>NC_133505.1:151357500-161357500 GCF_049354715.1 Callithrix jacchus | reverse complement strand
CAGATGTTCCCGTGCCCTGAGCCAGCCCCTCTCAGCCCGCCTCTGCTTCCGCTGTGGCTATGGTGGACAATTTCCATGCACGTCAATGTTAGTTCACCTCAAGTGCAGGCAGAGTCCCCAGCTTTTCTCCACCAGCTTTTCTCAGTTGATACCTGGGAAGTTGCCTTGCTGCCTCAAAATGCAAGGGAGTTACTGTCCTCAGGGGCAACACTCACCAGTAGGGGAAGGGGTCAGTGGATAAATGGTGCAGGACCTCTGCTGCAGAGAGGCAGGTGTATACCATCTACAGAGGTGCTCAGAGTCCCCATCAGATTTGACCAGCGAGGATAAGGGCAATAAGCTCTAGTAGGCACCCTTCATGACCTTTCCCTTCTTCCCCCACCACTCCACCTGCGCCTTTGCTCTGGCTTCCTTGGATCATCTTTTAAATAAACCAACTGCCTCCAAGTCTGCATTGAAAAAACCCAAACCAAGACACTGTCCTTTTCAACACTATTATCAATAACTCAGAAAGAAAGAGAAAAAAAAATTAAAAAAGCACAGGTGTGACTAATCATGGCATATTTGTCAAATTTGTTGAAAAATATTAGCAATTGTTTGTTTTTTTTCTTTTTCTTTTTCTTTCTTTTTTTTTTTTTGAGATAGAGTCTTGCTTTGTCACCCGGGCTGGAGTGCAGTGGCACAATCTTGGCTCACCACAACCTCCACCTTCCGGGTTCCAGCAATTCTTATGCCTCAGCCTCCCAAGTAGCTGGGATTACAGGCATGTGCCACCATGCTCAATTAATTTTTTTTGTATTTTTAGTAGAGATGGAGTTTCACCATGTTGGCCAGGATGGTCTTGAACTCCTGGCCTCAAGTGATCCACTTACCTCAGCTTCCCAAAGTGCTGGGAGTACAGGTGTGAACCACCATGCCCAGTGAGTTTATGTTAAAGAGTTTTGTTGTTGTTGATGTTTTGTTTTCTTAAAAATTTTTCTTGAGATGAAAAATCTCATTATATCGACCAGGCTAGTCTCAAATTCCTGGCCTCAAACAATTCTTCTGCCTTGGCTTCCCAAAGTGTTGGGATTACAGGCAAGAGCCTCCATGTAAAATAGTTTATGTTGCCTATGGGGTTTATAGTTTACCAAGTGCTTTCACTCAGGTGCATTAACAGGTTGCCTAACAGAATCATGATTCAAATAAGATATTGCAAATATCTGGGAAAATGAGTTAAATTCAAGAAATAAAATCTAATAGGAAAAAGTATAAAAGCCAAGTCTTGAGTTTAAAAAAAAAACCCACATACATAGAGGAAAGAAATAACCCAGCCCTCACCCTGATAGTTTTTCTTCATTAGGCAGCCTTGACATTTTCACTCTGAAGACTTGGTAAGTTCTACATCTCAAGTGGCTCTTGAATCTTTACACAGAGCTTGTAGCAGCAGGAAAGTCCAGCGTGGGTCCAGGCTGTCCAGAAAGCCTCACTGTGGCAAATATGCATCAAATGGCATCAGCTTTCCAAGGGACTCCTAGACAAGGGGTGTGCCTGTGAATGCTCCACAACCAGCTGCCTGGGAAAATTAATCCCCAATTTGTAGTAAATGCCTATTCCCATGGTGTAAACTTCCATGGTAGCTGATTTTAAGCTACCAATGTGACAACACCAAATGTGGAGTTGGGAAGCGATACACACAATTGGCTCTCGGGAACATATAGGGGTCAGCTCTGGCATTTTCAAAGTAGAGAGCGTCATTTTACTTCATCAAGTACTGCCCCAGTTTATTAGGAAGTTGTGCAGTAATACTGTAAAGTTTTGATCAACTAATTCTATGAATGCCAACAACATGCATACATGTAGAAATAGCTAATGAGGCCAGGCGCCATGGCACATGCCTGTAATCCCAGCACTTTGGACTGCTGAGGCAGGCAGATCATGAGGTCACAAGTTAAAGACCAGCCTGGCCAACATGGTGAAACACCATCTCTACTAAAAATACAAAAATTAGCCGGGCATGGTGGCATGCACCTGTAATCCCAGCTGCTTGGGAGGCTGAGGCAGGAGAATTGCTTGAACCTGGGAGGCGGAGGTTGCAGTGAGCTGGGATCATGCCACCACACTCCAGCCTGGGGGAAAGATTGAGAGTCTGTCTCAAAAAAAAAAAAAATAGCTAATAAGTATGACTCTATATTTGGGAAAGTTTGTCACCTGGTTTTAGGGGCAGCCATTTTTATAGTTTTTCTTTTGTCCAAAATCCTTGGCCTCTGTGAGATACCCTAGATCTTTAAAAGTAGACTAGTTCATTTACTAATTCGATATGTGAAGTCTTGGGTTATGCAAACAAAGCAGAGAATTCTCACATAGGAATTCAAGGAAAATGAGACATGTTAATGGAAAGTCAATATTCCAATTAGTTGGAACTTTCCGTAGTACATATTCCTCAAAGGACCTGAACTCACTTTTCATAACAGCACCCAGCACTACAATGTCACTTAAGTATTGAAGGCTCTGTCTTAGCAATAGCTGTGCCTCTTGTCACTAATAGACACATTCTTTGGAACCTCTGGAAACATTTTCACCTGGACTACACCTCGGTGTGTTTTCTGCAAATGAGCACATGAGCATATACCTGAGGACATGGCTGTGGCCGTGTCAACATGAGTTCCTGGGCCTGTCCATGTTGGAGGTTATCTATGAGTACCCAGGCATGCCATGCCCTGTAGCAAACTGCCTCACGGTGATGAAAACCCCAAAGACAGATGTTTCCTCCTGAACAGAGTGTATCATAGAAAGTTCCACGAGAAACGTAAATAAGCAGATTTTAAAACAATACTCCACTTATGAAAGATTTCTCCAGAATAATTGTGCCTCATTATTAAAACCAGAATGTGAAAGAAGGACAACTGTTGTAGCAGATGTTGTCATTTAGAAGTTTTCCTCATTTATCCCAGATTGAGAATGCAAGAAACACATAATACAACAAAAGCAGGCATTGTGAGACCACCCAGATATAAAATCAGTGATTAAAAGGAGCCTTCGGAAGAAGCCTGTGAGTATTCTTAATTATCATCAGGTCTCTAGGACTTGGTGCACTCTTTATTAAACTTGTTGATGAACAAGAAGCTGATTGTTTAAGATACAGAGCTCTCTTGACAAAGCTAACATTGATTTCTTCTTCTTCTTTGAATAAAACACTTCTCTTGAAACTTTGAAAACCATGACTCTTTAACAACACCCTATTTAAACTTTTCTTCCTGAAAAAAAAAGTCCCCAGTACAAAGCTGTTAGTAAATGCAAGAGCAATATAATAATTATTGGCAGGGTGCAGTGGCTCATGCCTGTAATCCCAGCACATTGGGAGGCTGAGGCAGGTGGATCATTTGAGGTCAGGAGTTTGAGACCAGCCTGGACAACATGATGAAACCCCATCTCTACTAAAAATACAGAATTAGCCAGGTGTGGTGGCATGTGCCTGTAAGACCAGCTACTCAGGAGGTTGAGGCAGGAGAATTGCTTGAACGCGGGAGGCGGAGGTTGCAGTGAGCTGAGATGGTGCCACTGCACTCCAGCCTGGGCAACAGAGTGAAACTCCATCTCATAATAATAATAATAATAATCCTTAACATGTTTGAGGTACTTGCCTTATGCATTATTATTTTCATTTAAAGTTCACACACAGTTTCTAAGATGAACACTGTTGTTTGTATACTCCTATTTGTTGCTGAAGAAGGTAAAGCTTAGGGAGGTTAAATGATTGCTCAAGATCATCCAGGTAAGAAGGGGAAATGAGGAAGTCAGATTTCAAAGCATGTAGTTCTTTTCTCAACTATTACAAAGTCTCCCTAAGAGGCTTAAGGAGTCCCCAAAAATAACACCATCAGGGAGATCCCTTCTCCCTATTTGTGACATTTTGTCCTGCTGAAATCAAATCAAAGGTAGCAATAATGGGAGAAAATAGCAGGGAGAAGGCAACGGAGTCTGAGTGAGATTGGAAGAGTCAGAGTCAGAATTCAGACCCCTCTAGTTGCTACTAGGTTGGTGCAAAAGTGATTGCGATTTTTGCCCTTAAAAGTAATGAAAGGGGCCGGGCGCGGTGGCTCAAGCCTGTAATCCCAGCACTTTGAGAGGCCGAGGCGGGTGGATCATGAGGTCAAGAGATCGAGACCATCCTGGTCAACATGGTGAAACCCCGTCTCTACTAAAAATACAAAAAATTAGCTGGGCATGGTGGCGCGTGCCTGTAATCCCAGCTACTCAGGAGGCTGAGGCAGGAGAATTGCTTGAACCCAGGAGGCAGAGGTTGTGGTGAGCCGAGATCGTGCCATTGCACTCCAGCCTGGGTAAAGAGAGAAACTTCGCCTCAAAAAAAAAAAAAAAAGTAATGGCAAAACATCATATTTGAATAAGATACTAAAATGTCTTAGGTATCTTACATTTGAATAAGTATATTATTCAAATAAGAATATTTTGCCATTAAAAATAATGGCAAAAACTGCAATTACTTTTGCACCAACCCAATATTAATATTTCATTACATTAATTTTGTCATCTTTTTTTTTTTTAGAGATAGAGTCTTACTCTTTCACCCAGACTGGAGTGCAGTGGCTCGATCTTGGCTCAGAGCAACCTCTGCCTCCTGGATTCAAGCAATTCTTCTGCCTCAGCCTCCTGAGTAGCAGGGATTATAGGTGCGCACCACCATCCCTGGCTAATTTTTGTATTCTTAGTAGAGATGGGGTTTCACCGTGTTGATCAGGCTGGTCTTGAATTCCTGACCTCAAGTGATCTGTCTGTCTCGGCCTCCCAAAGTGCTAGGATGACAGGTGTGAGCCACCGTGCCCAGCCAGTTTTGTCATCTTTTGATCTCCTTCTCCCATCCCAAAGCTAAGCTATATCTTTGGCTACTGGGTTTTCTCTGGAGGGCATGGGTCCTTTACATCCAAGGGTCACTGGTGTTCTCCCTGGCTGGCTGTACCCTGGGCCAGCCCTGCCATCTGTAGTGTGACTAACTCACCCTTGGCTCCAGCAGCAGACACAGACTATCACCATGCCATTATTTTCTTCTGTTTCCTGAAGGATGTTATCCAGTGGCCAGTTTGGCTGACTGAGTAATTCCACCATTGTTGAAGGCATCAAAGTTTCATTACCTAGAGACAAATGAGAATTAAATATAATTCTTGCTTGATGATGATAGTAATTGACAAAGTCATCTTTTTCTCTGTCTCTGCAAAATTTGAGATAATTTCTCTAGCACCTAATTTGACACTGGGTAGCCATGTCTCCAAGGCCTTGGCAACTCCTCACTTTATGTCCTGCTCACGGTGCCAATTACTGACTGAAGTAACGTTTTCTCACACTGTTCAGATGCCTCAACCCTTGGCAAACAGGAATCACTGAGCTTTTTAGCAGATCTGTGGAAAGGTACCATACAGAACAGGGCAAGGCAGTTCAGAGCTGGGTAAGCAGAATTATTTTCTGTGGTGTTTTTTATAAATTGACTTAGTGATTGTGGCTGTAATTGAATGATCTCTACAGAGTAGCATTTGGGGGGTCGGATTATGAAGCAACTTGTATTGTGGGAAGTGTGTGTGTGTGTGTGTGTATGTGTGTGTGTGTGTGTGAAAGAGAGAAAGAGAAACAGGATGGGTGAAGTGATGTCAGTAGATATTTAATACAGAAACCATGCATCAAAAGTTTTCCTAGTATGTACTACTTAAGCCTTCCTTTTATCTTAAAATCATTAGAATTAGAGATAAGAATTTCTTTTCTTGGGAAGCTCCCACTTATTATTTCTCCTCTTTTATTTTCTCCTAAATATCTCTGCCACTTGCAATGCTAATTTACACATCTAATAATTTGTAGTTAATAAATCACATCCACACTCATTATCTTATTGCTCTTTGCCCTGACCCTGTGAGTCAGGATAGACTAGTACCCTTGTATCCATTTAATAAATAAGGAAACTGAAGGTCAGAGATCCTGCTCACATATATAGCAAATATACCACCCACTGGAAGCCAGGTCATGTGAGTCTATCACAGTCTGCTTTCTGTTAGACACAGGGCCAGCTGGTCTGTCAATTGCTGGGTCTAGGGGATTTTGTTTTGGTTTCTTAGGGGATAGATGAGGTTTTGGCTTACAAAATAAGAGCACAGTATCAGTCAGCCATAAAAACACAAACTAAAACACAAGTATGCCTTTCCAGGATGTGAGGAGAACAAATGTTCCATGCCACGCAGAATTATACTGTTTGCAACTCTGCTTGGCACTCCAACTGAAATGTATTTTTAAATGATGGTATCATCACTCTCATGACATTAAAACTGACCAGATCTGGAGTAATGCATCTGGGTCGCTCCAGATGTTGTTCATCTGGTGGGTCATTTCCCCTCATTGTATCCGCAAAGTGGTTGCTGAAACAAAACACGATCCTTGTGGATTTCTGGTACCTGATTGAAATTTTCCTGGACTCTTTTCTACTTCCTGGCGGCAATTTAATTGATGCAGAAATATGAACTAAACTTGGCTTCTGGCTTTGACATGTCCCCAAATTACAAGATGCTTTTCTCCTAAACCTAACAGCTGGCGTCCAACAGAAATATCTGAAAATACCCTTCAACAAAGTTTATTAAAAAATTCCACTGCAAAATGCTATTTTGACAGCTGTTTAAGTCACAAGCATCTGAAGTGAACTTACTTAAGCCCCCTAAATTTTATATTTTTCAATTGATGGATTGTATGAAATTGCTTCACCTGAGTTGATTTATCTTTTATAAGTTCACACTTTCAAACCTAAATATTTGTCTTGAATTACATCACAGAAGCTTATAGAAATGCTTAATTGTGCTTTTCTCAGAGTTATGATGAATTTTAACACATATTTTGAGTATTTATTTTCTTACAGATTCATTAATCTATTCATGATCCATTTTTGAACTTAGTGTATACAACTTTGATCTTTGGTACTGTCAAAGACTACAGCTCCATGAAATCTTAAAAAAAAAAAGGGTTTATAGATATGTAATTTATATATCATATAATTTACCTATTTAAAATACACAATTCAGTGGTTTTTGGTATGTACATCCAAAACCTCAATCAACTTTAGAATATATCATCTCCTCCAAAAGAGACTTCACAGCCATTAGTAGTCCATGGTATAGTCTTTTTTTAAAAAATTTTTTCTGAGATGGAGTCTTGCTCTTGCTGCCCAGGCTGGAATGCAGGGGTCAATCTTGGCTCACCGCAACCTCTGCCTCCTGGGTTGGGTTTAAGCGACTCTCCTGCCTCAGCCTCCCAAGTAGCTGGGATCATAGGTGTGCACCACCATGCCCTGCCAATTTTTTTGTATTTTTAGTAGAGACAGAGTTTCACCAAGTTGGTCAGGCTGGTCTGAAACACATGACCTCATGATCCACCTGCCTCGGCCTCCCAAAGCGCTGGAATTACAGGCATGAACCACCAGGCCCGGTCATTTTTTGTATATTTCAACATGTTGGTCAGGCTGTTCTTGAAGTCCTGAACTTGTGATCTGCCTGCCTTAGCCTCCCAAAGTGCTGGGATTACAGGTGTGAGCCACTGCACCTGGCCGAGATAGTCTTTGTGTATTGCAATGGCCTGCAAATTCTGCTTATATACAGCAGATGTTTTTTGTTTTGTTTTTGAGAGAGAGAGTCTTGCTCTGTCACCGAGGCTGGAGTGCAGTGGCGTAATCTCAGCTCACTGCAACCTATGCCTCCTGGTTCAAGTGATTCTCCTGCCTCAGCCTCCTTAGTAGCTGGGATTACAGGTGTGCACCACCACCCCTAGCTAATTTTTATATTTTCAGTAGAGATGGGGTTTTACCATGTTGGCCAGGCTTGTCTCAAACTCCTGACCTCAGGTGATCCACCAGCCTTGACCTCCCAAAGTGCTGGGATTACAGGCATGAGCCACTGTGCCCAGACCCAGCAGATTAATATGTATGTTTATCTCATAGAAATACTTAGAATAATGTTTCACCAAATATCTGTGCACCTGTGGCCCAGGCAAGTCAACAAATAAAGTTGAGTCCATCCTTTATTAATGTGATACTCATGTGCATCTCATTAAACCATATTTAACCTCCAAATGAGGAAAATAACAAGGTCGTAATTCTGTTGAACATAATATAACTATGATGTATACAACTGAACATGCACCAATCCCTTCCCAGAGAGGAGGTAAAGTCCTTGAGTGATGTTTACTCTTCTCCTTGATATAACTTAAACACAATGATGTAAAATTAACAATACATAAACACAGTGACAAAGTTCATACGTCTTATGTTACATGATAAGGAAATAAGAGAGGGAAGAAAACAAAGGTATGTGCTTTGCTTTACACACACACACACACTCACACACACATTCATAACAAAATAAGGAGGAAATACAGATAACAATTACAATCCTAGTTTTTGTAGCTGGTCATGTGGTCATAGCTGGTATTTATAACACCCTCTTTCAGTACTTAAATTTTGTATTTGCTTTTACCTTCAGCAAGCACCTTAGCTGGTCATGGTACGTTACCTGGTGGGTGGCCAGGATCTTTATTCCTGAAGGTTCTGGATCATTAGTAAAATGGCCTGGATTGGGTTGTTTTAGTTTCCTGTTGATTTAATCACAGGATATGTGATTAAGAGGCATCACCTTAAACACGAAGAGACACCCTAAGAAATCTTCTGTCTTCTAGACCTACTCTTCCTTACATCCACAGTGGAGTAGCCGTCCAATTTCCTTGTGGTAGTCAGGATTACTCACTGTAACCAAAACAGTAACTCCCTTGTTTGCTTGTTGATTCAGAGGCATGAGGAGCTCAAAGTGGCTGGGTGGGCACCTTAACTTCCAGTTCAGTGGAATTGTGTCTTCTGCTGGAAGCATTCCCTCCTTTGGTGTCTAGGCCTCTAGACCTCTAGGGCACATGATCTCTGGAACAGGAAACAAAACTTTGCTTGTAGGTTACTAGGGATAATAGTGAGCGGTGCCACTCCCATTTCCATCCCTTGATTCCTGAATCCATGAAACCTGGCTATGGAAGAAATAGCAACATACATTGGATGCTGATTCAGAACATATATAGTCTTCTGGAGAAGCTTGCCCCAGGCATGCAAAGCATTGCCACCTAACTGGCATGGGAACTGAGTCTTCAAAAGGCCATTCTGCTGTTCTGGCAAGGCAGCTGCTTCAGAATGGTGAATTCCATGAGTTTGGGTCCACTGCTGTACTCCATTTGCTGTGAGGTGAGTTCCTTGATGAGAGGTAATGCTGTGTGGAATACCATGATGGTGGATAAGTCACTCTGTAAGTTCATGGACTGCAGTCATGGCAGAAGCATTGCATGCAGGAAGGCAAATCTGTATCCAGAGTAAGCGTCTCTTCTAGTAAGAAGAAAACTCTCAGCCAGGCCCAGTGGCTCATGCCTGTAATCCCACCACTTGGGGAGGCTGAGGTGAAAGGATTCCTTGAGCCTAGGAGTTCAAGATCAGCCTAAGCAACAAAGGAAGACCCTGTCTCTATTTATTTTGTTTTAAAGAATCAAATTCTGCCCCTTCCATAATGGAAGTGGTACAATGTATCCAATCTGCCACCAACGTGCTGGCTGATTACCTGGGGATTAATGTCATATTGGAGGCTCAGTATTGGTCTCTGCTGCTGCTGGAAGATGGAGCACTCAGCAGTAGCCTGTAGCCAAGTTGCCCTTGGTAAGTGGAATTGCATGTTGCTGAGCCCATGTGTTACCCACCATCCTTACCATCATGGCCACTTTGTTCAAGAGCCCATTGGGCTAGGAAAAATGGCTGACTGGTATCCACAGAATGGGTCATCCTATCCATCTTATTTTTATCCTCTGCTGAGGTCACCCTTTGGTGAACATTCATATGGGACATAAATATCTTTACATTCTTTGCTCATTCACAGAGATCTGTTCACATACCTCTTCCTCAAATTTCCTTGACATGAATTTTCCAATCATATTCCTACCAATTTCCTGACCATTCAGCCAAACCATTGGCCACAGCCCATGAATAGCTATATAATCACATGTCTGGCTATTTCTTCTTCCAAGCAAAGTGCACAGCCAAGTACACTGCCCAAAATTCTGCTTCCTGGAAGGGCTTTCCTTCACCACTGTCTTTCAGGGGTGCTCACAGAAGGGCTGTAGTTGCAGCTGCCCATTTTCAGGCAATGCCTGGCTATCAGGAGAACCACTCGTAAACAGCAGGTCAAAGTCTTCTCTTCCTCTGTCAACTAGTCATTGGATACTCTCTATGAGGCCACACGTGCAGGCTGAGAGAGAAAGACAGTATATTATAGCAGGAAGGGGGACCGCAGGCATTTGGGCCCCTTCTTCGTGTACCTTACTTTTGCCTTCAGGACTTGCATGGGCTTAGTTACATATGTACAACTTCCATTTGGTGGTGGTATATATGTGACTCCGGTGGTCCTTATTGACAGGTATGGAGAAAAAAGCATTTGATGGATCAATAGTTGCACACCAGGTTCCAAGACATGTGTTAATTTGTTCAAGCGTGAAACGACATCAGCAATACACCCAGCTCTATGGCATGATGTGTTAGATGACACCCAGTTCATGATGGTAGCTCAGGTCACACATGGTAACTTGGTGGCCCACAGTTAATAATTCAGTCTCTACTAGGGCCCACGAGCAGGCTAAGAGCTATTTTTCAAAAGGAGGGTAATTATCTGCAGAGAGTGGCAGGGCATTGCTTCACAATCCCAAGGGCCTGCACTGTGATTCACTGCCAGAGGCCTGCCAAAGGCTCCAAACAGCACCCATATCTGCTGCCATCACATCTGCTGGATCTTATGGCCCGATCATGTGGCAGGGCAGCTGGCACAGCAGCCTGTGGCAGAACATCCCTTGTTCTGGATCCCACTCAAAACCAGCAGTTTTTTGGGTCACTCGGTAAATGGGCTGGAGTACCACACCAGATAAGGACTATGTTGCCTTCAAAACTCAAAGAAGCCCATTAGCTACTGTGCCTCTTTTTTGGGTTGTAGGCTGGTCCTACAACTGACCAGGCTCAACAACTTAACCTTCACCTTAGAAAGGATATCTTGGCCGGGCGCAGTGGCTGAAGCCTGTAATCCCAGCACTTTGGGAGGCCGAGGCGGGTGGATCACGAGGTCAAGAGATCGAGACCATCCTGGTCAATGTGGTGAAGCCCCATCTCTACTAAAAATACAAAAAATTAGCTGGGCATGGTGGCATGTGCTTGTGATCCCAGCTACTTGGGAGGCTGAGGCAGGAGAATTGTCTGAACCCAGGAGGCGGAAGTTGCAGTGAGCCGAGATCGCGCCATTGCACTCCAGCCTGGGTAACAAAAGCAAAACTCCATCTCAAAAAAAAAAAAAAAAGAAAGGATATCTAGACCCCGCACCACTGGACCCCTAAAAATGTCACTGACATAGAAGCCTCCTGAATTGTTGTCAAATTTATTTCCTACTCTCTGACACACAGATGTCTTATGAGTAAGTCTAGGGTAGTTGCGACTTTTTGGTTGGTAGTCCAGTGAGCATAATGTCTTCAATGCATGAAACAGTGGTGTTGATTGAATGTTCGTGCATCCCACAAATTCATATATTGCACCCTAGTCAGCATCCCAATGCGATGATATTTGGAGATGGGGCCTTTGGAAGTTAATTAGGGTTAGAAGAGGTCATGAGGGTAGGGCCCTCATAATGGGATTAATACCATTATAAGAAGAGGAAGATAAGAGTTCTCCTCTCTCTGTCCTCATAAGTGCACCAAGGAAAGGCCATGTGAGGCCATAATGAGACTCTGCAGGCCAGGAAGAGAGACCCTACTAGGAGTCAAATCAGCCAACTAATTTTTGTATTTTTAGTAGAGATGGAGTTTCACCATGTTGCCCAGGCTGGTATTGAACTCCTGACCTCAGGTAATCTACCCACTTTGTTCTCCCAAAGTGCTGAGATTACAGGCCTGAGCCACTGCTCTTGGCCCAGCCTTTGAGCCTTTGACCTACATCTCCCCATTTTCTCATTCCTCCCTAACATCTGGTAACCACCTTTCTACTCTAGGTTCAACCAGATTATTGCAAATGGCAGGATCCCTTTCCTTCTTTCTATCCTTCCTTCCTTCCTTCCTTCTTCCTTCCTTCCTTCAGTGGTGCCATCACAGCTCACTGCAACCTCAAACTCCTGGGCTCAATGGATCCTCCTGGCTCAGCTTCATGAGTTGCTGGAACTACAGGCACATGCCACCATGCCCTGCTAATTTTTCAATTTTTTTGTAGAGATGGAGTTTCACTGTGTTGTCCAGGCTGGTCTTGAACTCCTGGCCTCAAGAGATCTTCCTGCTCTGGCTTCCCAGAGTGCTGGGATTATAGATGTGAGCCACTGTGCCTAACCTGCCTGTTAGCAACTTCACCAACAAAGGTTTCTTATTGTATGAAGACCTCTGCAACTTGCTTATCTCATTCACCTTTATGCTTCTAAAATGCCTTTTTATTTATCATCAAAGAAAACTGCAATAAGTAGAGAAATAGTAAACCCATTTCAGCCACAAATCCAGCATGCCAGCCTATGGACATCTTCTTCCAGGGGTCCTGAAAGTTCTAATGGGGCATAAAGATATAAATTTTCAGGCAGTTATTTTGGACAGTTGATCATTGGTCTTACACATTGATAGTTGTTTTTCTCCCTCACATTAAACCCTCCTTTATTTAAAAAATTTTTATTATTTTAAATTTTATTTGAAGTTCTGGGATACATGTGCACAATGTGCAGGCTTGTTACATAGGTAAACGTGTGCCACGGTGGTTTGCTGCACCTATCAACCTGTCACCTAGGTATTAAGATCCACATACATTAGCTATTTATCCTGATGCTTTCCCTACAGACCCAGGTGTGTGTTGTTCCCCTCCCTGTGTCCACATGTTCTCATTGGCCAGTTCCCACTTATAAGTAAGAACATGTGGTGTTTGGTTTTCTGTTCCTGTGTTAGTTTGCTGAGGACAGTGGCTTCCAGCTTCATCCATGTCCCTGCAAAGTACATGATCTCCTTCTTTCTTATGGCTGCATAGTATTCCATGGTGTATATGTACCACATTTCCTTTTCCAGGCTATCATTGATTTCTTTTCTGGTCTATCATTCCAGCATTTGGGTTGATTCCATGTCTTGGCCATTGTGAATAGTGGTGCGATAAACACATGTGTGCATGTATCTTTATAATAGAATGATTTAGATTCCTTTGTAAGCCCGCCTTTAAATGTGAAGAATGGTTTTTATTTAATGTCCTTCATAGAATCCTTACACAGTAGTAAAAAGTAGAAAACATTTAAATCTGAAGATTAATTATAACTTTTAAAACTCTGATTTGCTGACTACATACGTGGTCAGAATACTTACAGAGGTTGGGCACAGTGGTGCACGTCTGTAATCCCAGCATGTTTGGAAGACTGAGGTGGGTGGATGGCTTGAGCTCAGGAGTTTGAGGCCAGCCTGGGCAACCTGGTGAAACCCTGTCTCTCAATAAAAACAAAGCAAAACAAATAAACAAACAAACAAAAAGTTTCTACTTGTATGAAAGAAAGACAAGTAGAAAAATCTTGTCTCTTTCCCAGAAAATAATGATAATTACAGGAACTGCCAGTTTAAACCCTTGAAGAAATTTTATAAGGACACCCATCTCCCTTCTCAGGTTCCAGGAAAATACTTTTTGGGTAGTGCCAGGCCTCGGGGTGGGATGGGTTTCCCATGGTGTCCAGCTGTACCCGAAGAATTCAGGAATGTTAGATTATCCTTAGTTACCAAAACAGTCCTGTGTCAGCTAAGCTTGCGCACAAAGGTGAATGAAAGTCTGTGCTTTGGAATTCCCCCCTCCTCCCCTGTCAGGCTTCTCTCCCACTCAGTAATAAAACAGAGCTCATGCTTGCTACGGGTGTTATTGCTCTTCAGGATTACCCATTAATCCATACTGTGTAATTACTTTACAGCAACTTAGTTTTCTCAATTGTGCTGAGGCATCTGAGGAATTTGACACTGCTGTGGTAAGGTTGGCATTTGTTTATACCAACAACACACACATTAAGAAGCTTAAGCTAGCAAAAGCCTAATGCATTAGAGATGGCATGGTTCAAAAATGAAATCATATCACGTAGCATATCTTAACCCAGGTGCGGAGCCATGATGTTATATCATGAGTAAAAGGAGTCACTCCCTGAAGGCTAGGGCATGGTTAAGTCGAACACAGAAATGACATCAACTTGACTTTGCCTGGGCATTTGGCCATGTGCATAATATATGCTGCATCTTTAATAATGGGAAAAGCTATCCTGTGTCTTTCATCATGAGAAGGAAAAGAAGTCAGAGAGATAAATTGAATTAAATGCAAATCATCTTCAAAATCTTAAAACTGTGCCTCATAGAATTGGACTAAAAAAATAGTCTTTGGGCCAAGTGCTGTGGTTCACACCTGGAATCCCAGCACTGTGGGAGGCTGAGGCGTGTGGATCATGAGGTCAAGAGATCGAGACCATCTTGGTCAACATGGTGAGACCCCGTCTCTACTGAAAATACAAAAAAAAAAAAAAAAAATCTTCAGGATTTTTTTTGCTACAGGTGGCATGTGCCTGTAATCCCAGCCACTCGGGAGGCTGAGGCAGGAGAATTGCCTGAACCCAGGAGGCGGAGGTTGCGGTGAGCCGAGATTGCGCCATTGCACTCCAGCCTGGGTCACAAGAGCGAAACTCCGTCTCAAAAAAAAAAAAAAAGAGAGATCAAGACCATCCTGGCCAACATGGTGAAACCCCATCTCTACTAAAACTACGGCCTGGATGACAGATCAAGACTCTGTCTGAAAAAAAAAAAAAAGGACTATCTGAATGAGTGTAGAGAAGATCTGAGACTGTCCACGTTTTCCCCATTGTTTAGCTCCAAATGACACTGTAGAGACCACTGAATGTGGGGCTTGTGGGACAAAGATAGGGGCTGAAGCTTAGCTCCCTAAAGCCTCTGCATAGATGGCATGGGAGTGAGGAGGGCTCTGCAGAGATGGCATGGGAGCGAGGAGGGCTCTGCAGAGATGGCATGGGAGCGAGGAGGGCTCTGCAGAGATGGCATGGGAGTGAGGAGGGCTCTGCAGAGATGGCATGGGAGCGAGGAGGACAAGTGAGGAGGGCTCTGCAGGTGGACCTGTGGCTGCAAAGTTAAAACATTCAGCCTCTATGGGCCACAGAAAATGCAGCACCACTGTTTTCCATAAGCACTTTGCTCAGTTAAGTAAGGTCAGGGGTGCATGGAAGAAATTCGAAGGGGAGGCGGAACCCCAGGGCTAATTCTGGCTCACTTTTAGCTGGCTCTATGGCATTGGCCATGAAATGGAACTGTTTGGGAAGTTTTAAAATATAAGGAGATTTGCACCTTTAAAAAATAAATTGTACAGTACCCTCTTCACAGAGGTGTAAGACAATGGGAAAACAGCTGCTTCTGGGAATGGAGCAAGGAGGATCTGAATCTTGGCTCTGCAATGGAATTTCTCAATTGTCCAGGCAAGTTACTTACCTCTTAGGGGTTCCATTTCCTCACTCTTAAATGGTGCCAGCGACCTCAAAGACTTAGCTCTGAATTAACGAGATGATGTTTATAGTGCAACTCAATCGTTGCCTAAGATTTTAGTCCGCTTGTGCTGCTATAACAAAGTATCATGGACCAGGCGGCTCAACCAACAGACACTCATCTCTCACAATTCTGGAGGTTCAGAAGTCTAAGATCAAGCTGCTGGCAAATTTGGTTTCTGGTGAGGGCTGGCTTCCTGGGTGGTAGACAGCCACCTTCCTGCAGTGTCCTTACACAAACTCTTCTTGGTTCGTGATCATGGAAAGACCATCTCTGTCTTCCTCTTCTTAGAAGGGCACTTAACCCCATCATGGAGCTCCACTCTGCTGACCTAATCTAAACGTAATTACCTCCCAAAGGCCCTACCTCCAAATACCATCACAAGGGGGTAAGGGCTTCAATGGACCGATTTTTTTTTTTTCTTTTAGATGGAGTCTTGCTCTGTTGCCCAGGCTGGAGTGCAGTGGTGTGATCTCTGCTCACTGTAGCCTCCATCTCTGGGTTCAAGCAATTTTCCTGCCTCAACCTGATGAGTAGCTGGATTATAGGCACGCAACACCATGCCCAGCTAATTATTGTATTTTTAGTAGAGACGGAGTTTCGCCATGTTGGCCAAGCTGGTCTTGAACTCCTGACCTCAGATGATCCACACGCCTCAGCCTCCCACAGTGCTGAGATTACAGGTGTGAGCCACCGTGCCTGGCCCAATGGACCAGTTTTGAAGGGGCATATTCAGCCCATAACACTTCACAAATAGGAAGTACTCAGTAAACAGTAAGAATTATTATTATCTGTAAAATGGGTAGGTTGGCTAACATGCTCTCTAGAGTCTTTTCTAACTTAGAAAAAAAATCCAGGTAATGTAATTAGCAACTCCTTTGCCCTGTGCAGTGTCTTCCACACTTCAGGCTTCTCAAGAACAGCATCCTCTTCCCTCCCACGGTGGAAATGCCTTCCATGTCTGAGAATTAGTGCCACCTTCTATCCAGCCATTTAATCAAACACAACGTGCTTGTTCTGTCTAATTTGTATCCTTCGAATCCATTCATTTGTCCCTACATCTACTGCTACGAAGAACTAACGTTTGGACAAATTATAATCCCTTGCATGAATTACTAAAATTGCCTTTTAACTAGCTTCCCGCCTTCCAGAATTGTGCTTCCTACTTTATCAACAGGTAACCATGAATGGCTTCCAGCTGTGTTCATTCCCGCACCCTCACGGCGGCTGGGCGGGGTCTGGGGCCACTTCTTCCTGTCCCCACATTGTGCCATATGATATTGCCATTTTCCACGCATGTTGTGGGTGCAAAACCTGGGAGTACTAGTGTCTAATCCACTCTGTACGCTGCGGCCAAAATGATCTTTGAAAGGAAAAGTCAGTGGCTCCTTGTGTCGCCTTTAAGATCAATTAAAATTCCTTAGGCTGATAGAGTTAGTTCACTTCATCAGCTCTAATTTACATCAGGCTCTAATTTCTATGCTGGGAAAATATTTTGCAAATTCCTTTTTTTTTTTTTAGCCTGCCAATAACTTAGCTTGGAGTAGTGAGCTTCTAGAATTTTCCCACAGTGTAGAGGAGACCCTTCTGCCCCCAGTTTTAGATGGAGTCAGAAAAAAGTTAGGATGTGGGGAAAGTAAAAGAAGAGCCCACTGAGCTGAGTGTGGTGGCTCACGCCTGTAATCCCAGCACTTTGGGAGGCCGAGGAAGGCAGGTCATGAGGTCAGGAGTTCGAGACCAGCCTGACCAATATGGTGAAACCCCGTGTCTACTAAAAATACAAATATTAGCCAGGCATGGTGGTGGGTGCCTGTAGTCCCAACTACTTGGGAGTCTGAAGCAGAAGAATTGCTTGAACCCAGGAGGTGGAGGTTGCAGTGAGCCAAGATCATGCCACTGTACTACAGCCTGGGTGACAGAGCGAGACGCCGTCTCAAAAACAAAACAAAAAAAGAGCCCACTACTCAGTGGCTGAGGTGGAAGGACCACCTGAAGCCAGGAGTTCGAGGCTGCAGTGAGCTATGATTGCACCTCTGTGGTCCAGCTTGGGAAACAGAGTAAGTCCCTGTCTCTAAAAAAATAAAAATAAAAATAAAGAAAATCCACTGGTTTTCTGGTCCTGGGATTCTTGGGAGGAGAAGGGAGAAAGGGTATTGGTGAAAAATGGAAGAAGAGGGAGGAGAGCGAAGCTGCCAGTCCTTAAGTTTCCGGTGGGGGAGTGGGGTGGGGGCGGGGGACAGGGATGTTAATTAAATTAGTAGGTTACACCAAGAGGAAGGAGGGGAGCTATTGCCATAGGCTTTCTAGGGCACAGCCTCAGAAATACATGGCAGTGTGAATATTTTTTAAGGCTCAACCTCAGTTCCTGTGTGGAACACCAGCCAAGTCAGCCACGGGACCTCCTGAGGCAGAGGGAAGTAAGCCTGAGGCAGGGGCTACTCGGAGGCTGGACACCAAGCTCAGGGGAAGTCAGCCAGCAGAGCCAAAGTGAGGTGGAGTCCTGAGCAAGCTGGGAGGCCCTGCTCAGAAGCTGCACCAATAGCTCACGTATCAAGCGACTCCAGAATCATGCTGTGGGGTCTGAGAACCCCAGTGTCTCCCTGAAACTTCATGGGTACACACCCTTCCTCCTGTGCACCAGACAGCCTGTCAAGAAAGAATCAGGGCCAGCCTCAGTGGCTCACACCTGTAATCCCAGCACTTTGGGAGGCTGAGGCAGGTGAATCACTTGATGTCAGGGGTTCAGGACCAGCCTGGCCAACATGTCAAAACCCTGTCTCTACTAAAAATACGAAAAATTAGCTGGATGTGGTGGTAGGCACTTGTAATCCCAGCTACTCAGGAAACTGATGCAGAGAGAATTGCTTGAACCTGGGAGGCAGAGGTTGCAGTGAACAGAGATTGTGCCACTGTACTCCAGTCTAGGAAACAGAGCAAGACTGTCTCAGGAAAGAAAGGAGGGAAGGAGGGAAGGAAGGGAGAAGAGGAGGGAGGGAGGGAGGGAGGGAGGGGGGGAAGGAGGGAAGGAGAGAGAGGGAGAAAGAAAAGAAAAGAAAAGAAAAGAGAAAAAGGGTCAGAAGAGGGGAGGTGAAGCTTCGTAGAGACTGTTTTCTTTTCCAAGAGAGACCTGGCATTCCCTAAACAGTATATTTAAATTATTGGACTGTATTATGCATTTAACAGATTTGAGCATTAATTTATTTTTTCCTTTAATAGACAGTTGAAGACTTAGGAAGAGGACTAAAATAAAGAAGTTGCCATTTTCTGCACATCTCAATTGGAGTGTGTGACATACTCGGCAAACTCGTTTTATTTGTAAAGCTAAGCAAAGCAATGGTTTAAGGCAGCATGCAAAGCTGTCAGTTCTCTTTTCCCATTTCCCCTCTTCACTTCTGCTTCTCACATTTTACAAAGTCAGCACAGAATGGACAGCAATGTTCTGAGATTCCACGTGTGGGCAATTGATGCTGCTGCTTAACACAAGATTGGAGTGGAGCGGAGACTGGGAACCTGGTTATGAGCTACATTTTGAACAAGTTTGACTTGATGTAATTATTTGTTACCATTATCAAGCTACGTTCTTGCAAGTCCGGGGTATCTACTTGGAGCTAAAGAGATTGGGACAGGCAAGATAGATTAGACAGTTTTCAATATATTAGTGATAAATGAAGCTGTTGGGACGGATAAGATCCCTTCCAATGAACAGTAAGAAGAACACAAATTTTTGGTAGAGGAAAGGGCTAAAGATAAAGACCGAGAAAAAATAATGTTGTTAGTAAAACGGCCAACTGGGAAAAAAACAGAGTTTTGGAAGGCAAAAGAAGTTTCTTTCTTTTTTTTTTCTTGAAACGGAGTCTCACTCTGTAGCCCAGGCTGGAGTACAGTGGTGCAATCTTGGCTCACTGCAACCTCCGCCTCCCAGGTGCAAGGGATTCTCCTGCCTCAGCCTCTCAAGTAGCTGGGATTACAAGCTCATGCCACTAGGCCCAACTAATTTTTGTATTTTTAGTAGAGATGGCATTTGGTCTGATCCAACATGTTGGCCAGGCTGGTTTCAAACTCCTGACCTTAAGTGATCCGCCCACCTCTGCCTCCCAAAGTACTAGCATTACAGGCGTGAGCCACCACACCCAGCCACCAAAACAAGAGTTTCAGGAGTCGGGATAATCTGGGTCAAATTAGTTAATTAACTATTAATTCATTCAATGCATATTAAACTGGTCACCATGTACCTGGGATAGTATTAGAGTTTGGGGATAGAAAGATGAAAAGACAAAGACAGCCGAGTGGTCGGGATGGGAACTGGGGGGAAGCCACTGGATCCTGCCACCAGGAAGGCACCCTGTAGTTTAATAAAGTGATGGGATCGGGGGCAAAGTTGTGGTAGCATCAGAGTGGCTGGAAGGGAAAATCTTTTTCAAGAAAGTTTGTGGTGAAATGCAGGAAAGCAATGGGGCTCCACATGAATTGCCATTGGAAAGAAGGCATTTGAGTGAGGGGGAAATGTGCGTGCACGTGTAAGCCGAGAGGAACACACTGATGGCCTCAATGCATTCCTTCAGGAAGGGTTTATTAATAGCTATTTGGGGGCTGGGCGTGGTGGCTCACGCCTGTAATCCCAGCACTTTGGGAGGCCGAGGCGGGCAGATCATAAGGTCAGGAGATTGAGACTATCCTGGCCAACATGGTGAAACCCTATCTCCACTAAAAATACAAAAAAATTAGCCGGACATGGTGGTGCGTGCCTGTAGTCCCAGCTACTCGGGAGGCTGAGGCAGGAGAATTGCTTGCGATCGGAGAACGGAAGTTGGAGTGAGCCGGGATTGCGCCACTGCACTCCAGCCTGGTGATAGAGTGAGACTCTGGGAGCAGACACAATTAGTAAGGGAGGGGAGGGCGACTAGGCAGTGAATAAAACTCCACCCTCAGGAGGTTTCCATTCTAGTAGGGGGAGACAGACATAAAGCAACTCAGAACACAGAAAGTGGTCACGTGTTGGCAAATGCTATAAACAACACGAGCAGCGGGAGGGGAGGGGGTGCTTTATTGGAGGCCAGGCCTCTCCGTGGTGTACATTTGCAGTGAGGCCTAAGTTACGAGGTGGGGGCAGCTGCACCAACATGCAGGTGAACAGCGCCCCAGCAGAGGGAGAAGCAAGTGAGGAGGTGGGAGTGAGCCTGGGCTGCTGGAGGGAAGGCGAGGCGGGGAGGAGGGTTGCAGGAAGTGAGGTTTACAGGGAGACAGTGGTCAGCTCCACAGGGCTTTGCAGATCAAGGCCAAGGGCTTGCTTTTGTTTAATCACGGTGCAAGATAACCAGAGCCTTTAGGCAGGGGATTGATCGGACTTTCTTTTTTTTAACCTTAAGAGAACAATAATTTATTTTAATAAAAATGTCCTCTTTTTCAATTGACCCCTTCCTCTACACCTAGAAAGCAGCTTTATGGCTAAAAAGCAATCATTTATTTTATTTATGTATTTTTTTTTTTTTTGAGATGGGGTCTCGCCCTGTCACCCAGGCTGGAGTGCAGTGGCGCAGTCTGGGCTCACTGCAATCTCCACCTCCTGAGTTCAAGCAATTCTCCTGCCTCAGCCTCCGGAGTAGCTGGGATTACAGGTGCACGCCACCATGCCCGGCTAATTTTTGTATTTTTAGTAGAGATGGGGTTTTACCATATTGGCCAGGCTGGTCTCGAACTGCTGACCTTAGGTGATCCACCCACCTTGGCTTCCCAAAGTGCTGGGATTACAGGCATGAACCACCGCGCTCGGCCAAGCAATCTGTTTATTTAGACATTCTTTTCTTAGGCAATTTTACCTTCTTCCATCGTAACACTACTCTGTATTTTTTGCTTGCAGTCTTCAAACGCTTTTTTTGGGAGAATCTGCATCACTGTCTCTGTTCCTGATTCTTTATCCTCTCCAATGAGAAGATCCAGTGTCTCTCCCACTGTGACCATTCTGCTTTTCTTCCATCACTTTGCCCCATTCAGCCTGAGTTCACCTTTGCAAAATGCATCTTCCACTTTGTTTCTCCCAATATCCAGGCCCATCTCCAGGACATCATGCTTAAAAGACTGCACTGCTGTTTCCAGGTGTTTATAGTCTTTCACTATAGCAAGGCCATCCTCAAACTCCTTTTCCTGCTCACTCATCTCGTTCTGATCACTTTCTGCATCGAAGTCCTCCTCATCTTCTATTTTTCGCAGAGACTTTTTAGTAGATTTTTTAGAGCTTAAATTACTTTTGAGTCTTATGGAAAATGGAAAGATATATTCCAGAGATGTTAAAAGCCCTGGGAGTCTCAGCAAGAAAATACTATAGAAAAGTGTTTTATAATTTGATGCATGTAACTTGGTACTAGAAAAATACAAGTGTTGATTCCAGGAAGTACAGAGTTTTTGTGATGAAGTTGTCCCTTGGAGAACACCTCAGAGTCCAATTCAGGTATCTGGCTTTCTTTTTTTTTGAGATGGAGTTTCGCTCTTGTTGCCCAGGCTGAAGTGCAGTGGGGTGATCTTAACTCACTGCAACCTCCGCCTCCTGGGTTCCTGCCTCAGCCTTCGGAGTAGCTGGGATTACAGGCACACACCACCACACCCAGCTAATGTTGTATTTTTAGTAGAAATGGGGTGTCTCCATGTGGTTCAGGCTGGTCTCAAACTCCTGACCTCAGGTGATCTGCCCTCCTTTGCCTCCCAAAGTGTCGGGATTATAGGTGTGAGCCATCATGCCCGGTCATATGTAGCTTTCTTAAAACACCAGCATGCAGTTTGACACTAATCGTAGCCATGGCACTTATAACCTGTATATCGGGACCTCCGATCAGGCTTCTTTTTTCCTCTGAGGTCCACAGTGCTTACTGTTGGAGAACCGTCTATTGGAGATGAGAGGAGACTCAGGAAGAAGAGTCAGGAGGCCTGCCGTGGGTAGGGAAGGAGTTGCGGGTGCTTGGACCAGTCCCAGGGTTTTGGCAGTGAAGATGCTGGGAAGTCGGAGAGCTAAGGACAGTTTTTGAATGGAATTCCATCAGGACTTGATGGGTTTGGATGTGACATTAAAGGGAAGCCTGGCTCAGAATAAAAGGGAAGTTGGAAGAGGATGGAATGATTGATAAAGAAGTCCCCAGAAGAGGTGGGAAAATGGGATTCAGCGTTGGAGAGTGTGTGTGTGTGTGTGTGTGTGTCTGTGTGTGTGTGTATAGGGTGGTTAACAGTTGATCAGAGAGAGCTTGGGCAACAAAGCAAGACTGTCTCTACAATTTTTTTTTAAATACTAGCTTGGTGCAGCGGTGTGCTCCTATAGTCTGAGTTACAGGAGGCTGAGGCAGGAGGATTGCTTGAGCCCAGGTGTTCAAGGCTGCAGTGAGCTGTGATCACACCACTACACTCTAGCCTGGGCAGTAGAGCAAGATCCTGTCCCCTTCTTCTAAGAAAGGAAAAATACTTGATTGGATGCTTCTTTTTAGGCCCAGGCAAGAAGGAATGGAAGGTGTAAACAGAGAAGCGTTCTATGATTTGGACCTTTCTGAGCCTTTTCTGTTAAACAGTGGCTTATTGTTGGGATTCAAACAGCTCATAAGTGCCCAGGGCCTGGCATGATGCCCAGCACCGTAGCAGGTAGGGAGAGAGAAAGAGCTTTGCAATGATGACAGAGTAAGCTTAAGGGAGCCCCTTTCTCTGGAGGATGTTCTCTTGGCGAACTAGGAGAGGAAAGGATCTGGGGGTAGGAGCCTGGGCTAGGAGTGGCTCTGGGGGCAGGAGAGTGATAATATTTAGAAAGCCGACACTGAGGAGACTGAGGAAGATCAAGGGCTATGACTTCTGAGGGCCTTGCTGCTATTCAGTTATGTTTTCTTCCCCCTTGAAGTATTTTTTTAAGCCAACTGTTTCACTGAAAACTGAAAGCCTCTCTGTACAGAGTCCAAAAACAACAAAAGTCATATTACAATGATAAGACTTGACAGGAAAACAGCACTCAAGGGAGCTGTTCCCGGGGTGCCCTGGGGAGGAGGCTTCTTTAGTGACACTGCCCTTCCCATCCACTGCAAAGACGGACGTGAGCTTGGTCCAGGATAGGGACTCTGAGTTGACTGTGCTGTGTGAAAGGGACAGAGGGTTCTGATGCCAATTTACTTCCAATCCATAGGTAGGTTTCCTTTACAGAGGACTATGGGGTTAGGTGATATCCATTAATAGGGAGTGAGGAATAGGTTGGCATGCAGTGTTTTAATATACAACTTATATGGCAGCTGGGCACAGTGATCATGTCTGTAATCCCGGCAATTTGGGAGGCCAAAGCGGGACGATAGCTTGAGCCCGGGAATTCAGGACGAGCCTGGGTGACATAGTGAGACCCTATCTGTACAAATAATAATAAAATAATTAGCTGGGTATGGCAGCACATGCCTGTTTTCCAAGCTACTTGGGAGATAGAAGTGGGAGGCTCCATTGAACCCAGGAAGTCAAGGCTGCAGTGAGCCATGATTGGGTCACTGTACTCTAGCCTGGGTGACAGATCAAGATCCTGTCTCAAAATCAATGAATCAATGAATGAATGGATACGATTTTTATGGCACTGGGTCTCAGGATTTATTTTGATAGATTTAGTTATCCAGTTTATTCTTTTTTTACACATTAAGAAAACATATATTGACAGTATTTAGTATGCATAAAATATTCCTGTCCTAAAGAACTACTTAAAATGTCCTTTCTAGGTCATTTCCTTTGCACAACTAATATACATAGTAGCACCATTGAAATACTGTGCTCTTATTTTCTCAATATCCATGATTTTTGGATGATGTAATTAAGTGAATTAAACTTATTTTGTACTTCTTAGTTTCTTTCTATAAGAAAATAAAATGTCTGGGAGCAGTGGCTCACGCCTGTAATCCCACCACTTTGGGAGGCTGAGATGGGAGGATTGTTTGAGGCCAGGAGTTTGAGACCAACGTGGTTAACATAGCGAGACCCCATCTCTTTTGTATAAAAATAATAAGTAAAAAAAAAAAAAAAAGAGAGAAAATGTATAACGTTTTTATGTAGCTATTAACAAAAGAAGCTCATTTAATCCATTGTGATGCTGATTTTAGTTTTCTTTTCTATAAATCGCCATAGCTTATTTTAATGAAACAATGTGAAATTTCCTGAAGTACTGTTGTTTTTCCTTCCCTTTGTTATTTTCACATACTTTCAAATTTAACTTAGAACCTCGAGATTCATTAACTTATTTCTGCATATGTTAAAGTTTTTTTTTTATCCTCAAAAAGGCATTGTTCCACAGAAATTAGAGATCCAGAATGAAGTTATGACTTTAGACTTGTGTTTCAGTCAGGAAGTAATGTCTCTGCTGACAGGTAGAAAAATGCATCTTCAACAACACAGATCTTTTTGGCCTATCTTAGAAAGTGTCCTTTTTCTCTTAATAGCAGTTACTAGAAGACTCATAAGAAGAGATGGAAAGATACTACGTGAAAGTTTATTAGTGATGCTATCTTCCCGATTTAAAGTACAAGAAATGCAGCCACAATTCAACTCTTCATGTTCTATCCAGATTCTTGGTTTGAAAATACGATCAGAGAGCAACAGGATTGCAGTCCTTGGAATATATAATCTTTTCTTACTGTGTTGCTGCAACTCTGTTTGGCAGTCCAGGAGATACAATTTTCTGTATTATTCCTGTTCAGTTAGAGTGAAGATGTAAGTTATGTAGATGTTAATGCCACCGCTGTATTGAGTACTATATCAATTCGTGATGCCACACAAGCAAACTGGAAAGCAGCAGACTTTGCCAATTGCCAGTGTTTTAACCTATATAGTAACCCTATTTGCTTTAAGTAATTAAAAATAATTTCTTACTGTTTTTTGGACTGTGGTCAAATCCACAGGGTAAACTCTGAGAATATTAATTCAGATTGAGCCCCCATGCCTGTTAAATTTCCGTCATTCAGGAAGTTAAAATGTTTATTTTTTGGCAATCTTTATCTCCTGATTAATTTTACGATTCCTTCTTTAAATTCTGCCTTCGTGATCACAACCATATGATGGCTCGATATTTGAACAATGAAAGCACATTAGCCATTGTATAGAGCATAGGCTGGGGATGGAGGAAAAGGGGGAAATAAAAGCATTAGGAATCCAGATGTCCTGGTCACCAGAAAATGGATTTAGAGTATTTGACATGGTGGCAACGAGAAAACTTGTTTATCAGTCAGGCTTGGGGAATCATGAAATTTCTGAGCGCTAGAGAATCTTAAATTAGCATACTGTGCAGTCTAATACATCTCTCTTACGTTCATAGACAATGTAAGATGAGACCGGGCGTTGTGGTTAGAGAGAGAACCAGAATGGAACCCTCCAGGCTTCACATTCAATACTATGTTTACTATACAACAAACGCTGTAAATAAAAAGAATTGGGGTAGGATTTTGCAAACAAATATCACCAAGTTCTCTTTGCTGATTCCCGTTTTGTTTGGAGCTTGAAACTCTGAGCCAGGTATGGCTGCTCAGGTTGGGTCAGGTAGGAAAGGAGTTGAGATTTTCCTTGATGTGTTTCGCAGTCTTAGAATCTGCAAACTGGAACTAATTGAAGTTAAGAGACTTGGAATGTAATCCCAAATTTGACATTAACAATTTTAGGCAAATCACTAACCTGTCAGTGGCTTAGCGGCTTCCATTGTAAATGAGTGATTTGGCCTAAATCAGTGGTTCTCAAACTTTCTGGCATGCATCAGAATCACCTGGAGCCTTGTTAGAACTGACACAGCTGTGCCCAATGTCCCCTAAGTTTCTGGTTCAATAAATAGGTTCAGGTGGGGCTTGAGAATTTGCCTTCCTAGTAAGTTTGTGTATGGTCTGAGCACCCCATGTTGGGAACTGATGGCCTACAGATCATCTCAAAGGTCTTTTCATGTAAGAAAAATTCTTAATCTTTTTACCTTAATCTTTTCGACAAAGACAAGTTTATACTTTTGTGGTGCTTGGAGTGGGTAGGGCAAGGAGGTGTTTATTTTATTTTATTTTTTGGTGAGACAGTCTCACTCCTTCACCAGTGCAGTGGCACAATCTTGGCTCACTGCAACCTCTGCCTCCTGGGTTCAAGCGATTCTAGTACTTCAGCCTCCTGAGTAGCTGGGATTACAGGCATGTGCTACCACGCTGAGCTAATTTTTGTATTTTTAGTAGAGATGGGGTTTTACCCTGTTGGCTGGGTTGATCTTGAACTCCTGACCTCAAGTGATCTGCCTGTCTCAGCCTTCCAAAGTGCTGGGATTACAGATGTGAACCACTGTGCCTGGCCACAGAGGTGTTTATTAATGAAACCAAGTTGTGTGAGATCTTCCCATGAGAGACACAAGTTATTTGAAGTATTATTTTAATATAGTGTTATGTAGAAAGCCACAAGTTGTTGTAAGCAGAATGTGAGATATTCTATGTATCTGGCAAAAAGAAAATGTGGAAGGACGGTATCATACCTAGTGTGTTACCGGCTTCAAAGTAATGTCTTACCATGGAAACTGATCTCAAAACAAACTTTATTTATGCTGGAGTCAGTGGGAGTTTCCAACAAGAAAAAATAGTTGTGAATCAAAACACTAAGTGAAAAACCGTAAAACAAGAATTTGGCCGGGCACAGTGGCTCATGCTTGTAATCCCAGCACTTTGGGAGGCCGAGGCAGGTGGATCACGAGGTCAAGAGATCGAGACCATCCTGGTCAACATGGTGAAACCCCGTCTCTACTAAAAATACAAAAAATTAGCTGGGTATGGTGGCACGTGCCTGTAATCCCAGCTACTCGGGAGGCTGAGGCAGGAGAATTGCCTGAACCCAGGAGGCGGAGGTTGTGGTGAGCCGAGATCGTGCCATTGCACTCCAGCCTGGGTAACAAGAGCGAAACTCCATCTCAAAAAAAACAACAAAAAAAAAACAACAACAAGAATTTGATGCTACTGCTATCCAAAGAATTCTTCAGGTAAGAATTTTTCAGTTATGTTTTATTGATTGATGTTCTCTCATAGTTAAAAAAGCACAAAGCCATGGTTTTAATCCGCCTTACTCCTTTTTTGACCTTTCATGCAAATATGCTTGGGTTTTTAAAATTACTGCATTGAAGGCAATACTTTAATCATAACAAAGTAAAATGGGGAGTTCAAATGTACAGTCAGTTCTTCATTCCTATTAGGATAGAGTTTGGCTTGTAGCAATCTCTTTTTAGGAATATGTATTGGCTGAGGTTAGCTGTGTATACTAAGAGTTTTAGGGATTACAATTACTTTATGTTATACTATATGGTAACTCAGCTGCTAAGTGGATATACCACTTGCTTATTACACACTGCTTTTTTGTTTTGGGCCATGTTTTTAAACATATATATTCCCAAGAGTTGGAACGCATCTTTTAAAAAGTAAAAATTGTATTTAAGATATGAAAATATGCCCCAATATAGAATAATGTGTTTTACATTTGTTTAATCTAAAAATGACCACACGTCTTATGTAGGCCACTTAACAAGAGGCAACTTTCCTTTTTCTGGTCAAAGTTGAATGCGCTGGTGATCTACTTTTGTCTTAATGAGATATGAGCCTTGTAAAATGTAAATTAATAGAAAAGAAAGAAAATGAGCATACACCTCTCAGGCGCTTTCTGTTGGCTGTATAACAAAGTTAGTGTTTTCACTGACACAGCAGCGGGGGGCATGGGAGGAAGGATCTTGCCGTGAAAACTAACCTGGCTGATCAATTAAAGACCATCTGGAAAACTTGTCTGTGAATAGCTGATGGGTGTCCTGGACACTAAGTGCCTAGCAGGGCACAAGCATTGTCCTCCCAGAAACACAAAGAGGAGCTCTGTAGCCTGAGGTTAATCAGAGCTTTGAGTTAGGACTTCCTCTTTTTTTTTTTATTGCATTTTAGGTTTTGGGGTACATGTGCCGAACATGCAAGACAGTTGCATAGGTACACACATGGCAGTGTGTTTTCCTTCCTTTCTCCCCTTCCCCCACATTTGTCATTTTTCCCCAGGCTATCCCTCCCCAGCTCCCCTCCCGCTGTCCCTCCCCTCTTCCCCCCAATAGACCCCAGTGTTTAGTACTCCCCTCCCTGTGTCCATGTGTTCTCATTTTTCATCACCCGCCTATGAGTGAAAATATGCGGTATTTCATTTTCTGTTCTTGTGTCAGTTTGTTGAGAATGATGTTCTCCAGATTCATCCATGTCCCTACAAACGACACGAACTCATCATTTCTGATTGCTGCATAATATTCCATGGTGTATATGTACCACATTTTCCCAATCCAGTCTGTCATTGATGGTTTTTCTTTAGATCGTATAAATCTTTCGCCTTTTACTAAAGATTTCCGTGAAGGACTTCCTCTTTTATTTTAAGTCAGCTCGATTTGACATGATTCAATGGTTTTGTTTTAGAATTAATTACATCAGAAATTTAAAATGCCTCTCACTGTGGCTGTAATCAAAATGTTGGAGAAGTATTGGCGAGGACGTAGAGAAATTGCACCCCACACACTTGGTTGGTGAAATACAAAATGGTGCAGCTGCTTTTGGAAAACAGCCTGGCGCTTCCTCAAATAGTTCAATATAGAGTTTTCATAGAGTGGGTTGGCAGTTTCACTCCTCTTTTTTTTTTGAGATGGAGTCTTGCACTGTCGCCAGGCTGGAGTGCAGTGGCCCGATTTTGGCTCACTGCAGCCTCTGCCTCCTGGGTTCCAGTGATTCTCCTGCATCAGCCTTCCAAGTAGCTGGGACTACTGTGCCACCACGCCCAGCTAATTTTTATATTTTTTAGTAGAGACGAGGTTTCACCATATTGGTCAGGCTGGTCTTGAACTTCAGACCTTGTGATCTGCCCACCTCGGCCTCCCAAAGTGCTGATATTACAGGCGTGAGCCACCGCGCCCAGCCCAGTTTCACTCCTCTTTCTTCCTGTCTCCCTCTTTCCACATACTTTCAGACCCTTCACACCAGAGCGTAGGCCCCGTGAGAACCAGGTGTGGTCCTGTGCATCACTGTCTATCTCCAACATCTAGAATGAGTTCAGCACACAGCAGTGACTCAACATATTTTTAATTGAATAAATCAATCAGGAAGAGGCATACAGTGAGGTCATCAAGAGCATGGGCTCCGCCGGGCACTGTGGCTCACGCCTGTAATCCCAGCACTTTGGAAGGCCAAAGTGGGCAGATCATCTGAGGTCAGGAGTTCAAGCCAGCCTGGTCAACATGGTGAAACCCCATCTCTATTAAAAATACAAAAATTACCAGGCGTAGTGGCGAATGTCTGTAATCCCAGCTACTCGGGAGGCTGATGCGGGAGAATCGCATGAATCTGGGAGGCCGAGGATGCAGTGAGCTGAGATCCAGCCTGGGTGACACAGAGAGACTCTGTCTTAAAATGTAAAAATGAAAAAAAGAGCATGGGCTCTAGAGTTACCCTGCCTCGATTGCCTTGATACGAATTCTGGCTCAACTTTTAACTGCAGGATCTTGCATTAGTTTACTAGGCCTCTTTGAGCCTCAGTTTGTTCGTCTGTGAAATGGAATGGAAATAACATTTGGATTTTTGAGTAGCAAACACTCAGAAAAAGCTTAATGAAAGTAAAGAAAATTCATTTCAAAAGTGATAATAAGAATTGACTGCATTACCCTTTGTACCATGTAATACGAGATGAATAAGATGTGGCTGGCTACAAGGTTATAAGAAACTTTCACCCTAGTAGGAAACTTTCACCCAAGTAGGAAAGAAATCCATAAAAGCCAAGGAAACAGCCTAGGCTTGTGAAGGACACAGCAAGATGAATGTACAACATTAGAAATCACACATTAGCAAAACTTTAAATGTTCTCAAAAATGAACACAAAGGGAGACATAGTAATTTGGAATAAATTTCTCTCTCAAAAACACTTTGTCACCTGTGAAAATGTTGATTGCTGTATGTTTCAAGTGGTTATGTTTTGGTCATCATGAGAATTTTATTTTATGCCTGCGCAATGTATCTCATTGGAAAACAATACATATCAGTACATTGAACTTAATGTGTTAGAATGAATTCAAAAATACACTGTATTTTTGTCTTCCACTTAGGGAGTATTTTCTCTCCCCTCCCTGGATGGTAGCTTGGGCAGGTCCTGTGGTTATGGCGCTCACTGTTAGTTAATTGCAGTCCTAGTAGGCTGTGATCCTAGCATCTCTACCGGGTTGGCTTCTTCCTCCTAGACTTAAGTTATAGAAAACACAATCCTAAAGAATTCACAGTTAAGAGACTTAACACCATATGGGAAAACAAAATACCGATGAGAGCCTGGGGCTCTGACTTTATATATTGTATTCTTAGATTTACTAACTGTAGCTAGTGACAACCAAATTAGGAAGAGCAGTTGGAACGAAAACATCATATACTTCTGCAGGAGTTGAAAGATCAGTTCTAGTTTGAGAACTGCAAAGCTTCTCAGAAGATTCTGAAATTACACAGCTGTTTTGGAATGTGTGGAAAATGGAATCATTGCATGATTTGCTAGTTAGGGCGCTCCTGATGTGGTGGTCTAACCATAGAGAAGTGTATCACCAACACCCTTAAAAGAGAGGAGACTCCCGTGGGAGGAATGGTTGAAGGCGTGGGAGTAGGGTGTTCTAACTCTCAGAAGATTGATATTAAGAACTTTTGCAAGGAGATCATAGCTACATGTTTACAAATAGTTTTTGATTTTTTTTTTTTTTTTTTTGAGACAGAGCCTTGCTCTGTCCCCCAGGCTGGAGTGCAGTGGTGTGATCTTGGCTCACTGCAACCTCTGCCTCCCAGGTTCAAGCAATTCTCGTGTCTCAGCCTCCTGAGTAGCTGGGATTACAGGGGTGCACTACCATACCCAGCTAATTTTTTATATTCCTTGTAGAGACAGGGTTCCACCATGTTGCCTCCTGAGTTCAGGAGGCTAGTCTCAAACTCCTGAGCTCAGGTGATCCTTCCACCTTGGCCTCCCAAAGTGTTTGGATTACAGGTGTGAGCCACCATCCCCAGCCACCACCAAGTTTTAAAAAAATCCATCGTAGAAAATAGCTAAAGCAAAAATTGACTGTTGTTAAGAAAGTCACTCTAACCATAGGATGTCTAAATAATGGGTTACTGTTGTCATGATCAGAAATATGCATGTGGTGTATGTGTGTTTGTATATGTATATTTGTGTGCATATCTTTCTACAGTCCTAATATTGGGCAAGGAAGCCAAGTATCAATACTCTGCTCTCAACTTAAATAGTGGAGGTGTTTTCACCACTCTTCTGTTAAAACTGGAATGTCAATATTTGACTTCTCTATAAAAGAGGCCTGGCCAGGTGCGGTGGCTCACAACTGTAATCTCAGCACTTTGGGAGGCTGAGGCAGGTGGATCACTAGGTCAGGAGTTCGAGACCAGCCTGACCAACATGGTGAAACCCTGTCTCTACTAAAAATACAAAAACTAGCTGGGCGTGGTGGTGTGTGCCTGTAATCCCAGCTACTCAGGAGGCTGAGGCAGGAAAATCACTTGAACCTGGGAAGCAAAGGTTGCAGTGAGCCGAGATCACACCACTGGGCTGCAGCCAGGGTGACAGAGTGAGACTCTGTCCCAAATAAAAAAGGCGGGGGGCTCATAAGAGGCTTTTCTGTGTAAAGAAAACCTAATTCTGTGCAAATCATTTATACTAAAAAGTCCCTTATACATGTTTTTACATTTAATAAAATGAAAGAATATACTAAATAAAAGTGTTTTTGTTAACATCCATGTTCAACTAATAGTGAGTAATGAGCCATTTCTTGTCATCAGATGCTCTTTCTCTCCTCCTTTCCTAAGATCTCAAATAATTTCGTTTTACTTAATTAAAAAAAAAAAAAACCAGATCCTGTAGTATTTTTTCCCCTTTCTGGTCCTCCACGCATTTGTTCAGTGCTCTCTGGCCTCATCACCCAAAGCTGTTACAGTCTCTTAGGTTCCGGCACGGTCCCCAGAGAGGCAGACCCAAATGCTTGAGATGGAAAAAGTTCAGAGAAATATTTACGTCAGCTCTTTCATGCAGTTAGCCGTTTCTCAGTTCCCCAATCCCTGTGTTTTGCTGCTACCAGGACACAAGGTTGTGTAGCCTTAGCTCTGCCCATGATAACTTCGTTCCAGCATGCACGAATCTCTAGTCCATCGCAGCTCCTGCCCTCCTAACGTGCAGAAAGACAGTTTTGAGTTTCAGCCTTGTTTTCCCGTGTTCTCTTACATTATACCCACGATCTATACAGGGCTTTATTACAAAAACCTCAGCTTCTGCTTTATCTGTGTTTTCTCTTCCTAACTCAGAGTATCTATTTTTCTAATTATTTCCCAAAAGATGTTTTATAATTCTTTTGGACTGCACTCATTGTTTTTTGTCCGCTGTACCAGAATCTAGCACAAGGAAACTTGTGGCTGGGGAAAGAATTTAGTATTTAAAAGCTAAAAGTAAAGAAACAAACATACAAAACAAAGAAGTCTTATTTCACCAACGAGCTTCTTAAATATAGGATTTGCCTACTTTAAAATTCTTAGTGATTATCGCTAAATTTGTTCAGCAGATTTTAATAACATTATAACATAATTTAATAAGCATTCTTTGTCCTCCTTTCCTTTTTTTAACCTATAATTTTAATGAAAATACAAAACATTTTGTTCTGCAATTTTGCAGTGTGTTATTAAATGGGCAAAGGCCCTAACATCTCCTTATATCACAGCTACGGTGCTTGGGCTGCCTGACCCTTGGACTATGTTGTAATGCCTTTGAAATCAGAGCTGGATTTTATTTATTTTTATATTTTCCCCTGGCTTTTAACTTGTCATAAAATTTATTAGGAAAAAAAAAATCTTTCTTACAGCTGCTTTAGTTTTCCCCCTGCTGGAAGATGATTTACAACTAGTAAGGTCATTGTCTGCATATACTCCAAAAAGAAACAAAATTTAATTTGTGCCACAATTAGTTATTTATTTCAATAATACGTAAGATTGGGAAAAACAAGAAATGTAGTATCAAGATGGTCTTTCTAGATCCCTTTGTTCCTAAAAATCGCACAAAGACCCATTTGTTTAAATGTTTTAGTTTGCTGCTGATGTTAAAACACTCATAAATCACTCCTCCAGATGCAGTTATTGTGGGCAAGTATTCAAGACCCGCCGACCTTTCATCTTGTTTACACTGCAGCAGCTCAATAAAAGGGGGAGATAGAAGACACAGAGAAGGAGGAACACACATGCACTCTCACATCTCCCAGACACATTAGCATGGGCTGGGCTGCCTCTGCCACAGGCTTGCAGGCTCAGCTGGGGTTTTATGGCCTTTGCTGGTCTTGCTGGGGACAGGGCACTGATGAGCACGGGTGACAGGAGCACTCAGATGCAGCTCTTTGCTGTTGTTGTCAAAAAAAACAATACAGTTGAGCTCACGTATCTCTAGTGAGCAGCATAATCATCACAGGGACACATGGTCATTAAGCATATATGTTTAATGTTTCATGTAAATTGCTGTAATTAATATCATTGTAAACACACACACATATACACACGTTCTTGCTTTGGTGTATTTGTAACCAGTCTGGAATGTTCCCTGTGGAATTTACCATTCCTCTCTGTCACTGTCATCACCACCAGTACCATCTCCCCCATGTCTCATGATCTAGTTGCATTTGCTCAAGGAGGATTTGGGATCCCCTTGCCTTCTGCTGCATGCCCAAGCCTAAATTCCACCCATGCACTCCTCCCACGGCCCATCTCCCCCATTGTCCCGCACTGCCCTGGCCACGGGAGCCCTTACACTGTGCTCTGGCCCCCAGAACCACAGGGTGGAAGACTGCTGGCTGCAGAACTTCAAAGTGTTGGGCTGTGGAGCTCAACACTGTGTAGGTAAGAGGATAACAATTCAGTGGTGGAAAAGGGAAGGGAAGTCAAATTTCAGGGACTGTCCTACAGGAATAAGAGGATCCATGGAAATAGAGGGCTGGCTCCTGCATCCTTGAGCGGTGATCAGATGTTGAAGAAGAGAAATGAGGAAGAAAGGAGAGAGCCTGGCAAAGCCCAGAATAACCCTCTGGCCCTGGTATTATGCCCACCTACCCACCCACCCACCCACACATAGCCACTGGGCTTCTCACCTGGTTTCCTTTCAGGACATACAGGATGTCAGGGGCATTCCTGACACCCTCTCCTAGTATGGTGTCTGCCTCACAAAAATATTCTACATGGATATAAATGTTAGGGGGTTCATAATTTTCCAGTTTTCTCTGGAGCTGTATAATTTACAAAAAGTATTTTCGGCTGGGCGCAGTGGCTCACGCCTGTAATCCCAGCACTTTGGGATCGTGATCCCAGGCTGATCGCGAGGTCAGGAGATTGAGACCATCCTGGCCAACATGGTGAAATCTCGTCTCTACTAAAAATACGAAAATTAGCCGGGTGTGTGGTGCATGCCTGTAATCCCAGCTACTCGGGATGCTGAGGCAGGAGAATTGCTTAAACCAGGGAGTCAGAGGTTGCAGTGAGTTGAGATCACACCATCGCACCCCAGCCTGGATGACAGAGTGAGACTCCGTCTAAAAAAAAAAAAGAGTTTTCATTTAATCCTAATAACCCAGTGTGGTAGGCAGATGATCATTCCCATCTTATAGATGAGTAAATTGAGCCTCAGAGGAGATGTGGCATGGCTTAGGTCCTGCTGACAGCCAGTGGTTAAGTCAGGACCTGACTCAGGTCAAGAAAGCAGAAACTGCTGGGGGTTGGGAAGGCAGTGAATTCACAGATAGACACAGGGTGGGTGGGGGAAGGAGGGGCTGCTGAAAGAGAGGGGAAAGGGAAGGGAAGATGGGAAATCCCCAAGACAAACTTGCGTCCTTCCCCATTTTGTTGCGTTAAACAGTGTATCTCCATCTCTGTGCAGTCAGCTAAAAGCTTTGCCCAAAAGTAATTTGGGCTGTTTGAGGGACTGCTTTTTCATCTCAGCAAGAATTATCAGCTGCAAATTTTAAAACCTGAAACAAATCTCTCGTATTTTTGGAAATCCTTTCCTTTGGTTTTCATTCTAGTCATATCATCAATTTCTGTTTATTGATTCATTAATTTGAAGGGACCATGAAAATCTTTCCGTGCACTGACATCTGGAATCCAATGTTGCTTCTCTGGAAAATCTTGGAAGACCCTCTTTCTCTTGGAATAGCTGAGTTGTGTTGTTTTTATAGGAACATCATCTATAAAATATTCTAAATTAAATCATTAAATATTAGACTGCTTTTCTGCGAATCTTGCTCTTTTCTAATTTTAAAATTAAAAAAAGGTCATTTAAAAATTGGATAGGCCGGGTGCAGTAGCTCACTCCTGTAATCCCAGCACTTTGGGAGGCCGAGGCAGGTGGATCACCTGAGGTCAGGAGTTTGAGACCAGCCTGACCAACACGGTGAAACCCCGTCTCTAGTAAAAACACAAAAAATTAGCCAGGTGTGGTGGCAGGTGGCTGTAATCCCAGCTACTTGGAAGGCTGGGGCAGGAGAATTACTTGAACCTGGGGGGCGGAGGTTGTAGTGAGCCAAGATCATGCCATTGTACTCCAGCCTGGGTGACAAGAGCAGGACTCTGTCTCAATAAATAAACAAAAATAAAAATAGGATAAAACAATCTGTTATTTTTAGATAATAAAAGATTCTTGCCCTGCTCTTAGCAGTTAGAGAACAGTTGTTCTTGTTTGGGGCTTTTTTCTTGCTTCTTGCTCTTGCGTTGTGACTGCCCTGTTCAGCTCATCCTTCTGTAGTAGGGCCAAGATTATGCTATTTATAATGTCTAAGTCACCACATCAGTGGTCCTCCAAAGAGCTTTTATGTGGGTTTATGTGAGTGGGTTCAATATTTACCCATAATAGAAATTAAAACTGAGAGAATGGTGAACTATTTATTTACAATTCATTTCCAATAGCAGTAATAATGCCAACTGAAATAACATATTTTAAAAATAAAAGTTACTGTGCCATACAAAAAGAATGTATGAGAGGAATGGCATTGTTTTGCACATTTGCAAATGTCTTCTGTCTGGCTTAATGGAAACTGCTGAATTCTCATATCTGTTTCGGCATTCACTCTGGTGCAACATCACACATCATGTAGCCTCTGGAAAATTCCACTGCAAAAAAGACAAATACCATCTTAGTATTATTATGAAAATAAGTTTGACCTTGTAGAGCTCCTGAGAAGGTCTTAGGGGCCAAATGAGCCTCCAAACCATACACCCTTTGATAATTGCTGTACTAAATCATGATAAAGCTCAAAGGAACCTGAAGAGATCACTGCTAAGAGGCAGGATTGCACTGAACCCACTGCAAAATGTTGGTTATCTACATAGATTGTCTTGTACTTATATATTGTCTTTTTGTGACTGTGCCACTGAGATTTTTTCTGTGATTTTTTTCCCCCAGAGAGTGCCAGTGGCACTTCCTAGTCGTGAGAATCACAAATGTTTGCAGACCTTGCTAAGTGTCTTCTAGGAGGCAAAGTCATCCCCTTTGAAAAACGCTGGTCTGGTCTTTATAAATTCAATGACTAATATATCATCAGAAGAGCTTAACATTTGAAGGAAGAACTATAGCATAGTGGTTAAGAAGAACACATTTACAAGGTGCAGAATATGATCTGCTGTATGCTATCATTTGGGTTAAAAATAGAAAGATTGGTTGGGCACAGTGGCTCGGACCTGTAACCTCAGTGCTTTGGGAGGCTGAGGCAGGAGGGTAACTTGAGACCAGGAGTTTGAAACAAGTCTGGGCAACATAGTGAGACCCTATCTCTTAAAAAAAAATAGAAAAAATTAGCTGGGTGTGCTGGTGCACACCTGTAGTCCCAGCTACTTGGGAGACTGAGGTGGAAGGATTGCTTGAGCTCAGGAGGCTGAGGTTGCAGTGAACCATGATTGCACCACTGCACTCCAGCCTGGGCTAACAGAGTGAGATCTTGTCTCTTAACAACAACAACTAATAGAGTAAGCAAGAGATGCTTTACAGACTTTACAGAAGAATGTATAAAAAACTGGTAGTATTGATTCCTTTTGGAGTAAAGACTGAGGAACAGAAAATCTGGAGTGATTTGCTGGGTGTGGTGGCTCACATTTGTAATCCCAGCACTTTGGGAGGCCGAAGTAAGCAGATCACTTGAGTCCAGGAGTTCGAGACCAGCCTGGGCACCATGGTGAAACCCTGTCTCTACTGAAAATACGAAAATTAGCCATGCATGGTGGCATGTGCCTATAGTCCCAGCTACTTAGGAGGCTGAGTTGGGAGAATCACTTGGGCCCAGAAAATCAAGATTGTGCCACTGCACTCCCTGCTGGGTGATGAAGTGAGATCCTATCTAAAAAAAAGAAAAAAGAATAAAGAAAAGAAAAAATCTTGGAGTGGAGTGGGGTGGGAAAGAATGATTATTCATTCACAGTTCATTATTTTTTAATGAGGTGCATGTATTTTGTTTCTCAATTATAGTAAATCAATAAGAAGAACAAAGAACAAAGCCATGAGAATCAGAAAGATTTAGGTGAGAGCCTTAGCCTACCACCTCCTGGCTACACAATCTTTGTCTAATTGCTTGACCTCTTTCATCCTTGGGTTTTTCACCTATAAAGTGAAATTACTGATAGTACCTGCCTCACAAGATTAGTATCAGCATTAAATAGTGTGAGTATTGAATCAGATTTTGATTTTGTGTGTATTCTTGTACTGAATGCATCACTCACTTCCTCCTTGACCTCATATCCATGATTATTTGCTGCCTGCTTTCTGTCCTATTGTTCAGGTTTCATCCCCGTGGTTATCTCAGAGGTATTCGTCTCAGCTTTGACTGAGAAAATAGAATAGTATATTGTTCTTGGCCCACAAAATCATATGTTTTACTTATTATTGTTGTTAATTATAATTATCATTATATGATTTATAAATAAAAAAGTATACATCATGATTTATAAATCAATGGTTTATTTTAAAAGTCAATAATAATTTTTAAATTTTCCTTTTAGTGGGTGATTATAAGTGATCATTAGAGTATTCAATTACAATCATGATCTACTCATTGAAGGTCATTGAAAAGTCTTGACTACCAGTTTTTGACTGCATTTTCTGTTCACTCTGATGATAGTTTTTTTTTATTGCTTTTGATGTTTTTGTCATGAAGTCTTGGCCTGTGCCTTATGTCCTGAATGGTACTGACTAGATTTTCTTCTAGTGTTTTTATAGTTTTGGGTTTTACATTTAAGTCTTTAATCCATTTTGAAGTAATTTTTGTATAAGGTGTAAGGAAGGGGTCCAGCATCAGTTTTCTGCATATGGCTACTCAGTTTCCCAGTACCATTTATTAAATAGGGAATTCTGTCCCCATTGCTTGTTTTTGTCAGGTTTGTCGAAGATCAGATGGTTGTAGATGTGTGTTCTTATTTCTGAGATCTCTATTCTGTTCTGTTGGTTTATGTGTTTGATTGTATCTTCTTGTTTTTCTGCCTAACATTGTTTGTGCTAGTCATACTTCTCCAGCTTGCACCTGTCCACAGTCAACCTTAGCACAGGGTCTGGCTCCTAAATCTGTGGTTCCTTTGCCATGAGGCAGGAACCATAGCTCAAAGTCAGCCAGTTTGCATTGGCCACGTGCCCTATCTTTTTATGCTTGATCAATCTGCCCTGTCATTTCTATACTGGATTCAGAATAATCTCTTTTTATGAAACTTCTTATATCTTTTTTTTTTTGAGACAGAGTTTTGCTCTTGTTGCCCAGGCTAGAGTGCAATGGTGCAATCTTGGCTCACTGCAACCTCTGCCTCCTGGGTTCAAGTGATTCTCTTACCTCAGCCTCCCGAGTAGCTGAGATTACAGGGATGCATCACCACGCCCAGCTAATTTTGTATTTTCAGTAGAGATAGGGTTTCTCTATGTTGGTCAGGCTGGTCTTGAACTCCAGACCTCAGGTGATCTGCCTGCCTTGGCCTCCCAAAGTGCTGGGATTACAGGGGTGAGCCACCACACCCAGTTGAAACTTCTTATCTCTTGATTCTTCTGCTCAGCTGGGATAAAGGTGTAAGTTCTGATACCCTGGTTTTGATTTTGTATATATTCTTGTACTGAATGCATCACTCACTTCCTCCTTAACCTAATATCCATATGCTTATTTGCTGCCTACTTTCTGCACCATTGTTCAGATTTATCTTTGTGGTCATCTCAGAGGCATTTGTCTCAGCTTCAACTGCTTATTCTTGGTGCCCAACAAATCTAACAACTCTTATGTCAATAATGTATAGGTTTATATAAGAATCCACGGATGTCTGGGTGCAGTGGCTCACACCTATAATCCCAGCACTTTGGGAAGCTGAGGTGGAAGGATCACCTGAGGTCAGGAGTTTAAGACTAGCCTGGCCAACATAGTGAAACCCTATCCCTACTAAAAATACAAAAATTAGTTGGGTGTGTGGCATGTGCCTGTATTCCCAGCTACTTGGGTGACTGAGGCAGGAGAATCACGTGAACCCAGGAGGTGGAGGTTGCTGTAAGCCAAGATAACACCACTGCACTCCAGCCTGGGTGACAGAGTAAGACTCTGTCTCAGGAGAAAAAAAAACAAAACAACTGGCGAACAATGGAGAACATGGAAACATCATTCTCTGATATATGTGCAATGCATAGTGTACTCTAGAAGAAATGGGTCTGGTTAAGGCAGTGTTATATAAAGATGCCATTAATTAGACTTTGCCAGGATCTTGAGAGCAATTGTCGTGAGTTCGCCTAGTAAAGATATCAGTGTGAAATAATGGCTATGACATTATTCAGAAGACAAAAGGATTTATTGAATATGAAATGAGAAATGTGTATTTTCCAATAAGAAGCTGGTGATAAACCTAAGGAGTATAGTTTTAAAAAGGCTCTATTTTAGTCTAGTTCAGTTTAATTGGGGTACTATCAAAATTTTGAATGGCTAATTCTACATTGCTGAGAGTTTGTCTTATTTACTATAGGATAGTTAGCAGCATCTCTGGCCTTAGCTTTGACAATCGCAAATGTCCCCAGACTTTGCCAGATGTTTTCTTGAGGGCAAACTTCTGCCCCCCCCATTAAAAACTACTGGTCTAATCTTTATACATTTATTACAGTATGGCCTAACTATTGATTTATTTGTGAAATGGCTACAAGGAGATTACACTTAATTTTATTTAATTTTTTCATTTTTACTTTACTTTTTTTTTTTTAATGAGATGGAGTCTCACTCTCTCACCTAGGCTGGAGTGCAGTGGCATGATTTTGGCTCATTGCAACCTCTGCCTCCCCGGTTCCAAGCGATTCTCCTGCCCCAGCCTCCTGAGTAGCTGGGACTACAGGCATGCACCTCCACACCTGGCTAATTAATTTTTTTCATTTATATGAAAATATTTTATTACTGTAACTTTTTTTTTCAATTGTTATTTTTAATATTTATTTATTTATTATTTTATTTTATTTTTTCTTGTACTTTAAGTTCTGGGGTACACGTGCAGATCTTGCAGGATTGTTGCATAGGTACACACATGCCATGGTGGTTTGCTGTCTCCATCCCCCTGTCACCTACAGCAGGCATTTCTTCCAGTATTATCCCTGCCCAACCTCCCCACCCCCCGCTATCCCTCCCTTAGCCCCTCACCCCTCAACAGACTGCAGTGAGTGATGTTCCCCTCTCTGTGCCTATGTGTTCTCATTGTTCAAAACCCACCTATGAGTGAGAACATGTGGTGTTTGGTTTTCTGTTCTTGTGTCAGTTTGCTGAGAATGATGGTTTCCAGATCCATCCATGTCCCTACAAAGGACATGAACTCATCTTTTTTTTATGGCGGCACAGTACTCCATGATGTATATGTGCCACATTTTTTTTATCCAGTCCATCATTGATGGACATTTGGGTTGGTTCCAGGTCTTTGCTATTATAAACAGTGCCACAATGAACCTAAGTGTGCTTGTGTCTTTATAATAAAATGATTTATAATCCTTTGGGTATATACCTAGTAATGAGATTGCTGGGTCAAATGGTATTTCTATTTCTAGATCCTTGAGGAATCGCCACACTGTCCTCTACAATGGTTGAACTAATTTATGCTCCCACCAACAGTGTAACAGCGCTCCTATTTCTCCATATCCTCTCTAGCATCTGTTGTCTCCAGATTTTTTAATGATTGCCTTTATAACTGGTGTGAGATGGTTTCTCAATGTGGTTTTGATTTGCATTTCTCTAATGAGCAGTGAGGATGAGCATTTTTTCATATGTTTATTGGCCACATAAATGTCTTCTTTTGAAAAGTATCTGTTCATATCCTTTGCCCACTTTTGGACGGGGTTGTTTGTTTATTTGTTGTTTGTTTTTTGAGGCAGAGTTTTGCTCTTGTTACCCAGGCTGGAGTGCAATGGTGCGATCTCGGCTTACCACAACCTCTGCCTCCTGGGTTCAAGCAATTCTCCTGCCTCAGCCTCCTGAGTAGCTGGGTACAGGCACATGCCACCATGCCCAGCTAATTTTTTGTATTTTAATAGAGACGGGGTTTCACCATGTTGTTTTTTCTTGTAAATCTACTTTAGTTCTTTGTAGATTCTGGATATTAGTTAGCCCTTTGTCAGATGAGTAGCTTGCAAAAATGTTTTCCCATTCTGTTGGTTGCTTGTTTACTCTAATGATTGTTTCTTTTGCTGTGCAAAAGTTCTTAAGTTTAATTGGATCGCATTTGTCTATTTTGGTTTTTGTTGCCATTGCTTTTGGTATTTTAGTCATGAAGTCCTTGCCCATGCCTATGTCCTGAATGGTATTGCCTAGGTTTTCTTCTAGGGTTTTTATGGTGTTAGGTCTTATGTTTAAATCTTTAATCTATCTGGAGTTAATTTTTGTATAAGGTGAAAGGAAGGTGTCCAGTCTCAGCTTTCTGCACATGGCTAGCCAGTTTTCCCAACATCATTTATTAAACAGGGAATCCTTTCCCCCTTGCTTGTTTTTTTCAGGTTTGTCAAAGATGAGATGGTTGTATTCCCTTTTACTTGCCTGATTGCTCTAGCTAGAACTTTCAATACTATGTTGAATAGAATGGTGAGAGAGGGCACCCTTGTCTAGTGCCAGTTTTCAAAGGGAATCCTTCCAGTTTTAGCCCATTCAGTATGATATTGGCTGTGGGTTTGTCATAAATAGCTTTTATTATTTTGAGATATGTTCATTGATACCTAGTTTATTGAGAGTTTTTAGCATAAAGGGCTGTTGAATTTTGTGGAAGGTCTTCTCTGCATCTATTGAGATGATCATGTGGTTTTTGTCTTTGATTCTGTTTATGTTGTGGATTACATTTACAGATTTGCATATGTTGAACCAGCCTTGCATCCCTGGGATGTAGCCTACTTGATTGTGATGGATAAGCTGTTTGATGTGCTGTTGCATTCAATTTGCCAGTATTTTATTGAAGATTTTTGCATCGATGTTCATCATGGATATTGGCTTGAAGTTTTCTTTTTCAGTTGTGTCTCTGCCAGGTTTTGGTATCAGGATGATGTTGGTCTCATAAAATGAGTTAGGGAGGATTCCCTCATTTTGTATTGTTTGGAATAATTTCAAAAGGAATGGTACCAGCTACTCTTTGTATGTCTGGTAGAATTTGGCTGTGAACCCATCTGGCCCTGGACTGTTTTTGTTTGATAGGCTATTAATTGCTGCCTCAACTTCAGACCTTGTTATTGGTCTATTCAGGGAATTCAGCTTCCTACTGGTTAGTCTTGGGAAGGTGTTAAGTGTCCAGGAATTTATCCATGTTTTCTAGATTTACTGGTTTATGTGCATAGAGTTGTTTGTAGTAATCTCTGATGGTATTTTGTATTTCTGTGGAATTGGTGGTGATATCCCCTTTATCATTTTTTATTGCATCTATTCAATTCTTCTTTTCTTTTTTATTAGTCTGGCTAGTGGTCTATTTTGTTGATCTTTTCAAAGAACCAGCTCCTGGATTTATTGATTTTTTTTTAAGGGTTTTTGGTGTCTCTATCTCCTTCAATTGTGTTCCAATCCTAGTTATCGCTTGTCTTCTGCTAGCTTTTGAATTTGTTTGATCTTGCTCCTCTAGCTCTTTCAATTTTGACAATAGGGTGTCAATTTTAGATGTTTCTTTGCTTCTCATGTGGGCATTTAGTGCTATAAATTTTCCTCTAGACACTGCTTTAAATGTGTCCCAGAGATTCTGGTATGTTGTGTCTTTGTTCTCACTAGTTTCAAAGAACATCTTTATTTCTGCCTTCATTTTGTTGTTTATGCAGTCGTCATTCAGGAGCAGGTTGGTCAGTTTCCATGTAGTTGTGCAGTTTTGAGTGAATTTCTGAATCCTGAGTTCTACTTTTTTGCACTGTGGTCTGAGAGACTGTTTGTTATGATTTCTGTTCTTTTGCATTTGCTGAGGAGGAATTTACTTCCAAATTTGTGGTCAATTTTAGAGTAAGTGTGATGTGGTGCTGAGGAGAATGTATATTGTGAATTTGGGGTTGAGAGTTCTGTAAATGTCTATTAGGTCTGCTTGGTCCAGATCTGTGTTCAAGTCCTGGATCTCCTTGTTAATTTTTTGTCCTGTTGATCTGTCTAATATTGACAGTGGGGTGTTAAAGTCTCCCATTATTATTGTGTGGGAGTCTAAGTCTCTTTCTAAGTCATTAAGAACTTGCTTTATATATCTGGGTGCTCCTGCATTGGGTGCATATATATTTAGGATAGTTAGCTCTTCTTGTTGCATTAATCCTTTTACCATTATGTAATGCCCTTCTTTGTCTCTTTTGATCTTTGTTGGTTTAAAGTTCATTTTGCCAGAGACTAGGATTGCTACCCCTGCATTTTTTTGCTCTCCATTTGCTTGGTAAATCTTCTTCCATCCCTTTATTTTGAGTCTATGTGTGTCTTTGCATGAGAGATGAGTTTCCTGAATATAGCATACCAATGGGTCTTGACTTTTTATTCAGTTTGCCAGTCTGTGTCTTTTGATTGGGGCATTTAGGCCATTTACATTCAATGTCAATATTGTTATGTTTGAATCTGATCCTGCCATTTTGATACTAGCTGGTTGTTTTGTCCATTAGTTGGTGCAGTTTCTTCGTTGTGTCAATGTTCTTTACCATTTGGTATGTTTTTGCAGTGGCTGGTACTGGTCGTTCCTTTTTATGTTCAGTACTTCCTTCAGTAGCTCTTGTAAGGCAGGTCTGGTGGTGACGAAATCTCTCAGCAATTGCTTGTCTGAAAAGGATTTTATTTCTCCTTCCCTTATGAAGCTTAGTTTGGTTGGATATGAAATTCAAGGTTGAAAGTTTTTTTCTTTAAGGATGTTGAATATTGACCCCCACTCTCTTCTGGCTTGTAAGGTTTCTGCTGAGAGATCCACTGTGAGTCTGATGGGTTTCCTTTTATGGGTGACCTGACCTTTCTCTCTGGCTGCCCTTAGCAATTTTTCCTTCATTTCAACCCTGGTGAATCTGACAATTATGTGCCTTGGGGTTGCTCTTCTTGAGGAATATCTTTGTGGTGTTCTCCGTATTTCCTGGATTTGAATTTTGGCCTGTTTTGCTAGGTTGGGGAATTTCTCCTGGATAATATCCTGAAGAGTGTTTTCCAGCTTGGATTCATTTTCCCTGTCACATTCAGTTATGCCAATCAAATGTAGATTAGATGTTTTCACATAATCCCATATTTCTTGGAAGCTTTATTCATTTTTTTTTTTAACTCTTTTCTCTCTAATCTTGCCTTCTCATTTTATTTCACTGAGTTGATCTTCAATCTCTGGTATCCTTTTTTCTGCTTGATTGATTCGGCTATTGAAGCTTGTGTATGCTTCTCGAAGTTCTCATGCTGTGTTTTTTAGCTCCATCAAGAAGAACATCATTTATGTTCTTCTCTAAGCTGGTTGTTCTAGTTAGCATTTCATCTAATCTTTTTTCAAGGTTTTTAGTTTCTTTGCATTGGGTTAGAACATGTTCCTTTAGCTCAGAGAAGTTTGTTATTACCCACCTTCTGAAGCCTGCTTTGATCAATTTGTCTAATTCATTCTGCATCCTGTTTTGTTCCCTTGCAGGTGAGGAGTTGTGATCCCTTGGAGGAGGAGAGGCATTCTGATCTTTGGTGATTTCATCCTTTTTGTGTGAGTTTCTTCCCATCTACATGGATTTCTCTGCCTTTGGTCTTTAAAGTTGGCGATTTCGGGTAGGGTCTCTGAGCGGACGTCCTTTCCATTGATGTTGAAGCTATTTCTTTTTGTTTCTCAGTTTTCCTTCCAACAGTCAGGCCCCTCTGCCGTAGGACTTCTGGAGGTCCACTCCACACCCTGCTTGCCTGGGAATCACCCACAGGGGTGTACAGAACAGCGAGGATTGCTGCCTCTTCTTTCCTCTGGCTGCCTTGTCCCAGAAGGGCATCGGCCAGATGTCAGCCAGAGCTCTCCTGTAGGAAGCATCTTTTTGGTTATACGGCGGTCAGGGAGCTGCTTGAAGAGGCAGCCTGTCCCTTATCGGAGGTCAGGTGCTGTGCTGGGAACTCCATTGCTCCCTTTAGGGCGGCTGGGCAGGGATGCTTAAGTCTGCTACAGCAGAACTCACAATCGCCCCTTTTCCCAGGTCTGTCCCAGGAAGGTGGGGTTTTATTTATAAGTCCCTGACATGCGGCTGCCCATTTTTTTGGAGATGCTCTGCCCAGCAAGGAGGTTCTCTAGTCACAGTGTGTCTGCAGAGGTGTTGCTAGGCTGCCATGGGCTCAGTCCAGCTGCTGTGTGAGCTTCCTATGGCTTTTTTCTTTTACACAGGTAAGATTGGAACTGCCTTGGCAATGGTGGACACCCTTCCACCACACCAAGCTTGATCATCCCAGGTGGAGCTCAACCTGATGTGCTAGCTGAGAAACTCTCAAGCCAGAGGGCTTCAGTTTGCTGGTCTTTGTGGGGGTGGGACCCACCAAGCGGTATCACTTGGCTCCCTGATTTCAGCTCCCCTTCTTTCTGGGGAGCGGGAAGCTCTGTCTCTCTGGCACTCCAGGCGCCCGCCAAAATGTCTGCCTAGATTTGTGCTGAAAGCCCATAGTGCCGGCCAGAGCAGCCACTCAGATCTGTGCTGGTAACTCACCGAGCTTGTCAGCCCAGTGGGGATCTCCTGGTTCGTGGGTTGTAAAGACCATGGGAGAAACACAGTATCTGAAGTGGAGTGCCAGCAGGGAAAAGTCCCTGATGGCCTCCATTCAGTAGGACAGGAGTCCTCCAACCAGTTGCACTTCCTGGGTGAGGCAGCGCCCCACCCTTCCTTGGTTTGCCCTCCTTGGGCTATACCCACTGTCCAACCAGTCCCATTGAGATGAACCTGGTACCTCAGTTGAAAGTGCAGAGATCACTCACCTCTGCGTCTGTCTTGCTGGGAACTGTGCTCTGGAGCTGTTACTATTTGGCCATCTTGGTAGAAGTCCTAGTTTTCATTCTTTTGTTTTTCACCCCTTTACCAGAATATGAACTTATCATATTTGCTATATATTCTTGTATAATCGTTTCATTGTTATTAATTGTTAATGTTAATCATTATCCATTTTCCCCAGTAGATTCTCTCTTTCTTTTTTTTGGAGACAGAGTCTTACTCTGCTGCCCAAGATGGAGTGCAGTGGCACAATCTTGGCTCATTGCAGCCTCCGCCTACCAAGTTCAAGCATTTCTTCTGCCTTAACCTTCTGAATAGCTGGGATTACAGTCTCCAGCCACCATGCCTGGCTAATTTTTGTATTTTCAGTAGAGACGAGCTTTTGCCATGTTGGCCAGGCTGGTCTCAAACTCCTGACCTCAGGTGATCTGTCTGCCGAGGCATCCCAAAATGCTGGGATTACAGGTATGAGCCACCATGCCTGGCCATTCCCCAGTAGATTCTAAGTACTGTGAAGGAAAAAATTTTTTCCAGAACAATGTATCTTTTTGTCTATATTAGTGGCTGTCAACTGGTGGGTGTTTAATGGATATTTGTAAAGAGAGTGAAAGCATTAATTTTTATGCTTGGATCAAGAGGCAATGTGTTATTGTTTATAGAAAACTAGAATAAGAGTCAGGTCTAGATTCAAGTCTTGGCTATACTGTGAGAACTTTGGGAGATCTTTTTCCTTCACTGGCTCTTTTTTTTTGCTTGTGTGTTTGAGACAAGGTCTTGCTCTCTCACCTAGGCTGGAGTGCAGTGGTGCGGTCATGGCTCACTGCAGCCTTGACCTCCTGGGATCAAGCAATCCTCCCACTTCAGCCTCCTGAGTAGCTGAGACTACAGGCTTGTGCCACCATGCCCAGCTAATTTTCTAGAAATTTTTATAAAGATGGGGTCTCACTATATTGACCAGTTGGTCTCAAACTCCTAGGCTCAAGCTGTCCTCCTGCTTTGGCCTCCTAAACTGCTGGGATTACAGGCATGAGCCATCAGTCAGCTTCACTGGCTCTTGATCCTCTCATAGGTAAAATGATGACCCATGAAAAGTACTGTCTTAGTTTCCTGGGGCTGCTGTAACAAAGTACTGAAGTACTGGGTGGCTTAAAACAGGAATGTATTATCTCACAGTTCTGGGGGCTGGAAGTTTGAAATCAAAGTGTCTGCAGGGTCACACTTTCTGAAGCCTGCAGGGGAGAATACTTCCTGGCCTCTTCCAGCTCCCGGTGTTTGCCAGCAATCCTTGGAATTCCTTAGTTGCAGATGCATCACTCCAATCTCTGCTTCCAGTATCACATGGCCATCTTCCCTGTGTGCATCTGTCTCCTCATCTAAGGGCACCAGTCATATTGGATTAGGGTCCACCCTAATGACGTCATTTCAGTTCCATCACATCTGCACAACTCCTGTTCCCAAATAAGGTCACATTCACAGAGACTGGGGGTTAGGACTTCAACATCTCTTTTGGGGACACAATTCAACCCGTAACAGCTCTCATTTAGCCTTTGACTGTTTGAATACTGCTATTGCACTTTTCTATCTTTGCTCATTTTTCTTAAGCTGTAGACCACCATCCATGTGGAGAACAGAATGATAGTTTAAATCCAGTTTAGTATTTAGGTTACTATGAAATGAACAGCTCAAATCTCATGGTGCTAGGGGAATGTCTGGAGACTGGCTTTGTTGAACTGTCACCTACACCTCAATGCTGAGTATGCCGCATTGCTATGCCTCTGTATCTGGCCAACACCAAACCATGACCGTCCATAAAACTTCTGGCAGTGATTCTGGCCAGTGGCGAAATCTATGATCATTGTCTGACTGCACTACAGTCTACAGCACGTTCACTTAAACATTAATTACAAAAGAGTATTGCAATGGTTAATTTTATGTGTCAATTTGATGGAGTAACAAGGTCCTCGATGTTGGCTAAGCATTATTTCTGGGTGTGTCTGTGAGAGTATTTCCGGATAAAATTGATGTTTGTATCTGCAGACTGAGTAAAGCAGATTGGCCCCCAATCCCCACTCTGCAGTGTGGATGGGCCTCATCCAATTGGTTGAAGGCCTGAATAGAACAAAAGGCAGCCTAAGCTCTCTCCGCCTGACTGTCTGGGTTAGAACGTTGGTCTTTTCCTCCTCTCAGACTGGAACTTACGCCATCAGTGCTCCCGGTTGTCAGGCCTTTGGACTCAGACTGGAACTGTACCACTGGCTCTCTTGGGTGTCCAGCTTGCCAACTGCAGAGATTAGACTATTCAGCTTTGATACGGTTTGGATGTGTCCCCACCCAAATCTCATTTTGAATCGTAGTTCCCGTAATCCCCATGTGTCATAGGAGGGTCCCGGTGGAAGGTAATTAAATCATGGGGGTTGTTACTTCCTTACTGTTCTCGTGATAGTGAGTTCCCATGAGATCTAATGGTTTTATAAGGTGTTTCCCCCATTTGCTTGGCACTTCTTCTTGTTGCAGCCATGTAAAGAAGGACCTGTTTGCTTCCCCTTCTGCTATGATTGTAAGTTTCCTGAGGCCTCCCCAGCCATGCTGAACTGTGAGTCTGTTAAATGTTTTTCCTTTATAAATTATCCAGTCTCAGGTATGTTATTAGCAGAGTCAGAAGGGACTAATACAAGCCTGCATCATGTAAGTTAATCCTTATAGTCAGTTTCTCTCTCTCTCTCTCTCTCTCCACACACACACACACACACACACACACACACACACACACACACAAACATTATCTCCTATTCATTCTGTTTCTCTGGAAAACCCAGACAATACAAGTACATATGTAATATTATCTGACACAGTAAGACTTGTAAAGCTAAACTTGGACATATTCTTGTCAATAGTGAGTTATTGTAATGTTTAAGAGGTCAAGCTTTGTAAAAAGATCGCCTGGACTTTAATTCCATCTCCATCATTTACTGTGTAGCTGTGGGCAAAGCATTTAACTGCAGTAAACCTACCTGTAAAATAGAGATAAAAATATCTCCATCAAAGAATTGCTTTGAGGATTAAATGGCATAGACACAATGTTAAAAGGACTCACTGAGCAAATCTGAAGCTCTCACTGGCCAAAGATGGGAAAGTTTGCTCTTCTATAAGGATAAGAATTTCAATAGACTGAAACCTATCAAATATATTTCAAACCATGACTTTGAAAATGGATATAACAAAAATACAAAGTAAGAAATTCGTCAGCTCTAAGGATAATAAAGACCCAATTTATTAACATAAAAATTGCATAAGAGGGAATATCAAGCACCTGTCCTGCTTTTACCATGTGATCACACCACGGGTAACTAAATAGATGAGAGGAAGAATCAACTTATAGAAATTGTTCCATTGCATAAAGGCAAAGTAGTAGCATTAGAACATTACTAGTTTGCAACCCTAATTAATTGATAAATCTGGGCATTGAGTACCAGTAGCCACTACCATTTAAAAAAAAAGGAGTGAAACCAGATATTGCTGCTGCTAGGAAACCAATACACACTTACAGGTTTCCAAAGAGCTCCTACTTGCCTCAGAAAATTCCTAGGGCTGCTATGATCAAGTACCACAAGCTGGGCCACTTAAACCCCAGGAGTTTACTGTCACACCGTTCTGGAGGGTGGAAGTCCAAACCAAGATATCAGCAGGGTTGCTTCCTTCTGAGTCCTGAGGACTCCCTCCTTGGCTTGTAGATGGCCATCTTCTCTATGTCGCTTCACACAATCTTCCCACATCTGTTTCCATGTCCAGTTTTCCCTTTTTATGAGGACACTGGTCATATTGGATTAGGGCCCAGCCTAATGAGCTCATTTTAACTTTCTCTCTCTCTCTCTCTCTCTCTCTCTCTCTCTCTCTCTCTCTCTCTCTCTCTCTTTTGAGATGGGGTCTCACTCTCTCGCCCAGGTTGGAGTTTGGTAGTGCAATCATAGCTCACTGCAGCCTTGAACTCCTGGGCTCAAGTGAACCTCCCACCTCAGCCTCCTGAGTAGCTGAGACCACAGGCGTGCACCACCACACCTGGATAAATTTTTTGTATATTTTTGTAGAGATGGGGTTTTGCTACATCATCCAGGCTGGTCTCAAACTCCTAGGTTCAAGTGCTCCACCTGCCTTGGCCTCCCAATGTCCTGGGATTACAGGCATGAGCCCCAGTTCCCACCCTTCAAGATTTTTTCTTTTCTTTTTTTTTTTTTGAGACAGGATCTTGCTTTCTCACCCAGGCTGGAGTGCAGTAGTACAATCACAGCTCACTGCAGTCTCTAACTCCCTGGGCTCAAGTTAGCCACCCACCTCAGCCTCCTAAGTAGCTGGAACCACAGGTGAGCACCACCATGTCCAGCTAATTTATTTTATATATTTTTTTTGTAGAGATGGAGTCTTGCTATGTTGCCTAAGCTGGATTTGAACTCTTGGGCTCAGATGGTCCTTTTGCCTTGGCCTTCCAAAGTACTGGGATTGCAGGCACGAGCCACCATGGCCCATTTCATTTTAACTTGATTATGTCTGTAAAGACCGTATTTCCAAATAAGACCACATTCTGAGCTACTAGGGATTGGACTCCAACGTATTTTCTACTGTGGGTCAAAATTCAACCCTTAGCAGGAAGGACTTTTGGGATTCCAGCTACCAGAAGTGTGGGCTAGAAGGGGTTGCATGGGATCTGGGTGGGCATGTCCTCTTAGCTCCCCTATAGGGAGCACCAAGGCACAGGAAGGCCATAGGCACTGTCTCGAGTATGCCTGTGAATAAGTCACTCTGTAACGTAGCATCTATAATTATAAACCATGGCAAATTCTACCCCATCCTTTCCTCTCAGCCCTCACCATTTCGGAGCAAACTGGCTCTATGACCTACTGCCAACGGTTACAACCCTTTGCCTGAGGGCTCTCTCTGACCAAAATAGTTGCTCTAATTCAGGAAATTAACAATCCCCTGGAAGCAACTCTCAACCGATGACTGCAGGGAGTTGATGTATAAATACCCCAACTTCCTCACTCCTTGAGAAGGGTAATTCTAAGGGAAGGCAAAGATATGGACTAGTATCAAAGACTTTCCCCTGTCATTTTAAAATTTCATTAAAAGAGATTTGTTTAATGTGAGAAAAATTAATCTTGAGTTGTTATATATAAACTGAGTATTAATTTTTTATATGTGTGTATATACATGTATATGTACATGCATATAAAGATATATGTATATTTTGAAGTTGTTTATATAGTTTGTCATGTTTAGAGACCTTTTAGTACACTTCCACACCAGATTCTGGGGTGTTTGTGTGTGTGTGTTACATGTGTGTGTGTTTGGTAATTGTTTTTCTGTAGTACTTTCTCTTCTCTTGTTTGTTAAACACTATGTGTAGAAACACTATGTGTGTGTCTGTATATATACATATATGTGTATATGTGTGTATATATACATGTATATATAGATATAGGTATATATATACACATCTATCTATCTATATATGTCTATAGATATATAGATATGTGGGGCAGGAAGGGGGATGAGGTGGTGATATGGTTTGGCTTTTTCTCTCCTCCAAATCTCATATACATGTATATATACATATATCTACATATACGTGTGTATATACACACACATATACATATACATGTATACACACACACACACATATATATATATAAATAAACAACTCCTGGACCTTGTTTTTAAGTTACTAGAGGCAGACAATGAATAAAATACATGAAGAAGGGGGACATCCAGGAGGACAGTGATTCTTGCCTGTTTGGCTCACCACTGTGTCCTCCAGCCAACACAGGGCCTGGCGCATGTGTGGTGCTTGAGTGATGCCTATTGAAGATGTTAACAGTAACAGAACATACAATGGCGGCACCCGGAGGGCAGGAAGGGGTATGAGGTAGTAATATGGTTTTGCTATTTCTCCCCTCCAAATCTCATGTTGAAATGTAATCCCCAATGTCAGAGGTGGAACATGATGGGAGGTGTTTTGGTCATGGGAATGGGTCCCTCATCAATGGCTTGGTGCTCTCCCCATGGTCATGAGTGAATTCTCACTTGGTTCGTTCAAGTGAGTACTGGTTGTTTAAAAAAGCCTGGCACCTCCTCCTCCTCTCTCTCTCTTGCTTCCTCTCTCCCATATCACATGCTGGGTTCCTGTCCATCCTGCCATGACTAAAAGTTTCCTGAGGCCTCACCGGAAGCTGAGCCAATGCTGGTGAAATGCTTATACAGCCTGCAGATCTATTAGATAAATGAACCTCTTTTCCTTTATAAATTACCTAGTCTTGAGTATTCCTTTATAGCAACTCAAAACAGACTCACACAAGTGGCAGAGTTGAGATTACTTATGATAGGGCACTTCATCATCTTATTTTGTTCTTAACCATGATTTTCCTTTCTCCCAATATTATGATTATTTGAAAGCCGTCTATACCTGGCATGCGATGTTTCTCTGCATTTATTTTTTAAAACAACTGAGCAAGGGAGAAAAGTGTTGTCACCTGACTAGTCCCTGCTGGTAACTACATATCTCACAAGCTCCTGCCTGCTGTTGCCTCTTAAACTTAAGATTGTCAGGCAATTCTTATTTCTATTGTCCCAGTCATCAATGATTCATAAAATGTTCAATGGTCATTTTTTCTGTTCAAGGTGGAATACCATTATTAAGTCGGTTTCTGTGTCCCTGATATATTAATGCACGATTATTTTCTCTGTTCATTCACTTTTTCTCTTTTTCTGTTCTGGGATTGCTTTCTTTAGGACATGGAAGCCAGTCTGCTTTCAGCTCAAGCAACCCATACAGAGCTGGTATTAATGTTTCTTCTGAAATTTTCACCTATTGCTGATCTCATGGAACTTCTGTAGCTTTCCATCTCTGTGACACAATTCAGCCAGGAAGCTGAACTCATATATACTTTTACCAATTGCCTAATATGAGACTCGTGTGATAATCTTGTTCACTGCAGTGCCATCTTTTGTGGCAAATTTTATTTTCTTTTGGAAAAGATGATCTAATTTTCAAAAACGTTATCGCATTTACATCACCTAGAACAGTAGGAGCTGGTGGCAGACAATCAACTTTTTGCTGGATTGATCATAAGATAACCACAGGCTTTAAAGGACTATTTTAGACCTGAATGGTAAAATACAGAATAGCCATTTACTAGGCATTTCTTTAACATCCAGTGAATGCAAAGAAAGTAAAAGACACAATGACTGCCGTGGAAGAACACAGAGGAAATTGTACAGCTTGAATAAAGAAGCAATTTAGTAGAGAAGGATTCAACTGGACATGGTGGAAAATAATTAGATTGATTAGATGGGTCTTTAGAGGCAAATAGGAATGCTGCTGAAAGAAAGAAAACATACTGACCTGTTTGCTCTGTAGCACACATAGGAAAGCAACAGCTTTGTTAGTGTGAAAATGAACACTGCACTATTTACTTTGGCTCATAGAGGACTTACCACATTGTACTCACATTACAGTCCCTTAGCATTTTGAAGTTGCTGATAGAGTTCATCATGTTTAGAGACCTTTTAGTACACTTCAGCGCCAGATTCTGGGGTGTTTGTGTGTGCGTTTGGTAATTGTTTTTCCATAGTACTTTCTCTTCTCTTACTTGTTTGTTAAACACTATGTGAAGAAATTATAGAGTTTCATCTACAGTTGAACCTTTTCCTTTTGTCAACAAATAGATTTCACTGGTACAGCGTCGAAATAATAAAATTATTTTAACATTAGAAAGGTTATTCCACCTTTCCACTATAAATATGATGACCATTTAACCCCTTTGCTGAAGTTTATTTAGCTTACCACTGATGAAACCCTCATCCAAAGAGTTTTTTATTCTCCACTTTTAAATACAAATTATAATGAATCATCAAGTGATTCATACATTCCAGAAACATTTATTGAACACCACTTTTCACTGTAAGTCTATGACACTGAACAAAACAAACTTTCTGTTTTCATGCAGCTTACATTCTAATGAGATGGGACAATGAATATATTAACATATAGTATTTGATAAATATAGTATTGTATATTTATGTGATAGAAATCTTCATGTAGAAATGAGTGAAATAGTCTATATTAGTTATCTCTTGCTGCATAACTTACCCCCGAACTTAACAGCTTGAATCAATAAACATTTAGTATCTCATCCCATTTCTGTGAACCAGGAGTGGCTTACATTTGAATGTGATGGTCTTAGCTGGATGGTTCTGCTCAAGGTCTTTCATAGGTTGAAGTCAAGATGTTGGCCAGGGCTGTAGTCATCTGAGTGCTTGACTGGGGTTGAAGGATTGCTTCCAGGGTAGCTGACTCCCATGGCTAGCAACTTAGTATGAGTCATCAGCAGGAGGCCTCAATTTCTCACTATGTGGACCTCCACAAAGGGCTGCTTTTGCATCCTCACAACATGGAGGTTGGCTTTCTCTACTGGGGTGTGATCCAGAAGAAAGATAGGGAGAAGCCACAATGTCCTTCATGACATAGTCTCAAAAGTCACATATCTTTACTTCTGTCATATTCTGTTAGAAGCAGGCACATCCTCAAGGGGAGGGGAATTGGGCTTTACCTCTGAAAAGGGAAATATCAAAGACTGTGTAGACATATTCAAAAATTACTGTAATTACCTTGATACATTGAAAAACAGATGGTGTGCTTCTGAGACCTTTAAATTAGCTATACCTTGTTTTATTTCTATTGTTTGTTAGCGTATAATACCTTGTTATGCCTTGTTTTACATCTGTTGCTTATTATTGATATTATTGATTAATATTATTGTTGGACAAAGAATTATTGACAATTTAGATTTCTTGAGCTTACTCCTTTGGTCACTTCTAAGCTGCCACCATCATTTAAAGTTCCTTTAATAAAAGCATTTGAGATACTTCTTTTTCATTTCTGAAATTGTGAATGAACTTAAGATCACTTGTTATTATTTTACATTTGTATCAAAGATGATTTGCATAAATGACAGCTATACTGGAATTACATGCTCCAGGGTAAAATAAAATCCCTCTTGGTTTGATTTAGCCATTCCACAATGTGTGCATCTATCAAAATATCATCTTGTACACCATAAATATTTACAACTTTTATTTGTCAATTTGAAAATATCCCCTCCAGTTCCCAAATAAGTTAATTTTTTGGTACATCTATTTTCTACGGAAGTGCAGCTCCTATGTGGAGACCACTCAGGATTGTTTGTACACAAATGCTGTAAGATGAAATGAAAGTTTCCATTTTTGGTCAGCTGCATTTTAGCCCAAAAACCTGGTGGGAGATTGTGTGGTTGTTCCGAGGATATCAATAACATCTAAAGAAATTTGCATGAAGGAGTAATTTTTTGGCTACCTGGCTACAATATTTGCATACTTGACCAGAACAGATAAGAGACTCTCCCTTTGTGGCCCATATGTGGTGACAGTTACAAGGCTTATCTCTCAATGGCTGAAATGCTGAATTTGGAATTCATGAAGCTCAACTTTTCTCCATGACTGGCCTTCTTCTTTGGGCAGTCTTCCATGAGAAGCCTTCAGGGAGTCTTTAAAAGTATGGCAGCTCTGCTGGAGATTGACAATGATTTAGCCTTTGGACCTGTTAGGATAAAGGACTTTTGTGAACTACATAAGGCTCCCTTTTCCCAGAAGGGAATGCTTTTAAGTTTCTTAGTGGATTAATTAGTAACTGAAGAAAACACCATTCCTTGAATTGTTGCCACTTTTCCAAAAAATAAAACAGCAGAAAAAATGCTATCAGAAGAAGAAATTTTAAAAACCATGTAAAAGATAATCAGTCAAATTTCAGACTTTGTCAGTTAGATGGAGATTTCATTCATTCAGAAGCTGATGATAGAGTCAGATGTAAAGAGAGGAGGAGTAGGGGAAGCATTGGTGAAGGAGTTAGCACACTAGTTTTATGGTGACGTAGACTGAAGGGGATGGAAGTGCTCTGTCTTAGAAACATCTAATATTTTACACAAAGAGCCTTAAGAAGGCAAACACCAAGTGCTGAATAAAGCAATACTTACATCCAAACATTCTTTTGGGTGAGAGAATGCATACCTAAAATGTATTTATGTCGATGTTAAGCAGCATTGCAATGCTTAAATTTACAATGATAGACCTGAGAAAGACATTATAGATGATGTAATTATAAATGAAATGATTTGGTGGATAATTACTTGAGGAAGGGATGTGAGAGAGCTACTAGAACCTTCCAGTACACTATTCGGGGGGAAAAATACACTGCTTTGGATTTTCAGTCTTTGTAAAATAATAACTTAATTAGAGATCATTTTGTAGTTGTGTTTTCATATGAAGAAAAAAGGAATGAGAGCCACAGAACTAAAGAGAATATAAACTGTAAAAATCCGGTGAAATTGAAGCTCAGACAATGTTTGCCTGTGAAGTTTGTGGGGAAGGCAGGGCAAAGAGGACTGGAAGGCAGATAGTGTTTGGGTCCTAAGTGAAATTGGAGACCCTCTGTTTACATCAGGTATATTAGGGTTCTTCAGAGAAAAAACACCCAGTAGGACATATATATATATATATATGTGTGTGTGTGTGTGTGTGTGTGTGTGTGTGTGTGTGTATTCACTGTGTAAAACAGGTGTTTCTGAAACAAAGAGCTTCCAACATCTTCAGTCTGTATCATTGTAAAACTAGAGATTTAGCCTCAAATACCCAAGATGCTAACTCCCCCATATATATATATATGTCTGTGTGTGTATGCGTATGTATATGTGTGTGTATTTATATACATATTTACATATATATGTATATACATACACATACACACATTCATATATAAGTATACATTAGTATACTTAATAATTTGTAAATCTGTTATGGGAATTGGCTCATACGATTATGAAGGGTGAGAAGTCCCACCATCTGTTCTCTGCAAGCTGGAGAAGCAGAAAGACCAATGGTGTAATTCAGTCCGAAGGTCTGAGAACCAGTGTGAGTGTGGTGGGGGGAGGGGATGGGAGTATGGGCTACTAGTATAAGTCCTGGAGTCTGAATGCCAGAGAACCAGGAGCATTGATGGCTGAGGACAGGAGATGATAGGTGCTCTGGCTCAACAAGACAGAAACAAAATTCACCTTTTCTCTGCCTTTGGTTTTACTTGAGGCCTGAGTTGTTGGATGATGGTTGCCCACATCAGTACGGGTGATCTTTACTCAGCCTACTGACTCAAATGCTAATCTCATCCAGAAACACCCTCACAGACACACCCAGAAATACCGTGTGACTGGCTCTCTGGGCATCCTTTAGCCCAGTCAACTGGACACATAAAATTAACCATCACACCAGATGATGTCTCTTTCTTGGGGAGCCAGACCCTCAAGGGCAGCCTGAGTTGGCATCTGATGACCAATAATGGCAATAAGTACTTCTCTGTGGATGTAACGTTTTTATTTTAGTACTGACAGAAATGCCTCAGTTTGATATGCAAATTATGATTTGCTATCATTGCATTTTGATAGCTTCTGATAAATTGCATATCTTCATTCTATATTAAAATATGTAAACAATATACAGAATCCTGAATCTTTCTCCTTTTTCTTGCATTGTCATTATGCCATTTCCAATGTCCTTCCTTCCCTCTTTCCCTCCCTGCCTCTCCCCCTCCCTCCCTTCCTCCCTCCCCCCACCTTTTTTTTTTTGACACAGTCTCCCCCTGTCCCCAGGTTGGAGTGGAGTAGCACTGCACTCCTGGGTTCAACCCATTCTCCTGGTAGCTGGGACTACAGGCCATGCTACCAGACCTGGCTAATTTTTGTATTTTTAGTAGAGACGGGTTTCCACCATGTTGGCGGGATGGTCTCGATCTCTTGACCTCGTGATCCGCTCACCCAGGCCTCCCAAAGTGCTGGCGCCCAGGCCCTCCCTCCCTCCCTTCCTCCTTTATGTCCTTCCATTATTTTATTTTATTTTATTTTTTGATGGAGACTCACTCTGTCACCCAGGCTAGAGTGCAATGGTGCGATCAATCTCAGCTCACTGCAACCTCCGCCTCCTGGTTTCAGATGATTCTCCTGCCTCAACCTCCCAAACAGTTGGTACTACAGGTGCCTGTCACCATGCCTGGCTAATTTTTTTTGTAGTTTTAGTAAAGATGGGGTTTCACTATGTTGGCCAGTCTGGTCTTGAACTCCTGACCTCATGATCTGCCTGCCTCGGCCTCCCAAAGTGCTGAGATTACAGGTGGGAGCCACCACGTCCAGCCTCTTTCCTTTCCTTTTCTTTTTTTCCCTTCCTTCCTTCCTTCCTTCCTTCTTTCTTCTTTCTCTTTATTTCTTTCCCTCCCTCCCTTTCTCTTTCTTTTTTCTTTCTTTCTTCCCTCCCTCCCTTCCTTTCCTTCTTCCCTCTCTCCTTTTCTCTTTTTCTTTTTTTCTCTTCTCTTCTTTTTTCTTTCTTTTCAGAGACAAGGTCTCACTCTGTCACCCAGGCTGGAGTGCAGTGGCACAATCATGGCTCACCATAGTCTCAACCTCCCGGACTCAGTAGTGAGCCTCTGGCATCAGCTTTCCGAGTAGGTGGGACCACAGGCACACACCATGACATCTGGCTAATTATTTTTGTATTATTATTATAATTTTTTTGGTAGAGATGGGGTTTTGCTGTGTTGCCCTGGCTGGTCTTGAATTTATGGAGTCAAGTGATACACCTGCCTCCGCCTCCCAAAGTGGTGGGATTATAGGTGTGAACCACCATTCCCGGCCATTTCTAATTAACAAACCTAATGTCTCCAAAACCAATTCAGCAAGTGAGTTTATACAACCACAGTAAGCCATGAGAACTTATAGCAGACAGGAAGGGATTCATTAGTTTTCTCATTCAAATATGCCTACTTGGCCAGGCAGGCTCACCTCTGTAATCCCAGTACTTTGGGAGGCTGAGGCAGGAGTATTGTTTGAGTTTAGGAGTTTGAGACCAGCCTGGGCAACATAGTAAGACTCTGTCTCTACAAAGACAAAACAAAACAACTTAGCCAGGCATGGTAGCACATGCCTAAAGTTCCAGCTACTCAGGAGGCTGAGGTGAGAGGATTGCTTGAGCCCAGGAGTTTGAGGCTGCAGTGAGCCATGATCATACCACTGCACTCCAGCCTGGGTGACAGAGCCCTCTCAAATAAATAAACAAATAAAGCCCTTTCCTTAGTGTCCTCAACAACTGATATCCCAATATTAGAAAAGGTAATTTTATAGCTAGAAGGATCCTAAATGTTCCTTTCCACCTAAAGAAGCTGACTTGCTCAAGGTTACAGGGCTTGTTATGGATCGGGTGAGATATTGGGATAACAAAGTTAGCTGAGATCGCGAGGTGTTCCTCTTGGAAACATAAATTTTCCAAGAAAAGGGAAATCTTAGGCCAGCACTTTAGTGGAAATGAAGTTATCTCACAAGAAGACATGGACACAAAGGCAGAGGAGGTGACTCTGGAAAAGGAGTGACTCAGTCAGCAAACTTGGCCCCCTTGATGGCACTCGCAGGTGAGACTAGCATTAGATTCGAATTCCTCTCCTTCCTTTTTTTTTATTCCTCTGTCACCCAGGCTGGAGTGCAGTGGCACGATCTTGGCTCACTGCAACCTCCACCTCCCAGGTTCAAGCAATTCTCCTGCCTCAGCCTCCTGAGTAGTTGGGATTACAGGTGCATGCCGCCTTGCCAGGCTAATTTTTGTATTTTTAGTAGAGGCAGGTTTCACCATGTTGGTCAGGCTGGTCTTGAACTCCTGACCTCGAGATCTGCCCTCCTGGGCCTTCCAAAGTGCTGGGATTACAGGTGTGAGCCCAACCATTCCTCTCCTTCTTAAACCTTGATCCATCTGGCTGGCCACTGAGCATCACACACATGTAATTTGGAGCAGGAAAAAAGTGAGGGCTGTGGCCTTAACTTCCTGGTGTTATTCAGGTTCTCTTGGTTCCTTTCCACTAGCAGTAGAGATTTCCTCAGATTCAGGTAACACTGGTTTAACCACCCACTTTCTGTGGCTTCCTACACTGAGGCGCCTTCAAATCCTGAAATCCCTCTTGCCACCTGTGCATTACCCCGGCATTTCTCTGGGACTAAGCCCAGGAGAAGGGGGAGAAAAGTGGAAAAGAAACAGATAGAAGCCCATTCCTCTATAACTAAAAGCAAAACTTACATGGAACTCAAATGGAAAAAGGGATTTGATTTGGGAGTTTTTCCAGAATGGAATGTGTGTGTGTATTAAAAGTATTACTGTAAAACAATGCCTGTTGCTATCATTTGTGAGCTGGATGTGGATTTCAACAATCACTTTGCTGAGTTTCTGGCAGCAAGTGTGAGTTTTCCTGTTCTAGGAGACCTTTGGGAGTGCTCTTGAAATCCTATGGAATCATCCGACTGCCTGCAGGAAACCCTGATTGGTATTAATTTTCATCCTTTCCCTTTTGATGTTGAAGTAGACTGAAACACTTCCTGCTTTTCTGTGTTCTTTTTCTTTCCACCTCTCCCATCCCAAATGGTTATAGTATTTCCAAATGCAAGGAGCTAGTTGTGGAAAATTAAGGCATAGGCTCCTGTTACAGGCTCAAATGTCTAAGGATCCCCAAGGGGAAACATACATGTGCTCTTAGTAAAAATCTGGATGCTCTGATTAGCAGTGGCTGCAGGATTTAAATACCTTTGGTAGGTTCGAACTAGAAGAAAGTCTCCTCCGCTATATGGAATGGTAGCTAAGTGATGGAAGAGCGACAACTTTTAGACTGAACTCAAAGTTAATTAAAGCTGCTTAATTATAGTCTCGAGCATTTGGCATATTTCTGTTTGCTTTGAAATAGTATTATTAAATATTTGTTATGCCAAACTAAAGTTAGAAAAATATAAAACAATATTTATTTTAAAATTCTTATTTTTTTTTTTACTAGAAGTGTCTTGAATATATAAACAATTATTTTTATGTTCTTCCTGTTACCATTGTAGAGATTTTAAAAAATTTTAGCTTAGTGTGTTTAGGATACTCAAATCCGCATTTTCTTTCCTTTTTTTTTTTGAGCAGAGTTTCACCCTTGTCCCCCAGGCTGGAGTGCAGTGGCCTCATTTCGGTTCACTGCAACCTCTGCCTCCTGGGTTCAAGGGATTCTCCTGCTTCAGCCTCCCAAGTATCTGGGACTACAGGCGCACGCCACCACACCTGGCTAATTTTTGTATTTTTAATAGAGATGGGGTTTCACCATGTTGGCCAGGCTGGTCTTGAACTCCTAGCCTCAAGTGGTCTGCCTGCCTCAGCCTCCAAAAGTACTAGGATTACAAGTGTGAGCCACCACACCCCACCAAATCTGCGTTTTATTTCTAAATGTTATAGTTTTACATTGCTTAATTTAATTATTGTTTTATTTTTAGAGTGACGTTTATCAATCTTTTTTCACCTGAGACTTTGTCCTTATGTTTATGATTGAAACAAAAATCGAGCCTGAAACTCTTGCTATTATGTTGACTTGTTCTGAGATTATGAGTCCCATAAAGTTAAGTTGAAACTGCAAGAACAGCTGGTGCAAATGGCATTCTGTTCTTTTCAGATACTCTGCAACTTGATAGGGGGTACAAAAAGTAACAAAACCCACAGGAAAAAAGAAATGCAGGCTTGATTGCTCCCTCTTTGTCCTAGCACTCTCCTTGGTTAGAAGCTTCTGCACTTCAGGGTAAGGACATCCAGGTCTTTTGTGGCTACTGCCTCATCTACAACTCTTCCAAGATACAAGGATAAGTCCCTGAAAACAGCATTTAACAATATCAGCCTCTCTCTCTCTCTCTCTCTCTCTCTCTCTCTCTCTCTCGTCGTTGTTAGCTCTGAGTACAGAAATGTTTCTTTTTTTTTATTAGAAAGATTAATCAACTTTTCCAAGTATGATTTAAAGTAGGTGAGGTTTTTGAATTTTTATCTAATTGACATTGATCTTTGAGTTATAGATAGGGCTCTGTAACAAAAAGCCACATATCAGCTTTCCAACTGTAGAATGACTTAATGCTCCTGAATGATCAGAAGAATTTGAATAAGTAAGGCAGCACTTGAGAAATAAAAAATAACGAAGTTTGAAATCTTTACTACTTGAATTATCTGGTAGGGAACCTGGCATGTTTAGGGAGATAATTACATTACTGTGGTGTGAAGAATTCAGACCAAATGGAATTAAATGTAAGACAAGAACGTGAGCAGTCTGGATAATTTAGTTAACCAGTGGTGACTTTGTAGTGATGTAATGCCATAGATAAGAATGCTTAGCTCTAACTGTGGGATATTTTCCAGGCAGAAAACTGCAGATTTATTTGGTGTCTCTCAAGATAAAAGATACCTTAAGAACATATATGAGACAGTTATATTTGAACAATTTAATAATTTTGAATATTCTGAAAATAGTTAGAAAAAATTTGTGAGGTAAAGGAAATAAGAGAAGAAGCTCAGATTGTGAGATAAAGTTGAATATTTGGAGCAACTTGCTTAATTTTTTTCTTTTATTCTGGAAAACATTGTTTTTAACTAGGGAAGGAGACTGGCTTTTTACAGATTAATAATTTGCTTAAAAGTTTGCTTAGTTTGCTCCTCTGTGTTTATCAAATTATAGTAAGAACCACTAATCCAAAATACTCCATCCGTTGTTCTCACATAAAGAAGTAATAAATTTTGAACAAGCTTAGAATGTTAACATCACATTGGTCCTCGGGCTCCCTTGGTCACAATCCATGGATTAAAGACCACAGAAGAAATCTACCCTTAGAAAGTCACATGGTGTTTTTTATCTAAAAGGCTACTCACCATTGATTTCTGAATCCTCTGAGTGCTTAGTTTAGTGCCTAATAAGAACCTACTACATATTTCATCAACTGAATAAATGACGTAAACACACAAGAAGGATCAAAGCCAGAAAAATGAAGGAGCTGGAAAGAATCTAGAAGATCTGGGTTCTAGCATCAGTTCTACACATTTAATTCAATTTTTAAAAGGCTTATTGAACGCCCTGTGTGTGCAAGGAATTGTGGTAAAAACATCGGGGCACAAATGAAGTTCTGATCCGGAAGATGGCATTGCTGCCGTTTGGTAATGTGCCTGAACATACGGTGTAATAGCTACAGATTTTAGCTAGCAGAGAAGAAAAGTTAGAAAATTTACAAACGATTCTTTATATATATAGTTTAATTTTTAAAGCTATTTACCTAAGCTTCAGCCTTTCTTATAGGCCATTAATAGCTTTGTGTGTCCTCAAGTTTGCATTTCAGCTAGGAAGGCAGGCCTCCCAAAAACTTTCACATGCTAACGACTGTAATTAAGGTAGAAGGCTTTATTTAAATAGTAATTAGCCTCCAGGAGTTGAAGTGTAAACAGAATGCTAATTCATTTAGATAGTTAATTGGTCTTCCAGGTTAGAGATCTCAGCGTGGCCTTCCCCTTTAGCTATGCTGTATTTATGTATAGACAGTGTATTGGCTTCGTGAGATGTTTTGCAAACTGTTGCTTGACTTGCAGAATTTGTTTTAGCTTTTCTGGTAAAGTCTGAAGGCATTGTGAAAACATCAAGTAAAATTGCATGGCAAAATCATTAATATTTGACCTTTCTTTATAATTGTGGACCATATGGCCCAGTTTATTCATGTTAGTCCAATGTAATTCTTGATAGTCTCTTCTTTCATGCTCAAGAGTATTTTGATTTGGAGGTAAGTTATGTGGTCACCCTAATTACAATCAGAAATGACATAACAGGCAGTGATTGCTGACACCAAAGGTATGCATCAGATTGGTTACATTTTCCAGCGAATTGATGTCAAGGTCCTTCTTCCTGCTGACTGCTGTAAAGATGGTTTACACTGGATATTCTTAAGTTTAAGGTTACTTTTTACAACTACTTTACCAAGAATTTTGTCATTGCCTTTGCCAGCTTTCGTGGTCTACCAGTCAGTTTTGCTAGATGAAAAAAAAAAAAAATCACTGTATTTGCTAGCTGTGTATCTGTGTTGCCCAGTCCTCTGGGGAATTGAGTGGGAGGCAGGTCTGATGTTTTGCTTTTCAAAATGTTTCTTTTGCCTGGTTGCTCCAGCTCATCAGATTCTAGGCTGGCTTCTAGCCATTTTTCCGCATGTGCGTCCAAACAGACCCGTGTGTACATAGCACACATCACACGAATTCAACGAAAACGGAAGGAATTAATGCTGAATGACTACTGTATGAGATCAAGTAGGTTCTGCCCTCAAGGGGTTAATAGTCTCCAAGAGGAAGATGTAAATAAGTAACCGTAATTGAAAGTAAGAATCATTTCTTGCCAAAAAGAGTGGGAGGGAGAGGTTGCTGGGGGCGGGAGTGGGGGCTTACGGGAGGAGTGGTGATGGAGAAGTGGTTGTAGGGGTGGCGGGAGCGGGGGGCGGGGCGGGGAGGATGCAGGGAGAACTTGAAGGAGAGGCCGTCATTCAAATTAATTTCCCCCCCAAATTAGCGTTAACTCTGGCCCCAGCTGGAGTCCATGAATGTGGAAGGGCCCTCCCCCTGCCAGGCGCTGAAATTGTGCACGAGCTATTTTTTTTTTCTTGGCCAACACTTTCCTCTCACGGCTAATGACTAATCCAAAGGAACATTAGCTCACTCTGCAAATATGAAATTATAATATAGCAAAATATAACGCTAAAGCCATCAATCTAATTTTAGTCTCAAAGTTGAAATATTATAGCAATAGCATTAAAAAGTTACATTGTTACGATTTTAGTAAACACATAAATGAAATAAAATTGTTCTGGCTCGGCGCGGTGGCTCATGCCTGTAATCCCAACACTTTGGGAGACCGAGGCGGGTGGATCACCTGAGGTCAAGATTTCGAGACCAGCCTGGCCAACATGGTGAAACCCCGTTTCTACTAAAAATACAAAAATTAGCCGGGCGTGGTGGCAGGTGCCTGTGATCCCAGCTACTTGGGAGGCCGAGGCAGGAGAATCGCTTGAACCCGAGCCTGGGCGACGGAATGAGGTTCTATCTCCCCCTCCCTAAACAAAAATTGTTCTACTTTAAGAAAGTTAAAATGACAGCTTAATGACAGACTAGTAGTATGATACAAAGCATTCAAAATGAACAGAACTTGCAGATCTTTTTTTTTTTTTTTTTAAGTGTATTATTGCTCACAGCGAGACAGACTGTTCTGTTACAAACAGGGCCAGGGCCTCACACCAGCCAGCGGGCTCTCTAGGGTGCGCGCGCGATCTACAACCCGCCCCTTGAAAAGGAAAGCGGGGCCCGGGACGCCGCGGGCGTGAGCCCGGCCGGTTTAGAGAGGGAAAGTAACTGCAGTCTGCTGCTTCGGGCGGGCCCGCCCCCTCCAACGAGTTTCCCTGGGCCCTCGGCCCCGCCCCCTCTTTTATTGGGTTTGCAGCGACCGGAGCTGAAACTTTGCAACCCGAGCGCGCACGCTCTGCGCTCGGCCCTGCCAGGGCGGCACGGGAGGGCGGCGCTGGAGGTGGGACCTGCGCTGGGAAGGCTCCGGGACGCCAGCGCACGCGGAGCGGGGACCCCGGGGAGCGCGCCGGCGAGAAGACGGGCGGAGGGAGAGCGGATCGCGCTTGGGGAGATCCGAGGAAGTGATCCTGGGCGGGAGGCGCCCGCGCCGAGCCGAGGCCGGGGGTCTGGGGTCGCAGCCCAGCGTGCCTGCAGCTGCCGTCACCCAGGAGCGGCAGCTGTGCCTGGGATCCCGGCGGCGGCGGGGGAAGGAGGAGCTGCTGCTGGACGGTGGCAGCTGGGAATAGAGGGCCGCGCTCCCCTGGCGGAGCCGCGCCGGGACGACCCGCTGACCGGGGCCATGCAGCCTTGACGGAGTCGCTCGGGCGCAGGGGACCAGCCGCGGGCGCGCCCTGCCGGGAAGGGGCACAGGAGCGCAGGCAGCGGCTCTTTACCTCCTACTCTCTAGCCCAGCGAGGGGCGAAGCCGTTTACCATGGAACCCGTGACCAAGTGGAGCCCCAAACAAGTGGTGGACTGGACTAGAGGTGCGCGGGCGTTGCGGGGGGGTCCAGGGTTCTCCAGCCTCGGGGATGGGGCGGGCGGGGAGCTGGGGAAGGGGGTTTCTGCCGGCTTGAAGCGGTGAGGGCGCAGCGCGGTGACAATGCAAACTTCTGCCGAGTGGCCTGTGCGCCCCGATTTCGCGTACCTGCTCCGAGCTGTTCCTTTCGGGGGTGCGGATTGTGGCAAGCCCGGGGGAGCCCCATCTTTAAACCAGGAAGTAGGGGTGGCCTTTCTGTGGAGGTTGAGGGCTGGGGATGCCGATCTCGGGATTCAGCACTCGGGGCGCCGATCTTGGGATTCAGCGCGCTCTCTGCCCGGCCCGGGTGCGGTGCCCGGGGACCCTGGGGCCCGAGCGCAGAGGCACAAGGCGCCTTTGTGTGGGTGACTCCCGCCGGACGTCGTACATGCCGCCTGCCCAGAGCTTCCGAAGGCGGTCGGACAGGTAGAGGGAGACTCCGGAGGGTCGCCGAGCCTGTCTGTTTTTGTTGGAGAAGGCGAGAGGGCCGCGCAAGAGCCAGCCCCGTGTCATTTTCGCCCGAGAGAAACCTCGAGCCAGGACTCCCCGGGAGGCTTTGACTCTTGCTCCGGGAGGCGCCAGTATCCCCGGTGGCGCTACATTTTCAGGCCACATGTAAGCACTGGGAAGGAGAAATCTAATTTTTTGGAACCACTGACTTGATTTACACAATATTTGGGATGAGGTCAGTGGGGCTGGTGGTGGTGGGAGGAATGGGCAGTGGAGCAGGGGAGAAGCTTGTTCTCCTAGCTGGCTTGCTTACTTTTCAGTGTCTCCCAAGATTTCGAGGGAAAGGTACTAGAGCCTACTCAACCTTTTTCTGTACACTTTCAAGAGAACAAAGTCCACTGAGAACAGTCAGTATATTTTCATGGTTTCCCCCCACCCCCAATAACATCTCTGTTTCAAGTTACGATTTGTTTTTCTATCTGCTCTTGCAGGTGAGGAATGGTGTTCTTTCTCAGTATTAAGTAGAATTGTATAGCGCTTTACAGTTTGCTAAGAACTCTCTCTCTGTTATTGTCCTTGGTCATCACAGTAAGCCTTTGAGGTAGGTAATACTGGTAAGACCAGGTCATCTTTCAAATTGTCCCATCCATGGCTGCAGCATAATGAAAACTGATCACCGCTACATCTCATTTCTCATGCCTGTGACTGACACATAGACCACGTGGAATAGGATGTCAAGTTGTGTGGGGTGTGTCAGTGGGTATGTCTGACCATTTCCTGCTCCTCTGGGAGAACTCCTTGAGAACAGGTTTGTCAAGTGAGCAGAATTTCTTGGACTCCTATATAAAATGAAGCTAAAAACAACACATACTTTTGCATTGGTGATTAGGTTTTCCTGGGTAAAGAGTAAGTGGCATTGCCAGTACTTGGTAGGAAGCATTAGCTTAAAAGCCATTCATGCTCACACTAGTTTGAAATGAGGTGTGTTCCTCCATTCAAGATACTATCAAATTTTCTAGGCTGGCAACTTGCTGAAACTCAGCTGATGATCTATTTCATCTGTTTGCCCCTCATGGAGGCAACTTGAGACACTGCAAATTTCAGTTACTGTTGACTTCAAGAGCGTTGTGTTCAACTTAGTAACCAGTACCACTTGTGGCTCTCCAGCCCTTGAAATGTGGCTGGTTAGAATTGCAATGTGCTGTAAATATAAAATACACATGGCATTTGAAGACTTGGTATGAAAAAAAGAACATCAAATATCTTATTAATACTTTTGTTTATTACATGTGGACATGATAGTATTTTGGTATATTAGGATAAATGAAATATACGATAAAACAAACTTCACCTGTCTATTTTTGCCTTCTTAAATATGACTCCTAGAAAATCTAAAATTACACATGGCTCACATTTTGTGGTTTCCATTGGACAGTTCTGCTGGAGAGGAAAGAAAGGGTTACATCTTAACACGCTGGCTATTCTGAGCCTCTGCCAGCTTAGTTGATAATGTACAACCAGAAAAATGGTAACAGGAAGATTCTGGAGTGAGATCTTCACACTTGAGATTTTCATCTTTTTTTGTTGTTGTTGTTCCTCTTGGGATTGGAAGAGGAGAAGTGTAAATTCACATCCTGTTGTATTTGTTGAGTATTTAAAAAGGAGTGTAGATTATAAAATGTGTTTTTGGTATCCAGTTGCCTGGACGTTATGAGTTAGTTGAGATTACTTTCATCTAGGAAAAGTTTTCTCCTGACCCGAAAGAACTACTATGGCTGACTGGAAACCTTCGATACTTACTAGATTACATACCTGTGGCTGGCATTTGGCTACGATATACAAAATTCTTGTGCCCTTTTGGACCCTGAAGTACAGCCTAGTAGAAAGTCCTGGATACTTTCAGTGTTCGAATCTAAAAAAGATAAAAGCAGCCAGTGTATGGCTAACTTGGTTCTTTTACCTTTTTTAGGAAAACAAAAAGATGGCTAAGATGATAAGAGGCCCCATTCTACCAAGTTTCATGACATGTTTCTTGACTATTTCTCCTAATAATGATGCTCAAGTATTGACTTTTTAATGAACTATTGACTTACAAAAGCTTGTTTGCTTACAGAACTATTTTTAGTGCTCTTCGCTAATCTCTTTACCCAACCTTTATTTTATAAATACATGCTACTGATAAGCAGCTCTTCATGTAGACTTTGCTACTCTTGGTATTGCATGAATCTGGGTAGGGTGATTATGAGAACCATAGAAGGCCTTAGATTTAAAACTGTCTGAACTTGGCCACAGTCTACAGCTGGATCTCACGTCCTTGTTATTTGACAGATGCATGCCTTAGGAAAGAAGTTGTTGTCTGCAGAATGAATGAATCTGTCTGGCTTCTATTACTAATGTTTAGCTACACTGTCACCAATTTTGCCATAGTGTTAGCAGATCCTCAGTAATTAAGCAGTGTGTCAGGCATATGTCTAAGCATTGTACAAATATCAGCTCATTTAATAGGCACAACCTACCTTTGAGGTAGGAACTGTTATTTTCACTTTGTAGTTGAGGAAACTGAGTCACAGAGAGATTGACCAATGTCACCCAGCAGAGCAGGTGGTTTGGCTTCACTCTGCTCCATTTTCTCAGGAGTTTCTTCCCAAGGCCACACCTAGACCACACTGAGAATCTTTACATTTATGAATATATCTTCAGGATTCGGTCTGAATAGCATTTGTTAGCAGAGGAGACTCATCCAATATATGTCTACGTTATTCTATATCTTTAGTTCATGTCAGAAAGTTATTTGTAAATCAAATTACTTCCTAGCTCATGGCGCCTTGCCAGTCAATTCAGTAAAGGTCTTTGCAAAGCAAATGATCTTTTACAACACATAGGTTAGCCTCACATAACAGAAAACTCAGTGGATTAACCAAATCAGGGCGTTCCATGGCACTGCCATCTTGTTCGGCCATTTGTAGTGCATGGCATACGGTGTGGCCTGGCATGTGGTGTTCATTTCCATGCTGAGTGCTTCTGTGCAGGGTGGTGGCTCCCTCACGATTGTGTTCCTATTCCAGGCAGAAGGGAGACTTGTGGAAGACAGAGGCTGGTAGCAGCCAAGTCTTCCCCTTTAAAGAGTTCTTTGAGAAGCTATCAAGGGACCTGGCTTACATCTCAGGTGCCAGAAATGTTACATGGGCACCTCATGCAGCAGGGGAGGCTGGTTCCTGTAATTTATTTCTTTTTTTCCCCCTTATTTTGTTTCTTCTTTCTCCTCTTCCTCCTCCTCCTCCTTTCTCTTCTTCTTCCTCCTCATTTTCCTCTTTCTCCTCCTCCTCCTTCCTCTTCTCTTTCTTCCTTCTCTTCCTCCTCCTCTATTTCTTCCTCCTCCTCCTCTTCATCTTCTCTCTTCTCTTTCTTCCTTTTTTTTGCTTTTTTCCTTTCTTTTTTTTTTTGAATTTGGTACACTGAGGCCTCTTCCTTTTGCTTTTTTCCTTTCTTTTTTTTTTAAGTTTGGTACACTGTGGCTCTGAAAAAACTTGGAGTTTTGTCAGAAAGGAAAAAAGGGAGAATAGATTTTGGTAGGCAGGAAATAGTGTCTGCCCCGCAGGAATTTACGAGCACTGATTTTCATAGTCAGTTCTCAGAACAGACATGTGCCACATTCCCTACTTACATCCAGCCGTGTTTTAGAAATAGTGTTATATCTTCATCTTGTTAAATCTTCGTGGGTCAAACTCTGAACATATATGAGGCCCTTCTCTCTAAGCTTTATTTAAATATGGGAAGTTTCATTGCTGAATGCAGCTACCACAAGTTGTGTTTCTGCTTTAAGGCCACTGGGGAGTGTCTTCGATAAGGAGGAAGTGGGACTGCTTGTCCCAGCAGAACTGCCCTAGCTTTGGCCGTGGATCAGCCTGGAATGGGCAGGCTCTCAGTACATGTGTAGTTCAGTGAGCACATCTATAAAACCCAGCTTTGGTCCCAGAACAGAAGTCTCTCTGGCCAGCTTCTGGTGCTGCTAGTGTAGGTAGCAGTCCCCGTCACCAACCCAGAGAAAAGGGGGCTTTCTTGCTCAAGGTCTAAGCCACAGGCCCTGCTCTTTCCCTGTCGAGTCTATTTGTTTATGACGCATCAGCAGTCTTAAGGTGCTTCACTCTTTGGTCATGTAAAGGCTGGGGTTTCCAAGTTAACTATGGAGATCTGATACATCTTAGGTCAACTGCAATGTACCACCTTGCACTGTTAAGCCCTTCCTGCTGCCGTCTAGACAGAGGCAGTTCTTTCTGTTATCTTGGTTCCAGTTTAGGTTATAACTTTTCTTTTAGCCTCTGTGGTCCCTCAAAAATGGAGGCCTTTTTCTTTTAGCAGCTGTAGGTCTGTCATCTGGCTGGAGTTCAGAAAAACTCTTCATTCCACCCTTGCCTTGGTTTCATTCTCTCTCCTGCACTCCAGTGAAAAAATTCCCTTAATAGGTTGGGTGCAGTGGCTCATGCCTGTAATCCCAGAACTTTGGGAGGCCAAGACAGGTGGATCACCTGAGGTCAGGAGTTAGAGACCAGCCTGGCCAACATGGTGAAACTCCGTTTCTATTAAAAATACAAAAAAAAAAAAAACAACCCAACATTAGCTGAGTGTGGTGGCATGTGCCTGTCGTCCTAGCTACTCAGGAGGCTGAGGCAGGAGAATCGCTTGAACCTGGGAGGTGGAGGTTACAGTGAGCTGATACTGCACCATTGCACTCCAGCCTGGGCAACAAGAACCAAACTCCATCTCAAAGATAAAAAAAATTATTTTAATAATAGAAAAACATTGATCGATGCCTTTATTATCTTGGCAGTTGCTAAATAAGTGCTTTATTTAGGCTCCCTCATTATAAAAATTATTTATCTTTATTTTTATATTTATATAGAGATGGAGTCTCACTCTGTTGCCCAGGCTGATCTTGTCCTGAGCTCAGTGATCCTCCCACCTCGACCTCCCAGAGTGCTGGGATTACAAATGTGAGGCACTGCGCCTGTCCAGCCTCTTTCAGTTAATCCCTAGAAAACCCAGTGAGTTGTATGTATAATTCCAGTCCATAGTAAAGGAACTGAAGCACAGAGAGAGAATGTGCTCAGGGTCCCCTAATTATAAGTGATGGTCTCTTTGTGGCCCTCCTATACTCCATCACTTCGTCACTTTGATTACTTGTACCAGTTCTTCCTCTGACCGTGTGATTTTTTTTTTTGAGACAGAGTCTTACACTGTTGCCTGGGCTGGAGAGCAGTGGTGCAATCTTGGCTCACTGCAACCTCTGTCTCCCAGATTCAAGTGATTCTCCTGCCTCAGCCTCTGGAGTAGCTGGGATTACGGGCACCCGCCACCAAGCCCAGCTAATTTTTTTTTTGTATTTTTAGTAGAGATGCGGTTTCACCATGTTGGCCAGGTTGGTCTTGAACTCCTGACCTCGTGATCTGCCCACGTTGGCCTCCCAGCATGCTGGGATTACAGGCGTGAGCCACCATGCCCGGCTGACTGTGTGATCTTAGCTAAACTCTCCATAAATTTCTACTCTTTGTTTTTATTGCCTCCTCTCTTCCTGTTTACTGTAGCTCCAGGACACAAAGTGTTCTCTCTGAGCAGTCAAGTCTTTCATAAGGGGGCATTCTTACCATCCGGGGCACCTGTCAATGCCAAAGAGATTTCTCCCGCCGTTTGCCAACTGGTCAAAGGATCTGGGGCAGAACTTGCAGCTGATCAGGAAGGTTCTTGATTAGCTGAGTGATAAACACCTCTTGCAAATACCATACACTTTCCTTGGGTAAATCAGTTTGAGCCGTATTTCCTCACTTTGAAAAAGTACCTGCGCTTGCAGTGAGCATGGCATTAGGATGGTTTTTGCTGTCAACTGTTGACCCTTTTCTGGCACCTGGCCTGTGACCAGCGACTTCAGCATCACCTGTGAGCTTGTTAGAGATGGCAGAAGCTTGGGCCTGCTGAGTCAGAATCTGCATTTTTAACAAGATCCCCTGGCGATTCATGCACCCATCACAGTTAGAGAAGCACTGTTCTAGGACGTAGCTGCAAGCGTGTTTTCAAACTTTGCTGGAGTCCTGCTACTGTAGTGTTGGGTTATCTGATTTGATGTGTACTCCAGCTATTTTATGTACATTCTGGAATGATGACACTTAATTTGAGGATGCCTGACTTGGCCACTAATTAGAGCAAAAAAACCAGTCTTACAGTGTATGCTTATATTTATAAGCACCACCTAGCAACAGCATCAGGCAATTCTTAGCAAACTAAATGAGACATTTCCCTTGAGTTTTCTTCTTATTCCTTGAAGAGTTCTCTTAACAGCCTTTTTAAAAAAGGGTCTTGCTCTGTTGCCTAGGCTAGAATGCAGTGGCATGATCATAGCTCATTGTAGCCTCAAACTCCAGGGCTTGAGGCTTGAGTGATCATCCTGTCATCCTCCCAAGTAGCTGGGACTACAGGCATATGCCACCACACCTGGCTAATTAAAAAAAGAAAAATCTCTGTAGAGCTAGCTGGGTCTTGCGGTGTTGCCCAGGCTGGTCTGGAACTCCTGGTCTGAAGTGATCCTCCCTCCTCAGTCTCCCAAAGTGTTGGAATTACAGGTGGGAGTCACCATGCCCAGACCACCCCCTGTTTTAAAAAAATCTTTAACATAAGTAGTAAGGAGGGAACGGTGGGGGGTCAGTGGTCCCGGTGGTTGAAGTTTGTTCTCAGGATCTTCAGTAGAGCCTGGGAGAATGAGATGGGTTTTTGGCTAGTCACACCATCCTAGGGTTGGTGACCACACGGGGTTTGCCACACTTAGTTGACTTTTGGTGGAGATTTTATTGTTGATGGGAAATGACACTGAATGTCCTCTCAGGAATAAATAACCATGGCAGTTCTCAAAATTTGAATACATGTGTTGTGCTGAGGCTGAGGTGTCTCCATCCTTTATCCACAGAGATTGACTAGTGACAGCTCCTGCTCCGGCTCCTTTGTGCATTCCCCTTATTGTGACGAACCGAGAGGGGCTGTCTCGTCTGTGTCACCACACCTGTGTCACCGCCTCTCTTTTGACCCAGCCTGTTGTTCTCTAGCTCCCGGACCTGCGTGTTCTTGCCTTGCTTCCCCTCTTTCCTCTCATTTATGCTATTTCTGGTGTTTCATCAATGGATTACCCATTATGGAGGCTTTAAGTGAAAAAGTCAAATGTTATTTTCCTGAGCTCTGCAGGGCACTTCTGCATGTGTTCTCATTTGACTCTTCTCAAGCCTGAGATGCACAGGAAGGCAGTTTCTGCTGCAGAGGAGCAGCATGGAGAGTTGTCCAAGGTCCAGAGGTGAGGAGCTGCGACCCGGCTTCACAGGCTTCTGTTCTGTGGTCCTGTGCATTCCTGGGTTCCTCCTCTAGCCAGGTGGCACCTTCTAGTTCCTTCCTAACCAACAAGTGTGGGAGGCCGGGCGTGGTGGCTCATGCCCGTAATCCCAGAACTTTGGGAGGCAGAGGTGGGTGGATCACCTGAGGTCGGGAGTTTGAGACCAGCCTGGCCAACATGGTGAAACCTCGTCTCTACTAAAATACAAAAATTAGCCTGGCATGGTGGTGGCCACCTATAATCCCAGCTACTTGGGAGGCTGAGGCAGGAGAATTGCTTGAACCCAGGAGCAGAGGTTGCAGTAAGCTGAGATGGTGCCACTGCACTTCAGCCTGGGTGACAATAGCGAAACTCCATCTCAAAAAAAAAAAAAAAAAAAAAGAAAAGAATAGAAATATAGGGAAAGCTTATTTGCATAAGTATAGAGTATATGTATAGAGTATAGGCATATGTATAGAGTAAAAGAGGAAATAGAGGAAAAGCCCTTTGCATAATGTATGGCATATGTGTTTACCCACTTACTATTCATGATCAATAAATAGCTCAGGTTAACTGCTGGTGTAATTGGGGAATTTTTATATAAATATTTAGTATTGTTGGGGCTGATTGTCACCCTTCATGTGCTTTCTAATAATTTATGACAATTCCATTCACCTTTTTGGTGTTATACAGGTGGTAAGTTAGATCTAGTCCGTCTTCCACCTTCTTGCTGTTTCCTTGCATGCTTTCTGCCTCTTCTAAGGGGGACCTTCTCGGTTCTAGGTATTGTTCTAAGTGCTGGGAATCCAGGTAGTCCCTGCTTTAATGTGGTAGATGTGTGGGTGACAAATGCCACCACAAACCACAAAACAGATGAATAAGAAAATTTCTGCTGATAAGTAGAAATCAGAAAATAAAGCAGAGAAGCAAAGGAGAGGGACTGGGTTGGGGACTCCTTTGGATTACGTCATCAGGGAAGCCTTTCAGAGGTGACATTTAGGCATCAATGGTAGGAAGGAACCAGCCATCAGAATATTAGGGAGAAGAGCATTGTGGGAGAGGGAATCACTCATGCAAAGACCCTGAAGCACAAATGGGCTTGGAGAGTTTGAGAAAAGGAAGCTGTGGTGGGGTCACGAGAGCAGGGGTGGGGTGGTGGATGAAGAGCAGGTGGGAGAGACTCACGGAGGCCAGTTGTGGTCAGGCACGTGCAATTTTTTTTAATAGTTGTGATGGAAAGCAGAGAGTGGCAGTATTTTATTTGTGTGTTTAAAGATCAGTCTGGCTTTTTGGGCAGAAATGAATTCAGGAAATCCAGCTGGAAGGCATTGCAGTATTCTGGAGGCAGTGGTGTCTGGGATTCAGGTGTTGGTGGTTCCAGCCTCTGTAAAGCCAAATTATAGTTACAGTTGGGTCACTGACAGCTTCCAAGCTCAGTAGTTTAAACATTAGATTTGAAATTGGGATGTCTATTCACTCTTTTCCCTCCTGCCATGGCTAAGGTAGATGGGTGCTCTCCTCTTACCTTGGTTCCCCTCTGTCCATGTATGCTGGTCATTTAGAAGAGAGAGCGCCCCCTGTCTTTCCGTCTTGCTCACATCGTTGTTTTCTGGCACTTTTTGCTGGGGCTACAGTTTCTGAAGCTGTTTATTCATCGATGAATAGGGTTTTTGTGAAACTGGACTTAGCCTACTTTGTTTTCTTTGACATCAAATGGCCGATTGAACATTTTTAAACCTGGGATCAGAAGGGCAAACGCGGTTGTGTTTATTAAAGCAAAGCTGTTCCTTAGAATGTGAATTAGTAAGATGTAGAAATTAGAATGCTTTCTATGTGATAACTTTTAAAGTATTTGAGTAAAGAAACTGGTCTACCTGTTTTGATCTACTGACAGACTATCCTAATTTTTGCTTTAGAAACTGTAGCTACCATACTTTTGGTTGAATAGATATTTTGAGAAATTTTCAACAAGAGTTGGGGATAGTTTTAAACACATAATATATCACTTCTCCATAGCAGGGAGGGAGTGGGAGAGGGAATTGAAGGAGGGGAGGCTGATATTAGAATAACCTGGAAGCCTTAGCCCCTTATACACACCCGGCTGTGAGCCCGGCTGAAAGGAGACAGTCTGTCAGCTCCATCACAGGAAAATCCCTATATGCTTTCTATCAGAAAAGGTGGCGATTATGATAATCTGAATCATGCTTTCCTGAGGAAAACCTTTTAGTGAAAGGAAGTATTCTATTTCCTATTTTCAGAGATTTGCAGAGAGGGGAAATTCAGGGCTTTGGGTTTGGGAGTGGATGTGTGCGTGTATCTGTGTGTGTTTCTAATTTACTTTACATATGCATTAAATTGAACAATTCTGCATGTTCTCACAGTACTTTTATATTACAGTGTCTTCAGGAGAATCACGTCAAAATACTAGTTGGAATATGATCTTTGAAATAGAGGAAAACTAGCTTAACATGTAGGGTGGATCAGACTTCATGTAGCACCTGTTAACATTGTCAGCACCATCTTAACAGGGATTCCAGCTGGAGTCTTAAAGTAACCATGAGCAGATGACACAACTGTGGGTGGCATTTAGGAAATGACTCTGTATACTAAAGCCTAAAATTGCTAGTAAAAAGTATTTAAAAAAACATAAATACTCTTTGCTAGTAAGATGCCTAGAGACATATGGTTTGAAGTGGTTTGATTCTAACCACCCCCAGGCCAATTTGAAGAATTTTATATAAAGCTGATTTAAAAAAAACACACGTTCCTGGAGCTGGAGAAATTCTTCATTCTTACTTGGATCCAAACAGAGATGGACAGGCGGGCATAGTGGCTCACACCTATAATCCCAGCCTCCCTTTGGGAGGCTGAAGCAGGAGGATGGCTTGAGCCCAAGAGTTAGAGATCAACTTAGGCAACATAGTGAGACCCCATCTCTACCAAAAGAACCCCCTCAATCAAAAAACCCACCAGAGATTGGCACCATGGAATAAACTTAATGAGTACCTATAAATATAAGACGCTTGTACCTGACTCATGACATTTTTAAACTGAGCTTTTCAAGAGACCCTTTCCCGAGCTTCTTGGGGCTTCTCACCATCTTGTCACCATGGGTGCTTTTCAACATGTGGCGCTTCTCAACATCTTGTCACCATTGTTCTTGAACTTACTTCTTCAACATCAGCCTCACCTAGGAACACAGACATGTAAATTCCTGGGGCCCCAACCCAGACCTGCGGAATTGGAAACTCTAGGGGTGGGATCCGGGAAGCTAACAGACTCCTTAGGGAATTGTTGTGTAGGCCAAAATTGGAGAACCAGTGGTCTACACCACTCATGTGGACCATATGGGAATAGGTGATATAAGCCAGACTCTTCCTCATAACATCTGTTGACAGTTTTTTGCTAATACAAAATGACTGATTAAGAAAGACAATGTCCCTAGTAAGGACAAAGGTGACATATTTAAGTGGATGAGTAATGCACCTTGGCTTCTAAGTGTCCTTTCTGCAGAAGAGGCAGGGAAGTGTCCTTTCTGCAAAAGAGGCAGGGAAGGATACCTTTCTGGTATCCTCTCGGGCTCTTAGCCACCTGCTAAACCCCAGGCCCAGAGCATCCTTCTGTTGTGTCCCTCTGATGGCTCAGGCCAGGAACACACAGGAGGGGCATGTTTCATGAGTCTGAAGGGACCTGTTCAGTTTTCCTGTGAAATTTCCAAACCTGACTCTAATAGGGGAGCAGAATGTAATACCCTCCCCCACCAAATCCATTTTGAGAACATAGTTATGCTTCCTCACTTAGCACTCAGGTTTTCGCTTTGAACAAAGCATGGAAATGAGAAGTGAGGGAAAGAAAAATCAGGAAAGAGAAATACTGAGTCACAACATATTGCACTTCAAAGTGAAAGCCCTTTTGTTTTAGTAGGTGGACATCGTGAACATTGAATCAGATGGAATTTGAACCTGAACTTTAGGCAAAACCCATGAGAGTCTAGAATAAAAAAGACACTACAGAAATGAATACCAAAGACCACGAATGGCACCGAGACTTGTAACAAGAATTGCAAACACGGCTGCCTGCAGGGGCCAGGAGGCAATGTCAGAAGCTGCAGTGTGGGGGCGTATGACAGTAGGGAGTGGTGGAGACTGCGGCAAACCCAAAGACATGTGTTGTCTGATTCCTGCTGATTGTAGATGTAAAGTTTCCAGAGCATCTGATTTTTGTAATTTTTTTATTCTTGTCAAATGAAGCTGTAAATCTGGGTTTCTATGTCCTATTTCCCAGTGTTCACAAACTTGTCTATAGCTTTTTTTGCCATAGACCAAACAAAACATATCTGTGGACCAGTTTGCAATTTCCTCTGTGGACAGCCATAGTCAGGTGTTAGTTGTCCAGTGAGACCTATACCTGTAAGATATGAATAAAATTGGCTACATAGTAATTCATCGGCTATTTAGTAAACCTTTTAAAATGTATAATTTGTTTGTCCTCTTTACCTAATTCCGTTATTCCTAAAACTGCAACATGTAATTCCATGAAGGTATTATTTAGGCAGAAACACTCATGCACTGATGTACCCAGCAAGCAACCGAATAGTTACTCCTCAGGGTGAAAACAGGGGTTTGGCTTCTCTGATTGAGTTTACCTACACATAGTGGCTGTATAATAGTGGCCTCTGACAGGATCTATTTGTGTTTGCACAGAAAGTTTTCACATATCACCTAAAATAGGAAGTGTGTCCCCAATCGCAGTGCTGGTTAGGGGTCCTGTGTAAATTAGTAAGTCATCTGTTGACTCAAGGTTCTTTCCGTCTTCATGGTGCTCTGCATCAGGAAATGAAACAAACAAGAAACACACTAGCTTCAGCACTTAATCCAGAATAGTCTTCACCCCAAAGCACTATTTATAAAACTTCTTAATGTTAGAGAATATTGTAGCCTTTCAGTTTGCACTGTAAGTATACAGACTATATGAATACATAAGTGTATATACACATATACAGATAAACATACCATACATATATATATACACTTTGTGACAGAGTTTCCCTCTTGTTGCCCAGGATGGAATGCAATGGCACAATCTCTTGGCTCACTGCAACCTCCGCCTCCCGGGTTTAAGCAATTCTTCTGTCTCAGCCTCCTAAGTAGCTGGGATTACAGTCATGCGCCACCACACCTGGCTAATTTTGTATTATTTGTAGAGACAGGGTTTCTCTGTGTTGGTAAGGCTGGTCTCGAACTCCCAGCCTTAGGTAAGCCGCCTGCCTCAGCCTCCCAAAGTGCTGGGATTACAGGGGTGAGCCACCATGCCCGGTCATACCATACGTATTTATTGTAGATGACATTTTGTTAAACCTTCATTAGGTTTTTATTTCAACCATTAACTGCCTTTCTAAAAGCTAAAACCAAAAAAGTACAGATTTCCTTTTTTGAACCAAGTATTTTGCCTTATGCTAGGGACAGGCAGGTGAGTTCGGTGTAAATGAAAGCCGTGTCCAGGAACTTGGCAGTTTAGTAGGGAAGCAGCAGTGAGCAGAGGACATGTATAGCAATTCTCTTTCTCTCTCTCTCTCCTCTCTCTCTCTGTTTTAGAGACAGGGTCTCCCTCTGTCACTCAGGCTGGAGTGCAGTGGCATGATCAGGGTTCGCTGCAGCTTTGACTTCCAGGCTCAAGAGATCCTCCCGCCTCAGCCTAAGCAGCAGGGGCTACAGGTGTGCATCACCCCACCTGGCTAATGTTTTTGAACTTTGTAGAAGCAAAGTCTCACTATGTTTCCCAGGCTGGTTTCAAATTCCTGTGCTCAAAGGATCCTCCTGCCTCAGCCATCCAAAATGCTGGGATTACAGGTGTGAGCCACCATGCTCAGCCTATGGCGATTCTTTTTTTTTTTTTTGAGACAGAGTCTCACTCTGTCACCCAGGCTGGAGTGCAGTGGCGTGATATCAGCTCACTACAACCTCTGCCTCCCAGGTTCAAGTGATTCTCCTGCCCTAGCTTCCCAAGTAGCTGAGATTACAGGTGCACACCACCACACCCAGCTAATTTTTTTTGTTTGTTTGTATTTTTAGTAGAGATGAAGTTTCACCAGGTTGGCCAGGCTGGTCTCAAATAGAGACCTTAGGTGATCCACCTGCCTCAGTCTCCCACAATGCTGGGATTACAGGTGTGAGCCACCACGCCCGGTCTTTATCTTGATTCTTTAAGGGCCAGGCTCTTGCTAGGGCTTCTCATGCGTTATCTCATTTAGCCTTCACAATGCTTACTTGATACCTTAGAGTTAAGGAAACCAAACCCCGATGTGTCTGAGCTTGTGTAGACAGCAAATAGGATTTGAATCAAGAGGCATTTGGTTCCAGAGCCTGCCCTCTCCCCTAGAGGCTCTTCGGTAGGTACCAATGTGAGTTTTGATCTGGTAAAAGGTTTTGAGGGTGAGGGGAAAACATTTACATCATTAGCATTATGAATCAAATTGATCCGCTTATTTTTAACCTGTAATCTTACCACTCAAAAATTCTAGAGAATAGTGTCTCTACTTCTTTTCTCTTTTTAATATTTTTTGATTGGGTTCTTGCAAATGGAAAAAGGTGGATTTTAAAATACATTTAATGGGGACTATTTAACCTTTGGGTAGTCACTTAATGCTTCTAGGTTCTAATGCTCTCGTATGTAAAATTCTGAGATTATATGACTGTGTATTTAAAAAGACTGGAAGGAAATACATCAAAATGCCCACATTGGTTATCTATAGATGACAGAGTGAAAGCTGTCTTGATTCTCTTGTTTGCTCCTATTAAGGCAATCAGATGGTATTTCTCTTGTACTCAGAGCCCTGGCTGCTTCCCGCCTGGCCTCTCCTCCGGGCTGCTGTGGAATCAGAAAAGCCTTAAAGGGAAATGTGGGAGAGAAGGTTGGATCTACTTTCATGTCCTTCCAGGGTTGTGACCCCTCAAGTCCTGGCTGCCTTAGCTGTTCTCTATTACCTTCAAACAGCCAGCTCGTCTTTATTTCTTTTTTAGTTTTGTCTGGGTTGGGGTGATACATGTTAGTCCATTATAGCCAGATGTGTCTAGCCAGGTCTTTCGAATGCAGCATTTCGGGTGTTGGTGCTTAGCTGTTAGTGGACATCAGAGTCACTAGTCAATTAAACAGTTCTTGGCTTTAACTCCTAGAAATTCTGGTAACATCATGTATAGTGAGGGCCGCACATCTTGCAGGTGGCCAGGTAAGTCTCCCCACTTCACTTGCTTCTCATTCTTCACCTTCCTGACATAACATGAAGAAGGGCATGTTTGCTTCCCCTTCACCATGATTCTAAGTTTCCTGAGGCCTTCGAGCCATGAGGAACTGTGAATCAATTAAACCTCTTTCCCTTATAAATTACCCACTCTCGGTGGTCTGCGAATCACACTTCGTGAGCCACTGACTTTTAGGGAGTTTGTTCTTAATTCACTAGATAATAGAGAAATAATACAGAGGCTTGAAAGGTGATGTCTTGATGACAGAACATGGCAATGGGGCGGGCAGAGGAGGCAGCTGTCGGGCCTGTCTCCTGGTGAGAGTTGAAAGGGGCTGAACTCAAGCAGAGGCCTTGGAACTGAAAGGTGGGGAAGGCTGCAGAGAGAGGTGCTACACAGGAGTCCTCTATGAGTCCTGGCAGGGTCTGAATGCACATGGGAGTGCTGAGAGGGAGAACTTTAAAGTCCAGGTTTTGTGCCTCAGTGACTTAGTGTGGCCATGTGTTGAGGCTGGGCACAGTGACTCATGACTGTATTCCCAGCACTTTGAGAGGCTGAGGCAGGAGGATGGCTTGAGGCCAGAAGTTGAAGACCAGACTGAGCAACATAACGAGACCCCGTCTCTATAAAAAAAAAAATAAAAAATGAATAGGTGTAGTTGTGCACACCTGTAATCTCAGCTACTTGAGAGGTTGAGACAGGAGGATTGAGCCTAGGAGTTCGAGGCTACAGTGATCTGTGATCACACCACTGAACTCCAGCTTGGGTGACAGAGCAAGTCCCTATCTCAAAAAAAAAGGGCGGGGGCATTGAATTCTGGGAAGGAGCTGCTATGTGGGTTTAAGAATGAGCACAATTTACAGATACCAATCTCAAAAGCTGTTCTAGTTTGTAGATAATACATCTTCCTTGATACCAACAAGGATATGTCTGTGATTCAAACATTTAAGGAGACACAGTGCCCTCTCCTATTACAGCCTTCTAATTGTGTCATGTTTTAATGAGGTGCAAATATCATGCAGCCTGGCACATGAAATGTGTTAGAATAGGGTAGTGTTAGTTGAAATTCCGGTCCTCCAGCTTGAGTGTGAAATGATGCAATATACATGAATATGGCACCCAGAATTATTTCTGTACAGTGCATCCTAAGTCATAGACTACAAAATAAAACCAGAGGATTAGAGACCTACAGGACAGAATGTCAATGGGGATCTAAAATCAGTGCTGATCAATGCACAGTGCATCTTTGCATAATCCCTGAAGTCTTGTCCAGTGCTTGGTGAGATAAGCAGGTTTGGTTAACATAACTGGCTGCAGTTGGTGTTTGGGTGGGTGAGCTGCTTTTCTGGGATTTGTGCCTCCTTAGGGTTGCCAAGGCAAGAGGGTGAATAGAATACCGACAGGGGAGGAACAGGGGTATGTAGGGCTCTTCAAGGTTTGGTGCTAAAGGAAGAGGATGGAAGAGTGTAGAAGGGTGGCCTGTTTTCTTATTCATCATTGGTCCAACAAGCCCTTAGAAGCAGAGGTGATTTCTTCTATGCCTTCTCTTAGGTTAGGTTAATAAATCCTTTACTTAATAGGATTAGCTATAAAATTATATATTATTTTTCTTATATTTCTCTTTCCCCGTGCTCTGTTTCCTTGACATTTCTATTAAAACTTGCTAATTTCTCATGTCTGGTTTTAGAATTTAAACCCCATTGATATGGTTTGGCTGTGTCCCCAACAAAATCTCATCTTGAATTGTAGTTCCTATAATCCCCACATGTCATGGGAGGGACCTGGTGGGAGGTTATTGAATCATGGGGGTGGTTTCCCCCATGCTATTCTCATGATAGTGAGTCAGTTCTCATAAGATCTGATGGTTTTATAAGGGGCTTCCCCCTTCACTCGCTCTCATTTTTGGCCTTCCTGACATAATGCGAAGAAGGACATGTTTGCTTCCCCTTCCACCATGATTGTAAGTTTCCTGAGGCCTCCCCAGCCATGTATAACTGTAAGTCAATTAAACCTCTTTCCTTTATAAATTACCCAGTCTTGGGTATGCCATTACAGTAGTGTGAGAACAAACTGATATACTCCTTTACCTGGTATTCTGAAATGATGCCACTTGTCTTTCTTATTAATCCTAGCTAGCTCTGGAAAGGGAGCTTTCAGTGGAGTTCAGTGTCACGGGAACATATTGGGGGCTGTGATATGGTTTGGCTCTCTGTCCCCACTCAAATATCTTGAGTTGTGATCCTTAGTGTTGGATGAGGGACCCGATGGGAGGTGATTGGATAATAGGGGCAGATTTTAGGTGTTCTCGTGATAGTGAGTGAGTTCTCACGAGATCTGCTTAATTGAAAGAGTATAGCACTTTTCCCTTGGCGCTCTCTCCCTCCTGCTGCCATGTGTGCCTGCTTCCCCTTTCCCTTCTGCCATGATTGTCAGTTTCCTGAGGTCTCCCAGCCATGCCTCTTGTATAGCCTGCAGAACTTTGGGTCAACTAAACTTCTTTCCTTTATAAATTATCCAGTCTCAGGTAGTTTTTTATAACAATGTGAGAATGGGCGAATACAGGCTAACTCCAACTTCCCTCACCCACTGCCTGTTAACTAAAGTGCCCAGTTAATTGGCACTTCCACTAAGGCTGGAGAAAGTTGCTATTCACTGTGCATTCATTAAACACATCTATTGAATGCCTGCTGTGTGCCATGCACTGTTCTGAGAGCTGAGGATGTGGCAGTGAACGAAGCAGACAGCAGTTCCTATCTTCTCAGAGCTGATATTCTGGTGGGGTAGAAAGATGATTGTAAAATGCATAGGACGTGGATGTGATAGGTGCCATTGGGGAAGGGCCACAGGTGGATTTGGAGGACTGGGGATGCTGTTTTAACTAGGGTAATGAGGAAAGATTTCATAGAGCAATGTGGCTAACGGGGGAAGGATGTTCCTGACAGAAGGAAAGGTGAGGGCACATGTTCTGAGACAGGGAGAGCCTGGCATGCCGAAGGGCGAGCAGCCAGTGTTCTCCAGGCGTCTTGACCAACGAAAGGGGAATCCAAGGGTGTGGAGCCCTAGAGACCTGACCTTTGGCTTACAGTCAGTGTTTCGGGGAGCTATTGGGGAATTTTGAGCCAGAAAGTGGTATCAGTTTTACGTTTAAAAATGATAATGGTGACTGTGCAAGGGTGGGATCAGGGAACCAGTTCAGATGCCATGGCAATAGTCACATGAAAGAGATTGAGAGGTGGCCAGGTTCTGGGTATTCTGAAAGGCCAGTAGGATTTACTGAGGGGTTGGATATGGGTATGAGAGGATACCCTTGAAGGGTTTGATCCGAGGAATTGGAAGGATAGAGTTGCCATCTCCTGAGAGGTGGGAGAAGCAAGTTAAGGAAAGATCTGTTTTGTTTTGTTTTTGAGACAGAGTCTCACTCTGTCACCCAGGCTGGAGTGCAGTGGCATGATCTCTGCTCACTGCAGCCTCTGCCTCCTGGGTTCAAGCGATTTTCCTGCCTCAGCCACCCTAGTAGCTGGGATAGGCATACACCACGATGCCAGGCTAATTTGTTTAAATTTTTAGTAGAGATAGGGTTTCACCATGTTGGCCAGGCTGGTCTCAGACTCTTGACCTCATCAAGTGATCCGCCTGCTTCAGCTTCCCAAAGTGCTGGCAAAATCTGGCTTTTAATTATATAGTGCCTGTTAGCCCACCAAGTGAGGGAGATGGTGGGATATATGTGTCTGGATTAATTGGAAAGGTTGATACTAGAGAGAAATTTGCTGGCCATTGGGGTACAGATGGTATTAAATCTTTGAGACTGGATGATATAACCAAGTGAGTGAGAATAGGGAGACAAGCAAAGGAATCTAGGGCATTGCAGCCTTCAGAAATCTGAGAGAGGAGCAACCAGCAAGGACTGCAGTGCCAGTAAGTAGGAAGAGGACTAGGAGAAGGTGGTGACCAGGGGCAAGTGAAGGAGGTGTTCCCAGAAGGAGGTAGTGATCAACTGGGGCGAATACTGCTGCGAGGTCAGTGAGAGGATGATTGAGAATTGACTATTGTATTTAGTTAGCTGTGTGCAGGTTGGTGAACTTGACAGGGTGGTTTTGGTGGGTTGGTGGGACACACATCTGATGAGTAAATTCAAGAACAAACAGGAGGAGAGGAATCGATGCCCTAAGAAGCACCTCCCTGAATGCACACAGCTCTTTGTATTCTCAGGATCACATTCATGCTGAATGCGTTTTATTTTCATTCCTTTAAAATCTGTGATCAACTTTTGGAATAGATCACTGTTTGGTAACTAGATATCTGATAAATGGGGACATGTTATGCCCTCCCTGAACTAAGCAGCAGGACACTGTAGATTATGCAACCCCTTATTTTAATACTAACAATGCTATTCATTTAGTGAATGGCCATGTACTGGTGGCTTCTACGGAGAAGAGTTATTCAGCAGAAATTATCGCTTCATCTTGTTTTAGAAATGAAGATCAGGAAATGAGAGTAAATAGCTCTCTCTCTGAGTTTGGGATTATTCTGTAACTTAACCATATAAGTAGAAAAGATTTGTTATAGACAGATCCAAAACTGTGGAAGAATTCCTTGTTACTAATGAGATTTACGTTTATATCTTTCAAGGATTTATCTGAAACATTCAGAATGCCATGAAATCATATATATGTCATGTCTGTTACAGACCTGAGGTGGAAGGCATTTGTTAGCAGGAAAACTGATAAATCAATGAACTTGAAATAGAATTCACCAACTGTTTATTGAGTACCTACCATTTGTCAAGTTCTTTTCTAGGTGTAGTGAATAAGACAGGGGCCCTGTTTGTTTGGCACCTTCCGTTAAGTGGAATATATACAAATCAACAGGCATTTAGGCTGCAGGGCATCATAGAAGCACAGAGGAGGAGTATCTCACAGGGATATGAATGGGCGCTGCAAGAGAGGGCTTCCTGGAGGAAGAGACATTTAAATTGAGACCTGTAGGATGAGCATGAGGTAGTTTGGTCTAGGGCAGGAGAATGTTCTTGGCAGAAAACTGGGAGGCAAGAGACAGCATGGCATTTTGGTGTTTGCCAGCCATTGAAAGAAGTTGATGGTGCTAAATCTATTGTGAGGTGAATGGAAATAGATGAGGGTGGAGAGTCGGGAGTAGGGTGCTAGATCACCAAGGCCCTCTCCAAGCCTCCAAGCACGTGGGATCCAAGGAAGGAATGAAGATCTTTTAATGGCCTTCCTTTGCGGAAGAACTGAGTGTGTGTATTTGTATATATGTATTGTGTATATACACACATAATAGATATATTGTGGGCCGGGCGCGGTGGCTCAAGCCTGTAATCCCAGCACTTTGGGAGGCTGAGGTGGGCGGATCACGAGGTCAAGAGATCAAGACCATCCTGGTCAACATGGTGAAACCCCGTCTCTACTAAAAATACAAAAAATTAGCTGGGCATGGTGGCGCGTGCCTGTAATCCCAGCTACTCAGGAGGCTGAGGCAGGAGAATTGCCTGAACCCAGGAGGCAGAGGTTGTGGTGAGCCGAGATCGCGCCATTGCACTCCAGCCTGGGTAACAAGAGCAAAACTCTGTCTCCAAAAAAAAAAAAAAGATACAGTGTACATATTAGATACATTGTATACATATATACACACACAATGCACATATACATACAAGTATTGTATATATCATATACATGTGCATAATACATAAATACATAGGTATATGCATGTAAATGTATATACTTATATAGATATAGATATGCATATATATGTATTTATGTTTTAGGGCTTATGACTTGATTCAGAATTCTATCAGGCAGGCACTTTAATGGGATGTAGTTGTAACTGGGTTTTAGACCTGGAGTGGCCCAGTTAGACTACTGTAGGGGAAGATCCTGGATCTTCAGGGGAAATGTCACTTAAATGCTCTGTGTAAAAAGGAACTTGACTTACTGGATATTTATTTCCTTTAATATGTGAAATATAAAACTGAGCTGACTTTAAGCATAAGAAAACATTAAAAACTCTTCATTAAAGAAAGAAGGAACTACTAACCCATTGACCTAAGCTAAAAAAAAGATGGGAGTTTGAGCTGACAGGGAGTGGGAGAGGAAGCGCCAGCAGTGATGAATGGAGAGGAGGGGAGATGGGCAGGGGAAGGCGGAGGAGCCCAGACTGCGGAAGTTTGGAGGGGAGTGTTTCCCAGAGGTCACACCTTGAGCTGTGGGTGTTTTCTGTGTTATCACCTGTGATCTGCTGCCTGTTACTGATGAACGATTAGTAATTGTTTCTAGCTCAGTATATAATTTAGTCTTTATATGTTCAGTGACTTCCCACGCTAGTGGGATCAGCCAAAGCATAGCATTTGTTGGAGTTTTTCTCTGGAAGTGGTCAGAAATATCAATTATCTAAGGGTTAGGATTCTACCACCCCATTCCCCTAAAGAAGGGTACATGTAAGATAAACAATATAGTCCAGTATTTCCAACACAACACTGCCCTCCCTCCAATTTCACTATACCTAGTATTTATACGCATATGCTGATACACAATAGAGTGACTTTTTTTTTTTTGAGACGGACTCTCACTCTGTTACCCAGGCTGGACGGCAGTGGTGGGATCTCAGCTCACTGCAACCTCCACCTCCCAGGTTCAAGAGACTTCCCACTAAAAAAAAGATTCTTCTGCCTCAGTCTGCCAAGTAGCTGGGCCTACAGGTGTGCACCACCACACCAGGCTAATTTTTGTATTTTTAGTTGAGATGGGGTTTCACCATGTTACCCAGGCTGGTCTCAAATTCCTGACCTCAAATGACCCACCCACTTTGGCTTCCCAAAGTGCTGGAATTACAGGCGTGAGCCACCTCGCCCAGCAGCAATAGAGTGACTTCACACCAAAATCCTGAAAATACATACAGTGAGCGTTTCAGATGCAGGCCCAGGTGAATCATACATTTGTTTTAGCAGATCCAGAAGCAGCCATGTGGGTATTTATTTCTGTGTTCCTGAACACTGTAAGAACACAATACTTGAAATGAGTGGGGATTGATTAGGCAGGATTAAAAAAGAAACAAGCCAAAACCCGAAAGACCCCACCTACCTCTGATGGCTGTGGCTGCCCGCCCTCCCCTTTGTGGTGTTTTCCGGATTGTTAGTGTGATTGAGATTGTCCCATCATTCCCTGGGTTAAAGGCATGCTCAGGTCTGGGAAAACTTCCATTTTCAACAATCCAAGGTTAGAATTCAGTGGAATGTGATTTGAAAGTAATTTAACAAGGTATATTTTAAGTTTTTAATAGTTACCTTTTTAAAAATCAGCCCCAATTTTTCTGCTCCTGTCACCAGCCCCCAGTCATGATTTCTGAATATATGAGCTCTTGGAGGACATGGATAGCTGTATTTTAACTTTGAATTTAGCTTCCTCATCTGTATATTTTAGCAATTTGAAATTCTGTTTTGTAACATTTTTTTGGTATCAGTGGTCTTGTTTTCACATCCTGAGGGTGTTCTTATTTCTCCTTTTATCTTTTAAAAATTCCATCCCTAGAAGGAGTATTGAAAAAATATTTCATTAAGATAGCATGTGTATTAGCATCTTTTTTATATTTTCATATTTAAAAATGAACTTTAACTTGATAGGTAATGTTTCAGTCGTGCTGTAGAAATTCCATCTCCTAAAATCATGGTCTAATCAAGGAGAAAAGGAACATTTTCTAAGGGTGACTAATAACAAAGAAATAAAAAAGTACACATGTCCACAAGCAACCTTAGGAATTCAGGAAGAAACCTAAGCAGAATCTGCCTTGTTTTTTTTTTTTTTGAGACGGAGTTTCACTCTTGTTACCCAGGCTGGAGTGCAATGGCATGATCTCGGCTCACCGCAACCTCCGCCTCCTGGGTTCAAGCAATTCTCCTGCCTCAGCCTCCTGAGTAGCTGGGATTACAGGCATGCGCCACCATGCCCAGCTAATTTTTTGTATTTTTAGTAGAGATGGGGTTTCACCATGTTGACCAGGATGGTCTAGATCTCTTGACCTCGGGATCCACCTGCCTCGGCCTCCCAAAGTGCTGGGATTACAGGCGTGAGCCACTGCACCTGGCCAGAATCTGCCTTGTTAAACACAACTGTGGTAGGCTTCCTGGGAGCGGTAAATGATGTGGAATCAGTCTGTTATAATGACTCAATTGTCATCAAAAGATCTCACACCAATTTTGTGGGTTAAGGTTGGTAATTATCACCTTTGGTGGTAATTATGTAACTATAACATTATGAAAACATTATAAGACTACCTTAGTTTTCTTACAAAAGCAGATTACACAGTTTAGATTTATGTTGTCATTGCTGATTGTTTGTGCTTTACAGATAGATCCGCAGTTATAGTGAAAGTGGCCTACTGTTGATAAAATGCAAAGATTAGAGTTGTTTGGTTTGTTTTTTGTTTCATGTAGTTAAGATCCTTTTTCTTTCTCTCCGATTTATTTTGTTTTGAGATGGAGTCTTGCACCGAAACCTGGGCTGGAGTGCAATGGCGCGATCTCGGCTCACCGCAACCTCCGCCTCCTGGATTCACAGGATTCTCCTGCCCCAGCCTCCTAAGTGGCTGGGATTACAGGCGCATGCCATCACACCCGGCTAATTTTTTCTATTTTTAGTAGAGACAGGGTTTCACTGTGTTGGCCTGACTGGTCTACTGGTCTCGAACTCCTGACCTTGTGATCCGCCCACCACCACCTCCCAAAGTGCTGGGATTACAGTTGTGAGCAAGTGCCCTTTATCTCCTTTAAAAATGATTTTTTTTTTAAACCATCTCAAAGCCAAGTGATAGTAGTGTTAACATTCGTCCTTGAGATGGTCAAGGATGGCATCTGTTTATTCAAATTGTGGCCCTACAATAAAGATCTTTGGTTAATATTTGATAGGGAAAAAGGTAAAATCCAGAAGTCTGTCCAACGAAGTTGGAATCAGTCTATAAAAACCAAGGCTCTGGCTTCAGTGTGTCTGTTTTGGGTGAAGGTGGAAGCATGCCTGTAGGTAATTGCCTGCAATAGAGAGTAATTGCTTTACTTTTAGGGATTTTGCCTGGAGAGAAAATGTGTTCCTGTATCTATTCGTTCATAGTCTCTTCCTGTCTCTGTTGGGGCTGGATAAATCAGGGTCTGTGGGTGGGCTCTTCCTCATTCTGAAACATTGTGGCTGCTGCAGGGTGACACAGTACTGGAGAGCCAGGCCTGAGCAGGAACTGCTGAGTTTGGATCCTTTACTCCCACTCATGGTTGCCTGATGTTGGCCAATTTACCTACATTGTTTAGTCAGCTAGTTCACCTTTAAACTTGGAATCATGCCGTTAGTAAACTTTCAGGATTTGTTTTCAGGGCTAAAGGAGTTAATGTGAGTGAAGCATTTATCATATCAGCCATATTTTAAGGGCTTAATAAAACAGTAGCTGCTATTTTTGTTGCATATAACTCAGGCATATCTTGGAAAAAAAAGCTCACATCTCCCACGAGGATAGTTTCAATCTCAAATCAAACAAAGATACTCTGCCTTTTATAATTGGTATCGGTGAGAAAAATGGTAAAGAGAAAACCGGATCCTATGTCCTTTGTGCAGTGTGTTAATATGAAATGGCGTTGAAACTACAAATATGGAAACTGGCCAGGGGTGGTGGCACGTGCCTGTGGTCCCAGCTAGCTGGGAGGCTGAGGCGGGAGACTTGCTTGAACCTAGGAGGAGGAGGTTGCAGTGAGCTGAGATCGTGCCGCTGCACTCCAGCCTGACCACAGAGCGAGACTCCGTCTCAAAAAAAAAAAAAGAAAAGAGGAGAAGGCTGGGCACAGTGGCTCATGCCTGTAATCCTAACACTTTGGGAGCCTGAGGCAGGAGAATTGCTTGAGCCCATGAGTTCGAGACCAGCCTGGGCAACAAAGTGGGATCCCTGTCTCTATTTTAACTTAATAAAGCCAAAAATTGGCCGAGTGAAGTGGCTTATGCGTGTAATCCCAGCACTTTGTGAGGCCGAGGCGGGTAGATTACAAGGTCAGGAGATCAAGACCATCCTGGCAAACATGGTGAAACCCCATCTCTATTAAAAATATAAAAAAATTAGCTGGGCATGGTGGCAGTTGCCTATAGTCCCACAGCTACTTGGGAGCCTGAGACAGAATTGCTTAAACCCAGGAGGTAGAGATTGCAGTGAGCCGAGATCATGCCACTATACTACAGTCTGGGTGACAGTGTGAGACTCTGTCTCAAAAAAATAAATAAATAAAAATTTTAATTAAAAAATATTTTAAAAAGAGAAAGATGGCTGGGTGTGGTGGCTCATGCCTGTAATCCTAGCACTTTGAGAGCCCAAGGTGGGCGAATCACCTGAGGTTAGGAGTTTGAGACCAGCCTGGCCAACATAGTGAAACCCTGTCTCTACTAAAAATACAAAAAATTAGCTGGGTGTGATGATGTGTGCCTGTAACCCCAGCTACTAAGGAGACTGAGGCAGGAGAATTGTGTCAACCCAGGAGGGGGAGGTTGCAGTGAGCAGAGTTTGCACCATTACACACTCCATCCTGGGTTACAGTGCAAGACTCCGTCTCAAAAAAAAGACAAGACAAGACAAGACAGCTGTACCTTTTTAAATGTCATTCTGTGGAGGGGTGATGGTAAATGATTTCTTAAATGTCTTTCCTAGGTTCTTCCGCTAGCATAAGGAGACCTGAGGCTGGTGATAGCAACGTGTACAGTAGGCATTATATGGCAGAGGGGAGGCAGCCAAAAGGCATGCCCTTGAAGGCCAAATCTCTTGTTTTATCACAGTTAATGCCCAAGACTTACTACATTTCCTGCTTTACTGAGGCTTTTGATAACTGGTGGGTGTGACAGTAATACATGGGTGTGTCCACGATGTAGTATGTATGCCGCTGAGTTATTGTCCTGGCAGAGCAGCTCCAGATGGAAGGTGTCTTGTCGTGCCAACCCCAATTAAGGACAGCCCTGTTCTTCTTGAGAGCCAGGAAGTTATTTAGAAAGATCTGCTCCTGTAAGCACTGTGGGAGTGACTTATAGGAGGAGATCTTACAGAAGCAACCACTGGGAGGGTGACTACCCCTCTTCCTTAGTCACTAGAGTTGCTTCCTCCAGTCTCCAAATCACAGAAAGTCTCAAACTTCTCAAGGGACTTTTAGATTGCCTGTGCAAAAGAGAGAAAGAATGATGCCCACAGGTGTCGAAGAGGTGCCTTGCAGGTAGTAACCCAGAGTGACGTGAGTCATGCTGTGAAAGAGCAGATACCCGATGCATTATGGGAAATGCGGGGTGTTAAATAAAAAACTTAAAAGTTGACCTGATTTGCCTTTTTATAGATGAAGGAGACTTTTTTGTAAGGCATCTTTGAGCCGGGGGAAAAAATGTTTCTGTATTTTATTCAGTGTGTGCCTGTTTCTGGAACCGAGCTTTAGTAAGTGATTAACGTAGAAAAGTTCTTTTAAAAGTGGAAAAATCTGTATGCGCCAAAGAAGCCCCTTTCCAACCCTTTAGAAACACATATAATTTCTTCTAGATCAGTTTCCGAGTTAATATTTGTCTAATTTTTGTGTGTTGAGTAGTACTTTTCAAAAGATATTTGTAACCCATCTAGACCAATCCTCCTCCTCCCAGACAATATTATGGGTTGGGAACGCTGTATAGGGAGAAGTGATTCATAATTAATGGATTTTTGTACAGCATATTTTAGATGCTATCAATCTTCAAACTTGTGCATTGAACTTAAAAGTTGAAAAAATTCACCAAATATTCCCGTAAAGAGAAGTTTAAAATCCAAGCTAACTGGCACCTCTGCCTTCAGTGGAATTGGCAGGCTTGCTGTCTGAGAAAGCAGTGATGATGGCTCAGGCTAAAAACCACCTCTCCAAAGGTCTGAGACAGGGAGGTCAGTAGCAGCTACCAGATCTGTGTGGCTAATTCAAGTTTTCAGGCCTTAAGGCCCAGCCTGGACCATCAGTGTTCCTGTGCTGGTTAAAGAAGCTTTGCCTCCATCAGGATGGTAACAATTGATTTTTATTTTCAAGTATTTCTTCATTTTCTTTGGGGAGGTGGTAGGGGAAAATCATATTTAGGTTTAAGATGATAGAGACAAGGAGTATCTTTTTTTTTTTTTTTTTTTTTGAGATGGAGTCTCGCTCTGTCACTCCATCTCCATCTGGAGTGCAATGGCACGATCTCGGCTCACTGCAACCTCCACCTCCTGGATTCAAGCAATTCTCCTGCCTCTGCCTCCCTAATAGCAGGGATTATAGGCGTGTGCCACCACACCAGCTAATTTTTTGTATTTTTAGTAGAGACGGGGTTTCACATGTTGGCCAGACTGGTCTTGAACTCCTGACCTTGTGATCTGTCCACCTGGAGTATCCTTTTAGTGAACAAATACTGGGTATGAGGCAGTGCTCAGATTCAAGTTGGTGAACTGCACGACAGCCTGTTTATTAGGCATATTGAGATGTTTCTTGACTTCTGTTGGGTATATAACAAGAGTGGGCATTTTTCCTAGGACTGTGGTTTCAGCACTATGGATTCCATGTTTTTTTCTTCCATCATTAACTATAGTTTTGACGGTTGGTAATGACTTTCAGTCATTCAGTCCAAATACATATTCTTTCGTGTGAGTAAATCATTTTATCGTTAACGACATTGTGGCCCAGAGATTTACGTGGCAGGTCTTGGACCAGAACTGAATTCTCTAGACTCCCAGTTCAGAAGGTTTCTGATTATACTATTTTCCCACCTCACCCTCATTGGCACCCCCCTTTCCCCAAATCCCATAAAACTTATGGCTTTGTAGGTCCCACACACCAGCAGTACCATGGCACATCCTGGCCTTTTTCCTGTTCTGTAGCACATTCCCAATCAAGAAGCCTTATTAACCTCCTGTGTGGTGGACCAGACTCATTGTTGGGTTTTGGGGATCCAGTGGTGAGGAGCATTCAGTCTAGTAGGAGAAATGTCAGCACTGTTTATTACACAATATAATCTGATACATTCAGTAGTGGATGTACTTACTGGTCTAGGAGCTGTTCAGAGGAGCACAAGTGAGACACACACACATACACACAGAGAGTTGTTGGTGTTCCACAAGGAGCAGTAAAGTATTTTAAAAATTAAAAAAACAATAATAAGGTTGATTGTGTACTGCCTAGGAGTTGGCCATGTTCCACAAGGAGCAATAAAGTTGTTGTTGTTTTTTGAGACGGAGTCTTGCTCTGTTGCCCAGGCTGGAGTGCAGTGGCGTGATCTCAGCTCACTGCAACCTCCACCTCCTAGGTTCAAGTGATTCTCCTGCCTTAGCCTCCAGAGTAGCTGGGCTTACAGGTGACTGCCACTGCCCCTGGCTAATTTTTGTATTTTTAATAGAGACAAGGTTTCATGGTGTTGACCAGGATGGTCTAGAACTCCTGACCTCAGGCAATCTGCCCACCTTGGCCTCCCAAAGTGCTGGGATTACAGGCATAAGCCACCGCACACAGCTTTCTTTTCTTTTTCTTTCTTTTTTTTTTTTAAGACAGTTGCTTGAGGATGGTTTTAGAGGACAAAGGGGAATTTGCCAGCCAGATAAGGGTGAGGGTAGGGGACTTCTAGGTGAAGTGACTTAGAACACTAAGAGGATTCTGCCCATTGGCAGTACTGGGCAGTGAAGCTGGTCGGGCGTGGCATACTGACAAGTTGCAGAACTCACTAGATGTTCTTGTGCTGTTCAGCTTCTCCAGCCTGATTCAGAATGGAAAGAGGTTGCCGAGAGCATACCAAAGTTAAATGTTTTTGGATGTGATGGCTGGTGTGACTGTAAACAGGCCGTGACTAGTGTGGGTTATTAGATACCTAGAGGCCCAGTGGCTTAGGTGTGATCAGGAGGAAGGTTTAGGGAGAATGCTTTGGTTAAACTCAGAATTGGAAAGACAGGCTCTGTTTGGAGACTTCCTGTCCTTTGTCCAAGATGCTGTTGGGATGAAGGTGTGGATGCAGCTTTGCATGTTCAGCTCCTGGAACCAGACACAACTGCCTTTCAGTTTTCATGGCCTTGGAGGAAACAGATAATGAATGATAGGAAACAGCTGCTTCTAACGTGGCAGGCAGAAATGCATCCTCATGGGGCAGTTTGGCCATCACTAGATTATTAGTGGAAAATCATCTCTGATTAAACATTTGGGAACTATGGAGTGTGATTTGGTTTCATATATTCATCCTTCTCCCCATTGTCTTTCCATTGGCCTGTAGATTTTATTTTTATTTGTCAAATAATATAGAAATACTCTCTTGTGAAAAAAAATTTAAACAACCGAACTCGAGATAGGTTGGAAAAGATACCCTTCTCCTTTCCCAGAGTTGGGGCTCAGCACCTTCTGGAACCCTTCCTAGACACTTGCGTACATGTTTATACTTATTTACACATAATCATTTTCTTTTTACACATGGATTTGTACACAGTTCGAATCTGTTTCTTTTTTTTTTTTTTTTTTTTTGAGACGGAGTTTCGCTCTTGTCACCCAGGCTGGAGTGCAATGGCGCGATCTCGGCTCACTGCAACCTCCGCCTCCTGGGTTCAGGCAATTCTCCTGCCTCAGCCTCCCGAGTAGCTGGGATTACAGGCACGCGCCACCGTGCCCAGCTAATTTTTTGTAATTTTTAGTAGAGACGCGGTTTCACCATGTTGACCAGGATGGTCTCGATCTGTTGACCTCGTGATCCACCCGCCTCGGCCTCCCAAAGTGCTGGGATTACAGGCTTGAGCCACCACGCCCAGCCATCTGTTTCTTTTTTACATTTAATACTGTCTTAATCATTTCTCTGTATCATTATATTTAGATAAACCTCAAATTTTTAGAAGTAATGCTTATACAATTAGACTTAATTAACTTTATCAATAATTTATGTATGAAAATCTAAGTGCCTCTTAGGAATGGGAAGGGGTCATGGCCCCCCCACACTGGGGCTGGACAATGGATTTAGGATTTCTGTGGCAGGCTGGCTTGCACCTGGCAAAATATCTTGGGTCAGTCTCACAAGGGAGAGCTAATCTCCTGCCCAGAAAGTTTATTACTGTAGTACCAGTTCTGCTTAAAACCAAGATTTCGTCTTTTTTTTTTTTTTTAAATGCCAGGATTATATTAAAGTGAGAGGGGTCCTGAGAAACAATCTTTGAGATCTTCCATGGCATAGGGAGAACGTGGGACTTGTATCTTTCTCCAAAGCTTGTTTTACAACTTTACAAAGCCCATTTAAGAGAAGTTGGTAAGGTTGACCCAAAGGGCAACCTTGCCAAAGGGCAAGGTCACTTCTTTTAATTTTAATGCTGAGAAGTAGGACACAGAATTGATAAGGGGGAACGCTTTGGAAGGGGTCATGAGGCAGATAATTGTTTTGTTACATTCACCGGCTGATGACATCACTGGAAAGCACTTGATGACTCACTGGTAGAACTGTACTGTGCTTTTCAGCTTGTCACCCCAGCAAAGCCACCGATGGGACTCGCTGTTTTGGTTACTCCCTGAAGTGCGGTGGCTGTTGTCCCAGGAGTAGCAGATGCTCTTGGAATGCGGTCATGATTACCTTGGCACATATGATTTGGAAAAGGAGGAAGATGCCTTCTTGGCCTGACAGGGTGACAGCTACCTGCTGTCACTCATTTTCTTCAGTGCTCTGAAGGTGACCAGAACCTGGTCATCAGGTCTTTAAAAATAACAAAACACAGACATGCATAAAATCATACAGCATAAAAGGATGATGTAATTATCAGAGAGACATGGCAGCATGTACCTATTTTCCTTATCTACCTTTTTTTTTTTTGAGACGGAATCTTGCTCTGTTGCCCAGGCTGGAGTGCAGTGACATGATCTCCGCTCACTGCCACCTCCACCTTTTGGGTTCAAAAAATTCTCTTGCCTCAGCCTCCCAAGTCACTGGGACTACAGGTGCCTGCCACCATGCCTGGCTAATTTAAAAAAAAAAATTTTTAGTAGAAATGGAGTTTCACTGTGTTGCCCAGTCTGGTCAAAACCTTTTGAGCTCAGGTAATCCGCTTGCCTTGGCCTCCCGAAGTGCTGGGATTACAAGCATGAACCACCGTGCCCGGCCTGTAATCTACTCTTGAAGGCATCAGGTCTCTTATCTTTCACTTGCCAGTTGCTACCTAAAAGAGGGAAATTCTTGAGGAGAGATGGACTTTCATGCTCAGTTACTTAGAAACTGTGTTAGAACTGACTGCTATCAAATAAGCATGGGAGGAATCTTTAAATTTCTTAAAGATGTGGGATCACATCCTGGCTTTATAAAGAAATTATAATTCTGAGATATGGCAGCCTGAGATATGGCAGCACATGTACAGTGAACTATTTTAGTCTGTTTCAAAGAAACTGGGCTTTATGGGATTAGAAGGAGATCAAGAACATGGTATATCTTCTGTTGGATGTAAAATTGGTATTTAGAATTCAGTAGTGTCAGTTCTTTGATAGTGGGCAACTAGGGATGTGCTCACATGATAGTTAATAAGAGTTCTTCAGAGACTAGATTTTCTTTTTTTATTTTGAGATGGAGTGTCACTGGCTCAGTTGCCAGGCTGGAGTACAGTGGTAGGAGCTCTGCTTACTGCAACCTCCACCTCCTGGGTTCAAGTGATTCTTCTGCCTCAGCCTCCCAAGTAGCTAGGATTACAGTCATGTGCCACCACTCCCAGCTAATTTTTGTATTTTTAGTAGAGATGGAGTTTTACCATGTTGGCCAGGCTGGTCTCAACATCTTGACCTCATGATCCGCCTGCCTCGGCCTCCCAAGGTGCTGGGATTACAGGCGTGAGCCACCGTGCCCGGCCTCAGAGACACTAGAATTAAAATCTGCATTCATCCACTAATTTAGTCACATGAAGAATGAACCAGGCAGACAGCTTTGTTTTCCTGTATCCGTCCTGCTCATGAGACTCCACTACGCTCACAGGCTTTACCTGCCTGGGAAAGTCACATGCCAGAAGAGGTGCCCCACTTGCTGTAGGGAGAAGGCAGAGCCAGTCTGGGGCAGAGTAGAATGCCTGGTGTTGAATCTTCACTCTAGCACTCAGCAGTAGTATGACCTTGAGCATTTAGCCCTTTAGGGCTTGCTTTCACATCTGCAAAATGGGCATCCTAATACATCACATGGTTGTTATGTGTATTAATGAAACACCAGGAGAGCATGTCCAGCTCAGGTTGTGGAATACAGAAAGGCTCAGGAAATGGAACTTGTTATTCAGACATTAAAAACAAAATTCCTTTTTCATGAAATGAGAGAGCCCCAGCACCAGACATCTGGTGCCTCGTTCTCAGCATTGTACACGATGGATAACTTTCTGTTCCTGACAACCAACAACAAGAAGGTTTACTTCCCCCAAATTACTCTTCTGGAATTACAGCCATTCTGTGATTTATTTGCTGCTTTTCCTCCCCCACAATGACCACTGCAGAACAGTTAAACCCCCAGTCTGTTCAAGGGCAGAACTAATCTTAGCCACAGTATGAAGGAGTCTGGGGGCCGGGAGAAACTGACAAGGCACAGTTACAGTAAGTTGCAAGAATAAAATCTCACATGACTTTGGCACAAATTTTAAATTTTAAAGTCTCCCCCAGGTGCTTCCTCTGGAGCAACAACAACAAAAAAGTTAAAATCTCACTTAAGAGGACGCTTTACTTTTTTAAAAAAGCCATTTTGTAATATGTAAACACAAACATTTCCCTATAGAGTCATCCACAGTTTTCGTTCTATGGTGCACATTCTCATCTGGAGTAGCAGGGGGGCTCTATGTGTGCAGTAATTATTGTCAGTCCTCGGTTGACTCATGCATTCCTAACTGTCGCAGTGAGATCTGTGTTTATGTGGAATATGGAAACGATTTCCCCCCCTCGATGGAGTGGCTGAATTCTCTTTCTTTGTTATTTTTAGGGGGTCTTCAGTTTTGGAGCTCTAGTTTAGGCTTGAGGAGGGCCAGCTGTCAGCGTGGCTTGGGCTGGTCTTTATGAGATCTGGCTGGTGTTTCTGCAGTTAGAACCTGATTTTGAATCCAACCCCCTTCCACTGACATGGGAGGCTCTCACTTCTACAGCTTTTATTTGCCCCACATTGAAAACAGAATGGAAATGAAAATAACAGAAGTGGAATCTCCACTGAAAGATTTTTTTCCTCTGAATTCATCTCCTTTATTGGGAGCCATATGTCTTGTGTCCTGACCACTGCGTTTTTTTCTTTTTGTTTTCCTGCAACTGACTTTCTGTTTGGGTGTCTTAAGGATGGGGAAGTGTATGCTGTGTTTTTAAAGCTCAGAGTTTAACTACAGGAAAAGAAAAACCAGAAAACAGTATGTTCCTTGCCCCTTTTAAACAATTTGTCCTTCTCGGGCAGAAAGTTTTACTATGTAGAATTCAGGGAATGTTTGTGAAAATGATCACAGGCTATAAAGGAGTGTCCAAGCTGCTTTCATGGTATCCAACATGACATTCTCATGAAATCTGTAGCAAGCATTTCGGGGTCTTGGCAGACCGTTTCTTCCTTCACAGCATAATGTTTTTCCAACTGTACTGTTCTAGCTGCTTCATGTGCCATGATGCATGGCTAGGTGTCAAGATAGTTTTATAGGGGGAAGAACCCAAAAGGACTTTTAAAACATGCAGGTTTCAGAAAAAAAAGGAGAGTGATTTTTTACAAAGGGAGTTTTCAATAAAAAGACATTTGTGAGTTTGTGCTTTCTTCATGGGCAGACCTTTTAAAGATGGCATTGTAAAAACAGGATGTGCATTTCATTCCTTTATTAACGGAGGCCCCCGAGGGGCAGCTGTCTTGAAGGACCTGGGGCTGCAGCCATGGAGATGAGTGTCACAGCTCCAGGCCCTTAAGGAGCTGCACTTTGCCCAGGCGTCACATGCATGAATAAACTGCTGTGGTCCAGAGGGGCAGAAGGGGGAAGTGATGGATCTTGCTGGTAAGGAAGCTGGTGCGTGGCTGGTGTCCAGAGAAGGTCTCAAAAAGGAGGAGGAGCTTCTGGGGAGCCTTGGAGGATCAGGAGTTGGCCAGACCAGATAGGTGTGTGAGTGATGGTATAGGCAGAAGAAGAGCAGATAGAAATGCATAGAGTGAAGCGGCGAGGTGCGTTAGGAGAAGGAATCCCAACTCCCGAGGCTGGAGTGCAGCTTGCAAGAGGATAGGCGGACCTCAGGACAGGTTGGCTTCAGGACAGCTGACCTCACAGCGAGGGAGAAGCTCGGCCCGCAAGCCTGGGGCCTGCTTTGGGAGGCCTTTGCTTGTCATATGGTCATGTCATTTCCTTCAGGCTATGCTCACCTGTCTTGGACGGCACCTGCCTTAGCCTTCTTCCTAGTACTTACCACCCATCTGTTCTGGGTTTGTGTGTTCGCTGCCTGTCTTCTGTCGTAAGGATGGAAGCCCCAGCAGAATGGGGACGGTTTTCTGTTTTGGCTCCCCCGGTGTCCGGTGGTGAGTGATGCTAGGAGATTTGGACTCATCTTCGTAGTGAGTGATCGGGGGATCACTGAAGGTCTAAGTCAGGAGAGTCACCTGAGTGCATTCGGGTGTTTGTAGAGCAGTGTGAATGACAGCAGAGCTGATGACAAGTATTTAGGGAGAGTCTCCGTGCTCATTGAGGGGGAGTGATTTGGTTAGCGATCCTGCTCTTCAGGCTACCTTGGGTGGGCCCAGGCTTTGCTGGCCTGGTTAATTACCAATAGCTAGTATCAGTGTCATTCCATCAGTGACATTGAAACTGTACTAAAAATTACAGAGAAGCCGCTGGGCGCACTAGTTCACTCCTGTAATCCCATCACTTTGGGAGGCTGAGGCAGGTGGATCACCTGAGGTCAGGAGTTCGAGACTGGCCTGACCAATATGATGAAACCCAGTCTATACTAAAAATACAAAAAATTAGCTGGGCTTGGTGGCATGCACCTGAAGTCTCACCTGCTCAGGAGGTTGAGGCAGGAGAATTGCTTGAAACTGGGAGGCGGAGGTTGCGGTGAGCCGAGATCATGCCATTGCATTCCAGCTTGGGCGAGTCTGTCTCAAAAAAAAATAAAAAATAAAAAAACTTAAGAGAAGTTCTGAGACTTTTTTTTTTTTTTTCACTCTACAAAGCTGATAGCTGCTGCCCAGGTATTCTGATAAAAGTCATGGTGTTATGATCATTTTTGATAGTTCAGTGATTGAAAATCTGAAGGAATTGTCTTTTTTTGAAATGCTTTAAAATCAAGTGGGTTCTTTATGTAAAAATAGGTTTTATTAGGTTCTTAAATTAGCTTCAGGACAGCTGACCTCACAGCCATGTACGTTTTGTAGTTGGGCTGTTCACAAAGTGAAAGAAAGATAAGAAAGCACACATTCTGCAGTTCTTCTGAGAGAGTTGATATGATGTGTCATTCTGTTTGCTCGGCCCATGAGGGAATGAACTTGTTCATACACAGGAATTTTCCTGATAACTGAACCCTGAGACCTGGATTAAGGTCTTTAAATGTGGATATTTTTAAGACCTGGATATTTTTAATTTTTCCCTGTAGTTTTGGATGGGATCTTTCTAAAATAAAAATCTTTTGTGTGCTCACAGAGTGCATTCAACATGAGTTAATGATTTCTTCGTTCCTTGCTTAGGAAAGAATTTGCTATTCAGAATCATGGAACTGTGTGGCTACTGCAGTGACAATGGCCTACTGATACTCACGTGACTCTTCTGCCGAGTGACCCCAGAATGCCGTGTTTTCTAAGTTACTGTCCTTGGCTTTTAGGAAGCCGATGCTCCAGGCAACATACACGCTGGCTCCTCTTTCAGATTTACTAAACTTGCCTCTCTCGAAAGCTGGGAAACAAATTTTCTGCTTTCTAAAATGAGAACAAACAGGCTGTGGGTGAAGGTCTGACTTAGAATACCTCAAGTCAAGCGAACACACTTCTCACTGCATAGGTTTTATCATATCTTCCACATTTCAAAGAAGGAGCACTCATTTTGTTTAATTCTTTCTAACACTGAACCATCCATATCTGAAAAAAAAATTATAGTATGACTTCTACTGGCATCACTGTTGGGTTTGCAGTAAAAACAAAACCCCCAGGCCTCTTACACTGTGTGCCTAGAGGCCTCCTGGCTTACCTTTTGGTTCCAAGGTATGTGAGGTGATGTTGCTGCAGGTTTTAACTGTACAAAAGGTTTTTTAAAGCTAATCTTTGACAATGGTGGTTACTTTTTATTTTTTGAGATGGAGTCTTGCTCTATCATCCAGGCTGGAGTGCAGTGGTGAGATCTTGGCTCACTGCAACCTCCACCTCCTGCGTTCAAGCGATTCTCCTGCCTCGGCCTCCCAAGTAGCTGGGATTGCAGACACATGCCACTGTGTCTGGCTGATTTTTGTATCTTTAGTAAAGATGGGGTTTCACCATGTTGGCCAGGCTGGTCTCGAACTCCTGACCTCAGGTGATCTGCCCGATTTGGCCTCCCAAAGTGCTGGGATTATAGCGTGAGCCACTGCACCTGGCCGATGATGGTGGTTATTTATTGGTTGTCTACCATGTGTAAGGCACTACAAACAGCACAAGGAAATGACTTCGTTGTAGAAACTTCAGTTCTAGTTTGGAGGAGGAAGTGGTGGAGCAGAGCTAGCCACAGTACTTGGAATTCGTCAGAGGTGCAGCAGGTAACTCAACCCCAGGAAGACCTAGGTCTGGGGAGTCCTCCTCTCCCCAGAAGGCTGGCATTTGACTGAGAGTGCAGCTTCCAAGGGGACCTGGATGGAGCTGAGAGGGAGCAAGAGGCCTCGGGAAATTCACGATAGCAGCATCAGCCCCATCTGTCAGCAGGTGGCAGAAGGTGGCCAGAACACCACACCTGAGATGAAGCTTGTCTACACACGCCAGGTGGGTGGGGAGGACAGCAGGGGCTGCAGGAGACGGGGGAGGTCACCATTTCTACTTAGGGAGGGGGCGTGAAAACTTCATGGACAAGGGTGGAGTATTGCTGGGTCCTGTCTAATGATCATAGTGCTGGGTTGGAGAAGGCAGGGAAGGGCAGCCAAGAGGAGAGATGGTGGGCAGGAGGGGCGAGGTGGAAAAGGGCCAGGTGTGTGTTGTAACTGAGGTGCTGGCTTCTTAGCCGAGCTTCTCTGGCTGAGCCTCCCAGTGGGAAAACTGGGTTCTGGAGTCAGATGGGTCTGGACCTCAAGACCAGTTCGACCACTTTTTAGCTGTGTCATCTTCAGCAATGTCCATAGTCCCTCTCCATCAGCTTTCTCAGGTGTACAAGGGAGATCAGGAGTGGTCTTGTAGACTCTTCAGAAGGAAAAAACAAGACTTCAATTTCACCATGAACACTGTAAACCTAGTATATGCTCAGTAAATGGTAGTTTCCTTGGGCCAGCTCTTCCGCAGGGCCGTGGTCTGGAGCTTCCCGAGGCTCACAGGCTCTGCCCACTTTCTGACTCACTCACAGCCTCTGTTGAGTCAGCAGGCACAGGAGGGAAGGCATGACCTCATCTTCTTCCCACGCGTCTCCTCTTGTGTGCCATCGTTTTCTGCCTGGTGTTGAGTTTGAACCTGGTCCAAACCCTTGGCGCCCTCTTTGGTTCATTTTTGCCCTTTATGTGATGCTGTAGTCCATCATCTCATCCTGTCTATTTCTTCGTCCCGTGACACTGTAGTCTGCGGCTGTGCCGGGGGCACGTCACTCCACATCCAGATGGCCCAGCTGCCTTCCCGAGGGTGTCTCTGACTTTAGCAAGCCCCCATCCAGCTTGCACGTTCTTCAGACCCTGCTGAACTCAGTCCTTCCATGGTCCTTTGCTTTGGCCATATCGTTCCCAGCTAACCTTGTTTTCCGTTAGTTCCAAGAACAATAATAGCTAATATTGAAGTGTGCTGGGTGTGCTTTAAGGACTTTATATTGGCCCTTTTTTTTAATAACCCCGTGAGGAAGGCATGATGACTATTGCCATTTAATAGTGGAGGGGGCTGGGCGTGGTGGTTCACACCTGTAATCTCAGCACTTTGGGCGGCTGAGGTGGGTGGATCATGATATCAGGAGACTGAGACCATCCTGGCCGACATGGTGAAACCCTGCCGCTACTAAAAATACAAAAATTAGCTGGGTGTGGTGGTGCATGCCTGTAATCCCAGCTACTCGGGATGCTGAGGCAGGAGAATTGCTTGAACCAGGGAGTTGAAGGTTGCAGTGAACTGAGATTGCATCACTGCACTCCAGCCTGGTGACAGTGAGACTCTGTCTCAAAAAAAAAGAAAAAGAAAAAAAGTGGAGGGAACTGAGGCATGGGAAGGTGAAATGATTGTCTAAGTTGCACAGCTAGTGAGTGTTTGAATCAGGCCACCCGAATCCAGACCCTACGCTTCAGACCCACTCTGACTTCACTGTCTTCTAGACGCTCTGAAAGAGCAGGGCTGTCATTCACCTCTACTCGTTACTCTGTGCTGTCTCACTATAGAGAAGAAACTCACTAAATCCACACGCTGTACAACATCCTCATTCTCTTTTCTGCGCCTTATTTATGCCATTCTTCCCCAGTATGGTGGCAGGAGGTGGAGGCAGGGGTCAGTGTTCTCAGGGGTCAGAGCCCAACTCAGACAGCGTGGGCTTCAGATTTCAGCTACTTTCCAGCCCCCCTTAAAAATGGCGATAATCATTGTGCCCACCTCCTGGAGCTTATATAATGAGTCAGTCCTTTGGTCCTCTGCCTAACATATAGAAAATGGTAAACTGGCAGTAGCCTCCCTGGCTCTGTCGTCTACTTTGTCTATTCTTTTTGACCCCTTTCAACATGTGTGTGCTCTTTCTCTGTCTGGCACTTGTCTAACGTCTTCAGCTCATAACAAACTAAATACTTGTTCCTGTTTGACCGTATATTAGCTGTGTGACTTTGAGCAAGTGACTATATTTTATAAGCCTGAGGTGCATCATGGTGGTAACAGAGGGTTTTTGGGGACTGGAGGAGGAATATGTGTATCATGGTAAGCCCTCAGTCCGTTTTACTTTTTTTTACCTTCTTCCTCCCCTCAGCACCAACTTCCCTCCACTGACCAGCGGGCATTCCATAAAAGCTCCTTGGTAGACTCAGTACCTCACTTAGTTTAGAAGAAAGGGAGGCTCTCGTTGTGTGGAATAGGCTGGGCTGTAGTCATTTAGCAGGGAACTCTCGAAAGTTGTAGAATCATACCCTATACCTTTTTGAGATATACTCTTAGTGGTAGTTCTAAACATGGCCAAACCCTTTAAAATTCCCACAATTTTGACATCCTCTGAACCTATCCATTCAGCAAAGAATTCTTGAATTTCTCCCCTGTCCCAAGAACTGTTCTAGCTGTTAGGGGAATGATGGGGACCAAAGCAGTCCTGGTTTTTGTTTTCTTTGGGTTTTGCTGTAGGGAGACAGACACCAGCCTTACATACAGTAAACTACATAGCGAGATGTGCTAGGAAGGGAGATGAAAGGTGTCCCAGTATATGAAATCAGGGATTTAATGTTGAGGGCCAGGGACATATTCCCAGTGAAAGGGATGTCTGAGCAGAGATCTGAGGACTCGGGAGAGTACCCAGGTACAGAGGCAGTGGAATACCTTCAGATTTAATCATCACTCCTTTTCTTTTAATGTAATATACTATTTAGTATTTTATTAAGCTTGGATGATGACAGACGATAATTATTCTTAAAATCTGGAGGTACCCAAATATGCTGTCACTGGCTGCTTTTATCTCACTATAAATAGTACGTGTGTTGGGCCGGGTAATGGAGGCTGAATTGTATTTAACACAACCGGCGCATTGTGTTTGTTTATTTTATTATACTCGGGGCCAGTTCTGTCAGTAAAGCCCATCCAGGCACTTTGTCACATTATGGATAGTGCTGTCTGGGCTTGCCTGCCCAGGGCAGGTGCTCTTTATTTTAATTTGTATTACGTATATTTGCTCTGAAAGTTGTTTTTGTTGAAACTTGAAAAGCCAGGTGCTTGCAGCTAGAGAATGGGCAAACTTAATTGGAAATTTGCTGAACAAGGTTTGTTACTGTGAAGTAGGGACACCCTCAGCCAAGTGTAATGGGCCACGGAGAGAACTGTCCATCAAAACCCCCAGGGTCATGACCACTATGGAACTGGCCTTCTCTTTCAGGACTGGCATTTCCTGAAGTGTTATAGCAGGGTCTCTCAAAGCGAGGCACCTGGGATAGTAGAGAGAAGGTGTTGTAAGAGACACGAATGTAACGGGGAACTACTGCATCACTCATGGTGGCAGCACCTTGCTATCCAGTCTGCCTAATGAGATCAAGGGAAGATTCTCTCTGTAGCTGTCATTTTTCCAGCGCCTTTTATTTGCAATTTTTTCTTTTAACATGAAGAAGCAGACAGTTACATCTGGCTAACTTTGCTTTGTTTTCATATTTATATTCATATTATTTTATTTATTTATTTATTTATTGAGAGGGAGTCTTGCTCTGTTGTCCTGACTGGAGTACAGTGACATGCTCTTGGCTTACTGCAATCTCTGCCTCCTGGATTCAAGCAATTCCCTGCTTCGGCCTCCTGAGTTGCTGGGATTACAGGCTCCTCTGCCACCATGCCTGGGTACTCTTTATATTTTTAGTAGAGATGGGGTTTCACCATGTTGGCCAGGCTGGTCTTGAACTCCTGACCTCAAGTGATCCACCTGCCTTGGCCTCCCAAAGTGTATATTCATGATATTTCTATTTATAGCAAGTGACACACATTTATAGCAGTAACTTAAAGATTCTTTTAAAAATGACATTAAAAATGATATGTTAAATAAGTAAATAATATTAGAAATGACACTCAGATTTGGTAAAATCTTGAAGGTAGTCCTAGAATGACTGAAGTTTGGGAGAACTACCTTGGCGTAATGTGGATTTTTTTGCTTCCACTGTCTGATGTTTAGTTTGTTTCTGAGGACCTACTTACAATTTGGATGCTAAAATCTGATAACACAATAATATACTACTTCATACCCACTATTATGGCTATACTAAAAAAAGATGGATCATAACTAGTGTTGGTGAAGATGTGAACCTTCATAAATTGCTGGCAGGAAGGTAACATGGTGCAGCTCCTCTGGGAAACATTTTGGCAATTCCTCAAAATGTTAAAAGAGTTACCACATGACTCAATAGTTCCACTCCTAGGTATATACCCAAGAGAACTGAGAACGTATATTCACCTAAAAACCTATACATGAATGTTCATAGCAATATTATTTATAATAGCCAAAAAGAGGAAACAAACCCAAGTGTCCATCAACTGATGAATGGATAAAAATGTGATATATCTATCCAATGGAATATTAGACAGCCATGAAGAGGACTGAAGTGCTTGTGCAGGCTGCAAGATAGATAAACCTTGATTACCTGATATGTGAAATAAGACAAATATAAAAGGTTACATTGTGTATGATTTTGCTGAATCTGACCCACAGACTCTGGCCGAGCAAGGAGATGATAGAAATTTGCAGACACAGGTGCTTTTCCTGTGAGAGTGTGGCTAGGGGACCCCACAGCTTACAGACCCTTAAAAAGGAGTCTGGCCATGCAGCCCCCATAGGCCAGAAAGGTTTTTATTTATTTTAGAACAGATTTAATGACAAAGGTCTCAAGGTGTAATTAACTTTGCTGATCCCCCTCCCCCCCACAAGTAGTGAGCACTCATGCGCATAGATGATCAAAAGTTGGTTTCTGGGGAGACAAGTAAACAAGCTATTTAGATAAACTTCTGGACCTTTCTTTGTTATCTGCTCTTTGCTATTAGCTCAAGGTAAGAGGATTAGGCTGCCTTCAGCCATAACCCTTTCCTGAAACTTTTGCAAAACCTTCCAGCATTCCAAGAAGGTTTGTGTCTTTCCTATAATTTTTCCCTCCACCCTGACCAATCTCCTGTATCTTCCCCTTTTCTGATTTTTGCATCAGGTTTTGTTGATTGAAGAGTACAGATGTGTGCAGCAACAGGTTTGTTGGGCACAGCAGTTGTAACTCATATTCTGGCTTTGCATCCTAGAATTAGTAAATAATATTAAGACAAACGTGAGTATAATCAGTAACATTCTTTCCTCATCAAGGAGTGACATGTAGTATTATTTGGCATCTCAGTCCAATGTGTGCCATTAATGAGGGACCCCACTGGGGGTATGTTAATCCTTGCTAGCCAAGCAGTTGCATTGTTAGAGGCTGGGAAGGGAGTGTCTGCCTAAGTAACAGGTGGAAAAAAGGCAGATTTAGAAGATGGGCTCAGTAGAGTGTAGCAGGTACAGGTAGCAGGCAAAATGAGAGAATAAAGGAAAAAATTATCTGGAGTGAATGGTGTTTGTGTTTGGAGCAGGATTCACTCAGCCTCCGCAGTTGTTTTCTTCAGCATCCCCAGGTAATGTCCAGGGCTTGTGTCATCTGAGGAAGCCACACCATGTGGGGCTGCGGGTCCCGCAGCATCATTTTCTTCATCTCTGGTACCAGGTTGGGTCCGAGCCATGTCATGGTATGTACAGTTTGATGCATTGTGCTGGAATCCAAAAAGGCCTGAGGGGGTGTAAACACAAGCGTATCTTCTTCTCCATGTTAGCAAATCATTTGAACCACACCATTCATTACTATTTACATCTTTCCATAAAACTGTGAGTTTTATGTCTTGAGAGGTTTTAGCAGAGTGCTTTTCTATAGCTGATTGAAATTTGTCAGCAGGAAGGGCCTGCTCTATATGGCCATCTAGAGATAGGGGCAATACTGCTTCGAATTGCTTTTTACTCAAAGGAATTCTTATGACATCAGGGTCAAAACCTAGCAACAGATTGCATTGTCTGCGGCCCATATAGATGACTTTACTAACTTGCTGGATACAGGGAGATGGTGTTTTAGTCCCAATATGTGAACAAAAACCCATTCTAGGAAGTGTAGGCCTGGGGCCATTTGTTCTATTAATCCTGCTGGGGAATGGTTAGTAGGAAAAATAAACAGTTGAAGTAAATGTTTTGGGTCTGTGCAATCTAGTTGTCTCTCAGAAATAGCTTGCTCTATTTCCTCAATTTCCTTTTTTGCTGCAGGGGTTTAATACCTGGGAGAATCCAGAGCAGCATTGCCTTTTAAGATTAAAAAAAAGGTTTTGTAACATATCAGTGGTTATGCCCACGGTGGGGCAAAGCCAGTTAATATCGCCCAGTAATTTTTGATGATCATTTAAGGTATGTAAGTTGCTAATATTTAATTTAATCTTTTGAGGCTTTACCAACCAGTAAGTTAGTATGTATCCAAGATATTTCCAAGGAGAGGACACTTGTACTTTTTCAGGTGCTATGATTAAACTTCTTAACTGTACATTCGTTTGGACAGAGGCATATAAACTTAAAAGTACTGGCCTCACTGGGGCTGCCAGTAATATATCATCCATAAAATGAATGATCTTGCAATTAGGAAATTCTTTTCTGCTGTTAAGCAAAGCCTGATTTACATGATACCGACACATGCTAGGACTTCAGCATACCTTGAGGAAGCAGTTTCCAATGAAATCGGTGAGCTTGCCTTTCATTATTGATAGCTGGTATTGTAAACACGAATTTTTCTCTGTCCTGTTCTGCAGGGCAAATAATATAAAAACAGTCTTTTGGGACGGGTGCAGTGGCTCAAACCTGTAATCCCAGCACTTTGGGAGGCCGAGGAGGGTGGATCACCAGGTCAAGAGATAGAGACCATCCTGGTCAACATGGTTGAAACCCCGTCTCTACTAAAAATACAAAAAAAATTAGCTGGGCATGGTGGCGCGTGCCTGTAATCCCAGCTACTCAGGAGGCTAAGGTGGGAGAATTACTTACTGGGAGAATTGCTTGAACCCAGGAGGCAGAGGTTGCGGTGAGTGGAGATTGCACCATTGCACTCCAGCCTGGGTAACAAGAGCGAAACTCTGTCTCAAAAACAAAAAAAACAGTCTTTTAAGTGGATAACAATTATAAGACAATCTAGAGGAATCACCATGGAGGAAGGAGCCCCTGTTGAAGAGGCTGCATAGGTTGCAGAAGTCATGCAGAAGTCTCCATTTGCCAGACTTTGGGAATGATGAAAATGGGTGAATTCCAAGGGCTGTTAGATGATTTTACATGGCCAGCTTTGAATTGCTCCTCAACTAAGTCATGGGCTTGCTGTAACGTCTCTCCTTTTAAAGGTCACCGTTCCACCCAAAGAGGATTTTGAGAGTCAGGTTAGAGGTAGGGGAGGAGTAACAGTGGCCATTATTATAAAAAGATTTGCTGTTCACATAATTCATCAAATTCTATCCTCCAGAGGAGGTATCGACTGGCCTGTAAAGTTGGTTTAGCTGAAGTTGTTTAGCACTGACCAGTCCCGTGGAGTTATATGAATTGTCTGCTATGGCCTCAGTTAACCCTTTTGTAAATGGGCTAGTGACTCTGTTTTCTCTAATGCTTTTTATTATCTCTTCATAAGCATTAAAAGAAATGGGTTCATATACCTGATTGCCTTGTTGATCTTGCATTACCGGGCAGGCCAAGAGCTCTCCATCTAATGCCGCTTGCCTAAGACAGGGTCCCATAGCTGTAGCGTATCCCTTGTCTTTTTTTCCAACTTATTGGGGAGGGGGTTCAGGCAAAATCTCTGTTGCCTCTTTGGCATTTTTACCTGGTAATTGCTGGGCTGAGGTAGAAGGAGGAGGTGGTAAGGTAGGTGATGGTTCCTCTTCCCTTCCCTTTTCAGTCTCTTCTGTGCTGAGTGGGACCAAAGCAGCCATGACTAAGTCCTGTGATATTAGAGATGTTACTGGGACCTGTCACCCTTGTGCATGATGCTTTTTAAGATTTCTCCCCACTTGTTCCCAGAGCTCTCGGTCCAGCGTACCTCCTGCTGGGAACCATGGGCTATGGAAAACAGTGTGTATTAGGTCCCTTAATTTAGCCTGTGAAACTGAGGTTCTGCTAGCTTTAAGCAGCTGTTTCAGTACTTCTATATACTGTTTCTGTTGTGCTGATGACTGTTGCCCCATGATGAAATCCTAGCCTGAACAATTCCCTCGACCTTGGAGATCCCGAGCGGGCACCAATGACTTACTGACTTACTGACTGTGCAGTCTGTTTACCTTTGTTTTTGAGAGTTCCATTGCAATCCATTGCAGCATTCCTCATGCGGGGGCACCAACTGCTGATACTGACCTGCAAACTCTGGCTGAGCGACAAATGAAAGGAGTTTGCAGACATAGGTGTTTTTCCTGTGACAGCACAGCTAGGGGACCCCACGGCTTACAGACCCCAAAGATGGAGTCTGGCCATGCAGCCCCCATGTGCTAGAGAGGCTCGTATTTATTTTAGAACAGATTTAATGACATATCTCAAGCAAACACCATTTGTGGGTAATTTAACATTGCTGACCCCCCTGAGTAGAGAGCAGTCATGTGGATGGATGATCAAAGGTTGGTTTCCAGGGAAATAGGTAAACAAGCTATTTAGATAAACTCCTCTACCTTCCCTTGTTATCTGCTCTTTGCTATTAACTCAAGGTAAGAAGATTAGTCTGCCTTCAGCCATAACCCTTTCCTGAAGCTTTTGCAAAACCTTCCGGCCTTCCAAGAAGGTTTGTGTCTTTCCTATAATTTTTCCCACCACCCTGACCAATCTCCTGTATGATTTGAAATATATGAAATGTTCAGAAAAGGTGAATCACAGAGATAGAAAGTAGATTCATTCTCAGCACTTTGGGAGGCCAAGGCAGGTGGACTGCCTGAACTTAGGAGTTTGAGACTAGCCTGGGCAACATGATGAAACCGTGTCTCTACAAATACAAAAATTAGCTGGGCATGGTGTTACATGTCTATAGTGCCAGCTACTTGGGAGGCTGAAGGTGGGAGGATTGCTTGGACCTGGGAGGTGGAGATTGTAGTAAGCCAAGATTGCACCACTGCATTCCAGCCTGGGTGATGGAATGAGACCCTGTCTCAAAAAAAGAAAGAAGGAAAGAAAGAGAGAGAGAGAGAGAGAGAGATGGGGGAGGGGAGGGGAGGGGAGGGGAGGGGAAGGGAGGGGAGGGGGAGAAGAGAAAGAGAAAGAAAGAAGAAAGAAAGAAAGAAAGAAAGAAAGAAAGAAGATTCTCGATTGCAGGAGTTAGGGAAATAGGAAATAAAAAGAATGATAGCTCATGGGTAGGGTGTTTCTTTATGGGGTGATGGAAATGTTCTGAAATTACAGTTGACCCTTAAACAATGTAGGTTTGAACTTCACAGGTCCACTAATAAGTGGATTTTTTTTTCAGTAAACATATTGGAAACTTGGAGATTTGCAACATTTGAAAAAACTCCGTAGTCTCAAAATATCAAAAAAATTAGAAAAAGGTATGTTATGAATGCATAAAATATATGTAGTTATAAATTGGTGTTAATAGACTTTATGTTATCTGTAAAACTTCTGGTCAACAGTAGGTGATTAGTAGTCAAGTTCCAGAGTAGTCAAAAGTTACACAGGAATTTTTTTACTGTAGGGGGTTGGCACACCTAACCCCAAGTTAGTTCAAGGATCAGCTGTAGATAGTGGTGATTATTGCATAACCTTGTGAATACACTAAAATCCACTGAATCATACACTTTAAAAGAGCAAATTTTATGGTATGTATGTGGATTATATATATATATATATTTTTGAGATGGAGTCTTATTCTGTCACCAGGCTGGCGTGCAGTGGTGCAATCTCAGCTCATTGCAACCTCCACCTCCTGGGTTCAAGCGATTCTCCTGCCTCAGCCTTCCAAGTAGCTGGGACTACAGGCTCATGACACCATGCCCAGCTAATTTTTGTATTTTTTGTAGAGACAGGGTTTCACCATGTTGGCCAGGATGGTCTTGTTCTCTTGACCTTGTGATTCACCCAGCTCAGCCTCCCAAAGACCTGGGATTACAGGCATGAGCTACTGTGCCTTGCTGAATTATATCTTAATAAGAAAGATCTGGTAGCAAAAGAACATAAGACTGGTGATAGAAGGTTTTTTGTGGAGGCGTTGTCTAGTGTTGCCAATGGAATGGGTCTGGTGTCATTGTCCCATTGCTCAGTAGGATGGTGCTTTTCCCAGTGGTGCCCATGTAGCCTTTGGTGCCAAAATCCTATTGTAGGATGACATGAGCAACTTCCAACTGCCTGGACAGAGTGTAATATTAGGTTTTCATCTTCACAGTAGCACTCTGAGATCTTTGGATTATTCATATGTTTATTATTCATATGTGATGATGATGGAGGAGGAGGGCTTAAAGTTGGGTGGTAGAGTAAGGACCTGAACCCTTGTCTTTATACTTTCTCTCTCCTGTTATTTATAAACAAACTGTCACACCCTTGAGAGGTAGCCAGTCTGCGGCAAAATGAGATTGAAGATGAGAAAGTTCACTCTTGCCAGATTAACTCGCTTCTTTAAGGATTTATGCTAATGAACTTTTTCTTTGATGCTGCTGTAAATATTGACTAAAGATGTCACTAGCAGCAATAATAAAGTACTCTGTAATTTGCAAAGAACTGCCAAACACAGTATTTCTTATTTTCTTCATTCATTTATTTATTTAGAGACAAGGCCTTGCTCTGTTGCCCAGGCTGAAGTGCAGTGGCATGATCCTAGCTTACCGCAGCCACCAAGTGCTGGCCTCAAAGGATCTTCCCATGTTAGCCTCCCAAAGTGCTGGGATTACAGGCATGAGCCACCATGCCCAGCCTATCTTAGTTTCAAGCTGAGGAAACTGACGTCTAGAGATTAAGTAACTTCTCTATACAAATATTCCTATTAAGAAGGAATATTAAGAAGTCAAGCTGGCTCTTAAGTCCAAATTGTCTGACTCTGTGTCTGCTCTATTTTGGTTTTTCTGTCATGCCTTCCTGAACTTCTTCATTCATTCAGTAGTTACTTACTGAGTGCCTCCTATCAGCAAGAATCTGTTCTAGGAGCCAGAGATACTGCAGGTAATAAGATAGGTGAGATTCTCAATTCTATGGTGCAGACGTTTTAGAGGCAGTGACAGACAGGAACCCATTAACCTAATAGAGTTGGTAATTTCAAAAACTATTGTCTTCAGACGTAAAAGTTTTGAAAGGCAAGATGATAGAAGTGACTCTGATACACAGGTGGAATTTTTTTAGGTTAGATGGTCATGATGTGTGTGTGTGTGTGTGTGTGTGTGTGTAAAATACATATGGGCCGGTGTAGAGGCTCATGCTGATAATCCTAGCACTTTGGGAGGTCAAGCAGGGTGAATTGCTTGAGGCCAAGAGTTTGAGACCAACTTGGCCAACATGATGAAACCTCATTTCTACTAAAAATACAAAAATTAGCCAGGTGTGGTGGTGCGTGCCTATAATCCAGCTAATTGGGAGGCTGAGGCAGGAGAGTCCCTTGAACCTGGTAGGTGGAGGCTGCAGTGAGCCAAGATTGAGCCACTGCACTCCAGCCTGGGTGACAGAGTGAGACCCTGTCACAAAAAAAAAGAAAATTATATATATGCATATATATTTATAATGGGTCTAATCACATACTGTACATAGTTATATGGCATATGTATAAAAGTAAAATATTATGAAGTTAAATTTGAAATTAAATACTTCTTTTTCAATAGAAGACTGTCATTTCAATGTGTGATTTTCCCATCAAGGCATAAGCCCTGTGCAAAATCGCTTCAAGGGGTTACCTCTTAGGAAAATGACCTATGCTTTTTGCTTAAAGTCACTTAACAGCTGTGATGATCGTAAGCAGACAGTGGCCTCTCCAGTTGTTGGTCCTCCTCAGGACCACCTGTTGACGGTGTATATCATGAGAAGCCCTAAAGGCATCTGTAAGCCCTACACAGGTGAGCATTACATAGTAGTGGCATCTAGTTGGTGCATATATTCTGGCTAAAGAATTATAAGTTGGTTTAGATGGAATGAATTCTTTGTTTTGGGGAAGATGCCATTCTTTTAGGGCTTGCAAGCAGAAAGCTTTTGTGTTGTTGGTAGCGCTGTGCCTCTCCAAAACAAGAAACAGGCCGTGAGGGATGGAGATGATTCAACTATCTCTGACTCCCAGTGGCTATCTGGGGAGGAAGCAGTGGGTGGGTCCATGGGAAAGGTCTCAGTAGCTGTTGTTTCACTTAAAGACCGCTCTTGAGAATGGCTGTGGAGGCCATCTGCGGGAAACAGAGTAGCCATCTCCTCTGCTTTTCCTCTTCCGCAAAGTTTGGCCTCCCTCTCTACCTTCCCCAAAGCTTGGCCTCCCTCTGCTGCCTCCTGTATGCCTGTCCTGTTTGTTTTCTCTTTGCTTAGCTCTTTTCCTTGGAGCGGTACTCCCACATTTTCTTCTCTTCCATAAAAAAATACAAGTGGGCTGGGCTCACTCCTGTAATCTCAGGACTTTGGGAGGCTGAGGTGGGCAGATCACTTGAGCCCAGGACTTTGAGCCAGCCCAGGCAACATTGTGAGACCTCGTCTCTACAAAAAAATTAGTTGGGCTTGCTGGCATGCACCTGTAGTCCCAGCTACTCAGGAGGATGAGGCAGCAGGATCGTTTGAGCCTGGGAGGTAGAGGCTGCAATGAGCCATGATTGTGCCACTGCACTCTATCCTGGGTGACAGAGCTAGACCCTGTCTCAAAAACAAAACACAAACCAAAAAAGTAAGTGGAGTACAATAGCTCCAGGGGTCTTTTTTCACTCTTCCTTCCTCTCCCCACATCTCCCCATCCCCCCCGATCCCCAGTATGTTTTCTTTAAGGGATCACCTCATTGTTTCTGCAAGGGCCAAGGCTAGGGGCCTGGACTCTGGGAGTGTGAACCCTCAGATTTTATATTTCCCAAATTTTGCCAGTATTGCTGCTCATGCTTGTGCGTGTTTCTGTGGGGCAGGCGCTTGCTTTGTTTTTGTTTGTGTGGCAAGACACAAGTCAGTACATGAGCCGAGGGATATGGCCTTTCTCTGCTTAGGAGCCACCAGACAGGTGTTTTGTTTCTGGAGCCCTGAGGATACACAGGTACATGTTGACCTGTGTGACAACTATTTGACATTTTCTCTTTTTGCAGTGCTGTTTCTCTCTCTCTCTCTCTGCTTCTGTCTATTTCTGAAATGCTAATGGCACACAGAAAACTTGAAATAAACAGCCTCAAGTACCATATTTTTATTGGATCCCAGAAAGGGATAACTTGCCCTTTTCCAGAGCTTTTTCGGAATAAATTTGGAACATACAGGTAGAGGGTTTGTGAATTCCACAGGTGTTTCATCCTTTGGAGGCAGTCAATTATGCTTAGCTCACTACTGGCCTAAAGGGCCGGTTTCTAGAGATACATTCAGACATGAAAGAGCTAGAAAAGAATTCCTTCCAGATTTCCTGGAAAAATATACAGAATCCCTCTCACCTGTATTTCTGAGTGTTATTTAAAAACATAGGCTACCCAACTCATTGCCTACTGGCTTTTGATAATGTGTTTAAGTTAAAAGTGTTTTCACGTCTGACCCATCCAAGTGGGAGAGCCATTTATATTTACAGGGCCATGAAAATTTCTGATGGCAGTCACAGACAGTAAGCTAAGCTAGCTTAAATGAGGTGTATAATTTCCTGTTACATAAAACTATACTTTCCAGAGATCAGCTAAAGAGACACTGGAACGTTTCTGTGTTGGAGGTTGGGGGTAGCATCTGGCAGTGAGGATGTGAGTCCCCCAATGTGAGCAAGTCACCTCCCTCTGGGTGCCTCAGTTCCTCAGCTCCAGGTGGGCCAGTTACAGTACACATTTGTGGGGATGCTAGGAGGCTTACTGGGTTATATATGTTATATATATGTATTAAGTCTTAGAAAGTGCCTGCCATGCTGAAAGTGACATTTACCTGTTTTCTGTAATTATATGAATAATTTTATATGTTCATTTCCCCCAATTTTAGTTTATTCTTTTATTTTGATACAGAGTTTCGCTCCTATTGCCCAGCCCGGAGTGCAATGGCGCGATCTCAGCTCACTGCAACCTCCACCTCCCGGGTTCAGGTGATTCTCCTGCCTCAGCCTCCCAAGTAGCTGGGATCACAGGCATGTACCACCACGCCTGGCTAATTTTGTATTTTTAGTAGAGTCGGGGTTTCTCCATGTTGGTCAGGCTGGTCTTAAACTCTTGACTTCAAGTGATTTACCCACTTTGGCCTCCCGAAGTGCTGGGATTACAGGCAGGAGCCACCACACCCAGCTATTCTTTTGAATATTAGAGGAAATTTGAGTTCTTCTAAACTATAGTATTTGATAAGATAGATTGACCCTATTGTGTTTTGTGCTAAAGACTTTAGAATTTTATTTAAGCTGTCAATTTTGCAGATCTGAAGATGGATACACTTGTGTTTATTCACGGAACACAGGCCACTTTGAGGTCTTCCCCTGTTCTCTCCCTCCTGTGCTACGACGTCACTCTTGAGAGCGCACTGATGGCCTGGGCTTTAGGGCTAACTGAGGCCTTTGACTTTCTTGTGTGTGCTTCTTAAATCCACGACGTGTATTGCGTGTTAGTGTGAATGTTTCTGAGAGTAGAATTTTTTTTTTCTTTTGAAGACCTCTATGGCATTGCCTGCCCTTGCCCTCTGTGGGAAGGACAGCAGAGGGGGCACTGCTGTCCCTGCTGTGACCATGTGCCATGATCACAGGGAGGCTTTCACCCTCCCTTCTAACAGTCAGTCCCAGCGGAGCCAACCCAGGAGCTGGTTTTCTGCATATCAGATGCATGATGTGCACAACTCTATTTTATTAGGCGTGAAACAAAACCAAGAAGTATAACAGTGCTTTACAATTCTTCTCTAATCTGGGCTTGTAAGATCTTATGTTTTCAGCTCAGAAACACTACTTTTGCACATGTCAGTTAACTGTACACGAATAGTGCCAATTACCTGCCCTGCCAATGGGAGTTTGTTTGCTATTACAGGGCTTTCTGCTAAATCAGGGTTTTGTCATGAAGGTGGTGCCAGATTAGATTGAAGATGGGAAAGAAGATAGCACCTTAAGATGTACAGAATCATAGAAATTCACCTTGCTAGCCCCTGCATTTTACACAGTGGTGTAGAGGCCAAGTGATCTGATTGAGGTCACTTAGCTCGTGAGAGTCAGAGCCACAGGCCTAGAAACTCTTTCCCCAGCACAGCAAACAGGTGACTCTGTAAGATGAGAGGACTCTAGAGATTGATCAAGCAGCATGGGATCTGGGGAATGTTATTTGGCCCCTAGCGTGTAGTAAAAACTGGGTTTTCTGGAGAACAAGAGAAAGCTTCAGTGAAGTCATTCTGGTAACCAGGACTGATGTCCTGTGAAGCCATGGGTATGGCAAAGCTGTGGGAATTTTGTGTTGAAGAACTTGAAGGATTCTTCCCCTGCCGCACTGCAGGCTGTAAGGATTGGGACCTTCTCTTTCTCACTTCCCCCGGTGAACACCCCCAGCCCTTGTGCCTGAGGTTGCATAATACATATTTGGTGATGTGTGTATGAAAGAAAGGTGAGAAGGTGAGGGTCAGACAGGTTCAACCAAAAGAATACTGACAGGGTGGGGGAAAATTATACAAATTTATTGATTTACACGTCTCCAAACTGCGGTCTTCAGCCTCAGCTGGACTCTTCCTTCCTTTTATTCACTTTCATTCAACCAGTCAATCCCTAAGTGCTTCCTTTTTGCTGGACAGTGCACATGCGAAATGGTAAATAATGCAGACATACATGGCCCTGGCCCTCTGTGGCAGGGAGGCAGGGGGGTCACTGCAGCATAATGAGCACATGAACAGTCACAGGTTTGGAAAGCCTTGTGGAGGGAATAGCGAATAATAGGAGTGCTGGGCTCCTTCGTATACCACAGTCAGTGGAAGCTTCCCCATGGAGGTGAAGGGAGCTGAGACTGAGCCCCAAGTTGGTGAGAACATTCTAGGTAGATGGGACCTCACAGGGAAAGGCCTGGAGATAGGAGCCTGAGGTGCTTGGCCAGCATCCAGCATAGTGGTTAGGGGAGAATGTGGCCGGAGATGCCTCCGGGAAGATCACACTGGACTTTTTTGGCTGTAGATTTTATCTCAAGTGCAGTCCGAAGCCAGCAGGGCTTGGAGCAAGAGAAGGACATTGAAGTTGTGTCTTAAGAAGGCTTTAAGAAATCTCAACAACATGATACTAAGTGAAAGAAGCCAATCACACAAAACCACATACTATATGATTCTGTTTATGTGAAATGTGCAGAATCCATTATGTGAAACATCCAGGCTAATCCATAGAGACAAAAAGTAGATTAGTGGTTGCTCAGGGTTGAGGGATGGGCTCGGTGGGGAGGGACTTCTAATGGGTACAGACTTTTCTTCGGTGGGGAGTGTTAAAAATTCTAAAATGGATTGTGGTTAGGGCTGCACGGCTCTGTGGATATTCTAAAACCCATCGACTGTTACTTTAAATAGGCAAATTGTATGGTATATGCATTATGTCTCAACAAAGCTGCTCTTAAAACATTCTAGAAAAACTTCCATGCTGCCTGCAAACCTGCTCCATCGTCCCAGGTGGCTGTCCCCAGCTGTTTTGTCTCTTTTCCAGCCTCCCTGTATTGGAGCACCCCCTCCTGCCTTCAACTCCTGCCACTTCAGGCAGTCAAAGGCATCAGTTGCAGAGAATGTCAGATTCCTGCCATCAAACCTCCAAATCTCCCAAGCCCACACTAGGTTCATGCTCCCCTTTGGCAGTTCTGGGAAATGGCTTTAAATTCTGACCCTGCTTATTAGTGGTTATGCAACTTTGGGCCAGTTACTTAAAAGCTCTCTGATTCCCACTTTCTTTCATTTTTTTAAATAATAGCACTTACTATAGACTTAGCAATTTTTGTAAGTGCTTTAAGAATTTTAACTCATTTACACATTTTAACACTTTTAATCATCCGATTAATCCCATGAGATGTAGGGACTGCTGTCCTCTCCATTTTGTAGACGAGGAAAGTGAGGCACAGAGAGGTTAAGTAACTTGCACAAGGTCACACAGCTGGAAAGTGGCAGAGCTGAATCTTGGCCATCTGGCTCCACAGGCCCTACTGCGTCTCCTGGCGTGTATAGTTGGCATATAGCTTCTTCTTGCTTGGTTTACAACTGTTTAATCTTCAGCTGCTTGAACAGCAACTGTAAATGATGTCATTTCCACAATGCATCACATGGTGCCAAAAACATAGTAGGTGGTCAGTATTAGAAGTTCTGGACATTAATGTACTTAATTAAGTTGTCTTCCCTGCTGTTTATTTCTTCATCGATCACCTCAGGCCCCATAAGGATCTGGGTGCCCAGTTGAGGACCGGGTTCTGTCTTAGCTTTGCCTTTTTCCTGATAGACTCTGGGATTTGCTTTCCTCATCAATAAACCAGAGATGATGGTAACCTGGCCAGCCCCCTCCATGGGGTCTCCGCAGGGATCCATGAGCCACGCCCTATGCATGCAGGGGCTTAATGTAATACAGGGCCTGGCTGTTTGGTCCATGCACTTTGAAATGATGATGGCAGTGTTGGGAGCGGGTTGGCTGAATGGTTTTTCCATGCAAATCCTGATGGCTCAGGTGGAGAAGAAGTGATGGATGTGTTCACCTCCATGCAGCAGAACTTGGCCGACTTGACACCAAAGCAGTGGGTGCGGCTGCTGTGGCCACTTGCACGCGTCTGTGCTGAGTTGGTTCTCCCCAGTGCTGTACACATAAAGTTATTGTGTGGCAGGGGAACTAGTTAATTCTACCCTTGGTTAAGCATGCCAATGACAATGGCTTTGCCAGTGTTTGGTTTTTAGACCAAATCGAATTTACAGTTTTGGCAAAGTAAGCTGCGCTAGAGAAGGCAGAGTACAGCCTCCTGGGTAAAGTGCATTCCTTTCTTCCGTTTCACATGTGGCTTCTCCCCTCCCCTTGTTTGGTCCAAGGTCTGTTACCAAATTGGATACAGTGGTTTGGTTATTGAATTACAAGAATCAGCCTTGGAAAGTGCGTGTTTTACCAGAGTATTGCTGCAGGCTTTCTGTTCATCTCCACAATTGTGTTTTTGTCTTTAGAATCTTTCATTTTGCATTTTTAACGTCTGCTGTGAGATTTAGGTCTATGTTTATACACACACACGCTCGTACGCACAACTTCAAACTTACAAGTCAGTGCTGTGTTTCTTCCCTGCCCTCAGCATTATCTTTCAAGTTCTTCATACATTTATTTTTTTTGAGGGAGGAGTAAGGGAAGAGGATTCACAGCAGAACACTGAGGGCTGCCGTTATATTCTGAATTTTGATGATCTCTTCAGTTGATCACAAAAATCAGCATAAATTCCTCCCTCCAAAAGTGCTTTCAGACAATACTAACTCAATACTAACTTCCGTTCTGTTCTTTTTTTTTTTTTTTTGAGACGGAGTCTTGCCCTGTTGCCCATGCTGGAGTGCAGCGGCATGATTTCAGTTCACTGCAACCTCTATCTCCCAGGTTCAAGCAATTCTCCCGTCTCAGCCTCCCGAGTAGCTGGGACTGCAGGCACGTGCCACCACACCTGGCCAATTTTTATGTTTTTAGTAGAGACAGGGTTTCACCATGTTGACCAGGATGCTCTTGATCTCTTGATCTCATGATCCTCCCGCCTCGGCCTCCCAAAGTACTGGGATTACAGGCGTGAGCCACTACGCCCGGCCACTTCTGTTCTTTTCAGTACCAACTTCTGTTCTATCCCTGCTCTGGGCACTTCTTCCTCTATGGCTAGACTTTGTTCAGCAGCTCTGGGTCCCGGGAAGGGGCCAGGCTGGGGCCCTTTCACAATGGTTGGAAGTTGTAGAGAATCTGGTGGGGTTGGAGCAGTGTAAGCCTGGGAGCCCTACAACTTGGGAGCCAGAGGTTCCTGGTTACAATTTTCAGCTGGGACACATTACTTATCCATTCAGAAATGTCAAATGAGGGCAGCTCGTCTGACTGTTGTTTTCTGGTTAACTTGAATCCTTGAGCTAAGGTATTCCTTCTATTTTTACTTTCTTAAATTATCCTGGCATGGATGTGTTTGCTAGTTCCAAGTTTTGTTTAAACAGTATGTCTTCTACTTACATCATGAAACTCAAAGTTTCACTGTTTCTTGGTCATGTTTTCTGAGAAAGTTGAGTTTGCTCTGGGAACAAGAAAGCGCTTTAGGGTAGACTGTCCTTCCATTCCACTTGTTTTTGCCTTTTGTAGGAAATTGAAGCTGTGGGTTCATTACTAACATATTTGGTAGCTCTTCAGCAAGGTGTAGGTCAGATTTTCCCAAATGGGTAAGAATCTAAACTTTTATTTTCTCTTCAGCGTTACTGTTCCTTCAGCTTGGTACCCTGAGAAATGGCCAGTGGGGTGTCCCTTGTCTTTAAAATCAGTCATTCCATTCCAGAAACAAAGTGAAAGAACTTCGATGGTTCTTAATTGGACTTCCAAGGGTTCTTGGTGGCTGGATCTTTATCATGTGTTTGGATTTCACATGGCCCCTGCTTCCAAGGGAGCAGCAATCCCAGCTCACAGCTCTGATCAGGGTCAAAACCCTGACTTCCATACATCATTTTTATATGGTTTTTCTCAAGAACAAGTTCATTCGTTTGCTAGTTTTTCTCTTCCTTTATTTTTCCCCTCCCCTGCCCACCTCCCTCCCTCCCTCCCTTACTCCCTCCCTCGCTCCCTCCCTCCCTTCCTTCTCTTCCTTTCTTTCTCTCTTTCTCTCTGTTTTCTCTCTTTCTTTATTCTTTTTCTCTCTTTTTCCCTTTCTCTTCCTTTTTTTTTTTCTTTTGGAACTTTGAGGATGTTTAGGATTTAATTTTCTGGGCAGCTTATTTCCTTTTTCATGCTCTGCTCTTGTAAGTAAAGGTAACTTCTAAAAGTAGCTCAGACATAGTCAGAAGCATGGATTTTTAGACCTGGAAGAAACGCTGCAGCTTTCCAATCCAGTTTTCAGACATTGTGTTTCATCACGGTCCCCTTTCTTCAAATTAAATTTAACCATAAGCCTCGAAGGATGGCTGATAAAATCAGAGCTGCAATTAGTAGTGTGCATGGGTGTCAGTTCTAATCGAAGCATGCTAATCCACCGACGGGGAGCCTGAGAACAGAATGAAGTGGTTTAGCCAGAGTGACTCAGGCAGGACAGGGAATACAGCCAGGAGGAGAAATTGGGCTCATTTCGGTAGAAATCAGATTGGTGGCTGCTGGGGATGGGGCTGTGGGAGGGAGTGGACAGCAAAGGGGCCCGAGGGAGCTTTCCTTGGGGGGGCGATAGAAATGTTTGTATCCTGATTATAGTGTAGTTGCATGACTGCATATTTTTCAAAGCTCATTGAGTTGTACACTGGAAATTGGTGACTTTTAATGTATATAAATTATGCCTCAAGAGAACTGACCAAAAGAAAATAAAGTGGCTAAAAAGTTGTAAGGAATCTCCTAAAGCATTCAGGTCTTTCATTGTGGGAGGGAAGGTAACATTTTTCTATGCTTTTAAATTCAGTGTAACTATATGAAATGATTTTTTAAAAAATACAACCCAAAAAAGAAAAACTCACGTTCCCTTAGTTCCAGATGAGACCGGTGGAGTCTCTTTCTGTTCGGCAGATGTCACCATCACTTTCTACTCATCACTGCTGTCAGTTAGACCAAGGGTCCATACACCTGGGCCAGGGAGTAAATATTTGAGGCTTTGTGGGCCAGCCGGTCTCTGTCACAGCCAATCAACTCAGCCATTGTAGCACAGAAGCAGCCAGGGACAATCCATAAACCAAGGAGTCATGGCCGTGTTCCATTCAGACTTTGCAGAAACAGGCAGCTGGTGGGATTGCCTGGGTGCTGTTTTTGCCAACCTGTGAGTGACATTTTTGTTACTTTCTGAGAAACTCAGCATAACAGGTGCTTACTGTGTCCTCACCAGTAGGATGAGTTACAGGACGGTGGGACTGCAGGGAGGTTTGGAAGAGAATGGGCCCCAAGGGGCTTGAGATGCTGTGTTGAGCTAATGGACTGGGATCTGTAAAGGACAGGATGGTTTTGCTTAGATGGAATGATAGAGGATGAATTAAGAGGAAGAAGGGACCAAGCACTTTCTAGGTTATTGTAGAAATCCGAGCAAGAGATAAGTTCAGCTGTGACAGTGACCACGAGCAGAAGAGGACATGTTGAAGGGATACTCTTCAGAGACAAATGACAGAACAGAATGCAGAGAACGCCTGAAGCTGGGATTACAGGAGTGCGCCACCACACCCAGCTAATATTTATATTTTTAGTAGAGCCGGGGTTTCACCATGTTGGCCAGGCCAGTCTCAAATTCCTGACCTCAGGTGATCCACCCACCTTGGTATCCCAAAGTGTTGGGATTACAGGTATGAGCCACTGCGTCCGGCCCACTCCTGGATTTCAAACATAGGATTATTAAACAACCTCAAATTGCTATACTTAAGTCAACCCTGTATCAACTAGTTCTGAAAATTAAGGCCTACAGACATCAACAAAACTAGAGTGACAGAAGAAAGGCATTTCCAAGTGATATAACTGGGTGACTGATCTCATGAAAGGGCACTCGGAGGCCTACCAGTAGACCACCTTTCTGGCTTTTGGCGTGCCCTAGCATCAGCCTTGCCCCCTCTATTAATCACACTGTGCTCACATAGAAGTCAAAACATGTCACACTTCTGTTTGAAAACTGCCTTTTTCATTCTTAGCAAGATGTCACGTTTGGGGGAAGCTGTACTATGTTGGACAGCAGTGTCAGCGTGTCGGGAAGGCTAAGGAGTTTTGATGTCAGGTCTGCACCATTTAATGTTTTTCAAAGTATTGGGAATTCTGAGAATATTGTGGTCAGGTGTCAATGTACCACCCAAATCTTGTTTCCTTCCTCTGGTCCAGATAATAATAAACTGACCTACCCCTGAACCCCTGTCTCCTTTGTAGTGGAGGTCGATTCCCAGTAGAGACGGTCTTACCTGTCTTACGTATAGTAACTGCTTCATAAAGTTTGTTGAATTAAATCGAATTTGTGAGTCTGTGACGATTCTCCCCATGGAATAACATAGCCTCCCAAAATCCTGTTGGAGTCAAGTTTTTGTGTCACATGTCACTTTTTTTTTTTTTTTTTTTTGAGACAGAGTTTCATTCTTGTTGCCTAAGCTAGAGTACAATGGGATGATTTCGGCTTACTGCAGCCTCTGCCTCTTGGGTTCAAGTGATTCTCCTGCTTCAGCCTCCTCAGTAGATGGGAATATAGGTGCCCACCATCACACCCAGTTATTATTATTATTAGTAGTAGTATTTTTAGTAGAGACAAGATTTCACCATGTTGGCCACGCTGGTCTTGAACTCCTGACCTCAAGTGATCCACCTGCCTTGGCCTCCTCACGTGCCGGGATCACAGATGTGATCCACCATGCCTGGCATATATCACTTGTGATCCTTAAAAGTCTTGAGTGAGATGAGAGTCTGCAACCTTTAGCTAAAGTGATTTCTGAATTTAATCATTAAAAAAAAAAAAAAAACCCGGAAAACAAAAAACAACCTAAAAGCACAAAACCCAACTCAAGCAAAAGTACTTAATGCAAAATGCTGGAAGAACCACTCTGCACTCCTGTATTTGTAGAATTGTAGCTTCTGCTGACTTGAGCTTGCCAAGCTGGAAGCAAACCCACAGAGGGTGTGGTCTCTGGGATACTTTCCACTTAAGTCATGATAACTATTTGCTTTCTGGGACTAGTTTTCATGGTCTGATTTTACTCTTTTACAGAAAATGAGAATAGCCATAGTTGTGTTTTGTTTTGTTTGCATTGGGGCATTTACTCTAACTTCTTAATCTTCATATGCATAATCCTTTCTTTCTTTTTTTTTTGGAGACGGAGTGTGGCTCTGTCATGCAGGCTGGAGTGCAATGGCGCTATCTCGGCTCACTGCAATCTCCGCCTCCTGGGTTCAAGCAGTTCTCTGCATCAGCCTCCCGAGTAGCTGGGATTACAGGCACTCGCCACCATGCCTGGCTAATTTTTTTTTTTTGTATTTCTAGTAGAGACAGGGTTTCACCCTCTTGGCCAGGCTGGTGTTGAACTCCTGACCTCGTGATCCACCTGCCTCAGCCTCCCAAAGTGCTGGGATTACAGGCGTGAGCCACCACGCCTGGCCGTGCACATAATCCTTTCTACACTTAGGCACTCAGGGGAGATTAATTTGTTCATAAAAATTAATTCTTAGTACAAGGCAGGTATCTTGTCAAAGACTGATACTGAAAGGCTTGGCGTTTTATTTTGTTTATGATATTTCTCTTTATGTAGAAACGATCTCCTTTAATCTTTAAATGTTGAAATGTACAGCAAGTATCTATAACTGATATCACAATCCTTTACCTTCAGTTGCTTATTTGCATAAGAAAATAAAAGCAGGCTAGGCGTGGTAGCTCCCTATAATCCCAGCACTTTGGGGAGGACGAGTCAGGTGGATTGCTTGAGGTCAGGAGTTCGAGACCAGCCTGGCCAAAATGGCAAAACCCCATCTCTACTAAAAATACAAAAATTAACTGGGCATTGTGGCTCATGCCTATAACCCCAGCTACTTGGGAGTGAGGCAGGAGAATTGACAAGAATGAAACTCCATCTCAAAAAAGAAGAAAGCAGATGACTTTTGTGCATTGGTGTGGTGTTAATATTTATGTGGAGCTCTTTGCCCATGAACAAAGTCTCTACTTCATGGTGCTTATATTCTGATACAAATCATAAATTTTTCTCACATTTGGGAGCACTTTCTGTGAAAGGTAATAACATGGCTACCTAAGCATTTGGGAGTTTCTCTGTCTCTTTAGCAACTTTTATTCTCTTTCAAAAAAAAATTATTAATTTTTTTTTTTTCTGCCGGGGCAGTGGCTTGCACCTGTAATCCTAGCACTTTGGGAGACTAAGGCAGGAAGATCGCTTGAGCTTAGGAGTTCGTGACCAGCCTGGGCAACATAGGGAGACCCCATTTCTACAAAAAATAAAAAATTAGTTGAGTGCAGTGGCACACACCTATAGCCCCAGCTAAGGCAGGAGCATCACTTGAGCCCAGGTGTTCAAGGCTGCAGTGAGCTATGATCATGCCACTGTTAATAAAGATGGGGTCTTGCTGTGTTGTCCAGGCTGGTCTCAAATTTCTGGCCTCAAGTGGTCCTTTTGCTTTGGCTTCCCAAAGTGCTAGGATTATAGGAGTAAGCCAGCATGCCCAGCCACTAACTTTTATTCTGAAAATTTAGAAAACTGAGGACCTGAATAAATCACGTTTTAAAATTTAACTGAATTTACACAGTATTTACTATGTGCTTCATGGTGTTTTAAGCTCTTTATAAACATTAACATTAAATTTTCATTACAGTTCTATGTAGTGGGTAGTATTAGTATTCTCATTTTACGAATGAGACAGCTGAGTAACTTGCCCCAGGTTACCCAGTCAGAAGGGAGACTGGTATTGGATTGAGGACTCTTAACCGTGTGTGTGTGTGTGTGTGTGTGTGTGTGTGTGTGTGTGTGTTTTCATCTTGCATTTGGGATTTTCTTGAAGTTGTAGGATTCTATGCAGCCAGATTTCGTGACAATAGAGGAGGTCTGGGTCCTGTGACTCCTGTTCTGTGAGAATTTCTTCTCTTTTTCCTTTGCATTTAATTATGTGTTTAATTTGTGTAAATGGAATGTGTTTAATCTAATTTTACTGAATTATGTGTTTCTCTTGGTCCTGCTAGACTTTCTGTAAATTGCTTGAAGCAAGAAACTGACAGATAGATCCATTTGACAAACAAGTAAAAGAGTACGGTTTATTGCAAATTCTAAGACTATTAGATCAGTTTACTAGAAATGGAGGCTTTCCCCTCCTTTGTGGGACTGCATAATAGTTTAATTTAGCTGTTTATAAATGTTTAATTGTATTCTGAACAATAGGAAGGCTGAACAATAGGTCACAATGTATTGGAATAATAAAACTCTAGGGGGCAACACTATTTAAAACCTAACATACTCAATATATGGGTGCCTTGAGGACAAAGTCTTGAAGCCACAATTGATTCTATTCTTATGTGGGCAGTAAAGTGATGTTTCTGCTTGATAATTCTACATCTCAGGAAACTTGTGATTATTTCAGGTACAATGCTTATAGTCTCTCAGAATCCTCAAGGCGATTCTGGTCAGTTTCTCAGAGAAATGCTCTGTATTCTTCAGTTCTCAATTTCTAATCATTTGTAGCCTGAACGCTGTCCAGAACCCTCACCATTCCTTCCATCTAAACCTTTTCAGTGCTCCAAATATTTCCTTACAGTTCTAAAGCTACTTCTGAAATCCAACTTCTTCCATGAATTTTTCAGTTAATTAACAGAGAAATGATCTGGCCTCATCTTTATTTCTCCTTAGCATTCAGGAATGAAGCTTAAGGAACATCCAATATACTTTTTCGCTTTAGTTTGAATGGACTGATTTATCCTGTACATGAAAATGATGTCTCAATGTTATGTTTTGTATTATGAGCAGTGAGCTTGTTTAGCACAGTACATATCACCTGTTCCATTGGTCCCTGGGCCTTGTTTATTTTAAGAAAGTCTATCACGTGTGGATGAATATGAAAGAAAATGTTGTTATATTTGTATTGGGTTGCTTGGGCTGCCATCACAAAGTTCCATAGGCTGGGAGGCTAGAACAACGGAAGTTTATCTCATCACCATTCTGGAGGCTGGAAGTCTGAGACTGAGGTGTCAGCAGGGCTTGTAAACCAAGCCTTCTCTCCTTGGTTTACAGATGACCATCTTTTTTGTGTTATCACTTATCTTTCTTCTGTGTGTGTCTGTGTCTTAATCTCTCTCTCTCTCTCTCTCTTTTTTTTTGAGATGGAATCTTGCTCTTCTCACTCAGGCTGGAGTGCAGTGGTGCAATCTCGACTCACTGCAACCTCCGCCTCCCGGTTTCAAGTGATTCTCCTGCCTCAACCTCCCGAGTAGCTGGGATTACAGACATGCACCACCACACCTGGCTAATTTTTGTATTTTTAGTAGAGATGGAGTTTCTCCATGTTGGTCAGGCTGGTCTTGAGCTCCTGACCTCAGGTGATCCACCTGCCTCGGCCTCCCAAAGTGCTGGGATTACAGGCATTGAGCCACCATGCCCGACCAGTCTCCTCTTCTAATAAGGACACTAATCATATGGATTAAGCCCACCTTAATGATGTTATTTAAACTTAATTCCTTCTTTAAAGATTCTCTCTCCAAATGCATTCCAGGGTACTGAGGGTTAGAACTGTAACATACAGATTTTGTGGCAACACAGCCATAACAGGCTTTAAATATATAACATAGTTGTCCCAAACTTGTGTGACAAATTAAAACGAAAAATTATTTTTAAACCTTAAAAGTAGGCCAGGGAAGACAGTGTCCTGAGAGAGAGAAGATCATGAGCCAGCTTAGAATTGGCTAAGTGATTCTGGGTAAACTTCACAGTAATTTCTCTTTCATCTGTACTTTCCCAACTTTTTTTTGTACTCAGTGAGATCTGAAATACCTTCTAAGTTCCTGTAAGATTCTTTAATTCTATTTTAATAACTGTCTTATAGTTGGACCTTACTGCTGATTTAAGAAGTTGTTGGAGAATAATTTTTATAACTGTGGGTTATAATCTCGTGTTTGCGAGAAAATGCAGAAGAGCGAGGCTTGTGTCCAACAGACCCTAACTGGAATTTGACCTCTTTTCTTCTGCATCAGTTCTTCTCTAGGCATCTGACCAGCTACATGACTGTGGACAGGTTATGTATCCCCTGTGAGCCTTAATTCTTTCATCCGCAAAATGGGAACAAAATAGGAGGCTATCCTTCAGTCTTGTCCCTTGTCACGGTTGCCTGCTACAGATATGCCCCCGTGCAGATGACTGACTCTCGGTGTCCTGGTGTTTAGGTTGCATGTGCAGCTCAGGTAGGGTCAGTCTTAACACCTGCTGACTTACCTGGCCTCCCCTGCCTGCCTGACTCACATGCCATGAAGGCCACCTGTAGCTCAAGGCTGTCAGAGTGGAGCTGGGTTTACATCAATATCCTCAACCTCGCTTCCTGTGTAAATGGAGCCCCTGGACTAGACAGATGTCATTTTAGGGAGGGTGAGTTTGGTTCCAAATGGTTGTCATAATTTTTGTTTATTACTTCCTCTTCCTATATTTAAGACTCCCAAATTTTTGTTTATTACTTCCTCTCCCTATATTTAAGACTGTTTTTTTAATCAGAAAACTAGTCTTCTTCCTATATCTTATTAGGAGGCAAATGGTGAATATTTTTAGGGCAGAGGTGTAATTTAGCCTCACATATCAGATTTAATATCCATAGACTTTAGAGTTACAAAAAGTAAGTGCTGGGCCTTTTCTAGCCCAGAGAAATACTCACATGACACAGGCTTTGTGAAGGTTAAATGAAATAAATGTGTACGTGTGTGTGTGTGCATGCGTTTGGGGGGGAGAGGGCAGCAGCATGCTTTATACATACTTTTCCAGTTAAATTGAGTGTTCATTCTTTGTGTTGGGATTGAGTTTATGTAACTCTGGTCTTTTAAAACACCAAGGTGACTTTTATTATTGCGCTTGAATAGATCAATTGATTCAGGGTAAAATGTTATTCCAGTAAAACTATTAAAACAAGTTCTTTGTACAGGAATAAGAAGTTTCAGGTTCTACTGGCATACTTATTTTAATCATTCTATGTGAGCCTTAAAATACAGCACTTTTGGCCATAGTATTTGACCTGGAAATATTCCTATAAGTGAACCAATTTAGCATGCTTTTCTATGTGGTGCCACTGCTGGTAACTTCTCCTTTAGAGAGTCTGTATTTTCAGGACTTTTTCAGTTGCAAGGGACAGAGATTCAACACAAACAAGCTTAATCTAAAAAAGGAAATGTATTTAAATTTAAGTGAAATATTCTGGGGGCTAGAAGTATCTTTTAAAGCAAGGTTAGCTCCAGGGGCATATAGGGTATTATTGGGACATTTTCTCTCTCTCTTTCTGGATGGATTTATTCTCAGGAAACTGATGAGATAAATGACTGCCAGCATTGCCAAGGTTTATCTTTTGACTTCTGACTGGAAAGGAAGAAAGAGCTTCTCAGTTCTTGTGTCCACATATCAAATATCAAGGAAGATTTTAATTGGTTCTACTTGAGTCACACGTCCATCCCTAAACCTATGATTGGCTGGTGTATAGACCACTGCGGGAAACCTGGCCACTTGCCAACCACTGTGGCAAAGCGTCTTGACTGGCAAACTCTCTGGGATTCCATAGGGTGGGAGGGATGATGTCCCAAAAGGATGTAGCGAACAGACAGCATGTCTGGTCCAGATAATTTGTATTTTAAATTAGCAGGGGTTTGGTGTTTATTCCTTTAGTTATCAGGGAATGAGAAGGTGACTATCATAAAATCATGCTGGCTCATTTGAGAATGTTAAGCTGCACTCGAAAACCTGATTTGTGATGTCATGCAAAGGTGCCCATTGGGTGGAATATGCCTCACATACATAATCAGATAGTGGCAGCATAATTGGTGATTGCTGAGATTGATGTGACTTGTGGGCGGTGTGGGGGGTAAAGGAACAAAATGACAATAATGGGACTTCTGGTTGTTTTTGGCAGGATTGGATGACTGCCTGCAGCAATATGTCCACAAGTTCGAACGGGAGAAGATCAATGGTGAGCAGCTGCTGCAGATTTCCCATCAGGATCTGGAGGAGCTGGGGGTCACGCGGATCGGACACCAGGAGCTTGTGTTGGAGGCTGTGGACCTTCTCTGTGCACTGGTTAGTTCAGGAAACGGCGATCTGTAACCTGATGACTTTCTTTAGAGCCTTGTTCTTTGTGATTTAGCATATCACTGTTTTCTTAATGATCCATTGAAATAAAACATGAGCTGAGGGCCAGGCATGGTGGCTCATGCCTGTAATCCCAGCACTTTGGGAGGCCGAGGCAAGCAGGTCACGAGGTCAAGAGATTGAGACTGACATGGTGAGACCCTGTCTCTACGAAAAATACAAAAATTAGCTGATGTGGTGACTCTTGCCTATAATCCCAACTACTTGGGAGGCTGAGGCAGGAAAATCACTTGAACCTGGGAGGCAGAGACTTCAGTGACCCAAGGTTGTGCCACTGCACTCAAGCCTGGCAACAGAGAGAGACTCTGTCTCAAAAACAAACAAAAAAAATAACACACACACACGCACACACACACACACACACGTACACACACACAAACCATGAGCTGAAGATACTATGCTATAAGAAGGGGAAAAATAAGTTATTTTCTACATTAAGAGTTGGCAAACTATGGCCTGCGAGTTAAATCTGGCCCACTGTCTATTTTTGTAAATAAAGTTTTATTGGAACACAGCAATATCCTTTCACTTATGTGTGGCTGCTTTCTTGCTACAGTGACAGAATCGAGTAGTTTTAATGGGACCAAATGGTTTCTCTAAAGGGTAAAATATTTATTAACTTGTCCTTTATGAGAAGAGTTTGTCTTTTTCAGAAAATCTCTGTATTAGTCTAATTTTCTTATCTTTTATAAGGAAAAAACAATGGAAATAGTCCTGAATGAACACGTCATCTTCTGCCCAGACACAATGGCTCATACCTATAATCCCAGCACTCCGGGAGACTGAAGTGGGCAGATTGCTTGAGTTCAGGAGTTTGAGACCAGCCTGGGCAGCATAGTGAAACCCTGTGTCTACTAGAAATAAAAAAAATTAGCCGGATGTGGCAGCATGCACCTATAGTCCCAGATATTCAGGAGGCTGAGGGTCAGAGAATCACCTGAGCCTGGGAGGTAGAGGTTGCAGTGAGCGGAGATCACCCCACTGCACTCCAGCCCAGAGTGAGACCCTGTCTCAAAAAAGAAAAGAAAATACTATCTTCTAAATTGAAGTGAGAAATAGGTTCGGATTTTCATGTCTGGTTTTGTTACTATAAAAAACGGTTGAGGACCGGGCGCGGTGGCTCACGCCTGTAATCCCAGCACTTTGGGAGGCCGAGGCGGGTGGATCACAAGGTCAAGAGATCAAGACCATCCTGGTCAACATGGTGAAACCCCATCTCTACTAAAAATACAAAAAAAATTAGCTGGGCATGGTGGCGCGTGCCTGTAATCCCAGCTACTCAGGAGGCTGAGGCAGGAGAATTGCCTGAACCCAGGAGGCAGAGGTTGCGGTGAGCCAAGATCGCGCCATTGTACTCCGGCCTGGGTAACAAAGAGCAAAACTCCATCTCAAAAAAAAAAAAAAAAAAAAAGCGGTTGAGTTTCGCAGATGTTGGTGAATTTAAATAACTAATAATAGCACTTGACATGACCTATGAAATGGCAGCTAGATAGGAAAAAAGGTGGCCTTCGTTTTGTAGAGGACGGGTTTTGGTTTTAACATGAATGAGTAAAATCCTGCTGGGTCCTGACTCTGGAATCACACCTGTGGCTGCATGGGTAGCTTCTTTAGGCGTGGACCAGAAACACCTCACCTGTAAGGACATTTTGTTTATAAATTGGTTAGTGTGGGTGGGATTCAAATCTGCCGTCCCAGTACCAGGCAGTTTACTTAACTGTCAGGATTTGGACAAACTCGATGGCATTCAGGCTGGGTTAGTAACTCCCTGAGCCCGAGCCAGGGGTATATACAATTACATCACTGAGAATGGTGGGAAAGAATGCGCTGCTGATGATTTTGCCATCACTGGTCTGCGTACTGTTGATTATATAACACTTGCTGCATTGTGTGTATTCTTCTTCTTAAAATGGACAGAGCCTTGTCTTCTGCACTGAGATGTGCCGCTCTTGTTTAGGAAAGTAATGGGGAAATTATTTGTGGTTGACAAATGAGCTGCCGCCTGGGAGACTCTCCGGCCAAGTGGTCTGAGCACTGGTCTGGGAAGCAGGAATTTGTATTCTAATCCTGGCTCCTGCTACATGCTACTCCTTCTGTGACCTCTGGGGAAATGGTGGTGTCTGCTTTTCCCATCTGTACAGTAACGCTCACCTTAGATGTGGCTGTGTACTATTGTGTAAGTGTTTTGCTCTGCCCAGAAGTCTAAGCGTCCTGTTTATTACTGAAACTATTTTTTTGTACAGATATGTTTGGGTTTACTTTTATTATGCTTTCTGGGAACATGGCTTTTCTGTCTTTTCTGCTGGATGTTTTGCAAACTGTCTCTTTTATTTTGCAGTACTACTTTGAGGACAGGTTAATTTACTTGGAAATCTAAAGTAAGAGAGGTGGGATGGAAGGATCAGCTAGAGACACATCGTGTGCACCAAGTGGGATGATCAACATACCAGCTGCCTTTGAGAATTCTCTTTGCTTTTTCCTCTTCTCTACCTCTTAGAGCATTAGACTAAAATGAACAAAGCTGGACAAATGCCAGAACCTAAAGCTGTGTTTTATCTCCTACAATTTCCTTTGCAGACCAAGTTTTGACCTCAGACTCATTCTGGACCTGCTCTGTGCCAGTGACTGCATTGGATGGGGGGAGAGGGGTCACTCAGGGGTTCACAAATGAGTGTGGATTATTTTAGTGAGTTTTACTAAAATATCTTTCGTCTTGATATTATCTACTTTTAAAGTATTCTTATTGTAATTCATATACTAATTACACTATCTTTTTAATCCATTTATAGCATATAGATCTTTGGATATATAAATTGGTGATACTTTGAACAGACCATCTCCAAGGCAATTAGTGTGTAAATGCAGTTGGCCTTGGTGTTATAAAAGGTTTCTATGTAAACTGAGTTTAATGGATGTTGATTTTATGACAGACAGGAAATGAATAGAATTAAAAGTTAGGAACAGGGAGGGGAGAAACAAAACCACTGGACAGTGTCAATGCAAAGAGAGGGATGGATACATGGACAGGAATCTAAAATAGGAAACAGCTCTGAATGAAGATTCCAAAACTGGTGAGCAGTGGCTCACAAATTAGCTGGTTGTGGTTAGGGAGCAATGAGAGAAACCGCCCTTTGTGAATACTGACATTGGCTGGCAGTAGTGGCTTAGGAGAGTGATTTGTATTATAAGATGAGAACAGGACCACTATCCAGGATTGAATTAGAATCTGTGCCCAGTTTTTCTTCCTCTCTCTGGGTACAGGGTACCTGAGACAGATGATAGAACTGCTCTTTTGAGTAGGATAGCTGTTAGCCAACGTGACTGTTTAAATGAAAAATCAACTAAAATAAAATAAAATTCAGTTCCTCGGTTGTACTAGGAAGACTTCAAGTGCTCAGAAGCTCCATGTGGCTGGTGGCTACCATGTTGAACAGCACAGATGAACAACATTTTCATCGTTGCAGAGAGTTTTGTCAGACAGCACTGGTTGAGAGGGTATGATTGAGAATCACCAGTAAGAATAACCAGTAAGTGTGACTGTAACCTGTGTTCTTTGCCAAGTCAATGAGGCCCTAGTTTACTGGACACCAAGGCATGGGCAGCTGTGTTTTGAAGGCTGAAGGAGGTTGAGAAGTGAACAGAGTTGGAAATGATACATGCGTTTGTTAAGTGATGCCACCTAGACTTGTGGTTAAATGAAGTACCTGTGATTAATCTCTGGGCCTAGAGTGCTTGTGCACACTGGTATACCCCTGCGATTATTCGTTGTTTATTATTTATCCACGGCAAATCCTTTAAAAATGTTACATTTTTTAATGAGAAGAAATACAGGAACAGGAATTTTTGCTGGCAAATTGTATTTAACTTGATCTTGCTTATGAGCTTATTTAAAATGCCTTAGGAAAACTGTGAACCATATTTCTTAGATTGTCTCCTAATTGACCCAAGTCAATAAAAATGGCTTTGATTTTGTGTCTCTGGCACCCCTTAATCACACATGTTAGATCATGAACAAAGCCAGCAGGAATGGAGAAGATGGCAGAGAAGTTGCGTAAGGTTTGCCCTTAGCTACATGATGTATAATTTTAAGACTATTTTTGCTTTCCTTTTCTTCCATTTAGTGTATAGTTTCTCTAGAAAGTTTCCCTGATGACAAACCCTAGGATGTGAGATCTCAGTGGAAGGGTTTTAGTATGTGAATAGATTTTCAGAGACTCACTTTGTTACTTAATTTGTATCTTTTTGATGCCTTATCTTAAAGCAGTTTCGGAAGGAGACAGGTTTTAGGGAAAAGACTGGGGAAAATAATTAATCTGGTCTGAGAAATTATTTATTTTCGGTCTTTCTTTGTGGGGCACTTAAGTCAATAATCCTTTCCTGATTATGCTTCTACAGTAGAGCTTCTTTTGAGCTAATATAATCAGGTTCTTGTTCTCTCTTTAATGTGGAATGGGGTTGAAGGGAAGGAACTTTCCTTTCTTCCGTTCCTCCTTCGTTCTTTTAAAATTCGATTCTAGCTGTATTTGTTCCTCTTTCTAGGTTCATTATTTGTTTTGGGGGAAAAAAGAGCAAATTGAGTGGAAAATGAAGAGAACCAGTTATAAGAAGCCGCTCTACCCCTTTATTTCAGTATTAAAAGTGGTACATTTTTAGAGGATTGAGGTTTCACATTTCTTGCAACAATAAAATATACTTAATCCTCTTTGAGTTCAAAAAGTAAATGTTATGTATATGGTAATAAAAGTTCCAAGTAATTTATGGTGACATTGATTACTGAAAGCTTACTTTCCTGCTTTTAGTTCAGAACTCTTCATGTAAGTTGGCAGGCTGAGTAACTGACTAAATGAGGGGACATTTCTCTTTAATCATAGTCACAGGTCCTTCAGAACAAGCTCTGTCTTGTGGCCTCTTCATCCATTCAATTGTGAGTCTTTGAGTCTCTGAATTTAAAATGCCATGATGTCAATCCATCTTATTTTTGTCTCTCTATGAAGGACAATATTATATTTTAGTCTCTAGAAAATAACATAAAAAATGAATATAACATTTAGATAGAAAAGTACTGCTAACATAGAATATTCATTTATATTTTGAAATTCAGTTTTTTCAAAAGCTTATGAAAGACAATTTTCAGCTAATTTTTGTTCCTTTCAAAATTTCTAATTTTTAAAATATTTTTTATTTTCCTAGGAGGAAGCATACATTTAAACTTCAAGTAAAATCTATTTAAAGTTAGAATTGTGTTAGCTGGGCATGGTGGCGCATGCCTGTAATCCCAGCTACTCGGGAGGCTGAGGCAGGAGAATTGCCTGAATCCAGGAGGTGGAGGTTGCCGTGAGCCGAGATCGTGCCATTGCACTCCAGCCTGGGTAACAAGAGGGAAACTCCGTCTCAAAAAATAAATAAATAGAAAGTTAGAATTGTTTTGTTAAAGTCAAAGCCTTTTGCTGTTGTTTTTAACTTACCATTCTTCATCTTGCCAAAAAAAAAGCTCCGGCCAGGTGTGGTGGCTCACGCCTGTAATCCCAGCACTTTGGGAGGCCGAGGCGGGTGGATCATGAGGTCAAGAGATCAAGACCATCCTGGTCAACATGGTGAAACCCTACTAAATATAAAAATTAGCTGGGCATGGTGACGCGTGCCTGTAATCCCAGCTACTCAGGAGGCTGAGGCAGGAGAATTGCCTGAACCCAGGAGGTGGAGGTTGCGGTGAGCCGAGATCGCGCCATTGCACTCCAGCCTGGGTAACAAGAGCGAAACTCCATCTCAAAAAAAAAAAAAAGTTCCTTACATCATTCTGAGTATATTTATGCTTTATGTATCTTGATTTTGAAATGGGACTTCTCTCTCCCTGGCCCACATGGCCAAAGCCAGCTGAAAGAAGTTTCTCCACTTCAGAGGGGATGGATAGAGTTTTTTTTTTTTTAATTTTTTATTGGATTTTAGGTTTTGGGGTACATGAGCAGAGCATGCAAGACAGTTGCGTAGGAACACACATGGCAGTGTGCTTTTCTTTCCTTCTCCCCTTCACCTACATTTGGCATTTCTCCCCAGGCTATCCCTCCCCACCTCCCCCTCCCACTGGCCCTCCCCTTTTCCTCCCAATAGACCCCAGTGTTTAGTACTCTTCTCTCTGTGTCCATGTGTTCTCATTTTTCATTACCTGCCTATGAGTGAGAATATGCGGTGTTTCATTTTCTGTTCTTGTGTCAGTTTGCTGAGGATGACGTTCTCCAGATTCATCCATGTCCCTACAAACGACACAAACTCATCATTTCTGATTGCTGCATAATATTCCATGGTGTATATGTGCCACATTTTTCCAATCCAGTCTATTATCAATGGGCATTTGGGTTGATTGAGTTTTGAGAAGTTGAATAGCTTGTCAGCTTGTGCATGATCCAGGATCACCGGACAGTTTTCCTGATCCTTGTCTAATGTCCATCTTGTCATCTCTCTTACCGCCTGGCCCTTTTTTGGGCAGGAGGTGTGGAAGGGGATGTACACAGCAGAGTAATCAAAAGCTTGTGTGCTAGATGCAGATTGCCTTGGTCAGAATCCCAGCACTGCTGCTGATTAGCTTTGTAACTCTGGAGAATTTATTTACTGTTTTCATGCCTCAGTTTTCTTACCGGTAAATTAGAGATAACATTTCTATCTTCATGGGCTGTGTTCCCGAGATAATCCATGTCGAACACTGAGTGCAGTTGCTGGCATAAAGTGTTCAATAATGTGAAGTAGTCGATTAGTCTCAGTTTTTAAATGGAACCAGATTCTTGCCTTAAGATGCTACTGAGATGATATATTTCAAGAAATATCTTTATTTTCTTTAAAAAAATGATAAAACAACTTGGGCCATACAGAGGCAATTGAATACGGAAAGTTATACCCCCACCTCTGATGTTGCAGATTTACATGTTATTTCCTAGGATTGGTTCTCTTCTCTGAAAGGGAGTCTAGGACAATATTATCTCATCAAATTGATTTTTGAAGCACCATGTAAGCTGAACATTGTTCAAAGAGAACACAGGTTAGAAGCACAAGAGTGAGTAATTTATTGATTGATTGAGACAGGGTCTCTCTCTGTCACCCAGGCTGGAGTGTGTGGCAGTCATAGCTCACTGCAGCCTTGACCTCCTGGGCTCAAGCAATCCTCCTACTTCAGCCTCTTAAGTAGCTGGGACTACCAACAGGAGCCACATCTTCAAGCTCAGGAGATCACACTCAGTGAATTGATGTTTAGTTAGCGCTGCTGTGTTTTTTGAGTGTGTCTCACTTGATGGAAATCCATGCATTCCATATGATTGTCTGCTGTGCTGGAAATACTGTAGTGGGCCATACTCACAGAGCCCTGCTTCCGCAGCCTTCATATCTCAGTGGAGGACGGAGGCTGCAGACACGGTGGTTGAGATGGGGCAGAAGTGGGTGATGGGCTAGAGAGCCAACTGAAGGGGCGATTATGCCTCCAGGGGGCACAGGGTGAGAGTGGGAGACATTTTCGGTTGTCACACCAGGGGAGGAGGTGCTACTGCTATCTGATGGGTGGAGGGCAGTGATGCTGATAAACATCCTATAAAACATGGGGATGTATATCCCACAAGCGTTATGTGGCCCCAAATGTTGGTAGAGCTGAGGTTGAGAAACCTTGTTCTAGATGAAGTAAGTGGTCAGGGAAGGCTTGCAGGGGAGGGAACATTTGGCCAGCCCCTGAGTGATAAGAATGAGCCGTCTACGACAAGATTTGTAAGAGGAGCATTTTGGGAAGAGGGACTATGCAGAACAAAGTCCCTGAAGCCCGGGTGGCTATGGAAGGAGCAGAGAGAAGGCTGGCCTGGCTGGGATGAGTGAAGTGGGCTGTGGATAAATCACACAGGGTTTTGTGGTTGTTGTAAGAGTTTTTCAAGTGACTAACTGGGCTTTTGAGTCATCAGAGAGTTTGGATATTGTTAATTGTTTTGAATTTTTCCCTTTGATTTTATTTTCCACAGAATTATGGCCTTGAAACTGATAATATGAAGAACTTGGTTCTGAAACTGAGAGCATCTTCTCACAATTTACACAATTATATAAGTAGCCGGCGGAAATGTCCTGCTTATGATGGAAACACCTCCCGCAAGCCCCCCAATGAGTTCCTGACATCGGTGGTGGAGCTCATTGGCGCCGCCAAGGCCCTGCTAGCATGGTTGGACCGGTAAGGTGGAGACGTGCCTTTTACTGCCCTGTAAGAGTAGAGTCCAGGCTGCCTGGAAGCTGTAGTTTGTCTTAGGAAAAGGAACCACCATCCTTCTTAGGCCATTTTGACCAGCTCTTAAGTAGTCCTCGATCAGTGGGAAATTTTAGGATTCCTTTGCCAGTTACTTAAAAGGTTAATGACAGGAACAAATTAACCTCAGCTTAGAGAAGAGTGAAATGGTACTAGAGGTCGTATTTTACTGAGATTAAACGCTGATGGTTGAGGATTTGGTTGGTATGAAAGTCGTTAGTTGACTTCAGAAGGGATGCTAAATGTCATTTTTGATGTGTTTTTTCATCTAGTCTTTCCTTCTATTCAGATTCCTATTTTATGTGGGTTACTTGAGAGAAAACCTTGTATTAAAAAGTAATTTAATACAAAATGTAGCTGGACATGGTGCTGCATGCCTGTAATCCCAGCTGCTCGGGAGGCTGAGGCAGGAGAATTGCTTGAACCTAGGAGGTAAAGGTTGCAGTGAGCCGAGATCACACCACTGCACTCCAGTCTAGGCAACAGAGGGAGACTCCATCTCAAAAAAAAAAAAAAAAAAGTAAAGTAGCCCATGGGGTAGCAATGCTTACCAAGATACAGTGGGATCCCAATAGATTCTTCCTACCCCTTTTAAAGAGGATTGTTGTTACCTTCTAGGGCTCCGTTTACAGGGATCACTGATTTCTCAGTCACGAAGAACAAAATCATTCAGCTTTGCTTAGACCTGACCACCACAGTCCAGAAGGTCAGTAGTATGTCATTTTTGCTTTCTAATTTTATTTTTCCTTTTCCTTTTCTTGAAAGGATTTTCATGCAGGTGTGAAGTACTGCTCTCCTCTCACCACCTCAGTTTTTCTCCCATTGGAATTGGGGAGAGATGAAGGGCTTTAAATTAGATCCACTGCAAAGATGGTTTCTGTGACTGACCTGTGGCTTTTGAACTAAAGATTACCTTTTTGTGTGTTTTAAAATAGTCGAACTAATAGTCCTATACTTCTAAAATGTTAGAGCACTTAAATTTTCTTCACGAAAATCCTGTAGTAACTAAGTTGTATGATAATCTTCGTTCTGAGTACTTTACTGTATCTGCTTAATTTTTTTTTCATTTTGGCCACTTGTTGGATTTACCAGTCAGAATGGGCTAGGTTGTGGTAAAGTAACAAACAACCCCCAAACCTTAAACCTCCAGTTTATTCCTTGTTTATTTACATCCAAATGGGTCAGGGGCAGGGAGCAAGCAGCTCTGACTTTCCTTGCAAGATGTGTAGGACATAGGTTGACAGAATCACCGGTATGTCATGTTGCTTGTCCCCAAGGTAGAGAGGTAAAAATCATGAAGGGCCTCACACTGACGGATGTTCTGGATTGGAAGTGACATGTCAGTTTCACTCATGCCTCATTGCCCAGACCTAGGTATCTTAGTAAAAGCTCAGAAAGTTTTATATTAGCCAGTCTATAACTGACTGCGACCATCGGCTCTTAGGACTACCTTCTGTCTTGTTGGCATGCAGCAGATGATTGGAAAATATTTTTGAACTGAATTGAGTCTATGAAATGTAAGGAAGAGCTTGTTGCTTTTTCACGTCCCACGTGGTTCTAAAACTCTGTAATTCCACATTTGTTTCTACTGCTGATTGGGCAAAACGTAAAGGACATCCTCCCTTCCGTCCTGACCATGCCATACGGAGATGCAATTCTGAAAAGCTGTGTGTTTGCTGGTTGTTTCTGGATTGTGAATCATGAACTTTGTCTCCGCACATGGCAGTTGTTTGTTCTAAGGACGTCCTGAGCAGCCCTTGTTCTCAAGGCACGTGGATTTTTGAGGTTGTGATCTTAGAAAGGTGCTCAGAGCAACTAAAGTAGCTTCTGAGTTTTTGCTCTTTTTTTGTGATACGTGAAGTAATTTTGACAAGGAAGAGTCTGCTACCAGTTGTGATGCATTAGTTACACAGCCTTGAAGGCACGGCATTTGTGCTTGAAGGTCTTTTCCTGATACCTACCTCCAGTGTCCTTTTTCTCCCTTGCTTTCCTCCTTCCATCATACTTTCCTCATATTGTGATTTTTTATTTTTTATTTTTAAGAGACAAGGTCTCACTCTGTTGCCCAGGTTGAAGTACAGAGGTGTAATCATGGCTCACCGCAGCCTCAACCTCCTGGCTCAAGCAGTCCTTCCACCTTGGCCTCCTGGATAGCTGTGATTATAGGCACATGCTACCATGCCCAGCTGAGTTTTTAATTTTTTTTGTAGAGACAGGGTCTTGCTATGTTGCCCAGGCTGGTCTCAAACTCCCGGCCTCAAGTAATTCTCCTGTCTTGACCTCCTAAAGTGCTGAGATCACAGGCATAAGCCACTGCACCTGGCCCTGTTTTGATTTTTAACAGAGTTTACTAGCAATCAATTAAATGGAAAAGTTAAATATTGTGATTAGCAAATGGGAAAGTTTTGCTCATTGGTACATTTGTGTTTTATTGTGAAGACTCCTCGACTATGTGGCTGATTCAGGCTGTCCCCACTGCAGTGGAGGGAGAGGAGAGAAAGGGATGAAAGCGAAGGCAGAGGGGGTTGTGTTTGTTTCACAGGGTGAACTTCTGCCTGAGCAAGTTGATGTTGGCTTTCTAGGTATTTGGACACTTCTTTCAATACATTTTTATTTAGCACTTACTCTGTATCTGCTGCCCTGAGGTACCAGAGTGAATAAACAGACAAAACGTCCCTGACCTTCTGGAGCACACAGTCTCTGGGAGACAGAAATGGATAGATAAGGAAAGTTTTCTATATGAATATATGTGGTTATATAAATGTAGAGACATGCTAGAGAAAGAAGGCGTATAGGAAAGAGTGAGGGGAATACAGTTTGAGATATGTACCTAGAGTCGTCTCCTTGAGAAGGTGACATGAATAATTCAGCCAGGAGAAGTCTGTGCTTGTCTGATAGGATGGGATTATGCGTCATCTCAAGTGCTACTTTTCCTGGTGCTTGTAGAGAGGTGTTGATCATCGTAAACTGGTGATTTAAAAAAGAATCTCCCCATAGGAGGTACACATCCTGATCTGGTCACATCAGAAGGATACCTGTGAGCATCTTCACCACTCCTGCCTGACTTACTGGGGCCTAACAATGCCTGGGACATAGTGAATGATGATTTTTTTAAAAATGTGTGTTATATGAATGAAATAATGCTTCAGACAGATTAGGCTGCTGGGAATTTGACTTTTATCTGAACTCAAGGGACATAAGAGGTATTAGTTTTGTTTGTGTCTGCATTCATTTTCTGTTTCTCTTTTTCCTGTGGTGTCACTGAGGGAGTTGAGTGGTTAAGAGCATATTCTTCACAGAGAGACAGCTGTAGGTTCAAATCCTACCTCTACTATCACTTAGCCCTGGGGCCTTGAACAAATCACTTATAATTTTTGAACCTCAACTTTCTCATTTGCAAAATGGGCATACAGATGTTTACCTTACTAGATAATTTGGTGGGATTTCTGCAAGTTAATGTTGAGTGAAAAAAAAAGGCAAATAAAAAGTGTGGTATGAAGGTAAATGGTTATCATAAATGCCTAAAATGCGTGTGTGCATGTGTTTGTGTATATACATATAAAACATCCATATCTATACAAACTTGTATGCGGAGTAATATGTAAATACAGTGGACAATTTGGAAGAAAAGTTGTGGGTTCTCTGGCAGGGCAAGAGATGGGAGGGAATGTAGGAGCCAAGCCAAAAAAAGAGAACAAAATTTTTTATTTACAAAAATCATGTATATGACCATGATTATGCATTTATGTAAAATTAGATACAGATAAATAATATAAAATACTTAAAAAATGATACCTACTCCAGACCAGGTGTGGTGGCTCACGCCTGTAATCCCAGCACTTTGGGAGGCAGAGGCAGGTGGATCATGGGGTCAAGTGATCGAAGCCATCCTGGCCAACATGGTGAAACCCCGGTCTCTACTAAAAATACAAAAATTATCAGGGCATGGCGGTGCACGCCTATAGTCCCAGATACTTAGAAGGCTGAGACAGAAGAATCACTTGAACCTGGGAGGCGGAGGTTGCAGTGAGCTAAGATAACACCACTGCACTCCAGTCTGGTGACAGAGTAAGACTCTGTCTCAAGAAAAACAAAAACAAAAACAAATAAAAATAAAAATACCTACTCCAAAGACTGTCTTGAAGATTGAATGAGACATAACATACAAAAAGCACAGTACCTGCTTGAGGAGTAGATTGTGGTAGGAAATCACAAAAATCTTGTACTTGTTTCCTGGAATCAAATTTGATAGTTTAAGGAAAAGAACTGGACAAATATGTTGCCTTTATCCTCTGATATTTTTTATTTTAAATTTGAACAGTTTTGAAGGAGTAAGACTGATATGTAAATATATATCAAGATACCATTTTCTGAACCTAGATTGAAAAATATGTTTCTTGACAAGTGCTCTTGACAAGCCCTTGTTCTTCGGTAGTGATTGAATAACATAGCTGGGCGCAGTGGCTCACGTCTTTATCCCAGCGCTTTGGGAGGCCGGGGTGCGTAGATCACCTGAGGTCAGGAGTTCAAGACCAGCCTGGCCAACATGGTGAAACCTCATCTCTACTAAAAATGCAGAAAGTAGCTGGGCTTGATGGTAGGCACCTGTAATCCCAGCTACTCAGGAGGCTGAGGCAGGAGAATCACTTGAACCTGGAGACGGAGATTGCAGTGAGCCAAGATTGTGCCACTGCACTCCAGTCTGGATGACAGAGCGAAACTCCATCTCAGCAGCAGCAGCAGCAGCAGCAACAACAAAACGAATATAGGTGCTTTGGCAAGTGGTGATGTTTGCACACATGTGCGCTCAGATAGATGCACGGTAGAAATAACAAACTTGATGAATGAGTTGAGTGTTGCTTACCCTAGGTGCATTGCAATGGTAGCAACGAGATTGAACGTGCCAGGGACTTCACATTCTCTCATGGCTGCTCGACAGAAGATCTGTTGACTCTTTAAGAAGACATCTGTCTTTGCCATTTATTCCTTTTAACTGGGGAGTTGGAGGAATAAAAATTGTACCTCTTTCCAGTGAAAAAGAACATATTCTGCTTGAGTCTTTATTCTTGGTGTTGCTCTCTGTGAGGACAGATATTTGCTTGTCCCTTCTTTCTGTTACATCTTGCTGTCCCCACTTCTTCTTGTGGTAACATCCTTCCATCCATCTCTGCATCCTTCCCTCCTTCCAATAATAATTTATGAGTCCTCTAATTTGAAGGATAAATATTGCTGATGCTTGGAAGGAAACCACACATTTCTTTTAAGAAATTTCTTTGGCTGGGCACCATGGCTTATGCCTGTAATCCCAGCACTTTGGAAGGCTGAGGTGGGCGAATCACCTGAGGTCGGGAGTTCAAGACCAGCCTGACCAACATGTAGAAACCTCATCTCTACTAAAAATACAAAATTAGCTGGGCATTGTGGCACATGCGTGTAATCCTAGCTACTGGGGAGGCTGACATAGGAAAATCACTTGAATTCAGGAGGGGGAGGTTGCGGTGAGTTGAGATCATGCCATTGCACTCTAGCCGGGGAAACAAGAGCGAAACTCTGTCTCAAAAAAAGAAAGACATTTCTTCATTTCTTAACATTTCTTCAGCTGTAGTCCTACACCAAGTACATGGATAGATCTTCTGGTTCAGTGTTGAGGCTGTAATTTAAGATGAAGGACACCAAGGTGGGAAGGGATTGAGATCTGTATTTCCAATCTAGTCTCCTGTTGTGGGGCCATGAAAACTGAAATAGGGATGGTAAGAGAGACACAATGGCCCTGGCGGGTGCTGAGTTTCAGTCTGGAAAGAAATAAGAAAATGAGGCCAGGTGTGGTGGTGCACATCTGGAGGCCCAGCTACTAGCAGCTGAGCTGGGAGGATCTTTTGAGCCCAGGAGTTTGAGACCAGCCTGGGTAACATAACAAGATGCTATCTTAAAAACAACAACTACCACAACAAAAAGAATTAGGAAAACGATCAATATTTGTCCCGGAGAAAACTGAATGGAAAGAAAGCAAGGCAGCCAGGCTCGGTGGCCATTAATATCAGCACTTTGGGAGGCCAAGTCAGGAGGATTGCTTGAGACCTGCCTGGGCAATATAGTGAGACATCTATATTAAAAAAAATTAAGAAATTATCCAGGCGTGGTGGTGTGTGCCTGTAGTCCCAGCTACTCGGGAGGCTGAGGTGGGAGGATTGCTTGAGCTTGGAAAGTGGAGGCTGCAATGAGCCATGTTCATGCCACTGCACTCCAGCCTGGGTGGCAGAGTGAGACCCTGCGTCACATACATGAAAAGAAAGCCAGCCGTGGAAGCGGAAGAGGAAAAGGCTGTTGCCGAGTGCTGACTATGTCTCAGGTCTGCATCCACGTTTGACTTGTGCCATCACACAGTTCTCAGCAGTTTTCAGAGGGAGGCTTTGCTAGCACCCCATTTTAGAAAGAAGGGAACTAAGGCTCCGAGAAGTTAAACCTACCACACCAAGCTGCTCAGTTCCCAAGAAGGCAGACTAGGAGGAGAGGCCTGGGGGTGCTGAGAGCCACCCAGGCTGGGCCTCTGCTGCCAGGTGACCCAGGGCTGTGAGGAAGCTCAGCTGACTGTCCAGCCTGTGAGGGGGTGACTTGGTTTCAGCACTCATTTTTCCATTCTGTTGCCTTCATGCCAAAAAACAATGTGAAGTCATGCCTGCAGCTGCTTCCTCTCGGCAGGAACGGGTGTGGGAACCACGTTCATAGTGGCGGGAGGTGAAAGGGAGGCCTTTCACACGCTGACTGGAACAATTCAGGAGGCGGGCGAGCTCTTCGTGCGGCTGGCTCAGTCACTGCCGCAGTCACCACCACAGGGAACCCATTTTCTTGGTGGCCTCTTGGATCCCTCAAGGACTCAAGTTGTAGGAACTGTGCAGTCACAGCTCCGTCTTGATCTTGGGCTCTGGTGTATTGAGAATTGCTCTCTGCCTCTAAGTGATGGTCTCCCGAAAGTGACAGTGCTTGTGTTAATTTAGAGATTTGTAGGCAAGGCATGGTGACCACACCTATAATCTAGCATTTTGGGAGGCTGAGGTTGGTGGATGGCTTGAATCTAGGAATTCAAGATCAGCCTGGGCACCATGACAAACCCTGCCTCTACAAAGAATACAAAAATTAACCAGGTGTGGTGATGTGCACCTGTGGTCCCAGTTGCTTGGGAGGCTGAGGTAGGAGGATCACTTGAGTCCAGGAAGTAAAGGTTGCAGTGAGCTGAGATTGCACCATTGCACTCCCACTTGGGTGACAGAGTGAGACCTTGTCTAAAAAAAAAAATTATAATGAGAGATTGTAGGCACAAAGACAAAGTATTAGTTTTAGTTCTAACACACAGTCATATATTTATACTGTTTTTTTAAGGTGGAAATTTATTTAACAAGTCTGTCAGACAGTATTTATAGGGGTTGATCCGTAATGGTGTTGACGGTTTAGTTTTATCTACAAGATAGAATTGGAAAAGCACATTTTGAGCTATAATTATTCCTATTTACAGAAGTCACTCCTGTAGTTTAAGTTAATATCAAATTCACACATGTAAAAATACATTTCTAAATTTATTATTATTATTATTTGAGACAGAGTTTTGCTCTTGTTGCCCAGGCTGGAGTGCAATGGCACGATCTCGGCTCATCACAACCTCTGCCTCCTGGGATCAAGCGATTCTCCTGCATCAGCCTCCTGAGTAGCTGGGATTACAGGCATGCACCACCATAACTGGCTAATTTTGTATTTTTAGTAGAGACAGGGTTTCTCCATGTTGGTCAGGCTGGTCTTGAATTCCTGATCTCAGGTGATCTGCCCACCTTGGCCTCCTGAAGTGCTGGGATTACAGGTGTGTGCCACTGCGCCCAGCCTCTAAATTTATTTTTTAAAAGTCTTTTCTCCCTTGGCTGCTCTTTTCCTGAGAGTCAGTATAAATTTTAGGAGCAGTCATTATTATTGTTTCCTACATTTTTATCTAGTAGAAAAAATTTTAAACAAATTTAAGAAGATAATAGAAGTCTGATTATTGAACCATATAGAGTAAAAATTGGTAACCATCTTCCTCCTTCAGAAGTAGTAAAAACATGATCTAAAAATTACTTTTTGATCAAAGTGAAAAATCTTCGCCTGATAATTCCAACAGAGTTAACATTTTTTATATACATAAAAGAATTAGCATTATCTTAGGATTGTCCTAGCTTGGGATTATGGTTAATAGCTCTGATTAAACTCTATAGAACCTAGTTGTACTGACTTTTTTTTCTGCATGCTTTCTGCAGTGTAGGTTGAAATCCTTTGCTGCAGATGAGTTCTAGAACGTTGACTGTAGAAGTTTCACGTTGGCAATTTCACTTTGGCAGCTTTTAGACAGGACAATGGTGATTCCTATAATCAGCTAACCCAGTTCATACAGTGTTGCGAGCCTTTTGTTCTTAAGCTGAATAAATAATGCCTTGCATTCCAGCCCTTTATTTAATGTCATCAATAGCATACCTCAAGACCACTTTTTTGGCAGTGTGTCAATGAACGTTTTGTTGAATCCTTTTCATCTATCAAGGACTGAAATATCTGATTTAATCTCAGTGGTGCTTAAAATAAACTTTTGTGGCTGAGTTTACTCAAGCCCTTATTTGAAAGCTATTCTTCTAGGCAGGCCCAGAGCTAAAGACTGCCAGCTTGTCGGTTCACTGCTATCTGTTCCTGGGGGCACACTGGGAGCCATTGCCAGTTTTCTTGACTTAGACTTCTTACTACTCTCAGTGATTTTTGTAAATTTTCAAATTAAGTAATTGGTCAAATGGGTTTCTTGGATGAGAACTCCTTGGACCAAGGGAGACCAGGACCTCGGGAAGGAACAAATGCCAGCTCTGTCCCCATTCTGCCCTCTCTTTCTCATCCCACTCCTGCAAGACTGTGGAGGCTGAGGGGTGTGTCAGGGACCGTCTTGGGCCGCAGAAAATATCTAGAAAGCTAAGGCAGCAGTTCTGAATGTTTTTTAAGTCCTATACTGAGTGTTCATTTTCTCCTTCTCCTTCTTTAGGATTGCTTTGTAGCGGAAATGGAGGATAAAGTTTTAACTGTGGTAAGTATGCATTCTAAAAGTTACTGTAAAGTTCCTTTTCCAAAGGCAAAGGGAATCACGTTAAGTAAATGCACTTTTGCTAATGACTTCAGGAGATACTTAGAAATACTGGCTTTTGGGATATGAGTTTTTTAAATTTAGGTAGAAGGGGAAGGATAAAAGTTATTTAGCAAGACCAACTACTGTGAAAATTCTTGTGCTTAAATTAGCTACATTGAAGCTCTGTTTTATTCTTTTTCTGAACATTTTAGCAGGATACAGTTGTATGTACACTGCTAGCTAGCCTGCTAATCAGGATTGAACTGATGTGCAAATATCACTTTAGGACCATTTTGATTTAAGAAAAAAAAATCTTGGCAAAAACCTTCTGTTGGAGGAGGGATGTGTTGTAACTGTTTAAGGATTGTAACTGTTTAAGGAGCATTTTGTAACTATTCATCATCACTTCCTCCTTTTGACATAAGCCAGCCTGTGCTCTTTTGATAAGGCCTTCCTCCTACTGATGTTGAGGAATTTAGCAATGAAACTGCTATAAATATATTTTCCATAAATAAGGAGGCTAAGCAACTTGAAGGCATGTAAAAAGTATCACTTCTTGGATTCTCCCCCTTGGAAAGAAAAATCAATCTTTGGAATTTCCTGATTTCTTTGGTTGTTTAATTTTGAAAGGTTAGATGAATCTGATTGGGGAAATACCACACGTAACCACTGTGACTTCTATGAGGAGACCACATAATAGGGATCTTCACATTGTCTCTTCAGTTTTACCTTGTCAATGTTTGGCATTCAAAGAATGTGAGTGATCACTAAAGAGATGATAGACCTGAATGTAAAATGCAAAACTATAAACCATCTACAAGATACCATAGGAGAAAATTTAGGGGACCGTCAGTTTTGCAGTGAGTTTTCAGCTAGAACGCCAAAAGCATAATTCACGAAAGAAAAATTGGTAATGTAGACTTCATTAAAATTAAACGCTGCTATGTGAAATGCACTGTTAAGAGAATGAAAAGACAAGCCACAGACTTGTGGAGAAAATGTTTTCAAAACACCTATCGGATAAAGGGCTTGTACCCAAAATATACAAAGAAGTCTTAAAGCAATTATAAGAAAACAGCCCAATTAAAAAGGGGGCAAAAGATCGGAGCAGGTACTTCACCAGAGAATACATACAACTGGCAAATAAGCCTATGTAAAGGTGTTCAGTGTCAATTGTAATTAGAGAACTGCAAATTAAAACAACAATGAGATACTGGTATACACCTGTTATAAGGGTTAAAATATAAAACACTGACACCACCAAACGCTGGTGAGGATGTGGAGCAACAGGAATGCTCATTGATTGCTGGTAGAAATGCAAAATGGTGCAGCCAGTTTGGAAGACAACTTGGAAATTTCTTACAAAACTAAACGTATTCTTACCCTATGATCCAACAGTTGTGATCCTAGATATTTACCCAAAGGAGTTGAAAATCTACATCAGAAAAAATCTGCACAGGTTGTTTATAGCAGCTTTACTCAAAATTATCAAACTAATCGGAAGCAACCGAAATGTCTCTCAATAGGTGAATGGATAAACAAACTGTTGTACTTCTATAAAATAGAATGTTATTCAGCAATTAAAAAAAAAAAAAGCTATCAAGTCATGAAAAAATATGGAGGAAACTTACATGATATTAATTGAAATAAGGTATCTGTAAAGGCTACATGCTGCATAATTCCAACTATTTGGCATTATAGAAAATTAAAACTGCAGGGACAATGAAAAGATCTATGTTTGCCAGGGATTTATGGTGAGGGATGGGGTGGTGAATAGTTAAGTTGTGTACAGGGGATATTTAGGACATTGAAACTATTCTGTATGATACTGTAATGATGGAGATACATGACGTTAGGCATTTGTCAAAACCCATAGAATGTACACCACAAAAAGTGAATCCTAATATAAATTAGACATTAGTTAATAATAATGTCTCAATATTAGTTCATCATTTGTAACAAATGCAGCACAGTAGTACAAGATGTTAATAATAGAAGAAGCTGGGAAGGGTGGGTAGTGGTGGAGGGAGTATATGGGAACTGAATGGACCTTTTGCTCAATTTTTATTTTTATAAACCTCAACTTTAAAAAGTAAAGTCTTTGCAGGGCGCTGTGGCTCATACCTGTAATCCCAGCACTTGGGAGGGCGAGGCAGATGGATCATGAGGTCAGGAGTTCGAGACCAGCCTGGCCAGCATGGTGAAACCCCATCCATACTAAAAAAAAAATACAAAAAATTAGCCAACATGGTGGCGGGTGTCTGTAATCCCAGCTACTTGGGAGGCTGAGGCAGGAGAATTGCTTGACCCTGGGAGGCAGAGGTTGCAGTGAGAGATCGTGCCACTGTATTCCAGCTGGGGGACGGAGTGAGACTCCATCTCAAAAAAAAAGTAAAGTCTATTAAAAAAAATGGCTTAGGCCCAAAACATTTTTTTAAAAACCTTGTCAATATTTGGTGTTCAGAGACTGTGAGCAGTTATTGAAAAGTCAGGTAGGTGGCCAGGGAGAGATGATTCCACTTCATTGCTGAAAGAGGATTTCTGCCTGGCGTGTGCTTGCCAGTGATCATAAGGGAGTTAATATAAAAGCTGTCCTTCCTAAACAAAGCTGAAATAGTGGCACTGTTCCCACAGAGGGCAAACATGGAGTCTAAATGTCATGCATTCATTGAGCAGAATTATCAGAATGATTGCCAACCAGAACTAAAGATTATAGATGAAATGCATTTCTCTAAAAATCAGCTTGAGATAAACTTGGTTAATGACTGAATTTTCCCATTTGCTTCTCCAATTCTAGGTCAAGGTTTTAAATGGCATCTGTGACAAAACAATCCGATCTACCACAGATCCTGTGATGAGCCAGTGTGCGTGCCTGGAAGAAGTTCACTTACCAAACATTAAACCTGGAGAAGGCCTGGTAAGTTCTAATAACACTTGCTTTATTTTCAGGTAATGTATATCATCATTTACTAAATTTAAAAAAAAATTTTCTGATTGCTGTTACTATCATTTCTGAAAAGTAGAATTCAGTTAGACCATCTTCCATTACAAAGTTAAGAATGTGCTATCTTGAATCCTATTGATCTGTTTTCTATCTTCAAAGTATAAGAATAAATACAGTTGAAAAACTGTATAGCCATATTTTGAAGGTGACACTTTTATCTTTAGGACTTAGCAATTCAAGGAGATATAAAACATTTACACAAAGTAAAGATTGTCTCTGGGTACAGAAACAACGTCTGCTCTGAAAGTCTCTATTAGCACTTAGGATGAATGTTAGAAGAGACTGGTGGCCGGGCGCGGTGGCTCATGCCTGTAATCCCAGCACTTTGGGAGGCTGAGGTGGGTGGATCACGAGGTCAAGAGATGGAGACCATCCTGGTCAACAAGGTGAAACCTCGTCTCTACTAAAAGTACAAAATTAGCTGGGCTTGGTGATGCGTGCCTGTAATCCCAGCTACTCGGGAGGCTGAGGCAGGAGAATTGCCTGAACCCAGAAGGCGGAGGTTGCGGTGAGCCGAGATCATGCCATTGCACTCCAGTCTGGGTAACAAGAGTGAAAACTTCGTCTCAAAAAAAAAAAAAAGAAGAGACTGGTTGAAGGCAGTGATTCTTCAGAAGGGTTTAGAAATATTTTGTAAGTGATATATAAGCTATATAATAGCAGGCTGTGGGACTACATACAGGTGATCTCCTAGTACCTAGTGTGCCTCCTATGGGATTAATTTTCTGAAATTTTTGTGAAGAAGCTGGGAAGCTGATTAATTAGCTTAGAGGTTTTGAGTCAGAGAGCTGGATTTAAATCCCAGCTCTTGAGGGATTTAACCTCTTTACATGTCAGTTTCCTCATAGGGTTGTTGAAAGTATTGTATTAGATTATGAACGCCAACTGCCAGGCACCAAGTGCATAGTACGTGTGCATTAATGGTGGCTGCAGCTACCGTTGCTGGTATTGATGATGACAATCGTGATGAGAGAAAGAGGAGAAGAAGGGGAAGGGGAGAAGTGTCTAATGCATAGGTAGCTATCAGGAGATAGTCTCTGATCTTAGAAAAAACAAAAATCAACCAATTATCGACAGGCCCATATTCTTAGTGACCAGAAATTTGTATATTGGTACTACTTGGCTTCTAAGCAAATGATGGATTATATCAGGTTAAGTTTAAACAGGGTGGACTTCCTGGAGGCAGGTGTATGGTCAAATATTTAAGCAGATAAATGCCCTGAGTAGGCGGAAATGGAGTTGTCATTTCAGATGGTAAAGTTACAAGCCAGGCCCTGGGACAGGTGAGTACCATGTGTAGGGGAGAAGCTGATATAATCTGTGAATGAAAGTAACAGGATCGGAGAGGAGTGGGAGAACCTGAAGGCATTAGTGTTTGATGGGACTCTTATCATAGATTAGCATAGGTTGCTGAGCAGGCTGCGTGCAGCATAGTTTCTGAGGAGGGGCCACATTATTCCTGCAGAGATACCAGGATGAGCAAGTGCTTTTTGCCTGGTCTACTTGTTGCTCTCTTTCCCCATCTTTTAACAGTTTAATTAACAAAAATTTACACATGATGAGTCCAACTGCAGAAATAATTCCTCAGTGATACATTCAGTGTATCACTCAGTGAGGTATTCACTTCTGAGTTTGCCTCTCAGGAGAGAGAATATTCATTTACCTTTACATTTCCCTTAAAGGAGGGGTGCCTGTGATTTAATTTGCTTCCTGTGCTTTGTTATTTAACAATCTTTGTTCACACATCCTTGTCTGGATTATCAGTAGCTGTAATAGTCACTCTGCAGTTATTGCTGATACCAAATTTAAATGAATGTATCATGTCCCTAGACAAAGAGATGGTCAAGAAAGAACTGTTCTTTGGCTGGGCGCAGTGGCTTACAGCTATAATCCCAGCACTTTGGGAGGCCGAGGTGAGAGGATCACTTGATCCCAAGATCACTCTCGCTATGTTAACCAGCCTGGGTAACATAGGGAGTTCCTTTCTCTATTAAAAAATTAAAATAGGCCAGGTGTGGTGGCTTACACCTATAATCCCAGTACTTTGGGAGGCCAAGACAGGCAGATCACGAGGTCAGGAGATGGAGACCAGCCTGGTCAATGTGGTAAAATACCGTCTCTACTAAAAACACAAAAAATTAGCTGGACATGGTGGTGCATGCCTGTAGTCCCGGCTACTCAGGAGGCTGAGACAAAAGAATTGCTTGAACCCAGGAGGCGGAGATTGTAGTGAGCCAAGATCGCAGCACTGCACTCCAGCCTGGTAACAGAGTGAGACTGTCTCAAAAATAAGTAAATATAAAATAATTAGCTGGATGTGGTGGCACACACTTGTAGTCCTGGCTACTTGGGAGGCTGAGGTGAGAGGATCACTTGAACCCACAAGTTCAAGGTTGCAGTGAGCTGTGTTTGCATCACTGCACTCTAGTGTAGGCAACATAGGAAGACCCTGTCTCATCATCAACATAATAAAATGGTTCTTGTTTGAAGTGCCTCACTCATTCACTCATTCTGCAGGTCTAAGAAAACTCCCCCATCCTCAGAGTTGTGGCATAATTCTGTGTGCCTGGTACACAGATTACAGAATCAAAGAGATCACATGGTTTATTTCAGCAGCATTTCAGTTGGTTTAACTCCCCTTCACCATCCTTTGGATCTTGTTTCTCGATGTGTCAGGAGGCTTGAAAATGAGTATTGTTTGGAGGGGACTGTTGTTAATGTTTTATAAGTTTTAGTCTCACTTGGGGCTATATCTCTAAACGTTGGAGTAATGAGTTCATATATTTGTGGCTCCCTCCAGGGCATGTACATCAAATCAACCTATGATGGGTTGCACGTGATTACTGGAACCACAGAAAATGTAAGTGTATATTCGTTAAGTGCAAAAGCTGTTGTGTGTTTAAACAAATTACTTTGAATTTAAATGTGTGCATGCTGTTTGATTATGATGACAGCATGGGTGCCTGCTTTGTTTATTTTGTTGATAGAATATGGCCTGTCACCAGCTGTTGTTAATTTATTATTTAAATTGCCCTTTATTGCGCTTGTTCATATACCTTGCCTGGTTTTTACCCCTACCCTTGTCTTAATCATTCATTTTGCACCCTGAAAATGTTAAGCCATAAATACAAAAGCAATGATCTTTTTGTTTTTGAGAATCTCTCTTATAAGAATTGGGATTGGTGGCCATATGTATAAAATATAATTTTTTTGATTTAATGGAATTTGTATGTCTCCAAAGCAGCTATTCAGGATTTTTCTTACAACATATTTTTATACTTGTGTTTAATAATATTTGGCATGATATTGAAATTGAGTCCCCTCTCCCCATCCTTTGAATAGGAAAAGCAGGTCTATTTCTACTGTGAGAAATGTTTGTACACTGTGTACTTCCTTCTGGAAATTCTGCTATGAGTAGGGTTGTCTTTAGCCCCTCAAACATTTTGCATTTGTGAGAAGTAGAGCTAGCTGAATGCATTCTACTTGCAATCTACAATGTGTCTTGCTTTTGGAAGACATTGATATGAAACTAAAAATGTTTGGATAGCTTCCCTGGGTCTGTGTAAAAGAAGCATATATTTGGGGAATTAACCTATTTCATCAGCTAAGGCAGGAGGAGATAATTTCTAAAATTAGGGGTAATTTTAGTAGCTGCTTTTCTAATCTGTTTGATAGAAATATGTGTCTAATTTTGAGCTTCAGCTGCTAGATCTTTTGATAAAGGCAAATGGCAGGATCTGTGAAGTGTCTGTGATTAGCACTTGATTTTTGTAGTGAGAAAATGATATTGCTTAAGGCAGTCAATGAATTATAAATACACTGGATGCTTCTGGCAGATGATTGGGTAGGAAATGGTAGTGTCTTTTAGCATTCTCTGTTGAACTACAGTGAGGAAGCCCTGAGAGTCGCTAGGAGTTTTTATACCAGGTCACCTCCTAGCCAGTAACAGCAGAGGAAGCTCTGCTTTAGGCTGGGGATGGTGTTGAAGAAAAGGCACATGGTCTAGCACTTGAGTCTTCCTTCATCCTTGATCGAGACTCAGTACATTGCAGCTCAGCCATGATAAGAACACAGCCATGTCTGTTTGTATAGATCAGAAACATGGTGAATATTGTTTCAATTTTTAGAGTTGAAGTTTTGCTATCTAGCAATTTGATGATTATGTTGTCTGACTAACTGGACCAGTGTGTTTTTCGACTCTGTTGAGCCATCTTGAAGCAATTTCCATCTTGGATCCACACGTGGAGCACTACAAAATTACCATCAGAAGGAGAAGGCATAGTGTTTCCTTCTTACACTATCCCCCTTTTTACAGAAGAGTTCAGTGACAGACTAAACAAAGCTGCTTTTGAATTAAATGAAATAACATATATCATTAATGATATATTCCCTGAATTTCTACCAGAATTCTAACACTGGCTGACAGACTCAGGTTCTGTCCTGGTGCTCCCATACAGGACGGTATGGAAGCCATCTCAGGGAGTGGTGGCTACCATCTTGTTAGAGATCAAAAAAGAAAACATGTCTTCTTCCATCTGGTAATCCACTTGAAAATGTCACTCATTCCTTTAGTCATTCAATTTACATTTATTGAGTACTTGGAATGTGCTAGACTCTAGACCAAGTAAGTCTTAAGTCTTCTGGACAAGCGTAGGAAGTTAGGTGTGAGTCCATTTCTCCTAGGCTCAATCTGGATATTTATTCTTAATGTTGGGTATTTTATGCTTGAATGGCAGTAAAAAGTACCAGCTCCAGATCAGCTGTTGGCTATCATTTAAGGTTGTTATGACATTACTTTGGGAGGCTGAGGCAGGCAGATCAGCTGAGGTTTGAGGTTCCAGACTAACCTGGCCAGCATGGGGAAACTTTGTCTCACTGAAAAAATTAGTTGGGTGTGGTGGCGCATGCTTATAATCCCAGCTACTGGGGATGCTGAGGTGGGAGATTCACTTGAACCCAGAAAGCGAGGTTGCTTTCAGCTGAGATCCGCCATTGCACTCCAGCTAGGGTGACAGAGACTCCACCAGAATGTTTTAATGAAAGCCTAATCGTGTGGCAGTCGATGAAAATCACCCATTGTTTTCACAAGTGAATTACATCCATATTCTTCAATCTTGAACCTGAGGCTGAAGCAATGCCAGCAGCCATCTCAGGCTTTCAGTCCACTTCTTTGAAGGTTACCTGAAAGACTAGGATCATTCCAAAGCCAGACCAGCAGTGTCTGATATTTCTCTATCTTCATTTTTTTGATGTTATTTTAGACCTTGATAGGAGTCTAAAACAACCTCATCCATACTTCTATCTTCCGCCCCTGAGATCAGGTGGGAGTTAGATTGGCCTCTGAAGAATGGGTGCATTATTCTCTAGGTCATGACCCTTCTGCAGCAAACCAGCACAAGCATCATTTTCCAGTAGTCCTCCTCATGGTGAAGATAGGCAAGAGCTGCTGCCCTGGGAGAATTTTGGTACCAAGCTCTCTCTTTACCAGGGTTCTGCCAAGCACAACTCTTAATCACTTGACTGGACATTTGAGAAATGAATGCAGAAGGATCGTGAGGAAGGGAAGTCAACTCAGGACATCAGTCGATGTTTTTTAAGATCGCACATCTAGAGACAGGGACTTCCTGGCTTTGGGGCTATCTTTTGTAAAGTGAAGCTTATCTTAAATGAATCCCTTACCCAGGAAGATTAACCGGACTGGACCGATTAGGATCAAAATTACCAAAGTAGGCCTTTAACTGTAGGTTAAGCATCTGACACACAGGGACAAAAAGGAACATAGATAAATTCATTTTTTTAAGTGATGCAGGAAACTTGAGATGAACATGGGCTGGTCTCTCAGGTGAGCACTGCCGGTTATGGGAGCAGGTTAAATGTTTTCACAAATAACTGTCACAGTTACCCGAGCCTTGTGTGGCGTCCGGATATAATCAAAGGGAATATCTCTACAGTGTAGGGCTGCATGTTAATTTCTGGTTGAGCCTGTCACAGCAGTTTAGAGAAACTTCAGCCAGTGTGTCTTGGGTCTCATTGCTGTCCCTTTCCCTGTGTTCGAAGTTGCTATTTTTTGGATAGTTGGAAATTGTTTGAAGATTCAGCCTGTTATGTAAGTTAGAAAATTACATACTCTGTTTGACTAGAATTTGAAATCCAAGGCTTATCCTTTCTTCTTTTCTCAGTCATACATGAGATTCCCTCAACACAAAGAGTTCTAGGTTGCTTATATGAACAAGAACATCGTGAGCAAAATATTTGACAAATGGATTATATCCCTTTATATATATATTTGTTGTGGTGGTGGTGAATTAATAACCAGGCATTATTTGAAGGAAAACAAGTCTGGATTTTGGTTTGATACTGAAAACTCATTTTTTAATGTAATCTGGAAATGAAAACTAAATTCATTTTCTTTAAAGCAATTTCTGTTGCCACCAACTTTCTATTTTAACAACATTGCAATAATAGGTAAGAGAAGATGGAATGAGAACAAGGTTTAGTTTTAATAAGGAAATGAGATGACAGAGTTACAAGGGTGATTTTCCATGTTGAATAGTTGGTCAATTTTTTTTTTTGAGACGGAGTTTCGCTCTTGTTACCCAGGCTGGAGTGCAATGGTGCCATCTCGGCTCACCACAACCTCCGCCTCCTGGGTCCAGGCAATTCTCCTGCCTCAGCCTCCTGAGTAGCTGGGATTACAGGCACGCACCACCATGCCCAGCTAATTTTTGTGTTTTTAGTAGAGACGGGGTTTCACCTTGTTGACCAGGACGGCCTCGATCTCCTGACCTCGTGATCCACCTGCCTCGGCCTCCCAAGGTGCTGGGATTACAGGCGTGAGTCACCGCGCCCGGCCAGTTGGTCAGTTTTTATGAGATTAATTTTGATAAGGACATACATAAGAATTTTTTAGATGAACCATAGCTTTCTTTTTCTTTTCTTTTTATTTTTTTGAAATGGAGTCTCACTCTTTCACCCAGGCTGAGTGCAGTGGCTCGATCTCGGCTCACTGCAACCTCTGCCTCCTGGGTTCAAGTGATTCCCCTGCCTCAGGCTCCCAAGTAGCTGGGACTACAGGTGTGTGCTACCACGCCCAACTAATATTTTGTATTTTAATGTAGAGATGGGATTTCACCATGTTAGCCAGGATGATCTTGATCTCCTGACTTTGTGATCTGCCCACCTTGGCCTCCCAAAGTGCTGGGATCACAGGCATGAGCCACCACACGTAGTGTAGATGAACCAATAGCTTTTATCAGCCAATCATTTTGACAATATGTCCAGGCCGGCTGTGGTGGCTCATGCCTGTAATCCCAGGACTTTGGAAGACCAAGGTGGGTAGATCACCTGAGGTTGGGCTTTCAAGACCAGCCTGACCAACATGGTAAAACCTCATGCCTACTAAAAAAAGTAGCTGGGCATGGTGGCGCATGCCTGTAATTTCAGCTACTCGGGAGGCTAAGGTGGGTGAATCACTTGAACCCAAAAAGTGGAGGTTGCAGTGAGCTGAGACCCGCCATTGCACTCCAGCCTGGGTGACAGAGTGAGATTCCATCTTAAAAACAAAACAAAGACCGTATATCCAGTCTCTCCCCGATAAATTAGCTGAACCTGGCTGTTCTAACTGACAGCTTATCAGTTATAACTGACACTAATGAAATGGATAACACAGTATTCGTGTGTAAGGTCCTGTAGACTGTGTAGTTTCAGTACAGGAAATAAAGTACATTGTTTTATTTTTCCTGAGAAAATGCTATTTCAGTTGCTAATTTTCTACAGAAGAAAGAAGAAATAGAAGGTTTAAAGGAGTTAAGTCAGGTTGTTTTGATTCTCTACAGTCTCCTGCAGACAGATCGCAGAAGATTCATGCTGGTGATGAAGTCATTCAAGTTAATCAGCAAACTGTGGTGAGTTTGTTTGTTGAGACTTCATTTCCCTCCTTAGAACTTTTAATTACATCTAAAACCATTTTGTCTAAATTTTCAAAATTTGCTGTTTATATCCTATTTTTCATTCTTTTATGTCATGAGAACATGAACATATTTGTGCCTGTCTATTTTGTCTCTGTGTATTTGCTCATAGCTCTGATTGCCTAAGATAAATTCATAGGTTCGGTTTTTCGTTATTCATGAGCAAGTCTCCCCTCCCCATTTTCTTTGAAGGTGGGATGGCAGCTGAAAAATCTGGTGAAGAAATTGAGAGAGAATCCCACAGGAGTTGTGTTACTGCTGAAGAAGCGCCCCACCGGGTCTTTCAACTTCACTCCTGCCCCACTGAAAAACCTGCGGTGGAAGCCGCCTCTCGTACAGGTATCTGGGATTAACTGTAAACTCCATTTAGCATCAGCACCTGAACAATGCTGAGTATCTGATTTGTCTCCAACCAAAAAAGACGAAAATTTGAAAGTGATTGGTTGGTTTCAGGAGTTTGTATGTAATTATCCTATAATCCCGCCTATGTGAAAGTATAAATTCTAGATGTACATGGAGCAGTGTGGTAGCCAGTAGCCATAGGTGACTATTTACAGAATGAAATGAAATTAAAAGTTCAGAGAGGCCATGGCAGGCAGATCATGAGGTCAAGAGATCGAGACCAACCTGGCTAACATGGTAAAACTCTGTCTCTACTAAAAATACAAAAATTAGCTGAGTGTGATGGTGTGTACCTGTAGTCCCAGCTACTCAGGAGGCTGAGGCAGGAGAATTGCTTGAACCCGGGAGGTGGAGGTTGCAGTCAGCTGAGATAGCACCACTACACTCCAGTCTAGCAACAGAGCAAGACTCTGTCTCAAAAAAAAAGTTCATCTCTTCAGGATTGCTAGCCACATTTCAGGTACAGAATAGTCCCAGATGGCTAGTGACTCCCGTATAGGACAGTGTGGAGATGGACATTTTCTTCATTGCAGAAAGTTCCTTCTAGTCCTCCTCTCTCATTTCAAACACATACTTACATAACTATATACGGTTTGAACACTAATCCTGGAGAGACCACATGGGGTTGAGTCTTCAGCAGCACTTTACCAAGGCAGGGGTGGGGGTGGGGAGTGCAGTCCACCCCATGGGAAGCAGTATCACACCATTATTTAGACATTACATAGCATTGCCAATCTGTGCTGATAATAGAAGGCACACTGACTTTAAGTGAGCTTCATTTCAACTCTTCTCAAACAGTATGCCCCCTTATCACTGACACATGGGCTGGTCACACTCCTTGTTAGGCCATTGGTCCTCAGTGTTTATTTCCAAAACCAAGAATGAAAAGCAGTAACCTTATAATGCCCTTTTAGAAGATTGAGATTATGGTTTATCTGTAACTATTTTTGATGTTATTATATATCTCCGCATGGAAGAACAGTAGTCTTAAGCCATCAATTTTGAAACTTTGTGTGGCGAGGGACTGGAAAATACCTATAGGAGTCACAGAGGAGAGGTAAAAATAAATAATTCAGAGGCCGGGTGTGGTGGCTCACACCTTATAATCCCAGCATTTTGGGAGGCTGAGGCAGGAGAATCGCTTGAACCTGGGAGGCGGAGGTTGCAGTAAGCCAAGATCACGCCACAGCACTTCAGCCTGGGTGACAGAGTGAGACCCTGTCTCAAAACAAAAACAAAAACCAACAAACAAAACCTCTCAGTAAAGGTAGGGCAAGAGGGGAACATAATTACAGTCAGTTTATAAATAATAACCAAACATATTTGAAAATTTACTTTTTAATTGACAGATACAAATTGTATATATTTATGTTGAACAACACAATGGTTCAAAATATGTTTACGTTTCAGAATGGCTAAGTCAAGCTCATTAATATATCCATTACCTCACATACTTATTTATTTGTGGAGAGAACACTTAAAATCTAAGGTGTTACAGCGATGTAGCAATCTTCAAGCATGCAGTACATTTTTATTAACTGTAGACACCGTGCTGTACAGTAGATCTGTTGAACTTACACTTCCTGGCTAACCGAGACTTTGCACTCTTTGACTAGGATTCCCCAGTCCCCCTCCTTCCAACCTCTGGCAACCACCATTCTACTCTCTGCTTCTAAGAGTTCGATTTTTTTTCCTTCTGATTCCACATATAAGTGAGATCACATGGTATTTGTCTTTCTGTGCCTGGCTTATTTCACTTAACACGGTGTCCTCCGGGTTCATTCCTGTTATCACACATGAAAGGATTTCCTTCTTTTCTAAGGCTGAGTAGCATTCTACTGTGGATATATTTTCCTTATCCACACACCTGTTGATGGACTCTTGGGTTGATTCCATGTCTGGGCTGTTTTGAATAATGCTACAGTGAACATGAGGGTGCAGATATCTCCTGAGCCTACTAATTTCATTTCCTTTAGATGTATATCCAGTAGTGAGACTGCTTGTTAATTTTTCAGGGAACCTCCATAGTGTTTTCCATAATGGCTCCACTAATTTACATTCCCACCAGCTGTGCACTAGGGTTTCTGTGTCTCCTCATCCTCATCATCACTTATCTTTTGTTTATTGATAGTAGCCTTTCCAACGGGTGCCAGCTGTTACCTCACTGTGGTTTTGATTTGCATTTCCCCGACGATGAGTGATGTTGAACATTTTTTTCACATCTCTGTTGGCCATTTGTTTATCTCCTTTTGAGACATGTCAACTCAGGGCTGGGTGTGGGGGCTCACATGTGTAATCGTAGCACTTTGAGAGGCCAAGGCAGGAGGATTGTTTGAGCCCAGGAGTTTGAGACCAGCCAGGGCAACAAAGCAAGACCATGTCTCTACAATAATTTTTTAATCAACTACTTGGGTGTGGTGACATATAACTGAAGTGCCAGCTACTTGGGAGGCTGAGGTAGGAGGATTGCTTGAGGCTGGGAGCCTACTGAGAGCCTTGAATGTACCATTGTATCCACCTTGAGCTATGGAGTGAGATCCTGTCTCCAAAACAAACAAAAAGAAGTGACAGAGTAATGTCAATTCAGGTCCTTTGCCCATTTGTAAATCAGGTTATTTGTGTGTGTTTTTTGCTTTTGAGCTCCTTATATAATTTGGATATTAACCCCTTATCTGATTTATGGTTTGCAGATACTTTCTATGTTATTACCTTGTCCCTAATTTGCTTTGTCGATTATTTCCTTTGCTATGCAGAAGCTTTTTAATTTGATGTAATCCCACTTGTCTGCTTTTGATTTTGTTGCCTGCGCTTTTGGGGTCAGAGCCAAAAAATCATTGCCCATAACTGAGCCTATTGATTTTACCCCAGCTGCTTCTGTTTGCGTTGGTCTGTGTAAAATTTAAACTTGCTTAGATTTTTTTGGAATTCTCAGAATATGATACTTAATATTACAGAGGTGCTAATTCCTCATATGTAATTGACGGAGTGCCTGCCAGGTACTAGCTTTGCCTGCTAATTGGTTCATGAGATAAATGTTGGGTTCTGAAGGAAAGAGAGGTATGGACTGTGAGGTGAGAGCACTTTGGAGCCTGGAAGGGAGGGTGGGATTTTCATTGGCAGATGGGAGCCTGTATCATAGAGGAGATGAATGCGATTCTTTAAACATATTTGCCCACAAAAGGTAGATAGACCACCATCAGGGAAGGAGGCTGTGTCTTAGATCAGGTTTCCTGGAGCAGAGTCTGAGATGTACATTCTCATGAGAGCAATTTTTGAGGCCGTGTGCTCCATGTAAAACTGGTAAGGGAGGGAGAATGATGACGGGGAAGCAGCAAGGATGCCTCTCAGGTGCAGCATAGCCTTGACCTGGTAATGCAGGACCAAGCATCCTGGTGGAGCCACACCACTCCAGGCTCTGGTGGCCTGGCTCGGGTGAGGCAGCTCTGTCAGCTGAGGGTCATTATTCCAAGAAGGGGCAGCTATGCACTTTAGCAGCTGACACTCCCAGCAGCAGGGAGCGGTAGTGGTGGTAGAGAGACTCTAGGGGGGTCCCAAAGCTTCTACCACAAGGAATGAGCAGCTCAGACTGTCTGGAGCTCAGGGAGGGAGATAAAGTTGAACTGGTTGCCTGAGGCTGTAGTGGAGGTATGGAATGCTAGGCTGGGGAACATGGGCTTTCTTCCACAGGTGACAGGTTGACAGCTGCTTTTATATTAATAACTCTATTACTTTGCTAGGGCTGCCATACAGGATGGTAGAAGTACAAAGTCAAGGTGTCAGTGGAGTTGGCTTCATTCCGAGGACTCTCCCCTTGGCATGCAAATGGTGGTCTTCTGTCCTCGTGTGGTCCTACCTCCATATGTGTCTGTGTCTTAATCATATGGGACACTGGTGATGTCAGATTGAGCCCACCCTAATGGCCTCCATTTTCAATTAATCACCTCTTTGAAGACCCTGTCTTGAAATACAGTCACATTCTGCGCACTGGGGGGTGAGAATTTGAGCATAGAAAATTTAGGGGACACAGTTCAGGCCATAACAATATCAAAACATTAAGAACCACCAGAAGGAAGGCTATTGTATAGGGTAGATACAGGGTGATGTAGTCCTGGGCAAGTCTGGTGATGGGTGATTCAGTGAAAGACTAGGAATGCTAGAGGCCACTGGGAAGGACATCAGGAGGGCTCAGGAAGCAGCACAGCCTGGTGGTAATGAATATGGCCTCTGAGTTGAACCACTTGGGTTCAAATCCCAGCTCTGCCACTTACTAGCTGTTGAGGGACCCTTAGCCAAGGTATATAATCATTCTAAGCCATGCTCTTCTCATTGATAGTGTTGACTGTTAGAAAAGGTTTTGGGGTAAGGGTGAGAAGGACCAACAAGGCCAAGGAAAAGCAGGTGCGCAATATGGCAGGGAACCTGAGTGGTGACAAAAATTGGAAAGTCAGAAAAGAGGCCATTTGGAAGGAAGAGATGTCAGGTATTTTGAGCACAACTGAGTTAGAGGTGATAGAGGAAAATTCACATGATATGTTCAGAACATGAGTGAAAATAATTTTTAAAGTACAGGCTAGTGTCAGTCCCTTTGCTTCTGGAAATTCACTTGAGAAGGGACACTCTGCGATGTTCTCTGGTTTTGCCTACTTTTCTGCCAAGTTCCACTAACTGCAGTTTGGGGAAGAGGTGGTGATGAGACAAACACCTAATTTTGTTTGTGACCCAGGGGAGTAATTACCATGAAAATGCAGATGTCATTTTATAGCTTTGCTTCCAAGTGTTCTTGTGATGTGCTCAGGATATTTTCAGAATATAAACTCTGGTAGACAAATACTCCATAGGTATTTGTCTACCAGAGTTTATATTCTGAAAACAGCCCTGGGTGTTTTCCTGTGCTCTATTCTTCATTATTCTTTGTGCCTGGGCACCCACCATTCCCAGAAGAGAGCTCTCAGTCTTTTTTCAGCATCATGTTTGTTGTCCTGTCATAGAAAAGGCACTCATCACTGTTGATGCCACACTCCTGGTAAATGAGCATTACTGATATAGAAGGAATTATCGATGTGTGTGTTTTCAGGGAGTATCCATTTTGTAGAAATGCTCTAGTTTACTTTTGCTTCTAATATTTGGAGAATCTGGATCCTGGCCTCATATTTTCAGATACCGTCCAAGATTGACATGTTGATATGTCAATCAATTACACATTGACTAGAATTGACAGATTATGCATTAGTGGCCAAGGTTTAAAATATGGGAGTTCTACTTTGGAAGACTGTAAGTTCAGTCCCTGCCCCTGTGACTTGGTAACTCTCCTGAAAATAAACTGTCTTCTGTGATGACCCTGTCTAGCTCCATTACACTGGCTATTCAGTCCTTTCAATTCTTAGAATCAGTTCACAGCTTCACTTCAGGGAGCTCTTCCACCACAACCAGGCTGCGTAGGGTTGAAGGTAGCTTTTTTTTTTTTTTCTTAAATAGAGACAGGATTTCATTATTTTCCCCAGACTGATCTCGAACTCTTGAGCTCAAGTGATCCACCTGCCTCAGCCTCCCAAAGTGCTGGGATTATTACAGGTGTGTGGCAACATGCCTGGCCTACGGGTAGTTTTTATGTCTGCCTAGAGGTTAGCACAGTCTCACTGGCCTTCACCAAGTATTTGCTGCCTTCTAAGATTTCTTTGCTGTTCTTTCTACCAATCAGAGAAATCACTGTCATTGTTAGACTATAGGAAGGTAAGATTGAAGTTTTCACACAAGATATTACAAACTATGTCCTTTGAGACCAGTATCATATTCAAATTCAGCTGTGTGGATATGAAATTAAGATTAACTTGTATATATGAGTGCATATATGTGTATGTAGTTCTAAAATAAATGGTGTAAGGTTGTGTCTTTACTATGGGAAAGCAGTGTCCTAAGTTATTCACGTGTTCTCTTACTGAATTCTCACAGCCACCCTATCTTGATACTATTCTTATCCCTATTTATTCTCATTTTATAGATGGGGCACAGAGGCATTGTGTGACATGGTCAACAATAAACAGAGAATAAGGGCTGAGCGGGGTGGCTCATGCGCCTAATCCCAGCAATTTAGGAGGCTGAGGTGGGCAAATCACCTGAGGTCAGGAGTTTTGACCAGCCTGGCTAACATGGTGAAACCCCATCTCTACTAAAAATACAGAAATTAGCTGGGCATGGTGGCATGTACCTGTAATCCTAGCTACTTGGGATGCTGAGATGGGAGGATTGCTTGAGCCCAGGAGGCAGAGTTTGCAGTGAACTAAGAGTGTACCTCTGCACTCCAGCCTGGGTAATGAGAGAGACTCTGTCTCTAAAAAAAAAAAAAAAAAAAAAAAAGAGGAAAAGAAAAAAGTCAGTAGTAGTGCTACTGTTGACTAGGAATATTGCTTGGAACTCTGGATGGGACTCTGGCTAGTCTTAATAACTGTTTTGTTTTCTGTTTTCTTTTGTTTTGTTTTCGTTTTTGAGATGGGAGTCTCACTTTGTCTCCCAGGCTGGAGTGCAGTGGCACAAACTCGGCTCACTGCAATCTCTGCCTTTTTTTTTTTTTTTTTGTAGGGATGGGGCTTTACCATGTTGCCCAGGCTGGTCTTGAAGTTCTGAGCTCAAGAAATCCACCCACCTTGGCCTCCCAAAGTGCTGGGATAACAGGCATGAACCACTGTGCCCGGCCTTGCTAGTAATTTTTATAAACTAACTCATCTGATTCTCACTGCAGCTCTATGCAAGAGATTTTGTCAGTATCGCTCCTTTACAGAAGGGGAAAGGAAGGCCACAGATGTTTAAGTAATTTTGCTCAGAGCTAGAATCATAACCCTGGCACCTGGCTCCAAAAACTCTGCTTCATGCCACTATATATCGTCTTTCATATCCCTCAGCTAATTCTAAGGGTTTCATAGAGGAATAGAAGTTAAATATTGCTAATATCCATAAACACATGAATGACCTCAGTCCCTGTTCAGACATGGGAATGTCATTGGTTTGGGGGAGGGGAAATGAACACCAAGAATCATCTCCAAATTGACCTCCACTCTTTGCACTGCTGTGTTGCTCCTGTTTCAGACCTCACCTCCACCCACGACAACCCAGTCCCCTGAAAGCACTATGGATACCTCGCTGAAGAAGGAGAAGTCAGCCATCCTGGATCTTTATATTCCTCCTCCGCCAGCTGTTCCCTACTCTCCCCGGTATGTTGCTGTCCATTGTTATGGTATGCTTGTCTCCTGTTGGTGTAGTTTGTCAATGGTGGTGTGAAAAGAGGATCTTGAGAGAGGAAGTTGCTGAGCTGCAGGGTGATGGGGCTGAATCTTGGACGTCTGTTAAAAGTATGGTCAGCCTTACTTTATAAAAGTATAGGGACAGATCTATGTTCTGTTTGGTGAGGAGGGCCCTTTTGAGAAAAGAATATGGCAATATCAGCCAGGTGTGGTGGCTCACACCTGTAATCCCAGAACTTTGGGAGGCTGAGGCACGCAGATCACTTGAGCTCAGTTCAAGACTAGCCTGGGCAACATGGTGAAACTATCTCTACAAAAAAATACAAAAATTAGCCGAGTGTGGTAGCAGATGCCTATAGTCCCAGTTACTCAGGAGACTGAGGCAGGAAAATCGCTTGAGTCCAGGAGGTGGAGATTGCAGTGAGGAGAGTTTGTGCCATTGCACTCTAGCCTGGGAGACAGAGCTAGATCCTGTCTCAGAAAAGGATATAGCAATACCTTACTTTTGAAAAGTGAATGAAAACATGTGTTTTCCTGGGGCTTTGGAAGAGTCTGTTGAGGGGACCCTGAGGGTTAAATTTCATTAAACCTTACTTTTGAAAAGTGAATGAAAACATGTGTTTTCCTGGGGCTTTGGAAGAGTCTGTTGAGGGGACCCTGAGGGTTAAATTTCATTAAATCCATGGTAAATTCATCTTGTGGGGGTAGATAATGAGTATTTCTGTGAGATTAATGAGAGTCACAGCTTGATTTTGCTGAGAAAGATGTGTTCTTCACAGAACTTTAAAAAAAAAAAATCCTATGTGGCCAGGTATGATGGCTCATGCCGATAATTCCAGCACTTTGGAAGGCTGGGTCAGGAGGATTGCTTGAGACCAGAAGTTCAAGACCAGCCTAAGGAACATAGTGAGGCCCCGTCTCTACAAAAAAATTTAAAAATTAGCTGGGTGTGGTTGTGTGCACTTGTGATTCTAGCTATTCAGGAGGCTGAGGTGGAAGATCACTTGAACCCAGGAGGTTGAGGCTGAAATATACCATGATCAAACCATGTACTCAAGCCTGGACAACAGAGTGAGACCTGGTCACAAAAACAGAAAGCCAAAACCAAAGAATCCCAAATCCATGTGAGTGTAGGTGTTAACATTTCATATTTGTGTGTGTGTACCATAAATTCTTAAAGATAGTTCCTTTCTTCATGGCTAACTTAAATACTGTCCAGTGTAATGAGGGTGGTATATAGTGTATGGGATGATTTAGGTGTGATCTAGGCTTGTTTTTAGCAACTCACATGTTTATGTATGTTGCTAAAACTAGACAATCTGGCTCATATATTCAACATATATGTTCTGAGAGTATTGGGTCTGGGTTACCATCTGACACAAAACAGACTCAGTCCTTGCCCCTACAGAACAGCTAGGGGCTTATTCAACAATTCAAATGAAGTCCAGGCTGGATTTTATTACAGTGACATTTTACTTAATCTTGGAGTTTTTTGTTTGTTGGTTTTCATTTGAAGCTGTGTTATTTGCTTCATTGTGTTTCTTCTGTATTGGGTGCAGAGATTGAACATTGTTTTCCTCTTCCTTGAGTGTTGGTTTACACAGAACTTACTACAGCGTGTAGAGATTGTACCTCAGGTGATCGGGGCATTCTGGTTTGCAGGATCTTAAGTGTGTTTAAAGTTAGAGGTAGTCTTTGCCTCTGCACATAGAGAGCACGGGGCTCCACTGATGACTAATATGTGGATTGTTCTATCTGAAACTGGAAGAAGATGCTCTCCCTTGATCCAGAATGTTCTTGTCTGGGTTGCTGGAGTTATGGCAAGCAAAGGGGTAGTGTATACATAGTGAGAGATAAAGGAACCTGGAGCTAGAACGAGAACTGGATTAAACCACTTGGGGAGATGATTTTGAGAGTGCACACACACCACTCGTGAGGGACTTTCTGAGGAATAAAAAATGTGAATGGATTACGGAGAAATGAGTCATGAGAGTTTTGTGAGTGGGGAGTTATATGCCAGGTTTAAAGTTATGGAAGGACATGTATTTGTGGGTGGGAGGGGTGGGTGGGTGCCAGCTTACCTGGGAATACCACACACAGGCGTGGCTGATTAGTGGATTCCTTTGGGACTCAGTTGATTCTATATTTGTCTAGTAGTTTTTGTCCTGATTCACCTAATGGAATTTACTAAGTGTAAAACAACTAATCAGCTGGTAGCTTGGACTCAAGTTAATCCTATACTTTGAACTGACATGTAGCTAGAGTTAGGATGGAATCAGTGATCCAACTTTTGCTGGTTTTTACAGTATTTAGTTCAGAAAAGAACCACTCTTTGTTGGTTACTATAAAGGTTCCTTTGTGTCTTTTGACATGGTTTTCAAATCTAACAACTTCATTATACATCAAGAGTCTTTTTTGCTGGATTTTGGCAAAGATACAACTCTTGGCATGAGCAACATGGTTCAATAGAACATACCTTAATGTGTGATTGCTGAAGTAAACAGGAGATTCACCTATAGCACAGAAGCACAGGAAAGCTAGAGCTGTCTTTTCAAAAGTATATTTGTTTAGATATATATTTTAAAACCCTGCATTTACTCCTATGTTTTTTTATTTTTTGAAACAGAGTCTTGCTCTGTGCCCAGGCTGGCATGCAGTGGCATGGTCTTGGCTCACTGAGACTTCCACTTCCCGGGTCAAGCAGTTCTCCTTTCTGAGCCTCCGAGTAGCTGGGACTACAGGCACCTACCACCCAGCTAATTTTTATATTTTTAGTAGAGATAGGGTTTCATCTTATTGGTCAGGTTGGTTTCAAACTCCTGACCTCAGATGATCCACCTGCCTCAGCCTCCCAAAGTGCTGGGATTATAGGTGTGAGCCACCGTGCCCGGCCTGCATTTACTCTTATTTCATCATGTCATGGTATTTTGCTCTTATTTAATGGATCTCTATGTATGTGAGTGACAACTGGGGTTGAAAAACGGAACGCTTTTCCTCCAGTGGGAAAAGAGAATTTAAATTATCTTCTGTGTGCTGGAGGTAGCACGACTGCTGGAATTCTTCAGTATGAGAACATCTTTGTAAACAACTTAATTATTGCCCATATTATCTTCCAGGGATGAGAATGGGAGTTTTGTTTATGGAGGGTCCAGTAAGTCCAAACAACCATTGCCTGGTCCTAAGGGTTCAGAGTCCCCGAATTCCTTCTTGGACCAGGAAAGCCAGAGACGGAGATTTACCATTGCCGACTCAGATCGGTTGCCTGGGTATTTGGTGGAAACCAACGTTCTGCCCACAAAAATGAGAGAGAAAACACCATCTTATGGTAAGTTTCGAGAGTTTGTTTTGTTCTGCCTTGGGCCTTGACTTCTCTTCCCCGCCCCCTGCCTTAGTTAGAACTGTTGGATGAATTTGGCAGACTTTAAGAGTAATCTGAGGAAAACATAAACCTCAATGAAATTCTAAGTATGAGACCTTTATTCATCTCTCTTAAGTGGATCCTTGTTGAGTCATTACTCTGCCTGGCATCAAAGCCCGACTGGGTGAGATCATGTTACAATTTCAGCTTTCCGTGCCCGGGCTTTAGCTTTGGAGTGGCTTTGCTCTGTAGACCCACAGGCTCAAGTTTAACGTGCCTCTATCTTAATTGCCTGCTGTGGAAATACAGTGCTTTAAAATACTTCTCTTATTTTAAAATGTGTTATTGCTTCTGTCCAATTGGGTGTGATATTGTGGGGTCTAAGTTGAAGGACTCACTAAAGTTCAGCACTCATCAGACTTGTCACCATCCTTCTCTTCCCTCTGAAGGCAAGCCTAGGCCTTTGTCCATGCCGGCTGATGGGAACTGGATGGGGATCGTGGACCCTTTCGCCAGACCTCGAGGTCATGGCAGGAAAGGTACGTTTAATCCAAGCAAACCAAGGAACAGCAAATGGGGAGTGAACAGACCCAGGGCCTGGTTTTAGCTCTGTTTCTAAACGTGTTACAATAGCTAGATTGAGTACTTGGCCTTTCCGAGTCCTGCTTTCTCATCTATAAAATCAGGGCTGCTGAAGGTCTTTTAAGAGCCTACTTATTTCTAGAATGCAAAATTACATAATCTAGTTAGTGATAGTAAATATCCTAATTAGCACTGAGTGCTATAAAAAGGCTGTAGACTTTAATGGTCTAATTTTTATTTATTCATTTATTTTTTAGAGGCAGGGCCTTGCTCTGTTACACAGGCAGTAGTGCAGTGGTAGGATCACTGCAGCCTTGAACTCCTGGGCTCAAGTGATCCTTCTGCCTCAGCCTCCTGAGTGGCAGGTACTACAGATGCATGATGTCACACCTGGCAAATTTTTTTTTAATTGGTTGAGATGGGGTCTCAATATGTTGTCCAGGTTTGTTTCAAACTAGTGATCTTCCTGCCTCAGCCTGCCAAAGTGCTGGAATTAGAAGCATGTGCCACCATACCCAGCCAAAGATCTAATTTTTTTTTTTTTTGAGATGGAGTCTTGCTCTGTTTCCTGGCTGGAATGAAATGGAGCAACAGAGCAGTGGTGCAATCTCAGCTCACTGCAACCTCTGCCTCCTGGGTTCAAGCAATTCTTCTGCCTCAGCCTCCTGAGTAGCTGGGACTACAGGCACGTGCCACCACGCCTGGCTAATTTTTTGTATTTTTAATAGAGACAGGGTTTCAACATGTTGGCAAGGATGGTCTCGATCTCTTGACCTTGTGATCCACCCACCTTGGCCTCCTAAAGTACTGGGATTATAGACGTGAGCCACCGCACCTGGCCAAGTCTAATTTTTTTAATAAACAGAAAAAAATTATTCATTAATCTTTTTTAAAATTTATTTTTTAAAATTGAGATAGAATCTTACTATGTTGCCCAGGCAGGCCTTGAACTACTGGGTTCAAGTGATCCTCCCACTTAAGTTTCCTGCGTAGCTGGTGTTATAGACATGTGCCGCCATGCTCAGCTTGTATTAAACAATCTTATTCTCAATTTTGTGACTTTTATTTTTGGAGTCTGTTTAATTTCTGGTGAACAAACATAGGGTTGTTTTTTTTTTCCCCAAGTCCTTCTTGTGTTAGAAGGTAATTACAATTTGAAAAGAAATTTGTGTTTAATTCACCCTGTAATCAAAGTCACTGGTTACTATACTAGTCCTGAGTGAAATGTTTTGAAACATTCTCATTTTTTTGCCTGACTGCACTTCATTATCATCATTGGCAGAACGTTATAACATTGTTTTTGCAGTTGTTGAAACAAAGAGCTGGTGAAAAGTTAAAGTACAGTAGGCTTTAGCTAGCAAAGGAAGAAGAAAAAATTATGGAGGCCTAACCTTCCAAAGGGATTGATTGACCCCTGACCCTTTCTAGACACTTGGTTAAGTTTGTCACCTGAGTACCCATATTGCCTGGATTATGCTAAAGTGAAAAAGGGAATGATGCCTGGGTACCATTCCAGATACCCTTAGTTAACATGTGAGTATCGTGTAGCAGTCAGCAGGTGGCAGGGCTGTCCTTGGTTTAGATTTAGACACGGTAACATCTTCCTTGCCCTTCTTCTGAGCCCGGATTGAGCCTTTTATTTCTTTTTTACTTGGAGAGATGAAATGTAGTGATTGGGCTGTGTGAAATTGGGAAATGGAAGAATACTTCTCCCCCCCACTTCTCCTTCCACATTTTTCTTGCATGATTATCTTGGAATAAAGGTATCTATCTACAAACAGCCACTTAAAAAAATAACAGTTTTATTGGGATATGACTCATTGCATAAAGTTTAGCCTTTTCAAATGTACAATTAGGTGGGTTTTAGTACATTCACAGAGTCGGGCAGCAGTTACCACTATTCCAGACCACTTTTGTCACTCCAAAAAGAAACCTTGTACCTTTTAGCATCACCCCCAATTCCATCCTTCTTCAGCCCCTGGCAGGCACTCATCTACTTTCTGGATTTGCCTGTTCTGTATATTTCATATAAATAGACTTGTTCAATATGTGGCTTTTTGACAATGGGCACTTTTTAGATGTGACTTTTCCCCTTTTACACATTGTATTCCAAGCACATTGAAAAACGTGGAAAGCATGAGAAAATAAAACTCAGCTTCTCCATCCTAAGAAATAATCATGTGAATGTTTTTTGTGACTTCCAGTTGTCCCTATAATTACATTTATATACTTAGAAAAATGTGCAAAATGGGAGAAGCAAATATTTAATAACACTGTGCAAAATGAATATTACCCAGACCATATTAAAAAAGAATAAAGCTGTATTACTATGCAGTCTTATGGCTCTAGTGCCTATTTATTTCTTCAATGTGCCACTGTTGGAAATTTAGGTTATTTTTGTTCTGGTTTTTTTTTTTTTTTTGGTAGCCAGGGTGTGGCGGCTCATGCCTAAAATCCAGTACTTTAGGATATTGAGGTGGGCAGATCATTTGAGCTCAGGATTTCAAGACCAGCTGGGTGGGGTGGCATGTACCTGTAGTCCCAGCTATGTGGGAGGCTGAGGTAGGAGGATCTCTGGAGCCTGAGAGGTGGAGGCGGCAATGAACTGCGATGTCACCACTACACTCCAGCCTGAACGGCAGAGCGAGATCCTGTCTCAAAAATAAAAATAAGCATAAAAATAAATGTTTTACTAAGCATCTTTGTCCATAGATCTTTGTACATTTTGGGGTATAGAATTGCTGCTTTACAGAGATGCTACATGTTACCAAAGTGTCCTGTATTTTCAGTTTCTATTCAGTTTCTTAACATTCCACCCCTATCCAGGGGGTCTACTGGCCTTTAGGGCAGGATCACTCTTTTCCTTGTTCAGGAATGTCCCTGAATGCCCGACTTTAATGCCTGGCATTTTAGAGTACATAAACAATTCTTGTTCAGGCATTGCAGGGCATTAAAGTCTTTGATACCCAACCATTAAAGGAGCCCCTTGTGTTACGTCTCAGGCGCTAAAGCAGCCTGAAGTATGAGGGACCTTTTCCATTTTTGCTTCTAGAGCACCCACTGGTGGGCCCAGCCACGTGTGGGACCTGTGGCCAATCCAGGGAGGAGAGCAGGGTATGGTGCCCACTTTCAGGGTAGTGGCAGAAGTCTGGGCAGGCTGAGGGCCCTCAAAAGAGCACTGTGCAGGGGATTGTGATTGATTGATTTTTGAGATGGAGTCTTGCCCTGTTGCCAGGCTGGAGTGCAGTGGGGCGATCTCAGCTCACTGCAACCTCCGCCTCCTTGGTTCAAGAGATTCTTCTGCCTCGGCCTCCTGAGTAGCTGGGATTACAGGTACGTGCTACCATGCCCAGCTAATTTTTGTATTTTTAGTAGAGACAGGGTTTCACCATGCTGGCCCGGATGGTCTCCATCTCTTGACCTTGCAATCCACTGGTCTTGGTCTCCCAAAGTGCTGGGATTATAGCTGTGAGCTACCACTACCGGCTGGGATTGTGATTTTAATGGATTTTGTCTGGAAACAGGGGAAGACGCCCTTTGCCGGTATTTCAGTAATGAGCGGATTCCTCCGATCATCGAAGAGAGCTCTTCTCCCCATTACCGGTTCTCCAGACCCACGACCGAGCGGCATTTGGTCCGAGGTGCGGACTACATCCGAGGAAGCAGGTGCTACATCAATTCAGATCTCCACAGCAGCGCCACAATCCCATTCCAGGAGGAAGGGACCAAAAAGAAATCTGGCTCCTCAGCCACAAAGTCCACAGAGCCGTCCCTCCTGGTCAGCTGGTTTACACGCCTGAAACTGTTGACTCACTGAGAGGGACCCTGCTCAGGCCACCCGCCTGGCTCCTGCTCCAAGTGCCTTGCTTTTACAGCGGACAGCCTCTTCCCGTTCCAGGCACAGTATTATGTAGTGACCTTATGCTATTTCTTTCTTTCTTTCTTTTTTTAAAAGTTATCTACTGCCCTTCTTGGAAGTTTGCAGGATTCGATGGGAACAAATTCAGAGGATCTTAGGTGCTGGCTTGTGAAGACACAAGGAGGGGAATGACTGGAGCCTTGTCTCGCTTCCCCAGAGACAGAACGTGGAGAGACACCCTAGAAATGGCAGTCCTGGCCAGAGACGCGGTCATTGTGACGGACTGTTGACTGGTAGCGTTGTTCCTCTTTGAGGGACTGAGGGGACTGAAATTAGTGGCTGTTTTCACACAAATATATTGGTTTGTGGTCCAACTTCTTTATCTGAAAAAGCCAGTGAGAAAACATTTTTGATTTGATTTTTTTTTAAGCTATATACCATATTCGTAAGTGTAGCAGCTTTGACTTTGCAATAATGTGGCAAGTGTCTGATTCTCCTTTGAGGCAGATGTTAAGTGTAGCCTGTTACACTTGTTCAATACCTTCTTCATGACAGTCTTAGTATAGATCAGTTGGTACCGAAACACATGAACACATTTTGATAGGGCTTATTTCACACAAAGAAGTTTGTGGTTATTTGTGTGGGGTGTTGTTGTTTTATATATTATTGTTTTTAAGGAAAAAGAAGCTATTAGATTCGCTGACAGCCAAAGTATCATTTAGAAAAGTGAAACAACAAGATTTAGGTTTATGAAAGGTCTATCAGTTTGCATTTTGACCTGTTCAGTGTATTCTGTCTTCCGGCATAGTATGTGCAGTTCTTCAAAACTGTACACGATTTGCTGATTAGAAATATCTTGGAAAGCCTCATGGTCGCTAATTTTCAACTAGCATCAGGTATTTTGAAAATGTGTGTCTGGATATTAACTCTTGTTTAAACTGAATGTATGATATTTTGTTAGAATGGAAAAGTACTATCTTGTTAATTTAAGTATTTTAAATATAGTTGTATATTTTTCTTACTCTTAGTCACCTGTAATTGAAATATTTCTGTTATGCGTCATACACGAAAGCTAGTGAAAAAAGAAAGTGCAAGGTGTTTTCAGATTAGCAAGTGACTATCATGGCTCTTACCAGCAGGGCACTATTGTTAAAAAAAATCAAAATAAATCCTTCCAAGAATTTTGGGGTTTTATGGATTAGAAATGGAAGAGCAGGAGAAGCATCTGCAAAGTGAAATCGCACGAGGGTAGTTTTCTGAGGTATCTTCCTAGGCAGAAATGAAGGCCCCTACTCCAAAATGTTCTTTCTCACACCGCTGGAATTGTTGAGTTTGCTCAACTGCCTGGAATTGAGCCCATGAAGATGCACCGTAGGTGGGAGAACACGTCCCGACCCGGCACGTACTCCATCACCAGGTACAGGTTGGAGTTGTCCCAGGTTGGAGTCAGGAAACATTTTCCCTTTAAAATGCCTCTGGTGTGATTAAAGTCACCATCAATCACTCACGTATTATTACTGTGACTGAATTCAGTCAGGCTGGCTTTTTTTTTTTTTTTGAAATGGAGTCTCAATCTGTCACCAAGGCTAGAATGTAGTGGTACAATCTCAGCTCACTGCAACCTCCACCTCCCAGTTCAAGTGATTCTCCTGCCTTAGCCTCCTGTGTAGGTGGAATTACAGATACCCGCCACCATGCCTGCCTCATTTTTGTATTTTTAGTGGTGATGAGATTTCACCATGTTGGCCAGGCTGATCTTGAACTCCTGACCTCAATTGTTCTGCTGGCCTCAGCCTCCCAAAGTGCTGGGATTACAGGTGTGAGCCAATGTGCCCAGCTCAGTCAGGCTGTTTTCCTCTCCACCTCTAAGATAACTGCCATGAAGATCTGGTATTTCGGTCGGGTGTGGTGGCTCACGCCTATAATCCCAGCACTTTGGGAGGCCAAGGTGGTAGATCACCTGAGGTCAGGAGTTCGAGGCCAACATGGTAAAACCCCATCTCTACTAAAAATAAAAAACTTAGCAGGGCATGGATGAGCACCTGTAGTTCCAGGTACTTGGGAGGCTGAGGCAGGAGAATCACTTGAACCCTGGAGGCGGAGATTACAGTGAGCCGAGATCATGCCACTGCACTCTAGCCTGATGACAGAGCAAGCAAATCTTTCTTCCTTTTTTTTTTTTTGAGATGGAGGTTTGTGGTTCGGGACCCACAGGGTGTTCAGCGCACCAGGAGGGTGGGGGATGGGCAGGGGAGGTCTCTCCTGTAGGGCTCTAATGATGAGGAGGGAGCTGTGTACGAGGGGTGAGCCAGCCCTGCCTGTTTACTCTTGTCTTGAGCTGGCTTTATGCCCAGGAAGTGGATGGCAGCACCCCCTCTTACTCCCCAGATTGTGGGGAGAGCTAAGAGTCGTAGTTCCGCCGTGTAATGAGTTAATTGCTTTGGAGGTCTTAGCTGGCAGGTTAGCTCTTTTTCTGTGGGGCAGTCAGTCTTCATTATAGGCAGTGCCCAACCAGATCGCTGCTTTTCAACCTTTGTTCTCTGGAATCCTGGGCTGCTCTACCTTCAGTCAGCCTCCACAGGCTTCGTCTGTTTTTTTATTTGAGGTTTTTCTCCTGAATTGTGTTTGAAAAATACATTGCTCCTAGAAAAAACTTTGTAAACCTCTACTGTTGACATATATAAATAATAGTTTAATATGGATTTCTTAGAAATTAATGGAAACTGCTTGCCTCAGTAGTAATCCAGGTTTAATTGTGGACATGTGTTCACATATGAAGATGCTCGATGATGCTTTTTGACAGAATCCTTTATTTTTATTTCTTTAAAATAATTTTTTTTTTTTCTGAGACGGAGTCTCGCTCTGTTGCCCAGGCTGGAGTGCAGTGGTGCAATCTTGACTCACGACAGCCTCTGCCTCCCAGGTTCAGGCAATTCTCCTGCCTCAGCCTCCTGAGTAGCTGGGATTACAGGCACACACCACCACACACGGTTAATTTTTGTATTTTTAGTAGAGATGAGGTTTCACCATGTTGGCCAGGCTGATCTTGAACTTTTTGACAGGATACTTTAAAAGAGTGATTTTTAAACTCTACCAGACACAACTCAATACCTACCCCTGTTATAATATTTTAAAGCATCACTTTTCAATCTTTAAATGAAAATCATGGATGATAAATCTTACCTTTACTCATAAAAACATCACTCCATTTACTATTCTGAAACGAAACTAGCAGGTAATATAACTAGCCTCTAAAACATACACATCCTTGTTACGTTTTAACTGAAACAGAATATTTTATAATGAAGTAATTATTTTCATATGTAAATGTTCTTATATTACAAGATGTAAATTACTAAGCAGGGCACATACTTTGTATGTGTGTGTATAAATTATGTGAAAAATCACCATGAATGTGGTAGATATCAATTCAGATTTGCTGCACTGGCAGTTCAATACCAGGAACAGGGTTGAGGTCAGCAGGATGATTTTCTAAAATGTGGCCAGTTCTTGATAAAGTTCTAGGCATAACAGGTCTATAATGGCTTTTCTGATATAGTGCTTGCTGTGTGCCTGGCATTGTTCTAATACCTTTCTAATAAGTTTACGAGGTGAATACTGCTGTTAGTCCTGTTTTACATATGGGGGAGTTATCCAGGTTATGTGCTAGTTACCCTGATTGTCTACTCATAACGGTAGAGCTGGGATTAAAATGAAAGCAGCCCAGCTCTAGCTTCCTTGCTCATAATCACTTGCCTGTACCGGCTTCCTTCAGTTTATAGAATCCTCTAATTGCATTCCTGAAAATTCCAAAGCATAGTAAAACTGGGCTGAAAATTCTCTCTGTGTTTATATGTAAGATGAAATTAGATCATAGATTTGTTACTGTAAACTGAGTTTCCATGTATTTGAATATTTGGCCGGGCAATTGAAAGTTGTGTTGATAGGGTCAGCAATTTGTTGTGAGGACCGTGGCCTGCAGCGTACGTGTAGCATGCATGCTCCAAAAGGCTAAATCCCGGTAGAGGCTGCCCATCACTGGCACCTCCAACGTGCTTACCTTTCCAAAACTGCCTCTAGGGGGCGGTACCATCCCTTTCAGAGCAAGTTTTTGTGTGTGTGTGTGTGTTTTTTGTATTATACTATAAATTCTTGAATCCATGTGCAGCACGTGCAGGTTTGTTACATAGGTATACACGTGCCATGGTGGTTAGCTGCATCATCTATATTAGATATTTCTTCTAATGTTATCCCTCCCCAATTGCCCCATCCCCTGCTATCCCTCCCCTAGTCTCCCGTGACAGGCCCTGATGTGTGATGTTCCCCTCCCTGTATCCATGTGTTCTCATTGTTCAACTCCTATTTATGAGTGAGAACATGCAGTGTTTGGTTTTCTGTTCCTGTGTCAGTTTGCTAAGAATGATGGTTTTCAGCTTCATCCATGTCCCGGCAAAGGACATGAACTCATCCTTTTTTATGGCTGCATAGTATTCCATGGTGTTTATGTGCCACATTTTCTTTATCCAGTCTATCACTGATGGGCATTCAGAATCAGTATTTTAAAAGAAATCCTGTATCCTCCTTAAGTAGTGTTTCAGTCTATATATTTTTCGGTTTTCTCTCTACTTCTCTATCAGTTCTTTCCCCACCAAACCTGAAGTCTTAGAATCTATTTTGTGGACCTTCTTATTTTTATTTTTTCCCCTGGAAGACCAGGAACATTCCTGTTTCAGGTTGTTAGTATCGCAGCAAACCCTGAGATATTGACACATAACTTAGCATCCTCCAAAGAGCTCGAGTAAGTAAATCTGACATTTGAATGTCACCGGCAAAGCATGAGACTCATGCTGCCTTTTTACCCCCATAGGCACGAATGGTATGGAGAAGTAGCCCTAACTTGCTTTCTCCTACTGTGGATGAGATTAGTTTTGTAGACCACTAGTTCATGTTTTGCTCCTACCCTTGCTGATAAAATCACTGCATCATTTCTGTGGGGATGAGACTATGGCAAGCTACTTCCTTGGAGAGTCTATGGAAGATGGATGTCTTAAAAGTAAACTGCTTTTTGTATGGCCACTCATTGGCTTGGCCAATGATACTTGATGTTATTTATTTTGTTAAGTTACTCTGTGTCTTAATCAGCTCAGGCTGCATTAACAAAATACCATACACTGATATTTATGAGGGCCCCACCCTCAGGACCTACTCACCTCCCAAAGACCTGCTTATGGTATTAGGCCCACCTCCTAATACCATTGCATTGGTAATTCAACATACGAATTCTGGGAGGATATAAACATTCATTCCATCGCACTCGGCTTTTGTGTTTTTTTCAAAACTTTCATGCTAATCAGCTGGAAAGTGAGTATTTTAAAATCTGTTTTAAAACTGGCTTAAGCAGCATACAAAAGCTGATTTCTGATGTTTCTTCCAATACCTGGAAGGTTTTGCATGATGTGTTTACCCTAGTTAGGGTCCCTTGATCCAAGTTGAAGACCTCAACATACATTTGGTTCCTAAAGGAACTTAAATATATATTTTATAGCCTATAGGATGTGGAATTAGAAAAAAATGAATCTCTTTACTATAAAACTTACTTTATAATTATTTGGAAATTTCACAGTTGCTAAGTTTCACCTTAGAGTTTCTATTTATTTGGGGCCAGAGTTATTGCCAGAAGTGTGCTAATTTGACAAAGAGTAGCTTTTACATAATCAAAGGAAAAAGTGATTGCATCATGTTCAGACCTGCTAAAGGGCCTTGCTTTTCCTCTAGTTTTAGGGGTGTGGAGTCTGTCCAAAACCCTATGCATGTGTGTATATGAAAGACAGATTTTTTTTTTACTCAAAACATTTTTCAGCTGGGTGTGGTGGCTCACACCTGTAATCCCAGCACTTTGGGAGACAGACAGGTGGATCACGAGATCAAGAGATTGAGACCATCCTGGCCAACATGGTGAAACCCTGTGTCTACTAAAAACACAAATATTAACTGGGCATGGTGGTGCACACCTGTAGACTCAGCTACTTGGGGGGCTGAGGCAGGAGAATTGCTTGAACCCGGGAGGCAGAGGTTGTAATGAGTCAAGATCGCGCCACTGCAATCCAGCCTGGCAACAGAGCAAGACTTCGTCTAAAAAAAAAAAAAAGTCTTTAAATAACGGCCAATGGCCTACTGGTTTGGACAGAGGAGAGAAATTTTATCTATAAGCAAAAAATAATGCTGCACCGCCAAGAGGCTATCATACACAGTTTATAGCTTTTCCAGAACGCTTGGGGTATATGTTCTACTCCCCTTCCGCAGAAATGCACATGGCATCAGTGATTAAGGACTCAATTCTGGTTGTAACTTGGCTATCCCTAGGCATATTCTAACATTCTATGGCAACCTTTATGAAGCTCGTCTTACGATGATTACCTGAAAGTTGGTCCTAATCCTTCATTCCCTCCTGCATGTCACTGATCATGGGAGTCACTGCTCTTTGAGGAAGGCAGTCTACAGCCTGAGCATTCATGTCATGCTCACAGCCAACCTGTTACTCGCTGGCCTCCTTTACCAAGGTCCTTGTTTCATGAAGAAGTTCTGAAACTGAGGTTGGAGATAAAAATTAAGAAATAAATCTCGAGCTGGGCGTGGTGGCTCACTCCTGTAATCCCAGCACTTTGGGAGGCTGAGCTGGGCAGATCACCTGAGGTTGGGAGTTCGAGACCAGCCTGACCAACATGAAGAAACCCTGTCTCTACCAAAAAGTACAAAATAAACTGGGCATGGTGGTGCATGTCTGTAATCCCAGCTGCTCGGGAGGCTGAGGCAGGAGAATCGCTTGAATCCAGGAGACAGAGCTTGCGGTGAGCCGGTATTGCACCATTGTACCCTAGCCTGGGCAACAAGAATGAAACTCAGTCTTAAAAAAAAAAAAAAAAAGGAAATCTCAAAGGTATTTAAAAGGGCAATGGAATAATTACTCCTTACACCTAGGGATAAGGATGTTCTCATTTCCTTCCTCTTGTCTGGAGTGTTATAAACATTCAGATGTTTGTGAAGAAATGATTAAAAGGAGAGAAAATATCAGGAGAAAAGTGATTAAAACGAGAGAAATGTTCTTCCACTGACTGGACCCATTAAAAGGGAAAATTGAACTTTATTGTTAGGGGGATGAAAACTGGATTTTATTTTAAGATATTTCTTCACTATTTTGTCATATCTTGCGCTGAACATTTTGATGATCTTAGGGAGAACATTTTGATTATCTTAGAGAATCATAAGAGAGCTTCAGTAATGAAGTTTAATATAAAGTAAGATTGTCTCTGAAGGAAGAAATGGTCCTTTAAATTTGGTGTCAGTTTCTGTTTTCTTACTCATTTCTAAACTTTCTGTCGCTCCAACTGAGTCTGCACTGGATGAGAGGAGGGATTTGCAGAATTAGCACGAATTTAGAAGCCTTTAACTTTTGGAAATTGGCATCAAGCAGATAGAAGCAGGCGGGGGCTCAGCTTTTGAAGTCGGATCATCCAGCTGTCCTACTTTGCCACTTATAAGATCTTTGACTTGAAGCAGGTGACTGATCTCTCCACTCCTCATTTACCTATGAAATGGGGATAATAATAGCATCTTCTTCAAAGGCTTATGGTGATTAAATGAGATAATATTTTTAAGGTCCTTTGTATAGTCCGGCACACAGCATTTAAAAAATATTGACTCACATTCCTATAGTAGCAGTACTGATTCCATTGCAGCCTCTAGTGAATAACATATTCATAACTGGCCAACAGGAAATTGCTCATTCCTTTGTCCATAAGCGGCAAAATCATGCCATTGTGAACTGTCCAAGGGCTGCAATGTGGTCAGTGGCCTAGAGATGTAGTTTTTACTGTTAGAAATCTTACTTGGGCTGGTGTGGTGGCTCACGCCTGTAATCCCAGCACTTTGGGAGGCCGAGGCGGGCGGATCACAAAGTCAAGAACTCGAGGCCATCCTGGCCAACATGGTAAAACCCTGTCTCTACTAAATATACAAAAATTAGCTGGGCGTGGTAGCACATGCCTGTAGTCCCAGCTACTCGGGAGGCTGAGGCAGGAGAATTGCTTGAACTCTGAAGGCAGAGGTGGTAGTGAGCCGAGATCGCACCATTGCACTCCAGCCTGGCAACAGAGTGAGACTCTCGTTTCAAAAAAAAAAAAAAAAAATTCTCACTTAGATGTTTTGGCTAAGTCAGAACTCAAGAAATGACAAAAGTCTATGATTGGACACACATTCAGAATAATACAGTATTTTTTAATATGGATTTGATTTTTCATCAGCATATCCTCTCTTAAATCCCTTCCAGTTCCTTCAACAAAATGATATATGAAAACAAAGAAAATCAGAGCATTTCGCCCCCATCCTAGTTGGCTGAAGCATTTTTGCCTCCCAGCCCCATCTCAAAGTGGTAGTCCTCAAATTCGTTTCTGTGATTCCTGTGGTTTTAAGTAAAGGAATAATGTAGAATAATATCTATTTTGGAAATCCTCATCATGAGAAGGAACTCTTACACAAATACAAAGCCAATAGATTGTGTTGGCATTGTCAAAGCTGAAAAGGAGTCACTGGATGCCTCCCCGTCCAGGAAGTGAAAAGGAAAGAGAAACTATGGGAGAGACAAAGGGAAGTAAATGATAGTTGTTAGACTCAGCATAATAACCATTTTCGTGGGGTTTATTGGGTTGTGCATTAATTTCATCCACTTGGGCACACATAGACAGATGTGACATCCAGACCACTCGGACACTTGGCTAACACAGATGCAGTCATCCTCAGTGTTGTTTCTGGAAGGACTTTCATCAATAGCATCTATTTCAGATTGACCATAAGTCTCGGTTTACTGATCTGCACCATAGAGCTGTGGTGGAGTTATATCCACCTTTTCTGGGTCCCTTCCCTGCTTGAGCTCTTGTGATTGTGTCCTCTGTGTGTCAGGCAGACCCTGTGAATGTGTGGTGCTATGTGGCTGTATTTTACCTGCATAATCTTCAGTTCCTATGATTCAGCCTAATGGGTTGCAAGTGCTCTGAGGACAGAGACCATACTTATTCTTCCTTTGTCTTTTTAGCAAAATTCAATCCCGTTCTTTGCCTGCATCACAGTTGCAGGCTGTACTGTCTGTCCTGTGCATCTCACACTCACAATGGACTGTGCACCTAGTGATGATCTCAGATTTGCTCTTACTCATCTGTTTCCAGGGCCTACTCTGTTAATTTCATCACAGTTGCAGGCTGAACTGTCTGCCCTGTGCATGCATCTCCCACACCTGACTGCACCATCCACTAGTGATGACCACAGATTTGCTCTTACTCATCTATTTTCAGGGCCTACTCTGTTAATTTCATCACAGTTGCAGGCTGTACTGTCTGCCCTGTGCGTGCATCTCATACACCCCGACTGCACCATCCACCTGGTGATGACCACAGATTTGCTGTTACTCATCTGTTTCCAGGCCCTGCAATTGTTCATTCCTAGGAAGAAAAGAAAAAACGATCATGGTGGATTGATTAAATTGGCATTTTATATTTGTGTTCATGACCATGCCAATGATAAACAAGGGCTGGTCATGGGCACTTAGATCAGACGAGCAATTAAATCCCCTCAAAAAAAAACCAAAAGTCTACTTTTAGAGGAGAAAAGAATTAAACCAAGATCTTTCAAGGTTTTGCTTCTCCTTTTGTTTTTAAAGCACTTAAATAAATGGAAGAAGATGTGAGCTAACCTGTTTAGAGTACTGTGTTTTACTTGAAAGTGCCACCCTTTTGCAGATTTCTTCTCAATGCAAGAATACTGTTGAAGCACCTTTAAGGGTATTCAATGGTCTTACTGAATTAGACTCTTTAGCCAACATAAAATACAAATGCCAGGGTATAAGACCTCTTGTATGTAGTAATTTAAACTAACAATTAGTGAATTTTAGCCGATGCTTTCCCTAAACCCTTTACTTAACACTTGATTCTGGATTCTTAAATCCTGGTGATGGACTCAACCTTCTCAGTCTGGTTACCCCAGTAAGTCCCAAGGTCATCCATATGAGGTTCTCCTTGATCTTACTCTGAAAAGAATTCATTGATCTTTTCCGTTTTTCCATAGTATTGACTCATTGTGTTGGTTAGACCAGCTTGAATTGTGAGCCTTTCTAAAGCAGAGTCTGTATAACTCACTCTTATATTTGCTCTGTAGGTAGAACAAATATTATTGAAGTAACTAGATGGTAAAATTGTGCAATCAGAAAGAAATTATTAACATTTTCTGTGAAAATGGTTTTAATTTTATTAATATATTAAAGCATTTTGCAGACTATTCCATATAGAATTTTATTACATTGGCTCTCATTTTAAAGAAAACATTATACCAGGTGTCAGAACTCAATCACATTTATAGGAAGAATAAACCTTGGCCATCAACAATGCTGCTTTGGTTACAGGATTACAGTAACTTCTGAGAATGTAAGGCACTTTCCATAGTCCACAAAGGATTCATTTAAGGCTCATACAGGCAGTTTCAAATTAGCCAGAGAAAAATTAATGGTGGGGAGGTAAGGTAAAAGAATGCTCCTATAAATGGAGGTGATGTGGAGGACAATATCAGTTGTATGACGCTGGATTGAAGGAGAGGGATTTGGACCTGAGGAAACCAAGTCTATAAATACTAAGGCCGGCTGGGTGCAGTTGGCTCATGCCTATAATCTCAGCACTTTGGGAGGCTGAGGCCAGTGCATTGCTTGAGGCCAGGAATTTGAGACTAGCCTAGACAAAATGGTGAGACCCTGTCTCTAAACAAACAAACAAAGTTAACTGAGTGTGGTGGGTGATGTGCACCTGTAGTCCCAGCTACTCAGGAGGCTGAGATGGGAGGATCACGTGAGCCTGAGAGTAGGCTACAGTAAGCCCAGATCATACCACTGCACTCCAGCCTGGGTGACAGAGTGAATTCTGTCTCAAGCAATTAAGAATACATCTACATGCATCCATACTGAGACTGTCCACTAACTAGTGAAAGATTACTAAGAACCTTCATCCCAAGGGGCTGAGTGGTAGAACCACTGAGAATACTGTTGCTGCTCCTTTGGAGACAAGAAACTACACTAATAAAAGTCTGAGACAAGAAAGTTGAATTTTCAAGTCATGTCCTTTGTATTTTGCTACGTAGGGCTCATCTGAGTCTGTGATGTTCTACTTTATTGATGATAGAAAACTAGAAAACACATCCTGCACTGCAAAAGGATGACAAACAGCAGGAGATACTCAATTATCATGCAGTTCTACAAAGAGAAGAAATTAAAGAGATCCTGGGCCGGGCGCAGCAGCTAATGCCTATAATTTCAGCACTTTGGGAGGCCGAGGCAGGTGGATCATGAGGTCAAGAGATGGAGACTGTCCTGGTCAACATGGTGAAACCTCATCTCTACTAAAAATACAAAAATTAGCTGGCCATGATGGGGTGCGTCTGTAGTCCCAGCTACTCAGGAGGCTGAGGCAGGAGAATTGCTTGAATCCAGGAGGTGGAGGTTGCAATGAGCCAAGATTGTGCCATTACACTCCAGCCTGGGAAACTGCATCTCAAAAAAAAAAAAAAAAAAGAAGATCCTAGATGATTAAATACAGAGACTCCTTTGTAAACAGCCATGGTTGATGATGATGACTATTACCGTGGCTCTGAATGATTGTTTTCCCAATTAATTCTTTGGAGTACTTATTTCAAAAGCACTCTTGTAGAATTAACTGAAAACATCGACTACTCTTTGCTCATTACATGGGAAATGGCACTGAATTCTTTTCTTGGCAATAGAAAATAACTGATGCATGTGAATAAGAAAACTTTGCTTTTACCTTCTCTCCTTGCAGGGGGAGGAGGTGTCCTAAGCTTGCCAGGAAGCCTCGCTCCGCTGCCCTGGCGCCTCTGTTCCACTGCCTGTTTTCACCTGTACTCCCCGCATTTTGGTCTCTTGTGCTGGTCTTCAGCCTTCAGGTTTTCCTGATGCAGCCCAAACCAGTCACCTCTTTCCTAGATTCATTCTCTGTGCTCAGACTATCTGTTTGATTTGGTTCCTGTGATGGAAGAAAATGTATTTGGCCATTGGAGGTATAAGCAACAAATAATCCAACCCATGCAGCTTTATAGATGTGGCTTCTCGATGTGCTCCTCTTGTGAACAGCATGGGAAGAGGAAAATGGACTTGGCAAGAGGACTAAGAACGGAATTGGGCAGCTATCTGCTGGCTTTCCTAAGGGTCAGGGAAGAACAGCGGTCCCTTTGTTGGGCCTTTCTGTTGTTTCTTTGTTTTCAAATTCGCTGATTTCTGCTCTTTATTTTCTATTTTATTTGATTTCCTTTGGATTTTTTTTTTTTTACTTCTTGTGTCAGGCTCTTTCTATAACAAACCACACCCAAATCTCAGTGACTTCACACACTAAGAGTTTACATCTTCCTCATGCAAAGTCCACTTTGCATGTTCCAGGTTGGGTAATGCTCTGTGGCTCTCCTCCAGCTAGTGACCCAGAGACTTGCTCCTGGTGTCTCCAGTCTTGGACTTCAAGGTGACCCTGGCATTATCCACCTGGTAAATTGGGGGATGGGCCCCAGAAAAGTGAATACTCAACCAACTTGGCCTAGAAATGATAGTCATAAGGCTGGGTGTGGTGGCTAACGGTTATAAACCCAACGCTTGGGAAGGTTGAGCTGGGAGGATTGCTTGAGACCAAGGCTGGGCACCATAGTGAGACACCGTCTCTCCAGAAAAAAAAAAAAAGCAAAAACAATTAGCCAGGCTTGGTGGTGTATGCCTGTGGTCCTGGCTGTTTGGGAGGCTGAGGTGGGAGACTCACTGGAGACCAGGAGTTTGAGGTTACAGTAAACCGTGTTTATACCACTGAACTCCAGTCTGGATGACAAAGCAAGACCCTCATCTCAAAAAAAGAAAAGAAATGACCATCACACCACTGCAACTGTAAGGAAGGTTGGGAGCGTGCTACTGGTCAGTATTAATGGTCTCTGACATGTTTCTTAAGTTGGATATTTAGCTTGTTAATATGGAACTCTTCTTTTCTAATATTAATACTCAAGACTACATTTTCCCCAAAACATTTCTTTTGTCATGTTTTGCAAGGCTCGGCATGTAGCGTTTTCATTACCCTTCAATTCTAACTGATTTTTAATTTCTACTATGATTGATTTTTTGACCTATGAGTCATTTTGAAGTTTGTTTTTATAACCTTGGGACAGGGAAAGATTTCTTATAGAAGACAGTAAAAGGGCTGAGCACAAAAGAAAAGACTAATAAATTCAACTACACTAAAGCTTAGAACGTCTCTTCATCATAGGACACCTTAAGGAAAATAAAAAGAAAGTTACAAATTAGGAGAAGATTAAAAAGTCTTAAGGGTTAGCAGTAAGAATATATACATATAATTCTTACAAATTGGCAAGAGAAAGACAAATCACAAAAATGAGCAAAAAGGCATTTTGCAAAAGAGAATTCAGATGGTCCATATGCACATGAAGCCATTTTCACTAGTGACCAGGGAAAGCTAAGTCAAAATCACAGGGAGATGCTGCTCTATACCTAACTGACTGGCAAAGTGAAATAATTAGAAAATACTTGGACGTGCTAGAACAATCAGCGGGATCTGGTATATTCCAGGTATGAGGTTAAATTAGTATGGAATATTCATATACCCTATGACTTGGCAGTTTCATTCCCAGACATATTTCCTGGGGATTAGAAACACTAACTAGGCCAGGCATGGTGGCTCATACCTGTAATCCCAGCATTTTGGGAGGCCAAGGAGGGTAGATCACTTGAGGTCAGGGGTTCGAGACCAGCCTGGCCAACTTGGTGAAACCCCATCTCTACCTAAAAATACAAAAATTAGCCAGGTGGCAAGCACCTGTAATCCCAGCTACTCAGGAGGCTGAGGCAGGAGAGTGACTTGAACCTAGGAGGCAGAGGTTGCGGTGAGCCGATATTGTGCCACTGCACTCCAGCTTGGGTGACAGAGTGAGAGTCTGTCTCAAAACAAGCCAACCAACCACTAACTACCTCAGATGACAATGCTATTATGTCAAAGTGTTCTACAAGTTGGTCTCCTGAAAGAAGTCAGGCTCTTAAAGAGATCCATGGAAACTGGTAATGACCTATGACTTAGGGCAGTGAAGTCTGATCAAATGCAAAGCTTAGACCCCATTCTGCTGCTATTGTCAGGGAAGACCTTGCTCCTTGTTCCCCAACCATGGATGCTAATGAAGCAAATCCTGCTGCTAGTTTGCAGTGTTGCCTAGCTGCACGCACAACCTCTGATGATGCCAGCACAGAGAGTGGTGCTTCCTTCATCATAGAGCTTACAGTCCCCATGGGGCTTAGTGACCCTCTTGGATTCTGAGGGGGGGGCTCCTTTAGCAGGCTGTTTAGTGCCCCAGATGAAATTGACAGCAGGGGACCTGCACTCCTACTGCTTTTTCTTAAGACATCCCCAGCAGATGGTGTCTAGGGGGCCTGTTATGTGCACTGTGTGGCCATCTGCCTTAGTTTGTCAACCCAATGTCTGTTGACAAAAAAAAAAGGTTTACATTGTGGTATATTCTTACCATGGAATATTCTGCAGCAAGTAAAAATGAATAAATTATGGCTATTCATATAAAAGAGATGAATTTTATTAATATAGTGCTGAGGGGGAAAAAGGGCCAGAAGACAACATATAATGTTACATTCTTTTTTTTCTTTTTGAGACGTAGTTTCACTCTGTTGCCAGGCTGGAGTGCAGTGGTGCAATCTCGGCTCACTGCAACCTCTGCCTCCTGTGTTCAAGTGATTCTCCTGCCTCAGCCTCCCGAGTAGCTAGGGCTACAGGCGTGCCACCATGCCCCGCTAATTTTTGTATTTTTAGTAGAGACGGGGTTTCACCATGTTAGCCAGGATGGTCTCGAACTCCTAACCTTGTGATCTGCCCACCTCGGCCTTCCAAAGTGCTGGGATTACAGGTATGAGCCATTGCACCTCGACCACATTCTTTTTAAGCATTCAGAAACAGGTAAAACTGGAAAATATACAGACACCACACTTACGTGAAAAGACCAAGTTTAGGATGTTGGTTACCTATGACAAGGCAGCAAGATTGTGGGAAAGGGAGGAAGCCACAGGTACGTGACAGGCAGTTGCATTAGCCCAAATCTCTACAAACAGAGCTGGTGTCAAGGATGAAACTAGTGGTGCTTTACTTGGAAGATACAAACCCTAGGAGAGGTAAGAACAAAAGAGAAGGGAGGCAAAAGAAGATAGGAAGTGACACAAAATGGCATGAGCTGAATTACGTTCTCTCCAAATTCACTTGAAGTCCTAACCCCAGTACCTCAGAATGTAACCGTATTTGGAGATTTGGTATTTAAAGAAGTGATTCGGTTAAAATGCAGTCATTATGGTGGGGTCAATCAAGGACACGTGGACACAGATATGTATGCACACAGAGGAAAGAACATATGAAGTCAGGGAGCAGAGGGCCAACTACACACTGAAGAAAGAAGCCCCAGGTTGGGTGCAGTGGCACACACCTATAATCCCAGCACTTTGGGAGGCCAAGGTGGATCACTTGAGGTCAGGAGTTCAAGACCAGCCTGGCCAGCATGGTGAAACCCCGTCTCTACTAAAAATACAAAAATTACCCAAGTGTGGCAGCATGCAGCTATAATCCTAGGTACTCGGGAGGCTGAGGCAGGAGAATTGCTTGAACCCAGGAGGCAGAGGTTGCAGTGAGCCAAGATTGAGCCATTGCACTCCAGCCTGGGCAACAGAGTGAGATTCAGTCTTGCAAAAAAAAAAAAGCCTCAGAAGAAACCAATGCTACTGACACCTTGATCAGACTTCCACCTCCAGAGCTGCGAAAAGACACATTTCTATTGTTTAAGCTATCCATTCTGTGGTACTTTGTTATGGCAGCCCTAACACACTAACACACAAAATGATGCACAATCATACTGACTGTCACTTCAAAATTAGCCAAGCAGAAACACAGCGGGTCACTAGGCAATTGTGTCCCACTCAGTGAGACTTCTCTGGAAAGCTGTAAGGTATCGTCCATAGGAGAGAGGAAGAAGAGATTTATCCTCTGGGAGCCTCCCATTTCCTCTCTCCCACTGGTGAGAATTTTTTCATGAGAAGTTAATGTCCCTATACTTTCACAACGTGTCACCTCACTTCTTTTGTTGCTGTTCAAGATGCCAAGCCTCTGCCCTGCAGTGTGGCTTTTGTCAGTCCATAAAGGGCAGGAAGAATGAGGAACTCTGGGTGTGTATGGTTGGCCCAGCTGTAGAGTTGACGATCAAGGGGACAGTCCACCCTAATCAGCCCTAGAAGGGAACTCAGTAGCCTAGACGAGTTGGTAAGGCACAGGCTGGGGCTAAGGCAAGGCAAATAATGGCTGAGTTCTGAGACATTGTTGGTGCTGAGAAAATGTGAGGAAGCATACGAGATTTCTGACTGCTGAGTAACATTCTAGTTTTTGGTTGGGATAATGGGTACATGGGTGTTCATTTTATTTTTAAAATGAAATAAAAGAGGGAGATTCATGGACTGATGATAATGATGTATAATGAATCAGATTAAATATGATTAACTTAACTCTGCATACCTGAGTTAATTTTTCTGTAAAAGAAGACTAGAAATATTATGTCTTCAGCTCAGGAATGGAATGTTGTTCCATCTGTTTGTGTCCCCTTTAAATCCTTTCATCAGTATTTTGTAGTTTTCAGCATACAAGTCTTTTACCTCCTTAGTGACGTTTATTCCCAAGTATTTTATTTTTTTAGGTGCTGTTATATATGAGATTGTTTCCCTAATTTCCTTTTTAGAAAGTTCCTTGTTAGTGTATAGAAATGCAACTGATTTTTGTATGTTGATTTTGTATTATGCAACTTTATGGAATTCCTTTATCAGTTTTAACATGTTTAAAAAAATGGAGTCTTAGGGTGTTTTATATATGAGATGATGTCATCTGAAGACAGGAGTAAAACAATGCTATAGTTCATATGAAACCACAAAAGACCATGAATAGCCATATCAATCTTGAGAAAGAAGAACAAAGATGGAGGCATCACATTTCTTGATTTCAGAATGTATAACAAAACTGCAGTAATCAAAACAGTATGTTACTGGCCAACAGATAGACATATAGATGAATGGAACAGGATACACAGTCCAGAAATAGATCCACATGTATATAGTCAAGTGTGCTCTGACAATGGTGCCAAGAATACACAATGGAGAAAAGATAGTCTCTTCAACACATGGTGTTGGGAAAATCAGATATCCATGTGCAAAGGGGTGAAATTGGACTTACATCACAGACAAAACACAACTCAAAACGAATTAAAGACTTAAATGTAAAATCTAAAACTGTAAAACTTCTAGAATAAAACAGGGGAAAAGCTCTTCGGCATTGGTCCTGTCAATGATTTCGTTTTGGGGTCAATGACCCCAAAACACAGGCAACAAAAATAAAAATAAACAAGTGAAGTAACATCAAATCACAAAACTTCTGCATAGCAAAGGCAGCAATCAACTGAGTGAAAAGAAAACCTATGAAATGGGAGAAAATATTTCCAAGTTATATATCTGATAAGGTGTTGAGATCTAAAATATGTAAGGAGCTCATAATAGCAAAACAACAACGACAACAAATTTTAAAAATGGGCCAAGAATCTGAAAAGCATGGGCTCTGGCATCTTGGACAGCAATGGAAGAAGCTAGTTGACACACTGCAAGAGTATAGGGACATTAACCTCTCCTGGGCAAATTCTAATCCATGGGAGACAGGAAATGTGAGGCTTCCAGAGGGTAAAAAGCGCTCATCATCACTAATCATCAGGGCAATGCAGATCAAAACCACAGTGAGATATCAACTCTCACCTGTCAGGGTGGCAATTACTGAAAAATCAAAACACAACAGATATTGGTGAGGATGTGGACAAATTGGAATCCTTGCATACTGTTGACAGGAATGCAAAATGGTGCAGCCACTAGAGAAAACAGTCTGTATGTTCTAAAAAATGTAAAATTAGAACTGCCATGTGACCTAGCAGCCCTATTTCTGGATATTTATCCAAAAGAATGGAAATCAGGATCCAAAAGAAGTATCACCCCCTAGATGTAATGTGAATTGTGACATTATTCACAATATCCAAGGTACAGAAACAATCTAAATGTCCATCAGCAGAGGAACGAATAAAGAAAATGTATATATACATACAATGGAATACTATTTAGCCTTTAAAAAGGAAATCCTGCAATTATTTAACACATGGATAAATCTTAAGAGCATTATGCTAAGTGAAATAAACTATTAACAGAAAGACAAATATTGCAGCATTCAATTTACGTGTGGTTCTTAAAATATTCAAGTTCATAGAACCAAAGAGTAAAATGATGGTTTCCAGGGACTGGGGAGTGGGGAGTTACTGATTAATAGGCATAAAGTTTGAGTGAAGCCAGGTGAATAAGCTCTAGAGACCTGCGGTACAACATTACACCTATAGTCAACAGTACTGCAATACTGAACAAAGTAGATCTCACCTAGTGTTCTTACTGCAAAGAAATAAAATAGAAGAGAAAAGCAATTGCATTTTAATTCTGGAAACTCCTTTCTCTTCCTTACATCCAGGAAATTTGCCATTTAGTTTGAAAAGCAAATTTAAACCTATTTGAGGGAGCGAAAGATCTCTTGTAAAAATTCATTTATTAGTTCTAGACTGATGTTATTTATAAGCTATTATTTCAAATGATAAAAAGGTAATACATTTGGTTATAGAAATTTTTTAAAATAAGTCCTGATTTTTAAAAAAGCATTGAATATGTATCTTTCTAATTTCCAAAGCTTGTCAGTTTCTTATATTTCATTAAAAGCAGAAGAATTGTTATCTATGCACGTTCATATCACTTGTGAGTGACTCCTGGCTACAAATGTAACAATCTGTGGTTATCACGGACTGTGAACTCGGCAAACATTCCTGCTTTTCTTAACATTCCTTTCCTGTGCCTCATTAAATAATATAGACAATAAAACATATTTATTTCATTTTCTTTGCAGCAAAATGCCTAATAGATTTATTAGTGATGTAAAATTGTGCACTCTGTGGTTAGCTGATTATTTTCTTTTGCAGTTTGCTTTTCATTTGGAAAAGAGTGAAATGCTAGATGCATTGATGTGCAGGCTAAACAAATCAGTCATGCAAAGAATTGGTCATGGCCCCTGCAGGAAACAGATGACACCCTCAAACAGGGTCATCAGTGAGTGTTATGAAGGGGTTATTTATAAAAGTGTAGATAGTTTTGGAGATTCCACAAGGGACTGGTGAAGTATCCAGCACCAGCAAGGAGGAGTGATGGGGTTGGAGAGGAAGAGGTCTCTGGAACCAAGTGTGAAGGCAGCAATTTTAGAAGGGAGAGGATCCCCATTAGGAGTCACGATCTTTGGGTTTGTTTTTTAGAGACAGGGTCTCGCTTTGTTGCCCAGGCTGGAGTGTGGTGGCGCAATCACGGCTCACTGTAGCCTCAAACTCCTGGGCTCAAGCAATCCTCCTGCCTCAGCCTCCTGAGTAGCTAGGAATGCAGGCATGCATCACCATACTCAGCTAATTTTAAAATTTATTAGTAGAGACAAGTTCTTGCTAAGGGGCCCGGCATGGTTTCAAACTTCTGTGCTCAAGTGATCCTCCCAAAGTGCTGAAATTATTGGCTTGAGCTGCAATGACAGTAGACCGGGCTGGTCTTGAACTCCTGGGCTCAAGGGATCTTCCCACCTTAGACTCCCAAAGTGCTAGGATTACAGGTGTAAAGCACCATGCCCAGTCAGTCGTTCTTTTTCAACTAGAATGAAATAACTTACCCTCTATGTTTTGATAATTAGCCTACTTATTTGGAGACTTTTTCTTTTTTTTTTTTAGAATGTTAAGTTTTGGCCGGCGCAGTGGCTCACGCCTGCAATCCCAGCACTTTGGGAGGCCAAGGCGGGTGGATCACCTGAGGTCAAGAGTTTGAGACCAGCCTGGCCAACATGGTGAAACCCCATCTCAAAAAAAAAAAAAAAAAAAAAAAAAAAAAGAATGTTAAGCTTTAATAACTTAATTCCATTTTAAAAGGGAAGAGCTCTACAGGGAAGCTTGCCTTTGGACTTGTGAGGCTGTTCACTGTCATTTTGATCTCAGGGATGGACAGATGAAGGGTGGTGGAGGAAATGTGTGCCCTATGCTAGGGAAGAGAGGGACAAAGGAGGGAGAAATAGAAATACAAAGACCCATGAAATTGTGGATCTTTGTATTTATGTAATCCATAGTCCTTTTTTGTTTTTTTTCCAGAGTCTCCCTGTTTCCCAGGCTGGAGTGCACTGGTGCAATATCAGCTCACTGCAATCTCTGCCTCTCAGGATCAAGTAATTCTTCTGTCTTAGCTTCCTGAGTACCTGGGACTACAGGCATGAGCCACCACATGTCTGGCTAATTTTTGTATTTTTAGTAAAGACAGGGTTTCACCATATTGGCCAGGCTGGTCTCGAACTCCTGATCTCATGATCCATCTGCCTTGGCCCCTCAAAGTGCTGAGATTACAGGCATGAACCACCACGCCTGACCTGATTTTTTTTTTTTAAATTTTTGAGAGTGTCCTGCTCTGTTGCCCAGGTAAAAGTGCAGTGATACAATCATAGCTCACTGTAACCACAAACTCCTGGGCTCAAGCAATCCTCCCACCTCAGCTTTCAGAGTAGCTGGACCTATAGGCATGCACCACCCACCATGCCTGGCTATTTTATTTTATTTCACTTTTGTAAAGATGGGGGTCTCATTATGTTGCCCAGGCTGATCTTGAACTCCTGGTCTCAAGCAGTCCTCCCGCCTTGGTCTCCCAAAGTGCTGGGAATACAGGTGCGAGCCACTACCCCTGGCTTCGTAGTACTTTTAAATTGCTTTTACATGGAAGGTTTTAGGCTCGTCAGTCCATAGTGTAGAAAGATGCCTTCAGGAAATTTGGACATTTCTTTCAAGAAGCAATAGAGTAAGTGATCTGCTTCATAAATCTAGCTGCTTACATATTCTGCCTTGTTCTTTCCAAAGAATTATGAGTGAGTTGAGGGACAGGGAGGAGGCACTGGGGAATTGCTGCATCTAAATAGGATAAAAATAATCAAGTGAGTCTTTAGTTTGGATGGGGTAGGATAATGCTTTTTTTCTTAGCAAAAGAAGAAAAGCCCTAGGATGTAGAAAGCAGAGCCCATTTAGAAGGAACTGTTGCTTCTACTGCCCTTCGTCCCTGGAAAGGCAGTGGCTTTCCTGACACCAGGACAGTGGTTCCTGGCTCTCCAGGCTGTGCTGCATTGTAGGACCTTGCTGCGTAAATCACCAGGGGCTGAGACTCACTCCAGGTTGCTGTTATACACAAACCTGGAACACTGGCAGAACGAAGGGTCTAAGATCACTTGGATTCGGAGAAAACTTAGGACTACTCTCTGAACGGACAACATTGGGAAGGAGAAAATTTCTATAGGCCGGTGATTGTCCTCTTCAGGTGCACTGCTCCCAGGAAGGGAATGCCAGGTTGGGGAGAGGGGAGGAAGAATAGAAAGAGTGAGGAAGAGACCTTCTCGTTGAGTCTGTGTTCCACAGGATTTTAGGTCTTTTGTTATTTTTGGAGGCAGAGTCTCTCTCTGTGGTCCAGTCTGGAGTGTAGTGCAGTGATCTCAGCTCACGACAACCTCTGCTTCCCGGGTTCAAGCGATTCCCCTGCCTCAGCCTGCCAAGTAGCTGGGATTACAGGCACACACTAATTTTTGTATTTTTAGTAGACACGAGTTTCACCATGATGCCAAGGCTAGTCTCGAACTCCTGACCTCTAGTGATTCTCCCACCTCAGCCTCCCAAAGTGCTGGGATTACAAGGCATGAACCACTGTTCCTGGCCAATTTTATATCTTATTGCAAGTTCATAAGGGTCAGGCATATACCAAATCACTGCTCAGCCTAAAAGGTTTTCCACACTAAGCAGAGATCTGCTAACTCCTTCAGGGCAAGATCTTTGCTTTCTTGATATCTTCCAGAAGCCTGGGAAAACATCTGGCACAGGCTGCTGGTAGATTCTCTCATAAATTCCTCATGAATTTGATTATTCATGAGGAAGAGAGGGCATAGAAAATATTACTGGATGGTGTTGATGCACCTTGTGGAAAAATCCACTTGTTCTTCAGGGGTTTGGCAACTAAACCAAGGTTTATGTAAATATTTTTAAACTACCACGCTGTTGAACTTTGCTGGGTTTCTGGCTTGCTAACCCAGCAGTAACAAGGCTAACATTGTTTTATAATTAGACTTATGGCTCTCTACCTCGTTAGAAGATCATAAGGAAATTCCAGTATTTCTGTGGGTGCTGTCATTTCAGGCATTGCAGAAAGCAAACTGAAACAAGACAAAGCAAAATGTAGTCTACGTTATTCTATGACAGTTACTGTCAGAAGTAGAAGGGTAAGACAGCTTTTCATTGCATGGAGCTTATTCTGTGAAAAGTAACAAAATCCAAGGACTCTCAAGAGGAATCCTTGGGAACCTTTGATAACAGCCTTCTGCCACAGCCCCATTGTTTCTACCTACACTGTTGTTCTTCCCTCTTCAGTCATGACATGAAATTTCATTTTTGGAATCTCAAAAAAGATGCTACAGAGTCTCTCAGAGCCTACCGTGAGCTCAGGAGGCCTGATAAAAAAATCAAAACCAACAAAAACGAAAAATACCATCAGTCCCCAAACTGTCAGATTTCTTGCCCCAAAAGTGAAATCCATCCTCTTCTGCATAGGAAATGTAAAAGTTTACTTTCTGCCCTTTATTCAGTGCTTTGGAGTAGTTTACAAACTATCAAGCTTCAGATTTGGGGATATTTGGCTTTGCACATTTTCAAATGAAAAATATTTCCTGAGTGTGGTAGTCAGCTTTCAGGTAGACCCCAGTAAAATGAACATCACTTAGTGTTCATTTTCTTCTGTAGATTCTTCTTCCACATTGAATAGGATGACCTGTGACACCAACAGGGATATTGTGGAAATGACGTGGGTGACTTCCACGGGAGGTATTAAAAGATGCTGAGGTGTCCGCCTTGCTCTCACAGCTGCCATGTTGTAGGTATGCTCAAGCTGTCCTCTAGAGAAGGCCGTGTGCTGGGAGCTGAGGTTTCTCACCACACCCAGCACCGACTTGCCAGCCATCTGTGTGAGCCAGCGTGGCAGGGGATCCTCTATCCGATCAGGTCTTCAGCTGACTGTAGCCCCGGTTGACATCTGAACCTTATATGAGGTCCCATGACTCAACTAAGCCATTCCCCAATTTCTGACTAACAGAAACTGGGTGAGAAAGTAAATGTTTGTTGTTTTTTTCAATCTGATAAATTTCAGAGGATTTGTTACACTGCAGTAGATAACTAATATGCCAGGCAATGATTATTAACTAGAAATCAGAATTAGTCATTAAAAATAGTCAAAATAGGAGCTGATATGAGGCACAAATTCAGATAACAAAGTTCTCCATTGCATAAGTTTTGCTAGTATTTAGAAAATCAAAGCTGATTCAAAGAGATTAAATTTGAGGAGACTGATTTGTAAGCAGTGCATGAGATACAGCAGGTCAGGAATGAATGAAGGAAGAGATAAGAAGTTTGATGGGGAGAGATGTTTGCTATTTAAATGCCGGCAGCCAGCCTTACCAATGACTAAGGCTCCAGGGGTAGATCTAGGTAACCAAGGACTAATTCTTGAGGAGTAAAATGCTGAGCAATATGTGGTCAACGGAAAAATGCAGAGGTCAGACTTTCAGCTGCCACTGCCAGGCAGCCCAGGCTTGGTCGCGGGAGAAACTGCCAATGCATCAGAGCATACACATTCCCGAAGAGTACTGAAAAACATTCTCAGCTTTGCCAAGGCAGAATTTCAGGTACCCACTACCAAATTATTTGAAACTGTCCCACGTTTAATAAACCTTTTCGAGGGTAGCAGCATTGAAATAGAATTTGTTGTAATCCTTCCTTAGAATATAGCAAGAAGGGAAGATACCCTTGCAAGGCCAGAGGCAAGAATTAGGAAACCGCAGACTTCCACCCAGAGCACTGTGGGCTTCTAGATACCACGAGGAGCCTGCTCCTGCTGTGCTACCATTTAATCTTGGACAAATCATTGTGAAGATATTTTATAAGGAATTGCTAGGTTTGTTAGGAATATATGGGACTAAGAACCATGAGCTGGGAGAGATGCATCCTAAATTAACAGGACAGACAGTGCTCCTGAGGACAATTTCTTACAGCCACTCTGGGATAATGCACCGTGCTCAGGCAGCACAAAGATTCACACATAAGACTCAATTGGGCAAAAATGGCCCAGTTTGCAGAGTAGTCATCTAACTCTGTAAATGCAGATACACCTGCTCTTTAGAAGAGGTTTAGGGGGAAGAAAGGGGATGGGATTGAGCAGGAACACACAGGTAGCTTCATGATAGCATAATATTCTACTTTTCTTTTTTTTGAGACAGGATTTTGCTCTGTTGCTCGGGCTACAGTGCAGTGGCGTGATCTTGGTTCACTGCAACCTCCACCACCCGAGTTCAAGCAGTTCTCCTGCCTCAGCCTCCCTAGTAGCTAGGACTACAGGCACGTGCCACTATGTCTGGCTAATTTTTATATTTTTAGTAGAGGTGGGGCTTCACTATGTTGGCCAGGCTGGTCTTGACCTTCTGATCTCATGATCCGCCCACCTTAGCCTCCCAAAGTGTTGGGATTACAGGCCTGAGCCACTGTGCCCAGCCCCAGGTACATTTTTAAAAAGTATGCCTGCCTCCTTTCCACTTCACTCTCCTTTGATGAGTGAATTTTTACCATCTGTAGGGCTAGTACAAGTGGTGGTCTTCTCAGGGAAAATTTTCCTTTCCACTTGCTCTCTGGGTAATGATGAGGGCCCCTTTCCTTTGCAATGGAAATACACTATCTCCATCCTTGTCACTGCATTCTCTGCATTATACCACAATTATCTGTTCATGTGTCTCTCAGCTAGTGCATGTGGCTAATCTTTGAGAATAGAGCCCTCAACTTGTTCGTAACATGCACAATTGATAAATTCTCATTAAATGAAAAAAAGAATAAAGAATGTCAACTCAGTTTGAACTTTATCTAAGGGACACTGGGGAGCAAGGAGAGGATTTTTTTTTAAAAGAGGGCAATCAATGATAGTACCTGTTTTTGAAAGATCAAGTATTGATCAGAACTAAGATATGGATGTACAAGCTAGAGAGGAGAAAATGCCTGGTCCATTTAGTGGAGGCAGGAAACTCAGAGCAGGTGTGGCTGGAGGTGAGACTTGAGGATTCATTCATTCATTCATTCAAAACAATGTACTGGACACATACTGTTTGATGGTGCTGTGGCAGAGCCTAAAGGCATAAAAATAAACATGGAAGGTCTCTGAGTTAGACAACCAGATAGTGGGAGTGGGGAAGGCATTCCAGGAAGGGGAAATGGATAAACCAGGCTCTGAGAGAGCCAGGCATTGAGCTATTCCCCACAGAAGTATAAACTAGCCAAGCTCAATATGTTACTACACTGGGGGAGGGGGTGGAATCTCTTAAAATGTCTCATTTTAAGACTGAAAACCTGCATGAAAATGGCGGCGACACTACATCTGTATTCAGCTTGCTATGAGAAAAGGTGCTTACCTGGGGAGTGCCCACAATTTCAAACTGCAGGTAACCATTGTGGGGTGCTTACTGAAACAATTGTTTTTACATGTGAAATAATGATGATGATTGCTAAAAAGAAGGCATTCATTTTCAGTATGTGAAGGAGGTAAGGCTCCAGTGAGCTGTGACTGCACCACGACACTCCAGCTTGGGCAACAGAGCAAGATCCTGTTTCTAAATAAATAAACAATAGAGTACAAACAATCCTCATTTTGCACAGTAGTGCCGGGCCATAAAAATGACCATGCGACCTGAAACCATGCAAAATAATCTTAATCAACAGGAAAAATGAAGATGGTTCTGTCACCTTTAAAAATTTGTGTCAAAGTTCTCAAAAGAAGACATTTATGGGGCAATAAACATCTGAAGAAAAGCTCATCATCACCGATCATTAGAGAAATGCACATCAAACCACAATGAGATACCATCTAACCACCAGTTAGAATGGTGATCATTAAAAAGTCAGGAAACAACAGACGCTGGAGAGGATGTGGAGAAACAGGAACACTTTTACACTGTTGGGGGGAGTGTAAATTAGTTCAGCCATTGTGGAAGACAGTGTGGCAATTCCTCAAGGATCTAGAACCAGAAATACCATTTGACCCAGCAATCCCATTACTGGGTATATATCCAAAGGATTAGAAATCATTCTACTATAAAGACACATGCACATGTATGTTTATTGCAGCACTGTTCACAATAGCAAAGACTTGGAACCAACCCAAATGCCCACCAAGGATAGACCGAATAAAGAAAATGTGGCACATATACACCGTGGAATACTATGCAGCCATAAAAAAAAAAGATGAGTTCATGTCCTTTGCAGGGACTTGGATGAAGCTGGAAACCATCGTTCTCAGCAAACTAACACAAGAATAGGAAACCAAACACTGCATGTGGAGGAAGGGAGACATCACACACCAGGGTCTGTCAGGGTGTCAGGGACTGGGGGAGGGATAGCATTAGAAGAAATACCTAATGTAGATGATGGGTTGATGGGTGCAGCAAACCACCATGGCACGTGTATACCTATGTAACAAACCTTCACGTTCTGCACATGTATCTCAGAACTTAAAGTACAATTAGAAAAAAATTTGTGTCAAAACTCTCCTATCAGTTATAAATGTATCAGGAAATTAAAAATAGTAAAACAAATGTTCATTTAATATCAGGTAACTTAAAATGTTAGAAACGTTGGGAATTACAGTGTTTCATTTTTCTGTAAAAAAAAATTGAGATTAGTTTGTAAGTGATGTTTTCTTCTAATCATACAACTTATGGTATAAAGCAGCATCTGTTTTGGTGCCATCCTGCCTCACTGCAGCCTCGACTTCCTGGGCTCAAGTGATCCTCCTACCTCAGCCTCCCAAGTCGCTGGGACTACAGGTGTGTGCCACCACTCCTGGCTAATTTTTGAATTTTTTGTAGAGTCGGGGTTTTGCCAAATGGCCCAGGCTGTTCTCAAACCCCTAGGGCTCAAGTGATCCTCCCGCCTTGGCCTCCCAAAGTGCCGAGATTACAGGCACGAGCCACTGCACTTGGCCGGCAGTATTTTTTCTGTGTCTTGGAGAATTGTCATACCGCTAAGTTTGAATCAATTTCCAACACTTTTATCTTTTTTTTTTTTTTTTTTTGAGATGGAGTTTCGCTCTTGTCACCCAGGCTGGAGTGCAATGGCGCGATCTCGGCTCACCGCAACCTCCACCTCCTGGGTTCAGGCAATTCTCCTGCCTCAGCCTCCTGAGTAGCTGGGATTACAGGCATGCACCACCGTGCCCTGCTAATTTTTTGTATTTTTTAGTAGAGACGGGGTTTCACCGTGTTGACCAGGATGGTCTCGATCTCTTGACCTCGTGATCCACCCGCCTCGGCCTCCCAAAGTCCTGGGATTACAGGCGTGAGCCACCGCGCCCAGCCCCCAACACTTTATCTTTTGTGCTTGAATGGGAAATATTTTTGAAAGTTTATTTAATGTGACGATTTTTATCCACCCATGTTACTCCCTCTGGAACATCTTCATGCTTTGCTTCACAACCACGTTCCTCACTTACGTGGGCAAGTTCATGTTGACCAAGTTCCTCGGCTGTACATCTAGTCTCTGAAATAGCAGTGGTGCCCCCATATCCATGCTTGGCCACTTCTTCCATAACTCCATTTACATTTGATTGGAAATGTACTGCTAGCCTGATGACTTTGCATTTCTTTGCTGTATTTTTATTTTTTACCAGATAATTCCCTCTTTTAAAAATTCTTATGTTTATTTCCTCTTCCGATAACCCATTTTTGTATACACTTGGTAGTTTCTGTGTGAACAGAGTAACAGATGCTCAGTGACCAACAGCAGACTATGGAAGAAGTGACATAATTGGTCACTGATCACGGTGTGCATGTTATTTGCATAGTGATTTAGGGACTGAAGAATTAGCGGTCATATTTATACTTTATGTAATTACTCACAGTTAATATATTTTAGTAAATGCAATTTGCACCATGTTGTGTTAGGGGACTGGTAACAGAAATTGATGCATATCAGAACTATGCAGGCCGGTCACAGTGGCTCACACCTGTAACCCCAGCAGGTTGGGAAGCCAAGGCAGGTGGATCACCTGAGATCAGGAGTTTGAGATCAGCCTGACTAACATGGTGAAACCCCATCTCTACTAAAAATATAAAAAATTAGCCAGGCGTGGTGGTGCATGTCTATAATCCCAGCTACTTGGGAGGCTGAGGCAGGCGAATCAATTGAACTCGGGAGGTGGAGGTTGCCGTGAAACAAGATTGTGCAACAGCCAGGCCTGGGCAACAACAGCGAAAGCTGTCTCAAAAAAAACAAAACTCCCAGAGCTATGCAGTGTGGCCTGCCAATGAATGACTATAAGATCCAAATGGATTTTATTTCTTAATTTTTTATGAAGACTTATTCATACAATAAAATGTTAATTTTTGATAATGACTTAATCCTACAATAAAGTCACCTACATATTATCCTAATATAAATTTTAAAATTTATTTGTGAAAAGCTATCATCATTGATAAACTTTTTTTTTTTTTTTGAGACAGAGTGTCTCTCTTTATCACCCAGGCTGGAGTGCAGTGGTGCAAGCTCAGCCTCCCGAGCAGCTGGGACCACAGGTGTGCGCCATCATGCCTGGCTATTTTTTGTATTTTTAGTAGAGACAAGGTTTTGCCATGTTGGCCAGGCTGGTCTTGAACCCCTGACCTCAAGTGATCCTCTCACCTCAGCCTTCCAAAGTGTTGGGATTGCAGGCATGAGCCACCAGGAGCCCAGCCTCATTACTGATAAACTTTTTATTAGATTAATTGATCTCTGGCCAGGGGTGGTGGCTCATGCTTGTATTCTCAGCACTTTGGGAGGCTGAGGTGGGAGAGTCACTTGAGGTGAGGAGTTTGAGACCAGCCTGGGCAACATGGGGAGACCTCAATCTCTCTAAAAAACTAACACATACATACACACATACACAATTTCTGTCACAATTTCTCTCCAAAGTTTTTCTTTTTCTGGATAAAAATTATCCCAATAGTATTTTCCTACCTGTATTCTTAATTTCCCAAAAGTGGTGGTGAAACTTACAAATATGATCTTAAATTTACTTTCAACTTCATGTTAATTTATCCCTAAATGCATTTTGCTGTCAGTCATGGCCTTTTAGTTATAAACTTAATTTGGACTCCGTGTTTCAAACAGAGCCTTGTTTTTCCTTCTCCCAGTGCCTGTGAAGTTCTCTTTGGAGACTGTCAGAGGCAGGATATGTTGGGGCATCAGGGAGAGAGGCTTACACCCTGCGAGAGGACCATCTGTTGTTGACAGCACAGATCTGGGAACCCATATACCCTTTGGTAGAAACAGAAGTCTGACCTCTTGCTCACTGGTGATGATTGGGTGTGTTTTGTGAGTTTAGCCATGTACTTATTTCCTTCCCTCAGGGTAGAGGAGCCCAGAGGTATCTGAGGATGAAAGCAGGGAGTCTTCAGAAACATGCTTTGGTATTTTTTCTCTTTGAAAGGCAAAACTTAGAGCAAGAGTTAAATATGTAAAAAAAAACAAAACAGGGTTATATTGATCCATTGTGAGGATGTTGGTGATAAGGAGGAAGGGAGAACTTTTTTTTTCTTTTCAAAATTTATTTTAGGATCAGGGGGTACATGTGCAGGTTTGTTACAAAGGTATATTGCCTGATGCTGAGATTTGGGGTAGGATTGAACCTGTCACTTGGTTAGTGAGCCCATAGTACTCAACAGGTAGTTTTTCAGCCTTGCCCTCCTCCCACTCCTGTTCTTGTGTTCCCCAGTGTCTATTGTTACCATCTTTATGTTCATGTGTATCCAGCATTTAGCTCCCATTTATAAAGGTGAACACATAGAATTTGATTTTCCATTTCTGCGTTAGTTTGTTTAGGACAATGGCCTTCGGCTGCATCCAAGTTGCTGCAAAAGGACATTATTTTGTTCTCTTTTATGGCTATGTAGTATTCCACGGTGTTCTTTCAATGGCTGTATAGTATTCCATGATGTTCTTTTTTATGGCTGTATAGTATTCCACGGTTGTTTTATTTTTAAAAATCCATTCCACTGTTTATGGGCACTTGGGATGATTCCATGTTTTTGCCATTGTGAATAGTGCTGTGATGAGCATATGGGTGCATGTGTCCTTTTGATAGGATGACTTGTTTTCTTTTGAGTAAATACCCAGTAATGGGATTTCTGTTAAATGGTAGTTCAATTCTTTTTTTTTTTTTAAGTGAAAGCAAGTTTATTAGAGAAGCAAAGAAATAAAAGAATGGATACTCTTTATGCAGAGGAGCCGATTCTTAGTTCTTTGAGAAATCTCCAAGCTGCTCTTCACAGTGGCTGGTTTAACTGATGTTCCCACCAACAGTGTGTAAGTTTCCCCTTTTCTCTGCAGCCTCACCAGCATCTCTTGTCTTTTAACAAAATAGCTTTTAACAAAAGCCATTTCTGACTGGTGTGATATAGTATCGCATTATGTTTTTGTGTGTTTGTTTGTCTGTTTTTTGAAACAGGGTCTCATTCTGTCGCACAGGCTGGAGGGCAGTGGCACTATCTCAGCTAACTGCAACCTCTGCCTCCTGGGTTCAAGTGATTCTCCTGCCTCAGCTTCCCCAATAGCTGGGATTACAGGCTCATGCTACCACACCTGGGAAAGTTTTTGTATTTTTAGTAGAGATTGGGTTTCGCCATGTTGGCTGTGCTGGTCTTGAACTCCTGACCTCAAGTGATCTGCCCATCTCAGCCTCCCAAAGTGCTGAAATTACAGGTGTGAGCCTTTGCCCCCAGGCTCATTGTGGTTTTGATTTGTATTTCTCTGATGATTAGTGATGATGAGCATTTTTCCTATGTTTGCTGGCCATGTGTATGTCTTCTTTTGAGAGGTGTCCATGTTCTTGGCTCGCTTTTTAATGGAGTTACTTGTTTTGCTTGTTGATTTAAGTTCCTTATAGATTCTGGATATTCGCTTTTTGTTGGATGCCTGGCTTGCAAATACTTTCTCCCATTCTGTAGGTTGTCTGTTTACTCCTTTGATAGTTTCTCTTGCTGTGCAGAACCTCTTTATTTTAATTGGGTCTCATTGGCAGTTTTTGTTTTTGTTGTAATTGCTTTTGAGGACTTAACCATAAATTCTTTGGCAAGGCTGATATTGAGAAGAATATTTCCTAGGTTTTCTTCTATGACTTTTCTAATTTGAGGTCTTACATTTAAGTGGGAGGAATTTTTTTTTTTTTTTTTTTGAGATGGAGTGTCACTCTGTTGCCAGGCTGGAATCCAGTGGCACAATCTCAGCTCACTGCAACTTTCACCTTCCTGGTTCAAGTGATTCTCCTGCTTCAGCCTCCTGAGTAGCTGGAACTTACAGGCACCTGCCACCACGCCCAGCTAAGTTTTGTATTTTTAGTAGAGACGGGGTTTCCCCATGTTGGCCAGGATGGTCTCGATCTCCTGACCTTGTGGTCTGCTCATCTTGGCCTTCTAAAGTACTGGGATTACAGGTGTGAGCCACCTTGCCCAGCCAGGAGGAACTTTTCTAAGTGGGATTCATTAAAGACAGGGTCTCACCCTATTGCCCAAGCTGGAGTGCAGTGGCATGATCATAGCTCCCTGCAGCCTTGAACTCCTGGGCTCAAGCAATCCTCCCACCTCAGCCCCCTGAGTAACTGGGAATACAGGTGCTTACCACCATGCCTTGCTAATTTTAAAAATTATTGTAGAGACAGGGTCTTTCTACGTTGCCCATGCTGGTCTCGAATGCCTGCCCTCATGTGTTCCTCTTGCCTCAGCCTTCAAAAGTGCTTGGATTACAGGCATGAGCCACCACAGCTGTTCAGCAATTACTGACAGTTAACTGGAGAGTTAAATGACTTTAAGTCTGGAGATTTTTTTTTTTTGGACGAACTTGTAGGCGGTACAGGGCAGGGGGTGGTTCCAGGGTCCAGTCCCTTTTGGGGTATGTCCTTCTCCTGCTTCTTTGTTTTCTGGCTGAGGCAGCCTGCGTGAATCATGAACCTGACTAGTTTGGTTCTGATTCTCAATTTTTATTTCAGTTATTATTAACTTGTAAAAATCTTCCCCTTTATTTGAGTAAGAGATGTCATGTCAAATAAAAGGAAAAGTCACAGCTACATGTTAGCTCATTTCAATCTTTGCTGCAACCTAGATTTCCTGGCTTCTTGACAACCCATTTAGTACACATGTGAGGCTGTAGAGGTCATAGGTGAACATTTTGTACTTCAGAAATTTCCTGAAGTTTCCTAAATTACTAGCTGTCTCTCAAAAAGAATTGACAACTTGCATTTTTAGCAAGTATCACAATTCACATATACCACAATATTATGATAAACAAGGAAAAATCCTAAGTGCGTTCAAAAAAGAGAGTAGCAAAGACACAAAAGATAAGAAGCAGGACCTGTGTAAAAGAGAAAATGAATGTTACCATTATGATGCTATGACCATCAGCACGGTGAGTATTTTACAAGGTGTACATTAGCAGTTTATAAAGAACGGCTGTTCTGGTTTTCTGGTATTCCCAAGTAGCTTGGAGAGGCTGTTCTACAGCTATATCTTCAAGAATGACAGTTTCCACCTTGCCTTTTTAAATGCCAGAGTAAGTGACTGATATAAAGTAGGAATTAGGATATGAGTATCACAGTCATTTAGAGCTTCTTAAACAAGACCTCTAAGTCTTAAGCAAGGATTGGCGTATCCGTTTTACAGATGGAAACATCATAAGAGCCATTTGTTTAAACTTGGCATAATTAGAGATAATTACGTGTTTAACAATCTTTTAAGCTCATCCTCTGGTTTGTAAGGAACAGAGACTCACGTTAATTACCCAGAAAAAGGAGGCATGTTGCTAAGCCACATAAACTAGAACAGGAGACAAACTGGCATCAGAATGAATTGTGCAACCCAGCTCTCTGCTTCTCTCTGTCGTGGACACCTCTGGTTCCCTCTCCTCTGTACTTCTATCCCTGATACAGACACAAAAAACAGCAGTCAAACTAATGTCAATATATGATGTGCTGTATTTGTTATCTCAAAGGAATGTGCACATCGCTGAGTCGGCATCCCTATGGACAGACAATCCCAAGGCAGAGACCAAATAGAGTTTCTGTGCCTGCACGGATGCGCCTGCCCCGGACTGTGCTGAATTTACACTCTGACACCATATAAGTTATTATTCTTGGCAGCTACCAGCCTTTCAGGCTGCACCAAGACAGACAGCACATCATTTTGTCCCAACTTCTGTTGCCCGGAGGCATCTATACTTGCCCATTATATGTGGTTAAATTTAAAAAATACATAATCTTGGATCACTTTGAAAATGACCTTCCCAATTGTCATATCCCCTTCACTGCCAGTAAACAAGGCAGCACTGTATTTGTAAAGTTGAAATGGAAATAAGCAGAAGGAAAAAATAACTATATATATATATATATATATATATATATATATATATATATATATAGAGAGAGAGAGAGAGAGAGAGAGAGAGAGAGAGACAGAGTTTTGCTCTTCTTGCCCAGGCTGGAGTGCAATGGTGCGATCTCAGCCCACCACAACCTTTGCCTCGCGGGTTCAAGTGATTCTCCTGCCTCAGCCTCCCAAGTAGCTGGGATTACAGGCATGCACCACCACATCCGGCTAATTTTGTATTTTTAGTAGAGATGGGGTTTCTCCATGTTGATCAGGCTGGTCTCGAACTCCAGACTTCAGGTGATCTGCCTGCCTCGGGCTCCCAAAGTGCTGGGATTACAGGTGCGAGCCACCATGCCTGGCCAAAATAACAAATGTCTATGGTGAAGCTCAAAACTATTTTTACTTCTTTCTTCCTGCTTTGATATAAAAATCCTGTTAATTACTCCTCTAAACCTGAGCGCCTTGCTGTTCTGATGTAGGTCTTGAATCTATTCCATAGCGCTCCTTATGTATCGAAGGCTGGAACAGAACAAATGAATGGAAGAAACTGTCCTGTCCTTGTGCTTCTGGGCTTCAGTGACAACATTCGCCACTTGGTGGCAGTGATCGGTTTAGTCCAGGTTGAGGAGCTCATGTATTTCACCTGTGATGTGTCTTTTACTCTTAGGAAGCTATTAGCATAAATATGATTCATGTGTATTTTACATGAATTAATTTGCCAGAGAAATGGGCTTTCTTACAAAACCGACACAGGGATTGGGTGACGTCCAATAAAAGTAGTCCCTGACAAACAAGGACTGAAGTAGACTCCAGATAATAGGATCTGTTTTTTTTTCAAATCAATGTCTATTATCACCAATTCTGTTCAATAAGTGTTTCAGCAAATATTTCTCAAGGTGTTGTGTGTGGCTCCCAGGGAGCAATATATTTGCTTTTTAAAGAGACTGCACAGCCTCTTGGAGGGAGGGGTGGGGGAAATTTACTTCGAGGTGGGGAGACAACCTGGAATGCTATCGCAATTCTGCCACACATGAGGCCTGAAGGTGAAGTGAGGTGGCAGGCCTGGAAGAAGGAGAGGAGTTTGAGAAATATATCACATAGTGAAGGTGATAAATCTTGATGATCTATTAGTGGGAAAAATAAAGGATCTGGAAAAATCTAGTGTTTCCTCTGCTTTGACTCTGTTGATATGAACTGAGCTAGGGATTTGGAAACATTATCTTGTCTTACATTCTGGGGCTTGATGATATCCAGCTACTCATGAAATGTACAAGCAGGTAAGTATTAAGGACTACTAGAATTAGGTAAGGGGAGAAAGTCTGCCCTAGCAGAGTGCTTGTAGGTCAATAATGCCTCCTCCCCCTCCCCTGGAAAGATGTCTACTTCTATAGAACGTGTGATGATGTTATTCTACATGGCAAAAGGAATGTTGCAGATGCCACTAAATTAAGGATCTTGAGATGGGGAGATTATCTTGGACTATCCCAGTGGGTCCGGTGTACTCACAAGGGTCTCTATAAGAGGGAGGCGGGAACATCAGGGTCACAGGAAGAGATGTGATAGGCAATGGAAGCAGAGAGTGGAGTGATATACTGGGCCATGGAATGTGGGCAGCTTCTAGAAACTGGGAAAAGCCAGACAATGGATTCTCTCCCACTATCTCGAGGAGCACAGCCTTGCCAGCCCATTGTAGACTTTGACCTCCAGAATGGTAAGATAATAAATCGGTGACGTTTAAAACCATTGGTCTCCAACCTTTTTGGCATCGGCGACTAGTTTGGCGGAAGGCAATTTTTCCATGGACTGGGGTGGGGGAGATGGTTTTGGGATGATTCACATGCCTTACATTTATTACACACTTTATTTCTATCATTATTGCAGTGTAATATATAATGAGATAATTATACAACTTGCCATAATGTAGAATCAGTGGGAGCCCTGAGCTTATTTTCCTGCAACTAGATAGTCCCATCTGGGGGTGATGAGAGACAGTGACAGATCATCAGGCATCAGATTCTCATAAGGAGCGTGCAACCTAGATCCCTCGCATGCGCAGTTCACGATACGGGTCTTGCACCTCCAAGAATCGAATGCCGCTGGTCTGATAGCAGGTGGAGCTGAGGTGGTAACGCCCCTAATGGGTAGCGGCTGTGAATACAGATGAAGCTTTGCTTGCTCACCGGTTAGCTCACCTCCTGCTGTGCGCCCCTCATCCTAACAGGCCATGGACCAATACCAGTTAGTGGCCCAGAAGTTGGAGACCTCTGTTTTAAGCCACTATGTTTGCAGTAATTTGTTAGAAGAGCAATAGGAAATTAATACATATCCATTTACATCTTTGTTCACTTCTTCCACCGTTTTTTTTGAGATGGAGTCTCACTCTGTAGCCCAGGCTGGAGTGCAGTGTTGTGATCTCGGCTCACTGCAACCTCTGCCTCCTGGGTCCCTGTTTAAGCAATTCGCCTACCTCAGCCTCCTAAGTAGCTGGGATCATAGGCAAGAGCTACCATGCCCAGCTCATTTTTGTGTTTTTTAGTAGAGACGGGGTTTCACCATGTTGGCCAGTCTGGTCTTGAACTCCTGACCTCGTGATCCACCTGCCTCGGCCTCCCAAAGTTCTGGGATTACAGTCGTGAGCCACCGCGCCCAGCCCTCTTCTTCCATCTTTACTGTTTCAATAATATTTATGAAGTCCCTACCGTGTGCTACGCCTTGCAAGATACATCATGAACAAGATACTGACTCTCATTTCTAGCAGTTTACAGTGTAGGTGGAATTATAATCATAGCAGTACCTCAATTTACAATATAGTAAATTGCTGGACCTGTAGAAATGGAAGGAGCTGCGAATAATTCCTCCTTTTTTTTTGATGAATCTTTGATCTATAACACTTGGACCTCATGTTAAACTAACCTTAGCTGCTAGTAACGTCTTAAAAATCTGACAAATAATCTATACTGGAAACCCCATTCCAGATATATCTTTGAAAATATTTTCAGCAGTTTCTTCATTTGCCTGTTTCCAATTCTTTGATCATCAAATATATGTTGAAATGCCATCTTTACTATTTTGAAGTAAAATTCATAAATAATATAATCGACATACAAACTAAACAACAACAAAAATATAGTGAGATACAGTAATTTGGCTGAAAGTATGAGGCCTGGAGCCAGCCTCTGCCGCTTACTAGCCATGGGATCTCAGGCAAGTGACCTCTCTGTGTCTTACTTTTCTCATCTGTGAGAAGCGGGTACCTTCTCAGAGGTACCTGCCTCATGGAGTTATTGAGAAGATTGTAATATGCACGGTGTTTAGAATGTGTCTGGCACATAATATGTACTCTATGCCCATTGGCTCTTATTGCTCTAAATAAAATATAAAGGACAGGCCGGGCACAGTAGCTCATGCCTCTAATCCCAGCACTTTGGGAGGCTGAGGTGGACGGACCACCTGAAGTCAGGAGTTTGAGACCAGTCAGACCAACATGGTGAAACCCCGTCTCTACTAAAAATACAAAAATTAGCCGGGCATGGTGGTGGGCACCTGTAATCCATCCTACCTCCTGCAAATACCAAGAACAACTCTCAATCTCTGTGACAAACACAATCCTACATGAATCTCTAAAATGCCCATTAGGAGGCTGAGCCAGCCCAGTAAGAACCATTGAGCTGATCATCACCCAGCTGAGCTGAGCCTTTACTTACTTTAGGAGTTGTCTTCTCCTGCTCTGTCTCCCCCTGTTAGTATCTCATGTGTGCTTCCAGATCAGTGTCTATGCTGTGTCCTCCATGCGGGACAGCCTGCCAGATTCTCTTTTTTCATCCCCACCTCTCAGGGTCCTTCTAGGCAGCATCAGGCACATGCCATTTGTCACACGCCGCCTCCTGCCACTCCTAGTCTGCTTGGTTGTTTACACTCTCCTCCTTTCCTAGGTACAAAGCCCCCAGGTTGTAGCACACAGTCCACAGATACATCCAAGAGTAAACAAAGCAGCGAAGGGCTTTTATACCTGATTAGTGGGAAAGATGAAAAATGCTTCATGCATAAATTCGAGATGATGTTACATGCGTTGGTGACGATACATTTTTCAAGAAAATCTTGAATATTGATACATTTTTGTGTATAACACTAAAATTTTCACTTTGCTGATTTGTAGAGGCTGAGGCTCAGAAAGCTGCTTGAGTTATTTGTCTACGTGTCTTACCAACGTCATCCCAAATCAGTAACAGCTGTGCGATACGTGTTCAAAGTGTGAGCCTAAAATGATTTGTCTGCTTTGGGGTTAGGGTTGTTTCTGTCTAAAGAGATCTGACAAACTCAAACTCGTTAAAGTTCAATAGCGAAGCTTAAAGGCTACCTCTCCCAGAGAGATTGGCGGTGCAAGAGAAGGAAATGCCTTAAAAAGGAAAGACTAAAACTGTAATTATGGCATTTCAGGCGTCAGAGAAAGTCAGAGATGGTTTATGGATGGTGTGAGAGAGGCTCCCAATAGCCTGTAAACCATAGTTTTTCTGAGAGGGAGATGATGTCCTTGGATCTGGGAGTATAAAATTACAGCCCTCACAAGAAAAATACAGATAAGCATCAGGTGGGGAAAATGGTCATTTACTTAGGGCCCTGTACTAGATCATGAGGATACAAATCTCAAAAATGATGTATGCTTGCTCTCAGAGAGCTGACAGTCTGGTTAGAAAGGGAAACTTAAAAACAGGATGGCTCCATAATTTGCTGGGTCCAGTTCAAAATGAAAATAGGGGACCTCTTGGCTGGGCACAGTGGCTCATGCCTGCAATCCCAGCACTTTGGGAGGCCGAGGCAGACGGATCATAAGGTCAGCAGATCGAGACCATCCTGGCCAACAGGGTGAAACCTTGTCTCCACTAAAATACAAAAAATTAGCCGGGCGTGAGTGGTGTGCCCCTGTAGTCAGTCCCAGCTACCTGGGAGGCTGAGGCAGGGGAATCGCTTGAACCCAGGAGGTGGAGATTGCAGTGAGCTGAGATCAGGCCACTGCGCTCCAGCCTGGTGACAGAGCAAGACTCTGTCTCAAAAAAATAAAAATAAATAAAAAAGAAAGAAAAGAAAATAGGGGACCTGTTATTCATAAATTATTCAAAATTGTAAAAGAGTGTCTGCAGAGCATTAAACTAAGCACAGGGCCTTTCTAAGGACCAGGAACTCGAGAATGCATGTCACATGCCCGGCTTCAACATGCTTATAATAAAATAGGACAATGGCACTGGAGACACGCAGGGGATGCTGGGAGAACAGGGTGGGAGGGGCTAACTCCGAGGGATGGGAAACCCTTCGCTGAGGAAGTAACATCCTAACATCAGGGCTAAACCTTGAAGAATGGACCAACTTTTGCTAAACAGGGACAACTGGAGGTCCAGGGAGGGCTCCAGGCCGGGGGAACGAAGGGGGAAGCCGCCTTCTCCTACTGCAGCTCTCTCCACTCCAAGCTGCTGACACAGATCTCCTGTGTTGTAATTAACTCCCTGGTTAGTGTTCGTCAGTTACTTGGGTAACTTTTTAAAATAATATGCTGCTACTTGTTTCTTGCTTGTGGAGAATCTCCTGTAAGTTTGAGGGCCAACCTACAATGTGAGGATTTTAAGTTGGCCCTCAAACCTCTCTTTCCACCTCTTAAGTCCCCCGGGGCTCTCCAAAGGAAGTTTCCGCATTAAGAGAAATGCTCCAAGTCTGTGCTGTGCAAGATGGAAGCTTCCGGATGCCAGTAGCTGCTGACACTCGAACTGTGGCTAGTGCAACCAAGGAACCGAATTTTTATTTCACTTAATTTTAATTAGCTAAAACTTAATTTTCAATAGGTAGTGGCTGCCATCAGAGTCCAGCATACTTTAATGTTTGTATTGTCTTAATCTTTTCTCTTTTTTTTTTTCTTTAAAATATATGTAGGGACAGTGTCTCCCTATGTTGCCCATTCTGGGCTTGAACTCCTGGGCTAAAGCAGTCTTCCTGCCTCAGCCTCCCAAAATGGGGATCACAGGTGCGAGCCACCACACTCTGCAACTTACAGTATCTTCTTGTCTTATGTATTTTCTCTAGACCTTGGTCCTCAAAACTGAAAATCAGCTGTGAGTATTGCATTGTTATGACTATAAAAATTATCATTAACTTCACAAGCTGAACAGTATAGAGTAATTCCATTCTGTTCTTTTAGGGCTTTTATTGTTATTTCTTGATGTTTTCTAATTGTTTTTCAATTTTTCCTTCATTGGCTGTGCTGCCTGTATTGGTTACTCTATATTGGTTACTGCCTAGATTGGTTACTACATTTCAAGGATGGTGTCATGCTCCGTGATTCCATTTTCCTCTGAATACTTTGCTTTTGGAGCCTTTTCCTCTCTTGCCGAGCTCCATGCTGATGTGTTCTGTTTGGTTTGGCTGCCTGATTCCCATCCAAGGATTTCCCTTTGAAGCACGACTGGGTTGACTCTTCTCTTTCCTGGATTCCACCACTTTCATTTTTTAGTTTACTCCCTTGTTTTGCTGGGCTCCATCATCAAGTAACTTTCTAAGGAAGTATATGGAGGCTGGGCATGCTCACGCCTGCAATCCCAGCACTTTGGGAGGCCAAGATGGGAGAATCACTAAAGGTCGGGAGTTTGAGACCAGCCTGGCCAACATGGTGATGCCTTGTCTTCACTAAAAATAAAAGAATTAACCAGGTGTTGTGGCAGGTGCCTGTGATCTCTGCTACTTGGGAGGCTGAGGCAGGAGAATCGCTTAAACCTGGGAGGCAGAGATTGCCATTAGCTGAGATCACACCACTGCACTCCAGCCTGGGCAACAGAGCAAGACTCCATCTCAGAGAAAAAAAGAAAGGGTATGTGGGTGGTCATCCTTCTGAGCCAGCTCTGATGCGTCTGAAAACGGGAATGTTCTACCATCACACCTAATTGACGTCTTAGTTCAGGGATCGGCAACCTGCCCTCCATAGGCCACTTTTGGCTTGCTGCCTATTTTTGTATAGCTGGTAAGTTACTGCTGTTTTTTACACTTTTAGATGCTTGAAAAAAATCAAAAGATAAGGATTCTGTGATGTGTGAAAATTATATGCAGTTCAAATTGTAGTGGCCCTAAATAAAGTTTTATTAAAGCACAGTCATCCTTTCACATGTCATCTATGGCTGCTTTGATACCACAATGGCAGTGTTGAGTAACTGAACAGAGACTGGCCCACATAATATCTGGCTTGTTCCGTAAACCATTTGTCAGCTCCTGGTTTAGTTGGTCAGAGTCAAAACCCAAGTTCTCACAGTGACCCCCATAGGACCTAACCATAACCGTGGATTTCCTGGTTCCCCTCTCCATCTCTGACCCGTTCTGCTCTGTTCCAGCCACATTTGCCCCCTGCAGTTTCTGTGGCACCAAGAGGCTCAGGGTGTGGCAGGACATTTTCATTTGGGGGTCTGTCTGCCTGATCTCTCTTCCCTTAGCTGTCTACACAGCTCACACCTTCACTTCCTCCAGGCTGTCACTCAAGGTCACCTCTGTGAGTCCTTCGCTGGCCTCCCCATTTACTTTTTAGCTTCTTCTTAGACACTGTGCATTTCACTGCTACTTGGGAGGCTGAGGCAGGAGAATCGCTTAAACCTGGGAGGCAGAGATTGCCATTAGCTGAGATCACACCACTGCACTCCAGCCTGGGCAACAGAGCAAGACTCCATCTCAGAGAAAAAAAAGAAAGGGTATGTGGGTGGTCATCCTTCTGAGATAGCTCTGATGCGTCTGAAAATGGGAATGTTTTACCGTCACACCTAATTGACGGCTTAGTTCAGGGATCAGCAACCTGCCCTCCATAGGCCACTTTTGGCCTAGACACAGAGCATTTTCTCTGCTGACTTATTTTTCCTCCTTGGCACTTATTTCTACCTAACACATTATATTTTATTTTCTTAGTTTGTGTAGACAGCACACCATCTTGATCTGAGCATGTGAGAAGAGAAGTTCCCTGAGGGCAGGATTTTCTTTGGTTACTGCTGCATCCCCCCTGCCTAGACCGTGCTCAAAAATATTTGCTGAATGATATGGTTAGATTTTGTGTCCCCAAACAAATCTCATCTTGAATTATAATCCCCATAATCCCTATGTGTCAAGGGAGACAACAGGTAGAGGTAATTGAATCATGGGGGTGGTTGATTAACAAGAATCATCCTGTTCTTGTGACAGTGAGTTCTCATGAGATCTGATGCTTTTATAAGGGGCCCTTCCCCCATCTCTCAGCACTTCTCCTTCCTGCTGCTTTGTGAAGAAGGCGGCTTGCTTCCCCTTCACCTTTCACCATGATTGTAAGTTTCCCGAGGCCTCCCCAGTCATGCTGGACTGTGCATCAACTAAGCCTCTTTTCTTTATAAATTACCCATTCTCTGGCGGTTCTTTGTAGCAGTATGAAAATGGACTAATACACTGGATGAATGAACATAAAATTCTAGTGTGAAATATCAATCCTTCATAACTTTGGAGGCTTTGCTTGCTTGCCTTCTAACCCTTAATGCTACTTCTGTGAAATCTGGAGCCCTATAATTCCTTGTTTCTGTGAAACAAGGGAGATTTTAAGATTTTCTCTTTACTTCTGGCGTTTTGAAATTATTCAAACCAGGTACTCAATGAGACTTTTTAATCCAAATATTCTTGGACTTCAGGAGGATCCATTATTTCTTGCATTATGTCATTGAATAATAGTGCCTGAAAAATTCACTTGAATTTATCATCCAATTTGTCCATTAAAATCTTTATTTAACAATTATATTTGCAAAATACAAGGGGTCTTTCTTGTTTTCAGATTATTTATCTTTCTTAGCATCCTGTTCTTTTTAATGGTTACAATATCTTTAGGACTGTCTCTGAGGATACTGATTAGAGGCACATCTAGGCTGGGCATGGTGGCTCATGCCTGTAATCCCATCACTTTGTGAGGCTGAGGTGGGCAGATCACCTGAGGTCAGGAGTTTGAGACCAGCCCAGCCAATATGGTGAAAACCTGTCTCTACTAAAAATACAAAACATAGCTTGGTGTAGTGGCACATGCCTGTAATCCCAGCTACTCCAGGGGCTAAGGCAGAAAAATCACTTGAACCCTGGAGGCAGAGGTTGCAGTGAGCCAAGATGTGCCACTGCACTCCAGCCTGGGTGTCAGAGCCGAGACTCTGTCTTAAAAAAAGAAGCACATCATCTAGCACATGCTAGATGAGGCTCTTATGCCAGAATGTGGACTTCAGACTGTGAAGTCCCCATATCCACATACAATGCCTATATTCTTGGCATGGTTTCACTGTGTGTAGAGATGAATCCTTAGTATGCTGCCTGGGGCGGAACTGTGTGTGTTTGCTGTGTAGAGGCTGGGCAGACAGAAAGTTTGGAAAGAGGGGCATGGGAGGGGCAGAGTTCTTACAGACTTGGAATTACTCTTCCTGTTTTCAGTTCTGTCACTCCATCACTTATTTAGCTCGCTTAGCTTCTCTTGGCTTGAGTTCCCATCCTCTCAGGGATTCAGCACTGCACACGGGCAGTTTTCTCCAATGCCATGTTCTCCTAACTAATAGCATATTGTGGTCCCCCTGCCTGCCTCCATCTGTTACTGCTCCTCCATCAGCTTTCAGGCTGCCAGAAATCTGTTGTGATCTCTCAAGTTCTGATGCTTTTCCTATTTTTTTTTGGTTATTGAGGGCTTATATCTTTTTATACTTTTCTCATCATTTTAATGGAGTCTTTGGGGAGGGAAAAAGCAAATCTGTGGTCAGTCAGTCCACCATCTTGAACTGAGAGTCCAGTCGCTTTGACGATTGTTCTAATTCTACAAATCAGGTGATCTTTGCTCAAAGAATTTAAGTGGCTCTAATCTGGCCTCATAAATAACATGTCTTTTGGGGATGTCTTTGATGATGGCATCTAAATATCTGGTGAGAAACTAGACCATGCTATTGATGCCACTAACTGCCTTTAATAACACCTAATACCCTTTTTTTTTCTACGTAAAGCAGGGAACTAGAAGACAAGTCAACACAGGGAGAAGATGAGACAGTACTTCCAGAAATAGAAGTGTACACAAACAAGAAGCCACTGAGAGAACTTTCATTTTGTTCCTGCTCAAAATGTACAGCATCTTCTTTTATTTTTTCACTCCTCCACAGATTTAATTTACATTTTATCTTTGCCTTGGTCATTCAGACCATTATATCAAAACAGCATAGCCTGGGTGCCTGACAAACAATGAACATTTATTTCTCACAGTTCTGGAGGTTGAACATCCAAGATCAAGGCACCAGCAGATTCAGTGTCTGGGGAGGACCTGTTTCTTCTGACCATATCCTCACATGGTGGAGGGGTGGGGCAGATCTCCAGGTTCTCTTTAATAAGGAAACAATTCCCATTCATGAGGGCACTGTCCTTGTGACCTAATCTCTCCCCAAAGGTCCACCTCTAAATACAATCACACTGGGGCTTAGATTTCAATATATATTTAGGTGACTTAAAATTTAGTCTATAGCAATCATCCTCTGAAATGAATTGTAAGGAAGGCTGGATGCGATGGCTTATGCCAAGGCAGGTGGATTGCTTGAGTTTAGGAGTTTGAGACCAGCTTGGGCAACATAGTGAAACCCTGTCTCTACAAAAAACACAAAAATTAGCCATGTGTGGTAGCTTTTGCCTGTAGTCCCACCTACTTGGGGGGCTGAGATGGGAGGATCTCTGGAGCCTGGAGGTCAAGGCTGCAATGAACCATGATTGCACCACTGCACTCCAGCCTCCTGAGGCAACAGAGCAAGACCCTGTCTCAAAAAAAGAAAAGAAAGAAAGGAGGGAGGAAGGGAGGAAGAGAAATAAATAACTATAAAGAAGTGTGGGAAAATTTGAAACCAGAAACAGAAATGTTTCAAACTATTATTTATTCCTCAAGGGCATAGCTTTTACTAAATAGTATTAATAACTTAGTTTCAAGTTCTCTTACTCTGCTCTTCCAACAACATTATTTATTTTTAACACATTTTACTTTCACTTTTAAGTAAAATTTCCTAAAGTAAAAGTAACATTTTACTTCTACTTTTTTATTGGCATTTGGATTATGAAGCATGGGGTATACTGGGGTATAGGCCATGTTTAATCTGTAACTTTGAAAAAGTGGAGACACGAAACATGGCATGCAGGAGATTTCTACTTTGCTTTCAAAAGGGTTGCCTTGGGTGGATCACTCGAGGTCAGGAGTTCGAGGCCAGCCTGGCCAACACGGCAAAACCCCATTTTACCAAAAATACAAAAATTAGCCAGGTGTGGTGGTGCATGCCTGTAGCCCTGTAGTGGGAAATCAGAGATCTGGAGAGACAGATGGGGTTGTAGGTGGATTTTATTTAATGTGATCACTCAGTGGAATCACTTCCTAATTCTGAGCAAAGCACAAAGAAAATGGGGTGCCTTTATGTGCCTGCTTGGTACAGGATGACAAAGCAGGAGACAGATTTACAGAATCCAGAACAAAGAGCAGTGAATTAGCTTGTGGCATGTCTTGTGATGTACTTTACATTTGAAAAGTAACATCTTGAGAAACACATTCCACAGTTTGAGTTTATTTGCTTTGTGACCTTGCAGCTGAAATTTCTAGATGCCTGGGAACTTTGCTAAGAATGTGGGGAAGATAGATAAGGTTAAATGGTTTACAGAGCTGGGGAAGTATTATATTAAGCAGCACACAACACAGCAAAATTTACTTTATTATATAGGAACTACAAATTACAAGGTTTGGTTTTTGCTATTATTGCTATTATTTAATTCCCTTCTTCAGTCCCCCCTTTGTTGCTTTTAATAAATAACACTTTAATAAAAAGCGGCACCACTATTTCAAGCATCTAAGGGACTGTTACCTTTAGAGGTGTGCCATTGTTGGTTTGTGTTTGTTTTCTTTTCTCTTTTTCTCAGTTTAATTTGATTGATGTTTTTATGAGCTAGATTTATTTAAGCATATTTATGACCTTGTAGCTGAATGTTAGGGTGGAAGGGTTAATTGTGTTGTAGAACCTTTTAAGGAAAGTCTTTAAGAGTGCCTTTATACCTTTACTGGATGATTGACAGCAGGCTGGTGTGTCAGCTCATGGTGAAGGTATAGCATTGAGTTAGATTATTTAAGTCAGGAGCTTTTCTCCTGCCATGAAAGGCATGAAATTAACTCTACCTTAGCTCCTGATGGCCCCTTCACAACTGTGCCTGTCTTAGGCTGTCTCTCCTCTGAGGAATCTTATCCATCTTTGGCTAACCAGCCACCTGCCTGGGGCCAACCGCGGGGACAATCTGAAGGTTGGAAGGCTCTTGGGGGCTGACCCGTGGAGTGTTGTGAGTCCAGGAGCAGAGCTATTGCACACCTTCAGGTTGTTTTCCCTGTCGAGTAGCCTACTTGGGAAAGATGGCATTAGTAAAGCTTTTTGGGCTCTTAAAATAATGCTTGCTTTGCTTGAGCTTGTTCCAGCCAGACATTCACTAACAGTTGGGTTTAGCTAGATGAACACGCCTTACATAAGCCCATAGAAAGCACCACTATTATACATGTTATTTTGAGGTTGTTCTGTTTTTGGGGGGTACAGGCTGGTACTTAGTTAATGCTATTAATTGACTGGTGGGTTGCTTGGCTACTATTCCTTAAATAGTTGACCAAATACTTCTAATTATGAGGGATAAGAGGCAAGGAAGTATTAGGCATTCTCATAATATGATTACTATTTCTCCTTTTAATTTTTTTTTCTTTGAGACAGAGTTTCATTCTGTTGCAGGCGCCAGGCTGGAGTGCGGCGGTGCAATCTCGGCTCACTGCAACCTCCACCTCCCGGGTTCAAGCAATTCTCCTGCCTCAGCCTCCCGAGTATCTGGGACTGCGGGTGTGCACCATCACGCCCAGCTAATTTTTGTATTTTAGTGGAGACAGGCTTTCACTATGTTGGCCAGGATGGTCTCGATCTCTTGACCTCGTGATCCACTGCCTATTAGGTTTTAAAACCTCCAAACTCTGAAAACCATTCTCCGAAGAGGGAATCTGGTAACCACCCTTTCCATGTTAGAACTAGAACGTGAGCTAGTTTTTGCACCTTGGATGTAATTTTCATGACTGCTTATCCATTATTATTAATTTTTAGGCGGCAGTTTGATAGGTTAAATTTTCCACATACTTCTCCTTTTTGGGCTTAGGGATAATTTAAAGCTAGTTTGTTCTGGTAAATGGCATTCCTTATTTTTGTGGATTGTACAGCCAACAGGTTTAAAGCTTATGCAGTTTTATTGGTAATGATTTTAAATACCGCTTGTAACCTTATAATGCAACTGAGCATATAAATAGGTGTATGGTATCCCCATGATCCATCTTGTGCCCAGGTAGATGACCCAAAATATTGAATAATTATTTCAGGGGGCCAATCAGTGTCTTTCCAGTCTTCTATTTTTATCCCTTCTTTGATATTTACACATCTTATACTTCTGTTTTCCCCTTCATTATAAACAGGGTATCCTAGAGTTTCACCCAGCTGCAAGGGGAGTAAGGAGAAAGATGGTTTGATTGTTCCCAGCATACAGGCCCCTGTCCAGTTGACTGGTAACTGCTGATAGGCTCGTTGTCCACAAATCCAATAGAGGCCAGAAGGTGCCTGCCAACTATTGGGTGCTTTAAGCTGGTACCAGGAGTGGTTTCAAGCTGGGAAGTGAGAAAATGAGTTGTAGTGTGGCAATCTGGAGGTAGCTTTACCCTTTTTCTTTTTCCATGTCACAAAGTTTCTCCTATTGTTTGGTTGTAGTATTGCTGCTCTAGACAAGCCAGTTCTACTGGATTAACAAAAGTATTTCCCCAGCAGGCAATACAGTACCTCCCGACAGTGGAAGTTTTTAGGAGCCAAATATTGGAGCGTTTGAACGTAGACTCAGGAGGGGTGAGGGTCAAGGAAAAGTTTTCTTGAGGCATTAACTCTCTTGCTTCCCATGGCCATTGGTTTCCCATGTTAGTGCCTCCACAGACACAGCAAGAAGAATCACCTAGATTATAAGCTATACTTTCTGCCAGTTGAGCAAACAGATTACTGGCTACTGGAGGCTTTAAAAACCTTCTGGTTAGTTTCTGTATTGTTTCTATAAAATGACTTGAAAATTTGGAACTGAGGTTGAGGGGGATGGGCCCGAGTTTCCTTTTTGATAATATACAAATAGGCAGTTGGGAATGTTTCTATAAACACCATTATGGGGTAACCTATAGTCTGCGTGGGTAAATTTGGCTTTAGGATAATAAGCTTTATAGGGCTGCAGGTATTTGTTTCACAATTTGGCTTTGTTGGCATTTTGGAAAGCACAGCTGGTTCCTGGTATTGCCATTTAGGGCACCCAGCAGGGGACCATGTTGTGCAGTACCTATAGTCCTTTCCCGGGGTCCCAGGGAAGGAAAGTGGAGCAACTTTTGGCCCACTCACATACTTAAGAAGTTTGCTGTGATGTTTTTTCCCAGGTTAGGTTACCACATGGAGCAGAGTAGGCTATGCCTGAGTATGTTGCCTGACAGACATCAAAATACAAAGAGAATGCTCCCTTATGGAAGGGTGGGACCTCAGTTCTGTTTAGAAGATGACCTTCTCTTGACTTCATTTGTATTTTAAACTAGGTTTCAGGCACGGACGTGGGGGTCATAGCATACATAATGTTGCTCATTGCCTGGGTCACAGACTGAATAAATTGATTGTAAGTACAAGCCCGTCTCTGAGTCCATGCACACTTATAACATGTTTGATGCAGCAAGGTCTCAACTACTGTATTCCCAATTTCAGTAGTCTGCGGGCAGTAAGTACATTTTTCTACCGCTTTCCTTTTCTTTGTACAGATATTACAGTTAACAATAGTAGAATGAAAATGAACATTTCTATCCTATGCGGGGACAGGGTGAATATTTCCTTGGACATAAGGGTTGGCAAAGATGATGATATCGTAATAGAATAGTTAATAATACTAAGATAGCAATGAAGCTTAAAATGTTTGTTCCACATTTACCTTTGATGACTCCTCAAGCTCCAGCCGTGCGTGGACTGTTCAGCCTCCAGCGGTGTGAGTCGGGCAAGGCTGCCGCCTTCATTGGCAGTTTGGTCTCGTCTCAGGGTCAGCCTGGTTGGGGGTTCAGGATCTTGCTCATTGGTCCACTTCTCCTGGGCTGCTGCAGGTTTTAACCTGCTATGATGAATTTGAGGCACGGTGCCCGCAACCTTAACAGCAGTCCAGGTGGACAAAATTACAGTATGGGACCCATCCCAAGTTGGCTCTAAGGTAGTTAGGTTCTACTTTTTAACCCAAACTGAGTTTCCAGGTTTGAAGGGATGTACTGGGTCTATTAGGCTGGTAGGTAATTTTTCTTGAACCCAACTTTGTATTTTTTTGCATAGTGACGTGTAAGGCCTGCATTTGCTTTCTCAGGGCTAAGTCTCCTAACTGTTTCTGCACAAAGTTGCTACCATCTGTAAAGTATTCAACATCTGGATCCTGGAGGGATGATCTGTGAGATCTTTCCTGCTGGAGAAAACTTTATCTACTGTTTTTATACAGTCACGAAGAGGAGCTCCTGGCTCTAGAGGGAGCAAGGTAGCAGGGTTAAGAGTGTTTACAGTTTCTAAAGTTATGCAGGGATTTTCACATAAGAATCCCTGGTATTGGGTCATTCTAAGATTTGACAGCGAGAGATGCCCTCTTTGATCCATTAGCATTAGGACAGAGTGTGGCACCTGTATGGTTAACTGCTGTACTAAGGTTAACATATTAGCTTCCTGTATGAGCAAGGCTGTAGGACATAGTCTTTATTTGGTGGAGTGTAGGCATTAAGGTCAGATGCTAGGGTCTCACTGAAGATCATGGGGGGAATTCTTGAACCTGTGGGGAAGCCTTGTCCTAGTAAATTGGAAACTTCCCCATTGAAAGGCAAATAGGGGTTGACTGACTGGTACAAGGTGAAGGCAAAAGAAGGCATCTTTTAAGTCTAAAACAGTGAAGCACGCTGCATTTGGAGGGGATCAGTGAGAGTAGAGTGTATGGCTTTGGTACTGCTAGGTGAATAGTTACTGTAGCCTGGTTTACAGCTCATAAGTCCTGTACTGGCCTGTAATCATGGGAGGTAGATCTCCCATTACCAGGTAGCAGCTTTTTCACTGGTAAGAGTGGAGTAAAGGTGACTGACATGGCACCATAATGTGTTTTCTGAGCCATTCTCATTGCTTCTCTATGCCTAGGATAGCTTCTTGGGGTACAGGGTACTGGCACAGCTAGACTGGAGTGGCTCCTGTTTTTAGTTCTACTGCCACCGGAGCATGGTTTATGGCTAGCCCATGTGGATTATTTTCAGCCCATACATCTGGAAATTCAGTAATTGGCCCTGACAATATGACTTCCTCCACCGGCCTTTATGGGTCCTTCCATATCCTTAGCAAACAGCCACCAGTCTTCAGCTTGTGGTGCTGTGAGGGCTAAAACACAGCTCTGGGTTGGTTAAAATATATAGTCAGGTTCCCCTCTGGCTTAAAGGAAGTCTGCACTTGTAACTTCTGAAGCAAATCCCTTCCTAACAAAGGGAAAGGGCAGCCGGGGAGATACAGGAGTTCATCGGGACCTCCCGCCCTCCAATAACACATCGTTTTGACTGGCAGAAGAGTCTTTTTTTCTGACACTCCTGTGGCCGCAACAATGATGGTATAAGTTTTAGACAGAGGCCCCACTGGTTTTGTCACCACCAAATGCTCAGCACCTGTGTCTACCATAAAATCTATTTGTTGTTCCCCTACCTTTACCCTGACCATAGGCTCCTGGGGACCTAGAGAAATGGAGCCCAGTCCGTTTCAGTCCTCATAGCTGTCTACCCCAGCCAAGCCAATTAAGCCTGTGTCCTGATTATTTGGGGCCTTCTGGCTTGCCGCTGCTGGTCTAGGTATTGCATGGGGGCAAAACTGATGACTGTGCGGCTGCTCTCTCCGGGCATTTATCTTTCCACTGTCCTTTCTTCTTGCACACCGCACATTGATCTCTCTCTAAAATTTACTTGGTCTTTCATCAGGTCTTTCATCAGGCGGACCTCTGAGACTTTCCCTACTTATTACCTTCTTTTTGCCTGCCTTTATCCTATTTAAAAGTGCAGCCCTATATGTTTATAAGTTTTACGGCCCCTCCCCTTCACTGGGGTCCCACTTAGGGGCAATCCGAGGGAACCGTTGCACTGCATATTGCAGGGCATCATTAGTGCCTGCTGATGGGTTATTTTCTAACCATCGGAGAGCTGCCTGGTTTATTCTCCTGCGCTCTTCTGGATTAAACAATGTTAACAGCAGTTCCAAGCAATTTGGCCAATCAGGGTTATGAGTAGCAAAGAGGGACTCTATCAGATCAGTGAGCACTTGGGGCTTCTCTGTGAAGGAGGGAGTGTGTTCTTTCCAATTCAGAAGGTCAGTAGTGGAAAAGGGATGATGGATAAAGATTCTTTGCCCACCACGAATCTGCCCCTGCTCATCTAGTTAGGCTGGTACCCACATTTCACAGAGAGGCATCTGTAAAGCTCGAGTATGGCCAGATTGGAGATGACTGGCCACATCACTCTCTTTTTCTTTCTCTTTTCTTTCCTTATGATGGGGAGATGTTGAGCTCTTGCTCCCCTCTGAATCTGACTCTACTGAGCCCCTGCGTCTAGGCCTGGCACAGCATGAGCGCCTGCTCCTTGCTCTTCCCCTAGCCTCAGGTGTGCTAGGGATGGGTATATTGGAGTGTAAGGAGATAGAACTTCTCTTTCTTCAGGGGGAGCCTATAAAATTCGTTTCTCTGGTACCTGTTGCCCTTTTTTTTCTTCCCTTTTGGGCTTGGGGTCTGTAGGTTTCTTGGCCTCCTTAGGCCCTGCCCATGCCACTAAGGCTCTACAGTAGGTGGCTAGGCAAGGTTGCAACCACTTAGGGTGTGCCTGGGCTACATTTAACCATGAATCAATATATGGAAACTGATCTGGATGCCCTGGCTGTCCTCAGGCTCTGGTTACCACCCTGGCCAATGGTTTTTTTGGTCTATCATTCCTTCGGCTGGTCATCCAACCCCAAAGAAAGGCCGTTTTAAGTCACACAAGGTTCTTAATTTCTGAGGGTGAAGGGGGGCAGGGAGGGGGTATCCAAAAGACACTCCCAGCTTCCTCCCAGTTGGAAGAGGTTCTTGGCCCCGGAGGTGCAGTGAGTGTACCGTTGGAATAAATACTGTGAACCCAAAGAGTTTTGTGGAAGAGCGATTTATTAGACAGAGAGAGGGGGGGGAGAGAGAGAGAGAGAGAGAGAGAGAGAGAGAGACAGAGGGAGAGAGAGAGAGAGAAAGGCAGCTCCCACTCTGCCATGGGAGGTGATCCAGAGAAAGAATCCCTATAGGGAGGGAGCAGTGAGATTTTAACCCTTGAGTTATTCCATCCCCATTCATGTTCTCATCCAATGAGAGGAGTTCTTTCAAACTTCCTTTGGAGTGATTGATCTTTGACTCTGATACCGGATTGGCTACTTTGTCCAACAGCGCCCCTCCTCCCAGAGCTTTTGGCAGGCTTTTTGGACATAGGAGCCCACTTGGATTTCTCCACCTAGCCGTTGTGACCCAGACAAAGAACTTTACCTTCCGGATGGAGGTGGGGAGCCAGGAAACTCCTGCCTTTGAAACCATGCCCCTTGCGGACCCGGGAAGAGGTTTTCTTTGACACAGTCCCTCAAGGGGACAATTTCACTCCATAGTCTCCTGGGAAGCCGTTCTTACAGTTCTTTAACATGCACTCTAGTGGCGTGGGTTTTGACTCTTTTCCTTCCATTCTCCCACAGAGGCGCACTCTCACAGACTTTCACCTCGGACCGATTGCCATCTCCTGTTGCGGGAGTTTTCAGATTGCTGCTTAGCTAGGAGAGTACCTTGTTCCCGCCACCGTCAGCTGCACCTGCGTCCTGTCAGCCCTGTACCGTTAGCCCCTAACAGATTAGCCCTCACTCACTTCGGAGCACGCTGTCCACCTAAGGGACCTGCACCTCTGCATGCCCCGCGTTGGCGCCTCCTGGAACCGTCTCTTTCACACACTTCCACACTCCTACCCGCTTTCCCATTTTCCTCTACAAACTGTCTTAATAAGTCACCCTGTTCCGTGTGCCGTTGAGAATGTGAGTTTCATCCAAACCAGCCGCCGTTCTCACTTCCCCCAGCCTTTCTGGGTTGGACTAATAGTCACTTCTCAGGAATTGCTCAGACACCCCTTCCACCCTCTTGGGACGGGCTTTTCTTTCTTTTCCTTTTTTTTTCTTTTGGACCCTAAATGCCTTACCGTAATTCCTGAATTACGTTGGTCCTGGAGATCATCCTGCAGCCCCTTCCAAGGTTCCAATGCACTGTCTGGGAGTGGGTGCTGGGGTGTGGGAGAGCTGGCTTCCTATCCGGGCTAAAGTTGCTAAAGTTCTCCCCGTGGTGCCTAGGGTTGTGGGTCCTCCCCTCCCTCAGTCTGGGGCCTTGATTCCACAGGCAAAGGAGACAGTAAGACTGCCATCTCCAGCTCCTGTTCAGGCACCAGAAAATGTAGCAGGAAATCCAAGATCTGGAGAGACTGATGGGGTTGCAGGTGGATTTTATTTAACGTGATCACGGGCTCAGTGGAATCGCTTCCTAATTCTGAGCAAAGCACAAAGAAAATGGGGTGCCTTTATGTGCCTGCTTGGTACAGGATGACAAAGCAGGAGGCAGGTTTACAGAAGCCAGAGCAAAGAGCAGTGAATTAACTTGTGGCATGTCTTGTGATGTACTTTACATTTGAAAAGTAACATCTTGAGAAACACATTCCACAGTTTGAGTTTATTTGCTTTGTGACCTTGCAGTTGGTCAGCAAGAAAAACAGGAATTTCTAGATGCCTGGGAACTTTGCTAAGAATGTGGGAGGATAGATAAGGTTAAATGGTTTACAGAGCTGGGAAGTATATTATATTAAACAGCACACAGCACAGCAAAATTTACTTTATTATATAGGAACTACAAATTACCAGGTTTTGTTTTTACTTTTATTGCTATTATTTAATTCCCTTCTTCAGTCCCAGCTACTAGGGAAGCTGAGGCAGGAGAATCACTTGAACCCAGGAAGCAGAGGTTGCAGTGAGTCAAGACTGTGCCACTGAACTCCATCCTGGGCCACATAGTTAGACTCTGTCTCAAAAGAAAAAAAAAAAAAAGAAATGTGTTGCCTTTATCCTTTGGGATCATGTGACACCAGTGCCTGTGTGGGACATTACCACATATCTTGAAGTTAGGAAGATCTAAGGTCAACTAAATCACTTACTTCTCCACCCAGAATGGCCCTCTTCTCTTTGCCCCCAGTTGTCTGTAGGCCATGAAACAGAGCTTCTATTAGGCCAGGTCTAAGCAAATCATGCTTACAAAGGAAGATGGAAGAGGTGATCTACTTCTTCTGCAACATGTAGGATTGGTGGGGACTACAGGCAATGTAGACATTTTTAGGACTGGTCATTTTAGGAAGGGGCATACACATTGAGTACAGGAGGAGGAAGACCACGTGTCTGGGAATTCTGATCCTAATAGGATGACTGCTTAAGGTGACTGTATAAACCCAATCATAATGCTGTGTCTCCTTTGAGGCCTTCTCAATCTCGTAATTAGATGAGAAGTTACTCTTTTTATTGAAATTGTATCAGCTATCCTCCAGATTCTAGGCTAGTTTTATAGTTTTTTTTTTTTTTTAAAGAGATAGGGTCTCACTATGTTGCCCAGGCTGGAGTGCGGTGGCTATTCACAGACACGATCCCACTACTGATCAGCATGGGAGTTTTGACCTACTCCGTTTCCAGCCTGGGCCGGTTCACCCCTCCTTAGGCAACCTGGTGGTCCCCTGCTCCCGGGAGGTCACCATATTGATGCCGAACTTAGTGCAGACACCGGATCAGCATAACACACTACAGCGCAGAACTCCTGGACTCAAGAGATCCTCCAGCCTCAGCCTCCCAAATAACTGGGACTACAGGCACGCACCACCGCGCCTGGCTAGTTGTTTTTTAAACATTTAAATTTATTTATTTTTTTAAGAGACTCGCTATATTGCCCAGGGTGGTCTCAAACTCCTGGGGTTACGTGATCTCCCTCCCCAGTCTCCAAAGTGCCGGGATTATAGACATGAGCCACCCTGCCCAGCCTTTGTCATTGTATAGTTTAGTTTAGGTTTTTGCTTATATACTGTGTGTGTGTTTCATGGAGATGGAAGGTTAAGAGTCATTAGTTTCCCTAGTCTGAGCAGTGTGATCTCGGTATTGACTAGAGTGGGCTACAGTATTATATTAATACTTCAGATACTCTTTGAATATTATCATTGTATTTACGACTTTCTCTTCAGGGAAAAGAAAGTGATGGCTCTTCCTTTTTGAGTCTTCCCTTTTGTTAACATTTGGTTTGACAGAGGCAACTTGAGTTTGGATAAAAGTTTTATATGCTGTGGTAGGCAGATTTCTAAGATAGATCCCTTTGATTCTCCGCCTCCCAGAATTTACATCTTGTGTAATTCCCCTCCTCTTGGGTGGAGATTAGACTAAGTAACTTGCTTTTAACAAATCAGTTGTGGCAAAAGCGATAGACTGTCACTTCTGTGATTAGGTGACAAAAGTGCTCTCACTCAAACTCTCTGTCATTCTCTTTCACTCTTGCTTGCTTTTGCTAATGAAGCCAGCCACCATGATATGAAGCTGCCCTAAGGAGAAGTCCAAGTGGCAAGGGACTGAGGGCGGCCTCCAGGCAATAGGTAGCATTGAAGTGACACCCCCAGTCTAATTGCCCACAAGAAACTGAATCCTACCCACAACTAAATGAGTAATCTTAGAAGAGCTTCTTTCCCTCCTTGAGCCTTGAGATGACTGCAATTCTAGCCTACACCTGATTGCAGCTTTGTAGGGAATTTTTAGCTGGACCACCAGCTAACCTGAGCCCAGATTCCTCACCCACAGATACCATGGGATAATAGATGTTGTGTTAAGCCGCTAAATTTTGGCATGATTTGTTAAGCAGTGAAAGGTAACCAATGCACATGCTAATATTTTAGCTACCACGTTTGGAAGCTTGCCTTGGTCATGAGCCCATTTCTAATGATTTAGTTTCTTTGCTTTGAGAGCAGAATATAAATATAGTGAGACTGTATTCATTTCCCAAGAAGGTATAGAGAAACAAGAAGCTGGTGTTCACAGGGGAGACTGGGAGGACAGGAGTGTGTTTGTCATGGGATGGAATATCTCTAACTTTCAACCTGTCATTTTATTTTTCCAGTGTGGGAAAGAAAAGTTTTGAAGTCAGAGACTCTTCTATGTGTATTGCAAAAGATGGCAGGCTTAGACTTACTTTTATCTTAAAATAATTTTTACAAATGTATCTGTACCCTCTGTTTATTAGAGCATTAGGAGCAATTTGGAAAGGAGCAAAGAGGGAAATTTGAAGGAAGACTGAACCTAAAGAGGTTCAAGTTGCATCTTACTCAAACATGCCGAGAATGACTCTGCAAATCATCTCACCCTCCACTGTAAATGAACATCCTTGCCTCCAAGGATGTAAGAGCAGAGCCTTGTACTGTTTCACACATGTGCTCTGCAAATGAATACACCAGGTAGTGCTTAGTGATCAATGAAGTCAGGCAGATGGGATGTGCTTGCCTTGCATGTACTGTGTCCTGGATATGGGCATCAAGGAAGGGCTTGATAACAATGAGAAGGAAGAACAATAGGATTGAGGAAGTGGAGATGACACTTCCTCTTCTTTCAAAAGAGCTTTACTCTCTGATCAGCTTCGAATGTTAGTTCTGGGTTGACGGCACCTCCAGAGTTGAGGCTGCTTTGAGTAGAATCCTCAAGCTTGGCCTCAGAGTACTATGAGTCTTTGGATTCCAGGAATAGAGAGACCAGCCTTGGATTTACTCTCTTCATATTGCATGTAAGTAAAATGACTTTTTGGCTGATGTGTGAGAGGTAATTGCTTGACATATCAAGATGGCAAAGCAATGGATACCCTAGCACTCTCCTTAGAGTAGTGAGGTAGGAAGTGTGGCTTTGGGGATATGATATTCGCTCAACCCTCTGTAATCTGGGAAACCAGGTGCTAAAGATTCTCTAATTCTGTGAAAGCTTTGGAGGAGGAGAGAGGTGTGTACTCTCTCTGCTTTTCTTTTTCTTAAATGGGTGTTGTCCTAATAGGTGTTTGGACTTCAGACCACGGGTTTGATTTAGAAAAGCAAAATTCAACATGTATTTGGAGAAGCGCTCTGTGGCTGCCCTCTTTCGAGAAAGTGTGTTCTTTGTGGGGAAGTTTCCTTTACATGGAGGCAGCTGGAGAGGATTTTACACTTTGATGAAGGTCTCAGGCTCAACAAATATCTCTGGTATGAAAATGAAAGCGAGGTATTGTTGGTTCAGAGGCTTTTAGTAAGGGTGTCTGGGGCACTTGATTTTTCTTTGCTGGGGTATACGTGAAAGAATTTAATTATAGGAGTCAGAATTACAACCCACTGAAGCATCTTTGACTACAGAAGTGACATTGTTAGTCTTGAGTGGCCTGTGTTCCTAGTGCTGTCCTTGACATTGTGTAGTAGGAGTACATAAAGTCTAATTTCTATCCAGTTATTTATTTTATGTAGAAAATAGAAACAGAGGGCCGAGCATGGTGGCTCAGGCCTGTAATCCAAGTACTTTGGGTGATCAAGATGAGACGATTACTTGAGATCAGGAGTTTGAGACAAGCCTGGGGGCAATAATAAGACCTCATCTCCATGGGGGAAGAAAAAAGAAAAAGAAAATAGAAACAGAAGGCTAGGCACTGTGGCTCAGCCTGTAATCCCAGCACTCTGGGAGGCTGAGGTGGGTAGATCACCTGAGGTCAGGAGTTCGAGACCAGCCGGGCCAACATGGTGAAACCTTGTCTTTACTAAAATTACAAAAATTAGCTGGGCATGACAGCATGTGCCTGTATCCCAGCTACTCGGGAGGCTGAGGCAGAAGAATTGCTTGAACCTGGGAAGCAGAGGTTGTAGTGAGCTGAGGTCACGTCACTGTACTCCAGCCTGAGTGTCAGAGCAAGACTCTGTCTCAAAAAAACAAACAAACAAACAAAAATGAAAAAGAAAATAGAAACAGAAAGAACACACATTTTTTTCTGCTCACATCATGAAAGCAAGGAGGAAAAGGTAAGTTTGTAAGTTTGTGTATGTGTCGATGAACTCGTTCTTTAATTTACCTTTTAATTTCCTTCCATTCCTCTCTTTATAAATCAAGTGTCTTTTCTGGAGTGGGCCCATGCATGAACTATTTCAGGCAAATAGTGTTAAGCAAATATACATCATCAGAGTATGGAAATAGGAAGTTCTTTCCTGCGGTAGTTTGCTGTGGCAATAAGAGATAAGAAATTACTTCATGACTATTGCCTGAGACTTTCCTTTTGACTCGTGTGTCCTTTTGAACAGCTCGCTTCTGCTTTCCATCGAGCTTGGAGGCTCTGCAGTGGGAGCTCAACATTGAAGTCCAGGTTGACAATTTGCAAGTAGGTCTAATGTGGCAAATGGTGTGTGTGTGTGTGTGTGTGTGTGAAGAAAAATCCTAAAAAACAAGCTTTTTAGTCCTCAAGAGAATCCTGTGAATGGAGAGGTTACTTGTGCTCCCAAGTGCTCAGAACAGTGCCTGCTCTTGAGACTATTTGTTGAATGAATTAATAACTGCGATAATTCATAAAATGACTGTGGTAGGAAAGCCATTGCTTTATCTCTGTTGCTCAGGCACTTAAAAAAGTGAAGATAAGGTCTGGGCATTGTGGCTCACATCTGTAATTACAGCACTTTGGAAGGTCAAGATGGGCAGATCACAAAATCAGGGGTTCGAGGCCAGACTGACCAACATGGTGAAACCCCTTCTCTACTAAAAATACAAAAATTATCCAGGTGTGGTGGTACATGCCTGTAATCCCAGATACCCCGGAGGCTGAGGCAAGAGAATCACTTGAACCTGTGAGGTGGAGGTTGCAGTGAGCTGAGATTGCACCCTTGCCCTCCAGCCTTGGTGACAGAGTGAGACTCTGTCTCAAAAAAAAAAAAAAAGTGAAGGTTAGAAAAGGTTAGAGTGAAGCAAGAAAGAAGAATATGAAGGTGTGGAATAAAGAAAGGGTGTGTAGAACTGAGATCAGAAAGAATTTCTAGGTCGGGAAAGTGAAAGGGGTGGCAATACATGGTGGTGGAGGTGGAGGTGAAGGGGGTGGTGTTGGAAGTGGTTGTGGTAGGGGAGGTGATGGTGGAAATGATGGTGGAGATGGTAGAGGTGGTTGTGGAGGTGGTGGTGGAGATGGTAATGGAGATGGTAGAAATGGGGGATGGAGTGGCAGAAGTGATGGTGAAAGTGATGATAGAGATGGTGGAGGTGGTGGTGGAGACGGCAGAAGTGATGGCAGACATGGTGGAGGTGGTTGAGGAGGTAATGGTACAGATGGTGGAGATGGTGGTTGGAGGTGAGGGTGGTAGAGGTGATGGTGGAGGTAATCATGGGAAGGTCAATATAATTTGGCCAAGAGAAAACAGTTTGGGGTCAGACATATCTGTTCAAACTCTATGTCTCTCAACCTATAAAATGGTGACTATAAGATACTGACTTTTTGGGTGGTTCTGTGAGGGTTAAAAATATGATTGCAGACTGAGGCGGTAGCTGGCCAGGTGAGGAGGGTGGTCGCCAGCTAGGCACGGGTGGGGCAAGGGTAAAAGAAAAAGATTGCATTAAATGGCACTTATCAATATCAGTTTTCAAGTTGCCACGGCCACGCTGAAACATTTAATCACTTTCATCATTTCTTCTTTATGCTTTGTGGTATTTTCTAAATTTTGTAAAATGAAAGTGAGTTTTTAAAAGAATCATTAATTTAAAATAAAATTAGAAGCCTAGTTATCAGAATGGTTAAACTCATGGTAGTATATAAGGAAATTTCATCAATGAAATAATATTTATAGAAATATTCTCATGATGTAATGCTAAGTCAAAAAGGCAGGAAGATAACTTTTTCAACTATGTAAAAATACTGCAGAGAAGCAAGGTAAAATGTGTTAAAATGTTAATATATGAATAGTAGGTTTATTGCTCAGGGTTTTTCTTTGTACTTTGTACTCTATATTTTTTCCCCAGATTTTTCATTAGTGAAACATACCTGAACTGAAAGAAAACAAATGTTGAAAGAAAATAAATAGGCTGGGTGTGGTGGCTCACACCTGTAATCCCAGAACTTTGGGAGGCTGAGGCAGGCAGATCACCTGAGGTTAGGAGTTCAGAACCAGCCGACCAACATGGCAAAACCCTGTCTCTATTAATAAAACAAAAAATAGCTGGGTGTGGTGGCAGGCGCCTGTAATCCCAGCTACGCCAGAGGCTGGGGCATGAGAATCATTTGAATCTGGGAGGCAGAGGTTGCAGTGAGCTGAGATCACGCCACTGTACTCCAGCCTGGGCAATGTTGAGTGAGACTCCATCTCAAAAAAAAAAAGAAAGAAAGAAAAAGAAAAATGAACAAAAATTTAACCCTCCTTAAATCTTCTACCAACAGGACAATAAAAGCACTGTTTTAGTCATAGTGTGCTAAAGTCTGTGGTTCATTGCTGCCTAAGAAATGACACTTAAAATTTACGTTATTGACTCTGTGTGGTGGCTCACGCCTGTAATCCTAACACTTTGGGAGGCTGAGGCGGTGGATCACCTAAGGTCAGGAGTTCGAGACCAGCCTGACCAACATGGTGAAACTCTGTCTCTACTAAAAATATGAAAATTAGCCAGGTGTGGTGGCACATGCCTGTAATCCCAGCACTCAGGAAGCTGAGGCAGGAGAATCACTTTAATCCAGGAGTTGGTGGTTGCAGTGAGTTGAGATCGAGCCACTGCACTCCAGCCTAGGTGACAGAGCAAGATCCCATCTCAAAAAGAAAAGAAAAGAAAAGAAAAAGAAATATTATTTAGTCTTTATAGGGGAATCCCCTTAAAGAGTAAGACTGGGGCAGAATCGTGTGTCAACTCTGAAGTAAGAAAAAGGAAACATGGTCCCACTGGGTCTTGCTGGTCTGATTAATTCCTAGAATGACATGAAAATGGGTTATTTTCTCTGGCTGGTTTAAAACTGTGTCTAAACCTGAGTTTGATGACTTCCTAGCAAATTCAATAGTCAATTCATCAGTTATTCCTTCTAAGCTAAATTTAGATCTCCCAGTATGAGAGTAATTCTTTTTTTTTAGGGAATGTTGCTGTATCTCTATCATCTTGGTATGTATGGGGAGAGGTCATGAAAACATTTTTGTAGAGTCACAGATTATTTTCTAGAGTCAATAATTATTATTCCTGTTGTTAGAATCTTGGCCCTGCCCTCTGACAGTGCCAGCAGGTCACCATGGAGTCCCTTATCAGAGACTTAACCAAAATAAAATATTTTGGCTTATAGGTATTGAAAAGGCTCTTCTGTCTTTGTCTCAGAATCAATCGTTGTCTTAGAAAGGAGAGATAGTTGGCAGCCAAAGAGGCAGAGGGCTGAACAAATGTGAGCAAAGATAGGCCTCCCAGACTGACACAGGGATTGAAATAGAAGCAGCTGAAAAGTGAAAAGTGAGCCAGCTTACACTCACCCCAAAATTACTAGGACATGGATTAAGTCCTTCAAAGGAAGTCTGAATAAAAAATGACTAGATCATCAAGGAAAACTAGTTCAAGTTAGAAATGAAAGAATTAATCAAACAAACAAACAAAAACCCAGCGTGCAATAGGCATTGAAATAGAAATAGCAGCATGATAGGATTCCCAACAGAGTCTATAGCATCTTCTGAATATTTCATATGTGGAGTGCTGAATAAAAACCAGTGACATTACTGAGCACTTGCTAGGTTCCAGCACTGTGATCTGCACTTTTATTTTTACCTTTTGCTTTACATTTACATTTAGTTACATTTACGTTCACGATTTCTTTTTTTTTCTTCAACTTTTATTTTAAGTTCCAGGGTACATGTGCAGGATGTGCAGGTTTGTTACATAGGTAAATGTGCGCCATGGGGTTTGCTGCATAGATCAACCTATCACCTAAGAATTCAGCCCAGCATCCATTAGCTATTCTTCCCGATGCTCTCTCTCTACCCCCAACCCCCACAGGCTTCAGCGTGTGATGTTCCCCTCCCTGTGTCCATGTGTTTTCATTGTTCAGCTCCCACTTGTAAGGGAGAACATGCGGTATTTGGTTTTCCTGTTCCTGCATTAGTTTGCTGAGGATACCAGCTTCCAGCTCTATCCATGTCCCTTCAAAGGACATCATCTCGTTCCTTTTTATGCTATTTCAGCCACTTCTTAAAATAGTTCTGGGAAATAGTGCTATTGTTATCTCCATGAAACTGAAGCTTAGACAGGTCAAGTACCCTGCCTCAAACCACCACAATCATCAGGAGAGAAGGATTCGAACCCAGAGCTTTGTGTCTCTGAGCCTGTGATCTAACTGTCATTCTATACATTACATTGTTTTCATGTATGTTAAAGTTTTTGTTATAGAAATAGTGATTTGAGACCAAGAATTGGGAGATGAAGGGTGAGTCTGAGCGAGCACATTTGCTCTACTTTGAAATTGCCCAAGTGAAATTCTTTTCTACTTCCTTAGTGAGGAGCAGTGGAAAGGAATTGTTCTCTTTTTCAGGGAACTGCCTGTGCCTTGACATGATTGCACATCCATGGTTGTCTTCTTAGGCAGTCAGGTGATAGCATGTAGGAAAGGCTTCTAGCCAGCAGGGAACAAAAGGGGTCTAGGGGGACCTCAGAACCATCCCTGAGTAATTCACAACCACAGTCGAGATATGTGACTGTTCTGTCACCACAAGGATCCCTCATGCTACTCTTTCACAACAATAACCAATCTAATTAAAAAATATCCAATTTGCATTTTGAGTATGATTGGACCCATATTGATGGGGCTTTCTCTTATGCTCAGCTTTTTAGTGGGCATGCCACAGATCGAAAGATTAGGAGACTTGAGCGTCCTGCCTGTGGTATATCATAGTTTTGTGCTACAAGCAAGCATTTAAATTCTCCACGCTTGAATTTTCTCATCTATAAAAGTTGGGATAAAAATACTGAATCAGACCAGGTGTGGTGGCTGATGCCTGTAATCCTAGCACTTCAGGAAGCCGAGGTGGGAGGATCGCTTGAGGCCAGGAGTCAAAGACCAGGCTGGGCAATATAGTAAGATCCCATCTCTACAAAAATAAAAAATGTGGCCAGGTGTGGTGATGGGTGCCTATAGTCCCAGCTACTCAGGAGACTGAGGCAGAAGGGTCTCTTGAGCATAGGAATTTGAAGTTGCAGTGAGCCATAATTGAGCCACTGCTGCAGAGCCTGGGCAACAGAGTGAAAAAAACAAAAAACTAACCAATTGCTTTGATGTATGGGCCAAAGGAAAGTAAGCATATATAGTTAGAAGAAAACGAAAGTATTATAAACCAACGGAGCCCTTCTAAGAAACTAATACAGAAGGTAAGGAATGAAAGTAATTTTAAGTGCTAGTAATAAACTCATCTATATTGCTGGCAAGGACCAAATTGAACATGACTCATTTCTATGCAGTTAACTTGTGGCATTGGGCCTCAAACAGTAGAGTCACTTTATCATTGAATGGGAGTGAATAAAAACACTACACAATGAGACATTTGCAAAATGAAAATCAGGCTATTGTGAAATCTACAAAAGGGCTTCCTTTCATAATGAAGTCTAGATAGTGATTCCAAATTATTATGACAATTTGGTTACTTGCTAGATATGGAACATTAGTGTCTATTTGGGCGGGGGGATAATTACTTACCTCAGTTAATATTGAAAGAGAAGTTCAAATATTCCGAATCGGAAAATGATGCAATGTGATGGAACTTTGATCCAAATGGAATCTAAGGCTGCAATCTAGGTGTACAGCAGGTGAAAACTTCTCAATAAATGGATGTTAGATCATTTTAATGGTTCATCTATAATCGTTGATCACTTTGATCCATTAATTTAGTCTGGTACCTGCATAAGTACTTTAATGACAGCATAAATAGCCAGGATTTCAAGCATATTCTTGAGTTTCTTTACAACATAAGAATCTCTTAAGTCCCCTTTTGAGCAGAATTTGAATTACTCTAATTCCTATGACATGATTATCCCTAGCAGGACAACATTCTTTTAAGAGGTAAACATCATTATAGAAAGCTAATTCACTTAATCTGGGCAAAACTAAAAATATCTTTTCTCTCCTTCTCTTAATTGATCCATATTTAATTTTCTTTAGACTTGTTAATTTTGTATCATCTTTTTCTAAATATGCAATAGAAATCTGTGACTGGATAGACTTTTTTCAAATTTGGACAGGGTAGTTCTTTTTTTCCTGAATATTGCGAAGGAAACTGCATTCTTAGTAGTTTTATGCACTGATCTCTAATGACAGAGAGGAATAGAACATTGAACTACTTATAGGCAAATGTACACATACTAATAGAGACCGAACCTTAGTCTAAAACAGGAAAATAGTTCAGGCACAGTGGCTGATGCCTGTAATCCCAGCACTTTAAGAGGTGGAGGTATGGGGATCACTTGAGGTCAGGAATTTGACCCAGCACTTTTGCAGGCTGAGGTGGGAAGATCACTTGAGCTCAGAAGTTTGAGATCAGCCCAAGCAACATATAGCAAGACCTCATCTATACTTAAAAAAAAAAACAACAAAAAAAATAGCTGAGTATAGTAGAGAGTGCCTGTAGTCTCAGCTACTTGGGAGGTTGAGTCTGGGAGACTGAGGTTGCAGTAATGGATGATCACACCACAGTATTCCTGCCAGGGTGACAGAGAGTGACTCTGTCTGAAAGAAAGAAAGAAAGAAAGAAAGAAAGAAAGAAAGAAAGAAAGAAAGAAAGAAAGAAGGAAAGAAAGGAGAGAGAGAGAAAGAAAGAAAAGAGAGAGAGAGAGAGAAAGAAAGAAAGAAAAGATAAAATAGAAAAATACAAACCTCTGAGAAAGGAAAAAAGATGAAACCAACTCAGAACACTTCCCAGGAGCCTTAATTTAATATTCTTCACTCCTATAGAATATAATTCTGTGTAAAATGTCACAGCTTATCCAAAGATGAGCTGCACTTATACAAAGTTGTGTTTTAAGGAGAAAACCTTTAATTATTTGAAAAAGTAAGCAAACGGCTATAAAATGAAAACCATACGTTTTAGGCTACTTGTTTATGATTATTCTGTTTGGATAGCTCAGACGATAGCACACTATTGGGTAAATCTGTAATAGTTTTATGGACTGATGAGAATATACATAATCTCATCAGTTTCTTGAACATACTTGAAGATTCCGCTATTGTAGCAACATTAAATGGTTGCAGCAGGAACATTGCATTTATTCACTGGGAGTACAAGTCATCTGTAACAACTTTGTTCTTTCCACCAATTAAAAGCCTGAAGCAAATGATATTAAAGGCTTTATTTTCTGGTTCCTTGTTAAGCCACAAATCCCAACTCTTTTCCATCCTGACAAACAACAGTCAAAGAGTCGTTCTTACTAGTGATTGTGAATGCTAACCATATAATATGATCAGGACCCACTTATGAATATTCAACATTCACCAAATACTTATTGAGTATCTAATGTTTTCCACGTAATGTGCCAGGTATTTCATAACAGTTAAATGGACAAGATCACTTTTGGAAATTCCCCTGGAATCATGTGAATTACTATCGTCTCTTGGTTAGACTCAGTTATAGCCAGTCTATCAAAGAGAAGCGTCTGAACTTGAACTCTCTTGGTCAAATACCGTCACAGTTTCCAGCTAGAGCTGGATTTTTACTCTGGAACACAGCTACCAGCGTTTCCTGCACTTGAAGTTTCAACTTGATTAATCAGCTAGAGCAGCTTTTGCGTAGGTAATGGGGACTTGAGGGAGGGACTGTTGAGCAAGGTCTGAGCCAGGCACTTGAGCACTATTTAGTTCTATTTTGTGAACACTCACAAACATTCCAAAGTTATGTACAAATTGGTTGCCTTGAGAGGAACACTGGAGTCCCAGATATTCTGAGCTGAGAAGCCAGCACGGGGAGAGAGACACCAAGTCACCAAAACACAGTAAGTGGGCTGAGCAATGAAGACTCAGCAACTCCTGACTCCCTTGAAGTGACTTTGCTTTCAAGCTGGCATTAGCTGTAGTGACAGGGTCCTAGACATGGGGTGTAGTAGCTTCTACTGTACATTGCATGCTCCTTATGTTCTGTGCATTGGGAGCAAGTTAGCAAGCAATCCCCCTATCAATCTGAATGGACTTTGGGCATTGAGTACCAAACCCACCCCTACTTTCAATAAGCTCATGTTTCTTATCATCGTGGAGGTGGCCTTTTGTCAATGGATGGATGCTCCTGGCCCATGAAACATTCTAGACAGTGCCTGGGACTTTCTAGGCCATAGGAGCCATTGAGGTGAGCCTTACAGCAAGGCAGAAAATAGAGTCCCACAGGACCCCTTGTTTCTATCCTTGGTGCATAAGTAGTTTTTAGTGGCAAAACCTGCAACTACTTTTGCACCAACCTGACAATTACAGCGCCTCCAACAGGCCATGCAGGGCTTCCCCAGCGCTAGTGGCTGTGTGACAACAGGCGGTAACATGTACTGTCCTCTTGCTGTCTGCAAGGGATGGTATAAAGGCTTTATATTCATTATCTAATTTTTAAATCAAATAGCTCTAGGAGGTGCTGTTATTATTAACTAGTTCCCTTTTTCTGATGAGAAAACACAGGTTCAGAGAACTTCAAACCTGGCTTCAAACCTATTTCCTTATATTCCTATAAGGAATACTTGTGTGTGTGTGTGTGTGTGAATATATATATGTGTGTGTGCTCATCTACCTTTCTCTTCATTCCTGGAGCTGAGAATGTGTGTAATCCAACTCCAGTGAGGCCAGAGGAAGCTTGTTGGGGTGGATAATAATTTTAGGAGTGCTTAGCACAGATTTTCCTGAGTCTTGAGGAAAATCTCATTCCCAAAGACACTTCCAGATCAAAGCTGAGAAGAGTTGGAGTTGAGGTTGATGGAGCATTCATTTCTACGAATTTAGATCGAAAAGGGAAAGGAAACAGAGATTAAAACATAGAAAGGTAGACTTTTGAGAGGGTGTACTTGGATAGGGATACAGTCTGGCTCTGTGTCCCCAACCAAATCTGATCTTGAATTGTAATCTGAATTATAATCCCCACGTGTTGAGGGAGGGAACTTGTGGGAGATAATTAGATTATGGGGGTGTTTTCCCATGCTGTTCTCATGATTGTGAGTGAGTTCTCACGAGATCTGATGGTTTTATAAGGGGCTTTCCCCTCCTTTGCTCTGCACTTCTCTCTCATGCTGCTATGTGAAGAAGGACATGTTTGCTTCCCCTTCCACCACGATTAGAAGTCTCTTGAGGCCACCATGGTCATGCAGAACTGTGAGTCAATTAAACCTCTTTCCTTTATAAATTACTGAGTTTCAGGTATTTCTTCATAGCAGCATGAGAATGGACTAATACAGAGAGTCTACCCGTTCTGTCTAATTATAAGACCAGAAAAAGTTCCTGAATAAAAGAAAAGATTAGTATATGCTAAACTAGAAAGAAAGGAGGGAAGAAATCATCTCTTTAGGCAAACACTTTGAATTCAACCTCTTATAAAATATGTTACCAACTTTCTTGCTATTTATAGCTTAATTTTTTTAAAAATTATTTTTCCTTAGTACACATAGAATGCATTTTATTGCCAATGATACAGATAAGCAAGAAGCAGATAAATACTTTTCATGATCCTATGACTTTGAAATAATTATAGTTAACATTTTGGTGTAAAATCTTTAATGTTTTTGATTTTTAAAAATATACATGTGAGGCCAGGTGCAGTGGCTCACACCTGTAATCCCAGCACTTTGGGACGCTGAGGTGGGCAGAGGACATGAGCTCAGTAGTTTGAGAACAGCCTGGGTGTAACATGGTGAAACCCTGTCTCTACCAAAAAGTATACAAAAAATTAGTCAGGTGTGGTGGTGTGTGCCTGTGGTTTCAGCTGATTGGGAGGCAGAAGTGGGAAGATTGCTTGAACCTGGGAGGTGGAGGTTGCAGTGAGATAAGATTGCACCACTACACTCCAATCTGAGTGACAGAGTGAGGCCCCCATCTCAAAAAAAAAAAAAAGTGCATATTTACAAAAAAATAAAAGTGTATCTTAATTTATTAAAATCATATTCCTAACACATTATATATTTTAGATATAATAACTTACCGTTTAGGGGTACAGTAGCCAAAATTTTTGAATGGATAAGTGAAGAGATTTCTTTCTTTATGATAACTGACCATAGGAAAACTCAGATATTCAGAATTAGCAAATACTGTGAAGAACTGACAAATCTAACAAGTTTTCAACAAAAAATGATCAGCCGTCATGTAAAACAAAAGAAAGCAGAGGTTAATGAAAGAGCAAAAAGTGGTTGGGGCATGTTTTGGGAGGTGACAAGCAGGTGGCAACAGCTCCCTTTTGGAAAGAGGATTATTCTCAATTGGCTTGCATTTATTTGCAATTTTATTTTGGTGCTTTGTGGTCCCAGAGGCTAGCAGGGCTCTGATCTCCATGTGATTTTAAGCTTGTCAATATCATCACATGTACAAAATGTTTGAGTTATCTGACTGTGAGAAAGATGTCTTAAGTCTAGAATTTCTGTTCAGTCCCCTGAGACATTCATCCCGATTCAAATATTTGTGTAAAATGTTTTCTGTATTAGGCACTGTGAAGAATAAAAATATTAGAAGATAATAGTTACTACAAATATCTTACTAATTTACAGTGACAACAAAACACACACACTAAACATTAAACAAAAGAACTGGCCGGGCACAGTGGCTCACGCCTGTAATCCCAGTGCTCTGGGAGGCCGAGGTGGGTGGATTACCTGAGGTCAGGAATTTGAGACCAGCTTAGACAACATGGTGAAACCCCATCTGTACAAAAAATATTAAAATTAGCTGGCTGTGGTGGCATGCAGCTGTGGTCCCAGCTACTTGGAAAGCTGAGTCACTTAAACCCAGGAAGTGGAGATTGTGCCATTGCACACCAGCCTGGATGACAGAGTGAGACCCTGTCTCAAAAAAGAACAAAATAAAAATGGCCCAAAGTGACACATGAGTGTCGTGGTGAACAGTGTAGAGCATCAGTAGGCTAAAAGTTAGAAAGAATGTGATCCAAGAGCCTGTAATTGTAGAGAAAGAAGTTGAATAACAACTTCTGTTCTGTTCACAAAACAGAGAGAAGTTTCAGGTGCGGGGAGAAGAGAGAGATGACCATGAAAGTCAGGAGGAAAAGTAGGCTCAGAGCTCTCCCCTGGCGCCATCTGTAATGGTGCTTGGTATTCGTGCCCCAGTATATTGGGCACTCCTATAATGGGAAGAATCCTGTACCACAAGAGGGGAGATCTTCATGCCATCAGTGGTTAAATAAGTGAACATGGGGCTCTTTTCTTCATGTCTTAGTTTCTCCATTTGTGTAATGGGTAACATGCCCCAAAGTCATTGGGGTCTCCATGAGATAATGTGTGTGAACGAGATTTTTCAGCTGAAAAATGAAATGTAAATATCTTTGGTGATAATGCTTTACTGGATATACAGACGTAAGAAAAGTACAAAACCAGGGCACGAAAGGACAGTGAAGGAGTCATGATATGGATATGGCTCCTGTGAGTGGAGGAACACCAGGGCTCTTATCTCACGTGGATTAGATAAAATGACATGGACACACCTGGAGTGGTTTCAAGGAGCAGAGTTTAATAGGCAAGAAAGAAGGGAGAAGAAAGAAAGAAGAAGCTCCCTGTAAAGAGACAGGAGGAGGGGGCTCCAAAGCCAAGAGAGGAGACCCTGAGTGCAATGGACATCAGCCAGTTTTATAAGGAGGCTGAAGGAGGTGGTGTCTGATTTGCATAGGGCTCAGAACATTGGTTTGACAAGGCATGTCATTCATGTAGCCTGCAAAAAAACTTGCCCTCCCACCATAGTTTTTTAATATACAAATGCAGGACCCCAAGATGTTCTACACACATGGGGATATGTGGGGGCGGCCATGCTGCCAGGGACACCTAGGGGCAAGGGCAAGAGGATAATGGTGGGAATCGTCATGTTGGGTGGGCCCAATTTCTAATGGCCTTCATTTGCATATCAAAGATTGCCCAGGTCTAAGAGCCAGGGCTTTCTGCTAGACAAGAAACGTTTCTGGAGCCGCTTTAAAAGAGATAAAAACTTTCCAAGGACCCCTTTTCCTCTCTCTGTGCCTAAAATAATTTCTTAATAACTCCTACAGCAGTCACAACACACCCAGGTCAATGTGAGTAATTTTAGAGACAGAGTGAGTGCATAATTGGGTCAGATCGGCAGAGGAAAGAAGGCTGGTTTATAGGTTGAGGCCACTGAGACTTCTCTGTCTGATCAACATGGAGAAATAATGGGAAGTGAGGAGACTTGGGGAGGAAATGCTTTCCCAGGGAAATGGAGCATTCTAAAATTTTGATGATAGGGAGAGTTTTCATACATTTGTATTTCACCTAATAAAATGTCACTTTCCTGAGTTTTATGGGCAAAGCATGGTAAATCTTTTAACATCTTCTTTCCACTAATTGAATAGGAGGAAAAGGAAATTTCTACTTTTTCTTCTTTCACTTATTTTCCTTTGGTATCCCTAGAAGCTCATGACATAATGCTCCACAAAAAGATGCAGTGGCTTTGAGAAAATATTATTGATAACGGAAATGAGTGACTGAGGGGCTCAATGAATCGAGGTTTATTAGGCCAGCTTTAGGGAGTGTCTGGGAACAACTTGAGCCACAGACACATCTGTGACTGTTTTTCATTTCTAGACAGCATCTGGCTCTTTCGCTGAGGCTGGAGTGCAGTGGTGGGATCTCAACTCACTGTAGCCTCCAGCTCCTGGGCTCAAGCAATACTCCCACCTCAGCCTCCTGAGTAGCTGGGACTACAGGCACATGGGACCAAGCCTGGCTAGTTTTCTTGTGTACTTTTTGTAGAGACGGGTCTTGCCATATACCCAGGCTGGTTTTAAACTCCTAGACTCAAGTAATCCACTGGCTTCAGCCTCCCAAAGTGCGGGGATTACAGGTGTGAGCCACCATACCTAGACTTGTGGCTGTTTTTCTGAAAAGGTATTTAGGAATGTTGGAAATGGGTTTATCATGTTGGGGAAAATCCACACTGAAACAATGGATCACTCATCAAGGCTAGTTTACTTCCTGCAGGAAGGGCGCAACTCGCTGGCAGTCTTGCTACAAGAGCACACCTGAACAAGGGAGACAGGGACATTTATAACTTTCATAACCTGATGCAATTGCCCTACTGCTGTGTCCAGTTTCCATTGGCCAGAACAGGACCTCACATTCTATTCTTGACCTGATTGACTGAAACTTGGAAATTTTCTAAAGAGGTAAAGGCAGAGGAGAACAAAGGAAAAGAGGAAGTAACTTGAGGAATGCTTAGAGAAGTGATAACATTTCTAAATAAGGAAGGGGAATAAGCTTTGACCTAAGACTTGCCTGGGCTTTGTAGAGGCGTGTCAGGGCGAATATCTAGGTTAAAGTGTAAGAACTAAGAACACGGGATGCACTTGTTCCTTTATTATGGCTAACAGCTACTTTAAGATGATTAGCAAAAGCTTTAAAGTAAATTAAACTCTGAAGAAACTGTTATTTATTTGTAATGAACTAGGAGGAAAGCTTTTTTTTTTTGTTTTTTTGAGACAGAGTTTTTCTTGTTGCCCAGGCTGGAGTGCAATGGTGCGATCTCAGCTCGCTGCAACCTCCCCCTCCTGGGCTTAAGTGATTCTGCTGCTTCATCCTACCCAGTAGCTGGGATTACAGGCATACGTCACCATGCCCGGTTAATTTTGTATTTTTAGTAGAGATGGGGTTTCTCCATGTTGGTCAGGCTGATCTCAATCTCCCAACCTCAGGTGATGTGCCCACCTCAGCCTCCCAAAGTGTTGGGATTACAGGTGTGAGCCACCGCGCCTGGCCGAGGAAAGCTTTTAAGAGGAACCTTTTATTTATTCTTATTTCCTATAAGGAGGTTTAGTATTTACACATTTCCTTAAAGTGGGGAAGGAGGCTAGGAGCAGTGGCTTTTGCCTGTAATCGTAGCACTTTCGGAGGCTGAGACAGGAAGATCACTGGAGACCAGGAGTTTGAGACCAGCCTGGGTAACAGCAAAATCCAGCCCTGCCTTTCCCCCATCCCCACCCCCACCCCTGATCCCCACCCTGCCACCATTTCTACAAAAAATGAAAAAAATTGCCAGGTGTGGTGGTGTGTGCCTGTGGTCCCAGCTACTTAGGAGGCTAAGGTGGAAGAATCACTTGAGTCCCAGAAGTCAAGGCCATTGCCCTCCATCTTGAAAAGGGGGAAGGCATGAAGGGAGAGGGGCGGGTAGGTAGGAAGAGGAATGGTTATGTTATTGTGAGACTTTAGTCAGTGCTGAGAAATCTATATTTTACACAGGACAAGGTGAATAATTAAGGGAAAAAAAGGGAGTAAAGGAATAATCAATTATGGGGAGTAAAGGAAGAATCAATTATGCTGAGATCTTTGGGTATGTAGAGGAATGACTGATCTCATCTTGTCTTTGTTCTGTACCTGGGAAAATAAATGACATTACTGGTACGAAATCAGACTTCTGTTTAGGAGCTAGACATAGGCTGCAGACCTAAAGTGTAATTGGCATGCCCTTGTTTATGGGAGGCCAGCAAAGAATTTCCTTCTGAATGATCTGTGGGAGCAGTCCTTGGGAGATGCCCAAGGCCTTTTGCCTTGCTGTGGGGGTCTGGCTAATGCATGCCAGTAACAGCTATTCATCTGGAAAAGGGTGTTGCTGGACGCAACCTCCATGCTTAACCTCTTGGACATGACGGGTTTGGGAGTCCTGAGATATTTAAATTTTCCTTTACGTTCTCAATGCAAATGGGTAGTAGCTGGAGCTCAGACAGCAGCCTGAGGCTTACACATCACATTCCCCTTTTTAGGTGAAGGCATGCAGACATTATAAATTACTAAGGTGTAATATAATCAACTCAGAATGAGTGGTGGAATGAAGAACACATCCACACAGTCTCTAAAGGTTAATTCCAACTTTAGTGTTTGAATAATTTCTTCTCTAATCATTTAATAGATTCCACAATGAGTTTTATCTTCCCTTATGCATTGAACCTTCCAGTGGTCACAGGAAGAAAAGCCAAAAGGAGGAATAAAGATGAAAAAGGAGAAAGCTTGGGAAATTCACACACTCTATTAAAGGATCCGGAACTGATTTAGCCTGGCAAACTTCCTTTGCTCGTTGCACTCAATATTCAGGCTGCTCTCAAAGGCTCCATTTTGGCCATATCTAGGATCTCTCTCATGCTAATCTTTCTGGAATCAGAATTCCTTTCAATATTAGTCATAACCGCCATCCCCAAATGATCCCTTCTGTAGGTGCCAAGCCCCAGGGCTTTCAGCCTGGTGACTTGTACTCCATCTCTCTCGAAGTTTTTCTTTTAACTATGGGCTCTTGTTTGATTTAATTGTTGGCACCCTGTCTTGTTATCCCTAGTGCAGAAGGCTAGTATCTTGGGTCCCCAAAATCACTAAGCTAAAAGGAAAACTCAAGTGGAATCTGCTTAGGACAAACCTACCTCCCAGTCTATTCAAAGTACCTCCTCTGCTCACTGCAATAAATGCATATCTGATTGCCTCCTTTGAAAAGGCTAATCAGCAACTCAAAAGAATGCAACAGCTTATTTCTCACCTATCAGTGACCTGGAAGCCCCCTCTCCACTTTGAGTCTTCCTGCTTTTGCTTCAAGTTGTTCGGCCTTCCAGACCTAACCAATGTTACTTCTTACAGATACTGTAATTTTTTCAGAAGGAGTTTTGCTCTGTTGCCAGGCTTGAGTGCAGTGGTAAGATCTTGGCTCACTACAACCTCCACCTCTGGGGTTCATGTGATTCCTCTGCCTCAGCCTCCCGAGCAGCTGGGACTACAGGTGCGTGCCACTACGCCCAGCTAATTTTTCGTATTTGAGTAGAGACGGATTCACGTTTTTGCCCAGTCTAGTCTCAAACTCCTGACCTCAGGTGATCTGCCCACCTTGGCCTCCCAGAGTGCTGGGATTACTTCTTACATATTTTAATTTATGTCTCATGTCTCTCTAAAATGTATAAAATCAGCTGGGCATGGTGGCTCAAGCCTGTAACCCCCTCACTTTGGGAGGCCGAGGCGGACAGATCATCTGAGGTCAGGAGTTTGAGACCAGACTGGGCAATATGGCAAAACCCCATCTCTACTAAATATACAAAAATTAGCTGGGCATTGGTGGTGTGCGCCTATAATCCCAGCTACTAGGGAGGAGCCATGGTCCACAGTGACTTTAAACAAGTGCCCCTAGGGCAAGGGGTGGTATTATGGTATGTCATAATACCATAATATTATGGTATTATTCAGTAGAGGTATGAAGTCCTCTACTCATGTCTTTCTGGGCCTGATCACTTGTGCATATGGCACAAAGCTTAGACTGCTCCGAGCTAGTTTTCATCTCACATTATATAGCACTGACGTCCTTAGGTCAAAATAGCTTTGTTTCTTAATCCTGTTTTCCTAGCTAACCTGGTTCCTCTCTCCCCCCACTCCTCTCCAGTAAATAATGGAAAATTGACTTTGGCCAAATCTCTCTCTTCATTGCGGAGCCTCTTTTTTCCATAATAACTCACATACGTTGACTAATTCAGCTGCTGAGGCCTAGAGTCTTTACCTGCCCTGTAGCTTGTGTCTTGTCTCCTGGTATAAAAGAGAGACTCAGAGATTCCTTTGCTTATTTGAATGTCATTTCATGGTCTGGGACTTTGAGTAAGTGTGATAAAGACTCAGGTTTAGCAATGTTTTTATTATTCAGACATTTCCATGGAAAGGCAGTCCCCGTTTCTCTTGGAAAAACAAGAGAAGTTTCTTAAATTCACATTCAGTGTCTATATCTAAAGAATGGGCAGAGTAGGTAGCTGTTTTCTCCAAAGTCTTTTCCTAGTCTTTTTATTTCTGTTTTTGCTCTATTTTGAGAATGAAATCTCCTTCTAAGTTATAAATGCCTGTTGGCATGGAACTTCTGAGCTCTGGCTGTTTTGTAATTTATTGAGTGTATCTGTGCACATTTTTTCTTTTTTATTGATATGTAATATTCGTACATATTTATGGGTTACATATGATATTTTATTACATGCGTAGAATGTTTAAGGATCAAGTTGGGGTACTTAGGGTGTCCATTACTTCCAGTATTTATCATTTCTATGTGGTGGGAACATTTCAAGTCCTCTTTTATAGCTGTTTTGAAATATATAATACAGTGTTGTTAACTATAGTCACTCTACTCTGCTGTCGAATATTAGACTTATTCTTTCTAGGCCAAGTATCCTGGCTCACACCCGTAATCTCAGCACTTTGGGAGATTGAGGTGGGAAAATCATTTGAGCTCAGGAGTTCAAGACCAGCCTCAACATAGTAGGATCTCGCCCCTAATAAAAAATTTTTAAAACTTGGCTGGGCATGTGGCACACGCTTGTAGTCTCAGTTACTTAGGAGTCTGAGGCAGGAGGATGGCTTGAGATTGGGAAGTCAAGGCTGCAGGAAGCTGTAATGATGCAACTACACTTCTGCCTGGGTAACAGAGTGAGACCTTGGTCTCAAAAAAAGAAAAAAAGAGAACTTTTTCCTCCTATCAAACTGTTTATATCCATTGACCAATCTTTTTTCATCCTCCCAACACACCCTTCCCAGCCACTGGTGGCTATCATTCCACTCTCTACTACATGAGATCAACTTGTTAGCTCCCATATGTGAGTGAAAACATGAGGTATTTGTGTTTCTATGCCTGGCTTATTTCACTTAACATAATTACATTCTGTTCTATCCATGTTGCTGCAAATGACATGACTTCATTCTTTTTTATGGCCACATGGTATTTCATTGTGTATATAGACCACATTTTCTTCACCCACTTGTCGATTGATGGACACCGAGGTTGATTCCACATCTTTGCTATTGTGGATGGTACTACACATGCAAGTACAGGTATTCCTCGTATATACTGATTACTTTTCCTTTGGATAAGTACCTAGTAGTGGGAATGCAGGAGTGTATGGTAGTCCTAGTTCTAGTTTTTAAAGAAATCTTCATACTATTTTCCACGGTGGCCATACTAATTTACATTCCCACCAACAGTGTTGGTGTTCCCTTTTCTCCACCTCCTCACCAGCATCTGTTATTTTAATAATAGTCATTCTAACTGGCATGAGATGATATTTCATTGTAGTTTTTTCCTTCATTTTCATTGTGGTTTTGGTTTGCATTTCTCCAATGCAAGTTAGTGATGTTGCATATTTTTTAATATATGTATTGGTCATTTGTGTGCCTTTTGAGAATGTCTATTCATGTTCTTTGCTCATTTTTAATGAGACTGCTTGATTTTTTACTGTGAAGCTGTTTGAGCTCATTGTATATTCTGAATATTACTTGCTTGTTAGATAGTTTGCTGATATTTTCTCTCATTTAACAGGTTGCATCTTCTCTTTTTTCTGTTATTTATTATTTTGAGTTGGGGGTCTCACTGTGTTGCCCATGCTGTTCTTGAACTTCTGAGCTCAAGAAATCCTCTCACCTTGGTCTCCCAAAGTGCTGGGATTACAGGTGTGAGCCACCATGCCTGGCCTTCAGTAGGTTGTAACTTCACTCTGTTGATTGTTTCCTTTGCTGTGTGCATATTTTCTTATATTGATACTCTAGGGGCCAATGGAAACTTCCCCTTGGAAGGTTCACTGGAAAATTAACTCACAAAAGTCAGGTTAACTAGAGAAAAGGGATACAGATTTTATTAATGTGTACGCAGGGAGAACCACAGAGTAATTACCCATCCCGCATCCCCGCCAGAAGCTCATGTACAATCCTGGCAAAACATATTATGTGGCAAGGTGGGGCACAGAGAAGAAGAATTCTGTTGAGGGGATTATTAGGGAGAATAAATGTGTCTGGGAAGAGAGACCAATCTGTAAATAGTTATCTTTGGAATCAGAAGGATCTGACAGACAGACATTATTTTTTATTTTATTTAATTTTTTTTTTTTTTTTGTAGAGACAGGATCTCACTATGTTGCGCAGGCTGGTCTCAAACTCCCGGGCTAATGTGATCCTCCCATCCTGGCCTCCCAAAGGGCTGTGACATTATCTTATGAAAAGGTCTGTTCAGGGCTGGGCGCGGTGGCTCACGCCTGTAATCCCAGCACTTTGGGAGGCCGAGGCGGGTGGATCACAAGGTCAAGAGATTGAGACCATCCAGGTCAACATGGTGAAACCCCGTCTCTACTAAAAAAAAAAAAAAAAAAAAAAAAAGAAAAGGTCTGTTCAGGTGTGGTTATATTCTTGGTCTTACGGTGAGGGGAAGAGAAAAACTATTGTTCTTCTTGATGGGTCTGGCTCTTAGGCAGATAAAGGAACTTTAGCTTCATCCTCTGCTTTGGGTGAGACAGTGGGGTTGGGAGGTGGGGGAAAATCAGAGAGACCTTGAGGCTTCTTTAGTTCAGTATATCAAAGCACCGTATTTTGAGGTATCAGTTTCTGAGCTCCAACAATACAAAGACTGAGCTGTCTGTATGTGGAGCAGATAGTAATACACCCATTGGGAAAACTGGCTCAGAAGGGTTAAGTGACCTGTCCAAGGCCATCTAGTAGTGAATGGCTAAGCTGAGGCTTGAACTCTATATCTCTTGTGTAAGATTTTCCCACTCTGGAACATTCTATTGCCTGACCTTCATCAATAAGTTGTCTCTACTGATTTATCATCTAGGTAAAGTTTGGATTCAAGTCTATTGACCTTCTGCTCCTTTGTGCCTCCCAGCCTGGGTCATCCCATGGCGCATGTATTCTAAGCCTCGCACTTGGGTGGTTTGGAAGACCCCTACTCACTTGCCTTTGATGCCTTACACCAAGGCTTTCTTTATAGAATCATAAATACCAAACATACTTTAGCTAGAAGAAATTTTGACTGCATGTACTCTAACTCTGACACTTTATGGATAGGAACTGAGATCTAAAGAGTTTCAGTGATTTTCCAAATGTGTCCAACTTGTTAGTGATAACTGTTCACAGCTTAGACTTTTTACTGCTAGACTCTTTATCCTGTTATATCTTGGTTAAAATGAGCACATTTTTGAAAAGAGAAGGTCTTTAAATTGTTATGAGTTACTAACACTGATGTATGAGTTAGACAGGTCCTTCCCAACTAAGGGTGAATTGGGATTGCCAAACTATTCGACCCATCTACCCCATAACTGTGGGCTGATAAATGCCTGCTCTAGACCTCTAAATGTTAATTGCCCAATAACGAAGACTACACCATGTGTTTGTGAAGATTCTTTCAGCTTTTCTCATTTCTGTGTCTTTCTATTTAATGAAGTGCTATTCGTTATACATGAAGATGGTGGATATACTTTATTTCTTTCTTTCTGTTTCCTAATACTCATTTCATTAAGCCCTTGCATATTGTATGAGATATTAGGGTTGAGGGGTGGTCTGCGATTAAGGATATGTATTAGGGTTCTCTAGAGGGACAGAACTAATAGAATATATATATAGAAAGGGGAGTTTATTAAGTATTAATTCACATGATCACAAGGTCCCTCAAAAGGCCGTCTGTAAGCTGAGGAACAAGGAGAGCCAGTTTGAGTCCCAAAACTGAAGAACCTGGAGTCTGATGTTTGAGGACAGGAAGCATCCAGCACGGGGGAAAGATGTAGGCTGGGAGGCTAGGCCAGTGTAACATTTTCCTGTTTTTCTGTATGCTATTATTGGCTGGCAGCTGATTAGATGCTGCCTACCCAGATTAAGGGTGGATCTGCCTTCCCCAGCTCACTAACTCAAATGTTAATCTCCTTTGGCAATACCCTCACAGGCACACCCAGTATCAATATTTTGCATCCTTCAATCCTATCAAGTTGACACCCAGTATTAATCATCCCACAAAACATCTAAATGAATTGGCTTGTTTGAAAATCCAACCTCACGACTTTAGTTCCAGTAACACCCTGAAGACCATCAGGAAATGAGTTAATCTATCGTTGGGAGCCTAAGATGAGAGACAAGCCTGAGTGCTTTAAGTTTCCAGAAGGCAGGAGCGGATTGGGGGTAACAAATGCTGGGTTTTCCATTAGATCAATTTTTTTTTCAATTCTCTCTAACCAAGATCCCCTTAGGGTTTTCATCAGGCTTGATTCAAGCTCAGATGAGCATCAAGACGTTGTAAGGCACTTTGGGGCCCTCTTGATCACACATATTTTTACTGCCAGCTTTCTCTGACCTTGTAATGTGCCTATTTTACAACAGAGTGCCTTACTCGGTCTCTATTGCTCTCTTGAGCCACATTCACTAAGTGACAACTAATCTTAGACTTGGAGGATAGCTGTGCTGACATTCTACCTGGTGATCTCTCTAGTGATTTAGAAGTGTGCACAGATGGGAGAGGGAGAGAGTACTTTCAATTAACATAGGAGATGTAGGAATTCAAGGAGAACCTCTATACCATGGTGGAATCCCCAGTTTCATGTGCTGAAAAAGAGAATCTCTTCAGTTTTCAAGATTTTTTAATTGAAAGTTTTTAAAAACAAAAATCACATAAAGCTTAATTCTTGAAACAAAGCATCTAGACATTTAGACCTAAACTGCCAGATAGATATTGGTTATTTACTGGCTTTCACCAGAAGATGAATTTGTCTCACAAAAAGTTATCAACATGGGCTGCATGCAGTGGCTTATGTCTGTAATCCCAGCAGACTTTGAGACCAGCCTGGGCAACATAGCAAGTCCCTATCTCTAAAAAAAAAATCAGTAACCTACAACAACAATAACAGTAGTAATCAACAGGTCAGATGCTATGCAAGGAGCGAAGTATAAAAATATCATGATCCCTGATATTTCAGTTTCATTTGTCCTGCATGTAACTTAATGAAAATTATGACAGTTTCATTGGTGAGAATGCACTTTTTTTGTTAGCAGTGGCAAATTTTTACAGGTCTATAGCAACCTGATTCTTGCCTCCTCGGAGGAAAGAATTTGGCTGAGGGGCACAAGGGAGAGTGAGAGTCAGAGACTTAGGCAAGTTTTAGAACAGGAGTGAAAGTTTACTAAGAAGTTTCAGAGCAGTAATGGAAGGAAGTAAACTTGGAAGAGGGCCAAGGGAGCAACTTGAGAGATCCAAGTGCCCTATCAGACCTTTGACTTGGGGTCTTATGCACTGGCATGGTTCCGGGGTTTGTGGCTCTCTTCCCTTGATTTTTCCTTGGAGCGAGCTGTCCTCATGAACAGTGGCCTTTCAGCACTTGGGAGGGGCTGCATGCACGTGTGTTTACTAGAGTTGTACGAATGTTCATTGAGGTGTTTTGTTGAGTTGAGTGTTCCTCAAGGAAGGTCATCTACCAGCTAAACTCTGCCATTTTGCCTCTTAGGGCACATGCTTGAGCCCACTTTCCAGTGCCTGGGATCTTATTGGGAAGCTGCTGATCACCAACTTCAGGTGTTGTTTGTCTATTGGGATACTGTCTTTCCTTGGTACTGGCTGCAACAATTTATTTATTTATTTATTTTTTGAGACAGAGTCTCACTCTGTCACCCAGGCTGGAGTGCAGTAGTGTGATCTCAGCTCACCGCAGCCTCTGCTTCCTGGGTTCAAGAAATTCTCCTGCCTCAGCCTTCTGAGTAACTGAGACTATAGGCACACACCACCATACCTGGTTAATTTTTGTATTTTCAGTAGGGATGGAGTTTCGCCATGTTGGCCAGTCTGGTCTCAAACTCCTGATCTCAAGTGATCCACTTGCCTCGGCCTCCTGATTCATTATTATTATTATTGTTTGTTTTGAGACAGAGTTTTGCTCTTGTTGCCAAACTGGAGTCAAATTCATGGAGAAAGAAAGTAGGATGGTGGCTGTTGGAAGCTGTGGGCAGGAGGGAATGGGAAGTTATTGCTTAATGAGTAGAGTTTCAGTTTTGCAAGATGAACAAAGTTTTGAAGATGATGGTGGCAATGGTTGCACAACAATGTCAGTGTACTTAATGCCACTAAACTGTGCATTTTAAAGTTAAGATAGTAAATTTTATGTTTCATTTATTTATTTATTATTTGAGGCAGAGTTTTGCTCTCGTTGCCCAGGCTGGAGTGCATTGGTGTGATTTTGGCTCCCTGCAACCTCCACCTCCTGGTTCAAGTGATTTTCCTGCCTCAGTCTCCCAAGCAAATGGGATTACGGGTGTGCACCACTACGCCAGGATACTTTTTTATAATTTTAGTAGAAACGGGATTTCACCATGTTATCCAGGCTGGTCTCAAACTCCTGACCTCAGGTGATTCCCACCCTCTCAGCCTTCCAAAGTGCTGTGATTACAGGTGTGAGCCACTGCACGTGGCCCTGAATTATTATTTTAGAGAGACACTTAACTGCCTGACCATCACTTGACAGTTCCCTGACATCCCAGGGGTAGGAACGAGCCCTCTCCTGCCCTACTCATGTCTGCCTAGCTACTGCCTCCAACATTTTTATATATGGAAAGAAAGAATTCCTTTGTTAAGGTTTTGTCTTTGACAGTAGGCTGTAGAAAATGCAGTGTCAACCACTAGGCCAGGCTATTTTGCCTCTGGAAGGATTGGAAGTAAAGTGTCCTGATAAATTCAAGAGAGAATCAGAACTTAGGAAGGCCCAGTTCCACAGCTGAACATACTTATGAGGGGTGCTATAGGAGAAAATTCTTGGATTAGTTTTAAGTTGGTTTTAAAGTTGTGTATGTAGAAGTTGCAACTTCCCTAGGCAGAGTGTTAGTTGAAAGAGAGGCTGGCCAGATGTGATGGATCATGCCTGTAATCCCAGCACTTCGGGAGGTGAAGCGGGTGGTTCTCTTGAGCCCGGGAGTTAGACCAGCCTGAGCAACATAGCAAGACCTTATTTCTACTGATCATAAGAAAAATTAGCTGGGCATGGTGGTGCATGTCTGTGTTCCCAGCTCCTCGGGAGGCTGAGGTGGGAGAATTGCTTGAGTCTAGGAGGTGGAGGCTATATAGTGAGCCATGATTGTGCAACTGCATTCTAGCCTGGATGGGATCCTGTCTCAGGAAAAAAAAAAAAAAAGCTGTAATTGTAGAAGTCTTGTTGGTGCCGCTGGTATTCTGTTAAAAGGAAGTTTGTTTCCCACCCCATTTTCTTTCAGGGGAGTGTCTTGAATTGGATCTCTTTCGTCCCATACGTGCTGTTGTTTTAAATTGGATTTTGCATTTGTTGTTGTTGGTCATTGCTGTGCTCTATCCGAGATTATCCTTATAAGGAAGTAATCTGGTGGGTAATAGTGAATTTCAATTGTTCTAAGGCCACACGTAGTCTTCTCACTTTCTTCTTGTCAGGGGACTGAGAGAGTGCTCCTTGGGACGGAGGTAGGTTGTGCTCTATTTTCACAGATGGCAGCTTCAGGTTAGCTATGAACTAGTAAGAAGTTCTGACAGCACGGAGGCCAGAGTGGGGCTGGGAAGTACTTTGGAATTTGCTGAAGAAAACAAAGATTCAAAACAAAAACTATCCTGATTTGAGCTCAGATGGGCATGTGTCAGGATATCTAGTCTTTTCTAATTTGCTCCCTCACTTTTTGGAAGCATGTGAATTTGCCACTAAACTAGCGCTGAGCTGTTTGGGAAGCAAATGAGTTCAGAATTCATGAAAAAAAAATTCACTTTCTTTTTTGCATGACGAATCTAGGAAGTTATAACAAAACTGCTCCTTTTTAAAGTTTCCTTCCTTCCTTCCCTCCCTCCCTCCCTCCCTCTCCCATTCTTCCCTCCCTCCCACTTCCCTCCCTCCCTCCTTCCCTCTCCCCCTTCCTTCCTTCCTTCCTTCCTTCCTTCCTTCCTTCCTTCCTTCCTTCCTTCCTTCCTTCCTTCCCTTTCTTCTCTTTCTCTCTCTCTCTGCCTCTTTCTTCTCTTTCTCTCTCTCTCTGCCTCTTTCTTTCTTTCTTTCTTTCTCTCTTTCTTCTTTTTCCTTTTCTTTCTTTTCTTTTCTTCTTTTTTTTTTTTTGTGCAACAGGGTCTCACTCTGTCACTGGAGTGCAGTGGCATGATTATGGCTCACTGCAGCCTCCTGGGCTCAAGTGATTCTCCCACTTCAGCCTCCTGAGTAGCTGGGATCATAAGCAGGTGCCACCATACCTGGCTAATTTTTTTATTTTTTGTAGAGGCAGAGTCTCACTTTGTTGCCCACGCTGGTCTCAAACTCCTGCGCTCAAGCAATCCTCCTGCCTCAGCCTCCCAAAGTGTTGATATTACAAGTGTGAACCATTGTGCCTGGCTGACATAGTTCTTCTTGTTAATGGTTACCTAAAAATATTACTCTCAGTTGATTAAAAAAAAATTCTTAGAGACAAGGCCTTGCCATCTTGCCCAGGTAGGTTTTAAACTCCTGGACTCAAGTGATTCTCCCACCTCCACCTCCCAAAGGTCTGGGATTACAGACATGAGCCACTGAACCTGGCAGATTTTTAAACTGTAATTTAGTAACTTTTTTTCTTGTTTCCTGGAAACATTAGAGTCTGAACTAATGCCTTTTTGTTCAGTCTAGAGTCTGGGATTATTTTTTCTGCTATCTTTTAAGATTTATGCTAAGTTGCTTTGAAAAATGATATAATTTTTTTTCTTGCTATTCATAAATGCACCTGTGATTTGAGTATCACTTCATATCACATTAATCATGCAGCATACTTTGAAGTTCAGTAATAGCTGATGATTATTTATTTGGCTCAGTTTCAAAGCAATAACGTTGAATGCTTCAATTCCTTCATTTTTCTAAAGTGAGACTGGGAAACTGGAATGATCAAGTAGAATGGGAATCACTGACATCATCTGGTCTGAGCTCTTAAATTTTAGAGATGAGTACACTAGGCCTGAAGATAGTCTTAAATGAAGTTAAGGGATACAGTTGAGGGAGAGAGAGGAGAGAAATAGAAGGGAATAAAGATTAAAAAGTTAAGCATAATTCTCCATTGAAGGATTTAAAAAAAATTTTTTTCTTTTCTTTTTGGAAAATAGAAATGGAGTCTTGCTATGTTGCCCAGGCTGGTCTCGAACTCCTAGGCTGAAGTGATCTGCTTATTTCGGCCTCCCAAACTGCTGGGATTGCAGGTGTGAGCCACTACACCTGGCCTCCATTGAAGGATTTCTTAGAGCTGCTAATATGTTAACAAATGTTGTAAATCTCCAAGGTGGGGAACATTTTTTATTTTGGAGAAATTTAATAAGCTGTGTTTCCCAGTTGATTGGCCAAGGATCCCTTTTATGACAGAGCACTGGGCAAGCCTAATGTTCACTAGCCACGCTTTAGAATTTTTTCTTTTTTAGCTTGACCTGTTCTTTAACCAAAATGTATATTTTTTCAACTTTTATTTTAAGTTCAGGGGTACATGTACAGAATGTGCAGATTTGTTACATAGGTAAATGTGCCATGGGGGTTTGCTGGACAGATAATTCCAGCATCCATTAGCCACACTTCTTGATGTTCCCCTTCCCCCAACTATCCTCCTCTGACAGGCGCCAGTGTGTGTTACTACCCCAATGTGCCCATGTATTCTCACCATTCGGCTCTCACTGAGAACATGCGGTGTTTGGTTGTCTCCTCTTCGTTGGTTTGCTGAGGATAAAAGCTTCCAGCTGCTTTCATATCCCTGAAAAGGACATGATCTCTTTCCTTCTTGTGGCTACATAGTATTCCATGGTGTATATGTATCACATTTTCTTTATCCAGTCTATCATTGATGGGCATTTAAGTTGACTCCGCGTATTTGCTATTGTGAATAGTGCTGCAATGAACATACCCATGCTTATATCTTTATAACAGAATGATTTCTATTCCATTAGGTACATACCCATTAATAGATTGCTGGGTCAAATGGTATTTCTGCCTCTAGGTCTTTGAGGAATCACTACACTGTTTTCCACAATGGCTGAATTAACTTACACTCCCACCAACAGTGTAAAAGTGTTTCTTTTTCTCGGCAATCTCACCAACATCTGCTGTTTTTCGCCTTTTTAATAGTAGCCATTCTGACTGGTGTGAAATGGTATCTCAATGTGGTTGTGATTTGCATTTCTCTAATGATCAGTGATACTGAGCTATTTTTCATATGTTTGTTGGCCACATGTACATCTTCTTTTGAGAAGTGTCTATTCATGTTCTTTGCCCACTTTTTAATGGGGTTGTTTTTGTCCTATTAATTTGCTTAAGTTACCTGTAAACTCTGGATACTAGACGTTTGTCAGACGGATAGATTGCAGAAATTTTCTCCCATTCTATAGGTTTTCTATTCACTCCTATGATCGTTTGCTGTGCAAAACTCTTTAATTTAATCAGATCCCATTTGTCAATGTTTGCTTTTGTTGAAATTTCTTTTGGCATTTCTGTCATGAAATCTTTGCCTATTTCCTGAATGGTATTGCCTAGCTTTTCTTCTAGAGTTTTTATGGTTTCAGATTTTACATTTAAGTCTTTAATCCATCTTAAGTTAATTTTTGTATAAGGTCTAAGGAAGAGGTCATTTCAGTCTTCTGCATAGGACTAGCCAGTTATTCCAGGACCATTTATTAACTAGGGAATTCTTTTTCCATTGCTTGTTTTTGTCAAGTTTGCCAAAGATCAGATGGTTGTAGGTGTGTGGTCTTATTTCTGAGATCTCTATTCTGTTTCATTGGTCTATGTGTCTGTTCTTATACCAGTACCATGCTGTTTTGGTTATTGTAGCCTTGTAGTATAATTTGTAGTTGGGTAACATACTGCCTCCAGCTTTGTTTTTTTGCTTAGGATTGTCTTGGCTATCTGTGCTCTCTTTTTGGCTCTATATTAATTTTAAAATAATTTTTTCTAATTCTTTGAAGAATGCCAATGGTAGTTTAATAAGAATAGCATTGAATCTATACATTACTTTGAGTAGTATGGCCATTCCCATGATATTAATTCTTCCTATCCAAGGGTATGGAATGTTTTTCTGCTTGTTTGTGTCCTCTCTAATTTTCTTTGAGCAGTGGTTTTAGGCCTCTTTGCAGAGACTCTTTACTTCCCTCCTTAGCTGTATTCCTAGGTATTTTATTCTTTTTGTAGCAACTGTGAATGGGAATTCATTCATGATTTGGCTCTCTACCTGCCTGTTGTTGATTTATAGGAATGCTAGTGATTTTTGCACATTGATTTTGTATCCTGTGACTTTGCTGAAGTTGCTTATTAGCTTAAGAAGCTTTTGGGCTGAGATGATGGGGTTTTTCTAGATATAGGATTATGCCATCTGCTAAAACGTATATTTTTACTAAGTGAAACAATGTTAACAGTTTTTTTTTTTCTTTTTCTTTTGAGACAAGGTCTGGCTCTATTGCTCAGGATGGAGTGCAGTGGTGCAATCTTGGCTCACTGCAGCCTCTGCCTCCTCAGTTCAAGCCTCCCACCTCAGCCTCCTGAGTAGCTGGGACTACAGGCATACACCACCATACCTGGTTAACTTTTGTGTTTTGTGTAGAGTTGGGGTTTTGCCATATTGTCCAGGTTGGTCTTGAACTCCAGAGCTCAAGGGATCCACTTGCCTCAGCCTTCTAAAATGCTGGGATTTCAAGCGTGAGCCACTGTGCCCAGACAAGGATGAAATTCTTTTTTTTGAGCGGACAGAGTCTCACTCTGTTGCTGGGCTGGAGTGCAGTGGGGTGATCTTGGCTCACTGCAACATCTGCCTCCTGGGTTCAAGTGATTCTCCTGTCTCAGCCTCCTAAGTAGGATTACAGACACACACCATCTCACCTGGCTAATTTTTATATTTTTAGTAGTGACAGGGTTTCACCATGTTGGTCAGGCTGGTCTTAAACTCCCGGCCTCGTGATCCACCTGCGTCAGCCTCCCAAAGTGCTGGGATTACAGGTGTGAGTCACCACGCCTGGTTATGCATGGAGGCTTGAACAACAAACCTCTTCTCATTTCTTCTCACCTCTCAAGGTCTGTTCAAATTATGATGGCAATTATTGTTTCTGTTCTAAAGAATATGTTTCTAGAGTTATGATTTTATATAAAACTAAATATATTCACTATAAAAAGGCACACCCCAAAAAAGATACACCCAAATAAAACATTCATTAAGTTGCAGTCAAGATTACTAGACTGATCAGGATTAATTACAGATTTTTGTTATTCTCCTCCCAGGAGCATGTTAGAGCTGTGAGGACAGAGATTCACATTGGTCACCCCCACTTCTATTCCCAGCCCTTAAATACTGATTGGCAAAAAGTAGATGCTCAGTAAATATTTGTGGAATAAAGTAATTCATATTGTTTTATTACCCAGTTATTTTTAATTGAAAAGACAATGCAGATATATATTTAAACATTAAAAATTACGTGGTGGGAAGTGATGTTTACTCTCACTTGAGACTTTAGGCTCTCACTCTTAGTTCTCTTCCACAGAAGCAACCACTAGCCAGTTTATACAATGTAGTTCTAGAATGTCCTATGCTTATATAAGCATATATACACATACGTACATATACTTATCTATGTGTATCTATAGATATGCATATATATAAATATATAGTTTTATATACTGGTGGAGGCATAGTTTGTAGACTGTTCTATGCTTTGAGTTTTTTCACCTAATACCCATCTTATGAATATATTTTGAGAATTTCCATCTGATAAATGAAATATTTTATCTCATTGATATTTTCCTTTTTTGAAATGATTGAGGCAGACCATCTTTTCTTGTGTTCATAAGCCATTTGTGTTTCCTGTCTATGAGCTGCCTCTTTAAGCTTTGTGCTTATTTTTCTATCGGTTTAATGGTCTTTTATATTTGATTTGTAAGAGGCCTTTATACATGAAAGACATGAACTCATTGTCATATGCATTTAAATACTTTTCCCAGTTGATCATTTGTCTTTTGACCTTGTATGTTTTTTTTTTCCATGCTGGAAAAAACCCTCAAACTTATTTTATGTAGTCACATTCACTAATCTTTTTGGAATTTGAGTTTTGCGTATTTTTTTTTCTTTCTTTCTTTTTCTTTTTTTTTTTTTTTTTGTGAGACAGAATCTCACTCTGTCACCCAGGCTGGAGTACAGTGGAGTAATCTTGGCTCACTGCAACCTCTGCTTCCTGGCTTGAAACAATTCTCCTGCCTCAGCCTCCTGAGTAGCTGGGATTACAAGTGCCTGCCACCATGACCAGCTAATTTTTATATTTTTAGTAGAGACGGGGTTTCACCATGTTGGTCAGGCTGGTCTTGAACTCCTGACCTGAGGTGATCCGCCCACCTCAGCCTCCCTAATTGCTGGGATTACAGGTGTGAACCACCACACCCAGTCTTGTATATTGTTTAGAAAAGGCTTCTCAGATCCAAAATGAAATAAATTATCCTACAGTTCCCTGAAATTGTTTTATGATTTTCTTTTATTATTTATTTATTTTATTATTATTTTCCAAATAGAGATGGGTCTCATGATCTTGCCTAGGCTGCTCTCAAACTCCTGGGCTCAAGTGTTCCTCCCACCTTGGACACCCAAGATGCTAGGATTACAGGCATGAGCCACTGTAGCCAGCATGATTCTATTTTATATATCCAAGTATTTGATTCACCTGCAATTTATTTTGATGAAATGTAGCTTTATTAGATGTGTTCCAGATGGCTAGCCAGTTGGATAAGCCACATGCCTCTACTGGTTTGAAATGTTGTCTGTTTCACATTCTGAATTTCAATGTACTTATATATTCATTTAAAAGAATTAACTTTGTTATAAAAAATTTCAAACTTATCAAAGTAGACAAAATGATAAAATGCAGTCCAACATCTATGTGTGAATGTCTATAAAAAGATATACATAATTTTTTCAAGGTGGTGTCTTGCTATGCTGCCCAGACTGGTCTCAAAACCCTGGGCTCAAGTGATCCTCATACATTAGTCTCCCCAGTAGCTGGAATCACAGGCTCGAACCACAGTGCCCGGCCACGTACACATAGTTTTGTTTGGTAAATACATAGTATCTTATAAAGTGGTTCTCTGAATACAGCGTGTGACAGCCAGCTTTAAACCATTTTTCTTATTATTCTATAAACCAAAATATCTAAAAATTGATTACCACCCTTTTAAATCAGTGATAGGAATTAATATTAAGGTTTATTACATTCCCAGATACACTAAAATCTTTATTAGAGCCAGTTTTTCTAGGCTTCTTGAAAACCAAGCTTTACCTCAGGGTGCTTGAGGCCAATTGCACTTATTTGAATCTCATCTCTTTTTATTTTCTCCAATCACTTTTTCTCTAGAGTGTAATGAGCTGTGAAGTGGCCAAAAGATGAACAGGAAAGGAAAGAGAAAAGGCGAGGTTTTTGAATTAGACACAGATAGGAAAAATAATTCTTGAAACAGTTGAAAGGGAATATTTCTTCTATTTTTACTTCTTTGATACATGCGAACTATATGGTCAGCTTCTAGGATTTATAATTCAGGAGTTTTTGGCTTTTGTTTTCACTTTAGATAACAACATATGAATAAAAATGAGGAAACAGATTTGCAAATTGAAACTCAAAACAACAGAATGAAAGGTAGACAAGAGCAATTTATTCTAAATTAGTGCTCAGAAGGGAATATTCTTGTAGTTTACTTTTTATATTTTTGGAAAAGAATGTTTGAGTCTAAAATATGATTGGCCTCCTTAAATAGACAGGGGAGAGTTAGAATATATATTTATGTTGTGATTTGAAGTTTTGGGGACATAGCAATGATTAGGAGGCCTCTTGAAAACCAAGAATTTTCTCTTTTTCTTTAGGCCTGAGCTATGTATTGGGTGTGTGGAAGAGACTTCAGACATGTTTATATCAACAGGGAGTGCATTCAAGCACGATCTTGCTAATCTTGAAGTATCACACCCGGAGCCAGTTGCAGCTTTTGAAGGGTTTTTAAATTTAAATAAGATGTTTCCCCCTTCACATCTCAATTTAATTTTGTGCTTCTCACACATTGATAAAAATAAGACGTAACACATGCTTTGGTTAGGCTTGGAAAGCAATGATTGATAGCAAGAGACAACCCTGAACCAGAGAAAGGGAATTAAAAAGGGCCTCAGAGAGACCGTCTTCTGTTTGCTTTACATGGAAAACATCTTAGAAAGAGAGTAGAAACACTGTTTTGAACAAATATATTTTAAAAATGTTTCGTAGGCACATTTTTCTGCCATGTTATAATGAGAAACAGATGTAGATGCTGTTAAATCATGTCAAATATGAACTGCCTGTGTACCCCATGTATATGTGTAAATATTTAACTAGAAAAACAGTCACATGAGAACGATTCTGGAGTGAACTTGGAAGCAGGAAGCCACAAATTATAGGTCTGAAATTCACCATGCGTGGCTTATGAGTCCAGATAAGTAAAACCAAATGAAAAGACCCTGGAAATTTTATAAATAGTTCATGTTTTTGGGTAAGGGGAGGGAAGGGAAAAGAGGAAAAGAGCAGGATGAATTTTAATATACTTCATTCATGCACAATTGGTATGTTCAATTATAACCAGTGTACTAAGAATAATATGACAGGAATTTAGTTATGCATTTAAATCTAAGATATATTAGTTATCACCCTGCTGCATAGGCAAAATTACTATGGGATTGTAGTTTCTCTTCAATTAGGTTCTAAAGTCAGCACGTAAAGCAAAAATTACAAACTTTCCGATTTACCCTTGAAAGTTCCCCTTATTGACATGTTTTAGACAGACACACATAGGTCTGCTAACGTGGCCAGTTCTGAAACAGATCATATATTCTGAAGGTTCCAGATGATCATGAAATTAACGTTTGTTTATGGATGGAATGAGGAAAAAAGCAATTATGGACATTGGGTGCATGTTGTATAGAGAACATGTATTGTTTTCTTCTTTTTCCCTTTTTTTGAGACAGGGTCTTGCTCTGTCACCCAGGCTGGAGAACAGTGATGTGATCTTGGCTCACTGCAACCTCTGCCTCCTGGGCTCAAGTCATCTACCCACTGTGGCCTTCCAAATTACTGAGACTACAGGCATGAGCCACCATACCTGGATAAGAAAATATATATTGTTAAAACTAGAAGTGGCCGGGCGAGGTGGCTCAGGCCTGTAATCCCAGCACTTTGGGAGGCCAAGGAGGGTAAATCACGAGGTCAGGAGTTTGAGAGAAGCCTGGCCAGCATGGTGAAAACCCGTCTCTACTAAAAATACAAAAAATTAGTGGGGCATGATCGCAGGCACCTGTAATCCAAGCTACTCAGGAGGCTGAGGAAGGCTGAGGAATTGCTTGAATCTGGCAGGCGCAGATTGCAGTGAGCCGAGATTGCACCACTGCACTCCAGCTGGGGTGACAGAGTAAGACTTAGTCTAAAAAAACAAAAAAACAAAAAAACAAAACAAAAAACTAGAAGCATACCATGATTCTAGCCAGGCCCATTTGCTCATTTTTAATTGCTGTGTCATTTTATTATTGAGTTGGAAATGAATTCAGATTTGTATCTTCCATCTCGGCCCCAATCTGGGGCTTCTCCTTCTTACAGGGAAGAGTGCAATGAATCCTGCCCTATACTATTCCTTCATTTGATTACAAGTTCAATTTAATTTCATGGAAATAATATTTTCTAATCACCTTCTGTGACTTAAATTATTTTATTGGGGCATGGTCTTCATATAGTGAAAGGCACAGGTCGTAAGTGCTGCAGTTCCATGAGTTTTGACAAATGCATATATTCATGGGACTCCAACTATTACCAAAAAACAGAATATTTCCCATTTTGCTCCATTAAGGTCAATCCCACTAGGGACAATGATTATTCTGATTTCTTTCTCTAAAGGTTAGTCTTGCCTGTTCCAGAACTTCCTAACAAAGGCATCATGTGGCTTGTACTTTTACATATCTGACTTTTATTCAGCATAAGGTGTGTGAGATTAATCTATGCTCTTGAGTAAATTATCAGTAGTATTTTGTTTCTGTTTATTACTGTATATTCTGCGGATGAATATATTATAATTTGTTCATCTGTTCCCGTTGATGGACAGTTGGGTTGTTTCCAACCTGAATTATAAGTAAAGTAGCTATGAATATTCATAGACAAATCTTTGCGTGGATACATGTTTTTCTTTCTCTTGAGTAAATACTAGAGGGCAGAACTGGCGGTCACAGAACATGGTATGTTTAACTTCATAAGAATGCACCAAACAGTTTTAAAAAATGGTTGCAGCTTTTTATAGTCCCATCTTTCTATGAGAGTTCTGGTTCTTAAGATCTGGCCAACATCTTTCTGACTTTTGCCATTACAGTGGGTGCATGGTGGTATCTCACTGTGGTTTCATTGCATTTTCCTAATGACTCACTACGTTGAGCATTGTTTTATGTGTTTATTGGCCATTTTCACATTTTTTATTAAGTGTCCAGGTCATTTGCTCTTTTTCTTTTTTTGAGACTGAATCTCACTCTGTTGCCCAGGCTGGAGTACGGTGGTGTGATCTCAGCTCACTGCAACCTCCGCCTCCTGGGTTCAAGAGATTCTCCTGCCTCAGCCTCCTCCCAAGTAGCTGGGACTACATGTGCCCACCACCGCGCCCAGCTATTTTTATTTTATTTTTAGTAGAGACAGGGTTTCACTGTGTTGGCCAGGTTGCTCTCGAACTCCTGACCTCGTGATCTGCCTGCCTTGGCCTCCCAAAGTGCTGGGATTACAAGTGTGAGCGATTGTGCCTGGCCCATTTGTTCATTTTTAATTGGTCTACTTCTCATTATATTAGTGAGTTGGAGGAATTTTTATATATTCTAGATACAGATTACAGATTCTGTGACAGATATATGTTTAATGAATATTTTCTGCCAGCTGTGACTTGCTTGTTTTATTAACATCACTTGTGATTAGATTTTTTTTATATATTTAGTGCTTTCTGTATCCTGAGTAAGAAATCTTTGCTTACCCCAAGATCACAAAAATATTACTTTATATTTTCTTCTGGAAGCTTTATCATTTCAGTTGTCAAGTTTAGATCTATAAGGTAGGAATTGAAGTTAATTTTTTTCATATGGTTATCCAGTTTTTCCAGCAGTGTTATTATTATTCCAATTGACTAATTAAATTTAATTGACAAAATTGTATCACTTACTGTGTACAACATGATGTTTTGAAATATGTATATATTGTGGAATGGCTAAATTGAGCTAACATGTATGACCTTAAATACTCATTTTTTGTTGTGAGAATGCTTAAAATTTACTCTTAGTGATTTTCAGGCAATACATTGATGATGTATTGACAATACTTTGACATTAACTATACTCACCATATTATACAATAGATCCCTTGAATTCTGTTTCAGGTAGTGTGGTGGGGTTAGATGGTGAGCCCTGCCACCATAAAGTGGGGAAACAGATATTAATCTTAATCACACAAATACACCCAAATTTATGATATTGAAAAAGACTGTGAATGAGCTGTTATTGCCGTTTTGAGACCACGTAATGGGTAGTTTGACTTAGAAAGCTCAGGGAAAGTTATCTGCGAGAGCTGGAGAGAGTGAGTACATGATACTTAGTAAATGTGCATTTCCTTTCTTTTTTAGAAATCACATTATTTAAAAGAGGCAACTTATTTTAGCAGACATTGACCTTCTCCATGTCCCTTTATAAAACTGTCCTCATCTGAGGTGACTTGACATATTTGCAGGAAGTTCCTTTAAAAAAAAGAAAAGTAGATGTTTACACCTTTAAAATGAGAACTGCAACCCATTTTCTTAACAGGTGGTCACTGTGTTCCTGACTTGCCGATGTCACACCTAATCACATCTAATTTAAATAGAAATACAGTCTCATCCTGTAAAATAGACAACAAAGAGAACATTCTAAAGTATTATGATTTTATGAGGAATCTAGAAAATGCAGTTACCTCCTATCATGCTGTAATAGTGGTTGTGTATTTTTATTCTTTTATAGTCCTTCAACACAAATTGATTCGTTTTATCCCCAGTTTCAGGTTAAACTCCCCTAAAAGCCGCATAAAATAACGGTTCATTTTATTAGTCAAAATAATTGATTTCAATTAAGCAGCAAAGATAGGCTTTGGTGAAGGAATGATGTTAATTCTCAGGATGTCTGAAATTAACATAAAGAATACTTTGTTCTTTGTTCTCTGTTAAACCTCTATTGCTTTGGGAAAGAAGGTTGGCATCTGGATAAGTTTTATAAAAAGGTAAATTAGGCCAGACATGGTGGCTCATGCCTGAAATCCCAGCACTTTGGGAGGCCGAGGTGGGTGGATTGCCTGCGGTCAGGAGTCTGAGACCAGTCTGGTCAACATGGTGAAACCCTGTCTCTACTAAAAATACACAAAAAACTAACTGGGTGTGGTGGTGTGTGCCTGTAATCCCAACCACTTCAGACGCTGAGGCAGGGAAATTGCTTGAATAGGGGAGGCGGAGGTTGCAGTGAGCCGAGATTGCACCACTGCAGCAAGGGCAACCGAGTGAGACTCCGTCTCAAAAAAAAAAAAAGTTAAATGTGGACCTCATTAAAATATTTCAGAAACAGCCAAGTGTGGTGGCTCATGCCTATAATCCCAGTACTTTGGGAGGCTGAGGCAGGTATATTACCTGAGCTCAGGAGTTGAAGACTGTCCTGGGCAACACGGTGAAAAAATACAAAACATCTCTACAAAAAAATATATATTTACAAAAATTAGCGGGGCATGGTGGCACACACCTATTGTCTCAGTTACCTGGAAAGCTGGGGTGTGAGGATCACTTGAGCCAGGGAGGTTGAGGCTGCAGTGAGCCAAGATTGCACCACTGAATTCCAGCTTGGGTGACAAAAAATGACATAAGTAAATAAATCATATATTTTGGCCCCTTTTTACCCTGTTCTGGTTTCTTTCCACTATTTACTACTTTCTCTTTACATCTCTCTCCCCCTAAAAATTGCTGAGACTGCTGGAGGACTGTCTTTATTTAAAGGGACAGCTTTCAAGCCACCCCTTGCCTTTCTTCTCTTCAGTGGTGAGGGCCTCCAGAAGTTTTCTGTTTGCTTGGTGGTTGTGACTATTTGTCAGTGGGCAGGTGTGAGGATGCCGAGTTGGAAAGGGCAGCTCAGTCGTCTAACAGTGCACAGAGGAGGCACTTGGTGCTATAAGCACACATTCATTTTTACTCACTTCGTTTTTGATGAGCATTTGAAACAAAGAGTAGGGTATAGTTAGCAATGAAGATGGTGAATGCACATCTAGATTCTTCTCACATTAAATGTAGATCTGCAAAAAAGTCTATATCTAGTGAAATTGCTAGTATTTGTATAATTTGGTGAAAGAGACTACTTGGCAAGTGTGAAATTAAAGAGAATGGAAGCAGAAGTCATAGTTCTGGACCACTATTATAGGCTTACATTGTGTCTCTCCATATCTCCTACCCGCCTTCATATGCTGAAGTCCTAACCCCAGTACATCAGAATGTGACTATGTATTAGTCCATTTTCATACTGCTGATAACAGCATACCTGAGACTGGGCAATTTACAAAGAAAAGAGGTTTAATGGAGAACTCACAGTTCCACATGGCTGGGGAAGCCTCACAACCATGGTAGAAGGTAAGGAGGAGCAAGTCACATCCTACTTGGATGGTGGCAGGCAAAGAGGGAGTTTGTGCAGAGAAACTCCCATTTTTAAAAACATCAGATCTCATGAACAGCACAGGAAAGACCCGCCCCCATGATTCAATCATCTCCCACAACCGATGAAAATTATGGGAGTTACAAGATGAGATTTGGGTGGGGCCACAGAGCCAAACCATATCGGATTGTATTATTTGGAGATAGATAGGGCCTTTAGAAAGGGAATTAAGTTAAAATGAGGGCACTAGTATGGACCCTAAAACCAAACCTGCTAGAACCTTGATCTTAGACTTTGGCCTCAGAACTGTGAGCGGATGTATGTCTCTTGTGGAAGCCACCTAGTCTTTGGTATTTTGTGATGGCTGCCTAGCAAACTATATAACCGCTCACACAGTAGCCTGTGCAGAGGGGCATGAATACAAATGTGAACGTTACAGCAGCTGCAGGTTGAGGGAAGTGAGATATACAAAAACAGTGAGATTCCGTCTGAGAGCTGAGTCTGGGCATTGACTAGATGTCTGATTTGGAGCAAGTTCCTTAACTTTTTGAGTTTCAGAGTCAGAAACTGGGCTCATGAGAACCACAAGAAACCTGTGATGGCTTCTGGTAGGTACTGCACGGTATCCATCCTCCCTGGCCTCTGTGCTGGCTGTGTGTGCTCTTCTCCAAGGGGCCCATAGGACTAGGGTGCATTGACCTTGAGAGCTTTCTGAGAGCAGGGTGTCATGAGCCATCTCCAGGTCTTAGTTTCTTGAGTATTAATGGGCCGGACACTGTGGCTCATGCCTGTAATCCCAACACTTGGGGAGACTGAGGTGGGAGGATGCCTTGAGCCCATGAGTTTGAGACTGGGTGTGGTGGTGTGTGCCTGTAATCCCAGGTACTCCAGACACTGAGGCAGGGGAAGTGCTTGAATCAGGGAGGTGGAAGTTGCAGTGAGCCGCGATCGCGCCACTGCACTCCAGCATGGACGACCGAGTGGGACTCTGTCTCAAAAAAAGATAAATTAGATGGTATAATGTTAAATGTGGACCCCTCATTAAAATATTTCAGAAAGAGCCAGATGTGGTGGCTCATGCCTACAATCCCAGTACTTTGGGAGGCTGAGGCAAGTAGAGACCCTGTCTCTACTAAATAAATAAGTCAATAAAAACAAATTAAAACAAAATAAAGCAAACAATTTAAACTTTAAAAAAAAGAAATGAAAGGATTGTGTGGCACTGTTAGACTCTAACTTGAGGTCAGTCTGTCTCTGAAAGTTTGTCTTTTTAAAGAATTAAAGGAAACAAGCTTGAGTGAGAAGAAAAGGTAGGGGATTCTGGAAAGATCTGCTGAAATGTTAGTAAATTATGAAAAACTAAGCACTGATGATGTTAATGTAAGTGACTTAGGGCGACTTCCAGACTTAGATGGCAGGGGTTGCAGGCAGGGATAAGGAAGCTGAGGGTTCTCTAGAGAGACAGAACTAATAGAATAGATGTCTAGAGGAAAGGGGGGTTATTAAGGAGAATTGACTCCATGATCACATGGTGAAGTCCTATGATAGGCCGTCTGCAAGTTGAGGAGCACGGAAGCCAGTCTGAATCTCAAAACCTCAAAAGTAGGGAAGCCAACAATGTGGCCTTTAGACCGTGGCCAAAGGCCCAAGAGCCCCTGGTAAACCACTGGTGTAAGTTCAAAAGTCCAAAGGCTGGAGAACTTAGAGTCTGATGTTCGAGGGTTGGAAGCATCCAACCCAGGAGAAAGATGAAGGCTGGAAGACTCAGCAAGTCAGTGTCTCCCACCTTCCTCTGCCTGCTTTATCCTAGCTGCGCTGGCAGCTGATTGGATGGTGCCCACTCATATTGAAGGTGGGTCTGTGTCTCCCAGACCACTGACTCAAATGTTAATCTTTCTCATAGTCGCACCCAGGAACAATACTCTGCATCTTTCAATCCAATCCAGTTGACGCTTTATCTAACCATCACACTGGGGGTAGTTTTAGTGGTTGAAAAGGAAAGCCAGGGATGGAGAACTATTAGTGATTTTTGTTTTTAAACCAGTGAGATGTGATTTTTGTGAAAGATTATTCTCCTAGGTATATGGTCATATATGTAGGATAGAGAGGTACAGCAGGCGGCAGAAGACAGAGATAGAGGCAGAAGCACGAATATAGGAGGGCCTGAAGATTGCTGTGGAAATGGAAGAACACACAGAGAAGGATGCATGGTAGAATTACTGATGGGGTGGAATCAGCAGGGGATGGAGAAAGGGAGTTCAAATCGCTGAAAACCAGGTGATGTTTTTCAAATCAGTGAAAAAGCCTATTGACCTCCTGCAGGTGTTTTGTTCTAAGAAGAAACCTGTATTGGGTAAACTATGAGATGGAGGGGGCTGAATAACAGCAAGAAGGCACCAGCCTTCTCACATATACATATATGTACATACATACATATATATATTTTATATACATATTTGTATATTTTATATACATATATGTATATTTTATATACATATATATATATATATATTTTTTTTTTGAGGTGGAGTCTTGCTCTCTCGCCCAGGCTGGAGTGCAGTGGTGCCATCTCAGCTCACTGCAACCTCTGCCTCCCAGATTCAAGAGATTCTCCTCCCTCAGCCTCCTGAGTAGCTAGGATTACAGGTGTACGCTACCACAACTGGGCTAATTTTTGTATTTTTAGTAGAGATGGGGTTTCATCATACTGTTCAGGCTGGTCTCGAACTCCTGATCTCGTGATCTGCCTGTCTTAGTCTCCCAAAGTGCTGGGATCACAAGCGTGAGTTACTGTGCCTGGCCACATGTTTTCTTATGCTTTAAAGTCAGGCTGACTTGGTCTAGAAATACAGATGAGGATTTTTATTTCTCTTTTCCAAACTGGAGATACAGGCAGGAAATTTCGCAGGTATGAGCCAAGCATCGGGTTATTAGGTCAGCAGAGAGCCCTTGACAGAAAACTGATGGTCTATGGATTTGGTCATACTGGCCTCTTGCTTTTCAGGATCTCTGGCTTCTGATTCAAATACTTACTATATGAGATCCAGAATCAACTCATACAAGCAAACCTTCGCTCAGAACATATAAATGGTGATTTCTTTTTTTGAGACGGAATCTTGCTCTGTTGCTCAGGCTGGAATGCAATGGCATGATCTTGACTCACTGCAACTTCCACGTCCCGGGTTCAAGTGATTCTCCTGCCTCAACCTCCTGAGTAGCTGGGATTACAGATGTCTGCTACCATGCCTGGCTAATTTTTGTATATTTAGTAAAGATGAAGTTTTGCCATGTTGGCCAGGCTGGTTTCAAACTCCTGACCTCAGGTGATCCACCTGCCTCAGCCTCCCAAAGTGCTGGGATTGCAGGTGTGAGCCACCTCCCTCAGCCAATTTCTTCTTTTCTTCATTTTTTAAAATGTTTACTAGTGTCCTTGTAAGGGGCTACGAGTTGGGAACACAGAGATGAATGAAATGCCAACCTTCCTGTAATCATTTATGGTAAATTTATCTGTCTATTAAATTACATCACACAAAATTGAGAAAGAGAGTGATTTCATAATGTATTCTCACACGAATAAAGTCTGAAAAAATTGGCCTAAATAATGCACTCTTTGAGGAAGAGCTGACTTTTGTCTGGTGAAGCTGCTTATTGATGTATTTTAAACATGTATTTTATTTATTTATTATTTTTCAATTAAAACCTTTTTTTTTTTTGAGACAGGGTCTTGCTCCGTCACAAAGGCTGAGTGCAGTGGTACAATTGTGGCTCACTGCAGCCTCAAACTTCTGGGTTCAAGTGATACTTCCACCTCAGTCTTCCAAGTAGCTGGACTACAGATGTGTCCCACCACACCAGGCTAAATTTAAAATTTTTTACAAAAGTGGGATCTCCTTATGTTGCACCAGGCTGGACTTGAACTCCTGGCCTCAGATCCTCTTGCCTCAGCCTCCTGAGTAGCTAGGACCACAGGTGCATGCCATCATGCCTGGTTAAGGAGTGCATTTTTTTTTTATTTGAGACAATATCCTGCTTTGTTGCTCAGACTGGAGTACAGTGGCACAGTCATGGCTCCCTGCAGCCTTGACCTCCCAGGCTCAAGCAATCATCCTGACTCAGCCTCACATGTAACTAGGGCCACAGGTGCACCATCATGCCTTGTTAATTTTTTAATTTTTTGTCAAGAGGGTGTCTCACTTTGTTGCCTAGGCTAGTCTCGAACTCCTGGGTTCAAGCAATCCTCCTGCCTTGGCCTCCCAAAGTGCTAGAATTACAGGCCAGAGCCACTGTGTGAGGCCACTAGTACATTTTAGAGTAGGGCAATAGATTTAACAGAAGCATATATGAAAATCATGCTCTTTTTGCATTTAGTTATCTTCAAAACAAATGATAGAAAAGAAGAAGGTGCAGTGAGCCGAGGTTGTGCCACTGCACTCCAGCCTGGCGCCTGGTGCAGAGTGAGACTCTGTCTCAAAAAAAAAAAAAAAAAAAAAAAAGAAGGGTGAGTGAGCCATTCTTGTCTCTCCCCCTTCTATATTATGCTATCAAAATCAGAGAGGTTTTGCATAAAAAAACCTCAACCCCTCATGTTCTGAGAGTTGACAGATGTGTACCCCAGTAATCAAATGACAAAGTGAAAAGTGCTATCATAAAGCTGCACTCAAAATCTGATGGGAACTTAGGAAGATTTATTAAGGCTGCTGGGTTGCTGATCAACATTGCCTCACTAAAGATGATAACTGGTTATTGTGACCCATATATTTGGGTGTTGCAGAGTCAATAAACAAAATAAAGGAAGGTGGAAAAGAATAGGAAACAAGTAATTATTAAGCATCTACTAAGTGCCTGATGCCAACTGGGTAAATTCACAAAAATTATGTCACTGAATCCTTACAAGCACCCTGGGTCCTAAGTCATATTCACTTTTCAGATGAAAAATCTTGACTTGGGCCGGGCGTGGTGGCTCACCCCTATATTCGCAGCACTTTGGTGCCGAAACCAGCTTGGTCATAGAGACCCCATCCCAGGCAGCAGTGAAGGAAATAAGAAACAGAAGCAAAGATAGAGTGCAAAAGTGGTATCAGAACGGGGCCGTCAGGGGGCTGCCAGCACTTCCCAGCTGATAGCCGGAGCAGACTCTGACCCACATGTTTGATTATTTTTACTAAGCAGGTGCTCAGTGTTTCTTCGTAGAATAAAGATAGACTAAACAGGCAGATAGTGCCTGTTCACTATTAAGATAGAAATAAGCTTGAAAGCACTCTTTGAGAGTCAGCAATGGGACAAGGTTAAATATCCTGTGTTTTTGAAGCTGGTTTAACTAGTGCATGACAGGTACATATTGCTTGCTTATTCTAGCAGCTTCCTGCCTGGGGATGGTTCAGTGTTTTTTGCCGTCACCTCTCAGCAAGCAACATATACTCCATCACACACACGTAAAGACCTCCTCCCAACACTTTGGGAGGCCGAGGCTGGCGGATCGCTCAAGCTCAGGAGTTGAGACCAGCCTGGGAAACATGGTGAAACCCCATCTCCACAAAAGATACAAAATTTAGCCAAGTATGGAGGCACACGCCTATAGTCTCAGCTACTCGGGAGGCTGAGGTGGGAGGATCAGTTGATCCTGGGATGTTGAGGCTATGGTGAGCTGAGATCATGCCACTGCACTCCATCCTGGGTGACAGAGCAAGACCCTGTCTCAAAAAATAAAAGAAAAGAAACAAAGAAAAAGCCGAGACTTGGAGAGAATAATAGTTTCTCCAAAGTCCCATAGCTAATGGGAGGAAGAAGCAAGATTTCCATACGTGTCCAGACTCCTCCCACCGTATCATGTTGTTACAACTAAATGAGACAAATAAAGCACCCAAGAAAGAGGAAGTGGGGAAACTCGGTTTGCTGCCTCTGTGAAAATGAGCGTGACTCAGAGATTTCTGACAGCAGAACCTAGTGGTTTGTGAAGTCAGGGTCTATAAACGTTTCCGTTACTGGATTCAAGAGATTTAACTCAATAACAGCAGCTAGCTGTCAGATAAAGACTGTAGTAAGCATTTTTTTGCATAGGTATATAGATTCCCAAATGTGAGCAATGAGAACTCTCCGGATGGTTTCCACAGAAAACGAAGTGTAGTTGAATTTCATTTATTTGGAAGTTATCTATAAACTCACACATCCAGGACACACCAGGGAATCAGCAAATCAATGTAACTCCATGAGCGATCAAATAGATGTCATTAACAACAAGTCGTAAATCTCAGGCACCGCAATGTTTATTCCACGCCAAATGTTTTCAAGCTCTCGCTTAGACTCTATTTATTAATTCTTCTCTGACTTTCTAATCTAGAGGAGGATGAAAGAAACTTTCCATCAGTATTGCTGAAAACAGAAGTGATGTCTGACAGGAAAGAATTAAGACAAAAGAAAAGACAAAAAAAAAAAATGGAAAAGAAGTTGTAAGAATGCAAAGATCTTAGTGTTAATTCAGATTATGGGCAGAGACCCTCAATGGATGGGATTACCCTTATAACACATCCATGCCAGAAAGTAGGGTTTTTTTTAACCATTGACCCAGAGTCACCAGTATAAAATTTTGGGCTGGGCATAGTGGCTTATGCTTGTAATCCTAGCACATTGGGAGGCCAAGATGGGCAGATCAGCTGAGGTCAGCAGTTTGAGACTAGCCTGACCAACATGGAGAAACCCCACCTCTACTAAAAATACAAAAAATTAGCTGAGCATGGTGGTGCATGCCTGTAATCCCAGCTACTCTGGAGGCTGAGGCAGGAGAATCACTTGAACCTGGGAGGCAGAGGTTGTGTGAGATTGTGCCATTGCACTCCAGCCTGGGCAATAAGAGTGAAACTCCATCTAAAAAAAAAATAAACAAAACTAATTTCAGGCTACTTTTCTAAGTAGGCAGGAGGTATCTAGTACATTTTAGTACAGTTTTAGTACATTCAGTTATTCAAAATTACTAACATGAAAACATGTCACTGCTTAAATGAATAGGAACTGAGCCATCTGCGAAACTTTTTAGTTATGCAAAGCGATGCGTACGCAGAGGATCCTAGATAATCTGGTGCAGTATCATTCAACTATGAACTCTAATTTCCAATCACAGCTTTCACTGGAATTGGGGCAGATGGCCCAGGGATAAGATACACCTGTTGGCCTGAAGAAGAGAGAGGAGAAACTCCACCATCCCAGGGATTAACCATGACTCCTACCTACTACCTATGGGACTTTGAGGAGACTAATGTTCACTCCAAGTCTCAGCTTTTTCATCTGTAAAGTGAAGCTAGTATAATTTAGGACCCAGGGTGTTTGTGAGGATTAAATGACATCATTCCTGTGAATTTATTCAGTTAATGTCCTCACTCTCCATTCCCATTGTTACTGCAGTGGGGGGTAGTGGTACTTAGAGAATAATCTCCAAATTGGTTCTTTTTTTTGAGACAGAGGCTCACGCTGTCACCCTGGCTGGAGTGCAGTGGCGCGATTGTAGCTCAGCACAGCCTTGAAGTCCTGGATTCAAGCAATCCTCCCATCTTAGCCTCTTGAGTAACTCAGACTGCAGGCATGTGCTACCATGTCTGGCTAATTTTTAATTTTTGTAGAGATGGGGGATCTCACTGTGTTGTCCAGGCTGGTCGCAAACTCCTGGCATCAAATGATCCTCCCATCTCAGCCTCCCAAAGTGCTGAGATTACAGGTGTGAGGCACCTTGCCTGGCCCTCTCCTCATCTTACATCAGCTAATTTTGGGAAATAAGGACAAAGGTCTTCACCCATGTCCTTCTTGGGGTGGTCTCACCACATGTACACTATCTCCCTTGCCCCCAAAACATCCACACAAACACACATTCTTTTGTACCAAGCCCTAATTACAAATATCATAACTGCAACTAAAAAGGATATTTAAATGTGTGTTAAGTAATCACGCCAACAGCCTTTTGTTTTACTTCCTCATTCTTGTCCTACTCTAAATGTGCTAAAAGTGTCAAAGTGTCGATAAAAAGGCAAAAGAAGCCTGACATACAAGGAAGACAAAATAAAAGGAAGGGACTTGAATAATTTGCAAAATAGAAAATGAGTCTTCAAATGATTGAATCAGATGCACTGCTTCTTAATAGACATTTTATATGCTAAATAATCTTTTTTTCTCTTTCTCAGTAATAGAAATGTTGGCCCAAAGTTTCATAAAGTTGTTGAGTGCCTTTTCAGAAGTTGCAAATGCAAACTTAAGAAATGAAGTTTTGGCCGGGTACGGTGGCTCACGCCTGTAATCTCAACACTTTCGGAGGTTAAGGCAGGTGGATCACTTGAGGTCAGGAGTTTGAGACCAACCTGGCCAACACAGCAAAACCCCATCTCTACTAAAGACACCAGAATTAGCTGGGTGTGTTGGTGCACATCTGTAATGCCAGCTACTTGGGAGGCTGAGACAAGAGATTCACTTGAACAAGGGTGTCTGTGGGGGAGGCTGAGGTTGTTGCAGTCTGAGTGACAGAGGGAGACTCCTCCCAACAAAATGAAACAAAACAACCTTCTGTTTCATTGAACTATCTCTTATAATTTCTCAGTGGAAATCAATGACACACATTTATGCTGGCCCAGCTTAATCCAGGAATAGATTTTAAAATATTTAGTATGATTTTTTTAACCTTTTGAGAGCATAAGGTATTATTTGTTTTTACTTATTAGTACTACCTCCTTCGAGATACTTAATCTTAAAATGTAGATTAGTGATTCTTACTGTCTGTATATCCTGGTCCAGTTGAGACTATGAGGAAAGCTGTAAATGCACACACCATATTAAATTATGCACACAATTTCAGGGATCGTGACCCCCTGCCAAAGTCCCAGGACTCAATAAACAACTCTGGGATACAGAGGTAGATACACCTTTAAGCATATTATATAGATGCTGTTTATTGTAACTGAATCTTTGACATAGATTGAAAACCGGCCAGTTGGATTTAAGTGTTCTTAGCATTAAATAGGCATGCAGCCTACTCTATGCTGCAGATTAAACACGAGCTTTTGTAGCTTGGAGAACAGTACATCCACAAATGCATTTAACAAAGCACCATGCTAATATTTCAAGCCATAAGGGGTGCCTGGATCAGAGAGCCTCAACCCTTGTGCCCAAGAGTCTCATGCTCCTTTGGGAACATCACAAATCTCTAGATCCTACCACTGCATGGCCCCAAGAGATGATGACCCACATAAGAACGCTGGTTCCCACCCCTATCATTCCTTCCTCATGTCCCAGCTGAGTCCAGAGTGTAATGTAAGGGATCAGGGATACACATGGAGACCACAGCCTATGACCGCAATGGTTTTAACCTGGAAAATCTAAACAGATAGTGCTTAATATAACTTCTTGGTGTATGTGCCAAGAAAATTGACTTCAAAATCTGTTTTGGTAAAGGGCTGAGTTAACTTGTTTTATAGATTTATTGATTATAAGCCACGTAAATGTGATGGTATGTCTAACCAAGTTAATTATTTTGGGTCTGGAATAGCTGGTCTGCGGCTCTTCCTTTTCAGTGGTCAAGTAACAGGGCAATTTCTCCATTAAAGCCACTCCTAGTTCATAACATAAAAGCTATTGTTTTCAAATATAAGAACCCTTATTTAGTTACCTAAAGAAGTACAGTGCTGTCAGTTTCATCCAAAAGTGACTTGCAAAGGAGCATGAAATGTTTACTTCTTCAAAGCCCATGGGAAATATGGTGTTTATGTGTTGAACTTCATGTTCTTTTGCAGGGAGGGAGAAAATGTCTACTTTCCTCGTTTTTTGTTGTTGTTTTGTTGCTGTTGATGTTGTTAGTTTTGTTTGTTTATTTTGAGAGACAGGGTCTTGCTCTGTCCCCCAGGCTGGAATGCACTGTGGTCGTAGTTCAATGCATCCTTGGACTCCCAAACTCAAGGGATCCTCCCACCTCGGTCTCTCCAGTAGCTAAGACTACAGTGCATGCCACCATGCCTGGCCAATTTTTAAATTTTTCTCTAGAGATGAGGGGCTTCATATGTTGCCCAGGCAGGTCTGGAACTCCTGGCCTGAAGTGATCCTCCTGCCTCAGCTTCCCAAAGTGCTGGGATTGTAGGCATGAGCCACTACATCTAATCATTTGATTAGGGAAGAAACAAAAAAGGAAGCCATGTCTCTCAATATCTACATTTAAACAAATAGAAAATAAACATTTTCAGAGACTCAGCTGAAAAATCAGAATAAGTAATAATACTCTATGTTTAACCTAAAATTGCATCTGCTTTGGATTTTACCCACAAAGAGGTCTGCCTGGATTTTAGCTTTAATGAAAATGTAAAGTGGTTGTTCTTTCCTTCTGGGAGGGAAGACAAAACACCCTCCACAGTCATGGGAGAAATGCTTCCTCCAGGAGTGGGGTTTGGAAAATAAGTGGTGATGTGAAGTCTTCACTTACTTTGGGGTGTCATTTTTAAAGTAATATGCCAACTGATGAATTTTATACATGATTCGGGCACAGAAGTGCTAAATTTTGGCAAAATAGAAGAGTATAGATTCACAGCCTTCAAAGTTTTTTTCTTAAATCATAGATTCCTTTTTTTCTTTTTGAAAAATGCTTTATGATATTTGCTTTATTGCTTATCTGTCCTTTTATCCAACCCTGTATCCATCCATCAATCCATCTTATTTTTTTTTAAATTTTATTTTAAATTCCAGGATACATGTGCAGGAGGTGTAGGTTTGTTACACAGGTAAATCTACTGCACCTGTCAACCCATCATCTAGATATTAAGCCCAGCAGGCATTAGTTATTTTTCCTGATGTTGTCACTACCCATACCTCCCCTAGAAGCCCCAGTCAGTGTGCATTTTTCCCCATCATGTATCCATGTGTTGTCATCATTCAGCTCCCACTTATAAGTGAGAGCATGCAGTGTTTGCTGAGGATAATGGCTTCCAGCTTCATCTATGTCTCCCTGCAAAGGACATGATCTCGTTCCTCTTTATGACTGCATAGTATTCCATGGGATATATGTATCACATTTTCTTTATCCAGTCTGTCATTGATGGGCATTTGGGTTGATTCCATGATAGACCACTTTTGTTGAATGAAAGGCGGCCCATCTCCCCTAGGCCCTGCAGCAAAATGAAACTGCTAAGTGTGGACCCGCCCACCTCCCCTAGGCTCTCAGCAATTGTCCCCTGGTCTCTTCCCCCACTTGCACAGAGACTTGCTTATTGCTGGGCATGGAGTAGAAGCCCAGCTTAATAAAGCACTCTTGGAAGGACCGAGAGGGGCTTTAGAATGCTATCCTCTGACAACAGGACTTTAAGGCATGGATGGTTCACAACTGATTTGTGAAAGAAATAGGAGTATTTCCTAAACTCTTTGGGTTAACATCCTGGGATAAAGAGAAACACTCCTTCTTCCTTAGATTATGTGTGTGTGCATGTGCACAACAGTAATATTGGTAACCTTTTTTTTTTTTTTTGAGATGGAGTTTTGCTCCTGTTGCCCAGGCTGGAATACAATGGTGCTATCTCAGCTCCCTGCAACCTCTTTCTCCTGGGTTCAAGCATTTCTTCTGCCTCAGCCTCCCAAGTAGCTGGGATTACAGGCATGTGCCACCATGCCTGGCTAATATTGTATTTTAGTAGAGACGGGGTTTCACCATGTTAGTCAGGCTGGTCTCAAACTGCTGACCTCAGGTGATACACCTGCCTCAGCATCATAAAGTGTTGGGATTACAGGCATGAGCCACCACGTCCAGCCCATAATGTTGATAACCTTAATAAGAACTGCTCATTCTCTGTTGGAAGAAGAGACTTTTAACCATTCTTTTCTCTTTTAAGGAAGATTGCTCTCCATTCTCTTTGCTTTCTTTGGGTTTGAGTCATTTTTCAGTTGAATTAGCAGGGCACAATCTGTTTCATCAATGAACACTTAAATATGCTCTCTTGATTCGAGATTATGTAATTGACTAATAACTCATGAAATGTTTGCAAAGTCAAACTCTATCATGAAATGTTTGCAAAGTCAAACTACTGACTTAAATTTAGTTTAAGTTATGATTACGAGGTTCTCTAGGAACCAACTACACAAAGACTTTTGAGGACCATTTGGGAAATTGTAAAATCAAAGTGGTGTATATTTGAAAACTTATTAAAATATATTTTGTAATATGTTCTCAAAATATTTTCTTAGAAAAAGTTTTTATAGTTCTCTGAAATTGAGCCAAAGTATTCTGAATCTGACTTTTTTTTAACTAACAGTGAATTTTTAGTTCAAACAGTCTTTGCATTCTGCCATTTATATGGGTTTTATTTAAAAGAATGTAGAAATGCTAAACCATGAAATGAAATATTTGGAATAACCCCACTGAGCCTCAAAAGTGTCCTGACCTTGTTCTTAGAAGCACTTCTGTGCTTTATATGCTGGTTTTTAAACACTGGGAATGTTCATGTGGACTTTCACGTTATTCTGCACCCTGGGACCTCACCGTCAACAGCTGAGATAAGAAAAGAATGCTCTTCAGAGCACTGCTGCTCATTAGGGTGCTGTCCAAAACCTCATCCATGCCTGATCAAGTTAGTGGAATGTCAGGGCCTCTCCTGTGATGAAAGGATCTAAATGTGACTTCTCAAGCAGCCAAAATATTAGCTGTCATCCCTGTCCATGCAGAGCTCTAAGATTTAGGCCTTGCAGACACAAAACTGTATGTACAGAATCCCCCTTGTTATGTTACAAATTTTCAAAATGAATAGAAAAAAGTGGATAGGATATATACAATGAGTTAACAGTGGGTACCTGTGGACTTGGGGATGATGGTGATTTTTTGTTTTCTTCTATCAACTTTTTCCTTTGCATTTTTAAGTTTACAACAATGTAAATATGTATTTGTAAATGTCAAAACAACTTAATTTTCTAAAAGGTGGAATAGCTGTAGTTATTGGCAGAGCCAAAATCAGAGTGAGGACATGATATCCATGAGCCCTGAATGTGAGCTGCAGAATAGCAGTGCCAGATGCATATCAACCTGGGGTTTAAAATATGCTCATGGTAGGGGTGCTGAGTCAGGAACCTGCTACAAGCCAGAAGGACCAAATATCTAGAAACGTAATGACTTTGGGCTGGGCAAGGTGGCACACGCCTGTAATCCCTGCTGGCTTTGGGAATCCGAGATGGGTGGAATTGCGTGAGCCCAGGAGTGCAAGACCAGCCTGAGCAACGTGGTGAAACCCCGTCTCTACAAAAAATACAAACATTAGCTAGGTGTGGTGGTATGTACCTGTAGTCCCAGCTACTCAGGAGGCTGAGGCAGGAGGATCAGCTGACCCCAGGGATGTTGTGACTGTAGCAAGCCATGATCATGTCAGGCTGGGTGACAGAGTGAGACCCTATTAAGAAAAAAGAGAGGGCCAGGCACAGTGGCTCATGCCTGTAATCTCAACACTTTGGGAGGCCGAGGTGGGCGGATCATGAGGTCAAGAGATTAAGACCATCCTGGCCAATATGGTGAAACCCCATCTCTACTAAAATACAAAAATTGGCTGGGCATGGTGGCATGCACCTGTAGTCCCAGCTACTTGGAGGCTGAGGCAGGAGAATTGCTTGAACCCAAGAGGCAGAGGTTGCAGTGAGCTGAGATCACGCCACTGCACTCCAGCTGTCTCAAAAACAAAAAAAAGAGAGAGAGAGAAAAGAGAAAAAAATAAAGAAATGTAATGACTTTGGACCAATAGGGAAGCAGAGAGCAGTGTCATTGTGTAACCCACATTCACACATTTAGGATCTACATCAACCTTTCTGCATCCAATCCTCCTGACTTCCACTATAGCTGGGACCCTGTCAGCTTTTCTCACCTTAATGTTCTTTCTCTGTTTTTATCCAAAGCTGTTGAGAATGATATTCATTTGAACAGCATTTTATATGGTACATATGTTTTGGTTAAGGAGAGATACAGAGTTTTTCCTGGGTGTTGGTAGTTGCCACAAATGAATCTCTAGTCTGGGAGTTTGTAGGGCATGTGGTGGAGGTGAGGGTAGGCTAGACAGATGAAAGGATGTGACACTGACGTCTGGGAGAAGCAAGGAAGGCAGCGGTGGAACCGAGAAGTGACTTTTATGTTTCACACTCCCCTGTCTTCTTTACATCCTCTTTTTTTTTTTTTGAGATGGATCTGCCTCTGTCAGCAGGCTGGAGTACAGTGGTATGATCTCGGCTCATTGCAACCTCCGCCTCCTTGGTCCAAGCAATTCTCATGCCTCAGCCTTCTGAGTAGCTGGGATTATAGGTGCATACCATCACACCCAGCTAATTTTTGTATTTTTAGTAGAGACAGGGTTTCACCATGTTGGCCAGGATGGACTAAATCTGTTGATCTTGTGATCCACCCACCTCAGCCTCCCAAAATGTTGGGAATACAGACATGAGCCACCACGCCTGGTCACATCCTCTCCTTATAGCAGCTCCTTCCCCTGCCTCTGGTGTTCCTGTCCTCTTGGTGCCCTATAGCTGGTCAAAACCCAGCAAGACGCACCTTGGAAACTGGCTCTTTTCCCTTCATTTCTCTCTTGTTCCCTTTTCTTTCCTATCTCCCTGTGCTTCCTTTATTCTCATGAAAGGTATGTACAGAGTTCACAGCATATTTAGACTCAGAACACTGAAAAGTTTGAGAGTAGTAGCTGTTAGCTCCTTCATATCATATAGCTAATAATTTGGAACTAATATTTTGAACAGTGTCAGGAAAGACAGTGTGCTAACATGACCTCCTACATTAGGTGGTGGCCGACCAACTGCTGAGCGAGAGAGAGAGAGAGAGAGAGAGAGAGAGAGAGAGAGAGAGAGAGAGAGAGAGAGTGTGCATGCACACACGTGTGTGTGTGGGACAGGCAGTCACTGCCTGGCTGTCCTGTCAGAGAGCTCCAGACACTTCAGGACAGAGGTATGACCAGGAGCATTGCAAGAGTCCCAAATTCCTGGGGAAGAGAGGCTAAACTTCTCTGCAGTTTTGATTTGGCACGTACAGACTAGCTGATGGACTGCGGCCCACAAAGGCCTGGACTGGAGGGACAGCCACTGGGGCTGCTGGCAAAAGCCAAGATGAGCCAAGAAGTCTAGCAGTGTGGGAAGAGGCAGCCGATACCGGTGCAGAGGTCACTGACCTAGACCCCTGTATGCTCTCTGTTCGGATCACAAGGTCAGGAATTCAATACCAGCCTGGCCAACATAGTAAAACCCTGTCTCTACTAAAAATACAAAAAAAAAATTAGCTTGGCATGATGCTGGGGACCTGTAACCCCAGCTACCTGGAAGGCTGAAGAAGGAGAGTCTCTTGAGCCCAGGAGGTGTAGGTTGCTGTGAGCTGAGACTGCGCCATTGCACTCCAGCCTAGACAACAGTGGGAGACTCTGTCTCGAAAAACAAACAAACACAGCACCACCTTCTCAGGGTTGTTGTGAAAATGAAATCTTTAATGCATGAGCAGCACCTAGCACATGGCTGACAAATTAAATAATCAGACCTTAATAAATGTGGGCTATTACTGCCTTTTTAAGAAAACATTTTATTTTTTATTTTTTGAAAGACGTAGGGTCTCACTCTGTTGCTCAGAGTGATCTTGACCTCCAGGTATTGTAAGAGTGTCTCCTTAGTTTAGCTAAAGGCCCACTTCTTGTCACACGTCCATGAAAGATTAGGCTCACAGACACTTTGAAGGGTGAGAAGGGCAGGGTTTATTAAGCAAAAAGAAAAAAAAGGGGGGAAACAGGGACTCTAGCAAAGCAAGGGTCCTGCTGTTAGGCTTCCTGCCTCACAGATTGACTTCCCAGTTACAACCTGGGAACAGGAGAAGCCAGAATCCTCCCCTCTGCAAATGGTGTGAAATTCCATAGCTCTACCCCAATGCGCATGCCTCCCAGTGCACAGGCCAGTCAGAGGATGTTGGGGACCCCATTATACTTGGCTCTCTCACTGGGGTCAAACAATCCTCAAGCCTTGGCCTCCCAAAGTGCTGGGATTAGAGACATAACCTACAGCCTCCAGCCTCCAGTACTTTTATCATTGGTGTTTTTGTGAGATATCTTTTCTCTATTTTTACCTAGTGATTTTCTACTTATTTTCCAGTGGTTACATAGTTTGATTTTGTGGGATACAATAAAAAGCATTCGGCCCAGTTTTTGTTCTTAAGCAGAGAAATTGCTTCTTAGGATGTATTTTAAAGGGTTAGATTATACCTGGAGTGGGTTGAACTTGAGCAAAGTTTTATAAATAATTGTGTCTCAAAGTTGAATAAAAGAATTAGGCCCCAATGTCATTCTTTGCTTTAAGATGACTGTGAGAATAACAATTAGGAGGTTAATATATTATTGAAAGTGGTAATTTTACCAGTTTTGAACTCATGTTCAAAGACATAATTGGAATAATTTTCAATAGACATCAGTCTTTATTTCTTAGGAAATCACAGTGATTAAATTAATGGCAGGCAGCCTCTCTAGTTATATGAAGATAATAGGAGTCTGTTGAGGATTAGTGGGGAAAAATGAATGATACATGTTCTATTAAAGACTTCACAGTAGAAACATTTCTTACTACTTCTTGTCTTGCCACAATTTATACATTAAGCACAATCATGTATGCAACTTCTTTTACTGCATTTGGCCTAAAAACTAATTCAAATAAAGAATAAGACTAATGCTTTTCTTGGGATAAAAGTATACAGTTTTTTTTAGGGGGTGTGTAATATGCCAATTCGAAAGAAAGTCATGTGATGCCCTAAGAGCTTTGTAGAAGTGGAAAACATAGTTCATTTTTTTCTCTGGGTTTTTTTTATTTTCAGGAGTCTGTTCCTGCTTCTTTATGAAATTGAACACTGGACAATGGCAATAATATTACAATCCTTATTCAGACATTTTAAATTGCTCTAATTGTGCTTTAACTTTGAAGTGAGATATTCAGATCACTTAGTGTTAGGGAAATGTACATGGATGAAGCAGTAAATGAATCTTGATCTGTTATTTTAGCTTGAGGCTTAGTAAAGTGGTTTTTGTCACTGGGAAATTGCACCCTATTTTCTTCAAGATCTTTCTATACTGAAAATGTTTTAGATGGTATAGCTAAGTCTAATGCCACCCAGATAAGCATATGCAGTTGCACTTACCTGGACTTAGGTGGTATTGCTTTTTTTTTTTTTTTTTTTTTTTTTTTTTTTGAGACGGAGTCTTGCTCTATCGCCAGGCTAGAGTGCAGTGGTGTGATCTCAGCTCACTGCAGCCTCTCCCTCCTGGTTCAAGCGATTTCCCTGCCTCAGCCTCCCGAGTAGCTGGAACTACAGGCACATGCCCCCATGCCCGGCTAATTTTTTTGTATTTTTAGTGGAGATGGAGTTTCAACATGTTGGCCAGGATGGTCTTGATCTCCTGACCTCGTGATCCACCCGCCTCAACTTCCCAAAGTGCTGAGATTACAGGTGTGAGTCACCGCGCCCGGCCGGTATTGCTTTTTAAATTTCGATACCACTCTAAACCTTTTCTGGCTTTTGCTCCCTTCAGTACCCTTGACCTATAAGTTGGGAAACCTGTTTGTTTCTCCTTCTGGCTGTTATGTCTACTTAGAGATTCGTGTTATTGGTTGTGACTCAAGTTACATACACTGATTCCTGAGCTTTTCTTGACTTGATTCTAAACTAAACGACACAGCAATTGTGAGGCTCCAAGGCAAAAAGTAAATCAGAAAAACTACGTAATTTAATAGCTAAAAAGTTCTTGTAAACATATAGATGACCACATCAGGAAATACTGTTTTCATTGTTTTGGAAAGTAGAAGGAAGTGACATAAGCTCTTGTTTGGGGAGAGAGGAAGAGCTGGCACGTGATTAGCTGCACCAAAGCAAAGGCAAATACATGAAGAAAAGCCACTTTGAGTGTTAGCTTATTTTAACGTATCACTCACTTTTGATTTAATACCCATTTCCCCCCATTGTTTCTGGTTTAATTGTTATAATTTGAAATAATTGTGGTTGAAAAAATGTTTAGCTAAATGATGATACCTCACTACCTTGTAATTTAACACAACAAAATAAGAACTGTAAGGCAAGGAGTCTGGACAATGGGAAGTACAGGTTACAAAAGAGAAAAAGGGACCTAGATTTAACTGACATGAAAATAGAGGGTTTCTTACTCTAGGGTGAGTTTTACAGTAATTCTACACTTAAGTTTTGGCCACTGAACTAGAATTGCCGGTTGTATGAATTTGGATAAAATTCTATTCAGAAGAGAAAAGATCACCAAAATAAAAAGCTTACCTCTTGGGATTGTAGTGAAAATTGCATAAATTAATCCACATCAAAGCATTTTGTGAATTGCAAACTGTGACACTAAATTTACTTTATAGGAGGCAATCACTAAGTGTTATTAAGTGATTGAAAGAAAATATTAATCCAACATGTTATGTGGTTTTCCTAATATATAAAAAGAAGGAAAGCATTCCAACCTGTGACTACCTCCGCCAAAAATGCTTGACTTAGTCATGAGGGAACAATCAGTCAAATCCAAACTGAGGGCTATTAGGCAAAGCAACTGGCCTGGACGCTACGAAAACGTGTCGTGAGAAATATAAGGAGACTAGAGACATTCCTTGGTAATCCTTGATTAAATCCAGAATTTAAAGTAAGGTATAACAAATCTTCCACACTGAAACAGACATTAGTGTTAAAATTGGAACATTTGGACTGCATATAGATAGCATTGTGTCAATTTAAAATTTCCTGAGTGTGACCATTATTAATTACGTATCTATGGTAGGATCATTGCTCTTAAGAGGTACGAGCTGAGGTATGTAAGGGTAAACCATCTTTAGGTCTACCAGGGGCTTACATGGTTCAGCGAAATGTTTAGATATGCAGAGAGATAAAGCAAACCTGGAAAACTGTTATAATTTGGGAATCAAGGTGAAAGCCATGTGGGTATTCATTGCTACTACCTATTCCTACAAACTTTCTATAGTTTAAAATGTTTTCAAAATAAAATTTTGGAAAAGAATTTAAAAAATCCTAGTACTCAAGTAGATTGAGTTATTAAAATACAGATCTCGAAGTGTGTCCTTTACAGATCGTACCTTCCTACCACTTTATTTTTCTGTGTGATGCAAATATATAGATTTAAAAAAAGAAAAATCTGTGTTTTTATAAATATATGCTTTAGGCAATGCATGGAATTGTTGTTACTAATTTGAACATTTTCCCACTGGAAAAATTCCAAGAAAACGGATGGAAGTTCTCAAGCCACGAGAGAACATGCACATCTTTCATGGCATTTAAAAGTGAAGTAAAAACGTATCATGGGGTGAGTTCAGCGGGTTAGAACATTATTTTTAACTATCCTCTTTAGAAAAAGAATGCCATTGTGAGGATCTCAGTTTAATGGTTTTGTGATAATTTGCTTCCCAGATCTTCTTTCCTACGAGATAAAACTTTGTTTTCATTTTTTGAGAGAGACATTGGGAAGTTATTGGTAGCACAGGTGACTCTGTACAGATTTGTTTACTAGAGTTATTTATTTATTTATGAGTTGAGTGATTTATTTTTCTGTTTCTGGTTTTTTTTTTTTTTTGCCTCTCAGAGTGAGGAATATACCATGACTATCAAAGTACTTTAGAATTTTAATTATACGAAGAGTCTGTTTTACAAGCAATTGTGTGTGTTTTGAAGCCCAAGTATAAAGTGAATGCTCTAGAAATGGGGTACTTACTGTAGCAACTTGACTCTTCCCTCGTAGAAGGAATTGAGGGGCATGACATAGAGTGAGAGACTGAGGCAAGTTTTTGGGCAGCAGTGAGAGCTTATTAAAAAGTTTTAGAGCAGGGACAAAAGGAGGTAAAGTACGTTTGGGAAAGTGCCAAGCAAACAACTTGAGAGATCCAAGTGCCCTGTTTGATCTTTGGCTCGAGGTTTTACACATTGGCATGGTGCAGGGGTTTCTGTCTTTTCTCCCCTGATTCTTCCCTCAGGGCAGGTATGTGTCGTGGCCTGCCAGCACTTGAGAGGAGAGCATGCTCAGTGTGTTTACTGAAGCTGTGTGCATGCTCACTTGAGGCATTTTTCCCTTACCGGCCAAGTGTTCCTGGAGGGAGGTCATATACCAGTTAAACTCTGCCATTTTGCCTCTTACTGCACATGCTTGGACCCATTGGCCAGCTCCTGAGATCTCATCAGGAAGCTGATGATCACCAGCGTCAACTGTTTCCTATCTGTTGGGAGACTGCCTTTCCCTGGCACCAGCTGCCACCAATTATTATTTTAGAGAGACAGTTTAACAACTGCCTGACCATCACCTGATGGTTTAACATTGCCTGACATTCCTGGGTGGTGGTAATGACGCTCCTGACCTGTTTGTGTTTGCTGAGCTATCTACTCTAACATTATCACGATGACCAACTTACTATTTTGTTGCTGCTTCTTGGGGTTCATGTGGTGGGATTGTTTTCTCCTAGGTGATTAAGTACAGGCAGAAATCTCATGGTTCACATTTCTCTTCCTCTCTCTCTTTTTTTTTTCCCCTGTAAAGGTCAAAGACAACAGAACTGGACCAAGAAAGTTCATAACTTTTTGGTATGTAATTGAAAACTCTTTGCAACAAATTCTTTCTCTTTAGTGATATTTATGACCTGAAAGGCCTGAGTTTCTTTTTGTTATTCTAATTTGTGAATTAAATTAGTGTAGCCTAGATATGTTTATCCCTAGGCTAGGATTTATGCAGAGGGAAGTTAATAGTATTGATAAATTGCTAACTATCTTTGGTCCTCTGAAGATTACTTTTCAGCGGGAGACTTGTCTACTAATGTCATTTATTTATTTATTTGTTCATTTTTTTTTTCTTTTTGCCTCTCTCAGAGTAAGGAATATACCATGACTATCAAAGTACTTTAGAACTATAATTACATGAAGAGTCCATTTTATAAGCAATTGTGTGTGTTTAGATGCCCAAGCATAAATTGAATGTTCTAGAAATGGGATACTTACTGATTTAAATTGACCAATAATTACAATTAAATATTTATATTTAATAATTATAGTGTAACAGTGAAATAATCTTAAGATGTCCCCCACCTCTAAAGTTTATGGGTTTACTCCTAATGATCTAGGAAAGACTGGAGTTGAATATCTAAATAATTCTTCTCATTATTCCTCTGATTTTCTATTATGAAATGATTTTAAAAGAATTATATGTCTTAACTCCTCACTGGGGTATCCATTCTTTATTTGGTTTAATTCTTTTTTGCTTATTTAGTTTTTGAGCCAATGTCTCACTTTGTCTCCGAGACTGGAGTGAAGTGGCATGGTCACAGCTCACTGCAGGCTTGACCTTCCAGGCTCACGTGATTCTCTCACCTCAGCTTCCCAAGTATGCCACCATGCCCAGTTAATTTTTAAAATTTTTTTGTAGATACAGGGTCTCATTATGTTGCCCAGCCTGGTCTCTAACTCCTGACTTCAAGGAATCTTCCTGCCCTGGCCTCCCAAACAGCTGGGATTATAGGTGTGAGCCCTTGTATGAGGCCTTAATTGTTTTGTTTTGTTTTGTTTTTTTCAGAGATGAAACACAATTTTAAACTTGCTGGGGAATTTAAAGGAAACATTATTTCCACCGTTATCTGTTAAGGACATACTTTTTGTGAGTCTATAGATGTTACTAAAATTCTGGTAAATTTTTCAGGAAGTATTAGTATATTAACTTAAATACTATTATTTTTCTATGACCCAGACAATAATCACTATTGTTCCCAGTATGTAGTTGCTACCATTTCCAATTATGTTGCAACTGTCTTTGAAATATTGTTAGTCATAACTCATTAGTCACCAATGTGCCTTTTGGTGACCATTGTCCTTCTCTTTCTTGTTTTGTAGTTATTAAACCTGTTGTCCTGGTTGTCTGACTCATGGACATACAGATTAGTTTTGGTGCATACCTTAGTTGTTTGGATGTCTTCTAAGACATAAATTCTGTGGTCTCATGTATACAAAATATGTGGATTTACTGATGAGTCAGTCAGTAAGATGCCTGCATGGCCTTCTGCAGTAAAGAATGCTTTATTTACCATACAATTTGATGTGTTGTTGAGGAATTTTAAGTGATACTTTATTTTCATTGATGATTTACAAAACTGGTTTCCCAAAGGTACTGACAAAAGTGGGTGATTTTTCTGTCTTCAAAAGTTGTCAAGTATGTTTTCTCGTATAATACTTCTGGCTCTCAGATTAGAGACCTCCTCATCACAGTGGGCATCTAGTAAGAGCATGGCTTGTTATAAGGAAGCTGCGTTTGTTGGAAGACTGAATTAGATGAACTTTACAGTCTCTTGTAATAAAATAAGAGACAGCACAATGGTACAAAGGGGAGGCTCTGAGTTCAGAGGGCTGGGGTTTGAATCTTATCTCTGACACAAATACATACCAATCTGGGTAACCTTGGGCACATTACTTAACCTTTATGCACTTCACTTTCCTCTTCTGTTAAATGGAGACTAATAGTACCTTCCATAGCTGGTGTAAGGATTTATTGAGTTAATATGAATATAGCTCTTAGAACATTATCTGGTACATAATTAAGAACTTAATAAATGTTAGTTATGATGGTATATTAGTCAGTTCCCACACTGCTATAACGAATTACCTGAGACTGTGTAATTTATAAAGAAAAGAGGTTTCATTGGCACACAGTTCTGTGAGCTGTACAGGAAGCATGGCTGGGGAGGTGTCAGGAAACTTACAATCATGGTGGAAGGCAAAGGGGAAGTAGGCACAATCATCACATAGCAGAGCAGGACATAGAGAGAGAGAGAGAGAGAGAGAGAGAGGAGAGAGAGAGAGAGAGAGAGAGAGAGAGAGAGAGAGAGAGAAGGGGAAGTGTTATACACTTTTAATATTTTATTTATTTTTATTTTTTAATTTTAAAAAACAGACATGTTGCCCGGACTGATCTCAAGCTCCTGACCTCAAGCGATCTGTTACATACTTTTAAACAACCAGATCTCATGAGAACTCACTCACTATCATGAGAACCACAAGGGGGAAATCCACCCCCATGATCGAGTTACCTCCCATCAGGCCCCTCCTTCAACACTGAAGATCACAATTCAATATGAGATTTGGGTGGGGACACAGGGCCAAACCATATCAGATGGTGATGAATGATCTTGGCATCAGCCCTGGCCTTTAAGATTGGAGTGCACCTTGCAATAATTGGTATGAATTTCCAATAACTTATTTCTTCAGGTGTCCTGGTGTACTGCCGTGATTTCTCCTGATGCTAACATGAAGGCAAAGCTCAGACTCTTCACCTCTTTTCTACTGAGGCTGACACTGTGGTGTCACTTCTTCTGTCACACTGCTCTCCCCACTTTACAGGCTGCACCTCTCCTCTTCCCCTCACTGCCTCATTGCAGGTCTTTCTTTACACACCCAAACACTGCTGCATTTCAGATTTTATGCCAAAGGGGCTTATGATGATATTTTTCTAGCAAAGTCAAATGTTTACATAAGAGAAAGTCTTGAACCAGCTACTAGGATAATAAAATGTCCTCCAACTTGGCATGTTAACAATTTTCATCTGTGACTCCTGTCATTAAGCAATACTAAAGGAACCTTGTTTATCTAGTCACTCTAATAAATTATAGACATAGTTCTTTGTTAATTTTTTCAAGATGGAGTTTCACTCTTGTTGCCCGGGCTGGAGTGCAATGGCGTGATATCTGTTCACAGCAACCTCAGCCTCCTGAGTTCAAGCAATTCTCCTATCTCAGCCTCCCGAGTAGCTGGGATTACACGCATGCACCACTATGCCCGGCTAGTTTTTTGTATTTTTAGTAGAGACAGGGTTTCTCTATGTTGGTCAGGCTGGTCTCGAACTCCTGACCTTAAGTGATCCACCCGCCTTGGCCTCCCAAAGTGCTGGGATTCCAGGCATGAGCCACCGTGCCCGGCCAGAGATAGTTCTTTTTTAAAACTGATAATTTTACTTTAAGTTCTGGGATACGTGTGCAGAATGTGCAGGTTTGTTACATAGGTATACATGTTGTGGTTTGCTGCATCTATCAACCCGTTATCTAGGTTTTACGCCCTGTGTGCATTAGGTATTTGCCCTAATGTTCTCCCTCCACTTGCCCCCTACCCTCAACAGGCCCTGGTGTGTGATAGATACAGTTCTTAGTTCAAAGATGTGCAGTGGGAGCAAACAGTTCATATGTAGTTTTCATTTACATGTGCCTACATTTTTGGCCCCATGATTATTTCAAGTCCTCCACAGATTTCTCACGTACAGAATGCTTGTCTAATTATTTTGACATATTCCTGCTGGGCAGTAAATATAGTGGAGTTTTATGTGAATGCATTCAAACATCAGGTTATATTTCTCTTACTATTTTTTACTTGCTATGGCTTATACAACTAATGTTCTAAGACTTGCTTAATTTTGATTTATGTTACCAAGTGATTCAAGGTGTCAATGGACTTTTTCCAGAACAGAAATGGGGCCAGGTCTCACACCTCTAATAAAGAAACAACTCAGACTCCCAGGGTTCCTTGCCTTATTTTAAAATAAACTCTTAAAATCTTGTGTGCTGGCAGTGAAGAAATGACCACATATCTTTTCTTCTTGAAGGCTCATAATTTTTGTGCATATGTGTGTAAAATATAACAATGTGAAAAGAATGTGGACAACTAAATTACAAAAAAAGAACTGGCTGAAAGAATATTTATATGAACATCATTCTTTGAAAATAGAATCTGTAAGCTTTTCGGATTATTGAGAGGGCAGGTTAACATTTGAGCTATTGTTTTCTTGGTTAATACTATTTTTGCTTTTTAAAAATTTTAGCTAAAAAATATGGGTATAGCTTTCTAAAAGGTAGAATCCAATTTCAAGAATGATGAGGTATTAATTGAAAATCTTAAAATCTTTTGAGATTATTTCCACAAATTATTAGGGCATTTCCTCAGAAAATTTTCTTCATTTATTGTATGTTGACAGTGAGGAAAAAGGAAAAGAAAAGAGCAAGCTTTTTCAGCAAGTGAAAGGTTTCTTGTTGCCATTTTCAATTTTCCCTGAGTTTATTATCCTCAGTAGAAATATCAATGTCTTTCCTAACAAAATCACCTTCCAGCCAAAGTGTTAAAAAAGGCAACTACCTACCTTGGGTATATGTCAGTTTACACGGAAAAATTTAAACAGAGCTTGAAGAAATATAGGAAAGACTTTTGTTAATAATTAGTAAGGCACAGGAGCTCTTATTAGATTAGACTGGGCTATGCTGAAATTAACCTGAAGTAACTCTCATTTCTTTTTTTGTTTTGTTTTGTCCTTTTCTTTTTTGAGACAAAGTCTCACTCTGTAATCAGGCTGCAGTGCAGTGGCGCAGTCTTGGCGCACCACAACCTCTGCCTCCTGGGTTCAAGTGATTCTCCTGCCTCAGCCTCCCGGGTAGCTGGGACTATAGGTGTATACCACTATGCCCAACTAATTTTTGTATTTTTAGTAGAGACAGTGTTTTACCATGTTAGCCAGGATAGTCTTGATCTCTTGACCTCATGATCCATCCATCTTGGCCTCCCAAAGTGCTGGTATGACAGGCATGTGCCACCGCACCTGGCCAACTCTGATTTCTTACCTGCACTCTGTGTTCACTGCTGGTCATCAGGAGGGTGGGGCTCTTCTACTCCACATAGTCAATCCGGGATCCAGGCTGATGAAGGCTCCACCATCCTACAACTCCACCATGTCAATAGGTAACTTCGGTGTTGGCCATGACACAGAAGGAGGGTATGGGGCACTCATACACTTCTGCAGACAGAAAGTGATGACATCACCTCTGCCCAGTCCCCATTGGCCAGAACTACTCATATGGCCTCTCCTAACACAGGGGCCTGGGAAGTCTTCCTGGAGGCTGAGGGAGGAGAGGAGAACTACACATAGCAGTTTATTGTCTGATGAAATGTGCTGCAAAGTTATCATATCCAATATCTCTATACAACACTGTTCCTTTCTAAATCAGTCAGTCACACTAACACTTCCTTCTCGTCTTCTAGGCAATTGAGTTATTTTAATATTTTTTATTTTTATTTTTGTTATTTTAATATTTTTAAATTAACTTCACATTTTTTACTTTCTGACTTTAGGTGAGAATAAGCGAAAGAAAGATTATGAAGAAGGAAATTGTGAAGGCATAGATATAATCAACAGTGGAAAAAGGTCTAGTAACCTTTTAGCCTTCATCTGTTTATAGACTTTGTGTTATTAATAGTACTTTCTTTTTTCCTCATCAAAATCATTACTTGAAATTAAATGTAACTGCAAATATGTGAGGATTGATTACAAAATCACTTGAAGGGATATCAAGCTGGAAATATGAAACTATACTTGCACAGTTTCAGTAGACTGGATTTTATTTGTACTTCTTTTCTTAATTACCTGCTCATCTTTCCCTGACTCTTAATCTCATGTTCTTTTCCTTCTTCTATCTCATGTATTTCTTTTTAAATGTCTTTGCCAGTTTATTAAAGAGTTTACCAAGCAATGTTTTCATGTAGGGCACATAAGGAATAAACAAACGTGTCAAAAATGTGTTTATTTTGCACTCACACTTGATTGTAGGTTTGGTTGGATATAGAACTTTATGTACAAATTTATTTTCACTCAGAACTTCAAAGGCGTTCCCCCCCATTCTTCAGCATCCCATCTTGCACAAGAAATCTAATGCTGTTATTGTTCTTGTTTAGAGATGGTTAAAGTTTATTCTGTCTATAAACTTTTAGAATTTTCTGTGTACTTTGAAATTCCGAAATTTCACAAGACGTAGTCAAATGTACATTTTTTTTTTGAGGTGGAGTTTCATTCTTGTGCTCCAGGCTGGGGTGTAATGGTGCGTACAATCTTGGCTGACTGCAACCTCTGCTTCCTGGGTTCAAGTGATTCTCCTGCTTCTCAGCCTCCAGAGTAGCTGGGATTACAGGCATGGACCACCATGCTCAGCAAATTTTAAATTTTTATATTTTTAGCAGAGACATGGTTTCACCATGTTGGCCTGGCTGGTCTTGAACTCCTGACCTCAGGTGATCTGCCTGCCTTGGCCCCCCAAAGTGCTGGGATTACAGGTGTGAGCCACTGAGCTTGGCCCAGAAGATTTCTTTTTACCACCCTCTCCCTGGGCTCTGCTTCCTGCTGCTTTGGCTTCATTTTCTATCTCTTTTCTCCACCAGTTCAGCAAGATGACCACTGCTAACTCTAGGTTAGCATTCATGGCTGAAACTCTAGAAAAAATGGATGAATCTCTTTCCCAATATTTCAGACAGAATTTCCTGATTATCTTGACTTGGTATATATACTCTTTTCTGGACTGGTCATTGTGACAAAGGAGAGTAAGTACTTTGATCCATCTACTTTTACCACTTCTGTCGCTACCACTCTGGTCCAGCAGAAGAGATAACATTGCAATCTCTTCCCTGGATCATTGCAGTAGCCTTTTAATTGGTTTCTCAGTTTATGTCTTTTCTCTCTTTCAGTTTGTTCTCAATGCTGGAACCAGAGCTGTTTATGTGTTTGTCGGATCAGAACCCTGCAAGGCCATTTTTTTTTTGAGTCAGAGGCTTGCTCTGTCACCCAGGATGGCATGCAATGAATGGCACAATCTCAGCTCACTGCAACCTCTGCACCCCACCTGGGTTCAGGCGACTTTCCTACCTCGGCCTCCCAAGTAACTGGAAATTACAGGCAAATGCCACCATCTCTGGTTGATTTTCTGTATTTTAGTAGAGATGGGTTTCACCATGTTGGCCAGGCTGGTCTTAAACTCCTGACCTCAGGTGACCCACCCACCTTGGCCTCCCAAAGTGCTGGGATTACAGGCATGAGCCACCATGCCCAGCCAAGCTTGTCCATTTCACTTCAAGGAAAACTAGTCTTCAACAAGAGTTTTTGTTTATTTAGAGACAGGCTTTCACACTGTTACTTGGGCTAGAGCGCAGTGTGGCTCATTGCAGTCTCAAACTCCTGAGCTCAAGTGATCCTCGCATCTCAGCCTCCCACGTAGTTAGTACTGTAGGCATGCAGCACCATGCAAGGCTGCTTTTTAAACTTTTGTTTGTTTGAAACGGGGTCTCACTCTGTTACCCAGGCTGGAGTGCAGTGGCACTATCTTGGCTCACTGCAACCTCTGTCTCTCAGGTTCAGGCAATTCTCCTGCCTCAGCCTCCCGAGTAGCTGGGATTACAGATGTACATCACCATGCCTGGCTAATTTATTTATTTATTTATTTTTGTATTTTAGTAGAGGTGGGTTTTCACTATCTTGGCCAGGCTGGTCTTGAACTCCTGACCTCAAGTGATCTGCCTGCCTCAGTCTCCTGAAGTGCTGGGATTACAGGTGTGAGCCACCACTCCCGGCCTTAATTTTTAAATTTGTTTTGTTGCAATGGGGATTCTCACTGTGTTGCCCAAGCTGCTCTCACACTCCTGGCCTCAAACAATCCTTTTGCCCTGGCCTCCCAAAGTGTTGGGATTACAGGTACAAGCCATAGTACCTGGCCTTGGGTTTTCTGCCTGTTCTCACATTTCAAAATAACTTTTATTTTGAAATAGATATACAGTGGAAAACATGAAACAAATGGAATAGCTAGATGATTTATCGTGAAGTGTAAATCCTTGCAACTGCCACTTGAGTCAAGAAATAGAATACCAGTGGGATCTCAGAACTCCCTCTTGTATCCCTTCCAATAAATAATTCCTGACTGCCTTTCAAAGGTGACCACTTTTCTGCCATTTGTGGTCATTGTGGTTGCATTTCGTTATAATTTTATGATCCAAGTACACTTCTCTAAACACGATGATCTAGTTTTGCCTGCTCTATTATTTTATATAAATGGAATCATATAGTTTATATTCTTTTGTGTCTAGCTCCTTTCTCTCAATGTTATGTCACTGTGGATAGAAGTAGTCTTTTCTTTTTGATTGCTATGTAGTTAATCGTAATGGCTGATTGACATTTGGCATTTTTTTTAAAAACAATTTTTTATTATTTACTTTTTTGTAGAAATAGAATTTCACTTTGTTGCCCAGGTGATCTTGAACTCTTGGCCTCAAGTGATCCTCCCATGTTGGCCTCTCGAAGCACTGGGAGTATAGGCATGAGCCCCCATGCCCAGCCCTGTTTTTCGTACTGGTTTTCATTAATGAACTGGATAGAATCATTGTTACGCATTTTCAGTGTACATTTGCACACCCATCTGAGATGTGTAACCTGAGAGTTAAGGTTGTAAGTAGACACCATGCATGTAATTAGCCTTAGCAGATGCGACCAAACACTTTTCCAAAATAATTTTCTGCTGGCAATGTTTTTTCACTGGTTCTATCATTTTGCCAACACTTGGTATTACCAGTCTTTTAAAATGACACTACTTTGTGGCTGATTATGTTTCATTGTTGTTCTGCCTTGCGTTTCCTTAGTTGTTAATGAGGTTAAGTGTCTCTCCTACGTATATTGGCTAATGGATTTTCCTTCCTCCTGAAAGGCCTACTAAGTCTTTTCTCATCTTTGTCTTGGGTTTTCTGCCTGTTCCTTATCGATTCATGGGAGTCCTTTGTAGATTCCAGACGCGTGGTCTCGCACAGGTTGTATGTATGGTGCATATCTCTTCTCATTCATTTGCTTGCTTTCTCAGTCCCTAAGGTTGTCTCTTGATGATGAATGGGAATTCTTCCAGTGTGTTTCAACTTACAGCTTTTCCTTTATGGTTAGAACCAGTGGGGGAAATATTATCTATTTTCCATAGATAATGCTGAGATAATTGGCTATTAATTTAAAAGATGAAACTTGATCCCTATTTGAAACTGAAATAGAAAATCAATTGCAAGTAGATTTTAGCCTTAATAAGGAAGACAATAGAATTTGTAGAAGGAAAAGTAGGACAATATCCTTATGACGACAGAATAATAAAGATAACAGCAAAGGAAAAGCATTACCCAGAGTCATCGTCACAATATTAATGTGTCTTCCAATGAATGAACATGACATCTTTCCATTTATTTGTGCCTTTTTAAAGTTTCTTTCAAAAATTGATTTCTTCATGGAAGTCTTATATGTCTTTTATTAGATTTATTCTGATGTATTTAAATTTTTATGATATTGCTATCTTCTTAAAAATTTTACTTTCAAACTGTTTGCAGATGGTAGAAATGAGATTGATTTTAACATTGGCTTTTGGCTTTGTAGCTAGCAACCTTCTTATGTCCACTTTATTTATTTATTTTTGAGACAGGGTCTGGCTCTGTCACCTAGGCTGGAGTGTGGTGGCACGATCTTAGCTCATGGCAACCTCCAGCTCCTAGGTTCAAGTGATCCTCTCACCTCAGCCTCCTAAATGGCTGGGACCACAGGTGCACATCACCATGACCAGCTACTTTTTTCTTTGTATTTTTTGGTAGAGATGTAGAGATGGGGTTTCTCCACGTTGCCCAGGCTGGTTTTGAACTCCTAAGCCCCAGCAATTTGCCTACCAGAGCCTCCCAAAATGCTAGGATTACCGGCATGGGTCACCGCACCTGGCCAGCCTTTTAATTTCAATTATTAATGTGTAGATTCTTTCTGCATGTAAAACTATATCATCTGACAATACTGACAATCTTGATTTCTTACTTTTTAATCATAATTTTTAGTGTTGTTTCCCAGTACTTTTGAGACAATGTTGTTGAGCGATAGCGAGAATCTTTGGCTTATTCCTAATATCGAAGAAAAAGGTTTCAGCATGTCACCATCAAACACATGATGTAGGAATAAGGACCTTCTTGCTTACTGAAAACAGTGGAGTAAGGACCTTTTTGTTTTGACTATGGCAGGAATTTGGAGAGGGCTTGGCTTGGCAGTTCATCTTTGACCCATGTGGCTTTAGCTGGCGTGGCTAGGACGGGAGGATCTCTTCTTTCAAGGTCACTTTTCCATCCATACTTCTGGATCCCTGGCATCTCTTAGATTCCCATTCATTGTCCTGGGCCTGCCCATAGGGCGTGACTCTTCGCAGCACAGCAGCGTCAGAGGAGCTGGAACTAGTGAATGTCAGCCTGGCTTCCACTAGAGCACATGTTCCTCTTACAGATGTAAAATCCCATGAAGTTGAGTCCATGAGGTCATGGAAATTACAATTCAACACGTCTGTTTCATTGAAAATCAATTTCTAATCGGAACTTTTTTTTCCACACAGGAATTTATTTATTTATTTCCTTTTTTAAAATTGCATTTTAGGTTTTGGGATACATGTGAAGAACACGCAAGATAGTTGCATAGGTACACACGTGGCAGTGTGATTTGCTGCCTTCCTCCTCTTCACCTATATCTGGCATTTCTCCCCATGCTCTCTCTCCCCAACTCACCACCCTCCACTGTCCCTCCCCTATTCCCCGCAACTGACCCCTGTCCACACAGGAGTTTAAAAGTAAAAATCTAAATGTTTGTCATAGCTGAATTTTAGTACTATGGAGTAAAGAAAAAAATTGGTGATTCCTTCTATTTTGTGATGACAGACTTTTACTTTGGGAAGTTAAATGAAGGTATCTAGGGCAGGAGGGAGGGAAGAAGGTGCTCATGTGCGTAGAAGGTGAGGAGGTGGGCGCAGCACGGTGTGTAGGTGAAGTGTGAGTGAGAAAGTGAGCATGTAAAGACGAGAGTGGGTGGACCACAGGAAGCTTGGTGGACCACAGGAAGCTGGATGGAAAAAAAAAGTCTTTGGCTTTACTTAATTAAAAGCAAGAAAAAAGCAACCCAAAGACAAGCGGAAAATCTCACAGGCAAAGTCTATAAAGGGATGGAAACAAGAAATAAGCCCACATGTGTTCAGGGAAAAGTAAAGTGGCTGGCCAATTGCAGTCTGCTCTGTAATTTTTCCATTGCTTTGCAGTACTTTATATAGTAAGATGGTCTAATTAACAACAACCACCAATGAAAGAGCCAATGCTTCCTGGAAAAACAAATAGAAAATTTTCTTTTTGAAAAGTTAGAGCTCTGAGTTTATGATTCTAGTGGTTAAAAAAAAATACCGTATTGAAATTGAAAGAATATTGGCCTGGTGCAGTGACTCATACCTGTAATCCTAGCAATTTGGGAGGCTGGGGCAGGCAGATTCCCTGAGGTCGGGAGTTCGAGACCAGCCTGACCAATATGGTGAAACCCCGTGTCTACTAAAAATACAAAATTAGCTAGGTGTGGTGGCACATGCCTGTAATCTCAGCTACTTGAGAGGCTGAGGGAGAAGAACTGCTTGAACCCAGGAGGTAGAGGTTGTGGTGAGCCAAAATCATACCATTATACTCCAGCCTGGGCAACAAGAGTGAAACTCTATCTCAAAACAAGCAAGCAAGCAAACAAACAAAGAACGTCAAATTAGGGAGTCAGGACGATTTAATCTTTTGTCTCAAGCTAAATATTGTATTTTGGTGTTTTCCCACTAGGTGTCTCTTTGTATACATGTTATGATTCCAGCGAAAGTGAATCTATTCCTGAAGGCATTTGCTTATGTGGATTGTGTCAACAAATATCTCAATTTGGAGTGGGGGGTATTTAAGAATGACTTTAATTTAACAGTTCTTCCTAAAGAATAAATAGGTGTGTTTTAGTGACATCTCTCGTTCTTGCTTTAGATATTTTGGAGACACTAACCCAGATTTGTCAGCAGATGCACAACTGAGGTCCTTGTGCCTGCGTGGTTAGCAGTGTGATGTGATGCAAGTCTTCTACCTGCCTTGTGGGATTCTGACCAGGATGTGAGCCCTTCATAATTTCTGAATGAAGCCTCACCTAGGATGCGCAATTCCCAAATAAGGTGCATGCTGCTCTTCAGTTTCTCTTTGTGAGAGCTGTACACCCTGCTGATCAGACCCTTCCAGACCACACCATGGCAGCTGGTCTGTGATTATACGAGTAGCTCTTTGGGCAGCCACATTATCACTGTGAGTCACCTTAGGTCCCTCTGAATTGTCTAAATTTAGTAAATAGCTTACTCATTCTAAATTGTCCTAAAGTTGAAGCAGGGCCAATGTAAGTCGACAGATGTTTATTAGGTGCCTACTGCATGTCTTGCCTTGAGTGTCTGTAAAAATTATTAGACTCATTCATTCTCTAAGAATGTAATGAGATCAACTGTTTATAAAACAAAAACCAAAAACAAAAACAAAATCTGCTTCTAAGGATAATTTGAAAAGGCAAAGATTATTTTGAGATAGCACTGCTGATGACCACAGGGCTCTGGACCTAGAGTCTGAAAATCTGAATTCGAATTTGGCTTTAACTTGCTAACTATGTAAACTAGGTAGTCTACCAGATCTGTATATTCATTTCTTCATCTGTAAAGATGTAAGTTAGGTCACTTTGCAGCATTGCTGTGAAGTCTGAAGACACTTTGCAGTAGTTCTGCCAAATATAAAAGTCTCCAAGAGAAGTCACCCTATTCTGGGTAAGGCAGCCCTTACCGTGGTGATATACAGTAGTTTAACTCCTTATGATCTCTCTTGTCTGATAACCCTTGGACATGACCTTTGTAAAATTACAAGGCCCCTAAAATGATATTTCTTTCTTTTTTTCTTTTGAGACGGAGTCTCTTTCTGTTGCCCAGGCTGGAGTGCAGTGGCATGATCTCAGCTCACTGCAACCTTTGCCTCCCAGGTTCAAGTGATTCTTCTGCATCAGCCTCCCAAGTAGCTTGGATTACAGGCACTTGCCACCATGCCCAGCTATTTATTTATTTATTTTTTGTAATTTTAGTAGAGATGGGGTTTTGCCATGTTGGCCAGGCTGGTTTTGAACTCCTGACCTCAAGTGATCCACTGACCTTGACATCCCAAAGTGCTAGGATTATAGGTGTGAGCCACTGCGCCCGGCTCCTAAAATGATATTTCTTAAGGAAAAGTCTAGCCAGACCAAAGGGGATTTGGCTCCAATTGCCTTCTAGCCAGTCAATGTCCAGTTGCAGAGTCCCGTGCTGTATGGGATATAGCTGCTCACTTTGGTGTGAAGTGTATTGAATGGAATAACATTTGGCAAAGTAGAAATAAAGTGACTGGCTGCCTCAGAGCCATGCACACTGTCTGAATTTCACTAAGTAGAAAAACATATTATCTTCTGTAGAGAGAAAATGTGCTTATCATTCATGTGAAGAAGTGGAAAGACACAGATTGCAGAAAGGGAAGGGACATCACTTGCTATTCCTATCTGGCGCATCCTAGAGCACAGTATCAGCTCTTGCCCCACAGGCAGGAGTGAAGAGAACTTGGAATCGGGGATGTTGGGGGATATCCTAGCAGGGACCTGGAAGGAGCCAGGCTGTGCTCATGGGACAGATTGTAGTAGATTGCAGTGGCCTAATAACCAATACCTTGTCCAGGAGCTACCAATGCTTCCCGTGTCCTCATTAGGGAGCTGGCGCCCTTTATCTTATGTAGCAGCTTGAGGGCAGTACAAACTTCGGAGGTGGCTCCTTGAGTTTCAATCTCAGTCCCTTAGAATCACACCTCAGCATACAGCTAGCTAGGATCTTAGAGTGACTGACTCCTAAAAGTTCCTTGAATCTGGAGCTGGCTTAGGAGAGGCAGGTGTGATGGTGTGTTTTATCTGCATTGGTAAAACTGAACAGAGCTGCCACTAGGGTGTGTGTTTTTGTGTCTTCGAGGGGCAGGTGCAAATATGCTTCATGGGACCCCTGCCTATATACATAATTGGAATCATGGAACGTCTATCCCTGTTTCGGAGAACCAGGGAAAATAATTGCTCTCCAGGTAGGTGTCATGGAACTTAAGACAACCATACAACAAACCCAGCTCTGTAGGAACAAGTCCCAGTGCTTTTCAGGGCATCTGGTCTATCCCAGGTTCTGGTGAAGGGAACCTTGATTAGGTGCAACCAACACAGGGTGCATGTGAGCCAGGGCTGAGCTCTGGGTGTGGTGAGGAGGATCGGCCAGGGTGTGGCCCACAGCAGGGCTCTGCTTGGCCCAACCTCACGGTGCCTGCAGGTGCAGACCACATTTTAGAAGTTTCAGGTTCGGGAGGCCCACAGAAGGACAAGAGACCGCTGTAGTTGAGCAACTTGAGGGAGCTTTGTACCTCCAAGAAGGGTATGGACAACAGCCATTGGCATTTGGTAGGCTCTTCCAGGATGTAAAAGAGGCAAATCGTTTGAGATCTCTTGCACTTTGCCACCTGTTTGTTACCAAGGTAAAATGGTCCACTGGGAGGAAAGGTTGACATTATTGGCTAAAAGAAAGTTTTCATCTCCCTCAGCTTTGTGGATTTTGTGTGTCTGAGCCTTGATTGTCAGGGCTGACAGCTTACGTGGGAATTTGGGAAGGGAAAGCAGGGAAGAGGCCTGCCAGTCTCCAGAGATGATGGATTGCAGTATTTTTATGGTGTCGAAAATAAAGTCATTTTAAGTATCATAGTTTCTCCGTTTGAAAAAAGCTGTGGTTCTTAAAACCATCTGTCAATTCATCATCAAAGTGGAGAGAAGGCAGAAAAGAAATGCAATGAAATGAGTGGAAAAGACCACAATAAAAAGAGAAGATAAATGAAAGAGAAAGAATGAGAATATTCTATAGCAAGTTAGAAAATGGATGGGAATCAGAATGACACTTTGAGCTTAAGTTAAAAAGAAAAAAGCTTAAAATAATTTAGATGAAGCTATTTTCTTCTTCATAAACTTCCTGAACAAAGTCATAACCACACACCATCCCTGCCCCATATGTCACTGTACACAGGCGGGTAGGGAAGTCATCTTGCATTTGCTTCTTTCTCTCCTGCTCTGCCTTGACAAGTGATATCTCCTACTAATTGGCAAAACAAATGGATTATCTCATGTCCTTTGCTTTTCTGTATGAGCAAAGATGAATGTTCTCTTCCGCTGTCTATGGCATTGCTGTGATGGACCATCATTTAACAGAACATGCTCGCTTACACACAGTGCTTGTCATCAGTAGAGAGCGGACATTTGCTACCACGTGGATTACCTGCTTGTTGATGATCGAGACTTTTGTCACGAGGATAACCAGTATTTTCTGTTTCCTTTGAGCTCTGGCTTCTGGATTAAGAATAATGCACATGGTTTGCCTGTGTTTGCAGACTTTCTATAAATCCATTTGCTGCTGTGATAATGTCTTGTCAAATGCTAGTATTGTGATTTTAAAAGATAAATTAATCTGCGGGTTTTAAAAATTTTAGTTCAAACCTGTTTTGTTTTCACTTAAAGCTCTGTGAGAAATAGAATCAACCTAGCCCATACGGTATTTCAATTGGAAAATTGTCTCTAAATCACAAGAAATCATCTTCTTTTTAAAAATGTGTAAAATATCAGGCATGGTAGGTACTTACTTTGCAGGTATCACTCCAAAGATGATAATGTCCATTAGAAAATAACCAGGACAGTTACTTCTGCATCATTTAAATCAATAAATCCCCTTTGTGGAAGTTTTTTTCTTGATTCTTAAAAAAATACTGATTATGCCAGCCTTCGTTATACAGAGTGCATTTGTTGCAGATGGATATTCTTGGTTTATTTTCCAAGAAAATAATATAGGACAAGATTCCATATTTCTATCTTAAATAACTTACTAAACAATTTCTTACATTGCCAGAACATGCCTGGTTTAAGAAGCATGCATTTTTTGACTCAAACAAAGTGGAATGATTCTTTATCAATGTATATGAAAGAAAATCTCTTTGAACTTGACTTTATTACTCCTTTGCTAATGAAACATATTTTCTACTTTCCAGTTACAGAGTTTATCAGGAATGCATTTTATTTTATTTTACACTTAAACAATGAATGATTTCATTGGTTTGGCTATGTCTCATGTTGTAGTATGTTAAGAAATTGTTCTTTAAAGAAGATAACTGTTTTAAATATGACTGAGATAACTAGTCTCTTAAACTCTGAAACAAGGCATCAAAAATGTCATTGGGTGAGTTGGCTGAGAGTTTAACCAGCCTTGAAGTGTGAAAGCGATTTTACTTGATGAAACCTGTTATCACACTTGTTCAATCCCTTTAGTTGTGTACTAATTCCGTTAGGAAGAATAGTTTTGTATAATGAAGCTATTTCTAGGTAATGGCTCCCATTCTAGGTAATTGCTACCACTTACTAAGCATGCACTGTGCCCTGTGTTTCCCATATGATATCTCAGTTAATTCTCACAAACACCTTACGAGTTTTTTATTATTATTAAAAGAGGAGGCATCTGCCAGTCAGAGCGTGAAGTAATTTGCATAAGTTTTCACATTTAACAAGTGACAGAGTCAGGATTTGAACTTAAATCTGTTTGACTCTAATCCACATACACTTTAGTGCAGTAGTCATATTTTAGAGACAGAGTCTCACTCTAGGGTTCAGGATGGAGTGACACAATCAAAGCTCATTGCAAACTTGAACTCCTGGGCTCAAGCTATCCTCTCACCTTAGCCTCCTGAATAGCTGGGACTATAGGTGCACATACCGTACACTGATAATTTTTAAATTTTTTGTAAAAATAGGGGTCTTGCTATGTTGCTCAGGCTGATCTTACACTCCTGGTCTCAAGTGATCCTTCCATTTTGGTATTCCAAACTGCTAGGATTACAGATGTGAGCCACTGCATCCAGCCCAGTTTAAAACATGTATTTTTGACTGTGTACTCATAAAAGGACTTGGGAGCCTCATGTACCCCCTTGTACTTCACATTGTCACCTAAAGTTTTTGCATACATGTAGTTGAAAAGATGTGGTTTCTGGCATACAGTAAATATTGGTGGCAAAAAAGGTTACACTTCTGTATAAAGGTAACCTATGCAATATAGATACTATAAAGAGTTGGTATGTCCCATAATTTTAAAAAAAGTAATCTTTAGGAATTGTACATTTTACATTGTCTTCTTTTCTCTTGAAACTTGTGTTTTCATTCCACTATCATATGGATTTTTATCTTATTATATGATATTTTTTCTTTAAGAGACAGGATCCCACTCCATCACCCTGGCTGGAGTGAGAGCAACCTTGACCTACCTCCTGAGGGATACTCCTGTCTCAGTCTCCCAACTACATATGCCAGCTGCCGTGCCATGCCCGGCTGTTTTTTTTTTTCAATAGAGATGGGGTCTTGCTATGTTGCCCAGACTGCTCTTGAATTCCTGACCTCAAGTGATCCTCCTGCCTTAGCATCTCAAACTTCTGGGATTACAGGCGTTAGCCACTGTATATATTTTTATACCTGAAAATATTTTATTGATAATTCTGTCATACATTTAAGCCAAAATAATCTTTTTTTTGATTTTTGTTTATTTTTGAAACAAGGTCTGGCTCTGTCACCTAGGCTGGAGTGCAGTGGCCTGAACTCGGCTCGCTGCAACCTCAGCCTCCCTAGTAGCTGGGACCACAAGTGTGCACCACCACACCCAGCTAATTTTTGTATTTTTTGTAGAGATGGGGTTTTGTCATGTTGCCTAGGCTGGCCTTGAACTGGTGAATGCATCTTGGCCTCCCAAAGTGCTGGGATTAGAGGCATGAGCCACTGCACCTGGTCAATAATACATATTTAAATTGAAATAAATTTAAAATTTTTTGGTGACATAATTATTTAAGCAAAAAATTTTATTCAGAGTGAGTTATTACTGGTACATAATTTAACAAACATTGATATGATATGCTACATATTTTGAATGATAATGATTTAATAAAACAGGTAAATGTTTTTATGGAAACTGTAGTACTTAATCAGATAGATGAGACATTCTCCCCAATTATGTAACATACACAGGAATGAACATTATTTATTACTACAATGAGAGAGTTGAGAGCTAATTCTAATCCTATCATGGGTTTTTATGTATGTAAGCACTTAGAAATTTTTTCACATAAATATGTAGGAATTGAGCACTTTTTGAACTCCTTCCAAGGACATGCCAAATATCACATGGTGTTTTATCACAACAATTACTTTCATAATCCATAGACAACTCAAATAGGTTTTTCCTTAATTTCATTGAAAGCAAAGAACTGGAAACCTCTTGATATATAAAAGTGTTTTGTTACCCAGTCATGAGTCTCTTATCTCTTTTTAAATTTGTGGTAATTCAAAAATTTATTATCAAGACAGATCGAATAGTCATTATTTCTTCCTTTAATTCTTACTTATGGGCACTTTGCTTAATTTGATATTCTCAGAAAGGATTGTGAATACTGAAAAATTATTACTTTCAAAACACCTTTGCCAGGATTGTTTTTTTTTTCCACAAGCTGCTTTTATTGTGTGCTTTATGTATATATTTTCATCAAAATCTTGGAGCTACCTATTTAGCTTGTCAGCATATGGATGCCATGTGTCCTGGTTAACCTGGTTAGCTAAACCAGTTCTCATTGCCCAAACAATCAAAAGTATGTACATGAATCTCTGTAGCCCTCATTTCTTTTCCTAACTCTTCTTGATTATTGCCATGGGCTTTGTATGGTAGAGGAGAAACAAGAGTTGAGCTTAGCTTATTTTGGTGGTCCTTCTGCCCAAAATTATTTTTGAATCATTTTAGTGGAATTTAAATTTCATAGGTTTCAACTACTTCAAGAAATGAAGTACTGGCCAGGCACAGTGACTCATGCATGTAATCACAGTGCTTTGGGATGCCGAGGCGAGAGGACTATTTGAAACCAGGAGTTTGAGACCAGCCTGTGCAACAAAGCAAGACTCTGTCTCTATTTTTTATATATTTTTTTGAGATGGAATTTTGCTGTTGTCACTCAGGCTGGTGTGCAGTGGCGTGATCTGGGCTCACTGAAACCTCCACCTCCCGAGTTCAAGCAATTCTCCTGCCTCAGCCTCCTGAGTAGCTGGAATTCCAGGCACCTGACACCATGCCCAGCTAATTTTGGACTTTTAATAGAGATGGGGTTGCACTATGTTGGCCAGGCTGGTCTTGAATTCCTGATCACGGTGATCCATCTGCGTTGGCCTCCCAGAGTGCTGGGATTACAGGTGTGAGCCACCACACCCGGCCTATTTTTTTTTTAAAGAAAGGAGAGAAGGAAAGAAAGAAAAAAAAAGGAGTGAAGGAGAGGAAGAAAGAGGAAGAAAAAGAGGGAGAGAGAACGGGAATGTTGCTTTATTCTAAAAATGGGTATTGAAAACCTCTTTCATGCCAATAATTGTGCTTAATAATGGCCAATCAATACTTCATTTAAACCTATGAGTAGGTGTGATGTGGTACTGACAAGAATGTATATTTTGTGGAGAGCTCTATAAATGGTTATTAAGTTTACTTGTTCCGGATCTGAGTTCAAGTCTTGGATATCCTTACTAATTTTCTGTCTCATTGATCTATCTAATACTGATGTTGAAGTTTCCCACTATTATTGTGTGGGAGTCTAGGGAGTCTAAGTCTCTTTATAGGTCTTATGTATCTGGGTGTTAGGATCATTAGCTCTTATTATTGCATTGATCCTTTTACCACTATATCTTTGTTGCTTTAAAATCTATTTTATTAGATGCGAGAATCGCAACTCCTGCTTTTTATTTATTTATTTTTGCTCTCCATTTGGTTGGTAAACGTTTCTCCATCCCTTTGTTTTAAGTCTTTGTGTATCCTTGCATGTGAAATGGGTCTGGATGTAGCATACCATTGGGTTTTGGCTGTATCTTTTGATTGGAGGATTTAGTCAATTTAAATTTAGGATTACTGCCATTTGATGTTAACTGGCTGATTTGTCCATTTGTTGATGTAAATTCTTCATTATGTTGATGCTCTTTACTTTTTGGTATATTTTTAGAAAGACTAATACTGGTTTTTCCTTTCTATGTGTAATGCTTCTTTCAGAAGCTCTTGTAAAGCAGGCCTGGTGGTAATAAAATCTCTGAGTACTTGCTCGTTCATAAAAGATTTTATTTTTCCTTCAGTTGTGAAGCTTAGTTTGGCTGGATATGAAATTCTGGGTTGAAAGTTCTTTTCTTTAAGGATGTTGAATATTGGCCCCCACTCTCTTCTGGCTTGTAGGATTTCTGCTGAGAGATCTGCTGCAAGTCTGATAAACTTCTCTTTATGGGTAACCTGACCTTTCTCTCTGGCTGCCCTTAGTATTTTCTCCTTTATTTCAACCCTGGTGAATCTAACGATTATATGCTTTGGGGTTGCTCTTCTTGAGGAATATCTTTGTGGTGTTCTCTGTATTACCTGGGGTTGAATATTGTCCTGCTTTGCTAGGTTGGGAAAGTTTTCCTGAATAATATACTGAAGAGTATTTTCCAGCTTGGATTCACTCTCTTTGTCGTATTCAGGTACACCTATCAAACGTAAATTAGGTCTTTTCACATAGTCCCATATTTCTTGGAGATTTTGCTCATTCCTTTTTATCTTTTTTTCTCTATTCTTGTCTTCTTGTTTTATTTCATTAAGTTGGTCTTCGACCTCTGATATCCTTTCTTCTGCTTGATCAATTCAGCTATTAAAACTTGTGCATATTTTGCTAAGTTCTCGTGTTGTGTTTTTCACCTCTGTTAATTCATTTATATTCCTCTCTATATTGTCTATTCTTTTTAGCATTTCATCAAACCTTTTTTCAAAGTTCTTAGTTTCTTTACATTGGGTTAGAACAAGTTCTTTTAACTCCCAGAAGTTTCTTATCCCAACATGTGAGAGTGTTCTTTTCAACACACCTCCACCTCCACCCAAGTTGGCTTCTATCACTTAATATTTTTTCCAATCTTGAAGGTTAAAGACAGAATCATGGTATTTTGTTTTGCATTTATTTTATTACTAGTAAGATTAAGCATTAGTTATTTGTATTTGTATTTAAATTTTTTTTTATTTGTTCTTCTATTAATTTGCTTATTATCTTCTTTGTGCCATGTAAGAACTCTATTTTATGGTTCTTATGTATTAAATGTACATTTCACATATTTTTATCAGCTTGTGGCTTAATTTTTAAATCTGGGTTTTAGTTTAAAAAATAAGTTAAAACTTAAGTAATTAAATTTATCAGTCTTTTTATTGTGGGGTTTCTCTCTTTCACATTCATTTCACCAATAAATGCCTCGTTAATATCTATATAATATAAACAGCACTTTTGTTATGAAAAAGGAGTTCTTATTATTCAGAATTTGAGGACCACTGGTGTGAGAAACAGACAGCTCATGAATGTGTACTTGTGTTGCTACAGGGATGAAGCTGAAACACTGTCTGCTTTGGAGAGAGTTTCAGTTGCTTGTGGATCTCTAACAAGTTTCTTGCTTATCAAAGTTGAAAATATGAGAACTTCATTCCTTTTGTTTTCATTTGCTTTTCTTGAAACCACAGAGAGTCTTGTTTCTCAGGCAATCCTCTACAAAGTGCAAACATCAAAAGGAGCCCATCTTGGTATTAAAGTTTGGGACTTTGGAGGCAGGGGGCTTAGCTATGTTTTTGAAGTTAGATAGTAGTGATAGATCACATTTTCACAACTTATATAGCATTGTTTGTCATGAAGAGGAAAACATTTCCACTTCTCAAAGTATTTATATATATATATATAAATATACACACACACACACACACACACATACAAACATATATATAATGCAATGTTAAGTGTGTAAATCATAGACACGTCTTATTGAGTACTTAGCATATTGATAAACATATAAATAAAATTCTGGTTTATCTAATGAACTCAACTTTAAACAGTTGGCTTACTGAGTTCTGAAATAAAAAGCCATTTATTTATTTATTTTAAAGACAGGGTCTTGTTCTGTCACTTAGGCTGGAGTGCAGTGGTGCCATTATAGCTCACTGTAACTTTGAACTCCTGGGCTCAAGCAGTCCTTCCACCTCAGCTTCCTGAGCAGCTGGGACTATGGGTATGTGCCGCCATAACTGGATAATTTTGTGTTTTTTTGGGAAAGGGTTTCACTGTGTTCCTCAGGCTGGTCTTGAACTACTGGCCCCAAGCAATCCTCCTTCCTTGGCCTCCCAAAGCTCTGGGACTAGAGGCATGAGCCACCAATGCCTGGCTGAAAGGCCATTTAATGATTTGCTTTTATTGTGAAATTGATTAATCACAACAGAAGTATTTTCTCTCCCCACTCAAAGGGATACATGTTTTATGTTTTTTATGAACACTTTACTCTCACATTTAAGTGAAAATGTTTTTTTCTCTTCTAGCTTCTGTTTCTGCTAAGATGACATCCTACATGGCTATTGATGGCAGTGCTCTTGTAAGTATCCTTTGGCAAACCCCAGGCTTTAGAGATTGTCAGTATGACAAATGAATTAAATAATAGGTTGATTTCAAATTTGGCTAGCAATTTATTGTCCTCAATTTCATTAGCCAGAGTAGAGCCAAATGACCCTGTTGTTAGGTCTAAAGAGTCATATGGTCACCAAGCATTTAAGACTTTTAGATTTTTACTTTTAAAGTTTAAGCTGCATACCATGGTTTTAATATACTGTACATAAATTATATTTTAAGAAGATGCTAGCTATGGTACTGGTGGAACCTCTCCTGCAACCTCTATAGGAAAAATTCTGTTAATAATTTCATGGAAATCATGAGGATCTTTTAAAACAATGGTCACATGTTTGCCTAAGATAGGTAAGTGAATTGAGAAGTGTATAATCTCTATTAGACAAGGAAACTTACGCATGGAAAAATTAGGAAGTTTATGTTGGTAACATGGCATTTCTAATAGAAGGGGCTGTGGAGTGGTGTGGGATTGTACGGTGTGCTTCTTTTGGCAAATCTAGTGAATACATGATAGACAGAGTTTTAGGAGGAGAGCTAAAAGCAGAATCAGAAGTGGTGTGTTGGGAAGATGAAGTAGAGACTTTCTGCCAAATCTTGAATGTGGACAGTGGTTTCTTGATGCAAATTAGAAAATGGATATCAAGGGAGTTTGTGGTAACAGGAATGAAGAAACTGAGTTAACTAGACAGTTCTGAAAGACACCTGAGTACAATGCAGGGTGGCCAATACATCCTTCCCTTGGCTTGCTAACAATTTCATATCCCAGAAATTGAAAAGGCCATGAAAACACTTTAATTCTGGTGCTAATTCTAATTAAGGAGAAAACTTATTAGGTATGAAAAAAAATGCAGGAAACTTTGAAACACTACGCTGCAGAAATTAAAAAGGAAAATACAAATTATAAAAAGTTATATATTGGCTGTGTGCAGTAGTTCACACCTGTAATCCCAGCACTTTAAGAGGCCAAGGAAGATGGATTAGTTGAGGTCAGGAGTTTGAGACCAGCTTGACCAACACAGTGAAACTCTGTCTTTACTAAAAATACAAAAAAATTATCTAGGAGTGATGGCATGCACCTGTAGTCCCAGCTAGTCAGGAGGTTGAGGCAGAAGAATCACTTCAACTTGGGAGGTGGAGGTTGCAGTGAGCTGAGATTGTGCCACCGCATTCCAGCCTGGGTAATCGAGCAAGACTCTGTCTCAAAAAAAAAAAACAAAGTAAAAAGATTAGGCAAGCATGGTGGTATGCACCATAGTCCCAGCTACTTGGGAGGCTGAGGCAAAAGAATTGCTTGAATCCGAGAGGTAAAGGTTGCAGTGAGCTGAGATGGCACCACTGCATATCAGCCTGGGCAACAGTGACTCCATCTCAATTAAAACAAAACGAAACAAAATAATGATTCTGGTCCTTTACCTCATACCAGATGTAAAAATTAACTCGTGGCTAAGGCCTGTAATCCTAACAATTTGGGAGGCCGAGACTAGCAGATTGTGAGGTCAGGAGATCGAGACCATCCTGGCTAATTTGGTGAAACCTGGTCTCTACTAAAAATACAAAAATTAGCGGGGCATGGTGATATGCACCTGTAGTTCCAGCTACTCAAGAGGCTGAGTCAGGAGAATCCCTTGAACCCAAGAGGCAGAGTTTGCAGTGAGCCAAGATTGTACCACTGCACTCCAGCCTGGGCAATAGAGTGAGACTCTGTCTTAAAAAAAAAAAAATAACTCAACTGGGAGGATGGCCTCACCAGCACACACACAGGCCTCAATCATGAATGAGGAGTGACCAATAAAGACAAGGAGTTTCTTTAAAAAAAAAAAAAAAAAAGAGATCTGCATTGCAGGGTAGAAGGTGTGACTCAATGGGCATGGGCCGGTGGGTGTTTTTTGATAACAGAAATGGTAATAATCACAAGGAACATATGTAAGAGGAGCAACTAGGAGAATCAAGGTGGCTGCAGTGGGAGACTTTGGCTAGGAGTTGATACACAGACCATTTATAGGATGCTAAAAGGGAGTCCTGTGGTCAAGGTTAGACACAGATGGACACCACGGATCTGTAAAAACAGAGTCAGGAAGTTCAGAGTAGCCAAAATGAAAATTTTTAAAAAGGAAAAAATCCATTTTAAGATTGCAAGCACGTGTGTATGTGTTATTTGGAACAAAGACATAAAAAAGAAAGGATTAGGATCGTCGTTTCCTTGGGAAAGGTAATGCAGTGTTTAATTCTTATAATGCTCTGCCTTTTCCACTGAAAGAATGCAATCTTCCAACTGGAGAAAGTGCATCTTATAGGTTTAGGAAGAACTGGAAATCAAGGTAATAACAGAACATTTAAGTACTTTATATTAACAGTTTTTTTTTTTGAGATGGAGTCTCATCTGCTGCCAGGCTGGAGTGTGGTGGCACGATCTTGGCTCACTGCAACCTCTGCCTCCCTGGTTCAAGCAATTCTCTCCTTCAGCCTCAGCCTTCCGAATAGCTGGGACCACAGGCGCATGACATCACGCATAGCTAATCTTTGTGTTTTTAGTAGAGATGGGGTTTCACCACGTTGGCCAGGATGGACTTGATCGATCTCTTGACCTCGTGATCCACCTGCCTCGGCCTCCCTAAGTGCTGGGATTACAGGCGTGAGCCACTGCACCTGGCCTAAATTAACAAATTTATTTGTTCACTGGAACTTTCACTTAATATTACCTACCATTACCTATCCTGATTCTATCATGCATCAGGCACTGTACCAGGTAGGGTAGAAACTATAGATTTAATTGGCTTTGGACAAGTTAAAATCTCTACATCTTACAAGTATAGCCCTGGGTATTAGGATAAGATCACATATGTGATTACCAAAGGACTAACATATCAACCATGTAATTCCCGACCTAGAGTCATTACCCCTGTTATAGGTAACTGGGTTTCCTTTGGTCTTCTGTGCCACTGAATTCTATTCTTATTAGTCGGAACTCTGGCTACTTATGAATCTTTCTCATTTCGTGAGCCATCTCCACTCTTAGACTCAATCAGCCAGCTTCCTTGTGTGTCTATTTTTGTGTTATTTTTATCTTACAGCCATCAGCGTCTGGGCGGCACTGCTGAACATTTCTCTGAAGCATTGCTTCCAGCGGCTTTTCAGTGGTTACCCTACTTTATCTTTCCATTCAGAAAATTAGTTCAATTTTCTGCTGTCATTTGTTCTCTAAATAAAATGTAGCACAGGAGACCTGTTTTTATGCTAGGTAGTTTCAGTAGGTTTGACACATTTGACCTAATCACATTTTGAATTATGCTTTATTTCCAGTAAAATAACACTTATTGAGTTATATGGGTTGAACAAACTGCTTGGTGCTGGGTATAAAGTTGAGGAGCTTACCATCTTGTCGGGTGCTGGGGGAAGGAATATACCTTTAAGGTCCTTTTGTTGATGCTAGCCTGCCAGTTTTCACTGAGGCTGGTATGGTTAGTGGTGCTAAGAAAACTGCTCAGAATTCACAACTAAATTCTAAGTGCTGTTTGAAATTTTATTAAGTGTATACCAAATGGCACTGTCCTGTTTTTTCCTAAGCTGAATTGTTACCTGATAGTATTCTTTTCCCTCTTCTAAATGAAACAATGGGATTTTCAAAGCTAAATTTTCATGTGGAACCAAAAGTATTAACTCACCAAGTCCCATCAATTCTATCTCTTAAATATTTCTCCGTCTTCACAGCCATAACTCTTGCCTGCTTCCCCTGGGCTTTTGCCTCTGGTCCTGTGTCCCTCCAATCCACTTGCTACACAACAACCAGAGTGAATGTTCTTAGATGGAAGTCTGATTATACCACTTGCCTGCTTACATCAGTTCAACATCCCGTTGTTCTTTGGATTAACTTCGTAGTGTAAGGCCGGGAGAGGTGGCTCATGCCTGTAATCCCAGCACATTGGGAGGCTGAGGTGGGAGGATCACTTGAGGTTAGGAGTTTGAGATCAGCTCTGGGCAACATAGCAAGACCCCATCTCTATAAAAATAGCCAGGCATACTGGCTCATGTTTGTAGTCCCAGCTACTTGGGAGGCTGAGGTGGGCGGATCGCTTAAACCCAGGAGACTGAGGCTGCAGTGAGCCACTACAATCCAGCCTTGGCTACAGAGCAATACCCTGTCTCAACACACACACACACACACACACACACACACACACACACACACACACACCCCTTTAGAATCTGGCTCATTGTATGTTGGGAAATCTTCAATATAGTTATTGGATTTGATACTATCCCCAAACTTCTCTAAGAATTGGTTCATGTAGTCCTTGATATTGATAAAGTTTCCTTGAAACACACCATGGTGATAACCAAGTGTTATGCACAAAATCATGATTGCTTAGCTTTCTTTTATGATCACTTTTTCATTAAAATAGATAAATAAATAAAACTAGCGTATATGAACCTTCAAGTCTTGATTATAAAGTTCCCTGGTCTTAGATAGATTTTAGTAACACTGTTTAGCTAAGAAAAGAAAACAGCCTTAATGTAAGGACCACAGTGCTCACAGAGAATGAGACAGATAATCTCTTTTACTGTTATACATAGTTCTTTTACCCAAAGCTCCTAAAAAGGTTTCCCTGAGGCAAAAGTTTATGCATATAAATAATGGATATTTCACTCAGTTTTCTTGCTGTCAAGGAAACCGTCAGTGGATGTGCATACACGTTTGCGTCTGGTACTGTGGTTAAGTTATTTGCTGTTTCTTGGACTCTCACCTGTGTGATGATCTGTCTAACAGCAAGCTGGTACTTGCTGTGTTTGCTTCACAAGACAGCTCTGCATTTGTTACTAACAAAGCATTGGTCTTTATGTGACTATGTGTAGTGAACAGCACAGACATGATTTCTGCCTGCATAAAACATGCATGTCTCACTGCTCACTTGATCTCCATGCTTGTGGTATGAACTTCAGGGAGAGGAAGGGAGGAGTTTATTCTTCACATTTCTGGTCAATTAAAAAAAGTGAGAACTTTGCGGCTTGCTTTCAGGCTACATCAATATAATCCTATGTTGATATAAGGGGCCAAAGCTGCTCTTCACATGGGTCAAACACAGGAGTCTTGAATATATTTGCTGTCACAGGCCTCAAATGGGAAAGGCATGAGAGCTCCCTGGGGAATAGATTATTGGTAGAGGTGGGAGGGGCTCATTAACTAGAAAACTGCTCTCCTCATGCCACCCCTGCCCCATGCATTCGATATTTGTTTGGTTCCAGATTCTCAGTATTTGGAGGGTTTTGTTGAAAGAGGATGTGGGAGAAAGGTATTGCGCTTTTTAAGGAAATTGTCTTTTAGATAGAACTAGAGATTTGTTTAGCAAAAGTCCATTTTACCTTCAAGAAAATACCAGGCGTCAACTCTTCCTGTGAGTTCAAGTTTAATGTCATTCAATCCTATGGAGCTTTCTGTATGGATGTGCCTCTTTGGGGGTGAGAAAGGTACAGGAGAAACTTTCGTGTTGCTTAGCTTTGTTGATATTATTTACTAGCCAAGGTATTTTGCATCTCTGAGTAATGGAGCAGTAGATGGCTTTGCAGACATCTGTCAAAGCTCCACTCTCTGCCAGGGACATAGGAAGGCATCGTGCTTACTAAAGGCATCATAAGAAGGAAACATTGAAATAAGACCATGAATCTTTTCATTAAATGTTTTTTGAGTATTTACTATGTGTCAGTCATTGGGTTAGGTGCTAGCTTTTGAGGACATGGCATGTTCAAGAACATCAATTCTGTCTTGAAGTCTCGGCCAGTCATTGGTGCATTTTAAACAGAGGTGTAATTGGTTCAGTGGTGTGTTGAATGAGTTTTGAGGGTCTAGAATGCAGATGATGAGTCCAGGAATGAGACGGTCATTGTTCAAGAGAGAACAGATAAGGATCCGACTAAGACAGCAATAGTGGAGATAGAGAGGGAAGAGGGATTCAGTAAGCACTAGGAAGCAACCTGTGCAGGTGTGGTGCAAGAGGAAATGTGTAGGAAAGAGGAAAGGGCAAGCCTGGGGTTACTCACAAGCTCTGGGTTGGACCATTGGATAGGCAGTGTTACCACAGTGTATGTACCACGGTGTCCCACACAGATAAACAAATAGGTTGTAATATCAATTTCAGAGGCATAGCAAACCACGATGAGAAGAGAGAAGACAGAACAGCAGAAGAACATATAATTAAACAATAGTCTGACTGGCTGGGTCTTGTTCTTGGCTTTGCTACTAATTGTGCGTGATCTGTGGAGAAGTTTCCTAACCACACCAAGCTCAAGTTCCTCATCTGTAAACAGGAGGATAAAAATAGTACCTATCATGAAAATCTTCAGAGATAACATAAATGGCTTATTACAGGGACTACAAGTAAATAATACTGGGTGAATATGGGGTTAGTATTAGAACTAACTCCCTTCTAACGTCAGAGAGGGCTTCATAGTGATGGGGGCATTTGACCTGAGTCTCACAGGATGAGTAAGCATTAGCCAGGAGAAGAATGGGGGAGAGAAATACAGTATTTAAAAGCAAGGGGCCAGGTACAGTGGCTCACACCTGTAGTCCCATCACTTTGGGAGGTGGAAGCAGGCAGATCATGAGATCAAAAGATGGAGAACATCATGGCCAATGTGGTGAAACCCCATCTCTACTAAAATACAAAAAATTATCTGAGTGTGGTGGCATGTACCTGTAGTCCCAGCTACTCAGGAGGCTGAGGCAGGAGGATCACTTGAAACTGGGAGGCAGAGGTCACAGTGAGCTGAGACCATGCCACTGTACTCCAGCCTGGTGACAGAGTGAAACTTCATCTCAAGGAACAACAACAACAAAAAAAAGCAAGGAGCTGTTAAAGTGCCTGATATTTCTGCAGAATAGAAAAATGTTGTCAGGGTATGGTGGCTCATGCCTGCAATCCCAGCAATTTGGAAGACCTAGACTGGAGGATCCCTTGAGGCCAGAAGTTTGAGACTAACCTGGGCAATGTGGCAAGACTCCATCTCTGCAAAAAAATAAAAAATTAGCCAGGTGTCGTGGTATGTGCCTGTAGTCGCAGCTGCTACTTGGGAGGCTGGGGTGGGAGGATCACTCGAGCCTGGGAGATTGAGGCTGAGCCATGATTATGTCACTGTACTCCAGCCTGAGTGAAAAGCAAGACACTGTCTCAAAAAACAAACAAACAAAGAGAAACAAAAACAAAAAAGCAAAAACTTTGGTGGTATATTGAGACCAGTATAAGAAGGTACTGGTTTGTCATTTAGATTTTGGATTTAAGATGGAATCTGATAAATGAAATGACTGACTTCCATTGAAGGATGGTACACATTTTGACATTCCATTCATCTTCTAACATACAGAAATGACAGACAAAGAGAAACATAGAAAGCCAAAAAGGCTCAGAAGCATGGTAAGCATCTCTGTGGATCAGAAATGAAAATGACTGAAGCCACGAGCCTGAGGGGCACCTGGTCTGGAAGCAGGAGGTAGTTTGCCTTCTCCTGCAGGTTAAGGGGTAGGGGTATAAAAAATGTTCCACTAAATGTGGGGAGAGCTAGGTTCACTCCTTGATGACAATGGAGCTTCCCCACTTGTGAAAGGAGCTAAAGATAAATGGAGAAAACAGTTGCCAAACCACTGCCTGAGATGACACATTTTGCTAGTTGTGGGCCTTGGGAGGAAGGAGATTCAGACACAGGCTCCAAACCAGGAACTAAATTTAGTCACCAACTGGATCAGTGACAGAATATACAGATGTTTCTTGACTTACAATGGGGTTACATCCTGATAGATCTGTCATAAGTTGAAAATATCTTAAGCTGAAAATGCATTTAATACATGTAATCTACTGAACATCATAGCTTAGCATAGTCTGCCTTAAACATGTTTAGAATACTTAAATTAGCCCACAATTGGGCAAAATCATCTAACACAAAGCCTGTTTTATAATAAAGTGCTGAAAATCCCGTGTGAAGGTATCATACCACATAATGTTAGCCCAGGGAGATACCAAAATTCAAAGTTTGAAGCGTAACTTCTACTGAATGCATATTGCTTTTAGTTTTGTCATAAAGTCATTGTAAGTCAAAGTATCCATCATAAGTTGGGGACCATCTGTGCAAGATTCTCTACGATTAAATCAGGATATTATTGTAGAACTAGTTCGACAGTAACTTCTAAGCCACAAAAGAGGGAGCCATAAGCACAGATGGATAGAGAGAGAGAGAGAGAGGGAGAGAGAGAGAGAGGAAGAAGAAGAAGAAGAAGAAGAAGAAGAAGAAGAAGAAGAAGAAGAAGAAGAAGAAGAAGAGAAGAGAAGAGAAGAGAAGAGAAGAGAAGAGAAGAGAAGAGAAGAGAAGAGAAGAGGAGAAGAGAAGAGAGAATGCCATAGAGACAGACAGTAAGGCAGAGAAAGAGAAGACATAATACTTTTTCACTTGCAGTTTTGTAAACTTAAATTCTGTTATAGCCTGGATATTTATGTCCTTCCTATTCAATCCCACAAATTTATACGTGGAACCCCTAATCCCCAGTGTGATTATTTTAGGAGGTGAAACCTTTGACAGTTCATTAGGTCATAAGGACTTCACCCTGAGAAATGAATTTGTGTCCTTATAAGAAGATACCACAGAGAGATTATTTTCTTCCTTGCCTCGTGAGGATATAATGAGAAAATGGCCATGTGCAAACCAGTAAGAGGGCCTTCACCAGACACCAGCTTTGCCCACAGCTTGATGTTGGACTTCCCAGCTTCCAGAACTGTGAGATAAATACTTGTTGTTGAAGCCACTCGGTCTATGATACTCTGTTACAGCAGTCCAAATTGACTAAGACAAATTCCAAAACACATTTAAAAATAACAGTGAGGGCCGGGCACGGTGGCTCAAGCCTGTAATCCCAGCACTTTGGGAGGCCGAGGCGGGTGGATCACAAGGTCAAGAGATCGAGACCATCCTGGTCATCATGGTGAAACCCCGTCTCTACTAAAAATACAAAAAATTAGCTGGGCGTGGTGGTGCGTGCCTGTAATCCCAGCTACTCAGGAGGCTGAGGCAGGAGAATTGCCTGAACCCAGGAGGCGGAGGTTGCGGTGAGCCGAGATCGTGCCATTGCACTCCAGCCTAGGTAACAAGAGTGAAACTCCGTCTCAAAAAAAAAAAAAAAGATAAAAAATATAGAATATAGAATAAAAAATTAGAAGATAGCTTCATTTTAAATTAAATAGAAAGTCAAAAGCTTGACAAAATGTTTAAGTACAAGGTTCAAAGAATCTTTTAAGAAGTTTTGAAGAAAAATCAGGCACCAATCATAAAGTATCATTGGATTTTGAAAAAGTTAGATATATCAGAAAAGCGAATACCTTCCTTGTAATAGCTCAATAGATGGCATAAACATTGGATACATTCAAAAAAGAGTATTAGTAACTTGGAAGCAGATTTGAAAAATTCATACAAGACATAACATAGAGAGATAAAGAGATTAAAAAAGAGCTAAGATGGATAGCTTATGCCTGTAATCTCAGAACTTTGGGAGGCTGAGGTGGGCAGATCACGAGGTCAAGAGATTGGGACCATCCTGGCCAACATGGTGAAATCCCATCTCTACTAAAAATACAAAAATTATCTGGGTGTGGTGGTGTGCGCCTGTAGTCCCAGCTACTCAGGAGGCTGAGACAGGAGAATTGCTTGAACCTGGGAGATGGAGATTGGGGTGAGCCAGGATCATGCCATTGCACTCCAACCTGGCAACAGAGCAAGATTCCATCTCAAGAAAAAAAAAAAAGCTAAGATATGGAAGAAAAATCACTCATCTCTAATGTAAATCTAACAGTAGTCCCAAAAGAAGAAAAACACTATTTGAAGACCTTTTGAAATTTTCCATGTTGAAAAAAGATGCAAGTTATCAAATAAAGCTTCACTCAGAAAATAGAGCAGTATTAAGAAAAATAAGTCTATAACTGGACACATTGCAGTTAAATTACAGAATATCAAGGATAAGAAAGCCTTAACAGAGTGAGAAGAAGAATCAAGTATAATGAATGATAGACTGATAGCAGAAATCTGATCAATGTGATAATTGTTAGAAGACCAATGATCAAAATAGTCAAAGTGCCAGGGGTGGAAATACTTTTATACCTACCTCAATTATCATTCAGTTTTGAGGTGAAGATAAAGACATTACAATACACAGACTGAGAATTTACTACCTACTGACCCTCATTAAAGGGACTATTCAAACAAGGCACCCATCTAAACAGAAAAGTGGATCCAATGGGAAGCTATATGATAAATGAAACAAAGATGATCACAGAAATAGGAAAACTTGTGATATCTGATTGAGAAATAATAACTTAATCATAATAAATTTATGGTTAAGAATGATAATGCACTTAACATTTTTAATGAAAAAATAAATATGTAGACTGCAATAACAAGAGAGTAATCATTCAAACAGGAGTTACAGTATGCCAAGTTATGTTATATTTATGGTGAATTTAGAAATACTAAATTAAACACCAGAGAAATCACATGTGAGAAAGAAAAAAGAGAAAAATAAAAATAAATGAAACAAGTTAAACCAAAACTACAAAATAAAAATGCTGTTAAATATAAGTAAATTACACTCACTTATGAAAAGGCACAAATAATCTTGTTATATTAAAAAAATCAGAATCTAGTCATATGATCCTTATAAAAGAAATGGCAAAAATCAACCAACCAACCACATAGAAAGTCTGAAAACAAAAGGATGGACATACTAACAAAGTTGTGACTATAGCAACAAAAATAGAGAGATATAAAAGATTTAGAAAACAGTAAGCAGTTTTGATTTAGGTTTATGTAGAATATGCTGTGATTTGACTGTGTCCCCACCCAAATCTCATCTGGAATCGTAATCCAAATTGTAATCTCTGCATGTTGAGGGAGGGACCTGGTGGGAGGTGACTGGATCATGGGAGCAGTTTCCCTCATGCTGTTTTTGTGATTTTGAGTGAGTTCTCATGAGATCTGGTAGTTTGATTAGTATCTGGTGCTTCCTGCTTCTCTCGCTCTCTCTCCTGCCACCATGTAAGACCTGTCTTGCTTCCCTTTTGCCTTCCACCATGATTGTAAGTTTTCTGAGCCCCCCTCAGCCATACAGAACTGTGAGTCAATTAAACCTCTTTTGTGTATGAATTACCCAGTCTCAGGTAGTATCTTTAACGCAGTGTGGGAATGGACTAATACAGAATGGTTACAAAATTTGGTTATGTAATAAGTCACAAATAAATGCTAATAATTTCAAGAAATTGGTACCATAATCATGTTCTGAACAAAATGCAATGAATTTAGAAATAAAAAAAACTAGTAAAATGTTCCCATATGTTAAGAAACCTATAAATACACATGCAAATATGTCATTGGGTATAAAGAAATGATTTAGATGGAAAAACAGGGAGATACAAGTAAAGTAAAATTCACAGTAAATGTCTAGCTCTGAATGTTTTATTATAAAAAAAGCAAAGAATATAAATAAGATAAACATCATCTCTAGGAGCTGGAAAAAGAATAACAGAGTAAATTTTTTTTTTTAATTTAAAGAAATAAGGATTATAAGAGCAGAAATTAATGAAAGAGAAAAAAAATGAACAGGTAGAAGGAGACATAGGAAAGATTTATGAAATTCTGAGATAGGAGACTAAAACATATTCCTGGTTGTAGAGAGCTAAATTTTATATGTTGCAGGAGGTTCTGTAAGTAGGGCACTTTGGAAAAAATGTGGGAATATCTAAAAAGTTAAAGAGGCACATATCCTATGACCATGGAACTCCACTTCCAGATAAATAGGTAGCCCAGAAAGACACCTGCATATATGCACAATGAAAGTTATACAAAACTGTTAATTGCAACATTTTTGTAATAGCATAACATTGTGAATAATTTAAATGTGCATTTAATTGCAGAGATAAATGGTGGCATTTTTCTTCACTGTAGTACTATGCAGCATTGCAAATGAACTAGAGATACATGTATCAACGTGAAAAGCTTACAAAAACATAATAGTGAATATTAAATGTCCGTATTGATGTTATTACTTATAGTTTTGTTAAAATATTATTTATGGATAGTAAAAAAAGGAGGCCGGGTGTGGTGGCTCGCATCTGTAATCCCAGCACTTTGGGAGATCGAGGAGGATAAATCTCTTGAGCCTACAAGTTCGAGACCAGCCTGGGAAACATAGTGAGACCCTGTCTCTACAAGGAAAAACAAAGGCAAGGAAATGATCAACATCACGTTCAAGTTAGTGTAATGTGAGGAGAATGAGGGGAAAATAGAAAAGGGGAGGAGTACACAGAGAGATAACAGGATATTTAATTCCCTTAAAAATAATCTCAAAAAGTAAGAAAAAAGGCCGAAAGAAATGGACGATCAATGAGTTAGAATATGAATATAATTGAAGCCTTTGATACTGTATTGTTGAAATGTTTTTTAAGTGTGTATCTGTATGTAACTGCAATAGACGGGTTTAAGCACAGAAGCTTGGTTTTGAGGGAGGTCTGTGGCAATCTCTGTCCTTTGGCAGTGTGCCTTCCTGTTACTATCATGACGCCTCTTTTCAGTGAAGATTCTTGAAAGAGTAGTCTGCATCGCTGTCTTTATTTCTCCAGTTCCCACTCATCTCTCATCCCACTCAATTGGTCTTGTAGCCCCACACAAGAGTTAAACAGTTTTTGCCACATCTTTAGTGAACCTGTTCTTTCTGTTTTCTTTTTTTGCTTTTTCAAAATGGAGTCTGGCTCTGTCATTCAGGCTGGAGTGCATCTGCACAATCTCAGCTTACTGCAGGCTCTGCCTCCTGGGTTCAAACAATTCTCCTGCTTCATTCTCTCCTGAGTAGCTGGGATTACAGATGTCTGCCACCACACCCCACTAATTTTTGTATTTTTAGTAGAGACAGCATTTCACCATGTTTGTCAGACTGGTTTCAAACTCCTGACCTCATGATCTGCTTACCTTGGCCTCCCAAAGTGCTGGGATTATAGGCATGAGCCACTGCACTTGGCCAAGAGCAGCTTGTCCTTTGTTTTTTTTTTTTCCCACACTGACAGTATTGGAAGGTTTGGACCTAACTTTCCCTGGTATTCCTCCCTCTGCTCCACAACAACCCTCTCTCCTGCTTTTCTTTACCTTTCCTTTGGTTTTAACTGCACAGTCTTTTTGCTGCCTCTACTGCTTTTCTGGACATGTTGGTTTTCCTCTGGATTCTGATGTTGAGCCTTTGTCAGTCTATACATTCTCTGGGTGATCTGACCACAACACGAGACTTCTACTCTTTATACAGTGACAAGTCAAATGTTACAATTTTAGTCCAGATTTCTTCCCAATCTCTAACCCCTTAAATACTTCTGCATACCAAGTATTTCCACTTAGATGACTCACATGTTTATCAAACTCAGTATCTTTACTACTGAAACTATATATATATTTTTATTTATATATATAAAAATTTATATATATTTATATAATACATATATTTTATATATATTTATATAATACATATATTTTATATATAATAATATATATTTATATATATTTTATTTTTATATATTTATATAAATATTTTTTATATTATATATATTTATATATGTATATTTATGTAAATATACATATATAAATGTTATATAAATATACATATATATGTATATATAAAAATATATATGTTATATTTATAAATATATATATATTTCTGTGTTCTCTATGATGCTTACCCATTTGTTGTAATTGTTTTAGGTAGAAACGTGACAATTTTCCTGGAATTTGTTCTTCTCCACTTTCTACATTGCCTTCCTCCTCCTTCTCTCTTCTCTGTGCCCTTTCTGCAATTCCTTATCTCCTCTCTCTTCCTTCCTCCCCTTCTTCCCAGTCCTCCTTCTTTTACTTCTTCTGTTCCTCTTCTAGGTAGAAAATGCTGTGGCATTCAGCTTCCCCACAAACTCTAGTCCTTTCTTTCCTGCCCTACTTCTGAACAAAACAGAAACAATGCAAGCAAATACCCTAACAGTCTGCTATTCTGAGTTTGATTCTCCAAATACCTATTTGCACATTACCATTTACTGTGGTGACTTTGGGCAAATTCTGAAGCTCCATTTGCTTTTATTTCCGCTTCTGTAAAGTGGGTATAATAATAGCACCTACGCCAGAAAGGTGGCTAGGAGAGTTCAATGCCAGTATCTTGAAAAGACTCAGAGCAGTGCCTGGCACATGTCAACATGATATGATTATTAGCTTTATTCATATTTCTTAGCTGTTACTGTGGTTTTTTGACATAAGAGATGGGGTCCTTCTATGTTGTCCAAGCCAGTTTTGAACTCCTGGGCTCAAGATCCTTTTGCCCCAGCCTCCCAAATGGCTAGCATTACAGGCGTGAGTCATCACCCCTGACCTCTGTCATTGTTTTTATTACTGCTTCTATTATTATTGTCTGTTGGCTGTCTCCATTATTCACTACTGTGAGAGATTATTTCAATTAATGTATAAAATACTTTTTAAGGTGGTTACTCTTCTGAAAAAATTAAGCAAGCTTTTCATATGTTTTCACAGGTAAATGTTTATGAATTGGATGCTTTAGAATCTCCTTTAAAAAGTTGAATCTAGTTTTCCGGGAAGGATAAAAGACGTTTGTGGAGCTGTCTGGGGTTTCTGGAGAAACGTCCCTAAACGGCTATATCAGAGCTGGGCTGATTTGGTATGGCTCTAAAAGAGTCAGGAATTTTTGTGGCTTGGTTGTTAAAATATTGGTAGCTTGAAATTGTCAAGGATGTGAGGATTTGTACAACAGAAACTGACAAAAGCCACAAATTCGGGCTCCTGAAGCAAGAGAGCCCATTTTACTTGCATATCACTGCATAGATTTTGCCAAAAGGTTAGGGTCACTATAAACTCTGATGTTATGACAGAGCATCTTACTGTGAATTTTAATACATCTTGTGGTAAATTTTGCTTGTAAGGTTTAGCAACTACTATATGGATTGTAAGTCAGTATAATAGTTACCTGTAAGCTCAGTGTTAGCCCCATCATTCAATCTCAAAGGAGTTTCCTTTGTGTATTTTCTACTGGGTCTTTTGTACATTTCCATGTGTCTTTGAGTGATTCGTGGCCAAATGAAGTTTTTGAACTATCTTTTGAAAAGTTAAAGACAAATACACTTCTTCAATAAAAAATAAATACATATTTTCCAAAGAAAAATTTCCCATCAATTTTAGAGCCAAGTTAGGGCAAGTCAGATTTTTAGAATAATTTTTTAGTTTTACCTATAACATTCAAACTGGAAGAAAACAGAATGAGAAAATATCTTATGAGGCACTGAATATTTATGATGATAATAAGCTATAATTTCCTCTATTGAAAAACCATCTCATAAAACGCACAACTGGTTGCTTGCTTTTTTTTTTTTTTTAACTTACCTAGTGAAAAACCACATGCAAGATCTTTTTGAAACTGACTAGTTCGCGGGTTCCACTTCCTGTTGTGAGGAGTGAAATCTATCTTAGATGCAATAAAGTTCTCAAAGATTGTTTTCGTTCTCCCATATAAACCAATTTAGGTTTCAAATTCATGTATATTAAATGAAACTGAAACTCTCTGAATTTGTTATTTCTATAATATCCAGTCTGTTTCTGGTCAGGGAAAACAGTTTTAACAGTTAATAATCTGCTTTAGGAGAATTACTGTCAGAACAGGGCTGACTCAATGACTCAATAACTAAGCTCCCCTTCCTACTTAAAAAAAAAGCCTTTCTTTGAGTTGGGCGCCCACTCTACTTGCGGTATTATTCTCATCCCATTTTAGGCACAAGAACGTGGTGTAGACCAAGGGTTGGTCTTAGAATTGAGACAAAGCTCACATTTTGGGGCTTTCCCTGGAAGTAGCCCTAAGGTTTGTTGGCAGAGCCGGAGGGCCTTCAGTCCCACTGGGTGTCACAGGAATGGGTGGTGGATACTGGTACCCAGCTGGGAGCGATGGAAGGAGCATCACCTCCTCTCTACCTTGGCTGATCCCATTGCTGCCTCCCAGGAACTTTCCTCTCACTCGTTCATCAGAAGGCTGCTCTTCTTATTTGTACTAATGTAATTTCATCTTGTTCATTGGGGGCCTGCATACTCTAGGAATGACTGTTAACAATGCCCTCTTCTCCCTGTTCCCCTGGCTCTTGGTTTGTCTTAAGTGCTCCCTAGGGACTCCTGGACCCCAGAGTCCCCAAAGTCTGCCCACCGTCTAAATTTACTTATTCTCTTCTTTGTCTTGAGACCTGGTTCTCTGCTAAAATTTAGCCACTCAAATAATATACATATTTGTGCAAAAATATTTTTGTCAATAGGTACTAGTTGGGTTTTACTGATCTCAGAGAATTGTCATATCCAAAACAAGTTCTAGGAGATGATTTGAGGGAATGGTTGGAACTTTAGGCCACAAGGCAGGTCAGTGGGAGGAATAATTGTGAAGTGAGGCTGAGACTACGTCCTTTTCATGATAACATGCCTGGATTTTAGTAACGTGCCATGATTATAACGTCTATACTTGCTTAAAAATTAAGGCAATTATTGCCATCTTTATGGATGATTAATTTTGGGGAAGATAAATTTTACTCTAACATTTGTCAGATAAAATGTCATTGCAGTATTTCTTGGGATCTATATTTCTTAGGAAATACAATTTAAACACTTTAGCTTCATTATAAGTGCTGAAGGAAATAGAAATCATACTTATTACAAAAATTATGATTTTTTTCTATTTACTAGACATAAAGTATTTGTTTATCTCAACAATATATTATATTACATATACTCACATAAAGGAATGTGGTTTAGTTCTCAGAGGATTTTCACAAATAAATCTGGCCAAATCTTTATAAGACCTATAGGATTAAAATGATGACCAATATCATCATTTTATAAATGAAGAAGCAGATTCAGAGAGGGCTGTTTTCTTGGGCAACACAGCTACTAATTATAATAGCCAGGAATTGATTCCAGGCCTCTGGATTTAAATACTTTCACCCTTCTTCAAACATACAGTAGGACCATATACAAGCGCTACGAGATCAATAGTTAGATACGTAGAATATAAGCCGGGCACCTCTAGAATAACATAAAATGCTGTGCTAAGCCTGCATACCACATTTTAGAACTGCTTTTCATTTTCATACTTTTTACCCTGTTCTCTACCTGTTAACAGAAAAGGTGAAGTCTTTTAAACTTAAATCAATTCAGCTTACATATTTGTAAAGAAAAAAAATAAAACTTCAAGCCAAAATTTTTTCTCTTTCTACACACATACACGCACACACGCCTGCACACATGCACACACACATACACGCACACACACACGCCTGCACACATGCACACACACATGCACACACACACGCCTGCACACATGCACACACACATGCACACACACACGCCTGCACACATGCACACACACACGCCTGCACACATGCACACACACACACATGCACACACACACATGCACACACACAAATATTTGAAAGCATTTAAAAATATTCTCCCTTTTTGCGGGTAGTCTGATTCTATGCTTGCTTAAAATGTATTGCGGAGAAAACGTATATTTCATGTATGTTGTCTTATGTCTGATTTGAAGATTTGAAGAGCTAGGCCAGAATAGTAGGTGGTAAATAATTTGTCTTCCATAAAACGTGAGAAATATTCAGAGATATTTAAAGACAGAATAACAAATTTTAATTTGTCTGTAAGTAAAAATTTCCTGATAAGGAGGGTTGATTGCTAGTGAGCTCTCACTAAAAGAGGTTGTGGAATTTCATTTTCTGGGATATTTAATTCATGTGGTTTAGGTGTAACCCTATGTGGTAGCAGGACTATGAACTTAATAGTTCAAGTGACTCTGTAATATTTTGAGATTGTAACAATTGTCTTCCAGGTTTATCTGAGTAATCATTGTTATTTTGAAATTGCAAAAGAAACAAGATATATTTTTCCTTCTCTCACAAAAATATAAAAGGGGAAATATTTTTTGATTTCGAAAACTTCTGTGAACACTGTGCTATCAAAACTGAAGTAGTAGTGAGAGAGCAGCCCGTGGGTGGGAACAGGAAACATGAGTGATAAGTGCTCTGTGCTCTGTGACATTCTTTTTTCAGGTTCAGCTCAATGTATATTGATTCTAATTAGCACATTTTGTGCCTCAGCTGGTAGCTCCCCGTTAGCTCTGCCTGGAGAGTTTTTTTTTTAGATTCCATCCTGCTCATAAACACTGCCACCTCCTCCCTCCTTCTCTCTTTACAAATGTTACAACACAATCAGAAATTTCCTCTTTTCTTTCCTTCCTGCATTTTCAGCAGGTTCCCTTGCGTCAGAAGCCGAGGAGGAAAACTCAAGGTAATTAGATCTCTTTTGTTTCTTTATAAACCCTTTCTGTGTGCGTTGAGTGTGGCTTTTCTCCGGATGCCTTCCTTGGGATCAGATTTTTGTCTGTCTTAATGCTAATATGAGGAGTGGACGGCAGATTAATTTTTGGTTATTGTTGAATCGATTTTAAGAAATGAGGATATGCTGTTCATTTGGATTAATCCCTCGTGGTGTGTCGAAAGAGCTTAGAAAAACTGGCAGTGAGTCGGGAAGTAGCTGTGTTTTGAGGTGGGCATTAACCCTTCACCATCTATTGCATAACGACTGCTATTACTATTGAGAGGAGCTACATTACTGCATGGATGTGCCTGCCAGTCTTACGATTTTGATTATTTTCACCTTATTCTTGGTGAATACTATTCTTAGACGAATACTTGCATATTAGTCTCGCTGCGCTGTTTCTTCGGCTATATCTTATACCTTCTAAGCATCAAATGAATGTTTAAAAATAAAACAGAAACGTCTTTTTTTTTCTTTTTTTTTGCATTGGCTTTGCATAAATCCAAGTCCCCAGGGGGTAGGCAATTAAAAGTTGCCTTTCACTGTGTCACATAAATCGGGGTAATACTTTACCTATGAAATCAGGGTGATAGTTTATCTACCTATTCATGTAATCATTGCAGGTTTTCTCACAATGAGTCGGAGGAGGATATCATGTAAAGATCTGGGCCACGCTGACTGCCAAGGGTGGCTGTATAAGAAAAAGGAAAAGGGAAGTTTCCTAAGCAACAAATGGAAAAAGTTCTGGGTGATGCTGAAGGGGTCGTCACTGTACTGGTATAGCAATCAAATGGTGAGTCTGCTTTCTCCCGCCTGGTCCCAGCCTCTTTTAACAAGGGGTAACATAAAGGCTTCAGGTGATCCCTATGGGAAAGTTAATTTTGATGTCTGGGAATCGGAGCAGAGTAAATAATTTATAGAAAGCACTTCCGGTCCAGTAGGTATGTAGGCTATTCTGTTGTGTTTTATGGAGAAGAAAAGCATCCTGTTCAATTACTCTTTGTTGGGGAGGAGGGGAGCGTTGACCTTTACATTCCTGATAAAGGAGACTTTGAAGTTCTGTTATTAATGTTACTACTTCACGAGGGATTCTAATCATTTCAGTATTTATGTGGGCATCACCTAACATGGCATCTTTACACGGTTAAGGTCTCTACTAAGAGGAGACTCAGCTTCACGACCTGCAAGGGTGTCAGTTGATTCAGTTCAGAGAAGCTTTTTCCATTTCTCCTCCTTTACTTTCTTCTCCCCCTTCTTTCCCTTTGACCTTCTTTATCAGATGGTTTGGTTTGGAATCACTAACCCATATGCCAGCTTTGCACTGGTGACTGTCACCTCTTGTCCCCTGATGTGCTCTGTGATAGCATTAAGCTAGTCATGCTTAGACAACATTTAAAAAGATAGTTGCCTAGTTTATTCCTTTAAAAATCAGGGTACTGCTATGGTCTGCTTCCCAGGTTAGTTTTCTGTTGAAAATGGCTGGAAATAAAGTTATCGTTAAAGAGTGTGCTGATATTTCATGGCCTGGGTCATGTTGAAAATGATGAGGTTGTTGAATGTTGAATGAGGAGACATTTCCAAGGAGAAATGCTCTCAATAAGCCCCAGTGAGGTTTGATTACTGCTCTCAGGAGAGTGTGAGTCTCTTTGTGGTACTGTGAAGATCAGCATTGGATGGCTGTTAATCAATTAAGGGGAAAGTACTTAAGAGTTGCTTATAAGCCAAGAATTTTTTTTTTTTTTGAGATGGAGTCTCACTCTGTTGCCAGGCTGGAGAGCAGTGGTGTGATCTTGGCTCACTGCAATCTCTGCCTCTAGGGTTCAAGCAATTCTTCTACCTCAGCCTCCCAAGTTGCTGGGATTACAGGCACACACCACCATGCCCAGCTAATTTTTATATTTTTAGTAGAGATGGAGTTTTATGATGTTGGCCAGGATGGTCTTGATCTCTTGACCTCATGATCCGCCCGCCTCAGCCTCCCAAAGTGCTGGGATTACAGGCATGAGCCACTGCACCCAGCCAGAAGGTTCTTTTTATGTGATATTCCTCTTGTGAAACAACTTGGACATGCCCATCATTTAAGCAACAGAGCTGCCCATCATGTAACTTTATAAATGCAAAGTAAGTACTGCATATTGTTTGTGGGCCAAATTTTTATTTGATAAATTTACATCCACTGCTAATCAGAAATTTTTGTTACTCACATACCTCTGGGCCCTGTTCATTAAAGATTTGGTTAAACCAAACCCAGATCCAATTCCAGTGCTTGGAATAAGCACACTCCTCTCTGCTCTTCTGCTCCCAAGCTATTGCTGCAGCTTCACCTCATGCAAAATGTGGCACAAAGCTCCTCTTTGGGTTCCATAAAAATAGATACTTTTTCCCCAAGCATTTGGTGCATTATTACAACTTTATCAAAATTTTAAGAGATTCACAAAAAGTCACGGGCAGAGTATGCAGTTTTCCATTGCCATCCTTTCCTCTCCTTTCTTCTCCCCTCCTGAATACATTCTTCATCATGTCTAGCATGAAGGGTTTTACCCAACTTAAGGCAACCTGGGTCTGCAGTCTTGCCTTCTATTGTAAGAGTTTTCCTAAACAAATACAGCTTTCTTCTTAAGAGGAATTGAGGTGAATATAAATGTCTCCTTCTTGTTTCATATTGTTTCAGGCTCTTGTGTTTGGGTAGTTGTGGCAAGTGATAGTCCTCCACATCTTTTATAACATGGGTGAACCTCCTGACTGGCTGCTAATTAATAGTGGTCAGGGAATTTCCCAAAGCTGTGGAAAGACTGGATGCTGATGGAGCTTGGCATGTCTGTGGAAAGTCGTAAAGCCCAGACAGAAGCAGGACGTTCATCTTCTCGGGCAGTCAAATTATTCAGCACGTATGTTCTGGGTGCTGTCCCTGTCCTCACAGAATTTAAAGGAAGTCCTTCTGAACCACATAGGCTGCCAGATTGGGCTGGCTTGGCCCCATCAGCTCATTCAGCTTATGATGCTCTTAGAGGAGCAATGAGTTACCTATTTTAGGCATTAGGAACTTCATGCTTCCACAAGGAGCAGCAGTGTTGACAGACTAGGCTAGAAAGAGGAAAAGGACAGAGCCTCAGATACACTCACGCATTCCTGCCCTGGCTTGCTTTCACGGCCACACAGAAAGCAGTATTCAGGGTGCAAAGCATGAACTTGAATACAGTTAGGTTAGCAGCATTGAACAGAGAATAAGCTTGCCATTATCTGGCTAGGGAACTATAGGATCAAATTAATGGTATGAAAACTAATGGTTGTAAAACTAATGGTATGTGGAGGAATTCTCCCTCTCTCTTCCTCTCAACCCCCACCCCCACAGGCCCTGAATCTTAATTACATGCTTATTGGAAGGGGGGAAAGGCTACTCAAGGAATGCTTGATAAGCAGTCATATTCCTGTTGTCTGTGTGGGTATCAACTGTGAAATAAGAGCCGAGCATGTCCTGTCAAGCCAAGAAACTTTGTTTACTTTCTGCCACTTAAAAGAATTCAGATTCAACAAAGTCCCTCTCGAAGCACCTAAGCCTAAGCACCTAAGAGCAGAATTCTCATTCTACCTTCCATGTTCCTTAACCTTGGGGTAGGACCAGCCCAGTCCCTACACTTTCTTATGTAACCTAAAGCTGAGAGGTAGCAGAGTCCATAGCATCTTGGGAAGAGCCACCTGTTAGTCTCTACCCTATGCCAAATGATCGCTACTTCTAGGTACCTTGCATGTATGCTCTTATTTACTCCTCAAAAACACTCTGAGAGGTAGTAACTATCTCCACATTTTGAAAGTGGGATAGACTGAAATACAGAGAGATTGTGTAAATCATCCCAAGTCGCACTGTAGTAAATGGAAGGAAACAGATTCACATTTAGGCCCCTTGGACTCCCAAGCCCATGACTTACAACATGCCAACCTGAGTCCCTTTGAGGCCAGGATATGTGACACAATTAAGACTGTCCTGTTTTCCTTTTTTTTGAGATGGACTCTGATTCTGTCGCTAGGCTGGAGTACACTGGCATGATCTCAGCTCACTACAACCTCTGCCTCCCGGGTTCAAGTGATTTTCCTGCCTCTGCCTCCCGAGTAGCTGGGACTACAGGCATGTGCCACCACGCCCAACTAATTTTTGTATTTTTAGTAGAGACAGTTTCAGCATGTTGGCCAGCATGGTCTCGATCTCTTGACCTTGTGATTCGCCTGCCTCAGCCTCCCAAAGTGCTAGGATTATAGGCGTGAGCCACTGTGCCCAGCCAAGACTGCCCTGTTTTCTGCCTTCAACAGAATTATGAGAGAACAGCTCTAAAAATGAAATTTAGGGCAATTCTCCTTTGAAATTACATGTGATCTCATTGTCATCGAATCCCTTTGCTTCTCCTCTCTCTCTCTCTCTCTCATTTCCTGACTCTGCCTGAGAAAGACCACGCCAGCCTTGCCTCTCTCCTGTTTTGTGCTGTTGTTACCCAGCCACTGATGCATGGTCTACCTTTTTCTTTCACCACACGTTGCTGCTTCAAACTGTACTACCCAGAATTCATTGAGAAAGGTCAAGTCCAGAGGCTCATCTGCCATTTTTCACACCACATGTTATGTGCTTAGAGTGTGACACAGCACACGAGATTGCTCGCCAAGTCTTACAAAGCCATATGCAAGTTTAACATCCGTAGAAATTCAGGCTGGTAAAATCTCAGATTTAAAATCCAGTTTTGTTTTCCCTTGCCCTTATGAGAAAGTACAAACTCACTTCCTGGCTTGTGGGATTCCCCTTAACTGGTAACCCTTCCTACTTCCTCACACTTGCCAGCCCAATCCATTTAAAGATGGCACTTCTTTTAATTCCTGTTAGAACATGGGCTGGCTCTCTTTAAGCCTTCGCATATGCTATTTCTCTGCTCAGAAAATGCTGTGTCCATGCCCTGATGTCTTTCTCCAATCCAATTCCGTCAAGCTTATTCTTCCTGAAAGGTCAAATTTTAGCTGAAATAGCCTTCTTCTAGAGGCACTTACCTTCCCTGGCTTAATTTTGGCTTTCTCTCTTTGTTCCCTGAGCGGCCTATCCTTTCCTTTCCTTTCTTTTCCTTCCTTCCTTCCTTCCTTCCTTCCTTCCTTCCTTCCTTCCTTCCTTCCTTCCTTCCTTCCTTCCTTCCTTCCTTCTTTCCTGCCTTCCTGTCTTCCTTCCTCCCTCCCTCCCTCCCTCCCTCCCTTCCTTCCTTAGAGGCTTGCTCTGTTGCCCAGCCTGGAGTATGGTGGTACAATCTTGGCTCAGTGTAACCTCTGCCTCCCAGGTTCAAGCGATTGTCATACCTGAGCCTCCTTGAGTAGCTGGGATTACAGGTGTGTGCCACCATGCCTGGCTGATTTCTGTATTCTTAGTAGAGACGGGGTTTCACTATGTTGGTCAGGCTGGTCTTAAACTCCTGACCTCAAGTGATCTCACCCCAGCCTCCCAAAGTGCTGGGATTATAGGTGTGAGCAACCTCACATCTATACTGGCCCATACTTTTCATACTATCATACTTGTCCTCTTTTTTGGGTACTTACTTGTCAGACTTGCTGTTTTCCATAATTGATCATCATTCTGTAGGACATGACCATGGGTATATCTTCAGCAACTTACTTCATGTCTGATAGTTAATTGGTACTCAGTTAATAGTTCTTGATTTCATATATAAGAATTAAGAATCTTCAGCATTTACATTACCCATGGGGATTTCGAGAAATGGAATCATGCATAAGGACTGGTTTTTGACAGAAAGTAGTTTTCCAGGAAAAGATTTCCACCTCTGTTCTTAAAAACAGATATGGGAAAAGGAGTGACCTGGGATTTGCTAGAAAGGCCCCATGGTTCTAAATAGGTCCTGCACGGCTGCTCCCATGGTGCTAACACATCATTAGGATCTTTGAGGAGTACATGTGGGAGAGGCGCATTCTGGGGACTAATGTGAACAAAGAAATGACAATATAAATAAGTTGTGCCAACCCACTGTGTTAGCGATTATACTGAATTCTTGTAAGAGTGAAGCAAGACAGATTTTATTATTCCCATTTTGCAAGACAGTTTACTGAGGCTCAGAGAATTTAAGTAACTTGCTCAAAGTCCCATAAGAAGTAAACAGCAGAGCTGGGATTTAAAACAAAGGTTCTCCTTGGCCGGGCATGGTGGCTCACATTTGTAATCCCAGCCCTTTGGGAGGCGGAGGCGGGCGGATCACAAAGTCAAGAGATCGAGACCATCCTGGCCAACATGGTGAAACCCTGTCTCTACTAAAAATACAAAAAATTAGCCAGGCTTGGTGGTACATGCCTGTAGTCCCAGCTACTCCAGAGGCTGAGGCAGGAGAATTGCTTGATACCGGAAAATGGAAGTTGCAGTGAGCGGGGATTGAGCCACTGCACTCCAGCCTGGCGATAGAGCAAGACTTGTTTCAAAAAAAAAAAAAAAAAAAAGAAGGTTCTCCCACAACAAAAGCCAGTCTCTTTTCCCCAGGCTACATCACTTCTTCTAAGGTAACTTAGGGCCAGTGTATGGGGGACTGAGACATGTAGTGATAGTGTAGGAATGTGGATTTGATCCAGCAGGCAGTAGGGAGCCACTGTGTATTCTTAAACCAGAAGGTGAGCCTGTGAAATTAACATGCTAAAAATATGAACCTAGCAGCAATAAATTGGATGTGTTAGAGGGCAAGGGAGCTTCCAGAGGCCAGTTAGGAGATGGTGAGAAAATGCAGGCATTCAGATATGAGTTCCTGGATTAGAGAGCTGGCAGTGAGAATTTAGGACACACTATGCTAATTAAAGGGGGCAAGGTATAAAGAGTACTTGGATATAAGACACAAACAATTTGAGGCCAAAATAGCATGATTCCAGGTATTAGAGCCTGGGGAGACTGGGAAAATAAGATGAAAATTGAGGGACAAAGAGTTTGTGACTAAGAAGCGTGGAATTTCATTTAGCTTCATTGTTGCTTACTTTTTTGGGTTTATTTTAGTTTTGTACATTGTTTCCTTGTATATAATTATTAGATACTTGTGTTTTTTAGTTTTCATTTACTGACACCATTTGTGCCATTGCATCACAAGTTCAAGGAAGCCTTGGGGCCCCTGGGTCTCCACCAGAAAAAGTGAATCACTCAACTATACTTCATAAAAACCTACGCAAACTGAAGAGGTTTGTAGGTTAATATCTAGTTTACTACCTATTACAGAGACTTTAAAATTATTTGAGAATCCAGTGTGTCTATGCAATTGTGATTATATGTCTCCTTTACTGTCTGAATGGTAAAGGCTTTGCATTTCTGGGGATTGAAGTAACTGTTTGCATGAGGTGCATTCTATCTCTAGCTGCATGTGTGACTTAAAGTGAATTTCAGAAGATCTTAGCTTTGGAAGGTATATTTCTTTTCTTTCTTTTTTTTTCTTTTTTTGAGATGGAGTCTCCCTGTATTGCCTAGGCTGGAGTGCAGTGGTGTTATCTCAGCTCACTACAACCTCCACCTCTTAGGTTCAAGCAATTCTCCTGCCTCAGCCTCCCAAGTAGCTGGGATTACAGGTGCCTGCCACCACACCCAGCTAATTTTTATATTTTTAAGTAGAGACGGGTTTCACCATGTTGGTCAGGTGGGTCTCAAACTCCTTACCTTGTGATCCACCTGCCTTGGCCTCCGGAAGTGTTGGGATTACAGGTGTGAGCCATTGCACCAGGCCAGAAGGTATATTTCTTGAAATCAGTTTTATGAAAATCTCTATAGTGAAGATGTAATCACTTTTTACATTGGTCAGAATTTACCCTTGTAGAAAATATTACTTGAAAGTCAAAATTTTCTCTTTTCCTGAGACAACTTTTCTGAAAGTTTCAGTAAATACAGAGTAAGTTTTTTTTCAGCTCAAGAAAAATAAAGAACGGATTAATTTTCCCTAGGAAAATGACATTAAATCTTCTGAGCTTTTATCAGTCACAGATTAGCATACATTTTGGAAAACGTCTGAGTGAGTTTACTATAGATTCAAAAAAAATTATATAAGAATTTATGAATATATTAGTCATAGCTTATTATATTCTTTCTTCCCCCACTACAGTGTAAGCAGCAGAGGATGTATTCTTTACTTGTCTGATTTAAACTCTGTCTCCATATCCTAGAAACTGGTAGGTACAGAGTATGCAACAGTATTTTTGGAAGGAATTGCTTAACTTTTATATTACTTAATTAATCAATTAGTCATATGAATCAACTAATTAAATTTAGCATTATTATTGAACACTGGCATATTCCCAGACTTCTACCAAAATAAGAATTATGGGCTTTTAATTTATTTGAACTCTATATTTATTGTCTTAGCCAAATACCAGCCTCTGAGTGTATCCCAAACAAAATTCAAATGTTTTGAAATGTTTCTTCAAGGCTGGGTGTGGTGGCTCATGCCTGTAGTCCCAGGACTTTGGGTGGCTGAGGTGGGCAGATCACTGAAGGTCAGGAGTTCGAGATCGGCCTGGCCAACATGGCAAAACCTGTTCTCTACTAAAAATATAAAAATTAGCCAGGCAAGGTGGCTGTGCCTGTGGCCCCATCTATTCAGGAGACTGAGGCAAGATAATCGCTTGAACCTGGGTGGCAGAGGTGAGCCGACATCACGCCACTGCACTCCAGCCAGGATTGAGTGCAAAAGCAAGACTGCATCTCAGAAAAAAAATTCTTTAGTGAAGACAATTCAAAGTAATTATGTGAAATTGATGAACTTTTGGCTAACATATGTTAATAGAATTTGTATTAGCCAGGAGAATGAGAAGGTGGAATGTTGACATGTCTAGACAGGGCAAAACATGACATTTCAGCAGCTGTAGGTGACTGGTTTACCTCAAGACAGTGACCCATGGATCAAAGGGGTAAAAATGCTGCTTAGTTAACATTTGAGAACCTAAATGTGAGAAGGATTGAGAACTTTCTTGAATTCTGTTACTTCTGACATTCTAATTTCACATGCGTGGAAATTATTATTTTTTGAGGCTGGAGTTCAGTGGTGTGATCTCGGCTCACTGCAAGCTCTGCCTCCTGGGTTCAAGTAATTCTTCTGCCTCAGCCTCCCGAGTAGCTTGGACTACAGGCGCCCGCCACCATGCCCAGCTAATTTTTGAATTTTTAGTACAGACAGGATTTCACCATATTGGCCAGGCTGGTCTCGAACTTCGATCAGCCCCCTTCAGCTTCCCAAAGTGCTGAGATTACAGGCATGAACCACCATGCTTGGCTAGAAATGATTTTTTAAATGGGCATTTTGTTTATTTATTGTCTATAATGTATCATTGTGTTCTAACAATTATTTTCCTTTGTAGATCCTTAAATGTATTTCTAAAATAATGGTTCCCCATCATAGCTTCATGGTCACATTATCTGAAGTTGGGATAGGCAGTTCTTAATAACTTCTTGTCGCTGACTCCATATAATGTGGGAACAACTGCTCATGTTGCCAGTGTTGTTTTCCTTTAAATTCTTTCCAAAATTTTCAGAATTACTTGTGAAATAGCAAGAGTTAGGAAATGTTGGTTTCTTTTGTTTTGTTCTCAGAGGGCAGTGATATGCGTGGGCATTGCGAGAGTGAATGCTGTGGTTGGAGTATTTTAGAGGATAGTCTTAGCTCATGGGAGTGACATGCCCACTCAGGCGACACAGCCTCCCTCTTTTCTCTAGTGGACAGCGCATAGTACTTTTGTTGGTGTTTTGACAACTCCTTTAAAATAAAACACACTGGATTCATTAAACACATAGAATCCAATGTCTTGCTTTTTGAAAATTTAAAGTAAGTGAAAAATGCTTTAAAAGTTCATATGATAGGGCTTGGTGTGGTGGCTCACTCCAGTAATCCCAGCACTTTGGGAAGCTGAGATGGGAGGATCACTTGAGGCCAGAAGTTTGAGACCAGCTTGGTCAACATGGAGAGACTACATCTCTTAAACAACAACTAAAAATTAAAATTAAAAAATGTAATAAAGAGTATACAGTAGTATGGGCTTGTAGGAAAAATTTGAAAATCCAAGTAAGCGAAATAAAAAAAGAACACACACATGGAGGCAAACAGAAATAAATGAATAAAGGTAATACAGGCTCCACTACCACAGCGTGACTATATTTTCATGTATGTGTTTCCAAGTATCATTTCTACATTTTACAAAAATAAAATAATAATATGTATGATGTTGTTGTGACTCGATTTTCTCACTAAGCAATATATAGAAACAAACATATTTCCATGTTGATACATATATATCCACATCGTTTCTAATGGCTGTAAGAATTACACATGAATACATGATGTTCATGTGTCAATGCATAGCATGTAAAATAAAAAATGCCTTTTATCCTAAAATCATTTAAAATAGTTAATAAGAAATAGAGTACATAAGTGCACACACACTAACTTAAATATAAATTGATATGTATTGAATTGATATTTTTAGTGCATAAATGTATAAGTATAAATATCAACACATAAATAGATATATATGTATAAGTATTAACATGTATAGAGATACATATATAGATATATGTGGTATAAATATTAGCATATATAGAGATATGCATGTGTATAAACATACATAGATATGTATATGTGCATATAATTTAATCATTCTTCAAGCAAGCGGGCAGTAAGGTGGATTTTGGCCACATGGTATAGGGACAAATGACACCTGCTTTATTATGACGTCTTGTAGCTCTAAGTCAGTGATGCAAATGTCTATGCATCCATTTTCTTGCAAATAACTATTGACCAAGAACACTATCTCTACATAATTCAAAGCTACTTTGAGAAGACTGAATGCTAAAAGCAATATTTAAAAAATCAAAGGAATGTGTACAAAGAAAAGCAATGTGTTTGCCTAAGTATTGAGATTTTAGGATGCAGAAGAATTGTGCTAGGAATTTGCAGACACCGGGAATGGTTTCTCTCAGTGACTATGACCTGTCCTGTGGAGTAGAGTCCAAGAATACCCCTACTGACCCCGTGTAAATGATGATTTTAAGCCACAAGACAGGGAAATGGACTAGAAGACATTGGGTGCTTGTCAATGCAGAGTTTTTTACCCTGGAGGAAGAGTTCAGGTAATACCGAATTAATGGTGAGGGTATGGGCACATTTCCCAAGCAACAGAATGTGAAGTGGCTCATGGGATGAGCTGAACTTTTCATTAGGTTTGAGGATTTTTCTGAGAAGTCTTTATTTGAAGATTTATCATCTGCCTGGTACAAGCTCTTTTAAGGGTCAAGTTCCAGCCATCTCTGCAGACAAGCTTAACTGATAGACTCATCTGTCACTGTGCTGCTGCATTTAATCTTCCATAGAGCATGTTTCAAGAAGATTTCAAAAGGAAGCTATGCAGTGGAAAGTTTTAAAAAAATATAATATTTCTGTAAGGAGTTAGCATTTAGGGAAACATGTTTGAAACAATATCTTTGAAAAAGACATAAGAGAAGAGCACGCTATAGGGGAAGATATCCCTGGGCTCAGAATGTAGACTCTCTACATTCCCTTGAAAGAGAATGTACCCAGTTTTAATTCTACTCTGATTCTACCCTGGTACTGAGGCTCCTTGAATGAATAAACAAATGTGGTGCACATATCAATGGAATAAGATTCAACTTAAAAAGGAAGAAAATTCTGAGACCTGCTACCACATGGATGAACCTTGAAGACATTGTGCTAAGTAAAATAGGCCAGTCACAAAGGGATAAATACTGTAGGATTCCATTTGTGAGAGAGAACTACAGTAGTCAAATTTGTCAAATTCATAGAGACAAGGAGTAGAATGGCAGCCTTAGAAAACCACCCACCATCCCTGGGCCTGGCTTCTGTGTCTGTTCTACGGAAGCATGAATAGATGTCTGTTACCTGTGAAAGAGATGGTGCTCATTAACAGCACATCAGCCACTGATTTCACACCTTGAATCTTGTAAAACTTACCACAGCAAATGCATTTTCATTCTTTACTAACAATAATGAGTTCAGAGTAGTAGCTTTAAAACTAAAAAAAAAAATTAATTTAGTTAACCATCTTAGCCATTTTTAAGGGTACAGTTGAGTGGCATTAAATAGGTTCCTATTATTATGCGACCATCCTCATCCATTTCCAGAGCTCTTTACACCTTGCAAAACTGAGAGTCTGTACCTATTAAATAATAACTCTCCATTCCTTCTCCTCCCAGTGCCTGGCAACCACCATTCTACTCTCTGTCTCTATGAATTTGACCACTGTAGTTCCCTCTCACAAATGGAATCCTACAGTATTTATCCTTTTGTGACTGGCCTGTTTTACTTAGCATAATGTCTTCAAAGTTCATCCATGTGGTAGCAGGTCTCAGAATTTTCTTTCTTTTTAAGCTGAATCCTATCCTATCGATGTGTGTACCACATTTGTTTATTCATTCATATGTACATTCATTCATATGTTTATTCATTCATATTTGGGTTGCTGCTACCTTTTGGCTATTGTAAATAATGCTGCTATGAACATGGGGATACAAATATCTCTTTGAAGCTTTCAGTTCTCTTGGTTTTATACCTAGAGGAGGAATTGCTGGATCATATGATAGTTCAATCTTAATTTTTTTGAGGCACTACCATGCTGTTTTGCATAGCAGCTACACTGTTTTAGACTCCCAACAATAGTGCACAAAGGTTCTGGTTTCTCTACATTGCCACCAGCAATGTAATTAATTATTTACAGCCATCCTAATGGGCCTGAGGTACCATCACATGGTGGCTTTCATTTGCCTTTTCCTATGACTAGTGGCAGTGAGCAACTTTTCCATGTGCTTATTGGCCATTTCCATATGTTCTTGGGAGAAATGTCTTTTGCCATTTTTGAACCGGATTTTCTTAGTGGTGGTGGTGGTATTTTAATAGTACACATGAGACTCACAAAAACAGCTTGAAGAGATTTGAAAGTTCCTGAAGTATTTGATGACTTTACATTGCATGAAGGCAAGATTATGTGTTGTACGGACTGTGGTTTTGAAAGAATTAACCTAATCTTTGTTACTTCTAAATCTCTAATATTGAAAGAGAATGCACCTGATTTAAAACTTTCTTTTTCTTTTTCTTTTTTTTGAGACAGAGTCTCACTCCGTCACCCAGGCTGGAGTGCAGTGGCGTGATCCTGGCTCACTGCAACCTCCACTTCCCAGGTTCAAGTGATTCTCCTGCCTCAGCCTCCTGAGTAGCTGGGACTACAGGTGCCCACCACCATACCCAGCTAATTTCTGGTATCTTTAGTAGAGATGGGGGTTTCACCATGGTGGCCAGGCTGGTCTTGAACTCCTGATCCATTCATCTCCGCCTCCCAGAGTGCTGGGATTACAGGCATGAGCCGCTGCGCCCAGCATAAATTTTCTTAAATGTTGCTCTTTTGTCTATTCTTCCCCAATTTATGCAATAACCGTGGATGGCAGATGTATTAGATAGCAAGAGATAAAATTTAGTCTACAATGATGAGATTTTATGAAATTTCTTCCAATTCATTTAAAACCTTTCCTTCATATGTATTGCTTTTTTTCTTTTCCTTTTTTTTTTTTTGACTACGCTGCTGCAGAGACCAGCATAACTGTGTGAAAACAATAGCACATTTGTGGATTTCAGGCTTCCAAAAGAATAGGGCAGAGATGAGCCTGAGCAGAAGCTAAGAATTTCACACCACGAGAACAATCACACAAAACTCTTAAATTTTGAGGCTTCCATCTTAATTGTTTTTAAAAATTACATTTCAGAAGATAATTACTATCTTTGTGTGTCAGACTACCTGAAAGTTCACTAGTAACTTAATTTCACATAAAATACGATTTTGCTACAAGTGGTCTCCTCACTTCAGAGCCCTTTCCCTCCTTCTCCATAAGGAGAGAATGGAAGAATGTGAGTGGCTAGCTAGGAGAGGTGACTTAAAAAGCATGGAACAGGATGCCAACCACTTCTTGGTCACCACCTAAACATGACCTAACATGATAGTGAGATAGTCATATCCTTGGTTGACTTTTTTTTTTGGAGATGGAGTTTTGCTCTTGTTGCCTAGGCTGGAGTGCACAGGCACGATCTCAGTTCACCACAACCTCTGCCGCCCGGGTTCAAGTGATTCTTCTGCCTCAGCCTCCTGAGTAGCTGAGATTACAGGCATGCGCCACCATGCCCAGCTTATTATTATTATTATTATTATTATTTGAGACGGAGTTTTGCTCTTGTTAACCAGGCTGGAGTGCAATGGCACGATCTCGGCTCACCGCAACCTCCGCCTCCTGGGTTCAGGCAATTCTGCTGCCTCAGCCTCCTGAGTAGCTGGGATTACAGGCACGCACCACTGTGCCCAGCTATTTTTTTTGTATTTTTAGTAGAGACAGGGTTTCACCATGTTGACAGGATGGTCTCGATCTCTGGACCTCGTGATCCACCCGCCTCGGCCTCCCAAAGTGCTGGGATTACAGGCATGAGCCACCATACCCAGCTGCTTGGTTGACTTTTAGGAGGGAATAATAAGGAGGGATTGTTGTGCTAAGCAGTTGGGCTGTTCAGGGGTGGGAATGTTTTCTGCGAGGGGAATAGCATCCTGGTTTAGGTTTCCTAGAAGCAGATTCTTGAGAAGAGAATTTGGGTGCAAGCAGTTTACTTGAGAAGTGATCCAGGAGATACTTGGAAAGCAAACAGGGAAGTGAGAGAGGGTAGAAAAGTTAGTTTAAAAAGTTCTCCATAGTAAGCAGCGTAGGTAACCCTGTAGGTAACCAAAACTTCATTCTTCTGGGGGAACTCTGAGAGTCTGTGAAAAACATGTACTCCAGAGTTTTCACACTAAGGGAAAAAAGAACTGGGATAGTTATTTATTTATTTATTTGTATATTTTTCTTTTCTTTTTTTTTTTTTTTGAGACGGAATTTCGCTGTTGTTACCCAGACTGGAGTGCAATGGCATGATCTCAGCTCACCGCAACCTCCGCCTTCTGGGTTCAAGCAATCTCCTGCCTCAGCCTCCCGAGTAGGTGGGACTACAGGCGTGCGCCACCATGCCCAGCTAATTTTTGTATTTTTAGTAGAGACGGGGTTTCACATTGTTGACCAGGATGGTCTCGATCTCTTGACCTCGTGATCCACCCGCCTCGGCCTCCCAAAGTGCTGGGATTATAGGCGTGAGCCACTGTGCCTGGCTATTTTTCTTTTTTTAGAGATGAGGTCTCACTGTCATCCAGGCTCGAGTGCAGTGGTGTGATCATAACTCACTGCAGCCTAAAACTCCTGGGCTCAGGCAGTCTTCCTTCCTCTGCTTCCTGCATAGTTGGGGCTCCAGGTGCACATTGCTGTGCTTTGCTAATTTTTGTATGTTTTTCTAGAGAGATGTCTTACTCTGCTACCCAGGCTGGTCTTGAACTCCTAGCCTCAAGAGATCCTTCTGCCTTGGCCTCTCAAAGTGCCGGGATTACAGGTGTGAGCCATAGATCCTGCCTAGCTGGTGGCATTTCTACCCCAAGTCCCATCAGTCGCTGGGAGAGTCCATCCCAGGGGCCGTGATCTCTGAGCACCTCTGCATAGCTGGAAGAGTGGAATCGGGCAGCCAGAGAAGCTTTCTCACAAAGAGATGCAGGTACTAGTGGCAGGAAGTCTTGCCATTGTGTCCTGGGCGGTAAGGACAGGGCATGTGTCAGGGTCACTGGGAGTAAGTGATTTTACCGCAGAGCCCTCCCCTCTTCACCCTGTTCGAGCCTTAGTATCCCAGAACCATCATCATTAGCATAATCAATGCTTTCCATCTGTTTTTATAATCAATGCCAAGAATCTCTGGGTTTTGTAGGAAATTGGGCCTTTCCTTCTAGTCAAAAACTTTCACCAAATGTCTATGTAGAATATCTATTTCTAGGTGTTTGTAAGAAAAAACTCTCTGGGTCTAATTCTAACTTTATTCACAGGGTAATGTTAGCTAATCTGAAAAACAACAATATTTTAGTAAAAATACACCCTAATAATATATGGAGACTATAGAAAGTTTGCTAGCATTGTTAGTCTCCAAAGAATCTAAACTGTTGTTTTCCAACCATTAATCTTATGCAAAGAAAAGAGAGGAGAGCTGAGACACAGAAACAGCTAGTCAGAGGGCTTAGCTTACAATGCACGCAGTCACAAAGCTTATTTTGCACTTTGGGAGGCTGATGGGGGCTGATCACTTGAGACCAGAGTTTGAGACCCATCTGGTCAATATGGTGAAACCCTGTTCCTACTAAAAATACAAAAATTAGCTGGGCATGGTGGCATGTGCCTGTAACCCCAGCTACTTGGGAGGCTGAGGCAGGAGAACCACTTGAACCCAGGAGGTGGAGGTTGCAGTGAGATGAGATAGTGCCATTGCATTCCAGCCTGGGTGAAAATAGTGAGGCTCCATCTCAAAAAAAAAAAAAGCTTATTTTATATTACTTTTTTTTCTGGGTCATACCTTCTCTTTTGTTTTCTTTTAATCCCTTTTCCTGCTTTCCTCGGAACTAATCATAAAACCTTGGATTTTTTTCCAGCTTTAGCAAATCTTACATTATTACACACATCTATGTTAATTTCCATTTAGTCTGGAGAAGCTGGTTATAGCTACTTATTCACCATGAGGACAGTGATTCAGAGAGGTTAAGTACTCTGCCTGGGATATCAGAGCATGTGGCTTGCATTGAGATGTTGACTCCAAATCCAGGGTTGTTTTTCCTGTGCCATGTGTTGACTGCAGATCCTTTCCTCTTCCAATTTCAGTTTCTGAGCCTGTTTCAGCTCTGAAGAATTTCTTCAGTCTCGTCTTTAGAATTAGTCGACTGGTTGCTGGGTCCTGGTCTGAGTCCTGTCTCTTTATTAATGGCACATGATGGTTCCCATGTTATAATGCCAGGTTAGCTTGGCATTCTAGGCTCTGACATTTGGCATGGGATTCATTTCCTCTCAAGGCTGTGATCACAGCACTGCCTCACTGGGATATGCTTAGCGCTCAATCAACGTTAGATCTTATTCTGTGTTATTCAAGATTATTATATTTTTTAAAAGGATTCCAAGCACGCTCCCTACTAGGCCTACTTCTGATATCTGGAAGAAAATAAAGCACAAACATTTTTTCTTGCTTTTGGTGCAGTGCTTGTCACCGCCTGATGAGAATACGCGCGTCTCTCTGTGTTAGTTGCAGAATGTAGATTGTATTGTTGGGCTAATCTTCACATTACCTTTTCCGAAAGGAAGGGGCAGATGAGTTGCAATGTCATGGATGCTATTGTGTGGAGAGAAGGAGGGAAGCTTTAGATTCTGTGCAATTTTAGAGGGGAAGAAAGTCGAAAACCTACCAAGACTAGGTAAAAATGACAATAACATGTTACTATGAAGAGTCCTTACTTAGTCTGCATGCCATGAAGTATGTATAGTTAAAATTCTGTGGTCTCTCAGAGCAATGATTATTTGTGTGGGGTTATGTCACCATGTTTACATTCAGTTAGGTTTGTTTCTATTTGTTTTTTTTATTTTTTATTTTTTTTGAGATAGAGTCTCGCTGTGTTGCCAGGTTGGAGTGCAGTGGTGCAATCTCAGTTCACTGCAACCCACACCTTCTGGGTTCAAGTGATTCTCATACCTTAGCCTCCAGAGTAGTAGGGATTACAGGCAAGCACCACCACACCCAGCTAGTTTTTGAATTTTTAGTAGAGACAGGGGCTGCACCGTGTTGGCCAGGATGGTCTCCTGACCTCGTGATCCTCCCACCTTGGCCTCCCAAAGTGCTGGGACAGGCGTGAGCCACTGTGCTGGCCATTTCTATTTGTTTTTGATTTTCAAAACTGCTTTTCTTTTTGTGTTTGTTTTTGACTTAAAAAATCAATCATGTACCCAATTCCAAAGTCAAAACTGTAACAAGTAACAGCCAAATCAATCCCCCTTGCATCTCTGTTCTCTATCCTTGTTTTTCTCCCTTTTCCATTTGTTTTTGGTTTATTTTTCCATGTTTCTTTTTGCAAATACTGCAAGTATGTATTGTGAGTGAAATCCCATCCTCCTTTCTCACACAAAATTAGCTTATTCCATATATAGTACTGCACCTTACCTTTTCTCTCACTATGTCCTAGAGCTTGTTCTGTATGTTGATTAGCATTTTTCATAGTTATTCACTGTGTGTGGATACCACAGTGTATTCAACTGTCCTCTGATGATAGACATTTGCATTCTTTACAGTCCTTTGTAAACACAAACAATGCTGCAATGCATATATCATTCCGCATATTCTCCAAGGTATATTTAGGACAGATCTCAGAAGAGGAATTTCTGGGTCAATGGGCAAGTGCATTTTGCTGATTACGATCCACCTTCCTTCTGTTGGGTTCCATTTTGTGTTACCATCAGCAAGGCATGAGAACGACTGTTTCTCCATAGATCTGGAACTTTTTTTTATTTTTTATTTTTTATTGGATTTTAGGTTTTGGGGTACATGAGCAGAGCATGCAAGACAGTTGCGTAGGTACACACATGGCAGTGTGCTTTGCTTTTCTTCTCCCCTTCACCCACATTTGGCATTTCTCCCCAGGCTATCCCTCCCCATCTCCCCCTCCCACTGGCCCTCCCCTTTTCCCCCCAATAGACCCCACTGTTTAGTACTCCCCTTTCTGTGTCCATGTGTTCTCATTTTTCATCACCCACCTATGAGTGAGAATATGCAGTGTTTCATTTTCTGTTCTTGTGTCAGTTTGCTGAGGATGATGTTTTCCAGATTCATCCATGTCCCTACAAACGACACAAACTCATCATTTCTGATTGCTGCATAATATTCCATGGTGTATATGTGCCACATTTTTCCAATCCAGTCTATTATCAATGGGCATTTGGGTTGATTCCAGGTCTTTGCTATTGTAAACAGTGCTGCAATGAACATTCGTGTACATGTGTCCTTATAGTAGAACGATTTATAGTCTTTTGGATATATACCCAGTAATGGGATTGCTGGGTCAAATGGAATTTCTATTTCTAAGGCCTTGAGGAATCGCCACACTGTCTTCCACAATGGTTGAACTAATTTACACTCCCACCAACAGTGTAAAAGTGTTCCTTTTTCTCCACATCCTCTCCAGCATCTGTTGTCTCCAGATTTTTTAATGATCGCCATTCTAACTGGTGTGAGATGGTATCTCAATGTGGTTTTGATTTGCATCTCTCTGATGACCAGTGACGATGAGCATTTTTTCATATGATTGTTGGCCTCATATATGTCTTCTTTCGTAAAGTATCTGTTCATATCCTTTGCCCACTTTTGAATGGGCTTGTTTGTTTTTTTCCTGTAAATCTGTTTGAGTTCTTTGTAAATTCTGGATATCAGCCCTTTGTCAGATGGGTAGACTGCGAAAATTTTTTCCCATTCTGTTGGTTGCCAATCCACTCTAGTGACTGTTTCTTTTGCCGTGCAGAAGCTGTGGAGTTTCATTAGGTCCCATTTGTCTATTTTGGCTTTTGTTGCCAATGCTTTTGGTGTTTTGTTCATGAAGTCCTTGCCTACTCCTATGTCCTGGATGGTTTTGCCTAGATTTCCTTCTAGGGTTTTTATGGTGTCAGGTCTTATGTTTAAGTCTTTAATCCATCTGGAGTTAATTTTAGTGTAAGGTGTCAGGAAGGGGTCCAGTTTCTGCTTTCTGCACATGGCTAGCCAGTTTTCCCAACACCATTTGTTAAACATGGAATCCTTTCCCCATTGCTTGTTTTTGTCAGGTTTATCAAAGATTGTATAGTTGTATGGAACTTTTACAGTTAATTTTATCTTACCTTTTCTTCAATCTCCATTTCCTTACTTTCTATTTTAAAGAATGTAATTCAGATTTCTCTAGTGGTCGTGAGTCTGTGTGTAGTATGAGAATCTAGTGACAATTGTTCTAAGGTGGCGTGAGAATGGGCTGCTCAGCTCAGAGTTTAGACCTCATCTGTTACCAATTCCCTGGGGGTTCAGGGGAATAACTGAGAAAACAATAGGTTGATATGGAGAAATGGAGACTTTTGCAGCTTCTCCTGATTCAGATAGTCATTGGGTGACCTTTTTAAATTTGCTTAAGGTAATTTCAAGAATTTCAATTCTATATTCACTTAAAAACACAAAAGTATATTACAAAGAAACCTTTATCATTTTTAGCTATTCTTTTTCTTTAATTCAAGATTCTATTTAAGACCTATAATTTATTTAATAACAGGTTTTAGGGGAGAAAATGTTACAATGAAAATATACATAGATTCTAAGGTGTCTTCTGATTTCAGAATTATTGAAGTGTAAAGTAATCAGGTTTTTAGAATCAAGGAGCTGTGGTTCCACTGAAAATAGAGAGATAGTATTACTTTTCATTTTTTAACCAGGAACTCCATGACAGTTTCCTATATCACCATTCATCTGTTTCTGGCTTGGTCTTCTTCGACCTCCTTAGACTTAGGAATACACGTCACTCTTGTTCCTCCTAGTCAGCCTTTCTGTGTTCCTGACATGTGTAGGTACCTAAGAAGTCATTTTCTATATTTTCCAAAACACTTGTGGTACGAAAAGGCCAACTGTTACCATGGCGGTGAGCACTTATTGTTGCATTTAAATTCTAAAATCTGATGTCCTATTTTAGTTAATTTCTAAAAGACTTTTTTTTAGAGCAGTTTTAGAGGAAGGTACAGAGGTTTCCCATGTGCTCCCTGCCCATACCCATGTGCAGCCTCCCCATTATCAATATCCCCATCTGCATGGGAGATTTGTTATAACTGATGAACTGACATTGGCATATTGTTGTCACCCAGACTCCATAGTTCATATGGGTTCACTCTTGGTGTTGTAAAGTCTATGGGTTTGGACAAATGTATAATGACATATATCCACTTTTATAAAAATACAGTGTAGGCCAGGCGCAGTGGCTCAAGCCTGTAATCTCAGCACTTTGGGAGGCCGAGGTGGGTGGATCACGAGGTCAAGAGATTGAAACCATCCTGGTCAACAAGGTGAAAACCCATCTCTACTAAAAATACAAAAAATTAGCTGGGCATGGTGGCGCATGCCTGTAATCCCAGCTACTCAGGAGGCTGAGGCAGGAGAATTGCCTGAACCCAGGAGGTGGAGATTGCGGTGAGCCGAGATCGTGCCATTGCACTCCAGCCTGGGTAACAAGAGTGAAACTCTGTCTCAAAAAAAAACAAAAGAAAAAAACAGTGTATCTTCACTGTCCTAAAAGCCTCTGTGCTCTGCTAAATATTAAAATCTAATGTTCTGTTTTAGTTAATCTTTAAAAATCTCTGAAGTATGGCAAATACTGTGTAAAATATATATGTCTCTAAAATTCCTGTAGTCCAAGCTTGAAACCATGTGGTACTGGAAATATAAACCTAATTTTGTATCTATGAACAAATCATGCTGAATTGTCAGTGGGATTGTCAGAAGCTTCATATTTCACCTGCTTCCAAGTGTCACTGATAGACAATTAGGAGAGATTTAATTTGCATATTATTCTCCAAACTTTTTCTGCACCTTATCTTTTTAAAAACAGCTTTATTAAGGTACATTTTATGTATCATAAAGTTCACCCTATTTAAATTTGTAGTTTATTTTTGGCAGATTTATCAAGTGATGCAACCATCATAATAAATCAGTTTAAAATAATTTTTATTGTACCAGTAAGGTCCCTTATGCCCATTTACAGTTAATTTCCACCCCCAACCCCAGGCAACCACTGTCCTGCTTTCTGCCTCTATAGAATTGCCCTTTCTGGATATTTCACAGAAATGGAATCACACAGTCACGTGTGATCTCTTGTGTTTCCCTTTCACTTAGCAGAATGTTTTTAAGGTTCATCCACGTTTCAGCATGTGTCAGTGGTTTGCTCCTTCTCATTATTAAGTAGCATTTCATTGGATGGCTGTGTCATACTCTATTTAGTAGTTGACGGACATTTAGGTGGTTTCCAGTTCTGGGTTATTATGAATAACTATTTGCTATAACGATTTACATGCAAACATTTGCATGGGCATTTGCATCCATTTCTCTTGGGTCGATACCTAGGAGCAGAATTGCTCAGTTGTATGGCAATTAAATGCTTACTTTTTTTAAGAAACTGCCAAACTGTTTTCCACACTGCCTTCTGCATCTCATTTTAACACTTTCTTTATTCTCAGAGGAAAAAAATTATAGTCCCATCATTCATTCACAAAATTATTTATTCCACACCTTGTAAATAATATGTATGAGCAACACAGTTATTTCCTTCAAGGCACTCACAGTCTGTTGGAGAAGCAGACAAACAACCAGATAACTAAATATAGTAAGAGAGGTCTCATAAGGGAGGTCTTCCCCTGGGGCTGGAGGCAGACAGGAGGGTACCTAATCCAGGCTTAAGGGAACAGGGAAAAAGTTTTGGGGATTGTCATTCCGAAGTTGAATCCTGGAAACTTATCTAGGGGAATGAGATAAGAAGGGCATTATAGGGCCAGGGAGCAGGAGGCAACCTGCCTTTCTTTCACCTTGGAGCCCTTTACTCTGAGTGTTTTTTTGTTTGTTTTGAGAGTGGATCTCACTCTGTAGCCCAGGCTGGAGTGCAAGTGGCGCCATCTCAGCTCACCGCAGCCTTGAACTTCTGGCCTCAAGTAATCCTCCCACCTTGGCCTCACAAAGCATTTGAGATTATAGGCATGAACCACTACATCTGGCCAAGAGCAGAGTGCTTAAAGGAGACGTAAATACTAGAGGTGATTCATGACATCACAGAGATGATCAGCAACCTTTATGTTTACCCCTTAATGTTTTAACACCAACCATTTTGATAGAAATGTGTATTCGATGCAGCCTAATGACAGCAACTGCATGTGATACTCCACGGAGATGAACAAAATCAGACATGCTGGGAAAAGCGAATGGGCTGAACTGTGAGGAGAAAGGCCTTTGAGATCACACAACATCTACAACAAAGTGAAAAATAATGTGTTTCTTCGGAATGTATGACTAGATTTGGAAAGACAAGTTTGCACAATGTCCAAAGGATGGGTTTGATACCTTGGCAGGAAAACAGGTCTTTATTACATCAAGATTTTGAGGGAAGCTTGCAGGTACCAGTACAGAACCTGGAGGAAACTTTTTTTTTTTTTTTTTTTTTTTTTAATAGAGATAAGGTCTCCCTATGTTGCCTGGGCTGGTCTTGAACTTCTGAGCTCAAGCAATCCTTCTGCCTCAGCCTCCCAACATGCTGGGATTACAGGTGTGAGCCACCTGCTCAGCCACCTGCAGGACACTTTTTAGAAAGTTAGGAATTAAAGAAGAAGGATCACATACAACAAAGTTATTTTAGTTAATATAATAGGCAACAAGGGATCTGGAGAAGCGTAGGAGGAGGAAAAGGAGGAGAAAGAGAAGAAAACTGTCGTTCTCTCAGGATTTGCCCTCTGTGATTGTCATTTTTGAGGCATTTTTTTTTGCAAGTCAAATAAGCAAGGACCATTTTTGACACAAATTATATGTGATTTTGAATATAGTTCAACTGTTCAGAATTTTTTTAAAAAAGCCTCTGCTTATAAAGTGATAATTTCCTGGGGAAATGCTAAGATGTTTTCACCCAAACTTATTTAGGCTCCTATTTAAGGGAATATCAGCTGTTTCAGTTAATCAGAAAAGGAATCCACCCACATGAAGATTTACAATTTATTTTTTACATTGATTTAATTAAATTTATTATTATTATTATTATTTTGAGACACAGTCTAACTCTGTCACCTAGGCTGGAGTGCAGTGGTATAATCATGACTCATGGCAGCCTCCACCTCCTGAGGCTCAGGTGATTCTCCCACCTCAGTCTTCCAACTAGCTGGGAAAACAGGCATGTGCCACCATGCCCATCTAAATTTTATAGTTTTGTAGAGATGGGATTTCACCGTGTTGCCCAGGCTGGCTTGAACTCTTGGGCTCAACTGACCCTCCCACCTTGGCCTCCAAAAGTGCCGGGATTATAGGCGTGAGCCATGGAGCCTGGCTGATTTTATTTTTAGATGAATAAAAATATTACTAAAAGCTTATATAGGTATGTTACATTTTTATTGATTGATTTTTGTATTATATCATTTGAGATAGATTTATTTTACTGAAAATAAGTTGTCTAGAAACAAATCATGCTAATTCTAATTCAGCTCCAAAGAAGTATTGCCTTTTCTTTGTTTAGATTTTTCTGTTTGTCTTTTGGTTGAATGGGAGAGGAGGAGAGATGAAAGTGTGGCACTAGTCAGGGCATGATTGTAAAGGTCTTTTATCATCTGCTAAGGCATTTAGACTTGACCTGCACACCACACAGCGTATTTAATCAAACAGTGCCATGAAGAATGTTCATGATGTAAAGGTTTGCTGTGACTGTGACTGTGATTTGGACACTACAATTGATGAAAGGGCAGAATTATAGAGAAGGAGAACAGTTTAGGAGACTTGCAGTAATTCAAAAAAACATTATTGGTAAGTTGAAGGAGGTAGTACATAATGGATAGATTGAAGACCTGAGCAGATGTAGCAATGATACAACTTTGAGTTTACCTGCAGGGGCTCTGAGAAGGGAATGGAAGAGACGGGGATATCTCTTAGATGCTCGTTTTGGTAACTGGCTAGAAAGTGGTATTGTTTACTGAAGTCGAGAACACAGGACAAAGGAATAGCCATTTTATGGAGGAAGAGGACGAATTTGATTTTGGGTTTGTTACTTTTGGGGGGCACCCATGGGAATGTGTTTATGAGGCAGTTGGAAATCTGGGACTGGAGCTCCAGGATGAAATCTCAATTTGAGATATGGATTTTGGATATACGTGTACAGTCATGATACAAGGTATGGATTTTGGATATGTGTGTACAGTGATGACAGATGAAGCCATGAGGGTGTGTACGATCATCCATAGAGAATATTGAAACAAAAAGAAAATAAGTCTGTGGACAGAACTCTAGGGAACTCTGACATTTGAGAAACAGACAGGAGAACAAGACCCCTGAAAGAGGAGACATACTTAGAGGAAAAAGGGGAGCAGCAGTAATGTGCTGTTAAAAAGGCCATGATAGGAGGAAAACTCCAGAGGGAAGGAACAGACTATAGCATCGCTTACAGTTCAATTAGGTGAGGACTAATAACAACAGTAGGTGAGATTTAGCAACGTGAGAGTAAGTGGAGTTTTGGTCTCTACAGTTTCTCTGGAACAGTGAGTATAGAGATGAATGGGAGGAGGAAGCAGAAACAAATGCTGAATTTAAGTTACTTTTTTTTCTTTCTAAATCAGTTATGGAAATTTACATAAAAACACCTTAGCCTAACATGGGGTCTTAAAATTGAGATGAAAGTCATATAACCTAATATTATGAGCAATTCAGTGGCATTTAATACATTCACAGTGTTGTGCAACCCCCTTATCTATCTAAATCCCAAATACTTTCATCACCTCAAAAGGAAACCCCATACCCATTGAGCGGTGTTCCCTATTTTCTACTGCCTGGGCCCCTGGTAGTTACCAATTGGCTGTGTTCTGTCTCTCTGATTTCCACTTCCGGATATTTCATATAAATGGAATCATATGAGAGATGAGCTTTTGTGTCTAGTTTCTTTCATTTAACACAAAGTTTTCGAGGTTCATCCAGGTAGTGTGTGTTAGTACTTTATTCTTTTTCAAGGCTAAATCATACCCCATTGTATAGATATAGCACAATCAATGTATCCGTTTATCTGTTAACAGACATTTGGGCTGTCTTTGCCTTTTGGCTGTTGTGGACAGTGCTTTGTGAACATGCCTACACATGTATTTGAGTACCCTTTTTCAGTTCCTTTGGGCATAGAGTTGAGCATCTGTAATCCAAAAATCCAATCCAAAATGTTCCAAAATCCAAATGTTTATGAGCACCAACATGCTGCTCCAAGGGAGTATTCATTGGGTATTGGATTTTCAGATTTGGGATGCTTGACTTGTTTGTATATGCAAAATATCCCCAAATCAGAAAAAATCTGAAATGTAAAACACTTCCAGTCCCAAGCATTTCAAATAAGCGATACTCAGTCTGTAGATCTAAAAGTGGAATTGATGGACCTGACATAGTTTTTCAAAACGATTCTTTTTTGGTAAGGCTAATTGAGAATCCACAGGGACCACTGCGCATGGTACAAAAAGTTGACTTAGTCTATATTCTTTGAATACCTTATATTCTCTTTGGGAATCACCATCCAGTAATTAAGCAGCCTGTCAAGAGAGACGCTGCATATGTATAATACACATATGAATGAATACATATTCACTCTGTATACACACATATGCATATACAATATTTAAATAAGAGAGTATCCATTAGATTGGGTTTTAAATCTTTTTTTTTAGACAGAGTCCCACTCTGTTGTCCAGGCTGGAGTCCAGTGGTACGATCTCAGCTCACTGCAACCTCTGCCTCCCAGGTTCAAGCAACTCTCTTGCCTCAGCCTCTTGAGTAGCTGGGACTACAGGCATGTGCCACCACGCCCAGATAATTTTTGTATTTTTAGTAGGGATGGGGTTTCACCATACTGGCCAGGAGGTCTCTTGACCTCACGATCTGCCAGCCTTGGCCTCCTAAAGTGCTGGGGTTACAGGTGTGAGCCACTGTGCCCGGCATTTTGTTTTTTAAAGACAAGGTCTAAAAAAAAAAGCCTGGACAACAGATCCTGGTGTCTAGGCTGGAGTGCAGTGGCGCGATCTTGGCTCACTGCAACCTCCACCTCCTGAGTTCAAGCTGACCTCCTGCCTCAGCCTCCCAAGTAACTGAAACCACAGGCGCCCACCACCACAGCCAGCTAATTAATTGTTTTGTATTTTTAGTAGAGATGGGGTTTCACCTTGTTGGCCAGGATGATTTCAAACTCCTTACCTCAAGTGATCGACCTGTCTCGGCCTCCCAAAATGCTGAGATTACAGGTGTGAGCCACTGCTCCCAGCCTTGAGTTTTGAATCTTATAAGAGGAAGGCATTTCAGGTGAAGAATTTAGATAAGTTGAGTCACATAAGAGAGAGAAGATGGACCTGGGGTTGGATGCCTCACAGTTTCAGTTTTCCAAAGAAAAGAATGCAAGTTGCACTCTAGTTGGCAATAAAGGAAAGGGCAGAATGAGGAAGTAAACTGAAAGCACCCACGGTGCTGACTTAATGGCTAGCTGACTTGTAAAATTAAGATCGTATTTTCAAAATCAATTTTTACTCATCTCCCAATAACCACAGACTCATTTATGTTTAATCGTGTAGATTCTATTCCCTACTCGAGAGACACCAGTGTAGATGAAAGAAGATTTGAGTTCTATGGGTGACAAACAGCCTCGCTTCATTGTGGCTCAGTTACACTTCATTCGTAAAACACAGATTAACAAATTCTTAGAGAGATGGGACAGTGATTACATTTCCTATACATTTTTTTTTGGAGATGTAAAGTGACATATATGCTAAGTTTTCAAAAATGTAGTTTTCTTCTGTAGTCTTTTCTTTGTAGAAAGAAGCCCCAGCAATCAATGATGGGACTGAGGTTCTGAAAGAGGTAGCTCTGTGATTTAATCCCCAAGGCCCTGCCTACAGACTTGGGAGAGGAAATAATGTTTGTTGAGTGACTCTTAGCTGCTTTATTTATCTGAGCTCATTTAAATCACAACAATCACTAACTGGTCAATCCGTGATAGGAATATAGATTGCTAACTCCAAAGTCAGGACACTGGGCATCATATATACCAAGAATGCTAGTTAGGTTTCTTCCTATATGCTAGCTGACTAGAGTGGGAGGAAGCGAAGATGCTGTGGATGTTGATGGGCTTAGCAGACATAAGACTCTGTTGGGTTAGCTGTGTTTTCCACAGAGACAGGAGGCGAGGGGAGGCAGGTCCTATGCCTGCTGTATGGTGACCATGCCTAAGCTGTGCTATGCCATGTCACTTCTTATGGAAAGATTCTGGGTGACTTGTCAGGAGAACATTAATTTTTCTCATGAACTGTGTGTATCTGGGATACCTCCATGGTGATTCAGGGTGTTATCTCATGATTCTCCCTCGTTTCATTTATACCATCCCTATTCCATGTATATGATCTCAATACACTAATCCCCAGGATTGATGCATTCATTCCTATTTGTGTTATGTATTTGTTTCAGGCAGAGAAAGCTGACGGATTTGTCAACCTGCCTGATTTCACTGTGGAAAGAGCATCTGAATGCAAGAAAAAGCAGTAAGTTGTTTCTCATCTTCCACAAAACTCTGAGCCAGGATACTATCTCTTCATAATATTCACCAAGTGATATGGTGATTTAGAAGTGAGTGAAGGTAACATCCGAATGTCTGAGAATTTTGAGCATTATGGCTTGGCACCCTAAATAGAAATAGAAGCATTTAACCTCTCATTTTCTGGAATTTCATTTTGTGGAGCAGATGGATTTTAAAACCCCCTTGAAGCCTTGGCATGGACTGTTGTTGATGACCGTGTCTGTGATGGAATAAACCCCCTCCAGGACTGGCAGGGAGGTCAGATGTCAAGCTTCTGTCCTAATAAAGAAAAGAACAAGCAGTTAAATAGGACTCACTGAGTTGCAGATATGCCATCAAGACCAGTTTCTGTTTCTTAGTTCGTGGAGTTGTCAGATCCACCCTTGGAACTGAATTTTCTGAGATGTCTTAAGCTTGGAGATTACACTCTGACATCCAAAAGATTTGAGAACTGACAGGGACCAAATAAATCCCCAACTTCATGGTCTTGGTTTTCCCGAGAAGGACACAGCCCAAAGAGCCTGTGACCTGCTTACAGCTCAGGAGAGAATTGGCTGTACACCCAGGCATCTAGACTCCCATTCAAGTGCTCATCCATGATAGCAGTCTGCTCTATTTTGCATATGTGTCCATTTTTGCCTTTTTCTTATTATTTCGTCTACCTTTGACCTCTTTTCCAGTCTTATCAGAAAGGGGTATTCCTTTCGTCCTATGTTACTAATTGCAGCAATTGAGTAGTTTTCTTCTAACAAAGTTAGTAAGCTGGTGTTAGCTTTAAGTCTTTGTCTCTGGTGTGGTTGCACATGTCCAGAGTTGATTCTTGTGGTTTTAAAAGGACTGGCTATTTACCAAAACCCTGGTCTGTGCAGTGCTGCAGGGCTTCCTGTCTAAAGGGTAGGGTGGAAGCACTTTCTTGCTTGTTATCTTCAATGTTTTGTACTTTTCTTCATATTTCTCCTTCACTAAGAAAGGGTGCCTTGGATAAGATTTCCCATGTGTTGCCACAGAGTGGATGTTCCATACCTGATTATTTTTTAAATAAAATATTCTTCTGTATATTTGATTGAATGTGAAGAAATACCTTGCTTGAAGTAGTTGGTCTGAATAGTTCGAAGTAACATTTCTATCACGTTAAAATTTAATTTATTGTATCTTTATAGCAAAGCAGTTAGCAAGTGAAAAGGAAAGGATATTCCTATGTGTTCTAAATGGAAACTACTGGCCATCTAAGGCTTAGCCCTGTTCTGGATATTCTGTCGTAAAAAAAAACGACTCTCAGTTCCCTATACAAAAGAGAGACTAGACAATAGTTATGTAATGTTACCAAATTATGTTTTGTCAATTTATGAAGAAAGCAGACAAATCTTACATTGGACTGATTTACTTTCAGACCCATTGTCGACTATAAACACTAATTTTTTATGTGTTTGTGCTTTTCTTCCTTCAAGTGCTTTTAAGATCAGCCATCCACAGATCAAGACCTTTTATTTTGCAGCTGAGAATGTGCAGGAAATGAACGTGTAAGTAGAGGAAATTGGTAAACATATTCCTTAATGGGAGTATACTTAACTTTGGTCAGGTACTAGAATTTTAATCATATGTTCATAGCTATTGTTTTATTTATTTCTGTTACTTTAAGGATCAATTTATTTAGCAGTTGCGATGCCTTCTTGCTTTCTTCTCTAGTATTTGGAAGCAGTTTGGAGAATTACAAGTATTTTAGAAGGAGGCTGTACAGTTCTGAGGGAACCACTAAGTTGAGAAAGGAGTGGACAGAAGTCATTCAAAGAACATGTTAAAATGAGAGTCAGCATCACAAGGAGAAAGGCTTGAAAGTATTATTATGTAACGGATCTTGCAGCTGTCAGAATTCTACATGCAAAATATCACTACGGCATTTAATATATGCTGTGTGATTATCGTGATGATTCATGTATTTATCACCTCTCTGTGTAGTGTCCTGAACATTTTGCAAAATGTCTTTGCTCAGAGTACATCAGACACAAAATGGTAGATCCCCAGCTCCATTTCCCAGATGGTCTGTGAAAATAAGTAGGCTGTGTGCACAGTACAACCTGCTCTACATTGTCCCTAATGGTTTAGAGTCAGGTGTGATCACAACAGCTGTTATTTATTTATTTTTGACACAGAGTGATGCTCTGTTGCCCAGGCTGGAGTGCAGTGGTGTGATCTTGGCTCACTGCAACCTCTGCATCTGGAGTTCAAACGATTCTCCTGCATCAGCCTCCCAAGTTACAGATGTGCAGCATCATAACCAGCTAATTTTTTTTGTTTTTAGTAAAGACAGGGTTTCACCATGTTTCCCAGGCTGGTCTCAAACTCCTAACCTCAGTGGGATCCACCTGCCTTGGCCTTCCAAAGTGCTGGGACTACAGGCATAAGCCACTGCACCTGGCCAGCAATGGCTATTTGAGTCAGGCTATATTTGAGGTGCTGACTGGAGGTATCAGAAGGCATTCTATTTTATTTAGACCTATTCTCAGAATTCTTAGTGTTTCTTGCTACTTCACATGACCAATTTGAAAATATGTTTATGGAACACCTACCGTGTGCCCCATTGCAGCAGATGGTAGGCAATAGCAAGGAAAAAGCCACATACGATTCCTCCATTCATAGAGCTTATGCTTACTGTGTTTTACTCATACATAATGATTTCCTTACTTATCTGCCCTATGTAGTTCTCTTTGCTATCTTGCCCTAGAAACATGAAGAAAAAAAGCAACAGCCTTTCATCAAACATGTGCATGGGCACACACACACGCACTCACTCACGCACTCACACACACTCCTCATAGGGTATCTGCTCAGTAGCTCTGTCCAGCTAGGATTCTCATCTGTCCCCAACCCTCACCTCCCGAGCATCACCCTCCAGATGAGGACAGAATGGCTTTGTACTGTAGAAAGTTGGGAAGCTCTGTATTAGAAATAACAAGGCAAGGAACCGACAGATGAGTCTTCCAAGCAAGGCTTTGATTTGCTTAGACAAATAGAGAAGTTGTTTCTACCCTTTTTCTAGTTTTAGCTTTTTTTCCCACCTTGCTTTCTTGAGCATCTGAGAAAAATAAGAACAGATACACGAAAGGAGAGGTTGTTAAAACCTCCACATCAAAGCTCTTATTTTTTTTTTTTATTTACATCAGTCACTAAGTCCTGTTGGTTGGCAAAGCTCTTGCCATGTAAGTGGGATGTGGAAGGCACAAGGTCTTGCCCACTAGTACTCGGAGCTCTGTGACAGTGAGGTCAGTCTGCTGCTGAACCTCAGTTCATCCCAGATGGTCCTTTCTGGTCTTTAATGGCGGTGAAACACTGCTGCCCACCTCTCCCCTGCCCAATCCCTCCTGCTGTCCTGGCTTTTCTTTAAAAGCGCCTTGCAGCTCTGGTTTCCATCCCTGGCTCCTCCTTCCTACTTATTCTGTGGCTGATACCTTGCAAGTAGGTCTCCTCTCTCCAGCAAAAGGTGAGTGAGACAGAGAGTAGCAGAGAAACAATTCCTTCTAAGTGCTTTGTTACCTAGTGAATTTCTCCTACACAGTAAGGTGCATTTTTAAACCAATGAAAGTGTGAGACCCTTCCATGTTTATCCGAATCTGCTGTATTTCAGGCAGGTTTATTCCCTAAATCCCACATCCCCCTCCTCACCCACCACCCCGGTGTTTACTTACATTTCCAGTTTATTAATCTTCCAATTTTATGTTCTCCCTTTGCCAAAACCTATCTAATTAATGGTAAGTAGAGTTGCATGGGTAGATATGATATATATACTTCACCCCAAGACCTTATCACCTATCTATGCTGTAAAGATCTGTTCATTTTACTTAAAATTCTGCTAGTGGTTATCTTTCCAACTTACAAACAAGGTGCAAATTGAAATTTGATCTTGAGGTGTCTGGACTCTACGTTTTTGAATCTCTCAGTGACCTTTAGACTTGAAAATTGACGATCTGGCTAAATGGTCTGTTTTATATGGGCCTGAAATCTATAATAATTTCCCATGTTTATAATATCATTATAGAGTTTCATTATTCTAAAAATGACTTTTCTAATAGCCAGCAATGAACCTTCTCCCTTCTCCCACAAGATTATGCAGATGATAGAGATTTACTTTGCAATAACGCATGACGAACTTCCTTTCTTACTGATGCAGTCGGTTTAAGCCAGGAAATCGTGTATCTGGGTATTACTTGGTAAGATGAGAGGTGTGGGGGAGGGAGTGGGTAGCATGTGGAGTGATGAGTCCTTGTTTTAGAACTTCTTCTTCCTGGGCAACTGCATTTCTGGATGGTGACATTTCTCTCAGGGACGATGAAGGGAAATGTAATTAAGTTTAGTAGAAACTCTGCGTGTTCTGTAGTGAGTCTCAAGTTAAAGGTACATGGGTAAGTAATTAAGGGTAATGAAAGAGTTGGTTTCTAAGTAGACAGGAGCTGCCTTTCTCAGACACTGGTTGTGGGAAGAATGCTCTTGTTTTGTACATGGATTTCTTAACACTTGTTCTCCTCCAACACACACATTCGCATCAAGTTAATATACAACAAACTCCCAGGAAACATCTGTCATTTTCTTTTATGTAAATATAAGTCCTTTTGTGCATCCATCTACTTAGCCACAAATAAGCGTTTTTCCTGCTGCCATGATGTTTTTTAAAAAACTTCTCAGCCAGTGGATCCTAGAAAGAAAACAGTTAAACAAGATTCTAAACCATCACTAATTTTTTACAGCAAGTGACTAATGGTTGCAATGAAAAGGATCTAAGTTTTGGGTATGGCTGAGAGACATATTTATTGTCAACAGTCATCTATTTTGCTACATTTCCATGTTTGGAGAAAGAGCTTAGAAATGCCTTTTCTTGTTTCAGACACTCAAATGAAAACTGTTTTTTGTCTCTTTTAACAAGTATTTTACCTGTTTCACCTTTAGATGCTTTTATGGGGGGAGGATCAACTTATACTATGAACTAAGGTATAAGCTAAAAATTCTTATTATGGTGTTTTTAAAAGTGATCCATGAAATGTATTGTTTTGCCTGGTCAGTTTTTAAAACTGAACTTTTAAATATTTATTTTAGTTAATAATACATAAAACATATTCTTGTGAGACAAAGCAAAATGTTTCCTGTATCCTCACTTCACTTTCTAATTTAGCTTCTCTCCCTGGGGGTGAAGCCTTCTTTTTGGTTTTGCTTTTATTTGTATTCACTTTATGCTGAATAGATGCTCATGCCATGAGTTTTTGTTTGGACACTATTTTTTTTTTTTTACATGGAGTCTCTCTCTCTGTTGTCCAGGCTGGAGTGCAGTAGTATGATCTCGGCTCACTGCAACCTCCACCTCCCAGTTCAAGTGATTCTTCTGCCTCAGCCTCCTGAGTAGCTGGGATTACAGGCATGTGCCACCATGCCTGGCTAATTTTTGTATTTTTAGTTGAGATGGTGTTTCACCATGTTGGCCAGGCTGATCTCGAACTCCTGACATTGTGATCCACCAGCCTCAGCCTCCCAAAGTACTGGGATTACAGGCGTGAGCCACTGTCCTGGCCTTCCCCCCCCCCCCCATGAGCCACCTCTTGTGGTTTCCATTCCAGCAAAGATAATCTCCATGTGGCAGAGGGAGCTCATATATAAATTCATCTGGCCATGATCTCGGAAAGTACAACAGTCCATCTTGGGTGTTTCATTCACCTGGATGTACTTAATGACCAGAGAATCTACCTATAAACCCTTGAGTTCAGCATTACTCTCTGCACTTTTAAATGTGTGCAGGAAAAATTTAGCATTCTTGTTGGTCCACCAACCCTGTATCCAGCCCCACTATTTGCCCTGGGCACACCTACCAGTTCCACCACTGGAAGGTTGGAATGGTACACATCATTTCTGTAAAGTGACATCTTCCCGATAACTTGGTGGCTTTTCATATATGCATACTTCTGATAGCCTAGGGAATTTCACAGGTGTTCTTAAAGTGAATACAAAGATTTGAACCTCTTGATTTGCATGATTTTATGGGGTTTTTCTGGGTCAAGTAAATAGCAAACCATTTTCACAGATCACTTCAGGCCACTTAGGGGAAGAGCAGAATTAGCCACTTTTTTTTGTTTGTTTGTTTGAGATGGAGTTTTGCTCTGTCGCCCAGGCTGGAGTGCAGGGGCACAATCTTGGTTCACTGCAAACTCTGCCTCCCAGGTTCAAGTGATTCTCCTGCCTCAGCCTCCCGAGTAGCTGGGATTACAGGTGCCCATCACCACACTGGCTAATTTTTGTGTTTTTAGTAGAGATGGGCTTCACCATGTTGGTCAGGCTGGTCTCAAACTCCTGACCTCGTGATCTGCCTGCCTCGGCATCCCAAAGTGCTGGGATTACAGGCATGAGCCACAGAGCCTGGCCATCCACTTTTAACAATAAGATTACATTATTCCTGACACTTTTCTGGGATGCCAGTTCATACACGTACAAAAATATACCATTTTTGAAGCACAGTGGATCAGGCTAAACACACTGTTCTCTACTCGATCTGTTCAATTAAGAGTATATTAGAGTTTTCCATTCCATACAAACTTCCATTACAGATTTCAAAATTTGTAATTTCAAAGGCACAATTACAGAAGATGTATTTTTTCATGTATTTTCCAGGTCATTAACCACCTCCACCCCCATCTTAGTCCTCTCATTAGCTTCATTATAACATGAAATTGATAGAATCAATGTTATAGAATAAATTATTTATTCATTTTCTTGTTAATGTTTTTTTCTTTTTGTTATTATGAGCCTTGTTGGCAGTGAACATTCTGCCACATTTATTTGTGAATATGCAATTGTATTTTTGTAGAATTGATATTTATGATTGGAATTGTTGGGTGAAAGGGATGGATATTTAAATTTTTAATATATCATCAAATTTCCTGCTTGGAATTGGCTGTATCAGTTTTCACGTTTAATTCAACAAAAGATGACAATGCTTCTTTTTCTCTTTCCTGTTAAATACTTGAAATCAACAATATTTTAAATGGTTTCCAATCCAGTGGTGAAAATATTTTCCTGTGTTTTTGAGTATGCATTTCTCAAAGTACTCTTGAAGCTGAGAAATTTTTTTTTACATATTGTCTAGCTATTTGTATTTTTCCTGTAAATTTCTACTCCTTTATTTTGCCTATTATCCTATTGAGACTTGATACACATTTTTGGGTTTCTCTTGCATAATCTGGACTCTATAGGTCCAATTTTAGGTGGCTACTAAGGAGTTTGTGATATCACAGTGCTGAAGGTGATTTCTTAACATAGGCTAGAGCTCATTTTTGTTCTTTAGAAACTCCTACTTTATTTTTAAAAATTGAATTTATTATACATTTTCTATTAAAAAATTACAGGTACAACAAGACTGTGGCAGGTTGAGGGTTGGGTAGGGATTCCTAATTATCTGACATTACAGATGTGGGAAAGTGCAGTATTGTTGGCTTAGTGTAAGTGTAGCATGCTGAATTGTTCATGGCTTGTTCATGGCCCCGGGTGAGACTAGAAGACATCAAAAGCATAGATGAATTGATAGATGCATAGTATGGATTTTTCACTGTCTCAGAATAAGTACAAAATTAAGCTTCCCAGTAAGTGCAGGATTAATATGGTTAGGAGTATATGTCATAGACACACTTTGTGTCCTGTCTTTTAAAAGTCTGTAGTACAAGATATGTTAATAAGTAAACCCTTGAGAAGAACCTACAGTGGTCTGCAGGGACAAGCCAGGTTTGAGGTTCCGTCTAGTTCTATTTTTGTTACTGATGTTTAATTGGAATTCATTGCCAGTAAAATGGTAAATAGGACATTTTCAATTTTTATGTTACATAAAATTCTCCAAGGAATTAAAATTTGTTCCAGTTAAAAAATATCTGTCCAATTATAGCCAGATTTTTTACTGATTGACATAAAAATATTCTTGGATTAAAAATAAATGATCTTTTCCTGAGTTCTTTTCTAAAATAAAGTGACATTATTAAGAGTTACACTCAATAACTTTAATAGCCAAGTTACTAAATCTAGTGATAAAGGATTTGGTGGTTGCTAAAAAGTTCAAACGCACAATTACAGAAGATGTATTTGTGCATATATTTGGAATACTTAATTTGGCTGCCCTCATTAGCCAACTGAGTAATGGGCCACCTCGCATCTTACCTTACAAAGGATACCTTGAGTAAGGAAAGTATAGTGTAACCAGAGGTCTTAGCTTTTGATGCCACAAACCTATGCTGTTTCTGGAAATGTGCAGACTGACGGTAGACTCATGACTTAATTTCATAAGGAAGTCTGGGGGAAGGTGAATGGGTAGGGGACTAATATCTTTGGTCAACATTTGCTTTCTATTTGAATTTTAGGTGGTTAAATAAACTTGGATTGGCTGCAATCCATCAGGAATCCACTACAAAGGATGAAGGTATGGTATGTTCTATTTAAAATTTCTGAAAACGTAGTAAGAAATTAGAATAGGTTGAAACAGGGTGAAAAAACAATGTCAAGTTCTACGTAGAGTCTGATCCTGAGGAAACATGCTTTGGCATTTAAAACGATCTGAAAATATGTAGAGACAGACATATTCACACAGACTCACCAACATGGAATAGAGCTTCCCATGCTGGCTAGGAATGCCTTTCACACTTCACCCACACTCCAGCAGCTGTGGGCTTCATGACATCTCAAACAGTTGCCAATGCAAATGTTTAATTGCTCCACTTGCGGAATTCTTACTCATAGACGTGATCTCATCATGATCTGGTCAGATCACTTTCATCCCACTATTTCCTCCCTGATATTTTAATATTTCCACCAGGTGTGTGCTGAGACTAATTACCCTAAGATTGTACTAGGAACCTGAAGGTCATATTGGGACACAGACCATATTTTCAGCTCAGTCAGTAGCTTTCAGAGTTCAAAAGCTGCAGGAGTCTAATTCTTTTATTTTTGAGACGGAGTCTTGCTCTGTCATCAGGCTGGAGTGCAGTGGCGTGATGTTGGCTCACTGCAACCTCCGACTCCTTGGTTCAAGCAATTCTACTGCCTCAGCCTCCTGAGTAGCTGGGATTACAGGCATGCGTCACCACACACAGCTAATTTTTGTATTTTTAGTAGAGACGGGGTTTCACCATGTTGGCCAGGATAGTCTTGATCTCCTGGCCTCATGATCTGTCTGTTTCGGCCTCCAAAAGTGCTGGGATTACAGGCATGAGCCAAGGAATCTAATTCTTAATGATGCAGTTACACCTTAGTATTGAGAAGAGGGAGGATTTAGCTGCCAGGGCCACCAAATTGACAGTCTTTCTGAAATGATCAGATCACAAAAGGACTTGGGAATTGGAAGTAGGGAGTTATAGCTTCTGATAACAAAATCATAAAATCGTAGAGTTAGTTAGAAACGGAAAAGTGGCAACTGGATTTGAAATGATAAAGGGGTACCATGCAAGACCATGAAATCAGTGGTGTCCTAACCATCTTCTTGGTCCTCTTTTCCATAAAATAAGTACCCATTGTCTATTTATAGATTGTGAGTTAGTACAAAACTACACACAGAACTTCTCTTTGTCCTGGCATGTAAGGCCTTCTATGACATGGCCTCCACCACCTTCCAGCTTCGTTTTCTGCTGTATCCCATAGGGGTCTCCACATACTTGGCTCAGCCTGCTCCCTCAGCCTGGGACTCCCTTCCTGTCGTGATTTGTGTACCGCTGTTGGTTTAGCGATCCTGCCAGTTTTAATTCATTATGATTTCTACAATCAAAATTAATCTACTGATTTTGTGCTCTCTTAGTGCTATGACTCATACCTCTTTTGAGGAATTATTTTATTTTCCCCAAGCTACGATTTGTCTTCTTCCTGAATATTGGATGCTCTTTGAGGTCAGGAGCCTCGAACGGGCCATTTGTTTCTGCCTCTTATGTAATTCCCTTGCACCAGGTAGTTACCAGGTAGTTCATTAGATAGGAACTTTCTGAATTGGATTGAAATTGCAATAGCCAGATGGAGAGAAATCTCTGCTCATGCATTATGGAATAAGCGATGACAGCGTTAAAACATTAAGCATTTTCATTTTTGTTATAGAATGTTACAGTGAAAGTGAACAGGAAGATCCTGAAATAGCTGCGGAGACACCACCCCCTTCTCGCTCTTCCCAGACTCAGTCTCCTTCAGTATGTACCGATGTAAGTAGTCTGTTGGTCATCGATCCGATGCATGGATGTCATTTCTTCCAATTGGGTAGAAAGTAGCTTGACTGATAAATTTTTAGAATGGGCTAAATTAAGATACCTGCCAACGAGCCAGTGCAATTTTCAGGGTGCTGATTTTGAGCCTTCTCCATAGCAACCCACTGGTATGATAAACTTGGTATATTTACGTGTTACCCAAAGATGTACCATACTTAGAGGATTTGTGAGGATGCAAAGGGCTTCTAGATCACAGGCCAGTGCTCGTCTAACAGTGTTTATGTCCTACTTGTTCTCAGGAAAAATTTAAATGCCATGCTTATGTGCATGTACTATAACAATGTAAAATGAATTTAGGATGAAAAAACAGCAGACAGAAAAAAGGAGAGCAAGAAAGAGAGCATGAAGTCGGGAGTGGGGTTCGTGCATTAAAATTGCATGTGGAGTGATTTGTGTATTTGCTAGAGAGGAATCCAAATTTGATTCTAAGTGTTGGAAGCACCAAATGTAAGTTCATATTACTAATTAATGTTAAGTCTATGGAGAGTTGCTTCATATTTGGATGCTTTTAGCAATATAGTAATGGCCCCTAGAAAAGGTCATGCCGTGTACATTGGGGAAGTTATTTATGGTTTTTACACCTACTGTGTATCAGGACGTATGTAGGTGCTTTAAATGTATAAACTTTTAATTCCCCAAGCAACCCTGAAAAGTAGTAGTATTTAATTTGCATTTTATTTATGACTAATGAGGCCCACCCAGAACCTTTTTTGTTAGCCATTAGAACTTTCTCTTTTGTGAAGTGTCTAAGTCTCTTCTACATTTTTAGCTGCTTCCTCCTCCTTTTCCTTTTCAAATTATAGGATTTCTTAATTTATTATTCTGTATATTAGTTCTTTGTCAGCTATAGGTTGGTGCAAAAGCAGTTACGGTTTTTGCCATTAAAAATAATGCAAAAAACACAACTACTTTTGCACTGACCTATTAAAAGTGAGCAAATCTCACTTTTAGTGTTTTAAAACTCTGTTTCACAATTTCTTATTGTAAACAGGTTCTTGATTTTAATACATCAGATTTATCCATCACTTTCATTGTGGTGAGTGCCTTTTTTCCCCCCTGGTTTCAAAAATTGTTTCCTGTCCCACATTATGAGGAAGTAGATACTACTATCTTCATTTCATGGTTGAGGAAACTGAGATTCACAGATGTTGAATGGCATGCTTAAATGTCCAGCGAGTGCCCAAGATGGGAATCCCAGTCTGTTTAGCTTTATAGGACATGCTCTTTCTATTGAACCATGACACTTGTCCATCATAGACCCAAATGATGACAGGTTCTGACAGCTTACAGTAGCTCATTCACTTACCAGGCCTTTTCTGCCAGAATTTCTTTTAGTGTGATAAAGTTTTTATCTTTATTATGTTTTGCCAGTTCTTGGATTTAAGTTATTAAATTAGTCGTTTAAATAATGACCTCTACTATTTTTTCACACTGTCAGTGGAGAATTATGGTCACTTTTCTAATTTATTTGGCTAGCAAGCAAGAAAAGATGTAAATATTTGTTGAATAAATGTTTATTAAAATATTTATTAAATATGATTAGCCAAAATTAAGATATAAATAAAATTAAACTTCGAATATGGTCAAATTTAGAACAATTTTTGAACTACATTTATAATATATTCTTTCTTAATATAGTCATAGCTTCTCCATGTGTAATCTTTCTCCTTTTTGGAAACCAATTTTGGATTTTTGAAAAAGCTTTTATTTTCTTTATGTCACTCAAACTTAACGATATCTTCAGACCTTACAACGCTTTCCAGCTTTTGTCAACTCTCTTGTTGGATTACCCTTTAATGCTTCTAAAGAAGTTATCTAAAGATTAAAGGGTAATTGAACTTTGTATCAAATAGGGTAAAGCATTAAAGGGTAATTCTTTTATTGAATAGGTCTTCAAAAAAATGTTCCTTGTTGTTGATTTAAGAGAGAAGCACGTATCTTTTGCTAAGTTTCTGTCTTTGACTTTGTCTCTCTCTGTCTGCCTCTGTCTCTCTCTCCTGTTTTAACCTATAATGTACAGATATTCCTTCTTCCTCCATTTTTTCCTCAAGTACATTCTTCCTCACACTGTGCCCACCAATATACCTCTTTTATGATTTCTTTAGTTGTGAAACACTGGCGTTTTCAGCTTTATAATGGCAAACTAGTGTCTCAGGTTCCTTTGCTAAGAGCATTGCCAGGCATCTAGAACTTTCCCTGGTGAAATAAAAGCAACCAAATTGCCTTCTTAGTTGAAGAGTCATGGCCCTATTGCATTCTTTGACAGTCGAACCTGATGTACACTAGAAGCTCAGAAAATCCTTGATTTAAAACAAATAAATGAAGAGATACTCACGAGGCAAGTAAGTTAGGTCACTAAATTCAGAAACATCTTTAAATTTTCCGAATCATCAATCTAATGTTATGTTTTTAGAAGTTCTAAGTTGAGCATTTTTTTGGCAGGCCATTAATGCTAACATTTTCTAAAGAAATATATTGGAAATAGTCAGATAAATGTTGAACAGTTAGATTTCTTTTCTCCTTAGCAACAGAATGTGTTCCTCCTGCTCACATATTTCCCAGGCAGATTTTGTTTTTGTTTTCTCTTGTTTCTGAAAAACAGACATGCAAGGCACTTGGTTAAACTAACATTTAGGTTCTTTATTTAAGCAGATGAAATTAAAAAATATATATAGTAACTTTTTTTTTGAGACAGAGTCTAAGTCTGTCACACAGGCTGGAAGTGCAGTGGCAACTCACTGCAGCCTCACTGCCGGCTCGGGTCATCCTCCTACGTCAGCCTCCTGAGTAGCTGGGACTATTGGTGCGCACCACCATGCCTGGTTAATGTTTTGTAGAGATGTGGTTTTGCCTTGTTGCCTAGGCTGTTCTGTGGCTCCTGAGCTCAAGTAATCCACTCACCTCAGCCTCCCAAGTTGCTAGGATTATAAGCGTGAGCCACTGCACCCAGTCATAACTTTTATCCAAAAACTGAACTAAGCTGTTGTTTGGCCCAATACAGTATAGGCTAGCGATGACTTAGATATATAAGCCTGGGGGTAAAAATAATTTTTTCCCCAAGTTTTTAGTTAGCAAAATTATTTTGGGCGATGAACTTTCATTTTGTGAAAATGGTATAAAATAATACTATTTTGGAAAATTATCTTAAAAAAAGTTAAAATCTTGAAAATATTTAATCAGTGTCCAATCACTCTAATCACTATAAAGTCAGGATAAACAGTGAAACCAGTTTGGACTTCTGCTTCTAATGGGCTGAATGACATTTCACAAGATAATAAAGAATGTGTCAGGAAATCTTCCCTGAGTGAACAAGAGGTTTTTCTTTATGTCCCTTCTTCTTCAGAAGGGTTCAGAGGGTTGACATGGAAAGAACATCCATTAATTCTTAAAGAAGTTGCAAGTGAGGAGCTTTTAACAGGCTTACTAAAAAGGCTCCAGATAGATGAGAGTCTTTTAGTTTCACTCTGGAAGACAGTTTGTAGAAGCCATTATCTGTGATTCCTTTAGTTTCACAAAAGAACAAAGAAAGAATCCAGCTTTCCATTTCAAATCTGATAATTGTATAAGCTACAGAGTGAGTTAAGAGCTATAAAAGTCACTAAAAAATCTACTCCAGGTATTTTCCTTCAAATTGAATTTTAAAAAATCATTATGAGACAACGTAGTCTATGCTTCTGGGCATGATTGTTCATTCAACAAGCATTTATTGAGAGCCAGCATTCTAAATACTTGGGACATATCAGTGAATAAAGTGGACCATGATACATGTTCATCGTGGAGCCAAACTTCTAGTTGAGGGAGATTAATGATAAACAATTCACATAATATGAAAATATAGGCAACATCAGAAGTGGAGTCCAATGAGCCAGGATGTGCTGGGATTGAGATTGGGTTGTGGCAAAGAATAGAGGAGCCAGGACAGGCCCTCCTGAGAGCTAAAATCTGAGCGAAATCTTGAAAGGTGGTGTGAGAGTCAGCCAAGTGGATGTTTAGGGGAAAAGTTTTCCAAGCAAATGTAACAGCTAGAGTTAAGGTCTCCTTGTGTGGCACTGCAAAGAGTCCGCTGTGGCTGAAGCAGGGTGAAGCAAGATGAGAGCAGTAGGAAATGAAGCCAAAGCATAGTGGTGGTCACATCATGGAGGGCCTGCAGGCCAGTTAAGGACTTTGACACCTGAGTTATTTAGGGAAACTCTGAAAGGTTTGAGCAGAGGGATGTAATCAGCTTTCATTTCAAGTGGACCCCTCAGTCTTCTCTGTACAAAGACCCTGGGAGGTGGGATGTAGGGATAAAATCAAGGAGAACTAAGACAGCTTATGCAGTAAGCTGTTGTGAGAGATGGCAGCGATTCCATCAGGAGACAGCACTGGCATAGTGGAGAAATGGGATGATTAGGTTTTGAATCCATTTGGAAGGTAGACCATCAAATAGGTAGATCAAATATGAGATAAACAGAAGAGATAAATATTTGTAATCCCAGCTTCTAGCCCCTTACGCAGATTATTTCAACATAACAATCCTCACATTTTGGTGTTTTTCCAAAGTAGTTTTTTAAATATTCAAATGATGAAATGAATCAGCTAAGGTAAACAAAAGAAGCAATACGGAAAAGCAAATCCTGCAAACGTGGCCATTGGCCAGCGACAGAGGAGGTAGTCAAAGTTCCCACCAGGCTGAGGTGGGTGGATGGCTTGAGCCCCAGAGTTCAAGACCAGCTTGGGCAACATGGTGAAACCCCATCTTTATAGAAAAAAGCAAAAAACACCCAAAAGTATAAACACAGAAAGAGGTGAAATTCATATTGGAAATTCACATTTAATCTTAACAAGACATATCTCGAACAGTTGTCTACCAAAGTCATTTAGTATTTGATGATATGATTATTCAATATCTGTGCTAAACAAAAAAATAGAAATGCAAATGGGTATTTGGGTGAAAAATTCTCAGTGACTAATATATACAAGAAAAAGGTAGAAAGGAAAATTCACCCGTTCTCTTCAAGATTCGAAAAATGATTGTAAGACTTACGATTGAACATTTAACTGATTTTAAGACTTTGCTAAAATTCGCATTTATATTTTTGTCTCTGGCTTTAATGGCTCATATTCATGGCCTACTCTCCTGGTAGTTAGTCACGCAGGCTGGCGGCTGTCCCCCAGCCTCTCTCTTGCTTTCTGCTCTCACTGTCGAGCTGAGGCTCTCATTAGCCCTGGCCTGAGTTAATGAAATAGCAGCCTATTTTTCTTGCCCTGTCTCTAGTCCCTCTCTCTCTCTCTCCTCTTAAAAACCACCTCCCAATTAGTCTTCCTAACATACAGTTCTGATCACATTGATTCACCAGCACAAAAGCTTCCAGTGAATTCTCATTTGCTTATTAAATGAATTCCCCAGTCTTTGGCTTGGTATTTAAGGCCCTTGGGCTGTCTTCAGGCTGCCATTGAAGTCTTGCTACTGATTTTGCCTTCGTCATCAGCTCAGGAAATGGCCTGCTGTTTCCCAAAAGCATTCCAGACTTTCCTGCTCTTGCACCCTTAGGTATAAAGTTTCTCTGCTTGCAAGACTTCTTGCCCCTGACTCCCACCCCAATCCCACCTTCTAAATACCTTTCACAATGGTAGCTTCAAACAGTGAAATTCACAAGAACTAGAGATGCTCTTGTGAATTTCAAAGGGTGAAATTCACCTTTTCTCCTCAAGATTCGAAAAATGATTGCAAGACTTACGATTGAACATTTAACTGATTTTAAGACTTTGCTAAAATTCATGTTTATATTTTTGCCTCTGGATTTAGTGGCTCATATTCCTGGCCTACTCTCCTGGTAGTAAGTCACACAGGCTGGTGAGTTCACAAGAGCATCTTCCTTCATAAGTGCATCTCTAGGTCTCTATGTCAGGGTAATTATTCCCTCTTCTGAACTCTGTGTATTCCTGTAGTGTTTCTTTTTTGATGACTTTTCCATGTTATCATAATCTGCTTTTGTTTACAGATTTTGTGTATCTGGTTTATTTCTCTAATTATTAAATTCTTAAAGTCTGAGCAAGTGCCCAATATCTTTTTGTTTACCCACATCATTTATGACTGTGTCTGGCACAAGTTTGAAGCTAAATAAACATTTAATGGACAGATGGATGGGTGAGCAAGTGATTACTGTGACTTCATCCACAATCCCCACAAATTTCTTGCTCCACAAATTTGTTGCTCCACAAATTTTTTGCTCCGCAAATATTCCCCATGTGAATGAGAAATATTTCCTACTTTGCAGTTGTCCGGTGCTTTTGCATGGCTTTGAGAAGAATGATTTCATTTGACTATCACAGAAATCTTGTATGAGTTTTACAAATGAGGAAGCCAAGTTCCAGAGAAACATAGCTCTCATAAGTAGCATTTGCATGCTGTTTATATTTTATTAAGAATATTCTTTATGGGATGTCATGTGCCCTTCTTGATAAAGTTGAGTTAGTCAGGAAGTTGAAAAATATTTGTGTGTATTTGCCATGTGCCAGGGACAGTTACCAATATGGGGATGCCATGAAGAGCTTTTGAGAATGAAGTCTCCTTGCATCTCTTAATAGCCAAGGCAATGCTCTGATGAAAACCTCAAATATAAGCCGTTAGTTTCAGGCCTAGCAGGGTGACTGCAGCATAGCCAGGTAAAGGGGATCTGGGTGAGTTCCCGAAGTATCTGTGATTGTGCTCTGAGCTGGAGGAACACAAGTGGAGGCACAGAGATACAAAACTTGGTGGTGTGTTAGAAAGGAAGGAATAATCGAATATGATAGCATTTGATTTTAAGTGACAGCCTGGGGTAAACAAAAATGGAAAATGTGCACCTTGTCCTAATTGCACTTTGTTCATTGTTCTCTAAAGTATTTCTTCGATACACAGTCACTCAAATTCAGCAGCATATACCCTAACTAGTTAGCTAATTAAACAGTAATACATACTCAATTAATTTTTTTTTGACATGGAGTCTCACTCTTGTCACCTAGGCTGGAGTGCAATTGTGTGATCTCAGCTCACTGCAACCTCCGCCTCCTGGGTTGAAGTGATTCTCCTCCTCAGCCTCCCAAGTAGATGGGACTACAGGCATGCACCACCATGCCTGGCTAATATTTGTATTTTTAGTAGAGATGGGGATTTACCATGTTGGCCAGGCTGATCTCGAACTCCTGACCTCAGGTGATCCACCTGCCTCAGTCTCTCAAAGTGCTAGGAATACAGGCTGAACCACTGCCAATATTTTAATAAAGTTGTTTTTATTAAAAAAAATACGGGGACACTGAACTGAACTAGATGGTGTCTTCTCCCTTGAGCCTCTCCAGTTCTGTGTAGAGGAAGAGGGAAGATGCAGTGATAATTCAAACAAATTACTTCAAGGACTGACAAATGCTATGAAGAACATGAAACAGAGCAATGTGCTAGGGAGTGGCCAGAGGTTGGCGGTAGAGAGGATACTGCTCTGTCTGCTCTGTCATGGGAGATCCTGCAGAAGAAGTGACATTTCAGTGGAGGTTCAAGCAATGGGAAGGAGGCAGCCCACCTGACATCCAAAGGGAAAGCCTTTCAGGCAGAAGGGACCAGTGATGTACTGACGGGACAAAAAGAAGGCCAGTGTGGCTAGGAAGGAATGGACAAAACGGGAGGAGACGCAGCAGGAGGAGTCCTTTTGGGTTCATGTGGGCCTTCTCAGCTCTAATGAAGACTATGGATATTTTTCTACTTAAGATGGGCAGTTATTGGCTGGGCGTGATGGCTCACACCTGTAATCCCAACAGTTTGGGAGGCTGAGGCGGGTGGATCACAAGGTCAGGTGTTCAAGACCAGCCTGGCCAACATGGTGAAACTCTGTCTCTACTAAAAATATGAAAATTAGCCCGGCGTGGTGGTGGACGGCTGTAATCCCAACTACTCAGGAGGCTGAGGCAGGAGAATCACTTGAACCCAGGAGGTGGAGGTTGCAGGGAGCCAAGATCACATCACTGCACTCCAGCCTAGGCGACAGAGCGAGACTCCTTCTCGAAAAAAAAAAAAAAAAAGATTGGCAGTTATAATATGGTTTTCTGCACAGTAATATTGTAAACTTTTTGTTTGTGTTAGAAATTCTCTACTGTGGTTTGGAGGATGAACTGGGGTGGGGTAGTGGGCAATGATGAGGCAGGAAGCCGGTAGGATGGTAACCGGAGGTAAAATGACCTCTTCAAGGTCACTTGGATACTAAGGATCACAGTGATGAGTAGATCTTCAGTCAGCTCATTGCCCAAGGTCATGCAGAAGGTCAGTGGCAGAGAAGGACCTACTATACAAGGTCTTCGTAATGCTTCTCCTGGCATATAGGAGAAATCCACACATGCTACTTCCTGGGGCTTAACAATTAACTAGTTTATGTTTTTTTGTGAATATGGCCAACACAAAGAAAGAGAAGCTGTTACTTTTCTTCCTTTCTTCTCATTTTGGTTTTATTTCGCTTTCTTTAGACTTTTTTATTTTCGCGTACTTTGACTCCTTGAGATTTCTGTGCTGGCTCACTTCTGCCTAATTACAGGATTCGGGTGGCCATTTTAAACTATTTTTCACCATGTCAAACTTGTATTTGAAAAATAATTCCAAGAAAAGGATTTTAGGGCTAACATTTGAGTGAAGCTTCTTCAATAATGAAAACTATCCTATACAGAATAGGAAAAATCAATATTAATTTTTAATGTAATCATATCACAGTCTCTTAACTAGAACTAAGATTTAAAAAATGTTTTAAATTTCCTCACTTTAAATATAAAATACTTAACATTTGTGTTCTGAAAAGAGTGAAACCACATATAATTAGTAATCACTAATTAAATAAAATAATTTTATTTGAGGTTATAAGAACATTTCTGGGGGCTATTTGCACTGATAACCCCTCAAGCCTGGGACGCAGATAAATCACTCACAGCAACTTTATGGAGCATTTCAGGAAGCTCCTCCACCAAGGGCTGAATGACTCTGGGGTGCTTTTCTTCACAGAGCTGGTTCTGGCCAATTCTTTGTCATTGTCACCAATTCTGTGTTAAGCAAGAGGCAAAAAATGGAGAGAGAGCATGGGGAGAAATGCCAGATATAGGTGATGGGGAGGAAGGCAGCAAATCACACTGCCATGTGTGTACCTATGCAACAATCTTGCATGTTCTTCACATGTACCCCCAAATCTAAAATGCAATAAAAAAATAAAATTTAAATAAATGGAGGCGCAAAAATGATTAAAATCAGCCTGTTCTCAGGTAGCCCATCAAAAAAGATGAATTGTCAATAAGTTGTTACAATCCAGTTTTCCCTTGGTATCTGTGGGGGTTTAGTTCCAGGAACCCCATGGATACCAAAAGTCTCTGCATACTCAAGTCTCACAGGGGGTTGCTGCAGAAGCCACCTACACAAAAAGTCAGTTCTCTGTATCCTTGAGTTTCTCATCCTGCATCCTGCAGATGCTGTCTTCATTCCCATTTGGTTGTGGATTTGGAATCCATGGATACAGAGGGCTGACTGTATTTGTTGGAAAAATATCTGTGCTTAAGTGGGCCTGTGCAGTTTGAATCCCTACTGTTCAAGGAACAACTGTGTAAGGTGATAAACAAAATGCTATTCCACCAAATGTGATAGAAATGAGCCCAGAAGCACCAAGGAAAGCACCTACCTGGCCCTGAGACTATCAGAGAAGACTTCCTGGAAGAGTTGGTGTTTGAATAGACAGATGAAGGATGGGCTCATATTTACCATTAGAGGTGGGATGTGGTGGAGAGGAGAGAACTAGCACTGCCTTCTGCTTTCATTTGATTTTCACTGGGGAGCTTTATGAGTATATTGCACAGATGGTTCACAGAAGGCACTGAGCTGAGTTCTATGCTCAGTGTTTGGCTATTGGTTTCTCTGGAATGTTAGAAATCATGAGCCATGCCTTAGCACTACACCGTCTATAATACATGTTCCCATACTGAATCCTTGGAAATGGAACTCCAGGTTCACTTTGATTTGTACTTTATCACTCTCACTTCCAGTGAAAACTCTCCCGACCTGATACATGTAGTCATTTTCTCATTTTCATTTTTCTCTTCTCCAAGTCTTCTTCTTTCTTCTCTCTCCCTCTTTCTTTTTTACCCTTCATTCTTCTTTTCTTCATTTAAAAATGAAATTTATAAGTGGTACGTGGTGTCTAGAGAAAATGGGTTGAGAGAGCATTTGCACTGTGTTTGAGTCACACCACAAACAGGATGACACTGCACAGATATTTCTGATGCTCATTTAATAGGTCTTAATACTTTAAGCAGAGTTTTGAGGTTCAAAAAACCTTACAGACAGTGATGTAGCAACTGTGTGCATGGTCTCTTGTTCAAATAGCCCAGTTGGCTATAACCTAATTTAAAGCAGAATCAGCAGGAGTAATAGGAAAAGCTCATGTTTGGTGTTTCAAAAAAGAGATTGATCATGTAGAAATTGAGTTTTACTAAAATAGCTCACAATGGGGGAGCGTGTCAGGATTGGGCCAGAATAGATATTTTTGTTAATATTTATTTTGTAGATCTTGCTAATTAGTAAACTACTCCTAGTATTTATTTGGACAGTTTGGGATAGTGCATTCCCTCTGCTAGATAACTAGGTTTTTACTGAAATGACAGATCTTTGATCTGTTGGTTATTAAATATCTAAGTGACGTAAGATAGCCAGTTTACAAGCTACTTCACTTATTCCTGAATGGAATTTTTTTAATGTCCGTGACAGTATATGATCATTTATAAAATATGTGGGATTAGTATCTTAACTAGAGATTTTAATGTCATGCTACTTAAAAGTAGATTTATTGATTATCTGACAATCCATGTCGAGCATGGAGCTGATTGGGTACACATTAGGTAAATATTGGCTTCTCCCATGAAAACTCAGAGCTCAGAATCTACAAATTTCCTGTGGACCATATTGATTTGAAACAGAGTCAACTCTTCTGAATTAGTTGCTATGGTTCTGAGGTTTTTGAAGAGGATTCTAGTTTGCTCTTTGGCTTCCTCTCTCTATCAACCTTCCTGACACTTCCTTGGAGATTTTCTTGGTTTCTGTTTTTTTGAGATGGAGTCTCACTCAGTTGTTCAGGCTGGAGTACAATCACGTGATCTTGGCTCACTGCAACGTCTGCTTCCTGGGTTCAAGTGATTATCCTACCTCAGCCTCCCGAGTAGCTGGGATTACAGGCATAAGCCACCATGCCCTGCTAATTTTGTATTTTTAGTTTCACCATGTTGGCCAGGCTGGTCTTAAACTCCTGTCCTCAGAGATCCACCTGCCTCTGCCTCCCAAGGTGCTGAGATAACAGTTGTGAGCTACCGCACCTGGCCTTCCTTGGAGTTCTGAATGCTTGACATTGGCAGGCATGCCCCATAGGATGATGTAATGCAACTGAACCGTAAAATGCCTTCTCTATCTTATCTGCTGTTGGAAATATAGGGTGATCCATAGAGTACTGGAGTCTAGATTTTTAAATTTTATTGGCCAATAAAATTAAAAATTTTATTTAAAAATTAAAAAATGGAAGAACAAGATAGAATTTCTGAATCTTTATTTTGCTACTTAGGACATTTAAAAAACTCCAAAGAGACAAAGGCTTATATGTGCTGTCACCATTTTTTTTTGAGTTGGAGTCTTGCTCTGTCACATAGGCAGTGCAGTGGTGTGATCTTGGCTCACTGCAACCTCCACCTCCCGGGTTCAAGCAATTCTCTTGCCTCAACCTCCCGAGTAGCTGGGATTACAGGCATCTGCCACTGTGCCTAGCTAATTTTTGTATTTTTTGTCGAGACAGGGTTTCACCATCTCGGCCAGGCTGATCTTGAACTCCTGACCTCGTGGTCCACCCACCTTGGCCTCCCAAAGTGCTGGGATTACAGGCCTGAGCTCCTCCCCGCCCAGCTGCTGTCACCATTTTTTCAAAAGAAGGCATATATTTCAACATCAAAATGTAGGAAAGATAAAAATCTCAGAATAAATGAAGTTCTTCCCAAAAGTGTCCTTGTTGGTTATATTAGTCCATTTTCACATTGCTATAAGAGTGTGAAACTACCTGAGACTGGGTAGTTTATAAAGGAAAGAGGTTTAATTGACTCACAGTTCCACATGGCTGGGGAGGCCTCAGAAAACTTACAATCATGGTGGAAGGCAAAGGGGGAAACAAGGCACATCTTACGTGGTGGCAGGAGAGACAGTGAGCGAGGCGGGAACCGCCAAACACTTTTAAACTATCAGATCTCATGAGAACTCACTCACTGGAACAGCATGGGGGAAACCACCCCCATGATCCAAGCACCTCCCATCAGGTCCCTCCCTCAACATGTGGGGATTACAATTTGAGATGAGATTTGGGTGGGGATACAGAGCTAACCGTATCACTGGGATGTTGCTTTGATGTTTTCTCTCTGTACTAATGAAAATGTTGCCAAGGCTTGTCATGCAATAAGGAATAGGTGAGCGATATTCAAGGGTTTAGGTTCATATGCTTTGCACCCATCACTCATCTCCACTCAGGTAACATTATTTTGTTTCTGGAATGGCTCCAGCTTTTGCTCTCTTTTTCCATTTTGGAGGCAGAGTCTCACTCTGTTGACCATACTGGAGTGCAGTGGCATGATCTTGGCTCGCCACAATCTCTGCCCCCTGGGTTCAAGTGATTCTCCTGCCTCAGCCTCCCGAATAGGTGGGACTACAGATGCGTGCCACCATGCCTGGCTAATTTTTGTATTTTTAGTAGAGATGGGGTTTCACCATGTTGGCCAGGCTGGTCTCGAACTCCTGGCCTCAGGAGATCCACCCACCATGGCCTCCAAAGTGCTTGGCTTACAGTCATGAACCACCACACCCAGCTTCTCTTTTTTCATAATTATCTATTTGCTCCATCAGTGTGAATTCAGCAAAAGATTGCAAATTTTATTTTGCTCAAAGTATAATGCAGTATTCTGAAGGATTCCCAAAAGAGGCCCTTTAAGTTTCTGGAGAGCATTGAAGAATAGGACAACTCGTGATAAGGAGATTTTTCAGATCCTAGAACAGTGAATTGAAAGTTACATAAATCAGTTTTGGAGAATGAAATCCTAATGTGTGTCAAACAGACATAAATATCATGCCTTTATTTTTGACTCTTTTATTATTGGTCACTTTTTGAAATAACACGGGGACACCTTTTTTGAAAATGAAAGGTAGAGAATGGTGGTTTAATCACGATGTCTTTTATTCTTTTTTTGGTTTTATTTGTGAAAAATAGGCTGCGCAGCAGGCATCTTCATCCTCACCCAGCCTGAGTGGAACATCATGTTCTTTCTCTTCCCTGGAAAATACAGTGAAGACACCCAGCAGTTTTCCTTCCTCCTTATCTAAAGAGAGACAGTCCTGGCCTGACACAGTTAACAGTTTGTCTGCTGCTGAAGACGAGGGACAACCAATAACGTTTGCTGTGCAGGTTCATTCACCTGTACCTGCAGAGACAGGCAGCCACAAGGTCCCGGAAAACAGCTTTGTCACATCAGAAAGTGGATTTTTGAACTCTTTATCTAGTGATGATACTTCTTCATTGAGTAGCAATCACGACCATCTTACTGTCCCAGATAAGCCTGCTGGATCAAAGGTCATGGACAAAGGTAAACCAAGAAATTGTTCATTCTTCTTTAGAGAATGAATATTTGTGTGTGTGTATGGAACTCTAATATTAATTTGTAACAAGAATGGTTAAATTCATGAATGGTGATTCAAGAATTAGTCAAGTGGGGTTATGCCCAGAGGTTGCTTTGTAGAGGGGTTGCATGTGGCAACTCCAGCTACTAGGCCACTAATTACTTGCTGTAAGTGTCACTAACCAACTGCTTCAGAACTGTAAGACATGTGATCATAAAATAATGATACTTTTTCACTAATCAGAGAAAAACCTTGCCTCTTTCTTTGGTCCCATGTCACATGCTCTGGAGCTTGTGGTGGTTAAATCAGGACTTTGTAGTCTGGTATTTTTCACATTACATTGATAGTTCAAAATGAGCTGTAAGCAGCTGCCTTCCCTGGGTTGTGCCCCAGACACTGTCTAATTCTTAGCCCGCCAGCTCCTGAATGTTCCTGTGTGGTTAATGGGAAGACAATTTGCCCGCACTTTGTGCAGCATTAGAACCTTTACATATAAAGGAGAGCACAACTTATGTGTTTGAAAAACATTTTAAGTTTTAACAAAGGAAAGAGTTAATTGAGCATGGAAGGCAATAATATGAGGTTTAAAAAATACTCTGATAACTGGTCCTTACCTTTTATTCAGGACTAATGTATTTTTATTTCTGTTCTATCATAATGTCTTTTCTGATTGTGTGCTATTATTCATTTTGCTGTAAAACAGGGTTACCTGATGGAAGATACTGAGCAGTGAAAGAATGATGAGTTTGGTTTGTTTATTTTTTGGTGTGCCATTGAGAGAAAGTTGACTTGCTAGATTCCCATAATAACCTGCCAGAGTGTCTAATGATGTAGATGACCGCTCTCCCCTCTCCTCTAGCCTAATCACGGAAGACTTCTTTAAGTTCTCAAATTTCAGATGGGTACCCTGTTAATTTAATTTTTGGTATCAGAGTAATTTGGCCAAGGATCACAACTTTAGACCAAGTTGTTTTGTGTGTGCGTGTATCTGTATAGTGTTTTAAAACTATGTAAATTTGAATAGTCAGCCTGGTAACTAATTCTCCAGGTTATAATAGCTATCGCCACTCTCTGAGGCCTTACCTAAAGATATTTTATACAGATCTGTCTGGCCTCTGATGGAGTTTTTCTTTTTCTTTTCTTTCTTTTTTTTTTTATTGAGACAGAGTCTTGCTCTATCAGCAGGCTAGAGTGCAGTGGCATAATCTCAGCCCATTACAACCTCCACCTCCTGGGTTCAAGTGATTCTCCTGTCTCAGGCTCCCAAGTAGCTGGAACTACAGGCAAGCACCACTATGCCCAGCTACTTTTTGTATTTTTAGTAGAGATGGGGTTTTACCATGTTGGCCAGGATGGTCTCAATCTCTTCACTTCATGATCTGTCCACCTCTGCCTCCCAAAGTGCTGGGATTATAGGTGTGAGCCACTGCACCCGGCCTTGATGGCATTTTTCTTATACCCTTCCCCACTATTTAGGCCAACTATTTATTTTACATTAGAAGAACTGGAGTGAATAAAGTCATTGGCAAACCAACCTATTTGTAGAGGTGCAGGAGTAGCATAGGGAGGAGAAAGGAAATAGTGCCACCGAGGAGTGTAGAGGGCTAAAGACTGGACTGTGAGAACGGAAAGAGTAGTCTCAACCCACCCTCAGGTTTGTGAGGTGCTGCTGTGTGGACAAAGTATTGAGCTTAAATGCATGTCCTTGGAAGCACAAAATTGAGTTCAATGGTGCAAGTCAAAAGGAGGTAGATTTAACCTCAGCATAAGAACTTTGTTTTTGATGTTATGAGCTGTTCAACATAGAATAGGTTCCTTGGAAGTGATGCATTCCTTGTCACTGGATGTGTTCACTCATTCTGAGACAGCCATTTTCATTGACTATTGATTGCATATTCATCAGAACTTTTGTTCTTGAAAGCATATATTGAAGAGAGAACTTAAGTATCTTGAACTAGGTGACTTCTACCTTGATATGTGGAAAAAACTTCCAGATATAGGATTGGTAGAACTAAAGAAAATAATAAAAAGTACTACATCTATTATTTTTCTCCTTCAAACTCTTACTTTAATCATTGGGTTATAAGTAGAACTTAAAAAAATTCACACACACACACACACACACACACACACACACACAAACATGGAATGAGCATAGCTTCAAAATTATACTAGAGAATAAAATCCCATTTGCATTCTTTCCCAAGAGGTAACCCTGGAGGTTGATCGTTTTCCTTTAGGACCATAGTCAGGGAGTCATGGGAAGATGCACCAGGGCTTGTTCATGGCTAAATGCCATTCCAGGATCGCATGTGCTATAGAGCCTGGCTGGGAACCAACAGCCCTTTTAATGTAAGAATGAAGCAACTTGGTATTATTTAGTTTTGAGTTACACACAGAGTGACCAGCCAAATCTGTGTACTTCTTCAAACAGCTCAGTGTGATGGTATTCCTCTTGGTAAAAGGAAAAGAAAATGAAAGTTTTTTTTTTCTCATTGATTTGTTGGCAGTTGCCATATGCTACAGAATTTTTGCTGATGATTTTCTCCTGCTGCTGGGGATTTGGTTAAATTCCCAGAAGAACTGAACCACTTAAAGTCATCTCTATGGAAACAGCAACCCAATCTTTGCTTGCATTTGTGATGACTTGCTGTTGAGTAATCAAATTTCATTTTGTGCATTTTTTACATGTGTGTTTATGTGGAGACAAAGGTAGCTTTTCATTCTCGAGACTTTTAAAAAGTATTGTTGTGAGTTAGTAATAAAAAAATTCCTGAAATTCCTTTGTCTGAAATATTGTTCAAGGTGTTTTTATGTCAGGGATAGAAGTCTTAATATGGTTCAAAATGAGAGTTAGGATTTTAAAAGATTAAGACCCAGTCTCAAGATGCATTTGCTGGAGGAAGAGGCTTTCATCCTAGAAAAGATTCTTAAAGATTAATAACTGAGTCCTGAAACAAGCAGACAGTGCATATTATAGCCTTCCTTTTATTCAGACAATGAAAGAAATATTTTTGCAGTTGGTATGCAATTAAAATTGTTGTTGCTAGGATTTTATGCTGAATTTAAATATTCTGTTAGACATTTCCTCTTTTAGTGTAAGATATTAAAAAAATAAAATCAGGGTGTTAATTGCATCCTATTGCCTCTCTTCACTGAGAGTTCCAGGTTCCGGAGCTCTAGGAATTATTCACTGATTATTTTCACAAAGCATCATGGGAAGAGGTGAGAGGGTTAATGGCATGTTCATTTCAGCTTATTTTTACCCTGTGCTCCTCCTTTCTTTGTTAGAATTTTTTTGAGCCACTACCTATGCCAGTGTGATAATAGGTCACACAGTGTGTCTCTCTAGAGAGATGTGCAACACACTACCTGCTGACAATGTGGAGACAGTGTTACTTCTACTTAATGAATGGAGTAACCATACTCTGGATGCTGAAAAGCTTCATGTCAACTGTTAAGACTAATACCCAATTTATACAAATAAATAATCAGGTACAAGCACAGCCAGAGTTGATCTGGGAGTCATGTAGATAACAAGCTGAATTTAAAACAACAAAAACAGAAAAACACCTTGTTATAGAAGAGACAAGCATTCTAGAGCATGCATGACATCTCAGGAAAGTGACATGAATCAGCCAGATTTTAGGATTTAACAAATATTAACAAAATTGTACACAATCTGAGTGTGAACAGTACTTTAGCTAGCTACTTTGAGTGTTGCTGTTAGAATCATGTAGTATGCCTCCTCAGGGAGCGAGTATGTCATAAAAAATAAGTCTAAAACTGGACTCCATTCAAATAATTTTGCATTTATTATTATTATTTTTAGTACCTAATAAGTACTGATATACTTTGTGCTAAAGTGAAAAAAATGTGAACACGGGGGGCCAGGTGCTGTGGCTCACGCCTTTAATCCCAGCACTTTGGGAGCCTGAGACAGGTGGATCATGAGGTCAGGAGTTTGAGACCAGCCTGGCCAACATGGTGAAAGCTTGTCTCTACTAAAAATACAAAAATTAGCCAGTTGTGGTGGCACACACCTGTAAAACTAGCTACTCAGGAGGCTGAGGCAGGATAATTTTTTGAAGGTTTCAGAGAGCTGAGATCATGCCACTATACCCAAGCCTGGGTCACAGAACAAGAATCCATCTAAAAAAAAAAATGAACAAGATACAACTCTTGTCTAAAAATTTTTAATACCTAATGGAATAAGTGGGAGAAACTAGACACATTTAACAAAAGAAAGCAGAATAAAGCAGGTGCCACAGAAGAGGTACGGAGCACCCCAGAGGTTTAAAAGAAAAAAGGGACCCAAGACAAGATCTCATCTAAGTGGCAGGATGTGTACATGGAAAAGGGAGGCACAGGAAAAGGGGATGGGAAGGATGTTTTGTTGAGGTTGAATACTGGGATAGGTGTTTCTTAATTTCAGCAGCTAGTGGGTGACCATTTCTAATCAGAGTAAGTTGCAAGTATGCTTTAGAAAAATTATTTTAGCTATAGAGTACGGGGAAGAATAGAATAAGGGGAGACAGGGCATAGGAAGGTTTAGGTGAGGTGGAAGCTGAGATAGGTGGCAGTGGAGATAGGAAGAAAAGGGGAGACAAGGGATTCTACAGCATGCCTATCAGGGTGAATACTGATTTTGGTCTTTGCATCCTTAGCACTTAATTTTGTTCCTAGAATATTTCCTGGTAACTTTGTTTGGCAAAGTGTGTATCATCTGATGTTGGGAAAACCTTGAATATGTGATCATTGGTGTCAATGGCATTCAACTCAGGCGTGGGTGACTCACCACCTGCTGATCCTGTGTCAGGTGGCTAAAGATCTCTGAGTTGTCATGAAGTTATGATGATTAGGTTACCTGCAAATTTGTGTGATTTAACTAGGCCATTCATAGTACTCAGATTTTACATCATCTTTGTTTTTCTTCTTCCTGTAATTTTTCCTGAGGCTAGGAGTTAGGAGTGGTAGGTGGTGGGAAGTCACTGGAGCAAAGGTTTGAGAGATGGTGGCATGTGTAATCCAGACTTTGGAGGTATGCAAGCTAAGAGTGCCGATGACAGTTTGAAAGGAGTGGGAAGATTTGAGGAGCTGGAAGTCATAATTGAAAAAGGAGGGTAGTAGATTCAGAAGAGACAGAGTGTGAATAAGTTAAGAGGAATCTTCCACTCAGAAAGGAATAAGTTTCGTGGTGAGGAATTTTATTTTATTTTATTTTTTATTTGAGACGGAGTTTCTCTTTTGTTGCTCAGACTGCAGTGGAATGTACGATCTTGGCTCACCGCAACCTCCGCCTCTTAGGTTCAAGTGATTCTGTTGCCTCTGCCTCTGAGTAGCTGGGATTACAGGCATGCACCACTATGCCCAGCTAATTTTGTATTTTTAGTAAAGATGGGGTTTTACCATGTTGACTAGGATAGTCTCGAAGTCCTGATCTCAGGTGATCCACCTGCCTCGGCCTCTCAAAGTGCTGGAATTACGTGAGCCATCGTGATTTTAGATGTAAAACACTTTGAAACATTGAGGAGAGGGTATTAAAAATAATTTTAAAAAAAGAAAGCAGTTAGGGCACTGAATACTCACAGAGAAACATCATGCTGATGGAAGACAATGGAAAGTGTGATAATTGGAGTTTTTAAAAATAGACACTGAGGCTTTGCTTTTCTAATAAAGTCGTTCCCCTATTAAAAAGGGCATTAAGTATGCTAGGTGTCCACTGCTCTGGGCATTAAGTATGGTAGGTGTACCACTGCTCTGGGCATTAAGTATGGTAGGTGTACCACTGCTCTGGGCATTAAGTATGCTAGGTGTACCACTGCTCTGGGCATTAAGTATGCTAGGTGTACCACTGATCTGGGCATTAAGTATGCTAGGTGTACCACTGCTCTGGGCATTAAGTATGCTAGGTGTACCACTGCTCTGGGCATTAAGTATGCTAGGTGTACCACTGCTCTGGGCATTAAGTATGCTAGGTGTACCACTGCTCTGGGCATTAAGTATGCTAGGTGTACCACTGCTCTGGGCATTAAGTATGCTAGGTGTACCACTGCTCTGGGCATTAAGTATGCTAGGTGTACCACTGCTCTGGGCATTAAGTATGCTAGGTGTACCACTGCTCTGGGCATTAAGTATGCTAGGTGTACCACTGCTCTGGGCATTAAGTATGCTAGGTGTACCACTGCTCTGGGCATTAAGTATGCTAGGTGTACCACTGCTCTGGGCATTAAGTATGCTAGGTGTACCACTGCTCTGGGCATTAAGTATGCTAGGTGTACCACTGCTCTGGGCATTAAGTATGCTAGGTGTACCACTGCTCTGGGCATTAAGTATGCTAGGTGTACCACTGCTCTGGGCATTAAGTATGCTAGGTGTACCACTGCTCTGGGCATTAAGTATGCTAGGTGTACCACTGCTCACGGCCACAAATTCCCGCTCAGAATACCACATTTATTACAGATGAAAACTGCGTCTGTCTTGACAAAAATAAGTCTTTGAAGTCTGTCACCTTGGGCATCCCTTTTAACAGTAAACTACTACAATTGTGTTTTATCAACAATTTTTTGAGCTCTTTTTGTCTATATAGAGTATGGAAAACAGCATTGGAAAAAACATAGGGAGTATTTTCATATCTGATACTGGGGTCATTTTCAAATTAATGTGGCTTTGAGCCAAAGTGATCTGTCACAGGCCGGTCCTCCTTTGTCAGTCTGGCGGCAAGGCGGAAGTGTTTGTTTTGCTTATCATGTGGTCTAGTGGGGTAGAGGGTTGGAAAGTTATCAGAGGGGTCTTCAATTTTTCTTCTCTTTCTTATAACTTCTTGTTGTTGATTAAATTCTTGGTTTTCTTTCTTTTTCAATGTTATGATTATTTACTCCTTAGCAGGAGAGTATATGGAGATAGATGCATATTTTAATTTACTTTTAGTTTTTTATTTCCATAGGTTTTTGGAGAAGAGATGGTGGGGTTTGGTTACTTGAATGAATTCTTCAGTGGTGCTTTCTGAGACTTTGGTGCACATATCACCTGAGCAGTATACACTATACCCAATTTATAGTCTTTTATCCCTCACCTCCATCTTATCCTTTCCCTCAAGTCCCCAAAGTCCGTCTAATCATGCCTTTTCATCCTCATAGCTTAGCTCCCACTTAAGAGTGAGAACATAGGATGCTTGGTTTTCCATTCCAGAGTTACTTCACTTTGAATAATGGCCTCCAATTCCGTGTAAGGTTGCTGTGAATGCCATTATTTTGTTCCTTTTTATGGCTGAGTAGTATTCTATGGTATATATACATACCACAATTTCTTTATCCACTCATCCATTGATGGGCATTTGGGCTGGTTCTATATTTTAGTGATTGTGAACTGAGCTGCTGTAAACATGCATGTGCAAGTATCTTTTTTTGTGTAACGACTTCTTTTCCTCTGGGTAGATACCCAGTAGTGGGATTGCTGGATCAAATGGTAGTTCTGCTTTTAGTTCCTTAAGGACTCTCCACACTGTTTTCCATAGTGGTTGTGCTAGTTTACATTCCTACTGGCAGTGTAGAAGTGATCCTTGTTCACCACATCCACACCAACATCTATTATTTTTTGATAATGGACATTATTGCAGGAATAAAGTTGTATTACACTGTGGTTTTGATTTGCATTTCCCTGACAATTAGTGGTTTTCATCACTAATTGAGCATTTTTTCATGTTGGCCATTTGTATGTCTCCTTTTGGGAATTGTCTATTCATGTTTGTAGCCCACTTTTTGATAGGATTGTTTTTTTTCCTTGCTAATCTGAGTTCCTTACAGATTCTGGATATTGGTCCTTTGTCAGATGTGCAGATAATGAAGATTTGCTCCCACTCTGAGGGTTGCCTGTTTACTCTGCTGATTGTTTCTTTTGCTGTGCTAAAGCTTTTTGGCTTAATTAAGTCCAAATGCTTAGTTTTCTAGTTCTTTTCATCACTGCTGTTATTTATATATTTTATCATTTCCACTGTTTCATGGAAATTGTTAATTATAGTGAAAAGCATCATATACATACAAGTGTTCTCTCTCTCTCTCTATGTATCTAAAATATTCCATAAATACACACACATGCATACACACACACGCAATGTCCATGTGGCCACCATTTGGCCCAAGAAACAGAAATTAGCCTTCAAATTACTTGTGAGGGTGTGGGGCATTGAGAGTGCTGACCCATGCTGAAGAGATGTATTTTGGTGGAACCAATTTAGAAAGCAGTTGGTCATCATCTAGTAAAGTTGAAGATAGGCATACATCATGGCCAGCAATTTTATTTCCAGGTGTATGCCCCTAGAGAAATGCAGGCATAATGCAGAAACTCCTTGTAATATTCTCTCTGTCTAGCTGGAATTCATTCATTTTCATTGCTTTATAGTACTCTATAGTTATACTATACAACAATAAAAGTATCTACTATTGATGAACACTTTTTTTCCAGCCATGGTCTCTTATATAAAATGCTGCTGTAGACATTCTTATTTCTCTCTCTCTCTCTCTCTATATGTATATATATTTTTTTGAGATGAAGTCTTGCTTTGTCACCCAGGCTGGAGTGAGGTGGTGCAATCTCAGCTCAGTGAAACCTCTTCCTCCTGGGTTCAAGCAATTCTTCTGCCTCAGCCCCCTGAGTAGCTGGGGCTACAGGTGCGCAGCACCATGCCCGGCTAATTTTTGTATTTTTAGTAGAGATGGGGTTTCACCATATTGGCCAGGCTGGTCTCGAACTCCTGAGCTCGTGATCTGCGCACCTTGGCCTCCCAAAGTGCTGGGATTACTGGCATGAGCCACTGCACCTGGCCTGACATTCTTATTTTAAATTAATAGGTTTAAGTTTGTAGAGCAGTTTTCAATTTATAGAAAAATTGAGCAGAAAGTACAGAGTATACATATACCCCTCCATTCCCTACACTGTTTCCTCTATTATTAACACCTTGTAGTAATATGGTTCATTTGTTACAACTGGCAATAAATATTCATTCTTTTTTATTAACTAAAGTCTATGGTTTACATTAGGGTTCACTGTTTATGTTGTACAGTTCTATGGATTTTGACAAATGTATAATATCATGTATCCACTATTATGGTGTCACACAGACTAGGTTCACTGCCGTGAAAAATATCCCCTGTGCTCCATTTATTCATCCTTCTACCCTTCCACCAAGAACCTGACAACCACTAATCTTTTTTGCTACCTCTTTAGTTTGGCCTTTCCAGAGTGTCACATAGTTGCAATCATATGTATGATATGTACCCTTTCTAGATTGGCTTCTGTCATTTGGTAATATGAATTTAAGCTTCTTCTAAGTGTTTTGTGGCTTGATAGGTCAGTTTTTAATCATTGAATAATGTTCCATTGAATAGATGCATCACAATTTGTTATTCATTTACCTATTGAAAGACATCCATGTTGCTTTCTAGTTTTTAAAATTATGAATAACCCTGCTATAAGTGTGTGTGAGTTTTCAACTCTTTTGGGTAAATATGAATGAGAACAATTGCTGGATTTTATGGTAAGAGTATGTTTAACTTCCTAAGAGATGCCAAACTGTCTTGCAAAGTGGCTGTACCATTTTGTATTCCCACCAGCAATGAATGAGAGTTCCTGTTGCTTCACATCCTTGCCAACATTTGGTAATGTCTCTGTTTTGGATTTTTGCCATCCCTGTAAGTTGGTAGTAGCATCTCATTGTTTTAATTTAGAATTCCCTAATGACTCATGATGTAGAGCATTTTTTCATATGCTTTTTTGGCTATCTATATGCCTTCTTTTCTTTAATATAAAGTGGCTGCTCAGAATTTATTAATTTTCATATACACCTTCTTTTTTGAGGTATACATTGAGATCTTTTAATTTTTTTATCTTTTTTATTAGCTTTTTATTTTCTTATTGTTGGGTCTTTGTATGTGTGTGTATATGTATAATATTTTTAATGTCAAAAGTCGTTTTATTAGTCTACATGTCAAGTTAATGATTTTTGCTTATGTGATGTTGACAGATATGTATTTTATGAATTTTTGGGACCAGATTCAAACTGGGTCAATATAAGTATAGGAAGTACATAAGAGCAGAATATTTAGTTTGATGATACATTATTGTCTACAAGATAGTTTACTTTTTATTTTTATTTAATTTCTTACCTATAATTGACACATAACAAATGTACATATTAACATGGTACAGTGTGGGCTCACTGCAGCCTCTGCCTCCCAGGTTCAAGTGATTCTCCTGCCTCAGCCTCCATGTTATAGGCACCTGCCACTATATCCAGCTAAGTTTTGCATTTTTAGTAGAGACAGGGTTTCACCATGTTGACCAAACTGGACTTGAACTCCTGACCTCAGGTGATACACTCACCTCCGCCTCCCAAAGTACTGGAATTACAGGTATGAGCCACCGTGCCCAACCCAATGTGATGTTTCAAAGCATGAATATATAGTATAATGATCAAATCTGGGTAATACCATATCCATCACTTGAAGCATTTATTATTTATTTGTGGTAACAATGTTAAAAATATTCTAGCTATCTTGAACTATATACTACATTCTTATTTGCTATAGTCACTCTAATTATTAAATCCTTTACTTATGTGTTTTGCAAATATTTTCCTCAGTCTAAGGCTTGTCTTTAAATGTTTTTAATGAAAATTCTTACATACATATTTTGGTCCACATATGCCTACATTTCTCTAAGGGTATATACCTGGAAATGGAATTGCTGGCCATGATATATGCTTATCTTCAGCTTTGCTAGATGATGACAATTGCTTTCTAAATTGGTTCCACCAAAACACATCTCTTTAGATGTATTTCAGAGCCCCACATCCTTACTGGTAAAGTTGGGTTTCTAAATCTTTGCAAAACTGGCAGGTGGTAATGTTTTTTTTTTTTTTTTTTTTTTTTTGAGACAGAGTCTCACTCCATCCCCAGGCGCCAGGCTGGAATGCAGTGGCATGACCTTGGCTCACTGCAACCTCCACTTCCTGGGTTCAAGCAATTCTCTTGACTCAGCCTCCCGAGTAGCTGGGACTACAGGTGCGTGCCACCATGCCCAGCTAATTTTTTTGTATTTTTAGTAGAGACAGGGTTTCACCACGTTGGCCAGGTTGGTCTCGATCTCTTGACCTTGTGATCCACCTGCCTCGGCCTCCCAAAGTGCTGGGGTAATCTTGATTATGGATTAGCACATCGACGAGTGTTTATTTCATTTTTTTACCCATACTTTTACAAGTGTAGTTTTGTTTTTCCAGTGGATTTGTAGGAATTTATACATTCTAAATACTCTGTCAGTTTAACTGTTGAAAATATATTTTCTACCTTTTACTTCACTTTTCTTGTAAAGTAGTATCCTTTAATGAATAGAACTCAGTTTTAATGGGGTTAACGTCTATCCTTTCCCTATGGCTAAATGCTTTTTTATCTCGATTAAGAAATTCCCCTCTACACTGGTATCTTAAAGATATTCTTCCATATTTTATAAACGTTAGTCCACTTGGAATTCATGTGTTCCGTGGATAAGATACAGTATCATCTTACTCCATATGCATATGTAATTTTCCTAGTATAATTTCCGTAAACACCATTTTTCTACCAACTGTCCAAGTAAGCCCTCAGTGCTGCCTTTTTTGTGAATCCAGTGCTTGTGCTTTTTGGACTTTCATCTCTCCAGTGGGCTACTTTTTCTACCCTGGCTCATACCATTCCTTTTACAAAATAAGCTTTGAAATCTGGTAGACACGTTTTCCTACTTTGTTATTTTTTTAGGAGTGTTTAGGATACTCTTGGCCATTTTAACCTCCCTATATATTTTAGAATCACCTAGTGAAATTACTCACACATACACACACATGAACATGCATGCACACACACAAAGTCTGTGGAACTGTGGCATGAATTGCATTACATTTTTAGATTCAATCTGGGGGAAACAGAAATTGTTACAACCTAAAATTTTCCAGTACGTGAAGTTGGTCTCTTTACCTTTCTCCATTTATTTTCTTTCTTACATCTTATAATACAATTTCACAATTTATATTTTCTTTTTTTTTTTTTTGAGACAAAGTCTCGCTCTGTCACCAGGCTGGAGTGCAGGGGCTCAATCTCAGCTCACTGCAAACTCTGCCTCCTGGATTCAAGTGATTCTCCTGCCTTAGCCTACCGAGTAGCTGGGACTACAGGCATGTACCACCTGCCCAGCTAATTTTTGTATTTTTAGTAGCGACAGCGTTTCACCATGTTGGCCAGGATGTTCTCAATCTCTTGACCTTGTGATCTACCTGCCTCAGCCTCCCAAAGTGCTGGGATGACAGTCATGTACCACTGCACGCGGCCCACAGTTTATATTTTCTATTAAAAGTCTTGAACATATTTGTTAGATTTACTTCTATATATTTGATATTTTTAAATGCTATTTGTAAAATCTTTTCCTCTTTTTCATTTTATCACTATTGCTGGTGTACATGAATGCAATTAGTTTTTAAAATGCATTTTAAGAATCAAACTTTCTAAATTGTCATTTTAATTCTAGTAATTTATCCTACTCTTTTATGTATATGATCATATTTCTGCCAATGATAATGGTTTTGCTTTTTTCCTTTCCAGACATTATATTTTCTACTTATTTTTATTGTTTTGGGTAAGCCCTGAAGTACAGTGCTGACAGAAATGGTGATTATGGACATTTTTGTGGTTGCTTGATCTCAGAGATCAAGGTTTCTGTGTTTCTGCACTGCCATCAACTTAGAAGTAGGTACTTTTTCATCACCTCTGTTTTACGGAAGAAGAAAAAGATCGCTATGTAACTGGGGCTTAAACTGGTTATGTAAATTGCTTAAAACAGTCATGCAACTAGGAAGTGTGAAAGTTGTATCTGAAATTCAGTTCTGTTTGAGTCAATAGCCTGAGATTCTAATCACTTTAATGCCTAAGAATAATTCTGAATAAATAAACATAAATAATCAGCAAGAAACAGGCTTGAGTTAGATATGATGTGACCCAAGTCACATATAACTAAGATAATTTCTCTTCTTCAGCAATCATATTACATGGTTTTCAGTAACTACTGGTCACCCACCTAAGGCTAGAAACAGAAGCATGTAAATACTACTGTGATATCTCTGGGCGTGGGAACTTCATTCATTCAACAATATTTGCCAAGTGCTTTTCATATGCCAAGCACCGTGCCATGAGCTGAGCAAAAAGCAAACAAAAGCCAAAATAAACACCCCCATAGAGCTATCACTGAGGAGGAGGTAGGGGATAGATTTAGCGGTTGTTAAATATCATGCTTTTTTTTTTCACAAGAGGCAGGGCGAAGGGGTTAGAGAGATACTGTACAGAGGTGGGTTATGGTATGGGGTGTGCGATTTTTCCATTGGTGGTCATGGAAAGTCTCTCTGATAAGTCAATATTTGAGCAGAAAACTATGGAGAGGAGAGGGTGAGCCAAATTAATATTCGGGGAAAAGTCTTCCAGGCAAAAAGCACATCAAGTGCAGTCAAACTGTGCTGGAGGTGATTGAAGACTAGATGCAGGAAGGCGGAGTGTGGAGTGTGTATTGTGGAGGGCGTGTGGCCAAGAGCAGAGGAGCAAGAGGTGGGCAGGGATCCCATCATGTAGGGCTGTGGTAGGCGGGGTTGCACTCTGGGATTGGCTCAAAGTGGCTACAGGGTTCCCGCTGCAGGGAGGAGTGATGCCATCTCACTGAAGTTTGAAAAGAGCTGCTTTGGCTCCATGTACGGACATAAGGGAGGATCTGCAAAGGCAGGATGCCCGGTGAGGTGGCTGCTGCATTTTTTTCAGGTGGAGGTGATGGGTTTGCTAGGAACAAATCACTAGGTTGAGAGGGAAAGTGGTCAGATGCTGGGTGTATTTTAAAGTAAGACAATAGAATTTGCTGACATGAGGTTTGAAAGAGAAAGACAGAGAGACGTCAAAGATGATTTCAAGACTTTCAGTCTGAATGACTAAAAGAATAGAGTTGTCATATCATGAGATGGAAAAGACTTACCATTTGGAGCTATAAATCGAGAACTTGAAGTTGAATTTGAAATGCCTCACAGAAATCCAGGCGAAGTCAAGCAGGTGTGGATATGTGAGTCTGGACTTCAGCAGAGGGCTTGGAGATTTATAAATGGATAATCCCTGCATTTTAGGAGGCCGAGGTGGGAGGATCCCCTGAGGTCGGCAGTTCGAGACCAGCCTGACCAACATGGAGAAACCCTGTCTCTACTAAACATACAAAAAATTAGCCAGGCATGGTGGCACATGCCTGTAATGCCAGGTACTTGGGAGGCTGAGGCAGGAGAATCGCCTGAATCTGGGAGGCGGATGTTGCAGTGAGCTGAGATTGTGCCACTGCACTCCAGCCTGGGCAACAAGAGCAAACTCTGTCTCAGAAAAATAAAAGGATAATCTTCAGCATCTAGTTGTATTTGAAAAATTGGGGCTAATTGAGATTACCAATGGAAAGAGGGTACAGAGAAGGAAGAGATCTGGTCTGAGCTCTGGGGTGCCCCAATATTGATAGACTGCAAAGAACACAAGCAAAATTTAACCCCTGTTAAGGTAGAAGGAGAATTCAAAGGGTTGTTATTCTGGGAGATAAGTCAGGAAAGGCATCCATTAGCCAAATGCTTTAGCTTTTGGCAAAAAGCCAAGATTAAACAAGCTTGTCCAACCTGGGGCCCAGGAGAGCCTTGAATGTGGCCCAACACAAATTCATAAGCTTTCTTAAAACATTATGAGAATTTTTTATGATTTGTTTTCTTTTTAGCTGATCAGCTATTGTTAGTGTATTTTATGGGTGGCCCAAGACAATTCTTCTTCTTCTAATGTGTCCCAGGGAAGCTAAAAGATTAGACACCCCTGGATTAAAAGTTGACTGTTGAGGAATTGAGGTAATCGTAATATAGAACTTGACACTAAAATATTTATAATTAGCATATGGCATATTTTGTGTTAAAATCAAAGCCAAATCTATAGCAGTTTTATGACCATATTTATTTACATATTATGTATTATGTCAGCCATACAAACTAGACCTTTAACCATGTAATGTAACATTGAACAGATTTGTAAAGTGTGGGGGCTGGTGGTAGCAGTTATGAACTGTCACAATAAAAACTCTAACGTTTTGCCATTAAAAATTACAAAGTAAACTTTGGGAGGCTGAGGCAGGTAGATCACGAGGTCAGGAGATTGAGACCATCCTGGCTAACATGGTGAAATCCCATCTCTACTAAAAATACAAAAAATTAGCTGGGTGTGGTGGCACGTACCTGTAGTCCTAGCTACTTGGGAGGCTGAGGCAGGATAATTCATTTGAACCCGGGAGGCGGAGGTTGCAGTGAGCTGAGACTGAGCCACTGCACTCCATCCTGGTGACATAGTGAGACTCTGTTTAAAAAACTAATTAGAAATATTTTCTAAGTATTTGAAAGGTACAGTGTGAATTATCTTCGTATTTGGGATGTTGGAATGAAGTGTGCCTTGGAAGTTTGGACACCTACACACTCATTAAACTCCAGATCTATAGCTGCTTCCTGGAGATACAGAAGACCCTCCTTGGAAGGACCCATTGGCATGAGACCCCTCGTTAGGCTCTGTTTTATCAAGATGCTTTCAAATACAGCTGAGTATACCATGATAAGAGGCTCAGGGGAATTAATATTCAATATGTCTCTTTATCACCAGTGAATATATTATTTTAACCTGAAGGATTAGCTAGTCATGCCATGTAGCAGGATCAGAAATCTCCAATCTTTAGGAAGAGTTTTTACTTTTTAGAAAAAAGGGCTATATGCAGACAGGCTGGCCCTGGTAGTACTTTACAAATGATTTAGTTTTATTACCGAGAACTATGTTTGTTTCTTGTGACACATTATAACATTATTTGATTCCTTTTAAAGGGGAAGGCAAGAACTTATTTTTATCTGTATTTAAGTTGTATTTATATTTTAATCACAAAAGTGTTGTAACATACTTGATAAAATCTCAAACAATCTAGTGAGTTACCAAGAAAAAATAAAGATTTTCTTTACCACCACTTTATCAATGCTACCTTATCCTCATCACTAAAATTACTATTTATTCATTCAAAAAAAATTGTAATTTAATTTTTTGTTAATCACTGTTCTAGGCACTAATGCCTACAACTTTTGTGTTCTGGATCTTGCATTCAGGTTGTTAACAGTTTGGAGTGTATTTTTTCTATGTACCAATGCAGATATATACATATAAAGACACACACATATACCATTGGTCTTTTTAAAAAAAAATAGAATTATGTGATAGATATCCATCCATAGCCTGTTTTTCCACATAAACCTACCTTGTTAGTACATGCAGCTCTAGCTTGTTATTTTTGATAACTGCATTGCTTTCTGTGGTGTGGATATTATACTGATACTAGTACAGTATTATTTATTCTCCAAAAGTTGGAAATATAGGTGGTTTCCAATTTTTTATTATCACAGTGTTACAGTAAACATTCTAATATGTATCACTTTATATACCAGTGCTATTACTTTTTGAGATAGTTGGCACAGCTATTGGTTTTTTTTTTTTTAATTTTTTATTGGATTTTAGGTTTTGGGGTACATGAGCAGAGCATGTAAGACAGTTGCGTAGGAACACACATGGCAATGTGCTTTTCTTTCCTTCTCCCCTTCACCCACATTTGGCATTTCTCCCCAGGCTATCCCTCCCCACCTCCCCCTCCCACTGGCCCTCCCCTTTTCCCCTCAATAGACCCCACTGTTTAGTACTCCCCTTTCTGTGTCCATGTGTTCTCATTTTTCATCACCCACCTATGAGTGAGAATATGTGGTGTTTCATTTTCTGTTCTTGTGTCAGTTTGCTGAGGATGACGTTCTCCAGATTCATCCATGTCCCTACAAACGACACAAACTCATCATTTCTGATTGCTGCATAATATTCCATGGTGTATATGTGCCACATTTTTCCAATCCAGTCTATTATCAATGGGCATTTGGGTTGATTCCAGGTCTTTGCTATTGTAAACAGTGCTGCAATGAACATTCGTGTACATGTGTCCTTATAGTAGAACGATTTATAGTCTTTTGGATATATACCCAGTAATGGGATTGCTGGGTCAAATGGAATTTCTATTTCTAAGGCCTTGAGGAATCGCCACACTGTCTTCCACATGGTTGAACGAATTTACACTCCCACCAACAGTGTAAAAGTGTTCCTTTTTCTCCACATCCTCTCCAGCATCTGTTGTCTCCAGATTTTTTAATGATCGCCACAGCTATTGGTTTTTAAGAGAAAGTTTTCAGTGTATCTCAACATTTGAAGTGTATTTGCCCTTGGACCAAGCAATTCTTCAAATGTTGAGATATGCTGAAAAGTTTCTCTGAAATAAAACAACAGCTGTACCAGCTTTCAGCTATAAAATGTATAAACTCAGGGGATCAAATATACAGCACAGTGACTAGAATTAGCAATACTACATTGTATGCTTGAGATTTGCTTAAATGTTCTGATCACAAAACAATTTCTCTCTCTCTCTTTTTTTTCTTTAGACAGGGTCTCATTTTGTTACCCAGGCTGGGAGTACAGTGGCATAACCTTGATTCACTGCAATCTCCAACTCCTGGGTTCAAGTGATTCTCCCACCTCAGCTTTCTGAATAGTTACAGGCCTGCCAGCACATCTGGCTAATTTTTATATTTTTGGTAGAGATGGGGTTTCACCGTGTTGGCAAGGCTGGTCTCAAACTCCTGACCTCGAGTGATCTGCCTGCCTCAGCCTCGCAAAGTGCTGGGTTTACAGGTGTAAGTGACTGCCCGGCCTGATTTTTTTTTTTAATCACTTTGTCAGTATAGTAGTTAGAATCTACCTTTATAACATTCTTTGGTATTCCATAGAGCGCAGCTCTCCTTGGCACTATCTTTCAGGTAATCTTGTGAATTTAATTTTCAGGTTTTATTTAGAATATCATTTGTGCATTTTGGTCAAAATTTTCTCAAACGTTAGATTAATTTGGTGAAAAATACTATCTTTAAAGCATCATGTAATCCATGAATATGGTATATCTTCCTGTTATGGTCATGTTATGCAAGTACAAAGATTGCAGTAGATAATAATCATAGCAAGAAGGGAATGAGAGCTCCATATTAAAAAGATAAGGGCATGTATCTGTTCCAACCTTCATATTCTGCCTATTGAAATTGAGATAAGATAACTTCTTCCTTTTTCTTGCCTCTCTATTCTTGGCCTGAAGTGTATCCTAGCCTCATCCCTAAGCTTTTTCTAAAATTTTCATTCCTACTTTTTGTATTTACTTGTCTCCATCATGGATCCACATGGTTGATGAATCCAGCAGGTTATGGGGCCACAGCTGACATATTTATCTACGATGCATTGGATTCATAACCTAGAGTTTAGGTGATTTTCCCGCTTCTGTCCTGCTGCTACCGTTTTGTTCTCATTCAACCTCTACCTCATAAATGTATTTTAAAAAGAAAAAAAACACGATCAAATATCTTCTTTGTATGCATGCCAATGTTTTCTGTTTTCTTAGCATGTGAGCAGATGTAGTAATTTTACGTCTACTTTAAGTATTCTACCTAATCCTGGGTGCTCATATATTTGGAAGAATAAAATTTAAAAACAAATGAGAACACATGGACACTGGGAGGGGAGCATCACACACTGGGGTCTGTTGGGAGTACTAGGGGAGGGACAGCGGGGGATGAGGAGGTTGTGGAGGGATAACATGGGGAGAAACGCCAGATATAGGTGACAGGGGGATGGAGGCAGCAAACCTCCTTGCCATGTATGTACCTATGCAACAGTGCTGCATGATCTGCACATGTACCCCAGAACCTAAAGTACAATTAAAAAAACTTAAAAAAAACAAGAAGAACAAGGACATGGCTGTTTAACAGTAAAAATAATAACATTTTCAACAGAAGATCGCAGCCCTATAAAACATTACTTTTTACATTCTGAGCCCTTTATAAAGCAAAAACAAGAATAAAAATTTTATGTAAAAAAAATGAAACTTTTTTTAAAGAATATAAAGCTACTTAATCAGATTGAGCAATGAAGTCAACTTAAGTTTATTTCAGAAAATGATTGCCACAAGATTAAATAATAACAACAACAAAACAACTTTTAAAGATCACCCACTAGACTAGATTTGTTCTTATCAATAAAAGCAATAATACAGTAGAAGAGAGTTGAGCTGTCTTAACAGAAACATCAAACACATGAGAGAAGTGAGGTACATGACTCTGTCAGAGAAGGTAAAACCAGCAGAGGAAAATGAGGGACGTCAAAATAAAACTACTCTTGTCTTAGATTTATGAGAGCCCCAGTAAAAACATTAGCTTCATACCTGGGTGTTCTCTGTCTCTCTTAATCTGTTTAGTTTCTTATGGAATTTCTTTTCTGTGCCATCATTTTAAAATAGTTTAATTTAATTTTAAGTTCTGGGATACATGTGCAGGATGCGCAGGTTTGTTACATATCTCCATGTTTTAAAATCACCTCACCTTTCCCAACTAGAGTGTTTTTCAGCTTGGCATTCTCATCTTCTAAGCGCTCACACCTCAGTTTAATAGATGGCTGCAGTCTTGTACACATGTATTTATGATTATTACCTTCTGCTTTTGATTCATCTGGTTCATGATTCCCAAGGTCCAGTTCAAGTCCCCAAGCAGGAATCTCATTTTGTGGTTGTGTCCTAGATTGCTGGCTGGCTTATCAATTTTCTGCCCTTAGGTCTGGTGCCCTGTGGCTTTGTAGGGACAGAATTTGAGGTGCAAAACCTGGGCACCTCAGAAGCAGAGACTCTGTGTGAGGATTGCTCCCTTTGAAAATGCAGTAGTTCAAGCAGAGATCTGAGCCTTGGTCCATCCAGTTTAGTCAACTACCATCTCAGTGATTATATATTGCCTGATTTGAAATACATAGTCTTCATTGAGTTTTATTCAATAGAATGCACTAAATATATATTCATAGCATAGTATAGCTATGTGAATTTACAGCATAGTGCTTAAGAAAATGAGGTTTGGAGTAAGAACCTAGGTTTGTCTCTCTGTCAATTTGGTGAAAGAGTTTTAATCCTTCTATGTCTTGATATCCTGTCTTTTATATCAGGGTTAATAATACTTTTCTCATAGAAGTGTTAAAAGATAATGATATAATTTTGCTCTAAGAATTAAGGCCAGGCGTAGCATCTCACATCTGCAATCCCAGCACTTTGGGAGGCTAAGGCGGGCAAATAATGAGGTCAAGAGATCAAGACCATCCTGGCCAACATGGTGAAACCCCACTTCTACTAAAAATACAAAAATTAGCTAGGCATGGTGGTGCATGCCTTTAGTCCCAGCTACTTGGGAGGCTGAGGCAAGAGAATTGCTTGAACTGGCGGGCAGAGGTTGCAGTGAGCTGAGATCATACCACTGCCCTCCAGCCTGGCAACAGGGTGAGACTCCATCTCAGGGGAAAAAAAAAAAAAAAAAGAATTAACAGAGTGCACATCACACATAGTAAAAATTCAATGTATGATAGCTGTTTCTACCCAAAAGCAGCAAAAATAGGAGATTTCTCTCTCAAATATACTGTGCTAATGTTGTTGCTAGTAGTGTCCTCACTGCTAGAATGAGTTACCCAGATTTTTTTCTTGATTAAATAATTTAAATCTATTATTATGATTTCAAATCTTTTTGCTATGTTGTAGAGTTGTCAAATTTACTAATTGGAGAAAGCCTATAAAATGTTTCCAATTTTTGGCATCAGGTGCTATATTAAGTAACATTTGTAAAGCCTTAAAGGGTATGCAAAATACCCAAATGGTTGTATAGTTTTTTTCTTCTCTTGGTGACACTAGAGTGTTTTCCCAGCTTGGCATTCTCATCTTCTAAGCACTCACACCTCTGTTTAATAGATGGCTGCAGTCTTGTACACATGTATTTATGATTATTACCTTCTGCTTTTGATTCAACTGGTTCATGATTCCCAAGGTCCACTTCAAGTCCCCAAGCAGGAATCTCATTTGGAAGACCTTCCATGGTCTTCTCTTTCTCAGGCACTTAGAACACTGTGTATGAACAGGAAATGCTGCTTTCTACCTGAACTTTTCCAAGCGTTGCCTGTTGGGGACCTAAAATTATCTTCCTTGGGACATCATTTAGACTTTTCTAGTCTGAAACAAATTTCCTTTCTGATACTAAAGGAAATTTCGCTAAATTCTGATACGAAATATGGCATATGAATTCCCCTCCTGTCTTCTGAATCCAGCGTTTAGGTTCTAAATAAACAGCCACATTCTAGAAAGCACAAGGAAAGACCAAAAATAAGATAGTGGGGGAGGCAAAGTTGAAAATATAGCATTTAAGGAGGTAATCTGCATACAGTGTTCTCGACAGCCAAATTCTGAGCCTGCTCGGGTATGCCTGTGCTGTCAGAGCAGACAATAGGCTGGGGTATGGAGGAGGAGGAGGAGGAAGCAGCACATTCACTTGGCATGATCTTGGAAAGGAGTGAACTTCTAACTGTTGCTTAAAATGCTGCTTTGTCTCATTTGCTAATGTCACCAAGAAGGATCTTGTTAAAAAATACATATATGTGTGTGTGTGTGTGTATGTATATATATATATATATGTCTATACGTATGTCTATCTATATACATATATATTTTCTTGTTAAAAATATGTATGTACGTATATTTTTGTTGTTAAACTAGCTCAGAATATATATATGTATATAAATTCCATATATACATCCATCATATATATAAGTATATTCCATATATATCCATATCCATATTCCATATATATCTATGTCTATATATATCCTTTCTTGAGTCTGACTAGTTAGGGAGCTGACCTAAATTTGGAGAAAGTTTAGGAGTCAGACCCCTTGAGACATTCCAAGTAGTCTAACAAATGTAAAGGGTCACCGACATTAATCAAATTCCTACCAACTCAACATATGAGGCGCTGGCACTTTTAAGCAGGGATGTTGGACATACTCCCTTGAGCAAAGCCAAATTTTCTTTCATTCTTTTTTTTTAAAATTAAGACATGGTACAGAGTGCTGCTTTATGGACAAATCTTAGTGTGCTAGTTGTAAATCTAAGCACTTTCTCTTTCAATGAATGGAGGTTAGCATTGCATGAAAAATTGCTAACAGATAGACTAACCTTGCTACTCAAAGTCTGGTTCATGGAGCAGCAATGCCAGCACCACGCAGATGCTTGTTAGAAAATGTGCAATCTCAGCACCATCCCCAATGAACTCAATCCCCTAGGTGACCGCCTGTTAAAGTTTGAGAGGACTGGTCTAGAAGGGCATGGCTCCACACAGTGTGGAAGTGAACTTTTATTCTTAACTCCATCACTAATTTGCATTTTGAAAAGATCACCTACTGTTTTTCCGGAATGCTTATTTTTCTCATCCATAAAATAAAAATAGTTTTCATCTTTCTTGACAAAACACTTGTGAGGTGAGATAAGATAGATTTTAAAGTGCCTTATGTGGCAGAATCAAAGTCCTGCTGTTTTATGTAGGAAGACAAATATACACTAGAGAGGAAGGATAAAAATTGCATTGGAAACACTTGGCCGTCAGACAAAATTCATTTATTTTACTTCAGAAGATAAGGGGGGTGGAAATAATTAATTTGGCTTCCGTTTCCAATGGGAAAAAGACAAGCGGTCTTTTCTGCCAATCTTTTTTCCTTGCTCTGTATGATCTGGTAAAATAAGAGAAATAATGTAGTGTTTTCTACTATGAAATTCTAATTTAGAAAAATATTTACATAAAAAGCAAAAGGGAGATTTAAAAAATACTACTTTAATGAAAAGCCTGTTGGGGTTACCAGGGTAGCTAGAAAGGTTTGATAGGCCTGTAGTAGTCTTAGTATGGCAATTGAGAAGCATCCTCACATTTGCTTTGGGGTAGGGTAGAAGCTGTGTTTTGTTTTGTGCTTGTACCTTTTGGGTCCTTTTTGTCCTATGATCCTACTTATCACCTGCTTCCATTATATTGGATGTTCATTGTATGGCCCTGCGAAGACCTAAGCACCAGTCATCAGCAACAGTAAAAACAATATGATGTTCCTGATTGGGTCATGGAATTGCGGCACAGGTGCATCCCCTGAGTATTTAGTGATATGTGGTAGACCCCTTAGATTATGACACACAAAAAAGCCAGTAAGGGTATTTTCTTGTCTCCTAATGCCAGCATTCAGTCTTTTACTGTTTTATGCTTGTGGGTGATTCTGGGATCAGGTTATTAGAGATCAGACACACAGTCTTTCAGTTCCAGGCTTTCTCTGAGGAGAGGGATGCCCGAGAGGCAGGAAGCTGAGTGATAATTTGCCTTTCATTTTTTCCTCATTTCCTGAACAGCTTTAATCATGTCTGAACATACATACTTCTTGCCATTATCTCATTTTTGGATGAATTCAAATAGAAGATTTTTTTTTTTTTTACTTAATATATGTATTTTAGATGAATTCTGTTTTCATGTCTGGTTACCCCAACAGGTTCACTTTATTTGTTAGTTTTAAAGTTTAAATATTTATTGGAAGATCAAGTTACATATACATGTACACAGCTGCCCACCCCAAAGTGTAAGTTAGAAAAAGAAGTGGAGGAGTGGGAGGAAGATACCCTTTGATATTCTTAACATAAAGATCACATATCTTCATGTAAATATATTAAATAATAATAAAGCTATCCAGAAGGAAGTTCCATTTATTTTCATGTAGGGAATATATTCTATTCCATGTTATCTCAAGATTCTAAAGTTATTTTTATCTTTACTGATTTAATATCTATTGATTTTAAATATGTGATTTTAATATAATAATTGTTACTCTGACATAATTACAAATGAAATGTGTTAGTCAAAAATATTTGTTTCTTTTAGTGGCTCAATTGGTAAGTTGTTTTCTATCACAATCTTTGGTAGCACAATTAGCTACTTGGTGAACACAGAGAAATGTAAAAAAAAACCAAGAGTATCTTTGTCATACTCTTGTTTGCTTGTTGATGTTTGTTAAACATATATTCCTTAATTCAAAAGTAGTGTGGTATTAAGCTATGTGTTTATTCCTTAATCTAAGTTGAATTCTACCTGGCTAGCTGTATTTAAGAAAAAAAAAAAAAAAAAAGGGCATGTGAAATTACCATGTGTCTGAAAACTGAAAACTCCAAGTCCTCAATCCTAATGTCCCCTTTGGAAGTCAGATTTCTTTCTACTTAACTTCCTGAAGACTTTCTAGTGTCTCCAGCTTAACGCCAGGACTTGGCCATGCTTAGTATTTCTGCTGTGTAGCATCAGTTCTCATAACAATCTCATAAATGACTCCTTTTTTACAACTTTATTGAGATGTATTTCACATACCATAAAATTTACACATAAAAATGTACAGTTCAGTGGATTTTAGTATATTCAGAGTTGTGTAACTGTCATCACAGTCCAATTTTGGAACACTTCAGCATCCCAAAAAGAAATCCCTACACATTAGCTGCCATTCCTCATTCCCGCTTGTCCTCTCCCAGACCCCAGGCAATTATTCTAGTTTCTGTCTCTGTGGGTTTGTCTAATCTGGACATTTTATATAACGGAGTCATGCAATATGCAGTTGTTTGTGACTGGCTTCTTTTACTTAGCAAAATGTTTCCAAGTTTCACCCATGTCATAGTATAGTGGACGACTGAGTACTTTACTTCTTTTAATTATTGAATAATATTCTTTTACATGCAAATGCCACATTTTGTCTATCTTTTCATCACCTGATGAACATTTAGGCTTTTCCCACTTTTAGTCTGTTATGAACAATGCTGCTGGGAGCATTCATGTACAATTTTTGTGCGAAGATATGTTTTCAATTCCCTTGGGGATTTATGTAGGAGTGGAATTGCTGGGACACAAGCTAAACTGCATGTTTAGCATTTTGAGAAATGGACAATCTATTTTATAAAGTGACAACTACAATTAGTTGATTATAGTGGCGTGCACTGGTAGTCCCAGCTACTTGGAGGCTGAGGCCAGAGAATATAGTGAGTTCAGGGGTTCAAGGCTGCAATGAGCTATAATCGTGCCACTGCACTCCAGCTCAGGTGACAGACCAAGACCCTGTCTTTAAAAAATGAATAATAAAATAAAATAAAAGTAGCAGCTCTGTTTTACGTTCCCACTAGCAATGTATGAGGATTCCAATTTACCCACACTTTCTACTGTCTGTCTTTTTTATTGTAGCCACCCTGATAGGTGTGAAGGGACATCTTATTGTGGTTTTGGCTTGCATTTCCCTCATGACTGATGATATTGAGCATCTTTTCATGTGCTTATTGACAAAAGTCCACTTTTGATGTCTGCACATGGCCTGAGCCAAAAGTCTGTCTTCAGATGTAGTTTTGAATATTTTCTTCCCTTTTTTGTGAGATGATTTGGTAGAGAAAAAAAGAGGTTGTGGTGACTAACACTTTAAGTCAGTTATCAAGTTAGTGCATCACCTTTGCTTGCCATTTTATGAAAGAATATCGGTGCCTTTCTGGGATAGATGAGGGGAAACCGATTCTTGCTTAAATATTTCTAATGGTAGAGGAGTAAACTCTAAGATATGTGAAGTTTGCTTGGTTTTGATGCTCCTAGGTGCCCATTAAATGCTTTTCTCCATCCTGTGGAGAGGCTGTTTTTCTAGTTCCTCTAATGCCATACTTTCTATAGAGTCCTCCCTCAAGCTGGTTCTTTGGACAGGAAGTGAAACATACAAACATCAAGGAGTATGCCGTGGAAAAAGGAATCTCATTGTGTTTCTTTCCCAGGCTTATTTTCAGGGAATAAAGGAATAACAGACTAACATTCTTAAAAATTAAAGCAACATCAAGAGATGAAGATTTTTTTTGAGTAACGTCTGTATCATATGAGGCCCATCAGGTGCCTGTGATTGAAAACCAAATCCAGGGTAGCTTAATATGGGTAACATAGTAGCTCCCGTAGGCCAAGAGGGCTCCAATGGTATCATCAAGATCTGTGTCTCAGAATGGGTTGCCTCCAGTATCATTATTCTTGAGATACTTCCTGGAAGCTTCCAGCTCACATTATCACAACATTCAGTTTAAGAAAAAGAGAGATTACTTATCTGATATCCAAACTAAAGTCTTGGAACTGAGTCTTCCTGGACCCAGATGGCCTGACCAGAGACACTTGTTCATCTCTGAATCAATGACTGTGGCCAGAATGGTGGACCTGCCATTGGCCTCCTCTAGTCTGTATGGTCCCCAGGAGATCCTGTGGTGGAGTCGCTTCACTGCAGTCATGTGGGCTGAGGCTGGCAAAGTGTGGTTAGGAAGGGAGATGGAGCCTGTGTGGCAAGATAAGGAAGATCACTTTCTACTCAAAACCACAGACCACAGACATGTTTCCTCTCTCAAAGGGTATTTCTGGGAAGGACATTAAGAAATCATCTAGGGAGTAGTAATTAAACTTTAGCATGGGTATACTTTGCTAGGGTTTATTTGTCCCACCATTGTATTTTAGAAGCCGATAGTCATCTACTTGCATGGGTTTAAAGATGGAGATGAATTTTGCCTCAAGATCAATTACTCCCCCACTGAGTTGCACCGATACCTGGTGTAGATGATAATTTGTTTTTTTTTTTGATTTTGTTTTTTGAGATGGAGTCTCACTCTATAGCCCAAGCTGGATTGCAGTGGTGTGATCTCAGCTCACTGCAGTCTCCACCTTCGGGTTCAATTAATTCTCCTGCCTTAGCCTCCCAAGTAGCTGAGATTACAGGCATGTGCCACCGTGCCTGACTAATTTTTTTGTATTTTAGTAGACATGGGGTTTTACCATGTTGCCAAGGGTGGTCTTAAACACCCAATCTCAGGCGATCTGCCCACCTCAGCCTCCCAAAGTATTGGAATTACAGGCGTGAGCTACCACACCTGGCCTGGATGATATTTGGATGAGCTTTTGGTCTTAGAGTAGATGTGGAATGGGTTAAGACTTTTCAAGTTGTTGGGGTGAGGTGGATGTATTGCATGTGAGAATCACATGACTTTGGGAGGTTGGAGGGTGGTCTATGTGTGGGTTGAACTGTGTCCTTCTAAAATTCATATGTTGGGCTGGTGTAGTGGCTCATGCCTGTAATCCCAGCAACCTTGGGAGGCTGAGACAGGCAGATTACCTGAGGTCAGGAGCTTGAGACCAGCCTGGGCACCATGATGAAACCCTGTCTCTACTAAAAATACAAAAATGATCCAAGCATGGTAGCAGGTACCTGTAACCCCAGCTACTTGGGAGGCTGAGACAGGAGAATCACTTGAACCTTGGAGGTGGAGGTTGTAGTGAGCAGGGATTGTTGCAGTCTAGCCTGGGTGACAATAGTGAAACTCCATCTCAAAAAAAAAAAAAAGAATGAAATTTATATGTTGAAGTCCTAACCCCTACTACCTCAGAATGTGACCTTATTGGGAAATGGATTTGTTGCAGATTTAACATGTTAAAATGAGGGCAGGCCGGGCATGATGGCTGACGCCTGTAATCCCAGCACTTTGGGAGGGTGAGGCAGGTGGATCACCTGAGGTCAGGACTAGCCTGATCAACATGGAGAAACCCTGTCTCTACTAAAAATACAAAATTAGCTGGGCCTGGTGGCGCATCCATGGAATCCCGGCTACTCAGGAGGCTGAGGCAGGAGAATTGCTTGAACCTGGCAGGCAGAGATTGCGGTGAGCCAAGAAGGTGCCATTGTACTCCAGCCTGGGCAACAAGAGCAAAACTCCATCTCAAAAAAAAAAAAAAAAAAAGAAGGCAGTAGGGTAGGTTCCTAATCCAATATGACTGATATCATCATAAATAGGGAAGTTTGGACACAGAGACATGCACACAGGGAGCATCCCACGGGAATATTGTAGTTATGCTGCCACAAACCAAAGAACCACTTGAAGCCAGAAGAGAGAAATAACTCCTTCCCTGGTGCCTTCAGAGGACACATGGCTCAGCAGTAACAAAATATCGCAAACTATATGGCTTAGACAGCAAACATTTATTGTCTTTCGGTTCTGGAAAGAAGTCTGAGCTGACGGTGCCCGCAGGGCTGTGCTTTAGGACCACAGTATTGAATGTTTTCTCCTTGACGTTTCACTGGGTTTATTGTTATTGCTTGCTTTCTTTTTTTTTTCAAATAGAAGAGACAAAAGTGTCTGAAGATGATGAAATGGAGAAGCTGTACAAATCATTAGAGCAAGCTAGTCTATCTCCTCTTGGGGACCGGCGACCTTCCACTAAAAAGGAGTTGAGAAAATCCTTTGTTAAGCGGTGTAAAAATCCATCCATCAACGAGAAACTCCACAAAATCCGAACGTTGAATAGCACATTAAAGGTAACAAAATTTCAAATCGTGGATGGACTCTAGGGATGTGGGGCAGGGAATGGCTGGTTCTGCAGAGAGGTTCTTGCCAATCACAGCGTGTTTGTGTGGGTGCAGGGAAGGGCTGTAAAAGTAAATATAATCTAGATAGGGTGTGATGACCTTGACAGTCTTAAAGCACTAGGATGTGCACACAGTAGCGCCCAAGGCAGTTTTTCACAATAGGCCTTGATGTTTACATTCACTCTGATATAAAAATTTTCAATTTTAATCTCCTAGACAGCAAGGACCATGCATAATTTGTTTTTGTAACCCTTATACCTAGCATAGTACCTGCTTCAATAAATGTTGATGAGAGACAGAGATCATCCACTGGTGAGAAGAAACAGTCATAGAAATAAGATCTCCAGTTTTCATGTGATTCATGCAAGGGTGCCATTCTTCTGGACTACAGCCAGAAGAAAATGGCTTGATTTCAGCGACAGCAGAGTGGGGGCTCTAGCCAGGAAGTACCGTGAGAGCCCCACTGTGGGAAGTACACACTTTGTGGTAATAGACCAGCAGATGTTTTCACAATGGGAATAAGGGACAGTGTACAGGAAGCACTGAAGCTATTTTCAGGGCCTCCCTGAGCCGAAATGGTTCTTCATAACAAAAGCGTCCTGCTTTCACATTTAGATTATAACATGAACAGGTGGAGGCCAGGATATTTTGTAAAATAGTCCTGACTTAGCAGACGATTTATCTGAAAAGCTTTGATGGATTCTGCAAGTGAATTTTGTTTTGTATATGGCCGTTGGCATTAAGAACTTGAGTCATTTTCCAGGAAGAAATGCAGCCATTGAAAGGACAAGGCTACAAAGGCAGGCTGAGTGGCTGTTAGTCAGATGTCCCAGTTAGTTAGTAGAACATCTAAATACCCTAAAAAACTGCAAAAATGAGGCTGGAATGAAAGAGGAAAAGTTAATTTTAATTATACAGAGAAATACAAATGCAGAGAAAGTCATTCCTATTTAATATTAAAATTTTTAATGATAATAAAGGATATCACACTGGCCATCATTTCACGGTATGTACAAAGGTAATGAATATGTTTGATTATTCAATGTAGTATGTCATAGTGTGTTGGGATTTTGCTGTCTTCTTTGTCTGTGATAGCTGATATGAGTGAGTAAATTTTTCATTGAGCAAGTATTTCCTGACTCTTACTGTGTACCAGCAAGTATTTCCTAACTTTTACTGTGTACCACCACTATTCTAGGTGACTGGGACCATTGAATGGACTCTACTGGGGGTAGAAACAGAGGAAAATGAATACTGAGGGTGGAAATAGAGGAAAACGAATACGTGATTAAAATGAAGTGCAAAAACACTATGATTGAGATGTGCTCAGGGTGCTTTGGTGGCCCAGAGGGGGAAAGTGGCTTACTGGGGGCATTAAGAACAATGTCACGAAGCTGGTGAGTCAGGAAGAAATGAATGCCAAGGGAAGGACATACAAGGAAGTGGAATGTCTGTCAATAGGTAATAGTTTAGTCCATGTTGGAAGAAGCAGGAAGTAGAGGCCAAGGAGAGGTTTGAGTCATTATTAGGAGAAGACTGTGGCCTCGGACCTTCCATAGAGTAGCAGACTCAGGAGTCTAGATCTTTACGGTACCATGCCCTCACCTGGCCGCTGGGGGCCCAAGTTTGTGAAAATGATTAGTGTTACCTGTTACTGTTCCCTATGAGTCTCTGTGACCTCATGCACTCTGTGCACTATGACTATGTCAGTGGTGAAGTCAGCAGCTGTGGCTTTTCTGCCAGTGTGTAGGTTATTCAGTGCTAAGTAACAAATTATCCCAAAGCTTAGCAACTTCAAACAATTAGCATTTATTATTTCAAAGTGTCTGTGGTCAGGAATCTGGGTGCGGCTTGGTCAAATGCCTCTGCCCTTAGGTCTCTCACAAGGCTGTGATCAGGGTTTCTGCTGGGGTTGCATTCATTCCTCCCAGGAGAGGGGTTAGTTTCTAAGCTGTCGCCTGTAGTTAATTGGCAGGATTCAGCTGCTTTCAGGTTGTTGGACTGAGGGTCTCGGTTGTTCTCCAGCTGTTGGCCAGGGGCTACCCTCAGTTCCTTGCCACAGGGGCTTCTCCATAGGGCAGCTCACAACTTGGAAACTGGCTTCTTCAGAGCAAGCAACGCAATGAGAGCGGGTGAGCAAGCTGGGTTATAAGCCAGTGGCAGTAATGACACCACATTACTTTTGCAGTATTCTATTCAGTAGAAGGAGGTCCTTAGGTCATCTCATTTTCAGGGAGGAGTTACACAAGGCCTTGGACACCAGGAAGCAGAGAAGACTGGGGGCCTGCTCAGGGCTGCCTGCCCCATGCTGCTGGGGAACTGCTCTCTCTGGATATTTGTGGGAAGCAGCCCTTTCCACAGGTCTCTCAGGTCTCCCCGGAGCATAGTGCTGGGGGCTGATGAAATGTAACAGGACCCACGTCAGGCAGTCCTAGGAATCTCAGGAGGTAGGAGGACATGTTGATGTGGAAATTAGCCTTGCCAAAGAAGCCAAACAAAAGCAAAGCACATCAAACTATTCAAAGGAGAGAGAGAACTTGATACATGTATTCGTGTTCATGTTGGAAGGGTATAATAATTATTTCTCACTGTTTTTAAAATTCAAAGCAGGCAAGAGAGTGGTTGCCTTTGAGGAAGAAGAGAGAATGAGACTGAGGGGGAGCAAATGGAGCTTCTGAGTGCTGGGTATGGGTCCTTCTGTGACCTTGGTAGTAGTTGTATGGAAGGGTTTGTTTTGTGATGATTCTTTAAGCACTAACTTTTCTATTTGTGCACTTTTCTCTGTGTATGATACATGGCACAGAATGTCATACACAGAGGAAATGTTTGTTTTTTAAAAACTTCAAAGTAGGAGTGTGGACAAGCAAAGACAACAGAGTTTCATGCAGAAGCTAGGAAACTGTTTTAACAATAATGTTTATATTTGCTGTAGACACATTTTATAAATAAGAAAAATCCCGGCACTGGGATAGTACTGGAATGATTGCACTCCAGGGAAATTCTTCTAGGAAGTTGAGTAAACTTCCAAGTTGAATCTGAGCAAAAGTTGATTGTATTATGTTTTACACCAAATGTAGATATTTAGGAATTTTTAACAGTTCAACATTCACTGACTTTTGGCCAAGCCTGTTTTTATTTCAAAATAAATTATTAATGGAATAATTAATGGGTTCACCTGGAACTCTCTCTGAGTTACTCTGGCCTATGTCAAAAGAGCAGTGAGCCCCCTCTTCCTCATAACTGCTCTGGTGGAACACGTTTCCAATGCTTAGGTCTTGAGCCAAGCCATACACTGACTATTTGGAGTAAAAACTGAAAGTATAGCACTCTCTTTCATGATATATTTGGAATCCTTGCCAAACTTTCCTTGCCTACCAGAAAGCAGAGCGGATGTTGTGAAAGTAGTTCAAAGCCCTCCAGAAGCCTCCTGCACCATCCAGGAGAAGCTGGGCTGCTGGACAAGGCTCAGCCTGAGGGTGCCTGGTGTAAGAACGAGCTTGGAACATCCTGTTGTTTCATTAATTTCCTTCTTCTGTATTATTGTCTACATTTTCTTCTTTCATCTATAAAAGAATTAACACAGATTTGAGCCAAGTGGTAAAACATTTGAACTAGTTAGAGCCAAAAGCCATGTGAGAAGTGTCAGCTTAATGCCCGAAGTGGAAGAGACCCTTTTCTAAAAATGTTATTAGATGTAAAGAGGGGTTAATTTATGTTTGCCTTTTCAAAGTCAGTTTCCCCAATTTTTATTAATCTTCAGAGATCTTATTTAGTTGTCTAATATGATGAATTAGGATCTTCCTCTGAAGCAGATGTCTTAATTTCTTTAGAACAAAATAAAACACCTTAAATAACTTTATATTAATAGCCCTTTGATGATATCAGAGAATGAAAGCTTTTTTTTTTTTTTTGTTTTTTGTTTTTTGGAAAAGTTGTTTTTGAAGCATAGATATTGAAAACTCAGAGAGAAGCAATCTGCTCTTTTGGCCCTGACTGACTTTCTATAAACAATCCCTCTACTTTGCTACTGCACTGATTTTTCTCCGTTTTGGAAGGAAGGCTTCCTATCTTTATCCATCTATCTGTCTGTCTTTCTGTCTATCTATCTATCTATCATCTATCATCTGTCATGCTATCTATCTGTCTATTAATATCTGTCGTCTATTTATCTAACTAATTATCTACCAATCAATCAATTTATGTCTCATTTGTTTGTTTAATGGAAAGGATTTCCTCAGACTCCAAATATGGTTCAGAATGCAAAAGAGAATAAAAAGCAAATGGGTAATTCATTTATTTTTATTTTATATACTCATTTTTTTGACAGGTATTTGATGAATAGCTACATGTTTTAGTCATTCTTTCAGGCACTTGGGGCTCTAGCAGTGGGCATAGCAGACAAAAAGGCCTGCCTTCCTAAAGCTTATGTTTTAGTAGGAGAATAAACATAATTCAGTAGTAAATTTTGTAATATGATAAGAGAGGGATAGAAAATGTTAAGGAATTGATATTTAATTAGGAAGGGCATGAAAGGCCTCTTTAAAAGACATAATTTGTGTAAAATCTGGAAAAGGAAAGGGAAGGAGGCTTGAGGTTTTCTGACGCAGAATGCCGCAGGCAAAAGAAACGAAAATGGAAACACCTTGTGGTGTGAGTGTGCCTGGGCATTTAAGGAAAAGCAAGGAGGTCAGTCAGCTGGACTGTAGTGGGGATGGAGCAAAGGGGGTGCAGCAGTGGGCCAGAGGGACAGCAGGGACTCTTGCCAGAGGGGGCCTCATTGCCATTGCAAACACCAGCTTCTATGCGGAATAGGACAGTGACCCTTTGGAAAGTTCTGAACAGAGGTATGGCATGCTTTGTGTCATGTGTGAAGGTAGAACCATCAGGATTTGCTGGTGGATTGGGTGTGATAGAAGGAGTCATGAATGACTCCAGTGTTTGCCCTGAGCAACTGGAAAGTGGAGTTACCATTCAGTGCTTTGTGGAAGACTGCGGTGAGAACAGGGTTTGGTGCATATTGGCAGTTAGTGGGTGGGGTGGGGATGTAGAGAGCAAGAGGAACTTAGCTTTGGACGTGTTATTTTTGAGATGCCTCTTCAGGGTTGATGTGGAACTGCTGAAGAGGAAGTTTAGACAAATGATTATGGAGTCCAGGGGAGAAGTAAAAAGAGATATAAATTTGGGACCATCAGCACATAGGGAGAGTGGGAGAGATTACATGTGATTACCAAGAGTGTGAATGTAGATAGAGCAGAGAAGAGGCTCCAAGCTGGGGCTCTGGAACACTCTAGTGAGAAGAGGTGGTGTGATGAGGGGAACCAGCAACCCAGGTGAGAGTAAGTAGCCATTGTGGGATGAGACAAATCAGGAGAAGGTCACAGAGGCACAATGATGGAAGTGTTCAAGAAGGAGGAGTAGTCAGTCATTTTAGGGGCTTCTGTTTGACATTGATTTAATGGATTATTGGATTTAACAACATGGAGGTCACTGATGGTCTTCACAAGAGCAGTTCTGGTAAATGGTGGGGGCCAAAGCCTGGAGGGAGTGAATCTGTGAAAGAATGGGCCATTGGAGACAAGGAGAAAGTGGAGCATTCGCTGGACAGGGATTTGGGGGCAGAGAGGACTTCGAAAACGGAAGAAATAACAGCGAATGTGTATGCCAGTGAGACTGCCGGAGGGGAGCTGGGAAGTTGGTGAGTCATAGGAGAGGAGAGAGTTGCTGGGATGAATTTCTTGAGTAGGAGAGCGGGGGCCATTGTTCCGAAGCGCAGAGACTGGCCTTTGCTAGGAGCACAGATGTTCCGTCTCTGTGAACAGTAGGGAAGGCAGCATAGATTTGCATCCACGTCATTCTTGGGCAACAGGAACTTGGGAGAAGTGCTCTTCTGTTGGTTTCCATTTCCTCAAAAAAGAGAGAGCAAGGCCGTCAGCTGCGAGTGAGGATGAGAGAGGGGGTTTGAGATGAGATTTTGAAATAGTCGTTTGAGAGACTCCCAGAAAAGGGATGTGAAAGGGCGATGACCCAAGAGTGGTGAAGATCCACTTACTGGCAGTGCTTGTGAAGTTTTAGCCTCACACATGCTGTTCTGGGGATAGTCAAAAAGGGTCGTTCAGTCATATGCAGGAATGGAATGTCTGCATGGCACTCGGCATTGTGTTAGGTGCAGGGAACACAGGGACGAAGGAAATGTTTCTTGTCATTTTTAAGCTTTAGAAGAGGTGGCATGACTCATCCATAAATACCTAAATGTACCTTGGTAAGTTCTCAGAGGGTTCCAGAATATCGGAAGGCGTGAGAACATAAAAACTTAAAAGCTTATCAGTCCAATATTGGGGGTACAGGGAAGGTTTCCTGGATAATGTGATGCCTTAATGAGTATGGGTTATGAAAAATTGGGTAGGCCAGGCGCAGTGGCTCATGCCTGTAATTCCAGTACTTTGGGAGGCTGAGGCGAGCGGATCACGAGTTTGAGACCAGCCTGGACAACATGGTGAAACCCTGTCTCTACCAAAAATACAAAAATTAGCTAGGCGTGGTGGTGCATGCCTTTAATCCCAATTGCTCGGGAGGCTGAGGCAGGAGAATTGCTTGAACGTGGGAGGTGGAGGTTGCAGTGAGATGAGATCAGGCCACTGCACTCTAGCCTGGGCAAGAGTGAGACTCTGTTTCAAAAAAGAAATAAATAAAGCCCGGGTGCAATGGCTCACACCTTTAATCTCAGCACTTTGGGAGGCTGAGGCGGGCAGATCACAAGGTCAGGAGATCGAGACTATCCTGGCCAACATGGGGAAACCCAGTTTCTACTAAAAATACAAAAATTAGCTGGGTATGGTGGTACATCCCTGTAATCCCAGCTATCTGTGAGACTGAGGCACAAGAATCGCTTGAATCCGGGAGGCAGAGGTTGCAGTAAGCCCAAATCGCGCCACTGCACTCCAGCCTGGCGACAGAGAGATTGAGACTCCCGTCTCAAAATAAATAAATAAATAAATAAATGAGAATAAATAAATTTTAAAAATTGGGTAAAGAAAAATTGCAAAGTGTTCTGTGTAAAAGAAACTCTAGAAATTAGAGTTTATCAGGTGAATAAAGGCAAGGAAGATTCTCCGTGTGGCACAATGACACAGAGGTGTGAGCTAGTGTGGGGGTGAGAAAATGCACACCAGTACATTAGACTGGAAAGTCAGAAGGAAGCAGAGTTTCCACAAATGGTGCCAGTGCAGGTGAGTCGCCTTGGGCGTAAGGGGATCCATGAGGAGGACTTGGCATTTGGATACATCCCTGCTCTGCTAAGTGGAGGTGGAGTTCAAGTGGGCATTGCAGGCAGTGATCTCACTCAAGAGGCTGTGGCAGCAGATCAGGTGTGATATATTGAACTGGATATCCAAGCTTAGGACTCTGGGCATGGGATGGAGAAAACAGGTGTAGATTTGAAACACAATTGTTGGGGCTGAATATTTGTTTTTAATATGGAGGATGAACACCTTATATTTAGTTTGTTTTTTGTCTGTAGAAAACTCTAACCTGAGCTAGACATTTCAGAAATGTGTGTCATTGGTTACAGAGGAGACAGAGTGGCACTAATAGGTTGTTTATTAGCTTTATTGGCATACATACCATTTTCATGGAAGGTTAGTAGCCTCTTCTTTGACTAAAAAGATAACCTGTGTAGTTATTCAGTGTATATTAATTAAATTAATATGATTTATTAAAAATAAAGATAATACAATCGTAAAAGATATATTTCATGTTACCTTATGTCCTAGGTAAAGTGTTATGTTCCAGTTTTGCATGGTGAAGTTTGGATGGTCAATGAAATGCTAACAATGAAATGATAAGTTTTAGGAGGTATAATTCTCACACCAAGGTAGCATTGTTACTATGGTGTGGAATAATGGATTTATCAGAGAAAGGCAACATAGAAGACCTTTGCTACGTTTAGCTTTTCCACTAACTCTTGGGTAGGACACTTAAATTCCTCGTGGCGGGTTAGGATATGTAAACAAATGTCATATCTCTTAGGCTTGATGCTGGAATTAGAATATTAACATGCAAAAATGCTTTGATAATTTTATGGTAAATGTATATGTGAACTTGTGAAAGAGTCGGTAAAGATGGTTTATGTAAATCAAGACACTTCAACACACCCCCTTCCCCTTTCTTTCTATCGCACAGTGTAAAGAACATGACCTGGCCATGATTAACCAGTTACTGGATGACCCGAAGCTGACAGCCAGGAAATATAGAGAGTGGAAAGTCATGAACACCCTGCTGATCCAGGACATCTATCAGCAGCAGCGGGCCACGCCTGCCCCTGACGACAGCCCCCAGGACCTCAAAGAATCACCTTCTTCTCCCTGTGTTGAAAATTCCATTTGAGACAAAGTCAGAATTTTCTCCTCTTATATTTTATCACAAGCAACTCTTCAAGATGTTGCAAAACCTTACATTTTTCCTTAAAAGGAAAACTGAAACCCAGTCCTTCAAGCATCAGCTCTCCATCTAAAGATGCACTTTAGATGAAGATAATCCCCAAATACAGCGGGTCCCTTCGTTCTGGTCATAACGTATCCATTGAGATTGGAATGATTGAGTTCAGTTGAAAGGCATGTTTTGTGTTCCTGCTGGGAGCTCACGGTGATGCAGGGATCTAGGTGGGATGTGAGAAATGTATCTTCTATTCCTTGCTCTCCAGAGAATGCTATGGACAGAAATCAAATTTTACCAGGAATAATTGTCCTTGGAAACATTCTGTTTTTCAAAAGAAGACAATATGATTCCACCTGGCTGAGCAGCTGTGTTGCCCAAATCACTTTTTGAGTAGAGGAATGTTTTCTATAGCAGTGACTGGAAGGACAGACGTCATTTGCAGAACAAAAATTCCTCGTCTTTCGTATAGAATGGTGGTGCCTTTTCCACGTGTTGAGAAATACTTCATAGACAGTGGCGCGTGGGAGAGCTGAAGGATGGGGCATGTTCCATATTCCGCTCACTCAAAGGACAGCTTGGTGTTTTCACACTTTACGCAGGTTAGGGGATCTGATTAATGTTTCCTTTCCTTACAACAGCTAGAGAAAACATCTCATCACAGTTGGACACCTCTACTCCTTTCAAGCTTTCCTACTCAACAGTAGGAGATAGTAATAGGTCCAGCAAAGAATGTCTACTGCTCTTATACGTAGTGTGAATTTATATCCAGATTTCCCAGAATTCATATTGACAAGGTGACTTTGGCGCTGGAATTGTTTTAATATCTTTACTCAAAAAACAAAAACAAAAACCAACAGACAGAAACAACAAAAGAGTTAAACGTGATGGTTTTATTTTTGTATGTTTATATGTCACTTGTGTGCTATGTGAATAGCTATCTATAATATGTTTGTTATTTAAATATATTTATAGAAGTTCAAATTACTAGTGTTTTAAAAGATGATATGCTATTATATGTTGTGCTTAGTATATATTTGATGAGTCTATACTTTTAGCTTGAGAAAAATAGAAATACTGTTGATTCACTGGTGTTACGATGTTGCACTATACTGTCTGCGGAATGCTCAGGAAACCTTGTGGGAAAGAGTGGGGCATGCATTCATAATTTTTCTTTTTCTTCCCACCCCAATCCCCCGAGCTCTTAGATTTAGATTTCTATATCTCACATAAGTCACTCTCTTAAGCAGAAAAGGACTTTCATCTTCGATGATCCTTTCTATTAAATAAACTTTAAGCTTTATGCCATTTATGCCTGAAAACATTAGACCAAATGCAACACAACTAATGTCATCTTTTCATTAAAGACTAATAGAAATTTAGGAATTGTTGTGTTAAAGAGAGCTCATAGAGAAACAGTATGAAAGTCTTCCCCTACTAATCACCATGAATATTTCTTGCCATAAAAATAGCCACAACTCACCAAGTACCCATGCTGGCCCTACCTACCCTAACAAACTGTTGACATAACCTCTTCTGCTTTATAGTTTCAAAGTGTGGCTTGACATTCAAATGGAAATAACCACCTGAATTATATCTGCAAATAAAATGGAAATAGTTGTTGAATATTTACCCCAAGCTTTACTAAGAAGCCTTAATACTTTGTAAACAAACAAACAAACAAACAAACAAACAAAAAGCAACCTTAGCATTAAAAAAAAAACACATGAAGCAAGTTGTACTACTAGAAGCTTCTTTAAGATAAGAGGCCAGGCCAATCGGTTTGGCCCAGCAAACATGTGGGTACTTCTCTACCTAGGGAAGCTACTGAAGATGAGTCTGACCTGTGGTGCCCTGACAGAGGAAACATTCAGGTCCTCAGGTTGGACTCTGATGCCCTGGCTTGAGAGAGCCGTGATTTAACCTTTCGGTCCTGGAAATGATCGATTCCTTCAGTGATTAGCCAACACCAGAAGGAGGATTATTTAGGATTTGTAGTGTAAACAGTACTGAAGGAAAGACAAGTAACAATAGAGGAAATAACAGTGTGACACAAAGTACCCTCCACCTGTTTTTCTTTGGTTTGCAACACCAACCTGTAGACTTCCAGTTTTTCCTAAATTGAAGAGCTCCAGAAACTTTTGAGCAGGGTTTGTGAATACCTTTGAATGCTTTCTGTTGGCTTTTCATAAAGACATGTTTCACCAACTTAAAGACAAAAAAGATCCCTGGGATTACTTAGCCAACTCTTAAAGTTATTTTTCAAAGGCACGTCAAGAACGTTAGCCTAGAGTTTTGCTTTGTTAGTTAAAGCTTACTTTGCAGAACTTTCTGGGGTGAGAGTTACACTGAGCTGCTCAATTTTGCGCCAGCCTTTCTGGAGCCCCATCGTCTGCCCATTCGTGTTTTTCCCCCTGTAAATTCTGCTTTTGATCAGGTTGTGCTAGAAAGTAGGGCTGCTTCTGTGAGTTCTCAGCTTAGGCTGTGGTCACCGAGAGGTGGGTGGGGGGATAGACAGGAGTGAGAGGGAGAGTGGGTGACACGTTCCATGATAGTCAATGTAGGAAAACATGGACTTCTCTATTTTGGCTTCGAGCCACTTTTCTGGTCCAAAGAGTATTAGGAAAACCGGATTGCTTTCAGTACACTTCTTGAGACTGGGTCACCTCTGAGACACATTTGGGGTAGTTTCATGGGGTCCCATAGGGTCTTTGAGCCGTGGAGTGACATAAAACCATGGCTGCTCAGGAAGGAAGTGTGCTTAGCACACGTAGATTCAAACCTGTGGCACCTGCTAAGGATTAAGATTCAGAGAGGACTCCTCTTTAGGGTAGTAAAGAGGACCTTTTCCCTCTATTGTTAGCCTGCAGACCCAAAGTGGAGTCTGAGGTGATGCCCTCACTGGTTGGTATGTTGCCAGTAGACACGCTGAGGCCTGCATTTGAAGGGCCTCTGTTGCTTTTAAGAATTGTTGGTTTTGCCACAGCAGCTCAAATCTTAGCATAGGATCAAAGGCCTAGAAAGACTCCTAAAGTGTGAGATTACAAAGACTCCAGGAAGGGGAAGAAAGAGAAAGAGATTGTGTTTGGAGTCAGATTTCAATGTGAAACCCATGCCTTATATTTACAGAGCACTTTGTAGTTTGCAAATTGGTGTTTTTTCAGCCCCCTTTGCTCCCCCACCCATCCCGCTGCCCACGCTCCATATGAGATGATTGTGGATTGTAACAGTGAAGTGCCTGGCCCAGAGCCTCCGGTGGTGACATGGGAATTTGAGTCTCAGGACTCCCAGCGGCCCCCTGCCCCTCCCTCCTCTCCACCCCCCACCTCACTTCACCTGTTACCTTGTGAAGTTGCTGTTGGCGCACAGCCCACTGAGGAACCAAGAAGTTTGACTTGGACTGAATATTTCCTCACACTGGGCTCAGCACAGGGCCGACCCTAGTGGCCGTTAAGCTAAATTCTCCATTTGAAACCTAAGGGCCCCTCTCTGTGCTTGAATACATTCTCTTTCTAATGGACCTGCGGCAACCTGCTGGCGCCTGTCTATGGATTGGGGTTTAACCTAATCATGCTGTGTTTCCTTTTCTTTCCTTCTGTGCATTAGATGACTTGGGAGGTGCTGTGAGATCCTTGGATGGAAAATGTATATTTAAAGAAATGGAGAGTGTGTATTTTGTTTGCCTTTTGAGGCATGTGCTGTCAGATGTCAGAGACCCAACTTAGTGATGAGAGGTTGGTCCCCTGACCTTCTTCTCTTAATTGCTTTTTATGTAATTATGATCTTTTCCTCAGGTAGCATTCCAGCCACAAACAATGTCACAGAGATGAAACAGGTTCAAAGAAAAATATTTTGAAGTCTTTTGAAAAGAAGTGCTATCCAAATTTAAGCCATGTTTAAATTCACAGGCACATTAACTCTTAGTAAGAAAGACATTTTTTTTTTTTTTTTTGAGATGGAGTCTCTCTCTGTTGCCTAGGCTGGAGTGCAGTGGCGGGATCTCGGCCCACTGCAACCTCTGCCTCCTGGGTTCAAGCGATTCTCCTGCCTCCTGCTCAGCCTCCCGAGTAGCTGGGATTACACGTAGCTAATTTTTATATTTTTAATAGAGACTGGGGTTTCACCATGTTGCCCAGGCTGGTCTCAAACTCCTGACCTCAGGTGATCCGCCTGCCTTTGCCTCCCAAAGTGCTGGGATTACAGGCATGAGCCACTGCACCCAGCCGACAGACAATATTTTGATATAGCCACATAAATGATTGAGTAGTGTTAGGTACAGAAAAACTGCCATATGCACATAAAGTTTTAGGGGGTATTTCTTCTTCAGTCTAACAAGAATAGGATACCCAATTTGGGTTTTTCAGTTTATTTCTCTTCCAGCTTTTCTTATACCTCACAGGAGAAATTGAGTCCTAGCAGTGGGAGATGACTGCCCTGCCTAGGGTTTTGTAATACATCATTGAAAAATCAAAGGCCCCGGGAGCCACGATGGCTCGGGCCAGTTGTCCTGGCGCTTGAGGTTCAAGGCCAACCTGAGCATCATAAGAACCTCACATTCATTAACAAAAGAAAAATAAAAGGCCCTGAAATGAAATTTTGCAGCCTGCATGACATGGACTGGGAAGGGGCATAATTTCTCCCCTCACAGAAAGCCACTAGTCTCCTTGAGATATTGAGTAGACACGTTTCTCTGTGGCGTGAGGCAGGAAGCAATTCCCTTGCCTCTTCTGCACATCTTAATTCTTTCCCGTATGACCCCAGAACCACATAAAAAACTTTGAAAATGGATTCTTCGTCAAGAAGAGGTTTATATATTTCTCTTGCTGTAAGGAGACTTCACTGATCTGTATTTTTTTTTTTAACCTTTAGCTCAAATAAGAAGCATGCCCCATCAAAACAGTCAATGCCGTGTAATAAAACCAGGAGTTGTAATCGCCATGTATTTTAATATGCTTGCATGATGGGAACGTAACTTTTAGCACTGCATGGTGTTTGGGGGCCAGATATTAATGTGGAAATGATAGCTTCGGTTTGTGCTTTCATTCTGTGTCAGCTACCCCTCTAAACTGAAAAAAGAGGCATGGCTCATTTCTCTCCTGCTTCGTTTTTGAGGTTGACTTGTAAGATAAAAATAAACATAAGAAAAACAATCTAGTAAAATAACATAGGAAAAAAAAGTTGAAATATACTACTGGTGTTCATTTTCTGCCCTGCCATGTTGCTTTCTCAAAGAAATAAACCTGTGGCTGGGAAGTGTTTAATGGCTGAGTTTTGATCTTCTGCAAAGGTTACAGTGCCCTCTGGTGGCAGTAATCAAAATCGCTTCCAGACTTGATTTATTTTTAAATAAAATATCTCATTTTATTGGAAATCTATTTCAACAGTGACCGATGTAGTCTTGCCCAGTGGTTCTCAATTTACACATTTATTAACACAGTGATATTTATATTTTTCAAAAATTGCCGTTGGACCACAGAATTTGACTTGCACATTATATTACTTATTATTTCTAGACATCCACATTTTGTTTAAAGGATTTTTAAAATTTGCATATTATAAAAGTTACAAATTGTGGTATACAAGCTCCTTAAAACATATGAGATATTTATTTGAAAATGAACACAGAAAATAATGAAATAGCCTAATACATTGCCTTTCTTTTGGATCCACTGATCAGAGGGAGTCAGCTGCATTTGAACTGATTCATGCTCCCTGCTGGCTACACACACAGAGTTTTCATTTTGTTCCTTGTTCTTTCCCAGTTCTCGCCTCAAAAGCCAAGCTCCACCTTCTGTCCTCTTTGTCCTGCTACCACCAAACATTTCCAGGCTCCTACATGGAGGCAGTCACAATTATTTTAGACCAAAGGGATTAGTAAAAGGCACAGGTAGTATGCAATTCCTGATTTCTGGAACAATCTCATATTATTTCCTATTGTTGCTATAGCAAATGACCACAAATAGGGCAGCTTCAACACATTTGTGATCTTATAGTTTGGGTGGGGTTGCACTCTTTGTGGAGGCTCTGAGGAAGAATCCATTTCTTTGCCCTCTCCCTGGGTTACAGGTACACCCCACTCCTCCTGGGACTGACCTGTTTTGTTATTTTTTCTTTTTCTTTTTCTGTTTTTTTTTTTTGAGACAGAGTCTTGCTCTGTCACCTGGTTGGAGTGCAATAGCCCAATCTTGGCTCACTGTAACCTCTGCTTCCTGAGTTCAAGCAATTCTCCTGCTTCAGCCTTGTGAGTAGCTGGGATTACAGGCACCCGCTACCACGCCTGGCTAATTTTTCATGTTTTTAGTAGAGATGGGGTTTTGCTATGTTGGGCAGACTGATATCGAACTCCTGACCTCAGGTGATCTGTCCACCTTGGCCTCCCAAAGTGCTGGGATTACAGGTGAGAGCCACCATGCCTGGCTAGGGCTGACTCTTTTAAGGTCCCTTGTGATTACAATGGGCTCACCTGGCTAATTCAGGAGAATCTATTTTAAGGTATATTGATTTGCAGCCTACATTCCCTCTTGTTGCTTCTGCATAGGTTCCAGTGATTAGGACTGGACACTAACCTGCTTACCCCAAACCCCCACTTCAAATATCCTGCTAAGTCCTGGTGGACCAGCAACACCTCCAGAAATCCCAGGAATTCCATGTTTCAGCTACAAGAATGAAAGTCCTTTTTCACGCCATGTAACTTGAATTTGACTTTATCAATATGTTCGCCATAGGAAAGATAATTTCATCTTTATGAGGGGAAAAGCAAGAAATGTCTGGCTTTTAAGAAATCGTGTGCTGGGACTCGTGACTCACGTTTGCAATCCCAGTACTTTGGGAGGCTGAGGTGGGAGGACTATTTGAAGGCAGGACTTTGAGACCAGACTGGTCAACATAATGAGACCCTGTCTCTTTTTTTTGAGAGGGAGTCTCACTCTGATGCCAGGCTGGAGTGCAGTGGAGTGATCTCAGTTCACTGCAACCTCTGACTCCCGGGTTCAAGCAATTCTCCTGCCTCAGCCTCCTGAGTAGCTGGGATTACAGGCGGCCACCACCATGCCCAGCTAATTTTTGTATTTTCAGTAGAGACCGGGTTTTACCATATCGGCCCGGATGGTCTTGATCACCTGACCTCATGATCCGCCTACCTCGGCCTCCCAAAGTTTTGGGATTACAGGCATGAGCCACCACACCCAGCCGGTTCAGCAACATTTAATAAGCATTATACACCATGGGCTGGCCGTAGTGGCTCATGCCTGTAATCCCAGCACTTTGGGAGGCTAAGGCGAGTGGATCACCTGAGGTTAGGAGTTCGAGACCAGCCTGGCCAACATTGTGAAACCCTGTCTCTACTAAAAACACAAAAAATTAGCTGGGCATGGTGGTGGGTGCCTGTAATTCCAACTACTCGGGAGGCTGAGGCAGCAGAATCGCTTGAATTTGGGAGACAGAGGTTGCAGTGAGCCAAGATTGCGCCATTGTACTCCAGCCTGAGCAACAAGAGCGAGACTCTGTCTCAAAAAAATAAAAGATTTATACACCATGACCAAGTGGAATTTATTCCCAGGAAGCAAGGCTGGTTTGATATTCAAAATAAATCAAGAAACTCACCACATTAACAGTAAAACAAGAAAAATCATTATTATATCAATCAGTACACATAATTAATTTGACAAACTTTAACATCTATTCATGATGAAAACTCTCAGAAAAATAAGAATAGGTGGCAATATGTACTTCTTCAACTAGATTTCTAAAGAATCTACCAAAAAACTCCTGCTACAATTATACTTAATGGTGAAAGGCTGGATGTTTTCTCCCTAAACAAAGCAAGAATATCCATTCTCACCACTGTCACTCAACACAATGCTGGAAGTTCTAGCCAGTGCAATAAGACAAGAGGAGGAAATAAAAGTCATATAGTTCAGAAGGAAACAAACAAACAAACTTCTGTTGGCAGATGACATAATTGTGATGGTCTGTGTGGAAAATCCTCAGAAATCTTAAAAGAAAAAAAAACAAAACAAGAACTAATAAGGGAGTTCAGCAAAATCACAGAATTCAAGATGAACAGACACAGAAATCAATTGTATTTCCATATGCTTGCAATGGACACATGACAGAAGAATTAAAAATATAAGACCACTTACAGTCACCCAAAAAATGGAATAGGTGTTACTCTAATAGAAGCATACAGGACTTATATGCTAAAACCTGTGAAGCACTGATGACAGAAATCAATAAATGGAGAGACAAACGTTCATAGGCTGAAACACTCAGTGTCCTAAAGATGTCAAGTCTTCCCAAATTAATATACAGGTTTTTCCCAGCAACAAGATTTGTCAATATGGGCAAGATTATTCTAAACTTTACATGAAAGGGCAAGGAACTAAAATAGCTAAAACACTTTGAAAAAGAAGAATAAATTGGGAGGAAGCAGCAGTCTGCTCCATTTCGATACTTATGTAGCCATAGAAATCAAAGATGTGTGGTATCGACAGAGGGATAGAGACATGGATCAAATGAACAGAGACAGAAAACCCAGAAATAAGCCCACAGAAATATGCCGAACTTATTTTTGACAAAGGTATGAAGGCAATTCAATGAAGAAAAAAGTGTTTTTGACAAATGGTGCTGGAGCAATTGGACATCCATAGGCAAAAGATGAAAAATAAACTTTGATTTATAAGGCTTATAATCCTCACACTGTATTTAAAAAGTATCACACTGTCCTTGATGAAATGGCCCAACAAGAAGGCAATATTTGCATGGGGCATCTCAGCAAGTCAGTGCCTTTACAAAGAGACATTTGGTTAACTTAGATGTTTGAGTAAAGAAAGAAAGTGGGCAGGGCCTGGTGGCTCACACCAGTAATCCCAGCACTTTGGGAGGCAGGTGGATCGCTTTACGTCAGGGGGTTGAGACCAGCCTGACCAACATAGTGAAATCCTTTTTCTATTAAATATACAAAAATTAGCTGAGCTTGATGGTGGGCACCTGTAATCCCAGTTACTTGGTAGCCTGAGGTGCAAGAACCACTTGAACCCGGGAGGCAGAGGTTGCAGTGAGCCGAGATTGCACCACTGCACTCCAACCTGGGCAACAGAATGAGACTTTGTCTCAGAAAAAGAAAGGAAAGTGGAAGAGGAAATCTACCACCTACTCTGATCAATAATTTCTAATGGTGGGTAATACTTAAATTCCAGCCAAAAATTTTTAAGGTATATAATGGAGTACTTTCTGCACTATATATAAAATCGGTATTTACAATATGTTGTGTGATTGCTGGTGAATGATTCTGATATTCACTCATATTGGATGATACATCAAGGTGACAGGTTAGGGAAAAAGAACATTTGCATTCTAGTCTTATTCTTAAGGCTGACAAACTATGGTGCAAGAAGAAATACAATATCATCCTCAATATGCTGTGCTTTCCCTTGGGTACCCTTATAAGCATGGAGCCACAAGGGTACCCCACATGGAAGAGCCATGCAGAGGGGTGGGTAAATGTCCTAGGTTAGGGTCCAGAGAAGAGATGGGGCCAGAGATGGGGATTTTTGTTAAAGTGATGGATTGAGGTGGGCTCTCAGAAGAAGGGGCATTGGAGAAGGAGGGTGGGGCATGGGAAGAAAGCTAAGTAACAAATAGTCTGGAGCGAAACTAACTTCCATCTAGTCGTGAGGGCAGCTCTGGAGTCCATGTTGCACCAGAGAGCTGGTTCTGTCTTAAGACAAGGGAAATAGACTTTTGTACTCTGCATAAATCAGTTATTGGTCACTGGCTGCTGAGGGAGAGGTGGGGAAGGGGAGCAGAAGGACATCCACTCCAGGGAGGCAGCTGCTATTCAACCAGAGGCCAAGTTCTGGAGGAGGAGGCAATGGGGGGTTGTTAGAGGCCACCATTCACTGTAATTTGGGTCCATCTGCCTGGATAAGGGGATCTAAGCAGATCGTTATCAATACCCAGTGGAGTCCATCTCTTGTCTCGCTCAGGTTCTCTTGCTTTTCATATTGTTTGCTACATAGGAACTGTCATGATTTCTGGGGAAACTTCCAAAGGGCAAATTAGGGTGATGAACTACAGCCATGTGGTGCATTTGGTCCTAAAGCTTTAGGTGATACATTATCTCCGTCCTACACAACACGTTCTAGATTTTCCTTCACTTGCATTTCTGCTGTCTTGTGTCCCAGGCCCTCATCCCTGAGCTTTTTGACCGCCTGTTCACCATATACTTATCAGGCCAGTTGCTTCACTGGGCAAGTTATAACTGAGTGTGGACATAGGCATACCAAGAGGCACCCCAGTGGGTCATGTGAGTGCCAACAATACTCTTCCCTCTTCTATTAAGAAACAGCAAATCCTACCTCCTCATGATTATCAATCACCCCTGCCAGCTGGTAAATCCTTTTAGTGACACTGATCTCCTAGCATGGGCAACCCAAAGGAACTAAGTGGCAGCCATAGGTTTATTCGAATTCTTATAGCATCTTCCAGTTAAAGCAGGACCTCTAAATCCAGAGAGCCTCAAGTTGTAGGGATGGGAAACACCAATCCCAAGCTGATCACTTGGAGTGATGAAGAGCTGGGCTGAACCCCTTGGTTCCTTGACCTGTATAATTCAGCCAACTGGGGTCAGAGTTCCATATAATGGCCAGTTTTTGTAAAGTCTACTATATTCTGAAGGCTGACGCTCTGTTCTCACAAGGTGTCTTCCACCAGCAGATGCCTCACCTGCACCTTGAAGAGACTTTTTCAAGGCTCTTTCAGGCCCATGGCTTCTGAATGGAACAGTGTGTGATAGAACCACATGATCCCATAATTATGTGCCTGCTGCCTCATTTCCTTGGCTGTACAGTGGGATCTCATGCATAGATCAAACATTCTGTGAGCCCTGGAATATTGGTGTTGACTGCAGCACTGTATAAAGGAAAGGCCAATGTGTAGGTGAAACACTTGTCTTTCGTAGTCAGGATGAAACATTGCTTTTCAGGATGAAAACAGATCCAAGATGGCTGATTGCTAACAGCTCGGGATTGTAGCTCCCAGTGAAAGTGCAGAGAACGAGAGGATGCCACACTTTCAGACGAATTTTCGTCTCTCACGGACCAGAAGATTCCCAGTGGAGGAGCCCCACAGGTTGTCAGCGTGACTCTTGTGGCCAGCGCAGCGGTTTTGCCGGTGCCTTGGTGCGGCAGCTCTTCGTGCAGAGTGAACGGGACTGGTTCCCCTTCTGACCAATGTTTGGAGCTCTGGGAAGGCAGAGCTGCTTATTATGGACTCAAGAAGGAAGCCAGACTGGAGATTCCCGGGCAGAAGAGCACCATCAATCTTATGGCTGCTGTTTTGGCCGGTGCAGTGGGTTGCTCAGATTCCAGCGCTGGGAATCAATAAACTGGACGTCCACTCAGAAACCTAATTAGAAAGGCGGTAATTGTAAAGACAACAGATGGATAAATTTATAACAAAGGGAAGAAACCAGCCTAAAAAGGCTGAGAATACCCAAAATCTGGACCCCTCTTTCTCTACAGGGGATTACAGTTCCTCATCAGCAACGGAACAAGCCCTGATGGAGAAACAGGGGATTACAGTTCCTCATCAGCAACGGAACAAGCCCTGATGGAGAAACAGGGGATTACAGTTCCTCATCAGCAACGGAACAAGCCCTGATGGAGAAACAGGGGATTACAGTTCCTCATCAGCAACGGAACAAGCCCCGATGGAGAAACAGGGGATTACAGTTCCTCATCAGCAATGGAACAAGCCCCGATGGAGAAACAGGGGATTACAGTTCCTCATCAGCAACGGAACAAGCCCCGATGGAGAAGGACTGTGTTCCATTAACAGAAGTAGGCTTCAGAAGGTGGGTGATAAGAAACTTCTGGGAGTTAAAAGAACTTGTTCTAACCCAATGTAAGGAAACTAAGAACTTTGAAAAAAGGTTTGATGAAATGCTACGAGAATAGACAATATAGAGAGGAATATAAATGAACTAACGGAGTTGAAAAACATAACACAAGAACTTAGTGAAATATGCACAAGTTTGAATAGCTGAACTGATCAAGCAGAAGAAAGGATATCAGAGGTCGAAGACCAACTTAATGAAATAAAATGAGAAGACAAGAATAGAGAAAAAAGGATAAAAAGAAATGAGCAAAGTCTCCAAGAAATATGGGACTATGTGAAAAGACCTAATATACGTTTGATAGGTGTACCTGAATGTGATGGAGAGAATGAATCCAAGCTGGAAAATACTCTTCAGGATATTATTCAGGAAAACTTTCCCAATCTAGCAAAGCAGGACAATGTTCAACCCCTGGTAATACAGAGGACACCACAAAGATATTCCTCAAGAAGAGCAACCCCAAGGCACATAATTGTCAGATTCACCAGGGTTGAAACGAAGGAGAAAATACTAAGGGCAGCCAGAGAGAAAGGTCAGGCTACCCACAAAGAGAAGCCTATTAGACTTTCAGCAGAAACCCTACAAGCCAGAAGAGAGTGGGGGCCAATATTCAACATCCTTAAATAACAGAATTTTCAGCCCAGAATTTCATATCCAGCCAAACTAAGCTTCACAATTGAAGAAAAATAAAATCTTTTATGAACAAGCAAGTACTCAGAGATTTTATTACCACCAGGCCTGCTTTGCAAGAGCTTCTGAAAGAAGCATTATACATAGAAAGGAACAACCAGGATTAGCCTTTCTAAAAATATGCCAAAAAGTAAAGCACATCAACATAAAGAAGAATTTACATCAACAAATGGATAAAATAGCCAGTTAACATCAAATGGCAGTAACCCTAAATTTAAGTCGACTAAATCCCCCAATCAAAAGATACAGCCAAAACCTAATGGTATGCTGCATCCAGACCCATTTCATAGCCAAAGATACACAAAGACTCAAAACAAAGGGATGGAGAAAGACTTACCAACCAAATGGAGAGCAAAAATAAATAAGCAAATAAAAATCAGGAGTTGCAGTTCTCGTATCTGATAAAATAGGTTTCAAAGCAACAAAGATATTGTGGTAAAAGGATCAATGCAACAATAAGAGCTAACGATCCTAACAAGCAGATACATAAGACCCAAAAAGAGACTTAGACTCAACGAGACAGAAAATTGATTGACAACCAGGACTTGAACTCAGATCTGGAACAAGTAAACTTAATAAATATTTATAGAGCTCTCCATTTTAAATACACAAAATATACATTCTCCACTTTAAATACACAAAATATTGATCAGCCATTATTAATATCCATTTTTAGAATAAAGCAACATTCCCGTTCTCTCTCCCTCTTTTTCTTCCTCTTTCTTCCTCTCCTTCACTCCATTTTTTCTCTTTCTTTTCTTCTTTCGTTTCTAAAAACAAACAAACAAAAAAGAAACATTGCTTTTTCCCAGATGGAAGGAGTCCAAGCGAATCAATTTGCCAACAGGTATCTGGTTGGTGTCCCCAAAACATGGTACCATATTGAGACTCTGCATTGACTTTTGTTATCAGCAGGCAAGCCATCCAGCAGCAGCAGTAGCTTGCAGCCTTGGTGAGTGTGTGCAGGGCCATGGTTCTCCATCTCGGCACCACGTCTTCTTTGTTCATGAGCCCATGCACATGTCAATAGAGAAATGAGCAGACATCGCTGGCTGCTTCATCCCGTCTGTATGCTTCTTCTGCAAGGGATGCTCTCTGGTAGGTATTATCATTCAGTATAAAGATCAGATCCTCACACATTATGTCCACTCCCACAGATATCTCCATGAGCCTCTCCCAAAGATCTCCTTGTCCACTATGTTCCTTGGGCCACTTCTCTCTCCCCATGACGTGGATGGCAAGATGTGTTACAAGAAGCTCTGTCCATGGAAGGCTTTCCATTCGCCAGTGGCTTTCAGAGCCTCCCATAAATGAGGCTGAAGGGCAGTTGTAGCCCACTTTTGGCTGGAACTCACATATCAAGCTGACCCATTAGTGAACTAAGTTCAGGCATTTTTTTCCCTCTGTCTGTTGATGAGAACTTTTCCATGAGATCAAATGTGTTGTAAGACGAGAGGTGACTGTAATAATAGTAACTAACACAGATGTCTGGGTCACCTGTTTATGTGATTTTCTTGTGTCCTCTGTAGCTGCTTACTCCCAGTCCTGGGTATACCACTTCCATTTTATAATGAAGTTCTTCCAGGCTAACGTAGTCTAACAGTACTCAGCCCTTGATGGTTAGTTCTAGCTGCAATGTTAGCTGATAGCCCCTGTAAACCCTCTACCATGGTTGTGCCTACCAGGGCTACATAGCGTGTCAGGATCTATTTTCTAGTGGGGGCCCTTCTCTCTTGCAAACGGCATGGTCTTTCTCCAGAACCACAGGGATCTGTCCTGTGACTCCCCTATTGGAGATTGCCATGGACTCCATGTTGCTTCTGGACTGTATCTATCTCTACTACCATGGGATCTGCTAAGCCATATGGCCCAAAAAATAAGACTACTTATACCACAACCTGTTCCCACTGTACAGACCATGCTTGTCCCAGGCTCCACCCAAAACAGGAAGCTTCCCATATCACCTAATGAATAAAGTCAGAACAATCTTCCTAAGTAAAGAATATGTTGCCTAGAAAACTTGAACAGCCCCACCAAGTATAATGCTTCTTTCTTACCGGTAGAAGTGCAAGGTGCAATAACTTGCCCTTTACATTGGATGAGAGGCCCTGGCTTGCTTAGCTCCTTAGACCTCTAAATATTTCTCACATCTGGCAGGCCCCAGAATCTTTGTAGAGTTTCTCACTCACTCTCTGGAGTTATTGTATCTAACCATAGTCTTTAGAGTACATGCTGCTTCTTACTCATCAAGTTCTTACTGTTTTTCACATGATATCATCAATAGAGTGAATCAATGTAACAGTCTGTGGAATCCAAATGGTTCAGGTCCCTTCTGACTATATTGTGACACATGGCTGGAGAATTAATACAGCTCTCAGGCAAGACCATAAATGCATATTGTCACCCCTTCCATATAAATGTAAGATGCCTCTGAAACTCCTTCATGATAGTTATTGAAAAGAATGCGCTCACCTAGCCAAAGTCTATGCACTTGAGGCCAGAATCTGCTCTAAGAAAATCTTGCATCTAACATCCCACATCCCACCCCTCCCTGTAACTACAAGTGGAGCTATAACTTTGTTGAGTTTGCAGGAACCTACTGTAATTCGCCCTGTCTAGCTGGATGTTTCGGATATCAAACTGGTGAGTTGAATAGATATCAGTGGGGACCATTACTCTTGTATTCTTAAGGTCATTAAGAGTGGCATTAATCTCTGCTAGTCTCCTTAGACGCAATATGGATTTTTATTTACTATCTTTCCTGAGACAGGCAACTTCAAAAGCGTCTGTTTGGCCTCTCTCTATTTGGCTATTTTGCTATTACTGGTCAAAGAACCAACACGAGAGTTCTTCTGACTGCTAGGTCTAGCTATTCCAATCATACATTTGGAAACCAGTGAGAACATGGGTCATTTATTACTTGGCTTCTGTATACCCCTATCTTAACACAGAGGCCATGATATTTTTTGAGCAGTTCCTGGGAAGCAGGAACAATTTGGCCACTGCATTCAATTTTCCTTGAAAGATTTATGTATTTCCCTTCCCTACTGTGCCAAAGTAAATTGTTGTAGGTTACTTTGGGAAAGACTAGGGGAATTGCTTGTATCTTGTCTCATGGTATATTAGTTCATTTTCACGCCACTGTGAAGACAGATCCAAGGCTGGGTAATTTATAATGAAAAGAGGTTTGATTGACTCACAGTTCCACATGGCTGGGGAGACCTCAGCAAACTTACAGTCATGGCAGAAGGGGAAGCAAACATGCCCTTCCCTTCTTCCCACTGCAGCAGGAGAGAGAAGTTCAGAGCAAAGGTTGGGGAAGTCTCTTATAAAACCATCAGATCTTGTGAGAACACTCACTATCACAAGAACAGCATGGGGGTAAACCATCCCCATGATTCAATTACCTCCCCCACATCCCTCCTATGACATTTGAAATTATGGGAAGTATAATTCAAGGTGAGATCTGGGTGGGCACTCAAAGCCTACCCATGTCACATGGTGGTGGTAAAATAATCTTTCTCATGAAAAACAGCCTCTTCTTGAGGGTTACATCTAGAAACGGAATAAGGGATTGTGACTTTCTTCTGAAGCAGCTGACCTCGCCCTTCTGCACATCCATTCTGGACTGTGTGTGTGTGTGTGTGTGTGTGTGTGTGTGTGTGTGTGTATAGCAATCTCCCAAGATCCATATGGTCGGTCCTATATGGCCAAGGCTCCAGGTTGCCATTCCAGCCTCGTGCCTATGACAGTAGTTCTGAATACCTTGCTTATGACTATCAAGTGCTACCATCTGGCCTCTACTATTCCAGAGTTCTGTCATCCCCATTGCTTCTAGATAGTTATTCTCCCTCACAGCATCTCCTACTGACAACAGGACAGCCACCACAAGCTCTTTAATGATGCTATAGCCCCTCACCAGCACATCCCAATTGCTTTGGCAAATTATGTCCCATCAAGGCACATTATCTGTTAGTGGGTTTCCTGCTCTTATAATTCAATTTTTTTAGTTATTTCCCTACTTCTCTGGACACTTACATCCCTCCCTCCACAATCTGCCTGGCAGTTCTGACATCTCGTCTTCATTAAATTTGGAATATCATTTTCCAGGTTTTCAAGGAGGGCCATTTCAGCAGCATATTAGTCTCCCAGGACTCCTTCCCCAGTACGAATTCCTGTGGCAGACAACAGGGGTGGTATATGAAGCCTATACTAATAACCTTTTCCTTGTCTTGCTTGATATTTCGTCCTCGCTCCCTTTGATCCAACCTTCAGTATCTACTCCTGGTTCCTGCCAGTGAGTCAGAAGCTTCTGCAGTTATTTGATATATAAGTGCCTGCCTCCTTTAGTCGGACTAGCCCTTTCCCCATTGGCCGATACTGATTGGTCCTACTGACAAATCCGGCAGCCATGATGGGGAAATTAGAAGAGAGCCTAGCAAGGCCAGGCATTGTCTTATAAGGTCCCTGCCTCATGGGAATCCTCTGGGTAGTTTTCAAGCCTGGGGGCTTGGAGCCCTATATCCCAATAAGGAGGAGTCCACCTGTGTTGCAGAATCAGGCATCTCAGGTGAACCTGGGGGATTCACGTTTCTCAAGCTTCTTTTTTTTTTTTTTTTTTTGAGATGGAGTTTCACTCTTGCCACCCAGACTGGAGTGCAACGACATGATCTCAGCTCACTGTAACCTCTACCTCCCGGGTTCAAGCGATTCTCCTGTCTCAGCCTCCCAAGCAGATGGGATTACAGGCATGTGTCACCACGCCCAGCTATTTTTTTGTATTTTTGGTAGAGACAAAATACAAAAGTGGTTTCACTCTGTTGGCCAGACTGGTCTCGAACTCCTGACCTCAGGTGATCCACCTGCCTTGGCCTCCCAAAGTGCTGGGATTACAGGTGTGAGCCACTGCGCCCGGCCTTCTCAAGCTTCTTTACCCATGCATCCCCATTCCAAGTCTCAGGGCCTTGTCCTGTCCTTGTCACGATCCTGACTTTGACACTGAAGACTGGCCAAGGCCAAGAGTTTAATCTTCTCTGAAATTCTGCCACTCTTGTACCTGATTTTCAACTCTTTCTGCCTTCGGACTAGGAAGATTACTGTTAATCGTTTGTATCTCTCTCAATGTTGCCCAAGGAGCGACTCTCTAACACTTTGCTTTAAATTATTAACAAACTGGAGCCTGTTATCTCAGCCCGTTCCGCTCTTTGAGGCATCCGTGGCACTCAGCGTCTGCTTTCCCCGCAACTGTCAAACACCAGAGACACTGCCCTGGCTGGTCTGCTCTCCTTCTCCCATGTATTGCCTCAGTTCACGGCAGGTAAAAGCCTCAACAACCACAGACCACAGGAGGTGTTGTCCCCACTGCCATGCCGCTGGCTCTGCAAGCAAGCAGCACCCGCCTCTCTAATTCCATTCTTAGAGTCTGTATCCTGCAACCTCCCAGTACTAACCGTCTTAGGCTGGGAAGCAACTGAGTCTTGGGAAAGTGATTTACTGAAGGAACGCTTTCAGAAGGGAGTGAGGGAAGCAAGGCAGGACAAGGGGATGGGGAAGCTAAGCAAGGCTATGACCTCAGCCGTGGACCAGGTTCAGCCTGGTCCCTGGGGGGAGCCCTGGAGCATGTATCCTACCACAGAATTGCTTCTGTTCTGAGACAAGGGCAAGAGAGGGGCAGGGCCTTTTGTGCCACATCAGATAGTTATTGGTTGTGGCCACCATGGTTGGGGATGGGAAGCATAACCTCCTGATCTGAGTGGCTTTCATGTAGCTTAGGGAAATTTTCTGGAAAAAGAACGTGCTATTAGCTGCAAAAATTCATAACCACTGGGGAATGAAAGCTCCGGCCAGGTAAAGGGATCTGGGCAGGGCATCAGCAAGATCCACGGCAAGAGCCTTTGGCAGGAAGACAATAATGTGCTAAACATCCAAGCAACCTGTTTGCTTGGGAATGTTGTCCCTTGCCCACACCTCCTACTCTGGCTAGAACTGCCAAGATTTGCTCAGAAGAGACTTCAGGGTTGACACTGTGTTTATGCCTTCCTAGAACACATGACTGGAAAAACAAGCAGATTGGCATCAAGGAATTAGTTGTAAATCCAGGTTGGTTTGTTCATTTGAAGAGGAATAACGAATATAGGGTCAGGCATGGTGGCTCATGTAGTCCCAACACATTGGGAGGCCAAGGTGGGCCACTGCTTGAGGCCAGAAGTCTGAGGCCAGCCTGGGATACATGGTGAAACTCCATCTCTACAAAAACACCAAAAAGTTATCTGGGTGTGATGGCGCACCTCTGTAATCCCAGCTACTCACAAAGCTGAGGCACAAGAATTGTTTGACCCTGGGAGGCAGAGGTTGCAGCGAGCCAAGATCACGCCACTGCACTCCAACCCGAGTGACATAGTGAGACTTCATCAAAAAAAGAGAAAGAAATAACAAATCTAATGTTCAGGTTGTGGGTTAGACAGGTCAGAACCTATGGAAATTCTGTATTTATCCTTGCATTTCAACATAAACATCCATTCAGAAAAGCACCCTCGCACTGTTTTGGGGGAAGAGGCTGCAGACTAGGTCAAATCCATCAGTGTGACATGACACCAAGCAGATCATAAACCTAAGATGCTAAGGCCTAAATTACCCTTTGCTTGATGATACTTGATTCTCAGCAGTGATTTTTTTAATGCTTTGTCTTTAAATGCAGGTATTGTGGAAACCTGATTCTGTAATTAAAATAATTAAAATATTGGCCCTGTTGCACCTGTGCACACATAATTTTTTAGTTTTGTTTTTATTTTATTTTATTTTTTGAGACCAGGTCTTGCTCTGTCACCTAGACTGCTATTGCATGATTATAGCTCACTGTAGCTCGAACTCCGGGGTTCAAGGGATACTCCTGCCTCAGCGTCTCAAATAGCTGGGACTACATGCATGAGCCACCACACCCAGCCAATTTTTTTTTTTCTTAAGAAACAGGGTCTCGGCTGGGCACAGTGACTCACGCCTGTAATCCTAGCACTTTGGGAGGCCAAGGCGGGCAGATTATAATGTCAGGAGATCGAGACCATCTTGGTCAACATGGTGAAACACTGTCTCTACTAAAAATATAAAAATTATCTGGGCATGGTGGTGGGTGCCCGTAGTCCCAGCTATTCAGGGGCTGAGGCCGGAGGAACACTTGAACTAGGGAGTCGGAGGTTGCAGTGAGCTGCGAATGTGCCACTGCACTCCAGCCTGGTGACAGAGTGAGACTCTGTCTCAAAAAAAAAAAAAATGTTGCTGAACCTTATTTGCTAATATTTTGTTAAGAAGTTTCACTTTCATGTTCAGGATGGATATTGGTCTGTAAGTGTTTTGACACTGTCTTTATCTGGTTTGAGTATCAATGTAACAGTAGCTTTGAAAGTAAGTTGGGAAGTGTTCTCTTCTGTTTTCTAACAGAGATTGTGTAGAATTGATGTTAAATTGATGTTAATTTTTTTTTCTTTTCTTTTCTTTCCCTTCCTTCCTTCCTTCCTTCCTTCCTTCCTTCCTTCCTTCCTTCCTTCCTTCCTTCCTTCCTTCCTTCCCTCCCTCCCTCCCTCCTTTCTTCCTTTCCTTTCCTTTCCTTTCCTTTCCTTTCCTTTCCTTTCCTTTCCTTTTCTTTCTTTCTTTTTGAGATGGAGTCTCCCTCTATTGCCCAGGCTGAAGTACAGTGGTACAATCTCAGCTCACTGCATCCCCTGCCTGCTAGGTTCAAGCAGTTCTCCTGCCTCAGCCTCCCGAGTAGCTGGGACTATAGACATGTGCTGTGATGTCCTGCTAGTTTTTTTTTGTATTTTTAGTAGAGATGGGGTTTCACTATATTGGCCACGCTGGTCTCAAACTTCTGACCTTGTGATCTGTCCACCTCGACCTCTCCAAGTGCTGGGATTACAGGCATGAGCCACCGCGCCCAGCCATTAATTCTTCTTTAAACATTTGGTAGAGGCATTCAGTGAAATTGTCTGGGCTTGGAGACATCTTCTCTAAGAATTTTAACATAAATTCTATATCCTTCATACTTATAAGGGTATTCAAATTATCTATTTCATATTGGGTGACTTGTGGTAGTTTGTGATTTTTGAAGAATTAGTTCATTTTATGTAAGTTGCTAAATTTCTTTTTGTTGAATTAATTATCTATAATATGTCTTTATTATCCTTTTGATATCTGCACGTCTGTACTGAAAACGCTTGTTTTGTTTCTTACTTCTTATATTGGTAATTTGTGTCCTTCCCCCTCCCTTCACCCACCCCTCTCTCTGTCAGTCTTGCTAAAGGGTTGTCAATTTTATTGCTTTTCTCAGATAACTGCCTTTTTATTTTAGTGATTTTCACTGTTGTATTTCTGTTTTCAGTTTTGTGTGTGTGCGTGTGTGTGTGTGTGTGTGTGTGTGTGGTATTTTGTAGTAGAAGTAAGGAAAAGTATATCTACTCCATCTTTCCAGAAGTAGCAGTTCCAGAGTCTTGTTTTAGGACCAAACTTGCCCTTTTAAAGTGAGATTAATCCCACTTGTTAGGGTGAAGTCCTCATAGCCCAATCACCTCTTAAAAGTCCTACCTCTCAACACTGTAACAAATGCAACTAAATGTTAACATGGGGATTTTTGAAGGGAACAAACATCAAACATAGCATTCACCTCTCTCCAAACTCCCTTCCCAGTAGTTTATACAAGAGAAGGCAATTTATGTTCTTACACTTCACTTTATCGTTTTGTTACTTACTCTTTTCTTCCTATCTTTCTTGTCCCAAAGAAGAATAAATTCATTGTCAAATCACATCATGAATAATAATTTTAATAAATGTAGATGAAGAAGAGAGGATTGTGTTCTGTAGTGGGCAAGGAGGGCTTCATGGAGGAGATAAGGTTTAAGCTGCCTTTGGAGATATTGGTATAGATGGAGCAAGAGTGAGAGAAGGACTAGGTGTGCTAGTGTTAGGTACAGTGGGACAGAGGAATGAACTCAGAAAAATACCAGGTGTATTAATAGATACATGTTGAATACAGTGAAATCCAAATTTCTCTTCAAAGAATCAGTGTGCCAGTATGTTCAGTTTCTGTGTTCTTTGTTCTCCATTTTAAAGTTTAACTTCCTCATTCTCTTCGTCTCCTTGCCCTTAGTTTCAGTAAACAATTTTTCTGCCAGCTCTAATCAGTAGTTCACATCTGTTCCACTGGTCACCTGCTCTGACCTGAGTCACCTTTAGTTACCTGTTCTGTAGCCGTCTTTCCTGCCAAAACTGCTCACCCCACCAGTCTGGCTCGTGCCCTTGATCTCTTTAAAACAGCTAATTGGAATTAGCTTAGACTGTGCAGTCCAATCCTAGCTAATAAGGGAATGACTCAGCAGTAGGGGTTACCTGTGTTTGGGATAAGAACCCCTTCCCCTCCCTTGTTTAGGTGTGCTTCTGCCATTGCTGCATTCATGAGACACACCTTTCTATAGAAGTAATAATTGCCTTGCTGAGAAAATTTATGTTCAAGTGCTTTTTCTTTTGTGGCACACATGTTAGAAAATTTGCTTCCATCTCATATAAGCAGTTTGGCTTACTGTAGAAAAGCAATCAAAATAATATTAAAGTACTTTTCATTAAACATGTATTACATCTGTGCATTTGTGTGCATATACATATGCCTATGTTAGTGACCATTTTTTTTCTTATATGTTAGAAATGAAACTCTGTTAGTCTGGCTGGAGTTCCTCTACTCCAGGCAGAGAATGTCCAGGGAGTTCAAAACACTCTCCAATTGGTACAGAAGCTGGAAGAATTGTGAGAAGGAAGTGGTTCTCCCTTAGGGTTCAGCTAGGTCACATCTATTTGATGTAATTGGGGGAACCTCAGATGAGGCTGGATTAGAGAATGAGAGGAGTAGCAGAGGCCATGGACTGCAAGGCTAGAAAGCCAAGTGTTAATGGTGGAAGTTATCTGAGTTCCTGGAGATGAATCTGTGCAAGTCTACAGCAAGTTCAATTCTTGCTTTCTTAGTAGAAAGAATTTGACTGAGGGGTGTAAGGCAGAAAAAGAGACCAAGGCAAGTTTCAGAGCAGGAGAAAGAGTTTCTTAAAAAGCTTTAGAGCAGGGATGAAAGAGAGGAAAGTACACTTGGAAGAGGCCGAGGAAGGCGACTTGAAGGACAAGTGCCCTATTTGACCTTGGACCTACTATTTTCTATGCTGGTCGACTACTGGGTCTTGTGCCCCTTTCCTTTGATTCTTCCCTTAGGGTGAGCCGCCCGCATGTGCAGTGGCCTACTAGTCCCTGGGTGGCAAGCGTACACAGTGTGTGTACTGGAGTTGTAAACATGCTCTCCTGAGGTGTTGTCCCCTTTTCTGGTAGAATGTCTGTGGAAAGTCATACTGAAGCAAGAGCGGCCGTGAGAAACAGACCTCTTGGATGCCGAACTAGGAAGGAAGAGGTGATTTATTTCAACTGGGAGCCACGCAACATATGTGTCTAACAGTCAAGCTCATCTAACAAAGAGAAGCTCTGCCTTTATATAGGCTTACAACTCTAGGTATTACATGTGAAAGGGTCTTGGGTTTACAGTTTTAGAAATTACATGTGAAAAGGTCTTGGGGTTACAGTTTTAGAAATTACATGTAAAAGGATCTTGGTCAGTGGAGGAGGAGTGGGGTGGGAGTTTGATCTTGTTGAAGTAAAAACAATGCCTCTGGAGAGATTCCCCCATACTATGCCTGCCATCCATAGGAAGGTAATTAAGGAGGTGCCAGTCGGCCAGCCTTTTCTTCTATTGAAATGCAGTGTGGCAGTCAAGGGCGAGGTGATCTTAGGTACTTGGGTCTCCTTCCTCAATACTTCACCATTTTGCCTCTTAATGTGCATGCTTGAGCCCACTCACTCAATTCCTGGGATCTTACTGGAAGCTGCTGTTGACCAATTTCAGGTGTTATTATCTGTGGGGAAATTGTTTCACTCTGGTGCTGGCTGCCACCTATTGTTATTTTCGAGAGGCAGTGTGACAACTGCTTGACCGTCACCTGACTTTCCTGTGGGGTGTCGGGGAGCCCTTTCCTGCCCTGCTCATGCCTGACCTACTGTAACACAAGCTACCTACTGTAACACAAGCCCGGTAGAGAGGGTCAGAGGTTGGAGGGGACAGATGACAGGTCCAGAGTGTGAGAGTTGGGCTATTTGCATCTTTTCTGCCTTTTAAATGCTTGAGAACTCAGGAGAGGAGAAATCAATGATGATACCAGTACCTCAGATCTAATAGGAATCTCTGTGTAAAACTTGGTTGAGAGGCATAAGGTGAGGCAGGAACTGAGGCTTGTGGATTGGGAGATGTGAAAGGCAAATATTCTGGGCCCCCAAAATCACTAAGCTAAAATGAAAATTTAGGCTGGGAACTGCGTAGGGCAAACCTGCCTCCTATTCTATTCAGTCATCCCTCTGCTTATTGAGATAAATGCGTATCGGATTGCCTCCTTTGGGAAGGCTAATAGAAACTCAGAAGAATGCAACAGTTTGTCTCTCATCTACCTGTGACTTGGAAGCCCCTTAGAGTTGTCCCACCCTTCTGGACTGAACTAATGTTCATCTTACATATGTTGATTGATGTCTCATGTCTCCCTAAAATGTATAAAACCAAGTTGTGCTCTGACCACCTTGGGCACATGCTTAAGACCTCCTTGAGGCCGTGTCATGGGTGCGTGTCCTCAACCTTTGCAAAATAAACTTGATACATTATCTGAGACTCAAATTTTGGGACTTCACAGAGAGTTCTGCGGTACTTCAGACCAGCTTCAGCCCACAGGGCTGCTGCGAATTCCACTAGCCCCACCCCCATCAAGGCCTCCAAGAGGAAATAGTGTGGGAGGAAATTAATGGAAAGGACTGGAGTTTTGGCATGATGGATCTAGGGCATAGAGCACTGAGACTTAGGGGTAAGCTAACCATAAGAATATTTATACGCACCAGCTGGCAAAGACTGGGATAAGTGGGTAATTTATAACATTAACACATGCTGCCCATGTACCAAGCATCAGGGAAGGTGCTTTATGTACATTATCTCTTTTTTGTGAGGTAGGGTTTATCTTTCCGAAGACTAAGAAAACTAAACCTAGGCTCAGAGTAGTTAAATGCATTGCCCAAAATCATGCATCCGGTAAGAGTTAGGGGTGGATCTGATTCCAGTTTGAGAGTGACAAATCTTACCCATGAGACCACCAGGGAGTGAAAATTCTGGTTTTGCCTTGGCTCCATGACTGGGGCTCTGCTCAAACTGTAAGTCTAGTATTGAAGAGCGGGGCCCATGCATGAGTCATTCATTCAGTCTTGCTTCCACAGCATCTAGTACTGGCCTCAAATGGACATGTGACAAGCAACTCTTGAATTGACTTGGCCACATTAAAAACAGCATCTGAGTAGTTAAGGAGTGGCCAATAGGATGCAGTCTGGAGGAATTTTTCAGAAAGGCGTCTTCTCCTGCCAGGCCATCAGTAGGGTGGGGAGTGCAGGCAGAGTGTCCTCTGTGGGTTTATCTGTACATCTATAATTAATGATAGCCTCCTTTTGCTCTATCTGGAGCTGCATATGATTCTTGGAAGGCTCATCTGCAAATAGCACCTCAAAAATACAGCCAAGCAGGGGAGCTCACACCTGTAATCCCAGTACTTTGGGAGGCTGAGGTGAGTGGATCACCTGAAGTCAGGAGTTCGAGACCAGCCTGGCCAACATGGCGAAACCCCATCTCTACTAAAAATACAAAAATTAGCCAGGTGTGGTGGCACATGCCTGTAATCCCAGCTACTCAGGAGGCTGAGGCAGGAGAATTACTTGAATCTGGGAGATGGAGGTTACAGTGAGCTGAGATAGCACTGCTGAACTCCAACCTGGCTGAACTCTGTCTCAAAAAAAAAAATAAAATAAAATAAAATAAAATAAAATAAAATAAATGGCTAAACTTTATATTATTCTTAAAGTTGATGATGAAATAAATCATAGGTCTGGGGAGTGTGTAAGCTTAAAAGTTGAAGAGTTCTAAAAACTTAACTTCCTCTTGGGAGGATAAAAGCTGTGGTTCTTTTGTTGCCATAATGACAGACTTTCAGAGTCTGTCTGTTTGCCTGACTCCCATTCACTGAATAAATGCTGGTAATTGCTAATTGCTTTGAGAAGAAAACTGACTCATAGCTTGAGAGTGACTTGCATATCAATGTTTCAGGCCCTCTGCTGGTTTTCTCAAGAGGGCAGGGGAACTGGAGAGGGCAAGGTTGCTTCCTCAATGGCTTTTGGCCTAGACTGATTCAAGTGTGAGTTTTTTCTTTCTTCCCCAAGCAATAACCTCACCGGGAAATTTAAACTGTGGTCCAGGAGAATTGATGTTTCTTTTTTCCCGTCATCTTGGTCTTCAGGTCATGTCTTCTATTTCATACATAATGGAGAAGACAAAATGCCTTTGATCAAATTTCTAGCAAACTAGCTGTTAGGGGCTGATTTAAGTGGCTGCCCATACCCACCAGGGGCCTTAAGTGTCTTTCACTCTGATTGCTTCTCCAAAAATATTTTAGCCAATCACTGATTGACAGCTGTGTGTTAAGCCCAGCTGCAGCTGTAGTGATGGACTTTCTCTTTTTTTTTTTTTAGAACGATTTATTTTCTTTTGGGTATATATCCAATAAGAGGATGGCTGAATCAAATGGTATTTCTTTTTTTTTTATTTACTTTTATTTTTTATTGCATTTTAGGTTTTGGGGTACATGTGCAGAGCATGCAATACAGTTGCATAGATACACACATGGCAGTGTGTTTTGTTTGCTTTCTCCCCTTCACCCACATTTGGCATTTCTCCCCAGGCTATCCCTCCCCACCTCCCCCTCCCACTGGCCCTCCCCTTTTCCCCCCAGTAGACCCCAGTGTTTTGTACTCCCCTCTCTGTGTCCATGTGTTCTCATTTTTCATCACCCGCCTATGAGTGAGAATATGCGGTGTTTCATTTTCTGTTCTTGTGTCAGTTTGCTGAGAATGATGTTCTCCAGATTCATCCAAGTCCCTACAAACGACACAAACTCATCATTTCTGATTGCTGCATAATATTCCATGGTGTATATGTGCCACATTTTCCCAATCCAGTCTATCATCAATGGGCATTTGGGTTGATTCCAGGTCTTTGCTATTGTAAACAGTGCTGCAATGAACATTCGTGTGCATGTGTCCTTATAGTAGAACGATTTATAGTCCTTTGGATATATACCCAGTAATGGGATTGCTGGGTCAAATGGAATTTCTATTTCTAAGGCCTTGAGGAATCACCACACCGTCTTCCACAATGGTTGAACTAATTTACACTCCCACCAACAGTGTAAAAGTGTTCCTTTTTCTCCACATCCTCTCCAGCATCTGTTGTCTCCAGATTTTTTAATGATCGCCATTCTAACTGGCGTGAGATGGTATCTCAATGTGGTTTTGATTTGCATCTCTCTGATGACCAGTGACGATGAGCATTTTTTCATATGATTGTTGGCCTCATATATGTCTTCTTTCGTAAAGTGTCTGTTCATATCCTTTGCCCACTTTTGAATGGGCTTGTTTGTTTTTTTCCTGTAAATCTGTTTGAGTTCTTTGTAAATTCTGGATATCAGCCCTTTGTCAGATGGGTAAACTGCAAAATTTTTTTCCCATTCTGTTGGTTGCTGATTCACACTAGAGACTGTTTCTTTTGCTGTGCAGAAGCTGTGGAGTTTCATTAGGTCCCATTTGTCTATTTTGGCTTTTGTTGCCAATGCTTTTGGTGTTTTGTTCATGAAGTCCTTGCCTACTCCTATGGACTTTCTCTTTTTAAGGATAGCTCTAAACGAAGAAGGTGACTCTGGGCCCCCCAGGTCAAGGGCCTTTTCTGAGATGCTACAGACATGAGATCCTCAAAGCACTGTTTTTGTTGATTGCTTCATCCTTGAGGCAGGGGAACTGTTTTGCTTCAGCTTATTCTGGTTTTCTTATTTTCTGGTTTATGATGTGCTCCAGGTTGAAAGAAATTTTAAAGTCAAGAGATTTTTAAGGGGAGAATTCCAAGAGTTTTCAAAAGGGAAACCATTTTAAGACATTCCAAAAGACGACTATAACCCTCCTCTTGACCTCTCCAATGTGTGGTACACATCTCATCCTCTTCCCATCTTGTCTGCCAGATTCTGATACCAGCGACACAAGTCAGGAATCATCCACTCCAGGAGGCCTCCTTTGTAACCTCTCAGTGGGGCCTCCTTACCCGCTGCAACAGAGCTAATTTCTCAAGACTGGGGAATTGCAATAGGGAAAGAGTAAGTCAAGCAGAGCTGGCTCAGTGGGAGACCACAGTTTTATTATTATTATTTTTTTAATATGGAGTCTCCATTTTAATATGTAGTCTCCTGTTGCCCAGGCTGGAGTGCAGTGGTGCAATCTTGATTCACTGCAACCTCTGCCTCCTGGGTTCAAGCGATTCTCCTGCCTCAGCCTCCCAAGTAGCTGGGACTATAGATGCATGCCACCATGCCTGGCTAATTTTTGTATTTTTAGTAGAGATGGGGTTTTACCATATTGGCCAGGTTGGTCTTGAACTCCTGACCTCATGATCTGCCTGCCTTGACCTCCCAAAGTGCTGGGATTACAGACATGAGCCACTGTGCCTGGCTGAGATTTTATTATTACTCAAATCAGTCTTCCCAAACATTTGGTGTTATATGGAAATTTTTGGTGCTGCAAAAGAAATATCACGTGAATATAAATTTCCTTAGCAAGGCATTTGACTTCTATAGAAGGGTGCAGCTCACAGATGGAACAAGGGTGAGCACACACCTGGACAAGGGAGGGGAAGGGGTTCTTATTCCTGATGGAAGTAGCCCCTACTGCTGTGATTTTCCCCTATTGGCTAAGGTTAGGCTGCACAGTCAAGGCTAATTCCAATTGGCTATTTTAGAGACAGCAGAGGTACAAGCCAGAGTGGCAGGGTGGGTAGTTTGGAAGGAAGGATGGTTATGGGACAGGTCAGAGCAGGTAACTAGGGGTCAAAGCAGGTGACTGGAGCAGGTGACTGGGATGAGTCAGGATGGAGTAAGGGACTGGGGGAACAGATGTGAACTACTGATTAGAACTGGTGGAAAAGGTTGTTTACTGAAACTACAAAGAAGTTAAACTTTAAAATGGAGAATTAAAGAGTAAGAGAGCTGAGCATACTGACATACTAATTCTTTGAAGAGAAACTTCGAGTTCACTGTATCTAACATTTGGGGATCGAAGTTTTTAAAGACAGTTTGGTGGATGGGGAGGGGCAGTGAATCAGGAAGTTCTTATTGGTTGGGTCAGAGGTGAAATCCTGTGGTGTCCCAGTCTTCCCGTGCTGAGTCAATTCCTGGGTAGGATCACAAGATCAGATGTGCTGGTTTCTCAATCTGAGTAGTATTGGTGGATCCATCAAGTATAGAGTCTGCAAAACATCTCAAGCATTCATCTTAGGAGCAGTTCAGGGAGTGTCACAATCTTATAGCCTCCAGTTACGTGACTCCTAAACCATAATTTCTAATCTTGTGGCTAATGTTAGTAGTCTAGTTCCCAGGCAAAAAGGAGGTTTGTTTTGGGAAAGGGCTGTTATCGTCTTTGTAACCTCCCAATGGGTTCACCCTACCCACTGCCTAGACTTTTGAACAAAGTCCTGAGAACCAGGTCCCACCTCCAGACACTTGCCTGACATAATTTATCTGGAGCATGTTTCAGATATTGGTATTTTTTATTTTAAAGCAATCTGGTAATTCAACTGAATAGCTGGGCTGAGAATAACCTCTGTATAAAGGCATTCTAAAATATTAGCATTAAAATATTTAACTGTTAAAAAACTTGCTCATGCAAATTCTTCTTCTTGCAATGTCCCTCTTATCCTATCTATTGATTTTGGTTTCATCCTTACTTCTATTTTACCTGTGAAGTTTTCTAGACTGATTGTGGCTGAGATGGTGTTTCTTTCTGAACTTTCGTGGTATATGTTTTAAACTCTAAACTCTAAACTAAGTTCCTCCCAAAGTTAGATCAGCCTATGCCCAGGAATGAACAGGACAGCTTGCAGGTTAGAGGAAAGATGGAGTCATTTAAGTTGGACATTTTTCACTGTCTCGGTCATAATTTTGCAAAGGCAGTTTCACGTTGACATGCTCCTCCTGGCACACACACAGGCAGAGATCCTTGTTCCTTCCTTATGTGAAACCCAGAAACCTGGCACGTGATCCTCACCAGGAGGGCTTCGAACAAAGTTCTGAGGACCAGGTCCCAGCTCCAGACACTTGCCTGATATAACTCATCTGGAGCAGGTTCCAGACATTGAGCTTTTTTTATTTTAAAGAAATTAGGTGATTCAATTGATTAGCTGGGCTGAGAATAACCTCTGTATGAAGGCATTCTAAAATATTAGCACTGAAATATTTAACTGTTAAAAATCCGCATGACTTTTTTTTCTAAAAGCTTTCTGCATACTGTCTCATTTAATTCTCATGTCAATGATTAGAGATTTTTCAGTGGCAGAAACAGGCTCAGAGAGGTTAAGAATTTGCTAGTAAGTAGAAGGGGTTATACCTGGTCAGTGTAACTTGAAAGCTCAGAATTTTAATTGCTATGATGGATGCTGGCCTGATTTTCTTTGTCTTCTACTGGGCTCAGAACTACTTGAAGGGGAAGACTATGTTTTTTTTCATATCTCTACTTCCAGTGCTTATCATTATGCCCCATGTTAGTTGGAAACTAACATGAATACTACATATTCTTCATGAATGTGAGGGCTTTTCAACAGAGAGTTGGGTCTTTGCCCTGAATTCTGGGTCTTTAGGGCTTTTATTCTGTGTCTGGCTCATGCAAATTCTTCTTCCTTCTCATCCTGTCTATTGATTTTGATTTCATACTCACTTCTATTTTACCTGTGAAGTTTTCCAGGCTAATTGTGGCTGAAATGGTGCTTCTTGCTGATCTCTCGTGGTATATAAAACATGTATTATTTGACCTAGGACTGAATCTGTACCATTCTCTTGCTGTATGTATAAAGACCATACACTTTCATTTTGATCTGTAAGATAATTGGAGTAAGATTGTAAATATCACCAGAATCTTCTGTTTTGAATTTCTTAAAATTTCCAATGTGGCCCTGGTATAGAGTTCTTATGAATGGACTTCTGTTTATCTGTTAACTTTATTCTGTTAAATAAATTTAATAATTTATTGAATTATAGAAAAATATTTCTAACTTTGGAAATAAAATTATTAGCACCTATAACTGAGTACATAAAGGTTTATTTATTTAGTAATATAAAATAAGTTAGTCTTCCACAAGCAGGCCACAGAAAGCAAGTATATTCAGAGGTAACAGATACATTTTAAAATAATAAATATACTCCTATCTTTTCCTTTCTCTTTATCACTGTACATAGATGTAATATTCTCTTTACCATAAGCCTACTTTTCCAATTATGGACTTGTATTTCATAGACATTACACCTATATGCATGGGGAATAATTTTTGAAGGAGGTAGTATAATGTGGAGGTTAAAAGTATAGTTTTGACATAATATATTAGATGGGCTACTGTGGGTAATGTGATCTCTCAGGCTTGGCTTCTTAATCTGTGAAATGGTATATTAGTATTACTGTCTAAGGTTCTGGTGAAGCGTTAATGAGACACTAAATATCTTAATGGAATGAACATAATTTGCAGTTGATGAATGTTCAGAATATCATTATTAAAATTTTATTATCATTAAAAGGTTTAAAATGTGAGCTCCTTTCAAAGGCACTTCGTATCCCCAAATAGCAGCAGGAATATTTTTTGACAAGTCGGTGTGGGCAGCTACCTATGGCTCGGCTTGCCTCCTTTGTCACCCTTCCTTTGCAAGTCGCATGTTGGCATCCCTTCGAACCCCAGCTGCATCCACATCTTATGGGTAGTTTATAGAGAGCAGCTGCCAGTTTCACCACTCTCCCCCTGTATTTGAACTAAAGGAGATGCATATTTTTGTTGTACCTGCATTTCAGACTGTTTTAGGCACCATCTATGGGGATGATGGGCCAGTGCAGGAGGAGGGCTCAGGAACCAAGCTGAGGGGCTGAGGGATTAGGTGGAACATGAGATCCCCCTGGCCATTCTAGAGAGGGGCCCTCAGGTGGGTATGAGATCTTTAGATAAGTTCAGTCTACAGAATCACTTAGATATATCTGATATCTCTTTCTAGATGATTCAGCTGAAATGGACACCACTGTTTTACAAGAAGAGTCAGGGACAGCCTAATATCATACACACATCCTCATAGAGTTTCTCTTATTTCTTCTCTCCATCCACTTTTGGCAGAGTGTCCGTCATATTAAATATTTAGCTTTGGAATGAAGCCATGGTGCAGTCAGGGAGGGGAGGGGCAGGAGAGTGGTTTGGAGAGATGGAGAAGTGGAAGCTGTGGAAAACAGAGCTAGTGACAGGCTGTGGCACAGGTAGGGGTTTGCCTGTGATTCAGCCATTTCCATGTGATCACCCAGGCCTCTCTAGGATATGATGTCTCAGCCTTACCAGAGTCACAACCAAATCATGTCTTTATAGGTGCTAAACGCTCAAAAGAGTGATTCCCCTAGTGATTCTGTATGTAAGTCAAAATGGTGAAAATACTCCACACAGGTAAAGCCCAGCAAAGGTTTGAGTTTAGTATTCCCAATGATGCTTCTTTAGGGACTATTAAATATGAAATCCTTCAATTCTTTTCTCTCTATCTTGATGTTTTGGGTATACTTTCCTTTCCGAAAACACATGTCTAGTTTCAATGGGAAATTAGCAGCTTTGGCACTGCTGGGAGAACCAGGCCGTACTAGGAAAATGTTGAATGGTGCCCACAGCTACTGCCTTCATTCCTTGGGAGACTTCATGTCTCCATGCCAAGGCCAAGAGGTTCTATATGCCTAAATATGAGGCTCAGGTAGCTCAGAAGAGCTGGACACCATGGCTGGACCAAGCCTTTTATGGCCTTTTCAAGTTGGCCATGGAGCTTGCCACTAGGAAGAAGGTACAGTTAAAAAACTAAGTCTCCCCCTCAATCTGGACAAACATTAAGCTATGGTGTGGTTGACAGAATATCAATATTCTTTTTTTCTTCTTCTTTTTTTTTTTGAGACGGAGGCTCACTCTTTCGCCGAGGCTGGAGTGCAGGGGTGTGATCTCAGCTCACTGCAACTTTTGCCTCCTCGGTTCAAGTGATTCTCCTTCCTCAGCATCCCGAGTAGCTGAGATTATAGGTGCATGCCACCATGCCTGGCTGATTTTGTATTCTTAATAGAGTTGGGGGTGTTGCCATGTTGACCAGGCTGGTCTTGAACTCCTGACATCAGGTGATCCACCCACTTCGGCCTCCCAAAGTGCTGGGATTATAGGTGTGAGCCACTGCATCTGGCCAAATATTAATATTCTTTAGGATGGGTGGATAGACTTAATAAGGGAAAATATCTGTTCTCATATTCTGGCACCTCCAATGAATTCCACAGTACATATAGCAAAAAAGAAATTAAAAAAGCATTGTTAGAATGTGGATTATAAATTTGACTTAGTGAAACGGTCCAAGTCTTGGTTGGCTGCCGGCTTGGCCCTGGGAAACCCATAGACTATGGGTGGGAATGAAAGAAGGGCTCTGAGATCTTCTCTTCCCAAAATGAAATCTAATTTAAATAGTTCCTGTCAGCTATTTTTGACAACTGGGTAAACTACTATTCTCATTTCCCTTCTCAGATAGTGGTTTTCTTTGACTCTTGTCCTAAAAAAAATGCATATGAGATTTTAAATTAGCTGCTCAGCTAGCCAGTTTCTGGAGAACTATCTGTACTTTTGCAGGTTGGCCTGATTGCTCCTTCTATCTGGGTCAACAGTTTGAGGGTGAGGAGTCTGAGTCCTGGTGGAATATCTTTTTCACAAGTTGCTGTTTTGTTGTGTTTTATTGCACACACTGTGGCTTCTGGATGTATTATGTCTCGAGCACTGTCAGTGCTGAGTGGGTTCCCTACCTCAGCCTGGGGATTAGAGGGAGGGCAAGGGGAGATGTGAGGTGCAGGTTGGGTGATTCAGGCACAGCTTCAGTGCCAGAGCCATTGTATCTGCTGGTCTTTTCCTGCACATCTCAAAGAATTACAAGTCTTCTCTACAGACATAAACCACTTCAGAGAGGGTTCTCTTCTGCCTCTCAAACTGAAGCTTGGATTGAATGTTGATGCATCATAAAGAATCATCTGGTTGGCTGTGTTTACTCCATTCCATGTTGAGGTCTCTCTCCTGCAACCCTAGGCATGAAACAACTCCTCTGCTTTAGGATTGCAGAAGGAATAACTCATCTCCCAGAGCCTGGGTATGAACATAACTATATTTAGAGTAGATATCTGGGAATTTAGGTGATGGGACTGAGGCATGGATGTTGCCTCCTAGCGATCTTTCAGAAAGACAAATCTAACCATCTGACTTCTGTGCTTAGAGATTACTGATGGTTCCCCACTATACAGTGAGTAAAGTACATATTCCTTAAATGACAGCCAAAGTTTTAAAAAATAAGCCTTCAGCCAAACTTAAAGCTTCTTCATTGCTCAGCTTTCAAACCGTATGTCCTGGTCAATCAAACTATAGGCCATTTCCAGCAGACAACACTTTATCTTCATCGAAATCCCTTTGGCCTTTTCTGTAGAAATGAACAAGCTAGTTCTAAAATTTATACGGAAATGTAAAGAGTCAAGAATAGCGAAGTCAGTCTTGAGAATGAAGAACTTGGAGAACTTAAGCTGCTAGATAATCAAGACTCACTGTAAACTCACAGTATCTAAAACAAAATGGGCAGATCTAAGTGACTTAAGCCAGGAATGGAAAATGGTACACCTTATGTTCTCACTTATAAGCGGGAGCTAAGCTATGAGGATGCAAAGGCATGAGAATGATATAATGGACTTTTTTGAGACAGAGGTCACCCTGTTGCCCAGTGGGGAGTATGACAGCATTGATCACCTGTCACTGCAGACTTGAACTCCTGAGCTCAATTGATTTTCCTGCCTGAGTTTCCTGAGTAGCTGGGACTATAGGTGCACTCTACCATGCCAGTCTAATTTTTTGTTTTTTATTCGTAGAGGTGACGATGAGGGGCAGAGTCTCACAATGTTTCTAGTCTGGTCTCGAAAGCCTGGTCTCCAGTGACTCTCCCACCTCAGCCTCACAAAGTTTTGGGAGAACAGGCATGAACCATTGTGCCCAGCCTAATGTCATATATTGATCAGGAAGAGGAGCACTGGAAATTTCTCACACACTATTGGAAGGAGGGTAAACTGGTAAAGTCACTTTAGAAAAACATTTGGTATTATTTGCTAAGGAATTCAATCTGTGGATATATACTTAAGACAAATGCATTCAAGTGTACCAGAAGGTGTTACACACTAACATCATGACCACCTGAGACTGGAGGCGACCCAAATGTCTATCTACTGATAGCAGAATGGGTGAAAAAATTGTGGCATATTCATACAAAATATGAAGGCCCTTGAATGTCATGGGAAGGGATCAGACTTGAGTTGTTAGGTAATAGGACACCATTCAAAGCCTTTGAGCAGAAGAAGGACAAGATAAAAACTATGTGTCAGGAAATTACATCTGATAATGCTATGAAGAAAGGAACTTTTTTTTTTTTTTGAGATGGAGTTTCGCACTGTCGTCCAGGCTGTAGTGCAGTGGCGAGATCTTGGCTCACTTCAATCTCCTCCTCCTGGGTTCAAGCAATTCTCCTGCCTCAGCCTCCAGATTAGCTGGGAGTACAGGCCTGCGCCACCACGCCCAGTTAATTTTTTGTGTGTTTTTAGAAGAGACGAAGTTTCACCATGTTGGCCCAGATGGTCTTGATCTCCTGACCTCATGATCTGCCCACCTCGGCCTCCCCAAAGTGTTGGGATTACAGGCGTGAGACACCGCGCTCAGCCAAAGAGAGGGACTTTTTACATATTGGGATATAGATTTTTCTTTTCAAAAGCCCCTTGTAAGTAACTCTTTTCAATAGGCACTCTAAAGTTATGCAACTTTCCTTTGAGATAGGTTTTTTTCTACCAGAAAGTGTTTTCATGTTGAGACGTTTCCACTTCAGAAAACCATACCTAACAACCCAGAGTATGCTCTGAATTTCACCTTATCAAACTGTTTCTTGCAAAGAATTTTCTTGCTGAAAACCTCAAGAGCAAATTAAAAAAAAAAGTAGACTCTCAGTGGATTTAGCTACCTATATTTTCAATGATAGAATTTATAGTGATATATATTTTTTTCTCTGTATGGTTTGGTTATAATTCTAGCTTAATAAGCCATGGTTCTCAGGGCTTAGAGACATTTTGGTTTTAAAGATAGAAATAATTCATGAAGAGAAAAAGTTCACTTCTTTTCTTTATTTTGAAGTATTTATTTAGTATCAAATTATCTGTTAGTCTAATTTGTAGGCTATTTACCTACATTGCAACATTTACTTAGGAAATATTATTTTAAAACAGGTCAGTTACGTGAGAACGAGAGAGACTAGGGAAAACCTAAATTTTTATCACTTTTAGATTTTATTTGTCACATATAATTACATATTACATGCAAGAAACTCACAATACAGCCCAATATGTTTATGTATGCTGGTACATCAAGAATAATACAATGCAAAAATTTATATGTTGTACATACAACTATCTTAAACAGTCAAATAGGAGTAATGTAAAAATAATTTAGTGAATTGCTCACTGTTTGATACACTAGTTGACATTTTGATCTACATGTGAGACCATGATAATTTAGCAGGTAGTTCTTTTGAAAGCTACATCTGATCATCCTGTCCTACCTGGAAATGTGCATAAAATATGAAATAATAGCTTTATGTATACTGTAAATGAAGATATTTAGTTTTCAGTAGTAAATGGACATTATGATGGAACTTACACATTAATGAAGGAAAAAACCCCCAAAATTGAAGAAAAACTCCCAGACCATCAAAAGGAAAACAACATTGTGCTTTTTAAACATTCATTTGTGTGCATTATCACAACAAACAATATATGTATTTGTCTCCATTTTCCCGGCAGTGCCGTATAGGTGAAATACAGGTTCCCAGGCAGTGCTTTTGAAAAGCAGATGTGGGGAAAGTTCTTAAAAACACAGATAGACAGCATGTTGTGCTCACCTTACACTTGTGGATTTTATACTATGTTTTGAAAGGTGGTTGTGATTTTACTTACTTGGATGCAAAACCCATAAAGCAGAGACTATTCTAGACTTTTTAATTTTCATATGATCAGTTGACATTTCTATGTGCTGTTTAGGTACCAGGACTACTGTAAATTAAAATGTCACCCTGGCATAGAACCTCAATCCCTGTGCAGAGGGTCAGGGGCCTAGATTTTATTTCACTTCCAACACTGTCAAGGAAATGAATTAACTCTGCCCTTGTTTCAGACTCAGGAATACAAGCAGCTAGAAGGAGACCAATGGGTGGAAGGGTGGATTGCTTATGTTAGGTTTGACCTAAAGCTGTAGAATAAAGAAGGAGCAATTCAGTCGCCATTTGTATTGCTGGAGAGAAAAAGTAGTTTGTGGGCAGGGGTTTGTTTAAAATGGCTGAATTTAATCAACCATGAAAGGATCTCATTTACTCAAAGAGATTCTTTACAATATTTTGATTTTCTTTTCCCACTGAAATATTGTAGGTATCTTTTAAAACCAAGGGTTATTAGTTACCTGAATTTCCGATGCCATTTAAAACATTCAGGAATCTTTTCTTTTCTAGTGGAAATTATATTTGGATAGCAAAAATGTGTCATTAATGTTATAAAAAATTTAATGACAAGTGGCAGAGCACCTAATGTTTAGACTTACTTTTTCCATTTGCTACATTTGACAGAGTAGTTTTTCAGTTTTTTAAAAATACATCTGCACTTGCAGGGTTTCGTTTTTTCATATAACATAACCAAATGAAAAGAAGATGGCTCATTGTTTTACATTTTCGGAACTGGTTATTGAAGTATGTAAGAAGTTCAGGAAATCCATTACCAGGGGAAGAACGATTTAGTGAAAACGGGCATTTTTTCTTTAATTCCCATTAAAATAATGGAAATGTATAGGCCAATATAAATTTCCATTTATATTGGTGCATATATATTCCCTTTATATGTTCTGTTTATATTGGTAGATATATTCCCATGTAATGGCGTATATACTTTCATATAGTGGCATTAATACGATTATATGGATATACAATTAGTATATAATGGGAATATATATACTAGTATTTCTAACTTAATTCCTATTAAATTAATGGGGATTTATAGGCCGATATTCATATAGCTATGCTTAACACAGAAATTTTTATGGTTGGAGTATTAAATTATGAATGGTAGCATTAAATTTTATGGATTCAATATTTATGAAAATTCAAACATTTCTATGAAACTGATGGTTTGGGTAGAGAGAAAATAATTTAAATTTCAAATTAAGATTTAAATGGAAAAAGTATAGTTGAAAACAAATTCTAATTTTCATTTTAAGTTTATTTCAGAGTACAAATGTAAATAACAAGAGTGCAAGTAAATTATTGAGGCTGGACTTTCAAATAAGGAGGTAAGCCTTTGGTCAATTTTATTTTAGCATTGATTCCATTTTATTTTTATAACAACTACCATATAATTCCCATGGGTCCATTTCACTATGCTCTGTGTGTGTTTGTGCACACGTGTATGTACTGGGGGGTTGGTGGTAAAGTACACTTAAAATGCAAAGTATCTGACTGATAAGAGAAACTTCAACCAAACTAGCCATTTAAAAAAAATCACAGGCATCATCGAAAGCTTGAAAGGCTGCAAAGCAATTCCCAATAGTCTGGGAGCTCGTCAGACCTTGAACTAAATAAATATGTTTCAAGAATAGATAAAGAGTGATTTTTCGAATGAATGTAGATGTTCTTTTGAGAACTAAAATACACATCTGAAATTATTATTGACATTAGTTTTTCCATTATGATTTTCTGTAACAGTGGGCACTAAAACTCAAATTATTATGTGGAAGTCTCCAAACATATATGATGTTGACATGAAGTTCCTATACTTCAAAATATTAATAAGACACAGATATAGGTTAAACTCCTATTCTCTTTTGACAGAGCCAAATTGACTTATGTTTATAGTCCAAATTAACATTAATTTTCTGTTTTTTACAAAGATCTCTGTGAACTCTGCAAAAACAGAGCTAGAAGAAACAATTCTACTTTTTAAATTTATGTCACAACTAGCATAGCTATTACCTGGCAGTTCTCACTTATCAGACTCTCAGCTCTACATGAGGTATAAGGTAGCCTTTTTCCTCAATGATGTGTGTATTCGCTCAGTCTCCAGCTGTCTCTGTAAGAAATCAGCTAGTTCAAGAAAAACCAGCATGACTGCTTCAACTGTCTTCAGGATCAATAAGAAAACAGTAATTGAATTGATCTCCCAATTTCCTCTTGTGAATTTCAAACTTATTATGAGAAAAACAGGACTTAAAAGAGATGCTGTATTTTAATAGGCATGTGCACATCCATGGGCCAACCTACATCCTGGCAAAAGGATCCTCAATGGGCTGTCCCATATCTTCGACTTCCCTGGAGTTTTGTTGTGGTGAACATTGCTTAAAATAAATGGACCTTCAGCCATTAATAGAAGTTGTATTAAACCATTTTGTCTATGGATTTGGTTATGATAAGATTTAGTTCAAAGGAAGGAGTTAATTATAAAAGTGAAAAGGAATCTTGAAGTCAGAATTGGCTCCATCCTCATTTTGTTCTTCTGATAAATGGGTGAAGTTTATGAAGAAAACACACAAATCACTGGGTACTCTTCAGGTAAACACCAGGTTTTCTTATTGTTATTTTCCCACAGGCCCTGCAGAAGTTATATGATTGATTTACATGCAGCAAGGGGATCCTGAGAGCAGGATACTGAATACTGAATTTATAAATCTTGGATACACTCTGTTATTTGAACTTAATTTGTACAGATGCAGTAGCTTGCATGGAAAGTACTCAGCTGGGGAGTAGGCCTATTGGTTTTCTCTGGTCCGTTGAGAAATAAGGGCCATGAATTTCCATAAAGCAAATGAGTTTTGAGTTAATACAGCAGTGATCAGTAACAGCTCCCCACTGAGACAGAGCAATGGGTAAGCCTGGGGGCAGATGGGAACAAATTGTATCGCAGCCAAAGAGAATTACAGGAAGCCCTTGTTATTTTCCTGTTTTCTGAATGGACCCCTGCAGAGGCAGGAACAGGCAGTAGGAATCAGTTTTGCCATCTGCAAAGATTCAGGAGAACAAGAATCAACCCATGGATGTCTTGTGCTAGTCAGGATATTGGAGATTGAATTGTAACTGGTTCTAAGTCAAAATGACCGAGAAAAAAGAGTTGTTATTTAGTGAAAGCAGGGAGTGAGGAGGGTTGTAGCTGACCCACCACGATGTCAAGTCATGAGCACAGATACATCTCAATTGGTGGTGTGGACCTCCTCATCTAGTCTGGTATTTCTTATTCTAAGGAGCATGTATTTGTGTGATGACGAACATTTCAGGGACAAGTAAAAAGTCTTAAACACAACAACAAATAAACAAACAACAGCAACAAAAACCCAAACTAAAACCCAAAAAAAACCTCCCTCAAACCCCCAAACCTTTAAAGAGTAGGCACGTAGGGAATATGTGTTTCTGAAAACACCTAACTGGGCACTTTATTCAAATTTACTTTATAAATGAAACCTCTTCTTTTGGAAGTCTCTGGCGGAATCCTTAGATGATAAGAGCCACTGATTTCAAAGGATGATATCTTAGAACACAGCAAAGAAAAGCCACCAGTACCACTATGGTAGGAAAAGTGTAGAATTTAATACTGCATCTCAAGGCTGTGTTGTGTGAAGGAAACTTTGGGCATATAGCATGGCACATGGCACTTTTTTATTTGGGGAAAATAAGAAGTCTAATGTGTCACCAGCAGGACATGCATGTTTACCTCTGCTTGGAGAGCCTTTGAGGGGTCACTGAAGGGTGTACACCTGTCACTGAGCCTTCCTAATGCCGAGCAGTGAACAATGGTGGAAGCCAAATCTGCCTTGCAGATGAAAAGAGGCATCAGCTGATTCTAGGCTTGGTTGTTTTGGTGTCACAGCAGTGTGGGGTGGTGAAATTGCCACCACAACCAGGTACAGAATATGAAAATCACTTCTGCAACCCAGAAACCCAGCTCCTGAGGGAACCAGGGAAGGAAAGCCTATTTGAATTTTGCAAATATTGTGTAGTGTTGGGACATTTCTGCCCTTCCTGAAGTGGGGGAAAATAATTGCTGTTCTCCTTCCCAGAACTTCTTTGTCTTTGTCCGCTTGGACAATGAAATTACAACCTTTAGGTCACATAAATGTAATCTCCTCTCCCTTCTCAGTGATAGTTGTTAATTAAAGCAGCTTTGCCATGCTTAAATTAATGAAGCTCTCGCATGATGTTCAGTGCATGTTAAATTTTACTCTTAGGAAAATGATTATCTTCTTTATTTCCTCTTTTTCTCTTCTCCTACGTTTTCCTTGGTTTATACCACTTCTCTCATTTCCACTTGGTATTTTGTAACTCTGTGTATTCATTGAAAAATTTCTAGTCTTAGTGGGCAGTGAAAATTTAAATAAGACATTATGCATTTGAAGCAAAACAATGTAAATTTAAGAGACTGAAAGCAAATGGGATATGATAGCCTGTTTTCAACTTTTGGGTCCTTTCAAAAATCAAATTGCAAAGGAGGTTGCAGGTAATATTGGAAATCACCTTTCTCTGGAAGGTTTTTATTGCTAAAAATTCCCATTATGGTGCATATGACAACATCAAGATGCATTTTCCCCACTGTCTCAAAGGGCCTCTGTGCTCTTTCTTTAGAACCTAAAACAAATACTTATTTTTCTTTATGAGTATGCTTATGCTAAGAATGTGATACTATTAGTTGGAAGTTAAGCAGCAAACCTCTAAATCTAAACCTGTGTAATGAAAGAGGTTTATTGCTTATGGGATTTGAGTTTTATGTACACAGTTGTAGGGCAGGTAGAAAACTATATTTGATTCATGAAATAGCTTTGGATGACAATAGATCATTGAGATATACGATAGAGGCAAAGTCAAGTACCATCAAAATTGTCACTATCCCGCTGCATGGGATATAATTAATATTACTGTTCTTTCAAAATTGAAAATGAAGATACATCATCTGAAAAACATAAATATATCTATTCTTTCCAACTATTTTGGGCCGCTCTGGTTAATATTGGGCATTTTTTCCACTAACAAAAAACTAGTACAGTTTTGTGTTGCTCCCACAGGATGGAAGTTTTCCTGAAACACAGAGGGTAAAACTATCTAATAGAGCTGCTTTTGCTCAGCTGCGGCCTTTGGTAGGTTCTGTATCTGGTCTGAGAGATTCTATGGAACCTTTACAACTTTCAGTAGAATTGCTACTTGCTCTACAAAATGTCTGTGTGCCTTTAGAGATAATTTCTTTGGGTAAAATGTAATGAGGAGAACTACTTCCTCTGACTGGCAGCAAGGTGTGTTGCCATATAATTTCATTGATAGAATGGATAAGATGAGTAAGCTTTCATCTGTTTTCCTTCCCTTTATTGTTTCTACTTGATTCTTACCTTGCTCTTCCCAAATAAATAATGAACCTTCTGCGTTGGCTCAGACCTAGTACTATGTTCTAGGAGCATATTAATGTATTGCAATAAAGTTTTATTTTAGTTTCAAGCATATGAGGTAATTTTGGATGCAAATGGATCAAAGCCTTCCGTCTTTTGAGACTGAGACAAAAAATAAGGGCTCACCCAATGTGTCATGGAGATCATATGGAAATAGCACCTTATTTCTGTAGGTATGGGGTGGCATGTTCCTAGGAACTAACGTCTTGAGCTTTAACATCCCACTGCATACCTGTGGAAAACAACTTCTTCTGTAATTTTGTAAAGTTTAAGTGCAATTTCAAGTGCAGATTTTAATGAAGTTCTCAGTACAAGGTAAGAAGAAATGCAAAGTGAATTGAAAAAGTATATTATTAAATTTGTTTAAAATGCATTATGGGAAAAACCCCTTGAAAATTGATCTTTCTCTGAGTAGCTGCCTAGGGTCTAGAATAATCTTTTCATATATTTGAGTCAGAACTTGCTTTAAAAATTGATACATTTAACTCTAATGATTTCTGAGCTCTTAAAATTCCTTTAAAAACGTATACACTGCATTTATTCAATATTGTGTGGAAAGTACCTTGTTACAAAAGTACTTTTAGTTCACTGTCAATCTATTTTTCCTCCCCTAAAATCTCAGTGTCAATGGTCCTTATATTTGTGATTCAAGTGTCAGAGGTGTTTGAACCAGAAAAACTCCATCTTGAATAGGAGCTGGATAAAATAAGGCTGAGACCTACTGGGTTAGGTATCAGGAGGTTAGGCATTCTAAGTCACAGGAAGGGATAGGAGGTTGGCACAAAGTACAGGTCACGAAGACTTTACTGATAAAAGGATGTGGTAAAGAAGCTGGCCAAACCCCACCAAAACCAAGATGGCAAAAAAATGACTTCTGGTTGTCCTCACTGCTCATTATACACTAATTATAATGCATTAGCATGCTAAAAGACACTCCCACCAGTACCATGACCATTTACAAATACCATGGCAATGTCAGGAAGTTACCTTATATGGTCTTAAAAGGGGAAGAATCCTCAGTTCTGGGAATTGCCCATTCTTTTCCCAGAAAACTCATTAATAATCCACCCCTTGATTAGCATATAATCAAGAAATAACCACAAAATAGCCAACCAGCAGCCCTTGGGGCTACACTGCCTATGGAGTAGCCATTCCTTGTTCCTTTACTTTCCTAATAAACTTGCTTTAGAGGGAGAAGAAAAGGAAACATCACTTAGGTAGATAGCTAAGGCTAGTCCTTGGAGAAGCAGCCTGCCTGAAAAATCACAGCAACAGGCAAAAGTGAATCAGCCTGGGGAAGACTCAGACTGTAACTGCTGCACTGTTAGAAAGTGAGGCCCGGCATAGAAGCCTTTTGTTCATTCTGTAGTTAGCGGGCTCCCAGGAAAAAGTTTCCTCCTTTTTTCTGCTCCATGGGAACTTGCACAGGGAGGAAAGAAGCTTACTTAAAACAAACCCACAATTATACAAACAAGAGAAGCTATGTTTTGTGCTCTCCTGGAGACATCCCACAGCTGATAGATAGAGGCAGTTGTAGAGATAGCTTTCAGATAAGAGAAATTACTCAAATAGCTACAGAGATGAGAGGAGTTTCTGATAAAAGCTTTTGGATTCAGCTGTAAAAACAGCAACTCTGCTGAGCTCCCCTCTCTGCTGCAGAGAGCTTTCTTCTTTTGCTTATTAAACTTTCACTCCAACTTCACCCTTTGTGTCCATGCTCCTTAATTGTCTTGGTTGTGAGACAGCCTCGGATAACACCTTAGCCAACAAGACCATTGACCCTGACCTGTTTCACTTTCACTTTATGGACTCCCCTGAATTCTTTCTTGCATGAGGTTCAAGAACCCTCTTTTGGGATTGGGATCAGATCCCTTTCCAGGTAACAGAAGTGCTTAGGACACAGTAATATTGTTTGCATTAAATTGAACTGGACTCATCTGCCTACTGCTTTAAGAAATATCATGGTGGTATTACATAAGAAAAGGTTCAACATTTGCCACACACTGCAGCTCACAATGGTATCCACATTTGGTTTTGCTTCTGGAGCAGTTTGTAATGTATACAATTCCTTGTACTTTTTACATTTTTGATGACAGTGGGGAACATTGATTATGGGTTGAAATTGTTTGTAATTAGATGGATTAAATGGCTCTTAAATGGATGTCCCAGAGTTGAACTCTTTAATTGACTTTTGCCTTAGACCTTACTGGCAGTGGTCTTAAATGGAATCTGCATGCCCTCTTCTATGACTATAGATCCTGAACCATCTCAAACTGGGGGAAATACAGCAGTCCCAGACATTTACAAAGTTTCATGTTCGCTCTTCTCCTGAGCCCAAGCGATAGACCCGTGAGTAAAGAATTATGTTGAGAATCTAGGCAATAATCTTGATGTTTCTAAAATGGCAGTAAGGATTTCTTAAGAAACTAATTTTCTGTTGGTGGATATTTCTATGAAGAAGATAATATTTCTTCCAGCAACAGCTTTTTGGTCTGATTGACCTCAAGAATTGTCGACCACAACTTGGATGTGGCTAGTTGAGAAGCTGAGAAACTTAAGCTACCATGTCCTATTCTTAGGTTGCTTTGGCTAGAACCCTCTAGAATTTGTAATATCCTAACAGATAGCATCAGCTTCTACAGTATTCATGGCATAAGCTGGAGAAATTTCTAGTGCCATCTTATCTTGGTAATTATCAGTAGATGGAGACTATATCTGTATAAAACTGATTATCTTTATTATATGAGAGATGTAGCATGCATCTTATTTCCACATATTTAGATGAAACATTTAATTGAAGCATTACCAAAAATACCTCGTTTTTAGCTTTTAAACATATAAATGGACTTAAGTAAAGACTTTGAATGCTTTGGGGGCTTTGCGATAAATATGGTGAGAATCTTTTCAGAGGTATTTTCTTTGTATCTTCGTTGCATTTCATATCTATGTTTCTGAATTTCAACTTTTGTCTGGATCCTGAGATGTAAAGGACATGCTGTGATAATGCTGGAAACAGAATTTGTTAGCATTTTCTGGTAATACTAAATGAGCTAAGTGTGACTTTTCAATGATAAAATTTGCAAGTGAATGGATATCAGTTTTATCAACAGTCATATTATTGAAGAAAATAAATGTTCTCTTACCTCCTCATAATTGTATCTTAGAATAGTTTATTTTAAAACTGCAACTATCTATTTCAATGTTGAGAAGTGTTTCAAATGGCCAGATTAGGAGTCCCCCTTCTGACAGCCCTGTTGGGGTTGTCTATTACAGAAGGCTCCCCTCGAGGGGCTTCCTGCCTTCTCAAGGAGGTTTCTCTCAGGGTTTTGTGCCAAAGGTGAGCAGAGGTTGTTCCCAGTGACTTCCCCAAGTTTCCCTTGTTGTTGTTTTGGTATTGATAGTTTTCATTTGTAATTTTCATTGCAAATGGAAAGCATTTGCTGCCTAGTAGTCCAAGCTTTTTGGATATATCATGTCACTTAATCTTTAGCACAATTCAGTAAGGTTGCTATTATCCATGGTTTCAAGGGAAGACTGAAGCTAGGAGAGCTTAAATATGTTGTTCAAAACCACAAAGCCAAAAAATTTCGAAGTGTGTTCAGACGTGGGTCTGCATGACCCTGAAGCTCAAATTTTAGCTTCTTCACTATACTCTATTATTCAACATCATTAAATTGTTAAGGTAGGTCTGGAATGTCACAGCTAGAGGCTTAAAACAAAAGTGTGATCAAATCCCCTTCTGAGGACAGATATCCTTTTCCCATGGGACCATTAATAGCAGAGTACTAGGGATTCAGCATTGCTCCAGCTGAGTTTCTTTCCTTTCTAATGATTAGCAAGGAAAGAGGGATGCAGGAGCATAGTAACAGTAGAGACTGAAGGAGAAAAGATCACTAACTACTTGGGACACAATAAGCTAGAATTTCCATAGCAAGTGATCAGGTGAAGAAGCAAAACTTCTGCCCCATATCTACAGTCTGCATTTCTGGGATACCAACCCAGGAAGAAATCTCATCCTTAGGCAAGGGAGAAATTAGAAGGAAGAAAAAAGCAGAATAGTCCATTTTCTTTATCTTCAGATTTTATCAGAAACTTTAGCCCATCTAGTTGAGTCAGGGTTGTTATGTTGCTACTTACTTTGGAATTGCCAGGAGGTTCTAACAAATTTACCTTAAAAAAATGGTTTTGAATGAAAAATGTTGACAATGCACTTATTTATTGTTTACTTTAGAATGTCCTTTAAAAATAACCCCCTATATTGTGTATTTTGTGTAGAATCTCAAAAATGACATGGAAGAAACTTGTTCAAACACATGACATTTGTGGGAAAAGATAGATCAGGGCCTACTTGAAGGCGAAGTTGCTCTCAACAACGTGCCAGGTAATTCATACTAGGAGCTGGTGTTAGACAGAAACAATGATTGTTGAAAAACAGCCTGATGAGCAAAAACAACAGTATGTCATTCCTTAAGAGAAACCATCACAGCCCATGAAAAGCATGAATTTTCCTCCTCAGTTATTTACATACAAACATTTCATTGTGCTCTGTTTGAATTATCCATTTTACTTATGGAAGCTCTAGTAGTGTATACATGTAAATACATACACACTCATATATTTATTTAACATTCCAAATCTTTCTAAGGTCCTAGTTTTAGTTACTTTGGTCAGAAAATATAAAAAATTAAACATAATATATGTCTGTTATGAAACATAATATTTTAGGAATAGAAATTATTACAAACAAACACGAGACTTCATCAGAAGGAAACACTAAAACACTTATTTTGTGTTTTTCTCATCTACTGGACACATGGGTTGAGTCCACATAACTAGAGCCAATAGATCTGAGGGTAAATTCAGTTATTCTGATCCATGACAGATGTTTTCCAGAAACATTGCTTTCGGATGTCTGGCACATATTTGCGCCTTGTCAGATTGATGCAGAAATACAAATTTTACAATGGAGTCTTCTGGCAGATTGTAGACTGAGAAATACTCAGAAGTCAGCAGCCTGGTTTTTACTTGTGTCTTCATAGATAACTACATGGTATTGGATTCACTTAATCAATGCTGACAAAAGTTCAAAGGGGAGAGCTTCTCGGCATAAGCCATCTGACTTGGCTGTCTACCTAGATCGAGTAAAATGGGTGATTGCCAAATCTCTACTGTATTTTACAACAAAGAAAACCAGTCAAAGAGAATTGTCTTAGAGAAACTATTTAGAAGACTGACACTTTACAAAGGAAATGTTGACATTAAGCAGAGATCAAAAAGACCAAAATATTGGTGATGATGTTATATAAACACAATCTTCAGGAAAATATTTTTGGGCCATTGCTAATATTTCACATCCAAGTAACTACACAGGATTGAAAAGTAGATGGCACACTTTTTTATATGGTCATTTGAGTCTTTCTGTCTTGAGATTACATTTATTGGATCTATTTTTAAAAAAAATACTTTAAACTCTTCTGGCAATCAACAAAAACATCTGTCATTTTATCACGCTGATTCAAAAGGCATAAGAATTCTAAACTGAGTTAAAAAAAGAAAATAATATGTGGGGAGCATGCAGTATGGAGAAACCAGTGAGAAGTAAAGAGCACATTTTAATGTTTGACTTCCTGCATGGGTGAAGTGATGAGCTCATTGACTATTACCTTTTGTGAACACTTAAATAGGAGCCAGAAAACTGCACATTGAAAACCAGGAAACAAACCACTGAAGACCTGAGAATGAAAAATCCCCCATGATGACTCTTTGGAAGTATTTGCAGTGCATGAGAATCAACTTTTCTACAGCCTGACACACTACTGTGTTTCAGATTACCTTTCATGCTAATCTCTTCCCTTGCAGTTATGGAGCTAGATGAGAGAGAGATGCTATTTTTTTAAACAATACAAAACCAAGAAATGGAGATGAAAATGATGTCATAGCCAGATGCTAAGTTTAAGGTGAGCATTAAAGGTCAAAAATAGCATAATGCATTCATTCCCTTGCAAAGCACTAGAAGGACTTGGACCTTCCATACAATGTGCTTTGATCAGAGGTAGCGTTTACTTTGTGTGTTACTATGGTGAACTTAACAAAGGTGGTTTTTCTTTGATGAAGTCATAAATATTTGCTTGAAAACAATATGATACAGACAGAGGGGTCATCTTTTATGATGACTTCAATTCACATACCATGGTGGGTTTTGGTTCCATTGGGTGTCTTGCACAAACCGGACTTGTCAGTGTGGGATATTCCTTTCCTTCCAAATGCTCCACTTACTTTGGCTGTCCCTCTAATGTGCAGAGCGGAGTGGCCAGAGAGGAGAGAGGTTGGATGACCTAAAAGCACACATGTTCCTAGAGAATCAGAGCCTCCTATGCATTCTTGAAGCTATCTGCTTCCACGTACACGGTGGCTTCTAAGCTTGGTGAAGGTCGGAATGGCATGAGACCCTGTTAGGGCAATGGAGCGGTTTCTGCTTCCAGATTTTCTAGCTGAAAGGAGAGAAGGAGCAAAGACAGTGAACATTTCAGATGTGGTTGCAGCACACAATTGTTGAGCATCTTCTGCCCATAAGAACTGCATTGAAGACCTTTATGTATACTTTCATTTGCAATCCTGAGTTTTTCTTAAATGTCAATACATTAATCAATCTCTTCAGACATTATGAATAGCCTTCTGGCTCATTATGGATATACTCTTGAATTTGTGTACACTGCTGAGAAGAACTGTATACTAGTCATCATAGAGATATTGTTGATAATTTCCTTAGAAAATACATTTTAATCCAAACTCTTTCTCCCTGTTTTTCACCCTTTCTCTTTCTTTAGCCTAAAATCATTTATGACTTGACCAAAATTTGAAAAGAAAAGCAATGCTTTTTTCAGTACTTCTAAGCTTATTTCCAGATAAAGAGATTTTAATTTTTTCCCAATTCTCAAAATTAATGACTTTTTTTCCTGTAACTGATTTGAAGTACACCCCACCCGACCCCCTCTGTAAACCTGGCATATAGGTTGAACAATAACAACATTTGCCCAGAGACGTGGAAATGTGGTCTGCTATTTTCAGGTAAGGAAAGAGGACTGTGGAATTAGAACAAGATTTGTAATTAACAAATAATTGTTGCTATCACTCATTATAATATTACTGAGGAGAAAGAAAGGAGCTGTTTGTATAGTAAGTGTAAAGGGATAAAAGGTCATTTAAAAAAATTTTATTTTTGTAATAAAATAAAAAACACACACACACACAGATACACACACACCCCTTTTTAAACCATTTGATGCTTTACTCTTAAATATTTCAGTACATGTTTTCTAAGAATAAAGAATGGATAAGATCATTCTCCCTTTAGGAACAGGAAGTCCATCACGGGCCAGGAGTGTCCCTGCACATCCTTGCTGACCCTGACAAATTGAAAGTCCTGTCCTCTGACTCTGATCATTTCTGCAGCTGGTCACACAGGCAATTAAGCTAGGCACAGACAACTACAGCACTGGCCACGATGTGGCTGCTTGCTCCTAGGGGAGGCTTGTTTGCTCCCCTGGGTGCTGAGACTTCAGCTCTGGGTTCCTCAGCTGTGATACAACCCACTGTGTGTGTACTGCCATCTGGTCCAATCATATTGCCTTGTGGGATTTGGGAGTAGGGAAACTGGCACTATTATGCTAAAGCTTCTGCTATTTGCTGTGCTGTGAGTAGTCAATTGCCTGAGTCTTTTGTCTACTTTTGGCACCTATAGAGTTGTGGCAAAGCAATTTACTTGCTTGCTTACTCATCTCCTTTGGAATTCTGTTATTTCTTGCCACCTATCTTCTAAGAGGTTGAGAGTCTTCCCAAAATGGCACAAAGTGCAGGGTGCCAAGACAGACAAGAACTTTTTGGAAGAATAACAAGGCAAGAACTCATAAGCTGGGTTCAGGGACATTTGTGAACTCCCTGGGTCTGGTAGCAAATATTCTGGCCCAAATGGTGCAGAAGGTGGGCAGCGAGTGGTCCACCTCTGTCCTACCTGCTGATGAACAAGAGTTGAGTCAACAGATGGAGGCTGAGAGGTGAGGGATAAAATCTAACAAGCTGCCATGGTTTTCTGTTTGCTCTCCAATGGGCTAGGGGACTGAGAGAACACTCTGGGCTCTTAGGTGGGGAAGCACAGCTGTGTCAGGTTTTAAGTTACGATTGTATACATCTGAAGGGCAACATATTCCCAGACAGAGTACCAAGACACAGATCCATGGGGAAAGGGAAAGGAAAGAAGTCCAGGGATGCTTTGATCAGCTAACGGAAGGGCTGTTCCACACTTGGCCACTGCATTGGTGCAACTAAGGAGTAAGAAAGGTTATGCCTTAGAGCATGCACACCAAGGCTGTCTCAGGTGGGAACCTATACCTATGCTTTAAACCACTGTGCAAATTGCATCATTGAGATAGAATCATGTCCCATAATAAGGTTTGCTACTCTGAATTTCTGTTTTAGTGATTACATTATGGCCAGTCCAAGAAGATTTTCTTTTCTGTTTTTTTGAGGCAAAGCCTCATTCTGTCACTCAAGCTGGAGTGCAGCGGTGCAATCTTGGCTAACTGGGCCCTCCAGCTCCCAGATTCAAGCAATTCTTAATGCTTCAGCCTCCTGAGTAGCTGGAATTATAGGCATGTGCCACCATGCCCATCTAAGTTTTGTATTTTCAGTAGAGACAGGGTTTCCCACGTTGACCAATCTGGTCTCAAGCTCTTGACCTCAAGTGATCCTCCTGCCTTGGCCTCCCAAAGCGCTGGGATTACAAGCATGAACCACTGCACCACCTGTGTCTGTTTTTGATATTTATGCTCAAATGACTAAGTACCAGGTTCTCTTGAGGTCCTTCTCTTATAAGGAGCACACATTTAATTAACCAGATTTGAAACAAAAAAAAAAAAAAAAAAAAAAAGGGAAAGGAAGTAACTGTAGCCACTGGGCAAGGCTATTTAGAGCTCTTGCTCTTTGGCCACTTTGGCTGCTCCCAGGGCTGAATGTGTAATTGGTATTGACAATTTACATTCTTGTTCTGTAAATGCTCATGATGTCTAGGAGAGATTTTCTTGATTGGAAGAGCAATTTGTAGAGAGGTATAGAGGGTTGAATGTGCAATTGATCACAGATTGGCTTTGATTCTCTTCTAAGTTTTTTTCTTTTTAAACAATTTAGAATTCCAGAAGGAGAAAAGGAAACCACAGCCTTGATAAAGGGCTTAAATACAATAGGACTCATGAAAAATGTAATATCTCAATGTAACAGCCTTGTGTGGCCAGTGGAAAAAAGCTAATGGGAATCTGGAGGCTATGGTAGATTGCTGCCAACTGAATTTACTTGGTGTTATAGTCCTGGCTGTTACAGACATTGTGACTGTAAATGAATCAACTCCCTGTGATAGCACCTGGTGTGCCATTTTGGACTTCGGTCATGTATTGTTCTCAATCCCTTTTGCACCCAAATATGAAGACCCCTTCTCTGGCTCACCCTCCAAAACGTGTTTCCTGGGCTGTTGCAGTACGACTTGAATTTCCCTGCTATTTATTGCCAGCAGGTGGATCAAAACACAGGACAAGCCTCTCTCTCTCTCTGTCTTTCTCTCTCTGTCTCTCTCTCTCTCTCTGCAGAGAAATTAGGCTTACTATATTGATGATACTCTATTGATAGGCTTCAATAATATTAGCAGATGCTAAATTACATGAAGGCCTAGAAAGACTCTTAATTCTGATAAGATACAGGACCGGCCACCCAAGTCGAAATTTTCAAGGTGATGTGTACAAAGACTCAAAAGTTGATCCTAGACAGTAAAGAAAACATTCTTTGCTCTATGGCTCTCCTAAGAGGAAGGAAGCCTGGCACTCAATTGGACTATTTAGGTTTTAGAGACAAGACATGCCTTATCTATGCCTGCCTCCTGTTGAGTCCTATGTACACCCTGATCTAAAAGTCTGCCATATATGGCTGGGGACCTAAGCTGCAGGTAGCACTTGGGTCAGTGGAGCAGGATGTGGCAGCAGACCACCTAGGGGGCCCTTTTCAACTCCAGGCTTCTGGAAAGGGAAACAGTCTCCACCTGGAGGTAGTCCCTTGGCATTATGGACTCACTGCCTCGCTGGCACCACTACCCACTTCATTGGGGAAAGAACACCTTACACCCTGGAGATGCTCAGAGGAGGGAATAATGCATGCTTTTTTGTCTCTGAATCCCAGCCCCTCAGTTGGCAAAATAATCAGAGATAAATAGCAGCTCTGATTGCCAGCTGGTACCACTGCTAGATTTATTGGCTGGATTTATCATCCTCATCTATGCGCTGTGGTATCAGAAAATCTTCTGATGGTATTCTCTGAGTTTGTATGGAATTTGTATGAATTTGCAGGAGGTGAGTGCCAACTGTCCCTGTTGTGTTTGATTAATACCCAGGGTACAGTGGAGCAATCCATGAAGATGGGTTGTATGCATATGCATATGGTGGAGCAATCTATGCATGCCATAAGAAAGGAAGCTAGGTGCTCATCTGAAATTCAACCTGTTAGTCTTCTCTGTGACTTATTCAGCTGGGTGTGGGATCCTGAAGTGCACAGTTGAGGTCAACCCTGCACACCGACCTCATCCTGTGGATGGGATTCTGTTAATCCCATCCACAGGCCTGTTTGACTTGGAATTATTCTACTGTGCCTGGTGTATCTAAGGCAGTTCCCCAAAATGAATCACACTTTTATCTGCATAATTACTCAGATAGCTCATACTGATTCATGTGCTTCTCCTGACACTAAGTGCCTTTGAGTCATGCTATGCAGGGCTGGCCAGGTGACAACTGCTTGATGAGCCTGCCCATAGAGCTTAACCAGACCAAGGTCATGGTGATCAAATCAAATAATATGTTCATATGTGGGAGAGAGTGGTCCAGAGGATATCTGTCCACTGGAGCATGGTGGGGAGGTTGCTGTTTGGTTAATCTTTGAGTCCTTGCAATGACTGGCAATGGCACCACTCTTTGGATCACATTCCCACTGTTAGCCCCCTAGGTTAAGAGGGCTGTCCTACCTAAGGGATACATGGTTTTCTATTTCCATACAGCAGTGTGAGCACTGTTCCCCAGCAGCAGAGTCCACATTTTAAAGACAGACCAGGAGCTATTCTTAAGTTTAGCTACCAGAGCCAATGAGATGAAAGAAACCATAGACGATCAGCAGGTCAGTCTTAGCTCCCTGATTGTAAATGAATCATTGGCCTTAGACTACTTAGTCTGGCAGAATCGGGGAGAATTTGTATGGTTGCCAACTGTTCCTGTTGTGTTTGGATTATTACCTACGGTATGGTGGAGCAATCCATGCATACCATAAGAAAGGAAGCTGGGTGCTTATCTGAAATTCGACCTGTTAGTCTTCTCTGTGACTTACTCAACTGGGTCTCGATCTTGGAGCACATGGTTGAGGTCAATACTGTGGAGTGACCTCATCCTGTGGATGGGATTCTGTTGACAATAACCCTAATCCAGTATTGACTGAAATAAGTGGAAACTGATTTGGTCGTAGTCCTTGTCAGTATGTCTAATTCAAGTTGCTGATGGGGTGGCGTAATCATATAAAAATTTAAGTACAGCCAAGGATGTGCTAGGCTTAACATGAATTATCAGGAGAGGCAGTCCACTGAACAATCCTGCCTGTTCTTGCTGACTGAGCTGAACTGCAAGATCTAATTATCTACTCACGCTGAGTTGTTTCTATTGCTAGTCAATTAACAACCTTCACTTCCTGACCACATGAGGACCACAGCATGAGCACTTTGAGACCCTGACTCCTGGAGAAGGAGGACTGGTTTGTTTACTGCTTGTTACAAAAGACACTGAACCTGGGCTTGTCAGCTGCTGTGCAACTCATTGTATGTGTAGCAGCAATTTGGGTTCATTGTGTCACATTATGAGATGTAAAGGCAAAGGAGCTGCCATTACCATGTTGCTACTCCTGCTGTTTGCTGTGCTGTAATAAGTGGCTTTTCTCTGGCTCACTGAGTCACATTGTCTATTTCCAGCACCATTAGAATTGTGACAAGCCAACCTGCTTGCTTGCTAAGACATCCTTTGCAGTTTTGGACCTTCCTACCACTTTCTAAAGCTGGGTTTCTTTTCTGATGATAACCACAGTACAGTTAGTAGATTTCACGTTTGACATGAGATATGATACTTAGACATATACGTTAGATAAAAAAATATAACACAATTCCCTGCTATCAGTTTTCTATTATTAACAGTTTTTTAAACTATAGTTTTTCTAAGAAGTCAACTAGCAAATCCCCTTTGGCTATTTTTTGTCCTATTTAAAAAAATTAAATGTTTGAAAAGCTTTTAAGGTTCAAACTGAAGCTGATTTAAGGCACTTTTAATCTTTATCCACATGAAGATTGGTGTGTATTTCCTGAACTTTTTGAGCTAAAGAAAATGGAAGAGATTTTCAATGTTGTTGATCTGTGGAAGCAAACATAACCTAGAGAGGTGAAGTGACGTGCCCAGGTGCATTGGAGGAGGAAAGCTGGTTTAATATTTTCATTTTGTGGCTACTCTCCTCCACTTTCATTTTTTCTTTTTTCTTTGTGATACCATCCAAAGTTACAATTGAAGGCAGTAACAGGCTTGGGTATTTTTGAAGCTGATTAGAGTTTCAGCCAGTAATAGGCTTCGAAATCTCATTCATTTCAGAAACCATAAAAACAGAACCATACAGAAAACCATGGGAGCTGATGACTCATAGGCAAAGATCTCCATGTACCTAAATAATAATAATAGGAAACTTATCCCTTCTTCCAAGCTCTATTGCCTGAATCAGACGTACAGAATCTACAGTACAAGGGCTCCAACTTTAGCAAAGAAGAATTCAAGGAGAGGTGGCATATAATCTGGTAGTTCAAAAGATCCAGACTTGATATGCCATATGCATTCTTCTGCTGTGAATATGGCCTTATTTTGTTCAATATAATACATCTTTCTTTCATAAGAGAAAGCTTTGGCCATTACATTTATTGTTCTCTAACAGAAGCTGGTCCTGGAGTCTGGATGGTATAATCAGGCAAACCCAGAAATGAGTCCTAATTCTTGAGTAGTCAAGAAGAAACTCCTGCTTGTGAAGGGATCTCTTAAGCAACCATAAGCAGCCCTTAAGCCATGGGATGACAAACTCACACACGTGGTCTCCACTAGGGCTAGCACCAGAATCCAGGCTCTCTGGCGTCCAATCTCACATTCTTTCACAGGAAAATATTACAATTGTTAGCCCTTGATATGCTCACAGTTGAGTATAGATGACTTTTAAAGAAATCTATTTTCTGCAAAGATATTTCATTCAAAAACAGAACAATGTGTCAATTATAATGCTTATCCTTAGCAGTGTATAGTTTAATTCCATGATTTATACCCCAAAGCTACATAGATTTTTTTTTCTTATAATATAACCAGAAAACAAAGCAAAACAAAAGTGAAAATCCAAATAAAACAAAAGGGAAAACCTTGCTCAATTTTCAGAGATATGAAATTTTAATGTCTTTTTGTATACTGAAGTATTTAGAGCATACATGTTTAATGAGTAAGAATAAGAGTTTAATAATCAATTTTAGGATTCTGATTAATGTCTAGAATTATGAGACCTTGCCATTTATTCCAGTGAAACATTGAATTTTGAATAGATTCATGCCTAACTAGGATTGATGATCTACAGTAGCTTTTAAACATTGCTTAGTGAAACCTTTATTCTGTGAGATGTCCCTTGCAGAATGGTCTGTGCTCAGATAAATTGGAGAACTGGTGAACTTTGGCTTAGACAATGAAATGTATATGTATGTAATACACACACAGACACACACAAACACACACACTAGGGCTTTTCAAAGCCTTTTATACATATTATCAGTCCCCAATATGTATAAACATAGTAAGATAGGCCAGATTTCCTAATATTTGTCTATAGAGCTTCCCATTCACAAACCACATCAGCATTTCACTGTAGTAGTATTCTACAAGAAGTTGGTAGAGCTTGTGAAAACTGAAAACCTTATTCAAAGGGTCAATCCCTCTCATTCCCTAATCATTAAATCTTACTATCTGAATCATCTCAATGTCCTTTTCATTTAGGCAAAATGCTGACGTTTGAATATTAGACTCCAACAACAAGAAAAACCTCTGTAACCCACAGTTTAGAAAATTCTAAACTTGGCTGGGCATGGTGGCTCAAGCCTGTAATCACAGCATTGGGAGGCTGAGGCGGGTGAATCACGAGGTCAGAGATCGAGACCATCCTGGCTAATATGGTGAAACCTCATCTCTACTGAAAATAGTGTGGGTGTGGTGGTGTGCACCTGGAGTCCCAGCTGCTCAGGAGGCTGAGGCAGGAGAATCGCTTGAACCTGGGAGGAGGAGGTTGCAGCGAGCCGAGATCATACCACTGCACTCCAGCCTGACCACAAGAGCAAGACTCCATCTCAAAAAAAATTCCAACTTATCAAGTTGTATACATTAAATAGGTACATCTTTTTGTAATTCATTCACATCTCAAGAAAGTGGCTTAATTTTTTTTCCTTTGGTTGTACTGGAATAGAATTCTCTGTAATCTCTACCCATTGGCTTTAATAAGTGGGGCTATATTGGTTAAAGTCCAATTTCCTGTTCATACTGCTTTATGTATATGAAGATAACCATGTTGTGCTTTCTGAGCCTTCTATTTCTCAGAGTAATAATGAGCAGTTATTTTAATTCCCTCTACCATCTTGGTTATTCATCTCTGAATGCCATCTAATTTGCTTATTTCATTCCTGAAGTGTATTGTCTATTAGAGTGAGGCTAACATTTCTTTAGTTCTAGACACAAGAATTCTGTTGATGTGACCTGTAATTCCAACAGGTTAGATGGTTTATATCATTATATTTTTGGTCCATGAAATAAAATCTCCATAACTTTTTTTTTCATATGCTATCACTCACCTTCCAAGTTTCTATAGTTGTATTTTTGGACTAAAATTTTTCTCTAATAAGTACTGTATTTTTAGTTTTAGCTAACACTTCTAGTATGCTTGATTTTTGTCTGTTATCACCTGGGTTATCAATCATTCCTCCATTGATTGCAACTATTAAGATGGGAGTTAATTAAAAGTTTATAGATCAGGGTTAGTGACCTGACTTAGGATGGTTAGAGTCCCCTCTAAGATTCAGGGGTTTAGAGACCCCTCTTGGTAAAGTCCCTCTTGGCTAAGAACAAGTTTGATGCTATGGGATGTTAATTGCTATTATCTTTGGATTAATCTGTTTTGCACTCTTTGCTTATGGCTGTAGGTGACAGGGTTAGACATGTACAGTATCGTGGGACATGGGGAGCTTTTTCCTCCCTAAAAGGGGAAACTTGAGAGCTAATAGGATTGCTGGAAAAGATCCTTTTGCTACTGAGAAGTAGCCACCTGAAGTTTACAGTGTCACCGCAATGGGTGGGTCTTTCTCTGGCCTCCCTAATCTTCCCCACAGTGCCACAGGCAATGCTTTTCTCTTTCTCCTTTTCCTTTCCTATCTTTTCTATTACTCAGGGCAATCATCTTGTCCAGAGACCACGTGCTGAAACTCCAAGTTGGGGGTCAGATTAAAGATAATGGGGCCCATCTGGGGCAAATTTAAGCCTTGCCAGTTTGCTATTGGGTGATAAGCAGAGTGTCTAATGTCTATGTTTTCTCACATGTGTTTTGCTCTGGCCAGAATGAAAAAAAGTACTTTTCCTTTAGGATGTAGCTTGGCCCCCAAGGCAATGGTGTTGCAAGCCAGATCACTAGGTTTGCTCAGGGAAAGGGAACCCAGAAGCCTGGCATGCCAGCAAAAGGGTAAGAATTTCTTACTAGTCAGATGTCTGGCTTCTTTCTCTCTATGCAGATGGTTGAATGAACGGTAATAAAATAAAATGAATAAATCAGTGTTTATCCTCGCTGTGAAATTTTGATTAATGCAAAAAAGAATTCTAAGGCCAGTCTTAAGCTCATGTATTTTGTATTACGCATTTGTTTTTCTGTGTTGAGGGATACTTTAGGATAAAATACGGGCTTAGAATTCCTGTGAGCCTGCTTTTCGAGATGATCTAGCAAGCTGGTCAGTAACAAAGTTGGCTGCAGGTCCCTGAAACAAAAAAACTGTATGAAGTCTCCACCTTGTTTTATGTCCTTGGGAGCTTGACCTTTTAAACACATGGTGGCACCTTCTCTTGGTCTCCACCTTCAAAGAAACAGGAATTTTAGGGTTCATATCATAGTCAGCTCTAAAAATCATATTAAATAGTTAAAAGCCTTTGTGAACTCAAAATTAACTACTTTAGACTCTTCCTGGGAAGAGAAATGAGGACTGTCCTACATTGTAGCTCAGTAGCCAGGGCTTTGCACTTTCACAGTGGCAGTTCAGGTTCAATCCCCCCTAGAAAGTAAGTCATTTTTGGTTTAATACAAGTTCTGTGTGAACTTGTCTATTTTCCTCCAGGGACTGTCTGAAATTTTCCTTTCTCTAAGTACCAGGGAGGTCACCATTGGTGAAGTTCAAAAGCCAGAAATATTGGCTGTTTGGCATAAGAAATTCTAGAAGGACTTTATTAAAGAGTGCTATGGTTAAACTCGGTTTAATTAAAAGCAGACTTTCAAACTTTAACTGCCTGGACTCCTTGGGAAAAGCGAGAGGCACCAAAGACCCCTTTACTGGCCCTGTTCTTCCAAGGGCTCTACCTTGAAGCCAGTCATCCAATTAAGAAACTGGAAAATGAAAAATCTTACAAGTGCTGAATCTTTGTCTGTCTGTATATTTATATGTGTCGTATGTTTAAAGAGCTCTAATTAATTGGCTTAGAAAAATAAGCTCTTAAATATTTTGGCAGAAAAAATTTTGGAAATAAAGAGTTTTAAAGGTTATTGGTAAAATAAAATGTCTTAAAAATGTAGACATTTGGTCTAAATTAAGGTCAGGTATCAGATTTGCTAAATGCTTTAAGGTCAAACTGTTTCTTTGACTTTTGAAAGTTTTTCAATTTACCTACTAGTCATTAAATTCTAGATAAGGCCTGGGGACATGTGGAATTTATCATGCCTCCTAGCTTTACAAAGAAGATTATAAATAAAGATTTTATATATAAAAGGATTCTGTATGGCAAATTCTTGTCCTAAAGTAAAGCAACTGTTGTTTAAAAGAAGGAATATTTAGGGCAATTCAGTAAGTCCAAGAATGTCTCAGATGTTCTGTGTAAGTTGTGAAAGGATTTGTAAAAAGGAATGTATGCAAGAAATGTTGTAGAATTCAAAGGTGTTAGGTTTCCTAAATGCCTCATGAATTGCCACTATGACTTCTACTGTACAACTTGCCTGCTTTACTGCTAGGTAAGGCCTGAGGACATGTGGAATTAGTCATGCCCCTGTCTATGCTGGAGAGTCTGCTTTTATCTGCACTTCTGCGTAGTGTGTCTTGGGCTAGGCGCCACAGCTAGTACGCAATTGAAATCTCAGATTTACCAAGGTTTTCACCAAATAGAAATTGCTAAGAGTTAACATTATAGCATGTAATTAAAAGTACTAAAGAAACAGTTTTACATGCAAGGTGTGTAAAGAAATTAAAATGTGTTTTTGGTGAAAGATTATAAGAAGTCATGGGAATGTGGATTTTTCTTTCTGCCTAAAATGTTAAAGAGTTGTCTTAAGTGAGAAAAAAAATTGTCTTAAGTGAAATTTGGCTTTTTGGTATAAAAATCATAGAGGAAGCATTATCAAATGTGAAATGGTGTTTTGCTCTCCTTGGACTACATTTGCATATGTGTTATTGGTATATGTTCCCAAGTTATAGAACTCCTTTAATTCTAATATTACTTAGTGTATGTTATCAATCATTATAACTGTTGTGTAAAATTTTGTGTGCCACAGAGGTAAGCAAATTTCTTTATCAATTGGGGCTTTAATAGTGGCTGTCCTAAAACTTTCTATCATCCACAGACAATTGTTGTCTTATTTTAATCCTCTTTAGAAGGTGGTTTATAATCAACTATAGAATTCTAACAGGTGTTCTTAAATGCAGGTTTCTGATAACTTTGGAAATTGTAACATTAGAATAGAGGAAATAACTTTCAGAACTCTCATGAAGATCTGGAATGTTCATAAATATCAAGCAAAACAGGAGTTAACTGAATTTACTAAAACAATGAAAAACTAAAGTAACCTTTTAAACTTTGCTTAGAAAATTGCTGACCTTTTTTTGCTTTTCAGAGTCAAGAAAACTTTTCTTTTGAGCTATTTACAGCTTTTAACGGTTGAGTGTACTCCTGTGAACAAAATTTGAAGAACATTTGTTTCTTTCCACAGAATTTGGAAACTAGTTTTGAGAATTCTTAACTTATGGCAGTACAGTTATTTGCATAGGTGCAATAAGAATCTGTTTTCTTTTGTAACAGGACACAATTACAGAAATTGCAGAAATTGGTTATTTTGTCAAGGCTTTAACTGGAATGGTATGTTTTTCTTTAAGGAATTAAACTTGACTTATAAAGCCAATAAAAGCTTCTTGGGGAACTGGCCTCATACCTTGCCTGCACAGTCCCTGTACAGGGTTTCTGACCTATGGTAAGTAAAGAATGTCACTCTCTGTCAGGTCCAGAAGCCCCAAATTATCTTGGGACCTCAAGAGAAAATAAATTTACCCAACTCATAGGTACTTAAGGGTACAAACCCATGGCTGGGCTCAGCTTAAAAAGTCTGATCTGAAATTCCTTCTATGAAACAGAGTTCCATCAAAGCCAATTAAAAAAGAGATTATGTGAAAAATAACTGTTCTTGTTGCACTTTAAAACCAGGCCAAGTATAATAAAGCAAATCAGTCTTACCATGATTTGTTTTTAGTAAAAATGGGAACCTGCTTGTAATCCCAGCACTTGGGGAGGCCAACATGGGTGGATCATGAGGTCAAGAGATTGAGACCATCCTGGCCAACATGGTGAAATCCCGTCTCTACTAAAAATACAAAAGTTAGCCAGGCATGGTGGTACATGCCTGTAGTCCCAGATACTTGGGAGGCTGAGGCAGGAGAATCGCTTGAACCTATGAGGTGGAGGTTGCAGTGAGCCAAGATCGTGCCACTGCACTCCAAGCTGGGTGACAGAGTGAGACTTCATCTCAAAAAAAAAAGAAGGGGAATCTATGTTTCAAAAGTTATGGTACACTTGTTATTAAATTCTAGTCTCATTAGTTGTTTTTAAATTCATTTCTGCAATTTAGGTTAACCCTGCTTATTCCTATAAATCAACCAGGGAGCTCTGACCACTGCTCAGGAAAAACAAGAGGGATGGGTAATGTAAAAAACTGGATCAGTGTTCTAGTTCTGGGCACATTACAATCAGCTAGCAGCCCCATATCAGCTTAGTTCTAACAGTCGCCCAGTTCATGAAAAGGCTTCTAATTTAGTTTGCTTGGAACAACTTTACTTATTTTGCTTTACTCTTGTGGAATATATTGCTGTTATGCTCTGTGTAGGAGTACAGGACAAACTTACTGTCTCCTTAAACTAAACACTTATTAATCTTCCAGATACCATTTCTTGTCGAAACTCAGGAGTCATGAATGGCCCTCACCATACCGATGCTTTCTGACTAAGCTTCTGTCTACTCTGAACACAAGAGCTCCTAAGAGTTAGGCAGGAATATTATCACCCCTATTCTGCCTGAAGAAGTTACAGAAGATGAATCTTCATCTTTCTGCAGCCCTTAGGATTAAGAGTTCCTCTATAAAAAGGAGGGGGGAAATGTCAGAGCCATGTGAACCAGAACAACTCCATCTTGAATAGGAACTGGGTAAAATGAGGCTGAAACTTACTGGGCTGCATTCCCAGATGACTAAGGCATTCTTTTTTTTTTTTTTTTTTGAGATGGAGTCTTACCATGTCACCAGGCTGGAGAGCACAGTGGCACAATCTCAGCTCACTGCAACCTCCGCCTGGGTTCAAGTGATTCTTCCGCCTCAATTTTTGTATTTGTAGTAGAGACGGGGTTTCACCATGGCCAGGATGGTCTTGATCTCTTGACCTTGTGATCCGCCCGCCTCGGCCTCCCAAAGTGCTGGGATTACAGGCATGAGTCACCTGGCCTGGCTAAAGCATTCTAAGTCACAGGCTGAGATAAAGATTGGCACAAAATACCGGTCATAAAGACCTTGCTGATAAAACAGGTTGCAGTAAAGAAGATGGCTAAAACCCAAAACCAAGAATGCAATGACTTCTGGTCATCCTCACTGCTACGCTCCCACCAGCACCATAATAGCTTGCAAATGTCATGACAATGTAAAGAAGTTACCCTATATGGGTAACTCTCCCCTAAAAAGGGGAGGCATAAATATTTTTACTTTCTTAATAAACTTGCTTTCACTTTGGAAAAAAAAAAGTTTATAAACCTACCTCATGGACCATTATCTATATCATAATTAAACATAGCATAGTATTACAGAAATTAGTAAGAGCTTGTCAAATCTATTGTTACAAACACAATTGGCATAGGGTTTAAATAATTTCCCTGTCCAGTAATTTTCTAAGAAAATAAAACTTACTTTTCCATAACTAATCATAACTTGCCTCTTAATGGTTACTTGCTTTCTAAGTACTTTCAAAACACATTTTAATGATTTAATCCGGGTTCTAAAAACAATTTGTACAAAGCTAAATATTCCGTGGTTTTCAGTTGCTACCATATTCCCATTAAACTTGGGACTATTTCTTGACCCTCGTTTTCTAGGAGTCCTTCCATTTTTGTTTGCTTCAGAGGTTATGATTGGTGTTTCATTGTTGTTTGTCCACGGCTCCTCTTAATATTTAATATGGCCATGAGATTTGACCTCATTCACAGCCTCCTGGGGTTCTCTAACAATATCATTATCTTTATCGGCCTTTAATTCTCTCTTAATAGTGTTTCAAGCTGAAGGTCATTTTTTTCCCCTAAAAGCAGCTTGAAATAATCTAAGGGTTGAAGAATTGTGCTTTCTCCTTGTCTTTCACGAATATGGAATCCTTTTCTTTGCAGCCGGTTAGTAGTGTAGAAGAAAATCGTAGAAAGCCTTTCCTTAGTGAAACCAGTGTGATGTTTCAGAGGAGGATCAGACTAAAGCCAGGACACCTGGGGTCTAGTGCCAACTTTCTCAGGCATTGCTTTAAAAACACCATAACTAGCCCAGGTGTGGTTCATGCCTGTAATCCCAGCACTTTGGGAGGCTGAGGAGGGTGGATCATGAGGTCAGGAGTTCGAGACAAGCCTGATCAACATAGTGAAACCATATCTCTACTAAAAATACACAAATTAGCTGAGCGTGCTGGCGCGTGCCTCTGATTCCAACTACCTGGGAGGTTGAGGCAGGAGAATTGCTTGGGCCTGGGAGGCAGAGGTTGCAGTGAGCCAAGAATGTGCCACAACACTCCAGCCTGGTTGTCGGAATGAGACTCTGCCTCAAAAAAATAATCACAATAAATTTGGACCTTAATGTTTTTTCATCTATTGAACAAAATTAAACAAGGTAGATCAGTGGTTTTCGACTGATTTCAGCTGCCCGCCTCCACCCCAGAAGACACTGGGCAAAATCTGGAGGCATTTTGGCTGTCACAGTGAGTGATGGGTGGGTGCTACTGGCATTTAGTGTGTTGAGACAAGGGATGGTGCTGAACATTTTCCAGTCATAGGATTATTCCACCCAAAACATCATTAGTGCCAAAGCTGAGAAGGCTTGGGTTAGTCCACTTCATGATCTCTTTAGGTACATATTTCATTCCTTTTAAATGTTATTTACAAGAGATGAAATTCCATTTTGGGGGGGAAGGAAAAGGAGAAGATGAAAACAGTAAAGCCTCACTGCATGGCTTAGAGTAATGATATTAGTCAGTTGCGTGACGCTTTGTATGGATAATCATACATCATGCTCACATCAATTCTAAGTGGTAGTTACTACAGTTATTACCTTTCTTACAGATGAGAAAATGCAAGCAGAGAGTGTTAGAAACTTGCCCAAAGACATTTAGCTGATAAGTAGTATGATCTGGTAAATATTGGAGCCATTTAAATTTTTAGGAATTTGGCTATCCTAGGACTTTGGGAGGCTGAGGCAGGTGGATCACTTCAGCCCAGGAGTTTAAGACCAGCCTGGCAACATGGAGAAACCCTGTCTCTACAAAAAATACAAAAATTAGCCTTGTGTGGTAGTGTGTGCCTGTAGTCCTAGCTACTCCGAAGGCTGAGGCATGATTGTTGGAGCCTGAAAAATAGAGGCTGCAGGGAGCCGAGATGGTACCACTGCATTCCAGCCTGGAGAGTAGAGTCATATTCTGTCTCAAAAAAATAAAATAAATAATTTTTTAGGATCTTACATTGCATCTGTTATTCTTACCTAATTGTAACCTTTCCCCTTACCTGCTAAAAATTTTAAAATTAAATTTACATATGTTTATATAAAAATAAAATTATCTGATTTTTATTTACACAAATTTTCTTAAACTCTATTTGAAAACCAGGTATTTGGAAAGATTTCACTATCATCTTTTATATTTGGTAAGAAAAAAGGCATACGATAAAAAAATACATTTGTGGCCTTCAATTTCTCCATTTGTAGGAAGAGGATATTTGCATAAGATAATCTGTGGTGTAGTTTTTCAGTTCCACTGTTTTAAGAACTATGAATTTTTTGCATCTGCTTGACAAATCCATTATGGAGATTTAGTTGTCGATATTTACTATTCTATAGCCATTTGAAAGTCTATTTGTCACACTGAACTTCCGAATCAATCAGAAAGAAATTCAGTTATTATAGTGTATGCAAGTCGTACTGTAAGCCTTAGTTGAAGCATTTAAAAATTCTATGAGAGAATTTCTCCTTTCATTTCCCTTCCATTTCCAAACAGTAGTTTAAGGAGAGCATTTTTAAAAGTTAAAGTTTTGAATTTGAATGAGCCCATATTTAATTATATTTGGGGATTTTTGAATATAAGAACATCTTTGCTTGGCCGGACACAGTGGCTCACGCCTGTAATCCCAACACTTTAGGAGGCCGAGGTGGTGGGATCAAGAGGTCAGAAGTGCAAGGCCAGCCTGGACAACATGATGAAACGCTGTCTCTACTAACAATACAAAAATTAACTGGGCATGTTGGCATGTGCCTGTAGTCCCAGCTACTCGGGAGGCTGAGGCAGGAGAATTGCTTGAACCTGGGAGGCGGAGGTTGCAGTAAGCCAAGATCATGCCACTGCACTCCAGCCCAGCGCCTGGTGACACAGCGAGACTCTGTCTTAAAAAAAAAAAAAAGAACATCTTAGCTAATATAACAGAGAAGAAGGAAGATGAATAAGAGTGAGATACTCTTCTTAAGTTGACAAGCTAGGAAATGGGTTAAATAGATGATTGTATTGTCAAATACAGTAGTCATAATGAGTTATACAGTAGTCATAACTCATTTCACATCCACCTTTCAGTGAATTTTCTGGTTGTCAATGTTTTAAAAAATATTTTGCTTTTTGTTGATTAAATTATTCTTTTTTTTTTTTTTTTTGAGACGGAGTTTCGCTGTTGTTACCCAGGCTGGAGTGCAATGGCGCTATCTTGGCTCACCGCAACCTCTGCCTCCTGGGTTCAGGCAATTCTCCTGCCTCAGCCTCCTGAGTAGCTGGGATTACAGGCACACACCACCGTGCCCAGATAATTTTTTGTATTTTTAGTAGAGACGGGGTTTCGCCATGTTGACCAGGATAGTCTCGATCTCTTGACCTTGTGATCCACCTGCCTCGGCCTCCCAAAGTGCTTGGATTACAGGCGTGAGCCACCGGATTAAATTATTCTTATTTCTTGATATCTTCTTTCATAGAATTTGGATTTCTATCACATCGTAAAGAAATCAATTTCATCATAATAAGAAATCATTTACTTTTTATGCTTTAAGGGACTTAGGTATAGGAAATTTGGATTTTATATGTGTGTATAGATATGTAAATAATATATACATATATATATATATATATATATATATATATATAACCCTGAATTATATATATATATATTTATATTTATAAAATCTCTTAAAAATATCTTTTTTAGCCTTTATAAATATTTTATAATGTGACAGAAGCAGTAAGAACCTAGGTGGGGGTTGCTAGATTTTGTAGATTTCTAGTATTCTTGGGATTTCTGGTGTCTGTATGGAAAACAGAAGAGTAGATGGTAGCTGATTTTAGACACAAAAGGTACGCTGTACATTACCTCTTTGCCTTCATTCTTCCCAAGAAATACTTGACTTTATATAGAGAGATAGTTCACATTGTTTTTTACATATTCATTCTTAAACTGAGAGGGTCAATATTCAAATTGTGATGGGAATTTCAGCCTATATTTATTTTGTATCTGGTAATGATATGAAACGAATTTATCAGGGAATTTATTTATTTGCATGTGTTTCTAATATGTTAAGTGTTGTAGAAACACAACATGGTTAATTTCCTTTGATCCATGCACAGTGCAGCAGCAAGCACTACCTTAACTTCATACTTATCTCCTACCAGTTAGGGTTAATATTTATGGGTGTTTATTCCTTCAGCACACACCACTGGCAATGGGGATGACTGGGCTTGCGTGGGCTCTAAGACTTTTTGATATATATTATGAAAACTCTTCATGTTTTTAAAAACTATGACTATAATTTAACATTTGAAATGAATCTTGTTTATAGCCTGCCCTACCCACATTATATATTTGAAATATTTTTTTAAGAGATTTTATTGAAGTAGAGTAGAAGTCATAGACAATATGGCCCCTTCCTTCCCCTTCCTTCCCTCCCTCCCTTCCTCCCTCCCTCCTTCCTTTCTTCCTCCCTTCCTTCCTTCCTTCCTTCCTTCCTCCCTCCCTCCCTCCCTCCCTCCCTTCCTTCCTTCCTTCCTTCCTTCCTTCCTTCCTTCCTTCCTTCCTCCCCTCCTCCCTCCCCTCCTCCCTCCCTCCCTTCCTCCCTCCCTCCCTTCCTTCCTTCCTTCCTTCCTTCTTTCCTTCCTCCCCTCCTTCCTCCCCTCCTTCCTTCCTTCCTTCCTCCCCTCCTTCCTCCCCTCCTTCCTTCCTTCCTTCCTTCCTTCCTTCCTTCCTTCCTCCCCTCCTTCCTTCCTTCCTTCCTTCCTCCCTTCCTTCCTTCCTTCCTCCCCTCCTTCCTCCCTTCCTCCCTTCCTCCCTTCCTCCCTTCCTCCCTTCCTCCCTTCCTCCCTTCCTCCCTTCCTCCCTTCCTCCCTTCCTTCCTTCCTTCCTTCCTTCCTTCCTTCCTTCCTTCCTTCCTTCCTTCCTCCCCTCCTTCCTCCCTTCCTTCCTTTCTCCCCTCCTTCCTCCCTCCCTCCCTTCCTTCCTTCCTCCCTCCCTTCCTCCCTCCCTCCTCCCTCCCTCCCTTCCTCCCTCCCTCCCTTCCTTCCTTCCTTAACAGACTGTCATTCTGTCACCCAGCCTGGAGTGCAGTGGCACAATCAGGACTCACTGCAGCCTCAGGTTCCTGGGCTCAATCAATTCTCCCATCTCAGCCTCCGGAGTAGCTAGAACTACAGGTGTGTGTCACCACATCTGGATTTATTTTTTATTTTTTTGCAGAGATCAACTTTTGTCAGGTTGGCCAGGCTGGTCTTGAGCTCCTGGGCTCAAGCAATTCACCGGCCTCAGCTTCCCAAAATGCTGGAGGCCACCACACCTGGCCTGTCTCTTATTTTTTTTTTTCATCATGAAAAGTTCCTATTTATGTCAAACTCAGAAACTCTAAAAGGAAACAAATTCTGAGTGTGAAAGAAGACTGATGAAACTGTGGCTTTTGATTCTTTATTTCCAGGGAAATAATAATTAGAAAAGGAAGATTATCAATAAGACAAATTTTATTCTTTATCCCCAGAAATTTCTATTTCTCATAATGTCCTCTCCAAATTAATTTTGCCATTTTTGTCAAATTTTAGCAATTTACAAATATTTATTTGCAATCTACCAAAAGACATAGTGATCAGAATGATATCCAAAAGTTAACAGCTGGTTGTGATAGGTCATATGTATTCAAATATCCTTTTCTTTAGTGTGAAGGAGAAAATGCAACAGCAAAAATAAATACTGTGAAACTGCATTTTAAAATCATAGAGGTGGAAGTAAAAATAAATGTAGTGTTGTTGAAAGTCAAAAGAGAAAAATATGCACCTTTCATATATAGCATCCAAATATGTGAGGTAAAAATAAAGATTGCCATGTTCCAAAACACGAAATCTCCGTGAGAATATTTTTATGAAAAATGGCTACAAAATAGCAATTCATCACTTAAGTTTAACCAAACAAGATGACATCTCATTTTAAGTTAGTTCTTAAAGGAAAAATATGTTGCTTTGTTTTTCAGTTAGTTACATTAGTTGGAACAGTAAGCACAAGAAGATACTGCAGCATTTTAGTTAATCCAATCTTTAAAACGAAATTTCCCTAAATTTCTCAGAGGTCTGAGACTACTCTGAGAAGAATGAAAAATAGACTGGCATGTATCGGGGCACATTGATTAAAAGCCTAGATTATGAGATGGAATTTAACTAGAGTCAATACTTAGTCATTAATTTTTAAAAAATTTAATTTTTAAAAAAGTTTTATAAATTTAGTAAAGACAAGGTCTCACTATGCTGGCCAGGTTGGTCTTGAACTCCTGGCCTCAAGCAATCCTCCCACCTTGGCTTCCCAACCTGCTAGAATAACAGGGGTGAGCCACTGTATCCAACCCTCAGCCTCTACTTTTTAACTATGACCTTGAGCAAGTTATTGTTCTTAAACATTAGTTCCCTCAACTATAGAGTAGAGGTTACAGTCCATATCTAATATGATTAAATAAGATATCCCATCCCAGACACAAAATGGTCAACATGTTATTATTAATAGTCTTAAAGCCAAATTTTTCTAGGAATAAACACATTTTTAATCAAACAACATTTTCTCTCACATATCACAATAGTGTATAGAAACACATACTAATTTCTCCTGCTATTTATGAAATATTAATTTTAAACCTACATATACTCTAATTACATACACTCAGAAAGAAACACACCGATCTCTCTCTCTCTCTCTCTCTCTCTCTCACACACACACACACACACATACACATACACACACACACACAACTGGAACCATTTTATTTTTAAACTATACAACTGAAAGAATAGCCATTTTGATTTCATTCACAAAATATGTGTTAATGTTGTCCAGTGCTGTAATTTTGGGAGCTATTCTCATTTGAGTTTTTTTTCCCCATTGAATTGCAACCATTTCTTTCCCAAATTAACTCTCCACAGATGTCTTGTAAAAAAAACAAAAAAAAAAACAAAAAAAAACTGAGATCAGCTTTTGAGAGTGACATAGTTGATTTTAAAAGTAGGCTTCTGCTTTTAGTTTAGCTGGGGATAATATAGTTCATAGTTAAACCAAATACAATGCATCTCCTTCTTGACCTGCTATTTTGATTAAAATGTCAAGAAAGTGCTTTAATAATAGTATTTAGAAGATTTAGGACTGGACTTGTCATACCAACAAAAAGGAATTAGCAAGATATACCACGCCATTCACTTTATCACTATTATATTACCTTTTTCTATAAGATCCACTGATAGAGATATCAGAATATTAAGGCTTTTCCCAAGAATAATCACATTATTTCACAAAACACGTAACTCATTTGGTGAAAACATTCATGTCAATCGCCTTGACTGAAATGGCTAGGCAGCTTAGACAAAACAGTGAATTTGCTGCTTTGGAGATGAAGGTACAGTTTAAAGAAGAGTTTTCAGGTTATTGTTTTATTTGTAATGCAGATTCTTGGACCCTCACATAATGAACCATAACTTCTTAGAGCAGTTCCTAAGAACTTACGTTTTTCTGGAGATCATAGTAAATTTTGAGAATCTCTGGCTGAGATCATGTGATAATAATTGAGTGCAAAGTGGCATTGCGTGGCAAAGCAGAGAAAAGCTGTGGAGTAATATTTGACGCTGGGGTGCTTGTCTGGATTCTACTTCTTCCTGGCTGTTTGACGTCATATAATGATTTAACTTCCTTGAGCATTTATTTTCTCACATTTACCCATCAGAGTTGTTATAGGAAGCAGATGTGATAATGCCCATGAAAGCACTTTAAATCTGTACATTGCCATACAAAGGTAAGGCAGCATTACTCTTGTGGTTGTAGTTAGTACTAGCTTGGTGCAAAAGCCATTGGGGTGTTTGCCATTGAAAGTAATTGCAAAAACTGCAATGACTTTTATACCAACTGTTTTAGTGATAATTCAACTGATCTAACAGTGTTGTGTTTTTCCCAATACGATGCTAAAGGTTTTCAATAAACACCTACATGTCAAAATATAAAACTCATTAAAGGCTAGACATGGTGGTTGACACCTGTAATCTCAACACTTTGGAAGGCCAAGGTGGACGAATCACTTGGGGTCAGGAGTTCAAGACCAGCCTGACCAACATGATGAAACCTCATCTCTACTAAAAATACAAAAATTAGATGAGTGTGGTGGCACATGCCTGTAATCCCAGCTACTCAGGAGGCTGAGGCAGGAGAATTGTTTGAACTGGGAGGCAGAGGTTGCAGTGAGCCGAGATAGCACCACTGCACTCCAGCCTGGGTGACAGAGTGACTCCCTCTCAAAAACAAGAAACAAAAAAGAAAATGCATTAGAGAATACGATTTGGGTTGAAACCAAGTAGGCAAGGCAGGTTAGCAGTGGTCAACAGTTCATGTTTGAGTTGATCCCGAAGTGATCAGAATAAACAGGGAAGTGTTCGAAAGCAAAGTGGAGTTCAATAGGACAACAGCAGTGCGGGGAGTGTGTGGAGAAATTAAATTGCACTGAGAGCAGATGGAAAATGAATGCCTATGCCTGAGTCTACCTAATAAAAATATAAAAGTCGTAAAGACAGCGAGCCGAACATCAATCAGGCACAGATGCTACAGCTGGAGCAGTAGGCTGAGCCCAGGCATGCACAAAGAAACATGAGACCATCTTTTTTGTTTTTTTCATATTCAGCCCTGGAAAGACCTCTTTAGGGTACTGAATCTATCTCTTGGTCTCCTCATCAAAAGGACTTGTTAGAAATAAAATTAGAAAACAACCATGAATGTAACCCAGGTTTTGAAAAGTATAACATTGGATCAGAGTAATAAAAGCTGAGGAGGAAAAAAGGAAGAAGGCCTATTTTGAATATTTTCCCATTACTGATGGTAAGCCTGAAATGATGTTACAGGGTTGCACAGTCATTTAGGTTGTTTGTCAGTTGCATGAGAAAGGGGTCACGTCTGCCACATCTGAAATATCCTCAGCCCTCTTATTATTCATTCAACAGATATGAATGTCCAGTGTTTTGGATGTTTTGGAAGTACTTTCTTTTCTTTTTTGACATGGAGTTTTGCTCTTGTTGTCTAGGCTGGAGTGCAGTGGCGCAATCTGGACTCACTGCGACCTCTGCCTCCCGGGTTCAAGTGATTCTCTTGCCTCAGCCTCCCAAGTAGCTGGGATTACAGGCATGTGCCACCACATCTCACTAATTTTGTATTTTTAGTAGAGATGAGGTTTTATCATGTTGGCCAGACTGGTCTTGAACTCCTGAGCCCAAGTGATCCACCAGCCAGCCTTGGCCTCCCAAAGTGCTGGGATTACAGGCGTGAGCCATCACGCACAGCCGGAAGTACTTTCTTTTTAATGTGCTAGACACTGTTCTGGGAGAACAAGACAGATATGGCTCCTATCCTCAGGGAGTAGTGGCGTCTCGGTTTCATGCAGCATGTCCTTATTACAGATTGTTAGCAAAAGTGGTCACAATTATTCTTCTCCCTGTATCCCCATCCTTTTGCAATGTGATTGCAGATTCTATCAGCAAGAGATGGAGTCTAATTTCCCACCCTTTGAATCTAGGTTGGCAAGATGACTTTATTTGACCTATAAAAATCACGGAGGTGACCGTATGCCAGTTCCTACTGTATGCCTAAAGAAGCTTTCCTCTCTTTTGTCTCTCTTGGAATATGTGACCACCATGAGAACAAGGCTGGGCTAACATGCTAGTGGGTAAGAGTCCATGTGGAGCTAGTCATTCTTGCTGAGGCCATCTAGATCAGCTAGTTGACCACCTGCATGTCTGGCAGCTCCCCTCAGAGCAAGCCCAGCCAACAATGGAAGAATGATCCTGCCAAGCCCAACCTCAGTGGCTGTTCTACAGAGTTGTAAACTACGTGAATGATTGCTTTCAGCCACTAAATTTTGGATTGATTTGTTATATAGCAAAAGCTGACTGAGCAGCTCTTAACTATGTAAGTATGTAAGTATGACTCCAAGCTTATTTTGGGCACAGAATTTTCTCATTGGCTTATCAAATTACCTTGATAACTGCCAAATCGCCAATCCACTTTGCGCTGTATGGACATTGCCTCACTGGACAGTTGTCAGAATACAGACACCCTGGGAAGGTTTGGTATTGGATCTCTGATCTGCAGAATATGAAGTTGACTAATGTGCTTGAGATGTGACATTTAGAGTACAATATATTCCTCAAAGAAAATACAAATACATAAGGCAGAACATAAACTTCTACAACCAGTATAAACTTCAAACGAGTAGTTGAAAAGTTAAATGCAAATCCTGTTAGCTTTGTTTTCCAACATGATGACTCATGATGTGAAACTATGACCAAACACCTGTTTGTCACATTCTGGAATTGTACGACTAATTTAACATGCCCTATAGACACAGCCATTGAGTCTCCAATTTCTCCTTCAAGTCATTTTATGATGTTGATATATTATTGAAACTATCACCAGCAGCTTATGTATTGTTCCAGTTGTCTAGTAATGATGACATATCAGTGGAAATTAGCAAAAGGGAGCTTTGATTTATTTTAATTTTCAAATATGTCAGAGTGTCTTTCCCTATTTTCCTGGCAGCCTCTCTTCTGTGTCCAGTTCTCTCAGCTGGGCGTTTTGGGACAGCAGCCAATTCCAGGGCTAATGTGTTTCTGCTGTTATCTTACACTGATGCTGCTTCATAGAGGCAGCAATGAAGATAAGCCCTAATTGGATGTATTTTCAAAGCAAACCTTTTAGTTATTTAGAACAGAACTCCTCTAATTAGCTTCCTTTCTCCTCTATCTGGCCGTATAATAGCCACACTGATGTGAAAACGCTGAACTTGGAAGGGAGTCAAGGGCAGTGTCAGGCAACTGAAGAATAATCATGCTTAGCTCAGAGAAATGCTCCACCATACCGGCTGGGAGCTGCCTTTCCACAAAAGCAGGAGGAGTGATAGATAGCTGGGAGGTCCTATGTGATGAGAGGTCCTTACGGTGGTCCAGGGTAACTACCTAGCAGCCATGCTCTAGAGCCCAGCAAGACAGCAAAGGCACAGGGAGCCACTTAAGGAGAAAGAGTCAATACTTTATAATGGCCATTATTTTGCTCCAATGGAAATATTTTACTCCAAAGCAAAAGATTTTAACCTTAGCTGAGGACTGAGCATTTTAAATTGTATTCTTTAACATGTTATTCCCAGGTTGGTGAAAATCTATTTCAATCCCTGCCCTTTTTGAGTTATTTATAAGATTCTAGCAGCCACTGAATAGGAGAGCTGCTTAGTATTAGGTTGGTGCAAAAGTAATTGCTGTTTTTGCAGTTACTTTTAAAAAAAAGCTCCTAGTAAAAGGAGTAGGTTTAGAGGTCTTGAGTCAAAATCATTTCTTTCTGGCATTCATTTCTGAAATGAAATTAGAAGTGAGACATAATAAGTTAATAATTTCCCTTTGGCTGGAAGTGAGTCTGCCATCATTACCTCATGCTCTCTAGGGGGTAAGAGTTCCTGTGTTCCTTTGAGTGTCACTGAATACCAGGGGTATGAGGATTAATGCCACCTATAACAGATGCATCTGGGCCATATTACATTACTCCTCTGGTCAATTAGAAAAGGTGAGCCTGGGCTGGGCTGGATGGCAGAGTGTGGTAAAGAAGGGACAGTAAGAGGCAGGGTGTGGTCAAGAACAGCAGGAGGAAGCAGCTTCACCCTGTGGTGGCGAAGGCCTCCTCTGGTTCCTCATCCATTTGACTTCCTATTCTATTCTCTGGAGCCATCTGTCCACACAGTCTTGACTCCTGACTCTAGGAACTTTAGCTAAGATTCTGGCTCTAGCCTTTACTTTATAGGAAGTTTGAATTTGAATTCACTTAAAAAGTTATACAGGCTGTGATTTTTGGATGCTGGCATCATTATTTAAAATTCACTTATTTATATTCATATTAATAAGTGTCACGTGTTTTATTGATTTTATAGATCAGAGGTCGAATGTAGCCAACCAGTGGCTTAACCAAGTAATATTAACTTGGAGACAGCCTTTTCTCTTTCCTCCTTGTTGATTTCCCATATGATTATAATATTGTCTGTAAGGCTTGAATATTCTGTACTCTTCTGGGCACAGAAATACACCTTCCAAAACTAGTCCCTATTCACCCTATTATCTCCAACGAGCATGAGGTCTGTTAAAAATTGTTTAATCTAAGAATATTTATGGAATTAATATTCATATATTAAATAATAATATATTATTCAGTCTAATATGTTTGGTATTTGTGCTGGAGTTCAGGTAGGAAACCAATAGCTTAGGAAAAGTTAGGGACAGTCATTTTTTAATCTTTTCTCCTTTTCTGTAATGCTAATTTTCTGTGATTATCTTGCATCCATGACCACAGTGGACAAGGCACTGACCTCCTCTCTTTAACCACAGAGCTGGGAAGACTGGCTTTTGAGAAGTAAGAGGGATATAGAAGTGACATCTATGAATTATATAATAGTTCTGGGGGAAAGGTTTCTAGATCAGAATTACTTCTACAATGTGCTAAAGTCATACATTTTGCATAGAAGTAAAGGCCATGAAAATAGTGATTTTTAATAGTTTCACAGATTTCTCATTGGTGCATCTTTAGACCAAAATGAATATGTAAGTCTAATATAAAGAGCACAGTTTATATAACAAATGTCTTCTCTAACCCTAGAACCACCATTTTCTCCCCTCTTCCCTCCATTCTAACCCTTCACAATGGATTAAACTCTTTGTCTGGCACAAAGCTCTATAAGTTTTACATCATCCCCAGTGGATACACCTAATTCTAGAGACTGCGTACCTGATGATTAGTTCTATCCACTGTATTGGCCGTGGAGGGGTGGTCTCTAGTGTTCTGACGAATTCGAGCTGAGTTTTGTTGCTCAATGGCAGAAGAGGTTGGAATACAGAACTCTCTGAAGCATCGTTTGAAGTTTTCATCCAGAAATGCATAAAGGACTGGGTTGAGGCAGCTGTTTGTGTAACCTAGAGCAATGCAGAAGTGCCAAGAAACAGTCTGGAATGTAGTTTCCGGGATTGTAACCAAAGCTTTAATGATCACGTAAATGTGAATGGGAGTCCAGCAGACAATGAACACAGCCACCACCACCAACACCATCCTGGTGATCCTTCGAAGATTCCTGTCCTTTTCTTTGGAGCCAGAGAGCATGCGGACACTCTTGAGGCGCAAGATCATCAGTCCATAGCACACGGTGATGATGAGCACGGGCATGATGAAGGCGAAGATGAAAACACAGATCTTCAGCAGGTTTTCCCAGTACCAGGTTGGATGAGAGAATGTTAGTGTACAATCTATGGAACCTAGAAGGAAAGAAGTTAGAGGAAAAATTAGCAGCAACATTTAATTATGTCATAAGGTTTTAATACTGCCATTTTGCTCACTTATTTGTAGCTTTGACCAGAGCTAACTTATGGCTGTAAGGAAACTGTGGAAGAAGCTCAGCTGTTTGCTGATTTTCAAAGAAAGTTTTAATTCTAATTTTTTTTCTAAATTTCCCATTTTGTGGTCCACTTTGATCGCATTAAGCTTTCATTGAGGGAACAATAATGAACCTCTCAATATAAGCTTGACCATTTATGAGGTCTATGTTGATATCAAATGTAATAATTATCCAAAGTCTCTAGGAGGCTCCAGCTAATGGATGTTTTCACTTCGTTTTTTTTTTTTTTTTTATGAATTAGTCAATATTCTGCTGTTAGGTGTAGAAAAATAAATTTGCCATGTAGTCAGCCACTTGGAATTTTTAGACAAGCCTCAGTATAATACTCTTTGGCTTTAAGCTCCAATTACTCCTGGGAGAGCTATGTTCTAATTTACCATCTTTTTTCTGAAGTAAATACAGAGAAATCAGGAATACATAGATTGTATTATCTTTAAAGGATTTAATAGGCCTAAAATTATGAGGAAAATTCCTATTTTAAAGTATTCAAAGGCATTTTTTGCTAGAAAGAATGATTAAAATTACAATTTGATGAAGACAATGGACCACTCCATAAATACTACTTTGCTTATGACATCACCAACATGTCAGGCTATGAACCCTCCATCCCTCAGGCCTGTAACGTCACTCACCTTGCCTGTATTTTGTTGTAGCCATGAACATTACAGGAAGACCAATGGCTGAAGAGATGATCCAGTTGCAGACATTGACAATTTTGGCATTTCGGGGAGTACGGAAATCTAAGGCCTTGACGGGGTGGCAGACTGCAATGTATCGATCAACACTCATGGTGCAGAGTGTGAATATGCTGGTGAACATATTATAGTAATCTATGGAGATCACGATCTTGCAAAGGATGGTTCCAAATGGCCATGTTCCCATTAAGTAATTCACGCTCTGGAAGGGCAGGGTACTGGTGGCTAAGGCATCTGCTAGAGCAAGGTTGAAAATGTAGATGTTGGTGGCAGTCTTCATTTTGGTGTATCTAGGAGATAAAGGAAGAAGAGTGACAGAGTCAGTAAAAGGCACTAATGTAAAATACAGGTAAGCTTCCAATGATAAATTTGCATGAATTAGTAGAAAGTTTCTTTGAGATTAGATATAGAATTCTTTTCCAGTGTTAGCTTAGCTATTTACAATGATGTCAATGGTGTGCCTATGGGCTAAATAGCTGTAATAATAGCAACGATGCTGCTTTCTTTTTCTTTTTCTTTTTTTTAAAGATAGGATCTTGCTCTGTTACCCAGGCTGGAGTATAATGGTATGAACAGTGATCACTACAGCTTCAACCTCCTGAACTCAAGAGATTCTCTTGCTTCAGGTTCCTGAGTAGCTGGGACCACAGGTGCATGCCACCATACCCTGTTAATTTTTTTAAAACTTTCCTAGGGACAGAGTCTTGACATTTTTCTCAGGCTAGTCTTGAACTTCTGATCTCAAGAAATCTTCACCCCTCAGCCTCCCAAAAATGCACACAGTGAGGTTTTTTTTTTTGTTTTGTTTTTGTTTTTGTTTTTTTTTGTAATGTGTCAGTCATTGTGATAAGTCTAACAGAAAGAGGGAGATTCCAGTAAAGTAGCAGAGGAAGAGACTGGATAGTAAAAGAGAACATTTCAGATACATAAATATAGTTAACAATTATCAAGAACTATAATCATGCAAGTGTCTATAGGTGTGTACACAAGGAAATACACATACAAACACACAGGCTGTTATGGGGCACAGAGATGAGGTATCTCACAGAGTGTAAGGCAGGGGGAATAGGAGGACTAAGATGTTGAAGCCATCCTGGAAGTGCAAGTTTAATCCCAAAGTACAAGTGGGATGATTGAGTAAGACAATTGGTGGGAGCAGGTCATTCCAGATAGAGAGGTAGCAGAGAGCACCCCAGCAGAGGTGTAGAGTTGGAATGGCACGATGTGTGTGTCAAGCACATCCTACCAGGGAATGTCAATGGATCTGATAGGGGAAGAAGAGGGGCCAGTACATGAAGAACTTGTATGCCATGATAAGAAGATTAGAGTTTATTCAACCCATGATGAGGAACACAGGTATGTTTTCTTTGTTTTTATTTGTTAAAAGCTTTACTGAGGTATAACTGACCTATAATAGTTAATGCATGATTAAAGTGTACATTTGATAAATTTTGATGCATGTATACACATGTGAAACCATCACCATAATTAAGATCAGAGGTTGGCAAACTATGGTGTGCAGACCCAATTGGGCCACTGCCTGTTTTTATAAATAGTTTTATTGGAACACAGATACAGCCATTAAAAAACCCATAAGTGTTTTGATGTTACAATGGCAGAGAGCAGTAGTTGCAACAGAGATCAGATGATATGCAAAGCCTAAGTTATTACTATCCTGCGATGTACAGAAAAAAATGTCAGCCCCGATCAAGATAATGACATCGGTTGCTCCCAAAAGTGTCCTGTGTATCTCTTTAATCTTTCCTGCTTGCCCCTCTCTGTCCTCAGAGCCAACCCTTACTATTCCATAGGGAATTGCTGATCTTGGTTTGCTTTCTGTTCTTATAGATTAGTTTGCATTTCCTAGAAGATGAAAATAGAGTCATTCAGTATATACCCTTTTTTGTGAAGCTTCTTTCACTCAGTGTAATTATTTCTAGATTCATCCATGTTGTTGTATATTACAAGAATTCATCCCTTTTATTGAGAAGTAGTATTACATAGTGTGTTTATACTGCACTTGTTTATCCATTCATCTGTGTGTATTTTTTTTTTTTTTTCTGAGACAATGTCTCACTCTGCCACCCAGGTTGGAGTGCAGTGGTGTGATCTCAGCTCACTGCAACCTCTGCCTCCTGGCTTCAAGTGATTCTCCTGCCTCAGCCTCCCAAGTAGCTGGGATGTGCCACCATGCCCTGCTAATTTTTGAATTTTTAGTAGAGATGGGGTTTCACCATGTTGGCCAGGATGATCTTGATCTCTTGGGCACATGATCCACCTCACCTGCCTTGGCCTCCCAAAGTGCTGGGGTTACAGTTGTGAGCCACTGTGCCTGGCCCATTCATCTGTTTCTTAATCCATTCATCTATTAATGGGAACTGAGTTGCATACAACTTTTGGATATTACAAATGAACTCTTATGAATATTCTGTGCAAGTCTTTATATGAACATATGCTTTTCTTTCTCCTGGGTAAGTATCTAGGAGTGTTACATATTTATTTATTTTTATTTATTTTTTCTTTCTCTCTGTGTTATATGTTTTTAAAACGAGAAATATCATGATAATAGAATAGATAAGCACATACACTTGCAATAATACATTATATCTGAAGGCAGAAGTATACCTTGCAAATATTGGATAGCAATTTTTTTAACATTCCACATACATTTACCCTAATTTAGTAATAGTACCTCAATTTCACTCTGGAAATCACTCATTTCCCATCCTCAGTCCAGTTGCTTTGCAATGGACTCTATGGCCATATTTTGAGACTTATGGAGAAAAAGTGCATTAGTTTTCCCGCAGGACCCACACCTAAGAAGATGTATGGTATGTAGTTGCTGGAGAAGCTTGTCTGAAAATGGACCTAATCCAGAGGATGTGGATTGGAGAGCATGAGAGAGAACCCCATACCTGAAGCAGGCTCTCCTTGGACTTCCTATTTATACCATGCCATCAATTCATTTTAAATGTTAACTTGTGTTTACTGTTTTCCCGTCACACGATGTTGAGTCTAACCCATTCAGCCCATGACAGCTGTTGGTTGGAGGCCGTTTGTTTAGGACTGAATTTAGTGTCCAGGAAAGTGTTTCGGTTTGAGTAACATCAGGAAACTGATTTCATAAATCTCCTCAGAGTCAACAGGGTGGCTTTGTTACTGGAGCTTTAAAATTCTGATACCGAATCTGGTTTGTAATACTTGCAGAAGTTGTGTTACTGCCAGAAAAGCTACCCCATTTTCAAATTTGGGGCATTTTTTTTGACTTGCTTTAGAAGTTTTAGTTTCTTAAAGGATTTTAAAGAAAAAGGTAGAAAGAGCCATTTAACTTGAGGAGAGAAACAATTTGGTTTTACTTTGGGCTCTAAATATGAAAAATATAGAAAGACAAGATAGACAAATACTCCAAAGTACAAAAACCAACAAAAAAGCAAATTAAAACTGTGTTTTTAAGATTTAGAATAATTGACCTTGGTGTTCAAAAAGTTTAAACATTTTCAATTTTTTTTTAATAAGCAGAAGTTTCTCCCCCAAATCAGAAAATAACTTTTGCTATATTCACTGTTGGTTATAGACCTGCGTGATATAAAGAGATGCTTCACTGCAGCCACTGCTTTCCTACCCAGCAGACCTTACATTTCGTGGCTTATCTTTAATAGTGTTTTATGTTAAATAATTAGTTTCTTTACAGTCAGTTTTCTGACTTATCATATTTCTATCCTTTCCTTCAGGCTTATCTTAGCACTAAGTATTTTCAATGTATGTTTATTTTAGTTAAAAAGGATCATTTCCTTCTCCAGAATGAGATGTTTGTGAAAAATAAAATTATGTCAGGGTTCAACATTGTGAAAGGAAACATGTTTATGCATATGTTAATCAGCATGCTAGCCATTCCACAATGTGTGTCTCTTTCAAAACATCATGTTGCATATGGTAAATATATATAATTTTATCTGTCAACCTACAAAATAAAAATGATAAAAAAGAATATCTATAAAAGCTCTTTCAGTGGACATTTTATAGGAATGATGCTTTACATTATTCTCAATTTATTTAAAAAGTCTTCCTCTAAAGATAGCCAGCATTCTTATCCCAGTTACTCATGCTTTGGATCACAGCAGCATATAAAAGGGGACTCAGCAATCTTCTCAATATGTGAAAAAAAAGTTATACAAAGCAAAAGGTTTAAGAATTCCAATTGCCTCCAGTATATATACCCAAAGGCTTTAATCTGAAGAGAGAGTTTAATCAGAAAAGGAGTAAGGTGGGCTGGGCACAGTGGCTCACACCTGTAATCCCAGCACTTTGGGAGGCTAAGACCTCACTTGAGGTCAGGAGATGGAGAGCAGGCTGGCCAACCCTGTCTCTACTAAAATTAGAAATATTAGCTGGAGGTGGTGGCAGGCACCTGTAATCCCAGCTACCAGGGAGGCTGAGGCAGGAGAATCATGCCACTGCATTCCAGCCTGAGCAACAGAGTGAGACTCTGTCTCAAAAGAAAAAAAAAAAAATGGCAAGCTCTTCATTCCATTCTATTCTGATGTAGTGGCATGAATGTTGTCCCAGCAAAGTTCATTGAATGGTCAGAGTCATACCATGAGCCTTGCACATAGTCTGCTAACTCAGAGCTAGCAAACTAGCCAAAGAAGTGACCTGCAGGAATAAATATCTTTGCCATTCAGTTTACCTGAGCGGGTCCGAGTAGGACTCCTGACTATTAAAACACGATCTCGCTTCCATCCTCTGTGCCTACTCCTTTGTCCTATACTATGAATGTGTTCTGTGGCTAATGAGCAAAGAGAGACTCATCTGGACTCACAGGCACTCCTGACATTGACCCTTCTTAGGGTAGCATTGAACTCCATCTTCTGCTGTAAGCGGTGGCCCAAGCTGTTTCTTTCTAATGATCCCATTACAATTTTTGTAGTAGTTATTTCTTTAACTTTGGTCTAGATGATTAAATAGCTGTTTTGTTTTATGTATGAATTCAAATGAATTTACCATGCTATTCTTTTTTGAAAATAATTGTGTTCTTCTGAGAACCTTCAATGTTTGACCCATTAGAGTGATTTATGGAGCTTCCAGAAGCACGGAGGAGAAGGCATTGTGAGGCCCATTGGTTGGCAGCTCACCTGTTCTTTGATGCCGCATATATGACTTTTGTTCATAAATGTCCTTCCTTTCTTATGGTTATAAAATAACTCTATTTGTCTTTTGGCCTATTCTTCACATAGTTCTCAAACTATTGCTACTTAACAAAATGTGATTGATTTCGTGCTAAGCGAAGTTAGACTGAATAAATTATTTCTGTATACTTGATGGGTTTTGCAAACTTTTGTTTTGTGGTTAATTCCTTGAATTGTGATGATCATGTCTCAGTTCAGAAATAAAACTGATCAAGAGAGCCTGAGAGGAGGAAGGACACTTTTTAGAATCCAGCTTGTTGATTTATTATTTTGTTCCACATCATGGCCTTCATCTTGCTCAACCAGTTTTTCCTAAGTTCACAATAGAGTCAATGGTGATAGATGGAAGAGTTTCACTTCTTTTGGGGCTGATTTTTCCGCCCTTTCATTTTTTTTACCAAGTGGTGTGAAGAAAGATGTCTAATTCAGTAAGAACTCAATGAGTTCTTTTACATGTCCAGCACTGTGCTTGAAAAGATATATTTATTTCATTCGCAGTGATTTTATGTCCACTTACCCTTACATATAAATTAACCGTTTTAGTCAAGAAAAAACTGTCTAGAGCATCATCCTTTAATACTCATAATTAATTGGATTAATCCAATGAAATAAAGATACTTTCCTACATTTCAAGTCATTATTTAGACAAAGAATGTGCTCAAATGAGTATCTACCTGAATTAGTTTATCCATCATTATCCATCTATTCCATTCTGATATCCCAGGTGCTTTTTTACTTGTGAGTGAGTGTGTGTGTGTGTGTGTTTGTGGGGGGGTTCTAAAATAACAAAAAACGTAATCCAAACTAGTGATTATCCTCTCATTTGGTATTAACATGGAAAAAGACTACATATTAGGTTGTTATTTTGAATTATATTCTCTACTAGCTTAGTGAAGAGGAGAACAGAGAACTTCTCACTTTGCTATAAAATGTTCTGATACATTTAATTTACATTATTTCAAAGGGATGTTATGTGGTTAATGACCACATTTCCAACGAGCTACTATCAGCGAAGGGAAAGAGTGGTGATAACAGACCTCTGAATCCTGCAACTGGGAAGGAACTATTGCTTGCTAGTTTGCCTCAAAAAGAGAAGACTGGGAGAGGAGTCTATAAAATTAAACAAAGGGGCATCTCCATCCAGAGGGCAAGTGGCTGTTTCTATCTCTGTGTTTCACCAGCGTTTGATGACTATCAGTCTTGTTGGTTGCATGTCACCCTTTCTCTCCACATCCTCTTGGCTTTTTTGTCTTCTCCCAATCTTCTCTGCTTTCTTCCTCCTCCAGGTTCCTTAATGACAAGCCATGAGTTGAGTGTCTTTCAGAGAGAGCAAGGGGAAGTTGCTTTCTTAGAACCATGATGAACGTTGTATATAGAAAGCGTAAAGTGAATAACTAATATATTTTTATTCTTGCATCTGGTGCTCAAAAATATCAAAGGAAAATCTGTGTATCCTCAGAATAATTGTGTAGAAGTGAACAGCATACATTTCTATTGTGTTACCTCTCCTGCTAATCTCATTGTTTCATTCTCTCCTGGATTCTATTTGCCTGCCTTCTTCTTTATTTCTCTTATTTTCTGGTATGCATTTTTGTAAGTCTCTTCCAATTCTTGTTTTGGAATTGGAAACTGGGGTAGAGGATGAGGAGAGAACATGGCTGCATGTCACTGCACTGCTTCTTTGGGTATAGGAAAGGAAATGGAAAGAGAGATGCTTCCATTACAGCCAAGAGACCTTGCTTTCCCTTTTTTGTATTATGCTTTCTGGAAGTACCCATTTCCTGCTTTATTTGATTTCTGAAAATTTTACTTCAGAACATGAACAGCACTTATCAGAAATTTATATAAAAATGACATGCTTTGCTTTTCTGATTTTTGTATTCTGTGATAAACAGTATTTATGTATGATAGAAAAATATTACTATGCTATATTCTCTGATATATATGTATATATTCTCTGAAAAATATGTATATGCTATATTCTCTGATATATATATACATATCAGAGAATATAGCACAGTAATATTTTTAGTAATATGTTATATATAGTAATATATATAGGAATGTATGCACTAATATTTTTAGTAATATATATCAGAATATATATCGATGTATATATGTATCAGAGAATATAACACAGTAATATTTTTTATATATCAGGTGAAATATTCCTACCTGCGGCTTTGGTTTTTGTTTGCAAATATACAGAATATTTAGTTTTTTGGATGAAAGACTTTGAAAACAGCATCAGCGCATCTGTCTCAGGAGCTAGATCTCTTTGGTTTACAGAAAACACTGCTTTGCTTTTATTCTAAGAAACTGTTAACCTTCTAAAGCTAAGCTTAGACATATCTTAGCTTTCAAACTTATAACTTCTAAAAGGAAATGACATTTCTTCTATTTTAGAACCTGGGCGTTTTATATATGAAAAATCAGGTATGCATTACTAGCCACTTCAAATCATGGCATAGCCCTAGGTATTCCTTTAATATGGAAGGAACAACAAAGAAGACAGCTTCAAAATATGTGAAACAATTTCATCATGATTAATATTAGAAAATTACCTTTTGTAGAATCACAAGCATATTCTGTAAATTTCAAATTTCTAGAGAGCTTAGACTACTAGTAAAATTATTTTTTATTGCACTTAGTACAATAAATATGAGGCTTCATATGTACTCTTGGCAATGATATTGTACATATAATCACTTAATGTAAGTAAAATATGAAAAGTAACATGGACAGAAAAATTTAACAAAATAAAATAGAAAAAAATCATCCATTCAGCACAGAACCCAGCACAAGATGGGCACCAACAAATGCTTGTTGAATGGAATTAAATAAAGAAATAAGGGCTTGGGTTACTTTATTTTTGTGTGTGTAGAATAACACATTTTTTTCTTAGGGAGCCAGCAATTTTTGAAGTAAAATGAAGAGGGAGTATTTGTTTTTACTGTGCCAATTCATTGTCAAATTAAAGAGAACTTCGATCATAGAAAGTCATGGAATAATGAGAGGTAAGATTCCCAATGAGACTTTCAAGATCACCTTGTCTAATCACCGTGTTTGATGGTGAAGGACCTGAGGGACAGAGAAGTACAAGCATTGGAGGGTTTTCTCCCATTTCTCTAGACTCTGTCTAAAACTAGAGTGGAGTCTAGACTGTATTGTGAGCCACGTGTATTTCTGGGGGTGCACTGCCTATCATGTTATAAGCAGTGTATCCCAGAAATACTCTTCCACCTCTCCAGCCACATCGAGGTAGGCATGCAAAGTTTTCTTATTTTCCTTTCAAAGATGACTGTGCTGAGAGTATCTTGGAAATCCTGAGACATTTTCTCATTATAGTGAATGCTGTAACATGGTCGTTTAAAGGAAAGCTGAGCCTTTTCCATCTCCTTTGCTTTATTTTCTTGCAATCCATGGTTTGAACCTTTCAGTTCTATGTAAATCGACTCACAGCCTCTCTGTTCCCAGTTTTGTGACTAGATTTTCTCCTTTTGTTTGGACATCTGTGCCCCCTTGTCATATTGGTTTCTCAGAGACAATACTTCTCAAAATGCACTTATTCTTTCTCACCTCTTCACCCCACCATGCCCACAATGAGAACAATGCAAGAATCCGTAAAATCACTTATGAAGATACAACAGATGGAGAATTGAGACTATTAGAAAGAAGGAACAACAAGACTTAAATATCTTTTAGAAGGAGGGAGTAAAAGAAGGGTGTAATATGACGTCCACATTTCTAGCATGGGAGCATGATAGATGATGATATCATTATCCAGCAGAGAAGGCAGAGAGGAAAAGCAGATTTGGTGGTGATGCTTTGTATGTATGGTGTTGTGGGACAAAGGAGACTATTCATTAAGCCACTGGAAATGTCTACAATTTAGTCGGAGCCACTCACGTATGGGTCACCAGACCTCTAGATGGTGACTGCGAGCAACTGGGATGGCTCTGTGCCGTAATGCAGAATAGAAAGAATGCTGGAGGCAGAGAAAGACCAAGTTCCAGAAAAGAGCAGAGAGGAAAGGAAGGAGCGAGACGGGGAGGGAAGGTAGGAATACACTTGACAGGCAACATCAGAAATATGTGAGTGTGAGAGAAATGTGGTTTGAAATGTCAGAGCCAGAAGCCAGTGTGTGGGAGATTTTTCTAATCATCTGACACACATTTTTCTTAGTAGAAAATATGGTTTTTATCAATATCTAATCAAAGCAATTGTCATTTATTATGGCTATAGCTGGTCATACATGTAAAATGCAATTATTCATGGACTGTAATTCATTTTGATGACACTTGTTTGAAATAGAATTTGTCAGAATTCTTGCACTTGAAGGCATTAAGTTTGCTGGAGTGCTATAGCCTTTGGTGAAATCACATATTTCTTGCATCCTAACATACTGAATTACATTTCACTTATGTGATACATACTTTCCTGATAAATCTTATAGCTCATATAAGAAATGACCTTGATAGAAATGTCCTCAAATATGACAAACTTAAAAATTTAAATGACATTACAGGATCAATTTGCAAACTAAAAAATTATCTAAAATATCAATAAAAATAAATAAATTTTTGATTAACCATGATAGAGAAACTAGTTATTATTTCCTTTTCCATATAGAAAATGATAATCTGAAATTGTCATCAAATGATCTGGCATTCCAAAAGTATGCAGCCTATCATTTAAGAAAGCATGACAGAGGTATGGCAGGGAATTAACTAACAAAAATATTATTATTTTTCTGACCAGGTTCAGTTGCTTACATCTGTAATTCTAAGCTCTTTGGGAGGCCAAGGTGGGAGGATCTACTGAGCCTAGGAGGTTAAGGCTGCAGTGAGCTACAATTGTGTCACTGTGCTCCAGCCTGGGCAATAGAGCAAGATCTCATTTCTGAAAAACAAAAACAAATTAAAAAGATAAATAATAAAATATTATCTTTTCTGGATTTTGTGATATTTGTGGGATTTATTGACTTTTAAAACTTTATATTTCTGAATGATTTTTCCATTGAATTATCTGCTTTAGTTTCTTATTTTTACTTGGGATTTTCTGTCGTTTTCTTACGGAGCACTCCAGTGTGTATGAGCCTTGAGCCCCACCTCACATATTTCAAGCCCCTCCCTGCTCACCTCTCATCTCTGGCTCTCAGGACTGTTCCTGGACTGAGCCTGATGATCTCTCTGGTCTCTGCCCAGGATTTCTGCCACAGGAATCTAGAGGGCTCACTTGCAGCATGCAGCACAGGTGCCTCGGGCTGGCCCTAAAGTTCCCAACTCCATTAACCTCCTGTACCCCATTTTGGGTCTCTTCTGCATATTCCAAGACCATCTCAGTTTTCCTTTGCCTAGCGCCACCTGACCAGATTTCTACTCCCCTCTAGGTACTCCAGGGGACCCTGGGACACTCTGTGAAGTGTCTCACTCCAGAATTCCAGTCAGGTAAGAGGTCACATCTCTTATTGTTTGGGAATCCTTTTATTTCCCAATAAAGAGTTTTTCCTGGAGTGAGGAAATGAGATGATCAGGAGGTAAAGGCTGGGCTCCCACTGAGTTGAATTCTCTTACTCCTTTTCTGCTATCCTTTCAAATGTCTTTCCCCAGCCCAGAACCGTTTCCTCTCTCCTCTGTGTGGTAGGAACATCAACATTTTCACCAGCTTTTATTTTCTAATCTATAACCTATGGCATAAGCTATATTCTTTCAGCCTTTTAGGATGAGATTTCTTTTTTCCTCCTGAGAGAAGGTCTGGCTCTGTCTGGAGTGCAGTGGCATAATCATGACTCACTGCATCCTTGACCTCTATATATGACTTGATATACTAGATCCTTCTACCTCAGCCTCCCATGTAGCTGGGACCACAGGCATGCACCACCATGCCTGGCTAATTTGTTGTATTTTTTGTAGAGATGAGAGATGGGGTTTTGCCACGTTGCTCAGGCTTGCCTCAATTCCTGGGCTCAAGGGATCCTCCTTCCTTGGCCTCCCAAAGTGCTGAGATTACAGGTGTGAGCCACCACACATGGCCTTGGATGTGTTTTTCATAATTAAGCCCAAGCTTTTAGAATTCATTAAAGATGTTTTCCTTTTTCATCCATCTAGTTTTGCATTTGAAAGCTAAAGCTCTCAAAATTCTATAATGGAATTGATAGTCAATTGCTCTCCCTGTGGGTTCTTCTGTAGCCTTCTCTTTCTTGGGAATGCAGGCTTACTGTATTCCCAAATAGTCTGGTTTGAAGGATAATAGACCTGCAGTTTAAAAAGGAATTACTGACAGGGAATATAGGCAATGATATTATTTTTATTTCTTATTTTTGCTAAGTGCCTATTAGGTAACTGGTAAGGAAATTAAATAGGCTGTTGGAATATGGAGTTTAGAAGAGAGGACAGGGCTAGAGGTGTGACTTTGGGAGTAGTTGACATATGGGTAGTTTATAAAGCATGGAACAGAGGAACTTAAGGAGTAAGTATATGCACAGAAGAGAAGGGGGCCTAGGTTAAAGCTCTGAGAAAGGTAGAGGAACTAAGGAACCATCAGAGAATTTCAGCAAGAAACCCAGAGCAGGAGTAAGGAAGCCAAAAGAGGAAAGATTGTCATCAAGTCTATAGTGGTCAAATGTGCTGAATGCAGAGAGAGTAAGAGAAATATGTTTACTGCTTTTGGCAAAATACTCTTTAATAACCTTGGCAAATTCCATAGAGTGGTAGAGTTGGATGATAAATAGATATGAGTTAAAAAAAAAAAAAGGAGATGGGAGCAAAGATCTGGAAGCCAGCAATTTAGAAAACTCTTTGGAGATATTTCGGTATGAGGAAGGAAGGAGAGAAATGTGAGTTTGAGAAAGACTTTTAAAATTAATTAATTAATTAATTTTAATTTTTTTTTTTTTTTGAGATGGAGCCTTGCTTTGTCACCGAAGCAGGAGTGCAGAGGCATGATCTCGGCTCACTGCAATGTCTGCACCCCAGGTTCAAGCGATTCTCCTGCCTCAGTCTCCCAAGCAACTGGAATTACAGGCGTGTGCCACCACGCTCAACAGATTTTTGTATTTTTAGTAGAGATGGGGTTTCACCATATTGGCCAGGCTGGTCTTGAACTCCTGACCTCAAGTGATCCACCTGCCTCAGCCTCCCAAAGTGCTGGGATTACAGGCATAAGCCACCATCCCTGGACTTATTTTATTTATTTATTTATTTATTTAAAACATGATTTGGAGACTGGACATAGTGGCTCATGCCCTAAGTCCCAGCACTTTGGGAGGCCGAGGTGAGCAGATCATTGTGCCCAGGAGTTCGAGACCAACAAGGGCAGCATGGTGAAACTCTGTCTCTAAAAACAAAACAAAAAAATCCCAGAAACCACTCTGTTATGATTTGATGTACTAGAGAAGGTATGTGTGCTATTAAATCATGTTGTAGCAATGAAAGCTGGAAGCACCAGGGAAAATAGAGCATGAGCAATGTCCTTGAGAAACTGACAGGGGATGTGCTTTGCAGCACATGTGGTTTGGCTGATCTCATCTCGATTATTACTGGCAACAGGACTAAAAATATGGGTACAGATACAGAAAAGGCTTATAGATCTGTTGAGGACGTTTTTGTCTGCTTTTATTATTTTTTTCATTGAAAGCCCTCTCTTAACCTCTCTTAATTTTTTTCTCTTTTATAATTTTCATTTCTATTTTATTTTTCAGCAAAACTTCTAGAAAGAATCCATATTCACTGTCTTGAATTCTGTTGGAAAGGAATAAAATAAATATTTGTTGGAGGAATAAATAAAATAAAACCCAGAAGTATCAATGAAAGGAAATGATAGAGAAACAAAGTGGAAAGTAAATTTAGCAAAGAAACATTTGCTCAGCAAGATTAGGTGCTCGTTTGAGATATGTAATTTATAAAAGAAGGAGTTAGGATGATGGATTTAAAAGCTCAGTTTTGGGGAAGGTATCAGATTCAGGGGCTGGAAATGAAGAGGTGCTGGTCTGGAAGGCGGTGATTTTCACAGGGGAGATTTTGGAGCTCTTGGTGACCAGTTCTAGGGTATGACTACGGAAGGCTGGGCCAACATTTACCTAGAGTGAAAATTGATAATGAGCCCAATTCAAAGACCATCTCCTTCATGATGTCTTTTGATCCTTTCCATGGCTGTGATCTCTCTTGGGCTGAGTTCTGCTAAAGACTACTGTCACAATTGCTGTGGTTACTGCTACTACTACTACTTATTCCTTTTGTTCTTACTCTTGTTATTTTTTTCTTCCTTCTCTTATTCCTCTTCTTCTTCCTCCATTCTTCTTCTTTCTCCTGATTCTCCTCTTCTGGTTAGTCTCTTTTATGTTATGGTTATGACTCGACTATACCTCCTTTAGCACATACACTCTTTAAACCAAGTATCGAGTCAAACTTGTCTTTTTTCTATTCAATTTTAAAATTAATTTTAATCAGTTTCTGAAAACACAAATTTTTGTTTACAAAAAACGTGTACACAAGTTTCAAATAATACTAACGGCCCCTTTAAGCCAATTCCAATATCATACCTCTTTTTTTCCACAAATATATACACACAACACACTCTCTCTGTCTCATGAATTTGGACTATTGCATTGCTTTGACAATAATTATGTGCATAAATATGTACTCTTGGAAAATATGCTATGCTGCATTATTTCTTTTCTTTTTCCTTCCCTCCCTCCCTCCCTCCCTCCCTTCCTTCCTTCCTTCCTTCCTTCCTTCCTTCCTTCCTTCCTTCCTTCCTTCCTTCCTTCCTTCCTTCCTCCATCCCTCCTTCCCACCCTTCCTCCCTTCCTTTCTTCCTTCATTCTTTTTGATGGAGTCTCACTCTGCAGCTGAGGCTGGAGTGCTGTGGCACGATCTTGGCTCACTGCAACCTCTGCCTCCAGGGCTCAAGCAATTCTCATGCCTCAGCCTCCCGAGTAGCTGGGATTACATGCGTGCATCACCATGCCCAGCTAAATCTTTTAGTATTTTAGTTGAGGAGGGGTTTCACCATGTTGCCCAGGGTGGTCTCAAACTCCTGAGCTCAGGCGATTGGCCTGCCTCAGCCTACCAAAGTGCTGGGATTATAGGCGTGAGCCACTGCACCGGACCTGCATCATTCATTTTCTTGACTTAAGTAGTAGCATACTTCATCTGCCTTGTATATATTTTATGAGTTCCTTTAACTTATTAGTTAGCAATACAATTTTGTGGGCTCATTTTAATGCCTGTAGACTTAGTTCATTTTTACTCTCAGATGGAGTTTCACTCTTGTTGCCCAGGCTGAAGTGCAATGACATGATCTCAGCTCACTGCCACTTCCATCTCCCAGGTTCAAGAGATTTTCCTGTCTCAGACTCCTGAGTAGCTGGGATTACAGGCAACCACCACCATGTCTGGCTAATTTTTGTATTTTTAGTAGAGACAGGGTTTTGCCATGTTGGCCTGGCTGGTCTCAAACTCCTATCCTCAGGTGACCCAACACCTCAGCCTCCCAAAGTCCTGGGGTTACAGGCGTGAGCCACTCCACCTGGCTTAATTCATTTTTTAAAGCAGCTTTGTAGTAGTAGTTTATATGAATATGCCTCATTGTACGTATCCTTTTTGCTTCTTGGCATTACGATGTTAATTTTTCAATATTATTAACAAAGCTGCAGTGAGTGTTGCTGCACCTGCCCCTCTGTGCAAATCTTTCACTGGGCTGGTGTTAGTAGATCCCAGAGGAGCCAAAGCTCTGTTTAGAGAAGGTCACCCAAATTACCTGGAAAACCCGTTGTCCTCCTCTCTGAGGCACATGATAGTTTGTTCCTCTCATCCTCCCAGTAGTTGAGGTTAAAAAACTAAAACATCTACCAATCTTTTTTTTTTTTTTTTTGCCAGAGTCTTGTGCTGTCACCCAGGCTGGAGTGCAGTGGGATGATCACAGCTCACTGCACGCTGCAACCTTGACCCCACTGGCTTAAGTGATCCTCCTGCCTCAAACTCCCAAGTAGCTGGGACTGCAGGCACACACCACTGCACCTGGCTAATTTTTTGTTTACTTTTTGTTGAAATGAGGGCTCCCTAGATAACCCAGGCTGGTCTTGAATTCCTGAGTTCAAATGATCTGCCTGCTTCAGCCTTCAAAAGTGCTGGGATTACAGGCATCACCCACCATGTTCAGTCTACCAAGATTATTAATGATATATAATACTCCATTATTGTTTCAATTAACAGTATACTAATTAGAGGTTGAAAATAATTTAATCTATCTCTGGGTTAATTGTACTGCCTCTTTTATGAATTTATTTTCTTTTTTGACTATTTTCATTGGGTTATCTTTTACTGATTTATAAAAAATTAAAATATATACTGCAGATATTTTCTCAAAGATTGCTATTATTTAACTTTATTCATAGTGTTTTTGTCCCTTAGGAGTATTACATTTTGACCACCTGTGGTGTGTTTGTACGTCTTTTTTATAAAGATCTTACTTATTCTGAAGTTATGAAAAATGGTGTCTGAAATTCTCTCTTGACAATTTAAAAATATTGATTCTTTTAAACTTTGTAAAAATAATACATGCTTACTGTACAAATGCACAATACAGAAAAATATGAAGAATAACATAAAAATAAGGTAAAATCCTATTACATGGAGACAGCCTTTCAAGCAACATTCTTTCAAGCATCTCCTTATACATGAGAAGAAGAGTAATGATAATGAATACTGCCTACATGCCTGATATTGTATTAAGTAATTTATAAAGTTGATGGGGTGGGTACTTCATTGTCTCCATTTTACAGGCAAGAAAACTAAGGCTCAGAGAGATCAGCTCCCTTCCCACAACTTGTAAAGCCAGTAAAGGGATTCCCCAGGTCTGTTCACTTTTCCGCCCTTCCTCCCTTTAACAGATCAGGTATATCTCAGAGGTGGGGTTGAATCTTCTATGTCTTCCAAGCCCTCTGCATAGGAGCACTCAAAATGCTTATTTTAGGCTGAGGTGGGTAGAGCACTTGAGGTCAGGAGTTCGACACCAGCCTGGCCAAAATGGTGAAACCCTGTTTCTACTAAAATTACAAAAATTAGCCATGCATGGTGGTGTGCACTCGTAACTCTAGCTCTTTGGGAGGCTGAGGCAGGAGAATCGCTTGAACCTGGGAGGTGGAGGTTGCAGTGAGCCGAGATTGCGCCATTGCACTCCAGCCTGGGAGCAGAGTGAAACTGCATCTGAAAAAAAAAGTGCTTATTTTAGTTGGTTATATAAAAAACATATTTAATCTCTATGAAAAAGGTACATAAACATAATTTCATCCTTGTGATGAAAAATGCCAGTTCTTTTTACCTTGTTTCATTCTTGTTACTCACAGTATCATTTTCAATACTTGTAAGTGATTATTTTGCTATTTACTTCAATATCTCCAAAAAGCACGTTTCTAGTGGATGTTGAGGATGTAACCTCCAAGAGTGCTAGTTTGGCTTAGCATTCAAAGCAGTTTTTGTTCACTATGAAAATGTTACTCTATTCATTGTCTTCTTTGTGCCAATTGCGTTGATGAGAACTCTTATTCTATTCTCTTTAAAAATATCATTTTCTCTTCTCTTGTAGGACTTGCAATCCTATCTCTTTTGTATGTCCTGGAATTTTATTAAAATGTGGTAAGAATTTTAAAAAATATTTATTGTGCTTGGAGCACAGAGACATCAGTTTAGTCTCATCTCTTTCTTTAGTTACAGGATGCTTGGGGTTGTTATTTCTTCAAACATTATCTCTTCCATTTCCTTTGTTCTCTACTTTTAAAAGATACAGTTTAGCTTTTCTCTGTCTATCCTTCTAGTATATGTTTCTTCATACTCTCTATTTTTATCCCATTCATTTTCTTTTCTTTCTTTTTTTTGATGGAATCTTGCTCTGTCTTCCAGGCTGGACTGCAGTGATGTGATCTCAGCTCACTGCAACCTCCACCTCCTGGGTTCAAGTGATTCTCCTGCCTCAGCATCCTGAGTAGCTTGGGAATACAGGCACCTGCCATAGTGCCCAGCTAATTTTTGTATTTTTAGTAGACTATGTTTCGCTATATTGGCCAGACTGGTCTTGAACTCCTGACCTCAGGTGATCTGCCTACTTTGGCCTCCCGAAGTGCTGGGATTACAGATGTGAGCCACTGTGCCTGGCCTCCATCCCATTTACTATGTTCTTCCAGCTCATTAATATGCTCTTTGCCTTCTCTCTTTCTGCTTTTCAGCTCACCCATAAAATCCTGAAGGCCAAAAATTATGGTTGTTATTTTAAGAACTTCCAATTCATTCCTTTATTTAACAAACACTTATGTGTCAGATACTGTTTAGAGTGCTTTGCTAATGCTAAACTATTTAATTTTTATACCACATATATAAGGTATATACTACGACTATATCCATTTACAGATGAAAAAATGAAGACATAAATTGGATGAGTAATTTGCCCTGGAGACATCCAGCTAGTGATTATAGGAGGAGCCAGGATTGAAACCCAGGTTGTCCCGGAATTTAGTCACTATGCTTTGCTTGTTAATAACCACCTCTTATTATTTTTGAATTGCTTCCTCTTGTTTCATAGAAACAATTCTCTCCTTTATCTCTCTGAAGATATGTAATATGACTTATTATTATTCATTTTTTTTTGAGACAGGGTCTTGCTCTCTTGCTGAGGCTGGCATGCAGTGGGGCAATCTCAGCTCATTGCAACCTCCACCTCTCTAGTTCAAATGATTCTGCTGCCTCAGCCTCCCAAGTAGCTGGGTCACAGGTATAGGCCACCACCCCTCACTAATTTTTGTATTTTTAGTAGAGACAGAGTTTTGCCATGTTGGCTAGGCTGATCTCGAACTCCTGGCCTCAAGTGATCCACCCACCTTGGCCTCCCAAAGTGCTGGGATTATAGGTGTGAGCCACTATGCCTGATATAACTTATTTTAAAGTCCTTGCATGATTGCTTTTTATTCTGTCTCCTCAAGTGTGAATTTTTCGGTTTGTTGTGTTCCCACCACTGCCCTGCCTCTTTCCTGGTATAGTCACTCTTCAACAGTGTGATGATTATTGGCTTTGAGATGATCCTTGAAGTGAAGATTCCCTGGTAGACTGTTCACTGCTTCTGCTTGTGCAGCCTGGCTGAGGATAAAAGTTAAATTAGCTCCTGAGCTTTGCACACCATGCAGCTTTCAATAAAAGCAGGATGAGACAGGCTTGCTGTAGACATAATACATTAGTGGCTGGTCATCTGATTTTGACTACTTAATCTTTCCTTCTAATCCTGCAGAGAAGTGCTACTCTCCCAGGTATAGCCTAGTATCTCTGCCTGAAGCACTGCATGAGTTTTATAAAAGACACTGTTGCTTATGTCTAGCCTGGAAGATATAAAAGAGTAAACTAACATGCCTGCTACCACTGTGGAAATCTGCCTCATTATGGAATATCAAAGGGGTTACCTCCACTGCCTGCAGTTTATATTGGCTGTTCTTAGTTTCATGTATTCTTTCAGCATTTTAGTTTATCTGGAATGGGAGAAACTCCTTTCTTCTGACTTCATGTTTCACGAGTAAAGTCGTTTATGATTTCTCTCAGTTCCATTATTCACTCCTTTCAAAAGGAGGCATAACATAGCTAGTTTATATGTTTAAAGAATAGGATATGTATAGCTTTCTCCCTTTCTCTCTTTCTTTGAGATTCAGCTTCCCAAGGCAAACACAAAGATACTCTACGTTCTAAATTTCAAAGGGGCTGGTATCCAGATGCGGAGGTCACCAGTGGTCCAAGCAGGCAATCAGGTGGTTTAGTAAGCTCCATTCTGGGATTTGAATTGGGAAGCCATTGTTACCACACTTGGTAACATAAAGATATTTATCACTTGTGAAGCTGTTAACTCATTTTGTCTTATCTCTCAGTTGGTTCAGAAATGGCAGAGAAAACAGAAATAACCTTTAATAGAGCCCTTTAAAACATCCAATTGTTTAGTAAGAATTTCTCTATTATTTTCCTAAATTCATGTATGGTTGTCCATTGAGTTATTGCTTTATATTCTCTAGAAAAGTGGTTTCTATCGTGTTCTGGAGTTTAGGGACCAGGAGTAAAATCTTGTGCTTGTCCTCAATTAGTTATCTTGAAAATGAAAGATTTGCACTCACTTTAAAGAAGTACTTAGTTTTAGTATTGAATAAAAGCAAATCTGTTTTTGCTATCAATGAACTTGAAAATATATTTAACCTTTTGCATGCTTGCATATGAAATCATAGTGCTATGTAACACATGTGATGATTATAGTAGTATTACCTGTTTTATCTATTGGTTTATAAGCTTCTGGAGTACAGGGACCATCTTCAGGCTGCACTCAATTGCCTGCCTTGCTATGCCTGAGCAACATGATGCATTCTCTCAATCCCAATGGCCACATTTATACATATTTGTTTAATTATGACATTCCTGATCGTCTCACATTCATAGGAGTTTTCCGTCCAACAGGAATAAATGATAGCTTCCCAGCCCTTATTATCTCACCACTCCCACATTGATTTTCATTTTTTATCCCTCTCCTATTACCAAAGGAGAATGGATAGTATATAATAGACAGTTGCATAATTGTGAGAAAGACAAAAAAAAAAGTCCGATGCTTTTGGGGAGCAGTCTAGTTGCTAACCATCAGTCTGTGGTATTCCTTTGGGGAACAAAATTCCACAGGAAATAAACATCAGATGAGGACTCTCTATGGTGTGATGAAACAAGACAAAAATAAGTTAACTTTGTAACTGTGCCTGCAATGGAGATAAAACCAAAATCACTCCCAACCATAAAAGTGCCGAGCATCTCCCTTTCCTGGTTAACATTAAGCAACCACTACTTACTTCTGCTTCTTAACGTTATTGACCACTGTTCAATGACATCTCTAGCCTTTCGTGCTTAATTCCGCCTCCTAGATAAAAAGTTACTGATGCTTATTAATCAGATTTCTCTGGCTTTAAGACAGCACGCTGTCTAGGTAGACCTTTGTTTCTTTGAATCCTTTCTCAAATTAAATATAAACTGAAATCCTTGGGTGTTCTGTGTCCCTTGCTGCAGCAAGCAAAAAAAGCCTATTTTTTTTTAAGCTACAGGGATATTCCCGGTAGTTTGAGCTGGTGAGCATGGATAATAGAGTGTACTTAAAGAAAACAATGAGGATCAGGCCTCATGATGAGCCAGCCGAAAAAAATCAGCAATTAGAGGGAAGCATTAGACGCTTTCTGGTGATATTGACAGATGGGTACAGGCCACTTAGGGGGCATTGTAGCTACATCAACTGCTGGACCACTCAAATCTCAGCATATATACTTACCCACTGTCATAAAGCAGGCGAAATTCACCCCAGGAGGACCTGGTGGTATGAAAGCTAGTATACCATCTCACCTTTTTTTTAGAGCTGCTTCCTTCTTTCAGCAACTATGACTACCCGCTGTACTTTTAGCTGGATCTTCCACATTCTCTAGGTTAAATCTCTTTTCATATTATGCATTCCATACCTCCAAATATCAGTTAAATATGATCTTTAGCTCTAGAAGTTATCAAAGTGAAGACCTGTTTGCTTAGTTGTAATCAACTGGCTTATACTTACAGTGAGTATTTTCAATATCTTCTAGACATATTTTGCACCTTACAATGTCTATCCAATACTCCCCTAATTAAAATCTTAATTTTTAAAAGAATTAAGAAACACAAACTTGCCTTTTAAGGTAGAAACATTGCTAGAGATATGCTGAGTCATACCAACTGCTTACTGTATCTTAGGAGCAAAATCAGCTCCATTAAACTGCTGTGAACCTACAGACCAGTGAGTAACTAAAACTACCTTGATTTGTTAATTTCCTTCTATATTTGGCTTCTTAACCAAGTTAGGAGTAAAACAGTCCAGCATATTCTAATAGTAAGAATATTGGGTTTGTAATTAGGGTATATAAATCTGAGCACTGTGTCTGTGATGTTAATCGAGTTACTGAGTTTCAATTTCCATAAATGTGAAGTGGTGAAGATACTACCATAAAAATTATCATGAAAACAAATTAAATGATATTGGAGATAGATGCTATTTTTGAGCATTATAATTATAGCCAACATTTGCTGCATGCTAGGCATTGCTCTAAGGAGTTTACTTGGATTTTTCTTACTTGATCTTCATCACAGCCTTTCACGATGCATGCTATCGCCTCTTAAATAACAATGCAAAGATTCTGGGCAGGTGGACGAGTAGAAGCATCAAGAGTCTGTCTCCCCATCTAGATAACGACTACACTGGCATCATCTGTTTGTTGTAAATGTTTTTAAACTTTGGAGCTCTACTGAAGTCTTGCAACTTCCAGGGGAGTGCTTGGCAGTAAACTGTGGTTAATTTTGGTCAATTTCTGCTCTTAATGGCTAGCAGCTTTCTATGGAGGCAGTGCTTGAGCTGCAGGAGCAGCTTGCATGCAGCTTGCAGGAGCTAGCAATAAGGTAGGCAATAAGATCCCTGTCCTCCAGATATCAGAATCTGTGTTCTGAGTGCTGACTGCTGCTTCTGATCATGGAGGTGCAGACACAAAGGCAGACAGTCATTGTTGTACTCCCTCACCTCTAAATATTACAAATTCCTTTCCCTATAGCTGAAGCAACTTCCAGGGAATTTAAATAACGAGGACCATTTCCCCCCTACTTTATTTGTTTTTGCTTTTTATCTTTTTTTGAGGGTCAGACATTAAAGACTAGCTTACTCAAAAGTAACTGCATATACAAGGAAAATAAGAAAGTCACTAACAAGCTGAGAGAGAGGCACAGGCTCAGAAAAGCCTGAGAAGAACTTAACTTTATATCTTAAGCTAATCCTTGGCATAGAGATAACATACAAGAATTAAAACCAAATTTAAATGTCTGTTTTTCAAAAAAAAATTACTAGGCATACAAAGAAAGAAAGAAGTATGAGCAACAACCAAAAGAAACTGTTACTGAGAGAGACCAGATGACAAACCTACTAAAGAAGTCTTGAAAACAACTATTTGAAAGCTTCTGAAATAACAAGAGGAAGATATGGAGAAGGTCAAGAAAACAATGTATGAACAAAATGGAAATAGCAATAAAGAAATAGGAAATATAAAGAAAAACCAAACAGAAGTTCCAGAGCTGAATATAATAATAACTGAAATAAAAAATTAACCAGAAGGATTCAAAGGCAGGTTTGAGTAGGAAGAAGAATTACTGAACTTGAAAATAGAACAATTGAAACTATCAACTCTGAAGAAGAGAAAGAAAAAAGGTGAAGAAAAGTGAATACAGCTTAAGGAAACTGTGAGGTGTCATGAAATGGACAAACACACATATTGTGACAGTCCAAAAATATAAACAAATAAATAAATAAGAGTGGAGGTGGCGGGAGATTATTTGAAGAAGTAATGGTTGAAAACTTCCCATGTTTGGTGAAAGATAAGAATATAAACATCCACAAAGCTAATGACCCCTAAGTAAGGTGAAACTAAAGAGACCCACATTGAGACACATAATCAAACTGCTGAAAGACAAAGATGAAGGGAGAATCTTAAAAGCAGAAAGAAAGAAGAAACTTGTCATTTTTAAGAGATTCTTAGGACACAATCAAAATGTTGAATAACAAAAATGAAGAGAGAATCTTGAAAGCAGCAAGAAAGAAGAAACTTGTCACATATAAAAGATTCTCAATCAGATTATCAGCCTATTTCTTATCAGAAACTTTGGAAGCCAGAGGCAGTGGGTTGGCAATTTCTAAGTGCTAAAAGAAGCAGTTAGCTGTCACCCAAAAATTCTATATCTGTCTTTAAAAAGTGAGGGAGAAATTAAGATCTTTCCAGAAAAATAAAAGCTGAAGGCGTTTGTTACCACTAGGCTTGATTTGCAAGAAATGCCAAAGGGGCATTTGATGCGAACAAGATGGCAAAATAGGAGTTCTCTTGCTTCACTTCCTCTTCACATAAATCCAACTAGCCACCAACCACAGACATCCCAAACACCCCAGAACTTGGGAACCACAGAAACTAGCTAACAGCAATTCCAGCTCAGGCTGTGCTGGCCATGGCAGTCCTGGATAGGCACTCCCTAGTGCTGAAATAGTTGCAGCAGTAAGGGTCTTAGATATCACAGCAGACAATCTACCCAGAATATTTGGACTACTAAAGGACATTTCTATAAAAAGTGAGACTACAAAGAGTAGGGTAAGTACTCACTTTTTCAATGCATAGACAACAATGCATGACCATGAAGATCAAGGACAATTAAGGAAACATGACATCCATCAAATGGCAAAATAAGGTACTAAGGTCTAACTCTAAATGAGATGGATATACATGAACTATCAGAAAAGAAATTCAAAATTCTTTTTTAAAAAAGCTTAGTAAGGCCAGTCCTAGTGGCTCACACCTGTAATCTGAGCACTTTGGGAGGCCAAGGTGGGCAGATGACTGGAGGCGAGGAGTATGAGACCAGCCTGGCCAACAGACTTAAACCTCAACTCTACTACAAATATAAAAATTAGCTGGGTGTAGTGGTGTGTGCTTGTACTCTCAGCTACCTGGGAGGCAAAGGCAGGAGAATCACTTGAACCCTGGAGGTAGAGGTTGCAGTGAGCTGAGACTGCACCACTGTACTCCAGCCTGTGTGACAGAGTGAGGCTCCATCTCCAATAAATGACTAAATAAATAAATAAGCTAGGTACACTTCAAGAAAATATAGCAAAACAATTCAGAAATGTATCAGAGAAATTTAACAGAGAGATTGAAGGAATAAAATATCAAACAAAAATCTTGGAGCTGAAAAATACAAAACAAAGTGAAAAATGCAATAAAGAGCATCAACAGCATATTTATCAAGCAGAATAAACACAGCAAACACATCTGTGAACTCAGAAATGTTATTTAAAAATTTACAGTCAGAGGAGGAAAAAGAATGAAAGGATTGAAGAAAGCTTATGGAATTCATGGGCAACATTGGAAGAGCAAATTCAGTTATTGGCATTCACAAGGGATTAGAGATAGATAAAGGGGTAGAAAGCTTATTTAAAGAATGATAGCAGAAAAATTTCCAAACCTGGAGAAATATATAGATATCCAGGTAACGGAAGGTCAAAGGTCTCCAATTAGGCTTAATCCAAATATGACTAAACCCAGACATACTGTAAGCTCACCATTGAAGATTAAAGACAAAGAGAGGATCCTGAAAGTGACAAGAGGAAAGAAGCAAGTCACATAAAAGGAGTTTCAATACATTTAGTAGCAAACTTCTCAACAGAAACTTTACAATTCAAGAGTGAGTTAATAAGAAGACTTATTCAAAACATTGAAGGAAAAGTTAAAAAAAAAAACCTGCCATTCACAAATATTGTACCCAGTAAAGCTGTCCTTCATGAGTGAAGGATAGATTAAAATCTTTTCCAAACAAACAAACAAAAAAAAACTGAGGAAGTATATCACCACATAAATGCTAACGGGAGTTATTCAAGCTGAAAGAAAAGAATGCTAATGAGTAACATGAAAACATCTAACAGTATAAGACTTACTATTAAAAAGGAGTGTAGTCATGAGCTGAAATAATGACACTTCAGTCAACACCAAGCTACATATATGATGATGGTCCCATAAGATTAATTGTTTAATACAGTAACATGTACAGGCTTGTAGTCTAGGAGCAATAGGCTATGCCATATAGCCTAGGTGTTGAGTAGGCATTATCATTTAGGTTTGTGTAAATACAAATACAATCTGTGATGTTCACACAATGACTAAATCACCTAATTATGCATTTCTCAGAACATATACCTGCCAGTAAATGATGCATGACTGAATTGTAATGGGGGTATGTAAAACCTGTATATTTCATGTATATCATTAGTATGAAGGTTAAAAGACAAAATCATAGAATAACTACAAAATATTTTAAGGGATATGCAATATAAGAAGATACAAATTATGACACTGAAAAATTCAACATGTGGTGAGGAGTGGAATAAAAGTGTAGAGTTTTATTTTACAAAGTTAAATTTGTATCAGCTAAAAATAACTTGTAATACCTACAAGATGTTTTTTAAGCCTTATGGTAACCACAAAGCAAAAACCTGTAATAGATTTGCTTAACAAGAGAAGCAATGGCTGGGCATTGTGGCTCACATCTGTAATCCCAGCACTTTGGGAGGCTGAGACAGGTGGATCTCTTGAGGCCAGGAGTTCAAGATCAGCCTGGCCAACACAGTGAGTACCCATCTCCACTAAACAAACACAAAAACAAACAAACAAACAAAAAGCTACAAAAATTATCTGGATATGGTGGTCCATGCCTGTAGTCCCAGCTACTTGGAAGGTTGAGGTGGGAGAATTGCTTGAGCTCAGGAGGTAGAGGTTGCAGTGAGCCGAGATGGTGCCACTTCACACCAGCCTGTGTGACAGAACCAGACCTTGTGATATGGTTTGACTCTGTATCCCCATCCAAATCTCACATCCAATTGTAATCCTCATAATCCCCACATGTCAAGGGATTGGATCATGGGGGCAATTTTCCTCATGCTGTTTTCATGATAGTGAGTGAGTTATCAGAAAGGCTGATGGTTTTATAAGCATCTGATATTTCCCTTGCTTGCACTCACTTCATCTTGCCACCTTGTGAAGAAAGTGCCTGCATTTCCTATGCCTTCTGCCATGATTGTAAGTTTCCTGAGGCCTCCCCAGCAATGTAGAACTGTGTGTCAATAAAATCTCTTTCCTTTATAAATTACTCAGTCTCAGATAGTTCTTCATAGCAGGGTGAAAATGAACTAATACACCCTCTCTCTCTCTAAAAAAAGGCAATGAATCAAACATTTAGCTAGAGATAATCACTCAACCACAGAGGAAGACAGTAAGAGAGAAAGAAAGGCATAATGGATATGCAAAACAGGTAGAAAACAGAAAACAAAAAAATGTCAGTAGCAAGCTCTTACTTATCAATAATTACCTTGAATGTAAGTGGATTCAAGAATCCAATTTATAGAATCCAATTCATAGAATGCTTAAATGAATAATAATAAAAAAGCTGACTACATGTTGCCTACAAAAGACTCACTTCACCTGTAAGAACAGTCATAGATAGCAAGTGAAGGTATGGAAAAAGATTTTCATGCAAATGAAAACCATGAGAGAGCAGGAGTAGCTATACTTATATCAGATAAAATAAATTTTAAGTAAAAAACTATAAAAAGAAATAAAAGAGGTCATTATACCACGATAAAGGGGTTCATTCGACAAGAAAATAAAACAATTGTAAATACAAACACATCCAACATCAGAGCACCTAAATACATAAAGTGAGTATTAGTAGCTCTAAAGGAAGAGATAGACTGCAATACAATAGTAGCGGGAGACTTCAACACCTCATTTTCAGCAAGAAACAGGTCATGCAGACAGAAAAATCAATAAAGAAACATTGGATTTAATTTGTACTTTAGACCAAATGAAACTTACAGACATTTACAGGACATTCTATCCAATGACTGCAGAATATCCCATCTGCACATAAAATATTTTCCAGGATAGATCATACGTAAGGCCCAAAACAAATTTGAATAAAATTTAAGAAGGTTGAAATCATATCAGGTAACTTTTCTGAACATAATGGTATAAAGGTAAAAATCTTGGAAACTTTACAAATATGAACATTTAGCAATATGTTTTTGAAAAGCCAATGAATCAATGAAGAAGCTGAAAGGGAAATTAAAAAATTACTTGAGATAAATAAAAATAGAAACACAGCATGTCAAAACCTATGGAATACATCAAAAGCAGTACCTAGTGGGAAATCAGGAGCAGTAAACACCTACATCAAAAAAAGAAGAAAGATCTCAAATAAAAAAACCCAATGTTGCACCTCAAGGAGCCAGAAAAATAAGAATAAAATAAATAAAAACTTAGTACAAGAAAGAAATAATAAAGATTAGAGCAGAAACAAATGAAAGACTATAGAAAATTGCAAAGGATCAATAAAATAGTTTACTTTTTGAAAAGATAAACAAAATTGACAAATCTTTAGACTCAGATAAAAAAAAGAGAAGACTCAAATGAAGAACATCAGTGATGAAAAGTAGACATTATAACTGATATCACAGAAAAAAAGACTATAATAGACTATTATATGCCAACAAATTGGATAACCTAGAAGAAATGTGCAATTTCCTGGGAACATATAATCTACCAAGATTGAATTATGAAGAAATAGAAAACTGAGAAGACCAACTATGAATAAGGACATGGAATCATTTAGAAAAAGTCTTCCATCAAAGAGAAGTCCAGTACCTAAACACTCAATTGCCAAATTCTGTCAAATATTTAAAGAAGAACTAATACTTACTATTCTCAAATTATTCCAAAAAAATTAAAGGAGAAAAAATGGTCTAAACTCATTCTGTGAAGCCAGCATTACCCTGATACCAGACCAGAGAAGGACAAACACACATACAAAAGAAAAATACAGGCCAATACTCCTGATGAACGTACATGCAAAAATCCTCAATTAAAAAACTAGCAAACTTAATTTAACATCCTATTAAAGAGATCGTTCACTATGATCAAGTGCGATTCATCCCAGTGATGCAATGATGGTTCAACATATCCAAAGGAATAAACATGAGGCATCCCATTAATAAAATGCAGAACAAAAACCATAGGATTATTTCAATAGATACGGAAAATGAATTTGATAAAATTTAAAGTTCCTTTGTGATTAAAATTCTCAATCAATTAAGGATAGAAGAAATATACCTCAACACAAGAAATGCCATATATGAAAAACCCACAACTAACATTACACCGAATGAGGGAAAGTTTAAAACGTTTCATTTAAAATCTGGAACAAGACAAGCATGCCCACTCTTGCCACGTCCATTCAAGATAGTTCTGGAAGTCTTAATCTGAGCAATTAGGCAAGAGAAAGAAAAGGTATTCAGATTAGAAAAGAAGAAGTTAAGGTGTTCCTGTTTGCAGATGACATAATCTTACATATAGAGAATCCTAAAGACTACCAAAAAATCATTAGAACTAATAAAATTCAGCAAAGCTATAGGCCACAATCAATGTAAAAAATCAGTAGCATTTTAATACAGTAACAATGCCTATCTGATAAAGGAAAATTTAAAAATCTCATTTACAGTAGCTCAAAAAATCCTTGGAAATAAAATATGACTACACTGAAAAAAACTATAAAACATTGATGAAAATATTGAAGAAGACAGAAACAAATATATCTCGTGTTCCTAGGTTAGAAGAATTAATACTGTTAGACTGTCCATACTGCTGAATCCAATCTATAGATTCAATAAAATCCATGTTAAAAATGTAATTGTATCAGTTTGCTGAGAATGATAGTTGCAGGATGCATGCAGGATGTGCACATGTACCCCAGAGCCCAAAGTACAATTAAAAAAAATGTAATTGTAGTTTTATAAGTGAGAACATGCAGTTTTGGTTTTCTGTTTCAGTGTTAGTTGCTGAAGAGAACAGCTTCTAGTTCCACCCATGTCCCTGCAAAAGACATAATCTAGTTCCTTTTTATGACTATTTTCTTTGTCCAGTCTATCACTGATGGATGTTTGGGTTAATTCCATGTATTTACTATTGTGAATAGTGCTGCATTGAATAAACGTGTGCATGTGCCTTTATAACAGAATGATTTCTATTCCTTTGGGTATATACCCAGTAATGGAATTGCTGGGTCAAATGGTATTTCCGATTCTAGGTCACTGAGGAATTGCCATACTGTCTTCCACAATGGTTGCACTAATTTACATTCCCACCAACAGTGTAAAAGCATTTCCTGTTTCTCTGCAGCCTCACCAGCATCAGTGGTTTCTTGACATTTTAATAATCTCCCTGGCATGAGATGGTATCTCATTGTGGTTTTGATTTGCATTTCTCTAATGATCAATGATGTTGAGCTTTTATTCCATATGTATGTTGGCTGCATAAATGTCTTTTGAGAATTATCTGTTCAAGTTATTTGCCCATTTTTTAACGAGGTTGTTTTTAATCTTGTAAATTTAAGTTCTTTGTAGATTCTGTTGTAAATTCTGTATATTAGGCCTTTGTCAGATGAATAGACTGCAAAATTTTTCTACCATTCTATAAGTTATCTGTTCATTCAGATGTTTCTTTTGCTGTGCAAAAGCTCTTTCCCATTTGTCAATTGTTGCTTTTGTTGAAGTTTCTTTTGATGTTTTCATCATGAAATGTTTGTCCATGCTATGACCTGAATGGTATTGCCTAGATTTTCTTTTAGGGTCTTTATAGTTTTGGGTTGTACATGTAAGTCTTTAATCTATCTTGAGTTAATTTTTGTATAAGGTGTAAAGAAGGGGTCCAGTTTCAATTTTCAGCCTATGGCTAGCCAGTTTTCCCAGAACCATTTATTAAATAAGCAATATTTTCCCCATTGCTTGTTTTTGTCAGGTTTGTCGAAGATCAGATGGCTGTAGATGGGTGGTCTTATTTCCGAGATCTCTATTCTGTTCCATTGGTCTATGTGTCTGTTTTTGTACCAGTACCATGCTGTCTTGGTTACTATAGCCCTATAGTATAGTTTGAAGTTGGGTAGCATGAAGCCTACAGCTTTGTTCAATTTGCTTAGGATTGTTCCATGTGAATTTTAGAATAGTTTTTTTTCTAATTCTATGAAGAATGTCAATGGTAGTTTAATGGGAATAGCACTGAATCTATAATTTACTTTGGGCATTAAGGCCATTTTCACTATATTGATTCTTCCTATTCATGAGCATGGAGTGTTTTTTCATTTGTGCGTGTCCTCTCTGATTTCTGTGAGCAGTGATTTGTAGTTCTCCTTGAAGAGGTTGTTTACTTCCCTTGATAGATGTATTCCTAGATTATTCTCTTTATAGCAATTGTGAATGGGAGTTCATTCATGATTTGGCTCTCTGCTTGTCTATTGTTGGTGTGTAGGAATGCTTGTAATTGTTGCACATTAATTTTGTGTCCTGAGACATTGTTGAAGTTGCTTAGCAGCGTAAGAAGCTTTTGGGTTGAGATTAAGGGGTTTTTCCATATATAGAACTATGACATCTGCAATACAATGACATTCTTCACAGAAAAAACTCCTAACATTCAAATGGAATAATAAAAGACTCCCAAAAGCCTAAGTAATCTTGATCAAAAAGAACAAAGCATGAGGCAGCACAGTACTTGACTTTAAAGTATACCACAGAACAATAAAATAACAATAATAGTAAAAGGTATGAGCATAAAAACAGACACACAGGCCAATGGAACAGAATAAAGAGTCCAGAAATAAATTTATGCATCTACAATCAACTAACTTTTAACCCAAAGGCGCCAAGTAAACACAACGGGGAAAGGAAAGTCTTTTCAATAAATAATGTTGGAAAAACTGACTATCCACATGCAGAAGAATAAAATTAGACCTTATCTTTCACCAAATACAATAGAAATTCAAAGTAAGTTAGCAACTTAAAAGTAAGACCCCCAAACCATGAAACTCCTAAAAGAAAACAGAAAAATATTTCATGACATTGGTTTCTGCAACAATTTTCTGGCTATGACCTTAAAAGCACAGGCCAAAAGAGCAAAATTAGACAAATGAGATTACATCAAACTAAAAAGCTTCTGCACAGTGCAGCAGGCAATTACCAGAGTGAAGAGACAACATTCAAAATAGGAGAAAATATCTGCAAAATATACAGCTGATAAAGGGTTGATAACCAAAATGTGTAAGAAACTCTTACAAGTCAATAGCAAGAAAGCAAATAACCTAATTAACAAATGGGCAAAAGATCTGCATGGACATTTTTCAAAAGACATACACATGGTCAACACATATATAAAAAAATGTTCAACATTAGTAATCATCAAGGATATGCAAGTCAAAACTACAATGAGATAATAGCTTGTACTTGTTAGAATGATGATTACAATAAATACAAAAGGTAAGGGGTGGCAAGGATGAGAAATGGAAATTCTCGTGCAATGTTGGTGGGAATGCAAGTTAGTAGAGCCATTATGGAGAAGACTGTGGAGGCACCTCAATAAACTAAATATAGAACTAGCATATGATCTAGTAATCTCACTACTAGGTATGTATATCCAAAAGGAACAAAATAAATATGTCAAAGAGAAAGCAACATTCCCTTGTTCATTGCAGCACTATTCACAATGACCAAGATATGGAATGAATCTGAGTGTCCATTAATATATGAATGGATAAAGAAAACGTGGTTAATATACACAATGGGATACTACTCAGCCATAAAAAAGGAGTAAGTCCTATTATTTGCAGTAATGGATGAACCTGGAGGATATTATATTGAGTGCAATCTGCTAGGCACAGAAAGACAAATATCTCATCATTTCACTCATATGAGAAATCTACAAAACTGGTCTCAGACAAGTAGAGAATGGGATGGAGGCTAGGGTGATTAGGGTGAATTGGGGTTGTGGTGATGTTGATCAAAGAAACATACTTACAGTTAGGAGGAATAAATTCAAGAGATCTATTGTACAAGATGGTGACTATACTTAATATTGATAATGGTACTATTTAAAAATGCTGAGAGTGGATGTTGTGTTTTCATTACAAAAATGGTAACGATTAGATTTAACCACCACAGAATGTATGTATACTTCAAAATATCCTGTCATACATGATTTAAGAAATTTATATGGATTACTTATTGAAATAATAATATAGATATACTGGATTAAATAAAAAATACTCTTAAAATTTAAAAAAATGCTAAAGGGAGTCTTGCAGGTTGAAAGTACAGTAGGCAATACTTCAAAGTCAAGCAGAGAAATAAAGGTCTCAGTTAAGGTAAACACACTGACAGTTATAAAAGCTAGCATTATTGCAACAAAAATTTGTAACTTTACTTTTTGTAAGTGAAAAAAGTTTACAAGTGACAAAGACATTATATGTCAATAAAAGTTTTATGGTAAGAAGATATAACCATTACAAACACTACTCAACAACAGAATATTGAAAGATATAAAGCAAAAATGGACAGAATTGAAGGGGGAAAGAGTGCCAATATCATACTCTGAACAAAGGATAGAATAAGAAGACGAGTTAAATAAGGAAATAGAGGATTACAAAACACAATAAACCAACTAGGTTTAACAGATATATATACAGACCACTCTACTCAATAACAACAGAAATCATTCCTCTTAAGTGCACATCGAATGTTTTCAAGATAGATTATATGTTAGGCTACAAATGAAATCTTAATAAATTTTTAAAAATAAATGTTATATACAGTATTTTCTCAGGCCAAAATTTAAAAAATCAATAACATAATAACATAAAGAAAACTGGAAATTCACAGGTTTGTGAAAATTGAGGACACCCTTTTTTTAATTTTTATTTTTTATTTTGAGACTAAGTCTCCCTCTGTCACCCAGGCTGGAGGGCAGTGGTTTGACTTTGGCTCACTGTAACCTCTGCCTCCCAGGTTCAAGTGATTCTCCTGCCTCATCCTCCCGAGAACCTGGGATGACAGGCGTGTGCCATGATGCCTGGCTAATTTTTGTACTTTTAGTACAGATGGGGTTTCACTATGTTGGCCACACTAGTCCCGAACTCCTGACCTCGTGATCCACCTGCCTTGGCCTCTCAAAGTGCTGGGATTACTGGCGTGAGCCACTATACTGGCCAGCACACTCTTAAATAACCAATGGTTTAAAAAGAAAAATCACAAGAGAAATTAGAAAATACTGGGAGGGATAACATGGGGAGAAATGCCAGATATAGGTGACGGGGGATGGAGGCAGCAAACCACATTGCCATGTATGTACCTATGCAACAATCCTGAATGATCTGCACAGGTACCCCATAAAGTACAATAAAAGTACAATAAAAAAAGAGAAATTAGAAAATACTTAGAGATATATGAAAATTTAAACACAACACACTAATTTTTTTTTTTTGAGATGGTGTCTTGCACTGTTGCCAGGCTAGAGTGTAGTGGGGTGATCTCGGCTCACTGCAACTTCTGTCTCCTGGGTTCAAGCAATTCCCCTGCCTCAGCCTCCTGGGTAGCTGGGACTACAGGTGTGTGCCACCATGCCCAGTTAATTTTTTGTGTTTTAGTAGTGGCAGGGTTTCGCCATAGCCGGGATGGTCTCAATCTCCTGACCTCGTGATCTGCCCACCTCGGCCTCCCAAAGTGCTAGGATTACAGGCGTTAGCCACTGCGCCTGGCCCAACACACTGAAATTTTTGTGATGCAGCAAAAATAGTGCTAAGAGAAAATTTGTAGGTCTAAATAAAAATCTCAAATTAACAAATTAAAAACTTAGGGAACTAGAAAAAGAACAAAGTAAGCACTACGCTAGCAGAAGAAAGGAAAAACTCTTCTACAGGCAACTGTGCAAACTGATGTTCACAAAAATTCTAAGACAACTATGATTATTGTACCTATTTTAAAGAGAAGAGTACTGAAGTTTCGAACAATTGTCAAAGACAGAAATGTTTAACATTGTTAGCATTGTGTATTTGAAATATCTGGGTGTTTGTTGCTATGCAAGCAAAATATCTGGATAGTTAAGAGTTGTTCTAGTTGTAGTTTGTGTGTGTGTGTGTGTGTGTGTGTGTGTGTGTGTGTTTTCTGGAGATTTAACCATTTGCAATATTTAATAATAGCACAACACATTTGAAAGAATTATATAGTCTGGACAGTGCCTCATACCTGTAACCCCAGCACTTTGGGAGGCAGAGGTGGGTGGATCATGAGGTCAGGAGTTTGAGAAGAGCCTGGCCAGAATGGTGAAACCCTGTCTCTACTAAAGATACAAAAACTTAGCCAGGCATGGTGGCAGGCACCTGTAATCTCAGCTACTTGGGAGGCTGAAGCAGGAGAATCGCTTGAACCCAGGAGGTGGAAGTTGCAGTGAGTTGAGATTGTGCCACTGCACTACAGCCTGAGTGACAGAGTGAGACTCCATCTCAAGAAAAAAAGAAAAAGAATTATATGTCAGGATACTGTGTACGAAGCTGAAATTGAAATACAGATGTTCTCATTTTTCCTAAGTTTTACAAACAGGAGGTTTAATTCAGGTCTATAAAGACCTAATTTCAAATTGTGTTTGTGAAAACTGTTAATGAGCATTCCCTGTTTATCCCATTTACTGTGCCATAGTACCTGCTGATGTCTGCATATTTTGGTATTTAATGAGTTCCTGCAACAGTAGGTTTCCAAAATAGTTTAGGACCAACTGATAGAAAAATAACGTTAATGCAATTAGTTCCTGTAGATCTTGATTTACATAAAATTATGTATTTATGATGACTGTTTTCCATCCAAGAATTATATAGTTATTTATAATTTAACAATGATGTTGACTTGAGATTTTTCTAGGAAACAGAAAGAAGCTTATTGAGATTTTTTTTTCCAGTCAGAGAGTTTTTTTGGAAGGTATTTTCCTCTCCCTGTGGAGAACTCAATAGCATTTGTGAGGAGAAAATACGATTCATGAATAAACCAGTAATTTGGCAAAGCAAATAGTCCCATTAGTTTTTAAAGCCTGCGATTTTAGTCTTATGGTGCAATAATGTTATTAAATCAATGTAGAGTTGTATTCCAACTTGGAATAGACTAATTTGGCACTACCAACATTTTTAGCCACAAATTATGTAACTGTTTTTCAATAGGAAAACTCCAAATATTGATTTATATTTTAGTGAAAAATCTCTCTAATGTGATACTTGATTACTTTTTAGGATGATCTACGACTTCTGACATTTTCTTCCTTTTTATTCATTTTCATATGATTAATTATATTTTTCTTTATTATACTATTCAACATTCATATTAAAAAATCTGAAGAACACAGAACTATATAAAAATTGAAATACAAATCACTCTAAACTTAACAAGTACAGCCAAACCCTGAGAACATTTTGGCATATTTAATACTCTAACTTTGTGATTAAGTTATATATTTCACACTTTTCCTAACTAAAGACAAAAATGTTATTGAACTTTACGTATTAAAGCATTTTAAGAATTATGGGCATGTTTTTAATTTTCATAGAATGCATTGTATTTTCATAATTACTTTTGTTCACCATTAAATTTCCTTAGTGTCAACACTGAGTCAACATACATTTATTTAACACCTTTATTTCTTCCAACTATTATTTTTGGTGAAGGGAGTACATGTGCATGTTTGTTACATAGATAAATTGCATGTCACTGAGGTGCGCTGTTGAAATGATTTTGTCACTCAGGTAGTGAGCATAGTGCCTGATAGGCAGCTTTTTCATCTTTACCTTCCTTGCACCCTGCACCCTCAAGTAAGCCCCAGTGCCTGTTGTTCCCCTCTTTGTCTCTGTGTACTCAATGTTTAGCTCTCACTTGTAAGTGGAACGTGGGGTATTTGGTTTTTCTGTTCCTGCATACATTCCCTCAGGAAAATAGCCTCTAACTTCATCCATGTTGCTGCAAAGGACATGATTTCATTCTTTTTTATGGCTGCATAGTATGCCATAGTAACGCCTTTCTTATTTTTATTTTTGCCAAGCACGTGATAGGCATTGGTTCTACAGTGAGACATGTCTCTCCTAAGTCTGGTGACAAACCAGAACCAAGTGATTTCTAAATAGTATGTTAGGTACTACAGCACGGGTTGGGGGTGGGGTGACACCGCAGTGTTGTGAGGAGTACCTAATGCTCATGTAGGTAACAGGAATGTTGCAATTATTCAGAATTTGTTTTATTAGATGGAGAGTGTCTATGGGAATATTAAATTCACTTATCAGTGTCATGTTCCTCGCCCATTTTGCTAAGGATTTTGTCTCTGATGGTGGCAGAAAGCCATTAATTTAAGATGGGCCCCAAACTTACTAGACAAAAATAATAAATCTAGTATTTCCAATTAGCCTGCCATGTGTCTATTTTCTAGAACTAGACATACAGCACTGCTAAATATGTTTAAATTAACAAATTTTACTACCCATTTTACCGAGAGTGAGATATTTGTCAATATTTTATTACCAGTGTATTTTCTGCTCTGTGAAGTAGGAATTTCTTTTCCTGGCATAAACTCTGTACTTTTGAATATTTGTGAAATAATTGGTGCATAGTAGAGGCTAGAAATTTTCTTGTGTCGCCTAGTATAATCTCCTTGTGTGATACATCTCTAAGATGAATCTGCATTTCTTAGTCACACATTGTCTTGTGACTTCTTTCTTCCCATTTTCTAGGGAAGCATCCTACCCTATTGTTCTCCTGTTATTATGAGTATTGCCACCTCATCTTCTCCCAGGGAGGCAGAAATCCACCAATGTTTTTCAGGGGAAAAATACATAAAACTAATAATTCTTCTCTCAGTATTTATCAGTTTTCAGAGTATCATATTGATTGAATAAGTGAAATCTTATTTACTGGAAGTCTCCTCCCCAAATATCTTATTCTTTTCCAACCTGTTTCTAAGACAAAGAATGTCGAATGGACTGGAGTAGTCTACGGGAAAAATTTGGCATGGGAATTGAATGGGCTAGGTTTCCATACTTTTCATGTGACCCCATTAGCCATTTGAGAAGCAAAGAAGGAGTTACGGAGAAGAGTCATGAGTTAAAAGGGGAAGTTTCTACTTCTTTTCTAGGTAATTTTGGTTCTTTTGGTCTATTTATGTAGGCTCGCTGAAGTACCACTGACATGCCTGGTTACTTGCACTTGGCAATGTTTCCAGCTCATTTGCCTTCAGCCTGCCCATCTGGTGTTTTGTTCACTAGGGTAGGGGTACAAGGATACAGAGCAGGATTCCTTTTCTTGAATTTAATTAGTGCTGCTTCAAAAAAAAATCCTTGAGTAAAGTTGTACCTTTTATTCCAGATTGATTCTTCTTCGATTCTTCCAGATTTCATTTGTCTTCTAGATTCAATTTTTCTCAGTTACTATCTTATAACCCCTCTCCCATTTGGATCCTTGTGACAATAAATTGGAAAAAGGAAAAGGCAGATACTTCATGGGCTTAGGTTCTCTTCTGAACTCAAATGTGGAAAATAACTTTGGAAAATATCTTTGCATCCAAATCAAACAATAATAGCTCTTTTACAAGAATTTTAATCTTGGAAATTTCAAGTTTCAACCATTATCTCTCAGCAGAACAATGATCTAAAAGTTACTTTCAAAAATTAGAAATGGAACACTGAGACACAAAGCTGAAATAAACGTACCATTAACATAGCATTGTAATCAATTCAGTGTAGTGAAACATTTCCACTACTGTCGTCCCAGGAGTATTTGTTACTTTGTTAGGTTTTGAGATACAAGAATTAAAACAGGCAACCAAACAACAACAACGAAACCAGTTTCAGAAAATTTGTGTTAAGGATTGTTAGTATAAAAACACAGTCTGTCCTCAAGGAGCTTGCATTACCCAAACTGCAAGTCTTGTTTAAAAAAAAAAGTGTAAAAAAGGATCATTCATTTAAATGGAGATACGCAAATGTCACAGTGCTTGGCTGAATAATACATCCAGGAAGCCTGACTAGACCTCCAGCTTTCAGCGCTGAGCCTGGCCAAGTGGCTGTCTCTTGACCAGTTTGCTGATAGGAATTATTAGCACTCACTAGTCACACTGAGTAATGATGCTGTCAAGGATAGATGATGACAGCACCTTTAGATCACAATTGAGATTTTGTAAATAGAAGTTCCACCAATAATTAATGGGTTTTATTTTTTCAGGCTAAAAGCCTGACTCAATTAGTGACCTAGATCCAGTTGTCCCAGAAACAAAAGGTCAATTCAAAATGTCACAGCCTAATATGAAGGAAAAACTCCAGGGTTTGACCTGCAAGGAGACAGGCATCTCATTTCCTTTGTTCCCATTTCCATGAGGAAGAGCCTATCAATAAGGAAAATAGGTTGCCAATTAGGGAACATGCTGGGAAGTAAGATATAAAAGCTACCTTAATATACCTGTCAGCCATCCAAATGAACCCTCAATAACTAATTTGAAAATCTCTCATGCAATTGAATAAAACAGTTTTTAAGCACTTAAGTTTCAGGGTAATGTAGCTTCTCAATTCAAACCTTACTTCCATCATTTACTAGTTGGACAAATTTGGGATAATTACACAAATTTTCTGAATTTTATTTTTCCCATCTGTAATAGATGGAAAACATTAATACCTTCCTTAAGTGGTTGGTGTACAGATGAAAATTTGTGTTAAGGATTGTTAGTATGAAATCTGAACTGCAGTTTCTTTCACTAAAAGTCAGTGATGGTGATGATAATGATGATGGTGATGATGATAATGATGATGGTGATGGTGATAATGCTTTCTATGGGTTTCACATTTAATGAGTGCTAATTTCTTCTCCAGGACATGTTGCTAGGGACCAATATTCTACCATGTTTATGTTTATTTGTCCTTAGAATATGGGCCCAGGTTAAGCATTTATATTTACTCAAGTGTTACTTTTTGTTTTGATTGCACTAACATTGCTTCTAGATGTTTCTCATGTGTCCTAAAGATAATTGATGCATTCTGACCTATGATTGTTCTGAAAATACAACTGTTTTCAAAGGGCTTCTTTGACCAATTATCTTTCCAAAAATATTTTGGCCTGCTAAATTTTATAACTTCATCTATTTCAACTAGAATGCTGACCCAATATATTATGCTTTAATATCAACGTAACTTCAAACAACTGTGTGAATAGCTACATGAATAAAAACATGACAGCTATACCAAAGCATCGTTTTTTATGATTTTACTTGAGTTAGGATTTTTTGATATAGTAGAAGACATATGTCTTTATATAAAATATTTTCAAAAAGATGAATAAAAGCAAGGGTATGTATAAAGCCTGTTAATTCCTTCATTCATATGCTGTTATTTTGAGTCTCTAATTTGCTGAGCAAATAATACTTTTGTGGAAATGATCGCTGGTGTGGTTTGTATGTTTTAAGTTATGCTTTGTGACATTGATTAATGTACCACACTCTTTTGTGGAAATGTGATGTATTTTATATGCAGGCAATTTTAAAAAATTTTATTTGTTTATATGCAGGCAATTTAAAAAAAATTTTATTTGTTTATATGCAGGTCCTTTTTAAAAAGGTAGTGTCAATTTCTCTTTTGATTGTTAGATCTTACATTCCATAAAACTGATACAATACTTTTTAAAATGTGAAAGTTTCAGGTTTTGACTTCCAGCTTGATTTTTCTCCTGCGTGTCTTCGTGTGATAGGGTATTCACAGGTAGACTGGTCATCATTTCAGTACAATGACACAGTAACAAATGTCCGAAAGGAATAATTCCTGAGATTTTCTTCCTACAAATTCCACTCATACAGGACTCTGCTATTCTGTGCTGATATCCTTACTATTTGTAAAATTTTTACAATATCTACTTTGAGAAAGATACTTGTTAATTATGGTCAATAACACTTTTTAAATTCTTTTATGAAAATGAGCCAAGGCAAGGCCTTTTCCACTTACTTCTCTCTATCTTGCCTCTGAGACATGAATAATACCTTTCACAAAATTTGAGAAATGGAATAAAGACTTAAAAGTTGTCCCATTCATTGATGGGCTTGGTGATGGAATAAGATGAACTGCAGTAATTGATTGTAATAAACCTTGAGAACAGTGTTTCTCTGATAGTGTGATGGAAAGAACACGAAGTCAGTTATTATAGTCCCGTTCTTGGCATTTATTAACTGGCAAAATTGTTTAATTTTCTTATCCACTAGATTGTACCTTTGGAAAAAAGTTGGTCTGTGTCTATTTTGCTCACTGATATCTGAGAGTGCTTTGTACATAGTACTTGACGAATGTAGTTCATGTTTCTTCTTTAAAATTCATCTATTTCTTTAAAATGAATCTGTTCAATTTTTTCCCTGTCTAGACTCACAAAAATTTTATGAGAATCAAACTGTTCAATACAGGAACAAGTTAAAATTCTATAAAATCTTAAGGCATTATATTTAGCTCTTATATATGTGTTTTATTTATTTCATAAGGAAGTTGAAAAAGCTTCCTTTTGTCATCAGCAGGAAAGACTTTGAAGGATTTCAGTTAATGATGTCTGCTTTTAATAGGACTAGCAATTTCAGTGGCCTTGGATCTTGAACATGCTCATACTTAATTTTATTTAGCCCATGTGGTTTGCTTTCCAGAGCTGATGAGGGATGAGTAAGAATGAAATTATAATGTTGATAATAATTTCCCTTGTTCTTCTTGGCAGGCACAACGTGGTTCTGATGTTCAGGTTACAGTGCTGGCAATGTTTTTCAATTAACATTTAATACTCCCCCAGAAAAAGCTCAACTTCTCACTGGCACTGAACCCAGCATTTCAGTGAAAAAATGTTCAGAAACAAAGAGGCTTCCCCTTCCATTGATCTCCTTGTTCCCACAGCTTCTGTACTTGGAAGAGTCTTTGTTCTCAGGGGCATCATAAGATTCAAGGTTGTTATTCTCTGCTATATCCTGTGCTTGCTTTATTTATAGAGTTTACTGTCCTGAGTTAGGAAGTTGACAGACATTGCATTGCAAGTCCTGGAAAAATCCATCATGACCTATTAGAAATAGACACACAGACCCATGGAATTGTCATTAATGCATCCTTCATGAAGAAAAGAGCTCCACCATTTGACCAATTTTACTGTGATTAGAGAATCAGACTCAACAGGGGTCAGGATTCTCCACAGGGATGAAATTAGAAATGCCTAAATTCTCAAAGTTACTGTTCAGAAAATGCCATTGTTATGTTATTTCTTCTTATTCAAACGAACAATGCTGATAGGGACAAAGGAGTTTTGTCACATGCAGTTAGCATTTAGACTTAATCCTGCTCAAAGACTTAAGTAACAAAAACGCTATTTTGTTTGAACAATCATCAGTTTGCATATTTTCCCCCAATGACTTTATTAGGCAATATAAAAAGACTTATCAACAGGGAACCAGATGAGTTGCAGTTACTTGTCCTTAGAATTCTCTTGACATGATTGTGGTCCCTGACAAGATGGTTTGGGAATGATGCATTTCATGTGGAAGGAGTTGATGAGAATGAAGAGAAGAATGACAACAGTGACACTCATGTAAAGCTTCTCCTCTGCAGAACTTATGAGTCAAGAAAGATAAACTGTAATTACAAATATTATCATGGATAATCTGTTTGACCTAGAGAAGGGCTAAAGCCCTAGGTAAGTATTGGTAGGCTGTGTACTGATGGCGTGAGCCCAGTGGGAGGGAAGATAATTAGGAGCAAATAAAACTGTTTAGCTTTTTTTTTTTTTTTGAGATGATGTCTCACTCTGTTGCTCAGGCTGGAGTACAGTGGCGCCATCTCGGCTCGCTGCAACCTTCACCTCTCAGGTACAAGTGATTCTCCTGCCTCAGCCTCCCAAGCAGCTGGGATTATAGGTGCAAGTCATGTTGCCCGGCTAATTTTTGTATTTTTAGCAGAGATGAGGTTTTACCATGTTGGCCAGGCTAGTCTCAAACTCGTGACCTCAAGTGATCTGCCTGCTACAGCCTCCCAAAGTGCTGTGATTACAGGCATGAACCACCACACCCAGTCAAGCTTTACAGAGCACTTTAGCATTTACCACATATTTCCACGTTTTTATTATCCAAATATTATCTATTTGGACCTAGAACCCATGTGAGATTCAATATAGCTATTTTTCTTTTATTAAGGATTAACTAATGTGATTCAAGTAGGTTAGGTGACTAATGTAGTCACTAGTAAGGGGCAGAAATCTAAACATGTCTTCTTTTCAAATTTTTTTAATTTCAAATTTTGTGGCTACCTAATAGGTGTTAGGTGTGTATATTTATCAAGTACCTGAGATGTTTTGATACAGGCATGCAATGCATAATAATCACATCATGGGGAATGGGGTATGCCTCCTCTCAAGCACTTATCTAAAGATGTCTTCTCATTATCTGTTTACTACTCCAGCTCCTCCGCTATGCCTCCTCTGAAGAGAGTTGATTGGTCAAATTTAGAGAAATTTTCAGAACATCCTGAGCTTTCACTTTTCTGGGAGGTAATTTAATTTACTACTTGTTCTATAAATAACCTCTTAAAGTTCAGAGAAGTAAAATATATGGACAGATCCGTTAAACATTTTTCACAAACAGGACTCATTTTTCTCGTCCATAAAATGGATAGGTTGGACCAGACCGGTGCTTCTTCATCTTGGCTGCATGGTAGAGTCACCAGGGGAACTTTTATACCTACCTATGCCCAGGAGCTACCCCTGAAGATTCTGGTTCAATTAACCTTAGCTGGGCTTCCTTTTTTTTTTTTTTTAATAAAAAAGCTTTCCAGGTAATTCTAATTACCACCAGGATTCAGAATCACTGGACTAGATCTGAAAGTACTCTATATGATGTCTAAGCATGTTGTGGGGATTTATACAATGGCTCTGATGTTCCATGAGTTAATTGGAAGGAGACTCAAGTATTTTTCATTTTATCCTGTCTGGGTTCCTTGCTAGAATTTAGATCCAATTCTCACTTAAGAAAGTCTAGGAATTATAAAATTTTGCAATGGATTCTATGTCACCCAGTTGAAACTCTCCTTTAACTCTTTTGCAAACTTTTTCCTGATAGTCGTCTGGCTAATCTAAAGAATTCCTGAACATGTGAGAAAGTTTTCTCTGAGCTTAGCAGATCAAAGGAGCAGTCATTTAGGTATGGATGGATGGAGACAAAGATGTAGAGTAAGGCAGGAAGAAGATTTCAGTGAGACTTAAGAAATCATTGAACAAAACTGTGGACAAGAAGCCAAGCCATTACAAACATCCTTAGAACACCTTGGCCTACCCTAGTACCCCTTTTTACCTAGCTAGACAGTCTGAGGTTCAAAGAATAAGTAATAGCATTTTCTAAAGCAACTTTTGAGAACTGCAGAAAACATTTTTTTTAAGTGAACAATAATGCAAGTCAGACAGAAAAGATAAACTATCCTATCAATGAGCGTTTATGTTTGAAATGGCATAAAGAGAGTTGAAAGCTGCCACTCACTATCTGGTCATATGCAGTGGGTGCAGGGTCACAGGTGTGCAGGCATAGGTGTCTTGGAGGACACATTTTATATTTGCCAAGAAGTTAATATGAATTTGCAGATGAGAGTTTCTATTTTTCCTGAAAGCTTCCAAAAGATTGCTATGAGAAGCCTAGCATTATTGCACTTATTTAAGATAACCACATACCATATCCAATAGAGAGATATTCTTCAGAAATGCTATTTTCTAAGCACTTACTTTTTAATCACTGGCTAAGGCTGGTAATTAACTTTGCTGATTGAGCCAAATAAAGAGTTGAGGGTTAGAGATGGGGGCCTGGGGTGAAATAGAGATAATTTTATGTGATAATTATTATAACATGACTTCAACATCAATTCCAGAGAGCAATCTATGGCAACTGTTCTGGTTTGTGCTAACTTCATTTTTGTGCTGCTATTTTCTGATGTTGAAAAATACTGTGAGTTGGTCTAGGGTTTTTGTTAATTTTTAATTTTTGTGTGTATATACAAACCCCATAAATATATATACCTACTAAGTACTAGGTTATTTTAACAAAATGCTTTGCCTTCATGTACTAAACAATATGTAATCAAATTTTCTGAAGAATATGTGTTCCTATTTCATGACCACTGTAAGAATAAACTTTTATTTAAGATGTTCTGTATCAGAGTTTGGCAAATGGTAGCTTGTGGACAAAACCCAGCCTACCACTTCTTTCTGTGGTTTTCCAGCTAAGAACAATTTTACATTTTTAAATGGTTGAAAGCTATCAAAAAAAAATAATGTTTTGAGGCATGTGAAAATTATATGGAAATTCAAATGTCAGTGTCCACAGAAAGCTTTGTGGAAATGCAATCATACCCATTCATGTATGTGTTGTCTATGGTTTCCTCTGGGCTGCAATAGCAGAATTGAGTAGTTATAACAGAGATTATCTGACTGTAAAAACGTGAAATATTCACTTTCTAACTGTTTTGTTTTATTTTACTTTAAGTTCCAGGACACATGAGCGGAACATGCAGCCTTGTTACATAGGTATACATGTGCCTGCTGGTTTGCTGCACCTAACAACCATCATCTAGGTTTTAAGCCCCTCATTAGCTTAAATGCATTAGCTATTTGTCCTAATGTTCTCTGTCCCCTTGCCACCATCCCCGGGGGTGTGTTGTTCTTCTCCCTGTGTCCACATGTTCTCATTGTTCAACTCCCACTTATGAGTGAGAATATGCAGTGTCTGGTTTTCTGTTTCTGTGTTAGCTTGCTGAGGATGATGCTTCCAGCCTCATCCATGTTCCTGAAAAAGACATGATCTTATTCTTTGTTATGGCTGCATAGTGTTCCATGGTACACATGTATCACATTTTCTTTATCCAGTCTATCATGGATGGGCATTTGGGTTGGTTCCATGTCTTTTCTCCTGTAAATAGTGCTATAGTAAACACACGTGTGCATGTGTCTTTTAAGTACAATGATTTATATCCCTTTGGGCATATACCCAGTAATGGGATTGCTGGATCAAATGATATTCCTGATTCAAGATCCCTGAGGAATTGCCACACTGTCCTCCACAGTGGTTGAACTAATTTGTATTACCACCAACAGTGTAAAAGTGTTCCTCTTTCTCCACAGCCTCACCAGCATCTATTTTTTCTTGACTTTATAATAATCACCATTCTGACTGGTGTGAGATGACATCTCATTGTGGTTTTGATTTGCACTGATCTAATGATCAGTGATGTTCAGCTTTTTCTCATATGCTCGTTGGATGCATAAATACTTTCTCTTACAGGAAGACTGAGCAAAGCCACCTCTCTTCATCCAATGAATATGAGGCTTATGTGTCTTTAAATACAGCAAAATGAGATGAGAGTCTTACCTCAGAATCATTTAGATCCACACTTTACTTTGGCTAGTAAAAATATTTTGGTAATATTTTTAAATTACCAAATAAAAATAGGATTTTATTTTCCAGATGAAATGCCTAGTTTACTTGTGCCTTTTCACCATTCTCAATGTGGAGGGAGCAGGCTAATTCACAGTCCCAAAGCCATTCAATTGTAGGTAGAGCCCTTTTTAGTTTTTTTTTATCAAAAATTAGAGCAAGGATTTTGTGGCTTAAAATTTTTTCCCCAAAGTTTACTAAGTGTAAATACCAAGGAAGTGTTGTGATTTTATAGCTATAGTGTGGTTATTATTTATTAGGTAAAAGTTTCCTTTCTGTGTTTTAGAGCTTTACTGAAAATAAAAGCATAAGAGTTCAGACAAACAAAATCCTTCATTGTAAGGATGACTTTGATATTCATGTACCTGCATTACAAAATCCAAATTTTACTTAAACTTCTATTTTAGAAATATACAAGAATCAATTTAGTTTTGAGAATTTTATTTCAACATGCAAAATAAAACAAGTTTATATATATTTTAATTTTTAAATTATTTATAATTTTTTTGTGAGAATACAGAACATTTACATATTTATAGGGTACATGGAATATTTTTTTTTTTTTGAGATGGAATCTCACGCTGTTGCCCAGACTGGAGGGCAATGGTGTGATCTTTGCTCACTGCAACCTCCACCTCCCAAGTTCAAGTGATTTCCCTGCCTCACCCTCCTAAGTAGCCAGGACTACAGGCACATGCCACCACACCCAGCTAATTTCTGTATTTTTAGTAGAGACAGAGTTTCACCATATAGGCCAGGCTGGTCTTGAATTCCTGACCTCAGGTAATCCACCCACATGGCCTCCCAAAGTGCTGGGATTACAGGCGTGAGATAAACATGTCATGGGGAGTGAGGTATACATCTCATCAAGCATTTATCCTTTGAGTGACAAACAATCAAATTACATTTTTAATGTTATTTAAAAATATTCAATTAGCTTATTATTGATAACAATAAGTCTCCCTTTGTGCTTTGAGATAGTAAATCTAGTTTATTCTACTTAATTTTCTTGTTCCCATTAGCCATCCCCACCTCCTTCTACCCTCCACCAGCCTCCATTACCCTTCCCAGCCTCTGGTCACCATCCTTTTACTCTCTAAGTTTATGAATTCAATTGATTTTAAGATAACACAAATTAAGGGAGAACATGCAAAGTTTGTCTTTCTGTATCTGGCTTATTTCACTTAAGAGCATAGTTTCCAGTTCCATGCATGTTGTTGCAAAGGACTGGATCTTATTCTTTTTAATGGCTGTATAGTATACCATTGCGTTTGTGTACCACATTTTCTGTATCCATTCTTCTACTGATGGACATTAAGGTTGCTTCCAAATCTTAGCTATTGTAAACAGTGCTGCAACAAACACAGAAGTGCAGATGTCTCTTTGATATACTGATTTCCTTTGTTTTGAGTATATACATGCAACCTACCATAATTGAACCAGGAAGAAAACCAAAGCCAAACAGATCGATAACAAATACTGAGATCTAAGCCATAATAAAAAGTCTTCCAGCAAAGAAAAGCCCAGGACAAGATGGCTACACTGCTGAATTCTACCAAACATTAGAAGAACTAAATAGTTTTATTCCTACTCAAACTATTCTAAAAAATAGAGGAGGGAACACTTCCAAACTCATTCTATGAGGCCAGTATTACCCTGATACCAAAACCAAAGACACATCAAGAAAAGAAAAATCTAGGCCAATATCTCTGATGAATTAATGCAAAAATCTTCAACATAATACTAGCAAACAATTCAATAATACATTAGAAAATTCACTCATCATAATCAAGTGGGATTTATTCTTGGGATGCAAGGATGGTTTAACATATGCAAATAAATCAATGTGCTATGTATATTTTTAATTTGTGTGATGTGCTTAGGTATCTGGTGACTGATGAGTGAGTTATATGAGAATCCATTTTGTTATTTATTTATTTTTTTGAGACGGAGTTTCGCTCTTGTTGCCCAGGCTGGAGTGTAACGGCGCGATCTCGGCTCACTGCAACCTCCACCTCCCGGGTTCAGGCAATTCTCCTGCCTCAGCCTCCTGAGTAGCTGGGATTACAGGCATGCACCACCTTGCCCAGATAATTTTTTGTATTTTTAGTAGAGACAGGGTTTCACCATCTTGACCAGGATGGTCTTGATCTCTTGACCTCGTGATCCACCTGCCTTGGCCTCCCAAAGTGCTTGGATAATAGGCGTGAGCCACTGCGCACGGCCCCATTTTGTTTTCAAACAATTCTGACTATTTTTATTTTATTATTATTATTTTTTGAGATGGAGTCTTGCTCTGTCGCCCAGGCTGATCTTGGCTTGTTGCAACCTCCACCTCCCAGGTTCAAGCGATTCTTCTGCCTCAGCCTCCGGAGTAGCTGGGACTACAGGTGAGCACCACCATAGTCTGATAATTTTTATATTTTTAGTAAACACAGGGTTTCACCATATTGGTGAGGCTGGTTTTCTAACTCCTGACCTCATATTCCACCCTCCTCAGCCTCCCAAAGTGTTGGGATTAGAGGGCTGAGCCACTGTACCTGGCCCATAATCTACCTGATTATAATAAAACATACAGCTTCATGTTGTGAACCTGCTACCATATTTAATATGGAACATAGCTTCCTGATTTTCTTCTTATTAATATTTTAAAAGTATTTCCTTGAAGAACATTTTATATACATTTGATTCTCATTATTTGAGGATTCTGTATTTGAAAATTGGCCTGTTCACTGAAATCCATTAATATTTAACCCCAAAATAATACTTGGCTTTTGCAGTCATTTGAAGACCTGTGTGGACATGTGTAGACCCACAAAGAATTCGAGTTGCTCTCTGTGCAAGTTTCCAGGTAAGGCCAAACAAGGCAATGCTCTGCTGTCTTGTTTCAGCTTGTACTGCCAGCAAGTGTCTTTTTCACAGTCTATTTATTGCCACTTTTTTCACGTTTCTGTTTTTTTTTTTTTTGTTGCTGTTGGTGGTGACTTCACTGTTTAAAATGGTCTCAAACATAGTGTGGAAATTCTGCCTAGTGTCCCTAAGCCAAGAAGACTGTGATGTACCTTATGAGGAAAGTAGTTGTGTTAGAGACGCTTTGTTCAGGCATGATTTATAGTGCTGTTTACCACAAGTTCAATGTTAATGAATCAGCTATATATTAAATAAAGTGTATTTAAACAGAAACACACATAAAACAAGATTATGTGTGCGTTAGCTGATGAAAATTTTATAATCAGGGGCTCACAGAAACCTAGCCCTCTGTAGGTTCTATTCTCTAGAATAGAGCTTCAGAATTCAGGAATTCTATAGTCATAATGACTCTATGGAACATAACTATAATGGGAATAATGGGAATAATGGGAATTGATTATATTAACTTTTTATTTCTTTCACTTCTTCAAATTTTATTTTGGGCATTTTTATTATAAGAGTAACCATACATTCCCTATTTAAACTTTGTAAACTTAGGAATATATGCATGTATAGACATGTATTTGTTTCTATTTGAATTTATGATTTGCAAATATGTGTCTATGGTACAGATCACTTTTCATGACTCAAATGATAAAAACTATGCATGAACAAAGTGAATTGAGAAAATTATTTAAATTAGATTTTATACTTGAATAATTTGAGGTAAATCTGAATTGCTAAAAGCTTAGAATTGCACAGCATTTTAAAGACATACAGTTCTGTTGGTCAACTTTGAATGTTGGATTTCTCACCTAAACACAGATAGATGTAGTTCAAGTCTTTAAGTTTTATCAAGTGACATTTTATAAAGCCATAAGAAAATGCATAGTTTTTTTTTTAACAATGGTAGCATATATTTTGGATTATACTGTAGGGAAATTGGTTGTAGGGGTACTTCGGAGATGCTGTAAAAAAGAATGGATTTAAGTTGATACTCGAAGAATCAGAAAAAATTTGATAGGAAAAGTATCAGAAATATGTTACTGGAAAACAGAGAGAAAGAAAACAGTATAAAAGAGATAAATATGAAGCATATTGGAAGATAGCAAAAGAATCAGGTTGACCTAATTTATTTAAACATTATTTTAAATCACACTAATGGTTTTTAGTGAATACGAGTGGTTAATATTTGAATCACTTAGGAGACCTATTGTACACTGAATGCATTCCCCTCAAATTCATATGTTGAAACCTATTCCCCAATGTGATGGTATTTGGAGGTGGTTAGGTCATGAGAACAGAACTGTTATGAATGCAATTAATGCCCTTATGAAAGATGCCCTAGAGAGCTCCCTTGCCCATTTGCCTTGTCTAGACATGGAGAGAAGATAGATGTCTATTCAAGTAGGCCCTCACCAAATGCAGAATCTGCGGGTGCTTTGGTCATGAACTTCTCAAGCCTCTAGACTCTAAGAAATTAATTTCTGTAGTTTGTAAGCCACCCAGGATATGAAAGTTTGTTATAGTAGCCTGAACAGGACACCTACTTATATACAATGCATAAGCTAACATATTATTTAAAACAAACAACAAACAAACAAAAACTGTACCTGACAACATTTTTGCCTGGACAGAAACTTTTATCCAGAACAGAATGATCTCCCTCTCGTTTAAACCCAACACACAGTTCATCTTAAGGGAGAGCCCTATCCCTTGGTTTACAAAAGTTCACTTGATTAAATTTGGTAGAACCTCTTTGCATCCAATTTGGAATACAACAGCCGGGATATGACTAATATCTGAAGGCAAATATTAAAACAATCTCCTATAAATTAAACAGAGAATGAAAGAGAGAGGGATAGAGAGAATTTTGCTCTGCCTCACCTTTGCCAATCACACTCTTAGGTGTTATACATTCCTCACCTTTACGGAGGCAGCACATACTCTGACACAGTGTTTTTTATTCCTTGTCTTTCCCTCTCACCCAGGCCCTGGGGTCCACAAAACAGCAGGACCTTTTGCTTGGGGCTCCCTGTACAGTAAAAAGATGACTCCCCTTTCCCCTCTCCTTCCTGAGTTTCTGCTCAAACATGTGATGCTCACCTGGTGGCTTCGGTGGGGGGGGAAAAAAAACGGAACACTATGGGGTTGCACCTTTTCCTATGTAACCTCTTGCCTGTACTCTCAAAGCATATGAATAAAGGCTTGACTGTAACTTTCTGTTTCACTTACTGTCCTAGTCATAAACATGACACCTGGTAGTTCAGCGTGCACTTGCTCTTTCTCCCTCTTACAGAACCTATTCGAGCTTATATAGAATCCAATAGGCTGTGATGGAACGGGAACCACGATTGTTTCATTTTGTAGAGATCCTCTTTTCCTCCAGATAGTATTGCTGGGAAAAACATGCCCTTGATAGTCATTGAAGTTGCCTTAGGACATTTTAGTACTAGAGAGGATTTAAGATGTTTTTAGTCCAATTTGCACATTTTTACAGATAAGGAGAGTGAGGCACAGAGTGCTTTTAAGTTGAGTCACAACTGACACTTGGGGTCCTGAGCCAGGGCAAGGTTTTTCTTCCTTGTTGTTCTTCCTTTCTAAATTTACCTCTGAGAAATTGACAGGGAAAGAAAAAAGTTACCTGACAGAAGAAAGGATGGGTATGGAAAGGAGTTGCTTGGCAAGCTCAATATGTAATGCTTCTTGTGTATGACATTTCTTGCATTTGATGCTTCAGCCTGCTTTTGAAGACTGAAATTTTCTTGAGCTCAATTAATCACAAGATACTCTTAAAGTTACTATATGACATGAAATTAATGGAAAAGGGAGTTGTAAATTTTTTTTATCTTCTATCCTCAGATAATTTGCTGGAAGGCATAGGAAGCTTTATTTCTTTTACATAGCTCAGACAAATCTGCTTTTATCACCCTGAGCTCAAGAAGAAGTAAACTGAACACTGGATATGTTTGGTGCCCACTCCCTCTCCATTCAGCAAAACTTACCAGAAAAAGCCTTTCCTGAATCCCAAGGCAGGAACAAAAATGGGGAAAAAAGCTTATCTTATGAACTCTCTTGGTAGTTCTAGTTGGGGTTGCCTATTAGAATTTTTCTTACGAGATTTTGATAGTTAAGGATAAACCTTTATTGATAGGTGTATAAGAGCTCTATTTATTAACCAGATTTTACTGTGTTAACATATAGTGACCAATTATAAAACAACAGGAAAGATACTCAGCAGAATGTGAGAAATGACCTTGTGTGAAGGTGAATCATTTTGAAAAGTGGTTCCAGGGGAGAGGAGTGGGGGACTAGAAGAGTAAACGAGGGAAGAGGAAAACAAGGCATGCTCTTGAGATGCTCATAACGTGAGTAGGGCCTTCTGAGTACCTTGCCATTGGCACTTCAGAATTGTACACCTGAGGAGAGGGGAGTGAGGGCGGCATTTGCCCACAGGCTTCCACCTCCTGGTCAAGGGTTTTTCCATGCGGCATTGACTTCCCTGAAATTTCAAAGAGTGCCTTTGTGAGTGGCATGCTGATTCCTCTGGAGGGCAATCACTCCTACAGAGAAGCCTGAGGTCAGAAAGTAAATGATATTGATGCAGTCAAGGTGAACTGTTTGGGCAAAACTGACTGCCATATCAGGGACCGAGGTAGAAGGCGAGGTAAAGGACATGAGGTGGGCACAAGAAGGATCTGAAACCATATGAAACCCATTGCTTTCAAATTTTGCCTGGTGGAGCCCTAGAAATTCTATGAAGGCCCTTTGGGGACAGCACTGGCTGGAGGTATGGGTGCAAGGTAAGCAGTGCTCTTGGCACCAACATGTGATTATGTCTGGACAATTGTTCTGTAATCTGATTTATATATTGGGTTCCAAGTTCTTGAAATAAGTGTCTACATCTAAACACAAGTTTGAAGACTGTTGTCACATATAATTGTTTCAGTTAGATAAACATTAAACTTAATGAGGATTAAAGACTTGAAATTTTCATATTTTAAAATTATATGCTCTGTTTAATCTTGGTATTTACCCCTAGTACTTTTTTTTAATTAAAAAAAATTGATCTTTTTTGTCTGAGACAGAGTCCCATTCTGTCCCCCAGGCTGGAGTGCAGTGCTGTGATCTCTGCTCCCTGCAGCCTCTGCCTCCAGGGACAAGCAATTCTTGTGCCTCAGCCTCCCAAATAGTTGGGATTACAAGTGTGCCCCATCTGGCCTGGCTAATTTTTTTATTTTTAGTAGACACAGGGTTTCACCATGTTGGCCAAACTAGTTTCAAACTCCTGACCTCGGGTGATCCTCCGGCCTTGGTATCCCAAAGCGCTGGCATTGTAGGTGAGAGCCACAGTGCCCAACCAAAAGCTAGTATATTTTAAAATCTCATATTGATGTATGTTATTTATCAAAATGAGCTTAGTTTTTCTTGGTGCTGACCTTCTAGGATTCCATTTAAGACAGTAGCTGAAAATAGTAGTTTTAACTACTGCCTTAAATGGAATCCTAGAAGAAATAATATTTTCAACTTTTATATGTAAGGGATCCTATTAGATGCTCAAAATCTCAAAGTGAATATTGTCAGCATTTGTTATTTGAATACATACAGACACCAATTAATTATTTTTATTTTCTTAGCAGTAGAGAAATTATTATTTATTTAAATTTATTAACATATTTTGTTTTGTAGCACTAGCTGAATTTTTTCTAAATATACCTAAACATTAATTAAAACACATTAATGTTTTAATTTTCTTAATAACTTCAGTTAAAAGTACTCAGAAGAGTTAATGGCCAGAATGTTTGTTTTATTTGACATCTGTTTTCTAGGATTGGCCTACTGGAACTTGGCGTAATTAGGGAAATTATGTGTTTAAGTTTAAACATATGATATACCAATTACAAAAAGTTCTGAGGACAAAACACTTACTACGTATGTGTGTTTCCATATGTTTACTACATATATGTGTTTCCATATATAGTAAATTTTAAAAAACATGCTTGTGAATACTCACCACTAAATTTATGATAGTGGTAGTCTCATTGAAAGAAGGGTAATAGAAGCAGAGAAGAGACTCCAACAGTTTCAGTCTACCTATCTATCATCTATCTATTATCTATCTATCTATCTATCTATCTATCTATCTATCTATCTATTGTCTCTCTCTCTATTTAGCTATCTATCTATCTATCTGTCTGTTAATTATCTATCTATCCATCCACCCATCCTATAAGAGAAAAGTTGCTCTGTAATTATGCATTTTTTATCTTTGGAGATGTTTCATAAAATATCAGATAGGTCATTCTTTCAAGAAAGAAAAGAGAGAGGAAAGAATATAAGAAACTCGTTGATTGGTAATGCCATGCAAATAACAAAGGCACAGCTTACAACCAAGGAAAGTAAAAACAATTTAGTGCATTTAGGGGACACAGAAGAAGAGTTATTCTCCTCTGAATTAGTATCTATATGGAAAATAGCAATTAAAGCTCAAACTGTAATCGATTTAAGAAGCTCTCCCTTACTGAGAGGCATGCAATTAAAGTCTTTTTTAATATAAGCCATTAAATTAAGAATTGAATTTTATTTAATGTTTTCCTCTTTAAATTCATCCTCTAAGATATTTTGTGAATTTTGAAATAGTAAATTTTATTAATATTTCCATTTTCTAAATAAATATTATTTTTTCATTTTATGAACGATAAAATGGTCACATTCTGAGAGGATTACTAATGGTCATATTTAGTGATATATGCATTCAAATTGATTCAAATACATATGTATGTGTGCGTGTGAATAAATGTCTACATATATATACATGCACACACACACACACACATATTCTTAAATTAGATAAAACATTATTATTCACTAATTTCTAGCTACCTAAATCTGGATTAAGTTTCAAAACTCATACTTCTGTTTCAATCAAGTATAATTTATCATTTTAAAATCTAAACCTGAATCAAATAGTTAGTATGGAACAAGTATAGGCTTCCAGGACTTTTTCTAAAATCAGAAATACTTGTTAGGAAGGAGAAATGACAATAATGTCTTGCATGTTTTTAAATGCTCTTCTCTGGTAATTAGTTATGTTGAGTATTTATCTAACCAAATTAAGAAATAATCTTAAAAATGAAGACACTATTACTTGGCACTCTTAATTTGAAATTTACTGGAATGATGGTTTACACAGCGCACAGAGATCTTGAAGTTTCTAGCCCTCCACTTTTCAAGTGTCTATGCATACTATGTTCATAGCTATGTGAACAAACAAAAAGAATCTCACAACAAAAACACAGCCTGAGTCTATATTAGTTTTTGCAGTTATGGGTAATTTTATAGTTTGGTTTAGTTATTAAATATTTTTAATAAGTGAAACATCTCTGGTGGCCGTAACTTTTTGTTTTGATTTTTTTCTTTACTGTTCCTGACAATGATATACTGTCATCCCATTTTAAGTGATTGCTACTTTTCATCATTATATTTTCTAAAACCATTGTGGTAATTTTCATAAGGTTATTCTACAATCATTATTTTTCTTTAAAACCAAAAATGATTTCACGTGATGGTTGCCGATAACATTTTTATCATCTGGATTTAAAATCTTTAGAACATACAACAATATCTCCTTTCCTCCGTAGTATTTCTTAGAGCAGCCCTGTTAAAAAATCTTATTTAAGTCATACTACTTAATAATGTTGTTGATGAAGGGATGATGATGATGGTGTTAGAAACAGAACCAAAGAGTTAATCACAGCGTCCATGTTAGCTGTTATCCTTGTTGCTGTTGCCATAGCCATCTGAGCTTCATGATTCACTCAATGTACTAAAGCATTTTAATAAATATTACCTTAATATAATCAGAAAACTGTAACTACTTGATCATTCAACAGTATTCTTTTGAATTTTAAACAGGGAAGGAAGTGAGCATTTCTCCTCAATACTTAATAGATGCAACATTATATCCAGCCTTTTAGCAAGAACAATACATCCCTGAACTGATCATTTTGTAGTTTAAACACTGCCGCTTGGAGACAGTCAGTTAAATATTTTCAGCTAAATAGACATACTTACTCCAATCCCCAGATGCTTTCCCTGTCACTTCATCTGTCACTAACCTGCCCATTTTTCTGTTTCACGGTCACATTCTGAGAGGATTACCTGACCCTGCAATTCAAACCCAGTCTGCCACAGGTGGGTGTCTGGGATGACCTTTCAAATAGTACTGTATTTTGTAAGAACTTTCAGTACTGAGAATAAAGCATAATATCATGTTCTCAGTAAGATGCACTGTCACCATCTTTCTCCAAGTCAACAAGAGGCCAGAGGTAATGCCTTTAAAACTAACTCACCCAAATCTCTTCTATACTGGAAGAAGACCTATCTGCTCATTTCACAGCCAGTTGCCAGTCTATTGGCTCTCTCTGTATATGAAAGCATAAATTAATGAGGAGAAAAATGAGGAAGGAAAATACCAAGGAGAAGCAATAAAAAGGAATAAAATATTATGTTTCTGATGGCAGGATTCCTAGATGCTTTGGTAATTTCTGTTTCATGCTTTTTCCCTCCAGGATTCCATACAGAATTTGGGGATCATTTGCTATTCCCAAGTTATTATTGCTATATCAATCCACTCTGTCAACCTAATAGTTGAATTAACTCAAATCATGATTTGCCAGCATAATAAACTCAAAATTACATTAGCTGGGAAAGATTCAATGGCAATGAATTAATGAACTATCTGTTCTTGGAGAAAATCATTTACATGTTCTGTTCCTCAGTTTACTTAGCACACATAATTTCTAGAGTCCCTTGTACCTTGATTAGTTTATGATTCTATGAAATTCTTATAGAACAAATGAGAAATATATTTTCTTTTCACAAAGCAGGCCTTTAATTATAACTTTGTCATCATAACTGCAGAGTGAGACTTGGTTTTTAATCTTTAATGTGAATCATTGTATTTAATTACTTAAAGTAAATGTTTTTAAAAATAAATTCTTCCATTTATCTTCTCACATTTTTCCTTCTGTTGTTAGCCTTCCTCTCAATAGATGGTGCTCTTTTCTCAGAGACAATACTTATCTTATTCCTCATGAAAAGATCAGAGAAATTAGTTTTATTCTTTAAAAATCATTAATTAAAGAAATCAGACACATGAGTGGAAAGAATTGCTTACAAGCAATTTGCAGCATCTTGGTAATAAAAGCATACCAGGGAGAGCAATTGTTAAATGATTTAAGAGCTCCTCTCAAACCTGCAATACTTGCTGAATAGGTGAAACAAATATTGTAACTAAAAGTGAAAATGCCATGTTCTCTACATACACATACCCCTGGTTAAAAACAAAAAACAAAAAACATCTATCTAGGAACCATTTTAAAGTGTTAAAATATTATTCTTCTTTAACAAAAACAGATACATGCCATTTCACATTCACATGTAGTATTTGAATATACAGGTAAACACCAACACAATCAGCATCAATCACAATCAATATTGAGAGCTTGCACACTCTGCCAAATATAGGTGGAACATCTAGGTAAACAGAAAGTGGACCACAATTCTTTTGAATTAATTTTACCTGATAAGAACACTTTGTTTACAGCACCATCACAACTTCCTGTATGAGAGTTTCTGTAGTTTCTAATGTGGAATTATGGTGCTTTTGGTGACTCCTAATTAACTCCAACTTGTGGAGGCATTGAAATACAGCCATGCCCTGCGGTTCTCCTGAACCATCCTACCCATTCCAGATGCAGTTTGTGACTTAGGCGATCTGAAGCTACCAACAGCAAACTAATCTAAGCAACACAGCTGTCATGTTTGTTATAAAAGAGCAAAACTACCATGGAGAGATGCCAGGAAAACTTCCTTTATCTAGTGTTGCCTCAGGATGAAAGGAAGAGTTAGTTAAGGGCTGCTACAGCAGGGGAGGAGGAAGGGTGGGGTTGTGGTACAGGGAAGTACTGAACCAGCAGAAGTAGGAAAGTTGCCAGGGTTCATCTCAAAACAACTGAGAAGACTTGCAACCTACCACCCACTCCAACCCGCCCCTCAACCAAATTTGGGAAAGCTAACTAGAATTTCTAGAATTTCTCTGTCATTTTTCACAACTTACTCTTTCCATAGCTCCTGCAGAGGGACTGAGTGTAGGACTCTGACAAGAGCCCTCTTTGCTCAGAATAAGGAAGAGCTCTAAGTCTACACTTATCTTCACCCCCACCCCTAGACCTTTGTAGCTTTTACCAAAGCAACTTCTCTGCTTCTGAAATTTTGGAGTATTTCTGTAGCAATTGGGGAAATACAGAAGTAGCAATCACTGTCCATGGTCGCCTCTAGAGTTTCCCCGGTTTACCTCCCCTCTTTCATCCTCCCGCCCAAGATTGAGCCCTGGGGGTCAGGTGTCTCTTTGTACCCCCATGAGCCTCTGAATCCTCCACTTGGAGCCCCTTCCTTACCTGACAATCACATACATGACCAGGAAGTTTCCGAAGAGCCCCACCACGCACACGATGGAGTAGAGGGCCATGATGGTGATGGCCGTGATCATGGAGGGGCTGCCAGTCGGAGGGCAAGGGCTGTCGCTCCCTCCCAGGTCGGTGCGGTTCGGACCGCAGGGGTCGGACAGGTTGCCATCTAAGTGGGACAAGTTGACCCAGGAACCAGGGCTGGGCGCTGGGGAGCAAGTTGAGGGCGCCAAGGGATCAGTGCAATTGCCGGCATTCGCGGGGACTGCGCTGCTGTCCATGGTGCTGACGGTCGGCCGGGCACTGCGGTGCGAGGTAGCCAGGAGCACTAGGACTTTTCGGGTTCCAAGCGCCTCAGCTGCTTCCTTTCGCCGCTGCCACAGCTCTTGCTATTTCTTACAGAGGCCAGTCCTGGCGGAGCCAGAGAGGAGCGTCAGGCGGAGGGGACCGAGCTGAGCATCTGACATTCTCCTCTGCCTATAGCCCCCTCCCACCTTAGTAGTTCACGGAGGCTCATCCCCGACCCCAGGCGGCTGCGGGAGGGGAGGGTGGGCCAAGAGGGATTTGGAGGCTGGAGGGGAGGGAGGAGAGAAAAGGGGTGGATTTTGCGCAAAGCGATCCAAGGAATCGGTCTCCTCACTGGACACTCTTCCGTGCAAACACATCTAAGGGAGGGAGAGAGAGAGAAGGACTGGGGAGAGAGACAGAGTTAGTTTTTGGCAGCAGTGAAAATAAGAAAGGGGGCTAACATCACTCTATTTTCCAGCTCTTTTTTCTCCTTATAATCTGGCAGGGAATACATTGGCTTGATGAAACCCTAACAACCCTGAAACCCCAATGCTCTTTCATCCCTACTGACAATTTTGACTATTTGAGAGTAGGGGACACACAATCTTCTTTTGCAGTCCTTGTTGCTAACATCTAAGAAACGGTAATAATGTTTTTCCAATTTTCTTCCCAACCAACCTGCTGGAAACAACAGCGATCCTCTATTTTCTGAAAAAGAAATGAGAAACAAATAAACTTTTGCGGAGAAAACCTGTTCCCCGCTTTCCCCAGTTTCTCTTAGGGTGAAGTTCTGTTTGCCTCTGATTTTGTCTTAGTGGAGAAGAGGAACAAGAACTGGTTACGGAAATCAGAAGTTTGTGGCATCCAGTAAAATCAGCTAAAGATAATGTTGATCTTTCACATCTTAAATCTCATAGACCTGTTTGGAATTATTTATCCTTGTTAACCCCAGACTTTCTCGATAAGCATATGCTTCTGAGAAGAAGGTTGTTAACACCAAACAAAATTTGCATTCAGTCTGTTTGCTAGTGTAGAAAGTCTAGGAAGAGCCACATAGCATATGGAATTAGAGTGGCCTACAATAAAATCCTTGAGAAGCATGGATACGTTTTTGAATTTTATACCTTACTTTAGAAGTGAGGTATCAAAAAAGAACTTACTCTTTGTATTTACAAATTTGTTTATAAATTAGAAGTCCACCAGTGCTTCTATTTTATAAAGAAATTTGTAAATTCAAAGAGTAAGTTCTTTTTTTGTAAAGTTAACACCAATTCTGAAGTAATTCTCATTTCTGTATGTGTCTATATTTGTGCATGTGTCTATCTTTTAACCATATACATTGAAAATACATATTCCCAGTTGGTCTTGAAAAGCGAACTGCACTCTTGGGAAGCATGGAGGGAAGACCTTGAAAGGAATATTTAATTCCACTATTATTTTTAGGCATTTAGCTTAGAAACAGGTAACTCATAGGTAAACTCGATTAATCATAGGCTATTTTGCTAATGTTCAGTATTATTTTTGTCCTCTTACATTAAAGGATATAATTTTCACAATAAAATGTTACAGAGATTTCCTAGAGACTAAAAAAAAATACCTTAAAACATCTCCTTCCATGAACTAAATGTAACAATTCTCTTATATTGAGCTGAAATTTGTCTGTATGCATTCAGTTCTTTAGTGCTTAGGTCATGTGGAATACAAGATACAGTGTAATAATTCCTGGCCTTGAAGTCAAATCATTTTATGAATCAGCTTTGTAACTTTGTAGCTGTATGAATTTGGATATGTTACTTTACCTTATAGGATGACAGTTTTCTCACTAGTTAGAAAAAGGGGGGTTGGGGCTACTAATATCCAACCTCATATGTCTGTTAGCAGGATTAATTGAGTATATATTGCAATAGTGATTGGTTAATAAATGATAACTCATTACCATTATACTTAATGTATTTAAAATCAACTGATTAGTCTCCTATGCAAGTTAAACATTAGCATCCTTCAGTTGTTTCTTATAAGATGTAGTTCTGAGATCTTTTAATGGCCTTTCTGTTCATCCATTCTCATTTTGTCTATCTGCTCTTAAACTACAGCTCCCGTGTTAAAAACAATGATCTACATTTGCCCTTACCAAAAAACAAACAACAAAAAGAAACTGAGCCAAATTATAAACTTTATCTTTTCACCAGTAAAATGAAAGTTCCATTTTTTTTAATTTTTATTTTTTGGTGATGTTGCTCTCTCAACTCTCCTTAAGTTTACCAATAACCAAATTTTCTAACCACCATCCAAGTCAATTTCACAAATACTAAAGATCTGCTTTGGACTAGTTGCTATGATAGGAGCTGGAATTTAAAAACATTGATACAACTGTTCTTGATTACAGAAGCTTTATTCTTATGCCTGGTGAGTACTGTGTTTCATCTCCTATAAATTCGTAGTTGCTTTGGAAGGAGCTCAGTACAACACTATACACTTTTTTACTTTTAAGTTACATCTTGTTAGATCCAGTTCATGATTCTTATCACCCAAGATCTTTTGGAGTGGTGATTTTGTCATCTTTTGCATGCATTTTGTAATATACTTACTTCTTTTACTCTCCTAGCTTTGTAATCTGACTAATAAGGTTGTTAAGGGAGAACTGCTCACTGACAGGTACTTAATACATAGTGGACTCCCTCCCTCACTCTCTGTGTTTTTTTCTATATTAAATATATATGAATATGCATGTGCATAATATTTGAATTCAATTGAAAAAATAATTAGTGTATATTTTATGCCATTATCTATTTAATAAAATAATCAGGGTGAATTTTTAATGATACAACTTGAAATAAAAAAAACACTTTTATGGGAAATCCTTAATGAATTTTGTCCTTTTTGACTCCATGTACTGTGTTAACCAACCAGGATTTAACTGTATAGACTTATGGACTAGGCATATGCCTTTTCTTCTAGAATTCTAGACAAGGAGCAACCCAATTCCCATTGCACTTTTCTAGAAACAGTTGTTTTTTATTCTGTTTTGTAAAGAATCTCAGTTGCTCTTTAGAGCAGGAATTGAACTTTGCGCTTCATCTTCTTAGCTGAGATTGATGTTTTCCTTTTCTGTTGGTCTCTATGATGCTTCACTGAGGATAGTTTTTATCCTTCTATTTTGAATATAAAATCTTCTGGTTGGCCAGGCGCAGTGGCTCACGCCTGTAATCCCAGCACTTTGGGAGGCTGAGGCAGGTGGATCATGAGGTGAAGAGATCGAGACCATCCTGGTCAACATGGTGAAAACCCGTCTCTACTAAAAATACAAAAAATTAGCCAGGCATGGGGGCGCGTGGAGGCTGAAGAAGGAGAATTGCCTGAACCCAGGAGGCGGAGGTTGCGGTGAGCCGATATCGCGCCATTGCACTCCAGCCTGGGTAACAAGAGCGAAACTCCGTCTCAAAAAAAAAAAAAAAAAAAAAATCTTCTGGTTATCATTGCATGTTCTTCCTTAAGTTGTAATAACATTTATATCATGGTATCTTCCACCCATTTAATGTACAATTTGGGAAACTGCAGGATAAAAATTAATTTTCTTTCAAATGTATTGACAGCCTTGAGAAATCTAGAGAACTGTTGCAGACATACTAAATTAATATCACTTACTATGTAGTATAAAAAGACCTCCGTTTCAAGCTTTTTTTATTTCAGAGTTGCCCTATGGTATATTCTCCCTTTCCTCCATAACTGCTCATTTCCTACTCAAGTGGTCTGAAGTCTATTGTGAAAGCTCAAGTCTCTCATAAAAGGAGATGGACTGTAAATAAATGAGTCAATTTATTAGAAACCTAATTATTTTATACAGTATTGTTCCCAAGCATATAATCTTTTATTTCACTGAGCCTTAATATGTAATCTGTACAATGGAAATATCTGTTTTTTTGTTGATGCTTCTTGCTTAGCACAGGCTTTCTATTTGAAGTAAGAATATTTTACTATCCATTTAGATTTAACATTGCTATCAAACACATACCTTGCAACCTTTTTCACAAAAATTATTTGTTTCAAAGCAATGTATTTATTCATAGCATGGATGAATCCCAGGAAAGTGCTAAAAGTCACTTCTCTTTGAATTTCAACACCTATTGGCTTATTCATAGAACTGCCATCGTCCTACACTTACTTTAATAGCTTGGTCCTGATTCCGTTGAGAGTGGCTGTTAATGGAACACATGATTAATGGCTATTAATGAGAAACACAGACATAAATGCTATGCAGGAAACAATTACAGCGGATTGAAGCTCAGAAGAAGGGACATCCAAGGTATAATTGGAAGAACATTTTATGTATTTGTTTATAGCTATACTCTATGTTATCTAACATTTAAATGTGCATAGCCAATGAGAATGCAAATGCATTGTAATACAGTATTATCCTTGATTGCTGGATTGTTGCATACATATCAATTAAAATGGAATAGGCACTCTTCATTTGCATGTCAAAAAATAAATACGTAAATGAAAGTAAAAAACTCCTCACACCAACTTATATCCAACAAATCTAAAACAAAGGCATCTAGAATAAAGTGGATAAAAGTCCTGGACTTTTGTTAAAAAAAATAAAAAAAAAAAAAGTAGTTCCAAATCTAGTCTCAACTATTTACTTCCCTGTGACTTATTAAATTACTTGTGCTTCCTGATATTTGGGTTTCTTTTCTGTAAAATAAAAATACGAGAATCAACTACAAAGAGAGTTTATAAGATTACACACATATGAAAAAAATTATCCTTTGTCTTATGGCTCTTTATATCCTGCTGTATGTGGCCTAGAAATTAGCGGGAAGAATTATTATAAATATTACACTGTGTTTAGTAGTATGGAATCGACCTTAACCTGATTTTTTTTAAGGGCTTGAAGGTAGTATTTAGGGTTTAACTAAATCAACTCTTTTGAAAATTTATACCAACAACTAGTTTAAAGGATACATAGGGTTAAATATCTTTCTAAAACCTGGAACCTCATTTCAATGCAAATTTTGCTCTTCAGTTTCCTGTTACAGAGGTTTGCCATTGCCCTAGTATAGCCCCTTATCACTTTCTATCTAGATAAACGGTTGTCAGATGTTTCCGTCTCAGGACTCTTTGCACATTTAAAAATTATTGAGGATCCAAAAAGCTTTTCTTTATATAGATTATCTTTATCACAGTCGATCATATTAGAAATTAAAACTGAGAGATTTATAAAAACAATTCTTTATTATTACATTTTAAATAACAAAGACATACCTATTACATGTAAACATAAATATTTTCTAGGAAAAAGCAGCTCTATATTTTTCCCAAACAAGAAAATATTTAGAGTGAAATTGTTTACATTATACAATTCTTTTATTATTATTATTTTTATTATAGTTTAAGTTCTGGGATGCATGTGCAGAACATGCAGGTTTGTTACCTAGGTGTACATGTGTCATGGTGGTTTGCTGCACCCATCAACCCATCATTTACATTAGGTATTTTTCCTAATGCTATCCCTCCCCAACTCCCCAATCCCCTGATAAGCCCCACTGTGTGATGTTCCCCTCCCTGTGATCATGCATTCTCATTGTTCAACTCCCACTTATGAATGAAAACATGTGGTGTTTGGTTTTCTGTTCCATTCTAGTTTGCTGAGAATGATGGTTTTCACCTTCATCCTTGCAAAAGACATGCACTCATTTTTTTTTCTTCATGGCTGCATAGTATTCCATGGTGTGTATGTGCCACATTTTCTTTATCCAGTCTAGCATTGATGGCCATTTGGGTTGGTTCCAAGAATTCTTTTAATGTCTACTTTAGAAGAAGGCAATTGGATTCTCATATCTGCATCTGCATTCAGTCAGTTGCAAAACATTGTTTAGTTGAAGTACGTGAACAAAAATATGGACTTATAATTACATAGATGTCTTTGGAAAAAGGAAGATTATTTTAATAGCCTTTACAAATAATTGTGGGTGTTTTTCTTTAATACTAAACCTAAACTTAAGAAGTGCTAGTTTTTTAAGGGTTAGTTGGTATGTGGAGATTAAAAGCACATTAATAAATTGTTTTATACTTTGGCACGTTTCATTCTATTGATTTGTCTTCCACGTTGAATGAATCTGCTACTCCTGCATGGTTTTATAATAGATGCATTGATCATTTAGAAAATACTAGTTCACTGCATTGTGTCACTTTCCAAACAGTAAAACATGTCATTATAAAATAGCAACAAATCACATTTGTTCATATTACAACTGGTCTTACAGGAAATTTCTCCCAATATTGGGATGTTGTTAAGCTCCCAGTGGGGGACAATTATCCAAGTTCCAACTTCTCTTGAAAGCCTAACGTTAATCATTGGTAATAGACACTTTTAGTCTTCCTTGAGGTGATACATTCAATTCTTTCATTTCAGGAAGATATCTGCCAAACATAGAATTCCAGATAAATGTAGGCTATTGTTTAGTCATTCTTTAAACAAAAATAGTGATCCACTGAAAAGGTGGTTAGTTCAGTTCACATCTCAATCAGTCATGCATGTGCTGTTCCTTGGGGCAAGCATCCTACTTTGCGGCAGAAGCTTCATGTGTCCTCCTCATTTCATCACACACAGATTTAAAGAGATGTACTCACGGGCCAAGATGTAATCAGATTAATACTTTACTGATCCATTAATTATATTTTTAAAAATGGAACTTCTTTTGTATTTTTATTCTGTGTGTGCATGTCTGTGAAGAGCACAGTGACTCCTAGTATGGCATGGGGTTACTGTCTCTATTCCTGCTGAGGTATCAGCAGTTGAAGTTATGATTGCTTATGCACCATTTGTGCAAAAATTCAATATGGTGAAACAGCCATTGAACTTTCTATAATTGTTATGAAAATTGTTTTGACCTCGTTGATCCACTGAAGGAGTCTTAGAGATCCCGTAAATCTGCAGACCACCCTTTCAGAAGCACTGATTTAGGTCACTATAAAAATGTCTCACTTCTTCCTTTTGTTTCCTTTTACTCCATTGAATATTTGTATCAGTGCCATATAACTCTTTCTAAAATCACTTGAGCAAATCACAATCACTCTTTTGCATTATAGCCTTCAATGTCTCCCCCTCAAAAAATTGTATGAACCTGCATTCTTATCTCTGGACTAATGTCTGTGCTTCCTTTCTCTTGATTCTTTTTCTCATTCTCCTCTCCCTGAACTTCATGCTCCAGGGACCACAGAGAAAGCAGTGGGGGAACCACCTTTCTAGCACTTTAATTCTGCTTTCAAACCATTGCACATCTGCCTTTGTATAAAAGACTCTCAGTGGTGTTAATATCGCGGAACTCTTCCATTTTCATTAAAAACTGGCACTTTGTTCATGTTTTCATCACTAACCCAAGGCCTGCCTTCAATTTTCTCTGTTTTTCTCTGCTTCACTTTCTCCTCCTCTGCACTTTAAAATCTGGCCTTTATTTCAGAGGACATTAGGGACTCTCATAATGTTAAGTCTATTGGTGTTTTGGTCTTTATTTTATAGCATCTCTCCTTTTGATATTCTTTATTATCTCTCCCTTCCATAACTTATTTTTTAAAAATTATTTTCCCACCCTGTCCATTTCTTTTGGTTTATCTTAATGCTTTCTTCTTCCTTTGCTTGCATTAAATGTCGATGTTTTCCAGCATTCTCTCTATTACCTTTTCAACGTGCGCTTAAGTAATCTTAAATCCTTCTTGTCTTGATTTTAATCTGTATGTTGACCAATCCAACCTACATCTCTAGCTCTGTTGTTCTCTAAAGCTTCAGATTCGAATACAGATAAGTTAGGTAGACATTTCCACTTAAATAACTCACGGGCACTGGAAATACAACATGCTCAAAGCATTTTCACTTTCTTAGCCAAACGTAGTTTTCTTAATGGCATCACCATCTGCTGAGTTCTCCAAGGCAAAAATCTGGCAGTCTTCCTTGGCCTTCTAGGTAGGCAGCACTACTGTTCAGTGGTTAGAAATATACACTCTGGACCGGGTGAGGTGGTTCATGCCTGTAATCCCAGCATTTGAGAGGCAGAGGTGGGAGGACTGCTTGAACCCAGGAGTTTGAGACCAGCGTGGGCAACAATGCAGGATCCCATCTCTACAAAAACAAAATATTTTCCAAGTATTATGGTGCATACGTATAATCCTAGCTACACCTCTGAGGTGAGAGGATCACCTGAGCCCAGGAGGTCATGGCTGCATAAGCTATCACTGTGCCACTGCACTCCACTCTGGGTGATAGAGACCTTATCTCTAAAAACAGTTTCAAAATAAGTATAAACTCTCATGCCCCATTTCTTGCTAAAATCTTGTTTTAATCATGGGCAAGTGGTGTGACTACAGACAACTTAATCAACTTGTTGATGGCCTGATTTTTTCATTTATAAAATAGGGTTTTCAATAGTGCTTACTTTATAGGACTTTTATAGGTATGAAGAAAATCATAGACTGTTCTCACTGCCTTTGCCACATTCAATTACCATGATTGCTGATTCTACTGTTTGGTATCATGTTTGTTGTTCAGACTTTCATGGCTTATACAGAGTTGTACAGTTTGCTTTTAACTGATCTGTCTTCCTCCATGTTCATCCTACACACTGTAGTCAAAAAGAGATTAAAAAATGGAAACCAGACTGTGTCCTTGCTGATCATGCTTGTTGGCTCCCCAACATTTACAGGATAAAGTTAAATCTCCTGACTTCTAAGGTCCTTCAGGACAAACTCTTCTAGCTGCAATTCTGGATACCCACTGTTTGCTCCTAGCTCCCCATGAATCCTGAACAGCTTATAATTCCCTTTACTTGCCATGTCCTTTTTTCTCTGATTTTGCACATTTTTTCCCTCTAGCACACAGTAGATACTTAAGAAACATTTTATTTTTACTTTTCTGAAATGAAGTCTCACTCTGTCTCCCAGGCTGGAGTGCAATGGCACGATCTCGGCTCACTGCAACCTCTGCTTCCTGTGGTCAAGCAATTCTCTTGCCTCAGCCTCACGAGTAAGTGGAATTACCAGCATGTGCAAACATGCCCAACAAGTTTTTTTCTTTTTTTTTGTTTTTAGTAGAGAGAGAATTTCACCACATTGGTCAGTCTGTTTTCAAACTCCTGACCTCAAATGATTTGCCCTCACAGTCTCCCAAAGTGCTGGGATTACAGGCGTGAGCCACTGCACCCAGCCAATAAACATTTCTTGACTCACTGTAAGGCACTGGTTCTGTTGACATTCTAGACTGGCAGTTATGGAATGTCTCAGCTCCTCAGTCTTTTTTATAGCAACTGACTGCCAGGAGAATGATGCAGATTCAAAGGCTTGGTTCATTCTAGACAAATGTAACAGAGTAGCTCAGAACTTAATGACCTGTGCCAAACAATTAATTGACGTTTCCCTTTAAGTACCTTTAGTAAAACAATAATATAAAATTATCCAAATACCAATATTTTATGTTAACAGTAAGAGACTGTATTTTTGAAATGAAATTTAAGGAAATGTGAGCTACTCACAGAGCTTTTGGTGGGATTAAAGTATCATAGAAAATTTTATTTTTTTCATTGCTTTAAATGGAAAATTAAAACAAACTTCCCTTTTTTTTTTTTCTGAGATGGAGTTTCGCTCTTGTTACCCAGGCTGGAGTGCAATGGCACAATTTTGGCTCACCACAACCTCCGCCTCCTGGGTTCAGCCATTTCTCCTGCCTCAGCCTCCTGAGTAGCTGGGATTACAGGCACGCGCCACCATGACCAGCTAATTTTTTGTATTTTTAGTAGAGACGGGGATTCACCTTGTTGACCAGTATGGTCTCGATCTCTTGACCTCGTGATCCACTTGCCTCAGCCTCCCAAAGTGCTGGGATTACAGGCTTGAGCCACTGCGCCCGGTCTAAAACAAACTTGTAATGTAACCTTAGAATTAAGTTACACTTCAATTCTTTTGGCTGAAATTTCTGCTTCTTATCCTGGATTGTGTATTCTAGGTTTCATTTGCATCCATCAGCAGGTTCAGAGAGCAACACTAGTGTAACTTGTCTTTGTGTTTGTCTGTTCTGTGACTGTTTCATGTAAGAATAAGGAAAGCAATCCACGAATTTTAATGTTGTTTACCACTCTGGATCTTTCTCATCTTATGGAATGTTTCTTCTTTTCAGTGAGGAGATTGCAAAAGTTGATATAGAACAAGGTTTATTACCCACATTTCTTTCCTAATCTCTCTGTACTTTCCAAATCTTATAGGGGAAAATATAACCAATAAAAAAAATAACTACAGAAACGTTTCAAGACATAGTACAATAAGGTATAAATAGAAACAACAAAATATTAAAAAGTAGGGGGACAAAGTTAAGGTTTAGAGTTCTTGTTTTCTTTTTGCTTGTTTATGCAAAAAGTGTTAAATTGTTATCACTTAAAATAATGGGTAACAAGATAGTATTTGCAAGCCTTATGGTCACATAAACTCCCCCAAAATACAAAGAATACACAAAAGCATAAAATGCAAGAAACAAAACCATATCACTAGAGGAAATTACCTTCACTGAAAGGCAGATAGAATGGGAAAAAAAGGAAGATAAGACCACAGAACAACCAGGAAGTAAATAAAAAAATGGCAGGATGATTTCTTACTTATCAATAATAACATTGAATATAAATGAACTAACCTCTCCAGCCAAAACATGAAGAGTGCCTGAATGAATGAAAAATCAAGACCCACTGATCTGTTGCCTAAAATAAACAAACTTTACCTATAAAGATACATGTAGACTGAAAATAAAAATAAAAAGGGCATTCTATGTCAATGGAAACCAAAAAAGAACAGGAGTAACTATACTTGTATCAGACAAAATAGATTTCAAGACAATAGCTATAAGGAGAGACAAAGAAGGTTGCTGTATATAAAGGGGTCACTTCAGCAAGCAGATATAACAATTTCAAATACATTTGTACCCAACATTGGGTACCCAGATATGTAAAGCAAATATTGTGAGAGCTAAAGAGAGATAGGCCCCAATATAATAATAGCTAGAGACTTCAACAGCCAACTTTCAACATTAAACAGATCTTCCAGACAGAAAATCAACAAAGAGACCTCAGAGTTAATCTGTACTATAGACCAAATGGACTTAATACTTACAGAACATTTCATGCAACAGTTACAGAATACACATTCTTCTCCTAAGCACATGAATCATTCTCAAGGATGGAGCATATATTAAGTCACAAAACAAGTCTTCAAACATTCAACAAAATTAAATACTATCAAGCATCTTCTCTGATCACAATGGAATAAAGTTAGAAATCAATAACAAGAGGCATTTTGGAAACTGTACAAACACAGGGAAATTAAACAATATATTCCTGAATGATCAATGAGTTAATGAAGAAATTAAGAAGGAAATTGAAAAAAGTCTTGAAACAAATGATAATGGAAACACAGCATACCAAAACCTATGGGGTATAGCCAAAGCAGTACTAAGAGAGAAGTTTGTAGCTACTAAGTGCCTACATCAAAAAGAAAAAGAAGAAACCTTCAAATAAACAACTTAATAATGTATCTTAAAAAACTAGAAATGCAAAAACAAATCAAAGATAAAATTAGTAGAAGAAAAGAAAGGATAAAGATCAGAGCAGAAATAAATGAAACTGAAATGAGAAAAAAATACAAAAGATTAACCAAACAAAAAGTGAGGTTTTTGAAAAGATAAAATTGACAAACCTTTAGCCAGACTAACTAAGAAAAAAAGAGGGTAGATCTAAATGAATAAAAGTCAAGGATTAAAAAGAAGACATTAGAACTGATACTACAGAAATTCAAAGGATAATTAGTGACTACTATGAGCAGCTATATGTCAAGAAATAGGAAAATCTAGTGGAAATGAACCAATTTTTAGACACATACTACCTACCAAGACTGAACCATGAAGAAATCCAAAACTTTAACACATCAATAACAGGTAATGAGACACAAGCCAGAATAAAGGTCTCCCAGTAAAGAAAAGCCCAGGACCTGGTGGCTGCACTACTGAATTTTACCAAACCTTTAAAGAAGAACTATTACCAATTCTACTAAAACTATTCTGAAAAATAGAGGAGGAGGGAATACTACCAAACTTATTCTATGAGGCTAGTATTACCAAAATCAGACAAAGACAACTACAAAAGCAGAAACTCAAAATAAAAAAAAAACGTACAGACCAAGACCTCTGATCAATACTGATGCAAAAATCTTCATGAAAGTAGCAGCAACCTGAATTCAACAATATATTAAAAAGATAATTCATCATGACCAAGTGGGATTTATCCCTGGGATGCAAGGCATACACAAATCAATCAATGTGATACATCATATCAACAGAATGAAGGCCAAAAACCAGATGATCATTTCAATTGATACTGAAAAAAAGCATTTGCTAACATTCAATATCTATTTATTACAAAAACCCTCAAAAAACTGGAGATAGAAGGAACATACCTTGACATAATAAAAGCTATATATGACAACCCCCCAGTTACTATCATACCAAGTGGGGAAAAACTAAAAGCCTTTCCTCTAAGATTAGGAACATGACAGGGATGCCTATTTTCACCACTGTTATTTAACATAGTACTGAAAGTAGTAGCTAGAGCAATCAGACAAGAGAAAGAAAGTCCATCCAAGTTGGAAAGGAAGAAGTCAAATTATTTGTGTTTACAGATTATATGATCTTATATTTGGAAAACTCTAAGGACTACCAAAAAACAATTAGAACTAATCAACAGATTTAATGAAGTTTCAGGATACAAAATCAACATACAGCAATCAGTCGCACTTCTGTATGTCAACAGTGAACAACCTGAAAAAGAAATCAAGAAAGTAATTCCATTTACAATAACCAAAAGTAAAATTAAATACTTAGGAGTTAACTTAGCCAAAAAAGTGACAGATGTCTATAATGAAAACTATAAAAATATAATAAAATAAATTTAAAAGGACACCAACAAAATGAAAAATATTCCATTATTATGCATTGAATGAATCAACATTGTTAAAATATCCACACTATTGAAAGCAATCTATGAATTTAATGCAATTTACATGAAAATCCTAATGATATTCTTCACAGAAAGAGACATAGTAGTCCTAAGATTTATATGAAACCGCAGAGGATCCAGACTAGCCAAGGCTCTCCTGAGCCAAAAGAACAAAACTGAAGGAATCATATTACCTGACTTCAAATTGTACTGCAGAGTTAAAGTAAACAAAATAGCATGGTACTGGCATAAAAACAGACATATAGACCAATGGAACAGAATAGAAAACCAGAAACAGGGCTGAGCGCGGTGGCTCACACCTGTAATCTCAGCAGTTTGGGAGGCCGAGGCGGGTGGATCATGAGGTCAAGAGATCGAGACCATCCTGGTCAACATGGTGAAACCCTGTCTCTACTAAAAATACCAAAAATTAGCTGGGCATGGTTGCGCGTGCCTGTAATCCCAGCTACTCAGGAGGCTGACGCAGGAGAATTGCCTGAACCCAGAAGGTGGAGGTTGCAGTGAGCCGAGATCGCGCCATTGCACTCCAGCCTGGGTAACAAGAGTGAAACTCCGTCTCAAATAAATAAATAAATAAATAAATAAATAAATAAAACCCATAAACAAATCTGCACACTTACAGTGAACTCAGTGTTTTACAAAGGTGCCAAAAACATACACTGGGGGAAAGACAGTCTCTTCAATAAATGGTGCTGGGAAAACTGGATAGTCATAAACAGAAGAATGAAACTAGACCCTTATCTCTCACCATATACAAAAATCAAATCAAAATGAATTAAAAACTTTAAGTCCTTAAACTATGAATCTCCTACTAGAAAACATTGGGGAAACTTTCAAGGATGTTGGTCCGTGCAAAAATTTATTTAGTAATACTCCACAAGCACAGGCAACCAAAGCAAAAATGGACAAATATCAAGTTGAAAAGCTTCACAGCAAAAGAAACAATCAACAAACTGAAGAGACAACCTACAGAATGGAGAAAATATTAGCAAACTACCCATCTGACAAGAGATTAATAAACATTATATAGGGAGGTCAAACAACTCTATAGGAAAGAACCTAATAATCTGATCAAAAAAATGGGCCAAAGATTTGATTGGACATTTCTCCAAAAAAGATATGCAAATGGAAAACAGGCATATGAAAAGATGCTCACCATCACTGATCGTCAGAGAAATTCAAATCAAAACTACAATGAGGTATCATCTCCAGTTAAAATGGCTTATATCCAAAAGACAGGTAATAACAAATGCTGGTGAGGATGTGGAGAAAAAGGAACCCTCATAAACTGTTGGTAGGAATGTAAATTAGTACAACCAGTTGGAAGTTTCTCAAAAAACTAAAAATAGAGCTAACTTACAATCCAGCAATCCAACTGCTGGGTATGTACTCCAAAGAAAGGAAATCAGTATGCCAAAGAGATAGCAGCACTCTATTTTTTATTGCAGTACGGTTGACAATAGCCAAAATTTTGAAGCAACCTTAGTGTCCAACAGCAGAAGAATGGATAAAGGAAATGTAGTATTCATATATAATAGAGTATTATTCAGCCATAAAACAGAATGATACTGTCATTTGCAACAACATGGATGGAACTGGAGGTCATTATGCTAAGTGAAATAAGCCAGAAACAGAAAGACAAACTTTGCATGTTCTCACTTATATGTGTTATCTAAAAACCAAAACCTTTGAACTCATGGAGATAAGAGGGTAGAAGGATAATTGCCAGAGGCTGGGAAGGATAGTCGGTGGAAATGGGGGAGGTGGGGATACTCATTGGGTAAAAAGAATAAAATCTTTAGAGTATATAAGATGTAGTATTAGATAGCACAATAGGGTGACTACAATTTAAGTTGTACATTTAAAATTACTATTTTTTTGTGTTTGTAACACAAAGGATAAATGTTAGAAAGGTTGGGTGCTTGATTTTGCATAATATGATTATTACACATTGCATATATGTATCAGAACATGCCATGTACCTTATAAATACATACACCTACTAGGCACCCATAAAATTGAAATTAAAAAAGTTTTAAGTGGTAATATTGTTAAGAAATATGTGATATAAGAAAAAGCAAAATTAATGGGGGAGAAATTATGTGTTCAAAAAAAGAAGATGTTAATAGAGTTTGGAGTGAGGTTCTTGGAAAATAGCCTAATGCTGGATATGAGGAAGGTGGGTCTCGCACCCAAATATAACACACTTTGTTTTTTCAGGGACGTGTAAAACATGAGGAGAAAGGTTATTCTGGGTCTGGGGATTGAGTCTTCATTCCTGAACCTGCAGTTTGGGTGGGAGAATGATATTGTGATTAGAAAAGAGTATCAAATGTTTTATCTTGGGCCAATATAAGTAGACTTAATCTGTTTTCATTATTTACTAGGACTATAATAGATTTTGGTCTCCCTCTTGTTTGGTATGCTGGACCCGAAAAGACAAAAAAGGGAATTAATGGGGCACAAAACAAAATGAGAAGAGACTTGGAACCCAAGGAGATACACACACACACACACACACACACATATATGTATCTTCTTGGGTTCCAAGTCTCTTCTCATTTTGTTTTGTGCCATATATATATATATATATATACGTATATATATATATATTTTTTTTTTTTCTTCTTCTTTTTTTGTTTGTTTTTGTCACCCAGGTGGGAGTGCAGTGGCCTGATCTCAGCTCATTGTAACCTCTGCTTCCTGGATTCAAATAATGCTCGTGCCTCAGCCTCCTGAGTAGCTAGAATTACAGTCGCAAGCCATCATGCCTGGCTAATTTTTTGTATTTTTAGCAAAGACAGAGTTTTGCCATGTTGGCCAGGTTGATCTTGAACTCCTGATCTCAAGTCATCCATCCACCTCAGCCTCTCAAAATGCTGGGATTACAAGCATGAGCCACTGTGCCTGGGATATATTCTTTTTGGAGGAAGAAAAATCTCTTTGTTCATAACTGAGTGCCTGCAGCTGCATGTTAAACAAAAGTCAGAAGACTTTAATAAATCTTTTGTCTGTGGTTTCCCTTGGAGTTGCTGTGAATACCTACATTATTCTACATAGTGAATAGTTCAGTGCCTCTCACTTGGTGTGTGATTATTAATATGTACTGTTTGATTGGTTGATTGAACAGTTGGCCTAATTGACTAAGTGGATTGAATGGGTAGATGACAAAGGACACAGCACAGTTATAGAGTAACATACCACTTCCATTTAAATGGTCTTATTTGACTTTTTATTGAGCAGAAATTACTTTATTTCAGTGTTTCTAATTCAGAAGTTGATGCTGAAATTATTCCAAAACTTAACAATGGTCACCTATATGAAAAATAGCAGAATGGGAAATTTAGGAAGTTAGGTGTTGGGGAGGCTTCACGACTCCTTCAGATGTCTTCTCTTTAACCCTTTTCATGACTCAATGGATATAAACAATAACTTTTCCTGACAGTCTTCCAGACACTGTATTGGGTACTTTCTTTGAATAACCATATGAGATAGGTTCTGTCCTGTCTCCGTATCCAGGTGCTTGAACTAGGCTCTGTGGGAAGATGGAGTGAATGCCTTCAGGAACTATCCTCTTTAGCCATGACATTCTGCCCTGATCTCACATTTACCTGTGCCCCAGTGCCATCAAAAGCCTAGAAGAGATGCTGTCCATCATAAATACCTGGATTAATACACATGGCAAAATGCACTGTGACCATGTCAAATCTCAGGTAGATTTTTGGCTGTGACAAATAAATAATACACATTAATTTATTTGACAAATATTTACTGAGCATCACCTGTTTGTCAGGCAGTAGTACAAAGAACTTAATTAAAAGAGTAAAAACACAAAGTCCCTGGTTTAATGGAGCTTACATTGTAGAGTGAGGAAAGAAAGACGTGGTGTGAGAAGAAGGGAAGAGAGAGAGAGAGAGAAAAGAAATTAGTTTCATGTAATGTCAGATCGTGATAAGTGCTACAGAGAAAAATAAGTCAAATTTGTGTCAAAATCAGCTTGATAACCGAATAAGAAAGTAAACTAAAAAGTAAACTGAGATGTTTGTATTTGATTACATAAACAGGATCATATCCGTTAAGGGAATAAACCTCAATCACTGTTTCTGGATACAATTAGTAAACATTGTGTGTTTTATTTTTGTTTGTTTTCAAAGAATTTTTTTTCTCTTTATTTGGCTGGTGGGAGTGGATTTTGCCAGTGTGACTTTGAGGTAGATTATTAGAGTTATTGCTGGGTCAAAGGATACATGCATATGTAATTTTGCTAGATATTATTAACTTTCTTTCCTTGGGAATTGTACATTTTGCAACTCTATAAGAAACCTGATTTCCAGTTGAGATACTCTCCACCAGACTCAATCTCTTTCTGCTATATACTAGAGCTCCTATCATAGTGAAAAATACAGTCACACATACCGCATTTTCACACATGCCAACATAGCTGTTGTGTATTCCCAACCTTGGAAAATAACTTAATGTTATGTTGCAAAAGTTGAATTAGAATTCTTAAACTTAAAAATAACTTTCAGCATAAGTCCTTCAATATGTTTTATCAGCAATTTAAATTCTTATCAGAGTCAAGGATACAAAGTAAAATACTTTCTAAAGAAATTTAGCTACTCTTCACTCACCGCCTTTTCCCCTTCTTCTCTCTTATAGCTAATTAAAAATTTTGTTCACTCCGTAAATTGTTACCATAAAGAGATATGTATATGTATTAATAGTAGTTTCTCTTCTATTCTTAGGTAATTGTTGTCACACGATACAATTTTATCTCCTCCCTGCTTTCTTATGCTTTTTGTGTATAAATTTGTAATCTGTTACTTTAATATAGTTTCCTGCAATACTACATAATGATAAGCAGAGATATTTGTAATTCTAAACATTTTTTTGTGTGTGGAATTACCATAGTTTTATTCAGTCCCTTATTAATGAACATTTGAGTTGTTCTCTGAAATTTGCTTTTCTAAACAATACTACAGAGAATTGCCCTGTGCATTTTGGATTTTTGCCAGTGTGACTTTGAGGTAGATTCTTAGAGTTATTGCTGGGTCAAAGGATACATGCATATGTAATTTTGCTAGATATTATTAACTTTCTTTTCTTGGGAATTGTACATTTTGCAACTCTATAAGAAATGTATGTGAGTATCTGATTCTTCATGAATTTGACATCAGAGTATAATTTCAACCTTTTGGATTTGTACTGATCTAGTAGGTGAGAAATGGTATCTCAATGTAGTTTTAATTGTATTTCACTTAGCAGTGAGGTTGACCATCTCTTAGAGTTAAGAGCTGTTTGCTTTTTTGTGAGATATCTTCAATTCTCAATCCTATTTAAAAATAGGGCTTTTTGTTTTTTTTCCCTTTATTTTAGAAGATCTTTATATATTAGAGATATTGCACCTAGCTATTTTTTCAGTTTGTCATTTGTCTTTATTTGCTCATGATTTTGCCATACAAAAATATCTTTTTATTTTATGTATTCATATTTATCAATTTTTCCTGTATTACTTCTGGACTTTGAGTAGTAGTATGGCAATTTTCCCATTCTCAGATTACAGAATTGATACATGTTAACATCTAGTACTACAGTGTTTAATTTTTTAGAATCCACTTTTTATTCCTTTTGGAATTTATTCTCAGGTATGATGTAAGAGACTGATTGAATTGTTGTATTTTTCTCTATGTCTATCCAATTATCTCAAGTCAATTTACTAAAAAGTTCCTTTTTTTGCCTCAGACTTGAGATTCTACCTTTACCGTATCCTATATTTTCTATGTGTGTATGTATATGTAACTCAGTTGATTTCTGAATTTTTAAATTTTGTTTCATTAGTCTGTCTTTCTATATAACACATTCTACACTGTTATGAGACTTTCAGTGGATTTTAATAACAAATAAGACTAGCCACTCTCCCCAGGTGTTTGCTTTTTTTCACAAATGAACTGTATAATTAAAGTCTCAAGCTCTAGAAAGAAAAACCAATGGTGTCGTATTAAATTTCTAAATTACCTTAGGGAGAACTGATCTCCTTATAAGGTTGGTTCTTCCTATCTGAGTACATGGTGCATCTTTTCATTTGTTTAAGTTTAATTTTGTGTCTTTGAAGAGTGTTTTCTAGATTTCCTCTTAGAGATGCAAACATTTCTTTCTAAAATTTAGCCTAGATATTTTATATTATTACACCTTTTGGCTCTATCAAATACAGTCTACTTTTCCACTGTATCTTCAAGTTAGTTATGTGTACATACAGGATATTGCTTTTGGTAGGCTAACTTTTTATACCCTATGCCTTATTCAATTCTCTTATTGTTTAAAGCAAATTTTTTATTTTGGAGAATTTTAATTTCATTTTTCCATGGGGTTACATATATTATAGTAATGGGAAAATTACTTCATTTAAAAATTCAAAACCTCATAGACCTTTTAGAAATGCATATACCACATTAATGAAAGTATATCTGTGCTCAGTGAGCCCAGCAGTAACGTATTCAAGGACATAGCTTATGATGCAATCTTTGCTTAGCTGGGCTTTTTTCTAAATTCAGCATAAGCAAATTTTAAATCACCTTACCTTCAATAGTCATTAAATTTCCTTTAAGGTACCAGGTATTAGTTTTGTATATATGGTCCTGCATGTCAAATTTATCAGTTCCTCTCATTGTCTGTCACTCTTAATCTTCATTTTTTTTTATGATGACCAGTAGCCTGTTCAGCTTTTTGTCCATGGTAGGAAATCTCTTAAATATTAGGTTATATTTTTCCTTCCTTCATAATCCTTACCTGGCTTCTCATCTTACTTAGAGTAAAATCAAGTTTCTTCAAATGGCCTACAAGGCCCTACAAGATTTGTGTCTCAACTCACTCCTCCACCACATTTGTGACCTTATTTCTACCACATTTCCCTCATTTCTTCCTTACAGCTTCTGCACTTGAAATATTTCTCCCAGATATTTCTGTGGCTCATTTATTTACTTCCTTAAGGTGTCTTATCAATTAGATCAAATAGTTGAGTAACCTCTTTCCTGACCTCTCCTTTAAGGCAGCATCCACATCATGGTACATGCATCCTTGGCCCCATTTCTTACCCTTCCTTGTCTCTGTATCCTTTACTATATTGAATTCCTTCTCTCAATAGGTAGGTTGACCTGCTCTGTTCTTTGACTCCAGGATCAACAATATGGCTTTCTTTACCCAATAGAATGAGCTGGAAATGACAGTGTGTTAGTAAGTCTAGGTCTCAAGAAGCCTTGGCTGTTTCCATTTGTCTTCCCAGCACTTCCAAAGCCTTGATAACCTGCTCAGCCTAACATGCTGGAGGTGGAGACACATGCTTGTTGCTCCAGTCACCTTAGCCAAGGTCAGCTTTGATCATCCTTCAGTCAGCCAACCCCTGCCAATATCAGCATAGTTGACAGATCTCAGACACATGAGCAATAAACATGTATTGCTGAAATGTGACAATTTTGTGGCAATAGTAAACTAATGGACACATTATTGATACTTTATTTTACTAAGCTTTATTATACGTTATTCATTATTCAATCTATTAAATTTTACTTATGTGTTTATTGTTTTCTACTCTTTGATGTTAACTCCATGAAGGCAGGAAATTTTGTCCAATATGAAATTGGTTCCCCATAAACATTTGTTAGATGAATAAATTCACAAATTCTTTCTATAACTTTTGCCAACATGCATTGATTATTTCAGGCACTTGAATGGCATTGCTTATAGGATTTCTCAGTTTATTCACTCTCTCTCACAGGCATACATAAAATGATTAAAATTAAATAAACATAGCTATTTATAAGCTCTCTGTAGAATTTCATATGTTAGTTTTTGAAAGTTTCCTGGCTATAACTGGGTGATATTCTATGCATCACATCCTTCATTATTATTGCTCTCTCTTGATTATTGGGTAAATTTAAAAAGCAGGAATCAAAATGTTTGGGGCTCAAGGCTATGTCCACTTGAAAACTCTCTTCCTTTTTTTGTAGGACTAAATCGTCAGGGATATGATGCAATAAATACTATGGAACAAATTTATTCATATGCTATTTGTGTCCCTCCCATTCCCACCAACCAAATTCACATGTTGAAACCCTATTCCCCAATATGAGGGCATTTGGAGATGAAGCCTTTGGCAGGTGGTTGGAGCTTTCATGATGGAATGAGTGCCCTTATGAGAACAGACACAAGAAGGCTTTCTTCCTCTCTCCTTGCTCTCTGCCATGTGAAGACACAGCAAAGGGCAGCTATCCACAAACCAGGAAGAAAGTGCTCATTAGAACTTGATCTTGGACTTCCCAGGGTCCAGAACTTTGAGAAATAAATTTCTGTTGTTTAAATCACCAGTCTATGGTATTCCATTATAGCAGCCCTAATCGATTGAGATACATTTCATTCATTTTTAGAAAATATGTCATAGATCCTATTTTTACTTTTGAACGCTGCTGCAAATGAATACATGTAAAGATAGAAAAAATAATTAATGAAAATATAATAGAAAGAGCAATTGTGATGAAAATTCTACCTTTGAGTTTAAGACTCCAGGCCAGACACTTTTTGCCACTTTAATCCTTTGAAGAGATGATACTTAAGAGGGCTCTGAAAATAAAATGCTACCATAAAGGCCACTGTTTGCCCAAAGTGGGAACTGCAAAAAATTATATTTTCAACTTAAGTCTGCCCAGTATATCTTGGGGAAAAGAAGACATTAACTAGTCATGATCCAGAGCCAAAGTTAATGATACATTTACTGCTACTTTCCAAGAAGTAGAAATTCCCAATAATTTAAACATTGTGGAAAGTTTGTATTATGACAGCAATTAAAAAACAAATGTTTATTTCTACTGAGCTTTACGTGGTTGAGATTATTTCAGAAATGTGCCAACTATTAAAACACAGTTATTAAAAATCATAACTTGTTACACTTCTATTATTTAGCCCATAGTTATGTCCAAAAGTTTTGTTCTAAGCTTTTGTTTAGTCCAAATTTTTTGTTGAAGCAGTAATTGTAAATACTCAGTTCCATTGGTGGTGTTATTGATTTGGTCTCATCACATAAATGCTAAAAATGCAATTTGATATTTCAGTTTTTACATTTGGAAGTGGAAATCCAATAAATTAGTTGATAATCGAAGTATTGCTTGAATTGCTTGGAAAGGAGACTCACCTTGGCTCTCAAAGTATCACCCTTTTTATTTCTGAATGAATCTTTTTTTCATATTAAAAGTTAAATCCATGTTCTCTACAAACATTGATGCAACATAATTTTAATAGTACCATCTGTGTTCATTGTCCATCTATGAAATAAATAAATACATGGGCCTATTTTGTGCTCATTCTAATAATGACTGTCAAAGATTATTTCTTTTTGAAAAGAGGAAATGTTCTAAAATAGTCTACACACAAAAAGTGGAAAACTGTGACATCATTTAAAAAGTTGTGGTCAGAATGCTTTTTTTTACTTTTTCTTGAACATTCATACATTAATGTAATTGAAAAATATGTGTTTTTTCAATTAAAATTACTTGGGCTTAAATTCTTTGTATGTGTGACCATTGTGTAAATACACATGCACATAGGTGTACAATGATAATTATGAAGTCTTGAGGCAGTCTATACTTATACTAAAAAATATCACTTTTGTGAAATTTTTTAATCTGCCAAAGCTTTCCTACTCTTTGCCATTGGTTAATTTATGTAAATATTTAATTTCCTTAACTGGGAGACCTAGATTTCTCTATAAGTTGTCCAAGCTGCCAACTGTCTGATAAAGTTAAGAAGTCACCATAAGAACTCTGAAATAATTTCTATAAAACCATAATTTGGGCAGGGCATGGTGGCTCATGCCTGTAATCCCAGCACTTTGGGAGGCTGAGGCAGGTGGATTACGAGGTCAAGAGATGGAGACCATCGATCATCTTGGCCAACATGGTGAAATCCCGTCTCTACTAAAAATACAAAAATTAACTGGGCATGGTGGCACATGCCTGTAGTCCCAACTACTCGGGAGGCTGAGGCAGGAGAATTGCTTGAACTTGGCAGATGGAGGTTTCAGTGAGCTGAGATCACACCATTACACTCCAGCATGGCATCAGAGCGAGACTCCATCTCAAACAGAAAAAAACAAACAACAACAAGACCCCCAAACCCCCCCATATAATTTGGCATAAATATAATTTATTCCATGGCGACTCTGGGAAAACACAGACATGCACACACACACTTTATCATTTAACCCACAAAACTGTTAACTACTCTTTTTATGCGTAGCATTCTTCATTTCCCGCTCTTACATCACAGGGACAAAGTAGAATGTATGGCATTCAAGAGATGAGTGTCAAGTAGTATTTACTCCTGCTCTTCCAGCAAATGCAATGAAAAGGATTTCTTCAACAAAGTAAATGAGCATCTGGCTCTGAGTTATATGACTTCCCTGTTCCTGACAGTCACCTGGGGTCCTGGTGACCCTGCCCTGGACCATGCTATTTCAGCACTGTGCCTTGCACTGCTTCTCCTGCCACAATGTGAGAGGATATCAGAGTTCTGTGCTCCAGGTTTCGAGGAAAAATTTTGATGGGATGTAAGGGCTGGTTCTTCCCATAGAATTACATTTATTGCATGTAGCAACCACAAGCAGAAAGGGCTGCAATGACATGAAAAGCAGGAGCCCTTTTCTATCATCTCAGAGCAACCCAGTTCTGCCACATCCACTTGACTGAATTCTCTTGTTTGTAGGAGAAAGGGGCAATTCGTGCAGGCAAAGTCACTACCACACACTGAATTAAGAAGCCTACTGACCCAGCTGCTTTTTCATCCTTGCTTTCCTATTTTCCAATGAGTTTTCAGGATGCAAACTTAGTGCAGGCATACAATATTGTGACACATCACACTTCCTTTGAGCTCGGAGGAGTATTCTCCTCCAAATGAATCTGGAGGGCTTCCCAGCTTTGGTGCTGATGGATTTAGCCCTCGTCATTTTCTTTACAGGAAGACAAACAAAGTAGTGGTGGGAAGGAAAGCTTGAACAACAAGCAAATGCGTGTGCAGTGATGAGCCAAAGACAATTTTGTTTTTGGATGAGAGGATTTTGAAATTAAAATTCTAGTTGCCTCCATTCAGATATAAGATCAAAACTGGTTTAGGGTGATTTGAGAAACATCTCTGCTCACTAAAGTAACCAGGAGTATTTTTAATAAATAGGTGACCTTCCCAATAGAGAGAGACCATTTTTTTCTTAAAAGAAGATAATAGCCTGTAATCCCAGCACTTTGGGAGGCCAAGGCGGGTGGATCACGAGGTCAAGAGATCGAGACCATCTCGGTCAACATGGTGAAACCTGTCTCTACTAAAAATACAAAAAATTAGCTGGGCACGGTGGCGGGTGCCTGTCATCCCAGCTACTCATGAGGCTGAGGCAGGAGAATTGCCTGAACCCAGGAGGAGGAGGTTGCGGTGAGCCAAGATTGCACCATTGCACTCCAGCCTGGGTGACAAGAGCAAAACTCCATCTCAAAAAAAAAAAAAAAAAAAAGAGAAGATAATATACCAACGGTTGTTATTTATTAAGGTCTATGGTCCAGACACTCTTTAAATTCATTTAATACCTATAGCAATGCTATGAAGTAGGGATTTTCCTTACCCTCATTGTATAGGTTGGAAACTGGAATAGGATATAAAAATAATGTGCACAATTTTATAGAGTTAGTATAAAGTATGAAGTAAAATTGAGTATCATTTGGGTAGTCTTCTTTCTAGCCTGTGTTTCTAACCATTTTCCTCGACTTTGCTCATTACAATATATGGTTAGCATTCACTTTGGTGATGGACAAGCCAGCCTTCGACCCTGGATCTGACAACTTTCACAAATCTGTTTCTTCATCTGGAAATTTAAGATAATAGAGTCAAACTCACTGTGTTCAGAAAAAAGGAATAGAATATGCTTGGCACACTTACTTGTATAAAAACATTTAAATTAAAAACTAGTACCTTTATTTAAACTTAATGTATTGTCAGATTAAATACCAAAACGAGTTTCTTGGCTGCCTCCTTGCAGTGAGAGGCTCTCCCCATTCCTTCATCTGTGCTTATTTATCTGTCTGTCTCTCACATGTGGGAGAAGAACTGAAGATTTTTGATATTTGCTGAAATATCCTGCAAGTTTGGCTGGTTTTTTTTTTCAGGGAAATTATAGAATAACCTCATTTTGAAGTGACGTCTGAGGTCAAGTTCTCTGCCTTTGTTCTGGTAGTGCTTGGTTTTATGTAGACATTGAGAAAATGTTTTCATAGTGACCTACATCACAGGAATGACTGCAATTTTATAGGAATCTATCACAAACCATTATTTCTTGTTAAATAGAAAGGATATTTTATTCAGGGTTTATTTTGTGAGAAGCATGAGGAAATATATGTAAGGACATTAGAAAACCACCTATTTTATAAATCTCCTCCTTCATGCCACATCTCCTTCTATATACCACTCCACGTATTACCTTCCAACTCATTTCTTCCAACTTGTCACTCATTCAGTCTCGACTTCACTTCCTATGACTTTTCAACCTATTTAACCTAGCTTTCACTTTCATTGTTCCATAGAAATGGCTCTTAATAAGATCACTCTTGGTTTTTATTCTGATAAAAGTAATTGATCCAGCTCTTTCCTGACCTACTTATTTTCTCTTTCTCTAATTTTTGTAGGTACACAGTAGGTGTATCTATTTATGAGGTACATGAAATACTTTGACACAGATATGCAATGCGTAATAATCACATCATGGTAAATGACATACCCATCACCACAAGCATTTATGTTTGTGTTACAAACAATCAAATTATATTCTTTTAGTTATTATAAAATGTACAATTAAATTATGGACTGTAGTCACCCTCCTGTGCTGTCAAATACTAGGTTTTATTCACTATATGTTTTGTACCCATTAACCATCTCCACTGCCCCCTGTCCACCCTCTACTAACCTTCCTAGCTTCTGGTATTTAACCTTCTATTTTCTATCTCCATGAGTTTGATTGTTTTAATTTTTAGCTCCCACAAATATGCAAGAATCTGTGAAGTTTGTCTTTCAGTGTCTGACTTATTTCATTTAGCATAGTGACATCCAGTTCCATCTATACTGTTGAAAATGACAGGATGCTATTCTTTTCTATGGCTGAATCATATTCCATTGTATTTATGTACCACATTTTCTTTATCCATTCATCTGATGATGGACACTTAGGTTGCTTCCAAATCTTGGCTATTGTGAACAGTGCTGCAAGAAACACTGAAGTGCTAATAACTCTTCTATACTCTGATTTCCTCTCTCTTGGGTATATACCTGGCAACATGATTGTTGGATTGTATGGTAGCTCTTTTTTTCATTATTTGAGGAATCTCCAAACTGTCCTTCACAGTGGTTAAACTAATTTACATTCTCACCAACAGTGTATGAGAATTTCATTTTCTCCACATCCTTGTCAGCATTTGTTATTGCCTGTCTTTTCGATACAAGCCATTTTAACTGAAGAGAGATGATATCTCATTGTAGTTTTGATTTGCATTTTTCTGATAGTCAATGATGGTGAACATATTTTCATATGCCTGTTTGCCATTTTTACACCTTCTTTGGAGAAATATCTAATCATTTTTTGCCCATTTTTGATTGGATTATTATTAGATATTCTCCTATGGAAAAAAATTTTCCATAAGAAATTTTATCATTGATGTTATTCAGTATCTTGATTGTGGTAGTGATAAAATTACTTCTTCTTCTTTTTTTTTTTCAATTGGTTGAGTTTTTCTAATGACCTGGGATTGATAGAAAAGAAATGTTCAGGTTAAGATAAAAGATGTGGAGACCAGAGTTTCTTCGAAGTTGTTTTTTTTTTTTTCATTCTTTTATTTTACTTGACTTTTTTTTTTTTTAATGGATTGGGGGTTTCAGTGGGACAGGGGAATCACAAGGAATCAGGTGTTCAGAGGAATGTATTGAGTAGAGGTGAGGAACTAGGATGTTGAAAAGTAAAAAAAGGAGAGAAGGAGAGGAAGAAAGAGGAAGAAAAAGAGGGAGAGAGAACAGGAATATTGCTTCATTCTAAAAATGGGTATTAATAATGGCCAATCAATATTTTGTGTATTTAAAATGGAGAATTCTATAAATATTTATTGAGTTTACTTGTTCCGGATCTGAGTTGAAGTCCTGGATATCCTTATTAATTTTCTGTCTCGTTGAGTCTAAATCTCGTCATGGGTCTTATGTATCTGGGTATTAAGATCTCTTATTGTTGCATTGATCCTTTTACCACTGTATCTTTGTTGCTTTGAAATCTATTTTATCAAATATGAGAATTGCAACTCCTGCTTTTTGTTTATTTATTATTTTTGCTCTCCATTTGGTTGGTAAATTTTTCTCCAACCCTTTGTTTTGAGTCTTTGTGTATCTTTGGATATACCGTTAGGTTTTGGCTATATCTTTTGATTGGGGGATTTAGTCGATTTAAATTTAGGGTTACTGCCATTTGATGTTAACTGGCTATTTTATCCATTCGTTGATGTAAATTCTTCTTTATGTTGATGCCCTTTACTTTTTGGTATATTTTTAGAAAGGCTCATACTAGTTGTTCCTTTCTATGTATAATGCTTCTTTCAGAAGTTCTTGTAAAGCAGGCCTGGTGGTAATAAAATCTCTGAGTACTTGCTTGTTCATAAAAGATTTTATTTTTCCTTCAATTGTGAAGCTTAGTTTGGCAGGATATGAGATTCTAGGCTGAAAGTTCTGTTCTTTAAGTATGTTGAATATTGGCCCCCACTCTCTTCTAGCTTGTAGGGTTTCCACTGAGAGATCTGCTGTAAGTCTAATAGGCTTCCCTTTATGGGTAACCTGGCCTTTCTCTCTGGCTGCCCTTAGTATTTTCTCCTTCATTTCAATCCTGGTGAATCTAACCATTATGTGCCTTGGGGTTGCTCTTCTTGAGGAATATCTTTGTGGTGTTCTCTGTATTACCTGGGGTTGAATAGTGTCCTGCTTTGCTAGATTGGGAAAATTTTCCTGGATAATATCCTGAAAAGTATTTTCCAGCTTGGATTCATTCTCTCCATCACATTCAGGTACACCAATCAAACGTAGATTGGGTCTTTTCACATAGTCCCATATTTCTTGCTCATTCCTTTTCATCCTTTTTCTCTATTCTTGTCTTGTCGTTTTATTTCATTAAGTTGGTCTTCGACCCCTGATATCCTTTCTTCTGCTTGATCCATTCTGCTATTTAAACTTGTGCATATTTCACTAAGTTCTCATCTTGTATTTTTCAACTTCGTTAGTTCATTTATATTCCTCTCTATATTGTTTATTCTTGTTAGCATTTCGTCAAACCTTTTTTCAAAGTTCTTAGTTTCTTTACACTGGGTTAGAACAAGTTCTTTTAATTCCCAGAAGTTTCTTATCATCCACCTTCTGAAGCCTACTTCAGATAATGGAACACAGTCCTTTTCCATCAGGGCTTGTTCCGTTGCTGATGAGGAACTGCAATCCCTTGTAGAGGGAGAGGGGTTCTGATTTTGGGTATGCTCGGCCTTCTTAGGCTGTTTTTTTCCCTTTGTTATAAATTTGTCCATCTGTCATCTTTACAATTACTGCCTTTCTAATTAGGTTTCTGAGTCGACATCCAATTTATTGATTCCCAGTGCTGGGATTCAAGCAACCCACTGCACCGGCCAAAACAGCAGCAATAAAACTGATGGTGCTCTTCTGCCTGGAAATCTCTGGTCTGGCTTCCTTCTTGAGTCCGCAACAAGCGGCTCTGCCTCCCCGGAGCTCCAAACACCGGTCAGTAAGAGAACCAGTCCCGTTTACTCTGCATGAAGAGCTGCCGCGCCAAGGCGCCGGGAAAACCACTACGCCGGCCACAAGAGTCGCGCTGGTGACCCATGGGGCTCCTCCACTAGAAATCTGCTGGTCCATGAACGACAAAAATTCGTCTGAAAGTGTGGCATCCTCTCATTCTCTGAGCTTTCACTGGGAGCTACAATCCTGAGCTGTTAGTGATCAGCCATCTTGGATCTCTCCATGAGTTTTTTTTTCAAAATTATTTCTTATATATTGTGTGGGTCATCTCTTCACTTTGTTGATTTCTTCCTTTGTTGTTCAGAAGCTTTTTAACTTGATGTGATTCCATTTGTCCACTTTTTTCTTTGGTTGCTTGTGCTCTCGGTATTTATGCCCAGAAATAAATTTATGTCCGGATCTGTGTCTTACAGTTTTTGCTAAGTTGTTTCCAATATCATTTGTTTCAATACATTTATAAATTTTCTTCTTAATTTATTCATTGATAAATGGGTCATTCATACTGTTATTTTTTATAGTTTCTAAAATTCCTCATTACTGATATATAGTTTTTATTTCATTGTGGTCAGAGAAGATACTTGATATTATTTCAACCTTTTTGGATGTTTTAGGACTTGTTTTGTGATCTAACATATGATCTATCCTTGAAAATGATTCATATACTGAGTAGAAAAATGTGTATTCTGCAGCCATTGGTTGAATTGTTCTGTAAATATCTATTAGGTCTATTTGTTCTGTAGTGCAGATTGTAGCTCATGTTTCCTTGTTGATTTTCTGTCTGAAAGATCTGTCCAATGTTGAAATTGGGCTGTTGAAATTTCAAATTATTATTGTATTGAAGTCTACTTCTCTCTTTAGCTTTAATATTTGTTTTGTATATGTGAGTGCTCCATTGTTGGGTGCATATATATTTACAATTGTCATATCCTCTACCTGAATTGATCCCTTTATCATTACATAATGATTTTGTCTCTTGAAATGTATGTCACATGTTTGTCTTGAAATCTGTTTTGTCTGATATAAATGTAGCTATTCCTGCTCTGTTTTGGTTTTAACTGGAGTGGAATATCTTTTTTCCATTGCTTTATTTTGGGTCTATGTGTATTTTCATGGGTAAGGTGTTTCTCTTTAAGGCAGCAGATCAGTGGGTCTTATTTCTTCATCTATTCAGCCACTCCGTGTTTTGATTGGAGAGTTTAATTCATTTATATTCAATGTTTTTATTGGTAAATAAGGACTTACTACTTCCATTTGGTTATTTCTTTTCTCTTTCTTCTTTGCTTCTTTTCTGTCTTCCTTTTGGTGAAAGTAATTTTCTCTAGTGGTATGATTTAATTTATTGCTTTTTATTTTTTCTGTATCTGTTGTATGTTTTTTGATTTGAGGCTAGCAGGAAGCTTGAAAATGCTGTCATATAGCTCATAATTTTAAACTGATGACAGCTTTACACTGATTGCATAAACAACAACAACAACAAAAATAAGCAAAAACCAAAAAAATGGGTAGAGACTCTACACTTTAACTTCATCTCTTTGCTTTTTAACTTTTGTTTTTTCTCTTTCTGTCTAATTGTTCTGTCTATGTCTTGGAAAGCTGTAATAGTTATTATTTTTGATTGGTTCATCACTTAGTCTTTCTCCCTAAAATATGAGTAGTATATGCCCCACAATTATGTGTTATAATATTCCATGTCTTCTCTATGCTTAGTATTACCAGTGAGTTTTGTACCTTAAGATGATTTGCTATTGATCATTGACATCCTGTTCTTTGAGACTGAAGAACTCCCTTTAGCGTTTCTTGTAGGGCAGGTTTAGTGTTAATAAAAATCCTTCAGCTTTTGTTTGTCTGGAAAAGTCTTTATTTCTTTTTCATGTTTGAAGGATATTTTCACTGGATATCTTATATAGGGTAAAAGTTTCTTTTTTTCCTTCAGTATAATAAATATGTCATAACACTCTTTCCTGGCCTGTAAGGATTCCACCTAAAGGTTTGCTGCCAGACATATTGAAGCTCTATTGTATATTATTTGTTTATTTTCTCTTTCTGCTTCTAGCATATATGTATATATATATTTTTTGAAATGAAGTTTCAATTTGTTGCCCAGGTTGTAGTACAGTGGCATCATCTTGGCTCACTGCAGCCTCCATCTCCTGGGTTCAAACAATTCTCCTGTCTCAATCTCCCAAGTAGCTGGGACTACAGGTGCATGCCACCTTGCTTTTCTAATTTTTGTAATTTTTTAGTAGAGTCTGAGTTTCACCATGTTGGCCAGGCTGGTTTCAAACTCCTGACCTCAAGTGATCCTCCCACCTTGGCTTCTCAAAGTGATGGTATTATAGGTGTGAGCCACCACACCTGACCACCACTAGTATATTTAAAAAATGTCATATTGTTGTATGTTTTTTATTAAAATGAGCTTATTTTTTTGCTGCTGACCTTAAAATTTCTGTTTCAACTACTGCCTTAAACAGAATCCATCTCAGTCCCCTCTAAAACTTTGGGTGCCAACTAGCTCATGGACAAATCTGGCATGGGACCTAGGGCAGGCCTTGGTGGGCCTGCAGGGATTCCTCAGAATTAATAGCCTGAGTGCTGCAGATGGCCTGTTGATGGCAGTGGGAGGCAGACAGGTTCCTAGCTGGGCAGGGATGGGTTCCCAGTGAAACCCCATCTTCACACTAGGGATGTCCTGAAGCCTGGGGGCCAGGCTGGTTGTTCTGGGTGGTGTCTGTGACCAGGAGTGAGAACTTCATTGATAACTTTTGGCAAACTGGATGTTGCTTTTTCAAGGTCTGCCCATGGCCACTCATGGACCAGTCAGCATGCACTTCCTCAATTCTGAGCACATAAAAACTGCAGACTCAGCCAGACTCAGGCACTTATTGGGATGATCTGCCTGCAGAGCTAACCCACTTTGGATCTCTCAAGAGCTCTTCTGTCTCTCAGGAAAGCACCTCTCCACCTTTCTCACCCTACAGTTGTCTGCATAACCTCATTTTTCCTGGACCTGGGGCAAGAACTATCCAAATGGCAGGAATGAAAAGAACTATAATATGTTCCCAACTGGCTTGCTGAGCTGCAGGCAGTGACAGACTCCTGGACTGTGGGAGGGAAGATTAGCAACACTTCTGGATGCCCAGACCTTGGGGTTCTTTAAGCCAGAGCTGCTGTAATACTGTAGCTCTTCTGCCTTCCATTGGCTCCCGGTGGTCATCCCATGCAACAGGAAGCAGTGGTGGGGCCGGGCCAGTCCAGGAGCCACGGGCTGGAGTAAAGTGGTGGGATTGAAAGAGCTATACACAAATGGGCTGAAACATGCCTCCCCAAAACATGCCCTAACACCAGTGCTCACCATACTGTGGGTGGCAAGAAGGAGAGAAGAGCTGTGGCCCTTCTGGGAGCCCAGACCTTGGGGTTCCCTGATTCTGGATTATGACAAGCTGTAACACCCTCTTTGGAGCTCTGTGTTTCTGGCATCTCTGAGCTTTTGGACACCACTGTGTTCCCTGGTGTCTGCAGTGGAAGTTATTTATGGTATGCCTGGTTCAGTGGCAGCCTTGCACAGAGCCAGTGCCTGTGCTGGCACCTAGAGCTGCCCACCCCACTGCAGCCAGTGCACCCGGCCATGTGCAGTGGCTAGACCCTGCATTCACTCACTCATACATCCATTGCCACTCACTCCTAGCTCCCCGTGAGCAGGCATGAGATCCAGGCTGGTAGTGCGAGCTGAGCGCAGCCCAGTGGGACGAATGAGCAGGCATGAATGCAAGCATGAGCCACCATGCCTGGCCCAAGCCCAGTGGGTGCAAGTAAAACCCAAGCAGAGGCACCACCTGTCACAGAGGTTTCCAGTTGGGGAAGTGACACCCTAAGGCTCCTATGGTGATGCCTTTAAATATAACCTACATTCTAACAACTACCACATTGTATTTATATTTCAAACTCCTCTTCTGAAACATTTATTTCAGCTTGTTAGTTAGTGTCTCTATTTTGATAACTCCTAGCATCCCAAACCTAACGCACCCAAAGCTTAACATTTTATTTCATCTCTAAAACTTTTTATCACTCAGTTTGTTCTCATTTAGCAAATGACATCATTGTTCACTTAGTTCCCAAAACCAGAAAGATCTTCCCCTGCTTTAAACGGCCACTGCATTCAGGCTCTTGAGTTGTATGGCTTTTGGTGACCTTCCAAACTCATCTGGTTTTACTTTCTCCCTTGCTGTGCTTCAGCCACAATGACTTTATTCCATTTCCTTGAACACACCGAGTTCTTCCTGAATATTTCAGCACAAACATACCCCTTCACCTACTCTGTTTTGTGCTATTCTTGTGATGAGTTCTTTTCACTTAGTGGGTTAGTTCCCATGTTCCTGTTGGAGATAGGACTCCTCTATATTATCAAAATTGATGGGCTTTTGATTTTCTAGCATAACTGCTTAATTTCCTTCCTAGCATCTAACACGGTTTGTATTTATTTATTTATTTGAGATGAGGTCTAGCTCTGTTGCCCAGTCTGGAGTATAGCAGTGCAATATCAGCTCACTGCAATCTCCGCCTTCCCGGTCCAAGCAATTCTCCTGCCTCAGCATCCCTAGTGGCTGGGATTACAGGCATTTGTCACCATACCTGGCTAATTTTTACATTTTTAGTAGAGACAAAGTTTTACCATGTTGGCCAGGCTGATCTCGAACTCCTGACCTCCAGTGATCCACCCACCTTGGCATCTCAAAATGCTGGGATTACAGGCATTAGCCGCTACCCTGGCCACAATTTGTATTTAAATACATATTCATTTGTTTACATGTATTACCTATTTCCTACCATATTAGGCATTTTGTTAGCTCAGAGCCTAATTTTTTGTCTCATGTATTATATGCTTAGTGTCTCATACAGTGTTTTGACAGAGTAAATACTCAATAAATACTTATTAAATAAATACAGAAGTTAAAAAGAGTGGAAAATTGTTTTGAGATATAATGAGTGCTAGTATCCCTTAGAGCAGAGCAAAATAAAGAACAATTATAGTTGCAGAGTTTGGAACATGGTTTATGAGCTCTCAGGGTTTAAATTCATGAACTTCAACCCAAGTACAACATGAAGTCCATAAAGAAGCAGTCAAAGGAAAATACAACTGAGCACTGTTTATCATCTTTACTTCCCTGAATCATTCCCAGGGCGAGTCTTTACGTTGTTCTCAGTGCAGAAAACGGTGTTCAAAACAAATAACAGCTATCCTGTCATTCCATTTGGTGAAGTGTTCTCCCTCTGATGTAGCTGATGCGAGAATTAATAGTCCATAGCAGTTTAGAAAGTAAGGGTAGTAGCAGATTCAGATGCCTTTAATGGAAAAATTAATTCTTCCCTTTATTGTGTATGAAGTGAAAAATACTGATAAAATATCCCTTGTTTCTATTCTTATTAGCTATCCAGCTTTTTGCACCAACAGTTCAGCAGAATCAGGGAATCCGGTGTTAAATTTGGATTCTTTTTCTATTTGGAATCAGTATTTCATAAATTTAAAACCTTAGTTCTTGGACTTTTGCTTCCAGTAGAATTGGAATTACAGAGATTAGATTTAACCTCTAGCCTGAGAAAATGATTTTCAACTTATTGGACATCAGGAAACAAAGAAGAGTGATGCCTGGGAAATGTGAAACACACAAGGTGAGCTTGAAAATTTCCTGCTTGAAGAAAGTTTTGAGGATGCAACATGGGGAGGAAAAATCCAAACAGAATCTAGTGGTCTCCTGAATTGGGAAGAGAGAGCTGGGTATCCCTGGGGGACAAGGTGGCTTGAGTAACTATGGCAGAATATCAGAGAAGAGAGTGCTGCATATAGTCAGAACTGCATGGGTCCCTCTCAAAACTTCAGGTGTTTGCTATCAGTACATATATGTGAGGAAAGTGAGGCCAGCTGAAGAACTACCTGAAAGCATTAAGAGCCAGCAATGCTTCCACTAGGGTTAAGAATAGTTCTTCTTCCACAGGAGTAAAAAAACCTCCTAATTCATGGGGCATCAAGAAAAGTACTCAAATGTCTTCCACCTCAGTAGTGGGGAAAATTAACACTACAATAAATGCTTCTCTGCACTTCCCTAACAAAGCTTAAAAGCAAGACCTGTAAAAATCTCTGCTTCTAAGTAACTTATCTTCTGTCCCAGAAAAAAAGATTAAGAATATTTATAAAAATGCAAAAATAATTAGCATCCAACAAGGTAAAATTCATAATGTTGGCCTGTGATAATAACACATTACCAAATGTGATGGTTAATACTGAGTGTCAACTTGACTGTATTTAAGGATGCAAAGTATTGATCCTGGGTGTGTCTGTGAGGGTGTTGCCAAAGGAGATTACCATTTGAGTCAGTGTATTCACCTTTAATCTGGGTGGGCACCATCTAATCAGCTGCCAGTGGGGCTAGAATACAAAGCAGGCAGAAAAAACTGAAAAGGCTAGACTGGCTTAGCCTCCCAGCCTACATCTTTCTCCCATACAGGTTGCTTTCTGCCCTTGAATATCGGACTCCACATTCTTCAGCTTTGGGACTCCAACTGGCTTCCTTGCTCTTGAGCTTATGGATGGCCTATTGTGGGACCCTGTGAGTTAATACTTCATATCTATCTCTCTATATATAGAGTATCTCTCTATATATAGAGAGATAGATAGATCGATATATCTCCTATTAGTTCTGTCCCTCTAGAGAAATCTAATACACCAAGTGTACCAAAGAAGCAGAGAAATATGATCCATAATGAAGAAAATAAATCAACCAATCCAATCCCCAAATAATACACATAATAGAATTACTAGACAAGAAAATAAAAGAGTTATTTCTGTTATAGTCTATTTGTTTAAGAAGCTATAAAGAGTCATAGTTCATATGTTTAAGAAGCTATGAAAGAGCCATATTAAGTAGAGATATAGGAAAAATCTCTATATCAAACTTCTTGAAATGAAAACTACAATACAATAGTGGATATAATAAATAGACTAAATGAGATTAACAGCACATTAGACACTGCAAAAGGAAAATTTATAGACTTAGCAGTAGAAACTCTTCAAAATAAAATACAAAGAGGAAAAGAATGAACAAAATGAAGATAACATCAAAGAGCTGTGTGAAAACTTTATGTAACCTAATATATAAAATAGAATCTCCAAAGAAAAAAGGAATAAGAAAAAGAGATAAAATAACAAGTAAGTTAACAAGTTAAGTGGTTAAAAAAATGCCATGCTAATAGTAATCATAGGAAATATGGGGCACCTATATTACATTAGGCTGAGTGTATTTAAGAATAAATAATATTACCAGCAATAAAGAGAGGCATTATATGATATAAAGGGATCAATTCATTAAGGATACATCATCCCAAATATTTATGCATTTAATAGTAGCATCTAAAATCCATCAAGCAAAAACCAAAAAACTAAAAGCACTCAAGGAGAAATAGACAAATCCATAATGTGTGTTGAATATTTAAATACCCATTGTGAATACTGACAGACCAAGCAGACAGAAAACCAGTAAGGATATGGAAGACTTGAATAACACTATCATCTAATTTGACCTAATTGACATATACAGAACATTTCTTTGAGCAAGACCAAACTGTCCATTTTTGTACATGCATATGGAAACTTTAATAAGGAAAACCATATCCTGGAACACAAAGTGAGTCTCAGTAAATTTTACAAGCTTTGAGTCATAGAAAATGTGTTCATTGAGCAAAATGGAATTAAGTTACAAGGCAATAATAAAAAGAAATATTTCTGAGTGATTTCTTTAAGATCTATGTTTTTAAGACCTATAATCTTAAGTGAAATTAAAAAGTATTTTGAAGTGAATGAAAATGAAAACGCAGTGTATTAAAATTTGTGTGATGTAGCTAAAGCAATATGTCGAGGGAAATGCATAGCATAGAAGTTGTATACAAGACAAAATAGTGTGTCAGATTAACGACTTCAGCTTCTACTTTAAGATACTAAAAACAGAAGAGGAGGTTAATTCCAAAGTAAGCAAAAGAAAAAACATAATACAGGTCAGAGAAGAAAACAATGAAATAGAAAACAGGAAAATAATAGAGAAAATTAATGAAACTCAGGCCTATTTTCAAGAAGATAAATAAAATTGTGGAAACATCATTCTCCCTCCTAAGCCATCTACCTTTGTAAGTTTTAAAATGTATTAGATTAGGGGATGTTTTGACTACTCTACACAATGCCTCATAAAATACGATAGCTTCCTATCTTGTTAGTAGGAATAGGCAATGTTTTTAGTGCTGGATGAGTACGAGGTACTATTCCCTCTAATTGTGTTTGGGTGGCTGGTTGGTTCTTTTTCAAGCCTTTGATAGCTTCCTCTGCACTGTTCAGTATTATGTTGAATACTCAAGAGGGACCGAATGCAGATTCCAGGGTAGTTTATCTGTGCAATCCTCTCCTCTCCAGTATTCTGCCCAGTGAGTTCTAGCTGTCTTGCTTTTCGTGGACTCTTTGCTTCATCTCTTCACAGCTCAGATGCTCTGCCTTCGTTTCTCCTTCCTGTGCTGTGGCCTGGAAACTCAAGGCACTAACCCAGGGCAACCAGAGGCTTACCTTGTTTCCCATCTCTCAGGGATCACCATTCTTTGTTGCTGGACATACAATGTCTTGAAGACTTTTTAAAATATACTTATTCCCTTTTTGTTGTTTCAGTGAGGGTTAATGGAATGTCTGTTACTCTGCCTAGGCTTGAAAGAGAACCTTAAATCTGTTTTGTTTTTAAATCTATGTCTATCATATTATGTTGTGTCTTCTCTTTGTATTTCTTTTCTGTGGCCCCATCCCATTTGCTTGGCCCTTAAGAAATCATTGGAGGCTTGAATTGTCTCCTAAATTGAAATGGAATTTATACATCCTACATTTTTTCTTTTTGTGGTTACAATAACAGTGGCAGTCAAAAACTGTTTAATTTCTAACAAATACTCGTAAGACCTAGAATTACAATGATTACAAACTTATGGTTTTCTTTAGGAAAAGGATATTGTATAGTCACTCAGGAAAATTTAATACTCCAAGACAACAATTCATGAAATGCTTTTGATATCCAATATTGGTTTGTAGTGATATGATACCAAAATAAACATCAAAATCAGTCAAAGTAGCATTGAGAATGTGTTTATAAAATACAAAACTATTACTGGGCTTTTCAAGTTTTACCTTTCATGCTACTGTTGTTTAAATATTGCATGTCACCTTGATTTGATCCATAAATCATTTAAGGCAACTCATATAATACATTTTTTTGGTTTTTCCTTTTCAGCCACAGTATTCTTTTTCCTATAATTGCTTACACTGTATACAGCATCATGCATTTGGAAATCAGTTTGCTTTACCTACTTAAAGGGGGCTGGTGGTCACATTTCAAGGCATTTCAAAATATGTTGCATGTAATAGGTAACTGGTGGGGAGAGATCTTAACAGAAAGAATAGCGAAACAGTTTAAAAGTGCTTTAGAGATTGTTTTATTCAAGCTATCATTTAAATTCATGCCAAACACACCTCCACTCTAGTCTTGCCATCCAGTGATCTCACTTGGTTTAAAAAAAAAAAACATGCTGTTAGAGGTTCCAGTTACTCCCTGAGCAGGTGGGAGGATGATACAGAGCTCTTCAATCACTCTTCTGCAGAGTTCGGAGATGTTTTGAGTATGAAAGTCATAAAAAAAATATATAATAAATTAAGATTGTCAATGCTCTCTAGACAAAGTCAACCAGAAATTTATTTGTAGCAGAACAAGTTGAAAATATTGCTTGTATCAACAAAGGCCATAGGAAACTGTGAGTTACCTTAGTAGAAGGTTTTAGAAAAAATTGTTTTCATATAGAATTCTGGCTTGAGGTTAAGTGATTTTCAGAAGAGTTAAGGAAACAGGCTTTACTCTGGATTGGATACTCAGAGACTGGAGTTATTTTATCTTGGTAAATCACATCCAGAAGGAGGAAAAACTAGGTTGAAATCAGCCACACATCTTAGATATAACAGGGGTATTAGACAGTTTTGTGGTTTGAACAATATCAATAGTTTTGCCTGTATTTGGACACAGTTTTGGAGTGGTCTTGTCTTTGGCTTAATCCATCATAGTCACAAATTTTCCTTGTCTGATATTGATATTCTCTGAAATTATGTTACAGAGAAGAATGTGAAGGCCTAGCTCTAAGTGCCAGGCCAGCCCCTGGCTGTCAAGGACAGATTTTCTCTTTTCCAAGATAAATTAAAATGAAATCAGGTAAGGGAGATCAAAGAGGAGTAAAGAATAGAAAAGTGTACTAAAATAGAAAGAATGATGAGTATACAAAATGTGTACCATCGGATTAGTCAGGGTTCTCCAAAGAAACAGAACCAATATATAGAGAATATAGAGAGTATATAGAGAATTGTTTCATGAAATTGGCTTTCTCTAATATGGAGGCTGTCTAGTCCGAAATCTTCAGGGTGAGCTGCTAGGTTGGAGATCAGGGAAGAACCAATGTTGCAGTTCAAGTTCATCTTCTGAGAGAATTCTCTCTTTCAGGGGAGGTCAACCTTTTGTTCTACTCAAGTCTCTACTGATTGGAGGGTGCCTGCCCACATTAAGGAAGGCAAGCTGTTTTACTCAAAGTTTAATTTAAATGTTAATCTTGTCCACAATCCTTTACAGAAATATCCAGTATGTTTTATCACATATCTGGGCAATGTGGATTAAGCCAGTTGATACAAAATTAACCTTCATAACCATGAAATGTTATACACGTACTAGAAAAGGAAAATAAGCAGTTATGTGTCTGATAGGGTCCGAAAACTAGTGGCTCTGGAGAAGCACAATCCTTCCTGCTACTGAGACCAGAGATATCTCCTTTTTCCTGGCTCTCATAAAATGGATAGACAAGTCACCTGGCTGTTGGACAAGGTATCAGTCTGCGTCCAAAGCAATACATCTCTGGGTATACTGCTTTGAAAATGTGCCCCACTCTGTTCCTCTAACTTGTTATATTTAGTTGGATCACAACATACTTTGAGGCTGAGATTCTAGATGAGAGGGTGCTCTTGTCTGCAAGACAGCTTGCATTATTGGATTTCAGAAGTTAATGATGAAAGGCTGCTCTCTGATGTTTTATCTTAAGCACACGAGCATGTTTGTCTGCAGGATAAGGCAAGTTTTGAAGTATAATTGGTCCTTGAATGACATGGGGATTGGGGCACTGCCCCTACTCCCCACTCCCACACAGTCAAAAATCCATGTATAACTTTTGACGTCCTCAAAACTTAAACGACTAATAACCTCGTGTTGTCTGGAAGCCTTAATGATAACTTAAATGGTCAAATAGTACATATGTGTCTATTATATGTTTTATAGGCTGTGTTCTTACAATAAAGTAAGCTAGGGAAAAGAAAATGTTATAAAAAAGTCATAAGAGAGACAAAATACATTTATAGTGTTGAACTGAACTTACCACATGGTAAGTTGACATCCATTTGCAAGGTGATTTGTCTGTCTCAATCGGTGGGCAACCATAGCTGCAGACCTCAATCTAGAGTATATATCAAGCAGTCCAACTTTTTTTTTGTAATGCCATAATTTTTCTCTGCTCCTCGGAAGCACTTCCAGTGGCACTGGTGGCACTTTATATCAAAGTTTATGGTATTGTGCTAAACAATGAAAAATAGGTGAGAACAGTGAGAGATCACTTTTTACTGCTGTGTGCAAGTTACTGGAGACAGAAACTACTCAGATGCAGATAATTAGCATGATAGGGGATTTGAAGTGGATACTCACACTTAAGCTCACTGCAATAGCAACAAAATATGGTTATAAAATGATTACACTAGTATAGTTACTGTTGTACAGTTGTGATTTAATATTGCATCTTTACATTTGTTTACATTTATCTCAGCTGCCAATGGTACCCTATATAGTCTGTGTTTGTGTGTGAGTTTTGATGTATTTAACCTTTTATTATAGACATATATACATATATTTTTTATTATAGCACATGATAAAATACACTAGTATCTACATATGCTTTATGCATTCATAACATACCAACCTTTTTCTTATTTTTTTTTGACATTTCTAGGCTTTGAGGTTCTTGATTGTCCCAAACCTTCACAAAGTTTAAGTATATTTATTGAAAAAAATCTGCATGTAAGTGGACTCATGAAGCTGAAACCTGTGCTGTTCAAGGCTCAACTGTATATTTTGTAACTCAGATTGTGAGATTGTAAGCCAGATTGATAATATAATATTTAGATCAAATACATGGCTTAGAAACTCACTAAAAAATTTCTATATCTTGTAATACCCCTCAACTGCCAAATGGTACCCTGTATGGTCTGTGGGAATATCGGGAATAACTATTTCAATAACAATGGAGAAGCATTTATGCTTGGTTGTGATGTGAGAAGCAGTCTATGCCTAGGAGCAGTATCATTTTAGACCTTCCAATAAGAGGTCATAAACTTTTTAAAAAGCTTTTCAGACATTCACTTTTACTTTAGTTTTGCATTTGTGGCTAAATCTCTTGCTTCGTTCTCACATTGTCTTGTATCTATTTTTCATTCCTTCAGCTACATTTCAAACTTCTTTTAGGCAGAAGTCCTGGCTTCTGTTTACTTTGCAGTGGTGACATGGCCTACAAAAGAATTGCATAAATTGGAAGTGTGTGGCATTTACAAATATTGTTGAATGTACAAAAGGAGAAAGGAAAGTGTGAATATATTGACACATGAATAAATATCAGGTAGGGAGAAAAAGAAGTTCAACTCACCTTAGTCCATCTTAGAAAAAAAAAAAGTCGGGCATAGCAACTCACACCTGTAATCCCAGCACTTTGGGAAGCTGAGGTGAGTGGAACACAAGATCAGGAGATCAAGACCATCCTGGCTAACATGGTAAAACCCTGTCTCCACTAAAAATACAAAAGTTACCCAGGCATGGTGGCACACACCTGTAGTCCCAGCTACTTGGGAGGCTGGGGAAGGAGAATCGCTTGAACCTGGGAGGCAAAGGTTGCAGTGAAACGAGATCTCGCTACCGCATTCCAGCCTGGGTAACAGAGCAAGACTCCACTTCAAAGAGGGGGGGAAAAAAAAGGCTCTGGGAAGACTCCATTTTGTGCTCACATGTCTCTGGTTAGTGTTTACAATGAAAATAGCAAGTTCCAAAGGAGCACTTTGCAATGTAATATTTATCCAGTAACTGAATTGGGGAGATAAGACAGCACACAAGTGTAAATTGATACACTTTATCTTTTCTTTTTCAATAGTGTGGTATCTCTGAGTTTCTTCTCTCTGGTCTTTTATTATGAGACAGTAAGAAGAATACTAAGCAAGTAATTAGAAGAGTTAGTTCTATGTTCTGGATCCACCGCTTATTACATCTCTAACATTCGACAAGTCACTGTGTTAAAACATTTGGGTTCTTAATCTGAAAATGAGAGAAGTAATTCTCACTCTTCCTGTAATGCCATTGTCAAGAGATGTGATGAATATAATGGGTATCTATAGGCTATAAAATCCTAAAAAAGTGATTTAAATTCTATTTATGAATTTCTCAGCTCTGCAGGAACAGTAATTTCTTATCTGTTCGTCTTGTGCCTGTGACTTTCTTTAAATATGAGTTTCCTGGGGTCCTCCTGAGACTATAAATGTCAGATGCACTAAAGAATGGAGGCAATTATCCAGATAATTTAGAATACCAGAACACTGTGTGTGGCGTATCCAAGAGACTGGGAGTGAATATTAGTGAGGCATCCAAGAGCAAGACCATGTAGGATCTGGTAGGCCATGCTGAGTACTCTGAAATTTATCTTGAGTTAGATGGAGCGTCTTTGGGAGTGTTGACAACAGAGGGTGACAGGATGGGATTTCTGTTTGAAAGGATAACTCTGGAGAATGTGCAGCTAGCCTCCAAAGATGGAGCCCAATGGCCCACACTCTTCAGAAGCCATATTTTTCTCAAATCCTCTCCTACCACCCTGAGTCTGGGCTGGCCTTTGACATATGTTACCCAATAAGTATGACAGAAGGGATGCTGTGCTCATTAAACATCTAGCATTTATAAGGACTGTTCACTTCTGCTTCCACTTTCTTGAGCCACTCACTTTGGGCGTCATTAGCTACCATGGAAGAAGCCTGGTTACTCTGCTGAAAGATCACACAGGGAGGACAGGCCCTGAGACTCCATAAGAGAGGGAGGTCCAGCTTTCTCACTGCCCAAGTCACTCTCTACCTCCAACTGTGTTAAAGACACCAAGTGAGAGCAGCCAAATAATCACTCAGCCGAGCCCAGTTCACGCACAGAACCATGAAAAACAATAAAATCATTGTTGTTTTCAAGTTACTTGGCCCTAATAAAGTTTGTCACATTGCAATAGATAACTAGACTACGAATGTAGAAAGGCAAAAGAAGAAACAGATGACTTAGAGGCTTATTCAGTTTCCAGGTGACAGGTAATGACTGAGCTCTCAGACTGAGTTCTAGAGGTAAGAAGTTAGAGATGACACGGTCTGTTAATGGATTACTGGTGGGGTTTGGGATAAAGATGAGAATCAAAAGTTACTCTATATGTGTTGGCTGGAGCAACTAGGATAACAGTGCTTCTACTTATACTTGAAAAAAAAACCTTAGGCGCTTCTGGCGCTGCTGCGGCCCGAGTTGAAGACAGCCGCAGTTGCTGTGCCTCTGATTTCTCAGCTGCTGGGTCGGTCCCACCCACAGCTGGGGCAGCCTATGTTGAGTGCTGCTCATGGCAGAGAAGGCTCAGTTCACATGTGAAAGACACTCATCTTTGTCATGCTCCCCGGGGTGGGAGTCAGCATGCTGAATGTTTTCCTGAGGTCACCCCAAAGAGCAGGAGAGACGGAGTTCATCTCCAGCCCCCATCTTCACAATAGGACCAAGCCATTTCCCTAGGGAGACGGTAACCATACCCTATTCCATAACCCTCCTGTGAATCCACTTCCAACTGGCTATGAAGATGAATAAAGAGAGTCTAGACCACTACCTGGGTACCAGGGACCACAACACTGGTTTGGACCATTACTCTGCACACAGACCAGAAAAAGTGTATGGGAACTTAAGCTTACCTTCTTTACCTGTATCAAATGATGACTGGTATACTGATCTTCCTTCCCTTTGCTTGTGGCAGGAGATGGCTTAAATAAATAACTTAAACTTTAAAAGAAGAAAAAAGCCTTAAGGAAGAACAGATTTTAGAAGGGCAAACAGAAGTTTAGCTATTAGCTGTCACTATTAATATGACTATTAGATATTGATAGATACCAGAGGCATGCCAGAGCTGAGTTCTAATTATTGGAGTCACTAATTTATGGACGATATTAACACATGGCTCTGTGTGATCACCTGGAGAAGAATTGTTGTTAGAGATTAGACATGGTCCAAGATGGAGCCCTAGACTATGTCAATATTTAGAAGTCTGGAACACGTAGAGCACCCAGAAGAAAGGGAGAGGATAAGAAGAAATAGTCAGTGAGAGTGAAGGATAATCCAAAAAGTATGTTGTCTTGTCCCCATATCCAAGTGAACAGATGTTTCAAAGATGTAAGTGTGAACATTTGAGTTAAATACTGCTGAGAAATCACGAAAGAAGAGGGCTAACCATGACTATTGGATGTGACAATATGAATGTCATTATTGATCAAGAAAAAGATTCGCTTCAGTGGAGTGGTGGGGATAAAAGCTTAAACTGATGAGTTCAAGAGAGAGTGGGTGATTAAAAATAGTGGAATCAATGAGGCTAAAAATCATTTTATTTTATTTTCTATAAAATGGAGCAAGAAATATGTGCAAAGCTGGTGGTATGGGGGTTGCAAGAGGGTTTTTAAAAGGTGGGAGTTGTCACATGATAGCTATCATTTGACTGCTCCAGTGAACAGAGAAAACTTGATCCCAGGGGAGATGGTCTCGGTAATCTCAGGAGCAAGTTTCTGAGTAGGTGAGCAAGGCTGGGATCCAGGACACAGGTGGGGGAATTGACTTCATCTAGGAGAAAGGCTGTTTCTTCATAATAGAGGAGGTTTGTGGTGTACATGAGCACAGATGCTTGATCTTGGTGGTATTGGTGGACTAGGAGGAGGATGATGTCTTCTGAGTGCTTCTGTTTTTGCTGCTAGAACATTTGGAGAGGAGATGTTGGAGTACTGAGGAGAAAAAAATATCATGAAATAGTCATCTGTGTAGAGTGAATGGGCTAGACATTCAGAAGCATACCTGCAGTTCCGAGTTTCTGTTTCTCCACAGAAGAGTGATTTCATCTTGATCCTCTGTCCTGTTGCTACATGGTCTGCTGATGTGTACAAAAGTCATGTTGAAATTGTTCTGAACTGATGTTGCCATAGAGCTCATGTATACAGGCTTAGGGAATTGCCCCAATTTTCATGTCTGTTGGGGACAGATTCAGGATTGGTGTGCCGCTCTATGAGACACTGATCAGGACATTCTATTAGACTCTATATAGGCAGAATGCTGAAGGACCTTTGCCAGTTATTGTGAAAATTTTAGCAGCATTACCATATAAAATATTTCAAAAAATACGAGTCCATGCTGGAAATAGAAGATATGTTTGCTCTGTTTATGTCTGCTGAGTGTTGTAGCCATTCAGCTGGCCTCGGGTGGTTCCTTGTGCTTCAGGTAACTGTGAATTATAATCATGGTGTTATTCTATCTTGCTGCTTCAGCATTCTTGATAACACATTTTCATCCATCAACAAAGGTAGGTTTTTCTCCTTGGTTATTTTTTTTTTTCCTGACTTATTTTTTACTTATCAAAGAATAATCATAGAACCCCAAGAAAGCCATAAATTCCTGAATAGCATGAGTTTTGAGTAGTGTTCAGAAAAACCTGGAGTCTTATGTTTCTGTCTTCCCTAAGAACAATTTACACACACACACACACACCCCTTGTGAATCTTTCTAATAGCCACTAATTTTTTAAAAGACAAAGATTCAATTATTCAAACAGTTAAGTTTAAAAAACACTTCCAGCAGAACTTGTCTATGCTTAAAAATACACAGGTTACTGTAGATTTTTTAATAAATAGAACTATCTAGCACTATGGAAGCAATAGAGACAGTCTAGTGATAGAACCCCTGGAAAAGTAAGAGGGTGATATGATTTGTCTTTCCCAGTGCCAAAAAAACCCGTCATGACCATCTATTTTTGAGCCACAAGTTAGGTAAAACCACGGTTGTATGAAACAAAGCCTTACTAGCTAGAACAATTAAGTATTCACGGGTCATGAAACACATTGCCACAAAGATTATAATTATAAAAGATAAGTTTTTAGCTGGGTGCTATAGCTTATACCTATAATTTTAAGGAATTGGGAGGCTGAATGGAGAGGATCGCTTGGGGCCAGTAGTTCGTGACCAGCTTGGGCAACATAGTGAGATCCCCGTCTCTAAAAAAGTTAAAAAAAAGTGGCCCACACCTGTAGCCTTGGCTACTTGGAAGGCTGTGGTGGGAGGACCACTTGAAACCAGGAATTCGAGGCTGCAGTGAGCTATGATCATATCACTACATAGCAGCCTGGGTGACAGAGCTAGACCCTGTCTCTAAAAAAGATAAAATTTTGGTGCTGGCCTCAGAAATGCTCTGAGCACTGTAATGTTAAATAAAATCCTTTGGCCAATTTCAGAATGTCATTTTCTCCACTTCAGTATATTTGCAATTTTAGACCAAACATAGGACTTTTCACTTGGGCATAAAAACCTCTGGCTTTGAGTCACTGAACTGTCTAATGGAATAAGCAGTAGAAGCATTCAGAAGTGATAATGGGCAGACGACTTAAACATGCTCTTTAGCATCCTCAGCTTCTCTAGGGAATAAATATTTCATTCTGTGGAACGAGAATCAGCTTTTGAAGTAACAGTGATAGCGCCAGAATTTTTTCAGCTCTGTGCCTCTAGAGACACTACCTAGTCTAAGTAATTGAACTTCTGAAAATGGGGCTAGGCTGAGGTTTAGATTCAGAAGAATGCCCAACAGAAAATTATTTGGGCCTGTAATAAATGGATGTGGTGGGGCATAGGAAATACAAATTTTTCTGAGAACCCTTGGCTAAGATAGAGAGAGTGTATATTCTATCCCCTGTCCCCAGAGCCTGGAGGGTGCCTGAGGATGATTGCCACACAGAATATAAGAGGGATAATTCAAGCTTTTGATGTAAACACTGAGGATTAGAATTGTAACTACAGCTGGATTAAGCATTGTTAAAATCAGCTGGTTTTTATTCTTATCAGTAAAGTGAAGCCACATGATATTAATTTGCATTTTAATTGTCTTCGAATGTTTCATGTTTCCTCTAATTGAAATATGAAATGATGTAATTTTGGGCATTTTTCTGACCTACTGATCCTAGGGATGAAGGAGGGACTCTGGCACTTTACTAATAGTCAGGCTTTCTTAGGATACACGTACCAGAATGTTTTGAGCTTAGAAGCAGATTAGGAAGAAGGCAGTTAGAATAAACAACTGTTAGTAAAGGGTCAAAGCAATGCTTGCAATAAGGGGAAAGTATTTGTTCCCTTTCATATACATATATGTGTTTTATTCAGAATATACAGTGAGACGGCTTCTAATTCCATTCTGTCTACAACAGGATATAAATACAAATCTACAATTTTAAAAACTAAAATGAGTTAATTTCTACAGAACCCAAAAGTCTGCAATTACTAAATAGTGGTCCTGGCAATTACCATACCCCTTACTTGAGGGGTTCAGATAAGCAATATCTAGAAGTGACTAACGTAATTATAATCTTAAGGTCCAAGGAAAATATTTTATAGAGAAAAGACCAACAATAACAACAAACTTACTGCTAGAAAAAATATGCCATTTTTAGATGATTCAATAAATCCAGCTCCTCAAATGCTCCCTTCTCTCCCATAAATAGCTATATGAAGGGTAAATAATTAAACATAAAGCAAAAACACAGCAGCCAGGTATTTTTACTTACTTGACTCCTAGCAGTTGGGTTCAGGTAAGGTCTTGGGTTTTCTTGGGGTCTAGGCAGAGAGAACTGTGCAGAGCTTTTGCTGCTTTCTTGGAGTTCTTGGATGAATTCGGGGAAGTAGCAGACTGGAGAGTGTTTTCCATCCACTGAGTGTGTTGAGTCTCCCTGATCATCCAGAGAGTAAGAAGGAACTGAGGTGTGCTAAGTCATTTCTGTTTTGAAGGTGGGAGAGTTGATGATTTGGAGATAGAAAGATTCTTCAGGTGCAGCAGCAAGAAGCATGCCCAGTTCTATATCACAGGCACATCGAGACAGAAAGGAATGAATAGTACAAGTTTGTTATTCTCCTATCTTTCATTACTGTTGGTCGAAATAGGTTTTAAAACTGAGAAATCAAGTAATATCACTGAAAATGTATGTTCCTCAAAAATTGGATGACAGAGAAATAAAGCAGGAAAAGGAACAAAGGGAACAATATTAGTTCTGTTATGAGCATATAATGTATTAAATCAAATATTGTAGAAAATGACAATAAATAAGGTATTATTTAGATATGCAGGTATAAAAGTAACCACTGGAACAAAAATATTAATTGTAGACATTATTTGAAGAAACAGACTAAAAGCAAAATAAAACAAATAAAGCAGAAGACATAGTAAAAAGAGAAAGCATAAAATTTAAAGTATAATAGAATATGTGATGACAGAGATAAGACCAAAACAATGTACTGATCAATAAAAATGGTCTAAGGAACCCATACCAAGAAAACTTTCTGATTGAATTACAAAGCAAAACACAAATAATAGTTGTCTCATAAGATACATCTTGAAAAAATAATTTAGACACTGGGCATGGTGGCTCATGCCTCTAATCCCAGTCCTTTGGGTGGCCAGGGTGGGTGGATCACAAGGTCAGGAGTTCAAGACCAGGGTGGCCAACATGGTAAAACCCTATCTCTACTAGAAGTACAAAAATTAGCTGGGCATGGTGGCGGGCTCCTGTAATCTAGCTATTTGGGAGGCTGAGGCAGGAGAATCATTTGAACCTGGGAGGCAGAGGTTGCAGTGAGACAAGGTTGTGCCATTGCGCTCCCAGCTGGGAGACAGTGCAAGACTACATCTCAAAAAACAAACAAACAAATAAACCAAAAAAAAAAAAAAAGTTAGACATGCTGAAACTGAAAGGATAGGAAAAGACATAACAAGAAAATACAAACAGGCCAGGCAGGGTGGCTCATGATTGTAATCCCAGCACTTTAGGACACTGAGGCAGGAGGATCACTTGAGGCCAGGAGTTTGAGACCAATCTGGGCAACATAGCAAGATCTCATCTCTACAAAAATAAAAAAAATATCTGGGCATTGTGATGCATGCCTGTAGTTCTAGCTACTTGAGAGGCTGAGATGAGAGGATTGCTTGAACCCAGAAGTTTGAGGATGCAGTGAGCTATGATCACACCACTGCACTCCAGCCTCATTGACAGAGTAAGACCCTATCTCTAAATAAATAAATAAACAAATAAAGGAAATACAAGCAAAAAGTAAAGGACTTATCATCTTTCACTAGAGTGAAATTAAATAAAAATAGATTACACGAGAAAGTGTAATAATCTATTAATATCTGTTCACCAAATAATATTAATATAGTATCAGTATTCATTAGGCAAAGACTATGAGAAATACAGATGAAAAACTCATTAAGGATAATCTTTAGTCCATTATTATCCAATCATGTCAGATAAAGCAAACAAAATTTAAGCAAGACTACAAAAGGTATAAATAACTTGAATAATGATATGGGTTCGTATGCTTAGAAAACAGATGTTATGTCCTTTTTAAGTGTCCATGGAGATGTAAATAAAAATTGACCATATATTAACATAATCTCAGTAAACTTCATAAATTTAAAAAGACTCATTTTCTGATCAAATTTCATTTTAATGAATTTAGGAGATTATTGTAGAAGGCATCTATTGCAAGAAAATAAAAAGTATAAAAAACAGATAAAAAGCATTCTTAAAATTATTTGGTAAAAGAGAAAATCTGTACCTCATAGCAAAATATCTGGAATACAAAAATAATTGGAAGACTATATATCTGGACCTTTGGCATACAGATCAGATAAAGTAACTATCTAAATAATCAAGAATCCCCCCCAATAATAATAATTAAAACACCCAACAAAAGAACTTAGAAAAACTAACTAAAATAAACTTATAGGAAACAGAAGGAAAAAAGTAAATAAAAATGATAGAGACTGAAAACCATCAGAAATAATGACTAAATCTCACATTACTTATTTGGGGGAAAAAATAGACCATAAAACTGTTAAAACCGTTAGCAAAACCAGTCAAAGAATAAAGAGGGGAGTATGCCAATAAACCATAAAAAATGATAATGGGGAAATAATAATAATTGAAAGAGGCAAAAGAGATGGCTCTATCCAAATTATGCTATTTAATTTCATGAAATACATTTTCTACAGAATGTGAATGGTGTAAATTGCCCCCAGAAGAAATAGGACAATAGCATTAAATGTTGTTTTTTTTCTGTGCCAGGCACTGTTCTGAGAGCTGAATTCTTTTATTCTTTGCAACAAACTTATGAGGCATTATTATTATTATTGTTTTAATTATTCTCATTTTTCAAATTAAGAAATAGAGGCACAGAAGAAGTGATCTGCCTCGAGACACACAGCTAGTAAGTGATGACATAAAGAGTCTAACCATGGTTTTCTGGCACCAGATTTCATGCTTTCAGCCAGTTTACTACACTGACGGTAAGAAAACCTAAGTAAGCCAAACGCCACAGAAGAGATAAGAATTGCTGTCAAATTGTTACTTCCCGGAAAAAATCAGACTAGAGAGTGTCAAAGAAAATTCTCCTATGCTTTGAATTTAATGTAATCAATACTCTTTGACTAGTTCTAGATAAGAGAAACAGAAAAACTCCTAGGTTTTTTTTTTTTCTGAGACAGAGTCTTGCTCTGTCACCCAGGCTGGAGTACAGTGGTATGATCTCAGCTCACTGAAACCTCCACCTCCCTGAATTAAGGCAATTCTCCTGCCTCAGCCTCCCAAGTAGCTGGATTACAGGTGCACACCATCACGCCCTGGCTAATTTTTGCATTTTTAGTGGAGACAGGATTTCACCATCTTAGCCAGGCTGATCTCTCAGGTGATCCACCTGCCTCAGCCTCCCACCAGTTTCTTTTATGAATCAAACATAACCCTGATATTAATGCCCCCAATATATAGTACTTAAAATGTCAATAAGCTAAGCTTGCATGTGGATGATAATAAAAGCATTCCAAGTAAACAAAATTCTAAGCAAACGATTGACATGTTAACAGCATAATAAATTACATTTTATTCTGGTTATATAACAAAGATTCAGTGCTAGTAATTTATCAACTAACCCATAAAAATATAATAATCATATATATACATAGATACTGAAAGTTAAATTGATAAAAATTAATATTTCTGATTAGAAAACATTGTGGTTAAATAGTAATGTCTTGAAGCAGGAAATAGAATTGCAAATGGATAGTATATATGCAGCGATTATTAGAGTGGTACTCCAAGTGATATGTTCCTCATATTGATAAAGGAGCTAGAAAAATAAAGTTAAATATTGAGAAATTAAAAGAATAACGCAATGTGATTCTGAAATACACTTCTGAGAACGGCTATAATTAAAAAGACCAAACATAAGAATATTGGCAGGAATGTAGAGGCGTTAGAACTCTCATATATTACTCTTGTGGGTGTCAACTGGGACAGTCACTTTGAAAACCAGTTTTGTAATATCTCCTAACACTAGATGTTTACATATTCCTTAACCCAGAAATGTTATGTATCCTTATAAATATTTATATAAATATGTGAGAGAAAATGAGTATATGTGAATACCTAAAGACACGTGTCCAAAATATGTTTATAAAATTCTTTGTACAATAAGTAACAGCTTATTCATAATAGCCCTAAATTGTAAACAATGCAAATACCCATTAACAGTAGAATGGATAGATATACTGTGGCATATTTATTTAATGGAAAGCCACACAGCTGCAAAGTAAAACTGCTCCTACAACAACATTGATGACTCTCACTGTCATAAGATGAGTGAATAAAACCAGACTCGAAAAACTATGATTCCATGTATATGAAGGCAAAACAGAAAACATTAATGTATAGTCCTAGAATAGGTGCTATGGGGGATTGGGAGGAGTAGGTTTTGACTGGGAAGGCATAAAGGAACTTTTTAGACTGCTAAAATCTCTCTCTCTGTATGGATATTACAAGGGTTACATATAGATAAAACACTCATCAAACTGTACACTAAATATCTGTGTTTTTTGGCATCTCAGACTTTAATAAAACATTATAAAATCAAATGGACATAAAGTAAATTATATAAAGCAAAATTTGAGAGTTTTGAATATAACACAAAAATTTCTGTTATACATATAGCATCATGGACGAATCTTTAATTTAGAAAAAGTAAGGCAGGTATGACACTAGTTAGCCAGGAAAGGATGTAATTAAGCAGTCCACATAAAAGAACATAAATACTGATTATTCAGTTGCATTAGTGAGGAAAAATTTAAAACTAACAAAATTAAGGCACAAATAAAAAATATTTGAAATAAATGAAAACAGAAACACAACATACCAAAATCTCTAGGATGCAACAAAAGCAGTGTTAAAAGTTTATAGTGCTAAATGTCTACTTTAAAAAGTTAGGAAGCTCTCAAATTAATGACTTAACCATCACACCAAGAAAAAACTAACCCCAAAGGTAGCAGACGAAAAGAAATAACTATTAGAGCAGAACTGAATAAAATTGGGACCCAAAAATATATACAAAAAAAATTAACAAAACCAAAAAACAATAAATGAGATTGATAGAATGCTAGCTGGATTAACAAAGCACAAAAGAGAGACGATCCAAATAAGTTTAATCAGAAACAACAAAGGTGGCTTTACAAATGATCACACAGAAATACAAAAGAAAGTTGGTTCAACATTGCACAAATTAATAAATGTGATTCATCACATAAACAGAATTAAAAACCAAAACCATACAATCATCTCAATAGACACAGGGAAAAGCTTCAATAAAATCTAACATCCCTTTATGATTAAAACCCTTGAGAAACTAGGCATTGAATAAACATGCCTGAAAATAATAACAGCCATCTAGGACAAACCTGCAGCCAACACTGTACTGAATGTGCAAAAGCTGGAAGCATTCCCCTTGAGAACTGGAACAAGACATGAATATCCACTCTCACCCATTCTATTAACACAGTACTGGCTAGAAATCCTAGCCAGAGTGATCAAGCAAAAGAAAGAATAAAAGTCACCCAAATAGAAAAAGAAGCCAAACAATCTCTCTTTGCTGATAATATGATTCTATACCTAGGAAACCCTAAAGACTCCATCAAAAAGGTCCTTTGAACAGACAAATGACTTCAGTGAAGTTTCAGGATACAAAATCAATGTGCAAAAATAAGTAGTATTTCTATACAACAATAATTTCAATCTGAAAGCCAAATCAAGAATGCAATCTTATTCACAACAGTCACAAACAAAAATAGAAAATACTTAGAAATACACCTAACCAAGGAGGTGAAATGTCTTTATGAGAAGAACTACAAAAAATTACTGAAATAAATCAGAGGTGATACAAACAAATGGAAAAATAATCTACAGTCGTGGATTAAAAGATTCAATATCATTTAATATTTACAGAATTAAAGGTATTCCTATCAAATTACCAACTTTTTTTTTCACAGAACTAGAAAAGAGCTACTGTAAAATTCATATGGAACTTATAAAAGAAGCTGAATAGCTGAAGCAATTTGAAGCAAACAGAACAAAGCTAGAGACATCTTATTGCTCAACTTTAAATTATACTATAAGGCTACACTAATAAAAACAGCATGATACTGGTACAAAAACTGGTACACAGACCAATGGAACAGAGTAGAACACACCTAACGCAGCCATCTGATCTTTGACAAAGTCGACAAAAATAAGCAATGGGGAAAGGACTCCCTGTTCAATAAATGGTGCTAGGATAACTGCCTAGTTACATGCAGAAGAATGAAACTGGACCCCATATTTCACTGTATACAAAAATTAACTCAAGATGGATTGAAGATTTAAATGTAATGCCTCAAACTATAAAAATCCTAGAAGAAAACATAAAAAACACCATTTTGGACTTTGGCCTTGGGAAATAATTTATGACTAAGTCCTCAAAATTAATTGCAATAAAAACAAAAATTGACAAGTAAGACCTAATAAAAAAATTATTTCTGCACAATAAAACAAACTATCAACAGAGTAAACAAACAACCTACAGAATGGCAGAAAATATTCACAAACTACACATCTGACAAAGGTCTAATATCCAGAATCTATAAGGAACTTAAACAATCCAACAGGCCAAAACAAAAACAACAATGACAACAGCAACAATAAACAAAAACAAAAAGCATTAAAAAGTGGAAAATTGGGCAAAAGACATGAACAGACACTTCTTAAAAGAAGACATGGCCAGGCATGGTGGCTCAAGCCTGTAATCCCAGCACTTGGGAGGCCAAGGCAGATCACAAGTTCAGGAGTTTGAGACCAGCTTGGCCAATATGGTGAAACCCTGTCTCTACTAAAAATACAAAATTTAGCTGGGTGTGGTGTCAGGCACCTGTAGTCCCAGCTACTTGGAAGTCTGAAGCAGGAGAATCACTTGAATTTGGAGATTGGGAGACAGGTAGCAGTGAGCCGAGATCATGCCACTGCATCCCAGCCTGGGTGACAGAGTGAGACTTTGTCTCAAGAAAAACAAAAAGACATACAAGTGGGTGACAAACATATAAAAAATGCTCCACATCACGAATTATCAGAGATATGCAAGTCAAAATCACAATAAAATGCCATCTCACACCAGTCAAAATGTATATTATTAAAAAGTCAAAAAATAACAGATGCTGGCAAGGCTGCAAAGAAAGGGTAACATATATATTGTTGGTGGGAATGTAAATTAGTTTAGCCACTGTGGAAAAGAATTTGGAGATCTTTCAAAGAACACAAAACAACTACTATTTGACTCAGCAATCCCATTACTGGATGTATATCCAAAAGAAAATAAATCATTTTACCAAAAAGACATGTGCACTTATATGTTCATTGCAGCACTGTTCACAATAGCAAAGACATGGAATCAACCTAGGTGCCCATCAATGGCGGGCTGAATAAAGAAAATGTGGTACATATACACCTTGGAATACTACACAACCATGAAAATGAATGAAATTATATCCATTGCAGCATCACGTTTAGAGCTGGAGGCTGTTATCCTAAACAAATCAATGTAGGAACAGAGAACATGATCTCACTTATAAGTGGGAACTAAACCTCAGATACTCATGGACATAAAGATGGCAACGATAGACACTGGGGGCTATCAGAGGGAAGAGGAGGTCTTATCTTTATTTTTGAGTATTTGATTGAAATCAAAATATGGTTACACCTGCTTCAATTTTGAAGATGCTATGATTTTTTGATTTCTAAAGATCTAAGTGTCAGAAAAATTGACCAGATTTATTTTTCATCATTGACCAGATTTATTTTTCATCAATCTAAAACTTCTAGTTTTGCTGATATAATGTAATTATATAGCTTATGAAAATATACAGTAACACTTATCTATAAAGTTTTATATAATAATTAGTCAACTCTTGTATAAAACCTAATAAAATGAAAATATTCTTGAATAATAATACTCAGAATGGCTTATTTCCTTAGTATAGATATAACTTCTTATTGTTACTATAGCTCTAATTTAATGAATAATCAATTTTTAAAATTCTATTTTGTTTCACACTGAAAAAAACTACCAACCCAATTTTACTGATATTATTAGCACCATGACAGATTCCTGGAAAATTAAAAAATACTGTACAAACTACAACTATAACCACAATTTTCATATCATTGTAACATACTAAATTTATAGACAAACTAGTTCTTGTTAGTTAATTTTGTTAAATAAAAGTGAAAGTCATGATGAGTTGCAAAAGGCCATGATTTTTATATAGTGCAAATCGGCAAATGTTTACAATCTAGAGATCAACATGTCACACACTGGAAGTAGTTAATATTAATGCAACAGATCCATGATTATTTAATTGTGCCATTTTTTTTTTGTTTAATTTTGAGCAAATCAAAGGAAGTCTGTAGAATGTGGTGGTTAGCAGCACCAACTTTGGAGCCACATTCAAATAGTCACTCCCCACCTAACAATCTGGGTCACAGTTCATAAAATGTTTGATCTTTCGTTGCCCAAGCTTCCTTGTGTGTTAAATTGGGGAATTGTCTTTACAATCTCTTATTAGGGTCCAGTTAACTGGTTCCCAGAATATTGTGAAAAGAGTCAGAGAAGCCAGCAAAATGGAGCTTAGCCAAAAACATCTCACCACCCCCAGAGCTCCTCAGAGCAGGCAAGTCTGTGATAAACTAAAGTTCTCTGCAGTTGGCAAGCAAAATGAGCAACGTCTGGCACTAATTGCCTCACTGCCACATGCTGGTCAGCATTGAACCACCCTGATGACTTTTTTAGAGATCAGATGCAGAGCATATTGCCTTCCATCAGGGTCAAGAATTCTATGTTGCTGCTAGACAGAGTGGATGCTTCAGGTGCCCAAGGGTTGACTTGCACAGTAGCAGGTAAGGTCTATTAAGGTAGGCAGGGACTCTTGGTGGGTGCAACAGCCTTGATCCCTGTATTTCTGTCTTCACATATATTAGTTTGTCCTTTTATGGTGAATACACCCCTTTTTATATTTATGTTAGCTTCAGGATATTGCTCTAACAATGCATGCATATCCTGCAAATTAGATCTTCATCAATGATTTTAAATAGCTGAATTGACAATGTTGAATTAGCTTCAAAATCCATTCCCACTTTCATAAGCAATTTCAACATTGATTAGTCAATGCAATACAAAGAAGAGCTGTTCAAATCTTTAAATATAATTTCAACTGTGGTGTTTTTTTCTGCAAGCTTATTATGATCAAAGTTTTATTGATGATCACATCAAGAACTTTAAAATATCAACATTTAAAAGGCCTGACCAGGAACTGCATCTTACTATTTCAAGCACAAGATCTGATATTAAAAAGAAATGTTCAGGCTGGGTATGGTTGCACATGCCTGTAATCCCAGCACTTTGGGAGGCCAAGGTGGGCGAATCATTTGATGTCAGGAGTTCAAGACAAGCCTGGCTAACATGTGAAGCCCTGCCTCTGCTAAAAATACAAAAATTAGCCAGGCATGGTTGCAGGGGCCTGTAGTCCCAGCTATCTGGGAGGTGAGGAGGGGAGAATTGCTTGAACCTGGGAGACAGGTTGCAGTGAGGAGAAATCGCACCACTGCACTCCAGCCTGGGCGACAGACGATGGAGAGAGACTGCTCCTCAAACAAATAAACAAAAAAGCATGTTCAGAGAAACAAATTTAAATTTCTCATTTAAATTTTGAAAAGCTGAGAATTGAATGTTTTATAGACATTAATTGCACACTATATGACCAAACATTGTTTTCCTAATAATTAAATAATATAAAGAAAGTGCAATGAAAACTTTTTGTTTATCAAACACCATATGGATATCTCTAGCATGACCCCGTCTCCCATGTATTTGCTCCATTTTTCCATAGGAATATTATTTTTCTGGTGTGCTATGCATCAATAATTGGGGGAAGTATTTAACACAAGTATGGTATGAGCCAAAACGGAAGTGCAGTGCAAACATTAGAACAAGAAAGTAGATGTATATTACTAATAAGGGAAAATCTCCAAGCATAGTAGACATTGCTAGTTCTTACCAATAATGGGTTCTTCTTTTCTTCCTTGGCACTTGGGAGACTGCATGTCTTACCATTCTCACGGTTGGGCATGAACAATTATCTAGTTCTGGATAATACTATGTGAGAAGACATGACACATATCACTTCTGGTGTGAGATTTTCCAGTTTTCTCTTTTTCTCTGCCTTGCAGCTAACAACATTCCAGATGGCGGAGCACCAGTCACTCTGGACCATTGAGTGAGTGACTATATGGACAAAGGAGCTGTCCTCAAACACAACGATCTGCAGCACATCTAAACATTTATGTGTAAATCCACTGACAGAAGGTTATTTGTTCTCTCAGCATAAACCTAGCATATCTTGACACACTTGTCAAAATAGTAAATAAAAAAGATTATAAAATTCACTGGGGCTTATATCTAGACTAAATTAAGAATTATTAAAAGATAATAGAAAAAATAGATGATCCTGTAAAATTATGGGCAAGTATCCTGAGCACGAAAGATACACAAATGCTCAAAATATGTATAAAAAGGTGCTTAACTTTAGAAATGAAAGAAATGCAAATGAAAACATAGCAAAAGACCACACATATTCTGTCATGACTAAATGAGACAGACCCAATCCCACGTGCTAGCAAGGTTTCAAAGCAATGGAAACTGTGGCAGAAATGCCAATTGGACCAACCATTTTGCCTAACAGTTTGGCATTATTTACTAAAGTTGAATCTATTTAGTTCAATAGCTGAGCCTATGACTCAGCTATTCCATTAAGAATCAACTACATATCAATGTAAAAGATGCAACACCTGAAAATAAAAGTAGAATAGATAATTAGATAATAGATAATTAAAGAGTGGTGTGTTCACATACTGGCATATTTATTATTCACCAATAAAGGCAAACAAGCTATAGCAAGACATAATCACATGGATAAATTGTATAATATAACATTGACTATAAAAGCCATAAACAGAAGACATATTATATGTTTCCTTCTCATAAATTTCAAAACTTGCAGAAGTGTCTATTTTGTCAGAAGTCAGAATCATGTCACCATGGATGAAGAGATGGAAGTAGTGATTGTGTGGTTGCATGAGGAACTTCCTCGTGCTTGAAAATTACTATCTTTCCTTCAGTGGTGGAAAGGGGTGTTCATTCTGCTCTAATTCACTGTGGAGAATAGTTGTTCTGCACATGTTTTCTGTGTGCTTGTTATTCTTAAAGAGCTAAGAATGTTACTAATGCAAAAATTCTTTCTGATAAATACGTGGATAGGCAAAGAATATAGTCTGAGAGTATGCATTTCAAGTGAATTACACTGTATGGTAGAATTACAAATGGTTTTATATCCTTTTAAATTATATTTTATTATACTATTGTAATTTGGAAGGAAATAAAACTATTATAAATCAAAACAAATACCTCATCCTTATGGCAGGCTACAAAATTTCCTTCATAATTTTCTTCAACTTATACCTCTTTCACAAATTCTTATTTTTCATTTAATATAACATTAAAAAATGTATCTTTGCATCTCCATTTGATTTATTTACTACTGTTTTAGCAGTAAAAGTCTTACTACATGATTAGTAATTTATTTCAACTTTATTTAAAATATTAGTAAGCTTGGCTGGATACTGAGCCATCATTTTTTTTTTTTTTTGTCATAAGGTTATAGCCGAAGTAGTAGTTTTCAAAATATGTTTTGTGAAGATTATTTTCGAGAGATGTTACACACATGAGCATGCATGTGTGCACACACACAGGCACACACACACACACACACACACACACACACACACACCTACCTCTTGTTTTCAGAGAAAACAAGAAGTATTGGGGAAGTGATGTACTCTTAACTCCCCTTGGAGATTGACAGATCTCATTGGAGTACCTAGGACTACAAATCATGAACAAACGAGCCTTCTTTATTGACCTTAACACATTCTTCCCCACATTTATTTAAAACAGAACATTTTCTCACTGACCACAGCTTTCAACATTCCCAGTTCATGAAATCCTGGCTTACATCTAAGGCATATTTGGTAACGTTATCTGTGATCATCAAGCGTGACGCCCCATTTCGTCTCTATGTAAAACGCGTTTGAGTAATTCTTTGCCAGAAGTCTGAAGAATGAGGATTCTCATCTTTCTCCTCTCCTTCCCTAAAATGCCTTTGTTTTATGCAGTTTTAACCACAGTGGTAAAGCCAGTATGTGGTCTGGATAAAATTGTTAAACAGGCTTTGTCCTACATTGTCTGCCCCTACGCCCCCATTTTTATGCCACTTCTGGAGACCCGCATCTCCCCTGCTGCAAACCAAGGCCCAGCACCTCCCATAAGCCTCACCCCCGATGATCCGCATGCCTCCCCAGGGCCCACAGAGCCATTTTCCTGTGGGGTCTATTATTTAAAAAGGGCCTTTCATCCTCTCATCTATTCTATTAAAACTTCCATTTTCTGGGTATGGTTGTTTGGAGAAAATCATTTTTGCAATTTCACATAGTTAGGATAGCATAGCCTAATGCATTTTTTTCCTCTAAAATGGTAGCTTTTTTTTTTCTTTTTCTTTTCTTCTTTTTTTTTTCAAAGACTGAGACTTCTAGGTTTAGAATTAGAGCTAGAAAGATAATCAAGTACATTTTATCAGGAAAGAACCTGGGGAGGTACTTTTCAGAATTCATGTATCAGATCATATAGGAGTGATAAGCTCCAACCTTGTCCAGGTTCTGTACCGGGCTCACTCGGGTTCCAATGGCATTGGCTTGGACAACAGGAGCCACCTATAGTAGGCATATTTCCACTTATACTTGCATTGCTTAGAACAGGGATTGAAAACTATGTCCCAAAACATGAGCTAATAATGGTTTTAACATTTTTCAATAGTGTAGAAAAATATCAAAAGAAGAATAATATTTTGCAAAATATGAAAATTATATAATGTTTCTATTTCAGTGTCCACAAATAAAGTTTTATTGGAACATAGCTAATGGTCATTTGTTTTTGTGTTGCCTGAGGCTGTGTTTGCATTACAGCAGCGGAGTCCCTAGTTGTGACAAAGACTACATGGACTGCCAAGCCTAAAACATTTACGACCTGGCTCTTTACACAAAAGTTTGCACACCCTAATATAGAAGAGAGAAAGACATCTAAATGCACCTGCAGGGTCACCTCACCTCACCACTTTCTGATCTAGAATACACTGGGTGTGCCCTCTATCATCACACTAATTCTAACATGTAGGTTCCTCACGGAACAGTTTTTTTGTTTTTTTAGTTTGCTTCTTGAGGTCTTAAACTTTTTATTTTATAAACTGCCAAAGTAACACTTGCTTTTCATGACAAATTAAAGAGTTAAGAGACGGGTTTAGAAAAAAGTAAAACTCTTTACAAACCTATGAAATTCCTCTATCAAAAGTAAGCAACATTCACCATTTGATATGTATTATTCCACAAGTTGCTCTAAGCTTAGTAAAACAGAAACAACCAAGTAAAGGATAGAATAATTCAATCTTTGAAAGCAGAGCTAATCTGGAGAGCAAAAAGTCAAACTTGGATAAAAAGTTATGGACATATACTTATATAATATATATACATACTTATAACACATATAACATATATACACATGCACACAAACAGTACTCCATACTTTTATAAAAAGACGTAGAAGGAAAGTTTAGTTATTAAAACACACATATATACACACACAAAACCAATGCTCCACACTTTCAGTAAAGGGCAGCCACTGATGGGTGTTTTATAATCCATTGTTTTTAGTTGTTCCTAATACTTTAGGATGTACCATGATTTAGGTAGCCATTCACTTTTGGATATACATGGATTTTTCCTTCTTACTTCCAATCTAGCTGTGATAAACACATTATGTATACATCCTTACATAATGGAGATTTTATTTCTGCAAGATAGAATCACCAGTGTGTCAAAAGTTTTGTGGATAGGAAGGGTAGTGGGGGCTGAGGGTGAGTTGGGAATGGTTAAAGGGTACAAAAAAATAGAACATATGAATAGGATTATAATTTAACTGTGCATTTAAAAATAGCTAAAATAAATAATTGGATTGTTTGTAACACAAAGGATGAATGCTTGAGGGGATGACTACATTTTCCATGATGTGATTATTTATAACCCATTGTTTTTAGTTGTTCCTAATACTTTAGGATGTACCATGATTTAGGTAGCCATTCACTTTTGGATATACATGCATTTTTCCTTCCACATTTTCCATGATGTGATTATTACATATTATGTGCCTATATCAAAACATCTCATCTAATCCATAAATAGATACACCTATGTACCCAGAAAAATTTAAAGTACAAAATAATTTTTAAAAGGTTTGAGGCAGGAGAATAGAGTTTAGAGGCAGGGAACCAAAGGCTGATTCGTACTGACTTCCTGGAAATAAATCAAAAGGAAAACCCCAATTTTCCATATCCAGGTAACAAAAACAGGCTACTCCCCTTTCAAGCCCCACCCTTTCTGAGTGCAGATGAGAAATGAAATGTACCTCTGATTGGTCTCCTCCTTCAATCAATCAGACATTTGCATGATTGGTCTCCTCCTTCAATCAATCAGACATTTGCATAGCGTGTAACTTTGTAACTTTACTTCAGCCTTTGTGACCAGACTGGTCAAGGGTCACTCCTTCATTTACATAGGGTGTAAACGAACCAATTAATGGGAAACCTCTAGAGGGTATTTAAACCCTAGAAAATTCTGTAATCACAGCTCTTGAGGCACTCTGTGGAGTGTACTTTCAATAAATCTGTGCTTTCTTGGTTCATCCTTTCATTGCTTTGTGCATTTGGTCCAATCCTTTGTTCAAAATACCAATAACTTGGATGACTCGTAGACAACTGGTAACAGGTTTATGCCATGTTCTTACAAACCAAAAAGCTAGTTTTTGGCTGGGCACAATGGCTCACACCTGTAATCCCAGCACTTTGGGAGGCCGAGGTGGGTGGATTACCTTAGGTTAGGAGTTGGAGACCAGCCTGGCCAAGGTGGTGTAACCCCATCTCTACTAAAAATACAAAAATTAGCCAGGTGTGATGGTACACGCCTGTAATCCCAGCTACTTGGAAGGCTGAGGCAGAATTGCTTGAGCCCTGGAGACGGAGGTTGCAATGAGCCTAGATCATGCCACTGCACTTCAGCCTGGCAGACAGAGTAACACTCTATCTCAAAAAAATGCTACATAAATAAAAATAAAATAAAAATGAATACAAAGAATACAAAGAAGATAAACACAAATGATATGTGTCTTTTTTAATACAGAAATACACAGAAGATAAACACATTTGCAAGAGCACTAAAAGAAATTTAAATACATATTATTACATCTTGATTTTTTAGAGTCAGTATTACAGTAATACCAAATCTCTGTTCATATTAATTTAGTGCCCCTCCTTGACTTATTTGACAGTATATGCTGCAAATTTAACCCTGGTTGAAATTACTAATCAAAGTCTGTTTCTTGTTGTTATTCCTGCCTGATTTTTATTTTTATTCTTTGAATCTATCTGAGGCATTTATTTTTAGTTAAGTCTAATGTATAAGACACATAGCTAATTTTAATTTATGCAGCCAGGTCTGAGTGTTTATGTTAAAATAGACAAATTTACTCCCCATTTAAAATTACCAGTAAAACATATCTGACTAGTATTAATTTCTTGATCTAATCTTATTTTTGTGTATATTTCCTATGTTCTATTTTTGCTCATCAGATTTCCTTGTCTTTGTCTTGCTTTGTGTGTAATAGAATGAGTGAGCAAGTGTCTCCGTGACTGTATTTTTAAGGCTAATAGTTCTTTTAGTGGATATCTGTGTATTTACAATACTTACCCCTTTCTCTTTGTGTAACTACTGTAAGCAGAATTTATTAACGTTTCACTTGGACAAATGAGCAAATCAACATACTTACACTACCTCTGTGCTCTTCCTTTTGTAGATTTTATTTCTTCTGTTTTAATACATTTAATTAGCTTATACTTTTCATCCTTGATTTATCCATTATAAGCATGACTATTAAGTTTTAAGAACTATGATGCAATTACATGTATTCTGTCACTATCTTACAGTTCTTTTCTTAACCGTGGTCAAACATTTTTATTTTTTATAATTTCAACTTTTAGATTTAAGGGGTACACGCACAGATTTGTTATGTGGGTATATCACGTGATGGTGAGGTTTGGGGTAAAATTGATCCCGTCACCCAGGTAGTGAGCATAGCGCACAGAAGTTAGTTTTCCAACTCTTGCCTCCTTCCCCTTTCCCCACTCTGGGAGTCCCTAGTGTCTATTTTTGCCATCTTTACATCCACAAGTACCCAACGATTTAGCACTCACTTACAAGTGAGAACATGTGGTATTTGGTTTCCTGCTTCTGCATTAATTTGCTTAAGATAATGGCCTCCAGCTGTAGCCATGCTGCAGTAAAGAACGTGATTTTGTTCTTTTTTATGGCCCCATAGAATTCCGTAGTATATAGTTACCACATTTTATTTATTCCAACCACCATTGATGGGCACCAAGATTGATTTATGTCATTGCTATTGGTCTTAACAGTTTTTATTCGTTCAAATGTTATCTTTGATTCTCACATCTGTGGCCACATATCATATGGTTGTCTATATTTATTCCCTATTATTAGAATGGAGTCAATGCTCATAAGCCATCAGAATTTTGACCACAATATGTTCTCCTATCACTTGGTCACCTAGATTCTATTGTTGAGTTTCATTTTTAAGAATTATTCAAGTCCTTTAAGAATGATTACTAGGGTTCTTGAATCTTTTAAATTGTATGTCATCCCTGATACAATACTCTTGGGTCATACATTCCCTCTGTACTTTGTTATTATATCTCTGTGGTTCTCAATGTGGGAACAATTTTAACCCCACCTTCCACTTTGAAGACATCAGGCATCTGAACACATTTTTGTGTGTCACAACTTAAAAAAGGAGTGCTGTGTACTGGCATCTTGGAAATAGAAGCACTGGGCAGCTTCTCATGACCAACAATTGTCTCACTCAAAATAACAATCTTGGGTTCATTTTTATTCCAGAATCAAATGCATCTGGGTAAAATTATCAAGTCAGCCTGATTTTTATCTCTGTATATCGCTTAATTTTTTGCGCAAATACCTAAAGAATTTATTTTTTGAATTGATTATGTTACATAATTACTATATCAGTGTTAAATACGTGCTTCAATTTTTTTTTTTTTTTTTTTTTGAGTTGGAGTTTCGCTCTTGTTCCCCAGGCTGGAGTGCAATGGCGCGATCTCGGCTCACCGCAACCTCCGTCTCCTGGGTTCAGGCAATTCTCCTGTCTCAGCTTCCTGAGTAGCTGGGATTACAGGCACGTACCACCACGCCCAGCTAAGTTTTTGTATTTTTAGTAGAAACGGGGTTTCACCATGTTGACCGGGATGGTCTCGATCTCTCGTGATCCACCCGCCTCGGCCTCCCAAAGTGCTGGGATTACAGGCTTGGGCCAACGTGCCTGGCCTGCTTCAAATTTTTTAAATCCAAGTTTGTCTTTTTGTTCTCCAGATTAGCTCTACTCTCAAGGGGTGAATTATTAAGGTTTCCACTGAAGGCTATGTGATGTCTCTCCACTTCGGATGGTCAGAACTACAATCTGTGCCAACACCACATGATCTCCAGCATCTCCAGTCAGCTTACAATCCCCAAGAACTCTTTGCCTGCCTGGAAGTCTTGCCTTTTGTATGAGTATTTCAGTATTTAGCCAAAACTACATATATGGATTTTTTTTTTTTTTTTTTTGAGACAGAGTTTCACTCTTGTTACCCAGGCTGGAGTGCAATGGCGCAATCTTGGCTCACCGTAATCTCTGCCTCTTGGGTTCAGGCAATCCTCCTGAGTAGCTGGGATTACAGGCATGCACCACCATGCCCAGCTAATTTTTGTGTTTTTAGTAGAGACGGGGTTTCACCATGTTGACCAGGATGGTCTCGATCTCTTGACCTCGTGATCCACCCACCTCAGCCTCCCAAGTGGGAGGCTTGAGCCACAGCGCCTGGCCCCGATATTTCTTAACCAACTTTGAGAGGCTCCCGTCTCACTAATGCCGATCCCTTCAGCCTCCTTGAAACTTAATTTCAGTTTCTTTACGCAGTAAGACTGATTAATACTGTTTGGCCTCTGTTTCTTGGGGTCATGGGTTGACACCTGTCAGCAAGAGGAAGCCAAAATGAATGTTGAGATTGTATCATGGGTTTCCCTTCTTTCAGGCATCACAGTGCTTCCATGCTTGTTCAGGGCCTGTAAATGATTGTTGTTTATGAATTTCGTTTTTGTGAGTACCAGGTACATTTGATGTCTATTATTCCATCATGGCTGAAACTGGAAGGCAGGTTTTGCATTTAAAACTTTGTCTTCCACTTTATTCATAAAAATGTATTCTCATATTTTATCAAAAGCATTTCATAATTTTATGTTTTTCTTTAACTCTTGTATTTTAATGTGATGTAAAAATAATCTGTTTCTTATTTCATTTTTTTTCTATGTACTGAATTCATTTGTCCAATACCATTTAATTAGTTATCCACTTCCTGTCCACTTACATGTTGGAAAGGCTGCAGAACAAAATGGTTCAACTCCCTGGTTTCAAGCCTTTTGTTAGTTTCATGACTTTGGGCAGATCACATCATTTTTCTGGCTCAGTTTCCTTATTTGTAATATGCAAACAAAAACACCATGTCTATCATCGAAAGTTGTGACTTAATTTATGAAAAGAGCTTAGAGTCATAAATGGTACATTGTGAGCATTTGTTGCAAGCACGGCTGTTACATAATCACTTGTGATATGGTATATTTTATATACTTAATTTTCATAAATATATGTGAGGGTAGTTCTAGACTTTCTATTTTGTTCCAGTGGTACTCTTCGTCTGTTCCTATCCAGTATTATGTTATTTGTTATTTGCTATAGTTTTTGTGGTTATTGTTTCTGATAAATAAAACTGAATTCAAATTTGTATGGGTAGGAGGCATAATTTTTCAAAAAACATATGAGGAATAAAGAATAACATGGGATTACAGGTCTAGATAATATCAAGTTTTACAGGCAGTCAGTTATTATAGCTTTGTCATGTGTCTCATTTGTTCATTGGAAAATACCATTGCTTCTACTTCTAATTAAATTTCCACTATTACTGTACTTTTATTATTCGATATATATTTACAATCCATTTATCATTTTTTCCTCTAAATTCCGCTGACTGATAACTTAATAATGTTTTAGTCATTGGGTATGCGTAACAAAAGAGAGAAGATCTTTGACCGTACAGTATAAACTCGAAGCACAGAGAGAAATAGATTAATCTGAAAAAGCACCAGATATGGACAATCACAAAATGATTCACAAAACTGACCTTGAAGATACAGAGAGACCCTACACTCAAGAATGATAATGCAAATTTATTTTTACATACAGAGAATACTAGCAAGAAACACAATCAATACTAGGTCTCTTGGGAAGCCTTACTGTGTTCTGAAGCACTCATACTATATATGAAGTTTTGGATTACAAAACAATAAATTTAGGAATCAACAGAATTCGTTTTAATATAAAAGAAACTCCAGTTGTCTGAAGTCTAATAAAATTAGTTCTAAACAATTTATCCATTTATTCCCATAATTGTTGTTTTGTATATGGATATGTTACTGCCTTGGGTTATGATGATTACTTTTCTTATTAAATCTACCCTTCACAATAGTAAAATGAATAGGTAAGACACAAGTTCTATAGAAGAAATTTTAATATCATTCATCGACTTTGACCACTTTCCCATTAGTAGTGAGATATAAGGGGAGACTCTTTGTCTTTCCTTCTTGTTAAGCTGGAGAGGAAAATCAAGCCAAGAGAAGGTTTCTTATAAGAGACACACAGGAATGCATGCTTTCTAGAATGCAGGTATTTTGTTTTTTTTTTTTTAAATAAAAATAACTGAAAAGAAAATAAAGCTGATTAAAAGGTATCTATCTCTTTTTAGAAACACAGAAATCATTATTCCAATCATTAAGTTATTAATATTATTGACCACTTATATGTAATTTTATATACAACTAAAGCCAAGTACTTACTATAGAATTGCATTTGCTATAAAAATAATTGTCGTTCAGTATATGTTTAGCTTGATTTTTGCTGTAGGTTTAGCAATTGCTTTTGTCAACAAGTAATCTTTCCAAATGTCTAATTAGGATATTTCATGATATCTTTCAACATAGAAATATTTACATTTGTTTGTGATATATCTTAATAGTCAAATCTCTCTATTTCCTGAGTTTGGTAAATAAGACTTTCAATAGTAACCTCAGATAGTGATATCTAAATCCATCTGGAATCCAGATTACAGAAAATAAGCAAGGACATTTGGGACACTAAAGCATTTGACAAATAGTTGTCTGAAATTATTTAGTCCCAGAGTTTGGATAATAAGATATTCCAACTGCTATGGATACCTTTGCGTGATTGCTTTACAGTGGTGAGCAATGTCAGAAGTTTCAATGTACTGCAAGGAGAAGTTGACACAGAGCATTACATTTGAGGGAAATGTCAATGATTTATTTTATGAACCAATTTCCGGAGTAGAAGAACTCACACCACTTCAGGATTTATACTGAAATTAAGTTGACAAGGCATTTAAGGAAAGGCAAATCTCACAGGTAAAGGAGATGCAGTCCTCAAGAATATACACAATTCTAATTCACAGTTGCTTTGTGTTACCAACTTCCACAGAAAGAAAAAAAACCTCTGACTATGAAAAAATTGCTGCCAGCTTTTGATCACGATTCTTACACATTTTATGGATTGAAATAGAGCTTAAAATAGCGTATCTGTTATCTATCTATCTCTCTATCTCTCTATCTATCTATCTAATCTATTATCTATATTGTCATCTAACAGCTGTCTAGTGATGGACAGCTTACAGCACTTTCCTAGTACATGCTAAGGGACAGCACACACTCTCCAATGTTTTTGGTTATAAATAATTTTTAAGGTGCTCTTACGTTCCTCTGAATAACTAACATAATATTACAATTTTAAAAGACAGACATATGAGTATTTTTATGTAAATCTATGGAATTATATTATCTTGGCCCCTTTACCAACCTTTATTTAAGGAGAAACAATTCATCAGTTGTTTAGGAAAGTGATAATCCATACACCGTCTACATCAGCCCAGTTGTATAAGTTGGGAAATTATCTAATATCATCTTTATATGTATGGAAATAAATTGTAAAACTTCTTCAAAAGTGAGTAAAATTTGGGAATTATCAAACTATAATCCTATAATTATAAACCCATGATGACAGAATTATAAAATGAAGCATGATTTTATCTATTTATTTATGTATAGCATCAGAATTTGTTTCTGCTAGATGATAGCCTCTTGGAGATAAAACAAATAAATTTTTTAAAAGGATAAACAAATTGAAATGAGTACAGAGAAAATGTCATTAGTATATTTATATGTACATAGATCTTGCTAATGTAGTTTTTAGAGTTTACCTTTTTTTTTTTGAGATGGAGTTTCACTCTTATTTTCCAGGCTGGAGTGCAATGGTTCAATCTTGGCTCACTGCAACCTCCGCCTCACAGGTTCAAGAAGTTCTCCTGCCTCAGCCTCCCAAGTAGCTGGGAATACAGGCATTCTCCAACATGCCCTGCTAATTTTCATTTGTTTGTTTGTTTAGTAGAGATGGGGTTTCTCTACATTGGTCAGGCTGGTCTCCAACTCTCAACCTCAGGGGATCTGCCCGCTTTGGTCTCCCCAAATGCTAGGATTACAGGTATAAGCCACTGAGCCCAGCCAAGAGTTTAACTTCTTTAATTGGTTTGCATTCTTTTCTTTCACCCATAATCTAATTTACTTTATAGTTAGTTTATTACTCATTATTCTTATGACATAATACTAAGTGTTCAATAACAGATTCAAAGGAACTACAGTTTAAATTAAGAATGCTTTAGGCTTTAATGTGTATATGAAATGGCTTTGAGCAAATTCAGAAAATGCCACAAATTAATAAAACTGCTACTTTAAAAAATTTATTTGAAGGGAACCAATATTAAACTGGGTTAGGTAAGGTTTTCACAAAGAATGCTGTGTAATGAAATATGGCACATAAGTAGAGCTGCCAGATAAAATACAGTATGCCAAATATTACATGGGACACATGTGTATGAAAAATTATTTGTTGCTCATCTGAAATTCAAGAGTGACAAGGCATCCTATATTTTAATTTGATTAATCTGGCAATCTGACATATATACCACAATAGAATTGTTTTGTTCTAGCACATATAGCATGTAGTAAATGTTTAAAATATATTATCGATTTCTAGGTCCTTGAGGAATTGGGACAGCATGGGGCTGGGAGTTGGGGAGGGATAACATGGGGAGGTATGCCAGATATAGGTGATGGGGAGGAAGGCAGCAAACCATATTGCCATGTGTGTACCTATGCAACAATCTTACATGTTCTTCACATGTACCCCAAAACCTAAAATGCAATTAAAAATATATATATATAGTCAATTATAATAAAAATGATACTTGTGGTATGTTGGCCAAATTTGAATAGAATACCCAAATGTGCACTATACATTGTATGAAATAAACAATGGTTAAAAAAATTACTTCAAGCATCATTAAGAATAATATTAGTTCTTAGGGACTAATTTCAAGCCATAGATGTGTATTACATTGCTTAGATATTTGCAAAGAAGAGATATTCAAGAGTCAACGGAAGGCAACATTTTTTGTAAAGAGATGAAGAGTGGGAATAGCTATGGGACCAGGCCAAGCCAAAAGGGACAGCCAGCTAACGAGATGCTTTTAATGATTTCTTCAGGAAGGTTAAGAAGCATGTTAAAAAGAGTGCTTTAAATATGTAATTTAAGGAATTATTGTAAAGAAGTTTTTCTCACATGGACCTTGTACTTTTAAAATGTAATATTTAAATATTGCAGACCTGAGCCTGCTGGTGTGTTTTGAAGATAGGTTTTTAAGAGTATAAGCACAAAGCCTTATAAGGATAAATTCAATATTCTCTTTTTCAAGACCATTTATTTTTTCCTCATGCAAGATGAAACCAAGTCTCATAAAATTACATAATTACATTAATGGTCTGGTTAAAGGCATTCCTGGAATACAGGTTACCTGACTCTAAAATTTGTGCTCTTTCCATAGCATGATAAATATAATGCAGAAGAGATTTTAATCTCAGGAATAATTTAGTGCTTGAAAATTTATTAAAATTATTATTTGATTCTTCAGATCTTCTATGTTATCACTGCCTACTCTTATTCATCTACCAACTCTTAAAAGCTGAATTAAGAAATTAGCTTCTGGCAAGTTGGTGCCAATGAGTTATTTTATTATGTTCTTGGGACATAATAAATGAGGTAGAAAATAATATTTATTAGGAGTCCCAAGGTCAGGAAGAAAAGTATTATTATGTGATTTAGCAGTAGCTAGCAGGGACTACTTAGAAATTAAATTTCGTTCAGATTTTTACCTTTCCCTGTCCATTTATTTGATGAGCATCAGGTCAATTTTCATTTGTCCCAGGTCTCCACTATACAGTTTTGATAGGCTCATTGTTCCTTGTGATTGAATAATTATATTTTGGTATCCTTTCCTGTTGTCATTTTTAAAAAATTCTTTGTATGACATATCTAATCCTTAAGCTTGTTTTCTGCGGCCTGACTCTTCTTGTTTTAGTTGCTTTCAGTCAATTAACATTTACTGGATGATTTTCTATTTGTTGCCATATAGTAGTACCTAGAGACTGCAGAGAAAACCTTACAATGTTTCTGAGTAATAGCTCTACTGAGTAGGAAAGAATATTGGAGAATATTGGAGAACTTGGAGAATATTGGAGAAATCTAACTTGGGGCAGGGAGACAGCAGAGATAAAATCTTCATGGCTCATTTAGCAAATTAGGCTTTATGACCGTTGAATAAGAATTTCATTTTTGCGAGGGAAGTCAATGTAAGATTGTTTAAATCACTTCTCTGATGTTCTTGTCCTGGAGTGTACAACATTGGTTCTTCCTCAGGGATTGTGCCACCTTTAGTGACAGGAAATCCCCATTTCCCTAAGATCAGCCCATTCTTTCACCTGTCAGCTCTGATCATACCCTCTTTAACTTGAAATGGAAGGATTATTTCCAGCAAAACAAATAGCAAGAACAAAAGACACAGAGGTAAGAAACCTCAGTATATATTTTAGGACTGGACATTTATGTCATTCTTAAATGAAATGATGAGAGTTTTTTGTAGTAAGATTTATCATGGGGTACTTTGTAAGGTAAATCACCAACAGAAATATAATTCTGATATTTCACTGGATTACTCTTCATAAAGTTTTATTCCTATTAACTAAGATATAGATGTGTCTTTGCAAATATGTGCACACAGCCCCCCACCCTGACTTGCATGTGTGGTTTGTTTTTAAACATACATTGGTGAGTAGCTTTTGTGTTAGCCAGTTCTCATTAAACTCATGGTAAAAGAGACAGTTGGTGTTGTGGTGTTGATGGAATGTTCACTCAAGTGTCCCTGTTATTCTAACTTAGATTCAAATGTGGTTTTGTGGTTTTTAAAGCATGAGGTCCTTTTGATATCTTACCTTGATCATCAGATTGAGAAGGAAGTTTCTGATAACTTACCAGTTGAAACACTGTAATGTCCAGACGGGGTGTTTCTTATCCTTGGAATATCTGGTGCTATGGTAAGGCAGCTCAAATCTTCTTTGGCAAAATTTCTTTTCCTTTTTTTAAACCATATTTATCTTCTAGTAATTTTCCATCTTTACCCTTTCTCGCACCTACAGACTTTTCCCTTATTCTAATCTTTCAACTCTGTTTACAAAATTTATTTTAATATAAATGGAAACTGTTACATGTGGTCATTTAGAAAAATTAAAAAAATATTTAGAGATGAGATCCAAGATGGCTGATCGCTAACAGCTTGGGATTGTAGCTCCCAGTGAAAGTGCAGAGAATGAGAGAATGCCACACTTTCAGACGAATTTTAATCGCTCACGGACCAGAAGATTCCCAGTGGAGGGGCCCCATGGGTTGCCAGAGTGACTCTTGTGGGCCAGTGCAGTGGTTTCGCCGGTGCTTCGGCGCAGCAGCTCTTCATGCAGAGTAAACGGGAGGAGATTCCTGGGCAGAAGAGCACCATCAGTCTTACTGCTGCTGTTTTGGCTGGCGCAGTGGGTTGCTGGGATTCCAGGTGGGTATCAATAAACTGGGCATCCACTCAGAAACCCAACTAGAAAGGCAGCAATTGTAAAGATGACAGATGGATAAATTTATAACAAAGGGAAGAAACCAGCCTAAAAAGGCTGAGAATATCCAAAATCAGAACCCCTCTTCCTCTACAGGGGATTATAGGTCCTCATCAGCAATGGAACAAGCCCTGATGGAAAAGGACTGTGTGCCATTAACAGAAGTAGGCTTCAGAAGGTGGATGATAAGAAACTTCTGGGAGTTAAAAGAACTTGTTCTAACCCAATGTAAAGAAACTAAGAACTTTGAAAAAAGGTTTGACGAAATGCTAACAAGAATAGACAATATAGAGAGGAATATAAATGAACTAACGGAGTTGAAAAACACAACACAAAAACTTAGTGAAATATGCACAAGTTTGAATAGCCAAACTGATCAAGCAGAAGAAAGGATACCAGAGGTTGAAGATCTACTTAATGAAATAAAACGAGAAGACAAGAATAGAGAAAAAAGGATGAAAGGGAATGAGCAAAGTCTCCAAGAAATATGGGACTATGTGAAAAGACCTAATTTACGTTTGTTAGGTGTACCTGAATATGATGAAGAGAATGAATCCAAGCCGGAAAATACTCTTCAGGATATTATTCAGGAAAACTTTCCAAATCTAGCAAAGCAGGACAATATTTAACCCCAGGTAATACAGAGAACACCACAAAGATATTCCTCAAGAAGAGCAACCCCAAGGCACATAATCGTTAGATTCACCAGGGTTGAAATGAAGGAGAAAATACTAAGGGCAGCCAGAAAGAAAGGTCAGTTACCCACAAAGGGAAGCCTATTAGACTTATAGCAGATCTCTCAGCAGAAAATCTACAAGCCAGAAGAGAGTGGGGGCCGATATTCAACATCCTTAAAGAACAGAACTTTCAGCCCAGAATTTCATATCCAGCCAAACTAAGCTTCACAATTGAAGAAAAATAAAATCTTTTATGAACAAGCAAGTACTCAGAGAGTTTATTACCAACAGGCTGGCTTTATAAGAGCTTCTGAAAGAAGCATTATACATAGAAAGGAGAAACCAGTATTAGCCTTTCTAAAAACATACCAAAAAGTAAAGAGCATCAACATAAAGAATTTACATCAACAAATGGATAAAATAGCCAGTTAACATCAAATGGCAGTAACCCTAAATTTAAGTTGACTAAATCCCCCAATCAAAAGATAAGCCAAAACCTAACGGTATGCTACATCCAGACCCATTTCACATGCAAGGATACACAAAGACTCAAAACAAAGGGATGAAGAAAGATTTACCAACCAAATGGAGAGCAAAAATAAATAAATAAATAAATAAATAAAAAACAGGAGTTGCAATTCTCGCATCTGATAAAATAGATTTCAAAGTAACAAAGATATAGTGGTAAAAGGATCAATGCAACAATAAGAGCTAATGATCCTACACCCAGATGCATAAGACTCATAAAGAGATTTAGACTCAGCGAGACAGAAAATTAATAAGGATATCCAGGACTTGAATTCAGATCCAGAACAAGTAAACTCAATAAATATTTATAGAGCTCTCCACTTTAAATACACAAAATATACATTCTCCACCTTAAATACACAGAATATTGATCGGCCATTATTAATACCCATTTTTAGAATAAAGCTACATTCCCATTCTCTCTCCCTCTTTTTCTTCCTCTTTCTTTCTCTCCTTCACTCCTTTTTTTTAAAAAAAAGAAAAATTAAAAAATATTTAAAATGAAGAAAAATGTCACATGTAATATCACCACCTGAGATAAGTATTGCTATCATTTGACGTATTTTAAAACATGGATTGTGATATAATTTTCTTTAGTCACTTAACACATTTTGCGAGTAGGTTTGTCAGTTGCTGAACATACTTCTATCTTGTAACTTTGAAGCCTTTGTATGGGTATTCTATTATTTTAACCAATCTCCATTGTTGTACATATGCCTTTGAATAAAACTTTTGTGATTTTTATTAGCATTTTTTTTCCAATAAGAAGGCACATTTGAAAGTTTTATGAGATCAATTCTAAATTATTGCATAACTCTTTTTATGTTTTTCCCTTTAGTTATACACATAATATATTCAATATAATAATATGTTGTTAAAAGCTTATGTTGATTATAGTCATCATAAATTAGAAAGCAATTATATTGTTCTAATGATTATTATACTATACTATACCAATAATTACTAATTCTGTGAATGGTTGACTTTAAATGACAAAAATCTTAATTTGTGAAGATAATTAGCATTCTGGATTTCTAAATGTCTTTTTTCTATATTTAATATACGATCAGTAGAAAAATTATCAAGAACACTTATTGAAAGAGGTTTGAGAGAGATCCATCTTTCTCTAATTGAATTCATAGTGAGGAACATAGTATTGAAAGTTATTTTCTGTTATTTTCTCATAATCAGGACAAAACACAAATGGGTATGACAGGAGACATCATCTGGATGCCAAATGCTGGCAAATAAACAATTACCAGCTGTCTTTAAACAGTTGCAGCTCATCACCAATCTGAGGGGACACAGAAGTCACTTCCTAAATACTTCTTAATTAACAATCTTAGAAAGTCAAATTCAGAATCGGAAGAGGATGCTTTTTCTTATATGTCCACTCCAAATATGGGGGAATTGTTAAAAAACAATTAAAAATAAGGCAGTAAGTATTTTTTTTAAATGCTACTTTTTCTTTACCTTCCTTTATGAAAGTAACATTGAAGACATTTCAGATAAGAAAAAATAGATTACATAATCTCTACTAGCATATTGCTTCAAATTCCCAACTTCGTCCCTAATATATTTATATAAATGGTATAAAATATAATTTTGTATCTCTAAATGGATTTTTATAAACATATATTTTGGGGTAACACTTAAGATTACATCTACCCTCTTAACAATTTTATGTGGACAATACACTATTGTTCGCTACACATTTTTAATAAAATAACTTAGTAAGATAATTTTTAATTGTTACTATTTCTTTTCTTCATAGATAAAAGCAGTGCCAGAGGCATAATATAAAATCTGTGTATTTTGAATGAAAAGTATAATAAGATAAACAATTGTTAATTAACTTAATACTTATGTAATCAACACATGTTCTTCTATCATAGACGACTTGAGCACAAGTGGGCATTGTCTGATTAAGAACATCATGTTTCTTTCCTTCCACCCTCTAGGGAACATGGATAGTTAGGGAAGCTGGAATGCTTCTTGCGCAGGAGAGAGAGGCTGCATTTGAATCACAACATGAAGCAGAAAGTATGGTTATTTACCCTCAGAAAGTATAAAGTCATGTAAAAAAGCCTGTTTTCACAAAACAAGGTTTTGCCTCCAAGTCAACCCAAATGTTATTTTTAGAGATTTCTATCTGTACCTATCTTTACTTTCTCTATTTTTCCCAGATATTGCTGAGTTCACAGTCCGTTTAGCACTTGGCAGGGATTATTTAGCGTAGTGGCAGGTATCTAGTGATAGCTCTACTCCTTTTCTTTTTCTGCAGGGACTTTTGTCAGTGCCTGAAGCACCTGAATGAAAATTAAAAAAAAAAAAATTAGAAAGGTAAGAAGACCTGTAGTGACAATTTTAGATCCATTGGGGGCAATCACATCACAGCTCTCTTCACAGTCAGAGAAGCAGAGACACTTCACACCAAGATTATTAGAACATTGGAAAGACCAGAAATCCTTCTGAAGGGTCAACCTAAACTGATATTTGAAATTCAGACTTGAGTCCAAAAGGGATTGGCCCAAATCCACGTGGTGTATATTACCTGTTAATTTTGTAACACATTCTTTGTTCCATAATGAATGCTTGAAGAAGAAATAGTTCATTTGCACCTAGCTGTTTTCTCCTATTAATTACTGCTTCTGAGAAGTGCCTTGGCAGAAAATGTTTTCGATCTTTATCAACTTGGCACTGCATTAATCGTCAAATCACAGGAATTTCTACACAATCTATACATTTTGAGAAAAGAATGCAGAGATTAAAAAAAAAATCAATACTGTACAACACCACATACACAGATGCTAAATACGGTATATTATTACTTGGAATAATTCTGTTGCAGTTAGAGATTTAGATACTGATTTACATATGGATGGGCAGGGGATTGAGGAACAGAAAAAAAAGAGGGAGAATTCTACATGCATCTGAAGAGTTCATCTATTGCTATGGAAACAGATACATCCTAGCAACAGCTGCTTGGTACATAGCTGACATGCAGAGCATAAGCCCCCAAACGAGAAAAATTAGCCATGAGGAAATCTTAAGAATACACAGCATTTGTAGTTTTAAAAGTTTCAAATGGACAATTGATAATTTCTACATATGTCAAAATAATAAAGTTACAGAAATTTAACTTTATTACCATCATAGAACCCAGCATGTTATTTGATATATTAACTGCTATCCTGATTACAAGACAAAATGTCATATATCATATAGTCAATACTAGTTTTTTGCTGAGTCTAGAAGACAGTATTCAACCATGCTTCTAATACATGTGCTTGTCCTCAGCAATTCTTAGAATCTTAGCATAAAATAATACAAACACTCCTCTGTAAAAGAAGGAGAAAATTCAGATGACTTGAGAATTTTGTTGAGGTTTGAAAAATACTGCGATTATATCATTTTAGTTAATAGAATAGCTTTTGTATGCATTAAATGTTCTGGATAAGTACATTAACCATGTACTTCTTACATGCTTAAATAACCATTTATTTCTATAAAATGAAAGTAACCAAATATTGATCATAATTTCATATCACTTTGTATGTGTGTGTGGTGTGTGTGTGCGTATGTGTATCTGTGGCAAATAGTTTCTGGGAAGCAGAGTATATTTTTATGTAACTTTCAATTGCAACATAAAAGTAATGAAATCAACATTAGTTAAAGGCCTCTTAAACCCAAACTGTCATATTTGCTGGATCACAAAAGGTTACATCTGGAGTACATCAAACTCTTATTTTAACCAAAATTAATACCCAGAGCAGGAATAAGTTTTGCTTGCTTTTTATTTTCCCAAAGAAATAGATTTCTTCCCCACTTAGGCCCGTGGCTCTGTGTGTGAGATTTCTTATGCCAGAATCTCATCAAATATAATTATAAAGCAAGTAATTCTACTATAATTAATCATTCATTAAAGCAGATACCATCATAAAGAGTAGGAGGAAGATGCTCTAAATATAATAAACTCTAAGAAAAGGGAAGCTTGGAGGACTTCTCAATAAGATAATTTATAAATTTTAAAGCATCTTATGTAAAGAGAAAATAATTGGAAGTAGAAGCCATTTTAGGTATCTGATCATGAATCCTGTCTCTAATTTGTATTGTGTTGCTTAGCCAAATATTTTCTGCTCTTTTTTATTATCTATAATAGGGAACCAGAGAATGTGTCTTTTATTGTTTCTCTGTGCAAAAATTCACCTCCATGTGATAGATACTAGTGCAAACTTATAGTAACATTTATGTTATATATGCCTCTAAATAAAAATTGATATAAATAAAATAGGTCATTAAACTGACATTAAATATCTAGATCACCCCAGAACTCAAAATGATGCTGACCCCCAAGAAGCAGACACAGCTTACTTTGTGGCAGGACAAGTTTCCCATCTCATAGACTTGCTGTGACTTGTAGTGTGGCTGTGTCTGAGCAGTGGTGCATTGGTTGGTAACTACTTAAAGACAGTGCCAGCCCCTGTCCTCTGGGATTCAGTGAATTGAGGCAAATGGGCTTTTTGGACTCGAAGATCTTCCCTGGTGAGAAAATATGGGCTTGGGCTTTAGCTTTCTTTACTTTCCATTAGCTTTGGAAAGCAGCACAGTTAAACATGTGTTCTAATATAAACAATACACGTTTTATCTGAATGTAGCTTCAAGATACTTCCTGAACTTTCCCTTCTCCCTTTTCTGGAGTAATCAAGCATGGTGACCAGGGAAAAGAAACAGTTACAATATTAAGGACCTTTTAGGGACTCATGCTGCTTTACTCTTTCACATATCTCTTTTAATGGCTGGAATCATAATTTTAATATTTAAAACATACTTTTACACCAAACCCACAGGAACAGACAAGAAAACAGCTATTAAACACAAACCATTTTGCCCTCTTGCTCCTGCTCTTGCCATGTGGTTACTGGAAAGGGATTGCGATCCAGACCCCAAGAGAAGATTCTTTGATCTTGTGCAAGAAAGAATTGAGTCCATGGAGTAAAGTGAAAGCAAGTTTATTAAGAAAGTAAAGGAATAAAGAATGGCTACTCCATAGACAGAGGCTGGTTGCCCATTTTTGTGGTTATTTCCCGATTATATGCTAAATAAGGGGTGGATGATATGTGCATTCCCTTCTTAGACCATGTAGGGTAACTTACTGACATTGCCATGGCATTTGTAAACTGTCATGACACTGCTGAGAGTGTAGCAATGAGGACAACCAGAGGTCACTCCTGTTGCAATCTCAATTTTGGTGGGTTTTGGCTGCGCCTATGCTGCAACCTATTTTAGGAGCATGATCTTTGTGGCCTGTATTTGTGCCAACCTCCTATCACATCTTGTGTCTTAGAATGCCTTATCCTCCTGGGAATGCAGCCCAGTAGGTCTCAGCCTTATTTTATCCACCACCTATTCAAGATGAAGTTGCTCTGGTTCAAATGCCTCCGACAATGGGATGTGCCTTTTCCCACTTGTTTTCTGCCATGAGTAAAAGTTCCCTGAGGCCTCTCCAGAAGCTGTTTCTGCTTGTACAGCCTGCAGAAACGTGAGCCAACTAAATCTCTTTTCTTTATAAAATATCCAGTCTCAGGCATTTCTTTATGGCAATGCAGCAATGGCCTAACACAGAAAATTGGTACTGAGGAGTGAGGCATTTCTATAAAAATACCTGAAAATTTGGAGGCAACTTTGGAATTGGGTAACAGGCAGAAGTTGGAAAAGTTTGGAGGGCTCAGAATAAGATGGGAAGATGACAGAAAGTTTGGAACTTCTTAGAGACTAGTTAAATGTGACCAAAATGTTGATAGTGATATGGACAGTGAACTCCAGGCTCATGAGGTCTCAGATGGAAATGGGGAACTTATTGAGAACTGGAGCAAAGGTCACCTGTGTTATGACTTAGCAAAGAACTTGGCTGTATTGTAGTCATGCCCCTGTATCTGTGAGAGTTTAAACTAGAGTGATGATTTAGGGTATCTGGTGGGAGAAATTTCTAAGCAGTAAAGCTTTCAAGATGTTGGCTGGCTACTTCTAATTGCCTAGCTCAGATGTGGGAGCAAAGAAACTACTTAAAGTTGAAATTTATATTTAAATAGGAAGTGGAGTGTAAAATTTTGGAAATTTGTAGCCTAGTCATGTGGCAATGAAAGAAAAAGCTTTTTCAAGAAAAATTCAAGTAGGCTGCAGAGTAACCATTTGGAATAGAAATGTGCATAACTAAAAAGACCCAAGTGCTGATAGCAAAGTCAATGGAAAAAAAGCCTTGAAGGCATTGCATAGATCTAAGGCAGCGCCTCCTATCGCAGCCCTGAAGCCTACCAGGAAAAAATGGTTTCAGAGGTCAGACCCCTGCTGCCCCATGAAGCGTTAGGATACTGCTCCCTACCTCCCAGCTACTCCAGTTCCAGCTTTTGTTCAAAAAGGTACAGCTTGAGCTTCTGCTTCAGAGGGTGCAAACTATTTTAGAGCAGCCTCCACGTAGTGTTAAGCCTGCAGGCACACAGAATGCAAGAATGAAAGAGGCTTGGCAGCTTTTTCCTAGATTCCAGAGGATGTATGAGAAAGCCCAGATGTCCAGGCAGAGGTCTGCTGCAGGGGCAAAGCCCACACAGAGGACTTCTTCTTGGGCAGCGTGGAAGGGAAACGTAAGGTTGGAGCCCCTATAAAGAGGGACATGGGGTCAAAGAAGATTATTTTGGAGCATTTACTTACTGCCCTGCTAGGTTTCAAACTTGCATGGAACCTGAAGCCCCTTCTTGTTGGCCAATTTCCACCTTTTGGAATGGGAATGCTTACGCAGTGCTTGTAACCCCATTATATCTTGGGAATAAATAACTTGTTTTGATTTTCCAGGCTCATGGGTGGAAGGAACTCATCTCTGGATGAAACTTTGGTATGGGACTTGGTACTTTTGAGCTAATGATGAGTTAAGACTTTGGGGGAATTTTGGGAAGGCATGATTGTATTTTGCAATATAAGAAGGACATGAAATTTGGGGGGCAAGGGCAGAATGATATGGTCTGAATATATGTCGCTGCCAAATCTCATGTTGAATTATAATCTTCCATGTTGGAAGTGGGAGGTGTTTGGGTCCTGGGGAAGGATTTCTCATGGCTTCATGCTATCCTTGCAATAGTGAGTGAGTTCTCCCAAGATCTGTTTTTTGTCAAGTGTGGCACCCCCACCCCCACCTCTCTCTTGTTTCTCCTTTCACTGCTCCTGCTCCTGCTTCACCTTTCCCCATAAGTAGAGGCTCACTGAGGCTTCCCCAAAAGCTGAGCAGATGCTGATGTTATCAGTTGATGGTATCCAGGTTCTTGGTGTTTTGAACAAATAATTGGATAAAATACACAAATAAAGCACAGAAAGAATGAGGCAGCAAAAGCAGGGATTTACTGAAAATGAAAGCACACTCCACAGGGTGGGAGTGGGCTGGAGTAAGCAGTTCAAAGGCCCCAGTTACAGAATTTTCTGGAGTTTCAATACCCTCTAGAGGTTTCTTGCCATATGCTCTATGTAAATAATGAGAACAAAGTCAAGTTACAAAGTCATTTACTCAGTATGCACCCTATGTAAATGGAGAGGATGTTACTGGGTGTGTGTCGCTTATGTAAATGAAGAGGATGAAGTGAAGTTACAAAGTCATTCACATTCCTGTCATTGCTGAAGTGTTTCCCTTTGATTTAGTTCTAGGAACTAGAACTAGTCCCTAGGTTCCCAGCCTCCAGGCCCTCTCCTCCTACCTCACTGGCACCATGCTTGTACAGCCTGCAGAACTGTGAGCCAATTAAACCTCCTTTCTTTATAAATTAAAAGCAAACAAAAAATGTTTGTTTATAGACAGTAACTCATAAAACTGCAGTAAATAGATAACATTCATTTTGTATTCAAATGCCAAATACCATTGTGCTTCTATCAATTAGAAATGTCTTTCTTTAAATCCAGAAAAAACAAAAATTTTTCATCTTTCTTAAGTGATTAGGAAGCACATATTCTTGTGTGCACTGTCAAGATTGCGAGACTGTGACTCAGAACATTTAAATGTCTATTTATCGTCACAGAGAGAATAATTTGCATGATTCAGAGAGCCATGGTCTGTGACTGCTGATTTTCACATTAATGGACACTAGTGTCAGAACTACCTCTCAGTTGTGATTCACAGTTCTTGTTTTGTAATATCTAAGCTTTTACTAGCTTAAGATATATTATGAGACTCTCCAAAACTCTGAAAAAATGAATCCTATCTTATTTTAATATAATGATGTCCCCATCTATATGGATAACCAAACAAAAAAAATCTGAGAGTCATCCTAGACTTTGTCTTTAATTCTGATCTCTTATATCCAATCACTAAGTCCTGTCAATTTTCTTTTTTTAAAAAAATTCTCAGATGGGATAGATTACAAAATTTTTCTCTCATTCTGTAGGTTGCCTGTTTACTCTGATGACAGTTTCTTTTGCCGTGCAGAAGCTCTTTAGTTTAATCAGATCCCATTTGTCAATTTTGGCTTTTGTTGCCCTTGCTTTTGGTGTTTTAGTCATGAAGTCTTTGTCCATGCCTATGTCCTGACTGGCATTGCCTAAGTTTTATTATAGGGTTTTTATGGTTTTAGGTCTTCTGTTTAAGTCTTTAATCCATTTTGAGTTAATTTTTGTGTAACGTATAAGGCAGGGGTCCAGTTTCAATTTTCTGCATATGGCTAGCCAGTTTTCCCAACACCATTTATTAAAAAAGGAATCGTTTCTCCATTCCTTGTTTTTGTCAGGTTTGTTAAATATCAGATCATTGTAGATGTGTGGCATTATTTCTGAGGCCTCTGTTCTATTCCATTGGTCTATATATCTGTTTTGGTACCAGTACCATGCTGTTTTGGTTATGGTAGCCTTGTAGTACAGTTTAAAGTCAGACAGTGTGATGTCTCCAGCTTGTTCTTCTTACTCAGGATTGTCCTGGAAATATGGGCTCTTTTTTGGTTCCATATGAAATTTAAAGTATTTTTTTTCTAATTATGTGAAGAAAGTCAATTGTAGCTTGATGGGGATAGCACTGAATCTATAAATTGCTCTGGGCAGTGTGGCCATTTTCACGATTTTGATTCTTCCTATGAGTATGGAATGTTTTTCCATTTGTTTGTGTTTCTCGTATTTCCTTGAGCAGTGGTTTGTAGTTTGCATCTCTTGTAAGTTGTATTCCTAGGTATTTCATTCTCTTTGCAGCAATTGTGAATGGAAGTTCACTCATGATTTGGCTCTCTGTTTGTCTATTATTGGTGTGTAAGCATTCCTATGCTTGTGATTTTTGCACATTGATTTTTATATCCTAAAACGTTGCTGAAGTTGCTTATCAACTTAAGGAGATTTGGGGTGAGACAATGGGGTTTTCTAAATATACAAACATGTCATCTGCAAATAGAGACAATTTGACCTCTCTCTGCCTATTTAAATAGCATTTACTTCTTTCTCTTGTTGATTGAGCCTGCCAGAATTTCCAAAACATGTTGAATAGCAGTGGTGAGAGAGGGCATCCTTGTCTTGTGCCAGTTTTCAAAGGAAATGTTTCCAGGTTTTGCCCATTCAGTATGATATTGCCTGTGGATTTGTCATGAATAGTTCTTATTATTTTGAGATACGTTCCATCGATACCAAGTTTATTGAGTTTTTAGTACGAAGGGGTATTGAATGTTATCAAAGGCCTTTCCTGCATCTATTGAGATAATCATGTGGTTTTTGTTATTGGTTCTGTTTATGTGATGGATTATGTTTATTGATTTGCATATGTTGAACCTGTCTTGCATCCCAGGGGAAGCCAAATTGATCATGGTGGATAAGCTTTTTGATGTGTTGCTGGATTTGGTTTGTCAGTATTTTATTGAGGGTTTTGCATCAATGATCAGCAGGGATATTGGCCTGAAATTTTCTTTCTCAGTTGTGTCTCTGCCAGGTTTTGGTATCAGCATGATGCTGGTCTCAAAAAATGAGTTCAGGAGGAGTCCCTATTTTTGTATTGCTTGGAATAGTTTCAGAAGGAATGGTACCAGATCTACTTGTACCTCTGGTAGAATTTGGCTGTGAATCCATCTGGTCCTGGGCTGTTTTTGGTTGGTAGGCTATTAATTATTGCCTCAATTTCAGAACAGTCTGTTGGTCTATTCAGGGGCTAATATCCAGAATCTACAAAGAATTTAAACAAATTTACAAGAAAAAGACAAACAACATCATCAAAAGGTAGACAAAGGATATGAACAGAAACTTCTTAAGAGAAGACATTTATGTGGCCAACAAACATGAAAAAAGCTCATCATCACCGGTCATTAGAGAAACGTAAATCAAAACCTCAGTGAGATACCATCTTATGCCAGGGAGTTAGTTAACTTTAAGTAGAGCTGGGGGTTATCTTTTATATTGAACACAATACAGCAAACATTATTTTATTATGCAGCAATTACAGACTGCCATTGTTGTTATTTAATTTCTCTCTTCACTATTGCTTGTATCATTTCATTATTTTGTTTAAATCTCTGATCCATTTGAAGTTTATCTTGCTGTGTAGTGTGAGTATTGGATCCAATTTTTCTAAGTATCCAGGTGGCTCTACAGTTCTTTTGGAATAGTACTAACCACCAGTCCCTCCAAAACAAACAAACAAACAAACAAACAAACAACACACACACACACACACACCCCTAAACAAAATATTCACACAAAATTGAGACATTGAGATGGTCCTTTTATCATACATTATTTGTTCATAAATTACAGGGTATTTTTGTCATGATTTCTTCTAAACCATGCACATATCCCATATTGTTTTAATTTGGATTCTTTATAGATTGATTATTTTAATATTGGGATAAGCTAGCTCATCTTCTTGCCCTTTTAAATTTTCTTCAGGATTCTCTTGGGTTTTCATGCTCACTGGCAGATGTCTTTAACCTGACTAACTAGAAAAGAGTCAGTCATTTCTCTCCTGCCAAATTTTAAGAGTGGAGCTAAAGAGGTGCAAATCTGTCATTAAGTTGTTAACATTTTTTAAACAAATAAAATGCCAAAAGATAAATTTTTATTTTTATTTTTATTTTTTTTGAGATGGAGTTTCACTCTGTCGCCCAGGCAGGAGTGCAATTGCATGATCTTGGCTCACTGCAATGTCCGCCTCCTGGGTTCAAGCAATTCTGCCTCAGCCTCTTGAGTAGCTCAGATGAGAGGCATACCCAGCTAAACTTCTTGAATTTTTAGTGGAGATGGGATTTCACCATGTTGGCCAGGCTAGTCTTGAATGACTGACCGCGTGATCCACCCACTTTGGCCTTCCAAAGTGCTGGGATTACAGGTGTGAGCCACTGCACCTGGCCAAAAGATACATTTTTAAATCAAGACTTCTGATAATTTTTAATTTAATCTATTCACCACTGAAGTAGATGACACTCTTGCAAGTACCTTATTTCCTAAACTTAACCTCATGTAGAGAAATATTTTTTTGACTTTGTCTTTTAATACTAAGAAAACATAGCAACAATTTCTTTTTCTTCATAATATATTTTTATAATTATTTGGCAGATTTTGGATAGAATTTATGCCATTGTTTAATATAAGGTAAGTTTTTTCATGCATCAGCTTACAAATTGTAGGTATCAGTATCTTAATCTAAAAGTCAAATCTACATTTTTTTCTGTCTACTAGAGAGGAATAACTAAACTCTCTAGCAGAAAATGGCAGACCATATTCCAGATACCTAATCTGGATAATCAGTCTTTCTTGAGATAAACAGTTTTTTTCCCCCCTGGGAAATTGTCAAAAATTCAGAAAGTTAAAAAAATTAAATTTCCACAGATTTCTATAATGTTGATGTATGCATTCATTATCTCTGTCTCTATAATTTGCATTGTTTTAATTTCAAAATTACCTAATTTCTAAATGATTACTTGGAATATCTATACATCAATTCATTTTATGTTAGCATAGATGCATCTTTGCTTCTTTTAGCTACAGGAATTTTTTTTGGTAGGCCTTGGATATATCCTGATTTATTTATTATTTATTTTTACTCTTATTTCAACAGTTTTAGGGGTACAGGTGGCTTTTGGTTCCATGGATAAGTTGTTTAGTAAAAATTTCTGAGATTTTAGTGCACCTGTCACCTAAGCAGTGTACATTGTACCCAATATGTAGTCTTTTATTCTTCACCCTCCTCCCAAACTTCCTCTATAGTTCCCAAAGTTTGTTATATCATTCTTACACCTTTGCATCCTCATAGCTTAGCTCACACTTACAAGCGAGAACATATGATGTTTGGTTTCCCATTTCTGAGTTACTTCAATTAGAATAATGGCCTCAAGCTCCATCCAAGTTGCTGCAAAGGACATTATTTAATTCCTTTTTATAACTGAGTAGTTACAGAAAGATTAAATCATATAGTTATAGCCAACTGACTTTTCTTGCAGTCAAAAAACAATAATATAGAAAGACAAGCTGCTTTGTAGTGTGGGTTGAGGGGTTCTACAATGTCTCCCATTCCCAGAATACATACTTCTTTAGGTGAAACCCTAATCAACTTAGTTAAAATTCATTTTTAAATGCAAAATAGAAAGATTTGTTATGTTGTGTAATAACATTTTATCTTGGAAATCAAAGTAGCCTACTTAGTAGGATTCTTGAGCAAATTATGTATCTGAACACCTACGGAAGCCCCTGCAAAATGAGAACACTGAGAATATCCTAACAATATAATTTTTAAAACCAGTTTTTTTTTTTAACTTTTTGACTCTTTTTTAAAATTGCATTTTAGGTTTTGAGGTACATGTGAAGAACATGCAAGATTGTTGCATAGGTACACACATGACAGTGTGATTTGCTGCCTTCCTCCCCATCACCTATCTCTGGCATTTCTCCCCATGCTTTCTCTCTCCAACTCCCCACCCCCCGCTGTCCCTCCCCTATTTCCCCCCCACAGACCTCAGTGTATTATGCTCCCCTCCCTGTGTCCATGTGTTCTCATTGTTCAACACCCACCTATGAGTGAGAACATGCGGTGTTTGATTTTCTGTTCTTGTGTTTTCGGCACCTTGCACTGTATGCACAGCTAGCCTCCAACACATCAGCTGGCTCTCTGCTAAAACTTTCTACTTTCGGGGGTTGTTACAAAAGCGTTAGTTTGGCACTAGCTACTCTAAAATGAGAAAGTATGGCAGCAAGCAAGCCCATGAGCAGATTCTTTAGCAAATTCAGGGGTTAAAAGTACAGCCTAGGGCACATTGGAGAGCCTTGTAGACTACAGAGATTTGAGAATGACTCTGGAGTTTTACCGGCTTGCAGTTCCAGTTCATGACCAGAGATGGCGCTAAGTGTACAGGGAACCTACAGAATCGAAAATTGGAAACGGGACTAAAGTCTGCAAGTGTGAATCCTCGATTAACCTCAGCAGCACAACATCTAAGATAGTGAGTTTGCAAACAAGAAAAGCAAAAAATAAATCAAAAAGGCTTGTGTTAGGGGAGCCTCACATTAGAGAAGAGATAAGAGTGAAAATCCCTACAGTTAATTTGGGTAGAAGCACTAACCAAGTAAGGCATCAGGAATGCAGATCAAAACACTCTGAACGTTGAGGCATCCGTGCATTTTCTTAGGTTAAATCCCCTTTAGGGAAGTTTTTATTTGGCAGAATGATATTGGAAATTTTCAGGGTTTCATATTATATTTTCTAAATGCATGTGGACTGTTTATATTCTGTCTTTAACAAATAGGAATTCAAACGTAATTTGGTCCAGGCATAGGGTGCTAACCCCAAAGTCTAATTTAAGCATGTAAAATTTCTTTTGGTTAGCAGATATTTTCTAAACCAACATAATGTCCATGTTAAGTGAGAAAGACATAACCTGCTTAACCTATATCAGCTGGCATTTCCTTGATTTATATTAAAAAGAAAACAAAATTAGAGACTCCATAGAAATATGAAAAAATTATTCAAAGTCCCTCCAATGAGTATGATAATTTTCAAAAATTATTTCTGTGCTACTTAAACCTCTGTATTTTAATTTTTTTAAATAGTAAAGGCAAAACAAATTCCAAATAATATAAGGTAATTTAAAATAGAAAATAAAAATGTCCTCCCTTGCCTTGCTTGTATAGCTCCCTCTTCTACCTCTCCTTGGACTTTGTAACTAAGGCACACAAAGCTGTGGTTAAGCGCTGCTTGCTTTATCCTTACCTCTCAAAGTGTGGTCTGTAAATCAGCAATTTAAGCATCACCTGGGAGCTTGTTAGAAGTGTAGAATCTCAGGCCTCAGCCCAGAGTTAATGGACCAGGATTTGTATTTTAATAAGAATCTCCAAGTCATATGTATGCATCTTGATGTCTGAGAAACTCTACTCTTGATTCCAAAGAAAGAATCATTAATTGACATCATGCCCTTCTCTTCCAACTTAGCAAGAGACTGTAGAAATGGTCTAACTCTCACCAATGTCCCTATTCTTAGTCTACATGAGAGGACTGCAACTAGAGACATTGAGAAGTACAGTGTTCGCAGTCAAAGACTTTCTCCTTTCCAAGGAAGCGAGAGGATTCCCTCCAGGGGAATCAGTGATAGAAGTGGTGCTGAGAGTGCGCTTCATCTCAATCCAAGGCTGAATGTTTATGGATTTGAAGGGATCTTCACAGCCACCTTCGTGTTTCCCTTGGAGTATCAAGGAACATACAAGTTCTTAAAAAGGGATTGTGGTATATGATTAGAAGGAGATGGTGGTAACCAGTCTCTCAAATTATCTCAGTTCTTTGTGTTCTTGGAAGGGATGCAAAAGAAGATGTGTGCAGTTCCTTTGGCTCCCTGAGATGGGCATAGCAGTTAAATGAGGAAGTATGAGTTCAAGAGACTGCTAACCCCAGCAGGGTTTTGTCCATTCCAGAAGAGTAATTGTGGGCATGAACCACTATCATGGTTAAGGAGACACTGCTGCTGTCTCTGGATGGGACAACAGTAACAGATGAGGCCTGGGTGAATTCTGGGGAGCACTGCACTGAGAAGAACACTCATGCAGCCATCTGGGAACTCTCATGACGGTACATGTCATCAGCAGCAAGGAAAATGAACCCAAATCAGAGCAAGGCTGGGGCTACTGCCATGATCAGCCTTCAGGTAGCTGTGTAAATAAACCTCACCACTAATATTTCTTCCCCAGAACCCCAAGAGATCTAAATGCAGAAAATGAAATAGTAGAAGGAAGTCAGAGTAGACTCCATCTCCGCGTCACTCTAGCAGCTGTGATTATGAATCAAATCTATTCTTGAAAATGGACATGGAGTAGAAAGGAAAGATCTATGATTAAAATTGAGTTTTGGATTGATGCATTAAATTAGTCTGAACTTTAGTAGCTTAAAGTAACCAGAAAGTTACAGAATTGGCCTAAGATGTAGGTAAGGGATGAGAAAGAAGGATGCAAAACAGCAGGGTTAGAGAAGAAACAAGAGAAAAACCAAGTCAGCAACTGGCATCCATCCACTTGTCTTTAAAAAAATTACAAATGTAAATAATAAGCATATATTTCTGTTTCTTTATAAATCACCCTTTTCTGCTTATTCCTTGGTAAGCAAGATGAGGAAAGTGCAGTTTCCCTACCTCCTACCACCCTTCCATGCTCATATCTCTTGGTTGAGAGGAGTTGCATTATTGTTGGTTTTACTTTGTGCTTAGCCGTACAACTTTACTAAAGGCAATGCAATATCGACATCGTTTAGGGAAAGGAGGCATAACTGACTCTCTGAAAATAAATTGAAAAGCTGTTAATGCATTGATGCTCTCTACACATTTTTCCTTAGCATCCACATGTTCTCCCAGGACAGTCCTCAGCCACTGGTTAATAAGAATTGGAGTATAAATACCGCAGCTTCTTTTTCCTTATCTCAGGAGGAAGGGACAAATCTGAGGTGTATGCTATACTATTTCCCAAAAATTTCCAGTGGAAAAACTGGAAATTATTTAAAAAAAGCTATTGGGACGAAATATGTCTATCACATTTATTATCACACATGAAGATTGATGGACTAGAAATAAGAAGAGTGAATTTGCATTATGGAAAGAAGGTCTTTTCTCTGATTTGCAAAATGAGATAAGCAAAACATATAAAATAATCTGGGGCGAATCCACAATGACTGGAATTGTGTTATAAAATACAGCACAATTTTCCAAGTATAGTCATTCCAAGTATGGTCAGTTTTCAGAATCTTCTTAGGGACTTCTGTAGGAATTGTTTTTCCAGTTTATGATTTTTGGAGTCTTTTATTTTTTTCTCTTCCTTCCTGCAACCTGCTTTCTAAGACATGTCATTATGTTTTTTAAATTTGAAAGCAGTTAGGGGACATACAAGATAAAACTCAAAGCAGTTTGTTTTGCTCTTACTAATACAATTTTGCCAAAAAGGCAAGAAGAAAGGAGTTGGAAACTTATCTAAAATATTTCTCAGACTACCTATGGACTTTAATATTTAAAGGCAGATTTAGATGCAATACAGATGGGCAAGAAGAAACCACCCACACATATACAAATATTCACATTTCTCCTCCTGTTGATTAGATTATGTTCATGATTTACTTCACTAAAGCTGGAAAAAAAGTGTCAGGAAGTAATGTAACCATGCAGGAAAGAAGCGCATAATATAGCTTTTCTTGGCCTAGAGATTCAGAAAGTACATGCGATTACTGGTGAAACTGCAACAGTTTCAGCATAAGGTCAATTACCGTGCAAAGAAGCCCTTGAACATAGGGACATACATGGCTATTTAGGTAGACTTCATGCAAATAATCTGTGTGCTTCTACACAAGGCAGCATCCCTCAGCCTCAGAACTACTGACTTTGAAGGGGATAATTTTGTGTTGTTGGGGGCTGTCCTGTGTATTGTAGGATGTTTAGCAGCAAGCCTAGGGTCCACTCACCAGATGTGACAACCCAACCTGCCACAAGACATTGCCAGCTACGTCCTGGGGAATAAACAACATTCGGTTGAAAATTACTGAATTCTTTATCTATACTCAGCATCATTAAAGCAATGTCATCATTCTGGGGGATGTGAACCGAGTCAGTGGTCAGGGGCTTCTGAGCTGTAGTTCCCAATAGCCCCCTGCATTCCTGAAAGACCATTTCTGTCATCCCCCTTCCCTTGCCATCAGAGCTAGTCAGCCTCATTGTGCTTTACATTACAAATGGCATAAAATTAAATATTCAAGTGCTTGCTTATACCAGTTATAAATTATGCAATGATTTATACATTCTAGCAATGCTCTTTTTTCCTTGTGTGCCTTCTTTCTTTGGATTATTTTTTATTCTTCCTACATATTTTTCTCACTTCCCACATTTCAGTTTATTATGCATGGTGGTTTTTGCAAGTGGGGAGTAAGATAGTTACGTCTGGAATATTGCTATTAGAAATTTAAGTGTAATCCATAGGTCAACACCAATTGTTGTGTTTACAGTGTCATTCTGCAGGACACCATGAAGTATTTTGACCATGTATTTAAATGCAACATGCTTCCCAGTCCTGTCCACTCTTCCATAATTCCTATGTATATCTTATCCACTCTACTTTTGCTATCATTTCTTTAAATATGAGAAATTTTACAGAGAAATAACATCGTGCTTGCTGCCAGACAGATTTGATGTGACCATCATGAGAAGATCAATGCATTTGGCCTTCTTCAGTGATAATCACAAGTTGCAGTTCTCAGATATGAAAGCTTCAAACGTGAAAAACAAGCATGGCAAACTCTTTTCTCTGCAGTAAAGGCAGAGACAGAGCGCCTTTTATTGAAGTTGTGATTTCCTTGGATGCATGTCTCAGTAATGATAGCCCTTTACCAGTGCAATTATAACTAGTTTGAAAAATACATGTAAAATTACTCCTTACTCACTAAAATAATTAAAGTAAATAAAAGCAACAAATACCAAGTGTTGGCACAATGTGTAGGAACTGGACATTCCCATTGTTGATGGGAATGTAAAATGTGACAGGCACTTTTGAAAACAGCTTGATAGCTGGGTGTGGTGGCTCACGCCTGTAATCCCAGCACTTTGGAAGGCCAAGGCATGTGGATCACGAGGTCAAGAAATCAAGACCATCTTGGTCAACATGGTGAAACCCCATCTCTGCTAAAAATACAAAAAATTAGCTGGGCATGGTGGTGCGTGCCTGTAATTCCAGCTACTCAGGAGGCTGAGGCAGGAGAATTGCCTGAATCCAGGAGGCGGAGGTTGCAGTGAGCCGAGATCGCGCCATTGCACTCCAGCCTGGGTAACAAGAGCGAAATTCCGTCTCAAAAAAAAAAGAAAACAGCTTGATAGTTTCTTTAAGCTATACATAAACTTACCAAAAACCCTGACAATTCCACTATTGCATATCTACCCAAGGAAAAATAAACTATATCCACATAACAAGTTGTTCATTAATAGCACCATTATTAATAATTGGAAAAAATAAAAGTAATCCAAAAATGGATTATCTGGTGAATGGATAAAATGTGGTATAGCCATACAATGGGATATAACTCAGAAATAAAAAAGGATTAAACCACCGATTCATGCTATGACATAAATGAATTTCAAAATGTTATGTTAAAAAGTGCAATGCAAATGACTACATATTATAGAATTCCATTAATATACACTGTTCAGAAAAGTCAGGTCTATAGAAAGCATATGAGGGTTTTCCTAGGGTTGGGAGTGAGAACAGGATTTGAAAATGGGCACAGGGGATTTTTCTGGGGTGGTGGAAATTCTTTAAAATTAGATTGTCCTTACAGCTCTGTAAGTTTAATAAAAATATTAAAGTGTACAATTAAAATGTGTGAATTTTATGGTACATAAATTTTACCTCAATAAAACTGTCTTCAAAGTAAATGGGAAGACAGGTTGAAAATAGAGAAGCCTGCCTTGTTTGCTTTCTTAGATTATCTTGGTTCATATTTTTAACCTTTGTATATAGCATATCAATTTAATGTGATTCTGTCCCAGCCTCACCAGTGGTTTCTAACCTCCCTGAGGATCATCTTATTAGAATTCTGATTAAGTTAAATGTCACTTATTACATGTAGATATTGTGTAGTGAAGAATTAGCCTTACCCAAAGATAGATCTGGGACTTTGCACTAAGCTACTGGGAGGTGAGCTCTAAATCCTTGGTATTTCATGCCTGGGGAGACGAGGGTCTTTGGCCATCTGACAGTCTAACAACAATACTTATAATGGGGCTTTTGGTCATGTGATTTAAGTTTTGTCTCTGAAGGGAACTGGAGGCTAAAGATGTCAGTCTGACTTCTGGCAAAGCCTAGAGACTAAAGATTAACAACACTGCAGTGTGTGATTGAGCCACAGTAAGATCTCTGAACAACAAATGTTTAGGTGAGCTTTCCTGGTTGATGACACTCCACACATGTTGTCTCACGTTGGTGCTGGGAAAGTGGTGTGTCCATGATACCAGGCGGAGAGAAAACAGAAGCTGTCTGTGTGCTACGTTCTCTGGACTCTGTCCTATGCACTTTTTTCCTTGGATGATTTTAATTAACATCCTTTCTGTGTAATAAACCATAATCACAAGTGTAACAGCTTTTAATGAGTTCTATGAGTCCTTCCAGTGAATTATCAAATACAAAGGTGGTTTTGGAAATTCTCTTCCATCCCTGAACATTTAACTGGTGTCAGAAGTGAGAGTGACCTTCTGTGGGAGCTGTATCCCCTAGTTAGTCCACTTGTGCAGCTGGATAAACTATCTCAAAAACCAGTAGTTCCTCTTTATATTTTATAGAGTTGTGAACTCCATTTCTAAGTCCTTTGAGATGATCAGACCTTGAGGATAAGGCTTATGTAGTATCATCCTGGAAGTTGGAAAATGATAAATAATTACTAGAGGCATTAAAATATTTTCAAAAAAGGATTTTTTTATGAGATTTTTTTAATGGTATTACATAGTGTCTTATGCCTAAAAACCAGGCAGTATTCAGCACTGGGCTAGAGACCTTACTGTAGTTCAATATGTACTGAAGAGAAGCACAGAATTATTCATCTGACCTGAATTAAATTAAGAAGCTCTAACTCAGACCGTTAGCACATTTGAGGGAATCTGTAACAAGCACCTTATTCTTGACAACTGACCAAAAATTCCTCAGAGCCAATCATTATATACATGGAACTGAAGAATTTCAAAATTGAATTTATGAGACCTGGCTCAGGCTCAGTGACTCAATGCCTTTAATCCCAGCACTTTGGGAGGCCAAGGCAGGTGGATCACTTGAGGCCAGGAGTTTTCAACCAGACTGGACAACATGACAAAACCCTATCTCTACTAAAAATAGAAAATTAGCCAGGTGTGGTGATGCGTGCCTGTAATCCTGGCTACTCGAGAGGTTAAGGCAGGAGAATTGCTCTAACCTGGGAAGCGGAGGTTGCAGTGAGCTGAGATCGTGCCACTGCACTCCAGCCTTGACAACAGAGTGAGACCCTGCTCTCAAAAAATAATTTATGCATATTCATATCATGACACTTTAGAAGTTACAAAGGACTTTCACATAAATTATTTCATATGATGATTACAAAAATCTTGTGAGACAAGCACAGAGTACTTAAAGATAGTTAATGACTTGCTTAGATTTCCATAGTCATTGAGAGTGGCCTCATGATATATTAAAACCCAAGTCTTCTTTTTTTTCTTTTGAGATGGAGTTTCACTCTTGTTGTCCAAGCTGGAGCACAATCGTGATCTCAGCTCACTGCAACCTCTGCCTTTTGGGTTCAGGGATTCTCCTGCCTCAGCCTCTCAAGTAGCTGGGATTACAGGCATGCACCATCACACCCGGCTAATTGTGTATTTTTAGTAGAGATGGTTTTTCTCCATATTGATCAGGCTGGTTTCGAACTCCCAACCTCAGGTGATCCACCCACTCCTAGACCTCCCAAAGTGCTGGGATTACAGGCATGAGCTACTGCGCCCTGCTGATCTGATTCTTGTAAATCAAAGTCCCTCACCTAAATTCCCTGTTATGAACTATGTGACTTTCCTGTTAGCAAATGATTAGACTGAAAGTGGCATCTGCCCAAAGGCCAACCAGTAATTGGTGCCATGGATTGATATGAAAAGATGAGGTGGATCAATCAGCTCATCTCTCCTGGGAGTATGAACTGCGAGTGAAAGTTGCTGGGGTGCAAGTGGAAGCTGAAAGGATTCTATGAGAAAGCAGATGGCCTCTGGGCTTCTGGTGAGTCAAAATCACAGGGAAGAGAAAATTAGGGCCAAGCAGAAGTCAAGACGGAAAAACACAATGTCACTCGAAGACATTTGATACAAAGTAGAAATAAGCAGATATACAGAGGTAATTGGGCTACTCCATTGGTGAATATGGGCATGTAAATATGACCACCTGTACCTCTTGAGGTTGCAGCAAAATACAAGACCCAGACGACATGTGGCCTCTGTGTATCTTTACTTCTAGTTTACTTTGAAGAAGTTTTCTTCCTCAACACTAGAGAAACAAGAAGCTCTCAAGACCGTCCTGGACTCTTCATGAAGTATGCTTTAGTTTTCATGAGGCTTGATGTTGTACCAAACATAGGCCCCTATTCCTGTGCATCCTTAAAATAACTTGTTATGTCATTACCACTAAGTGTTGATATATTGATAAAGTTCCGGCTTTTAAAAAAAATTATATGTCTTTGATGCTTAAGCATACTCAGCTGAATTATTCATAACATTCAACAAAAGTGGCTTGTTTATTCAACTCTTCTCAGAAAAACAAGAAAAATAAAATATTCTCCACAAATATGCATCCAACATATTTTTCAACTTTGTTCTGAAATTCTGGCCTCGTAAATATTTTAATACAGCTATAAGACAGAGCTCTTTGGCTATGTAGCTGCATGCTGCTTTAATTTCAAGTTTGCTTAACTTGTGTTATACCTGGCTTCACTGCAGAATCTAAATTCTAAAACTGATGAAAGCAAGTTACTTAGGCCTCCAGAAAAGCCCACTGGAAACTTACTTTGAAAAGAAGAGGGGGGCACTGTGGTTCACGTCTCAAATCCCAGCTCTTTGGGAGGCCGATTTAGGTGGATCACTTGAGGTCAGGAGTTTGAGACCAGCCTGGCCAACATGGTGAAACCCCATCTCTACTAAAAGTACAAAAATTAGCTGGGCATGGTGGTGGACACCAGTAGTCCTAGCTTGGGAGGGTGAGGCAGGAGAATCACTTGAACCCAGGAAGTGGAGGTTACAGTGAGCCAAGATTGCTCTCGTTGAGGCAGCCAGCCTGAGGCTGAGGAGCACTGAGCTGCATGTCATGACCTGTGCTGCTAAGATTAGTGAACAATATAGTCAGAATGGCTAAAGGCAACCACAAGGAAAAAGGGCAACATGTCTGCTTATGCCTTCATTGTGCAGAGATGCAGAGAAGAATATAAGAAGAAACACCTGGGCCGGGTGTGGTGGCTCACGCCTGTAATCCCAGCACTTTCGGAGGCAGAGGCGGGTGGATCATGAGGTCAAGAGATCAAGACCATCCTGGTCAACATGGTGAAACCCCATCTCTGCTAAAAATACAAAAAATTAGCTGGGCATGGTGGTGCGTGCCTATAATCCCAGCTACTCAGGAGGCTGAGGCAGGAGACCTGCCTGAACCCAGGAGGTGGAGGTTGCGGTGAGCTGAGATCGCGCCATTGCACTCCAGCCTGGGTAACAAGAGCGAAACTCTGTCTCAAAAAAAAAAAAAAAAAAGAAAAAGAAAAGAAAACACCCAGAGGTCCCTGTCAATTTTTCAGAATTTTCCAAGAAGTGCTCTGAGAGGTAGAAGTCAAAGTCTGGAGAAGAGAAGTCTAAATTTGGTGAAATGGGAAAGGCAGATAAAGTATGCTATGATTGGGAAATGAAAGATTGTGGACCAGCTAAGTGAGGCAAGAAGGACCCTAATGCCCCCAAAAGGCCATCGTCTGGATTCCTCTTGTCCTGTTAAGAATTCTGCCCCAAGTTAAAATCCACAAATCCTGGCATCTCTATTGGAAACATGGCAAGAAAACTGAATGAGATGTGGAATAATTTAAGTGACAATGAAAAGCAGCCTTACATCACTACAATGGCAAAACTGAAGAAGTATGAGAAGAATGTTGCTAAGTCCAAAGGAAAGTTGCCATGAAAAAAGATGGAAGAGGAGGATGAAGAGATGAAGGAGGAGGAGGATGAATAGAGAAACTGTTTATCTTTCTCCTTGTAAATGCCTTAGAGTAGGGGAGAACTGTAATTGACACATCTCTTATTTGAGAAGAAGTGTCTGTCACCCTCATTAGGTTTAATTGCAAAATTTGATTACAATCATATTGTGGTCTCTCAAAGTGCCCTAGAAATTGTCAGAGGTTTACAGGAAGTGGTCATGGGTGTCTGGAGCACCCTGAAACTGTAATAAAGTTGTACATCTTTCCATACATGTTTAAAATGAAAAGGAAATCTCATGTTCTCCTCACTCTGTGCACCTTGCTGTTGCTGTGACCAAGCATTTAACGATGTTTCTGGCATTTTTTTTTCCTATTTGTAAAGTGGTGTCAAATATATAGTTATTGGCTAGAAATATTGTGTGATCAACTGTAAACAATCTGCTCCTGAATGACTGTTGGGTAAATAATGAAATTAAGGCAGAAATCAAGAAGTTCTTTGAAATTAATGGAAACAAAGAGAAAATGTACCAGAATCTCTGGGATGCAGCTAAACCAGTGCTACAGCAATTTATAGCACTAAATGCCCATATCTAAAAGCTAGAAAGATATAAAATCAACAACCTAGCATCACAGCTAAAAGAACTAGAGAACGAAAAGCAAAACTGCACCAAAGCTAGCAGAAGACAAGAAATAATCAAGACCAAGACCAGATCAGATCTAAAAGAGACAGAGACATGGAAAACTCTTCAAATAAATCAATGAATCCATCTGAGCTGGTTATTTGAAAAGAAAAAGATAGGCTGCTAGCTAGACTAATAAAGAAGAAACAGACACAATCAAAATAAGGAGGATATCATCACTGACCCTACAGAAACACAAGCAACCATCAGAGAATACTATAAACACTTCTATAAAATAAACTAGAACGTCTAGAAGAAGTGGATAAATTTCTGGACACATACATCTGCCTGAGACTTAAACAGGAAGAAATTGAATCCCTGAGGAGACAAATAACAAGTTCTGAAACTGAGGTAGTAATAAATAGCCTACCAAGAGAAAAAAAAGACTTACAGCTGAATTCTGTCAGAGGTATGAAGAAGAGCTGGTATCTTTTTTGCCAAAACTATTCCAAATAATTGAAAAGAAGGGACTCCTCCCTAACCATTTTATGAGGCTAGCATCATCCTGATACCAAAATCTGAAAGAGCTGCAACAACAAATAAATGAAAAATTCAGGCCAAATACTCCTGATGAACACCAAAGCAAAAATCTTCAATAAAATATAGGTGAACCGAATCAAGCATTACACTTAAAAAGCTTATCCATCATGATCAAGTTAGCTATTCCCCGGGATACAAAATTGTTTCAATCCCACACGCAAATCAGTAAATGTAATTCATCACATAAACTGAAATAAAGACAAAAAACACATGATTATCTTAATAGATGCAGAAAAGGCCTTGATACAGTTCTTAATTTAATATGACAAATCCACAGCCAATATCATACAGAATGGTTAAAGGCCAGAAGCATTCCCCTTGAAAACTGGCACAAGGCAAGGATGCCCTCTCTCACCACTTCTATTCAACATAGTATTAGAAATTCTTGCCAGGGTAATCAGGCAAGAGAAAGAAATAAAGTGTATTTAAATAGGAAGGGAGGAATTCAAATTATCCCTGTTTGCAGATGACATGATCTTCTATTTAGAAAACCCCATTGTCTCAGCCCAAATCTTCTTTAGCTAATAAGCAACTTCAACAAAGTGTTGGGATGCAAAATCAATGTGCAAAAATTGCTAGCATTCATATACATCACCAACAGGTAGGGAGAAAGCCAAATTGTGAATAAACTTCCATTCACAATTACCACAAAAAGAATAAAATACCTGGGAATATAGCTAAAAGGGAAGTGAAGGACCTCTTCAAGGAGAACTACAAACTTCTGCTCAAAGAAATCAGAGATGACATAAACAAATGGAAAAACATTCCGTGCTCATGGATAAGAAGAATCAACATTGTGAAAATAGCCACACTATCCAAAGTAATTTAGAGATTCAATGCTCTTCCCATTAGCCTACCACTGACAATCTTCATGGAATTAGAAGAAACTATTTACAATTCATATGGAACCAAATAAGAGCCGGAATAGCCAAGATAATCCTAAGCAAAAGGACAAAGCCAGAGGCACTTTGCTACCCAACTTCAAACTATAAGGCTACAGTAACCAAACAGCATGGTACCAACACAAAAACAGACACATAGACCAATGTAACAGAACAGAGAATTCAGAAATAAGACCACACACCTACAACCATTTGATCTTAAACCTGACAAAAGTAAGTGATGAGTAAAGGGTTCCCTACTTAATAAATGGTGCTCGGAGAACTCAGTAGCCATATGCAGAAAATTGAAACAGGACCCTTTCACTTTATAAAATATTAACCCAAGAGAGACTAAAGACCTAAATGTAAAACCCAAAACTGTAAAAAGCGTAGAAGAAAATCCAGGCAATATCATTCAGGACATAAGCCTGGGCAAAGATTTCATGACAAAAATGCCAAAAGCAATAGCAATGAAAGCAAAAATTGACAAATGGGATCCAATCAAATGAAAGGACTTTTACAGAGAAACAAACAAACAAACAAACAAAAAACAACCAAAAAAAAAAAGAAAAGAAAAAACTATCATGAGAGTCAATAGGCAACCTCCAGAATCTGAGAGCATCTGAAAAAGATCTAATATCCAGAGTTTGCAAGAAACTTAAATTTCCAAGAAAAAAGAAAACAATTCCATTAAAAAGTAGGAAAAGGGCATGAACAGACATTTCCCAAAAGAAGACATCCATGTGGTTAAGAAACATGAAAAGAGCTCAACATCACTGATCATTACAGAAATGCAAATCGAAATCCCAATGAGATAACTGTTTCACGCCAGTAAGAATGCCTACTACTAAAAAGTCAAAAAACAAATGCTGGCAAGGCTGCAGAGAAAAAGGAACACTTTAACACTGTGGCAGGAGTGTAAAGTAGACAATCATCGTGTGGCAATTCCTCGAAGATCAGAGGTGGAAACACCGTTTGACCCAGCAATCCCATTACTCTGGGTATAAACCCAAAGGAATACAAATCATTCTATTACAAAGACGCTTGCACACATGTGTTCATTGCAGCACTATTCACAATAACAAAGACATGGAATCAACACAGCTGCCCGTTGATAGACTGGATAAAGAAAATGTGGTACATATACACCATGGAATACTATGCAGACATACAAGATATGAAATCATGTTGTTTGCAGAGGCTTGGATGGAGCTGGAAGCCATTATCCTCAGCAAACTAATGCAGGAAGAGAACACTGCATGTTCTCACTTATAAATGGGAGCTGAATGATGAGAATATATGCACACATGGAGGAAAACAACACACACTGGGGTCTGTTAGGGTGGCCAGGGGAGGGAGGGCAAAAGAAACAATAGCGAATGGTTGGTGGGCTTAATTTGGCTTAATTCCTTGGGGATGGATTGATCTGTGCAGCAAATCACCATGGCACATGTTTACTTACATAACAAACCTACACATCCTGCACGTGTACCCTAGAACTTAAAATAAAAGTTGAAGAAAAAAAAAAGAATAGTCACGTTTCCATGACTGTGCAGCTTTGACATATTTATACACTCATATTTTTTGTTGCTTAAGCTGAAGAATATCCTATCCACATTTTTTTAATTGCATAATTCTGAGGAGGTCATGAAATACCCTGACCTCTTTTGTTGCCCCTGCAAAATCTCACTGGTTTTTAACTGATTTACATTTCTAACGTTGCCTTTCTTTAGCCTTTTTAACTGAGAGGCTTCCCTGCTCCAATGCTATGCAAAATTCTAGTTTTCATTTAAAATACCTGCTTACTTTTTGTTTTTCAGAATCTGCAGCAACTGTTCTTCTTTTGGTGTAGTTTATCTCTACCTTTTACATTTCTTCAGTTCCTCTTGCATCTGAGGCTGCCTTAACTTTTTTCATTTGAACTTTCTCTTTCCTTTTATGGGTATATTGCCAGTTTAATTTTGGTCATAGTAGAGAATATTTTTCTCATTTTTGAAGAGAGAAAATTGAGTATTAGACAGGAGAAGGTGATGTGTGATAACAAATATTAATAAGTGGCAGTGTCTGTATTTGAACCTTTGTCTGACTACAACCCTGAGCCAATGATTCTTCTATTTATTGCTAGTTCTTGTTCCTGTAATCGAAAATGCCAAAATATATATCTTGCTATTAAGAATCTTCAACTGGACCAAGATCTCCTAACTGCAATGTCTAATTTATTTGAATTACATTAAACTGTTTCCCAGAAATAATTCCATTTCACTTCACTTTGGATTTACATCATGTTTTCACATCTGTTATTTCAACTTGCCCTCTGAGTTGGATAGGGAAGATACTACTAAACAGATAAGTAAGCCCAGACTAAGAGGAATCAAATGACATAGTTGAGGTCACAAACCTAGTAAAAGCTTGTTCTCCAAAAGAGTTAGTAGTTTTAGATGGTTTGTTCACATATTATTACATATTTTAAAAATCAGACCAGATTTCAATTCGAATGGAATATTTGTCCATACTCACACATGAAACCACTGCATTTCAAATGTTCTGTTTAAGTCAGATATTTCTTCCAATTTCTCTTTGCTTGTCTCCATTGCAAATAACGACATAGACTGGGGCAAAAATAGGAAGAGGATTCTGTCGCTGGAAGTGTGTCTCCATGGGCAGTTCTGTGATAGTAGGCATAGTACCAGGCAGTTCTATGGCAGTAGGCATTAGTAAGGCTCTTCTCTGGGGCTAGGTGTCTTCTTATTTCTAGAGCATTGGGGAAAAGGACTTCTTCAAAGTAAACAAGAAGTACAGTACTCACAAAGGACACATACGGTCTCACTGTTGTGCTGTAACCTCAGGGAGATCAGATGGTCATGCTGTTTACCACTGGGTCAAACCAGACAGCATCTCCTGAAACATGCAGCATCCAGGGGCCACATTTTGTTCCATTTTGTAAAAAGGTAACCACAATCAAGTAGAAATTAAATCCCCAAGAAATCATGAGAATAAAACAAATCTAGTTTACCCTGTTCAGTCATCCTTACAATCGAATCCAGGTTGCTGAAGGAAAGTAGTAATTTGAGTGTAGACACATTTAGGAAGTTTGCAAAATTTTCTTTTGCCACCTCTGCATCTTTTCTCATTGAGATTACAGAATAGCTCTGCACCCTTCCAAGCAGATTTCTTGCCAGCATGATGGATCCTTAATTATAAAAAGGAGTTTAGTCATAAGGGAGCAGCAGTAGTTCTATCAGTGAGTTTCTACTTAGTATGACTATAATACCTTTCTCTATTTTAAAAATGAACTCTGCCTCATTTGGTTTTGTACACTTACTCTATTCCTGTGAAAGTATGGATAGTAAATTACCAAGACTGACTGTGCCTAGAGAAAAAATTGTTTTCTGAAACACATTAAAATTCCTTTGAGACATTGAGAAAAAAATGTAAATACATATTCTTAGTTTTTCGTTTGTTTGAAGAGATTTGAGTAAAGGGATGGGGAACACAAACAGCGGAGGGCTCCCAACAAGTCCAAACACCCCTACCTTTTCAGATGAAGATGAGCTGCAGATTATACATAACTTCTCTGATTCTATTAGGTCTGATAGTAGAGAGCTTCCAATGCGAGCAAAGGCTGAGGAAATGACAATTATTATATACCAATGCCAGAGCTTTCTGTGAGTAATTGTTGTAAGAGGTGTTGTTTTTGCTTATCCAAGATTTATTTCTATTTTGTGTGGTAGCTATCTTGATTCCCTTTGAAGAAAGGACCTCTCCCTCTTATTGTAGTCAGGCTTATCCATAATTTCAACCAAGATGCTTTGACTTCACTTGACCAAGAGATGATAAATTTATAATCCAATTAGGGCAAAATATCTCTCACTGATGAAATGAAGAGAGGAAGTAGTTGGTGAAGAATTACCTCCATGGTGATTTGGGGATGCTCTCTCTTTGTCTCTTTTCTGTACATATAGTCCCAAGGGATTTTTGAGTTTCTGTACATATAGTCAGAGAATCAGAAAAAAAATTGTTAGGATATATATACATATATACACACATTAGTTTTGCAGCCTCTGTATATATTATATAAATATATGTACTAATATTTATTATAAGGAATTGGATTATGGAGGCTGAAGAATCCTAAGATTTGCACTCAGCAATCTAGATACCCAAGAGAGGTGATGAGGTGATGGTGTAAGTTCCAGTGCAAGTCTAAATCCAAAGGCAAGAGAAGACTGATGCCCCAGCTCAGAAACACCCTCACAGACACACCCAAAATAATGTTGAACCAAATATCTGGGCATCTTGCGGTACATTCCAGATAACACATAAAATTAATTATCATGTTGTTCTTTAAGAAACTCAGTTTACCAGCTCTATATTTCATTTTAATGAGCGCATTGAGGGGATTTGAGAATCATTTCAATTCTCCATTTCAAAAATGGAATGATTAATTCTACTTTTAAAGATGAGTTATATACAATTCTACCAGCTTTATATTTGTAGGATTAAGTTGTTTGTAAAAATAAATGGTTTACTTTGTATCATTAGATTGTTATTCATAAATTTAAATTATCCCAGCAAATTGGGTTTTTAGAGTCTTACTTAAGAAATTGTTTCTCAACTCAAATTCACAAAACAATTCTCTTAAATCTTCAAAGTGTTTTAAAACAGACCCTTTAACATTTAGATTTAACACTTTTACAGTTGTATGGATTGTGTAGTAGAAAATCTAATTGTTCTATTCTTGTAACAGGCTAGTTTCCCCAACATTGTTTATTATGTAATCTGCTCTTTCTTCTGTCATTTGCAATGTCTTAAACACAGTGTTGTCACTTCCATGTGACTAGGGAAATACTTAATCTCATTGATCTGTGTGTCATTTCCTGTGCGAGAATTGCACTGATTTGATATCAATGGATTTAAAATATGTGCTTATATAGGCACGGGAAAGATTTCCTCACAAAAATGCCAAAAGCAATTGCAACAAAAGTAAAAACTGACAAATGGGATCTAACTAAACTAAAGAGCTTATGTGCACAAAAGAAAGTTTCATTAGAGTTAACAGACAGCCTACAGAATGAAAGAAAATTTTGCAATCTATCCATCTGACAAAGGTCTAATATCCAGAGTTTACAAGGAACTTGAAAAAATTTGCCAAAAAAAAAAAAATTTAAAAGGGGGGAAAGGATATGAACAGACACTTCCCAAGAGAAGGCATGCATGTAGCTAACAGACATATGAAAAAAAGCTCAACATCACTGATCATTAGAGAAAAGCAAATGGAAACCACAAGAAGATACCATCTTATGGCAGTCAAAATGGATATTGTTAAAAATTGAATAAACAACGAATGATGTGAGGTTGCAGAGAAAAAGGAACTCTTCTACATTGTTGATGGGAGTATAAATTAGTTTAATCATTGTAGAAGATAATGTGGTGATTCCTCAAAGATCTAGTAGTGGATTTGACCCAGCAATCCCATTACTAGGTATAAATCCAGAGGAATGTAAATCATTCTATTATAAAGACAGATGCACACATGTTTATTGCAGCACTATTCACAATAGCAAAGACATGGAATCAACCCAAATCAGTATAGACTAGATTTAAAAAAATGTGGTGTATGGAATACTATGCAGCCATAAAAAAGTACTAGATCATGTCCTTTGCAGGAACATGGATGGAACTGGAAGCCGTTATCCTCAGCAAACTGATGTAAGACTAGAAAACCAACTACTTCATGTTCTCAGTTATAAGTGGGAGCTGAACGATGAGAACACATGGACACCTGAGGGGGAACAACAGACAATGAGGCTTTTGAGGGTTGGTGGAGGGAGGAGGGAGAGCATAAGAAAGAATACCTAAAGGATGCTGGGCTTTCCCTTGCTGATGGGTTGACCTGTGCAGCAAACCACCATGGCACACGTTTACCTTTATAACAAAACTGTACATCCTGCACATGTACCCTGGAACTTAAAACAAAAGTTGAAGGAAAAAAAATAATACGTGCTTGTATCCAGCAGATGGATTCTCCTTTATCAAAAATTATTTCAATAATTTACTTAGCTGTTTGTTAACTGTTACTCTTCCACATTATTTTGGGACACATTTCTCACATTCTGCTAAAATCTACATGAAATTAAAGTTGCAATTGCATTGGATATTAGAAAATCCCATCCATAATCATGTTATCTCACTTCTTTTTTGCCATTTTATAAGGCTTAAATTTTTATCTGTATAGGTCTTACCAATTCTTATAGGGCTTAGTTCCTAGATAAGATACAGATTTTCACACCATTGCAAAATATATCTTATTTTTCTATTTTACTCATTGTATCAAAATTCTCCAGAGAAACATAATTGATAGGATCTCTCTATCTCTATCTCGTATCTATATATTTTTAAGAGATAAGCTTACATAATTCTGGGGGCTACTAAGTTCAGGATCTGTAGGGTCGGCCTGCAGCTGGAAATGAAGGTGGGAGTTAATGCTGTAGTCTTGTGGAAAACTTTCCTTTGTGGAAAACCTGTACTTTCTCATAAGGTGTTCAAATAATAAGATGAGGCCCATTCACATTACCAAGGGAAATCTCCTTTACTTGAAGTCAACTGATGGAAAATACTAGCCACATCTGTAGAATATGTTCACAGCCACACCTGGATTAGCGTTTAATTCAAATAATTGAGCACTACAGCTTAGCCAAGTTGATAACGTAAAACTAACCATCACAGTTACTCATGAAAATATGTAGAACAATGTATTGGCTTTTGGATATTGACACACAAAAAGTGAACGTCTGTCTGACTTTGATTCTAACCTGATTCTAATCTCTTTTGATACTTTTGTGTTTGTGATATGAATAACAACATATAATTTGATCTTGTATCCTACACTTTTATATATCTTTTTTCTCTCATCTAACTGCATTGGCCAATATCTCCTCTTCTGAGGTGAATTGTAAGGGGAGAGATTCTTTTCTTGTTTCTATCTTTCTCTAGTTTTCCATTAAACCTTATTAGGAACCCTAGAAGGAAATCTAGGCAAAACTATCCAGGACATAGGAGTAGGCAAGGACTTCATGAACAAAACACCAAAAGCATTGGCAACAAAAGCCAAAATAGACAAATGGGACCTAATGAAACTCCACAGCTTCTGCACGGCAAAATAAACAGTCAATAGAGTGAATCGGCAACCAACAGAATGGGAAAAAATTTTTGCAGTTTACCCATCTGACAAAGGGCTGATATCCAGAATTTACAAAGAACTCAAACAGATTTACAGGAAAAAACAAACAAGCCCATTCAAAAGTGGGCAAAGGTTATGAACAGACACTTTACGAAAGAAGACATATATGAGGCCAACAATCATATGAAAAAATGCTCATCGTCACTGGTCATCAGAGAGATGCAAATCAAAACCACATTGAGATACCATCTCACGCCAGTTAGAATGGCGATCATTAAAAAATCTGGAGACAACAGATGCTGGAGAGGATGTGGAGAAAAAGGAAAACTTTTACACTGTTGGTGGGAGTGTAAATTCGTTCAACCACTGTGGAAGACAGTGTGGCGATTCCTCAAGGCCTTAGAAATAGAAATTCCATTTGACCCAGCAATCCCATTACTGGGTATATATCCAAAGGACTATAAGTCGTTCTACTATAAGGACACATGTACACGAATGTTCGTTGCAGCACTGTTTACAATAGCAAAGACTTGGAATCAACCCAAATGCCCATTGATGATAGACTGGATTGGAAAAATGTGGCACATATACACCATGGAATATTATGCAGCAATCAGAAATGATGAGTTTGTGTCGTTTGTAGGGACATGGATGAATCTGGAGAACGTCATCCTCAGCAAACTGACACAAGAACAGAAAATGAAACACCGCATATTCTCACTCATAGGTGGGTGATGAAAAATGAGAACACATGGACACAGAAAGGGGAGTACTAAACACTGGGGTCTATTGGGGGGAAATGGGGAGGGCCAGTGGGAGGGGGAGGTGGGGAGGGATAGCCTGGGGAGAAATGCCAAATGTGGGTGAAGGGGAGAAAGGAAGCAAAACACACTGCCATGTGTGTGCCTATGCAACTGTCTTGCATGTTCTGCACATGTACCCCCAAACCTAAAATGCAATAAAAAATAAAAAAAAAAAAAGAATCTTTTCCATAGGGATTTGATAGAATGTATCAAGTTAAAGAAATTCCTTATATTTCTAGTTTTCTAACAGCTTTTATTTGTAAATAGGTATTAGATTTTATTAAATGCATTTAGACTCCTAATAAGAAGATATTAACTTTTCTACTTTTGAACACTATTGCAGAATATCACATTGTTAAATTTTTTGATGTTGAATCATTTTTGCATTTCTGAGATATATTGTAATTGACAATAACATTATTTTTCTTATCCTTTCAGAACTTCTAAAACTAAGTTTATAGCTGAAGTTGGCTTATACTTTCAGAACTTCTAAAACTAAGTTTATAGCTGAAGTTGGCTTATACTTTCAGAACTTCTAAAACTAAGTTTATAGCTGAAGTTGGATTATTTTACTTGTACTTACTTATGAGATTTTGATAGTTTGGTTCCAGACTCATTCTGAATTGGAGCATGTGACACAAAGGGAGGCAAGGGGAGGGGAACAAGTCTCGCTTGACTCATGCTGTGATGGCAAGGGAACATCAGCTTTTACTAAACTTGGCAGGTGTTTAAAGCAGACTCCTTCTTTCTCTCATGGAGTGCTTAGGATGATCTTGCCTATGAATAGCTACTACCCTGTAGCCTGTACAATATAACAAGGTTCCAACTCTAAAAACTTAAAAAAATAATAATACTATGATATGCCTTCTTACTCTATTTAAATCTTTCTTTAATTTAATTCACTATTGTTTACTACAAAATAAAATGCTCTAACCCTTCTTCCACAATTCTCTACTTTTGAAAGAATTCCAGTCTGTGTGGAGCACGTTTTCTTCAAATTTTCATGTTTTACTTTCAATCATGGTGTTCAGGGAATAATTTTCATGACTTTCAGAATCAAAATGAGTGGCTGAGGCATGCTTAAGAAAAAAATACTAACAAGACAGTTGATGAGAAATGCTTTTATACAAAAATTTTAAAAAGGAAAGAAAAGGAGAACAAAGGCCTTGAGTACTAAGAGAGAAGAGAATACTTTTGATAGTGGTAGTGGGCTTTTTGAATAAGATTTATGTGCTTTGTGTCTTTGATTACATGAAAGGATATAACAGGCAGATAAAACAGGTTAAATGAAGGCAGGACATTAGAATTCAATGGGCATATTTAGAGAAGAGTGAGACCAGGTATGGTTATGGTGTGTGACTAAGTGTTTGTTATTGTAGAGAGGCAAGTTACAGAACATCTTACTTTCCTTGGAGTAGTTCTAGGAAGCTACTAGAGATTTCTTTGGTTAAGTTTTCCAACAATTTTTTTTTAATGCCAGACATGTCACATTCTTTTCAGTGGTTAAGTATGTAGGAATAGTGTTAAAACTTGCGTATCTTGGCCAGGTGCAGTGGCTCACGCCTGTAATCCCAGCACTTCGGAAGGCTGAGGTGGGCGGATCATGAGGTCAAGAGATCAAGACCATCCTGGCCAACATGGTGAAACCCCTTCTCTACTAAAAATACAAAAATTAGCTGGGCATGGTGGTGCAATCCTGTAGTCCCAGCTACTCTGGACGCTGAGGCAGAGAATTGCTTGAACACGGGAAGCGGAGATTGTGCCACTGCACTCCAGCCTGGATAACAGAGAGACTACCTCTCAAAACAACAAAACAAAGAAACAAACAAACAAAAAAACTTGCTTATCTATTACCAAGAGTCTCTTTGGCTCTCAAACCATTTCTTATAATCTTCCAACTCAACCTTCTGCACTCTTTCAGAAATAACTCCTGCCACAAAATAAAATGAAAATTTAAAAAAAGATTACTTTTTATTCACAGATATTGTCACCATTACTAATTAGCTGTTTTTACCATAGATAATTTACCATCCTCAAAGGGCCAAGCAGTTCTGGAGTATTTGGAGAGTTGCTTCATTTCTTAACTCATTCACAGGTCCTCTTCAGCTTTTGGGATTCAATGCTTTTCCTGTGGAATTTGATTGTCATCTCCACTCTGCGGAGAAAGTCTTTCTTTAAGCAGGTATTCTTGGAGAGTTCGAAGTATTGATTTCTATGCACAGGTATTTTCCAAAGGTGCAAAAAGAAGATCCTAGTTTTAAAAACAATAAACAGATATCTAGGTACAGCCAGGAGTGAGGGCAATTTCAGGAAGTCTTGGTGAGAATTTTAAAAATATTTGAGAGGAAACTAACTGATGTCTTTCACGGAAATGTTATAGGACTTCTATTTTACCTACATATGTTACTTGGCGACATAAATACAAATATCACAAAAACGGGATTTAAAAATATTTATTTACTGTTCAGTAGATGAGCTTGGTACATATCAAATAAGCACATGAAGGAAACCAAATATAAGTATTAGATAATCATGCAATATAATAACAACAAATGTAATAATAATAAAGGACTTTTTATCAATACAGCAATTAGGCTCCTTAAAAAAATAAAACAAAATAGAAATTCAAAATCTGAAGGTAAGTAGGCAGCTTAAAGACTGCGAAATTTAGAATTCCCGTTATATATTTAACACATAAAATGAACATGCAATCATTTGAACAGTATTTACCCTCTTAACTAAATTTGAGTCTGCAGTTGTATTTCTGCCTGAGGAAAAAATGAAGCCATTTTTTGGTTTTGGTTTCTATGGAAACCTGTACTTTGATTACTGATGGGTTTCAAGTGTATCATTTTTAGACCTATAGGTACAATGTTTGAAGAAAAATATAAGATAGAGCAGAACGGAGAGGCTGGCAAAGTTATCAGAAGCATTTCCTCAAATACTAATTTTTTTCAGGCATCATAGATCTGAGAGACCCTGGAAGAGATTCCAAATTAAATTTTAGCTTCATTCAATCGGCACCAAGTGCCTATTAGGTGCCAAACATTGTCACAGTGGCTACATCAGCAAATAGAAAGATAAAATTTAATACCAAGTTTTAGAAATAACTTTACTAAGAAACTTAAGTCGAATTTAGAGGTTTGGGTTTTAGTTATCTGAATTTATTTTCATATTTGTATTTATGCAGTGTCTTAACCCATGGATTTTTGATATGTTTTGTTGAAAATTATGTGTCTTTTCCTTGAAGAAACATTTTAAAAATGTCATTAACCTTTACTTAAACAAGTGGAGAACATGAATTGCTTCCGCTTTTTTGTTTTTTTTTGTTGGTTTCCAGACAAAAGCTTTAGATACTAGTGAAGTCTTTGCAATGTTTTCAACAGTGCTGTTTTCAATGTGACATGTTAAGTAAGTGCTTTTACTAAGGAATGGCTTTTCAAGATGATTTCATTTTGGTTCACATAGCTAATTACTAATCGGCCTAAACATGTGAATAGATGAGACAAGCAGAGATCAATATTAATACAGGAACTTGATATGACTAGCCTAAAATAGCCGAAACTGCTAATCACTAGATATATATCATGAAAAGTATGTTTATCACATAATTAAATCCAAATACTCTCTTTAAGATTAGGTTATTAAAAATATATTTTATTCATCTAAAATATTCAAAACAATTATAATTTGTAACACCACTTTTTTTTTTTACTGGTAGTTTTCAATTTGGGTTAAAACATACGTATGTTTTTACACAGTTCTTATAAATTCTTTAGATCTCAGTTTAATTGATACTTTATTGGATAATTCTGTAACCTCAATGAGGCTAAGCATGTTTTTACTTGCACAGTTTCTGCACAACTATTATTTGTACCAATTTTACATTTATTTGTAAGCTTTATGCCTCTGCCTTTGGCATTGTATCAAGTAAACGGGTGAATGAATGAATAACCAGGTGTTTAACTAAAAGCATTAATCTCTTCCCTTCCCTTATCCCTGTTTACTAAATAAAAGTCATTATGTTACAACAGTGTTTCCTCTGCCTCATTCTGCTCACTTCTCCATTCTATAATTGGAAAACTTTACTCAAGGAGCTTTCAAAGATCAGACAATGCCAGTAAGAGTCTTAGGTGCATATCAGAAAGCATTCTTAGCTAAATGACAAAATTCATTGCAATGAATCATTTTAATATATTATTTTTCTAATAGTCCCAGAGCTTTTTGAGTACAGAGGTTAATTGGTTTTTTCCCCCACTACTGTATTAACAGCACTTTGCTTAGTGACCAACCCTTAATAGGTTTTACCAGTTAGAATGTACCACTTGCAGTAACAGACAATTAATATTTTAAATGCTTGGAATGTGAACAAGAATTTGTTAGATAACATAATTGTAAACGTCTAGATACAAGGCAAACTTGAGTCTCAGTTTGACCAACCCTTAGCTCCATTTCTTTCAGCCATAATCTCATCTACATATTGGCTTCATCCTCATCCTGACATCCCTTGTGTTAGTAAAATGTCTTTCCATATGAATATCATGTGATTCCAGAAGAATATAAGAACATAAAAAACTGAAAAAAAAAGGAATATAAAATGTTGAAGTCCTGAGCTTCACTCTAATTAGAAAAAAGGGGGGGGGAAGAAAATGTACACATTTCTAATCAATTTCTATGGTCAGTAGGATTGTCATTCACTGTTGGCTTAGATCCCTATAATGTGTCCTGTTCTTATGCAGTAACAGTAGAGTAATTTTAGATTAATTAGAGCTTTGCTCTGGAGCTAAGGATGTGGCCCTACTCATATTAAATGACCAACAGTCAACAGCAAAACTGTGAAATGATTGGGAAAAAGGCAACTAAAAATGGCAAAATGGCCACTATTCACATGAAAATGGGAGAGCCTAGGAATTTGTAGAAGATATATTTCCTGATCTAGCAGCTATAAAAAAACCAATAGTTCCCAGAAAAATATTTTTTCCGGCATTTCCTACATGAGCACCTATCATAAAATCACAGTATCACATTTCTGTGATTTTATATATGCTTATGTAGGAAATGGCAAATTCTCTGGTATCTGAAAGATGAATAAAATGAAGGAATTCTTGTGGAATTCATAATACGAATCCCAAGAAACTCATGACTTTAAGGGAAAAAATGATTCAGGAAGTACAGAATCCTAGAGAAGCCCAGGAAAACATTTTAGAAAATGTGGTGCCCTCTGGATCATGTATTCTCCAAAACAGATTCTTTTTACTGATGGTACAAGACATCTAAATACACTGACACTAAAATTCCTGGTTGGGGAAAACAAAACAGAAACGAAATAAGAGCAAGGGCAGATTGTTCAAGAAAAGTGCAGGTGCTAGAACTAAAACCAAACATTTAGGTGGACTGGATGACAATATATGTACCTGCGGATTTCTGACCTGGTGATTTACACTGAAATAAAGCACAACAACTCGTCTTCCTTGGCGAAGAGAAGCAGTGAGGTTATTGGTAGCTCTATGACGTTAAGAAAGTTTCTCAGTCTCCCTGAAATGGCATAGAGCCTTTAGAAGAGAACCCCAAACAATCTGTATCAGATTTGCAGCACTCTTGTCCTACCAACCATTCTAATATCCGCCTGATGGCAGAAACCATCCAAGTACTAATCCTGCCCCTAGTCCTTGCCCAGGAGCCAAGTGAGGTGACAGTACAAACCGCCTCAACTTGTCACTTTGTCTAGCTTTACAAAAATGTTTTTACTCTCTTGAAAATAAAAGTGGATTGGGTGAAGAATCTTTGCTTCCACGTAAATGGTTATCATTGCCTAATGGTGACTTGGTGTTGCCTCGTACATGGCTTTTCTCCCCTTCACTCTCTCTTTTCCCTTCCCCCATTTGCTTTCCCCTCCCTTTTCCTCCCATTCCCCATGCCCTTTCACCTCTGATCCCTCCCCCACGCCCTCTCTTTCTCTCTCTTCCTTTCCATGTCATTCTTCTACTGCCTGAATCTTCAACTCCTATTGTACTTGTAATCTTGGAGATCTTATGGGAATTATTCTCATTGCTGTTTAAATCCTCTTGATTTATACAGCACTACATTATTTATGCATCTTTTATCGACATAATTTGTCTGATACATTTCTCATGAGATTTAAAAAATTCTTGAAAATGTTTTTCTTCGTAATCACTTTTTAAATTATCTAATGGATTTCTCAGAAATGAAATAAAAGTTTATTGTTAAATATTCTATCTCTCTTATTTTCATCCATACAGGAAAAGGTGGAATCACATTTATTTTGTTATTGGCATATTTGGTTTTATTAACCTAGTAAGCAGATGTCATAGAAAACAGCATGGTAACATGTGTGGATAACTTTTTATGGAAGATCTGTGACTCTTTAGACTAGTAAGGATACAGGTATCAAAGTCTAAAACTATCAAAGAGATTATTAAAATTTGGCTATATTATATACATACCTTTCTTTTTCGAAATGGAGTCTTGCTCTGTCACCCAGGCTGGAATGCAGTGACATGATCTCGGCTCACTGCAACCACTGCCTCCCAGGTTCAAGCGATTCTCATGCCTCTTCCTCCTGAGTAGCTGGGACCACAGATGCATGCCACCAGGCCCAGCTAATTTTCATATTTTTAATAGAGACAGGGTATCACCATGTTGACCATGCTGGTCTTGAACTCCTGGCCTCAAGTGATTCACCCATCTCAGCCTTTCGAAGTGCTGGGATTACAGGAGTGAGCCACTGTGCCTGGCCTGTACATACATTTAAATATGACATTGCTCTATGTTTGCCAAGCAAAAATATTTCTTAGTGTTGACTCAGTCTCAGTAGTCTGGGAACCATAAGTGGAAGATTCCAGATTTCTTGCCAGAAATATTTTGTCTTCTTTATTAGACTATTAAGAATTCCACTTTTCATAGTTTGATGTTGAACCCAAACTTCAAGGCAGCACAGCTGAGACATGCAAGGCTGAGCCACACTTTGTCAGTCTTAGGGAAATGTATTGTTGGAGGTAAACACTATTTTACACTCTAGGTATTGGACTGGCCTAATCAGAAACTAAACTTGCTGATAATTTATTTAACTCCATTTGGAATAATTCCTTATTTTATACTTTTATACCTATTATTTACAACCTTTCCCCAGAAAGAACACTTACTTTTTTATTTGTTTTGAAATAGTATTAGATTTACAGAAAAGTTGTGAAGATAGTAGAGAAAGTTCCCATATATTCCCAAATCTAATTTTTCTTATTATCAGCATCTTGCATTAAAATGGCACATTTGTAATCATCAATAAACCAATATCAATATATTATTAATTAAAGCCTCATTTTTTTCACCCCTGAGTGGGATGTACCACATTACATTTAATCATCATCCATTATGGTGTCTCTTTGGGATATCCAGGCTGTGACAAGTTTTCCTCTTTCACTTTTTGATGACATTAAAACTTTTTGAGGACTCTTGGTCAGATACTTTTAGAATGTCTAACAATTGAATAGGTCTGATACTTTTCTCATGATTACATTGGATATGTGAGTTTTTGGGGAAAAGACTACGAAGTACCATTCTCATCTCATTATGTCAAGTGTACCTGCTACCAATATAACTTATCACAGTTGATGTTGACCTGATCACCTGGCAGAGCTAGTGTTTGTTGGATTTTTCCGCTGTGAAGTTATCATTTCTCTTCTATGTTGTACTCTTCAGAAAAAGGTCATATGCAACTCACATTTAAGGAGTACAACTTCCAACTCCTTGAAGTTGGAGTATCTCATAGACATTTATTTTATACTTTGGATTATAAACCGATTCTGCTTCATTTATTCTGTTGTTCAAATTATTCCAGTTTTGGCCGTTGGAGCTCTTTTATTTGGCAACTGTGTCTATTCAGCATAATCTCATAATTGTGGACTTATTTTTTGAGATGAAGTCTCACTCTCTCACCCATGCTGGAGTGCAGCGGCAATATCTCAGCTCACTGCAACCTCTGCCTCCTGGATTCAGGCAATTCTGCCTCAGCCTCCCTAGTAGCTGGGACTACAGGTGCGCACCACCATGCCCCACTAATTTTTCTATTTTTAGTAGAGACGAGGTTTCACCATGTGGCCAGGATGTTCTCGATCTTCACCTTGTGATCCACCCGCCTCAGTCTCCCAAAGTGCTGGGATTACAGGTGTGAGTCAGCGTGCCTGGCCAGACTTTTTTTTTTTTTTAAAAAAAAGTATTCTGTTACTTTGTGACACTACAAGATGCTCTGGGTTTATGTTGTATATTCCTTATCCTAGCTCAGATGTATCCATTCCTATAAAGAGCCTGGTTTCTTTTATTAAAGAGTAGTATTAGAAACTAAAATCTGAGCAACAACTGTGTTCATTGATACCGAGATGTCATTGCGTTTAGGTTATCACAAGTGAAAAGTCATGGAAATATGTGCATCTACTAGCTCAACTATATATTACCCATAAATCTTTATGTATCAATCTGTAACTCTATTAAACTAAACATGAATGTATACAGATGTGTCCAAATCTAGTCCACTACTACATGGATCATTATTAGCCTTCCCCTTGCTAGTCTACAAACTCCTGCTCCAACAGTGACAAACCTGGATTCACCAATCTAACATCCTGTTACTTAACTGTTGAATTTCAGGATACATAGTTATTTCATCTGTTCAACTCTCCATCCCCAAACAGCTGACAACCACTGGTATTTTTATTGGCTCGACAGTTTTGCCTTTTCTCTAGTGTCATAGAAATGCAATGATACTGGATATGACTTTCTAGAGTGGTTTTCTTCATGTAGTAATATGCAACAAGATTCATCCATGTGTTTGCATGGCTTCCTAGCTCGTTTTCTTTTATCACTTAATAGTATTCTATTATATGGAGGTACCACATTTTGTTTATCAAATTATCTGATGAAGAACATCTTAACTGCTTTCAGTTTTTTGCTTTTATGAGTAATGCTGCTATATACATTTACATATAGATTTTGCATCAACATAAGTTTATAAATCACTTGCTAGTATCCTGTTCAGAATTTTTTGCATCAATATTCGTCAGGGGATATTGGCTTGTAGTTTTGTTTGTTTTTTTCACTTGATAAAAGTTAGGAGTACAAGTAGGAGTAAGATTATGTTTAGCTTGCAAAAAAAGTTCCAATTGTCTTCCAAAGTGACGATACCATTTTTCCTTCCAACCAGTAAAGAATGAAAGTTCCTTTTCCTCTTTAGCCAGGCCAGAAATAGACATTGTCAGTTTTTTTTTTTAATTTTGGCTATTCTAGTAGGTATGTAATATATCTTGTTTTAATTCACATTTCCCAAAGATAAATAATGCTGAACATCTTTTGATATGCTTGTCATCAATACATCTTATTTCCTGAGGTGTTCAGATGTTTTATTTATTTTTAAATTGGGTTGTTTGCTGGCTTATTGTTGAGTTTTAAGACTCCCTTGAAAGAGTAAATTTGGATACAGGTCTTTTACTGAATATGTGTTTTGCGAATATTTTTTCAAAGTCTGTGGCTTGTTTTTATTCTCTTATCAGTATCTTTCACAGAACAGAAATTTTTAATTATCATAAAGTCCTCTGTGTTTCTAATTTTTTATTTCTTGAATTGTGTAACAAAAAACTCATTATTGATCACAAGGTTATCTAGATTTTCTTCTATGTTCTATTGTAGTAGTTTTATAATACTGTATTGTACATGTAAGTCTATGATCCATTTTGAGTTAATTTTTTGTAAGGTATAAGAGCTGTAGGTGGGCTTATTTTCCTGCAAATACTTGTCTAATAGTCCTAGCAACATTTGTTGAAAAGACCATCTTTTCTCTCTTGATTTGCCTTGTGTGTTTGTCAAAAATCAGTTAATTCCATTTGTGTGTGTTTATTTCTAGGTTGTTTATTCTGATCCATGGATCTATGTATTTATTCTTTCACCAATACTACACTGTCTAGATTACTGTACCTTAATAGTAAGTTTTGATGTTGGGTAAGATTAGTCTTTCACCTTAGTTATCCCTATTGTGATACTTTTCTGTTTTTTGTTCTCTTATCATAAATTTTGATTTATCAATATCTACAAAAATCAATATCTACAAAATAGCTTGTTAGGATTTTCTTTAGGACTATGATGAAACTATAGATCAAGTTGGGAAAAGCTGACATCTTAACATACTGAGTTATATAATCCATGAACACAGATTATCTTTCTATTTATTTAGATCTTTATTGATTACTTTCATTGTTGTTTTTGTAGTTTTCTACATAAAGATTATACATATATACATGTATTTTTATTTTTGTATTTTATTTTATTTTGTATTCATTTAAGTATTTTATTTTATTTTGGTGCTATTATAAAGGGTACGTGTACTTTTTTTTTGCAAATTCAAATCTTTAGTGTTGATATACAGGAAGACAACTATCTTTTGTAAGTTGACCTTGTATACTGTAACCTTGCAATACTTACTTGTTGGTTCCAAGAGTGTTTTTGTAGATACTTTGCAGTTTTCTGCATTGGCATTTATAGCTTCTACAAATAAAGAGAGCATTATTTCTTCCTTTCTGTTATGTTTAAGTTAAATTAGTTTTCTTGTCCTATTGCAATAGCTAGGACTTTACAATTTTGCATAGGATATGTGAGAGAGACATCCTTCCTTTGTTCCTAGTCTTAGGAGAAAGCATTTAGCCTCTCAACATTCAGTGTGATGTTAGTTGTAGATTTTCCATATATTACATTTGCTAGGTCAAGGGAGTTTCCTTCTCCTAGTTTTTTGAGAGTTTTTTTGAAAAATCACTTATAAATTTTGTCACATGCTTTTTCTATATTTATTAATATGGAACTATGCTTTTTCATGTATTTTTCTCTTGTTCGATGTGTTAATATAAATTATATTGATGGATATGCAAATGTAGAATGAGTCTTACATACCTGAAATGAAAGTTATCTGGTCATGATGTGTTACCTGCTTTGTATATTGCTTGATAAAATTGGCTAATATTTTATTAAGTACTTTACATATGTTCATAAAGATATTAGTCAATTGTTCTCTTTTCTTTAATCTCTATAACTGAGTCTGTTATTAGGGTCATGCTGTCCTCATAGCATGATTAATGAGTATTCCCTCTTCTTCAATGCTTCTATTTTTTGAAAAATATGATAAAGAATTGGTTTTGTTTCTTTCTTAAATATCTGACACACTTTACCGGTGAAACCACTTGGGCCTGGTGCTTTATTTGTGTAAAACGTTTTTACTTATTTATCCAATTTCTATAATAGACTTTTATTTCTTTTTGGGTGAATTTGGTAGTTTGAGCTTTTTAAGAAATTGACCTATTTCATCTAAATTATCAAATTTGTGGGCCTAATTCATTGCATGCCCTTATTACCATTTTAATTTTCATATATCAGTGATCATGCTCCCTGACACACCCAACTTTTTACAGTTTTGTTAACTTTAGTACCAATCTCAAAGTTAAAAAAAAAAACAAAACAAAAAAAAGAGGATGCAACATTTCACCTCAAAATGTGAATTAGGAAATAAACTGACAGTATAAAGATTTGCTTCTGACAAATGACTATCCTTTTAACTATTTTTAAAGATGATCTAATCTATGTAAAGCTTTCTTCTTTAAAATTGCAATACTCTCTTCTGTCCTGTAGCTTCTCACTCCCATTGTTCATCTGAACTGCTTAATTGATGTAGTTCTTCCTGACATTCAGGTCCAATATGTTTAACCATCCGAGCTACAACAATAAAATGAGACTTGATAGGTCCAGATGTCAGTATGTTTATTGTGGCATATCATTTGTGACTCTATCCATAGAGATGTATAATTAAAGGCCTAAATTTTGCTCTTCTAAGCAACAGGTTCATCATGGCTGCTGATATTTCTTTAGGACAAGAGCTTACTAATGCATTTTTTTTTTTTGCACAGTCAATAATTGTATTTTTTTGAGCTAGGCCAATGGGAGGGGTATTCTGTGTAAAGAATGTATACAGATCCATATTTCTCAATGGATGTAAGTCTCAAAACACGGACAAGCATTTTCTTTTCATTATTACTCATTTTGAAGTTGCAGATCAGAGAAATAACTGATTCAGGGAGAGAGCAATACATGGAATTGTAGATATTTTACACAGGTAGCATAATAGTTAATTAATAAAAATGTACAAGCTTGGCCAAATACAATTGACAAATATGCCTGGACACAACCATTGGAATTGAAATCTCTGTGAAAAAGCAGCAACATTTGCTTTACTATTATTACCATTTCAGATCAGACATAGTATACAATAATGAACCTCTCTGTAAATAATATTTCATTTATAGTAGAACAAGAATCATTTTCTCAGTCAAGATCACAGAATAACCTTGCCTTCCCTTCAATAACTCTAAGACTTAGAAAATAATATCATTAAAGATAATTCCTTTCAAACATAAGTCAACCAAGTTGAGCATTCTGAGAGTCCTTGTATGTAAGTCTTTGGTGATAGTAATATTTTATTGTAAATTTTATCAATTCCTGTATAATCCTAACACAGTGAATTTATTTCAGTCAGAGTACTGGCATATATTAAAAACTCACTATTTGCCAAAATGACTGTGAGTCTAATGTTGGGAAATGATCTGGTGGCATAAAGAATTTTTCTAATAAGCTTTGATTTTGGCATACAGTTTCTGAGACCTGGTCTAAAGAGTCCTTATTGGAGTAAATTGTATGATTTCCAAGACTACTTGGACACTTTGATATCTGAAAGAGTATTTTAGTAGCAATGTTTAGAATTCTGGGATGTTATGAGAATCCAGAAATAAAATAACTCATTGCTTAAGAGGTGGGGGCAAACCTTTTGGTTAGTACTAGCATTGCGCTGGATCTGTGACTCCAAACACCCACCTTGGACGCTCAGGAGCATTAGGAAGACTATGGCAGTTAGATCGGTTTTGCAAAGCATCGATGTGAACAGGATAATTCAAAAGTTTAATTTACTGCTCTTTTGGACATTGACTTTCTTTAAAGGATAAAGATACAGAATGTACTGTTTTTACCTACTTTATAGGTTCTGTGTTTGTGATTATTTATACAAATTTTATTTTATCTTATATTAAACTATTGTCTGGATTATATTATGAGACATAGGCCTGGAATTTTGGGGAAGAGGAAAAAGAAATTGAGATGTATTGGACATAAATATTTTAGCTTTAGTTCATATCTTATATCCTATGGTGCCTGCATCGATGTCCTCATGGGGAGTTCCCTATAAGTTGATAGAGGAAAAGAAGACAGAGGCCTAGTTTACAGATGGCTCTGCATGATATGTTGGCACCACCTGAAAGTGGACAGATGCAGCACTACAGAACCCTTCTAGGGCATCCCTGAAGGACAGAGGTGAAGGGAAATCTTCCCAGTGGGCAAAACTTCAAGCAGTGTATCCCATTGTGCACTTTTCATGAAGGAAGAAATGGTCAGATGTGTGATTATATACTGATTCAGGGGCTGTAGCCAATGGTTTGGCTGGATGGTCAGGGATTAGAAGAAGCATGATGGAAAACTGATGACAAAGAAATCTGGGGAAGAGGTATGTGGATGGACTTCTCCAAGTGGTCAAAACTGTGGAGATATTTGTATCCCATGTGAATACTCAACAATGGATGACCTGGCAGAGGAGAATTTTAATAATCAAGTGGATAGGAGAACCTATTCTGTGGACACCACTCAGCCTCTTTCCCCAGTCACCCTTGTCATTGCCCAACAGGCCCATGAACAAAGTGGCCATAGTGGCAGAGATGGAGGTTACACATGGACTCTGCAACATGGACTTCCACGTACCAAGGCTGACCTGATTATGGCCACTGCTAGTGCCCAATTTGCCAGCACCAAAGACCAAACCTGAGCCCTTGAAATGGCACTATTCCTCGGGGTGATCAGCCAGCTACCTGGTGGCAGGTTGATTATATTGGACCTCTTTCATCATGGAAAGGGCAGAGGTTCGTCCTCACTGAAATAGACACTTACTCTGGATATGGATTTGCCTATCCTGCATGCAATACTTCTGCCAAGACTACCATCCATGGACTCATGGAATGCTTTATCCACCATCATGGTATTCTACACCACATTGCCTCTAACCAAAGCACTCACTTTACAACTAAATAAGTGTGGCAGTGGTCCATGCTTGTGGAATTCACTGGTCTTACCATGTTCCCCATCATTCTAAAGCAGCTGGATTGACAAGTTGGTGGAATCGTCTTTTGAAGTCACAGTTATAATGCTAACTAGGTGACAACACTTTTCAGGGCTGGGGCAAAGGTCTCCAGATGGCGATGTTTGCTCCGGATCAGCATCCAACATATGGTACTGTTTCTCCCATAGCCAAGATCCATTGGTCCAGGAATCAAGAGGTAGAAGTGGAAGTGGAACCACTCACCATCACTCCTAGTGACCACTAGCAAAATTTTGCTTCCTGTTCCCATGACATTGTGTTCTGCTGGCCTAGAGGTCTTAGTTCCAGAGGGAGGAATGCTGCCACCAGGAGTCACAACAATGATTTCATTAAACTGGAAGTTAAGATGGCCACGTGGACACTTTGTGCTCCTCCTACCTTTAAGTCAAGAGGCTAAGAAGGGAGTTACATTGTTGACTGGGGTGATTGACCTGGACCATCAAGATAAAATCAGTGTACTACTCCACAACAGAGGTAAGGAAGAGTATGCATTGAATAAAGGAGGTCCATTAGGGTGTCTCAGTATTACCATGCCCTGTGATTGTGGTCAATGGGAAACTACAATAGACAAATCTAGGCAGGACTACAAATGGCCCAGACCCCTTGGGAATGAAGGTTTGGGTCTTGTTTTGAGAAATAATCTATTCAGATCTTTTGCCTGTTTTTAAAGTTGGATTATTGGATTTTTTTTCCTATAGACTTGTTTCAGCTCCTTATATATTCTGGTTATTAATTTCTTGTCAGATGGGTAGTGTATTAGTTTTCATGCTAGTGACAAAGACAAACCCAAGACTGGAAAGAAAATGAGGTTTAATTGGACTTACAATTCCACATGGCTGGGGAGGGCTCAGAATCATGGTGGGAGGTGAAAGCACTTCTTACATGACAGTGGCAAGAGAAAATGAGGAAGATGCAAAAGGGGAAACCCCTGACAAAACCATCTCATGAGACTTAACTACCACAAGAACAGTATGGGGGAAACTGCACTGACAATTCAATGTGTCTCCCACTGCTTCTCACACACAACATTTGGGAATTATGGAAGTACAACTCCAGATGAGATTTGGGTGGGGACAATGAGTCAAACCTTGTCACCTAGCCCTTGGCCCCTCCAAATCTCATCTCCTCACATTTCAACACCAATCATGCCTTCTCAACAATCCCCAAAAGTCTGGACTCATTTCAGCATTAACCCAAAAGTCCACAATCCAATGTCTTATATGAGCCAAAAATGTCTCTTCCACCTATGAGCCTATAAAATCAAAAGCAAGCTAGTTGCTTCCTAGATACAATGGGAGTACAGGTATTGGGTAAGTACAGCCATTACAAGTGGGAGAAATTGGCCAAAACAAATGAGTTACAGAGCGCATGCAACTCCAAAATCCAATGGGGCAATCAAATTTTAAAGCTCCAAAATGTCCTTTGACTCCAGGTCTCACATCCAGATGCAAAAGGTGGGTTCCCATGGTCTTGGGCAGCTCTGCCCTTGTGGCTCTGCAGCCTCCCTCCCAGCTTCTTTCAGGGGCTGGTGTTCAGTGTCTGCAGCTTTTCCAGGTGCACAGTGCAAGCTGTCAGTGGATCTACCATTCTGGGGTCTGGAGGACAGTGGCCCTCTTCTCACAGATCCACTAGGTGATGCCCTAGTAGGGACTTCGTGTGGAGGCTCTGACTCCACATTTCCCTTCTACACTGCCCTAGCAGAGGTTCTCTGTGAGGGCCCTGGCCCTGCAGCAAACTTTGCCTGGGCATCCAGGCATTTCCATGTGTCTTCTAAAATCTAGGCAAATGTTCCCAAGCCTCAATTCTTGACTTCTGTGTATCTGCAGGCTCAACACCATGTCAAGTCTTGGGGCTTGCACCCTTTGAAGCCACAACCTCAGACCTACACTGGCCTCTTTAAACCATAGCTGGAGCAGCCAGGATGCAGGACACCAAGTCCCTAGACTGCACATGGCACAGAAAACCTGACCCTGGTCCATGAAACCACTTTTTCTGGGTCTCTGAGTCTGTGATGGCAGGGATGCCATGAAGTTCTCTTACATGGTCTGGAGACATTTTCCCCGTGGTCTCTGGGGGATTAACTTTAGGCTCCTTGCTACTTATGCAAATTTCTGCAGCCAGCTTGAATTTCTTTCCAGAAAATGGTTTTTCCTTTTCTATTGCATAGCCAGGCTGCAAATTTTGTAAACTTTTATGCTCTGCTTCCCTTATGAAATGGAATGCCTTTAACAGCACCCAAGTTACATCTTGTCCTACTTAAAAATTTCTTCCACCAGATATCCTAAATCATCTTTTTCAAGTTTAAAGTTCCACAGATCTCCAGGCAAAATGCTGCTAGTCTCTTTGCTAAAACATAACAAGAGTTACTTTTACTCCAGTTCCCAAAAAGCTCCTTATCTCCCTCTGAGACCATCTCACCCTCTACCTTATTGTTCATATCTCTATAAACATGTTGGATAAAGCAATTCAACAAGTGTCTAGGAAGTTCTAAACTTTCCCACATTTTTCTGTCTTCCTCTGAGACCTCCCAACTCTTCCAACCTTTGCCTGTTACCCAGTTCCAAAGTTGCTTCCACATTTTTGATTACTTTTCGGCAATGCCCCGCTCTACTGGTATCAATTTATTGTATTAGTCCATTTTCACGCTGCTGATAAAAACATAACCAAGACAGGAGAGAAAAAGGTTTAATTGGACTTGCAGTTCCACATGGCTGGGGAGGCATCAGAAGCATGGCAGGAGGTGAAAGGCACTTCTTATATGGCAGTGGCAAGAGAAAATGAGAAAGTTGCAAAAGTGGAAAACCCTGGTAAAACCATCAGATCTTATTAGACTTATTCACTATCACAAGAAAAATATGAAAGACATCACCCCCATGATTCAAATTATCTCCCACTGGGCTCCTTCCACAACATGTGGGAATTACATGAGTACAATTCAAGATGAGCCTTGGGTGGGGAAACAGAGCTAAACCATATCAGGTAGTTTGCCAATATTTCTCCCATTGTGTGGGTTCTCCCATTCTCTTCACTTTGTTGATTGTATCCTTTGCTGCTCAGAAGCTTTTAAGCTTGATGTCATCCCATTTGTCTGTTTTTGCTTTGATTGTCTGTGCTTGTGGTATATTACTCAAGAAATTTTTGCTTATACCCATCTTCTGAGATTTTCCCCAATATTTTCTTTTAGTAGTTTCATAGTTTGAGGTCCTAGATGTAAATATTTAATCAATTTCGATTTGATTTTTGTAGATGATGACAACTAGGAGTTTAGTTTCATTATTCTGCAGATGGATGTACAGTGTTCCCAGTGCCATTTTTGAAGATACTATATTTCTCCCAGTGTGTGTTCTTGGCATATTTGTAAAAAATGAGTTTATTGTAGCTGTATGAACTTGTTGCCCTGTAATTTTGCTTTTTAAAGGTGTCTTTGTCTAGTTTTGGTATCAGGGTTGTCTGGCCTTGTAGAATGAATCTGGGAGTATTCCCTTCTCCTCTACTTTTGAAATAGTCTGAGTAGGGTTAGGATTAGTTTTCTTTAAATGTATGGTAGAATTCAGCAGTAATGCCATCAGGTCCCGGGCTTTTCTTTGCTGGGGGACTTTATATTATTGCTCTGATCTTATTATTTATTATTGGTGTGTTTATGCTTTGAATTTCTTCATGGCTCAATCTTGATAGATTTTTTTTTTTTTTTTTTTTTTGAGACGGAGTTTCGCTCTTGTTACCCAGGCTGGAGTGCAATGGCGCAATCTCGGCTCACTGCCACCTCCGCCTCCTGGGTTCAGGCAATTCTCCTGCCTCAGCCTCCCAAGTAGCTGGGATTACAGGCACGCACCACCGTGCCCAGCTAATTTTTTGTATTTTTAGTAGAGACGGGGTTTCACCATGTTGACCAGGATGGTCCCGATCTGCTGACCTCGTGATCCACCCGCCTCGGCCTCCCAAAGTGCTGGGATTACAGGCTTGAGCCACCGCGCCCGGCCAATCTTGATAGATTTTGTTTGTCTAGAGATTTATCCATTTCCTCTGGATTTTTCAATTTATTGGCATATAGTCCATCATAGTAGCCATTAATGATCCTTTAAATTTCTGTGGTATTCAGTAGTAATGCGTCTTTTCTTCATCTTTGATTTTTAAAATTTGGGTCTTTTCTCTTATTTTTTTTAACATTTATTTTGGGCTTGGGGGTACATGTGAAAGTTTGTTACATAGTTAAGCTCATGCCATAGTAGTTTGTTGTATAAATTATTTCATCACCTAGGCATTAAGTCTAGTATCCAATAGCTATCTTTCTTCTCCTCTCCTTCCTCCCACTCTCCCTCCTCAAGTAGACCCCAGTATCTGTTGTTTTCATAAGTTCCCATCATTTAATTCCCATTTATAAGTGAGAACATGTGGTATTTGGTTTTCTGAGGATAATGGCCTCCAGCTCCATCCATGTTTCCACAAAAGATATAATCCTGTTATTTTTTATGGCTGCATAGTATTCTGTGATGTATATATACCGTATTTTCTTTATCCAATCTGTTATTGATGGGCATTTAGGTTGATTTCATGTCTTTGCTATTCTGAACAGTGCGTCAGTGAGCAATAACATGCATGTGTCTTTATGGAAGAAAAGCTTTGTCAATTTTGTTTATCTTTTTTAAAAACACAACTTTTTGTTTTATTGATCTTTTATATTTTTTTCTTTTAACTTCATTTATTTCTGCTCTGATTTTTATTATTTTTTTTCTATAATTTTGGGTTTTGTTTGCTCTTGCTTTCTGAGTTCTTTCAGATGCACCATTAGGTTGCTTATTTGAAGGTTTTCTTCTTTGTTGATGTAGGCACTTATAGGTATAAATTTCCCTCTTGGTACTGCTTTTGCTGTAAGCAACAGGTTTTTGATATGCTGTGTTTCAAGAACATATCAAACACATTATCATGTGTTTCAAGAAATTTTTTCGATTTCTTTCTTAATTTCTTAATTTACCCATTGATTATCTAGGAGGTATTGTTTAATTTACATGTGTTTGTACCGTTTTCAAAATTTCTCTTGTTACTGATTTCTATTTTTATTTCACTGTGGTCAAAGAAGATACTTGATATTTCATCGTTTTGAATGTTTTAAGACTTGCTTTGTGACCTAAAATATGATCTATCCTTGCAAATTATCCACGTGCTGAGGAAAAAAATGTGTATTTTGCAGCCATCGGATGAAGTGTTCTGTAAATAACTGTTAGGTTCATTTGTTATGTATTGCAGACAAAGTAGGATGTTTCTTTGTTGATTTTATGTCTGGAGGATCTGTCTAATGCTGAATGTGGGGTGTTAAAGTCTGAAATGATTATTTTATTGAGGTCTCTTTCTGTCTCTAGCTCTAATAATGTTTGCTTCATATATCTAGGTGCTCCAGCATTGGGTGCATATATATTTATATTTTGATATACTTTTCCTGAATTTTCCCATTTATCATTATATAATGGCGTTCTTTGTCTCTTCTTACATTTTTTGTCTTAAAATCTATTATGTTTGCTATAAGTATAGCTATTCCTGGTCTTTTTTGGTTTTCATTGGCATGAAATATCTTTTTCCATCCTTTTATTTTTAGTGTATCTTTATAGGTGAAGCATGGGGGTGTGTGTGTGTGTGTGTCTATTTGTGTGTGCAGCAGATCACTGAGTCTTGCTTTTTTACTGATTCAGTCATTGTATATCTTTTGATTAGAGAGCTTAATCCATTTACACTCAATGTTATTATCGATATTAAGTCCTTAATCCTGCCATTTTGTTATTTGTCTTCTGGTTGTTCTGTGGTCTTTCCTTCCTTTTTTCTTTCCTTCTGTCTTCTTTCGGTGAAGGTGATTTTCTCTGGTGACATGATTTAATTTCTTGCTTTTTATTGTTTGTGCATCTGTTGTACATCTTTTGATTTGAAGTTACCCTGAGCTTGCAAATACTATTTTATAATTCATTATTTTAAGCTGATATCAGCATAACACTGACTGCATAAAGAAACATACGAACACACACAAAAAACTAATAATGACTATACTTTAATTTGTCTCTATACTTTTTAATATTTTGTTTCTTCTTTTAGTGTCTTATTCTACCAAATCTTGAAAGTTGTGGTAGTTATTATTTTTGATTGGTTCATTGTTCAGTCTTTTTGCTTAAGGTAAGAGTAGTTTACATACCACAGTTCCAGTGTTATAATATTCTGTGTTTTTCTTTGTACTTACTAGTACCAGTGATTTTTTTTCCTTCAAATGATTTCTTCTTGCTCATTAACATCATTTTCTTTCAAATCAATGTATTCCCTTTAGCATTTCTTTTAGTACACATCTGGAATTAATAAAATTGCTCAGCTTTTCTCTGTCTGTAACGGTATTTATTTCTCTTTTGTGCTTAGGCATGGTGGCTCACGCCTGTAATCCCAGTACTTTGGGAGGTTGAGGTGGACAGATCACAAGGACAAGAGATGGAGACCATCCTGGCCAACATGGTGAAACCCTGTCTCTACTAAAAATACAAAAATTGGCTGATGTGGTGGCGTGTGCCCATAGTTCCAGATACTCAGGAGTCTGAGGCAGGAGAATGGCTTGAGCCCAGGAGGCAGAGTTTGCAGTGAGTGGAGACCGTGCCACTGCACTCAGGCCTGGCAACAGAGTGAGACTCTGTCTCAAAAAAAAATTAAATTAATAAAAAAAGTTATCCTCAACTAAAGGACCATGATTAAAAAAGAAGGTAGGTACAGGTTGCTTTAAATTCGTCCATGTCTGCATTAAACTTATGAGAGGAAGCTAAATAATTTTCTGGTTGAATTCTTTAATAAATGAAATATCTCGACTTATGGGCAGTGTGACTTGGAAAGGCAGGTCTCAGCTAATTTACCACACACTCTTCATCCCTAGCACAGTAAAAGAAGAGCTTAATGATTTTAGCGTCTGGACTAATTTCAGTTTTTGAATCAGACCAATTTGGATACATATGCAGCACATTCCTAGGGTGAGCATTGTTCTCTTTTATTTCTAGCAGCAAACTCCTCTTAATGTGCTAAATCCCTTCTCAGACGTATTGAAATGTTGCAGGATCAGGACAATCATTCCTAAAAACATTTCAGAAACACTTCTGAAATTTCAGAAAAATATTTCTATAAAATTCCATGTTTTAAAAAAGGCCAACAGCAGTAGCCCTTCTACCTATCTTCAGTGTCCTGTCCTACTCTCACACTTAAACAAATTTAAGTAAGTGTTATTCTCTTGGGTATGCTTTCAGTTGCAAAGTAACAGAAAATATTGTCTCTTTTTCTTTGCTTACTGCAGGCAAATTTCCTTTAAGCAAGTGCCTCTCCCCAAGTAAAGGCTGGTTGTCTTCTGGCTAGCGGATTTTAATTCTACTTTAAAAAAAAAAATGGAGAATAAAAACCTTTTCCATCTTTTTTTTTTTTTAATTTTTTATTGCATTTTAGGTTTGGGGGTACATGTGCAGAACATGCAAGACAGTTGCATAGGTACACACATGGCAGTGTGTTTTGCTTCCTTTCTCCCCTTCACCCACATTTGGCATTTCTCCCCAGGCTATCCCTCCCCACCTCCCCCTCCCACTGGCCCTCCCCATTTCCCCCCAGTAGACCCCAGTGTTTAGTACTCTTCTCTCTGTGTCCATGCGTTCTCATTTTTCATCACCCACCTATGAGTGAGAATATGTGGTGTTTCGTTTTCTGTTCTTGTGTCAGTTTGCTGAGGATGATGTTCTCCAGATTCATCCATGTCCCTACAAACGACACAAACTCATCATTTCTGATTGCTGCATAATATTCCATGGTGTATATGTGCCACATTTTTCCAATCCAGTCTATCATCAGTGGGCATTTGGGTTGATTCCAAGTCTTTGCTATTGTAAACAGTGCTGCAATGAACATTCGTGTACATGTGTCCTTATAGTAGAACGACTTATAGTCTTTTGGATATATACAGTGTGCTCCCTGATTCTCGGCTTATGAAGTTGCCTTAGGAGGCTCCTGTTGATCTGCTTAGCTTCTCATATTTTTTCAATACATTATGTTTTGCTTAAGCCAGAACCCTATGCTATTGCTCAAAACTAAGTAATCTCGTTAGATAAAACTCTACAGCTTGGACTTGTAATGACTTCTAACAATTTATAGGAACCTCTTGCCATATGTATCAACTTTTTATAAAATAAATATGTTACATATATTGTTAAATGTGATTCTCTGGCTACTGAAACTGCCTGATGAGTAGTTTTGTCCTCCGTTGTCACTCAGCAATTAGAGCTTCCCAGCTCCCAAGAGCCTTACTACTGCCAACGAACTTCTTTTTCTTTCTTTCTTTCTTTTTTATATTTTGTAGGTTTGAAAACTATTTAGTATAAGTGAATGGAACAGCAAAACTATGGAAGCAATAGTCATCTAGATGTCATACTGAGTCAACAATGTCACCTTTCTCCATTCTTTGTTTAAGATGGCTAGAGTTGGTTTCAACCTGGTACATTACATTAGGATAATTTCAACTGCTCCCATTCTTCAGTCCTAAATATTCCAAAAACTTAGCCAGTCTTGGATAACAAACCTATCATTTTACTTATCCTTAAAAGGCATTACATAGTACTTCTCTTTTTGTAAAAACCTCTAATCTTCTCTTTATTCTTAAAACACACTGAATACCAGCTGATCTTCAGGTGTGACCTGAATTACAATTCTTTCTATCAATTTTAGAAATTTATGTCTATATTTTATTTGACTTAGACAATGCTATCTGTAAATTTCACTTGATTCAAAATGATTTTTCTAATAGCTTGGCCATCTGTTAATAACTTTTCTAAATATAGAGGACACTGATACGAGCTAACATCTTGAATAAAGTTAGGGGAAAAGTCAAGTTCTTTCTTTCTTTTTTTTTTTTAAAGGTTTCTTTCATAGGGAAAAGGATTGAATTGTTGAGTAGGGAAGAAATAGTTTGGATTTAATTTAAGTCTTGGATCTTTCCTCATGATAGACATGTTTAAATCAATTGTATTGAAGGCATATGGGATTTGAGGTATATAACTAAAAAAAAGTTACATATTTAAGTTTGGGAAGCTAATCATAATCCTTCACCTGTGATATGCATTTCAGGCATGTAGCATTTAATTTCCTTGTTTAATAACTGCATATTCTTTGATGAATCAGCATTTTGATTCATTCTATAGCAATATTCCAAGGGTACTACTGCATGAAAAAATTATAATAAAAATTCGACACTTTCTTAATGTGACAAAACTGGTCAGTCTGCTATATCTTGGGCTTCAATGTGATATAGACATTGGTCAGCATATTTCAATAAATAGTCATTTTGTGCACAAGTGGAAACTGAGATGAGATCTTAAAGACCCTCTCCCTTCCTGATGATGGACCTTTGGAAGAAATTGCCTTAAAAGAGGAAGATGTGGCACTTTAAAATGTTTCTGAATTTTGAGTAGTGTAGATTACATGGTTTTCTCTGGTGCCTAGACTTTGGACCTATGTAAGGAGAATCAAAAGAGTACGGAGTTAGAAGGGATTTCCTGCAGGCACAGCCATGGAATGTATTGTTTTATTTTTAGTTAAACTTTACTTGAATAATTGCTATAGCTAGGCAGTTAGTTTCAATATGATATAGCTCTAATAATTGGTTTTATATCTTGAATTATTTATATTTATTTTGAACCGTTTTTTGGTTCAATTTAATTCAAATTATACTTACTGAGAAAAACACGTATTTCTGATAATATTTTCATTCACTCCAAGTGTATGTTAGTGTGTGTACATATTGAAGGAAGGAGGGTGTATTAGTTTGTTTTCATGCTACTGATAAAGATATACCCAAGACTGGAAACAAAAATAGGTTTTATTTGACTTACAATTCCACATGGCTAGGGAAGCCTCAGAATTATGATGGGAGGTGAAAGGCACTTCTAGGTAGCAGCAAGAGAAAAATGAGGAAGAAGCAAAAGCAGAAACACCTGATTAAACCCATTAGATCTCGTGAGACTTATTAACTATCACAAGGATAGCACAGAAAAGACTGGCCCTATGATTCAATTACCTGCCCCTTGGTCCCTCCCAGAACACATGGGAATTCTGGGAAATACAATTCAAGTTGAGATTTGGATGGGAACAAAGCCAAACCATATCAGAGAGACAGCAATTTGTAACTTCTGACTTCTGTCTAAGGCTGTTTTAAGTCTATTTCTTCTGTAAAGTTTTATTGTATGTTCTCAAATGTAAATAATAATAATACTATTATGTAAAGGCAATGCTTATAAATATAGTTAAACTTTGGCTTACTTACAATGAAATTGGGTGGCCACAAAATTTTCAGTCTGCCTCTAGTATTAAATAGTTTTGGGGATCGTCCTCTGTCTGTATACTCAAATATCTTTCTAGAAAGAATAGAACTAGTATATATTCCTAAAATGAGGAATTCACATTTTTATATTAATGCTATCAAGTACCTCAGAGCTACTAAATGCTGCAAAAAATATTAGGAGGTATACTGCAGGGAAAAACTAATCAACTGCTAGATAAAATACAGTGTATGGCATTTTAGGAAAGACATGTTTCTGAAGCTATCTGTAAAATGAATTCCAGCAAATGACATCATGCCGTTGATGTACTAGGAAAGTCTTTACTTAAAAGAAACTTTAAGGGACTACACATGGGAGGTCATTACCTATTCAACCTGTGAATGTGCAATTCTCCTTTCTCTAGTTTCAGTTCACATTTTTGAAATTTTTATTGCACTCATAGGAATGAACCCAGGTAAAAATGACTCTAATAAAGCAATCTTCTAGTTTTATTAGTATCTACTACACATATGAAAGATGTGGCACTATTCCATTAGCAACAACTTCATCATCTGGTAGTGGTTTTTAAGAGATGCTATGACTCTCTGTGATGAGGTGAGTATAGGAATACATTGGAATCACAGCCCTAAAGCTATCTAGAAAGATGTCTACAAAGACATTGCTGTCCTTTCTTATTTTTCCATAGTTAAAGTTTGACTTTAACTTTGTATTTCCTAATATTTCTCAGTCAAGGTTTGACTCTAACTATGATTTTGTTCTAATTGTCTAGCAGCTAGAAGAGGAGGTAGGTACAGTTTCTGAAATGGCCAGTATTCTTTTCAAAGCCACCTGCCTTATTTGAGATGAAGCAAAAAGGGTTACTTCTACTAGTTCCCAGGATTCAGGGGAATCTGCTGTTTGAGACCCTCAGGTGCATCTATCCCTTTAACCTCAAACCTAAGGGATCCATTCCTTTCCCATTAGGCTTCCTGATATTGGTATAGGAGATTTTTCTAGGTTGAAATTCAGCCTTCTCTAATGTTATGCTTCTCTTACAATTAAGTCCTGAGCCTGATCTTCAAACGGCTTTAGCCCTCTGCTTACAGGAAGTGGGAGTCTTTTTAAAAAATTGTCAAGGAAGCCTCTGATTCTCACTCCTTGTTTGAAATTGGTGACTAATCTGAACCCATCACTTTTCTCTCTTCCCTACATTCATGACACTCAGGAGCAGTCACTCAGTTCCACAGTCCTTGGAGTTCGTGTTTTCATCATCCCTCTTTGCAAATGGCCAAGACTCTCCAACAACCACTGCATCACCTTCTCTCTGTCACATCCTCATTCACCCCAGGGAATGTCTTAGCGTTCCCACCATTACAACCTGTGAGAGCATCACTGTGCTGCATCTTCCCTCCGTGATGCAGTCCTCATTGCCATTCATGGAGCTAATGATCAAATCCAGGATCTCTTTGTTAATGTCTGCATAAGGGCCACTTCTAACCCTGATTGTCTCAGGTTGGGTTTCTTAGAAGTAGAACTTGAGGCGGGAGTTCTTGGGCAACTCGTTTATTGAGGAAATGCTTTCAGGAAAAATCTACAAGGGAATGAAAGAAACAGGTTAGGAGAGAGGAAGAATATTCAGAAGATCTGACTTTAGGAAAAGCCTAGCCTTACTTAGACTGATCTCCTCAGGAGTTCTGAGGGAAAAATCACATCACAGAGGTTTCTCATGTTGAGGCAAAGAGCACTGAAAGGCAACAGTTGGCCATTGTCTAATCGTAGGTAGAAGTGTTCATCCTTCCCAGCTTTTTGGGATAAAACAAATTCCACAGGCCAAGGGGAATTCTTCACATAGAGAGAGAGATGCAGGTAAGAGCTATTAGCAGCCAATACTTACAGTGGCTGATGGATGTTGTAAGGGGAAAAACATGTCTTTTCTCACCCATTGCAAGGTTTATGGCTGATACCCCTGTAACAAAAACCAGATTAACAATATAATATAAACTTTATGTGACATGTAAGCTTTCAGAATGAAGACTGAAAGACCCAGGGAAAACTGTATTTTCATGGCCAGTTGTGCACAAGTACAACTGGAGGACAAAACGGTATGATCGAGTGATGATAAACCAGGGGAAACTCAGCAAGGCCTGTTCAGATTCATCTGAGCCTCTGTGCATAGGTCAGGATCCTCCCTCCGAAAAGAGGGTCTTAGAACCTACTTTCAGGGTAGGTAGTTCAGAGAGTTATTTTATGACCTTCTTAAGGGGAAAAATGTGGGAGAAAATCAGAGTGACTTTCCTGATTCTGCAGTTTTCTCAACTTTCTTCAGCTTACAATTTTCGATATGCCAAGGTGCCATGTTTTGGAATTATCATGTTCTGAGCCCCAGTGATGTTGGGAAAGAAGCCCAGACTACATGAGATGAGTACACCTAGGGATTCCCAGTGAAGGTCAGAACAGATGACCAGCATCAACTTCCAGGCATGAAGGAGGTAGCATTCAGATGACTTCAGTCTCTAGGCCTCTTCTACGATGCTTCAAACGTCCTGGAGTGAAACAAGCTGCCCCTGATGTGCCCTACCCCATTTCCTGATCTGCAGAATCCGTAAGTATAATAAATGGTCGTTATTCTGTCACTGAGTTTTGGGGTAGGAGTAGATCTTGTTTTATTGCACTTTGCCTTATTGAGCTTCACAGATACTGCATTTCTTTATGAATTGAAGGTTTCTGGCGACTCTGCAACCAGCAAGTCTATTGGTACCATTTTTCCAGCAGCATGTGCTCACTTCCTGTCTCTGTGTGACATTGTTGTTAATTTTCTCAAGTTTCACACTTTTTCATCAAGTATTATATCTTTTAAGGTGATATTTGATGCTACTACTATAAGCTTTTGGGGACACTGTGAATCACCCCCATATAAGACTGCAAAACTTAGTCACTAAATACATTATGTCTGACTGTCCCACCAACCGTTTCTCCATCTCTCTCCCTTTTAAGGCTTCTTATTTGCAGCAAAACAATACTAAAATTCAGTCAATTAATAACCCTGCAAGGGCCCCTAAATGTTCAAGTCATATGTTGTGTCTCTTATTTAAAATCAAAACTAGAAATGATGAAGCTTAGTGAGGAAGGCATGTCAAAAGCTGCAGTAGGCTAAAAGCCAGGCCTCTTGTGGCAAACAGTAAATAGTGAATGCAAAGGAAAAGTTCTTGAAGGAAATTAAAAACACCACTTCAGTGAACACATGAAAAATAAGAAAGTGAAACACCCTACTGTTCACATGGAGAAAGTTTGAGTGGTCTGAATAGAAGATCAAACCAACCACAACATTCTCTTAAGCACAAGCCTAATCCAAAGCAAGGCCTTAACTGTCTTCACTTCTATGAAGGCTGAGAGAAATAAAAAAGCTGCAGAAGAAAAGTTGGAAGCTGGCAGAAATTGGTTCATGAGGTTTCAGGAAAGAGGTCATCTCCATAACATTAATTTACAAAGTGAGGAAGCAAATAATGACACAGAAACTGCAACAAGTTGTGTAGATCTAGTGAAGATAATTGTTGAAGATGACTACACTAAGCAACAGATTTTCAGTGTGGATGAAACAGCATTTTATTAGAAGAAGATGCCATCTAGGACTTTCATGGTAATAGAAGAGAAGCCAATGCTGGGCTTCAAAGTTTGAAAGGACAGGCTGCCTCTTATTAGGGATTGAACCTGACGACTTTAAGTTGAAGTTAGTGTTCATTGACCATTTCAAAATTCCTAAGGTCTTTAAGAATTATGCTAAATCTACTCTGCCTGATCTCTATAAATGGAATCACAATAGCTAGATGACAGCATATCTGTTTACGGCAAGGCTTACCGAGTATTTCAAGTCCAATATTGATACCCATTTCTATTTTTTTTTTTTTTTTTGAGATGGAGTTTCGCTCTTGTTACCCAGGCTGGAGTGCAGTGGCGTGATCTTGGCTCACTGCAACTTCCACTCCTCAGGTTCAAGTAATTCTCCTGTCTCAGCCTCTTAAGTAGCTGGGATTACAGGTGTGCACCACCACGCCCAGCTATTTTTTTTTTTTTTTTTTGTATTTGTGGTAGAGACAGGGGTTTCAGCATGTTGGCCAGGCTGATCTTGAACTCCTGACCTCAAATGATTTGTCAACCTCAGCCTCTCAAAGTGCTGGGATTACAGGCGTGAGCCACTGCGCCCAACTGAGACCCACTTCTGAGAAAAAAGCAAATTCAAAATAGGTGTTCATTGACAATGCACCTCATAACCCAAGAGAACTGATGGAAATATATAGATTAATGTTTTTATGCCTACTAAGACAACATCCATTCTGTAGTCCATGGATCAAGGAGTAATTTTGACTTTCAAGTCTTATTCTATAGGAAACATATCTTGTAAGATAGTAGCTTCTATACATAGTAATTTCTCTGAAGGATCTGGGCAAAGTAAATTTAAAAACTTTCTGGAAATGATTTATTTTTCTAGATGCCATTAAGAAATTGCCACATCCCCACCTCAGCCTTCAGCAACCACTACCCTGATCAGTCGTAAGTCTTACTGAGGGCTCAGGTGGTAGTATTTTTTGGCAAAAGGTTATATTTAAATTAAGGTATGTACATTAATTTTGAACATAATGCTATTTCACAGTTAATAGACCATAGTATGATATAAAAATATCTGTTCTATACATTGGAAAATAAAAAAATTTATTGTATTAGTTGCTTTATTGCAGTAATCTGAAACCAAATCTGTAAAGATTCCCAATTTGTTGTAATCCTTGTAATTTGTGTGCTAGAGTAATTGGAACAAAATGTAACATACTATATAGCTTTCTTATTTATTGATCCCCACTATAATGCAAGCTCTATGAAGGTAGGATGTTTTATACGTTCTGTTTACAGATATGTGCCCAAGACAGATATGTGACCAGACTGTCTAGAGCATAAGAGGTCAGTACTCATTAACTATTTGGTAACTGAAAGAATACACTGAAAAATTGTTTGTTATACTTCTGTGCTGGTTTGGTTGAACATTGAATTCTAGGTTGAAAATAATTTAATTTTATTACCTTCTCCTTTCCAGTGAGACCAAGGAGGAGTTGTGATGACCTCTAATACTCATTCGTTTATAAAACTCTATTTTTCCCATGGAAGGTTTGATACCTTCTTTCTTATCCCTGGATTTATGAACATCTGAAATTTTACTGTGTGAAGAGATTTTCTTTCTATCTTTTAGCTGAATCGCTTTGACTCAGAGGATTCTGTCTAAAGGCTTATCTCCTTTTAGCTGCAGAAACGCATTTTCTATCTTTTCTTTGATTACAGTATCTTCTTTTCTATTGCAAGGGCCTTTCCTTAGAGTTTTATTTGTCAAAATACCTTAGCTGTTCTTCCCACGCTTTTAAAATTTCTTTTGTTTTTAAATTTATGGAGAACTTACGTACAACTTCTTTAAAATTCCAACGGTCTCTGTACTAGCAACTTTTACCACCTTTCTTAAAACATTAACCCTGGGGCAAGATTCCCTTTGCCAGCTGAGAACTTGGCAGTTCCAACTTTACCAAATCAATATTTCAGTTAATAAATAACTTTTGATCACCTAAAGGCTGACTCAGGTCTTTTTTCTTGTTCTGCTTTGAGTCTGGATTATTTCTGGAATTACTTACAGTTCTTCAGCAGTTGTTGTCTGAGATTTCCTTTACTCTTGTTCCTCTATCAACTCAAACTCCTTTATTTTCTATCTTCCAGGATTCCTCAAAATTTTAGTCTTTCTAGTGGTGCTATTTGTTATATTCTAATATTATGATATATTTTTCCTTTACATATATATGTATAAAGAAAGGACACATATACATACATATATATATATATGTAAAGGACATATATGTATAAAGAAAAATATATATGTAAAGGACATATGTATAAAGAAAAAAATATATATGTAAAGGACATATATGTATAAAGAAATAATATATATGTAAAGGAAAAATATATCATATTAGAATATAATAAATATATATGATAATATTAGAATATAATAAATATATATGATAATATTAGAATATAATATATATGTAAGGACTATAATATATATGTAAAGGACAAAAGTTTGAGGAATAGATAGATATTTGTATTTGGGGGTAATTTCTGCTAAATCTTTGTAAGAGAAGACCCTAGTGAGAGCGTTTGATTTGTTATTTTTATCTTATCTCAATTTAAAATCACAAATCCTCTGACAAACTAGGTGTTCTCAACCCTATTTTACAGAAAATTAATGGGCAAATTCAGTGTTAGGAAGTTTGTTTTGTTTTGTTTTGACGGAGTTTCACTCTTGTTGCCCAGGCTGGAGTGCAGTGGGGCAGTTCCAGCTCACTGCAACCTCCGCCTCTCCAATTCAAGCAATTCTCCTGCCTCAGCCTCCCAAGTAGCTGGGATTGCAGACACCTGCCACCACACCTGGCTAATTTTTATATTTTTAGTAGAGACTGAGTTTCACCATGTTGGGCAGGCTGGTCTTGAGCTCCTGACCACAGGTGATCCACCTGCTTCAGCCTCCCAGAGTGCTGGGATTACAGGCATGAGCCACCATGCCCAGCTGGAAGATTTTTTTTTTTTGAAGGGAGACATGACTTTATTAGAAAAATAAAAAACAACTAAGGTGATGGCTTGGTCTTCAGCGGATGCCTTGGTGGATGAGGCTGCTTTTGGCTGCATTGGCCTTCTCCCACTCCCGCCGCTGTGCAGGGTCCAACTCAAAACAGCGCCATAGCCTCAAGGTCTCATCTGCTGCTGCAGATGCCACTGTGGCCCCATCTGGGCTCATGGTCAGACTCAGGACCTGGGATGTGTGACCTTTCAGTTCAGCCACCTTGGCCATGGTTGGGTACTTCCAGATAACCAGCTGGTTCTGTGAAAAGCCATGGCAGGAGATGAGCTCCTTGTAGTGGGGAGACCAGAGGATGGAGCACACCTGGGAATGGGCATCCACAGCACTCAGACAAGCCCCAGAGCACACATTCCAGATGCGAATGTGTCGATCACTGGTGCCTCCTCCTGTTGCCAGGACATTGGACTGCCAGGGACACCATGCTACAGCCTTGACAGCCCCTTGATGCTGGGTGAATGTTTGCAGAGGAACCCAGCCACCCTCTCCAGGAGCACTAGGCCACACATTGACCAAGTTATCATTGCCACCACTAGCCAAATGTCGTCCATCTGGGGCCCAGCGCAGCCCACACACTTCCTGGCTGTGGCCACTCAGTGTGGCCACATGGTGTTCTGCTTCCCCAACTCCTTTGATGTGGGGGTGGATATGGCCAGAACGTGATCCACTGGACAGGATATAGCTGTTCCAACTTAGGGAGCCAACTCGGGCAGAATGACTGGTCATATTTCGAAGCCGTTTCTGCTGGAAGATTTTTAATGGAAGGAAGTGAGAGAGAGGGCAACTCAATGGCCAAACAGGTTTATTTACAAGAATAAGCCTGCTCAAGGTCTCAGTCAGGAATCGGAGACCCTGGATATCTTACAAGCTGAGGTTTTTATAATACAGTTTCTATAGCAAAGGAGTTGGGGAAGCGCTGGCAGGTTGAAACTGTAGGGGCCTGGGGAAGGATGTGGTGAGGATTGTTTCTTGTGGTCAGGATTGTTAAGCTCTGTTAAAGGTAGAGAAGAGGTTGACCTTTGCTTTGTTTTTGGGAACTCCTTCACCAAGGTAGGAAACAGTCACCAAGGTAGAAAAATGGCATCACTCTTGTTAATTCTCACACCTAGAACTTTAGACATTGCATTACTCAGAGACATGTCATGAATGTTATTTGGTGTGTATGACAGAATAATCTTCTAGATAAATTACATAAAAGGTAGTTGGTGGAAAAAAATATGGGTTGGCTGAAAGATTTAGAGGTAAAAATGAAGAACCAGTCTCAAAAAGTCAAGATGGGAAAAGTCCAGGGAGATATGTATAGAACTAACAATAGAGCATCTTACTGGGGCATTTTAACTGAGCAGAATAAATATCTATTCTTTTCAGGTTCTATACTGTTTTGCTGAATATGGAAATCTCAGGGGGAGAGCTTAGGATTAGACTTACTTTTATTTAAGGATATCATCTCTTCATCTGCAGGGGGAACATTGAGCTTCTCTGCCAAGACTGACTTGAACTGTGAGCAAAGCAGATCATCAAAGCAAAATCGGGGTGCTATTAGCTGAAGAGGGAACTGATGTTGCACAGGCAAAAACACCTGAAATCACTAGACATAAAAACTCCCTGGAGTCATGGGCTTACTGAGTTTCTTAACAGGCATTCTCAGAACTAGAAATGTCCTCAATGAACACTACACAAATCGTAAGTGACGGAATGAGGCTGCCCTAATTTGTACAGTCAGGAACCCTCATTACTGCACTCTGCCTTACTCCTATTGCCTACTATCATTGCACACTTTTATATAATGATCAAAGATTGTTTCCTTAAAATTTTAAGCAGTATTCATCTAAGTCTTCCCCCCCCCCATCCCCGACATGGATTTTCCCTCTTGTTGCCCAGGCTGGAGTGCAATGACGCATTCTCGGCTCACCGCAACCTCCGCCTCCTGGGATCAAACGATTCTCCTGTCTCAGCCTCCCAAGTAGCTGGGATTACAGGCATGTGCCACCATGCCTGGCTAATGTTTTGTATTTGGCAGAGACAGGATTTCGCCATGTTTTCCAGGATGGTCTCAATCTCTTGACTTTGTGATCCACCCGCCTCGGCCTCCCAAAGTGCTGGGATTACAGGCGTGAGCCACCGCGCCCGGCCTCAACTAAGTCTTTTACTGCTTTCCTATTTATCTTTAGGATAGTGACATAATAAATGATGTGGTAAAATAGCTAACTCATTCAGCAAAATTCCAGTAATAAGACTGTGCAAAGGTCAATCTAAATTAGGAATGGTTGTATTATGGACTATTTTAATTCTAAATATTTTGTGTTATTATAATTAGAAGGACTATTGGTAAGGAACTCTTGCCAAATAGGATCCCTTAAGGTCAATTTTAATTGAAGGGACATTTGTAATTAACTCATTCCAAATAGAGATGTTAAAGTCCATGAAGCCATTTAGCCACTTTAATCCTTCAAGAAAGTCAAGTACCTTATGATATCATTTTAAATTTCCTTTGTTAGTGCTTTTTTCAGAGCTTATCCATAAATTTCAGCCTCTGGTTAGATAACTATAAATTTTGGTTGGTTTTTGCTGAGTACATGAAGTTTTACTCTGCTTGAACAGGAATTTTTCACCGCAAAAGTAACTAAATATAACAAAATAATGTAAAAAATAGTGAACACCTACTATGTGTTAGATATTCCTCTAAGTTCTGGGAATGCAGTGGTTAATGCATATTCCGACTTCATGGAGTTTAGAGTCTAATAGGAAACTTTCTCTACATAACCAATTATCTTCTTGCATTTAGAGTTTCATTATGATACTAAGCAAACCCGGTATATTTTTAGAAACTCATCTATTACAAAGAAGTATACATATTAGTTAGAAAATTAAACAGTTCAACATCTCTGTACCAATATTGTCCAATAGAACTTTCTGCATTGATGGAAGAACCCTCTGTGGGTGCACTCCAATGAAGTAAACCCTAGGCACAAGTGACTATTGAAAATTTTAAATGTAGCTACTGCAAGAAGAATTGAATTTTACTTTTTTATTTCTCTTTTTTATTGCTACATAATATTTGTACCTATTTATGGGACACATGTGATATTCTGTTACACGCACAGCATAAGTAATGATCAAGTCAGAGTGTTTGGGAAATCTATCACCTTGAGTGTTTTTCTAGTATTTTTCTTTTTCTTGTCTATGTGTTGGGAACATTTCAAGTCCTCTCATGTAGCTATTTTAAAATATAAAGTGCATTGTTGTTGACTATAGTTACCATGATCTGCTGTCCAACATGGTAACTTATTTCTCTTCTCTAACTGAATCCAGTTGTATGTTTTTACCCATGAACCAATGTCTCTTCATTGTCACCCCCTCTCACCCGCCACACCCTTTACACCCTCTGATATATATCATTCTACTCTTTATCTCCATGAGATCGACATTTTTCGCTACCACATGTGAGTGAAAACATGTAATATTTGTCTTTCTGTCCCTAGCTTATTTTACTTAAGGATTTCTAGTTTTATCTATATTGCAGCAAATGACATGGATTTTGTTCTCTTTTTTTGGCAAAATAGTATTCTGTTATATGTCTTTACCATATTTTTTAATTCATTTGTCTGTTGATGGACACTTGAGAGTTGATTCCATACCTTCGCTATTGTGAATAGTGCTGCAATAAACATGCAGGTATTCCTTTGATATGCTGATTTCTTTTCCTTTGGCTACTACCCAGAAGTGAAATTGCTGAATCATATGGTATGGTAGTTCTACTTTTAGTTGTCTGAGAAATCTCCATATTCTTTCTCATAGTGGCCATACTAATTTCATTCCCACGAACAATATGTAAGAGTTCTCTTTTATCTGTATCCTTCACTAGCATCTGTTAATTTTTCTGACTTTTTAATTATAACCATATATTTGTATAGTTTCCAAAGTTCCTCTTGTTATTGATTTCTAGTTTCATTTCATTGTGGTCTGAGAAGATACTTGATATAATTTTGATTTTTTAAAAATTTGTTAAGACTTGTTTTGCATCCTAACATATGGTCTATTCTGGAGAATGTTCCATGGGTTAATGAAAAGAATGTGTATTCTGTACACATTGAATGAAATGTTCTGTAAATATCTGCTAGTTTCATTTGGTCTAATGTGCAGTTTAAATGGCATGTTTCTTTGTCACTCTTATGTCTAGATCATCTGTCTAATTCTAAGAATAGGTGCTGAAGTTTCCAATTACTGTGTTGAAGTATATCTCTCTCTTTAGATCTAATAATATTTACTTTATGTATCTGAGTGCTCCAGTGCTGTGTGTATATATGTTTAGATGGACATATACTGAAATGATCTCTTTATCATCATATAATGATCTTCTTTGTCTCTTTTTACTGTTTTTGACTTAAAGTTTGTTTAGTTTGATATAAGTATAGTTACTACCACTTGCTTTTGGTTTCCATTTGCGTGGAGTATCTTTCTTTCATCCTTTTTTTTTCAGTCTATATGTGTCTTTAAGAATGAGTTGAGTTCCTTGTAGCAGCATGTAACTAACTGGGTTATGTTTGTATATCCATTCTCCTATATCTTTTAAGTGGCAAGTTAACCTGTTTGTATTCAAGGTTGTTATTGATAGTGAGGTCTTATTCTCACCATTTTATTAATTGATTTCTGATTGTTTTTGTATGTTTATTCCTTTCTCTCTCATTGTTTATCATTGTGATTTGGTGGTTTTCTCTAGTGGTAATATTTGAGCCCTTTCTTTTCCTTATTTCTGTATTTACCAGGGGCTTCTATAGTCTCATGTGTTTTCATGAGTGTACATATCATCTTTTCACTTCTAGGCATAGGACTCCATTAAGTATTTCTCATAAAGCCAGTCTAGTGATGAATTCCCTCTGTGGTTGCTTGTCTAGGAAATATTTTATTTCTCCTTCATATGAAGGAAAACTTGGCTGAGTAAACTGTTCCTGGCTGGCAGTTTTTCTTTTTCAGCATTTAGAATACATCATTCTATTCTCTCCTGGCCTGTAAGATATCTGCTGAGAAATCTGTTTAGTCTGAGGGGAATTCCCTTATTAGTGGCTAGATGGTTTCCTCTTGCTGTTTTTAGAATTGTTTCATTTTGACTTTTGACAGTTTTACTCTAATTGTGCCATAGAGAAGAACTTCTTGAATTGTAACTATTTGGGGATCTCTAAGCTTCCTGTGTCTGGATGTCTAAATCTCTTGATAGACTTGGGACGTTTCCAGCTATTATTACATTAATAATTTTTCTCTCCCTTTTGTTTTCTCTTCTCCTTCTGGGGCACTGAAAATTTGAATATTATTTCCCATTGTTATGCCCAATATGTCACATTGGTTTTGTTCATTGTGTTTCATTATTTAAAAAATATTTTTCAGATTGGTTATTGTATAAAATCTGTCTCAAGCTTTAAAATTCTTTATTCTGCTTGATATAGTGCATTGTTGAAGCTTACAAATGTATTTTATACTTCATTCAATGAATAGTTCCGGAATTTATGTTTGGTTCTTTTTCGTGATATTTCATGATAATCTTTTTCATGATACTGATTTTTAAAAATTTTCTTTGTATCGCTTTTCTGAGTTCTCTTGTATCTAACTGAGCTACTTTAATGTTAAGATTTTTAATTTTTTCCTGGGACTTCTTGAATTTTTAATTGGAATCTGTTGCTGGAGAATTGTTGTATTCCTTTGAAGGTGACATATTTCCTTGTCCTTCCTTCCTTTCTCCCTCCCTCCCTTCCCCCCTTTCTCTTTCCCCTTTTCCCTTCTCTTCCCTTCCCTTTCTTTTTTGTTTGTTATTACATTGATATCTGCTCATCTTGTGTAACAGTTGTTTTTTCAATTTCTTGAATTTACTTTCATAAGGGAGGGTTTATTCCTAAAGATTTATCAGTAGTGTGGGTTGGATAGGGCACTTTGGTCCTGATGGTCGGTAGAGGTAGTTGGAAAGTCTCCATGTGATTTCTTCAGCTGTAAACAGTGTCAGTGGGGTCAGTGATTTCCCCAGCGGCTTAAGGTGCATCAGTAGAGGCCATGGTGAAGATTTTCTGGGAATTAAGATGTCAGGTGGACCAGTCATCAGGCCTCAGTGTTGGCAGCAACAGGCTGTACATGCGCATCCTCGGGTCCCCGGGAGGCATATAATGGCACTGGGGTTAGTGAGCCCAGGTGGGCTAATTCTTGGGTCTCCAGGCAGCTTTCTAGGGTTGTTGTAGTGCCAGTGAGCCAGGTGGGTGAGTGGGTCTTCGGGCTCATGTGTAGTAGATGTGGCATGGGGAATGGCAGTAGCAGTGGCACAATAACACTCTCACAAGCAGTTTACACTGGTATTGGTGCTGGCTGCAATGAACTTTTGCACCAGTGACTAGTCCCACAGTTGGTGCATGTGGGTGGGTGCCAGCTGTGGTGGTAGTGACAGGCTGGGTGGGCTTGACCTCAGTGCCCCAAGAAAAATGTTCACATGCCAACCATAATGGACCAGACTGGGCATTCCCCAGAGGTCTTCAGCCCCCGGGTGGTGTGTATAGGCACTGGCTATGGTAGGCAGGAGAGGAGCGATCCCTAGGCTCCTGTTGGAATGCCCAGGTGGAAGCCACAGTGGCCGTGCTGCAGCCCTGTTATCGGGGAGAGTGGGTTACTTTCAGTGACAACAGTCAAAGGCAAGCAGGTGGAGAGCAAGCACTGCGCTCTTACTTTAGCCCCAGCAGCAGTAGCCTACAGTGGTGGCCTCTGTGGGTGGGAGAGTCTGCCCTTGGGGCACATGAAAACGTGTAGCAACTCTGCTGCTGAGGGCAGTGGGGTTGCTACCAACGATTGTCACTGTTACCCTGGGGGCACCCCAGCTGTGGTGGTGGCTGCATGTTGTCGAAGTGAATGAAGCTCTGGGTATGTGGAGATGTGGCATCTGTTGAGCCTCAAGCAGAATACAGGGTGGAGAGGGGTAGGATCTCAATCTGGCACTTTGCTTAGGACTTAAGGGGTTTGTGGGACCACGTATGGGCTCCTTTCCCGAAGCACTGTTGTGCCTAAAAACAACTCTTTGAGTTGAATTGGCCTGAAAATATGATGAAGTTCAAGCGAGAAATCAGACCAAGTCGTCGTCTGAAAAGCTTACACACTCTCTCTACTCACTCTGTTAGCCTGTATGTAGTGGGTTAAATTCCCACAGTAATTTAAGGGTTATTGGACACCTTCATTGCATTTTTCCTTTATAAAGAAAAACGTACCTGCAAACAACTTCTGTGCAATCTGTAAAGAACTGCTGGTAGCTCCTGAAGCAGAAGCAAGTACGCCATCTGTTTTTACTTTTGCATACAAAAGCAGAGCGCTGTACAGTGAAAATAACTAGAGGATTAATGAATGCACACACTCATTTAAGCTGCAGTGAAGTCTGTTAGTTCTTTTGACATGTCATTAGTCAAAGTCAGGTAATTTCGATTGAAAGGGTATTTGTATTAAATAAGGAAAGTAGTTTACACACCAAGCAATCCATTAATGTCATGGAAAAAAAGGAAAATTATATGCTCTGCACAAAGTGTTTTTGAAAAGGCAATTCAGGCCACAAAGAAACTTGGGTAATGCAGTCAACATTTTAGAAGCTTTGCCATTTCACAGACTGACTTTGGCCACAGCTATACATCACTTGCTGGTGTGGGAGAAATTTTAGTGATAGCAACTCCAGAGCCACAAAATTTTAATAAGCTCACTCATGCCTCAAGAGAGTTTGATAAAACAAGATTATATGAATATGCCACCACTATGAAGTCAATGCTACAATTAAAACCCAATGAAGTGCAGTAATATCTGGAATATAATTATTTGCCTGTAACTGGCACATATGTAATGATACAGCATCCAGGTCTTAACAGTAACAACATTCACTTAAAACGAAGGGTTCAAAAATGATTATACTCTGTTGAGTAGCATAGAAAACAGAAAAATAATAAAAACTTTTAGAAAAGATGATTCTTATTTTGGGGGATTAGAAGTATGCAGCATTGATCTTATTTCCTTCTAATTTGTTGAAACATAGAACATGGAATAGTAGCACAAACATTATCAAAACACAACTGTCGGGGTTCCCAGGACACTTATCAGTCCTACATAATCAGGCACTATCATAATTTGGCTTGCAAGTGGGCACAGTCTGTGAGTCTAAGTCTTCATCATATTGAGGAAAAAAGCCATTTCTCTCCTACCTGTTGTCTGCTAGAGAAGAAAGAATGATTTAAAAATGTTAAAAGGCTGAAGTCAGCAGTCAGGCAACTAGCTGATGGCACAAGCCTGCTGCAGGGGGTCCTGAAAGTTGGGAAAGTAACTCCCCCTTCTGAAATGGGCGTGTTATCTGTAAACCTTAAGAATGAACAAGGAGTGTTGTTTCTGCTGCCCAAGAACCTGTCCCAAGTCACGCACTCTGCATTTGCACAATCCACTCTCCCCGTAGAGTTAAATCTGTCACAGAATGATTGACTGCCTTAGTGTAACTTCTCCAAGTTTGCTGTAACCCCTCCTCTTTCCCCCTTCCTGCACGCGTCAAATATAAATTAGTGAATCAATGAAAGACAAAGACTGTAAGTTCAGATGACCAGCCAATGGGCTATGACATGATTTCAACTCTGCTCCCCCTTTCAGAACTGTAAACCCATAAATGGGGGAAAGGAACTGCTCTTGGGGGGGCTCAGTTTTTGGGATTCAAGTCAGCCGAGGTTCCACAGCCAAATAAAGTTGCTTCCTTCCACACTCCAGTGTCTGAGGGGTTTTGTCTGCCGTTCATCCTGCAACATTTCAAACTGTTGTACAGCTACAAGATATCAGAATCTGAGCAGCTGTGAAATCAGAGGAAGCCTGTTGTTACCTTTACATGGATTTACTGAGTGTCAGGAGATGTCAGAGACAACGCCACCTAAGAGGAAAACATTGGAGATACTTCCAGGAGTCCTGGCACTGAGTGTTTCTTAGGAGAATAACTTGGCTACTGATTAACTTGGAGATAATCAGTAACTCCATTTTATTCTGGATATCTTATGGTATGAAATCTGTGTTTTCAATTATGGTGTCCAAAACCTACCTATTAAGTGTTTGTAAAGCACTGGGAACAAGGGGGACACAGCTCAAGCTCTGCATATGTTTATTGGAAAAGTATGCTTTCAGTTTTATTACTCCCCGCAAATATTAACTCTCATGTTAAGAAAGGTGATCTGAGTGGCAGCATCGCATATGGAGCTTAGTGCATTGTTTATTAGATCCTCCAGGAGATTCTGAGATGTGCCTCATTGGATAATTCATCATGACTCACTATGATTAGGAAGGTGAGATGACATTACACAACAGAACACTTGGCAAGTCCCACTGGCCAGTTTTCTTTAGGGATGTGCACAATCCACACTAATCTTTAAACATGACCATTTAATTCAGGGTGACAGCATGATATTGACTGCTCAGGTCAATGTTCTTTTCACATATCTCTTACCGCTATGGAAAACAAACACAAGCCATTGTTGGAATAACAGTCTTTGAAATTCATGATTCGCAAATAAGAGATGCCAAAGCATGGCTCTTATGGCAGATGTTTAAAATGAAAGTATGAGCCTCATGAGGTGTACTGAGGTGAATTCTATCTCAATTAAGAAGTTCCTTCTCTAAAATGTTCCTACAGAATAAAGCAGAATTTATAACCAAGCTTCCTTGTTTGTATCTTGTGAAATATCATCCTAAACCTCTTAATCAAAATGGTCTAAAAGCAACTGACCATTTCATCAACATCAGAATTGTATTAGTCAGGGTTCTTTAGATGGAGAAAACTAACAGGATATATATATGGGATATATATATGGGGAATATATATATATGGGACATATATATGGGACACACACACACACACATATATATGGGGAATATATATATATGGGACATATATATGGGACACACACACACACACATATATATGTGTGTGTGTGTGTGTGTATATATATATATATATATATATATATATATATATATATATATATATGGGAGCTTATTAAGGAGTATTAAACTCAAATGACCACAAGATCCCACAATTGGCCATCTGCAAGATGAGGTCCAAGGAAGCCACTTTGAGTCCCAAAACTGTAGAATTTGAAGTCTGATGTTCAAGGGCAGGAAGCATCCAGCACAGGAGAGTTATAGGCTGGCAGGCTAAGCCAGTCTAGTCTTTCCATGTTTTTCTGGCTGCCTTATATCCTAGCTGCACTGGTAGCTGATTAGAGTGTTCCCACCCAGATTAAGAGTGAATCTCCCTTTCCCAGCCCACTGACTCAAATATTAATCTCTTTTGGCAACACGTTCACAGACACATCCAGGATCAATTCTTTGCATGTTTCAATCCAATCAAGTTGACACTTAGTATTAACCATTACAATAATCAACTAACATGGAACTAAAATGTAAATTCAAGTCATACAAGGCAAATGTAGTTTTTTAAGTGCTTTCTTTTCTTTTACACAACTTTTTTTAAAGAATAGGTTTTATTTGTTTAGAGAAGTTTTATGCACATAGCAATATTGAGTAAACAATGCAGAGATTTCCCATATACTCCCTGCCCCTACACATGCACAGCCTTCTAGACTATTAACACCATCATCAGATGACATTTACACCATAGAATACTATGCAGCAATAAAAAGGAAGGAGATCATGTTCTTTGCAGGAACATGGAAGGAGCTGAGGCCATTATCCTTAGCAAACTAACAGAGGAACAGAAAACGGAATACCACATGTTCTTACTTATAAGTGGGAACTAAATTATGAGAACACACAGACACATTGAGGAAAACACACACTGGGGCCTGTTAGAGGGTGGGGCATGGAAGGAGGGAGAGGGTCAGGAAGAATAGCTAGTGGTTGCTGGGCTTAATAACAGGGTGATGGGATGATGTGTGCAGAAAACCACCATGGCACACATTTACCTGTGTTACACACCTGTATATTCTGCACATGTACCCAGAACTTAAAATAAAAGTTGGAAATTTAAAAAAATAGAACTTAAAAAAATCACCATCAAACTGGCATATTTGTTCAGCTGATGAATATACATTGAATACATCATCACCCAAAGTCTGTAGTTTACATTAGAGTTCACTTGTATGCTCTGTGGGTTTGGATAAATGTATGATGATGCTTATCCACCATTACAGTATCATACAGAGAAGTTTCACTGCCCTAAAAATCCTCTGTGCTCCACCTATTCAGTCCTCTCTCCTCTAAGCACCTGAGCAACCACTGATCTCTTTGCTGTCTTCATGGTTTTGCCTCTCGCAGAATATCGAGTCGGAATCATGCAGTATGTAGCCTTTTCAGATGCCTTTCTTCTTTTGTTTAGTCACGTGCAGTTAAGTTTCTTCCATGTTTTTTTTTTTTTCATGGATTGATAGCCAATTTCTTCTTAGTGCTGAATCCTATTTCCCTTTTTGGTTGTACCACAGTTATCCATTCACCTCTTGAAGGAAATCTTGGTTACTTTCCGGTTTTGGCAATTATGAATAAAACTGTTGAAAACATCTGTGTGCAGGGTTTTTTTGTGGATATACATTTTCAACTAATTTGAGGAAATATAAAAGACCACAACTGCCGGAATGTGTGATAAAACTATGTTTAAGTTTGTAAGAAACTGCCAAACTGTCTTCCAAAGTGGCAGAGTCATCTTGCAGTCCCACCAGCAGTGAATGAGAGTTCTTGTTGCCATATCCTTGTGCCAGCATTTGGTGTCGTCAGTACATGCTCTTTTAAAATATAATATTAGGCAATCAAATAGATTGTAATATTGATCTCAGAAGTTATCAAGACACTGTGGCTAGTTAGACTGCTGCCTCATTCTCCCCGAAGCTGCAAATTTTCTCCAGGAATACTATACTCTGAGAGGAAAGTTGTTATCCTTCCTTACAGAAATCCATTCTTTACAATACCCACTGAGGTGAGTTTACTATATGATGCTGTTGTTATTAGAGTGAACTACATGCATCATCCACGACAGTCATTCATCAATGTAATATTCATTGAAATAAGCACTGACATATGCTAGGCACTGGAGGTACAAAGGTGGACAAAAGTATCACAGTCCCTTTAGGAGCTTACAATTTAATGGGGAAGAAAGATTTTAATTAAATAACCATGCCAATGAACCTACAATTAAATATGAAATGTTATATGAAGAATAGTGCAGGAAGTGAAGTAGATATGTAATAAGGAGATCTGACCTATTTTGAGAGAGTGTGGTGTATGGCAGGGTAGGAGGATGGGTCAGGGCCATGGGACACTTCCCAGACAGAGTGATGATTGAGTTTAAATATAAAGGATGTGAAATAATTTAGGAGATCTTGCCATATTCCACCCAGTTTCTCTCTTCAGAGCCCATGAGCCCATGGACCATCTCCCACTTGCTGATGGTTGGCAGCTGTGTCCTTCACTGGAAGTTGCCCTCAGCCTCTGGGAACTTCCATGCAGGGGGTATCCTTTGGCCAACAGTGAAAGTGAAAATGCTAAGGGACCACCCCATACCTTTTTCAGACAACTCTGAAGGGTCTTCCCTCTGAAAGGTGTTCCCCCTTAAGTTTGTCCGAGGTCTCAGTGGCAACTGCATTGTAGGTCAGATTTTTCCTCTGCCCAATCCCTCTTCTTTTACTTCCTTGTAGCTGGACCTCCTGAGATCACTTCTCAATATATTTCAGCACACAATTCTCTGCCTCAAAGGCAGGTGAAGGCAGGTACTGGTAGCAGTCCTAGGAAGCAGAATCTAAAATGGAATTTGGGAGCTGGATCACTTGACAGCTATCTGGTGGCAGGTGGTGTTTGAATTGCTCCTGGCATGTTGTAGTGATGTGACTGTTAAAATTTTCACCTGTAGTGAGCAGCCATCGGATACCTGTGGACAGAGATGCATTGACAGATACATTATTTTTGGCTCTTAAGAGAGAAAAAGGAAAACTATAAGGACTGTGGATTTGGGTTTTCAGAACTCCACTGATTTGTTGAAAAGATATAATTATAGTCTCGGGGTGATCCATGACCTATTATGAGCAACATTGAAAACAAAACAAGCAAAAAAACAACTGGAGAATCTCATCATTTGCCTTCTTGTCAGAGGGTAAAACAATAAAGGACCCTGATCAGAATTTAATCAGGAGAGTAGTGGACATCCAGAAGAGGTTGAATTCTGAGACCCGATGGATTGTTTTCGATTTTTTTCTTTTTTAAACTGTGGTTAGGGCCCTAATAAGGAAAGAGTGAGATCTCGAGAATTGCGATCAGCTCAACTTTGAACACACAAATTATTCTTATTTTTCTGGGCCTGTAGAATTGGCCAACTCCCCCTTTTAGAAGGTCACTTCCTCTAACCCATCCTTGCCTTTGCTTGAATATCATAAACAGATCTTAGAGGAGCTAGACGTCTTATAGAACAATGCTTGTTCCCAATAAGGATTTACTCCTACCACTTTTCCTCACAGTCAGACCAAACCAGAGGTTAAACTGCAGCACAACTTGGTGAAGTGTGCTAGATCTGGGAAGGGAAGAGAGGACCTACGTATTGGTGGAGCAGTGTGATCCGTTACTATGTACCAGCGAGAGCTGGAAGATATGCACAGGAGAGGACTCCAGTGATGTTGGATCAAGGGGCAATCAATGGATGTAGGATGCTCTTTGGTGACAGAGGGTTTAACAAACTGGCAAGTGCCCTAAAAGAGGGCTCTTAGAAGTTTTAAAAAGTGATGTCTCACATTAAATGAAGTGGAGAAGACCAAACTATCAGGGCAAACAAAGGAAGAAAGCACTAAAAGGCTCTGAAAAGAGTATCCTGGAGTGATATACCACGAAAGGTTGGAAAACCGACTTGCCTACTAAGTTCTGCACCATAACATTCCCTTTACTGAACAGAGAAAGAATGTGCTTTTGAGAGGGACTCCAGAACTTCATTATTGTAAAGCTCTGTGGTGTCTCTCCTCTACAAACTGGACTCCTTGTAAACAATGGTGACGATAGGGGTCCATAATAATACAGACCATGTAAAGTATTTAATTGCCAGAAACAGTTTTTGGAGAGGCAGTTCCTGCAATGAATGGAAAGATCAAAGTGGTAGCTAGAGGTCCTAATCCACAGAGAACTACCGAGGTGACAAAGAGAACATTGTGATTTCAGGGACAAGAGAGATGGGCAAGTAACAAGACTTTTACTTTATTTGTACCATCAAAGGAAATCAGGGATGGATGATCAGAAATCCAAATGCAGCCACAAAATTCTGGACTTAGATAGTTCTCAGATATGGAATCTCTTTACAGATGAAAATGTCAGGTCTCTACCAGGACCTTGAAACACTGGGACAAGCATGTTTAGCCATTTCCCCATTGTTCCCCAAAGGCATCTCTAGCTATTTACTTAGATAACCATGCATTATCGAACTGTATATAACTACACATTTCCAGTATTATGAGACATACAGTCTGAATTGACATTGATACCCATTGATAACTTAGCCCCACAGTCCGAGTGGAGACATATGGACGCCAGGTAGTAAATAAATTCCTGACCCTGGCCCAACTTACAATGGGTCTGCTGGGTTTAAAGACTGTCAACTTTCTGGTAAGTTCCATTCCTTGGGGAAAGTGTGCCATACCGAAGGCTAAATATCGGTCTCTGATATTACAGGTTGGACTCTTGGCAGAGGCTATAGCAAAATCATCATTGTTGAGAGAAAGCCCATGCTATTGGACTAAAGAGGTGGTAGTTGACAGAATTTTCCCATTGTTTTATTGGTCCAGGGATGAAGGTAGGGAAAGGGCACTGAAAGTACTAGTATAATGCCTTGAAACTGACCCACTGCTCAGGAAAAATAGCAAATCAAAAACAGTATCAGATCACAGAAGGACAGGCAGAGATAAATATTATTTCAAAATATTTAAAGAATGCAGGACTAGCATTTCCTGTCATATCCTCATTGAGATTCACTGCTCTAGCCTCTACTAAAACTGGATGGATAATGACAATTTACAGCAGACTACCATAAACTATATCAAGCAGTGGCTGTAACTGTAGCTGCCAGGCCAGATGGTGTATCTTTACTAGAGGAGAACATCACAGCCTGTGAAATACAGTGCAGATTCATTGAGAGATGTATTCTTTTTCCATTCTATCAGGAAGAAGGATTAAAATCCCTGGTTAATGTCCTGGATGCTTGGTCTGGGACTTGAAAAGAGAAAGATTAGGAGCTCAGGGACCAGGCGATCAGAGGAAAAGGCATGTGGATAGACCTATGAAAGTGGGCATAGAATGTGACAATCTTCGTATCACAGGTTAACCCACCGGAGGCACTAGTCAAGCAAGGCTTCCAATGAATTAATCACTAATTTTTCATGTGGCTAGCTGGCATCAGCCAGTGTCTATCAATCAGTCACATCGCTGGCATAATTGGCACATAAATAAAGTAGCCGTGGTGGCAGAAGTGGCTGTAGAAGTCCAGTAGCATAGGCTTTCTCTCAACAATGATGATTTTGCCATAGCCTCTGCCAAGAGTCCAACCCGCAATATCAGAGACCAATATTTAGCCTTCAGTACGGCACGGTTTCCCCAAGGAATGGAACTTACCAGAAAGTTGACTGCAACGAACCTCTCCTATGCCTGAAGAAGCAGGGATTCATCCTTAATAAAATCCACAGATAGTTTGGGTGTGAGTTTTTCTTTCCTGCTGCAAGGCCATCACTAACATCACTGGCTGCACATTTCTGAAGATTTGTTCTGCTGGTACAGGATACTGTGTAACTTGTCCTTAGACCAAGAGAATCAAGTGATATCAAATGAGGTGCAGTTGCCATAGAGGATGTGTGCCTACAAGGTCCATTTATTTTATATCATTATTTTCACACACCAAAAACTGTAAGTCTGATAGAGTGGCAGAGTCACATTTGAAACATGCAACTGAGGTGCCTGGTTGGAAATCATATCTTGTGAGGCTGGTATTTACTTCAGGACATGGTATTCAATGAAAATCACTGACTATTATGTTGTTCTGTATCTGCTTTAGGCTAGAATACATAGATCTGGGAACGAACGGATGGAATTAGAAGTGGTATTGCTTTCCACCACCTCCAATCTTCTCTAGGGCATTTGCAATTTCTGTTAACCACAGTTACAGTCTCCACAAGTCTAAAGATCTTGTTTCTCAGAATGGTAGTGCTTTCCACCAGAGGACATAGTAGAGTCCCATTAAAGTTTAAGCTAGGTCTTTCATCTGGTTACTTTGATCTTCTCATGGCAAGGGACAGCAATCAAATGAAGGAGTCACCATTTCTATGGGTGGTTGGCTCAGATCAGCAGGAGGAGGCAGGGCTACCGCTCTACAATTGGGATGGGGTGGAATGTGCTTGAGTTCAGGTGATCTACTAAAACATCTCTTAGTGCTCTCTTGTCCATTTTTAATGGATAGGTACAGTATACATTATCTGAGAATAATGTAATAACCACTGTGACTCAGATCCCTTGGAGATAAGGGCCTAGGCCCTCCCACCAGGCAAGCCACCAGCTAGACCAACAGAGGGGCCAGCCAAGACGAGTACTGGAGGAGAGGATGATGATCAGGTATGGCCTTGAGTTCAACTGCAACAATACAGGTCGTTTCCCCCAACTTCCTCCTACGTTTTCCAGGAAGTAAGACCAACCAGTACCCTGAGAAAGCTCTTTCCAGATGCAGCAAACTTTCTATAAAAAAATAAGCAAATCAGAGAATGCAGGGGTTATTGCAGGACTTCACTCGCATTGCATCCTCAGGACCAGTGCACCCTGCCCTGAGCTGCTGGGCATATCACTGACTGGAAGGTCACGGCTGCAGCCCTCACAGGAAATTGTGCATGGACACACAGAACTACAATAATCAAGGTTATACCATTTTCTGGGGCAGCTTTTGACTAGTGATTGTTGTGAGTACGTGAACAGCCAGCCCTTTTCTATGACCTGAAGCTAACCCGACCACTATCCCAGTGCCAGAGCGCCCCTTAGGCAGGTGGAAATGTCAGTGGCCGCCACACTGCAAGTTAGCTTCGCTTTTGCCCATCCCTGTCCTCCCCAGTTCACAAGAATGTAACCTCAAGAATGCTCCTCCATAAGGCTGTGACCCCGATCTGCTAGGATTCGTGTTTTTATGAAGAGGCAGCAAAAAGCTCTCTCCCTGTCTCTGAATACATGCACTAAAGAGAGGCCATATCAGGTCTTAAGAAGAAGGCAGTCAGGCTGGACGCGGTGGCTCAAGCCTGTAATCCCAGCACTTTGGGCGGCCGAGGCGGGTGGATCACGAGGTCAACAGATCGAGATCATCCTGGTCAACATGGTGAAAGCCTGTCTCTACTAAAAATACAAAAACTTAGCTGGGCATGGTGGCGCGTGCGTGTAATCCCAGCTACTCGGGAGGCTGAGGCAGGAGAATTGCCTGAACCCAGGAGGCGGAGGTTGCGGTGAGCCGAGATCGCGCCATTGCACTCCAGCCTGGGTAACAAGAGCGAAATTCCATCTCAAAAAATAAAAAATAAAAAAATAAAAATAAAAAATAAAACAAAAAAAGAAGAAGGCAATCATCTTCAAACCAAGAAGAGGTTCCCTCACCAGGAGCAAAACCAGCTGGCACCGTGATTATTAACATTTAACCTTCAGAACTGTGGGAAAGTGAGTTTCTATCATTTAGGCCACCAAGTCTGTGGCATTTTGTTGTGGTGGCCCAAGCTGACAGCTACACCATGTCACACTATTTCCAGGGAACTTATTCTAAGACACACACTAAGATATTCCAGAGGCATGCCTGCCTCTGCCTTTATCCGTCCTGGGCTCTAAGGAGGATGTAAAGTTGTAGAGTTTCAGAAATAGTTCTGGACCGAAGAGTTCTGGAAATAATTTCAGAGGAATAGGCTTTTAAAGGTATATTCGAGATTCTATTTAAAGAGGAAAGAACGACCTAAAAATTAAAAAAAAAAATGCTTTTCTCAGCCAAATTTTTAATCTTAACAATCTTAAAGCTAACACCATAAGATTTTAAAAGAACAATGTTGGCAATAAAGAATATGTGGATTGCAATTACTTCTTTAGGTACAAGATACTAGAGACAGGTAAATATACTTTATCATTGAATCTACCTTTAGCAAGTTGCTTGACATGTACTTAGTCCAACATATTGAGTCAAACAGAGCATTAACAGGAGTGGTACAAAGGAATCATGTTCCCTTTAACTGGATCCCCTAGAAACGCTTCTATCTTCAGAAGCAACAGAGTCTCACTCTGTCACCTAGGCTGGATTGTAATGGCATGATCTTGGCTCACTGCAACCTCTGCCTCCTGGATTCAACTGATTCTCCTGCCTCAGCATCCTGAGTAGCTGGGACTAGAGGCATGTGCCACCACACCCGGCTAATTTTGCTATTTTTAGTAGAGATGGGGTTTCACCATGTTGGTCAGGCTGGTCTCGGACTCCTGACCTCAAGTTATCCACCTGCCTTGGCCATCCAAAGTGCTGGGATTACAGGAGTGAGCCACCGTGCCTGGCCCACCATTGGGTCTTAAATGTAGAGGAAGAGGAGGGAGATAGACTAAAGTGGAGAGAAAAGTTTGAAAGAAAAATTAAATTTTAAAAAAGAGCAAATAAAGAAGATTACAGAAAAGAGAAGATAAGATTTTAAAAGAGTTCAAGTTGAAGATGAAAGAAATGTCTGGCATTCAAAAATAAGGAAGAAATACTAAGGCCACAAGTAACATTAAAAAGTCCTGGCAATAACACACACACACACACACACACACACACACACACGTAAACAAAAAACTGTAACTCAAACCATCTTTCTTTCCTCTTCCATTTCAGTCATTTTCTCCAACCCCCAGGATATTTTAACATCTTTAGTTCAAAGCAGAAACAAAGGGAACTACTTTACCACTTGATTTTTATATTTCTGAACATGGAGAATCCAACACAGCACAGGTTTTGGTGTATGTGTACAAATGCTGTGCCCACAGTGAGCCTCAAAGCAATCAGATCCCCTAATAAAACTGACAGTTCAGGTCTCTTTCTACAACAGGAAAGGGCTTGGAGTCCATCCCCCTGTTACTGATATTACATTAGTTCATTCCAGAATTCAGTAAGAGAGGATCATTTCAATATTGATTTAAAAATTACCTTTTATCCAAAGGAAAAAAAATCTTCCTTTGTAGTTTTTATGTGGTGAATTCAAGTCATACTGAGTAGGAAGGGCTATAAAGAGAGTCCAGATTTCTTTTGGAAAACCTTTCCTCTTTAAAAAGGTTATTTGGGGCTGGGAGCGGTGGCTCACTCCTGTAATCCCAGCACTTTGGGAGGCCGAGGAGGGTGGATCACGAGGTCAAGAGATCAAGACCATTCTGGTCAACGTGGTGAAATCCCATCTCTACTAAAAATACAAAGAATTAGCTGGGCATGGTGGTGCATGCCTATAGTCTCAGCTACTCGGGAGGCTGAGGCAGGAGAACTGCCTGAACCCAGGAGGTGGAGGTTGCAGTGAGCCGAGGTCGAGCCATTGCACTCCAGCCTGGGTAACAAGAGCGAAACTCCGTCTCAAAAAAAAAAAAAAAGTTATTCATGGACAGGATATTTGAAGTATGCTTGCAGTTATGATTTTATCTACCTTTATAGATAACTGCCCTTGTAGTTATCCAAATAATGAATGTTAAGGTTTAGTAGTTTCTGTTTGCTTTGAGGTGTGAGTTATCATAGTCTCTTTTTCTAAGAGTCTTCTTTTCTCATTTAAGAGTGCAAAATGGGTTATACTGAAATCCAGTTTCTAAGAGACATTGTTTTAATGGAAACTTGGAGTTTTCAATATATCTGACAAATGTTTAGGAAGAGACACCTGATTCCAGTACCTCTGATTTTACCATTTATTCGGATGTGCCTTAAACCCAAGAATTAGGTTTTGGCTATAAGATCCTTTAGAGTAAGGTCTAGGTTTTGTTTCTCTCTCCCTGGAGCATAACAAACAGGCATACAATAGCTTCTTTTGCAATTAAAACTGATTATGTTTTTTCCTAAAATTATTTATTTCTAAAGTCTGTTATAGTATGTGACTAGAAAAGATTCCACTATTCTGCTTTTACTGGCCTTCTGTTTCTTTTCTTCTCTCCTCTCCTCTCCTCTTCTCTTTTCCTGAGATGGAGTCTCTCTCTATCACCCAGGCTGGAGTGCAGTGGCACGATCTCAGCTCACTGCAACCTCTGCCTCCCTGATTGAAGTGATTCTCTTGCCTCAGCCTCCCAAGTAGCTGGGATTACAGGCATGCACCATGACACCCATCTAATTTTTGTATTTTTATTAGAAACGGGGTTTCATCATTTTGGCCAGACTGGTCTTGAACTCCTGACCTCAGGTGATCCATCCGCCTAGGCCTCCCAAAGTGCTGGGATGACAGATATGAGCCACCGCGCCCGGCTACCTTCTGTTTCTTCTACACGTTGTGGTGCATTTTGCTTCTGGGAGTTCTGAAATCATTCCAGAGTGAAACTTTAAGCACCTCAAGTTTTTCTCAGCTTTTAAAATGTACTTTATAGTTTTTTACCTTATATTTATTAAACTAGTTGGACCACACTTTATTCCATGACAATGAGTTCAGTAATAAATGTTTATTGAGCAGTTTCTACATATACAGCAGCACTCTAGATGACTTTTATTATTATTATTTTTTTGAGACAGAGTTTTGCTCTTGTTACCCAGGCTGGAGTGCAATGGCACGATCTCGGCTCACCGCAACCTCTGCCTCCTGAGTTCAGGCAATTCTCCTGCCTCAGCCTCCTGAGCAGCTGGGACTACAGGCATGTGCCACGATGCCCAGCTAATTTTTTGTATTTTTAGTAGAGAAGGGTTTTCACCATGTTGATCAGGATGGTCTCGATCTGTTGACCTCATGATCCACCTGCCTCAGCCTCCCAAAGTGCTGGGATTACAGGCATGAGCCACCGCGCCTGGCCTAGATGACTTTTTAAAAATGAAAACTTTGCTGTATTTTAAAATTATTGCACAACCAGTGATGGTCCAATAGCATATGTAAAATTTATTTCTTCTTGCTAAAGCTATTTTCTCAGCCTGGGTATGGATATGCCTTAATTTCCTAGGGTAGCATTGCTTCAGAACACTTCCTTCTCCACTAAGTGGTGACATCTTGGGGCATTTTTTTTTTTTTTTACCAGAAAATGAGTAAGTACATAAAGCCCATCTTGAAAACTCATCACCTCACTCATGAAAGAAAAACTCATACGAGTTCAAAATTGTCTTCTCCATGATTACAGATAAACTTCTCCTAAATATTTTATAAATCAGTAATGAAAATGCTTTATTTCTCTGAAAGGCCTTCTACTGCAGTGAGGTTGAGGCTTGAGTAATTTCCTTTGATGCAGCGTTTCTGTCTCCAAGCCCCCTTCCAATCCACGCCCTGGAATCATCCACTGCTGATTTAGGTCATCTTGGTTACATAGGATGATAACCTCACTCTGGCAAGACTGATATATTAACATTTTCCCTGTAGGTAATGCATTTGCTCAGACAGAAAAAAAATGAAGAGTAAGTCTAAACAGGCACAGATGTAGAGAGCTGGTAGTTCCTGGCAAATGTGATCCTTAGCTGAGACATTAGATACTGCATGACACAAACATGTCCCTCTTGCCACCATTTTTCAGATGCTCTAAATGCCACGTAGCACACATCTATAGAAATAAATCAGAGCACATTACATAATGATCTTGGGCCAAAAAGTTATTTTCACAGACATTTGATGTGAAATAATAAAAAAATGGACCACATAACTGACAGTTCCCCGGAACGGAAAACATCACTAGTACTTCCCAGAGGACAAAGCAGTAAGAAGGCTAGAGGAGACAAAATGGAACACTGAAATAAAAAACACTGGGGGAATTGGCCCTGTGTACCTATGCCGTCCTTACTATACTGATACTATTGGGCAGCACCCAAAAATCAAACAGCACTGCTCCAGAGATATGCAAATTAGAAGGCAGTCCTGAAACATGACAGGTTTCCTTTGGTGTCTCATAATTTTAAGGTTTTCCTACTAGCATTTGCTCTCCCGGAATATTGTTCACTTTCTTTTACTTTCTACAATACACTTTCTCTGGAAAGTTCAATAAAAATGTTCAGCAAAATTATCAGCTAACTTTTATTAACATCTTTCTCTACAGCGACATCTAATCCCATAGGTTCATAAATTGGCTCAAAACAGTTCCTTTATGGCCAACAACTTCATGCCTGTAGATTTCATAAGTAGAATCATTTTCCAAATGGCCTGATTTTAAATGCTAAAATTTATTTTTCTAAAACTCCTTAAAATCTTCTATCCTGGTGTTAGAGAATCTTTGGCAATGTCAGTATGCAGATAAAATCTCCTAGGTGGACACCCTGTACAATCGGTCAGAGATAACTTTGGGGGTTTTGAGCCTTAGTGCTGGAGAGGAGGGAATCATTTGGGAGGGGCAAAAATAAAGAAGAATTTATATTTGCAGGCAGCATGCTTAAAAGACAATATGGGGGCTGGGTGCCGTGGCGCATACCTGTAATCCCAGCACTTTTGGGAGGCTGAGGTGGGCGGATGATCTGAGGTTTGAGACCACCATGGCCACAATGGCAAAATCCCATCTCTACTAAAAATACAAAAATATTAGCTGGGGATGGTGGCAGGTGAATGTAATCCCAGCTACTTGTGAGGCTGAGGCAGTAGAATCACTTGAACCCAAGAGGTGGAGGTTGCAGTGAGCCAAGATTGCTCCACTGTACTCCAGTCTGGGTGATAGAATGAGATTCCATCTAAAAACAACAACAACAAAGCAAAGACCATATGGGGTAAGACTATTTACTAAAACTTGAAAAACAATTATCTGGCCTGTTTTCTAGCCAGCTTTGTCCCATCTTCCTGCTCTGGATGTCCCTGGGTCATAAAACACATACATTTGGAAGTAGAGAAGCAACAGCTACATCTTGCTCATAACAGATTCCATTGCATTACTTGTCATAACTTTATACAAAAATTATTGAAGGCAGTGTGGCAATTCTTCAAGGACCTAGAACCAGAAATACCATTTCACCTAGCAATTGCATTACTAGGTATATTCCAAAAGGATTGTAAATCATTCTACTATAAAGACACATGCACAAATATGTTTATTGAAGCACTATTTATAATAGCAAAGACTTGGAACCACCCAAATGCCCATCAGTGTTAGACTGGATAAAAAAAATGTGGTATATATACACCATGGATTACTATGCAGCCATAAAAAAGAATGAATTCATGTCCTTTGCAGGGATATGGATGAAACTGGAAACCATCATTCTCAGCAAACTAACACAAGAACAGAAAACCGAACATTGCATGTTCTTTCTCACTCATAAGTGAGAGTTGAACAATGAGAACACATTGACACAGGGAGGGGAACATCACACACTGGGGCCTTCAGGGGGTTGGGGGGAAGAGGAGGGATAGCATTAGGAGAAATACCTAACATAGATGATAGGCTGATGGGTGCAGGAAACCACCATGTCACATGTATACCTACGTAACACACCTGCACATTCTGCACATATAACCCAGAACTCAATGTATAATAAAAAAAGGGTGTCCTCAAAAAAAGATACTATACAAATTTGACGTATTTTAGGCATCATGCATGTATCAACTTCTTTATTAGTTAGTTACATCTTATTTTGTTACTTTTTCAAAATAACCTTGTGCAGGGAGGCATTATTAGGAAACAACCCTGTGAAGGAGATAGTTGCAAAAACTACTCCTGATAGAGCTTAGGCAACTCAAGTCACATAACCATTGGGTGGACGGAATGTTTAAGTCTAAGTATCTTCAGGAAATTTTGTGATATCTCCACTAGTATTTGTTGCTATTTTTCTCAACTAATTAATAAATCCATAGTTCACAATTTTGGTGCTCTTACTTTGATTTCCATTGATCTGAATGCATGTGGCACGCTTTTCTGTGGCTGTAGTCTCAGACGTTATTATTCAGTTGGTGTATAGTGAAAAAGCAAACATCAGGGTTTATCAGAAGCAAACTCCTTTCTAGTATTTTCTTAATGACCCTGTCTTTGCTGCAGCTACTTTGCTGCAGCTACTTTGCTGCAGTTTTACATTTTTATGGTAGCAACACTACTTCTGAAAGGCCATTAAAAAACATTCTGGGCCGGGCATGGTGTCTCACACCTGCAATCCTAGCACTTTGGGAGGCTGAGAGGTGCAGATCACCTGAGGTCTGGAGTTTGAGACTAGCATGGCCAACATGGTGAAACTATCTCTCGACTAAAAATACCAAAAATTAGCTGAACGTAGTGTCAGGCACCTGTAATCCCAGCTACTCAGGAGGCTGAAACAGCAGAATCGCTTAGACCTGGGAGGCGGAGGTTGCAATGAGCCGAGATCCTGCCATTGTACTCCAGCGAGGGCAACAAGAGCAAAACTTCGTCTCAAACAAACAAACAAACAAACAAACAAACAAAACAACATTCTGAATCCTCTGCCATAGAGGCAACCTGTTATTGAGCACGTGATTGATTGCTTTTATGACAATATGATGTTACCATAAGAGGGACAGATGTTGAGTGCAACCCATACTCTGTCATGAAGAGAAAATTCAATGTTTCAGAACAATGAACAAAGAACTTAGGAAAGAGTATCATTAAAAATTCTGCATCGTGTTTCCCTATCATGCTTTTTAGATATTCACATCCTAATTTTCTTTGACCCTGAATCCTCCTTGTCATTCTGGGATGTGGGCAGACTTAGCAGGTACTAGCCAGAACATGGATGAGGTGTACAGGTCCCAAGAGATCAAGTTAAAGGCCCAGTTTACTGAAGCTGCAGGGAATTGGAAGTCCAGAAGTCAACGACCAAAAGAGAGGCAAGAAAATAGTAGATTACCGCTCTAAAAAATGATTTAAAGTCTAAAAACTCAGAGACCCTGATGATGGTAGTGGCAGAAGGGAGAACTGTGGAGAGAGAGGTCTTAAGAGTGTGATAGTTAGATCTTGACTGTGAAGAAAATAAAAGCTTTTATTCTAAGGGTTTGGGTCTCTGAAAATTCTGCAATACCGAGAAAGCCCAGTGAGTCCAGTTCTACCAGAGTCTTGGCTTTTTCCTCTACGGACGCTCAGCACTTACACACAAGTTGGTCTTCTTCAGATCTCTAACCACACTTTTCTAACTTCACTCTCTTTACTTCCTCTTGGCTGTCTCATTGTATCCCACATTTATAATTGCCCACCGTTCTGCGAAATCTGTCCCTAGCCAAGATTTCTTCAGTTCTAGATCCACGTAGAAAATGGTCTACTGGACATGTATGTATGGATACCCAATTAGCACTTTAAAGTCATAATGATCCTTTCTCTGAAAATACTCTTTTGTGTTCCTTTGCTGTACCTCTAACTGTTTTATTTTTCTTTATATATAGTGCTTTTTTGTGGTCCCTGGATTTTCTCTTGCTGCTTCTTTTTTATGGACTGTCTTACATTTTTTTACTGAGCCAGTTCTCCTTTTAAATTCCTTTTTATAGTTACAGAATCAGCCTTAGTGTTACATCTCATTTGAAGCGTTTCCTCACCATCTCAGTTATAATTGAACATTAAGTTCTCCATCCTTTCTCAAAATATGTCTTATCCATCCTTCCAGCACTGCTTCATACTATATCCACACGTATCTGTTTATAGGCCTGTCTCCACTATTAGTCTTTACATTCTTTTAAAAGCAAGAACTATTATATCTCTTTCTTATCTAATGTGGATGCTGTTGCTTCGAATAAAACACAAATCCGAGTAAAATCAATGTGCTGGAGGTGGAGTAGTGGGGAGGGAGGTACATTTATACCTGTTTTTCACAAATACAAGGGAGGGAAATGTAGCATTTTGCATAGAGGATGCAGATTTACAGATGATTTTGTAGATTACTTATTTTTTTATTATCTTTTTCTTCATTTCCATCTTTATTTCTCAGTATCTCCTAGATCTCTTTGTTTGAATTTACCCTTAGTCATACCTCTCTTTAGGAATGGGAAAACATCTTCTGGTAGCCCTGGGCTTATGTATTCTTTACAACTTTTATTGCAGAGGAAGAGAGAGGCATTTTCCCTCCAAATGTTTTCAGAGAAAATCTTCTGGAGACATTCTGATTGGCCAGGGCCAGGCTCTAAGCCTACTCCCAAAGCTAGGATGTGTGTTGCCTTATTTCATAGTTTCCCTGAACTGTGTAGGTTGGAAAGGCAGCAGTTTCCTTAAGAAAGATGAATTGAGCAAATGACTTAAGGTCACTATACAAGAAAATAGAAAATACACTCTATGCAAGGAATACAAGATCAATGATTTCTTGGTTGAATACATAATTGAATATAAATAAATTTTAGTTCACCAGGGAGAAGCAGATGGGTTAAGAAATAATTACCAAAGAATGGAAAAGGAAAAAGAAGTACTTGGTGGTGATTAGATACAGCCTACGAGTTGCACTGTTATTATTATATTATTATTGCTAAATTCAGTTTTTTTTAGTATATCATAAAGTTGTGCAATCATCACCACTATCTATTTCTAATATATATATTTTTGGGACAAGAGTTGCTTAGTTTTACATAAGCAACTCTGGAGTTACAGGCTGGAGTGCAGTGGTGCAAATTTGTATGGACATGTGTGTATGCATCTGTATGTGTGTGTGTATGTATGCATGTGTGTGCATGTGTCTGTGTGTGCACATATGCACACGTTTATATGCACATGTGTGTATGCATCTGTGTGTGTCTGTGTGTGTATGTGTGGGTGTCTGTGTATGTATGCATGTGTGTGTGTGTGTGTGTGTGTGTGTGTTTGACTTCCCTGCTTGTTTCTAGTTATTCTGCCCTTTCCTTGCAGCTGTTCCTAGGAAGCAACAGGAAGAGGCAGAGCACATGTAATGCAGTTTCTATCTTGACCAATTTTAAATAGTGACAGAAATACAGTTGCACTGAAAATATTATGTTGGCAAGATAAAGAGATGGTTAATAAGATGCTAATAAAAAATCATCTGAGGTATAGAACAACGAAATGGTAGTGCATTGTGTCCTTACCCAGAGCTGATTGGACTGTATTTCAAAAGTTCATGAGTTAAAAACTAAAAGAGATAGGGTGGGGGGGAAACTGTCAGCATCTAATACTTTTCACAGAAATTTTGTGAGTCTTAGAAGATTGAAAATGTGCCTCGGAGCTGAATGCTTTATGTGACAAGATGTAGAGTTTATGATGCAGAAAGGGCACAAGCCACCGTTGAATAAAAGCTGTATTGTACTCTATTGAAAATACAGTGATAGAACATTCATTTGTGCAACTAAGATGTAGATGCCTCTATTCCAGGCGTTGGGCTAAGTATTAACACATACGGTTAGCTTCTGGTCAGTATATGCGATGCCACATCTACCAATTCAGCACAGATAATTTCATAAAAAGAATTGTAAAATAGGTATTAAGGAACAGACATAAAAACAACAGGGCACTTGGACCGCATGCAGGGAGCAACCACAGGAAACAGTACACTTAGGGTTGAGGAACAAAGCTGAAATTACTGAAGCATGGACGCTTAGAGGTGGGACACTGGAATTGAAACTGACCTTGAGGAGGGGTCGCTGATCTGTGGATAGTGTCTTTACAGAAGGCACTAAGTCTACACAAGTTAGAAAAATTTCTATCTAAAATTAATTGTTGCTAGCAAACCAAATAGCCTTTATCCTGTTGAAGAAAATTTGTTAGGGTTTGATTCAAAAAGGCACTGCCAACATAAAAGGAATAGATAAGAAACAGGAAGGAACTTGTCCCACTTCCCTGTCTCCCTCCACCACCCTCTCTTGACTGATGGCCTGACAGCGAGCTTGTGGACCAGGGAAGTCCCTCTTTCGGTGCCAAACAGCGGAGTTTGGAAGGTGGAGTTTGAAGCTGAGAGGCCATATCTTAGTAACTGGCACAGGAAGTAATAAAGGCTTATGAGACATTTGCCTTTTTCTCAAGGAATTTTCATTTTAATAAGGGAGAGAAACATTTTAGGAGGGGTGATCAACTACTTGTAAAAGGAAGAGGTGACCTCTTGTGAATTATTAATTTAAAAATATATGCAATATTACTAATATTGATAATATTGATATTGGCATATTTCTTTTAAATGAAAAAAACATGATAATACAGTTATCATGGAGGCTAACAATAGAATAGAGTTTAAGAAATAATTTGACCCTGCTCCAAATCTTCGTCTAGGTAAGGTATTTTTGAAACGATTTTGGCTTGGATGCAGATGTGAGACTACCTAGGGTATTTTTTTTTTTTTTTTTTTGAGATGGAGTCTTACTCATCACCAGGCTGGAGTGCAGTGGTGCAATCTTGGCTCACTGCAACCTCCACCTCTCGGGTTCAAATGATTCTCCTGCTTCAGCCCTCCCTACCCCCAACTAGTAGCTGGGACTACAGGTGCACGCAACCAAGCCCAGCTAATTTTTATATTTTTAGTCGAGACAGGTTTCACCATGTTGGCCAGGATGGTCTCGATCTCTTGACCTCATGATCCACCCACATTGGCCTCCAAAAATACTGGGATTACAGGCGTGAGCCACTGCGCCTGGCCACCTAGGGTCTCTTAGCTGGCATACTGGGGAAGGCAAACCTCTGCCTTCTAGCAGAATGTTATAACTACATCTCCACCTTGTGACCTCTGAAGACATATACAAAACAATGACCTTATTTCACATTTTAATTTAAAAATCATTGATTCTTCTAAATATGTCTAATACAGTGCTGTATTACATGAGTGGCAGTAATATATTACCTGAGTGGCATTGATTACTCCAAATATTTCTAATGTAGTGCTATATTACATGAGGGCTGTATTGCATGTTGTCAGCTGGACAGCCGAGAGCTGCTTATTTTTAAATCTTTAGATGTGTCTTTGATGTGATTCCTCTAAGTGCCAATCCCCCTTACCACTAGGTGACTCTGATCTGCCATCTTCTTAACATATATTTGCCTATATCAGAAAGAAAGCTACAGAGAGAACACATAAATGTATATATCATACTTTTATGTAAAGGTAAACCTTAGAATGTTTTATCATAAAGCATTAATTGCTGATGAATACATATGTGTGTGTATATATAATTATAAAATTACAATATGGTAAAGAGCTGGTATTCCATGTCTTTTTCCTTTTGAAAAATATATCACAGTTCCTTGAATATTGTATTAGATTCAGTCATTTTGGTTAATGACAGACCACATATACAATGATGCTTCCATAAGATTATAATGTGGGATTTTTCCTGTACCTTTTGTATAGTTCGATATGTTTAGATACACAAATATTTACCATTGTGTTACAATTGCCTACAGTTAGTATTCAGTACTGTCACTTGCTGTTCAGGTTTGCAGCCTAGAAACAAAAGGTGATATCGTATAGCCTAGGCATATAGTTGACTATGACTTCTAGGTTATGTAAATGCACTTTATGGTGTTTACACAATGACAAAATCACCTACCAATTCATCTCTCAGAATGTACATTCATTGCTAAATAATGCCTGACTGTATTGGAGAGGCAGGGAGGCACTGCGCTTACAGGCGTTGATATTGGTGGCACCAGACACCTAGCAGGATTGTAAGAACTCACTAGCTCTTGTAAGATATGCCAACTGACCAAACAACAACTATAGTATATAAACATCATACAAAGATGTCAGTCCTTCTAGTCAGTTCTTTGTACAATTGATTAATACATGCATATTTACTTAATTTCAATTATAATGTAGATGTTTACCGTTCCTCAAAATTTTTCAGATGAATGGATCTCTTCCTTAATCAAAGTAAAATTGGATTCTTACCTACTGTTACTTTATAAATTCTTTTCTGGGTTCTGAGCATCCAGTTGAAATTAGAATTCAAACCTCTCACAAAACAACAAAATCACTCAACAATTGGGAGTTGACCAAATGCTCTTGAATAAAAAGACGGACTCCCTTTCAACGACCCTGTTCTAAGGTCCACATCTGTGGTTAGGTCTGTGGGAACCAGGGAGTACAGACACTCCAAGAGGCTGCTAGGGACTCTAGCTTGTAGGTATTTGCTGTGGCTCAGAAAAGAATATCTTGTGTCTGTTGCTGAGGTGTGGAGGTGCTCTCAAAAGAGGATGCACATATTCTTAGCTGAAAAAAGAAAAATAGGACTACAACTGGACAAATATTCTACAAGAAAGCTTTAATCACTCTAAAGTAATAGGAGTAGCAAGACCATGCAATGCTTACTGTGTCCCAGGAATTATTCTAAGAACTATATTTTTAACTCATTTTAATCCTCATAACAGTCCCATGAGATTGGTATTATTATCATTCTCATTTTATAGATGAGGGAACAGAGACCCAGAGGTTAAAATACACAGCTGCAAGACCAGAGCCATGACTGAAACCCAAGAAATTTGGCTCCAGCCTTTATGTGTTTAACCATATATAATACAGTTTTTCAGATACCAGAAAAGCACAAGGTAGGGGTATTTCCTATTTTTCAAGCTCTATGCCAGTTTTTCAAATGTATTATTTATTTCCTGACAAATAAGACAATATAATCAAACAATATAGGTAATATTATCATCTCCACTTTGCAGGTGGAGAAATGGAAGAACAGAGAGGTGAAGTTACATTCCCAAGCTTACAGGACTAGTAAATGTGGAACATCAAGATGTATCCCTATGTTTAACAAATATTGAATCAGAATTTCTAGCAGTGAATCTTTGGAAATTGGCATTTTGTTAAGCATTCTGAACAATTTTGCAGCCACTAACATTTGAGAATCACTGTCATAGGGGCCAAGATTTTTCAAAGTTAGAATTGGTGCTGACTCATACTTTATGTTAGTATAGCACTATTTACATGTGTAGAGCATTTTTAATCGATTGATTAATTCAAAAACTTTTGAATGAACATCTGCCATCTGTCAAATGCTCAGCTAAACTCCTGAGCTAGAAAGTTGAATTAGAAATGGTTCTTGCTCTCAAGGTTATTACAAAATAATAAGAGAGGAAGGCAGAACAATATGTAATATAATATAGAAAATATTATAACAGAGATTTGATTAAAATGCCAGGTGATAAGATAGAAGGAAATATCTAATTCTTCCAGGATGAGTCCAGGAGCATGCACAGAGAATATAACTATTTAACTGAATCTTGAATTTGTAAGAAATTAGCAAGTGAAAAGGGCTTTCCAGGGAGAGTGGAAAGCAAGGGCAGAAGTATGAAACTATGAAAGAATGCAGCATGTTTAAGTTTCTTTGGGATCACCAAAGAGGACAGAGGCATAGGTATGTGCTTGAGAGTGGCAGAGGATGGAAGTCAGATGGGAGTGGAAGAATGAAAGCATGTTTTAAGAGACCGTATGTACATTTTGTACCAGCTAGGCAGTTTTGTGCTGCAAATAATTGCAAATGCAACAGAAACTGGTCTAATGATTTACAGGTGAAGGTATTTATTCTTTCACAATGTGGTAACTCCATATAAGTGCTGATTGATTTCAAGGCTCAATAATGTCATCGAGGTCTCAGTTTCTGTTTCCTTTCTCTTACCAGTGTTTGCTTCATACTAAGATCGATTTTTCTTCTCTGGTTTATTCTGAAGCACAATCAGTGCTACAATCTTCTGTACAGTAGTAAAGTGAGTATTTTTATCTTGTCAAGCTAGATAAGCATCCTAAAATTCATATATATTAGGTCATTTATTATATATTGTATTCCTTAGCTATTGCTGAGTAACAAATAACCTCAAACCTTTCAGTTTCAAACACTAAACATATTTTATCTCACACTGGTTCTGTGAGTCAGGAATTTGTCAGTGGCTCAGATGAGAGGTTCTTACTTGGGGTTTTTCATGAAGTTGCATCTACCGTGTTAGATGAAGCTGCAGTTATGTGAAGACCTACTGCAGGTGGAGGATCAGTTTCTAAGACGGTTCACGTGGCTTGGAAACTGATGCAGGCTGTAAACAGGAGACCTCATCTTTCTGTAAGACTGCCTGAATGCTGTTCCAATACGGCGACTATCTTCCTTCAGAGTAAGTGAGGCAAGAGAGAACAAGGCAGAAGCCACAATATCTTTTATTACCTTGCCTCCAAAGTCACATTCTGTCATTTCTGCAATATCCTATTGGTTATACAGTCAGCCCTCTTCACTGAGAGAGAGGATTACACAGAGGAATAAATATTACAAGGCAAAAATCATTGGGAACAATTTTGAGGGCTTTATCTTTTTCTGGAACTTGTTGACTATTTAATTAAGGATATGCAAGGAGCTGAGCCTCGGATCCCCCACAGATGCAATTCTAAAATGGCAGCTTCAGCAGCTATGAGACAACAAGGAATACCCCTTCTCTCGCCACCTGATTACCAGTATTTCTGCCCACAAAGACTACCACTGCCTGAAAACCACAAGAAAGAATAAACAGTAAAGAATCACACCCTAGAGGATGTAATCTCGAGTATTAAAAGGCCTTAAAAAAGAGCAATGGGGAAAAGTACTGCAATGGTACTTGCTATGGATGACGGTTTTCAATTTCTTCTGTATTCATCCATTTAGAGAAAGATACAACAAATGTAGGAGCAGTTTAGAGACTGCTTAACACAACTCCACCAGACAAATGCCTGCAACACACTACAAACATTACCGCAGCTGGTTCTTTTATCAGGGAAATTTAACAGTCACTCTTCTCAAACTGGAGAAAAGGTTTGTTAGGTTTGGATTCCAAATAGTTTCTGTTCTAGAAACAAAGGCCTCTGTAAAATGATACTAGCAAAAGTTTCCCACACCCTTATTCTAGGCTTGTGCTGTTTATACTTTGTTAATATGTTACTTAGCTGTTGGAGAGGGAATTTTGAAATAAAGACTAGAAACTTTTAAAATTATAACAGCAATAGATACTTTTTAAAGAAAACTCAAAAAGGCAAAAAAGAAAAGAAAAACCATTGCCAATATTTTGGTCTGTAACATGTCAGTGTTTTGTGAAATATATGTATGGATGTTTGAATATTGAATGAACCTTGTAATCTACTTTCACTTAGCTAATTGCAAACGCCTTCTCATGTCTTGCAACATGAAGTCCTTTGTTTTTATTTTAATATCCTTAATTATTAGTGAGCCTAAATAGTTTTCATATAATTACTATATACTTGCCTTTCTAATTCCAGTATTGCTTATTCATATGCACATCCTTACTTCTTTATCTATTAAACTGTTAATTATGTTTTTAGTTCTTACTTATTTGGAAGAGCACACTTTACTAAGATGCTAAATGCTTTTTGCCACTCACTGATCAAGCATTCTTAAATCAATTTTTCATTTGTCTTTTATTTGTAATGAAGTATTTATTAAAGATACATTTAATTCTAATTTGTCATAATGTATTTATCAATATTTTCCATGGTGATAATTTTGTTCTTGGTCACATGCATATTTAGCTAAGTTTTCAACTAGATCAGTTACATTTATCTGTTTCTTCATATTTATTCAGCTGGAATTTATTTGGTGTACAATGTGAGTTAAGGCTTGTATATTTTTCCAAAACAGATAAATTTACAGTGTGTGGAAAAGTAAATTGTATCATCTTAAATCTTTTTGGTATTACAAGTGTTTTGAGCCATTAATCCTGCTTCTCTAGCTTCTTACCCTTTGACCATTGCAATCCTATCTCAATAACTTTATTTTAGGAAAATAATGGATCCAACCAAGGCACACATGTGAGATATTCTACATAACAGAATTTATTAATAGCAAAAAATTAGAAATAATCCAAATGCTCAATAATAACACTAAATAAATGGTTAATGGAAAAATGTAACTACTGAAATCAAGTATGTGAATAACATTTGATTATTTTGAAAAAGATGCTCAAGATATAATCTTAAGTAGAAATAGCAGACTACAGAAGTTCATGCACAGCATAATTGGTCTTCTGTGGATTATGTTCAAACTCTATTTTATTTGAAGTTTGAACTTCAGTGATTTTCAGTTTTTCAACATGAATATGAATAGCTATATTACATTTGTACACATTAATGATTTTTTAAAAGATAAATATGTGATGATGAAATTAAAGGGAAATGACTTTTTTCCTTGGGCATACTTTTGTAATGATGAATTATAAACCCGTTTCTGATTTTAGGTAGCCTCAAGTGTACTGACTTAAGTTTAGTCATTACAATTGGCAACCAAGCATGAGTGTCTCATAATTATAATAACAGAAACATTTACTGACTCATTAATATTCATGATGAAATATAGTCAGTAGTAGTTTAAGAAATGATTACTTCAAGCTACTGCAAGCAACAACACCACAAGAGAGGTTTTTACACTGAAAGCATCTCAAAAAATAGAAAAATTTGATAGCATGAGAAGGTAGGAGGATGAGTCTCATGCTCAAATACATTCTATAAATCAATTAATACTGTCTCTGATCTTTCAGGATTGATTTGCTTTTCACAGAAAAATTATTTTTTTCTGAAGCTACTTTTGAATATTATTTCAATTGCTTGTCTTTTTGTGTACTCAAAATTATGTATATTATGTAAAATCATTTACATATTTACATATTTGCAATCAAATTAAACTTTCAGACTTATATCTGTATGGCACAAAGACCTACACAAATTGGTTACATTGTAAATAGTCTGGAGTCAAACTAAAGGTTTATGACTATTTTCAGAGCCAGCTTTAGCAGCAAGCAATCTGTGAAGTCAATCGTACAATGTTAGAATGGCCCATCCTTGGTTATACTGTTTCAGGTGTGGTTCGGCTGTGTCCCCACCCAAATCTCATCTTGAATCCCCACATATTGTAGAAGAGACCCCGTGGGAGGTAACTGAATCATGAGGCAGGTCTTTCCCATGCTGTTCTTGTGATAGTGAATAAATCTCATGAGATCTGATGGTTGTATAAGAAAGAATTTCCCTGAATAAGCTCTCTCTTTTGCCTGCTGCCATACACGTAAGAAATAACTTGTTCCTCCTTGCCTTCCACCATGATTGTGAAGCCCCCTGCAAGCCATGTGGAACTGTATGTTCATTACATCTCTTCCTTTTGTAAATTGTCCATTCTTGAGTATGTCCTTATTAGCAGTGTGAAAATGGACTAATACAGTTTCCATCTTGAAATGTTTAATAATTTTTGAAAGAGGTCTCAGCACTTTAATTCTGCAAACTATGCAGTAACTATTGGTGGTATTGGCTGTAAATTATTCGAAGCAAGCAGCAGTAATACCAAAACAGAAATCGAAGTCAGGTAGTGTGATGCCTCCAGCTTTGTTCTTTTTTCTTAGGATTGCCTTGACTATTCGGACTACTTTTGGTTCCATATGAATTTTAAAATATTTTTTTCTAGTTCTGTGAAGAATGTCAATGGTAGTTTAATGGGAATAGCATTGAATACATAAATTGCTTTGGGAAGTATGACCATTTTAACGATGTTGATTCTTTCTATCCATGAGCATGGAATGTTTTTCCATTTGTTTGTGTCATCTCTGATTTCTTTGAGAAGTGGTTTGTGGGTCTCCTTGTAGAGATCTTTTACTTCCTTTGTTAGCTGTATTCCTAGGTATTTTATTCTTTTTGTGGTAATTGTGAATGAGAGTTAATTAATGATTTGACTCTCTGCTTGTCTGTTGTTGGTGCTAGCATATTTTGTACATTGATTTTGTATCCTGAGACTTTGCTGAAGTTGCTTAACAGCTTCAGAAGCTTTTACGGGTTTTTCTAGGTATAGAATCATGTCATCTGAAAACAGGGATAGTTTGACTTCTCTTCCTTTTGCCTGATTGTTCTATCCAGAACTTTACACACTGTGTTGAATAGGAATAGTGAGAGAGGGCATCTTTGTCTTGTGTTGGTTTACAAGGGGAATAATTCCAGATTTTGCCCATTTAGTATGATATTGGCTGCAGGTTTGTCATAGATGGCTGTTACTATTTTGAGGTATGTTTCTTCAATATCTAGCTTATTAAAAGTTTTTAACATAAAAGGATATTGAATTTTATTGAAAGCCTTTTCTGCATCTATTGAGCTAATCAAGGATACAGTAACCAAAACAGCATGGGTCCTCATACAAGAATAACACATAAACCAATGGAACAGAATAGAGAATACAGAAATAAGACTACACACCTACAATGATCTGCTCTTCAACAAACTTGATAAAAAGAATCAACAGGGAAAGGATTCCCTATCAATAAATGACACTGGGATAACTGGTTAGCCATATGCAGAAAACTGAAATTGGACCCCTTCCTTACACCATAAGCAAAAATTTTGGATTAAGGAAATAAATGTAAAATCCAAAACTACAAAAATCCTGGAAGACAACCTAGGCAATACCATATATGACATAAGCATGGGCAAATATTTCATGATGAAGATGCCAAAAGTAATTGCAACAAAAGCCAAAATTGAAAAATGGGATCTAATTAAACTAAAGAGCTTCTGCACAGCAAAATAAACTATCAACAGAATGAACAGACCATCTACAGAATGAGGGAAGATTTTTGCTCGTTGTGCATCTGACAAAGGCCTAATAACCAGCAACTGTAAAAAACCTGAAAAAATTTACAAGAAAAATCAAACAACCCCAGTAAAAAGTGGGCAAAGAACAAACACTTTTCAAAAGTAGACATACACGTGGTCAAGCATATTTTCAAAAGCTCAATATCACTGATCATCATCAAAATCACAATGAGATATGATCTCACACCAGTCAGAATGGCTATTGTCAAAAAGTTAAAAAATATCAGATGCTGGCAAGTTGTGGAGAAAAAGGAACACTTATATAGTGTTGGTGGGAGTGTAAATTAGTTCAACCATTGTGGAAGACAGTGTGTGTGGTGGTTTCTTAAAGACCTGAAGTCAATATCTTTTGACTTAGCAATCCTATTACTGGGTACACACCCAAATATAAATCATTCCATATAAAGACACATGCACACATGTGTTTATTGCAGCAGTATTCATAATAGCAAAGACATGGAATTAACCTAAATGCCCATCAGTGATAGACTAAATAAAGAAAATGTGGTACCTTTACACCATAGAATACTATGCAACCATAAAAACGAACAAGATTATGTCCCTTACAGGGACATGGGTGGAACTGAAGGCCATCATCCTTGGCAAACTAACACAGGAAGAGAAAACAAAATACATCATCTCACTTGTAAGTGGGAGCTAAATGATGAGAACACATGGATGCATAGAAGGAAACAACACATGCTGGGGCCTATCAGAGGGTTGAAGGTGGGAGGAAGGAGAGGATCAGGAAAAATCACTAATGGATACTAGGCTTAATACCTGGGCGATGAAATAATCAGTACAATAACTCCCATGACACATGTTTTCTTATGTGACAAACCTGCACATCCTTCACATGCAACCCTGAACTGGTTATAAGAGAACAGAATGGCAACTGAAACTCTCCTAAGCCAAACAAGGACATTTTGGGAAGGACATGTTTCAGGTGTTTTCAGGGCAAGTGTAATTGCAGGTGATACTCCATTCAGGCAAACAAGCATATTAAAAAAGCTGATGGATCAAGGTGTATTACCTCAGTGCCAGCTATTCTTAGGCTCCTCAGCACTCAGGTTTTGGAGCCAGGATGGCTGCCAGCACTTCTGGACTGTGTCCTCTGTTGCTCTTTTCAGGAAGGAAGGCTGTCTTCTTCAAACCTTTAAATCAAAATTCTGGACTTCATTCTGGTTGGCTTAAGTGAATCAACCTCTATAAAAGAAAAAGGAAGGAAAGAAGAAAGGGAGGGAGGGAGGGAAAGGAAAAGAAGGAGGGAAAGAGGAGGGGGAAGGGAGAAAGGAAGGAAGGAGGGAAGGAAAGAAGGAAGGAAGGAAGGAAGAAAGGAAGGAAGGAAGGAAGGAAGGAAGGAAGGAAGGAAGGAAGGAAGGAAGAAAAGTCTATAAGACAAAGGAGGGAATGTAATTATGCTAATTAGCCTAGTGTTAAATAGAGGGATGCCTCTAAAGACAGCATGGAGCTGGCTTTTCCTGAAATTGCATCACACAAAAATGAATAACATGAGGGCACTTCCACCAAAACAGGAAATGGATACTAGATGGGACAAATTTTTTTTGATGACTTTACAGAGAAATTAGAAGTTTATTATAAAAATTAAAAAGCATTGTTATTAATTTTATTAATGAAAACTGTTTGAGAGAATGGAAAAGGCTATATAAATTATGTCTTCATGTTTGGTTAAAGTGTCTGCTGTGTAGCCAAAACTCAAATATTTGATGACTGATTGACCAACATGATTTAATAAGCTAGAATGTATTAATTTTCCACACAAAATAATATAGTCCCCCAGCTGAGAAGATATTCTATTAAAAAGGGTTGGAATAAATACATATAAAGGCTTTGCCAGTGTAATTCAAGGTGTTTAGAGATTTGGAGTATCTGTAACACCGTGATTGAAGGTGTGGTGGACACTCAATTACTTTGTACAAAGCAATGAGGGGCCATAATGCCAAACTGTTGTTTCTCTTGCAAATTAAAATTAGAGGCTGCTTTTCTTCTTTCAATGAAACTAAAGTTTGTATCATTTGTAATTCAGCCTAGCAGTGTTATTCCCTGTCAAGTCTTACCGACTTTCCTTTCCAGTGACATTATTTTAATTAACCACTAGGACAAAGCAAGTTAAATGCAGAATGGAAGAATGGTTTCGTGAAGTCAAGATCATTTCTAAAACACAGTCTGTTTGTTCTCAATGAGGATTATCATTGCCATTTCCCAACTAGTCAATAAATGTCTGTTTTTGGTCAGACCAGTTCAAACTTACAAGATGATATCCCAAAGTAGAAAATGGTTACATCTTTTAGAAAAATATAATTTTGATTTTGTTAATGAGCAAAATATATACTTTATTTCAATGTCAATATACTCACTTTACAGTAATGTAAGACCACAGTTGCAACTGGATGATTAGTAAGGTATAATAGAGAAAAGTACTCTTTCTCAGGCCAAATAATCAAAGTCCAGAAGAATGAAATTGATAGAAAGGTGAAAAGAGAGAAATCAGTGACCTTTATAACTTTATGTTAGAGAGCAACTGGGAACTTTGGTAGCTGGCATATTTCTCTGCCTTAAATGAGTAAATAAACACTCTAGAAGAAAGGAAATTATTCATCCCACACACATAGCGAAGAGGAATTCAGATGCTTAATTTTCTGTTTTCAGTGTCACACAGTATGCGGAAACATTCTCTGACCTTTCCTTTACATCCTGTTTTCTGTGTGTTAACTTTACTCAGTTGAAACAAATACTTCCTTTTTGGAGAAGATGGACATCCCAATCTTAAATCATGTTTTTGATCATTTCAAAAATTAAATCCCTGACTTGACCAACAGATGTTTCGGAGTTTGGAATTTAGAGTATAGGAATCAAAAGATACTTGCTACTGGGCAGGAACAATGTGTAATTGTACTGGAAAGAAAAACTATTCATTTATTCTTTGGTTATTCATTCAACAGCTACTTACAGGACACATGCTATTTGCCAGGCATTGTGCTAAGACATAAGTAAGAGTTTTTATCCCTAAGGAATTTTCAGTTTAAAGAATGAAACACACAAACAAGTGTAAAACCAAATTATAGATGAAATTAATACAAATTTTAGTGGAAGACAAGAGAGAAATTTGGATTTATATGTAGAAATAAAGAAAATGTTCAAGGAGATTCATAATACTTTATCTTTTGGGGATGGTGTCAAGTAATTAGGAGTTTGAAGGAAAGACATTTATTTATCTTTCCTTTCCCAAAGGTTGTCTGCTTCTCTCATTATTATTAAGCAACTACTGTGTTAGTGTCGGCCACAGAAAAGGCTTCAGTAAAAGGTATTCCAATACCTCTAAAAATGTACTTTTGTCTCCCAGTGCAGAGGTGGCAGTCATTGAAAGTAGGATGGATAAAGGAATGGATAAATACTTGGAATGCCTTTGCTTTCTAGAAGCTCTGACTGTCTAAAAGAAACACAAATTAGACCTCATCAGATTATATGATAGGTTGAACTAACTCTAACAGATGACAGGAAAGCTTCACAGAAGACTGTGAGTCTTTTTTTTTTTTTTTTTAATTTTTTATTGGATTATAGGTTTTGGGGTACATGAGCAGAGCATGCAAGACAGTTGCGTAGGTACACACATGGCAGTGTGCTTTGCTTTTCTTCTCCCCTTCACCCACATTTGGCATTTCTCCCCAGGCTATCCCTCCCCACCTCCCCCTCCCACTGGCCCTCCCCTTTTCCCCCCAATAGACCTTAAAGGATGAGTTTATCAGATGAAGGAGTAAAGGACTTTTTCAGGCAGAAGTAATGGGTGTATAGAGTCATAGAGAAAGGACTGTGGGTGTTGGAGGGTTGGTGTGGCAAGATTTAAGAGTTCATGATGGGAGAGGAGCTGGTGATATGGTTGATCAGGTTACGATAGAGAAGAGACTTGTTTGCATGCAATACCATGAATAAAATGAACACCATATAGGAGTTTTTAAAGGGAGGAGCATTCTTTGACGTTTTATGGCTCTCATTTGTCAGGCTGTAGCTCTGTAACCCTGAAGATTCTGCTCTTTCATTCACATGTGTTATCTCATTCCTTTCCTCCATGACAATCTAGTGAAATCATTTTTTTAAAAAAACTCCATTTAACTAAGGGGTACTAAAGATTGGAGAACTTAACAACTTTCCAAATATCACATAACTAGTAAGAGTCAGTAGAGTACAAATCAGCAAAAAGCGACATTTACCTATGCAAACTTTCACATGTCTGTGGAGCCCTCGGGTAGGCCAGTGGAGGCAGATACGTTATTGATTGAGCTTACATTCTCTTTCTCTGCATACTGCATTTATAGCTGTCATCATTGTTTTGGCACAGGCTTTTTTTTTTTTTCTGACAGTTTATAATATACATCTAATCCAAGTCCCACCATGCTGCCTTAGGTCGCAGCTCAAATGGCTTTATCATTTTAAGCAAGTACAATGCTTCTCTGCACAGATACCAAGCGTTTTCATCTACATTTTAATTTTGTATCCTTGTAGGTTCCTATGTGACCACCTTCTTTTACTGGGTCCATTCACTATTCATTTGTCAGTGTGATAAACTATGCCTAGTGTTTTCCACCTAATTTTGATTTCTCTTACTACTTAGCCACCCACAACAGCACCAGCTATACACAAAAAGACAAGAATGGTGATGGTTCACTGATTTTTAAATTAATGGGTCCTCACAATGATAATCAAATTAGGAGAATTAGGGGATGAGGGTTTTGTCTTGAGAATTCATTTGCATAGTTGAATGTGTGTGTGTGTGTGTGTGTGTGTGTGTGTGTGTGTGTAGTGGGTTATCTGAAGGTCTTTTATCATTATAAAAATGTAGTCAAAAATATATTGTTAAGTCTCCCTTCCCCATTTTCAGAGAACAGTCTGCATTCTTGAAATACATATTTTACGCTTTTTCAAGATACTGCAGCAAAGAGTTTGGTAAGGGTTATCTCCAGGTGAGAGTCAATAAATCGTCAGACCTTAGCAGCTGCCAGATCTCGATTCCTCTTGGAACTCATCTATTAAACACAGTCAGGTCCAAAGCAGGGCCTCTGAGGATAAAGGTCTCTCAGATCTTTACTAACATGCTGTGTTCTAAAACTTCATTCTAACCAAAGACATGTCACTTACAATACTTGTACTTTGTAGCAAGGGCAAAATGTCATTTATTTCAACTCCATTAATTTGTCAAACCTGACAGCTTCTGGGCTGCAGTTAACCTTTAAAATTAATGATGATGAACAAATGATAAGATAAGCATATTTCCAGGGTTTTTATCACATCTTTTTTAGAACGTGATGTTTTCAAACAGTTCAAAAGTCTCTATTTACAGAGGGTATGTTGATTGGAGATTATTATAATTTCTTATTATCACATATTCCAAGATAATATTTGGTAACACTGAACAGCAGTTAAAAATCTGAGCTGTAGTGTATACTAGTTGTGTGACTTTGGATAAATCAATAAATATTGTTGAACATCTATTTCTCTTTCACTTTTAAGGGATGTAATGATTTTTACCCACCACAACTTTACCACAATCTTTGTGGTAAAAAATAAATGAAATATTACTTGTGAAAACCTTTGAGAACTAAATCATACTGATTAAAGGTAAGATATAAATATATGACTTCTTTGAGGCTCTTCTCAATCAAGAAGAACTAATTGTTCCTGCTTTTTGGTTTCAGAAGTTTTTAACCATGAATAGATACTTCTCGTTTTCATATTATTGTTAACTTTGTGTATTTTCCTAAGTATTTCAATTTCATCAAGTTGCTAGAGAGCAGAGTCATTGTTTTATTTATTTTGATCCTTAAAAATTAATTCTCTTAGTAGGCACTTGTAATGGTGGATTGGATTGAATGATTGGATTGGATTGCAGGATGCAAAGTATTGTTCCTGGGTGTGTCTGTGAAGGTGTTGCCAAAGGAGGTTGATTCAGTGGACTGGGAAAGGCAGACCCACCCTCAATCTGGGTGACCACCATCTAATCAGTTGCCAACACAGCTAGGATAAAAGCAGGCAAAGGAACTTGGAATGATTTGACTGGCTGAGTCTTCTGGCGTTCATTTTTCTCCGGCTGGATGCTTCCTGTCCTTGAATATCAGACTCCAAGTTCTTCAGCTTTTGAACTCTTGGACTTACACTAGTGACTTTCCAGGGGCTCTCAGGTCTTCAGCCACTGGCTGAAGGCTGCACTGTCAGTTGGTTCCAGGTCTTTACTATTGTAAACATTGCCACACTGAACCGTGCATTTTAAATAAGGTGAGACGATATCTCAGTGTAGCTTTGATTTCCATTTCTCTGATGACCAGTGATGGTGAGCACCTTTTCATATGCCTGTTTTCCATTTGCATGCCTTCTTTTGGGAAATATCTATTCAAATCATTTGCCTATCTTTTGATGGGATTGTTAGATTTTTTCCTATAGAGTTGTTTGAACTCTTTACATATTCTGGTTATTAATCTCTCTTCAGATGGATAGTTTGCCAATATTTTATCCCATTGTGTGAAGTTTCTCTTCATTTTTTTGATTGCATCCTTTGCTTTATATAAGCTTTTTAACTTGGTGTGATCCTATTTGTCTATTTTTGTTTTAGTTGCCTGTGTTTGTGGGGTATTGCTCTAGAAATTTTTGATCAGACCAATGTCTTAGAGATTTTCCTCAGTGTTTTCTTGTAGTAATTTCATAGTTTGGGGTCTTAGATTTAAGTCTTTAATCCATTTTTAATTTTTTTGTATGGTGAGAGTTAGTGTTCTAGTTTTATTCTCTGCATATGGACACCTAGTTTTCCCAGCACCATTTATTGAAGAGGCTGCCATTCCCCAGTGCATGTTCTTGGCATCTTTGCTGAAAATGAGTTCATTGTAGGTATGTGGATTTTTTTCTGGGTTCTCTATTCTGTTCCATTGGTCTATGTGTCTATTTTTATGCCAGTACTATGCTATTTTGGTTACTATAGCTCTGAAGTATGGCTTTTATTATGTTGATGTATGTTCCACCTTTTGAGGGTTTTTATCATGAAAAAATGTTGAATTTTATCAAATGCTTTTTCAGCATCAATTGCAATAATCACATGGTTTTTACCCTTCATTTTGCTGATATAATGTATCACATTGATTGATTTGCATATGTTGAACCATACTTGCATTCCAGAAATAAATCCCACTTGGTCATGATAAATGATATTTCTAATGTATTGTTTAATTCAGGTTGCTAGTATTTTGTTGAGGATTTTTGCATCAATATTCATCAGTGATATTGGCCTATAGTTTCTTTTTTTTTTTTTTAATTTGTGTTTTTCTGGTTTTGGTATCAGAGTAGTAATGGCTTTATAGATTGAGTTTGGAAGTATTCTTTCCTCTTCCATTTTTTGAAATAGTTTGTGTAGGAATGGTGCTAGTTCTTCTTTAAATGCTTGGTAAAATTCACTGGTGAAACCAAGTCCTGGGGCTTTTCTTTACTGGGAGACTTTTATTATGGCTTTGATTTAATTGGTCTGTTCAGGTTTTAGATTTCTTCCTGGTTCAGTCTTGGTAGGTTATATGTATCTTGGAATTTGTCCATTTCTTTTAGATTTTTCAACGTATTGGCATATAGTTGCTCATAGTAGCCACTAATGATCCTTTGAATTTCCACAGTATCAGTTGTAATAGTTTCTTTTTCATCTTTGATTTTATTTATGTGGATCTTCCTTCTTTTTTTCTTAGTATGGCCAAAGGTTTGTATATTTTGTTGAACTTTTCAGAAAACCAACTTTATGTTTTATTGATCTTTTGTATTGTTTCCTTCATTTCAATTTTGTTTATTTCTGCTCCGAAATTTAATGTTTCCTTTCTTCTACTAATTTGTGGTTTGGTTTGCTCTTCCTTTGCTAGTTCTTTAAGATGCATCATTAGATTGTTTATTTGAAGTTTTTCCTGTTTTTTGATGTATGCATTTAGAGCTATAAACTTCCCTTTTAGTACTGTGTTTGCTGTATTCAATAGGTTTTGGTGTCCTGTGTTTTTATTATTATGTATTTCAAGAAATTTTTCAATTTTCTTCTCAATTTCTTCATTGACCTACTAGTTATTGAAGAGCATTTTGTTTAATTTCCTTGTATTTGTATAGTTTACAAAATTCTTTTTGCTATTAATTTCTAGTTTTATTCTATTGTGGTCTGAGTAGATGCTTGATATTATTTTAGTTTTTTAAATGTCTTAAGACTTGTTTTGTGACCTAACATATGGTGTATCTTTGAGAATAATTTATTTGCTGAGGTAAAGAATATGTATTCTGCAACTGTTGGATGAATAGTCTGTAAATATCTATTAGATCCATTTGGTCTATAGTGCAGAGTAAGTCTGATGTATCTTTGTTGATTTTCTGTCTGGAACATTTGTCCAATGCTGAAATTGTGTTGTTGAAGACTCCAGCTGTTATTGTACTGGGGCATATGTCTCTCTTTAGCTTTAATAATATTTTCTTTATATATCTGGGTGCTCCAGTGTTGGTTGCATATATATTTAATATATATACATATATATATAATTTAACTTAAATTACATTATATTCTGTTTTTACATAATATAAATTACATTATATTCCTTTATCATTTTATAGTGACTTTTTTTGTTTCTTCTTAGGGTTTTTGTCTTGAAATCTATTTTGTCTGATATATGTATAGCAACTTCTGCTGTTTTTTGGTTTCCGTTAGAATGGAATCTTTTTTATCCCTTTATTTTTCATCTATGCATGTCTTTATAGGTGAAGTATGTTTCTTGCAGGCAGCAGGTCAATGGGTCTTGTTTCTTCATCTATTCAGTCAGTCTGTATCTTTTGATTGGAGAGCTTAGTCCATTTACATTCAATACCATTACTGATAGATAAAAACTTCTGCCATTTTATTATATGTCTTCTGGTTGTTTTGTGGTCTCCCGTTTCTTCTTTCTTTCATTCCAGTCCTCCTTTAGTGATGATAATTTTCTCTGGTGATGTGATTTACTTTCTTGCTTTTTTGTGTGTGTGAATCTAGTGTATTTTTTTTTTTTTTTTTTTTTTGGTTTGAGGTTACCAGAGGCTTGAAAATACTATCTGACAACCCATTATTTTAACCTGATAACAACCATATTTGCATAACAAAAAGGCAAAAAGAAAACTAACAAAAATTTACATTAATTTCATCTCTCTAGTTTTTAATGTTTTTATTTATATCTTATCATACTATGTCTTCAATAGTTGTTATTATTTTTGATTGGTTCAACATTCAGTCTTTTCTACTTAGAATAAGAGTAGTTTACACACCACAGTTTCAATGTTATAATATTCTGTGTTTTTCTGTATATGTACAATTACCATGAATTTTGTATCTTCAGGTGTTTATTTATTGTTCATTAATGTTCTTTCTGGTTGAAGTACTCTCTTTAGCATTTCTTGTAGGATGGGTTTGGTGTTGATGAAACCCCTCAGCTTTTGTGTGTCTGGGAAAGTCTGTTATTTCTCCGTGTTTGAAAGTTATTGTCACTGGATATACTATTCTAGGGTAAGTTTGTTTGTTTGTTTGTTTGTCTGTTTGTTTACTTCAGCATTTGAAATATGTCATTATACTCTCTCCTAGCCTGTAAGGTTTCCACTGAAAAGTCTGCTGCCTGACATATTGGGGTTCTATTGTATGTTATTTGTTTCTTTTCTGTTGTTGGTTTTGGGATTCTTTTTTTATCCTTGACCTTTGGGAATTTAGTTATAAAATGCCTCAAGGTAGTCTTCGTTGGGTTAAATTGGCTTGGTGTTCTATAACCTTCTTGCAATTGAATATTAGTATCTTTATCTAGGTTTGGGAAGTTCTCTATTATTATACTTTTGAATAAATTTTCTACCCTTATCTTTTTCTACCTCCTCTTTAAGGCCAGTGGCTCTTAGATTTGCCCTTTGAGGCATTTTGTAGGTCCTGTAAGTGGGCTTTATTGTTTTTTATTCCTTTCTCTTTTGTCTCCTCTGGCTGTTTTCAAATACCTGTCTTCACGCTCATGAATTCTTTCTTTTGCTTGACCAATTCTGCTATTAAGACTCTGATGCATTCTTCAGTATGTCAATTACATTTTTCAGCTCAAGAATTTCTACTTAATTCTTTTTAATTATTTTGATCTTTTTGTTAAATTTATCTGATAAAATTCTGAATTCCTTCTCTGTGTTATCTTGAATTTCTTTGAGTTTCCTCAGAACAGCTATCTTGAATTCTCTGTCTAAAAGGTCACATATCTCTGTTTCTCCAGAATTGGCTTTTGGTGGCTTATTTAGTGCATTTGGTGAGGTCAGATTTTGCTGGATGGTGTTGATGCTAGCAGATGTTCTTCATTTTCTGGGCATCGAAGAGTCTATGTGTATTGTAGTCTTTACTGTCTGGGCCTATTTGTAGCTGTCTTTCTTGGAAAGACTTTCAGATATTTGAAAGGACTTAGGTGGTTGTGATTTAGGCTTTTTCTGCTTTAGGGAGCACCGCAGGTCCAGTAACATCGGGCTTCTTGCAGAATTGTAGAGATATCACCTTGATGGTCTTGTTCATGAACTGGGAGAATTCTCTGGATTATCAGGCAGAAAGTCTTATTGTCTTCCCTTACTTCTTCCCAAACATACGGTCTTTGTTCTGAGCCACCCAAAGCTAGGGTGGAGTGATATAGCACCCCATGTGACCACCATCATTATTTGTGCTCTAGTTCAGAACTGAAGCCAGCATAGTTCTTGATCTTGCCCAAGTTCTACTGTAACCACTTCCTGGGCCCTGGAGCTCTTCAATTGGCAAGTAGTAAAGCCAGCCAGACCTATGTCCTTCTCTTTTGGGACATGAGGTCCCCTAAACCCAAGATGAGTCAAAAAGAGCCATCTGGGAGTTAGGGAATAGAGTCAGAAACCTCAGAAATCTACCTGGTGTTCTATTGTATTGCAGCTGAACTGGCACTCAAACTACAAGACAGTCCTTCACACTCTTCCCTCCCCTTTTCAAAGGCAGAGGAGCTCCATCCACTACCACCCCGGCCACAAGAAGTACTGCCAAACTACCAGTCATGTTCCCTTAAGGCCCAAGGTCTTTTAAGTCAGCTTGTAGTGAATGCTGCCTGGCCTGGGACTCACCCTTTAGAGCAGTGGACTCCCCTCTGACCAGGGCTGGTCCAGAAATGCCATCCAAGAGTCAAGTCCTGGAATTAGGAACCCTAAGAGCTCGCTTGGTGCCCTACCCCCTTGTGGCAGTGTTGGTACCTGAACCTGGGAAGTCCCTCACCAAAACCTTTGATGTAGTCCCTGGGTATCACTGCTGGTTATTCAAGGCCCAACAGCTCTTCAGTTAGTAGGTGATGAATTCTGGTAAGACTGGGTCCTTTCCTTCAAGGGAGTGGGTTCCCTTTTGGCCCCAGATGGAATGGGGGCCTCATGACTCTGACCAGTGCCCTTTCCTGCTGTGGCTAATCCAGAATCCAAGATGCAAGACAAATTCCTTCCCACTCTTGACTCTCCTCTCCTCAAGTGTAAGGAAGGGATCTCTTTAGGAGCTGTAAGCTGTGCATCTTGGGGTTAGCAGAGCAGTGATGCCAGCACTCCCTTGGCTGCATGAACTGGCATCTCAACATTTCACATGATTCCTCTTCAGCCCACTGTCTCTGGGCCTAGTTCAGCCCTAGGACTTGCATAAGAGTTGCAGTCTTTATGGCCTAGACTGTCTTTTAAGTTTACTCAGAGATCAAGAGCACTTTGGCCCTCAGTGGCAAGGTATGTAGGTACTCCCTTTTGGACTGCTGGGATTGGCAATTCCCCTCTGGCTAGTTCTGGTTTAAATGCTCTCTTTGTGTGTGGGCATCAGGTGAGTTTGGTCCAGGTTTTTGCTCTGCTCTAACAGGATAGCACTGAGTTCAATGCCTCACCATTGCTGTGTTCTTCTCCCCTAGCACCCAGAGAGGCTCTCTACCACACGACAATGTGGCAGGGGGTAGAAGAGGGATTGCAATGGCAATTCAGGACTGTTTTGTCTATCTCTTCAGTGCCTCTTTCAGCGATATGAAGTTAAAACCAGGTGCCGTGAGTGCTCAGGTGATTTTTCTTAAGAAAGTGTTTTCTCTGTGTAGATAGTTGTTAATTTGGTGTCCTGTGGTGGGGACAATTGGCATAGCCTTCTATTCTGCTATCTTGCTCCACATCTTTGTTTTATTTATAAAGCACATCTCTTTTTAACATTTCCAACTCACTTTTCATCACTGTGAGCTCTGTCACATCACAGTCTAATGGTTCCCAAAAATACAGGTTGGATCTATTTGCAATTTGACATCTCATCAATGTATTTACACAATGTCCATCTACGTCATCAGCTGCTTCAACAAGGCTGTTGTCCTAGGTATCTAGTCTCAGAATCAAAAGAAATGAACAGAATCAAAACAGCAAAATTGGAACAGGGATACACATACACACACACACACACAAACACACACACACACTCTCTTTCTCTCTCTCTCTCTCACACACACACACACACAAACACACATATATATCCTTGCTCAGATATATATATATATTAATGGCTAGGCATGTAGGAGGAATAACAGTAAGATCTCTCAAAAAATCCCTAAATTTTTGGAACTAAGTTACCCAATTTCAAATTATCTATAGTTAAAACAATAAATCAAATGGAAATGAGTAAATATTTTAAAGTAAATGAAAAAGAAAACCACAGCATATCAGAATATGTGGGATGCCACTGAAGAAGTATTAGTGAAAAATTTATAGCATTAAACACCTGCTATGATTTGGATATTGTCCACAAACCTTATTTTGACATTTTATCCTCAATGTTGGAGGTGCAGCTTAATGTGTTTGGATGGATCTTGGAGGCAGATCTCTCCTGAATAGGTTAATACTCTCCCTTGAGGGTGAGTGAATTCTCACTCTCTTTCTTCCCATGACAACTGATTGTTGAAAAGAGCCTGACACCTTCCTGTCCGGCTTACTTCCTCCCTCACTATGTGATCACTGCCTGACTAGCTCCCCTTTAACTTCCATCATGAGTGGAAGCAGCCCAAGGCTCTCACAGATGCAGATGCCAGTGCCATGCTTCTTACATAGCCTGAAGAACTGTCATATAAATAAACCATTTTGCTGTATAGATTACCAAGTGCAGGTATTCTTTTCTAGCAAAACAAAATAGACTAAGACAGCATCTATGTTATAAAAGAAGAAAGATCATAAATTAATGACCTCAATTTCTACTTTAAGAACTAAAAAAGAACGAATTAGTCTCAAATTGTGCAGAAAAAAATAGTAATGATTAAAGACAAGGTCAGTAAAATACAAAAGAGAAAATCAATACAATTTTTATCTTATTGGAAAAATAAGGAAAATTAACAGAACTCTAGCCAGACTGATCATGTAAAAGAGAGAAGATATTATTTTTACCAATATATATATGAAAAAGAAATCTCTACATTTTCTACAAATAGTTAGAGAATGTCGACCATGAGGTATGGTGAAGTAACGCTATGATAGTAAGGTTAGTAAGAGAATACTATGGACAACTTTATGCCAGTAAATTTTACAACTTAGTAGAAAAAATTTGTTTCAAATAATACAAACTAAAAAAGTTCACTCAGGAAAAACAGAGATAGCTCAAATAGCTCTATATTTATCATAAGCTTTGAATTTTTAGTTTAAAACATTACCACAAGGACAACTCCAAGCCCAGATGACTTCCCTGGTGAGTTCTACCAAATATTTGAGAGAGAAAGAATACCAATTCTACCCAAAGTCCTTCAGAAAAATTGCAGAAAACTAAATGCTTTCCACACATTCTTTGAGGCTAGCATTACCCTGCTACCAAAGTTAGACAAATCATAAGAGAAAATTATAAATATGTCTCACAATCATAGATACATTCTCTACAACATTTTGTAAAGCAAATCCAACAATATATTAAAAGATAATACATCATAACAAGTTGGTTTTCTCCCCAGAAATGCAAGATTGATTTACCATTAGAAATCAATTAATGTGACTCAATATATTAACAGATGGTATTAGTCCCTTCCTACATTACTATGAAGAACTACTCAAGATTGGGTAATTTATAAAGAAAAGAAAATTGGTTCACAGTTCCTCAGGCTGTACAGGAAGCATGGCTGGGGAGGCCTCAGGGAACCTACAATCGTGGTAGAAGGAAAAGGGGAAGCAGATATGTTTTATATGGCCAGAGAAGGAGGAAGAGAGTGAAGAGTGAGATGCTACACACTTTTAAACAGCCAGATCTCATGAGAACTCACTCACTGTCATAAGAAGAGCAAGGGGGAAATCTGCCCCCATGACCAAATCACCTTCCACCATGCCCCTCTTCAAACACTGAAGATTACAATTTGACATGAGATTTGAGCAGGGAAACAAATCCAAACCATATCACACAAAATGAGGAAAAATATATAGTCATCTTAAGAGACTGAGATAAAGCATTAGGCAAACTTCATCATCTATTCTTGATAAGAAAACTTTCAGCCATCTTAAACAAGAAGCAGACTGTTTTATTTCAATAAAAGGCACACATAAAAAACTGCAGCTGACATTATTCTTAATCATGGAAGACAGAATGCTTCCCAGTAAGATGAGAAGCAAGGCAAAAAATCTGCCATAACAACTTCTATTCAACATTTTCTGGAGGTTTTAATATGTACAATGAGGCAAGGAAACATTTTTTTTAAGTCTATATTGGAGAAACAGTAGAGTTGTCTTCATTTGCAATTGACATAATTATCTACATAGAAAATTGAATGGCATCTGCAAAATCTATTAGAATGAATAAATGAGTTTAGTCTGGTTGCAGAATACAAGATTAATTATACAAAATTGATTGCATTTTAGAATATCAGCACAAATATTCAGGAATTGCCATTTAAAAAATATTATTTTCAATACTATCAAAAATTGTGTGTCAGGCATTGTGGTGTGTACCTGTAGCTCCAGCACTTGGGAGGCTGAGGCAGGAGGATCATCTGAACCCAGGTTTGAGATTAGCTTGGGCAACATAGGCAGACCCTATCTCAAAAACAAAACAAAATCAAACAAATGAAAAGAATTGTGAAATACTTAGGACTAAGTACAGTATGAGTTGTGTAAAACTTGCATATGAAACCATAAAACATTGCTGAGAGAAACTGAAAAAGACCTAACTAAACAGTTATACCATGATCATATGTCTGAAAATTGTATTTGACTATTTCTTGACCTATACAATCAACATGATTCCAAAAATATATACAGTAGAATATTCTTGGTGGAATTGACTCATAAAAATGCAAAGAACATTAAATAGTCATAATCATTCTCAAAAGGAAAAAAGTTGGAGGGCTAACACTACCTGACTTTGAGACTCATAATAAAACAGAGTGGTATTTGCATCAGGGTAAAGTAGATTAATGGAACAGAATAGTCAGTTTAGAAATAGACATATGAGTGTGTGTGTGTGTGTGTGTATATGCAATTAATTTCTTTTCCACAAAGTTGTCTTTCCACAACTCAGTAGAATAGGGACAGTATTTTCAAAATTAATTTTTAACAACTGAATGTCCATGTGTGAAAAAACTCCACCCAAATAAGAGCAAACAAAAAAATACTTCAATCTATTCCTTGCACCATATACAAAAATTAACTCAAAATTTAGGAAAGAGATTTATAGAACAGATAAGAACTTTTAACTTTGTGAAGTAAACTTTTACTTTGTGAAGTAGGGTCCCTGAAAGGTAATAGAGGTTGCCATTATTGCATTTTATTTGTTCTTAGTCACATTTTTTTCATTTTTAAAAACATCTTTGAAATCATTTTGTGATTTAAAATTGATGGCACCTTGCAGCTCCCGTCAATCGGGTGGTAGTCACAGCACAGGTGACACTTCTTTCACATGTGGAAATTTAAGCATAGTTATAATGTTTTATGTACAGTCCAGGTAATAGATGTATCTTAATGTAACCAGTATAACACGATTTTGACCATATCTAGTGGAGGAAGTTTATTTTTGAGTTTAGATTTGACTTTTGCCAACAATTACAAATTATTCAGAGCTAACTTTTGTAAGATTGGGCATCTATCTGAGGAGTGTTTTATGTCAAAAGGTGAAATAACTATAACAAGAGAGTATTTCTTGTGTAATGTGTAAACTTACCCTAACAGTACTTCCAAAAGAACATTTCTAAGATATTTTGTGCAGTATCAGACTAATTTGAATCCACATTCAGGGCCTCGTGAAGAGAATAGTATGAAAGACAGTGTTCTTTGTATACTAATATGCTGATATGTGTACAAAAAACATATTAGTTTAGAATCTTTAAGAAGTAATTATAACACTTATTAATCTTATCCAACTAATATATAATGACTGACTACTACAAAGGATCATGCCAGTAACCATAAGGAGAAAATACTAATTAGTAATAGTATCAGTCTTGGATGAAAACACTATATTTGAAGAATACTTTATTGTGGTTGCATACTAAGAGGTATATATTACCTCACTTAATTACTATAACAACCCTGTGAAAATGCATCATCATCATAATTTTCTAAGTGAGTCAGCGGAGAGCTAGGTTAAATGACTTGCCCAGGGTCACTCAACTAGAATTTGGTAAAGCTCGAAATGTGCATTGGTGTGACTTGAGAGACTTCCTCGGATGTTGTCTTCACTTATGCCCTTAAGCGGCTTCCATTTATTAAGGGAAGAAGTATCAATACCATGGAAAATGCGGAAACAAATGGCCACAGTTGTCAGAAGGAATCACAACTAGGGGAAGGTAAGAGGAATTTTCAAGGAGTTAAAGTTTTAGTTCAATAAAGGAGTAAAACTTTAGTTAAATATTGAATCCTTAACAAGTAAATTTAGAAGTAGGAGACATTGTATTTGGAGGGAACTGTAGAAGGTGAGAAAAACAGATAATAAAATACAGGGTGGGTTGCAGACATTGTATATAACTAAGTGATTTCTTTTCTTTTCTTTTCTTTTTTTTTTTTTTTTTGAGATGGAATCTAGCTCTGTCCTGGAGGCTGGAGTGCAGTGGTGCAGTCTTGGCTCACTGCAACCTCTGCCTCCTGGGTTCAAGCAATTCTCCTGCCTCAGCGTCTTGAGTAACTGGGATTACAGGTGCCTACCACCACACTCAGCTAATTTTTGTATATTTAGTAGAGATGGGGTTTCACCATGTTGGTCAGGCTGGTCTCAAACTCCTACATCTATGCAAAGGGACAAAGAAAATACACCTAGAAAGGCAGGTTAACAACCATCTTGAAGGGACCTGAATACAAAGGTGAGGACTCTGTCTATTTTGTTAGGTATAGATGAAAGAAAATGTGAGCCTTATTGTGCAAAGACAGAAGGGATGTGTTAATAGCTGAGTTTTATTTAAGAAGCTTAAGCTGAGTGCAGTGGCTCATGCCTGTAATCCCAGCACTTTGGGAGGCTGAGGCAGGTGGATTGCCTGAGCTCAGGAGTTTGTGACCAGCCTGGGCAACATGGTGAAAAGCCATCTCTACTAAAAATACAAAAATTAGTAGGCATGGTGGCACTTGCCTGTAATCCCATCTACTCTGGAGGCTTGGACAGGAGAATTGCTTGAACCCGGGAGGTGGAGGTTGCAGTGAGCTGAGGTTGTGCCATTGCACTCCTGCCTGGGTGACAGAGCAAGACCGTCTCAAAAAAATAAACTCCACTGGGTCTGGGTAGCGCTTCCTGGCTTGAACTGAATATGTGGGCACAGCGCCTACACCAAGCTGCCAGACCAGTGAATGGGCAGTTGTGTCCTTGACACCATCAAGCTCTCTTTCTTCCTATTACTCATAAGAACTGGGAGTTGTTAGGTTTTTCTGTCTACTTTTCATGAGATAAGCAAAGCCTAGTTATAGGGGACTGGAAAGACGATAAACGGCCCCCTGAGAAAATAATACAATACTATGGGTCCGCCACATGGGCAGAGGATGGCTCATGGGGCTATTATGCTTCAATCTACATGCTTAAACGAATCATTCGATTGCATGCTGTCCTGGAAATCCTAACCAACAAAACTGGCCAGGCCCTAACTTCCCTGGCATGGCAGGAAACCAAAATAAGAAATGCCATTTACCAGAGTAGACTGGCTTTAAATTACTTACTGGAAGCTAAAGGAGGGGTATTGGGAAAATTCAACTTAACCAACTGTTGCCTGCAAATAAATAACCAGGCTCAGGTGGTTAAAATGTTGTAAGGGACATGACAAAACCGGTGCAGGTCTGGCATTGGGTTCAACCCTGGATCAGTGTTTGGGAGTTGGTTTCCTGCTATAAGAGAACTCAAGACCATTGTCACTAGTGTGTTACTAATAATAGGAGCATGCGTATTGCTCCCTGCTTAATGCCCTTACTCCTTCAGGTGGTAAGAAAATGTATTACTGCTGTGGTTCAAGAAAAAAAAAAGTCAGCACAGGCCTATTACATGAACCACTACCAATCTGTCTCACCAGAAAATCCCAGCCGTGAGGCTGAAAGTGAGAGTGAGAATCTTACTAAAAAATTGGTAAGTGAGATTCTCAAAGTGGGGAATGAGAGGGGAAACCCCCTCCCCTCTTACTGCTTCCCAACTTCCACCTCCTCCTTCCCTCCAAATGGGAAGGAAGGTAAAAAAAAAAAAATAAAATAAAAATAAAAGAAATAAAATACCAAAGAGCCGGGAAAAATGACTCCCTTTTCGGTTCCCAGAGTCTCTGCTATCTGTAAGCCTTAAAAGAGTTGCAAATGAATGTTATCCCTGCGAGGGAGAGCCCAGCACTGGGTCACACACCCATGTCTGCACAGCCCAGGCTCCCTCCTGGAAACACCTCTGCCAACTAATAGTTTACTGCCTTCGTCTTGTCTCTGTAAGCCCCCTCCCCTGCCTGTTCCTGCTCGTGCTGATATGAACTAGCAAACCAATGAAGCCAAAAGATTGTAAGCCAATGGACAATGACAGTTTCACCTCAGTTTCCCCTTTAGTATTGTAAGCTTATGAAAGGGGAAAGAAGCTGCTTCTTGGGGAGCTCGGTGAATGAGGCTGTAGCCCCCCACAGATCCTGGCTGAATAAAAAGCCACTTCCTTCCTCAGTTTGGTGTTCTAGAAGTTTGTGTCTTGCCTTTCTTGCTTCAATGCCTTGTCAGTCCCTTTTCATTTCCTTTGATGGTTACTTTCAACCTAAAGTCTCCCAAATTCCCTGGGTCTTCCCTGGGGGTCTCACTCTGGCACCATCTATCCATTTCTGGTGGTACCATGAGACCTTCCTAATTTATCCTTTTCATCAACGGAGTCAGGTTTTATTCTTGGGCTTGATTGTCAATGCTTAAAGTGATAACTTCATGTAGGTTTAAGTGGGTTATAATTGCTTAATGAGTTACTTTTTTCAGATGAATGATTTACAATTTTTTTTTTTTTTTTTTTTTTTGAGACGGAGTTTCGCTCTTGTTACCCAGGCTGGAGTGCAATGGCGCGATCTCGGCTCACCGCAACCTCTGCCTCCTGGGTTCAAGCAATTCTCCTGCCTCAGCCTCCTGAATAGCTGGGATTATAGACACGCGCCACTATGCCCAGCTAATTTTTTGTATTTTCAGTAGAGACGGGGTTTCACCATGTTGACCAGGATGGTCTCGATCTCTTGACCTCGTGATCCACCCGCCTCGGCCTCCCCAAGTGCTGGGATTACAGGCTTGAGCCACCGCGCCCGGCCGGAATGATTTACAATTAACTGAAGTTGCTGATGGTTTAAGCTGATGGTTCTCAATTTTGAATATATATTAGAATGATCTGAAGGCAATAAAGCACAATTTGTTGGGTCCTAATCCCAGAGTATCTGATTCCGTAGGCCACAGTGGAATCTGAAAATAAGCATCTCTAACAGCTTCCCAGGTGATGTCGATGATGCTGGTTTTCAAGACCAAGCATCGTGAACCACTGGTTTAAGCCAAAGGGATATTATCTGAAGTTTAAAGTGTTACAACTAAGTTACTAAAGGAAACATTTGGTGGTAAGAGAAACATTCAGTATTGCTTCAAGAAAATAGTTGAAAATAACTTCACAGTCAAGTGACTTATACCATTAACAAAAAATGTATTTTTGTATCCGAAGGTTTGAAACACTGTTTTCCATAGTTAGTCCCCAGTTTCTTTATTCCATAGAAATTTCTGTGTGCATGTACAGCAAGAACTTCTCAAAATCCACACACATCAGTAATCTAGTGTCTAGTCTCAAATACATTTTACTTAGACTTACATTTCCTGTGTAAAGGTGTGAGAAATCTAAAGCTAACCCCTGTCCTTTGGGCCTCCTTGATGAGCAGTTTGTTGCCATTAGGATTGGAAAAAGAAAACTGCCACCTCTATTGGAATTGGTACCTCTACAAAACCGGACTACTTGCCAGACCTTCCAGTCCTGGGGCTGGTTGTTTTTTTTGAGTCCTTGGAGAATGCAGATGAAATGAAAGGGAAATTCATGTCATATGGTGACCTTAGTACCCTGAATGGTTCCGATGATTCTGTTTCTATTGAATTTTTCACATAATAACTTTAATTTTCTACTTTATTTGCAGACATATTCCTGGCCAGAATCCAACAACTGAGTTTTTTCCCCAGATAATTAGCAAGAGTATCTCAGAACAATTGGCAATTCATGGAAATTCATGTTTTGAAAAGTGAGTAATTATATGCACAGGTATTTAACAATATGTATACTGAAGTACTCATTTGAACCAATTATATATAACTGCCCAGAATTGCACTGAGCTTTTCTCTTCTGAATGCTCCACAAGCTGAGGTCTAGTGCAACACAAGCTTAGCTTCGAGGCCTCCTTGTAGTTACTGAAGCCTGCTGAAAATGGTTCCTCTGTGCTATCAGTCACAGGGCACATGATCCTGTCTCCTCTTCCTGCACGTTGAATCGCCTTCATTCTTCACAGTAAACTTCAGTGTCTCACCTTTTCTCTGCCTGAAAAATTTCTGTCTTTGTGAAATCTAATTTTGGTATTTCATAGTATGACATGCTGTCTTGCTGCACACATCCGTATTTTGACATAATTTGTCATTCTAAAATAGGCTATTCCTAATTTAGCTTTAGCTTTTCTTTAGTGTTTTCATTTAATTTCCTATCAATTGTACTATCTATCAGAAAGTTGGTAGAGATGTTAAAATTACATTATTTGAAACAGTTGGCTGTAAGATTTAGATGCACACTCCCCTGGCCTTTTGCACTCTTTTATTCTTTACTTTTCTTTTTTTCTAAACCCAATCTGTTTATGTAGGCAGTGTTTCATTGCACCCGAGCCCCACCTGAGTCTCACCTGAGTCTCTTTTGTGCTTCTTTTCCTAGGCATAATACACTAATTATGGAGATAATCAACAGAGGTAAAAACACCACATGGGGCCGGGCGCTGTGGCTCACGCCTGTAATCCCAGCACTTTGGGAGGCTGAGGCGGGTGGATCACGACGTCAAGAGATCAAGACCATCCTGGTCAACATGATGAAACCCCATCTCTACTAAAAATACAAAAAAAAAAGAAATTAGCTGGGCATGGTGGCACGTGCCTGTAATCCCAGCTACTCGGGAGGCTAAGGCAGGAGAATTGCCTGAACCCAGGAGGCTGAGGTTGCCGTGAGCCAAGATCGCGCCATTGCACTCCAGCCTGGGTAACAAAAGCGAAACGCTGTCTCAAAAAAAAAAAAAAAAAAAAAAACCCCTTCTCTCCTTTTATTTTAATTCTGTAATTTTTTTTTTAAAGCATCAGGTCTTCTCTGCAAAGGATCATTAGCCCTTTGGATCATTAGCCCTTTGTGGAAATGGCCTAAAATCCCTTAAGAAAAACAAAGCCGAAGAACTTTCTGTTCTGCTGAAAATGTCACTGTCACTTATGATCTAGAATCACAATGCCAATGGACAGGTGGTTTTTAAACCACCAGGAATCTGATGAACTCTTTTCTCTTCTTTTCATGCCTTTTATGGATTTGTGTGAGTATATGCTGGCAGTTCACAGCAAGTCCTAAAAATAAAGATATGCTCAACGTAAGAGAAAGCTTATGGAAATAAATTAAGTAAAAGCTACTGAAATCCCAGGTTCATTGTGCAATGTTTTTTAAATGTTAAGGTAAATTAGACTGCAACTTCCTAGGGCTTACATTAGGATTTTTTTTTCTAAATTTGTGTTTTCTTATTTTAATTTCTCTGTTTTGTCATCTTTGCTTTCCCCAGTGATCACTAAACAATTTTGTTTGCAGGCAGTGCAAGCCCACCACTGGGAAGTTAATTTTTTTTTGTTTTTCATTTCCTGTGTCATATATTAATTTTTCCAATTCTAAGGATAAAGCAAAGTGTCCAATAAGGCCTGGGTGATAGAAAACTTCAAAATCTTGTATTAAAACTGAATAAAGAAAACCTTCCAGGGATATCAGGCTATTTCATAGAGGACAAGGATTATATAGTAGAGAAATAAAATTTTGGTTGACCACCTGAAAAACAAAGATATTGCAAACATTTCAAAATTTAAAAAACAACTCTGATTGAATTGTTTAATTAGGGTATAGGAGACTTGATAATCATGAGGAGAGAAAAGGATGTTGGTGGAAAGCTTCCATGTTGAAGTGGTAAGAGTCTGTTTCCATGTTGAAGTGGAAAGAGTCTACACTGAGTGTTTATGCTTTATTCATATAGGTAATGAAGATTCAGAATAATGCCTGAGATATGGCTGGGACTTAACACATGTTGTTTGAATGAATCCTTGTTAGATTAAGATAAGAGGGTGTTCACAAGACTGCACATTGCATCCCCCTGACCCTGAATATCCCTGTTATTACCACTGTCTTAACAATTTTTGCACTTTCCTGTCAGACTTTCCAGCTTATAATCTCTTCTGATTCTAATTTGTTTCTCCTTCTGAACAGGTAGAGCTTCCCAATTAGCATTTTCTCAACCTTTAAAGGCTCCAAAGTACCTCAAGAAAATAAATCCAGCCTTCTTCCTGAACTTCAAACTACAGTTTGAATTATTTCCAACTATATGATCCAGTCATATGTTTTTCTTCCAAAAAGCTCTATACTCCTAGTCTAGCAGATTTTCTATTGCCTTCTATACATTACCACCTTTTTAACTTATCCCACTTGAAACAGTGCCTCATATATTTTTCTCCTTTTATCTGATCACATCAATGGACAGTTTACTGCATTGTCTTATTAAAACCTTTCGCCTTAGCAACATTTCTCTGAAGTCTAAAATCCTTATTGCCTTTACCACTCTTTGAAATTTACTTTATGCCACGAGTGGTCACTTTTGCACACATATGTGTTCTATCTTCAAAATAAAACAACTACTTGTGAAAAAATTCTCAAAAAGAGTTACTGTTTTAGGAAGTTGCAAAAGCTTTTCTATGGTAAATTACAGAAAAGGTTCATGATAATAATGGTAGACACTAACATAACAGTGCCTCTTACAAAAAATAAAGTTAAAACTGGTTTGTTTTCTTTGTGAGCATTTTAAGTCAGTTTTAGTATGAAATTCGCTAGAATTCATTGAATTACACTATGTTGATAACCAACCAAAATGTATGAGTTGAGTTGACTTTGGAAATTCTCATACTGTAAGTGCACCAGGTTCATTGTTTGATGCATGGTAAGTCAATACACCAAGACTCTTGTAGCCAAGAGGTTTAATCATAAGGCAGCCAAATGAGGAGACAGCAGGAAACCTCAAATCTCCCTCTCTGAGGAGTTTGGGGATAGAGATCCTATGGGGTTTGGATGGGTAGTGGGCTGAAGTGTGGGGATCATTTATTGGTGGAACAGTATGGGTGAAATCATGGATTGTGGAGATGAAGAAACTGGTTCAGTTCCTCCGTGAGGATATCTTATTGTTATCAGTTATTCCACTGGAACTTTGGATCCGAAAACCATCTTAAGCAATTCTTCAGCAAAAGCCTCATAATTCTAACATCAGAGGTTCTATCTATGGAGCAAAGGGGATGCAAATGTTCATTATCTAGTGCTGTGTGACTTTTGTTTGCAGGCCGCTGCAAGGAAGTGGGCTAAGTTTCGACCTAATTAATACTTAATTATAGCTCTATTTCTGTCCAGAACCCAGCATGTAATTCTTATTGACTCTGTGGGGACACTTTCAATATTGAAATCTTACTAAATAGTTTCATTCAGTTGCTGAAAATTAGTTTCATATTAAAATACTTATATTTACATTTGTAAAGTATATTAGGGGATACTCCAGTTCTACCTTTATTTAAATAAAATGAGATGCGTCTTTACTGTAAATTATATTTTTTCCTAATGTACACTGGCCTGACTGATAGCTTAACTGAGTAGACAAAGGGCAATGTTTTCGATTTATTGGAGACTAGCAACTGTCAAAATATGAGTAAGAAACTAGACTGGGAATCAGAAGGCATATTAAAGTTTTGCTTAATACCACGCAGTGTTTTATTTCCTGCTAGAAGATAGTTATATCGGGACTTGTTAATATGTATTTATCTCTCTTGTTCTTATACCAAAAAAATTAAGGTGGTGGCTGATAAAAACACAACATGTGCATGAATAGAAAGTAAATGTAATTTGCATGGATTCTGGAGCCAGACTACATAGGCTCAAATCCCAGTGCACTATGGCTTGTTTGGAAAGTTGCTTAACAACTCTGTAGCTCAGTTCACTTATCTGAAAAATAAGGTACCTGAAGAGTATCTACTCGTAGAATTCTCATGAGGGCTAAAAAGTAAATTAGCATTTGCAAAATGCTTAGAATAATGCCTAGCCCAACATAAAACTATTTGTTAAATAATACTATTTAAACTACTAGAAAGAAGACTTATTTACATATGGGACTTATTCACATAATGGGACAACAATTAAACTGAGTGGTGACTTTGCAATAGCAGCAAAAGTTGATAGAAGATAATTAATCACTTGAAATTCTGAAGGAAACTGTGGGTCTAACTAGAGTTCTCCGCATAGCTAAACTATAATTCAAAAATGAGGTCTGTTGTTCTGGTCTTTATCCCAGTTTCTGATGAAGAGCTTCAAACATCCTTGGAATTTCTTGAGTGTTGGGGTGTCTTTTATGATTTATTCATAAGAACCTGTTTCCAGCACACCTGAGTTTATACTAACCAGGTGACAGGTAGTATGCCCTTTGATAGTTTCAAAGAAGTGGCCAAGCACTCCAGAAAGACCTAGCAAATGATTAGAGGGTAGGAAGTTTTAGCCTCTTCCCAGACTGGAGAGGATCTGGAGACTGAGCTCAATTATGTGACCAATGATTTCATTAGACCAAGACTTTGAACTCTGGATACACAAAGCTTGAAGAACTTCCTGGTTGGTGAATACATACATGAATGTGCCGGGAGGGAGAGCACCCTGACTCCATGGGGAGAGGGTATGGGAGCTCTCCATTTGGCAGTTCCTGATTCATATCCTGTGTGACAAAACTGGAATGATAAGTATAGGGCAGTGGATGATAGAAGTCCTTTAACAGAATTGACGATTCTGAGGAGGTCATGGGGCCCCTGAATTTATAGACGGTCAGAGGTGTGGAGACGCCCCAGGAGTTGCAACTGGCATCTGAGATGGGAACAGAATATTGGGGGACTTTGCCCTTAACCTGTAGGATCTGTGCTGACTCTGAATGGTTAGCACCAGAATTAGGTTAAATTGCAGGACATCCAGTTTGTGTTAGAATTAGTGTCAAAACAAGGTCAAATAAACAGAACTTATAGATGTGAAGAAAGCAGAAAACTTACTATCTGTGCAAGCGTACTAAAAATTCTACCAAAAGGTATTGTGGCAAGAGATAAACCCAAACTAAAACAGGAGTTGTATGTAGAAGGCAAATCAAATACAAAGCGTGACTTTTTTTGGTAATTCTAATTAACTTGAATGAAAGCAAAAATTTGTTTTGTGCTATAAAACAGCATTAACTAAAATTTTAGATACTAGTAAAGATGTGAGATTGCAGTTCTGAGGGTGTTTAAGCCAGATAATAATGTCCCTGCTTTGATTGGGAAGAGGACAGAGATTTCAATTAATTTTAGTTTTTACTTAAAAGTAAGGTAGATATTTATATCTGTACCCATAAATGAATCTATCTATACTAGAGCCATGGAAACTAATTATATTACTTCCAAATATACAAGAACAGGAGATTAAAGGATACTTTGAATCTTCAAATTAGAAAATGACCAGGGAAAATCAAACAAAATGAAATGCATGCTCAGTAAGAACACAAAATAGGGTTATATAAGTTCATGTACCTCAGTTATGTTAATAAATACAAACAGTTTAAACCCAATGATTCAAATACGGAAATCTTATGGCTAAATTTTTTTAAAAAGTCATGTTCTTCTTTCAAGAAATAATGGAAAACAAAATCAGAAAAAAAGATTTTACATAAAGTGTGAAAAAATACACAAAGCAAATAGTGACCAAAGATAAATTTGTATAGCCATATTAATTTCAGATAAGATAAAAGAATTTAATACAAAAAGTATTAATAAGGATAAAGAATTTCACAGCTTAAAGTTAACAGAATCAACCTGCTGAAAACTTGCTCCCACACTGTGAAGGGTACTTTCCTTTTTTCTTTTTTCATTCATTCATTCATTCATTCATTCATTCATTTATTTATTTATTTATTTATTTATTGTGACAGTGTCTTCCTCAGTCACCAGGCTGGAGTGCAGCAGCATGATCGCAACTCACCGCAACCTCTGACGCCCTGGTTCAAATGATTCTCCTGCCTCAGCCTCCCTAGTAGCTGGGATTACAGGCACTTGCCACCAGGCCCAGTTAATATTTGTATTTTTTTTAGTAGAGACGGAGTTTTACCATGCTTGCCAGGATGGTCTTAATCTCCTGACCTCGTGACCCCCCTGCCTTGGCCTCCCAAAGTGCTGGGATTACAAACGTGAGCCACAGCACCCGGCGTGTACTTTTATTTTCCATAAATCCCTTCATTCCTTCCTTGCTTTGTTTGCGTGTTTTGTTCAATTCTTTGTTAAAGACAACAAAAACCTGGACACTCTCCATTGGTAACGATATGATGAAACAAGGATAAAGAACTGAGTACTGTTAGGTCATCTGTGGAAATGGAAGACCTTCCCTTTGCGCCTAGTTGGGCTACTGTTAAACTCTTTTTAGCCAATGTCCTGCACACATGTGGGAAAAGGGCAGAAGGCTTTTGAGTATAGCCTTACTGTTGAGAGGATGTCCATCCACCATGAAGCTTTTTGTAATTGTTGACTCTCTACCTAGTGAGCTTTGACTAAAGTTATTGCATTTGAAAATAAGACAAATTTCACCCCTCACCACTCCTATTTGTTTGCTGCAGAAGACGGTGCCACAGTGTTTGAAGGGTTCATACCTTGTGAGTACCTTCCCCTCTTACCTGACACTTAGGCAATTCCATAACATCAGGAAACCTTTCTGGAGACACCATTGGACAACTGTACACCTGCTGGGACAACAGCTCCCAATGGTCCATCCTGACCTCTTCATTTACTGTCCAGTGCAGCAAGTTTATTTCTTTGACAACACCTTCTTTAAAGTCATTAGAATAAACTTAAACACCTGTGAACAATGCAATTCTATCATTGTTGATACTGTGGTATTTAAAGGTTAAGATCATATGTTATCTCATGTAATACCTATATTTATCTGGAGTATTATTAAACCAATGTCCTAAGTGGGGAAGGCAGTAAAGAAGGGTAAAATTGCATTTTTCTCAACACACAACTCATTAGCAGTGCTGCAAGAATTAAAACCCAGTTCTATGTGATTTCAAGGTCAGAGTTTCACATCCTTTATAGAAAATGATAAATATAGGACAAGAGATGGACAAGATCATCAATTCTAGGAGGACTTCCATGACTTTCTAAATATGACAAGTCAGTGCTTGAGCCCTTCCATGGTAAAGAGCTACCTATTTCACATGGGAGCACATTTATTTGTTGAACTCCTCTAATAATTTAGAAGTTCCACTTTATACTACCTTCAAATCTTCCTCCTTATAACTTCAAACTTTTAGGCATTGTTTTTCCCGGTGGAAAATTTCATCTTGCTTTCCCCGAACATTATAATTTAGTTTTGAACCTATGTGGGGCTCTATATAAAACTTTATTAAATAATAATTAAAGCACTTTAGAATGACATACTTTGATACTGAGAAATGAATTTGATATTAAAGTCTGTATTTTGTTTTATTAAAAATTTAAATAGCAATTTCATCTGAATGTCCTTTAAAGTAGAAATTAAAATGCAGCTTATAATAAAATTAGACTTCTCTCTTTTCAGGCTGCAAAAGTCATTAAAAACCATATCCTACTTTATTACATTATTATAAGAGTGACTTTTGATGCCGAAAATTAAAGTATAATTGGCAATGTGCATTTTGGCATTACTTCTAAACATACTACTCTGTTTTGTTTCTCCTATATATCGCACATTTCTAGAAACTGAGTGAACAACAATACAAGAGATAAACCAAAATAGTACCAGTGGTTCAGATTTTTAGGATGCCCAGTACTTGTCACATGAGATGGTTTGTCTTTTCTGTTTTTAATTTTTGTATTTAATTTTTTCTTTTTATTGAAGACAAGGTCTTGCTATGTTGTGTAGTGATGTGATTTCTGCTCACTGCAACCTCCATCTCCCCAGCATAGGCGATTCTTCACCCGAGCCTCCGGAGTAGCTGGGACTACAGGCATGTGCCACCACACCTAGCTAATTTTTGTATATTTTGTAGAGCAGGGTTTCTCCCTGTTGCCCTGGCTGGCCTCCAATTCCTGGGTTCAAGTGATCTGCCTGCCTTGACCTCCCAAAGTGCTGGGACTTTTTTTTCAATAAAAGAAGTCTACAGCTAAGATTACATGCATAATTTGGGGGTAAAATGATATTAGCTGTGATAGAATTAAACCTAACCTGCCCACCTTTCTTCCTCCCCCCCTTCCCCTTGCTTCCCCTCCCTTCCCTTCCCTCTCCTCCCTTTCCCTTCCTTCCCCTCCCTCCCCTCTCTTCCCCTCCCTTCTTCTCCCTCCCCTCCCTTCCCCTCCCTTCCACTTTTCTCTACTCCCTTTCGCCCTTTCCTCCCTTCCCCTCCTTTCCCTTCCCTTCCCCTTTCCTCCTCTCCCTTCCCCTGCCTTTCCCTTTCTTCCCCTCCCCTCCCCTCTCCTTCCCTGCCCTCCCTTCCCCTCCCCTCTCCTCCCTTCTTTCACATTTTTCTCTTCCTGCTCCTTTTTCTTTTGCATTACTTTAAAGCTTAATCTGAGAACCCAAATCATCTTTCTTGCTCCATGTCTCTTTCAGTGTGTGTGAAATAAGAATATAAACATCCCCTGAAATTGAATAAGTACTTACTTATAGATCATTGGGAAATCCTTAATTTAATTATTTAGTCAGTTTTTCTGGTCACCCTCAATTATCACTTATCCATATAGAGCGATTTGCTAAATTAATGCAGTCAGATTTTGGCAGTTGCCAGACCTCTGGTTTTTTTCTCAAATTTACCTCTTGATAAAGTGAGATGAAGTGTAAATCGAAGACTCCTCAATATTTTAGAAATTGCTCTTCTCCTTTGCAGAATTGCATTAGAGACCATGTCCATTTATACAGACAGATAAATTAATCATTTTCTGGATTCTTTTTTTTCATTTATTTTTGTCATTTTTACTCTGTAATATTGGTAAAACTTAGTTGTCAACCTTATTAGTAAAGAATTTAAAATGTATCTTTTCCCTAAGGTTAATTTAACTCTTAGCTTCATATTTACACACACACACACACATAAAATTCATACACACATATTATGTAGGCCATGTGAATAATTTCATAAGCACATTTTTACATTTTTGACTAGAGAATATACTTTTCAAGTACTTGTTAAGCATGATTTTGTCACTTAGCCCATTTGCTAAAACTTTACAGGCACTATTTGCACATGGCAAGGCGTTCTGAGACTTTAGTGCAAATCCCAGTTTTGCATTCACTTGGTGTGTAACCTCGGCCAAGTCACTTATGCTCTTTGAGCCTTTGCGTGTTCATCTGTAAAATTAGGCTAATAATGCCTTTTCTACTTAAATCATAAGAGCGTTAAATGGATACAGTCAGATGATAAAGTACAATTTAAATTGAAAAAACTAAGAACATTTTAAAAATTATCTTTATTGTATCACATTGAACTCAGGTGAGTTCTTGCGATTTTGTTAGGCTGCCTTATGTGGCAGTCATGTGGTTTAAGCTGTAATGTGTGTGTTAGGACCACATACATTTAATGAATGCCTATCAGGAACCAACAACTGACTTGCGGCTATGGGGCACAGCTTCATCTGACTTGGCTTCTGTGCACATTCTAATCTACTAGGGAGACAGACATAAGCTTTTAAAATGTGCTATGATGAAGGCTTAAAAACTTCAATGGAAAACACGGAAGGAAATGTTTAATTAATTCCAATGAGATGTGACAAGATGTTGTGAAGAAAACAGGGTTTGTACTTAAAAAGTAGGCATAGATGAAAACTGATATTTATAAATGGAAAAGAAAGATTTAGATTGTTCTGTTAGTATTATTTTAAAAATTCACATTGAAACTAGTGAAGGTTAATTAAATATTAATGGTCATATATAAGAGCAAATTTAAAATAAAATGGCCAAAGACATAATTACATGTCTTCCCCAATATTCAAATGTGTTTTTCTTTGTAAAGAGCCCCATAGCTGCAACTCAGTTGTTGGTTCCTTATAGGCATTCATTAAATGTATGTGGTCCTAACACACACCTTACAGCTTAAAACCACATGACTGCCACATAAGGCAGCCTTCTAGAGCCTAACCTCTTCTAGAAGGTCAGATTAGTCAGGAGTTCTTTCTTGAAGGCTTTCTCAGAGCTCATAATTGTCAAAATGTCCCAAGAGGGATGACTCTGTCTTTGCAACATGTAGGCGACACAAGCCACATGTGGCTTAGCTTGTGCTTAGCTTGTGAGATTTTCAACCTTTCTGCAGTTAGAACTCCTGCTTCTTCTAGATTTGAAAGAGGCAGACAAGTCCAAGAGCAACGAAATTCAATGAAATTATGTGATGAGCAGTTGCAAATTTCCAATCAACGGCTCTGTTTTTTTCCTCCCAAAGAGAAAGAGCTGTTTTTCTGGCACTGATTTTAGGGAGTTTTTCTTTCATTTACTGATTGGTTACAAGTTCAAGGGGTCCATGCGCAGCTTTGTTACACAGGTTATTGCATCATACTGGGGTTTGGACTGCTAATGAACCCGTCACTCAACTAGTGAAGATAGTATTTGATAGGCAGTTTTTCATTCCTTCTCTGCCTTTCTCCCTCCCCTCCTCTGGAGTTCCTAGAGTCTATTATTTCCATCTTTGCCTTAGCATAGCCACGGGAAACACTGGCTTGGAATAACTGTCTCACTTTAGCAGTGTTTGCAGTAATGTGTTCCAATCTCAACAAAATTAATGAGAATTATCTGTTTCAACACCAAACCACATTGGCTCACATTTAATCCTTTAGGTACACAGGTATGTTTAAATGTTAACTTTAGTATGAATATATTTCAGGAAATCTGGGATATGACAAAAATAAATTATCCCAGTTCCATTCCAAATACTGCTAGTATATTGTTATCCACCTTTTTACCTTTTATTCCAAAATGTCTGATTATCTACTGGCCTGCCTGCCACTCAATCATTCTTTACAGTCTATTAATAGCATCGCAGTTATGTGATTTTTATTTTGCTTATCTAATTTGTTTTATATAATTTTATTTATATTTAATATAAAACAAAATTTATATAATTTTGCTTTGCTTTTATAATCTGCTATCTTTTTGTTTTGCTTATATAATTATCAAGGTATTCAGCTTGGATTTTTATAAAATCTTCATAATTATGGGTTGTTATAGCTGTATCTTTTTAAAGAGTGAATACACTATAATTTTTAATGCAATGCCGCACTGTTAGATTTTTAGGCTGATCCTGGAGTTTTTTGTTGAATCATAGGAATATTTATATGAAGTATTTATACATGAAACTTTGATGAAATATTTGGGTAAAGGGTTATGAACAATTCTACAGTTCTGGATTACACAGATAAAACATTAAAAAATTTCGATTTTTGTGTTTCTCTGTTATAATCGCTGGTTTCCTTGTTAAGTACTAGCAAATGCTCATCACTGATGTATGGTAAATGATTTACTTTCTAGCACCTGAATTTGGGAGGTTACATAATCTGGCAAACCTCTGTTTCTTCACATGAAAACATAGAATAATACTACCGTCTAGAAAAGTTCCAGTTCCAATATTTAAAAAATAGCATGTGTAGTAAATCTCCTAGAACATTGCCTATTGATCAATGTTAGCATTAATTCGTTTTAGTTTGCTTTTTGTAACGATAAGAGTGATGCTAAATTTCTTCTGAAACATTTGGAGGTCATTTAGATTTTTACCGTTCTGTGTACATTCAAGTCTATTTTCTCATGGTTTAGTGGCAGTGCTAAAAGCAGGCAGCAGCACCAGATCCAGGCCCTGGGGTATCCTCAGTAAAAGTCTTCCCACCTGGGATGTATTGGCTTAGGCTCTGGTTTTAGTAGTTCAATTGAAGGACCATGGCTCTTTCAGTGATTGATTTGACCTTTCAAAACCGATGATAACACTATTATTATTTGACTATTTAATTCTACCATTTTAATGAGGGAAGCAATTCATATTGTTCACTCTGGTAACTCACCTTGGTAACTCACCTACAATTGTACAATCACCTTTTGAGACTAATTAAGATCTACTTAGATTCCTCTGTCTAGAACTTACAATACTATATTGAATAGGAGTGGTGAGAGAGGGCATCCTTGTCTTATGACAGATTTCAAAGGGAATGCTTTCAGTTTTCGCCCATTCAGTATGATTTTGGCTGTGGGTTTGTCATAAATAGCTTTTATTATTTTGAGATATGTTCCATTGATACCTAGTTTATTGAGAATTTTTAGCCTAAAGGGCTGTTGAATTTTGTTGAAGGCCTCTGCATCTATGGAGATAATCATGTGTTTTTTGTCTTTGGCTCTGTTTATGTGGTGAATTACATTTATAAACTTGTGTATGTTGAACTAGCCTTGCATCCCTGGGATGAAGCATACTTGATCGTGATGGATAAGCTTTTTGATGTGCCGTTGCAATCGGTTTGCCAGTACTTTACTGAAGATTTTTGTGTTTATGTTCATCATGGATATTGGCCTGAAGTTTTCTTTTTTTTTGTTGAGTCTCTGCCAGGTTTTGGTATCAGGATGATGTTGGTCTCATAAAATGATTTGGGAAAGATTCCCTTTTTTTGTATTGTTCAGAATAGTTTCAGAAGGAATAGCTCCTCTTTGTATGTCTGATAGAATTTGGCTCTGAATCCATCTGGACCTGGGTTTTTATTGGTTGATAGGCTATTAATTGCTGCCTTAACTTCAGCCCTTGTTATTGGTCTATTCAGGCTTTCAATTTCCTGGGTTTTTCTCATTCTGTTCTCATGATAGTGAATAAGTCTCATGAGATCTGATGGTTTTGTAGAGGGCAATTTTTCTGCCCATGTTCTCTTGCCTGCCACCATGTAAGGCATGCCTTTGCTTCTCCTTCACTTTTTGCCATGATCATGAGGCCTCCCCAGCCAGGTGGAACTGTAAGTTCTAAACCCATTTTTCTGTATAAATTAGTCTTGGGAATGTCTTTATGAGCAGCATGAAAATGGACTAATATGCTCCTTTAGTGGCCTTTTTATGAGGCATCTGGAAACCGCTCTGTGACTTTCCTTCTGAATTAGGAAACTTCAATGAGTATTATACTGAGTAGACCTCCAGAGGATAATTTTTTTTCTCTTATACTTATGTCTCCTCAACTTTAGCTGAACCTCCAATTTATTCTAGAAAAAAATGCTAATCTAATTCATCCCATTCTAGTACATTGAGTAGAATATAGTCTCTAGAAGACTAATGTGCATGAAAGGATCAGCAGAATGTGACTCATCCTCTCTGTCTTTCTTTTGTGTATGCAGTTGCAGAGGGAACTGACTTCTGATTGGCTCTCTGCTGAACTGGAGTTACAGGATTCCAGATGCATGAATTCCAGAATAGGAAGCTCAGCCACAACATCCGTGCTTTGAATGTCAGAGCTGTTGTTGCTTCTGAGGCCTATGGGGACTAAGGAGACAGACTCTCAGAGGACCATCTTCTGTGTGCACCCTGATGCTGGAGTCTGACGCAGTGGCGCAGCAAGGCAGGGGTGCTGACCCTCTCCCCATCATCCTTGCACTATTTGTCACCTGCATCCTGAAGCAGCATTCTTCAGTTTCTGCCAGCATTCTACGCTGTTTGGTCCAAACCCCTTCCTTCCTCCTTCCAGTCTTACTTGCTGTTCTGTTACAGGATGCATCCATAGATATCGTTGATTTTTCTCAATCCAACCTCATCTGCTCTAGAATTTGGATTTTTTTAATGTCAGATTTTGGGGGAAAAAAGAAATGTTGTGTGTTATCATTAACTTCTAAAACTGTTGTGACTTGTCTTTCTGCTTGCCTCCATGAGGGGAATGGGAGGCAGCACTCTTTAGCAATGGCTAGCCATTTCACCTGTGTTCTTTCTGTTACTGATCAACTTAGGAAAGATTTCTCCTTCCCAAACTGAGAGATGTTAGAGTTATTTATATTTTCCTATGGTTGAACTAAAGATATAATTTACAGTTTAAATTGGATATTAATTAAAATATTGATAGGAATTTTTAATATCACTTACCTATACATCAATCAGCCTCAGCTCTAAGAGAACAAAATAAAAAATACGTTTCACATAAATCCATTCTAATTAACTGGTTTTTTTTTGTTTGTTTGTTTGTTTTTTTGATGGAATCTTGCTCTTTCACCAGGCTGGAGGGGTGGCATGATCCCCACTCACTGCAACCTCCGCCTCCTGTTCAAGTGATTCTCCTGCCTCAGCCTCCCAAGTAGCTGGGACCACAGGTGCATGTCATAATGCCCAGCTAATTTTTGTGTTTTTAGTAGAGACAGGGTTTCACTTTGTTGGCCAGGATGGTCTTGGTCTCTTAAAATTCACGATCCACCCGCCTGAGCCTCCCAAAGTGCTGGGATTATAGGCGTGAGCCATGGCATCCAACGAATGAACTGTTTATAAAACCAAGAATGGTAGTGGTTATAATTTAATTTTCCCTTTGTGTTCCTTAATTTTTCTCTCTCTCTAAATTTTTCTTAAAAATTTAAAAAGAAAATTGGAAAAGAAAAAATAGATTGAGAGATATCAAAAAAATAAATGAGAGTTTAAAAAGCAGAAAAAGAAAGAAGGAAAATAATCATAATGCATTAGTATTAGTTGTAAAAAGTACAGCACTATTGTCTAATAGGTCCCATAGAAACCATAGTTTCTGCATTAGATGTTTTCTATTTCTAGTTTAATGAATGAATCTGTTATTGGCTATAAACTTTTCAGAGGTTTTGAGAAGAAAGAGGTAATATTGATTAATGAATAATTTTCAATTGCAATTCTCCAATACCATATCAATTTTCTATTTCATTACTTATGCAAATAATCTGAAAAAACTCTTTAAAAAGGTTGCTACTGAGAGTTTTTTGTTACACTCAGGTCATCTCCTTCTGAATATTAGATTTCTTTCATTTAAAAAATAGTCTTAACAGTAAGCATTCTCAGCACAGCATGTTTCTACATAAAATACTAGACTCTACTCCATACTTAGAAACAATTTTAAATTTAGATTTAGAATCTGACATAACGTTAATAGCAGCTCCAATTGGCACAAACTTTAGTTGGAACTGAGAATGTAGTTTAAGTTGAGCATTGATTCTCAGTTTAGTTTTGTTCTTAGGAAAAGCATAAACATGAATGTATTAGAGGAAAATACCTAAATATGAACAAGACAGCCTTGATTTTTAAAAGTGTAGTGAGATACTGTAACCCAGAAAAATGTTTTCCGGAGGACTAAATTTTCCTGAAAGGTAATTTTGTTAGTAGACATACCTTTGGTAAATTAGAAGATAATGAAAAGAGGTAGAGAGACAAGTGAAAAGTTTGTAATCACTTACTACTCATTTGACTTTGGGACAACCACTGTGTGGACTTCCTCATGAGTAAAATCAAGTATGCCATGTCCTCTTTTTTTAAGAAATTAAGTTAAAAAAATTATGAAAAGCACTATCACAAAACTTGGCATACAATAAATAATAATAGATTGTATGTAGTTGCTTTTCTTACTGTTTTAAACAGCATGTACTTTTAGTAAGCTGAATACAATAAATACAAATTTGTTTTTTTGGTGCAACTTCTAAAATTATTAGACAATTTTGACCATTGGTGGCTCAAAAGAGTGAGTTGGGGAGAGGGAGCATGGATCCCCTGAAGTCTCCAAAATGCTTATATCATCTAAGTTGAAACAGCATGCAGAGGCTGTTCCCTGCCATAATGGAGTAACTGGAACCAGACTTATTATTTGACTATGAACAAGTAGAAAACTACAGAATATATGTGGCAACCACATTTAGACATTGGACAACTGGTAGGTCAGGACTGTGATCCCTAAGATCACAGGGAAACAAGGAAAACTTGGAGGCATTTTCCCAATGGGGATGCAGGGAGGGAAATTCTAAGCTGAGCAAGTGTGGCAGAACTTTTCCTTAGTTCAGCTAAAGACAGAGTCCTTGTCCCATAGCCATGAAAGTTTAGGTTCACAGACAGTTTGAAGGCTGAGTAAAGCATGGTTTTATTGGGTGAAGAGGAAAAAAAAATATTAAAAAGGTGGGGCCAGAGGAAACAGGGACTCTCCACAAGTCCAGAGTCCTGGCTGGTGCACTTCCGCCTCACTATTTGAATCCCACAGTCCACACAAGAAGAGGTGGAGTCAGGCTCCTCCCCTGTGCAAATGGCATGATCTTCTGGGTCTCCACCCCAGGATGCAGGCCATTTGCAGTTTTGCCAGGGAGTCCCTCCTACCTGGCTGTCTGACAGGAGGCCTCATTGAATAAAAGAAATAGAGAGCACTATTTAGGGAGGCGAAGTGGGATGGAATTTGTAGAAAAGTACCAAAGATGACAGAATGATGCCTAGAAAATGCACCAGAGATTTGTCGTGATCTCTTAGGTCTGATCAGCATTCGGTAAAATATTCCTGGACATAGGACATTTTAAAAGTGTGAATCATCACCAAGAGCCACTTCTTGAATGAAACTTTTAAATGACTTTCCATATCTCTTAAAAAAGAAAAAAACCACTCCCATCTCAAAAAGTTGACTTAAATGTGTAACCCCTCAATCATCTGTCTCCTACTTGCATCTCCAGCCTCATCCCTAACCAGTATGAAGCAGCCTGGTCACCTCCCTTCAGTGGCTCCAGGGTACTAAAGTTACTGCAGGTCTTCAAATGCAGTAACCGTTTTGTTTTTCTTTATTCTGGGCCTTTGAACATCCTCTTTTATCTGCCTGGATCGCTGGTCTCTCTTTCTCTATTTATCTTCCTAAATCCTACTCTTTTTTCAATTCTCAGTTTTAGCATCAATTTTACATTAAACACAGCTACTGCTCCCTGCTCTGTGTCGAGAGCTGCTTACTTTCCCTTTCCTAATCTGCTTCATAGTTAATTTAATGTGCTCCTCCTCCCTGATGGTCAGCAAGCTCAGGGGTATTGGGTCCTGTTCTCTGCCTCCAGCACAGTAGCTGGCCCATGAAAGGCTCATTTAAATGTCAGGTAGAGTGAGTAAGTGAACAAGCTCAGAGATAAAATTTACTCTTGAATGGGAAGAAGGACACTTCTCACTTCTTCCTTTGACTTAAAAAAAATTATTCTTAAAAAAAATGGGATACGCATGCAGAATGTGCAGGTTTGTTACATAGGTGTACCTGTGCCATGGTGGTTTGCTGCAACTGTTGACCTGTCCTCTAAATTTGTTCTTCTCGCCCCAAATCTCCTAACAGGCCCTCGTGTTTGTTGTTTCCCTCTCTGTGTCTGTATGTTTTCATTGCTCAACTCCCATTCATGAGTTAGAACATGTGGTATTTGGTTTTCTGTTCTTGTGTTAGTTTGTGGAAGATAATGGCTTCCAGCTTCATCCAATGGCTGCATAGTACTCCATGGTGTATATATTACCACATTTTCTTTATCCAGTCTCTCATTGATGGGCATTTGGATTGCTTCCATGTCTTTGCTATTGTAAATAGTGCTGCAATGAACATATGGGTGCATGTGTCTTTAATTTGTATTCCTTTGGGTAGATACCCAGTAATAGGATTGCTGGGTCAAATGGTATTTCTGGTTCTAGATCCTTGAGGAATCACCATACTGTCTTCCACAATGGTTGAACTAATTTACACTCCCACCAACAGTGTAAAAGGGTTCCTATTTCTCCACAGCTTTGCCAGCATCTATTGATTCCTGAATTTTAAATAATCACCATTCTGACTGATGTGAGATGGTATCTCATGGTTGTTTTTATTTGCATTTCTCTGATGATCAGTGATGTTGAGCTTTTTTCATATGATTGTTGGCTGCATAAATATCTTCTTTTGAGAGGTGTCTGATTACATCCTTTGCTCACTTTTCAACATTTTTTTTCTTGTAAATTTGTTTAAGTTCCTTGTAAATTCTGGATATTAGCCTTTGTCAGATGGGTAGGTTGCAAAAATTTTCCCCCATTCTCTAGGTTGCCTGTTCATGTTGGTGATAGTTTTTTTTTTTTTTTTTGCTGTGCAGAATTAATTAGATCTCATTTGTCAATTTGGCTTTTGTTGCAATTTCTTCTGACGTTTTTGTCATGAAGTCTTTGCCCATGCCTTTGTCTAGGGTTTTTATGGTTTTAGGTTTTACATTTAAGTTTTTAATCCCTCCTAAGTTAATTTTTGTATAAGGTATAAGGAAGGGGTCCAGTTTTAATTTTCTGCATATGGCTAGCCAGTTTTCCCAGCACCATTTACTGAATAGGAAATTCTTTCTCCATTGCTTGTTTTTGTCAGGTTTGTTGAAGATCAGATGGTTGTAGATGTTTGGTGTTACTTCTGAGGTTTCTGTTCTACTCCATTGGTCTATGTGTGTGTTTTGGTACCCATACCATGCTGTTTTGGTTACTGTAGCTTTGTAGTATAGTTTGAAGTCAGGTACTGTAGTTTGCCTTCAGTTTTTTTCTTTTTGCTTAAGATTGCCTTGGCTATACAGGGTCTTCTTTAATTCCATATAAAATTTAAAAGTTTTTTCTAATCCTTGAAGAATGTCAATGGTAGTTTGATGGGAATCACATTGAAGCTATATATTACTTTGGACAGTATGGCCATTCTCACAATATTGATTCTTTCTATGCATGAGCATGGAATGTTTTTCCTTCTCTTTGTAGCCTCTCTTATTTCCATGAGCAGTGGTTTGTAGTTCTACTTGAAGAGGTCCTTCATATTTCTTATTAGCTGTATTCCTAGGTATTTTATTCTCTTTGTTGTGATTATGAATGGGAGAGTTCACTCATGATTTGTTTATTTGCTTGTCTATTTTTGGTATAAAGGAATGCTTGTGATTTTTCCAAATTGATTTTCTATCCTGAGACTTTGCTGAATTTGTTTATCATTTTAAGGTGTTTTGGGGCTGAAAGGATGAGGTTTTCTAAATATACAGTCATGTCATTGCAAACAGAGGCAATTTGACTTTTTCCTCTTCCTATTTGAGTACCTTTATTTCTTTCTCTTGCCTGATTTCCCTGGCCAGAACTTCCAATACTATGTTGAATAGGACTGGTGATAGAGGGCATCCTTGTCTTGTACTGGTTTTCAAAGGGAGTGCTTCCAGCTTTTGCCCATTCAATATGATATTGACTGTGAATTTGTCATAAATAGTTCTTTTTCTTTTACTTAAAGCATTTAAAATAGTGAATGTGCGTAATTATGCACATAATGTTGTAATATTTCAGGCAATAAATTAAAAGATGGCACTTGATTGGAATATGAATGATAAAAACAGAGCTTTATATTTTAATAGCAATTAATCAATAAACATACATTTTGGACACTGATTACTTCTGTGCTTATTTTCGTAATGTTTGAGCTCTTTTCATTACTTTTGCACTGGTAACCACTCCAGATATTGGTCAATACTCCTTCCTCTCATTAGTTAAAAAAAAAATTACAATTCACCTGTAGTATGACCTGTTCAGAATATTTATTTTACCTCAAATGATTACACAATTTAAATAGTAGAAAAATGTTATGCATGTAGAAGCTTGAGGGAAAAATCAGAGTATAAAGTTCTATTTTGGAAATATTTGTGCAAAAAGATCTTTCTTAGGACTTCTTAAGAAAATATTTTGGATGGAATGATTTTGGAGAAAATATTTGAGAGTTTTGAAAAATCACATTCTTTATTTAATAACAACAAATTTGTGAGTCTGAATTCAACAGTCTGGATTTAGATCTTGTATTCATTATCTCACAGAGTCAAAGGAACCCTTGGTATGCCACTGCTTTGTTTATAAATAAATAGTCTTGGGAAACTCTGGTATTTAAAACAGAAAAATGGACTCATTTAGCTGCATTTTTAACATAGTAACGGTATATTATCCCAATGGGGTAGAGGTTTATAGCTGTGTTACTAATGCTTGCTTATGTACATAGATCAAGAAAATATTTTTGGTGGTTAGATATGTTTCAGAAAACAATATATGTATCTCAGGTTTTGTTTATTGATATTTGACTTTTAATTTCAGAAAATATAAATCTTTTGAAGGAAAAGTCTTTCTTGTGTTCCATTTTTCTACTTATGCTAAAATCAAATATTAAAATGATTTTCACCAGATTTACAGAACTCAAGATTAAATTGAGAAAGGATGGCTATAAATATATTTTTATCATAAACATAGACTATCTTGATATGCTTGGAAAACTCTTTAATCCAAATGAGTAGTTTTTCTTAGTAGGTTTATTTGCTGTGAGGCAAATTTTTGGCTAGTTTTCACATGCAAATGCTTGATTGCTAACTGTTCACAAGATTCTCAGAGACTAGATGTGACTTCTGAGGTCATCTCAACACAATGTTGTTGAGAGCTGTATTAATCAAATTTACCATTAAATACATAATCCTGCTTATATTCCTATTCATACAAGATCTTTACAAGGCTATAATATGATTCTTAAATTCTTATGTGTAATAAAGAAGCACTTGTCTGATTTATTTAAAAAGTTGTACCTATGTGGAATTAGCTTTCAATAAGTTTTACAAATACACTCTCCCCATACATCTGGCTTTAACTTTTAGAATTTATTTTTAATATATGATTTTTTTTCAAAATAAAGCTTTGTGTAACCCAGTGGAATCTAAAATTTTATTGCAATGCTTTATAAAACAATCTAAAACATAAGAAAAATATTCATGAAAAGAACAAGATTTTTTTCCTCAGCTATTAGAAAGGGTGCTGCCAATCTGATATTCTAATAGATTTGAAAACTTTGAATGTATTTCCTAAAACAAGAACATTCCCTGCATAGCCACCATACTGTGACAGATAAAATAACACTGATGCATTTCTACTACACATTTGTCATGCCCCATTCAAGTTTCAACATTTTCCCAATAAAGTTCTTTTCAGTTGAAAATCTAATTCAGATTCAAGCCCTTCATTTAGTTGTGAAATTTCCTTAGTCTCTTTCAATCTGAAATAGTTTTTTGGTCTTTCTTTGGCATCTATGCCTTTGAATGTTATGGAAACTAGGACCAGTTATTTTTTAAAGCATTGTCAATTTTAATTTGTCTGATGTTTCCTTAAGATTAGATTCAGTTTATTCATCTTTGGTAGGGATATAAAAGAAATGATGTTGTGTCCTTATTGCATCTGCTGTGGTTTGGATATGGTTTGTTTGCATCAAAACTCATATTGAAATTTGATTCTCAGTGTGACAGTGTTGGGAAGCAGGGCTTAGTGGGAGGCATTTGGGTTCTGAGGGGAGATCCTACATTAGATTGATGCTGGTTCAGAGGAGTAGGTTCTTTCCTATGTGGAACTGAATTAATTACTGTAAGCGTAGGTAGTTTCCTCTCATGTTTGGTCTGTTTGCACACATCCACTTCCCCTTTCATTTTCACCATGAGTTGAAGTGGCACAAAACTCTTTCCAGATGAGCTGCCGGCTCTTGGACTTCCCAGCCTCCAGAATCCTTAGCTAAATACAGTCATGTGTTGCATAAAGAGCTTTTGGCCAATGATAGACAGTATATATGAGAGTGGTTTCATAAGATTCAACATCATATTCTTACTGTACCTTTTCTATGTTTAGAAGTGTTTGGATGCACATTTACTCTCATATTACAGGTGTTTACAGTATTCAACACAATAACATGCTCTACAGATTTTTTTTTTTTTTTGAGATGGAGTTTCACTCTTGTTACCCAGGCTGGAGTGCAATAACGCGATCTTGGCTCACTGCAACCTCTGCCTCCTGGGTTCAGGCAATTCTCCTGCCTCAGCCTCCTGAGTAGCTGGGATTACAGGCATACACCACCATGCCCAGCTAATTTTTTGTATTTTTAGTAGAGACGGGGTTTCACCATGTTGACCAGGATGGTCTCGATCTCTTGACCTTGTGATCCACCCACCTCAGCCTCCCAAAGTGCTGGGATTACAGGCGTGAGCCACCACGCCCGGCCTACAGATTTATAGCCTGCAAATAATAGGCAATATGGCAAATAACCTAGGTGTGTAGTAGGCTATACCATCTAGTTGTGTGTAAATACACTCTTTAAGCTCACACAGTGTCAAAATCACTTACTAATTTCTCAGAGTGTGTCTCTGTTGTTAAAAATGGCTGTAAACTTTTTTCTTTATAAATTACTCAATCTCGGATACTTTGTCATAGCAACATAAAAAAGATGAAGACGACATCCAATGGGTAGAACCACTTTGCTTTGTCCAATTTTTGATATTTATTGTGATCACTTGATTTAGGTGCTGCTCATCTTCTCCAACTGTAAATTTATTCTTTTCCATTTGTTATTAATAAGTAATTTTGAAGCTAGGCAGCTCCTCTGTTCTTTATTAATCTTTGCTAATTTAATCATATGTTCATAGACTTCAGGAAAATTTTAATGTGTTATTATTTATATTTGTCCCAGATTTAGCCAGAGTAATTCAAGCTGGCTTTTCTGTTCTTCTGACACCCCGATTGTTTTATTTTATAGTTATTTCTTTGTCTTTTTGCATGACAAGAAGTACCAGGCACATCTTGTATTTCCCAGCTCTAAGCTCTATCCCTGGATTCAGTCATTTCTGCAAAGAATCAAGAGGTTTTTTTTTTTTAAGAAAAATGACATATATAAGCCAAGGTCTGGTGATAGGAGTGCTCATGGCTATTGTGGGGTTGCGGCTCTATATCCTTTTAAGTGGACAGAGCTGTACATGTTTATGTATTTATTTCTCTTCGGGATTTTGTTTTTTTTAATTGACTACTTACTCTAGACTCTGACTTCTCATGCTGGACTAGAATTCATAGATGCCCTCCTCACCCCACTGGGGCCCAACACTCTGTGCCAGGCCATGTCTCCAAGTAGATTTTCTCTTCACACTGTGTGGACAACCTCCATACAAACCCCATTAGGTTTCTGCACATCACATCAGGCTACCATTATATCCAAATTGTCTTTATTTTCTCTGAAAAACAAATGACTTTAGGATTAAATGTTTCTGGAAGAAAAGAGAAAGGAAAGAGAAGAGAATGAAGAAGAGAAGAAAAATGTTGAATTATTCAGGAAAGATAGGAAAAGAGAAGAGAATAAAAGAACTTTAAAAAATGTCATCTCGGCCTCTTCTGCATTTCATAGATTGGGATAAGAATTATTCAGTTATTCTTTCCTTTTCTCTTGATTTAATATTCCCTCTATTCTGCATTATTAAAATAAACTACTGTTTTTAGCAATTTGATTATGATGTTTGTTGATGTGGGTGTTCTGGCGTCTATTTCAAATATGAACTGAGCTTCTTGGATTAATGGCTTTATAAAAAGGGGAAATTTGAACAGATACACACAGAGGAAGCATGCCATGTGAAACTAAAGGCAGAGATTGGAGTGATACAACAAAAGCTAAGGAATGTCAAGAAATACCCCAAGTTAGGAGGCAGGTATAAAAGATATTTTTTTCCCCATAGCCTCAATGGAATCAACTTCATCAATACCTTGATCTCTGACTTCTGCCTCCATACTATTAGACACTAAATTCCTGTTGTTCTGAGCAACTGCATTTGTAGTAGTTTGCTACAGCAGCTCTAGTACATGAATAAAGGTAGGTTTCTATTTCTCACCAAATTTAAAAAATATTTGGCCATCATAACTTCATATATTTTTATTTCTATAGGGGAGTCACTGAGCAAATTTCTAGAGTCATTCTTTGGTGTAGCTCCTTCTTTCCTGGTAGTCTGCCTCACAGACGGCTGCTGCCACTGTCTCCTTGTCCTCTGATTTTTGTTTCTTCAACTTAGAAAGACTGTTGTACCCTGTGTGCTTTAGATCCTACTCTCTGTGCCATAATTCAGAAAGTACACCAGGGCAATTGTAGTGCTCACTTCATTTATATCACTTCTATCAGGGGCCACAATTCTTTGTCCTTTTGTCATTAGTGAAAAGAGTTGTTTTAATAACTTTATGTAGCTTTAAGTTATTTTTAATAACAAGAGGATATTTTAATCCCAGTTACTCTATCATAGCCAGAAGTAGTAATACTACTACTTCCTTAGATATTTTCAGAGATCTCATAATTTGGCTTACTAATTCACCTAATAGACAACAGGTATAGATTCATTTTCTAAATATATTTTATATTTAAAATATATAAAGTTTTATTCTTGTCCAAGTTAGAGAAGTCATTTTTAAATAAAGCAGTAGAAAATGAAGTGCTGGTATCTATTAAGAATTGTTGATCATTTTTAGACAAAAAGACATAAATTAAACCCACCATGTCTTTTGAGAATCATCACCGTCAAAATTTTAAGCACTGTGTGATTTTCTTTTGAATTTACCAGTGTAGCCTTTGAAAGTTTTTCCTTCTCTCTAAAAATAGTAATAATCTTTTTTGTTAGCTTTATTTAAGGAGTTCTAAAGTGATATTAATTTGGAATCATTCTATAATTGGAAGTGCTGGCATAATAATGAACAAAAATTGACCAATGCACGTTAGAAATTTCATTTCCTTTCATTCAAAAGCTTTCTTTGATTGAGGAACTGATATTGGTACAAACACTAATCATATAACCAGAGATGATTCTCTCAATGATTCAAAAAAATAACAAAAATATTTCAATGCTTGGTTCTCATACGTAAAAAATATGAGAATCTTCAAACAAACACAGATACACTAATTATATAAAGACTAATAAGAAAACAGATTCCAGACCTTTTATCAGCTGCCACCTGAAAGATACACAAATTCTGACATCTACTGCATGTTAGCTATGTGATTCAAAACAAGATTTCACCATTGTTATTTCCAAAAACAGATTTGGCCACAAAATCATAGTTTCTGAGCAGAAGCAAAGAGCTTCCCAACCATGTATGAGATTTGCCAGAGGATTCAGTCAAGTGAAATAGAGCTGAAGACTCAGTCTGTCCAAGTCCAGACAAGGTATGTTACTGGACTACATGTTTCTGTTGGCTTTGATGACAGAAAACAAATGGATTATAACGTAATGAAAACTTTAATAATGACTTTCAAAGAAGACTGTGAGCTGAATTCATTCAGAAAATAAGATACTTGCAAAGAAAGGAAAGAGGTGTCAAATATAAAATATAGCAATATACAAATGTAAAATTTTGAGTTTTTTGAAAGAGAGGGTCTTACTCTGTTGCTCAGGTTGAAGTCAAGTGGTGTGATCATGGCCTTAAATTGCTGGCTTCAAGCAATTCTTTCACCTCAGCCTCCCAAGTAGATGGGGCTACAAAGGTGCACCACGAGGCCCAGTTAATTAAAAAAAAAAATTGTAGAAACAAGTTCTCACTAAGATGCCTAGTTTGGTCTCAAACTCCTGGCCTCAAACAATCCTCCTACCTTGGTCTCTCAAAGTGCTGAGATTACAGGTGTGAGCCATTGCAATTAGCCAAAATATAAAATTAATGATTACTTAGTATGTATTCACCTGATTACAGTTAAAAACTGGTCATTTTTCAAGTGTTGATCATGTTCATATTCATAAGCAATATGACATGTTCAAATGCCAACACACCAAAAATAACAATAAAATTGTTTGTGTTAAGAAGTCTGGTTTAGGAAAAATATTCACTGTTTTATTATTGTGTGGACAAGAGTCCATCAAGGTGATTCCCTCATTTTTAATTTATCATGAGATATACTTTTTTCCCCCTTGGGTAAAGTATGTGAAGTATATAGTTACAGTATTGGTAGCAGGTCAAATGTTAGATAGTATTCTATGCAACCCATTATCTCTGTTCCTTAGGCAAGATTTTTACCTTCTTTGTGCTCCAGATTTCTCACCTATAAAAAATGAATGGTAGTAAAGTTCTATTTCCCAGTGAATTGTTATAAGGATTAAATTTGTGTTCGGCAGTGCCTGCAATATCGTCAGCAGTAAAAAAGTGCTTTCTGTTACTGTTGTTACGTTGACGGAGATGTTTCAACTGAGAGTGAAAAATAGATGATGCAGGAGAGGAGCATTTCTGCAGTGATGTCTTTAGGTAGGTGAGGATACCTAGATGGGGTCTGGTGCCCAAATGGAAACTCTGGTCTTGGACAGAGGCATAGACTGTTTGTCCATATAAGCATGAAGCAAAGCAAAACACATGGCTGTAACATGGGACTAGAGTGGATGGGAAGTGTACTGGAAGCAGCTTGGAGAAGTTTGCCTAGATTGCTCACATTTTCTTTATGCATTAGGAACTAATGTCATCAGTTGGAAGTGAGAATAAGGAAGAAATTATTGGAGAAGCTGTGATAATGTCATTTCAGAGAGCTGTATAGTAAGTTGATGATGACAATGTAGTAGGACTCTAGAGGCAGACTCTGAAATACCAAGGAATATGGCAGAGAATATTATTGATATATTCTGAATATGCTGTTTTAATATTTATATAGGGTTTTAGATCCAGGACCAAACTCTACGTTATGTTTGACTTAAGTCCTGCAAACAATGTTATGAAGTGGTTATTGTAGTTTTTACTCTTTTCTTGATATTAACTAATGTTATTTATTCACTGTGATATTTTGATTACATTTTAACAAATTCAGAAGAAATTCTTGGTGGCTATAAACACATTGTTTTATATGCATACCTGCTTTCTGGATATGTGTGAATTTGGTTTAAATGATAAAATGTAATAGTAGAGAAATGTAGCAAGGATGAGGAACCACCTGGGCTTAGTGGTTGTGCATAGGCAGTGGAATCAGTCATACAAGATGCTGTAGGAAGGAAGAAATTGGAGACTGGAACATCACCAGGATTACCAGGATAGAAGGGAAAGGAAGTTAAGGGTGCATGCAAGATGTTCATGTAGAGATGAATTTTGTAATCGCAACTGGATAAAGAGGGAAGAAAGACTGAAAGTGCATGAGATCCAGGAAAAATATGTGAGGATTAATAGATTAGGGAAAGGACTTAGTTGTAGGTAATGGTATGTTCTGGGAGAAACTGACTGAGCAAGTTAGGAAACAATACTATGGAGTAAAAGAAATCGAGGACCTGGGAGTTCTGTATGTTTATGGCTTTATCCATATACATAATGAAAAAAATCACATCATTTTTAAAGATAATAACATCCAAGTGTTGGTAGAATCATGACCACATGATTCTTTTTTAAAAAAAAACCATCAGCTCTAATAACTCCAGTCTTTTTTTTTTTTTTTTGAGAAGGAGTTTCGCTCTTGTAACCCAGGAGTGCAATGACGTGGTCTCTGCTCACCGCAATCTCTACCCCCTGGGTTCAAGCAATTGTCCTTCCTCAGCCTCCAGAATAGGTGAAATTACAGGAGTGTGCTACCATGCCCAGCTAATTTTTTGTATTTTTAGAAGAGACGGGGTTTCACCATGTTGACCAGGATGGTCGCGATCTCTTGACCTCGTGATCCACCCGCCTTGGCCTCCCAAAGTGCTGGGATTATAGGTGTGAGCCACTGGGGCTGGCCAACTCCAGTCTTTTTAAAAGGAAAATTTATAGTGAGGTAGCTTCTTCCCAATTAAGATAGTTTTACAGGATAGAGTTAGTGGTCACATAATTTTCAGTGAAATGAAGACTGTAGGATAGACATGAGACTGGGATAGTCTCCTGTTCTTGATAAAATGGTCCATTCTCAATGTACTCTATACCTAGAGAGAAAATCGTGTGTTACATTGCTTCTGAAATCAGTAATTCATTAATTTATCCCTTCCAAAAACATATTTTGAAGAGTTTGATACTTTTAGTGATATTAATTAGAAGTTACCAGCCATGGTAGAGAAGTGCTGAAAATCACATATTGGAAAAATGAGGATAAATCTCACTTTGACTTTAAAAAATTAAAAATACTTGAAAGATTTCTTTCATGTATGAATGATCCATAAAATTCCTCTTTTTTTTTTTTTTCGTGGCAGAGTCTCACCCTGTTGCCCAGGCTGGAATGCAGTGGCACAATCTTGGCTCACTGTAACCTCTGCCTTCTGGGTTCAAGAGATTCTTCTGCCTCAGCCTCCCAAGTAACTGAAATTACAGGCACCCACCACCATGCCTGGATATTCTTTGTATTTTTAATGGAGACAGGGTTTCACCATTTGGTCAGGCTGAACTTGAACTCCTGAGCTCAAGTGATCCACCCACCTTGGCCTCCCCAAGTGCTGGGATTACAGGCCTGAGCCACCATTCCTCTTTTCTTTTATGTAATTATTTTTAGTAGATGACTAATTTTCTAGTTTACAGATTAAAAGGCATGTAAAACATTTCTAAAAATGACTGATAAAAAGTAATATTGTAGACAGTTAAAAGAAAAACAACTTGAACAGCTCATTTAGTGGTGTTTCTAACTGCTTTGTTACAGCGACGGTAGAGAAGCTTCTACTCTTATGAGATTCTATAGTTGCATATTCAGGAGCCCACATTTTGAAGGGAAATCAGGAATATAAACGCTGCTGCCAACAGCATTATTGGCATAGCTGGACATTGTGTTTATATTTTCACAACAGATCAGATTCATGCCCAGTTTCCACTCGGTGCTGGAAATAAATCCTGCCAACCACTTTGAAGAAGTGACTATGATGTTTTTTTATTCTTTATTTTTATTTCCATATTTAATTAAAAACAAAACAGCTATTTATCTACCGGGGTATGTTTATCCAGCAATATTCTCGCTGCAAATTTAAACTCTGAAAGTAATGATTCTTTCTGACAATAAACACAGTATTTAACATGTGCACCTGCTTAATTTAGATGCAATGCTAAACTAAAAAGTAAGAGAAGTGTTAGTTGGTGTAACTATGGGAGTGCACTTGGGTCTGGGTGAACAGTGACAGTTCAGTTGAAGATTATAGCTTCTTTATGAATAAACCTATAATACAATAAAATTTAAAATTTCAGCTGAGCTATTCATAAGCTATCAAAACTCCTAATCTAAAACTGTCATTTTCCAGATTAGCTAAAGTTGTCTTAATAGCCATGAAAATAAATCGAGCCATTATTTCAGAATAAAGTAATTGGACTTATTAAGACTGTGCTGTCTGAATCTTCATATGAGTTTAAAAGGAGTCTATTATCTTAACAAAGAGGCCAAATTAATTCTTGTCTGCATCCTGACATCAGGATGGGCTTGATATTTGGGGTAAAAATTATTCTTGTTTTATTAGAAATAACTAGCAAATAAATCTTAAGTGTTTTGTGGCATTATTCAGTCTTTAATCAAGTAAAGTAGTTGACAAAGTTTTCAACCACAATTAATGAAACAATTATCATTATTAACATTCACTCGTTCTCCTATCTATAAATCAGTCTGGATATACACAGTGAAGTAGATGCTATTCTTTCTCCCTAAATAGTGAGTCCTTAAATGCAGAGATGAATAATTTGCATAAGTATACTTTTCAGAGAGAAATGCATTTTGCTTCTTGAGATTCCTATAAAGTATTGTGGATAAAATTTGACTACAACCAGGACACAAACCTGGGACCCAAAAGAGCTTTATTTTGCCAAATCATACAGTCTAGACCATTACTTCCTTCCTATGTGCACTGTAAGTAAGACTCTTTAGTATTTCATTTCGTCTTTTAGCCTTTGGATTTTTTCTTCTGTATGAAGACAGGATCAGGTATCATGTGTGTGCTTTTGATACAAAATGGGCCAACCTTCTCAGCAGGTCCTTATGCTACACTGTAGACCCCTGATGTCACACTCAGAACTGTGTGGACATCTGACAGCATACTCTGGACTGTGGACAAAAAGCCATATTTTCTCAACGTCTTCCAGAGTCGTTGACATACTTTCAAAAGATAGGCTCCTCTCTTCTGGTAAAACAGACAAAATTCTTCTTCTGTCTTTTTCAAAAATGGAAGTTCCTCTCTTGCTCAAGGCAGAGAATCATTCACATTCTCCTAAGTATAATTAAATTTGTGAATTAAAGCATGTTTAATTATGTTCTTTATGAAGTTGATATAATTATTATGTTGACAATCACAATTTGCCACAGATGAAGGGATGAGAGGTGAGAAGAAATTGACTTGTTTCTTAATTTATCTTTTTGGTCAGCATTAATGAAGACATTTGTGATCCACATTTCACTCTTACAATTGTGGCAGTTACATAAATTTAGCATACTCTACATAATAAGCTTCAAAAAGTATTTTCATTGTGATATTAAGCATTTATATAGGAGGAAAGAATTTGATGTATTCAAAAATCCTAGGTTTATTCATTTCTTTATTCATGTACCAGTTCTTTACTTATATAATACACTACTTTTTAATCTTTTTTTTTAATTATAGAGTCTTGCTCTGTTGCCTGGGCTGAAGTGCAGAGGTATGATCACAGCTCAATACAGCCTTGGACTCCTGGGCTCACATGATCCTTGCACTTTAGTCTCCTGAGTAGCTGGGACCACTGGTGCAAGCCACTGGTGTTATGGGCTGAATTTTGTCCCCCCAAATTGACTTTTGAAGTCTTAACCCCAAGCATCTCAGCAATTTGGAAGCAAAGTCTTTAAAGAGGTTATATAGTTTAAATAAGACTTTTCAGGTGGCCCTTAACACAATGTGTGTAGTGTCCCTATATGAAAGGACCTTTGGTGACAGACATGTGTGCACATAGAAGAGAGACAATGTGAAGACAAAGGGAGAAGGGGACTATCTCTTATACAAGCCAAAGCAGAGGCCTCCTAAGGGGTTTACCCTGCCAAAGCCTTGATCACATTCTAACCTTCAGAACTATGAGAAAATGAATTTCTGTTGTGTAAGTCACAGTCTGCTGTATTTTGTTAAGGCAGTCTTAGCAAACTAATGCAACTGGAGAGGACAATGATAGTTTGGTGGCCATCAAAGAAGTATAGGTGAGGAGTGTTGAGAGCCTGCTTTTAGGCAATACTGTGAAAAAAGAGATAGAACTAATCAGACCGACATTTAGAAGTAGAATCCGTAGGACAAAAATGTTGCCCACGATGCAGGTGGATGGTGAGTGCATTCACATTCACAGGGAATATGGGGATTGGAATAAGTGAATAGAAGGTAGTGGAAATATATGTGCTTGATCTTGAACATGTTGAGTTTGAGATGCTTGTAAGACAACTAGGCAAAGATACCAGGACTTGTTTGCATACATGGGTTTAAAGCTGAGGCCATGTATGGAAAGAAAAGGAGAGTCAATTTTTCATTTTTAAAATGGGAATAAATTTGAATATATTTGGATGCCAAGGAACTTTGTCTTTTGATAATTTGATCACTGTGTGTCTAGATATGTATCGCTTTGAATTTATCCTGGTTCAAGTTTGTTGAGCTCTTGTATGAATAGATTAATATGTTTCATCAAATTTGGAAATTTTTTTGACTGTTATCATCAAAGATTCTGTCTTTTTCTCTGCTTCCTCTCCTGGGACTCTGATTATGTGTATGTTGTTGTGTTTGCTGGTGTTGCACCAGTCTCTGAGGTGCTTCTGTTCAGTTTCTTTAATTTCATTTTCCGTAGTTTGGAATGTAGAATCACGATTGACCTATCTTCAAGTTCACTGATTCTTTTTTTTTGCCATCTATCATTTGTTGCTCTTTGCTAGTAAACTTTCATTTAATTAAATTATTTTTTAACTTCTGGATTTCTATTTAGGTTTTTGCTATTATTTTGCCCATTTGATGGATATTTAGTGAAATATTATTCTCATCCTTTCATTCTTTAGACGTAGCTTACTTTAGCTTTTATAGTAGCTCATTAAAAATCCTTGTCTAGATAAATACATATATATGTAATGTGTATATATATATATGTTTATAAATGTGAGCTATATATATTTACATAGTCATATGATATATTCAAATAGCATATTCTATTGAACATTGATTTATCTTTGTCTTGTACAGAAACAAAACAGTCTACATTTAGATTTTAGTGTAGTCCAGAGGTATAACAGGTATTATGCTTTTTACTACACTTGCCACCTTTAGCTCTCATGAACACTGTGGTTGTGACTTATCAGCCATGACAATTTCAGGCATGGCCTTATAAACCTTCCTAACATTGTACACGGGGCAGCTCCTGCTAACTGAGCATAGTTGGTGTGGTACATGAAACTCATGTGCCATCGGTGATTAATGACTATTCTGTTAATATTTATATACTACATTATAAAACTCTATAGAAAAATCACCATGTCTGTAAAAGTGTTTAAAACAAAAGCATCTTAAGTTGTTAAAACCAGTTCTCTTTTATAAATATATGTACACCAACCTTGATTTACTATAAAATTTTAAACAAGTATATGATGTACCAAGTCTACTTTTAATCAAATGTGTTGAAAATATCTTGATTCAAGCTTCTAAAGTGCACCCTGGATTGCAGGTGTTCAAATGTGTGGCTATCAAGGTCAAACTGCCCCTTTTTGGAGTGTCACAGAAAGCCACAAGTTGGCACGGAATTTAGTCTGAGATGAGAGAATCAGTGTTAGAAAAGGCACTTAATGGCACATATACACCATGGAGTACTATGCAGCCATAAAAAGTGATGAGCTCGTGTTCTTTGTTCTTTGTTCCAGCTTCTTTGATGAAGCTGGAAACCATCATTCTCAGCAAACTGACACAAGAACAGAAAATCAAACACCGAATGTGTTGCTCATAGGCAAGTGCTGAACAATGAGAACACATGTGTGAGGGGAGGGGAGCATCACACACTGGGGTCTGTCAGGGGGAGCTAGGGGAGACACAGTGCGGGGTGGGGACTTGGGGATGGATAACATGAAGAGAAATGCCAGATATAGGTGATGGGGAGGAAGACAGCAAACCACATTGCCATGTATGTACCTATGCAACAATCTTGCATGCTCTTCACATGTACCCCAAAACCTAAAATGCAATAAAATATATATATAATAAATAAATAAAAATAAAAACAAGAAACACAAAATCCTTAAAAAAAAAAGTGAAAAGAAATATACATGTGCCAGATTCTCCCAGGTTAGTTGTTCCCTTTATAAGTAAGTGATAAGCCACTAAAAGTGCATTAACTCTTTTAGTCAATAAATCATTCATTACACACACACACACACACACACACACACACACACACACACGAAACAAAAGGCCCTTAAGGCAGATGACCAAGATTTAATTTAAAGGTGCCGTAAACTTTACAAATCAGGTACTAGAGTTGTATAGTTAAGTTTGGGACAGGATTTATGAAAATAGACAAGGTAAGAGGAAATGAGAATTTCCAAGGCTGTGCCTCCAGAGTAATTGGACTCACCTAAATGATATTGCTCTCAATTAGGGTATGTTTTTAGAAATCATAAAAATGTGTTAGCTCTTGCAATACATAATTTTATCTTAGGTTATATTTAAAATGTACCTCACGATATACTTCATATATGCTATGTGAAGCCTCATTGATCATACCAAGTATCACTATTTTCATTTTACAAGTTTATCCTACCAGTTCTGTTACATGAAAAACAAACGTCTCACTATGACGATAGATGTGCTGAGCAGAAACATTTTTGAGAGCTTAATTACTGTTCCTCTTAGACATAATTAGCCAAAAATTATTTTCATTTTAACTATAGAAGCAATTTTTATACACAGCTTTGGTTTATCAAGGTACCGTATGATCTATGATTTTGACATTTTAAAATTCTTCTTTCTTTAGTTGATTGCTGTTCCAAGTTGTGATCTTTAGTAAGAATGTTGATTTTCAGGATAAAAATATAACATTGAACTAAAGTATTATATCTTTGAGGATAAAGCCAGATATTCTTTAATAAAAAATTAATTATTGAGTACCTCTGTGATGCAGTATTTTGAAAGTTTCATAAAGCAACTGCGAATAAAAGATACATCTTTACTGTACTCATAGGGTTAGACATTGTGCCTATACTCATAGAGTTTATAATCTAGTGAAGGATATAGAAAAGAAAGCAGGTTATTAAAACCAAAAGTTATGTCCAAAAACCCCACAAGTCTGTAAGCACATGAGAAGAGCCTTTATTCAAAGGATTATTTCAATAAGAGAAGAATTATACTGTTATAAAAAGAGGGGCACTGTTACAGTTAGAAAGGGCTTTTCTTTATGGAGAGAAGAAAGCATCAGGTATGGAGAAATGGAGTGAGGTGGGATGATTGCAAAGCTGATAGTTCCTCCTATGGTCAGCAATTCTCTCTGCAGGGACTTTAAGGCAGGGTTATACTGTGTCCCAGAGCCCTAGGGTAGGCCAAAGTTCACTCCAGCCTGGGCGACAGAGTGAGACTCAGTCTCAGGGGAAAAAAAAAAAAAAAGGATAGGAGAGAATAGGAGTGTAGAGTGTCTCTGGTCTCATCCTTGGTAAACAAGTGAGCTCTCCAGGAGTCTTATTTAATTCATTCAGGGAAAGGGGTTCTTTTTGGTAAATCATTTTCCTGAACACAAGGTGTGGGGGGATATATTTTACCTGTTGCTGTTTTTCAGGAACAAAGGGCTCAGGTGACATTATATGTATCATTCTACATGGTTCATGATGGAAGCTATGATGGAATATTTGCAGAATGTATGGAAACACCAAAAGGAAGTCAGGGAGGAAGTGCTTTTAAGAATCAGAAAGGCTCTGATTTTGAGAATTAGTAGAGTCAAAGATGCAAAAGGATCATTCAATTAAGAGACAGGAAATGTATAATTTACTTACAGAATATATGGCCTTGTAGATTGCATATTAGAGTGAAAAATTCATCCCCCACTCACAGATATGTGCAATTAGATTTTTATTTTGTGTGTGTGTTCATGCAGTGGTACCTTCGCTTAGTGTAAGACACTTGAGAACCAGAAAGGAGTTGATGTTTCTTCGCAAGGTCATGCTAACTGCAGGACCCCAGCCCCTAATACTTGTTCCTTGCAGGAATTATGGGAGCATCAGGGCTGGATTCAAGCAGATCTACTGTAGGCAGAATAAGGAGGATAAACATTTGGTCGACACACATGTGGTGCAAGCTAAAAGTAATGGGACTGAGGAACTCTGGTGTGTTAGCTCCTGAATCTGGATAGGAAGAGTGGAGGGAAGAGCATGTAGTTTGAATCACCAGGCCTAGGGAGGAAGGATTCTTTCCAAGACCCCTGCGCAGTTGTCTCCTAAAGTGTTTCCCACTTCAATCAGATTTGACTCAGAATCTGAGGTGGCACTTTGCCATCAACATTGATGGTTTAGCACTGTATGTATATAGTCACTGGTCACTCATTTCGGCTAGGTACTGTGTTATCTTCAGATATATGGTGTTAAGGAAATAGTGAGAGAAAAATTTAATTATTTCAGAGGACCACCAGGTAATTAATGATGGAGTTTACATTACAAACTCAGATGATCTGGTCCTGAGTCTGAGCTCTTCACCACCACACTATGCTGCCATTCAGCATTGAGACGCCGTGGTACTGTAAGTCAGAGGGGCAAAAGAATATACTTTGGGGATTGTAGGGATGGGAGTTAGTCTAAAGATCAAGTGCAGATTAGATCTTGTAGCAGATCATGGCCTCTTTCCAGAGGTCTGTGTCTCAGGTATATTTGTTAGAGCAGAGGAGAGAAGATACTAGTTTTCCTTCTAAATGCAAATGGTCCTGGATTGATAAATTACCAAGTCTTCAACATTTTCCTGGTATTTGAGGGAAGACAGAAACCTTTGAGAATCCCTACTTGGTGGAAGATAGAAAACTCTGATAATCCCTAATGTGAGGGCAGAAGGCATTAAGAAAGGAATGCAGCAAGAAAGCAGATCTTCCCATCCACCCCCATGATGTAGCGTATGCTGGGATCAGCCTGGGACCTGAACTTAAAGCCAGTTTGCCACGCTTGACAGTCACTACTGATATGAGAAATGGAATAGATGGTCCTTTCATTGGTTTCCAGGGTCTTCTAAGTAGTAAATCTGCTCTGGTATACATTGTTTGTGCACAGTTCCACCAATTCATTCTCTTTTTAAAAATCAAAAATAGTAATTTGTGTCTGAAGATAGTGTCTTGCGGTATTTTTCTACTCAGATTTTTATGAAAGTTGTTAAGTTTCTAAACAGCTGACCTCTTAGGAATGACAAGGAAATACATCACTGAGCTCCTGACTCATAAATCTGATTTTCTGTTTTTGAGAGGTTCTTTATTTTCAGATGCCTAAACATAATCCACAGAGTTCTGTTGCATTCATTTTTATTTCATAGAAGCTTTGATTTGATGGAATAGGAAGTGGAATTCTATCCAAAACTTTAAAGATTCCTTCATCTAATAACCCTCATACACTTTTTTCTCACCAACTTTGTTTTAATATTTTTTGCACTCTTCCTGCTTTTTATTCAGGCCTCAGCAAAATCGGATGTTTATGGTGACATCTATATACAAATTTGGTTTTGTCCATATAGTAGGCATAGCATGTATGATCATAGGAAGGCTACATTTGGGCTAAATAACTCCTTTTCCTTCAATACTTTGAGCATGTTTCCTGGATTTCATATGCAAATCAGAATGCTTTATTATTTCTGTTAAATAACTTGATCACTTTCGTAGAGCTTGCTGCACACCTCTGCGTTTTGTAGCATATTGTTTTTGGTAGTTAAATAAGGGGGAGCAACCAAGTCCAGCAAAAGCACACTGCTGATGTTTAGGAAACACTCTTCAGCTGTCACGACCTCAACTACTTTTTTATTTTATTTATTGTACTTTAAGTTTACGGAATACTCTTCAGCTATCACTACCTCAATGACTTTTTTATTTTATTTTATTCTATATATAATATTTTAAATTCTGGGGTACATGTGCAGAACATGCAGATTTGTTACATAGGTATACACGTGCCATAGTGGTTTGCTGCACCCCATCAACCCATCATCTACATTAGGTATTTCTCCTAATACTATCCTTCCCCTAGCCCCCACCTCCCAACAAATCTCAGGTGTGTGACGTTCTCCTCCCTGTGTCCATGGGTTCTCATTGTTAAATTCCCACTTAAAAGTAAGAACATGTGGTGTTTGGTTTTTTGTTCTTGTGTTACTTTGCTGAGAATGATGGTTTCCAGCTTCATCCATGTCCCTGCAAAGGACATAACTCATTCTCTTTTATGGCTGCATAGTATTCCATGGTGTATATGTGCCACATTTTCTTTATCCAGTCTATCTTTGCTGGGCATTTGGGTTGGTTCTAAGTCTTTGCTATTGCGAACAGTGCTGCAATAAACATACATTTGCATGTGTCTTTATAGTAGAATGATTTGACATATTAAAATTATAGAAAAGCATAAGAACGTAAGACATACATAACTGCTCTCCAGTATAATTAGCAACTGTTAGCATTATGCTGTATTTGCTTTGTATCTTGAAATAAAATATAACACTTTACATTTATATACATATATATAAAGTTGGAAATTTATTTATCACCTATTTCCAAATTTCCCTTTGTTTTCTCACCCCTCAATCTTCTGACAGCCACTGTCAAAATATAATTGCATTCTTTCTTTTTAAAAGTATTTATTTCAATAGCTTTTGATACACAAGTGGTTTTTTTTGTTACATGGATGAATTATATAGTGGTGAATTCTGAGATTTATTGCACCTGTCAACCAAGTGATGTACATTGTACCTAACGTGTAGTGTTTTATTCCTATTGCTTTCACCGTGCTCCTTGTGAGCCTCTAAAGGCCATTCTATAAACCTTTGTATACTCATAGGTTGGCTCTCACTTGTGATAACATCTAGTTTTTGTTTTTTCTACTCCTGTGTCACTTAGAATAACAGCATCCAGCTCCATCCATGTTGCTGCAAAAGACATTACTTTTTCCTTTTAATGGCTGAGTAGTATTCCATAGTGTATATACATTTTCTTTATCCACTAGTTAGTTGATGGGCACTTAGGTTGGGTCATCTTGGTAATTGTGAATTTTTCTGCTATAAACATATGTGTGCAAATGTCATTTTCATATAGTGACTTCTTTTCCCTTGGGTAGATACCCAGCAGTGAGATTTCTGGGTCAAATGGTAGGTCTCCTTTTAGCTCTTTAAGTAATCTCTATAGTGTTTTCCAGAGAGGTTGTGCTAATTTACATTCCCACCAGCAGTGTATAAGCATTTCATTTTTTCCACTTCCATGCCAACATCTATTGCTTTTTCACTTTTTAATTAAGGCCATTCATGCAGGAGTAAGGTGGTATCTCATTGTGGCTTTAATTTACATTTCCCTGATGATTAGTGATGTTAACAATTTTTTCATATGTTTATTGGTCATTTATGTATCTTCTTTTGAGAAATGTCTATTCATGTCCTTTGCCCATTTTTTCTTGGGATTATTTGTTTTTGTCTTGCTAATTTGTTTGAATTCCTTGTAAATTCCAGATACCAGGCCTTTGCCCAATGCACAGTTTGCAAATATTTCCTCCCATTCTATGGGGTTGTCTGTCTACTCTGCTGATTATTTCTTTTGCTGCACAGAAGCTTTTTAGTTTAATTAAGTCCCATTTATTATTATTTTTTGTTTCATTTTCTTTTAGGGTCTTAGTTAATAATTCTTTGCCTAGACCAATGTCTAGAAGAGTTTTTAAAATATTGTCTTCTAGAATATTTATGGTTTCAGGTTATATATTTAAGTCTTTGATCCATCTTGAGTTGAATTTTGTATAAGGTGAGAAGTAGGGATCCAATATCACTCTTCTGTATATGGCTTGCCAGTTTTCCCAGCGTCAGTTATTAAATATGTCCACTCCCCAATTTATGTTGTGTATGCTTTGTCAATGATCAGTTAGCTTTAAGTATTTGGCTTTTTTTCCAGGTTCTCTATTCTGTTTCATTGGCTTATGTGCCTACTTTCACGTCAGTACCATAGCCTTCTGGTAGAACTTGAAGTCCAGTAATATGATGCCTCCAGATTTGTTCTTTTTGCTTAGAATTGCTTTGGCTATTCAAGCTCTTTTTTGGTTCCATATAAATTTTATAATTGTTTCTTATAATTCTATGAAAAATGATGTTGGTATTTTGATGGGAATTGCACTGAGCCTGTAGGTCACTTTGGGTAGTACGGTCATTTTCACAATATGGATTCTTCCAATTCATGAGCACGGGTACATTTCTATTTGTTTGTGTCACAGTATAAATTGTGTCTATAATTTCTTTAAAGGGATTGAGTTTTTGATTTGATTCTCAGCTTGGTTGTTGTTGGTGTATAGCAGTACTACTGATTTGTGTACATTGATTATGTAACCTGAGACTTTACTGAATTTGTTTAGCAAATCTAGGAGTCTTTTGGAGGAGTCTAGGATTTTCTAGGTATATGATTATCTCATCTGCAAACAGTGATAGTGTGACTTCCTCTTTTCCATTGGGATGCCCTTTAATTCCTTCTTTTGCCTAATTAGTCTGGCTAGAACTTTCAGAATGATGTTGAATAGGAGTTGTGAAAGTTGTCACCCTTGTCTTGTTACTGTTCTCAGAGGGAATGCTTTCAACTTTTCCACACTCAGCAATGCTGGCTGTAAGTCTGTCATACATTCTTTATTATTTTAAGGTAGGTCTCTTCTATGTCTAGTTTGTTGAAAGTTTTTGTCATAAATGGATGCCTGATTTTGTCATATGCTTTTTCTGCATCTATTGAGATAATAATGATTTTTGTTTTTAATTATGTTTATGTGATATATCAGATTTATTGACTTGCATATACTCATCCCTGCATTCCTGGGATGAGACCCACTTGATCATTATATATCACCTTTTTGATGTGCTGTTGGATTCAGTTAGAGAGTATTTTATTGAGGATTTTAAAATCTACATTCATCAGGAAAATCAATCTATAGTTTTCTTTTAGGTGTGGTGTCTTTTCCTGGTGTTGTTATCAGGGTGATGCTGACTTCATAGAATGATTTAGAAAGGAGTCCCTCTTTCTCAATCTTTTGGAATAGTTTCAGTAGGATTGGTACCAATTCTCATTGAATGTCTGGTAGATTTCAGCCATGACTCCATCTGGTCCTAGGCTTTCTCTTGAAAGTGTTTAAATTGCTCATTCAATCTTGCTGTTTTTTACTGGTTTGGTCAGGTTTTCTATTACTTCCTGCTTTAGTCTAAGAGAGTCGTATGCCCAGGAATTTATATATTTTCTCTAGGTTTTCTAGTTTATGCATATAAAAATGTCCTGAATTATCTTTTGCATTTCTTTTTAAAAAACATTTTAATTTTTTGTGGGTACATGGTAGGTGTACATATTTGTTGGGATACATGAAATGTTTTGATACAGATATGCATTGTATAATAATCACATTATGGAAAATGGGGCACCCAAGCCCTAAAGCATTTATTCATTGTGTTACAAACAATCCAATTATACAGTTTTTTTTGAGACAGAGTTTCACTCTTGTTCCCAGGCTGGAGTGCAATGGTGTGACCTTGGCTTACTGCAACCTGCACCTCCCAGGTTCAAGTGATTCTCCTGCTTTCACATGTGAAAACTCTATAAGAGTTTCTTGGTTACAGAAAGTCTTTGTATGATGGCTTTCTCATGTGCCGGTTGTAGCAGCAATGTGCTCAGTGTGTGAGCAAGTTCACTGTTTTTTATGGAGTTGGGATGGTAGATATCTCTTTTTTTTCTTTTTTAAATTATATTTTAAGCTCTTGGGTACATGTGCAGAATGTGCAGGTTTGTTACATAGGTATACACATGCCATGGTGGTTTGCTGCACCCATCAACCCATCATCTACGTCAAGTATTTCTCCTAAAGGATGGTAGAGATCTCTGAAAGTTTTTATCATTACCATGTGGCATGCATTTTTAAAATTTATTTTCTCTCAGTATTTTATTTCCTGGTTTGATAGTTCAGGCTTCAGGCCAGTAGAGGAGGTGTCCCTGGGTAGAAATCAGTTGTGGCTAAAGCAGGTGAGTAAATGCAATAACCAGTGGTGGGCAGAGGTCCCAGCCTTGACAGAGGTGGCCAGAAGAGCTCTCACTAAGGGCTTCTTAGGGGGAAAGGTTGGAACCACCTCAGATCCCTGACGGGTCAGCAAGAAAGTTATCCACCTCTTAGACACACTCCTTTCTCAGTGCTCCAGCTATTCAGATCAGTCAGGCAACTCTTTTCATCTATAGGAATGTTGATGTTCCAAATAGGGCAGAATTATGACTCTGTCTCTCAGGAAAGCCTGAACCTGGAGTTTGCTCCTCCTGCGTGGATGCAGTCACCCTCATCTGTTCCAGAAAGACTGTCTATAGTTGCACCCATGCTGTGTTCCCACGGGGAAGAGCCCCAACTGTGCCTGCAGTGGTGGACAAGAGGGGAAAGAGATCCCCTTCTCCAAGGCCCTTAAGGCACGCCAGGGCTATCTGACTGTTGGGTTAGAGCTGAAGACTTTCCCTACTGTGCCCAGCACTGCAACTGTGCCTATGTTGAAAGAAACTTCCCACAAGCAGACAGATCTGGTACTTAAGTCCTGCTGTCCAGATTTTTTTTAGCCCACAGGTGTTCCCTTGTTGTGGTTCACACACTCCCCCTTCCCCTAGGAGTTGGAATCCCTGAAGGCCAGACTACTGTGAGGGTTGTTGCTCCTCTGGATCTAGCTGCCCAGTAAAGTTGCCACACTCCAGCCTGGTACTGGGGAATGTCTGCAAATCCTCGAATCTCCCAGCAGTGGGTAGCAGCACCAACTCTAATGGAGGTGACAGGAAAGTGACATAGACTCTTTGAGATTCCTTGATTATTGATAGCTATAGTGTGTTGGCTCTCTCGAACTTGGTTAGAGTAGTAATGACCCAGTCATGTGGACAGACTCAGGACCTCCTGGTTAGCCAGAGTGGTGGAGGCCATAATGACAGCTGAAATCATGCAGCCCTCTTCTCCTTCCTAGGTACAGTGTTATTCTACCAGGAGACGCTATAATGGAATGTGTTAGATTGGCTGGCTTCCAGGCATGAAGTGACATTTGCAAAACAGCACCAGCTGCAGTAGTAGCAGCGGGACTTTTGCTTACCTCATGTTTCCTAGGGTGGGTACTCTTTTTTCTTAGGCAATGGGTGGGGCCATATAGTTCCTAAGAGTTTCTGTGCTTTGTGTTAAGCTACCAGGGCTGGTGATAGGGCAAAGCCATGTGGGGGTAGTGTCAGGTGTCTTTGCACTGAGTCTCTGTGTGCAGGGCAAGCAGCAGACCCTGGGTGTCGAGGAATGGGAGAAGTTCTCAGGCCACTGGATTGATATTCCAGAGAGGAGTGTTGCTGCCTCTGCTGCACAGAAGAGTTTATGCAGGAAGTGAACCCCACACAGGTAGCAGTTACCCCACACAGACCTTGCATTCTTGGTGAGGCAGTTCACTCCCGTAGTGTTTATTAGCAGTGGACTAGGTTTCAGTAAGCCTGCACTCAGAACTCTCATCTGCCCCAAGTCATAAGCTTTTGCCATGGATATAGAAACTGTGGCTTTCAAGCCATGCCCCTCTCCACCCCCTGCAAACCTGGGCACTTAGCTTCTGTACTCATGGCTCCTGCACTCTTGGATGCAGCCTGCTTTTCACTCTTCCCTGTCCTGGCCCTGGCCAAGGGAGTTTGTCCACACTCAAAATTATATCATGAGCCCCAGCTGGGGGGTTCTTTCAACCTGTGATCACTGCCTGAACTTTTTAGATGTCATCCACAGGGCTCCCTTTGAGGAACAATAAGCAATGGCTTCCCTCAGTTTGTGCTGAGAACTGGGAGTGCATGCAAGGGTCTTCCTGCTACTGCTCCTACTTTTATATTTCATGATCCTCCTCAAGTCAGTTCCTACACTAGGTAGGGTTAAAGTCTTCCCCTGTGGCCTGGACTTTCAGGGTCCCCAGTTGGGGTATACATCCTGTAAACAGTACCGCTCCATTTCACACTCTGGGGACTCACAGACCTTTCTCTTAACTCATGGTGAAGGCTGCAGTCCCTGCTTCTTTCTAAAGGTCTGTAGATTCCTTTAGTTTTCGTGTTCAGTTCTCGTGTCACTTCTGGAAAAAATGTTCACTGTGTCTGGTCCTCCTTCTAAGCTAATTTTACATTGATGACCAAAAATAAGATAGATTTTTTCAGGTTTTGAAAAAATCCCAACAATACATAAATTGTATATATTATTCTATAATACTCTCTTTTATTCAACATTTTGTTTTTGAGATCTATATAATACCTGAAACTGATAAAATTGGTCATGTGTTTTTAAAACAAACGTCAATAGCTAATAAATGGCTCTCCAATATTATTGTGAAAATCAGCACCAACCAGGTGAATTTGCTGCAAGCAAGACTTATAAAAAGAACTCAACAAGAAGCATGACTGAACTGTGAAACCAAATGGAAAGGGCACAGATGCAGTGTTCCACAATAATGATAATCGGGATAAAAATGCTGACCTGAAGTATATTTTAGAGGCCAGCTGCTAGAGAAAGCATTTGATTCTTTCTTTCATATGCTGTAATGGACGGAGTCTCCTGGGATAGTGATCCAATTTGCCTCAGGCTGGTTCTGTCCAGGGCTCGAAATGAAAAGTTTCCCCATTAATGGCAGTCCACCCACACCATCCATAATTGGAAGCAGTGCAGCCACCTCTTTGAGGCCTCCCGCTGGTGCACAGAGATGGAAAGGGATGTGGCCCATCTGGCTAGCCTCTGTCTCAGTTACTGTCCTTTGGGGAACATAATGTATAATAAATTCAGTTTCAGTGTGGATGCTATAAAAGATCAGGGACCTGAACTTCTCATGTGGAAAAGGGACAATGGGCCCACTCCAAAATATTAACAGATATGTGGGAAAACTGATACATGTCTATCATTTTACCAGCAGCAAATGTATTTCTACAGAACAAATAGAGTATTTCTATTGGCCTTCAGTTATATTTCCTGGCTACAATGTTAAGACATCATTTCAAACAGTGATACTTGAATTACCTACATCTCATATTTCAGAGATCCTTATGAACTCAAAAATTTAATTTCAGGTTTTTTTTGGGGGGGGTACTTTATAGGAGCTTTTTACTCAGAATTTTCATTCTCCTTGAATTTGAGTTACTTAAATGTGGGAGAAAAGACCCCTAAACCATTTACTTGAGTTAAAATGTCAGACCCTATAATTTTCCATTCAAATGTAGATGAACAGGATGATACTCCACATCTTATCATTGCCCTAAGAATTTCTATTCATCCTTAAAATTATATCTCAAACTTGAACTCTTTGAAAATAGCTGCTAAGATCTATCTTTGCATAATGTATATGCTTCCTCTGAGCTCCTATAGCATTTTCATTTTGTGATTTTTTATCTTATAGTAGTTTTCACTTTCCATTTAGAATCATGAATATATTTTGTATAAAATGTGTAACTCCTCCATCTCATTGTATTTTACATTGCTTATAGGAAGAAACTCTGTCTAATTAAGTTTTCTATCCTCCATAGTGTCTATCACAATGCCAGACACACAGTAAGCACCAGATAAATATGAATTGATGAAATGTATGAGCAAATAAATGAATGCCAAAGGATAGGTTTTAAAACACCAGTAATCTTAAAATACACACAAAATATTTAGTCTTCTTAGATGAAATGATATATTCAAATTGATTATCAGCTTAAATGTTGTATTGTATAACTAAGATTTTAAATTATAGTTAACATTTAAGAAATAATGGTCAATGTCAAGAGTATTTACGTTGACATATCTTTCTCTCTATTATGTATGATATATGTATATATGTATTGCAAGAGTGAGGGAGACAGAGAGAGAGAGACCAATCAAAGGGTAAAGAGAGAGCTAACTAACTAATGGGAATGGAGTGCCTATTGCATGGAAATTACTCAATTAAGTTCTTTGTTACATTATTTATTCTGTACTTAAAATACTTGCTACATCATTTCTTCTATACTGACACCTTTATAAGCCTTTATGTAAAATATTTTAAGTGGCAAATAAATAACAACATAGAGAACCAGTATAGAATTGTTTGTGGAATTTGCAGTAAATCAGACCTAAGCCCAGTCCATGAGCCACCATTTTCTCAATTACCATTAGCAATAGTCTCTACCTCTTAAAATTGTGAGGATTATAGAAAATGATACATACTTAGGAGAGTTAATACTCAGAAAGTACTAAGTAAGTACTAAGTATTAAGGCTTTATAAAAGTATATTTTAAGTAGAGAATAACTACTTATGCTAGCTAATAAGTTACTTATTCTTTAGCCAGTAAAAGTTCCCAGTTTACCTAGTAGAAACAATTGCATAAAGCTTCAGTACCATGTTTGAGGTCACATGGCTCTTAATCAGCAGAAGGCACATATATATTAAGCATAAATAAATGAAATATTAGTAATTTCTCTTAGAACCACGTCTATCAGAAGATTATTCATTTTATAATTAGAAAGAAGTTAACAAGAAGTAATGTGTCAGTATTTCCAGAGGGTGAAATTTTGGGACCACAGTTTGAAAAGTCTAAAGACAAACCAAACTTATGTGAATTTAAATTATATATTGACCATTTTTGTCAATGTTAAGAAGAATGTTTTCTTCATAAACCATAAGTATTTCATGACACGCAAACTTTTGTTGTTGTTGCTGTTGAGAAATACTTATAGATCCTAGAACACACTAAGCATGCATATGAGAGCAAACTTAGAGCATTTTACTGATGCACACAGGATCTTTAGTGAAGGTTTGCTGCATATTTCTGGTATGAGTTATTTGAATTAACTTTGGATCTAGTCTCTGTTAACTATATAATCGTACACTCATCCAAAATTTCCTGGGTAACTAGATCAATCTTACTAATTTTTGAAATATGTATATAAATGTGTACATTTGCAACTGGAAAGTTTGCACAACCAGAAACCTCATGTAAGTGAAATAATCGGCTAATGAGAAGCCCAGAACAATGAATAAAAAACCATTTCAGTAGAGCAATTGTGTTAATATCTTTGATTATGTCATCTTTTAAAATCTTTGATTGTTTTATTGAAGCATACACTTAAATAATCATTCTAACTTCACAGGCTAATGGTACAGTGTGTTTGTGTTAGTGATATTAATAATACACTAAGAGGGATGGAAGAACATTATTTGAGACCTGCCATAAAAGGGCAATATAAAGTAGTTTGTGGAATTTTCAGTAAATCAGACACTAGCCCAGTCTATAAACCACTATTTTCTAAATTGATGTTAGTAATAGCCTTTACCTCTTCAAATTGTGAGGATTGTAGAAAATGATACATGTATAATAACATGCTTAGGAGAATTAGTAATCAGTAAATAGTGGTTATTTTTAAAGGAGATAGTTTTCTACATTTAAAGAATTTCCAGAAAACTGATTAATAGTAGAATGACTTCATTTAAAGACTACTGATTACTTATAAAGTAAATTATATCAATAAATGAGTGAATTATATCCATATAAAATCCTGGAAGGCAGTAGACATTTTTATTTATTTATTTATTTTACTGTTTATCCATTAACCATGATTCATACCTGGTATCCATGATATTCCCTTGACTTGCACCTCCATTCTGTGAAATTCTTACGTTATTATTATTATTATTATTTTGCCTTTTTGAGAAAATTCCATCTAATTCTACTTTGCTGATACTGCGCCTCTTACTTTTTCTGTTTGATCTTCTTCCCCCAGGGATTGCCTTGTGGTCCCTTTTGCATTCCCATTTTCATTGCCTTTATTCCCTTTCATTTATTATGACATTTTCTTTCCTGATGTTTATGATAAGCCAATTTAATTTACCTTTATAAAGGTAAATTTGTCTTCTCTTTTGTGGGTGCCTTTTCCACTCCTTAAATGTAGGTAAATCCAAAAAGCTGCGTTTGCCCTTTGTTTTTCTGATTTCATGAGTTTATCCTGAGAGGCACCACACACAGGTTTAACTAACTCTTGCCTTCTTGACTCTGACATCTTTAGCCCAGTCTTTTCTCCTGAACAACAAACTTGTATTATTCAGGGGTCTTGAGAGAGAGGAGAGAGAGAGAGAGGGAAGCAATGGGAGACATGTAAATATATAAGAGGAAATTTATTATGGGAGTTTACTTGCACAATTATGGAGGCTGAGAAGTCCTGTATGTAATCTGCAAGCTGCAGAACCAGGCATGCCGGTATTGTAATTCAGTTGAAAGGCCCAAGGACTAGGGGGGCAAATAGCATAAGTTCTGGATTTCAAAGGTACAAAAATCAGGAGCTCTAATGTCCAAGAGCAGGAGAAGATGAATGTCCTGGTGCCAGGAAAGAGAGAAAAAAATTTGCTTTCCCTCTGCCTTTTTGTTCTATTTGGGTCCTCAACAGACTGGATAATACCTGCCCATACTGGTGAGAGTGGGTCTTCTTTACTCAGTCCATTGATTCAAATGCTAATCTCTTTTGAAAAGATCTTCACAGACACACCCAGAAATAATATTTTTCCAGCTATCAGGGCATCCCTTAGCCCAATCAAGCTGACACAGAAAATTAACTATCATATGATTCTCCTCTTCAACTCCCTCTAAATATCTCCATCCGGACACCTCAAAGGTATTTTTAACTCACTATTTGAAAAGTGTCTCATAGTCACGAAGTTGTCAACACTCAGTTACTCAAGCTAGAAACCTGGTAGTTACCCTTGGCTCTTCCTTTTGTCACACCACACATCTAATCAAATTCAGCTAACTAGTTTTGAAACTTCCCACCTGACTATGTCAACTTTGTCAGGCTCAGTTAAGATTCTTAGGATTACAAGCGATATAATATGTTTTGTGTTAGGTTGAGCACTTCATAAAAAATATAGACTGCTTAACAGCCAACTCTCTTAAAGGGAAGGAATGAGACAGTTCCAGGAACTCTAGAAATTTCTGGGTTTTCCCTTTGGAATTATAGTATTTGAAGAAAGGTAGCCGTTGTAACAAACAACAGCAAAATCATATCTCCAACAAAATAGAAGTTTATTCCTCACTCATAGAAAATCCAGAATAAGTATTCCTTAATATCAGAAGACACTGTTTCAAGTCAAGATCAGAATCCAAGACTTTTATATGTGACGCTGTAACACTACATGTGGCATCTAATGTACCTGGGTTAATCTGTGTGAAGTGGTGAAATGGGAAGGAACATGGAGGGTTGTACTTGGGTAATTATTGGCAAGTCTCAGAGAGGCCACACATAATATCTCTTCACACTTCACTAATTGGAAATCAGTCACATGGCCACATGTATCACTAAGAGAAGCTGAAATGTTTTCTAGCTGTGTGCAAGGGAAAACAGAGAGTAGGCTTGGTAATCAGCTAGTAATTTCTGCCAGAGCCCACGTTTCTGCCACTAAGTGTGTGTATATATCTCAACCTTCCTTCCATGACAAGAACATGCTCATCACCCCTCCAGGAGAGACAATTCAAAGCCACCTCTGGCTTGCTTTCTTGAGTCCTTGATTGATGTGCAATTCTTACTATCAGGACATAAAATGATGACATCTTTAACCCTGCTGTAACCCAACTGTAACCCTATATATGATGGCACAGAAATAGGAGCAACACAAGGATTCCCATTTGAAAATGAAAGGATAAAAGATAAATGGTGGACATATTCTGTTACAATTATGAGTTCTTGCTGGGAAAACTTTGCAAACTCCTTATCATGGCTGACTGGCTTCTTGACTAGACCCTGATTATTCTATTTGCTGAGAAGAAAATTCTTAGCTATGACATCTAACTTTATTCTCTTGTTTTGTTTTGTTGCATGTACATTATCTTCGAATGCTCTAATTGGAGTGGACCTTCTGAGTATAAGTTACCTTGGGACTTTTGCTGTTTTTGTAGTTCTTTTCATGGTTAATAGTTTAGGCAGTACTGAATGTTGTTTTAAGACTGAACAATAAAAAATGTTTTGGTCCGAGGTCAAGTGTCTAATTTCACACAATTCCCTCAGAAACCAAAATTGTTTCCCATTTATTGTTTTCAGAAATCCTATAGGCTAGTAAACATCTCCAGAGTTCTTTCCTGGGTACAATGAACAAGCCTGATATAGTTCTTGGTTTTCTAGTTTCTATTGATTTTTTTCTTCTAAATTGAATGGTGGTTTATTAAAGCCCTTTGAGATAGTAGATGGGAAAGCCTGTAAAAATCTGATTTTTGCTACATGGTTGTCACTTGCCTGATTGATTGAGAAGTCTTCAGGTTCTTGTCTTTTGTAATTTGGAGTCCAGGTGAAGTTAATTTTGCCAACCCTGCAAAACTCATGCTCCAGTTACCATTCTATATCTTCTTTGCTTAAAAAATTGTAACTTTTTACTTTATTTCTTGTGACTCCTTGTTAAAAGCAGCCAAGAGAAGCCAACATATACTTATCATTTACTTTTAGAAGTCAGGCCTTGTAGTCTTCCAAGTAACTGCAGACATATGTTTGACCAATTGTGTTTCCTCTGCTTAATAAGATTTTTCCATTTTCCAGCCTGTGCTGTGCTAAGTGCTGAGACACTGGGGTTGTTCACCCAACCACCACCCTCAGACTGTGAATAACTTAATTGGAAGAGCTTAATTTACTCATACTAATAGCTGTCATAAGCAATGTAATTCATAGTTTATGTACCTAATATTTTTTGTACAAATGAATGACACGGGTCAAAGAACTAGCCATTATATAGAGCACAATGAGGATTATTTTTTATTTTTATTTTTGAGATGGAGTCTCACTCTCTCCCCCAGGCTGGAGTGCAATGGCAAGGTCTCAGCTCACTGCAACCTCCACCTCCTGGGTTCAAGCGATTCTCCTGCCTCAGCCACCTGAGTATCTGGGATTACAGGTGCCCACCACCATGCCCAGATAATTTTTGTATTTTTAGTAGAGATGGGGTTTCACCACCTTGGCCAGGCTGGTCTCAAACTCCTGACCTTGTGATCCACCCATGTCCGCTTCCCAAAATGCTGGGATGACAGGCGTGAGCCACTGCGCCTGGCCCATGATGAGGCTATTTATCTTTACTTATCTATTTTATAATTGTTTTTCAACTGTAAATTGAAGAGGTTCAATAAATCACCTACTAGCTAAAGTATTCTACATTTATAATGATTTATGCTTGTTCTCTATTCCTTTCACATTTGAACAACTTTCACATATAATAGGAAACAGAAGTGAAGAGCAATGCAGGAACTAATGCATACATTTTCCTCTTCTTTTTTCCCTTCTTTTTTCATTCATTTAAAGGCCTGTATTGCCTTCTCTTGCCAAATTCTGCAAAGAACTTGCAAAGATCAATAAAACGTCTTCCATGTCATCAATGAGCACTTCTAAAAGTAACAAATACAGCATTATTGCCAAATTGTATATCCTAGCATCTTATATGCTATGGTACTGATTTCTGCAAAATGTTATGGAAATAAAGATTTTATCTTCTTAATGGGTATTAGATAAAGAGTCAAACAGATGGAGAACATCTGAGCTACTCTTTGAAAAATCAGTGCGATTTAATAGAAATAAAATTATGGAGTGGGGCATTGCAGGCCAAGGAACAGCTTGCAAAAAGGACATGAAGTTATGCAAATGAAAGCTTATTTGTTTCATAATTAAAAATTCATCTAGTGTATGTTAAGGTTTTTTTTTTTCTTTTTTGTTAAGAGATAGGATGGAGAAGTTGACATAAATTTAGTTTTAATCCTTGTTGGTTGAGAAAAAATATTTCTGACTGAAATTTATTTCCTGCTGAACAACTTCAAAGATGAGTTTTGATCTATTACTTTTTCTCATTTTTTTCAATCTTCAGTGAAAAGGTGCTTGTGGTTTATCAAATTCCTATAGGCATGTTCTTGTTTTTATTTAATTCCTTTCATAATCTTTGATTTCATTTCTTTTCATATAGGTTTATAAGAAATTCTTGGAGGCTCATTTTAAAATTAACATCTGAGGTACTGACACACAGTATTGCATTTTCAAGGCAACATTTATAAATCCAGTTTTCTTAATTACTTTTGAATGCCCAAGTGAATTTGCTATCACTTAGCCACCACTTGTGTTAGAAAAGAAGAAGGAATGGGTGGTAAGTTTTTAGCAATTCTAAAGAAAAATAAAGGAAGCATTTTCTCCCAGAGGACTCATTGAAGAAGTGGCATGAACGTCCAGGAAATGATTATAGAATAGGGGGACAATGCTTGAAGATTGGGGATGGTTGTTCAGAATCCCTGCCACACAAAGCATTGTTAAGGCAGGATCAAGGTTGTCATGCCATGTATGAATAGTCACGAGTTGAAAGACCAGCATAATAAATGTTCCACAGTACTGATTATCCTCATTTTATTTTGGCTTATCCTATTTTTGGAGTGCTACAATCATCTTTCTTGCAAACCTGCCTCCTATTTCTAATTGATTTTAGACTCCAGCCTCAAGAGCCCATTCTCTTCCCACCTCCTAGGAGACTGATAAATATTGGCAGGCATTCGGCCATCACAGCCTATGACCATTAGGACACAAATCTTCTGGGAGGCCTTAGTGCTGTTGGCTGACAAGAGCCAGATGGGAAATAAACTGCTTCAGAGGCTCAGGGATAAGCAATGGAATTACGTTCTCGTGGGGAAGAGAAAAGAAACAAAGCTAAATATTAGGCTTTGGCATTCACTTTGCACTTTTAAGCCATGCATGGTGAGAGTTGCTGTGGGGTAGGACAATAAGTTTGTAAGAAGGTAATATTAAAACTGCTCAATTTGCTCCACTTCAGTAGTCTCCATTAGACTTCAGGCATTCCCTACACAAATTATATTTTCTTTAATACAATATGTATTCTTACTGGCTTGACATTTGAATATTTTGAGATTTTTAGTATTAATCTGCTTCACATTCCGTTTTATAAAATAGCAGCCCCAGGATAGTCCCTTTCTAAGATCCTACCACTCTAATGTCCTGTGGTTCCATTGGCTAGTGCGATGTACCTACATATGCTTTCTGATGACCTGATGAATGTGAGTGAATTTCCATCTCTCTTGGAAGCTTCTGGACAGTTTTGTGTGCTTGAAAAAGTTTCAATGATCCAACAAAATTAGTTTCCCTAATAGAAAAAAAAAACACCTATGATTATAGTATTGAACAAACAAAAACTGGTCTCCATTCACATTCATATTCTGTTTTGTAGGAAAAGTTTGAACTTCATAAATTATAAGCTGAGCTCATAGGAAAAGTGCCAACTGCATAAATTATAAGCTGAGCTCATAGCAAACTCAGTATTTTTCGTGACTGTTTACTTGCAGTCTTACTTGTTCTCATGCACAGTTGCACACACTCATTTATCAACTATACGCATACACACACATACACAGACACCATTCTAGGGAAGAAAAGGATAGCAATGTATGTATAGAATATATACATTCTATATGTATATGTATACTTCAGCTATGATCATATGTTCAAAACATATCGTACATATATATCAGAATTCATTCAATGTTTCAATATTTCAAATTCATGGTTTACAAATTGACCAACTTCTATTGATGTATTTGTTATCCTAACCAGAGCTTTAAGAAAACTGAAGACGATGAATTGATATTTTCAGTAGCTTCTTATAGTGTGAATTTATCAATCAAGTAGAGAAACAACTATCTGTTTCTGATTGAATCCTCAGTATCTAAATTGGTAACCAGTATCTGCTCCTAACTGAATAATCAGCATCTAAATTGGTAACCAGTATCTGCTCCTAACTGAATAATCAGCATCTAAATTGGTAACCAGTATCTGCTCCTAACTGAATAATCAGCATCTAAATTGGTAACCAGTATCTGCTCCTAACTGAATAATCAGCATCTAAATTGGTAACCAGTATCTGCTCCTAACTGAATAATCAGCATCTAAATTGGTAGGCTTTTGTAATAGTTAATTCCACTAGAAATAATATTTTAAGTGAAGCTCATTATTTACAACGGAGTACTTAATGACAAAAAAGAAATAAAAATCGTCTAATATGAAGAAAAAAGGGAAAGTAGAAATAAAAAAGTAACCTTTTTGATAGTTTTGAAGAAAGAAAGAAGAAAATTTCATAACTTAGAGAAAGAGGAGAAGGGCAAAAAAAATAAAAATTTGATAGAAAAAGATTTAGGATTTGATTGCAGGGATGAATTCAGAAAAATCAATACTCAAATTGATATACATATATAAGAATAAGGGGAAATGTATCAATTGACAAAAGGAAAAAAAATAAAGTGCTGGAAAACAAGATGTTTCATGAATTAAGAGGGTAAATGGGAGGCAGGACTAGCTTGCAGCTCCAGCTTGGATAGAGCATGTGGAAATACACATCGTGAACTTTTGCTCCAAGAACTACCACAGCAACACACCACGAAAGCTGAGACCCTCTGAAGAAGCTGGATCACTGCTGCAGGCTCCCTGAGATGTCGAAAAAGTGTGAGTCTGCTTGCTTTCTCAGTGGAGAGGCTCATGGTCTGGGGCAAGTTCTCAGCCCTGGTCACCTGCTGCCTGGAAATAGACTCTGCTGCTGGGGGGAAACGGTGAGAGTGAGACTGGCCTTTAAGACTGTGGGCTGTGTGGGAGCAGGATAAGGCCTGTGACCACCATCTTTCCTCCCACTTCCCTGGTGACTTGCCTAACTAGTGCAGGCAGCCATAATCCCACTGGGAGCATAACTCCATTGGCCTGACAACTATGTGTTTGTCCCCACAGCAGCCACAGCAAGCACCACCCAAGAAGGGTCTGAGCTCAGACACACCTAACCATGCCCCCACCAGGTGGTCTTTCTCTGCCTATCCTGGTTGTCAAAGATAAAGGACATAATCTTTTGAGAGCTCTATGGCACTGCCCACTGCCTGAAAAACCTGAATACTCAGCTAGGTGACCCTACGGCAATTTGCTTCCTCTGTATGATACCACAGCTGATGCACTCTTGAAAGTGCCATCTCCTGACTGGAAGCCAACCAACACAAAACCAGTACACTAAACAAAAACATAAACAATGACCCTCACAGAGTCCACTTCACTCTCCTGATATCTTCACTGGAGCAGGTGCTGGTTTCCACAGCTGCAAGACCTGAAGATGGATTACATCACAAGACTCTTTGCAAACACTCCCCAGTACCAACCAGCCCAGAGCCAGGTAGCTCTGCTAGGTGGCTAGATCCAGAAGAGCAAAAACAATCACTATAGTTTGGCTCTCAGGAAGCCCCATTCCTAGGGGAAGGGGGAGAATGTCACATCAAGGGAGCACCCCCTAGAGATGAAAGAATCTGAACAGCAGCCCTTGAATCCTAGAGATTTTCTCTGACAGAGTCTACCCAAATGAGAAGGAACTAGAAAATCAATTCTGGTAATATGACAAAACAAGGTTCTTTAGCATCACCAAAAGCTCATACCAGCTCATCAGCAATGGATCCAAACCAAGACAGAAAATATCTAATTTACCAGAAAAAGAACTCAGAAGGTCTATTATTAAGTTAATCAAGGAGGCACCAGAGAAAGGCAAAGGTCAGCTTAAGGAAATAAAAAACATGAGACAGGATATGAGATAAAAATTCTTCTGTGAAATAGCATAAATAAAAAACCATCATAAATTCTGGAAATCAAGGACACACTTAGAGAAATGCAAAATGCACTGCAAAGTCTCAGCAATAGAATCAAACAAACAGAAGAAAACTTCAGAGCTCGAAGACAAGTCCTTTGAATTAATCTAATCCACCACAGACAAAGAAAAAGGAATTATCAAAATGAGCAGAGCCTCCAAGAAGTTTGGAACTATATGTTAAGTGTCTAAACCTAAGACTAATTGGTGTACTGAGGAAGAAGAGGAATCTAAAATTCTGGAAAATGTATTTGAGGGGATAATTGAGGAAAACTTCCTCAGCCTTTCTAGAGATCTAGACATACAAACATAAGAAGCTGAAAGAACACCTGGGAAATTCATTACAAAAATAATTTATCTAAAGTGAGGACAAAGGAAAGACTCTTAAGAGCTGCGAGGCAAAAGTATCATGTAACTTATAAAGGAAAACATATCAGCGTTACAGCAGTTTTCTCAGCAGAAGCCTACAAGCTAGAATGGAGGGGGTCCTATTTTTAGCCTCCTTAAATAAAACAATTATGAACCAAGAATTATATATCCAGAGAAACTAAGCTTCATAAATGAAGGAAAGATACAGTCTTTTCCAGACAAACAAATGCTAAAGAAAATTAGCCACTACCACGCTGACACTAGAAGAACTGCTAAAAGGAGCTCTAAATCCTGAAACAAGTCTTGAAATACACCAAAAATAGAACATCCTTAAAGCATAAATCTCACAGAACTTATAACAAAAACACAATGATAAAAAAGGTGTTCAGGTAACAAAAGCATGATGAATAGAATAATACCTCACATCTCAATACGAATGTTAAATGTAAATGGCCTAAATGTTTCACTTAAAAAGTGAAATGACAAAATGGATAAGAATTTCGCAACCCAGTTTGTACCGTCCTCAGGACACATCTAACACATAAGAACACATATAAGCTTAAGGTAAAGGAGTAAAAAAATATATTCTATGTAAATGGGCAAACAAAGCAAGCAGGAGTAGCGATTCTTCTATTAGACAAAACAAACTGTAAAGCAACAGCTGTTAAAAAAGACAAAGAGGGACATTATATAATAATTATAGGACTAGTCCGACAGGAAAATATCACAATTCTAAATATATATGATACCTAATGCTGGAGCTCCCAAATTTACAAAACAACTACTACACCCAGGAAATGAGATAGATGGCAACATAATAATAGTGGGGACTTTTAATATCCCATGGACAGCACAGGTCATGAAGACTTAAAGTCAAGAAAGAAACAGTGGCTTTAACTATGCCTTAGAACAAATGGACTTAGAGATAGATATTTACAAAACCTTCTACCCAACAACTGCAGAATATACATTCTATTCATCAACACATGGACATTCTCCAAGATAGACCATATAATAAGGAACAAAACAAGTCTCAGTAAATGTAAGAAAATCAAAATTATACCAAGAACTTTCTCAGACCACAATGGAATAAAATTGGGAATCAATGTCAAAAGAGCCCTATGAACCATACAAATGCATAAAATTTAAATAACCTGCTTCATATAATCATTGGGTCAACAATGGAATCAAGATGGAAGTTAGAAAATTCTCTGAACTAAATGATAATAGTGACACAACCTATTAAAATCTCTGGGATACACGAAAAGTGTTGCTAAGAGGAAAGTTCATAGCATTAAATGCCTACATCAAAAAGTCTGAAAGAGCACAAATAGACAATCTAGGGTCACACCTTGTGTACCTGGAGAAACAAGAACAATCCAAGCAGAAATCCAGCATCAGAAAAGAAAAAAAAAAATCAGAGTCAAAATAAATAAAATTGATTTAAAAAGATAAAAGATACATGAATCAAAAAGTGTTTCTTTGAAAAGATATGGTTTATGTATGTAGAGCTGTTTGTGGTAATCTCTGATGGTAATTTGTATTTCTGAGGAATCAGTGGTGATCTCCCCCCCTTTTTTTTGTTTTTCATTGCATCTATTTGATTCTTCTCTCTTTTCTTGAGTGCCTTTCTTAATCCTCAGTTCCAATTTGATTGCACTGTGGTCTGAGAGACTGTTATGATGTCCATTCTTTTGCATTTGCTGAAGAGTGATTTACTTCCAATTATGTGGTCAATTTTAGAGTAAGTGTGATGTGCTGAGAAGAATGTGTATTCTGTGGATTTGGGGTGGAGTGTTCTATAAATGTCTATTAGGTTTGCTTGGTCCAGATCTGTGTTCAAATCCTGGATATCCTTGTTGACTTTCTGTATCATTGATCTGTCCAATATTGTCAGTGGAGTGTTAAAGTCTCTCACTATTATTGAGTGGGTGTCTAATTCTCTTTGTAGGTCCTTAAGAACTTGCTTTATGTATCTGGTGCTCCTGCATTGGGTGCATATATATTTAGGATAGTTAGCTCTTCTTGTTGCATTGATCCTTTTACCATCATGTAATGCCCTTCTTTGTCTTTTTTGATCATCTTTGTTGGTTTAAAGTCCATTTTGCTAGAGACTGGGATTGCTACCCCTGCTTTTTTTTTTTTCTCTCTCCATTTATCTTTTTGTATCCCTTTATTTTGAGTCTATGTGAGTCTTTGCAGGTGAGATGGGTCTCCTGAATACAGCACATTGATGGGTCTTGCCTTTTTATCCAGTTTGCCAGTCTGTGTCTTGATTGGGGCACTTAGTCCAATTACATTCAATGTTAATATTGTTATGTTTGAATTTGTTCCTGCCATTTTGTTACTGGCTGGTTGTTTTGCCTGTTAGTTGATGTGGTTTCTTCATTGCATCATTGTCTTTACCATTTGGTACATTTTTGCAGTGGTTGGCATTGGTTGTTCCTTTCCATGTTTAGTACTTCCTTCAGGAACTCTTGTCAGGCAGTTCTTGCAGTGATGAAATCTCTCAGCAATTGCTTGTCTGTAAAGGATTTTATTTCTCCTTCACTTATGAAGCTTAGTTTCACTGGATATGAAATCCTGGGTTGAAAGTTCTTTTCTTTAAGGATGTTGAATATTGGCCCTCACTCCCTTCTAGCTTGTAGGGTTTCTGCTGAGAGATCTGCTTTGAGTCTGATGGGCTTCCCTTTGTGGGTGACTCTTACTTTCTCTCTGGCTGCCCTTAGGATGCTTTCCTTCATTTCAACCCTAGTGAATCTGACAATTATTTGCCTTGGGGTTGGTCTTCTTGAGGAGTATCTTTGTGGTGTTCTCTGAATTTCCTGGATTTGAATGTTGGCCTGCCTTGTTAGGTTGGGGAAGTTCTCTTGGGTAATATTCTGAAGAGTGTTTTCCAGCTTGGATTCATTTTCCCCATCACATTCAGGTACGCCAATCAAGCATAGATTAGGTCTTTTCACATATTCCCATAGTTCTTGGAAGCTTTGTTCATTTCTTTTCACTCTTTCTTCTGTAATCTTGCCTTCTCATTTTATTTCATTGATTTGATCTTCAATCTCTGATATCCTTTCTTCTGCTTGATCGATTTGACTGTTGAAACTTGTGTATGCCTTAAGAAGTTCTCATGCATGCTGTATTTTTTAGCTCCATCAGGTCATTTATGTTCTCTTAAGGCTGGTTATTCTAGTTAGCATTTCATCTAACCATTTTTCAAAGTTCTTAGTTTCTTTGAATTGGGTTAAAATGTGGTTTTTTAACTCAGAGAAGTTTGTTATTACCCACCTTCTGAAACCTGCTTCCGTCAATTTGTCAAACTCATTCTCTGTCTTGTTTTGTTCCCTTGATGGTGAGGAGCTGTGATCCCTGGGAGGAGAATAGGTGTTCTGGTCTTTGATAGATTCATCCTTTTGACACTGTTTTTCCCCCATCTTTGTGGATTTATCTCCCTTTGATCTTTGAAGTTGGTGATTTCGGGAGGAATCTCTGAGTGTACATGCCTTTTGTTGAGGTTGGAGCTATATCTTTTTTGGCCTGTAGAGGTGCTGCTGGTCTGCCTTGGATTCAGTCAGGCTGCTGGGTGGGTGGTCTTCCCCTGGAGTTTCTTTAGGAGGTGAGATTAGCCCCGCCTTCCCAATGGTGTCTCTCCTTCTTCAAACTCAATCTTCCCAGTTAGCTAATGTATTCACTGCTAAACTCTCTAGCTTGCTGGTTTCAGTTTGAGTTTTGGGGATGTGGGGCCTGCCAGGCCTTATGGCCAGTATCCTGCTTTCAACTCTGCCTCTTTCTGTGGGACAGGCAGTTTCGTCCTGCTGGCATTAGTCCACACTTCTGCCCAGGTCCATGCCAACTTGTGGCACCAGGTGGGAGCCATCGCTGAAATGTGCATCAACAACCCACAGCACCCCTCAGTCCAGTGGGGCTCTTGTGGACCTTGGGCTGCAGGAGGGATGAGGGAACCACAGGATCTGAATCAGAGGACTGAGGGGGTAAAGTCCCTTACCCTCTGAGCCAGCTGCACTTTCCAGGTGGGGATGTACCCTGCCCTGTCTTGGTTCACCCTCCCTGGGCTGCATGCACCCTGCTTCTGGGCTCGCCTTCCCTGAGCTATTTTCAGAAACCTATAAGTCCCACCACAACGAACCCAGCACCTCACTTGGAATCATGAAGTCCTCTAGCCCTCTGCGTCTTATTCACTGGGAGCTACATTCTGGTGTTGCCTCCTCTCAGTCATCTTGGTGCCCCCACCAACAGATTTTTTAAAACTTTAACTCAATTGGTAGAAATAGTGATGTTTAGAATAAAATTTTTGTTGTTGTTGTTGACATGGAGTATTGCTCTGTCACCCAGGCTGGAATGCAGTGGCACAATCTCTGCTCACTGCAACCTCCACCTCCCCCGTTCAAGCAATTCTCTTGCCTCAGCCTCTTGAGTAGCTGAGACTACAGGCATGTGCCACCATGCCCAGCTAATTTTTGTATTTTTAGCAGGGACAGGGTTTCATCATGTTGGCCAGGATGATCTCAGTTGCTTGACCTTGTGATCTGCCTGCCTTGACCCCCCAAAGTACTGAGATTATGGAAGTGAGCCACTGTGCCTGACCATTTGGAAGAAATTTTAAACAATATTCTGTTGATTTGTAATTTATTTTTCTGTACAAAAAATCCAGATTACAGCATAAATATAAAATGCATATTTTATGTATGTGTTATTTTAGTGTCAATTGCTGAACAGTGCTGATGATTTAGGTTGTGTAGATGTGATGTTATACTGCAGATAGAACCCTGAGAGAAGCACGGATAATATCATAAACAAACTATAATTTTAATTTATTCTTATTTAGCCCTTTATTTACTATATCTCTCCCTCAAATTCTCATATAATAGGTTAGTGCAAAAGTTATTGTGATTTTTGCCTTAAACTGCAATATCTTTTTTTTTCTTATTTTTTTATTGCATTTTAGGTTTTGGGGTACATGTGCAGAGCATGCAATACAGTTGCATAGGTACACACATGGCAGTGTGTTCTGTTTGCTTTCACCCCTTCACCCACATTTGGCGTTTCTCCCCAGGCTATCCCTCCCCACCTCCCCCTCCCACTGGCCCTCCCCTTTTCCCCCCAGTAGACCCCAGTGTTTAGTACTCCCCTCTCTGTGTCCATGTGTTCTCATCTTTCATCACCCGCCTATGAGTGAGAATATGCGGTGTTTCATTTTCTGTTCTTGTGTCAGTTTGCTGAGAATGATGTTCTCCAGATTCATCCATGTCCCTACAAACGACACAAACTCATCATTTCTGATTGCTGCATAATATTCCATGGTGTATATGTGCCACATTTTCCCAATCCAGTCTATCATCAATGGGCATTTGGGTTGATTCCAGGTCTTTGCTATTGTAAACAGTGCTGCAATAAACATTCGTGTGCATGTGTCCTTACACTTTTACACTGTTGGTGGGAGTGTAAATTAGTCCAACCATTGTGGAAGACAGTGTGGTGATTCCTCAAGGCCTTAGAAATAGAAATTCCATTTGACCCAGCAATCCCATTACTGGGTATATACCCAAAGGACTATAAAACTGCAATATCTTTTGCACTAACATAATACATTTATTTATCTCCATTTTCACTGGTCTTGAAAGCAAGCCACGTTTTGGATCCCATAATCCCATCTCCCATTGGTAATAGTCTATATTTTGACAGTAATCTAATGCTTGAAAAGTGCTAAGATCATTATTGTATGTAATTTACCCAACCTTTCTGATATTCACTTCACATTATACATTTTAAATAAATAAATAAATGATACATGTAACCTCTGGGTATCATTTATTTACAGTAAATTATGAAATACGGTCATTATTCTAAGTTTTCTTATTAGAATTCCATTGCCCTTCCCTTCCATTATGTTGACCTTTAAGCTCTGGTCTGGAAAATGGAGGAGAGGAAGGGAGTAGACTTTCTCCAAACTGAAACGTGGGGGATCTGAAAAAGTCTACTCAGTCTACATTTTGTCAGTTCACAGGTGCCACCAAGATGCAAAGAGAATGGGAAAAATATACTGTGTTCCATTTTTTGCCTTTAAAATATGTCTGTTTTGGAGAGAAATGAAACAATGGTACTTATATTCAAAGAATAAAATACCAAATTAAAATATATGTTGATAGAAAAAATATTAGATTTTTATTAACCATTAATATATCTTCTCTAAATGTTTACTTTGAACTTTTCTTTCACCTAAGCACGGGTTTACCAATGGAGTTTGCCCATTTTTTCAGGATTTCCTCTCCAGATATTTTAACTAATTTCTTATTTTCTCTGAAATTAAGGATTCTGTTTAAAAATTAATTGGAAAGCCATTAGTCTGAGGCAGCTACAGTGCCTGGAGTTTCTGCATAAGCAAACCAAAACCCAACTCAGTGTAGAAGGCCATATTCTTGGGCAATTCTACACTGGGCATATTCTTGGGCAATTGCCCAAAATTAGTTGGGCAAACCACCAATTAACTTTTATGAAGGACTCTCCTACTGGTGTGATGCAAATAAGGTTACTACTTTCCTTTAACCAAAGATTATCTTTGCCTTGCTTCCATATTCACCTAAAAGGTCTTCCCCTCATGCCCCTTGGGGAAGTCGCTGATCCTCTTGCAGTCTCGAGCTGCCCAATTCATGAATCACTATCTGCATAAATTCTTTAATATTTGAAGATAACTCAGTTTAACTTTTAACATTTCTTTCCCTATTTTTGACATGCATGTGTTCTGTATCATTTAGCTCTGGTCTTTCTCTTGAAATATGTTCTGAGTGTCTTTTGAAAGAACCATATATCATTTGATTATATTTGCAACTTGAATTGATTCTTTATGACTCCAGACTTTTTTAATATGCAACTTCTTCTTGATGACAAACTCAATTTTAGCATTATAAAATCATAGGGACTGGGCACAGTGGCTCACGCTTGTAATCCGAGCACTCTGGGAGGCCAAGGTGGGGAGATCATTTAAAGTTCAGGAATTTGAGACCAGCCAGGCCAACCTGGTGAAACTCCATCTCTACTAAAAGTGCCTGTAATTCTAGCTACTCGGGAGGCTGAGGCAAGAGAATTTCTTGAACCCAGGAGACAGAGGTTGCAGTAAGATGAGATCATGCCACTGGTAAAATATGAACATGATATTCTTAACAAAAGAAAATTGAGAGGTTGTTAAGAACAGGGTAAATAATCAGCATCCAGGAGGAATCAGTAGTCCGGAAACAATGATATCTGATGCAGTGCGGTAAGGTGGCACTTTGCCATGGCTCCCACTATTTCTCTAAATACTTAGTTTTTCATGGATTCTAAAACCATGAGTTGTTTTTAACTATACTTAATATGATTTCAGTGATTCCTCCTGAATGCTGATTATTCTTTAGTTTTATAGGTATTCAGTGCCCTGTATCATGAATTTTGTTTTAGTTTGTTTGCAGAAGAGCCAACCTTGCATAGCCTGCATTTTTTTGGGGGAGAGGGTTTATCTGTACATCAACATATGCAGCTTGGCCTTCTCATCTCTTCTTTTCTGTCCTATAAGACCTTGCCAAACAGTGTTTGTAGAAAGATACTATTTTCTTATATTTTCTTAAGATCTTCATGTTTTCCCTGTTCTTAACTGCCACTCAATTTTCCTGTGTTAAGAATATAATGTTCATGTTTTAACAGTATGTCTGTGAAAAAAAATTAAAGGAAAGGAAGAAAAAGAATATAATGTTCTGTACTAATCTATTTCCAGCTCATGTTTTTATTTTAAGGTATCTGCGGATTCGTTTTGGCTACTAGCTCCATGGAGAGAAGCAGATCATTTCTGTACCTAATTTTATAGTAAATTCACTAGCTCATTTTGAGATGGTTTTTGAAGATGTGTTATTTTCTATACTGATGGACATAGATATGTACCGTTCATATTGAAATTAATAAAGTTAGAAGAAATATGTGAGGAAATATCCATTTCTTAAATTTATTGACACCTAATCTCATTTGTAGACAAAATAGTGATATTCAGTTTAAATAATCACTGTTTGAAAGGAGTTTATAGAGTTATATAAATTTTTTATAAAGCCATTTTTACTCCTGAGGGATATTTTTTAACCCCAAGCAATAAATGTTTTATTAGCTATAAAGAGTTCCCCCTGCAACCAAAGCTTTAATTCAACCAAAACATTCATTCTGACATTGAACAATATGGTTCTTATGCTGCTACTCATTTGAAGATCTTTAAAAATATCACTTTATATATAAACATGTATAGTGTTTCTTCCAATGATCTATGGATTGGGAACCTGGAGCATATAAAGTAATTCCAGGGAGTTTAACAAAGGCTATTGATACATGCCTTGCAATTTCAAGGATGGATTCAGTGTCAGAAGGGCCAAAATGAAAGTGTGGCATCTGAGTAAATGCCCAAGAGAGATGAGGGAGGAAGCTCTGCCAATGCCTGCTGAGAAGAACTTCGTAAGAAGAAATGGCAAGTGCAAGGACACTGACAGAGAAGCGTGTCTTTAGTGATAGCCAGGAAACACTGGGTGGTTTCGGATAGAGAAGTAAAAAGATGTGATGCAGGAGGTCATCCTCGCTGCTCTGTTGAGAGCATTCTGAAGGAGGGCTAGGGAGCAATCAGGGAGATGGGTTAGGAAAGAAAACTACTGTCATAATCCCAGCTAGAGATGACCATGGCTGGGACCAACAGTGAAAACAGGGATAAGTAGTTGTACTCTGAAGATAGAGCCAAGAGGATTGCCTAAGTGAATGAATGTGGAATCCAGGAGAACTTCGAAGTTTTCTGCCGGAGCAAATGGCATGAATTTGTCATTTAGTAACATGGGTAAGGTTATAGGTGCCATAGATTTTGAGGTAAAGCTCAGAGGTTCAATTTTAGACTTAATCATGTTTGAAATGCCTACTAGACATTCAAATGGAAATACCAGTTATCAGCTGAACATGTGAAGCTAGAATCTGAAGGAAAGATATAAAGATACTGAAAGCTTAGCAGGTAGAATAAGATGTTTCTATGCCCATGAATTCCTCAGTATTTGAGTTTAGTCAGCATGCATAAAGACTCATTCATTCCTCACTTACTGACTCTAATTTCTCCTCAATGGAAAGTAAGTGCTTCAAAAAATGTTGCTGTGAATCTTCAAATCCAGGATTAAGGAAATTGTCTAATTGATGTTGTTTGGGGGCAGAAAGTCTTCAAGGAAAATGAAATTTTTAGCAGGTGAATATGAGACATGCAGAGAATCAAATCACAGCAGGATTCCTCTACATGTTTTTTGAAGAAAAGGAGCAAATGTCAAATAAATGCATATTCATATCACTAGTCTATCACTAGAAGTTAATCAGGAACAGCATTTTTTAAAAGGACATAAACAAACAAGATTAGTTATTACAACATGCTATGCTGATTGAAGCAATTTGTGTTCATTGTTTTCTCTATTCTTAAACTTCAGTGCTCCCTGGAAAGAATGGACATTGTTATCATTGGCACTTCACCGATGAGAAATACTGTCTTGGCATGAAAGCTATAGATTTAGAGGGTTAGATCTAATATCATAGCATGTAAGTCGTGGAGGTGGAGATAGAGCTGAGTTCTTCCAATTCCCTAGTTATTAAATGGCTGATTAAAATGCTTCTGGGCATGTCTTCCTGTAGAACTTTAATTAGAGACTTTATTTTCCAACTAAGGATCAATAGAGCCTAAAATAAACCTTGGAAAAATGCTATTTTTCATAGTGGTGTTATTATTGGTAGTAATATTAAACATTTAGGATATTGGAAATTATAAATGTGGAATCAAAATATATTTTAAATGTCCAGACTGATCCATATGATGAGATGGTATGATTGTTTTGAAACTTATCCCTCCCTTAGACAAGACTCAGGCAAGATTAAAATTCTCCTTTCTGAGAATCTGCCCTCAGAATTTGTTCCAAAGAGCAGTAGCTAATTCTGCTGTTAACAGTGGGCTTCAATGTAATTAATGGTGCACATAAAATAAAGAAAAATTGTCTTTTAAAAAGGGAGATGGGGGAAAAATTGGAAACATTGACATAAAGTTTAAAAGGTTTCTTTATCATATGATTTTGCAGAGTCCTTAATAAGTAAAAGTGCTTGGTAAATCTACAAAAGAAAAATAGTCTGAAGTGTTCTCAAAACATGTTTAATCATAAACATTTTTTAGTTTGAAGGGAACCTCATGGGAATAGAGTCTCATTTGGGGAAAGACTGACTTAATGTGGACTCAGCCAGGCCAGCACATTCCTTCCCAGTACAAGTCTGGTTGCTGATTGCAATTATAAAATATGCTATGATGTGAGCTAAAAAAATTCTGATTCTTTTTCTTGCTCTCTTCATAGTTGAGGAATGTTTCTGCTTTCAGTCTTAGGAAGACTGGCAAAATATATATATTTATATATGTTAAATATTAAATTACATATATGTGTGTGTAAGTGAAATATATAAATTTGTGTGTGCGTATGTGCGTGTGATTCCAATAAAGTAATTTGTTTGGTTTTATGTAGTTTCATTTGAAAAGCTCAGTCCAAAATAAAAAGTAGGGCTATTTTCCTCTAACATTCATTGGGATTATGGGGCTATATGCAATGGTTCTATAGGCTTAAAATTTTACTATTTGTATGTCCTTGAATATTTTTGAATTAACATGTTTATCTCAGATACAGTTGGTATTAAATTTAAGCATATTTACCCATTTTTTTTTTTTGCTCTAGAACTTTATATTTATTTAAGAAATTCCTTATTTAGGTTCATGCTAGGTAGTTGGTGCTGTTTTTCCCCATTATTTTTAGTGTCACCAATTTAAGTGAAATGAGATATAACCAGTTTAGTTTTCGCAGGAAGAAAATCAGATATAATATTAGGTATTAAACTGAGCTACAAATATAAAGAGAACTATTAACTAAACTGAGAAAGCATTATTTGCTACTTAGGAATTTAGACAAAAACCACAAAAAAGTCTCTTTAGTTATCTATAAATCTATTCCTCTATATTTTCAATTCCCTTCCTTCCCTCCTTTCCTTCCTTCCTTTCTTCTCTCCCTGCCTCCCTCCCTCCCTCATTCTCTTCCTTTCTCTCTCCTTTCCTTCCCTCCTTCCTTCCTTCTTTTCCTTGCTTCCTTTCTCCCTTCCTTCCTCCCTCCCTTCCTTCCTTCTCTTCCCTACTTATCCCTGTATCTTTATCTCTATCTATATATCTATATTACACATATCATCTATCTATATCATTTATTTTCTAGCTAAGTAACTCTCTAGATATCTATCTGCCTTAGCGAATCTACATATCTGTTCTTTATGTTCTGCAGTTGAGACTGAAGTCTTATGAAATCTGTGCACTGATTCTCGTTCTCTGCCTAGTCCTTATATGTCATGGTTTCCTGAAGTTCTGTAAATCAATCTGCATGTCTCTAATTGTACATACTGTAAAATTAGAGTTATTTCATCCCTATTCACCCCTGGCCATCTCTGATCTTCCTCCAAAATCCCAAACACAGCCTTACAACTTGCTATTCCCTCTTCCTGGAATGTTCTTCCTCCAGAAAGAGCTCACACTCTTCCTTTAGTTGACATTGCTTCCTTGAAGAGGTCTTCCCTGACTTGCTTTTAATTTTTATTATATTTATTTATTTCTTCATTTTTGAGATGGAGTCTGGTTCTTTTGCCCAGGCTGGAGTGCAGTGGCAAGATCTTGGCTCACTGCAACCTCTGCCTCCTGGATTCAAGTGATTCTCCTGCCTCCGTCTCCCAAAGTAGCTGGGATTACAGGCATACACCAGCGCTCCCAGCTAATTCTTGTTTTTAGTAGAGAATGGGGTTTCACCATGGCGGCCAGGCTGATCTTGGACTCCTGACCTCAAGTGATCTGCCCTCCTCAGCCTCCCAAACTGCTGGAATTACAGGCATGAGCACTGTGTCCAGTCCTGACTTGCTTTCTATATTAGTATACCTCCTTGAATTTCTACTCCCTTATAGAATTGTCTTTAAAAAACAATGAACTTAATTGTCAATAATTGACATTATATTACACATTTGTTAATTTTTCTTCTCTCCCTAAAAGATAAATTAACCAACCACCAACCCAATGATCATGAATATTACCTAACCTCCAACTTGATGATCATAAGTATGAAATATTTTTAACAGATTTTAATGTTATTTTTTTCTATTATGTTATTTTATTTTATTGCCATAGCCCCTGGAGGGAAAATGAGTATGAAATCTTTATTTCCAGCACCGTCTCTCTCTAAGCCTCAGACTCATATAATTAACCACTGAGAGAGAATTCCAACTGGATTTACCTCTTGAAGGTCAAACTCAATGTATAATACACCAAACTAATTGCCTCCCTGACTCTTTTCTATGCTATCACTCTTAGTAAAGTCTCTATCTCATTTCAATAAAACATATCACTAATATCCAGTTGTTTCAGCCAAATGCTAATTGTAATCCTTGATCCTATTATGCCCTCTAATACCCTCAGGTCTCACTCTCCTATTTATTCATAAAAATATTTTGGGGGACTTAGATTCTTTTCTAGACATTGTTCTAGATGTTGGAGATATAGTGACAAAACTATTATGTCCCTGCCCTAATGAAATTTGCCTTCTAGTGGAGGAGTAAGGAAATAAGCAATATAAGGGAACAGGCATTGAAGGATGCATACTAACATAAAAAGTAATTCAGGGAAGACCTCTTTCAGGAAACGAAGCCAAATAAAGTAAGAATATGAGCTCTGGGTCATTCTGGAGGAATGATATTTCTAGGCAGATGGAAAGCAACTGCTGGAGCCTGTGCGTGGCATGTTGAAGGAAAATCAAAGGTGGCCAGTGTGGCTGGAAAAGAGAGTGATATCCTAAGTGTCATAAACATATCCTGGAAATAATTTGATGTGAACTTGGAGGTCATTGGAGAATATTTTGAGTATGAAAATCAATGAGTTCTATACATTAAAGAGCTTCACAGAGAACTAAAGTGCCAGCAAATGAGACTGGTTAAGATCGCCTTAACATTTCTCTCAGCATGACTAAACTTTACACAGACTTCTTTCTGACTCTAGGTTCCTGATCTCCCTTTTCTTAGAACATTTCTTTAGAAAACTTGTAATTGCAAATTATTTCTCTGTCCCCTTGATGTAAATCTTTTTAAAAGCCTCTGACCAGTTTTACAACCCAGAAATGTCTTACTCAAGCATCTGGGAGCCATCTCTTTGAAATATAATCCTGAAGTTAGTTCCCTATCTTCCAGTCTCTGTGGTGCCTAACTCCAGTGGGCATCTGGCCCCAAGACAGAAAATGATCGCAGGTCACAATAATGAGAGAAAGTTTACTTTTTCTTTAGGTAAAGCCAATTAGCAACACAGATGACCGATGATCTCTCTCTTCCAGGAGAATATAAATACACTCCCACCTTTTGTGTTGGCTGAGTAGAATTCAGACATTGTTTTGGTCTGTCTTGTCTCTTGCAATCACCTTAAAGTTTTCTTTGTTTAATTTGGCCCAGTACAATGTTTTCTTTAACAAGACTAACTACTGACAATGTGTTTTAAATAGGTAATTATGCTACTCATCATCCCAAATTATCTACAGGATCTGCTGAATCTGTTGCAATGGGAAGGTATATTTACATTTTCACTTTGTGCATTACCTGTTGCATGATGTGAAAAATACATGGTTTGTGGCTTTTGATGTTTTCTACACACTATTATGGAGACACAGACTGTAGCTTAAAATGGTTGGGTGTGTAGGCCAGCTAAAGTGTTCTTAGATTCCTTGTCTGGATGTTCATCACAAACAAGCTAGATATTAAAGCTGTGCTCATTTACTCAGTTCATGGTGCTGCTGTGGGCAGGATAAACTACTGGAATGCAGGATTTGGAGATGAAATGAGGTGAGATACAATTGGGAGCTAAAAGAAAATTCAGACATAGGACATCAGGGCCGATCCCAGAGCAGAGAAAGAAGATGGAAATGGAATCTGGAGAAATTTGCTGACCCTCCATGAATAGACTACAGAGTGCCCCTAAAGCATGATCCTGGGTGGAGTAGAGCTCTTTAGGCTGCCATATTACCTCAGGCAAACTTCAATTGCCTTTTCCTTTTGTGACTGCACCCAAAACCTGATTAACTTATGATGGTGACAGTAGACCGCTGTGGGGATGCCAGCTACAGCAGAGGGAGTCTTGCCCTGAGCTCAGTGCTCTGTGGAGCTGGTGGGATCTAGGACCAGGTGATCCCAGTGGAAGCTCTGTGCCCTACGGAGTTGGCAGTACAGAAGCGATTGTTCTAGGCTGCAGCTGCAGCCACCCAGCCACAGCTCCAGATCCAGGCATCCCTGTACTCTCAGGGGCTCAGGAAGCCCCCTGCCCTTGCAGGCTCAGAAATGTCTGCTCACACTCCCTGGCATCTCCCTGCTCCTGGCAGCTGGGGAGTTGTAGCTGAGACCAGGTGGTGTTACAACCTGGCCCAGTGTGTGTGTGTGTGTGTGTGTGTGTGTGCTGTTGGAGTGGTGCTGGCATGCCAGTCCCAACTGCTGCCCAAAGCCCGACTGCCACCCCAGCCCTCTCCAGACTTTGGGTGCCAAAGAGTGCAAGAGGGAGGGGGTGAGGGGGGCACAGGCTGGTCAGCACAGGCCTGCAGACGTACCTTGTTGCAGACGTCCTGGGCACTGTGGATGGTATGTTGATGGCAACTGGAGGCAGACAGGTTTCTAGGCAGGAAGGGGCATGTCTCCACTTAAACCCCATCTTCAACCCAGGGATGGCCTGAAGTCTGGGGACTTGGCTGCCTGTTCCACATGGAGTCCACAACGGAGAGTGAAAACTTCATTAATGCCTTTTGGTTAGTTGGATGGTGCTGTTTCCAGGTCCATTCATTGTTGCCCATGGACCACTCAGTATGCACTTCCTCCATTCTGAGCACATAAAAACCCCAGAATCAGCCAAACTCACACATTCTCTGGGAGGACCTGCATGCAGAAAGAAACTACTGACTTCAGTTCTCCTGAGAGCTGTTCTGTCTCTCACTAAAGCTCTTCACTGCCTTGATTACCCTCCAGTTTTCTGAATAACCTCACTCTTCTTGGACATGGGACAAAAACTCGGGAGACACTGAACAGCTGGAGCGAAAGAGCTGTAACAGGAAGCACTTCCTGGCTGGCTTGATGAGCTGCCAGCAATGACATGCTCCAAGATTGTGGGAGTGAAGAGTGGTGACCCTTATGGGGGCCCAGATCTTGGGGTTTCATGAGCCAGAGCTGTGGGAACACTATAGCCCTCTCACCCTTGCTGGCACCAGGCAGCTGTTCTACATAACAGCAGTGGGGCTAGGCCAGTCCAGGAGTTGGGGGATGGATTGGGGTAGCGACTGAAAGAGCTGTAACATGAATTGGCTGAAGTATGCCATCAGTACCACCCAAACTTCCCATTCCCCATACTGTGGCAATGTGAAATAGAGAACCACAGTTCTATAACACAGTGGATTTCATATAAAGCATTATAAGAGGGAAGAGTAATTAATGACCTTCATGATTTTTTTAATTAAAACATTGTCATGTTAAAAAATGTTATTCTAGGCCAGGCACGGTGGCTCACGCTTGTAATCCCAGCACTTTGGGAGGCTGAGGTGGGTGGATCAGGGGGTCAAGAGATCAAGACCATCCTGGTCAACATGGTGAAACCCCGTCTCTACTAAAAATACAAAAATTTAGCTGGGCATTGTGGTGCGTGCCTGTAATCCCAGCTACTCAGGAGGCTGAGGCAGGAGAATTGCCTGAACCCAGGAGGCGGAGGTTGCGGTGAGCCAAGATTGCGTCATTGCTCTCCAGCCTGGGTAACAAGAGCAAAACTCCATCTCAATTAAAAAAATAAAATGTTATTCTCTGAACATCCTACGTGAATATATCACACTATTGAAATCTATTTAAAATTATTCTAACCAATAATTTAATTCAGCTTATAACAACTAATTTATCCAGTGACTATTCTATTCAAGTTGTGCCGTATGCTTTAGGACTTCTGAACATTAAGGTCCTAACACCCAGTGTTTTGTGAGAAGAGTAACACTTCATTGCCTTTGCTTTGCTCAAGTGGCAGACATCAAACTCTAGTGGAATGAGTAAGGTTTTAGAGGATATTTGAACAGAAGTGAATCCATCCAGAATAAATGAGAAGGGAATAGTGTCACAGTGCAGTCTTAGCAGAATAGATGTGCTTCATGTCACTTGGTGTCCAAAAGGAAGAAGTGACAAAGATGACTCTGGTAGATTTCAAGGTTTTCTAGTTCTTACATTGCTCTATGGGTTACATATAATTTATCTTTAAGAAATATTTTTATAATGCGCTTTTCTTGTTTTGGATACACACATCTTGCTTTAGAAAATAAAAAGTTATACTTATTAATTCTTTAAATTTTAACAACGAATAAAGATTTCTATTTCAACAGGTTTCATTGCATTTATCTTCACATGCCAGTTCTGCAGATAGTCACAGAAATATAATAGTGGAAGATAAGTGAAATTAAATGGCTGGCTTTATCTGATCTGTCCATGCCTAGCAGGATCATGTTAAATGAGTCTTTGAGCCACTGTCTTTCAAGAATATGTTTGATTGATGACTGAAAAGATGATAAAAATGTACATTCTTGCCTTTATTTATTGTAATCCCTATGCTGAAAGTAGATTACTTTCACAAAGAATCCCTGATTTTTAGGATCCTTAATATTAAAAAGTACAACAAAACCCAAAGAAAATTTATTTTTCTAGATCAAAGTGCTAATATATATTTGAGCTGTTGAAAAAATATGAAAAAATGCTTGAAAAGACAATGTGATTAAAATAGAATTATTTTTATTTGAAATAAAAACATTTAAGGTACTGATATGCTCAAGACCAGTGGAGAAACACTGATTAATTTTGTAAGTATGAAGGCATATATAATTTAAAACATCAGTTCCCAATGCAATGTTAATAATAAAAAGGTAAACTGTAAAAGTACAGTACTCACATGCCAATAAATAGCAAAAGATAATTTCATAATCAATCATAGTTAGAAAGGGAGGAAAACAAGAATAGAAAAAGCAGGATAAATATAGTAGAAATAAATCCAAATACATTAATGGCCAAGCTGGTCTTGAACTCCTTACCTCAGGTTATCCATCCACCCCTGCCTCTCAAAGTTTACAGGCATAAGCCACCATGCCTGGCCAAGCCATACACTTTTGAAAACACAAAGGAACTGCAGCTTGAAGATAAAATGACAGAAGATACAACAGGCAAATAGTACTCAATAGAAAGTAGGCAGAACCACCTTAGTAACAAATTAGACTTTAAAAGAAAATGAAAGTTTTGATATGAAGATAACTATCATATGACAGAAAAAGAACAATTCACAATGAGTTATAACCAAATTCTAAACCTACATATAACTAATAGCACTGTTGCAAGTAAGTAAAACATTATCAACATTACAATGCATTATTGCCGGGCGCGGCGGCTCAAGCCTGTAATCCCAGCACTTTGGGAGGCCGAGGCAGGTGGATCACGAAGTCAAGGGATCGAGACCATCCTGGTCAACATGGTGAAACCCCGTCTCTACTAAAAATACAAAAATTAGCTGGGCACGGTGGCACATGCCTGCAATCCCAGCTATTCAGGAGGCTGAGGCAAAATAATTGGCTGAACCCAGGAGGCAGAGGTTGCGGTGAGCCGAGATCGAGCCATTGCACTCCAGCCTGGGTAACAAGAGCGAAACTCCATCTCAAAAAAAAAAAAAAAAAAAAAAAAAAGCATTATTAACAATTTATAATGAGAGGATTTTTGTAACAAAACTCTCTAAATATTTGCTATATCAAGCACATATATTTATCAAGGTAAATTTGAAAAATACGAGTAACAGACTTTATCTCATGATCATATAAATTCTAATGCACAATAATTAAATACATTCTTCCCAAATACTCATAGGCTATTTGTAAAATTTAAAGATGTGGAAAACTATAAAACATATCTTAGTAATTGTGATTTGTAAACATTCAAAGTTTGTGGTATGACATAAACCCAATTAAGGCAGAAACGAGTTATAAAAAATAACCAAAATATCAGATCTTTGGGATTTTTTAATTGCTTAAACATGACCATACTTAAAAATAGCCAACTGGTCAAAAATGGTATCAGAATATAAATAAGAAATGTAGAGATGTAGACAATTGCATTTGATTTAAATGCTTATACTATTAAAAAAATTAAAATGAATGAGCTAAGTATCTGACTTAAGTTAGAAAAGGAACAATGGAATAAGTCTCTAGGAAGATGAAGAAAGATAATGATAGATTTGAATTAGAAAACCAAGATATAATATAAAGTATTAATAAACTCAAAGTTGGTTATTTGAAAACAAATAATAAAATAGAACTCTGGAAAATTTATTTGAAATCACATATTTAGCAATGGATAAGATAATTATAGGATAGAATTCTATAAACTCTAATAAAAATTGTAGAAAAATAATATGAAAAAATTTAAGCCAGAAAAATCGGAAGTATACCTTAAATGGACTTTGAATTAAAACATGTATACACCGAAATTAAGTTGAATTTATTGAAAATTTGAAAACTAGCTGGTTATGTAATTCACCTCAATAATAGAACTTCAAAAAACAAATACTTTGTTAGCCTCTATAAATACATAAAAATATTGGATAACGTATATGACTCATTAATGATATAAGAATCAACACCTTAGCAAACTATTAATAAAGCAGAATTTTCTAAATTTGGTAAAGTAAGGGTATGTTCCAAAAACTGCTTAAATATCACAACAAATTGTAAAATAATAAAAGTATCTCATTTAAATTTAAGAATAATCAGAACAAATCTGCTCTTATGGCTTCTATTTGTTAGGCTATGTAGGCAGCACAAAAATATAAAAGTAAATATTTAAAAGTTAGAAATAACTAGAAAGAATAAAGAAATCTGTCATCATTTACAAATTATATGATTATTTGTATTTTTCAAAACTCAGAACAATTAACAAATTGTTGGAATTAACAAAAGCTAATAAAATTTGTTCTATATTTTGCCTATATAAGCCTAAATCAATCACCTTTGTTCATACCAACAACTAACCAATAAAAATATAATAAATATATGTCATTTCCAGTAGTAATAGCAACTTTAAAATGCCTAAGAATAAACCTCACAACAAATCTATTGCATTGTTTGAGTTCCTTATATATGCTGGATATTAACCCTTTATCAGATATGGTTTGAGAGCACCTTATCCCATTCCATGGGTTGTCTCTTAAGCCTGTTGATTGCTTTATTTGCTTTGTAGAAGTTTTTTGGTCTGATGTCAATTCATATTTTTCTGTTTGTTTTTGTTGCCTAGGCTTTCAGGGTCATATTGAAGACTTTTGCTAAAAGCAATGATAAGAGGCATTTATACTGTTTTCTTCTAATGATTTTATAGTTTAAAAGTCGAACTCTCTGACTTATTTTGAGTTGATTTTTATATATGTTCTGAGATAAAGGTCTAATTTTGTTCTTTTGCATGTATATATTCAACTCATACATCACTGTCTATCTATAAGTCTGTCTTTCCAGTCTGGGAATTTTGTTGATTTTTAGTTTGATATATGGATTTTTGTATATGAAAGACAAAAATAAGAATTGAAAGAGAAAATCTCTCCAAGTAAGTATGTAAATGAAGCTGTTGTAAGTAAGAGAAAAAAGCAATGATGATTATTCACAAGACTTAACAATAAAATTCTTAAATTGGTATTAACAAAGAAATTATGTTCCCAGCATGATTTTTATTCAGTTTGTTTCTAAACACCCATATTAATTGAACAATACTGATTTTAAGAGTTGGACTCCCAAGAGGTAAAAAAATGCTTTGGTATAGCATGTCACTTTGTACTGATAATGAAAGCACATGTATGGCTTGGGAAATTGCTGGAAAAATCAAAGAAATCTCATATCACCATAATATTTCCCATAGTATGTGAATTGCTGCAGAAAAGGGAGACAGGTATTACATAAAAATGTCACGTTATAGTGATGTGAAGAAATGCTGATTTGATTTTTGAAAATTTGCATGAGTGTGTCATATTGAGGTAAAGTTGAAAACTATACAAATTCAGGAAATTTAAAAATAAGTTTTGAAAGTCTGCATATGATTTCATATTTATACTTGATGAATATTTTTTACAACTCTTCTTATCTTTATCATGTGAAAATTAGGCCTCCAGCTTAAAGTATCGAAAGATTCATCCATGTTGAATGTGTGCCTCAGGCCTTTATCTCAACAGGAAAGAATTCTTGACAAACAAAGCACAGTAGTTCTGTGCTGGAAAATGAAAACAGCATCAGCGGCTGCTGTATCCGACAGCGTACTCACTAAAATACAAACTGTTAGTCAGATAACCAGGTCATGGAAAATTTCTAGCACAGGCTGGCTGAATATCTATGCTGCTGCTGCTGCTTTTAAGGTACATAATATGTCAGGAGTTTACAAAGCCTCTGTTAGCAAAGGAATACAGATGTGGAGTAGCGTTTCCCAGTTTTCCCCGATGCATACAGACGGAATGAATAAAATATAGTCTTAAAGATGGTTACTTATTTGTAAGCATTCTTCAAACTAAAGAAGTGGCATAAATAATTACTCCCCATAGTGCCCTATTTGTTCTTCCAGAATAGGATGCCCTAACCTAGGATACCCTCCGTAGGATGGCATGGTTATAGAAGAATCTGAGAATGTAACTAGTATTGTGAGGGTCTATTATTTCATCCTGTGATAGGTTCTTCTTTTTCCTCTGACTTTAAAGTACAAAATTTCTTATAGACAGATTCCTTGTCTTATTCAGTTTTGTACTTGTCACAGTGCCTATGCTTTGAATGACAATAGATAACCTAAAATTACTTATTAAATGAATAAGTGAATAAAATTACCTGTCATTTCCCCATGTCTGGAGCTCATTCCATTGATATTTTCTTCATTATTCAATGGTAAAACTTGTTTTTGAGAGCTTTGTGCTGGCTGGCTAAATGTGTTATAGCCAGGACTTGGATTTTTGATCAATGAATTTCCCCCACTTCAAGGAGAGACTCTCTAATAGGCAGGTTTTAATCATTAGTAATAAGCAACACCAATAGGAACATTCCTTGATAATTCATATTGTGTTCAGAAGTGCTTATCTTTCAACATGCATGTTTAGGCATGTGTAAGTTCTCCAATACTTGAAGTGGGATAAAGTGCCTTAAAGGTTTTGCCTCAAAGTAATTCATCTAAACTTTTCCTTCACAAGATCTCCTCTCCATGTCAAAAGCTCCCTCCTTCACCTTAAATGAGAACATATCTGAAGACATAAACCTCTTAACTCTCTCTGTACCTCATGCAGAGACCAGTGCAGAGACGGTTTTGGCCAAGAAAGAAAATAATTATTGGTGCAACACATGCACTCAGATTTTATTCTCTTTTGGGAATAATGTAAAATAAGGTATCTTTTCCTATTTTTTTAGATAAGAAAACCCACCCTTCATATTAGGCTTCTTAAAGAACAGATGTATCTTGCACATATTTAAAATAGAAAATAAATATGAGAAAGCATCAAATTAGAATCTTATCCCTAACAAACTGAAGACACTTAACTTGGAAGCATATCAACTTATTCATATATTCATTCACTCAATAGTAATGCATACAAATGCTTTACATAGATAAATATATATGTATATAATTTCCACTTATAAGTAAATGTCCCTATTCTTCCCTCATTGTTTCTATTCCTCATTTGTTTCCCAAGTGGCAAATAAATATGTTACCACATTTTTCTGTATATTTTCCCATATGTTCTTTGCATATACAAACATCCACACACACATAATACATATTAAGCAAATCGTATAATTTATTAAATAGTATACCACTGCACATCTTGATTTTTGCTTTCCTTATGTAACTTGGACATTAATTCATAGAACTATTTATAAAACTGATCAGTCTTTTCAAAGATCATAGTATTTTATTACATGGATCACTATAATTTTCTTAACTCAGATTTTTCATGATGGACGTTTAGACTTTATGATTAAAATAGCTTTTATCAACATGAAACCTCATAGACTCATTTCTCCTGCTCATGTTTTATTCTGAAGCAACACATGCTGATTTACATTTGAACATGTATGACTTCTTATGTGTGACTATGAAATGTGACTATATGATTGCTGTAATATTTTACAAATAAAACAGTGCCTACTTTTAATGAAACATAATTTTCAAACTTGAGGAATTATAAAGATAAAAGAATTTTTCTTTTGCCTTAATATAAACACAAGGTATATATTTTGTAACCCAAGTTTCACTCTTTCCATAAACATGAGAATAGAAGTTATGCAAATTATATAGTAAGTAATGTACTTATATAGGTTTCTGACATTTAGTAAACATCTTTCATTTTTCAAAAATTATTACCACATGTGTATGTGAACTTCCCCTAAGCAAACCCTGAGACAAACATTCATGTGCAAGCAAGTTATAAGAATTACCTCCACATAAAATCTACAAAAAGTAACAAGGCAAGGAAAGAGGAACAGCTGAAAGGGCACAAGGATAAGACAATTCCTATCATCAACTTAATTCAAAAGAGCTACTGAGTACGAGTCATCCTCAAGGAAAGGGAGATAGCTTTCTTATTTTCACAAGGGAAATGTAGACTCTCAGGAATTTCTGACTCTATAAGGAGGGTTGAAGCCTCTCTAGGAGTTAAGGGGAAATATTTGGAGGAAGTTTGCAAGTGTGAAGCATAAAAAGGATAAAATACAGAAGCTGGGGAATGAGTGCACAGATGGGTAGGAGTGCTTGGAGGCAATCTGGACAGGGCACCAGCAGTAACTTCTCCAGTCCAATCCTGTACTGTTCAAATCGATTTCTCATATTAGCTTTAATCTATTTTATCAGGATTTCTTCCAGATTATTTTAAGTCATAACTTCTGGGGAGAATCTACAATTTGGAGGTAGTGGAGTGACCTATTGCCCTCACTGCCTCCTGTATTTGCTGCTGAAGCTGTCTCTGCTACTTGTCAGCATCTTTCTCCTTTCCTATCCATTCAGGACTCCTCTTGTTATCAGCTAGAACTTCAACAAGTCCGTCAGCTTTCCTTGTGGAGTAATCCATGACGTCAGGGCATCATACAGCTGCTAATGCTGTAGTTTCCCATTTAGTGGTCATGAGCACCAAGGGATGTACAGTGTTCATGTATGTCTTAGTGCTAAAGTTGTTCTTCTTTGTCCTATACTTCATGATGATTGGGGCCAGTTGCTCCTTCACATATGACAACTTTTTTCTGTATCTGTTGCTCTACCAGGCAAAGGAGTCCAAACTGATAGTGTAGGAGCCATAATTTTAAGTATAGTGGGAATTGTACTAGATAAAGCAACCTCTCTCTGGAAACCAAGATCTCTAGGCCCACAGAACTCAAGGTTGCAAGGATAAGAAACAACCCCAAATGGATCACTGGGTAAGATGGGCAATGCGGACATCCTAGTTTTACTTTTTGGTTCCTACAGCATGTATTACATCTACCAGAGACAGAGCACCACACAACAGCAACTAGTTTAAATTGTGTATCGTATACTGGAGGTTAGCACTCACAATTCATAAAATATGATGCCTTAGTGCCATGGCTGCACCTGAAAGTGTCTGTTCCAATGTGTATTCAAGCCAGCAGATCCCATGGTCATATGCCTTCTGCTAAATCTCCTTTGTCATTAACTAGGATTCTGTGTTGGTAACTTGGACACTGTGAGTGTGTTGTTGGCCAAGGCACTACAGACGGAACATTTGAAACTAAATCCAGAATGTATATCAGTTCCAAACCACTTGTCTCTTGAGGCAGAATGTATGTAATGTGATCATGGTATGACCAAGTGGCTATCTAGACTTATGGGACAGTGCCATGGTGGGAGCTTGACACAAGGTTATGTTGAAGACGCACATCAGGATTTGGAGTAGCTGGATCAGTGCTGCTAGGCCCAGAAATTACCTCCATTTCTGTTATCATTGGTTATTAATCTGTTCAGGTACAACCAGCAGAGTAGCCAAGGATAGAGGCTGGCCAACATCTCCTGGAAAAGTCACCTTGCCTACCTGCTTATGTTGCTCCTTCTGAGTGAATGCTCCCTGGGGATTATTAAATTAAGACACATGGATCCTTATATATAGCTCTTCCAACTCCTATGAGTCTATCCACATAACTTTTCCAGAGAACTCTTTATCCCTAGTAACCTAACCTTTCTTCTTCCAGACCCAACCTGTCACCGAGCAGCATATATCCTTACCTTGGGTGACTTATTTTCCCAATTTAATTGGATTGTCAATGCTCCACCCGCTGAGAGGATTTCCCTTAAACACTGTATTTCAGGTTCACCACTGAATTGGGCTGAAATGTAATAACAGTCAGTTTTCAGTTCCCCAACAACTAAGCACATACATCCTGCCCTCTGAAGCTGCTCAGCTCACATCCTATATTGATCACTTCAGCAATATAATAGATTGCTGCTGGGTGCACACATTTTGTATATTGGATGATCTGACAAAACCAAACTCCAGATGAGCAACTTTGTTTTATAGTCACTTAACCTGTCCTGGTCAGAGAAACAAGCTCTTCCTGGGTCTTATAAAATGCCAGGAAATGACTTTTCATTTATATAGAGTTCCCTACTGCAAATAGTAAGGCATTGCTCCAGAATCTTAGAGCTCTGTGCTATGACTCTCATTACTCGGACTATGTAAAAAACACCACATAGTAACTTGTATCAACCATAGACAAGTCTAGAACTGACAAGTCTAGAACCAACAAGTCTGCTTCCTTGTAAGACCCAACAGCAAGACTGCAGTCTGGAGTTGCAGCAGACTCCTCCCTTTTCTATATCACTGTCAAAACTAGCAGCGTCCAAGTTACCCAATAAAGGAATCAGAGCAGTATTCCCAGTACACTATATAATACCTACAAAATGAAAACAGATGTAGCAAGTACATGCAAAGTTCAATAATGTGCTCTTTACCTTGGAAAAGATGTCCTGGACTCCTCAAACTGCTCTAAAGTACTATACTCCTGAATTAGTATAGGGATTTTCTATGACTCTCCAGGGTAGTTGCCACTTCCTGCTCCTCAGTTTGGCTTACATATCACTAGTAGAGTGGGGTAAGGTGATGTTGATGGAATATCCAGATGATCAAAGTCCTTTCAGATTATGTTGCATAGGAGACTGAGAAAATAATAAAATCTTGAGACTATAACCTCTTACATCTTACCATCTATATTAGTCCATTTTCATACTGCTATAAAGAATTTTTTGAGACTGGGTAATTTTAAAAGGAAAGAAGTTTTATTGACTCACAGTTCAGCATGGCTGGGGAGGCCTCAGGAAACTTACAATCATGGCAGAAGGCAAAGGGGAAGCAAGGCACCTTCTTCCCAAGGCAGCAGGAAGGAGAAGTACAGAGCAAAGAGGGAAGAGCCCATTATAAAACCATCAGATCCCCTGAGACCTTGCTCATTATCTCGAGAACAGCATGAGGGAACCGCCCTCATGATTCAATTAATTCCACCTCCTCTCTCCCTTGACAAAATGGGATTATGGAGATTAAGGAGATTACAATTCAAGATGAGAATTTGGTGGAGAAACAAAGCCTAACCATATTACCATCTTTGCCATACCACATGAATTCGTGCTTCTTCTTGTACTCTAGATGGCTATTGAAAATAACATATTTTTCAGATCAAAAGCTATATACCACAATCAAGAATGAGGTGAATCTAGTCTGTAAATCTATTGCAGATACTACCGAAAGACTAGCTGAATTTGGGAGAACTATTGATTAATTTTTTAGCTGTCCAAATCTATCCTCAATGATCCCTCTATATTTTTTCAGAAGCCAGACTAGTAACTTAATAAGCATATGATTGAACCATCATTTTAGTATTATTTAAGACTTTGAGAGTGGTAGTACTTTGTGGCATTACTGGCTTTCTATTTCCTTTCTTAGCGAGGAAGCTGTGACATTTTCAGAGCTTTTCTTGTTCTTACTCAGTTTGATGTTCCCTGAGCTCTCTAAATCTGTGGTTTATGTTTGTCATTAATATTGGAGAATTCTTAAGCATAATTACTTCAAATATTTCTTCTATTTTCTTTTTCTTTTCCTTCTGCTATTCCAGCTACACTCCTATTAATACCTTTTGTAATTATCACATGGTTCTTGGATATGCTGTTCTATTTTTTCTCCTTTGTTTTCCTCTTTGCATTTAAATTTGGGGAGTTTTTATTGACATGTCATCGAGTTCACTGATCCTGTCATTGGCTGTGTCTAGTCTACTGACCAGCCTATCAAGGTATTTTTCATTTGTGGTACAGTGTTCTTTATTTCTAGTATTTCCTTTGATTCTGAGAAGTTCTCTCTCCACTTACATTACCAACATGCTCTTGCACCTTGCCCACTCTTTCCATTAGAGTCTTTAACATATTAATCACAGTTATTTTAACTTCTCAGTCTGATAATTCTAAAATCTCTGCCATAGCTGAGCTTTGTTCTGATTTTGTGCTGTCTCTAAACACAATGTGTTATCATGACTTTTAGAAGGCTTTGTCATTTTGGTTGAAAGACAGACATAATGTAATAGGTAATAGGAAATGAGGCAATTGGGCCTTTAGAGTGAAGTTTTATGCTTATCTGGCTAGAAGTCAGTCTATGTTTAATGTTTATTATGGTCATAAGAGGCAGAGACTTCAAATTTCTCTAAGATCCTTGTTTTTGTCTCTCTGTTTACTCTGGATTTCCCTAGAAACTCTTTCATAATTAGTCTTTATTGTGTAACTCTGTTATAATCTACTAGTGTTGTACTGTAGACCAGTTACTGGCTTTAGTGGCTTCTGATCCCAGTAAGCTTTGATTCTCTGTATTGACCTGTCTTTCCATTTTTGAGAACAGTGGTTTCTCTGTGATTTTAATTCTTTGAAGGATTTAGGAAGATTCGTTTTTCTGTTTTCAGCTCTTTTCTTGTGTGGACAGGAGTGATGCAAGTGATTGCAAACCCTTTATATATTGAAGTGGAAAACGGAGGTCCTGTCAAGGAAATTTACATCTAGATACATGAAGAATATTGACCTACAATTTATTTTTCCTAGGATGTCCCTTTATGTTTTCCTCATCAGTGTAATACAACTTTGTAGAATGAATTGCGATGTTTTCCCTCCTCATATAATTTCTAGAAATAATATTGGATGAGTACATATCATTTCTTTATTAAAAAGTGTGGTATAGCTCACCAGAGAAGAAAACTAGGCCTAGAGATTTTGCTACAAAATTTTTAGTGGCAAACAATTTCTTTTAAAGGTATAGGGCTATCTAAGTTTCTATTTCATTCAGTAGCAATTTTGGTCATATGTGACTTCTAATTAATTAGTCCATTTCATTCAAGTTGTCAAATTTCTTGGCATTAAATATATAAAAAGTTATAGTTATTTTATTACTTACCTGATGTTCTGGGATACATAGTGAGATCTTGTTTTATCTTGAATATTTGTAATTTGTATCCTTCCCTTCTTGATTAACCTACCTAGAGTTTATCAAATGTATTAATATTTTCAAATCTATAACTCGTATTTTTATTAATTTCCTCTGTTATTTGTTAATTTTAATTTTATTATTTATATTCTCCTCTTTATTAGTCTCTTCTTCCTATTTGCTTTGCATTGAATTTGCTTATTCTTTCTATTATCTCAAGAGAAAAATTTAGATCATTGATATTAGACCTTTATTCTTTTCATAATAATTGGACACTATCAAATTTCTTCTAAACACTGCTTTACCTGTAAGCTTTATATCACAATTCTAAATATGTGTTTTCATTTTTATTAAATTCAAGCTATTTACGAATTTATCTTGTGATTTCTTCTTTGACAAGGAGTTTATTTGGTAATGTGTTGCTTAATTTTCAAGTAATGGTAGATTTTCCAGTTATGTTGTTATTTTCAATTTTAAATTTATTCATTTTGTAGTCAGGTAACATATTTCTAATGATTTCAAAATGTGTACATTTACTGAGACTTGAGTGTTTTCTGTGTATTTAAGTGAGTGTTTTCTGCATATTTAAAAAGGAAGAGTACATTTCTGTTGTTGATAGAATGTTTCTGGATTTCGACTGAGTCATTTTGGTTGATAATTTTATTCCACTTTTCTATATTCTTATTTATTTTCTTTTAACTTGTCCTATCAACTACTGAGAGTAGTTAAGAGTGCTACCAGATGTACAAAGAGGAGCTGGCACTACTCCTTCTGAGACTATTCCAAACAATACAAAAAGAGGGAATCCTTCCCAAATCATTTTATGAGACCAACATCATCCTGATACCAAAATCCAGCAGAGACTCAACAAAAAGGAAAACTTCAGACCAATATCCATGATGAACATTGATACAAAAACCTTCAATAAAATACTGGCAAACTGCAGCGGCACATCAAAAGCTTATCCATCATGATCAAGTAGGCTTCATCCTTGGGATGCAAGGCTGGTTCAACATACACAAGTCTTTAAATGTAATCCACCATATCAACAGAAGTAAAGACAAAAACCACATGATTATCTCAATAGATGCAGAGAAGGCCTTTGACAAAATTCAACAGTGCTTTATATTAAACACTCTCAATAAACTAGGTATAGGTGGAACATATCTCAAAATGATAAAAGCTATTTATGACAAACCCACAGCCAATATCATACTGAATGGGCAAAAACTGGAAGCATTCCCTTTAAAATCTGGCACTAGAAAAGGATGCCCTCTCTCACCACTCCTATTCAATATAGTATTGGAAGTTCTAGCCAGAGAAATCAGGCAAGAGAAAGAAATAAAGGGTATTCAATTAGAAAAGAAGGAAATCAAATTGTTTCTATTTGCAGATGATGTGGTTGTATATTTAGAAGACCCCGTCATCTCAGCCCAAAATCTCCTTAAACTGATAAGCAACTTCAGCAAAGTCTCAGGATACAAAATCAACATGCAGAAATCACAAGCATTCCTATACACCAATAACAGACCAAAGGAGAACCAAATCGAGAGCAAATTCCTATTCACAATTGCTGCAAAGAGACTAAAATACCTAGGAATACAACTAACAAAGGATGTAAAGGACCTCTTTAAGGAGAACTACAAACCACTTCTCAAGGAAATAAGAGAGGACACAGACAGATGGAAAAACATTCTATGTTCATGGTTAGGAAGAATCAATATTTTGAAAATGACCATACTGCCCAAAGTAATTTATAGATTCAATGCTATCCCCATCAAGCTACCAATGACCTTCTTCAGAGAACTGTAAAAAAACCACCTTAAACTTCATATGGAACCAAAAGAGAGCCCCTCATAGCCAAGTCAAAAGAAACAGTCATTAGAGTGAATCAGCAACCAACAGAATGGGAACAAATTTTTGCAATCTTCCCATTTGAAGAAGGGCTAATATCCAGAATCTACAAAGAACTAAAACAGATTTACAAGAAAAAAAAATCTTTTCAAAAGTGAGCCAAGGACATGAACAGACACTTAACAAAAGAAGACATCAATGAGGCCAACAAACATATTAAAAAATGGTCATCATCACTGGTCATTAGAGAAATGCAAATCAAAACTACATCGAGATACCATCTCACGCCAGTTAAAATAACGATCATTAAAAAATCTGGAGACAACGGATGCTGGAGATGATGTAGAGAATTAGGAACACTTTTACACTGTTGGGAGTGTAAATTAGTTCAACCACTGTGGAAGACAGTGCGGCACTTCCTCAAGGACCTAGAAATAAAAATTACATTTGACCCAGCAATTCCATTACTGGGTATATATCCAGAGGATTATAAATCATTCTGTTATAAAGACACATGCACACACACACATGTTCATTGTGGCACTTTTTACAATAGCAAAGACCTGTAACCAATACAAATGCTCATCCATTATAGACTGAGCAAGGGGAATGTGGCACATATACACCATGGAATTCTATACAGCCATAAAAAATGATGAGTTTGTGTCCTTTGTAGGAACATGGACGAATCTGGAAGCCATCTTTCTCAGCAAACTGAAACAAGAACAGAAAATCAAACACCACATTTTCTCACTCATAGGCAGGTGTTGAATAATGAGAACACATGGACACAAGGAGGGAAGCATCACACACTGGGGTCTATTGAGTGGGACTAGAGGAGGGACAACAGGGGTATGGTGGTTTGGGAGTGATAACATGAGGAGAAATGCCAGATATAGGTGATGCGGGTACGGAGGCAGCAAAACACATTGCCATGTATGTACATGTGCAACAATTCTGCATGATCTGCACATGTACCCCAGAACCTAAAGTACAATAAAAATATTTATGTAAAAAATGAGTGCTGTTATTTCAAGTGTATCTATTTGTCCATTTACTTCTCTGTTAGTTTTTCCTTTATGTATTTTGACAGTATTACCAGTTTATTTATATATTGGTTTCTAAGCCTCCAAGAAAAATCCCACCAGCTCCAGGGGTCCTTGGCTACAGCATTAAAACTAGATAAAGAGAAAATGCTCCTGTATGACAAAATTTTTTCTTATCTAACTTTATATTCTAACTCTCTGGTTCAGCATCCTCAATATCTACCTCTGGCTTTTGTCAATATGCATTAATCATGTCCTATAGCACATTGGTAAGTAATTCCCTTTGTCCCTTAGCAGGGACACTATTTGGCTAATTGTGGCATGAAGTGCCTTGATACTAGTTACCTTTCTCATAACACTGAGAGTTTGTAGGGAAAGATTCTGAGGAGGAAAGCATTAAGAAAACCAATCATCTATTTCATTCCTTACCTCCATTTTGCAGTCTTCCTGCAAAGGAGAATGTAATTCTAGCCCCTACCAAGGTGATGGGATACTCTTTTTTTAGGCAAGCAGGGTGAACAACGATTGGGGGTTTGATGTTCTTCAGTTCATCAACCCAGACCTTCCCATTTCAAGTTTCAGAGTCTTACTCCTTCCCTATCAAGATGGAGTGTTTCTGTAGGAGATTTGTTGAAACTAAAAATGTATTTCTATTAAATTTTTCCATTCTTACAATTGAGTTTCAAGCCTATTGGCCCTCACTTTTCAGGAAATTAGGGTTTCTTGTTCTTTCTTCCTTTTTTTTTTTTTTTTTTGAGACGAAGTCTCGCTCTGTCACCCAGGCTGAAGTGCATTGGTGCAATCACGGCTCACTGCAACCTCCGCCTCCCAGGTTCAAGCCATTCTCCCGCCTCAGCCTCCCATGTAGCTGGAATTACAGGTGCTGCCACCATGCCAGGTGAATTTTTTGTATTTTTAGTAGAGACAGGGTTTCACTATGTTGGCCAGCTGGTCTCGAACTCCTGACCTCAGGTGATCTACCTGCCTCAACCTCCCAAGGTGTTGGGAGTACAGGCATGAGCTGCTGCACCCATCCAAAAATAAGGGTTTCTTAAAACCCTACCAAGAAGAATTTTTTATTTTGAAATTCTATCTTGGGTTGGAAATTGATTGATCAGAACTTGTCATTTGTTCTTTTCAATACATAAATCATACCTAGCAAAAACAACCTGATCCCATAGTCCTTATGCTTATTATTTCCCCCCGTATCTCTCAAATGCCAGAAAATTTGCAGCAAAAATACCAATACAGTTCCTTCTGACTGTATTATATCCAATTTGTTACAGGTGTTAATCTCATCAACTACAATGATAGATCATGTCAGGGCTATCAACACCTTATCTGTTAGAAATGATGAGGCTCTTTATTGCTATTTGGGCAATGAATGAGCCAGCATCATATGTCATTCATGCAGGCTATTCCCTAGAACCAATTTTGTTATTAATTATCTTAGGTGCCAGAAATAGACCTTAAGACCTTAAGATAGTGCAAGTTAGTTATTGAAGAGATACAGAAGCTGGGTAACTATATTTTATGTCTTTTCTGAAATAGCCAATATAACATTTATTACAACAAAGAAATAAATTAAAGGATGGCATCCTCATGTGCTGTACTATTTTTTTAACCATTTATATTTTCATTTTTTTCAACTATTATTTTAAGTGTCATGGTACATGTGTAGGATGTGCAAGTTTGTTACATAGGTAAATGTCTGCCATGATTGTTTGCTGCACAGATCAACTCATCACGTAGATATTAAGCCCAGCATCTACTAAGCTATTCTTTCTGATGCTCTTCCTCCCTCCATGTATCACCCCTCAAAAGGCCCCAGTGTGTGGTACTCTTTTCCATGTGTTCTCACTGTTCAGCTCCCACTTATAAGTGAGAATATGAAGTGTTTGGTTTTCTGTTCTTGTGTTAGTTTGCTGAGGATGAAACAGCTTCCAGCTCCACCCATGTCCATGCAAAGGATGTGGTCTCATTCCTTTTTATGGCTGCATAGTACTTCATGGTGTGTATGTACCACACTTTCTTTATCCAGTCTATCATTAATGGGCATTTGGGTTGTTTCCATGTCTTTGCTATTGTGACTAGTGCTGCAATGAACGTACATGTGCATATATACTTATAATGGAATTATTTATATTTCTTTGGGTATATACCCATGAGATTACTGGGTCAAATGATATTTCTGCTTCTAGATCTTTCAGGAATCACCACGCTGTCCTCCACAATGGTTGAACTAATTTACACTCCCACCAACAGTGTAAAAGAGTTCCTTTTCCTCTGCAACCTCACCAGCATATGTTGTTTCTTAACTTTAATAATCACCATTCTGACTGGTGAGATATGCTATCTCATTGTGGTTTTGATTTGCATTTCTCTAATGACCAGTGATGTAGAGCTCTTTTTCATATGTTTATTGGCCGCACAAATGTCTTCTTTTGAGAAGTGTCTATTCACATCCTTTACCCACTTCTTAATGGGGTTGTATTTTTCTTGTATTACCAATAAGCCAGTTTCCTTTTTAATATTGTATAATACTATACCCATTCCTTTGCAGCACCTCTCTTCCAACCAAAGACATTGAATAAACATGTAATCAGTCCTTATCCAACCATGTCATTACATTATCACTCTGGTACAGTGAATGACCAAGAGACTGCCACAGAACACATACGAAGTTGATTCAGGTACTCCAGAGTGCTAGGAAAAAGAAGGAGGCTCAATTGCTGACTCTATGGAGATGCTCTAGTCTGAGACATCTATGAGAATTCCTCCCTTTTGTACCATATTAAGGAAAAAGAAAAAGAAACTTAACATAGAAATAATTAAAACTGAGAGACTGAGAGTTTCTATAATAATGATTGTGCCCTAGATCCAGGCCCATGTCACTGATTACTTCACAAGTATATGGGCCAAAACATTCTAATTTTTAAATTTCTGTAGGGGCTTGTCTTGATTAAAGGTGAAAGGGTGAGATTGTTTCCTTAATAAACTGAAAGTGTTAACATAACATAACATAACATAACATAACATAACATAACATAACATAACATAACATAACAATGAATTATATTGAAATGAAAAACAGAAATGAATCCAGAAGAAACTGAATAATATAGTTAAAATTATAAAATAAAATAGTTACTAACCTAGTATTAGAAAACTAGTAAAAATATCTTCCAAAGATGAAAATGAAATCAAAATATTTCAGACAAACAAATAGAGAAAATTTTCAATGAACAGACTAGAATTAAAATAAAGGCTTAAGGATATTTTTGAGGAAAATATGAATGATTCCAGACATAAGCAAAAAAGGGAATGAATAAACAACAGAATACGTAGTGAATTTGTGGATAAATTTAAATGAATTTTAATTGTGCAGAATAATAAGGGAAGTGTCATCAATGTTAAAAATTTGATTAAAACATATATGTCAAAAATAGTGCAAATATGAGAGTGGGCTAAAATAATTAAAGTGTTTTAAAATGCTTATATTGTCTGAGAAGAATTAAAAATACTAATCTATAGTAGAAGCTAATACATCAAGATTTTATGTTGTAATCTCTAGTAAAACCATTAAAGAATAGTAAAGGAATGTACAAATGACAAGAAGGGGGAAGATTGAAAAGTAAAATTTCATATTTCAGAAGAAACTAGACAAGAGAAAAGACAATGTAAAACAAATAGGAAAAATAGAAGATAAATTGTAATAAAGGAGATTTAGACTCAAATATTTCAATAATTCCATTAAATGCAATGAAGTAAATGCTCCAAATAAAAGTCAAAAACTTACAGATCCATTGAAAAAAATGAAACCAATTATATACAGCCTATGTAAGGCATACCTTAAAGTAATAAAACAGAAAAATGGAAATAAAGAGACTACAATGAAGATATACCAAGTAAACACTCTCTTACAGCAAGCAAACACTATCTCACCTTATTCCTGACTTCTATCCCTTAAATGGTGTTATTACATAATTTCAGATAAAATTGACTTTAAGTCCAAAATCCTTATTAAAAATATACATGCTCTAATAGTATACACCAACAACCTATGAACTATGCTCCATCTCCTGTTTTTATAAAGCTTTATTAAAACACAGTCACACAAATTTAGTTTTATATATTAGACATGGTTGTGTTTATGCTAGGTGGCAGAGTTAAGTAGCTGCAGCAAAAACTGTATGTTCCACAAAGCACAAAATTGTTACTGTCTGGTCGCTTTACAGAAAAATGTCTATTCAAAATATATATCATAAAAGTAAAGAGCTAGACAAAAAATAGATAAGCCCACAAACATTTCATTAGATTTTTAATTTATCACTTTCACAAAAATTAAAGAATTACTATGGATAAGGAAGATTTGAGCAAGCAAATAATGAAATAGAGCAAATTTATATTTTAAGAACACAACATTCAGAACCTACAATTTTTTTTCAGGTAGATATAATAAGAATTTAACAAATGTTAAAGAGTTGAAATAATATAGCAAAAAATTCTAACCACAATGAATTAAGGTGACAAAAATAAAAGAATTGTAAAATCTTCAAATGTTTGAAAATTAAACAATATACTTCTAAATATTCCATGCATCAAAGAGGTCACAGGTGAAATAGTAAAATCATTTGTACTAAACAATGATGAAATTATTACATGTTATTACATATCACAATTGGTTGAATTCATCTCAAACCACGGTTAGAAATTTATAATGGTAAATGCATACTTAGAAAAGGATGAAAGAAAATTAACCATTTGAGCATCCATCTCAGGGATTTAGCAAAATAACAGTAAGTTAAATGCAAAGAAGTAGATAGAAGGAAATAACAACAAGAAAAGACTGTATTAGTAAAACGTAACACAGATAGAGAAAATTAATAGTCACTTATAAATGGGAAAGACCTCACAGATGTTAGTGAGACCACAAAGGGCTGTTAGAATTTTATGGCAAAAAGTTGTAACTTTCATTTTCAGAAAATGCAACTGACCAAAACTGACACAGAAAAAAATAGAACTACGAAAGCTAATACTTCAATTAACAACGTCGAATCTGTGTTTAACATTTTTTTCTCAAGAAATCACTAGACAAGATGCATGGCTTCAAGTCAGTGGCCTGAATTTGATGTGCACATTTTCTGAGAGGCCTGATATATATTTAGAATACTGTTGGAAAGTAATTTTTAAAATAGAGATGCTTTGTGTTTTTGCAGTACTAAAGGGTATTTTTGTTGAGTGACTAACCTATTGAATTTATTTAGTATCCATCACAGATGCCATCACATGCATACTACCTCAGGAAGGCCAAATTTTGATGTGTTGCTTTTCTAGAATGAAGAACATCTTTTTTATTAATGTAAATCACAAAGGGAGAATTGTAGAAGTTTGAATACAAATAAAACGATATTGTGTTTTTTATTTCTTTTTTATTTGTTAAAAGTAATGAAAAAAAACTGCAGTTACTTTTGCACTAACCTAACATAATAGGCTAAGTAAAGCCAAATTATAAGAATTTTATTCTTTTTTGTTTGCACATTTCCTTTTCTGGCACATCATATAAACTAAAGGACATTTAATGATCTTATAATCAAAATGTGATTTTGTAAATATTATTTTATGACTGATCTTTAACATATGACATTTAGTGATGCTGGCCGCCTCATCAAATAACTTACCTGCTGTGTTACCACACCATTAGACTATAGCACTGGAAATATTTACTCTTTCTTTTTAAATAAGGAAGAACATCAAAGCAGTAATACGTTTTTATTATAGATTTTCCTTTCATTAAGTCACTTGATCCTTATTTTTCTTTATTTGAAAATACTGATTCTTCAAAAGGGTACTCCAAGTTTACCAAGCATTTAATGACTGAAGTGAGAGCGGTCATGAGTATACTTTGGAAGAAACACATCCTATAGGGACATTTCTGAAATTTTCTAGGACTGAATAAACATTATATTATATAGAAAAATATCTATTTTCTTTTCTACCCTAAAACAGAACCAACCTTAAACATAGGCAGAATCAAAAATTATTTCTACTGTACAGATGAAATAATCTAAAGGAATAGACTGAAACTTTTGTTTTGATCACCCACTTATAATTTTCTCTCACATTATTCTTATTTATTCACCCAGAATCTGAATACCAAATTATTTGCATTTGAAGAATTAGTAGAGTTGTCAGGGTATTAGGTAAGGTTGAACCATGACAAGTATAAAAATAGAATAGTGATTGACTACAGAGACTCATTTTTAAAATACATGAGCACATTTTTACACAGAGAAAATACCAGAAAATAGCCCATTGGGGGAGGAGACAAAAATGCAAATCAGATGTACGTGAATGATTACAGTGTTAATGCTGTGGAGAAGGATAATTTCCCGTAGCTGGCACTGTTTGTACCACATTTAGATCTTAAAGTACCAGCTCCATGCACCATCCCTCAGGGTCTAAATCCTTGGCTGCTAGTGGCTTCCATCTGTGATCTGCAGAGGATGACCTTTTGCAGTCGAAGGGACTGGATATTCAGCATGTTCACTGAGGATAATATTAATTTTTTAAAACAAATAGCAAAGAAAACTGTTAAATCCAAGTGAAAGATGATTTGAAGACAGTAACATTTTAAGAATTGTTCCCATTGATAGTAGGATATTGGAACCACCGCTGGAATCCAATTATAGTGTAGAAAATTTAATTCTTGATAAGGGTTGGGAGGTTTTCAACAGGAAAGTGAAGTGGTGTCAAAAGTAAACGTGATTTAAAGCATGAGAAGAGCAGAGAACAGATCTTCATGACCCCATGTTGTTGGAGGTGGGGGCTGGGGTGTAGGAACCACAATGTACAGAAGGCAGCGGGTAGCTGGGAACAGGTAGAAGATAGGCATGCAATGATGGTGTTGGGCAATGCAGAAGACAATGCACAAGTTTCCAATAAGATTTATCCTAGAATTTTTTAGTTAAAACTAGACTTGACTTCCTCACCTCCCAAAGTATGGCTACTTACACTTAGATGGAATTCCCATGGTCATTTTGGGTAGGGGTGGCTCATTTTCAAACTCACAATATGAGAAGGCTAACTACCCAGGATATGTGCATTAGGCATATATAGCCAGTAACAAATCAAAATATGTTTTTTGGAAGTGCCTGTTTCTGGCTTCTGGCTAGAGACTTTGCTTCCCAGCCTGTCAGACTGGCCACCCTGTAAACTCCAGAAACAAATGGATGAGAAGAAGGAAGGAAGGAAAGAAAGAAAGAAAAAGAGAGAGAGAGAGAGAGGGATGGAGGGAGGGAGGGAAGAGAGAGAGACAGAAAGAAAAGAAAGAGAAAAGAAAGAAAGAAAAAATAAAGAAAAGAGAAAGAAGAAAAAGAAAGAAAGAAAGAAAGAAAGAAAGAAGGAAAGAAAAGAAACAGGGAGGGAGAGAAAAACAGAAAAACAAAACAAAATACAGTTATATTTTTATTCAAACTTCAACAACATCCATAATTTGGTAAATTTCTTATTCTCCCTTTGTGATTTACATTAACAAAAAAGATGTTCTTTATTCTAGCAAAAAGCACATCAAAATTTGGCATTACCAAGAATGTATGTATGTGATGGTATTTGTGATCGATACTAAATACATTCAATAGGTTAGTCACTCAACAAAAATATCCTTTAGTACTAAAAAAAGTAAAGCCTACCTATTTTTTAAAAAATTACTTTCCAATAATATTTCAGATATATCAGGCCTCTCAGAAAAGGTGCACCTGAAAATCAGGCTGCAAAAGGAGGTTGAGGTGAAATGAAAAGAAATGGAATTAAGAAGAATCATCAGCCTTTCTCTCTCTCTTCCCACTCCAACATCCATGAACAAACTGTACTTTACTTTGTGAATAATAGTCCCTGATCCTTTAGTACTTAACCACTTCCTGGTAGAACGGTTCCTAATTTTGGACAAATATGTCAAATACTGTGTTTTATTCTTTTCCATAAAGCTGTCAAGCTTTCATTGATAAGATTTTATTTATTTCTTTTTCAAAACAGATTTGAAAAGTAACAAATGATAACAAATTATCATCTTCTATTCAAATTCCTTCATGACAGATTCTGGTATTTTGAACATTCACTACAAGAAATTAATGAGAGTGGTAAGTTTTTAATCTTTCATCCCAGAAAATCCCTTGAGTTGTATGGCACAGCACGAGTTGCCAAGTGACTGAAAATGTCAACATAGCCTATATCAGTATTGCTAACTCTGTAAAACCTATAGAATGTATTTAGTATCCACCACATATATCACCACATACATACACCCTCAGTATGGTCAAGTTTTGATGTGTTACCTTTTTAAAATGAAGAACATCTTTTTACCAATGTAAATCACAAAGGGAGAATTTTTAAATTTTCCAAATTATGGATGTTATTGATGTTTGAGTAAAAATGAAACTCTAGAATATATAACATGATACAGTGGAAGGAGCTCTCAACTTAGTGGGATAAAATCAGGATGGAAGATTGAATTCTACCATTCATCAGCTTTGGACAATCTTCTTAAACTTCCAAGCCTCTTTTCTCTTATCAGTAAAATGTGTTTTTTCTTATGTAGAAAAAAGATTGCTTATTTTACCTAATGCTGTGATCTGAATGTTTGTGTTGTTCTAAATCTAATCCCCAATGCAATGATAGTATAAAGTAGGACCTTTCGGAAGTGACTAGATCATGAGGGCAGAGCCCTGTTGAACAGGATTATTGTCCCTGTAAAAGAAGCCCTAGAGAGCTGGTTGTCCTTTCCCCAGTGTGAGGGCATGGTGCAAATACATTGTTCTAGGAACCAGGAAGTGGGCTCTCACCAGACATGGAATCTTCTGGTGCCTTTTCTTGGACTTCTCAGTCACCAGAACTGTGAGAAATAAATTTCTATTGTTTATAAGTCACTCATTTTACGATGGTGTTGTTATAGCAGTACACATGGAATAAGACACATAACTGGCAGATTTCACATAAAAGTAATTTGAGGTAATGGCTAGAGAAAGACTATATAAACTTTCACTGTTATCTACAAATAAATGATCGTTACTATATTCGGAAAAGAGAAAAGGATTTCATATTTTTTGAAATAAGAAAAATAAAAGTAATTAATTTTAATTGTCATTTATCTATTACCATATGCATCTTCATCTTTACTTGTTGAGATTGATAACTACATTTTTAACTTCACATCTTTTGTAAGTAGAAAAAAATATCATGCTCTGAGAAATTTGATGGTTTGCCCAGGGTTGTTAGACTCCCAATTCAGATTTCTTGCAAGACTCTGAGCTGTGATGTGCATTCTCTGTTCAAAACTCCAAGTCATTTTTCTTTTCGTTGTTTCACAAAAACAGGAACTAGAAATTCAGAGTGGAGGTTGGTGCAAAAGAATACTGCAAACTCATAATTTTAGTACTAAAGAAAACCATTTGCATTCTTTATATAAAAGAGATGAAGTAATTTTAAAATGTCAGCTCCTGAACATTAGATCTTCCTCTTTGTCCAGGAATAAGCATCTTAACAACCCCGTTACATGGCTGCTTATTTGAATATTCCACCAGGATTGTACATAAAGTATACAGAGATGTTTATTCCATCTGAAAAACTATTTCCTTTGACTTAGTTTTCACTTAGTTTTCTTATTCTATGGGGCTCTGGCAACTCGAAAGCAAATATATAAGTAATCTTCTACCATATAACCATATTAGTTTAGAAACATTTAATGCAATTCATATTTCTAGAATTCCTATTGCATATTTTTAAAATTTCATTACTTTTAGTCTCATACAATGCTAAGATATTAAATATCATCATAAAAAATGCAATGTCCTTAGTAGTACTGTGATGATTAGTCAGCAAAAGCACCCAAATTCATTTTGTTTCTCTTGCTAATGGTAACTTGGAAATTAGAATTCCTAGGAAATTCCGGAACTATTATTTCATTTCTCTAGTGCTTATGGTAACTTCGAATTTGTAGTGCCTGGAAAATTTCCATTTTCCATATCTAACTGCACATTGTGTTTTGAAGAAAGCAACTAACAAGGATATAATTCTTGAAGGATCAATTCAAAAAACAGCCTTTCTTCAAGTTTGTTGATATTCTAGGACATTCTTACTGAATAATTTTGGGTAATAGAATTGGAGAGAAAGCACAGTTTCATATTGAATATGAAATCTAAGAAACTGTCATTAGAAAAATTAGTCCTGTCATATTTACTAGAAAAACTATGTTTATAATTAAATCAGACCTGTATATTTTAACTTGTAATTTATTAAACATGGTGAATTTTTATTTTAAAGAGATTTTGAATGAGTGCTGATAAACTCTTTCAAAGTGATGGTTACAATATTTTATTTACACATTTTCCCCATATGCTTTGTAAAGGATTTGAGATAGGTTACACAATGAAGCATATGGCAAAAGAAGCCATATATGTATATAAATAAAACAATAGTCTTTGTTTTGTTTGAGACAGGGTCTCTTTCAGTTGCTAATGCTAGAGGGCAGTCATGCAATCACTGCTTACTGCAGCCTCCACCTCCCAGGCTCAAATGATCCTCCCTCCTCAGCCTTCCAAGTAGTCAGCACTGTAGGTGAACACCACTAGGCCCAGCTAACTTTTTAAATTTTTGGTGGAGACAGGGTCTCCTTGTATTGTCCTGGCTAGTTTGGACTCAAGCAATCCTCCTGCCTTGGCCTCCCAAAGTGCTGGAATTACAAATGTGAGCCACCGTATCTGATTGGCTAAATAAAATGATAGTATTAATGGTAGCATCTCTTGAGAAAGCTGTGTATTTATGATCCAAGTGTTTATCTTTCTACCAAACTAACATATAATAATGATAAAAAATAAATCTGGAAAAATGTAAATGAAAATTAAAACCAAGTAGGCTATCTCCCTTAAATATTAGATATCTTCAATAAACATTTTAAAGGCACTGCACTTTATTTTATATTTAGTTCCAGGATATATGTGCAGGATATGCAGATTTCTTACAGAGGTAAACATTAAGGAACTGTATTTTAATCAATTCAGGTTTTGTCTTTCTGTTAATGTTATGTTGAAGATAAGCTATCAGATATGAGTGATGGGAACTCATGCTCCTGTAATGCTAGGTATATATTATCCTTCAAAAACCCCAAATCGTTTAGTATGAGGATAATCCTCAAATATCAACATGGAAGCTTCTCAAGGACTTTTACAAGGTCTCGGTCATGGATTTCAACGGCATTGCCAAATGCATCATAATGAGTACTTTATCCTAGGAAGAAGAAGCAAGCAAGGAAAAAAAAAACAAAAATAGCTCTATATTTTTCTGAGACATGTAAGTAGGCACTGATATGGTTTGTGTCTGTTTCCCCTCCCAAATCTCATGTCTAATTGTAGTCCTCAATGTGGGAGGTGGAGCCAGATGGGAGGTGATTGAATCATGGTGGCAGATATCCCCTTTGTGCTGTTCTCATGATAGTGAGTGAATTCTCCTAAGATCTGATCTTCTAAAAGTGTGTGGGCCTCCCCATTTCTCTCTCCCTTCCTCCTGCTTCTGCCATGTGAGATGTCCGCTCTCCCTTTGCCTTCAGCCATGATTGTAAGTTTCCTGAGGCCTCTCCAGAAGCTAAGCAAATGCCAGAATCATGCTTCCTGTACAGCCTGCAGAACTTGAGCCAATTAAACATCTTTTCTTTATAAATTACCTAGTATTAGGTATTTATAGCAATTCAATAACAAACTAATATAACCATATGCTAAAATTGTTAGGTATCTATTTAAAATCAACTGTTCAATTTTGTTGTAGTTCATGCACAAGTTGTTTTTCCTATAGTGTAAGGTGGATTTTAGAATGGAACTGTTTTATTTTCAGATTTTGCTGGGGTCTATTTTCATATTACAAAATGCAATGCAGTCAACCTAGACAGGAGCTTGAAAAAGAGGTGCTCCAAATCTCTTTTGACATCTACTACTATTTACTAAATTATAAAATTGGAAAGGCCAGGGAAAGTAGATACTACCACAGATTTATTTCTAGGTCATAGAGTTCTGTGAATATAATCATACCTAACTCCATGGAAGATAGTTGGGTATTTTTCTCTGACTTCAAGGCTACAGAGATATCTTCAAAGAAACTTTTCCACATATTTGTCATTTGTCCCCTGCCATTTGGACAGGAATGGTGAACTGGTGTCTGCCTGACACCTGAAAAAACTGAAACAAAATACTGAATGAGCCAATTGGTGAGAGTATATATAAGGGTTGGGTTTGAGAAGTGACAGTAACTAGTAATATGATCCTAATAATTTTAAGATACAGAGAGTTGTTTAAAAAAATTCTACTAAATTACTCCATGTGCATGCATGTGTGTGTGAATACATGTATGTGTAAGGATTCCAAGGCAGTGCTCTTTGGACACTCCAGGAGAGGGTTTCCCAGGAATGGAAGGAAAGGGTTAGAGTAAAGGCGTTGCTTCCAAACAACCTGTGAAGCTGCCCATGAGAAACTGCCCATGTTAAACACTGTCAAGTTAAGGGAAATGAAAGACAAAGTCGATGAGTATAAAGTAAGAAAGTTTTATTCACCTATGTCATTTAAAAAAACTGGTCTCACTCCATTCTGGCCAACATAGTGAAACCCCATCTCTACTAAAAATACAAAAATTAGCTGGGTGTGGTGGCACTGCCTGTAGTCTTAGCTACTCGGGAGGCTGAGGCAGGAGAGTCACTTGAACCTGGGAGGCAGAAGTTACAGTGGGCTGAGATCACACCACTGCACTGGAGCCTGGGGACATAGTGAGACTGTGTCTCAAAACAAAAACAAAAACAAACTAGTCTCACTCAATAAGTCGATTATAGGACTCATTAAGGATTCTAACACAGAGTTGCAAAAATTTTGCATTAGAATATAAAACACATGATTTACTATTTAACCAGTAAGAAGTGATATTGAACCACCGTGACTGTCCCTACCCTGGGCACACAGACCAGCCTTGATGAGAACTGTCTTATCAATGAACCAGAATTGGAGGCTCATGCTTTCACCTAATGAACTTCTTTTTTAGTTTTTTACATTATTTAAGGCAACATTTCCAGGAAGCAATTCAAAAACAAGTAAATGAGGTATAAAGAAGTGGGAATCCTAGTTACTCAAAAAAAAACTGTTGTAAATAAAGATGGATAGAACTCAGTGAATATTTCAGATCAGATGCAGTTTTAAAAGTTGAGCTAAATGTTTCATGTTTGACACTGTTCAAAGAAAAACCTCAAAATGTATGTGAATTTCTCTCTCACTTTCAAAGGGAAGATGCATCTGCATTAGCAGAATACACTTTCTCTGGACACCAAGGGTAGAGCTAAGCTGCACAGTATTAACTTGGCTCTTAGGGGGAAAGCTAAATGGAAAAGTGTGGAGTACCCATGTGCACTGTGAGAAAGCCAAATGCACTCTAACAGCCCCATTCATTATCAAATAAGTGATCTGAGTAGATTAGGTATCACCCCGAAAATGTTAAAAATTGAAAATACATTCACAATTTTATTTATTGGGAATAAAAAGCATTCAGACACACAATGTGATTTTTTTAATCACAAAAAGGTTTTCACATTTCATCTTGAAACCTTTTGTATTCTCTCATAACTAAATAAAACTATCCAAAATTGCTTAAATTTAATTATTGAAGAACAAAAGCATAGACTAGTAATAACAGTTCACAAAATAATTTTGTATATTGTAAAGTCATATAATGTAATATAATGTTAAGCTAACCAGAAACCAATGAGAAAAGGATGAAGTATCTCAATAAGGTATATTAGTATATTGAATAATTATATTAAAAAGTCAAATTAACACATTGAATGATTAAACTAAAAAGTCAAATATCTTTTAAAATTTTAGTTATCAATTTAATAGAATAATAGTACAAAATTCAGTATTAGTACAAAATCAGTATTAGTACAAAATAATATTAGTACAAAATCCAGTATTAGTACAAAATAATATTAGTACAAAAATCTGGAAAAATGTGGATAAAAATTATTTTTTTCTAAGCTCAGAAGGATTTTCTAAAACATAAAAGCAATGATGACATGACAATAAAAAATGTACTAGCATATATTTGAATTAAAAACCTTTCATATACCACAAAATAGAAACAAAAATAAAGGTAAACTGTGAAGTCAGGTAAGATATTTTAGCAAATATGAGACAGAGTCAAAAACATAATTTCTATTTAATAGATTGAATTATTCACTTATCATTTATTTACTAATTCCTTGAGTGTCTATTTTTCCTCTCAGCTTCTGCTAGATGTTAAAAATACAGACAGTGATCTACATAGTTATCTCTGTTCATATGGGAAGACAAACAATAAAAAAATTCCAAAAGCAATCGCAACAAATATAAACATTGTTAGGTGAGATCTAATTAAACTCAGAGCTTTTGCACATCAAAACAAATTATCAACAGAGTAAACAGACAACTTATAGAATGGGAGAAAATATTCAGGCATGGTGGCTCAAGCCTGTAATCCCAGCACTTTGGGAGGCCGAGGCGGGTGGATCACGAGGTCAAGAGATCGAGACCATCCTGGTCAACATGGTGAAACTCCGTCTCTACTAAAAATACAAAAAATTAGCAAGGCATGGTGCCTGTAATCCCAGCTACTCCGGAGGCTGAGGCAGGAGAATTGCCTGAACCCAGGAGGCAGAGGTTGCCATGAGCCGAAATTGCGCCATTTCACTCCAGCCTGGGTAACAAGAGTGAAACTCCATCTCAAAATTATATATATATATATATATATATATATATATATATATATATATATTCACAAGGTAACTATCTGACAAGGGTCTGATATCCAGCATCTATAAAAGACTTTAAAAAATTATGAGAGAAAAATAACCCCATTAAACATGGACAAAGGACATGAACAGACACTTTTCAAAAGAAGACATACATGTGGCCAAAAAACATATTGGAAAAAAAGCTCAATACCGAGTTTATTGAGGGTTTTTAGCATAAAGGGCTGTTGAATTTTCTCAAATGCCTTCTCTGCATCAATTGAGATAATCATGTGGTTTTTGTTTTTGATTCTGTTTATGTGGTGAATTACGTTTATAGACTTGCATATGTGGAACCAGCCTTGCATCCCTGGGATGAATCCTACTTGATCATGATGAATAAGTTTTTTGATTTGCTGTTGCAATCGGCTTGCCAATATTTTATTGAAGATTTTTGCATCTATGTTCATCATGGATATTGGCCTGAAGTTTTCTTTTCTCGTTGGGTCTCTGCCGGGTTTTGGTATCAGGATGATGTTGGTCTCATAAAATGATTTGGGAAGGATTCCCTCTTTTTGGATTATTTGGAATAGTTTCAGAAGGAATGGTACCAGCTCCTCTTTGTGTGTCTGGTAGAATTCGGCTGTGAACCCGTCTGGACCTGGGCTTTTTTTGTGTGGTAGGCTCTTAATTGCTGCCTGGACTTCTGACCTTGTTATTGGTCTATTCACAGTTTCAGCTTCCTCCTGGTTTAGGCTTGGGAGGACACAGGAGTCCAGGAATTTATCCATTTCTTCCAGGTTTACTAGTTTATGCGCATAGAGTTTTTTGTAATATTCTCTGATGATGGTTTGAATTTCTGTGGAATCTGTGGTGATTTCCCCTTTATCATTTTTTATTGCATCTATTTGGTTGTTCTCTCTTTTCTTTTTAATCAATCTGGCTAGTGGTCTATTTTGTTGATCTTTTCAAAAAACCAGCTCTTGGATTTATTGATTTTTTTGAAGGGTTTTTTGTGTCTCAATCTCCTTCATTTCAGCTCTGATCTTAGTCATTTCTTGTCTTCTGCTGGATTTTGAGTTTTCTTGATCTTGCTCCTCTAGCTCTTTCAATTTTGACGCTAGGGTGTCAATTTTGGATCTCTCCATTCTCCTCATATGGGCACTTATTGCTATATACTTTCCTCTAGAGACTGCTTTAAATGTGTCCCAGAGATTCTGGCATGTTGTGTCTTCGTTCTCAAGAGCTACAGTAATCAAAACAGCATGGTATTGGTACCAAAACAGAGATATAGACCAATGGAACAAAACAGAGGCACCGGAGGCAACACAACATATCTAAAACCATAAAATCTTTGATAAACCTGACAAAAACAAGCAATGGGGAAAGGATTCCCTGTTTAACAAATGGTGTTGGGAAAACTGGCTAGCCATGTGCAGAAAGCAGAAACTGGACCCCTTCCTGACACCTTACACTAAAATTAACTCCAGATGGATTAAAGACTTAAACATAAGACCTGGCACCATAAAAACCCTAGAAGGAAATCTAGGCAAAACTATCCAGGACATAGGAGTAGGCAAGGACTTCATCAACAAAACACCAAAAGCATTGGCAACAAAAGCCAAAATAGACAAATGGGACCTAATGAAATTCCACAGCTTCTGCACGGAAAAAGAAAGAGTCACTAGAGTGAATCGGCAACCAACAGAATGGGAAAAAATTTTTGCAGTTTACCCATCTGACAAAGGGCTGATATCCAGAATTTACAAAGAACTCAAACAGATTTACAGGAAAAAAACAAACAAACCCATTCAAAAGTGAGCAAAGGATATGAACAGACACTTTACGAAAGAAGACATATATGAGGCCAACAATCATATGAAAAAATGCTCATCGTCACTGGTCATCAGAGAGATGCAAATCAAAACCACATTGAGATACCATCTCACGCCAGTTAGAATGGCGATCATTAAAAAATCTGGAGACAACAGATGCTGGAGAGGATGTGGAGAAAAAGGAACACTTTTACACTGTTGGTGGGAGTGTAAATTAGTTCAACCATTGTGGAAGACAGTGTGGCGATTCCTCAAGGCCTTAGAAATAGACATTCCATTTGACCCAGCAATCCCATTACTGGGTATATATCCAAAGGACTATAAATCGTTCTACTATAAGGACACATGTACACGAATGTTCATTGCAGCACTGTTTACAATAGCAAAGACCTGGAATCAACCCAAATGCCCATTGATAATAGACTGGATTGGAAAAATGTGGCACATATACACCATGGAATATAATGCAGCAATCAGAAATGATGAGTTTGTGTCATTTGTAGGGACATGGATGAATCTGGAGAACATCATCCTCAGCAAACTGACACAAGAACAGAAAATGAAACACCGCATATTACTCATAGGCGGGTGATGAAAAATGAGAACACATGGACACAGGGAGTGGAGTACTAAACACTGGGGTCTATTGGGGGGAAAAGGGGAGGGCTAGTGGGAGGGGGAGGTGGGGAGGGATAGCCTGGGGAGAAATGCCAAATGTGGGTGAAGGGGAGAAAGGAAGCAAAACACACTGCCATGTGTGTACCTATGCAACTGTCTTGCATGTTCTGCTCATGTACCCCAAAACCTAAAATGTAATAAAAAAAATTAAAAAAAAGATCACATTAAAAAAAAAAGCTCAATACCACGTATCATTAGAAAATGCATGTCAAAACTACAACGCCATATCATCTAACACTAGACAGAATGGCTATTGCTAAAAAGTAAAAAATAACAGATGCTGGTAAGGTTGAGAGGAAAGGAAACACTTATGCACTGTTGATGGGTGTGTAATATAGTCCAACCATTATGGAAGGCAGTATGTCAATTCCTCAAAGAGTTAAAAGGAGTACTACCATTCAACTCAGCAATCCCATTACTGGGTATATACCCAGAGGAATATAAACCATTCTACCATAAAGATATATGCACACGAATGTTCATAGAAGCACTATTCACAATAGTAAAGACATGCAAACAGCGTAAATGTCCATCAGTGACAGATTTGATAAAGAAAACGTAGTATATATACACCATGGGATACTATGCAGCCATAGAAAAAGAATGAGATCATGTCTTTTGTGGGAGCATGCAGGGAGCTGGAGGCTGTTATCCTTAGCAAACAAATACAGGAACAGAAAACCAAATACTGCATGTTCTTACTTGTAAGTGGGAGCTAAGTGATAAGAACTTATGAACACAAAGAGAAAAACAAGAGAGACTGGGATCTACCTGAGGGTGATGGGAGGAGTGAGAGGAGCAGAATAAGTAACTATTGGGTACTAGGCTTAATACCTGGATGATGAAATAATCTGTACATCAAACCCCTGGACACAAATTTACCTATATAACAAATCTTCACATGTTCTCTGGAACCTAAAGTAAAAGTCAAAAAAAATTTAAGTATAAGAGAAAAATTATATATAATGTGACAAGAAATACAAATTATCAGTAAACAAAGGAGATGGTCACTCTCATTAATGAGAGAAGAAATAAAACATTAAAAATAGGACTTAATGTTTTCTTCCAGGAAATTGGCAACAATTGAATACATGAGATAATTCAGTACCAGATATTGGGAAAGTGCAATAAGACTGGCTATTTTATACACTGCTGTTGGAAATGTTATTTGGCATTATATTTCTAGGGAACAGTTTGGTAATAAGCTTAAGGTACCATGTAAAAATGTCATTGCTTCAAATTCTGCTTAAGAATCTAACCTATGGATATAATTATATATAGATCATTATTTTTGTAAAGCAATGCATCATTGCTTATCAAAGCTTTATATGTAATTGTGAAAAATTGGAACTAAGTTATATGCCAGAATAAAGATTGCGCATGGACAACTTGCAAATTCATTTCTAGATAAAATAATTTAAAGCCCTATGTAGAATAATGTAGATATTTATATAATTTCAAATTTATTACTATTGCTTGCATATTTTAAAAAGTTTGAAGGAAATACATGAATGTTAACCTTGGTTTTGTCTGGGAGGAAGGGTAATAGCTAATGTGACTTTTTCTCTATTTAAAAATGCTTTACTGGCCAGGCGCGGTGGCTCAAGCCTGTAATCCTAGCACTTTGGGAAGCCGAGGCGGGTGGATCATGAGGTCAAGAGATCGAGACCATCCTAGTCAACATGGTGAAACCCCGTCTCTAATAAAATTACAAAAAAATTAGCTGGGCATGGTGGCACGTGCCTGTAATCCCAGCTACTCAGGAGGCTAAGGCAGGAGAATTGCCTGAACCCAGGAGGCGGAGCGGTGAGCCGAGATCACACCATTGCACTCCAGCTTGGGTAACAAGAGCGAAACTCTGTAGCAAAAAAAAAAAAAAAAAAAGTTTTACCTTTTTTTCCCTCAATTTTATTTCAGTGAGGGTGCTTGAATTCCATGAATAAAAAAACATAAAACTTTTACTACTACTCTGATTTTAGCCAAAGTGGCACAATTCAAGTTTGAAGAAACAATATTGGTTATATTCTTTCATATACTGACACTAATCAACACTTTTTTGTTACTTTCTTATAATGTGACAAACATTCTTTTAGTTTCTGGAAAAATGATAAATATTAGGTAGTAATTATGGTTGAGAAAAATAATAAAGCAGTATAAGATGGTAGATAGAGATGGGGATATTATTTTAGATTAGTGGTCATGAAAGCCTCCTTGAAGTCAAACTTTTTAAGCCAATAACTGAATGTCATTGAAACAGTAATTTATTAAAATATCAGAGCAAATAGCAAGTGCAAAAGCTCTGAGGTGACAACATGGCTTTTTTTTTTTTCACAGAATGCAAAAACACTACTACCAGCTGTGGTAAAACTGTTGAACAGAAGTAGGAGAGAACTTATCATTTGATTGATAATGTCAACTTCCTTAAATTAGCCTTGACTATTTTCTTGATGAAATTTTATTAAGTAATTTTTTAAATTGCATATCAAAATTAATAGTGAATTACCATTCTTGGAACCTATTCAAAGTATCTGAAAGAAAGCACATATTAAAAATAGAATAGTTAAAAAGACTTCTGGAAAGGTAGAATGAGGACCTCTTTAAATTTGCTCCTTCATGAAACCGATAAAAACAGCAGCCAAAAAAAAAAAAAAAAGGTAAAATCAAGTTTTACAGAACTCTGAAAATTACCTGAATATTTGCACATTCTGGGAGCAGTTATTCAAGAAATAGTGCTGAATCTTAGTAAGAATAGTGGGCTTTGTGACCTTTTAAGTTGATCTACTTCCACTGCCCTCTGCCCAAGCCTTTGACAGACTTGAAAATAAGCCACTCACAACCACAGTAACTGAGAAAACCAGTGATCTCACAACCAGTAGAGGAGGTAGACTGGCAATGAAACTCTTCACAAAGTCTAATTTCCAGAACATTGTCAGCGTTTGAATGTCTGGCAGTTTAAAAGGTGACAGTGCTCTGGAAGAGACCAATTGTAAAAATACTCATAGTATTTGTCATTACTTGGAATTCATACTGTAAGAAAATTCCCATGTGCAAGATGTTTGCTAAAAACAATCAGTGACAATTGTTTAGCACTATGGCTGCCTAGGATTATAATAGCTGATAAGGCAAACAAAAGCCCAACAAAAACCTTAAAAATATCAAAGGAACAGATGTCCATAGGAGGCTCTGAAAAGCCCTGACATGTTCCTGGGAATCTAAAAGGCCACATACATCTGTAGGGCTGTGTGTGAGCCCAGAAAGGATCTGAAAGGGCCCTAATCTATTACCTCTGAATGATCTTCAAGCCCTGCATAGATAGAAAGTGAACTCAAAGACAAAATTTAAAGCTATGTGAGCATTTGATCATCTGTCTCAATTTTCTGATTTGGATACCTTCAGTAGAGAAAGAAATAAAGGACACCCACATTGGAAGGTACACACATAAAAAGATCTCTATTTGTAGATGGTGTAATCTTGCATATAGAAAAAATATATATATATACATTTCTTATGAGAAATCCATCAGATTTATTATAATGAATAAACAAGTTTGGCAAAGTTACAAAATACAAGATCAATGTAAAATATTTATTATATTTATATATACTGTCAATAAAAAGTTGAAAATCAAATCAAGAATGCAATTTTGTTTATAATATCAAAAAACTAAAATCCTTGAGAATAAATTTAATATAAGTGGTTGAAGACTGTTAAACTGAAAGTTACAAAACAACTGTTAAAAAAAAATTATGGATTGAATTAATGGAAAGGCATCCCATGCTTATGGATAGAAAGGATTAATATTGTTAAGATAGCAGTACTCTTTAAATTGATCAACAAGTTTAACACAATCTATATAAAACCCCCAATGAGCTTTTTAATAGGCATGAACAAAGTGATATAGTTTACATGAAAAGGTAAATACTTAGAATACCTAAGTTTTAAAACAATACTGAAGAAAAAACCAAGCTTTGAGAACTCATGCTACCTAAGTTAGAGACTTATGATACACAGAGTAATCAAGACAGTCTGGTATTGGTGAAAGAATAATGATCCATATGGTAATAGATTGGAGTTGTAGATATCAGTATGAAGTCTTATTTAGCTTAAGATAGATACAGATGATTATATATAGAAATATTTACAGATAGGTGTATAGATACAGGTTAATATACTCACATATATTTCCTTGTTTTATCAGCTAAGAGGACCTAGATGAAAGAACACCCCAGTGGAAATTAGCACACCTTACATTCAGATCTTGCTTTGTTTATAATACCATTCTCCAGAAAAAGAAACCAAGGTTCCTTGGAGAAAGGCTTATTCTTGGGCTGGTTGAAAATATATACAATGGGCCTGTAGCATCTTGTAGTGTCAGAATAGAACATGCTCAAACACACACACACACACACACACACACAAAATGATAGGTGTATATCAAAGGGACACAGTAGTCAAATGAGAGAGCTCCTAATAAACAAAGGGGAAATAATTTGAACCACAAAATAAATAAACAATGTCACAATGAATTAAAATACAAACTATAACAAAATTCATGGGCCTATATTATTCTAAGTAAGTGATTGAATAAAAATATAAATAAGTGACAAGAGACAAATGTCACATGCAGAATTCCATTTGATTTAAATAGTATTTCATTCCCAAGGAGGTGGTACGTGATTCATAACTCCTCTAGTGTTAGTTTTTCATACTAACTTCCTTTCAGATAATATAATACAGAAAGGGGAAAAAAAGAGTAAGTTCATAGTAGATAAATCTGACAAACACTACTTCAGCCAGGTGGTCAGGGTTAACATTAATAATGATAAGTTATGTTGGTAGTATGTATCTTTGATAGACTGTGATGAAAATAGTACTTAATCTCTGTGGTCTTCTTTTATAAACCTTATAACCCCAGTCAAATCATGGGGAAAAAATTAGACAAATCCCAATTGAGAGACATTCTACAAAATGCCTTACTGGTTCTCCTTAAAACTATCAAAGTCATCAAAAACAAAGAATGTTTGAGAAACTGTCACAGCTAAGAAGAATCTAAGGAAAAATAATAGATATATGTAAAATAGTATCCAGGATGGAATCCTTGACAGGAAATGGACATTAGGTAAAAACCAAGCAAATCTAGATAAAGTACAAACTTGAGTTAATAATGATGTAACACAGTTAATTAGTGATAACAAAAGTAACACACTAATCCAGGATGTTCATAAAAGGGAAAAACAGATGTAAGGAATTAAAAACTCAAAGTTTATTTTTAAAAAGCACTACTAGAGACAATTTTTGCTTAACATTAACAGATCCCTGTGGAGACTCAGGAGCCATACTACTTATGTTTCAATTTAGGTTGTCACTCAGCATTTGTGGTGTTGGATAAGTTACTTATCTTCTTTGGCTTCATTTCCCTTCTTTGTAATATGAGAATTGTAATAACATCTAACTCATAGTATTTTTATAAAAATTCATATATGTTTAAAAGCTAAGTACAGCATCTATCATATAGTAAGCACCATGAAAATGTTTATTAAATAAATGATATTCTAGAGACCCTCTAAGGATTGAATAACAAGTAAAGGCTCTTTGATAAGCCCCATAGGATACAATGAAATAGCAAATGGTTAGACTTTTAAAAAAGAGGCTTCTAACTTCCTTCCAAGCAGGGGAGAGTTTTGTTTTGAATTTAAGAAATATTTTAAAAATAGAAGACTCAATGCCCACACTAAAACTTGCACATAAATGTTTATAGCAGTATTATTCACAATAGCTATAATGTGGAAACAAACCAAATGTTGATCAGCAACCAAATGGATAAACAAATATGATTCACTGGTATATTATTTGGCCATAAAAAGGAATGAAACTGGTAAATGCTATAACTTGGATAAAGCTTGGAAATGGTCACAGAACTCCACATACTAGATGATTCCATTCATATAAAAACACAGATTAGAGGAATCTGCAGAAACAGAAAGTGATTAATGCCTGCTTAATGATGGAAAGGGAGTGTGGTGATAGCAAAAGAGTATATGAGGCTTTTTAGCTGATAGAACTGACTGGCGATAATTGCACATACATGTGAATATTATAAAAACCACTGACTAGTACACTTTAAATGAGAAAATTGTATGGTATGTGAATTATGCTTTAATAAGCTGTTTAAAATTAAGAACAAATTGAAAATATTTTTTAGTAAACAAGAACAAAAACCACAGAGGACTCAACTTATTAGCTTGTCTTGCTTTTCTTATTCTCTAGATACGGTCTAGATTCTGGAAATATAAATAGAAAGTGACATGCAGAAAGAATTTAGTACCTTGGCTCGTAACATAGCCCAAATCTGCTTTTAAAGTCCAGGGACATGCATGTTTTCTTTTAGAAGAGAGAAGATGAACTATTGTCAGTGTAGGCAGAAGGTCTACTTTTAATCCCCTGATCTCACATAACTGCCTAAATTACTGTCCTTGTTTGCAGTCAGGGTTGGGTGAAGAATGTGATCAATAGCAGTTGAATGCTAAGCAGTAGACACTATTAGTAATTCTTTTTTTTTTTCAAGAATTAAGTCAATTCTAGGAATACCAAACAAGTCTCTCTGAACTCTGAGAACATAACAAAATATAAACATCTGCATGAGGAACTTAAGCACACTATCATACAATCTGTGTGCACTGCTTTGCGTGTCTGCCCTGCATCTTGTATGTCCGCATCTTACTCATCTGTTTACAAATCAAACCCTCCTTTTCCAAGCATTGCTTATGCTCTGCCAGACATATGTGTGGCTGAGGCTCTGTGTTTCTACTGTACCATGTCCATGTGCTGCCTCTAGTTATCTAGTGACTTTGGCATTTTCTCATTAAAAAGCCTCTCTGAAAAACAGAATGATTCTTTTCATTACGTCAGCATCCAGGTCAGTGTATTGGAGATAAGAGGTAAATAATTCTTCAAAGTTGATATATTCATGATTCAAAGTTGATATATCTTCCTTTCAGATATAAAGAACAAAATGCCAATTGCCATTCTCTTCATATGAAATGATTTTTTTTTTATTGAAATATGTACTTCTAAAATGTGGGAAATAGTGAAGATAGACAGAGACACCAAAGTTAATTAGTAAAAAGTAGCTGATAAAAAGTTGTACAAAATTAAGCAATGGAAGAATAAAAAATTGAAAAATAAAAGTAACCTACTATTATTTATTCCACATCCCTTTCTAATACATACTATCAAATCATAACACAGGCATCAAAACTATTGAGTCTTTATGACCTATGAGAAAAATAATTTAGTATCTTAGTCTTCACACTTTTATTCTCTGCCACTTCCCATCAACCTGGAAACATCAGCAATGAGAAAATGATTGCACATGTCTGAATTATGCTTTTCACAGTCCTTGCCATCCCACAAATGTCTTTTCTCTACTGTCGCCTGGGAAAATTTCATTTCAAATTCCAAGTTAGAATTAGCTTTTCCAGAAAGTTTTCTTTAACCATTCCCTTCCCACTAAAATAGTTAAGTACATTTTTTTATGCTAGGTATTTTACCTATTTCTGTTTTTTTTTTTTTTTTTTTTTTTTTTTTGAGACGGAGTTTCACTCTTGTTACCCAGGCTGGAGTGAAATGGCACGATCTGGGCTCACCGCAACCTCCGTCCCCTGGGTTCAGGCAATTCTCCTGCCTCAGCCTACTGAGTAGCTGGGATTACAGGCACACGCCACCATGCCCAGCTAATTTTTTGTAATTTTTAGTAGAGACGGGGTTTCACCATGTTGACCAGGATGGTCTCGATCTGTTGACCTCGTGATCCACCCACCTCGGCCTCCCAAAGTGCTGGGATTACAGGCTTGAGCCACCGCGCCCGGCCCCTATTTCTGTTTTTACATCTATCCCATTGAATTTCAACCACCGTTAGTTTTTTGTTTTTTGTTTTTTTTTGAGACGGAGTTTCACTCCTGTTACCCAGGCTGGAGTGCAATGGTGTGCTCTTGGCTCATCACAACCTCCGCCTCCTGGGTTCAAGCAATTCTCATGCCTCAGCCTCCTGAGTAGCTGGGACTACAGGCATGTGCCACCACGCCCAGCTAATTTTTGTATCTTTAGTAGAGACAGGGTTTCACCATGTTGAACAGGATGGTCTTGATCTCTTGACCTCGTGATCCACCCACCTTAGCCTCCCAAAGTTTTTTCTTTAATTCAATGGAGAGATCACCAAGACCAGGAATCATATTGCTCTTCTTTTGCACAGTATCTTGTAAATACTAAGTAATCAATAAGTGTTCATTCTTGATAATTAAATGATGAACAAATTAATGCTTAGATGCTTTTTGTTTTTTAACATGAAGCATCAGATCATATATTTTTTATGTCCACACTGATTTAGGCAGTTTAAGTATCAAAGTCCTTTTAAAACCAAGAAAACAAAGAATCTGAAAAGTGTAGTGACAACTGGGAGTAAAGATGCAGAATTTCTGGCATCTGAATCCCATGATGAAAGGGCATCCGAATTTGAAACAGCAATTTGGTTGAGACGGGAACTATGCAAGCAATAAGAATGAGAAAGAAACAAAAGTAATTCAAGGAAAAATATATTGTTCCCATCTAGATTGTAATATTTCACTGTTCACTGGGAAAGCAGTCTTATATAAAGACTTCCTAGGAGAGTCACATTTCCTCCAATCACTGTTAAACTCATTTCCATCAAATGTAACTACTTATCACTAATGAATTAATGCTGCTTTGGGAACATTTACTTCCTAGGTCAATTTTTATTCAATAATTGCAGTTTCTTGATTAAATCAGCATAGACTTGCCATTGATTAGATCAACAGTCTAGTGTCACTAGGTATCTACACATCCTAAAAACGTAAGACAATCTTCTATCTAAAAAACTAATTTTAAAAAGTTAGATATTATTTATTATTTAAAGTGAAATAAATCACCTACTCTTATTTTAATGTTAAAAAAAAAGACCCTAGGAGGCGAAGTAATTTTCTTAAGTGACTAAGTGGCCATATTTCTGGGAATTGGCCCCTGATCACCTGACCTTAATATGGGCTCTTGTTTTACTCTTTATAGATACTTTTATTTTATGCAAATCAATCATCATACTCTTTTCATCAATTTAGTTACTCCAAATTTTGTTTTCATGTAAGAGTGGCTATCTCTGCTATAGAAAAATTCCTGATTTTTTTTCAAGGGCTCCCCATTTTAATCATGTTACCATTGTAAAAGTATCCATATAGTATAACTTTTACATGCAATTATATGGACAATTACTACATATAATTATTGGCTAGAGATTGTCTTGTTAAAAACAAGTGTGCATTTCTGAGAAACTTGCAAGATTAATTTGAAAGGCATTGGCTTGGTCCTTGAAAAGCAGCTTTTGGCAAACAAATAGGCCAACTTAAATTCAGTTGTTATAATCCTGCCTTCAGTTACCTTCTTGGCCTTGGTTATTTATGATTCTGGCTCTACAGTTTAGGATTTTCTGCACTTATCTGTTGGCTTCTAACCTGGATTTAGTTTTCCTCCTAATTCTATAGAATTCATGAACATAGGCTCTGATACTGAGTAGCTGTGAAAAGTTTGGGAAAAAAGTCACTGAGATTATTTTCCATCTGATAAATGTTGATAACATTAGTACCTACCTCAAAGGTTGTCAACATTATATGAATTATTCCAAAACAAGTGGCAGATTACATAGTATGTAGTAACTCATTAATAAATCTTAACTATTACTATTATTATTATCCAAATCTCTATGAGTATAGAAAATGACAAATGTGATTTATCCCTAAGAAAAGTCATATATGTGAACATATGATATACATCAATTTTTCTTACATCCCTTTGGTAAATATTTGTCTAAGAACAAATAACATTAAAATATAATCTTAAACCAGAATCACTGCTAAATAGTGCCTCTGGAGAAAGATTTCAACAAGATTATGAAGGTAAAATTGTTAGAAGTTCTCCCAAGATTAGATTTAAAGCAAGAATATAATAATTTATCATATTTATAAAGATGACAAATGGTTTCATTTTAAGGAGTATCTGACACATCATTATTCCACAGTAATGTGATCCAATTGCTTTCCTCAGTTGGGCAAACATACAGGCTAGAAGATTGATGAATGACTTTTTTTTAATATAACTATTTCATAAACTTAAACTTGCAAGGCAAAAGAAAAGCTGAGTATGATTCAGAGTAATGACTCAGAGGAACCCGGAAATAATTTTCATATTTTCTAACAAGTTAAAATGCTGTTCTTGGCAAAAATCTTTACTGCTGTATTATAACTGCAACTTGAATGCATAATCAATGAATGTATCCCCTCCTTATAACATACATGATTCCTACTCAAGTATTTTAATACAAAATCTCATCTGTGCACAGAGTCCCACTGTTTAGGACTAGGGAGAAGCTCTGTGATGAGAAAATGAAAACTTTATCTCCTGGAGCTCCTGGTGTTTTGGCAGTAGAGAGGTGAGAAAAAGCCTCCTAGTATTTTTGAGCACCTCTTCTCTAATGCCAATGCAAGAGAATAGGAACTGCCTCCTCTACCATACGGTGGGGTGGAGGGTGGGGTGGAGATTGGCTGGGACAGGAGGTATAGGAAGATACTTTCTTCTCTGGAGCATTTTTCTTTAAATATGGGTTGTTATCCTAGACATCTGCAGCTCCGTCCACCTTTGTCTTGGCAAGCAAATCAGTGTTCTTTTGCCTTGAATGCTCTGCAGACTACGGTCACAAGCACAAGAAGGAAGATGAGTCACTGCAACCTTGACATTAAAGATGGGACTTTTTCTTTTAGCATTTGGATGCTTCCTTTTTTTTTTTTAATTCCCATTAAATTCCTCCTTGGAAAGAATGACTTGGGACATAGTATTTAATTATTAATGATCAACACAGCAGAACAGCTATAAGAGGCAAGTGTTTTTTATTTTTAATTATCCTTCACAGTTTCAACTCATTAAATGTCCATTGAAACAACTTGAAAATTGTGATAGCTAAGTTTACATTTTATAAAAGGAATATTTGCTAAATTTCGATCTAAAATATTATGGACATTCCTTAAATGTTGTTTAGCTATCCAGAAAAATAATAGTGACACTTTGAGTGATGATACTGCTCTCCATTATATATCATTATATTATGTCCAGGTCATACTTTTATGAATCCAGAGCAAGTTAATTTTATTTTTAACAATCCATAGTTAACCTCTTTCTGGTTCCACTTGCATTTAGGCATAGACACCTTATTAAACTAAAAATCAACAAAGCTACAACCAACAATAATAGACAACAATGAATCAGACACCTGATATTTTATGGACAGAGCCAAGTTATTTCCTTGTGTGATGAAGCCATTGTTGATTCATTGTAGATATCAGAAGAAACAAGGCAGCCATAAGCCAGATGTCAGAGGAGGAGTTGTTATAGGATTGGCAAAAAAATAAAACCAATAATAAATAAAATTATTTTGCTTGCTGATCAAGGAAACTTTGGGTATAGGTATGATTCGCAGAGATATGAGATATTTATGCAAGGTAAGCGTGGGTTTAAATGGATAAATTTAACTGGTTAGATACAATATGGACCTCCTGTAAAATTCCTCATAGAAGAATTTCAGAATGTAAGAAATTTATTCCAGTTCTCTTAGCTCCCAGCTGCATTCCCACCATTCTGTATTCTCCTTTGCATATTAGGGTGCTCCAGCAGTGTTGGCAGTGGTTTTTAAAGAGCAGAAGAAGGCATATTTTTTTTAGAGAATTTATTTATACCCAAAGGCATGCTATAGAGTAGACATAATTAGTTTCAGGATTTTGTAAGTTTGCCTTTTTTAGTCAATAAAAATTATGACTGCATTTCTGCTTTTGGGCATTTTAACTACCTAAGAAATTACATAAGGGTTCTTGAAACTCTGCAATATAATTAAAAAGGTTTAAGAGGGAACTATAGACAACTACAAAGAGAAGAAGAAGAAAAGCCTAGAAGGTGCTTTTATAACTTCATATCTTAACTAAAGTGTTAGCTGGTGAGCAAAAAAGTACTTTACACATGTGTGTATAGCTCAAAATGCAGTACCATTCAGGAAAGGGGAAAGAAATCAGTTGATTATCAATATTTCAATAGCAATCTGAAAATAACGTATATTTGACATCGTTTATTCCAATATTCAAAGACAAGAATGAAATTTTCTTTGAAAGTTGAGGTTTACACATAAGCAAAATTGTATTTTTTTCCTGACAAAAAATGGAGCTCAAAGTATGGGAGATGCCAAGTCAACGCTCTCCTACTCCAATGACATACCTCTCTGTGTTTTAAATTAAGCTTTCTGTAGGGAGTCCTTTCACCTCAAATACTGACTGTGATGGAGGGGCCATTTCACCATGGTAAATGGAATTAGGAAACAATGCATTTGTATGTCATGATCAATTTTTAGTCAAAGTAAAAGTCCTATAATTTAGAAATGGCTTATAGTTTTGCATGTGGGTGTTATAGTTTTCTTTGTTTTTAAAAGGAGATTTTTGCTTCTTGCCATGGTGGAGTATCAGAAACTGGATTTACCTTCCTGTTATAAAAATATAAGAAATCTGGGCAAAAGATATGAAACTATAGGTATAGGTATTGGAAAATAAGCATAGCAGGACTGTGATCCTTGAGAAAGAGAAAAATAAAAATACTAGGTGAACCTTCAATAGCCCCTGATTTTATTCCCAAAGGCACACTCTGGAGACATGGCCAGGCCAAGTGGAGTAGGGTGGTCCCGCTGAATCTAGGAGACAGAGATCGGAGTTAGTGACATTGAGGTGAATGGAAATAGCAGGCTAGGCTCCAGACATGAAATGGCACTATAGGACAAGTTCCAGAATTTTGTATCGAGGTCTTCGAAGAGCTTGGCATCTTTGCTAAATATGAAGTATGCATGTATATAGGTTAACATGCTTTGAAGTTGGACAAAGAGGGAGTCTTGAGGTTTTGCTGAATATAAAGATGTAATCTAACCCAAAGATGGGTTAGATCTCAAAAAGCCCTGGCACAAAAGCAACTGGGGACCTGTGAGATGAGTAGATCTCAGAGCTGGCATGCTTTGGAGTTTTAACTAGTCATGGTGGGGAGCCTCATCTGCACTCATTGAATTCAGTAGAGATGCCAGAATAGAATAACAATCTCTAATAGTGGGGCTAAATCCTCCCTAAGGTAAGACTACCATTTACCCACCCCAATGAAGATCATTCACAAGCCCTGAAAGGATTAAAATGAAGCATGAGTAACTTAACTGGCTACCCAAATAAAGCCTTCCATTTATTTAAAAGGAAAACAAAATCCAGACACTCAATAATGTAAAATCAAGGTATCAATCATAGCAACCATCAACATTTATTAGATCTATTATGGCACAGGAAAATATAATCCTTAATCATGAGAAATATCAGTCAAGAGAAAGAGTTTGAAAGAAATCGAACTAATAGATCCCAAGAAGGAAAACCTGAAACTTCCTCAGGTAAGCACATTTCTTTTCCTTTTTAGGACTGCTCAGTTCTGCCTGGCACTTTGGGAGGCCAAGGCTTGCAGATCACGAGGTCAGGAGGTCAAGACCATCCTGGCCAACAGGGTGAAGCCTGTCTCTACTAATAATACAAAAATTAGCTGGGCATGGTGGCACACACCTGTAGTCCTAGCTACTCAAGAGGCTGAGGCAGGAGAATCACTTGAACCCAGGAGGCAGAGGTTGCAGTGGGACGAGATTGCACCACTGCACTCCAGCCAGGATGACAGAGTGAGACTCCATCTCAAAAAAAAAAAAAATGGAATATTCAGTGTTTTTCCTTCTTTGGGACACCTGTCTATCTCTGGATTTGGGATTGTTAGTTCGCCCTACAACCTCAGGTTTCCAAAGGGTAAAAAAAATTGTAATTGGAGTTTTATTCAGACATTTTTATTTTGTTAAGTGTGGGAGCAATGCTCCTTCTGGTAATTCACATCCTGAACTAAACTGGAAACCTCAATATTCTTTTAATAATTAGAATTCATAATATACTTTTATATTTTATAATTTCCATCCTATTAAAAATTGGTAAAATTTGCATACATTTCTTGTTAGAGATGCATGTCATTCCGAGGAATTCTTTTTTCTGCTATTTAAAATATGAAATTTAATTTGCATTTCCTAACTGGTCATTAGTCTCTATAAGAATCAGTTTTATTCTTCATTTGCAATTCTATACTCTCCATTTTGATGAGCTCTATTTGTTTGGAAATTGATTCCTTTGAATTTTCTAGGTAGACAACCACATCAGCTGTAAATAGGAACAGCACGTCATCTTATATCCAATATTAAAATCTACTCTTTTTTTCCTTTGTTTTTGTACTGGTTAGTATCTCTACCACAATGGTAAATGCTTGTATTGATTTGGGAATAATTGCACTTTTTCTACTATAATGGGAATGCTCCTACTAGTTTGATATCAAGCATAATACTTGTTATTGGTTTCTGATAGCTAATCTTTATTATTTTAAGCAATTTTCTTTCTATTCCCAGTTTTAAAAATCATGAACAAATGTTGCAGTTTATAAAATGCTCCCACCTTACTTTGAGTTAAATATACCACTTTCTTCCTTTAGATTAACTTAAAAATATACACTGAAAAAAAATTCTGGTGTTGAACAATTCTTACAATCCGAGAATAATCTTATGTGGACATAATATCCTTTTAATTCATGGTGGCCTATGCTATTCCTGTTCTGCCTAGAAACTGAGAAAATGAGAGTCACATAACAAAGGTACATTCTGTACCCTGGAATAGTTTCTTAAGATAGGAATTCTCTGTGTTCTGTGCTCTCTGCAACATGCTCTTCCCACAGCCTTCAGAACTATGTTAACTAGAAGGAAGAAGCAGCTCCAGCATTCTGCCAATTCCTGGTAAGATCGTCACATTCTCATACCTCTGCTGCCTCCCTCCCAACTTAAACAGCTTCACTGCTGCAGTCCATCTCCATGATCATTAGGACTGGTTCCTCATTCTTCTTTATTCTTGTTTACATTGATAATCTTCCAGGTCATCGTGTGTACTTCATTCTAAAATTAGTCTGTACATCCTCACACCTATCTTCTCTTCACTCCCCGCTAAGCATATCAAACTGTCACTGAAATATCAGGGGTTCTCAGTCTAGGTCGCATTGCCAGGGAGGAAGCTTTTATTCCAGTGCTGCAGCCAATGAGAATGGGAGATCAGTCTTAAATACATCTCCCTGAACCAACTAAAATTAGGGGTTTATATAGAAAGGAAGGTGGGAAAACAGGAATTAAGGAGGAGCAAGGAAGGAATCCTGATGGATAAGGGGTCTGGTGTCACGTTGTCTGGATACACCGATCTGATAAATTTCAACTCTTTGCCTGAGGAAAGAATTTAGATAAGGCAAATGTTAAGTTTTAAGTTTTAAGAATATGTTTATTCAAAAAACAATAAATAAGAGTTCAATGAAAAAATTGGGCTGTTTCAAAACCATGTACTTTGCCTTCTGTAACTAATAATCAATAAAAGAATTCTCTATGGCCTCATCTTCTTCTCTAGATGTTTTCAATGTATTACTCTAAATAAAACCTAACTATTCCCTCTAATAACACTGCTTCCCTTTTAGATGTCTTAAGTGGTGGCTGATTCATCTCTTACTGTTGTTGGGGATTCTTACTGGACTAGGTATTTCCTCTTTGCTCCTTTCATCACTACCATTCTTTCTAAAAGCTCACTGCTTGGAAGTCCATTCCAGTAGTATATGCCTCAGTTTTCACAGACTGCTCTCCATTCATGCTTTAGTCAATCTAAGAGCTTACCCTTAGTCTCCCTCATTTTGTGGAGATTTTAGCTTCTGAACTCTACCCAATATTACCTCATAGTTTTTCTGTGATCTCAGTATCCATTTAGATAATACATTCATTCAATACCCAAAGTTCTTTGACCTTTGATAATTTTTACTAAAATAATCTTGACTTCCATTGCATATTAGCTTCTTACTGCAAGTTCATATTGAATGCTATGTTATAACCAATCATTGTACTCCATCTATAAAATATTTAGCACCCCAATATTTTCTGTTCTAGTTTACTGCCTCAAGAACTCTTACTAATAATATTTTAACTTCATTTTGATCTATACTTAATTGGTCATCATTTCCATTGCATGTACTTTCAAATCTTTTGGCCCTGCCTTTCTTGGTTGGACATACCTAGTATATGACTATATTAATATCCCTGATTGAAATACAATTTGCTTCCTACGGCAGGGGAGAACATAGTTTAAAAATCACAACTGTGATGATGTTTGGTTTCACTTTAAATTTATGACCCTTGACTTCAAGTGATCTTATAAGTCTTTTCAGAAACCAATCTAATTTTCTCTCTTCATTCAGTCTCCTGCTCATCTAGATGGCTAAATCATAGGTATGTTAAACAACTTTACCTACCTTGCCTATTTTATCCCTTCCATATACTTCTCCCCCACCCCTAGCTTTATTTTTTCCTTAGAATATTTATTTATCTAACAGAGTCTTGCTCTATTGCCATGGCTGGAGTGAAGTGGTGCGATCTCAACTCACTGCAACCTCTGCCTCCTGGGGTCAAGTAGTTCTTGTGCCTCAGCCTCTTGAGTGGTTGGGATTACAGGAGCCTGCCACCACACCCAACTATTTTTTTGATTTTTGGTAGAGATGAGGTTTCACCATGTTGTACAGGCCAGTCTCGAACTCCTGGCCTCAAGTGATCTGCCTGCATCAGCCTCCCAAAGTGCTGAGATTACAGTTGTGAGCCACCGCACCTGGTCTATTTTTCCCCTAGTATCTGAGTTCCTAGTATTTTTTCCTTTTCTTTCTATCTCTATCTTATGTTCTAGTAGTTGTATATTTTTCTCCTCTTTCCCAGTCTTCAAATCATATTATAGATTCTATTATATCAGGAAGTTTGTATATTTTGTTCATTATTAAATCCTCTCTTCCTAGGATAGTCCTGGCATAAAGGGTTGGCACTCAACTGTATGTTGGATAAACAGAAAGTGAATTCTTTCTTTGAAAACAAGTCTGTTAACTTTTCCAGAACTGATGCTTTTGTAGGGGGTTGGATTTTTTATTAAAATATTGGCAAGATCTAATAAGATTGTGAATATACAAAAACAGTTTGTGGGTCATATAATTCTATATATGTAAGTTAAAATTAATGCTTATTTAAAAAAATCAGACACAAATTATTAATTGACTAATAAGATACTCTCTTAGACATGGAAATATTAATCCTGGGGTCTGCTTGTCCTTCAAGCATGAAAAGGCCCAAGTTCCTCAAAGACAATAGTGTGTGTTGTTTTCTAAAATGTCCCATATAAAGCTTTATTTTAATTTTCTTTTATTTTTTACTTTTACCTCTAAGACTTTGTGGGAAAATTGAAGGTCCTTATCTCCATCCTATTATCGTCCCTCATTTCTCTTCAGCACAAACAATACCATGTACCACATGTTTAATTACAGTCTTGGAGAATAAAAGAGTGTTAGGTGGAAGTCAGATTCTGGCCTTTCTGTACTTTGGAGGTTGATAACTGATCTGGCACAGTCCTGACGAATTAGAGAAATTCTAAAACAGTTTAACCGATGAATGACCCCCCTAAATCATCTGTGAGATTTATTCATACAGTCTCTGGGATCTAGTTGATGAAATTATCCTATCATCATCATTACTGTGGTTGGATGAACAACTACTTTCAGGGTTAGAGGAATGGTGGGAATAAACAAAAATCTAAGAGTAATTGCTTTTTTAGAAACCCCAAAAGAACAGGTGACACTTAATTGGACTGTCCTAAGCATGTCAAGGAGCAAATTTAGAGCTGACATGTTATAGTATCAAGAATTATGGAAACAGTTTTCTTTGGCCATTAATACTAGGTTCCCTGTTTAAAAATTTTTTCTTTCTTTGATGTAGCAGCCACAGTAAAACAATCTTCTCATCTAATTGTTCACATGTGGCTAAGTGAAATTTTGCCAGGATTTGAGAATAATTTCTCTCCCTGAAAATCAATCACTTCCTACTGAAGTTAATATCTAACCCAACAGATTAGAACATTATCTGTAAACCAAGAGAAATTAATTTGTTTTTCATTATATATGGACAAATTAATCTCCTTAAAACTAATTGCAAATAGAATATATTAATGAGGGTTATAACTTTTAACTGCTCTAAAAAAAGCAAGATTTTAAATAGATTCCACTGCTTATGACCTGTGATCACAAGTAAGTCTATTAATTTATCTCTGCTTTTATTTTACTCACACACAAAATAAGACTAACATGGAGATTGTTTTGAAAATTAGTCTATTTTTTGCCATCTTTTTAAGTACTTCAGTTGTCAACAAAATTACCTTATCTTTATTCATCCCCACTCAAAAAAAAAAAAAAAAACAAGCTGTCAGGTTTAATGGATGTCTTGATTGCCACATCCAGTGATTTCCTGTCTTCACTCTCTTGAGATGACTTCACTATTTGGTAGTTTAGTCTTCTTTTAATCACGAAATTACTTGCCTTGACTTCTTTGATAATTTTGTCTTCCATCTTTCTTCTGACTCCACAGGAGCTCTTTTCTCTCTTTAAATGCAATCATTGTTCATGTTTCCTCGTCATTTATTTTTGTCTCATTTAACACACTTGTCAACGCCAGATATTACCTGTTCAGTGGTGACCCAGTTTCTCTCCCTGAATAAACAAAAATCTAAGAGTAAATTAGATTTGAACTAAATCTATGTTCATCTCTTTTCTAGATTAATCCAGATATCCTACAGACATTAAAGTTATCATATATCCAAAATTCCAAATCACTTTTATCCCCTTATATCACAAAAGGTACTAAACTGAAGCCTTTAGTTATGTTCCAATTGCCATCACAACTACCATCACCATCATTATCACTGTCAGAAATGTAATATCTACCTGTTATTGAATGTTCACTGTAATCCAACGATCATTAAAGAATTTGGGAACACTATCTTATTTAATCACCCAAACACTCCAGGTAACAATATAAGAAAATGATGGCAAGTGACGTTAAACCAATCGCCTGTAGTGTTATTGTTATCAGGTGGCAAAGCTGAAATTGTATCGTCATTTCATTTGATACCCAAGGCTATAATTTTAACTACTACTCTCTATTACCTCTCTCACTGTAATTCATCATTTTCAATCACTTCCTAAGGATACCTAGTTATGTCTCAAATGTGCCTGAAACTTGTCTCATCTGCTTATTATCCTCCTGGTTCAGATTTTTATTATCTCACTTCTAAACCAATTTAAGACAAAATTTAGTCAACTCATTTAAATTAAAAAGAAAGAAATTCCTTGTTTTTCAAGAAGACAACACTTTTGTTAATCTTTATTTTTATTCTCTTAAGATATTCCTTAGTTTCAAGTGTATATGTGCATGTTTGTTACCTAGGTAAACTGCATGTCATGGAGGTTTGGCTACAGAATATTTTGTTATGTACATGATAAGCATAGTACCCAACAGGTAGTTTTTCGATCTCAGCCTCCTATTACCCTCCCACCTTGAATTGACCCTGATGTCTATTGTTTCCTTCTTAGTGTCTATTTCTACTCAATGCTCAGCTCTTACTTATAGATGGGAATATGTGGCACTTGGTTTTCTGTTCCTGCATTAGTTCACTTAAGATAATGTCCTCCAGCTCCATCCATGTTGCTGCAAAAATATAATCTCATTCTTTTATTTGATGGCTTTGCGGTATTCCATGGTGTATATTTACCACATTTTCTTTATCTCGTCTACTGTTGATGGACATTTAGGTTAATTTCATGTATTTGCTATTGTTAACAGTGCTGTGATGAACATACATGTGCACTTTTTATGGTAGAATGGTGTATTCGTCTGTTTTCACACTGCTGATAGAGATATACCCAAGACTGGGCAATTTATAAAAGAAAGAGGTTTGTTAGACTTACGGTTCCACGTGGCTGGGGAGGCCTCACAATCATGGTGGAAGGCAAGAAGGAGAAAGTCACATTTTATGTGGATGGCAGCAGGCAAAGACAGCTTGTGCAGGGAAACTCCCATTTTTGAAACCATCAGATCTTGTGAGACTTATTCATTATCATGAGAACAGCACGATAAAGACCCAATTCTAAGATTCAATTATGTCCTACTGGATTTCTGCCCAACAATTGGGAAATGGAAGCTATAGCATGAGATTTGGGTGGAGACAGAGAGCCAAACCATATCAAATGGTTTATATCCCTTTGAGTATATACCCAATAATGGTGGTAATTCTGTTTTAAGTTCTTTGAGAGATGACCAAACAGCTTTCCACAATGACTGAACTAATTTACATTCCCACTAGTAGTGTTTGGGTATTCCCTTTTCTCCACAACCCCACAAGCACCTGTTATTTTTTGACTTTTTAATAATAGTCATTCTGACTGGTGTGAGATAGTAGTATCTCCTTGCAATTTTGATTTGCATTTCTCTAACAAGTAATGGTATTGAGCTGTTTTCATATGCTTATTCGTCCTGTGTATATCTTCCTTTAAAAAGTGTGTTTATGTCCTTTGCCCACTTTTTAGTGTTTTTTTTTATTGTAAATTTGTTTAAGTTACTTAGTTATCAGACTTTTCTTAGATGCATAGTTTGCAAATATTTTCTCCCATTCTGTGAGTTGTCTGTTTACCCTACCGATGTTTCCTTCTGCTCTGCAGAAGGTCTCTAGTTTAATTAGGTTCCATTTGTGAAGTTTGTTTTTGTTGCAATTACTTTTGGCATCTTTGTCATAAGATTGTTGCTGGTTCTTATGTCCAAAATGGCATTTCCTTGGTTTTCTTCCAGGGTTTTTATAGTCTTAAGTTTTATATTTAAGTCTTTTTTTTTTTTTTTTTTTTTTTTTGAGATGGAGTCTCACTCTGTTACCCAAGCTGGAGTGCAGTGGCACAATCTTGGCTCACAGCAACCTCCACCTCCCAGGTTCCAGTGATTCTCCTGTCTCAGTCTCCTGAGTAATTTAGGATTACAAGCATGCACCACCACACCAGGCTAATTTTTGTAATTTTAGTAGAGATGGGGTTTCATCATGTTGGCCAGGCTGTCTTGAACTCCTGACCTCAGGCAATCCACCCATCTTGGCCTTCCAATGTGCTCAGATTACAAGCATGAGCCACTGCACCCAGCCTACATTTAAGTCTTTAATATATCTTGAGTTGATTTGTATATGGTTTTAGGAAGGAGTTCAGTTTCAGTCTTCTGCATAGGGTTAGCCAGTTATCACAGTGTCATTTATTGAATAGGGAGTACTTTCTTGTTATTGTTGAATTTTTTAAGGAACAGATGGTTGTAGGTGTATGGCTGTATTTCTGGGCTTTCTATTCCATTCCATTGGTTTATATGTTTGTTAATGTACCAGTATCATACTATTTTGGTTATTAAAGTTTTGTAGTATAAAGTTGGGTGATATGATGCTTCCAGCATTGTTCATTTTGCTTATGATTGCTTGGCTCTTTAGGCTCTTTTTGGGCTCCCTATCATTTTAGAGTATTTTTTTCTAATTCTGCAAAAAATGTCACTGGTAGTTTGATAGGAATAGCATTGGAATCTGTAAATTGCTTTGGAAAAGCCTGGCCATTTTAACAATATTGATTCTTCTTGTACCTGATCATAGAATACTTTTCCATCTGTTTGTGTTGTCTCTGATTTCCTTCAGCAGTGTTTTGTAATTCTTGTTGTAGAGATCTTCTTTCATGTTAACTTTGAAAAGTCTGATGACTATATGTCTTCGGGATGTTCACCTTGTTTATTATTTTTCAGGGTCTGTCTGCATTTTCTGAATTTAAATGTTGGCTTTTCTAGCAAGGTAATGGAAATTTTCATGAGCAATATCCTCAAGTATATTTTCCAAGTTTCTTGCTTTCTCGCTGTCTTTCAGTAATGTCAATGAATTGTAGATTTGGTCTCTTTATATAATCTCATGTTTCTTGGAGGTTTCATTCAGTATTTTTTTTTCTTTGTTTTTGTCTGACTGAAATGATTTGAAAAATTGGGTCTTCAAGCTCTTAAATTCTTTCCTTATCTTGGTCTATTGTGCTGTTAATACTTGCAATTGTATTATGAAATTCTTTTCATGAGTTTCCCAACTTTATCAAATCAGTTTGCTTCTTTCTTGAAATGGCTATTTCATCTTTCAGCTCCTGTATAGGTTTTCTGGTCTCCTTAGATTCCTTGAATTAGGTTGTGACTTTCTGCTGAATCATGATGATCTTCATTTCTATCTGGATTCTGAATTCTATGTCTGTCATGTCAGCCATTTCATTTAGGACTATTGCTGGAGAATTAGTGTGGTCGTTTGGAGGTAAAAAGGCACTCTGGCTATTTACTCCAGAATTCTTGCACTGGTTCTTTCTCATCTGTATGGGCTGATGTTCCTTTAAACTTTGAAGTTGCTATCCTTTGGTTGGGTTTGTTTTGTATTTACTTTGATACTAAAAGTATGGAATGCTTCACAAATTTGCATGGCATCTTTGCACAGGGACCATGCTAATCTTCTCTGTATTATTCCAATTTTAGTATATGTGCTAGTGAAGTAAGCGCAAAAATTTTTAAAATTTTAGTTTTACTTTATTTATGTGATGCATGTGGCTCATTATATTGAGAGAATTAAGAGGCAATGATATAATTTGTCAAAAATGGAAAATAGCCTCAATCGTGGTTTGCTATTATTATCTCAATGTTAAAAATGTGGCATACACCTTTTATAGAATTAATCTGATTCTGTTAGATTAGTAAATAAGGTAAAATAAATCTAATTGGGATGCAAGTGTCTGTACTTCTAATGAAGAAAAATATACTGAATATAATCCAGACTAAACCATTAACTTTTCATATTATTCCATTACAATTTTATATTATTTTATATTTATAGATTTGGAAGTTACAACCACAGTTTTGTTACATGGCTATATGTCATAGTTGTGATGTCTGAGATTTTAATGTAACATGGAACTCTTTAGACAATTTATTATCCTTAACCACCCTCCCATGTTTCTGAGTCTCTGATGTCTATTAGTCCACTCTCTGTGTCCACATGTACACATCGTTTAGCTCCAATTTATTAGTAAGAATATCTGGTATTTGACTTTCTGTTTCTGAGTTATCTCACTGAAGATAATGGCCTCCATTTCCATTCATGTTGCTGCAGAAGACATGATTTCATATTTTTATGGATGAGTAGTATTCCATGGGGTGTGTGTGTGTGTGTGTATGCATGTGTGTGTCTGTGTGCCTATTACATTTTATTTTTTTAATCATTCATTAGTGAACACTTAGGTTGATTCCATATCTTTGCATTTTTAATATTGCTGTAATATATGAGTGCAGATATCTTTTGGATATAATGATTTATTCTTCTTTGGGTATATATTCAGTTGAAGGATTGCTGGATTGAATGATAGTTGTGTTTTTAGTTCTTTGAGAAATTTCCATACTGCTTTTAATGGAGATTGTATTCATTTACATTCCCAGCAATGGTGTATGTTCTGTTTTCTTTGCATCCTCACCAACATTTGTTATTATTATTATTATTTACATTTTTTAAGAGCCATTCTGACTAGTGTAAAATGGTACTTTATTATGGTTTTAAGTTGCATTTCTCTGATGATAAGTGATGTGGAACACTTTTTCATATGCCTGTTGGCTTCCTGTGTATCTTCCTTTGATAATTGATTGTTCATGTTTTTTGCCCAACTTTTAAAGATTATTTGTTTTTTCCTGTTGAGATGTTCAAGTTCCTTGAAGATTCTGGATATTAGTCTTTTGCTGAATGCATAGTTTGCAATTATTTTCTCCTATGCTGTAAGTTCTCTATACACTCTGTTAATTATTTCTTTCACGCTGCAGGTGTTTTTAGTTTAAAATTTCATTTGTTTATTTTTGTTTTTGTTATATTTGCTTTTGAGATCTTGGTTATGATTTATTTGCCTGGGTCAATGTCCAGAAGAGGTGTTTTTAGATTTTCTTCTAGGATTTTTATAGTTTCAGGTCTTATGTTTAAGACTTTACTCGATTTTGAGTTAATTTTTGTGTATGGTGAGTAATAGCAGTTCAGTTTGATTCTTCTGCATGGGGCTGTCAAACTTTTCCAGCACCATTTATTGTATAGGTGTATGTATTTGTGGACTTTGTCAAAGGTCAGTTGGCTGTAAGTGTGTGGCTTTTCTTGGTAATTTTTTATACTAAAGATGTGGACTAAATCACATGCAAAAAATCAATGTTTATAGAATAAGTCAATGTGATTAATATGTAATAGAGCCTTCCTATTCAAAGTATTGCTTTTCAAAACTATCCAATAAGCCAGGTTCACAGTAACTAGTATCTGTTGAGGGCTGAAATAGTATCAAAAATTGTTCTAAGAACTTTATATTAATCAAATTATTTAATTCTCATACAAACCCCAATTTGCAAATTAGAATTTAAGGCACACAGAAGTGAAGTGACTTGCTCACAAAGCCAACATTTAATGCCTGACAGTCTAACTCCAAAGCCAACATCTTAAATTATCTAGTCCATAAACACATTTTTAATAGAAAGAATCAAGAAACATCTAATATATCCGTAATAATTATTATTGCACATTGTTTTTGTGTTTATCATTATAGTTGATATGGTTTAAAAGACAGGGTAGATAGTGTGCAATTTGAGCCATCATGTAACTGGATCTTATCATAACCTAACACATTACTAATAGAGACCTCTTATTTTGCAAACATAATGACAAAGAAAAAAATGTGTGCTCATTTAAATGCAGGTGGAATTCAAATACCAGAGCCTCTATGAAGGAGTGCTGCTAATGCTATTTCAGCAAAACAATGGAGAACAGATCAACAAACAAACTTATTTAAATGTGATACCTTCCAATATCTTAATCACTGATTCACAAGATGATTTTCCCCTTAGTTGTAAAAGAAAGTGTTAATTTTTCCCCAGGGGAAAACCATTCATGAGATATTACCTTGGACAATGGGTTAAAACTGAAGCATTCAGCCTTCTGAGATTATCAAATAGTGAAGTGAACTGGTATACCTGCCCTCCACAAATGGTTTCAACCTCCTAGTCCCTTAACCAATTGTGTTGTAAAACCTAGTGTAGTAATAGTTAGTGCAGATGACTTTTTCAAGGAAAATGGACAAAGTACCTAGAAATTCAAACAAGGTAATATAGCTTGACTTAATTTGTTGCATTTTAATTAGTATTGCCCCATATTTTTCTTTCTTTTTCATTTTTCAAAGTTTATTTTTTTCTACCTTATCAGGAATGTTTTGTTAGAGACCTACTTATTTTTTCTTTTTTAAATTTGTGGAGTATACTTAGAATTCCTCTTGTAGTTCTAGTTCTTAGTCTTAAAGAGAAACAGATAGTCCAGATGCCAGATAATCTATATGCATTATGTGATTCCTTGAGTGCCTCCTTTATTCCTCACTTTAATAAAATCTTAGTTGTTTTACATGATCTCATTTGCATTCTGCAGTCTTATTAGCATTCATCATAATCACAGAGATAAATCACCAAAATAAATCATCCCTTATTTCTTAGGTGCTTCATCAGTTTCCTGCTTCATCTCACAGAACTTTTACAGAACAAGAAAGCTTGTAAAAGGATTATCCTTCTTCTGTGAAATCTCATTATGTCTAAAATGTTGCGAGCCTAATTATTTTAGGTTTTTGGGTTTCAAAGAACATGAAGAAATGTCTTTTCGTCATATCTTACTATGGGCGATCTTATGACATATCATTATTAGACAATCTGAATTATCTCAAAGTAACAGGGGACATTTTGGATACAAAATATTAGCTGAAAAATTAAAAAGTGATTGTTGAAAGATGAAGCGCAATCAATAACACTTTTCTAAGAGAATGCACTGATTTGATTTTCCTTGCAGAACTGTGATAATGTCTTGATTCAATGGATAGTTTTTTAAATGAGGATTTTGTTACATAACTTCTTAACGTTCCCAACAAGTATGTGGAAATGACATTGAGCATAACCAAATAAACTTTTCTTTTTAAAAATGTTTTGTTAGTTTCAAGAAAGAACTTATACTTGGAGGTTAGATAAAGTTTAAAATGAAAAAAATGTTCAATTAGAATATTGTTTTTATAAAATTTAGTTAGCATACACATCTCAAGATGCAGAGATCAAAATATGAACATATACTTTAAGGAGAATTATAATAAACAGTATTGAGTGCATGCAGCATAATAATGAGAAAACTATTGCTAGAAAGGAGGAGGATGTCTTTGAAGCATTATGTATTATAGAAAACATTTCTAAAATGAAAACAATTTTAAAATTTATATCCTCAAAGCAGTGGCATCAACCGTTTCAGATATTGTAATAGCAACATATGCAATGCAGTGTAATAAATTATCTATTCATGATGTTTCCTCAGTGGCTTTATGAAAAAAAAAAAACACTTTAAAATGGCTTTGTTTTGATTCTCATCTAAGTGGCTATGAGTTCTAACCTAATTTTTTACCTATTTGACTTTATAGTAAAATGGAGACAGTTCAATTTCAGACCTCTGAACATGGAATACTGATGAGAGCCAGTTAATCAAAACAGTGCTTGGGCAAAACTGTACACAGCAAACACAGCCAACAATTTCATGATTTCATTATTTTCATTGTTTTCCATTTTAAGCAATATAAGATAGAGATAAATTGACTAAATGAAAATCAAGAGATTACAAGGAACTACAAATAGAATTACCATTTGACCCAGCAGTCTCATTACTGGGTATATACTCAAAGGAAAATAAATAATTCTACCAAAAAGACACCTGCTCTCAAATGTTTATTGCTGTAGTATTCACAATAGAAAAGACATGGAATTAACCTAGGCGCCCATCAGTGGTGGACTGGATAAAGTAAATGTGGTCACCATGGGATGCTACACAGCCATAAAAATGGAAACCATGTCCTTTTCAGCAACTTGGATGCAGCTGGAGGCTATTAGCCTGGGTAAATTAACACTGAAACAGAACATCAAGTACTGCACGTTCCCACTTATAAGTGGGAGCTAAATGGTGGGTCCACATGAACACAAAGATAGGAACAGTAGACACGGAGACTCCAAAAGTGGGGAGGAAAGGAGGAGAGAAAGGGTTGAAAAACTATCTATTGCGTGTACCTACAGGATGTTGAAAAGCTACCTATTTGAGTGACAGGTTCAACTGAAACCAAACCTCAGCATCATGCAATGTATACATGTAACAAACCTGCACATGTACCCCCAAATTTAAAATTAAAAATAATAATATCAAAATTAAAGATGCAAAAAACAAAAAAGTTTGCAAAATTCCAAAATATTAAGCTTGTATAAATCAACTCAATGAAATCAGTCCTAAATTTTTATACTTATTTCTAATCTTCGAGTTTTCTTCTGCTTCTTTTAAAAAATCTTGAACTTAGTAAAATACATCTAGATTATTTAGCTTTTTTTTGCTTTGTTTACCAACAATGATGACGTACTTTTTCTAGAGTTGATCTATAATACTGTAATTACCTGTAACATATAATTAAGTCTATAATATATAAGTAAGTCACAGAACCATTTTTAGAAAAGTTACATCTTCAGTGTTTGGTAAGTGCACCAAATCATCTTAGCACTCTGTTCCGTATAAATACTGTGGGGATGAACATTCATATCACTCAAAGGCAGTATCCCTCTTTTCCTCCTCTAGATAATCGTGTATCACTTATGCGAGGGTTTCTTACCTTTGTTGATTCTTAGGTCATTATTATTTTATACATGGTTCAAAATGTGAAAAAGACAAATCACTAGAACTGTGTATAACATGAAGTAAATGTATTCAGGAGCAAAGCAGGAAATTCAAGTTTAGAGAAATCCTGATATCAAAAGTGCTTTATTTTTGAACCCAGATCTGTTATATCACCAGAGTATAAGTAAAATTTGGAAATATCAAAATATATTTGCAGACGTGACATATTGTAGAATGAACCATACAAGTAAGCAAAAAATGAGTAAATGAGACAAAACAGAGGTGTTACCTTTCACATTTTATAATTCTCAAGTCCAAATAGAAGGATATTACAGTCAGCTTGGCCTTAATTTCCATTTTGAAAACAAATTTGTTCCAATGTGACTAATGTAGTAGGGAACCACTTGAGCATAACTTGAATTTCGTGTTTACTTGTGCATGATTTCATCTGCAATAAATAATCTGAACCAAAAAACTGTACCTGGCTGAATCCAAGAGATAGAAACACATAAGAAACACACATGTACACACCTCAAACACCTACCAGCTTCCTCAGTTCACTGTGCATATTTTGAGCCACACACATCCACATCTGGTGCTGGAAATTTCCATCGGATTTCAGATAACCCTCCTCCATTACTTCACAAAAATTAATAATCTGTAATCCCTCAGATACCCAATTCCAGTCATTCACCAAGTAGAATATTGTATTTACTATAGTAGTTATGTATTTTTAAACAATTAAATATGTAAAATTATGCTAAATTTATTACTTTCTTTTATCATTTTTTATGTATCACAAAGTTGTTTGGTGTTATGCTCCTAAACCCATTTTTCCTTATGCACCCTAAAATTTTATTATTGATTTTGCCTAAAGCAGAAAATTTTTAGGAGTTCATGTCATGTTGCAGCAGAACTGTTAGCATTTTATGCTGAGTATATCAAAAAACTTGTTTTCTTGTTAAATGTAAATAGATAGTAAAAATAGATTTTAAACTACATAACAATTGGGAAAATATTAATTATAAATAATTCATTTTTCAAATTTAGAAACATATTTAAATAAATTTTAGAAACAACTGGAAAAAATCTCTCTAGATAACTCACCTCAATTTTATTTTTTAAATGCTTAGGAAAGAATGTGGAAAATTATTGCCTTTAGAATAAACTATTATGAAGACACATTAAAGTCTAGAATAATCATGCCAATGCTACTACCATGAATTGTACCATAATATCTGAGTCGTATATATAATTTACTTATTATGAATCTTTAAATTTAAAAAAGAAATTAACATAAATAGGGACAAATACCAAGCCATTTTATTCTGTTGGTAAAACATTTGTAGATTGACAGAAAATGTTGAAGAAGAAAACAGAATACAGGGCAAATTGAACCTGCAAGCTTCCAGCAACTTCTAAAATTAGCTGATTTAAACTTAATTAATGCTGAGGAGGTCTCTAAAATATGTTTTGCAAAATTTTCATTATTTAACAAGAAACTAGTTAATGTGGATCAAGTTAAAACCTATTAAGTCCTAAAGCATGTTTTAGCACCTCATCAACATTTTATTTATGCAAGGGCTGGAGGTTTGATAGGCAAATTTTATTAGAAAGCTCATATGCTATAATTTGCATTAATCATAATTTTTGGTTTGTCTACTTTTTTTTTTTATTTGAGACGGAGTTTCGCTCTTGTTACCCAGGCTGGAGTGCAATGGCATGATCTCGGCTCACCGCAACATCTGCCTCCTGGGTTCAGGCAATTCTCCTGCCTCAGCCTCCTGAGTAGCTGGGATTACAGGCACATGCCACCATGCCCAGCTAATTTTTTGTATTTTTAGTAGAGACAGGGTTTCACCATGTTGACCAGGATGGTCTCGATCTCTTGATCTCGTGATCCACCCGCCTCGGCCTCCCAAAGTGCTGGGATTACAGGCGTGAGCCACCGCACCTGGCCTGGTTTTTCTACTTTTAAAGGTATGCTCCCAACCTTGCTTACTGATGTTAAATTGCTTAACTATAGATCATGGATATTATTGTCAGCCTTAATTATTAAATATCAAAAGATATTATTGATACTCTTCAACCAAAGACCACCAGGAACAAATCTATAGTCAAATAAATTTGGGCTTATTGACTCATTGCAATAAGAGAGACAACATACTCTGGGCAATGATGTCATGTGGTATCTCAATAATAGGGTATTAGGAGGGGTTTGCTACAGAATTTGAACTTGTGTTAATGATTTGCAGAACAATTCAAATACTAATAGTTTATCTCAAGATTGCATCATATTAAAAGTGGAGGCAGTTCTGTAATTGGAACCTTTTATTTTTTGTCCAGAAGGCAGGATGAATGACCTGGAAGTAAACATTAATTAGCAAAGAAACAAAAGTTTTTCACACTAGCCAAGAGAGAGTCATGTTTGATCAGTTTTGTGGTTGGTGCATTGCAATCTTGCCTGGTGCAGGTATTCTGTGAAGCTGATTATAATTAGCAGGAGAACACTGTGGTCCAGCTGTTAGGGCCAGGCCCACTCCCATCTAATAGCTTTCATGTCCCACATGCCATAGTCATTAATTTTTGCTTTATATATTTTATATGTAATGTTATTTTCTTGCCTATTTTTAATATTCAGCAGATTTTTCCTTTTATTATTATTTAGGGTCCATCGTGAAATAAACCCATTTTGTATAATCTAATACCTGATAGGAATATCATATATAGTTTCCTGTTTAGTATTTTCTGAGTATAATAGTTGCTATGATGTTTTTTCCATTCTTTTATTTTTAATATGTATGTCTTTTTCTCCAAAATGTCTTCTGTAAGCTTAAAATAGTTGGATTCTAATTTCTCTCTCTCTCATCCTCTCTTTTGCTCAGTAAATTAGGTTACTCCAGTAACATTTACTGTGATTAATAATCTATTTGTATTTTTTCTGCCATCTAGTTGTATTTTTAATTACCATGCTAGTATTATTTACCTTCTGGCTGTACAGCAAATTGTGACAAATTTGGCAGCTAAAAATAATACATATTTATTACCTTATGCTGTGGTATGAACGTTTATATCCCCCCAAATTCAGATGCTGTAACATTAACCCCTAAGGTGGCATTATTAAGAGGGGGGTTCTTTGGGGGGTAATTAGTTTATATAGTAGAACCTTCAAGAATGGAATTCATACCCTTATAAAAGGGACCTCAGAGAGCTAGTTAACTCCCCAAACCATGTATGGACATAGTACAAAGGCAACATCTATGAGGAAGCAAGCTCTCCTCACCAGACACCAAATCTGCTGCTGCTTTAATCTTGGACTTCCTAGTTCCAGAACTATAAAAAATAAATTTATGCTTTCTCATAAACTACTTAGTTTATGGTAGTTTCGTAGCAGCCTGAATTAACTAAGATATATTACAATCTGTGGGTCATAAATCCAGGCATATCTTAGTTGAATAAATCTTCTGCTTCAAAAAACCAAATCCAAGTGCTGGCTGCAGCTGTCTGAATACTTGACCTGGAAAGGCTTCACTTCCAAGATCACTCATATGGTTTTTGGTAGTTCCTTAATGGTTGTTAGAGTGGGGGCCTCATTACTTAAGGCTTCACTTCCAAGATCACTCATATGGTTTTTGGTAGTTCCTTAATGGTTGTTAGAGTGGGGGCCTCATTACTTATCTATCTGTTGGTAAGAAGCCCTCCTTCAGTTTCTTGCTATGTGCACTTCTTCATAAGGCAGCTCACAACACATCTTGCTTTACTGGAGTAAGCATGAAAGAAGAGCCAGAGACAGAAAGAGTGAGAGAGAGAGAGAGAGAGAGAGAGAGAGAGAGAGAGAGAGAGAGAGAGAGAGAGAGATACTGAGACAGGGACAGAGAGACAGAGACTGGAGAGAGGGAATAAGCAAGCCAGGTGGAAATTACTATCCTTTATTACCAAATCTTGAATGAAACATCCCATTATTTTTCATATTAGAAGCAAACCACTGAGTGTTAGGTAACATCCCATCGCTTTGCATGTTAGAAGCAAATCACTGAATATCAGCTGGATTGAATCTGCCTGATAGAATCTAAAATTTTATTTTATAATTGTCTCTTGAATGTTTGTGTTTCCCCCAAATTTATATTCTGAAACCTTAATCCTCAATGTGGTGGTATTTGGAAGAAATTAGGTCATGAGAGTGGAGCTCTCATGATGAGATTAGTGCCCTCATAAAGAAAAGTCACAGAAGAATTCACTTCTCTCTTTTCTCTTCCATGTGAAGACACAACAAGGCTTCCATCTGGAAACCAGGAAGAGGGGCTTCACTAGGAATAACATCAATGCTTACCTTGATCTTGAACTTCCCAGCCTCCAGAACTGTGAGAAATAAATATTTGTTGTTTACAGCACTCAGTTTATGATATTTTTGTTATAGCAGCCCGAACTGAATAAGACAGTTTTAAATAAGAGATTTTGAACAGTTATTATTTAAAACATACTTTTAAAAATTGATTTATTGTGTTATTATTAAAACAACAAATATACATTCAGAGTGAAAAACAGATTTAAATATTAATCACAGAATCAAATATTGAGGTTTATTTACCTAAAAGAATGCTTGATAGTCCAAGAGATTATTTTAAAATGTCAGGTCTATTTTTCCAGATTACTGTGGCAACGAACATTATTAATCATAGTAGCTGACATTGACATCACATGAAATTTGATTAATCAGAATAAGCTAGCATTTTCTGACTCATAGTACACCAAAAAGATAAGCGTGAAAAATGTACATACTACTGAAGTAATTCCTTTGGTTGCTAGATATATCAATCACAAAATAAGAGTGGCAAGAGATCATCATTATCAGTTGTCTTGGATAAACAACTCTTTCCTATTCGTATTATTTATTGAAGGTCTTTCAAATTGTTTAATCAAATCGTTGCTAGAAACATACATTATTTTTAGCTGATAAGCAGTATAAAATAAACTGATTTTCATTTTATCTGGACTTTAATTGAATGCCTTTAGAATTAATGAGACAATTGTTCATGAAATTATGAAAAAAAACTTACTTTCCATGGTACTTTCTCTTTATAAGTTCTCTTTTATTTTTAAAATATAAAGTCAGATGTTGTCTTAATTGATTCTTCAATAATCTTTTGAAGTGGATGAGGTAGCTATTGTATTTAAAAATTAGTTCTGTGAAATTAAATTAAAATGAAGTCATTCTTTCTGAAGAAAAATAATTCAAATTCTATTATGTATAACATTTTAAAGTTTTCTGTCTTGCAGTTAAGATGATTCATTTTAAACTAGTAACCTTTATTGTTCAATATATTAACATAGAATGTCATCATCACTCTGCAAAGGTTCCTATTTGTATCTAGACTTCTTGGTGTTGATGACTGTCAATGTTTCTTTCACATTCTCTAACAACATGCACTTGTTAAGAAAACTAAATCTTGGGATCCCAAACTCATTAAGCCAAAGGGAAAGTCAAGCTGGGAACTGGGTCACACAAAGCTGCCTCTCTTTTTGGGTTCCTAAATAAGATGGTTACAAGATGAAAAACTATACACCTCCCTCATATTTTCCCCACAAGGAAATACTTAGTGAGCTCCAAGATATTTACCCTGAAGTGTTTCTGCTAAATTTCACCATGGCAATGTAAATGGATAGCTTATCTCTACGGATGCATTCACCCCTCTTCCCACCTGGCACAAATGCATATCTGATTACTCCCTTGTCCCATTTATCTTTGTTGGCTTATGTAAAAATGCAGATTCCCTGTATTTTTTCCTATTTGTCTATGCTACTTTATAGAAAAATGCAGATTCACTGAGCCAGACAAAAGCATGAATATGCTCCTCTTAGTCCCCTCTTACATGAAAATTGTGTACTTCTCAATACCCACCCCTGTATAAAGGCCATTGCTCCTATAAAACTTTGTGGGGGTTAAATGAGATTAGCTACCATAACAAGTACCATGTGGCTTATGGAGGAGCAAGCAATGAGTGATTTTAGATTGGTTTGGCATGGACAAATGGAACCTGTCCTGATTATTCCTCATAGGGATAGTATGAAGAAAGGGTAGGCTATGTATCCTGTCACAGGATTAAGGATTAGAGTAAGCCGTATCATTCTATAGCTACCTAATTTTAGGAGAACTGCTGAAAGTGCTATTGAGCTAGCAATGGGGGCTTCTATTTGGGCTTTAGGGAGTCACAGGTGGAGTCCATAGAGAGGCATTTTTTACCAAAAATGCCATGATGCATGCTAGTCATAGAAGGTTGTTGGATCAGGGGGTTGCCAATTCTTGGGAAGTATATGTGGCTATTAATATATTTAGTGAGCCTGAGGCATTTTGAGTATAGATAAGTGCTATGAGGAATTTAAGGATAACATAAGAAATGTAAGTCTGTGTTAAGGCATTTTGTTGGATTACCTCAACGAGTTATAATAATTAGAATGGGGACTAGTGTGGCTTCAATGAGAATATAAAATATGATTAGTTTTGTGGCTGTGAATGTTTTAATTAAAAATATCTGTAGAAAAACCAATATTAAGATTAAAGCTTTTTTTTTTTTTTTTTTTTTTTTTTGCAGGAATGATTCTGTTAACTACAGTGAGTTTCAAGTTTCTCTTCAAAGCATCAGTATGCCAGTATGTTCAGTTTCTGTGTTCTTCTTTGTTCTTCATTTTAAAGTTTAACATCCTCATTCTCTTCATCTTTTTTCCCTAATTTCAATAAACAGCCTTCCTGCCAGCTCTAATCAGTAGTTCACATCTGTTCCCCTTGTTACCTGCACCTATTCCTCTCCCTGAAACCTCACATACCCTTCGCATCTCCCTCTTAACCCACATATTTAGAGTCCTGACTCATCCTAGTCACCTGTTCTGTCCTGAGCCACCCCTGGTCACCTGCTCTGACCTGAGTCACCTTTAGTCACCTGTCCCATAACTGTCTTTCCTGCCAAAACTGCTCATCCCACCACTCTGGCTCATACTCCTGCTCTCTTTAAAATAGCCAATCAGAATTAGCTTAGACTGTGTGGTCCAACCCTAGCCAATAGGGGAAGGACACAGCAGTAGGAGCTACCTGCATCATGGATAAGAACCTCTTCCCTTCCCTTGTTCAGGTATGCTCTTGCCATTGCTCCATCTGCAAGACACACCCTTCTATAGAAGTAAATTGCTTTGCTGAGAAAATTAATGTTCAAGTGCTATTTCTTTTTTTGGCATCAAAAATTTATTTCTAACAATTCTTTGGATAGATGATATTGGCTTGCTAAAATTTAAGGGGCAGTAACCAGTATTAGAATTCAGTAACCAGAATTAGAAGGAGTGATGACAGCAAATCAGAAAAGAAAGTTAATGAGAAATTGGATAAATTATCACTAAATTGGTTGAAGAATAGCAGGCTGATGAGACTGATGAGTAAACTGTGAGAGGCTGTATTTATTCACAATTATAGAGTTCTTAGAGCATCATGTTATTGGGAGTAGTACAATTGTTGGGATAATAATTTTTAGCATTGGAGTAAATTAAGACTTTGTACATAATCAAGGCCATATGTACTGAAGGTCATAACCAGTAAGGCTAAATCTACAGTGGCTTCACAGGCTGCAAAATATGTGAAGAATAATAGGTATTATGGAGCAGAAATAAGATGCAGAGTCAAAAACAAGAAAAAAAAATCAACAAAACCAAAAGTGGTTTTTTGAAAAGAACAACAAATATGAAAAATCTTTAGACTAATTAAAAACTAAAAGAGAGAAGACTCAAATAACCAAAACTAGAAGTGAAAGAGGAGACATCACAATGCCACAGAAATAAAATGAATTAAGAGACTATCATAAACAATAATAGGTCAACAAATTAGACAACCAGAAGAAATAGATAAATTCCTCAGTATATACAACCTGCCATAATTGAGTCATGAAGAAACAAATCTAGATACTCCTATAAATAGTAAGGAGATTGAATCAATAAAAAAACCTGCCAACAACAAAAATGCCAGGGTAGATGGCTTCACTGGCAAAATCTATCAATCATTTAAAGAGAGATTAACACAATCATTTTCAAATTCTTTCAAAAACTGAAAAAGAGAGAACATTTTTTCATTATATGAGGCCAGCATTACCCAAAGCCAGACAAGATACTATGAAAAAAAACAAAACAAAACAAAACTACAGACCAATAGCCCCTGATGAATATTGATGCAAAAATTCTGAACAGGATACTAGCAAATCAAATTCAAAAGTACACTAAAAAATTAAACAACCATAAACAAATGGAATATTAATATATTCTTGGAATGAAAAGATGCTTCAACATGTGAAAATCAATCAATGTATATAGCATATTAATAGAATGAAGGTCAAAGATTACATGATTATCACAAATCATGCACAAAAAGCATTTGACAAAATTCAACACAGTTTTATGTTACGGACACTCATCTCATTAGAAATTGAAGGAAATTACCTCAATATAATAAATGTTTTATATGAAAAGTCCAGAGGTAGCATTATACTTAATGGTAAAAAAAAACTGAGAGCTTTCCTCTAAGATTAAGAACAAAACAAGGATGCCTACTCTTACCACTTTTATTAAACACAATACTGGAAGTCTTAGAGCAATTAGGATAAAGAAATAAAATAAATCCAAGTGGAAAAGACAGAATTAAAATTATATCTGTTTGCAGATGATATGATTTTACAAGTAAAAACCATAAGATTCCACAAATATATCTAAATATAACTAAAAGAGAGAAGACTCAAATAACAAAAACTAGAAGTGAAAGAGGAGACATCACAATGTCTGTTTATTTAGAATCAATAAACAAACTAAGTAAAGTTATAAATACAAAATAAACACTTCCAAATTAGTAGGTTTTTTTTTTTTTTAGAGACGGAGTTTCGCTCTTGTTACCCAGGTTGGAATGAAATGGTGCGATCTCGGCTCACCTCAAGCTCCGCCTCCTGGGTTCAGGCAATTCTCCTGCCTCAGCCTCCTGAGTGGCTGGGATTACAGGCGCGTACCACCATGCCCAGCTAATGTTTTGTATTTTTAGTAAAGACGGGGTTTCACCATGTTGACCAGGATGGTCTTGATCTCTTGACCTCGTGATCCACCAGCCTTGGCCTCCCAAAGTGCTGGGATTACAGGCGTGAGCCACTGCAGTAGTTTTTTTAATATATGAACAATGAATAATCCAAAAATGTTATTAAAATAATACTGTTTCTAATAGCATAAAAATAATAAAACATTTAGGAATAAACTTAAGCAAGCAGGCAAAAGATTTGTATACTGAAAACTGTAAAATATTGCGAAATGAAATTAAAGACAGAAATGAATGAAAAGACATTCCCTACTCATATATGGAATACTTGATATTTTCAAAATATCTATACTCCCCTAGCAATCTACGGTTCCAATGCAATTATTACCAAAATCCCAATGGCACTTTTTGCAGGAAAAAAAAACAACCCAAAGGATTCACAATTCCTGATGTCAAAACATGGGCAAAGCTACCCTAATTAAAACAGTATGAGCCAGGCACAGTGGTGTGTGCCTGTAGTCCCAGCAACAAGCAAAATGGCTAAATTCTGTCTTACCCTGGAGATGAGTGTTTGAATCTGTTATGTATTTTGCATGTGAGTGGTAAGAGATTGGAGGTTAATTAGGGAAATGTATTGTCAATCTGATGTCCTTTGTAATTTAAATCAGTACTTCTGATTTGCAAAGGAATCTTTAGAAATAATTATTACTTACCATGATTCATGCTGAAGCCAGTTGAATAAGTTTAAATGTATGTCTGAGACTATAGCAAAGTCCAGGTAAAATGTTAGCTATTACTAAATAACAAACTATCCCAAATCCCAGTGATTAAAACAATAAGAATTTAGCATTTTTTATGAGTTCATTTATCAATTGGGCAAATCTGCCTGCATGGTCAAGTTTGACTGATCTTTTCTGGACTTGGTAACATGTCAGTGATCAGCTGACAGGGTTGGCTAATAGCTTAGCGGGCCAGCTAGGATGGCCACTCTAATATGTCTGGCTGTCACCTTGGGCGATGGTTGTGAAAAGCCATGAGACTCTTAACATCTGGAAAACTGTTTTTTAGTCAGTGGTTGAATTTCAGGAGCAATAGGGGGCAAAATCAAAAATTTGGAAGCACTTTGCCAAGTTTCTGCTTAGGTCACATTTAGCACCATTCTATTGACAAAAGCAAGTGATGAGGACAGCCCAGAGTCAAGAGCTGAAAAGTCATATTGCAAAGGACAAGTATTTAAGGAAGTTTGAATAACTGAGGCAATTCTTGCAATAGATCTTCCATTAACATATGCAACTTCAAAATCCCTCAGGCAATCTGTGGCTATAGGGTCAAGGTATAAACATGCCAGAGTCAGGAAGACACAGGGAAATTTTGAGAGTTTTCCATTGAATCAAGTAGAATGATAACACACTTGTGCTTTGGATTTGCTCTGTCATGCCAGGATTTCTTTTTCCAAGGATGATTTTTTAAAAAATAAAAGGCGGTATTAAATTTTATTTAACAAGGAAATGAAATCTGTAAACTAATTTTTATGTCAACTAGATATTTTTCAGTTTCAAGATAAGACTGATAAATTGTGTTTGTCTAAAAGTAAAACTATAGTCCACTTATAAAACAATTTTCAAGAGAAAAGTAAATTATGATTAATGGCATTATTGGTTTAGAGAAGGACAAAATAAATGTGTATTTTTTTAAAGTCGGCACTGATTGATTTAAATTTGAAAACTGTACTTCTAAAATGAATTTAGACACAGAATGATATGTCCTCAAATTATATATTCGAAGCATTATGATGCTTAGTTATCCATGAAGTGTTTTGAAAAAGAAATTTATACTCATCAAGTGTATTTAAACTTGTAATATTAGGGCTTTTGGAAAGAGAGGGGAGATGAGGAAGTAGTACACTTAATATAAACTGAGATTTTTCAGAACAATGGCTACATCTCTAGAGAAAATTGGCTAAAAACATAAATTTCATGTAGCTTGGGGAGTATGGTGGTGGTGATTAATTATTTAAATCAATAGACCTGGAGTAAAGCATGGATTCTCCATAAATGTAGGTGAACTTCATCTTATCAATTAAAGGCCTTAAGAGAAAAAAACTGAGGTCCCTTTAGAAAAATGGATCTCTGCCTCCAGACTGTCTTCAGACTGAGACTGCAACCTTACCTCTTCCCTGCTCTCATTTCAGACTTGCCAACTCCCCCCACAATCATGTGAGTCAATTGCTTAAAATAAATCTCTCTCCTCTGTCCTTCTATTTCTCTTTATATTGATAGATGACAGATAGATAGATGATAGATAGATAGATAGATAGATAGATAGATAGATAGATAGATAGATTAGATAGATGATGGATGGATGGTCAGATGGATGGATAGATAGATAGATAGATAGATAGACAGATAGATAGATAGATAGACAGATAGGTAATCCTCTGTGGGTTCTGTTTCTCTGGAGAACCTGGATTAATACAGGGAGTTAAGAAAGGACACACTACACTACCCATGGATGCAATAATATTTTCAGAGTCTCAGGCTCAACATTTTATAGAACAATACAAATTTGCAAAAGAAGTTGTTATATACACATTGTTTATCATTTAATTTATAGAAGTGATTCTAATTTGCATAACTATTTAGCGAGTACATACTGCTTTTCATTATATTAAAAAACTAAATTTATTATTCATTCCTTCCCTAGAAGAACCATTATATATGGTTGTACATATTTTTTACTGCACAAGAATGTCTAGCTGAAAGGGCAAATGGGATGGAAATAAAATTTCTGCTCCACATGTAATTTGATTACTCTGGGAATAGGATGCACTCAGCTAGAGAGATCCCTTTTCCAATTTGTATAAAATAACTTCCACTTGCTAAACTATGATTCAAAGTTTGTTAACCTACAGTAGGTGGCTTTTTTGAATTTGCTCAAAAATACTTTATGTGATAGAAACAGTCTTCTCCCTAATTATTGAGAACTGGATTCCATTTGTTTTCTTACATTCTATGATGATAAAGCTACCTTATGTGGTTTAATGCAAAAACAATAGATATGTTTTGGGCCAAACTTAAAAGCTGTGGTTTTCAAAATGAATAAATATGGACCCAAAGGTAAAAACTTATTTATTAGCTAAAATACTCGTTTGTACATTTGCAAGAAGATACATATGGTTTACTAACATTTGGATTAAAACAATTATTTTAAATGAAATCTTCAGTAGAATTAATGGAAAGTTATTTGTTTCAATAAAACAAAATGGAATCATTGGGTAAGTCAGGTTATTATCTTGCCATAATTGATTAACAAAAAAACTTAAGTGCATTATGTTCTAAGCCCCAAACTTGTCATTTACTTTAAGCAGTTCATTCTTTTGATAATCTGGTTACATTATATGGAGCTTATGTTGTGTTGGCAAAATGAAATGATGTTTTAATAGTTTTTCAAATTATGTTGAGCCAAGTGTATGATCAGTTGAACGTAACTATCAATTATAAGACTTCAGTGTTTCCTCATAGTATTTAAATACTTCTTTAACTTATTTTCCATGGCTTTAAAATCACTACTCTTGTCATTCCTATGAACATATTCAAAACTAAATAGTCATTTTCTTATTGACTTTGGTCATCTTTTTACTTTTGTTAAAAATTTGACAGCATTGACACTTCATACTCTCTACCTCCCTTTCTCATTTAATCATTATTCCTTTCAATACTATCTCCCATCTGCTCCCTTGATCTTTCTCCAACTTTCCAATCCTATTGCCACTCCATTTTTATAAGAATTGTTGGAATATTTTCCTAAATGATCTTCTGCTATCTAGCCCTAGTACTTCAGTGAACAACAGCCAAGCAATAAATAGTGTGTGTGTGTGTGGGGGGTGGTGTGTGTGTGTGTGTGTGTGTGTGTGTTTGCATGTGCACCTGCGCACTGGCATTTGTTTGTATGAACAAATGTGTGAACAGAGAACGATACTGTTTATACCAGTCTGTTAGCACTGGACACCTCCAGGGGATAGCACTGAGAGAAATTGAGAGAAATAGTAATATTTTGTTTTACAAATCTTTGTAACATTTGACTGGTAAAAAGGAGAAAAAAACCTGAACTTTTGACTATGCTCTATTAACTACATTTATTGTGACTATTTTTAATACTGTATCAAAATCACACTATGATGCCAATTTCTTAAAGCTGTTGATGTGGCAAAGTTAACAGATAATCGCCAGTTGAAAGCCAGGCAAAGTCAATTCACAATGAAACTTTTTCTATTGGCAAAATAGGTCATAATGAACTGAGAAATTTGGCTTATAACCGAAAAGAACAAATAAATAACCCAGGCGATTATGTAATGATTATGTTAAAAAAGTATGTAGACACACACACACACACACACACACACACACACACATTTACACATTTGCAATAATCATATAAACTGGTTTTTGAATAAAACAGTATCTAAATACCACAATACCTACAAATATATGTGCATACGTCTATTAAAAACAGAGGTCACCATTTTACTCCAGTTTGACCTAAACATTTCTAAGAAAAGGCTCACTGTAATTATCAGATGGGGATACAGGATTTGGCACTATTATCATATAGATTCTTTCAGTGGAAGAATTGGGGATTGTGCACAAGAGAGGGAAAAGGAGTGTGACTTCTGTTAATCTGGTTGTAAATCTACTTAGGTGTCATTTTCTAGTGTACTTATACAAATTTAACTTATTCAGAATAAAATTGCATTTCTGAGTTCAACCTGAAATGTCTACAGAAAGATAATGAAATGTGTATGTGTGCATTTATGCATGAACATACATATATTTATGAGTATTATAAAAAAAAGAATTGCTCAGAAATTTGCTTGTTTGCCCTTCCGTCTTACCCTGAAGAATATTTAATGATGACTGATCAGTCTCACAGGCATCATCAAATCTTCTACAGTCTCAATAACATTTTACAACCAAATAGGACACAATTATTTAGGAAATTAGGGTTACAGAGAATCATGAAATTGTTGATTTTTGCAATCTTAACCAAAGTTCCCAGTTTATTCGAAAGAAAAGTATTAATACCAACATGAAACATTACAGGATGTGAAGTGTCTTTCAATTTCAAACTACAGTGAATGCTTGAGTATTCAGTAGATAATCAAATTAATGTCTGTTGGCTAACTGTGCCAATGCAAGAGAATTGCTGAAGTCTTGAATGCTGACCAAATAGGGCTTAAAATCATCAGAACAGAATTTTGCTTATTGACTCTAGTTTTCCCTTTGTGACTCAAATTTAACTCTAGCAAAAACCACTGAGTTCTTTAGAACAATCTTCTTGTTTTACAAATGAGAAAACTTAGCCTCATCAAGCTTAATTGTCAAGGTTAGGTCATGGCACATCACAAATTAGAACCCTGGGCTTCAGTTAAGAGCTCACAATAACACTTCAATTTCAATGTAAAAAGGTGGATGAAGGAAAAGAGGATGGGGTGAATGGGAGGGGCCGGAACATTCCTTACATCCTGCCTAGAAAAATATAGTCTGGTTGAAGCCCTATCTTTGGAAAACCACTGACAGAGATAGGCCAGGGACCTGGTCAAGGTTTCCCTGCAGGTTTTCTTCCTGTCAAGCTTCAGCAATCTACAGTCATCTACATATTTGCAGGGGATTGGTTCCAGGACAAATCACTGGATACCAAAATTTATGGATGCTCTAGTGCCTTATGTAAAATGGCATAGTATTTGTTTATAACTGACATATATTCATTCTCCCATATACTTAAATCATCTCTAGATTACTTATAAGACCTAATAAAGTGTAAATGCTGTGTAAGTAGTTGTTATTATCTTTTTGTTTGTATCATAACTATTATTATTATTTTGAGACAGGGTCTCACTCTGTCATCCAGGCTGGAGTGCAGTGGCACATTCTGCACTCACTGCAGACTTGACCTCCTGGGTTCAGATGATCCTCCCACCTCTGCCTCCCAAGTACAGCTGTGTGTCCTATGCCCTGCTAATTTTTTGTATTTTTTGTAGAGAGGGAGTTGGGCCATGTTGCCCAGACTGGTTTGTAACTCCTGGGCTCAAACAGTCCTTCTGTCTCAGCCTCCTCAAATGCTAAGATGACAGGTGTGAGCCACCATGCCCAGCCTTGTTTGCATTATTTTTATTGTTGTATTAATATTTATTATTCTTTCCCCCAAAATTTTCTGTCAGTAGAATTTGGAGATAGGAGCCTAATCTGAATCTTTGTAAAATCTTATGGGTTTATTAAGAAATTATCAAATAAATGTTAATTTATTTCCACTCTAAACTTTATGAAGTGCTGTTTTGCAGAATAACTTTCAGAGTTTCTCAAAAAGATTTTTCTTAAACAAATTAAGGCTATACGACAAAGATTCCTAGCTCTTCATCAAATATTCATGTTCTTCCTTCTATAGGAGATCGCTATTTCTGAAATGGATATTCTCTGAGACCATCACATCCCAGGTCTCTCCAGGTCAGTGTGAGCATGTGGGTTAAATCTGGTCAGTGAAATGTGTTGTAACCAAGCGAGTTATAGAGAAAGCACCACACTCAGATCGAATCAGGAGTCCTTTATCACCGGCAACCAAGAGACGGCTAACACTCAAATTTTCTTGGCTCAAGGAAGGGACTTGATTCCTTTTATACCTTGATTAGGGCAGGGTAGGGGGAGCCTAGCTGAAGCAGAATTTTACAGAAGCAGAACAAGCAGGTTAGAGGGGAGTGGTTGCAGGCCAGGGTATTTCCAAACAATCACCAAGGGGGGTCCAAGGAGGAGTATTCACAATAGCAGGTGTGTTTGCCAAGCAGGATGTGGTTACAATGGTTTGTGGTAGAATAAGCACAGCATCAGCATGACCCAATTATGCACCCCGGGGAGACATGGCAGGAGGATGGCAGGGAGGGAGAGGCTAAGATGGGGTCTGTCTGGCTCACAACTAAGATGGAGTCAGTCAGGCTAACACAGGTTAGGCTATCACAGAATGTACTTAGAATAATAGGCATCTCTTCTAAGCCTGTTTCATACAATCTTCACCCAGATGTTTCTCCTGACCTTTTGTCCAGGTGGCTACTCATCACAGACATCTCCAGAGGACCACCGGTGAACTCCCAAGTAGATCACCCAGCCTTGCTCAGCTTGAATCTGTGAAATATTGCATGAGAGTTCACCCACAACCTACCAACCCCCTAACACATGGACGTGCTCAGCAGTTGGTACTCTCTATTCCATGATCAGGAAGTAAACTTATGTTGTGTTTGAATCAGTATATGCCACAAATTCACAATAAACACAGCAATCAGGCAACCTGATCAATTGCAAAATAAAATTCAAACTGGACACAGTTGTATCAGATTCAAATATTGTTTTTAAGGATACAATTTATTCTTTTAATATCTACTGTTCATAATTACAAATACATGTACCTACAACTTAATTACCTTGTTACATTTGTGATCATTTCAAAATTTCTTAGATATGGTGTATATTTACTCTGCCCCCATAATTATAAACATAGAAAATGTAGACGCACTAGAGATAATTTAGTTTAACTCTCTAATTTCATCAAAGAATTAAGTTGTTAAGATATGTAATAAATTATGGAATGTCATACTAATGAAATGATGAAATCGGAATTCTTTTCCTGATTCCTAGGATGTTTATTACAATAGATCAAGTTTCTTCCAGAATAATAATTATATCTACATTTCCTTCTTAACAATGGTATGCACATGACTCAGCACAATGGGTATTTAAAAAATGTCAACTAGATGAATCAAGGATCTTAGGAATTAAACAAAAATTAACTTAAACTAGATTTATATAAATTTATTATAGCAATGGATTGGGTAACTGAAATAATATTCCTAAGCAAACTTAAGCCATTTTATGATAAAATGAAAATTAAATTTTTGTAACCACATAATGCATTTCTGGGAAAAACATATTAAATGTGAGACATTATTCCTTTTAAAGTCCAATGCAAATTATATATCTTGTTCATTATTATGTGAAATTGAATTAAATGTCATTTATTTTCTAAGTTGAAATTTGGATTGTCTTACCTGAACTTGACAAAACTAAGCAGCAATAAGTTTTAAAGTAGCTCTAATGAGCACATTTTATTATTTGTTAGATTTTTGAATTTATGTTTTCTGTGTATGTTTAAAACTTATTTACAAGTTAGACATGCCAATAATATAAATATAATTACTGAACTGTATATCTTTCTATAAATGAACATACTTAGAAGATAGTAGACATTAAGTCTGGTTTTCAGTTGTCCAATTCATGATAAATAATTTCATTGGTGAAGAATAAAGTCATGGCAAATTTCCAAAAAACTTGGAAAATGTTTGGTTAGAAGGAATGCTTACATGATAGCTACTTTTAAAAATAAAAACTAAATCTAGCCACTCATACATTTGAAGTTATATTTTTGTTTTAGAATATTTTCATAGTGTTATCTTTTAGCTAAATTTTTTTATGGATAGAAAATTGTGTCTACACACTAATTAAGAGTAGGGCAAACAATTCTCAAAAAAAGTAGCCACAGAAATCAAATTTTTTTATACAATTAATTTAGGTGTTATATATTTAAATATCATATGAAATAACGTACTTGTATCTTTAGTAGCATTAACTTTTTTCAGCATGGGCCCTGTTACTTTAATTGTCTTATTCATTTTTATGGTAGAAATATATTTTACTATACTTACTATTGCACAGTACCACCATACTGTTGAAACATTTGTATGATGAAAGTTCTGAGAAAGCTAAAATGTACTTGCCACTTCTATTTATCTTTTATCACAAAAGTTACCTACATGAGATAATTTGAAAATCAGTGACAAAATACGAACTTCTTCCAAGAACAAAAATTAATGAAAACCCTGAAATTATGTTTTCTTTTCATCTGTATTTTCCCTGTCTTCAAGATGCTAAAAGGGGAGGCTCGGAGCCTTTACAACCTCTGTCATGCTTGAAAACAGTCACCTGAAACGTGAGCTTACTCTTTCAGGTGCTTATTTTTAGGAAAGGGTTTACTTCCAGATACCAACAGGTGAATGACAGATGAGCCTTCTTAGGTGACATGAAGGTGTGATCATAAATATATTAAATGGGATACAGCCTCATTAGTCATTGCAAGAAAACTGGATGTATCTCATAATATATTCACGTGTTAAAATACTGTTTAATAGCTGGGTGTGGTGGCTTACCCCTCTAATCCCAACACTTGGGGAGGCTGAAGCAGGTGGATCACGAGGTCAGGAGTCCAAGATCATCCTGATCAACATAGTGGAACCCCATCTCTACAAAAAATACAAAAATTAGCCGGATAGCAGGTGCCTGTAGTAATCTCAGTGACTCAGGAGGTTGAGTCAGGAGAATTGCTTGAAATTGGAAAGTGGAGGTTGCAGTGACCGGAGATGACGTCACTACACTCCATCCTGGGCGACAGAGTGAGACTCCATCTCAAAAATAAATCAATAAATAGGACTTTGTAGTAGTGAAAATGAATAAACTACCATTTCAAAAGGATGAATACCACAAATATAACTTTGAGCCAAATAAATGTCACTTGGTTAAAAAATTAGTTATTTTTAAGTGTAAAGTCAAATACGTAGGATCTTGTATATTTAAATATAAAATACATGCATGAATGTATGTGTATACAGTAAAGCTAAAATGTAAGTGAATGGCAAACACACAGCCCTTCATTATAGCAGATATATAGGGGTGGAAATGTTGGTGTTAATGACAAAAGGGATGAAATCATCAATTGACAGTATGATCATCTAGATATTAATCTCTATGATGGCTACTTTGGGGTCCTTTTATTGTTACTAATTTTATGGATAACAGTATGTATTATTTTATCTGTTTGAAATATTTTACTAAGAGCAATAAAGTAGATTGAAAAATTAAAGAAAGCCTGATTCCTCAGGAAAAATGTAAAGGAGGCACTAATGAATAAAACATCAGATGCAGCTGTCCTTGAAGTCTTTTTTTTTCCTAAAAAGAAAAATGAGCAGTTTATCACCTGTTAAACATGGCATTTAAATCAGTGGGTTTACTTATTAACAAGATAACCATTGAGAAAAATATATATACACCTAGATCCCTTTTTTACTACATCTATGTCCCAGGATTCCAGATGCCCTTAGATAAATAAATGTAAAAATATAAAGGCTATTTTAAAACCCATAGTAATTAATTTTATAACTTTAAGAGGGGAGATCTTTCAAATCCAGGGCTGGCATAGGATGAACTGAATGAGGCAAGTGCCTCAGTGACCTCTTTTGCACAATTAGAAGGGGTGACAGAAAACTCAGTAATCAAGATAATATTTAAAACATTATACTGAAATATTTTAAGTACTTAAATGTTCTAAAAATCAAAGCTATCTATTATGAACACAATTTTAACTAAAGAAAGGATTATTATTATTGATATTTGAATTAAATCATTGCTCTAAATCCAGAAACCATGAAGAAACTACAAAGAACAAACATGATAACATGAAAGCTAAATGATGAATGGTGATGATAATTATGTATGTCCAAATTTTTACTAAAAAAAAAAAAAAACAAGAGAGAATTGGGTATAAATTGATTATAACATATCTTACAAATGTCATAACAATCTTATAATTCAATATAAAAAATTGGCAAATGATATAAACATTTCAAAAAAGAGTAATCAATGTTCAACTGATATATAAAAATGTTTTACCCCAAACACAATTAAGTATACACATATCGAATCAATCAAATTATTTATTATATAATTAGATACTTTATAAAATATTTAAATAGATAATATATAACTAATATATTCTGATAAATAATAACAAAGATATATACGGACATGTATATAAAACAAACTTGATATCTTAAAATATGAGCATCATTTATAAATTGCCATCAAACTTGAACAAAATAAAATGAAATTTAATTCAATTGAACAAAAATAATGGTTTAACCATTTTATTCTAGAAATCAAAGAATGCAAATTATCATGATAATGAGAAACTAATCTCAAACTCTAGATGAGAAAAGAACAATAATTAATGATGTTACTCTTGGTAAACCCTGATTTGAAGAAAGTCTGAGATACTTCTGCTTAGCATATGGTAATTTCAATTCTGGAACTTCCTTGAAGAAATAGTCAAAAGACAAACGTAATGGAAGTTCATTTCAGTGTAAATTATATTTGTGAAAAATACAAAGAGGTACTGATAACATAAAAATTATAAACCTGCAGATTAAGACATAGGTTTTATTCCTATTGATTAATTTGGAAAAATATTTGTAATATAATCTTATTTGAAAAATCAAGTTACAAAATAGCATGCATAATACAATCTCAAACATTTTATGAATATAGGTATATGTGTTTTTGTGTCCCTAGAACATTTTGGGAACATGTTCAATAAAATGTGATAAGACATCTATTTGAATAGATTAAACGTAGTTTTCAATTTCTTATGACTGTCTTGCATTATTTCCTGTACGATTAGTTTTGTAACTTGTATTGACATAATTTTAAAAAATTAAATTAATTAAAATGTAATTTAGAAATTTAAGGGAGGACTTTTATTAAAATACTTGACAAAAGTAAAGCTAGACATCAAAAGTAATTAATTTAAGTGAAGTTTGGTGACACCTTACTTGTGCTTCAAGCAGTAACAACTGATGAATATCATTTCAGCTGCTGAACTGGGATGATTTAGTCTGAATTCCGTTGTTTCATGTATTTTTTTCCTGTAGTGGAAAGCTTGAGTGTGCTCTGCTTAGCTTGGGGGCAGGTGGAATTTATAATATAATATATGTCAGGCAATAGTATAAATTTATATACTTAGGATAAGTGAAAATGAATAAATGCAAATATGGCACATTTCTTGATAAATAAGATGACAAGAACATTTGAGCAACATGTCTTAATATTCCAAGTGAACAGGCATACTTGTGAAATCCAGCATCTAGATTGTAGGACTCAGCAAAGAAGCTCTATTTGCTTTCATGGGTAAAGTTTGGAAAACTAAGGGTATTGGGACTGTAAAAATATAATCAGATATATTCCATAAAGCAGCTCTCACGATGGTAATAAAAAATCCCTTATTCTGAAGAATAAGGAGATGCTGGAGCACTGCAAAGACAGCTCATCCAAGTCTCATTATTGGATGTTTAAATTATTATTATTGCTATTGTTGCTGTTGCCATTATTGTTGCGTTGTTGTTGTTATTTTAAATATTTAGGGGATTCACATCGTGAAAATTGAAGATTGCAGAAAAGATAAACAACCACCCTTGTACTATGCACCCAAGAATTCTAGTTCCCTGCCTTACCTGCCAGTATCCTTATCGATTCATGTAAGGAACAAAGTAAGGAGGTAAATATCTCCATGATATTTCATAGTTATCACATAAGCCTTCTTTGATATTTATATATTTGAGGTTAATTATCATATTTGTCAACTCTATCATTTTTGAAACTATAAGAAGACAGAAGAGATTTTTAAATAAAATTAACTATCATTTCCTAAAACTGATTTAAAGGATGAATTCCAGGTGTTTATTATTATTATTATTATCATTATTTTACTTCTTTGATAGGGAGGAGATGGAGTCTTGTTCTGTGCCCACGCTGGAGTGCAGTGGCACAATCTTGGATCACTGCAACCTCCATCTCCCGGGTTTGAGCAATTCTCTTGCCTCAGCCTCCTGAGCAGCTGGTATTAGAGTCATGTGCCACTACTACACCTGGCTAATTTTTGTATTTTTGTAGAGATGGGAATTCACCATGTTGGCCAGGTTGGTCTCAAATTCCTGTCCTCCGGTGATCTGCCCACCTCGGCCTCCCAAACTGCTGGGATTACAGGTGTGAGCCACCAAGCCTGGCCAACTTAAGTGTTTTTACAAAAAAACAAAACAAAACAAAACAAAACAAAACAAAAAAACAGTAATCTGGCCCATATTCTTAGTTATCCATCATTATAAATAACAATGAACAAAAATTAATCAAAATTAGTAATGATATAAAGAATTATTCATTTTAATGCTATCAGAAAGTTTAGTTACCAGATTCATGAAATTGGCTGTATAAGCTCCTCCTGTATTATAAATTTCAAATTATGAATTTTCACAGCTATAAGGAAGAGTCTTTCCTGAGAAGAAATATTACCTCTGCCTGCTATCGAATGCCTTATAATTTGTATGCTGTCTTCTTTGTCTCCTTTATTGCACTGCTTCTAATCTCACTGTGTGCTCATTTTGTCCTTAGTGTAGAGGTGCTTTATGAATAATTTAAACCCATCATGTTCGATAAATACGAAAAACCATGAGAAGGTTGAAAGCGCTAATAATTCTGTAGTGCAGCTAAAATGAAAATGGAAGTCAAGATCATTTAAAAGCCCAAAGGAATGAGAAAAATCACACATGTTGCCTGTGCTTACGGGAAAAACTATCAGAGTAAGAAACAGTCTGAAAACCATATAAAAAAATGATGCAACCTATAAATAATTTAATCAACAATAATCATCGAGGAATGAGAAAAGCAATTAATTAAATAACAATATTTTTGAGTGTGTGCCTAAATGATTATCACCAAAGTTAGAAACTTATTTGTAAAATGTTAATTCTGAGGAAGTTCAAGAAGTTAAAAGATAGGCACGCTGAAAATGCTACCAATAGGAAATTTTACTCAAGAATGTATGATTGTACATGTTCAAGGTTCAATTCTGCCAAGGAAAATGAGTGGTAAAGCAATAAGGTATTAAGCAGTTCTTTTTTTTTTTTCTATTTTTTTTTGAGGAGGAGTTTCACTCTTGTTACCCAGGCTGGAGTGCAATGGCGTGATCTCGGCTCACCGCAACCTCCGCCTCCTGGGTTCAGGCAATTCTTCTGCCTCAGCCTCCTGAGTAGCTGGGATTACAGGCACGAACCACCATGCCCAGCTAATTTTTTGTATTTTTTTTTAGTAGAGACGGGGTTTCACCATGTTGACCAGGATGCTCTCGATCTCTTGACCTCGTGATCCACCCGCCTCGGTCTCCCAAATTGCTGGGATTACTGGCATGAGCCACCACGCTTGGCCTGGTATTAAGCAGTTCTTTGGAACACCTATGGGATGAAAAAGAAAGAGTGCTACTACTCTCATTAGATACTTTAGCACATAACACATTGTTCTATTTTGAGAGTTCAACAAGGAAATAAGCGTCTGTAAATAGGAGAAGGGCATTCTATTTGAATGACTTAAAGGGTAGGTATATTTCTATTTGGCCTACAAAGCAACAGCAGCTTTTGGAACCCAACCTTTCTCCAATATAGGCATGCATTACTTAATGATAGGAATACTTTTTCAGAAATGTGTCCTTGGGCAATTTCATTGAGTCGCTAACATCATGGAACATACTTACACAAACCTAGACAATACAGCCTTCTACACACCTGGGCTACAAAGCTATACAGCAGTATACTGCATTGGATACTGTAGGCAATTGTAATACCATAGTAAATATTTGTGTATCTAAACATAGAAAAGGTACAGTAAAAATACCGTGTTATAATATTATGGAACCACCTTTGCATGTGCAGTTCTTTGACAGTATCATCATTATGTAGTACCTGACTGTAATTAAGGATGTAAATGTAGATATAGATCAATTTTAATGCATTGTTATCCATAATTTATTTTTAAATAACTATAGTTTATAGATAATATGATGTGAGCCAAAAAGGAAAACCACATGTGTAATTTCTTTCTTTTTTGAGATCATTATAAATCAACATGAAATTCTAAGAAATAGTACTGAGCACTATCTTGTTCCCTTTACCCAGCTTCCTCCATTGGCAACATCTTGCAAAACTATAGTTTTAAGTCATGAATTATATATTCCTCTAGATATGATTTTCAGATAAAACTTTGTTCATATGTTGTTCAAATGTTCCACAACCTTACTATTTATCTATCAATTACTTAAAGAGAAAATATATAATAGTCTTATTATTATATATTTTATATATAATAATTTATTAATTTATAAAATATATTATATATAAAATTAATATATCATATTTAATATTATATAATTATATATAATATTATATATTAATAAATTACTTATTATTTTTGCTTCTAATACTTTGATGCTATTTTATTAAGTGAATGCTAGTTTATAATTCTTATTTTAAATATTTTATCTCTATATTATTTCATATATATACTTATATATGCTATATACACACACACACACACACACACACACACACACACACATCTCCTAGTATACTGAACATTTCCCTAATACTACCCTTTGGCTTACAAAGTCTATTTTTTAGACATGCCTTCTCTTATTTGGTATTCATCTGAAATATAATTTTCCAACCTTAAAATTCAAACCTTTCATTTCCTTACATTGTAAATTTGTACCATACAAATACAAACACAAACACAGTAATTATAACAGATATGGATACTTGTTACATTATCTGACAAGTTCAATCCATTTACATTTATTTAGATTATATGTATTTGATTTTTCCTTATCATTTTATATTTTGCTTTTTATCTTTTTCAAAGCATCTTGTTTTTCTCATACCTGTTATTTTTCCCTTAAATTGAGTTTTTAAAAAATTTTATTTGCTTACCTCTAGTAAATTAAAATGATATACAATTGCTACTTTTAGTCATTATGATTAAAAATAATAGTTATATTTAACCACATTCTAATTTTAATCAATATCTTTACTTTCTTCCCAAATATTATAAGAACTTAGCATTCTTAGCTCTAATTATATCTGTCCAAAAAAACCAAATTATTGTATTCTGGCAGTTTGTTTCTAGATTATGTTTTCTTATTGAATTAAACATTACTATTACTATTTTATACAGTTGATATTTGTTTACATCTACTTACACATTTACCAATATTTTTGTTGGTAACCATGGTGCAAGAAGAACCATTTTTTCTTGCACCACTAATGCTCATTTTGCCATATTATCCTTCTTCCTGAAGTTCATCCTTTACAGAAGATGTGTTGGTGGAAAACACTAAATTTAGTTTATCTGAAAATGTCTTATTTTGGGGAGATAGCTTTGCTAGGAGTACAATTCTAAGTTGACAATTATTTTCCATTAGCACTTTTTAGGTGTTATTCATTGTTTCTGCCGTTCTTTTTACAATTGTAGCCATTGTAATTGTAATAAAATTTTTATTTTGTGTTGTATGTTATTCTGCTGAATCTCACTCAAGGTGGCATCTTCCATTTTGTTATTTATTTGTGAGAATAGGCTGAGGTCATATGCAGTAACCAGGGAATGGTTACAGCAAGCCATGGGCAAGACCCACTGCTGTGCTGGCTTCAGGTCTGACCAAGCACAGTCATATTGATGGTGGCCACGGGGGTGCTTGTCTCACTCCACCCTCAGATTTAGGTGGTTCAGAATATATATTTAGAGAGACTTTGCTTGCTTGGAACAAAGTAAGAGAAGAGAGCATGTCTCCACTTGGTAATTCAGATGGTTCTCTTGGATCTTGTGCAAGACCATCAAGGTAGTACTCTAGAAGTATGCAAGAACCACAGCATTGCTGGATGTGGGGTGACCCTAAAGCACATAAATAGCTTATATTACAACACCCATGTTCTTTCAAATATCTGGAAAACTGTCCCAAACAAGAATGGGTACAAACAAGTCCAGACAATGAAGACTGCATTAAATACATCACTCTTCAATGCTCAGACATCAAAGAATATCCACAAACCTCAACACCAACCAGAAAAATACAACCTCGTCAAGTAAACTAAATAAGACACGAGGGACCAAACCTGGAGAAACAGAGATACGTGATTTTTCAGACAGAGAATTCAAAATAGCTTTATTGAGAAAACACTAATTCAATATAACACAGAGAAAGAATTCAGAATTCTATCATAGATTTAACAAAGAAATTAAAATAATTAAAAAGAGTCAAGCAGAAATTCTGTAGTTGAATAAATGCAACTGGCATACTGAAAAAAGTATGAGTCCTTTACTAGAAGGACTGATCAAGCAGAAGAAAGAATCTGTGAGCTGCAAGACAGGCTATTTGAATATATATAGTCAGTGAAGACAAAAGAAAACAAATAAAAAACAATGAGACATGCCTATAGGATTTAGAAAGTAGCCTCAAAAGGACAAATCAGAGTTACTGGCCTTAAAGTAGAGATAAAGAGACAGAGGTAGAAAGTTTATTAAAGAAACAATAAGAGAAAACTTCTCAAACCTAGAGAAAGATATCAATTCCAAGTACAAGAAGGTTATGGAACACCAAACAGATGTAACCCAAAGAACACTACCTTAAGGCATTTAATAATCAAACTGTTAGAACTGATAAATTCAGTAAAATGACAATGATGCAAAATCAACCTACAAAAATTAGTAGCATTTTTGTATGCCAATAGTGAACAATCTGAAAAAAACATAAAAAAGATGATCCCATTTACAACAGCCACACATGAAATTAAATACCTAGGAATTAACTTAACCAAAGAAGTGAAAAGTCTTTATAATGAAAACTACAAAACACTGAGGAAAGAAATTGAACAGGACACTAAACAATGGAAAAATATTTTCCTATTCATGGATTAGAAGAATAAATATTGTTAAAATGTTTATACTACCCAGAGAAATCTACAGATTCAATGTGCTCACTATCAAAATGACATTTTTCACAGAAATAGAAAAAAATCCTATAAATATGGATCAAAGAAAAGACCCATATATCCTAAGCATAAAGAACAAAATTGGAGAAATTACATTACCTGACTTCAAATTATACTACAGAGCTACAGTAACCAAAACAACATGGCACTTGAATTAAAAACAGACACATAGATCAATGGAACAGAATAGAGAACCCCAGAAACAAATCCACACACTTACAGTGAACTCATTTTTGACAAAGATGCCAAGAACATACAAAGGGGAAAAGACAATCTCTTCCATAATTGGTGCTGTGAAAACTGGATATCCAGACGCAGAAGAATGAAAATAGACCCAGATCTCTCACAGTATACAACAATCAAATAAAAATGAATTAAAGACTTAAATCTAAGACTTCAGACTATAAATTACTATAACAAAATATTGGGAGGGCACGGTGGCTCACGCCTGTAATCCCGGCACTTTGGGAGGCCGAGGTGGGCATATCACGATGTCAAGAGATTGAGACCATCCTGGCCAACAGGTGAAATCTCATCTCTACCAAAAATACAAAAATAAGCTGAGTATGGTGCATACCCCTCTAGTCCCAGCTACTAGGGAGGCTGAGGCAGGAGAATCGGTTGAACCCAGGAGGTGGAGTTTGCAGTGAACTGACATTGTACCACTGTACTCCACCCTGCTGACAGAGTGAGACTCCATCTCAGAAAAAGAGAGAAAAAAAAAAGAAGGAAAGAAAAAAAGGAAACTCTTCAGCACATTGGTCTGGGCAAACATTTCTTGAGCAATACCCCCACAAGCATGGGCAAACAAAACAAAATGGATAAATGGAATCACATCAAGTTAAAAAGCTTCTGCACAGCAAAAGAAACTAACAATAAATTGAAGAGACAACTCACAAAATGGGAGAGAATATTGGCGAACTACCCATCTGACAAAGGATTAATAACCAGAATAAATAAGGAGCTCAAACAACTCTATAGGAAAAAATCTAATAATCTGATTTCTAAAATGGGCAAATATTTAAATAGACATTTCTCAAAAGAAGACATGCAAACGGCAAACAGGCATATGAAAAGGTCCTGAAAATCACTGGATTATCAGAGAAATGCAAATCAAAACTACAATGAACATTATCTCACCCAAGTTAAAATGGCTTATATCCAAAAGAGAGGCAATAACAAATTCTGGCGAGGATGTGGAGAAAAGGAAAACCTTGTATATTGTTGGTGGGAATATAAATTAGTACAACCAACGTGGAGGACCATTGGGAGCTATCATATGTTCCTGCAATCCCATTGCTGGGTATATACCCAAAATAAAGGAAATCAGTATACCACAGAGATATCTGCACTCCTATGTTCATTGTAGCACTGTTCACAGTAGATAAGCATTAGAAGCAACCTAGGTGTCCATCAACAGATGAATGAAGAAAATGTGGTACGTATATATATGAAATGGAGTAATATTCATCCACAAAAATGAATGAGTTCCTGTCATTTGCAGCAACACAGATGAAATTGAAGATAATTGTGTTAAGTAAAATAAGCCAAGCACAGAAAGACAATCATCACCTGGTCTCACTTATTTGTGGGATCTAAGAATCAAAACAATGGAACTCATGAACACACAGAGTAGAAGAAAGGTTACCAGAAGCTGGGAATGATAGTTGGATCGGGAGGGAGAGGGAATGGATAATGGGTACAAAAAATGGTTAGAAAGAATGAATAGGTCCTTCTATTTGATAGCACAACAGGATGACTTATAGTCAAAATAACATATTTGTATATTTTTAAATAACTAAAAGAGTATAACTGAATTGCTCGTTACACAAAGGAAAAGTACTTAAGGGGATAGATACCCCATTCAAAAAATAAAATAAAGCTAATGAGTTTGTCAAAAAATTTAAAGAAAGAAAAAAAAAACTACCCAATGCAAGCCTTTTGCTTATACATATCCAAAAATGCCACTATGAAATCGCATTTTTTTGTATAAGTTTACCATTCTGGTTATGTGCTTTTTTATTTTGTTTTCTTTGCTTGCTTGCTTGCTTTTGTTTCTAATTTGTTTTGTTTTGCTTTTGCTTTCACTCCGCAGAATTTATTTACTCTCTTTGGAGCCCTGTTTTGCATTTAAACATAGGTTTACAGTAATTCATCCAGCATTTCCAAATGTTCTGTACACAATTGGTTTTTCTGACATCTGACTGTTGTATTATCAGCTACTGAAGTGCAAAATCTGCTTGTTCACCCAATAATACATGTTATTTATCTTTTCTATTTTGCTTCACAAGAAATGTGCTTCAGTTTTTTTTATTGTGACTATAATACTATAATATGAATACTGACAATTTTAGTCATTTCTCCAGGCATCCAGATTATTTTATTATTTATTATTACAATATATGACTAAAACTGTACCTTCATAAATATATATACGCCTTCCTATGGAAAAGTGGAAAGGTTTTTCTAGCAGAGAGAGAAGGATTTTGGAATTAAATCCTCATTTAATTGTAATGAACTTTCATGTTTCCTTTCAAAGTGGCTTTGCCCTCTTACATTGAGGACAACATTCATTTCCTGAAGTCTGTTCAATACATGCCAAGATAAATTGTGTGCTTTATTAAAGTAAGATATTATGCTACATTTTCTTTTAAATTTGTCTGTTTACTATTAGAACGAATGCTTACACATACTGATTAGGCATTTATATTATCTTTTCTTTTGAATTAACTTTTCATGATCTGTCCACCGGGTTGTGTTTTCTTGATGATTTGAAATCACATTAGTCTTATGTTTATAATATGTTGCAAGTATTCTTTCCCACTCATGTACTTAATTCGCATCAGTTCACTGTGTCTATTTAAGAACAATGAAGAGTAAAGATTACGCTATGCTGGGTTCACAATGGTTTCAGATTTCTTTGCTCTGTTGAACTGATTCTTCAGAGCAAAACAAAACAAAATATTGAATAGAATATAATGGGTGGTGATGAGCATTTCTCCTCTGCAATTTTTGAAAAGCTGTTAGTGCTTCCAGCATTTCTGTAAGCATTTCTGATGGTGTTCATTAGGTAGCGTGTTCAGAGAAAAAGTTCAGGGAGAGTTTTCTTATTTGTTGTTTGTCTTTGTTTTTGTTCACTGTTCCTTTATGACAACATCACACTCTTTAAGTCACTCCACTACCAGGATCTGGAGGAATGTGTAAAATAACATATTAACCTTATAACTACAATCTATTTTGTTCACTCTTGACAGTCCATGAGATATTCTTTTTTAAATTTCTTTTCTTTAGTGAAATATTTAATAGTGAAATCTTTCCTGCAAATTAAAAAAAAAAAACAACAACACTACAGACCTATTTCAGTGACTATCTGAAGCTGTAATTCTAAAGGTACGCAGAAAGTCTTGTAGTAGAAATATACTGGTTACTCGTTTAATATCACAAACAAATTAGGACTATAATAAATTGTCTCAATTCTTTTCAAATAAAACTGTAAATAATAGTAATGCTTAGGAAGTGAAGAATTATTTAGATAATAAAAAACTTGAAAACAAATTGCTCTAAGAGAAGAGTAGCTTATTATGGCTTTGTCATTCCCACCATGCCACTTTAAAGTTTAGTACAGGCACACCTCAGAGATATTGCACATTTGGTTCCAGACCATTACAATAAAGTGAATATTGCAATAAAGTGAGTCACACAAATGTTTTGGTTACCCAGTGCACATAAAAGTTACGTTTACAGTGTACTTGCTACAGTTTAGTAAGTGTGCAATTGCATTAGGTCTTAGAAAAACAATGTACATACCTTACCTAAAAAATACTTCATACCTATTCCAAATAGCCAAGGTCAAGAGCATTGGCATAAATTATGTGGAAATTTAATAATAATGATGCTGATGATAATTATAACAATTATGAAGCAATCCATTTTTTCTTAAAAGCAGTGAAAAAATGCAGAGTAGATGTATCAATTATTTATCATTTCAGTAATGCTTCATAAAAAAACACATGAAAAATTAATTGTTTACAATGGCCAATGTATATTTCTCATAGCTTTATGGGCCAGCAGACTTGCTCTGCTAATCTGAGCCAGGCTCGATTGAGACTGGCTGGGTTCTTTCATGCATCTGCACATAGTTGGTTTGGTAGGCTTGGGGCATGATGTTCTAAGATGTCCTTTGCTGGGCAATTGAGCATTCTTCCACATGTCTCTCATACTACTCTAGCAGGCTAGCTGAACACATTCTAGTGATAGTGGCAGGGGTCAAGAAGAAAAAGTAGAACCCTGCAAGTCAAATTCAAGCCTCTGCCATCATCAACCCTCTGCTATCATCATTCAAGCCTTGTGCTAACATTAATTGCCAAAGGAAGCTCATGGAGCAGCCATGAGTCAGCCTGAGAAGGAACTGTAGAGCTACAGGGCAAAGGACTTTGATTCCTGGAAACCATTAAGGTGGGACCTTAATGCAATCAATCCACCTCAGTAGAAATGGATTTTTATAGTAGGTAAAGTTTTTAAATTTTATTTTATACATAGTATTGTAAAATTAAAAGTTTTTTTTCTTTTTTATGCCTCTTAAAGTGAGGCTTTGGTCAGGCAATTGCTAAAATATATTTAATAATATTTTTTGTGAAATGATTTACTTAAAAGGCTTATCAGGATGGAGCCATGCTGTTTTATTTGCAGATTATTAGGGTTGGCTTTATAAATAGAGTCTTGCAAAAATGTCAAGGCCTATTATTATTTGTTTAATAATGAAAATCCCAGCTGGGCGTGTTGGCTCACGCCTGTAATCCCAGAACTTTGGGAGGTCGATCGGGTGGATCACTTGAGGTCAGGAGTTCAAAACCAGCCTGGCCAAAATGGCAAAACCCTGTCTCTGCTCAAAATACAAAAATTAGCTGGGCACAGTGTTGGGCACCTGTAATCCTAGCTACTCGGGAGGCTGAAGCATGGGGATCGCTTGAACGCAGGAGGTGGAGGTTGCAGTGAGCTGAGATCTTGCCATTGCACTCCAGCCTGGACAACAGAGCAAGACTCCATCACAAAACAAAACAAAACAAAAATGAAACTACCTACTTGGTATGAGATTCTGAATCAAAGGTTTGTGGCAAAAGACATGTTACCCAAAAGTATTTAGAACACCTTCAACTATTGTAACTTGTAGACATTAGTGTAAATATCAGTTTTCATTACAGTAAATAAATTTCTATGTTGCTCATAAGGAATGTAGGCAACTTTTATTCTGTAACAGTCTTAAAAATCATAAGCTGAATCTAATGATGTAAGTGTAATAATAATAAGGAGTAATCATTTTTAACAGCCTTGGCCTTGCAAGCAAAATATGACTGAAAATGTAAATTAAGGAAATGAAAAAGAAAATATGAGTGGGTAAAAATGAAATGGTGAAAAACTAAATGTAAATGATTTTCAAAGACAACCAGCAAAATTACTGATTTGGATTTCAGAACTGAACTACACCATAGAGTCGGAAAAAAAAAGCATTGCAGTGAGTAATGTGAGTTACAATGATCTGTTACAGTATATTTTATACTTTGTAATAGGTGTTAGGTTCTGGTTTTATTGGTTATTGTTTTTTTGAAACAAATAGAAAACAGTCTTTTCACAGAAGACTTAACACAGAGGACAAATAATGTGGAAATTTACAGCTGAATTGAAAATATCAATGCCAATTAAAATAAAGATTTTAGTAAGAATAGGAGGGGTAGAATAAAAATGATGTACATGGTAGAGGATTTATTTTAAGAACCGTCTTTCAGAAGTTATATAAGCAAGTCAGGAATAATAACCTTAAATGGTCACAGTGAAAACTGTAATTCTCTTTCAGAATGATATCTTTGGATACTAGAATTATGACTGTTTCTAGTTTGACCTGAAAGTTCTCTTACATGCCTTTTTAAACTATAATATTATAATATTATAGACAATAATAAATCATATCATTATTATCCACTGCAATTCTATTTTTAGTTTAGCAAGATAAATCTAGAATTTTAAAATTCAGTATCTTGTTCTGTATCTATTTTATATAAATGATTTTGTTAAAAACCCCTTTCTAGAATGTAGGAGCCTGGCTTCCTGATGCTAAGATCAAAATCAACACAGGTTGAGGAAATGGCCTATCTAAGATAGAATCATATTTTCTTAAATGTATGCAGAACTGCTTAAATAAGAATTTTGCGAAAAAAAACAAGTGTTAAAACTCAAGACATTACATCAAATTTGTGAATGTTAGAGGCCAAACTATATTAACAATAAGGAGACTCTCTCAAGCTTATAATTGAGGCATTGGTAATACTCATACTGAGAAAAATATATTTTCAAAGAATTGAATATGAACTTTTGCTTCAGGAAATATTTTATGAATTTAGTTAATTGCATAATTACTTAACTTATTAAAATGCATTTGATATAGACTTCTTGATATTGTGTGCATTTTAATGCACAGAAAACCCAGCCATGCTATAATGGAATACTCATCTACATTGGTACAGCTATTTGTGGATAGGGTCAGCACTACTTTTATTAAATATAGAGTGTATGATATGTCTCTATGATTCAATTTCAAGAATACTCTTTTTTCACTAATAAAATATTTCCTACCCTAAGTATAAAATGCCTAAATTTAGAATTTGTACATGTTCCTTTTATTGAGGATGTAGTTAACTCATTATAATTTAAAAGCTCTTGGAAAAAGCCATGCATTGCATTAGTATTCCTTGGCTTATATTTAAATTAGATTATTAGATCTTCCGGAAGAAGATGTCAAAATGTGTTCAGTAACAACAAAAATGAGGTGCTATAATGAAAGAAAAGAGGAAGCATTGAGAGGCTGAAGGCACTGGAAAACAAATTTTCTTCTCAGAATTGTCTTTTCTCAAAGTTTATATCATATTTGAACAGTAGGAGCATTGTCTTTCTGGTTCTCCAGCTTAAGTCTAATTGCAGTTGCTGTAATTTATAAACTGTGGTCTTGGGTTCAATAATTTTTCTAAAGTTGTATTCTTTTGATAAAGTATGGACATTATTGCCTCTCAGAGTAATGCAAGGATTACTTGAAATGTTCTCTCTAAAGCATCCAATGTACAAGAAGCCCTTGATAACACCAGTTCCTTTTCTCTGGTCTGAGATACGTAGAAATTATTATGCAAATATGAAGTCCTCAATTTCTCGATGACCACATCAGAGGTTAGATGTCTAATTCAGATTGGGTTCAGTGATGGATTAAAAGCTGACACTGAATGTATAAGGTTTGATATTGAGATAATTTTTTAGGCACCCTTCAGGGAGAAACTAAAAATTAAGTACAAGTCAGACAGTAAAGTCAAATATCAGTTGGCAATGGCCCCAAAGAAGCAGAATCCAGAGAGATCACAGAATACTGTGGCAGAGTATTTCTAACAGAAGGTAGAAGTGAACGAGATATCGAGAAGTGATCCAGACTTTAATTCCCTAGCAAGGAACTGGAGGTAGTAGTATGCAAATTATTATGCAAATATGAAGTCCTCAGTTTCTCGATGACCACATCAGAGGTTAGATGTCTAATTCAGATTGGGTTCAGTGATGGATTAAAAGCTGACATTGAATGTATGAGGTTTGATATTGAGATAGTTTTTAGGCACCCTTCAGGGAGAAACTAAAAATTAAGTACAAGTCAGACAGTAAAGTCAAATATCAGTTGGCAATGGCCCCAAAGAAGCAGAATCCAGAGAGATCACAGAATACTGTGGCAGAGTATTTCTAACAGAAGGTAGAAGTGAACGAGATATCGAGAAGTGATCCAGACTTTAATTCCCTAGCAAGGAACTGGAGGTAGTAGTATGCAAATTATTATGCAAATATGAAGTCCTCAGTTTCTCGATGACCACATCAGAGGTTAGATGTCTAATTCAGATTGGGTTCAGTGATGGATTAAAAGCTGACATTGAATGTATGAGGTTTGATATTGAGATAGTTTTTAGGCACCCTTCAGGGAGAAACTAAAAATTAAGTACAAGTCAGACAGTAAAGTCAAATATCAGTTGGCAATGGCCCCAAAGAAGCAGAATCCAGAGAGATCACAGAATACTGTGGCAGAGTATTTCTAACAGAAGGTAGAAGTGAACGAGATATTTTGTATCCTTGGGCAGAACTGTGAATTTCTGGAATTCTCTTTAGGGTACTGACAGACTCAGCTCTGCTGGTAGAGCACCAATCTAGCTGAGTTAGATTCAGCTAAATTAAAATATAATGTGAACTGGATTTGTTCTGGCAGGATCACTATCACTGAAGTCCAGTAAATATAAAAAGGAAATTACTCATATAATCTTTCTTACAAGTTGTGGATCTTCAATTTTTCAATGCATGAAAAATACAAGAATATAAGGGGATCTAACACACTTTCATAGTTAATTGATGTGAATTTCATATCTGGGAAAACATTATTGAGAGAAGTCATCTGGAGAGATGGTTGGCATTGTCATTCACAGTGAAAGTGAGAGGTAGAAAGCAGTGCACTTTGAGACTATCACTGTTTCGTTAAGAATTGATTTCTGGGAAAGTTAAACAAACAAATTAACAAACAAAAACAACCTGACATACACTTATTATATTCCCCAAAGTTCAATGTGTGCTGAGATATATTGCCTGAATATGGTATCATTGCTCTACCTAGAAGTCCTCTGTTCATGAGGTTCAAATTCACGGCTAATGCGATAAAACTAATTTATGTCTTTATTTTCAGTCTAATTGCTTCTGTACTTTAATTGGAAAAAAGAGGAAGTTCTGAGTATGGATGAGAAGACATGATAAGCCTTGTGAAAATGCTTACAAAGATTCTAATTTTGTAGGCACTGGACAGCCTGGTGAGATTGATTCACTTACTAGTTCAACAAATATTTACAGAAAACCTACCATGTGCATGTCCCATGGCGGTCACTGGAGATATTGTAAGGAACCTCACTAACACATTCCTTCTCTTCATCAAGCTTAGGCTCTAATGGTGACATGGAGCACAGAGGGATAACAAACAGCAAAAGTGCTGCATGGAAGTAAACAAGACAATGAGATGATCCACAGTTGAAGAGAGTGAGATACGTGAGCAGGGAACTTTGGATGGAGTGGGCAGGCAAAAGTCTCTCAAGAAGTGACATTTGACAAGAAAGATCCACCGAAAGAATAATGTTAGAAAAGAGGACAACGGGCTAAAGAAACAAGTACAAGGGCTTGTAAAAGGGTCTGAAAAGCAGAAAAAACTGGTGTTACTTACGATAAGTCAGTGAAAGGGAAACAGCACATGCAGGCCTTCATAAGACATAATAAACTATTAGCAGAAAGTGAGTTGGGTCTGTTAAACAGACATTTTGAAAAGCGCACCCTGGCTCCTCAGGGGTGGATGACAGAATTGTTGGGATGCCATTGAGATCCACTTGTTCAACGCTGAGCCACCTTCAGTCGCTGGCGTGTGGCTGTGGATGGCTTCAGCTGACTTGCTTCAGTAAAGGCTCTTGATCAAAGACACCTGCCTAGCTCAAGGGCCTACCTCCCCCTCGGTGCACTGTGCATGCATGACCTATTAGAGGTATTAAGGCCTTAAAAGTTTGTTCCAATATTGAATAACTTGAAAAGCCATCCAAGCAATGAAGCTGTCCTTCAGGATTCACTGAGTTCTGCTGCAACTGGATTTCAATTTAACTTGTTCTTCTGCCCAACCCTGCTTCCTTCTTAGGTGTTGATTCAAAGACTGTTTACCAATTAATTCCATGTATGCAAATCTCTGTCTCAGAATGTGTTTTCTGGGTCTGACTGACCATGGCTGGTACAGAAGAAGGTCCTGTGAGGGCAGATTCTAAAGAGTATTTTGGAGCTGGATTACCTGATAGTCAGCAGGCAAGGAGGGCCCCTGGCTGTAGCAATAGGAGTGTTAAAACATCCACTGGTGGGAGCTAGGATAGAAAAATGTCCAAAGAGGACATGCCAAAAGGACTAGACTTGTTCTGGGAAGGCAGTATATGTAAGGATTTGGAAACCAGATAGCTCTTACTGGGTTCTATTTGTGCATTAGACAATGACAAGGAAAGGCTAAAGATTATTAATCACCAATTCAAGAGAAAGTATAAAAAGCCAAAGGACCTCCTAGGAAGCGTAGAAAGAGACTCTCATCTCCTGTAACCAGAGGGCAAAAAAACCGGAAGTTCACATCCAAGCCTTAAGTATATGAGTGGCAGGAAAAGCAAGAAGATTGAATTCTCAAATCCATCAAGGTTATTGCTCTAATTGGGAAAAAAGAAATGGTACCTCAGACTTAGACTGGGATGCCAATAACCTTAAGTTCTCAGATGTCCTAGTACCCCTACAGCTTGTATAAGTAGCACACTGTTCCCTGATGAAGATTAGCTCCTCCTCCTTCCTTTTAGATGGTGGGGAACTATTGCCTTGCAGGGCAATGATACCTCTCCTTCTGTCTACTTTCAACCCCTCTCCTGGCCACCATACAATTAACTAGAGTGCACTCACAGTATTGCCCTGCTGGGGAAATTTTGGCCTTTCTGAAGGAGGAAAAGGACGATATGCCAACAGAGCCACAGAATCTAATTAACATGCATGTGGAGGAGTAGAGGAGAGTATTGTATAAAGGACTGTATGGGAGACCTCTGGATAAAGGAGTCATGGAACATGCTCCTGGATAGTGAAATGTTTGTGAGAGATCACTGTTTTCATGATCCAGACTTTAATTCCCTAGCAAGGAACTGGAGGTAGTATGAACAATCTGTCAAAATAGCTTGGAAGCCTGGAAATCATAATGACTCGCTCTAAATAAAAAAAGAGATGTCAGAACTGTACAGAGGAAGAGAATTTATTCAGAGAATGGGAATGCTAGAGTGAATGTGCAAAATAAAGCTGGACATGCCACCACCCGACTATATTCTGTAAGAGAGTCTCAACAACACTCCTTCCACCTAAGCAAACATTAGTGTGCTAGCATTGTGGAGAAGCATATTGAAGAGCAGAAAACCGATACATGAAAGACAGAATAGTGATTGATCTAAAAAGTAATGAATTAAAACACAGCCTGGGTATTTACATGAAAAGGTAGCATCCAAAGAAAGAGATTTCTTAAAAATTTGAAATGAGCACTAAAAGATTGGGAGGATACATTGAAAGGATCAAACATATTTCTCAATTTTAGAAAAATAATAAGAGAAGCAATATTAGAAAAAAACTGTCCAGAGTGGACATAAAATATGAGTCTCATTAGAGTGAGCACCAACTGGGAATGAATTCATGGTCTCATATCTCAGCTCTATTATTTACTACCTGTACAAGCTCCCCCATTTGCAAAATGCAAACAGTAGTAGGAGCTATATAAAATGATTGTTCTAAATATTAAATTAGTGTACACAAACGCACACGCTAGTATACAGTGGTTCACCAAAATCTGATCCTGCTTCATTAGGTAAATTGCATTTGCCATCTTGTCTTGCGATAAAGTAGGTAACAGAATTGGCATGAAAGTTTGAAAATACTGGATTCCACTTTCAGAATCTAGGCCCCCAAACCTCCCACATGTGGTCTGGAATGCTGATTCCAAATTTGAGCCAATGTGGTGGCAGGTACACCCTGAAGGTAGGAGAGCTGCTATCAGCCTGGGCAACTGAATTACTCTCTATGAGGAGAGCATCCCAGTGACTAGGACTGCCCAGTACTATCCCATTTATTCTCAATGCTGCTTGTCACCAGAGTCTAGCTCCCAGCCTGGTAACAAACCAACAATTAGTTCATTGGATTGTTTCAGGAATTAAATAAATTAATATGTAAAACTTCTTAGAAAATAGCTCCATAAACAAAGATATGTGTTATTCTGTTATATTATTAAGCTCAAACCAATGATGTATTTTGAGTGCCAGAACAAGGCAAATACAAATAAACCAATTTCTGTATATTTTGTAAAGAAATTTTAAAACAAAAAGAAGCAGAAGGTATCTTTACTAACTATCTATCGGAAATAAGTCTACTTTTTTTGTTGATTGTTTTTTGAGACAGAATCTCACTCTGTTGCCAGGCTAGAGTGCAGTGGTGCTATCTCGGCTCACTGCAGCCTCTGCTTCCCAGGTTCAAGCAGTTCTCCTGCCTCAGCCTCCCGAGTAGCTGGGGCTACAGGCATGCACCACAAGGCCCAGCTAATTTTTGTATTTTTTTTAGTAGAGATGGGGTTTCACCATATCCGCCAGGATGGTCTCGATCTCTTGACCTCGTGATCCACCTGCCTCGGGCTCCCCCTTTTCATTCTTTTTTCTCTAATCTTGTCTGCATGCCTTATTTCAGGAAGGTCATCTTCAAACTCTGATACACTTTCTTCCACTTGGTCAATTAGGCTATTGATACTTGTGTATGCTTCATGAAGTTCTCGTGCTGTGTCATTCAGCTCCATCAGGCTGTTTATGTTCCTCTCTGAACTGCTTATTCAAGTTAGCAGCTCCTCTAACCTTTTATCAAGGTTCTTAGCTTCCTTGCATTGGGTTAGAAGATGCTCTTTTAGCTCAGTGGCATTTTTAATTACCCAACATCTGAAGCCTGTGAGAATTAAAGGGAAAGAAACACAAAAAGGTGGCTCACCGCTCAGGACAGATTTATTTTAGAGAAAACAAACCTGAGAGGCGCCTTCTGGCCAAGTTGGCTCAGAGGCACACTTTCTTACAGATTGAGAGTTTTTATGGATTGGGGTGGGAGAATTTATTAAAGCCTTGGACTGCTTTTGTGTCTCTTTGTTGTGCTGATCTGGGAGGGAGAGTTGTGTGTCTGTTCCCACACATCTTTTAGCAGCTGGAGGCCTAGCTCCGGAGTCTGCTTTTAGCTTCCCTATCTCAATGCACCTGAAGGGAAAGGAATGTGCTTATTGAGGCCCACTGTTTTACTGAGGCCCACTGTAGAGGGTGAAGTTTGGCAGTTACCCAAGAGACTTTTCCCCCACCTCCCTCTGTCCCCCAGCTGTCTTATCTGTGTTTTACTGTCTGCTCTTTCTGGCTGCTTGTAGTTGGAAGAGAAGTGATTTCTCTGAAATGTTTGGGGGTACAAAGGGAGCTGGAAATGGTGCTCCTGCTCTATCAAAGCCTACTTTTGTCAATTGTCTGTCTCATCCTCCCTCCAATTCTGCACCCTTGCAGGAGAGGCAATGCAATCAGTTGGAGAAGGGGCACTCTGGCTTTTTGGTTTTTCAGCGTTTTTTCACTGATGTTTTTTCTCATCTTCATTCATTTGTCTAGTTTTGATCTTTCAAGCTGCTAACCCTTGGATGCGTTTTTTCTGGGGACTTTTTGTTTTCGATGTTGTTGTTGCTGCTTTCTGTTTGTTTTTCTTTCAATAGTCAGGTACGTCTTCTGTAGGGCTGCTGTGGTTTGCTGCAGGTTAACTTCAGGCCTATTCATTGGGTTCTCTCTTACACCTGGAGATATCACTCAAGGAGGCTGGAAAACAGCAAACATGCCTGCTACTTCTTTTGGCATCTCTGATCTTTAGGGACACCAACCTGATGCCAGTGGGATTGCTCCTGTATAGGGTATCTGACAACCCCTTTTGGAGGGTCTCACCCAGCTGAGTGGCATGGGGAATAGGACCCATTTAGTGAAGCACTTAGACTGTTTCTTGGTGGAGGAGGTGTGCTTTGCTGTGGGGAATCCCACTCTCATGGGCTGCCCGGATTCCTCAGCACTACCAAGAGGAGAGGCTAAGTCTGGTGGTCTGCAGAGACTGAAGCCACCCTTTCCCAGGGGCTCAGACCCATGGAGGTTAGGGTTCTGTTCCTGAGCCTCTGGCTGGAGTTGTTGGAGTTCCTGCAGGGAGGCCCCACTTGGTGAGGAAGGTTGGGTCAGGGTCAGGTCTGAAGAAGAGCTCTGGCCAAAGTCTGCCACAGCCAGGTGTTGGGCTGTGGGGAACACCTCTTGGGAACAAGCCCACCAGACTTCCTATCTCCAGCAGGAGAAAAACACGGACTGGAGCCATAGAGATGGATGCTGCCCTTCCCCTACCCAGGGAGCTTAGTGCTGGCTGCTACCCCTCCCCTAAGGAGTTCAGACAGCTTATGCGGCAGGCAGCCACAACTCTGGTGCTGGTCACCCATCCCCCCAGAAACTCAGCAGGCTTAAGCAGATTCTAGCTGACAAGCTGTTGAGAATCTGCGTGACTCCAGGATTGGGACCTTAAGTCCCAGTGGCATGGGTTGATGAGTGGAATCTTCCGATCCATGGGTTGCACAGTTCCATGGAAAATGTAGTTTCCCCAGCTGAGTAGCACGCTCTCTCACCCGCTCCCTTGGCTGGGGGGTGGGGTTCCCCTGCCCCCGTGGCTCTGAGGTGTGCTGCCACACCACGCTGTTCTTCCTTCCTCTCTGTGGATCATGCCAGCCACAGCCACCTAGTCAGTTGATGAGAGAACCTGAAGACCTTGGTTGTGGGTGCAGGATTCACATGCTAATTAGAATTTTTTGTTTTGTTTTGTTTTTGAGATGGAGTCTTCTCTGTCACCAGACAGGAGTGCAGTGGCGCAATCTCGGCTCACTGCAAACTCCGCCTTCTGGGTTCAAGGATTCTTCTGCCTCAGCCTCCCAAATAGCTGGGACCACAGGTGCATGCCACCATGCCCGGCTAATTTTTGTTATTTTTAGTAGAGACGGGGTTTCACCATGGCCAGGATGGTCTCCATCTCTTGGCCTCGTGATCTGCCCTCCTGGCATCCCAAAGTGCTGGGATTATAGGCGTGAGACACCACCCCCGGCCTATTATAGTGCTCTTCTAAGGGAGCCTCCAATCGCCACTGCTTCTAGTCCAGTAATTCTTTTTTAAATGCTTTGAGAAATTGTCACGCTGCTTTCCACAATGGCTGACCTAATTTACATTCCCACCAACAATGTATGGTGTAAGTGTTCCGTTTTCTCCACAACCGCTCCAGGATCTGTTTTTTTCTTGACTTCTTAAAAATAGCTATTCTGACTGGTGTGAGATGGGATCTCATTGCAGTTTTGATTTGCATTTCTCTAATAATCAGGGATATTGAGCATTTTTCATATGCTTGTTGGCCAAATGTATGTCTTCTTCTCCGAGAAGTATCTGTTCATGTTCTTTGCCTACTTTTTAATGGGGTTGTTTGTTTTTTGCCTGTAAATTTGTTTGGGTTCTTTATAGATTTTGGCTATTAGAACTCTGTCAGATGCATAGTTTGCAAAGAGACACATGCATGTGTATGTCCATCACAGAACTATTCACAATAGCAAAGATATGGAATCAACCTAAATGCCTATCAATGGTAGACTGGATAAAGAAAATGTGGTACATGTACATCATGGAATACTATGCAGCCATAAAAAAATAGGTCGTGTCCTTTGCAGCAACATGGATGGAGCTGAAGGTCAATATCCTAAACAAACAAACACAGGAACAGAAAAATACCACATGTTCTCACTTGCAAGTGAAAGCCAAACGTTGAGTACATGTGGATACAAAGAGAGCAACAGACAAAAAGGTCTACTTGAAAGTGGAGGTTGGGAGGAGGGTGAGGATCCAAAAACTACCTATTGGGTACTATGTTTATTACCCGGCTGATGAAATAAAATGTACACCAAACCGCCATGATATGCAATTGATCTATATAGCAAACCTGCACATGTACCCCTGAACTTAAAATAAAAGTTAAAGAAAGAAGAATTCAGTATTTGCAGCTGATTTCTTCTCACCTGCTTTTCTGGAGGTCACCTCTTGCTATTGTCCTATGCCAACAAAGAAACTATTCATGTTTTTCATTTCCCATTGGATGGAATGTTCCCTCTTGGGAATTTAGTTCACTTGGCTGCCTTTTACCTCAGATCCCTCATGAACTCAAAAATTATTATTTTGAAGATTATTTCTCTTTTTTATTGTTTGAGTGGGAGCAATCCTTTTACAGTTCCCCTTCTCTTAAGAGTAGAGCCTGATTATCTTTTTGGTGTCTGTGGTGGTGAAGTCTCAACCTGACTGCATTGAGGGATGCCTAGATGACTGGTGCAGCATTGTTCCTGAGTGTGAGGATGTTTCCAGGGGAGTTCAACATGTGTGTCCATGAATTAAGAGAGGAAATCCTGTCCTCAGTGTGAGTAGGCACCATCCAATCAGCTAGGGGCCTGGAGGAGACAAACAGGCTGAAGAGAGGGGATTCTCTTTATCTCTGCTCTCCCTCTGCCTTCCACTTCTTCTCTGCTCTTAAAGTTCAGACTCCAGGTTCTTTTGACTTTTAGACTCCGCAACTTGCACCAGCAGCCTCCTAGGGGCTCAAGCCTTTGGCCTGGGACTAGGGGCTGCAACATCGGCTTCCCTTGTTCTGATGCCTCCGGGCTGGAAGTGAGCCAAACTACTGGTTGCTCTGGCCCTCCAGCTTGCAGATGGCCTGTTGTGGGACTTTACCTCTGTGATCTGAGTCTATGCCCTAATAAATTCCCTCTCATACAGCTGATTGGTTCGGTCTCCCTGGAGAACCCTGTGGAATCAATACTATGTTCCCACTTTTAATTTTTTTGTTGTTTACTCGAATTTTCTCATCTTTTGTCTTCATTATCTTCATGGTTTTCAAATTTATTATTGTCTTCCAAAAAGTAATTTTTAACTTAATCAATTTTTTCTAAAGAATGGTTTCATTTCATTGATTTCTGCTTGTATCTTTTTGATATGCCCCTTATATTTATTTGTGTTAAGTTTTTTCTAGGTTTTAGAGTTGAGAGCATAATTACTGACTTTAATATTTTCTTCTCCTTTAATACAAGCATTAAAAGTTAGAAAACTTCCTCAAAACACGGTTTTGAGCTGCATCATACAAATTGTGCTTTTATTAATATAATTATTGACACAGAAGTTTTAAGTCTAACAACTCATTGCTTATTTTTTATTGTTCTCTGTGTTATTTGTTCTTCTGGTCCTTTGGATTTCTCAGGTATTTATTTTTGTATTCCATTTATTTCCTGTATTTTTCATCTTTATTTAATATTTTCATTGGTTATCTAGGGATTATAATGTCTATCTTTAGTTTATCCCATTCTACCCATTGTATTTCTTGATATGAAACTGCTTTAAAACATAATGCTGTTATTCTCCACTTTCTTTCCTTTGTGCAATTTTGAAATGTGTTTTAGTCTACAAATAAACTTTGTAATAAATTATTTTTTATTTAAATAGTAAATTGTGTTTTTTAAAAAGAAAAGAAAAAGAAAATAGATCTTTAATATAAACTGATATAATTACCATTTCTTTTGCTCCTCAGTTCTTCTATTAGAGGTGTTTCCATCTTGTGCTATTTCTCTTCAGCCTAAAGAATTTTCCTTATTATTTGGAAAGCTGCTTTGGAAAGTCTCTGGCTTTGATGTCACCTCTACGTAATTTGACCATACAATTCTAGCACACTCCCCATGAGATTCCTTCTTTTCCTCTACTTTGAAATATATTTTTTACCTAATTTATCAATGTTTTCTAATTTGTAGAAAGGAGGGGGAACTATTCCAAATACTTATTCAATTATTATCCCTCTTGCACTAAATTTTTTAAACTGGCTTTTGTTTCTAAATAGGAAAGAAACACATGTTTCTCTATTCTTAAAAAGTATTGCATCAAATAAAACAATATTTTACAATAATGTCATGACAATGAAAGTTCTCATTGCTTTTCCAAGTTTTCCTCTTTCTAATTTTATAGTTCAATGCAATTTTCTCTAAAAAAAAAGATGACATATTGATTTGAGACTTCATATGACCAAATATCTACATTTCATCATTGAACTTGATGCTTAATTCAATAATATTTGATTTTTAACTATTGAACATAAGCATGTTTTGAATTAGGCTTAAGTTAGGTAAGTTTAAAAATTTTTGTGCCATCAGAATAGCCAAAAGTGTCTATCCCCCATAGCCATATATTTAAAATATGTGCCACAAAAATATTTTTCTTAAATAATAATATAATTGAGAGCAAAACTGAAATGTGAAGTTAATCTTATAGGTTTCTTACAGATGTCAAGCCTTCTAAGGACAATATATTTTTAAATACATTTTTCTTATCTATCAAAATACACCTTATATATTCTGTCCAAAAAAAATCATCTAATTTCTCTAAACTTCGGCTCTTTTTCTTCTAAACTTTCATGTTCAGTGGTCAAGGCAATTGATTGTAACCAATATAATAATTAACTCCAGAATTTCAGTAGCTTAGTACAATAATGTTATGTTTCTCACTTATGTTACCATTCATTTGTTTTTTAATCATCTCCCCATGCAGTAATTCAGGGCTCCCAGGACCTTTTTCCTGCTGGGCCACCACACTCCTTGGGCCTCCTTGGGGTTTCTCCACTGCTCTGTGTTCAGCAGGACTAAGGAGTAAAATGAGAGAGAGAGCAAGGATGCTTATTTGGGTCTAAAGGTAGCATTAGTCCCTTGAACTCACATTCTACTCGCAAAACTTCTGTCATGTGGCTCCAAACTCACTGCAAGAAAAAAATGCGAAAAGTAGTTCCTTTGTACCTAGGAAGAGGAAATAGAATGAGGTCACTTTAAACTAGGGTCTGCCAAACTTCGGTTAAAAGCAAATGCTTGGGAGCCATATGGACTGAGTTAAAATCTTTGTTTTGCTACTTCCTTGTTAAGACAAATTATATAACTTCTGCGGGTAATTATAGAATTTATAGTGTTGTGAAAAAATTAAATGAGTTAACTTATATAAAGGTTTTAGCAAAGGACTTTGCACTTGTTACGTACTCTCATGGGCTGAATCATGTGCCTCGAAAGTTCACGTGCTGAATTTCTAACCCCAGTACCTCAGATTCTAGCTGTATTTGGAGATGCAGTCCTTAGGAAGGTAATTAAATTAAAATGAGGCTATTTGAAAGGATCCTAATTTAATATTAGGCAATCTTAGAAGAGGGAATTTGAACATAGACACACACAGAGAAAAGAGGCTGTGAAGACACTGAAGGAAGACGACCATCTACCAGCGAAGGAGAGAGGCCTGGAAGAGATTATCTCACAGCCCTTAGAAGGAACCAACCTGCCAGCACCTCGATCTCATACTCTTGGTCTCCAGGACTATGAGAAAATAACCCGTTGCTGAAGTCACCCAGTCTGTGGTACTTTGTTACCGCATTCCTGGAAAACTAGTACGGGCACTACAATATGTTAGCTGTAATTAGTGATTTCTTCTGGCAAACAGGCCATTCATATGTATGAGATAACTGGGAAATGCTCCTCTTTTCTAGAGAATAGATCTTATGTTACACTTTTATGAGACTAAATCCTTTCTCTCTCAGTAAAATCCCAAATATCTAAAGCACATAATGCAATGCAATTCATCTTGTGGACAATCAATAATTCTCTCCCTCCTGCTTCTACAGTTACTGCAACACCCACGTTTTGTTCCCATTCCTCCAGTTTAAGCTATGTGCTCTTCTCTGAATCAATCATGATGTGTTAGGAGCCAGTAAAGACTTTAATCCTCAGTTTAGGAGCTCAATCAGCATTCCATAACCATAGCTAAGGCTACAGTTTTATAAATACATGATATTCATAAGGATTTATGGAAAAGAGAGAGCTTTTTCCTTTCTTTTTCATAAATCCTTATAAATATTATGTATTTTACATCACAGTAATCAAAATTTGAGGGATTGTATGTGATTTCCTTTCTGAAATATTTCACAGAAGGCAGTTAAGGGCTTTTTTTTTTTTTTTGAGACGGAGTTTCGCTCTTGTTACCCAGGCTGGAGTGCAATGGTGCGATCCCGGCTCACCGCAATCTCCGCCTCCTGGGCTCAGGCAATTCTCCTGCCTCAGCCTCCTGAGTAGCTGGGATTACAGGCACGCGCCACCATGCCCAGCTAATTTTTTGTATTTTTAGTAGAGACGGGGTTTCACCATGTTGACCAGGATGGTCTCGATCTGTTGACCTCGTGATCCATCCGCCTCGGCCTCCCAAAGTGCTGGGATTACAGGAGTGAGCCACCGCGCCAGGAGTTAAGGGCTTTTAAGTGATAATAATAACAAGGTTAATGATCGTATCATATTATTTTAGTGTAAAGCAATCTTTGGAATCATCTGTCATGAGTTGGATTGATGTGGTAACTAAGCTACAGAAATGGTAAATAAACACCTTGCCTGATCCCAACAGATGATCAAGAGGATGAATTAGTTCAGGTCCCCTGACTCTAGGCTCTTGTTCTTCCCACTCTTCACAACATCAATAATGAAAATGAAATGCGTCTTCTGCTAAGAAAGACAATTAGTAGTATGAAAAATTGAAATTGTTACTTTTCTCCCTGTCAAAAGAAATCAGATTTTTTTTGTAATACTCTGCCTCATGCATGACTGAACATAATTCTTCCATGACTGTAGATGATCACTCTCTGACACTTTGAGAAATTGAAGTGCCATGGCAGGGAGAGGATGTCTGTGATTTTTAAACTCATCACTTGCAATGCTGAGACACATAACAGACCCAAAAGATGGTGACGATGATAAACAAAGAAATATGTTCTTATTACAGAGTTGTTCTTAACATTTACATTGTAAAAATGATTTTAAGTACCCCTGCCTGTAGAGTCATGACAAATTAATACTGACATTCTGGCCTGAACAGTGAGCCCTCATTTCTAAACTACTCCTATGACTAAGCACATTAGTAAACTAACAAAATGCAAAATGAGAGTGCTCATTTTTTCTGAAAGGAAACAGATGTGCTCCTGTGTTGTTGGAAAACAGAAATATGTCACATTTTGTATCCTGTCCTATAACAAATTGCTTGAAATTTAAAGAGAAATAGGAACGCTTTTACACTGTTGGTGAGAGTGTAAATTAGTTTAATCATTGTGGAAGACAATGTGGCAATTCCTCAAGGATGTAGAAATAGAAATCCCATTTGACCCAGCAATTGCATTACTGGGTATATACCCAAGGATTATAAATCATTCTATTATAAAGACACATGCACATGTATGTTTATTGCAGCACTGTTCACAATAGCAAAGACTCGGAACCAACCCAAATGCCCATCAATGATAGACTGGACAAAGAAACTGTGGCACATATACACCATGGAATACTGTGCAGCCATAAAAAAGGATGAATTCATCCTTTGCAGGGACATGGATAAAGCTGGAAACTGTCAGTCTCAGCAAACTGACACAAGAAACAGTGAAACCAAACACCACATGTTTTCACTCATAAGTGGGAGTTGAACAATGAGAACACATGGACACAGGGAATGGAACATCACACACTGGGGCCTGTGGGAGGGATGCATGGATAGGAAGAAATAGCAGGAGGTGGGGGGATAGCAGAAGGACAGCATTAGGAGAAATACCTAATGTAGATGATGGAGTGATGGACGCAGCACACCACCATGGCACATGTATACCCATGTAACAAACCTGCACGTTCTGCACATGTACACCAGAACTTAAAGTATAATTTAAAGAAAAAGAAATTTAAAGAGAACATTCAAAATATTAAGCTACTTTTGATAAGAAACTCTTATATATATGTGAATCACACAGATATTACTTGAATGAAGCATCCATATTGCATTAACCTCCTTCCAGGAAACTGTTCAGCTGAATGAAATCCTAGATGAAAGTGACTTTCCCAGGAAAAGGGTGTATCTGTCCTCCAGGTCCTCCTGGTTTAGGGAAGTGCTTCTGGTGTCTCCTTGGCAAAAAATATGCCTTTCTGCATCAAGGGAAATAGAAAAACTTTTAATAAAATGTAACTGCCATTCTGATACTTCAGGTCTCATTTATTCTACAGATAATATCTCCATGAATTAGGTGATTTCAAAAGCATTTAACTCCCTTTCCTTTCTTAAATAGCTGGCTATGGAATCACCAGTCCTTAAGATAGAGGAACACAACATTGGACTTTGTCTCACTTCCACAACTTTCCAGTACTTCATTTCATTGTTCAGCCAGGAAGATTCTGTATTAAAAAATGTTTTCCTGTGATTTTAAGCTCAGTAATCTTCTGTAATTTATTTTTAAAAAAGCAATATTCCTCTTTTAGACATTTTTAATCATTTGAAAGGGTATTAAAACCTGAGAACTCTTTAGTGAAACTGTAATTTGATGCCCTGATCCAATACTTTTCCTTGAGAATGACAGAAATATTTCACAAAACGGTGAGAATATGATTACTATCCCTATTTATTTGGAATCTTTTGGCAGCACAAAGAACATCTTTCTTGCCTAGCATGACTTTGAACAGGCAGGTACTTTGTTTGACAGGGAAGATTATCGCATTGACTGATCTGAACTATGGGCTTAGAGACATCGATCTCCAGGGAGAAGCAGCAGCTGTGCTTCAATTCCAGCTCACTTCTTGAAAGAAATAAACCATTTCTTCAAATGGCTTTTCAAACGGTGTGTACAACATTTGAAAAGACTTTCATTTAATCATGCTTTTCTGCATATCAGTTACTTGTCCATTAAATGCCACCAATATTAGCCACACATAAGCAATGGGCAAAGCTATCATAGTGATACCAATTAGAGCTGGCTATCTCTAAAACTTTAAACAGACTAAATAAGAATGCATCAAATCAGCCGCAACAGGAAACGCTTGTCTAGGTTTTCTGTTTATTAACAGGATGACCTTTCCTTTGAAGAAAGACAAGTCAAACTATAAAGAGCTTCTTATTTATTTATTAATGATGAGGAAGGAAAATCTTACAGGTCTAGAAAGTCTTTCTGTTTCATGATCACAAACCTTACACTGAAAATAAAAAAACAAGTCTTTTGCACGTGTTAGTGAAGGGCTTGAACTTTTCTAAGTCTCTGACTGTCTGGAAGTCTCTTCACTGCTATGACACTGCTGGCCCCTGCCTTCTTGTGTTCTGGCTAACACCTTCTCATCTTTGAAGATTCAATTCAAAGTAGAGTTCCTATACAAAGTGTTTGTTAAACACTGCTCTATGTCTCCTCATTCTTCAAATATATATATATTTGTTGGGGGTATATAATAATATGTAAGAAGTATATTTTATATATATGTGTGTATATATATACATATATACATATATATACATAATTCAACCTTGAAATCTTCTTTTCTGCATTTTCCCCTATGAGAATGTAAATTAGTTAACAGCAGGGAACTTGCATTATGTATGTTCCATTCCCATTGCCTCATGTAATGTCTTGCACATTATCAATAATAAGCTCATACTTAAAGCTGTAATAATAGATTAATGACAAAAACTCAAATTTTTCTTTAAACACATTTATTTTATATCAGTGTATGTATACACCCACATTCATATCTATTCTTTATATAATTGCAATCACTTATAAAATTATAAAAAATACTTAAAAGTATTCAAACATGAAAAAACAAAACTATTTGACTAGATATTTATCTCTGTTACGATCTATTCTGCATTTCTCTTCTTCTTTTGTCCAAATTTTGCCCGCTGTATTTGGCGCATCCTACAATAATCTTGCCCCTCACCAATTATAGCATTTTCCTGACACAGAGACCTCATCTCCAGCTCACACAGTCATTTGAAATGCCATCCATAGTCATTGATCCCATGGAGTTGTCTCTGCCTAGCTTGCCTACTTTCCTCTTTATCTCGGGATGGTTACACGTTCTGTTTTTCTTTATATGTGATAACTCTGCTTTTGAAGATTTTATGAGAAACGCCTTCAGTTCTTTTATGCAAAAGATCACAGTTAAAAGCAGTTTGCAGAAATGTGTAGAATATGCCTCAGAAAACTCCAGTTGTCATTTACTATGTATTCCCCCAAAGTAAATAAGTAGAAAAATAGGGGAAAAAATCTATCAGTTTCAAATGGAATATTTAGCTTCATAAATACATATTCAGTAAGTCCTGAGTGGTGAAATATGTAAATAACATCAGTGAAAAAAGATCACTTAGTATTTCATTACAATAGCCTATTTCTCCACACAGGTCTTGCATCTATTGTTTGCACATACTCATCTGCCGCAGATCTTCTCATTTATGTTAATTTCATTAGGCCAAAATAACTTTCCACACATTGAAGGCGCAGTCTATGTTTTCCTTGGTCTGGTGACTCAGTAATAGCAGTCGATTTTATCTCATAAATCTTAAATCTCTCTTTGCACAAATCTTTCTACCTCCAAGTTAGCTCTAGTTACAATCTATAGTCATTGATTTCTGCAGCATATTCCTCTGGAGAACATTGCCTGATGTTCTGTCCATTCATCTAGGAATGACCTTTCTCTCAGTTTTCTTCATGCTACTTCACATTGTGTAAGAATTTTAAAGACAACAACTTTGATGAAAGACTTAAATGTAAGACCTAAAACCTCAAAAACCCTAGAAGAAGACCTAGGCAATCCTATTCAGGGCATAGGCATGGGCAAAGACTTCATGATAAAACACCATAAGCAATGGGAAGAGAAGCCAAAATTGACAAATGTGATCTAATTAAACTAAAGAGCTTCTGCACAGCAAAAGAAACTATCATCAGAGTGAACAGGCAACCTACAGAGTGGGAGAAAAATTTTGCAAACTATCCATCTGACAAAGGGCTAAGAATATCCAGAATCTACAGAGAATGTAAACAAATGTACAAGAAAAAAACCAACCCCATCAAAAAGTGGGCAAAGGGAATGAACAGGCACTTCCCAAAAGAAGACATTTATGCAGCCAACAACATATGAAAAAAAGCTCATTATCCCTGGTCATTAGGGAAATGCAAATCAAAACCACATTGAGATACCATCTCGCACTGGTTAGAATGGGGATCATTAAAAAGTCAGGAAAAAACAGATGCTGCAGAGGATGCAGAGAAATAGGAATGCTTTTACACTGTTGGTGGGAGTGTAAATGAGTTCAACCATTGTGGAAGACAGTGTGGTGATTCCTCAAGGACCTAGAACTAGAAATACCATTTGGCCCTGCAATCCCATTACTGGGTATATACCCAAAGGATTATAAATCATTCTACTATAAAGACACATGCACACGTATATTTATTGCAGCACTATTCACAATAACAAAGACTTGGAACCAACCCAAATGCTCATCAATGATAAACTGGATAAAGAAAATGTGGCACATATACACCATAGAATATTATGCAGCCATAAAAAAGGATGAGTTCATGTCCTTTGCAGGAACATGGATGAAGTTGGAAACCATCATTCTCAGCAAACTAACACAAGAACAGAAAACCAAATGCCATTTGTTCTCACTCATTAGTAGGAGTTGAACAACAAGAACACATGGACACAGGGAGGGAAACATCACATACTGGGGCATATCAATGCGTGGGGAGTTAGGAGAGGGATAACATTAGGAGAAATATCTAATGTAGATGATGGGTTGATGGGGGTAGCAAACCACCATGGCACGTGTGTACCTATGTAACAAACCTGTGCTTTCTGTACATGTACCCCAGAACTTAAAGTATAATAATAATAAAAAGAAAACAAGCAAACACATAAACCCCATTTCAATTATAATTGCTTTAATCCTCTGCTGCCCTAAGTTCAAGGGGTATATGAAAAGTGATGTCATTTAATATTCTTTGGATCAACTGAGTGTTTTGAAAACAAATAAAGCAAACAATAAACTGGCATCCTGGACCACACTTTCTCTAACTCTCATCTGCACATGAATTACCTGGGGATCGTTTGAAATGGACTGGGAGGGAGCCTGAGATTCTGATCACTTACAAGCTCTGAGATGACATCAACCTGTGTGCCCAGGGCCACACTTTGAGTAGCAAGTTCTCAGGCTTCCGTTACCACCTGTGAAGTCAAAGTGTCTCACAGTGGGACCAGGCACTTTTGTTCTAAGTAAGCTACCGTGGTGGGACACATGTAACCAATAGACCACTTCCACAGGCCAGCATTTGGGAACAAATAAAATAACATGTTTTTTCACTGATGTTTTGTGTTCTGCAATTGAGTGTTCTTTATTTTTATGGAGACAGCATTCAAATAAGTCACTTTTAATTCAATAGTTCATTTGCTATGGGTGATTATTATGCATTGAAATGAAAATGGGAAACTTGTAATTGTATCCTAACGTAACTTACAAATGTAAGATTTACCATTTTTCAAATGGAAAACGTGAGTAGCAGTAATCAATGTGAATGTACCCTTAACTAGATGTGCTGTACCAATAAGTTAACTGAAAAAAACGAAGTATTCTTTTTCATAAATGGCTGTAATTTTCAAAAATAGATGTTACAAAACATGCTGTCACTAGCATGTGGGATTCTTCCCTTAAGATATCTCTAGCATTATTACTATGTCAACCCCAACATGATAAATCCTTTCATCAGCTTTTATTAACTAATTTCAATTTGAGAAACGTTCCCTTCAGTGAATTATTTGAAATTATTAATGAAAAATTTGAGAAGGCTACTTATACAAAGTTGTTGTTCTTATTGGAAAAAGTATCCGGCAGTGGAATAAAGCAGATTGTCAAATAAATGACCACTGTTAAACATTGTATAAGCATCCAGAAAGATTAACTAAAATGTATTTCTCTTACACATTCTATATATAGCAGGCTTAGGATAAAAATATTTTAAGCACACAGGCTTAAGCCTCTATCATTCCCCTAGTGCCTGATTTTATTAGCATGGTCACATTACTATCATGTGATTTAACTTCAGGCTATTAATCCACTCAGGGAGTATGCTAAAATGCAATTTCGTGCTAATGATGCTGTGGACATATGACTCGTATCATTTATTGGTGGTGGCTGCTATATGTGCTTAAATTTTTGTGGAGGCCACCATACTCAATTATATCTACTACTTTGTAGTATTTTGTTGTGTACCCAGGAATTCTTATAGTACTATAGAGAACAAAGACAAGAACCCGGAAGATTTCTTGTACTCCGCCTAGAATCTTTCTGGATGAAAATTTTCAGAAGACTTTTTCTAAACAAGAAAGGATTTCTTTTATGTTGTTTTAGCATTGATTATCTCTTTGAGATGTCTGACGGCTAAAGGAATACAGTACTATCTTTTGAGCTCAAATCATATGGTAAAAATAGAGGCGATTACAGAGCATAAAAAAACTTGATCTTGACTTCAGCTACATAAATAGATATTAATAATCTTGATTATACTCTTTCTACCTCTCACTTAAAATTGTAATGTTGACTTTTGGAACTTTATTATGATCATAATGTTAAATCTTTCAAATTATAGTTGAGAACTTCTATATTTTAAATGCTTAAAATATTTTTTATTCTTTCATTTGTATCCTCAACGAATACTATCTCACATCTCATTTGGGAGCATAAAGAAAAAGTAACCATAATATCGTAGAATTTAAAATCTTAGCAAGTTTTGATAATTTTCACCTTATTCTCTCTAAAATTCCCCCTAATCCATCAACCCATACCTAATAATAAGCACTGAACCCTTTGGCCACACTCCTACAAATGGCACTACCATCCTGTTACACAGGCTGCAAATCTCTTAAATAATGCCTTCTCCCATGTGTACTTACTTCCTAAATTAGTTAGGAGAATCATATATTTCAATATACAAGAATAATAATAGGAGAATTTTTAGATATAAGAAATATTTTATATCTTATTGAAGGCAACCGAAATATGCAGGGACAATGAATCTCAATCTTTGGGTCTTCTAGAGAAGACCCAGGAGATAGTATATATACTTATGCCAAAAATGTGTTAGATAATCAGCAACAGTTCTCAAGTATATAATGCTTGATGAGCTCACAGAGGAGAAAGAAAAATAAAACACATATCTAAGAATCATATTTGAATTAAAACATACAATATGCCTGTTACGCTATTTCTAAGCTTGAAATGGCTTCTGAGTTTTACATAATTACATATCACAAACTATTCAAGTGACAGGGCACATGAAAATGTCTCCAACGCTTCCTTGTTCTCACCTAATATGGACTTTTTCTAGGTGTACATCCAAGTCAGGTATATATCTTTGTGGTTTCTAACTCATATTATTTCTTACCTTCTTCTGCTTTCCTGCTATTTTGCCTTGTAATTCATTAATTAACACAAACATTTTGCTTCCCTTAAAACTGCTGAACAAAAGTGTAACTATGGAATCTTCAATCTCTAAATTGGATGCTATGGATCTGTAAGAATCAGCAATTATACTCTACAGTGGGGGTTGGCAGGCATAGTGTTTTAAAGTTCTCTTGAAATGGAGATAGTTTTCTGGCTTGGAGTCTGAATTAAAAAATAATTAGTCATGTGTGCTGTCACTTTACTTGCCAATTCCTCTGTGACACCATTTAGCAACACTCAACAGCAGTGCTTCCATCATCACTTACAGAATTTTGTGAGGTCCTGGGTTGGTGGGAGTTGGAAAATAATTAAAATTATACTTTTTAAAAAATAAAATGCATATGAAAATAATATATGTGAACATATTCTTGTAGTACAAAGCAGTAATAAAAACCGTGTAGTTATTTCTGGGCTAGTGAAATACCATCATCAATACTTTTAGGCAAGGTAGTAGGGAGATCCAAAATTCACATAGTAGTCAGTATAAAAATGTTAAGAATGTTGGAAATGTTTTAACAAAGACAGTATGAGACGGTGGAAATTATTATGCCCAATCGCATATACCTATAACGTAACAATGGTAAAACAGTGATTAACACTATATGAGGTACAAAAAGTGGATATGTGATCCATATTTCTGCTACCCATAGACAAGATGGCGGAAGAATCAAACTTTAAAGCACAAGACACAACAGAAAGTGCATTTGGGGAAAACAATTGTCCAGAGTAACACAAATAACCCTTGAAAAATAGACTGTTCTCTGAACAATCTCAATATACATTGTATTTCTTCTTAAGATGTTTTGTTTTTGTTTTGTTGTTTGTTTTATGCCTTTCACGGGGTGCAACAAGAAGCAAAGCTATTAGCTCTGCATATCTAATTTTGTAATTATTAAAGTTGGCAAAAGAAAAATAATGAAAAACAACTAGCATTAGTCTTATCAACATAATAGGTTGATGTAAAGTGACAAGAATATCATAGATAATAATGTCTATCATTTACATAATAATGTGTTATTGAATACTATTATATGTTTTCAAGTGACATACATTATCTCTGCTTACCTGAAAACTGACCTTGAAAGTGAGCACGTTAGGTTCATCCTACAAGTCAGGAAACTGAAACCCAAAGATGAAATATTGCTCACCTGAAGACATACCTCTCTGTGGCAAGTGAGAGGTGCCACATTATGGCCATTTCTAGCTCAAGTCTCTCTGATTTCAAATCAGGCCATCTCCTTAAAGATGAAGTGAACATGGAGAAGCTACGTTTAAAGTCAATGCACTGAATCCAAATAAAAAGCCAACATAAAACTGAGCACAACCATGCCAACACTGCCTGGGATTTGCTGAAAGTAATTTTTTAAATAACGTGAAATAAAATAAAAATGGCGAATTTCTCTAAAATGTTTGAGCAGCCCATTTAGTGACCATGATTTAAATAGGTAACTTGATATTTTTAATGACGCATTTTAAATTAAGAAATACAAATACCTTAGATGTCTGGTTACTATAGAAGAGCAAACACAGAGCACCTACCACCATGTGGGTCTCACAATTGAGCACTGGATGATCTGAGGAATAACTTTGAATTTTCAAGGAACTTTAGCCGTTGAAAACAGACCCCTTGGGATTCTTGAATGAAAATAATCATGATAGGTATGGGCACACCTGATATTTTAAAAATGCCTGGGTGTCCCTTTGGTGTAAATCAGATTAGGCAATCATCCACAGAAACCTCACTAAAAATAAATTCTGTATTGTTCAAGGCTTGATAAATTAGGCTATAAATTTTCCAATCCTGTCTTTTCCTAAGACACACTGTATTTTCTAGAGTTCTCCACTCTTTTGGGGCTTATAATTTACAATACTGTTGGAATTCCCTTGGGGTGGTTGGCAAAATATTAGGGAAATATTAGGGAGAGTTATAAATTAGTCTCAAACCTTTTGGAAGCCATAAGATTTTATTGGGATGGATCAAGGCAGCTGGTTCATTATGCTAGGGAAAAACTAAGGACATAAGAAGCTCTCCCAGTTTAAATCTGTTTACCCCACATCCCTTTGTCTCTACTCTTAACTGTTTACTTTTGTAAACTTTGTGCTGGATGGTCCTCTCAGGGGGAAGTCAAGAGGAATTACCTGTTAATGGTGTTTACACTGGGCCCTGGAACCTAAAACTTTTATCATTTCTAAAATCACTCTTTTAACTATGTTAATTATCCTCAAGCATGTTAACTTATAACCTCTTTTATAGAATGTTTACTGAATAAATGTGTGAATGTACGGGGGTCTTGGTCAATTGGCAGCAGTTGCCCTTGGAAAGCAGCCGATGACCATCCCTTGCCCACTTGAATCACTGAACCAGGTGTAAGAGTGCATTTATTCATTTGTCATTGAGTCAGGGGCTGCAGGACAGACCTCTGCAAGTGGTAATCAATGTCTCACAATACAATTAGAAATTATAATTTATAATTGAGTTATAAACAACAAGGCATTTTTAATTAGAAGAATGAGAAAAGGCTGATTTCAAAATTTGGCTCTTTTACTTAATAACGATGTGACAATTTCTTCATCTATATGATCAAAATAGTAAAAGCACACCTCAGAGTTCTTGTTAGGACAAAAATGAGACAATGTTTGTAAAATATTTAGCACATTATTAGCCTGGTGCTGATTTATTTGCCCCCAGGCAGTGTTTCATGTCTTTCTTCTTCTCTTATCACTTTTTTTGCAGTCGTAATTTTCCTATTAGAAACTACAGCAGTGTTGAGTAATAGCACTGTAATGCTAAAATAATATTTGTTAAATGAAGTAGAAATATATGAACATACCTCAAAAATACTCTGGAATCTATTTCTTATAAGCTTGCACATCAAGGCAGAGGGCACTGTGTTGTGTAGACCTTTAATGAATTTCTCCATGTTGATATTCTTGGGTCCTTAGTAATCACCTAAGTGCTTCTTTATTTACTGATTGATACAGGCAATGATGAAACTCTAGAAATGATTTGTATTCTCACTTGCACTTAAAACAATTAAGTGTGATGATTATCTTAGTTTGCATGGATTCCTTAACATAGCCCTATCTCCACCCATTCCATCAACACATGATTAACTGAGATTATATGTTTTCATAAGGTAAACAGACTAAAAATAAACCAAATCCTCCACTATTATTACATATGTAATACAGATCTAGCAGCATACTGCAAAGACCTGCCCTTTCTCTTCTTCCCAAATGCTATGAAAATTTTTAATCCAGTAAACTTTATTTTTAGGGTACGTATGTGTATGTGTGCACATGCACACAAACTTGTGCATGTTTAATATGATAAGAAATTACCTATGAGTATTTTCTTTTTTCTGGGCAGGGAGTTGAAATCCTCCATTAATGTAACAACAGTGTGAGACATTCTAAAAGAGGTCTGATTGGTAATGAGGAACTAACCAACAAAAATGACATTAGAAGTGAAAAAGCTGACAGTTCAGATAGGCTGCAATCTTCTTATACTGTTTGGAACCATATTTGAGAGCATTAGGGCTATTTTGTTTATATTAGAAATAATAAAGTGCCAATTATTCAAAAGGGGTTATAGACACAAAGAAGCTATGAAACATCAATAACAATTGGTCAAAGAAAGAAAGAAATTCAGAATTTGTTTTTCCTTTTTTAATAGAGATAGGGTCTCACTCTGTCACCCAGGCTAGACAACAGTGGCACAATCACAGCTCACTGCAGCCTTGAACTCCTGAGCTCAAGCTATCATCCTGCCTCAGACTCAGAAGCAGTTAGGACTACAGGCAGGTGCAGAAACCTTTTTTTTAAAGGGTGTTTTTTGGGGGTAAAGGACTCTTTTAGCATATTATTAAATTGTGGGATTGCTTCAATAACTGGTTACATTTATCTAGTTAGGATATAAGGCTGATGGGATCCTGCTTACAAATGAACGAAGTTCTCTGATTTCCTTGTTTCGCAGCTTCCATATTTCAAATACAGTATATTAACATTCCAAAGGTTTACCTGTCAAATACTGGAAATCCACTGAATTTGGAAATATTAACATTTTTATTCTGTGAGTCATACAAAGTTTAGTAAAAATACAAATAGTTTACAAGTAGTAAAAATAAATAAATGGAATCATGAAAGTGATAATGAAGAAAGGGCAAACTAAAGTTTTTTTTTAGTTTTAAATAGAAGAAAATGTTTTCTAGCATGCAAGAATATGAAAGATTATTTTTTTAGGAATTGAAATTAGAAATAACCCAGTTACTTTATAAATTGAATAAGAAAAAAATCCACTTATAAATGCATTTTATCAATTGAAGGCATTTGATAAACATAGTATTATTACTATTAAAAATATCTGCAAAGGGAACTCTGATAGCCTTTGAGTTTGGTCAGTTAATTAGTTTTGTCAGGGGGTTATCAATTGTATTAATTTTTTTGAGAAATACCTTTTAGCTTCTTTACTACACTGTTTGTCTCTTTTTATTTCAAATATATGTTTTCTTTTTTTAATTTTACTTTAATTTCTGGGGTACATGTGCAGAACATGTAGGTTTGTTACGTAGGTATACTGGCCATGGTGTTGCTGCACCTATCAACCCACCTAGGTTTTAAGCACAGCATGCATTAGCTATTTGTTCTAATGCTCTCCCTCGCCTTGCCCCCTCAATACCCGGAGATATGTTTTCATTTGAGTTATTTCCTCCCTTCTACTTACTTTGTGTTTAATTTGTCTTTTTCTATTTTTCTATACTGGAAACACACCACTGATTTAAAACCTTTCTTCTGTTTTTATGTAGGCATTTAAAGTATAAATTTCCCTAACTCACTGCTTTTGCTGTACCCCAGAAATTTTGAAATGTCATGTTTTGGTTTTTATTCAGTTCAGACTATCTCCTCTTGTGAGTTCTCCTATAATTCATGGGTTATTCAGAAGTATTGTTTAGTGTCTAATATTTGTAAATTTCTAGTGTATTTTATTATTGATTTCTAATTTAATTCTATTGTCAAAAACACACTGTGATATTTCATTCTTTGGAAATGTATGGAAACTTTTGATGGCCTAGTATATGGTCTACTTGGCAACATTCCATGTGCTCATGAAACAAATATGAACCTGAAGTTGTTGGTCCTCATGCTCTAGAAATATCAACTAAGTCAGATTATTGGATAGTGTTATTCACAAATTTAACTCAGTTACTAGGAGAGACTCATTCTAATTTCTAGCTATAATTGTGGGTGAATTTCTCTCTTAACATTTTTTCTTACATTCTGAAGCTCTACTATTAGGTGCATATTTAAAAGGGTAATGTCTTCCAATGACATTATGCATTTATGTTATAAAGCATAGTTCTTATGATGGTCAGTCATCCCACTTGTCCTAAAGTCTACTATGTCTGATACTAATAGAGTCACATCAGCTTTGTTATGCTGTAACATTCACACCATATACTTTCCATTTACCTGTGTCATTATAATTGGAATCCTTATGATTAGGTTTAAATCTATCAATTTCCTATTGTTTTTCCATTTTTTTTACCCTCTCCTATGTTTTTTTCTTCTGATTACCCTGCCTTCTTTGGAATTAATAGAGCATCTTTTAGCATTCTGTTTTATTTCTTCCACACACTTTTTAATTATATAAACATTGATATAGTCATTTTCTTTATATCTTTTCTATTAATTTTCCTGGTTTTTCTAGGAAGCAGTATATCTCTTAACTCATCATAATTGACATTAAATTTATATCATACTGATTCACACTTAACAAATGTAAAAACCTTTCAGTATAATTGCATTTAATATGCCCTTGTCCTTTGGGCTTGTAGTGTCACTAATTTTACATAGATTTAAAATCCCATAATGAAGAGATACCATTTGGCTTTAAGTAGACACTAATTTTTTTTAAGTTGTCTTTAGAAAATAAAGAAATAGCTAGCTTTTAATATTTACCTTCTACTTGCATTTCAAATAAAAGTATTAGCCCTTCTATCTTACAGTTCAAGTGTGCTGATGACAAATTCTCTTAGCTTTAAAAAACAACTTAAAATATATTCATTTTTGAATAATATTTTTGCTAGATTTAAAAGTTTGCGTTGGGAGGCCAAGGCGGGGGATCACGAGGTCAGGAGATCGAGACCATCCTGGCCAACATGGTGAAACCCCGTCTCTACTAGAAATACAAAAAAGTTAGCTGGGCGTGGTGGCACGCGCCTGTAGTCCCAGCTACTCGAGAGGCTGAGGCAGGAGAATTGCTTGAACCTTGGAGGCGGAGGTTGCAGTGAGCCAAGATCTTGCCATTGCACTCCAGCCTGGCCAACAAGAGTAAAACTTCATCAAAAAAAGAAAGAAAGAGAGAGAGAGAGAAGAAAGAAAGAAAGAAAGAAAGAAAGAAAGAAAGAAAGAAAGAAAGAAAGAAAGAAAGAAAGAAAGAAAGAAAGAAAGAAAATTATACCCTAAATCAATAACTATTCTATTATGCCCTATGAGGCCCAAGAGCCAAACGGTGGCAGTAGGAATGCCCACATTTGCCATCACTTGACAGTGACCCACCTCAGGAATCTGAGCTTCCTCTCCCAAATCTCTCCGTTCCAAATGTCTAGACATTCTAGTTCCCAGAAAGGTAACTTTTCCACCAAGAGGCACAGCAAGTGTCCCATTAAACTTTAAGTCATGGCTGCCGCTGGGTCCCTTAGGCAGTTTTTCCAAGAGAGCAGTAGATAAGAAAAGAAGTAACCACATTGGTAGGAGTGATTTTCTCTGATTATCAGAGTTTCTACTTCTGCTATTGCTTAAGGGGGCTGAGAAGAATACATTTCACACCCTAAGGATTCACTCATAAGGTTCTGTTCCTCCCCTGCCAAGTTTTGGTGGTAAAAGCACGGGTGTAGCATCTGTGTTCTGAAAAGGGCATTGTGACAAAGTCATAGATTCCAGAGAGAGGGTACTGGAGCCACCCTAACAAGTAAGTCACCTAGACTCAGGGGCTAGCTGAGAATGAGAGGAATCTAGGATTGGTATAGAGGAGAAAGATGATGAATATTCATTTGCAGCCTAGATAAGAGCTGGTGTGATGGAGTTGCAGTTTGTTACACTAACCTCTCTTTTGCAGTTTTCCATGAAAAGAGACCAATCAGAATCCATGAAAAGCTGTGCAGAACTTAAACGAAACAATTTTTTTTTTTTTTTTTGAGATGAAGTCTCACTCTGTTGCCCAGGCTGGAGTGCAGTGGCTTGATCTTGGCTCACTGCTACCTCTGCCTCCCAAGTTCGAGTGATTCTCCTTCCTCAGCCTCCCGAGTAACTGAGACTACAGGCCCATGCCACCACGCCTGGCTAATTTTTGTATTTTTAGTAGAGACAGAGTTTCCCCATGTTGGCCATGCTGGTCTAGAACTCCTGACCTCAGGTGATCCCCCAACTTAGCCTCCCAAAGTGCTGGGATTACAGGCGTGAGCCACCGCACCAGCCTATGTGAAACAATTTGATTCAAGCAGTGCAAGAGATGAACTGCAGCATGAGCTGTGGTGTGTTGGCTGAGAGATCCCTTTCAATACTGACACATTCTCCCAGCTGTAGGAGGGTTGGCACTAATGGCTGTCAGCCCAGTCTCTCCCATGGGGCATTCAGCTAAATAGATCCAAGACCCTGGCCCTTCTCCTGGGTGTGTCCATATACAATGACTAATCAATGTGGGGTACAGGCAAGCCCCAATTCAGCTCAATTTTGAAGGGCCATCCCAGCTCCAGAGCCTCTGCTGCAACTATATCACCTCTACCTTTGCCCATTCCTGTCTTCTTTACCTCCCACAGGTTTTATTTCCCAAAACGCTTTTCAATACATCTCTCTCTGCATACAAATCTGAGTCTCAGTGTTTTCTGGGGAACCCAAACTATGACAACTGGAATGAGGTCACCACGGTTGTGGAGCTAGCGTCCTCAACTCCTGCATCTCTTGCTACCAACACCAAAGAAAAAAAAATGTTCTCTCGTTTCTACCCACATGCTTGTCCTAGTGAAGATCAGAGAGGAGTATGTCAACAAGTGTTTGCATTGTTACTAGGGATTTCTGTCAAGCCTAGAATATGTCCTGAAAATTAATGTCTAATTGGCTCTTTGTTTCAATGTACAATTGGCTTGCAGTTTATGTATGGTTATATTTATAAAATAATGAAGAAAATAGTAAGCTATAGTAACAATCTGTGCAGATGACATACACATAGAAACACAGATTAAAATGGAAACATGTCTCTCTGATTATCAGTAAAATAAATTTAAAAAACAAAATAGCAATTTACACATTATTAATCCAAGTAAGTGTGTAAATTACAAATTACTTCCCTGGTTTTCTATTAAATCTGTTTAATTTGGGAGCAATATACATTTTTTTTACTTTTATTTTGAAATAATTTGGGGCTACAGCAGAGTCACAAAAGTAGTACAGTGTTCCCATATATCCTTCTGGCCACTTCCCTTGTGTTAACATCACCACAGCAGAATTATCAAGACCAGGACAATAAAAGTGTTACAATGATGGAAAGGAAAGGATGTGATTTTAATTTTTGATCGAAGGTAAATCTCTCTGGTAACCCGCCTCGTATAGATTTCTGACAGCTAAGAAGATAGCTGCTTTATCTGTCTCATACTGAGCAAATAGGTCATTATACAGGCAATCAAAGCTGAAATCTCACAATCCTGGGTAGCTGTTTAAAAATTATCTAGACTCAGCTTCCCTTTATTTAATAACTCTGAAGTTTTTTGCATATTAGTAAAGATTAGCATCTCATTGCTTTAAAAGTTCCCATTTTCAAAGACGTTCTAATTTTGAGAAGACACTATTAATATTGATTGAATGTTTAAGATTTAGAACAAATTTTAAATCCTGGCCTATTGCTGTGGTCTGATTGTTTGTGTTAAAATCCTAACCCCCGTGGTGATGGCATAAGGACGTAGGGCCTTTTGTGAAGTGATCAAGTCACAGGAGCTCTATCATCATGAGTATTATTAATGACTTATGAAGGAGGCCCAGGAGAGCTTGTTTTCCCCTTTCACCATGTGAGGACACAGCAAGAAGACACTGTTTATGAACTAGGAAAGGGACCTTCACCAGGGGCTGAATCTACCAGTGTCTTGATCTTAGAATTTCCAGCCTCCAAAACTGTGAAAAGTAAGTTTCTGTTACTTTTAAACAACCCACTCCATGGTATTTTTTGTTATAACAGACCAAACAGACTAACGCACCTATTACACTGGAATTTGATCTGTTCTTTTTTGCTTAATCAATATGCATATGATATGGTTTGAAGCCCATTTACTATCTATTTAGTTTCCTTAGTCTAAACTACAATTGATTAATAGAATTTCTAATATATTGTACTCTGAACTTACAGCTCAATTTATGCTTCAACAGTTGACCAAATAATGTGTTGTGAAGAAGATGCGCTATATCTTTCTTCTTGAATACTGTACTTACATTAGTTCAGTCGATTGCTTTAGCATGTTGGTTCACCTTATCATACTGCTGACTTGCATTTCACTTGCTGTCACACAAAGCCTCTGAAAACTACTTACACCTACTGCTGTTAAACTAGCTATGCTAGCAATGCAGATATTGAAAATCCTGGAAATCTGTTCTTTTCAGTAAATTGTAAATATTTTTTATCTGAGCCTGTATTTTGGCAATGTAAGAATATATGCAATATGCATTTTGTTATCTCACCTGAATATTTAGAAACCTGTGACTTAGAAAATATCAGGCAAAATAATATATTGTTCTAACCTGCTAAGAACTATTCAAAGTTATAGACATGTTGACTTTTTATTTTTATTACGGAAACTCTAACGATAGGTAATTTGGCATTCAGAGCCAACAATCTGTATCATCTGATCATTTAATGTTTCCCGAGTTGCTATACAAATGGATTTTCTGCACTGAGAAAGTTCTCATAATATTTACATCCTGATAATCCTGATGAATTGTTTCAAAATGGAAATTTCTTCAGAAATTATGACAATATAATTACTATTTTACTTTGAGCTCCTGCCAAGAAATGTTACCTTGAAACTTGTTGCCAATTTATTAGTTTGGTTGCAATAAAATAATAATAAATATTAAAAATTCACATTTGTATTGACTCATATAAAATAGCTAACTGCAACTTAAAGAAATTTATGTCTATCTGGGAAAAAAATAAAATTATTGTAGAAAAATTTACCAACAATTTTGTGAGTATATATGTAATATCTCACTGGTGATAATATGAAATTAATAATGATATAGCTTATACAACAGATGTTGACAATCAGTTGTTTACGAAGTGTTAGAATTGTTTATTCTAATGATACAGTTATGATACAAACAAAAAACCTAACAAAGTAAGCATAAATCACATGTTCATGTTTTTCTAATCAAACTAGATGTTTCATGGTCACTTCAGAATGGTTGTATGTGTTCATTACTAATAACGTAAATTTAAAGTTCAACGTGATGTATGTATTAGATTGATTCACTATACATGTGTTCCAACATCTTTGTAGGTTGCCTCTCTGTGTATAGAAGACTGTGAAACTAAAAAATACGTGTCTCAAAACAACAAAAGACTTACCAAAAAGATGTATATGTGTTTGGCATTCTGCTGATACAATGCCCTTGCTTGGCCCTTGAAGTAGGAGGGAGACCATAGTGTGTTAGAAAATAGTTTTCTTGGTGGCTACTCCTGTAATCCCAACACTTTGGGAGGCCGAGGCGGGCAGATCACAAGGTCAAGAGATCAAGACGACCATCCTGGCCAACATAGTGAAACCCTGTCTCTACTAAAAATACAAAAATTAGCTGGGCGTGGTGGTGCACGCCTGTAGTCTCAGCTACTCAGGAAGCTGAGGAAGGAGAATTGCTTGAACCCGGGAGTCAGAGGTTTCAGTGAGCCAAGATCGTGCCACTGCACTCCAGCCTGGAGCCTGGGGATAGAGCAAGATTCTGTCTCCAAAAAAAAAAAAAAAAGAAAAGAAAATAGTTTTCTTAATCTAGTTGATGTCAGTCGTTCCAACTGCTACAAATTTACTCTGAAATCTCAGGTAAAATGTTTTAACCCAAAGCCAACAACTGTGACAGCAGTTTCTTAATGATTCAGCTCTCTGATTGTGTTATTCTCTGAGCAGCCCAATTCTCAGGGTTGTTCTAGAAACCCTTTCTTGAAATACATCCTAAAACCTGCCTCTGTGATTCTTCTAAAAATGTTATAAATATCAGTTCATGGTTAAAATAGCTGGAATGTTTTCTATCATCTGCAAATAAATCCTTACTAATAGAATAATAACAATATATTATAATTTTATTTGGAATGCTTTTGGGGGCATTATGTAAATTTAAACTCCTATCTAAAGGAGATTTCCTCTGTTTAGAATACCAAATTGTAACCCTAGCAAAAATGAGTATTCTGCCATTTATGTAAACCCATTAATCACCACTGAATTTATTTTGTAATAAATGTAATAAGTTGTATCTCTTTGAAATATACACTTGTAAATTGAGTTGAATAAGGGTATAACTGAATCTTTCTTTACCATCACATTCTTCCTTTCTGAGTCAATTGGATAGAGTACGTAGTAGTCTATAAAAGGTTTATTTTAAATGCTGTGTGAGAAAAGTCAGCCAATCTGCCATTATTATCAGTTTATAACATGAGTTTGAAAGGAATAATATCAAACTTCCTGTGTATTTTTTGGTAGAGACAGAATCTGTATCTATCTCATCGGTTTTATCTCCAAAAGGATGGGATAAAGAAAATGTGGTACATACACAATGGAATGCTATGCAGCCCTAAAAAAGGATGAGTTCGTGTCCTTTGTAGGGACTTGGATGAAGCTGGAAACCATCATTTTCAGCAAACTGACACAGGAACAGAAAACCAAACATGGCATATTCTCTCTCATAAGTGGGTGTTGAACAATGAGAATACAAGGATACAGGGAGGGGAACATCACACACCAGGGTCTGTTGGGGGGTGGAGGGGCTAAGGGAGAGATAGCAGGGGGTGGGGGAATTCGGGGCAGATAACATTAAGAGAAATACCTAAAGTGGATGATGGGGGATGGCTGCAGCAAACCACCATGGCACGTGTATACCTATGTAACAAATCTGCACAATCTCCACAGGTACCCAGAACTTAAAGTATAATAATAATAATAATAATAATAATAATAAATATATTATTTCTGTGTTATATTAATTTAGACTATTACTTTATATCAACACAGTAACATAATCAAACCAACTGTAATCATCACAGAAAAAAATTTTAAAGAAAAGTCAATATAAATTAGCCAGAACATATGGGTAGGATTATCCTTAACAATGTTGTGCCTTGACCAACTGACAATTTTAGGTAAGCAACCCTGCTAGACAGAGGCTAGACTTTAACATGTACTATTGTATAGCCACTTTGTGTAATTTTATACTTTGAAGACAATGAGAAACTTAATCATCTAAGTTTTATATCTCAAGTTTTAATGTTAACAAACATTTGCTGAGGGCCATCTACTCTGCTAGGTATAGACACTGAGATGGAGGAGTTCCCTATAGCCAGAACCGAAAGGAGACAGACTTCTAGTGAGACTTCCCAGAACCACACTGCATGCAAACATTTATTCAGTAAAATCATGCATTTTTTTATATTTAAAATATGTTCTAAAGAATCTTTTTGCATGATAAAACAGAAAAAAAAATAATAAAAACTGTAAATGAATTCTATGGTTTAAATATTTGTTCACTCTAAAACTCATGTTAAAATTTAATCTCCAATGAAGTAGTTTTGAGAGGTGGGGCCTTTGATAGGTGATTGTGTCATGAGAGCTCTGTCTTCATAAATGGATTATTCCACTTGTGGATTAATTACTTAATTAAGGGCTGATGGATGATCTTGGGGATAGAACTGGTGAAGGAAAAAAGAAACGTAAGAAGAGAAAGAGAGGCCTGAACTAGCTTACTCAGTCCATTGACTTTGTGATGCTCTGTGCCACCTCAGATTCTATTGAGCGACCATCAGAGAGAAGGTCCTCACCTGATGCAGTCCCTTGACCCTGGGCTTCACAGCCTCCACAACTGTAAGAAATAAATTACTTCTTTCCAAATTACTCATTTTCAGATATTCTGTTATAAGCAACAGAAAACAGACGAAGACAACACATGCTCACAAACAAGATATTTAATATATTATAGCTATTCTTCCCATTTGTAAAACCATCTTGGGCTCATTTCAAATATTGTCTCAATGTTAATCAACTAGGATTCTATATAGAATAAGAGCACCTACAACAAAAATCATTATTTGGAAGTAGAATTTAAAAGCAGAACAAATGATTGCAGTTCACATTTAAAAGGCGAGGAAACGCATTAATTTTAATATAACTCATTTTGCATCTAGCTCACTCAAAGAGAGTAATTTAATTTGAAAATATCAAATGCATTGATGGAAATGTAAGTTTCCAAATACTCAACAGGAGGGTATTAGTAATGAAAAGAAACTTGGCTTTCATCTTTATGTGCCCAGCTTTAACATTTTAATGAATAGAGCAATTTATGTAGAGTCAAAGGCTGGCCATTTGATATTAAGGTCATCTTTTCTAGAAAGCCCATGTTTTCTCAAACTGTATTCAACTTTGAAGTATCTTTTTTTTGTTGTTTTATTTCTATTTTACTGTCAATTATATGTTACTATAATTGATAGAAGATAAGAAGCAAAAAAAAAGTTTAGGTTTTCAAGGATACTAAAACAAATGCTTAAATAAGATTATAGATAATCTTTTCTTTCCTTCCTTCAACCAATACACAATAAATTTGATTTCTCAAAAGACGTACTTTCAAAATCGGTTGTTTTGAGCTGAGTGGATTCAATGAAGCATTAGCTTAGTCTAATGGCAAGTCCCTGAAATGATTAATTATAGGACTCACTGGATCCCAGACATTTTCTGGGTTAACAGTACAGGCATCTGTAGGAATACACAGTTGCCATCCCTACATACTAAACACATGAGTGTTTGCACAAGCACAACTATCTCATACTGACTATTGCAATTTAGTGGGGAAAAATTGAGCTATCAATCTAGGTATATGAATTCAAATGTAATTATTTTACTAATTCATTACAGAGAACAGGTATGGCCTTTTCTTAGTAGAAAATGTTCAATAAATAAGATTTTAAAAGTAGAAAATGTGTCAAATATTTATAATTATATATATTTTAAATATGAAAAACATTTATATTAAAAGCATGTGAAAAAGGATTTAATGCCTTTGGATTTACTGTTTAAGAAGATGACATTTTATTTGTATATTAAAAGCCCAGTGATGTATATTCAATCTAGTTTTCCCCTTTGAGCTTAGGAAAATTCTAATTTTATGACTTCCTAAGCATATGATGAAATTACATTTTTTTCGCTTGCTTTCTGGAACTTCTTCCTTGCTATCCTATAGTTCTTCCCCCAGTGATTCCCAATAATAGATGAATGTTAGAATTTGCTGTGGATCTTTTTAAAATAATGATGCTAGGGTCCTGCTTCTATAAATTCTGATTTAATTGGTCTTTCAAGAGCTTGCAATTGTATTAATAAAATTGTATTCTAAAGATGTCTTTGGGGAATTTGGAATTGTATTTTTAAAAAATTATCCTAGATTACCCTAATGTGTCCAAGAGTTTTCTTAGATAAAAGAAGAAGCACCTATTTGCCTCATGAAAGTAGCCTGCCTTTCAGCGTCCTAACTTCTAGGTTGCAAATGAGATCTAAATCCTAGATGGACTAGCTAATACCTGTGAAAACAGGATGTCATAGGGTCAATTTTGTGGGCTAATGGTGAAAGATAGAAGTACAAATGGGAAAAATGTGGAAGCAACATTCCTCAATTTATAAGTATCAAGTGATGGGTGGGAGGTTATTGAGTCTTACAGGCTGATATACACTTTCACATGGATTGTCTATTCTCATCTTCTCTCAAGATTTCAGTTATTCAGGAAGAATTTTTATCTCCATTTTAGAGTTGGAATAAACTTGTTTTGTGGTGATGAGGATAAGAGGCAACGTGTGAACTGGTTTAATGTAAAAACGTGAATTTATAATGGAATATAAGTTCTCAGAAACCCAGTGTTTTTCTGCCATGTACTCTTATTCCTCTCATAAAATCAAGTGTACATATTTGATCACTGTCAGTAAGTTGGTAGAACACACATTCCTAATTAATTTTTAGCAATAGTGATGGGATGTAATTAATGCCCTTCAAATCTCTTTTACAACCCACTTTGTTAGCAGTGAAATGCGTTTGAAATATGAGTTTCTAAGTTTAAAGTACAAATAATATATCCAGTTTCAGCATAAGACTCACTAACCCTCGGAGAAAATCACACTCAGGACCTGAACTTTCTTAACACAAGGCTCTAAATAACTGAGAATCTTGAATGTGATAGAAAGGTACTTATGTAAAATCACATTTCATAGGCATCTACTTTGCATGAATTATTTTCCTGAGGATGTAAGAGTATAACAAGTAAAGCCAGATAGTTTTGTGTCTAGTAGGAGGAGTGGTACCACTCTGGAGCACTGGTATAATGATGGGTACTGTAATAACCACTAAATAATGCACTAGAAGAATGTGGTAGGCAGCCATCCACTTTGCAAGGGTCTATGCCTGTGATATCCACACCTTGTACAGCCACCCCTCCCCATTACATTAAGGTTGGTCTGTGTGACCAATATCTTACAGAAAAAGTGATGATAAGTCACTTCGAAGATTACTGGCTGGCATATTAAGTGCTTGTTATAGCTTTCTCTGGACCACTTGCTCTGGAGAAGCTACGTCACTACCAGCCCTCGGAAGAGGATTTTCTGGGAAGGCATGGAAGCCTCATGCCAACAGTCATATGGGTGAAACTGGAAGCAGCATCTTTAGCCCCAGCTAAGTCTTGAAATGACCACAACCACTAGATTGCACCCTTGGAAAAGATTTTGAGCTAGAAGTATCTACCTAAGCTGCACCTTGAAAAAAGCATTAGATAATAAGTGTTTCTTATTTTAAGCTGCTGAGTCTTGTAGTACTTATTTACATACCATTGGATAATGAATACAGTGACTATAAGGGAGAAGGAGTGGGGGAGAGATCTGTTATGACTAGAGAGCTGGAGGAAAGCTTGGATTTGAACTAGAACTTAAGATGGTAGGGGATTCGGAAGTGGAAGAAGAGCACAGGCATCTCACAATGATGGAAGAGTCTGTGTTAACATATTAAAGTTGCACTGCAGCTGGCATGATTGATGGAAGGTGAGAGAAAGGCCCCTTCAACACCCTGCCTCCAAACCAAACACACACCGCTAAAGGAATGGCTAGCAGTGATGAAAGCATGGGAGGGAGATGGAAGGGAGAGATTGATTGATGGAAGGGAGAGATTGGTCACTTCAACTTCTCCCTACCACCTACTCAAACACATACATAGGAGAGGAATGGTTAGCGATGGTGAAAGTGTAGGAGGGCTTTGGATGCCAGCCTGAGGAGTGTGTATATTGTCAGCTAGAGATCTGTATTTATAAAAAACAATTTTAGCACTTTTGGCAATGAATTAGAAAAGAAACTAGCAGCCTATCAGGGGAATAATGAGTCCTGCAAATGCTTTGGCTCAGGGAGCAGAAAGGAAGCTAGAGGAAAATAATTTGGTAGACACTATGGAGGCCTAATGGAGGGGAGTGATGGCTGAATTGATAAAGAAAGAGGAGCAGCAATGACTCGTGTTTTCAGCCTGCAGGTCTTGGAAGGAGAGTGACTCCATGAATCTAACATGAAGAACACAGGAAGAGGGGATGTTGGGAAGATGAAGAGAACTAGCCTGGCACATAAGTAAGTTCTCATATTTGTGCCGCACTTTGGCATCTGCAAAGTAATCTGGAACCATAATATTATTTGTTCCTCCAAACTTCATCTTTATTTGTGAGATGAAGAAAACCGAGGCAATTAGGTATAATGAACTCGATTAAAGTCACAAAACCAGTCAATAGCAGATCTGAGACTGGAATTCATGTATCTTAATGAATAGTTATGTGTTCTTCTATTACATCCAACTGGTAATGCAATCAGTAGTGCAAGTTTTAATAAAATGCTATGTAGGTTTACGTGTGTACGTTTAGGGCTGCAGGGTGTAAAGGAAGAAGTGAGGGCAACAAAGCTGTCCCATAGATGTTTGTACCATCAACCTACCATCAGTGACTCACCTCGAGCTTAACCATTTCAGGGACCTACGATCAGACAGGGGTAAGAGAGCTCGTTTTTCCTCAGCCTTTCTTAGCTTCTCATTAACAGATTTACAACCTTCTCTCTGAAAATCAGCTTTCCCTTATGTCTTTTTATGAGGTCTTTGAAACTATCTACACGCTAACAAACATGAATTTGAATTACATGAACAAAATGGTATTGGTACATGGCATGTTTCTTGTATATGAACATTCATTTAAGAGGTATAAATAATGTTACTGATTAAAATACCAGTAGTGCACTGGAAATCTAACCTAGGTTTTAGATTTATGTTAAATCAAAAGAAAACAAGCAGTTACAACTACACTGAAAATGTTTTTGAATGGTAACACAAACTTGTGAACATTTTGTCCCTATTTTGAGACAGACAGTCTGATAGATTTACCGGATAACTGGATAATTAGAGGAACATAAAATTCCAAATGTTAAGGCCTTTTAGGATTGTCATAAACATGTATTTGCCAACAGGAAATTTTCTGATGGGAAACTGTCATTTTTAGAACAGAATGTTTGCTATATTACACTTTAAAATTATATTTCAAATTTTAGAATTAAAATTTTAAATTAAAATAATAAAAGTTTAATTTAAATTTAAAATTATATTTTAAAAATTAGAGAATTTATGTCCAAGTTCAATTGTGTTTGCTACTGGCTCTGCATTAATGCCAACTTGCAGAAGCATCTTAAAGAAATGCACAAATTCTTCCAGAAACCCAAGGAAAGACTTCACTGAGAAAATATTATTTGAGTTAGGATTGAAAAGATGAGAAGTTCGAAGAAAGGATATAGTTGAGGGCAGAGCACTTCAGGCAGACAGAAGAGAAAAGGCAAAAAGACATGGGAAGTTAATGTATTTCCTGATATTTAAGTAGTTTTGTGTTGCTGGAAAATTAGATATGGAGCAATTAAGGCAGGAATTGGTTAGGCATCAGTTGTTAAGGCTGCTTGGATGTGATGCTGACATTGACAAACTTACTCTAAATATAAAGATTTCTTTAACCTTTTATTTTTTGAGATGAAGTCTTGCTCTGTCACCAGGCTACAGTGCAGTGGCGCGATCTCAGTTCACTGCCACCTAGGCCTCCTGGGTTCAAGCAATTCTCCTGAATCAGCCTCCCGAGTAGCTGGGACTACAGGCATGTGCCACCACGCTTGGCTAATTTTTTGTATTTCGGTAGAGATAGGGTTTCACCATGTTGGCCAGGATGGTCTTGATTTCCTGATCTCATGATCTACCCCCTCTTGGCATCCCAAAGTGCTGGGATTACAGACCTGAGCCACCAAACCCACTTAACATATTTTTGTAGAGGAATAATGTAATAAGACTAGGGTGTTATGAAATCACTCTCAAGTCAGTTTGAAAAATTAAACAGATAAATATAAAGGAGGAGAGAATTTATGTCCAAATAAGAGGAGATGAGACCTGATCAACTCTGTGGAAAGAAGATAGAGACACAGGAATTATTCAGCAGGAAGCAGGAGTGAATCAAGTTGAAGCAAATGGATGGGTAATGGTGCCTCGACAAAGACCAAGGAGCAGGGCCCATAATTATTTTTCAACAAAATGTATAAGCTACAGATTGTGCAAATCTCAAAGACCAGGTTTGTGCAGTTCTAACACGTGCAAATGACAGGCAGCTTGCAGAGTCCTGCATGGTGGCTTGAAAAGAAAGAAAAAATCCCCAGTGGAGTCTTTTTTATCTTATTGGAGTTGGAAAGATGAAGAGTTCAGTTAGACTTAGGTGGTGAATTCAGAGAAACAGCAACAATTGGGAAAATTGGGTGGAAATTAGCTATAACATTCTGATGTAAAGTAGGACTACAAGAAATTGGAAGACCCTGATTTGACACGTAGTAATACATGCTAAAAGAATGAAACCAAATTAGAAGAAAATACTAAGAAAGACATAGAAGAAAAGGAAAAGATACAGAACACAACAAAATGTGGAAGAAAATGAAATGTATGTTGAATGACAGGAGAAGCAAGAAGAATTTCAAAATTTAGAGCTCTTCTGACTAATGTGGGATTTTGATGCCCATTGTATAATTTAACATAGGAAACTTCGGAGACTGAGAAAATGTGCTTTCTTTTTCTATGAAAATGCATTGTAATTTCTGTGTAAGATTCATACTCTGTAAGATTCATTCGTTTCTGTGTAAGATTCATACTCTTCGTCAATCTTTTATAAAAGAACAGCACCTCCCAGCAATCCAAATCAGATATCAACATCTTCCAGTGGAAATGTGCCTGCACCAGAGCTGGGGAGATTGCTGACTGGCTGGCCATGCCAACTCCTCTTAAAGTCTTTCTTTCCTAATTGTTTAGGAAGCAGCAGTACAAAGAAGAGAAAATGGATTCATTCTCATTGGTTTCAATTTAAAACTTTTCTTTCATAGCATTACAATTACTGTGACAAAATTATAGAAAAATCTCCTCCTTATCTTTAATTATAGTGGGTTTAATGTCGACAGTGGATCAGTTTTCCCCAAGACACTTGATTCATCTCTGGGCATACCAGGCACTTTCAACATGAAAAAGGAGACGGAATCCTTTCTAAAACAGGCATTTCTTGTTCTTTCATTACAACAAATTTTCTTACACAAAGATACTCCAGACTGAATGTATCAAGAGTCAACTTTTCCTAATACGCAGAGAACTGAAAAATAGTTTCGTTTCAATCAAAGTCTAGGTCATCACATTGCCTCTACTCACATTTATGTATTTTGTGAGTTGTTTGTAACCAACACCTCAATCTATTGTTATGGGCTTGATCCTTCACACATAAGAATATCACTTTGGAGACCGAGATTTTTGCAGGGTTTATAATATTGCAGGAATAAGCAAAGTCTATTTTAATGGGCTAGGGTTACGTGACCTATAAAGTCAACCTTGCTATGAGATTCAGCAAGTCTGTGTTTATAGAACTATGCCTTGATGAGTATGACAATTACAGTCACTGATAAGTAAACGAATTTTGAAGGAAAGTGTTTATTTTTTGTGGTTCTCTTTCTCCTTGGTTCCTGGAAATGAAAGCTACAAATCTGTCCTCAAGCTTTGTCAACAGGCCTTTTCAGTTCCTGTTCTTTCAGAGTAAAGTTTCTTTCTGTTTACAACCTGTAAATTTAAAAGAAACAGAAATATGGCTGATAAGAGTTGATAAAGTGAAACAGATTCAGCCAAAAAATAATGCTCACAGAAGTTTATGTATTAAAAATTTGTTACTATTTCTTATTCTAACTTTGACTCAACAGTGAAATTGAGTTTAGATTAGACGAGTGCACAAAAAGAGAATACATTTTTGACATGTGCCTCAGTAATTCCAGTGGTATGTAAGCAAAGAAGGGAAAGATCAATATGGTTCCGTTTCAAGTAAATATTCTGTTAGCTTTTAAAGTTTTGTGTGTGGCATACCTTATAATCATGAGTAATATGCACAAATGTTTTTACTTTCATGTTACTATTCTAAAATGTCTGTTTAGCTACTTTCCTCTTGGGGAATAAGATTAAAGAAGGGGGAATATTTACATAACACATGTTAATCCAAAAGTATTTATTGAGTGCCAGAATATTCTCGGTGATGAAGCTATTGTGATGTTCAAAACAAACAAAATACTGCCTTGGAGGTGCTTACATTGTCGTGAGGGAGATATAATAAGTGAATAAGGAGAAAACATGTTTTAGATGATGATGAGTTTTATCAGATAAATAAAGCAGACTACGTATAGGGAGTTTCGGGAAGTGACTGAGAAATATGTTGCTATTTCTCAGATTCCTTTACTATTGCAATGTTACATTTGTCTTGAGGAATTTGCTAAGTTCAAGAAATGGTGTATTGTTTGTTGGTAACTTGATAACACTATTATAATTTTTTACAGAACATTGCTTCTGAGAAAAGACCTAATTTTTAAGCATAGTTAAGGGCCCAAATTATGTGCTAGCAGATGAGAAAGAGCTAAAAATAATGTATGGGCAGTAAACTGTAGTACCAAGCAGAAGAAAATTTGAAGCCTAGATGGAAAAAAAGAATGTAAGATAAAACAATGTTGGAGATATATAGGATAGAAGATATAATTGGAACTTCAGAAAACAGGGAAAAAAGAAATAATATTTGAATAAATTATATCATTTGAATTGGTAATGGCTGGGAATTTTCCAAACTTGATGAAAGACATCACAAACTAGATTCAAAAGTCTTACAAATCTCAAACAGGATAAAAAAGAATAGTTTTTGGTATTTTGTGAGAGTGTTTTTATAAGTACAGAATGATATCATCTTCAAAAAAAGATTGTTTGTTTCTTCTTTTCTAATGCTAATATCAGTTATTTCATTTTATAATTATGTTGCTTTTCCCAAAACATAGAAGAAAATTCTAATTAATAATTATATTAGTTAACATTTCTGTGAAATTCTTGTCCTTAGTTGATTTTACTGTTCACTATTTCAGAAAACATTTTCTACTGTTTTTTGGTCAATAATTACTATGGTTAGCTATTTTCTTTCTAATTTAATGTCACTTATATATATTATTGTATTTTTAATGCTCAGTTTTATTGGATTTTCTCACCATCTGTTGATATGTTCATATAATCTTTTCTCTTTAATTTTATGATGTTACGGGTTGAGCTAATAGAATTTCTAATTGTGCTCCATCTTAAATTCACTGCTTTGTTACTTTTATACAAAGCTAGATTTTACTTGCTTATATTAATTTACAATTCTTTTCTTCTATCATGCTAAATAACGTCAGCCTTAACTGTTTTTTTGTTTATAACTCATTTTTGTCACATTTTATATTAAATTTAAATGGGGCTATGACATGAAATGAAGAACTTTGTACTTGTATATAAGGTCTGAAATAGTACCGACAATCTTTATTTTCTAACAGCTTTATTGAGATGAAACCCATATACCTTACAACTCAGCTATTTAAAGTATAAACTTAAATGGTTATCAGAATATATAGCTGCATAATTATCATCACAACCTGATTTTGTAACATTCTTATTATCTCAGAAAGAAACACTTATGCCCTATAGTCTGCCCCACAAACTAAAGCCAGTCTCCTTCCCCAGGCCTTGGCAATTATTAGCCTACTTTCTGTCTCTGTGGATTTTCTCATTGCCCATTCTGGTAAGTTTCTATAATCATTTAATATACAGCCTTTTGTGATTGGCTGTCTTCACTCAGCACACTGTTTTCAAGGTTTATCCATGTAGTATGTTGTTGATAAATATTCCATTGTATAAATATACTACATTTTTCATTCATTAACTAGCCAAAGGGCATTGTGCTTGTTTCCACTTTGGGGCTATGATGAATAATGCTGCTGTAAGCAATCAGCTACGAGTTTTTGCATGAACATATGTTTTAATTTTGGGGGCTACATACTTAGGAGTTGAATGCTAAATTCAGTTGACTTTTTACTGCATGCCTCAAGAATTACAGCATACTAATATACTCATCTTCTAAAATTCTACTACTTTAATTAGATTCCTACAATATTACATTTTGGAAATAAACATGGATTTAATTATGTTTGAGAATGCCAGTGAGGCATTTTATATTCTTTGAGGGTATTTTGTTCTTTTTTTCTTATGTTTTTGTGGAATTTAATATAAGAAAGTCAGAAGACTTGAAACAAGCCTATAAACATATTTAGGTTCACCAAATCTGAATATGTTAAACCAAAAATACATTGATGGCCACCTTCAGAATTACTTAGTTTTTCAATCAGTCGTCTTAGAATCCATCACAACTGAATCCAACCTAATAAAATTCAAATGTAATATAACATTTTCTATTTGGTTGAGATTCAAACTAAAGGACACATAATTTATATCAAAGTCAATTAGAAGCTTTGCAGAAACCAGTTCAAAACATACAGCTCCATGAAAAGGAGCACTGGCAGTTTACCTGGCAATGTACCAAAGAGTAATTTAGAATTAGCACAAAGGAGTACTTACATTCTGCTGTGTAAAGAACGTATCAAAGGCTGAGACATAGACATCATATTTAAGTTTTTCAAAGTAAATAACTAATAATTTTGTTTTTTATTAAGTTGCACACCACAAATGCAAAAGGCTATTTAAAAAGTATCTGTTTTGAATTGTTAATTATGTGGCTCTAGTAGTCATTCCTTTTTAATAATTATGATGGTAATATATGTGGTTATAAGACTATCTGGCTGGGCGCAGTGGCTCACCCCTGTAATCTCAGCACTTTGCGAGGCCAAGGCAAGTAGATCACCTGAGGTCAGGAGTTCAAGCCCAGCTTGGCCAATATGGTGAAACCCCACCGCTACTAAAAATACCAAAACAAAACAAAACAAAACAAAAAACTTAGCCGGTGTGGTAGCAGTTGCTTGCTACTTGGGAGGCTGAGGCAGGAGAATTACTTGACCCTCAGGATGCAGAGGTTCCAGTGAGCTGAGATTGTGCCACTGCACTCCAGCCTGGGCAACAAGAGCAAAACTCCATTTCAAACAAAGAAGAAAGACTCTCCAATATAACATCTATGATAAAAAGTTCAATACATTCCAGGCCAAATGAACCCTTATAAATAGAAATGTAGGTGAAAAACACAATGATCCTGTTCTGGGGATGTATTGTGAATGCAGAAAGGTGTGTTTGGATGTGCATGCATAAATGTATATGAATACTGTGTAAGTCTGTTTTCATACTGCTAAAAAGGCACTACCTGAGACTCGGTAATTTATGAAGGAAAGTGGTTTAGTTGACTCACAGTTCGACCTAGCTGGGGAGACCTCAGGAAACTTACAATTATGGCAGAAGGAAAAGCAGGCATGTTTTACATGGTGGTAGGTGAGAAAGAGAGAGAGAGAGAGACAGACAGACAGAGAGATAGACAGAGAGAGAGAGAACCCAGGGAAAACTACCATTAGGAAAGCTATCAGATCTCATGAGAACTCCTTCACTATCACAAGAACAGCATGGGGAAAACCTTCCCCATGATCCAATCACCTCCTACCAGGTCTCTCCCTCAACACCTGGGGATTAGGATACAAGATGAGATTTGGGTGGGGATACAGAGCCAAACCATATCAAGTGTATTTGGACTGGTGGATAATCACAGCATAAGAGCAAATGCAGACCTATTAATAAAATATCCACCAGAAAGGAAGAGTTGATCCACTTGCCAGATAATTTTTTAAAAATTTGTAGTTAATATAAGGTTTTCATTGGGTTGCTATTTTCATGCTTAGAGGTACTGTTTAAATGAAACCTCTAGTCTGGTAGGATGATCAGTTGACTATTGATTTTTTAATCTTTTTTTCATGGAACAAACCGTCACTAAAATTGCTACTCAGTACCAAAACTATAATGGTAAATTTCAACTTTAATTTAAATTTAATGTTACACCTGCATTTTGGCAAACTAGAAGTAAAATTAAAAAGCCAATAATGAATGTACTTGGTAACTTATTGACCAGAAAAATTAAATTGAGAATAGGCATTTAAGGGGAAAGAAATTTATATACTTGATATACAGAGAATAATCTTTCTATTAAAGTTTTAGTTAATAGTGACAAATGTTTGAAATTTCAATTTTCAAAACCTGAAGAGTGCAGACAATGGTAACTCATAATACAGCATGCATTTCAGTATGTATTTTTGAGAGCATTTGTTCTATGAGATATTCTTCAAAAAGAGGATGGGTAGATAAATAAGTTTATGAATCAAACTTGCTGTTCCATGGTACTCTTTATGTTCTTGATATACATTGTATAGTGTAGACGCTAAGAAGTCTTATGGAAAATAATTGATTCAACTTCCCTTAATTAACTTTTAATTAATCAATTTAGGTTTGATAAAACTAGGATCATGCATAACACACTGTTAGAAATTATGCCATAACAAAATTCTGTAATTTTATTACTTTTTATTTTCTTATTTCAGATGCTGAATTACATAAATATGTAATCATTTGAGAGGTGATAAAGGAAAGGAGACACTAGAGAATCCATCTTGCATGATAAAATGTCATATGTTATACATGTCTTTTTATACCAAATGATTCCACCAAATTCTCCTATAGCTCATGAATTCTTAGCAATTTTACTCTTGGAGCTTTTAAACGGGCTTGCATATATATATAATATGTAGCACAATTTAATTTAATATTTTAATGTTAAAAATAAAAATTTAGAAGTACACACAAACACAGTTATTTTTAAAATTAACACTCAAATACTCATTATCCAGTTGAGAAATACAATTCACTAGAACATAAAATTTAGCAAGTTCTCTATCATTTCTCACTGATTCCATTTTGCAGATAAATTACTATACTAAATTTGGCTTCGCCAATGAATAAAAAGTTTTGGGAGATTCACCTACTGTGTATTCTTGTGTAGTATGTTAGTTATATTTATAGCATTATTGAAAGTCTAATTCATGTGTTACAAATTTTATCTATCTCAAGTATACATATAAACCAATTTTTTGTGGATTTGTAGTTATGTCCTCATCACCAAATCCAGTTTTATAACAGTTCCATTGCTCCTCAAAGCTTCCCTTTTGATGATGTGATATAAATTCCTATATCTATTAATACCTCCAGTCCTAAAGAACTACTAATCTGCTTCTATCTCTGTAGCCTTTTGTCTATAACTTTTATACATAGGGAGTAATACAATATATGATCCTTTGTGTGTGGCTTCTTCCTCATGATGCCATCTTTTGGTTTTCATATATGTTTGCACTCAATGGTGCATTATTTTTTGCTGCTGTGTTCATATGGATATGATTTTTCTCCATATTTTTTCTCCATTTAGTGGTTGGTAGATGCATATCCTTAGTTTTTGTATAATATGACTAATTTTGTTTATGAGCATTCATGTTTAAGTCTTTATATGATGTATGTTTTCACTTCTCAGGGTAGATACCTAAAGGCTAAATTGCTGGGTAGTAATGGTAAGTGTGCCGGAAAACTGGACAACCACAAGCAAAAAAAAAAAAAAAAAAAAAAAAAAAAAAACTAAACTAAACATAGAGCTTTATATTTTAAACAGAAATTAACCCAAAGTGGATTATATACCTAAATGTAAAATGCAACCAAAAATCATCTAAAAGATAACATAAAAAATCTAGGCATCCTTGGGTTTGGTGATGAGTTTTTAGATACAACACTAACAGTAGGACCCATAAAAAAATTGTTAAGTTGGACTATGCTAAGATCAAAGAATTCTGCTGTACAAATACATTGTTTGAAGTGAAAAGGCAAGCTACAGACCTCAAGAAAATATTTACAAAACACATATCAGAAAAAAAGACTGTTATCCAAAATACAGAAAGAATTCTTAAAACACAGTAATAAAACAAAGAAAATGGGCAAAAGATCTAAATGGACTTCATTAAAGAAGATACAAAGATGGCAAGTAGGCATATGAAAACGTGGTCAGCATAACATGTCTTAAGGAACTACAAATTGAAAACAACAACAACAATGAGGTTCCATTACTCACCTCTAAGAATGGCTAAGATACAAAACCCTGACAATACTAAGTGCTAGCATGGATGTGGAGCAGTGGGAACTCTCATTCATTGCTGGTGGGAGTGTAAAGCAGCATAGTCACTTTGGAAGATAGTCTGGCAGTTTATTACAAAGTTAAACATCATCTTATCATATTATCCAGCAATCATGCTACTAGGTATTTAACCAGATGGGTTGAAAATATATCTATGTGAAAATCCCCACATGATGGTTTATAGCAGCTCTAGCCATAATTGCCAAAAACTGAAAACAACCAAAATATCCTCAACAGGTGAATAGGCAGACTGTGGTATGTACACATAATAGAATAATATTCAGCCCTCAAAAGAGGTTAGCAATCAAGCCACGGAAAGATGCGTGGGCATCTTAAATGACTCATAAGTGAAAGGAGCCAGTTTGAAAAAGCTGCACATTCTATGATTCAAATTATGACAGTTTGCAAAAGGTAAAACTATAAAGACAGTAACAAGATCAATGGTTGCCCAGTAGTTTGTTTAGAGGAAGGGAAAGACAAATGAAAAGATGGAGCAGAAAAACGGGATTTTCAGGGCAGCAGAACTCTTCTGTGTGATACTGTAATATTGGATGCATGATATTACACTCAATTGTACAACCAAAAGTGAACCTTAATGTAACTTCTAAACTTTAGTTAATAATAATGTAGCAATATTGTTTCATCAATTGTAACACACTTATCACACCAATGCAAGATGTTAAAAAACAGAAAAACTGTGAGCAGGTGATGGGAAGGAGTATATGGAAATTTGCAGAGAAATTAGGATTTTAAAAATTTCTTATTTTTGAAATTTCCAACCATATAGTATCTTTTTAAAATCCATATTTCTCTGCAAATTTATTCTAAGAAGAAAGACCAATGTTACTTTTGTTTTTGAACCTATAAAATGCTGGAGCAAATCATGAAAAGGAAGAAAATGTAGTGGGGAAATCAGAGATCTGGTGAGACCAACAGGCTTGCAGGAGGATTTTATTTAATGTGAGCATCAGCTCAGCAGAATTGCTTTCTAATTCTAAGCAAATGACAAAGAAAATGGAGTACCTTTTATGCACCTAGGTGGTACAGAATGAGGAAGCAGGAAGCAGGTTTTACAGAAGCCAGAACAAAGAATAGTTAATTAACTTGTGACTTGTGTTGTGTTGCACTTCACATTTGAAAAGTAACATTCTGAGAAACACATTGCACAGTCTTTGTGACCTTGCAGCTGGTAAGCAAGAAACAGGAACTTTTAGATGCCTGGGAAGTTGGCTAAGAATGTGGTAGATAAGGTCAAATGGTTTACAGGGAGGCTGTTAATGTTCTGTCTTAGACAGAGCTTCGGAGGTATTGTATTAAACAGCATACAGCACAGCAAAATTTACTTTATTATAGAGAAACTGCAATTTGTAAGGTTTTGTTTTACAGTTATTGCTATTATTTAATTTCCTTCTTCAGCACAAGTAGCTCCAGGTACAGAGATTATCACTCCCTATTTACAGTCACTTATTCAGTGAGTCTGGGCCTCAAGAACTTGTGTAATTTTTTCCAGAACATTGACTATCATATTGTATTTATTCAAAAGTTAAAAACATAAAACACTTGGTTAACATGCAAAAGTGTTGCTGTCTGGCAATGGAAATAAGCATTCCTGCCAAGCACTTACAGAAAAAATGTGAAGGACAGCCACTGTGGCTATGAGAACACTAGAAGTTTGAGAACTGAGTTGGTCTAGTGTACTTGAGTGTCACAGGCAGGCTGTCCTGATATCTAGTACTTCTAAATCCTATAGGAGGCAGTATGATCCCTCAATCAGCAAGATCACAATGAAAATGATTCTTGAAAAAAAAGAAAAAGAAAAATTGACCTTCTCATTTTCATCTGGCTGAATGGTGTTCACCCTTGTGAATATGAACATGACCCTGTGTCATGGTTAGAGATAATTGTCTAGTCCAGTAGGTGAGGCTGCTGAAACTATGGCCCACCGGCCTGGATGTCTTACGTTGGAAACACTATTGTTTTCATTTCTGGACTTTGGAACAAACAGAAAGAGGTCATTGTTTAGACCTAGAGTAACCTGTACTGTAATACACAGTTTTAAAATAATACAACCAAAGATTAACATTTTCACCCGTCCTTCACACTGCTGACATACAATTTATCTCTTCTAAAATATTCCTTTCAACACGTTAAAAAAATGCAAATTAATTAATTAATATATGAACTCCAGCAACAGCAAGATACAAATTTGTGTGAGCTTAAACATTTAAAAAGAAGTTTTTATAAATAAGGGATGTCAAGTGGGCTCATGTTTTCTTGGGGGAAAAATATCCCTCCCTTTTCTACTTTACGCTATTCTCCTTCCCACAATCTAGCTTCATAGGAATTTATTTTGACTATATGATCGCCTCTCAGTATTTGTGGAGTATTTATTCAAGGACACCCAACACAATTTACAGATACTCAAGTCCTTGATATGCAATGTTATATTAATGTTATATATATAAATGTTATATTAATAGTGTTATATTCATGTTATATTACATATTATACATAAATATATGGAATGTTATATTAATATAACATATATTAATGCCAATATTCTACACACAGTCTCACACATACTTTAAGTAAACCCTGGATTAATTATAATATCTAATACATTGTAAATGCTTTATAAATAGCTGTTATTGTGTTTTGTTTAGGGAATAATAAAAAAAATCTGTACATGTTCATCACAGACACAACCATTCTTTTTTACAATTATTTCTATCTGTGCTTAGACAAATTCATGGATGCAGAACCCATGGATAGAGAGGGCCAACTGTATATATGAGAAAGACCAAATTTATTTTCCTTTCTAAGTCGAAACAAAATACTCACAAGTATTATAAATGTGTAAAAAATATTCTGAATCTTCTTTTTAATTATTCTGAGACACTTTGAATATAGAACTAAGTAGAAGGAACACTAAAGTAGTAGATAGAATATTATAACTAGGATTCCAGTTCTTCCTTTATTTGTAACTTTGCACAAATCACACAATCTCGAGTATTAATTCTTTCATCAGGAAAATAAAAGCAACCATAAAAAATCCCATGTCACAAATGAATTGTGGGGACCAAAAGATAATGAATTTGAGAGTGCTTTGTAAATAAACACATACAAATTAAGCATTGTGACGGTGGAAGACATCTATTAGCCACAAATCAGCATATAGGAAAGTGAATTGTAATGTATCTTAGGAAAGGCATGCCATTATTTCAGGTATCTCAGCAGAGTCACATGCATGAATAGCTGTGCCTGGGGCTCACTAAAGCATTTGATTTTCTCTTTTTAAGTTTTACTAAAGGCAGAAGTGCATAAATTCTGCCATTTAACATTATTTCAGGTTTATTGCCAAATACATATAATTTAGAATGTTTAAGACTTCTTTTTATAATTACTTTTAAATATAAACACTATAAAAGTTTTTCTATAAGATTTTTAAAACAATTTGATGACTATTATTATAGTTCAGCTAATGACTCAGATACTCTAAAATTTGTATATTAATAATTTCATATATGTAGTTTTCCACTAATGCCATCCACTGTATATGCAAAAATGGACAAGTAGGCATAATGCTCAATGACAGTATTTCTCAGGATACTGGTAAATATGCGGGCTGGCTTACAGATCTTTGACATTTTCATAAGTCCAGTCTATTTTACAGCATTATATTGCTATTTCTCACATATCTCAGCCTCTAATTTAAGCACGTCAAGTGAGTTATGCTATTTATACATGTTTACTTTAGTTCATTTGGGGGATAAAATTATTTTTTCTCATGATTATTGTAATAGAATATTTTTCTTCTCTGCTCTATCCTAAACATAACATCCTCTTTCTCTTTGTGAGAATAATATATTGTCTTTTAATTTGTTTTTAAAATTGACAAAGTTGTATGTGTTTACTATGTACATAGGATGTTGAAATATAAATACAAAGAGAAATGAGAAACTCTAGCTAGTTCACATATGCATTGCTTCACATCCTTATTTTTGTGATGAGAACACTTCACATCTACTCTTTTACCATTTTTAATGAGCACACTAAATTGTTAACTGTAGTGACTATGTTGCATCTTAGATCACTTGAACTTATATCCCCTGTCTAACTGAAGTTTTGTATCGTTTGACTAACATCTCCCCAACCCCACTCCCCAACCACCCCAAACCCTAGTAACCACTGCTACTCTTTACCTCTGTGATCAGATAGTATTTGCCTTTCTGTGCCTGGTTTATTTCCCTTATCATACTGTCCTCCAGGTTCATATATGTTGCTGCATATAACAGGATTTCCTTCTTTTTATGGCTGAATGGTATTTCATTGTGTACATACCACATTGTCTTTATCCAATTATCTTTTGATGGACACAGGTTGATTTCATATCTTGTCTATTATGTATGGTCTGCAGTAAACCTGGGAGTGAAGATATCTCTTTGGCTTACTAACTTCATTCCCTTTGGATAGGTACCCAGTAATGGTATTGCAGGACTTTTTCTTAGTTCAGCTAAAGATGGGGTTCTTTGTCCCATGGCCATGAAAATTCAGGCTCACAGACTACTTGAATGGTGAGTAAGACAGGATTTTATTGAGGAAGAAAAGGGGGAAACAGGGACTCTCTCTAGGCCACAGTCCCTGCTAGGGTGCTTCCTGCCCACTGCTTGAATCTCAGGTTCCACACAGGAAGAGGAGAGGCCAGGCTCCTCCCCACTGCAAATGGTGTGAACTTCCTGAGGCTCCACCCCAGTGGGCAGGCTGGTTGGGGATTTTCTGGAAATCCCCCACTTCTACCTTGCTGTCTCAATGGGATTGCTGAATCATATGGTAGGACAATTTTTAATTTTTTATCAAATGCCTCACTATTTTCTACGATGGCTATACTAACATACTTCCCTACCAACAGTGTGTGAGGGTTTCCTTTTCACCACATCCTTGCCAACACTTGTTACCTTTGGAAATAGCCATTCTAACAGGTGTGAGGTGATATCTTATTGTAGTTTCAATTTGCATTTCCCTGATAATTGGTGATGAACATTTTTCCATTTACCTGCTGGCTGTGTGTGTGTGTGTGTGTGTGTGCGTGTGTGTGTGTGTGTGTTTGAGGTCCTTTTTAATCTTTTAAATCAGGTTATTTAATTTCTTGCTATTGAGTAGTTTGAGTTCCTTATATATTTTGGATATGAATCCCTTATCAGATGTATAGTTTGCAGATATTTTCTTCTGTCCTCTAGGTTGTCTCTTCACTCTGTTGATTGTTTCCTTTGTTGTGTAGAGCTTTTTAAGTTTGAGGTGATCCTATTTGTTTATTTTTGCTTTTGTTGCCTGTGATTTTGGGGTGATAGCCAAAACATCATTATCCAGACCAATGTAACAAAGCTTTGCTTCTATGTTTTCTTATAAGTAGTTTTACAGTCTCAGGTTTTATGTTTAAGTTCTTAATCTATTTAGAATTGATTTTGTACTTGGCATGAGATAAGGGTCCAGTTTCATTCTCCCACATGTGTATATCCAGTTTTTTCAGCTCCATTTATTGAAGAGACTGCCCTTTCTCCATTATATGTTCTTGGCACCTTTGTCACAAATCAGTTAGCAGTAAATTTTTGGATTTATTTCTGGGCTTTCTATTCTATTCCAGAGTAATTTTCAATAGCATAACGTTTTATTTCTTGCTTGCTCATTAGCAATAGATTGTCGTTTGGTTTCTTATCAGTGAAAACAGGTGAATTATTACATTATAAAATTCCAGAAAAGTATTAATCTCCTCGATTGTCTGTATCAAAAGTTTCCTCCATCACTTTCACTTTTAGAGCATCTAAAGCTTGTTTACAAAGTCCCTCAATATCTAACCCCATACTTGAATTGTCTGTTTTCTCCAAGTGGAACACATATACATCATATTTTGCACCAAGATTGTTATGATGTAATTAGAAATATTATTTGAAGTATTACTTTCATTCTCTCTAGAAAATGCTACTGTACAAACCCAATATAAATGTGAAATGCCCCCTTTAATCATAAATAGTCCAGGTTTCAGACTTCCTTTCAACTAGCCATTGAAACTTACCAGGTTCTTGGGTAAGTTTTCTACCATTCCTCTGGTGACAGGATACTATCAAATGCCTTATGGAAATATTATTTCTGTTTCTTCAAATGTATACCAAATGATAGCTCCACTTCCTGATTCTTCAATTCTCAGGGCTAAGGCAATAAGCAAACTACTTTTCTGTATTTCTCCCAGCTCCACTCTTGATGAGGCAAATTGATACTTAGAAGACTGCAGAAGGGCATTGCAAACACTCCTCTGCTACACTAGAAATATGAAAAGAAGGTATCCAAGGAAGGGCATATTTAGGGCTATCATATCACCATGAAGAGTGTCCTAGAGCAAACAGAACACTAACTTCTTTCTTCATGTGACATTAGACAATGCTAATTGTTTCCCTGGAGAAGAGTCAAATCTGGGAGTTCAAGTCTGTAGAAGGGCTATGTTTGTTTCATGCAATAGCCTGCTTTCATATTAAACCACTTTAAAGAAAAGTTTGAAGCTTCCCCAAAAATACTAAAAATTAAGCTACAGTATTATTCAGCAGTCCCACTGCTGGGTATGTACCCAAAAGAAAGGAAATCAGTAATATCAAAGAGGTTTCAGCACTCCTATGTTTGTTGCAGCACTGTTTACAGTAGTTAAGATTTGGGAATAAACTAAGCAACCATCAACAGATGAATGGTAGAGAAAATGTCACACAGATACACAGTGGAATACTATTTAGCTCTAAGAAAGAAGTAGATCCAGTGATTTGCCACAACATGGAACTGGAGATCATTATGTTAAGTGAAATAAGCCAGGCGCAGAATGACAAACCTCGCACTTCTCACTTGTTTGTGGTATGCAGTAAATTTGTTTGGGAGATAACCTGAAAGAAAAGTCCTGCCAGCCTTCCATCTGTATTCAGTCTTATGTTCTCTAGAATGTTTTCATATTACAGGAGCACATTGTCTTCTAGGAGATTCAATTTCAAATGATATTTTAAGAAGTATACAAATGTTCTGATTTTCAAATGGTATTTTAGTGTCTTTGGATTACATGTTTTAGGACTATATGTTTGAAAATTACCCCAAGATACATGGGTACAGAATGTAAGCATATCTTAAATGACCCACAAGTTGTCAATTTAGGCATGAGAAAAAAATCAGTAAACTAGGAAATTTAATTCGAAAGAGAAGATATACTAAGGAAGTACGTAAAGTATAGAACATTTTACTTGGGCAAAATATAAACTTTACTAAACTTGATGGTGAAAGACTTGCAATAAAAATAAAATTAAAACTATTTAGCATCAAAATGTTATACCTGATCCAGAAGAGGAAATTAAAATCAATTAAATTTCTTAAACTAAAAAAAATACAAGGAGTTGTGAACATGCATCAGAGTGTCAAATCATTTTCACTCTAGGGATTTCTTGTTTTAATTCTGTCACCAATTTTTGTGACCTTAGTTTTTGGCTGATTTCCCAGTTTGACCTAATGTCTAAGATGTTTTCAAAGCTGAATGGTTCACAATGGAATGTTCCACCCTTGATGTTTGTGTCAGGAACTGGCTTTAAACTTCTTCAGCTATTTATTTATTTATTTATTGAGTGGTTTTTTTGCTCTTGTTGCCCAGGCTGGAGTGCAATGGCATAGTCTTGGCTTTCCTCAACCTCTACCCCCTGGGTTCAAGTGATTGTCTTGCCTCAGCCTGCCAAGTATATGGGAATTACAGGCATGCACAACCATACCTGGCTAATGTTTGTATTTTTAGTAGAGACAGAGTTCCTCCATGTTGGTAAGGCTGGTCTTGAACTCCCAACTTAGGTAATCCACCTGCCTTGGTTTGTTTCCCAAAAAGGTGGGATTACAGGCATGAGCCATAGCACCTGGCCTTCTTGAGCTTTTTAACAGTAAACATTGTCAAAAACAGTCTCTCAAGAATGTATTGCCTTAAATTACACATTTAGCTATTAGCAGACAAGAGCTAAACAATTGCATGTCCTTGGCAGAAACCAGGTAAATACAATGAACTCTTTAACAAAAAAAATAAGAGAAGTAGGAGAAAAAACATAAGAAGTTCGAATATATATCTAACAGATTTAAGACATGTGAAATGAATTTTCATATGCAGGACACAAAATGAATCTCAAGTACAATAAATAAATATAAACCCACTCCTGAGTTACATCATAATGAAAAAGAGAGCAAACTTAAAAGCCAGAAATAAAACACAAATTAACTGTGAAGTAAAGATAACAAGACTGCAGTGAATATGTTAAAAGCAAACTTGAAAGCCAAAATGTAAGGGAATATAGGAATGTAAAAAATGGTTCAGACACTGAAGACGCCAGTTTCTACACCAGTTTCTAGAAAAAGTAAACATGCAGTTACCATTATGGCCAAGTAAGGCACTCTTGAGCATTTATCAAATTCCTGTACACAAATATTCGTAGCAACTTTCTGCTAGCACAAAACTGGAAACAAACAAAATTTCCTTCAAGGGTAAATGGTTTAACAAACTGTGAAACATCCACACCATAGAATACTACTCAACAATGAAAAAGAACAAACTACTGATATATACACAGCAACTTGGATGGATCTGAAGAACAATATGCCGAGTAAAAAAAGTCTCAAAAAGCGATGCCCTCTCATTCTGGTTATATAACTTTTTTTGAAATGACAAAATTATAAAGAATGAGACAATAATACAAAATAGTAGTTGCTGGGGGGTTGAGGTGGATGGCTGTGGTTGTTAAATTATATCTATCATGAGGGTTTCTTAGAACTGAACTCTTCTCTATTTTGACTGTGTTGATGTATAGAAACTACACATACGTTAAAATTGCATAAAAGGAATACATTCACAGACATGTGAGTGAATACAAAATACCTGAAATCAAAGATTCATACACTGTATCAATGTCAATTTCCTGTTGTGGTATTTCACTATAATTATGTAAAATGTAATCATTAGGGGAAACCAGCTAGAGGATATGAGGGATCACTGTATTATTTTTTACAACAGCATGTAAATTCCAAAACAAATTTTTTAATTTACCTTAAGAAATAAAAATTTTAAAAGATTAAAAAGGAGGAGATTTACTCAAAAATTCAAAGAGAATTGTCAATTGCCATATTTTATTCCAAATTGCAGTAGTTTGTAAAAGTATAGAATCCTTAAGGGCTGAGAGAAAATAAATATTAACTGGAAATATTATATCCAGCTCAATTTTCTATTTAAAAAAGCAAGTCAATACTTTTAAAAAGACAACTAAAACTGAGCATCTTTTCGACATACCTCATTGTTATAGACTGAATAGTGACCTGCCCTCCTAATGTATATGCTGAAGTCCTGACCCCTGATGTATTTGGAGACAGAACCATTAAAAAGATAATAAAGATTAAATGAAATCATAAAGGATGAGACCTAATTGGATAGGATTGGTGATGTCCTTACAAAAAGAAGAGACACCTAAGCCTTCTCTCTCCTCTGTGCCCAGAGAAGAGGCTATGTGCAAACACAGTAAGAAGGTAGCTGTCTACAAGCCAGGAAGAGAAGACGTGCTGGAAACCAACTCTTAGGGCACCTTAATCTTGAACTTCTGGCCACTAGGATTATTACAAAAAATTTTCTGTTGTTTAAGGACTCAGGCTGTGACCTTCTGTTCTAGAAGCCTGACCAGACAAAAGCAGACTCATGTACTCACTAAAGAAACTTCTTCAAAAATGCACTTAAGGAAGAAGAACTGAAATTGGGAATAAAATGATGAGTAAAGTTACAGTGATCCATATCAGGGAAAGTCAAAATAAGTAATGACTGCACAAAACAATATTAAATATAAGGATTGGATTGAATGAATATATGCAACTGTAACAGAATTATTGAGCAACAATAATATACACATTTGAAAAGGGTGATAAAGTATGCAAAAGATTTATTATTTGGAAAGAAGGAGAGTTATGACTCTTTAACTTAGGAACACACATAAATACAAAAACCCACCAGTAGTTCCCACTGTATGAAAGAGTGAAACTGAAAGATTTTATTTAATCATAGGTAAGTAATTCAAAAGAAATCAAGAAAAAAAAGCGTTATTTTGGTTTAGAAGTTCTTATATAGTTTAGATACAAAGTCTTTATGAGATGTATATAGATATATATACATGTATTTACATATATATCAAAAAAGATTTTGGTATGTGTGTGTAATACACGTGTAATATATTCTCCTGGTATATGACTTGCTTTTTCAAATTCCTTTTGGCGATTTTGAAAACATGGACATTTTCATGCTGAAGTATAATTTATCCCAGTATTTTTCTTTATGATTAGATCTTTTATCTTAAGAAATCTTTGCCTCAACAAGCTTGTAAAAGTACTCTGTTGTGTTTTATTCTAAAATCGTTTTTAAGTGTTAATTAGGCTTATTAAGCTTTTTGTCCTATAAAAGAGATAGAGAAAACAATCTGGACAGATTCAGCACTGTCTCCTGTTTTCTTTTCCTTGAAGAGGGGAATGGGAGGGAGTGGTGGAGCTATCAACATTTACCCCTTTTCCTCATGAGAACTTGCCGGTAGGATTCCAAAGGAATAGGCTTTGATTGGATGTGTATTAGAATTTTGTATTGTGTTCCCATTTTTGTTTCACTTTTCCTCATATTCTCTATTTGCTTGCAATGTGGATAATTCTTAAGGTCTGACAGCCTATTTAATACTTCTGTTTTAATTTATGTCTAATACGCTATTGCAAGTTTTTTAAAAATAAGGTTACCTATATATCACCATATTACACAGTGATCTCAGTATTTCCCCAAGTAAATTAAACACTCAAAGTTCTGCATGCAAAAATTTAGAGCAACTATCTTCGTAATCACCAAAAATTTGAAAATACCTGTATATCCTTTAACCAGTGAATGGAAAAACAAATTGTAGTAATTTTATACAGTGGAATTCTACTCACCAATAAAAAGGAATAAGACATCGATTCACACAAAGACATAAAATAATCTTAAATACAGTTTGCTAAGCAAAGAAAAAGCTAGGCTCAATTGGCTACATAGTAGGATTCTAAATATATGACATTCTGAAAAAGGCAAGACTACAGGGAGGGAAACCTATTAGTGGTTGCCAGGAGTTGGGAAATAGAGGATGTAAAGATACTTTCTGTTAAAGAGATGCATAATAACAGGTTCATGAAGCTGTTCTATGTGGTAATGAGGTGATGAATACATTTCTTATATGTTTGCCCAAATCCATAGACTGTTAGAAAGTCTATACCCACTACAAAGCATGAACTTTACTGTATGCTAATTTAAAAAATTAATTAGCATGTCAAGGGATCCCAGATCAGAAAATAGACTGTGATAAATGGATCTAACCATTTTACAAATATATGATACCTATGCACTGATAGGGTAGGAAAAAGATGAGTTGACTTTTGTAACTTCAGAAAACGATGTTTTGACTACTGAATGGATGGCTAAAGAAAAAGGTACACGTAAACAATGTACTCTAGTTGGTAAATTTGTTTCTCACAGCAGTATGAGGTTATCGATTCTTACAGCACTTTCCATGAATACTAAGGTTGATGCAATAAATAAATCAATTGTAGATAAGGGGAGCTAAGTTTCTCATGTCAGAGAAAGATGTTATAAATATACAGAGTGACTAGAGCAAAACTTACTGTGCTGTATTAGAGATAGAGATATGAACATATGTTCTTTTTAATATGTGTACAGATAACATACAGGAATAAATATAGACAGGTATATATAAATGGGTTAGGATACACACATCGTGGAAGCAGTGACATACCAGTAGCAATACTCATACCCAGCCCCCCAGATCCTAGTGTCAAATTCTCATTCTGGAATTAAAGGAAACAGGGATCCTTAAAGAAATGGTTCTGTTTGGGGGTGGGGTAGAGAAAAGACATAATTAGCCTAAAAATAAAATGTGTCAGAGCATAAGAACTCTAAAGACATCTTGATGAATAGTGAGTATCTTAATGATGGGATCTTTCTTTAACAAAAAACTAATGTGTTTTGTTAAACACAGCATTGTGTAACTGTAGATTGTATTAGTGTACTTTGTAATATTAAGGAAATTATTTTCTATTCCTTGTTTTCTGAGAGTGGCTTTTTATTTTGTTTTGTTTTGCAAATGAATATTGAATTTTGAGTAACATTTTTCTGCATCTATTTAGATGATCAAACAGTTTTCTTATTTAGTCTATTAATATGATGAAATATATTGATTGATTTTTAAATGTTGACCCGACTTGTATTCATGGAATGAACTTCAGTCAGTTGATACATATGTAAAATACACACACACACACACACACACAAACACACACATTCTATTTGCTAATATTTTCCATATTCAGAAAAGAAATTGTTCTGCAGTTATCTTTTTTTTTTTTTAAAGGCTAGTCAAGTGAAGCAGTGGGAATGTGTAGTTATCTTTTTTATAATGCCTCTGTAATGTAATGTAATGTAATGTAATGTAATGGTATTAGGATAAAACTGGACTCATAAAGTAGGTAGCCAAGTGATCCCTCCTCTTTGTTTTTGTGAAGGTATTATATAAAATTGTTATTATTTCTTCTTTAAATATTTGGTAGAATTTACCAATGAAGCAATATGGGCCTGATATTTGATATTTTGGCAAGTTTTTAGCTATAAATTTAATTCATTTAATAGACAATATTATTCACATTACATATTATTTTTTTGAGTGACTTTGGGTGAATTAAATCTTTCTTAGAATTGATCAATTCCATATAAGTTATCAAACTTACAGGTATAGAGTTGTTCATGGAATTTTCTTATTAACAATTTAGTATTTCTAGGACCAGTAGTTACTCCCTGCTTTTCATTTTTGATATTGGTAATTTTTGTGTTCTCTCTTTTGTTCTTGTTCAGCCAGGTTAGTGGCTAAGTTTTAATATTTTCAGAGAACAAGTTTTGATTTCATTGATTTAAAAAATTATTTTTGTTTTATATTTCATTAATTTCTGTTCATCTCTGTAATCTCTCTTTTACTTTTTCTGTAAGGTTTAATTTTCTCTTTTTCAATGTCTTAAATAAAATCCTACGTGGCTAGCCACGGTAGCTTACACAGGTAATTTCAGCACTTTGGGTGGCCAAGGTGGGTAGATTGCTTGAGGTCAAAAGTTGAAGACCAGTCTGGACAACATTGTGAAACCCCGTCTCTACCAAGAATATAGAAATGAGCCAGGCATGGTGGTGTGTTCGTATAGTCTCAGCTACTTGGGAGGCTGAAGCATGAGTACTGCTGAAATCCAGGAGGTGGAGGTTACAGTGCGCCAAGATGGCACTACTGCACTCCATCCTGGGCAACAGAGTGAGACTCTGCCTCAAATTAAATAAACAAACAAACACCTTGGTTATTTTTTTATATTTTTTATTTTCTGTTATGAACATTTAATGTATAAATTTCTCTCTAAATATTAATTTAAGCTGCATGACATATATTTTGATAACCTGTATTTTTATTTGCATTTAGTTTACAATATTTTTTAAGTTGTCCTTGAAACTTCTCTTTTACCCACGGTTTGTTTTAACATGTTGTTTAATTTCCAAATACTTGAGTTTTTCCAGATATCTCTTGGTCATTGATTTCTAGCTCTGATTGGTCTGAGAACTTAACTTGTATGACTTCTATTCATTTTAATTCGTTATATTTTGTTTTATGATCCAGGACATGGTCACTCTCAGTGGCAAATGCCATGTGCATCTGATAAGGATCTGTATTCTGCTTTCCTGGGTAAAGTATTATAAATTCAAATTGTTGATAATGTTCAGGTCGTCTATATATTTCTTGATTTTCTCCCTGATTCTTTATCAGCTACTGAGACAAGAATGCTGGAGAGTTTCCACCTATAATTTTGAATTTGTCTATTTTCTTTCAGATCTGTCTGTTTTGCCTTAAACATTCATCTTTCAGAATAATTAAAAATAAATGTTTTTTTCCATTTCTGATGTTCTCCATTTTGTTGCAAAGATCCTAATTTCTGAGCTTTTACCCTGTGAATCATAGTCATTTTAAATTTCTTGTCTTAAATGTGAGTTTAGCTCTGATTACTGTTTTGTCTTCTCAGATTGCATTTTATTGTGTATTTTCATATTCCTTGTAATTATGTTGAAAAATTGTGTATGTTCAAAGCTGAACATAGGATAGAATATACGGAAGTAAATGTTTTCATGTTTGGAAATGAGATGGTCTTTTTTCCTCCTGTCTTTAGTCATACTGCGCTTGTGTTTGTGTAGTTGAATTGGGTTTGAAGTTTATTCCCCTTTGGCTTTGTGTCTCCTAACCTGAATTTCTGTGTTTCCTATGCACTACTCTGGAGATAGAAACTGTTTCTGGGCTATCTTCCAGTTGGAATTCTTTACTTCATTCTTATCAGCATGGTTTTGGAAGAAAAACATGTTTTGGGGAAGCCTTGGTGTTAGGCAGGCATTGTGTACCTAGTCCTTGAGGGACTGGCCTTCACCAGTGTTTCTGTCTTCTCCCAATGGCTGACTCTCTGCCAGTTACAGAGTTTCTTTGTTTTATTTTGTTTTTCTATTCCCTTCCTCAGTCTTCAGTGCCAGGCTACTGTTTGGTTGCCATTACCCTGCAGACTAAGGTACATAGGTGAATGGGACACGGTCTAAGTGAACTCTTAGTGCTGGCTTCTGTTCCTCTTTTTCAGCTACAGTGCATTTCCACAAATTCCCTTAAACAACAGTCTTATTAACCCTTTCCCAAGCAGATTAAAGGTTTTGCTCCTTAAAGAAACAGAAGAAATAGGTCTGGACAGACTTTGCTCAATGACTGCTGTTCCTCTTATCCAGCCAGGCCAACAGATATGCTTTCTCTGGTGTCTATCCATCTTCCATATGAGTAACTGGAGGGGGCCTAGAGAACAGAGCCGCAAGAGGAGGCAGAGTCCCCAGGTCTACCAGCTATGCTTCATCCTGAATACTCTCATGCTAGCTTACATTCTTGCTTTTAGCAACTTGTTAAGCAATTGTAGGTGAAAACTCTTCAAAGTTTATATAGTATTTAGTGGCATCTGTCCTGGATAAACAAATGCTTATGTCCTGTGTCTCCCTCCAGGCTTCTTTTTCTGACCAAATTTCTAGTTAGCTGTTTTCCCTGAGAACTCAGTCACCTAATGGGCTTCAGAAAAGTCATCATGTGGTTAATTTGAAGTTTGCCCAGATTAGTTATTTGTTGCAAGGAAGGGCACAATGATTGTTCCAGCTCTTTAAATCTCCATGCTGAAGTTATACCATGCTCATATTAATTATATTATTATTTATTAAACACAGTTTTCAAAGATGTTTTATATTCTGTTTTTGGTAGTTTCTGTTTCTAAAGGGCTTAAGGATATGCTGTTGGTTCTTGCCTATATTATTCTGTTACCTTATAAGCGTTCATATTTTATTGATATTTTACCAGGAGGCTAATTTGGGATTGGTTTCTCAAAGGGGATAATTTTGTTTATAGCATAAGCCAGGGAACCACTTTAGACTATGTCCAGACTTTTAGCAACATTCTAAAGCTCAGCTTTCTTATCTTGTTTGGGCCCAGTAGGTAGTGTCAAACTCAGAATTAGAACATTTGCTCCTTAGGGAAATGCCAACTTTCTCATTTGTGAGGTGTTTTTTTTTTCTTTTTCCTTTGCCTTTATCTTTTTTCTTTCTCTTCTTGTGAATCTGGTGATAGACTTAAAATACGCAATATGGTTTGGCTGTGCCCCCACCCAAATATCATCTTGAATTGTAGTTCCCATAATCCCCACGTGCCATGGGAGGGACCCAGTGGGAGAGGAATCATGGAGACGGTTAACCCCATGCAGTTGTCCTCATGATAGTGAGTTCTCACGAGATCTGATGCTTATTAATAGGCTCTTTCTTCTTTGCTTGATACTTTTCTCTTCTGATGCTATATGAAGAAGGATGTGTTGCTTCCTCTTCTACCATGATTGTAAGTTTCCTGAGCCCTCCCCAGCCATGCAGAATGGTGAGTCAATTAAATATCTTTTCTTCCTAAATTACCAGTCTCAGGCATTTCTTCATAGCCATGTGAGAATGGGCTAACACAGTATGTTTTGTTGAAAACTTAGTCCTATTATATTGACCTCTGTAAAATTGCCTATTTTTAAATTACAAAGACAGCATTTTTGTGTGGCTCAACCTTATGTTTTTTGTAATAGATTCTTTCAGAATACCTCTTCCACTATATTGCTCAATAAGTATATTGTTCTCCTTGCCTTTATTAATACCTAAAATATTACTTAATTATGCTGGATATTTTTAAGGGTAGAAACAGGTGCTTACAGGGATTAAAAATAATGAGGCCTTGGTAAGCACATGCATGCAATATGGAATGTTCATAATAAATTTAGAGTGAAGTGACCATTTATATTTTATGATAATTAGTAAGAAGAAAGTTTATAAAAGCAATATGAGGCCTTTTTTTGATGCCTTTTTTTTAAAGGCTTGAAAAGCTCATTTAACATTTTTGCTTATAGAATATAAGCAAATTAGGGTCACCAAAGGATTGGAAATGAGGAAGAATTCTGACTTTTGAAAATGTCTTAATAAAATTCATTTGACACCAGAGTAAACACAAGACTTGAAGATAGAATCTGAAGGTTAGAAGATGTCAAGAAGTTCTTCTAATACTCTGCACCTGAAGTAGTTGGACTTAAAATCAGAAAAGTGGCAGCAACAGTGAAAAAGAATGTGTCAAAAATGCTAGGATTTTACATTTGATGGACTGAAAGGGGAACAACAGATAAAAAAGACTCACAATGATTCTAAGGTAAATCAACTTAGAAAGAAGAAATGTTCTATAAATAAAAAAGACCATGCAAAATCATTTAAGATCTTGCTGACTTTGAAGTGTCTGGCCAACAGCTCTCCATTTAAAAGAAAGGAATTCTCTTCTGACATGAAACAAACACCCTAACATATGTAAACTGAACATGAATATAAGCACCAGTAACATTAGACAAAAATTATAATCATTTTGGACTAGAGTTAGTATAAAGGTAAGGCTACAGATTAAATTATTTTCTTGTTTCTGTCTTAGAAAAACCTCTATATACCAAAGATTTTTGATTCATTTGTCTTCTATGAGTATAGAAATTTGGTATGTAGATTTTGGGTCCTATAAGAAAGTGCAGAGGTCTCCTAAAATTATGAGAATTCATTCATCTTGTGAAATGAGCCACAAGAAACACATACATATTAAGAATTAAAATAGTATTACTAGGACACATTTATAGCTGGAGTTTTGCCACACTCAGTTGACACTCTTTCATTGTTTTCATTCACTATATAGTTTGTTTGGTGCTTTTGGTTTCAAAAGAGCCATAATTCATAATTAGAAATTCAAGATGAACTGTATCAACATTCATACACAAGAAGAACACGTTCTTTCCCACAACAAATTTTTTTTCTTATTTTTTGGGATAGCTTTGAAATTGAGAAAACAGGTCACATCACTTTTCTCAGCGAAATGGGAATTCTTGAAAGAATTATAGGTGATGAATATTTCAAGAATCATTTGCTCTGTAGTTGATTGCAATTTAAGTCCTTATGATTTCTAAGAGGTCCCTGCCAACTGAAATATAACAGAAATAAAACATACTAGGCCATATTCAGAAGCAAGTTTTAATTAAATTACAAATGCTAAACTGAAAGCTTCTAGAGTAGTATCATTAAATTTCAAAGTTTCAATCATCCACTAAATATAAAGGAATAATTAACAATATCAATCTTACCAATGTTTATTCTGTCTATGCTTTATCCTGGGGGCAATTTATATATATGTGTGTATATTTATATTTACTGATATATATAAGTATGTGTGTATTTATATACATATTTATTCATGCATAAATATGTGTACATTTATATACATATTTATGCACATATATTTATATGTATATTTACATGCCTATTTATGTATACATAAAATATTCATATATAGAAGTATGTACACATATATGTATGTTTATATACACATTTATGTATGTGTAAATATATATTATATGTATATTCACATAGATATGTATATATGTATATATGTATGTATATTTATCTGTATATATACATATTTATGTATATATAAACATGTATATTTATGTACATATAAATATGATTATATATACCTATATGTGTGTAAATATACATACTTATATGTAAATGTAATATACATATAAATGTATATTTGTTTATATTTACATATATTTACATATGAATATATATTTATACACGTGTAGGTATATACAAATATATATTTATTTACATGTACATTTATATACGTATCAGTATATATAAATATATATTTGCGTTTGTATACATACATGTGTATTTATATATATACATATAAATATATATTAATACATTATATCTGTATACATATATTTATATACATACATATAAGTAATTAGTTTAATTAGAAAATAAATTTTATTAACAGACATTAATAGAAATATATGCTAATCATTGTTTGAGGGACTTTTCTAATCTTTTTCTTATATTTATTATACTAAATAAAGAAATTGTGACTCGAAGATTTTTAAGTAACATGCTTGCTTGAAATCCTATTATCTAGGAAGTTGCAGACCATAAATTTATACCTAATTCTAAATACACATTTCATATTTATTAAGTTACATTTTGTAGAAATGAGTTTTGGACAAGCTAAGTTAGAGGAAAATGATAATTTCTTTTAGCTTTTGGACAAATGGTATTACCAATAATAACTGACACCATTTGATGTCAAGCCCACAGGACTAAGAATGAAGTAACATCAGCTCTGGTCCTATTAGCTATTAATTTTGTGAACTTAAAGGAAAGCTCAATTCAATTTGTTTAGTTTATTTTACTTTTCTAAAGAGGAGGAAATTGAGTAGGACATTATCTAAGATTTATTTTGTCATAACCCACAGTTACAGGTATTATTTTATTAGGTACTATGTTTGTATCACTCAATAATAACTAGTAATAAATTACTTTCATGAGTCCTCAAAACACCACCCTAAAGTCACTACTTTTATCACTAATCTACTCCAGTTATTCAACTGAGCAATCACTTATTCTTACACTAGTATACAAATTCTTGATATATGTTTCAAAAATTGGACTGACTCATGAACTATTAAAAGATGCATGCTTAAGATAAAATGTTCATTGACATAGGAAAGATACATATTCAGATTACTTTAACTTGGAGATTAGCCATCACAGGAAATTGTTTCACTATTTTCCCATCCAAGTACTAACCAGGCTCTACCCTGCTTAGCTTCTGAGATCAGATGAGATCAGGCACGTTCAGGGTGGTATGCCCAAAAAGTTAAAGGTTAAAGTAGAATGTCAGGTACATCGTAAACATACTGTACTTTTTAATTTATACTTCTTCCTCTTACCTTATAAAAAGTTAAGAGATATAATTAACTCATACAAGGCCAGATCTAGTGGCTCACGCCTGTAATACCAGCACTTTGGGAGGCCAAGGCAGGCAGATCACCTGAGGTCAGGAGTTTAAGACTGGCCTGCCAACGTGGTGAAGCCCCATCTCGACTAAAAATACAAAAACTAGCTGGGTGTGATGGTGGATACCTGTAATCCCAGCTACTTGGGAGGCTGAGACAGGAGAATCACTTGAACCCAGGAGACGGAGGTTGCAGTGAGCCAAGATCGCACCATTGCACTCCAACCTGGGAGAAGAGTGAAACTCCATCTCATAAACAAACTAACAACAACAATAATAATAATAATAATAATGATAATCAGCTTATACAGAGCAATTTTTGCCTGCATGTATCCAAGAGATATTCTGAAAAGGATAATCATTGAGAGTACTAGTATTAAGTGAAAGTGAAATATTTTAAGACTCTATGCCTACTAAAATTATATGCCAGGTACAGATATAATCACTTCATACATTAGAGGGAAACTGAGAAATCAGAAGAAAACAAAGGTACCGAGAACCTAAATATAAACTGCCTAATGGACAGGCCATAACTCAACATCTAAAACAGTAAGTTGAACGTATTGTTTGCTAAGCGATGGAAAGTTAATTGAGAAAGACTTCAGCTGGTTGACTTACTTTCAGAAGCGGGTTCATGACAGTGAGGCAGTGGACAATTGACTGATTTTGGAAGCAGGATTGTCACTGATTTGCTGAGCATTCAGAAGTGTGATTTACCCAGGATCAATATGATCATGTAGAATGGCTTTAAACCTTGTTGGTTGGAACCTGTTTTTATGGCCAAATAACAATCAGTGTTTTACCAGAAGAATGGGAATTTTGTATCCTCAGAGCATATCCTTTTGCTTCTTTACAAATTTGTTACCCAGGTAATAAATGTACTTTAATTTGCTAAGACATTAGAAGATACATTTGTGTACTTTAGAAGCTATATTTCAAAAAGCTCAATAGTTAATTGTGGAAAACTTAGAATATCTTATTAAAAATGTTGTAGACATTTAATCAAGAATTCTCTGGTATGACTTTAGTATCACTAATAGTAGATGTTTGCTAAAATAACCTTTTTTTTTTCTTGGTAAGTTCAATGCCCTTTTTTAGGAATCGTTAAGTAATGGAGACACCATGGTATATTTGAAAGTTCAGAAGACTAGAGTTTGAATATCAGCTCAGCTCCTCATTGACTGTAAGGTTATAAGTACTTCAATTAACTTCTAAGAAATATATGAATAGGCTTAGGCTCAGAGGATAATTTAGATACATGGCCACTATATTACTACCTATGGCTTTAGCGCCAAAATTTTAAATGATCTATAACAACGAATTAGAAAGTAAAATACATGAGCCTCAAAGAGTCTTGTTGCCCTATTTCCTTAAGGCTCAGTCTAAAGTCATATTTCAGCAGCCTGACACATATAATAGTGTCTTGGTTTTCTCTTGGATATTCACGATCTTATATCTTCCTTGAAACTCTAGAAAGATCCTGAGACATATACTGAAGTAATAATATTTTCTTTGGGAGAGTCAAACCTAAGGAGGTGAGAGTCATTAAAAAACAGAATTGAAGCAATTCAAACTGCAAAGTCATGTACTTTAAAGTAAAATTAAAGATGAGTAGTTCATTCTGCTGGTATTTTCTTCATCCATGGACTTTGAGAAGTCTTTTTGAGAGAAGGCACAACTTGAACACAGTCCAAGGGGGAAAAAAAAACCAGTATGGTTACCTGCCTGGTTTCTTCTTTTCTGCTTCCTGTGAACTAAAGTTTGCCCCTACACTTCTGAGTTATGTATATGGTCCCTTAGCAGACCTGCTCAGGAAGCCATGCCATGCAACCACAGGGTCGTGTTTCATCCAAGTCTGTAATTAGAGGGGTGACAAGTGCAGGAAGGTGCTACGTGGTGCCACTCAGGTAGGGAGCTTCCGAATTTCAATTCTATGTAGCTGGTGACTTTGGCTACCTGAGTGAGCCTCAGAAAGGAGGTGGCTGAGGAAGAGGTCACATCCCAGACCTGAGGCTGGCACAGTGCTGGTGGTGAACTGATGGCAACTTGTGAAAGAAAGAGGTAATACAGGGTATCTGTGCAAGTTCATAAGGTTTGTGTTGGACACACCTTTCCATTCCACTGACCAGAGTGCTAAAAAGAGAACTTGCTCTGAATATTTCATTTAACTTGCTCTGAATATTTCATAGCTCCCTAAATTGCTCCCTGGGTCCCACTCAGTCTACTAAGAGCTAAGACAACTTCCAAGGGAGACTCCATTTCTAACTTGATAATACCTCACCAGATACTTACAGTCATGCAAGACAAGAAGGAAACCTTCAACCTATTAGACCTCCAAAGTATAGGGAACGAGCCATATATCACCCGAGGTACCCTGTGTTCAGTGGTGACAATGAAATGAGAAAAAGACAGATTAAGAGAGAAAGTAGGACCAGGGGGCCATCACTCATGACTTTGGAGGAGACAGTAGAGGCCCCGAACTCTGATCATCCACACTATTTATTGGTTACAGTTACTTTGATCTACAGGGTACGTGTGGAGTGATGGTGGGAAGAAGGTGATGGTGGGGTGAATCAGTGAGCTGGAACTGGTGTGTCATTCTAAGGATCGATAACAGTGGCAGTTTGGGAGTCTCTCAAAACAAGAACATGTGGTTGTCTTTAGCTTATTATCTATGTACAGCTGATGGAACAAGGGCCTTACAAGGAGCCTACAAGTCTGGCTATGTCATAGTGCTACAAAGGGGTTTTACATTCTTGAGCACAAGGTTTATGGTAACAGAGCACCAGAACACCCTGCACCAGAACACGAGGCATGAAGAGGCTTTCCTCCTCAGAGGCCTCCTGCAGCCTTCCACAGTTTGTTGTTCCTTATTTATGTGTTACTCGTAACCAATTTCTGTAAGTCCTTTCTCCTCTGCTGCTTTTCCCAACACAAAGCACCCTCCTTACAAATGCCCACTCTAGTTGCCTCAATCTGTGTCCTTCATGATTCCATTTTGTTCTTTAAATACATGTAATTTTCCAGGAGAAGAGTAGAAGGAATGCCAACTTTTATCTCTTTTGAAAGTTTGGAATTTCTAATAAACCATGCCAAATCAGGAGAAGTGTTGAAATAATATTCAATTAATTTAGCAACACCTGCTTTTAGGTTTCTGACCATTATTATTATTTAAATAAAGGTGAGCTGTGAAAATGAGTATCTTTGGAATGATACAGGTCTGTATAAAAAACAATGGAAATTATAGTTACAAGTTGCTTTTGTTTTTTGTGAATAACCATGTTATTTTAGTGTTTGTTTTCATGAACTCATATATTTATACATAGGGAATTAAGCTGGAGGAGGCCATTACCAGTTGATTAACTAAATGCTTTTGGTTATATGCAACAAAGAAAGCAGTGCCACTTGGCTTACATAATAAAGGATTTTTTTTGGCTCATATCATTGGAAAAAACTCTATCAGTAGAAGAATAGTAAGTCACACTCCACCCAGACCTTGTTTTCAAAATGGCAAAAATTGAGGCAAAAATGGCTGCCTCCATTTCAGTTCTTACATGCAAGTACTAGCCTATTCAGGAAAAGACAGAACAGTTGTCTTCCAGAGTTCACAGAAAAAACTTCCAAGATGCACTGTGAAAAGGGCATTCTATAAAGGTAACTTGCCAATTTCTCTCCTAAAAAATGTGGGCAAGGGTGTGGAATGTGCTGATGAGCCTATTCTCCATCTTTCAGTGGAAATCAGAAGTTGTTGGGGACAAATGAAGTAGAAATGAATGGTAGGGATGCAATGAGAGATGTCCAGTTCCCCTGTTTATCTGACATAAGAGTGAATTCTTCAAGAAAAAATTTCTAGAAACAGAAATGGTCAATCCTCAAAAATGAGGGAAGGAACTAGAGGAAAGCTTTTCTGATCTACTACAATGTAGAAGGTTCTAATAACCTACGAGCAAATTGTTGTAACCTACTTATTCTGCAGAATGTTCAGAAAGCCAAGGTGCTTGTTATATACTCCTTCTGCTGTTTTAGAGAACTGGCGTAAGAAGAGGATTTTGGCTTCTTATAGCAATATATGTATTGTTGCAAATTGTCGGTAAAATCATGACTACTATTGGAACCATAGTCCATTGAGACAATCAGGCTGTAAATATCTGCTGTTTCCTTAAATATGTTTACATACATATGTGCTTCTTCCAAAGTTTTCTCTACTTTTTAAGTGAGCATTACTTTGGTCTTCCTGAAAGAATCTATATACTGAAAGATTTTGTATTTTCTATGGTAGTTTATACAGATTAACTAGCACAATCAAAAAAGTAAATAAATAAGTCTTTCAGACTACTAAGAACAAAATTTAATCTGTATAAAACCTATTTTTAAGATTTTTATATGTTATAAATTAACATAAAATTCCAAAATATTTACACTTTAGTATATTATGCAAATTCTACTTGAAATTTGCATGATTTTGAATTCTAGAAAGGCAAAAATATGCAAATATTTAAAAAATTAAAGGCTGTATGTATTTTATTTCTAAAACAATGCCATTAAAATGAGATTAAAAACATTTATGATCTCTGAAAATTATTATTAGTCACCATTAAATTGGCATGCAAAATGGCAATGCAAGAGAAATTGACATCGTTGTTTTGTAAATCAGGAACTTGAACTCGTCTCAAATATCCTAGGGGAAAATTACAGTATTTTAAGCCTCTTCATGATGAAAGTTCATAATCTTCTCAGTGGCAATCATCACAAACTGGCTGTGAAAGATTCAGTAATCAATTTCACAGTAAAGTTTGTTTTGAGAAGTCTGAAAAGTGAAGATTAAGGAAAAACTGATAAATGCAGTCGTCCTTCCATATTTGTAAGGGATTGGTTCCAGGGCCTAAGAATACCCCCAATCCATGGATGCTAAAGTCCCTAATAGAAAATGGCATGGTATTTGCATATAACCTTCACACAATCTCCTATATACTTTAAATAATCTCTAGGTTTCTTGTAATACATGATACTACATACATGCTATGTAAATAATTGTTATACTGTATTGTCAGGAAACAATGGCAAGAAGAAAAGTCTGTGCATATTCAGTACAGATGCAAGCATCTTTGCTTCCAAATATTTTTGACTCAGCATTGATTGAATCCTCAGACGAGGAGCTCATGGATAGAGGCCTGAATGCATATGTTTTTCTTTACTGGAGAGCAACTTCAATATTCAAACAAAACTCATCTGTTCTTGCCTGTTCATTTCAATCAATAATTATTTTAGTGGGAATACTGAGAACTCATATAAATTGCTTCAAATATATTCTAAGAATGGTTTATGATTATCACCTTGGGGTTAGTGACATATTTAACTTGTCTCTTTTGCCTCTTAAATTCAATCAGAATTTCTCACATTTTGCAACCCACATGTAAGAAAATGATTTTCATATTAACACATTTGGTATTGAACACGTTTAGTAATGTAGCACTTCATACTTTATAAATAATATGAATATAAATGACTTATTACGTGATAACATCTGACTTTTGGAGGTAGACATTATTATTCCTATGATTCCTGGGGAGAAAGGACAGTTACTATTTGGTGAGTCGACTCTTAGCTAAGATGAATTTAAGTGAATCTGGTTTACTTTGATTTACAAATTCACAAAAGCACTTGATTGGAAGCAGAATGATATATTGGAACATGCCCTCATTCAAAGGTAAGAACAATGGATTCTAGTTATCCTTGTACTCTCTGTGGCTGTGTGACCTTGAACATGACACTTCCACGAGTGTTTGTCTTCTCCTGGAGAGGCAGCATAGGATAGTAGTATCACAAAAACTCGAAGCTAGTCTGCTTGGATCTGAATTCTGGTTTTATTGGCTTTTGCTTGGATGACTTTGTACAGTTCACTTACTCTTTTTCTGCATCTATGTTCTTATCTTCAAAATGAAGTAAATGAAGGCATCAACTCCTCAAGGTCTTATGAGCATTAAACTGAATAAGTGTCAAACACTTAAAGCATTGCTTAGGACTAAGTAAGCACTATAGTAGCACTTGTTAAATAAATAGGCCAACTGCTATACATAAATATATTCTTTAATTCCTATGACAATCTTATGGAGTCAGTAGAATTTGGTTTTCCCAAATAGGAAATAGAAGCTTTAAGAAGTTGAGGACTGTATTGAAGGTTATTCACTTATTGAGTAGTGGAGCTGAGGTTTCAGCTCCAAACCTTGTGCTCCATTATTGATCCCTAGCCTCAAGAAGATCACTCATTTTTGGAGGCAGAGTTTTGCTCTTGTTGCTCAGGCTGGAGTGCAATGGCGTGATCTTGGCTCACTGTAACCTCAGCCTCCCATGTTCAAGCAATTCGCCTATCTCAGCCTCTGAGTAGCTGGGATCTCAGGTGCATGCCACAATGACTAGCTAATTTTTGTAATTTTAGTAGAGACGGGGTTTCATCATATTGGTCAGGGTGGTCTTGAACTCCTGACCTCAGGTGATCTGCCTGCCTCAGCCTCCCAAAGTGTTGGGATTACAAGCGTGAGCCACCACACCTGGCCAAGAAGAGCACTTTCTAATGAAAGAAACATGCAGAGACAGCCTGAGCCAAAGTTTGAAATAATGTGCATCCGAATCTGCTTGCTCCAATATTAGCACTAGCAAAGTACCTTGGGAATATGGAGGAAGAAGTAATACATACACAAATGAGATAGCATTTGAATTGTTTGTGGCAAAAGACATAGTATTTTATCAGTGGAGAACTGGTACGTAGATGTGGCCAGCACAAAATTACCTATAAACTTTCCCATCGAGTCAATGCCAATCTGAAGGTAAGCAGGAATCGCAAGAGTGTCTCTTAATGATGCCTGCTGATGCAGTGTGGAAGTCCAGGGTGTGTAGAAAAGAACAGATTTTTCTCTGTTTATTGCACAAGTTTGTCAAGATTACGTGACACACTCCATGGAAGAGTACTTCGTAAGCTTCAACCTGCCATAAATGACATTTTACATTAGAAAAAACTAGTAGTCCTGGACGCTAAATCAATGTGTTCATTTTCACCAGGCTATGTTTGAAAAACTAACATTTGGAGCCGCATCTGTGGGAAAACATTAACAGTTAAAGACATATTTGATTAGCACTGACAGTTTCTTATTCCAAAAATCATATGGCTAAGTTGCAGTATCAACCCACGGAAAGTTAAGTCATATTATCCTTTTCCAAATCTTAAGAAATTGTGCTTGGATAATTGTGTAATGTATGATACCATAACAGTTATGTTGTAATATGAATAATATACTTTCTCTTAGGCTTTAAAAAAGTTGATAAGTAGTACTTTAACTTCTGGGTCTCCAACCTTTAGTCTTTTTAAACTCAAGTTTGTATCCAGATTAAAGCAATTGTCAGTCTATTCATGCATTACTCATTCATCAAATATTTAATAAGTGCCTGGCACTTTTATCTAGGAACTGAGGATATACTAGAGAACACGAAAAACTTGTTCTCTTGAATTTTCAATATAACAAGGAAAGAGAAAAAATAAACAACAAATAAAATAACTAGATAAAGGTTATGGGATGTTAGAAGATAAAACAAGTTATAAAAAAAAGCACAGGAGATAAGTTGGGAGCACTGGTTGGGGAAAAGATCTGGGTTGTAGTTTGTAATACGGTGGTCAAGCCAGGTTTCATGGAGAAAGTGAGATCTGAATTGAAACTAGAGGGAATGTTAACCATGAGAATATTTGATAGAGGGCTATTCCAAGAAGAGGCAGCTGACAATGAAGGGCAAAAAGTTGTTTTGGAAGAAGAGCTATGAGCTAAGAATGGCAGAAGGAACATGAGCTGTGGGCATGAGAGTAGGGGATGATGTTGGAGAAGGAAAATGAAACTCTATATGTGGAACTTTATAAAGTCATTTCCAAAGACGGGCTTTTTCACTGAGATGAGAGGCCAGTTTTAGAAGTTAACTAGAAAAATGACATGATCTGATTGACATTGTAAAGATACATTCCTGGCAACTACTTTTAGTTAGCTATAGGTCAACAGCAGAAGCAGAAATAGGTGCTATGAAGTTATCATATTCTAAAAAGAAACAGCTGGCTTTAAGCTTTCCCATACATTTTCCTTGGCTCTTTTTCTGGTTATCAGTGTGACCTTGAGAAAATTATTACATCTCTCTGGACCTAAATTTTCTTATTTTTTATTTTAAAAAATGTTGGTTTAAAGAGTTTTTTTAACTCTCCTTCCAGCTCTGGCAATATGTAAACTATGAATCTGTACATTTAAAAATATATTTCTTTCTCCAGTAATCAATATAGTACTGATTATTTCAAAATTATTGTTTAATTTCCTAGCACTTTGGCAGGTAATCATTGATTTTCCAATCAACAAGACCTTGAAAAGTTGCTAGTAATAATTTAATAAATATTTGCTGAATTGAAATAATTTATATCCTAAAAGCTAGTAACATATTTGTGACAATTTTGCCAAAGAAAAATTGAGTAGGTAAGAGAGCTTTGAATTTGAAATTGATAAGCTAAATGGTGGTAAAAACCTTAAAAAGGCTCAGAAGAAAAAAATAACATGAACAAAAAGTTGAGGGGGGAACTTATTTATATTGGCTAAAAAAAAAGAGCAGATTCAATAACAGGAAATGATTTATGTTTTTAAAGGATTCAGGCATAATTAAAATACCTATGTATTAAAATATTTAGCTATTTTTATTATAACATCACCCACTTTGCAAATTGATGGAAGGTCTTAAATATTTGTTTTTAATTTCTCGATTAATATTACAACAGTAAATTTTTGAATGTAATTTTTTTCAATACGGGCTACATAAGAAATGTTAAGGTGATGATCTTTTTTAATTTTTAAAAATTATATTATGTAATTTAACTAAAATTTCACATGCAAATTGCTGGTTGCCTTGGATATTTCCTTCACAGTCCTCTGAAATCAAGTAGTTATTTGGGTAAAAAAAGGTAAGTTTACAAGGAATAGCCAAGGCTATTTCTATCTGGAGTTAGACAGATTTCAGATTTGTGTTTAAATTGATTTTTTTTTCCAGAACAAATATTTGACTCAGCAATCCAATTACTGGCTGTATACCCAAAGGAATATAAATAATTCTAGCATAAAGACATATGCTCATGTATGTTCACTGAAGCATTATTAACAATAGCAAAGACAAGGAATCAACCTAAATGCTCACCAATCATAGACTGAATGAAGTAAACCTGTACATATACACCATGGAACACTATGCAGCCATAAAAAAGAATGAGATCACATCCTTTGCAGGAACATGGATGGAGTTGGAAGCCATCATCTTTAGCAAAATTATGCAGGGACAGAAAACCAAATAATGCATGTTCTCACTTATAAGTGGGAGGTAATGATGAGAACACATGGACACAAAGAGGAGAACAACAGATACTGGGTCATACTTGAGGGTGGAGGGTGGGAGAAGGAAGAGGATCAGAAAAAAACAACTACTGGGTATTTGAGTTAGGACCTGGATGATGAGATACAACAAACCCTTGTGAAAGAAATTTACCTGTATAACAAATCTGCACATGTACACTGAACCTAAACATCCTCTCCAGCATCTGTTGTTTCCTGACTTTTTAATTATCACCATTCCAGCTGATGAGATGGTGTCTCACTGTGGTTTTGATTTGCATTTCTCTAATGACCAGTGACGATTAGCTTTTTTTTCATGTTTGTTGGCCACGTAAATGTCTTCTTTTGAGAAGTGTCTGTTCATATCCTTTGCCCACTTTTTGATGGGGTCGTTTGTTTTTTTCTTGTAAATTTGTTTACATTCTTTGTAGATTCTGGATATTAGCCCTTAGAACCTGAAATACCATACCTGCAATCCCATTACTGGGCATATACTCAAAGGATTATAAGTTATTCTGCTATAAAGACACATGTACTCATATGTTTATTCCAATACTGTTCACAATAGCAAAGACTTGGAACCAACCCAGATGCCCATCAATGATAGACTGAATAAAGAAAATGTGGCACATATACACCATGGAATACTATGTAGTTATAAAAAAGGATGAGCTCCTATTTTTTGCAGGGCCATGATGAAGCTGGAAACCATCATTCTCAGCAAAGTGACACAAGAACAGGAAAAAACTGAATAGCACATGTTCTTACTCATAAGTGGGAGTTGAGCAATGAGAATGCATAGACATAGGAAGGGAAATATCATACACCAGGACCTGTCAGGTGGAAGGATAGCATTAGGAGGACTACCTAATGTAGATGATGGGTTGATGGGTGCAGCAAGCCACTATGGCATGTATATACCTATGTAACTAACCTACGTGTTCTGCACATGTATCCCTTAAAGTATTAAAAAAAAGTCTCCTAATAAAATGTAGCCTTCTGTTTTATAAATGATACCTGTAGAGGAGAAAAAAATGCTTTTTTTAAAAAAAAAAATCAGTAGCTGGGTGCAGTGGCTCACACCTGTAATGCTAGCACTTTGGAACGCTGAGGCAGGTAGATCACTTGAAGTCAGGAGTCCAAGACCAGCCTGGCCAACATGATGACACCTCATCTCTACTAAAAATACAAAAATTATCCAGGTATGGTGGTAAACACCTATAGTCCCAGCTGCTCAGGAGGCTGAGGCAGGAGAATCGCTTGAACCCATGAAGCAGAGGTTGCAGTGAGCTGAGATTGTGCCATTGCACTCTAGCCTTGGCCTTGCAGTGAGACTCTGTCTTAAAAAAAAAAAAAGTCAGTAAGTTGCTTCAAAAATTATGTGTCCTTTGGATACTTATTGCTTTTAAATATAATATTTTCCAAACTTAAAATACAAAAACACTGATTGAATATATTATTCAATTGCTATTTTTAATATTTTGATATTATGTATTAAAACCTATGGATAGTTTTCATATCTGTTTTCAAGAGTTTTGCCTATTTGCTGTTGTATTTATTTAGCCATGATTTCTCATAGATTTTTTTTCAATATTGACCATAAAGGACATCAAAATTAGCACTACTTTGATGAAACTAAAACTTTAATCCCCTGGCTAAGAAAAACAATAAATAAGCAACAGTCTTGAAATTGTGGACTGCTACCATTCAATGCACAGAAGACAAAGATTTCAATGACTATATAAATAGGAACTATTTCTACAAAGCTCTCCAAGGATCTAAGTGGAATCTCAGAAGCTGCTGAGAATTTAGTAGATTCTAAAATTTGAAAGATGACATTCACCTTTGAACACACTGTGAAGGATTGATAAATTCTATCAGGTGAGATGTTTTAACTAAAATGGCTCATCATCTGTTTTCTATTGGGTGAGTTTGACCTTGCATTTTACTTTCTGGGTGTTCATTATATCTTCCAACAGTATTGCCCATAGTATTTTATGAACTTCTCCCATCCACGTTGAGTAAGTAGATATCTATATTAGACGTTGACATGCTTTGGCTATATCCCCACCTAAATCTCATCTTGAACTGTTGTTCTCATAATTCCCACATGTCGTGGGAGGGATCAGGTGGAGACAATTGAATCATGGTGGTGTTTTCCCCCATCCTGTTCTTGTGATAGTGAGTTAGTTCTCACGAAATCTGATGGTTTTCAAAAGGGGTTTCCCCTTTGCTGGGTACTCATTCCTTCCCTGCCTGCCACCATGTGAAGAAGGACATGTTTGCTTCCCCTTCTGCCATGATTCTTTCCCGAGGCCTTCCCGGTCATGTGGAACTGTGAGTCAATTGAACCTCTTTTCTGTATAAATTTTCCAGTCTCAGGCAATTCTTTATAGCGGTGTGCGAATGGACTAATAAAGATGTTAAAATATGTATCAGTTCTTGTTAAACCAGAGGAGAGAAATCACACATTGATTTCAACAGTGTGATATAAAGGATTATTGATGATTACAGGGGATTGAAGTAATGGGGTAGCTTGCTAGTTAGAAATAAAGAGAACTCTACAAAGAACAGGAAAGCTGAAAAAAGAAACTAGCTGTTAACTCCATGGATGGGAAGAATACTGAAAAAGGCATTCTCACCCTGGCCCTGAAATCCACGCTTTGTTTGAGAGGCTGCGGCCTGGCCTATTTGGGTGGCTGAAAATTTCGCTGAGGTGCCCTATGCAAAAGGCTCTGAAAACTGCAAGAGGGATTAACAGGAAAAGCCAGTCACAGGTAGTTTCCAGGCCTCAGAACTCTCTCTGAAAGTGTCATAGAGGGTGCTAGAGAGTTGTCCACAGAGAGCTGCTATGTCTAGCTAGCAGCCACTTGCTGCAGAAAACAAAAGCACCCTAGTCAAGGAAGAAAACCCTCCTCTCATGTACTTAGCCCCACTGCCAGGACATTCTACTGAAAATTCATACCACCCTGCCAGCTGGCAAAAGAGAAATTCTCCAGTATAATACATAGCAATGAAAGGTTATTTATAGCTGAGATTCAAGAGATTGGTAATTGGTGCAAAGCACTTCTGATGGCAGTAACCATCCGAGCTCCTTCATAGTGATAACAACTATGTGGTTCTAACTTTTGCACTATATAGCATTCAAATGCCTTCTTACTAATCTTCACATTCTTATATGCACAGAAATCATTTCTGCTGTACTATATCCAGCCATTTCTGCAGTCTGAAACTATTTATAGAAAAGTCTATTGCCAGAATTTCTGAAGGGTTGAGTCCTATGAAATAAAGTTATTGTTGCAACAATAACTTATTTTTACTTCCTAAAGTGTTAAGCTAATACTTTAAAAAATATTTTGCAGCATTCTGATAAACCCTTTCTTGGACATCTGAGATGGTCCCATTTTCATCAACATTACATGGCCCTCAGCATTGAAAGAGGTTGAAAAGGATCTTAATTATTTGTTTGTATTATTTGGCAGGTGCTTTTATAGACAGTGTCATTATGTTATGGCAACGACCATCCCTGTTAGCTTTTACTTTCCACTTTAAACATGACAACAATAATACCAAGCGAGATGTTTAAAACATACAAAGGTCACATAGTCAATAAGTGCTAAAAAGAGATTTGCACTCAGGTCTATCATATTCCATGAGATTTCCACACTGCCTTTGCCATTCTAAGTGTGATCTGTGGACCATCACATTGACATCACCTGAGATATTGAGAGAAACACAAAATCTCAGGTAGCGTCTGAGACCTAGTGAATCAGAATAGAGTTTTCACAAGTTCTCCAGATAATTTATGTGCATATTAAATTCTGAAAAATGCTATGCTATGCCCCATGGCTTTTTATCACTATTGGTGGTGTTTGTATATTCCAGTGTCCTATGCTGGACACTGCTGAGATTGTCTGAAATTTGTAGTAAACTCTAAAATCAAGCTAATACAATTCTCCAGAAGTCCTGATTATAATACTCAGTACACACATTTATAGCCACACACACACACACACACACACACACACACACACACACACACACAAATACACGCACACACAATGCAGAGAAAGAGAGATCTTACTGAGAAATGTAACCAAAAATATAGATATTATCATAGGAGGTTGATTTAATAACTTTTGCTGCAATAAAATAGGTAATTTATTGTGATCAGCAGAGCAACCAGCAAAACACTTCCTCTTTTTCATGTGAGAAATGTGAGACCCACATGTCATGGGGAAAAAAAATACAATAATAAATTGTGGGTGTGGATACCTTAATTATCCCCAGATTACTGGTTGCCAGACTCTTTGTTTTTCTCCACTTTATTAAAACTCCAAAAATATTGAAAGGCTTCCAGGCATCATTTACTTTGCAACTGGAAAGAGCCTCCAGTGTCAAAGTATTAAATATATTTATCACTTCAAAGTCATTGTCCTGTGATGTTTGCATGTTTTTAATAAAGCAATAAACATTGTAGAAATAATGAAAAAACGTTTCAGTGCAGACAGCAGGAAGCAGTAAACCAGACTACAGGAACTCATGCCTAGAGAGCAGTGTTTTGATCACCCAAACGATTGGTGGCTGGCACTGCTGCTGTTTGCTTTCTGCTGCAGTTCTTGCTCTTGAAGTTTCCTTTCATTTCCTCCTATCCTATTTTTTAGAAAATTGTATTTAAAAATATTTATAGAAGATATTTTTTGAAACATAGTCTTTATATAATCTTTGAAAAAATCACCATGGTGTGAGTCCATAATCTTGGCATGCTGTATATTTGGGTGTGCTTATGCACTAAGCACCCGGGATGATGCTGTTGAAAACATGGTTGTTCTTAAGCTTATTTTGATTTGGGAGAGGTGATCAGTCCAGGTACAGCTTATCATGTTCAGGTGAGGTAATCAAAACTCACAAGGTTGGCTAATGGGAATTGGTAGGGAGTATCTCTCTAAGGAAATGAAGTTGGGCTTTATTTTTTATAAAGTCTGATATAGCATGCTGATTAACAGCTGCCCTATGGAATGAACCCTACTAATTCTCGCTGCGTAACTCTGAGCAGGTTAGTTGACTTTCCTCCTGATGTTGTAATGAACATAAAAAGAATCAGCAATACATTTCCAAATGTTTGGCAAGTACTCAATAAAGTTGGTTGTAATGTTTCCGCTCTGCTAACTGTACAGGATTGACAGTATTTCTCCATATGTGATTAAAGCTTCTTTACAGACATGGTTTTTAATGTTTGTTAAAATTCTGTTGTTTGTTCCTACCATAATTAACATATTCCCGGAGTTTATTGGGAATTTTCCACTATTTTAAATGGACTCAGGCTAGTATTTTTACATGTAATTATTTGTCCAAATACCTAATTATTTACCTGGGGGGGGGGGGGAAACAGCCTATTGGTTGAAGTAAGTAGATACATGTCAAAAGAATTGTAAAAATTAGTGTGTGAGAGTACCAGTCACAGCTGTGTCTTGAAGTTCACTTGAACTTTAGATCTGTGAATCATTGATCAGATGAAAAACTTCCAACTGACTTAGGTTCTAAAGGATTTAAGCTGCAAAGTGGATAGGGAAGATTTTGGCTAAGCGATATATGTGTAAGTGTGTGTGTGTGTGTGTGTGTGTGTGTTTTCATAAAGCAATTTACATATAGTTTTTATATATACATATATGTGGATTTTAATATACGTATCTAAAATATTTTGGCTTTTATAGTATATATGTAAACTGACTTCATTTAGAACATAAAAGAATACTTTCAGCTAAAGCTTGTTGGTAACTCAACAACCCTGCTCCATTCATCATTTCTAAGTATTTTCTAAAATAGCCTACATGATCTGTGGTGGAAAACTTTTCTCTTAGGAAACTTTTCTCTATATAAAACAAAAATATAAGAACTAGCCATCCAGAGATAACCACTTTCACATTAACATGCTATCATCATTTATTTGGATTTTTAAGATCCTGCAGAGCAGTTATATGAAATCTACATCAGTGTGGTAAAAATAATGTCTCTCACTGAGCATTCTTAAAATTCCATTTAAAACAAAATGAAGATTTTAAAAATTGCTACCAAATTTGCTTTCCCAATAATGTCTGAATAAACCATATTCTACCTGGAATTATACTCCCAACCCCTGGCTCAAAACACCCTACATTGTAAATGCATCCACCCTATGAATTTCTACTCATTTTTTAGAAAATGGAAACTGTATTACTTCAATATTAAAAGTCTATAGAACATATAAGATCAGTTTATAAGATAAAAATAAAATAAATGTCTGTACTCATCACAGGACTTAAGAAATTAGGTATTTGGAATTCCCCAGTACTCAACCTGATATCATTTACCTTTCTTGCCCACATGGCAAAGTATTATTCTGAATACTATGCTTATTATTTTCTGCTTTGCTTTGCTTTATGGTTTTAACACCAATGTATAAACTGGCAAACAACAAAATATGTATTGCTGCCTATATTTTTTCATGCTTTTAGTTTTAGACTCTGAATTATGTTTTTAGAATTATCCATATTAGTGATATAGATGTAGTGTATTTTTTCACTGCTGTATAGTATTCCATTATTTAAACAATCACAATGTACTGATCCATTCTTCTTTTGATGGACATGTGGACTATTTTGAATTTTCTGCTCCTACAAACAATATTGTTATGGACATACTTACTCATAAACTCTGATGTAATATGAATGCACAAAGATCTTTATAGCCACCAGGAATGGAACTGCTGATACATGGGGTTTAACCAATAAAATTTAGTAGATTTCACCAGCTTTTCCAAGCGACTACACTGATTTACAGTATTACATATAGTGAATGGAAATTTCTATTATCTTATATCAAACTTGCTATAAACTCACTCAATTTTGGCAATCTGGTAGGTCTGACAATATATTCATTCTGATTATAATGTGCATTTCCCTGCATTAATAATATATTAATCTATTAGAGATCAGTAGAGACTTTTTGTATCAATAAGACTGATCTTTATTGTGTAAGTGTTGCAAGTGTTTTCTGCAAAGCTGTGCCTTGCCTAAAGTGCTCTATTGTCTTGTGATAAAAGAAAGCCTTACTTTTAATCAAATGAAAATATTAATTATTTAATTTGTTTACTTACATACAAATGGCCAACAGATATTTAAAAACATGTTCAACAAAACTACTCATTAGGGAGATGTAATTAATACCACTGTGAGATATGACCTCACACCTGTTAGAATGGCTATTTATCAAAAGGACAAAAGATAAAAAGTGTTGTTAAGGATGTGGAGAAAAGGGAACCTCCACACAGCTAGTGAAAGTATAAATTAATACTGCTATTAGTGGAAACTGTATGGAAGTTTCTCAAGAAATTAAAAGTAGGACTATCATATGACCTAGCAATCCCAGTCCTGTGTGTATAGCCAAAGGAAATAAAATCAGCACGTTCAAAAAATATTTGCACTCCCATGTTCATTATAATATTATTCACAATAGTCAAAACATGAAATCAACCTAAGTGTCCAACAACAAATGAACAGGTAAAGAAAATGTGATATATATATATATACACAATGGAATACCATTCAGCCTTATAAAAGAAGGAAATCCTGTTATTTGTGGAAACATAGATGAAACTGGAATGCATTTGTCATGTGAACTTAAGATATCTGGAACAGGTCTCAGTCAATTTAGGAAGTTTATTTTGCAAAGTTTAAGGATGTGTGTATGACACAGCATCAGGAGGTCCTGACAACATGTGCCCAAGGTGGTTGGGGTACAGTTTGCTTTTGTACATTTTAGGGGAACATAGTGCATCAGTCAATACATATAGGATTGACCTTGGTTCCATCTGGAAAGGCAGGACAACTCAAAGTGCTTCCAGATTAAGCATAAGCTGATTGGCAATTGGTTGAAAGTATTATTATAGTAGAAAGCAATGTCTGGGTTACAGTAAGGGGTTGTGGAAACCAGAGTTTTATCCTGCAGATGAAGCCTTCAGGTAGCAGACTTCAGAGAAAATAGATTGTAAACGTTTCATATGAGACTTAAGGTCTGTGTTGACATTAATACTGGAGGAGTATAATGAAGAATGCTCAACCCCTCCTTCCCATCATGGCCTGCACCAGTCTTTCAGGTTAAATGTTGGGGTGCCCTGGCTGAGGAGGGAGTGCATTCTAATTTTATTTTTGGTTTACAGTTAAGTGAAATAAACCAGGCATAGAAAGACAAATGCCACATGATCTCATACATATATGAACTCAAAGTTGAACTTATAGAAACAGAGAATAGAATGGTGGTTACCAGGTGTTGGGGATGGAAGGAAGGGTTGGGAGGGGTGCTGGTCAAAAAATACAAAAGTTCAATTAGAAATTGAAGATGTCAATTGTACAACATGTGACTATAGTTGATAACAAGGTATTGAGCTATTGAAACTTACTATGAGAGTAGATTTTAAGTGTTCTCATCATGAATAAATAATATGTAAGGTGATGCATATGTTAATTTACTCTATTTATACATTTCAATGTGTATATACTTCAAAACAACATATTGCACGTATTAAATTTTTACAATTTTTTGTCAATTTCAAAAGCTGTCTGTGTCTTAAGAATCTTTGCCACTCCAGAGTTGATAAAAAATTCTCCTTATTTGGCTTCCAAAAAATCTTATAGACGTCATTCATATTTATGACTTTCATCTCCTTTGTTCCTTTTGAGTAGAACCTTAAAAATAAATCCAGCTTCACTTTTTTCTTATGTAGATAACTGATTATCCTAGCCCATCGCTTTCCTACTGATGTGCAGGGTTTGCTCTCTGATTTCTTACCTTCTTGGTTTTGCTTCTTGATTTTATTGTGTTCTAGTATTCTATTAACCTGTCCTGTGTCCTTTCCAGAGTTTATTGTTTTATAAGTGTTGATAACCACAATTGTAAGTTCTATCTCTTCTTTGACTTCAAGAATATCTTACTGATTTTCGATTACTAATTATTCTATGCATATTTTAAAATCAGTATTGTCAGATTTCATTGAGAGATTCCATTCATATTTTAATTAGAATTTCACTGGTCTACAGAGCAGCTTCTGATGAATTGGCATCTTTATAACAGTGTGAATCCAAAGGTGTCTGAGACAGGTTTCAATCATTTTAGAAAGTTTACTTTGCCAACGTTAAGGACATGCCCATGAAACACCCCCAGAGGGTTGTGATGACCTGTGCCCAAGGTGGTAGAAGTACAGCTTTGCTTTTGTATATTTTAGGGAGACATAATATATTAATCATACATGTAAGATTTACATTGGTTCAATCTGGAAGAGTAGGACAACTTGAAGTGGGGGGTGATGGGGAGGGGAGAAGAGGTATGAGGTCCTCCAAGTCATAGGTACATTTAAACATACTCTGATGGGCAATTGGTCGTAAGAGTTATTATTAGTAGAAAGGAATGTTTGAGTTAAGATAGGGGTTGTGGAGACCAAAGTTTTATCCTGCCGGTGAAGACTCCACATAGTAGGCTTCAGAGAAAATAGGTTGTAAATGTTTCTTCTAAGACTTAAGGTCTGAGTTTATGTTAATGCTGGAGGGGTATAATGAGGGCATGTCTGACCCCATCTTCCATTCTGGCCTAAAGTAGATTTCAGGTTAACTCGAATTCCTTGGCTAAGAAGAAGGGTCCATTCAGGTTGATGGGGGACCTCAGAACTTTATTTTTGGTTTATACTAGACTTTTTTTTTAAGAAAATGGTATATTTCTCCAAATTTATAGGACTTTTTAGTATTGTTAAATGTCTTATCATTTTATCTTATTTTATTTTTTTATTGCATTTTAGGTTTGGGGGTACATGTGAAGAACATGCAAGATTGCTGCATAGGTACACACATGCCAGTGTGATTTGCTGCCTTCCTCCCCTTCACCTATATCTGGCATTTCTCCCCATGCTTTCTCCCAAACTCCCCACCCCCTGCTTTCCATCCCTTATTGCCCCCCAAGACAGACTCCAGTGTGTGATGCTCCCCTTCCTGTGCCCATGTGTTCTCATTGGTCAACACCCACCTATGAGTGAGAACATGCGGTATTTCATTTTCTGTTCTTGTGTCAGTTTGCTGAGAATGATGGTTTCCAGGTTCATCCATGTCCCTACAAAGGACACCAACTCATCATTTTTGATGGCTGCATAATATTCCATGGTGTATATGTGCCACATTTTTCCTGTCCACTCTATCATCATCGATGGGCATTTGGGTTGGTTCCAGGTCTTTGCTATTGTAAACAGTGCTGCAATGAACATTTGTGTGCATGTGTCCTTATAGTAGAATGATTTATAATCCTTTGGATATATACCCAGTAATGGGATTTCTGGGTCAAATGGAATTTTTTTTCTAGGTCCTTGAGTAATCGCCACACTGTCTTCCACAATGGTTAAACTAATTTATACTCCCACCAGCAGTGTAAAAGTGTTCCTATTTCTCCATATCCTCTCCAGCATCTGTTGTCTCCAGATTTTTTAATGATTGCCATTCAAATTGGTGTGAGATGGTATCTCAATGTGGTTTTGATTTGCATTTCTCTAATAACTAGTGATGATGAGCATTTTTTCATGTTTGTTGGCCTCAGGTATGCCTTCTTTTGTAAAGTGTCTGTTCATATCCTTCACCCACTTTTGAATGGGCTTATTTGTTTTTTTCTTGTAAATCTGTTTTAGTTCTTTGTAGATGCTGGATATCAGCCCTTTGTCAGATGGCTAGACTGCAAAAATTTTTCCCATTCTGTTGGTTGCCAATTCACTCTAATGACTGTTTCTTTTGCTGTGAAGAAGCTGTGGAGTTTGATTAGGTCCCATTTGTTTACTTTGGCTTTTGTTGCCAATGCTTTTGGTGTTTTGGTCATGAAGTTTTTGCCTACGCCTATGTCCCAAATGGTTTTGCCTAGGTTTTCTTCTAGGGTTTTTATGGTGTGGTCTTATGTTTAAGTCTTTAAAGCATCTGGAGTTAATTTTAGTGTAAGGTGTCAGAAAGGGGTCTAGTTTCTGCTTTCTGCACATGACTAGCCAGTTTTCCCAACACCATTTATTAAACAGGAACTCCTTTCCGCATTACTTGTTTTTGTCAGGTTTGTCAAAGATGAGATGGTTGAAGATGTGTGGTGTTGTTCTGTTCCATTGGTCTATATCTCTGTTTTGGTATGAGTACCATGCTGTTTTGATTACTGTAGCCTTGTAGTATAGTTTGAAGTCCAGTAGTGTGATGCCTCCTGCTTTGTTCCTTTTGCTTATAATTGACTTGGCTATGTGGGCTTTGTTTTGGTTCCATATGAAGCTTAAGGTGGTTTTTTCCAGATCTGTGAAGAAAGTCATTGGAAGCTTGATGGGAATAGCGTTGAATCTGTAAATTACTTTGGGCGGCATGGCCATTTTCACGATATTGATTCTTCCTAACCATGAACATGGAGTGTTTCTCCATCTGTTTGTGTCCTCTCTTATTTCATTGAATAGTGGTTTGTAGTTCTCCTTGAAGAGGTCCTTTACATTCCTTGTTAGTTGTATTCCTAGGTATTTTATTCTCTTTGTAGCAATTGTGAATGGCAGTTCATTCTTAATTTGGCTCTCTTTAAGTCTGTTTTTGGTGTATAGAAATGCTTGTGATTTTTGCACATTGATTTTGTATCCTGAGACTTTGCTGAAGTTGATTATCAGTTTCAGGAGATTTTGGGCTGAGATGATGGGGTCTTCTGGATATACAATCATGTCGTCTGCAAATAGAGACAATTTGACTTTCTCCTTTCCTATATGAATACCCTTTATTTCTTTTTCTTGCCTGATTGCTCTGGCTAGAACTTCCAATACTATATTGAATAGGAGTGGTGAGAGAGGGCATCCGCATCTAGTGCTAGATTTCAAAGGGAATGCTTCCAGTTTTTGCCCATTCAGTATGATATTGGCTGTTGGCGTGTCGTAAATAGCTTTTATTATTTTGAAATACATTCTGTCAATACCTAGTTTATTGAGGGTTTTTAGCATAAAGGGCTGTTTAATTTTGTCAAAGGCCTTCTCTGCATCTATTGAGATAATCATGTGGTTTTTGTCTTTGGTTCTGTTTATGTGGTGAATTTTGTTTATAGACTTGCATATGTTGAACCAGCCTTGCATCCTGGGGATGAAGCCTACTTGATCATGGTGGATAAGCTTTTTGATGTGCTGTTGCAATCAGTTTGCCATTATTTTATTGAAGATTTTTGCATCTATGTTCATCATGAATATTGGCCTCAAGTTTTCTTTTCTTGCTGAGTCTCTGCTGGGTTTTGGTATCAGGATTATGTTGGTCTCATAAAATGATTTGGGAAGGATTCCCTCTTTTTAGATTGTTTGGAATAGTTTCAGAAGGAATAGTACCAGCTCCTCTTTGTATGTCTGGTAGAATTCTGCTGTGAACCCAACTGGACCTGGGCTTTTTTTGTCTGGTATGCTCTTAATTGCTTTCTCAACTTCAGACCTTGTTATTGGTCTATTCAAGTTTTCTACTTCTTCCTGGTTTGGGCTTGGGAGGATGCAAGTGTCTAGGAATTTATCCATTTCTTCCAGGTTTACTAGTTTATGTGTATAGAGTTGTTTGTAATATTCTCTTATGATGGGTTGTATTTCTGTGGAATCTGTGGTGATATCCTCTTTATCATTTTTATTGCATCTATTTGATTATTTTCTCTTTTCTTTTTTATTAATCTGGCTAGTGGTCTGTCTATTTTGGTGTTGAGTTTTTTTTATCTTGCTCTCCTAGCTTTTTCAATTTTGATGATGGAGGGTAGATTTTAGATCTCTCGTTGCTTCTCTTGTGTGCATTTATTGCTATATATTTTCCTCTAGAGACTGATTTAAATGTGTCCCAGAGATTCTAGTATGTTGTGTCTTCATTCTCATTGGTTTTGAAAAACATCTTTATTTCTGCCTTCATTTCATTGTTTATCCAGTCAACATTCAAGAGCCAGTTCTTCAGTTTCCATGTGCCATTCTGAGTTAGTTTGTGAATCTGAGTTCTAACTTGACTGCACTGTGGTCTGAGAGACTGTTTGTTATATTTTCTATTCCTTTGCAATTGCTGAGGAGTGACTGACTTCCAATTATGTGGTCAATTTTAGAGTAGGTGTGATGTGGTGCTGAGAAGAATGTACAGTCTGTGGATTTGGGGTGGAGAGTTCTGTAAAAGTTTATTAGATTTTCTTGGTCCAGGTCTGAGTTCAAGTCCTGGATATGCTTGTTAATTTTCTGTCTTCTTGATCTGTCTAATATTGACAATGGGGTGTTAAAGTCTCCCACTATTACTGTGTGGGAGTCTAAGTCTCTTTGTAAGTCATTAAGAACTTATTTTATGTATCTGCGTGCTCCTTATTGGGTGCATATATATTTAGGATCATTAACTCTTCTTGTTGCATTGATCCTTTTACCATTATGTAATGCTCTTCTTTGTCTCTTTTGATCTTTGTTGGTTTAAAGTCTATTTTATCAGAAACGAGAATTGCAACTCCTGCTTTTTTTTACTCTCCATTTGCTTGGTAAATCTTCCTCCATCCCTTTTTTTGAGCTTTGTGTATCCTTTCATGTGAGATGGGTTTCCTGGATATAGCACACTGATGGGTTTTGGCTTTTTATCCAGTTCGCCAGTCTATGTCTTTTCACTGGGGCTTTTAGCCCATTTACATTTAGGGTTAATATTGTTATGTGTGAATTTGATCCTGCCATTCTGATGCTAGCTGGCTGTTTTGCCCATTAGTTGATGTGGTTTCTTCATTGTGTTGATGCTCTTTACCTTTTGGTCTGTTTTTGGAGTGGCTAGTACTGGTTGTTCCTTTTTATGTTTAGTGCTTCTTTCAGGAGCTCTTGTAAAGTAGGCCTGGTGGTGATGAAATCTCTGAGTACTTGCTTCTTCATAAAAGATTTTATTTCTCCTTCACTTATGAAGCTTAGTTTGGCTGGATATGAAATTTTGGGTTGAAAGTTCTTTTCTTTAAGGATGTTGAATATGGGCCCCCACTCTCTTCTGGCTTTTAGGGTTTCTGCTGAGAGATCTGCTGTGAGTCTGATGGGCTTCCCTTTGTGGGTAACCCAACCTTTCTCTGTGGCTGCCCTTAGCGTTTTCTCCTTCATTTCAACCCTGGTGAATCTGATGATTATGTGCCTTGTGGTTGCTTTTATTGTGGAATATCTTTGTGGTGTTCTCGGTATTTCCTGGACTTGAACATTGGCCTGCCTTGCTAGGTTGGGGAAGTTTTCCTGGATAATAACCTGAAGAGTATTTTCCAGCTTGGATTCATTTTTTGTGTCACATTGTGGTACACCTATCAAACGTATATTAGGTCTTTTCACATAGTCCTATATTTCTTGGAGATTTTGTTCATTCCTTTTTACCCTCTTTTCTCCAATTTTGCCTTCTCATTTTATTTCATTGAGTTGATCTTGACCTCTGATATCCTTTCTTCTGCTTGGTCAATTCAGCTGTTGAAACTTGTGTATGCTTTGCAAAGTTCTCATGTTGCATTTTTCAGCTCTATCAATTCACTTATATTCCTAAGTTGTTTATTCTCATTAGCATTTCATCAAATCATTTTGAAAGTTCTTAGTTTTTTGCATTGGGTTAGAACATGCTCTTTTAGCTCTGAGAGGTTTCTTATTACTCACCTTCTGAGCCTGATTCTGTCAATTCATCACACTCGTTCTCCATCCTGCCTTGTTCCCTTACTGGTGAGGAGGTGTGATCACTTGTAGGAGGGGAGGCATTCTGTTTTCAGGTCTTTTCATCCTTTTTGCGCTGGTTTCTTCCTATCTTTGTGGATTTATCCACCTGTCATCTTCATAGTTGTTGACTTTCATATTGGGTCTCTGAGTGGATGTTCAGTTTGTTGATGATTAAGTTATTTCTTTATGTTTCTTAGTTTTCCTTCTAACATTCAAGCCCCTCTGCTGTAGGAATGCTGAGGTCCACTCCAGGCCCTGCTTGCCTGGGGATCACCTGCAGTAGCTGCAGAACAGTAGGGTTGCTGACAGTTTCTTCTTCTGCTGTCTTTGTCCCAGAAGGATACCTGCCAGATGTCAGTCTCAGCTCTCCTGTATGAGGTGACTCTTTGGATATATGGGGGTCAGGGATCTGCTTGAGGAGACAGTCTGTCTTTTATAGGAGCTCAAGTGCTGAGCTGTGAACTCCGTTGTTTATTCAGAGCTGCTGGGCAGGTACGTTTAAGTCTGCTGCAGCAGAACTCATAAACCTCCCCCCACTTTTTTTGTTTCCCAGGTGCTCTGTCCTGAGGAGTTAGGGCTTTATTTATGAGTTTCTGTTGTGCTGCTGCCTTTTTTCAGGGCCATCCTGCTCAGCGAGGAGGCAGCCTAGTCACTGTCTGCCTGCAGAGGCCTTGCTGAGCTGCTGTGGGCTCCACCCAGCTGCCATGTGAACTTCCCTGCAGTCCTCTTTATACAGGTATAGTTAGAACTGGCCTGGCAATGGCAACCCACCTCTATAATGGCAGAATCCCTCTGTAATGTCGGGCTGCCTCAGCAATGGCGGACTACCTCCATAGTGGTGGAGTGCCTCGGTAATGGTGGACGCCCCTTCCCCACAGAGCTGGACTGTCTTGGGTTCAGGTGTGCTTGCTGTGAAACTCTCAGTCCAGAGCATTTCAGATTGCTGCTTTTTGTGGGGGTGGGACCAGCCTAGCCTGATCACCTGGCTCCCTTCCTCAGAGCCCTTTTTCTTTCTTTTTAGTTGAACAATTGACTCTGTCTCACAGGCATTCCAGTCGCCTGTTGAAAAGGTGCCAGGATCTGTCTGATTTCCTGTGCAGCAACCCACTGCACTGGCTGAAACAGCTGCGCTGAAATTCATGGTGCTTTTTTGCCTGGGAATCTCCTGGCCTGGCTCCCTGTTTCAGCCCCCTTTATTATCAGTTGAATGGGCAACTCCGTGTCCCAGGAGCTCCAATTGCCAGTTAAAATGGCGTCCGGACCCACGTATTTTGTATGGAGAACCACCACACCAGGGCACTGGCCAAAACAGCCATGCCAGCCAAAACAGCCATGCTGGCGACCAGTGGGGCTCCTCTGCTTGGGAATCTCCTGGTCTGTGGGCAATAAAAATTCATCTGGAAATGCAGCATCCACTCACCCTCTGAGCTTTCACTGGGAGCTGCAATCCTGAGCTGCTCCTAATCAGCCATCTTGGATCCATCTGTCTGTCATTTTAAATTACAATGTTTTTGCAAACTTCTTATTAGATTCATTGTTAGGTACTCTATATATTTGTTACTATCATGTCATATTTATTTAAATTGTATTTTCTTTCTGATTGTTGCTGTAGTAAATAAATTGTTTTATTTTATATTGATCTGGCAAAATGATAGTCTATTTGTTAATTCTAATTATAATTTGGTAGGTTTGAAGATATTTATACATAGAAATTACAGTCTATCTTCATAATAATCATTTTGTATCTTCCTTTAAGAATTTGTTTTTAACAGCTTTGCTGTGGTATACTCCATGTACCATAAAATTCACCCTTTTAAAATATACAATGTAGTGTTTGTACATGTGTTTCTACAATTGTGTAATCATTGATGCTACCTAATTTTATAATATTTTCATCACCCAGAAGGAAGCCATGTGTCCATTAGCAGTGACTCCCATTCCTCTGCACCTTATCTTAAGCTACCACTTAGCTACTTTCTGTTTTAATGAATTCACTGTTTTGCATATTTCTTTGAAAGGAAATCATGCAGTGTGTGTGTTTTTGGTGCCAGCTTCATTCACCTAGCTTAATAGGTTCAAAGTTTATCTTTGTTGAAACATATATTAGAACTTCATTCTTTCTTAGTGCCAAATGATACTTTATTGCATGGACATACCACATTTCATTTATTTACCACTTTGTGAGTATTTTTGGCTTTGTTTCTTTTTTTTTTCTTATGAATAATACTGCCATGAGCATTCATGCACAAGTTAGTCTGTGTGGACTTCATTTTTCTTGAGTATAACCCAAAGGGCAGAATTGTTGGGTCACATGGTGATTCTCTGTTTAGCATTTTGAGGAACTGCCAGACTGCTTTAAAAGTGACTGTGTCATTTTAGAGCATTCTTTGCCATTGCAACTTCAAGTATGTCTTCTGCTTCTTTCTCTCTTTCTTGTATTCCATTATGCATATGTTACATCTTTTGGAATTGTCCCACAGTCCTTTGAAGTTTTGTTCTGTTTATTTGTTTTATTTTATTTTGTTTTCACATTTCAATATGGAAAATTTCCATTGACAACTCTCCAAGCTCACTACATATTTACTTGGCTGTGTCCAATCTACTAATGAGTCTGCCGAGGGCATTTTTTATTTCTGTTACAGTGTTTTTGATTGATTCTTGCATTTCCTTCTGATTTTTCTTAGAGCATCTATGTTTCTGCTTCTCCTGCCCATTTGTTCTTGAATGATCTCTGCGTTTCTCCATTAGAGCCCTTAACATACTAGTCTTAGTGATTTTAAATTTCCTGACTGATAATTCCAATATCTGCATTATATCTGGATCTAGGTCTGATGCTTCCTTTGTCATACATTTTTCATTGCTTGTAATTTTTGTTGATAGTGAGCATATTGCATTGGATAATAGAAACTGAGCTAAGCAGGCCTTTGTGCAAGAATTGTGTTAATATCCCTAGAGGTTAGGGTGTGTTTAATGTTCCTTGTAGTTATATATGTGATAGGCTTGAAATTCCTCTAGTCTCCTTGTGCTTGTCTCCCATCTTCATTTTGGGGTTTCCCAGAACTTTTCCTTAGAAAGAATCTGTCTTTTAACATTTTTAGCTGTAATTCATTGTTATTATGCTGGAGCTGTGTTATTGTGGTAAGGAGTGGGAGTTAGTGTACTATAATTTTCCAATTAAACCATTAATGAGCCTGTGTCTCCTTGTTGCGACCCTCACAAGTATTTCTTCAGTAGTGTATGTTTTGTCTTTTTGGCTACCATATTCCAAACTATTTCCTTAAAACCCTGACCCCTTCTGATATTTTCTTTCTCTCTTCTTTATGAAATAAAGAAAAACTAGAGAGAAGTAGGATGGGTGAGAGTCTCTTCCCCTGGCTGTTGAACAAGGCTCTTGGATATTCACAGTGAGAACCTGCAGGGCTTTTCAAAGGTAAAACACATGAAAGTATGGGTTTCTATAAGACTACAGCCCAAGCAGTTTCTCAAACTCATGCTATCCCACATTCAGTCTTCAAAAATTTTGAAAAATTATAGGACCATCAGGTTTTCATGCCTGCTTCAGAGTAACAGACACATTATACTGAAACAGCAAGGTTTGCAGCATAGAAAGAGTTGAATGGTGAAAGGGGACACAGTAAAGAGATGAGAGGAGACCCTCAAAACCATCTCTCCAAAGAGTTCTGGGTGGGGGTATTTAAGAATCATGGAGGCTGAGGGACTGGAGAATTGGGATTGTTGACTTTTCAGGGTAAGTGAGACAAAATCTTTAGGATATGGAAACTGCATTCTCTGGTGAGTCAACTCCTGTGGGGCCTTCAGACTAGCTGACATAAGTAGTTTCATTGGTATGCAGGACATGAAAGAATATCTCAAATGGAAAACATAACATTTTATAATGTTCAAGTTGCTATCTTTTTTTTTTTTTTTTTTTTTTGAGACGGGGTTTCACTCTTGTTACCCAGGCTGGAGTGCAATGGCGCAATCTCAGCTCACCACAACCTCTGCCTCCTGGGTTCAGGCAATTCTCCTGCCTCAGCTCCCCAAGCAGCTGGTATTACAGGCATGCACCACCATGCCCAGCTAATGTTTTACATCTTTAGTAGAGACGGGGTTTCACCATGTTGACCAGGATGGTCTTGATCTCTTGACCTTGTGATCCACCCGCCTCGGCCTCCCAAAGTGCTGGGATTACAAGCAAGTTGCTATCTTTAGAACAGTTAAGGGGAACTATAATCTTATAACTGGGTCTATGTGATTCTAAGTCAATAGGCAGCTTTTGCCTATTGTATGAGGGAGCAGGTCAAAGAGCAGGCTGACCTAATCATTAATACTGCATGTGCTGTGAGTCTGGCTTACCTTCTTTCCCCATCCTTTCTCCCTTTTTCTTGATTAATTTTATTGTTTATTATGATGGTTTTAGTCCCTGTGGGTTTGATCATACTTCAATCCTAATCTACTAGAAATCAGACCAAGACTGCTCTAGTTCTTTCCTTCTGGCAATGGGGTGTAATTCAGATAGGAGTCATGACTAAAGTCATGAAATTGCCTGTCAGAGGCCTGCAAGTATTTTCTAGCACACAGTACGGGATCTGGGAGGTGCAGCATGAACACACTAGTGCTTCTGTCCACTGTCTTAGCATAGCATTTAATTGCACACTGGAGTATAAGATAAATTTTAGACCTTTTTGTCAGAATCATAAGCCCAAATTTTAAGAGTTTTTGCAAAATAGATATAAAACTCTGTGATACTCATGTGCTCTTATTGCCACCCAGAGTCTGTTCTGTCAGTCTTATGATCTCTATTTTCACATTATTGCTGGTCAGTTGTATCTAAATCATAAAAGTGTAGGTGTATAACAAGATGTGTCTAAACTTCCATCCTATCATAGCCAGAAACTGTTTTAAGGGTTTGTTTGGAAGCTGGGGGTCCACAAGGGGGTCAGCTCAGTTGGGAGGTGGGGGTTAAGATTTTATTTTTAGTTAATCTTACCCCCTTTTTGGTCAAGATTTGATAGAGGCAGCATCAATGCCTAAACTTATATTTTGTCCCATATGGACAGAGTGGTGTGGCCACCTGCCCTGTATCCATCCAGTTTCTTGGTGGGGACCATATGGTCAAGGGGTTCAGAGCCAAAATACTTAGAGGCAATTAAATGTTCTGGGACAGATGGGAAGGGAGGTGAACAGGTACTCACTAACCCTGAAGGCCTTTTAAGCAATAGAAGAGCCAAAACCAAAAGCCAAAAAGTAAAGTTACAGAATTTAATCCTGGTCTTAGAAAGAGATTTGTAGCAATTAACTATGGAAAACATAACATTTTGTTAAACTCATTTAAGAAATTTAGAGAGGCAAAGATCCTCAGTTTGTCAGCTGTTTAGACATTTGTGTGACCATCCTTGACGTGGAAGCTCTGAACTATTAGACAGCAGGGTTTGCAGCAGAGAAAGAATTTAATGATTAAAGGGCACCAAGGAGATGGTAGTAGACTCTCAAATCCATCTTCCTGATATGTTCTGTGTTGGGGGTTTTAAGAGGATAGAGGACTGGAGTTGTTGATTTATAGGGATAAGGGCCATAAAATCATCAAGATGTAAAAACTGCATCCTTTGGTGAGTCAGCTCCTGTGAAATCCTTCAGACCAGTTGGAATCAGGGGGATCTTCGGTAGCTGCATTGGTATACAGGACCTGAAAGAGTATCTCAAAGGAAAATCTTAATATTTTATAAATATTTTATAATGTTCAAGTAGTTATCTAGAGAACAATTAAGGGGGATTATAATCTTGCAACAGGGTCTATGTGATTCTGAGGCAAGGGGCACAAAACAACTATGAGGAAGCAGGGCAGAGAGCCGGCTGACTTCATAATGAATGTTGCTTGTGCTGTAAGCTTGGTTTATTTTTATTTTCCTGCTTTCTTCTTCCCTGATTAACTTTATAAAGTTTATAGGGATGATTTCAAAATTATCATTGGCTATAAACTTTATAGGGAATGGTTTCGAAATTTTCAGTGGCTAAAAACAGAAAAAAGCAACTCGATTTAAAAATGGGAAAAAGACTTAAATTGACATGTCTCCAAAGAGGCCATACAGATGGCCAATAAGCAAAAAAAGATGTATAACATCACTAATTATCATCATGGAAATGATGTAACCATTTGATTTGCATTTGAAGTGTGTAATATCACTTCACAACCATTAGAATGGCTGTTATTTTTTTAATATCAGAAAAATAGCAAGTTTTGGTGAGGAAGTGGATATATTGGCATCTTTATGCATTGTTGGTGGGAATGTAAAATAGTCTAGCCACTGTGGAAAGCAGTACAGCAGTTGCTAAAGAAATTTAAAATGGGAAAACTATTATGCACCAATTCTGCTTCTAAGAATATACCCAAAATAATTAAAAGCAAAGACTCAAACAGATATATGTAAACCAGTGGGTCCAGCAGCATTATTCACAATGCTCAGAAGTGAAAGCAACACAAATGTTCATTGACAGATGAACAAATAAACAAGATGTGGCTTAGAAATACAATGCAATTAAGCCCTAAAAAGAAAAGAAATTTAGACATATGCTACAACATGGATGAAGCTGGAAGACATTATGATAAGTAAAGAAGCCAGTTACAAAAGAACAAATGTTATATGATTCCACTTTGTGAGACACAGAGTGGTCAACTCAAAGGGACAAAAAGTAGGGTAGTGGTGGCCAGAGGCTGAGGAAGGGGCAAGTGGGAAGTTATTGTTTAAGGGGTACAGTGTTTCAATTTGGGGAGATGAAAACATTCTGGAGATACTTGGTGGTGATAGTTGCATAGCAATGTGAGTGTACTTCATGCCACTGAATTGTACACTTAAATGGTAAATTTTGTTATTTTAAGTTTGTTACATTAAAAAATACTATTTAAGTCTTCTTACCAGTTTATGGCTACAGTGGCTTTTTTTCCAGGTAAATGGGTCTCAGCTGTTTCTCTCTGAATTTATCTGTCTCTCCAGATTTCAAGATGTGGTTTGCTCTGAATCCTCAGTTTGTCCAACTTTAGCTTGTATGGATTGGAATGATGACTTCTAGTTTTGTCTATGTCAGAGCTAAAATGTTATATTCCCACTAGCAGCATATGAGAGTTCTAGTTTCTTCAAGAATTTATATTTTCAGAATCTTAAACCACATTTCCCCCTCATGTCTTACTCTAATAACTAAGATCTCCATTGTAATATAAGTATAAATGGTGTAACAACAATGACGTCTAAGTGATCTAAAAAGAATGTGCTCAACATTTACTATTATGTGTATTTCCTGTAAATATCTTTGGGAAAGCATCAGACTTAATAAAATAGTTTTAGTTCTAGAAAGGTCAATTTCATGGAAAGATTTATTTTTGTCATGCCCAACTAACTTTTCCAACATTAGGGTCATTCTACGGTTGACAAAAATGAGTAATAAAATTAGGAAAGTTTAAGCCAGTTCAATTGCTCCATTTATCCAAAAGAAATTATAGAGTAAAGATATTTAGGGTACTTTGTGCCCTACCACTTTTTAAATAATTCTTACTAACAGTATAAAAAATTTAGGACATGAGACCTTTCTATTAATTAATTTATTAATATTCAAGAAGGAATATACTTTTAAAATGTTTTATAACTGTCCTTATTGAAAAAAATCAGTCATGGAGAAAATAGAAAAGTATGTTTATTTATTCTCAAAACACAAGGGCATATACAGAAAGGGTGAAAAATTGGCTAGGCTGTAATTGTGTCTTGATTTACTGTGGCATTTAAGTGGATGCCTTTATAACTATAGTCATCACCAAGGTAGTTACGATAATAATTTTAGCAGCATATATTCTAATTTATAAAACTGTAGCCCTGTGACTAAAAGTTTTGTACCTAAAGAGGAAAAGATTGCGAAACTACACAACTAGGTTAGAAGCAATATAAACCAAATTGTTTTGATTAAATTGCCTTTTGAGCTCATAATAATATGGTAAATTGCTAGTTTATTAGATCATTTTGTTGTAGTGCCCAATTCACCACTGTAATTTCCCAGTTCTACTTCCTGTGCTCTGGAGCATTTTTATCTGTTCAGCTTAATGGGTTTAGCTTTAACATAAATTGAACTCCTAATGCAATTTCCTTCTTTTTAAAACACTTTTCTTCTCAACTGACTTCATTTAAAACCCTTTTACACTCTTCACTGTTTGTTTGCATTTTATATTTGCGAGTAGAATATGATTATAGTAAGATTAATAATTATATTATCACATTATCATTTTTCTATGAATGGCTATATAACATGAAATCATAACTCATACTGTGCCCATCTAATTAACACTAGCTGAGTGGAGACAAAAACTAATCAAAGTATGGGGTGACATATATTATATGGCCAATAAATATATATTGAAGGCATATTACGTTCTGTAATATCTTAGCTCTGTGAATTCAGGAGTGGGTAAGACACAAATGGTGCAATACATTAATAATATAATTTATATATACTACATCATATTTGATTTAAATTTGCTCTGTATATAATTGTTAGAAGTTAAAGTTTAATGAAACAACTGAAACTGAAAGAATACATAAATCGATATATCAAATGCATGCATATGTACATATATATATATAATTGTGACTACACAACTGTATGTACATATACACATATATACATAACACAGGAGAAGGAAAAACTCTTTCTTACAGAGATTTATAAAAAAAAATCTCTTTCTTACAGAGAAATACTAACTAATAAATATAAGTGCAGTTATAAAAATCATTTTCTATACCATGTTAATAAATGTTTCAGGCAAAAAAAAATCAATGGATGGTAGAACTATTGGGTAAAAATTTGATGGGAAAAGGCTACATGCATTGATTCTAAGTATTTTCCAACAGATTAGTTATTAATTGCAGAGGGAAAAAGGTTAACTTGATAGTAGAGAGAAAGAAACCAGGCAGAAGCCAGACTTAATCTAGTGAAGCAAAGTTAATATAAAAAATATTGTGCTAAACTGTCATTATGTGCCTCCTGATGGAATATACAGGTCAATTCTACAGCATGATCTGGCTTGAAAAAATGTGAAGAAAAATCAGTGACTTCCATGAGCAAGAGTCCATTGCCTTGCTTCATTACATCATATTTCTGTCAGAGGCAATGTTGCTGGAATGCCATGCTGGTGTATATGGATGCTCTGTACAGCTGTGGAAGGAGCCTTCCTAGAAGCATCTGTTGGTGTGCATTGCATCTTTTCATGGTTCTTACTTGCATACTTTGTAACTCTTTCCTGTGGCCTGACTAACTTGGGACTAGAAGTAATGGCAGGTAGTGGTAGCAAATCCTGTGGAGAACCAACAGCCCTTTCAAGGCTGCTGTCACAGGAGAGGCCATTAGAGTTTGCTCAGGCAAGAAGAAACTAAATTCCTTCAGTGACTTCTGGCAAGCAAAGCCAGGCACAAGTTGGAAGTTTGTGAGATCTCCAGCTTTCTTAAATTCATATGTCTACACGATTTTCAGGATGCCCCTCTATTACAGTCAGTGCCCAAGATTTAACATATAAGATCCTATGTGATCATTAATTCAATCTACATTGTGATTCAGCTACTCATAGGTTTAGATTTGGGGTTTAGTTTCAGTAATGTTGGCCCTATAGCTAAAAGAGTAAAGGGTGTCTTTCACAGTAATAATATAAACTTCCTGACACTTTTAATTTTTTCTTGGGTCTTGAGGTGGATTTTTGAAATCCAAAACTCAACATTTTCTTTCCCAAGTCGTCCATAACACTTAGAAGCAACCAACCAGCTCCATCACTTTTTAAAATTTTCAATAAAAATATTCTATGTTAGCAGTTACTTGACTATCCAAAACATTGCCACCTTTAAGGCATCTGGTTACAGAAGTCTACAGGTTATTTAAGCAACACTTTTGCCAGTGCATACCACAGGACTACCAATGCCCACCTTTCTACTGGTGAAGGAGTCATTAACAGCTTTAAATCAAATTGAATCAGAGAACCAATTCCAGATAGCCCAGATCTAAATCACAGAACATGTCTTAAAGTTCTATTCTCCTGGAACAACTTTCAGGATTAATTTCAGTATAAAAGTTTGATCCAGGAAGTACCACCACTGTGAGTACCTTGGAATAATGGATTTATTATCTTAGGGATTAGACATCCCATAGTTGTGAAAGCTGATGGAAAAGCTTGTGGAAGGCTTTCACCTCCATGTCAGAAGGCCTTAGAGTCTTGAAAGCCGCTGAGATGGCAATGGGGAAGAAGTGCTAGGTGTAAAGCAAAGGGACGCAAGGACAAACTGGAATCAACCGGAGCAAAAACACATCAGCCTCATGTGGCCACCAACCCTAACATTGCATATCACTGGCAGAAGCCCAAGCCCTTTTCGATGAGCTGCAAGATTGATAACCCTGAAGGAGGAGCTCCATGGGAGCTGCAGGAGCTGGGGTCTTGACTGCAGTCCTCACCTAAAGGTGCATGGATGAATTATGACAATATGCATGAGTCCCACCAGGGCCTGGCAACCCACACCAATCTTCCCTGTGTGAAGCCACTGCTGCTTCACCTCCACCCTCCAAATCTCACACAGAATCTCTCCTGTGACCAGCTTAACTCAGAACCAAACGGGGAATAGAAATCTAGTCAACACAGCTCCAGTATAAATAGGTTGATTCAATACAATAGCATCACAGCATTTTCCTCAGAGAAATCAATGGGTTAAAGGTAGAAGAACAGTGAAGTGTTTTGATTATTTGACCTCAAAGACACTACTTCATTAAATTGAGTTGCAGTCAATAAGTAAGATCATATGATGTGCACCAATAAATAATGGCTGAATCTATTTCATTGTATTTGCTTTCTCTAGAGTATTAGTCAGTTCGTCAATTCTTCTGAAGCACACACAGACAAAAAGACTTTTTCCAAAAAGACTTTGTTTCATGCCTGAAATTAAATAAAGATGCAATTCTTTAAGAAATTAAGTAATATATAGTGTTTAAGATCAAGGTCTCTGGAGCGGCTTTTTAAAGGATAAAACCCGGTTTCCCTATTTATTTGCTATATGATCCTGGACAAATACTTTAAGCTGTCTATGCCCCAGCTTTCTCTTTTATAAAATAGAAATAGTATACACACCTATCTCAGAGATGTTGTGAGGATTAAATGTGTGGGTACAGACCTGAATAATTATATATATTTAAGTATTCATACATATGGACATAGTACATATATGGACATATGTATATTAAATGCTATATAAATATTATAGTAATTACAAATTAAAATATCCTTTTCAAGCACATTTGTCTTTTTAAAAATAAAGAGAATACAGTAAGTTATTTTTATAGCTATATTTCATAATAAGTGAAACTTGTCTGTATGATTCATGTGGAATGGCTTTTCCTTGATTCACATCTACTAAATAATCATTGCCTTTAGTGCCTTTGCACTTTTTGACAAAACACATAAGTCATACTGCATAGTGTCAAGACTACCATCTTGGTATAATTATAAGGCTAAACAATGTAAATACATTTCTTGTAAACCCATGGTCAAATTTTTTAAGTTCTATTTCACATTGGGTAATAAAGTAGTTAATATTTTATTTATATTTTCTATTTTACATGAAGTTTATCTATATTTGAATACTTCCATTTCACATCAATCAGTTATTTTTTTAAATTTTTAAAAAATATTTATTTAAATTTTTTAAATCACCTCTAGTCCACAAAATATGTGTGGATATCTCTTCATGAACAATAATTATCTGGTGGAATTATCTGCATTTCTAATAGTATGATATAATAAAAAACATAGATTTGGCCTTTGCTTCAGGGTTCCTCAGATGGGGCTCTTAAAACCCTTGCATATAAAGGTGCTAGAAAACATTTTGTTCTAACACTCCATCTCTGACCCTGTTTCCTGATACACAGCTCCCAAGATCTTTATGATTTCCTGAGTGTTAGGAGCATCTAACACAGAGCTCCTAAATACCTCAAAATTTCCTGGGTGAAGGGAGCATCTTTTGTTCTAATGAGGGAACTCTTGGTGGGCTACTGGATGGACTCTGGATGGGTACTGGTGATTAGAGGAAACAATCATGTGATAAGAGGGTTGAGACTTCGACTTTTACCCACTGACCTCCTGGGAGTGGAGAGGGGCTAAAGCTTGATTTGATCATCAATGGCTAATGATGTAATCATCATGTCTATGTAAGGAAACCTCTATTATATCCCCCAAAACACAGATCTGAGTTCTGGATTGCTGAACACTCTGAAGGTTCCTGGAGGTTGGTGCAGCAAGAGAGGGCTATGGACATTCTGCATACCTTCCCACATACCCTGTGCTGTGCATCTCTTGTACTGGGTTGTTCATCTGTATCCTCTCTCATATTCTTTATTAATATACCAAACTGGTACATATAAATAAGGGTTTATCTAAGTTCTGTGGCCCATCAAGCAAATTAATCACCCCAAAGAGGGGCTAGTGGGAACCCTGATTTATAGTCAGTCAACTGGAAATGTAAGTGACAATCTAACTACTTACAATTGGCATCTGAAGTGGGAGGGTCTTGTGGAACTCAGCCCTTAACCTGTGGAATATGACTATAACTCCAGGTAGAAAATACTACATTTGAGTTAAATTGTAGAACACCCAGGTGGTTTCCACCAGATAATTATTGTTCATGAAGAGATATCCACACATATTTTGTGGACTAGAGGTGAAGCATTCTGTGTTGAGTATGTTATTGAATGTGAGAGTAGGAAAAACACTTTAGTGTTTCCTATTTCTGATAACATTCAAATAAAAATTACAGGATGAAAATGAATTTAAAAAAATCAAAATCATACCAAGCATACTCTTAGACCACAGTGCAATAATAATGGAAATCAATATCAAGAATATCTCTGAAAATGACACAAATACATGAAAATTAAACAACTTGCTCCTGAATAATTCCTGAGTGGACACTGAAATTAAATAATTAATGAAACTCAGGACACAACTTACCAAGATCTCTGGGATACAGCTAAAGCAGTGTTAAGAAGCAGGTTTATACACCTAAATGCCTTCATCAAGAAGTTACAGGGCTGGGTGCTGTGGCTCATGCCTGTAATCCAATCACTTTGGGAGGCCAAGGCAGGCAGATCACCTGAAGTTAGGAGTTTGATACTAGCCTGATCAACATGGAGAAACCCCATTTCTACTAGAAAGGCAAAAAATTAGCTGGGCATGGTGGCTCATGCCTGTAAGCCCACCTACTTGGGAGGCTGAGGCAGAGGTTGCAGTAAGCCAAGATCACACCACTGCACTCCAGCTTGGGCAACAAGAGTAAAACTCCATCTCAAAAAAAAAAAGGTTATAAATAATTCAAAATAGCAATCTAATGTTACAACTAGAGAAACTAAAAATAAAAAAGCAAAACTAACAGAAAGAAATGAATAACTGAAATCAGAGAAATGAATGAAATTGAGATGTAAAAATCTATACAAAGGATCAATAAACCAAGAGCTGGTTCTACAAAAGCATAAAGAAGACTAACAGACTGCTAGCTAGACTTGACAGAAAAAGATGCAATTAAGCACAGCCAAAAATGACAGATATGACATTACAACCAATCCCAGAGAAATGTAAAAGATCCTCAGAGACTATTATGAATAACACCATGCACACAAATCTGAAAATCCAGAGAAAATGGGTAAGTTTCTGGAAAGACACAATCTTCCAAGATTGAATCAGGAAGAAGGCAAACACCTGCACAGCCTAACAACAAGTTCCGACATGGAATCCATAACAAAAAACAGACCAATCAAAAAAGTCCTAGACCAGATGGATTCACAGCCAAATGCTGCCTGAAGTACAAAGAAGAGCCAGTCCCAATTCTGTTGAAACTCTTTCAAGAAATTGAGAAGAGTCTCCTCCCTAACACATTCTGTGAAGCCAGCATCACTCTTGATACAAAAACCTGGCAAAAACACACCGAAAAAGAAGACTTTGGGCCAATATTCCTGATGAATATAGACAAAAAACATTCTTTACAAAGTGCTAGTAAACCAAATTCAGTAGCGTATAAAAAAGCTTACTCACTACTGTAAAGTAGGCTTCGTTCCTGGGATGCATGGTTGTTTCAAGATATGCAAATCAACAAATGTGATTCACCACATAAACAGTTAAAAACAAAAACTATGTGATGATCTCAATAAATACAGGAAAAACTTTCCAGGAAATCCAACATCCCTTCATGATAAAAACCCTCAATAGACTAGGCAATGAAGTACCAAGTCTGTAGTGTAGATTCTGGCTGAGCAACCGATGAAAGGAATATTCAAACACAGATATGCAGTGAAAGAGTGGTGTTCAGGGACTGCTTAGAGAGTAAGAAGTCTTGATACACTGGCACTGCTTGCTTTTATTCAGTACTCAATACAGACATAATACCAAAAGCCTGGAACCAACACCATCTATGAGTAATTAACATTGTTGTCTCCCTTTCAGGGAGCAGTCATGCACACGGATGAGCAAAGATCTGATTTAGGATAACATGAGTAAACAAGCTATTTAGATAAACTCTCCTACATTCCCTTGTGCCTATTCCTTGCCCTTTGCCTCATGATAAGAATAGCCACCTTCAGCCCATTCTTCCTCAAAGCTTTGCAAAACATCCCAGTCTTCCAAGAAGCTTTGTGTCTTTTCTATAATTTACCCTACCACCTTGACCAATCTCCTACACTGAAGGAACCTCAAAATAATAAGAGCCATCTATGACATACTCATAGCCAACATCATAGTAAACAGGCAAAAGCTGAAAGCATTCCTCCTTGAGGACTGGAAGAAGACAAGGATGTCCACTCTAAGAACTCCTATTTAACATAGTACTGGAAGTCCTAACCAGAGCAGTCATGCAAGAGAAGGAAATAAAGGCATCTGCATAGGAAAAGGAGAAGTCAAGCCATCCCTCTTTACTGACCATGTGAGTCTGTAACTAGAACATCCTAAAGATTCTGCCAAATAGCTCAGGGAACTGATAAAAGACTTTAGTAAAGGTTTAGGAAGCAAAATCAATGTACAAAAATCAGCAGCATTACTATACACCAATAACATTCAAGCTGAGAGTCAAATCAAGATTGCAACCCCATTCACAGTAGACATATACAAAAATGAATTCCTAGGAATACACCTAACCAAGGAGGTGAAAGATTCCTACAAGGAGAACTATAAAACACTGCTGAAAAAAAAATCAGAGATAAACAATAAATAGTAAAACATTTCATGATCATGGGTTGGCACAATCAGTATCATTTGTAGTCATTGGCCATACTACCCAAAGTATTGACAGATTCAAGTCTATTCACCTCAAACTACCAATGACATTTTTCACAAAATTAGAAAAAAAAACTATTCTAAAATTCATATGAAACCAAAAAGAGCCTGAATATCCAAAGCAATCATAAGCAAAAACAAACAAACAACAACAACAACAAAAACAAAGCTGGAGCCATCATATACCTGACTTCAAATTGTACTACAGGACTACAATAACCAAATCAGCATGGTAGTGATTGAAAAACAGATACACAGGCCAAAGGGACAGAATAGAGAACCTAGAAATAAAGCCACACATCTACAATCATCTGATGTTTGAGAAGACTGACTAAAACAAGCAATGGAGAAAGGACTTCCTGCTTGATAAATGCTGCCAGGATAACTGGCTGGCCATGAAGAATAAAACTGGGTACCTACCTTTCACCATACACAAAAAATTACTCAAAATTGATTAAAAATTTAAATGTGAGACTCAAACTATAACAATCCTAGAAAAAAAAAAAGCCAAAGAAATACTCTTTTTGACATTGGTCTTGGTAAAGTATTTATTGCTAAGTTCCCAAAAGCAATTGCAACAAAACCAAAAATAGACAAGTGGAACTTAAACTAAAGAGCTTCTACACAGCAAAATAAACTATCAACGGAGCAAAAAAGACAACCCACAGAATGTAAGAAAATATTTGCAAACTATGCCATCTGACAAAGATCTAATATGAAGAATCTGTAAGGAACTTAAAGAAATCAACAGGAAAAAACAAATAACCTCATTAATAAATGGGCAAAAGATATGAACAGATACTTCTCAAAAGACATACACAGGGCCAAAAAAATGTATGAAAAAATGCTCAGCATCACTAATCATCAGAGAACTGCAAATCAAAACCACAATGAGATAACATCTCACACCAGTTCAAATGACTATTATAATAAAATCAAGAAATGACAGATGCTGGCGAGGCTGCAGAGAAAAGGAAACACTTATACACTGTTGATGGGAATGTAAATTAGTTCAGCCACTATAAAAAGCAGTTTGGTAATTTCTCAAAAAACTGAAAACCAAATTACCATTCAACTCAGCAATTCCATTACTGGGTATATATCCAAAAGAAAATAAATCGTTCTACCAAAAAGACACATGCACTTGTATGTTCATTGAAATGCTATTCACAATAGCAGAGACACAGAATTGACCTAGGTGGTCATCAATGGTAGATTGGATAAAGAAAATGTGGTACATATACACCATGGAACACTACAAAGCTATAAAAAATACAAAGTAATACTCTGCAATGGATGTGGTTGGAGACCATAATCCTAAGCAAATTAATGTGGGAAAAGAAAACCAAATACTGCATGTTCTTATATATAAGTGGGAGATAAACATAGAGCACACAGAAACATTAATATGGGAACAATATATGCTGCAGAATAGTAGAGAGGTAGAGATGAAGGAGGTCATTGGTTGAAAAACTACCTATAAGGTACTATGCTCACCACTTGGGTGATAAAATCCATATCCCAAACTTCAGCATCATACAATATTCCCAGGCAACACATCTGAACGTTAAAAAAAAAGGTTGAAACTAAAAAAAATTCTGAGGTGAAATTTTGTCATTTAATATTGTAATGTTCTCATAGCAACTATTTGACTAATTTTGGAATTTAGTCATATTAGTCTTTTTTCACACTGCTGATAAAGACATAACAGAGACTGGGCAATTTACAAAAGAAAGAGGTGTAATTGGACTTACAGTTCAGCTTGGCTAGGGGAAGCCTGAGAGTCATAGCAGAGAGGAAGCCTCACAGTCATGGCAGAAGGCAAGGAGGAGCAAGTCACATCTTACTTGGATGGCAGCAGGCAAAGAGAGGAGCATTTGTGCAGGGAAACTCCCTTTTTATAATCATCAGATCTTGTGAGATTTAATTACTTCCCACCAGATCCCTCCCACAACACTTTGGAATTCAAGATGAGATTTGGCTATAGACAGAGCCAAACCATATCAATAGTCTTTTCTATTAACTTTTTAATTTAAATGTTTATTAACAATTTTGTTTTCTAAATCAAGCTGATATATTAGCTGCAATATATTACATTCATACTATATCATATGTTTATGTTTAGGTTTTTTTTTTTTGCTTTTTTATGCCAAAGATATTTTAAAACAGTAAATACATAAGGATGTATTTTTAGCTTATCTGGATGATATGGTAATTATGCCTTTGGACATATTTTTCTTAAGACTCTAAAACTTATTTTAAAATGATGGCAAATTATAATACATAATACATTAATAATAGCATTTTCTTAGGAGAGTGGTGCAGAAAATGGGATATAGGACTTATAATTTTACATAAAAATGTATTTGTATATTATAAATACAATTCAAACATATAATAATATTAACTATGAAATGGAAATGTGTGATGGAGAAGCACAGATATAAGAAAAGCAGAAATCCTCCTTGATGTTTTTTAAAAACCTGTAACAAGCTCAATGCAGTGGATCATACCTGTACTCCCAGCACTTTGGGAGACCAAGGTGGGCAGATCACTTCAGGTTAGGAGTTTGAGACCAGTCTGGCCAACGTGGTGAAACCCCATCTCTATCAAAAATACAAAAAATTGAGCTGGGCATGGTGGTGGGTGCCTGTAATCCCAGGTACTCAGGAGGCTGAGGCAGGAGAATCATTTGAACCCGGGAGGCAGAGATTGCAGTGAACAAAGATCACACCACTACACTCCATCCTGGGCAACAGAGTGAGACTCCATCTTAAGAAACAAAACAAAAAACCTGTAGCCTGTATTTTGACATCGAATTTCTTTTGTTTTCACTTGATTTCCTAATTGTCACAATAATTTTCAATGAAAAATCTATAGATTCCTTGATAGTTCCCCTTCAGCCTTGTGACACATTTATAAGGGTCAGTTAAAAACAAAAGTGACTCTGAAACTGAATTAATCTTGTCTGTGCTGGACAAATTAGAATAAAATTCTACGGCTGCCTCATCAGTGTAATAATCTAACCATGGTCACCTCTTGGCACCTTGTGTGCTCTGATGTTTTGTCCCCTCCCTGCTCCTTTTTTTGTCTCCCCAATTAATTATCAAAAATGTTTTTTCCATGGTCATTCCTGCTTTCATTTTCTATTTTGAGACCTCAAAATCATAACATTCTTCTCAAACTGGCCAGCAATACTGGCATCAATGTGCTGCTCATTTCCTTGATGCCTTATGTGATGGTTAATATTGAGTGTCAACATGATTGAATTGATGTATTGTTCCTGGGTGTGTCTATAAGGGTGTTACCAAAGGAGATTAACATTTGACTCAGTGGACAAGGGGAAGCAGACCTACCTTCAATCTAGGAAGAAACCATCTAATCAGCTGCCAGTGTGGCTAGGATAAAAGCACATGGAAGGACTAGACTGGCTAAGTGTTCTGGCCTCCATCTTTCTCCCGTACTGGATGTTTCTGCCCTCGAATGTTAGACTCCAAGTTCTTCATCTTTTGGAGTCTTTGATCTACACCAGTGGTTTATCAGGGGCTCCTGGGCCTTTGACCACAAACTGTCAAATTCCTTATTTTGAGGTTTGGAGACTCAGATGGGTTTCCTTGCTCCTCAGTTTGCAGACAAACTGTTGTGGGGCTTTGCCTTGTGATTTAAGTCAATACTCTTTAATAGACTCCTTTTCATACATGCATATATCCTGTTAGTCCTCTCCCTCTAGAAAACCCTAATACACCTTATCAATTTCCCTTATTATTTATTTACTATTTTTTTCTCTATTTCTATCCTCAACAGTTTCTTTCACTTATTCTTTGCTTTTAAACACTTTAAAAACATAAAGCCAGTTTTTAGAGTTTGCTTATATATGATTTTTTCACCTAAAAATATAATAAGATACCTATTTCTTCTTTCATAGATACCTATATGTCCTTTCTCTCTGCTTAAGCAGTTTACATTCCTCTCTTGTCTAACCATTCACACTCTGAATGCAGTCTTCCCTGGTGATTTTCAGTGTCTATTTCTCAATTGCTTCTTACACCCGTCTTCATTCAGACTCTCCAGACCCATCAGTGCCTTGAATTCCACATAAACTTTCTCCCCCAATTTTTCTAGCAAGTTCTTTGTCATTAAATTACAAACTTGCCATTCTTCTTACATTTTTTTCCTTTATAGCAGGAGTTCAAAAATTAATAATGAATGAATAATAAGATACATCTTCAGCTTCAATTTCTTATTTACAAACTCACATATCCTCTTGCCAGTTTAACATTTTAAATTGATTGTCTCACATCTAAAACTTTAGATATAGAAGCAGAATTATTGATTTGTGTTCTCAAATCTGCTCAGATTATAATTCTGTAAATTTCAGTAGATGCCTCTGTCATGCCTTGAATTACTCAAACTAAAACAAGTAGTTTACCTTTCCTATCCTCTATAACTTGCTGTCATCTAATTCAATCCTATTGTTATCTTTATATATATATTGCCGTTTTGCTCTCTAGTCATCATCTATCATCTATTGGGATAAATGATTCACACATCAACTCAAACTAATGAACAATATATGGTCCTGTGTCTCCAGTACCTACAATACATAATATGAAAATGAAGAAACAGCAATGATAGTAGCCCCTCACTATCACACTATGATTCATTTTCAGAGTGTATTGGTTTGTTCTCATGATGCTATAAAGAAAAATCTGAGACTTGGTAATTTACATAGAAAAGAGGTTTAATTGGCTTATGCTTCTGTAGGCTGTACAGGAAGCATGGCAGCATCTGCTTCTGGGGAGGCCTCAGGGAGCTTTTACTCATGGCAGAAGCAAAGTTGGAGCAGGCATGTTCACATAGCCAGAGCCAGAGAAGTGAAGAGGATGGGGGAGATGCTACACATCTGAATACAACCAGATCTCATGAGAACTCACTATCCTGACAGCATCAAATTATGGTGTTAAATCATGAGAAACAACCCCCGTGATCAAATCACTGCTTACCAGGCTCCACCTCCAACACTGGGGACTACAATTTGACATGAGATTTGAACAGAGGCACACATCCAAACCATATCACTGAGTAAATAATTTTCATTCCTGCAACCTTAAAATTTGTCAGACTACTCTGATTTATGGTGATTCCTAAGTGGGGAAACTTCCTTCCAGGGACAAAGTAAGGGTACTGCTAAACTAGAAGCTGGGATTAGCAGTTGACTTTGGGCCCTTCTCCAGTGTTCTCAGTGGTAGATTTAGTACAGATAAGCATGGTCTAGTATCACAGAAAGTGGTGTCTACTGGGATACTTTTGAAGAAAGTCCACAAGCTTACAGTGCAGGTATTTCTTTGATGTTTCTCATCCTAATTGCTTCTATGACATTTAAGCAGTATGAGTATGAATTTGCCTAATGTTAGCATTATTTTGACACTAACCTTCTATGGCTTCCAACCCCTCTGTTGGGCTGCTCCTGAGTCAGGGCAAATAGTCATGGAATGTTAAGTTACAGATAGGAGCAGTGCCTCATGTGGCAAAAGACAATTGAGATCACATGAAGAACAGCTATGGGAAATCTTCCCAACACTTTGATGTTATGTGTATAGGGCTTTGTGGAACTCTGTAGATGCCTCAAAATTGTTTTCTGTGCAAAAAACCACAAGTAAGAGAAAAATCCTATCCTAGGATGTCTTCAGAGAGTACTACCTCACTAATTAATTGATCTACAGCCATAGAGTTTCTTAAAGATAATTTGGACCCTCACAATTGAATGAATGCCCACATCCAGAGTATTATAACCTTAAATTCCATCTTCTGCTGGTTTGTAAAAGAAGAAAGAATAAACATCTACCTGCTGAGGGATGAAGTAATCCTTCTATAAGTTGTGCCATAATTATCACTTGATAGAAGAAATACTTTGTACCAAGAAATAGAAAAAGGGAATAGGGAATAAAGAGGAGAAAATTAGAAAAGAGAGGAAGAGCTCAGGCAGGATGGGGAAGTTGTCAAGAATTGCAAATGATTACCCAAAATGATGAGTTTGCTTATTGTACAAATATACCACACAGTGTCTCCTGGACTGAAATATTTGCTGGCAAACAGGAAGGAATTTGTTAGATTCCCAGTTTTAACAAGAAGAGAATGATGAGGAAATGCTCTGATAACAACTGTCTGTTTGGGGAGTTTCACAGCAAGAAGCTGACTCTAACTAACACAGTACACCATCCTCCATTTGACTGCCATCATGAGAGGTAACTGCACAAGGGCTACCCTAGAAATTGGAGGAGAAAAACATTTGCCAGGTGAATAGTAAGCCAGAAGTAGTAAAGATGACTGCTTAGGTCAGAGAGAAAATGTACACAACAGTTAACTTGAGCAGAAATTATAAAACAAACAAACAAACAAAAAACAAAGGAAACATTCAGAGAGCGTAAGAGGAGACAGATTGCTAGATGTCCTCTGTATCAGTGGGATTGTTCTTTTCATCATAGTGCCTCTATACAGTCTTGGCTGCAGGTCTCAGGGCATCAAATTGAGCATGCCTAAGAGGTTAGGACAGTGTAATTTATTAGTTTGCAGCTCTATCAGCATCTCCAAATCAGTAGCCTTACTTCAAGTGTTCATTGCTGGCAGCACTTAATCTAAGGATTGAAAAGAAGGAAGAACAGAGAAAAATGAAGACAGTAGCAGTTCCACCAATATCTGAAAGAGCAATGTAAGAGAGAACTACATGCTACAAAGAGCATTATTAATAAAAGGGCCAGTTAAAGTTACTGTTTCTAATAACACTACTAAAATCCTTTTGAACTCTCTCTGCAGAAAAAATAAAAATTAACAATCTTTCCAATTAGCACTATCAATTCAGAATTTTGAGGTGTGCTATATATAAGGTTTGTGGTATAAAAATGGGGTTAAAATGAGAATGCAGAGCTTTCATAATTTCATAAAATAACAAATTAGTTATTTTACAATTGCATGTCCCCGCCAATTAAGTGTAAGCTTCAGAAGAAGACAAATACCTTAGTGCATTTGAACTGCTATAGCGAAACACCAAGGACTGGATGGCTTTAAACAGCATCCACTGATTTCTCACAGTTCTGAAGGTCAAGAGGTCCAAGACCAAAGACAGATTTTACATCTGGTGAGGGCCCACTTTCTGGGTCATAGATGACAGCTTCTCATTGTATCCTCACATGGTGGAGGGTGATGTGTTTCTTTTGGGCCTCCTTTATAAAGGCACTAATCCCATTTATAAGGGCTTCACTCTTATGATGTAAACACCTCCCAAAGGCCCCACCTCCTCCTACCATCACATTGGGGGACTAAGATTTCAACATGTAAGTTTTTGAGAACACAAACTTATATGTTTGACTGTGTCTCCACTCAAATCTCATTTTGAATTATAGTTCCCATAATCCCTACATGTCATGGGAGGGACTCAGTGGGAGGTAACTGAATTATGAGGGTGGTTAGACCCATGTTGCTTTCATGATACTGAGTGCGTTCTCACAAGATCTGATGGTTTTACAAAAGGCTCTTTCCCCTTTGCTCGGCACTTCTCCCTGCAACTGCCATGTGACGTGTTTGCTTCCCCTTCAGACATGACTGTAAGTTTCTCAAGTCCTCCCTAGTCATACTGAACTGTGAGTCCATTAAACCTCTTTCCTTTATAAATTACCCAGCTATGTATTTCTTCATAGCAGCATGAGAATGGATTAATACACAAACATTCATAACATAGCAACAAAGGCCTGTGTCTGGCTTCATCAGAGCCATGCAGCAGAAAATCATGAAGCCTGTATGAGAACTGAGGGCCGAAAGAATCACTGAAAACCACAGGTGGCTCTGGGAAGACAGGCACAAGAGGCCTACGCAGGGCAGATGGGAGGAATGGCTGGAAGTGCTTGTGCCACTACAGCCATGACTCAGAGGCATTTTTTGGGAGTAGAAAACAAACAGAACAGGCTGCCCAAGTAGCCTTTCAGTATTCACATGACAACCCAAATGTTTTGCTTTCTTCTAATTATCCCTGTTTGACTTTTTTAGATGTTACCTCCTTTTCTTTTCTTATCTTCCAAAACGACATTTCCTGTTCTTTTAATTATATATTCTTTTCTTCAGAGAGCTCATCTTCATCCTGTCTCAGTTATCTCCTTGGTGCTCATGACCTTCCCAACTCTGCGGCTTCATCCTGCCATCTAGACCCTTATCTTAAGTGACTTGCTAAATAAATGTCTGTTACTTCAGCATTTCAGATTTCACCATTAATTTCTTGTTTTTGATATAGTTTGGATATGTGTCCCCACCCAAATCTTACGTTGAATTGTAATCCCCGATATTAGAGGGGGGGCCCTAGTAAGAGGTGATTTGATCACAGGGGTGATTTGATTTTCATGAATGGTTTAGTGCCATTCCCTTGGTGCTGTCTTTGTGATAGTGAGTGACTTCTTGCAAGATCTGGCTGCTTAAAGGTATGCAACAACTTGCTTCCCCTCTCTGCCTTCTGCCATGTGATGTGTCTGCTCCCACTTAACCTTCTACCATTATCGTAACTTTCTTAGGCCCTCCCAAGAAGCTGAACAGATGCCAGTACCATGCTTCCTGTACAGCCGGTATAAACATGAGCAAATTTCCTTTATAAATTACCCAGTCTCTGGTATTTTTTAATAGCAATTCAAGAACAAATTAATACATCATTCAGACGTTTTCTTTTTTCAATGTCTCCATCTCTTTCGGAGGATATAATTTTAAGCATAATAGCTTAGTCCTTTATATGTTTCATGTGGTATATCATGATTTGCTTATTTTCTTTTTACCTTCTCAGAGCAATTTCTCAGATTTTCTTCATTTTTTCTTGCCAGCACCTTAACTCAAGAGCCTTTGATTTAAAGTTACTTATCTACTCATACTTGAGGACAGCCTGTTTTCATAACCGTCTTGCATAGGAAACAAGATGTACTAGGAATAAAAAATAAAGGCATTGGCTCTGGAATCTGAATACCTGGATTTAAAACCTGGTCTCAAAAGCAACCAATTTTGAGATTGTGGGCAACTTAATTGCAATTTGATGTCTGTGTTAGTCCATTTTCATGCTGCTAATTAAGATATACTTGAAACAGGGTAATTTATGAAAGAAGGAGATTTAATTGACTCACAGTTCTACATGGCCAGGGAGGCCTCATAATCATGGCAGAAGGCAAGAAGGAGCAAAGTCATGCCTAACATGGATAGTAGCAGTCAAGAGAGATTGTGTATAACTCCCCCTTATAAAACCATCAGATCTCATGATTCTTATTCACTATCAGCAGAAAACAGCATGGGAAAGACCCACCCCCATGATTCAATTACCTCCCAACAGGTCCCTCACACAGTGGGTGAGAATTGTGGGAGCTACAATTTGAGATTTGGGTGGGGACACAGCCAAACCATATTGATGTCCAATTTTATATGTAAAGTCTAATAGTTGCCACTAGGATATCTGTAAGGATTAGGAGATGGGTCTGGGTAAATTGTAATATTTCCAAAGCTAAAATTGTTTTATCATTGATGACAAACATTTTAAAGACACAACTTGCATTTGAGACTTTGGACTATATTTAAGTTTTCAATGATTATAAACATCAATTCTGAATTCTTGTTCTTATAGTTTACTATATGCAACCTGTTTCAACTTGGCTGTTCTGATAAAAACTATATCTCTTTGTATAACTCAACCCTGATTTCCAGAGGCATTTAGTACAGAAGCAAAATCATTCAATATACCTAATATCTCCTGAATATGCAGTTGAACCAATCCTTATACAAAATATATCAAGAAAAACTAACCACGAACTCTAAGCAATGAATAAGAGAAAGGTAAGTACACATTGTCATGCATGTGAACAGCCTCTGAATATTTCACAGACTATAAGCAATACTTAAAGCAATCTTTATAGACATTCTATGTTCTTAACTAAATTAGAGAAATATAAAATACATTTTTTGAATATTTTTTTAAAAACTTAAATATTTAAAAAGCATTTGAGGGGAATGGTAATCTCATTTATCTCAAATACATGATGTTCACAGACAAAATCTTATTTACACTTACTTTTTTATTATGTGTGTAATTTTAGCTTTAATAATTCAGAAAAGAATTCTATTTCATAAAACAGTGTAGACTTATTCTAAAATTTTCCATTCTCACGCCTCTTCCCAAGTACTACTTTTCTATTTTACATTTTCAATAATTTAAATGCATCTAATTAATAGGGTTTGTGGTCATGCAATTTTGTTTTATCTAAAAGTGTTTCAAATACAAAATAATGTATACAAATAATTATGCTTTAAGTGCAGGCAATATTGATTTTGAAGTGAAATAAGTCAGGCACAGAAAGACAAATATTACATGTTCTCCCTTTTTTGTGGGATCTAAAAATCAAACCAATTGAACTCATAGACACAGAAAGTAAAAGGGTAGTTACCAGAAGCTGGGAAGGGTAGTGGGGGGCTGGAGAGCAGGTAGGGATGGATAATGGGTACAAAAAATAAAATAGAAAAAATAATAAGACCTACTGTTTGATAGCATAATAGTGACTACAGTCAATAATAACTTAGTTGTACACATTAAAATAACTTAAACAATGTCATTTGATTGTAACTCAAAGGATAAAAGTTTGAAGGAATGGATAGGATACTCCATTTTCCATGACGTGATTATTTTGCATTTCATACCTGTATAAACATTTCAGGAACCTCATAAGTCTATACACCTACTGTATACCCACAAATATTTAAGAAAATAAAAATAAATTAGAAGAAAATGACAACAAAATTTAAAAGAAACAAGCTAGAGATGTCTAACAATTAAGAGAAAGAGGAATTTGTAAGAAGAGTACATGGAATTTGAAAAAACATCATGAAGGTTATATAAAGAGAGATAAATTGCATAAATTTAAAAGGCTGAAAGTAATGAGTTATCAAACATTAAGTAATAAAAAGAGAAAGACAATTTGTAATAGTCAATATTGTCAACTTGATTGAATGAAGAATGCAAAGTATTGTTTCTGGGTGTGTCTGTGAGAGTGTTGCCAGAGGAGATTAACATCTGAGTCAGTGGAATCGGAGAGGAAGACCCAACACTCAATGTGGGTGAGCACCATCCAATCAGCTACCAGCACAGTTAGAAAAAGCAGGCAGAAGAAGATGGAAGAAATTGACTTGCTGAGTCTTCTGGCTTTCATCTTTCTCCCCTACTGGATGCTTCCTGCCCTTGAACATCAGACTCCAGGTTCTTCCACCTTTGGACTCTTGGACTTACATGAATGATTTGTTGGGGGCTCTCAGGCCTTCAGCCACAGACTGAAGCCTGCACTGTCAGCTTCCCTAATTTTGAGACTTTAGGACTTGGACTGAGCCGCTACTGGTTTTCTTGCTCCTCAGCTTGCAGATGGCCTATCACGGGATTTCACCTTTTGTGAGTCAATGCTCCTTAATAAACTCCCTTTCACATATACATATATCCTATTAGTTCTGTTTTCTAGAGAACCCTAATACACAATTTAAAAGACTACCTTACATGTTTAGTTTTACTATTGGGGATGAAAAGTTTCACTTTCTTGGTATTTACAAAAGAGAATATTATGAATAAGAATAAACAAAAAGAAGAAATATACAATATAAATTAATTTTTATAAACTGACTCCACTTTTAAGAAAAATACGATTTAAATAAAAACAAAAACATGTTCTAAATACTGCTGCAAGTGAGCAAACTTTTCCCCCAAATGTTAAAAGAGTAAAGAAGGCCACATTAGAACAAAGCTGTAAAAGTATTAGGAAGAGGACATATATATACATGGCTAAATTTGAGATTTTTATGGATCTTCTGCAGATTTAAGTGGGGATCTTAAGAAAAAGAGAGAGTAGGCCCGGCGCACCGGCTCACACCTGTCATCCCAGCACTTTGGGAGGCAGAGGTGGGAGGATCACCTGAGGTCAAGGAGTTCCATACCAGCCTGACCAACATGGTGAAACCCATCTCTACTGAAAATACAAAAATTAGCTGACTGACTGCTTCCTGTTTCATGCCCTAATTTAAGCTACTCGGGAGGCTGAAGCAGGAGAATCACTTGAACCCAGAAGGAGGAAGTTGCAGTGAGCTGACATTGAGCTGTTGCACTCCAGCCTGGGCAACAGGAGCAAAACTCCATCTCTTAAAAAAAAAAAAAAAAAAGTGAAAGTAGAGAACATCGTGGCCCAGGAACTGTGTGGCAGAAGGCAGCTAGAGGAGCAGTGCAGTTGGAGGATTTCCCCAGAATCTAAATAGGCGAGCAAAGGACTGTCTCAAGGAGAATGTCAGTCATCTACTTCATTCTCCTCTCTTTGTGCACATAGATAAAATTGTAGTACCACAATCAACCAGAGGGGGGCTAGATCTTCTGCTTGTGATTAGGTGCCCAAGAGTGAAACTCTTCTTCCTTTATAGTTTTGTAAGAGAAGAGGAAGTCTGACTGCTTATTGTTTCATGCCCTAATTTAAGCTAGTGATCTATACTCTGATCAGTGCACAAATCTCAGAGAGAAGGAAAAGACCTGTCAATATGACCAACAAGAGAAAATCTTTCTCCATAGCTCTCCATAATAATCAGACTAGTCTTTCATGCATAACCATGACTGATTGACCAAGGAGCACTAGATATTTAATCAATTCAAATACGAAATGACCCAGATATGGTTTATGGACTATTTTCATTATCTCCTTAAGGTATATGCTACATACAGTAAAAATCACCTTTCTTAATCCAAAGTTCTGTGAATTGTGAAAGATACACACAGTTTTGTAACCACCATCTTAGGATGTGGAAGGACTATATTACCTCCCAACATTCCCCTGTGCAATTTTGTAGTTAACCTTTCCCTTTACCCTCAAATCCTGGCAACCACTAATCTTCCTTGTCTTCATATAGTTCTGTGTTGGCCGAAATGGCATATATATAGGATCAAAGGGTATGCAGTCCTTCGAATCTGGCTATTTCATTTAGCCTAATACATTTTGACATTCAACTACATTGTGTGTATCAATTATTCATTTTTTTTGAGATGGAGTCTCACTATGTCACCCAGTCTGGAGTGCAATCTTCCCCATCTCCGCTCACTGCAACCTCCACCTTCAGGGTTTAAGTCATTTTCCTGCCTCAGCCTCCCGAATAGCTGGGATTACGGGTGTGAACCACCACACCTGGCTAATTTTTGTATTTTTAGTAGAGATGGGGTTTCGCCATGTTTGCCAGTCTGGCCTTGAACTCCTGACCTCGGGTTATCCTTCCTTCTTGGCCTCCCAAAGTGCTGAGATTACAGCCATGAGACCTGGCACCTAACCTATTCAATTCATTTTTGATGTCTCATATTATTCTATTTTATAAGTACCACAATTTATTTACTCATTCCCTGATTGAGGGATATTTGGGTTATTTTAGAATTTATGACAATGATGAAAAAAGACACCACAAACATTTACACCTCGGTTTTTGAGGGAATGGCATTGTTTGTTCTGAGGTTTGTTGTTGGTTTTGTTTGTTTCTCTCGAAAAAATACCCCTAAGAGTTGAACGGTTTGATCATACTGTGGGTATATAACTGTCTAAGTAGTTGACAAATGTGTTTCCGAAGTAATTGTGCCATTTTCTCGCCTCACCAGTTATGTATGAGAGTTGCAGGTGCTCCATCTTCAACATCTAACACCAGGTATTAATAGCCTTTTTAATTAAATCATTCTAGTGGGTGTGCAGCCATACCTTATTGTGATTTTCATTTGCATTTCCCTGAAAACTAATGATGCTGAGCATATTTTTATGTGCTTAATTACCTACCATCTGTGTTTCTTACTTGGTGAAGAGTTTTTAAAACTATTTTCTTTATTTTTCTAGGTTACACTCTTATTGCTGGGTCATAGCATGGCTTTGTGTATTCTAGGTAAAGATAGTTTTGAGATACATGTTTTACAAATACTTTCTCATTGTTTTCCTTTGCTCTTTCATTTTCTTAATAGCATTCTTGGAGAAACAAAAGTGTGTAACTTCGATGCAATCCAGTTTTTTTTTTAAATTACTCATTCTTTAATAGTCCTTTTGTGTTTGTGGATTTTGGGTTTTTCTGTTTGTTTGATTTTGGTCATTTTAAAGACGTCTTACCAAGCCCTAGGTAAAAATATTTTTCTCTATGTTTTCTTCTAGAAGTTTGATCCTTACAGCTCTTACATTTAGGACATAATATTTTTCAAATAATTTTTATATGTGGCATGAGATAAGAACTGAAGTTTTGTTTTCGATTTTGTTGTTTTGCATAAGGGCACCCAATAGTTTCAGCAATAGTTGTTGAGAAGATTGTATTATTTCCCCTTTGACTTATGACTTAGCATAATGCTAGTGTCAAGCATTAGTTGACTATATATTTATTGGTCTATTTCAGGATTCTCTTTTCTGTTCATTGGTCTATTTGTCTGTCTTGACATTCCACAGTCTTGATTACTGAAGATTTACAATAAGCCCTAAACTTAGATACTATGAGTTCTTTCATTTTGTTCTTTTGTAAAGATGTTTTGGCTATTGTAGAACCTTTGCATTGCCATATACATCTTTGAAAGCATCTGTGAATGTCTGCACAAGAATATACACTGAGATTTTGGTTAGGATTACATTAAATTGATAGGTCATTTTGAACAGATTGACATTTTCACAATCTTGACCCTTCTGATTTGCAAACATAGTAGATCTAGCAATTTGTTTTAGGTGTTCTTTAATTTATCTCAACAATATTGCATAGTTTTAAGCATATTGGTCCTATACATATTTTTCCAAACTTTTTCCTGGACATTTCATAGTTTTGATACTATTTTGAGTGGTATTTCTAAATTCTAATTTCTGGTTATTGCTAGTGTAACAACTTGTTTCATTTATTTCTTCTATTGTTTAGTATATTTGGTTTGTTATATTTAATTTTGGCTTCTGGTAAGCAGTATGTCCCCTGGGATCCTGTTTTTTTAAATCCAGTTTCTCTGTGTCTTTAAACTGTAATATTTAGAATATTTACCTTTAATAAGTCTGTTAACTTGGTAGAGTTTGCCATTGGTTTTCTACTTGTTTCATCTAATATTTGTTCCTCTCTTTTTTATTAGCTTTATTTTTCTGAGTAATTTTTTAGAAATGCCTTTTATGTTCTTTATTACCTACTAGCAAACACATTTTAGTGTGTGTTTTAAGTAGATAATTTAGGCTTAACAGCATGAATATTCAACTTATCATAGTCTGTCATGCGATCTTATACTACTTCCCACATGGTATGAGAACTTAAACCATACAACTTCATTTCTTGCCTACTCTACTTCTTGCTCCAGCCTAAACTTTTTTTGTTAACACATTTTACTTTTTTATGTCACAAATTATGTCCTTCTTTTTGCTTTAAAAAGTCAATTGTTTTTAAATAGAATTAAATAATAAAAGAAAAATATGTATTTTATTTGCTTGCATAATGACTGTCTTTGGTGTTCTGCACACATTTGCAAATGCCTGATTTCCTATATTAGACTGAATGTACCTCAGAGCTTACTAATTATATTCCTTTTTTCAGTTTTTCTCTAAATACTTAATTGTATAAGGTTTCTATTGCTGTGTCTTTGAGTACATTAACTACTTTTTTGTTACAATGTGAAATCTATTGTTAATCATTCCCGGAAATTTTAAATCACACACTTTGTAATTGTTGTCTCTAGAAATTTAATTTTTTCTTTCTTACATTCTCTGTATCTCTACCTAAAATGTCTCTGTAGGGTCCTTACTCTAGCTTCCTTTTTTAAATAACAAAACTTATTGAAATGTACTTTACATACTGTAAAATAACTCTTTTAAACTGTACAACTCAGTGTTTTTTGGTTTTGTTTTGTTTTTATGTTCACATAATTGTGCACTCACTGGCATCATCTAATTCTGGAGTATTTTTATCAGCTAAAAGTCCCCCAAAACATGCCAAAACTATTAGCAGTCCTTCTTTTCAGCCCTTGACAAACATTAATCTATTTTCTGTCTTTATGGATTCACTTATTCAGTTATATTTCATATAAATGGAATCATATCATAAATGGTATTTTGTAATGGGCTCCTTTCATTAAGCATATCGTTTTCAAGGTTCATTTATGTTAAAGAATGTATCAATACCTCACTTTTATCATTGAATAGTATTTCATTTTATGGATACATCACATTCTGTTTCAATTAATAAGTTGAAGAACATTGGGTTGTTCCCACTTTTTGGTCTTTATGAAAAATGCTTCTATCCACATCGGTGTGTAAATGTTTGGTAGATAATTCTAGTGAGTTTATTAACTCTATGTTTTCTATTTTCAGAAACTGTACAATTGTTTTACAATGTGGCAGCACCATTTTACAATCCCATCAATAATGCAAAAGAGTTTTAATTTCTTTACATTTTCTTTAACATTATTATTCCCTGTTCTTTATATTTTAGTTATCCTTGTTTGTATAAAGTGGAATTTTATTGTGGACTTGACTTGAATTTCCATAAAGACTAATGGTACTGATTGGGCAGGGTGCCTCATGCCTATAATCCCAGCACTTTGGGAGGCCAAGGTGGGGTGGATCACAAAATCAGGAGATTGAGACCATCCTGACCAACATGATGAAACTCCATCTCTACTAAAAATACAAAAAATTAGCCAGGCATGGTGATAGGCACCTGTAGTCTCAGCTACTCAGGAGGCTGAGACAGGAGAATCCCTTGAACCCGGGTAGCAGAGGTTGCAGTGAGCCGAGATCGCACCACTGCACTCCAGCCTGGGTGACAGAATGAGACACCATCTCAAAAAAAAAAAAGGACTAATGATCCTGAACACATTTCCATGTGCTTAATTAACATCTGCATATCTTCTTTGCTGAACTATCTATTCAAATCTTTTACTATATTTTTACAAATTAGGTTATCTTTTAATTTTGAGTTATAAAAAGTTTTATATGTTCTAGATAAAAGTATCACATCAGATATATAATTTGCGAATGTTTTCTCTCATTCTTTCATTTGTATTTATATGTTCCTAATAGTATCCTCTGAAGTACACACACTTTAAATTTTGATGATGTTCAATTAATTTATCTTCTCTTGGGTGTGCTTTGTTCTTGGTGTGGTATCTTAAGAACACAGTGCTTAATGCAAGGTAACAAAGATTTCACCTATGCTTTCTTTTGAAAGCTTTGTAAGATTTCTTGTTATATTTATGTCTATAATACATTTTGAGTTATTTTTATTATGGTTTTAGGTGGGGATCTAAATTCATTCAGTTGCATGTTGATATACAGTTGTAGGAGCACCATTTGTTAGAAACACTATTATTTTCTCATTGAATTGACTTGTTACCCTCGTTAAAGATCAATTTATCATAAGTTTTAGGGTGTATATCTGAACACTCGATTCTATTCTATTGAATTTTATGGCAGACTATGGAGTGTTATACTGTCTTAAGTACTATTTTTAATATTATAGCAAATAACATATAATGCTGTATATTTGTACTGAAGATTGTTCTCACAAAAAGATGTTGAAGTCCTGATCCCCAGCATCTTATAGTAAATTAAATTAGTTTCATTAAGATGAGGTTTCACTAATATAAGATGGACTGCTAGTTCACTATGATTGGCATTTCTATATGAAGATGAGCGTGTGAAGATACAGAGACACACGTAGAACATAATATGTGAGGTTCCCTCCAGGGGTACAAAGCTGGTTTGTATCTAGCCGGTCTCCACTGATACCACAAAATGGGACTCATTAACACCCAGAGATATAAAAGTCCTGGCTCCCCATCCTGGCCTTCTCTGACATCACTCCTGCTAGTCATCAGGCTCCATTCTTTCCTGGATATAAGCCTAGGCTTTTGCTGGTGAAGATAGTGAAGGAGCCACAGTTTTTTCTATGGTATTCAGCTGGCGTATTATGACTATTGTCAAAAACTATTTTTCCTAGGCTGCCTTTTCCTAATTCTTTGTTAGAGAGAATCTACTTTTATTGGAGCTGTTTAAAATCTGTGCCCTTTGGTGTTACTAGGTTGTTGGCTTTTTCATCTCAAGTCTGGGTTACATGAAAAGAAAACCCGCAATCTCACTACCTCATTTCTTGTGCCTCAAGATTCCTAGCTGATCTACTTTCCTTTCTTCGTTATTCAGAGACATTTCATGTTTATTTTTTATAATAATAGAATTCATAGAATTTTATATATTTCATTCTCCAGGGTTATAGTGGTACTTGGCAAGAGGAACAGGGAAAAGTACATTTACATCATCTTCCTAGAAGGGGAAGTTTCTCCAGACATTGATTTTTTTTAATTCTTAAATGTAACACTTCCTTACCTTATAATGAAAGGCAATCTATAAATTTGCATGTACTGTTTTTATCATGATTCATAGGTGGGATTAAGAGAAAAAGGCCCTGCTTTGAAACGTTACTGTAAAAAGTACTATATTGCATCCCCTTTTCTACAATACTAAGAATTTAATGCAAATACAAAAAGTCACCTAGTTTAGAAAGTAATGATGATTTAGTAAAGCACACCAAATAAATTTTTCCCAGAAATTAATAGAAACGTATTCCTTATAATCCAAGATCATTGCTACTGACACCTTAAGAGTTTTAGAATAAAGTTGCAAAGGCTAAGTTCTTTGTACTTACTTGATAATTTTCATTTGTGCAATGAAGTTGAGAGACTTCAGAGGAGAGAGGAATAAACTTTCAATTTCATTTCAAAGAAATGTATCTCGACAGTACTTTCTGTAGATTACAGGGTATTTTGTACGATGTGCCCCAGCAGGAGGCATGGTTTAAACCCTTCTTTTCCGGAATCATATTGTCATTATCCTATTTGTTAGAAACAATTCCACACAGTGATTTTCTGAAAAATCATAGAATGTCAGAACGCACAATTGGCTTCTTTCTTTAGGTGACCCCCCACAAGTATTCAAATGCATACATTTGCAGTGGGAGAGATCTAGATCTTGAACTCTTTATAAATGTAATAGAAAAACAATCCTAATGATGTATGGGTAAACATTCTAAAACACTTTCACAAACTTGAGTAATGGAAATAAGTATTTTAGTAAAAATATGATGTATTTGGTTTTAATGATGAAGTTATTATCAGAATGTTATTCAAGTGTACATCTCCATAAAGTGTATTCATATTGTAAAACGTTCTGAAATTTAAAGCATTCTCACAACTCTGACTCCAAAATATATTTATGAATTACATAAAATAAATATTTTAAAGCAATAGTATTAAAACTGACATAAGGTAATATGATGTGTATTCTCATTTTGCTGAAAGCAATTAACCTATTTGGGGCCAATACAGTGTCACTCTTTAACTTTACTAATGCCTTTTGATTTTGAGCAAATGGAATATAACTTGACTCACAGATGCTATCATTGTCCTTATATTTTAATGGTATACTCATTTTAAACTGAAAAGTTATTATTTTTATTAGCCTATTAATTTAACAAATCCTGAAAAAGAACATTCCTTATTGAGGACGGATAACATTAGAAGAAATACGTAATATAGATGCTGGCGGGGATGGAGGCAGCAAACCACTATGGCAAGTGTATACCTATGTAACAATCCTGCAAGATCTGCACATGTACCCCAGAACTTAAAGTATATATATATATATAAATAAAAAGACAAAAACAATCCAAAGATTTCCTTGAAGGATTTTTAAAAACAGATTGAGCTTTGAGGTTCACTCCCTTTGTTTATTAAGCTATTATTTCATTTTTTTTAATTGTCCAGTAACATTTAATTATATAACTCTATTACTTTTTCTATGCTAACATTAATGACCATTTCTATTACTTTCAGTTATGTCTCTCTTTCTCTTTATATATATTTTAAGTCCTTTGATAGATACGTATTTTATGACTATTTTTCCCATTCAGTGGCTTGGTCAATTATTTTCTTAACAATGTATTTTGATGAACATAATTTTCTTGATGAATTATATCAATTTTTACTTTAATATGTTTTAATCCTCGCTAAGAAATCTTGGACTACTCAAAAGTTTCTGAGATAGTCTCTTATATTTTCTTATAGAAGCTTCATAGTTTTATCTACATTGATGAGAGTTGATGAGAATAGAAATACTTACATTTGTTCTAAACTTAGTGTTTAATATTTTATCACTGCATGATATTAAATGAGAGTTTTTAAACGATTTTTTCAGAATAGGAATTTGCCATCTAGTCTTACTGTGCCGAGAGTTTTCTAAAAAAATAATTATGGAGCATGGAGTTTTGTCAAATAATCTTTGTACAACTATTATATTATACATATACATAGAAAACAATGAGTAGAGAGATAAGGGGAAAATAAATATAAATACATCTTATTTTATATAGTCAACTAATTTATTTACTTAAGTCTAATTAAAATATACCTTTTCAAAGGAGAGGATATTTGGATCATGACCACTTAACTAAGTAGTACTCAAAATGTGATTGTTTTTATTGTATTTGTCATTTATCATGATATTGGAAACACTGATAGAGACAAGTGATGAACAGAAAAGTAATACCTTAATACGACACAGAAAGGAAGTATGACAATGGTTAATTCAAAAGTATTGTGGAGATAAAGTTTATCTGTAGCTGGACTAGAACAGCGTTATCTCTAGTTGGGGGATGGCTGGAGGTGTGGCTTTTGACTCTTGGCCAAGATAAGGACAATGGAAACTATAGTGTGCTCACTGAAGTTCAGTCACCCTGATGACTTCAGGATTAGGTCTTTGCCTTGCACCTGACCTAAGAACTCTGACAAGCCTAGCTCAATCACATGATCAAGTAGATTTATAAGGATCCCCCAAACCGGCAGCTTTTTGAGCTCCTTGAAGCAGATTACTCCCACAGACCTTGGTGGTTAAAGCCAAAGACTGAATACAGCCCATTTGTGTCACTGAGCCCATGGGGAGCGTGTGCTGTGAAGCGTCTCTTGGATTCTCGATGCTTGCCTGAATTCTCCACCAGTTTTACCACATTTTTTGCCTTTAAATAAAAGCCTTATGTGACTATACTCTGTGGGGCATGGTGAGTCATTTCACATATACATGCTTGGGAAAAAAATAAATGTCTACACAGTAGGTGTCAGTAAAATATTCAAATTGTAAGTGCACATGTATACACTGATTTGGTGTATTTCAACTTCTACAAGTTAAGTTGCCAGAATTTTTTTACTATCTAGTGGAAGAATATTTCTTTTTTTTAAAAATTGTACTCTATGTTCTGGGGTACACATGCAGATCTTGCAGGATTGTTACAAATGTATACACATGCCATGGTGGTTTGCCGCCTCCGTCCCCTCTTCACCTATATTATTTCTAATGTTATCCCTCCCCAACTTCCCTGCTTCCTGCTATTGCTCCCCTAGCTCCAACCCCCAACAGACCCCAATGTGTGATGTTCCCCTCCCTGTGTCCATATGTTTTCATTGTTCAACACCCACTTATGAGTGAGAACATGTGGTGTTTGGTTTTCTGTTCTTGTGTCAGTTTGCTGAGAATGATGGTTTCAAGATTCATCCATGTCCCTACAAAGGACATGAACTCATCCTTTTTTATGGCTGCATAGTATTCCATGGTATATGTGAATCACATTTTCTTTACCCAGTCTATCATTGATGGGCACTTACGTTGGTTCCAAGTCTTTGCTATTGTAAACAGTGCTGCAATGAATATATGTGTTCATGTGTCTTTATAATAGAATGATTTATAATCCTTTGGGTATATACCCAGTAATGGGATCGCTGGGTCAAATGGGATTTCCATCTCTAGATCCTGGAGGAATCACCATACTTTCTTCCACAATGGTTGAATTAATTTACACTCCTACCAACAAAGTAAAAGCATTCCTATTTCTCCACATCCTCTTCAGCATCTGTTGTCTCAAGATTTTTTAATGATTGCCATTCTAACTGGTGTGAGTTGGTGTCTCAATGCAGTTTTGATTTGCATTTCTCTAATGACCAGTGATGATGAGAATTTTTCATATGTTTGTTGGCCACATAAATGTCTTCTTTGGAGAAGTGTCTGTTCATAAGCCTTGTCCATTTTTTGATGGGATTGTTTTTTTCCTGTAGACTTGTTTTAGTTCTTTGTAGATTCTGGATATTAGACATTTATCAGATCTGTAGCTTGCAAAAAAATTTTTTCCATTCTGTTGGTTGTCAACTCACTCTAATGATTGTTTCTTTTGCTGTACAGAAGCTCTTAAGTTTCATTAGAACCCATTTCTCTATTTTGGCTTTTGCTGCCATTGCTTTTGGTGTTTTAGTCAAGAAGTCCAGGCCTGTGCCTATCTCCTGAATGGTATTGCCTAGATTTTTCTTCTAGGGTTTTTATTGTGTTAGGCTTTGTGTTTAAAATTTTAATCCATCTGGAGTTAATTTTTTTATAAGGCATAAGGTAGGTGTCCAGTTTCAGCTTTCTGCCCATGGCTAGCCAGTTTTCCCAACACCATTTATTAAACAGGAATCCTTTCCACATTGCTTGTTTTTGTCAGGTTTGTCATAGATAAGATGGTTGTAGGTGTGTGGCATTAATTCTGAGGCCTCTGTTCTGTTCCAATGGTCTATATCTGTTTTGATACCAGTATCATGCTGTTTTAATACTGTAGCCTTGTAATATAGTTTGAAGTCAGGTAGCGTGACACCTCCAGCTTTGTTCCTTTTGCTTAGGATTGATTTGGCTATGTGGGCTCTGTTTTTGGTTCCATATGAAATTTAAGTTGGTTTTTTCCAAGTTCTTGGAAAAAGGTCAATGGTAGCTTGATGGGGATAGCATTGAACCTATAAATTACTTTGGGTAGTATGGCCATTTTCAAGATATTGATTCTTCCCAACCATGAGCATGGAATATTTTTCCATCTGTTTGTGTTCTCTCTTATTTCCCTGAGCAGTGGTTTGTAGTTCTTGAAGAGGTCCTTCATGTCCTTTGTTAATTGTATTCCTAGATATTTTATTCTTTTTGTAGCAATTGTGAATGGGAATTTGCTCATGATTTGGCTCTTTGTTTGTCTGTTATTTGTGTATAGGAATGCCTGTGATTTTTGCACATTGATTTTGTATCCTGAGACTTTGCTGAAGTTACTTATCATCGTAGGAGATTTTGGGCTGAGGCAATGGGGTATTTTAAATATACAATCATGTCTTCTGCAAATAGAGATAATTTGACTTTCTCTTTTCCTAATTGAACACCCTTTATTTATTTTTCTTGCCTGATTGCTCTGGCTAGAACTTTCCATACTATGTTGAATAGGAATGGTGAGAGAGGGCACTCTGGTCTAGTGTCAGTTTTCCAAGGGAATGCTTCCAGTTTTTGCCCATTCAGTATATTGGCTGTGGGTTTGTCACAAATAGCTTTTATTATTTTGAGATACGTTCCATCAATACTGAGTTTATTTAGAGTATTTAGCATAAACAGCTGTTGGATTTTGCCAAAGGCCTTCTCTGCATCTATTGAGATAATCATGTAGCTTTTTTGTCTTCGGTTCTGTTTATGTGGTGGATTATATTTATAGATTTGCATATGTTGAACCAGCCTTGCATCCCCAGGATGAAGCCTACTTGATCATGATGGATAAGCTTTTTGATGTGCTGTTGCATTTGGTTTGCCAGTATTTTATTGAAGATTTTTGCATCAATGTTCATCATGGATATTGGCCTGAAATTTTCTTTTTTAGTTGTGTCTCTGCCAGGTTTTGGTATCAGGATGATGTTGATCTCATAAAATGAGTTGGGGATGTCAGCCCTTTGTCAGATGGGTAAACTGCAAAAATTTTTTCCCATTCAGTTGGTTGCCGATTCACACTAGAGACTGTTTCTTTTGCTGTGCAGAAGCTGTGGAGTTTCATTAGGTCCCATTTGTCTATTTTGGCTTTTGTTGCCAATGCTTTTGGTGTTTTGTTCATGAAGTCCTTGCCTACTCCTATGTCCTGGATGGTTTTGCCTAGATTTCCTTCTAGGGTTTTTATGGTGTCAGGTCTTATGTTTAAGTCTTTAATCCATCTGGAGTTAATTTTGGTGTAAGGTGTCAGGAATATACAGAATTTATAAAGAACTCAAACAGATTTACAGGAAAAAAACAAACAAGCCCATTCAAAATTGGGCAAAGGATATGAACAGACACTTTATGAAAGAAGACATATATGAGGCCAACAATCATATGAAAAAATGCTCATCGTCACTGGTCATCAGAGAGATGCAAATCAAAACCACATTGAGATACCATCTCACGCCAGTTAGAATGGCGATCATTAAAAAATCTTGAAACAACAGATGCTGGAGAGGATGTGGAGAAAAAGGAACACTTTTACACTGTTGGTGGGAGTGTAAATTAGTCCAACCATTGTGGAAGACAGTATGGCGATTCCTCAAGGCCTTAGAAATAGAAATTCCATTTGACCCAGCAATCCCATTACTGGGTATATACCCAAAAGACTATAAATCGTTCTACTATAAAGACACATGCACACGAATGTTCATTGCAGCACTGTTTACAATAGCAAAGACCTGGAATCAACCCAAATACCCATTGATGATCGACTGGATTGGGAAAATGTGGCACATATACACCATGGAATATTATGCAGCAATCAGAAATGATGAGTTTGTGTCGTTTGTAGGGACATGGATGAATCTGGAGAACATCATTCTCAGCAAACTGACGCAAGAACAGAAAATGAAACACCGCATATTCTCACTCATAGGTGGGTGATGAAAAATGAGAACACAAGGACACAGAGAGGGGAGTACTAAACACTGGGGTCTATTGGGGGGAAAAGGGGAGGGCCAGTGGGAGGGGGTGGTGGGGAGGGATAGCCTGGGGAGAAATGCCAAATTTGGGTGAAGGGGAGAAAGCAAACAAAACACACTACCATGTGTGTACCTATGCAACTGTATTGCATGCTCTGCACATGTACCCCAAAACCTAAAATGCAATAAAAAATAAAAATTAAAAAAATGAGTTGGGGATGATTCCCTCTTTTCGTATTGTTCAGAATAGTTTCAGAAGGAATAGTACCAGATCCTCTTTGTATGTATGGTAGAATTTAGCTGTGAACCTGTCTGGACCTGGAATTTTTTTGGTTGTAGGCTATTAATCGCTGCCTCTACTTCAGACCTTGTTATTGTTCTATTCAAGGATTCATCTTCTTCCTGGTTTAGTCTTGGGAGGGTGTAAGTGTCCAGGAATTTATCCATTTCTTCTAGATTTACTGATTTATATACATAGTGGTGTTCATAGTAATCTCTGATGGTAGTGTGTATTTCTGTGGAATTGGTGGTGATATCCCCTTTATCATTTTTTATTGCATCTATTTGACTCTTCTCTCTTTTCTTTTTTATTAGTCTGGCTAGCAGTGTATCTATTTTGTTGATCTTTAAAAAAAAACCACCTCCTGGATTTATTGATTTTTCGAAGGGCTTTTTGTGTCTGTATCTTCAGTTCTGCTCTGATCTTAGTTGTTTCTTGTCTTCTGCTGGCTTTTGAATTTGTTTGATCTTGCTCCTGTAGTTCTTTTAATTGTGAAGATAGGATGTTGATTTTAGATCTTCCATTGCTTCTCATGTGGGCGTTTAGTGCTATAAATTTCCCTCTAGACACTGCTTTAAATATGTCCCAGAGATTCTGGTACGTTGTTTCTTCATTCTCATTGGTTTCAAAGAACATCGTTATTTCTGCCTTCATTTCATTATTTAACCAGTAGTCATTCAGGAGCAGGTTGTTCAGTTTCCATGTAGTTGAGCAGTTTTGAGTGAGTTTCTTTATCCTGTGTTCTAATTTGATTGCACTGTGGTGTGAGAGACTTGTTGTTATGATTTCTGTTCTTTTGCTTTTGCTAAGGAGTGATTTACTTCCCATTACATGAACAATTTTAGAGTAAGTGTGATGTGGTGCTGAGAAGAATGTATATTCTGTAGATTTGGGGTGGAGAGTTCTGTAGATGTCTATTAAGTCTGCTTAGTCTAGATCGCAGTTCAAGTCCTGGATATTCATTTTAATTTTCTGTCTCGTTGATCTGTCTAATATTGACAGTGGAGTGTTAAAGTCTCCCACTGTTATTGTGTGGGAGTCTAAGTCTCTTTGTAGGTCATTATGAACTTGCTTTATGTATTTTGGTGCTCCTGTATTGGATGCATATATATTTAGGACAGTTAGCTCTTCTTATTACATTGATCTCTTTGCCATCATGTAATGCCCTTCTTTGTCTCTTTTTATCTTTGTTAGTTTAAAGTCCGTTTTATCAGAGACTAGGATTGCAACCCCTGCTTTTTATTGCTCTCCATTTGCTTGGTAAGTCCTCCTCCATCCCTTTATTTTCAGTCTAGGTGTGTCTTTCTATGTGAGATGGGGCTCCTGAATACAGCACACCAATGGGTCTTGACTTTTTATCCAATTTGCCAATCTGTGTCTTTTAATTGGGACATTTAGGCCATTTACATTTAAGGTTAATATTGTTATTTGTGGATTTGATCCTGCCATTTTGATACTAGCTAGGTGGTTTTGCCCATTAGTTGATGCAGTTTCTTCATGTGTCAATGGTCTTTACCTTTTAGTATGTTTTTGCAGCAGCTGTTACTGGTTGTTCCTTTCCATGTTCAGTGCTTCCTTCAGGAGCTCTTGTAAGGCAGACCTGGTGGTGATGAAATCTCTCAGCAATTGCTTGTTCATAGAGGAGTTTATTTCTCCTTCACTTATGAAGCTTAGTTTGGCTGGATATGAAATTCCAAGTTCAAAGTTCACTTCTTTAAGGATATTGAATATTAACCCCCCCCACTCTCTTCTGGCTTGCAGGGTTTCTGCTTAGAGATCTGCTATAAGCCTAATGGGCTTCCCTTTGTAGATAATGAAACCTTTCTCTCTGGCTACCCTTAGCATATTTTTCTTCATTTAGACCCTGGTGAATCTAATGATTATGTGCCTTGGGGTTGCTCTTCTCGAGGAATAGCTTTGTGGTGTTCTCTGTATTTCCTGGATTTGAATGTTGGCCTGTCTTGCTAGCTTGGGAAAGTTCTACTGGATAATATCCTGAAGAGTGTTTTCCAGCTTGGATTCATTCTCCCCATCACATTAAAATACACCAATTAAATGTAGATTAGGTCTTTTCACGTAATCCCATATTTCTTGGATGCCTTGTTCATTTCTTTTGAGTCTTTTTCTCTAATCTTGCCTTCTCATTTTACTTCATTGAGTTGATTTTCAATTTCTGATATCCTCTCTTCTGCTTGATTGATTTGGCTGTTGAAATTTGTGCATGCTTCACGAAATTCTAATGCTGTGTTTTTCAGCTCCATCAAGTCGTTTATGTGCTTTTTCTAAGCTGGTTATTCTAGTTAACATTTCATCTAACCTTTTTTCAAGGTTCTTAGTTTCTTTACATTGGGTTAGAGCACATTCATTTAGCTCAGAGAAGTTTGTTATTACCTACCTTCTTAAGGCTACTTCTGTCAATTTGTCAGTCATTCTCCAGTTTTGTTCCCTTATTGGTGAGGAATTATGATCCCTTGGAGAAGGAAAGGCATTCTGGTTTTTGGTGAATTCTTCCTTTTTGCACTGGTTTCTTCTCATCTTCATGGATTTATCTACCTTTGGCCTTTGAAGTTGGTGACTTTTGGAAGGGATCTCTGAGTGGACATCCTTTCTGTTGATGTTGATGCTATTTCTTTCTGATTTTCAGTTTTCTTTCTAACAATCAGGTCCCCTGCTGTGGGACTGCTGGAGGTCCACTCCAGACCCTGATTACCTGGGAATCACCCATAGAAGCTGCAGAACAGCAAGAAATGCTGCCTGTTCCTTCCTCTGGTAGCTTCATCCCAGAAGGGTACTTGCCAGATGTCAGCCAGAGCTCTCCTGTATGAGGTGTCTCTTTGGATATATGGGAGTAAGGGTGGCACTTGAGGTTCACTCTGTCACTTATCAGAGCTCAAGTGCTGTGCTGGGAGCTATGTTGTTCCCTTCAGAGCTGCTGGGCGGGGAGGTTTAAGTCTGCTGCAGCAGAACGCACAACCACCCCCTTTCCCCAGTGCTCTTTCCCAGGACGGTGGATCTAGAATATAATCTAAATTATGTTCTAGATCAATTTGGAAATTTATATTTTTACATTATTTTGTATTCTTATCTAAGAATATTGGTTACAAATCTATATTCTATCTTATTTGATAAGTTTTTCTAAGGTTCTAAACTTTCTTCATAAAGAACTTTCAGTTTTAAAGATTTATTTATAGGCACTTCATGTTTTATTGCTTTGCATTAGTATTTTTATTATAACTTGAATTCATTGTTGCTGGTGATTATAAATTAGTTGACTTCATAAAACAGGTTTGCATTTAGTATGGTTTTTAAATTGATTTATTAATTTTAATACATTTTAGCTTGCCTATGTAGCATCTCTTATTATTTGACTTTTTAATATTACCCATTCTGACTGGTGCGAGATAGTGTTTCATTGTGGCTTTGATTTGCATTTTTCTGATAATTAGTGATGCTGAACTTTTTTTTTCATATATTTGTTGGTGGCTTGTATTTTTTTTTTTTTTTGAGAAGTGTTTGTTGATGTCCTTTGCACATTTTTAGTGGGTTTTTTTTTTCTTTGCCTGTTTATTTAAGTTTCCTATAGATTCTGTATATTAGATTTTTGTCAGATGCATAGTTCCTGAATATTTTTCTCCCATTCTGTACGTTTCTTTTTTTATCCTGTTGATAGTTTATTTTGCTATGTAGAAGCTCTTTAGTTTACCTAAGTCCCATTTGTCTATTTTGTTGTTGTTGTTGGCATTGCTTTTCATGACTTAGTCAAAAATTTGTTGCCAAGGCTGATGTTAAGGATATTTCCCAGGTTTTTTTCCTATGGTTTTTATAGATGGAGGTATTACATTTAAATCTTTAGTCCATCCTGAGTTAATTTTTGTATATGGTAAAAGGTAGGGCTCCTATTTTAGATACTTCTGCATATGGCTAGTCAGCTCTCCCAGCATCATTTTTGGAATAGGAAGTCATTTTCCCATTGCTTGTTTTTGTCAGCTTTGTCAAAGATCAGATGGATACAGGCGTGTGCATTATTTCTGGGTTATCTGTTTTGTTATGTTGATCTATGTGTCTTCTTTTGTACCAGTACCATGCTGTTGGGTTACTGTAGTCTTATGGTATAGTTTGAAGTCAAGTAGAGTGATACCTCTGCTCTTTTTCTTTTTGCTTAAGATTGTCCTGGCTATTTGGGCTCTTTTTTGGTTCCATGTGAATTTTAGAATAGTTTTCCTGATTCTGTGAAGAATAACTATGATAGAAATAATGTTGAATCTTTAAATTGCTTTGGGCAGTATGGCCATTTTAATTATATTGAATCTTCCCATTTATAAATATGGAATGTTTTTTCATTTATTTTTGTTAAATCTGAGTTCTTTCCACAGTATTTCATACTTCCCCTGGTAGAGATCTTTCACCTTTTTAGTTCAATATATTTCTAGGAATTTACATTTTCTGTGACTCTTGTAAATGGGATTGTGTTCTTAATTTGACTCTCAGCCTAAGCATTATTAGTATAAGAAATGCTGTTGCATTTGTACCTTGAAAATTTACTAAAGCTGTTAGTTCTGGGAGCCTTTTGACATACCCTTTAAAGTTTTCCGGGTACAGAATTATAGCATCAGTGAAGAGAAATGGTTTGACTTCTTCTTTCCCAGTACATATAAAAGTTATACTTACATTCTACTGCAGTCTATTGAGTGTGCAGTAGCATTGTAATTAAAAAATGTACATACCTTAATTTTAAAATATCTTATTGCTAGACAATACAAATAATCATCAGAGATTTCAATGAGTCATAGTATTCCATTGGTGGAGGGTCTTTCTTAGATGTTGATTGTTGCTTACTGATCACAATGGTGGTTGCTGAAGGTTGGGGTAAGCTGTAACAATTTATCTAAAATAAGACAACAAAGTTTACCCCATAGATGAATTCTTTATTTCATAAAAATGTATCTGTAGTATATGATGTTGTTCAACAATATTTTATTCAAAGTAGAGCTTCTTTCAAAACTGGAGTCAATTCTCTAAAGCCCTGTTGTAATTTGGTCAACTAAGTTAAGGTAATATTCTAAATTATTTGTTGTCATTTCAGCAGTGTTCATGGTTTCTTCACCAGGGGTAAGTTTTATCTAAGAAACCTTTTTTTGTTCATCCATAAGAAGCAACTCTTCATCAATTTGATGTGATCATGAGATAGCAGCCAATCAGTCAACTCTTCAGGCTCCACTTCTGATTCTAGTTTTCTTTCTATTTCCACCATGTCTTTAATTACTTCCTCCACTGAAGTTTTGAACCCTTTGAAGTCAACCATGAGGTTTGGAATCAATTCATTGAAACTTCTGTTAATGGTGATATTTCAACCAACTTCCATCACCCGTGAATGTTTTTAATAGCATCTGGAATGGTGAATTCTTTCATAAGGTTTTCAATTTACTTGGCCCAGATCCATGAGGAGAATCACTATCTATGGCAGTATAGCTTGACAAAATATATTTCATCAATAATACTTGAATGTTAAAATTCATCCTTGATTTATGAGCCACAGAATGGATATTGTGTTACCATGCATGAAAGCAACTTTGATCTCCTTGTTCATCTCCATCAGAGTTCTTGGATGACAAGGCACATTGTCAGTGAGCACTAATATTTTAAAAGAAATCCTTTTTTTCTCAGTAGTGGGTCTCAACAGTAGACTTAAAATATTAAGTAGGTTATGCTGTAAACAGATGTGTTGTCATCCAGACTTTGTTGTTCACTTTATAAAGCACAGGCATAGTAGGTCTAGAACAATTCTTCAAGGCTCTAGGATTTTCCAAATAGCAAGTGAGCATTCACTTCAACTTAAAAGTCACCAACTGTATTAGTATGTAATTAAAAAGCCAGCCTATCCTACAAAGCTTTGAAATCCGGCATTTCACTTGTCTGTTATGGAGAGAGATTCTTTTATGAACCAACCTCTACTAGCTTCAAACTTTTATTTAGCTAGCTTCAAACTTTTATTCTGCAGCTTTCTCATCTCTTTCCGTCTTTGTGGAGTTGAAATGTGTTAGGGCTCACTCTAGATTACATTTTGGCCTAAGGAAATGTTATGGCTGATTTGATCTTCTATCCAGATCACTCAAACTTCCTCCATATCTGCAATAAAATTGTTTTGCTTTCTTATCATTTGTGTGCTTGATGAAGTACTATATTTAATTTCCTTCAAAAACTTTTTCTTTGCATTCACAACTAGCCTAACTATTTAGTACAAAAGTCTTAGCTTTGGGCCTATCTCAGCTTTTCAACGTGCCTTCCTCACTAAGCTTGATTATTTCTATTTGTTGATTTAAAGTGAGAAACATGTGACCCTTCCTTTCACTTGAATGTTTAGAGACCACTGGAGGGTTGTTGATTGGCCTAGTCTCGATAATCTTATGTCTCAGAGAATAGAAAGGCCTGAATAAAGGGACCAAGATGGGAAAACTGCTGGATGGTGGAACAGCCAGAACACTCATAATTATCTCATTTGGATGTGACTTGTGGTACCCCAAAACAATTGAAATAAGAAGGTCAAATATGACTGATCACAGACCACCATAACAGATAAAATAATAATGAAGAAGTTTGAAATGCTGCAAGAATTAGCAAAATATAACATGAAGTGAGCAAATGCTATTGGGAAAATGGTGCCAATGGGCTTGATAGATGCAGAGTTGCTGTAAACCTTCAATTTGTAAAATGCACAATATCTGCAAAGTGCGCTACTGCAGAGTGCAATAAAACAAAGTATCCCTGTTTCTTTATAGCTGCTTGTTACTTGCTGATATTTAAAAGCTTCTACTGTAATTATTTAACATATATTACCATAATCACAAGATATAAATGAAGAGTTAACCCCATTTGCAATAAAAAGAATTCTTAAAATACTTAACATTAACTTTTAATAGCAACATGCAAATCTTATATGAGGAAAACTTTTAAACAATCCTAAATCAGACAAAATTAGAATTAGGCATATAGAAGGATACCCACCCCTGCCTTTTTAATAGAATAACTTCACATCATAAAATGTTATTCTCCATAATTAATTTAAAAATGTAGCTCAATTTTAACTTAAAAACAACAGATTTACTATATTGAGTGAGGTAAGTCAATGCAAAAATTCATCTATAAAATCAAAACATGCTAAAATATTTAAGAAAGTTTTGAAAACTGTGTCAGACTAGGACTACCACACCACACACCAAAATAGTAATAAGCCTCATAATTTAAACAGTTTAGTATTGGCCCATCAATTGATAAGAGACTTTTAAATAACTGAATCTCTGGAAATAGACCCAAGTATAAAAAACCATTAACTATATAATAAAGTAAGCATCTAAAACCAATTTCATGAAGATGGATTATTTAATAAATATTGCTTAACACCTGATTAGCTATTTATAAAAATTAAAAATTAGATACACATTTCAAAACTTACAAAAATAATACTTTTCAAACTGACCAGGAATCTAAATGTCATAAATAAATAAGCCACACAAATCTTAGGAGAAAAGTAGATGAATTCCTTTATAACCTGGTATTACAGAATTATGGAATTTTCTCATTATGTCTCAAAATTCAGATACATTGAAGACTGATGAATATGGTTACACAGAAAAAAAACTTTTGTGTGACAACAAAGAAAATAAAATCAAAGACAAGTAAAAATCTAGGGGCAAATGCCTACATCCTACTCTCTCTAATATAACTAATATCCCATATATGTATAGAACTGTTTTCTTAAATGAGGGAGTATGAACAAAAAACCTTATAAAAATAGGCTAAGCAAAGGAGTAGAAAATTCACAAAAAAATATTGAAATGGCTCTTAAGCCCACAATAAGATATTAAGCTTCATTCATAACAGAAAAATGCTTACTAAAATATGTTAAGATACCACTTCTCACTTACCAAATTAGTGAACATTTATAAATATGACCATGCAGTGGAAGAACTTGTGGGGAAACACAATCTCAAAGGTCGATGGTGGAATAACCACTTTGGAATGGAATTTTGTAATATCTAATATAACTACCTATGTGTCTACTCTTTGACCAAGCTCCTGTCTAAGAATTTATCCTGAAGATAGACATTCAACAATTCTCCTACATGTGGATATTGATTTTGCTTCCAGTATTATGCAATACAAGCAATGTGAAACATGTATTGCATAATACTGTAAACAAAATAAACATCCATAATCCATATGTAGAAGAACGATTGAATAAACATAGACACATTATGAAAAACCTGGGAGGGCTAGGCACAGTGGCTCATGCCTATAATCCCAGCACTTTGAGAGGCCCAGGAGGGCAGATTACAAGGTCAGGAGATCAAGACCATCCCAGCTAATGCTGTGAAACCCCATCTCTACTAAAAATACAAAATATTAGCCATGCATGGTGGCATGCGCCTGTAATCCCAGCTACTTGGGAGGCTGAGGCAGGAGAATCAGTTGAACCCTGGAAAGCGGAGGTTGCAGTGAGCCAAGATGCCTAGGCAACAGAGCAAGACTCTATCTCAAAGAAAAAAAGAACCCTAGGAAAACCTTATGAACTGATGTACATTAATTTCCATGATAGATTGTTTGGTGAAAAAGATGTCACTTTTTGTGTACAAAAAAGGAAAATAACATATTTTATTTGTACAAAAAAAGGTTTATTTGTACAAAAATAACTATATATAGTGTGAAAGAATGGGGAATGGCAATACACAGAAAAGATGGAGTGAGAACCACACTTCTGAGAGTATATTTTACAAATATGACTTTTCGAACCATGATACCATTTAACATACCCAAAATCTATAAGATAAAAAAAGGATAGGGAAATAACCCAAAGTTCAATGCAATTTAAGACAAACAACAAAACTAATAACTGTGATTCAAATAAATGGCATAACCACAATAAATGGGGACAAGACTAAAACATCTCTTGAACCTAGCATTTTGACTACACACTGTCAGGTTAAAAACAAAGAGGTAATATGCCTTATTTTTTAATATATATTTTATGGCATTTTAGGTTTTGGGGTGCATGTGAATATAGTCAAGATTGTTGCATAGGTACATACATGGCAATGTGGTTTGCTGTCTTCCTCCCCAACACCTATATCTGGCATTTCTCCTCATGTTATCCCTCCCCAACTCCCCACCCCCGACTGTCCCTTCCCTACTTCCTCCCCACAGACCCCAGTGTGTGATGCTCCCCTCCCTGTGTCCATGTGTTCTCACTGTTCAACACCTGCCTATGAGTGAGAACATGTGGTGTTTGATTTTCTGTTCTTGTGTCAGTTTGCTGAGAATGATGGTTTCCAGGTTCATCCATGTCCCTACAAAGAACACAAACTCATCGTTTTTGATGGCTGCATAGTATACCATGGTGCATATATGCCACATTTTCCCATACAGTCTATCATAGATGGGCATTTGGGTTGGTTCCAAGTCTTTGCTATTGTAAATAGTGCTGCAGTGAACATTCGTGTGCATGTGTCCTTATAGTAGAATAATTTATAGTCCTTTGGGTATATACCCAGTAATGGGATTGCTGGGTCAAATGGAATTTCTAGTTCTACATCCTTGAGGAATCACCACACTGTCTTCCACAATGGTTGAACTAATTTACACTCCCACCAACAGTGTAAAAGTATTCCTATTTCTCCACATCCTCTTCAGCATCTGTTGTCTCCAGATTTTTTAATGATTGCCATTCAAACTGGCGTGAGATGGTATCTCGATGTAGTTTTGATTTGCATTTCTCTAATTACCGGTGATGATGAGCATTTTTCCATATGTTTGTTGGCATCATATATGTCTTCTTTTAAAAAGTGTCTGTTCATATCCTTGGCCCACTTTTGAATGGGCTTGTTTGTTTTTTTCTTGTAAATCTGTTTTAGTTCTTTGTAGATTCTGGATATTATCCCTTTCTCAGATGGGTAGATTGCAAAAATTTTTCCCATTCTGTTGGTTGCTGGTTCACTCTAATGACTGCTTCTTTTGCTGTGCAGAAGCTCTGGAGTTTAATTAGGCCCCATTTATCTATTTTGGCTTTTGTTGCCAATGCTTTTGGTGTTTTAGTTATGAAGTCCTTGCCTATGCCTATGTCTTGAATGGTTTTGCCTAGGTTTTCTTCTAGAGTTTTTATGGTGTTAGGTATAATGTTTAAGTATGTAATCAATCTGGAGTTAATTTTAGTGTAAGGTGTCAGGAAGGGGTCCACTTTCTGCTTTCTGCACATGACTAGCCAGTTTTCCCACCATTTATTAAACAGGGACTCCTTTCCCCATTGCTTATTTTTGTCATGTTTGCCAAAGATCAGATGGTTGTAGATGTGTGGTGTTGCCTCCAATGCCTCTATTCTGTTCCATTGGTCTATATCTCTATTTTGATTACTGTAGCCTTATATTATACTTTGAAGTCAGGTAGTGTGATGCCTCCAGCTTTGTTCTTTTTGTTTTGAATTGACTTGGGTCTGCAGGGTCTCTTTTGGTTCCATATGAAGTTTAAGGTGTTTTTTTTCAGATCTGTGAAGAAGGACATTGGTAGCTTGATGGGGATAGCTTTGAATCTGTAAATTACTTTGGGCAGTATGACCATTTTCACAATATTGATTCTTCCTAACCATGAACACAGAATGTTTCTCCATCTGATTGTGTCCTCTCTTATTTCTTTGGGCAGTGGTTTGTAGTTCTCATTGAAGAGGTCCTTTACATTCTTTGTTAGTTGTATTAATAGACATTTTATTCTCTTCATAGCAATTGTGATTGGCAGTTCGTTCTTGATTTGGCTCTCTTTAAGTCTGTTATTGGTGTATAGGAATGCTTATACTTTTTGCATATTGATTTTGTATCTGAGACTTTGCTGAAGTTGCTGATCAGTTTCAGAAGATTTTGAGCTGAGATGATGGGGTCTTCTAGATATACAATCATGTTGTTGGCAAATAGAGACAATTTGACTTCCTCCTTTCCTAATTGAATACCCTTTATTTACTTTTCTTACCTGATTGCTCTGGCTAGAACTTCCCATACTACATTTAATAGGAGTGGTGAGAGAGGGCATCCCTGTCTAGTGCCAGATTTCAAAGGGAATGCTTCCAGTTTTTGCATTTTTGCATTTTCAGTATGATATTGGCTGTGGGTTTGTCATAAATAGCTTTTATTATCTTTAGATACATTCCATCAATACCTAGTTTATTGAGAGTTTTTAGCCTAAAGACTGTTGAAAACTGTCAAAGGCCTTCTCTGCATCTATTGAGATAATCATGTGGTATTTGTCTTTGGTTTTGTTTATGTGATGAATTACATTTATAGACTTGCATATGTTGAAGCAGCCTTGCATCCCTGGGATGAAGCCTACTTGATCGTGATGGATAAGATTTTTGATGTGCTGTTGCAATCAGTTTGCCAGTATTTTATTGAAGATTCTTACATCTATGTTCATCATGGATATTGGCCTGAAGTTTTCTTTTCTTGTTGAGTCTCTGCCCGGTTTTGGTAACAGGATGGTGTTGGTCTCATAAAATGATATTGGAAGGACTTCCTTTTTTTGCATTGTTTGGAATAGTTTCAGAAAAAGTGGTATCAGCTCCTCTTTGTTTGTCTGGTAGAATTTGGCTGTAAACCCATATGGACCTGGACTTTTTTTGGTTGGTAGGCTCTTAATTGCTGCCTCAACTTCAGCCCTTGTTATTGGTCTATTCCAGGTTTCAACTTCTTCCTGGTTTAGGCTTGGGAGGATGCAAGTGTCCAGGAATTTATCCATTTCTTCCAGGTTTACTGGTTTATGTGCATAGAGTTGTTTGCCGTAATCTCTGATAGTGGTTTGTATTTCTGTGGAATCTGTGGTGATATCTCCTTTATTGTTTTGTATTGCATCTGTTTGATAATTCTCTCTTTTCCTTTTTATTAATCTGGCTAGTGGTGTCTATTTTGTTGATCTTTTTGAAAAACCAGCTCCTAGATTTATTGATTTTTTTGAAGGGTTTTTTGTGTCTCTATCTCCTTCAGTTCTGCTCTGATCTTAGTTATTCCTTGTCTTCTGCTAGCTTTTGAGTTTTTTTCATCTTGCTCCTCTAGCTCTTTCAATTTTGATGATAGGGTGGTGATTTTAGATCTTTCCTTGCCTCTTATGTGGGCATTTATTGCTATATATTTTCCTCTAGACACTGCTTTAAATGTGTCCCAGAGATTCTGGTATGTTGTGTCTTCATTCTCATTGGTTTCAAAGAACATCTTTATTTCTGCCTTCATTTCATTGTTTATCCAGTCAACATTCAAGAGCCAGTTCTTCAGTTTCCATGAAGTTGTGCAATTCTGAGTTAGTTTGTGAATTCTGAGTTCTAACTTGATTGCACTGTGGTCTGAGACACTATTTGTTATGATTTCCATTCTTTTGCATTTGCTGAGGAGTGATTTATTTCCAATTATGTAGTCAATTTTAGAGTAGGTGTGATGTGGTGCTGAGAAGAATGTATATTATGTGGATTTGGGGTGGAGAGTTCTGTAAATGTTTATTAGGATTTCTTGGTCCAGGTCTGAGTTCAAGTCCTGGATATCCTTGTTAATTTCCTGTCTGGTTGATCTTTCTAATATTGACAGTGGAGTGTTAAAGTCCCCCACTATTATTGTGTGAGAGTCTAAGTCTCTTTGTAAGTCATTAAGAACTTGCTTTATGTATCTGGGTGCTCCCTTATTGGGTGTGTATATATTTAGGACTGTTAGCTCTTCTTGTTGCATTGATCCTTTTACCATTATGTAATGCCCTTCTTTGTCTTTTGATTTTTGTTGGTTTAAAGTCTATTTTATCAGAGACTAGGATTGCAACTTCTGCTTTTTTCTCTTTCTCTATTTGCTTGGTAAATCTTCCTCCAACCCTTTATTTTGAGCCTTTGTGTATCCTTGCATGTGAGATGGGTTTTCTGGATACAGCACACCAATGGGCTTTGGCTTTTTGTCCAATTTGCCAGTCTGTGTCTTTTGATTGGTACTTTTAACCCATTTACATTTAGGGTTAATATTGTTATGTGTAAACTAGATCCTGCCATTTTGATGCTAGCTGGTTGTTTTGCCCATTGGTTGATGCAGTTTCTTCATTGTGTTGATGCTCTTTACCATTTGGTATGTTTTTGGAGTGGCTGGTATTGGTTGTTCCTTTCTATGTATAGTGCTTCTTTCAGGAGCTCTTGTAAAGCAGGCCTGGTAGTGATGAAATCTCTCAGCAATTGCTTGTTCCTAAAGAATTTTATTTCTCCTTCTCTTATGAAACTTAGTTTGGCTGAATATGAAATCCTAGGTCGAAAGTTCTTTTCTTTGAGGATATTGAATATTGGCCCCCACTCTCTTCTGGCTTGTAGGATTTCTGCTGAGAGATCTTCTGCGAGTCTGATGGGCTTCCCTTTGTGGGTGACCTGACCTTTCTCTCTGGCTGCCCTTAGCATTTTCTCCTTCATTTCGACCCTGGTGAATCTAATGATTATGTGCCTTGGGGTTGCTCTTTTCAGAAATATCTTTGTGTATTTTCTCTGTATTTCCTGGACTTGAATATTGGCCTTCCTTGCTAGGTTGGAAAGTTTTCCTGGATAATATCCAGAAGAGTGTTTTCCAGCTTGGATTCATTCTCTCTGTCACATTCAGGTACACCTATCAAACGTAGATTAGGTCTTTTCACATAATCCTATATGTCTCGTATGCTTTGTTAATTTCTTTTTGTTCCTTTTTTCTCTAATCTTGCCTTCTCATTTTATTTTATTTAGTTGATTTTCGACCACTGATATACCCTCTTCTGCTTGGTCAATTCAGCTGTTGAAACTTGTGTATGATTTACAAAGTTCTCATATTGTGTTTTTCAGCTCCATCAATTCACTTATATTCCTCTCTAAGCTATTTATTCTCGTTAGCATTTCATCAAACCTTTTTTCATGTTTCTTAGTTTCTTTGCACTGGGTTAGAACATGTTCTTTTAGCTCAGAGAAATTTCTTATTACCCACCTTCTGAAGCCTGTTTCTGTCAATTCATCAGACTCATTCTCCATCCAGCCTTGTTCCCTTGCTGTTGAGGAGTTGCGACCCCTTGGAGGACAGGCATTCTGGTTTTGGATGTTTTCATCCTTTTTGTGCCAGTTTCTTCCCATATTTGTGGATTTCTCTACCTGTGGTCTTTGTAGTTGTTGACTTTCAGATGGGGTCTCTGAGTAGATGTCCAGTTCATTGATGATGAAGTTATTTCTATTTCTTAGTTTCCTTATAACAGTCAAGTCCCTCTGCTGTAGGACTCCTGATGTCCACTCCTGACCTTGCTTGCCTGGGGATCACCTGCAGTGGCTGCAGAACAGTAAGAGTTGCTGGCTGTTTCTTCTTCTATCTTTGTCCCAGAAGGATACCTGCCAGATGTCAGTCTGAGCTCTCCTTTATGAGGTGACTCTTTAGATATATGGGTGTCTGAGAGCTGCATGAGAAGACAGTCTGTTCTTTATAGGAGCTCAAATGCTGAGCTGTGAGCTCCATTGTTGTTCCATTCAGAGCTGCTGGGCAGGTACATTTAAGTCTCCTGCAGCAGAACTCATAACAGTTTTTTTTTTTCCCCCAGGTGCTCTGTGCTGGGAGGGTAGGACTTTATTTCTAAGTTTCTGTCATGCTGCTGCCTTTTTATTCAGGGATGCCCTGCCCAGTGAGGAGGCAGCCTAGTCACAGTCTGCCAGCAGAGGCGTTGCTGAGCTGCTGTGGTTTACACCCAGCTGCTTTGTGAACCTCCCTGCAGTCCTGTTTATAGGGGTGTAGTCAGAACTGCCTCAGCAATGGTGGCCTGCCTCTGCAACGGTGGACTCTCTCTGTAATGGCAGCCTGCCCCAGCAATGGCAGGCTGCCTCGGTAATGGTGGACTCCCTCAGCAATTGCAGACTGCTTCCGCAATGGTGGACTACCTTGTTAGTGGTGGACTGCCTTGGTAATGGTGGACGCCCAGCCCCCACATAGCTGGACCTTCCTGAGTTCAGCTTTGTTTGCTGTGAAACTCTCAATCCAGAGCATTTCAGATTTCTGGTCTTTGTGGGGGTGGGACTGCCCATGTGTGATCACCTGGCTCCCTGACTCAGACCCCTTTTTTAATCAGTTGAACAGGTAACTCTATCTCCCAGGAGTTTTTGTCACCTGTTGAAATGGCACCCAGATTTGTGTGAGTTCTTATGTGGAGACCCACTGCACTGGCTGAAACAGTCACAATGGGGGCTCATGGCACTTTTTTGCCCAGGAATCTCCTGGCCTGGCTCACTGTTTCAGTCCAATGGGCAACTCTGTCTTCCAGGCATTCCAGTCACCAGTTGAAAAAGCACCCAGATTTTTGTGAAATTTTGCGCAGCTACCTCCTGCACCAGCTGAAACAGCCATACTGGAGGCACTTTTCTAACCAGGAATCTCCTGGCCTGGCTCCCTTTTCCAGTCCCCTTTTTATCAGTTGAATGGGTGACTCTGTTTTCCAGGTGTTCAAGTCGCCTGTTGAAAAGGTGCCTGGATTTGTGTGAGATTTTATGTGGAAATCCACTGTGCCAGCTGAAACAGCTGTGCTGGAGTCTCTTGGTGCTTTTTCACCCAGAAATCTCCTGGCCTGGATCCCTATTTCAGTCCCCTTTTTATCTGTTGAATGGGCAACTCTGTCTCCCAGGTGCTCCAGTTGCAGCTGAAATGGTGCCCAGACCCATGTGAGTTTTTTGTGCAGAGACCCACAGAGACCTGCCGCGCTGGACGAAACAGCTGCACTGGCTGAAACAGCCATGCTGGAGACCCATGGCACTCCTCCACCAGGGAATGTTCTGGTCTGTGGGCAATAAAAATCCGTCTGGTAATGCAGCAACCACTCGCCCTCCACACTCTCACTGGGAGCTGCAATCCCAAGCTGCTCCTACTCGGCCATCTTGGATCCCCCTTCAATATGCCTTATTATTAGACTTTCTTAATAGGTTTTTTTTTTCCACAATGGTAGAGGTTAGCAATTCTGAAATCAGCTGAAGTATATTCATTCAGATAAACAAATAAATATATAATAGATCAAGGGAGCTATACTTTTTACTATTGTGAAATGGTTAAAACTGTAAAAATTAAAAAGGTTGGGGGAGATTATAATTAGCTGTGGTGTCAGACTGGAATTGGAGGTACTAATATGAACTCCTGGTTTGTAATCCATAGATAGAAATATAGAGAAAGAGATTATAGAGTTATTTTAAACTATGTAAAACTAAGAGTGATTAGATCCTAGATAGCAGTACAAATGAGCACACTGTTATTTTGAATGGTCTTGTGTGAGCTGTAAGTGTATGCTGTAAACTTTGGGCAACCACGTGAAAATTGTAAAAAGAAGTATCCTTGTTATGTCAAACTAGGAGAGAAAATGGAAATATGGAAAGTGTGCAATTAAAACCAGAGAAGGTAGAAAAAGAGTAAAAGACAAAAAAAGAAAACCAACAATATTTGGTGACTGTTGAAGGAATTAGTATTCATTTCTCTGCTATTCATGTTTGTCTGCTCTTCTTTAAAAAAACCCACAAAGGGAATTAACACATAGGAAAAATAAAACAGAAACAAAGACTTTACTTCCTAATCAATTTATGCAAGGACTGGAAGGGACATTGCTCATGACTGTCAGCCTTCCTGGGTATTTGCTGTCAGCAATCCTGGTATTTAGTGTCCTTTTTGGCTGCAGCCTTATTCATTACTTGTTTTCCTTATGGTTCCTAACTGAGCAATGTCTGCCTGTAAGAAGTAGCATTAAATGTAGCTGGTAGCCTTCTGTATTCACAGTTAGGAATATCCTTCTTTAATGGGCCTGAAATATTTACCAAAAAATCAGAAAACAAAGTGAGTGTCTCAAATAGAATGTGAAAGAAAAAATGTGCTTGCTTTTCCAAGCAAGCAATCATTAGGGAGATTTGTTATACCCTATAGGAAGCTGAAGGAAGGAGCTATCTAATTGCTTTGGTTCACCTGGGAAATAAATGAGCCTCATAATTTTTAGCTGTTTACCTGTTTATTGTTTTCTTCAGGGGATTTAAATCAAATTCATTCCTTTCAATAATTGCTATTTTCTTAGCGATGGCAAGGAAAATGTCTCACTAACATTTTTAAGTCAGGTTTAAACAATGGCCTCAGCATTTATTACAGTTGACATTAATGGTTTCCTGTTATTAGAACAGCATCATATTAAAAGGTTTATGACATAATTACTCATTTGATTTGAGAAAAGAATGATTATTAAACCCCTCATTGTTTCTTTCTTCTGAAAATGTCTTGATTGCAATTTATTTGTGTCAAATAGGGGATTCTCCAAATCAGTAATATTACCTGTAGTCCATTGAAAATAATCGAATGAAACATAGGATATTTTAATAATAATTATGGACAGCAAATTAATTCACTGACTTCCCAAGAGTTGAGGAGAATTTTTTTAGTTTATTGTAATCAAACAAGGAAGGGTGTGTTGAATCAATTATTACAGGAAAATCTAAAATGTCAATGTGCATGAAACACCAGGGAAAAAGAGTGAGACAAGAGAAAATTACAGAATTTCCCAAAGGGCGTATCCAGCTAAGTTATCAGTTAGAGGACTCATAAATAGCATAGTTGGCTATAGTTACTTTTACCAATTTCACAGGAAAATTTGTCTCTTAAGTTACAGGGAAGGGAGAAGGCTATGTCTCTAAATTATAAGGAGAGGGATGGGTGAGGGATAAGTATTAATTTACAGTAGGTGTTAGTGTACTAGTCATAATAATTGTAACTATGCTTACCATGACAAAAAGAGTAACATGACAATACAAAGACAATAACAATGGCAACACAAAGAACAACATGGAAGCTGAATTCTGAATATTATTTAACTAGAAAAGTTATAATTTTGTCACCTACAAAAAGATATAAAATGATAGTTTTATTTTGCTTTAATCTGCACCTCCAATTTAGAGTGAGTATGAGCATCTCATTATAGACCTGTTAGTCTTTGATGTTTTCCTTTCCTTAAATTGCCCTATTTTCTATTTGTATTGCTAACTTTTACTAGATAATTTGCTTGAGCTCCTTGTGTATCTTGACCATAATTTCTTGTTGGTTCCAGACATTGCCATCATTTCCTCCAGTCTTGACAATAATTTTGTGTAGATTATAAACATTCCCATCATTTTTTCCCAGTATCAGCTCTCAATTAAAGTTGTACATGGTGTTATTTGTGGTACAGAACAGGACTTCATATTGTGTACTTGAATTCATCAATCTTTTACTCTATGTTTTTTATTTCTATTTTTATTTTACAAGTCCTTCCCCATACCCAAGTTATAAATATATTATCTTACCTTTTTCTTATACTCATTATTTAATTTTTTTCATATTTAATTCTTTTCTCTCTTTCTCTTTTTGTCTTGTTGCCATTTATTGAATAGTCCATGCTTTCCCCTCTGATTTTTCTAATAAACATTTTATGAAAAATACAGTAGTTTATGTTAACAGAAAGTTGCATCAATAGTACAGAGAGTTCCTATATACTCCTCACTCAGTTTCCCCTAGACAATTCAGTTCTGACCTTGATTTCATTGTTACTCTGCAGTAGGATTTAAATCTAGCACAGAAGGGGCTAAGGGTTTAATGAATCAAACACAGAACGCAGGGAGTTCAGGGTTTATGTTTACAAACAATTAGGCAAGGTACTGGACTATATAGAGTGGGGCTTTCAAACCTTCCCTAGCCGGGCGGGCAGCAGAAACAAGATGTAAGACAACAGGGAGTCACGGTGCCCAGTGTCAAGGGGCAGCTACTCTGTAGTTCCTCTTTTTATTAATTAGTTCAACTTCAGTGTTGTTTAAGTCAGCTATAGACTCTTGGACTCAAATGTTTTGTTTAGCAAGAAAAGTCTCTTGAAAATTGAAATTTCCCATTAAAAAGTAAAACTTCTAACTTCTCTTAAAAATCTTTCATCTCTCTTGACCCCATTTTTTGTTGTTGAGATCCCTTTTACTTTTCTAGGTAACGTAATCAGTTTCCCAATTATACATTATGAACATTTTTGATCAACTTATGATACCATCTTTTTATATATTGTGGATTTGGGCTTTTGTGCATACTCACATGTGTATATTGGCCTTTTTGGGTACTGTGATAATATCTTTCTGTTTACATAGCTATGACTTTCTAAAATGTTTTAATGTTTACTAATATATTTCATTTCTATTATTAAAACTTACTTTGCTATTTGTGAACCTATATTCTTTCACTTATTATAGGTTTACTGAGTCATTCAAAAAAACAAAACTGAAATTCTGATATATAGACTTGGAATTGCAAATTAAAAAGGAATTTAAGGATCACTAATATCGTTATGATATTAATTCTTCTAGCCAAAGAAATTTTTAGTGCATTGTATTATCTTCTAAGTTTCTTATTAGGAATTGTAAAGTTTTATTCAAATAATATTGATATTGTCCTAGTGAAGTTAATTTTCCTATAACTTACGGTTTTTATTAATCTTATGAATAGCTTTTTCATAGCTGGTCGTTATTGCCTAAAAATTCTTTTGACTTTTTGTGGGTTCATTTTAAATCAGAAGACACCATGGAACTCTGTTATACATGTAAGTAGAATGCCTATTGCTCTGCTTGTTTTCCAGGTATATGACTGATCACAGCATATACAAGTAATTACATTTCATCTTTTGTTTCAAATCCTTATACTTTTTTTCTCTTTCCTCACAGCAATAGCCAGAAATTCTGAAATTTGGTTAAATAGTCATAGTGACAGGGAATATCCCTGTCTCTTTATCTTAAAGAAAATGAAACTAAAGATTCCCAATTAAGCATAATGTTTCCTTGAGAAAATTGTCATGTAAAACTTACCAAGTTTTAGTGGTTTCATTGTATTTGTCATATCTTAGAGTTTTTCTTTTTAAATAGTAGTTATTGAATTTTATGAAATACTTTTTTCTGCATATATTGGCACAGTCATCTCATGTCTCACCTTTAGTTATTTGGCAGAGTACAAAAACAAATTAATGATATTGGATCATTAATAAATCCCTGGAATAAACTTCTTCTTATTATTTTTATAATTGTTGGATTTGATTAGCTATTATTTTATTTATATTTTTGCATTGTCCTTTATAAGTGAAATGAGCACATAATCTCTTTTTCCTATATTGTCTTCCTGATTTGGAATACAGATTTTACTAGCTTTATAAAATTATCTGCATGATAAACAGATTGTTCCCACAAAGATGCCCATTCTGTAATCCTTTGAACCTGCCAATATGTACACTGCAAGACAAGAGATTTTGTACATGGAATTAAGGGTACAGACCTGTTTGACTGGGTATACTCACTGCAATCATATGACCTCTTAAAAGCAGGTAGCTTTAGCTGGCTGGAGACAGAGAGATGCAATCAGAGAAGGTAAAAGAGATACAGCAAAAGCAGAAGTCAAAGATATACCAAGAATCTGATATGCTGCTAGCTGTAATGCTTAGGGGACTACAGGGCAAAGCTCAGAGGGATGTCTGTTGGAGTTTAAGCTGCCCTCTTCTGACCAAGAGCAAGAAAATAGAGGCCTCAGTCTTATAGCTGCAAATAGCCAAATTTGGCCAGTGACCCAAATGAGCTTGAAAGTGGATTTTTTTCCTCCACGTCTTGATAAGAGCTCATCCAGATAACCGAGTTAGGGAATTTTTGTGAGATAATAAATGTATGTTGTTTTAAGCAATTATGTTTACAATAATTTTTACATAGCATTGGAAAGATAATACAGATATTAGACATGGAGTGCTATTGTAACTCTGAAAATGGAGAAATGGCTTTAGAATTGGACAGTGGACAGAGACTGAAAGAATTAGAAGAGCATGATAGAAAAAGTCCTGATTATCTTGGATGGACCAGAGAGACACATGGATGTTAGTGACTCTGCCAGTGAAGGCTCAGCAGGAAGTGGAGTGTGGCATAGACTCTTAAATCACTTTAAAGAATACCTAAATAATTGGGAATCACATCTTTGCCAATGATTAACAGAAACATGAACTTTGAAGGTGTTGCTTCTGAGAGCCCAGCAGGAAGGAACACATGTATCATTAGAGGACCTTTGTATCACGGTGGCACAAAGCTCAACAGAGTATTATCCTGCAGTTTTTTACAGAGTTGTACTTGTAAATGGAAGGATAAACCCTGATGTTTATCTGAAATTTCTAAGCAAAGTGATGAAAGTACCATCTGGCTTATTCTCACTGCTTATAGGAAAACGTGGAAGGAAAGAGTTAAATTGAGGAAAACACTGTTAAACAAATGAAAACCAGAAGTAGGTGATTTGGGTATTCTTAGTCCAACAGGTAGTAACAACGTGTAAAATTAAGAGATTGCTTTCAAAATATTGCATAGAGAAATACCTGAGTGTGTGGGTTTACCAATTCTTGCTAAAACATCAGAAAGATCAAAAGATCAAAGTATTTAGTCATGTAGAATCTTTTAAATGGTTAAGAAAGTGAATCACCATTTCTCTCAACCAAACTAGCAAGCTTCTGGGACTCTCAGGAGATAACAATGAAGAAGAAACTATCCAGGAAAATCTGTAGACAAGCCACATGTCTAATAGAGTGAATACCTATGACATACATGGGTGACCCAATAAGTTCTTCAGAATTTTTACCAGCAGAAACACTACCACCTCAGACTAAAAGCATCAGTGAGAAGGAAATTTTAAAAGATTGCTGGACTGTAACATTTGAATGGTGAAAAAAAGATTGATAGAACTAATTCTCTAGTAACACATTCTATTGTTTATAAATAGGGGAAGAATAACCCAGAGGACATACAATGTGGTCCCAGAGAGCCAAGAAAAGCACTATAGAGGATTTATTACTAGGCTCTAGAGCCTAAAGGAGATTACTCAGTTAGATTTCAAAACTGCTTTTGGAATAGATTTCATAGTAGAGTAATAATCTATTCCTTAAATATTTGAAGCAATTCCTGATAAATGCATTTGGGTTTAAAACCCCTTTCTGTTTCATTGACAGTGTACCATAAAATTGAAAAGGTGTTGATAGGATTGTTTTTATTAATTTTTAATCATTTATTTTAGGTATCTATCAATCCTTTGCTTAATTAGAAAAAGATCTTTTATATATGCCACATTCAAAAGCACTTCTTTATTTGATTTATTTGTAATTGATTTTAGCGCTGTTGTTAGAGCAAGCCTATATGTTTTATGTTTCTTTAAGTTTGTGTTTAACACTGGTATTTGATATTTTTAAGTAACAAAAGTCTAACTTTACTTAAGCAAAAGGTGCTATAGGCTCATGAAATTCAAGAAAAGTGTGAGTGACTAAATGAAGAATGTCCAGAATGATTCTGAATTATAGAAATCACTGGATTTATATTATCACATGGTGCCAGGTCCTCCTGTTTCATTCTTTCTCTGCATATCTCTTTAGGCTGGCTTCAACTTCTCCAAGTCCAAAATGGCTTTTTCTTTTTGTGGAAAAAAACATAACTATTAATACATTCTAATCAGTACATATTACAACCTAGATATGAGAGAAAAAAATATTAAAATATTTGTGACCCAGTTTTGAATGTGCTAATGAATGTACTCATTGATCTTGTTTGAATTAGATGCTAATGAATTTGGACTAAAGAAATAGTACCAGGAGTTGAGGTCCTACTGCACCATCACCAAATTTTCTAAAATAAATATGTGAATAAGAGGGTGGGAAATTTGAACAAGTAACTCAATTTCTAAAACTGACTACTGGCTAAGTAGCAATATTAATATTTGTTCTCAAGGATTATTTGTTGGAATTTATGCCTTAACAACTAAAACAGTCCCTTCCTTCCTTCCTTCCTTCCTTCCTTCCTTCCTTCCTTCCTTCCTTCCTTCCTTCCTCCACACCCAGGAAATTAATTTTTATTTACATTTTTCTTCCTACTCTGCTTAAGACTTGCATTTTTGTTCCTCATACTTGAAATACAGTATTAGCCTTTGAAAGAATCACTGTAACCCTGTATTCAAGAGCTTCTTGTCAAATGCGCTGTCTTGAGTCATGATGCACCAAGCATTTAATAAATAGTATGAAAAAATACTGCAGAGGCAACACATTTTTTACATTGTTTAGCACAAACAGGTTCCAAAGAACCATGGCATTGTCAGTTATAACAATGTTATTACCTTTCATTCATGGCAAAAGATATAAACTTAGCCAAGAATAATGCATTTGAAACAAAGAAGAAAAAGTTGTCCGCTGAAAGTGAACAGGAAGAGGTGGTATCCAGACCCTATAAAAAAACCTATCCATGTACTTATTGGAAAATGAACAATTAGATGCCTCTTCTCTACCATTTTTCTAAATATTCAGTGATAAGTCATTGAATCTTACACGGGGCCAGGAATTTTATAATACAACTTTTATTCAAATTGTTTATATATAGAAATCCTTGTTTCACAAAATATTTGTGGAGGGACCTGTACGTTCAAGAGACAGTTCTGATTGAAGGGGCTGGAAGTTTGCTCTGAACTCTAAAGACATTATCATTATGGGAAGCCTTTAATATATACACATCATAAGTCTAATGAATTTACTAATAAAAAATGGAATTAAAGTTTTTTCAAACCATTTACATTTGAAACATTTTTACATTTGCATTTAGAAAATATATTTTGATTTAAAGTGTTTTTAAAATAGCACTTAAATTCAAACTTCAGGAGACTGTGAATATGCAATCATAAGACTCATATGTACAGAAACTACTTTTAAATTATGAAACAATTATGGAGATTTACTGCATTTGGTATATATCTGGTATATGAATGATATCATTAATTATTTACAAAGCACTAATTATACTTGTATAGTAGCATATACATATATAAGTGCAAGATTTATTTTCAATATCAAATATGAATTATTATACAATAACATTTATTATTGAAGATTTGAAAGCATACTTACCTATTAGTCTTTTGATAAATACTTTCCTTGATGCTTTATTAAAGAAATCTCCTCAAGCCTGTAATCCCAGCACTTTGGGAGGCCAAGGAGGGTGGATCACAAGGTCAAAAGATCGAGACCATCTTGGTCAACCTGGTGAAACCCCGTCTCTACTAAAAATACAAAAAATTAGCTGGACATGGTGGCACGTGCCTGTAATCCCAGCTACTCAGGAGGCTGAGGCAGGAGAATCGCCTGAACCCAGGAGGTGGAGGTTGCGGTGAGCCGAGATCACGCCATTGCACTCCAACCTGGGTAACAAGAGCAAAACTCCGTCTCAAAAAAAAAAAAAAAAAAGAAATCTCTACAGGTTTTATAATGTCAAAAGAGATAAAAATTTTATTTTCAAAGGACAGAATAGGAGTGAAAAAGCAATTGGCTTCCAAATAACATGAAATTAATAATACATTTCAAGTTTCAATAATATATCACAAATTCATTTTAAATAGTTGAGAAGAATGTAAATGTGATTCACTTTGATTCTTTAGATATAAATATGAACTAGTTGACAAGCAAAAGGAAGATTTCCTTTTTAGTGACATTTTTTGTTTTGCATACTTTTTTACTTCGAAAGGTAATCTAAAGCGGTTTCTAAAGCTAACTAAAGGCAAATTCAAAGCAAGTGCATTCTAGAGTTTGAGTATTCAGATTTGCTTTTTAATACTGAAAACAAAGTAAAATTGTTTTTGTGTGGTTTCCCAACATTTTGTTCTTTGCCAAAAAAGAAAAAGGAAGAAAGTAAAGGAAAGCTTCCAAAATATCAAGAGTACAATAGAATCTTTTTATACTGACACATTTAGTAAGTCAATTCAGGTCTGTGTAATGAACCATTCAAGACACAGACACATGCAGATGAAATCCAGACTACCCCAGAGAAAAGATTGATATTTTTATCTCCCTGAAGGGCAGAGCAAGCAAATACATAACGGTCTGGAAGAGGATCATAAATAATAAGATGTCAAATCATAGAATGCCAAATTTTATTTTTACATTTCAAAGTAAGAAATTGTCAGACTCAGAAAATAGCTATGTAAAACATCTCTTTTAATATGTAAATAATGACTTCTTTGAGTTTAAAAAGTATAAAGCTCAGGAGTAACTGGGAGACACATATTGTAGTTTATACTAAAAATATTTTATCCAATGTTATAAGATAATGATTCATTATACTTTATATGAAAATATTAAAGCATATTGTAGGGGAGAAGAAATAATTTTTCTTTTACCCCTCTTGAGTTCTTAGCTAGGACTCCCTGTAAAAACATACAAATTAACAAGAAATAAACAATGTTTAATAACATAACTCCTATACACATGGGAGTTAACCCAGAGATATGAGTAAATCTCTAAAGTAGATTTCAAAGTACAGTTGACCCTTGAACAACACAGGGATTAGGGGCACTGAATTTCTAATCAGCTGAAAATTTGCTCACAACTTTCAACTCCTCCAATATAATAGCCTGCTATTGCCCTGAAGCCTTAAGCATAACATAAGCAGTTAATTAACACATACTTTGCATGTTATAGGTATTATATGCTGTATCCTTACAATAAAATAAGCTAGAGAAAAGAAAATGTTATTAAGAAAATCATAAGAAAAAGAAAATGTATTTATTATTTATTAAATGGAAGTGGATCATAATAAATGTCTTCATCATCATTGTCTTCACATTAAGCTGAGGAGGAGGAGAAAGAAAGAAAATTGGTCTTGCTCTCTCAGGGTTAGAAGAGGCAAAAGAAAACCCGCCAGTCGTGGGCCCATGCAGCTGAAACCCCTGTTGCTCATGAGTCAGCCGCAGTAGCTTTGTCTCTGAGCTCTAGTACAAAGGTTTTCTAAAACAGAGAAAAAAGAATCTGGGGAAAGCACAGTTAAGATCAGGTGGTCAAAAATGGCAAGATTTATCATGTAGATTTAACTCTAAGTTTCTTCTTGATTAAATTAGTTTCTAGTGATTCAGTCATCCTTCTCTCTTCCTGGTGCAGAGAGGGATGAAGATTTCTTATAAATGAAGATTTCTTTCATACATGTACCCTTCTCTTACAAGAGGGTAGCTTTTTAGAGCTTATCCTGTGTCTGCGGTTTCTCAAAATGATCAGATCAAAAAAATCCTGATACAAAAGATGCATATCTGAGGTGGCATGTTCTCCTTTTCTTTTATTGTAGGGAGTCATAAAATCCATCAATATCTTTATTTGAATAAAGAAGTTCATTTATACATATATAATATAGATATATGTAGGTATATATCTGATTACTATATTGTATTTCATGGTGTTTGCTAGATGAAGCTATATATATGTTTTGGGGATTTACCACATGGCTTGTCATTTTTGAAATTAATGTTTTCTTTTTTCTAATTGTGCTTTATTGCACTTTGACTTGCTTACATTATTCAACCTAATTTTCATCACTTTGTGCTAAAATATCTGTCTAGATATCTTCATATTCCCTCAAAATGTATTTATCATCTTTGTTTCAATATGCAAGTAGTTTCTGTGTCTCTGCTAGCTACGTTAAGACCTCACTTTTCATTTCTATTTGATGCTAATACAGTTTATTGTCAATTTAATTTTCATAACAACCAATTTTATGTGTGTCTCTGTGTACCAACTGTCAACTCTAGAATGAGGAGGTTCATAAATTTGGAAAGGAGAGCTTTATTTCTCATAAAGGGTCGCAGCCTATGGGTGGCCATTCTGACAGGCTGGGAAAGGTAGCCTCCTGACAGATGCCAAAAGCAAGCACATTAACAGTAGGAAGAATAAGTCAAGAATTTGCGTTCAGTGGGTTGGCCAAATATATATATTCAATAAGCTCCAGGACGAGTCATGACTATGTATAAAAGGAGAAACATGTGCATGCACAATTAAGCTTTACATCTTTCCATGGATCCTGTGTTCAGAAATGGTAGCCTTAATATGATTCAAGGTAAAGTTTTTCAGCTCTCTGACCTAAAAATATGGAGCAGAGAATAGAAAAATCCTCTCTGTGCAGCCTCTGTAGACTGGCCAGAACCATTCTGTGGTTGGTGATCTCTAATCAGGAAGGATTGCTTTTGTGAGAAAGCCACAAAAGGGAGAGACAGCATCAGGTGTTTGGCTGAAATCAGTGGTGGAGCCTTTTGAAAGGCTGGTTTCCATTTAGCCGTTATGGAAGAAAGCCTAAGGGCTCTTAGTGAGGGAGGGGTGTAATACGGTGTGTCAGACTTCCTATTCTATCATGACCAGCAACTCAGCTTCCAAGGTTTCTCTGGAATCCCCGTGGCCAAGAGGGGACTCGTGTTCAGTCAGTTGAGGGACTTGTAATTGTATTTTTATTTCTCATAACTAAATGCCATGTAACCTTTTGGGCATTTTCTATACTAGTTCCTTAATTTTCACAACTGTTGTTGACATATGTATAATTCTCACACCCATTTAAAATGAGAAAACTAAAACTCAAAGAAACTGATAGGACTTAGAACCCATAACCCTGAAATATGAGTATAGGAGAATAGAATATGCCACTCTAAAATATACCCTTTTGGTATCAGAATTGTTTTGATCTGCTCATTTGGAGAAACTGCAACATTGAAGCTCTAAAAAATTGCCTTTTTGTAGGGGAAAGTTTTATCTATGAAAGAAATTTCCATTAGTAAAACTGTCTGTCTTTCTGCACCAGGGAGAGAAGTATAACTAAATCATCAGAGACTCTAGTCAATGGAGAAGAAGCCAACTTAAATAACTATAGCAAAACTTTCTTTTTCTGGCCATCTCATCTAAACTGGGTCTTCCCCACATCCTTTTTTCTTTTCTTCAGAGTATAGTCAGCCCTCTGTCACCATGGGTTCCACATCTTTGGATTCAACCAACTACAGAGAAAAAAAAAAAGAAGAAGAAAAATATATCTATATAAAAATTTCTACATATCTCCATATATAGAAATTGCATGTGTACTGAATGTACAAACTTTTTTCTTATTCCCTAATCAATATAGTATAACAACTATAACATTTACATTGTATTAGCCATTAGTAGTAGTCTAGAGATGATATCAGTATATTGGAGGATGTGCTTAGGTTATATGCAAATACCATGACATTTTATATCAAGGAATTGAGCATTCTCAGATTTTGGTATCTGTGGACAGTCTTGGAATCGATCTCTTATGGTTGGTTACAGAGGGATGAGGACACTATTGTATTTCGGTTGTAAATTTATTTTCTGAAATTTTATATTTCAGGACCCTCTAAATTCATTGTGTGGAGGGGGAAGCTAAGCCTTGTAGACTGAGTCACCGAGCATGTTTGCAATTCTGCTTCTTAGGTAGTAGCTTAACTCTCTTCCTCATTGTTTTTATTCTGTAAATGACTAGGAGAGCTCAGAAGCCAGGCCCTGCCCCTCCCAATCACTGATCTTTGTTATAGATTAACAGCCTTTTTTATTGTCCTGTTCCTAACTCAGACCACATGGTGCCCAAGACCCTATGACAGTTATATCTTCAGTGTGAAGTGTTATAAGACCAACTTGGCAATAGAGATGTTTTCCCTATGGCAATAAGCCTAGCCTTACATCTCTCCTCTGTATACATAATCACGATGTGCATGAGTTATGCAGTGTGTCTTTTTCTCGTGGAATGCTGCATGATACACCAAAGAAGGCTATAAGCAGTGATCCTAGAACTGTAGTAGCAAGTGCCTACTTCGCAACACAACAGTAAGGCTTGGAGAGAACTTTAGGCGATGGATGGGACATGGTACTCATGTGAGAACAATAGACTGAACAAAATAATGCACTGCCGTCAGAAACTCCCTCAATCCCACCTCAATACTGAATGTCTTTCAAATACACCCAGGACAAATACACCTATAATAAAATTAACTACCTGGATTTCTTACCTCATATATTAAAAAAAAAAAAAAGTCTATGACAATGCAGTGTTTTCAAAAAAACAGGATAAAGAAAAACTTATCTAAGGAAACATACCTCTTTTTTATCCTGATTGAAGATTTTTTTATCACTGATTTAAGATTTGTCTGATACAGGTCTTCTGAGACAACACATTTGAATATAAAGTTCTAGAAATGTTTCTCCCAATGTAACTTCATTTATTCTTTTTAGTAATTACTGGGAATGGTCAAATAATTTCCTGTATTACATATGATTAAACTTTCAGAAAATTTACCATAATCCATACAACCTAAGATAAGAATTAGAAGCCAGTGCTAATATGTTGCCTAATTATTGTACAGTGCAAGCCTGCCAAACCAGTCTCAGGCAAATTCCACACCAATCCCTGCTCCTATTTAGTTAATGGTTTATGTTTTACTGTTGTAAAATATTTTATAAATGTCAAAATGTACAATACTTAATTTAAAGTAAGTCTTTCTCCCTCTTTTTGTATACGTATACATTAGATATGTGTATGTATATATATAAAGCACACACACTCCAAATCAGAAATGGATATTACCTTGTATTTATGATTTATCTCATTCTTACCCACTCACATTTCTGGAACACAATCAATAGTAAGACTCCAAACATATTTAAACAGTTCACATGTATGTGCAAACATTTCTATTTACAGATAGGTATATCATTGGCAGCATATTTTGTAATAGAAAAAGATTTGAGACAAGCTATCAATGGGGACTCATTGTACAAAATAAGGAACATATTTATTTTGGGTTACTTGCTAATTTAAGGATGTAAACAGGCCAGGCACAGTGGCTCATGCCTGTAATCCCAGCACTTTGGGAGGCCAAGGCGGGCAGATCACTTGAGGTCAGGATTTCAAGACCAGCATGGCCAATGTGGTGAAATCCCGTCTCTACTAAAAATACAAAAATTACCCAGGCATTGTGGCAGGCACCTGTAATCTCAGCTACTCAGGAGGCTGAGGCAGGAGAATCACTTGAACCCCGGAAGCAGAGGTTGCTTTGAGCTGAGATCATACCATTGCACTCCAGCCTGGGCAATAGAGCAAGACTGTGTCTCAAAAAAATAAACAATGTAAACAGTCACTCTGTGAACTCAGAATGGTATTTGTTATCTTGTGAAGTGAAAAAGCAACAAGTAGACAAGTATGCTGTCTAAAAGACATATTGTATGTATCTCTAGAATAATCAAATAATCTACATTTAAGGTTAACTTTAGGGGGGAAACTGGGGACCTGGGGTTTATAAGGAGAAAGACACATTGTTAACCTACTAGTTTTTCAAAACCTTCAAACTTTGTTACATATGAATGCATTACTTGTTTAAAAATAGAGTATTTAAAATAACAGCCCAGGTAATAAGCACAAAATGCTTCTTAATAATTAAAATGGATATCATAATGTTACTAAGTCAGTTTTTTAAACTAGCATCCTTAGAATACTGTCCTGAAAGACGTTCTGAAGAAGAACAACACAAAATTGCATGAACTAGTATATGTGGAAATGCCAATGAAATCTTCACCTCTTCCACATTCACTATGAACTCTGTATGTTCCAGGCCCTGATTAATTATTTCATAAAGAAACACCTTTAGCTCTTGTTTTCATTCCATAATTTATAAGTGGTATTTGACTTTTAAATCTTTTATATTAAGCAGCTTTTAACATCTAATGAAACCAATTTTAACATGACACTCTGAGAAAATACAGTACTGCTTTATGCTAAATTCAAGGCAATGTAGGTAGAAGAGAGTCCATTAAGCCATCATGCAGAGTAATTTATTTTTATTTTGTACACAGACACAGCAACCTTGACTTTCGGATTTCTAACTCAGCAGTAGGTTAGAAGTAACAAAGAAAGGGGGAGGGAGAGGCAGTGACAGGCATGTCTACTCATAGCTGGGAAAAGCTCTGGACAATAAAAAAAAAAAAAGCAGCCTGGAGAAAGGAAAATAGACAAATGTACAAAAATTTGTGATTATTTTAATTTAATTAAAAAACAAGGAAGCAATAACTCATTTGATGTATTGTGTAATTGGTGACACATTGAAGCCATCTTCATTGATGTGATTTGAAACATACCCTAGAACTTAAAGTACAGTAAAAATAAATAAATTAATACAGATAAAAATACATTTAAAATAAATAAACAAACAAATAGATAGATAGATACCATTAAGAAAGAAGAAATGACAGGAATATTCGCCACACAAGCCAGGAAAACACTCCCAATTACAATGGGACTTTGGTAGTGGTGTTGTCATAATATAAAGGATACAATCCACTCTGAAAGTGGAAAGACAACAGCAAGTTATCATATTTTACCTATTTAGCCTACTTAGAAGAAAAAGATACTCTTAACTATTTTTTTTTCTTAGGCAGATCTCACTCTGTGCAGGATGGTGTGCAGTGGCACGATCTCAGCTCACTGGAGTCTCCACCTCCCAGGTTCAAGTGATTCAGGTGCATCAGCCTCCTAAGTAGCTGGGATTAGAGGTGTGTGCCACCACACCCCAGCTAATTTCTGCATTTTTAGTAGACAGAATTTCACTTTGTTGACCCAGCTGTTCTTGAACTCCAGACCCCAGGTGATCCTCCTGCTTCAGCCCCCCAAAGTGCTGGGATTACAGGTGTGAGCCACTGGACCTGGCCTAAGATAGTCTAATTTTGACACACTTGTAAAAATGTTTTCCAGAGTTATCTGGTAAATTCAGTGAGATTATCTAGATGGGAGAGGTCTTAAAAACATGCAGTTCCCTTTGCTTAATTCTTTGTTCATTAGCCGCCTTCTACTCCATCATTTGCTTTTCTCAATGAGTATTCTCCACAAAAAAACACATATTTTACTTAGATGAGGGAATCTAGCTTTCCAGCAGCTGTATCTTTTTTAACTAATCAGAATACATAAGTAAGCAAAGTTATTTTCAGGTCTGAGATTTCTGCTGAAAGTCATTAAGAAATATAATAATGCCTTTCAAAACACCTACAAAAATATATAAAACTAAAAATCATTCAACATCTATTGATTCTTTTTATGATCACACAGGGTTTCTCTCTTTTTTATTTTTATTTTTTTTTTTTGAGACAGAGTCTTGGTCTGTTGCCAGGCGCCAGGCTGGAGTGCAGTGGCACAATCTCGTCTCACTGCAACCTCCACCTCCCGGGTTCAAGCAATTCTCCTGCCTCAGCCTCCCAAGTAGCTGGGACTACAGGTGCATGCCACCACACCCAGATAATTTTTGTTTTTTTTTTTTAATAGAGACGGGGTTTCACCATGTTGGCCAGGATCGTCTCAATCTCTTGACCTGGTGATCCACCCGCCTCGGCCTCCCAAAATGCTTGGGATTACAGGCCTGAGCCACCGCTCCCAGCCAGGGTTTCTTATCTCTTGTGGAAGCTTTTATAAATTAACAATGGAAGAAAAATACTTGAACATAAAGCAAAAAAGAATGAAGTAAAACATTTCTCAACACAGATACAACAAGGAAATTCACTTGGTCTGAAATGTTCCAACTATTTGGGAAGTTGAAAATATTAAAAATACCATGATTTAGGTTACCAATTTTTATATTTAGTAATTACATAAAGTAAGTCTCAATCTTCATTAACTCAGGTTTAATTTGAAATCTTCAGTATCTGTAGTCCTAAAATATGCATAGTTTTGCATAAAGAAATTTATGTTTATTTGCTTCCTAAATATAAATGTAATAATGCAAATACATTGTTTTACTGGATATTATTTAAATGCTAATACCAGATAAGGTACGGAAGAGAAAAGTCCCATTTTTAAAGCCTCTAAAGTTTTGAAAAACAAATTTTAAACTTGCTCTTTTTCTTTTTTATTTAAATTATTGTTTCGTTGTTGTTTTAGTTTTGCTTTTACTTATTATTATTAGGTTCAACAACAGCAAGAGAAAGAAATAAGGTGGTTGTATCCTTTCCTAATTATAATTGGAGTTTTATAAAGAAAGAAAACTATGGAAAAAGCAATATAAATTTCTGAGCCAAATGCATTATGGAACAAACATTAAGTTCTTCCTTACCAAGTAATGATTTTAAACCATGAAAATACTGTTTCTCTAAAAGCAAAATGCATCATGAAATTCAGAGTGCTCTGCAGGGAACAAGGCCACTAGGGAAGCAGCAGCAAAACACTTTTGATAAGAAAGTAGCAAATTATTCAAGATTTTGTATTATTCTAGTCAACAGGAGACACAGAAATGTAAACGTTAAGAAAATGACATCTCCAAATGGTCAGAAACAAAGAATTATATGAACTTTCTTTGAGGCACTTGCAGGCATTGTGTAGTCCTTGCACTTTAAGCAAGCCAAGTTATCCAATTCGATCGGAGTCATTCATTTCCCATCACACAACAGAGCTTTGTCAGGGAGGGAATGGGAGGCTGACATCATATCTAAATATATATACACATATGTAAGTCATTAGAATCCATGTCTAAATGCTGGGACAGTGATCTTTCCTCTGGTTGGATATTAGGATGGAGAACAAGTCATTCTCAGAGGAAAAGAGACTGTAGTTCTGTGGAAAGAAAGATAGTCATGTGACTGGGCAGGTGGGTCACACTTATAATCCCAGCACTTTGGGAGGCTGAGAGCGGAGGACCACTTGAGGTCTTGAGTTTGAGACCAGCCTGGCCAACATGGTGAAACCCTGTCTCTACTAAAAATACAAAAATAAGCCAGGTATGTTGGTGCATGCCTGTAATCCTAGCTACTGGGGAGGCTGGGGCATGAGAATTGCTTGAACTTGCAAGGCAGAGGTTGCAGTGAGTGAGTGACAAAGCAAGACTCTGTCTCAAATAAAAAGAAGTACTATCATGTGCTGCACGTTTTTGTCAATGATGAGTCACATGTGACTGTAGTACCATAGGACAGTAATATATTATTTTATCTGTAGCTTTTCTATGTTGAGATACACAAATACTTAACATTGTGCTACAACTACCTACAGCATTGATTAATGTGCTGTACAGGTTTGTAGCCTGGAAACAGGTTATGCCATATAGTCCACGTGTGGTAGGCTATACCGTCTAGGTTTGCATGGGCACATTCTATGATGGTCACACCATGATAAAATTTCCCATTTATCAGAATGCATCTATTTATTAAGTGGTACATGACTGTATCAGTAAGTTAGTTCAGCATGCTGAGGCAATGCATTCATTTCCCACAGTATGATTGGCAGATTATAAAAAAGATATAAAATCAAATCCAGTCTTTGCTTCTAGGTGGCTTTGTGACTGAGTTACTAAGTAACTCAAGGCCTCTCTGAGCCCTTGGCTCTTTAATAAAATGAGCTGAATATTTATAATGTGGCATTACCTTAAGAATTATAAAGTGCCTAATAGGGCAGTTATGTTTTTAGAAAGCAATATAAAATTTATTTTAATACATACATTTATGGGTCCACATTTTTCTTCTAAATAAAATTGTTCCATAACATTTGCCTTTATATATAATGATTTCATTTAGATGAGCTCCAAGTATTACATAGTTGTAATAATAATTTCTGTTTTAATCCTCAAACTTAAAATGTGATTTCTAGTTTTTAAGTACATGAGAAAATTGAGTCTAATTTTGATTATACAAGTCTTTTTTTAATTGTTTGCATTATAGTCAGAGAGCACAGCTAATAGTGTGTTTAACTTGACTTTTTTGGAATTTGTTGAGAATTTTTGTTTCCAAAAACATTATTTTGTGTGTATGTGTATATATATATATATATATATATATGTGTGTGTGTGTGTGTGTGTGTGTGTGCACTTTCATGAATAATCATTTTTTGTGTTAACCTCAAGTGGTGAATGTTGTTCTCAAACCCCTTACACCCTATGTCAGAGGTGAGGTCTGCAGGAGAGGTTGGTGTCCTCTTTGCTAATAATTAGTTATTACTGTCTGCTCTTTCAACCCTATACAAGCACTAATATTTATATCTCATGTTACCAGATTACAATACCTAATCACCTACCATTCTACTATACTCCCTGAAAATCTTTAACTCTTAGATCACTATTGGTCTTTCCAAAAAAACTGTCATCATATCCAAAAGACTATAAATCATTCTACTATAAGGACACATGTACACGAATGTTTATTGCAGCACTGTTTACAATAGCAAAGACCTGGAATCAACCCAAATGCCCACTGATAATAGACTGGATTGGAAAAATGTGGCACATATACACCATGGAATATTATGCAGCAATCAGAAATGATGAGTTTGTGTCGTTTGTAGGGACATGGATGAATCTGGAGAACATCATCCTCAGCAAACTGACACAAGAACAGAAAATGAAACACCGCATATTCTCACTCATAGGCGGGTGATGAAAAATGAGAACACATGGACACAGAAAGGGGAGTACTAAACACTGGGGTCTATTGGGGGAAAAGGGGAGGGCCAGTGGGAGGGGGAGGTGGGGAGGGATAGCCTGGGGAGAAATGCCAAATGTGGGTGAAGGGGAAAAGGAAAGCAAAGCACACTGCCATGTATGTACCTATGCAACTGTCTTGCATGTTTTGCTCATGTACCCCAAAACCTAAAATCCAATAAAAAATAAAAAAAAAACCTGTCATCATTCTTTAAAATTATTTCAACAATTTCTATCTATTTTGCTGAATCTTTTTATAATTAAGAGATAGAGCGTTGTTGTTACCCATGATGGAACACAGTGATGTGATCATAGCTTACTGCAGCCTTGAACTCGTGGGCTCCATGGATCCTTCCACCTCAACCTCCTGAGTAGCTAGGATTATAGACATGAACCATTGCACTTGGCTCCATTTTGCTGATTCCTTCCAGGTCTCTGGCGTCTTTATCCCATGTCTCCTCCAATGTTCATGTCTTCCATCTTATGTCAACCATTCTCTGTTATGGTCGCACCCTTGACTTTATCATTACAAACATATGCAACCCACTGACAGAGATCAACCCATCTGAAGACAAAGCAGTAGCCTCACAATTATCTTGAATCAATTGAACTTACCATATTTTCCCTCCCTTTCACACTAATGGCTGTTCTTGTCTTTTTCTTAGCTTAGTCATTATACTTGCTCCCTTTAATGTGTCTTCAACCTATTTTACCCATTTTTGCACTTCATTGGTAAAAATGTGTTTCTCATTATGCCATCTATTTATATACTCCACATAGCCAGATATCTGTAGCTGACTCTACCTAGAACCATATGACTGGAATAAAACCTTCAACAATGCTGCCTAAATTTATGATCACTAGCTTCAATTGACTCTTTAGTGCTGCCCTATGAGCCTACTGTATTTTCTTGGGCTATTTATTCTTTCACTCTAACAGATAATTTTTCTCATACTTTCTTTTTTCTCATTAAACCCCAACATCTCTTCCCCATTCTTATTCTGCAGAAGAGTATTTCCACAGTCTAGTACCAACAGCTTTACAATAAACACATCAAGAACATATCTCTGGGATATTTTTTTCCGACTATTCTGCTAAAACCATTTTTCTCTTTATTAGATTAATAGTATTAGTCTAGATAAATGCTATTATTTCTCTCACAGAGAAGACATACATGCATGCAAATCCACTGTTCACTAAAAACTCGTATTTCTTAATTTCTTAAAGTAAAACACTATGAAAAAAGTTTCATATGTGATATTTACTTCCAACTTCCCTTTTCTAATTCTATTTAAAATATTTTTCTAATCACTTTATCAAAATTGTTTGTCAGGGTCATCTGTGACTTTACATTACTAAATGCAATGATCAATTCTAACCAAAACCTAACATTTGACACAAGTAGTCACATCTTTTTTGAAACATTCCTTCTTCTGGGTTTTTCAGTTTTATTTTGTCTTCTCTTTCCCTGAACATGCATTATTATGTGCTCTAATTTCAGTGTAGCTGCTGAAAAATTTGTTAAATGTCTAATAGACTTTTTCCTATGAGTAACTGTTTTTATTCTCTGTGACTACTGTTAAGTATCAAACAGGGAGAAAAGCAAAAAACTTTTAATTGGGTATTAATATAAGTTATAGAAAAAATTATACTTAAATAACTAAATAATGTACTATTTATTTTTTTATTTTACTTTAAGTTCTGGGGTACATGTGCAGATCTTGCAGGATAGTTACATAGGAATACAAATGCCATGGTGGTTTGCTGCCTCCATCCCCCTGTCAACTACATTAGGGATTTCTCCTAATGTTATCCCTCCCCAATCTCCCCACCACCTGCTATCCCTCCCCTAGGCCTCCACCCCTGACAGAATCCAGTGTGTGATGTTCCCCTCCCTGTGTCCATGTGTCCTCATTGTTCAACACCTACTTATGAGAACATGTGGTGTTTGGTTTTCTGTTCTTGTGTCAGTTCACTGAGAATGAAGCTTTCCAGATTCATCCACATCCCTGCAAAGACTATGAACTCATCCTTTCTTATGACTGCATAGTATTCCATGGTGTATATGTGCCACATTTTCTTTATCCAATCAATCATTGATGGGCATTTGGGTAGGTTACAAGTCTTTGCTATTGTAAACAGTGCTACAATGAACATACATATATGCATATGGCTTTAAAACAGAATGATTTATAATCCATTGGGTATATACCTAGTAATGGGATTGCTGGGTCAAATGGGATTTCTATTTCTAGATCCTTGAGGGATCACTACAGTGTCTTCCACAATGTTTGAACTAATTTATACTCCCACCAACAGTGTAAAAGCATTCCTATTTATCCACATCCTCTCTAGCATCTGTTGTCTCCAGATTTTGTAATGATTGCCATTCTAACTTGTGTGAGATCGTATCTCAATGTGGTTGTGACTGCATTTCTCTAATGACTGGTGATGAGCCTTTTTTCATGTTTGTTGGCTGCATAACTGTCTTTTTTGAAAAGTGTCTGTTCATATTCTTTGCCTATTTTGGATTGGATTATTTGTTTTTTTCTTGTAGATTTGTTGTAGCTCTTTGTAGATTCTGGATATTAGCCCTTTGTCAGATGGGTAGCTTGTAAAAATTTTTCCCATTCTGTTGGTTCTCAGTTCACTCTAATAATTGTTTCTTTTGCTGTACAGAAGCTCTTAAATTTAATTAGATCCCCTTTGTCTATTTTGGCTTTTGTTGCCATTGCTTTTGGTGTTTTAGTCATGAAGTCCTTGCCTGTGCCTATGTCCTGAATGGTGTTGCCTGTTTTCTTCTAGGGTTTTTATGGTGTTAGTTCTTATGTTTAAATCTTTTATCCATCTGGAGTTAATTTTTGTATAAGGTATAAGGAAGTGATCCAGTTTCAGCTTTCTGCACATGGCTAGCCAGTTTTCCCAACACCATTTATTAAACAGGAATCCTTTCCTCATTGCTTGTTTTGTCAGGTTTGTCAAAGATCAGATGGTTGTAGGTGTATGGCATTACTTGTGAGGCCACTGTTCTGTTCCATTGGTCTATATCTTTGTTTTGGTACCAGTACCATGCTGTTTTCATTACTGTAGCCTTATAGTATAGTTTGAAGTCAGGTAGGGTGAGGCCTCCAGCTTTGTTCTTTTTGCTTAGGATTGGCTTGACTATAAAATTTGGTTCCATATCAATTTTAAGGTGTTTTTTTCCAGTTCTGTGAATGTCAATGGTAGCTTGATGGGGATAGCATTGAATTTATAAATTAATTGGGTAGTATGGCCATTTTCATTATATTGATTCTTCCTAACCATGAGCATGGAGTGTTTTTCCATCTTCTTATGTCCTCTCTTATTTTCTTGAGCAGTGGTTTGTAGTTCTCCTTGAAGAGGTCCTTCATGTCCTTTTTTAGTTGTATTCCTAGGTATTTTATTCTCTTTGTAGCAATTGTGAATGGGAATTTGCTCATGATTTGGCTCTCTGTTTGTCTGTTATTGGTGTACAGGAATGCTTGTGATTTGTGAACACTGATTTTGTAACCTGAGACTTTGCTGAAGTTGCTTATCATCTTAAGGAGATTTTGGGCTGAAATGACAGGTCTTTTAAATATACAATCATGTCTTCCACAAATAGAGACAATTTGACTTCCTCTTTTCCTAACTGAATACACTTCACTTCTTTTTCTTGCCTGATTTTTCTGGCTAGAACTTCCAATACTATGTTAAATAGGAATGGTGAGAGAGGATATGCTTGTCTAGTGACAGTTTTCCAAGGGAATGCTTCCGGTTTTTGTCCATTCAGTATATTGGCTATGGGTTTATCATAAATAGCTTTTATTATTTTGAGATACGTTCCATCGACACCTGGTTTATTCAGAGTATTTAGCATAAATGGCTATTGGATTCTGCTGAAGGACTTCTCTGCACCTATTGAGATAACCATCTGATTTTTGTCTTTGGTTTTGTTTATGTGATAAATTATGTTTATAGATTTGTGTATGTTGAATCAGACTTGCATCCCTGGGATGAAGCCAACTGAATTGTGATGGATAAGCATTTTAATGTGCTGTTGCATTTGGTTTGCCAGTATTTTATTGAAGATTCTTGCATGTATGATCATCATAGATATTGGCCTAAAATTTTCTTTATTAGTTGGGTGTCTACCAGGTTTTGGTATCAGGATGATGTTGGCCTCATAAAATGATTAAGGAGGATTCCCTCTTTTAGTATTTTTTTAAATAGTTTCAGAAGGAATGGTACCAGCTCCTCTTTGTATGTCTTATAGAATTCAGCTGTGAACCTGTCTAGACCTGGACTTTTTTGGTTGTTAGGCTATTAAATGCTGCATCTACTTCAGACCTTGTTATTGGTCTATTCAGGGATTCAACTTTTTCCTGGTTTAGTCTTGGGAAGGTGTAAGTGTCCAGGAATTTATACATTTCTTCTAGATTTACTAGTTTATGTGCATAGAGTTGTTTGTCATAATCTCTGATGGTAGCCGGTATTTCTGTGGAATCAATGGTAATATCACCTTTATCATTTTTTTATTGCATCTATTTGATTCTACTCTCTTCTTTTTATTAGTCTGGCTAGTGGTCTATCTATTTTGTTGATCTTTTCAAAAAACCAGCTCCTGGATTTATTGGTCTTTTGAAGGATTTTTTTTGTGTGTCTCTGTCTCCTTTATTTCTGCTCTGGTCTTATTTCTTGTCTTCTGCTGGCTTTGGATTTGTTTGACCTCACTCCTCTAGTTCTTTTAATTGTGACAATAGGGTGTCAATTTTAGATCTTCCCTTAATTCTCATGTGGGCATTTATTGCTAAAAATTTCCCTCTAGACACTGCTTTAAATGTGTCCCATAGATTCTGGTAGGTTATGTCTTCATTCTCATTGGTTTCAAAAAATAGTTGTACTTCTGCCTTCATTTTATTATTTATCCAGGAGTCATTTGGGAGTAAGTTGTTCAGTTTCCATGTAGTTGTGCAGTTTCGAGTGAGTTACTTCACCCTGTGTTTTGATTTGATTGCACTGTGGTGAGAGACTGGTTATTATGATTTCTGTTCTTTTGCATTTCCTGATGAGTGATTTACTTCCAATTATGTGGTTAATTTTAGAGTAAGTGTGATATGGTGCTGAGAAGAATGTATATTCTGTGCATATGGGGTGGAGAGTTCTGTATATGTCTATTAGTTCCACTTGGTCCAGATATGAGTTCAAATACTGGATATCCTTGTTAATTTCCTGTCAGTAATCTATGTAATATAGACAGTGTAGTGTTAAAGTCTCTGACTATTATTGTGTGGGAGTCTAAGTCTATTTGTAGGTCATTAAGAACTTGCTTTATGTATCTGGATGCTCTAGTTAGCTCTTTTTGTTGCATTGATCCCTTTACCATTAAGTAATGCCCTTCTTTGCCTGTTGGATCTTTGTTGATTTGAAGTCTGTTTCATCAGCTACTAGGATTGCAACCTTTTTTTCTCTCCATTTGCTTGGTAAATCTTCCTCTATCCCTTTATTTTGAGTCTGTATGTGTCTTTGTACATGAGATGGGTCTCCTGAATATAGCACACCAATGGGTCTTGACTTTTTATTTCATTTGCCAGTCTGTATCTTTTGATTGGGGCATTTAGTCCATTTACATTTAAGGTTAATATTGTTTTGTGTGAATTTGATCCTGCCATTTTGACACTAGCTGGTTGGCCTATTAGTTGACACAGTTTCTTCATTGTGTTGATGATCTTTACCATTTGGTACATTTTGCAGTGGCTGGTACTGGTTGTTCTTTTCTATGTTTAGTGCTTCCTTCAGGAGCTCTTGTAAGGCAGGCCTGGTGGTGACAAAATCTCTCAGCAATTGCTTGTCTATAAAGGATTTTATTTCTTTCACTTATGAGGCTTAGTTTGGCTGGATACTGAAATTCTGGGTTGAAAGTTCATTTCTTTAAGGATGTTGAATATTGGCCCCCACTCTCTTCTGATTTGTAGGGTTTCTGCTGAGAGATCAACTATGAGTCTGATGGGCTTCCCTTTGTGGGTAACTGAACTTAGCGTTTTTTCCTTCATATGACCTTGGTGGATCTGTCAATTATGTGCCTTGGTGTTGTCTTCTCGAGGAATATCTCTGTGGTGTTCTCTGTATTTCCTGGATTTGAATGTTGGCCTGCCTTGCTAGCTTGGGGAAATTCTCCTGGATAATATCCTGAAGAGTGTTTTCCAGCTTGGATTCATTTTCATACACTTATCAAATATAGATTAGGTCTTTTCATGTAATCCCATATTTCTTGGAGGCTTTATTCATTTCTTTTCACTCTTTTTTCTCTAATCTTGCTTTCTCATTTTATTTCATTGAGTTGATCTTCAATCTCTAATATCCTTTCTTTTGCTTGATCGATTTGGCTATTGAAACTTGTGTATGCTTCATGAAGTTCTCATGCTGTGTTTCTCAGCTCCATCAAGTCGTTTATGTTCTTCGTTAAGCTGGTTATTCTTGTTAACATTTCATCGAACGTTTTTTCAAGGTTCTTAGTTTCTTTGCATTGGTTTAGAATATGTTCCTTTAGCTCAGAGAAGTTTTTTATTACCCAGCTTCTGAAGCCTGCCTCTATCAGTTCATCAAGCTCATTCTCCATCAAGTTTTGTTCCCTTACTTGTGAGGAGTCGTAATCCCTTGGAGGAGGAGAGGTGTTCTGGTGTTTGGTGATTTCATCCTTTTAGTGTTAGTTTCTTTCCATCTTTGTGGATTTATCTACCTATGGTCTTTGAAGTTGGTGATTTTTGGAAGTGGCCTCTGAGTGGACATCCTTTCTGTTGATGTTGAAGCTATTTCTGTTTTTTAGTTTTCTTTCTAGCAGTCAGGTCCCTCTGCTGCAGGACTGCTGGAGGCCCACTCCAGACCCTGCTTGCCTGGGAATCACCTTCAGGGGCTGCAGAACAGAAAGAACTGCTGTCTGTTCCTTCCTCTGGTAGCTTCATCCCAGAAGGGTACTCATCAGATGTCAGCCAGAGCTCTCTTTTATGAGGTGTCTCTTCAGATATATGGGGATCAGGGAGCTACTTGAAGAGGCAGTCTGTCCCTTATCAGAGCTCAAATGCTGTGCTGGGAGATCCATTGCTCCCTTCAGAGCTTTTGGGCAGGGACATTTAAGTCTGCTGTGGCAGAACTCACAACCACCCCTTTTCCCAGGTGTTCTGTCCAGGGAAGGTGAGGCTTTATTTATAAGTCCTTGAAGTCCCGCTGCCTTTTTTTCAGAGATTTCCTGCCAAGCAAGGAGGGAATCTAATCACAGTCTGCCTGAGGAGGCATTGCTGAGCTGCTGTGGACTCCACCCAGCTGCTGTGATTAAGTTTCCTTGAGGTTTTGTTTACACAGCTTAGGTTAGAACTGCCTTGGTAATGGCAGACTGCCTCAATAATGGCAGACACCCTTATGCCCACTGAGCTCAACTGTCCTAGGTTGAGCTCGTACTGCTGTGCTGGCTGTTTCAGTTTGCTGGTCTTTGTGGGGGTGTGAACCACTGAGCCAGATCACTTGGCTCCCTGCCTTCAGCCCCCTTTTTTCAGGGGAATGGGTGGCTCTGTCTTGCAGGCATTCCAGGCACCAGTTAAAATGGCTGACCAAATTGGTGCTGGAAACCCAAGATGCCTGCTAAAACAGACCCAGGTTTGTGCTGGAAACTCACAGGTTTGCCAGCCCAGCAGGAATCTCCTGGTCTGTGGACTGTGAGAGACTATGGGAGAAGTGTAATATCTGAACCAGAGTGCTGGAGTGGCTGGAAAAGTCTCCAATGGCCTCCGTTGCGAAGGAGGGGCATCCTGCAGCCCATTGCACTTCCTGGATGAGGCAGCAGCACACCCTACCTCGGTTTGCCCTCCTTGGGTTACACTCACTGTCCAACCAATCCCACTGAGATGAACCTGGTACCTCGGTTGGAAATGCAAAGATCACTCACTTTCTGCATTGCTCTGAGAACTGCACTTTGGAGCTGTTCCTATTCAGCCATCTTGGCGGAAGTCCCCCATAGCTTCTAAATAATGTATTTTCGTTTTAACTAGTATGCTTTTCAAGGGTTTGTTCCAAATATTTGATTTACATATAATGTTATGGGAACTTATTTATAATATAAAAAATGAGGGAAAAACTGAGTGCTAATATTACCATTTCTTGAAAATGATAAAATTTACATGATAAAATAGGATTTAGGAGAAAAAAATATTTTAATATTAAAGTAAATTGAAAAGATAAAATGTATATATAATTGACAGAGAAGAGTAAATATTTGATATCATCTTAAATTTATATATAGGTTTTTATTTCGTACAGAGGTCTCTCACAAACAATATTAATAAGAAAAATTACAAATGATAACATTAAGTAGTGCTAAAAAGTAGAATACAATGTGAATGATGTCCCAAAGATTGTGCAACGAGGCATCCCAGATGACTGTAAAACACTAAGTACAGCACATATATTTAATTTGATTAAGTAATTCAAACACTGGAAAGCAGGTAATTTTATTATCCTCATTTTATAGCTGAGCAATATGAGGGATAGAAAGCTTAAGTAATTTATATTATTTTCTACAACTCATAAGTGCTATGGCTAAATGTTTTTGTCCTCTCCAAAATTCATGTTAAAATTTAATCCTCAAAGTAACAGTATGGAAAGATGTGTCCTCTGGGAAGTGGAGGAGTCATGAAGATAAAGCCCTCATACAGGAGATTCAGTGTCCTTATAAAATGGCTTGGCCAAGGTAGTTTCTCCCTTTGTGCCCTTCCATCTACTCCCATGTGAAGACATGGGCTTCCTCCCCTCCAGAGGATGCAGCATTTAACATGCCATCTTGGATGTAGAGACAGGACCCTCCCTCATCAGACAACTAAACTTGCCAGTACCTTAGTCTTTGACATCCTCCAGAACTACAAGAAAATTAACTTTAATTCCATATAAGTTACTCAGCCTCAGGTATTCTGTTCTAGCAGCTCATAGAGATTAAGACTGTAGTGAAAGAGCTAGGCTCTAGTCATATCAATAATAATTCAAACTCAGCTGTTATATTATACTGCTTTCATAAGCCCAAGGCATTAATTTCTCTTATCAAACTACTAATTCAATTTAAAAACGTATACATATTATAAAACCAAATTGAATAGCAAAGCAATCAGAAGTCTTAAAATCCTTTAAATTCTTTTTTTTTTTTTTTTTTTTTTTGAGACAGAGTCTTGCTCTGTCACCCAGGCTGGAGTGCCAGTCTGCAGTCTCAGCTCACTGCAACCTCCGCCTCCCAGGTTCAAGCAATTCTTCCACCTCAGCCTCCCAAGTAGCTGGGATTACAGGCATGTGCCATCACACCCAGCTAATTTTTTTTATTTTTAGTAGAGATGGGGTTTCACCGTGTTGGCCAGAATGGTCTCGATATCTTGACCTCATGGTCCGCCCGCCTTGGCCTCCCACAGTGCTGGGAAAATCCTTTAAATTCTTCCCTTTCACGTATTGCTATTGACATACTCAATAGGCAGACATGAATAAATTTATACCCCTAATTTTGAAACATAAGAGTTAATTAGGGTATGTTGGCTGTAAATATAATAATCTCATTATAATAGGTAAGCCTTTAAATTCATGTTCTGTAGGCAGTGGAACAGAAAACAAGATGTAAGACCACTAAATTATATATATATGTATATGCACACACACATATATCTCCATCCTTTTTTCTGTTGTGTGAAACAGTGGCTTTTACTAAATACAGCTTGAGAAGCCTTATTTCTCTCAGAATGTATTTGAAGCTAATCCATTCTTTTCGGCTTTAGAATTGTAAATAGGGTCTATCAATTGAATGAATGTAACATAACTGTCATTGCTGAGCCAGCACATAACCAAAAATATGATTCCTGTGCATCATGCTTAAGAGAAATATATCTTTGTTGCTGGCCTGCTAATAGATAGCAGTAATAGATATGCAGTAATAGTGCCATTAAAGGAATCTGGGGTCTAGAAATGATTCAAATGCTATTCATTTTGTTTTATAGTTTTGAAGTGAAAAGTGAATACTGGAGGTGAAAGTAGTACAATCACTTAGCTTAGAAACATGAAGGCAAATATTAAAGGATATTTTGCAAAGACTGCACAAAGAAGTACACTATTTACAACTAAGTGTATATTCTATTCAAATACTAGAGCCATTTTTTTAAAGGTTATAGCTATGGGTCCATGTTTATAGATAATATACAAACAATAAATATGGATGATTTCCCCCAAAATAGTAGATAATATAGTGTGAAAAATCTAATAAATAGGTAAACAGTCACCAATGTGAGTTTTTTTTATGTAGGATATAGCACTCTCTGGATGTAGTAGGTGATAATTAAGCATATGAGATAAAATTTTTGTAAGCATGACATACTGGGACAAAAGGTTAGCCATCACCTTCAATATTGTATGGCAGTGATACTGAAGCTAGCTATCACTCAGTACCTGTTCTTTTATTGTTTTTCTAGCTCTTTGTGTAGCGTATGGTTGCTTAGAATAAGAAGTACCTATTCCAATCTCCTCTGCAGCTAGGTACAACCAGGATAATATAAATACACAATATACAAAGCCTTGCATTTTACAGATGACTAATATGTTGGCTTTCTGTTAGAATCTATAATTTACGATTCCCAGTTTGATATTGTTGCTGTTCTTTTTTCCCCCAGTCTTCTGGGTTCTTAAATAAACTTGGAGCTCATGTATGGGTAGGTGAAAGGGGAACAAGTGTCAATGCATTGAACCAGAAAAGTATCTGAAATGATCAGGAAACAATATAGAAGTCAGCGGGATTGGAGCAGAATGAGGTAGGAGAGAGTGACATAAAACTGAGACTCAAAAACTCAACAGGCCCTTTAAGACCATTGTTAAGAATTAATATATTTCATCCTGAGATAAAAAGCTACAACTGGAGAGCTCCAAGTAAAGGAATGAACTGTTCACAATTACTTTCTTTTTTGTTTGTTTGTTTTTAACACAGAATATGATATATTTGAGAAGGATAATAGAATTTCCAATTATCTGACCATTTTACTATTTTTTTAATTTTTAGCTTGGGTGAAATACACACATGACATAAATATTACCATCTTAACCTTTTTAAGTGTGTAATTCAAGAATATTAAATATACCTGCATTGTTGTTTAACGAATTTCCGGAACATTTTCATCCTACAAAATCAAACCTTTCTAATCCACTCCCCTGCCTCTCTTCTCCCAGCTCACCATTATATCTTCCATTTCTGTTAGTTGACTACACTAGATACCTCACATAAGTGGACTTACATAGCCGAAAGAAAATAATACATACTCTTCCATGTAAAATTAACTCTGATATATTAAACTTTATTCGGTTCACTGTATTTTATTATAAGAAGAATTAGAAACAATTTGTTGACCTACAAATGGATATCCTCTTATAAAAAATACTGTTTAGTCTTTGGGAGCAAGCAGTTCAGCATGGTATTTAAGATGATCAACCCTGGATGCAGACTGCCAGTCTTTGAATTTGAGCTTCTTCACTTCCAAACTGTGTGTCCTTCTGCAAGTTATTTAAACTTGCTATGCATCCCATTCCTCATCTGAAAGCAGACATAATAATAGTACTTACTCAGAGAGTTTTAATTAACACATGAAATCATTTAGAAGAGCATTTGTTACATAGTAAAAACATATGTAGTGGTTATTTTCCCATTATTTTTATTAATAAGGAACATTATGCTTTACTTTAAGGGAAGAGTTCAGAAATTTAAATGCTGGTAAAGGAAATACAATGATCATAAAACATGAGAAGTGTAATGTGTATATGATAATAAGATGCTAGTATTGTGACCTTAATTAAACTGCATTCTAAAATACTGGGCTAAGCCAAACAACATGGCAAAGCAAAATATGTCTAGGAGTCATTATTACCAGCAGTTATCAATTGATTATTCTTGGTGTGAACCATAATCATTAATTTAGGACAGCAAATAAACCAAGCTAACAAATGTAGTGCTAAGCCTTGGATATCAGAATTTTAAATCCTATTAATTAAACATTTATGACATATCCACATTAAAATTAATATTATTGTTTGAAATCTCATTATTAAAATGTAAAACAAATCAGCAATGGCATGTGTGTGTATATAACTATATATAATAAAAAAATTAACCTACACACACATACATATACACAGTGCACACACACATGTAGTTGAACATCTGTAATCATCCTTCCATATCTTTGGGTTCCACATCCATGGATTCAACAAACACAGATCAAAATATTTTTTTAAAAAATGAATGGTTGGGATGGTTGCATCTGTAATGACCATGTACAGATTTTTTTCTTGTCATTATTTCCTAAATAATATAGTATAAGAACTGTTTACTTCACATTTAAATTACATTAGGTATTATAAGTAACCTAGAGATAATTTAAAGTATACAGAAGGATGCGCATGGGATATATGCAAATTCTATGCCATTTTCTATAAGGGACTTGAGCATCCACAGATTTTAGTATCTAGGGGCTCCTGAATCCAATGGCCTGTGAATACCAAGAGATGATTTGATATTGTTTTATATATATGTATGTATATATAGATATGTTTTACACACATGCATATAAAACATCACATATACACCCACACATATATAAAACAATCTTTGCAGTTGCATTAATTTATAAAGTGATCAACAGTGCTCCTTTTCTTCAAAAGATTGATAATAATCTACTATATTTCCTAATTTAAAAAAAGATTAGTACTTGATAGGAATTCTTAATATCTAATTAACTGATATATTTTAGGTATAAAATTTTTATCTTGTCACACTGTTTTGTACTCAAGAGACAGCTGATACATTAGAAGCTTTCCAGAACAGTGTTAATGAATAGACAATTCTATTAAAATTCTTTGAGCTTCAATTTGGCAGAAAAACTTACACTTTTAGAATTAATTTAGTAACAAAATGATTTTAACTTGCTTTCACTATAACTGTCATTCAATTTCTATTTGCTAAAAGTGTCTTGCATTTTATAATGACTCTTTTCTGTTTCTTATGCAAAAGTTATAGCAATTTTAACAATAATAAAAACTAATTTTATAACATTTTATATTATTATATTTCAGCAACTTTGGTATTTACTTGGAGTAAGGCAGAGGCTAGTAAATAGTATTGAAAAGAAAAGTAATGAGAGTTGTGATTATCTTTCCTTATGCCAACTTGTTTAAACTACAGTCCCCAGTCATTTATTCAAACTTTAATCTATTCAAGGAGGTAAAGATATTTTTTTGAGGGGATGAAAGAACATAATCAATTCACTCTACCCAAGGGAGATTATCCCAGATAAGCAATTCTAGATAATCCGAGTGGGCCTGATTCGATTAGTTGAAAGGCTTTAAGAACACAGCCTAGGCTTCCTGACGAAGTTATTCTCACCATGAATGATAACAGTTTAAGATTACCACCCTGCTCTTCCTAATGGCTTGCTTTATATATTTCAGACCCGCTTACCCAGACTGCATAATCACATGAATCAAATCCTTGAAATAAATCCCTTAGTATGTATATATATCTTGATTCTTCATCCCTGGTTGTGCTTTAACTAACGAAGAGTTAGTTGTTCATTGCCTTATCAGACATGAAGGCATATTTTGAAGTTAAAATTATCAAACTGTTGTGATACCAGTATACAGATCAACAAATGGATCAATGGAAGATGGTAAATTATATGTCATAAAAAGTGGAGTTCTAACTCAGCGGAACTTGTAAGGAAATAGAACAAAATTCTGACTATTTTCTATAGGTTGACGGTATTAAAAGACACTGTAAAATAATGCAGTTGTATAAAAAGAAAAGAAAAAAATGGCAATAGGAAAAAATCTCAATTTTACTATTAAAAATTTAGTATTAGAAAACTTGATTCACAGAAATTCATATAGAAAACAAACTGTGAATAATAAAGTTCATCTGTGCTTTTCTACTGTCAAAACCCACCACCTCTCAAGTGGATCCTGAGGAGACAGTGGGTGATGAAATCTAATCTTCATCAAGGATGTTGGACAGTCAATAAAAAGCAGCTGTAGGTTAATAAAGCTGTGTTGCCTGTCCTTCTCTACATCTTCACTTTAATTAGGTTAATAAAGCTGAGTTGCCTGTCCTTCTCTACATCTTCACTTTAATTAGGTTAATAAAGCTGTGCTGCCTGTCCTTCTCTACATCTTCACTTTAATTAGATATATACAGTTTGCCTTTATAAAAATATACACAAGTGTTTTTTCCTATATTTTTCTTGATGAAAAGTGATGAGATTTTCATTTGACTTCTTTTCCATTATTCTTTTACTTTAAGATGTATACTCATCTTGTATTGAGCTCAGATCTCTGAACTCTTTCATTTAATAAACAAACCTTCCACTTATTTTAGTTGACTAAATCTAACTATTTTAATCTTTTCTTGACAGTGATTTTATAAATAATAATTTTTTATTGGAGAAAATAATAATCTGGACTAGAAGAAGTGCCAATGAGATTATTCTTGAAAACTATCAAGTCAGTTACCTAACTTGCTAAGTGCTGCCCAAATATTAGTAATTTAATAATACTACAGAAATATTGTGTTGTCCACCTTTATAAAAAATTATTCCAAATAATTATGTCATTTGTTTTCATTTGAAGAATACATAGTTCAGACAGTTAAGTTAATGACTAAACTCACGGAAGTTGACAATTAATAATGAGCAGTGTAATAATGTAAGATTAATTTTTCAAATATTTTAAAGTTTCTATTAAATATTTACAAATTATACATCAAGTGGGTCTTAAGATGGCCAACTCAATGCAGCTGGGAAGTGCTGCTCCCATGGAGAGAGTCCGAGCTTTTGACTAAATTAACATAATTTGAGAAGATCTTTGTTTTAAAAAAAAAAAAAGATGCCTAACGTTGATATAGAAAAGATGCAAACACTGAAGATGAAGAGGGAGGAAGAGGGAAACTCCATGTGGGGTAACTGAATGCTAGGGCTGGTTCCAGGCCTCAAAGTGTGTTTGAGGAAGGGGTAAATGAAGGGACTTGGAGACTGGGGACCTCATACCTGCCATGGACATTTGAGCTGGTAGGTGGCTGTCCCCAGAGATTAGACAGAGACAGAGCTGACATAAGCATGTCCCCAGGAAATTTTATGATAGGGACAGGTTTGGTGGAGGCTTACCCACCAAGGGCTCCCTATCTCCCTTTGACAGGCTCTGGCCCTAGCTAACCACTGGAGAGAAAGCAGGGCCACCTTTCCTGTGGACCTGGGGCACATTTGTCCCACAGGCCACCTGCCTGCCAGCCCCTCTCAGGGCTCCTGCCTGACCATCCTACAGAAGCCTGTACACACATAGCTCCATTGCCCAGTCTGAATGCTTCCCATCACCTAAGTGCATTCTGGAAACCTGGGAGCCCTTCAAATCCTATAGTGTACCTGGGACCCAGTCCCAAGTGTCTGAAGGAGAAATCTGCAAGCAGGTCCTGGCACCCCAGAGCTGTGGACCATGGCTCAGGATTACATAGCCAGGATCTGTGACCTGCATTGAAGTCAGGGAGGAAGCAACACTCTTCAAAAACTGAGAAGCATAAATTGGCCTAAGACCTAGATGTGCCTCCCTCCACAGAATAGGTCCAGTAAAGATGTGGCCTATTTCCCTATTGGGCCTCTGTCCACGGGACCTGAGGCAGAAACATCAATAGAAATAAATAGATAAATGGAATTGCTGGCAAAGTGCCAGTGATCAGAGGTGGCTCCTGCAATTTCCAGGAGTGAGCTTGGTGAGGGAGTCACCTCTCTCCCCTTGCACTGCAGAATATAGCCACAAATCCAAGGATATACAAAGGAGCCATGCTTCTAAATGACAGCCTATCTACCATCCATTGCTCTCAAGCACTATTTACAGGATTATGGCCCAAACTACAGCAATAACAAAAAGTCACTCTCCTAATGCTCCCTGCTGATAAATCAAGGGCAAGAATTCAACAACAAAGACCCTGTACCAAGCCTTGGCCCTGTGAAAACTTCCAGAAACAAAGCCAACTGTGTATACTAGATTTCCATCACAGTTAAAAGATCACCACCCTTCCCAGATGGGAGAAAAATCAGTATAAGAACTCGGACAATTCAAAAAGCCAGAGTGCCCTCTTACCTCCAAAGAGGTCCACTAGGTCCCCAGCAATGGCTAATCAATCTGAAATGTCTGAAATGACAGACATGGAATTCAGAATCTGAATGGCTAGGAAGCTTATCAAGACCAGAAGAAAGTTGAAACTCAATCCAAGGAAGCAAAGCAATTCAGTAAAATGATTCGAGTTGAAAGACTAAGAAGCTGTTTTAAGACCCAAGTTGAACTTCTTCAGCTGAAAAATTCACTACAAGAATTTCAAAATACAGTCAGAAGTATTAACAGCAGAATAGACCAAGCAGAGAAAAGAATCTCAGCACTTAAAGACAGGTAATTGAGTCAACTCAGTCAGACAAAAATAAAGAGAAATCAATTTTTAAGAAATGAACAAAACCTCTGAGAAATATGCAATTATGCAAAGAGACCAAATCTGTGACTCATTGGCATTCTTGAGAGAGAAAGAGAAATAATGAGCAACTTGGAAAATATATTTCAGGACATAGTCCATGAAAATTTCCCTAATCTCACGAGAGAGGTTGACCTGCAAATCCAAGAAATATAAACACTATAAAAGACAACTATCCCCAAGGCACATAATCACAGATTCACTAAAGTCAACAGAAAAGAAAAAATCTTAAAGGCAGCAAGAAAGATGGGGCAGGTAACTTACAAGGGGAACCCATCAGGCTAATAGCAGACCTTTCAACAGAGGCCTTATAAGCCAGAAAAGACTGAGGGCCTATTTTTAGCATCTTAGAGAAAAAAAAATTCCAACCAGGAATTTCACATGCTGCCAAACTAACCTTCTTAAGTGAAGAGGAAATAAAGTCTTCCTCAGAAAAGTAAATTCTGATGGAATATATTTAAACTAGACAAGACATACAAGAGATTTTCAGAAGAGGACCTGGTGAGGGGGTCCTCAGATCCTCAGGTCCCTGGTGAGGGGGACCTGGTGAGGAAGTACTAAGCACAGAATTGAAAGAGGCTGCTACCACAAAAACACATTTTGGCACATAGCCCACAAGCACTGTAAAACAACTGCATAATTAAGTCTACACAGAAGCCAGCAAACAACATGATGACAAAATTAAAATCACTCATATCAATAGTAACCTTAAGTATAAATGGGCTTAATGCCCATTTAAAAAACACAGAGTGGAAAGCCTGATAAAAAGACAAGCCCCAAACTTCAGTTTTCTTCAAGAGACCTATCTCACATATAATGACACCCATAGGCTCAAAGTAAAAGAATGGAGAAAATTCTACCAAGCAAACTGAAAGGAAAAAAGAGCAGGAGTCACGATGCTTATTGTATCAGATAAAACAGACTTTAAGTAAAAAATTAAGAAGGACAATAAAAGGCATTACATAGTGATAAAGGGTATGATCCAACAGGAAGCCTTAAGCATTTTAAATATATATGCACCCAACACTGAAGCACCCAGATTCATAAAACAAGTTCTTCTTGTCCAAAGAAAAAACTTAAACCAACAAACAACAATAGTGGGAGGCTTGAACATCCTACTGACAGTGTTAGATCATAAGGGCAGAAAATTAAAAAAGAAACTCTAGGTTTAAATTTGACACTTGATCAATTGGACCTCAGACAGCTACAGAACACTCTACCCAACAACCAAAAGATATACATTTTTCTTATCTGCACACAGAATATAATCTAAGATCAACCACATTCTTGATCATAAAAAGGTCTCAATAAATTCAAAATGATTGAAGTCATACCAAGCACATTCTTGAATCACAGTAAAATAATAGTAGAAATCGATATCAAGATCTCCCCAAACTATACAAATACATCAAATTAAATAACTTATTCCTGAATAACTCCTGTGTCAACATCAAAATTAAGGCAGAAATCATAAAAATTGTTTGAAATTAATGAAAAAAGGGACACAACTTACCAAAATCTCTGGATACAGCCAAGGCAGTATTAAGAGGAAAATCTGTAGCCCTAAATGTCATCATCAAGAAGTTAAAAAAAAATCTCAAAATTAACATTCTAACTTTAAAGGAAGAAACTGAGGCAAATGAGGGAAAGGAATTGGGGGGAGAAAAATCCCAAAGCTAGAAGAAGAAAAATAAGTCACTGAAGTTAAAAAAGAACTTAATGAAATTGATATGTAAGAATCTATACAAAAGACTGATAAAACCAAGAGCTGGTTTTTCAAAAAAAAATAAAAATAAAATTCATAGGCCACTAACTAGTTAAACAAAGAAAAAGAAAAAGATCCAAGAAAGTACAATCAGAAATGAAAAAGGTGCTTTTTGTCACTCTCACAACTGATTCTACAGAAATACAAATGATCCTCAGAAACTATTATGAATATCTCTAAGCACACAAATTAGAAAATATAGAGGAAATGGATGCCTTCCTGTAAGCACATAATTCTCCAAGATTGAATCACAAAGAGACTATTACCCTGAATAGACAAATATCAACTTCTGAAATGGAACTGGTAATGAAAAACCTTCCAACCAAGAAAAGCCCTGGACTAGTTGGTTTCCCAGCTGAATTATACCAGACTGAAAGCAATCCTACACAAAACTATTTTAAAAAATCAAAGAGGAAGGGCTTATCCCTAACTTATGAAGTCAGCATCAGTCAGATATGCAAATCTGGATTTGTGGGGCCGGGGGAAACTTCAGGCCAATATTCCTGATGAACATAGACAAAAAAATCTTCAATAAAATATTAACAAACCAAATCCAGCAGCACATAAAAAAGTTAATACATCATAATTAGGAAGGCTTTATTCCTGGGATGCAAGGCTGTTTCAACATACATAAATCAATACGTATGCTTCATCACCTAAACAGAATTAAAAGCAAAACCATATAATTATCTCAATAGATACAGAGAAAGACTTTAATCCAGCATCCCTTCATGGTAAAAATCCCTCAACAGGCTAGGCATCAAAGGAACGAACATACCAAAAAATAATAAGATCCATCTATAAGAAACCCTTGACCAATTTCTTACTCAACAGGCAAAACCTCAAATTTTCCTTGGGAACTAGAGTAAGATAAAGATGCCCCCCTGCCAGTACTCCTGTTCAACCTAGTCCTGCAAGTGAGAAAGAAAGAGCGAGCATCCAAATAGGAAAAGAAGAAGTCACAGTATCCCCGTTTGCTGATGATATGATTCTATACCTAGAAAATCCTGAAGACTCTACCAAATCATACCTAGAACTGATAGACGACTTTAATAAAATTTCAGGATATGAAATCAATGTATGAAAATTGGTAGGATTTCTATACACCAATATTGTTTAGGCTGAGCATCAAATCAATGACATATTCCCATTTACAATAGCCAAAGGAAAATGAAATACCTAGGAATACAGCTAACCCAGGAGGTGAAATATCTCTACAAGAAGAACTACAAAACACTGCTGAAATAAATGAAAGACAACACAAATCAATAGAAAAGCATTCCAGGTTTATGGATTGGAAAAATCACTATTGTTAAAATGGCCAAACAGCCCAGAGCAATTTATAGATTTAACACTATTCCTATCAAACTACCAATGTCATTCTTCAGAGAATTAGAAATACTATTATAAAATTCATATGCAACCAAAAAAAAAGAGACTAAATAACAAAAGGAACCCTAAGTAAAAAGAACAAAGCTGGAGGCATCCCACTACCTGACCTCAAATTATACTATAAGTAACCAAAATAGCATGGTACCATACAAAAGCAGATGCATAAACCAATAGAGCAGAATGGAGAACCCAGAATAAGTCCACACACCTACAATCTTTGACAAGGCTGACAGATACAGGCAATGGGGAAAGGACTCCCTATTCAATAAACAGTGCTAGAATAACTGGCTAGCTATATGCCGAATAATAAAACTGGACTCCTACCTTTCACCATATACAAAAATTACCTCAAAATATATCAACTATTTAAGTGTAAGCCTTCCCACTATAAAAATTCTAGAAGACAATTTAGAAAATATTCTTCTCAACATTGGCCTTAGTAGAGAATTTATGGCTAAGTCCTGAAAATCACTTTAACAAAACCAAAAATAGACACGTGGGACTTAAACTAAAGAGCTTCTGCATGGCAAAAGAAACATATAACAGAGCAAACAACCTGCATAACACAGGAAGTTATTCACAAATCATCCATTCATCAAAAGTCTAATATCCAGTATTGATATGATTTAGCTCTGTGTCCCCATTTATCCTGTAATCCCCATATGTCAAGGGAAGGAATTGGCCAGAGATGATTGGATCAAAAGGGTAGCTCTCCCATGACTGTTCTCACAATAGTGAATTCTCACAAGATATCATGGTTTAAAAAGGATTTGGCCAGAGATGATTGGATCACAAAGGCAGCTCTCCCATGCCTGTTCTCATGATAGTGAGTGAGTTCTCACAAGATATGATGGTTTAAAAGTGTGTGTCTGGCCGGGTGTGGTGGCTTACACCATGCCTGAAATCCCAAAACTTTCGGAGGCCAAGGCAGGCAGATCAACTGTCAGGATTTCAAGACCAGCCTGGCCAACATGGTGAAACTCTGTCTCAACAAAACTACAAAAATTAAGCAGGTGTGATGGCAGGTGCCTGTAATCCCAGCTACTCAGTAGGCTGAGGTGGGAGAATTGATTGACCTAAGAGGCAGAGGTTGCAGTGAGACAAGATCACACCATTGCTCTTCAGCCTGGGTGACAGAGCATGACTTAGCCTCAAAAAAGAAAAAAAGTGTATGGCTTTTTTGTTCTCTCTCTCTTTCTCCTGCCACTTTGTGAAGCAGGTGCTTACCTCCCCTCCAACTTATGCCATGATTGTAAGTTTCCTGAAGCCTCCTCAGCCATGGAGAAATGTGACTCAATTAAACCTTTTTTTTTTTAAATAAATTACCCAGTTTCAGGTAGTTCTTTTATAGCAGTGTGAGAATGGGCTAACAGAAACATCTATAAAGAACTTAAACTAATCAACAAGGAAAAAACATTTACACTGTTCAAAATGTGCAAATCATATGAACAGACACTACTCAAAACAAGATACACAAGTGGCCATTGAACATATGAAAAAAGATTCTCATCATTATTAATCAGAAAAATACAAATTAATACAACAATGATATATCTCTCAACAGTCAGAATGGCTATTATTAAAAAGTAATCAAATAACAGATGCTAATGAGGGTTCAGAGAAAAAAATATTATATACTGTTGATGTGAATGTAAATTAATTCAGCCACTGTGGAAAGCAGTCTGGAGATTTCACAAAGATTTTAAAGGCACCTACATTTGGCCCAGCAATCTCACTACTGGATATATACCCAAAGGAAAATAAATCATTCTACCAAAAAGACACATGTACTCATATGTTCATTGCTGCACTACTCACAATAGCTAAGATATGAAATCAACCTATGTGCCCATTAACATAGATTGGATAAAGAAAATGGAATACATAGACACTATGGAATACTATACGGCCATAACAAAAATGAAATCATGCCCTTTGCAGCAACATGGATATAGATGCTGGCCATAATTCTAAGTGAATTACGAATAGAAAAAAAACAAATACTATATGTTCTCACCTATATGTGGGAAATAAACATTGAGCATACATGGACATTAACATGAGAATAATAGACACTGTAGAATACTAGACAGAGAGAGGGGGAGAGGATCATGGGTTGAAAAATCACCTACCTGATAGTATGCTCACTATCTAAGTGATGGGATTTGTATTAGTCCATTTTCACACTGTTATAAAGAACTACCTGACACTGTATAATTGATACATAAAAGAGGTCTCATTAACTTACATTGCTGGGGAGGCCTCAGGAAACTTAGAATCATGACAGAAGGTGAAGGGGAAGCAAGCACCTTCTTCATAAGGTGGCAGGAGAGAGAGAGAAATTGAAAGCGAAGGAAATCACACACTTTTAAGCCATCATAACTCATGAGAACTCACTCACTATTACGAGAACAGACTGGGAGAACTGACCCCCATGATCCAATCACCTCCCACCAGGTCCCTCCCTCCACATGTGTGGATTACAATTCGAGATGAGATTTGGTTGGGAACACAGAGCCAATCTGTATCAGGATCTGTACCCCAAACTTCAGCATTACACAGTATTCCCATATAACAAACCTAGACATGTACCACTGTATCTAAAATAAAAGCTAAACTTAAAAAATATATATATATATATAAAAGAATGTATGTACACACTTAAAGCTTCATAAAATACTTTTATGTCTGATAATTTTAATATGAAATCTAATAACTGAATATTAAATATGGTTGTTTCACATATAATTTCTTGTCAGAATTTTTTTAATATATTAGTATGTACTCTCTAAAGAGAAGCATAAGATATGTGAGGCAATCATGTCTTTTTATTAAATGCCTTAATATTTTTCTTGTTTACAAATCCATCTTTTCTTGAAAATTGTTTTAATCAATGTTAAAATAGTTTGAATTAATAAATCACACTTAACTCCGTAACAATTTTTTTAAAGTTTTTTCTGATGTTACTAAACTTAATCAATAACCATTTTCAAGGGTACTAATGCACTATTTTCTTTTGCTAAATTAAAAGTAAATAAGAAAAATCACAATCTTATTTTACTTCTTGGCAGAATTTTACCTTGTTGATGGGTCTCATACTTTTTTAAAAATTACAATATTAACATCAAAATTGAAAAGTATTCAAATAATGTTAAAGAGTCTGAACTAGCAACTAGGAAAGCTCATCTTATTCTTCCCATTCAACAGCTATAACTACAGTAAGCAGTGCACATGGACATAGTCTATAAACTTTGAGATACATGTTTATGCACATTCAAATGCACCAAGTCAATAGAAATGGTAAAAATGTTCAAAATAAGTTAACAAAGACATAGCCTTTATAAAAAATCAAAGAAATAAAATGGGAAATTAGCTTAATGGACAATGTAATTAGTTGATGTTTCCTCAAATAAGACCTGTGTTTATTTTACTGTTTTATTTCTGGCTCATTTTTGCTTTCACAAGCTACTACAGCATCTGAAAGTTCAGCCCTCTCTTCCACCACTGCGGAGCTCCTGGCAAATGCTAATTTCAGGTTAAGGCACAAATCTGCTTATTAAACAAGGGAAGCCATCAAAGACCTGTAGGTATTCTGCTACTCTGGCCCTATGGAGAAAAGCAGAATCAATTCTGCCACAGATGGTAAAAATCAAAGAATAGCTAATAAATGTTTGAAGAAAACAGCATGTTAAAAACAAGTAGTTTAGACAGTTCCTCTTCAAAGAGTTTTACTTTGTTATAAGCAAGATGTTCTTCTCCAAGAGGTCTTTACTTTCTCATACTATCTGTCCTGAAGTCTTATTTCCCTGTTCTTTGTCTAATGTAATCATACCCACCAATCTATCAGCCCCTCCCCACCTCCCATGCTCAGGCATGCCCACCAAGAAATCACCCTCTCCCTGCTGTAACAGCTTTCCCCATGGAAACTTTTCCCTGCACTCTTCAAAGTAGCTAATAGTGTTTAGCTTAGACTGTGCAGTCCAACCCCAACCAAAGGTGGAATGACACAGCAGCTAAGGCCAACTGCTTTCGCAATTAAAAACCCCTGCTCTCCTTTGTCCTATGTGCTCTCTCCATTGCTCCATCCATGAGACACATCCTTCTATAGAAGTAAATTTTCCTTGCTGAGAACATTAATGCTCGAGTACTAATTCTTTTGTGGCACCAAAAATTTGTTTCTCACACAGCAGAATAAAAGAAAAACAAAAACCATCACATGGAAAAATTTACACACAAAAATACTAAAAACAGAAACCAACATAAAGATACATGTATTTAATATTCTCAGAAATATACTTAGGTATATAAGAATATGTCATGGGCAAATAAATTACACAAGAAAGGAAAGGGGGACTGAGAAATTGAGAGACAAAATTAAGATGTATAGAACCTGTTAACAAATATTTGATGAGGATGCTTGCAGGAGAAACAGACATCAAATAATAGAATTAATAATATAATATTTTGATAAAGCACACATTTACATTTTGTTTATGGCCCATATTTTCTGTAGGCTATCTAAAAATTCTTTGCCTAATCCAAAGAAGTGAAAATTTAACATTTAGACAATATATGTATGGTTCTATTTATGAACTTTATTCTATTTGTTGCTCTATATTCTCTTTGTTGCTCTGTTCCTATGCCAATACTGAATTGCCTTGATTACAAAAGAAAACTATTTTTATGTTTATGATGCTGATTTTTTCTCCACATTTTTCCATATGGTTCTTGGCTCTTTGTATTTTTTAAAAAAGATTTTATCTATATTATTTTGGATAATTCATGTTTTTCTTCTTAATGTGTAAAAACATTCTTTATCCCTTTTCTCCATATGGTTATGTTCACAATGGCATTTAATTTTGTTTTCAGCCTTTTATTGTTAATTTTAAAGGTTTAGAAACATTATCTGTATTTTCCTTTGTGATTCTTTTTATCATTACTGCTATATTTAGATAGTTCCAGAAATCACAAACTTGCTTATTTTGCAATTACATTTTTCTAGATAAATATTTCTACTAAAATATTTTCATTTTTTAAAATTTTGACTAAAAATTTAAAAATAGAGAATGAGACATAATAAATTTTTTAAAATCTTAATCTTATTTGCATATGCCCTCAGACGTGACCATCAAATATTTTTCCTGGGTTTTTTTCCAAAGTAAAATATAAGGTGATTTATTTTTCCCCTTGGATCACAGTGCTACAGGATTGTTATCCCAGAAGTGGCAATAGTTTTTTCTCACCAGATGGGAAAAAAAAATATCTATGCAAGGAGGTTGCAGATGGCAGCTCTGAATTTCATGGTCATATAACCCTGACTGCAAATTATAGCTTGTAATGAGTCATATACAGATTGTAAAAGGAAAATATCTTCGGCCCTTTCAGGCTGGGATCTGCTCAGGGCAAATCTGCTTCCCATTCTATTCAAATTCATTCCTATGCTCACTGAAATAGATGCATATCTGATTGCCTCCTTGGAAAGTCTAATCTGAAACTCAAAAGAATGCAACTGTTCATTGTCTCTCACCTACCTGTGACTTGGAAGCCCTCTCCCCTCTTCCAGTCTTCCTGTCTTTGCCTCAAGTTGTCCTGCCTTTCCAGATTGAACCAATGTACTTCTTACATATACTGATTGATGTCTTGTGTCTCCCTAAAATGTATAAAATTAAGCAGTTCCCCAATCACCTTGGCACACGTCATCAGGACTTCCTGAAGCTATGTCACAGGTGTGCATCCTCAACCTTGGCAAAATAAACTTTCTAAATTAACTGAGACCTGTCTCAGATTTTTGTAGGTTCACATTTTGACAGCTACAAGGGGATTCTGAGTAAAGATGTCCCTGACCTTTGACAAATCTCCTATTGGTGCTTGGTACCCACATCAGCTAACTTTAGGGCTCAAACCAAGAGGACAATTTGCTGAGGTCCATGAGCACCTCCTCCAGCAAATCCCTGATCTTTCAAAATTTGGTTGAGATCTAAAGTTTATTTTGCTGTACAACTCCTGTTTTGGTGGAGGGGAGTTTTACTTTCTTCCAACAAGGAAGGCATGCCTTCCTACTTCCATGATGATGGAAGGTAGTTAACTCCTTTATGGAGTTTGAGCTCACTTCCAACAGGGAAAAGTATTATTTATCCCTGCTTCTAGGATGGTAGAGAGCAGTCAACAGCCTGAGCCCCATCACAACATAAGAAACTGAGATGGGATTCTGTCTTGCAAATTCTTTTTAAACAACTAAAGTTATTGTAGGGAGCCAGAGTGACCCACCCCTTCTGGGGGATCAGCAGCTACGTTGCTGTGAACTTTGGTTGAACTTCAGAAAAGTGAAACCACAGTAGGAGGATGTGTATGTCTTGAAGAAGAACAGACAGGCCTAGAAAGAGATAACCAGCTTTCACTGACCTTGCTACAAGATAGTTTTTAGCTAAAGTATGTTAACTGAAGTATGAGAATAATAAGCACAGGCTGTTCTAAGTAACTGCACCCTCCCTCTGCTATGTGCTTTGTGAACATATAAAAAAGTATACTGATACAGGTCAGGGCTGAAGAGACTGACAGCTTCACCTCTCGGACCACCTGACCCAGCTTTCTCTATGTCTGTGTCTGTCTTTCTTTATCCCCCACCGTTCCCTTTTAGGTCTTTGAATCCTCATGCAGCATGGGACACAGCACATGCCAGAAGTTAGCAATTAAACAACTAAAGAGTTATTACTAAACAACTAAAGTTAAGCAGCTGGTGTTAATTTCTGCTTACACTTAGAGTGCTCAAAAATCATATAATTTGTGTGAGCATTGTTAGTTTTCCTTAACTATTTTGTTGTTTGTTTCTGGTCTTGTTGTTTTTTCTTTTATGAGTATGTTTCAGTGATTTCCCTTATCAGATTTGACGAACTCCAAACCTTGAAGCTCATTAATGTGAAATTTTCCATGGCTAGGAAATAAGAGTAACTTACTCCCCTCAGCCTTTCAGGGCATTCTAAGGCAACTGAGAATCATGTCAGGGTTGCTGGGAGAAACACTCCCTAAGACATACAGTGGCTCTAAATAAGTTTCCCACTCAGAAGAACATACTTGGGGTTTAGTTTCAGCTGGCAGGTACATATAAGGAGCTGATCCCTCCTGTATCTTGAGGCTCTGAAACACTGTGCCAGGTAGCTGAGACACGGGTGAACCAAACAGGTTCAGGAGGTCATGACCCTGAAGAGCTAGGTCTGTAAGCAGCACATTTTGGGTTTGACACATCTCTCAATTTGGTGAAATTCAAGGAGTAACTCTAAATTTTGGGGAACAAGGCCTTTGAAGTAGGAGGAAAATGGCCAGCAAAAGGGAAAAAGAAAAAGAAAATAAGATGTTTTTATTTTGACTACTACAGGGCCTTTATTTACATAACAAGGCCACCTTTTTGCCAGTCAAATCAAACTGAAAGAGCAATGGATGTACTTCTGAAATAAAAGCATTTAGTCCTAGATGACATATGGCAATGAGATTTTTGAAGATTTTTTAAAGAAGTTTAATGATTAAATTTCAGCTTAATTAAAATGAGAACATCCAAGATGTGTATATGTGTGCATGCCTGCATATTAGTATTTAAAAGACCTTCATGGTTTTGGTTGTTGGTTTGTTTGTTTATCTCTCCTAAGACCTTGTCTTTTTTTAGCACAAGTTGTTGTTTTCTTTCTTATCAATTGACTGAATTCTGTTTTCACCTGATTTGTTGACTAAAATAGTTATTACAAGAGAGGCTATACTTGGGTTATTAAGAAAAAATGCAGTTTAGACACTCAGAAATGTCTTTGTTTTAAAAAAGTTTTTTTAAGTGCACTGTAAAACCGTCTCCTTCTAGCATCACCAGACTTTTTCTCTCTGTACCTTATGATAAAAATGTTGCTATTTAATTTTCATGTGAGTAGCTATCAATTTCCTAGGATTGTAAAACAGGTTGTGAAGGATCTAAAAGTCTAAAATAGGAAAAGAAAAATGGTCTTTGTGAATCTATAAAATGTACTTTCATTGACATGCCCAATACATCTATGTATTTATGTGCCAAGTCTGACCAGCAGACTCTGAGCAACAGATGACAAAAGTATGCAGACACGGATGTTTTGCCTATGTGAGCATGGCCAGGGGACCCCATGGCTGAGATCCCAAAGAGGGAGTCTGACTGTGAAGCTCCCATATGCCAAAGAGGCTCATATTCATTTTAGAACAGATTTAATCACAAAGCTCTCAAGTAAACGTCACATTAGTGAGTAATTAACATTGTGGACCCCCCCATGTAGAGAGCAGTCATGTGTGTGGGTGATCAAAGGTTGGTTTCCAAGGAAATAGGTAAACAAGCTATTTAGATAAACTCCTCTACATTCCCTTATTATCTGCTCTTCGCTATTAGCTTAAGATAAGAGGATTAGGCTGCCTTCAGCCATAATTCTCTCCTGAGGCTTTTGGAAAACCTGGCCTTCCAAGAAGGTTTGCATCTTTCTCTACAATTTTTCCCACCACCCTAACTGATATTCTACATTTATGCATTGTGTATACAATGTTTCACTACTAATAATATATAAAGGCTCTAATTAATTGGCTAAAAGAAAAATGAAATCGAATACTTTATCAGGATAAAAGACTAGTCAAATGCTTTTACAAGTTTATGTAACTTATGTAAAATATTTAATAAATAAACTAGATTTAAAATTAATAGTAAATTAATAGAAATGCCTGAGAAATTGGGAGCATATATTTTTTGCCTGCATTTATTAATCATGCAATTTCATACTTACCTCTGCCACAGAATCTAAGATGTCAAAATTTGGCAAAGGGGTTACAAAACTATATACCCAGCCCCAAAAAAGAGTGATATTTGCTTATGTAATTTTAAATAAATAAGACACTGATATTGGTTTAGTGAAAATAGCTGCCTCTTAAATTTAGTAAGATTACCATAACTTCTAATTTTGGGGCTCTAGGCAGTCTAGTCTACAGGCAGCAAGATTTGTTTTGGGAAAGGACTGCTATTGTCTTTGTTTCAAAGCTAAATTATAAACTAAAATCATCCCAAAATCCAGGAATGAACAAAAACAGTATGGAGGTTAGAAGCAAGACAGAATCAGTTAGGTAATATTATTTTCACTGCCTCAGTTTATTTTTGCAATGGTGATCTATAACTTTAAATAATAACTATCACAATTTTCATAAATAATCTAAGTAAACAATCAAAATAAAATAATTAGGTAAATGTAATGGGATAAATACTTGCAGACAAATGTCATTATTTAGAATCTAAAGTTAAATAATAGATATTTTATTATGTGGGTATTTTCTAATCTATATTGTAGGAAAACATTCTTTTCACACACACACACACACACACACACACACACACAAGTGTGTCCTTTATGGAAAAAAAAACAGGTGAACAAGTTTTGTCTAATTCAAAGCTTATTTAAAGGTTATATATAAAACATGGTAATAGGAACCAGGAAATAAAAAGAGATGTAAATAAAGTTATAAAAATAAAGAGTTTGTGTGTATGTTTGTGTGTGTGTGTGTTTTAAGAAAGCTTAAGAAGAAACAATTTTATCTGAGAAAGAATTTCATATGGCAAATTTAGTCTAGATAAAATGATTGGTTGTTTAAGAAGGAGGGATATTCAGGACAAACCAGAAAGCCCCAAACATGTTATAAACAGTTGGTGTAAGTCACAATAAGAGAATTTATTTTGAAAAAAAATCAAAAACTTTAATATGATTAAGTTGTAATAAATTATTATATTTTGGTTTGCTTAGGTAAAAAACAGGTAATATTTGAAGTAAGGTTATTACGTCCATATATCTTCCTGTAATGTGCTTTCAAAGTTTTTATGACATTGAATTATAGGGCTTTGGCTCCTGGGTCAAAATAGGACACCAAGTCCTGCTAAATCTTAAACACTGACAGCAATCAAAGTGTCATCTTCAGGCCCTGTAGAAGATGTCAATCAAAATAAACTGCATTCTGGAGACAGAGGGCCATAAATTAAAGCCACTCAACTCTCAAGGCTCAGGGACTATCACAGAAGTGGTAGGCACATAAGATTCTAAGTGCCAATTTTGAAAGATAAAATAAGTTCAGTTTCTCTATAAATTAATCATTGATGTCAAAGACACACTGATACAAGACCAGCATATGGACCCTGGTGTCAGATTAGCAAGGTTTTATTGAAGCATTAACCAACTCCTTAATGAAGGATATTATCTTATAAAAGGCTTATGGAAGTTATATTTTATGATCAAGAGTAAATTTTATAGAATGGTTACAAAATTTTGAAAAACCAATTTAATTGGCTTTATGCTGTTTTTATTAGAACCTCTTATTTGTAAAATTAAGTCTCCTCTCTCAAAAATGAAGATTTTTACTTTTTTTTCAATGCTTGAGTTATCACTTTGGTTACATGAATGATTTCACAATGACCTGTAATCCTGTTTTGTGATGTCAAGTGTTTTAAACCTTTTATATTTGACAAAATTTCCAAAAATTTAACTACAAATTATGCCTTTTTTCTGACCTAATCAACCCTTTAAGATATTAGTTTTTCTAAAGTCCAAAAATGTCATAATTTGGCTTATTTGGTATAAAAATTATACAAGAAGAATTGTCAAATATTAAATGTTGCTTGATTTTCTTTGGGCAGTATTTGTATAAATAAATTATTGGTACATGTTACAAAATTATGGAAAACTCCTGTTATTTTGATATGATGTAGTGTACATTATCAGTAATAATCATAAATTGTTATGTTAAATTTATTGTGTGCCACAGAGGTAACAGATTTCTTTGTCAATTGTGTCTTTGACTATGGGTTCCCTAAAATCTTTCTTCATCCATGGACAACTGTTGTCTTGTTTTAGTACTCTTTAGAAGGTGGTTTTATAATCAGCTATATATCTTCAACAGGTGCTCTTAAATGCAGGTTTCTGATAACTTAGAAGATTGTAACATCAGAATAGAGAAAAATTATTCAGGACTCATGGAGAGTTAAAATGTTCATGAGTATCAAGCAGAACAGAAATTAACTGCATGGACAGAACTCATCTTTCTAACTTTTAGCTTAAAATTTTTGCTGATCCTTTGTTTTGTTTTCCAGAGCCTTAAAACTTCTCTTTTGAGCTATTGAGAACTTTATAAAATTTAGTATACTCCTATAAACAAAATTTGGAGCATATTTGTCTCTCTCTACCTGATTTCACCAGAATTTGGAAACTACTTGTGAGTATTCTTAACTTATGGCAATATAGTTATTTGCATAAGTTCAATAGCAATCTGTTTTTAGGCCAGGAGTGGTGGCTAATGCCTGTAATCATAGCAGTTTGGGAGGCCAAGGCACATGGGTCATCTGAGATCAGTTGTTCGAGACCAGCCTGGCCAACATGGTGAAACCCCATCTCTACTTAAATACAAAAATTAGCTGGGTGTGGAGGCATGCATCTGTAGTCCCAGCTTCTCAGGAGGCTGAGACAGGAGAATCGCTTGAGCCCAGGAGGCAGAGGTTGCAGTGAGCTGAGATCATGCCTTTGCACTCCAACCTGGGTGACAAGAGTGAAATTCCATTTCAAAAATAGAAAAAGAAAATCTGTTTCCTGAGACCAGGAAACAACTGGAGAAACTGTCATTTTACCAAGACTTTAACTGGAATGGTGTGCTCTCTTTTAAGGAATCAAACTTGAGTTATGGAGCCAAGAAAGCCCTTGGAAAAACTGGCCTCATATTCTGTGTATACTGTCCCTGTACAGGGATTCTGACTTGTGCTAAGTAAAGAATGTCACTTTCTGACAAGCCCAAGAGGAGAGGAAATTCACCCATGTCTTAGATATTTGATGGTACAAATCCATGGTTGGGCTTAGTTTTAAAAAAAAGTCCAATCTTGGATTTTTTCTATGGAAAAAAGTTCCATTAAAGCCAATTTAAAAGCCTATGTAAAAATAATTATTCTTGCTGCAATGTATAAAAATAATTAGGCCAAATATAATAAAGAAAACCAGTCCTACCATGATTTGTCTTTAGCAAAATGGGAAAATGGAGAGAGAAAAATTATGTTTCAAAAACCATAGTATACCACTTGACAGGATCTAATCTTGCCTAATGTTTTTCCATTTTTATTATTTCTACAGTTTGGGCTGATTCTAATTTTTTCTTGGCTACAGGTCTTCAAAATAATGTTTTATTTTCTTTCTTTTTTCCAATTTTTCCTAATTGGGAGTCATTGAAAACTAAGCTGTGCTTTCTTAAAGCCCTGAAAACTGAAACTAGACAACTTAAACTTCAGATAAAAATAACAGCAACCTATTTACATTTATAAGCCACTTTCATACCTGCCTACTGATTTATAGACTTCAGAGTAATGTGGCCTATATTGATTTTATGGGATTGTTCTTTTCTTTGTTGTTGTTTTTCTCCCCTCCTCTCCCTAATTTCTCTTCATAGGATGAGACTTCACAACCAGCTAAAAATGAGCCTTTGGAACATACTCATCTAGGAATAAACCATCCTAGCCATAAGAGATTAGGTGAAACCTGAGACCAGAAACTCATTTTCTTCTAAAATGCTTTCTCCAAAAGATTTTTAAGAAGAGAATAGGGAAAATGTGGAAAAAATACATCTTGGGCCCTTTCAAGCTGGGAACTGTTCAGGGCAAATCTGCCTCCCATTTTGTTCAAAGTCCTCTCTCTGCTCACTGAGGTAGAAGCGTATCTGATTGCCTCTTTGGAAAGGCTAATCAGAAACTCAAAATAATGCAACTCTCAGTTGTCTTTTACCTATCTGTTACCTGGAAGCTTCCAGTCTTCCTGCCTTTGCTTCAAGTTGTCCCACCTTTTCAGACTGAACCAATGTACTTCTTACATATATTGGTTGATGTCTCATGTCTCTCTAAAATGTGCAAAACTAAGCTGTGCCCTGACCACCTTAGGCACATGTCATCAGGATTTCTTGAGGTTGTGTCATGGGCCCACATCCTCAACCTTGGCAAAATAAACGTTTTAGTTAACTGAGAACTGCTTCAAATTTTCAGAGTTCATAATATCCAGAAGTATATCTATAAAAAGTTATTTATGTTTTCTTCTAACATGAATATTTATGAAATAGGCAATGTACTTTTGTGTATTTTTTCAAATTCACTTTAAATGTTAATGAGCTATTGATAATCTTTAGTAAAGTGAACATTATATTTTTAAACATTAGTACTCCTTTGAAGAATCTCATATGTTTTAACTTACATTTCTACTGGTACTGTCACGCGCCAACTTGTGTCTTCCCAAAAATATGTGTTGAAATTTTACCCTCCAGAACCTTTGAATGTGACTTTATTTGGAAGTAGGGTTACTACAGGCTTACTTAATTAAAGGCAAGATAATTAAGGTGGGCCCTAATCCAATATGTTTGATATCTTTTATAAAAGGGGGAAATTTGGGCACTAAGACAGAGGAGAAGACCACAGGAAGATGAAGGCAGAGATTTGATTCCAGACGTCTAGCCTCCAGAACTGGGAGAAAATAAACTTCTGTCATTGAAGCCACGTAGTTTATGACCCTCTGTTATTGCAGCCCTAGCAAATGGATACAGGCAGCCATTTAGATCATCTGCTGAGCCCATTAACTAATGATCTGATAAATATATACTCATGTCTGTCCCTTTGGTGGGGATTTGTGATCGTTTTTCTGAATTCTATGTCATAAGATAGGATAGCTGCATCATCTGGTGTACATATGATCAATCTCACTAAATAATGACAGATTTCTCTTCAGAATCACTCTATCAGTTTATAATTCCTCAGCAGTGCAGGACAATTTTCCATTCCCCAGCTTCTTGGGCATTTTCAGATTTGTCAGATTTTTGTATTGTGCTTTTAGTATGCACTGTATTTCCCCTATCTGGAAATTACCTATTCATAACAATGAAGTTTTCTACTGAAGAGGAGGATGATTTTCTTCTTTTAATATTCAGAAGCTGTGCTGTAAGTACTTTCTCCCACTCTTTGCTCTTTTTAATCTTTTATGCTGTTCTTTGATAAATGGAAAATTTTATTAATATTTTCCTTCAGGAAAAACACATTAATATTTTCCTTTATGTCCTCTGAATACAAATATATAGTTTAAGAATTATCTTCCTATTCTGAAATCATAGAGCTAACACCACCAAATCCTCTTCAAAATGTTTAAGATATGCTTTACACATTCAGGTTTCTGATTAATGTGAACTATTTCTGTATGGTATGAAATATGGATAATATTTGGTTCCTATGTTTCAGAAATATTTACTGTTTGATCCATTTTTCCCACTGGGATGCAATGCCAGGGCCATCATACATCATATTTCCATGGATTCACATTTTCATTGCTAAGCTCTCGATTCTGTTCTACTCACCTGTTCTTCTATTCATGAACCAAGGTCACCTAGCCTTAATCATGTTAGATCTAGAATCATATATAGTAATGTATTTTTTTTAGCATTATATATACATTTTAAAAGTAGTTTACAATTCACAAAAGTTTTTATAGGAATTCTGATCAGAATTGTATTGAATTATATTTCAGAAGAACTGAAATAATTTAACATCCATAAGTCTATTGCCCAAACAAGGATGTATTAGTCCATTCTCACACCATTATAAAGAAATTCCTGAGGCTGGGTAATTTATAAAGAAAAGAGGTTTAATTGGCTCATGGTTCCACATGCTGTACAGGAATCATGGCTAGAAAGGCCTCAGGAAACTTAAAATCATGGTGGAAGGCAAAGGGGAAGCAGGCACATCTTAATATGGCTGAAAGTACATGGATGAGAGATGGGGGAAAACGCTGCAGACTTTAAACAACCAGATCTCCTGAGAACTCACTCACTGTCATGTGACCAGCGCCAAAAGGGAAACCTGCCCCCAGGATCCAGTCACATCCCACCAGGCACCACCTTCAACATTGGGGATAATCATTCAACATGAGATTTGGTGGTGATAAAGATCCAAACCGTATCAAAGGACATATTGGAGGGTCAAAATTGTGTTATTTAGCCAGACACAGTGGCTTGATCCTATATTCCCAGCAACTCAGGAGGCTGTGGTAGGATTGCTTGAACCTTACGAGTTCAAGTCAAGCCTGGGTAATATAGCAAGAACTCATCTCAAAAAAAAATTGAAAAAATTATTATTGCCTGAAAATTTAAATACAGATGTTTTAAAATACTATTCCAAAATAATTTTGAAAAATCCTTTCTAAAGCATAATAATAAGTAGTTTAGTTCAAAATATTCACTTACCATTTTTATGTTGAATATTTCAGAATAATGGCCTGGCACAGTGACTCATGCCTGTAATCCCAGCACTTTGGGAGGCCAAGGCAGGCAGATCATGAGGTCAGGAGATCAAGACCATCCTGGTCAACATGGTGAAACCCTGTCTCTACTAAAATACAAAAACTTAGCTGGGCATGGTGGCGCAAGTCTGTGGTCCCAGCTACTTGGGAGGCTGAGGCAGGGGAATCGTTTAAACCTGGGGCGGGTGGAGGTTGTAATTTTTTTATTAATGAATAAATATGTTGTTAAATTCTATTATTTTAATTATTTGTTAAAGCCCCCTTTCACTCTTCTAGAATACCCTAATTGGATAATAACAAACTCTTCATAGTCTGGTTTTCTAACTTTTCTTTTCACTCATTTTCCTTTTTTTCTTTCTATAATTTTGTTTAGTTTCTTATTTTATTATAAATACATTACTTTGGATGAATAAACGTCTCATCATTATTTAAATTTTCCTTGCTGCTGGGTTTTTTTTTTAATATATCTCCTTCACAGTCCCTGATTAATAATTATTTTATATATTTTTTAATCTTAAAATTTTGTGAAAACACACACACACATTCAGAATAACACTCCTGGGACCAAAATCCTCTAAAGATTATAATACCATTAGGCAAACTAAAACCATAGTGAGATGCTGTGGTTAGTCTGTATTGCATTGATCTAAAGGAATACCTGAGGCTGGTAATTTATAAAGAAAAAGGGCTTAATTGGTTCACAGTCCTGCAAGATATACAGGAAGTATGGCACCAGCATCTACTCCACTTCTGGTGAGGCCTTGGGGAGTTTTGCTCAGGGCAGAAGGCCAAGTGTGAGCAGGACATCACATGGCAAGAGAGAGTGCAAGGGAAAGAAAGAAAGAGAGAGAGGGGTGGGTGGAAAATCACACCCTTAACCAGAGTTAACCATTCTTAAACTCAGAGCAAAAGCTCATTCATTACTGCAAAGAGGGCATTAAAGCATTCATGAGGGATTCATTCCCATTATCCAAACACTTCCTACTAGGCCCCACCTCTGATGCTAGGGATCACATTTCAACATGAGATTTGAAGGGGACAAACATCCAAACCCTATCAGGTGCCAACCACACTCTTCAGAGTAGCTAAACTTAGAAATGCTGGCAAAACAGTATTTACAAGAATGTGGAACAATTGAGACCCTCATATACTGAGAGTCAGAGTGTAGAATAGTACTCCCACTATGAACAACTATTTTTTTCAGTTTCTTAGAACATGAAATAAATGTCCACAGGGGACTTTAGTAATGAATGTTTATGATGGCATTACAACTTTTGATAACTATCAAAAAGTGGTAGTCATGGCCAAAAATATTAAATCCATATGTCCATCAACAGTGAATGGGCACAAAATTTGGTTATATTACAATGGAACATTACTCAACAAGAAAAATGAATGTGTTGTGGATATATATAACAAATAAAGGATTGTACGGAGTGAAAGAAACCAGATATAAATACATACATATGTGTTTCAACATCATAAAAATGATAACAGTGGCTTCCTGAGTAGAAGGGTGTGCTGTGAGGTGAGTGGGTAATAAAAGTCACGGGGAAAATGTATTCTTGATTGGGGGAGGGCTTTACACAGGTGTTATCAAACTCTAAATCAGTGTGTTTTATTTTACATACATTATAACTTAATGAAGAGGGGTCAGAAATCCCATGGTTTTTATTTTTAACATTTCTAGGTTCACAAAAAATAACAGCAGAAACTATAAGCAAATCTGTATTTATACATAATCAATTTAAATATATTTTTCAACATTAAATAATTGTTTTAAGCCACTGATAGATTTTGGGGAATAAAAATAATATGAAATCAATATAAATTCTTTTTGTTAAATGAAATAATCTGTTGGGAGTATTTAGATTTTATTCAATTTTCTTTCTTTGCTATTATTTTACCATTTAAAAACCTGAATAAAGTAAGTTGATTTGATGCCATTATTCCCAACTCCTGTTAAGGAAACAGAGTTAAATAACTCTCTTATGTATGAAAAAATACAAAGAGCAAATACAGTTACATTTTTGATTACCAGCCAATAGGCTTTACATTGAATAAATATTTCACAAACTGTGTTTCATAAAGTAGTAATTTACCTTAATATCTATTTCAAAACATGCAAAGTTTTGCAATCTATCTTTGACAATTTGGGAATAAACAAATATAAAGGCATGGATAAGGTATTTTAAGAAGTTGGGCACTATTTCTCGGAAAGTCAAGGAGTTGCTTACAACATCAGTTGCTATATAAATGCATTGACATTTAGCCAAGGTGGAATCTTTCATAAGAAACCCACTGGTGTACATGTGCATTGTCAAGTCTTTCTACATATGATTACATATGCATGTGTTTCTTTCTGTATATGGCTTTTAAATATTCATAATAAAATGTAAAAGTAACATATCCTTTTTATGTGTTAAAAAGTTTAAAGTTCCATATTGATACAGTTAGAATAATTTTAGGTATCAATTAATGTACCAGTGAGATGTTTTATTGTTTCCATTAATCCAAACATGAATTTTAGTGTTCATGTTAATGCTGTCAGTGAATTTTAATTAAAAAGGTGTTCATGAGCAAAATAAAGAAATGTTATAATACATAAGATATCTCACTGTTATTTTTTTAACATTCATCTTCTTGATGGTGGAAATGTTTTTGATACATACAGCAATAATTTGTTTTTACAGAAATTGATACCTATCTCACATACGAAAGTTTCCAAGCCTGCAGCTTTTGGGAAAGTCCACTATTCACGGGCTCATAGGCAATCTGATTTATGAATATGGAATCCTATAGACATATGGCAGTGGGATCCATCCATCTACCATATCAACCCAAACCTGTCTGCTTGTAAGAGTCATATTCGATTTTTTGTTTGTTTGTTTTTTATTGTTGTTGTAGTTGTTTTTAAAGAGCTTTGGTGTTGTCCTGGGGATGACAACTTCCAAAGTTTTGGCTCTGTCCTCATAGGTGCATTTTCATATTTTCAGTGGATGGCCATCACATGATGCTTTGTTCCCATTAACTAGAATACATGGATGATAAACTGGATATATGAATGGACAATGGCTAGACCATATATAAAAGCAGGACATTGATCCATAAGCTACACCAACCAGCCCAGGACACCAAATAAGCTCTGTAACTATCAATCCAAAACAGTCAGGACTTCATTAAGAACTTCCAGCTTCCTTAATTATTGCCACCCTTATGCCTTAGCACAACTAGAGAAAGCCAAATGTGCTCCCCAAACGAATCACATAGGATTCTAGTTAGCCCACCTCCAGCTACCCTGGGCCAACAACCTCTAATCAGAGGATACCTGAAATCTTCCCTTTTCATCTACTATAAAACTTTCTCATTCCTCTGCCTGCCATTGAGTCTTTGCCAACTTTAGGGATTCTAGTGATGTTGGCTGCCTCCCCTGCTATTAAAAATCTAAAAATCTGTGAATAAAAGCCTCTGCTTGATCTCATTTGTGTGATCTTTGTTTATTTCAACATGGACCAGAAATCAAAGGATAGAAAAAGGGATGGCCCCTTTCATTATAACTTCTAGTCATCCATTCAGGATATTGTTTCCTCTCCCAAAACCCATGGGCCTGCAGAATTAGTGGTTGCCTCGGTCTTGCAAGGTGGGTGGGCACTTATACCAGTTAGTAACTATGTTGTTTCTTGGTTACTTTGGACCACTCATCCAGATAAACCAGCAGACAAATAAAGAAGTTAATATAAAAGCAGAGGTAATACATTCTTATTATGATAAGTTCAGAGGCACAATTATGTAGAGAAGGAATGTGGAGTTTGTCTTGAACTTTGGTTATTTACTGAATATCTCTTGCCAATTTTCTGCCTCGTGATAGCCAGAATGAGCAATGGAAGAAGTCATGATATGACAAAGGTATGGTCAGCAGGAAGTCACACCCATTGTGGGTACAGGTCACAGCTTGCAAGCAAGCAAGCTCCACTAGCAGAACAGAACTGTTGGATGTGGTGGAGGGAAATCTAGAACACAGGCAGCTGAGGGAGAATATAAATATTAACCATAGCTCAGGACCAAATGCAGAAGTGGAGAACACTGCTTGGTCTACCAACCTCTTGTTGTATGTTTTGGTAATTGCAAGAAGATACCACCTGAAAAACCAATTATCAGGATATCCTGAACTTAACATGGGACACTAATGGCTCTGAGCAATGCAAGGAGGCTCTAGTCGGCCCTGGCAGCATCTCACCCATTCTTTGCATTCTCATGCTTCTTACTATAAAGGACTTGCACATCTCAGCCTGCATTCTTTCTTGTGCTGTATGAGTATATGTACATAAACCTAAAACCCGCTTGTACATGTCTCTCTCTCGAGTAAGACTACACTCTCTTTTCTTAAATGTCTACTTTTCCTTTTACAATAAATCTCTGTACTTTCACTATTTCCTGACTCATCCTTGAATTCCTTCTCATGACGGTGTCAAGAGCTTGGAAGGCCCTGGGGTCAAGGTCCCACTGGCACTCAGGAACCCCACCCAGCCTGCCAGTACCATAACAATACCAAGTGGGGAGAAATGTTGCTACAGGGAGTGAAAAATGTTACAACCCTTTTGAATATAATTTGATAGTTTCTAATGAAACCTAACAATTCCATATTTAAGTATTTAACCAAAAAAATGAACACATATATAATGTGCAGATGAATGGTACTAGTTCCTGCACTATTTTAAAGGCTTCTGAGACCTATAAAGCCACTGCGCTATTACCCTCAAGCAGTGTGGCAGACTTTTGCCACTGCATCAATTTCCTCATTTAGGTATGCCACTGGTTGTGGCATGGTCCCCCAAGTCTGGGTGAGAACCCCCAGTGCCACTCCTGACTTTTCTGTAACATATAAGGAAAAGTTGTTTCCTGTAGGAAAGCTTAGAGCTGGAGCCTGCAGTATTGCCTACTTCAGGGTCTGAAAGGCTGCCTAGGCCATAACGTCCCTTTATATTAGGTGGGTGTTTGTTTTTTTGGGTTTCCTTACTCAGAGTATAAAGGGGTTTGGCTATTTCACTATATCTGGGAATCCACAATTGGCAGAAACTGATTGTTCTTAAAAATCTCTGCAGCCATTTTAAGGTTTTTGGATGGCGAAGGCTAGTATGGGTTGGAGATATTCTCCATCAGTGGCCTGAGTGTCTTTGGACAAGACAAGTCCTAGGTATTTTACCTGTTGCCTACAAAGTTGGGCTGCTGATTTGGAAACCTCATATCCACAAGTGGCCAGAAATTTAGAGGTCCTGGGTGTCCTGCTAACACTGGGTTTCTGAATCAGTAGTAAAAGAAAGTCATCTACATGTTGAAGGACCGGCGTACCTGGATGTGAAAAATGACTAAGGTCCTGGGCTAGAGCCTGGCCAAACATGTGAGGGCTATCTCAAAAGCCCTGGGGTAACACTGTCCAGGTGAGCTGAGAAATGTGGTCTAAAGGGTTTTCAAAAGTGAACAGAAACTGGGAGTCACGATGTAATGGAACACAGATAAAAGCATCCTTAAGGTCCATGATTGTAAACCATTGTGTCTCTCCTGGTATTTGAGAGAGCAAGGTGTATGGGTTAGGTACAGCTGGGCATAAAGGGATCACAGCTTCATTGATAAGCCTGATATCTTGCACCAGCCTCCATTGTCCATCAGGTTTCTGTACTCCTAAAATTGGAGTATTACAAGGGCTAATACAGGACCTCATTAGACCCTGAGCTTTTATTTTTTTAACAATATCCTGTAGCCCCTTTTTGGCCTCCAGTCTTAGTAGGTGCTGCCTTTGATAAGAAAAAGAGGTGGGGAGATCAATCCAAGATGGCCGACCACTAACAGCTCAGGATTGTAGCTCCCAGTGAAAGCCCAGAGAACGAGACGACGCCACACTTTTAGACGAATTTTCGTCACTCCCCGATCAGCCGATTCCCAGTGGAGGAGCCCCACGGGTCGCCAGCGCGACTCTTGTGGCCGCCGCAGTGGTTTTGCCGGCGTCTCGGCGCAGCAGCTCTTCATGCAGAGCCAACGGGACTGCTTCCCCTACTGACCAGAGTTTGGAGCTCCGGGAAGTCAGAGCCACTTGTTGCGGACTCAAGAAGGAAGCCAGACCAGAGATTCCTGGGCAGAAGAGCACCATCAGTCTTACTGCTGCTATTTAGGCTGCCACAGTGGGTTGCTTGGATCCCAACACTGGGAATCAATAAGTCGGACGTCGACTCAGAAAACTAATTAGAAAGGCGGTTCATCTACAACGAAGGGAAAAAAAACAGCCTAAGAAGGCCGAGTATACTCAAAATCAGAACCCATCAGCAACAGAACAAGCCCTGATGGAAAAGGACTCATCAGTAACGGAACAAGCCCTGATGGAAAAGGACTGTGTTCCATTATCTGAAGTAGGCTTTAAAAGGTGGATGATAAGAAACTTCTGGGAGTTAAAGGAACTTGTTCTAACCCAATGTAAAGAAACTAAGAACCTGGAAAAAAGGTTAGATGAAATGTTGAAAAGAATAGACAATATAGAGAGGAATACAAATGAACTTATGGAGTTGAAAAATACAACACGAGAACTTAGTGAAACATGTACAAGCTTAAACAGCCAAATGGATCAAGCAGAAGAAAGGGTATCAGAGGTCGAAGATCAACTTAATGAAACAACACAACAAGACAAGAATAGAGAAAAAAGGATAAAAAGGAATGAGCAAAGTCTCCAAGCAATATGGGACTATGTGAAAAGACCTAATATACGCTTGATTGGTGTACCTGAATGTGACGGAGAAAATGAATTCAAGCTGGAAAATACTCTCCAGGACATTATCCAGGAAAATTTTCCTAATTTAGCAAAGCAGGACACTATTCAACCCCAGGAAATACAGAGAACACCACAAAGATATTCCTCAAGAAGACCAACCCCAAGGCACATAATCGTTAGATTCACCAAGATCGAAACGAAGGAGAAAATATTAAGGGCAGCCAGAGAGAAAGATCAAGTTACCCATAAAGGTAAGCCTATTAGGCTTACAGCAGATCTCTCAACGGAAACCCTACAAGCTAGAAGAGAGTGGGGGCCAATATTCAATATACTTAATCAACAGAACTTTCAGCCCAGAATTTCATATCCTGCCAATTTAAGCTTTACATTTGAAGGAAAAATAAAATTTTTTAGGAACAAGCAAGTACTCAGAGATTTTATTACCACCAGGCCTGCTTTACAAGAACTTCTAAAAGAAGCACTATACACAGAAAGGAACAACCAGTATGACCCTTTCTAAAAATACACCAAAAAGTAAAGAGCATTAACATAAAGAAGAATTTTTATCAATGAAAGGACAAAATAGCCAGTTAATATCAAACGGCAGCAACCCTAAATTTAAATCGACCAAATCTCCCAATCAAAAGATACAGACAAAATCTAATGGTATATCCAAAGATATACATAGACTCAAAATAAAGGGTTGGAAAAAAAAAAACGTACCAACCAAATGGAGAGCAAAAATAAATAAATAAGCAGGAGTTGCAATTTTCACATTTGACAAAATAGAGTTCAAAGCTACAAGGATACAAGGATAAAAGGATTAATGTAATAATAAGAGATCTTAACACCCAGATACATAAGACCCATAATGAGATTTAGATTCAACGAGACAGAAAATTGATAACGATATCCGGGACTGGAACTAAGATCCAGAACAAATAAACTCAATAGGGCTCTCCATTTTAAACACACAAAATATACATTATCCACAAAATCTAACGATATATCTAAAGATATACAAAGACTCAAAACAAGGGGATGGAAAAAAGCTCACCAACCAAATGGAGAGCAAAAATAAATAAATAAAAAGCAGGAGTTGCAATTCTCACACTTAATAAAATAGATTTCAAAGCTACAAGGATGCAAGGGTAAAAGGATTAATACAACAATAAGAGATCTTAACACCCAGATACATAAGACACATAATGAGATTTAGATTCAACGAGACAACAAATTGATAAGATATTCAGGACTTGAACTCAGAACCAGAACAAATAAACACAACAGAGGTCTCCATTTTAAACACATAAAATATGCATTAACCACTTTAAACACTCAAAATATTGATCGGCCATTATTGAAACCCATTTTAGGAATGAAGTAATATTCCTTTTTCCCTCTTTTTCTTTTTTTCCCCTTCTTTTTCTCTTTTTCCCTCAAAAAAAAAAAAGAAAGAAAAAGAGGTGGAATCCTTTAGCTTTATTCAAATTGGGCAGGCATTCTTTGCCCATCCAAATTGTCCCTCTGCTGCCCAAACCTCGGGATTAATCCCTTCTTCAAATAATGGGTAGGAGAGAGGGATCTCCTCCCTGATGTTCATGTAGATAATGATTCCTGCTCTGGATAACAGGCCCACCCTAGTAAAGGAGTGGGATTTTTCTGGCATAATGAGGAAGGCACAGGAGAAGAGTAGAGCTTCCCAGTTACAGCATAGGGGCTGGGAGAAATATCGGGAGTGTGCTTGTCCTAGGACTCCTTGGATAGTTACAGACTTGGAGGACAACCATCCAAGACAGTAGAGCAAAACTGTCTGGAGAAGGTTTGCTCTCCAAACAGAAGAAGGCCACACCAGTGTCCAGATCAACCTCCTGGCTCTCTCTGTTTAGCTTTACCCAGTGCTCAGTGAGGGTGATGGCTTGGGCTGGTGCTTGCCTTAGGCACCTTCAGTCCTGCTGTTGAGTCATGTGGTTAGCCACCTCAGGCCCTGGGAACCTTCATCCCCTGGGACAGTGTGCCTTCCAGTGATCCCCTTGGTACTTTGGGCAAGGACGAGGAGGTGGTCCGTTCCTCATGGGACATCTTTCTTAAAGTGTTCCAGTAGGCCACAGTGGTAGCAAGCTCTGCCAGACTGCTGGCTAGCCCAAGACTTTCCCTTTTCTGAGCCCCTTAGGTCTGCCTGCCTGAGGGCCATTACTAGGGCCATGGCCTTTTTCTTGCGCCTTCTGTCCTTTCAGCCTGCTCATCCTGGTCTCTATTATAGAACACCAAGGATGCTAGATTTAGTAATGATTCTAGATTCTGTTCTTACCCCAAGGCCAGCTTTGGGAGCTTCCTCTGTGTCTGCTGCTGATTGCACAATAAATTTGTCTTTTAATATTAGCTGACCTTTGATGGAGTCTGGTGACAGGGGAGTATATTTTCTTCTCTTTTCTTTTTTTTTTTTTTTTGAGACAGAATTTCACTCTCGGTACCCAGACTGGAGTGCAATGGTGCAATCTCTGCTTACTGCAACCTCTGCCTCCTGAGTTCAAGTAATTCTCCTGCCTCAGCCTCCTGAGTAGCTGGGACTACAGGCTGCGCCACCATGCCCAGCTAATTTTTGTATTTTTTAGTAGAGATGGGGTTTCACCATGTTGACCAGGATGGTCTTGATCTATTGAACTTGTGATCCACCCACCTCATGGGGAATATATTTTCTTAAGGCCTCCCATAACCACTTGAGGAAGTCTATTGGGTTTTCTTCCTTTCCCTGAGTTATGGTGGATAACACTGCACAGTTCATGGGCTTTTTCCTGGACTATCAATCACTCAAGTATGCAGGTCAGTAGGTGCCTACAATTCCAGTCCCCATGTTCTGAGTCGGGGTCCCAGTGAGGGTCCATGCTAGGGACTGCGTGTCCACCTGTAAGGAATCTATCCTTTTCCTCTGGTGTCATTTGGTCATATATTTGACTAAGGTACAAAGTGTCCCCAAACTCTTGAGCCACTGTTAGAGCAGGCTCTCTGTCACTGCTGGTTAAGGTCTGACTAAGCAGTAACATAATAATTTTCCAATCTAGTTCAAAGGACTATATCTAGGCCCTGCAGAACACCTATGTACTTGTCCAGGTTATCTGAAACTTTTCCTAAGTCCACCTTGATTTGCTTCAAGTCAGAAAGTGAAAAGGGAGCATGTATTTTGGTTGGGCCAAGTTCTCCTCATACAGCCTACAGAGAGCAGAGTTGGGGCATCCTAGTAGCCTGTGGTACCTTGGCCATTTCAGCTTCCCCTGACTCCTCTTGGGTCATAGGAGCTGAGGAAAGCTGGTCAGTATCAGTGGAGAAAGGAGCCACAGGGAGTCCTGAGTAAGGGGGTACTCCTGGGGAGCAGCTTGTAGGGCATAAGTTACAAGGCTTACATAGCTGAGGGTTATCCCACAGAGAAAAGAAAACTTGCACATAGGGGACCTCAATCCATTTACCTTCCCTCCTATAGAAAAGGTCTAATTGTAGAAGGGCGTTATAACTTATACTTTGCTCAGATGGCCAGGATTCTCCACTTTATGGAGGGTACTGCAGCCATGCCATGCTGCAGAAGAAAATAAGCTGCTTTTTCTTCTAGGATTGTGGGTCAAATTGGTCCCAATTATCCAGCATACACTTTAAGGGTGATGATTTTGCCTTGGGAAGAGTAGCACCCACATGAAATTGAACACAAGGATGCCTGCATCCCTGGTTATTTCTTGCAGCTGCCAGCCCTGGGGCATCCGTTAGTTGTATATCCTTTATAGTTTTTCTTGAACCCTATATGCATATCATCTCATGAGCCTTCCCCAATTGCTGAGTATAATCATGCTTACCAGCATCATGGGCATGCCCTCACTATCTAATGTCCTTTTTGGCCACCTTAAAGGACATAGGCACTGCTGGGTTTAGTAGCTTTGTACTGGCAAGTCCTTGAAGAACTAGGCCAGTGAGGCTTAGGTGACGGGTACTTGTATTCCCTAGCAAGGGTCCAATTAAACCTAAGCCTGACCATAAAACTGCCCCAGGAAGATAAATTCCTTAAAAAGGATCTCTAAGCACAACAATCTTAAAGAAGGTAGTGGCTGGCCACAGGGCCAAGGCTGAGACAATCCCCTCCAGACCAGAGCCTTTTCTCCCCACTTCCCATCATGGGAGCATGCCCTAGGGTTGTGGGCCCTGTAATTAACTATTTGAGTCTCGGACCACGTCTAGGTGGAGAAGTTCTGCCCTCTGGAGAGCCAAGCCTAAGCAGGACAAATTATACATCATCAGATCCTGGCACTATTCAGTTGGATTGGTAAATTGCAGGTGACAGAAAACAAAATGTCCTGTAGCCTCCAGTAGCCACTGATAGATCTTGGCTCTGTTAGGACATAGCCTAGCAAAGTGGACTAACGGAACTTGTACTGTGTATTTGTACTGTCAGAGGTCCTCATAGGTATAGGCCTGGGGGCACCATAGGCAAGGGTCCCTGCACTGACACCTCAAGAGCCTTAAGGTCCTAGCAAGAAGGGTAATGGCCTCACGTGTAGGGCTATCTTAGAAGAAAGAGCCTGGAAGGAGTTTTCGTTATGGATATCTGGACCCAGGAGGTCAGGGTCTGAAAGGCTAGGTGGCACTCACATAGGCAGCTGTCTCTTAGGGGGTCTAAGGCCACAACCTAAACCGGATTGAACCAGGAGTTCAGGACTGTTGCTCTTTGCCCCTAGCTGACTCTTGGCTTGGCCCAGAGAAGGAAAGAGCAGCAATAAAAGAAAGCTGGTTCTGGGCTGACCAACACTCCCAGTTCCAAAGAGCTGGGGGTTGTTAAGAGAGTCCTTTCCCAGAAAGGCTGACACCCATGTCTTTTAGTTTAGTGGCCAGACTAATCAATTTTAACTGGATGACAGATGCCCGGTGATTTACCTCCTTAACAAATGCAGAAGAAGAAAAAGGACATATTAGCAAGTGAAAGGGGTGCAATATTACTCACCACTCAATCCAATGTCTCCTGGCTGGCTCACCAACAGATGTAACGAGAGTAGCTGCCGGTGGATTCCCTGGTTCCCACATTAGTAGTCAAACCCGGGCCACCTGGGTGAATACCAGGAGTTCTAACCACTAAGCCACCATAGAAGCAGAGTAGCTGCAGCCAGAACTTAGGCTCTTGGCCTTCCTAACCCCAAAGAATGGGAAAGGGACCTCAGTGTTGTGGTGAGTGTTACAGCTCAAATAGAACTCATGGACCCAGAGTGTGTGACAGTGTGATTTATTAGGCAGAGTGAAAGGACAGCTTCCACATCATGGAAGGGGATCTGGAGAGAGGGTGCCGTCCCAGGCTGGGGCGGCTAGAACTTTGACCCCTGAGTTATTTCCTCTGCATTCCTGTTCTCGTCCAAAGAGAGGGGTTCTTTCAAACTTACTCTGAATTCATTGATCTTTGAATCCTTTCCAGATTGGCTACTGTTTTACAACCCTGACTCACAGAGGCCCCACCTCTGAGAGCCAGAGACAGGAAAATTGGAGACAAAACCCCTACCTAGCCTGCCAGAGGTGGGAATATAGAAACAAAGGCCTTATCTAGCCTGCTAGAGGCAAGAAAGTGAAAACAAATGGCCCTAGCTGGTCCTAGCCAGCCAGGGGCAGGAAAGCAGAAACAAAGGCCCCTTAGTTGGCCCTGGGAAGTCCCTCTAACACAGTCCCTCACTATGGATCCCAGGTCTTCAGATAAACTCAACCAAATGTCAACCAGAAAATGTTTAAATTTACCTATAACCTGGAAGTTCCCCACTTTGAGTTGTCCCACCTTTCTAAACCAAACCAAACCAATGTATTTCTTAAATGTATTTAATTGATGTCTCATGCCTCCCTAAAACATATAAATCCAAGCTGTACCCTGATCATCTTGGGCACATGTTCTCAGGACTCCCTGAGGGCTGTGTCACAGGCCATGGTCACTCACATTTGGCTCGGAATAAATCTCTTGAAATATTTCATAGAGTTTGACTCCTTTCATTTAAACCATTGTGTCTATTTCCCACTCATAGCAACTGAGGATCATGGCAAGTTCTTTCTTAGATTCTGAAGCTCCACAGATTTGTGTTTTGGAGTATGTCTCTTTCAGTGAATATCTGACCCAAACTGGGTTTGGAAGTCACAACAGAAAGGTCCAGATCAAATTGGATCTGATAATTAACTGGCTTGGATCCAGTTATAAGCCTTTTATGTCTAACTGGGTCAGAAATAAACCAGTAGTAAATGGCAATATTGCAGGAGGTCGAAAATTTGACTTTTGGACTTCTCTGTTCTCCCTTTTGTTTCATTTTTCTTGCATGCTTAGCTTAGAAAGCAATCATTAGCCAGGCTGATTAAGACAACCTGACATTCTAAAGATGAAATCCTTAGTTTTGGAAGCACGGAGTACCTTCCAGCTTATACATGCTGTGAACCCCAACTATCTGAGACAGGTCTCATTTAATTTGAAAAAAGTTGATTTTGCCAAGGTTGAGGATGTGTGTCCATGACACAGTCTCAGGAGGTCCTGATGACATGTGCCCAAGGTGGTCAGAGCACAGTTTGGTTTTATGTATTTTAAGGAGACGTGAGACATCAATCAACATATGTAAGATGAACATTGGTTCCATCTAGAAAGGCAGGGCAACTTGAAGCTGGGAGGGGGCTTCCAGGTCATAGGTAGATAAGAAACAAATGGCTACATTCTTCTGAGTTTTTGATTAGCCTCTTCAAAGGAGGCAATCAGATATGCATGTATCTCAGTGAGCTTAGGAGTGACTTTGAATAGAATGACAGGGAGGTTTGCCCTAAGCAGTTCCCAGCTTGACTCTTCCCTCTCACTTAGTAATTCTGGGGCCACAAGATTTAGTTTTTTTTTTCACAATGTGTAAGTATCAGGCCTCAGAAGCAGAAAAGTCTTACAGAAATGGTGAAATCTTACTAATGATAAGTTACCATAGAAGGTTCCAAATAAACAATACTGCTATGAAGAAATGCATTCGGAAATGAGGGCTCCCAAATTAGTCTCATCTAGGGACGCCTATTGATATGCAGAGCTTTCTAAAATGATTTCAATATTTGTATTTAGAGACTTTAAAAGGCAAATAAAAAGCTTAAGAAACTAATTGATAAGAAAAATTAAATCTGCTAACCGTTGCTTAGTTACTATTTCACTCTAAAGGTGGAAACATATCTATCCTAGATAAGGTATTTATAAATCAAGTGAGTATCTAATTATATTTAACTGACAATTGTGAACCCGTTTCTGTTTAACCAACAAGTTAAAAACTAGCTTTATTTACTGAACATCACATACACATAACACATATAGACATACAAACAAACAGAAGCAGATCTTATAGCTTTTGCCAGGTTTAAAATAGTTATCCTTTTCTCCATTTGGTGTATCAATCTTTCAATTACCTGTTTCATTTCCCTTAACAATTGTTAACCAGGCAATAGATTTGCATTTCTAAAGGGACAACTCTTAGGTGAAACTAAAAATATAAATACTTCATAAGCAGAGAGCTAAGATTCTCAGCCTAAGTATTGATTCATCATTTGCTCAAACCAAGGGGGAAAAAAACTGCTCAAGTAAAAGTTCACTTAAGATAGAAAAACATCTTAAAGAAAGGCATTAATTACTGTTTACATTTAAAAGAAAGGTTAGAGTTTCTATTATATGTAGGCAGACATCCTTAAAAATTGAGATTTTTGGGCTGGGTGCGGTGGCTCACGCCTGTAATCCCCGCACTTTGGGAGGCCGAGGCGGGTGGATCACGAGGTCAAGAGGTCGAGACCATCCTGGTCAACATGGTGAAACCCCGTCTCTACTAAAAATACAAAAAATTAGCTGGGCATGGTGGCATGTGCCTGTAATCCCAGCTACTCAGGAGGCTGAGGCAGGAGAATTGCCTGAACCCAGGAAGCAGAGGTTGCAGTGAGCCAAGATCATGCCATTGCACTCCAGCCTGGGTAACAAGAGCGAAACTCTGTCTCAATTAAAAAAAAAAAAAAAAAAAAAGAAATTGAGATTTCTTTTATGGATGTAAGTTTCTTTTACAAGAGTTTTAAGGTAGCCAATTAAATTCCAGAAAGGTGCATTTTATATCAATAGGGTGTTCTTTTCAACTAGCCACTGTTTCTTAGTTATAATTACTGAGTTCAGGGTGAAACCCCTTAGGGATAGAGCCAAGAAAGCATCCTCTATGCCTGGCCTCTCGCATGGATTGGCCTAAACAAGAAGCAAGTCTGTTTTACCTGTGGGCCTAACTTTTCATGCAGCCATCTCTAGAATGTCAAATGATCTCTCTTCAACTGGAATAACAAGAGCCGAAAGAAATGTGTGACTATAAGAGCACGATAACCCATGAATTACATGCTGAGACCAGAAACTCAAAATGATGGTAACTGAGAATGGCACTAAGGCCCTAAGTTTTGGTCACACTCTCTCCTAAGTAAGACCCTGACCAAAATGAGGCAGTTTTTAAACAAATTATGGGAGGCTGTTGTTTTGGTCTTAGCTCATGCACGAGGTCTCAACAGACCAGGCCAAAACAAAATGGAGTCACTTATGCTAAATGTGGTATAGTCAAACTAAGACTTCAAGAAAACACAAAGATCCTAGAACAGACCAGGTTTTATTTTTCTCCTGTACACAGGACATTTCAGGACAAGGAGGTACCCTCTACACTACTCTTACAAAAAAGAAACTGAAGTCCTTGTTCCCACCTACAAAACTTACTGTTCTGCTATTTCCCATTAAGTTTCAAGATGAAATAAGTATGTTTACAATGATGACAGTGACACATCAATGACTACAGTTTTGGTCATCCTCTCAAAGTCAAAACAATTCATGCATGAATCATTATTTGCTCAATTAAACCTTTTAAATTTAACTTGGCTAAATATTTTATTTCAATAATGTATCAAATGTGAATAAAAATAGTACATATATCCTATAGGATTGTCATGAACCTTAAAGAGTATGCTAAATGTATGTTAAACATAGATAAGTGCCTGATTCATGGTAAACAGTATGTTCTTATTTATTATTGCTGTTATTTTTATTATTGTTTATATCCAATTGAAAGAAGATATTTTTAAGAGAAAATCTTAGCTGAATTAAATTTAAAAGAGTATAATTGAGCAAAGATCAGTTTGTGAAATGGGAAGCCTCCCAAGCCAGAGTAGGTTCAAAGACTGCAGCACAGCCACGTGGTGGAAAAATATTTATGTACAGAAAAAGGAATGTGACATACAGAAAATTGAAGTGAGGTACAGAAACAGTGAGATTGTTATAGCTCAGTGTTTGCCTTATTTGAACACAGTTTAAAAAGTTGGCTACCTATGATTGGCCAAAATTCAGTGATTGGAACAAGAGCAGGCTACAGTCTATTTACAATTTGATATGGTTTGGCTGTGTCCCCACCCAAATCTCATCCTGAATTATAGCTCCCATAATTTCTATATATAGCTCCCATAATTTCTACCTGGTGGAAGATAATTGAATCATGGGGGTAATTTTTCCCATACTGGTCTCATGATAGTGAAAAAGTATCACAAGGTCTGATAATTTTATAAGGGGTTTTCCTTTTTGCTTGGCTCTCCCATTCTTTCTTGTTTGTCACCATGTAAGATGTGTCTTTTGCCTTCTACCATGATTGTGAGGCCTACCATGTGGAACTCCATGTGACTCCATTAAATCTCTTTTTCTTTATAAATTACCCAGTCTTGGGTGTATCTTTAGCATGTAAACAGACTAATATTCAACTCCATTTAGGTTACAGTTCACAATATACAGAGAAACTTTTAAGCTGAAATATGTAAGAAGGCAATGTATTAGTTCGTTCTCATGCTGCTATGAAGCAATACCAGATACTGGGTAATTTGTAAGAAAGAGGTTTAATTGACTCACAGTTCCACCTGGCTCAGGGGCATGGCTCAGGAAACTTACAATAATGGAGAAAGGCATCTCTCCACAGGGCAGCAGGAGAGAGAATGAGTGCCAGCAGAAAAAATATCAGATGCTTAATTAGATCTCATGAGAACACCTATCATGAGAATATCATGGGAAAATGGCCCCTGTGATTCAATTACATCTACCTGGTCCTGACCTTGACACATGGGGATTATGGGAATTAAAATTCAAGATGAGATTTGGGTGAGGACACAAAGCCTAACCATACCAGGCAGCTTTAGGCTAAACTTAGTTTAACAGTGGCAAGAATATATATACCCTCTCTTCCAGAGCCAGCCATTGATCTTATTTTTAAAATTATTTCATTGAGTTTTATGGAGCAAGTTCTGACATTGCTCAGATTAGCTCCTAATTTGAGTAGAGAGTGACAGAAGCTGGGTAGGAAAACAGGAAAGATGAAGGACAACGAAGCCAGCTCCCTTTTCCCTCTGGCCCACATAATTCAGCCTGTGAGACAGTGACTCCATAGCAAATAATTCTGGCTTTTTTTTTAAATCCAAAACAAATCTAAGCCTCTCCTAAACACACATAATATTAAACAGTGGAAAGAAAAAAATGTGAAACATCAATAGTCAGTCCCAGATAGAACACAAGAAAAAAGGAAAAAGCAACAGATAGTGGGTGCTCTGCCACCTTCACCTACCTCTCCAACTGAGATCCTGAAATAAAGATCAGTTTTCCCAACCCCTCCATCCCTCAGGCTACATTCATTCATTGAATACATTGAAGAAACATTGCCAAAGTGTCAGAAATTGTTGTTAGTACTGTAAGACTCACTGCATCCGGATTTTCAGCTTCCTGGCCTCCCAACTCCGAAGAATGCAAAAGGAGACCTAGGCGTCATAGTGAGTTGTTACAGCTCAGATAAAACTCAAGCACCCAAAGGATGTGCAATAGTGCAGTTTATTTGGCAGAGCAAAAGAACTGCTTTCATGTCCTGGAAGGGGACCTGGAGCGGGTGCCACTCCAGGCTGGGGCAGTTAGATATTTTAACTCTTGAGTTGTTCTCTCCCCATCCATGTTCTCTTCCAATGAGAGGGGTTCTTTCAAACTTCCTCTGGATTAATTGATCTTTGAATCCTTTACCAGATTGGCTACTGTTTTACAACCCTGAGTGATACAGCCCCCAACTCCAAGAGCCAGAGGCAGGATAACCAGGTACAAAGCCCCTACCTAGCCTGCCAGAGACAGGAAAGTGAAAACAAAAGTCCCTAGCCGGCCAGAGGTGGGAAAGTCCTATGCTGTAAACAAAACCCCCAGCCGACCCCAGGAAGTCCCTCTAACACAGTCCCTCAGTACCAGAGTTACCACACTGCATGCAGAGACAAAAATCCCATCCCTCAAAAAAAAAAAATTACTATAGGTGACAAAAAAAATTAAATATGGAGAATTTAGTATATTTCCTAATAAATGGAAGAAGAGTGATGAAGAGTGCTGGATTTGGGGATGTGGCAATTGCAGAAAGGGTAGCCAGGCAATGCCTGAGAAGCAAACTTTGAATAATGGCCTGAAGGAAGTAAGAGAACAGCAACAGAAATATCAGTGGGGAAGAACAAGACAGTCTGAAGAAAAAGCAAACAGAAGGCCCTGAGCATGTCCAGAGTGCCCAAGTGAGGAAGCCTGTGGCTGAGCAAGGTGAAGCTAAGAGAAAGCAGTCAGTGTAATAGTAATAGCAGTCTTAGTATAAGACACACTAGGATAAGCTAAACTTTGCAAGGAATGTGGATCTTACTGTGCTTCAGCATGTCCTTATTAAAAACTGCTGTTGCAAACATTTTATCACTGAGAAAATTATGACTGTGAATGAGATTTGAGCTAACCTATGCCACATCTTGCCTTTCCCTTAATTAATCCTGGGCTACTAGGCGGAGTTAACTTTGGAAGACATTCAGGCTATAGTTTAAGTGATAAATAGGCTTTGCCCAAAACTCGACAGCTTTCTTAAAGCAAATTGGAGGCCATCAGGCTAGGAGTAGGAGAGGGACATGAGTCCTGCTAAGGTGCAGGCAGGAAAAATTGTTAGCCATTATTCCAGAGGCTATATGATATGCAACTTCCCCAATTATTCCTGCAGATAACACACTATAGTAGATTGGCCTTTTGAGATATCTTTTCAGGCTTTTTGCATGTATGACATGCATGGCTCCACCTGGACCCACCAACTCTGCTCTGGTGGCCCCACGTAGAAGTGATTCAGCCCACAGAAGGACAGCTTTGACCAACTAGGATTTCATCTCTGCCTTAATCAATCAGTAGCAAGCCTAGCCACCCCTACCCCTTCCCCCAAAGGGACTTTGAAAAACACTTAACCTAAGAGCTTTGGAAGAGATTATTTGAGTAGTAACTCCATCTCCCATGTGGCTTGGCCAGCCTTATATCTATTAAACTCTTTCTTACTGCAGTGCCCTGGTCTTTATTTTACATACAGTGGGCAAGAAGAATGCCTTCGGTGGTTACGTTACTTGTTTTAAAAAACATATTTTTGTTACCTAATAGAGAAGAAGGAAAATCAAACTAATTTATGGATGAATCGGATTGTGGATGGTTCTTATTTTATAACAGAAAGGGAGAATTGTTGGTCTGGAGGTTGTAAACCAAAAATAAAATTTGAAGCCCTCCCACTTGCCCTGCAACCTCCTCAATGGACCCATCTTGGACCAGGGCCTTCCAAATTTAACACCATTAATATAAACAAATTAGAAGGATTGGTTCAGGCCATGACAGGAAGCGGGGAGCTGACCATGCCTCATTATGCCGTCTTCCCTTTTGGAATTAAGGAATAGCAGCATTTGACATCAACACAGCCTTTAAGTCTGATAAGAAACATTTACACTCTATTCTCTCTGAAGCCAGCTACCTGGAGGCTTCATCTGCATGATAAAACTTTGGTCTCCCCAACATCTTATCATAACCCAGATATTCCCTTCTATTTCTAATAACTTTTTCAACCAATTGCCAATCATAAAACTTTTCAATTTAACTATAACCTGGAATGCCTACTTCAAGTTGCCCCACTTTTCTGGGATATTCCAAACCAATATATAGCTTAAGTGTATTTAATTAATGTCTCATCGTTCTTAAAATGTATAAAACCAAGCGGTAGCCTAACTACCTTGGGGACAAGTTGTTCAGACCTCCTGAGGCTGTGTCATGAGCCATGGTCACTTATATCTGGCACAAAGTATATCTTTTCAAATATTTCACAAAGTTTGACTTTTTTGTCAACAAGGTGTTTGAGAGCAATTTAGTGCATTATGCTTCCTTCCTTTCTCAAATCTTTCTTATATCCCAATGCTATTTCATTACCTTTCTTGGTTGGATAAAGACATAGATTTTTGGAATTCCACAATACAGAATCCATAGAAAGAATAGCTGACCCTAAATAATCCAGGAATTTTAACCGTTGGCATTAAAGGTCACTTTTAACAAAAAGTGATGGACATGACATGTCCATCATATCCTTGATGACAAGTGATGACATGATGGACATGTAAGAACAGAAAGAGAATCTGGGTCTGACAGCTGTATAGAGCCACCAGTCCAACCTCATGCTTATTTATCTTGAGTCCTCAGTATAGGAAGAAAAAAATATCTCTATGGTTTAAACCTCTGATAGTTAGTTGGTTGTGTGTTACTCACATTTGTAAACATTACTAACAGATATGACTTTCTCTACTATTTGATTTTTTTAGCCATGCACATCCAATACTTTATGAAAATTTGAAATGTTAAAGTATAAATGAGTTAATTCAGTAATCTGCAGAGTCTCCACCTATGAAAAGTTTATAGGCTAAAGAAGAAGATCAAAAGTCCCTTTTTCACTTACTTAAGGCCAAAAAATACCATGGACTATCCAGAGAAAAGTTCACTGTAAGATCCACACACGGCTAGTACAAGATAGAAAGTATTTTGTCATTGTCTTCACATTCAGTGATATCAGCTTATAGAAAGTAATTCTACTTAATTATATGCACTGCTGAAGACAAGATTTATGGTATTTGAAAACACATTATGATACATTAATTTGGAAAAAAACCTACAATTGTAGTGTGGGAGGAATGGAGACTAAAAGACAAGGCAGCATTATTGCCATTAACATAAACAAATTAGAAGTAAAGAGGTGATTTCTGGTTAGTTTCTTTTGTCACTGAATGTCCCTTTAAAGGGTAGTTGACAAATTAGTGCATATATATGCATTAATGATTATCCATGGTTAAGATACTTCCCTCTTGGGAGTGCTTCTATGGGATATGTAGAAAGCACTTTTAATTTAAACACACTCTCTAAGACTGAATCTTATGGCATATGAACTCCAGACCTAAAATTTCATCTATTATTCCAATTTTTTCAAATAATACCACAGAGGTACTAAAACACTCCAACTGCATATGAGAATTAAGTTTCAGGGTCAAGTGTAGAAGATCTGAAGTAGAAGAGATGAAGGAACCTGGAATATAGCAGTTTAAAGGCTGTTATAAAGATAGAATGTGATTTGAAAATCCAACCAGCAAAGAAAAACTATAAACTTCACATGAAATCTGACTTGCTTCTGGATTCAGCAGCCCATTATAATGCTTATCAGCTCTATTTAAATAGCTCCTCTGAAGTTGACTTTTAGGCTTTTTTAAAGTGTTGATATTGAAGATTTCTGAAGCAAAGAAAAGATAAAGCTGGTGTAACTGATATTCAACTGTGTCTCTTGTAAAGGTGAAGAAAGTACTACACTTCCCTCCTTTCTCTTGCTTTCATTTTTTTTTCTAAAATAACTTTCCCTACCTCTATGATTTACTTTTTCAGTTGACAAAGTCAATTTCCCACTTTGGGATTTGTATTTGAATTCCTTATTGCATCTCAAACCTTTGAACTGTTTCAGGAATTATTTCTATGTCCTTGTTATATATTCTTCCAGAGAGAATGAATCACAACACAGTAGCTGATAACAGTTAATTGTACAATATTTGAAATATTCTTCATCTCAAAGAAGGGCAGAGTGCTTTGCAAAGACTATTATGCAAATAATTGACTCTCCTCTGAAAAATATCACCTGCACTCGAGAAAATCAGCATCCATCACACCATGACAAAAAGCAGAACCTCCTTTTCTCATCACCAGCATAGCTAAAACATGATATTTGAAACAGAAATTTCTGAAAGCAGACATTTAAAACATGCCGAAGTTGCACAGCACTTTAGATAAATAAAGGCCACCTACACTTATTCTGCCTCTTTATTTTATGGCTCAGAAATGTAGTAGTTTTCAGAAAACTGCCTTTGTATACATACTGAGAATCATCAGTGAGTATATATCTAAGTGCTGATCCCACAAGGAGTAAAGCAAATATTACATTATAAATTTTTATGAGGATGATGACTCAGTCGGGTGCTTTAACTTAATAAGGTGGCTCCTGAAAACCACCTATTGTAGAAGTGTCTGGTTTCAGAAGCGGGAGAGATCTACAGGAGCTGTGCAGTATGGATTACTCCTCCCTAAAATTGAAGATTTGCCTTTGGTAAGCTTTAAAGAACTTTTTGACTATATAAATTCATGGTTTTGAAAAATCATTCTCAGATGATTAGTCTCCAAGTCAAAAAATCAACCTGCTCTGAATCATGCAAATATTTATTTAAAAGCCATAATATATAACCAAGAATCTCAGAAAGCAAAAATAATAATTTATCAAAAAAGGTATTTGTCTTTGTGAAAAAAAATCAAAAAGAAGTGATAATATGCATATGATATCCTAAAATAGGATTAAACCAACAATTCTTGCTACCTCCATAGATTAGGCAAATAAAAGTTTTCCACTCTTTCCATTAAAAACTGCTTCATTTAATTATATTCTATCCATGAAAGAAAAGTAATCTTGTATGCTATGAAGCCATAATTGTTTATTCTCCTGTGGATTAACCCTCATTTCACTCCTGAAAAAAAGAAATGTGGTTTCCTATTTTCTGAATATAAAGTGGATTTGTTCGCCAAATGAGATTAAAATATGAAAAATGATTTATCTTTGTTCTTCTCATTTATGTTACAATAGCTTGGCACTTTGTCACCTTGAGTCAAACTGTTCAATTTAGTCACTGGCCTTATTTTATCTTTGGTTAGTCTGTCCAGTCAGGGAAACACCATTTCATTTCCTTCAACTGCCTTAAATATAGGGTTAATCTCCTCTCTTTCTCTCTTCTGCCATCACTGCTGTCTAAGCTGTCATCTCTGAGTTATTCTTTGCTAGATAAAAATTTTCCAAAAATAAAAACTAATAATTTTTATGTTTATCATTGCCACCACTTGCCCCCTCAATGGCTTTTTAGTAGTTAGACTGAGGATCTATAAGTTTTTGCATACTCTGGACCTCTATGGAAGATGATGGCTCAACGCTAAGCTCTAGTGACAGTGGCTTCCTTCAGATCCTTGATAAAAACCATGCTTTCTGTCCAAGGAGTCTGTCTTATAGTTCTGGGATGACACATCCACTCTCTTTTAATCTTATTAAAACCTATCCTACTTTTTTTTTTTTTTTTTTTTTTGAGACGGAGTTTCGCTCTTGTTACCCAGGCTGGAGTGCAATGGCGCGATCTCGGCTCACCGCAACCTCCGCCTCCTGGGTTCAGGCAATTCTCCTGCCTCAGCCTCCTGAGTAGCTGGGATTACAGGCACGCGCCACCATGCCCAGCTAATTTTTTGTATTTTAGTAGAGACGGGGTTTCACCATGTTGACCAGGTTGGTCTCGATCTCTCGACCTTGTGATCCACCCGCCTCGGCCTCCCAAAGTGCTGGGATTACAGGCTTGAGCCACCGCGCCCGGCCTATCCTACTTTTATACTTGAACACCACACCATGTCCTCAGGAATATGTTCCTGGACAACCTAACTCAATGCTATATCTGCCTCTTCATAAACAAAAACATACACTTACCTAATACCAACTGCTTATTCTGAAAAGCACTTACTTTAATTGTAATTTTATATGTATAGTCAGTTCCCATTATCCATGGTGGTTATGGTCTGTGAAATTGCCACCAACACTGAGTTAGTGAATACTGAATAATTGCTCCTAGGAGAAATACAGGGTTAGGTTCCTGGGAGCCTCTGGTCAAATTTTTGTCAAATGATCAATACATAGCCTTTTGTGTGTGTGTTACTGGGTAACATCACCTTATTTAATATGTGCTGGTGATTCACTGACATTGAGATCACATTGGTACTTTTACTCATGCCTGAACAAAGCTCACCTAACACTTGGATTTTTCTCCCTAAGGTACAACATGGCCTTCTTGTGCTTAGAAACATTAGACAGCACTTCAGCCCTAGGGTTAGGCACTGTTTTAAACAATATCACCAAAAAAGAAAAAGCACAAAATGCAAAAAATGTTCACAAAATAGGCCACAAAAAGAACACTGGTTTATACAGGGTTGAAACAAGATGCTTACTCAGAGTGTCACCTTGTTTGACATCAGCCTGGAGTGTGCATAGCAGCCACCAACATTTTTGCTCTCTGTACATGTCCGTAAATAATTGCAAAAGTACAGTGAATATTGATCTTTGGATTATAAATAAATTTTAGCACTCAGGCAAATTTGCAAATATGGAATCTACAAATAATAAAGATCAACTGTATTTATAAAAGCATCTGGTTAAAGTCTATTTATCCACCCTACTGTAAGCTCCATGAAACCAAAAATCATTTCTCACCACTGTGTTCCAGGCACTTGAATGATATAGACAGACACACACACACACACACAAGCCACTTGATACGTATTTTCATTAATAAAGCAGTCCTAGATGTCACTCAAAACAGTGCTTCCCATCCCGAAAATCTTTCACTTGGTTTTTATTCCCCTTGACTGAAAATTCAAGTAGTTTGTGTTTTCACTCAATCTTTCAAACAACCTTTATTCTGTTAAAGAATGATACAGCACAACCTAAAAATCCAACAAGTCGGGAAAGATATGACAAGACAATCATAAGGGCACTACTACTACAAAATAAAACACATAAGAAAACCATATGCTCCCTCTAGAGAAAGGCTCAGAACAAACTGCTTTTTACCTCAAGTTAATTTAAACAATCTTGAATCCAACATCATGTCTTCCAAACCATATTTGTTATCTACATCAGAAATACGTAAGTCAATGCTGTCTCTTTCCTACCTAAAACTTGGTAATTGATCATAAAAAAATAATCTACTTACAGATAATTTTGACATTCTATTTTTTAAGTAAAGTCAAGTTTCTTTGAATAACATTCATGTTTGACTCAGGTTTATTACATCCATTCTATTTTCTGTCAACACGCACACCCCTCTATGGGACTACTTTGTGTTCTTGAAGTACATCCTGTTCTCGGGGGCTTTCATGCTACTGAAAAACAAGCTGTTTTTCCCATGAGAGATCTGACTTTCCTCACCAAACTAATTTCTTACTTGTCTATCAAGACCACTCAAGCATTACTTCTCACTTGCAATCCTGCCTCCAATATCACTAAGTTAATTTTACCTGTATGTGCTCCCATGACACGCTGAACAACTCCACATATGCTGTTTCAACTATCAGTTCCTTTGTCTGTCTCCTTTCTGGGGATGGAAGACATCTCTTCGTATCCCTAGTATCTAACATGGATTCTGACATACGGTTGAGGATTTGTCAGCATCTGTAAAATAAATGTTATTTTATTTTAGTGTCTGACTCTGATTTACTCACTAAACAAATGAGTGAATGAACAAAGACACTGGGCTAAAATTGAAGTGAGCACAAGTCAAATTTCTAGCACAAAGGATATAAGGATGAGGCTAAGAAATATTGGTAAGGCTTTCTGCTTTTTATTTGGGGGTCTGCATTGTGTGGACTCTGTAACAGCATAACTTTGTGATTCCAATTTTATAGATTTAGGTACTAATTTATGTTATTAGAATAAATTCATTGTATTATTATTTATTTATTTTGACATAGGGCCTGGCTCTGTTGCCCAGGCTAGCATGCAGTGGCACAATCTCAGCTCACTGCAACCACCACCTCCCAGGCTCAAACCTTCTTCCTACCTCAGCCTTCAATGTAGCTAGGACTACAGATGCAAACCACCACATCCAGCTATTTTTTTGAATTTTTTGTAGAGTAGGGGTTCCACCATGTTGCCCAGACTGCTCTTGAACTCCTAAACTCAAGCAATTCACTCACTTTGGCCTCCTAAAGTGCTGGGATTACAGGCTTGAGCCACCACTCTCGGTCAAAACAAATTTCTTAATCACTTTTTATTCTACTTATTGCTTATCTTATAAAGAACTCACAAGAAAGATATTCTCTGTAAACATAAGAAAATGTATAAACCAATGGGCAAATATTCTGGAAGATGCACATTATACTCTTATAATCATGTTTCTTGATTCAACTGCTTAATAAGGAGTATGAAAATCTTTCTCAAGAAAAGGATACTTTTTAAAAATAATGCCCATCAATTTTTTAATAAAAATCTCATTTTACCATTCTCACACACTTCAATTGCATTTTTCAAATTCATAAATCTAACAATGGAAACATCATTTTATAATGGCTAGATGATATTAAAATGTTTTTGTGCCATATGTCAACATTTCAATTAACCACTTCTGTTTTCTCAGCTGTATAAATCAGTTATGATTAACTATTAATTGATGAGTTAATTATGATTAACTATTAATTTCTTTTTACAAAAAGAAATAACAAAAATTATATTTACTCTTATAACAAACATACTGTTGCATTATCTGGAGGACACAAATAGAATGAAAAATATTTCATTACAAAGAGTATAAGATGCTGAGTTATATTTTCTAACTCAGTTACACACTGTAGAAAAGAATAATGAAATCCATATCTGTAAGAGACCACTTCCTAATGGGCAGCATCTTATACTAGCTCAGCTGAAGTATCTCTGCTGAGAAGTCTGTTTATCCTTAGTCTGATTTAATTGGGTTGTTTTTCTTTAAACATTGAGGAAAAGTTTTTGCAAATTTAGATAATTAAATAAATGTACTATGGTTTTGCCTCATTTGTATTTTGCCACAGTTGATTAAGCCTTCTGATTATAATTTCTGTATTTGTCTTTAGCAGAACTATGAAACATATTGCCTAAATTGAATCTGTGTTACAAAAATTTTAGGTAAGATTAATAAAGTTCTCTGTAGGGTATAAAACAACAACAATAATTTTAACTAGATTGAATAGAAAATATATTCACAAATATGTACATATACATCTATTCAAAATATTGTTTCAGATAGCAAACTTGTTAACCATGTTGACCTGCATTTTAAGTACTTGGTTGCTATAAATAATAAAGCAAAGTCAAAAGTATTCAAAATGCTCTAAAATTTATTTTAAATAGTATGAGGTAGGCACATACCCTACTGAGCTTCTGTTATATGAACATAATTAACCATATTTCACTAATTTTTTGCTAACAAAATAATATCATTTGCCTTATTTTCTACAAATTATAATGGTTCAAAATTTGAAAACAAGTTAATGCATTGCACCATAACAAGATTTTTAAATTAAAATAATATATATGTATGTATCCTGAAAATATTTATAAAAAGCACTGGATGAAATCTGGTAGTCATTTCCAATTTAAACTCTCAGCAAACTAGAAACTATAGTAATGAAAAATGTGAGGTACTGACATAAAGATACACAAATTAGTTAATGGTGCAGAACTCAAAAAAAGGCCTTCACATATGTGTAGTGATTTTCAACAAAGGTCCAAAGGCAATTTAGTGGATAAAGGATAATCTTTCAACAAATAGTACTAAACAAGTGAATAAAATTATGCTGAAAGAAAATTAAAAATGAAATAAAATATCTTACTTTGTTTTCTGTTTCTTCAACAGAATACCATAGTGAGTAATTTATTTCAAAAAATTATTTTTTACAGTTATGGGATCTGTAAGGTTCAAGAGTATGGCACAGGCGACTGGTGAGGGCCTTCTTAGTGCATGATAACATGGCAAAGGGCATCACGCAAGGCATGATAGTGGGACTGTGTGTATCAGCTCAGGTCTACCTCTTGTAAAGCCACTGGTCCCATCAGGAGAGCCCCACCTTCATGACCTTATGTAACCCTAGTTACCTCCCAATGGCCTCACCACAAATCAACACACAAATTTGAGGATTATGTTTCCAAAACATCAAATTTGGGAGACGCAGTCAAACCATAGCACAAAACAAAATAATGGCGTAACAAAAACTTTAACACATACCTCACACTATATACAAGTATTAACTCAAAATGAAATATAGATTTAAAATATATAATTATATACCAAAAATAAAAATTTTGAATCCTTTAGAAACTCACCAACATTCCAGCTTCAAATAATATTTGGTATTTTCTGTGATGTATTTAAATTTATTCTACTTTCTTAGAAGATTCCTTTAGTGCTTTAGTTACCTCTTCATACATAAATGTGATATTTACCTGATCATCTCATAATGCACCTCTCAATTTTAGTCCTACACCCTGAAATTATTTGATTCAATTATTTTCTTAATGATAACTAAAGTTTAATTTATTGTCATGAAAGCTTGGCAAAAGTTTGATAAGAGAACATTACTACTATAATATATTTTTTGAACATTGTAGCTTGCTAATATCACTACCTCTCCATTTTTCTTCATGGCTGAATTAATGACACTGACAATATTTAACTTTTTTCCTTTTTTAAAAAAATTGGAAAAATCCTTTCTTTCCAAATTAACTTTCAATGAGCACAATTTTTCCATCCCAAATGCTTACATGCTGAGCCAAACTCTGAATAAATAAATAGGTTGTTTTTAGATTTACCATCTTTATTTGCTCAACTGAATCACATAAATAAAACTGATCAGAAAACTGCATTATATGATAAAAGACTGATATGTACATCCCATATATTCCATTCAATAGCTGTGACAATATATATCCCATTCCTACTTTACAAGTTTGTTGGGTCTTGGAATGTATGTGGAAGCCCTTTGAACACTAAAAGCTACAGTACAGGTTAAGTGTCTCTAATTTGAAAATCCAAATTCCAAATTGCTCCAAAATCTGAAACGTTTTGAGCATCGATATGATGCCACAAGTGGAGAATTCCACACCTGACCTCATGTGATGGGTTACAGTCAAAATGCAGGTGTACAACACAGTTTCTTCAGCCTACTGTTGCTGCTGTTTAACAGGTAATACAAGTATTCTACAGATGCCACTGCACTGCTGAACACATTATATTTTCACTTTTATAATGATATGCCATTTTGTACTGCTATGTACTTATGCAAAATTTAAGAAAATGTTTATCTGTAGCATATTCAGCAAATTCAGAGTCAGGACTGATGATGATGCCAAACAACCACAGTGTCCACATGGGGCACTGAGATAACTGATATCTTTACTGATGGTCCAATGTACATTAACTTTGCTTCATGCACAAAATTATTTTAAAATATCATATTAAATTATCTTTAGGCTATGTGTGTAAGATATATATAAAACATAAATGAACTTTGTGTTTAGACTTGGGTCTCATTTTTAAGGTATTTCATTATGAATATGCAACATCTGAAGTCCAAAACCATTTCTGGTGTCAAGCATTTTGGATAAGAAATACTCAATCTGTAGTAACAAATGAAGGGGATAAAATTTGAGCAGTTTTCACCTGCTTAACTATTTTTTCCTGTAATAACTCACTCTTCATTACTCCAGTATAAAAGTTCTTCCTCTCCATCACTGGAGAGTCATTAGACCACCTCTATCAAAATCACTATGGAGATGAATATCTTTATTTAAGATTCTGGAAAACTAGATCTAGACTTACTATCATATTATGGGATATGGCCTATGGATTTGAATTTTAATAAATATCCAAAATAGTTCCTTTTCATATTAAAGTTTGGGAGACACTAATCAATGTGTTTTTAATCTCTTTTTATTTTTTTTCTTTAATAGAATCTTCATGTGGTAGATGTACATGAAATTGGCCAAAATTTTCATCCCTGTTTATACAAACATTCTTTGAAATGTGACTTTGCAGCTCCTCCCATTAACAGATAGAATATGTTTCTCCACCTCTTGATTCAGACTTGCTTTGACCAGTCAAATGCTGTGGAAGCAGCAGTATGTCAATTTCAAGACTAAGCCTTAAAAGGACTTGGGCACTGTCACATTCCTGGAGCACTCCCTGTAGGATGAGAGGTCCCAGGATGACCTCCCCTTCATAATAAAAATTCACCCCTTTGCTGTTAACTTAAATACACACATCATTTATGTATTTTTACAACCTCAGATTCTCCTCTGACTCTTAATAGGCTTGCAGCTTTTCTGTGTGTCACTGTATCATTATGACTATTATTTAAAATATGTATACTAAACACATTTTTTCTTTAACACTCATCTGAAATTATACCCCAATTATGCATGCTTTTCTAAGTAAATAAAAATGGACATATAAGTGATTTTCATTTTAAAAATTACACAAAGCAAAGATAAAGCCCCAAGTAACAAATTTTAATCCACATAATGATTAAACTTGGAACTGTCTTTCAGTCTAAATATTTGTAACACTGTTGTGTGACTACAGAATATACATAATCTAAATTGGTTTTCAGTCGCTCCAAATTCATCTTAAAGAAACTATTAATTGAGTATGTTTAAATTTACAATATAATACAACCATATACCGAAAGGAAGAAACAGGAATAAAATTTTCTCCTTGGCCATGAACTCTTCTCTGCTACACTTTTTGACTTGACAAATTCAGTCACTTATGTACTCAGTTCAGATAACTCCAAAATCTGTGTGTCCAACCTTGGCTTCCCTTTGAAGCATCAGATACACTGTATCAACTACAGTAAGTCCTCACTGAATGTTGTCTACAGGTTCTTAGAAACTGTTACTTTAAGCAGAATAACTATAAGGAAACCAATTTGACCACAGTTTAATTGATCCAAAGAAAAGTGAAATTCCTATGGCATATTTCTGGTCACATAAACATCACCAAACTTCTAAATAAAGACCAAAACACTTCTAACATTGAAACAAATGTGAACTATACATACATTTAAGAAAGATTAATAAAAACAAGTAAGATCATGATTTACCCAATTATTCCAGTTCAGGGTTAGCCAGAGCCTATCCCTGCAGCTCAGGATGCCAGGCAGGAAAATGCCCTGGGCAGGATGCCACCCCATAATAGGACACATTCATACCCACATCACTCTCACTCACACTGGAACCCTGTAGATGTGCTGATAAACCTAACACACACGTCTTCTGGATGTGGGAGGAAATCAGAGGACCTGGAGAAAACCTAGGCAGGCTTGGGGAGAGCATGCAGACCCCACATAGACAGTGGCCCTGACTGGGAAGTGATGAGTTTTCTTTATCTAATTTACATTATAATGAAAAAACATTGGATGAAAACAATGTTATTCAAGGTCCTGCTGTACCTATTACATGTTTAGACTTTGAATACTGTAGGCACCTGTCAAATTATAAATAAAATTCATGGTGATATTTGGGCTTAAACTTTTAGCTTGACTTTTTCAAGACATTGTTTAAACTTTTATAAAAATCACATTATGGCAGAATGCAATATTTTCTCAAACAAAGCAAAGTATGTATTTTTTGGAAATATCACAGCTCTAAAGATTAAATCTCCATGGCATAAATAAAACAATTTGACAGCAAGAGAATGCTTAGAAATGTTTTCAAGTGAATTTCCATCATAAGCCACCTACTATTTAATCTTTCAGAATTAAATTTAACAGATTACTTCAACACCTTTATTTAACAGACATACTTTGCCTAGCAACATGGACATTTAATCTGTTTGTTTTGTTAACAGAAGGTATGTACAACACATCTGAATAAACAAAGATATTTTAGGCTTGTGAGATTTGTTTCAAAATTTCTTCTTAATTAAACCTGTTTCTTTGCTTAAAATCTAACATTTCTGATTTTATATTTTCCCTTTTCAGAGAGATATTTATAGAGTGATTACGATGCTCAAAAATACTGACAAGTTTAAAACTCAGTATTTCATTTTTCCAGCTAATCTCTAGTAGAAAATATTTTCTCTTTTAAAAAGCATTTAATTTTCAGGATGTTCTTTTCACATATCCTATGTTTATAAATATTTACCAAATAAATAAAGAATACTTTGTTTTACAAACAAACATATTCTATATTCATAATATTCATAAAAATGACCAATAAATACAAATAATAGTACTAGCCATGCCATAAAGAGATGGAATAAACAACTTTGTTGATTTTAGTCAGTAATTTCAAGCTGAGAACTTGATAATGCAGCAGCAAAGAATATTCTCATATTGTCTGCATAAGTTTATTATAATAATATCTGTAATTGTTTATTTTACAAAGTTCTTCTATGTAACAGTAGGAGACAATTTTTAGGTAGACTGACAATGCTCTCTACAAATGGGTATTAATTTCCAAGGAGATGAAAACCTCTTCCTTTCACCATTTACTGTGGCAACAGAAAAAAGAAGGATTCAGAATAGTCACAGCAGGAATTTTACAGCTTTGGCAAAGATACACATAAAATATTCCCGCACTCTAGGTCCTCAACAAGATTACATGTAATCAGAAAATGCCAGATTTTTAAAATTGTGCCTGAACTTGGAGCATTCTATCAACAGGATTAAGGCAAAGACCAAGGTGCTTTCTTTTTCTTTTCATTTTAATATTAGCCTTGATACCAAAGAGTCTCCTTTCCTCTTCAAGTCCCAAGATAAACTTGAAGATATTGGACCTGTTAGAAAGTAACATTCTTTACTGAAAACAGGACAGGAACCCTGTACAGGAACTATGTCGACAAAGGTATGAGGCCAGTCTCCTCACTAGGCTTTTATTGGCTCTGCAAGTAGAGCTTGATTTCTTAAAGGGAAGCATAGCCTTCTAGTCAAAGCCTTGGTAAAATAACATTTTTTTTCCAATTGTATCTTGTTGCAAAAGAAAAATGGATTCTTATTGCAATGATGCAAACAACTGTATTGCCATATATCAAGAATACTCACAAACAGTTTCTAATTCTAGAGGAACCAGGCAGAGAGAAACAAACATGCTCCAAATTCTGATTACAGAAGTATACCTTGCTTAATTATTAAGAGCAGTAAATAGTTCTGAATAAGTTTCCTTGACTCTAAAAAACAAAACAAGGATCAGCAATATTCCAAGCAAAAGTCAAAAAGCTTGCTTCAGCCTTCTAGGTTCAGTCCATTTAGTCAATCTCTTGTTTGGCTTGAAATTTGTGAGCATTTTAGCTCTTCATGAGTCCCGTGCATTTTCCTTTATTCCAATGTTACAATCTCTAACATTATTAGAAACCTGATTGCCACAAATACAATCAGAAATTGTATTTAAGAGCACCTGTCAGAGTGCTATAGCTCATTATAAACCATCTTTTGAAAAGGATCAAAACAAAGTAACAATCATCTGTAAATAGCAAAGTGTCCATCATAGTTACAGATAGAAACATGATTGACAAAGAGTTTTGGTTATCTCCATAGTTCATAACAACTTAGCATAACAACCTTAAGAAAACGTTGTTTTTTTTTTAATGTTCAATTTACAGAAAAACCACATAATACCTTTTTGAATTTAGTCAATACATTCACACAGAGAACCTCTTCTGCAAGACTAATTTCCACAATCCTCCTACCACTAGTTTGAACCTTCAGCTTTATCTCACCTAATTTAAAATAATCTGTTAACCCTAGGCAAAAATTTACATTTCCATGCCTTCTTATAACCTTTTATAAAAAGTTTATTGTTCTTAGATACCTTGCATATAAATCTATTTTTAGTAGTTTCAGTTATACATTATAATGGCAACATCTACCAATTGTTAACTTTAAGGTAAAACCTGGTAAGTTGCTTTAATTGTGTGCTAACTGCAGCCAAAATTTGTCTTCTTAATTAAGGATGTGATTAGTTTCATATGTCCCCAGGCCTTACCAATTGTGAAGCCAGCAAGTCAAATAGTTTTCAAAACCCAAAAAGCAGTTTATAACCTTAAAACACAGCAAATCTTGCATCTGACCTGCATTGTTTAGCCCACCTATTTACAGCTTAGTAACACCTGCCTTTTACCAATAATCTTTAAGGTTGTTATTATTTCTCAAAGATTAAAATCATGTGAACTGAGAGGTACAAAAGCTTTTATCTTCCCTTAAAAATATTTAATCCAAGCATTTGTTTTTCTTTAGGCTGAATTAATTAGAGCTGTTTTTACAAACATCATGCTCGTACACACACACATAACCAAACAGACAGGCAAGAGAAAACCCAGTTCCCTGGTGGGGCTCTTTAGGAGACAGGGTTAGGAAAACATGCAGATATCAAACCAGAAAGGAACTTATTCCGTAAGAAAGGATTGCTAAACAAAACCTTGCTACCAGAGATACAAATCAGGCCAAACAAGATTGCTTGATTTCACAACCAAATCTTTGCAGAGAATATAAACAGTGACAGTTAGGGGTTCCTCTTCTAGTAAAGCATGTTCTAAAAGCATAAAACTTTAAAAGCTACCTGTTGATGTGGTAAGGAAAATAACGCCTGAGGGAAGAACCTCTTATTCAACCGGTTCCTACACCAGGGAGAAAAGTTTAATTACCGTCCGATGGAGATGAAACCCTGTGCAGGCCCCTATGGCTATGCATCCCAGCCCAGGCCAGGAGGGGGAAGCGGTGATGAGGGGCTGCTCACTGGTCCATCCCAAAAAAGGAAAGAAAAGGCCCTGAAAAGGCTCCCAACTTCTGGGAGTGATGGGAGGTTTGAGTGTAGTTTCCCACAGATCAGAAGTCTGAGGATGAAAAGGATTAGAAACCACAGTGAGAGGTGCTGGGTCCTCATTTCACTCACCACTTCTTGAGCCACATGTTGGGCACCGAAATGTTGCAGGACTTTTTCTTAGTTTAGCCAAAGACGGGGTCCTTGTCCCAGAGCCACAAAAGTTTAAGCTTGCAGACGGTTTGAAAGGTGAGTAAAGCAGGGTTTTATTGGGTGAAAAGGAATACAAGGTGGAAACAGGGACTCTCTAAAACGACAGAATCCCTGCTGGAATGCTTCCTCCCTTGCAGTTTGAATGTCCGGTTTCATACCGGAAGAGGAAGGGGCAGGCTCCTCCGTGCTGCAAAGGGCGCGAACTTCTGTGGCTCCACCCCAGTATGTGTGTCCCTCCCAGTGCACAAGTCAGCTGAGTTTTGTCAGGGAGCTCCTCCCATCTGGCTTTCTCATTAGTTACTATTGCTTTAAGGGGGCTTTGTCTTCAGGATCATACTGGTAAAGCTAATGTTACAATTCTGTGAAAAAATTCTTCAGAATCCTGATCTCACTTGTTTAAAATTTCCATTGAAGCTTTTCTCTTGTCTGCAGCTGATCTGGGCAGAATGGGTTTGGCATCCATCAAGGGGAAAGTTTGCTCACTTTTAATTTTTCCATAAAAGTTGTGTAAGCTGAAACAATTGAGATGTCCGTGGTGTTGGCTGTTGTTTCTGCTGTTAATCAATCATTCCCCTCATTTAGGACACTATGAGGTTCATTTTTGTCCTCAAAAATTGATGTGTATAGTCTGCTGCTGTGGGCATCTTCAACATCATCACATCTCTTCTTAAAACAAGTTCTCTATTTGTGAGCTGCTGATTTCTTTGGGGCATTGTCTCTATTAACTTTTCATAAAACGTCAATGATTTCACCATTCTTCTACTTAAGCTTCACTACAAACTTGATGTTTGTTCTTGCTTCAGTTTTAGCAAAATTAATGCTGCTCTGATAGGGACTTTTTTCAAATTGATGTGTTATCCTTCTTAATCATTCAAACTAGATCCTTTTCAGACCTGTTATAACAAGTTAGTACAAATTTTGGTGCAAACTAAGCTGAAATTTGTGCATGGTTATTTCATAGTAACCATCTTCCATAAACTTTTTGAAGACCCCTCCTGTAAGCACTCATTCTTCAGCATCCATGTTTCCAGGACACAGCATGAAATTATGTCCCCTCTGAGATGCTGATACTAAAATCCACAGATGCTCAAGTCTCTTATACTAAATGGTGTAGGCTTTGCATGCAACCTATATATATTCTCTTGTATACTTTAAATCATTTCTTGATTACTTATAATACCTAAGACAACATAAATGTTATGTAAATAATCGTTATACAGTTATGTGAATAGCTGTTATACAGTATTGTTTAGGGAATAATGATAAGAAAAATAATATTCAGGAGGCTGAGGCAGGTGGATCATGAGGTCAAGAGATCGAGACCATTCTGGTCAAAATGGTGAAACCCCATCTCTACTAAAAATACAAAAAATTAGCTGGGCATGGTGACACGTGCCTGTAATCCCAGCCTCTAGGGAGGCTGAGGCAGGAGAATTGCTTGAACCCAGGAGGCAGAGGTTGCGGTGAGCCGAGATCGTGCCATTGCACTCCAGCCTGGGTAACAAGAGCAAAACTCTCTCTCAAAAAAAAAAAAAGAAAAAGAAGAAAAATAATGTTCAATTTAGATGTGACTATCCTTTTCCCAAATACTTTTTATCCACTCTTGGTTGAATCCATAGATGCAGAACCCATGGAAACAGAAGGGCAACTAAATTTTATAATCTGATCATGTGAGGCTTTGATCACCAAAGAAATGAATGTAAGCAACCTACCTGCTCACAGTTGCATGAATATATATAGAAAATATGGCATATACCTGCCATGAAAATTATTCAGCTTTGACAAATAAGTAAATTCTACCATTTATGACAACATAGATGAACCTGGAGGACATTGTGCCAAGTGAAAAAAGGGAGACACAAAAGGATAAATATTACATGATACCACTTACGTGATGAAGCTAACATAGTCAAACCCGTCGAAATAGGGTGAAATGGTGGTTGCCAGGGGCAAGGGAGAGAGGGACACAAGGAGATATTACTTGAATGATACAAAGTTTCTTATATGAGATGAGTAAGATCTAGAGATCTCCAGTACAGCACGGTGGCTATTGTTAATAATACTGTTTTGTATACTTAAAACATTTCTGAGAGGGTAGTTGTTTATATCAAGCATCCTTAACATTAAATATAAATAAGAGGATGAGAGGCAACTTTTGGAGGTGATTGACAGGTTTATAACATAGATTGTGGTAATGGTTCCATGGGTATACACTTGTCTCCAAACTCATTGAGGCCTACAGATTAAAAATGTGCAGCTTTGTGTATGTCAATCATATCTCAAGGAAGTGGTTTAAATAAAAATAAATCAATGGATACTTTATATTATGATAGTAAATATTAGTTTGGTTTTTTTTTTTTTTAAAGTAACAGAATCAAATCCATATTTAAGGTGACGTGGGGAATGGTTTCAACAGTATTGAGAGTAATGGCAGAGAGATATATGAGGACAATTTTGGACAAAAAGAGTTCCCTTTGTTTTTTTCATTAAGTACCAAGTATTTCTTTTAAAATTCCTGGGGTTTTAAAAGTATAGCAACTAAAACCAACCAGAAACCTAGTTGCATAAAGATCGTGCTGGGAATCATGCTAAGACTGATATTATAGGCAAAAGACCTTCAAAATTTAAGGGAAGGTATCATAAATAAAGTAGAAAAATAAATTAATTTGAAACTAGGTTCCATTTTCCATGGCAAAGGAAAACGCAATAGGAAGGCAAAATGTTAGTGCCTTTTGAAGTGCTATTAGCCTTGGAACCTGCCTTTAAGCATACACTTAAAAAATAGCTGGACTTTTTGCATGGATGTAAGTAAGGCCCTTTGATGCATGTTCTCTGTGTGCCCTATGACAAGAGCTTTGGGTGTCTCTATGTTTCTGATATATATTCAGTATGAATGTCACAGTCATATATGCTCTCTCCATAACCTCCTTTTAAAATCTATGTAAGCATAAAAGCTGCTTGAAGCCTCAATCCATAAGGTAACTGTCAAGTATTATCAAAACATCAACTAGAAAACTGCTACTTGAGGTTTTATAGTTCTGTACCTTGCTGTGACCTACACTGACTTGCCATTTAATGCTAACAATAGTTCATAAACCGGCATTTTTCAAAAAACATGAGAAGATGCCTTTGATGTGTGCTTTCCTTGAAGAGCCGTAATTTGCAGCTATTTAATGACCACAGTGAATTTCAGTGTTCTGTGACCCTTTAATCTGGGCTGGAAACTAAAGTGACTTATTTCCCACTGTCTGTTTGCCATACTTGCAAAGGTCATTGTGAATTTTTTATTTAGTTATCTTTATTTTAGTGTCAATTAGAGCATAATTCAGTACTCTTCAATTTCTCTTTTTATATTATGATATTTAATTTATTTAGATGGCTATTTAATATATTAGTATTTGTTTTATTTCACTTTATATGTGAAATTATTTATAATACATTTTTAAAATAGTTTAAATAAAACCTCTGAACTTATGGTTAAAAAATTAGTACTGTTTACAACAGATTCATCTTGAGCAAAAGTAATATCAAAAATGAAAGCAAGAAAGAAAAGGATTTTACAAACTTAACATGGGCAAAAATCCCAGACAAATCTGTATTCTCAATTTCTAAGACAGGAAATTAGAAAGCTGACAGCAATTATCAAACTTCTTGCTTTCCCCCAAGACATTATAAGACTCACCTCAGCACTAGATCTCTGAAATATCAGAACTCCTAGATGCACAGACTAGGTTTTGTAGGTGGTTTTGAATAGCAGAAAAGTTTTGCTGCAATATCTGATACAGAAAAAATGTCAAATACGAAGTCCATATAGAATGAATCGGCTTTAAAATTGTCCGTAGTGAGATGACAGGACACAGCCAGCTGCAGGGAGAGCAGAAATCTATAATGTGACCACTACCAAAGAATTTGCTATGAATCTTGGATCTAGTTCCTTTCTTTCTTACCCTCCCACATTCTTACTTACAATATGGGTATAACACCCTATCCCACTTTTTTTATTTGAGACAGAGTTTTACTCCCTTGCCCAGGCTGGTGAACCCTGGTTCACCACAATCTCCACTTCCCAGGTTCAAGTGATTCTCCTGCCTCAGCCCCCTGAGTAGCTGGGATTACAGGAGCACAACACAATACAAAATTTTTGTATTTTTAGTAGAGACGGAATTTCACCACGGTGGCGAGATTGGTCTCTCCTGACCTCAGGTGATCCACTCACTTCGGCCTCCCAAAATGTGTTCATCTTTTCTATTATGTATTTAAAGTTTCTTAAAGGGAACATATAAAATGTAAGTGAAGAAGTATGGTTTGAATATGATGTTTTATACGTTTTTCATTGCCTTCATTTCATAAAAAAAGTAAGTTTGTTAGAGTACCAAAATTAAAATGATGCCTTTTTGCTGGCAGCAACAGCTACATTCTCCAGAGGTGTGACAGGGATTGCTTTGTATGAGAAAACAGCATTTTCTCTCTTGGAAATCACAGCAGCCATCCTGTCTTTCTTCAGGGAGATGACTCACTTTTCCACTGACATCGGTTTCCTCTTGCAGGATATCATGGTCTTTGCTAACTCCTATGTTCTCTGAAGGAGGAGCCCTTTGATCCATACCTGCCTTCATAAACTCTTCTATGATGGATCCTTGTTAGGCTGAGTGTGTAGCAGGCAAGGGTCATTGAGAAACCAAGAGGAACCCAAAAGACATTCAAGGTTCCAGAGATCCTAGAGCATAGGAACGTGGGTACTGAGAGTTTTATAGGTAATTTCTGCCAAACATTCAGGGGAAAAAAAATTAAATCTCACAGAAATCTTTCAGGGAATAGATAAGAAAAAGCACTTTCCAATCACAAGGTTAATGTAATATGTATACCACAACCAGACTAATGATGTTAGAAATGGTAATTGATACCCATGGTCATTCAAAAACACAGGTGCAAAATCATAAGAAATCTACAATATTAGCTACTAAAAATCCAACAGTGTTTTCAAGTTAATGAATCACTATCAAATTCAAATCATTCCAGGAATGCAAAATTGATTCAACATTTGAAAATGAATTAATATAATTCACTGTATTATTACTAATTATATATTTCTATATATACAATCATTTCATCATACAAAATATTTGATAAAATTCTAAATGTATTAAGCTTTTAAACCAAGAAGATAACATAGTCTATTATTGTTTCCATACCTTTTTGTCTTAATCATATACTTTTATAAAACGTATTGTTCTCTATGATAGCTAATACTTCTCAGACCACTTTTCTTAGGCAATTTATCATTGTTTTTGGCCCTTTGTTTTTAACTAAACTTGTTAAATTACATTTAAAATCCCAGTGGCATTGTTAATCTAGGTGGTAAGTCCATTTTTAGCTTTGTTATTTAATATAAACATATGTGTTATATGTAGGCTATTATATGTATGACACATGACATTAATTGTAAAAAATCAGTTTCCTGAAAATCTGAATGATACATTAACAGATGCAAGTCAACTAGCCAAATACAACATATTGAATAGATAATATCTAATTCACGTTAGGAAGCTTGATTACAAAAAGTTTAAAGTACTTAGTTTTACCCACTCAGCATAGATAATAAACTAAGCCCATAAGGTGCAAAGTGTTTAGTCATTCAATTTCTAGACAAGGTTATAGGTGTTGTGTGGTGTTGTGTTCTGTTTTGTTTCAAAACAGGGTCTCACTCTGTCAACCAGGCTGGAGTGCCGAGGTGTGGTCACAGCTCAATGTAGCCTCAACCTCCCAGGCTCAGGTGATCCTTTACCTCAACCTCCCTAGTAGCTGTGACTACAGACATGTGCCACCACCATGCTTAGATAATTTTTTATAACTTTGGCAGAGATGAGGTCTGAACTATGTTACCCAAGATGGTCTTGAACCCCTGAGATCAAGTGATCTGCCTGCCTCAGCCTCTCGAAGTACTGGGATGACAGATATGAGCCACTGTGCCTGGCCAACAAGGTCAGATTTGATATTTTAACTGAGGATCAAAAATATTAAAGTCACATTTTGTATTCTACCAGCGTAATCATCTATAGCAAGATAGTTGTTTAGAAGTGTTTATAAAACACTAATTTATGAATTCACTATGACTCAAAAGTTACCTATAACAAATCACAAACTCTAAAACATCATTTTGCAATGATTGCTGATAGGTCAAAAATAATGGCCATGGCTTTGTACCAGTCAAGACCAATAAACTGCTGTTGCATTAGAATTCAGATCTGGGATATGTTACTATATTCTCTAAGTAACACAAATGAATTATGAATGCTTTGTAACTTTTCTCATCTTTCAGGTTTTTAAAATGCACTACAAAGCAGATCATTGAAAAATGTATCATATCCTATTGAGTGTTTGTTGTTGTTTTTTAACTGGGAGGGGCAATCTCACAATATTTACCACATTGCCATCAAATCAGACCCAGATAAAAAGTGCAAAACAAACTCTTAAAGGGAAAATATCATCCTTTGATGCAGAAGCCAAATACGTTTAAAACCACACTCTTCTTGGATTTCGCACAATGTCATGCCAATAGCATTGCAGAAATTGAAGTCTAAACCTAACCTACATGAAAAGAGTCTCCAGAAACACCAATTAAGCATCTGTAGCATAACTGAGATCAATGAAAACAAGTCAGATTTTAGAAAAAAAATACGTTAATTGCTTATATTTTATTTTAAAATAGTTCTACCTAGGTCAAAGTAAAAGTAAAAGAGAAATGAAAGTCAACTGAATGCAACACATTTTCTTTAATTCTAAAGTATAGTAAATGAATGAGAAAGGATTAGCTGTGTATGTGTCCCATTTCCATAATCCCAATATAAAATGCCACAGTATCTCATTATCTTTTACCACAGCTAAAATGCAAACTGTTAGCTTTTGCCTTTTTTTCTTTATTCTTTAAATATGAAAATTAGAAATAGGAAGAATAATTGATATTAATTAAATCTTTGTCTCCATGTCGTTGTCTGAAATCCTTCATCTAGATAGCATATTTACAAAAATGAATGATAGAGGTTGTTATTTCTTCTTATTTCAAAATGTCAATTGTCACAGGGAACAGAACCAAGAGTGTTAAGAAACAGTGAGAGAAAGAGAGAGAGAGGAAAAAAGGGTGCAGGGGGCTGTCTATATCAACCATTAGTTGGGTAATCAGCCCTGGAATAACAAAAGTGGCCATTAGGTCACATTTTACACTCTGAAAACTGAGTAATAGCCTACTTAATATTTTCTGAAAGGTACTAGTAACATCTCTTCACATTAATGCCGCTTACTCGGGGGCTACATTGCCAAGAATTCTGTAATTTTAGATCTAGTCCATTGTTTTTATAAAACTGTCCTTCTCCTGACTCCAGTTCATCCAATTATCCCCTTCACTGGCACCATCCATCAATATTCCTCTGCAAGGTTCTACCCTTTATGTATTTGCTTTCCTCTCCTTTCCATTTCTTTTTAGCAATAAGAGCAATTTTTGTAAAACATAAATTAGATCATGTCGTTACTTTTCTTAAAACACTTCAGTAACTTCATAGTGTACTTGAATAAACACTGAATTCTTATTTTGCTATTCTAGACCTCACAACTTGAACCGTATTGACTTTCACAACCCCAACATATGCCACTGTTTCTTTGTCAGCAGATACTAGTTACACTCTCTCTTCCTACAAGGTGACACGCTCCAATACGTCATTTGTGTCTGCCGCTTTGTTTTGTTGTTTTGTTTTAGTAATACCCAGACATTTTTTCTTTAGATTCTCCCCTGATTAGTGTTTCATCTTTCATCTGTTTTAAATGTTGGCTCCACTGAAACTGCATTCTCTTTCTACTCTAAATCAAGTAGACTCTATAATTCCTTTTTTGATGTTTTTTAGAGATAAGTTTCACTATATTGCCCAAGCTGGCATCAAACTCCTGGGATCAAGCAATCTCCCCACCTAGCTTCCTAAGTAGCTAGGAAGTGAGCTGCTGTACCTGGTATATCTCTATAATTTTTTATCACCAAATACTTAATTTCTTTGGCTTTAATTACTGTGTGTGTGTGTGTGTGTGTGTATGCATTTATGTATAAGCATTTTCATTGTTTAATTCTCCTAATTGAACAGAAGCTTCATGAAGACAGGAGCTGCGTGGGTCACCATCATATGTCCATCACCTTGGACAGTGTCTACTGCATGGAAGACAATAAATAGTTGTTGAATAAATGACTTAAATATTTAATAATTTCAATTACATATATACACATAAATACTGAGTCCAGAATTTCAAAGTAAGGCTATAGTCTCATAATTTTATTTCTATTTTCTTTGATATTTTTCATCTCTTTCCTGAACAGACTCTTAAAACTTTAGCAAAAGATATTAGTACCTATGAGCCACACAAATGAAATACACTTCCTCTCTAAAAGCTTTCTTTTGAGTGGCAATAAAGCCATTGCCAAAGTAAAATTTCACTTTCTTATTTAGCTATGCAATGAACATTTTTAGTAGAAATGTTGAAAAATAAATCCATAAATCCTCATGCTCCCTTGAAAGGAAGCTTTTATACTAAGTGGTTTATAAGGCCAAGACATGAAGAAATGTGTAAGTAAACTCACACAGTAAACGTCATTAAAAAAAAATCGAGCCTTATATTCCACTGTCTTCAGAGAGCTGAAAGAAATAGCACCAAGAAGAAATAAAATAAAACCTAGAGAAGGAAAATATTTGATTTGTATACCAGCAGAACAGATGTCACTATCCTACTGATTGTGCTGATTTTTATCACAGAGATTTTTGTAGTTTTTACATAAATATAACTTTAGAAAATCATTTCATAGTACATAATGAATTTTTGAATTACTATAGTATATAGACCGTGATCTGAATCCCACTTCTTAGATGTGTGAATTGGATAAATTGTGTCATTTGTAAAATGTGAGTGAAAGCATCAAATTCAATGGGTTATCGTTGAATTAGATAAAACAGAATACAAAAAGTAGCACAGTTCTTGGTACAGAAGTCATACTAAAAAGTTCTTGTTATTGTTAGTATTTTGATATAGATACAAAAAGATGACAGGCTTCCAAACCCACAGAGAATTTGTTCCTGCTTTCCTTGCCTACTGGAACCTTAGATAATACAAAAAAAGGGCAACATTAATTTAATCTACATTCTGTTTCTAAGGGAATATTGTCTCTCCTGATCATTGAACTATATTCTCAAAGAATTTTAGGATACAGAATGTTAAATATAGTAAAAAATATATATAAAGCTATAAATATAAATAGTTAAGGTATAATTGTTGAAGAAATAATAAACAATGAAGAATATAAAAACTCTCAGGGTCTAAATTCTAAAAGTATAAGTGGTGTTACCAAAACCTATATGAAAGAAAACAAAGTAAAATGTATCCTTCACTTATACAAAAGAAGGATATGCTATATAGAAGGATAAGCATATACCTTCTGTATATGCTAAATTATGCTAGGCACAGGAAGTACTGCAGTTTTACAAACAGATATAAATCTGCCTTCATGGAATTTGTAGTTTAGATATGAGAAGACTGAAATTAATCAAATAACTAAAATAAATTTTGTCATGAAACATAATTATTAAGATGGTGTTGTGAATTAAAAAAAGGTTCCAAAAATCACATAAAGCATAGAGTACAAAGAACTCATAATATGGTGACTTGAACTAGTGTTATAAGGTGTTACAAACTACAAGCTGTATATGTCATTCCCGATGAATGGTGTGAGAGTAAAGAATGGGTGCCAACAAACCTAAAAATATGTTCACTATGTCCAAATATTATGTATTATTGAAAATAACAAGGCAAACTCACAGCAAACATCATAGTGAATGGGCAAAAAAGCTTGAAGCATTCCTTTTGAGAACTGGAACAAGACAAGAATACTCACTCTAATCACTCCTATTCAACATAATACTCGAGTCCCTGCCAGAATAATCAGGTGAGAGAAATAAATAAAAGGTATCCAAATAGCAAAAGAAGAAATCAGGCTATTTATCTTTGTTGACAATATAATTCTATAACTAGAAAATCCTAAAGATTCCACTGAAAAGCTGATAAATGGCTTCAGTGAAGTTTCAGGGTACAAAACTTCAATTTTCGTACAAAAGCAATGTACAAAAATCAACAGCATTCTATATAACAATAACATGCAAACTGAGGGCTAAATCAAGAATGAAATCCCATTTACAATAGCCACAAAATGTGTAAAACTCTTAGGAATACAGCTAGTCAAGATGATGAAAAATCTCTACGAGAACTACAAAACAGTGCTGAAATAAATCAGAGACAGCACAAACAAATGGAAAAACATTCCATGCTTATGAATTGGAAACATCAATATCACTGAAATGTCCATACTGCCCAAAGTAATATACAGATTCAATGCTATCCCTAGATAACTACTCTAAAATTCATATGGAACCAAAAAAAATCCCAAATAGCCAAAACAATCCTAAGCAAAAAGAACAGTCAGAGGCATCACATTACCTGACTTCAAACTATACTACAAGGCTACAGTAACTGAAACAGCATGATACTGATACAAAACCAGACACATAGACCTATGGAACAGAATAAAGAACCCAGAAATAAAATTACACACCTGCAATCATCTGCTCTTTAACAGGCTCCACAAAAATAAACAATGAGGAAAAGACTCCCTATTTAATAAATGGTGTTGGGATAGCTGGCTATTCATATTGCAGAAGAAGGAAACTGGTTCCCTACCTATCACCATGTATTAAAATAAACTCAATATCAATTAAAGACTTAAGACCTCAAACCATAAAAATTTTAGAAAAAAAAAACAAAACAGGAAATGCCCTTTTCAGTATTGACCTTGGCAAAGAATTTATGGCTAAGTCCTCAAAAGCAATTGAAACAAAAATTGACAAGTGGGACTTAATTAAACTAAATAATTTCTGCACACTAAGAGAAACTATCAAGGAAGTTAACAGGCAACCTATAGAATGGGAAACATATTTGTGCACTACGCATCTGACAAAGGTCTAATATCCCGAATCTATAAGAAACTTAAATCAACAAGCAAAAAACAAATAACTCCATGAAAACGTGAGCAAGGAACATGGACACCTCTCAAAAGCTGACATACAAGTGATCAACAAACATGAAAAAATGTTTATCATCAGAGAAATGCAAATAAGAACCACAATGAGATACTATCTCACACCAGTCACAATGACTTTTGTTAAAAAGTAAAAAAATACAAATGTTGGCAGGTGTATTCATCTGTTTTCATGATGCTGATAAAGACATACCCAAGACTGGGCAATTTACAAAAGAAAGGTGTTTGATTGGACTCACAGTTCCATGTGGCAGTGGAAGGCCTTACAATCACGTTGGAAGGCAAGGAGGAGTAAGTCAGAACTCACATGGATAGCAGCAGGCAACAAAAAGCTTATTCAGGGCAATTCCCATTTTTAAAACACTCAGATCTCATGAGACCCATTCATTATCATGAGAACAGCCCAGGAAAAACTTCTTCCCATAATTCAATCATCTCCCACAACCTGTAGGAATTTTGGGAGTTATAAGGTAAGATATGGGTGGGGATACAGACCCAAACTGTATCATTTTGCTCCTGCCCCTCCCAAATCTTATATCTTCGCATTTCAAAACTGGTCATGCCTTCCCAACAGTCCCCTAAAGTCTCAATTCATTTCAGCATTAACTCAAAAGTCCAGAGTCACAAGTCTCATCTGAGAAAAGGTAAGTCCCTTCCATCTATAAGCCTGTAAAATCAAAAGCAAGTTAATTACTTCCTAGATACAATGGGGGCACAGACATTAAGTAAATACGGCCATTACAAATGGGAGAAATTGACCAAAACAAAAGGGCTACAGGCCCCATGCAAGTCTGAAATCCAGCTAGGCAGACAAATCTTAAAGCTCCAAAATGATCTCCTTTGACTCCAGGTCTCACATCCAGGTCACATTGATGCAAGAGGTGGGCTCCCACAGCCTTGGACAGCTCCAAGGTTTGTATGGTGTAGCAAGACTGCAGAGAAGGGAACACATACACTGTTGGTGGGAATGTAAACTTGTTCTGCCATGTGGAGCATAGTTTGGTGATTTCTCAAAGAACTGAGTTGAATTACCATTTTACCCAGAAGTCTCCTATAGGTATATACCCAAAGGAAAATAAATCATTCTACTAAAAAGATGTATGCACCCATACATTCACTGCAGCACTATTCACAATAGGAAAGACCTGGAATCAACCTAGGCACCCATCAACTCTAGACTGGAAAAAGAAAATGTGGTACATATGCACCATGGAATGCTATGCAGACATAAAAAACAATGAAATTCTATCCTTTACAGTAACATGGATATTTACTGAATAATTATCCTAAGCAAAATAACACAAAAATGGAAAACCGAATACTGCATGTCCTCACTTATAAGTGGGAGCAAAACATTGGGTATACATGAACATAAAGATGGGAACAATAAACACTGGGGAATACAAGAGGAAGAAAGGAGAAAGATAAGGTTTGAAAAAAACTACTTATTGGGTATTATGCTCACTATCTGGGTTCTGAGTTCAATCATGTCCCAAACATTAGCACCATGCAATATATCTTTGCAACAAACGTGTACATACATCCCCTGATTCTAAAATAAAATTTGAAAAAGGAAAAGAACAATTCACAGAAATTCCAAAAGATCGTGGGCTATAATATTGGGAATCTTAGGAAGAAAACAAGACGTCCTACTTCAAAACTTAACAGAAACTCAAAATGGGCAAGTCATCGTGATAGATATTACAGGAAAAAACTGCTGAGAAAAGGCTGTTGTGATACAAGAACCATGAATAGGGTGTGAGCAATCATCCAATCCAACTTAGCAAACAATATGACACCAATCTCTATTATTTTGTGAATCTGGGCATATGACTTAAGTCTTATTGATTTTAGTTTATTCACCAGAAAATTCATACTGTTGAAATAGCCAATTTACTCTTAATCTTAATGATCTCCACTGTAGAGTAAAATGCATTGAAACTTTGTAACACTATATTTTTGAGCGACAGTGTTCATCATTATCTGTTCTTTCCCTTCAGAGAGGAAATCAATCCTTATTCTATAAGGAACTCCAACCACCAAGAGTTAAGGAAGTCATCTCTAGATGATCTTTTGACTGACAAAAAACCCTGAGAGAATCATCTGCAGTGAGTATGTCAGCTGCATAGAGAAATGGGCTAGAACAAATTGGAAACTAGATAAGAGCTCTAACCTAAATTAAGGCAGAAACAGAAGACTAAATTTTTGACAAAATGATATACCACAACCTAAATCCAAGTGGAATTTTTTAAAAACAGGATTCAAGCCAAACTCTAAATAATGTAGCTCATTATAACTGTATTACTTTTGGGGCAAATTAACAATATTAAGGACATGCTTTCTAAATATCAGTGTGGTAATTCTTTTGGCTTTTTTATTTTTTAATTGAACATGGATATAATAAATATTTCCCAAGGCTACCAGAATAAATGAACAGTCAGGATATAATTAAATAGCAGAACAATGTTTCTCTGCATGTGTCAGTCCAAATCCATCCTCTACTGAAGAAGTGTGTGTGTGTGTGTGTGTGTGTGTGTGTGTGTGTGTGTGAAGTGAGCAGCAAGTGCTAAGGAAGAAGAGGTTTCTAGAGTATTGTGTTGGAGTCTGATTCATTCCTCATTTCTCAGCCTACTGTATTTTTTCCATCACCATCACAATTTTCTTTAGATGACAGCCCTAGAAACTGGACAATATTCTTCCCAGTGCAGCTCTTACCCTGCTTAGGTGACACTATTTTCTAGAAAAGCTTTCTGGAGAAGTGCCTAGATATGGAACAAGTCAAATGGAAACTGAGACCACATGTGCCAGAAATAAGAACAGCATACTTCACACTGTCCTTATCAGAAGGCTACTTCAGAGCTCAGATTCATAAGGCAGATCAAACACATATGTTCTCTTTACTATTGTCAGCCCTCTAAAATGACACCTTAAAACTCGTTCTTGTTTTACGATATAAAGCCCACAAAAATAAAAAGAATGGTAAAAGAGGTAAGTTTGACCAAACTTTAGAAACTAATAATAAAGCAGTAGGGTGAATAGAAAAGTGGCATATTGACTTAGCAGAACAGAAAAAGCTGAGGGCTATGGCTGTGGACACCACGTGGTGTCATTCAGATCTTCCTTCCTGAATGACCAAGATGTGGATCCACCTGCTAGGAGCACAAAGATAGACAGCCTTCAATTCCCACACTGCTTTGAGAATAGCCTCAGCAGAAGAAAGCTGTCTAAGGGCATACTGCCTTCACAGTATGACTGACTGACATTCAGATACAGAGGCCCTGCCCCTCACTCAGTTTTGAAGGGCTGTTCTAACTACAGCTGGGAACAGCTGGGGTCTTCATTGGAACTGCAATGGAACTGAACTTTGTTCTTTCCTTACTTCTTCCCCTCTCACAAGATATGATCTCAAAGGTATTCCTAGTATATTTCCTGAATATCTTCCAGAGAAATCAACTTGTAGAGTTGGTTCCAGAAGTGACTCAAGAAAGTAGATGGCATATATAAGATTTTGGTTTGGATCCCTTGTCATACAGAAGGCAATGAATTCTCCATCCCTGATAGTAGATATAATAGAATACATGTGAACCTTGGCATAAAGCAGCAATGCATGTGTTAAAAGTTTCACATGTAGTGAAATAAAATTGGTACTCCAAGTCAAGGTACTGCATTAGCAGGTGCAATGTATCTGGCAAATTACACATTTTAGGTGTATTGTAACCATAAAGCAGTGGAATTGGATACTTGTTGACAAGTTCAAGTGATACTTCCAGGGGAAAAAGATAACTAAAGACTGAGAACAACTAGTAGGCAAGTAAAAACTAAGAGAGAATGTCAGAAGGCCTTCTTTTATCCCATAAAAGCGTTTTCACTTTCATTACCAGGCAGGCAGAGAAAGTTTAGAAAGAGGTACAGCACTTAAGAGTAAAAGAGCTCCAACAAAGGTCAAGCTCCCAAACACGACATGTCTGTATGTCAAGATCAAAGTCCTGGCTGGGGAAACAGGACCCTGGTACACAGAAGCATGTGGGTTGATGCACTCAAAAATCTTCAAGTCCAAGATTCCTCTTAATGCTCTGTGCCAGCAGAAATGGGCAACTGCTCTCTGTTGTTTAGTGCTCCCCCTTTGCTTGAAGATAATAGAGATTCTCCCTACTAAATGAAATCAGGTACTCCCATCCCAAGGTTATGCCCCCCACCTCCCCTCTTGAAATAAATAAATAATGTCACATTATTTTTTGCACAAGCTAAGGGAGAAATGGAGCTCAGAAGAGAAGGAAATTCAGGATTCAGCCAACATGTACCTTTAGGAGCCAAGAAAATATAAGTGACACTGGATCCTGAGTGTGCTGGACCAAAAAGAACAGAGCAAAAGTTTAGGTAAAGCAAAGTTTATCACTATGGTACATTTTTTTGCAGAATTAAGGATTTAATACTTTTTCAAGGACCTGCTGCTCAAGCTACCAGGAGGGTTCCAGAAGCAACCAAAAGTGATTGCCCACATACAGTGAGGTGGAAATGCTAGAATTACACTGGCAGAGAGTGGCAAAATGTGATGGAATTGTTCTGTATCCTGATTGCAGTGATGTTTACATGAATCTAGTCATGTGTTAAAAGTCACAAATTATAAATCAAAAAATTAATTTTATAGTGTGTCAATTATAACTTTGCCATAACTAATATATAGTCAGTCAACAGAAGAGAAAACAATGCTCTATCATACTAGTTATGAAAGAAATCCAAATTCAAATAGCAAGAAACAATTTCTTTCATCAATTGGCAACAATTAAACCAGTAGCAATTCCAAGCATTGTTTTATCTTCATCTTCCTTACATAACACATTTAGATGCCCCAGAGTGTAGTCAGAATTTACTCTTTCCTCTGTCTAAACACATTCTTTAAGTAATCAAAATCAGTCTAACTGAGACATTTAAAATTTTGTATAGTTTCATCACAGGTTTTTACATTAATTTTTATTTCAAAATTATTGATTTCATAATAATTTTTTAAATTATTGAGTTAAAATATTATTTATTGTAATTACTAAGGTTTTGGCATCTTCATCTTAAATTCTGCACTTGAGGTGGTTATATTAGTCCATTTTCATACTGCTATGAAGAGATACCAGAGAAGGGGTAATTTATAAAGAAAAAGAAATGTAATGGACTCCAGTTCCACATGGCTGGGGAGCCTTCACAATCATGGTGGAAGGCAAAGGAGAAGCAAAGGCACATCTTACATGGTGGCAGGCAAGAGAGTGAGTGCAGGAGAACTGCCCTTTGTAAAATCATCAGATCACAGGAGACTTATTCACTATCATGAGACATGGGAAAAGCCTGCCCCCATGATTCAATTATTTTACAAAAGGTCTCTCCCACAACATGTGGGATTATGGGAGCTACAATTCAAGATGAAATCTGTGTGAGGACACAGACAAACCATATCAGCAGGTATGTCTCTCTTACTTTATGCTAGTGCCAGACATTAAATTCCACCTGCATTCCATTTTATATACTTCTATTTTCTCTCCCCTAAATGCCAGGTTTTTGTTTTGTTTTGTTTGTTTTGTTTCATTTTGTTTTGTTTTGTCTGGTTTTTTGAGACAGGGTTTCACATCCATCCCCCAGGCTGTAGTGCAATGATATGATCTCAGCTCATTGCAACATCTGCTCCCGGCCTCAAGCGATCCTCCCACCCCAGCCTCCCAAGTAGCTGGGATTCCAGACACACACCATCATGCCTGGCTAACTTCTGTATTTTTTGTAGAGATAGGTTTCATCATGTTGTCTACACTGGTCTCAAGCAATCTGCCCACCTCAGCCTCCCAAAGTGCTGGGATTACAGGTGTTAGTCACCACACCTGGCCAGATTTTTATATTTAATTATTCTAGTAACTATCTAAAAAACATCTTAAAAACCTAACATAGCCAACATTGACTCTTAAGCTCTATACCACCAACAATTTATACCAGCCTTCCTCATTTCAGTCAACTATCCACACTTGAGCTTTTCCAGGAATAGTGGGACTCTAGTTATAGTAGCTAGCCATAGTCAACAGTGTCGTGTTGTATTCTATTCTTCCACAACCACTTCCCTTCTCAATCTCACCATCTTCCATCTGAATGTACAGTCATTGCAGGTCTCTTTATCTCTTTCAACACAGGTTAATACGAGCAACACCTCTCCTACTCTTCTATGCTCAGTGATTATTCTGTTAAACCACCCCTTTGTTCTAATATTTACATACCTCAGGATCTCAGGGTTTTTAGGACTTTATAACTCTTCCCTCAATTCTAGGAATTCCAAGTCTATATTATAGTACATATTGTCCTAATATTCTCATGTGTGCACACTAAAGTACATTTCATTCATAAAATTAATAATGCTATTATCTATGAATGATGTAACAGATATATAATCTGAAAAATATTTAAGACCAAATTCAATCAAAATACTATGTTTAAAAATTTACAAATCTAGAAAAAAAATTTACAAATCTTCCTGATTATGAAGATGAATTGATTTTTCTAATTCTCCCTTTCTTTTGAATTTTAATAACAGCAATCACATTCTGACTCTGAAAACCTCCCCTCCTCATGCCAACCCTGGGAGTGATTTCACAATGCATCCGTACATAACATAGACTTATTTAAAAGGAAATGAAACCAATCAAAATATCATTGACTCAATCACGACATGCCACCTTCCTGATATGTGTTATTTTTCTTCAAATGCTGTCATTTTATTTGCAAGGCGGAGGTTTGAGAATACCTGATGATTGACTGACTGAACTTGCCCACAAGAAATCCACTGTCTGATTGCTTCCCCCTGGGTAATATGAAGGTCATGGGGAAAATAAGATAAATCAATCGTTCTTTCTGCCAAGAACATATTTATTATACCCCAAATGATGGGCATAGCTGAGAAGGTACAGTTTTTATTTTGACAATAAGAGCAGTGTTTTGTTAAACCAACTTTGTCATCATCGAAAAATTTCTTCTTCTTTCAAAGTACATTTTCTCTTAGAGTGTGTACCATACAATATAAACACATTAATCGTCTCTTTTGCCATTTATTTGTTCATCTGCAGTCTCAATTTTTTGTGCCTCAAAACTCCATAACGATTTTCCTTTTTGCATTCTTTTTCTCTCTCCTTCTTTTTTCCACTCACACTCATTGATCATTTTTCTCTTTCCATCTGAGCAGCTATAACAAGAACCAGGATGATTGGATAACAAAATAAGCAATATCAACTGTTACAAGCAAAAGACATACATTTATTTAATGTAGCTTAATTATACAGCCACGTAGAACGTGAAAAATGTGCCACTATGAAATATGCAGGCAAGCCATGGGTAACACGAAGGTCCTACCAAAGCACCCAGTGGTCAGTTTTGTCATCTGACAGCACTAGAAATGCCCTCAGGTTCTTTGTGTAAGTAGCACATTCTTTTCCGTTACTCGCTAACAAAATAGTAGTACCTTTCCATTTGTATTTTCAGTATTTCTATACCATTCCTGAAAAATCTGAATCTCTTTTGAATCAGAGAGCAGAGGACAGCAATCAAGTAGATGGTACTAGTGGCAGGTAGAGACACTATCCCCTACAGGAAAATGTCTTAATACAAAACTTCTGAGGAAACAATTATTTTCATTCCTCTAGCTTCACCCTTTTTTTCTATCAGCCCCTAGGCTCAGTTGATTATCACAGCAAAGTTACCTCAGTTTTACTCTTATTCAAATCTGTATCAATATGATAAGCCTATATTAATGTCACCTTTATTTTTTCAACAAAAATGCGAATAATGAGTTCCTGACTCACCCCTGAGGATCAACCAAAATTTTCCTCCTTCACTCACCAGCTAATGGTGAGTTTGACACAAGACTCAAGAGGTAGTAATGAGTAAGGAAAGGACGTGTGGCCAAGGAGGTCTTTGAGGTAAAGATTAAAATAATTAAATGTGTAGAAGTTTGGGAAGTTTCATTTCCAAGAGCAGCTCTTGGAGAAAATAACTTATTAAAAAGTGGAGGGAAAACAGAAAACAGAGGAGAAAAAGGTCAGGTTTATTGAAAAGGTTGTTTTTCCTCCAATTATTTCAGATTTTTATGAATGCAGTTGTTTGTAATAGCCCATTTAGCACCTTTGAATTTTACTTCAACAAGGCTTCATGAGAAGTGAATGGAGATGGATGCCCCGAGGAGCTACTCTGTATTGTGTGTTAGTATAGAAGAGCGTACGCACATGCACTCAAAGCAGCACTGCAAACCATTGTCACAGGGAACCACATTATATAGTGTTAGTATAGAAGAGGGTATACACATTCAAAGCAACACTTCAAACAATTCTCATAAGTTAAAAAAAAAAGAGCATGGAATAATTCACTAGGTAAAATAGCATATTTATAATGACTTGAAATCTAGACTTGGTTTTAAATCTAACCTAACAGAAGCATTGAGTCATATTTAAGATTTGTTTTAAAATGGTCTATTAAACACAGAAAAAAACACATCTCTGTTGTGCTATTCCACAGTAAACCTTAAAGGATTAACACAATATTAACCAAATTAATATAATGTCCACCTACAAGAATCTTATTAGAAAACACATTTCTGGGGTTGGGCGCAGTGGCTTAAGCCTGTAATACCAGTACTTTGGGAGGCTGAGGTGGGTGCATTGCGGGAGTCCAAGAGTGCAAGAGCAGCCTGGGCAACACAGTGAAGCCCTGTGTTTACAAAAAATTTTTTTTTAAATTAGCTGAGCATACTGGTGCGCACCTGTAGTCCAGCTACTTGGGAGGCTGAGGTGGGAGAATCACGTGACCCCCGGAGGTAGAGGCTGCAGTCAGCAGAGATTGCAGCGCTGCACTCCAGCCTGGGCAACAGAACAGGACCATGTCTAAAAAAGAATAATAAGAAGAAAACACATTTCTTAAATGTGTTTAACTGTCTACAATAATTGGAACAAAGCAGTTTGATATATATAGATTGAAGATAATTTTTAACATTGTTAGACTTCTTTTTTTTTTTTTTTTGAGCTAGAGTCTCATTCCGTGGCCCAGGCTGGAGTGCCTTGGCACAATCTCATTTCACAGCAACCTCCACCTCCTGGGTTTAAGCAATTCTCCTGCCTCAGCCTGTTGAGTAGCTGTTACTGCACAGGTGCATGCCACTATGCCTAATTTTTGTATTGTTTTAGTAGAGGCTGGTTTTTGCCATGTTGTGCAAGCACCTCAGCCTCCCAAAGTGTTGGGACTACAGCCATGAGCCAGCACACCCAGCCACATTGTTAGACTTAAAAAAATTTTTTTATATTCGCAGAATAAATAAAACCAAATGACATTTCCATGAAGCTTACCATTAGTAATTTTAAATCACCCCCTTTAATTTATGGCAAAATTAAAGATTATTCTAAATGGCTTTTTTTTTGAGACGGAGTTTCGCTGTTGTTACCCAGACTGGAGTGCAATGGCACGATCTCGGCTCACTGCAACCTCAGCCTTCTGGGTTCAGGCAATTCTCCTGCCTCAGCCTCCCGAGTAGCTGGGACTACAGGTGCGCGCCACCACACCCAGCTAATTTTTGTATTTTTAGTAGAGACGGTGTTTCACCTTGTTGACCAGGATGGTCTCGATCTCTTGACCTCATGATCCACCCACCTCGACCTCCCAAAGTGCTGGGATTATAGGCATGAGCCACCGCGCCCGGCCCTAAATGGCTTTTAAAACTGATTTATGAATATTAGTCTATCTGAGTCTTTGCTAGCAATCTTAAAGAAAATAATAATCATGTACCCTTACCTAGTGGTTCCTATGTTCTGGGCAGTTATAAATTTAATCCAAACATCTACCCCAGGAAGTAGGTAGCTACCCATAGACAGAGGAACTGAAGTTCTCATAAGTGAAGTGGTTTTCCTAAAAGGGCAAAGCTGGGATTCAAACTCAGACAAACAGGCTGCAGAGACTGCGCTCTTCATCACTGCGGTTTATAAACAGTCTCTCCAATGATGTTGAATGAAAAATATAGCTTAGGTGCATTGTAAGATGCCGTTTTTTCTAGAGCTGTTATTTTTTTTCTTATTACTTGGTTAGGAACTGGATCTAAAATATTTTCCAGTTACCATTATTTTGTGCGTTATTTGTACCCAAATGATTACTTTTAAATTGCCTAACAATCCAGGGCCTACACACTGTACACAAATGCGTCTCTTCTCTCTCACACACACTCAACACAACTTATGGGCTCAAGTGTATCTAGTGAAGAACGTATTAGGGCATGGCAAGCAAATACACTAATATCAATAATGGTTATGCACTAAGGCAGTCAAATAGAACAGGCAGGAGAGGACATTTAATAGAACTACACAGAGAGAGACCTGAATTAGTGTTTCTGCCCATTGGGACACTGTTCTTAGTTGATGCTAAAACACAGAAGCCACTCTTCCCATCAAAACTAGTAAAAAAATGACTCCTATATTATGATGACACAAAGAACTCTGTCTTTAGAAAAAAGAACATTGGTTCAAGACAGCAGAAAGAGAGAGAAATAAATCAAGTGAGCTATGAAGTTAAATAAGAAAAAAAATAACAGGAACAAAAACAGGCAAGTAAAACCTTTTTTTCTGGCTTTATTAGATATGTATGACATAGCCAACGTGTTATTAAACAGTATATATAAGGAAGTCGCAGATGAGAACACACAAATTGCTTATAAGAATATAAAAAGCTGCTCAACATCAGTGGTAATTGGGGGAAAGATAGTTAGATCAAGAATATCAATTAAAATGTTTAGCGTCCTCTTCTCTTGCCCAATTATTCTGTTTATTCATTTAGGTCTTTTTATTGTGCTTTTGCATTCCTTCAAAAGTCTAGTCGTCTTTGAGTATCAATTATGTTTATGAATGAAGTCCTTGGTTGCTGAATATTGGTAGCTCAGACCAGTTTTGTTTCTGGTATATGAGGCAATAGCCTGTTTTCCCAGTACCTCTCCTTCCTGATTTGGAAAACTGTTGGTGGACTGTGTGTATCTGGAAAGGAGACAAATTAACTTTAAAAGGCACAAGAAGACCTTGAATTGGGATCCTTGGTTAAAGAATGTTCCAACTCCATAGAATGTTACATGCAGCCTCTTCTTTGGGGGATCCTTTCAGGGGATACAGCTGCGAGGAACTGAGTATGGCTGCTTTTAGACAGGTGCTGACTCACAACCCAGATGCAAATGAGACCTTGCCTGATCCCATGGGAAGTCTAGAGCTATGGCTCTTCAGAGTTGTTCTAAATTGATGCAAGCAGAGAGAACGTTGTTTGTATGACATAGTCTTTCATTAGTCAATGGCTGCCCCCAGGAGTAGGCATTATCTTGGGAAGACAGTTTCCTTGGAAATGTTCCAGTGAACACTCAGTAGTGAGCCACCAGACCTGGACATTATTTGTGTTTGGGGGATAGATATGTCCGTGCTGAAGACGAGATCTAGTTATGACACCACAGTGTCCACTAGGTCAACCACTTGTGTCTCTCAACTATCCCTGCTTTTCATGGTAAGTTCCTTATAGCAGAGGATAGATTCCACAGGATACTGATGAGTCCCACATCCCAAGATTTTATAAGAGAAATGTTGGTGGGACAACTGCAGCCTCTACTTCTGCAGCTGATCTTCCTAAGGTCATAAGTGAGAATCACCCTCTTCTCTCACCACTTATCTGCATTTTGCTCACTCGTTCCTGGCACCACTGTCCCTATAGAAGTTCTGACCCCCTTTTTACTGTGCCAGTCTCAGTCTGTGGTTGTTGAATGTTTTCACTCAATATTAAAATGAAGTATCAATGGAGACTCAATGCAGCACCTGAGCATTAAATATATTCTTGCCAGCAGGGCACAGTGGTTCACGCCTATAATCCCAGTACTTTGGAAGGCCAAAGCAGGTGAATCACGAGGTCAGGAGTTCAAGATCTGAAGAGGAGTCCTTTTCTCTTGCCCAATTATTCTGTTTATTCATTTAGGTCTTTTTATTGTGCTGTTACCTCTTGGTAACAGTAGTCCTGAGAGTCCGCAGTGTTGGTGAAATCTTCCTGTGACGGAGGGAAAGCTGCTGATGCAGCACAGCAACTTCCGGGCCCATCATGTCTCTTTGACCTCATCCCTCAAATCTGGTAGTTTCTGCACCGAGGGACACAGTCCACTGCGATGAAGTATGTTCAAAATTGTTTTCTATAGGCACCCCCTTCCAATGTCCAATAGTGCAGGTGGTCAGGAAAACTTGGAAGGAAGCTGCAAAAATCCAGCTGGAAATCTTGACTTTGTGAGATGTGGACACAGGAAAGTCACCTTTGTACTCCCCAGTTTTGTTATAGTCAGAGGAGGAACATGGCCAACATGGTGAAACCCCGTCTCTACTAAAAATACCAAAATTAGCTGAGCATGGCGGCGCATACCTGTAATCTCAGCTACTTGGGAGGCTGAGGCAGAAGAATCACTTGAACCAAGGAATCGGAGATTTCATTGAGCCAAGATCACGCCATTGCATTCCAGCCTGGTGACAGAGCAAGACTCCCTCTCAAAAAAAGAAAGAAAGAAAGAGAAAAAGAAAAAATATTCTTGCCTATTCTTATTGTGAAAAAAAAGGCCTTTCCCTGACAATCAGTGTCAATTATCTCTGTGAGTATAGCAACCCTTTTCTTCATCTGATGGTCTTTCAATATGAGGAGACTGAAGTGACCAGAGAGCAGTCCTAGCTTAGTTTGGCAGGACTCTTCCTGTGCACCCTAATATAAGCATTCTCAGGTGACCCATCCAGGAATCAAGCAAAGGTTCTCTATGTGACCTTAGGCGTGAGCTGAGGTACAGGCCACTGCAGTCTGCAGTCACGGGACACCTGTACCACCTGCCTATGCTGTTTATTCTGGTTCCGCTTGCCCGGATGTGCCCTTTTTTAAAATGGATTCCTGCCGAGTGTGCTGCCCCGTGTGATTTAGTAGACTGGAGAATATCCCTGATTTCATGGGTATTTGACATATCACAGTTAGAAACTCAGTCTCTCCCAGGGCCCAGCACCATACAGGTGGTACTGTGATTTCTAAATAATATATATAGTTCTCTCTCCCAATCACAAGACTTTTTTTTCCCTCCAGAACTAAGGAATCTACATTGCTACACTGCAATTCTTCTATTGGAACTTGCCATAAATCCAAATGGCATATCCTTCATCTAAGTTACATGTAATACTGTAAGCTTTAATGCATTGAGTTAGCCAAACAGCAGGGCTCTTTCGCAACAGCCTGGATTTGCTGACAAGCCCTTTCTCGCTCTAGGACCTATCCAAGAGGGAAGTCATCTCTGTTAATATCATTGGCAAACGGATTGGAGTGGTCATTCAAAGTGCGAAATATGCTGCCTGTACTACCTAAGAGGCCGGACTAGTCCTATGTTTCTTTGTAAATGGTAAAAGGGGTGAGAGTCATTTTTCTATAACTTTGAAGAAGATAAACTTGGCACGTCCCAGACGACTGAATCCCTAAAAACCTGACTGATGTGGTAGACACTCGTATATTTGTAGGGTTTATTCTACATTTCCAGGTGCATACATGTTTTACCTACACACATGCTACTCTTGCTCACCTTTACTGATGAGCTGGTGACTTTAGCAATGTATACAGTGTGGATCCATTTACACCCTATTATGATAGAGGGTGGAGGAACTCAGGAAAAAAGCCATAAATAGGTAATGTTGTCCATCCAACATGAATGAAAATTATGTAAATGAAGATTTGATGAGTTTTAACATATGAATACACTGGAGAAACTATTCCCACAATCAAGGTAATGAAGATATCTATTAATTTCAAGAGTTTTCTCATGCCCCGATGGAATTCTGCATTCTGTGCCTACCCAGTTCCAAACAATGATTGATATGATTGCTTACATTGCAAATTAAACTTTCTATCATTTTATATAAATGGAACATACAGTTTGTACTTTTTGTTTTGCTCCTTTTACTCAAAATAATTATGGTGAGATTATTGTTGCATTTATCAATTATTCATCCTTTTCTGCTGAGTAATATTCCATTGTGTGGATAAATCATAATTTGTTTATCCATTCTTTTACCAATGAATATTTTAGTTGTTTTCAAATCTTGGTTACTACAAATAAAACTACCATGCATGGACATTCAAATGTAAGGTTTTGAATGTATGTAAGCTTTCTTCCCTAAACTAAATCTGTATGAAAGGAATGTCTGGGTCATATGCTAGGTAAAAATTTAACTTTTTGAGGAACTCCTAAATCCTGTTCCAAAGTGATTTATCATTGTACATTGTCACCAGCAGTGAATAAGAACCAGTTGCCCCACCTCTTCACCAAGACTTAATATTGGCAAACCTCTTGATTTTACCCTTTTACTGGGAGTGCAGTGGCATGTTATTGTGGTTGAAGTTTGCATTTCTCTGACAACTAATGATGCTGAACATTTTTCAGCTAATGTGCATATATACATATATAAAACTTGTTAAGTGAAACACCCTTCAAATTTCTTTTGCCTGTTTTCATTGGGTTGTTTGTTTTCTTGAATAATAATAGTTCTTTATATTTTCTAGATACAGTTTCTTTTCAGCTATATATTAGCAAATATATTATCTTACCTGATGGCTTTGCTTTTTGAATTTTCAAAACAGGGTCTTATGAAGAACAAAGTTATTTTGATGAAGTCCGATACATTGACTTTTAAACAGTTTGTATCATGATTAAGAAATCTTTGCCAAACTTAAGGTCACTAAAATTTCCTCCTGTTTTCTTCTGAAAATCATGTAGTTTTTTGTCATTATTTTTAAGACAACAGCACACTTAGGGTTAATTTTGGTACATTGTTTGAGGTAATTGTTTGGGTTCATGTTTTAACAAATGGCTTGTAAAATTGTGCAGCACCATCTGTTGAAAAAATATTCCCTTCCCTCATTGAACTGCTTTGGCAACTTTCCTTTGCTTTCACATGCTTGGGAGGTGTGACTGGATGCCAGACATTTTGAATTTTAATTTGCTAGGTGATAAACATTTTTACTTATTACAAAAATGTTGGCTTTGTTCTAAAATACACTTAAGCTATTCAAAAATTATTTAGTCCTTCTAAGGCCTACTAATAAACCTTGCTAGGTGGGACAAGAGCAACCTTTATCTAGGGCTAATTTTTCCTGCTACAGAGGCAAGAAACTTCTGAATACTCTCCCCAGCACCCTATAAATTACATTTTCCTTCCTGAAAGGAAAAAAAAATAACTCTTCCTGGGTCCATGTGAGCTCTGGGAACCATTCCTTTTGCTCTTTTTAGGTGTCTCTTTTTCTGACTTCAGGTAATTTCTTTGTACATATATGTTGATGAGTAGTCAGCTAAAGAATTCAGGGAAACCCTTGGGGAAAATCTCTCTTTCTCTCATCTCTGTTTCTATCTATCTCTATCTCCATCTCCATCTCTGTCTCTTTTTCTCCCTTCTCTTGCAATCTGACCTGTGAATTCCAGTCACTTTCACCTCCCCAGGCCCCTACTTTCTTCTCTTCTCAGGATGATCACTGGCCCCACCTTGGTCTACCTGCCTCCCTGCTCTGCAGCAAATAAGCTGGGCAGAACCTGAGGCACCTGTAGGCTTCCCTCATCTGTTTCCCTTCTCTTAGTAATTACTGTGCTGCACTAATGTCCAATGTCTGAAAAACCTGTCAAATGTTTTATTTTTCAGGTGGGATGGTTCCCATTACTCCACCTTGGTCAGAATTAAAATTTTAATTTAGGCTTTTACCACATTCTAGTGGAAACCTTGCCATGCAAGTCAGGTGGTTCCATTTCTTTGGCACAATTGTTCTCCAAATTTGTCAAGAAAACTTGAGAAATTTGTTTGAAATACAGAATCTAATGTTCTGCTCCCAGAGTTTCAACCCAGTAGATCTGAAACCAAACCTTGTATCTGAATTATTAATAAGACCATCATATAACTCTGATAACAAGTGGTTAACAAACCACAATTTGAGAAACTTGATTCTGTGGTGATTTTTTGTTTTTAACTTGGGCAAAAATGACTCAGTGCATGCATGGGGTGAGGAGGGCAGGGATTTGGGCAGTATATCTATAGTTAATCCTTTGATGAATTATCATGATTATATCTCCATTTTCCACTCCAATGCCTAGTGCCTTCTTATCCAGAGCTTGGAGCCTTTCCATAGCTGGGCAGGGAGAAGTGCTTTCACATGCCATCTAGCCACACTCTGTGCTTGTTTCATGTTGCTCCTCCATGTTTAGACTGTCATTCTGATGTCACTGCTGACACTCTGGTGTCACTCTGATTGCCACTCTGATGTCATCTGCTATCTTCCTGAAAATTTTCAAAAGCCCTGAGTTACTAATGACTTTGTCTCATTTTGAGAATTGCTATGAACGTATTTTCTCAAATACACTTAGTTGTCATTTCCATTGGATTCGCTGGGGAATACAATAAGGACAGACTCAGTGTAGTATTTTCAACTGAAAGATACATGGTTTTTAAATAGCCTCACAAGTCATCTCTTAAATGAATGATTTCTTGTTATTTGAGTGAGAGACTTTTACATTCTCCCACCAAGGCAACAATGGTGTTGATAATAATATTTACGTATTCTATAGTGAGGAATCCATTTTCTGACATTTTATACTTATGACTCAACTTTCTCCTGAGAGCATCCCTAGTACAAGGACATTTTTGTCTTATTTTACTAAGGTGGGCTAGATAGCTTACTGAAAGTCACACACATGGGCAGGAATAAGAGTCTATATTTTCTGATTTGGGGATCACTGAGGTTTATTTGTGTGGTTTCACGATTTTTGTTATTTATGTTTAAAAAATCTATGAATTCATAAAACATTACCTACTGCCAAGGTCTACATTGCTGCAAAATTTTGAGGATGAATACAATTAAATAATCCTGTTGGGCATTTCAGGCATTGGTATAAGGGACTTCCAAGTACTAACTCATTTAGCCTTCCCAAGAAAGTTATGAAGTATGGATTATTGTGATTGAGATTTTATTGATGAAAAAACTTAGGTACAGGATAATTTGATCCAGATCATCCAGTCAGTAGTTGTAAAAGCCCACACTCAAATCTAGGAAATGTCTTTCAGAATCTCTGCTTTTAACATCTGGCTGTTATATGGAATAGATTCTCTGTATTCAATCTAGATAATAATATTTTTAGATGCTTGTCTCAGTATTATAAAAACCACCAGAGGTCATTTTAAACAGACTGCTTCACAAAAATACTATTTCACCAAATATCTGATTGTTCTCTTCAGTGACATTATATGACTCAGATTTTTGCAGCATCTGTTATTTTTAATCATCATCTTGTCACTTGGGATTTAAGTATTAGGTCTGAATATTGATCTCCATTACCAGTCAAGAGGCATTCTATTGGAATTTCACATTGACTTAGCAATAAAACAAAATATAGAAGTCTACCTAGAAAATTATTATTTCAGCAATTTCATGGTTTAAAGAAATGGTCTTTTGTGTATTTAAGTATTATGGTTTGCCTTACTTTTTGATTTTGATACTGCCTACCTCTTTTTTTTTTTAAGACAGAGTCCTGCTCTGTTGCCCAGGCTGGAATTAACTGGTGCCACCCCAGCTCACTGCAACCTCCACCTCCCGAGTTCAAGCAATTCTCTTGCCTCAGCCTCTCAAGTAGCTGGAATTACAGGCACATGCCACCATGCCTGGCTAATTTTTTTTTTTTTTTTTTTTTTGTATTTTGTATTAGAGACAGGGTTTCACCAAGTTGGCCAGGCTGGTCTAAAACTCCTGACCTCAGGTGATCTGCCAGCCTCGGTCTCCCAAAGTCCTGGGATTACAGACTCGAGCCACCACACCCGACTCTTCCTACATTTTAAAATAAGTTTTATGAGGAGAGGATTCTTACCCAGGATCAGGAAGGATTTTTCTATTATCTTAAAACCTCAAAAGATTTCTTTTGGTAGACACACTGCTATATCCCTACACCATGAGTTTTGGGGCACTTTTATTTATGTAATGGCAGCACCTAGCATTGTGGCCAGGTGCCCAACATGTGATAGGAGTTAAAAAACAATTGTCCAATAAATGAATTTGTATCACTAGTTTTAAAATTAGATTTGTCTGTTTTGAAAGGTAGCTAATAATAAGAATATATATATATATTTTTACAAGTTATTGGCTAGGAAAAATATTACTTTAATGTATTTTTTCCTCCTTCCATATTGCTTTTCTACTAGAGAAATATTTATTGTCTCTTGAGATACATTTTTTAAATAGCATCTGAATTTCTTTCCACAAACCCATTTACAAATAAGATTTAATAAGAGAGAAAAATATCTTATTGCATATTTCCAAATTTCCATGTATATTCATGCCATTAACATGATTCTTAATCCACACAATACAGAAGCATCTGTTTGTCATTTAATGCTACTATAGTGTGGTTTTGGCACCAGCAAGAAATAATTTTTTCTTGCATTAATGGAGAACTAAATTTATAATATCCTGGCTTTTGTGAGAGAGCAAACCTTTTCAGAACTATAATAATTTTTATAAAAAAACTAAAAATAATGCTATTAAAAGCTGTCAAAAATCCAAGGTGTACAATTTAGTTGACTGTCTTTTTAAATTTTATTTTATGTTTGTGTTTGAGATAGTCTGTTCAAAGAACATTGAAACAGGAGAAAGAGCACTGGCTGGGAGTCAGGAAATGTAAACGCTTCCTTAGGTAACTGTCATCAGTAAAATGAAAAATGAAATTGGATTAGAACACCTGTCATATCCATTTATAAAGAGGTTAAGTTTCATAATATAAATACTTATATGAGAACACATGGACACAGGGAGGCGAACAACACACACCAGGGCCTGTCAGTGGTAGAGAGGGGAGGGAGCACATCAGGACAAATAGTTAATGCATGTGGGGCTTAAAACCTAGATGATGGGTTGATAGGTGCAGCAAACCACCATGACACATGCATACCAATGTAACAAATCTTCATGCTCTGCACCTGCATCTCGGAACTTAAAATAAAAATTATAAATAAATAAACACTTATGAAATATAAATATAATTTATATAATACATAATATAGCACCTAACAGAAACCAGCCAGCTGAGTGTAGAAAATAAGGAACAAAATATAGATATGGAAGAAAGATAACTGATTTGAGAGTTCCAGATCCAACACTATCCCATGCTCATAATATCACCTTGGAAGAGTCATATGTGATATTTGGACCTCGTTCTTGTCATCTAGAAAATGGTAGAATGGTTTGGTCCAGATGATCTCAAAAGTCCCTTTTAGCTCTCAAAATTATACGTTCATTATGATTCATATTGGGACACTTCTCTCAGATTGAACCTCTTTTCTGACTTAAGGAAGGTTAAATCTTTGAGTAGTTTTGTAATTAGACATGATTTAGGAAACAGTTGTCAGCACAATTATACAACACTTGAAGCGTATTCTGTGATTGGATCCCATTTTGAGCCAGGACTGGAACTCCAGCAGATGGCACTATGCCATCACCGCGGGACCAGCCAGCCCTTAAATGTAAGCACTCATCGCTCACTCAAAAGTCTTCATCATTTGCAGTAATCAGCAGTGCCATGCTCTTTTTCTTTATTATTATCAGCTGAATTTAATACTTTCTAATTTGAATAATTATGTGCTGTTTAATTCTCCACTCTGCTGACAGGTGGATAAAAGTTGAAAGAGGAGTTTGCCAGTTCTAAACCTTGTGTAAATAACAGGGCAGGGGTAATGAAGTTGTCTTTTCCCAATAAGAAAGATTATCGAATGCTACCTTTCCTGAAGGCTGCTGGACCAGACAGACATTGAGACCATGCACTCTGTGAAGGCAAGAACCATGCCTGATTCATGTTTGTATTGCTATGCCCTAGCTTATTCAGAGGTGATTAATAAAGCTGTGGGATGGGTTAAAAACAGAATACAGGATTACTAACATAGGGTGTATGTAGATAGATGTGGAGATGATAATGTATAGCAATTTTCTTCCAGTACTTCAAATTTTAAAGGAGAGTAGTAGGTACAGTGATCAGCTGAGAGGGAAGATGAAGAGGCACTAGAAGTTCAGACGGCAGAGAAAAAGTTGTAAAATGTCTTTTAGGAGAGTGGGAGACCACATGAAATATACTAGAATAATATGGTATGATTCCAGAGCATATGGCATGATGACTGACCAGTTTTTAAAATAAGCTGAAGGTTTCGGTTCTGATTTAAAACAAGAATAATAAAGCTGCAAATTTAACTCCAGCTATGTTCACAGGGGCAGGCATGGTACAGGTAGAAAGTTTGACATAGTCATTTTTGAGATTTTTACCCCACAAAAACCAGAGAGATAAATGGGATCAAGAGGGTCAAGGGTGATTGCAGTGATTGACCATGGAATTTAAGATGAATAAAGAAAAAAATAGAATGTTAAGGAATAAAAATAAGGGAGGACCTATGAATTCAAGGTCCTGGTAGGGTTGAAAGACAGTTAAAGTGTTAGATGAAGTCAGGTGAAATGTTAGTGGTGGCAGTCAGCAAGAAACATATAAAACTGAAATTATGGAAAGGTTGTAGTTATTGGCAATGACAAATCCTAGAATATGACCACAAGAGTTATGACTGAGGTAGCGTGAAGGGTAACATTACTGAAAGAGAGGAGTCTTAGAAAGAGGCCAACGTGTTAGAAATAGTCTTTGTAAGTATCTTAAAATCAACAGGAAGAAAGTCAGAAGTAGTGTTCGAAAGAGTGACAGTGAGTAAAATGGAGATCATCAAGGAATCAGTGAGAATGAGACAAGGGCACTCCCCGACCAGATGATAATCATGTTGAGGATACAATTAATGAGATGACACATTCAAAGAGTATTTTAGGGGGGAGGGAAGGAGAATGGTTTGAAAACAACGAAAAATAATGAGGACATTTCCTCAGCACATGCGCATGGGGAGGATATAAAAGTCACCATTTGAAAGGACTGCAAAGAAAGTGGAGTAGTCAGAAGATCTAGAATTCCGTTAGGGCAAGAAGGTGAAATAGTCACAGAGAAAGAGCATACTGTAATCAAGGAAGAGCATAGATAACATGTGATAATGATGACCGTAATATTTAGAGGAAATCATGAAAAAGCTTTCAGTATTTGTGAAAGAATGGAGAAAAGAAGTAGAACAGAGGGATAGTTGACCTTTGTGAAAATTAGCATAAAAAATGAGAGGTGACTAACATGAAAAGGAAAAAAAGGTGTAATAATATTTATAAGTCACTGTGGATTCAAGGAAGATGATAGTGGTGAAGCTTTGGAAGCTGGTGTAAAGGAAAGAACAGGTGTTAGGATTCTTTTGCTGATGCTCATTAATGGAAGTAATGAGATCTATGGAAGCTGTGTTTAGTCCCACTCTATGATACCTTGGTGACCCTTGCTGATGAGAGCATCAGATCCCCACTCGGACTTGTGGATTGGTTGAAGGGTGAGCTGAAACATCAGTGCACAGTTTCTGTATTGAAGGCTGATGATGGAGTTTAAACTCCTCAGGAGGTCATTTGTTATTTGCATGGTAGGGGCCTACTCTTCAGTGGTGATAGGTATAGAAGGTTCTGAATTTTTCTGAGAAAAAATTCTCTGTTTTCTTTTTAGGAATTTTTATTATTTGGATGTTGGGCCCTCCTGCAATGATCCTCTAATTTTCTTGTCTTTTTTTCTGCAGTTTTTGTATATTTGCCTATTCTTGCCAAATTTCTTCAACTTTATTTTTTCTACATTCATAGGAATAATGGGGAGGGGGTTGGATGACACTCGAGAGACCTTTCCTTGTCTGTTTTCCAAGAAAAAGCATCTAGTGGTTGTTTTGTGGGTGCAAGATTTTTTCTTCTCTCACAAGACATTATCATTTCTTTGGTGCTTTCTTTTCCATAAATTACTTTATTTCCTTAACGTTACTTTCTTTTTTCATTAGGCACTACAATGTCAGTAAACAGCATGGTACTGGTACCAAAACAGAGATATAGACCAATGGAACAGAACAGAGGCCTTGGAGGCAACGTCACAATCTACAACCATCTGATTTTTGACAAACATCACAAAAACAAGCAATGGGGAAAGGAGTCCCTGTTTAATAAATGGTGTTGGGAAAACTGGCTAGTTACGTGCAGAAAGCAGAAACCGGACCCCTTCCTGACACCTTACACTCTAATTAAATCCAGATGGATTAAAGACTTAAACATAAGACCTAACACCATAAAAACCCTGGAAGAAAACCTAGGTAATACCATTCAAGACATAGGCATAGGCAAGGACTTCATAAGTAAAACACCAAAAGCATTGTCAACAAAAGCCAAAATAGACAAATGGGACCCAAGTAAACTCCACAGCTTCTGCACAGCAAAAGAAACAATCATTAGAGTGAACCAGCAACCAACAGAATGGGAAAAAATTTTTGCAATCTACCCATCTGACAAAGGGCTAATATCCAGAATATACAAAGAACTAAAACAGATTTACAAGAAAAAAACAAGCAAGTCCATTCAAAAGTGGGTGAAGGATATGAACAGACACTTTACAAATGAAGACATATATGAGGCCAACGAACATACGAAAAAATGCTCATCATCACATTTGCATTGATAGAGAAATGCAAATCAAAACTACATTGAGATACCATCTCATGCCTGTTAGAATGGTGATCATTAAAAGATCTGGAGCCAACAGATGCTGGAGAGGATGTGGAGAAATAGGAACACTTTTACACTGTTGGTGTGAGTGTAAACTAGTTCAACCATTATGGAAGACAGTGTGGCAATTCCTCAAGGACCCAGAAATAGAAATTTCATTTTACCCAGCAATCCTATTACTGGGTATATATCCAAGGGATTATAAATCATTCTATTATAAGGACACATGGACACGAATGTTCATTGCAGCACTGTTTACAATAGCAAAGCCTTGGAACCAATCCAAATGCTCATAGATGATAGACTGGACAGGGAAAATGTGGCACATATACACCATGGAATACTATGCAGCCATAAAAAATGAGTTGGTGTTCTTTGTAGGGACATGGATGAACCTGGAGACCATCATTCTCAGCAAACTGACACAAGAATAGAAAATCAAACACCACATGTTCTCACTCATAGGTGGGTGTTGAACAATGAGAACACATGGACACAGGGAGGTTAGCACTACACACTGGGGTCTGTGTGGGGGAACTAAGGGAGGGACAACATGGCATGGGGAGTTGGGGAGGGATAACATGGGGAGAAATGCTGGATATAGATGATGGGGAGGAAGGCAGCAAACCACATTGCCGTGTGTGTACCTATGCAACAATCTTGCATGTTCTTCACATGTACCTCAAAACCTAAAATGCCATAAAATATATATTTTTTTAAAAATTTCTGTAATGCGGCAAGAGGTTGTCAACTACTGGAATTAACCAAAGTAAACAGGCCAAGAACAAGATGTTACCCTTGGCTTTTTCCAAAAAGAATGTCTGTAGGTATTTTCTTTGAGCCACTAAACTTCTACAAAGAAGAATCTTTCAATATCTTTAGAAAGTAAAACAGTGGAAGGGGGTATAATGTATATAAATTTCATCTAATCTCCATTTCTAATAAGATACCTTAGTTCCCACCCTTTTTTCTGTCATTATTCCCTCCAATTCTAGTTATACATAGAATAAATGTCACGGGAATAGTTGTATTAAGCACAGATTAAGAAAAATTTCTTCTAAGGGATCTAAGGGTTTCTTACAGAGACTCACAGATAACCTCCCAGCGTTCATCCCACCTCTTTCCTCCACATCCTGAGGTTTAGAGAGTTTCTAATTCCTTAGCCTCCAATGGGCTCTGCTTTGTAAATTAGCTTGTTTCTAAATGGCATTTTCTCCTGCTGCCCTGAATTTCAGCTTTCTCAGCTCTGCTAAGCTTCTGATTGCTAATACAGCTGTTTTTCAGCCTCTAAAAATTTACTAAAGTTTCTCACATACTGTTGCCTCCTTTCCTGTACTTGGTGCCTGGTGGCTCATTTCTTTCTATCCCCCACACCGCCCCCCCACCCCCATGCTGGTATTTCAGCAGGATATGTAAATGAAGCAGAGATTGTATTTAATTTCCCTGTAATCCATCATTCCCTTCTGCTGGTAGAACAGAAAGCCTCCTGCTAAGACTCCTGTTGGAGCAAGTGTAACCTGGAGTTAATGTTCGTGTAGCCAACAATGATTTTGTTGTCATTGTTGTAAAAACCACACATAAAACTAGGAATGCAAATTTGGTTTTGCCATTTTCTCAAAGGAAAGAGATTTATACACCTGTCCTATTTAATTCTATGTGATAAATGTCACTATTGACATGTTACAGAGGTGCCAGCTGAACTTTGCATAAGGGAACTTAACGAGCTTGCTAAGTGTGGAAGCAAACTTTGTCCCAGGTCTCTTTGAACCCAGAAATCATCCTCCTGACACTGTATCACACATCCTCCTTCAGGACCTCAAACTGACCTTAGTTATCTAGTTTGGAGAAATTATTGGGAATATGTTGTAATTTAATGAATTTGCATGAAAATATAATTGCTGTGATATATTAAAGTATTAGGTGACATCACACTAATGATTTCAAGTCTCTGTGTTCTTTAACATAAGAAGTCATAGATTAGTCATTTTTAGACAGTTTCCCTGTATTCTTTGGGCATGGGGTGGTGGAAGCCCAGTGCAGAGAGGCAGAAGGAAGAAGAAAAGTAGAGTAGGAAGTGTGAGAATGTGCATTGTACATTTAATCTATGCTTGTGCAGCATGTCCAGGCACACCAGCTTCAATTCACTTCATCATGAGAGACAAAAATAAACATAATAAGATAGAAGACATTCTCTAGCCTCAAAAAATTGAACTATCTTAAAACATATGTATATATTAGAAATATTTGCAAATGAATTTCTTGACAGAGGCAAGACAAATATGGTGCCATAATTCAGCAGATGAGACTCAAGAATCCTTGGTGAACTGGCCATTACACCCTCTAAAAATTGGATTTACAGGCTTGTATATTCCAACAGTGCCTTCCAATCAAATCTATCATATCCTAAATGACATGACATAAACAAAGCCTCTTTTTCTAATGAGTTTCTTGTGTTTTTCTCCTCTGTTTCCCTGCTAACATTCTTTTCTCATCAGCAAGGGCAACACATTTGTTCTTTAAAATAAATTTGAATTGAAATTACAAAAGAAGAGTGGGTGGTAAATTCCTGGCAAGGTATATAATCTGATGAGACATAAAAATAATGAAATTTCAGCCAACTTCACCAGAGCCTGAAGGTTTAACTCTATAAAAAGTATCAGAGAAAGAAGATTGGCACTGATGTGTTAAAATTGCAAGATTAATCCTCACCACAGCAAGAAATAGGATGATTTACTGATGAAAACTTTCATGTTACAAGTCAGTGACATCAATAATTGCTTTCAGTGTAACAACTAGAATCTAGATTGTAACTTATTTTTGTCATCATTGTTTTAGCTTTTATTTTCAATGTGTGAAGAATGTGTAGAAGGATTTCGCTCTGTACAGAATCAGGCTCGTGATAGAACAGCCCTCAGCCCACAGCACTACTCCATCTGCCCTGTTTATCCTTAACCTAGAAAGCAAGACAGACCATTGGAGGTGCTTGACTAGAAGTTCTCTTTGCTTCTATAAAGTTCATTGGCTTCTTTGCTTTGCTTTCTTATTTTCACAATATTGTATGACTGATCTCAAAGAATTATCTGAGTAGTAATACATTTCACCATCACCGAGTAACATATTGAGTGAGTACTTTTGACACTGTAAAAAAACTTTACATTAGTTATTTGACTTAATATAATACTCAGAATTATTCACTTTAGGAATATTGTTACCACCTCCACTTTAGTTTTGAGAAATGTGAGTGGCAAAAAGTAAAACAACATACTCAAGGTCACACCACTGAGAAGTGTGTTAGGTAAGTTAGTCTGAATATTAGTTGCTAAATTATATCAGCAACAATCGAATTTTTTAGTAGAGTCCATTAACTTAAAATTCACTAATCATGAACTTTACAAAATGTCAGTTCAAGAATCCATCAAACTCTATTTTAAATGTCCACAATGTAATGAGCTTAATTAGGAATAACTTAGTCACACGTGGAATAAACTGTTTCTTTCAGAAACACCCACATGATAGCCTGAAGGAAGTTAGTAATACCTCAGAATTGGACCTTCCAGAAAATATGTGTCATTGTCCAGTTCACATCAGCAGAGTCTACAGAACTCTGTGACCCAAAGACCAAAAGTCTGCTGACCCAAAGACCAAAATGTCTGCTGACCCAAATTTACATTTCCCTTTGCTTGCCATATGTCTCAGCAGCATACAGATGAGTTGGCATTATATATATTGCCAAGGGCACAGATAAACGTGCTGTAAGTAGTTAATAATAGTGAATTTATTCAAGAGGTTTATTATATAGAAAAAAATGGTTTTTAAATTCAGCAAAAATTGTATCTGTTCATAAGCATTCCTTTCTGAATTGATCTTATTTTAAGGAGGACTAGACTTCAATGGGGGTAGACAGAAGCACATCAAAAGTGGATTCCTTTAATATGGTTTTAGCTAATGAGACAAAGAAAATAAGCAAAACAAATTTAAAAAGTCAATATTCCTTAATCAAACAGGAAAATGCAAAAGTCAATTAAATATATAGTATTGCTTACCACTCAAATTTTCAAAACATCTACAAATCATAGTGGCTGTTCTGGGAACACTTACTGTGTTCCATGCCCTATGAGAGCTTATTCAGATAATTTATTTTATTTTACCTTCTTGAAAACTGCTACAAACACTTATCTGTAGGATTGAGACATTATTTGGGCATGTAGATGGCACTCTACACTTATACTATGAAAAAGGTTAGGATACAAACAGGATAAATGTCAAGTTTTAGAGAAGGTTTACTATGTCGTCTTTGATTAAATGTGCCAATTTAAATGAAAATCTGCATAAAGACACTAAGATTGCCACAGAGGGTGGACCTCACAGTCTGAACTGTGAAGTGCAATAGGTCAGGCAGAATGGGTGCAGCTCCCCACCATTCACATCTCCAAGCAGGTCCAAACAGCTCCTTCTAATTTACAAGGATAACGAAATATATCTAATTGATCCTACTCACTGCTAGGAAGCAATACATTAACTGGCAGAATACCATGGCCTTATTCTTGCCAGATTTGTCCTAGTAAAATCAAATCAAACCAACATGTATCTAGGCAAAAAACCTTAAGTATATTTTTCCTCATTTCCCCCAATTTTGAATGAAAAATGTGTGGTTTTCAGTAAGGAGCTTCTAGGCTCATGAAGTTTAGAGACAGATTTATGCACCATGTGATTAAGCATAATTAACCAAATTAGGAATATTATTTTGCCTCTCTTTATTACACCTATTCTAGAACAGGCACAAAAATAAATGCCTAAAAGACCAAACCTTGATTAGAGTCATGTCATGTGTCCAGTAAGATATTTTACAAAAGAAAAACAATCAAGAAACATTAAACACAATGAGTGCTCATAAACATTTCTTGTCTTCATTGTTTGTAATGTGATTTGGAAGTAAGGAAGTTCTCAACTCCTGCAAGTAAGTGAAAACACATAAAACATAGATTGCTGTTCTGTAAGGATAACAAATATGTTGTGTTATTTGCCATTTAAATATTCAAAACATCTATAAATAATAGATGCTCTCATTTGAGAGCACTTACTAATGACCATGCACTATGAGAGTTTTATCTATATTATTTCACTTTATTTTCATCATCACTTAATAAGGTAAGAGTTAATGCTTCATTTTATAGGTGAGAAAAATAGGAGCTTAAGGATCAACTATTTTTTCCAAGGTTAAACAACTAGTGGTCCTGATACTGATCATAGCTGTCTGAAACCAAAACCTGTCTTCTTGGTGACACTATTATAGTTCCTCTTATCAAGTGTTTGACTCCTGGTAAATTTACTAGTTACTGTTTATTTGTGTTGCTATAAAGGAACACTTGAGGCTGGGTAATTTATAAAGAGGTTTATTTGGCTCATGGTTCTGCAGACTATACAAGCATAGCACCAGCGTCAGTTCCACTTCTGGGGAGGTTTCAGGAGGTTTGCAGTTATGGTGGAAGGCAGAGGGGAGACAGCCTGTCACATGAAGAGAAGAAAAGCAAGAAAGAGAGAGAGGGAGACAGAGAGAGAGTGTGTGTGGGGAGAGAGAGAGAGAGAGAGAGAGAGAGAAAGAAAGGACGAGAACAAGGTACCAGGCTCTTTTAAACAACCAGCTGTCCAGTGAACTAACTGGGCAAGAACACACTCATCACCAAGGGGATGGTGCTAAACCATTCATGAGGGTGGGATCCCTCCCCATGATCCAATACCTCCCAATAGGCCCCATCTCAAACACTGGGGATCATATTTCAACATGAGATTTGGAGGGGACGCACATTCAAATCATTTCAACTACATCATCAAGTATTAACCCTCTGGAAAATATAATACAAATGTCCTTTTAAGTATTTAAAGACAATTTCAGACTACCTCCATAAAATATGCTGCATGCATAATAAAGGGTGTATCTGGATTTCTAAGTGTCACATCTTGAAGCTCTCCCTCTCCTGCTGGAAAAGGAGTCAGAAAATTCAAGTCCCCCTCTTGACATACCACATGCCTATTTGTCCATTGAGATAGGCTGACCTTTTCAAGCAATGTGCAGCACCCCTTAGCTTCATAAAATGTTCAGTGTAGAAAGAATATGCTCCGTATCCATAATAAAGTCACCACAAATCAAATAAATGACCAGGTTGCATTCCCCAGTCTAATTCTCAATCCTTGGAGTCTGTCTCTTTTTGCATCAAAAATCCAGGCAATGACATGCTATGATCCCTACCAATTAGATAGTGTTGCCTGATCAAGACATATTTTCTCCTAATTAAATGCTAAAAAGGTTGGAACGGTGTATGTTACCATGACTGCATTTATTGTCTTTGTTCAATACAATTTTAATGAACAATACAGCAAGTGATGAAATGGCCTGAACTCATCTTGTCTTTAATAGTTGCTACATTTAATTTTATTCAACATTTAGTGTGCAGATCTAAAGCATCATTTAAAATCATTTATCAACAGTTGATCAAACATACTGTACAAAAGTAATATGAAAAATACTGGAAACAAATATTAAGAGATATTTTTGCTCAAGTTTATAGAGTATAACAAATGATTCAGCAAAAAGTAGGATAGATTTTTTAAAAGGAGGAATTTTTTTTAAGTAGCACAGTGAAATAATAATGTTTTTCAAGTTAGAATACCATGGACTAGTGGGCAGTTGTGGGAGAAGGGCAAAACTGCTTCCAAAATTAATATATTGAGTATAAATTTGCTGATAAACAGCTATAAAAATAGAAATAACAAATACATTAATATGTGCATTAAATGCTTACTTTCCAATCACTTTCTTTTATTTATTTTGATATAGGATTATTATAAACATTTTTTAAGAGAGGAAATTAAGTCTGAGAATTTTATTAATTTCTCCTGAATCGTGCAGGGAAATGTGTGCTAGGCCCAAATTCAGATTCAGATCTGTCTATCTCCAGGGTTCAGGCTTTTAACCATGAAGCATAGTTTGAAAAAATAAAGTCTGCAGTCCCCAAGTTACAGCAGAACTAGAGAAACAACATTTGAACACACGTACCCCTATTTGGCATCCATTTCAACAGAACCATGTTTTCTTCATCTCCCAAAGCAGACAAGAAGAAATCCTTACTAAGACTTTTCTGCAAGTTAGCTATCAAATGGCCTAACACACTCATACAGGCATTGATTAGAATCTGTATAAAGTGTGAAGTTCTGAAAGGAGGAAAATGTAAATTCCATGATTAATTCATTTCGGTAAAATATTACATTTTCAGAAGTATATTTTGTGAAAAGGGAAACTAAGTTGGCTACTTTCTTAAACAAAGAGAAAATATTGTTAATTACTTTCTATTCATGGGAAATCTCTAACGCTAACAACAAATAGAAGGATCATGGCATTAGGTGGCCAATAAAAATTTTGTGATTAGAAAAGAGTCCACGAGAGGTATCAAGAAATGTTTAAATATATTAATTAGTGTGTTAATGTTTTATTTACATTTTGTTTTATTTTTAAAACAAATACAAAATAATGATCACACATGCAACTTCCCAAATTTTCTATCCTATATGTTTTCTTTACAAAAGAAAATAGATAGCATTCTACCTTTATTATTTATTAATTTTGAGGCAAAATATTTTAATATTAACTTTTGGATAAAATGAAAATATGTCACATTAATTGTAGACACCTATTTTAAGATGCATCCAATTCCCACCACACAAAAAAAAATAATAAATGTTTGAGGTGATAGAGATGCCAATTACACTAATTTGATCATTACACAATGCATATATGTATTGAAACATCACACTGTACACCATAAATATGTATGATCATTATGTATCAATTAAAATAAGGTTCTTTTGTGTGTGTGTGTATGTGTTTTTGAGACAGAGTTTCATCTTGTTATTCAGGCTTGAGTACAATGGTGTGACTTGGCTCACTGCAACCTCCGCCTCCTGGGTTCAGGCAATTCTCCTGCCTCAGCCTCCTGAGTAGCTGGGATTACAGGCACACACCACCATGCCCAGCTAATTTTTGTATTTTAGTAGAGACAGGGTTTTACCTCGTTGACCAGGATGGTCTCAATCTCTTGACCCTGTGATCCATCCGCCTCGGCCTCCCAAAGTGCTGGGATTACAGGCATGAGCCACCGCGCCCGGCTTAAAATAAATTTTAAAAGTAAAATTATTTAAAAAGTAGTGTTTTAGATTTAAGTCTTCATAATGGTCATGTTATTTATATTAAACTGTTTCCATTATTCAGTTAAATTACTTAAAAGACACACTGAGTCTTCAGAATTTTAAAAGTATTCTGATATTGTCATCCTTGTGTGTTAATTAATTCATACTAGTTAAACATATAGGAGCAACTCATTGATAACACGAGCTGTTCTTTTAAAGCTATGTTATGTTGAGGTGAAATAAAATTGTTGTTCCAGTGCCCCCATCCAATTATTTTGTACTATAGATATCTATTCTTCATACAGGAAAATTAAAGAAGTAGTTCCATCATTAGTGATACTGGAGATCTGGGAAGGGAAGAACATGGACCCTTTAAATGATACAGAATGGGGCAGGGAAGTGCTGAGTAGAGAAAGGTGGGTTCCTGGCTAGGGCTCCACCTTTAAGGACCTAGGTAAGGACAGGCATTTCCTGCCCAAATGTTGCATTTCCCAGGACCACCCTGTCTTGCCACGCCCCATTTTGTGCGTATAGAAGCCCTGAGACCCTAGTAGGCCAACACAGAAGTGACTGGATGTTGTGAAGGACACATCAGCAGAAGAAGATACAAGCAGCTGGTAGTGAAGAGCCTTCTGGCAGAAGAGCATGACAACTGGCATGGGCAGGCTGGCAGGTCATCCACCAGTGGGATGATGTGGAATCTGGCTGGGGCAGTCAGAGGAGAGCCGGGGCCACCGAACTGCCCAGCTCCAGAGGAAAACCATCTCCCACTTGCTCCCACTTTGACTGAGGCTGAAAGCTATTTCCACTCAATAAAACTTTGGGCTCATTCTCCTAGCCCACATGTGGTCTGATTCTTCTGGTACACCAAGGCAAGAGAACCCAGGATACAGAAAGCCCTCTGTCCTTTTGATAAGGAAGAGAGTCTAACTGAGCTGGTTAGCACAAACTACCTATAAATGACAAATTGTAAGAGCACTTGTAACACACCCGCTGGGGCTTCAGCAGCTGTAAACATTCACCCCTAAACGTCGGGTGCGGGGGGGTGCCGTCTGTGTGCTCCCCTAGAAGGCTGAGCAGCAGGGCACTGAAGAGGCAAGCCACACCCACGTTGCCCGCCCTGCCAGGGAGATAAGGGAACCTTTCCTATTTCATTAGCAATGTGACTCATTACTAGAAAGCAAAATATACAAACTATAATTCCTATTGCATGATCTATACAAAATATAACTTGTTTTGTATTATTTACATGTATGTAAATTTTCCCACTTTATGGAGACCTGTGTTATTTCAGAATAAGATTTCTTTAGCTACCATAACTAAAACAAAAATGTATTTCAGAATATAATTTTTTTAGCTACTATAACTAAAAAAAAAAAAATGATTAAAAAGCATTCATGGCTGTGTGCGGTGGCTCATGCCTATAATCCCAGCACTTTGGGAGGCTGAGGTGGGTGGATCACAAGGTCAAGAGATCCTCCTGTCTCTACTAAAAATACAAAAATTAGCTGGGCATGGTGGTGCGCGCTGTAGTCCCAGCTACTCGGGAGGCTGAGGCAGGAGAATTGCTTGAACCCAGGAGGCGGAGGTTGCAGTGAGCCGAAATCGTGCCATTGCACTCCAGTCTGGGTAACAACAGCGAAACTCCATCTCAAAAAAAAAAAAAAAAAAAAAAGGCATTCAAATTATCTCATTCCAGCTCCATAGATCAGTTTCCAAAGAAGACCTATTAATTTGAAATTCCTACTCAAGAATCTGCCAAATTCTACCAACTTAATAGGCTTACCCTCATCACCTACATATCTTATATCACCAGGTCAAAAAGATAGCATCAATACTTCAACAATGTAAGTAGTAATCACAGATTCATAACTCATCTGCATAACAACATAGACTCCTACGAAAGATAATTGTGACTCAAATTTTGTTCTGTGTCCAATGAAACAAAAGTATCTTTGTTATAGAATAGAGCTTCCAGATAAGGTTTAGTTATCTGGCAGGCTCTACTGTGTGTTACATAGATCTGTACTGGAAAATTTCATTCTATGTCTCTACAGTTCCAAATACTGGACCCAATGCTATTTCTTTTAAATTAATCAGGTTAACCAGACCAAAGGATACCAGCAAAAATAAAAGGAAACTGCCTTAGAAATATTTTTTCAGGGATAAAAAAAATAAAAAGGCTAGGCAGTAGAGAAATTAACACAAAAAACAAATGTGTGATGCCTGAAATAAGTCAAAACATAAAGACTTCAACTTCCACTTTATGATAATAAAACACTGAAGCAGTATATATTATTTTTCCCTTCCCATTTTGAATCTTAACTTTGTATTATATTTTAAAAAGTAGTCAATATAGCACAAGATATAATAAAGAAGTTGGTTATGTTTTTCATTCACCACTGTAAATAACAATAAAATTTGGCAAAATATATGAAAAAAAACTGTTTTCAGGCATTAGAAAGCAAGTATCATAAAGCTGGCATCCTGGATAGAAGCATATGTACAAGTGAGTTCCATGTGCACCCTGCTTTCAGCATGGGAGCGTTTCTAAATGCAATGCAGGGAAGCAGTAAGCACCATTCCTGATCTTCTGATACTGAAGCAGTTAGAACTTGACAGACTGAACTCCAGAGAAGTGGAAAATGCATGGATGTCCCAGAAATCTGCCTAAGGGTTACTCAGAGGTCCTAGGCTCAATGCCAAGTTGCTCATTGTCAGAGAGACTTTATGAGGCCCAACGGAGGTCAACTGTTACTCAGCTGAGACCTGAACATAGATATCAAGGATCACACCCTGAGATTCTAATTTAACCAGAAAGGAGGAACCTTGGTGACCACCCCAAACATTCATTCCAGTCAGCAGAAGGCAGTAAGAAACATGCTCTAGTAGTATGAACAATGCCTTAAATTTAAGAGTAAACGTGAAATGTATGCACTCTATAATGCTTAAAACTAAGCTTCATAGTTGAATGATATATTATCCTTTGGGTATATACCCAGTGATGGGACTGCTGGTTCTAGATCCTTAAAGAATTGACAATGGTCTTCCACAATGGTTGAACCAATTTGCACTCCCACCAACAATGCAAAAGCGTCCCTATTTCTCCACATCCTCTCCAGTATCTGTTGTTTCCTCACTTTTTAATGATCGCCATTCTAACTGGCAAGATGCAGCACTATTCACAATAGCAAAGACTTGGAGCCAACCCAAATGCCCATCGATGATAGAGTGGATAAAGAAAATGTGGCACATATGCACCATGGAACACTATTCAGCCATAAAAAAGAATGAGTTCATATCCTTTGCAGAGACAGGAATGAAGCCGTAAACCATCATTCTCAGCAAACTAACACAGAAACAGAAAGCCAAAAACCTTATGTTCTCACTCATAAGTGGGATTTGAACAATGAGAACACATGGACACAGGGAGGGGAACAATATACACCAAAGCCTGTCGGGGAATAGCGGTCAAGGGGAGGGATAGCATTAGGAGAAGTAGATGGAGACTAATGTAGACAACGGGTTGATGGGCATAGCAAACCACAGTGGCACATGTATATCTATTAAAAAACCTGCACGTTCTGCACTTGTATCCCAGAAATTAAAATAATAATAATAAAACTAATCTTTAACAGGGTCACAGTAATTTGCTAGGAATTTGTCTACTTAAATAAAACTCAATACTCTATACAGGGAAATAACATAATGCAGAGTCTCTGCATTGTATCATTCACTGTATTCAGGATATAATTTTAAAAAATTACTAGTCATGTGAGAAAGTTTAAAAATATGACAAGATTAAAAGAAAAATCTGTTAATAGAAATATATCAGATATTGGAATTATCAAACAAGGACTTTTAAATAACTATAAATATTAAAGACTAATATTAGAGGAAAATAAAAACTATATGGGTGAGCATGATGGAAACTATAGAATGGAAATGTAAACTCTAAAGAAAGAACAGAAGAGATAATATAGAATTTTGAAAAGGTAAAATATCTGTTATGGAATATTTACTCTAGCCTACCAGCAGACTAACCACAGAAGAAAGGCTCACTGCTTAAATCACAACCGGATAATATTCAATTGTTTATTCATTTATTTATTATATACTTATAATCTAAACTCCATGAAATCAGAGTTCTTGTCTGTATTGCTCACTGCCATATCATTAGTGGATAGAATGTTTCTAGCACTTATTGGTGTTTAATTAAATGTTGCTGAATAAAGCGATGAAAGACACTTAAAGATGTAGAGAATAATTTAAAAAGTTGTCCTATGTCCAAGCAACACTCAAGAGAGACTATGAAGTGTAATACAGAAATGATTACACAACGATGATGGTAACACTGCATTTTTATTCTGGAATACAACTGAAACTGTAAATTTCAATCTACAAAATAATCTGAGGTTATTAAGAATCAGTTAAAGATATGTCTATTTTATATGGCCAATTAGGCAATAACCTCATTATAATTTTATAGAACATGATCTTAGTCCATTGTCTGTTGCCAAAACAAAATACAAGAAACTGAGTAAATTTTTTTAAATGAAATTTATTTCTTATAGTTCTGAAGGCCGGGAAGTCTAAGAGCAAGTTACCGGCATCTGGTGAGGGCCTTCCTGCTACATCATAAAATGACAGAAGGCATTATATGAGGGTAAGAGCACATGTGTCAGCTCAAATCTCTCTCTTTTCTTATAAAGTCACCAGTCCCTTCATGAGTCCTCAGCCCCATGCAATTTGGAAGACAAATTCAAACGATAGCAAATAACTCACCACACATGCACATGCACATACACACATACAAACACACACACATGTAATACCTACTTCCATCTGAAGAACTAGTAAAAAAATATTATTTTGGAATAAGCAGAAATACTTTATTCATTTATATTAAATAATAATTATAGTTAGGTAATGAGACATGAACCTAGCGACAACCCTGTCTTGGCTATTTTATTACTTTTCCTGTCACAGTTGTGGTAAGCATGCTCTCTGATAAGAGTCATTGGACATTTATTTTATATATAAATATTAAATTATTTCCTCTAGAGTACAGTTTTGTTAATAATAAATGAGATTCCTACAAAATTATTTCACAAATACATTATAAATCTCTAAACACTGTATTACTCTAATACATGAAATCTTAGTTTTCCTTCCATAAAATAAATTAAAAATAAATAAATATTAATCTCCATGTCATTTAATCTAAAATGCTTTAAAATATTTCTTGTTATGGGCTCAATTGTGTCTCCTCCAAAAACTCATATGTTGAAGCCCCAAACCTCAGTAACTCAGAATATAACTGTATTTGGAGATATGATGTTTAAAGAGGTGATTACAATGGGAGTGAAGCCCAAATCCAATACAATGGGTGTCCTTATAAGAAGAGGAAGAGACACCAGTTATATGTACAAAGAAAAGGGCAAGTGAGGGCACAGCAAGAAGGCAGCCATCTACAGGCGAAGGAGAGAGGCCTCAGGAAAACCAAACCTGCAGCCACATTGATTTGGAATTGATCAGAACTTTAAGAAATCATTGCCTGTGTTTAAACCACCCAGATCATGGTAGCTTGTTATGGCAGCCCTAGCAAATTAACACGTTGCTCTTCCCCATCTCTCATCTTATTTAGACTGTACACACTAGCAATTGTAAACTACTAGTAGTTCTTTATGCATATCATGCTTCTATACCTATGTTTCCTGATTCCTCTCTGGGATTCCATTTCCCCCTACCTTGTTATAGTCAATGAAATTTTATTCACAACATCAGTACCGCATCCTGCTTAAACTTTCCTAATATAGATATAGTCAATCTTTGTGTCAATGTCACACTGTTTCAATCAAATGTGTACTGTGAATTAAGACTAAACTATTATCCAAATATTTGTTGACTCCTCTTGCAGAAAATAAATAGCACACCTGATGCTTTAAAAATTTCAGAAAATGCTGTAGAAAACAAAATTGAGAAACATTCCCAAAGGCAAAGAACATATTTATTACTAATCATGAAAGTTCAACTTGCAATTAATAAGAAAATTCAGTAAAATCAATAATCATGAAATTGGTAATAAAATTTTATTTTACTTTATTTTATTTTGGAACAAGTATGCTGATAAAGGAAACATGTTCAGTATATACTGCTGAGATTTTTAAATTCTAAAAACATTAGGAAAGTTACCCTCACAGATACAAAACAAACAACAAAAACCTCAAAGTTTCTTAAACATTCCATTTCAGAAAACAATAAGGAAATATTGCAAAACGGAGAGAGAAATATCCAAGAATTTAGACACAACCAGGTTATAATTCTTATGTGAAAATTACAGAAAGACCTTCTCTTACATACAAAATCTCAGACATTGTATCATTCATCAGCTTTATTTGGGAAAAATAAGAAGGTATTACTTACATAATGAAAAATTATCACTAAAATTGTGATGTTGTATTAAAAAGGAGTGGCAGTATTAATATCAGAAAATATTTAGTGTACTTGAATAATAAATATAAATATGATTGAAAATAATATGCATTTATATATTGATATGGTAAGAGACAGCTATAAATGTTTATGTTTCTATACTGAGTTAAGATTGTATATTTTACCAAGGTAGAATAGATAAACTCCATTGTCTACTTTAATTCATCTTAATTATACGTGGACTTAATAGTATCATTGCTTTCTTCTTATTTACTATCTGTTCTGCTAAAATGAATATTTCTGTAACATAACTTTATTCATTCAAAATTAGCAAATAGTGGCAACCAAGTTCAGTATACTGAATGCAACCAGCTGCCTATGAATTTTGTACACAGAGTCTTTTACCCTGGCTCAATGGGGACATTTGCTCTGTTTTTAAAGTAAACTGTGCTTTGAGCTATTCTCTACAGACTTCCCAAAGTATTCCCTTGTCCCAAAACTCAGTAGCTTGAAACCTCTATCATGCTTCCTATTTTGTTTTGTCTTTATTTTCCCTTAAATATTTTCTTATGAAAAGTTTTAGATACATACAAAAGTATGTAGTGTACTTTAATGAAATTCCACATATCCATCACCTCACTTCACTGGTTATCAAAGTATGGCCAATTTTGCTTCATCTATGTCCTCACCAATTTCCCTTGACCATCAATTATCATAAAACCAACCCCAAGCATCATGTAATTACATACATAATTATTTTAATTTTAATCTCTTAAAGATAAAGGCATGTTTTAAACAAATTTAATATTCTCATAATTCAACATAAAAAATGACAATTTCAGCCGGGCACAGTGGCTCACGCCTGTAATCCCAGCACTTTGGGAGGCCGAGGCGGGTGGATCACGAGGTTAAGAGATCGAGACCATCCTGGTCAACATGGTGAAACCCCGTCTCTACTCAAAATACAAAAAATTAGCTGGGCATGGTGGCGCGTGCCTGTAATCCCAGCTACTCAGGAGGCTGAGGCAGGAGAATTGCCTGAACCCAGGAGGTGGAGGTTGCGGTGAGCCGAGATTGCGCCATTGCGCAGCCTGGGTAACAAGAGCGAAACTCCATCTCAAAAAAAAAAAAAAAAAATGACAATTTCATTGACAAATACCCCACAAATGATCAAATTCCCCCAGTTATTTCACAATTATTTTAATTAGCATAATTAATCAAGATCCACACAAGGTTCATACAGTGCATTTAGCTAATATTTCTTGATATTATCCAAGGTATTTAAGTTTACACTTTCCCTTTTCTTTTACTTAATCCTTAGAATTTTTTTGTCAAAGAAACCAGGTCATTCATTCTATGCGTAACCCCAAATCTGAACTTTGCTGATTGTACTCTCAAGAAGTTAACATGTTCTTTGTCTCTTGTATTTTCTACAAGTTATTAGGTAGAGCTAGAGTCTACAACAATCTTAAATAGTGTATGCTTAATGTCTGATTCTCTTTCTCTCTCTCAATGATACATTTTTAAATTTACTACGACACAGCAGGATAAAAATTACTATGCATTTCTCTTCCTCATGATCTAAAGATGTCATTTCATCTGTTTTAGGATATTGTTTAGGCTTGTTACTGTTTTTGTTTGATATTGCCTGTTTACAAGATTGCATAAATTTTCAGAGGCCTAGTTTCAACCCTATTTTTCAGAAGACCTGCTCTTTTCAGTGTCTTTCAGAAATGTACCTGACATGCTTGAGAAGCATTATATTTAATTATTAATGAGAGGATCAGAAAAATAACTATTGGGTACTAAGCTTAGTACCCAGGTGATAAAATAATCTGTGCACCAAACCCCTGTGGCACGAGTTTATCTATACAACAAATCTACACATGTCCCCTCAACTTAAAATAAAAGTTAAAACAATCTAAACAATGAACATTGCTCTAGTAATTGGAGAACTTAAAGCATGTATGTTTATTTTAAATTAGATTTTTCTATTGTGTCTTATGCTGTTTGTTTTTAAGCTTTTAATGCTGTACATTTGACACATGCATCTTTGCTATCTATATATTTATAATTTATCTTATATGTATTTTTATTTGGAAGACAATCTCCCAGTACTTTTAGCAGTTTTTATGAATATTTTATACTTTAGTTATCAATATCAAGAATGGAATTACATTCATCCATTACACCTGTGTTACACTGGGAACTTATGATGCCCTTACCCTGTGCATACACAGTGTCTTCACTGTGTCTGGTGAGACAGCTATAAATGTTTATGTTTCTATGTCTTCACTGTATATGCACAGGGTAGGTGCATCATAAGTTCCCAATGTAGCACAGTGTTTTCCTTCAGTTCAATCTCTTTTCTTGCTAATAGAACTTAAGATTTTTAAACTAGTATTGAAGTAGATTTTATTTTTTTAAATTTTAATTGTATTTTGTATTTGCAAGGCATCTTATAAGATTAATAGTATATGTTAAAATATACACAGATAATAACTACTCAATAATTCACATATACTGTATATGCCAAATATATTTATTTTAATAATAAACAATGTTTTTATTCCAAATATATTCCATTATTTCTTAATTGATTTCATTTGGTATTTAAATTTATCAATTCCTTCAAGAATGAAACATTTTAAACCCAAATATATTCTCCTCTCCATGGGACACTCCTCAATATATGTCAAAACCATTATGCAACTGAAGTATATGAAATGATCTGTTCATCTCTGGTGCTAATAATAAAAAACATTTTAGAAGTTAAATTTTCACAAAATAGAACAAACTGGACAAAATCAGCACAAATGATAAATAGGCATGTTTTTAAAATGACCAGCATTACTACTAAACAAATGAAAATAATAATTTTTGCTTCTTACATTGGTAAAATACTTTTTAAATGTTAATATTAAATGATGGCATGTATATAATAATTGGGACTTTCTTTTATACTATTAGTGGGCATCTGTTACATACTTTCTGGAATGTGATTCAGCATTATATTTCCAAGATACTTAAATATATTTAATCTTTTGATTTAGTAATCCGCTTTCAGAATTACCATGAGGAAACTGTATTGGATTACTGGAATTAGTTGGATGTTCATCAAATGTTTTTTATGATACCAAAGATTAGAGACAGTACAAAGGCTTAACAATGGGAAGAGGCTAAATAAATCATAACACATATATAAAATCAAATATTCACATGATAAAATGATACTTTGAAGAATATTTTATGACTTGGGTAAGAATAAACTATATAATACTAAGTGAAAATACTGGGGAAAAGTTTGATATACAATTTAATCCTATGATGAAAAAACATATAAGGATGATCAAGTTTGTCAGATTTAAAGCCCAGGTTCAGAGGCATCAAGCTTTTTTCAAGATATGATTGAATTCATTTCCATTCTATCCTTTTAAGTAAAAGTTAAAGAGGCATCATATCTTCTATTAATTGCTTTTTACATTACCTTTGAGATATAATTCTATTTATGCATGTTATTGCAAAATCTCTGTGCTTCTTTTCCCCAGTTTCTTCAGAGGCAATGATTACTCTTTAATATTTAAGACATTTTTATATTTCCAAAATGTCTCCAGTGGTTAGTGGTTTGATCCCTCCTTTCTTCCCTCCTTCCTTCCTTCCCTCCCTCTTTTCCTTTTTCTTTTCTTTTCCTTTCCTTTCTTCGTTTCTCTCTTCTCTTCTCTTCCTCTTCAGAGTCAGGATCCAAAGGATTATAATTCTGTCAACTGCTTATGATATAGCTTTGGTTTAGATTCTGATTGATTTGTCTTATGTAATTGTGCTGTTCCTTCTTCCCACTTATCATGACTCTGGGCAGTCCTTGATTTACTCTCTATTTTCCCATAACTTCAGAAGCCATAATATTTATTTGGTCTTCTGTGTTTTATTATTCATATCTCTAAATGCTTATCTCCTGCCCCTCTCTAATATTGCCTCACAATTTTTCATTCTTCTTCCATAAGCTTCAGATAGAGCTGTGGAAGCTTGGCTTGGAACTGGGATTGGAACATACCAGCAGAACATAGAATAATGGAAAAAAAATCAACTAAGTTCGTTTATGCAGTCAGGAAAAGATAAAGAGAAGGTAGTAAATTTTTTCACTTCCAACACTAATCTTATTTATTGATATACTTTCCTAAAATATTATACGTTTTAATTATTTTACTAATGTGTATATATTTATTAAATATCCATCACACTGTCCTCTTAATTTAGCCTACAAAAGTCATTAACAACCTAGCCCTAAGCATTCATTATGGAGTCAGCCCTTCTCATTCCCTCTCCCCTCCTAACACCATCAGCCCAATTCCCAGATGTTCACCACTTCCTGCACACCAGACAATGTTTCTCAATTTTATGTTGCCCTCTCCAGCAAATTTCTGAAACTCCCATGATCCCATGATGTGGAACCTGTTGTTCTTCTTAGCTACAATATCACATTCGCTCTTTTTTTTTTTTTTCTTGAGACAGAGTTTTCGCTCTTGTTACCCAGGCTGGAGTGCAATGGCATGATCTTGGCTTACCGCAACCTCCACCTCCTGGGTTCAAGTGATTCTCCTGCCTCAGCCTCCCAAGTAGCTGGGACTACAGGCGTGCACCACCATGCCCAGCTAATTTTTGTATTTTTAGTAGAGACGGGGTTTCACCATGTTGACCAGGATGGTCTCGATCTCTTGACCTCGTGATCCACCCACCTCGGCCTCCCAAAGTGCTGGGATTACAGGCATGAGCCACCGTGCCCAGCCCACCATTCACTCTTTAACTTCAGGGGAAGGTCAACTAATTCTCCAGGTTCCAATTAATGTTATTTCTTTAGTAGACTCTCCACAATCTACAATGGGCAAAGAAGTTAAGTCCTCAGTGTTCCCATGGCATCTTGCTTATATATAATCCTGTATTGAAAATATTTGTTTATCTTTTCCTGACTGCATAAATGGACTTAGTTGATGTTTTTCCATTGTTCTATTTTCTGCTGGTATTTTCCAATCCCAGTTCCAAGCCAATGTGACTATTTTGCATGGACTGTTTGTACCACAAAATGTCTTGCTAAGTCACTCTGCCTCCTCTATTCACTGCTTCATTCCTGTTGAGTATATATTGACTCTTTAACCTTCCCCTCTAGGGGGTATTACTAAAATAAATCCTTCCAGCAGTCCCTTTTCATTGTTTTTAAATACTTTCCTTATAATAAATGCATTTTCCTGCTGACTAAATTGCACTGAACTACTCTACACAAGATTTTTCTAATTAAGCTCAGCAAGGAAAAAACGAAATAAATATCAGTGTAAAATAAAATAAACCTATGAATCTGTGGTTACTCATTTTCTTTTAAATAAATATTTATGTGATTTTCTGCCCACATTAGAACTATAAAATATTTTCTACAAAATGCACCTTTCCTTCTACCAAAATGGATGGATGATAACATGTCAATAAGTCTTCATATGCAAGCAACAGAAAAATGGTGATACCTTTAACCAGAGCTACAATGAAACTGTTAATTACTTAGACCTCTATGAATTGCTTATATATTGTTTTCAGTGCTTTAATTTTAAGCTATTATTGTTCCATTTTACTCTTCTATTTTTACAATAGGATTTAATGTAATATATTGCATTTTCCTATTGTAAAGTTCTATAAAAGTTATAGAAGAATTTTTTCTTTGCTGCATTTGCTTATTATTATAAGGCAAATATCTACTTATATCTCAAATTTAACCATCCAGCTAGAGGTTTAACTTCATATGATTTTAGGAGGATAAAATGCTTTGTTAGATGTGTAAGTAGATGTTTATGTTTAATAGCTGATATTACTAGGTTAATGAAAATGATCTAAAATTCACATTAGCCCAAATTGTTTATTTCTTATTGACGGAGAGCTCTTATGTCAAAAGATCCATGTGAGAAGAATTTATATTTAATTGATGCCAATCTTTTGTGTTTAAGTGGTAAAATATCTATTCAGATGCATTCACATTCTGGCTAGCTTTTTACTTGGTTTTGGCTTGTAGATTAGATGTCTATAAAGAGAACATATTAACACCTAAGATGTTTTGCTTGTCTGTCATTTGGACAAGCTGAAACTATGTTTCCCAGAATCCCTGTTCATGTATAGTCTGTATTGGAGTTGGTCAAAATTTAAAAATTATTTGAGATTTGGAAGGCAAGATTGACAACTCTGGAACTCATATGAGATCAGGAAAAAAGACGAAAAAAGCATTCCAAGCTGTCCATGTTTTCCTCACTCTATGTCCAGCTCCTCTCCCAGGAACTGCTGAGTAGGGCCTGATAATTCACAGTGGCTCTGGCTCTTTTCTAGATCTCCATCATGCTTCCTTTATGTTTCAACTGACTACAGAAGAGCTGGTTAGTGACTTTTCTCTGAATCTCTAATTTCCCTGAAAAGTCTTAAGAAAAACAAACAACAAAAGAAGACATACATGAGGCCAACAAACATATGAAAAAATGCTCATCATCACTGGTCATCAGAGAGATTCAAATCAAAACCACATTGAGATACCATCTCACGCCAGTTAGAATGGCGATCATTAAAAAATCTGGAGACAACAGATGCTGGAGAGGATATGGAGAAATAGGAACACTTTTACACAGCTGGTGGGGGTGCAAATTAGTTTAACCATTGTGGAAGACAGTGTGGCGATTCCTCAAGGACCTAGAAATAGAAATTCCATTTGACTCAGTAGTCCCATTACTGGGTATATATCCAAAGGACTATAAATTGTTTTACTATAAGGACACATGCAGACGAATGTTCATTGCAGCACTGTTTACAATAGCAAAGACCTGGAACCAACCCAAATGCCCATCAATGATAGACTGGACTGGGAAAATGTGGCACATATACACCATGGAATATTATGCAGCCATCAAAAACGATGAGTTTGTGTCCTTTGTAGGGACATGGATGAACCTGGAGACCACCATTCTCAGCAAACTGACACAAGAACAGAAAATATTGAAATACTGCATGTTCTCACTCACAGGTGGGTGTTGAACAATGAGAACACATGGACACAGGGAGGGGAGCACTACACACTGGGGTCTGTTGAGGGGAATAGGGGAGGGACAGCAGGGGGTGGTGAGTTGGGGAGAGATAGCATGGGGAGAAATGCCAGATATAGGTGAAGGGGAGGAAGGCAGCAAATCACACTGCCACGTGTGTACCTATGCAACTATCTTGCATGTTCTTCAAATGTACCCCAAAACCTAAAATGCAAAAAAAAAAGAAAAAGAAAAACAAACAACAACAACAACAAACACAAATAACCCTTCTCGCTTCTCCCACAGCTGTGTAGGGTAGCATACTCATAAAGAATCCCTTGTTCTATACAATACTCATAAAGATTCTACTTCTCTGACAGATACTTACTGATACCAGTAGCAGTATCAGAAGTCAGCCCAGGGGAACAGAACCTTAAAGATGGTAATTAATTCTCTGATTTAGTTACATTTAAAACATTAATGTCCCTGTTGTCATGGGTTAACCAGATACTTACAGTCCACGATATACAGTAGCAAAAAGAGTAATTTACATTATCACCTGCAATCAAACACTTACCAAAGGCAAGCCCTTGAGTGAACAAGTATTTGCTACTAGCAAGTGTTTTAGTGGAAACTAGGGAGAATAACTCATATATGGAGTGGATTTCTTGATTCTAATGTGTGGAGGACATGGAGAAGAGAAATCACAAGCACAGACATTTAAATTCTAAGCTCAAGTTTTAAGTAGGAGACCAGAAAATGTTTATGAATACACTAAAATAAATCCTTATATCCAGGAGATTCAGAATCAAGATATCTGAAAATTAAACCCTAAATCTTATCTACAGATACCTGAATTACTATGCAAACTAAATTCCCATCTTCACGAGCCTTTCTTACGTTAAAGTTAGGGCATAAATTGAAAAGGTGTGAGTCCTGAAAATTGGGATGAAGATTTCTGAGCAGATCGTGATGAAGTTGAGGACTTTGAACCCCTAAATTCTACTGAGCTTCATTGGCCTATGGGAGCAGCCCCTATTCCCCTCTCTGAAGAGATTAGCCTGCCCTTACCTGAAAACCCACACTTGCCTCTTATGATATAGGTGTTTTGCAGAGCATTACTAGTTCTCCCGAGGTCCCATTTTTACCGCCTCTCATTGCTTCTAGACTTGTAACCAGAATCAATCCCTGCAGGCTTAGGAAATCTGGCAAAGTAAGATCCATGGTCGGTTATCATACACATCAAAAGAATTTTATAATTTTGCCAATTTATAACACAAACCTGGAGAAAATATATGAGAACGTAGCCTAACAAGTAGGATCTTAGTGGAAGAAATATGTTGGATCAGGTTGAATATATTAATATGGGTACACTAAGAAGAGACTCTCTATTCAATGTGTTTGCATGAGTGTCTAGGAATGGCTCTACCACTGGCTTAATTGGTGTATTCAGACATAAACCCAAAGGCAGCCTACAGAAAATGCACTTGAGATTCTGGAACTTCCTTGGTATGCTCTGGAGGACAATAATCAAAGGCTTAGGAAGATTGAAATGCTGGGGTTGATTTTTGTGTATGATTTGCTTACTCACACACTAACTAGAAGAGTCCCAAAGCATTTCCTTCAAGTCTTTGAGAAACACATTGGTAAAAGGTGTCCCAGAAACTTGAAGAGCTCCATGTTGGTTTTTCTCTGCAGTCCAGGAACGACAGTGGAAGTTTTAACTGTCTAAGTGAGCTCTCTGAATCCAATGAGGATGATGAGATTGAGGAGTGGCAGGGGCCAGGTGGCAGCACTTAACTCCCAACACTAGGAACCACAATGGTTGGCAGACTCAAAGCAGTAATAGGAATGGCTTGACAGAGAACTTTGATGTTCTATAATTAATCATATGTCTGTAGGACTGAAATTGATGGGCAGCCCACTAAAGTCTTACTTGATTTGTAAAAGTGGAATGGTTTCAGATGCAGTGAATGTAAGGCTAACCTGAATCTGCATAATAGAGGTTGTGGCACATCAATTATTTTCCAGAATTGTGCCACTTCATAGAACTCGAGTTCACTGAAGGAAGGCAAGCTCATTTCACATCTCATAAAGAGTGGACGTGGGCTCATTTTATACCTCATAAGTAGTGGATGTGGGGTCATGGCTCTCATCGTGTTCACCATCTTTATAAAGTGACTAACCATTCAGAATAATGGAATGGTGTTTTGAAGAGTGAATTACGGCACAAACTATGATAACACCTTGTGTGTATGCTTACACAGGACGTGCTCTTATGCAGTGATCGATACACAGTGTTGTTTCTTCCATAGTCAGGAATCTGGAAGTTCTAACCACCCCAATAAGTAGGGGGAAAGCAAATAAAAGTGTTACTTATCAGAAATGAACAAATAAACCCTGTTACTATTTGCAGATGACTTGATGGTCTATGTAGAAAACTCCAAGGGCTTCAAAAAAATTCAGTTTATTGCTGGACTACCAAACACTCTTGTGATTTTCATTGAAACCAGTTAGAAGGTTGGCAAAATAATCGATTACAAATATTTCTGCAAATCTAAAGTTCCCTGCAATGACCTGTATCTGGTAACCTCATCCTACTGTACGAGGAACTACTGTCTGCTGGGTGATGAGTTGCAAGTGTAAGTTAGATGGGCCAATGTCATTCAGACAACATGAAACTACTTAGTATTCAAGTGATTTTTGGCCATGGTGTATAATGAAGAGAAAGCTGACAAAAACTAATTAAGAGGCAGTGATGCCTAGAGTTGATAGAATCAGCTTTGTATTCATATTAGCCAGTCTGAGTTTCTACAATTACTATCTCTGTAATTTTTGATAAGATTTTAGAGCTAAGTGTCTACTTCATTATACAGCTAAATGTCTATTTCATTATAAAGAAAATGAGCATAATTTCAGGGTTGAGGTAATTATTATATGAAATATGTAAAGAGCTTAATTCAATGTCTATCACAGATTAAGCTGAAATCCTTAGTGGCTCATATAATCACCATTATGTTTGTTATACTTTTATTATGAACTAGAAACTCATAGTAACTATACAGTCTATCAGTATATGCATTTTGTAAAGTAAAATAATTTCTGCCTGATTTTATTTCATGCCCTTGAATTTTTTTCTGTCATATTTCTCATATGTTCTTGATGTGTGTTATCAGAATATGTGTTATCTTGCTTTATTTTAAGTATATAAGCTGTTTTTAATTATCTTGTAATAACATAGAGTTTATGTAAAAGCATAAATGAATAAATAGATACAAATATAAATATCTTGGGTTAAAATGTAAAGAAATGTCACAGGGTCTTAAAAATTTTGACTTTATATAATAAAAATAATTGGAAGATAAAACCACAAGGAATTACACATGTCAACTAGAATTTCCAGTTTATAAACCTTCCCTTTTCTTATCAAATCCAAGTAAGAAACCTAATGAAACCCAAACAGACCAAAATATTGAAAGTAAACATTTTGAAAAAGAGGGACTTGGGAAATTGTTTCATGGATTTACTCAGTTTCCAACCACTCTAAAGGCCACAGGTCCCTAAGTGTGCATATTTCCCATTAGCTTATTACCTAGTTTTATTCCCTTTGTACACCCTTAATCCAAAAAATAAAATTAATTCTATGCTGTTTTTTACTTTTCTAGTATAAATATAGCCCATTTTAAAAAATGTCCTAGAAATAAAGTCACTGAGGAAGGATCTTGATGAAATTCACCTCATTATCCATGGACACTGATCTGGATTTCATTAAGTCATCCAGCCTAATTATATGTGAAGAAAAATACTTAGGGAAAAAAACTAACTTCCACTTACACATTGGAAATATTCATCTTCATTAGCAAAGAATTTTCCTTCATAGTCAAGACTTAATTTTCAAATAGAGTAGAAAATTCTTATAGAAGGTATTGCAATAACAGCTATGTCATAACTATTCTGGCTCATATATTTCCACTAGTCCATTTGGGATGCTATAACAGAATACCATAAACTGGGCAGCCTTTAAACAACAGAAATTTATATATTACAATTCTGGGGACTGGGAAGTTCAAGGTGAAGGCACCAGCAGATTCAGTGTCTGGTAAGGGCCACTAACTCACACATGGTGTCTTGTTGCTGTGTCTTATATGGTGGAAAGGAAGAGCTAGTTCTACAGGACGTCTTTTTTAAAGGTGCTCATCCCAGGATTTCAACATATAAATTTAGGGGAGGACACAAACATTAACAGCAACACTTATGAGTGGTAATTTATTAATGCAGGAATATAGATAAACACTGCCATATGATGCTAAATCCCCAAACCAAAATCAGGAAGTGGGGCATAAGGGGTTAACAAATAACATATCAATGTTGTGTTACTAGTAATTCAGATCTTTTAATAATTTCAGACATTTCTGTCGAAACTTTACCATGCTGAATTGGAACTTTCCTATATTACATATAATATGAAGATGGTATTCTGGATTGTAAAAAAATGTAAAGTTGAATAGTCAATGTGACACTTAGGTATATCAATAATAATGATTAATACTGCTTAAAGATGTGATATTGGACATTTGAGTAAATAATATTTTTACCTTTTTAAATATCTGTTTCTAAAACATATGCACATTTAAATTATTTCCTTTAAGATGTCTGTTTTAATACATGTTATAATTGTGTAGAAAAGTCTTATGATAGAAAAGGTAAAAGCACATTTCTTATTTTTGAATATGCTTTGTGTTTTTTGTCTGAAAAACTCCGTAGACTGCAGTGCATGCAAACTAGACCATTAAGGACCATAGCTTTACTCTCATGAAATGCTAGAATGTATTAAAACTGACATCAAAAATCTAGCATCTAAAACATATGTTTGATTTCCTATTTATAATATCTATTGCTGTTCTTTCCAATATAGATGTGAGTTATTAGATTTTCCAATTAATATCCTACTTATGAAGAAAATACTTTTATTCTGAAAGCAGGAAAATGGCACAAGTGATTAAAAAAAAAAAAGAAGGCATGATTTACAAGCAGAATTTCATTGCTATCCATTACAATGTCTTGAAATACAATTGCTTTAGTGTTTTCTTATTAAAGGGTTATATTATGGAAGGCTTAGTAGAAAATTGCATCTTAGATGAGATTCACATTCCTAATGTTATTCTTACTAAATCAATTCATAGTCACTATGTTTTGAAAAGTAAATCATATATTTAGGTAGATAGTATGTATAAACAAGTGAAAAAACCATATGTTCTAAATGGAATATGCTTTGGTTTTAACTATTAAATTGTTCACATCCATATACTACCTAATCACAAGGTTACACAAAATTAAACAAAGCAGTCATCTATTTATATACATAAGCTTATGATACCAGGATAACCATGTTTCTCACAAATACTGGGAATTCAACAATTCCACTCTGAAAGATTTATATTTATTTGCATCTTGAAAGAAATTTTGTCATTAAGAATACTGCATAAAAATATAAAAAGACTCTAAATAAAGAGAATTCCTATCCCATGGCTGCCATTGCAGCCTTTCACTCATTCATTCTTAAACAAGGCTGAGGAAAGTGGGGTGGAAAGTATTTTCTCATCCTACTGCCTTTGCACTTTAAAAATATGAGCATGTATTAAGTCCCAGCTACTCACAAGGCTGAGGCTGGAGCATCCCTTGAGCCTAGAAGGAGTTCAATCTAGGCTAGGCAATATAGTGAGACCCTTGTCTTTGAAAAACACTTTCAAAATTAAGCTAGGCTGGGTGCAGTGGCTCACCACTGTAATCCTAGCACTTTGGGAAGCCAAGGTGGGTGGATCACTTGAGGTCAGGAATTTGGGGCCATCCTGGCCAACATGGTGAAACCCTGTCTCTACTAAAAATACAAAAAATTAGTCGGAAATTACTTGAACCCAGGAGGCAGAGGTTGCAGTGAGCCAAGACCATGCCATGGCACTCCAGCCTGTACAATAGAGAGAGACTCTATCTCAGTAAATAAATAATAAGCCATGTGTGGTTGTGCATGCCTATGGTCCCAGCTACTCGGGAGGCTGAGGTAGAAAGATCACTTGATCCAGGAGTTGAAGGCTGCAGTGAGCTATTATCACATCACTGCATTCCAGAGTGGGTGACAGAGTGAGACCTCATCTTTAAAGTTTTTTAAATTTTAATGTGTGTGTGTGTGTGTGTGTGTGTGTGTATCCTGATGAAATTATAAATTAAATTCTTTAAAAAGGAAGAAAATACACCAAATTTTGAACTTCTTGTAGTGGTGAAATTATTGATGGTTTATCTCTTGTTCCTCTGTATTCTAATTTTCTTGAAATTGACTTCTACTTGTTATGTTACTAAAACACTGGGGTCTATTGGGGGGAAAAGGGGAGGGCCAGTGGGAGGGGGAGATGGGGAGGGATAGCCTGGGGAGAAATGCCAAATGTGGGTGAAGGGGAGAAGAAAAGCAAAGCACACTGCCATGTGTGTACCTACGCAACTGTCTTGCATGCTCTGCTCATGTACCCCAAAACCTATAATCCAATAAAAAATTAAAAAAAAAAAAAAAGAATATTGATCATATTTTAAATGTGAATAGGAGTTGAAAAAGTCTTTTAACTCCTATTCAAGTCTTTCTAGAAATATTGCTCAACAAGGAAAAGATAAATGGAAGATTGGAATGTGAGACCAAAATGAGGAATCCAAGAGCATACTGGTGTGGTAATGATAATGACCCAGCAGCCACGGACAATAGATGAAGGAGAGAGGGGAGGTAATTGCTGGGTGAAGTCTCTGGAGAGGCAAGAGACAATAGGATATCAAGAATAGGTCTTCCCTGGGAGCATGAATATTTCGTCTCATCCATTTCTACATGAATGAAGGCAGGATATATAATTCTGATGTAGTTAAGTGGATAGATCCTGTAGTGGAAGATGAAGAATTTCAATTCTGACAGCCTGTATTTCTAAATGACATTTGAGAGGAGCTCATCAGCTAATGGGGAATGGGACAATGAGAGAGTATGGAAATTTTGAGGAAAAATTAGAAGACATGAAATGGTTTGCAAATTTACTCAAATTTCTCAACAACATTAGTTGCTTATTGGAGATTTCTGGCCATTAATTAAAAGTGAGAATGGATTAATTGATTATTATGAAAGCAGGCAATAAGCCTAAAATACAGTAGATGCTCATAAAATGGTGCATATTGTTTCATTATTGTTCCAGACTCTTAACCAGAAATCTCAGGGCCAGATTAAATTTCAGAATCTTTTCTGACTGGCTTCAGCTTCTCTCAGATTTTCTGAGAAGTGATTCCTTCTGTTTCTTCATCTAGATGCCCACTCCCAGCCCTGCGCTATCCAGATCTTTAGTATAACATCGTCGATCCTCCTTACATAAACAGATGAACAAACAAAGTAGATCAAACACTTTCACCATTTAAAATCCTCATACTTTGGGGATGGAGAGTAATCAGAAGGTGTAAAGCCAGGTTGTTGGATGAGAAGTGTTCTGTAGGACTCATATTTCAGTTGTCACATTGAATACTTCCAAATCTATATTTCTTTTAGTCCCAGCAAGGGTAGGTAATTCCTTGTCCTTTAAAACAACTTTCTGAATTCCTCTTTCCCTGTATCTATTGGTTGCTTTATGGCATCTTCAACTCAGCATCTGCTTTCCTGAATCTGTTCAATTGTTCCTGTAAGTTAATGTTTGCTCTTTATGATCTTAGGTGTAATGTTGGCTTCTACATTATTAGTCATTTGCACATATGCTGAGACAGTCAATAAAAAAACTTATTCATACTTTTCAGTACGGTAGCAGAAAAATAGTAAGGTTGACTGACTGATCCAAGGAAGCTGGTTAAGAAGTAGCAGAATAGGACTCATGTCTAGTACAATTTGCCTTCTCTGGCTGGGTGCAGTGGCTTATGCCTGTAATATCAGCGCTCTGGGATGCCTTGACAGGAGAATCACTTGAGGCCAGGAGTTCAAGACCAGCCTGGCCAATATAGCAAGATCCTGTCTTTGCAGAAATAAAAAAAGAAATTGGCCTGGCATGTTGGCGCCCACCTGCAGTCTCAGCTACTTGGGAGGCTGAGGTGGGAAGACCACTTGAGCTCAGGAGTTCAAGGCTACAGTGAGTATGATAACAACACTGCACTCCAGCCTGAGTGACAGAGTGAGACCTGTCTCTAATAAAAATAAATATATAAAAATAAAAATAAATTTTTAAAAGACAACTTATATTCTCTGAAACAGTGGTTCCCAAAGTTTATAATGTATTATAATCACCTGGAGTATTTACTAAAACATATTTCTGGGTCTCAATCCCAAAGATTCAGTAGATCTAGAATGGCACCTGAGAATATAAACTTCTAACAAATTTCCAGATGAGGTTAATAATATTGCTGGTCTTTTTCTGTAGAAAACATAAAGCATTTCAAGTGCTTCCCTCCCAAAACTCATTCTCTGGCTTCAAATCCGATAATGTTACTTATACTCTATGTCTCCCAACATGCTGATGATCTCTTTAGTTGTTCATCCCCTAATGTTGGGTAGAGTAGATGCTGTATCTGCAGGTTAGACAGAACACTAGTAGTCTCTCCTTGAACTACTGAGGCTTTAAGCTCCTGGAAGTTAGCCTTGGAAGTGTTCCCTGTTAATACTTGTATATAAATATGTGTAGAATTTTAGTTAAAAAATAGCTTCTCTATAGGAAATGGACTTCTAGTTTCTATGGGGTTTTTTTCTTCCTCTTCCTCTTCCTCCTCCTCTTCTTCCTCCTCTTCCTCCTCCTTTTCTTCCTCCTCTTCCTCCTCCTTCTTCCTCCTCTTCCTCCTCCACCTCCTCCTCCTCCTCTTCTTTCTTCTTTTTGAGACAGAGTCTTGCTGTGTCATCAGGCTGGAGAGCAGTGGCCTGATCTCAGCTCACTGCAACCTCTGCTTCCTGGATTCCCCTGCCTCAGCCTCCCGAGTAGCTGGGACTAAAGACACCCACCACCACACCTGGCTAATTTTTGTACTTTTAGTAGAGATGGGGTTTCACCATGTTGGCCAGGATGGTCTCAATCTCCAGACCTCATGAACTGACAGCCTCAGCCTTCCAAAGGGCTGGGATTACAGGTGTGAGCCACAGCACCCCACCTTTTTTTTTTGTTTTTGGAGACAGAATCTCTGTAACCGAGGCTGGAGTGCAGTGGTGCAATCCCAGCTCACTGAAACCTCCGCCTCCTGGGTTCAAGCAATTCTCGTGCCTCAGAGTCCTGAATAGCTGGGTCTATAGGCATGTGCCACTACGGCTGGCTGATTTTTGTACTTTTAGTAGAGATGGGGTGTCACCATGTTGGCCAGGCTGGTCTTGAACTTCTGACCTCAAGTGATCCCCCTGCCTGGGCCTCCCAAAGTGCTTGGATTAAAGGCATGAGCCACCGCACCAGGCTGGCTTCTATGGGTTTTAGGAGTGGAAAATTCATGGCTCTGTTTTCTATTTTTCTTCTATTTACAGAGTCACATCCATCCAGCACAATGTGAGTTATATTTTCTCCAAATATCATCTCAGAGTATCAATATTTTAAGGCCATTTTTCCTACTAGCATCTAAATTCACATATGCACAAAAAATCAAATTATTTTTCACAGACCACAAAAGGCATGTAATTAAGTTAGTCTCAAGAGGAGTTTATAGTTTCCCAAGAAAAATATGCAGCCAAGAATAAATATCAAAAATCCCAGTTGAATCTCATAGGCACATTTTTTTATGTAAAAATAAAGCTTTAGATGCAAAATGTCATTTTAAATTTAGTTATTCATATCTTATAGCTTAGAGACTGACAAAATGTTCATCAGTGTAATCAATCCTTAGGGATGTAGTGATTTTTAAAAAAATTTTCTTTGCCAACTGCAAAGAAATTGAGTGGTAGCATAATTTTAGAGAAATGAGACAACTTCCAGGTAAAACTGACTTTTTACCAAAGATTTATGTGAAGGTGTGTTATGATGATCAGAGAGAGAATCTTCTCACTATCAAAGCAGCAGGTTAGAAAGTGTACTTTGATATGGAAAATTGTGTGCAAAAAATATAAAATCATTAAAAGAACCTAAGTTACTAAGCACTTTTAATTAAATTGTCAGGAAAGATTTCCAAATAATAAAACAAAGTTATCTCATAAAAAGTCAGACTTATCATATTAACTTCAGATATGTATTATGTTATGAGACATGAAGATTAAGCAGCACCAAAATGACCTTACTGGGCCATTGAAAATATTTCAGTTGGTTTGATTAAAAAGTATGAATTTATGAAATGCACAATCTTAATTTAAAATGACTATTTAAAGAAAACTCCTAAACCTGGGCACATTGCTCTATATCTCAATTTTGTACTGACCCCGTATTAAGAAACTGTATGTAGGTGTGGAAAATACCAAGCCAAAGCAAACTCAAAGCATGGAAGTTACAAGTCCATTTGTATGGTCTCTATTAATTGAAAAATAACCATTCTTTTAATCTAAAGATCAAGTGATATGACTTTGCTTCGTGGACACAACAGTATTCTTTCTGGGTAGTCGGGGCTATTTGTCACTTTCAAGTTGAGGTCATGCCATTTTTATTATCTCCATTTCTGATTTAGCAAGTATTTTTCTCCATCTTCTCCTTTCTTTCTTAATTTTCTTATCTTTTTTCATGTTATTGACAGATTCATTAATTAACAATTCTCATTCAATAATCAATGTCTTCCTATTCATTCTCTTCCCGGTCTCTCAAAAACCTGTATTTGCTTTCCTTTATAATTTGTTGATAGAGTATATAATACATTTCCAATTCTTCCCTGGAAGAAATCCCTAGCACACAGCCCACACATGCAACAGCATTTAGTACAGATTACTACCAGGATTTGGTTCCATTTATGTAACCATTATCTCTAAGTTTATTTGAAAAGCTAAGTGAATATTTTGGAAAAAAAGATTTAAAAAAATTACTCTAAGTTCATTAGGATATCACAATAATGGATATAAACAATAATGTTGATGTAAAGAATCCTTAACTTCAGAAAAACTCAGAATTCCCAAATCTGTTATAAGTAGTACTTGGTACAAAGAAAGTAGTATACTCACATTTTGAAAATATCAAAACAAATGGATAAAAGTGATATTCACAATTATGATTAGAAGGTGCAAATAAATCCTACCTCATTCTATTTTCTACTGGGATGTTATTTCAATATAGTTCAAAGCTAATACTGACCTTCCCACAAGATCCAAAAACTACATCTTTACCAATTTGGTGAACAGAATAATACCACTTGTCTTCTTATTCCAGTAAGAAACGAGACATTCCCTCATCATAAGAATGTCTTTATCCCCTTCCTATGATACCTTCAATATCTTAGCCATTCCAAGAGTTTAGGCTTGATTATGAAAAGAAAACTAGAATGTCTTGTCTGTGTGTTTTAGACACTTCTGTATTTTTTGCTGTTATTGTTGCTCCCAGCACCATACGCATGCCTGCAAAATACCAGGGCTACAGTCTTCTGGCAAAAGCCTGTTACAACCAAGAATCTCCACCATTCTTGATAGCTTGGTTTTGTTCTGATTGTGGTTCTAGGCAACTAGTGTAGGAAGAACTCTTCTCTGCCAGAAGCAATTTTTATTCTGTTTCATCTAGTGAATTTCAAATCATTTCTCTAGTATAATCAATGTCACTGCAGCCATGTCAAAAAAAATCACAAGTATTTCCTGCCTCCAGTTCTGCTCTTACATAGCTAGAAGCAGCTTACCTCTGAAATACCTCCTTAACATAATCTCTCAGCAGCTGAGCAAGAATGAGTGAGTTGTCCCCTTTTGCAGTATCTAAACCCACGTATATGCACCTGTTTAATCTCCTCCCCACCAAGATTAACAGGAGGCTACTTTTTTCATTCTGATTGCAAAAGAACCTTTGCCACAACAAGAAATCTATACTGACACACTATTTATTCTATAATAATATGTGGCTGAGTCAAACTGGAGACATTGAGAAAACATTCTGGATTAAAAAAATTAAAAGTTCTACTCACAAAATTAGAAAAAAAAACTATTCTAAAATTTCCGTGGAACCAAAGAAGCCTGAATATCCAAGACAATCCTAAACAAAAATAACAAAGCTGGAGGCATCAAACTACAACTATACTACAAGGCTACAATAACCAAAACAGTATGGTACTAGTACAAGAAGAGAAACATAGACCAATGGAACATAATAGAGAACTTGGAAATAAGGTTACAGACCTACAACCGTCTGATCTTTGACAAACTTAACAAAAACAAATAATGGGGAAAGGATTCCCTATTTAATAAATGGTATTGGAAGTGCTGGCTAGCCAGAGGCAGAACATTTAAACTGTACCCCTTCCTTACACCATATAAAAAATTCACTCAATATGGATTAAAGACTTAAATGTAAAACCCAAATCTATAAAAACCCTAGAAGAAAACTGAGACAAATTTCCTCAAAAGAAGACACACATGCAGCAAACATATGAAAAAAAGCCCAACTTCACTGATCATTAGAGACGTGCAAATCAAAACCACAATGAGATACCATCTCACACCAGTCAGAATGGCCATTATTAAAATGAAACAAACAGATACTGGTGAGTTTGAGGAAGAAAAGGAATGCTTTGACACTGTTGGTGGGAGTGTAAATTAGTTCAACCACTGGAAGATAGTTTGGAAATTCCTCAAAGACCTAGAGGCAGAAATACCATTTGACCCAGCAGTCCTGTTACTGGGTATATACCCAAAGGAATATAACTCCTTCTATTTTAAAGACACATGCATGTGTACGTTCATTGCAGCACTATTCACAATAGCGCAGACATGGAATGAACCTAAATGTATATCAATGATAGACTGGATAAAGAAAATGTGGCACATATACACAATGGAATAATATGCAACCATAAAAAGGAACAAGATCATTTCCTTTGCAGGAGCATGGATGTAGTTATAAGCCATTATCCTCAGCAAACTAATGGAGGAACAGAAAACCAAACACTGCATGTTCTCACTTATCAGTGAGAGCTGAATGATAACACATGGGCATATGGAAGGGAACAATGCACACTAGGGCTTGCAGAGGAGGAGGCTGGGGAAAGGGAGAGAATTGGGAAGAATAGCTAATACCTAGGTGAAGGGATGATTTGTACAGCAAATCACCATGGCAAACATTTACCTAAGTAATAAACCTGCACATCCAAGACATGTACTCTGGAACTTAAAATAAAAGTTGAAGAAAAAAAAAAATCAGTTCTTATAGCTCCTTAGTGACAGATTGACAAAACTAAAGATAAATAAAAGATGTTTTTTCTAGGCAAGGTGTGAACCACACAAAAAAAGTTTTAATATGTAAATATAGCTATCTGCTGAAAATATTGCACCTGTTGGTTTGCCACTTGGAACTCAGAGCATTATAGAATAAAAAATATGCTTTAGGCCAAATGGTGTGAAGCCTGACTTTTGGTTCCTGCTTTCTACTGGTGAACTGTATAACCTTAACCATTTTCTTCAACATCATCTCTAAAATTAGGTTGTTGACATTTATATAACCTAAAATCCTCCAACAACTATTTCCATATAAGAGAGCAAAACCTCACCAAATGTCCAGATATCACTAAATTCTTGTCTTTCTTTAAAAAAATATTTGCACACAAACTAGCATTCAATTTCCATAAATATTCACAGGACACCTGTTTCCAAGGTATGTTTCTAGGTATAATTAGAGTTGTACAATAGGAGAAATCTGAATATTGATGCAGCAATGGAAAACAGACATCTTGTATGCTATTATACTGAATTTAAGGAAGGTAAAGCTACAAGAAAACCACGCCACAAGAACCTGCTGTCTTGACTTTTATTCAAGTGGTCTTTATGGCAACAGCCTCCATGGAACAAAACAAACTCTATCACCTCTGACAGGGAAGGGGTAGTTGGTATTACATACATTCAGCGTACACAAAAAAGCCTCTAGTGAAAACATATCAAGCTATACTTTCTATTCATTAATTCATTTCCAGGACCATTTGTTCAAAGAACTATTTTAATGACTGTGGAGCTTCCAAAAATATATCAATTTTGGTTGTTCATCTTCAAACACTCAATCTAATAATATAAAAGATATGAAGACAACTATCATTAAGGTCTAATTGTTACACAAATATAAACCAAGTTCTGGGAAAGAGCTGAGATACTTTTCTGAATAGAAGCTAGTTGAATTCAGTTTGAAAAAGGATAAATATTGACAGAAATATAAATGAATGCTAAGAAACATTTTAGATAAAATGAACATAAAATTAATATTAGGTAATTAAGACAAATAAGGATAGAAAAGAAGGAGGAGGAAGAATTCACATTATTCTGGAGATCCATTTTAATTGCACAAAGGGCATCCAATAAACAATACTTGAGCAAATCAGTCTGCAGTAGTAAACAAAGTTAGGATTTTAGAGGTAGGAGTTGGATGAGGGATGCCAATTGTTGTACTATTGCCAAATGCATGTGGAGGCAGTGAAAGTCAGTAATGAAGATCCTAAAAGTGATCACTGCAATGGGAATATCCAACAATACTCATCAGAAAATAACTTTAAAATACAGAGAATAGTTTAATTACTAAATATTTTGATTCCCGAAAATAACTTATGACTCTTTTCTACATCTATGATTCTCTGCATTTTACACATGAAGATAATAAGAATAGAGAGGTTAAATGATTTGTCTTAGATCACACAGTTTGAAAATGGTGGTACCAGAATTCAAATTCAGGTTTATTTGATTCCACTGTCTGTGTTTTCAGCATTTTACTACACTGTCTCCAAATGAATGAAAAAATAAAAAGAATGAACAAATGACAAATACAAAAAAAATGTGGAAAGAAAGTGATAGATAAAAAGTAAACACAAAACCAAAAGTGCTCAGAATTATGGCTGTCCACTGGAAAAAGTCATGCAAGCTGGAAGAAAATAAATAGTCAAACATATAGTATTTAAAAATATGAGAAAGATAAGACAGGTCTGTAAATCAGAAAGATGATTTCTAGGCAAGATCAGTGAAAATTTTATCTTTAGTTCCATCAAATTTTCAATGCATTTGTATATATAGGGTTAAAAATCATTTCATGAGTTCCAGCAAAGAAAAATATACAATACTTACAAAGAAATAAAAAAAAATCAAAATTTGGTCAGATTTCCTTTGCAGTGCTGAATGACAAAAATAATAATAATAATGAGAAAAATCATGTCATAAACAAGCGTCCTATCCATGCTGCACATTAAACATCTATAACTGTGTGTTGCCCTAGTGATAAGCACTAGATAAATGATCATTATCATTCTCAATTTACAGTTAGAACACAGAGAGATTCAAAATCCTGCCCACTGACCCAACTATTCAATAAATGGTGGAACCATGGTTTCAAGGTCACCGGCCGGACTCCAAGGCTTTTTCACCACACAACGTTACTCTTGGCCATGGCACTAAGGCTCAAACAGGCAGAAAAAACACAATCATGTTATTAATCCACAGTTTCCACACACTGAAAGGAAAATCAAAGACTCAGTAAGATGAATGAGCCAATAGTAACTTTGGTATACACATATATAAGTTAACTAGATGAGGCAAGTATAAACAGATGTTATAAAATTGAATGCAAGCATTGAAAAAATTATTCTTAAACGTAAGATTTTGCCTTTATTGATATCCGTTTCTGAAGGCTTTGAGGTAACTTGAGTTACCAAACCACCAGAGGAATAATTTCTTATTAAAAATCTCAAAGCACAAGGAAATATGAGGGAAGGAGGGAGGGAGAGAGGAGGGAAGGAAGGAAGGAAGAAAAGAAGGAAGGAAGGAAGGAAGGAAGGGAGGGAGGGAGGGAGGGAGGGAAGAAAGAGTCATATTTATTTCACTAATCCATGCCAAAATATGATTGCTTTCCAATTCTAAATTAGATTTTTTAAAACTAAGTAAAATGCAAGAAAAAAATAAAGAAAATGCACCACAATGCTAATGGTTTTTAGAATTACTGGCTGAATTCCAGTTTCCAGGCTGGCATGTAAAATCTTAGAAGTTGCCACTTTGTCTTGACAACAAGTATAAAGCTGAACAAACCAAAACAGGCAACTTCCTTTTAGATCCCTAGGAGAACTGAGGTCAGAGCACAAACCACCGCACCAAAATTGGAGAGACCAGCAGGGAACACAGACAATCACAACAGCAACTTCCATGGGAACCAGTTCCTTGGTAGGGAAACCTAAAGTGAAATAGATGAATTTCCAGAGTCTCAGTGCGGACAACTGTGAGAGTGAAAAACTCTGGGAGGGCCCAGTTATAGGGCCACACACACTTCATGAGTTTTATCTCCAGGAGCTTTAACTGGTCTTCCTAGTAAATACCAGGAAAAAATATTTCCTGGTGCTTCTGGCAGCAGGAGAGCAAAAGAAAATATTTAGAAATATACCAGAGCATGGGGTTCTTTTAAACAAAGTCTGCTTTCAGGAGATATGATTGAACCACAGCCTAACACGCTGGGGGTCTAGGTGACCTGGGAGAAGGAAAATACCCCACCTCAGACCATGTGAGCCATCTGTCCTACATAAGGAGGAGGAGACTGAGAGTACATGTGAAGGTCAGTCTAGGGTCACAGGCTTACTAAAGGACTGAGTCTTCATCACGGGACTTCTTGTGCTTCCTCTTCCACCAAAACTTACTACCGCATTTAAAAAGGCCTAGTTTTAGCAATTCCTTTTACCCACTGTACCATGGCTGGCTAACCCAGTGTCTTATGTCTGGTTCTCCAGAAAAAATTATATGTGAAAAGGCAAAAACATAAATAAAAGAAAAATACAGTTATAAGGCAGAAAGCGCTCATTAGAATGAGACTCAGATATTATCAGACCCAGATTTTAAAACAACTTATAATTAAAATGCTAAAAGCTGTATTGATGAAATAGACAGCACACAAGAGCAGATGAGCAATGTAAGCAGAGTTGAAAAACAATTCTAAGAAAAAAACAAAAAGAAATACTGGAGATAAATAACATTGTAACAGAAATAAGAATTTTCTTTGGTCGGTTTTTAAAACTGCACATCGCTAAGAAAAAGGTCTCCCAAATTAAGGATAGGTCAAAATGAAACCCCAAACTAAAAAACAAACATTCAAAAACAGACCAAAAGAAAAAGGGACAGAACATCCAGGAACTGTGGGGAAGCTACAATAGATGTAAAATGTGCATGAAAAGAAGAAAAGGAAAGGAGAATAGGAAAGGAGAGGGGAGGGAGGAGAGGAGAGGGGAAAGGAGGAGAGGGAAGGGAATAAGAAGGGGAAGGGAAGGGGAAGGGGACGGAGGAGGAGGAGGCTGATGAGGAAGAGAAGGAGGGAAAGAAAAAGAAAGAAAGAAAAAAAGGAAGGAAGAAAGAAAGGAAGGGAAGGAAGGGGCAAAATAAATTTTTGTAGCAATATAACTGAGAATTTCTTCAAAATAATATTAGACATTAAACCACAGATCCAGAAGTTTAGAGAACACAAGGCAGGATAAATACCAAAAAAGCCCACCTAGATATATGCCTACCATTTTTAAGTACAGAAAATCATGGTTGAAGAATAAATTCTGAAAGAAGCCAGGAGCAGAGTGGGAAACAGCTGACCTATAATCTGCCATTTCTAAAAAAAAACACCTGGTTCTATTTAGGGAGAAGTGGAGGCTAAATTATGAACACTATGGGTATGTACTTCTGCTTGGTCGATTACACTTTCTAGGCTTTCCTAGTGTGCCGAGATGGATAATAGATAAAATATAAGCTCAGAGAAGCATCAGGACATCAGGGTTCATCTACTTCTCTAATGTAGAAAATTCCCCGATGTCTACTAACAAGCTAGAACTTGTTAAGTTCAACAGACTTTCAGGATATAAACAAATATGTACGGATCAATTGTCTTTATACTAACTGTAATAAAAAATTAAAATTAATAAAACAATGCCATTTAAAATAGCTGCAAAAATATGACATACAAAAATATGATATATCTATTTAACAGAATAGGCCTGGTATGATGGCCCATGGCTGTAATGTCAACAATTTGGGAGGCCAAGGAAAGAGAATTGAATTGGTTGGTTGGAGTTTGAGACCAGCCTGGGGAACATAGTAAAACCCTCCTTTCTACAAAAAAAAAAAAAAAAAAAGATATATGTATATATATATGACTTCTGACTTCCATTTTGAAAACTATAAAACATTGCTGGGAGAAAGTGAAGAAATTTGAATAAATGGAAATATATTTCATCTTTATTAACTGAAAGAGTAAATAGTGTTAAAATATCACTTTCCCCTGTAATTTATCTATAGATGCAATATAATTCCAATCACCATCTCAGCTTTTTTTTTTTTTTTTGGAGAAATTGAAAAGTTGATACTCTGATTTGTATAAAAGTGAAAGTAGGCCAGGAGTGGTGGCTCATGCCTGTAATCCCAGCACTTTGGAGGCTGAGGCAGGTGGATTGCTTGAGACCAGTTCAACACCAGCCCAGGCAACATGGCCAAACCTTGTCTCTACAAAAAATACAAAAAACTATCTGGGTATGGTGGCACATGCCTGTGGTCCCAGCTACTTCTAAGGCTGGAGTGGGAGGGTCACCAAATCCCAGGGAGATTGAGGCTGTAGTGAGCCATGATTACATCACTGCACTCCAATCTGGGTGATAGAGTGAGACCCTGAAAATAAAGAAAGAAAGGAAATGGAGGGGAGGGGAGGGGAGGGGAGGCGAGAGGAGGCGTGGGGAAGGGGGCAGGTGGAGGTGAGGGGAAGGTGACGGGATGAGAGGGAATTATTTAGCCAAAACAATTTTGGAAAAGAGAACAATATTAAAAGACTTAGAAGACTTACATTACCGAATTTTGGGATTATCTAGAAAGCTAGAAAATCAAGAGAATATGGTCTTAGGGGAATGATTAGTCAGATAAAGAGATTTTTTTTTTTTTTGCCAATAAACGTGATTTCTATTTCATTTATTTAAAAAAAACCCTTTATAATCATTTTATGGTGGTTGGAAATCACAGAAATTAGGCAGAAAAAAAACCCAAGGGAACAAGTACAAACAGCACAGTGCTTCCCCACAGTTCTCGCTCTGCTCTCCCACCAGCCGGGGAAGGAGACAGGCAGCCTGCGGCGGGCTGAGCTCCGGTGGGGGCTGAGCCCTGTGACCCAGGGCTCAGCTCTCCTCGTCCAGGGCCTCCGAGTTGGATGGACAACTCCAGGAATGCATAATAGAATTGGAAAAAAATAAGAAGCAATGAATGGATAATCATATGGGGAAAAACAAACCTCAGACTTACTCCAATCATACCAAAAACAAAGTCTAATTGGATAATTAGCCAACATGTAAAAGCTAAAACTAACTTCTAAAAGAAATGTAGTAAAAAATCTTCACAATCTTGAAGCAGTAAAGGTTTCTGGGAAAAGAAATTGATAAGTTCAATTTCAATAAAATAAAATCTTTCTCCTTCTAAAACACCATTAAGAAAATGAAAAGGCAAGACACATTGACAGAAAAATATTTGCAATATATATACCTTGCAGGGAATGGAGACTAGAATATATAAGAGTCTTAGAAGTAAGAAGGGGGAAATTCAAACAATACAGTTTTTTAAATAACAGTGAGTAAAAACTTTGCAAATATAGTTTACTAAAGGAGATACAAGAATAGACAATGAATGCATGAAAATAACATTCTGTACCAGGAAAATAAAAATTTAAATTGTAAGGAGTCACCACTAAACACATGCAAGAATGGCTAAATTTAAAAAGACTGACAATACCAACTGATCAAGAGGATGTGGAGCAATGGAATTCTCAAAAATTGATATGTTCCCATCGCTGGGTATATATCCAAAGGATTATAAATAGTTCTATTATGAGGACACATGTACACAAATGTTCATTGCAGCACTGTTTACAATAGCAAAGCCTTGGAACCAACCCAATGCCCATAGATGATAGACTGGACCGGGAAAATATGGCATTTATACACCATGGAATACTATGTAGCCATAAAAAACGATGAGGTTGTGTCCTTTGTAGGGACATAGATGAACCTGGAAACCATCATTCTCAGCAAACTGACACAAGAACAGAAAATCAAACACCACATGTTCTCACTCATAGGTGGGTGTTGAACAATGAGAACGCATGGATACAAGGAGGGGAGCATCACACACTGGGGTCTGTGGCGGGGAACTAGAGGAGGGACAGTGGGGTGTGGGAGTTGGGGAGGGATAACATGGGGAGAAATGCCAGATATAGGCAATGGGAACGAAGGCAGCAAACCACATTGCCATGTATGTACCTATGCAACAATCTTGCATGTTCTTCACATGTACCCCAAAACCTAAAATGCAATAAAATATGTATATATATATATACACACACACACACACATATATATATACACATACATATATGTATATAATTGATATATTAAATTATACAAGGACTTTTATAAATGTTTGGCAGCTTTTCTAAAGTTAAATATACATAACCATAATCCAAGAATCTTGGTTCTGAGGTACTTATCCAACTGAAATGAAAACATATGCCTTCCCAAAGACTTTTACATGCTGTTTTTGTTACAATAGCCTGGTAATACATTTTGAAGTCAGGTAGCATGGACTCTAGCTTTGTTCTTTTTGCCAAGGATAACTTTAGCTATTCAGCTCTTTTTTGGTTCCATATAAATTGTATTATTATATTCTAATTCTGTGAAAAATGATGTTGGGATATTGGGATTTTGATAGAGATTGAATCTATAAATTGCTTTGGGACAGTATGGTCATTTTAACCACACTGGTTCTTTCAATCTATAAGCAGAGGATGTCTTCTCATTTGTTTGTATCTACCTCAATTTCTTTCATCAAGATTATTTTTGATATGTGAGGACTTATTCCTGTCATTTTATTTATTGCTTTTTAGTTGTTTTGTACATTCTTTCTTTCCTTCTCTCTTATGTCATTGTGGTTTGGTGGTTGTCTATATTGGAAATATCTGACTTCTTATTCCTCTTTATTTGTCTGCTTGCTCTAACAGGAGGTTTTATACTTTCCTGTGTTTTTGTATCCACTAAGATTTTCTAGAAGAAATAAAATTAAAGATAAGATCTTATACAGTAAATCAAGAGAGGGAACAACAAATTACAAATGTATTTCAGGCAGCAGGAACCACATGGGTAGTACACAGCAGTGAAAGAGCATGGCCTGATGAAAGACAAATAAAACCGGAGGCCATCAAAAATAGATTAAAGAAGGGTATGATTAGGTTAGGAGAGCAATTGACATATTATCACGGAAAAGGTGAGAGAAGATGGTGACTTAGACTACAGGAATGGCAGTCAGGATGTATCGTGAAGTGGTTAGAGAAAGCCTGCTGGATCATTGAGGCTGGGGGTTCAAAAAGGGAATGACTCCCTATCAAGCCCAAAATGAGTGTCCAGTCATCAATAGGATAAGAGTGTCAATCAGAAAAGAGACTTTGAGGTACAGATTTGAGAATGATGAGGGCAAGTATAGATTGTAATTGAAGTCAAGGGAACGAATGTAACAGCCCAGAAAAAATAGACTACAAGAAACTTGACAGCAAATCTGTCTAGTAGAGTCCATTTATTCTATTTAGCAACAGATTACTTTCTTTTTTTCTTGTTTCTTTGTATTATTTATTGAATTTGAATATACTTAGGCAATGCATGCACGCATCATGACCTACACTATTTCACTGTCCCACTTCACACATTTATGATATTTGCTTGGATCTTGCTTGCCGTTCAGTGTGGTGAGGAGCGCACAGCTTTATAAAGAATGTCGCAAACAACAGCATTTAAAGGAGGAAAGGAAAGGTCCAATCCTAATAGAGATAGTGAAGGAGCAGCCAGAGAAAGGGAAGGTGAACCAGAAATGTATAGTTTCATCACAGAGATCGACCATATCAATGCTCATGAATATAGGCAAGATGAGGACTGAAATATTCACTATGGGTTTTGTGATCAGGAGGTCACTGGTGACCCTAGTATAGTATTAGGTGCAGAAGTCACATTGCAGTGGGATTATGAACAAGTGGATTCAGGAAATAGAGCAAGGAGGAAAAGACAGTTCTTTCAACATGTTTGTTTATCTAGGATGGAAAGAGCTTGTGCTAGAAGAAAGAATTGAAGTTATGGGAGGATTCTTAAAACTATTATTACATAATCAATAAATCTGTTGATGAATGTCTTCATTTCATTTTAATATATCTAATATCAGGAGACCATTTAAAACAAATGAATCTTGGAGCCATGGCCAGTCCGGTGACAGCTGTGGTGACAGTTGTGGCATACTTTCCTTGCCCTGACCATATTGATAGCACTTCAATGCAGACATGTACAACATTAGTACTGTACATGACGGTTAATGTCTTTAAAAGGATTACATCACAACTAAGCATTAAAACTCTAGTTTGTGCCCAGAGAAGCACCAAAACAGTAGCATAATATAAGAAAAATTTATGTCCAAGAATTATTAAAGAACTCATTTATTCAGAATAAAATAGAAAATTCCAATAAGGCAGCATCGTATCATGGTTTTATTGGTCCTATTTATTTTCTAAAGATATGTAAAACACAGGCCATCTGACAAGCAATGTGATATTAGATTTGAAATACCTTTTGATGTCACAAGTCATGCACGAATACATTTTTCTTAGCACCAATAAATACAGATTTTTAGTTCTCTCACCATTCTCTCTTAACCATGCTAACAAAAAAAATCTTTTTGATATATAGCTTTTCCACCTTTTCTATGCATTGAAATACAGCTGCTAATACTAAGCTAAAACATGCAATTGTTTATTTATTGTTTCTTTTCTCCATTAAATACTATTATTTTGTATTTTTATAGCTACCTTTTTCTCACGTGACTAGCGCTATATTTTATTGAAGGAGTGGGGAAGACTATAAGCTTATACTAGAGGGAGTTTAAATCAATACAGACACAAGAAGAATGTTGGAAATACATATGACAACCTAAAATGTGTATATCATATAACCTAAAATACCACTATTTAGTCCTACCCTAATGAAAAACTCCCACCTAGGTAAAAAGGAGGCACACTGGTCTGTTTATAATGGGGAAAAGTTGAAACATCATATGTGTTTCACACAGGAAATAAGAAGGGAAACAGAGAAGGGATCTTAGTACCTCTGTAGTCCCGGAGAAAACATCGGAATCAGCATGATGATTAGAGATTAAAACTTCTCTAATAGGAGAGAAGAAGAAAGGATAGGCATAAATGCTGATGAGCAAAGTTGTTATTCTACACTTCTCCCAGTGTCTCTATCTTAACAAGGAGTTTGTGTTAAAAACCCATCTACCCAGTCTGACTAGCTCTTTTGTCTTCTATGTTTCTAGAATACTCTCTATATTAGTTTTCCAGGGCTGCCATAGCAAACTGCCATAAACGGAGAGCTTTATAATAACAAGAATTTATTCTATCACAGTTCCAGAGTCCAAACATCAGAAATGAAGGTGTCAGCAGTGCCATGCTCTCTCCTAAGCCTCTCAGGGAGAATCCATCCTTGTCTCGTGGAACTTCTGGTGACTCTAGGTGCCCCATGGATTGTAACAGCATAAAGCTGCCTCCGTCAGCACATGGCCTTCTCCTCTGTATCTCTCCTCAGCTGTCTGTGTTTTCTCTCATATATGGACCCTTGTCATTGTATTTCAGTACCACCGTATCCAAACTGACCTCATCCTAAGCTGCTTAATCTAATTGTATCAGCAAAGACTCTTTTTTTCTGAATAAGGTCATATCTACTGGTTCTGAGGATTATGACATGGACATATCTCCAAGGGGCCACAATTCAACCCACTAAATCCTCTATTAATTTTTGTTTTCCTTTTTGGTAAGAACCTAGTTTCCCTATCTTTATTTTTGAAAATTATATAGCTTTAAATCTTAAAAGAAACACTTAGAGAAATCAAAATATATTGTGCATAGAATGGTTAGAAAGGTCTGGTGTTCGAAGGGCTCAGTACCTGATGCTATGTGTCAATGAAAGAGTAGGAGGAAGAGAGGAATTCCTGAAAAAACAAACTGTCTTGTCAATAAAAATTTTTATTATATAAAAAAGATAGTTATGGTAGTTGGAAAATGAAGCTAATTAGAAGATTGCAAAAAATATAATATGAGAAAGGCCTCATCAGTAAAAGAATCATTGCATAGTTTTCTTTTCTTTCACACATATAAACAGGGTCAGCTGGATTTGATTGTTCTGATAATCTTAAAATGTCAAAAAAAAAATGTCACTATCTGGTGAATTAAAGTACCTTTTGTCTTCTTTGTGCGATCCAGGGAGTCAAAGAGAAAACCGTTATAAGGAGAATGTCTTCTACTGGTAATACTGCTAACAACCGCCCATCGAATGCTGTTTGCTGTTAGGACATATATCTAATTTTTCTTACTAGATTTAAAAACTCTATGAGAGCTAGAACATGGAATTTAATACTTTCTGTCTCCCATCCATATTGCTGAGCATATGCTCAAAAAAAACCAGAAATATTTTCTTCACTTGAGAAATGAGGAAACAAAAATTTAACATTTGAGCACTGGTTTCGTAATGTTGAAAAGAGAAAACCATGTCTCCTGGTTGACTGAGCTATTAATTCCAAAGACACCTGGAGCAGAGTCTCTCCTTGAACTACAAAAGAGCTGCTGAGTGCTGGTGAGTAGCAAGTGGCATGAAGCCTCAGGAGGGCAAGGCCAGGGGATCCCGAACCCTCACCACTAAGCCCACACCACACTCTTGGTATACCCTGTCCCACTGAGAAGCTCACAACTTTCTGGGTTTCATCTTTCTTTGAGATCAAAATAATGTAAGAAGCAAATAAAATAATGCAGGAATCAACCAAAATAATAAAAGTCAGGGCTTTTAAAAGGTAAAGAATGATATTTCTTTGGAATGCAGATCTGTTTTTTTTTTTTTTTTTTTTTTTTTGCTATACATTGAGTATCCTGTGCTAAAGGTATTATAACAAATAAGCATAAATTATCTTGGAAGCAGGTACATAAGAAGCTATATTTAAGCAACAAGGCTACTGCAAGCATGAGCCAGTGGTGTCTCTCTGCATTCTGCTGCCCAGTCTGTTTGCTTCGTTTTGTTTTGATTTAAATAGTAAACCGTGAGTCTATTAAAAGAAACTCCTCTGCTAATTCACATATCAGAAAGTTAACTAAAGAAAAAGGGAGCCAACCTGACTCGAGTTGCTGAGAACTAGTTTAAAGGAATTATAGACCAAAACTATTGCTCCAGGAGGTGCCGGCAGCAGATCAATAACAGAATGCTTTATTTACAGGTCTGAAAGAGGCAGCAGGGAAAAGGAAAATCTATCTCAGCTCTTTTTATGCAGCTTGGCTCTACAAATAAGACACCAAAGGAAGGAGAGAATCCAATAAACCACTTCATTCGATGCTTTTTTCCTTTCTTGAGGATATGCTCACTAACACCAGAAGGCTTTTTATGGCACAAAATGACACAGTAGGAAGAACAGCCTCACAAACCATCTAGCTAATCCCAAGAAGCCGCAGAAATAAGGTGTCCCTCCCTTAGCACCTTCCCAGTTTCACAGTATATACCTGAACAGTTCCTGAGGATTTAGTGTGTATAGTAATGCAAGGCATACAGACAGGATAAGCATCCTAAGGTTTACAATGCATTTGACACAAGGCTGTTGGTCAGCAACAGTGTGATAAAATCCATAAAAATGACCATCTAATCTGTAAGAATAGTTAATAAATATAACAAAAGTAAGACAATTAAATAACTAAATAACTGTATTATGACTTATTACAGGAACTGTTTTGGGAGGGAGAATAGGGGATCAAGTCCAAGCTATATTTAATAAACCATAGTAACTAACATAGGCTTCAGTGAGAAAACAGATCTGTTTTTTCTGTAAGTACACATAGAAAGTGAGTAGTAGGAATTAAAAAAAAAATGGAAAGAGTAGATAACCAGGCACTTGTTTACAAAATAGTACATTTGAAAGATCCATTGATTTTGACAGTATCAGAGAAATACATTTCCCTAGTGTGCTGGCTCAAGTGGTTTCCCTTCAGATCAAAATTCAGGCATGCCATCCACCTGGCTCTACTGCTAAAACCTTGATGATGACCTCTTCTTGGGATTTGGAGTTGTATCTGATGTGCCCTAATAGATCAAAATGACTAATTGAAATGTTCTAAATAAGACACTTGAAAAGTGAATCGTGATTAATTGCCCCTCAGATATGGTTCACTTAGCCTAAATATAGCAATCACCTAAGAAATGCCCTTCTGTTAAAACAACTTTAATAACACAGCCACCCCTAATTTCGGAGACCTCTCCTGCTGCAACCTATGTTACTAATCAGAAGTTGGGTTTCTAATTTCATACTAACCACTTCAGTAGACCTTTGTCTACCATATTATGCTACCTATTTTTGTTCTCTTTTAAAATAGTGTCTTTGTTATCATATTATTTTTTTCTAAAGCTAAGAGAAACAAGTATCAGTTAATTCTCGTGAAAGAATAAGTTTTAAAATTATTTTAATAACAATTCCATGATGACATGGAAAACCTGCTCTTTTATTATACTTTAAGTTTTGGGGTACATGTACAAAATGTACACATGTATATCTATGTAACAAACCTGCACGTTCTACACGTGTACCCCAAAACTCAAAGTATAATAATATTAAAAAAGAACTACCTGAGACTGGGTAATTTATAAAGAAAAGAGGTTTAGTTGACTCACAGTTCTGCAGGCTGTACAGGAGTCATGGTTGGGGAGATCTCAGGAAACTTACAATCATGGCGGAAGGTAAAGGAGAAGCAAACACATCTTCACATGGCAGCAGGAGAGAGAGAGTAAAAAGGGAAGTTTTACACACTTTCAACAACCAGATCTCATGAGAACTCTATCACAAGACAGCACTAGAGGTTGGTGCTAAACCATTAGATCCAATCATCTCCCACCAGGCCACACCTCTAACACTGGGAACTGAAATTTGGGTGGGGACACAGCCAAACCATATCACCATGTGTGAAACATAACTTATTATCTTGCCTCCTAAAGCTATTCTTTGCTCTGCTTTCATAATATCTGCTCAACAATGATTTGTCAAGAAATGTAGGTAATTCACCACCTATATCATGACTCAAGCAAAACACACTATGAATCTTCATTTCTCCTCCTCTCATCCTTTTTACCTAGTCTTTTATCAAATGCAGCATTTTTCATTTTGAAATAATACCACTTACATAAAAATTATAAAAGTAATATAAAAAATTCCCTTATACACTTTACCCAAATTCCTGAAATGTTCATCTTTTACACGCCATCATTCATGCACATTTCATCCTTCTTGATGCAACCTATCAGAAGGTACATTGTATCAATCTGCCCCATTCTTGATTATGTTAATTTTTATCAGTCCGTTAAGGTGATGTCTTCTAGGTTTCTTTATGGTTAAGCTACTCTTTTTCCCCTTGTAGTTAATGCTTCTTGTAGGAAGATTTAAGACTGTGTAAACATGGTATTTTCTGCAATATCATCTTCCTTTCATTTTAATGTCTATTTATGTAATTATTGGCAAATGGTGATTTCCTAATCATATCATTTCTTCTACATTTTTATTTAGAATCCTCCTGTAGACAAAAACTTTCAATTTATTTAGTCATTTTTTTCATTTCAGTATAAACTCATTAACGTTTTTATGTGATGGGTTGCAATTTTTAGTATCATTAATTGTGGTGTTGCTGTTCAAGTTTTCCCATATTTAAGATGGTCCCTGTGTCACTTTTACATATCCCCAACATTTTTTGATATTTTAGTAATCAGAGATACTCCAGACTCACCTTGTGCTAACCCATATGTTAGTTTGCTATGACTGCTATATAAGGTACCACAGTCCAGGTGGTTTAGACAACAGAAATGTATCATCTCACAGTTTTGAAGGTCAGAGAACTTCGAAATCAAGGTGTCAGCATGGCAGTTTCCTTCTGAGAGCCATGAGGAAAAGACTTTTTCCAGGCCTCTCTCTTTGGCTTATAGAAGGCCACCTCTTCCTGCATCTCTTCACATTGTCTTCCCTCTTCACATGACTCTGTATCTTTGAGTGGAATTCTCCCTTTACACACCAGTCATTTTGGATTAGAATCTGCCCTAATGACCTCATCTGAACTAAATCTGTAATGACCCTATTTTAAAATAAGGTCATATTGTAAGATTCTGGGGATTTGTGCTTCAACCTATGAATTTAAGGAGAAGACAGTTCAACTCATAGCCCTGTCTCGATGTTGGAATCAGTCATTTCTCCAAGGAGGCCTGGCTCCTTTTATTAGAAATTGGCATTTAGAAACTAGCTTCTAGGTATTTAGAAATTAGCTCACTAATTTTAAGATTTATAGCTTCTACACCCTCAGTGGACAGAGATAAAATAAATATAGCTTCTATATCTCAGTGGACAGAGATAAAATAAAAAATATGTGTATATATGCAAACATATCTATGTCTACATACGTATCTGTATCTAGATCTAGATACATGTATGTATATATACCTGTACATACTGAGTTCATGCTGAGACCTACTATTCTAATCCAATATCACAGGACTTATTCTAACCTTCTCCCTTACCTTCTCTTAATATTGCCTTCAATAGACAGAAAAGTAGCTCTCATTTTCCATAGTAATGTATTTTCTCAGACCAAGAATGCATATCTAGTACTTTTAGAATTCACATGTCATACCACTGTGAAAAGAAAGCATTCAGAGTTTCTAGCTCAATGAGTAAGAAAGATGGAAGTTGTCACTTGGTGCAAAAAGCGAGTAAAATACTGAACAAACTGAAAAATCAACAACTCCTTTTAGATTCAGAGAAATGAGGTTACAGGACAAAGTTGGCCCCAAATTGGATAGAAGACAGATGAGTACAGAAAATCACAGCTTACAATATCAGAGACTTCCAACAACAACAACAGAAAACTTCCAGAATTGAAATCCCTGAACTGTAATTGGTGAATTGCCAGAAGCTCAGAGAAGATAACCCTGAGAGTCAATAACTCTAGGGGGCCCCGTCATAAGGGTGCCTCCATTGGTGAGTTTTACCTCAGAAGTTCAACCAGATTCTCACAGTGAATATTGGAGAAAAGTTTTCTGGGGCTTCTAGCAGAGGAAGGAACAAGGAAACATTTTGAAATACTCCTGATCATTTTGTCCTTCTTAGCAAGAGCTGCCCTCAAGAGAAACTGACATATCAGAGTCTAAGCCCTTGGGGTTCTATCAGTGCCTAACTGACATGGGAGGAGAAAAATACCCAACTCTGGCCTAATCTAGCCATCCTGTTCCACCTAGGAAGGGCAGGTGGACTGAGAAGCATTTGTGAAAGTTACAGTCTGGACACACAGGCTTACTAAAAGACTGAGGCCTAATTATAGGACTATAGACCACTTCCCCTTCCTCACAACCTACCAACACATGAGTAAAGGCTCATTTCCTGTTGTTCCCTTGACCCTGTACATCATATATGGCTATGAAGAAAAAAATTACACGCCATGTTAAAAGACAGAAAACAAAACAAAACAAATACCACACTTTAAAGAGAAAGCAAGCCTCAGAACCAGACCCAGCTGTGCCAAAGAGGTTGGAATCATCAGAACCAGAATTTAAAACTATAATTAGTATGCTAAGCGCTCTAATAGATAAAGTAGATAAAATTCAAGAGTAGATGGGCAATATAAACAGAACAATGGGAATTTTAAGAAAAAATAAAAGAAATAGTAGAGGTCAAAAACACTGTAATAGAAATAAAGAATGCCTTTCATGGGCTCATTGGTAGGCAGGACACAACAAAAAAATGACCCTGAGCTTCAGGATATGTAATTAGAAACTTCAAAACTGAAAACAGAAAGAGAAAAGGAACTGAAAAAAAAATAACAGAATGTTTAAGAACGGTGGGAGAACTAAAAAAGGTAACCTGCAAGCTAGAAGAGAAAAAGAAACAGAAGAAATGTTTGAAGCACTAATGCTATATAATTTTCTCAAATTAATATCAGAAACCAAACAACAGATCCAGGAATCCCAGAGAATGCCAAGCAGGACAAATTCTTTATGAAAAACAAACAAATAAAAATAACAAAAAAGCATGTCATATTCACACGACAGAAAATCCAAAATTTTAAAAACTTAAAATAACTCAGAGGAAGAAAACAGCTTATCTATATATAACCTATTACATTATATTTCTAGAACTTACATTCTAGTTTGGGTGCTTACAATATCCAACAAGTTTTTTAAATCCATCTAGTTTCAATGTAGGCCCATATTCATTGGTTTATTCAATAATGTTTGATACATACTTAGTGAGTACCTGTTAAGGTGTGTCAGACACTATTTTTTTTTTTTTTTTTTTTGAGATGGAGTTTCGCTCTTGTTACCCAGGCTGGAGTGCAATGGCACGATCTCGGCTCACTGCAACCTCCGCCTTCTGGGTTCAGGCAATTCTCCTGCCTCAGCCTCCTGAGTAGCTGGGATTACAGGCACGTGCTACCGTGCCCAGCTAATTTTTTTTTTTTTTGTATTTTTAGTAGAGACGGGGTTTCACCATGTTGACCAGGATGGTCTCGACACTGTTTTAGCTGCTTGTAAATCACAGAGGTCTAGTGGAGCTGGAAGCTCAACTAATAATAGCTTCATCACTGAGTTCACGCTTCTGTATCTCCTCTTATATGTCCCTTCTCTCGAAATGTTGCTGTATGTTGCCTGGAAATATAAATATTATTGTGCATACTTCCAATTACATACCTATAATGGTGCTCCACTGAAAACAAGACAAATTCCAGTCTCCCTAATATAACATTAAAGACCCTTCGAAACCTTATCGCTCTACCCAAACAGTTTCATCGTTTGTCAGGATCTAACCAGCACTCAAATGCTCCAGCATGCACACTGATATCTCTGTCACCTGACAAATGGAGCTCCCTATTCCTGTGATACTCTTTCTTATCCCTGTCGTCAACATCCCACTCAAATTTCTCAAAGTAGAATTAATACTTTCTTCTTGAATGTTTCCCAGTTGTATGCAATGGGAACCACAGTCTCATTCCTTACAAGCTGCGAACATCCCCAGGGCAGACAGTTATACTGCATCCACAGTAGGATATCAGTAATGGTATTTTGAATAAATAAAAGGATAATATCTTTTAGTAAAGGCTTGCAAAATCTTTATTTTTCTAGGAGAAGATTAAGGCCCTAGCAATGGTCCCATAATTGCTCCTGTTTAAATCACCTTGGTAATTCCCTTTGGAGAATGACAGCAGCAGTACGAGACTTAACACTGTTGCCGCAGCTGTGCTGCCAGAGGTTTGCCAGCAATCCCACGAAGGCCCTTTTGGAAGAACCACAGTTTAGCAAAGAAAAAAGCACTCTACTCACGAAAAAGTTAGAGAAAAACTGTTTTCCTAATTAGTGAGAAGTAATCAGTTAAATCATTCTATTCTGGTGCCCTTTCTACAAGAACTTCCCATGAGTTCTTGAAGCTGATGGTGTAACAACTGTAACAGAAGGGTGGATTTGTTTACATCATGCTGATGTTAAATCTTGACATGATGACATGTTTAATCATTTCAGGTCACAGTTCCAAGTGAGAAGAGAGAGAGAAAATTCAAAAGTAGAATTTTTTATTATAAAGAAATACAAAATATCACTGTTATTAGTATAAAAACCATTTGCAAAACAAGAAAATGTATATAAATAAAAATATATATATAGTTTCCTATTGCTACTTTATTACCACAAATTTCAGGGCTAAACGCAACACAGATTTATTATCTTGCGGTTCTAGCATCCAGAAGTATGACGTGGTTTCACTTAGCTAAATATCAAGTCACCAGAAGAGCTGGAGGCTCTAATGGGGAATTCATCTATTCAACTTTTCTGGCTTCTAAAGGTCACCTGCATCCTTGGCTCTTGGCCACTCCTTCCATCAGCCAAGCCAGTATGACAACATTTGGGTTTCTGTTTTTATTGTCACATATTATTTTCTTCTTCTGCCTTCCTTTCCTATCTTTTAATTAACATTATGACTACATTGGGCCACCCATGTCATCCAAAATAATCTCCCTATTTTGAGGTCAGCTGATTAGTAGCCTTAATTCCATCTGCAAAATAAATTATCCCTTGCCAAGTATCATATTATATTCCCAGGTAACAAATGTTAGGAGGCAGACATCTTGGTAAAGTACTATTCTATTCCGTGTATGATATATATACATATGTATGGCAACTTTACAATTATTTAGAGAAAATAGAGTATGTATAGAATTTTGAGGAAGAAGATATTACTTCACAGCAAGCACAAGGAAGCAAGCAAATATCAAGCTCCAATATTAAAAACTGAAGGTCACAATACTAATGAAATGTTCTAAAAGTTTATTAATAATTATGTATCTGTAGTTTTACAGTTAAAATATGTAGATACTATTTCAATAAATAAAATGTAACTTCATCTCACAGCATCACTGAATTCTGTAGTGGCTTTTGCCTTCACATACTTTATTCAATCATTATTCTAAAATATTATGACCATGTTGAAAAGTCCATAAAATTGATGGTAAAAAAAGAAAGCATTTTCCATATTTAAAGCACTAGGAAGAACTACTACGATTTTTAAATGGCCACTAACTACAGCAGAAAAAGATGAGGGAGCCAGCCTACTCACAGTAAGCAGCAAATAGAGAATGCAGGAGACGTCAATTAATCTGTTGCACTGATAGAAATACATTTATGGTGTACCAAGCACAAAGATTAAGGCAGATATTTCAGACACCTCCAGCCTAAGTTCAAATCCCCATCTCTTCTACTTACAATTGTTCCAAATCAAGTTGCTCATACCATCTAATTCAAGCTTCCTCATTATAAAAGACAAAATATTTCTAATACTGTAAGGTTATTATGATAATTGAATTAGGGAAAATATATGACACAAACAGCACAGTATGTGGCACTTGGTAAGTGCTCAATACATGGAAATTATTACTCTGCTCTTATTACAAAGTGTCCAGAATAGTTCTCAGATGTGAATATTCCGTGAGAGAAATCCCTGGTCTTCAGCAATAATGGTCATCTGGCTGGGCAAAGGTCTGAATGTCAGTGTACAGCATCCAGCACCATTCTCTATAATAGAGTAAGAATAAAGCAAATAACTATTTCTGGATAAAATAGGTTTTGAGCATATAGGAAAGGTGGTGTAGCACGCCCCAGGTTTTCAGTAGCACATACAAAAATGATGGTATGATGCTTACACAATTAAGTCTAATTTTTCCAGCAGAGAAATTTAAAATAAAAACGCTTCCTTTTATTATTAAATAAAAGACAATCTTAGAAAGGAGTTTTAGGATATGCATGTTTAAAAAACTAATTTTCAATAAAACTGATGATAGTTTTTAAAACTTACCATAAATGTAAAAACTAACTTATGCCCCATCAAAAAGCTCATATTCTCAATCAAAATTCAGCACAGCAAACCAGCAAAATCAATAGTTCTGAATGAAAGAGAAACTATTTGCTTTCTTATATTTTTAGAGAATATCCGTGAAGAGACTATGTAAGTAGATCAAAAGTAAAGATGAAATTGCAGAAGAAATTGAATATGCTAAAAAGTCTTCAAAGTAAAGAAAATAAGATTTGCTTTCCTTTTATATATGAGCCTGAAAATCAGTTAAGTCATCAGGAAAGACCTTGATTAACATGGTACAAAAGCAAATGAAGCAAAAACAAATGGTAAGCTAATTATTTGCTTTGCATTTTATGGTGGAAGATAATAGAACAGTTTGCATGATAAGATTGTCTTTGAAGTAGTATCTAATTGTGAAATAAAATAATTTCTCAGAATGTCCTCAAAGAGGGGTATTTGAAAAACTAAACGTGAAGAATTATAAAGATTCCACGCTATCTATGGAAAAAATTTTAAAGCCAATCAGCAGTGAATAATGGAACTGAAAAATTGATAATGTGAATTTTCTATAAGAATTCTAAAAATACCTGGCTATGTATGTCTGAGTCCTCCAAATATGTCAAGACTTTGGAACTAAAATGCCATAGTACTATATTCTTTTTTTAAATTGTACTTTAAGTTTCAGGGTACATGTGCAGATCTTGCAGGATTGTTGCATAGGTACACACATGCCAGGTGGTTTGCTGCCTCCATCCCCCCATCACCTACATCAGGCATTTCTCCTAATGTTATCCTCCCCAACCTCCCCAACCCCAGCTGTGCTTCCCCTAGCTCTCCACGCCCCAACAGACCCCAGTGGGTGATGTTCCCCTCTCTGTGCCCATGTGTTCTCACTGTTCAACACCCACCTATGAGTGTGTGGCACATATATACTGTGGAATACTATGCAGCCATAAAAAAGGATGAGTTCTTGTCCTTTGTAGGGATAGGAATGAATCTGGAAACCATCATTCTCAGCAAACCAACACAGTAGAAATTCTTAACTAAGCTATCATTGCAGGGAAAATGAAAAGAAATTTTCTTAGAGGACAGTGTTAACAAATACATATTTTTTGCACCAGAGTTGAGGAGTTGAAGAGTTTGACTAAGCTCCAGACAGCTAATTTATTTTGATTATCATGTTAAGGAGTTAATATCCACATTCTTCAGTTTATTTACTAAATTAACTCTTTTCACATGGAAAAAAAATCACTTCAAAACAGAAAAGTATGAGTAAAAATGCAGAGATTAGAGCTCTTACAATCACATTCAATATTTCAATAAATTATATGGAATAAAGTATAGTTCAACAAGCAAGTAAGCCAGTGTTATTTTTCAGACACTTGGGTAGTTGCTACAACCTAGATACAGCAAAGAGGTGAGGTCATAGAAGTGGGTGGTGGCTCACACCTGTAATCACAGCACTTTGGGAGGCTTGAGGCGGGAGGATCATGAAGTCAGGAGATTGAGACCATCCTGGCCAATATGGTGAAACCCCCATCTCTACTAAAAAATACAAAAATTAGCTGGGTGGGGTTGTGCCTGCCTGTAATCCCAGCTACTCAGGAGGCTGAGGCAGGAGAATCACTTGAACCAGGGAGTTGGAGGTTGCAGTCAGCTGAGATCATGCCACTACACTCTAGCCTGGAGACAGAGTGAGACTCCATCTCAAAAAAAAAAAAAACAAGCAGTTAAGTCATGAACTTTCCCTTAAGTAGCTCACCCTATCCTTGCCCAATACAGAGAACTCAAAATACAGGAACAAAAAGAAGCGAGAAACCGTAAGAGTGTTTAAAATAGCACTGAGTGGCACATAACATCAACTTTAAGTAAACAGATATATGGAAAGTTGATCCCAGCCATCCTTAAATCACATACCTTGGCCTCAATTTATATCAAGTTACTGTCTCTGAGAGGCATTGCAAACCAATTCTAAGAATCTGCAACTCCATTTGTACCAAAAATATTTAATGCAATACTTGTCTCTGAACGTTATAATAAATGGAATGATGAATAAAATCCACAGATCTGTCCTTAAAGAGTTAAAGAGATTCAAAACATAGAAAAGGCTCTTTGACAGTGACTTTCTCCAGAACATGACTACATTGCTTCAGACTTTAGGGAAAAGCAGGTTGCTTGTTTCTGCCTTCTTTAGAGCAACTGCTATACAGCAATTATGGCAGAGGGAGTTTAAAGTGTGAACAGAATTCATTATTTTGAAGCACAAAAATCTTTGTCTTAAAAGATTCATTAAGGAAGTGCTAAAACTGTAGATGATTTATTCTGGAACTTAACAGTGTCTTCCAAATTCTCTTTCTTTTAGATAATAAAATATTTTAAAACACATTATCTTTTTTTCTGATTATTATAGTCTTTACCGATAACTTAAATTTTTATATCAGACTTATTTCTTAAATAGCAATCATTTCCTTATTTTTCTTTTTTTGTTAAATTATACTTTAGGTTCTGGGATACATGTGTAGAACGTGCAGGTTTGTTACGTAAGTATATGTGTACCATGATGATTTACTGCACCCATCAACCCACCATCTACATTAGGTATTTCTCCTAATGCTCTCCCTCCCCTGCCCTCCACCCTGAACAGGCCCCAGTGTGTGATGTTCCCCTCCTTGTGTCCATGTGTTCTCATTGTTCAACTCCCACTAATGAGTGAGAACATACGGTGTTTGGTTTTCTGTTCTTGTGTTAATTTGCTGAGAATGATCATTTCCAGCTTCACCCATGTCCCTGCAAAGGACACGAACTCATCTTTTTTCATGGCTGCATAGTATTCCATGTTGTATATTTTCTTTATCCAGTCTATCATTGATGGGCATTTGGGTTGGTTCCACGTCTTTGCTATCGTGAACTGTGCTGCAGTAAATGTGCATGTGGATGTGTCTTTACAGGAGAATGACTTATAATCCTTTGGGTATATACCCAGTAATGGGATTGCTGAGTCAAATGGTATTTCTGGTTATACACACTGTCTTCCACAATGGCTGAACTAATTTACACTCCCACCAACAGTGTAAAAGCGTTCCTATTTCTCCACATCTTCTCCAGCATCTATTGTTTCCTGACTTTTTAATGATCACCATTCTAACTGGTGTGATTGAATACCAACCATTTCTTTAAAGTTAAGCCTTTTGTATAACATCAAGCATGTGTTTTTGAAGATGCTTTTCTTTCCATTAAGATTGTTTTAAAAAATAAATTTTTTTCCTAATAATTTTTATGAATTTCACAAATCATCTGCTTCTTAGGTAGACTCTATCACCAATATAGTGACAAACTTTGAAATATGTATTCTCAATCTCTCTCACCATCATACCCAAAAAGAATTTGTTTTATGTTTGTTTGGGAAATGAGCTAATCAATTTTGAGATAATCTTTGTTCTCATTATAAATACATCAATCTAATCAATAGTCCCTTGAGAACTATTACTCACCTAGGACACAACAAATTGCTGGAATAAAACCTCAGAACTTCCCTCAAGAAATCCTCTATAGGCATCAAAATATAGGCATGGAAAAAAACCCTGACAGTAATAATTTCAATCTTTAATAAGTGTAAAATAAATAGAAAGGACAGTAAATTTTAAGATGTTTTGTGGCTTATCCTGCCTAGTTCAATATTGACTAGTTTCCAACCTGGTGGAGTTTTTTATTCCCCTTGCTCCTGTGAAATGGATTTTTATATATATTTTTTATTTTGCAAAAGAGGTTGTTTTATTTTGTAAAACGTGATATGCAAACATGCACCATTATCATTGAAAGGTTGATTTTGAAGCCACAGATGATAAATCCAGATGGATATTTGTAGGTTAATAATGCGTTTCTTCCGAGCAAAAAAATAAAAGGCAGTTAGTCCTGTAAACTTTAGATTTTTACTCATTTTAGGATTCAGTACTACTCAAGAAACTATCATGGGAAAAATGTGTTGCTTAAGTCACTATTTTTTAATTGGTGGCCATAATTATTCATTAGCAATTGTATTATATCTCAAATATTTTATAATATTTTGAATATTCTATCATCCTTCCAAAAATTATAACCAAGAAGATAGTCTATAGACCCTAGAGAAGACATAAAGAAGATTCTACTTTCTCTGGTTAAAAAAAAAGAAAAAAAAAAGCAGTTATCACCAAAAAAGATTCTTCTAAAAAGCAGCATTTCTCTTCATGTAAAACCACAGACTTACATATTTTTTTGTTGTTGCTTTATTGGCATTTTCTAAGATAATGCCAATCTTTTTTGAGATAATAAAACAAATGGCCGAAATTTTTATACTCACTAGATTTACATTCTAGTAGGAGGTAACAGAGAGTAAAAATATTAATACATAAAAATTAACATCAAAGATGTCATGCAGTCTTTGAGATACATGTGCCCAAAACTCTGAAGAGCATGTCAGTTGGTGATAGAAACTTGCAAAGCATTTGAACAAATATTTAAAGGTTTTAAGATTTCAGATATTTAGAGCCACAAGATTGGATGAGATTGCTTTGGGAATTCATGTCATCAGAAAAGCTATAGGAACCAAAACTGAGCCCAAGGGCATTCAAACATGTAGAGGCTAGGGAAATGAGAAGGAGCAGTCTAAGAGAGGTAATTAGAGATATCAGGAGGAAGAGGGAAAACTGTGGTGTCTTGAAGACAGAGAAAAATAGCATTTCAAGGAGAAAGCAATGATCAGCCATTTCAAAGTAAAATGAAGACCAAGAATTATCCATTGAATTTTGCAATATAAAGGTCACTTTTAACCTTGGCAAGAACAATTTCAGGAAGCAATGGTAGAAAGAAAGAATAAGAGAAGAATTAAATACAGGACATATAGAAAACTCATTTATAGTGTCTTGCTGTAAAAGAGAGCAAAGAGAGGGAAATGTGCAGTAATATAAGGGTTTTTTTGTTTGCTTTTGTTTTGCTTTGGTTTTGAGATGGAGTCTTGCTCTGTTGCCCAACCGATCTGCTCTTCAGAGTTTTGGGCTCACTGTGGGCTGGAGTGCACAATCTCAACTCACTGCAACCTTTGCCTCCTGGGTTCAAGCGATTCTCCTGCCTCAGCCTCCCAATTAGCTGGGATTACAGGCACATGCCACCATGCCTGGTTCATTTTTTGTATTTTTAATAGAGATGGGGTTTTACCATGTTAGCCAGGATGGTCTCAATCTCCCCACCTTGTGATTCACCCACCTCAGCCTCCCAAAGTACTGGGATTACATGCTTGAGCCACCATGCCCAGCCTTTGCTTTTAAGATGGAAAAGATTTCACATGTTCATATGCCAATGGTGTTGATCCACTTAAGAGAGAAAAACTTGTGATACAAGACATAGATGGAAATATTTTATATATGTGTCATTGAATAGGTCAGAGAGGATGGGATCTAATACACAAGTAGAGTGCTTAGCTTTAATTAAGAACAAAGCACAGCTCATCCAGACTCGTGGAAGAAAAAAATACATAATCTCAAATATAAATAGCTGGGCATGGTAGATTGAATTATGTCCCCCCCAAAGATATGTTCAAGTTCTAACTCCCCATAACCTTCTAATTTGAGCTTATTTGGACATAGGGTCTTGGCATATGTAATCAAGTTAACATGAGCTCATCCTAGAAGAGGGTTGGTCCTAATCTAATATATGGTGTCCTTATAAGAAGAGGGAAAATAGAATGCAAGGCTACAGACACACAGGGAGAACTTGATGTGACAACAGAGTCAGGTCTGGAGTGATGGCTCTGCAAATCCAGAAACACCAGGGACTGTCAGCAATAGCAGAAGCTAGGAAGGGACAAGAAAGGAGCCCCCTCTACAGTCTTCAGAGACAGTATAGCCCTATTGACACCTTGATTTTGTACTTCTAGGCTTTAGGACAGTGAAAGAATACATTTCTACTGTTTTTAAGCCACCATGTTTGTGGTGCTTTTGTACATCAGCCCTGGGAAACAGAGCCACGAGTATTTGCCGTGGGAGATTCTCAGGGCAGCTCCCTGACTGCTCTCTCTCTATGTTACAAGTGAATGGCAACTATTTTTCAAACATTTCTTAAGGCTTCTGATACATTTCTTTTTAAAAAGCTTTTCAATCATGTCAAAGTTTTATTTATCTCATTAGTAAAGGAAACGATAGGAAAGACTACAGTTCTAAGTATAAGAATGTTTCAGGGACATAGTCAAACAGGAAAGGAATACCTAAAGAAGATACTAGATTATGCATAAAACAGGCTACATTTCTACAGAGCAACAAATTATACCTTTAAAACCTTTAACACCTTTGATTTTCTCTACCAGGCTCCAAGATCATAAGATATTATACTATTGTGTATGTTAATCTCTAACTGTAATGACTTCAAAGTATTACTATCTCTTTGTTTATTATTATCCAAAAATGCTGCGTTACAAATTTTATTTCCTAATATTTTTTGAGGAGGAATGATTTATGAGTAGAAAAAGTCTCTTTCATGCAAGTGAGCAAATGGAAAATGCTCTAGAAAAATACCGAAGTTTCAAGCAATCAGCATTCTGTCTCAAGTTTCAATCATATGAGATAATTTTTATTCATGACAATGAGACCAAGATTTTTCCCCCAGACTGTATAACACAGAGTAGACATTATTAACCACTTCAGACATTCTGAGAGCTGGAAATTATGAAGATAAACATCTAGCAGTAATAAATTAGTTCACTTTCCCATGATAATGGACTACAAACTACCAATTGTTTAGAAGTTGTGTTCTAAAGACTAGTTTCCTATCTCTGGAAAAATCATTTTTTATTTTAATATAGGAATCTCCACATCTGTATAGGTTAGTACATTCGCATTCCCTCTGCTACTCATTGCCATAAGTCTTGAATTCACATAAACCTCTCTTTCCTTTTCCTCTTCCCAACCAACCTCTAACATACACTTATTGTGAAAGGGCCATGTAGCATTTCCTTTAAGAATAAACCAGTAAACCAGTCAATATACTGGTATATGTCATTGTCTTTTTATATTGTAACATTTTAAGACAGTCTATCTGTATCTAGTGCTTCTAATTAATCCCTCATGTTCTTGGTGAGAATGACTTCACAACCTATTTAAATAGGTCAGTTAGTCTAAGATTATTTAAGCAACACACGTTGAAATAGAGTTGGTTTATTTAATACTTCAATAATTCATGATGTTTTAACATCCATATCAATAAGTGTATTAGATCTAGAGATAGAAATGGCCATGTTTAGGATCTAAAATAAATTATCTGTTGATGCTCAGTCATATTTTTTAACTTGGATTAGTACCAACAGCCATTCAGTTAGGAATATTTATTTTTTCTAAGTAATCTATTGGGAAATCCATTATGCTGGGTTTCAAAAAACAATAATTTAAAAACAAGTCAGTCAATAACACAATGTCACAATTTTTTGAATTCTGTATTTTCTTATCTTTGTTTTTAACTCATAGTGAAATCAATACAGGGTTTTGGTAATTTGATTATTTTAAGATTACTTTTTTCAACTCAGGAAAAGTATATTTTATTAAATGGACTTCATTGATTTTAATACTCAGAGCAAGCTTTATCTTATGTGTCTTGGCTGTCTGTCTTCCAGTTTAAGGAATGGCTGGTTCAGTCTAAGTGGGACAGTTAATTCATTTGGCAATACAATAGTATTATTGATCCTCAGCATACCTAATGAACTTACAATGGATGACTGAACTATTTATATGCTTTACATGGACATCAGCCAATCTTGTAAAATATCTCTAGAGCATCAATATAGTTCATAATTTAAGACAGTCATGGGGAATAATTCATTATAACACAGCTTCAACTATAAGCTAATGATCAAGGTCTTAATATCTCCCTTAATCACGTATCAGTCATTACTAGGCTATCTGTTCGCTGCCATAACTACATAGATGGCAAAAACATAAATATCTTTGCTACTTTTAATAGGTTTTTCATCTAAGGTTAAATAAGAGTCAGTAACGTATATTACAAATTGTTAAGTATTGTTAAACTGAAGGCATTCTCATTTCAATTAACCTAATACACACATGTTGTGGTACACATCAGTAAAATTCACATAACAAACTTATTTTATGTAATAATTAATTTTGAATATGCAATTTTTTTTCTAGCTTGGACAGTCGAATTTACGGGGTTCAGCACTCAGTCAGTGGCTTAATTAGAAAGACCTACATGAAAATCTCCAAACTAGAGCATTTTCGTTTGCATAGAACCTTACCACCTCCTTCAACCAAAAACCAGTCAAAATTATGACAACTGAAGAGAAGTAAAAATTATAAGAGAAAAAGAAGGAAAAAAAGGAAAGGGAGCTAATACTTATGAACCTCCTGCTACATGTCAATGAAATTAAGATGTTAGATGAGGATTATTACCATGATATCAGTTTTGAAAGCTTCTTGTCTAATATTAAAAAATATATTTTTTCTTTCAATATACTCTCCAGTCATCTTTTGCCTAATTTAGTATCAAGTGCTCCTTTTAAAATAATTTAAAACAAAATCCTTTGTCTTTCACATTAAATTATTAATCTTGCCCCAAAAGATCTCATCTGTGCTTCATCATATAATATAGCTTAAAGTAAGCAAAATAAAATTATGAAACAAAAAATGATATTTTCCAAAAATAAGATTTTGGAGTAGTTAAAAAAAGAGTATCAAAAACAAAATCACTACATAGATGGTAAATATATTAGAAACAGCAAAAAAAAAAAAAAAAAAGCTAAGCTAAAAAGAAAACATTGAATAATACAAATGCATTAAGTAATTATAGAGAATGTAGATTAAAAACAAATTATAGAGAAGTTTATAGATTTAAGGTTCAGATAAAAGTATAAGCCTAATTATATTTATAGCTGTATTTTATAAAATTTGTAAGTGACACTAAAGAGCCACATAATGAAACAAAATGTATTCCAAAATAAAAAGAAATTTTTCTCAAAATAAGAAAGCACTGAATCTGCAGATTAAAACAGGCTTCAAGTTTGAGAAGACACAGAAAGATTGAAATCCAGGTATCTACAGATTGTTATTAAACTTAAAATGAAAGGAAATAATCCTCTAAGCATCTTGGAGGAAGCAAAGGAGATTTCTTACAAAAGAGAAAACATCAAACAAGACTAATGATTTCTTCAGGGCAGGCAGAATCAAAAGAAATCAAAACAGTATCCAGTAAGTCTCAAAATAAGGAAAGTCCGACCTCAAGTCATTATTAACTAGTCATATAATAATATTAATCTGACAGGCAAATATTCCCAAATGTGAAAGGTCTCAGGAAATACAGCAAGCATGACCCAGACCTTGATAAATCTACAATGGAATTGAACAAACCAAAAAGAAAAAAAAAAAAAAAAGAAGAAGAATCCATGCTAAATGGATCAGTGGGAAACACTGAACTTTTATTTTTGAAAGCATTACGCCTAAAGTGTCAACTATAGATTAACAAGTTAATACATGTCTTTAAAATATTTTTTAAAAACCAAGTTTTAATATGAGGAAAGAATGAAAATAGAAATACTTTAAAATGCCCTAATTTCTCATCTTGGTTTATTTCCTCATGTTTGTTTTTAGGGACTCAATAAGAAGTTTTAAAATAAAGCCAGGCATGGGGGCCCACATCTTTAATCCCAGCACTTTGGGAGGCCAAGGCAGGCAGATCACAAGGTCAGTAGTGTGAGACCAGCCTGGGCAACATGGTGAAACCCTATCTCTACTAAAAATACAAAAATTAGCTGGGTGTGGTGGCAGGGGCCTGTAGTCCTGGCTACTCAGGAGGCTGAGGCAGAAGAGTCACTTGAACTCGAGAGGTGGAGGTTGCAGTGAGCCGAGATCACTCTACTGCACTCCAGCCTGGGCAGCAGAGCAATATTCCATCTCAAAAAAAAAAAAGTATTAAAATAAGGTAATCGAGAGAGAGGGCTGTATACATTATTTACAGCTATAAATGGAATGACATGATAGAATAAGTTAAAATGTGAGCAGGAAGTGGAAATGGAAACTGAGGGAGACACAATGTAATAATGTTCTCATTTTTTCCCAGAAGGGAGGCAGTAGAGTTCATCTACATTAGGTAAAGAAATAAAAGACGTTAGATGTATTAAATAAGGGCATAAAGGCAATCACTACAAGAACTAAAAGCAAATTATACACCATCCAAATTAAAACAGGAAAAACCTTCATACAACCACAGTGCCACACATTAAGTCACAAGGTTCAGAACAGTACATAGAGTTTTCCAGATGACATCACAAGAAGTTGTTAACAGTGGTTTTCCTTGGAGAAGAAAACATAGAGAGGGGATACAAGGGAAAAGTAGAAAATCTTACACCTTTTGTTTTGTATTTTCTTGAACTATTCATCTTTTCTAAGTACTTTTTACTTATCTACATTAACAAGTTATATTATAGTATATATTAATCATAAGAGAATAATTACTGTTAAGGTGTATGGTGATTTACAATTCTCACAGACATTATGTACATTATATACACACATTTATTTCTGCACAACAATCAATTATAATGTTTATAGTCTACACTGAATTGTTTTACACACATGCGTGTATAATTTAGCTTATGCCCACATGGGTAATGAAAAAGAGAAAAACAGACAAAAATAGAAATCAAACATTACAAGTATTTCACTATGTTTTTTTCAGTTTTCAATTTTTCTTACTTTCTAAAAATTACTCTTCTCCCCATTATAAATGAAAATGAATATAGTCAACAAAAACAGGAGAAATTAAGTCATTATATACAAAGTTCACTATTTATACTCAGTAGATTCCCTTCAGAAAATAGGATTTAAAAGAAGATGGATCCATAAAATAGAGTGTCATCAGGAAGTAGAAGATGAAGGGTAGTATGGAGTTGGAAGAGTAAAATTTTATTCGGGTTTATAGAAACAGTGAGTAACAGAAAAAGAGGTATTTTCTACATTATGTAAAAATGTAGCACACAACTGAGGAGAGAAATTTTGTGAAAAATTAGGAAGTTTCAAGATTCAATCACAGATATGACTAGATAATACTTCATATATAGAGAAGATAATTAAAATTTAAAAACTTGGGGGTCAATCTTAATCAAATATGGACATATTGTTTATCACAGACCTTAAACTGCGGTAGATATTCAAGAGGAACCCACACCTATAGGAGGTGGTTCTATACTTAGTCATTTATAACCTGGGAAGAAAAATGACATTGAAGAAGCTGCTATGATAAAGAGTGATATATACTCAAAATCTGATAAATAAGGAAAATCATTAAATTCTGAAATTAGTACATAATGGATTACAGCTATAGCGTTCACCTTAAAAACAATGAATATCTCCTGCAAAACTTAATTGGTACCTAATTGAATGTATTATTTAAGGTAAGATTATTTCTCTCAGCCCAGATATGATATAAAAATGAATATTTACTGAGGCAAAAAACAAAAGTGTTGCCCAAACTGTGCAGGAAAAAGATAACTTTGACTCAAAGACAAGAGCAGCAACCTGGCCCAGTTAGCAGCCCCTAGATGTGGAAAGGATGCATCAGGCATTCTTAGCCTAATCCACAATATTAAAATTAAATAAATTCACCTAGCTCATTAGGATCTCACATACACCAAGCTTCCTTCTAATTATAACTTGGCTCCTCATCTATCTATTCAGGGAAAGAATTTGTAAGTCAGAAAACCTAACCACACAATCCTCTTGGCTTTTATGATTCTTTGTAAAATAGTATATAAGTACTGATTCATACACCAGTCTTTGGAAGCTTGTATTAGTTTGTTCTCACGCTGCTATAAAGAACTACCTGAGACTGGGTAATTTATAAAGAAAAGAGGTTTAATTGACTCACAGTTCCACAGGCTATGCAGGAGGCATGGCTTTCGGAGGACTCATGAAATTTACAATCATGGCGGAAAGGGAAGCAAGCACATCTTCTAATGGTGGCAGGTGGGAGAATGAGAGAGAGAGAAGGGAGAAGTGCTACACAGTTTCAAACAACCAGATCTCATGGGAATTCACTCTCATGAAAATAGCAAAGGAGAAATCCACCTCCATGATTTCATCACCCCCACCAGGCCTCTCCTCCAGCATGTGGGGATTACAATTCAACCTGAGATTTGGGAGGGGACACAGAGCCAAACCAAATCAAAGCTCATTTAATTTGAAATCATTCTTGAGAGATGGATTCATTCTTTGTATTAAAAAAAAAGACAGATTCCTGATGCTGTAAGATAAGAGTGGAGAAAGTGTTGTCTGTGTGACTGTGTTTTAAAATTGGAAGCTAAACAGTAATGAATGCATCAAAATAAGGATGTCATCCACTGGAAAGGTCTCTGAGCTTCCAGCCCACCGTCTCCATTGACAACACTTTGCCACTGTATATTGTGTACTCACCCAGCTCTGAAGCATTTATATAATTAAACTCAAGAAACATAACACATGAACACATATGTTTATTGCTGCACAATTCACAATTGCAAAGATATGGAACCAACCTAAGTGCCCACAAACCAATGAGTGGATAAAAAAAAAAAAAAAGTTGTGTAGATACACCATGGAATACTACTCAACCATAAAAAGGAGTGAAATTAGTCTTTTGCAGCAACTTGGATCAAACTGGAGGCCATTATTCTAAGTGAAGTAACTCAGGAATGGAAAGTCAAGTATAGTATCTTCTTACTTAAAAGGGAGAGCTAAGCTATGGGTCCACAAAGGCATACAGAGTGATATAATAGACTTTGGAGATTCAGAAGGGGGAGGGTAGGAGAGAGGTGTGAGATAAAAGATTACATATTGGATACAATGTAAACGACTCAGGGGATGGGTGTACGAAAATCTCATAATTCACTGCTATATAATTTATCTATGTAACTGCAAACCACTTGTGCTCCAAAAGCTATCAAAATTTTTAAAAATTTAAAAAACTGATAGACTTTCAAAAAAAGAAATATAATAATATGTTATAACTCATAGTAAGGGCCAAGTTCCATAGTTCAAAAGTAGAAGCTTTATAGCAATTGAAAGAAACAGAAAAGAACAAATAGAGAAATCTGAAAAAAAAAATAGTTAAGACATATAACTGAAACCTAAACTTTAATAATGGGCAGTACTTGACTAATATAGAAAAATAAACTTGAGGAAAGTTATTTCAGACAAAGACATAGTGTAGGGACAAAAGTCTGAAGGTAAAAAAAATAAGTAGATGATGGAAGGTAGAGCCTGGAAGATCATTTTCTTGTGATAAAGTTGAAGCAAAAGATTACAGAACAGGTAAGTTTAGCTTTGAAAACATCTGAAACAGTAGCATTATATTTACAAGGACTGATCAATTCATTGTCAATTCCTTGACATTCAGTAGTCATGAAGGTTATTCATGCAGACTCGTAAGATTATGCTCAACTATTATTATGCCTTTGTGTTTACATCACATCACATTTTCTAAGAATCATAAAGCACATTTACAACATTAATAAGGGTACCTCAGGAACTTAAAAGAGTTGGTTTAATCCTAGCGATCTTCCTAATGTGAGAGCAAGGAATTGTTTAGGATTTAGCAAAATTATATTTAAGCTTAAAATTATGTTAAAATTGTGCAAATTGACTCAAAAAACTTAGCATAAAACAGTTAAGTATAAATACTCCTGCACTGCAATATGAACTGCTAGACTGCCTATGCTAGACTTAGAATTGAAGTGGTTAAAAATAGGGTATGCTACCTTCAAACCACCTCAAGGCAATAAAAATCTTGAGGTAAAGAAAGCAGTAGAGAAAATTATCAGTGTATAAGCTTTCCTCACACTATCTGAACCTTAATGAGAGGGGTTCCAAGAAGACACGTAGGGAGCCTAACAAGAATCCTTTGAAGTTGGGGGACATGATAGAATGGTGTGTAACTCATTCCTGAAAATAACTCCATAAAAAAGCTCTCAAGAGCCTCTCACTAGGATGGGAAACTAACAGAAATATCTCTCCTTCCACCTAGGACTCCAGTTGCATGCCTGGTGGACAAGTTGATATTGTCTCCTGGGTCACTGACAGTCTATTCATTGTTTTCTTAATTTCTTCTTTTTTCATTTTGAATAGTCCTATTGTTACATATTCAAGTCCGATGTTCTGTTTATTTTGTGGAGTATTTTATATGCTGTGAATCCCAGTCAATTTTTAAAAATAAAATGTATTTTTTATCTCTATGAATTTTAGTTGGCAAATTTTATTACATATTTTCTTTATCATCTCATATGTACAAGTTTTACTTTCAATCTGTAAGTATATTTATAATGCCTATTTTAAAAGGTCTCATCGTGATGTCATTGTCCCATGATTTCTAGACCAGCAGCATTTGACTCCATTAATCACTTCCCTCCTCCAATACTTTATTTGGGCTCCAAATCACTACATTTGCTTCTGTTTCATTCTAGCTACTGAGACTCCACTAGAGAGTTCACATAGCAGCATGACTTGAAAATTAATAAAAATATAAAGACTCCAAAGTTGTATCCCTATCCTAGACATCTCTCCTGAAATCTCAATTTATATATTCACTGCTAAGCCACATCTCCATTTGAATCTAGACATGGTTTGGCTCAAACTGTAATCCCCACGTGTCAGGGGAGGAAGCTAGTGGGAGGTGACTGGATCATGGGGGTGATTTCCCTCATGCTGTTCTCATGATAGTGAGTGAGTATTCTCATGAGATCTGATGGTTTATATGTGTTTGACAGTTCCCCCTTCACTTTCTCTTCTGTCTTCCGCTGCCATGTGAAGAAGGCCCTGGCTTCCCCTTCATCTTCCACCATGATTGTAAGTTTCCTGATGCCTTCCTCATCATGCGGAACACTGAGTCAATTAATCCTCTTTTCTTTATAAATTACCTAATCTTGGCAATTCTTTATAACAGTGTGAAAATGGGCTAATACAGATTTCTAACAGTCATCTCAAACTAAACCTATCCAAAACTGAATGTCTGATTTTTCCCAAAACAATTCTACCTACAGTTTTCACCATCTCACTTTACAGCCTGGGACACTCTTGTCACGATATCCACATGGATCCCTGCCTCACTTTCTTCAAGTCTCTGTTCAAATGTCACTTTCTTGCTTACTCTGATCATCTACCTGAAAATTTTGTACCTCAAACCTCCACATTTAGTATTCTAAACTCCTCTACGCTGCTCTATTTTTCCTAAAGCATTTACTATGTCCTAGTATTTTTAATCTAGCATTTTGTTTATTCATTGTGTTTACTATATAGACTTACACCCCAGGATAAACTATAAGCTTCATGATGTAAGAAATTTCTATTTTGTAAGCTGATGTGTCTTGAATCTGGCACATAACCGATATTTTCATGAATGATATACAGTAATTGTTGCTAGATTAAGTCAGGTACATGCCTAATCATTAAGGCATCAATTCTATAATTAACATAAACTATTATTTCACTCTACTGTTGTATTTTTTGGATACTTCTTGTAATTAAAGGTTTTGTCTCAAAGTTCATTTAAGTTCTTCAAGGGTAAAATTATGTTTTAGAATTTCAGTCCTTCCACAATTATTACTGCATTGTTTTGCACATAGTAAGAAGTATAAGCTAGAAACAATTTAATTTTTTGCTTTATTTCATTCTAGAGATCTGGTTTCTATCACTGACTATTTTAACAATGCAGCTAGTGAGTTAAAAACAAAACAATTAAAAAAAGAAACTATTCTTCTCAGTTCATTCCAAATCATCTTAGTTTTGTCTTCACTAGAATCTTTTTTTCTATTTATTCCCATTTTTCTTCTATTCTCAATTCCCATTCACCTCTTCACCATTATAAGAAACCATTTTTAATATGACTCTTCTATAAATTTTTTGTGCTCCTTTCTCTATATGTTATGCTGTAGGGGGCATATTTTTATCTTACATAAATTGTGCTATATTTACATGCCTCATTCTATTTAGTTTTTTTTTTCACTTCACTCTATTTTAAAAATCTATCTGTACTGCCACATACACAGTTAGTCCTCATAATTGTTCACTGTATCTGTCACTTAACCTATTTATTATTCAGTTAAAAAGGCAGATAACTCTTCTGCTTATTTTATCATGTAATTATGAAGTTCCAATAAGAAAATATATATGAAAAATGGGAAAAGTATTCAAAAGTTCTATGCAGGTATAAAGTAGTAATATGTGCAGAACCCTGTAATAGCAGAAATTACAATAGAAGTTTCGTAGATGGAATGTGAATTAGTCCGTTCTCACACTGCTATAAGGAACTTCCTGAGACTGGGTAATTCATAAAGAAAAGAGGTTTTTTGACTCGAAGTTCTGCATGGCTAGGGAAGCCAAAGAAAACGTATAATCATGGGAGAAGGGGAAACAGGCACATCTTACATGGCAGAATGCAAGAGGGCTCAAGTGTGAAGGAGGAACTGTCAAACACTCACAAAACCATCAGATCTTGTGAGAACTTACTATCTTGAGAACAGCATGGAGGAAACTATCCCCACAATCCAATCACCTCCCACCAGGTCCCTCCCTTGACATGTGGGGATTACAATTTGAGATGAGATTTAGGTAGAGACACAGAGCAAAACCATATCAGGATGTAAAGTAGAATAAATGTGGGATCACCATGCTCAAGAATGGTCTTGAGTTTGGTGGTGCAGAAAGCCACAGAAAGCTCATTTTATCTTGGGAGATTAGCAAAACTGATCTATACACCAGAATGCAAATGTATTCACTTAAATTGTTTTCCTGGTAATCAGAATATTCCTGGTTGTCATCAATTTGCAATATAAGTGAATTAATTATTAGAATTCAACTTTTCAGTCTAACTCAGAACAAAGAGATTTAGGCAATTAGCTGGGTTTGGTGGTTGACGGGTAGTTGGCACACAAGACTTATTTTGCCTAAGATAAAATAATATGCATATGATTCTTTTTGTTATCTCTTGTCCAAATGATTAGCTTCTTTCTACCTTGGACACTATCAATTGATAGATTGTATTTTCATACTTTTTAAAAATGTATGTCCTGAAAAATTACTACTCCTTAACACCACATTTTTCCACATTATTTGTTGTTAATATCTCAAAATAGTGAGATAAACTGCATAGTGTATTAAATATATGTTTATGATTAATAAAATCTTACAACATGCAGAGTAAGAAATAAACATTGCACATTCCACACACAGAAGACCTATGCCTCTTTACTTGTCACAGCCCTCTCTTTAACTCCTAGAAAACTACCATACTGATATGAGACAATTATTTATTTGACTTTTTAAAATTTTTAACAAATCTGTGCTTACTACTATACAATATGTTTTTGTGTTTGAAACTTTTTTTTTGTTTTTTTGAGATTAAGATTTGCTCTTGTCACCCAGGCTGGAGTGCGTGCAATGGCACGATCTCAGCTCACTGCAACCTCTGCCCCCCAGGCTTAAGTGATTTTCCTGCCTCAGCCTCTTGAGTAGCTGGGATTACAGGTGCATGCCACCATGCCCAACTAATTTCTGTATTTTTAGTAGAGACAGGGTTACACTGTATTGGTCAGTCTGGTTTTAAACCCCTGGCCTCAGGTGATCCACCTGCTTCAGCCTCCCAAAGTGCTGGGATTGTAGGCATGAGCCACTGTGCCCGGCCTGAACTTCTTATAAATAAAATCACACCGTACATATTTTTTGAATACTGATTTATTTCTTGCTGAGGTTTTTGAAATTTCCAGTGTTGATACATGTAACTGTAATTTATTTATTTTCATCTTTTTATAGTATTCACATGTATGAATGGACCATAATTTAACATGTATTCTACTGTGGAGGAAAATTTTGTTCTTCCTAATTTTTAACTCTTTTGAGAAATGCTACTCTGTAAATTATTTGTGAGTCTCCTGATACCTATGTGCAAGAATTTCTAGGCTGTATTCTTAAGCCTTGGATTCTGGGTCATAGAATAAGTGTATCATTAATTCTACTAGATATTCTCAGACAATTTTTCAAAGTCTGTACAAATTTACGTTGCCATTAGCAATGTGAGAGAATCCTCTTTGATGCACAACCTCACTGGCTGTACCTGTTACTATTCATGCACCTGTGTGATTAGGCTATCATTTTCTCTCATAGAATCATGTTTTCAATCCTGTCTTAGACTACAGTTTCTCTACTGATTCTCTCTTATAAACTGAAAGCTATACTCTCTCCTAAGGTAGCCCTCTCAGAGAGCAACTTCCATCTGTTATTTGCAGGATGGTACCGGTGTCTCTAGTAAGGGTTACAAACCCTGTTACAGCAGGGTTTGTTGATCTCACCACTATTGACTCTTCGGACAGGATAATTTGTTATTGTTCGAGTATGTACTGTGCATTTGTGGATGTTTTCAGCATCCCTGGCCTTTGCCCCGCAGATGCTAGTAGCACTCTGAGTGGTGAAAAACAAAAATTAATCCAGGCATTGCTAAATGCCCCCTCAGAGGCAAAATGGACACCAATTGACAACCGTTGTATTACTGTATCATTCCATATCCTCACTGGATTATTTAGGCTAGAATAGTTGTAACAAAATTCATGATTTGAGAGAAGTCCCAGTCTCTAGACACAAAGGCACAAAATTCTTTCAGTAAACAAATGACGTTCTGAAAAGAGTTGTGCCCTTAAAAGTTACATGTTCAGGGAAAATGAAGAGAGGTAATTTCAGGAAAAGAATTTGTTTCTCTCCATGCATTTGTTGGTTTGATTGTTTTGATAAAGTACAAGACATATTTCATCTGTCATCAATTTTGCTGGGGCATGGAAGCAGTCAGGTAGAGATATAAGACCATCAAATTCCCCTAACAAAGCAGTTACAAATGTGTGCTTGAGACAGATTTGTGCTTTGGGAAACACGAAATAAACACATTTTCTTCTATTCCTACTGCTAACTACGACTAAAGTGCCTGGACATTATATTTAAAGCAAACACAAGAAGACTCTGTAAGATGTAGAGAGGAAGATAGACAGGACAAGAATCTCAGGATCCAAGAGATAACAGAGTTGTGAGTTCTGTAGGTTTTCTTTCAGCTTCATATATCCCAGATGTAGAGCTGATGAAGAGCAATCTGGAAACACAAACAGGTGCAAAGAAAAAACACACCAGAAAAATCTCTGCTTTCTCTAACCACAGGACCAGGACAAGGGAAGCCTAGCAAGACAGAAAACTTTTGGACAGTAATAAAAACTGTGCCTCTGCCCTATGCTGGCAAAGACCAAGTAAAAAGCTGAGATGTTCATCCTTAAGAAACAACAAAGAGGCCTCAACACCTTTGCCAGATTGCCAGAGAAAGCCAAGCAGGGAGCCAAGACTTTCTACCCTTGTGGCTGGGGATAAGCTCCTCCCCATGGTGTCACTACAGACCACGTGGTAAGCCTAAACTTCCGTTTCCACTGGGGGCACTGAGGCTCCTCCTTGCTAGGGTAGCATCAGAGGATGCCTCATGGAGAGTCAGAGCTATAACCATTGTCCCATGGTAACTAGACTACCCCTACCACATGTCGGCAGAGAACACATGGGAAGGTGGAATACCCACTCCTATCCATCTACCCATTCGATAGTAATGAGGAATACGCCCACTGTGGGGAAAATCCAAAGGGAATCAATGTGACAAAGAACTTGTTCTTTGAAAAGATGAATTAAATGCATAACTCTCTAGCAGGTCTGACAAAGAAAAAAAGAAGACACAAATGATCAATACTTGGAATGAAAAAAGGGGCATCACTACAGATCATGGAGACATCAGAAGGATAAGAAGGAGATATTACAAACAAGTAGACACACATAAATTTCACATCTTAGACAAGATTCCTCAAAAATGTTAGCACAATTCACCCAATAATTTAAAAAAATTGATATGGAAAGGCAAAGAAACTGGAATAGCTAAAATGATTTTTCAAGGAATTAGGAGTTTTCTATGGTTAATAAATATGTTTACGTATTCACTGTGTCTCTGGCATTATTCTAGGTACTAAAGATATAACCTTTAATAAGATAAGGAAAAATGTTTGATGTTTACATTCTACTGAAGGAGATAATCAGTGAAACGTGAACATAGAAAATACAGGTGGCAGTAAGTTCTATGACTTGAAGAAGGAAAGGACAAAGAAAACAAGTAAGTTCTATGAAGATGAATAAACCATATGAGGGTGATAGAGAAGGAGGTTTTCCTACATAACATGATCAGGAAAGGCCTCACTGAGAAAGACTGAGCAAAGACTGAAAGGTCACAAAGTAATCAGCAGCCTAGATGTCTGGGGAAGATATGTTTTGGAGAAGGGAAGCTCCCCAGCAGTGATGTGAGGCTGGAGGGTGCTGGACATGGAATCACACAGGGAAGCCTGTGTTGGTGTAGTGGAGTGAATGAGGAAGAGAGGAGAAGATGTCAGGGTGTGCTCAGAAATCTTTCCATCTCTTGTAGGTGACTGAGAACTTTGGATTTTATTCAGATAGAGATGAGAACTTTGGATTTTACTCTGATGGAGATGGGAAGCCATTTGAGACTTTCATGGTGAGGATCCACATGACCTGATTTTGGTGTAAAAACAGAGCCTTATATGGTGATTAGAATGTAAGATAATAAGGGAAAATGTAGGAAAACTCAAAATTATCTACTTATGGGATAAACCCAATAATAAAGATATTACAAATCTTAAACTTTTTCACTATATTTTTTCTGACTTCAGATCCTAAGACTAATACTATTTTTTCTCCTTGTTAATAAGGCAACTACTCCAAACTCATGATTAAGATAGTATTAATTAACCCAAACCCTAAGAATTAATAACTGTTGTGTGCTAACCAAAAAAAATGCAACTGGAGAATATATTAAATTAAATTAATTTTAATTAGAATATAATATGTTAAAGTTTGCAAATTAATCAAAATTGATAAAGGATGCATTAAGTACATTTTAACATAGATAAGTAAAAGACACAAAATATGATTTAATATAAGCAGATTACTTAATTTGTGTAAATTATAAAAATCTGACATTACTTTTTAATGGAAGTGTCTTCCAAATACTTCCCTAAGCAACTAAAAACTCTAAAAATAAGTGGCTGGGAGAAGTGTAATCCCAGCATTTGAGACCAACCTGATGGATATGGAGAAACCCCATCTCTACTAAAAATACAAAAAATTAGCCGGATGTGGTGGTGCACACCAGTAATGCCAGCTACTTGGGAGGCTGAAGCAGGACAATCACTTGAACTTGGGAGTACATGTGCTCACTTTATAATCATAAGATGATTTTATAATCATAAGAAGAGTATGTGTACTCTTTTCATAATCATAAAATGAGTATGTGTATTCATTTTATAATTTTTAGTTGTTTGCAGAAGTATCTGGAAGCAAACATAATGGATTGAGATGAATTTTTGTAGTATATATCATAACCCCACTTTTTTCAAAACGTGTTAAACAGGTAGGCAAAACATGTGCTCTATCCCAACTGTAGGCTTCACTCTGAGCCTGCTCTGGGGATGTTATAGTTCTAACATTTTTTTATTCTGTGCACAAGCTCTCACTGAAGGGCTTCACTACAAATAGTTAACTAAAGTTAAAATGAATGCAGTGTATCATCTCTTATAAAAGACTATTGGAGATGTGATGATAATTTTTAGCTTTATTTATTGTCAGCTTTTTATCAATATATGCATTTGTTTCAGACTTATCAGAGTTATAAAAATCCAGTGTCAGACTGAACAATTGTAGACTACCTGGGAGGTACAGCTTCTGTGAATTTCATCACAAGTGTTTGTTGTTTTTCAAATTTTTCTAGTGAATTACATTATTCATTTTCTCTCAAGAATCCTTTTCTATTTAGTTAATGTCCATTCTGACAGTCCAGATGGGATTCTCAAATAATTTATTCAAACCAAGAAAAGAATCCTAAAGTACAGATACTCATGTCTTCTCAAATGGGGTTTATTAGCCTTTTACTTAAGTGTTACCTGTCATTTCAATTTCTTTCTTCACAATACCACATGTGCAAGTTTTACTTTCTGTTCTCATGATTTTCTCAAAACTCACTACCTTCTAGAAGTTCTACCAACCAAACAACTCTCAGACACTGTAACTGACTTCTTTGTCTTAGTACCAAAATTTAATGATGTGGGTATACAGTTTGTGCTCATCTATAAAGGTTCCAATAAAGGTATGAAATATCAAGATATTCTAAATCATAAAACCATTATATGGAAGAGTAATATGGGCAAATAAAATACAGTAAATCCATATTTTGGTACAGTTTAGTTGGTTCTGAAGTTTTCTCCTGGCTTAGGAGAGTGAAATACATTCTCTGTAATGTCTAGCCTCATAAAATTATTAAGCCTCATAAATTATTAATATATATAATACAAAAGAATATCTGATTCAAACACAAATTGCAATTGCTAATTTGATTATTGAAGCATATTACTTTCACATTTCTCTTTATATTTACGAAAATACCTACAAGTTGATAAGCTTGAAGCCATCTTGAAGATCTTCGTCTTTTCAAAGTCTTGTTATAAGAAATTGCCCCCCCCCGAAAACAAGCCAATTAACAAAAAAAAATTAAAAATGTTTTTCCCTCCTTATTGGTGGTGGTATAACATTTTATTGAATATTATCTCTTGAAAATTGGTAAAGTGTTAAGTGGTTATACAACATTTTCGTTTTCAGAAAAAAACAGGAATAAATTTGAAATCTCTCTTCACTATCAAATCGCAATTGTATTTTATTAATCTTTTTTTCTTTCTTTCTTTTTTATTTCTCCCAAGACAGTCTTTCTCTGTCACCCAGTCTGGAGTGCAGTTGCACAATCTTGGCTCACTGCAAACTCTGCCTCACAGGTTCAAGCAATTCTCCTGCCTCAGCCCCCTGAGTAGCTGGGATTATAGACACCCACCACCATGCGTGGCTAATTTTTGTATTTTGAGTACAGACGGAGTTTCACCATGTTGGCTGGATGGTCTCGAACTCCTGACCTCAGGTGATCCACCTGCCTCAGCCTCCCAAAGTGCTGAGATTACAGGTGTAAGCCACCACGCCCAGCCTGTTTTAATCTTAACAAAAGTGCTATGCTGTTATCACATATGTTCTCCAAAAAAATTGCAGAAGCATGCATTATATTGTATTGTCTAAAAGTTATTTTTCTCATTCTTAATTTTCCTCCTCATTTTTTTCTGTTATAAATTGTAGAAACAGGAGAGATTGTGAAATTTTAAGTGTTTTTGTATAAATTGTGATAAATGTGAATAAATTCATATGCAATAAGTTTAGAAGTAATAAGTATCTATTACTTCACATCATTCCTTAGATATATGTTTCCTTTGAGGTTCTCAGCTATTATATTTCTTAAAGAAGAAACAACTTCTTAAGAATAAATAACCCACTTTTTAGTTTTAAAGTCATCAATTAATTATGATTTTTCATTTTCTCTTATTTTGTCTGATGAACAGAAAGTATAATTGTAGTACATCTGGAGATTTTGTTTATATTTTCTTCATTAAAAGCCTTTTCCTGAGACTATCCAGTATAATATGGCCATTAAGAAGCAAATTCATTTCTAGGTGTTCACAACTTAGCAGTTAAACAAATCAGTATTCATGAGGACAACTCCACTACTGCTCTCAAGTGATTTTCATTGTTATGAAACTGTATGACCTCAGAATTTTAGAAAACCTCAGAGAACAGAGACCCCCAACTCTCCTGAGAGCCCCAGCATAGCCCATCAACATCAACAACTGGTAGTCACCAAGCTCTGTCAATGACAGGGCCTCACTGAATGGCAGAAGCAAAAAGTATGATTCTGCTGACTACCGCATAGACGTTTTAACGTAATTTGAAACTGAAGTGCTCTGTTGTGTGGATGCTGCCTTACTAGTAAATATATATGTAAAAGAAGAAAAAAATGTTAGAGAATTATGCCCAACTTTGCAACTGCTTTCCATCACATTTTTCTATCCATAACACAGCAGTGATCTCTCATTCTGTATTCTAACTCAAGAAGCAGCAAGAATATCTGCTTTTCTTAAAAACGTTTGCATTGACTATAACATGCAAGCTCAAAATTTACCATTTACCATTTCATCATTTTGAAAGGAAGTAGCATCAGAGAAAAAAAGGGAAACTACTTGTTATATTTTACTGGGTTTTCAAAAATGGAGTTCTCTTCTTCACTACACTCTAGGCATGCATCCTTCTAGTTCTTTCTAAATTATCCCTAAGCCTTTGCCTGAGGGTTTTTACTTTCTGTCACTTCCCTAATTTTCATCACTAGTGATTAATTTAAACAGATACAGCCAGTTATTTCTTTCCTTACATCTCAGGCACCTAACCACTAATTTTTGCCGTCAAGAACCAGAGACAAAGGGGAATGAAATACATTCTTGAGCTCACCTGTGAAGCGTTCCCTCTCCTTTACAGAAGGAAAACAGAATATATCCTGTATTTAAGCATCAGCTAAAACCAACTGCAGTTACAGTTTGCCCTACTCTGCCCATCCCTCGGTTTAGCAATATGTACATTATACCTAGAACAAAGCTGTGAACACCACCTGGACTGGCAGACAGACAACTAACTGCAGTGTTTTAGCGCCGTCTGGTGTTAGTGCCTAGAAATGCAGCTGGCATAATTTATACTGTATTTAGCATGTGACAGGTACTGATCTTTCTGCTATTTTCAAGGAATTTTCCGTTGCAATCAACAAACACAACTGAATGCAAAAACATGTATTAATTGTTGAAAGAACAAAACATCTCACAATAGCCTTTTTACCTCTGCATCATTTTATTTCTATTCAATGTTGCTATCATTTCTCTGAGGAAAAGATTTTGAACAAAAACAGTATACAGCATACTCTTTCCAAAAATATACTAATTAAGGAAATATAGAGAGTGCCTTCAATTTATTCTAAATTTCTTTTGCATTTCAGGATGTTTAGGAGAGTGTTAACGTTAAACAGCAAAGAGACTAAAGTGATCAGAATTGCTTCATTTATTTTTTTAAATTATTTTTCTCTGGTGTTACTTTAATTTACAGATAAGAAAATTCCTCTCAGAAAATTAGCTTTAAAATAAAAGTAGTTTGATTTGTCTTTCACATGATTTTATTGTCTGACTGAGCATTTTTAGACTATGAAAAGGGATCAGAAGAAATAGCCAACACTAACTTAATGCTAGAAGAACTAGGCAATTTGAACTTACATAAGAGCAAAGTAAACAACTCACAGAGCAGTGAGGGCCCATTTAGCAAATGAGTTTTTTCAGTGAACTAAGGAATAGCCTTATAAATCCCTAAAGGCAAATCATTTATCCACCCTTCTCATATACCTTTTGGACCATATCTGTGTCAAAATTAAAGTCACGCACATGGAGGAAGATACACATTACAAGGAAACCACTTTCTCTTGAAATGTTAAAACATTTTATGCCCTACATAATGTAAAAACTGCCCAAGCCAACGTGCTACAGATGGAAAATAATTAAAGGCAGTGGCATTGTCCAGATTCTAATTATTAATGAATTTGAGAAACATAACCAATTTTGATATCCCTAGTTGTTATATCCTATTTCATAAGCACAAAAACGTGCTATCATTACATTGTAAAATGGGCATAATAGTAATATACTGACTGCTGTGCTAGAGAAGATCATTCTTGACTTCCTCTAGTGAGGACTTTGAATTTAAATTGAACTTTTTTTAAATTCAGTTTAGAAAACTAAAGCTGCTTAACTTGAAAGGTAAAATGTCACATTTGTTTAGCTTTTAATCAAGTAAAGCACAAAGAAATGATTACCCATTCTTTATTTATTTAAAATAATGTAAGCCATGGTTTTTTTGTTTTTTTTTTTTTTTTGAGACGGAGTTTCGCTCTTGTTACCCAGGCTAGAGTGCAATGGCGCGATCTCAGCTCACCGCAACCTCCGCCTCCTGGGTTCAGGCAATTCTCCTGCCTCAGCCTCCTGAGTAGCTGGGATTACAGGCACGCACCACCGTGCCCAGCTAATTTTTTGCATTTTTAGTAGAGATGGGGTTTCACCACGTTGACCAGGATGGTCTCGATTTCTTGACCTCGAAATCCACCTGCCTCAGCCTCCCAAAGTGCTGGGATTACAGGCGTGAGCCACCGTGCCTGGCCAGCCATGGTTACTTTTAAGACATAAACATTTTTTTAAAGTAATGACACCTTATATTAAGTTTCAACTCCAGATGGCACCTGCACATGGGAATGCTAACACATTATCATGACAGAAGCGGGCAAGGCCCTTGGAACCATGTGCAAGATTTTGTCCTATGTCCTGAGTCCCTGCTTGCCCTGGAAACACAATGGCATTTTCCTTCCTGCTTGCTGGTGCCTGCTGACACCCACTTCTGAAGTCGAGTTGGTGAATCTAGTGGTCTGATCTTTTCAGTGAGCTCAGACCCTAATGCTCCCTTCCTGACTCAGTCCACCGTGATCTTGGCCATATTGTCAGTGTGTTTTCTGTCTAGGCACTGACTTTCTGTCCTAAAGTCACACTGCTCCTTTCTGCAGAAGCCCAATAACAGGTCTGAAATTTCCAAACTCATCTTTCCCTACCCCACTGGGAATTTCTAAACACCTTCTGGGCACATGGGAGCTTAGAAAGAACATGCATGGAGAACAACTTCTGCTCTTTTGCTGTCTGAATGTACTATCACCACTTCTCAATTAGCATGGCTGCGCTATTGCACACTGCGAAGTGATCTGTCCCCAAGTTCCCAACTGTGGAACTAAGTATAGCCCTTTAATATGAGCTGCCTGGGCTTCTTTCACTCTTTTGTTTTTTCCTGTGAAAGCTGTCTACATTCTCTTCCTAAGCGATAGCAACTTCCCATACATCAAATTCTTCTCCTACCTCAGAATCATTAACACACACAGACACACACACACACCCCACCCTATTCTTCACTAGCACTAAAAATAGTGGAAAGTAGGTAAGAGGAGGAATTAGACCACCAAGAAGAGAAAAGCATACAGAGTGAATTTAAAAATGTCTATTTAAGTAAAGATATTGCCTTGACACTGCTACTGACATGTGTTAGATAAGACTCTCCAGATAAAGGGATTTATAAGGAATGCTTTCCCTTTTCCATTATCTGATTTTTTTATTGTTTAATTTCTTGTAAATGTATTCAAACTCCCACCTAGAGTCACATACCTATGAGTGAAAATACAAGGCCATTACTTAGTCCCTCTTCAAACAGTATTCTCTAAACGTTGTGTTGACATACTGAACCTAGTTAGAATCTGTCTAGCTTTCTCTTTATGTCAGAAATAAAGGACTGATTATCAGTGATAGAACACTGCATTTTTACTTATTTGGAATTTTGTTTTACTTCAAAGTCTTCTTCATTCATTGCCAGATAACATTAGTCACTAGTATTTACTAGGGATCTAGTTACTTCACTTGGACATACTAAAAGTGGCATTTTTCACTTCATCAATTTTATAAACCAGGCCACATCTCAGGAGGTATATTTGAAGGCTCATATTTAGATGGTAAAGTACAGTGTTCACTTCCATGTTATCGTACTACTCCCTGCACTATTTCAGTTTAGAAGGAAACAGATAATACAAGAAATGTCAAACTTCAAGAGGCTTCAGTTGGCTGATCTCATGGTCAAATACAAGGCCTAAGTTGCCCCGTATAGGATGCACCTCTACCTCCAACAAAAATCAACAAGACATCATTAAGAGAAACAAGACATGATGTCCTATTTCGTGCTCAGATGTATAGCCTGTGTTGCTAGAAGCAGGATCATTTTGCCTTTCCTCAGTTACCTAAGGCCATAAGTGAAAGTCTGGCTTAACTGGCACTATATCTTTGTCAAGTGTAGTGTCTTGTATAAACTGGTTCTCTGTAGTCCTTGGTCCAGAGTCTTTAGTGGAGCTCTACTGTGGTAACTGGATTACTTTTGTCTACTAAGTAGTTTCTCTGGCTGTAGTCCAATTCTTCTCCAATATATACTCAAACAAATTCCAGAGTGATTTCTCTACAGTAAAAATATGGTCATGACAGAGGAAATTCCTTTCGTTTTCAAAACAGAATTAAAACTCTCATATTGGTTTATAAGGGTCTTCATTTCCATGTCTTCATTTTCAATTACACTGGAATTTGGTCATCATTCTCCTCCTGCTATTCAAGGCCCCTGGAACAGCAGAATCTACTGATTCTTGCCGATCTCTGAACTAGACTCTACATTTTAACAAATCCTGATGTCATTCTTAGGCACATTAAAGTCTGAAAAGCAGTGGTATATAAAATATTAATATGTTAACTATTTGTATGTATTTTATACCTACAAAAAACTCAATGAGTACTCTTTTAAAAGTGGTTCATTTACTGGCAGCAAAATTCATATACGTCTATAAATTTTTCTCTGTCCATAAAAATCTCAAAATATTAGCAAGACATTGGTCATGAAACTAAACTTCAGTAACCTATCATATTTTATAAAGGAATTTGAGACACATATTCCCAAGGGGTGCCAGAACTGCAGTCAGGTTTGCAGCTTAGGAGGGGCAGTATCAAAGGGCTCTGGTCCCCAGCTTATTGAAAAACCCTTCTAAAAGCAAATTCCTACTGTTCTTAAACCAATCAGGGATTGGTAGGAAAAGCTCTGAGGAGGATATGAACATTCCTTTAATATAAGCAAGGCCACATTACTCTCAAACTGAAACAGAATCTACATTTGCCAAAATTATTTTACTTCTGCCTATTTCCAAACATTAATTGAATAAAGCCACTTTTTTATTATTATCTTAATATTTTACTTGTCCAGTTTTTTGGGACAATTTTTGATATTTATGTTGTTTGATTTAAAACAAATCTGTATATTTAGGACCAATTTATTTTAGCTCATGGTACTTTTGTGGTTGAAAGATAGATAGCGTCACTAGATGGAATGGCCTGGCTGCGAGTTGTCCAGGTTCTTGGCTTGTTGAACAAAGAATTGAACAACACGCACAAATAAAGCAACAAAAGAATGAAGCAAGGAAAGCACAGATTTATTTATCACACTCCACCAAGAAAGCAGCTGAAGCACCCTGATTGCACGGTTCTTTAGGGTTTTTATTAGACTAAAAGAATTTGGTGACACCCCTGGGTACCTTTTAGAGGCCTCCAATTGGTCACACCCTATGCAAATAAAGGCTTGGTCCCTGACCAATTAGAGGCTGAAGTGAAGGCTTGGCTCAGACCAATCAGAGGCAGTTACTGTTTGTGACATGGGGGAGAAAGGGTTTTGTAGAGGGAAGGACCTCTGACCCTTGTCACTTGGGCATGGAGAAGTGGGGTTTTCCTCTCAGTCCAATTCCAAGAAGTCAGCTGCAGGTGGACCTTAGGCTCCCTGTCTTTAGACCCTATTCTGCTGCCTGAATAATATCCTAGAAACCTCAAAAAATAGTTTGATAAGTGAGTAATATAAAAATAAAGTCCAGTGCATATGCCTAACTTGTTATAATTTGTTATTTATGAAATCATTAAAATGCATATTATAAAAATGTCCAGCATTTAAAATTGGCAAGGAAGAATATTGATTTTGCTTGCACTTTTCTTAATATTTTTATTTCATAAATTTCTATTAATAAACTCAACACAAAAAGAATGAAAGTCAGATGTTTTACTACATATTTTCCTACATATTATGTTTTGAAATCTCAAAAATCAAAGAAAATCACATTCTCTTGTGTTCTTTTCCTTTCAATTTATGATCATATATAAACAGGGCTAAAAAATTACTGTTTTATCACTTCTAAACATTTATTCACTAAATAAGCTAGAGAGTAAATGAAATGTCATAAGAAATCTTTACACATTAAGAAATTGCTTCAATACTTTAGAAGTGCTTGGAACATGGTATTCTCTCAAGAAAGCATGAAAAAAGAGATTTTAATAGAAATTTAACAGATAAAATACTTGTATTGATAATATTAGCATATATCATCTGATAAAGTAGGGTTGTAGACAATACATTTTTACTATTAAAATGTTTTTTAAGTCTAGGTGTGGTGGCTCATGCCTGTAATCCCAGCATTTTGGAAGATCAAGGCAGGTGGACCTCTTGAGCTCAGGTGTATGAGAACAGCCTATGCAACATGTCAAAACCACATCTCTACCAAAAATACAAAAATTAGCCCAGGATGACGGTTTATGGCATGTGCCTGTAGTCCCAGCTACACAGGAGGCTGAGGTGTAGCCTGGGAGGCAGAAGTGGAGGTTGCAGTGAGCTGAAATTGTAAAACTGCATCCGCCCTGTCTCAGAAAAAAAGTATTTTAAATGTTTTATCTTCTTTTTAAATAACTTATTTGTCTTTTAAATGGATTTGAAACCATCTATATAAATAACAATTAATGCCTTGGATAAATTTATATCATGATCTTCCCTAAAGCTTAGTAATTTTATTTCTTGTTTAGTATAAATACCTCTTCTGTTAATATCTTTTAGCAATTATTTTGAAATAAAAGGCATTAGCAGACATTCAGAACTAAGAAAATGTATACCATGAACATATTCTCACCAAAAAAATTGAAAATAAATGAGATTAATTTGGCTATGTATTAATAGAAACTTCTTTAGTCATCTGGGGCTTACTTTTGTGGGATAAGACTGAGACAAGCTAAGTTTTATTATTTTTATAATACATAATTTTGTATTATCATTTTTCCTGCTCAAATGCCCTTCTGCTTAATTGGAGGTTCCCAAACTTGCTTGGTTCGTGGCACCCTTAAATAATTTAATATCACTTACTAACCACTTTAAGCTATTCAATAACCACAATTACATAATAATGAAGCAGGTGTGCCTACTGATCACAAACGTAACTGTAGCTTCTCAAATCTTGAAATCATATTGGACACCTCCAGTGTCATTTCTTGTTACACACTGATTTTCATATAGTATGTGCTTTTTATCAAAACATCCATCCCCACCAAAAATCCAGTTTCACAAAAATGTGACATCATAAAAAGAAATGAATTACAATTCAAAATTCAAATTATGAACTACCTTAGGCTAGTAAATTACACATATAAAAAAGATGTCCTATATTCTTTGGTTTCTCTCAAAAACTGAAAATATCCCATTGTGCCAGTTTATGGCAATACCCCCAGACATCTTGGCACATAGTTTAGGAACCACAGATTTTTTTTTTCTTAATCTTGAAATTGTATAACACCATAAGACTACATGAAAGTATTGGTCTCTTATAATTAAATATGTTTGCTTATAAGGATCCATTTTTATTTGTAGTATTTGCAGTTTTTAAATAAATCCTTTAAATTCTTTAAAATTTTTATTGTTACAATTTTCCTAGCAAAAAAAAATACCCAGTAACTGTATGTTGAATCCCTATTCTCTGTCTCCTGAGTCTTACATCTCCCTGCTCCCTTCTGTTGATTGGTTTTTATTTTTCTCCACCTTCTGAAAAAGATTCTGAAGTTACGATTCTTCCATATTAGTCTTTTTTTTTTTTTTTTTTTTTTTTTGGAATGGAGTCTTGTTCTGTCACCAGGCTGGAGAGCAGTCTTTTAACTTTCTTGAGTTTCAGTTCGGCCTATCACTGCTTGAGGTGTGTATATTTCATATAATACAGTCTCCTATGGCTGTATTATATGAAAATGCTGGGGGCTTAAACAACTGAAGTTTATTCTTTCACAGTTCTGGATGCTGAAGTCCAAGATCAAACTGCTGGCAGGTTTGGTTTCTGGGGCAGCCTCTCTCCTGGGCTTACCAACACCACCTCCTCCCTGTGTCGTCCCATGGCCTCTCCTCTGTGTGTGCTCACTCCTGGTATTCCTTCCTATTCTTACAAGGACACTAGTCCTTTGGATTAAGATCCACCCTATGACCTCATTCAAGGAGGCCTTTATTACCTCCCTGTAGGGACTACCCCAAAATACAGTTGCATTTGAGGTTAGAGCCTCAGCATATGAATTTTAGGGGCACATAGTTCAGTGCATAACAAGGTGTATACATAAACTCTTAAGTGTTTTAATTTAAACACACGTCTTTTTCACTTCACTCGTTTTTCCGTTAATTTTAGATAGGCCTTTTAGCTCCTCTTTCATTATTTTTAATCTATTTCTCATTCCATATAGTTTATGTTTTTCTGAATTTAGCTGATGGAGAAAAAGGGCATCTTCTAAATTGTACTGCTAAAATGTTTTCTACAGGATTTCTAAAGGATATCCTTTCTTTGCTATAATCTTTCATGTTACAGAATGTCTCTATCAAACCACTTTGGTTTTCCTGCTGCTCTTGTCTGTTATCTTTCTGTAAGTAGAAAACCACTATGATATCATTTCTAGTTTTCGTTTACAAACAAAATTAAAGTTCTGTGAATTATCCATGGCTCTCTTCATTGCACACCTGCCTGCTTTCAGAGTCCTTTTTCTTTGGGTGGAAGCCTCACTGATGTGCATTGACTGACTCTAATGAAACTTTCAGCACTTTGCAATCTTATTGAGTGTGAAACAGCAGGTGTGAGAAGGGATCTAGTAGTTTCCATTATCTGGTCATCTGATTAAGATAATTGGAGTTTATTTCTGAAGTTAAAAATAGTCCACTTATCTTTACTTCCAATAAAGTATGTATGGAAGAAAAAATACCCAGAATACACTACCTTTGTGAGTTTTCTAGGACTACCCCTTTATATCTACTGATTTTTTTTTTGAGACTCTTTTTCTTCTTTGAGTCTCTCTCCATTGCACAAGTAAAGTGCAGTGGCACAATCTCAGCTCACTGCAACCTCCACCTTCCAGGTTCAAGTGATTCTCCTGCTGCAGCCTCCTGAGTAGCTGGGACTACAGGTGCACACTACCATGCCCAGCTAATTTTTTATTTTTAGTAGAGACAGGGTTTCAACACATTGGCCAGGATGTTCTCCATGTCTTGATCTCAGGATTCTCCTACCTTAGCCTCCCAAAGTGTGGGAATTAGAGGCGTGAGCCACCACACCTGGCCTCTACTGATTTTATATAGGATGTAAAGTACTTTCTTCTAAGTACTTCTGTCAATAGCTACCTTCTGTCAATGGAAACTGAAGTTCCCTAATCTGTTCATCAAATAGGTATTAATGGAGAAATAAGGATCATAAATACCTATGGCTGGCTGCTTAGGAGAAGATTCCTCTTGCTCGGGAATATAAAATCTGTGTCTGTAGTCTAGGTGAGCAATAGACATAGATGTTTGGATGACCTTGAAATCTGCTAATGGTTTCAAATCCACAGACTTTAAGATTGATCATGTAATTATACTCTCTATTTAATAGGAAAAAGATGAATATTTAATTGTCCCTATGTCAGTAAAAAGTCATTAACCTACAAGTGCTCCCAACCTTCCTTTGACCTACCTTCATGAAGGATCTTCTAAGTTGTCCCATTGGGTCTCTTTTCTACCCCCTCTGCTTTACGGAGGACCTTTCTTATTAGACCTGTTGTTCTGGCTTTTGCGAGGAAGAATTGGAGGAAGGCAAGAGAGTATGAGGAAAATGTAAGATGCACAAGGTTACAGAAAAACTGTGGTATGGAGAATGATAAGCATGGGAGCAGCTTTGGGGTGAGTCAGGTGGACAGAAAAGGAAATTCAGGGGGGGTTAAGCCCTATTGAGAGACAAGTATTCCCATTATTGTATGATTTTGAAATCACTCTTACTTTCCAGGACGTTTCCTTTTTAACAGTGGGGTTGAGTTGCCCAGGTCAGCATTTCAAAGTGTTATATTTGATGGTGGTAATGGGAGTTAAAGTAAGGTGTGAAGCCAAGATTTAAAGCCAAGTTGTCATACCAAGCTGGATTTCACATTTAAATCACCACCCTCAATCTGAGCTGCTTATGTATTTGCACCAAGCCTTCTTAAATTCTGAAGAAAGGAAGAAAGGGAAAATCTGGGCCCAGCATGAGCAGGGATGGTTTTGGGCCACCACCAGAAAATAAAAGGGAGTGTGTGGAGACCATACTAAAGTTGGAATTTTGACTTAGGGGAATGCATGGTTTGGTCCTGGATGTTCCAGGCAGAAAACTAGATTTGTGCAATATTATTCCAGTTAACTCAATTGAGATAATGTTTTAAACTTTCTTCGAAATACCAGAAATTGACTTTTAAGTGAACGCCAAATTTCTTACAAAGATGCCAGACCTAATGTCTTAACTGGTACAGAGCTTCAGCCTGGCTCCACCTAATGCAAACAGCCTGTGGACATGGTCTTGGTTTGGGGATTCCCATTCAGAACTCCCAAGACAAACTACTTGAGGCAAGAAAATTGAAGCATTCATGGAGCATAACAGGTAGAATTTAGAAAGGGCTTTCCCCTCAATTAATCAAAGATAAGAAATTCTATACCTCTTTCCATGTTCAAACACTTAAATCAGTTTCATTTTTTTTTAATTTACAAAAAATTGAATCAAACACATTGATCCCAACCTGTTTTTACAATTTGTTTTTTTATGTGAAAAATTATCTGAAATTTCAAAAGATATCAATTCAAGTTCATTTTTATGCTTCATAGTATTTAATAAGTAGAGTACAAATTGTTTCATTTCAATATGGATGCATGTCCAGACTGTTGGTAGTTATTGGATCTTTTCCCCCCTTATTATTATGCTTTTATGCCTTATTATTTTTATCTCCACAGAATAGATTCTTAGAAATGTGACTGCTGAGCCAAAAGTCTCAAGAACTGTGATAATTCAGATTTTTGCCCTTCCTGCAAGCTAACAAGGTAGCCTGTGACAATTTCATAAATGTTGGCAGATGACGTGAGATTCAAGGATGAGAGAAAAACAACGGCTTATTAGTCATAGCAATAGCATTTGCACCAGTTCCCCAAGTCTCATTCTCATAGTGTGATGTAGAAAGGGCCAGGCACTCACCATGGGTTTGGTTACAACAGAGGAAACTAAACTTAAGAAACTTGAATCTCTCATAATTAGCAGTAAACACGCCTGCTTTTTGCTCCACATGGAGATATCATCTCTGTCTTCCAAGGTTCTTCACTATACAAGTATTTTTGAAAATATAGTTTAGAACAAAAGCAATCTGTGTCTCTGCCTTCAAGAAGTACAGAAATATGGGAGATCCATAGAAAATTGTCTCCTAAAAAAGTGCATGTGTGTGTGCTCTCGTGTTTTCTTACTTTTGGTAACAATTGCCAAATTGTTTTCTAAATAAAAGCTGGAGAAATTTAATACTATTATACTTGCAGAAGCTAGTTTCCCTACATCTCACTAGCCTTGATGCTATCTGTTCCTCTAATTTTGGTTGAAAGGCAAAAATAATATTTAACAGTGCGTTTCTTTCATTTCTTGGACTACATCTGAATTACGTACATTTTCATAATCTTATTAGGTATGCCCATTTATGTTTGCTTTTTACCCTAGGATTGTTTTTTGTTTCTTTGTCTGTTTTCTTTTTAGAGATGGGGTCTCACTGGGCTGCCGAAGCTGGTCTGGACCTCCTGGCCTCAAGGGATCCTCCTGCCTCAACACTAGAATTACAAGTGTAAGCCACTGCCCCTGGCCTTTATTTTTTAATTATAAATTTCTAGGAAGAATTTTTGCTACAGATAATAACTATTTATTGCAAATACTTTTTCTACTTTTTTTTAAGTTTTCTTAGCTTTTGCCACATACATTCTAAAATTGGGAGTTGGTAAAATTGTTCTTCCTTAATTTCTTTTCTCTTTCAACCAAATCATATACAAGTGCCTTACAAATTTTCTTTTAAAATTTTTATCATTTCATTTTGTATCTAGGATTTATTTTCTATGTAGTGTAAGCTGAGAGTGTCTCTCTGATTTTGTTGAATTGCTAGTTACATTAACATCATCTGCTTAATAAGCCATTCTTTTGCAACTAAATTGCAATACTAACCTTATATTTTAATTTCTGACATATTTATAAATACTGTCTCTATATTCTGTTCCTTTTTTTGTTGAGATGGAGTCTTGCTCTGACACCCAGGTTGAGGTGCAGTGGTGTGATCTCGGCTCACTGCAACCCCCGCTCCTAGGTTCAAATGATTCTTCTGCCTCAGACTCCTGAGTAGCTGAGACTACAGGCACATGCCTCCATGCCTGGCTAATTTTTGTATTGTCAGTAGAGAGTGGGTTTTACTATATTGACCAGGCTGATCTCGAACTCCTGACATCCTGATTCACCTGCCTCAGCCTCCTAAAGTCCAGGGATTACAAGCATGAACCACCGCACCCAGCCATAACCTGTTCCATTTATATTTCTTGTTCATTTCTGTGTGAATATCATATTGTTTTGATTAGAATATAATCCAAAATAAGGTAAGTTCCCCACCCAATGGCATACAGCTAAATAGTTAACTGACTGTCTTTAGAACCTTGACTTGTAACATTTGCCTATTTCTGCAGTATAAGTATTCCATCATATCTGATTTAAGGGTACCAATATGATGTCACTTTTGTCTGCATTGAGAAGAGAGACACACAACTTTCACATCTACTTTGTTCTTTACAATATGATGGGGTTATTTTTTTCATTTTTTAAAAAATTTCAGTAGGTTTTTGGGGAACAGGTGTTATTTGGTTACATGAATAAATTCTTCAGTAGTGATTTCTGAGATTTTGGTGTACCCATCATCTGAGCAGTGTATACTGTACCCAATGTGGAGTCTTATCCCTCACTCACTCCCACCCATTCCCTCAAGTCCCCAGAGTCCATTGTATCATTCATATGCCTTTGCAACCTCCTAGCTTAGCTCCCACTTATGGGTGAGAACATACAATGTTTGGATTTAAAACTTGTTATTACCTATTCTTTAAAAGTTTGGATTAACTTATCTATAAAGTCATCCTTGCCATGTATTGTCTTTGTATTATTCATATGAATATGTGTTTTTGTAAATGTAGTAATTGTTATCAATAATTTAGTTTCTTTAATGATACAAGACGATTCAGCTTCCTATCTATTCCTAATTCAGTTTTGGTGGTAATTTTTCTGCAAATATGTTCACTTATCCTAAGTTTTCAGATTTCAGCCAACCAAGTTATTATGATATTCAATGCTGTCTTTTAAATATGCACTGTAGCTAAATTGTGTCCCCTTAATCGTTTCTTAATAAAGTATTTCTGACTCTTGTTATCTTGATCAATTTTGTCAAAAGTTTATCGAAATGATTTTTCTTTAAAAGCATTTTTGCCTTTTTGATCTTCTCAATCATCATTATTTCTTTTGCATTCTTCTATTTTTAAGAAGTCTTTTCCTAAAATAAAAATTTAAGACTAAAAACTTTTAGCTGGGCATGGTGGCACACACCTGTAGTCCGAGATACTCAGGAGGCTGATGGGAGAGGATCTCTGGAGCCCAGGAGGTCAAGGCTGCAGTGAGCTGTGATGGCACCACTGCAGCCTGGGTGACAAAGCAAGACACTGTCAAAAAAAGGGAAGGGAAGGGAAGGGGAGAGGAGGGGAGGAGAGGGGAGGGGAAGGGAGGAGAAGGGAGGGAAAAAAGGGAAAAGGGAAAAGGGAGGGAAGGGAAAAGGGAAAAGGGAGGGAAGGGAAGAACAAAAAAGGAAGGGAAGGGAAGGGGAAAAGGAAGGGGAGGGAAGGGAAAAAGGAAGGGGAGGGAAGGGGAAAAGGAAGGGAAAAAGGAAGGGGAGGGAAGGGGAAAAGGAAGGGAAAAAGGAAGGGGAGGGAAGGGGAAAAGGAAGGGAAAGGAAGGAAAGAAAAGTGAAAGGAACCTCTATACATTTTTTGTAAGTACTACTTTAGCTGTACCCATAAGATTTGATATATATTTTGCTATCATTTAGTTCAAAATAATTTCTAAATTTCAAAACTATTTTTGAGTCATGATTAGTTTTAATTTTTCTTTTTTTAACATCTTTATTTCTCCCTTCATTTCATTGTTTATCCAGTCAACATTCAAATTTTAATTTTTCAACTTCATAACACATAGCAGTTAAAAGTAACATTTTGTTAATTTTTTCAACTACATTTCAGCCTTTTCAGATTGCTCCAGAGATTTCTCTGTTTTATACATTTGTCCTTAATGTGAGCAGGACATGCTCCAGCTGTCCTCATGGGACTTGGCCTCAGGCTCAAGGCTCTGGAGTCCATCCCACATGTTCTTAGCACTGTGGGTCCTCTTGTCTCAGGAGACTGACTTGTGAGAGGCCACTCAAAGACTGTTACCTTTCATTGTATGCACTTGCCATCTTGGCTAAAGCAACCTGCCTTAGCAAAGTGAGGAGAGAGGTCAACAACTGGGGAGACTAACCTTCCATCGTTTTGCATAGCAAGGAAGTGTGAGTTCTAAACATGCTCACACTGTAGATGAGGGAAGCTTTATTTTATTTTTAGATTTTTATTTTTTCGAGGCAGGGTCTTACTGTGTCTCCCAGGCTGGAATGCAGTGACACAATCATGGTTTATTGCAGCCTTGACCTCTCCAGGCTCAGGTAATCGTCCCACCCCGACCTTCCAAGTAGCTAAGATTACAGGCATGCACCACCACATCCAACTAATTTTTAAAATTTTTGCAGAGACAAGTTTTCACTATGTTGCCCAGGCTAGTCTAGAAATCCTGGGCTCAAGCAATCCTTTCACCTTGGCTTCCCAAAGTGCTGAGATTATAGGCATGAGCCACTGTGCTGGGCCTGAGGGAAGCTTTGAATGAGATAAGACTGAAACTGTGATATTACAAAACTTATGTAATTATAAAACTATGCCAAAATCATCTTTAAATGACAAAAAAAAAAAAAAAAAGGCTGGGAGCAGCAGTTCAGGCCTGTAATCCTAGCACTTTGGGAGGCAGAGGCAGGTGGATTGCCCGAGCTCAGGAGTTTGAGACCAGCCTGGGCAACAAGGTGAAACCACATCTTTACTAAATATAAAAAATTAGCCAGGCATGGTAGCATGTGTCTATAGTCCCAGCTACTTGGGAGATTGAGGCAGGAGAATTGCTAGAATGCAGGAGGCAGAGGTTCAAACCACTGCACTCCAGGCTGGGTGACAGAGCGAGACTCCATCTCAAAAAAAAAAAAAAAATTACAAAGTTGCCTGCCAAAAATTTTGTAGAGAAGCTAGAAAACAGCCCGCAGATCAGGCTTTAAACTTTAGAAAACCCAGGACTATATATACTAACAAGTTATATAATGAGAACTTTCTTGTTCTTAGAATTTTGTCTAAACCTCAAAGCAGAGGACAGTAGGTACAAATTCTGCATTCTAGGGAGTGATCAAGAAGCTGCCACTTCTAGGTTTCCAGGGATTGCCCTAAAATTGCAACCAGTTGTCACTCTGCCCAGCCCGTGTCAACAGAAGTCTGAGGTATGTCTAAAAGAAAGAACCTGTGCTGGAAGTAGGTTTTTGGCCTATGGATGAAGAAAAGAGGAGAGATGCTGCCCCCTCCTCACAGTGAGCTCCAAAAGAGGGCGCTTCCATCTTCTTACAGATGGAAGTTCCTGTAAGAAGTTGGCACCTCCCTCCCTGGCTTGATGTTTGCACAGCTGCTGGGAAGTTTAGTTCCATAGAAGTGCACCAAAATCAACTGGTGAAAGAGTTCTTGGGAGAGCTCAACTTGCATGCCCTGGATTCAGTAACCAAGGAAGAAAAGGAAACTTGGAAGCATCAAAATGATGGGAAAGTGGAAGTGAAAAGCAAAGAAGAACAGAAGAATAAAAAAACTTTCTCCCACCCTTCTCCCCTGCAGGCCCACTAATGATTGGGCCTGAGCTAGAGAGAAGTTTCCATTGGATGTGAGATTGAACCTGAGTGGAAATCTTAATACCTCTAAGTGGATGGATCTGCCTCAAATGCTATTAAAAAATGGGAAAGAGAGATGAGGCAGAAAGTGTTTGAAGGCAAAAAGACAAACACGTTTGCTACTTGTACGGCTTTGAATTTAGTGTATTCAGTAAAATGCAAAGCAAATATAAATTTCGATAGAGAACAGATACAACTTAGCATATTAAAGTGTGAAGTATCACGTAAATGTTTATTCCTCTTTTAGTAAATGTTAATTTATCTCTGTTTTTTTCTATTTTTTCTATTAATATGAATTTTATTTATTTATTTCCTAATGTTGAACCATCTTGTTCGTTCTATAATGGATGGATTTATGATGAAATACTCTTTTAATATGTTGATATACTGTTTGCTAAATTTATAATTTTTAAACATTAATATTTATAATTAAACAGAACTATAGTTTTGTTTGTATTTTCTTTTGTTTGTGTTACCTTATCTTTAGGTTTTGGTATCAATCTTACCTAATTTCATAAAAAGATGTTTAAAGTTCATTATTTTTTCCATGTCCAGAATACTTTTTCAAACACTGCCGTAACTGGCTACTGTTCCTTTGTAAAAACTTTTTCTATAATATCAGTTTCTGTATACTTTCTGTATCTTGTATGGGCAATATGGTCATTTGTATTACAAAATGCAATGCTAAATTGACAAATTCACCATCATTTGGTTATTTTTAACATGGGTCTTAGCAATTGATAAATCAGTCAGGTTCTAAAAGATAAAAAGTATTTGAGCGATATAATTACCACCGCTTCAAATTTTATGACTTAAGGCCTACAAATACCTAGATTATGACAGTATTTGTGGGCTAAAGGACCTTTGTCTACTTTCCTGATCCTTCTGTCCGTATCTCTGCATAACAGAAGGTGGTCAATGGTGGTGCCTGCCTCTTGACTAAAAGTAGGGAACATCAGGTAACTCACATCACTAGGGGATGATCTATGAACATGTGAGAATATCCCATGTAAGAGTGATTTGGGAGGGCACCAACTCCTAAATGCAATTCTACAAATGTCATTAAGACCGTTGCCCTGGTCCTCCCAATGCACAGTAGTACAGCACATAGGCATTGACTTTGAAGAGCTGCAGATGGACTTGGAATGAGGAAACAGAAAATTTCATTGCAGGCACATCCTCTTCATGAGGACAGTGTCTTGCCTCTGATTGTCAAGGTAATGACCACTTCTTTGGGTGTTGAGCTTTGGTGACACACCCCTTCTTAGGGTCACATCTTCCCTCCAAGCAGGAGATTCCTTTCAAGATAACCTCATGCTAGCTCCCTTTCATGGGATTCACAACTGGTCTCCAGACATCCGTATCTGTTATCTCCAGAAGAGTAAATGTGTCTTCATGCAGGTCCCTTTACTCCATTATCAAGCAGAGGCAGTGCCAGCCTCCTGTTTTTATTTTTCTCTAATGAGAGTGAGTCTCAACCCCTTAAGTTTATTCTCTCAGAGAGAGAATAAACATCTACTCTATAAAAAGAGATATTTTAAATATTAACATTCTTGGAACTATAAAAGTGAAAATAGGAAAATCTGAAAGATAGAATAGTAAGAGGAAACTAACTTTAGAACTTTCTAATATAAAGTTACAAAATTCCTAATCTTATCTGAAATCAACGTGTTGGGAGAAAGTCTGGGGCTACTGCTACAAACATCAGAGAGTGCAAGACACAGATGTTTCCAATCTCTCCCAATCCCATGGAGACACACACTTGGGCTGGGCAAATTAAACTGTATCATGGAATGTGGTCCAGCAGTAAGACCTTACTAGCCTACTGGTCTCATTCTTGTAGGTTACATGTAGATGCCGTGTGGCCAAAGAAGCTACACAATTGTGCTAGAAGCAGCCAAAGACCCTGAGGAATACTGAAGCCAGGTGAACCCTTCTGACCAGAAGGAAGAGAAGCTACAGGTCTTCACTAGCATGCGGTCAGGCAATGCAATGAGAGAGCTATTGGGGACAGAAGGGGACCCACAATTTGTCTCTCCACAAATTGAAAGAAAAAATTCTAATTACAAGTATTCAGTACATGATAAAGGTAGAATCTCGAATGTTGGAGGTAAGATAGATTACTCAAGAAAACAGTTTTGAGACAAAGAGAAAACTACTTAGAAATACATATGTAAGTGAGATCCAAACTATACCTAAACATAAATAAATTCCAAATGTGTCAAACATTTAAATTGTTTTAAATTATAAAACTATGACAACATAATTCAGTGTATATATAAACACATACGTATATACTTGTAGGTATTTTATTTTTGAAATACAAATAGAAGCACTATGCACACTGCTTTGCATCCTGTTTGTTTCTGACTAATGATTCATGGGCACACACAAACATCTCTTGGAAGATTAAACCAGTGACTGATAACAGTGGATGCTTCTGAGGATGAGAACTGATGGTCTTTGAAAGAGACTCCAGATACCTTATGCCTTTTAAAGTTTTGTCCCATTTACCTATATTGCACATTATAAAATAATAAGTAAGTTCTTAAGGAAGCAAAAATAATTCAAGATAAGTGAGTTTTGAGGACTATATGTTATGGGCTGAATTGCATCTTCCCAAAATTTACACCTGAAAGTCTTAATTCCCAGAACCTCAGGATGTGACTATTTGGAGATAACTGTAAAAAGGTGATTAAGTTAAAACGAGATCCTCAGGATAAGTACTAATCCAATCTGACTGGGTGACCTTACAAAAGGAGGAGATTATAACACGGAAACAAAGAGAAGACCATGTGGAAACAAAGGGAGAAGACGGCCATCTACAAGCGAAGGCAAGAGGCTTCAGAAACCAACCTGGTCGACACTTTGATCTGGAACTTCCAGCTGCCAGAATTGTGAGAAAACAAATTTTGGATGTTGTTGTTGTTGTTGTTGTTGAGACAGAGTTTTGCTCTTGTTGCCAAGGCTGGAATGCAATGACTCAACCTCTGCTCACTGCAACATCTGCCTCCCAGGTTCAAGAGATTCTCCTGCCTCAGCCACCCAAGTAGCTGGGATTACAAGTGCCTGCCACCACACCTGGCTAATTTTTTGTGTATTTAGTAGAAACACAGTTTCACTATGTTGGTCAGGCTGGTCTGGAACTCCTGATCTCAGGTGATCCACCTGCCTCCACCTCCCAAAGTGCTGAGATTACAGGTGTGAGCCACCACGCCCAGCCAATTTCTATTTTTTAAGTCACCCACTCTCTGATATTTGCTTATGGCAGCCATAGGAAACTAGTATTACACACACACACACACACACACACACACACACACATGTATATATATATATATACAGATATTTACATAAACATAAATACATATATGCAGTAATGAAAAGTTGAAAGCTGAGTTTAATTGGATTTTGTGGCTTTTCTCTGTTGTACTAATTGGAAATGAACTTTTTCTTTAGAAGTTATATTAATCCATTTGGATATTAGCATTCTTTACTTTTTAAATAAAACTCAGGGTATTGTCTTCTTTTTCTGACACAAACGCTGAGTTTTAAAGGGAAATCACCCCTCATTACTGGGACAAAACAGTTCAAGGAATCATATGGCAGCCTCTATAAAGCTTCCATCAAATTAATTGGTAATCTCATTATATTCTTTATGGAGAAGACTTCCATTAGTTATTTTTAGAACTCTTAAATGGAGTGGCAATTAACAGTCATTTTCACTTATTTTAATAATCAAAACATGGGAACCAACAGCTAATTGCCAAAGCTCAAGCCTCCTGATATGTGACATCTCAAATCTCAGGATTGCCGTAGTCAGAAACAGGGAGGAGCGGACACTGGAGTGACTTACCAGATCTCAAAAAGGGGCATAGGAGCTCCGTTTGGTTTGGAAAACCAGACACATCAGTTGTTCTTATTTTTCACTCAGCAGCATCATATTCACAATTTAAAATAACCAAAATACAGCATCCATTCTACAATATACAGCGAAAATGAACCAAATAGGAACATACTCTGGTAAGTCCATGAATTCAGATTAGGAAATTTAGATTTTTTATTGCTTAACAGCAAGGTGATTTAAGGAAGGAGCCATGTGTTCTCCTCTGTTGTCACCCTCTCCTCATTCACCTCTCTGCAAAGTACACTCTCTTCCCAGGCTCTGAGGGCTTCCAGAAGCAACCGCACTCCTTTCTATACACCAGATTCCTTCTTTTATCTTCCTCACTCTCAACTTCCAAAATATTTAACATTTTTCCAAGTCATGCTGGGCATGATCACTGAATGGATATCAATTGTAAAAGAACAAATGATTTTTCTGTTGCAGCTTGGAGCTCTACTCATTCATAGGGCAGCAAGAGCAGAAAGTGGGTTTTTTTTTAGTATGTAAACCTTTGTGATGCTAAAGTTGACAATGAATTTCAATGATGAGGAAGGCATAATCCCTGCCAACTAGTTTACAATCTATGATATGTCAATTTATTTATTTGTTTATTTTTTATTGTACTTTGGGCTCTGGGGTACTGCATCCTGCAGGATTGTTGCATAGATACATACATGCCATGGTGGTTTGCTGTCTCCAACACCCCTACATTCACCACATCTTCCCTCCCCCACTGTTGCCTACATCAGGCATTTCTCCTGGTGTTATCCCTTCCCATCCCCCCCGCCCACCCCCTACCCCAATGTCCCTCTCCTCCCCTCCCCTCCAACCCTCCCCACCTAGCCCAGTGAGTATTGTTCTCTTCCCTGTGCCCAAGTGTTCTCATTGTTCATCACCCACCTATTTATTATTTTTTATTTGTTTGTTTGTTTATTTATTTATCTGAGACAGTCTTGCTCTGTCGCCCAGGCTGGAGCTCAGTGGCATGATCTTGGCTCACTGCAACCTCTGCCTTCTAGGTTCAAGTGATTCTCCTGCCTTAGCTTCCTGAGTAGCTGGGACTACAGGCACATGACACCATGCCTGGCTAATTTTTTGTTTTGTTTTGTATTTTTAGTAGAGACACAGAGTTTCATCGTGTTACCCAGGATGGTCACCATCCCCTGACCTCATGATCCACCTGCCTCAGCCTCCCAAAGTGCTGGAATTACAGGCATAAACCATTGTGCCCGGCCCGTTTGTTTCATTTATTAAGAATATGTTGATATGTTATTGCCCTTCTGGTATTATGCTGTTATTCTGCATAATGATGCAACATTGAAGGAGAATGATTACTGATCAGATGAATATCTACATAAGAACTGGGGGCTGAGGCCAAGAACAGGTTAAATTGGCACACTTCTTGTCTGGATTTTGAACCAATCTGGGCAGATTTTACAACAGAGTGAGATTTCAGAAGCTCTTGAAATAATGAGATAGGGACAGGTTTTTCCTAGGGCATTTAATTTTCCAAATATTCTAGCACTTATTTCTGTCCTACCTTCTTAATCAAGAGCATGATTTAAGACTATGTATTTAGTCTTAAATCATCTGTTCTTTTCCTAAGGGGTGTGATTTAGGTAACCCATAGTCAAGGATAAACTTGAGATACTGAAAAGCCAACTTTAATCTTCAGGATGTGTTAGTCATATATGAGTAGGCGGGTAGTAACTGAAATAAAATGATCACATCATGTATATAGTATTGTTACAACTTCTTCCCCAACATTTATCACCTAAATAACTACCAAGGCAAGTAGGTACACAGCCTTATCCTAGTGTTCTTTCCAAATGCATTTTGAGTTTTTTCAGGATTTAACATTTTTTTTCTGAATACAAAAGTACCTTTTGATGTAGCTTACCATCAATGGGGGAAAAGCAGCAACACAGCCAGAAATATTGTGGAATAAGAATGAAGAAAGTAAGGCCAGTGCGAACCATCTACAGCCTCACAGTCCAACACAGTAACCACTAGCTACACATAACTATTTAAGTTTCATGTGTTAAAATTAAATAAAATTTAGAATTCCTTTTCTCAGTCACACCAGCCACATTTCAAGTGCTTAATAGCAACTGGCAGCTTGTAGCTATCATATAGGGCAAAACAGATTGTGAACATTTCTATTATTATAGATTACATTGGATGCTCTTGATTATAGACATTTTAGGTTGATGCTGAAAGTATTACTGGATGATTGTTTCTGACAGAGCATCTTGAGTTTTCACTAAGTAAAAGATAAAATAATTCTGAATTTTTGTTTGGTATTATATATGCACAAAAACATATTTAAATAGCTTGCAATTGTTAATTTCTGTAACTACCCTCTCCTTTGTAAAAATTATTTGATAGAAAAAAATAATTTTTGGCAAAAAAATAGAATGGAAAAGAGAGGTTCGAACTTCCCACTAGTGTTGCAGGCAGCGGAGGAGGAAGAAAGCTGCTGGTCTCTTCTGTGCAATCAAAGGGGAAAATGAAAAAGAAGAAGAGAAGAATCCCTTGATAGAACTCTACATGATAAAGTCCAAGATAAAACTACATTCCCACAGAGCTAGAGCTAGCAAAAGCCCAGCTACTAGCAAACTTTGAGGCTTTCTTTCCATTCACTGAGGCACTTTGAGGTTCCTCAGCAATCCATTCATTTTGACTTCCTTTAATAAAATACTTAACAGAAGGGAAAGTGGGAAGAAGCAAAGTATCCATTTGACACAGGCAGTTCCAGCTGAGGAAAATGAATTAACATTATCTCTTTATGTTTCTTCATCTGTAGAAAGGTTAAAAGCACTGCTTTTAAGCAATCCCTTTCAATAACTTTGTCACCATCCTCAGGGTACTTGTAGGAAGAAAGAGAGGAGCAATAACCTTTTTAAAAGCACCAGCTTTACAAATGATCTTAAATAATTTGTTTTTATGTCATTTTGTATCATCATAATTTTTCTTTCCTTTCTAACTTTGTACTCTGGCTTTTCTTCACCTAGCAATTAAAGTCCTTCAGTGAAGCCAAATTATAAGTAAAGCAGCTGTTCAGAGCTGAGATGGAGACAGGAAATTGTGGTTTCCTTAGCAATGAGAATTATTCTAATGCTTTCAGAAGCCAATTTCTTGGCTTCTCCTTTCTCTTCTGTCTGTTTGCCTTGCCATCACTCACAAACTCATTCACAAATTTATTTTTTTCTTGGTCTTATATACATTTTTGCTATTTACCTTAGGATATATTTTAAATTTATTTATTTTATGTATGGTAATCACCCAAACTTGACCATGACACTATGTATATATGCAGTGAAACTCACATTGTACCCTATAAAGATGTACAATTATTAGATGTCAGTGACAAAGAAAAAAATTAAATTTAAAAAATGTCCAAAATAAGTAAATGAATTTTAAATCCCCTTTCTTCAAATACCATCATATTTAAAATCATACATATCATATTTACCATCAACTGACAGTGCTGCTTACCAAGTATACTGACTGAACAGTGGCCTCCATAATATCAAGTCCAATTCCTGGAACTGTAAATGATGTCACCTTATTTAGAAATTTGGACTTTGCAGATGCAGTAAACATAAAGTTGTTGAGGTGGGGATGCTGTGGTAGATTACCTGGGAGATTCCTAAATGCCATCACACACGTTCTTATAGGAGAGACAGGGGTCTCTCGCACATGCGTGCGCGCACGCACACACACACACACACACACACACACACAGGCATCGTGAAGATGGAAACAGAGATTGGAGTGATGTGTCCACAAGCCAAGGAATGCCAGAAGCCCCCATAAACTGGAAGAGACAAGGAAGGATCCTCCCCTAAAGCCTCTGGAGTGTGGCATGGCCCAGCCAACACCTTGACTTCAGACTTTTGGCCTCCAAAACTGTGAGAGAATAAAGTTTTGGTATTTTAAGCCACCAGGTCTGTGGTAACTTGTTAGAGTAGCCACAAGAAACTAACACAATAAGAATATTTTAAAAGTGTTAATATCCTTTTTCAAGCAGGCATAAAATTAAGTGTTATCACATGCCAGAAGTCTGATAAAAATTAGCACACCAGAACTATTAATAATTGGAATCTCTGTTGGGTTGGTAGCTGCTAATATTGTCAGAAAAGTGTATTGCTAATTCTTAAGAATGGAAATCAATCCACACCTCTGCTCTGAAAAGGCAATTATAACCCTAACAATATTCTGTGCTGTAACCAATAATGTTTACCAGCCATTAAGATATTCCTGCTAACATTAACTACTAGAATTAGTAACTACTTCCAAAGCAGACATGAAAGAATACTGGCTGTCTTCATTATCTCTGTAAAAATCCTTTCCGTGTCTAAGATGGAGTGAAGCCACTTGTATCTTTTGTCTCTGGTTAGCAGACAAGCAGTCCTATGTAGGGCAAGCAACTAGGAAAGACAGCCCCTGTGCTACACTTGATGGAGAAAAGGGCCATGCTGTCCCCAGCCAGATGAATTGGCTGCCACAGAGGGAGCAGCTGTGCAGAGAGGCTCTCCAGCTGTCAACTGAGAACATGCAATGACTATGTACAAGTGTCTCTCCAGGCTTTCTAGTCAAGTCATCAAGTGTTTCCTAAGCATGTAGGATGGGATTTGGGATAAAAGAGTCTGCCTAAAGGAAAGGGGAAAAAGGATTTTCTGGAAAGGCACTCTGTTCCAATTTGCATATAGATCATGTACAAATGAGACCATGGCAGAGTCTGCTTGAGGGAAATGCAAAACAGAACTTCCTCCACTAGTGCAATCCTGAAGGTTGTTCTCGAGTGTCTTAAAAAGATCCCCTAAGTGCTGGCTGGGGTGTCAAATGTATTTCCCACCCCAGTAGCTTAAGGACTGGCATAAAGTTGCAGGCTTTATATCTGCAGTGCAAAAGTGTAACTTGACTGTATCATTTGTGAAAGGAGACATGAATATCAAGGGGGTGGGGGGATGATAAAAATACAAAAAGCTAAGATATTTTTCAAGTCCCCTGAATGGGGTCTTAACATAATTCTGAGGGGCAGAGAGGGCTCCAGCTCTTCCCTTTACAGACACTAATCAGGAGAAAAATGAAACATCTATAGGGTACCTAATATATGACCAGTACCATGCTAGGCACTTTATATCTGTTATTTCATGTAATCCCTAACAAAAAATCCTATAGAATATCATTCTCTCACAAGCCATGAGATTTTCCTGATGTTACAAATGAGACAAGAGATTAAATAACTTTGCTCAAATCACACAGACAGTAAGTAGAGAAATAAAATTTAGTACCCAGCTCTGCATGACCTGAAGTTCCATCATTATATCCAACCAAAATTTCTAGGGGAACTGGGTGAACCCAAAAAACCCATAAGATTAATGAATCTTCCATTTCTTCATAATCAATGAGAGGAGAAATCAACAGTGGCCATGGTCTTCAAAACAGATGAGGTAAAGAACAATTTCTATAAGACTATAAAAGCAGCTTGAATCCTTTGGAAATAGGCAGATTTATATCCCTACTGTTAGGACAAAGCAAGCTGAAAATTCTTCAACTCCAGTTTTCTTCACACAGCTGCTGGTCCCACATATACATATCCTACCCTTCTATTAGGATAGAAATAGAAAACTTTCCTTTGTGGCAGTCATGTCCTTGTTAATTAAGATGATAAACCTTTATAATAAAAATCAAGCCATGAAAGACTGTGTATTTACATAGTAAAGTCAACTTCATCATTTTTGCAAGGAAGTCATTTTCACAGAAAGAATGTGCATCCCTCCCATAAACCAGCAGTTTCCAGCAGAAAGAAAATTAATTCTTGTATTGACAAAGTATGTTTACCTTTGTGTATTTTAGGAAGGATCACTGCCATGGAATAACTGAAAGTGAAAAACCAGATGTGTTTTCACCCTTTACCTCCGTCCAATAACATAGAATTCAAACCACCCCAGCACTTGGAATCAGCAAAAGGCTAATCTGAGGATGATCTCATGACAGCTCATACAATGTGGTCAAGAAAGGAGGGGCTGCCATGCTGGTTTCATTTGAATGAAGATAATTTATGTGAACAGTAATAGGAGATGGGTGGTTTTAACAAAAACAGAATTCTAGGAAGAAATTAATCATGAAGGAAAGAGACAATTTCAGGGGCAAGCTTTGTGTTCTCTAGAAGGATGACTAAGCTCTAGAATAAATGAGCAATCACCCATTGTGACAAGAAGGACATCAGGTAGCAGCTAGTTTGGCAGACTTGATGGAGAAAGAATGTGGAAAGCTTTGTTTAATTGTGTATTTCCTTACTAAGCTATCAGCTGAGAATAAGGAAGCGGGTATTGAAGAGTTGAGGAAAGAGAAGGATGTATTGGAAAGTTTCTGAGAAAGTTGACTATATACAATTATCTATATGTCCCTGAAAACATAGCTAAAATAGATGGGAGTTTGACATCTCCAAAATTATTATCAGGATATATTGGCACATAGCTCTCAGAAACTCCTGGACCAAGCAAACAAAGATAGAGAAGGTAAGGAAGATTTGAAGAACATGATTAAATTTGAGCTAATAAAGATACAGACAGTCTCTTACATAACCCCTCTTTCCAATAATAATAATTATTATTATTATTATGAGCTTTAAATCAACTACATGAGGTCTCAATGAGGCCCAAAGTTATTATCATAAATATTGTTTTCTAACCCTTTCTAAAAGAATTACAAATTATCACTGTTCCTATCAAAAAAAAAAACATAAGTTAAGAAACTAAAATAAAAGAATTCACTCACAAATAACTTGTGGGCTAAGGAGAAAATAACACTATGCAGTACAAAATATTTAGAACTGCATGATTATGAAAGTGGTGTTTATCAAAAACTAGAGGATACAGAAAAAAAGCAAGAAATGCACAAAGACACGTAAGGAAAAGCAAATGAAATGTTAATGGTACCACCTAAAACTAATCAATTAACAAGTGTTGTGTAATCTTTCAGTCTGTCTACACTACTGCAATGAAAGTGTGTTTGCCAGGCTGAACATTCAGGTCTAGTGGATAAAGTGCTTTGCACAAAGCATCCTCTAAAACACAGGTAAGTTTTTTCCTAAGTTGAATTTCACAGAGAGAAAGATTTTTTTTATTTCATTACTTAATTAAACATAATATTTTTTTGAGACGGTCTTGCTCTGTCACTAGGGTGGAGTGCAGTGGCGCGATCTCGCTCACTGTAACCTCCACCTCCCGGGTTCAAGCGATTCCCCTACCTCAGCTTTCCAAGTAGCTAGGACTTCAGGCACACACCACCACACCTGGCTAATTTTTTGTATTTTAGTAGAGGCAGGGGTTCACCACATTGGCCAGAATGGTCTCAATCTCCCGACCTTGTGACCCACCCACCTCAGCCTCCCAAAGTGCTGGGATTACAGACATGAGCCACTGCACCTGGCAAAATATATTTTTAATTAAAATTTCTATGTAAGGTCATGCTTACAATGAATATGCTTTCTATTTCCAACATTTTATTCATCTCAAATTCAGTATGGTTTAAGATGTGAGATGTGTTTCCAACTTGATTGATTAGCTTGCGAATTTATTTTCAAAAATGTTACCGATTTGCCATGTATTAAAGAATCACTCTTTTCCTCTAAAGACCCAAAGGTTTGTCTTTATTTATCTGTGTTTAAATTAGCCCTTGCTTTATAAGTAAACAACACAAAGCCCAGTGACCCAAACACTAAGAATTTAGTCTTGCTTAGGAGCTTGAAAGTCAGTTAGACTGCTTTCTGATCTGGTCACTGCTGCGCTCAATCACATACCTACAGTTAGCTTCAGAGTGGGTGGAAAACTCTGGGATCTTGGGTGAGTTTTTTCACATACTGGGGGTCAGGTGGCCCTAGAGTAGCCTAGGATGGCTTTGGTTGGAACCAAAGAGAAGAAAGAAAGAAAGGATACAAAAGGGTACATCCTAATGTGTAAGAATCCCTCAGGTCTATGTTGTATCACACGGGCTCACTCCTTCTTGGCCCAAGCAAGAAACACGACTGAGCCAAGTCAGGATGGAAGGGGACTGCTAAGTTATAGTGCAAAATAAAATGGAATACAGGGAGGCCATCAACATAAGTCATTAGTAAAATTAGTCTACCATGATCTGTGTTCAGGGATGAAAGCTCTATAAAGGAGTGTAGTATAAGGTAGATAATATTCAGTGTGGCAGAAAGAATTTTTTGAATCCTATTCCTAAGAAATTTATGAAGTAGATTTTGTTTTGAATGCTCTATCTTTTTTCACTCTAACTTTTTAACTATTTAATGATGACTATTTTCATTTATGTATTTATTTTTTAATCAAACAAATATTATTCGATTTGGCCATTTTGTACTTTTCAGCTATGTAATGACATGGTCTGAAAATAATAGTATCCAGTCTCATGCTTTCTACTACTTATGGCTTTGTGTCTAATTCAATGTGCCATAACTTATAAAACAATTTCTTTTTCCAAAATAGATTGCAGATACTTCTAAGTTTTTAAAATTTAATATAAGGCTATCTGTTCATTCAAAATATTCCTTATAAAATGAAAATTTGTTCATTTTATTTTGTAAAGTTTTTTGCTAATCTAGAATGAAGTTGCATTTTATATAACTTGATATTTATCAAGTTGATCAAAAAGTCTCCCTTGGATATGAATATGAAAAGCTATGTAAATAAGATTTCTATTGATGAATTCCTGGAAAAAAAATATTAGCACTATTTAATTATTTTGTGGTCTTTGCCTTTATTTACTCATATTTAATATTTTCATCTATATTTATAAGTGCAATTTCTCTGTAATGTGGTGTATTTTTGGAGAAAACTATAGAAGTTTTTGGTGTCAGGTTGGATTGAGACGACATTTATGTCTCTAAGGAGCTTAAGTAATATATATAAATTATCTGTTTCTGTAAAATTTGATGTGTATTCCCTGTCACATCTCTTCAGCTTAGTTTTAATTATCAGAAGCCCAATCTAAACTAGATTAAGCACAAATACATAATACATACATTTGTGTTGGCTTATAGAACTAAACCTGAAGTTACATAATTGACTTTGAACTCTTCCGGCTTCAAGTGCTCAAATGTAGTCTTGCAGTCTCTATACCATTCTTCACTACTCAGCTCTGCCTTGCTTTGTGATTACCTTATTCTTAGGCAGACTTACTTCATGTAGTAGGAAAAAAAAAAAATGGTCAAGAGAAGCTCCAGGCTTCTTATACCCATGGAGAAAAATAAATGACCTTTTTTCACTTCACATCTGTATATGTAGTAATAATCTTGGCTGAACTTGTTTGAATGACAACAATCACCTGGGCCATCCTGGAAAAGGAGGTAAAGAAATAGGATTGGCTGCACCGAAGTCACAAACCTACCTGTGGGTAGTATGTTTAGTGCATTATAAATACAAAAGCTTGTCAACAAGTTGTCGTCTACATTACCCTGGGTGAACATTTTAGTTTCCACTCTATACATTATTATATCTGTATTTTAAGTATTCTGTGTTTTATCCTAGGCCACTGGATATTTTTAAAAGAAAAAATGAACATTGTAATTAAAGAAGAATGAATTACTACAGCGAAACTTATATGGAAAACTAAGAAGTTAGACTACATAAACAGAGAGGGGATAATCAAACACATTTTAATCTAACAATTGTTAGTGTCCTCATTACTCAGTTAATTCTATTAAATTTTATGTCTATAATGCATTATCAATATTTTATATCAGGCTGTATTTTATATTATCCTCAAGAATAATCAGAATACTAGAAATGTTATTTCACTTCATAATCATTTGTACCACAAAAATTCAAATAAACCTTTATGTTTTCAACAAAATAAAGTTACAGACTTACAATATAACTTTCTGATTTTCTAACCTGCAATCATCATTTAAGCCCAACAATAACGGAAAAGAGAAATCTTTTAGTGCTGCTATTTTTTCTTTTGTAAAAAAAAAAAAAAAGTCAATAGTGCACATATAACTATCTTTTTTTTCTGGTATATTTTACTTTTCTTTTTTTTATTGCATTTTAGGTTTTGGGGTACATGTGAAGAACATGCAAGATAGTTGCATAGGTACAAACATGGCAGTGTGATTTGCTGCCTTCCTCCCCTTCACCTATATTTGGCATTTTTCCCCATGCTATCTCTCCCCAACTCCCCACCCCGCACTGTCCCTCCCCTACTCCCCCCAACAGACCCCAGTGTGTAGTGCTTCCCTTCCTGTGTCCATGTGTTCCCATTGTTCAACACCCACCTATGAGTGAGAACATGCGGTATTTCATTTTCTGTTCTTGTGTCAGTTTGCTGAGAATGATGTTCTCCAGGTTCATCCATGTCCCTACAAAGGACATGAACTCATCGTTTTTGATGGCTGCATAATATTCCATGGTGTATATGTGCCACATTTTCCCTGTCCAGTCTATCATCAATGGGCATTTGGGTTGGTTCCAGGTCTTTGCTATTGTAAACAGTGCTGCAATGAACATTCGTGCGCATATAACTATCTTAAGTGTACTAACTTCAAAACTACCTAGTCTATGAATTTTTGCTTATTTCTTGGCAATCCAATTTTAACCTATTTCTATATAACTGAGTTTATCCTAAATCTAATCATCTGTAGTTTCCTATCTTGATAAGAATTCCCTAATGAATATTTATTTTCAAATACAGCAGTTTTTTTTAATATAAATTGAATGTTGGAAATAGTCTCAAGAGAAACTAGCCCATGATCACTTAATTAATTTAATTGGCCAGGTATTTAGGATTAATTGCTAGTACTTTTAATTACCTTTGAATTTTTGTATTTCAGCACTTTTCTCATGATTATTTGGTGACCAGCTCAGATTCTTAATGTGTTTTCCCTACTTGAAATATTTTCCGCTGCTCATCCTCTTTGCCTAATTGACTCTTTAGCTTTCAAGACTCAGCTTAGATATCACAACTTAGGAAATATTCTCAAACTGCTTGCTTAGATTATATCTCCCTGGTATTTGGTCATAACTGAACCCTGTAATATTTCTTCTCATTTGTACCAGTGTTTATAATTTTATATCAACTATAAAGTAACCTCCTTGAAAACAGGTATTTTATCATTCTTTTTCACTATTTGATTAGTGACATCTAGAACAGTGAGGAATACACAGCAAATAATAAGTATTTATTAAATTTGTTAAACTTATTTAGATTCTTGGTGCTATAGTTAATAACAATGTATTGTATGCTTGAAAATTGTTAAAAGGATAGATTTTAAGTGTTCTCACCATACACACAAAAATAAATATGTGAAGTAATGCAAATGTTAATTAGCTTGATTTAGCCATTCTCCAATATGTAATTATTTCAAAATATCCTGTTGTCCACTATAAGTATATACAGTTTGTGTTTTCCAATTTGAAAAAATAAATACATATCTGATTTATATGAGCTCAGTGAGGACAGAAGATTGTCTAGTCACTATAACTTTCCAGTTCCACACTCAGCTTCTAGCAGAAAGCAGGTACTTAATACACATTTGCTAAATGAAGAGTGGAAAACACCAGCAAAAGAAATTCAATTCTGAGATGGCGACAATGGAGAAAGTTTTAATAAGCAGACCTCTCTTGGTTGATGAGCACAGCAGACAACAATGCAGCCTGCAATGAAGTTTGGGTCAATCACAGGGAAGAGGAGAGATGACATTTCAGCCTAACTGGAGCTGAAATACACAAGCTTTTGGAAGTCCCTGAATTTGTAAAGGTCTGAATTTTTTGCCCTTTTCAATGGCAAAAGTCAGTTACTTTTGCACCAACCTAATATAAAGGTGCTAGGAAAGTATATAAAATTTCTGATAACTTAATTATCTGTTTACTTAATTATCTGAAGAGATCCATTTAAAATAAATTAATTGTATTTGAGTTGATTTCATGGAATTCTGCTCATTTTTACACTGTTATATAGTGAAAAACATTTCATTATTATTTGTTTCTAATAACTGAAATGATCTCAAGATTTTGTAGACAGAGACCAGCAAAGCAAAGACACAATCTCTTACTGAGCAATGCAAATTGCTGCCAAATAGATTATGCCCAATTTGGATAAAGTATTCAACCTAAATCCAATTGTCTATGGCCAAGGGAGCAAAGTGACCTATCATTAAACTGGCTACTAAGTGATAAAACTTGACCTGTGACCTGTGGTGGGTGAGAGTTGAGTCTCCAAAGAGAAATGAATTGGGCAGATACCATCTAGGTAAACTAACTTTAACTCACTACATTATTTCCTAACATTTTTAGCTTCAATTCTTCATGAAGGATACCAAAAGCAGTTCAGGAAGGTCCCCTGAAATTTCCCTAGAAAGTATCAAGAAGCTATATGGACCATGCCAAGCAAATCTGAAGAAGAGGCCCAGATATTTACTTGTCCAATTTATTTTAGTCTTTAGCCAAACTCCATGACTATGCTTTCCTTCTGCTGAAGTACTAAAAAACTATCTAAGCCCCCCCTTTGTTTTGATGTTTGAAAACTACCTATGTTAATTCTGTGAATTCTTGCCAAATATGCCAGATACAGGGATTAATATTATTTGCATTGTGACTTGTTGCTTAGAGTTACAGTGTTTTATCCTGCTTTACAACCAAAATACCTCTTCACTAAGCCTTCCTTTATTTAGAGGGAATCATTTCGAAGGATAGAAATTCAAATCGGAAGCCACAGAGATACAGAATCCAGAAACTGAAGAGTAAATGCCTGCATTGGCCATGACTCTCCTATCACTTTGGAACAACTCCACAAACAACTTTTCTCTGGAAATGTTGCAAGAGAGAGACATAAGTGCATAGACTTTATTTATGGTTTAACATCCCTTACAGGAGACAGATTGCAGAGACTCCCTCATGTCTAATCCTTTAGGTTTAAATTGGTCACTCTGAAACAATTTTAGCACAGATAACAGCAAGTGGGCCACACCCATATTCGTGTATTTGTGTCAAAGCTTAATTTTTGAGTCATGTGGAACAAGAAAACAATCTCACCCTGACTTCCCCAACTCCAACAATTCTAGACAATTGTTCAGCTCTACAGCCCAATCAGTTATTCCAGAGCCTGATTCGAATACTCAAGTCTGTAATCAAGCCAGAATTTCCTTTCCCATTCTACCACTTCTCACTGCCACCAACACATTGTCTAAAATATTAGATTTTTAAAAATGAAAAACGTTTTTAAAAACTGGAAAGTAGGCCTTCCCACAAATGCATTATCTATAACAACATCTTGTACAATTTTAAATTTAAAAAACTGTTATCACAGAATTCATACAAACTCATTGGAGACAAATTATAGAAGAAAAATAGGTACTTTTTAAATAATCCTACTATTCTTTAATGCAGAGATAACTATTATTATCATTTTAAGTAGATAAACTGATATATATTTTCTATTTATAAAACATGTATTTTCTTTTGGAAAAATGGGATAATGCCTATTTAATAACCCACTTTCTTGCCTGGTAGTATTTCAGGAGCATATTGACATGTCAAAAATTTAATGGCTTAATGTTTCATGATAGGAATGTGTTATGGGCTGAAATATGTCTCACTCAAAATGATACATTGAAGTTCTAACCCCTGGTGCCTCAGAATATGATCTGATTTGGAAATAGAGTTGTTGCAGGTGTAATTAGTTAAGATGAGCTCGTACTGGAGTAAAATGGGCCCTAATCCAAACAACTGATGTCCTTATTTAAAAAATGGCTACCTGAAGACAAAGCACATGGGGAAAGGCAATGCAATAATGAAGGCTGAGTGGAGGAAGGCTGCCACAAGCCAAGGAATGCCAAAAACCATCAGCAATCCACTAAAAGTTTGGAGGCAGCAAGAAAAGATTCCCCTACAGGTTTCTCAGGGTTTCTCCTATGCATTTAACATTACAAGTGTGAAATCAAGAACTATGAAAGACTAAATTCCTATTGTTTATGCCACTCAGGTGGAGTAAAGGGTTGTTAGAGCAAACCTAGAAAACTTGGGTATTATAGTAAAAAAAATAAAATAATAATGACAGTAAAAAATCCCACAAAACAGGTGTGTCTATATAACAATATGCAGAAGGGTTCTTCAGTTCCACAAAAGGATTAGTTTAAAACCTACACAATAGCATGAGAACTCCATTTAATTCTAAGCTTTAACTTAGTCAATATTGCAACTAATTATGGAAGCTATTGTGAGAAGTTCATACCCAAGAAAAGTTTTTAAGAAGCAAGTTATGTTTACTAGTCAGGATTCAGTCAGAAGACAGAAACTCCATCAGGAATTTGAAAATGGAAAATGGAAAGAATATCTGAGAGGTAAAACCTGGTTGCTAAGGGATACAGAGGGAGCAGCCGCAGAGCACAAATATTCCCAGGGCTGAGGGAATGGTGAACAAGGAAGAAACTTAGAAATGTTGAGGAGACTGCAAGGCTGAGATTTAAACCTTGGAGAGATGGTATGAATGCCACATGCTGCCAGCACCTGGTGATGAAGGAACGTGATGGAATCACTCATGGTGGAACCACAAGAATACCTCGTTGTTTTGGTGAACAAGTACCTTGGTGGAGGATGCAGTTGACTGCAGTGGTGATGAACACATGTGCCAGGGGGTGTCATGAGTAAATCACAGAGGGCACTGCAGCTAGGGGGTGTGATGCTGTGTCCCCTTCATGCCAACATCCTTAATGTTCCATGGGAAACAGAACACAGAAACCAAAAAATCCCTTCCTTCTCTTCCAGTGCTCCCATGTCGTTTCAGGAGGCCTAATATCAAGCCAGCTGGCGCAGGGTATATGCCATCTTCAGGATGTAATTGCAACATCACAAAGCAAGGCAAACAAGGGTGAGTTGGGAGCTGAGAGGCAATACGTTAATAATTGGCATAGCTTCCTCCTTTATATCTGTCATATCTACGTATCTACATCTACATCAATGACATTAAGCCACCTCACTTCTACTTCTTGATTCCCAGACCCAGGTCTTAAAGGTCTGGTCTACGACCCAGGTCTACAGGGGAGAAAATATCCCAAAGTGCTGATTCAAATAATATACTGTACTCTATAAGATAAAAGTCTCTCCTTTCAAGGTGTAGTCTTCTAAGTGGCATTGTCGCAGAGACCTCAGGAAGCCATTCTACCCTTCCAGTAAACCAGTGGATAGTGTATGTCTAAAGACCAGTGAATTCCCTGGGCATGAGGTACTGCTGCACTTTTCTTTACTCTGAAACTAGTTCCTTGATCAGAAGCATAGTGGCTCAGGCCTGTAATCCCAGCACTCTGGGAGGCCAAGGCGGGCGGATCACATCAGGTCAGGAGTTCATGACAAGTCTGGCCAACCTGGTGAAACCCCCACCTCTCCTAAAAATACAACATAGCTGGATGTGGAGGCGGGCACCTCTAATCCCAGCTACTCGGGAGGCTAAGAAGCAAGAATCCTTTGAACTCGGGAGGCAGAGGTTGCAGTGTGCCAAAATCATGCCACTGTACTCCAGCCTGGGCAACAAGAATGAAACTGTCTCAAAAAGAAGAAGGAGAGGGAGGGGGAAGAGGAGGGGTAGAGAGGGGAGGGAAGGGGAAGGGGGAGGGGAAGGGAGAGGGGGAGGAAGAGCGGGAGGAAGCAGCAGCCGTAGCAATGCTGAGCAGGATATCATGACTATAGATAGAACATTGTGTGGGTTCATGGACAGTGGTAGTGGCAAAAATGTCACAGTCAGGGAAGGAAAATTCATATGCAGAATACACAGTTTATCCAGTGTAGGTGGCTCTGCACCCACCATGATGGAAACAGTTTGATGTAACCTCTCAGCCACCATGCCTCGGCTGGATCCCACAGGCGTCAGTGCCACACTGAGGATCCAGCCTCTCTATTTTGGGGAGGCTGGGTACTCAGCAATAATCAGTAGCCCCAACAGCGTTTCTTAAGTGAAAACCTGTGTTGTGTTCATAGAGAAACTTCATCTCTGTCATGATGGTCTCTCTGTTCCCAGGTTATCAAAATCAACACTGAGGGGGTGGAGGAAAAGGCAGATTGAAATACACCTGATGTTAGATATATATATATCTGATTACTGAGATTGTTAAGAAGAACAGCTTTTTCCAAAATCCTCTGCAAAACCCAGGATTCCTACCGTGCCTTTCTCTGGAATGCTACATTCGGTAGTATGTTCAGTCCATCTCTGTGATGTTCGTCTTTTCCAGTGTTTCTGATTTTCATGTGCAGATCTGCTGGTTATGAATCAAATTACAAATACTTATTGTTTAGGAAGAAAACTTGGAATGTTGACATCCAACTTAAAATTAGATATTTTCGTCATGAAGGCATAAATGGCATGACACACCCTTGGTTTTGTCATTAGGCATTTCCTGTGGCTGTGACCATTAAGTAGGTGTTTCTTTTGAATTGGGTTAGATCAAAGTCGTGTGGATGATACACATAGACCAGTACATTAACCTTTGTCCCACTTCCATGCTCCCCTAGCTTTTAATATTTATAATCGGATTGAGTTTTTCAGTTACAGGCTTTAAAAATGTATGACTCCAAATTTGAAAACTTGTGTTAGTAGTATACTTTTCAGTTAATCAAAAACTGTTCCATCCCTGAGCCTGGCACGGACTTAGAGGAAAATTTCCAGGGCTTCTAAAACTGTAACTTGAGCAGAAATTATCCAAATATATTAATAAAATAAAGAATCTGGTTAGGTATACCTGGCATGGAACTCGAGGTTCTGCATTTGTAACAAATTTCTAGGTGGTATTGATGAAGTGCCAGTCTGTAAGACCGTATTTCAAAAACAAAGGAGTAAACACACAAAACGTGTACTGTTCTGAAGCCTGCTTAGCAGCTCATGGAAGCCTGTTGTTACATTTTCAGGAATGCAAGCTGGTTGTTAAACACAGTGGTTATTAAAAGTTAAATTACATAAACTTCCAATTAAATAAATAATTCTAAAGCAAAGAAAATAGGGCCGGGCACGATCGAGACCATCCTGGGTAACACGGTGAAACCCTGTCTTTACTAAAAATACCAAAAATTAGCTGAGTGTGATGGCATGTGTCTCTAATCCCAGCTACTCAGGAGACTGAGACAGGAGAATTACTTGAACCTAGGAGGTGGAGGTTGCAATGAGCCAAGATTGCACCACTCCACTCCAGCCTGGGCAACAAAGTGAGACTCAGTCTCAAAAATAAAAAAAAAGAAATATGCAAAACTCATCACTTCCTAGTTAATTTCCTACATTTTACTTTGATCTATACCCTTGAAGTTATTCACGTCTGTCATGCCTGTGCAATGAAAATATTTATAATGGTGTCCCTCAGTACATCTCTTTCCAGCTGTATTTCAGTGACAGTGCATTGGTAGCTTGATATGGCCTTAATGGTAGTATTTATAGCACGAAAACTGGCAAACACTACAAATCAGTTCCCTACTTTTTTTTTTCAAACAGCCGGTTGTTAAAACATTCATCAGCACACCACTGGTCCATAAACAGAGCCTTATTCCTTTAATCTAAAATATTACCTTAGTCTACCCTGATTTCTATAACAAAAATAATGTAAACTAGGTAACTTATAAACAATGGAAATTTCTTGCAGTTCTAAAGGCTGGGTCAAGGCACCAGCATATTTGAAATCTGTGGAAGGCTCACTCTCTGGTTCAGAGATGGTGCCTTCTCACTTGGTAGAAGAGAGAGGCAGCTCTCTGGACCTCTTTTATAAGGTCATGGCCCCGCACTGTAACATTATTGCACTGAGGACCATGAACATTCAGACCATAGATAGCCAAAGGGTAGACCAGGTAAGCACAATGCTCTGTAACTACACTCAAATCCCACTTGAAAGAAAGAGAAATAGGAACCCTATTATTTCTTCTGCATCTGAAAAGAACAGTACTCAGCACTAAAACACATAATGACTAGGACAAAAGAATACATGTGGGGCAATGAAAATTTGTGGGAATGAACATATGTTTAACCTGGCTGTTATAAGTAGCTCAGAAGTTAACATAAATATTTGATGATTATATTGTTTCTGCATACCTTCAATAACACATTTATATTTGTTTTTAGTAGTGATAATGTCCCTGTCACGTTATAATAAATCAAAGGGTTTAAAAAGTATTTCTCTGAAATCTCTAGCTCTTTTGCTATGCCAAGTAAATGGTTTTTTTATTTAAAATTTCCTTTTGAAGTGAAATTTTTCAGACTACATGGATTAGAATGTATGCAGGTTTTAGAAATCCATATTAATACTCAAAAAATTGGTGCAAACTAAAATACTCTCTGGAATAAGACTTTCCACAGTTCATGGCTTTATTTACATTTTAATTGGTGCATATATTCGTATATTTACCTTTACAAGGAGTTTTCCAGCTTCTAATTTTGTCTTACACATATTTTTAGCCTTAATATATGTAGGAACACTTGAGCAAAAACTTATCTTCAACAATAAGCTCTAACTATATAAAATCTATTTTTTAATCTGTAAATAATTCACTCATTTAAGCGAAGTTCAAATATTTCCTCACTCCCTTAAACTCCGCTGATCACAAAAGCTCAAAATAATCTCTCCCACCTCACTCTGAATTCCTATATATTTTCTGCTTCGGGAAGAAAATCAACCAGAGCACCATTCCCATAAGACTTTATTCAAAGATATCTGGCAGGAGAAGACTGTGAAGGAGGGTAGAAACATTCTAAATTGGGGAAGGGAGTGGAATGTTTGTGAAGCTTTGAGGTTGGTCAAAGTTCAACTCTTTCTAGAAATGAGAAGAGAGGGATTTTTCATGTGGGTTAGAAGACATTGCTTGGGCAGGATTTTATCAAAAGACTGAAGAGAAATAGGGTTTATGTCACATGCAAGAGAGGTTGGAACAGCTGCCAGAAACAGGGGTATGTGAAGGCCACAGTGGAAAAAATTCTCACATCTCAAGTCCTTCAGCTTTACACATCTCTATCAGTCATTTCTCTTTTTTAAATGTACCCTAGCTATCAGTCAGGGTTCTCTAGAGGGACAGAACTGATATCTATATGAAAGGGAGCTTGTTAAGGAGAATCGACTCACATGCTCACAAGGTGAAGTCCCACAATAGGCCGTCTGCAACTTGAGAACCAAGGAAGCCAGTAGTAACTTAGGGCAAGTCCCAAAACCTCAGAAGTAGGGAAGCCAACCATGCAAACCTTCAGAAGGCCCAAGACCCACTGGAGTAAGTCCAAGAGTCCAACAGCCGAAAAACTTGGAGTCTGATGTTTGAGGGCAGGAAGCTTTCAGCACAAGACAAAGATGAAGGCCAGAAGCCTCGGCAAATCAGTTTCTCTTACCTTCTTTTGCCTGCTTTATCCTAGCCAAACTGGTAGTTGATTGGATGGTGTCCACACATATTGAGGGTAGGTCTGCCTGTCTGGTCCACTGACTCAAATGCTAATCTCCTTTGGCAACGCCCTCACAGACACACCCAGGAACAGTCCTTTGCATCCTTCCATCAATCAAGTTCACACTTAATATTAACCATTACACTAACTAAGGTGACCATAAAAATTATCCTTGACACATAGGTGAGTGAAAATAAATGCTATTAAAAATTATCCTGGGAAAACAGGCATGAACCACATGGTCATCATACACTGAGACAGAGTTTTATCATTTTTTTTCCTGTTTGTTTACTCTGCCCAATTAAATTATATAGTTCTCCATGTATCATAAGACAGTATCAAAGAGGCCTTAAAAATATCACTTGATTGACTGGAGTAAAATGATAAATATAAAAGACTATATAGAGGATTCACTAATGACAGCTGCAATATCCATTCAGGTAGTTTTTTTCCAGTTTGTATTTATTACACTCCTCCATAGGCATACTTGCTATTTGTGCCCTTACACATCGATGATACTGTGAGGTCATCCAGCTAGCTTCCCTGATACATACCACCCCATTATTTTCCCTCTTTTAAAACTCCAAAGAAAGAAAAAACATTACTTCTTTATGTAAAAGAGAAATGTAATATATATGAAAATTAGTAAATTTAGTAAATTGTACTGACTCCGGGCATTTCAATTTGTGGGAAATAATTGCACTCTCTAGTAGAATAGTCTTCATTCAAGCATGATGGCTTTTTAATTATGTCACTATGGAATTTTTAAACTACAAATTTTTTCAGGCCCAGTATTTACTAAAAATGTGTAATTAAAAGAATTTTTATGTAGGTTACTTAGAACTACATCATCTCTATGAAATAGAAGAGAAGATAAATAAGATGGGACCAAATTACTGAACACATGACTATTTAATCTGGAGAACATCATTCTCAGCAAACTGACACAAGAACAGAAAATGAAATGCCACATGTTCTCACTCATAGGCGGGTGATGAACAATGATAACACATGGACACAGGGAAGGGAGCACTACACACTGGGGTCTATTGGGGGGAATAGGGGAGGGACAGCGGGGCGGGGAGCTGGGGAGGGATGGCATGGGGGGAAATGCCAGATGTGGGTGAAGGGGAGGAAGGCAGCAAAGCACACTGCCACATGTGTACCTATGCAGCTATCTTGCATGTTCTGCACATGTACCCCAAAACCTAAAATGCAATAAACAAAAAAGAATAAAAGAAAAAAGAAAAGTGCCTCTTGCTGCCAGAGCTCATTTCTCAGGGTAAACAGGAAATAGATTAAGTTGGTAAATTAGGAGGATACAACGTTAAAACACCCACATCCAAAGTGCTTTGTATTATTGACTGATTTTATAAACCTATTCTGCTCATAAGTTTCCATCTCCATGATCAAAGTAGAATAAATTCATTCAATTCAGCCAATATTTAATAACAATTATCAATATGTGGGAAACAGCCCATTGTTGAGGCATTTTGTTTTTAAAATATTACTAAAATACAGGCCAGGTGCAGTGGCTCATGCCTGTAATCCCAGCACTTTGGGAGGCTGAGGTGGGCAGATCACAAGGTCAGGAGTTCAAGACCAGCCTGGCCAATATGGTGAAACCCTAACTCCACTAAAACACACACACACACACACACAATTAGCCAGGCTTGGTGGCAGGCGCCTGCAGTCCCAGCTACTTGGGAGACTGAGGCAGGAGAATCGCTTGAAGCTGGAGGCAGAGGTTGTGGTGAGCCACTGCATTCCAGCCTGGGTGACAGAGGGAGACTCTGTCTCAAAAATAATAATAAAATAAAAATAAATAAATATGGATACCTACAACTGAGAGGCTTATAGTCCGTGATATGGTTTGGATCTGTGTCCCCAGCCAAATCTCACACTGAACTGTGTTCCTCAGTGTTGGAAAAGGGGCTTGGTGGGAGGTGATTGGATCATGAGGCATGATTGGATCAGAATTCTCATGAATGGTTTAGCACCATCTCCTGGTGCTGTTCTCATCATCGTGAGTTAGTGAGTTCTTCTGAGATCTGGTTGTTTAAAAGCCTGTGGCACCTCCAGCTCCTGCCACCCGAGACACCTGCACCCTCTTTGCCTTCCACCATGAGTAAAAGCTCCCTGAGGCCTCCCCAGAAGCAGATGCTGCCATGCTTCCTATACAGCCTGTGGAAACACGAGGCAATTAAACCTCTTTTCTTTATAAATTACCCAGTCTCAGGTAGTTCTTCATAGCAGTGAATAACAGACAAATTATAAGTGATAACAGACTAAGTGATAACAGACTAATAAAATCATAGTCCTAAAAACAGAGACAAATACATTATCAACTGAATCCAAAAAACCCCACAGTTTCGGTATCTTCAGAGAAATGCATAAAGGATACTGTAGTTGACACAAAAGATAATTCTACCTGAGGAATCAGAAATAAACTTGAGTTTGAAAAATAGTCGAACGAAATACATATTATTTTATTTTCAGCACTGGGCGAGTATTTTTACATCAAATTTTATTATAACATTGATTTATGATTACACTTAATTCTGGAAATATACCAAATAAAAAATAAAACAAAAATCTCAGAATTCTACCATTCTTGGCCGGGCGCGGTGGCTCAACGCCTGTAATCCCAGAACTTTGGGAGGCCGAGGTGGGTGGATCACGAGGTCAGGAGATCGAAACCATCCCGGCCAACATGATGAAACCCCATCTCTACTAAAAATACAAAAAAATTAGCTGGGTGTGGTGGCGCACACCTGTGGTTATTAAAATGACTTTAATGTGGTTTTAAACATTACTCGGGAGGCTGAGGCAGCAGAACTGCTTGAACCCAGGAGGCAGAGATTGCAGTGAGCCGAGATCGCACCACTGCACTACAGCCTGGGTGACAGTGCAAGACTCCATCTCAAAAAAAAAAAAAAAAAAAAACAACCTACCATTCTTAAATATCTGCTTCTATTTTACTATTTTGGGTTTTTTTCTATAAAGATATTTTATAAATAGAATTTGAGTAATGAAAATTTATTAACCTGTTCTTTTTTATTTAACATTCTTAACTATGGGGATTGTCTCTTTCATCACATATATTTCAGAAACGTAACTTGAAATAGTTACAAAGTAGTCTACTTTAAAATTTGTCTTTAGTAAAATACAATAGGAAAGAAAAACCTGTTTTTGCTTTTTAGTAACACAAACAAAGCTATGATGAACTCTCTTATAACACATTATTGTATGAATACACGCTTTTTTCCCCTAAAATAAATTCCCAGAAGTGAAATTACTGAATCAAAGGAAATGAATATTTTAAGGCTTTTGATGCAAGTAACTAAACTGCCTTCAAAAAAGACTGGTAATTTATAGGTCTGTCGACAATGTACTAGAATTTTCAATTACCTACAAATTCAAAGTTGCCATTATTACTTTAAAAATATAATAACAAAAAATAGACCCACGCCTGTCGTATTAGTAGGTGAAAAACAGATTGTCACTTTATTTTGCATTCCTTTGATCTCTAATTGTTAAACTTTTTCACACTTATTTGCTCCTTCTACTTCTCTTATTTTTTGCCTCAACTATTTATATTGCCTTTAAGATTTTTTTGATACTGAAAGCTTATTGACTGTAGTAAACTTTGCAAATATTGCCCAGATTTGCCATTGCCTTTAAATTTTATCATTGATTTATTTTAATTTTTCTTTGCCTCACTGAATGATTTCCAACAATTAAATTGACTTTTAACTGAAATTCGAAATATCTAACACCAATACTGTAAACCTTTCAATTGCCTGATAAAACTTTGCCTGTTCTTTTATTTAGAAATCCTTTTGTACTTCTTTTATGACACTTAATAAATAAGATTTTTGTTGTTTTAAAAATAAAATAGAGCTTCATCTTTAAATTAAAACAGCCTTCTGAAATACTTTATATGATTTTACAATATTTTTCTTTATATTTGTGGTTTTAAACATTGCCACAAAATATTTAGAATGGGTATCTTTTTAATGCTATTGCTTATAATAACCCATTCTTCTCAAACAGAAGACACAAAATTTTTTTTTTAGCTCAATGTTAGCTCATATATCTTGTCTAGCTTCTGCTTCCTTGTTTCTGGGTCCTGTTGTTTCTTTTGTTTTCTTTACTATATGGGCTTCTTAGAAGTTGTATTTTACTTATATGATCCACAGTGCTTCAGAAGACATACATTCTATTCTACTGTGTTAACCTTTAAGTATTTTGAGTTTTCTTAATTCCCATACTGGTCTTTGCTAAAGTAATATAACATCAGCAATTATACATCAATTGTTGTTATACTATTTTCAATATTATATGTTTTAAATGTCTTCATTTTAATTTAGAAAATATTTTGATTTTGTTCTTTTTGCTCAAGATAGCTTTAGCTATTCTGGATCTTTTGTGGTTCCACACAGATTTTAAGATTTTTTTTTCTATTTGTGTGAAAAATGTCACTGGTATTTTGATAGGGAATGCATTGAATTTATAGATTTCTTTGGTTAGTATGGATATTTTAACAATGTCCATCTCAATACATGAGCAGGGGATATCTTTCCATTTTCTGTGTGTCTTCTTCAATTTCTTTGAATAATATTTTATCGTTCTTGATATAAGCATCTTTCACCTCTTTGGTTAATTTATTTCTAGGGTGTTTTTGTACTTATTGTAAAATGGACTAGTTTTATGATTTCTTTTTCACTTAACTCTATATTGGCATATAGAAATATTACTAATTTTTGTATGTTTATTTTGTATCCTACAACTTTACTGAATTTATTAGTTTCATTTTGAGCAGGGGTGGAATTTTTGGGGTTTTATACATATTAGATCATGTTGTCTACAAACAGAGACAATTTGACTTTCCCCTTTCTAATTTGGATGCCTTTTCTTTCTTTTGCCTGATTATTCTGGATAGAACTTACAGTACTATGTGGAATTAAAATGGTGAAAGTGGGCATCCTTGTCCTGTTCCAAGATCTTAAAAAGAAAGTTTTTAGCTTTCTCCATGTAGTATGATAATAGCTATGGATTGCTTATGTATGGCCTTTATTATGTTGCAGTATGTTCCTTCTATACCTACTTTGTCAAGAGTTTTTACCAGGAAGTGATGTTAAATTTTATCAAATGCTTTTTTCTTCTTCTTCTATTGAGATGATCAGATGGTTTTTGTCCTTCATTGTACTGATGTATTGTATGATGTTTATTAATTTGCACATGTTGGACTATCCTTATATCCCTGGGATTAATTCCATTTAATCATGGTGAACAATTTTTTATATGCTGTTAGATTCAATTTGCTAGTATTTTGTTAAGAATGTTTGCATATAGGCCGGGCGCAGTGGCTCAAGCCTGTAATCCCAGGACTTTGGGAGGCCAAGGCGGGTGGATCACAAGGTCAAGAGATCGAGACCATACTGGTCAACATGGTGAAACCACGTCTCTACTAAAAATACAAAAATAATTAGCTGGGCACGGTGGTGCGTGCCTGTAATCCCAGCTACTCAGGAGGCTGAAGCAGGAGAATTGCTGGAACCCAGGAGGCGGAGGTTGCGGTGATCCGAGATCGTGCCATTGCACTCCAGCCTGGGTAACAAGAGCGAAACTCCGTCTCAAAAAAAAAAAAAGAATGTTTGCATATATGTTCATCAGAAATATTGTCCTGTAGTTTTCTTTTTCTGTTGTGTTGTTGTATTGTCTGGTTTGGGCATCAGGGCAATGCTGGTCTCACAGAATGAGTTTGGAAGAATTTACTCCACTTTGACTTTTTTGCAAGAATTTAAGAAGAATTCGTGTAAGTTCCATTTTAAAGTTTTGTTGAGTTGAGCGCTGAAGCCATCTGATCCTGGAGTTTTCTTTGATGAAGGACTTTTTATCACTGATTTAATTTTGTTACTTATTGGTATATCGAGATTTTCTATTGCTTTATTTTCCAATCTGAGTATTGTATATATTCAGGAATTTGTCAATTTTTTTTCTAGGATTCTCCATTTGTTGGTATGTAATTGTTCATAATAGTATCCAATGATTTTTTTTAGAGTTTAATAGATTCTTTAGCATTTTTAGAAATATACAATGTACCCAAGTTATAGCAAATAGTTCTATGCATAGGTACATATCGATTGAATTTTTATTTTATTTAATTGTTGTTAGTAGACCCCTTTTTCATCTCTGAGTTTATTTATTTGAGTCTTCTCTGTTTTTTAGTTTAGCAAAAAGTTTGCCTATTTTGTTTATCTGCTCAAAAAAGAAGATTAGCAGTGTCATGGGCAAATCACATAACAGATCTGTTGGTGAACACGTCATCTCTGTATGTTCTGCTTTATTGAAGAGAAAAAAAAAAGAAAATCTCATAAAAAAAACAGTGAAGAACATGTTTCTGATTTGTTGTTCTTTTGGTCTTTTTGTCTGTATTTTATTTATTTTTGTTCTAATATTTATTATTTTTTCCCTTCCACTTATTTTGGGTTGGTTTATTTTTGGATAGCATCACTCCACCTGACTTCAAAACATACCAGAAAGCTATAATAACCAAAACAGCATAGTACTGGCATAAAAAAAAGGCACATAGAAAAAAATGAAACTGAATAGAAAGCCTAGAAATAAATACATGCAACTACAGCATTGATTTTCAACAAAGTGCTAAGTACACCATGGAGAAAGCACAGCCTCTTTAATAAATGGTGCTGGGAAAAGTAGAAATCCACATGCAGAAAAATGAAACTAGACTCTCGGCTCTCACTATAAAAAATTACTATAAAAAATGATTTAAACGTTAGACCTGAAACTATGAAATTATTAGAGGAAAACATAGGAGAAAAGCTCCCTGAAATTGGTTTAAGCAATGAATTTTTTGGATAAAACCTCAAAGTATGAGCAACAAAAGCAAGTATAAACAAATGGGACTATATCAAACTAAAAAGCTTCTGCACAGCAAAGGCAACAATCAATAGAGCAAAGAAACAACCTACAGAATGAAAGAATTTGTTTGCAAACTACACATCTGATAAGTGGCCAATATCCAAAATTATAAGGAATTGAAACAACTCAACAACAACAAAGCAAGTAATCCATTTTTTAAAAGGGCAAAAGACTTGAACAGATATTTATCAAAAGAAAACAAATAGCCAACAGATACATTTTTAAATGCTCAATATCTCTAATTATCAGGGACAGGCAAATCAAAACTACAAGGAGATCAGTTACTACCCAATCAGAACAACTATCAAAAAATCAACAACATCACAAAAGGTGATGTTGTGGGTGGGGAAAGGCAACCTTTACACACTGCTTATGTGAATGTAAATTAATACAGCTATTATGGAAAACATTATAGAGGTTCCTCAAAATACTCAAAATGGAATGACTATGTGATCCAGCAATCCCACTACTGGGTATATATACAAAAGGAATGAAATCAGCATGTCAAAGAGATATCTGCACTCTATGTTTATTGCAGCATTAGTCCAATAGCCAAGATATGGAATAAATCTAAATATCTGTCAATGGATGAGTGAATTTTAAAATGTAGTATGTGTGTGTGTGTGTGTATATATATATATATATATATATGTATGTGTGTATATATATATACACACACACACACACACACACACACACACAATTGAATATTATTTGGCTATAAAAAGGAATGTAATCTTTATGGATGAATCTGGAGATAATCTGAAATCTCCAGAAAGAGAAATAGTACATGATATCATCATAAGTGAAATAAACAAAGTTATTTTCATAGAGGTTGAGAGTAGTAGTTACCAGAGAATGGAGAAGAGGGGTTTCGTGAGAGTTTGGTCAATGGGTACAAATCTACAGTTAGGCAGGAGAAATAAGTTCTGGTGGTCTATTGCATCTATAGTAGGATGACTAGATTTAACAATAATGTGTACTGTATATTTCAAAATAGCTAGAAAAGAGATTTTTGAATATTTGCATCACAAGTAATTGATAAATGTTTAAGGTGTGGATATGCTAATTACCCTAACTTGATCTTTACACAATTTATACACGTATCAAAACATCACCTTGTATCCCAAAAATATGCAGAATTATTTCAATTATAAATTTTAGAAAATAAAACATTTCATCTCAATATTCTTCATCATTTCACTGAATCACAATACTACTACAGTTTGTATGATTATTTTTAGCCTGTCATTCAACTTTTGATTTTCATTTCACTTGTGTCAACTGCTGTTATCAAGTGATTTTTTTATGTGCCACTTCTATATTTGAATATATTTTTATTTCCCTTAACACGCAAAAGACAAGTTGGCTAATTATACAATTATTTGATCAAATTGAAATTTCACAAAATATGCTCTATATTTTTGGCATTTTGGATTGCATCAAACATTTTAGTAGATGATGTTTTTCTCTCCATGAATGTATTATGAGTTCGTTATACTGGAGGGTGTTGGTCATTTGATTTTTTTAATTTTGCTTTCTTTGTGCAGACTCAGGATATGTCACAGTGTGAATCTGTTCTCATTATTTATGAGCCTTTCAATTTGTACTTGCAAGGTAGTTTTAATTGGTTATAGCTTTAACTATTGTTTCTCTCCTATTCGTTTTTAATATTTTTTCAGCAGTAAGATCAGTTCTTTTATTGTTCTTATTGCTGTCATTTACCTCTGCATTCTCAAAAAACTTTTAAATGTTATCCTCCAAATGACTATCCCCATTTCTCACCTTTTAATTCTGACGATTACTCAATCCAGGGTGGATTATTACTCTATTTCACTTGCTATCCTTCTTTGTCTCAAGAATCTTTTTTGTCATCACATCCTCTATCTCCCTTTAGGGATTTTTTGATTATCTTTCATTGGAATGACACATTATTGCATTCTATTAGGATTTTTTGTAATCTACCTAATGTGTTCTAGTCAATGCTTTAATAATTTTTAAATTCACCTTCTCCCTCTGCATCTTCATGATGTTTCTTACTCTTGTCCTGCACTGTTTCTTAATAAGATTTTATTTCTTTTCTCTTTTTTCAATAAAGCAGAACATATAGAGATGAAGCCTTCGACAACAGATCTGTTATGTGATTTGCCCATGACACTGCTAACCTTAATGCGAGTGACAGTTCAATTGTGTTCTCAAGCTTATAGCTAGAGAGAAGGTTGCTGTGCAGAATCCCAAGGTCAATATCTAGTCTCCAGTGATAATTATCTGGTGCAGATTTACTTCACTGGGATTTATTCTTCTATTAATTATTTCATTTCTCTGTGTTAAAGGGGGAAAAAAAACCTCATACACAGAACCCACTTTTGCCAGGCTTGTTCTATGGTTTTTTTTGTGTGTGTGTCTTTCTTTTTGACCTCTATGTCTTATTATTTGTTAGGTCAGTTGTCTTGTTTTATTTTTCTGTTGCCATTTAAACTTTCACATTTGTCTGTGTCTTCTCAGGTATTGGTGAGAAATTTAAAAGTGCTATATCCAGAGCTTCTGAGTAGTAGTTATTTAGATCCAGGTCGGCAATGTCTCTCTCATTGCTTGATTTCCTTCCTTCCCTTCCCTCCCTCCATGCTTCCTCCCTTCCTTCCTTCCTTCATCCCTTCCTTCCTCCCTACCGTCCTTCTTCCCTCCTTTCCTGCCTTCCCCCACTCCCCCCCAAAAAAAAAATTAAATATAAACCCTCAACTCATACCCCTAGTGAAATTTTTTTCTCATTAATTCTTAAATCCTGACTATTCTAGCTGCATATCATCCATGTATGGAATGAATTGTGTCTTCCCAAAATTCATATATTGAGTCTAAACCCCAGTACCTCAAATGTCATGGTTCTTGGAGACAAGGTCTTTAAAGAGGTAACTGACTTAAAATGAGATCATTAGGATAAAGCCAAATCCAACATGACTGGGGTCCTTAGAAGAAAAAAAAAATGTAAACACAGTGGGGTACAGAGGGCAGGCTACGTGAAGACTCAAGGAGAAGGCAGCCATTAACAAACCAAAGTGAGAGGCCTGGAACAGATCTTTGCCTTAACGCCCTCTCAGACTTCCAGCCTCCTGGACTGTGAGAAAATAAATTTCTGCTGTTTAAGCACCAATATAGTACTCTGTTATGGCAGCCCTAGCAGACTAATACATCCATTCCGTCTTTACTGATGGATGACTGTGTCACCCTCTCTCGTCTTCCTTCATATCCCCTTTCCCTCTTCCACCATCCTCACTCTCAGGTAACAATCCTGCTAATTATTTCACTGAGAAAATACAAGCAATCAGAGAAGAACATCCATGGACACCACTACCACTTCTGCCAGGAACACAAATGGCACATATGTGGAGCAAATATAGAACATATAGGACATCTGAAACCTTTGCATTGGCTGTTCTTATTGCTGAAGCACTCTTCCTTGAAATATCTCCAGGACCAAAGTATTCCCCTCCTCCAAATAATTGTTCAAATATCACCTTCTCTGAGAGTTCTAGTCTTCCCAAACCAGTTAGAATTACTATGCACTTCCAACACCCATCTCACCCATACCCTGATTAATTTTTCCACAGTACCTTTTAATATTCTATACAGTTTATGTATGTATTATATACATTATTTATTATCTGGTCCAAGAATTTACAAACAGATGTCTATTTGTTTTATAGCATACTTACGCCTCCAGATCAATGTCTGGCACATGAGAGATATTTTTATATACCTCTATATCTATTTAATAAATACATATTTATTAAATAATGTTACCGGTTGTCACAACTAATGGGCTCTGGTATCCATGCAATACAACAGATTATTTTTTTTTCTTAGAAACCCATGCAAGGGCAATAAATTTTTATTTATTTAATCTATTAATAAATTGAATATCTTCAAACAATAACAACTTTCCTCAACCCAAAGTCTCTGCGTTGTTTGTATCACACTTAGAAAATAGAAAAAAAATTTTACCTGGCAGCATATAATGAAGAGCAATAGGAACACCACTTTTCTGGGCACACCAATTGATTATCAGTTTCCTAGGACAATAATGGATTTGGCATTATAATGAAACCACCTTCCTTACTAAGCAGAAGTACCTTCTCTGCTACCTTATACCTACAATAGAATAGAATATGAGGTATCCACATGAACATCACACTGCAGCCTCCCTATCTAAACACCATTCTTAACAAACCTCCTTCACTGGTTTACAGGCTCTTCCCTCAAAGCTGTTCTGCTCTGATTCTCATTGTACAGTACCTGCTAGTCTCATTCTCCAGGGTGTGTTTCTTTTCTTTTGCCCTTACGCTCATTCTTCTCCAAGATGAGGCACTGTTACACAATCTCCAAGGCCATGAGATTTGGAGCCAAGAGCTTGAATCTTGGTCCTCCCTCTGCCCTCCTTGGTCAATTTGACTTGTCTTATCATCCGTTTCCTTATCTGTAAAATGGACCTAATGAGTGTAGAACTTAGAGTTTTTGAGGATTGAAATAGATGATGCATGCAAACTATTTCATAGTGCACTTGCAAATAGCACTATTATCAAATAATGTTACCAAGAATCAAAAAATGTTATCTGTTGTTGTTGCTGTTTGACTCTGGTATCCATCCAATACAAAAGATGATTTTTGGCAGGGTGCGGTGGCTCACACCTGTAATCCCAGCACTTCGAGACGCCAAGGCGGGCGGATCACGAGGTTAGGAGATCAACACCATCCTGGCTAGCACAGTAAAGCCCCGTCTTTACTCAAAACACAACAAATTGGGCAGGCGTGGTGGCATGTGACTGTAGTCCCAGCTACTTGGGAGGCTAAGGCTAGAAGAATCTCTTGAACTTGGGAGGCAGAAGTTGCAGTGAGCTGAGATCGCAACAACACTGCACTCCAGCCTGGCGACAGAGCGAAACTCCATCTAAAAAAAAAAAAAAAAAAAAAAAAAAAAATGAGAACACACGGACCATCTTAAAAAAAAAAAAAAAAAAGAGAACACACGGACACAGGAGGAGAACATTATACACTGGGGCCTGGGAGATGCGGGGCTAGGGCAGGAATAGCAGGGGGTGGGAAGACTGGGGAGGGATGGTGATAGAAGAAATACCTAATATAGATGACATGGCAATGGATGCAGCAAACCACCACCACGGCACTTATATACCTATGTAACAAACCTGCACGATCTGCACATGTACTCCAGAACTTAAAGTATAATAAATAGATTAATTAATCAATTAATTACTTAAATAAAAATTTAAATTTAAAAAGATTTTTTTCTTAGAAACCCTTGCAAGGGCAATTTGCTTCACCCTATTCCCTTTAAAATGATATCAGCTACACTAGAACTTTATTTTTTATGTTTTCTTGGGTACTGTCACTTAGGCTGCAGAAAGCAGACACATTTGTAGGTAAAACTAACTTTTATCTAACCCTGCCCTGCACTGAGCCTGCCTTTGGAGCTCCTAAATGCTTGATGGCTATGGATATCAAGGTCATCACAGGTCTCCAGTGGAGAACCGTCTGGCTATCTGACACTCAGCCTCCCCAGGAGAAAGTTTTTCTGCTTCTTAGGCTGTTATTCCTCTAGGAGACCAGCTAACTATCTGGATCTGCAGTTAATTTTGGCTTATTAGGTTTTCATCATTTTGACAGATTTCACATCAAAATTCTCTAAATCTTATCAATTCTCTCTCACTTAGATACAAACCATGATGATATATAAAGATGATATCAAGTCATAAAAATTAGTTTTTTCAATATATCCCAATGTAATGACAGCTTCATTTGGTAACATTTTACCGATTCCCTATTATGTGCTAGTCCTGAGCAAAATAATCAGTTCCTCCTCCAGCATTTGACAGTATAATAAAGGAAACAAATCTTAAGCAGTTACTCCCAAACACTGACAAAGCAGTGAATAAAATAGCCTAAAATATAATACAGTGTGTTAATTTTATTATGTCCAAATAAAGTTGCTTTACCAATGAGTACTGTTATACTCTAAGAATGCTTGGTTGTTTTAATAAAAATTTTGGTGAAATCTGTTAAATTACTTCTTTATAATCAAAGAAATATGCAAAAGAAGAAACCTGTAACTTTTTTTCTATACTATTATTATTATACTTTAAGTTCTGGGGTACATGTGCAGCTTTTGCCGGATTGTTACATAGCTATACACATGCCATGGTGGTTTGCTGCCTCCATTCCCCCTTCACCTACATTAGGTATTTCTCCTAATGTTATCCCACCCCCTGCTATCCCTCCCCTAGACCCCCACTCCCCAACAGACCCCAGTGTGTGATGTTCCCCTCCCGGTGTCCACATGTTCTCTCAATGAGCACTTTTTAATTGAGGCAGCAGGGAGATCCTGCCTTCAGCTGCTGGTAGAAAAGAAGCTGTCAGGGAGAGATGAGGCCAACTTGAAAAGCAATAGTACAGGCAAGCACTGGTGCGGGCTGAAAGACCCATTGCAAATGTGGTAGAAAGGCAACCAAAAATTTATTTGATGTATTGGAGAACAAAGCACAGCACTACGATGATTCTACATGCAGGAACAGAGGAACTGGACATCTTTCCCACACTTTTATTTGTGTCCATGTGATCTCATTGTTCAACATCCACTTATGAGTGAAACATGTGGTTTGACTTTCTGTTCTTCTGTCAGTTTGCTGAGAATAATTTCCAGATTCATCCATGTCCCTGCAAATGACACACTCATCTTTTTTTTATGGCCACGTAGTATTCCATGTTGTATATGTGCCACATTTTCTTTATCCAGTCTATCATTGATGGGCATTTGGGTTGTTTCCAAGTCTTTGCTATTATAAACAGTGCTGCAATTAACATATGTGTGCATGTATCTTTATAATAGAATGATTTATAATCCTTTGGGTATATACTCAGTAATGGGATTTCTGGGTCAAATGGTATTTCTGTTTCTAGATCCTCTTTTCAAAAGAAGACATATGAGGCCAACAAACATATGAAAAAAATGTCCATCATCACTGGTCATTAGAGAAATGTAAATCAAAACCACATTGAGATACCATCTCACACCAGTTAGAATGGCGATCATTAAAAAATCTGGAAACAACAGATGCTAGAGAGGATGTGGAGAAATAGGAGCGCTGTTACACTGTTGGTAGGAGTGTTGTAGAAGACAGTGTGGTGATTCCTCAAGAAACTTATAACTTCTCATCACAATTCCTGGTAAGAAATTCTTGTACATGATGGACATTCAGTAAATCTATTTTGAATTAATGTATGTATCTATATCTGTTCTTTAATTAGAAAGAAAAGAACTTTATGAACAAGAGCACAACTCTGGAGCTCAGTAAGAGGTCCGTTTTGATGTAGTCTCACAATTTACTAGAAAAATTTCACATTTTACCCTAGATTTGTAGAGTGTTTGATCAGAAACAATTCAGTATGTTTGAAAGTCTCCTTCCAGTACCTTTGGCTTTTTGCCCAGTTTCAATCAAAGCAACATTTTTATTATCAAGTGGCTCCTTTCTTTCCCTTTGATGTAGATTTAGCTTGTTAAATGTATGCTCAGTTCATTCCTATTGAACTTTTTCTCAGCCTGATTCCTAAAGGCAGACAGCATTTTTCAACCCACTGTAACTCTTCCACTTGCCCTATCAAATCTCAGAACTGCAAACACTCAGGTAAGGACCAGCAAGGACAAGGGGAATGCAAGCATCGATCAAAATCCAACAATGGTTTTGGAATCTGCCCAGAGTAAACCAGTGGTTTCATTTCCATTTCCTCAACTGGAAGTACAAGTGTCCATCAAAACCCCTCAGTACCATTAGGCTTCAGAAAATTACGTATAGCTCCTTTTTATAAATTTTTGGGAACCCACATCATTTGTACATGAATATTGCTGAGAATAGTACATTGCCAAGGTAATTTTCAGGTGATGGTTAAGGCTGCTCACACTGTCCAATGTATTTATTTTATTAATGTCAATATCTGTATTTGAAAAAAATCTAATAAATTACTTAACTATACTCGGCATATAAAAACACGTGTCATGGCAGAAATTGTTGACTTACCCTGGTGTGCTGTGGCTCTAGCTAGATTTTAGCAAAGACTATTGTCTCTTTGATTGTTAGAACCCACATTAGATCTTAATCTTTCAATGAACAGAAACCAAATCTACATTTTCCCCACTGGATTCCCAGAATTCTCATAATTAGCAGCTTAATAGTTGGTCAATAAGTATTTGTAGAATGAATAAAAGGATGATTAAATACATAAATGAACAAACTAACTCTTAACGATGATTTTTGGTTCTTGACCCAAAACTACCCCATGCCTGGAAACATGAAATCTGCAGCTAGATTGTTCAATAATGCTCCATTGCTAAGCTTCCATTTTGTGTAGCAGCTAAGAGTCCTTCCCTAATTTCCATTTGTTAGAAAGCTTTGATCTCATGCTTATTTTAATCCTTTTATTGATTAAGCTGGGTTCTCTCATCCTCACCATGTAAACTGAAATGCCTCAACTCTATTCTCAATTCATGGTCATCTGACTCTTCTCTGAGGCATATTGAAATTTCAAAATCAACCAGCAAAGAAATGAAACAAAAGAAGCTGGGTCTTAAAGACTTCCAGTAAAAGTTTCCTTGTGGATTTTTTCCCAATTATTATTTTTCCCCCTAGACAGAACATATTAGGCAAACAAAAACAATCTCAGTCATCATGGAAGATATCAGAATTTGCTATAGGATTTAGATGTCAATCTTACATTCATTTTCTGGGAAACATTCAGGGATTCACTAGACAGAGAAAACGGATGCCTCAGTTATATCAGATTAGGATCTAGCTCTATGTCCTTGATGGATAATATTAAAAATGTAAGTAGCTTCATGCATATTTCAAAGCATTATAAATATAGCAACTTAATTTCTTTTACTTTTAATTTTAGAAGAATTTGTAAAATCTTTCCCAAGAGGTGTCAAAAAGTCATTGTTAGTTTTCAGATCAAGTCTCAAGTCTGAGCAAGTCTCATCAGGAATGCAGACTTAAAGAGTAGATGTTTGTCTCCATTACTTCCAATATCCCCAATAAAATAACAATAAACAAGCTTATTACATCAGAGCGAATGATCCATTCTAAGACAAGAGGTTTTTAACAAATGTCTGAAAGAAAGAAACAGAGTAGAAGCCTGTAGACAGATTAAAAACAGCATTGCAAAATATGCACAGGAATATGATATCAAAGGAGAGATTTTATCTTTAAGGCAGAGGCCAGAGAGGTTCCAGACACAGATTAGCAAGCATAAAGGAAAAGGGAGCATGATACAGAAACCTTCAGAACTAGTGTCTTAAGCTTGAAATCTCCTTCGTTTCACACTCCCAAGGCAGTCCAGATTTTACCCTGGCAAACACCTGAGAACTCCAAATAATTTTACCAAATAACCATGGAAATAAAGGGCTGATGGGAAGATTTCTGGAGCTCCATGAAAGCCTTTCCCATTCTGGCAGGTTGGAGGTCCCAGTCTAAAAACCAGCTCCTTTCCTGCTCATCCTCAAGTGAAGCTTGCCATTGACGAGCCCTTTCCCAGACACAGAAATCATGGTAATATTTCCTATTCACTGAGAAGACTTAGTGGGAAACACCCTACACACACAACATTGGGAGAGTAACCCAGACTAACTTCCTTCAAATTCGACCAAGTCCCGAATCTTAGGCATGGATGAACAACTAAGGATAACCAGGCACATGAAGAAAACCAATAGCCCTAAAAATAAAAGAAAGAGAAACCTCCAAGAGAACCTATGGAACAGACTAAATAGTGCAGTTTTAACTTTTTTAGAATCAGCCTATGAGCATGCATGAAATATTTCTTGTGGTTGCAGAATTTAGTACAAATGTTATAACCCTGAGACTGTAAAAGTAAAAACAGACTTGATATAAGGTGAGAGAGGTGGGAGAAGCAGAAGCAAAGACAATGACAGAACCACTGGTAGCATCATCCTTCAAGATTGTTGAGGGTCTCAAGTGATATTGCTTAAATCTGATGGAAGAAGAAATAGAGTCTGTCACTTAGTGTGGCTAAAGAAATGCCTTATCAAAAAGTATAATAAGAGGAGAGGGGAGCATAGAATAGGCTAAATCCTATTCTTTTCAATCTAAGCAAATAGATAAATTAGCAAATCAAATAATATGAGTAAATTACCAGAACAAAAAAATATGAATTATTTATATTAGTTTTCTCTGGAAAATGGAACTGGAAATGTCAACGGTATACAGGGGACTATTGTTTTTCTCTTCTAATAAATCTTTCTGGCTGGGTGCAGTGGCTCACATCTATAATCCTAGCATTGGGAGGCCGAGGTGGGTGGATCGCTTGAGATCAGGAGTTCAAGACCAGCCTGGCCAATATGGTGAAACCCCATCCCTACTAAAAATATAAAAATTATCCAGGTGTGATGGCACATACCTGTAACCCCAGCTATGCAGGAGGCTAAGGGAGAAGAATTGCTTGAACCCAGGAGGCAGAGATTGCAGTGAGCTGAGATGGCACCAGTGCACTCCAGCATGGACAACAGAGTGAGACTCTGTCTCAAAAAAGTAAATAAATAAAAGCAAAATCTTTCTGTTTTATTTCATTTTTATCTTGTCGATAAATTGATTGAAAATACTAAAGCCAGAGATTAGCGGAAGAGAGAATTATTTTCTCCAACTAGTGGCTAGATTTCCAATGTTTAGATGTCATGAGCCATAACTTATTGAATTACTTTCTCAGTTGGTACAAGCATCATTGGGTTACCTACACAGTCCTTAAGGATATGAAAAGATCAGATCCATTTACCCAGAAACTCCTGGGCAAAATCCCACATGTATTGTCACAAAGTAGTTATGTGTGCCCCAAGGTGGAGAATCACCATTTTGAGCAGCAGTCATTTAAACAGCCCAGAGACAAGGCTCGCTGCCTCTTCTCAGTGGCTGTCCACTACTCATCTCCCTAACTCCTCCTGTTTCTGATCTTGCCTGTTTTTCATCCTTTCTTTACATAGATTGTGGCCTTGTTTATTTTAGCATCATGTTCAACCCAGCCTTGTCTCAAGACCTATCTCTGCTTTAATAACTCATTTCTAATTCCTACTTTTACCCCTGAATTATGTTTTGGCATTTTTTGTGTCAAACTGTTTCGGTGACCACATAATCATCATCAAAACCTAAATACCAGAGCATGAGACTGACATAGACCAAATCATTTCTATAAGACATCATATAATTCTGAAGAGATTGCAGTGACATCCCCCTGGGGCTCACGAATTGATATCAAACTGTAGTAGTTATATATGGGATAGTTCAGATTAAGGAAATATCACACAGACAGCAACCTGATCAATTTAAATTCATAGCATTTGTCATTCTCTGAAGGGTCTTTCCAAAGCTTGCTTCCATTCCTAAAACTAATTTCTCTAGTACCTACATTAACAAAGCTAGAGTTCACTTTTACTGATTAACTGAATTAATACTGTAAAATACTTTAATTCACACTTTATCACCTAATCCTTTTGCATACATTATAATCTACCTCAAATTTTACCTTTTTACACTGAGCTTTATACAACAGAAGATACCCAGAACAAGTGACAGAGACATCAAGATCATAATAATATTGGGCAGAGCATTTACCAATAAAAGTGCCACAAAATGAAGTTTCAATAAGTATCTTAGAATTCAAGTGGCAGTTGCCTCACATTGCTGGAAACAAAACCAAAACAAAACCTTCTTTTAAATATGCAATAACTCAATTTAATCATTCACTAAATAAATATATTAATTGATCTTTTCACAGAAAACTTAACAAAATTCCATCATTATTTTAAAGGAAGTATTTCCAAGGATTTATTCTAGTAAGTGGAGCTCAGGGTATTGCAGTAGGGATAATGCATGCTGAATTCCTTCTTTATTCTTCACTAGTTTCAAGAACTAAGTAAGACTTGCAATCCTTCTGAGCCTTTTTCTTAAATACCCAAATGAGGATGTACTAGTCAGAGTTTTTGTTTACAAACCACAGAGACCAACTCAGACTAAATTAAACAGAAAGGAATGTATTGGAAGGCTATTGAACTGCTCAAAACCTGGAGAGTAACCCCTTAATAGGCTCATAAAAGGCTCAGAAATCAGAGAAGTGAAATAACACACAGGAAAATTCTGCTTAAGACAACATCTTGGGGCCTGCACCACAGCCATCTCAGATGCAGGGAATCAGTTCAGACATACCCACTGCAACTCTGAATCCTTACCCAGGCAGGGACACCTTGATGACCATGCCCTTCACCTACCTTGGGAATCCCTGAAAATAAATATAATATCTAATATTTTATAGCACTTACCACATGGCCAACACTTTTCTAAACATAACATACATAACAATCCTCACGACACCACACATAGACAATTTATTTTTATCAAGCAACTAATAGAGCTGCTCATTTTGATCAGTGAACTAATGAGGCACATGCTATGATTACATAGATTAGGATTACATAGATTAGGAAACTGAGGAACAGAGATGTTAAGTAACTTGCGAAAACTGGTAAGTGGTGGTGCTAGAATTTAAACCTGCTCATTACACTGACTTGCATGTTTTCTAATGGATAATAATAGACCAATCTCACAGATTATCAGGGTGCCTGGCACATAGTTTCTGCTCAGTAATCATATGATGCTATTTTTCCCTAAGGCTTTATGAAACAGAAATAACTGATCATCAAATATTTCATAATGGTTTGCTAAGGTGTTTATATTTCAAAAATGCTGGCTGGATTCCTGTAGTGAGAGGGTGCGATCTTCCCTTAGTAGAAGACACATTGACAACTGCAGAGCAAAATTCCACAGACAGTAGGGAAACATACTGGTGATAGAATCAACAAAAAGACCTCAGCACAGCACTTCCCATCCATCACACATCATGACACTCAGAGAAAGGGACAATATTCATACAGCATAAGAATGAAACCAACCAGGATATTGGCAGCTGGAGCTGCCCAGGCCCCACCTGGCCTTTCCTGGGAAGAGAAGGAATCAGTGTCTCTGGTCACCTCATTCATGATCAATCAGTACCAGCAACAAGCAGCACCCATTTGCCTTGTATAATGTCTCAAATATCAGTAATTAATATTTTAGATTATGCTTTCATAAAATATTCCATTTCTTCTTTTTAAAAAAATTACCAAAAGATTATTCACCAAAATCCTCAAACCTTCTACTTGTCTCATGTGCACAGATTTTCAAATTCATGCAAGCAGCATTTTTAAATTATGCTATGTCATAGCCCTCAAATATGAACATGGAGATTAAGAAAAAGAACTGCTTTGTTAGTGCTGATGTGCCAGGGTGTTGTTCTCTGTGGAGAGTCTACCTCTGCTTCCTGGGAAACACCTTCATGCTTGTGGAGGGCTGCCAGAGTTCACAGAATGCGGCGTGGAAAATGCTGCCTTACGTAAAATAATATTTTCTCTTTCACTCCCTACCTCTACACCCACTGTACTAAGCTATTTACATTTCTGCAAATGTAGCATACTTTCTTCACCCCTGGCCTTTGCATATGCAGAAAGCCAGAATGAACCCCATTTCTATTCTAGGAAACACATCTGAACAATAATGGAGGATTGTTGGAAATTCACACTTTTTTTGGCCACGTGAGCAACCAAAGCTACCTGGAGAACTGTCACACAGGAGAAGCTGCCCCATTGAGACTTTGGCACAATCTTCCCCACATCTCCCCATTGGACATTTAAGGATCTTTGTAACAAAAGAGCCTTTCTCATGACTGAATAAATTAGGAGCCAGAAAAATTAAGCCATATAATAAAACTAATTTTAAGAGGATAACTGCTCTTAATGAGACTATTGCATGCCAAAATCAAATCAAATTATTTTATTAACAATGTAAAAGACCAGAAAAAAAGCTCAAAGGCTTAAAAATAAATCTCTTCCATTAGCTGGGATATTTTAGGCAAAATATTTAATTGACCTCTTTGAAAATTCTCTTCATGAAAAATAGTGTGAAAATCACTAGAGTAAATAACTATTTTTTATTACAAGGTTAGCCATGTCCTAAGAGTCCTAAAATCACCCCAAACATGCCAATTATAATGCAATTGTGCTCTTAAGTAAAACGTACTGCTTTCTTACAGCCTCAAATAACTGTAGCACGATACCAATAAAATTAACAGGAGATGTTTCTTTCCTAAAGTAAGAGAGGATTATTAATAATCTATCAGGACACATTCTCTGGACAGGCCAGGTTTTCAGAGTAAAGTTCCCATTACCTGACTATGCTTAGAGCATTTTGGATTTACATTTTAGTGTGTAAACAGCTTCCAGCCTCTGAATAGATCACAGGTGGAGCTGCACAGCCAACTCCCTAACCTGCTGTCACAGGAGCTTGCACCAGTGCAGAGTCATGCGACAATCACAGCCATCTGGGAGGCATCTGTGAGAGGCAGGTTCAGCCTCCATTCTCCAAGCACCAAAAGGGAAGCTTCCACTTAGTATGAGGGAAGATATGAACAAACAACGTGAATTGGTGCATTTGCTGCCATTATTATTTATTGTTACATCTCTTCTTGCAGTTTTAATAGGTGATTTCAGCCTAATTTTTCAAATCATTATTTTAGGAGCAAAATGTGTACTAATAATGGCAAAATAATAAAAAACCATTCTCAGTTCTGAACCATTTCTATCAAAATCCCTGGATCTTCCACCCCAAGTTTGCCAGCAGAGTCCCTGGTCTTGTTCAAAATCCCACCTGCTGCAGCTTCAGCCTCTGCTTCTCCCTCTCATTCACGGGGCTCCTCCCTCCTGGAGGGGTCATTGTATCTGGGTACTACCATACCCTGAGACTGGCACAGTGCTGTTCCCACCAGGGCCTCTGTCCTAAGATGGGCACAAGTGCCTCCCCCCAAAATATGCAGTTTACAATCCCAGAAAACATGAATTTATAATCCAACCATGTTTTTAAGGGACTGGTCTCTATTCCCTAGTCCCCCATTCCTGTCTCAATGCTGTATTCAAAAATACTTAAGTTGTGTTTGTTGTCAAAGGAAGTTATACACCTTTTGGATATGGAAGCATCAAGTGGGCTCACCAATTAGTTTCTTGGGATTATAAGATAAACCATATCATATTTCATAGATATATAGAAATAGAGAGAGTATGTGACCACACATAATGACAGTAAGTCTACAAACCTTTAAAATTAATCTAATTTCTGTGTATGTTTCTGTAAGTGTCTATATTCACAGCATACACACACATAGTATACACACAGTGTCTGTATTCATAGTCTACACATGCATACGCATTCACATTCATGTGTGTGTGTGTGCACATTGCACTCTTCTCACTATGAACTCTCTCTGGTAATGCCATCCACACTCATGGCTTCAGTTATCACCAATAAAAAGAACTCACAGGTGTGTATCTTCAGCCCAAATAATTCCTCTGAGCTCCAGCCTTGCCTATTCAATGTCTTCTCAAAATATCCAAGCTGAACACACATCATGCCATCATGCTTCTCCCTCTTCCCACAGGGTAGGATGGGATTACAGGAAACCTTAGGCCTCTTCAGTGTTTTCCATTGTACCAGCATCCACTGGGTACATAGAGTATAAAACAAACACTTAACGGTCACCCCATTTCCTTTTTCTTCCTCACCCTCCTGTATTCAATCTGTCACCAGGTAACATGTGGTGTTTTGCTTTGCTTTGTTTTGTTTTAAGATGGAGTGTCACTCTGTCACCCAGACTGGAGTGCAGTGGCGCAATCTCAGCTCACTGCAACCTCCATATCCCAGGTTGAAGCAATTCTCCTGTCTCAGCTGGAACTATAGGCATACGCCACTACACCTGGCTAGTTTTTGTATTTTTAGTAGAGACAAGGTTTTACCATATTGGTCAGGCTGGTCTCAAACTCCTGACCTAGATGATCCACCTGCCTTGGCCTCCCTAAGTGCTGGGATTACAGGCATGAGCCACCGCTTTCAGATGTAACATGCATTTTATCAGGTATTTTTCTGGACTAGCCCAGCATATTCATAACTTTTAACATCACTACAGGTCCAAACCATATGGGATTCTGAATAAGTTGCTTTTTGCCACACTAGATTAAAGCAGGAGCCAGAGTTGGGGATATAAATTAAAAATTACTTCACATGCTAAACACCCCAGAAAACATTTTGGGACCAGATACATCCTTAGGATTTACTAAATATCCAAACCAGCTGAAACTTACAGCTATCATCCCACCATCTCCCACCAGCCTACATCAGAAGATGATGATGGGAAGGAAGGGACTCAAGGAGAATAGTAGAAGTTATGGTTACAGCAGAGGTCTGGAGTTTTGTGATGCACTGATCAAGCCACTGACACTGTCCCTACTCCCATAAATTCAGGTGAAGTGGGCTCCAAGAAAAAATCTTATAGAGACTAAAAGATGGCTTCTCTTTCTCTGGTAGATTTGTTTATATAGTTTATATATACTTAAGTAGTCACAATATGCTTGTGACTATTTAGGTGAAGAAAAGAAAGAACTGAAAAAGAGATGTCAATTTAGAGAGGCAGCCCAGAAACAGCCTGACTTCCTACCTTTGCTTGGGCAAGGATGAGTAAGTCTCCCATGGATCCAGTAAACATTGTGAAAGTTCCTTGGTTGTGAGTCCTCTCACCCTCACTTTATGCTGGATGGCTGACTGCTGAGCAAGGAAGAGCCAGCAGTAAGAAGGCACAAGTGGGTCACGAGAGATGGGAGCAAAGGCAGTGGAGCAATGAGGTAGCAAGGAGGTCCCCTATGTGCTATGGAAAGAACCTACATGCAAACCATGGAAGATGGTGACATTTAGGGAGATGCCCCAAAGGGTACACTTACAGCCCATTGGCATTCACCAGAGAAACAATGATGGTCAAGAGAGGATGGTATTGCCATCATCTCTAAGAGAAAAAGCATCTGACCCCTCTCCCTTTATCTCTTCTCCAAGTTCTCAACATACCCAAGGAGAAATGGCTAACTGAATGGGGAGAAGGTATGGAAGCCCAGGTAGCACATTGTCATTATTAGAAGTTCTTTAGGCCAAAGCCAGTTGAGGTTGAGAGGAAGAGCATCTGAATGTGAACATGACACTGAAGTTTTAAATGGGCTAAACATGAACTGGACTAAATGACTAAACATGTGCAATAGGTATGGATCTGTTCAGATGTCACTAAGGGATGGGAATGTGAGATCTGACAAGGTTTACCTGAAAGAATTAACATGAGAAAATAAAACTATTTCATTTCATATTTGTGCCTAAAGAAGTGTAGATCTTTTAAGGAATCAGATGTAAAACATTCTATCATCTTTCAGCTAGAACACTATATTAAATTACTCCAGGCCTACCTGTATCCACTCTGGTCTCTCTCAAATGTGATAATGGAAAAATTTACATCTAACTGTGTCACACTCCCACCTCTAATTAAAACCCTTCCATTGTAAGACCCATTGCTTTTAAGACAAAACAAAGTGTTTTTATATAAAGTATGAAGATCTGCAATCTGGATTTCACCTAACATCCCAGGATCATGTTGTTCCAACCTCTCTGTTCCTTTGCTATTTACTCCAGCCTCCTTTTAATCCTTCTTCTTGCCACTATCTCTCATGCCATAGGACCTTTGCACATCTCCCTGGATTCATCCCACATTTTTCATACTTAATTCTGAATCATTCCTTGGATCTTAGCTCAAAAATCATTTCCTCAGAGCATCCTTTCCTCTGTCTGCTGATTCCTACAATTAGAACTCTGAAAGCACGTGGATCACTCCTTCAGGTGTTTATCAGAGATGCAACTTTGTATTAGTGTATGTCATTACTGGGTTATGTCTCTCTCTGTGTTTCCTATCCTCTCCCACCCCCTGCCCCCAGCATTGAGCCCTGTGATGACACAAACCACATCTATTAGGACACATTTTTGTGTTCCCATGGTCCAACACGGTATCTGGCAAATAGATATAAGTCAATGTTTGATGGATAAGTGAACTACAACGCTTACATATTATGATACATAAAAATAATTGCTACTAAATTTACAACCCTAGAGTCTATCAGTGACTTTTTTCTTAAACAGGATTGTTGTTATTAAGTATGCCAATGTTCTTAGTATTTTGATTCAGCTGGTCACAGTCCATAAAACTTTTCAAGTTGACCCTGAAGTCCAAGACGTAAACAAGATATCAAGTGTTAACCCTGTAATCTGTATGCCCCAGGCACAGATGCTACTCTCTCAACATCCTCAGGCCCTAGAAAGCATCTAGGTAAACTGACTAGGGAACCAAAGGCAAAGAGTAGATGAACACAGACCCACTAACAAGACCAAGCTCCCAATGCAAAATGGAAGGGAAAGCATACCAGCAAAACTACTGCAATAGTGGGTACATAATAAGTCCCCAGCAAATGCAAGAGGATTCCCATAATTATTATATATGCATAAAGTTTTATTTGTTAATAAATCCTGTTCATGTGCAAAATTCAGTTGCAATTTTTTTGCATTTAATTTTTTAATAGTTCAGTATTTTTTAAATTCTGACAAAGTTAATTTTTTTATACTCTTAATAGAAAACTTGTCCAAGGATCTAACTTTCTGGAATATTTTTCTCACATTTTTAGGGAACAAATAGTATGCTATGTTATTAGAATTCAGAGGCAGTATTAAATTAATTTAATGTATTGTATATTTCTCTCTGGACACAACTGAATGTTACAAACATGCAACAGCCAACCTGCCCAGCACCAGGCAACACATGGAAAACTACCCAAATTCTTTAAATGCGTTGGTTAAGAGAAACTGTCATGGCTCAGTAGTACTTCGTGTTTCTGATACTGAAGCAATGTCAATGCTAGAAGAAGTTATTATTAATGTGAATTTGGCTGGTCATCTCTGGGAATATCATTTGAAAAATAACCTGATGCTTGTAAGGTTACTCTTTTTTTTTTTTTTTTTTAATTTATTTATTTATTTATTTATTTTTTTTTTAATTTTTTATTGGATTATAGGTTTTGGGGTACATGAGCAGAGCATGCAAGACAGTTGCGTAGGTACACACATGGCAGTGTGCTTTGCTTTTCTTCTCCCCTTCACCCACATTTGGCATTTCTCCCCAGGCTATCCCTCCCCACCTCCCCCTCCCACTGGCCCTCCCCTTTTCCCCCCAATAGACCCCAGTGTTTAGTACTCCCCTTTCTGTGTCCATGTGTTCTCATTTTTCATCACCCACCTATGAGTGAGAATATGCGGTGTTTCATTTTCTCTTCTTGTGTCAGTTTGCTGAGGATGATGTTTTCCAGATTCATCCATGTCCCTACAAACGACACGAACTCATCATTTCTGATTGCTGCATAATATTCCATGGTGTATATGTGCCACATTTTTCCAATCCAGTCTATTATCAATGGGGATTTGGGTTGATTCCAGGTCTTTGCTATTGTAAACAGTGCTGCAATGAACATTCGTGTACATGTGTCCTTATAGTAGAACGATTTATAGTCTTTTGGATATATACCCAGTAATGGGATTGCTGGGTCAAATGGAATTTCTATTTCTAAGGCCTTGAGGAATCGCCACACTGTCTTCCATAATGGTTGAACTAATTTACACTCCCACCAACAGTGTAAAAGTGTTCCTTTTTCTCCACATCCTCTCCAGCATCTGTTGTCTCCAGATTTTTTAATGATCACCATTCTAACTGGCGTGAGATGGTATCTCAATGTGGTTTTGATTTGCATCTCTCTGATGACCAGTGACGATGAGCATTTTTTCATATGATTGTTGGCCTCATATATGTCTTCTTTCGTAAAGTATCTGTTCATATCCTTAGCCCATTTTTGAATGGGCTTGTTTGTTTTTTTCCTGTAAATCTGCTTGAGTTGTTTGTAAATTCTGGATATCAGCCCTTTGTCAGATGGGTAGACTGCGAAAATTTTTTCCCATTCTGTTGGTTGCCGGTCCACTCTAGTGACTGTTTCTTTTGCCGTGCAGAAGCTGTGGAGTTTCATTAGGTCCCATTTGTCTATTTTGGCTTTTGTTGCCAATGCTTTTGGTGTTTTGTTCATGAAGTCCTTGCCTACTCCTATGTCCTGGATAGTTTTGCCTAGATTTCCTTCTAGGGTTTTTATGGTGCCAGGTCTTATGTTTAAGTCTTTAATCCATCTGGAGTTAATTTTAGTGTAAGGTGTCAGGAAGGGATCCAGTTTCTGCTTTCTGCACATGGCTAGCCAGTTTTCCCAACACCATTTGTTAAACATGGAATCCTTGCCCCATTGCTTGTTTTTGTCAGGTTTATCAAAGATTGTATAGTTGTATGTATGTTGTGTTGCCTCCGGTGCCTCTGTTTTGTTCCATTGGTCTATATCTCTGTTTTGGTACCAGTACCATGCTGTTTTGATTACTGTAGCCTTGTAGTATAATTTGAAATCCGGTAGTGTGATGCCCCCCGCTGTGTTCTTTTTGCTTAGAATTGACTTGGCTATGCGGGCTCTCTTTTGGTTCCATATGAAGTTCATGGTGGTTTTTTCCAGTTCTGTGAAGAAAGTCAATGGTAGCTTGATGGGGATAGCGTTGATTCTGTAAATTACTTTGGGCAGTATAGCCATTTTCACGATATTAATTCTTCCTAACCATGAACATGGAATGTTTCTCCATCTGTTTGTGTCCTCTCTGATTTCGTTGAGCAGTGGTTTGTAGCTCTCCTTGAAGAGGTCCCTTACGTTCCTTGTGAGTTGTATTCCAAGGTATTTTATTCTTTTTGTAGCAATTGCGAATGGCAGTTCGCTCTTGATTTGGCTTTCTTTAAGTCTGTTATTGGTGTAGACGAATGCTTGTGATTTTTGCACATTGATTTTATATCCTGAGACTTTGCTGAAGTTGTTTATCAGTTTCAGGAGTTTTTGGGCTGAGGCGATGGGGTCTTCTAGGTATACTATCATGTCGTCTGCAAATAGAGACAATTTGGCTTCCACCTTTCCTATTTGAATACCCTTTATTTCTTTTTCTTGCCTGATTGCTCTGGCTAGAACTTCCAGTACTATATTGAATAGGAGTGGTGAGAGAGGGCATCCTTGTCTAGTACCAGATTTCAAAGGGAATGCTTCCAGTTTTTGCCCATTCAGTATGATATTGGCTGTTGGTTTGTCATAAATAGCTTTTATTACTTTGAGATACGTTCCATCGATACCGAGTTTATTGAGGGTTTTTAGCATAAAGGGCTGTTGAATTTTGTCAAATGCCTTCTCTGCGTCAATTGAGATAATCATGTGGTTTTTGTTTTTGGTTCTGTTTATGTGGTGAATTACATTGATAGACTTGCGTATGTTGAACCAGCCTTGCATCCCTGGGATGAATCCTACTTGATCATGATGAATAAGTTTTTTGATTTGCTGTTGCAATCGGCTTGCCAATATTTTATTGAAGATTTTTGCATCTATGTTCATCATGGATATTGGCCTGAAGTTTTCTTTTCTCGTTGGGTCTCTGCCGGGTTTTTGTAAGGTTACTCTTAGCGTGATTAAATAATTTCCAAATGGCTGCTCCAGGGTGGAGGGTTTTTTTTTTCTTTCTATAAATAATTTCACCATTTTTTCAACCCCAGAATGTCATCCTCAATCTACAAAATAGATCATAAACTAAAACATTAAAGTAAAAATCAAACCGTATATGTACATCAAAGATTCAGCCTGTGTCAAACAGTGGCGAGCTTTATAATGGAAGAAGAAAGCCAGCATTCTTTAGAATATAAGTACTCTAATCCCTTACCAAAAACTCTTTGATTTAAACATGTGGTCTAAACACTATAAGCACAGCAGTATCATTCAATTAAAAACATATTTAAGGCAAGAGTTTTAAAAAGACATATTTATGTAATTCTCCTTTACTCAATCCAAAAAGGGTGTATGTAATCTCATTTATATATTAACCACTATCATGAATATTATGGCTTAGATATAGCAGTGATAAAGTTTTTCAGTAATTTTTCTTGAAACTGGTAAGGTTAATAATTAGGATTAGTTTAAATGAATTTGGCAAATTGCCTCTCTGTTTTTTCTTAAATTTCCATGGTGAGCAATAACCAAAAAAATTAGCATTCCATGTTATTCATGATTCTCCTATTTCATGACTTTAATAAGTATCATTAGAAAAAGAAATTATGTTTCTACGGTTACTACTATATAAAGTCCTTAAACAATGCAAGCAAAAAGCTTATGATAAAAACAGCATGCTTTCATTCTTATTGCCAATATTCCACCAGTGAAGGCTGCACATCTATCCAAATAATGTGGGGAGGGCTGAGATGCATGAGTAGGGTGGAGAAATAGCTGACGCCACTGCTGTTTGTATGAGAATATAATGTTCACAACTCATTTTCAGGAAGCCATGCTCTCTGTGTTTCAATAACAGTGATGACTTTGTCCTGAGTCATCCACATTTGCCCAGATGTTTCTGTGAGTCAGCAGTTAATTTTTAACAAGTACATTCCAGGAAAACAAACATATAGCAAAAGATATTTATATTAATTTTTAAATGTTTATGAAAATCAACATAATACCACATTACTATAATTTCTAAATGATCTCCTATAATTATGTATAGATTTACTCCACAAAATGATTTAGGCCATCAATATTTTTTAGCACTGGTGGCTAAGGACTCTTGCTCACTTACAGAAGCTTAGCAGGGACTCTGAGTAACCAGGAGCTTAATGGGACAATTTTATATTACCCATCATTTTATTCATTCAGTAAAATGACTCCATTCATCCACTGGCATCATTTTACTGCGATTCCCAAATCATTTAGGGCCACACAGATTTTCTTCCTTTCATTTCACAAGGTAGGAAGCAGAAAAGATTTTTCAACTTGGCTGCATGCTTAGCAAGATTATGGACTGTTCTGATACATCATTCTATTCACATTAGGCTGCATGGTCTTCTTTTCAAGGCAGTTTGTTCAAGGATTAGGTCATGATTATGAGGACTTTTTCACAAGTTAGTATGTTCTAACCAATGAAGTTGAGAGATGATAGATTAATTTGTAGAAGAAATCAACAATTATTGTTCATATCTAATTCTGCCATAATTACTTTTATAAATGCAAACTATATAATTAAAACATTGCTTGAGAACAAAAACTAGCCTTGCTTTATTAGGGTTATGTGAAAAGGAATATAAACTGAGGCAACAGAGTCCTTTTTTGTGACTGATGCTTAAGATTAGAGAATATAGCCAATGCAGTCTATTTATGAGAATCTGTAATATTAGGCAAGGCCATGTCACATAATTTTTGAAGCACTGTCACAATCAAAAATGGCTGCCACTTTTCTGAAAAGTGAAATTGGGGAAATGCTAGACCCAATAAATCCCTCTATAGATCTCACAGTTAGTGACAAGACCTGCTGAAATTCTGGATAACAACAGATACAGAAAAACCAATTGGAATATTTCAGAAAGTACCATGTTACAGGTATACTAGCATAAATTTCAGTGGCCCTATTAAAAACTCTATTCTAGAGAAGACATGGCTAGAATGTGCAAGTTTATTTGATTTTTGTTAAAACCATGTCTTGGTGAAGTTAAAATAGGGAGTCCTCCTAAAATACAGGAACTTCCTTTTTCTTGTCCTGCTCAATTTACATTCATTGTCCAATAAATAGAGGTTGTACAAGATAGAGTTCAGCATAGTTGATACTAGCAGTGGGTTTATAATAATCTGTATGTCTATTTGATTATTCAACATAAATACTTAAAACCAGGAAGCTTAACTTGAAAAGCATGTGGCTTTATTTAGAATGGTAGACACGTCATAGACAGATAATTCCTATGCTTCCATTATTTTCTTATATGACAGGGAATTTGTAAAGAAAACATGTTGTTATAGGAATTCATAAATATTTTTAAGCAGAGGACATGATCACATCTCCATTTTGAAAAAAATTTTGAAAGGCAATACAGAGAGTACGAAGAGCATAAAATCAATTAAAAGGCTTTTCAATGGATTCAGGAAAGCAAGAGCCTAGGACTGGACATCTTCCCTGTTTGATCTGTGCCCCGCCCCACCACCACCCCTTCCACTTCCACCACTGTTGGTAAAAATTGAAATACTAGACCCAATAAATCCCTCTATAGATCTCACAGTTAGTGACAAGACCTGCTGAAATTCACTGCCAAGTGAATAATCATTACAGCTAAGGTAGTTGATATAGTTTGTGTCCTCACCCAAATCTTATCTTGAATTGTAGCCCCCATAATTCTCATATGTCATAAGAGGGACCCAGTGGGAGATAACTGAATCATAAGGGCGGGACTTTCCTGTGCAGTAAGTCTGGTAAGATCTCTGGTGAGATCTGATAGTTGTATAAATGGGAGTTCCCCGGCACACACTCTCCTGCTTGCTGCCATGTAAGACATGCCTTTGCTCCTCATTCACTTTCAGCTATCATTGTGAGGCCTCCCCAGTCATGTGGAACCGTGAGTCAATTAAACCTCTTTTAAATTACCCAGTCTCAGGTACGTCTTTATTAGCATCATGAGAACAGACTAATATATAGTCATCCAAAATGTCTGATTAGAGTCAAAACTCATGAACAGGGGAAAGTGATGGGCAGAGAAAAGGCCAGCCCCAAACCACATAAGAAAGGCAGGAGTTAGAGGACTGAAGTGCTGGAACTTAGCTATGAGCACTTTTTTTTTTTTTACACTTTAAGTTCTGGGACACGTGCAGAACATGCAAGTTTGTTACGTGTACCATGGTGGTTTGCTGCACCCATCAACCTGTCATTTAGGTTTTAAGCCCACATGCATGAGGTATTTGTCCTCATGCTACTTCTCACCTTGGCCGCCAACCCTCTGACAGGCCCGGGTGTGTGATGTTTCCCTCCTGTGTCCACATGTTCTCCCAATGAGCACTTTTTAATTGAGGCAGCAGGGAGACCCTGCCTTCAGCTGCTGGTAGAAAAGAAGCTGTCAGGGAGAGACAAGGCCAACTTGAAAAGCAATAGTACAGGCAAGCACTGGTGCAGGCTGAAAGACCCATTGCAAATGTGGTAGAAAAGCAACCAAAAATGTGAGTACTTGATGTATTGGAGAACAAAGCACAGCACCATGATGATTTTGCATGCAGGTGTGGAACAGAGAAGCTGGACACTTTTCCCATGCTTCTGTTTAGTTCCAAAGATTTAATGATCCCAGACCACCAGACCATATTAACAAGAAAATTTAAAAATGCAATATCAAAATAATTGGTTTCTGTATTATTGTCCAGTTAGAATTGGTTCATCACCTACTCCAATTGTGCAGGTAATTTGAAATAGACTAAAATTTTCTGTCAACTCTCCTATTTTCATATTTTATTTTCATGTACTAACAATGTATCAAATATTTGATTTTATTACCAAATAAATATTCTAATGTTTATTTTTAAAGTTACTAAAGCTAAACTTAGTTGATATAAGTTGATATATTGTTTCTTTATGTTTTAAAAGTAATTTGGAAGTGGCAGGGATTATAATGCCTTGAGCACAGCTTTAGAGATACACACTTTAGTTTCATGTGTAAACTAAAATTTAGATAGAATGCAGTTAAACATCTCAAAGGAGCTTGTGTGATACATGGAAGAATAGAATAGAAAAGCACTTATCACATAAGAAGGGGATTAGGAGCTTTATAGAAATTAAACTTTAACTGGTATCAACAGGTTTTTTTTTATTTCTGCCCTCTCATATGTTGTTTTCTTCCCTAAAAGTCACAAACACAGATAAATATAAAAATATAAATTTTTATATGGTTTTAATATTCTAATTTAACATAACAGTGGCCATTTTTAATATTTTTACTGTGAAAAATCATGTATCATAATATTTGCCATTTCAGCCATTTTCAAATGTATTATTCAGTTGCATTGATTACATTCATAATGTTTCACAATCATCACCACCATCTCTTTCAAAACTTGGCACCCTAAACAGTATCAATTAAAAAGAACTCCCCATTCCCTCCTCTCCCCAGCCCTTGGTAACCTCTAATCCAATTTCTGTGTCTAGTTGTCTAATCTAGATATTTAATAAAAGTAAAGTTATATAATCTTTATCATTTTTATGTGGCTTGTTTTACTTTGTAGCATAATTACTGTGTAGCATAATGTTTCCAAGGTTCATCCATGTTGTAGCATGCATCAAAGTTTTATTACTTTTTATAGTTGAATAATATCTCATTATATGTGTGTATCACATTTTGTTTACCCATTCATCTGTTGATGGATGCATCCCTTGTTGCCACCTTTTGATTACTGTGGATAACGATGTGGTGAACATTGTCATACAAATATCTGTTTGAGTCTTTTTCAGTTATTTTGAATATATGTCTATGATGGGAATTGCTGGATTGTATTCTGTGTTTAACTTTTCAGAAGCTACCAAACATTTTCGCAGTGGCTGCAGCATTTTATACTCCTATTCACAATGTAAAAGACTTTCAATCTCTCTACGTCCTTACCAACACTTGTTATTTCGCTTTTTTATTTATCAAACTCATCCTTGTAGCTGTGAAGTGATAGTTCATTGTAATTTTGATTTGCATTTCCCTAATTACTGGGGCCAATTTATTTGTAAAAGCTACCTTTAAGACAATAATTAATATTTTGTGTTTCCACATGTTCATTTCTAATATTTTATTTTCTTAGGTGGCCTTTAAAACTTTATATTCTTAGATCTATATTTTAAAATATGTTTTATAAGAGAGAATAAACTCATTGGCATTTTTAATTTGCAGTATATTCTAGAGCCAAAATTTGGCAATGTCTTGATGAAATATACAGTTTTATTAGGTTGGTGCAAAAGTAATTTTTTTAAAGCACAAATATGCATGAGACATTTCAAACAAAACTGACAGCAGCAGAGAACACCTTCAAATCCAGATACTGTCACACTCTTTAATAGCAGCTTCTCATCCACCTGATTTAAATAATATATAACCCTGTTACAGTTCTATGAGAGACTTTCAAAGGTTATATAAAGGACTTTTTCCTTCTATTGTTCCCTCCTTGACTAAAAGTACATGCCTGGTTACTAAAAATGTAACTTTATTTTAAAATACCTTAAGAATGTCATCTAATCTATAAAACTTTGTTATGAAACACAACAAAAATATTTGCCTGTCTTTAAACTTAATCCCCTATCCAATTTATGCCTGTGTTCATATTCTTATTTTTCTCAAATTGTAAAAACTGGAATTTATTTTTTAGGTGCTGTTGTGCATGACAACCCGGAACTACTTATCACACTTTGAACATAAGCAAAGTGATTTAAAATTATGATATATAGGAAACTTCAAAGTTAACCTATAATTTAGATATCCAGTGGTTTAAATGCATTAAATTCTGTACTCTGTGTAGAGATATGCAAATTACCTGTTCCTGATATTAACATATAGCTCCCTCCAAAGAACTTTTTGTTTTCATAATATTCTCCATTAAAGTATATATCAATTAAATATTTCCTAATTTCTTAATTTGTACTAGTGTAGAAAAGAAATGAGTAATGGATGATTATACTATAATTAAATTCTATTCGGTAGTCCAGTGACTATGAAACACACATATCTCATTTCTTAATGGTATTCCATTAAAAGTTCTAAAGTAAGGAGTAATGGAAGTATTCCTGTTTTCTCCTTTTTAAAAATGAAAGTCATTTAGGAAAAGGATTGCCAATTTATCTTTAAGTTTCTCCTCTTTATCTGTTTCCAACAGCCACACTCACCAACAAACCTCTCCCACTCGAAAGCATTGAAATAGACATGCTGCAAATGCGAAGGATATGTCTGTGATGTGAACACAAGAGTGGGTTGCTTCACTTCCAGCTCCTTCTGGAGGATTAAACAGATACTAATCCTGACAAATACACAGAGAAAAGCTTCTTTCCCAAAACATATGCTCACACACAAGTCATTGTAGTAGTGAGCAGGGGAGGATCCTTTATCAGTTCTAACTTTAAAAAAAAAGGAGGGTGGCTTTTATTTGCTATCATACTAGTTTAAAACATAAACAGTTACTGGTAGGTTGCAAACGTTTATGGTCCAGAAGCCCCTGATGAATGCCCTTCACTAACAATTCCTTAAGTAATAATGTGTACTAATGAACTGAATATTCATCAAAAAGATAGAAAATAGAAATAGCTGGTCTAAATATCAAAAACTGGCAAGTGTTTTACACTGGCCTGAACTTGTCTCACATGTACTAATGGGATAAAACACATCTTGACAGTATGTAAGCATCATTACCACTTGGCTAGAATGTGTCATCCTAACAACAATACAAATTAATAAATACATATATAATAAAAACCAATGGCAAAAATATAAACTTAGAATCATGTTTGCCTTTGCTCCTAAAGGAAATTGCTAAATCATGTCTGAATCTAAAGAACTTACAAAGTGGGATAAGGAGACATAATAACACTTTGCAACAATGCCCCAAGGTTTTTGTAAGGTCATAGTGAGTGAAGTACTGAGCAGGTTCACTTCAGTTTGTCCAAGAGAACTGCAACACCCAAATCACCCTAATGCTTAGGAAAGGATGTGTCACTCAGGAAGTTCCATCTCTGTTTTTCTTTCAGACATGACTGCAAACTCCAGGACAAGTCCTAAGAAGCAAAATCAGGAGACTCTCAAGCAAGAGCTTTTCACTCATTTACTCTCTCTTAATTGTAAAGAAGAGGGTATTTAAGTGATCAAAGGGGTTTTGCTATTAGCTAAGTATCTGCGAAATCCTAAGGAATATATGGATTCTCTCTCTCATTCTCTCTCTCTCTCTCTCTGTCTCTCTCTCTCTCTCTCACTCTCTCTCTCCCTCCCTCCCCTCTCTCTTTTCAAAAGCATATCTAAGAGTAAGATAAGGAATTCATTCTCTGCTAAATATCTAAACAATTCTTTACCAAAAAGGAACGCTTGGATATTTTAATCAGTCATAGTACATCACCTGGTGTTCTCATTTGCCATAAATTAAGCAAATGAAAATAATGATGCTTCTAAACATCAACCAACACAATACTTTCATCTTCTCTTGACAAATTGACGTAGATACCTCAAACGGGAATGTATCTATTTGTATACTTGGTTGTTTTAGGTACAACACGTATAATAATGAGCATGCTAAGCTATATCTTTTACTATATCACACTTAGTTTTATAATTTTATATTTCCTAAGCATTAGTCTGTTCTCATGCTGCTAAATAAAGACATAGCTGAGACTGGGTAATTATAAAGAAAATAGATTTAATAGACTCACAGTTCCACATGGCTGGAGAGGTCTTATAATTATGGTAGAAGGCGAAGGAGGAGCAAAGGGACGTCTTACATAGTGGCAGACAAGAGAGCATGTGCGGGGAACTCCCATTTATAAAACCATCAGATCTCGTGAGACTTAATAGCTACAAGAACAGTATGGGGGAAACTGCCCCCATGATTCAATTATCTCCACCTGGCCCCGACCTTGACATGTGAGGATTATTACCAATTCAAGGTAAGATTTGGGTCAGGACACAGCCAAACCATATTGTCATATAAATACCCTAGACTTAATATTCAAGGATTTATTTAAATCCAGCTTCTCCAGCTTCCGGGAGAGAACTTCCCTTTTAATATATAAATGAAAAATGTAAAGATCATTTTTTTCACATTAGGAGTCTATAGTCCTGCTGGTACTCAAAAGAGATATCTCACATTTGTCTGTGGCCAGTTTTCACCATGAGGACAACTTCATCACTGCTCCATGTTTCTCAAGTCTTCGTCTGATGTCTAACAATAACTTTTTCCAGACTTGCTTCTCAAGTGAGCATAAACTATGCTATGAATTCTTCAGTGCATGGCTAAAATAAGGCTGAAGTGTTTAACAAAAAACAACTTTATATCTCTTATTTTCTAACAAAATCAGTGATTTCAAAACCCAAAGAATGGCCCAGGGAACACAAAACAAAAGCCTACTGACCACTCAAAACCAAAATAAACATTGTCTTCCCCCTTGGTCTAGGTGGTTGAATAAACACTGAACAATGAGGTGTCTGTGAAAATTACCGTGGTTCACCACATTTATGACATCTTGCTGATGGGACCTAGTGAGCAGGAAGTAGCATGTGTGTATCCTTAACACCTTGTTAAGAAATGTGCAAGGCCAGAGTACAGATTATAAAGTACCGGGAAATTCAGGGAGCTGTAACTGCAACAAAATTTTAGGTATCTAATGTTTGAACTGTTCCTTTCAGGTCTATAATGAAATACATGTTGCTTTATTTTGTGTCTCCCATTGCTAAGAGAAGTCACAACACTTGATTGCCTCTTTAAACTTTGGAGGCACTATATGCTGCATTTGGATATTCTGCTCTTTTTGTCAAGTAGCCACAAGACTGACAGCTTTCAGTGGGATCTGTTCAAGTAAAGACCCTAACACTGGATTCGGTTGAATCAGATCCCAGTGTAAGAAACTGTGTTAACCAGTCTCTGTGAACTGTGGTCCAGTAATCTATTAGGTCATAACAACCCCAAACCATAATTATGTAAAACCATACACAATTATGTCTTTAACTCACAAATCTGAAATTTGGGCAGGGCTCTGTGGAGAAGACTTGTCCCTGTTTTACATCTGAGCCTCAGCTGAGCTAACTCAGATGGCTGGGGGAATGGAATTTTTCCATGTGATCTCTTCCTATAGTCTCTCAATGTTGCTTGAGCTTTCCTACAGCATGACAGCGTTAGGATATTTGAATTTCCTACATGGATACTCAGGGCACTAAATGTGAAAAGAAGAATCTGCCGGTCTTTTAAGAGGCTATTCTCAGAATTGGCTATGCATCACTTATGCCATAATTCATTGGTTAAGCAAGTTAATAACCTAGACCAGATTCAAGCAGAGAGTGATTAGAAAACTTTTCAGTGAGTGTTGTAAAGAATATGCAGCCATGTTTTTCTATGATAGTCCATGAATCCAATGGCACTCAAATCATCTGTGACTGAACAGATAATTTCTGTAAGACTCATATGGTAGGCCTTAAATGAAAAATCATAGCCGTGTACAAAGGCATGCCTTCCTTTTTATTTTACTTTTTAAGACAGAGTCTTACTCTGTTGCCTAGCCTAGAGTGCAGTGGCATAATCTCAACTCACAGTAGCCTACAACTCCCAGGCTCAAGCAATCCTCCCACCTCAGCCTCTGTAGTAGCTAGGACTACAGGTGCTGGGCCACCATGCCTGGCTAATTTTCGTATTTTTTTGTGGAGATGGGGTCGCACCAGTTCAGGCTGATCTTGAACTCCTGGGCACAAGTGATCAGCTCACCTTGGCCTCCCAAAGTGCTGGAATACAGGCTCTCCTTAACAAGTAGCTGCTCTCTTTTTAAGAAATAGTCCCTGTCTATGGCCATACTACCCACCCAAACTCCTGTGATCTTGGAAGCTAAGCAGGGCAGGGCCTGATTAGTATTTGGATGAGAGAAATAGCTCCTGGCTTGTTGTTAAAATCTGGATACAGACTAAACACATGAATATAGATACCAAGTGATCAAGTGACCTGAGCATGACATTAAGTGGGTGTTATTTGATCCAACAACTGAAGACAGGCAGGACTAGATAAGCCTCTATTTCCAACTGGGAAAGATATGTACTTTATCAGGCTTTGGTAGCTCCTGAATGTGTTGTTCCTAGTAACATGGGTGGAAGCTTCACATTCCCAGGATGTCTGCACTTGTCCATTTTCATGCTGCTGATAAAGACATACCCAAGATTGAGTGATTTATAAGGAAAAAGAAGTTTAATAGACTCAGTTCCGCATGGCTGGGGAGGCCTCACAATCATGGTGGAAGGTAAAAGGCACATCTTACATGGCAGCAGGTGAGAGAGAGAGAGAACCAAAAGGTGTTTCCCCTTACAAAACCATCAGATCTTATGAGATGTATTTACTATCATGAGAACAGTATGGGGAAAACCGCCCTCCCTCCCCCTGCGAATCAGTTATCTCCCACCGGGTTCCTCCTCCAACATCTGGGAATTATGGAAGCTACAAATCAAGATGAGATTTGGGTGGGGATACAGCCAAACCATAGCAATGCCTACTCCTGCTGCATGTTAGTCAGCCCTGAGGAAACACCTGGGCCTCATTCAGAATTCCCTCTGACTAGTTGACAGAAAACAAACAAAAAGAAAGCACTCAAGTCTGCCTTACAAATGCATCCTGGCACCATACAAAATTAGATTGTTAGGGCTCCGGTTTCACCATTTTGAGTGTTCTGGAAGGATAATGGGAATGGGAACACTTTCAAGTGGGAAGAACTTCAATTACCATATTCCTTATCTATTGTGTTATCTAGAGTAAATTATGCTTACTTTCAAGGAGGGAGGTAGGATTGCTGATGTATGATTGAAGATGAGGAGGAGTATGTCTATTATTCAGAGAATCTTGCTGGTTCCCTCCTAGTCTGCCCAAATCCAGTAGAAGGAGTGAAGGAAATAATTCAGTATCTTATAAAGGCAGGTTCAAGAATGCAAATCTCTCAGGAATAAATTTCAAGTGACCTGTCAGCTCAAGAAACTTTCCAATAAAGGCATTGGCTGAAAGCAAAGGAAATACAAAATGAGTAGTTAAAAAAGAAATTATTGTGCATCAACATGACCTCATGAAAAGCTGTAAAAATGAGGACTATAATGAGGACCCCTATTTTTTTCATTTCTCTGTTATGTTCTTATTTTTATATGATTCCTTTTATTTTCCACTCTCCCTTCTACCTGTGATTTTATACAGGATGTGTAGGTAATATCTCAGGGCAGAGATTAGAGGATACCAAAATGCTGCTCAGTTATAAACTAAAAAGAGAATAAACACAAAGCAGAAATTAATGCAAGAACTGATGAGACTGTGTCATCACTTTCAAAGAGAAGGTTTGTTTTTGTTTGTACAAGGAATAGAGGCATTATGTTAGGCAGTAGCACTTTGAAGTTATGATGAATTTATTTGGAACTTTAAATATCAGAAGATGGAGAACGATGAATGTAACAAAGTCCAAAGAATGTAGTGGGGTATAGATGATACATTGGCTCACTCAATACCAATTCTAGCCCTCCCTGAGCTTTCCTTCCTATATAACAGTGACTAGAGATGGAATTTGCACACTATCATACCAAAGGAGCATAATAATTATTTTAACAGATGCAAACAGTATCATCCTGTAAAAGGATGTATTCATGATTGTGCACAAGCTGTTAGCCAACAAGAAATAGAAGTTAACTTCCTTAACTCAATAAAGGAATTAACCAACCACAGCCTCAAAAAATCATACCTCTTGTTGAAATATAAATGCATCCCTATTATCATATATGCTATTCCAAACTAACACAATATATCAAGAAAAAAATGAGATTTAAATATTTAAAGAAGCAAAAGTATGTCATCATTTTCAAGTGACACATTTGCACACCAAAAAAATAATAGGAATGAAAACAATTAAATACCATTTAACATTTATTAGACCCTTATTATATCAATTTACTGTTTCTCTATATTAAATTACTTAATGAAAATAAATTACTCACAAAAACTACATTTTTACCAAAAAAATAGATTCTTTAGATAAAATGTAATTTTTTAAAGTCTGGAAAGTAGTTAGATGTTTGCATAGCACACACAATAAAACAATGCTCCTGTAAATAATAAAATATTTTTAAAAAGAAAAAATCTAGTTCCCAAAAGAAACAAATGGATAATAAGACTAGGAGTAAACAAATAGATAAAGGATAATACCTATATGAGGAAAATTGGAAAATATCATTGAAAGACGTAAATGGACAAATAGCAAGATACTCCAGGGTCCTAGAAGAAAGAATTCAATGTGATATATATTTTATTTCTCCCCAAGTTTTTATATATTAGTCAGTGCAATCTAAGTCAATATACCAATAAAATTTTTGCCAAAACTTGACAAGCTGATTCTAAAATGCATGTGAAAAAGTATGTGTATAAAAATAACAAGAAATTAAATGACAAAATACTAAATAAAGAAGCAGGGCTTATTTTACTATGATGGTAACTAAAACATTTTGTTATTCCACAGAGAGAAACAAATATATCGATGGAGACAACTTTGGAAACAATGAAAACAAAAAATCCAAAAATAAACCTGCACATAAACAAAAACTCCATATATGACAAAGGCAGTGTCATGAATTAAGTCAGATGGAAAAATAAAATAAAATACAATTCTAAATGCATTAAATTAACAAGTACGTAAAACAAGCCAAGTAGTTCAAAACTCAAAAAAAAAAAAAAAATAGGAGAATACTTTTATGACATTAAGACAGGGAGAAGTTTCTTAAAGATGTAGGAAACTCAAATCACAAAAAATACACTACAAAATTAACATAACCACGTGACAAAGTAGCTATAAACAAGGCCAAAAAGCAATAGACTAGAGAAGATGTTTGAAACATATATAACATGCAATAAGTTCTTTTTCAGAGTATATAAAGAACTCCTATACATAAAAAATTGAAAAATTAGTAAAGCATCAGAACAGGAATTCACTGAAAAGGAAACTCAGATAAATTTTCCAGCTCATTGGCCATAGGACTAGGTGCATATAACTGAGTTCTGGAAAATGGGATATAGGCAGAAGTGATGAATGCCACTTATGGTTCTGGGAAAAGAAGGAAATAAAACGGAGGAAGAGAAGAAAAAATTGTAAGAGGAAGAAGAGGGTGTAGACAAAGAGAAGGAGGAAAAAAAGAAAAAGAAAGAAGTAGAAGCAGCTGCCAACCCCACTCTCTGATCCTCCAGCTAGCTTTCCCTCTGCTAAAGCAAAAGCAAAGAAAATGGACTCATGACGGCAGGGCTATATGATCAAGGAGGGCCACCCTTTCCACACCGCCTTCTTACTTGTTATGCAAGAAATTAATTGTTTAGGGTTTGTTACTGCAGCATAGCCTAACCCTAACCTAATATGATATTCAAACTGATTTAGCCACATTTGCCACATCCCAGCCAATGACAGCTCCATTCCTTGAAATAGTAAAATAAAAGACTTGATGCTATTTCTACCTCCTCTTTTTCTTTAACATCTAACATCCAATCCATTATTGAATCTCATGGTTCTGCTTTCAGAAGACATGCAGAATCTAAGTTAGATAGTCATCTTCTAAGTGGTCATTATCTGTCACTTGTATTATTGTAATTGTTTAAAAATTATTCTCTCTGATTCCTTACTTATTATCCTATAGTCTAATCTCAACCCAGGAACCACAGTGATTCTCTTGAAATGTATGTCAGAATTTCTGGAATGTGATTATGTGGGCAGTGTAGTTGTTTTAAGTGTCCCAAACTTCTCTTGAAAACCAAATAGAGAAGATAGTATAGCTAAGACAATGGGAACAACAGCCCCAAGAATATGGGTATACCTTGGTGACAAAGCAGCCACAGCAACAGGACATGCACATGATCAGCCGCTGTGTTGAGAGGGCATGAAGTGAAAGACAGCTAAGTAGCTTCATAAAAAAACAAAAAGTCAGCTGGGCGCGGTGGCTCAAGCCTGTAATCCTAGCACTTTGGGAGGCCAAGGTGGGTGGATAACCTGAGGTCAAGAGTTTGAGTCCAGCCTGGCCAACATAGTGAAACTTCATCCCTACTAAAAATTTTAAAAATTTAATTTTTTTTTAAATAAAGGTTGGCTGTGGTGGTACGTGCCTGCAGTTCTAGCTACTTGGGGAGGCTTAGGGCAGGAGAATCGCTTGAACCCAGGAGATGGACGTTGCAGTGAGCCAAGATCACACCACTGTACTCCCACCTGGGTGAAAGAGGGAGACTCCATTTCAAAGAAAAAAAAAAAGTCAGTAATAAATATGACCTCTTACCCCCATTGTCCCAAAAAAGAATTTGCTCTGAGAGGAAATCAGGGAAGAAAAATATATATAAGAACAATTAGTGATATTGGAAAAAGTCCTCACAGCCTCAGAGTTGCAGATCAGTGCCAAAATTACACAGATGTGGGGGAAACTAACATGAGTATAGTGGTTCTAGTCTTCAATAAAATCTCACACACTTCCCTCCAGTAAGACAATGCCTCATCCCATTGGAAATAGCAAAACAGAAAAAGGAAGAAACCATGAGAACGAAAAAAGAGAAAGTGAGAGAATGTTTGAGAACTCAGAGAAAGGAAGTCTCAGGAAGAACTTTAAAAGTAAATGCTTTTTAAGCTGTTCTTGCCACCAAAAAAAACAAAAGTATGTGAGATGATGGATTTGTTAATTTGCTTCACTATAGTAACCATTTTACCATCTACATAACATCATGTTGTAATCTTCAAATATACACAATCCAATATTTTTTAAAAAAGAATTCAGCACATATAGGACAATATTTATCATTATTAATGGATAAATAAAAATGGAGCAAAAAGAGTAAATGCAAGACATGATGCTGAGAACACAGCCGTGGAAGACAAGACTGTGGACCTCACAGATGGGTGGCAGGGAAACCTTTCTTAACCAGATATGGCCTAGAGAAACAAAGTGACTCAGAGAGAGGGCATATATCTTTCCTGGTAAAAACAGAGAAAGAGATTCTTAAACTGTGCGACAGAGAAAGCTACCTGGTCTTGTCTTTCTCCTAATAACCCAGAACACTCCATCTTATTTTGTTCCTCATTGAAACATCATGGACAAAACAAAACAAAAAAATACTTTCTAGCACCATTCCAAATTATTACGATAAAAAGTTGAATGAGGCCTTAATAAAATTAAGACAGAGAGAATTCACCAGAAAAATGAGGTCATAAAGCAGATAAAAACTGTAGTATAATATTTAAGTATAAGAGAAGAATGAAAGCTTTGACAAAAACAGCACAAACAGCATTCTTCTAGAAAAAGCTCAGAGCAAGTGAATAATCAGTAAAAAATTAAGAAAAAGAAAATAATATTTCACAAAAGAAGACTAAATTAGAAAAACACAAAAGCAAAGTGATACCATAAAAAGTACAATAAAGGAAATAATAAGAAGAAAGGAAATTGAGAGGAAATGACACGGAATGTTTTTTAATGATTTTAAAAGAAAGGATTTGAGAAATATTTGCATGATAGGCAGAATAATGGCCCCACAAAAGTGTCTGCAGCCTAAACCCTGAAGCCCATGAGAGTTGCTTGTGTGGCAAAGGGACTTTAAGGATGTCCGGATGAACTGATTATTCTTGATCACCCAGGTGATCAATATCATTACCAGGGTACTTAGAGGCAGCAGCTTTAGAGTCAGAAGAGAGGTGACAACAGAAGGAGAGATTCTAGGGATAATACAGACAGCTTCTAGAGGCTGGGAAAGGCATGAAACTAATTCTCCCCCTGGAACTTGCAGAAGGAACACAGCTCTGCCAACCCATTTTAGATTTCTGACTTCCAGAACTGTAAGAAAATAAATTTGTGTTGTTTTAAGCCACTAGACTTGTGATAATTTGTTACAAACAGCAGCCATAGGAAATGAATACAATGTGATAAACATACAATATAGAAAACCTAAGGGCCAACATACATAAAATTGGCGTCTTCAAAGAAGAAACTAAAAATAACAAAAAAGAATAAATATTTAAAATTATAATTGAAAAAATGTTTCCTGAAACAAAATATTAAAAAGCATAGCACACTGTGTGTCAGATTTTGGGGTCCGGGTACAGCCTATGCTGAAGTCTAAGTGGAGTGGGTGGATGAGCAGGAAGACCATTTGGGGGACATAAGCAGGGAAAAGATTATTGTATGCAGCAGCAGCTCTCATCAACAGCTTTCGCACACTAGCTCTCTACACTGTTCACCTTTATCTCAGCTGTTTGCTCTGGCTCTGTGGCTCTTGGCACCCCCACACCTGCAGCTGCACAGCTGGCTCTCCCTTGCCTTCAGGGTCAGCAGCTTCACTCTTTCTCTCTCTGGGCACCAGAGCAACTCATGCTGTGGCTCCCTTCTCTCCATCTACAAGAAAGACAGCTCTGGTTCTCTCTCTCTCCTTCTCTGGGTGCCACTGTGCCTGCCACGTTAAGTCATGTTGAGCTAAGCCAAGTCTCAAGAGCCCAGCCAAGTCTCAAGGGCCCCTGTACAATGTAAGCAGGGCATTTATACCTTTTATAGACAAAAGTGGCTCAGAGCAAAGTATGAACTTACACAAACAGGTTATATAACAAGGGGAGGTGTGCACCTGAGCACCAAACTCACTGAGTCATGCAAGCCTGGACATTTGCCTTGGCCTATTCCTTTACCAAAGCACATCCATGTACCTCAGGACAGCCACCGATTCCTTGACCCCCTAGGCTGACGGAGATAGCCTATTTCACTTATTTCCTGACCCCCTAGGCCAAGAAAGACATAGGCCTTGGACACACAGGTTTGATACACAGGTTTGGCACATAGGCCTGACACATAAACTTTGGGTACACAGGCCAGACACATACACATATGCTTAACACATAAGCCTGACACATAAGCTCTGGGCATGCAAGCCTGATACACAGGTTTGGGCATGCAGTCCCAATACATATACATAGGCTTTGATAAACTATCCAGCTATTGATGCAGATTACCCATAGGTGTCACCTCCTTAGTGATTTCCATTCACACTGTTCTGAGTTTAGCTTATTAGCTACTTTGCCCACACCTGGTTTTAAACCATATGGTGTCAGTACTAGGCTGTTGTCAATACTGCAGCAGCAATCCGGGCAGCAGCAGAACTCTGGATCTGTATACCATGCTCCAGCACAAATAGGGGGATGCCTTTCCTTACAGTAAAAGCTCAGGGTCTGGGGGTGCCTCAGGCCCATGGCCTTATATTGCATTAGGACTACAGACCCTAAAGCCTCTTGTAACTCTGCTGCTAAGGGACTTGTGCTCAGTGTACTTTACTGCTCTAAGTAGGCGCCCCACTTCACTGAAGTGCATGTCTGTACCATCCCAGTTTGAGGAGTTATTACCCATAAACACACCCACCCTGCTGTCAGGTAAGTCATCTACACTACAACTGTAGCCCATCCTGCCACACTCTGATGAGCCTGAAAGGCAGCGCATACAATTGCTAACTGCTTTCCCAGTCTGAGGGAGTAGTTTCATGGACACATTGAATAAGAAGCTATTACTAACTGCTTCTTTATTAAGGAATACCAGAGCTCAGTTGCCTTCCATAGTTGGGACTAAAAGCCCACTGGAGCTTCCAAGTGCTGCATGCACTGCTATAGGCCATAGCCAGAACTATCTGTGGTTACATGTACATCTAGTGTAAATGGATACCCTTGGTTAGAAAGGCTATGTCAGCCTTATCATCCCAATCTCAGGCAAGAGGGGTGTTGCCGCTTCTAAACCCGCAAGAGAATTAGAAGTTAATATAACAGGTCAGGTGCGGTAGCTCACGCCTGTAATCCCAGCACTTTGGAAGACTGAGGATCACCTGAGGTCAGGAGTTCGAGACCAGCCTAACCAACATGGAGAAACCCCATCTCTACTAAAAATACAAAATTAGCTAGGTATGGTGGTGTGTGCCTGTAATCCCAGCTACTCAGAGGCCGAGGCAGGAGAATCCCTTGAACCCAGAAGGCAGAGGTTGCAGTGGGCTGAAATCATGCCATTGCACTCCAGCCTGGCCAACTAGAGAGAAACTCAGTCTCAAAAAAAAAAAAAAAAAAAAAGAAGTTAACATAATATCATTAGCAAGATTATGACATATGATGGGGCTATGCATATAGCCCTGCAGCAACGCCATGAAAGTCTATTTTCTCCCTCCCAAGAAGGCAAACTGTTCCAGGCTCTCAGTGGATTGTCTCGGTTCCATTGTCAAATGCCCCATTAAGTCTGGGACAGACAGAACACCTGCCAAGCCATGCAAAACATCCACCACCAGAATGTCCTCAGGTATGGGAGAGATATTCAAGTGCCTAAGTAAAGAACCAAGTGGCTGATGTCAGGATGCAGAGACACAGGTTTCACTTTCACTGACCAGTTTTTATAGCCATTAATAAATGCAGCTCTGCCTGAAAACTTATCCAGGTTCAGGAACCAGTAGATCACCAAGTCCACATGTGGCTCTGGTTGCCCAGTGCCTTGCACAAGCCAGGTATCGTGGCCAGTTCTCTTCTCAAACAGGAAAGGCTTTATACTTGCACCAACTGCAACAGGTACTTTTTGAACTGGAACTCTTGGGCAGGACTGGGTTGCTCAGCAATGTCCTTCTCTCAAATGACCTGCAATAAATTTGTACATGACTGCCAACATTACTTACTTAACTCCCGCAACTCAGCGGGGGCACAGGTACCATAGGAAGTGTGCTCCACCCTTGGGGCCCACCAGCTGCTCATGCTCTATTTTCTGGGCAATCACTGGCTGAGCCTGCAATGGAGGTTCTTCCTCTTCCCTGTGCTGCATCCAACAGGGACTGGGTATGCACTTCCTGCAGCACAGTCACAAACGCCCATCTGACTCTCCCTTCAAAGGCATACCTCTTGGTGCTGTGCAATTCCAGATGCTTCAGCTCCCTCTCCACACTCATGGGAGACCTGTCCACTGCGTCCCACATTTCCATTGGGGCCCATCCAAGCAGCACCACTGCCACCGGTTACCACAGCTCATGCTGCAGACACATGGCTGACCCGGAAGCCCTCAGAGACTGAAGATCCACTCATTCCATCCTCATTGCCAAGTGTCAGATCCTGGGGTTGAGGTTCAGCCCATGCTGAAGTCAGAGGGGAGAGGGTGGATGAGCTGAAAGAACATCAGGGGGCTGTAGGCAGGTAAAAGATGATTTTATTCAGCGGCAGCTCTCATCAACAGTTTTCTCACACTAGCTCTTCACACTGTTCGCCTTTATCTCGGCTGTTTGCTCCAGCTTTGTGGCACCTGCTGCCCTGATACCTGCAGCTGCAAGGCCAGCTCTCCCTTGCCTTCAGGGTCAGCAGCTTCACTCTTTCTCTCTCTGGGCACCAGCACGAGCCATGCTGTGGCTCACCTCTGTCTGTGACAGACAGCTCTGGTTCTCTCTCCCTCTTTCTCTGGGTGCCAGCGTACCCGCCATGATGAGCCATGTTGAGCTGAGCCGAGCCCATGAGCCCCTGTATAGCATTAGCAGGCAATTATACCTTTTACATACAACAGTGGCTCAGAGCCAAGTATGGACTTACACAAACAGGTTATATAACAAGTGGAGGTGTGCGCCTGTGTGCCAAACTCACTGAATCATAGAGTCCTGGATATCCACCTCGGCCTATTCCTTGACCAAAGCACATCCATGTACCTTACACTTTGGATCTGAGAAAACTGACCAAAATTATGAACATCAAGTCATATTCTAAGCAATAATTATTATATTCTTAAAATGAGTTGGATAATCCCTATGATATCCAGACAGGAAGTTAAAATCACTTACAAGGAAACAACCACCAGATTGATATAAGAATTCTCAATAGCAACATTTATGTTAGAGAAAGAATGTAGCAACTTTTAAAAAACAATTTAATGGGAAAAAAAATGTGAGATGAGAATGTTATGTCCAGGCAAAGTCTTCTTCAAAATAAAAGCCACAGACAAACAGCTATAAAAATGCAAGATGTCAAGGGATGTCATTCCCAGAATCACTTCCTGACAAATCTACCAAAAAAATCAAATCTACCAAATACACATTTGCTAAAGGTTTAGAAAATATTTGGAACTAAGGTTAAAAGACGAAAAAGTAATATATTTTTAAAATATATTTAAACATGAACACTAACAAAAATAATAGGTAGAAATAATAGTGAAATAAAATTTTCCCACATGCATTAACTGGAGGTAAAATATTACTTGAAGCTAACAAATAAAGTAGTATATGCTTAAGTATATCTAAGCCTAAAATATATCTAACAGCTAACAATATATTGTAAATTAAATAAATTATGAATGACATAATTTATTCCAAATAGAGTTTTTAAAAAAGATTTTTGCTTGGGTGCTACAATATTAGAAAAGTTGACTTTAATACAAAAATTGTTACTAGCGATAAAGGAAATTGTGTAATGCTATAATCAATAAATTCAATTGTGTGGATAAATGTGGAATTCAGTATCTTGGATAATAAAGTTAGATGATTTTTTTGAGATGGAGTCTTGCTCTGTCACCAGGCTGGAGTGCAGTGGCACGACCTCGGCTCACTGCAACCTCAGCTTTCCAGGTTCAAGTAATTCTCCTGCCTCAGCCTCCTGAGTAGCTGAGACTATAGGTGCATGCTGTCATGTCCAGCTAATTATTGTATTTTTTGTAGAGACAGAGTTTCACCATGTTGGCCAGGATGGCCTTGATCTCTTGATCTTGTGATATGCCCATCTCAGCTTCCCAATGTGCTGGGATTACAGGCGTGCACCACCGTGCCCAGCCATTAGATGATAATTTTAGGTGTTGATAATGGGATTGAAAAATATATCCAAAAAAGATAAATAATATAAAAAACACTTTATCATAAAGCAGTAGGACTTAAAATTAATAACAAATTAAAAAACAAAAAGTCTCTTCCACCTAGAAATTCTTTTTTCCAAAGAAAAGAGAAATTAAAATTATAATTGCTAGGAAAATACTATGTACTTTAATCCTTGAGAAACCATTTGAACAATCCTCAATATAAAATTTATAAACTCAAATATTTATAACATTAAACATGAAAAATTATATTGTTCACATCCTCACTATTATTGCTTACTTTTTGATTGTTGTATCCTGGGCTAAGAGAGATTTATTTAAATTTCCCGTTGTTAATGTATTTCTATTTCTTCTGCATTTTTTGTAATTTCTGCTATAATAAAATTTACACTGTTATTTAAACTTGTTATCATTTTGAATTTTATTCTTCATAAAGTAGAGGTCTTTCTTTTAGTCAATGCATTTTAGCTTGAATTAATGTTAAGTTTGAGGACTCTGCTTTTTTTTAATGAATTTCCTGTTATACATTTCCCAACTTCTTCTGTTTAATGTTTCTGTATCATTTGTTTCAAGCATATCTCTAGTATATCATATGGAATGGTTTTACTGTAATCTAACCTAAAAATCTCTTTTTGTGATAAGAGTAATAAGCCTACTTGTTTTATGATAAGAATAATAGCCCTATGTATTAGTATGTGAGCCCTGTTTAAGTCTCAACTCTGTCATATAATTGATAGTGTTTACTAATTAAGTTGGTCAGCTTTATAAAATTTGTTTCTGGTCTTTTCCCTTCCTCTTCTCCTTCAACACCTAAATTCTTTCAATATTACTAGTCTTCTTAGCGTTTACCTTTGTACTAAAATATGGTTAAGTATTTACTCCTTAACAATGTCTTGATTGCTCACTTTAAATAATATCTTTTGACTTCCTGCTACTGTTTAGGAAGACATTTATGACCTCATTCCATGTTTCCACCCTCCCTCATTTTCCCCTAAATTTCTGTTAGCTCAATTATTTCTATATCATCGAAGCATACAATATATACAGATTCAAGATGATTCAACTTAGCAATTTTTTTACTTTATGATGGTGTGAAATCTTCATAATTTTGACATGTCAAAATTTGAATTCTGATATTTTCCTAGGCCTGCAATATGTGACATGATACTCTCTTGCAATAGTGGGCAGCAGCAGCAGCAAGCCACAATTCCCAGTCATCCACTCCATCACCAGGGTAAGCAACTGATACTCTACAATGCACTGTGTTGCCAGCATATTTTTGATATTGTGTTTTGTGTTTTTGCATTCCATCGTGTCTACAAAACACCCATCTGTCTTACTGTGTTTAGTGTTGCTATAAAGGAATACCTGAGGCTGGGTAACTTATAACGAAGAGAGGTTTGTCTGGCTCACAGTTCTGCAGACTGTACAATAAGCATGGCACCGGCATCTGCTTCTGGTGAGGGCCTCAGTCTGCTTCCTCTCATGGGAGAAGGAGAAGGGGAGCTGGCAGGTGCAGAAATCACATGACAAGAGAGGAAGCAGGAGGTGGGGAGGTGCCAGGCTCTTATTAAAAAACAGCTCTCATGGAAAGTTAATAGCATGAGAATTCACTCACTCCCCACAAGAGAAGGTATAAATCTATTTAGGAGGGGTTTGCCCCTATGACCCAAACATCTCCCATTAAGCATGTGCGTTATTCTATTCTATGTGCAAATGTTTACAGCAAGTCCTGGGTAGTTCTGACACTTTAAAAGGCATCATGACTTTTGTAATGTGAAGGTCAGTGGTGAAGCAGCAAGTGCCAATACTGAAGCTTTTATGGAAAAGCTGCTTAGGATAATGTGGAGGAGAAATATTTGCCAGAGTAAATACTTAATGTTGATTAAACAGCTTTTTCTGGAAGTGTATCCCAGAGCCTAATTTTCGCAAATATCATGCCATTTTGGTGACTATGGCCTTATAGTATAGTTTGAAATCAGGTAATGCAATGCCTCTAGGTTTGTTTAGTTTTGCTTTGGCTATATGGGCTCCTTTTTGGTTCCATATGAATTTCAGGATTTTTTTTCTAGTTCTGTGGAAAATGATGATGATATTTGTTGTTGTTGTTGTTGGACAGAGTTTTGCCCTGTCACCTAGGCTGCAGTGCAGTGGCACCATCTCAGCTCATTGCAACCTCCACCTCCTAGGTTCAAGTGATTCTCCTGCTTAAGTCTTCCAAGTAGCTGGGATTAAGGGAGCCCACCATCATGCCTCGCTAAATTTTGTGTCTTTAGTAGAGGTGGGTTTTGCCATGTTGGCAGGCTGCTCTTGAACTCCTGACCTCAAGACTGAGATCTGCCCATCTCAGTCTCCCAAAGTGCTGGGATTACAGGCCTGAGTCACTGCATCTGGCTGATGGTTGGTATTTTGATGGGAATTGCATTGTATTTGATGGTACATTGCTTTTGGCAGTATGGTCATTTTTGCAATATTGATTCTACCCATCCATGAGCATGGTATGTGTTTCTATTTGTTTATGTCATCTATGGTTTCTTTCAGCAGTGTTTTGTAGTCTTCCTTGCAGAGGCCTTTCACATCCTTGGGTAGGTATATTCCTAAGTGTCCTTTTTTGTTTGGTTTGGGTTTTTTTTGCGGCTATTGAGAAAGGGGTTGATTTCTTGATTTTATTCCCAGCTTGGACTGATTTTTGCACATTAATTTTGTACCTGAAACTTTTCTGAATTCACTTACCAGTTACAGGAGGCTTTTTGGGTGAGTCTTTAGGGTTTTCTAGGATGCAATCATATCATTACCAAACAGAAAGTTTGACTTCCTCTTTACCAATTTGGATGCCATTTATTTCTTTCTCTTGTTGATTCCTACGGTTAGGACGTCCAGTACTATGTTGAATATAAGTGGTGAAAGTGGGCATCTTTGTCTTGTTTCAGTTCTCAGAGGGTGTACTTTCAACATCCCCCCATTCAGTATAATGTTGGTTGTGGGACTGCCAAAATGGCTTTCATTACCTTAATGTATGTCCCTTTTATGCTGATTTTTTAATTTTGCTGAGGGTTTTAATTATAAAGGGGTGCTGTATTTTGTCAAATGCTATTCTTGCATCTATTTAGATGATTATGTTATTTTTGTTTTTAATTCTGTGTATGTGGTGTATCACATTCTTGACTAACATTAAACCATCCCTGCACTTGATCATGGTGTATTACCTTTTTGATATGGTGTTGGATTCAGTTTACTAGTATTTTGTTGAGGATTTTTGCATCTATGTTCATCAGGGATATTGATCTGCAGTTTCTTTTTCTTATGTCCTTCCCTGGTTATGGTATTAGGGTGATACTGGGTTCAGAGAATTATTTAGGGAGGATTCCCTCTTTCTCTATCTTTTGGAATAGTATTAATAGTATTGGTACTAATTCTTCTTTGATGTCTGATAGAATTCAGCTGTGAATCCATCTGGTCCTGGACTTTTTTTGTTGGGAACTTTTTAAATTGCCATTTCAATCTCTCTGATCATTATTGGACTGTTCAGGGATTCTTTATCTTCCTGGTTTAATGTAGGAGGGCTGTATATTTCCAGGAATTTATCCAACTCCTCTATGTTTTCTAATTTATGAAAATAAAGGTGTTCATAGTAGCCTTGACTAATCTTTTGTATTTCTGTGGTGTCAGTTGTAAGATCTCCCATTTCATTTCTAATTGAGCTTATTTGGGTCTTGTCTCTTCTTTCGTTGGTTAATCTCACTAATAGTCTATCAATTTTACTTATCTTTTCAAAGAACCAGATTTTCCCTTCATTTGTCTTTTGTATTGTTCTCATTGTTGTTGTTTCAATTTCATTTAGTTCTGCCCTGATCTTTGTTATTTCTTTTTTCTGCTGGGTTTGGCTTTGGATTGTTCTTGTTTCTCCAGTTCCATGAGGTATGACCTTAGATTGTCTGCTTGTGCTCTTTCAGAGCTTTTGATGTAGGCATTTAATATTATAAACATTCATCTTAGCACCGCTTTTGCTCTATCCCAGAGGTTTTGATATGTTATGTAGCTATTGTCATTCAAATAATTTTTTTAATTTCCATCTTGATTTCCTTGTTGACCCAATGATCATTTAGGATCAGGTTATTTAATTTCCATGGTTTTGAGGGTTCCTTCTGGAGTTGATTTCCAATTTTATTCCACTGTGGTCTGAGAGAGTGCTTGATGTAATTTCAATTTTCTTCAATTTACTGAGGCTTGTTTTGTGGCCTATCAAGTGGACTACCTTGGAGAGTGTTCCATGTGTTGATCAATAGAATGTATATTCTGCAATTGTTGGGTAGAATGTTCTATAAATATCTGTTAAATACATTTATTCTAAGGTATAGTTTAAGTCCATTGTTTCTTTGTTGACTTTCTGTCTTGATGATCTGTCTAAGGCTGTTGGTAGAGTATTAAAATCCCTCACTATTATTGTGTTGCTCTCTATCTCATTTCTTAAGTCTAGCAGTAACTGTTCTATAAATTTGGGAGCTCCGGTGTTAGGTGCATATATATGATTGTGATATTTTCCTGTTGACTAGTCCTTTTATCATTATATAATGTCGCTCTTTGTCTTTTTAACTGTTGTTGCTTTAAAGTTTGTTTCATCTGATGTAATAACAGCTACTCTTGCTTGCTTTTGGTGTCCCTTTCCATAGAATATATTTTTCCACCCCTTTACTTTAATTTATGTGATTCCTTATGTTTCAGGTGAGTCTCCTGAAGACAGAAGAAACTTGGTTCATGAATTCTTACCCATTCTGCTATTCTGTATCTTTTAAGGGGAGCATGTAGATCATTTATAGTCAATGTTAGTATTGGGATGTAGCCCCAGTGTAGTATTAAGACCACAGGTGCATATATACTTCATAATAAAGAGTATATAAGAAGTTTAAAACATACCAACACAAAATAACATATATTTATATGTTGGAGAACTTTTTTGGTAATTATTAAAATTTTATTTAGTTGCTTCTCATTTTTTATTTTTTTTTAGGTTTTGGAGTACATGTGCAGAACATGCAATGTAGTTGCATAGGTGCACACATGGCAGTGTGTTTTGCTGCCTTCCTCCTCTTCACAAACATTTGGCATTTCTCCCTAGACTATCCCTCCCCAGCTCCCCCTACGGCTGTCCCTCCCCTATTCCCCCCAATAGACCCCAGTGTGTGGTACTTCCTTCCCTGTGTCCATGTGCTCTCATTTTTCATCACCCGCCTATGAGTGAGAATATGCGGTATTTCATTTTCTGTTCTTGTGTCAGTTTGCTGAGAATGATGTTCTCCAGATTCATCCATGTCCCTACAAATGACATGAACTCATCATTTTTGATTGCTGCATAATATTCCATGGTGAATATGTCCCACATTTTTCCAGTCCAGTCTATTATAGATGGGCATTTGGGTTGGTTCCAGGTCTTTGCTATTGTAAACAGTGCTGCAATGAATATTCGTGTGCATGTGTCCTTATAGTAGAACGATTTATAGTCCTTTGGATATATACCCAGTAATGGGATTGCTGGGTCAAATGGAATTTCTATTTCTAAGGCCTTGAGGAATCGCCACACTGTCTTCCACAATGGTTGGACTAATTTACACTCCCACCAACAGTGTAAAGTGTTCCTTTTTCTCCACATCCTCTCCAGCATCTGTTGTCTCCAGATTTTTTAATGATCATGATTCTAACTGGCGTGAGATGGTATCTCAATGTGGTTTTGATTTGCATCTCTCTAATGACCAGTGATGATGAGCATTTTTTTCATATGTTTGTTGGCCTCATGTATGTCTTCTTTTGTAAAGTGTCTGTTCATATCCTTTGCCCATTTTTGAATGGGCTTGTTTGTTTTTTTCCTGTAAATCTGTTTGAGTTCTTTGTAAATTCTGGATATCAGACCTTTGTCAGATGGGTAGACTGCAAAAATTTTTTCCCATTCTGTTGGTTGCCGATTCACTCTAGTGACTCTTTCTTTTGCCGTGCAGAAGCTGTGGAGTTTGATTAGGTCCCATTTGTCTATTTTGGCTTTTGTTGCCAATGCTTTTAGTGTTTTGGTCATGAAGTCCTTGACTACTCCTATGTCCTGAATGGTTTTGCCTAGATTTTCTTCTCGGTTTTTATGGTGCCAGGTCTTATGTTTAAGTCTTTAATCCATCTGGAGTTAATTTTAGTGTAAGGTGTCAGGAAGGGGTCCAGTTTCTGCTTTCTGCACATGGCTAGCCAGTTTTCCCAACACCATTTATTAAACAGGGAGTCCTTTTCCCATTGCTTGTTTTTGTCAGGTTTATCAAAGATTGTATGATTGTAGATATGTTGTGTTGCCTCTGATGCCTCTGTTTTGTTCCATTGGTCTATATCTCTGTTTTAGTACCAGTGCCATGCTGTTTTGATTACTGTAGCCTTGTAGTATAGTTTGAAGTCTGGTACTTTGGAGAATTAAAACATCTTCTAATATCTCAGAAGTCCCTGAGCACATCTCTGATTCTGGATTTTGTGTTGATTTACTCTAACATATTAAAAAATAACTTTGCTACATATATATTTGTTTTTTACTGCTTCTGTAATAAATTACCACAAACTTGGTGGTCTAAAGTAACACAAATATATGATCTTTTAGTTCCATAGGTTTGGAGTCTGATGTGGGTTTGCTGGGATAAAATCAAGGTGTTCACAGGGCTGCCTTCCTTTCTAGAGGCTCTCAGGGAGAATCTATTTCCTTGCCTTTTCCAGTGTCCAGAGGCCACCCACATTCCTTGGCTCATGGTCATTTTCCATCTTTGAACCCAATGATATTGCCTCTCTCTGACTCCTCTTTCTTAGTCATGGCTCCCTCTAACCACAGATGGAAAAGACTTTATGCCTTTACAGTTCAACATCATTAGATTGGGTTCACCTGGAAAATCTCCTCATTGCAAGATCCTTGATGTCATCATATCTACAAGGTATTTTTTGCCATGTTAGGAATTTTTTGCTGTGTAAGGTAAAACCATATTCACAGGTTCCAGGGAATAGGTGTGGATATCTCGTGGGGGGAATGCATTGTTCTACCTATCATATGTATATATTTTCAAAAAATATTTTGGAGGGGTTGTGGATTAAGATAGCAGATAGGAGGAAAGACTAGCTTTCAGCTCCTGTTCAGATGGAAAGAGCAGCATGTGGAGACTCACAGCGTGAACTTTTGCTCTAAGAGTTACCAAAGGAAATTACCAGGAAAGCCAAGAGATTCTGCAGACCCTTTGAAGGAGCTGGATTACTGTTGCAGCCTCTCTGAGCTGCTGAAATACTGTTAATGGGCTTGCTTTCTCAAAGGGGAGGCCCATTGTCTGCGGAAAGTTCTCAGCCCTGGTTACTGGCGTCCTGGAAATAGACTTGGTGCCATTAGTGGGGCATGGTGAGAGTGAGATTGGCCTTCAGGATTGCCAATCTGTGTGGGGGGTGAGGCCAGTGACTACTGACTTTCCTCCACTTCGCTGGCAACCTGTATGACTCAATAGAGGCAGTAATAACCCTCCTGGGAATAGAACTTCATTGCACTAGGAACCACACCCTCATCCCTTTCAGCAGCTGTAGCAAGCCCCATCCAAAGAGAGGCTCAGCTCAGACACATCTATCCCTGCCCCACTTGCGTGGTATTTCTCTACCCACCCTGGTGGCCAAAGACAAAGGTCATAATCTCTTGGAAGCTCTATGGCCCTGCCCACTGCCTCATTGAACACTTATCCTGGTGTCCCTAAAGCAAGTTTGTATGCTCCCTAGAGGACTGCAGCTGATGTGCTCTTGAAAGCACCACCTCCTGGCTAGAGGCCAACCAACACAAAACCAGTGCACTAAACAAAAACACAATCAAGGACCCTTGGAGAGTCCACTTGACACCCCTGCTACCTCTACCAGAGCCGGTGCTGGTATCCACAGCTGCAAGACCTATAGATGGATCACATCACAGAACTCTTTGCAGACACTCCCCAGGACCAGCCCAGAACTGGGTAGCTCTGGTACATGGCTAGACCAAGAAGAGCAAAACCAATTACCAGTTTGGCTCTCAGGAAGCCCAATTCCTAGGGGAAGGGGAGAATGTCACTTCAAAGGAGCATGCAATGGAATGAAAAAATATGAATAACAGCCCTTTCAATCCCAGATATTCCTCTGACATAGTCTACTCAAATGAGATGGAACCAGAAAAACAACTGCAGTAATTTTACGAAACAGCGTTCTTTTATACCCCCAAAAGGTCATACCAGCTCACCAGTAATAGATCCAAACCAAGATGAAATCTCTGAATTGCCAGAAAAAGAATTCAGAATATCGATTATTAAGCTATCAAGAAGGCACCAGAAAAATGTAAAGTCCAACTTAAAGAAATAAAAAACATGATACCGGATATGAAAAGAAAATTCCTCAGTGAAATAGAGAGTATAAATAAAAAACAATCACCATTTCTGGAAATCAAGGAAACATTTAGAGAAGTGCAAAATGCACTGGAAAGTCTCAGCAACAGAACTGGACAAACAGAAAAAAAGAACTTGAGAGCTTGAAGACAAGGCTTTCAAATGAACACAATCCATTAAAGCCAAAGAAAAAGGAATTTTCAAAAATGAACAATTTTTTAATAAATGAACAAATCCTCCAAGAAGTTTGGGACTATGTTAAACATCCAAACCTAAGAATAATTTGTGTTCCTAAAGAAGAAATCTAAAAATTTGGAAAACATATTTGAGGGAATAATCAAGAAAAACTTCTCTGGCCTGCTAGAGATCTAGACATCCAAATACAAGAAGCACAAAGAACACCTGGGAAATTCATTGCAAAAAGATCATCAACTAGCCACATAGTCATCAGGTTATCTAAAGTAAAGGCAAATGAAAGGATCTTAAGAGCTGTGAGGCAAAAGTATGAGGTAACCTATAAAGAAAACCTCAGATTAACAGCAGATTTCTCAGCAGAAACCTTAAAAGCTAGATGAGATTGGGGTCATATTTTTAGCTTCCTTCAAGCAAAAAATTACCAGCCAAGAATTTTCTAACCAGTGAAACTGAGTTTCATAAATGAAGGAAAGATACAGTCTTATCCAGACAAATAAATACTAAGAGAATTTGTCACTACCAATCCAGAACTACAAGAACTGCTAAAAAGATCTCTAAATCTTGAAACAAAACCTTGAAATACATCAAAATGGAATCTTTTTAGAGCATAAATCTCACGGGACCTATATAACAACAACAGAATGAAAAAAGAACTCAAGGTATTCTGACAGTAAGTATGATAAATAGAATAGTACCTCAACAATGAAATATATGCTTATGAAATACATATGTCATGAAATATGTTATGAAATATATGCTTATGAAATATATCTTTTATAAAGTATATATGTTTATTATTCATAATAAAGTGTATATAATCCTCCCAAGTAGCTGGGACTACAGGTGCACACTACCATGCCCAGCTAATTTTTTTTTTTTTTTTAGAGATGGGATCTTGCTATGTTGCCCCAGGTTGGTCACAAACTTCTGGTCTCAAGTGATTCTCCTACCCCAGTGTCCCAAAGTTCTGGGATTACAGACATGAGCCACCATGCCCAGTCTAAATGATATATTTTATATTTTAAAAACTATGTTTAAGGACAAAATCTATAGGCTAGAGGGTCCTCTACAGAGGAATATCACCTTCAGTACACTGAATGAACATCTAGGTATGGATTTCCTCAATGGCCCCATGAGTAGACAGATGACAGGGCAGAGGGTGGGGGTGCCAGGAGAGCTTTCTGTATTCTCTACTCTTTGGGATAGCAAGGCTATGTGAATTTCTCATGATTGTGTAGAGATCATGAAACTTACCTGTGAGCCAGCTTACTGGAGTCCCAGTCATGAAGGCCATCCACTCACTGAGGAGACCTCAGCAAAAGAAGTCTGTTGTGAGACCCCCTGTGGCATAAACTGGTATGAGAGGGGCTTGTAGAAGTACTGGAGCAGCAGCTGGATCTGAAATGTCAGGAAACTGTACAGTAAGAGTCTGTTCACTGCCCTTCAAAGAACCCATAGGTGCACTTGTAGTCCCTGATATTCCCACTGTCTGGTCCCCGCCACACCCATGAACATGCCAGCCTATTAGTGCCTGTCTCCAAAGCACAAACAGTCAACGAGGGGAGAATTAAGGCCAAGACCAGTTAAGACATGTTTGCCCTTTTCTCTACATCTCTCCTCCCTGCTCCCTCCCACCCTGTGGAACTGGATCCTAGCACAGAGAGGAGGGGAAGGGAATGATGGAGCAGACTGTACCTAGTCTGCATTCCAAGTCCCTTCAGCCAAATGCCTGGCCTGTAATAAGAAAAAAAGTTGTAGAAGAGATAAATTAAAATTTAAAACTGCACTGGAGTGAGTTTTATAATGGAAAGTGAGCAGATAATTATGGAATCTGCCCAAGATATCATAAAGGAATGGGAAAAGGGATTTCACATAGAAAAGATTAAAATGGTATTTGGATAAAAAAGAAGACTGTCAACTTAATATTCTACCCAATTGAGACTGCTAAAAACAATGTTATGTAGATGTTTATGGGTTCACAGGGCACGATCACATGATCTCATCAAAACAGCAGAATGTTATGCTAAAACCCAACAGGAGCTGTATCGGGGCTATATTTTAGCCACTCTTTCACCTTAGATGACTTTTAGTTTACTTGTCTATAAAATGTAGAATAATTTCTTAAAGTGTGTCAGATCTCTCAACTTAAAACATGATAATAATAGTACCTTTTTAATAGAATTGTTGTGAGGATTACATCGAATCCTGGACACAAAGTACTCACCAGGAGGCTTAACACATGTGAGCTCTCATTGAATGAAGTTTAATGATTGGCTGGGAGTAATGAAACTTGGAAAGACTGTGCAGCTGGTGAGTCTTGGGCTAAAGTGTAATAGCAGAGAGAAAAGGATATTGGTGATGAGGGAATTGTGGTATTGTTGATGGAGTGGCAGGGTTCATTCCAGGCAGTGAGAACAACATAAGCAAAGAAACGAAGCAAGAGAAAGAAGCATTGTGATGTTAGCAGGGTGGAGAAGGGTTGCAGAGTCACTCTATCACCCCAGTGGTGTGCAGTAGCATGATCTCACCCACTGAAACCTCTGCCTCCCAGCCTCAAGCGATTGTCCTGCCTCAGCCACTCAAGTAGCTGGGATTACAGGAGCATGCCACTACTGCCCAGCTATTTTTTTTTTTTTTGTATTTTTAGTAGAGATGGAGCTTCACCATGTCGGCGTGGCTGGTCTTGAACTCCTGACCTCAACTGATCAACCTGCCTGGGCCTCCCAAAGTCCTGGGATTACAAGCGTGAGTTGCCGCAGCACACCCGGTCTAGTTCCTACTCTTATGTGCTCTGCCTACCAAAAAAAAGATCCAAACTCTTTAGCTAGCATACATCCAAGGTCCTTTTTGGTTTTTGTTTATTTGGTTTTGTTTTGTTTTTTGAGACAGTCTCGCCATTTCACCCAGGCTGTAGTGAAGTGGTGTGTTCTTGGCTCACTGCAACCTCTGCCTAGTGGGTTCAAGTGATTCTCTTCCCTCAGTCTCCCAAGCAGCTGGGATTACTGGTGCCTGCCACCATGCCTAGCTAATTTTTATATTTTTAGTAGAGACAGAGTTTCACCATGTTGGCCAGGCTGGTCTCAAACTCCTGACCTCAGGTGATCCACCTGCCTCAGCCTCCCAAAGTGCTAGGATTACAGGCATGAGCCACCGTGCCCAGCATAGAGGTCCTTTTTAATTTGGTTACTGCCAACGTTTCAAAATTCATAATTTCATGTATCATATATATATATATATATATATATATATATATATATACCCTAGATGCCAGCACTAATTCAGATTCCATAAACACATGGAAAAGTATCATATCCTGTGTCTCTCCTCACACTATCCTTAATGCTTGAAACAATCTGGCTCCTCCTTCATCTGATGAATTCTTTTTTTTTTTTTTTTTTTTTTTTTTGAGACGGAGTCTCGCTCTTGTTACCCAGGCTGGAGTGCAATGGCGCAATCTCGGCTCACCGCAACCTCCGCCTCCCGGGCTCAGGCAATTCTCCTGCCTCAGCCTCCTGAGTAGCTGGGATTACAGGCACACGCCACCATGCCCAGCTAATTTTTTGTATTTTTAGTAGAGACGGGGTTTCACCATGTTGACCTGGATGGTCTCAATCTCTTGACCTTGTGATCCACCCGTCTCGGCCTCCCAAAGTGCTGGGATTACAGGCGTGAGCCACTGCGCCCAGCCCTTTTTTTTTTTAATTTATACAATGGACATCACCATTAGGAATTCTTTAATTATTTATTATTGTTACTATTATTTAACAAATATTTATTGGGCACTTCCTCATACATGCCACTGTGCAAGAGGCTGGAACTGCCAATGTTAGTGAACAAAATCCCTGCTCATAGAGACAAAAGTCTCATGAGGGAGAAGGTCAAATAAACAGGCAATTACTAAACCATGTTATGACTGAGATCAGAGCGGTTCACTGTGAGAATCCTGGATTCCTATCCCGGCCACTGTGATCAGAGAACATTTTCCTCCTACCAAGAATTCTCTTTCTCTGTTTCTTTTGCCCCATTTAGACTGTTAGAAAGAAAAGGAGGAGGAAAAGAAGAAGAAAATGAAGACGTTAAAATTTATTGTGGTCTTAGTATGTGTCAGAAGCTATGATAAAACATTTTATATGAACACATTATTTATTTTCCCAAATGGTAAGACATCTAGTTATTCTTCCAATTTTAAAGATGAAGGAATCAGAGACAAATTAATTTGCCAGTGACACTCAGCTAGGAAGTGGGAGAGCCAAAACTCCAGCCTCAATCAGATTAACTCCAATCTCAGGCTGTAAAACACTGCATCACACTATTTGCAAGAAAAAAATTCTCCATTTTTTAAAAAAAGATGATTATAGAGAGAGGGAAATTATCACAATTCCCTTTCAAATATCTGTCTTCATCATTAGCTTATGTCCTTCTAGACTCTAAGAGATTCTCTAGGACCTAGAGAATAAAGCATACAGAAGGCTCTGTAAATTATTCACCTTTCTTCTACAGATGAACCTAAGAGACAAAGGAACCACAGTTAGCCTTTGGTAAATGTTAGTCTGAATGCATAAATGCAAACATGAATGAGTGAATTCTAACATGAATGAATTAACTCAAGAACTGGTAGACTGAACACATGGAAAGACCCACAGAGCTTTAGAGGATGGTGACAGTGGGCAACTGGCAAAGGTCCAGGCCAGGATGGCAAGGTGCCAGCATCACAGAGGTCCAACCATAGGCAACAGGCAGATGTCCTGGTAGTCAGGCCCTGTGTCAACAGATTGGGCAACAGTAAATAGATGGAAAACCAGGCAGGCTGGTCGATGGCATCAAGCATTTTGGAGGTAGGTAGCCAGTAGTACAGCACTATATCAGGATCTCATGCCATTTAAGGACTTGGGTGCTAGAATCTCACTCCTGTCCCAGACAACAAAAGCGAACATTCAGAGGCATGAGGATCCACACAAAAGAGCAAGGTCTGAAGCCAGGGTACAAGGCTGGAGCTGCACCAGCAAGAGAGGCTGACAGATGCTAAGCTGCCAAACTGTGCTTCAGGCCCCTCTGAATCTCCTCTGTCTGGAATGGCTATCACTCTTTATACCTGGAAACTCAGCAGACACATTGAGTTAAGCCTATTCGCAGGAATTTATTGGTCTCAGCTGTGGGGATCAGCGGGCTCTAGGAGCAGGAATTCAAGCACATCATTATTAAAGGAAAGTTTCTGTGATTAGACCGATATCAGCAGAGTCTTCTTTGATTCCTTAAATTATTTTATGCCACATATCCAAACAGCAAATACTACAGACTCAACCTTGAAAATATCCAGCATCTGACTACTCTTTAACACTTTCACTGCTAATACTCTGGACCTTGCCATCATCATCCCTCGTAGAGTCAACTCCAATAGGCCAGCACCTTCCTGCCTTCTGTCCTTCTCCACAGCCTATGCCCAATGCAGCAATCAGCAGCATTCTATTTTTATTCTGCCTCATTTTCTATGTGGTTGTTGTCTTTTTTTCACTTGTATTTGGCAGTACTTTGTATGGCAGTCCTTCACTGAAAATCCTTCAATACATCTCCAAGTCACCCGGAGTACAGGCCAACTCCTAAGCTAAAGGTGGTACTTAATTACCTTCCTTTTCTCTAACTTCATCTCTTGCCGCTCTCTTCATTTGTTCCTTGCTGTTCTATGTCTATGACTGGAATATCCTCACCTGAGGGCCTTTGCTCCAGCCATTTCCTCTGCTGGAATGCTCTCTTTCCAGAGATCTAGAACTCAACCCTTTGCTTTCCTCAGACCTCGACTCAAAATTTCATCTTCTCAGTGAGGTCTTCTCTGCAACCCTACATGTAATTAACAACCCCTTCCAACTCACATGCACACATTCTTCCTATCCCCTTTTCCTGATTTGCTTTTTGCCCTTAGCATTTATAACTATCAATTCTCTCTATATTTTTTATTTACATTGATCTTTGTCTACCTCATTAGGACATTAGCCCCATATGGGCAGAGATTTTTGTTTTTGTTCCTTGCTATATTCTCAGTACCTGGGACAGTGCCTGCTAAATAGCCAAGTTATAGATACTCAGTGTATATTGGCTGAATGAATTAACATAAATAGAGGTGAAGTACATTTTTGTGTAGAGCAGATTCTGACTATGACTGAAGTTAATTTTAATTTTAGATTACACAATCAATAAAATTGAGATCCTTGATATCACACACATATATATGCATATGTGTATATATCTATGTATGTGTGCATGTGAGCTGGAAGGGGTTATGAATTATATGTAGGGTTTCAAAGAAGACCTCACTGACAAGGTGTTATAATTTTGAGTCAAGGTCTTAAGAAAGCAAGGGGTTGAATTCTGGTTCTAGTATGTGTTGTGTGTATGTGGGGTGTGTGTGTGTGTGTATGTGTGTGTGTGTGTGTGTGTGCGAGAGAGAGAGAGGAAGAGAGAGAGAGAGAATTTGCATGTATTCAGAAGACATTGTGCCTTTTTTTTATCAAGGTGCTTTTCAGAGCAATGTATTCATCAAATCCTAAGAGATGAATTTAGAAGTCAACTTTTATTATCCAAGCTTATTCACCAAGTGAATTCATTGTTCTCAAAGTACTAATTTTGGAAGGAAAACAACAGTTTGGGAGTTCTTTCAAGAACCATGGCCCTGATACATGTGAATCCCTTTTTCCAAATCATTTGACCTCCTTGACTAAAACAGATATTACTAGGTAAATGTACTAACAGCATATTAGACATTGCTAATATCCACCATCGTCTGTCTTGCCTAATGCCAGATACAGCCTCATAATCCTATTCAATGCAATACTACTAGCAATTTATTAGAGTTGGTATGGATTTGAAACAACATTGCCACACCTAAGATTTTAATCCCATTCCAACACACTGTAGCCTTAATCTGCATTTAAACTTTTATAACTTCATAAAGTTGTAACTGAGCCAAAATACAATCATGATGCCATATTGTAACTCCTAATTCAAATGGGCTCTACAAATCTCAGCATATACAAATGATCCCATTCTTTCCAGATCATTAGAAGGACCACGGCCATTCCACAGTCACTAAGCTGAGCATGATCTTTCTAGACTAGATGTCGTCTATCACTTCATTTCTTATGTTCTGATTCATTTTACTAACATCACAGAGTCCTGCACAATGCCTTGCATATTAAGGGTACTTGTGATGGTTAATACTGTCAACTTGATTGGATTGAACATTACAAAATATCAATCCTGGGGGTGTCTGAGAGAGTATTGCCAAAGGAGAATAACGTTTGAGTCAGTGGGCTGGGGAAAGCAGGCCAACCCTTAACCTGAGTAGGCACAATCTAATCAGCTGCTAGCACAGCTAGAATATAAACAGGCAAAAAAAAAAAAAAAAAAAAAAAAGTGAAAAGAGAAACTGGCCTAGCCTCCCAGCCTAAATCTTTCTCCCATGCTGGTTGCTTCCTGCCCTCAAGTATCAGACTCAAAGTTCTTCAGTTTTTGAACTCTGACTGGCTCTCCCTGCTCCTCAGCCTGCAGACAACCTATCGTGGGACCTTGTGATCATGTGGGTTAATATTTAATAAATTTCCCTTTATATATAAATATATATTCCATTAGTTCATTTTCCCTTTAGAGAACCTTGACTAATACAATGCTTAATAAACATTGTCTAAATGGCTGTCAACCAAAATTATAACAAGTAACTTCTTAATTTAAAATCTTATATTCTAAATTTCTCCTTTTTAAAATTCTTATTGCAAATCTGCAAAGCCATTAAAATTATTTCCATGCAAGGCAAAGAAAATTTTCAATATGTTACTTCAATAGGCCACTTTGATTATTTATAATTTCTATGCTGTGCAGTTCAGAGTTCTGATTATAAAACACAATTTCTTTCTCATCATTCTCCGGCCTAACTCCTGGAAAGAAAAGATAATACCACATTATCTCAGGTGTTCTTACTGAACTATTTTGGTTATGTTGTGTATATAAAGTCTATTTCTCCTGAATTATATATCCTAAAGGAAAGAAGCAACATTTTCTATGTATTTCTGTTCCTCACAATGGCAGTGCAGATGCTTTCTGAGCTTTTTGAGTGAGTGCATAATGAATGAATGAATAAAACTTGAATATACAATTTGATTTTATTGGGTAAATTCTACTTATATTAAAGTGTGAAGACTCAGACAAGACCATGCAAGGGATTTTCATATACTTCTTTAACATATTTCACACTGTAAAACTAGTTCACAGAAAATCATAAAACCCGGGAATCTTTAACAAAACTTTTGCAATTTGAGTATAGATCTTCTGGTATGCAACTATGGTGTATTTCAACATGAAACTCAAAAATTACTCACCTAGGCCCTTCTAGATACGAAACATCTTTAGCAAACTACCCCTCTCCACAGACATATACACAAAGATCCATGTTTACTTTACACATCTCTGAACTTGCTTCGCCATGAACCCAAACATAGTAAAGACACAGGACACTACAGCGAAATAAACCACTGTCTCTTTTCTTATTTCCCTCAGGCCCTGGAGGTAGGTCTGAGGAGTCAGAAGTCTGTTCCATAACCCAGAAACTATCACCTAGGAACTTGCACAAATCTCAAGATGATATAACATTAACCATTAAGTTCTGTTATTTTGCTTCACCCACTAAGAAGCTGACTATAATAATTAAACATTGTCATGTACTCTAGGTAAGAAAATTTTGCTTTTTTTCCAAGGAAGACTGTTACCCAAAAATATGATAGCTATGTTTGTTGAATGTGAATATGCACGGTCCATCTAAAGAATACTTTTATAAAGTATTTAAGGTCACCCAAACCAACTCTACATTGTCAAGCCATTGTGAAAATATATCATATACAAAACTGGGCATAAGAAATTTTAAAATTCCCATAAAGATGTTTATACCTACTTCTAGGGACTCACCTAATTACCTTGAGATATAAATTTACTAACGCTATTCTGCAAGCATAATAGCCTTTTAAATTCAAAGCTGGTAAGTTAAACAATTAAAGGAACATTAATAACTAATGATTCATTCAAAATTAAGTACATAGAAAATACAAAATTTTATATTACATTTTATAGCTTTTGGGGAACAGGCTAGCTTTCATTTTTCTCTTTCCTCTTCTCTCCTTTAAATACTGATGAAGAAACACAAGCATTTTCCATTTAAATAAATTCCCTTGGATGAACCTGTCTCAATGGTTTGATTAAAATCAGTTGGAAAAACGTGATTAGCCCTGTTTACTAAAAGTATAGAAAAAGTATGCTGAAGCAGCCGTGTTCTAATTATCCTTCCACATTTCACTCTGGAGAAGTTTGCCTAGCTGGAGCAGTCAGGGTTTCCTAGATTCAACCAAACTATTTCCTTACCCTCTGCTTTTCAAAGGAAAAACAGCTTCTTTTAAATTAACAAGCATGTGAGAAAAGAACGAAAATTTAAAATGCTACATAGTTTTTTCCTGGAAATACTTTTGTAGGGTACCAAACTCATTGAGGTAATTTCCAGATCTCCTAATGATGACAAATATTTCTAATTATGAATAAATGTACACTAAATATTTTGATGTTGATAGTCTGCTCTTTTGCAATATTTTCTGTCTACAAATGACTTGTCTGCAAATTTCCTTTGTGCCTTACTATAAAGCCATTATACCTAAGCTGCTGCTGTGTTCAGAATTTCTCTATTTGAAAAAAAAACACATTCATTATGGTAAGGAAATGCTTATGATCAAATGCTCCTTTTCATAATTATCACATAGCTGTTTGATGATGACTGGCCCAGGGAGCTCTAAAATTCTGTATAAAGAGAAGGCATCCCCATTGCCAAAATGAACTGAAATCCATTTCTGAGTCCTATAGGATAATTTTATATAACATTTACATTTTTTCCAAAAATATTTGAAGACATCATGCCAGACATACAGTAAACATTAATGACGTTTACTGAATTGAATTATTGGTCATCATTTGATGTCAGTGGGGTTGCAGGTATCTCCCTAGACCAAGTGTTCTAGTCTGTTTCATGTTGCTATAACAGAATACCTGAGATTCAGTAATTTATAAAGGAAACAGGTTTATTTAGCTCACAGTTACACAGGCTGTGAAATTCAAGGGCATGGCCCTGCCTTCCACTGAGGGCTTTTATGCTGCATCACAACAAGGCAAAGAAGGTCAAAGCGGAAGTGGACATATGCAAAGAGACAAGGCCCGAGGAACATCCTGGTTGTAAGACTCTACCCTCTAGGGAACTTGTTTATTCCCATAAGAACGTTTCCAGTGTCCTCTGAGTGAGAATTCCCTCACGAGCTGGAGAACTGCACCAAACCATTCATGAGGGGTCCACCCTCACAACCCAAATACCTCCTGCTAGGCCCCACCTTCCAACACCACCAAGGTGGGAAACAAATTTCAATAGGGGTTTTGGAGGAGGCAAACTCAAACCACACCACCAAGATATACACAGAGACTGCAAGCGATCCAACTCCACAAGATGAATGTCACGAAAGCTATGGTTCTTTCCATCCATCTAGTCAACTCGCAGATGGCAGGCAACATTTTCAGTCCTAGAATACTATTACTACAGATTCTGGCTCATGCAGAAGGGATTACACACAAAAAACTACAACTGTGAAACAAAGTCACCAAGGGGTTACATTTGTCTTAAGCAATTAATTGAATGGCAGAATAGCCAGGTTGTCATACAGAAATTGCCCAAAGAGCCATGATAAGAATTTATGGAAGTAAGGGTCTCTTTTTTATTGAGTATGCTTGTTTCAAAAGTGGGTTCTGGGAACCTTACTCTGGCATCTAGTTTAAATGAGAACCCCTGCATGGAGCCATATGTGATGAGCTAGGCAAAGGTAACAGTGTAGTCTATCATGGAACCTTCTGAGACAGGTTGAGCAGAGGAAACAATGTGGTTATCTTCACTTTCGTAAAGCAACAGATTCTGAAAGGCAGCAATTAGGATCCAAGAAGAAGCATCAGCAAAAAATAAAGAACACTTTTTCTAAGTTTCTTATTTATTCTATCCATCCTTCATTCACTATTTACTGAGTATATGCTATGTGCCAAATACTGCTCTGGGCACTAGAGACAAAACACTGAAAACTGAAGACAAAACTCTTAAGATTATTTTAGCAGGAGCTGGGGAGAATGAATAAGCAAACAAATGAATCCAAGCTCACTCAGAGAGTGAAGTATTTCAAAGACAATGAGATAAGGGGATTCAAAGAATTCACTGGGGCAGTTTAGATTGGATGGTCAGATGAAACCTTTTGAGGTGGTGATAGTTCTGCAGACATCTATGTGATGTTAAGGAGTCTGCTATGCAAAGATCTGGTGCAGCAGATTCCCAACAGAAAGAATAGCAAATACTACAAGCTAGATTTCTTCAAGAAACCTAAAGAAGCAGGTCTACATGGCTAAAACACACATAGCTATGGTCTATGGGAGCATAGTGTAAGATAACTAGGCAGGGGCAATAGTAAACAGAACTTTCTAGGCTGTGGTAAGAAGTACAAATTGTATCTGAAGTGCAACGGAAAAACTCATTTGAGAGTTTTTTTTAAAAAAGGGCGTGACACAATCTGATTGTTTTAAAAAGATTGCTCAGCTCTTGGGAGGGTGTTGTTTGTGGTTGTGGAGGATAGTTATGAGCAGACAGAATAGAAGGCTTTTGTGGTCGCCCAGGTGAGAGATGACAACAGCTTGGACTAAGGTTATAGCAATAGAGAGTAAGCAAAGTAAATGACTTGGGAATGTATTTTGGAGATGAAGAAAACATGACTAATTAATTGAGTGTGGGGATGAAAGAAAGCAACAAAACAAGGATGACTTCTAAATTTTTGGACTGAACATGAGTAGAACAATTTGAGGAGGAACAGGTTTGTAGGGGGTGGATATCCGGAGTTCTGCTTTTGAGACGTGTGTTAACCATGATAATAATAGTATCTACCTTGTAGCGTTGTTGTGAACAACGAATAAGAAATAGGAGAATTTAGATCTGTACCTAACATGTAGTAATTGTTCAATAAATATCAGCTTCGACAATTATTCCTCAAGTGGAGATGTAAAGGTAGTTGAGGATATAAGAGTTCTGTGAGAGGCCAGGATTAAAGATCTAAATCGGAAAGTTATACAGGATCCAATGCTGCTCAAACCATTTTTGGTGAAGAACTTTTATCTTTATCCACTGCGGACCAATACTGGATGTGTTTGTCTCTCAAAAATCCATATGTTCACATTCTAACTCCCAAGGTGATGCTATAAAAAGGTGGAACCTTTGGAAGGTGGTTAGGTCATGAGGGTGGAGCCCTCATGAATGGGACTAGTGTCCTTATTAAAAGTGACCCCAGAGAGAGTTCTTGCTCACTTCCACCACGCGAAGACACAGCCAGGAGTCCGCAGTCCATGAGCCGGGAATCGGGCCCTCACCAAATTAGGAATCTGCCTACATTTTGATCTTGGACTTCCCAGTCTCCAGAACCAATAGAAACCAGTTTCTGTTGTTTATAAGCCATCTAGTCTACGGTATTTTGTTGTAGCGGCCTGAAAAGACGAAGGCAAATACTTTTGTAAAATCCAACAAAAATGAAGACACTTTGAAGAGCACTAGTACTCAAAGCCATATGAGACCCTGGATGAGGTCCTGAGACACATTTAACTCAAGTACCTGTGAGTGTCTGAGGGTGGAGGCACAGGAGAGTTCGGTAGGCTGAAATAACACAATGCTTGCTTACATGAACACACAAGCAAGGGGAAATCACATATATTCACAAGTAATCCATTTTAATTAGATGTAAGAAAAAAGCCCATTCACTCCTGCAGGAACTCACTCCTCTTCCCCGAGATGTGGTATCTGAAGAGCAAGACACTGCTTCTCTACTTCCTCCGCACAAACACTTCAGTCTAATCATGGGAGATGCAATCTAGCGCTCGGGTTGCATGAAGTATCCCAAGCTCCTTCCCTACCAAGCTGGGCTCCACTTGGGCATAGAACGATTATCAGACCTGATAAATACCAAGCTGTCCCCTAAAGATGCTCTAGGCCCCAAGCATCAGCACCTCCGTTAATAATTCACCACTCTTGCCTTGTCATCGGCTTCTTCCCACTCAAAACTCTGCTACAGCGAGTGTCCGGTGCCTGAGGCAGCTGGCATGGTCCAGGTCAGAGGGCACCTGCACTGATTCTTAGGAGAAACGTCTGCTTTCTGGGTGAAGAAATCAATAAGTAAAGGACGCTTCACAAAGTCCTTTGGAAAGCAAAACTTGCTTAACTTCACACTTTCCTGAACCCCCACGTAGGGACTGCTTCCTCCGGGACCCGCGGCAGGCAGGCTGCTGTGCCTCACAGACCGGCTCCTGGGTCTTTCGTGCAGCCCAGGACAGCAGCGCGCAGGCTGCGGGCGAGTGGAGTTGCAGGGGCTGGGGCGGAGAGCCGCTGTCACCCAGGGAAGCTCTGGGAGCTCCGGGGCTCCCGCGAAGCTCCGGACCCGCGTCGCCGAAGCTGACAGCCCCGGCCGAGCCCCTCAGCACGGTGGGCGCCGCGCCCAGACCAGCGCGCGGGGCGGGGCGGGGCCGGGGGCCGCCCGGGAGGGGGCGGGGCCGGGACGCACGCGGCCGCGCGCCGGGGCTGAGAAGCGGCCCCTCCGGCCGCGCGGGGCGAGGGGCTGCGCCGGCCCGCGGGGCGCATGCGCGCTGCCGAGCGGCCCTCGCTCCCTCCCCGCCCACCCCTCCTTCCTCCCCCTCCCCCTCCCCTGCATCTTCGCAGCTCTCGCTCTCTCCTCGCCCGCTGGGTGCTGAAGTTGGGCGGATGGCAGGAAACCGGCTCCGCTAGAGGACCGAGCCGCCCAGCCCCGCTCCCCCGGACCCATCGGCGCGCTGCCCACACCTCCAGGCGACCGGGTAAGACGCTGCCTCCGAACAGAGCGGTGCTAAGTAAATGATATCAAAATGTCTGCTTTGCACCAGTGGATGGATTTTTTTCAAGGTGGGGGGGAGGTGAAGGAAGGAGGGGGCGGAGAGCGCGACAGCCCGTGCCCCGGCGGGGGCGGCTGCAGGGCACGGGGGTCTCGGCGGCGGCCGCGGCGCCCTGTGCTGGAGCGGGGGCCGAGCCGCGGGTCCGGGAAGTTGAATCCCGCGTCGCTGCCTGGACGCGGTCCGCTCGCCGCCCTCAGCTGCTGCGGGGAACCGGGCGAGTGTCCTGCCCGCCGGGGGACGAACGCTCGGCCGGGTCCCGGAGTTCCTGCGGAGAACCGGGCGCCTGCGGGGGCAGCCGGGAGGGCCGGACTGGGGGCGCGGAGACCCCACAGGGGCTCGAGGGGCTGCGGGTTCTGTGCGGTCGGCTGGGAGCGAGGGGAACGTCCAATCAACAGTGTCCAATCCGCCGATCACCTCGGCTGCTGTGTTTCCTCCCTCGTCTCTCTTCACCTTTGGGAAATGCACTGCTCAGGTGGGGAAGGTGTTCGCGGTAGAGGCTGCAAAAATGAAGCCTTTGAGCAGCAGTGAAATACCAGAGGGGTGTGTGTGTGTGTGTGTGTGTGTGTGTAGGGGGTGGGGGTCTCTTTTGTTCCTTCCCCTCCCCTTAGTGAAAGGAAAGGGAGTCCGGGCGTGTGCGGCGAGGGGTGGATTCCAAGGCCACAGAGGGGGCGAGGAGGAGGAACGCCCACCAAACGCGAGCCGCTGCCCGGGTGGGCGCATCGGAGCCTCCCTTGCTGTAGGTGATGATGGTCTTTCCGTGATCGATGGAATCACAGTTTCATCGCTGCCTCCCCGCCAGCCTCCCTGCTCTTCCTCTTCGAGTGCTGCGGCAGAGGCTGGGTGCAGACGCGGCAGCTTTCTCCTCTTCTCCCTGCCTCTCTGTCTCCCTGAAAAATACCGGAGGACCCGAGGATGGCAGAGGGACGGAGCTGGCCTCGGAAGCGGTGGATGGGAGCTGCTCCTCGCTAGCCGGAGGCTGCTGGCGGCACGTCCGGGGCAGCCCGCGCCAGCCTCGGGAGTCCCTGGGCTCCGGGGAGAGCAAGCCCGTGTCGCCTGGGCACAAAGATGCCCGCGCGCCCGCCCTGCGTTTGGGACCCGCCCTGCGCCCCGCGCCTCTCGCGGAGCCCGGGACGCCGGCTCACCTGGGAGAACCCCTGGCCCCCGGGGACGACTGACCCTGGCTCCTGGCAGAACTCTCCTGACCTCCCCTGACCTTTCCATACATGCTTCTTTCCTTTAAAGAGTCACTTAAGATTTGTCTGGAGAACTTCACACGCTTCAGAGTTGTTTCCTTCTTTTTTTTTTCTTAAATTGTTTTACGACGAGATTCTCTCCAGGGTGGGATGGCTCTCCCAAATAATAAAGAGAAATCTTAGTTTGGTTCCCATGTAGAATAAGCAGTTCTGAGGCTGGGTGCCATCTGCATTTCCGGCGTTTACACCAACTGGTTTTCCGGGTGATGAACCCTTCTGAAAATCATTTATTCGAAGACGTGAGAATTGATTTTTATTCGTGTAGTGGAAAATAATGTTTTCCTCCTCGATTCATAGCTGCTAGACGCTGTGTGTACGAAATAATGTGCAAACTGTGAAACATTTAAAATATATTGTAGTTATTTCTAGAGTCTTTTGTATTGACAGTATTTTCCGAGAAATGTACATTATAGCACTCCTATCTAATGAAAAGGTGATTTAATACAAATGAAAGAGGTTTGCGCTTCTGCAGTTGTGACTATTGTTAAGCCATTAATTCTGTTAATGTGAACTAAAACAGTAATGAGCACACTCATGGGAGACTGGATTTATTGACTTGTTTTTATAATCTTTTGAAAACTACACTTAGAGCGACCATAGGAAAGTAGTTTATTTAGTTTTTGACAACTAAAAAACAAGTGTTTGTTATTAGAAGATTGGGTGGTATTCTTTATTAAATAAGGTAAATCTCCATGGCAATGACACCGGATCTCAGAGCCATGGGCACCCATGTTTCCTCCTTTCAGACTGTAGTCTGAAAGATTAGGAAACCATCTAATTTACAGAACAAACAACATGAGGTGCCTGTTAGGCTGATTGATTTCGACCCTTTTTACTCAAGTTCCTCGGCTACTCCTTGGTGTTTAGTCCCCATGGGAGGGAATTAATAAGGAGGGTTAATTTACTGACCTGTTCATTCTAAGGCAAATAGCATTTCCTTCTCAAATAAGTATCTCTTTGGTTGTAGGGATCTTCCTCAGAGGTCCTAGTTTATTTGAACTCATCATGTTTAAGGTCTAAGTTCATTATCATTCCTATGAACTTTTTATAATTTTGCATAATAATAATAATAATAATAATACTTCCTTAACCTTTCATACCATGAGGGCCAAGGTCTTTGAAGAAAAGGAGAAACATATATTCTTACCCATTTTATTTTTTTGTAACAGCCAAGCAAAAGTGAAAATTTTAAATCTGATTTGATAAAAATTCTGGTTGACTTACAGAGTAAAGTCTAAGAAAGAATTTACTTGTTAGTCTAAAGGTGTAGAGATAATGGCCTTTGTGTCAGAAGTCCATTTGATGAAATACAGCTTTCCTGGAAAAGGAAGGTAGGCATGAGTGATGAGGTACCATGCTAAGAGGGCTGGGAATCCATTCAATCACATTTCTGCTGACAATCCTGTTTCTGATACTCTCCAACTCTGCTCACTTAACACTGAAAATACTGCTCTAAGGAGATGAGCAAATAGAAGGACCACATTATTCTCATCAGAGGATGAGAATAATGCTATGTCATATTAAAAGCATTTTATTTCACCTGATTGCTATAGAGTATAAGTGTGAATGCATTGTGGAGGCTTAAAATTATATGACATTTCTGAGGGAGTGTCATGGGTGCTCAAATACATTTTTATAGAAAACCTTAAAAAAATCATTTGCTAAAGGTAAGTAGGTAGCCAAGACTTTCAATATGAGATTGATGGATACTCCCACTTTCCTTCTCTCCCCATCCACACTTAACTCTGAAAAAAAGACACTTTTTTAACTTCTGAAGAAATTTGTTTAGACTATTACTTCTGCTATTGTGCCAGCACCTATAGTATACTATACAGTATCTGGCAAGGGCAGGTGTAAAATAATTTTCCATAAATTAATAAATTTTCATGGTCAACCTGGCTCACAAAAGTCTTCCAAGATAAGAATTGAATTTTTAAAACTAGCACTTATGCTGTTTACCAAGTACACTAGTTGGGCTCTGAAAAATCACATTTATAGTCCTACATCTTTGGAGGAAGTAATTTTCAGAATTGTCATTCTGAGAATATGATTGTGTTTAATACAACATTTATATTACTGATTTGTTTCCCAATTTTAAAAGCAATATTTGCTTATTTTAGATCCGTATAACACAAAATTACCTGTGGGCCAATATGGATATGATGAACACTAATTTTGGGTCAAACTGGTCTTAGCTTGTGTTGTGGCTCCTCCCTTTAATAATTTAATTGCTGTAGGCAAGTTACTAATCTCTCTGAGCCTCAGTTTCCTCAGATATACAAAAGGGATAAAAGAAGAATGCAAACATAAATACAATGCAATATGTATGAAGTACTGAACATAGTGCCTGGCATGTACTGAGTGCTTATAATTATCTCAATACCTAAAGAACTACTACTGAAAACACAGGATAGTTTGCCACAGGTTTATTTCCTTTATATAAAGGTACCCTTGTCTTAAGAATTTGAATCATATTGGCTGGGCGTGGTGGCTCATGCCTGTAATCCCAGCACTTTGGGAGGCCAAGCCAGGTGGATCACCTTAGGTCAGGAATTCCAGGCCAGCCTGGCCAACATGGTGTAACCCTGTCTGTACTAAAAATACAAAAATTAGCCAGGCATGGTGGCAAGTGTCTATAGTCCCAGCTACTCAGGAGACTGAGGCAGGAGAATCACTTGAACCTGGGAGATGGATGTTGCATTGAGCTGAGATCGTACCTCTGCACTCCAGCCTGGGTGACAGAGCAAGACTCTGGTTCAAAAGAAAAAAAAAGAATTAGAATCATATTATAGAACAGGGGTCCCCAACCTGTTCTATAACCCACATGTATATGGTACACATATAGATGTGTACCAGCCCATGACCTGTTAGGAGCCGGGCAGCACATCAGGAGGTGAGTGGCTGGTAAGTGAGCATTACCTCCTAAGCTCCTCCTCTGGTCAGATCAGTGGCTGGCATTAGATTCTCATAGGAACGTGACTCCTATTGTGAACTGTGCATACAAGGAATCGAGGTTGTACATTCCTTATGAGAATCTAATGCCTGATGAGCTGACGTGGAACAGTTTCATTCCAAACTATTCCTCCACCCCCACTGCCATCCGTGGAAAAATTGTCTTCCACAAAACTGGTCCCTGGTGCCAAAAAGGTTAGGATGGCTGTTTTAAAACTTCATACTTCTAAAAAAAATTAGCATTCCTTTGTTGCTGTTTCTCAAGAAACTAAAATTGATATTTTTAATGTGATTTAGTGACTGCAAAATAATTCACCTTATGGATGTCTTTATTTAGCCTTTCTTTTATCTTTGGATTTTGATCCTTATGCCTAAATTTTGTGTGTGTATCTCTATTGCAGTTTCTCCTTTGGGCTCGATGCTTAGAATAGTTCATGCCAACATAATGCCATTCTTTAAAAAATCTTTGCTAACTTGATAGGTGAAAATAACATTTTTCAAACTTTTATTTATTTGGCTACCAATAAGACTGATTACTTTTGGACATGCTGATAAGCAGTTTTTGTCTTTGAGGATGGCTTGTTCAAGTCTTTAGCCTGTGTTTCCCCTGCTGTTCTGGTACATTTTTCTTATTTGTTTGAGTGTTAATATTAATTTTTTAAAAGGCAAATGCAGACAAGGAAAGAAAATGCTTAGTGACAAAGACTCCACGTGGCAAAGACTACAAAGATCACTGTGGCTAAACCAGAAAGGCTGGATCCGCCGGGGTATCAGGGCTCTCAGGGTATTCATCACATATTGCTACCCTGCCTGAGTTTTCCAACTTTTACAGTTCTGTTCAAAAGTCCAGAATCAGTAAACAGTTTGCTCACAAACACCTTACTATGAGAAGCTTGTGTCTGAAGAGTTCCCAGATAGTCATGGATTGTTTTTGCCAGGTGCCAGTGTTTTATGCAAGAACTTTCGAGTTTTTCTGAGATAAAAGGGTTTAAAGGAAAGATGGGAGTAGATGGAGATCCTATGGATATTCATTGTGATGTCTCATCAGAATGAAATCAATGAAACTTAGTTATAAAACCATGTCAGGTTCGAATCGTATCTTACCTCAACTTTTAAGAGCTAGGTGAAATTTAAATAAGTTAAAAGTAAGAATTTAATCTGTTACCTTAATGAGTTCTGTATCTGTGATGTTTCACGTGATTCGGTGGCCTTGTAAGCTCCTGTTTTTGACTTTTTCAGTTCTCGAATTTGGTTTCAAAAGTTGAATTATCTAGCTTGGAAAATCTATAATGTCCTTAGGTATTAAACTGTCTAGAAAGTATAAATGTTTTCATTTTGTTTTTTGAGACAGGGTCTCACTCTCTCACCCAGGCTGGAGTGCAGTGGCTCAGTCATGGCTCACTATAGCCTCAACCTCCCTGGGCTCAGGTGATCTTCCCACCTCAGCCTCCCAAGTAGCTGGGACTACAGGTGTGTACCACAACACCCGGCTAATTTTTGTATTATTTGTAGAGATGGGATTTTGCCATGTTGCCCAGGCTGGTCTTGAACTCCTGGGCTCAAGTGATCCACACACCTCAGACTCCCAAAATGCTAGTATTACAGGCTTGAGCCACTGTGCCCAGCTGAAAGTGTAAAATTTTATAGTCATCAGTGGTATCAGTTTATCAGATACAGTAAAAACTGAATAATTCAGAATTTATAATGATGGGAGGTCCCTATAGGAGAAGCAATGATCTATGGTGGCAAACAAAATCTACTTCAGATAGAAATGGATTTGAATTTTAACTCTACTATTTATTAGATGTATAGGCTTTTACATTAAATTATAGAAGTATTTCATACTTAGTATTCTAGCATGAGTAATAAATATATAAAATCTCTGAATTTCTTAAGCTTTGTATGTGAGATTTTTAAAAAATCCCCCAGGCCGGGCGCGGTGGCTAACGCCTGTAATCCCAGCACTTTGGGAGGCTGAGGCGGGTGGATCACGAGGTCGAGAGATTGAAACCATCCTGGCCAACATGGTGAAACCCCGTCTCCACTAAAAGTACAAAAAAATTAGCTGGGCGTGTGGCGCGCGCCTGTAGTCCCAGCTACTCGGGAGGCTGAGGCAGGAGAATTGCTGGAACGCGGGAGGCGGAGGTTGCAGTGAGCCGCGGTTGTGCCACTGCACTCCAGCCTGGGTAACAGAGTGAGACTCTGTCTCAAAAAAAAAAAAAAGAAAACATTCCCTGTGTGAGTAAATATAATTCTACTGTAGACAATGATGTGGTTCACAAAGCAAATATTTACTTCCTTATCTTGGGTCACAAGCTTTTCACAGTACAGTACTGCTGATTGGCTATTGAAATACACAGGTTATAATTCAAGAGCCATGGCATTACAGCAAAACAGACACAACCTGGGGGAAATTACAACATAAATGAAATGAGCAGGTGAGTTTTTATTTCATTTTTAAAATTATCTTGAATCTTCCCAATAGCATAATGAGTTAAATCCAGTGAAAACTCATTTGTGAAAGTTATCACTCTCTCTATTTTCTATCTCTATGAAAGGTGGGAGCCTGGTTTTTGGTATATTTATGATAAGTCATATAATCTTGAGATTTTATGAGTCAACTTTGGCCCTTGGTAGACCACCCTATGTCCATGGCCAATTACCCTCAACTGTCCTCTATTTTTCAGCATTTAATTAATCAAAATCAGTAAATACTTGAAAGTTTGCTATTTGAAAAGCAGCAGTTTATATCATTTGATTTGTATGAGGTAAAAAAAGCTTATGGAAAATTGTCCTTAAAAAGAGACTTTAAAAGCAGAGAATATAATTTGGCGGAAAGAGCCCAGGTTTTAGATTCAAGTAACCAGAGATGTAGCCTTCACTTCTTTGAGCTTTAGTATCATGATCTGTAAAACTGAAGACAATTTAAGAATGTTAAAGGATTAAATTATGTCTATAAAATACTTCATATATTGGTACTCAATATGAAAGTGTTAGGTATTGTACTAGAGTTAATAAATCAAAATAGATACAAGAAACATTGTGTAAACAGTAAGTGCTTGTGGGGTTTTAATTTCTTGCCAGTATTTATCTTAACTAATTGGTCCTTATTGATGTTGAGGTTGTTCTCCCTGTATTTCCCATGTTATCCTTTCCTGACTAGTTTGTTTCACCAACTTGTTTATAAACATATTTGAGCACCTACTGTGTGCCAGGCTCTGTGATATTTTTTGGCCCCTTTCCAGAAGGTGTACCTAGATAAGCATCTTCAACTTATTTTTCTTTTATCTGGTGAATACTGGTCATTCTAAGCTTTGAAGTCATAGCTAAATACAACATGGGAGTAATATGCAAAGATTTCCTTAGGGTTTAGCAATAGACTAATTGATATCAACATTTAGGAGCCTAGTCTACCAGTAATGTTCAAGAAAGCTGCTAAGCAGAGACTCAGAGGTAAGGGGAAGAAAAGCAGGAAGTTGATGGTTGATTGAACAACCTCCACTCTAATATCAAAACAACCAAAGACTGTGGGCTTAACTCTCTTTGTGAACCTACCCCAGCACCCAATTCTTTCTCATTGAGATAAAGAAAATGTGTACATACATCTGTACTATGCCTTCCCCCTCCACCACTTACAGGCTATCCTGGGTAGGGTAATCCTTGTAATATAATGTAAGATATTCTAAAATGCTGGTATAGGGGATGAGTGAAGGAGGAAGAAAACTGAGATCCCTGCCCTTCTTCAGGGTCCACATTTCCCATGCACTAGCAATATCTTAGACTTTTTCCTGATACTGTTGCAGTTCCATCTTTGATTACAATCTGTTTGTAACATACCAGAGTTGACCAAAAACCCAGAGTTCTCAGTTTGGATGAAAAAAAATGCATTTAATTTTGAGGAAGAAAACCATCTTCAATATCAACTTGTTGAAATCACTAGGGCAATTTCTAAATCTTGCAGTTAGCTTTGCCCTGATCTAGAAAGATTTTATAAGATTTATAAGTTCAGGGTGAAGACTTCAAACCCTTTCTAGAAATATGGCATGAATATACAGTTAATATGACTAACTATGGAAATGAAAGATATTGATATTATGCATGAATTAACTTGAAGGTAACTGTCAGCCATGACATTTAACATGCTTGTCATTAAACCTTTGGCTGGGCTGTTAATAAGTAAAAATATATGCTAATGTAAGATTTGAGCCTATTTCTTTCTCAATTTATTTCTACTCAGGACTATCATACAGTATTTTACCTGTGACCTATGAGTTTAGTATGATCAAGATTCACTAGATAAAAGCAGAAGAAACTATTATGTTTTATTAGGGCACTAAGGCATAGACATGCTATAAAGCAATATAATGACCTATTTAATTTACAAACTGAATACTGTGCTGTGAATTGGAGTAAAATACTTCATCATGAATTGGAATACTAATATTTTCTCTACCTACTGTTTGGGTGAGGCTTGATATTTGATTTTCTCCTCTCTCTCTTCTTGTATTATATTTATTAGTATTTCTAGATAAATTGAGGAGAAAGGAGTATCTTTGCTTTTTGTACATCTAATAGTTCACAGAAAAATTTGTGTTTACTCTTACTTTATATAATTTTAGGATATTCATGTAATTTTGTTGTCTGAAATTTAAAACATATCAGGAGCTCAAATGTTCAGTCTACCAGGAAAAAAACGAAAACCCTACTGTCTTATTTTCTTCTGGTAGTCAGGGATAAACTGCAATGATTGTGATTTCTGTGCTAGTTTATGAGTAAGTAATATTGGCAGTTTTGACTCATGCTATTGGAGTCTATGTTTTCTTCATCTACTCAAGTCCATAACTTCAAGTTTCACTGATGAAGAAACATTTTAGACTAAATTACTTTTAGTAAATTCGATGTCTAATGACCCACCTATGTTTATATAAATGATGGATTTAGCTGAAAGTTACATTTACTTATCATTTTAAATACTGAAAAGCAAGTGATAGAGAAATCCTTCCCACACTGGAATTATCTCCAAAATGTAACATTTTGAAAAGATGATTTTATGTGTCAGTATATGTGTATATGTGTATTTCCCCTTTTATTCATGAGATGCAACTGACATGATACCTGCCATAGTAATCATAGCCAACTATTCAGGAAGAGAAAATGCATTCTTTAGAATAGACAGGGAGGCACCAATGAGATGAGAAGGAGAGTCAAGTAAAAAGCAGGAAGGCTGGCCTCAGAAAACAAAGCGATTAGTTAAAAACTCATTGTATCTTAAAGTATAATATCATTCAATACATTATTATGTAACTCTGCTATATTATGTAACCACTTCCAGTTTCATGAATTCATGTGACCTAATCTTAAGAAGGTTATTTTTTTCCCATTAATTCAGTAATTTCATTGACTGAACATCTGAGTAATGCAAGTGGGGTTTCATAAGATAGAATTTCATTAAATAAATGTTAATTCCAGGAAGGAAAAAATGTGAAGTACTTTTCTTGACCTAACGTAGGTTATGTTAAATAGTTTAAAATTCTCATAGGTGATACTGAAATTCAATCATATCGATAAAGAATCCATTCTCAACAATTTTTTAGAAATGCAACTATTTTAAGTACATCTTATATAAAAATCAATTTTATCTTTGTGATGTAAAGACCTTTATGTCTTTTTTCGAAATACTAGCAGTGAATAAATGTCTATAATAAGCTTTTTTTTTAATTGAGCAACAGGGCATTGCAGTGACTTAATATCTAAAATATTTATTAAGACTTTGGGGGAGTGACAAGTGAGCTTGGAAAAGCTTGTCTGCCCGTTGCCACTGAGATTATTTTCAAGAGAATGTAGATTTATGGCTTAGTAGGATCACTGAATGTAGTTACTCAGCGAGCCGGCCAGTTGCAAGCATAATCAACTTTGGCACTTGGTGTGCTGGCTTCTGACCATTAGCCCCAGGAGAGTCCTAGTCTGGTTAGATTTCAGGGAAAAAGAAAGAAGTTGCATGCCTGAAAGTGGAGTTCAGAGGGTACAATCTAAAAAGTTGTATTAGAGACAGGCAGTGACAAAGGGAAGAGAGAAAAGTCTTTCTGTGCATTGGTTAATGCAGTCATTGTGGGTCTGAATTTCCAAGTGTTTGCATTAGATTTCTAAGTTTTCTTCAGTTTCTGCTACTCATCAGTTTTACCTCTTTTGTTTCCTACCTCCTTATTCTTAATTAATGTGCTGTGTAATTCAGTCCCTACTCTGTACCTAAGAATAGCAAAATTTAAAAATACATGGCCAAGTCTGAAGGACCCTAAAGAATAAAGAGATAAGATCTACATGTAAATGTCTATTATTATATTCTATGAGAGAACTAAAATGTTGTGAGAACTCAGCAGCATGAAAGTAATTTTAAATGGCTAGACCAGGATCTGGAAAAAGTGTCATAGAGGTTGTGACATTTTCTTGGATTATTGAAAGATAGAATTTTGACAGACAAAGACAGGTTTCCAGGCTCAAAGACAATGTAAATAAAGATAGACACAGAATCAGGAAAATTAAAACCATTTTGTGGCACAGTGTTTCAAAAGCATACAGTACTCACAGGAAATCATGAGATGATAAGGCTAAGAAAGAACACATATATGGGCAGCTGTTAATATCAGAGTGAAAAGGTGGAATTTTCCTTGCCAGGCAGAGTGCGGCTAAAGTTTCTAAGCAGGGGATTACAGGGCAGGAGCTGTGCTATGGGACAGGCACTTCATCAGTCCATGCCACGGGGGTAGTTAAGGGAAGTGGGAACACCACAATTTGAGCTGTCCAGGTGAGAGGAAAAGAGGAGGCCTAACCTGAGAAACAGCGAAGGGCCCAGTCCATGGGAAGATGATGATGTGAGAAAATGTTTGAGTCAGAACCTTCAGGACTTGATCAACAAAAAGATCTAGGAGATGTAAGAGGAGGGAGGTGTAAAGCTCTCAGGGAGCCTTTTAGCCTACGAGTCTGGGAAATAAAGATGTCGTAAGACATGGAAAAGTCAAACTGATGAAGAAGTGAGGAAATGAATTGAATTCAGTCTGGGAAATAGTTTGGCATACCCATCAGAATTCTCAAGGATGTTTAGCAGGCCATTGATTAAAAAGCCTCAGGGATATCAGTTGATTAAATAGGAAGCAACAGGTATGATCTTAGGCTACGTCAGTAGAGCCAGATAGTGTCAGAATGAATGGCGATCATTATATTCTCTTCTTCATATCCGAGTCACAATTGCAATATTATTTTGAATTTATTCTGGACAGCATGGTTAGAGGTCAAGAATAACAAAAATTATTTTGTTACAAAGCATAATAATTTGTATGAGACATGGTTGGAGGAATTTGTACTTCCTTTTCTTTTTTTTTTTTTTTTTTTTTTTTGAGACAGAGTTTTGCTCTTGTTGCCCAGGCTGGCGTGCAATGGCATGATCTTGGCTTACATCAGCTTCTCCCTGCCCAGTTCAAGCGATTCACCTGCCTCAGCCTCCTGAGTTGTTGGGATTACAGGCATGCACCACTGTGTCCGGCTAATTTTGTATTTTTAGAAGAGATGGCATTTCTCCATGTTGGTCAGGCTGGTCTTGAACTCCTGACCTCAGGTGACCCACGCACCTTGGCCTCCCAAAGTGCTGGGATTACAGGTGTGAGCCATCACACCGGGCTGGAATTTGTACTTTCTTAACCTAGAAGACAGTGGTTTCCCTGAAAGATATGTGTGTTTCACCATTTGGAGAAAAGCCGTGGGAAAACATTAGACATTCTAAATTGCCCCAATGATATAATGAAAATAAAGCCAGCTGGCAGAGTTATAGAGAGATCATATGTGCAGTGCCTCTGGAACACAATTCATATTCAATGTGTCTTAGCTCTTACTGTTACCTTAGGAATAGCATTAGAATCAGTGGACACACATCACGGAGATGCTGCCATTTTATTGGAAATAACTTTTAAGAGTCATAGGCAGCTGGTTAGCTGAGCTGCCTTGAAGGGTAGCAAGTTCACTGTCACTGCAAAAACGTGGGGTAGACAAATACTTGGCAGAGTTGTCATGGAGGAGATTCAGTGATTGGGAGGGTGAGTGAACTACAAGGCCTCATTCTAACTCTGAGGTCCAGATGGTACCAGATAATTTGGATTGCAAACCCAAGGGAATGACTAGAGCTACAAATAAAACTTGAAAGTCTTTTACATCCAGGTAACAATAGTAGAAAACTGTTAAAGGAAAAAGAGCAGAGATCAGGTGAGCTTAGAATAGAATCCTGGAGTGTATCTGCATGAATGAACATGTGGAAAAGAAGGAAACTATACACACATGCACACATATGTGTATACATGCATACATTCATATATATGTATATACACACACATTCCTACATAAGATGAGAATAAAAATGTGTTATAAAGATCATGAAGATACTGTAATATGCCATAAAACTGAGGTTGTGGAGGCTTTTATCCAGTTTTATTCATATGAATATTAATCTTCCACCAAAGATTAGAAAAAGTTTAAGAAAGAAGATCAGCTGAATTATGACATGTGGCAGAAAGTGTGAGATCAAGACCAGGATGACACATCAGATTTTGGAATGAGGAAGTTACTTGTGACTGTCTAGAAAGCACTTGTGATTAATGATTGATACATTATCTATTTCCAGAAAGTTTGAGGCAGCTTAAATAAAAGCACTTTCACACAAGGCAGTAAAAGTAAAACAAAATAAAGATAAGAAACCACGAAGAGAAATAAATGGGGGAAATAGAGAAAGTACCACAAACCCTGGATAAGATTGTTATTGTAATAGGAATACTACCTTTTAGCTTTGTGGTTCCTGGCAGCCAAAGTAAAAGGGTAACAGGGAAGATTACCTATAATTTATTGGTTAAGGAAGGAAAACAGATCTTTAGAAGAATTTTTGTTTCCTGGCACGAAATTCTGTGAAGAGTATATCCCATGGATTCTTAGATAAGAGACAGTGACATATTAGACAACGTGGTCAACAGTGGTTCTGCTGAAGATTCAGGTTTGCTTTAAATTGCTGTTTCTTCTTTAAGTCCTTGCAGGTCAAGTGTGCAATATTAAGGTCTGTAAAAGCCAATAAGGTAGTGATATCTCTTGTGGGTGTAGACTAGTTGGACATCTGAATACTCCTGGGTGTGAAAAGTCAGCATAAGAGAGCATTTGGGAAGAGGACTTCCCAGAGAGGAGATGCAAGGATAGCTCCATGAATGTGAGGAGAGAGAGCACCAAGTACCCTGCAACCTCAGTTCCTTGACACTTGCCATTCCCTCTGCTTGTTAGCAGAGTCTTTCTCATCATTCTCATCCCCCAGTCTTTCTCATCATTCAAGTTTCCATTCAAATGCCACTGCTTCAAAGAGACCCTAATAACTGTCTTCATAATGTGGTTCCTTCTTCATCCCTCCTCATAAATGGTACTCTCTAACAATAATCTGTTTTATTTAATAGCATTTACTGCTCTGCTAAATTATTTTATTTATTATTAGTCTCCCTCATTCCAGTAACTAGAATGTAAGCTGGTACACCAAGCAGTGCCAGTGGTTGATATGAAGGAATGAGTGTTTCATGAATGGGAAAGAACTCAGCTCAGTACTGATGTGATAAAAAATAGGATGGTAGCATTGGGCGTGGAGTAAATAATTCCCAAAATGTTAGCTGATAAGATGAGGATAATTACAATGAGGACATAATTTTGTCCTGGGAATTTCAGGAACATTGGGGTTAGAGGAGGAGCACATATTCTCTGTATACTTTTCTGTCCACTCACGAGGTGCAGGGGTACTAATATGAATGGTAAATTTATGAATATTCATTGATCATGATTATAAGGGGTGGAGCCTAAGTGGGAAGAGTACAAAGAGTCCTATATTATGGCAAACCCCTTTTTCTCTCATATTAGTGAGATTGTTTGATAGTGCCTGATATGGTTACACTTTGTGTTCCCACCCAAATTTCACCTTGATTTGTAATTCCCATAATCCCCACATGTCTAAGAAGAGGTGGGAGGTGACTGGATCATGGGAGTGGTTTTCCCCATCCTGTTCTAGTAATAGTGAGTGAGTTCTCACAAGATCTAATGGTTTTGTAAAAGGCTCTTCCGACTTTGGTCTGATTCTTCTCTTTTGCCACGATGTGAGAAAGTCCAAGCTTTGTTCCCCTTCACCTATCGCCATGACTGTAAGTTTCCTGAGGCCTCCCCAGCCACATGGAACTGTGAGTCAAGTAAACCTCTTTCCTTTATAAATTACCCAGTCTTGGGTATTTCTCTTTTCTTCTTCTTCTTTTTTTCATTATTGTACTTTAAGTTCTGGGGTACATGTGCAGAACATGCAGGTTTGTTACATAGGTATACACATGCCATGGTGGTTTGGTGCACCATCAACTCTTCATCTACATTAGGTATTTCTCCTAATGCTATCCCTCCCCTACTCTCTCACCTCCCAAGAGGACCCAGTGTGGGATATTCCCCTCCCTGTATCCACGTGTTCTGATTGTTCAAATCCCACTCATGAGTGAACATGTGGTGTTTGGTTTTCTGTTCCTATATTAGTTTGCTGAGAATGATGGTTTCCAGCTTCATCCATGTCCCTGCAAAGGACATTAACTCATCTTTTTTTAATGGCTGCATAGTATTCCATGGTATATATGTGCCACATTTTCTTTATCCAGTCTATCATTGATGGGCATTTGGGTTGGTTCCAACTCTTTGCTATTGTGAAGAGTGCTGCAATAAAAATACCTGTGCATGTATCTCTATACTAGAATGATTTATAATCCTTTGGGTATATACCCAGTAATGGGATCGCTGAGTCAAATGGTATTTCTGGTCCTAGATCCTTGAGGAATTGCCACACTGTCTTCCACAATGGTTGAACTAATTTACACTTCCACCAACAGTGTAAAAACATTCCTATTTCTCCATATCCTTTTCAGCATCTATTGTTTCCTGACTTTTTAATGATCACCATTTTAACCGGCGTGAGATGGTATCTCATTGTGGTTTTGATTTGCATTTCTCTAATGACCAGTGATGAGCTTTTTTTCATGTTTGTTGGCTGCATAAATGTCTTCTTTTGAGGAGTGTTTGTTCATATCCTTTGCCCACTTTTTGATGATAAATTTGTTTAAGTTCCATGTAGATTCTGGATATTAGCACTTTGTCAGATGGATAGATTGCAAAATTTTTTTCCCATTCTATAGGTTGCCTATTCACTCTGATGATGGTTTCTTTTTCTGTGCAGAAGCTCTTTAGTTTAATTAGGTCCCATTTGTCAGTTTTGGCTTTTGTTGCCATTGTTTTTGGTGTTTTAGTCATGAAGATTTTACCCATGCCTGTGTCCTGAATGGTATTGCCTAGGCTTTCTTCTAGGGTTTTTATGGGTTTTGGTCTTATGTTTAAATGTTTAATTCATCTTGAGTTAATTTTTGTATAAGGTGTAAAGAAGGGGTTCAGTTTCAGTTTTCTGCATATGGCTAGCCAGTTTTCCCAACATCACTTATCAAATAGGGAATCCTTCTCCCCTTGCTTGTTTTTGTCTGGCTTGTCAAAGATCAGATGGTTATAGATGTGTGGCATTATTTCTGAAACCTCTGTTCTGTTCTATTGGTCTATATATCTATGTTGGTACCAGTACCATGCTGTTTTGGTTACTGTAGACTTGTAGTTAGTTTGAAGTCAGGTAGCATGATGACTCCAGCTTTGTTCTTTTTTTCTTAGGATTGTCTTAGCTATTTGGGCTCTTTTTTGGTTACATGTGAAATTTAAAGTAGTTTTTTCTAATTCTATGAAGAAAGTCAATGGTAGCTTGATGGGGATATCATTGAATCTATAAATTACTTTAGGCAGTATGGCCATTTTCACAATATAGATTCATCCTATCCATGAGCCGGAAATGTTTTTCCATTTGTTTGTGTCTTCTCTTATTTCCTTGAGCAGTGGTTTGTAGTTTTCCATGAAAAGGTCCTTCATATTTCTTGCAAGTTGTATTTCTGGGTACTTTATACTCTTTGTAGCACTTGTTAATGGGAGTTCACTCATGATTTGGCTCTCTATTTGTCTATTGTTGGTGTATAGGAATGCTTGTGATTTTTGCACATTGATTTTGTATCCTGAGACTTTGCCAAAGTTGCTTATCAGCTTAAGGGGATTTTGGGCTGAGATGATGGGATTTTCTAAATATACAATCATGTCATCTGCTAACAGAGACAATTTCTCTTTACCTATTTGAATACCCTTTTTTATTTGTCTTGCCTTACTGCCTTGGCCAGAACTTCCAATACTATGTTGCATACGGGTGTTGAGAGAGGGTACCCTCGTCTTCTGCTGGTTTTCAAAGGGAATGCTTCCAGCTTTTTGCCCTTCAGTATGATATTGGCTGTGGGTTTGTCATAAATAGCTCTTATTATTTTGAGATACATTCCATCAATACCTAATTTATTGAGAGTTTTTAGCATGAAGGGGTGTTGAATTTTATTGAAGGCCTTTTCTCCATCTATTGAGATAATCATGTGGTTTTTGTCTTTGGTTCTGTTTGTGTGATGGATACTGTTTATTGATTTGCATATGTTGAGCCAGCCTTGGATCCCATGGATGAAACCAGCTTGATTGTGGTAGATAAGCTGTTTCATATGCTGCTAGATTGGTTTGCCATTATTTTATTGAGGATTTTCACATCAGTGTTCATCAGGGATATTGGCCTGAAGTTTTCTTTTATTTGTTGTGTTTCTGCTAGGTTTTGGTATCAGGATGATGCTGGCCTCATAAAAGGAGTTAGGGAGAAGTCCCTCTTTCTCTATTGTTTGAAATACTTTCAGAAGGAATTGTACCAGCTCTTCTTTGTACCTCTAATAGAATTCGGCTGTGAATCCTTCTTGTCCTGGGCTTTTTTTTTGGTTAATAGGCTATTACTGCCTCAGTTTCAGAACTTGTTATCAATTTATGCAGGGATTCGACTTCTCTCTGTTTTAGTCTTAGGAGCGTGTATGTGTCCAGGAATTTATCCCTTTCTTCTAGATTTTCTAGTTTATTTGCATAGAAGTGTTTATAGTGTTCTCTGATGGTAGTTTGCATTTCTGTGGGATCAGTGGTGATATCCCCTTTATCATTTCTTATTGCATCTATTTGATTCTTCTCTCTTTTTTTCTTTATTAGTCTGGCTAGCAGTCTATTTTGTTAATCTTTAAAAAAAATGGCTCCTGGGTTCATTAATTTTTTTTTTTTTTTTTTTTTTTGAGACGGAGTTTCGCTCTTGTTACCCAGGCTGGAGTGCAATGGTGCAATCTCGGCTCACTGCAACCTCCGCCTCCTGGGCTCAGGCAATTCTCCTGCCTCAGCCTCCCGAGTAGCTGGGATTACAGGCATGCGCCACCATGCCCAGCTAATTTTTTGTATTTTTAGTAGAGACGGGGTTTCACCATGTTGACCTGGATGGTCTCAATCTCTTGACCTTGTGATCCACCCGTCTCAGCCTCCCAAAGTGCTGGGATTACAGGCATGAGCCACCGCGCCCGGCCCATTGATTTTTTTTGAAGTGTTTTCTGTGTCTCTGTCTCCTTCCGTTCTGCCCTGATCTTAGTTACTTCTTGTCTGCTGCTAGCTTTTGAATTTTTTTGCTCTTGCTTCTCTACTTCTTTTAATTGTGATATTAGGGTGTTGATTTTAGATCTTTCCCACTTTCTCCTGTGGGCATTTAGTGCTATAAATTTCCCTCTAAACACTGCTTTCGCTGTGTCCCAGAGATTCTGGTACATTGTGTCTTTGTTCCCATTGGCTTCAAAGAATTTATTTATTTTTGCCTTAATTTCATTATTTACCCAGTAGTCATTCAGGAGCAGGTTGTTCCGTTTCCCTGTAGTTGTGCAGTTTTGAGTGAGTTTCTTAATCCTGAATTCAAATTTGATTGTACCGTGGTCTGAGAGACTGTTTGTTATGATTTCCGTTCTTTTGCGTTTGCTGAGGAGTGTTTCACTTCCAATTATGTAGTCAATTTTAGAATAAGTGTGATGTGGTACTGAGAAGACTGTATATTCCATTGATTTGAGGTGGAGAGTTCTGTAGATGTCTATTAGGTCCACTTGGTCCAAAGCTGAGTTTAAGTCCTGAATATCCTTGTTAATTTTCTGTTTCATTGATCTGTCTAATATTGACAGTGGGGTATTACAGTCTCCCACAGTTATTGTATGGGAGTCTAAGTCTCTTTGTACGTCTCTAAGAACTTGCTTTATGAATCTGGGTGTTCCTATACTGGTTGCATATATATATATTTAGATTAGTTAGCTCTTCTTGTTGCATTGATCCCTTTACCATTATGTAATGCTCTTTGTCACTTTTTTTATCTTTGTTGGTTTAAAGTCTGTTTGATCAGAGAGTAGGATTACAACCCCTGCTCTTTTTTCTCTTTCCATTTCCTTGGTAAATATTCCTCCATCCCTTTATTTTGGGCCTATGTGTTTCTTTGCACATGAGATGGGTCTCCTTGAATACAGCACACTGATGGGTCTTGACTCTAACCAATTTGACAGTCTGTGTCTTTTAATTGGGGCATTTAGCCCATTTACATTTAAGGTAATATTGTTGTGTGTACTTGATGCTATTATTATGATGCTAGCTGGTTATTTTTCCAGTTAGTTGATGTGGTTTCTTCATAGTGTCAATGGCCTTTACAATTTGGTATGTTTTTACAGTGACTGGTACTGGTTTTCCTTTCCATATTTAGTGCTTCCTTCAGGAGCTCTTGTAAGGCAGGCCTGGTGGTGACAAAATCTCTAAGCATTTGCTTGTCTGTAAAGGATTTTATTTCTCCTTCACTTATAAAGCTTAGTTTGGTTGGATATGAAATTCTGGGTTGAAAATTCTTTTCTGTAAGAATGTTCAATATTGGCCCCTACTCTCTTCTGGCTCATAGGGTTTCTGCAGAGGGATCCACTGTTAGTGGATAATATCCTGAAGAGTGTTTTCCAACTTGATTCCTTTCTCCCCGTCACTTTCAGGTACACCAATAAACATAGGTTTGGTCTTTTTACATAGTCCTATATTTCTTGGAGGCTTTGTTAATTCCTTTTCATTGTTTTTTTCTCTAATCTTGTCTTCATGCTCTATTTCATTAAGTTGATCTTCAATCTCTGATCTTCTTTCTTCTGCTTGATTGATTTGGCTATTGATACTTCATGAAGTTCTTGTGCTGTGTTTTTCAGCTCCATCAGGTCATTTAAGTTCTTCTCTAAACTGGTTATTCTAGTTAGCAATTCCTCTAACCTTTTCTCAAGGTTCTTAGCTTTGTGCATTGGGTTAGAACATGCTCCTTTGCTCAGAAGAGTTTGTTATTACCCACCTTCTGAAGCCTACTTCTGTCAGTTTGTCAAACTCATTCTATGTTCAGTTTTGTTCCCTTGCTAGTGAGGAATTGTGATCCTCTGGAGGAGAAGAGATGTTCTGGTTTTAGAATTTTCATCCTTTTTGAGCTGGTTTTTCCTCATCTTCATGGATTTGTCTATCTTTGGTCTTTGATGTTGGTGACCTTCAGATGGGGTTTCTGTGTGGACATCCTTTTTATTGATGTTGATGCTATTCCTTTCTGTTTGTTAGTTTTCCTTCTAACAGGCTCCTCTGCTGCAGCTATGCTGGAGTTTGCTGGAGATCCACTCCAGACCCTGTTTGCTTGTTTTCTTGAGTGTCACCAGTGGAGGCTGTGGAACAGCAAAGATTGTTGCCTGTTCCTTCCTCTGGAAGCTTCATCCCAGAGGGGCAACCACCAGATGTCAGCCAGAGCTCTCCTGTATGAGGTATCTGTCAACTCCTGCTGAGAGTTGTCTCTCAGTCAGGAGGCACGGGGATCAGGAACCCACCTGAGGAGGCAGTGCCTTTGCAGAGCTTGAACACCATGCTGGGAAATCCATGCTCTCTTCACAGCCAGTAGGTAGGAACGTCTAAGTCTGCTGAAGCTGCACCCACAGCCACCCCACCCCAGGTGCTGTCTCCCAGGGAGATGGGAGTCTTATCTGTAAGTCCCCAACTGGGGCTGCTACCTTTTTTTCAGAGATGCCTTGCCCAGAGAGGAGGAATCTAGAGAGGCAGTCTGGCTACAATGGCTTTGCAGGGCTGTGGTGGGGCTCTCCCCAGTTCAAACTTCCCCCTTACCGGGGGCTTTGTTTACACTGTGAAGGGAAAACTGCCTACTCAAGCCTCAGTAATGGTGGATGCCCATCCCCCCACCAAGCTCAAGCCTCCCAGGTCAGCTTCAGACTGCTGTGCTGGCAGTGAGAATTTCAAGCCAGTGGATCTTAGCTTGCTGGATTCCATGGGGGTGGAATCCACTGAGCTAGACCACTTGGCTCCCTGGATTCAGCTCCCTTTCCATGATAGTGAACAGTTCTGTCTTACTGGCATTCCAGGTGACGCTGGGGTATGAAAAAAAACTCTAGCTTGCTGTCTGCCCAAACAGCTGACCAGTTTCGTGCTTGAAACCCAGGTCCCTGGTAGTGTAGGCAATCAAGGGAATCTCCTGGTCTGCGGGAGATTGCAAAGACCATGGGAAAAGCATAGTATCTATGCCAGATACACAGTTCCTCAAGGCACAATCCCTCACAGCTTCCCTTGGGTAGGGGAGGGAGTTTCCCAACCCCTTGTGCTTCTTGGGTGAAGCGATGGCCCACCCTGCTTCAGCTCAGCCTCTGTGGGTTGCACCCACTGTCTAACCAGTCCCAGTGGGATGAGCTGAGTATCTCAGTTGGAAATGCAGAAATCACCCACCTTTGGCATTGATCTCACTGAGAGCTGCAGACTGGAGCTGTTTCTATTCAGCCATCTTGACAGCCACCAGGTATTTCTTTGTAGCAGTGTGAAAACAGATGAATACAGTGCCCATTTAAATTTCTGGAGACTATCTTTCAAAAGTATCTTGAGCTGTTATTTCATTAATTATGTTGCGGGGATTTTTCTAAGAGTCAATAGTCAATGCATCCTTCTATGACCCTTTCTGGTAGCTAACAACAAAATCCTTATATTGAGAGGTGTGTGTGTGTGTGTGTGTGTGTGTATGTGTGTGTGTTGGCAGTCAAGAGTGCATCAGAATTGCCTAAAATATAAAGCAAGTTGCTGACATACAAATGTAAAAGGAGAGGTGCTGGTAGAGAGAAGCTCATCAGAATTGAGAGGAAACTAGAACCAGGAAAGGAAAGATGGAAATAGACAAGGAAGTGAGCCAGCCATCTTTTTGAATGTGGATTACTTGTTTAAAAGAACTATGGAGGAAGAAGTCACTGCAACTTCCGGGAGGGGCTTGTACGCTTAGTGCGGGAGCTGCGGGGCCCAGAGATCGTGTTTGAAGTAGCGGTTCTACCAACATGTCCCGTGGTTCCAGCGCTGGTTTTGAGCGCCACATTACCATTTTTTCACCCGAGGGTCGGCTCTACCAAGTAGAATATGCTTTTAAGGCTATTAACCAGGGTGGCCTTACATCAGTAGCTGTCAGAGGGAAAGACTGTGCAGTAATTGTCACACAGAAGAAAGTACCTGACAAATTATTGGATTCCAGCACAGTGACTCACTTATTCAAGATAACTGAAAACATTGGTTGTCTGATGACCGGAATGACAGCTGACAGCAGATCCCAGGTGCAGAGGGCACACTAGGAGGCAGCTAACTGGAAATACAAGTATGGCTATGAGATTCCTGTGGACATGCTGTGTAAAAGAATTGCTGATATTTCTCAGGTCTACACACAGAATGCTGAAATCTTAGTTGTTGTATGATTTTAATTGGTATAGATGAAGGGCAAGGCCCTCAGGTATATAAGTGTGATCCTGCAGGTTACTACTGTGGGTTTAAGGCCACTGCAGCAGGAGTTAAACAAACTGAGTCAACCAGCTTCCTTGAAAAAAAAGTGAAGAAGAAATTTGATTGGACATTTGAACAGACAGTGGAAACTGCAATTACATGCTTGTCTACTGTTTTATCAATTGATTTCAAACCTTCAGAAATAGAAGTTGAAGTAGTGACAGTTGAAAATCCTAAATTCAGGATTCTTACAGAAGCAGAGATTGATGCTCACCTTGTTGCTCTAGCAGAGAGAGACTAAACATTGTCCTTAGTCTGCCAGATCCATGATGTCACTTACCTGTGTGTTTGGTAACAGCAAACCAACATTACGGAGATCCCTGGATTGAAAAATGAGCCTCTCCCATTCCTCCTACCGCCGAAGTGGTTAGGACTCTATATAAATAAAAACAGTGCTTTTGGAAAAAAAAAAAAAAAAGAACTATGGAGAGGAGAGGACTAACTAGAGGAGACTTAACAGCAGCCTGAGGTGGACAGTAGATTCAAGCAGAACTCTCTTGACACTGATTTTGGGTTTAGGGAGCTTCTTGGCTGTGAGAAGCAAAATTTTATCATGGAGAAGGGTCAGGAAAAATACCATGGAACTTCCTGTAACATCAATTTTATTCATTCTGGAGAAATTTAAAATCTTTCTATATCAAAGTAAAAACAAGTATGAGGGAACAGTATATCATTTCAATGGATTTGTTTATTTACTTGTATGTTTTTTAGGTTAGACCTCATGTTTGGAAGCAATTTTGATTATTTAGGCACCATGTTAGGCTTTGCCTCAAGGTTCCAGGGGGCAAGTCTGCAGTTTAGAGATAGTAGAATTTCCCCAAGGTCGTGGACAGGCAAAAGGTTTTAGACTCATATAGCATGATAAGCTTAAACGGCACCTCGAAACTAGCTGAGTCCACAAAAATAATGGGTCCATTTTTTCCTCATCTCATTATCTCTAATATCTTAACTCCCAACTAGAAGAAAGATGTTGTTGCACAAATATTACACATTGGTTTTTCTCTAATAGCTTTACTTGAAGCATCTGAAATAACAAAAAGTATTTATAGCTTTGCAAAAGATAGATTAAAAAACAATCTAATTGTCCTTTTAGGCTGAAAGGGGAGGTTTGATCATGATATTATCTGTATTACTTAGTCCATTAACCAAATGTGTGGCTGCCAAAGCAAACACACAAATAAGCAGACTTTCCTGTCTATAATTTGTTAGATTGTTCCACAAAAGGATTCCAATCTAGTGAACGTTGCTTGTGTGCAATTGACCAGGTAAGAGGGTACTAAATGGAAATGAACATTGAAAGGAAGAATAATTACCTCATAAACTCATTAGGAAAGTACTCTTTGGAATGCAAATGTGAAATAAGGTAGATTTTCACATATACTAATCTCGTACTGAAAGGCAGAACAGTGAACTGTCATTCAAAAGTAAGGAAATAAGCAGGAAATTGCAGTTGAAATAATAAAAATGAATAAAATGGTGTTTAGCTGCGAATTTTTCAAACCATAGAGTAGTGACTAAATTTATCTCCTCTATTGTTTTGTTGTTTGTTTATTTGCTTGTTTGTTTCTAATGTTTCATTGCATTTGGCTTTTATAGAATAGTTTGGGAAAGATAAGTGATTTGGGTTTTTAAAAAGTTGTAAATAAAAGTGATTCAAACTGAATTTTTGTGTGTGGCTCATCCAGTGACTTTATCTTTTAAAAAATACTTACTGAGCACCTACTATGTGCTAGCACTGTTCTGGGAGATGCAGATTTTCTAGGGAACAACACAGACAAAAATGCCTGTGCCCATGAGATAGATGGCTTACTTGGTCTTTGAGGGTTTTTTTTTTTAATTGGCTCAGAGAGCACCATTTGGACTCCTCTGTAGAGCAAGTCTATAAAGATTTATTTGTCTTTCTATCTATACACACAAACACACATACACAAACACACACACTTTTTCATTCATACATTAATTAGGTACAAATACATAAGGCTAAGTGAAGGGATACCAAAGGCATAGTGGCTGTATCTTGGAATGTAGGGGAATTTTTTTACATCTTCATTTTTAAAAAACTGACATGACTTGGTATCAGTCCATTTCAAATCAATATATTGTACTACTACAAATATATTAATTGCAGTCTAAAAAATATTGGAATGAGAGATCAGAAGATGGAGATTCCACTCTCTTGCCTTCTCTCATTCAAGGAAATATGTGTATGGCTTATAGCATCTGAAGTTGTGGGCACAAGGGGGAGAAGTGAGCTCATTTTTTTCTCAGGCTGGAAATTTGACTTCCCTCCAGGAATTTCCCAGGAATGAATTGCCTGTTTCATCTTCATCCCTGTGCTGTTTCTGCCATTTGCCTGCCAAACTTGTTTCCTAGTGCTCTGAGGTACATTTCTGAGAATTTAGAGCATAATTAACTGAAGTAGAATTCTGAGGTATATCAGAAAATTTAGATCACATTTAATGGAGATGGAAAACCAAAAGGAGTATGTTCTTCAGCTGCATATTCGATGATACGATGGAGTGCAGTGATTTTATTTTGTCTAAATTCTTGGGAAAAGTATTTACAGAGGCTGTATAATGTGCTCTGCTAGAATGAGGTGAAATGAATGAAGAGCAGAAGCAGCCTCAAATAGCGAAGAAGGATGTGGCACTTTTTGAGGAATGGGAGAGGATTGATATTTTGCAGATTGCCCTATAACTGACATGAACTCCAGGTTTCCAATTATATCATAGGAGAAGCACTATTTCCTGAAAGCACTCATTTGGAGCAATCTGAGCTCCCCTTTTACCTGTGATTTTTTAAATGACATACACAATAACGGATGGCTTTGTTTTCAAGGATGGCACTAAAGCAAGAAATAAAGAATTATCAAGAGCTGTTAGGGATTTGATTGCTGCTAAGGGGAAATGAAAGAAAAGAATCTGATTGTATTCCAGGAAAATATGTAATGATAGCTAATGCTCTAGTTGGTGTTTTATTTGTTGTGAAATGATGGATGTGGAAAAGACATAGCAAATACTCCACCACCGCTTGTAACAATTTAAGATGTAACAGAGCAAGTTATATTTTTACAGTGGAGACTTTTAAATGCTACTTTTTTTCTTTTAAAGTTGTGTATTTGGGTGGAGTTAAAATTTCATTATCATAGTCCCCAGTATAATAGAAAATACAATATAGACTTTAAGAAGTTGATTTCGTACTTGAATTTTTTTTTACAAACAGCATAAAACATTCATTACATAATTAACTTACAAAAACAGCTAAAGGCTCCAAGGTAAAATAAAATATTTGGATAAAGTATTGTTAAATTTGTATTAAACTTGTTTTTACCATTTCATACATAACTACAATATGAGGTGTTTGGAGAAAATGATGCCAGGGATTATGAATACCAAACTACTAAAAAGTTTTTTTAATCCAGAGATGACATCAGGAGAAATGAGTTCTAGCTCTGGCTATCGAACTCTGTGGGGGAACTCATGAATCCTAGTATGACAAAGAATTATAATATACGTACAAAATCACTATGAATTGATGTCATCAGCACATTTATGATGGCTACCATTACTCTCCAGGACTGTTGATCAACAGTCAAACTAGTTGCCTTACAAAATAGTGAAAGTAAGGAATTCTCCCTTTCTGGAAGAAAAGTCCAGATGTAAACCCCATACCATTCGAGGGCCAGCCTCTTCCTCCCTTTTCTTCTACCCTTTCCTACTTGCAAAATACCATATACTTACCTCCAGAAAATGGTTTCTCTTTTGCCACTTTGCTCGACGGTTTTCAGCCTGAGATGCTGTGCATGCTTCAGTTCACTCTTCTAAGTCCTGACCATCCTTTAAGGTCCAAGGTAAAGTCCTAAGGCCTTTATGAATCCTTGTCTGACCACCTCATAGTGACATCCCCTTCCTTTGAAACTGCCTGCATCAGAACATGACATTTGCATTCTTGTCTTTTCTATGAGTAACCCCTTTTATTTTCACACTTTTACCGAAGAGTGGCTTCTACAGTCCCCAGGAGTCGACCTTGACCCCCTTCTTAGTCACACAGATATGTAAACTATCCATAACCAGGGCTCAGTCTACCTCTTTGGGACTCCTAACCTCTGCTCTGTTTCTCCATTTCTGCTCTCCCAGTTCCCATGATCCTCCTGCCTAGACTGTTGTGGCAGCATCCCTGCCTCCAATACCCTTTCACTCCACTTCTAGAATGAGATCTAGAGACTTTTGCATGGCTCCTCCCCTGATTCCTCCTGCCTGTCTGTTCTTGGTTGCCACCACCCCTTAGATGCCTTATGATGCCCCTGCCACAGATGAATGAATGAATCTTTAAAAAGTAAGCCATGCTATTTAGGCCTTGTTTTTGTCCATGCTGTCACTTCTGGATGAGATGTTTTACCTGTCTTCATCCACTTGGAAAGACTTCACCTTACATACAGCTGTTAGAAATCACCTCAATTTTCTTTTCTTTTTTTTTTTGAGATGCAATCTCACTCAAGATTCATGGCACTCGAGGCTGGAATACCGTGGCACGATCTTGGCTCACTAGAACCTCTGCTTTCTGTATTCAAGTGATCTTCCTGCCTCAGCCTCCTGAGTAGCTGGGATTAAAGGCGCATGCCACCACACACAGCTAATTTTTTTGTTTTTAGTACAGACAGAGTTTCACCATGTTGGTTAATCTGGTCTTGAACTCCTGACCCGCCCTCCTTGGCCTCTCAAAGTGCTGGGATTCCAGGCTTGGGCCACCATGCCCAGCCTCAAATATTTTTTTTAAATAAAACTGTCTCTGGCTACTCCTGGCATGATCATAATTCTGAGCTTGCCCCTCCAGCAGTGAATACTATGGACCTTCATGATTTATTTCACAGCTAAGTTGAGTGGCAACTAACCATTTTTTTTGTAAGAGGCAGACTAAGGGGTGGCAGCAGGATGGTGGGCGGGGGGGGGGGGCTCCTTTCTAAATGCCCAGGACAGATAATAGGTCTCTAGTAAATATTTACTTGTTAGCTATCTGTGGAGCTAGAAGCTTACCTGTCAACCCTCTCTAGAATAAGCCATGTTTTATAGCATAGCTACAAGGTAGACAGAACAACTACAGGCCAGGTAGCCTGAGATTAAATCAGACTGATGAAGTAGACATATTTGGGATGCCTAGGACAGAGTTATTGAACCTGCCCAGATTCTAAATTCCATGAGGCTGCTATGCTTAAGGTCATCATTTTGTTCCGTGTAAGTCCCAAAGTCCTTAGTACATTGGCCTTCAAGGCCCAGTGTGTTGTGTCTGCCCACCCAACTACCTTTGGTACTGATCATCTTCCAGGTTCTCCCTTTCTGATTCTGCCCGGGCATTCAGCCTCTCAGCTGTTCATTCAGTGAACCAGGACATTCTCAATGGACAGGGCCACTTTCCTTCGTCCTGCCTGAAATGTTCCTCCCCCATATATCCAGGTAGCTCACTTCCTTATCTCCTTTTTCTTTCTCAAATGTCATTGAGGGGTGCCTTCCTTAACCACAATTTAAATTATGAATTCCTTCATCTTCCTCCCTCTAACCTTGTTTCTCTCCATAACTCTTAAAAGTTCCATATGATTTTAAATATTTTATTCACTACTGTATCCTAGGTACTAAAACAGAGCCTAACTCACAGTAGCCATTCGGTAAATGTTTATTGAATAAATCAATGAATCCATCTGACATGTGCAACAGCTATTCCTATGTATCCAACAGATCCATTTCTCTTGAACTATCTTTATGTCCATGTTCTAATTTCAGATCGGGGAGCTGGTTAATGTCCGACCTTAGTCAAACATGTTCTGGATTCAGAGTCATTTATCTTGGGTTTCACTCCTGGCTCTGTTACTAATAGTGTGACCTTGAGTGAATCATTCAATTTTTTTATTTGTAAAAATAAAAACAGTTATTCTCATTTGTAAAACAGGCCTAGTGATACCTAGTGAATTGCTAGGAGTGTAACAAACATGCCAACAACTATCAAGTTCTGTAAGCATGTTTATTCAATAACTTTTTATCTACTATCTTTTCAAGGAATTGAAAAAACATTACATTAAGTTTGAACATAATAGTCAAAGGGTAGATGAATTATATCTCTACCCTTTATTAGCTGTATGACTCTGAAAACCTGGTTTTTGCTCTTTTTCTGTAAATATATAGGATATTTTATCTCACAACTGATTGAAATATCAAGTGAGGTAACATACCGTGTTTCAATAATCCTAAGATGCATATTTTTCACATTTTTACATTTCAGAAATCAGTACACATTTCACAATCAATGATATCTTTGGTTCAATAAGATGTGGTATCCTCTTCAAAGCTTTTATATTTGAAGCTGGATGTTAATTGTGGTTTAGAATCTTCCAGGTCACTCTGACAATTTTAGGATGTTTACCTCTCTTCCTCTTGGGAAAAGGTAGCTTCTACTGACTAATGATAATGTAGTTAATTTTGTCTTCAAATGTTTAATAGCCATTCTTTTGTGGATTGTCTCTAAAAATTTGTTTTCTGATTTTACCCAGATGAAAAGAAATGATGAATTTTTAAAGCATTAACAATAAAATAATTTGCTCAGTTTATTTCTTCTTGATAGGAGGCTGGCATTTGGTTTTTCTGGGTTCCTCTACCTGTGTCTTTGCCTCAGTGTGGTTTATGCTTTCTCTTGCTTTTGGTTTGATCATGGAGGACAAGAATAGAAGAATATCCTGGCAACCTCAGCAACTGCACTTTTAACATAATATGGTTGCTAGGAGAAAAGGGTGGTAGCAGCACTTGAGAGGAAGTGTGGCTCTGCTGTCCTGGAGGAGCCAGTGGCAGAAGTCAACAGCTCACAACAGCATCCTCCACCCCACCTTCTGCTGAAGTTCATGGAAATACGACCAGCATATCGGTGGTAATAACTATGGCGTATATTAAATAAATGGTGAACACAAAGGGAATAAAAAGTTACTTCTAAAGATGTCATCATAAAGATCTGAAACATCTCAGCCCATTATTCCTTAACCACTGTTCCATTAAGCTGAAGTTACTAATGCTGCATTATAGTCCAGCAGCAGATCATTACTCAAAGGTTAGATCCTTCTGTGTATCTTGTGATTTATTGTAGTGTCCCTGGTTTTCAGCTAACAGTGTTGGTAAAGAATAACTGAAGAGTGCTGTCTGAGTTATTGAAAGAAATTCTACACCCATTAGCGATATTCTTTGTTCACTGAACTGTAAAAATTCTGAGATCGATGTAATGTACCTCCATAATGCTTTTCAATAGCAAAAGCTTGTTGTAGAATTCATTTTATTCATTCAGCAGTTATGGCTGAGAGTCTACTAACTGCCAGCCACTGAGTATCAGGGCAGTGACTAAAAATAAATATTTAAAATAGAATGCATAAAACAAGACACATGCACAATGAATATGGAATGCCTAATGTGTGCATTGTACTTTTTCTTTATTTGAAGGGAACAACAAAATGCTTTGGGCCTAACCCATATTAACATTTGAAAGAAAATAATATTTAGAAAAGAAAAACATTTGAGAAGATCTGCCCACATAGGCCAGCCCTCAGTTGACAACTGTCATTAGATTCTTCCACATGCAAAGAGGGGCCTGGAGGAACTCTAAGGGACCATCTCTGTGACACTGACAGTGTTGTAACTGGAGTGAGATTGGCTACAAAAGGTAGAAAACTCCGGTAATTTTTTCTACCTGTGTTCATTCTATATTTTAATGGAGAAAATCAAATATGTCATACTTGAGTCTGACTCAAGCGAACATCTTCTACATTCTATATCTGTATTTCTTAGACTAAGGAACATGTGATTCAGTTCATCTTGTTGCAAGTTGCAAGCCCTATAAAATTCTGCTCCCCTCATTTTTTCTTTCTCTGAAGAATTGATTAACCAGCTGACATGTACTAAACTCTTCTAACTCGTGAGCCTATGCCAACTGATTTCTTTACTCTTTTTCCCCTTGATCTGAATATTTTAAAGATGAGAACATTAGCTTCTACTTGAATGTGCTTTCATACAAATTAAAAGGCAGCGATAGGTTATAGAGTGATGTAGACATGACTTAGTATGGAACTTAAAACACTGTATTAGTCCATTTTTACACTGCTATAAAGAACTACCTGAGACTGGGTAACTTATAAAGAAAAAAGGTTACAGTTCTACATGGCGGGGAAGGCCTCAGGAAACTTGCAATCATGGCAGATGGCGAAGGGGAAGCAAGGTAAATCTTACATGGTGGCGGGGCTGGGGGGACCACCACACACTGTTAAATCATCAGATCTCATGAGAACTGTCATGCTCATGAGAATGGCATGGGGAACCATCTTTAATTATGTAAATTGCCTGATCCAGTCACCTCTCACCAGGTCCCTCCCTCAACTCAAGGGGATTACAATCCAAGATGAGGTTTGAGTGGGGACACAGAGCCAAACCGTATCAGACACTTTTTGTTTTACTAGTAAACATATATCTTAAATATAGAGTTCCAGTATAATTAATTAGTTTGCTCCTGCACAGTCCAAATCACATCAGTAAGAATATGACAACTCTAGAACTAGTCTGTCTGAATCTTCAGTGTTCACACAGGTTCATATACATACATACACGTTGTTCTTGTAATTTTACTTGACTGGTAAGATGTGTTAGTTTTGCCTGTTTTACCCATAGAGAAAAACCAGAGACAGAGTGTGTCTCTGTCATGTTCCATTTCCTATCCTCCCTGCCGGTGTCCTGTCAGACACCCTCAGAGCATCATCTGGGGTCCAGCTGTTAGTACTGAGTTAAGTGATGAGGCTTATCATTTCCCTTAATAGAAGATTATGCAGAAGGAAAATGCCTTCGAGTACAAAGGCAGGTTGTTAATTGATGGCAGGGATGCCAGACAATGGATTTGATACCTTGTTGGTAGGTACCAATTCATAACCACTTAGTCCATTTTCACACTGCTCTAAAGAACTACCTGAGATTAGGTAATGTATGAAGAAAATGTTTAACTGACTCACAGTTTCGCAGACTTAACAGGAAGCATGACTTGGAGGTCTCAGGAAGTTTATAATCATGGCAGAAGGTGAAGGGGAAGCAAGTCATGGCTCCTTATGGTGGCAGGAGAATGAAGGGGGAAGAGCCACATGCTTTCAAACAACCAGATCTCATGAGAACGAACTCACTATTACAAGAACAGCAAGGAGGAAGTCTGCCCCCATGATTTAGTCACCTCCCACCAGACCTCTCCCTCAACACGTGGGGATTACCATTTGAGATGAGATTTGGGTGGAGACACAGAGCCAAACTGTATCACCGCATAACATATGTAGTCACCAGTAGTAGCATATACTATTAATTGCTAAGGCCAACACTACAAGTCTCCAATTCCATGTTATGAAGGAATTCTGCTGTATATAGAAATGACATCTGCCATTACTTTTAAATCAATAGCCTACAAATATGATCACTATTAGAATGCAGTCTTCCCTTGGTATCCATGAGGGATTGGTTCCATGACCACCTCAGGATAACCAAATCCATGTACGCTCAAGTCCCCAGTTGGCCCTGCAAAACCCACATATGGGAAAAGTCAATGCTCCTTATACTATGCAGTTTTGTATCCTGTGAATACTGTACTTGCAGGTCACGTTTGGTTCAAAAAAAAAAAAAAAAACTGTGTATAAGGGGACCCCACAGTTCAAATCCAGGTTGTTCAAGGGTCAACTGTATAGAGTCGAATGTTCATGGACTTTCAAACCTAACACACTAGGTTGAAATCTTAATTCCATTGCTTGGAACATGAACAAATTACTTAAATTTTTCAAAAGTCAAATTATGTTTTGTTCAAAGAAATGCCTTAGCTAAACTAAGTTTAACTGAGTTTGAGCAAAGAATGATTTGCAGATCTGGTAGCCTCTGAGCCTGAATAGGCTCAGAGAGACTCTAGCACAGCCACATGCTAGAAAAAGGAAAGTGATGCTTAGAAAACAGAAGTGAGTGACAGAAACAGCCAGATTGGGTACAGCTTGGCCTTTGCCTTTTTTGAACGTGGTTTGAACAGTTGACCACCTTTGGCCAAAACTCAATGATTGGCACGAGAGGAGGTTATGGTCTGTTTACACCTTGATGTCCAGAGAAACCTTTAAGCCAAATTAAAAATATTTAAGGAGCAGCTTTAGGCTAAACATGATTTAACAACTTCTAAAGTGGAGAGAACATTTACCTGGTAGACGTTCCCATGGGAATAAGGAATGTTAGATAAAAGGAAGACGTCTAGCAATAATTCTTAGATATATTGGTATTTGAACTATTGTTGCCATTCCTTCTTTTTTCTATTTATAGGTGATGGGCACTAATTTTACATATGTATAGGATATACAGTGATATTTTGATAATATGTGTATACAAGGTATAGTGATCAAATTGGGATAATTAGCCTTTTGCTGTATGAATTCTAATTCCATTTCTAACATTTGATTCTAGTCAAAGGTTGATATGGAGAATTACGTCAGGATATAATAAACAAGTATCTAGGAGAAATAACAAGTTTCTGGAAGAAAACAGATAAACTATAATGAATAGGAGTTTATTATTGCCTCTTACAAAAAATATATGATGTAGACAAGAAAAATACCTCAGTATATGCACATAAAGTAATTTTGTCTTTAATTATGTAAATTGCCTGATATTAGCCTCATATAAAATTTTGATTAATCAGAATGTTCAGGGAATGTAGTCTGTAGATAAATGGTCTGCCAGGTTAATTAAGGCTTCTTTAATTAATTAAGTCTTCTTTAATTTCTTAGGAAAAATTCTTGTCAAATTGAAAATATATTAATTTCCCTTTCTGCCCTATCAAGGAGAATGTACTAAATATAGCCATTGATTTGAGAACTAGTAGCAGCTTGGAAATATCGTTATTAAAAGTAGTTCTCATATAACAAGCTATAGATTGAAATAAACTGGAAGTAGAGTTGCTATGTGACTTTTGAGGGACTGGGTGCCAGGTGCTGTGATAAATCCTTTCATACATATTTTCTTATTTAATCACCCACTCTGAAAAGTGCTTTTCTTTTCTTTTTTTTTTTTTTGGAACTGAGTTTTGCTCTTGTTACCCAGGCTGGAGTGCAATGGCGCAATCTTGGCTCACCGCAACCTCCGCCTCCTGGGTTCAGGCAATTCTCCTGCCTCCGCCTCCTGAGTAGCTGGGATTACAGGCATGCTCCACCATGCCCAGCTAATTTTTTGTATTTTTAATAGAGACGGGGTTTCACCGTGTTGACCAGGATGGTCTCGATCTCTTGACCTCGTGATCCACCTTCCTCGGCCTCCCAAAGTGCTGGGATTACAGGCTTGAGCCACCACGCCCAGCCTGAAAAGTGCTTTTCTATTTTTGGAATAATAATTGTTCAGATAAGGAAACTGAAATATGGAGAATTTAGGTAATCTGCTTATGCTAAGTTATTGAACTAATGGGTGGTGCAACCAAAAACAAACACAGGACTTCTGATTACAAATCCTGACATCTTTTTTTCTACCCAAACACTTTTGTATTGTACTTCACAAAGCCACTTGTGAAATACAAAATCACTTAGATTCCAGGAAGGGAGAAACTTGTTATGGGCAGAATGCACACTTCCTCTAGGACAAATACAGCTATATATTTTTTCTGAATATATTTTAGAAAAGGGTTTGTCTCACTTATGCTTCTCTGCTATAGCAGGGTTAAAAATTAATAATTCAGGTTAAATCAGGGTTATACTTGAACTTCATTGTCCCTGCAGAGATATTTAAAATGTAGCCCAAATATTCTCCACTAAATCTTCAAATAAAGATTAGTTAAAAGTCCCAAAGGTATCTAAATATAAATCAATAAGTAGTAAATGTTAAAAATAAAGAGACGAATTTGCTTTCCTCTAAACTCTCGTGCTAGGAAAAAAAGAGTAGGAAAGGCAGAAAGTCATGCTTTTCATTTTAAAAGTGTGTGCAGAGTAAGTAGATAACAGTTTTATTTCAACTAAATGCCATGTGTATTTGTGTATGTGTCTCTTACTGGTGTGATCATTTTCATTTTTGAATCCACTGTATCTAGAGCGATCAGATAGTTCATCATCCAAGTCAGTTTCATTTTAGAAAGTGAAAAGGGGCACTGGAAATATTTTTTGGGGGCCAAGAGATGCAACCATGAACATCTCCAAGCAAATCAGAATAAATGATCACTTAACATCGACCCCGAGAATCTTCGGCTCTGGTATTTTTGTCTGTTCCTTCTCTTTTACTCCATCCATGCACAGGTGTAGTTCTGGCTAATTTTCTGGTTTATAATGTCAATTTTAGATTCAGATTTATCTTGTTAAGATCATAGAATGATAGTATTTTTATTGGAAGCAACTTTATTAAAAATCTGATTTTTGAGCTCCCCTAATGTGGCACACAATACTATACTTCAACTTGACTTTGACTTTAAAAACAGAGTTGCCACCCAGTGTCTGACACATTGATTAAACCCTGTTTATTTTGAACTCTTTGTGGTTCCTCTCAATTGCCTGCCCCTTAGGTTTAAAATTCATGGAGAGAAGCAAAGGAGCACAGGACTTCCCTAAGGGAGCTGATCACCATGTAGGGGGTTGAGATCATAGAAATCACTTCATGAAAGATATAAGGAGAAAGCAAAATGCCAAACAAAAACAGATATTTTATAACATTTTGGAACCAATAAATATGTTGAGTGCATATCTGGGTTTAGGAGTGGAAAGTGTTAAAATCTGGAATAAATTTTTCAAAAACAAATTTAAGTGAGAAATCTAAAAACAGTGGTTCCTGATATGTCATCATTAAAGATATTAGTTGGTCATCATGGAAATGTTTACTTTCTCTCTCCTTACATAAGGTACTACAGGAACTCCTCTGGACTAAGGTCACCCCCCAATCCATACTCCAATACCTAAAAGACTCTATATTTCCCTCTTTTATTCCCATAACCCACTCATCCCTAATTCCTCATAGGCCTTCAGCAGCAGCAGTAATCACTGTATATCCACTCTCTTTTCTGGATACGCCTTTTACTTTCTCAATCTAAGAAACCTGACTTTTCCATGAAGTCATTACTTCCCTGGCAGCTCTTTCAAGTGAAGTTTTTCACCCCTTTCTACCACTGCCCAAGAGGCAGAAGATAGGCAATGATGAATAAGAAGAATTACTTATTCTACCTATTGGACAGTGGTAGAAAGGGGTGAAAAACTTGTTTGCAAAAAACAAAACAAAACAAAAACTTCGTTTGCAAGAGCCCCCTTAAAATCTCCAAATTTGAGCCTACAACATCAGATTATATCACCCTGTACCACTCATTATTGCTATAATTTACTTACTCTTGTGTCACTCTCTCTCATTTTTCACCAGTCTTCACTGCAGGCATACTGTTGCTCTCACAACCGTCCTCCTCTTTCTATTCATTTCAGAGATTCCTCCTAGATGTTCTTGACCTTCTCTTTCCTAGTGATCTTGTCCTCCACCCTATGCTAGACATTCACCTCCATGTCATACCTCCTTAGACTGAGGCATGAATTCTACAATACCTCCAGAATCTCGGGGTTGCCCAAGTCTTTGACCCTACTGCATGTCTTTCTCCCAGACTTCCAAGGATCCTTTGGCTACACAAGGACCTAAAATTCATGAACTTTCTGTTCATCCCTTAATGTCCTCTCATTCCTGGGTGCCGGAGTTTTCTTTGAAAAAATCTATTTATAAATCACTACTGTGGGAGGCTGTGGTAGGAGAATTGCTTGAGCCTGGGAGGCAGAGGTTGCAGTGAGCTGAGATCACACCACTGTACTCGAGCCTGGGCAACAGAGTGAGATTCTTCCCACCTCCGTCCCCCAAAATTACTATTGTCTAAGCTCTACAAGGCACATAATGGTTGTTCAATAATCATTGAATTAAAGAAGAGAAAATATGTGGGATCAACATTTACATCCACAGGTCATTTTTCCTTGCTTTTGCTCATAAGAAATATTTGGGAATTGCTTCATACAATTATAAAACATATTTTATCAAAAGCCACAAAAAATAGCTGACTAGTTTTTGCTTTTTCCATTATTGAAGGAACAAATAAATCACAGTGCCTATTAAACTATTACATTTTATTCTGAGGTTGCAAGCTGAGAAGATACTGAGTTGAAACAGCTAGAAAATAAACAGGTTATTGATGCTTGCCCTATCATCAATATTATATTTAGAGGAAGAGGCCCTGGTATGAAGAAGGGACAGTCTCCACTTTGGGCCATGTTTTTCAGATGCTCACTATCATCTTTCTGAAATCTTTCAAAAAAAGGAAATTTACCTGAAATAGAAATGAAAGTTAGAGGTCTTCAGTTTTGCATGAATCATCCAACCTGAACACAAAAGGCAATTCTATGACCCTATTATTCATCAAACTTGATATGTTAAAATGTTGTAATGTAAAATATTCCTCATAGAAAATATTTCCTAAAACTTACACATTTAACATTTTAATGTTAATTGTTATTTATGTGGCAATGGTCATATAGCTATGACACTCTTTAAGCTGGAAAAGATTTGAGATCAGGTTTTGGGAAGATGGCGCTGTAGGACCAACTCAGGATTGCAGCTCCCAGTGAATCCGCAGAGGGTGAGTGGATGCTGCATTTCCATACGGATCTTTATTGTCCACAGACTAGGAGATTCCCAGGTGTACGAGCCCCATGGGCCGCCAGTGCGGCAGTTTGGGCCAGCGTGGCTGTTTGGGCCAGTGCAGCTGTTTGGGCTGAGGCCGCAGTGCAGCGATACTCCATACAAAATACACTGGTCTGGCTGCCCTGTTAAACTGGCAATTGGATATTTCAGAAGGCAGATTAGCACATTCATCTGATTAAACAGGACTTAAACAGAAAGCCAGGCCAGGAGATTCCCAGGCAGCAACGTGGTTTGAGCCAGTTCAGTGTGTCGCTGCACAGAAAATCACACAGATCCTGGTGCCCTTGCATCAGGTGACTGGAACACCTGGGAGAGAGTCAATCATTCAACTTTCAAAAAAAAAGGGCTCTGAGGCAGGGAGCCAGGTGAACAGGCTCGGCAGGTCCCACCCCCACTAAAACAAACAAAACAGCAATTGGAAATGCTCTGGGTTGAGAGTTTCATGGCAAGCACAGCTGAACCAAGGACAGTGCAGCTCGGTGGGGGAGGGGTGTCTGCCACTACTGAGGCACGTGACCCCTAGGGAGGTACTCAGCCATTGCTGATGCAGCCTGCCTTTGCCGAGGCAACCCGCCATAAAAGAGAGGGTCTGCCACTACAGAGGCAGGCCACCATCGCCACTGCAGTTCTAACCACACCCATATAAACAGGACTACAGGGAATTGCACATGGCAGCAGGGCGGAGCCCACAAAAGCAGAGCAGAGCCCATGGCAGCAGGGTGGGGCCCATGGCAACAGGGCGGAGCCCATGGCAATAGGGCAGAGCCCACAGCAGCTCATCATAGCCACTACAGGCAAGCAGTGACTAGACTGCCTCCTCGCTGGGCAGGAAAGTGCAACAGATACTCATAAATAAAGCCCTAACTCCCTGGGACGAGCACCTGAGGGGAAAAAAAGGGGCTTTACGAGTTCTGCTGGAGCAGACTTAAATGTACCTGCCTAGCAGCCCTGAATAAACAATGGAGCTCACAGCTCAGCACTAGAGCTCCTATAAAGTACAGACTGTCTCCTCAAGCAGCCCCCTGACCCCCATATATCCAAAGAGTCACCTCACAAAGGACTGATCAGACTGACATGTGGCAGGCATCATTCAGGGACAAAGATAGCAGAAGAAGAATCTGGTAGCAACCTGCATGGTTCCACAGCTGCTACAGGAGTTCCCCAGGTAAGCAGGGCCTGGAGTGGACCTCAGCAGTCCTACAGCAGTGGGACCAGACTGTTAGAAGGAAAACTAAGAAACCGAAATACTTCATCATCAACAATCTGGACGTCCACTCAGAGACCCAAGCAGAAAATCAGCAACCTCTGAGAAGACAGGTGGATAAATCCACAAAGATGGGAAGAAATCAGCACAAAAAGGAGGAAAACACCCGAAACCAGAACACCTCGCTTCCTACAAAGGACCAAAACTCCTCACCAGCAAGGGAACAAAGCTGGACAGAGAATGAGTGTGATGAAATGACGGAATCAGACTTCAGAAGGTGGGTAATGAGAAACTTCCATGAGCTAAAAGAACATGTTCTAAATCAATGCAAGAAACAGCCTTCAAAAAAGATTTGAGGAAATGATAACAAGAATGGACAATTTAGAGAGGAATATGACTGAATTGAAGGAGCTGAAAAACACAACATGAGAACTTCGTGATGCATGCACAAGTTTCAACAGCCGAATTGACCAAGCAGAAGAAAGGATATCAGAAGTCGAAGATCAACTCAATGAAATAAAATGAGAAGCCAAGGTTAAAAAAGCACAAAAAGGAATTAACAAAGTCTCCAAGAAATGTGGGACTATGTGAAGAGACCTAATCTACGTTTCATAAGTGTACCTGAATGGGATGAACAGAATGAACTCAAGCTGGAAAATACTCTTCAGGGTATTATCCAGGAAAATTTCCCCAACCTAGCAAGGCAGGCCAATATTCAAGTCCAGGAAATACAGAGAACACCACAAAAATATTCTGCAAGAAGAGCAGCCCCAAGGCACATAATTGTCAGATTCACCAGGGGTGAAATGAAGGAGGAAAAGCTAAGGGCAGCTAGAGAGAAAGGTCAGGTCACCCACAAAGGGAAGCCCATCAGACTGACAGCAGATCTCTTGGCAGAAAGCCTACAAGCCAGAAGAGAGTGGGGGCCAATATTCAACATCCTTAAAGAAAAGAACTTTCAACCCAGAATTTCATATCCAGCCAAACTGAACTTCATAAGTGAAGGAAAAATAAAATCATTTGTGAACAAGCAAGTACTCAGAGATTTCATCACCACCAGGCCTGCTTTACAAGAGCTCCTGAAAGAGACACTACACATAGAAAGGAACAACCAGTACCAGCCATTCCAAAAACATACCAAATGCTAAAGAGCATCAACAAAATGAAGAATCTGCATTAAATAACAGGCAAAACAGCCAGCTAGCATCGAAATGGCAGTATCAAATTCACACATAACAATATTAACCCTAAATGTAAATGGGCTAAATGCACCAATCAAAAGACACAGATTGGCAAATTAGATAAAAAGCCAAAACCCATCGGTGTGCCATATCCAGGAAACCCATCTCACACGCAAGGATACACAAAGGCTCAAAATAAATGGATAGAGGAAGATTTACCAAGCAAATGGAGAGCAAAAAAAGGAGGAGTTGCAATTCTCATCTCTGATAAAATAGACTTCAAAGCAACAAAGATCAAAAGAGACAAAGAAGGTCATTACATAATGGTAAAAGGATTGATACAACAAGAAAATCTAACGATCCTAAATATATATGGACCCAATACAGGAGCACCCAGATATATAAGGCAAGTTCTTAACGACTTACAAAGAGACATAGACTCCCACACAATAATAGTGGGAGACTTTAACACTCCACTGTCAATATTAGACAGATCAACCAGACAGAAAATTAACAAGGATGTCCAGGGCTTGAACTCAGACATGGAACAAGCAAACCTGATAGACATTTACAGAACTCTCCACCCCAAATCCACAGAATATACATTCTTCTCAGCACCACATCACACCTACTCTAAAATTGACCACATAATTGGAAGTAAAGCACTCCTCAGCAAATGCAAAACAACTGAAATCATAACAAATAGACTCTCAGACCATAGTGCAATCAAGTTAGAACTCAGAATTCAGAAACTAACTCAGAACTGCACAGCTTCATGGAAACTGAACAACTGGCTCTTGAATGTTGATTGGATAAACAATGAAATGAAGGCAAAAATAAAGAAGTTCTTTGAAACCAACGAGAACGAAGACACAATATATCAGAATCTCTGGGACACATTTAAAGCAGTCTCTAGAGGAAAATATATAGCAATAAGTGCCCACATGAGAAGAGTGGAGAGATCCAAAATTGATACCCTATTGTCAAAATTGAAAGAGCTAGAGGAGCAAGATCAACAAAACTCAAAACCTAGCAGAAGACAAGAAATAACTAAGATCAGAGCTGAACTGAAGGAGATAGAGACACGAAAAACCCTTCAAAAAATTAATAAATCAGGCCGGGCACGGTGGCTCAAGCCTGTAATCCTAGCACTTTGGGAGGCCGAGGTGAGTGGATCACGGGGTCAGGAGATCGAGACCATCTTGGTCAACATGGTGAAACCCTGTGTCTACTAAAGATACAAAAAATTAGCTGGGCATGGTGGCACGTACCTGTAGTCCCAGCCACTCGGGAGGCTGAGGTGGGAAAATTGCCTGAACCCAGGAGGCAGAGGTTGCGGTGAGCCAAGATCACACCATTGCACTCCAGCCTGGGTAACAAGATCGAAACTCTGTCTCAAAAAAAAAAATTAATAAATCCAAGAGCTGGTTTTTTGAAAAGATCAACAAAATAGACAGACCACTAGCCAGACTGATAAAAAAGAAAAGAGAGAACAACCAAATAGATGCAATAAAAAACGATAAAGGGGAAATCACCACAGATTCCACAGAAATTCAAAACATCATCAGAAAATATTACAAACAACCCTATGCACATAAACTAGTAAACCTGGAAGAAATGGATAAATTCCTGGACACTTGTGTCCTCCCAAGCCTAAACCAGGAGGAAGCCAAAACTATGAATAGACCAATAACAAGGTCTGAAGTTGAGGCAGCAATTAAGAGCCTACCACACAAAAAAAACCCAGGTCCAGATGCGTTCACAGCCAAATTCTACCAGATACACAAAGAGGAGCTGGTACCATTCCTTCTGTAACTATTCCAACTAATCCAAAAAGAGGGAATCCTTCCCAAATCATTTTATGAGACCAACATCCTCCTGATACCAAAACCTGGCAGGGATTCAACAAGAAAAGAAAACTTCAGGCCAATATCCATGATGAATATAGATGAAAAAATCTTCAATAAAATACTGGCAAGCCGATTGCAACAGCATATCAAAAAGCTTATCCACCATGATCATGTAGGATTCATCCCAGCGATGCAAGGCTGGTTCAACATACACAAGTCTATAAATGTAATTCACCACATAAACAGAACCAAAAACAAAAACCACACGATTATCTCAATTGACACAGAGAAGGCCTTTGACAAAATTCAACAGCCCTTTATGCTAAAAACCCTCAATAAACTCGGAATTGATGGAACGTATCTCAAAATAATAAAAGCTATTTACAACAAACCAACAGCCAATATCATACTGAATGGGCAAAAACTGGAAGCATTCCCTTTGAAATCTGGCACTAGACAAGGATGCCCTCTCTCACCACTCCTATTCAATATAGTACTGGAAGTTCTATCCAGAGCAATCAGGCAAGAAAAAGAAATAAATGGTATTCAAATAGGAAAGGTAGAAGCCAAATTGTCTCTATTTGCAGATGACATGATAGTATATCTAGAAGACCCCATCGCCTCAGCCCAAAAACTCCTGAAACTGATAAGCAACTTCAGCAAAGTCTCAGGATATAAAATCAATGTGCAAAAATCACAAGCATTCCTATACACCAATAACAGACTTAAAGAGAGCCAAATCAAGAATGAACTGCCATTCACAGTTGCTACAAAGAGAATAAAATACCTAGGAATACAACTTACAAGGAACGTAAGTGACCTCTTCAAGGAAAACTAAAAACCACTGCTCAATGAAATAAGAGAGGACACAAACAGATGGAGAAACACTCCATGTTCATGGTTAGGAAGAATCAATATCATGAAAATGGCCATACTGCCCAAAGTAATTTACAGACTCAACGCTATCCCCATCAAGCTACCATTGACTCTCTTCACAGAACTGGAAAAAACAACCTTGAACTTCATATGGAACCAAAAGAGAGCCCACATGGCCAAGTCAATTCTAAGCAAAAAGAACACAGCAGGAGGCATCACACTACTGGACTTCAAACTATACTACAAGGCTACAGTAATCAAAACAGCATGGCACTGGTACCAAAACAGAGATATAAACCAATGTAACAGAACAGAGGCATCAGAGGCAACACAACATATCTACAACCACACAATCTTTGATAAACCTGACAAAAACAAGCAATGGGGAAAGGACTCCCTATTTAATAAATGGTGTTGGGAAAACTGGCTAGCCATGTGCAGAAAGCAGAAACTGGACTGCTTCCTGACACCTTACAGTAAAATTAACTCCAGATGGATTAAGGACTTAAACATAAGACCTGGCACCATAAAAACCCTAGAAGAAAATCTAGGCAAAACCATTCAGGACATAGGAGTAGGCAAGGACTTCATGAACAAAACACCAAAAGCATTGGCAACAAAAGCCAAAATAGACAAATGGGACCTAATCAAACTCCACAGCTTCTGCACAGCAAAAGAAACAGTAACTAGAGTGAATCAGCAACCAACAGAATGGGAAAAAAATTTTGCAGTCTACCCTTCTGACAAAGGGCTGATATCCAGAATTTACAAAGAACTCAAACAGATTTACAGGAAAAAAACAAACAAGCCCATTCAAAAATGGGCAAAGTATATGAACAGATACTTTATGAAAGAAGACATATATGAGGCCAACAATCATATGAAAAAATGCTCATCGTCACTGGTCATCAGAGAGATGCAAATCAAAACCACATTGAGATACCATCTCACGCCAGTTAGAATGGCGATCATTAAAAAATCTGGAGACAACAGATGCTGGAGAGGGTGTGGAGAAATAGGAACACTTTTACACTGCTAGTGGGAGTGTAAATTAGTTCAACCATTGTGGAAGACAGTGTGGCGATTCCTCAAGGACCTAGAAATAGAAATTCCATTTGACCCAGCAATCCCATTACTGGGTATATATCCAAAGACTATAAATCGGTCTACCGTAAGGACACATGCACACGAATGTTCATTGCAGCACTGTTTACAATAGCAAAGACCTGGAACCAACCCAAATGCCCATCGATGATAGACTGGATTGGGAAAATGTGGCACATATTCACCATGGAATATTATGCAGCAATCAAAAATGATGAGTTCATGTCATTTGTAGGGACATGGATGAATCTGGAGAACATCATTCTCAGCAAACTGACACAGGAACAGAAAATGAAATACCACATATTCTTACTCATAGGTGGGTGATGAACAATGAAAACACATGGACAGAGGGAAGGGAGCACTACACACTGGGGTCTATTGGGGGGAATAGGGGAGGGACAGTGGTGGGGGATCTGTGGAGGGATAGTCTGAGGAGAAATGCCAAATGTGGGTAAAGGGGAGGAACGCAGCAAAACACACTGCCACGTGTGTACCTATGCAACTGTCTTGCATGTTCTGCACATGTACCCCAAAACCTAAAATGCAATTAAACAAAAAAAGATTTGAGATAAACATCTAGTTTGATCACTTGCCTGCTAGAGAAAAGCAAAGAGGAAGCTCAAAGAGATTAAACGGCAAGCTTAATATGAATTGAACACAAGTTGACATTCAGAATCTCCATTCTGTAGAAACTAATGCTTATTGAGCATTTAAGTTGGGAGTAAACACTTTGCCAAGCATTTTACATGCATCACAAAACCCTCAGTGAGGATAGGTCTTATTGTTTTAATAGCCCAGAGATGCTAAATAACATTTCTATATTGCACAGCAAGATAGTGACAGAGCCAGACCTCAGTAACATTGAACTCCACTTTTCCTCAGCACTTACTACTCTTGGCTAACATTATCCCCTTTTTGCAGACGATGTATCTTCTATCTGGCAGGCCTGCTGACCCTCCTTTCCTTGTTCATAGCAGCGAGCTGAAACATCATGACTTGGAGAAGCCACTCTGGCTTTCCTCTGAGTTCTAGTAGCACCTTGTTCAAAGCTCTGTCAAAGCTGTTTATCTTGTAAATTATTTCTACCCAGATTATAAATTATCTTTCTTCCCACAAGACTATTAGCTCCTTGAAGACTCCTGCTTATCATTTTTCCTTACATTTCATAGACCTAACACATGTCTAGAACACAGAAGATGCCTAATGATGTTAATTAGGTGTGTATTATAACACTAAAGATAAACTGTCTGTTCAAACCTGAGGGTGCTTTGAATTTTAAGAGATAAAAACAGTTTGGATCCTAAGTATCACTTGTGTTTTGTAAATCAAGGTATAAATATTGTTATAGACTCTAAAGGATAAAGTGCCTTCCTGTATGGAGATTTATACATACTTTTATGCCCCAACAAATATGAACAATATATATAATTAGATCACTTTTCATAATTTGCCAATTAAATGGAAGAATTGGCATTGTGGTAACCAGTTTGATATCATTCCTCCCAAAATACTTACTTCAGAGTATTTAGTGTTAGAAATTAGTTTTAGAAATTCAGTTTTATGTCTCTATAAAATAGTATATGCAGCATCCCAAAGTCCGCTATATGACAGATTCAATTATTAAGTGGGTACCTCTTCCTAGAGTAAATTCATTTGGTATTTAATTTCAAATTTTATTTTTTAATTGTGCATTTTTCTAGAACATAAAGTAAAAATATTTAAAATTGAGAACATAAGAATACTATTTCAGAAATGTTTTTCCTGTTTTATTGATGTGTGTTCTTTTTGCCACTATTTTTTTTTGTTAAATATTTAATTCATGGTGACAAAGATATACCACTTAAATGTTTTAATAGACTATCTTCAATATCCAAGAATATTTCTTTATGAAACATAATGGTTTTCTCTTTCTATTACTTGGGATCTCTTAATGATTTGCTGAGAACGGAACAAAACTGAATTTCATAAATACTAATCTAACCACAAAAATAGCCACTTAAATTTCTGTTTTTCCCAAATTATTTTCTTGAAAACATGACTCTTTCAGAAATTCCTACAAACACATACCAAGCAAACCATATTAAACTCTTAATGGATATATCTGAGACTATGCATCATTATTAATATTCTTATTTTTGGAGATAAGTATTTATCTTATTTCTTTTATTTATGAAGATTATGTTAACCACAAAATTCAATTCAGAATTACACTGTAAATGTAGTAATTATAAAAAATGACTTAAAATATTTAAAAATTAAACATTCTAATTCAGAAGCTATTTATAGAGCTTTCATTGATAAAACTGTTTATACTCTTTGAAAAAAGGTATAAAAGCCCTTCATGAAGATTTCTGCCCAGTGTAGATGAAGAAGGGAAAAGAAAGAAAGAGGGCCAAAAAATTATTTTGAGACCACCTGCCATTCTTTCTGTCATTGATTACTTGTGTTATTTTCAAATTACTGACATAATGAGAGTATCTCAGAACACTTCAAGAAAAGCCTGACAAAAAAGTAAAATTATCATGTTGAAGCTGATCTTTTTCCTAGTAACCCTGAGTCAGCCTTCTTAAAACTGTCAGTGTTCTGAATTTTCTTATTTGATTTTCAGAAAGTATCAAGATGAAAACATGGAAATTAGGTAGAGAAAAGCAAAGGTACAAGGATGAGAAGTTCTTAATACAATAGAGATTATATTATCTCATTATCAACTTTAAATGCATATCATTTAAAAAGTTCCAGTAGGCCACTGAGCACGGTGGCTCACATCTTTAATCCCCACACTTTGGGATGCCAAGGTGGGTGGATCACTTGAACTCAGGAGCTCAAGACCAGCCTGGCCAACATGGCAGAACCCGGTCTCTACTAAAAAAAAAAAAAAAACACACACACAAAAATTAGCCAGGTGTGGTGGCATGTGCCTGTGGTCCCAGCTACCCAGGAGGCTGAGGCACAAGAATCACTGAACCCAGGATGTGGAGGTTGCAGTGAGCCAAGATCACACCACTGTACTCCAGCCTGGGTGACAGAGAAAAACAGTATCAGAAAGAAAAAAAAAGTTCAGTATACCTACCATAAGTCACGGATGTGTGTAATATATTTGGGAATAGTAGATACAGAAAACCTCCTCCATTGATGATACCAGATATTACATAATCATATTTATATAATGCACTTTCATATAAATTGTGACTTTTGGGCTCAAGAACAATTCTCTGGGGTACTAGAGAACTTTCATCCCTATTTCACAGATGGGAAAACTAAGGCTGAGTAACTTGTCAAGGACTACACAGGGATTTGTGTAGGTAGGGCTGAAGTCCAGGTCTCTTGACTATACGATCAATGATCTTTTCACTAGAGCACTTTGAGTCTCCAGAAAACTGCAAATAAAAATTTATTGTATATTAATCCCCTTATCTACCAAGTCAAGATTCCGTTGAGTAAGTGCCATTCTTGGTGCCTCTCTGTTCTCTTTGGCTATGTGGATTTTATAACGTGTGTGTACGATTTATCCTCCCCCTTGGGAACTGGCCCCAAATGTGCTCCAGTATCCTCACCACTTTTCCCCTTGTTTAGTCCTCATCCTTAAAGTAAGACGAGATGATCGTAATCAGGAGTTGAGTACCTTGTCTGGTACTGAAGAAGCTGTGGAAGATAAAGTGAACATTTTCCTAGTGGAAAAAAGAAAGAAGAACCAAACCAAGACTAGAGACACAAATACTGCATTGACTTAAAGGTTCACCATACTGGGTACCAGTGAGAAGTCATCCCTGGAGAACCATGAGCTTCAGAAATACAGGCAAAATCAGATCAGATTGATAATCTAAAATGCAGTTCGTCTGCCTGTAGATAGAAGGAACATACCATAGTAATACTCATTGTTTTTATAGCCATTAAATAGCCATTAATGCAAATCTCTATTGTTTTAATGACTTCAAAATCTAGAATCAAATGAGGCACTAGATGTGTGATATTTAAAAAAATAAAATAATGTTTCAAGTACATAGTACTAGATGGGAAGACTAATTAATTACTGTTGATAATAATATTTCCTAAGTAGCATCTTTCTGTGTGTTGGTTTCTTTAAGTTATCTGTAGTCTTTGGTAGGACTCTCTCCCCTGATAGAGGGAGAGTGGAAATTTAGTACTCTGAAGCCCCGATAATGTCAGGAATTAGTCAGTCCATTTCCCCCACCTTTCACTGGTTCTCAAATGAAAGCAAATCATACAGGGAAATTGAAACCATAACTGCTTCTGTAACACTTTGTTCCTCAGGGGGTAGCTGGACTAAAAGGATGCACAACAGCAAAACGCACTTAAGGTACAAGTTATATGAGTCATCAGACACTGTTTGTATAATGCCAAAACATTCACAGGCTAAATTGAACCAGGATAATTTGTGAGCAATGTTCTGACCTCTAGCATTTCCCAGTCTTATTTGACTCTGTAGCTGAGAGGTATTTTTTAAGTGTGCCACTTTAGTATTGTGGTATCCCAAGCCCATTCTGTGCCAAGCCATATATCATGGCACTTTTTTTTTTATCCAAAAGGCAGAATGAGTAAAGATGGGACTGGAGGTTGATGGAGACAAAGGGCACGCTATGACAAAACAATATTAACTAACAGGGAATTGCTTTAGAAAACTAATACCAAAATACTGTAGTTTTCTGGAGAGAGCTTAATAAAACATATTGGTAAGAAGCTTCAGTGTCAAACACCAAACAGCAAACTCTCTTTTGACTTGTCCTAAAGAAATGTTACCTGAGTCTTCAACTGCTTCCTTCAGAATCATATAGTTAAATTTGCACCTTGGTGTTTAGCTACATCAGCATGACAGCATTTTGTGCCGGTAAAGAAGTACCCGAAGTGAACATTTCAATGCCCTGTAAAATTTTAACCAGGACTTGTGTAGGAGGGTTTAAAGAAGATGAATTGTGTCCATATTTTTAAAAGACAAAAATTCAAAAAATAAGTCCAGTAATCTTTTGGAATTTTTTAAATGGTTGTCTTAGGATTTTCAGATAGTAGTAAATATAGTGGTAAATACCAATCTTGAGATATATCCAGATGAATCTGGATATCACATGTCTACCAGTTTCCCCAAAGGTGGGAATTGTTTCCTTTTTTATCTCAAAAGCTCATGGCTTGGCTTGATCTAAAGATGTTTCTGGTCAAATATTGATTAAAAATTGAGATTCTTTTTGTTCATTTCCTCAGATTTACAGAGTATGATTAGGTGGAAACAATATTTTAAGGTCCAGTACTTTTATTAGAATCTTTAAAGTGTGCGGCTGGGACAGTGGCTCACGCCTGTAATCCAGCACTTTGGGAGGTTAAGGCAGGGATATCACTTGAGGTCAGGAGTTCAAGGCCAGCCTGGACAACACAGAGAAACCTGGTCTCTACTAAAAATACAAAAATTAGCCTTGTGTGGTGGTGCACACCTGGAATCCCAGCTACTCGGAGGCTGAGACAGGAGAATCGCTTGAACCAAGGAGCCTAGGGTTGCAGTGAGCCAAGATAGTGTCACTGTACTCTAGCCTGAGTGACAGAGTGAGACTCTGTCTCAAAAAAAAAAGTCATTTAAGTATGGATGTTGTGTCATATCTTTGCCTAATATGTAGTTATAGAGATTTTAGCTCAACAACCATTAATGAAGATATTTTCTTAAAAATATTCATGTATTTAAACTTGGCAAAATCATGAGACTGTTCTCCAAACTTGCTGTTAGCTTCATGTTCAAGAGTGGAATGCAACATCTCAAGAAACCAGGGGAATGCATTTTAGAATCAACTGTGCTTTTAGATTGTTTTCCTAGGCAGCAGAAACATGTAAATATCATTCTGAAGTAAGATTAATGAGTGAGAATCTAACCCAGATTCATGCTATTTATTTATTTATTTTTTGATGAGACAGAGTCTCACTTGTCTGTCCTACCCAGGCCAGAGTACAGTGGCATGATCTCGACTCACTGCAACCTCTGCCTCCTGGGTTCAAACAATTCTCCTGCCTCAGTCTCCCAAGTAGCTGGGACTACAGGCACCTGCCACCATGCCTGGCTAATTTTTTGTATTTTTAGTAGAGACGGGGTTTCTCTATCTCCTGACCTTGTGATCTGCCCTCCTCAGCCTCCCAAAGTGCTGGGATTACAGGTGTGAGCCACTGCGTCCTGCTGATTCATGCTATTTCTAAACCAAATTCTTTTTCCCTTATAACTTTCTGTCTATATAATTAAGAAACTGAAAATACTAAAATTTTCTTTAAAATAGATATAAATGTTTACATTACTTGGTATTTATAAGTATTTTCATCCTTGCCTAAATCATTGATTATTATTTTTAAATTGTTTTTGTTTAATGTTCTTACTTTGTTAAATGTTCTCATTGTAGGTGTAAACCACCAGAGGAGAATGTGTACAGTAGTCCCCCTTATCCACAGGAGATTAGTTCCAAGACCCCTGTGGACACCTGTAACCACAGAACCCTATATATACTATGTTTTTGAACTGAACCCCATGTGTGCTGTGTTTTTTCAGTCTGACCACTGAGATAGCTGTGATTAATGGAAGGTAGCCTATACAGCATGGACACATTGGACAAGGGATGATTCACTTCCTGGGCTGGAAACATGTGAGATTTAATCATGCTACTCAGAACAGTGCACAATCTCAACCTTATGCATTGTTTAGTTCTGCAATTTTCTCTTTCTTTCTTTCTTTCTTTCTTTCTTTCTTTCTTTCTTTCTTTCTTTCTTTCTTTCTTTTTTTCTTTCTTTCTTTTTATGTGAGACAGGGTCTCATTTCATTGCTCAGGCTGGAGTGCAGTGGCTCAGTCATAGCTCGCCGCAGCCTCCAACTCCTGATCCTCCTGCCTCAGTCTCCTGAGTAACTGGGACAACAAGGGTGTCCCACCAAGGCTGGCTAAATTTTTTTTTTTCTTAGTAGAGATGAGGTTTCACTATTGCCCAAGCTGATGTCAAACTCCTGGGCTCAACAGATCCTCCTACCTCAGCTTCCTGAAGTCCTTGAATTATAGATGTGAGCCACCATGCCTAGCATGGAATTTTTTATTTAATATTTTTGGACCACAGTTGACAACCTGAGTAACTAAAACCACAGAAAGCAAAACCACAGATAAGGGAGTCAGGTATTATATATTTACTTCTACCTGTTTTAGAAGCAAACACTTTTCAGTAACCAAGAAGTTACCATTTTCCCAACTTTTCCTTTTTCATAAATTGATAATTTTTCTTTTAGCTAAACTGATCACTTTCCTTAACAACATACAGCAGATTACATTTATAAAAAGGAACATTTAAACTGGGAATAAAAAACAATTATTCATACACTGTTCAACTCTTCAGTTAATCTAAGAGAAGCAGATCAAGAGTAAGATGGTGCTGCCAAAGGAATTGTCTGCTAATGATGTAGATTAGACACTGATGTCTGGAAAATATTAACAGTTTATCTTTTATGTGGAAAAAAATATTCATAACACATTTGGTAGACTTAATCTAGACATATTAACCAGCATGCTATAAAAGTTACAAAATAAGTTTTACAATTTTATATACTTATATTACATATATAGTTACAGGTGTTTTTTATTTCTCTATTTTTAATTTTTTTTCTTTTTCTTTTCCCAGATCTCATCTTGAATTGTAAGTTACAGGTGTTTAAAAAAAAACTTAATGCATTTTTCTCTTTTCTCTAAATCAAACTATTACCAGATTTATTTATCTAACCGCCTGTAAAATATCCAATGATAGTGGAGAAAAACTAAGTCCAAACAAATCATGAATATGGTAGTTTCCCTGAGGAAAATGTTACCATGTCATCTTTATCAAGTTCAGAATAACACTTTTGGGACACATCTACTCAGATTTTCTAAATATCATTTTCTTACACACAGAGTAAAGTACCATGTCTCCTCAATGTGTTGATGGCAGAATCAACATTCACTGAATGACTGGACCACTTCCTAATTGTTCATTTCAACTGCTTCATCACCAGCATTACAGTTGGTTTAGATCCATTGTTTTCATTTTTATCAAAAATAGACTTATTTCTATTTCTAGATGAACTCTTAGTTCTAATTTCAAAAATATAAATGTTTTTATTAATTGGATTCTATTGGCAAAAAACACATATTTCTTTTTCCCCCTACTCAAACCTCTTAATAAGAAATAAAGATATATACATATGTACCTATGCACATTTGTAAAACGTGTTTTGTAATGCATGCATACCGATAATGAAGAAAAAAGTGTACCATTGCTGATCAGAGACTTTGAAGCATTCCTCAAAGATACACTACAGGAAGAAACCACAGTCCAAATAGTGTTTTTAAAAAAAGTCCTTTTGTAGATGGGAGCAGTTGTTGAGATTCTGCAAACACAGTCACAAAATGCACAAAGTCGGATGCGTTCCTGGGAAAATCATCAGGTGAGCAATTTCGAATAGTTGAAATCTTACTCATTCCTTTTCCCTCATAATAATCTGTGGGCAGCTGCAGTGTTTACCCCAGGTCAAAGTACTGAATCTAGCTAAAAATACTGTCTCAGGGAGGTCTAATCTGAAATATGAATGGATAAACTACTTTTGGTATCCCCCAAAATAAGCTACCTACACAGTTAGCTTAATTAAGAAACTACCCAAGAAGGCTCCTCCCTCCCTGGATCTAATTTAAAGAATGAAATTCAAGGCTTCCAGCTGATTATGTAAAGGGAGAAGACTTTTGAGGACCTCAAGATGGCCCATAATGATCCCTGCGTTCTGGTATTGCACACCAATGTATAATCCTCTTCCATCTTCCAGTATGCCACACTTTGCACCCTGCAGACACATGCCAGGATGAGTAGAAGGAAGACCACCAGTACCATGAAAGAGATGCCAACAAGCTGAAGAACTGACACCTGAGAAAACAAAATAAAAAACTTCATAAGAACAATGATTTCCTCAGAGTTTATAAGATCCAAATATCTTGCTTATAAAATAAGCATAAACATGTAAAAAGGAAACAGTTACACATATTGGAAATAAAAAAGCAATTTTTAAAATGTGCTTTAAGTTTAGTTTATGCATTTATTTGTAAACATGATACGTCAGGTTCAATGCATATGCAATCTTTAATCACAGTAACACAATAAGGATTCAGTCTTATATCAAATTCAACATCTGTATTAGTTATTTACTGTTATATAACAAATTGCCCCAAAACTTAGCAGTAGAACCAATAAATATTATCTCAGTTCTTGTGGGTCAGGAATTGAGGCACAGTTTACCTGAATGCTTCTGGCTTAGAGCATCTCACAAAGTTGTGATTAAGGTGTTAGCTGTGGGCAACAGTCATCCCAAGTCTAAACTAGGGGAAAATTTACTTCCAAACTCACTTTTATGTATGTTAACAGGAGACCTCTAATCCACCCTGATTGTTGGTCCTCTAGCAACGACTGTATCCGTTCTTTGCTACATGTGCTCTTGCACAAAATGACAAGAGTGAGGGATGGAAGAGAGAGGGAGCCTAAAACATAAGGCATAATCTTTTAATAACCTCAGAAGCAACATCCCATCACTTTTGTCATATTCTCTTTTTTAGAGGTTAGTCAATAAAGGTAACCCATATTCAAGGGGAGAGGATTATACGTTGGTATGGAATACCAGAAGGCAGGGATAATTACAGGCCATCTCAAGGTCCTCAAAAGTCTTCTCCCTTTACATAATCAGCTGGAAGCCTTGAATTTCATTCTGTAAATTAGATCCAGGGATGGAGGAGGCTTCTTGGGTAGTTTTTTAATTAGAGCTCATTAAGTATCCTCTCTTCACTGTAGACTAAAAAGATGAGACATTATCTGCCTCCCACACACCCAACATACAGTAGTGAGACACACAAAGGATAACTGCTTATAAACATTTCAGAAAGAGGAAATGGAAAGCTCAAAAAAGCCACTGATCCTTAGAAATCCTGACATCCAACTGGGCAAATGTTGAAAGATCTTGATTAGATCTCAAAGCCTAGAAACGATTTTCCATGGCTTGCAGATCTGCCTCTGTGAGCAAAAAGATAAAAAGTTATCTTTTTTTTTCCTTTGGAATGACAGCATGTGTTGCTGACTAGTATGTGTATTTGTGTTTATGAAAGATTAGAGGATAGAGATTCAGTTGATAGACATGCAAATGTTAAGTATTATTCCTGGATTGTGGAATATTTTTCATCATTATGTGTATCTGTGTTTTCTAAACCTTCTCCAATACACATTTTCTGCTTTTTTTGTTTGTTTGTTTCTCACCCAGCCCAGAGTGCAGTGGCACAATCATGGCTCACTGCAACCTCTGCCTCCTGGGTTCAAGCAATGCTCCTGCCTTACCCTTCAGAATAGCTGGGATTATAAGCATTCACCACCACGCCAGGCTAATTTTTGTATTTTTAGTAGAGATGGGCTTTTGCCCTGTTGGCAAACTCCTGGTCTCAAACTCCTGACCTCAGGTGATCTGCATGCCTCAGGTCCCAAAGTGCTGGGATTACAGGTGTGAGCCACTGCATCTGGCCTTTCGTATTTTTTTTGAAGGATGGGAGAAAATTTACTTAATCCAAATACCCAAAGATGATGTAATGAACTGATTTTTTACTGTCAGATCACAAGATGAAAAAAAAATGTAAACTACACTGTCAACTTACTAATTCATGTCAAGAAATATTACTAGTAGCATTCTTTTCCTGCATGAATGATAATGTGAAAGCTAAGTCATAATGAGAAGGTGGAATGGTGAACTCCTGGGTTTGTATGGGAGATGTGTATGTTTAGTCTAGGGAAAGTTATATTATTAACCTCCCTGTATCTTAATTTCCTCCTCTATGTGATGTATATGACAGAGTTAACTAAATAACAATGCTACCTCTTGATGTGTTTGTGATAGTTAAGTGATTTAATATATTCTGTGTGCTTAGAATTTCGCCTGCTGCTATTAACAATAGTTAACAGTGTGTAAGCACATGGAACCAAAAGAAGATACCTATTCTGGAAGCAACATTTAGGACTTAGCATTTCCTTCAAGGTGACTATAAATATATTATCTATCACAGTTTGTGGCATCACTTTTTCCTCTAGAGCTCTTTCACAATTTCTTTTCAGCATAATTTATGTATAATTTATAAAGCGAAAAATGAAATCAACGATCACTGGTATTTTGTTTTACCCTGGTGATACAATAGCAATTTTCTCATGCTTAGAATTAACTTTCAGATCACCTGTGAGTTATAAAATGTACTTCTATAACCACTACATCAAAATTTGTCATTAGTCCTGAAAATCAATTCATATCGAGCATGATGAATCATGACATCATGTCATTCTGTGTGTTGTTTTTTTAGTATTTTTCATTTTTTCTGTTTAGAAAAATACAAGAATAGGATGCTCATGATTCATGTCATAGTTAAATTTATAAAACAATTCTAAAACAATTATTTTAGTAGTAATCAGGATAGCTGAAACCCATGAGTTAGTAGGGATATAATTATCTTTCTAAAGTCTGTCTCTCAGACATAACACGTAAATATGGATCCCACGAACTCCCAAGAACTTTCTGAATTATCAGACAATAAAAGTGACCAGATTAGAAGGGCAGCCTTCCCCCTCTACAGTTGTTTTTCCTGTATTCATCCCTCTAAATAAAGTCATTCAAATCTGCATGGTAAGCTCATCATTTTCATGCTTGCAGACTGGATACATGGGCTTTACTTTTTAAAGGATAATCTCTTGGACACAATGGATTTGTTAAAGAAAAAAATGTAAGAGTAATGAAGGAAATGTGGATATGAAACTTCAGTAATATTTATTAATGCCATTCATTGGTACAGAGAGAATCAGACATTTTGTAATTTTTCTTTCAGAGTTGTGCTACTCAAAAGTATTATACTTGGTAATCTGGTATGTGAACTGATAGCTTCTGATCAACAACAGAATATAAATCAATGCATTTCTTCCCTTATTTTTTTGCAAGCCCCTTATCTCAGTGTGGACCAGTAATAAACATTTTACAGACCAGAACTTTGAGCAGTGCTGAGCTGGAGTATTGCAGGTGACATTTCTGCTTCCTGCCCTCTGTCCATGTTATGGCACAAGGGTCTGGTTTTGACCCTGCTGCTCATTTCCAGTGTGATCCTGTTGAAATTCATTTAAGTGCTTTGTATCTTGCTCTTCTCTGCGTGAAGAGGATGTGGTACTGATAATCCCTGAAGTCCCTCCTAGAGCTATAATTCAAATTTATACAATGATGACATTTACGTTAGTTATAGCCATGGCTGGCAACAGAGAAAAGGCTAAGTAAATTATGGAAATTAAACAGTATAGTATCAAAATGTAGACTATGGATATGGTACAAGATAGAAACATGATTATAATAAATAAACAGTATGTCCTGTGCTATTTGCATATATACTTTACTACAACCATGGAAAAATACATGTGCAAGAGAAGACTGAGCCTAAATTAAAAAACAGTTTTAAAGCATTCTGAAACTATGGGGCTTGTACATTCATTTTGTTTCTTTATCTAAATGTTTAACATGGTTATCTTATTTACATATATAAATAAATAGCATACAAATGCCCTCAATAATAATACCCTTATGATTTTTAAGTCTTTTTCTATATACTTTAATAGATGGAGCTGCCTTCTTTCCACTATTTGGGATTTCCTATGGCATCTCTCAGTTCCTTGTTCTTGCACCACTTAAGCCTCTTCCAGAAGAAATGTTTGTATACTTCTGGCCACTCCAGAGCCAAAGACACCATTCACGGACAGTGCTTACAAAACATTCTATTATATTAATGCAGGCACAGCTCCTGGCTAAGGCTGTCCCTCCACCTCTCCTTGAGACTGTATTCCAGTCTTCTGAGGAACCTTAAATCACTCCCATTTGTAAAAGCAAAGTTTCCTCCCTTGACCCTGCACCCTTTTCCAGGGGTTTTCTATCATTTCTTCCCTTTCACAGACTTTTAGAATGAGTTGTTTAAGCCAAGTTGCTCAATTCTCTTTGCCTCACCTGCCTCCAATCAGTCCACCACCCTATTACTATGTTAACAGCCCAGAGCTTCTCTGGCTCTCATGAACCCCATGTAATTAAATCCATTGACTCTTTATTTCTATGTCTGTTGGTTTTAGAATTCACTCTAGAATAAAACAGAAGGAAAATTTGTTAAGGGATTTTAGGTAGCACCCAGATCTCTAAGAGGACAGGAAGACAAGCTCTATAGCTGACCATCCAGGAGCAAGACCCAACTATAGCAACTGCAGAGAAAACACCACTGCTACTACTGTTCTGCATTGATAAAGCTCCAGGCTGGATGATAGAAGCTCTGCTACTCTCATCCTTGAGTAACTAAATCCTTCTACTACCTTGTATGCCAGAAGACCAGTTCTCCCCAATGTGGCCTTCTCCTCCTCCTGCTAAATAAAGGAGCTAGTCATTAATCAACATTTCTATGAGTTACTTATCTCTACATGCTGACAGCCTGAGGTGACCTGTCACACCTGAATGTTATGCATCAATATTATTTCAATGCAACAATACTATTTTATAATATCATTTCTATTTTATAATCATGAGATTTACAATGATTTTGAATATTTATGCATATTTTATAGGTGTGTGTATGTCTTCAAAAATAAACCCTTTATCTGTAGAGCTGTATTACAGTTTTCATGCGGCAAAACTAACATTGCTTATGCAAAATGAGAATGCTGTTTCATAATTTGTGGCATCAACAAATTCAAGCAAGTTCAGTTTGCCATTTCAGATTTTTGTTGTTGTTGTTGTTAAAATAAGGCTCCTTTTATTTAAATGTAATTGATGTTGTAGCAATACTTGCATTTCGATTCTGAGATCCAAGCCATAAAGTGCGATTTACTGATTCAGTTTATGGTTTGTTTCCCTTTCTGTCCTCCCCCATCAATATTGTCCAAAAGTTAATGAATCGTGTCCGTCAAAGATTTGTACTAATTACCTTGTTTCCATAAAAACAGACTTACCACTCTGCCAGTTTTTTATTCTGTAAGCTTGCCTGTAGGAAATGATCCATTAGTTAAAAATTAAAAAGAAATTAGAAAATGTTTGTCTCCATAAATCTGGCAATGGCATAGACCTTGGTTTGTTTCAGCTTTTTTCCAAAAAGAGAATTTTTAAAAATCTATTATGGCAACTATATTTTCTTTAATCTGTTTCCTGAAAACTAATGAAGAAAACTAATTTTCATAGTCTTATGATGTATTCTTTGTAAACAAGACACAATGTTTTCTCACCATTGGAATTCACATAAACATTTAATTAGATACAATCTTATCTTGGAGAAGATGGTGACAAGAATTTGTAGGGGAAAGTTTCAGAGGAGGGACCTTTTCAGATAAAAAACTTCAGAAATCTGCCTAAGGTATTCCTGCGTCTTTCTGGAGTACTAGGCCATGAATGTAAAAGTGAAATTCTACAAAGCCAAGCTAAAAACAAGAGAAGAGCTGTAAACCAAAGTTTCCAGGACTTACAGTAGGCAGAAAGCCATTCAGACTCCAGCCATAATGGACACAGAGTCCAAAGTAATCACCTGGAGCATTTAATGTGGACTCTGGTTGGGTCAGCCTTACCAGTAGGACTGCACATGCCCTGAAGTGATGGCTACTCTAGACTCATGCAGTAAGGTTTAAACATGGGCCTTGATTGGTATGATTAATGGCCTGCCAGGACTAAGTCTAACTTCCATTAAAAGATGAAAAGAAAATTTATATATCCAACAATGTAAAATTAATATGGTCAGTATCCAGTGAAAGATTACTATACATGCAAAAACAAAGTAAAATATGATTCTTAGCCAGGAAAAATATCCACCAAGAGAAACCGAATTTCAAATGAGTAAAGATTATGGAACTAGTAGATAAATACTATAGCTGTTATGACAATGTTTGGGAATTCAAATGAAAATATGAACATAATGAATTCAAATGAAAACATGAACATAATGGAAAGTGGCTTTTATAAAAAAATTACAAAGTGGAACTCATAGATAAAAATTCACTACCTGCAGTCAAACAAAACCACTGGATGGGCTTAACAAAAGATGAGATTGTGGGGAAAAAATTGAAGATTTAGTGATAACTTGAAGATTTAGTGATAGAATGTAACCAGCTTAAGACACAGAGAGAAAAAAAATACTGAAATGAAAATTGACACAACCTCAGTGTCAAGCTATGTAACATACATGTAATTGAAATTCCAGAATTTGGAAGGGATCAGTGCACAAGATTTATTTGAAGAACTAATAGCCAACAGTTCTCCAAATTTGGTGAATTCTGTAAAGTTACAGTTCCAACGAGTTCAGTGAACTCCAAGCAAGGTAAACCATGCCAATAAACACTATTAAGTAAAAGCCAGTAGTAAAGAGCAGTCTAAAAAACAGCCAGAAACCACACACATGCACAATGTGTAGAGAAACAAAAGTTTGACTGCAAACTTCCCCCAAACACTATGAAACCCAGATGACATTTTAATGTGCTGAAAGAAACAAACCACCAGGAATGTTTACATTCTCCCCAACCTATCATTCAAGATTGAAGCCTAAATAAAAGCTTTATTCAGTCATCAATAACTCAGAAAATGCGTGTCAAACAGAACTGCACTACAAGAAATATTAAAGTCATTCAGCCAGAATGTAAATAATACCACATAGGAACAGATCTGTACAAAGAAGTGAAGTGTGTCCTAAATGTAAAATGTGAGTAAACATGAAATACTTTTTTTTCTTAAATATTTGTTGATTGGTTAAAATAAAAAGAATAACATGTATTGTAGGGTTGATAACATATGTAAAAATACCATATAAAACAATAATAGTACAAGGAACTGGGGGCATGTGAAATGAAAGTATGCTCAAGAAAGAAAAGAGAGGGGAGAAAAAGGAGAAAAAGATGAAGCAAATAGAAAATAAATGTCAAGATGGTAGACTAAAACCAACCATATCAATAATCTCTTTAAATACAAATGGTCTAAACATTTCACTTAGAAACTAGACATTATCAAAACCAACTTGTAGATATAGAGTATCTACAAAAATACTCACTTAAGATATAAGGTAAAGTAGGTAAAGATTAAAAGGGCAAACAAAGATATACTGCCAAATCATTAACCATAAGAAATCTGGAAGAACATACGAATATCAGAGACCTGGAGTTCAGAATAAGGAACATAGCCCAAAAAAAGTACTAGTCAAGAAGGCATAATGATGACAAATGTGAATATAAACAATAAGAGGACTTCCAAGGTATCCAGAAGGGAAACTAACAGAACTGACAGGAAAAACGGAAAAATTGACAATAACAATTGGAGATTTTAACATTCCTTTCTGAATAATTGGTAGAACAAGTAGAAATGCCAGAGAAAGGATAAAGAAGAACGACTAACACTGTCAACCAACCTAATTGGAATTTATTAAACACTGCACCCAAATGCAGGAGAGTATACATTCTTTTCAAGTATACATAAATATATATCACACTAGATGCCAAGCCATTAACCGATTATTCTTAAATTAAAAAAACCTAAATTTAAGGTAAAATATTAAGTATACACAGTATATCTATTCCAAAATGGAATTAAATTAGAAATTAACAAGAGAAATATATCTGGAAAATACAACAAATAATATTCAAACTACACATTTCTAAAAAATTATGGATAAAAAACACAGGAGAAATGAGAAAATGTTTTGAACTGAATGACAATAACGTATTATGATTTTTATAATGCAGCTAAAGCATTGTTTAGGTGACATTTTACAGCATCCAATGCTTCTTATGTTAGTAAGGAAGAAAGACCTCAACTCAATTACCTACAATTTCAGAAAAAATAAGCCAAAAAGAGAAATTTTAATTCAAAATTAGAGAATAAAATAATGATTTAAGAGTAGAAATCGTGAAAATCAGGCAAACAGAGAATTGATAAGAATTGATAATACAATAATAATTAGAATCATAAAAATTAGGCAAACAATAGAGCGACTTGATAAAAGATGGTTAACTGTAACAATAACAAAATTGATAAATAATGAGACTGACAGAGGGGGGACAGAAATTACCAATATCAAGAATGAAAAAAAGAGGAGGGCATCACTATAAATCTTATAATTATTAAAAGATAAAGAAATGCTATCAGCAACCTTATGCCAATGATGAACAGCTTACATAAGATAAGTTTCTTGAAAGACATAAAAATGCAAAACAGAGAAATCTAAATGTCTCTATAACTATTAAGTTGAGAATGTAAAACTTTAACACTTCTTCCCAAATAAGGTCCAAATAACTAATTATCTCAAATATTTAAAGAATAAACAGTCTGAATCCTTACAAAACATTTCAGAAAATGAAAGAAGGGACACTTCTCTACTCATTTAACGTGACCATCACTGCTCTTGTGTGAACATTAAATTTAAAAAGGAAAACTACAGATCAATATCCTTCATATTGATAGATTTAAAAATCCTTTAAAATATATTAGCTATTCACATCCAGCAATATATAGAAAAGATAATAAGTATTGACAATTAGGGGTTTATTCCAGGAATATGAGTTTGATTTGATACTTCAGTCAGCTAATGGAATTTCTTGTATTAGTGAAATAAAAAAGAAAACCCATATGATCACGTCAGTACATCTTTAAGAAATCACAAAATTCGGCCGGGCGCGGTAGCTCACTCCTGTAATCCCAGCACTTTGCGAGGCCAAGGCGGGTGGATCACGAGGTCAAGAGATCGAGACCGTCCTGGCCAACATGGTGAAACCCGTCTCTACTAAAAATACAAAAATTAGCCAGGTGTTTGACACGCGCCTGTGGTCCCAGCTACTTGGGAGGCTGAGGCGGAAGAATCCCTTGAACCCTGGAGGCAGAGGTTGCAGTGAGCCGAGACTGTGCCACTGTGCTCCAGCCTGGTGACAGAGCAAGACTGTCTAAAAAAAAAAAAAAAAGAAAGAAAGAAGGAAAGAAATTACAAAATTCAACACTCATTTGTGAGTAAAAAGAAATTAGTAATGTAGAAATAGAATTCCCACAATCTGTTAGCATTTATGCAAACCAATAGCAAACACCACTTGAAATCTTGTTTCTTTTTATTATGTTAAAGAACAAACCAAGAATGTTGGCCGGGAGCTGTGGCTCATGCCTGTAATCTCATCATTTTGGGAGGCTGAGGCAGATCACCTGAGGTCAGGAGTTCAAGTCCAGCCTGGTCAACATGGTGAAACCCAGTCTCTACTAAAAATACAAAAATTAGCCAGCCATGGTGTCACATGCCTATAGTCCCAGCTACTCAGGAGGCTGAGGCAGGAGAATCGCTTGAACCCAGCAGGGAGAGGTTGCACTGAGCCAAGATTAGACCACTGCACTCCAGCCTGGGTGACAGACCAAGACTCTGTCAATAAGGTAAGAAAAAGAAATACAGTAGAAAAGGAAGAAGAAAAGCAGCCTTTATTTATAAAAGGCATGGTTTTTGTAGAATATCCTGAGGAATTTTTTCTCTTAAGTACTAGAGTTGAGATGTAAATTTAGCAAGTCAGGATACAAAAATAAAATGCAAAATCCTGCTGTATTTCTATATGCTAGAAATGAATGAGTAGAAATTGAAACTAAATGATACCATTTATAATATTATTTAAAATCTGAAATATATATAGATAAATCTTTTTACAATATTTCATGCCATTTACCAAAAGCACCTGATGTTGTTTTCATTTATATGATTGAAAATGAAATTGCTTAAAGTATAAACTTTGTTGACCTCATTAATTTTGCAGAAAAGTGAGCCAGAAAATTTTATGATTACTCAGGAAATCATATTAATAAAGTATTATTATTTTGTTATATAAAATTATGACACCAATTTTTAAAAGGAATTTGTAAATTTATGTTGTTTCTTATGTGTTATTATAAACCCTATTGTATTTTATAAGTAATAATATATTTTTAAAAGGAAAAGATATGCAAGGCCTAGACTCTGAAAAAACTACATAACAGCACTGAGAAATTTAAAAGATATAAATACATGAAGAGGGACCATGTTCATGGACCAGTTGAGTTAATATTTTTAGGATCTTAAATTTTCGCCTAGTTAAACTAACTCAACCTCAATGAAGATACCAAAAGGCTTTTTGTAGAAATTGACAAAGTGATTGTATGAATGTATATAGACATGCAAAGCATCCAGAATACCCAAAACAATTTTGAAATAGAAGCACAAAAGTAGAGGAGCTTACAAAAGCTGATTATCAATTTCCTATAAAGATACTGTAAGTAATTTGCTCACATTAGAGACTCCAAAAATAAACTCACAGATATATAGTCAGGATTTCTTGGAACACAAAAAATATAAGCCATAAGAGGAAATATTAATAAATTTAACTTCATCATAATGATAAGTAGCTGCAATTTAGTTTTTGTTGTCAATGATAATGTTCTTCCTTTTATTTTTTTCCTCAACTTTCTAATTATGAAATTTTAAAACGTACAGAAAAATATACCATTTAAGAGGCGACAGATGTCATAAACCTACTCTTGAACTACTTCAGTATGTATTATCAAAGAATAAAGGCCATCTCCTACTTAATCACAGTACCATTATCTAGTCAAATTAGCAATAATTCTATAGTATCATCTAATATCTAGAGTTTTCCCAGTTGTCCCAGCATTATTTACAGCTATTTTCCCCCCAAACAGGATATAATCCAAACTCATCTAGAACTGTCTCCCTGTATTTTCCCCCAACAGCATTGATTTTGCAAGTAGCCCAGGAAAACTGTATTTTAGAAATTCCTATATTTTTCATATGTCTTATTGTTTCTTCTTAATATCATTTAACTTCTTCCTTTGTCTCTTTTATTTCTGTAACTTGAAAATTAGGTTTAGAAACTTGGTGATGTTCAAGTTAAATACTTTGTGGGAAGAATGGTAGATGAGTATCTCCTGTCACATCAGTTGCGAGGCACACAATATCAGGTGGTCCCTCATTAGTGATGTTTGCTAAAAGTGGCCACTGAAACATTGCTTCATAGTGAAAGTACATTTTTTCCTTTGTAATGAGTACATAATATTTGGGCCACAAAGGTTTTGTTCTCAGACTTTCATGTTACAGTTTCAGAATCCATTGGTAATCATTGAGTAAGTCAGTTTATTGGGACAAAATGATGATTTTTAATTTGATCACTAGCTGACACTCTTCTGTAAGAAGGCTTATATCCTCCTATTTAGTGTTACTAGGGACATGAATTTGTATTTATTCAGTATAGTAAAATCTATTGCATATATTATTTTTTTAGATTCTTAAATTACTCTGACTTTGGCCACAAGCCTCTTCAAACTGACTTATATTTCTGTTTATGGAACCCACTGGTCTTTAAGAATTTCTCTACTGTCTGGCACAAAATGCCCTTGGCTTGTCTTAGGATTTTTTTTACGTCAGACTTTGAATCACTGTTTCTCCATCCAGCTCTGGTTCCTTTTTATGGGGAATGATATTTAGAACCCAAGATCCAGATACTATGTATGTTAGTTGCTACTGGCGTATCATTGTTTCTGAGATTTCCACTGGAAAGAGCAAGGCAATATATTCTAAAAAACACAGGGTCATGTGAATAATTCTAATTCAGTTGCAATATTACAGTTTTTCTTAATTTTTATATTTCTCTTTTCTCTTAAAGTGATATCAGTTCTTAAGAATATTCCATTTACTTATATTTTTACATATTTGTGTTATTATATTTTATATAATAGTTTTGTAATGACAATAACAGTGTCACTACTAACAGAACCCTACTGGGTGAAATTTAAGATTTCCTTATGTATATCCAACCAAGTATGTACAGAGTGTAAAAATTTACCTAAACATATTCTTCCATGTATAGTTATATTAATAATATAACATATATTAGGTTTATTTGTCTTTGTATTCAGTTTTAGAACTTTTAAATTTTACTTTTTTCAGCATGAAATACATATCTGAAGAGTCAAAATTCTGTAAAAAGTTATACTCTGAGAAATCTGACTTCTAATTGTCCCTAATTCTGCTACTCTATTCCCACCTGCCTACTATAAATAATTATTATTACTACCTGGTTTGTCCCCTATGTGTCATTTTTTGGTAAAAGTAAGCAAATATGTATGCAGGTGTATATGAATGTGTATGTATGTATACACACACGCACACAAACTCACATTCTATTTCCATTTCTTTTTTAGACACATAGACAAATGAATACGTTTTTTTCATTTCTCATTTAACATATATGCTAAAAATTATTCCATATCAGTTTATAGAGATCTTTCTCATTTTTTTAACAGATGCACAGATCTCCATTTTATAGATGTGCAGTGCCGTTCAGGGAGTTTTCTTAGGCTCTACTAACCATTCAGACTCAGAAGACTCTCAGTCTACTTAGAAGGATAAAGGATGGGAACCTTGAGGGCAACATCAGTTGTTTCTCTCACTTGTTCCATGCAGCAGTCTATCCCAGTGACAGCCCAAAGGCAATTCAAGAGCTCCTTTCTCTAGGCGACACATCTTAGGTGCAAGAAGATGAGATCCACATCAGACAGGATAGAGATAGGGATGGGGGAAGAGGCCAGGCTACCACTGAAGCCAGTATCTTTTATAATAGTTGAATAGGCATAGTTTTCAGGGTCTCCATGAGACATATGCCCAGTTACAAAAGTGAAGGTGCTTATAATTTATTTATGATTATCCCCAGTTCAGATGCATCCTACGAGTCAAGGTCTCGTTTTTAACAGCAGCAAGATTGCTGGGATATAGTTGGCTTTCTACCTTTATCAGGTTGCCAGGATTAATGTTGGACAGTTAAACAAAAGTTAAATTCTCATGCAGAAGGGAAAAGGAGTTTGATTAATGCTTTACCCCCAGAATGTATCATAGTTTATTCAACCAGCTCCCTGTTGATGAACATTTTGGTTATATTCAATCTTTAACTACTACAAATAATGTTGTAATGTGTAACTACATGCATGTGCTATTTTATATTTGTAGAGATGAATATTCACAGTAGATTCCTGGAAATGGGATTTGCTAGATGACAGGTTAAACACCCTTTCTTCCAACTTTTGTTGGAAATTGCCAAATTCCCCTTCATAAGCATCGAATCGTTTTGTCTTCCCTCCTAGAGTGCATGAAAGTTACTCTACCCACAGCTTTTCTAAGAGGATACTATGGCAAACTTTTGATTCGTAAATCTGATACTTCAACACTACTATCTCAGTATATTATAAATGGTATTTATTTTATGTATGAAGTTGGTTTTCTTACGTTAAATGCAATTATATATTTCTTTTTAGTGAACCATCTGTATATAACTTTGGTCCATTGTTGTTAGGTTTTAAACTTTGTATTCTTTTCCAAAGAGCTCTTTATCTGGAAGTTAACCCTTTGTACTACAAATTACAAATATTTTCTCGCAGTTTGTCATTTGTCTATTGAATATGCTTACAGTGGTGGCTTTTAGGTTTTTGTTTTTGCTATGCAAAGTGTTATTTCTTCCAGAATTCAGGCGTGATCCCTGCCTTATCCAAGTTATAATATCCATGTTTTCTTGTTATATTGCATATTTTTATTTTTTGAATTTATATTTGGAATACATTTAGATTATATTCCAGTATAAGGTTTGAGGTTTTAACTAATTTTTTGTGTTTCTAAATGGCTATTCATTTCTTCCAACACTATTTTAAAGAATCCTTTTCACTTTTAATTATATTAAATTTCATTTTTTTCTCTGTAAATAATATCAATAGTGAGCTAAGTTTACCTGTGAATGGCAAATAAGAATGGAATTTTACATGATAATAAATCAATTATTTTCAGTTTACTTAAGCTAGATTACCTAATTTATCTTTGTAAATAATTTTAAATATTCTGTGTTAAATATAACACAGAATAACATGTATGAACTCATTTACCCAGTTTCTTACTTATCATTTCATAAATTCATCCAAGTGAAATAATCAGTCCAATCTCACTCTCAATACCAATCAGCATCCGGGGGAGGGCAGTGCATGGTTTTATGCTGAATTGCACTAACCAGGAGCAGACGATGATCCCTTCCTCGACAAGTGTTTCATAAAAGTGTACTTTCAGGCAGGGCGAGGTGGCTCACACCTGTAGTCCCAGCACTTTGAGAGGCTGAGGCGGGCAGATCACGAGGTCAGGAAATCTAGACCATCCTGGCCAACAAGGTGAGACCCCGTCCCTACTAAAAATACAAAAATTAGCTTGATGTGGTAGTGCGTGCCTGTAATCCCAGCTACTTGGGAGGCTAAGGTAGGAGAATCGCCTCACCCAGAAAGTCGGAGGTTGCAGTGAGTCGAGATCTCACAACTGCACTTCAGTCTGGCCACAGGCGAGAAGCCGTCTCAAAAAAAAAGGACTTCAAAGAAAAGCTTACAGAGTGGATTTTAGTTTTCTACCCAATCTGAGGAATCTGTATAGAAAGCAAACTACCAGTCAGTAAATAGTCTTTTTTTGATAGCAACCATGGATTTTTGTGTATACCAAAAAAATCCTTTAAAAAATATTATTAGCACAATTAATGAGAATGAAGATTCCTGACAACATCCGATTTACAAGAACTAAAAAGGAATTTCTAATAAACTGTATCCTGTTGATAACTTCTATATACGTGGCAACTATGAAGGCAGCCTTTCCCCCCATCAACTAAAGAATTACAGAAACATTTTTTATTTCCTCTACTCCACAGTTGTATCGACATGGTAATTAAAGAGTTTCGGCCGGGCGCGGTGGCTCAAGCCTGTAATCCCGGCACTTTGGGAGGCCGAGGCGGGTGGATCACGAGGTCAAAAGATCGAGACCATCCTGGTCAACGTGGTGAAACCCCGTCTCTACTAAAAATACAAAAAATTAGTTGGGCACGGTGGCGCGTGCCTGTAATCCCAGCTACTCAGGAGGCTGAGGCAGGAGAATTGCGTGAACCCAGGAGGCGGAGGTTGCGGTGAGCCGAGATTGCGCCATTGCACTCCAACCTGGGTAATAAGAGCGAAACCGTCTCAAAAAAAAAAAAAAGAGTTCCAAGTATTTCCAACATCCGTAATGCTTTAACAGGCAGTTTTGTAGTGAGGAAGCTTTTGGAATGTGGGAGTGTTGTTAGTAACGTTTTATGTGACTGGTCAACGTTAATTAAGGACTCAGACCCAAGCTAAATGAAGGGGATGGATTATTAAGAGAGAGATTACTCGGGTGGCTCAAGCCTGTAATCCCAGCACTTTGGGAGGCCGAGGCGGGTGGATCACGAGGTCGAGAGATCGAGACCAACCTGGTCAACATGGTGAAACCCCGTCTCTACTAAAAATACAAAAAATTAGCTGGGCATGGTGGAGCGTGCCTGTAATCCCAGCTACTCGGGAGGCTGAGGCAGGAGAATTGCCTGAACCCAGGAGGCGTAGGTTGCGGTGAGCCGAGATCGCGCCATTGCACTCCAACCTGGGTAACAAGAGCGAAACTCCATCTCAAAAAAAAAAAAAAAAAAAAAGAGAGAAAGATTACTCATGTTGAATTGATTTTGCCCACCTGTTAAAACCCTGAAACCCTAACTTGCGATCAACAGAGCACTGTTGGCTGTGCTGATTGTGTATAAATGAACAGCCAGAAGTAAATTCAGTGTTATGTTATACAACGAGCCATAGAAAATACTATCAGTTTTGAAAATGTAAAAAAATTGTGTAAGTTTGTCTCACAAGTAGGGGTAGCTCTTTTCTGGATGATACTGGGGTTCATTTCCTATTATGTTTTTAGTATATTAAAGGTAGAATGATAGGAAGGCATAATTTTGATTAAACATAATATATATAGATAGATATATATATATACACACACACACACACACACACACACACACACAATCTTCCATGGGTACTGAGGGATGGCTGTATATATACAGCTGGTATTCACGTTTATTCTAGAACCCCCAACAATATCAAAACTCATAATGTTCAAGCCCATTATAGCTGGCTTTCCATATCCATTGGTTCTGTATGCTCAGGTTTTGAGGGATCAGATCAAATCCACTCAATTGAATCCATAATTGAATCGCAGATGTGGAACCCACAATTATGGAGGGCCAACTTGTACACACAGATATAGTTATTTAACATCCTCACAGCAACCCTAGAAGTAGATATTTGTTATGCCTGCTTTATCTGATTATGTTCTATATTTTGCTGCCAGTATCCACTTCTCTCCCCAGAGTTATTCTTTGCTAAAAGCTGAACCAACTGGGCTGCTTTCATTACTGACGCTCTTCCATGGATATGTGAGATGAAAGAATCATCATACTTCCCCACACCCCCAACAAGAGAAAACAACTTGTCTTTCACTTCTTATTATTTCTTCCATATATCAGAGGTTACTTTGGTGGGAGGTTGGAAATAGCTGTGTCAGAGCTGCTGAGTAGAGCCTTTATTCCTTCATCATCATGCAAAGCCTTTCTAGTAGCTGCTGCCCACTCTTCCTGGAATGAGCAAAACTGTTTTGCTATGTGAGGAGTGCTGATTGAATTGATTCCATCACTTATGTACTTCCTTGGAGTTGATGTGTTTGTTAAGAAAACAAAAAGGACAAAGATAGAACTGGCATGCGTTTTATAACAGGATCAGTTTGCTGATAATACATTATATTAAAGGTAGAATGATGGGAAGACATGGTTTTGAATGAACAGACATAATAAATAATGTACTGAAGTGAAAGAAGACCATAAATCCTCTCCAACAATTTTTTTAATTTTTAATTTTTGTGGCTACACAGTAGACACATGTGTACATATATGTGTATGTGTGGATATATATATATATATACACATACACACACATACATACAGACAGACACAGGAGGTGTATATATATGTATGGGTTACATGAAATATTTTGATACAGGCATGCAATCCATCATAATTACATAATGGAGTACAGGGTATCCCCTCAAGCATTTATCCTTTGTGTTACAAACAATCCAATTATACTCCTATTTTTAAATGTACCATTAAGTTATTAACTATAGCCACCCTGTTGTGCTATCAAATGGTAGCTCTTAGTCATTCCTTCTGTTTTTTTTTTGTACCCATTATCCATTCCCACCTACCTCCCACCCCACCCCCAATACCCTTCCTAGCCTCTGGTAACCATCCTCTACTCTGTGTCCATTAGTTCAATTGTTTTGATTTTTAGATCCCACAAAGAAGTGAGAACATGCCATGTTTGTCTTTCTGTACCTGGCTTATTTTACTTAACATAATGATCTCCAGTTCCATTCATGTTGCTACAAATTACAGGATCTCATTTTTTTATGAATGAGTATTACCCCATTGTGTATATGTACCATATTTTCTTTATTCATTCTGTAGATGGACACTTACATTGCTTCCAAATCTTGGCCATTGTGGACAGTGCTGCAACAAACATGGGAATGCAGATATCTCTTCAGTATGCTGATTTTCTTTCTTTTGGGTATATACCCAGCAGTGGGATTGCTGGATCATATGGTAACTCTACTTTCAGTTTTTTGAGGAAACTCCAAACTATTCTCCGTAATTGTTGTAGTAATTTACATTCTTACCAGCAGTGTACAATTGTTCCCTTTCTCCATGTCTTCACCAGCATTTGTTATTGCCTGTCTTTTGCATATAAGCCATTTTAACTGGGGTGAGATGATATCTCATTATAGCTGTGATTTGCATTTCTATGATGATCTTTGATGTTGAGCAAATTTTCATATGCCTGTTTGCCATCTCCATGTCTTCTTTTGAGAAATATCCAGATGTTTTGCCAATTTTTTGACCAGATTGTTTTATTTTGTCCTATAAATTTGTTTGATCTTTTTATGTATCCTAGTTATCAATCTCTTGTCAGATAGGCAGTTTGCAAATATTTTCTCCCGTTATGTGGATTATCTTTTCAGTTTGTTGATTGTTTCCTTTGCTGTGCAGAAACTTTTTAACTTGATATGATCCCTTTTGTCTATTTTTTTGCATTGGTTGCCTATGCTTATGGGGTATTACTCAGGAAATTTTTGTCCAGACCAGTGTACTAGAGAGGTTCCCTAGTGTTTTCTTGTAAAAGTTTTATAGTCTGATGTTTTAAGTCTTTAATTTATTTATTTTGCTTGTCTGTTTGTTTGTTTATTTGAGACGGAGTCTCACTCTGTCACCAAGGCTGGAGTGCAGTGGGGTGATCTTGGTTCACTCCAACCTCTGCATCCGTGTTTCAAGTGGTTCTCCTGCCTCAGCCTCCCAAGTAGCTGGGACTACGGGCATGCACCACCATGCCCTGCTCATTTTTAAAAAAATTTTTAGTAGAGATGGGGTTTCACCATGTTGGTCAGGCTGGTCTCAAACACCTGACCTCAGGTGATCCACCCCCCTGAGCCTCCCAAAGTGCTGAGATTGCAGGTATCAGCCATCTTTAATTCATTTTGATTTGATTTTTGTATATAGTGAAAGAGAGGGGTTTAATTTCATTCTTCTGTGTTTAGATATGCAGTTTTCTTAGCACTGTTTATTGAAGAGATTGTCTTTTCTCCTGTGTATGTTCTTGGTATCTTTGTCAAAAATGAGTTTATTGTAGGTGTATTGATTTGTTTCTGGATTCTCTATTCTGTTCTATTGGTCTATGTGTCTGTTTTTACGCCAGTACCATGCTATTTTATTTACTATAGCTCTGTAGTATAATTTGAAATCAGGTAATGTGATTCTTCCAGTTTTCTTTTTGCTCAGGGTGGCTGTGGCTATTCTGGGTCTTTTGTCATTCCATATAAAGTTTAGGATAGCTTTTTCTGTTTCTCTGAAAAATGTCTTTGGTACTTTGATAGGGATTGCATAAAATCTTTAGATTGTTTTAGGTAGTATGGACATTTTAACAGTATTGATTCTTCCAATCCATTAGCAAGAAATATCTTTCCATTTTTTTGGTGTCTTCTTCAATTTATTTCATCAGTGTTTTACAGTTTTCATTATAAAGATCTTTCACTGCTTTGGTTAACTTAAATCCTAGGTGTTTAATTTTATTTGTGGTTGTTATAATAGGATTACTTTTTTGGTTTCTTTTTCAGATTGTTCACTATTAGCATGTAGAAATGCTACTGATTTTTCTATGTTGATTTTATATCCTGAAACTTTACTGAATGTATCAGTTCTAATTTTTTTTTGGTGGAATCTTTAGGTTTCTCCAAATATAAGATCATATCATCTACAAACAAGGAAAATTTAACTCTTTCCTATCCAATTTGAATTCTCTTTCTCTAATCTGATTGCTCTACTCAGGACTTCCAGTACTATGTTGAATTACAGTGGTTAAAATGTGCATCCTTGTCATGTCCCAGATTTTAGAGGAAAGGCTTTCAGTTTTTTCCCATTCAGTACTAGCTGTGGGTCTGTCATATATGGCCTTTATTATGTTGAAGTATATTTCTTCTATACCCAGGTTTTTGAAGGTTTTTAATTATGAAAGGATGTTGAATTTTATAGTATCAGATGCTTTTTCAGCATCAATTGATATATTCATATGTTTTCTGTCCTTTATTCTGTCAATGTGATATAATACATTGATTGATTTGCATATGTTGAATTAATTTTTTCATTCTAGGGATAAATCCTACTAGGTCATGATGAATGATCTTTTAAATGTATTGTTGAATTTGGTTTGCTAGTATTTTGCTGAGGACTTTTCCATCAATAATCATCAGAGATACTGACCAGTACTTCTCTTTTTTTGATGTGTCTTTTTCTGGTTTGGGTATCAGGATAATACTGGCCTCATGGAATGGAAGTATTTCCTCCTCTAGTTTTCGGAATAATTTGAGTAGGATTGGTGTTAATTCTTCTTTAAATCTTTGGTAGAATTCAGCAGTGAAGCCATCAGGTCCCAGGCTTTTCTTTATAGGGAGACTTTTTATTATGATTTTGATCTTGTTCTTTGGTGTTATTATTCCCACCAACTTACATTCTTATAATCTTAATCTACATTCCCATCAACAGGGTACAGTGGTTCCCTTTTCTCTACATCTGTTCAGATTTTAGATTATTTCCTGGTTCAATCTTGGTAGGTTGTATGTGTCTAAGAATTTGTGCATTTCTTCTAGATTTTCCAATTTATTGGAACATAGTTACTCATAGTATTCTCTAATGAAAACGTTTGAAGTATAAGTTGTAATGTCTCCTTTTTCATTTCTGATTTTTTAATTTGGAACTTCTCTTTTTTTCTTAGTCTAGCTGAAAGTTTTTCAATTTTGTTTAACTTTGCAAAAAAACAACTTTTTGTTAGCTTTTTATTGTTTTTCTCATTTCAAATTGATTTATTTCTGCTCTGGTCCTTATTATTTCTTTTCTTCTACTAATTTGGGATTTGGCATTCTTTTGCTTTTCTAGCTCTTTAAGATACATCACTAGGTTATTCATTTAAAGTTTTTCTTCTTTGTTGACATAAGCACATATGTCAATAAACTTCCCTCTTAGTAGTGCTTTTACTGTATCCTATAGGTTTTGATGTGTTGTATTATCATTACAATTTGTTTCAAGAAATTTGTCCATTTCCTTTGTAATTTCTTTATTGACCCACTGGTCATTGAGGAGCATATTGTTTGATTTCCATACGTTTTCATAGTTTCCAAAATTCCTCTTGTTATTGATTTCTAGTTTTATTTCATTGTGATCAGAAAAAGATGCTTGATTCTATTTCAATTTTTTAATGTTTTAAGACTTGTTTTATGACCTAACATATGATTTATCCTTGAGACTGATACATGTACTGAGGAAAAGAATATGTATGAAATGTTCTGTATCTGTTAGATCTGTTTGGTCTACAGTGCAGATTAAGTCTAATGTTTATTGACTTTCTGTCTGGAAGATCATCCAGTGCTGAAAATGAAATGTTTTCTCTAGCTATTACTGTATTGGGGCCTCTTTCTTTAGCCCTAATCATATTTGCTGTGTATATCTGGGTGTTTTTATTTTGGGTGCACATATATTTAAAATTATTATATCCTCTTGTTGAATTAACCTCTTTATCATTATATTGTGACCCTCTTTGTCTCTTCTTATAATTTGTGTATTGAGATTCATTTTGATTAAAGTAAGTATAGCTACTCCTGCTCCCTTTTTCTTTCTGTTGGTGTGGAATACCTTATTCTATCCCTTTATTTTCTGTCTATGTGTGTCATTATAGAAGTGTGTTTCTTATAGGCAACAGATCAAGAGGTCATGTTTTTTTCCATTCAGGCACTCTGTATGTTTTGATTGGAGACTTTAGTCCCTTTACATTCAATGTTACTATTGATAAGTAAGGATTTACTCCTGCCATTTTGTTATTCATTTTCTGGTAGTTTTTTGTTCTTCTCTTTCTTCTTTCTTTCCCTTTTCTCCTTTTAGTGAAGGTGATTTTCTCTGGTGACATGATTTAGTTGTTTTGTATTTTTTGAGCATGGATTGATGTATTTTTAGGTTTGAGGTTACCATGAGGCTTGAAAATAGAATATTATTACTCTTAATTTTAAACTGATAACAACTTAATACAGTTTGCATAAACAGAAGCAAAAAGAAAACTAATAAAAACTCTGGGCTTTAACTTTGTCCGCTCACTTTTTAACTTTTTGTTTCTATTTATATCTTATTGTACTGTCTATGTCTTGAAAAGTTATTGTAGTTACTATTTTTATTGGTTCATATTCTTTCTACTTAGAATAAAAGTAGTTTACATACCACAGTTACAATGTTAAGTATTCTGTGCTTTTCTGTGTACTTTCAGTGAGTTTTGTACCTTCAGGTGATTACTTATTAACTTCCTTTTCTTTCTGATTGAAGTACTCTGTTAGCATTTCTTGTAAGATAGGTCTAGTGTTGATGAAATCCTTCAGCTTTTGCTTGTCTGGGAAAGTCTTTATTTCTCCTTTATGTTTGAAGGATATTTTTGTCAGATTTACTATTCTAGGATAAAAGGATTTTTTCCTTCAGCACTTTAAATATGTTATGCCACTCTCTCCTGGCATGTAACATTTCCACTGAAAAGTCTACTGAAAAGTATTGGAAGTCCATTATATGTTGTTACTTTTCTCTTGCTGCTTTTAGGATCCTTTGTTTATCCTTAACCTTTGGGAATTTATTTATTAAATGCCTTGTGATAATCTTCTTTGGGTAAAATCTACTTGATATTCTATAACCTTCTTGTAATTGGATATTGATATCCTTCTAGGTTTGGGAAGTTCTCTGTTATTTCTTTGAATAAACTTTCTACCCTTCTCTCTTTCTCTACCTCCTCTCTAAGGCCAACAACTCTTTGATTTGCCCTGTTGAGGCTATTTTCTAGATCATGAAGGCATGCTTCATTGCTTTTCTTTCTTTCCTCTGTTGTCTCCTCTGACTGTGTATTTCCAAACCATCTGTCTTCAAGTTCACTAATTCTTTCTTCTGCTTGATCAGTTCTGCTATTGAGACTCAGATGCATTCTTCATTATGCCAATTGCATTTTTCAGTTCCAGAATGTCTGCTCAATTCTTTTTAATTATTTCATTCTCTTTGTTAAATTTATCTGATAGAATTCTGAATTCCTTCTTTGTGTTATCTTGAATTTCTTTGAGTTTCCTCAAAACAGCTATTTTGAATTCTCTGTCTTAAAAGTTGTATATCTCTGTTTCTTCAGGATCAGTCCTTGGTGGCTTGTTTAGTTCCTTTGGTGAGGTTCTTTTTTCCTACAACCATCAAGAGTGTCTCAATAGTTGCGGATGTTTCTCTATGTCTGGGCATTGAAGAGTTAAGTGTTTATTGTAGTTGTCACCATCTGGGCTTGTTTGTACCCCTCCTTCTCGAGAAGACTTTGCAGATAGGTCTTAGGTGTTGTGATGTTAGCTGTATGTGCTTTAGGGGGTACCCCAAGCCCAATAATGATGTGATTCTTGCAGACTTGTACAGGTATTACCTTGATGGTCCTGGGCTCTGTAGTTAGCAGGTGATGAATCCTGCCAGGACTGGATGCTTCCCTTCAAGGTAGCAGGTTCTATTCTGACCCAGGGTCTATCTAGCAATGTTTTCCAGAAGCTACAGCCTAAAAAGAGGATATCACAACTCCAATTAGTGCCCTATTCTGTTTGGCTGAGCTGATATCCAAGATTCAAAACAAAGTCTTCCCCACTCTTCCCTCGCCTCTCCTCAAGTGGAAGAAAGGGATCTCTTTTGGAGCCACAAGGTGTACAGCCTGTGATTAGAAAAGCGGGGGATGACAGCATTCCAGTAGCAGGTAGCCACCCTGGCTGGCATCTTGATAGGTCACGTACCCTCTGGTCAACTGTCCCTGCACCAAGTTCAGCACTAGGACTCCTATAAAAATTGCAGTCCTTGTAGCCTTGACTGCCTTTCAAGCTCATTAGAGCCCTAGGGTACTTTAGCCTGCAGTGGCAAGGTTTGCGGGAACTCGAGTTCTAACCTCTGGGAGCAGTGATTCCCCTCTGGCTAAGGCGAATATAAACACTCCCTCTGTGAGAGGGCATCAGCTGAATTTGGTCCAGCTTTCCTTTCTGCTCTAACAGTATAGCACTGAATTCAAAGCCTTACAATTGCTGTGCTGTCCCTCCCTTAGTGCTTAGAGATGTTCTCTGCACCTGGCTATTGCTGGGGGGTAGGAAAGAGAGGTGGTAGGTTACACTGATGGTCCAAAACTGGTTTTCTCTACCTCTTCAATAACTCTTTCAGTCACATGATATTAAAACCAGGTACTGTGAGGGTGCACCTGATTTTTAGTTCTTTCAAGGTGCTTTTCTTGTGTAGATAGTTATTAGTTCGTGTCCTTGTGAAAGTAGGGTGGGAGGGGGGCACAGGGATCTGCCGTCTTGCTCCACCTTCTCAATGCCATCTTTATTCACTCTCCAACAAATTTTTGCCTTGATTAGAACCTGGATTTTTTGAAAAGGTTAAATTATTATTTGACAGTCTCTTTCATATGGATATCAACTAGTTTGAGACAGAATATACAGAATGTAACTTTGGAAAGCAGAGATAATGTTCACTCTCATATGCTTAATATCTGGAGAGATGGCCATGTAAAGCTGTTCTTCAATATATAGGTCTTAAAGTACAAAAGAGAATCACAGGTAACCTACATTGTTTTAGTTGTAAAAAAAAGTAAGATAGGTATATTACATTAAACACAAACATAAATGGGATACATTTCATGGGTTTTAGTTTGTTCCGGGGATATTTCCACATAGTATTACTCTCTTTGTTACCATTTAAGATATTTAAACACTGTCTTGTGTTGAATTTTCATAGCTGTTATCCCTGGCTGTATAAGTATCTTAAATAATTTTATGAATAATAATGACTAGAGGAAACAGTCTCTGGAATACTTCTTTTCAAATGTTACTGTTTTTGTTTTGCCTATTAATTTTTTCACATTTTAAATGATTTCTTTCTTTCCCTATTTTAACCTTATCTTCTTCACATGCATTGAAATATTGAGCATGTCTGCTCTCTGAAAAACAGTTTTGTGAATCTCAAAATGAACATGTCACATAAAAGAAAATGCTGTATTTTTCTAAGTAAAGACATTATGACTCTACATTAAACACAGAGGTTTTATTTTAGAATGGCACAGTGAAGGTAATAGGGCCATTCTAAGGGTTCTTGTTGTCACCATGCAGTGTCTCTCACAAAAGCTACTCTAACTGTAATGCATTTTTGTCCCTATTAAGACATTCACCCTAAGCTAATGCTGCTGTTCTAAAAGAAAACAAAGCCTGAATAAATCAGCTAAAAATTGGATTTTTAAAAGCATTACTTTATCTGTATTTGTCTTCCAGTCTTTCTCAAATTTCTAAGCAATTGAATGACTTTCTACTTCATTTTAACTGTACACATCTGTCCTCTTTAGAGAACCTAAGTGCTCACCTACATTAGAAAGATGCCTTCTTGTTTCCTTTTTCACCCATTTAACATACATTTACTGAACTCTCTGGATCTCAAGGTTATTCATGGTGCTTCTTACCACATGGCATTTTCATAACATTAGCATCAAAATAATTTTTAAATGGGTGTTCTAATGTAATACTGGGTTCAGAATTTCATAATTGGTTTTTAAATATCACTGCAAGGGTGATAGATTTATTATGCATTTAGAATTCCAAAACACACAAACATTAGTAGACACCGACATTTTAAGGGGAAAAAATGTGCAATAAACCTTATTATAGACATTTTTCCTCATTAATTTTTTTCTCTCTGAGAAAAATAGAACAATGGCTCCAGCTCACAAAATATCAGTGGTTGGTTGGAGCTTAATTGAAACTTATAATTATTTTTTTCTTGTGTACCAAGAGTATCGAGATGAATGATACAGCCTCTGCCCTCAAAGAGCTCAGAGCCTTGTAGGAAAATCCTACAAATAGCAAAGCTCTAAGTCAGGAGGGAATTACAGGCCAAAGAAGATGGAACAGTGCTGGGCACCTTTCCCATATGCCAGGAGGGTCTGGAAAGATTTTTCTGGGGAATGTGCCTCTGCCAGGTGCTGGTGATACCAAAAAGGGTGAGACTGTTTAGGATGTCCGAGTCCAGTGAGAGAAGCCAACTTGTACATACATACAACTCAAAGTGGCAGATGCACAGTACTCTGTGTGAACACTGAGAGGGCCTATTTTTCTCCAAAGAGCAGAAGGAGAGGGTGATACACAGAATAGAAGTTCAACAAGTCCTTAGTCTGCTCTTCCACTTGGGGCTTCACTAGGACACTCCATTTCCTTCTGATTCTGGGAAACAGACTTCCCCTACACACCAATCACAATGCCTAGTAGGTGAGACCATCAGTCACAACTCAGTGTGGCCTGAGCCAGAACTTCCCAGGTGTCAGTGCCTACATTAGTCACCTTACCTGTAAATCGGTATTGGTTGCCGCTGTTAACATGCAGATTCAGACACAGGAAGCCTCAGGTGAGGCTTGAGATCCTCATTCCTAACAACCTCCCAGAGGGTGGAATGCTGCCTGCTGGTCCAGGAACCACATTTTGAATGGCAAAACCCAAATTTTGACTTATGTTAAAATGGTTGTGTGATAATTACCAAATGAATCTATCACTCTTGCTTTGATATTTAAAAATCCATTATGAAATTCTGAAGGAATATCTTCAGCTATTTGTTGTAAATATGAAAACAGAAGTCAGCCCAGGAATAATAATAACATTAGGAACAATTGCTGTAATAGCGATTACAAATTATTGACTGCTTTTCACTTGGCTTTTTGTTACAGTTGGTAATAAAAACTAGGAATAAATAGGGTTTGTTTTATTCCTTACAATTACTGACTGAAGTAAATATCATTTTCCCATTTTGCAAACAAAGGCAGAGGTTAAGTAACTAATTCAGTGCCACACAGCCAGTACAAGGGCGAACTTTGTCATTCAATTCCAGGTCTCTCTTACTCCAGAGCCAACACCCCCTAAAGAACATAGTCAAAAGAAGCAAATAGAAAGCTGATAGAAGTGCAGAATAATAAGAGTAAAAATTGTGATGTCCTGTGGCATAGAAATGGCTTAACCTTCTAGGGACAAAAACTAGCAGCTGAGCTACACAAGGTGCCCCTGTCAAATAGCTCTGTCAAATAATGCTTTTAAATGCAGCCAATGATACACATGAGCCAAAACAAGGCAGCGGCTGGTGTCAATCTGATTCAGTACTTTCATAGGGGAAAGCACCAGAGCAACTATTTTATAGTCTTCATATATATATATATATATATATATATATATAACTATTGTGAACATGAAGAGAGACTTGCTGACTTACCATCAAGTGACATGTTAGTCAAGATTATTTATCAAGTAGGAAAAGAAACTACATGGATATATTCACTGATAGAGCCAGATTCTGACCTCCGAAAGTATGGACCAGAACCATGTTCTTAGCAATTATTCACTCTGAAGGCACAAAGAATGTATTTCTTGAATTTCTGATCATTTTAATATAATCATAAAAATGGTGATTTTGAAAAAACAAAGTGCTAACAAGCACATCCTTCCAGAAGTAGTAGTATTACTCCAGGACAACTCTTTTTAGATAAATGGGTCATGAACTAAGAAGTGACATTGAAAACTTGCTCAGTTATAGATACATGCTGGCTTTGCTGAAGCAGAGTAGTTATCAGAGACTTTAAATTGAGAAGTGAGTTGCTTTTCCTCACAGGGAAAATTCATCACAACTAAGAATAACTATCTGTACTTGGTGAATTTCTTCCTTGTCCACTCCAGTGCTAAAGCAGGCTTCACAAATTTGGCTTGTTTAGCAGATAAGTTTGTCAGCTCCACACTGAATCAGCGACTACATGGTAAAACTGAATGCTTTCAACAACCATGACAAGATGGCTACAATTATAATAAAGTTTGATTGTTGGATAACGAGTTGATTGTGGGTACTATGAGTCACTCGAGACTCAGTTCATTTACATGTGGTAAAAAGTACAGTGTCAATGGTGAAATAATAACCTAAACCATTAGTCTTTCTTCCTCACTGACTAAGCCTTTGTGTAGAACCCTGAGATAGGAAAATCCCAGCTAATGGATACAGAAACTTTACATCCCACCATATAAGTGAAATGATCTCGCTGCAGGAATATACTGATGAAAATCTTCAACATTTGTAGCACTAAAACGTTGAACCATAGTAACTTTTTGGCAACATTATGAACAACTCTCCTCAGTGTCACCTTGAAAGAGCTACCACATACTGACCACTTACTATAATTGCAAAGATTTGTTCCAAGTATTTATGTGTCAAATTCAATCAGCCCTTAGAGCAGAACAGATGTACTTATATGTTCTATAATTATCAATTATTATCTTCCAATGAGGAAACAATGATAAGAATAGGTAAAGTCAGGGGTCCCCAACCCCTGGGCCATGGACAGGTATGAGTCTGCAGCCTGTTAGGCACTGTAATACATAGCAAGAAGTGAGCATCAGGCCAGCAAGCATTACCACCTGAGCTCTGCCTCCTGTCAAATCAGCAGTGGCTTTAGATTCGCAGAGGAGCACGAATCTTACTGTGAACTGCACATGTGAAGGGTCTAGGTTCCACACTTTTTATGAGAATCTAATGCCTGATGATCTGTCACTGTCTCCCAACATCCCCAGATGGGAGTGTCTGATTGCAGGAAAACAAGCTCAGAGCTTCCACTGACTCTACATTATGGTGAGTTGCATAATTATTTCATTATATATTACAATGTAATAATTGTAGAGATAATATATCCCATAAATGTAATGTGCTTGAATCATCCCAAAACCATCCCCCACTCCATCCAGGAAAAACTGTCTTCCATGAAACTGATCCCTAGTGCCAAAAAGGTTGGGGACTGCTGGGTTAAGTAACTAACCAAAAGTCATCCAGTTGATAGCAGAGGCAAAATTTGTACAGAGACAGCCTGACTGTAGAGCTTGTTTACTCACCATATTGTAATACAGCTTTTGAGTGGTGATACAGGAGACTGCCACGTGTATATCTGTAAGTTTTAATCCTAAAAATGTGGTGACTTCAAGAGTGAGATGAGAACTAATTCTGATACGCAGAGTCATTTCTGTTCCAATTCAACCTAATTTTCCAAAATTGATCTTACTGCAATCAGCATCTTGACCATTTAGAAAGATGGAGGAGCATTCTTTTTCTTCCAAAGTTAAGAATATGAAGCTTTTATTTTTATATTTATATGTGATAGATATAAAAAATACCCAGATTTTATGTGGATTTTAAGATAAAATATGAGTGTTTACATTGCAGCAGGTCATTCAGACTTCAATTTTCCTATCCTTTATGAGGGATACTTTGGGAAAGAATGAGGAGCACCATTCAAACTTGACTCTGTGCTTTAGGCCCATAAGAATTGTATGTGAAACTTCCAAATCTCTGCCTTGAGAAAATAGATATTTTTAATAATCAGAGAAATTTGTTCTATTCATCAGCCTCAATAATTAATACTTATTTTAGATCTACAGTATACAGAGAACACTACTAAGATTCCAGGAAAATACACACGCACACTCCTTCCTCTTAAGAGTTTTACAGTCCTAAACTTTGTGCACTGGCAGTATCATAGCCAATAAGGTTTATCTGAGGCACAATTATTGCTAATTGAAAACGTTTCCCAATACTCTGCCATGACGACTTGAAGTATAGTTGACATTGGCAATTTTTGACAGTCTCTATGGAGACCGAGTTATTAAAAAAAAAGTTTTACAATCCTATTGGAAAACAATATCTAAACAAAAGGGTGAAGAATAATATTAGTCAATTCTCAAAGATTGACAATATAATCTAAAAGAATGTACAAATTGATAGAAATAGGGATTCACCATCTCACTCACTCTCAGCTGTATTCTGAAGAGAGCAGTTAGCTTAGGCATCCCATATAAGGAATAGTAACCTCAGAACCAAGAGACATTTTCTATCTAATCATCTATGTAAACTTGAGGCCCCTGTAAATCAACCTCTTTTAAGGACTTGTTCACCAGTAACTTAAATGCTCAAGAATGCTTGGCCTGAGGCTCATCTTAGAGGTGAATTAATATCTTATCTATTGGTCAGACTTTCTGTATATGGAAGCAAGGGTCTTTCTATTACTTCTATTTGTTCATCCATCTTCTAACATTTGGGATCTTACAAGTGAATGCATATCCTCTTATCCTCTTCTATGTGGCATCACCTCAGTGATTAGAAAATTACGATTCTGATTATCTTTCTCTTCTTTAGAGGAAACACCTTTGTTCTAAAGGTAGTGTTCTTATGAGATGCTCATGAATTTTCATTAACTCCTCCTTTAGTCTTCTGAACATATTTCAATGTATTTTTTAAATTGTCATGAATGTAAGTGAATCAGCCCAGAGAAGACCTATCACATCTTCTTTTAGAAAATAAGTTTCTATTAATGCATTCTAAATTCTCATTGACTATTTTAATATCACACTGTTGGTTAATACTGAATTTACTGTCCAATAAATTACCTAGACTTTTTCATATGCTCCTGTTAAACCATGTTTCTCCCATCCTAGCCTTAAAACAGTGTTTTTAGACCGATGTTCATATCTTTAAATTTATCTTTTTAGCATTATATTTTGTTTTATTTGGCTCATTGTTCAATCGATGAGATGGTTTTGATTGTAGCACCTGACTCTGGGGAAGGGAAAGAAGGAAGAGTAAAACTATGGACAGCTAGAAGTAAGAGAGTGAATTTTCCCTCATTTCTTGGAAGATGTAACTAATGCATGACAAAGAAATAACCTTTTCTCATTAGTACACCTGATTTATGTGTATTCCTTGTTAATAAATTTACCTAAGCTTTGAGGGGAAAACCAGTATGCTGGGGTCCATTAGTATTTATTTCATATCAGCTTTCCCAGCACCTCACCATAAGGACTAAAGTGTTTCTGTAGGTGACTGATGGGATGCCAGCTGTAAAACACTTTCCATCCTTGCTCAGCTAAAAAAGAAAGGAAATGAAGTCCCAGTTTTGTGCACCAGTATGTCCTTCTTTGCAAAGAAAAGACCAGTTTCTCCTTTCCTGCTTTGTTCTTCTCCACCATGTGAAATCAAATGTTTTGACACTCTTCCTCCATAGGGAGGTAGGGCAGAGGAAAAAAGAATTGACCTCCGCATATTCAAAAGTATTTGAGAGTTTCAGTCCATAGTTATGGTTCACTTTACATAACTTTTCATTTTTTAAATTTATAACATTAAGAAAATGTATTTGGCTTAAAAATTAGAATTAGTGAACTCAAGGAAAAGAATTAAATAACAGACAGATTTTTCTCTTCTTTATTTACTGATAAACCTATGGCAATTCCCTTGGCACCAGTTTGCAGTGGTGCACAGGAAGTAAAAGCAAATAGGGGTTCCAGTATATGATCACCCAGATATGAGTGATACTCAAGGTGTGATTTATTGAGAGACAAAACTCCTCTCCAATTATGAACATGTAAAACCAAATATTAGGCTGATGCAAAAGTAATTGTGATTTTTGCCACTTTTAATGACAACCAACCTAATAAGTTATGTGCTTCCAAACTATAATAGTGGGACAGGTGTAGAATAGATATTCCCATTCTAGAAGAAAAGAAATAGGAAAGAAGAAAAGAGTGACAGCTTTTAAGTCCAAAACCTAGCAAGTCAAACTCCGTATCTCAGGGCTGAAGAATAATCCTCTTATGCTTGATGCTGTGCATTCCAAGCCCACTGAGGCAGAGGTGCCATTTTCCAGACCCAGTAGAATTGAGGTCTTTCTCTGTAGCTCTGCCAAGTGCTCAGTCCCAGGTTTCTGCTGGTCAGGCACTAAACCTCCACAGCTCCTCCCAGTCCTACCCCTATGCCTTTGATTGGAGGTAATCTAACTTGTTGAAAATGAGGCAATTCTCCCCCCCACTTTGAAACATAGGAAGAAGTCATGATGATCTCTGAATCACTTTTTTGTGGTCATTCTTCTTTTGTCTTGAAGAATGGGTTATGTTTGCAGCTGAAAAGCTTTATAGTCTTCCCTGTAAAATAAAAAAAAAAAAATCTGACAACCTTTCTTTATTCCTTCCCATATCCTTACTGTTCAGTTCAAACTGGCAGTTTTCCTGCAGAGGTAGCTAATTCAGTCCATGCTTTATACCATGCTAATCTTCTTAACAAATGTTGGCTTTGTAATACTCTTAGTGTTCTCTTTTAAACATGCTTTCTCATTTTGTGCAATATGGATTGGCTGAGAATTTTCCAAGCTCATGGGTTCCAGTTCCTTGTTCTTTGGTAAGTCCCTCTTCACATCATTTCTGACCCCTCACATTTTACTAAATAGTCAGGAGGAACAAAGCCGAACGGCTTCAATACTTTGCTTAGAAATGTCCTCAGCTAAATATCCAACTTCATTGTTCACAAGTCCTAGCTTCCACAAAACACTAATAATATAAACACAATTCAGCCAAGTTGTTTGCTGCTTAATAACAAGGATTGCCTGTTCTTCATTGCACGAGATGGAGAAAAGGACAGTGAAATTTACAGTGTTAGTGAGGATAATAACATGTTTTCACTTCAGTCTGAGAATTCATCAAAATGGCCTTCACTATCCATATTTCTACTAACATTCGGCCCATGATTACATATGTATTCTTTCAGAAGATGGAAGCTTTCTCTACAGCTCTTCTCCTTTCCCTCTGAGCCCTAACCAAATCACCTTTAAAAGTCCCTTCATGACAATCTTCTTCTAGATGTACTTCACAACTCTTTGTTAGTTCCAAAGCTGCTTTCACATTTTAGGTATTTGTTATAGCAGCACCCTACTTCTCATAACCAATTTCTGTCTTAGTTTGGGCTGCTATAATAAAATACCATATGTAGGGTGGCTTATCAACAACAAACATTTATTTCTCACAGTTCTGGAGGCTGGAAAGCTCAAGATCAAGGTGGTGGCCTATCTGATGTCTGGTGAGGCCCTACTTCCTGGGTGTAGATGACTATCTTCTTTCCATGTCCTGACATGGAGAGAACAACCAGCTCTCTGGCCTCTTTCTATAAGACCTCCCATTCATGAAGTCTCTGCTTTCATGACCTAATTATCTCTGAAAGGCCCCACCTCCAAATATCATTACATTCAGGATTACATTTCAGCATATGAATTTGAGGGGGACATAAACATTCAGTCCATAACAGGTTCTTTCCAATTTAAGGTGTTAAATATACTGTAAGTAGTGTCCTCATATACAGGTTTGAGTTTCTCCAATGTATAAACATAAAAATGGAATTTGTCATTGGTTATGTGTATTGTTAACTACATGTAGTCAATATTGTTCCTCAAAGTGATTTCTCAATGTATATTACTACCATTAGTGTGAGGAGTTTTTAATTTACCTAAGTACTCTTCCAAAATTGATATTGTGTGACTTTTTAACTGTGAAACATTTAGATGTGAAATGCTTTTTTATTCACATTTATCCAATTAATAGTTCTGAGCATTTATTCATTTAATTTTGAGTATTTATATTTTCCTCTTGTATAAACCACCTGCACATTTGTTTGCTGTTTTCCAATTAGGTTTTTATATTGTTCAATTGCAGTGTTACTTATTATTATGGATAGTAGTCCTTTGCATCTTCCAGTAAGATTCTCTATTTTTATTTTATTTTTCGTTTCCTTATATGCTCAAAAGTTTTTATTAAATTAAACTATGTAAAAAATATTTTCCTTTTGAGCTTGGTCTCGTAGTAAGAAATCCTTTACTGCTCTGAAGCTATAGTCTACATTTTTATGACAGTTTTAGAACTTGTAACAAATTTTTAATTCATTTTTTGAGTTTATTTTTGCATGTATTGTCACTTGGAGGTGTAATTTTCTACACAGACGTACAAATATCTCAACACCATTTTTGAGTAATCTGTCATTCCTGAATGATCCTCTAAGCCAGGATTGCATAAATGCCTGAGTGTGTCTCAGCTCTCTGAAAGTTTTATTATTTTGATCTACTTATCTGTTCCCATGCCATTGCCTAATTTTTTTTTTTTGAGACGGAGTTTCGCTCTTGTTTCCCAGACTGGAGTGCGATGGCGTGATCTTGCCTCACCGCAATCTCCACCTCCTGGGTTCAGGCAATTCTCCTGCCTCAGTCACCTGAGCAGCTGGGATTACAGGCATGCGCCACCATGCCCAGCTAATTTTTTGTATCTTTAGTAGAGACGGGGTTTCACCATGTTGACCAGGATGGTCTCGATCTCTTGACCTCGTGATCCACCCTCCTCAGCCTCCCAAAGTGCTGGGATTACAGGCTTGAGCAACCGTGCCTGGCCTCCATTGCCTAATTAATATGATTCCATATTATTGACAGAACAAATACCCCCACTTATTTTTATTATCAGACAGACTTTGCCCTTCAGCCTTCCATATAAGTTTTAGAATTCATTTGTTAAATTCCACAAATTACCCAATTAGAATTTTTATTGCAATCACATTGAATTTATAAAATAATTTAGGAAAATCAAGATTTTAAAGATACTTGGTCTTCCCACTTGAGAAGATAACCTAACTCTGTATCCAAGTCTTGTTTTATGTTTTTGATAAAGTTTTGTATTATTTTTATAAAGTTCTTGCACAACTAAGTTTTGTTAGAAATCTTACCAGTTACTTTTTGGTTTTGCTATTGATTTGTACTATGCCTTTATTTCTCTTATATATTTGAATTTAATATTGCTAGTATATTAGAAGCATTTGATATTTTAAAACTTAACCTGGCATCCCTCTTGAACTGCTGCTAAAACTTATCTTCCTAATCTCTTGAAATTTTTATGTAAATAACCAAATCATTTGTAAATAGTAAAATTTGTATTTTCTTTTCCAATTTTTTTTTAAATTTTGTTACATCAGCTGCAGAGTTAACAATTTTGAATGTTGGGTATATTGACTTTATTGTTTTCTTCTTATCATTAATAGGAATACTGTAAAATCCACCATTCTACAAATATTTGTGTACCCAGTATGTTCCAAGCATTGTTAGAACAATGAACAAAACAGACAAAAGTGTCTACCTTCATCAAATTTATTGGCTACATGGTTAGACAAACAAACAGGTAAAACTCGTAGTATGACTAATGATGATATATGGAAACAAATTAAATAGGAAATGACAACAGGTCATGCTGGGGATGAGATGAGGGAGTTCATTTTCAAATAAGATGGTCATGAAGGGGCGGGCGCGGTGGCTCAAGCCTGTAATCTCAGCATTTTGGGAGGACAAAGCAGGCAGATCACGAGGTCAAGAGATCGAGAACATCCTGGCCAACATGGTGAAACCCTGTCTCTACTAAATGTAAAAATTAGCTGGGTGTGATGGCGTGTGTCTGTAATCTCAGCTACTCGGGAGGCTGAGGCAGGAGAATTGCTTGAACCTGGGAGGCGGAGGTTGCAGTGAGCCGAGATCGCACCACTGCACTCCAGCCTGGTGCCTGGCGACACAGCAAGACTGTGTCTCAAAGAAAAAAAAGATGGTAAGCCACTGGAGGATTTGGATTGGATTTGAATGGAAGAGTCTTTGCTGAAATTATCTGACTTACATTTGAAAGGCTCATGCGGGCTGCTGTCTTGAGAATAGAGTAAAATGGAATAGGAATAGAAGGAGATAGAAAGTGGTAAAAACAGAAGATGGGTAGGGGATACCAGTTAAGAAGTCTCACATTTGCTGATCTGCTAATGTGACATCTGGATGAAATAGAGGAGTCAAGCATGAGTTCAGGATTTTTTTTTTAGTGTAAATAATGAGAAGGATGAGGCTTTTCATTCACTAAAATTGGGGAAACTGTGGAAAGAACATGTTTTTGGGAAAAGAGAATGAGGGCAGATTACAGCAAGTTAAGTTTGAGAAAGCCAAGTAAAGATGTAGAGTAGCTAGTTGGATATATACATCCTGAATACAGGAAAATTATGTGCATTGGATATGTAAATTTGAGAATTTTGTACAGAAAATTGGTAGACCCAATGAAGTCTCAATAAGTTGATCAAAGAAGTGATAGAGAGCTGTGTCCAGTGGCTGACACCTGTAATCCTAGCACTCTGGGAGGCTGAAGCAGGCAGATCACCAGGTCAAGAGATTGAGACCATCCTGACCCACATGGTGAAACCCCATCTCTACAAAGAAAAATAAAAATAAATAAATAAGTTAAAAGAAAAAATTTAAAAAAGAAGTGATAGAGAAGAAGGACAGAATACTTTGGCCATTCAAAATTTGGAAGCGAGAAAGGTGAAAAGGAAACAAAAAAGCAGACTGCAAAGAAGTGATGAGAAAGCAGACTGGTGAGTGTGCTGCCCAGGAGGCAAGAGAATAAAGTATTTCAAAAAGGGTGGAGTTACCACTGAGTCTTCCTTAGTCAATCTGGACTACTATAGACAAAGTGTCATAGTTGGGTAGCTTAAAAACAATGTAAATTTCTTTCTCAGTTTTGGTGGCTGGAAAGTCCAAGATCAAGGTGGTATCTTATTTGCTGTCTGGTGAGGGCCTGCTTCCTGGTTGTAGAAGGTTGTCTTTCTATATCCTCATATGGTGGGGAAAGCAATCCAGTTCTCTGGTCTCTTTTTATAAGGGCACTAATCCCTTTCATGAGGGCTCAGCCCTCATGAGCTGATGACCTCCCAAAGGCCCCAGCTTTTATTACCATCACAATGGGGATCTGGAGTTCAACAAATAGATTTTGGAGGGGCAAATTTATTCCATTGCACTGTAAAATGTTGGCCCAGAAGGAGATGGCAACATAACTCTTGCACTTAATAATACAGGGACATGTGATGTCTGCAAAATCTATTTTAGTAGAGGGTTAGGGCAACCCACCCATTTTCCTAATATTGATGTAGTCTTAAATTTCATTCTTGAATGTATCTAAACAGAGAAACATGGGTTTTTGTTAGCCAGGTCAAGTGTTCAGCATCCTATTTGACCAATTTCAGTTACTGTTTCTTACATTCTATTCCTTTCCTCTAATTTTGCTTTCTTCTGATTGAAGTAGATTCCAGCAAATATTTGAGTAATCAACTCAGTGAGTTTATTAGAAATAATCTTCACTCTTGAATTTTCATTTAGCTGCATATAAAACTGTAGGATGATTATTATCCCTCAGCACTTGGAACACATTACTCCATTGTCCATCTTCTTCAGCATCTAATATATTGCTCATGGGAAGTCTACAGTCAATCAGATTAAAGTATAACTTCTGTGTGGGTAATTCAGCTTTTCTCTTTATCTTCTAGGCACTTTTTTACAATTTTGTGTATAAGTGTAGATTTATTTTGACTTTTACTCATCCTACTCAGCATGTGGTACTCTCCTTTATGTGAGGCTTTGTTCTATTTTGTTTTCTTCCAGTTCTAGGGAGATTTTGGCCAATTTTCTTTAAGATATTATAACTTTCCTGGGCCGGGTGCAGTGGCTCACACCCATAATCCCAGCACTTTGGGAGGCCAAGGTGGGCGGATCACCTAAGGTCAGGAGTTTGAGACCAGCCTGACCAGCATGGAAAAACCCTGTCTCTACTAAGAATACAAAAAAAATTATGGGGGCATGGTGGCGCATGTTTGTAATCCCAGCTACTGGGGAGGCTGAGGCAGGAGAATTGCTAGAACCTTGGAGGCAGAGGTTGCAGTGAGCCAAGAACATACCATTAGAATAGAGTAAAACTCTGTCTTTAAAAAAAATAAAATAAAAATTATGAATTTCCTGACAATCTGTTATTTCTCCCCTTATGAAGAAAAGCTTATTGGGTGTACATTGGAGCCTTACGATGTTACTGGTCTGCTTATCTCAATGCTCTTTTCCTGTTTTAGCTTTTTATCACCCTTTGCTGAATTCTGAGTATATTCCTTGGCACCATCTTTGGGATTCTTTTGGAAAGAGATGAGTATGTGTAAATCTTTTAATAGCTATGTGTGTTTGTTTTTACATTTCCATTATGTCTTTTTTTATTTCATATTTGTCAATTTTTGTCTTATAATTTATTTGATTTTATTGTTTATTTTTAATTGACAATAATTATACATATTCCTGGGGTACATAATAATGTTCCAGGAAATAAAATGTATAGTGATAAGGTGAGGGTAATTAGCATAGTCATCATCTCAAACATTTATCATTTCTCTGTTAGGAATTTTCAATATCCTCCTTCCAGTGTTTGAAACTAGATATTATTGTTAACTTTAGTCATCCAATAGTGATGTAGAACACTAGAACTTGTTCCTCCTAACTGCCATTTTATATCCCTTAATAAATTTCTTCATATCTCTCCCTTACTCCTACCTTTCCCAGCCTCTAATATGCTGTGTCCTTCTTTTTACTTCTATGAAATCACTGTTTTTTAAACTTCTACATGTGAGTGAGAATGTATGGTGTTTAACTTTCTGCTCCTGGCTTATTTCACTTAATATAATGTCTTCCCGTTACATCCATGTTGCTGTGTCAGGATTTCATTCTTTTTAATGGCTAAATAGTATCCCACGATGTACATACACCGCATTTTCTTTATTCGATAATCTGTTTTTGGACACCTTGGTTGATTCCATATCGTGGCTATTGTGAATAGTACTACAATAAACATGGAGGTGCGAGTATTCAAAGGGCATCTCTCCCTTACTGGAAGTCAGATATGTTTTATAATTTCTTGTTCTACCATTTAAATTGTATTCTTTCCTTTATCACATTGTTTATCTTAAATATAGGTTTGTTAAACTAATTTTAGGTGATTCTGTTATTAGCATTTGACTAGAAATATATTCATCTCCTAATTGTTGAGTTGGTTATCCGTTTTCTGGTGTTAATACAGATTTTTGCTTTCAGGTAACACATTGAATGAGAGATGTATTTCTTACTGTCACCTACTCTTCATAATGTAATGCACTGCATTTGTTTCCACTAATCCTTCAAGACTTTTAGTCTTGAAGCAGCTCTTTTATCAGTATCTCGGGATTCCCTCCCATCTGGCAGTGGTTTTGGAAAATTCCCTGACCCAGTCACTGCACAAATAAGCTGGTTGACTGAAGTCTAATCTGGATGGCTTTCTCTGCATCCTACCCTTTCTTTAGCTAGGCAGTGCTGAATAGTAGAGATTATATTTTTCAATACCTTTTTATGAATGGCACAACCACAGCCCCTTATTTTATGCAGGCAACCTGGAACCGGTCTCCCACTCCTCCTAGGGGAGCATCTGACACCTCACTGGAGTGTGGGACCTTTGCTCCTTTCTGTTTCAATACCTGAATTCCAGAATGACTGTGGCTTTAGACTCCATTTACCTACTGCTGTGCTTTTCTGTTCTGTTTCTGGTCAAAATATATGTTTATCTAGTTTTCAAGAACATAGTATTTTTTAAGTGTTTATCTTTGTATTCAGAACTGAAAATAACATTTTAAAAGAATGAGCTCATAATGCCAAAATAACCTGAAGCACTTTATAGCTTTAATAAGTACTGCTCTCAGCCACACGTTTGACAATATATGTATGATTTATATACATTGAATTTTTATGAAAAACATCATTCAGTAGATTGCATTCCTTTTCTAAGAGTTTGTGCTAAATGTGATATTATTCTAATACAAAACTTTTTATTTTAATCTTCAACACAGTCTTAGATCGGATTGGTCCTATAAATAGGTGGCAACTCATTTGGCCTTATTTGTAAGATCACAGAACATTCTTTATCCCAATATTTATTTTATCTGCCATGATATGTAAATTCCACCAGAGTAGTTCCCCTGAATTTGATAACTTTTTATTTTCCCCTAAGTCTTCATGAAATAAAAATAAATGTGGGGGATGGAGGAAGAGAAGCTGATGTCTCTGCAACACTGACACCTAACAGAAAATAAGGCCCTTTGGTAATGTTATTAAGATCAGGCCCCTGGAGGATGAGTCAAAAGTGCCAAAAAGGATATTGAGTGTTTCAAAGGAAGTGAGAGGGCACCAAGAATAAACTTGATCTTCCTCTTAATCTTATTTAGTTAGAAACCATGCAACAACCATTTATAAAGCTCAATTTACCTTACTGTAAACATCAGTGGAAAAACGAGTTGCATACACCCTCTATCATCACTGAACGGTAAAAGGCAGATTTAATCATACTTGAGTAAAGAAGAAAGTTAAAAATAAAATTTCAAACGTTATCATATTTACTTTATCAACAATCTTGATTATGTGGCAACTTTATTGCTATAATTATATGTAGCAGATCATGGTAGACGTTCCTCCCCAAAGTTTTTAGTATATTCTTCTGAAAAGTTTTCCTGAGAATTTTCAGTTTGACTTCTCAAGCTTCCTTGTTTTACCTTTTCTTAAATTATCTCCCTCCTTCCTTAGTGAAATGAGCCTTGCTTCAGCATAGGCAACTTATTCTTACTGCTTTCTTCATACCCAATGTTTTTTTCTCTCTTTCAGCCAACTGGGTCCTGAAGTAGCTGAAATGCGAAAAAGGCAGCAGTCCCAAAATGAAGGAACACCTGCTGTGTCTCAAGCGCCTGGAAACCAGAGGCCCAACAACACCTGTTGCTTTTGTTGGTGCTGTTGTTGCAGCTGCTCCTGGTATGTCATGTTACCTGTAGGATGTCACACCCAGGCTTGGCAGGCGCTAGCGTGAACATGTATGCCAAATCTGAGAACTGTAGAAACTTCTCAACATGTCTTTTATTGTTCTTTCTTTGCAAGTAGGACTTACTGAAGACTATCATTGGTTTAATGCAAACACTTCACAAAGAAAAATATATAATATTTCCCTAAAATCTATATTTAAATTGATCATGGGTAAAAAAATGAAGAAGTGTTTTAGATCATGTTTTTCTCTATCCATGCTTCTTAAAGATGTGGGTAAAAATAAGATTTTAGTTATATATGTATTTATCAATAAGCAATATTCCAATGTTACAGATAGTTAAAAACATTAATAAAAAAATATTAGTAATATTGCATGTAGTATTGAATGTGGGTTTTTTTTTTTAGTTATCTGCTGTTATTTGATAGAGTGTTGAGCATTCAGCTGCATGACCAGATAACTGTAAGTCAGGGTGGCAACCTCTGCCCAGAATTCTTGCCAATAAAGACAGAGAGAAAAGAGTCACGGACTCACAACCACCTATCAAAAAGGTCAGTGGCTGTGCTTTCAATGAAGGCCAACTCTGTCCATTGAAAAATCCTGAATTAAAGCCAGAGAACATACTTCCATTGGAGTGTTATCACTGGCAGGCTCTGGGACATCATGCAAACTCATTATAATCTCTTTGTTCTTTGATTTCCTCATTGGCAAAATGATGAAGAATTAGAGAAGCTAATCCCCAAGGTGCCATCTAGTGCCAAACCTCCATGATCCAGGGAACTCAGAGAACCTGCTTAAGTTCCAGATTCACAAAGTGCCTAACATTTATGCAGATGAGATTCTTCAAGGGGATGCTAGACTTTATGGAACTTTCCTTTGAACCATACATTTTGAGGTCTTTTAAAATTCAGATAAGAAGTGGGTCTTCTAGCCCAGCATTGAGTGATCTTCTGGATCACCCCAGACTAATTCAGAACCTAAAGAAAGGCCCATATGTTTGAGCCATCACTCTGTGTTTTATGTCTACATTTCCCCAACATATATTGAGGTTTTTTTTTTTATTACAGTGGCAAAATGTTATATCATTGTGGCTAAAATAGAAGGTAAAAAGAGCTGTGCTAGAGTGGTACCCTTGGTGATGGAGAAGCTCCATCCACTCTAGAAAACTCCAGTTCCAGAAAACCATCAGATATTGCAGTAATTTGGAAAGCTTAAGTACTTTTATAAATATCAATATTTCTTCCCAGATGATGATTCTTTGTTAGAGAAAGTCATACTGTATTAGTCTGTTTTCATACAGCTATAAAGAAGTACCTGAGACTGGGTAATTTATAAAGAAAAAGAGTTTTAATGGGCTCACAGTTCCACAGGGCTGGGGAGGCCTCACAATCATGTCAGAAGGCAAAAGGAGAAGCAAAGGCACATCTTACACGGTGGAAGGCAAGAGTGTGTATGGAGGGGAACTGCCCTTTATAAAACCATCAGATCTCATGAGGTTTATTCCCTGTCAAGAGAACAGCATGGGAAAAAAAAATCACCATGATTCAGTTACCCCCCCCACCATGTCCCTCCCAAGACATGTGGGGATTATGAGAGCTACAATTCAAGATGAGATTTGGGTGGGGACACAGCCAAACCATATCACATACATAATTTGTTTTCTTTTACTCTTAAACCTTAATAATTTAAGATGGAGGAAACAGAGTTTGAGATGAAGTAAATATTTCAATCATAGTTGTGTAATCATTTTCTGTATCATGCCTTAAGAGATTATCTAGCTCAGATCTTAATCCATGAAGTATCATGGAGTGACTTACTATACTGGTTCTGAAGTCAGATTGCCCGGGTTCAAATCTTGTTCTCACCCATCTTTATCTGTGTGACCTTCAGCAAGTTAGGTAAATGCTGGTAATAAAAATCCCTGTCTCATAAGATTGTTGTAAAATTAAATGAGATAAAATATAACAAGCTGAGAACAGTGTCTGACATATAGTAAGCATTTAATAAGAGTTAGCTCTCTGGGCTATGGGACACTTCGTATTGGAAAAATAAGATCACTTTAAAGGGGAACTGACTTTAAATAATATTTAAAAAAAGATGTTTGTAGCTATAACACAAAAATTATCTTGGAAAAGAAAGTTATTTTATTTTAAATTCTGTATAAAACATCACCAATATATTGTTACACATGGTTGAGGAATATACTTCTTGTGCTCATTTGCACTATACAAGTTTCTTGTAATCAGTAAAAGGTTTTCTTTAGCTTCCAAAACTTACTGCTGAACTGCTTTTGGATTAAAACACCAGAACAGATAGAATACTGATACTATATGTATTAGCTGCCATATAGGTATTGAGTGAGTTTTGCTTTGATCAATTTTTAAAGGATATATTAAATAACAAAACATTTAACATTGGCACATAAGCATGAGATTGTTGCAGTACACAGACAATGGATGGAGAACAAAACAGCTTTTGGAAGCTGCAACCACTCTCTACACCTCTAGAGTGGATCCCCAAACACTGGGTACATTGGGTGCATTGGCTGCACTGGCTGCATGCTCTGTTAGCTCTAGACTAGCACACTCTTGTCAGGAACTGCATTTGTTATCAATTGGATGCCTGAGTCTAGGCCATAAGATGTACAGTGTATAAATTTACAAGTCCTTCTATATATGAAAAATGGTGGATAATTTATAATTATTATAAACCACCTTATTTTTATTATTTTTTTTTAGTGGAGTCAGCATCTTGGTATGTTGTTCAGGCTGGTCTTGAACTCCTGGGCTCAAGCAATCCTCATGCCTCAGCCTCTCAAAGTGCTGGGATTACAGGCATGAGCCACTGTGCTTGGCCACTTAATTTTTTAAAAAGGATAAAAGTTAAAATTCCTTAAACTCTTAATTTTAATTATGATTACATTGTCTTATTTCAAATGAAAATGTCCTTCACCCATATGTTTTTAAAATATCATTATTTTTGGACTTCAAATTTAGAAAAAAAAATTGTAAAGGCTTTTTGGAGTGAACATAAAAAGAAATGAATGTCCTTCAGATTTTCCAGGCTAGGTCAAAGGAGCAGAACAAAAAGAAACACTAAAACTGTAATTTAAGGACTAAAAAAAAGTTAGAAATCAAAATATGAAGTAACTGTCATTCGTGAATGGGAGCAGTTGTCGTGTGGCTGAATTTACTTCCTTTTAAGGAAATAGAGTGGTAGGAAAATAAATTTCTCTATCTAGTAATAAATATAAATACCTCATCTTAGCTTCACGTTATGGGTTTTATAAATCATGTAATATTTCCCTCAAATTTGCACTTCTAATTCATATTTCATTGTCAGCTCTTCTCTCATTTTTAAATTGATTCCTGTCTTTATAACATTACCACCACATTTTTGGGGGGAAGGACACAGAGGGTGAGTACATAACTGCTGAATGTTTCCACAGTTTCTTTCAAAATTCTAAACTGTTTAGAAGACTTCATAGTGACTTAAGCTGATTCATTCTCTAGTTCTGTCATAGAGGCACTTTCTCCCCAACATCAGCCTCTCTCCTTATCTCCCTTTTCTCCTCATAGCCCTTGCAATAAAAGAAGAGAACACAGGAGGATGAGGTTTAGAACCATTAATAGCCTTAAACACACAAGCAATGGATGCCCAAATCCAGAGCATAAAATAGGCAATCTGTAAACATGCAAGACCTTCTATTCATGGTCAAACAGCTTTTGGAAGCTGCATCAACTCTCTATACCTCTAGAGTGTATGGGGAAAAGAAAAATCTCATGATTAAATTACCTCCTACCACGTCCCTCCCATGACACATGGGGATTAAGCTAGGGTGAAGAGACCATTTTGTCAAGACTATTTGTCTACAGGTTCAAGGTTGACACTGTCAAGTGGAATGCTTGCTTCTTCAGATAGTAACTTTCTTCCCTTTTCTTTTTTCTCTGGGACGGAGTTCGCTCATTACCCAGGCTGGGGTGCAATGGCGCAATCTCGGCTCACTGCAACCTCCACCTCCTGGGTTCAAGCAATTCTCCTGCTTCACCCTCCCGAGTCGCTGGGACTACAGGTGACCACCACCATGCCCAGCTAATTTTTGTATTTTTAGTAGAGACAGGGTTTCACCTTGTTGACCAGGATGGTCTTGATCTCTTGACCTCGTGATCCGCCCACCTCGGCCTCCCAAAGTGCTGGGATTATAGGAGGCCTGAGCAACCACGCCCGGCCCTTCCCTTTTCTTTAGGAGAAAGAAATCTTTGAAAGATACTGAAGGCTCCTCTCAAACTGCCTTCAGTCAGGACAGCATGAAGCAGTGAAGTTGTTCCGATACTCACATGTGAGATAACACATATAAAAGTGCAGTGCAGACTAGAAACTGCTCTGTGCTTAAAAAAAGGAGGAGCATCAAAATGGCCATAGGAAAGGTAGAGCTTTCAAATTTTATTTCGAGCTTAAAGCTCATTTTCAAATTTTCCTATGAACTCTCTTGTAACATCATTCAGAGGCTACATTAAAATAATCCAGGTTACTTTTTCACATATAATTTTCAGGTACTAATTAATCCCTTTTAATACTGGATGCTTCTGTGGGTGTCCCATCAAGCAAAACAGGGTTCTCTGTGTGTTTTGCCTTAAAAAATTCAAACTCCCCAGCCAGGCACAGTGGCTGTAATCCCAGGACTTCGGGAGGCCGAAGCAGGTGGATCACAAGGTCAGAAGTTCAAGACCATCCTGGCCAATTTCACTCTGTCTCTACTAAAAATATAAAAAATTAGTTGTGTGTGGTGGTGCACACCTGTAGTCCCAGCTACTTGGGAGGCTGAGGCAGGAGAATCGCTTGAACCCAGGAAATGGAGGTTGCAGTGAGTTGAGATCTCACCACTGCACTCCAGTCTGGGAGACAGAACAAAACTCCATCTTAAAAAAAAAAAAAATTAGAACTCCAGAAACCTCAGCTACCATGTCAAAATATTTACGTTTCCCTCTGCTTGGCACATCATGGTGGTGAAATGACGGGCTGTGGAGAGGAGAGGAATAAAGTAATACTGGCCACAGCCCTGGCTCCAGCTTGCAGTTTCCAAGAGAATAGTTCTGTCTTTAGCTACTATAAGCTTTTATTTGAAAAAAAAAAAAAACAAAAAACAATGGAAAATGTTGTGTCTATGTTTATAGGTCAGGAAACTGATGGCTTGCCCGATGTCAGTAGACCCATTAGGGATCACGGTGGAAATGAGATTCAAGCCTCGGAATGCCTAATCCATTGTTTGGTCCACTTTAATGTGACACTTCCAAACTTTTCATTTCCAGGTTTGATATGAGCCATTTCCAAATACATCTTTCCCATTCGAATTCACATCTCATGCACTCCTGGGTACTGCCCATGAGATTTGGCCCACTGCACTGGACTCTTCTCAGGAGAGATTGGTCACAGACTGAATTTAGTAAATTAACTAGCCTTTTGAAAGCTATAATTGTCTCCCTTTTGGATACATTAGTTCTCAGACTTTCCAGACCATGGGATGGATCTCACTAAGTAAATGTTAAGTGCTTCATAAATATGCTTTGGGCTGCCTTTCCCTCCATTTCTAACAAGTACCATGGCCTCTATAATTCAAAACAGTGCAAAAATGTCTCATTTTATCCTCTGATGCTGTCACACTTTAGCTTTCTGCCAAAGGAAATACTAAGATGCATGCTTTAAAAGTCAAAGGATATTTTTTGAAAGGAAAAACAAAAATCCATGCCTGCACCATGGTGAAGAAACCACTCCCTGGAAATAAAACTACTCACACATGCAAGGTGAATCATTTCATCTGAGGCAGCAGGGAATAAATGGCTTCCTCTGTGCTTGTCAACCTCAGAGAGCTGATTCATCTCACATGGCAGAATATGTTGTTCTGCAGAATAACTCAGAATGCACAGGATTTCCAGAGACCATCATACATATCACTTACAAATAAGTGATATAGAAGTCTACAGTTTGGAAACTCCATCTTGCCACAGCACGGGTAAATTTCCTCAATGTTTTTATCAATTATATCAACTTTACACAATCAGACGACAACTATCAAAATGAACCCAAGTTTCTCAGGCCATATACACAAAACCAGAGTGGATACTAGGACCGTGGACTAATGGAAGTTAACAGTAGAAGAAGCCTCACTCTGGTGAAGAAGTCCAGAGTCCCAAAAGAACAGGAGGAAGAAACCGTAGATAAGGAGGTGGCAGGCTGGGCACAGTGGCTCACGCCCGTAATCCCAGCACTTTGGGAGGCCAAGGTGGGTGGATCACGTGAGGTCAAGAGTTCGGGACCAGCCTAACCAACATGGAGAAACCCCATCTCTACTAAAAATACAAAATTAGCCAGGTGTGGTGGCACATGCCTATAATCCCAGCTACTTGGAAGGCTGAGGCAGGAGAAGCGCTTGAACCCAGGAGGTGGAGATTGTGGTGAGCCAAGATCGTGCAATTGTACTCCAGCCTGGGAAACAAGAGCAAAACTCTGACTGAAAAAACAAATTAATAAGAGGTGGCTGTGCATTTGTCGACAGGGATCTCTGCACGGTAAGGTCTGCTGACCCCAGATACCCCAGTCAGTTTCAAGGTTCAGATATGGACAAAAAAAACTCAAATTTAACCAAAGCTGGCTCATTCTGTGTGGCAGTTTAGTGAGGACCATCTCTGTCTGGATGGGCGAGGATGTACCAGAGCTTCAGTGATGACCTTGGGCTGGTGCTGTTCATACCCATGGCCACAGCTCTCTTTGCCCTAGACAAGGCTGAACACATGAAAGGTCAGAGTTTGACTCACCAACCCACTGAACTATTTTTTACATAAGTAATTCTCCTGTCTGCACCATATTGTTGTTTTTTAGGTTAATACCTTCAGTAAAATTATATTACATAGATCTTGTATTTGAATTCACAAAACTCCATATTGGTCATTGCTGCCAGGCATTTTTGTAAACAGATAACTGAAGTTTCATGCATTGAGAGAGCAAAAAATACATTTTGGGTTACATTATTTGGCCAGTGTTAGTAGGTGTTTAACAAACATTTGTTAAATGGGTGATGGATTTGGATTTGCCAATTGAGTCTATTTTATGAAATATAAAAACTTGTGTCACGGAAATTCCTTTCAAAAATTAGAGGCACATTCTTCCAGGCCACCAGATTATTTTATGCACCATTTTTCTTCTTGTGTGTGTGTGTGTGTGTTTTAGAGGTAGTAGTACTAATTAGTAGTATAGAGGGGCATGAATTTGGGGAGGGAGCACTAAATCTGTTTAGTATTTCTGGGATATAAAGTCAAGAAGGACAAAATAGAAAACTAGGGAGATAGGCAATGACAAATAATCAAATGTCTTTCACACTGTATTAAGAAATTTACACCTTTTTAGGAAGCAATTGAAGAGTTTTAAGTAAGGAGGGGACAATGTCCATTTTATGTTTTAAGTATTCTCCTGAGGGAATGGAAAATGTTTGGAAGGAAAATACAAAAGTTAGGGAGGATGCTAAGAGACTTTTATAATAGCCTTCATGAGAGATGGTGGGGTCCAACATAAAGAGATAATAAAAGGGATGAAGAGAAGTTAATATTCACAAAAAAATGAGGATACACTGCCAAGAATTAGTGATATGTGAGAAAGAGAAGGATGACTCCATATTGCTTGAGTGAGTGGCTGGGTTGCTGGTGATCCCATCAAATGAGAGGTTACTGCAATAGGAAGTCATTTAGGCCAAGGAGGAGAAGACAAGCTCAACTTGCTCTGATTGAGGTGCCTAGAAGTTAGTTGTAGAAATGAATTTGAAGCTTGCAAGGCAAGCCTGGATAAAATATGACAATCTGGGACTCATCAGTTGCAAGAGATGAGAATGCTGAGCCCTGGCAAGTATTCCAGGGTGACAAGCAGGGAGCTACAAATAGAAAGGACACACTACATTTAAAGAACAATGGAGGAGTGGGAGAGTTGCAAACACAGAACGTGGAGAAGAGGCGAGGTGAGAAATGACATGCAAAACACAGCAAAGGGGCCGGATACAGTGACCCACAACTGTAATCCTAGTGCTTTGGGAGGCTAAGGCAGGAGGACAACTTGAACCCAGGAGTTTGAGACCAGCCTAGGCAACATAGTGAGACCCCCATCTCTACAAAAAATTTCAAAAACTAGCTGAGTGTGGTAGTACACTCCTGTAGTCCCAGCTACTGGGGACACTGAGGTAGGAGGATGACTCTAGCCCAAGAGTTAAGCTGCAGTGAGCCATGATCGCACCACTGCCCTCCAGCCTGAATGAGACCCTGTCTCAGAAAAATCCAACGTAGCAAGGGACTCTTATAGAAGCCAAGAGAGTTTAGAGTTTCACAAAAGGAAATTTGAATTTGCGAATACACCAAAGAAGTTCAATGCAGTAAGAATCATAAAACATCTTGTGATTTGGCTAACCAGGGGGCTTCTCAGTGAACTTTGAAAGAACCAAACTTCTGTGTAAGACATACAACAAGGAAGAACTTGGAGAAAGAACAGCTACTGACAGAGAAAATGAGTCTAAGACACCATGCTCCTTCTGGGTGAAGGTTTGGTTTGAGGGAAGTGGGAGTTTCCTTCCTGACTCATTCAAAGCAAATTATTCCTTTTCCAAGGCAATTTGAAGTTCAACGGTTCCAAATCCAGGTCAACTTTATTAGCCATCTAGACAATATTTAAGAACTTCCTCCAGCAAATTCCAATCAATAAAATTGATGCAAAAATGAGGTTGACTTCTTGGCCACCCTTTCCCATAAAATTTCATAGTTGTGTTACATCTGATTAAAATAAGTATTAACCCTATTTTTGCTTCCCTCATTAAAATTCTTCATTATTTCTTTTGGACTTACCCTACTGTCTTTCCTGGTCTAGGTGTGGTAGACCTATTACAATCTGCCTGCTATTTTAGGACATCATTCAAGAATTACTTGTTCTCTTTTTGTCGGATAAGACAATCAAATTCACTTTCTGTGAAAATGAAATTGATTTTATAATAATTCTGCTGGACTGTTAAAAATCTATAATTTCCAATGCTATAAAATCCATATCTATTTCAGATATTAATATATTATGTATTAATGTACATCTTTTTGCATGGGAGCATCTATTCCTAAGTGAAACACAAATTTTTGTCAAAGCAATATACTTTTTTTTTTTTTTTTTGAGACAAAGTCTTGCTCTATCAACCAGGCTGGAGTGCAGTGGCATGATCTTGGCTCACTGCAACTTCTGTCTCCCATGCTCATTGATTCTCTTATCTCAGCCTCCCAAGAAGCTGGGACTACAGGCACGTGCCACCATGCCTGGCTAATTTTTGTTTTGTTTTGTTTTGTTTTTTGTATTTTTAGTGGAGACAGGGTTTCACCATGTTGGCCAGGCTAGTCTCAAACTCCTGACCTCAAGTGATCCACCCGCCTTGGCCTCCCAGTGCTGGGATTACAGGTGTGAGCCACCATGCCCAGCTAAAGCAATATAGATTTTAGCCGCCAATTCCATATGGAAGAGTAACTTCATGTGTTTTGTTCTAGAGGTAGTCTTGCCCAATATTTGACAGTTACACACAAATTCTAATGGAATGTATTCCTCATGGAAAGCCGACTTTCAAGAGGCTATATGGGATAAGGACAGAACAATGGCACTGGAATTAGACAGACCTGAGTACATTCCAGTTTCATCACATGTAACTATGAAACCTTTGGCAAGTTACTTACTCCCTCTGAGCCTCAGTTTCTTCCACAGTAAAATGTGATTACTAATGTGCACAAGTCCCTGCATAATCCTTTATGATAGGTATTATTTCTGTCCCTTTACAAGTCTCAGGCCCAGAGGAAGCCTGCTATTGCAGGCTTGGCAGTGTTCTGTTTGCATGTTGTCCGTTAAGGTAGTAGATGCTGTTTCTGCAGTCTGTATCACTTTGCCCTTTCTCCCCAACTCTCACATTAGTCAGGACAGGTATAAGTCAGAGCAGCCCTGGATCATGCACTGCATAGCCGCAGGACTCCCAGAATGTTGTAACTTTCATATAGCAGGGTTTAGTTTCTCTACACATAGAGTTTGTTGCCTTTCATCGTGTCAGTTCCCAAGGAAGCCCCGCACATTCATCCCGTTCAAATTCAGACACACACACACACACACACACACACACACGCTGAAAAATGCAAGGGAAGGGATGAATGGGTGGATGAATGATCAACCCTGCCAGCTATCAGATATATTTCTGAATATTCGCTGCTAGGGTTTAAACTTTTTCATTCTCCTTTTTTTATGATAGAGACTCAGGCTTCTAAAGTCAGAAGCTTGAGCTCCAGCTGAACTAATGCACTTGACACAGATGATCTCATGCCATTTTAATAATAGTAACACTGTTATTTCTCCTAACTAAATAGAAGTCCATTAGGACTTTTCACATCTAAGATATTTGCTTTCCCACTAAGGCATCAACTAACTTAATTATGAATTATAGGGAAAATTACAGTGCGTTGAAGGAATAGCTTAAAATAGGATTTTAATCAGTGTGAGAAACCAGGTATAGAAGATTCTGATAATCGGCATGGTTTTTTTTTGTTTTTTTGAGACAGTCTCACTCTGTAGCCCAAGCTGGAGTGCAGTGGCGCCATCTTGGCTCACTGCAACCTACACCTGTGGGGCTCAAGCGATTCTCATGCCTCAGCCTCCTGAGTAGCTGGGGCTACAGGCGTGTGCTACCATGCCTGGCTAATTTTTTGTATTTTGGTAGAGGTGGGGTTTTGCCATGTTGTCCAAGGTGGTCTCAAACTCCTGGGCTCAGGCCATCTGCCTGCCTTAGCCTCCCAAGTGGTGGGATTACAGGTGTGAGCCACCACACCTGGCCTGGCATGTATTATATAAAGTATATCTTTGTATTCAGACTTGTTCTCTTAACTTTAAGGAAAAATAAAGAAACCCTATTTATGCCAAATAAGCATTGCTTATCTAACTGAACATAAACATACAGAGTAGATTTTTATTTTCACCATGTAATTACTTGTTAAATGAAATTGGCATTCCAAATCAAATCAATGTGTCCATGAACTGAAAATGCAGGGCTTGGGATTTCAAATGAGAATTTGATATAGATAAAAAGAAGCAATTTTTGATACCTGTCTTTTTGAATGGATGCATATATAGAAAGAAATTGCAACTGAGAGACGGAGGGAATCAAAGAATGAAGAAATGTGTCTTTCCTTTTCCATGGGTCAAAAGAAGAAAGGAATGTTTCCATACCACCCAAACTGGAATTGAAATAGTGTGGAGAATCAATTCTCGGGATGGCTCTCTTAAAATTCTTTAAATCAGAAACATTTCCTACCTATTAATAGTTAAACCCTTTTCTAATTTATTTGTTCTAAGAAGGGACGACCTAAGTTCCATATTATCCCAGCATGAGACAGCAGAATGCAAAATGACTTCTTATCAGAAAGGATAAGGACAATGTGAATAAAATTATGCCTGCTGTTTTTTAAGACTAAAGTATTCCTAAATCAAATGATTTTGGGCCAGGGTCTATTCAGAATATTTTGTAAATACCAAAAAGGAAAAATAGTTGCAGTTATGCAAACCTCCCAAGATTAAGCCTCTTTGAGTTTATTACACTCACAGAAAAACTGAATGACGCCTTTTAGATTCTTTAGAAAGGTATAATTTTCAAAACTCCTTGAGTGAATAGGTGAGTGAATAGCTCCCCCCGCCGCCGCTCAAATAAGGATATTTACCCACAGAAATTTTTTTCAATTTTTCCTTTTTTTGAGTTGGTTAAAATGTTGTATTTATAAAGGTAACACAGCCATCTAGTGGACAGATATTTAATAGCTAATCATTTTACTTGAGTTTAAGTTTATGAAACAAAAGCTTAAGCCAAATTAAATACTTGATTTATGACACATGGTACATGATTACAAAATGTGGAGTGAGTCTTTAGAGGGGCAACCCGAGGTATTTTTAGGCAAGTGTTTCATAACATTTTTAGGCACAAAGTTCTAACCACTGTTCCCATCCCCACACACCCCACTCAAAACCATACGTACTATAAAAACGTAGAAATGAAAGAGGTGACGTTCAAGTCATAGGTTTAACCTTGAGTTTCTATGTGCCTGAAAGTTTGTATGTTATGTGGCTACCAGCCCATCTTCTGGTGTCTTTCTGGTTTGGGATTTTGGTTTTTTGAGGGGTGGGTAGTCTTTTGTAAGCAGTACATCAATTCCATTCTCCTTTCCCTGTTGCCCTCTCCCCAAGTTATCTTTGCTAATGGAAGAAAGTGGTAATACCCAGGACTGGTATTACCTGTAATATGCTACAGCCATAGCAACATGCCTGTCTGCAGTCATTAGTGGTGTTACTTTTGGCCCTCCTGTTTAACACTTTGCTGTCAAAACCTTCTATAACAGCTCATTTTTGTTCATCTCAGATTCCAGGGAATTGAGAAGTTACTCTTCCACAGATTCTACTGCAAACTCAGGCCTCTGGGCAGCAGCTCCTTTGAGTGATAGCTGTGGGATGATGCCTTAGAGAGGGCATTCAGACTCAGTGCAATGATTTGTACTAGGAAGTTTATTTTTTCAAACCTTAAAGAAAAAACATTTGTGTAAACAATTGCAATACCACAATTAACTATTTTATGTAAAGAGAAATGGCATTGCAGAGTGAAAATGAGTCTGAGACTGGAAGTCAGAAGATGGGAATTCCAATCCTAGTTCTGATCAATTCGAGTTGTGGGTATTGTGTAAGTCAGCCCCGATGACTGTTTCCTGATAAATCAAACAAGAATGATTAATCACAACTCCCCTGCTTACCTTCAAGGACTGTTGTAAGGAGGAAGTGACAAGGTAATGTATGAGGAAGTGTTTTGTAATAATGGCAAAGGGAAAGTCTCTATTTACTCAGGTGGAAATAAAAAGCTCTTTGGTAAACTTAGAATTACATTTTAAAATGCCACCAACTTGCCCTTCCATTCAACTAGGCATTTGTAATAATGTGCCTTTTTGTCACCAGCTTTTTATTTTTTGTTTTACATCTTTGTGAAGTAGATCATTGCCATTATCCCCATTATGAATGGTGAAAACAAAGCATGGAAAGCTTAAACCATCCTAAAGGATGGTTTGTGGGATGATGCCTTAGAGAAAGCATTCAGACTCAATGCACTGGTTTGTACTAGAAGGTTTATTTTTCCAAACCTTAAAGAAATTAAGGGGTGGCAAATGTTCCACCCCCTCGTTATGTGGGTAGATTGTCTGTTTGTTTACAGGGGAGTGTGGATAGTGGGGTGAGAAAACAAACATGACCTTCTGCCTCTACATTTGGAGTCCACCTCATTGTTTTCTTGGATAACACATACTTTGCTGCCTATTTTAATCTCCTGGTACTGTTCTGCAACACCTGATATGTTCATTGTGTTCTACTTTTATATTGTGTCCCTACACGATTTTATCCCCGCTCTGATTGAGATCCCCTTTGTCCAGGTCTCCATCTGGCAAACAACTGCTCATTTTCAACCCAATTTAATCAATGGGTTGAAATGCTTCTGTGAAGCTTTTCCCAATTCTCTTAATCAAAAGCACGGGTACCATCAAGGGTGTCTAAGAAACCCCATAAGCACAACTCTATTTGAGTTCTTACCACAATGCCATGTGATGTTTATTTACCCGTCTGAGCTCCTCAGTAGCAGAGCCTTTGTCTCATTCATGTTGTATGTCCAACCCAGGCAACGTTACATGAACCAATGTTTCATGCACATTAGTAAATTATTGCTAACTCCTGAAAAAAAAGCTGTGGGATTTACTGTGATATCTTGAAAATGCTGAAAATGAAATATTTAAAGAATAATCTACCAATTCATTTTCAGAGCCTGAGGGATGTTGATTTCATTTTAGCACCAGGAACTTTGAGGTAGAAGCTGTTAAATGAAAAGAAAAGATTGATATCACAATGTGAGAATATTTCAATACTGAATAGACTGCTTTCACCAGTGACAGTAGTTCTCTCTTGGAGCCTTGATGTCACACTGTATTAAAGTGAGGCATCTTATTGATTCTTCAGTTTAATTTTTCTGTAAATATATGTGGTTTTGTGACTAGCCTCTATCCCAAAGTTACCATGGTTACTGATAAGTTTTCATCTTCTTTGCAACCATTTTAACAGTTTTTCTTAAGAACCAATTGTTTTCCTTACAACAGAAGACTCTCTTCCAAAATAGACCCTGCATGTATCTATGGTGACAGATCAATAGGTAAACTCTGTAACTGGCAGCAAGTAGTGTTTTTTTCTCACCCCAACATCCACACTCCCCTATAAACACACAATCTACCCACAGAGCGAGGGGGCACATTTTCTTAATTTCTGAAATGTACCAAGTGTTTTTCCTCACTTTTCAAAGTCACTATTCTAGAAAAATCTCTAATGGGATTTTAAATGCTTATTTTAGTATATTTAGCCTAGGATATCAGCACTTTTCTTCCATAAAGTATTTAAGCTTTGATCAAGACTCCCACAGTGAACATTGTGTATGCATTTAGTTCTCTTTATGGCTTTTATTGCTTAAAACGTAGAAATGTTCGTTTTAAATGTTGCATACATAAAAGTCAGAGTCTATTCTTGGAGAGATACGGGCTTAAAAACAGGGTATCTCTGTGGGACCCCTCAAAACTGTTGATCTGGTATTTTCCTTTCAGGGCTTTCCTCAAACACATATAACATATGTAAGCTGATCTAGAGCAAATATTTCCAGTAAATTATTACCTTAAAAAAACTGTACTACTTGGAGCAGGACCAAGTAGGACAGCCATTCATCAATATCAAGACAGGCAAACAGCTAAGTATCAATCCCTTATCTATTTTCTCCATTTCTCTTTAACTTAAAATGATATTTTTAGCAGTTCCTGATAACTGAAATCTTGAAATTCATTTTTTGCGACCAGTAATAAAGGGAAGTTAATAAAAAGGACAACTTGTCTGTTGCCAAAGTTCAATTTCTCTTTCTACAGGGCAAGATTGTGTCCAATATTAGATCAAGAGTTGCACAAACTGAATAGTTAAGCATTTACTGAATGTCTGTTATAAGTAGTTTTAGTCCCAATATGTGTTCATATTTTACCATCTGTAGAAAATAAAGATGTAAACTCAACCAGTATTTTATAATGATTGCTCTAATATGGTAGCATTTGGGATGTTTGTAAATATCACAGAAACAGATAGAAGAGCCAGAATTCATGTTCAGAAATTCGTCAGTCATGCCTGTGGGCTCCAGATTTGTCACTCTACAGCAAAGGCACAACAGAGAACAAATTTCTCAAAGATGTTTAATGAAATGAAGTATATGTACATCTTATGTACTACCTTCTGTGGGACACTGTGTGGAAATGTAATAAAAATAAACTCAATGAGTTTATTATTTAAGCAGGGAATGAGAGCTCTTTTGCTAGTCGTGCTATAGTGCCTTAATATATGTTTGCACACATACATATAAGCTTAATGAATATTGGCAGAATGAGTAGCAATTTCCTATTTTAAAAAGAGTTGAATAGAATTTACTTAAAAATTGTACATTTTATATGTACAGGAAGTTTTACAGAATGTTGTCGGTAGTGTACCCCCCCATCCACTTTTCCCATCATTATTGGAAATACATTGAACTCTAGAGAAGAACTGTTTCTTACTTCTTAGTGAATCTCCTTTAAAACACTTATCTGACCTATTTGTCTAGTGGCATGGAGGACTGAGGTTTCCTAGGCTATCACAAGCCACAGACACATTCACAGCATTCACACACAAATACCTAAAAAATTATGTGCTCTTTCTGAATTCCTCCCCACAAGTACACTACACTGAAGGCTTTGCTGTCTCTAACCATGGACTGCTGCCTCCCGCAGGGGTCTAGTCAATGAGCAGCGGGGTCAGAAGAACCATCCACTCTTAATTTCTGTTCCCCAGAATCCTTTGGGCTACACTACATTTCCCTCCTCGGTTCTACACCAATAAACCTGCCCCTGTCCCTAGAAATGGGTACAGGCAAATTCAATATATTTCACTATGAAAGCCTATGTTTTCTATGGAGTGTCCTTTTCCTGACTAGAGAATCCTTTTCAATTCCTATTGGGTTCTCTTTTTTTCCAGTGACTCTGCTCTCTCAGGTCAGTTTTCCTATCTAGCCTCACTTTCTGTTGTTGATTGGCCCACTTGTCAGGCTCCTCCTCCTGAAATTATTCCCTTTGCTCCATCCTCACGCTTGGAGTTGAGAATGAAAACATGAATTAGGGAGATTGTCTTGGTTTCTCTTATCAGACTTTCCAGATTGAGAACAATTGTTTGTTGGGCACCTCTTCCTGAACACTTTCTTTCCACACCAACCATGTTTAGTGACCTTTCTCTGCATTCACATAAGTGGTCTGTGACCTCAGTGCCTATCAGCAGCCCTGGTTCATAGTAGGCACTCAGAAATACAGGGCTGTTGAGCAGAGTAGGCTCCCAATTCCAACTGTACCACCTATGTAGTGTTCAGTTTTGGGCCAACCTCTCAGATGGGTCTGCACCTCACTTTGCTTATCTGTAAAATGGGGATAATAATCTTAATGGTAAAAGAATGGTGCCTGTCACATAATGGCATTAGAAAATCATTTCCATTGCCTCTTATTTTGAGTAAATAAGTGAAAGCAGGAACAAATAAGAGATGTTATCTGAACTTCTTGTGCTCTCTGCCAAGCTCGTGAAGCTCTCTGGCTTCTCGACAGAGAGATCAGTTAGCTAATTCGGGAGCTCAAATTTTCTCAACCCACTGAGTTACCCTCCATACCCTACTTGTTAGTATCTCCCATAACCTTCCTTGTTATGTCTAGTCTGTGCCTAAAATTGTGGGTGTTTCACTGTAAAGCATTGCTCAGCCACCATTTATCTGAATTGGACAATTTTTATAATTATTCTTGTTCTGAGTTACTAAAACCTTCAGCATTATCCTCTGTCCTCTATGATGCTGTAGAATTCCCAAACCTATGCCGCATAGACACAGATCCCTCCCACCCAATGCTCACGTGCTACAAACGCTCAGTTACTGGTCTGTCCCTTTCAAGATATCGGAGATTGATTTACTAAGGTGAAAGGGCAAAAACAAAGCCAAGTATAAATCCAGCTTGGTTTTAGCAATTGAAGGAATGATATTATTGGTAACAATAACTTGGTCTGCAGGGAAGGAAGATGTAAATTTAGCAAAATCTGTATTAGATTCTGACACATTTTATCTTAGCTCTCAATGGGGGAAAATAATGGAAAACAGACTATGAATACAATTAACCAAAAATCAAAATGACTTTTTGTTTAAAGAGTAAGGTAATTATTTATATTTATTTCAAATAATAAAGCATTAATCATGTATCTCAGAAATACTAAATAATTCAGATTATGTAAGGATGAAGTCAGAATATTTAACAATATACACTTTTGAGAGTCTGATTTACTTCATAATTATATTTAAAAATTATTCTCTTCCCTTTAGTTGACAGGGGCTTACCCATCATTTTAAAATGGCATTGCTCTTTTTATACTATAAATATTCTCATAGTTGAATATAAGATCTCCTGTGAAATGTTTCTCCAGAAACATTTATTCTTTTCTTCAACTGATGAATTTTCCTTGACAAAATTAAATGTTCTGCTACATTACAGCCTCACTGTTAGGAATGAAGAAAGAGGGGAAAATGCGGGAAGACCCACACACACTACAAAAATGGAGAGTATCCAAGTCCTAGAAGAATGGTGAGTGTGAGAACCACATAGCTATTGTTTCTTATATTTATATACCATTTACATCTACTGCATGCCTAAGTATTAACTCTTGCTTCATGGTACTCTTTAAAATGATTTTGGGAAGTGAATGCAAATTCCATCTAGAAGATCTTATTTTGTCATTGCAGTTGCTTTTCAGCAATTTTTCTATAAGCAATGTGAAGTTATTGGCTAAAACGTGGTCTAAATTTACTTTTCTCTTTAAAAAAAATAAAGATTATCATATCCTGTATTTAAAAATTACCCTAATTCATTACTTCTCATTTCTGAAAATTTAAAACATGGAACGTCCAAGTCAGTGAGGAAGGGCACCCAGCCAACTCCTGGTTCCATTTCCACCAGAGGGGACTCTCCCAGGTGTTTCCTCCCAAATGAGAGGTACCTATGGACTAAAATCAGAATACAAATAGACCAGTCATATAATTATAAGTGCTTTCTTTTTCAGCTTTTTATGAGAAGGTTTTAATAATGATGTTTCATGGTAATTGTTAAGCTTTTTAAAATTAAAAAAAAATTAATTGAGGAAGTGCATACATTATGCAATAGTAACAATCTATTTGAAATACCTAGTCAAAAAGGTAAAATATATATATTTTATATATATATATGTGTGTGTAAATACTTGTACTTCTTTGGCTAAATGTCTTTTAGGTTGGAAAATTATTAAATAGATCATTGAATAGGAAAGGAAGATCAGAATCATTTTAACCATAAGACTCTCCAAGCTTCTCTGGTCTACTTCTTTAACGTATCAGCAAGTGGATTAATTAGTGGAGGTTTCTGCAGTCATGTAGTCATTAAAAAATCTGTATATAGTTTTAAATTCACAATGTCAATGTCATTATAGAAGACTTCTGCTTCCAACTGTGATAACTCCATTCATGACTAACAATTTGTACATAACTTTTCATTTAAAAAAATTTTTTTTTTTAAGAGACAGGATCTCACTTTGTTGCCTAGCCAGGAGTGCAGTGGCATGATCATAGCTCACTGTAACCTCAAGGTCCTGGCTCAAGTGATTCTCCTGCCTCAACTCCCAAGTAGCTGGGACTACAGGCACATGCCACCACACCCGACTAATTTTTAAACTTTTTTCCAGAGACAGGGTCTTGCTATATTTCCCAGGCTAGCTTCAAATTCCTGGCCTCAAGAGATCCTCCCACCTCAGCCTTCCAAAGCATTGGGATTATAAGCATGAACCACTATGCCCAGCAGAAAAATTATTAAAGTTTAGGAAAATATATGACAAGTACACACAGCATATTGTTACTTTAAACCAAGTGACAAATGAAAAGGCCACCAAAGATGAGAAAAAAAAAAAAAAACCTGTATCTTAAGGCTGGAAAACTGAAATCCTGATTAGAGGCAAAGAAAAACATTCAGTTTGTCCTAAGTCACTTACAGACTATTACTGTCAACTTGCAACATATTGTTAAAGGTTGAATATTTCCCAGCTTCATTAGGAATGTATGACGACTGCATGCATATTGTTTCTATTTGAATGCTTGGTTCCCTACACGCCTCTTATGCCTGCATGAATTTTTGTCAAAACCCAGAAATAACTGACCTAGTCCTAGCAGATCTTGCCAGATCAGGCTGGACTGAGTGACAAAATACTGACCACTAGATGGCAGAAAATTGATAGAATATCTTTTTTTCTTTTCTTTTTTTTTGAGAGGGAGTCTCCCTCTGTCACCAGGCTAGAATGCAGTGGTGCAATCTTGACTCACTGCAACCTCTGTCTCCCAGGTTAAAGCGATTCTCCTGCCTCAGCCTCCCGAGTAGCTGGGAGTACAGGCATGCGCCACCATGCCCAGCTAATTTATGTATTTTCAGTAGAGACGGGGTCTCACCACATTGGCCAGGATGATCTCAACCTCCTGACCTTGGGATCCACCCGCCTCGGCCTCCCACAGTGCTGGGATTACAGACATGAGCCACCACACGGGTCCTGATATAGAATGTCTGTCTACCCCTCTCCTTATCTGGTCTAGCATTCACCAAAGTTCCCTTTGATCATGGTCCCATTCTGTCTCTGCAGCCAAAACCCCACTGCGGAGGAAGTCTTGTCCTGGTCCCAAAATTTTGACAAGATGATGAAGGCCCCAGCAGGAAGAAACCTTTTCAGAGAGTTCCTCCGAACAGAATACAGCGAAGAGAATCTACTTTTCTGGCTTGCCTGTGAAGACTTAAAGAAAGAGCAGAACAAAAAAGTAATCGAAGAAAAGGCTAGAATGATATATGAAGATTACATTTCTATACTATCACCAAAAGAGGTAAAAACCTGGAAAACATTGAGGTGGGCTTTCTAGGACCAAGGCTAACTCTAAAGGGATGGCTGTCCAGATTGGGTAGGGCATGGGATGTGGAGCGGGTAGAAGAACTTACTGGGTAGAGAATTCAGCTGCCATTGGGAGATTCTCCCTGGACACATGTTTGAAGGCTAGGGTTCCCCACTATGCTTTGACTGTTTATCTCTAGCTCACTTGTGTGGTAGTCCACCTGCTTTTCAGAACTAACACTAACGAGCCTGCTTAAACACAATTTGCTGTGACAAACGAAAATGGAAAGAGAGAATTTATTTTAGGGTGGTATTTCCCAAAGCATAACCCCTAGATCATGTGAATGAGAATCACCTGGAGCATTTGTTTAAAAAACAAATTCTTAAGGCCTAACCAGGACTTCTAAGTCTGAATTTATGGAAGTAGGGCCCAGAAATCTGAACTTTTAACAAGTTTTCCACATACGTACTAGTTGGAAAACCTCTAGCATAGGGACTCCAAAAAAATCTGATGTTTGTTGATGTTTATGATTGAATTTTTACAGAAATGAAAACTGAGCCTTGATGACCACTAATATTCTTAGGTGGGAAATGGAAATTATTTTATTTATTCTAGATTTTCTCTTATTGAAAGTGCAAGCTTCTTTCCCATTGCCAGAATGTACCTAACCAATAAGCAATAATTCTAGCAACCAAATAGCACTTTTCCATTGACTTTTAAAAACTTAATTTGTTATTGAGAAATGTTCCAGTTAACAGAGTTAAAAGCATTTGGTGAAGGAGTGGTTAATAGTGTGACCAGGCCCTTGGAGCTCTGAGTGATGGAGCTCCAGAGGCCTTCAAAGCACTTAGAGAACACAGAGGTTCCTAGAATGTCTTCTCTTTTCCATCCCAGCCTCTTTTTGTCTTTTTTGTTTCTCCTAAATGACTGATTTTTACCTTTGCATTTAAATGGCATACCCCTCCCTTGTACACCTGAACATTTATGGGCTGTGGTCATATGTGCCTCCTCCAATACTTGGCATGGTCACAGGCGGCCTTACACTCCTTGCTTTGAGATCTATAAAAGGAATTAGTGTCTATTTTATTAATCTCTAAGTTTGGAATGCTACATAAGGTATTTCACTTCTAATAATATATACAGTACCTAAATTATTTAGATTTTTTTATTAGTTAGGTTAAAGTGCCATTGGTATTCCAGAGTGCCTGAGTACTGTCTGTACAAAATGAGAAAGCTTCTAGAATTAGATGCACAAAAGATTGATTTACTTTATTTCCTGCATGAACATGAAAAATGTATTCTTCAAAACAAGGTGGGGAAAATTTAATAAATGTAATACAATGTGACATCAGTAATAAATGTGTAGCCTCAACATGCTTGTTACTGATGTCACACTGTATTTCTAACACCAGCATAATTCTGCATCCTAAAACTACATTCTTCAGTATGTAGTTAAATTTTAGCATCTAAACAACTCAGATTTTATCAATATAATAATTTTATGCTAATTTTTATTATTTCAAAGTTATTCCATATGGCAAATAAACCAGATGATCCAAATGTCCCCAACTATGTGCTTCTCTTGCCTATAATTATACAAAATGAGAGTCCTTGGAAAGACTATCTAGCCCATTTCTGCCCCCAAAGTATGTAAGATGTGACATCTTAAAGTGATAGTTGTCTAGATTACTTAGTCCATTCCTTTGTGCTATATTTGTATCATCTTAAAATGATGACTGTTCCATTCTTTTTCCGTGTTAGGAGAAAAAATAGTGTCAATACTATGTGCATGTAATTCCCTTATGTTTACAGTTTCTGTTAGTTAATGTTTAGTTTCTTATGTGAAACATTTTCTTATTATCCACACAGCCCTGATTTTCTGATGTCACTGATTGATGGCACTTTGTAAAACACTTAATTTTTTCTCTTTAAGCCATGTTAAGAGTTACAATAGTGATTATTTAAATATCAACTAGTGGGTTTTCATTCTTTTTGCTAAAGTAATAGAGATTTGTTTCCATCTGATTTTTTTTTTTTTTTTTTTGAGATGGTGTCTCACTGTGTCACCCAGGCTGGAGTGCAGTGGTACCATTTCAGTTCATTGCAACCTCCACCTCCTGGGTTCAAGCAGTTCTTCTGCCTCAGCCTCCCAAGTAGCTGGCATTACAGGCACTCTCCAACACACTTGGTTAATTCTTAAATTTTTAGTGGTGACAGGGTTTCACTGTGTAGGCCAGACTGATCTCGAACTCCTGACCTCAAGTGACCTGCCTGCCTTGGCCTCCCAAAGTGCTGGAATTACAGATGTGAGCCACTGCACCCTACCATTTTCATCGACTTTCTTTATTTTGAACACAACTTTCACCAAAAAGTCACTAAAATCTCATTTCCTGATCCAGAATATGACCCTTTCAGAATTACATATGCTAATATTTAGTGTTGTAACTATATTTATTCTCTCCTTTATGTTGCCTAATACCCATATTTTGGCCATTGCTCGTTCTTTAATATCCTCAAAATCTCATAGAGAGGAAGAGACAGAGAGGAGAAATTCAAATTGTTACCCTTTTGCTGACTTGTAATTAACTCTTGATAGAGAATCTAAATTAATAGACCACTGAAGTGCCATTGTTTAGCCAGCTTATTTCTGTGCATCAACATAGTAATTAAATTGGAATATTGTTTAACGGAAAAAACAAATAACCAAAAGTAGATATTTTCAGTTACAAAACATAATTGTTAAAAAGCTTTGTTTTAAACCAAGGTGTCATGTTCATTGACTGAACTCACTGATACACTTAGAGTGTGGCATGCACTTTCCAGCTATTCCGGAGCCCCTTCAATCTGTTATACCTCACTGAACTTCCTATACAAAAAGTCATCCATTTCTAATCAGCCACAATACATCACTAACTTATGACATCGCGTTATCACTCTTCAAATTTTGTTTTCTAACACTGGAGAGAGCACATGTCAGATCGAGAGAGCCCTGATTATAGAGGAGGTAGAGCACTGGACTAGTATTCAGGTGCATGGGATTTTAATCCTGCCTTTGCCACAACCCAGTTGTGTGGCCTGGAATAAATCACTTCACTTCTCTGAGTCTTAACATTGAGTTCATTTGTTTACAAAAATAACAATAAAAATAAGCACAGAAACTAACAAACCAAATGCATAATGGCAACTGTAAGGCTAAGAAGCTACTGAAAAGATGTGTCAGGCCATTCTGGCCTTTCTCCCTCTGAAATTCTATACATGTTTCTACTTATTCAGAGTATTTGTGCTACTTCTTCATCCTCTCTACCTAATGGCATAGCTTATCCATCATGGTCCTCCTTACTGCTGTCCCCACACTGAAACTCAGAATCTATTTAAACATAGTACTCAGAGTAGTTAATATATATGTTCATATTTCTCATTTTGGGGCTGAACAATCTGGGCTTTCTACCTCTGAAATTCTATATAAGTTTCTACTTATTCAGAATATTTTTAAAGAACATGAACATTTGAATCATTTTAAAATAGTAATGACTAAAAGTTGTCATGATTTTATTATTGAACAGAATGGCATTTTTCTTCACTAGACTTTTATTTTACTTTAATTTGATTGAATGTTGTGTTCCTTTTTGTTAAATGTAGGGAAAAAAACTACATTTTAAAAAGTTATGTAAAGATAACTTGTTTCCTTAATGAAACTATTGAAGTCAATGTGCAAAAAATTACATTTCATTATTTTAAGAGCATGTTTTATGCATTTGTAATAACTTGAGCATTATGTTACAAAATATTTGCAATTAGGATATTTGCAATTAGGAGTTGATATAACTTCTGTTCTTGGTATAGTGTACATTTTATGAAGGAAAAGGCCAAATTTAAAAAGAAAATCTAAAAATTTAAACAAGAAATATCCTTTGTTTAAAAAGTAAACTTTTAAGAAATGATCTCTTCAAGGGGAAAACAAATGAAGACAATAAAGAGGCCTTGAAGCCTAAGAATAGACTTGCTACATGTAGCAGATTTTGGTGGCAGCTTACATTTATTATTGAAAAGATGTGTTAGGCCAATCTTGCCTTGCTATAAAGAAATACCTGAAACTGGGTGATTTATAAAGAAAAGAGGTTTAATTGGCTCACGGTTCTGCAGGCTTCACAGGAAGCATGGTGCTCCATCAGCTCAGCTTCTAGGGAGGACTAAGGAAGCTTATAATCATGGCAGAAGATGAAGCGGGAGCAAGCACATCACATATCCAAAGCAGGAGCAAGGGGCAGGAAGTTGCCACTCACCTTTAAATAACCAGATCTCACAAGAATTCACTCACTATCACACGGACAACACCGAGAAGATGGTGCTAAACCATTCATGAGAAATCCGCCTCTATGAACCAGTCATCTCCCAACAGACCCCATCTCCAACACTGGTGATTACATTTCAACATGCAATTAGGGTGGGAACAAACATCCAAACTATATCAAAAGACAAACCTAGCAAAATAAAGAACCTGAATAAAAAATATATTTAAAGGTTATCAACTATAAACTGCACTGAGCTACTGAAGAAAGAAATAATTATAAATCCTTCAACAAATATAAGACATTTATCTGAATTGAAGAAAACTATGGTCCAGTGATGTAGAAATCTGCCTAGTGATGACATTGTTACTACCAGGATTATAAACTGGATCTGTCACTTACATCTGTGGGCCACTTAGAAACTCACTTCAGTGCTCTGGAACCTCCATGTCCTAGTGTTATGAACGAAGGCATGGAGAAAGCTTAAAAACCCACCAAATCTATGATGTTCAAGCTCTGGAGAATGGTAATTTTAATAGTGGTAGGAGTTTGCTTTTTCTGATTTTTCTAAATTCCCAGTTACTATCTGAGAGAAAAAAGCAATAGAACTATTTAAACACCAGAATTGTCTAAAAAATAATGCTTATGTGATAGACATGCAGATTCTGTGTGTGCATGTAGAGGTACCTTCAAGTGAAAGTATGTGAATTTTGCACATTCAATGATTTAAGACAGTTTTTCTAAACAGAACTCACTTCGCTGTATTTTCCTAAATGTATTTCTTTACGCACGCATATTATCATTGAAAAAATAATTGACTATTTCCTATGAGCCAAGGACTGGGCTAGATGTTGGGGATATGATGAGAAACAAGAGACACTGATTAATCCCTTAATGGAGTTTACATTTTAGGAAGGCAGACAAATCTTGTAGAAACAAGTAACTGAAAATTGTGTTAGGGTGGAAATTGAATTAGATGGAATACAGGTAGTCAGGTAAGGTCACTCCCAGAAGGTAAAATTCAAGTTGGTGCAAAAGCCAAACACATTGGGTTTGATCAAGGTGATGTCATAATTATGATCAATTATTATTAATTATTTTACATTGGCCTCATTACTGGCACAGTGGTCTTGCATATATTATTACAATGTTACTCTCACAACAATCTTTCAGCCACAACAGTTGCCACTACTTTATAGCAAAGAAACTAATTTTGTTTTCTTTTTTTGAGACAGTCTTGCTCTTGTTGCCCATGCTGGAGTGCAGTGGCGCGATCTCGGCTCACTGCTACCTCCAACTCCCTGGTTCAAGCAATTTTCCTGCCTCAGCCTCCTAAGTAGCTGGGATTACAGGCATGTGCCACCACACCCAGTTAACTTTTGCATTTTTAGTAAGAGACAGGGTTTCACCATGTTGGTCAAAATGGTCTCGATCTCCTGACCTTGTGATCTGCCTACCTTGGCCTCCCAGAAACTGACTCTTAAAGAGGTAAAATGAATGTTTGAGGACATTAGAAATATATCTGGTAGAGACAGAATGCAAGCCCAAGATCTTGATTCCAAATATGGTGCTTTTCCAACTACAACATGATAATTAGTTCTTCCATTGCCTAATATTTTCTTCATGATGTTACCATAGATCTCTATGAACCCAACCATAGAACTTCACACATGATGAGAAATAGAAACCTTAACCATAGGCCTGAACCGTGCCCTAGACCAGCAGAATCTACTTTCCTATCATCTGGACACCACCAAGAATATGACATTACAGTTTACCCTGCCAATACTCCTTGTCCTAAGAGATAAATTCAAACAATTGGTCTATTTGCAATGTGTTAATTATTTTCAGTAGAAATAAAAGCACAAAATAATATGTGACTAAATGTATACAAAGTAAAAATTTATTAAAATTGGTAGGAGAATCACACATTCTTTAGATTTATAAAATTTAACATATGAATTCCAAATTTAGTTCAAATTAAAAGCAGAAAAGAAGATTTCCAGTGGCAGATGTTATAATCGGTAAAATTTGATATGGACTTATAAATGGAAAAAATTACTCCGAATTTTACTTGGAAAGAAATTCTAAATAAAGAAACTTCACTAACAGTAAAAATAAGATGGGGGAAATGGAGAAAACACTTGGATGTGATACATGAAAAACACTGTTCAGGGAATTAAACAACATAAAGGAGGATTCTCTACAGAGAAAAAGACTTTCAGTGAAAATTCATCGTTTTTGTATCATTATGCCAAAAATGTCCGTAGGATCAAATTTTCCCTCCCACCTCGATGACTAAAATAAAAAGGCAGGGTCAAAGTTGGTCTACTCCCTTTCAGCAATGCTAAACTATCTTCACATCCTCTTCAATGAATAGGAAATCGAGTAAGATTAACTAGGGTATATGACTCAATTTAGCCCAGATTTTCCCAAGCCATGCTAACAGAATTTCTCTATCTTCATTCTCCTCGCTTTTCCTCCATACTCTTGTTGAACACTTCGCTCTCATTACTTTTTGCTTGCAAGTCCCTTGCTTTTCTTCTTCCCTGTCTCCTACTCCCTGTGGGAATGAATGCTTCCAAGTTCACCTAGACCTATTGCAAAGTTACATGTGTCTTTTTATAACTTCAGTTGCTATGTCTCAACATCCCGGACTTTTCAGCACTGCTAAAACTGCCAGTTAAATGCTTCCAAACCTATCGTGCTGTCTTGTGTCCTGTCTCACAATAGTGGTGCTACTGTGCTATAGTGCTATAAATTCTGTTATTGCTGTAATGTGCTCTTCCTTTACACCACCTAGGTATGAGTCTATGTAGCCTGAGTTAGAGGAGACTTGCATTGCCCAAGGATAGCTCTTGTCTTGTCCTACTCAACTTTCTTTTCCCTCAGGATGAGTTCTATACAGGAAATTCCTCAGTCCCTCATGCAATGGAGCCCAGATACGATGGCTTTACAAGCCATCCAGACACACCTGAATCCTAGGGTGACTGTCGCCCAGGCCCAATTGGGATCCACCACCAATACCTTGTATTATAGATGATCCACATTCTGAAGCACAAAGATGCCACAAGATGAAACAATAGATTGTTATTCCAATGGGGTTTATCCTTATTATTTGACCTCGCTACACTTCTTTTGACTGATCGACAGCTTTTTCAGACAAACAACCTGATATTAAGGTAAATATTTTATTCTTTAAATAGAAATAACAAATGCATCTTTGTTATAGATTACTAAATCTTGAACTGTATGACTTTACAATTTCACTACTGTTTTTAGCTTGCAAAAAATTAAAAATTAAACAATGAGGACATAAGACATTTAATAGTTTGTTATTTTATCTGTCGTAAGATAATTAATATGATTCTATCCACTGAGAAGAAACTTTTACACTATATTTAATGATACTATTATTTAAGAAGTAAATGACCCTCTTTTCTTAATCACTAATGTAAGGTTTCCTGCTCCATTGAAACCAAAAGTTCTCTCAAGTTTGAAAGGAAGCACCATTTCTAAAAACAGAGGAGTGTGTTTGTTAAGGATTTACCTTACCATAATGTGATGTTTCAGAATAAGATAGACCAGTTTAAATTCCAGTGTCAACATTTCCCTCTGGCATATAAACACAAAAATATATTTTTAGATAAAATATAAAAACCTTGGGGAAAAATATTCTGTACTTTTAAAAATTACTTTGTACTTGATAGTGACCTCATGTGGTAATAATAAAAAATGAAAACTGAACAATTCATTTCCAGAACATTTTTATTTTTATAGAATTCCCAACAAAGACAAATGTGTAGTTCAGCCAAGTCATGTTTTCAGGCTTGATTCAGCAATACTGCAGGTTCAGATAACTGCAATAAAGCAATGATCACAATAAAGCAAACTGCACAAATCCTTAGGATTCCCGATGCATATAAAAGATATGCTTATACTATACTGTAGTCATAGTATAAACAATACTTAGCAATAGCATAGCAACAGCAGCATGTCTTAAAAATGTGAATACCTTAATTTTAAAATACCTATTGGTAGAAACTGCTAACAATCATCTGAGCCTTTAGAGAGTCATAATCTTTTTGCTGGTAGAGCGAGGGTTTCGCTTTGACATTGATGGCTACTGACTCATCAGGGTGGTACTTGCTGAAGGTTGGGGTGGCTGTGGCAATTTATTCACATAAGACAACAATGAATTTTGCCACACTGATTGACTTCCTTTCATAAAAGAGTTCTCTGAAGCATGTAATGCTGTTTGGTAGCATTTTACCCAAAATAGAACTTCTTTCAAAAATAGGAGTCAATCCTCTCAAACCCTGCTGCTGCTTTATCAACTAAGTTTATGTAATCTAAATCCTTTGTTGTCATTTCAACAATGTTTGCAGCATCTTCACCAGGAATAGATTTCATCTCAAGAAATCATCTTCTTTGCTCATCCATAGGAAGCAAGCCCCGATTCTTTAAAGAAGTCCTCAGGCTCCACTTCTAATTCAAGTTTTATTACTATTTCCGCCACATCTGCAGTTAGTTCCTCCAGTGAAGTCTTGAACTCCTCAAAATCATCCAGGAGAGTGGAATCAACTTTTTCTAAATTCCTATTAATGTTGATATTTTGACCTCCTTCGATGAATCACAAATGTACTTAATGAAAACAATGGTGAATTATTTCCAGAAGGTTTTTCATTTGCTTTGCCTGGATCCATCAGAGGAATCACTATCCATGGCAGCAATAGTCTTAGGAAATGTATTTCTTAAATAATATTGTAAGTTGAAATTACTTCTTGATCCATGGGCTGCAAAATGGATGTTGTGTTAGCAGGCATGAAAACAATACTAATTTCCTTGTACCTCTTCATCAAAGCTCTTGGATGACCAGGAGCATTGTCAATGAGCAGTAAAACTTGAAAAGGAATCTTTTTTTCTTTGAGCAGTAGGGCTCGACAGTGGTCTTAAAATATCCAGTAAGCCATGCTTTAAACAAATGTGCTGTCATCTAGGCTTTGTTGTTCTGTAGCAGGAGCGGCCACGAGAAACACAGCTACGGAACACCGAATGGAGAAGGAAGAGGTCTTTATTACAGCCAGGAGCTGAGGAATTTGTCCAAATTCAGCTCGTCTAACAAAGGAAGGTTCTGCCTTTATATAGGCTTATACTTTAGATATTACACATGGAAGAATCTTAGGTTTACAGCCTTAGAAAACACATATGAAAAGGGATTCGGTTTACAGCTTCAGGAATCACATCTGAAAAGGGTTTCAGTTTACAGCTCGGGAATCATGTATGAAAAGGTTTCAGGCCGGGCGCGGTGGCTCAAGCCTGTAATCCCAGCACTTTGGGAGGCCGAGGCAGGTGGATCACGAGGTCAAGAGATCGAGACCATCCTGGTCAACATGGTGAAACCCCGTCTCTACTAAAAAATACAAAAAAAAAAAAAAAAAAAAAATTAGCTGGGCATGGTGGCACGTGCCTGTAATCCCAGCTACTCAGGAGGCTGAGGCAGAAGAATTGTCTGAACCCAGGAGGCGGAGGTTGCGGTGAGCCGAGATCACGCCATTGCACTCCAGCCTGGGTAACAAGAGCAAAACTCTGTCTCAAAAAAAAAAAAAAAAGAAAAAAAAAGAAAGGGTTTCAGTTTACAGCTGCAGGAATCACATATGAAAGGGTGGTTTATAGTTTTAGGGCTCACATGTGAAAAGGTTTCGGGTTTGATCTTGTTTTAAGTAGAAACAATGTCTTCCGGAGTTTCCCCAAGACCCAGCCTGCCATCTACAGGAAGGTGAAACAGGAGGCGCCAGTCAGTCAGCCTTTTCTTCTATTGAAATGCAGTGTGGCAGTCAAAAGGGAAGTTGATCCCAGATGCCTGGGTCTCCTTCCTCAGTTCCATTTATAGTTCCCAGGCAGAGTAGATTTAGCATAATTCTTAAGGGCTCCAGGATTTTCAGAATGGTAAATAAGCATTCATTTCCATTTAAAGTTACCAGCTATATTAGTCCTTCACAACAGAGTGAGCCTGTCCTTGAATCTTTGAAATCAGGCATTGACCTCTCTCTAGCTTTCAAAGTCCTAGATAGCATCTTCTTCCAATGTAAGGCTGTCTGTCTATATTGAAAACCTGTTGTTTAGTGTAGCCACCTCCATCAATTATCTTAGCTAGATCTTCTGAATAAGTTACTTCAGCTTCACATCAGCCATTTGCTGCTTCACCTTGAGGTTTTGTGTTATGGAGATGACTTCTTTCCCTAAACCTCATGAACCAACCTCTGCGAGCTTCAAACTTTTCTTACACAGCTTCCTTACCTCTCAGTCTTCACAGAATTGAAGAGAGTTAGGACTTTGCTCTGGATTAGGCTTTGGTTTAAGTGAATGTTGGGACTTGTTTGATCTTCTGTCCAGACCACTCAGACTTTTTACATTTTACTGTTTACATCAGCAACAGGCTGTTATGTTTTCTTATTCATGTGTTCATTCGAGTAGCACTTTTAATTTTGAGAACATTTCATTTGCATTCACAACTTGGCTAACTTTCAAAAGAGGCCTAGTTTTTGCCAGTCTCAGCTTTTGACATGCCTTCCTCACTAAGTTTAACTAACCATTTCTGGCTTTTTATTTAATGTGAGAGATGTGTGAATCTTCCTTTCACTTAAACACTTAGAGGCCACTGGCAGGTTATTAATTGATCTAATTTCAATACTGTTGTCTCTTGGGAAATAGGGAGGTCTGAGGAGAGGGAGAAAGATGTGGGGATGGCAGGTCAGTGGAACAGTCAGTATACACGCCATAGTCATCATTAAGAATTGATTAAGTCTTAAACAGGCATGGTTCATGGCCTCCTAAAACAATTACAAGAGTAACATCAAAGATCACTGATCACAGATCACCTTTAAATATATAATAATGATGAAAATTTTGAAATATTGTGAGAATACTAAATGTGACACAAAGACACAAAGTAAGCACATGCTATTGGAAAAATGGTACCAGTCAACTTGCTTGACACAGGATCGTCATAAGCCTTCAATTTGTAACAAACGCAATATCTGTGAAAAACAATAAAGGGAAGTGCAGTATAATGAGGTGTCCCTGTATCAGTTGGTCTGGCTAAGCCACAGAAATGTAGTCTGGATTACCATCTAACAAATCTAGTAGCCATCACTGGGTGTAGCAATCAACCCAATTCCACGTGGTCTAGAGCTCAGGAATTTGGGGACACTGGATGGAGTATGAGGAGCTTCAATAAGAGATTGTATTAGTTCCCAGACTTAGTTCAAACAGTGATGGGAAAAGAAGCCAGAACTAAAAGGCATTTGCAGAATGCTTATGACAACATGTTTAAGTATAAATATGAAAGGTTTGTATCTGAATATATCATGAAATAACACTATGGATCACAGGGCCTATTCCTTGCTGAATAGTGAGGATTGAAGAAAACAAGCTGGACTCAAGAGTGGTTGTTTGCCACTCTGGGGTTTGTTCTAATATGGTATTTCAGGGCAGGGCTTTAGTTCTGTTCCTACAACCATGCCCTTACTGCCAGTATTTTTACCCATTTCCCTTTCCAACATGTTTAACCAGTTCCAAGAGGATTTGCATTTAGTGAGGAAAGGGAAACATCCTAAATTGCTGCAGAACTTAATTTCTGTACACTTTTCAAATAACACTGTACTGATTTTAATGGTTATTCTGCATTCCTATTTCTATTTCTCCTCTCAAAGATTTCACTCCAAGCAATTGATCTGTTTCATCATTAGTAGAGGTGTTTGGATATATAAGGATGTTAGCTAGTCCCTGCCAGGTAGAAGTAAGACATGAAGCATACCTGCTCACTGCATGCCCTGCCACACTCTTGTTTCCCACTTTTGACACAGTAGGACTTGTTGGGATATGAAAGTATTGGGAATTGGCATTTTATATGCATGTCAATTTTTGCCATGGAACTCTTTTCTGCCAGTAGATTTTTATCCTTTTATCAATATTGCCAATCTCTGCCAACCACAGAATAGGAGAAGGTGAATTCATATTTTGGCTAGGAAATTTTGGTACTTCAACCATGATTAGAAATTGTTAAAAACTCCTGAATGAATGCATATAACCATAAATCCAAGTAAGCTAAATTTCTGGTTTAAAAGAATTAATTGTATTTTTTGTTGTTTGTTTAATGCAAATTTTGATGGAGAAAAGTACATAAGGTTGTGTAGTCTGAAAAGATGAACTCAAGACTTTTGGTAGTTGGATTTACTCTTTAAAGTTTCTGTAAAATGTCACAAACCTACAGTTACTTAATAGAGGTCTTTGGATAAAAATATTATTTAATGTATTTGCTCTTGTTTCTTTTTAGGTCAGTCTTGATTCTCGAGTTAGAGAGGTGATCAATAGAAATCTGTTGGATCCTAATCCTCACATGTATGAAGATGCCCAACTTCAGATATATACTTTAATGCACAGAGATTCTTTTCCAAGGTTTTTGAACTCTCAAATTTATAAGTCATTTGTTGAAAGTACTGCTGGCTCTTCTTCTGAATCTTAATTTTCCTTTTAAAACAATCATTTTGGAGGGCTGAGATGGGAAATAATAGTAGTTAAATAACATCAGACACTGAGTTCCTGGAGAACTACAGTTTAGCATTCCTCAGGCTACTGTGAAAACACAACCATTATGGTCTTTGTCTCCATTTTTATCAAGGTTATCCATGGCTAAGTTTGGAGAAAATATCACACCAAACAATGAATTGCCAAATTGTTTGTTTTATTCAACACTCATTCTACTTGCAAGCAAGTGTATTTGTAGTCCTACAAACAGTCTCCTAGTGTATCTCCAGAGACTGCATGTGCAAAGTAAAACTGCTTCATTTGCCACGTAGTTGTTGTAATATTTAATCCAATAGCATAACTTATATCTGTATTTAAGGACTTTTGTGCAATATGATCTTAAGAAATAATTGCCAAAAAATCGGCCATGGTTTGCATTTTTTAACATAATCTAAGACAAAAAAAAGCAATTTTTACGATGTAACAATGGTATTCAACATTCTATATACTGTGTTTAGTATGCTAATTTTGAAGCCAATATTTCTGTACATGAAAAAGAGCTATTTATCTCTGTTTGTTGGAAAATCCTAATAGGGATTTCTCTGGTTGTTCACTGCCAAAACTGTGGCATTTTCATTACAGGAGAGTTTGCTATGCTAAAAACAAAAACAAAAAAAAAAAAAGGAAGAAGAAAAGAAAAAAAGCACAAAACAATTTGAAGATATCCTATCTCAATGACAAATCAGAGTGATATTGCTTTTAATTGTAACAGAAGAAAATGAATTTATGTATATATCAGATGTCCAATACTGTAATTAATTTATTAAAGACTGGCTCTCCAGTTTTAAAATGGTTGTGTAAAGTTATGTACTTCAGCAAGAAAAAAATAATAAGCTTGATAACTTAGTTTTGGAATATAAAGGAAAGGATTTAATAAAGGAATGCCTACATGTAGCACTGTAAAACATTTTGATGAATACCATCTGTCCTGTGGCATATTTTCCTTGAAAGTGAAATCCAATGAAGCTAAGTTTTTTACCAGAAAAAGTTTTATAAGGGTTAAGAAGAAGATTCTCTACTTCAGACCTTAACTGTTTTCACATAATATCTTAAGGATGACATTTTAAAGATGTTTAGACCAAACTATTAATTTTCATCCATCATTAAAAGGCAGTACAGTGCTCAGATTTTCCAGCTGCCATATTATTTTTTATAAGTAAACTAAATCTTTAAGACAAAACACCTGCCTGACATTGTCATGAACTTCTGACCTTAAAGGAAACAATATTCTGTCATGCACAAAAGTGATAATTAAAATAATCAGTGTCATATTTATATCAAAGTGTTACATTTGAATATTAATATCCCCTGAAGACTATTTTTTTAATATTAAACTGAATGAATATAATACTGAGTAACCTAAAATGAAAGTTTTAAAAAGATTTATATCCACTGAGAACACTGGCCTTATATTAAGGATGATATTACAGTTACAGGTTTTCTTTGTCATTTTTTTAACTACCTCTCATTTTTTAATTTATTAAACATTTTTTAAAAAACAAGTTTGGGGGTTTCTTTTAAAATTTGTTTTACTTGAAAGGTTGGCATTGTAAGTTTCTTTTTCCATAAACTTAAAACATTTCAAAAATTGTTTTTCTAAGCAAGTATGATTTTCTAATTTATACAGAATTCAGGAGACATGAATAAAAGGGCTATTATCTATTCCCTATGCAAATATTTTAACTGTTGCAGTGTTTGACAAAATGGGATTTTTAAAAAATTGCAGAGTAGAAAACAAAATATTCTGTTTACACTGGCGTTGCTGACTATCCTACCATATTCAGCACTTTTAAATACATTATTTATGAAAATGTAGTTAAAAATGCAAGATAGACAATATTTATAATAATCATTTCTTTTAACAAATGCTTGTGTTTTCTGAAAGTGTTAGTGTGTTAAGACATATTTTATTCATGTCATTTAAATACTATTTGAATAATAGTTTTCAGTAATATGTTGAAAAAAGATAGCTATGAAGATGTTTACAAAAGTCATATTTTTTCCTAAAGAGTACAGAAAAACCTAAAATAATCATCACTTCTATTGTGAAGTTCTATTGTTCCTAAATTATTTAATTTTTTCTTGCTTAGAATTGAGTTTATTATGCTACTATGATATATACACATGTATGGTGTAGTATCATGTTTGTTTCTGTGTTTGAGGCACAATAAATTGGTGCACATGACTAGAAAATATGTAATATACTGTGACACAGTGCATGCATCAATCTTTTTAAATGTAGACTTTATATTCTTGTTGTTACTATATATGATGGTGACCTGCTAGTCGTTAAGTTATCTTTATAAGATACTTTGGACTATTAGATGAATTGTCTGTTTGACAATACCTTTAATATTTTACCAAATGTAAAAGATAAGGGCCCTTATAAAGAGTCCTCATCTCTAACCTGGGCATTTGTAGAACACAGATTTTAAAGTTGGTATATCCTTTTGAAACCTGAGTCGGAAGTTGTGTTCAGAAAGATTCTAAACCCAATTTACACATCAGATGTTGATAACCATGCTATGTGAGCATTTCTGTGCTAAACTCATATTTTTGGGTGAAGGGAGGGTTTCTCATTTCAGAGTACGTCTGTGTATTTGCAACTCTACTAATTTTCTAAGTATGATATAATTTCTTCTGTTTAAGTTACAGAGCTATTATAAATAAACAAAAAAGCCTTCAACTGGTGTCTATGCTACCATTCCAAGAGCACAATATTTGTTTTATTAGAATTTGAGTTTTCCTAGTGAGTAAATTCCTCCCTGGGGAAAATCAGCACTTTAAAAGGGACACTTTGTGTGTTTGATTGCCAAGGTGTCTTTGTATACTGTTAGAATTCGCTGATGCACACAGAAAGAGATTAATGCGCTTTCTACAGTGCCTAACTTTAGATGTATAAAAGAAAGAAAGTAGAGGATATAGATTATGTATACATAAATAAATTGGAGATCCAGATTTCTTCAGAGATTGAGCTTATACATAAATCACACCAGTAATGGATGGATGGCACGTCTTTCCTCAGGCTGTTATGTTATCCAAAGGTAGTATAGATGCTCTGACAGTGTTAGAGTGTACACATGAACAACAAGAATGAAACACAACTTTGATAATGAAGTGATGAAATGCAAAAGTCAAGACCATAATGTGATCTCTTTTTTTTTTGAAATTTTAAAATATGTACATAGAATGACCAGCTCTGATATTTGGTCATAGTGCATGGGGTGTGTATTAGTATCCTTTAATGCTGCCTAGGTTCTGACTTACAGATGAAATATGTATGGTTTATTTACCTGATAGTTCAGTTTTGCCAAAGGACTATATGGATAAGTAAAAAATGTTTATTAGGAGGAAAAATACACCTTCATCCCATTAAGCTGATTTAAAATAATGCCTGATTGTTACTTTTGAGATTATGCATTTTTCTATGCTTTTAACTTATACTTTTAAAAATCATATTGTAATTGTGACAAAATATTCTTCCAAAAACTACCAATTATTGGATGCTTTGTTGTCAAATGTAAAGAGAAAAAATTCAAAATATAATCAAAAAGTCAAAAAATAAAACGTATTTGAAAACCACCTATATTTCCTGGCCAGGCACAGTGACTCAAGCCTATAATCCCAGCACTTTGGGAGGCTGAAGAGGGTGGATCACTTGAGCTCAGGAGTTTAAGACCAACCTGGCCAACATGGTGAAACCCCAACTCTACTAAAAATACAAAAATTAGCCGGGTGTGGTGGTGGATGCCTATAATCACAGCTAAGGCAGGAGAATTGCTTGAACCCAGGAGGCAGAGGTTGCAGTGAGATGAGATCATGCCACTGCACCCCAGCCTTGGCAACAGAACGAGACTCCATCTCAAAAATAATAATAATAATTTTTTAAGTCTTAAAGAGACAGGAAATGCCTATATATAGAAGTCTATCAAACATGTAATTTGAGTACTTTGGGCTTGATACATTAAAAAATTATTTTGAAAGATGGTAAAGATATTTCCAAAAAATATTTTTGCCTATTTACATTGACGGTTTATGACCATAATTTTCTAAGTATATTTTTCAAGCATGTATTTTTGTGTTTTCCATCTTCAAATTTCTAATATAAAATGGTTTGCTCTCTGTGAAAACAATATCCAATCTGCAAAAGTTTTAGTAATTCTTCACTTGCTACGGCTGCAAATATTTATCAATAAAACTGATAACCCAAAACTTGCTTCAGATTTTCTCTGCAATGCTTAAAATATCCTTGTAACACAAATCAGCGCACAATGACAAGTATTAGTTCTAAATACCTGGATTTGATTTCTTTCTACGTATTTTTAAAATTATTACTCTTAGAGGTATAGTCCTCTTCAGCCCCAAGTGACATCTTTTCAGATGAATTCAAGGGGATGTTCAAGACATTGACTCTAGTAAAAACACTACAGAAGGCAAAATGCTGCCCTAACTGATAGAAGGCCCCAGTTTGGGAACTGATTTTATTCCTATGACAAAGTTCTAAGATGACTAGGGAAAAAAAACACTATCAAACATTGATGACAATAACCAAATATAGTATTTTTAAATATGTCATATGTGCAATGTGAAATTCATTCTTACCTCATTATTTCTCATATTAAATCTCATTTCAGAATTTCAAAACTGCTGACTTATACCTAACTGCTATTACTACCTTACAGCTTTTAAACAGTTAGAAATAAAGATTTTAGAATAATAAACAGATTGTATTTCTGTCCTAAGCTTGGATGCATTTCCTTTCTAAAGATCTAGCTCTTATTGCTGTATTAAAGGAATGCCACATACAATACTTACTAGTGGAAATGTATGTCCACAGATTCACTTTGGGAGCATAATGTAAAAACATCAGGAACTGAAAATTGCAAATTCAATTTCAAGTTACATTTCTGCCTCAAGTGACTTTTGGCAAATCATTTATCTTCTCTGAGTTCATTTCCTTATCTGCAAATGACAAATAAAACAATTCTCAGGATGGCTATGAGCATTAAATAAAACAAACATAAAAAGAATAAAGTGTGACATACATGATTATTTTATCAAAGTTCTTCCACTCAATAATCGTTATTTTATGCTTGTATTAAATATCATTTTAGGCCGGGCACAGTGGCTCATGCCTGTAATCCCAGCACTTTCGGAGGCAGAGGCAGGCAGATCACCTGAGGTCAGGAGTTTGAGACCTCTGAAACTCTGTCTTTACTAAAAAAAAAAAAAAAAAAAATACAAACATTAGCTGGGCTTTGTGTCTGTAATCCCGGCTACTCAGGGGGCTGAAGCAGGAGAATCACTTGAAGCCGGGAGGCAGAGGTTGCAGTGAGATCGCACCATTGCACTCCAGTCTGGGCGACAAGAGCAAGACTCCATCTCAAAAAAAAAAAAAAAAAAAAAGCCATTATTAAATGCGCTTTCCCCTATTTTTTCCCAAAACATACCTTAAACATATGCTTTAGCTGCTCATCAAAGCAATCATATTTTAAGCTGGAACGCTACAGCAATGTCATTGCTTTGCTCAGTAATGTGATCCCAAATCACTACTTTCAATTCACCATCACCTCAAATCTACTGAAATGTTTCTTTCAATGACATTGATAGAGATAGATAGATAGATGATAGATAGATAGATAGTAGGTTAAAGTTTAAATAAATAATTTGAAAATTTTGTTTCCAATGGAAATAAAACAGCATTCCCAAGGACAGAAATAATACCAAGTTTTTGCTAAATATATAAATGATATATAGGGCTAAGACTAATTTATAAAAGACTGACAATTAGAAAACACTCTTTTTACTATTAAGGCAGTATGATTTTCTTTAACAGTTTTACAATGAAAATAAAAATTAATAAAAGCTGGTAATGAGCTGGGCACTGTAGCTCATTCCTATAATCCTAGCACTTTGGGAGGCTAGGGCAGGAGGATCACTTGAGCTCAGGAGTTCAGACCTGTCTATGCAACAAAGTGAGACCCTGACTCTAAGAAAAAATAAAATGTTTAAAATAAAAACAAAATTTAAAATAGTAATGTGTCCATCAAACCTTGTATTTTAGAGTTTTAGATTTACAGAAAAACTGCAAATAAAGAGGTCCCATATATACCTATGGGACATCTGTCAAAATTAATGAACCAATATTGATCATGAAGTTCATACTTTATTCAGATTTCTTTAGTTTTTAACCTAATGTCCATTTTCTATCCCAGGATCCTATTCATGATACCACATTACATTTAGTTGTCATGTTTCCTTAGGCTTTTCTTGGCTGTGACAGTTTCTGAAATTTTCCTTGTTTTTGATGACAGTTTTGAGAAATAAATTGGTATTTGTAGAATGTTCTCTGTGGGGATTTGTCTGATGTTTTTCTCGTGAGCAGACACATGTTTTTGGTTTTTTGGAAGAATACAAAGGTAAAGTGCTGTGCTTATCATATGATATCAAAAAGTACATGCCGCATCATGAGAACTTCTCTTAGCTGTGACAGTTTCTCAAACTTCAGGTTACTCTTAGCTATTGATGTTAACCTTGATCACTTAGCTGAGATAGGATCCATTCTGTTTCTCCACTGTAAAGTAATACATTTTTAAAGAGATTATGTTGAAGGTAAATTTTCTGGACATGTACACTGAGCTAAACAAATTCTAAGAAGATTCCTCAACACTAATACTAGGTTCCACTAGGTGACTACCAATAAATGCTATAAAGAAAATACAGTGAAGTGGAAAAATAAAAGACCAAAAGTCTTAGCCTGAATATTCACCTAAAGAGGTGAAAGTGAATTTTTCCCTTGAACTATCTGCATAATTAATTATAATAATCCTCTATATACTTTGGATATTAAAGATGTTAGTCTTACTAATTGTGATAAGAGGTAATTTAAATTTAAACTAACCATTTTGCTTAGTGCATTTCTATATTACCCTCTACTAATCAATGAACACTGAATATTGAAATAATATAAAAGATCTGATATATTTCTGGCCGGCTTTAACTGATTTGTCATAAATATGTTTCTTGTATATGATTTTTAAATGTTTGTTAAATATTAAAAAGAATTTCAATGTGTTTGGTTTTGTAAAATTACATATCGAATGTGTATCATTTTTTACTACCATGTTCATTATACTTAATAATCTATATCCACATATTGTACTCCACCAATATTTATTAGTGGACAATAAAGAATTTTTGAATGCATGAATACAACCTAAGAGGCACCACACTGGTGTATTTTGCAATGCCAGAATAACAGTGGGTACTCATAAATTGAATAGATAATCCAGATTATGGTTCCTCCAGTTTGAGTTTTTCTGGTTTTTTTATTCTCCCTCCCTAGAATCAATTTTATCTTTTTATCTATGTACAATAATATATTTCTGGAAAATGCTAGAATTTTCACCATGTAATAGAATTTGAGCATGACAATAATGTAAAAAAATTCAGAAGTCTCAAACTAGGTATCTTACTTTGAGTTTTCAAAGTAAACCAAAATACAGCTGTTTTCATTTTACTATATTGTGGAAACCTATGGATGTTATTGTAAAAGGCACATGCATTATACTGATTTCCTTAAAATGTTTTGAATTAATAAAGTCAACAATGTATCCTTAGAAAGTTACTGTTTCCTCATTGGTATAACACTATATGAATAAAAGGTACACTTCTGTGTGTTACTTAAATTGCTTATGCACTTGGGGAAGATAAATTCTGGCTATATTCTTTACATTGTTCTATAAGGTTTTAATTATTAAAATTTTGCAATTTTCATGAATAAAATATATCTTGAAATCACTATGTTCTGAGAATTCAACTGAGAGATTTATCATGTTGAGTTCAAGTGATTAAATAAATTCAAAGTTGAGTTCAGCCTCAGGAAACAACTGTTCTAATAGAGATAAAAACATCCTCATCAGCCCTGTACTATCCTCAGATCAGAATTAAAATAAAATTGGTTTCAGCAGCAGAACAATTTTATAAAGTTGTGTAGCTTGAATACACAAAGCAAAATGAATTCAGGTAATTAGTTGGAGCTTTTAAGTAGCAAAAAACTATTTTTTCTTCCTGTTGTTTGAAGAGTATTTCATTCTTCCACTCACTCTGCATTTGTATGTCGTGCTGAGAGATGAAAAGAGACAAGGTAAACGTATTTTGTAAGAATTTTGTCCTTAACCTCGATTAGATGACCTAGGGATATTTTAACCTTGATAAGAGTTCCCATTTTCTACCATTTTATTTTTTATGAATAAATTAGAATTTAAGTTCTTCCACTATATTATCTCTCTCAACAGTGAAATGCCACTTAGTAGACGCTGCCCAAATCAGGTAGTGGCAGTTCCCAGCTTCAGCGTTTAGCCCTTGCATTCCCGGGACTGTCCTGGTTGTGTTTATTCCCTTATATCTATTTCTCTGTTGAGCTGTGACCAGGTATTTTGAAAACTGCAAAGCACTGTGCCAATAAATGTCTGTATTGCTGGCACCTATCTGCTATCAGCAGTTTTTTTGGAAAAGGATAAGGGTTGGACTGCTGGAGGCAGATATCTGAAGGCTTTGTTGGGCTGTAGGTGGTTGTAACACGGAATCACTCAACTTCTTTAAAAAGTAGCTGAAGATAACTGGGAATAAGTGAAAATGCATGAGCAGGCGAATAACAAAGTGCTCTGAAAGCAAGTAAATGACGGGGAAGATATTGTGCAAATTCATTCAGTCGTTATCTCATAATACACTTGTCACGTCCTTATTAACACGAACCTGAGCCACCGTGGACAAGAGAAACCTAAGCAGGAAAAAAGGAGGAGGAATAGACATACGCATATCCATACTAAAACTCGCTCTTGGAGACTCAGGGCCAGGCGTGCACTGGAGTCTGACGACTTGAGTGGGTATGACCTCCGCCCTGCAGGGGACCCTCGACTGCCCTCCCCTGCGGCTCTGGAAACCCGACTCAGTGCGTGGGAAAGAAATTCTCGCTATCAGAACACAGAGGGGCGATTTGCTGCTCTCACCTTCCGGCCCAACGCATCACCCGTCACCCGGGCACGTGCGAAGCGGCTTTCAGAGGAGATGCCCAAAGTCTCCCAGGCCCGCTCCGCCCTAATCACTCTCCGCTCAGCCCCCTCAAATTTTGCCTCTAGGAAGCTCGCAGCGTTCCCACGCTTGGCCGGAAGTTCCCGCAAAGGCTTCCGGAAAATCCTTTTTTAAAAAAAAAAAAACAGCGCGTGCGCTAGGCGGGGCTTGGTGAGCTCTCGCCCCTATCTCCGAGTTCCGGGTGCTGTCGCGAGACTTGCTTTGTCCGGAACTTCCGGTTTCGGTAGCAGCTGTGGTCTTGTTTTACCGATGCAGTCCAGTCTTCTGTGGTGTGCTGCCCGGTTGCTGTGGCCCCGCGGGGCCGTTGCCGCAGCCCGCCGGTCCCTGAGCGGCGGTAGCCGGCCGCTGGAGGAGCTGTTCTCCCAGGGCGGGCCCTTGCGGACCTTCCTCGAGCGCCAGGCGGGATCTGAAGCTCATTTGAAGGTCAGGAGGCCCGAGTTGGTGGCGGTAGTCAAACTACTGAATGAAAAGGAGCAGGAGCTGCGGGAGACCGAGCACTTGCTGCACGGTAAGGGCCGGGCCCGGGATGCGGCATCAGAGCACACTCTTGACTCTTCCTTGGCCTTTTCCACTAAGTCACTGCCCACGCTACCCGAGTTTGAAATTCTTTACTCGCTTGCAGCTGTTTTTTGTTTGGATCAGAAGTCAAGACATCATGATGTGCGCTCTGATCCCATCCTCTCCTGTGGGCTCTCTTGTGCTCCCTTGCCACGGTGCCCTGCTCCCTTTTACATGCTTATTGTTTTCTCGGGCAAGAGCTCATTAGCTCACCAAGGATAAACAAGGTACTGTCCCTGTGATGGACTCCACAGCGGTGTTTCTCAAAGTGTGGTGTGGAGACCTGTCTGCAGTAGTATCAGGGGCAGTGCTTGTTAATAGCCGACTCAGGACTCAGAATCTCAGACCTAGACATGTGCATTTTTAACAAGTTTCCCAGGTGAATCTGGAATGGGGCTTAAGTGTCTGTATTACTATAAAGTCCCACGCCTGCCAAGCTGCTGCTGGTTCAGGCACCCCTTTGGGTAGCAAGCTTCCAGAGAGATTCGCAGTCTAGTGAGGGATATAATTAATTACCTATAATATAGTTGATAAGAACAGATATGAATTATGAATAAAGACCTAGGAGAGCAAGCACTTGTTAGACACTGGAGAGGTATAAAGGCCCACCCATATATAATATAATAGTAGTTTAACTTTTATTAATTCCTTCCTATGCTCCAGGCTTTGCTTAGACACCACTAATTACTAAAAAAAAATACAGAAATAGCATTTAGGAGCTTACAGTCTAGTAAGGGAGATGTGTAAGAAGTAAAATAAGAAGTGACTTTTATATTTACAAAGAATGTTTAATGTCTGCAATAAAGCCCAGAATGTTATAAAACAAAGGCCGACATTTAGGTGTATCTTGAAGGGTAAGCCGGAGGTTGTCTGTCAGATGGTACACGAGTTTGAAGGCAGAGAGGTGACCAGCCTGGGTAAAGGTACTAAATTGGGAAATTCAGCATGGCCTAAGTATAGAATAGGTGGGAGATGATAATGTCATTGAAACATAAAGCCAGAAAGATAGTTAAGAACCTTGCAAGACAATTTCGATTTATTTTTTATAGCCCATGAAAAGTTAGCATGTGTTTTTAAGCAGAGAAGACATATCTTTGTAAAGAAAAGTTAGTGGTGGCATGCACTGAGGATAAATTGGCTATTCTCCAGAAACCCTGGTGACTGACAGGCCAGGGAGGAGGCAGTTGAAACAATCCAAGGAAGAGACGGTGATCGGCATAGGTCTGACTCCAAGACATTCTGAGGAACAAGTTAGGATTTAGTGACTTATGTCCTGAGAAGGGTGAAGGAGAAAGAGAATTCTAAGATAAGTCTTAGGTTTCTGGCTTTGAAACATGAGTGATACTGTTAATTAAGATTAAAATATAAAAGTTGGACCGAATTTTTAAGGAAAAGGAGTTTTTTGTTGAATGCTATATTAAGTTAAAAATACCTGTGAAAAGGACAGTCCGATAAAAGTATCTATACTAGTCTAGGAGAAAAAAATTGAGCCCAAATAATCATATGAGCGCTCTCGAGATACACAGTACATGGTAAATTAAACCTTAGATACAGATGAGAACACTCAGGGAAAATTTGTTAAGACAGAGACAAGTCTAACAATGCCAGAAATTCCTAGTATTTGAGAAGCAGGCAGAGAAGAAAGCTATGAAAGGTCAAGAAAAAACAGGCAGAGCTTTGTGACCTCGAAGTCGATAAATGAAGTTGTAGAAGCCAATTGAAGGAAATTTCAAAGAGATCTGCCACCAGGCACAGTGGCTCACGCCTGTAATCCCAGCACTTTGAGAGGTGGGTGGATCACTTGAACCCAGGAGTTCGAGACCAGCCTGGGCAACATGACAAAACCCTGTCTCTATAAAAAATGAAAAAGTAGCTGGGCATGGTGGTGCACACCCGTGGTCTCAGCTACTTGGGAAGCTGAGGTGGGAGAATTGCTTGAACTCAGGAGGTGGAGGTCGTAGTGAGCCGAGATGGTGCCACTGCACTCCAGCCTGGGTGACAGTGCAAGACCCTGCCTCAAAAGAAAAAAAAAGAGATCCTCAGTACTTGATATAGAAAGGTAAAACACAGCTTTTTAGCTCACACTGAAATAAGTCTTTAGATTTGGCAATTTTGTCATTGGTAATCTGAACAAAAAGTCTTAATATGATGATAGAATCCAGTGTAACAGCTTGAGAAGTAAGTTAGAGTTAGGTAGATAAAAGTTAACAGGAGAAAAGTAATAAAAATGGCATTTATCTCCAGAAATCTGGGTGGGAAGAGAGGGGTGACAATAAGCAGCCACTTCAAGGGTTGAAAAGAAAAGGACCCATTTAGAATGGGAAACCATAAACATCTTTGTAGGCAAAGGGGACGGCAGGCATATGATAGGTGCTCCGTAAACGTATGTTGATTTATAATATTCAAAAGAAATTAAAGAAGTAGAATATTACCATTGCCTATGAATAAGTCCTCTGTCTAAACCCTGTAGAGGTGCGCTGTCCAGTATGGTAGCCAGTAGCCACACAGCTATTGACCATCTATATGTGGCTAGTCTGAATTGAGATGTGTAAGTGTAAAATACATATAGATTTCAAAGACTTGATATAAAAATATTTTTATGTTAATTACATGTTGAAATAATATTTGGAGCATATTGGGTTAAATAAAATATAGTATTAAAATTACTTCTAGACTCTAGTTCCAGTCTCCTTAGCTTTGTAGAACTGAAAGGCACCTTAGAGATCATCCGGCTCACAACTTTGATTTCACTCTTGCCATAACTGAGAGAAGTTGAGCCTATTGGCCTAACAGTACCTTAGCGTTAAGCTAGGGCTAGAATTCATTTTTGCTTTTCCTAACTCAACATATTTTCCATTCTATCAAATTTCTTCCATACTATATGCTTGGCAAAATAATTTCCAGCTGTCCTTCCTGTACTTGCTTGTCTCAGTTTTGCTTTTGTTATTCTCTCTCCTTGAGTTAATCTTTCTTTACTTTTTCTGCCCATCTCAAAACCAACAGATTCCTTTAGGGTGCTATTGTTTTAATATTTAGTCACATAATGTATTAGTCTGTTCTCACACTGCTGATAAAGACATACCCAAGACCGGGTAATTTTTAAGAAAAAGAGGTTTAATGGACTCACAGCTCCATGTGGCTGAGGAGGCATCACAATCATAGTGGAAGGCAAAGGCACGTCTTACATGGCAGCAGACAAGAGAGAGAACTTGTGCAGGAGAACTCTTTTTTTATAAAACCATCAGATCTTGTAAGACTTACTCATTATCAAGAGAACAGTACAGGAAAGACCTTGCCCCCATGATTCAGTTACTTCCCACTGGTTCCCTCCCATGACAGGTTGGAATTGTGGGAGCTATACATCAAAATAAGATTTAATAGTGGTTTAGGTTATTTTTTGTTTTTCTCCTCTAGAAAAAATATAAGGAAACTAAAATTATCCATAATGCTCTCTTGAGTGCAGGTTTTATATATCTATTATCCCAGTTCCCAGCATGGTTGGTTCCTAATAGATAAGCATACAAACTGATATTTTGTAAGGATTTGAACTTTCAGTAGAGAGAACAGTTTGTTAATAGCCAGAAATTTTCCCTCTCCTCCTCCTTTATATAGGCTGCATATATCATCTATGCAGTAGAGGAATGAGAAAGTATCTTTTATAAGGTAGAAACGAAAATTGAAAGATGAAACAACAATAAGGTAAAGCCAGAGAAAGGAGTATTTCACATAAACATTCTGTATACATTAGCGAGTCTAATAAATGTTTTTGGGTACATACTAAAATACTAATGAAACATTTGCTTGTAAGAGAATAAATAACTTTCTACTTTTTAATTCAATTTTAGTTTTACTGGTGTAACCTGTTTCCCTTCTGTCTGTCTTATTAGCTAAATGCATTCATTTGTTATTGTTCAGTCTAAGTTCGAAGTCTAAAAGCATATTTATTAAGGTGACTATTTTGTGGAGATGAAATTATGGAAGAGTTTAGCTTCTTTATATTTTTATAGGCATTTTTACTTGTACTTTATTTTATCAGAAAAAGAATTTATACTTAAATGCTTATGAAAACTAATGTATAAAATCCCACTTTTAATTAATGGCATTTATTGAAAGGACAAGATAGATATTTTATTTTTCCCTTCAGGTATGATAACCATAAAACTATTAGCTGGAAGTCTGTTGGCAATTTAACATGAATTAAGAAAAACTTAATTTCTGCCCTTTTGTTCCCAGATGAAAATGAAGATTTAAGGAAACTGGCAGAGAATGAAATAACCTTGTGTCAAAAAGAAATAACTCAGTTGAAACATCAGGTATGGTATTTCTGCAAAGAGTAAAGCATTTGTGCTATTCTTAGGCACTAAAGGTTATTAAAAGTTTATTAAAAAACAAAGAAGTGACTAGCTTGTTACTGTTTCGAATAAACTGGATTTTAAATTTTTCATTTTCTAGATGTATTGAGGTATTAATTAACCCCCCAAATTGTATATAGTTAAGGCATATGATGTGATGTTTTATATGCATACATTTTAAAATGATTACCACTATCAACAAACTGGTTTTTAAAGCAAGAACAAACTTCACATGGTCTTCTTTTCATCATACTAAAAGTATTATAGAGCTCTCACAGAAAGATAAATGTCACAGTGATAGTATTTTCTGGAAAGGCAGTGAAATATTGGCATATCTTCCCTTTTTTTTTTTTTTTTAAAGAAAGCTGAAAAGTAGACACGAGGCAGAAGAGGTTACATGAAGGGACTTCAAAAGTTTGTGGAAAACGAATTAAAAGATAAAAATATATATAAACTTTAATTTATTGACATAAATACCATCAACTATCAAGTTCAAGACACTTGTAGGCAAAAAGGTGATACACTAGCTTTTAATGCATCCCTAAAGAACTGAGGATCCTAGGAATTTAACCATATCAATGTAGTCTTTTTTATATTATTAACTAAAGAACAATGGGTACCCTTTACACATTTTTTAAGATTAGGAAACAAACAAAAAAAAAGGAGCCCAATAAGGACTATAATGTGAATGCCTGTGGATTTTCCATTTAAACTCTCAAAATTGCCTCTCTTTGATGAGAGAAATGAGCAGGGGTACTGGTATGGTAGAGGACTCTGGTCAAGCTTTCCCCCTAAAACTTTGGCTGACTTTCTCAAAACCCTCATAATCAGATATTATTGTTCTTTAACCCTCAAGAATGTCAACAAGCAAGATGCCTTGAGCATCCCCAAAAACACGATTGCCATGACCTTTGCTGCTGGCCAGTCTGCTTTCACTTTGACTGGACCCCTTCCCACCTTTTGGTGCCCATCGTTTTGATTATACTTTGTTTCTAGGATCATACTGATAAAGCCATGTTTCACTTCCGCTTACAATTCAAAGAAATACTTCAGGATCCCAATCCAATTTGTTTAAAATTTCAGTTGAAAGCTCTGCTCTGGCCTGCAGTCTGCATGCAAAGGTTCTGTCACACATCCAGTGGAAAGCTTGCTCACCTGTAATTTTTTTGTTAGATTGTGTAAGCTGAACAAGTTGAGATGTCTGTGGTGTTGGCTATTGTTTCTGCTGTTAATGACCGGTCCTCTTCAGTTAGGGCACAAAGATTAAATTTTTTCCTTACAAATTGATGTGAATGGTCTGCCACTGTGGGCTTTTTCCAACATCATCTTGTCCCTTCTTAAAATGACTTATCTGTTTGTAAACTGCTGATTTCTTTAAGGCATTGTCCCCATAAACTTCATAAAGCATCAGTGATTTCACCATTCTACCCAAGCAAGCTTCACCAGTAAGTTATTCTTTGTTCTTGCTTCAATTTTAGCAGAGTTTATATTACTCTTATAGGGGTTCTTTGCAAACTGATACCCTTCTTAGTGCCTCAAATTAGAGCCTGTAATTTGTTATAACTAGTTAACACGAGTTTATTTTGTTGCAAAATAACTTTGAAATACAACTTCTTGAAGTCCCCTGGTGGAGTGATAGTCAACTGTGAGCTCCTCAGGGACAGTAATATTTATTTTGAATGCCAGACATAGAGTAGGCTCTCATGATTTTAAGAACTGGGTTATATTGCTTTGATTACATATCAATAAGAATTGCAGGACATATAGGAGTTCATGAAGACTAATTATTATATGAAATTTGAGTCACTCTGCTAATTTTGTAAAGCAGAGACTAAAGGTTAACAGCAGTTACCTCTGGGGATAAGTGAAAGAATATGTTACGTGAGGAAGGAGCCAGGAAAGGGGGTACTTATTTTTGAGAATCTGCCTCCTCTTTAGCCAAATGTGAAAATTACTAAAAATTAACGTTCCTATAAACTATGTTAGAGGGAAGAATTCCACTATAAGGTGAAAAGTGTAGTGTAGCTCGTGTTTTACCCACTATCTAAATTTTGTATGAATAAGAAGCATATGTATATTAAAGATTTCTGTTGATTGTCTGGTAATCATCATGCAGAGGTACAATCCATTATTTGTTCAAAATTTGAATGATAATGTTGTATTGGCATAGGCTAGAGAGATGGAAAAGTCTGTACTAGCATAGCTTCTGACCAATGTCAAGTGTGATAGCAGTGTACTCAGGTACATTCAGGTTCAGTTCTAGCTTTTCCACTTTTGAGTTGTGTAATGTTGAGCCACTAGATAATTCAACTAAAGTTAGTTGAGCTGTTAATAATACTTACCCAAGATTGTTTTAGAAATTAAAGTATGTACAGTGCTTAGATTACCTGCCATGTATTAAAGAACCAATAAATGTTGGCAGCTTTTCTTACTAGTTGACCTAATCTAAGAAGTCTTTATTCTAGATCCCCTTGATTAGAAACATACTATTATAATGGAGGAAAGACTGATCTAGGTACAAAGAGTTGTGTTTTTGCATCTGCTTGGCCAATAACCTAACACTTTGCCTTTAAACAAGTCATTTAATCTCTGTTAACCTCTGTTTCCTTGACATGTAAAATTAAAAAATAGACCAGATAATCTCTAAGGGCCTTTTTAGTTTCAAAATTACAAGCTTCTCTTCCATAATAAGAAATCTTAAAATAATACAAATGTAATTTTGAGTGCTTTTTCTGTCATACTAGGCGTTAAATTGCAAGAGCATGGAGCTAGAATCTTCTCTCTACAACAGTATTATTTCCTAATCACAGAAAACACACATTATTAACTGAATAGAGAACTGATATAAAGCATATAAGAACTCCAAGAGACAATAATACAAGCCTGAAGTTTTAGCTGAACCTGAGAGCATTTATAATATAGTTGTAACATTAATAATTTATGGAAGTTACACATTATACCGTTCTAATTGGCAAGATGCTTGAACAGTACTCAGCAATATTATTTGCTTGGTGAAACTTAAATATTTAAAAATTCCCGAATCTAATCATTTAGCTTTTTATTTTTTGGTATATTTTAAATCTTAATTATAGGAAGGGTGATATTTTTCTATTTACAGATTATCTTACTTTTGGTTCCCTCAGAAGAAACAGATGAAAATGATTTGATCCTGGAAGTAACTGCAGGTGTTGGAGGTCAGGAGGCAATGTTGTTTACTTCAGAGATGTTTGATATGTATCAGCGATATGCTGCATTTAAAAGATGGCATTTTGAAACCCTGGAATATTTTCCAAGTGAAATAGGTCAGTAAACTTTTCATTCAGTTTTGGGTAAAGTGTTGAGGAAAAGAGTTGGAAACACCATGACTAGGCTTTAGAACTGATCTGTAAAGATGCTTATGTAGTTTTAAGCTCCTCATTTACCTAATAAATTTGAATGTAAATACAGTAATTTTGAAATGACCTATAAAATGTAATGGATAGTCTTTCAATAATACTAGCCATTGAATTACTAACAGTCTTCAAAAGTAGCCTTAGATATGTTATTGATGTCAGTTGATTAGCCCCATAAATGCTTTAATAATTGTAAGCATTAAAGACAAATATTAAAACATTGAATATTTAATATGTTTTACAGTCTCCATGTTTATCTCCTTTTATGACTTCTAAAATGTACCTCAAGATAGTAGACGTGATGGTCAATTATAAAAGGCAGGAATAATAAAAATAATTCTATTTCCCTTTATTTTCAAGGTGGCCTTAGACATGCATCTGCCAGCATTGGGGGTTCAGAAGCCTATAGGCACATGAAATTTGAAGGAGGTGTGCACAGAGTACAAAGGGTGCCAAAGACAGAAAAGCAAGGCCGCATCCATACTAGCACCATGACTGTCGCAATATTACCCCAACCCACTGAGGTAAGGCGTAAGCCCCTCTCCTTGGACTCCTGGGCTTAGCACAGTGCCTTGCCCCCAGAGTAACATTCAGAGTTTACTGAATTGAGTATCTCCTTTTCATTTGTTCTTCCTTGTTTATTTTAAGTTGCATATAATCTCAGTCCAAAAAATATAATTTTATAATGTTAAAAATTAAGAATTTGTAAATGATACAGTCTTGCATTTTCTGTGTATTAGTATTTTCCTACTACATAGTTATTGTGAGATCATCTCTGTGGGTGAAATAATGACCTATTTAAATAGGGACTGGTTGTCTTTATGGTAACTTCTGCCTTGTAGGTCTGGTTAGTGGGGTATTAACAGCAAGAATCCTATTTAACAAAGGTAATTACTTAACTGAATTGCTGCTTCATAACCCAGTTACATTAAAAGGAAACTATATTGTTGTACTATTCATGAGTATACTTTATTCTCACAAAGCAAATTGTCAGTCTGTATTTTTAAGATAAGATAACTTAGTATAGTTCTGTTTTGCTTTATTTCCCTTTTGCTGAAAAATGATGTGATAATTGACTCGTTTTTCAGAATGAAGTGTGAATGCTTTGAGAAGGAACTTTTTAGTATTTCCTACGCTAATTTTGGGGAGGAGTGCTACTTGACTCTGTAATAGGGTTAATGGAATTCCTTTCATTAGGTCGTATTAGTTTCTTTAGATCTAATTTTTGTGTGAAGCATACATGAGAAACTAAGCAGTTAAGGGAGAGAGTAAAGTAGAATAGATGGCAGGAGCCACACCTAGGGACCTTGTCACTTAGGTTTAAGCATGTTGGGGTGGAACTTTTAAGGAAAAGATGGGAGACTGAAGTCCAGGAATCATCTAATTCTTCTAGCAACCATAGAGGGAGTCATACAGGGGGACACAGAGGTGGAGGGCCCAGGGAATGGTAAGATTCTTGCTGCCAGAGTTGCAGACACCCTTGCCTTTAACAAGTTGATACATGTCACAGAGTGGTTCATAGTTGTTCATGAAACAGTGCTTTTGATGGTGGCTCCCAGGTCAGAGCATTACCTTGACCTCATATCCTAGTGTGTTCAGGAATTGAGTCTATACCCATTACTTCTTGGCCACTCCCATTTCCATTTGGCTCACCTTTGCCTCCAAATATGTTTGAAATAAAACAAAACAGACCCTTCCCACAGTTCTCAAGCTACCATTGTTTTTTTCTGCTGCTAGGCTCTTTAACTCAGAAAAATTTGAAGAATCTTACCTTAGCTCATACATTCACAGCTCTAAAAGTAGGCAGAACAGTATCAAGTTCTGCTGTTCCTGTGGTAAGAAATGGGTAAAGAGAAGCCAGGTTTTTGAGGATTGGGAAGGATTTGTTGAAAACCCTATAGCCCTCTACTACTTTGATTCCTTATTCCTCCAAAAAGCAAAAAAGTTTTAATAGTATCCTTCTAGCTACTTTCTAGTCTTAAAATTAAACCTCCTAAATCTTACATGAATTCTGTACTTGTTGTGTATTCATAAATGGGTCACTCTTGCCTTTATAAAGTTGATACATGTAATTTTTTTAAATCCCAACTTTTCTTTATAGATTAATCTGGTGATTAATCCAAAAGATTTGAGAATTGACACTAAGCGAGCCAGTGGAGCTGGGGGGCAGCATGTAAATACAACAGACAGTGCTGTCCGAATAGTTCATCTTCCAACAGGTGTGTGCTTATTCCTTCAACATATGACACAAAAGAAATCCATTTTGGAATAATTTGACTAATTTTCCACTGAAATAGATCCTTGGTTACCAGAGGAATATGTACCACTAAGGACTGTTATTAAATGCGTGATTTACTTAGAATCCTTACCTGATTCTCTGTGGGATAATTGAAAGGCCAGGAAGAGGGAGGGATCCAAACTCAGGGAATGTCTGTATTAATGACTATAGAAGGTGTGGATGGTCCTTCCAGGCAGACTTCTGAAGTTTATACTTAAAAAGAGAATCCTCACAGCAAAGTAATTATCATGAGTTTTTTTTTTATCAGAAAATGCTCCAAGTCATTGGTTCTGAGCCTTTTTGCAGGGGAGGGGAACATGGCCTCCTTTAAAAATGATATGAAAAGCATTGGACCTCCTACCCAGAAACATATATACAGTTTTGCATATAATTACAGGGGCTTCTTTCCATTAAGTTCATTCACAGACCTCCAGGGGATCTGATTCTAGATAGTTAGGCAAAGGGACTTTATCCAAATTTTTAAGTCTCCAGTATACTTAGTAGGTTGAACTAAACGCCTTTCAGTGAGTACATGTGATAAAGAGCACATGGGTAGCAAATCCCACTTATCTAGAAAGGAAACAAGAATCTCCTACTAGGACTAATTTCAAATGGGCATAATCCCTATTAACTAACAGTGGTTGAGGAGAGTATTGGATTGCTGTGATTTTGTTCTTTTAATTATGAGAATATCCTCATGTTAAACTGGATATGTCTTAGGTAATACAGAAGATGAAACAGAAATCGAGGAAAAATAGATATCCTAAAAAAAATTAAGTGATTTTCTCTAGTAATAGGATTTTTCAATATCTTAGTTTCTATAAGTAGTTGTTACTTTCAAAACATGGTGGCTAGCTGAGGGGAAACAATCCATATTAAATGATTTATGCTTATAGTTTAGTATGTATGCCTTCAGTATAGAAGTACTTTGTGCTATCACTTAAACTTAAATTTTCAGTTTCCTGATAAACTTTGCAAAAGTTAAGTCTATAGTCTCTCCCTTTTTTCTTAGAGTCCTGTTTTTTCCCTCATAAAGGAAGAAGAAAAAGGCTGAGAAGGAAAAGGAATATTCCTTGATAATAAGTAAAGAAGATTTTTCTATTAAAACTTTTTAATTCTCGTAACACTATTCAGGTGTTGTTTCTGAATGTCAACAAGAGAGATCTCAACTGAAAAATAAAGAGCTGGCTATGAAAAAGTTACGTGCAAAACTGTACAGCATGCATCTAGAAGAAGAAACAAATAAGAGAGACAATGCTAGAAAAATTCAGGTAAAAATGAATTGTAAAAATGCTTTTAAAGGATAGACATATTTTTATATAACAGCTTTTTTTAATAACCTGGTTTTTACACATCATATTTGTTTTAATCTGTGTTTAAACAATTCAAATAGTCTAAGGGCTATACTTGTTTGACAGTAATCTTAAACCTCTGCCTGTTTTCTGTATTCAGAAGTATTTTTCTCAGACTTTTAATCAGTTACTAAAAGTAAAAATATGTACTGAGTCCTCATTCAGTTTTAATCCTTTGAAATTATAATTATACAAGAAAGTTGGAAAGCAGACTCAACTTGCCTTTCTCCCTGTTTGGTATTTAATTTTTTTTTTTTTTTTTTTTTTTTTTTGAGACGGAGTTTCTCTCTGTTGCCCAAACGATAGTGTAGTGACACAATCTCAGCTCACTGTAATCTCTGCCTTCAGGGTTCAAGCAATTCTCCTGCCCTCAGCCTTCTGAGTAGCTCGGATTACAGGCATGTGCCACCACGCCTGGCTTACTGTATTTTTATTAGAGACAGGGTTTTGTCCTGTTAGGCAGGCTGATCTCAAACTCCTGACCTCAGGTGATCTGCCAAACTCAGCCTCACAAAGTGCAGGGATTACAGGCGTGAGCCACTGAGCCCAGCTGGTATTTTTTATAACTACAGAGCCTTTTAAGAATTCCTCAATATGGAAAACTCACCACCTTGTTACCAGTGAAGATGTCTGCATTAATTCATAGAGATTATATGTATTCAGTGACTATGGGAATAGCAACCATGTGCCAGGCTCTGTACTCATCATCACTGTGTAGTAGACACAGTATTTTGCAGATGGGGAAACTTAAGTTGCCTGAGGTCATGGAACATTGAAATGGCTAAGGTAGGATTCAGATAATAATCTGACTGTAGAGCAGATGTTCTTTTTTCTATATCAGTTGCCATGTCATTTGGAGATTCTTTAAAACCTGGTTCTTGCATTTTGATTCATGTTATAAATCAAGAACTTAGTTTTCAAATAAGTTAAATTTGTAGGTTTAAACTGCCCGAATCTAACAACATCTCATCTTTTTTTTTTCCTATATACAGATTGGAAGTAAAGGAAGATCCGAGAAAATAAGAACATATAATTTTCCACAGAACCGGGTCACAGATCACAGAATAAGCAAGTCACTGCATGATCTTCAAACTTTTATGCAAGGAGATTATCTACTGGATGAACTTGTACAGTCATTGAAGGAATATGCTGATTATGAATCTTTAGTAGAAATTATTTCCCAAAACAGTTTAAGTTGATTTATTTATAGACTTTTGTAGCTTAAAAAAAGTCTACTACAGCACATCCACATAGTGTGAAAATACCGTTATTCTCTTTAAAAAACATGAGTTAACACATTAGGAAGTAATGCATATTCTGAAGTCATAGATAATTTACATAGATCTCTCTCAATGCATTTAATACAAATCATACAATATGTAGATGGTCCTTGATTTACATTGTGGTTCCTTCCCAATAAACCCATCATAAACTAAAAATGTATCTAACATTAGCAACACAACAGTCTCCTACTTAATAACAGCTTGACTTAACAATTTTCCAACTTTACCATGGTGTGAAAGAGGTATGATTTGTTAAGTCCTAAGGAGCTCCTAAGCTTGAAATGGGGCTACATCTCGATAAACCCATCAGAAAGTCAAATAATTCTAAAACCATCGTTAAGTTGGCGACCACTTGTAATCATGACATGGTGTAAATCTTGGATGCTTCCTTGCAATAAGTAGACAAAGGAAAATCATCCTTTGTCTTGTTCTATGAAAATACTGAATGATCAAAAAGTCAGTTTAAATCTTTATTATGAAAAACTTTAAACGTAAAGTAGTAGAAATAGGACAGTAAATATTGTATCGTAATATCTAGTCAGGAGACAGAAACCATACCATTAACTTAAACAGGAATAACTCAATATAAAAAACTTTTAACTGACAATGATATTAGCTATTAAGAGGGATAAAAATGAGCTATAATGTCCTAGGACGGAGATTTCCCAAGGAAAGAATACCCTTGGAAGGGGCTCCCATTCCCCATGGTGAAATCAGGCCTAATGGAGAGAGTGTGGCTACTCAGTAATGGGAAAATTCCCTGCCTTGCCCTTGGCCAGAGCTGGTGTATAGTTGGTGGATCAGGTCCTGCAAGCAAAGATCCTCACATCCTCAGGACTGCTAAGCCAGAAGCCTCCTGCTAGGGTATGAGCAAAACTTAACAGGAACTCTCAGTAGATGTTTGTATTTGTCAAGGTTCCCCAAAGAAACTCCCTTAAAAGGATTGGCTTGTGTGATTATTATTAACTGACAAATCCAAAAGCTGGAGTGTGAGCCAGAAGGCTGGAGACCCAGGAAAGCTGATGGTGCTGGTTCAGTCCAAAGGTATCAAGGTATCTATTGGAGGATTCTCTTTCTTGGAAGAGGACAGTCTTTTTCTTTAGGCCTTTACCTGATTGGATCAAGCCTACTAATATTGAGCAAGGTGGTCTGCTTTACTTGAAGTTCACTGATTTAAATGCCAATCTCATGTAAAAACACCCTCATAGAAACACCCAGAATGTCTGGCCTTATAACTGGAAAATCAGAGCAAAAGTTTTGCTCCTAAAATCTCCTAAAAAAAAAAAAAAAAAAAAGGCACCTTGTGGTCCAGCCAACTTGACACATAAACTGTCACAGTATCCTCTTAAAAGCAAGAGGAGAAGCAAGAGAAGCAAGCCCCTTTATCCTGCAGTGCCCTTCCACCGCCACCTACTGACAGAACGTGGTGCTACCTGGCAAAGAAGAAATGTTTGGTGTGCTATGGCTTGAATATGTCCCCTCAAATTCAAGTGTTGCCAATGTGATAGCATTGGCAATAGGTGGGGCCTTTAAGAGGTCACTAGGCCATGAGGGATTCTCTCTCAGGATTGGGATTAAGGCCCAGAGACCTCAGGGAGCATCCTGCTAGCTTGCCTTCTGTATGTGAGAAGTCAGCAAGAAAACCCTAGTCAAACAACTGCCAGCTCCTTGATCTTAGACTTCCCATCCTCCAGAATTGTGGGAAATATATTTCTGTTCTTCATAAATTACCCAATCTCCTGTATTCTGTTATAGCAACACAAAATGAAGATACCATACCTGAACATTTATCACAAGGTAGTATATGTACTGCTTTATTCTGGTCTCAGTATTCTGTGCTTAATAAAGAAATGGGAAAGGGTAGATCAGGGTATGCACAAACAAGTTACTGCTACCTTTCACAGTGTCACTGTGGATAAGATTGTGTTTTCTTCATTCTTGTCTGTTCGGGACCTAACACCATACTATAGTAGGCACTAAGTAGATCGCTAAAAACATATCTGAAGTATCTGTCTAGTAATCTGGTGTACTGTTCATAAAGAACCAAAATTCAACTTAATTTCAAAGGCCTGAAGTGCCAGTTAATCAAAATTCATTAGCTTTCAATGATACTACCATCTCAAATTTAAAATGACACCTTAAGTTCCTCTTCCTTGCATTGGATTTATTGCTAAATCCTAGTAAATACTTTTAATCCTTTTCAATTCCATTACCACTACTCTTATCCAGAATTACTTCTCAGCCTAATAGTCACCTGACTTCTCCCCGCATCCTCTCTATTTGCTGTCTAATTATGGTTACAAATAACTGCCAAACTAATCTTTCTAAAAAGCAAGACTCTGATCTCATCACTCCTTTGCGCAACAATGTAAAAGGTCCCATTGCCTCCCAAATAAAACCAGCTCTTTACTGTGCATACATTACATCCATGATCTGTGTCCACCATCATTTTGTGTTAGCTCATTTTACATACCAGCTCCCTTATGCCACATCAAATTAATTCATCCTGAAAAATGCAACTGCATTTACCCTTTCCCTTATTTTGTTCTTTATGCTGTAGGCCTCCTTTGTCCCTGTTTCTTCAAAAGACATCCCCTACAGCCATGGTTCTCATCCAGAGGCCTTTTGCCCCCCAGGGGACATCTGGCAATGTTTAGAAACAGTTATCACCACTGGAAGAAGGAATAATAGAGATGCTGCTAAACACCCTATAAGACTTATCTGGCCCAAAATGTGCTGAGGTTAAGAAACCCTGTACTATAGATTATTCCCTTTTCCTGGTACATAGAAGTAACTGCTTTTTCCTATGAAAATTTACACAAATTTTTTTTCTTGTTGCCCAGGCTGGAGTGCAATGGCGCAATCTCAGCTCACTGCAACCACTGCCACCTAGGTCCAAATAATTCTCCTACCTCAGCCTCCCAAGAAGCTGGGATTACAGGCGCCCGCCACCACACACAGCTAATTTTTTGTACTTTTAATAGAGATGGGGTTTTACAATGTTGGCTAGGCTGGTATCGAACTCCTGTGCCTGCGTTGGCCTCCCAAAGTGCTGGGATTACAGGTGTGAGCTACCACACCCGGCCAAAATTCCCACAAATTTAAATGTATTTGACTCATCCAGTGTTCTCTGTAGCTTTATTTTATAGATCTTATCCTCACACACATGCCTCATGATTCGTATTCAGAAATTATTTACTGAACATCTATTATGTCTATTAGGTGGTAAGCTCACAGAGAGTAAGCACAAGGGCAGGTATCATGTCCCAATTATTTCCGTATATCCCAGGATGTCTTGCATGTGGTAGGTCTGCAATAAGAATTTTATGAAAGAATGAGGGCAGTTCTCTCTGCACTTTATGTTCCACCTAAACACCCAAAAGCTAATTGATGCTGATTTGAAAAATGAGATATACACATCTGGCATATAATAAAATTCAGAATGTCCCCCTGCCTTTTTTTTTTTGGTCACCAGGCTGGAGTGCAGTGATGCAATCTCAGCTCACCACAACCTCCGCCTCTGGGCTCAAGCTATCCTCCCACTTTGGCCTCCCAAGTAGCTGGGACTACAGGTGTACACCACCATGTCTGACTAATTTTTGCTTTATTTGTTTTCAGTAGAGATGGGTTTTGCCATGTTGACTCCTGGGCTCAATCTTCCTGCCTCTGCCTCCCCAAGTGCGGGGGTTACATGCATGAGCCATCACATCCCACCTGAGTGGCCCTAAGTTTCTCACTTAGAATAAACAGGTGCCAGTGAACTGAACATGTTAACAGTTATGAATAATATTTTATCATAAAGCTCAAATTCCATTTAAAGTCAATGATTCAGTAACCCAATAAACTGGAAAAAGCTGACAAATTATTCCAGTATGCAACAAAACATGCTTGGTTCTATTACAGAAATTTTGATTTCTCCAATAATATGTCAGCCTTTGTCTGGAGAATAAAAAAAACTGCTGAAAAACACATCTAAACTGAGAATAAGATCCAAAGGTTGTATTCCAAATGCTCAGCTAATTTAATGAGCCGGTGGCTCACACCTGTAATCCCAGCACTTTGGGAGGCAGAGGCGGGAATCAGTTGAGGTCAGGAGTTTGAGACCGGCCTGGCCAATGAGGTGAAACCCTATCTCTACTTAAAATACAAAAATTAGCCAGGCGTGGTGGGACACGCCTATAATCCCAGCTACTTGGGAGGCTGAGGCAGGAGAATCCCCTGAACCTGGGAGGCAGGGGTTACAGTGAGCCGAGATTGGACCACTGCCCTCCAGCCTGGGCTACTGAGAGAGACTCTGTCTCAAAAAAAAATAAAAATAATTTAATGAGAATCTTTGTCTGCCATGAATTTTGTATTTCTGCCAGCATCTGAAAATTAAAGAGGTGAATAAGGATCTCTAAGGTCAAATTGTGAAGTAATGTGAAATGTACTAAAAGCAACCAAGTTTCCAACAAATAGTGTTGTAGGTTAGCATAGTATAAAAGGAAATGACAGGGACATTTTGAATCCTGCAGACTGGCACTGGAATCTCTGCTTACTGGCTGTGTGGTTCTGGTAGCCACAGTGAGAATTAATTTACACTGAGAAGCACAATCATTATACACTGAAAATAATGCTAAATTATTGTGAGAATGAAAGGCTAAGATTTACATTCTTTTTTGCATTAAAAAGCTATTGTAGTTTTAATATTCTATCAACAAATAACTCCCTTGCCAAAATCCTTCCAAAAGCCAACCACTGCAATCAGAACAAAGTCTAAACTCTACATGGAAAAACTATAAAGTCCCACAGGATCTGGTTTCTGTCTACTTCTCTAATCTAATCTCCTCTTTCTTGCTCACTAAGTTCTAATCAGGGATTCCCTCTGCTTATTTTTCCCTCTGCTTATTATGCAGCTCTGCATTGCCAGTTTAACACTCACATCTGGGTCCAAAGTCTCAGAAAGCGTCCTGACCGTCCAAAATCCTTAATCTATACTCATTTGTCGCTGTAAACTCCCTGAAGGACAGGACTTTGTCTTTTCAACCCTGAATCTCCAGGACCTAGCTCCAGCCAAGGCCAGGCTAGGGAAAGGCAAGTGAAGCGCAGGCCTCTGGTGCATTTATGAGATGGAAAAAAATGTCAATAATCAAGACTGACACGATTTTAATGTAAAATTTTTAAAAACAAAACAGGCAGGGCAGGCGCAGTGCCTCACACCTGTAATCCCAGCACTTTGGGAGGTGAGGCAGGCGGATCACGAGGTCAGGAGATCGAGACCATCCTGGCCAACATGGTGAAACCCCAACTCTACTAAAAATACAAAAATTAGCAGGGCGTGGTGGCGCGCACCTGTAGTCCGGCTACTCGGGAAGCTGAGGCAGGAGAATCACTTGAACTCAGGAGGCGGAGGTTGCGGTGAGCCGAGATCATGCCACGGCACTCCAGCCTGGCTACAGAGCGAAACTCCGTCTCAAAAAAAAAAAAAAAAAAAAGGCAAATAACCCATGATGAACTAATTATCAAAATTTTAGGTAAACCAGGATCCACCCAGCACTTGTATGATTAATCTTAATCCTGGCCGCGCCACATGGGACTGCCACTAATGGTACTGTGCAGTTACTACAGCCAAGAACTCACTCCGAGGCCGCAGAAAGGCAACAGAGGGAAACAGCAAATGAGGATTCGCCTTTTTGGAGCTCACATCCTGTTGCTTCACTGGGCTGTAGCCATAAAGCTGAGTTCAGGGAATGCACTGCCCTAAGTGCATATTCACACTGTGAAAAGTTGAGCATCACTAATACTCCGGTACACTTCCATACTGACATCCATGCCAACCATCACTAAAAAAAATTCCCGGCCGGGCGCGGTGGCTCAAGCCTGTAATCCCAGCACTTTGGGAGGCCGAGGCGGGTGGATCACGAGGTCAGGATATCGAGACCATCCTGACCAACATGGTAAAACCCCGTCTCTACTAAAAATGCAAAAAAAAATTAGCTGGGCATGGTGGCGTGTGCCTGTAATCCCAGCTACTCAGGAGGCTGAGGCAGGAGAATTGCCTGAACCCAGGAGGCGGAGGTTGCGGTGAGCCGAGGTCGCGCCATTGCACTCCAGCCTGGGTAACAAGAGCGAAACTGCGTCTCAAAAAAAAAAAAATTCCCTTGGCCAGGAGGCTCCAGCCTATTTATTCTTGGGAATAGGACTACAGTCTCCGGCGCTTGGCCCTTGACGGCTAAGGACAAGAACCCAGGAGAGCGTTTGTGCACACTAGTAAACTTAACGTTAATATAAAAAACAGCGTCTGAAGTGTGGTTTAAAATACAAATAAATGCGCCTACAAGGAAGAAGTGCTTCGGTCCCACCCTCGGCCTCCCCTTAAGGCCCTGGAAGACGCAGCCGCAGATCTCCCGCCACAGCTGCGGTCAGCGCAGAGCAAAGGGCCGCACAGCTCTTCGCTGTGGTCCGCCCCTCGCCCTCCCCGGGTAAATCGCGGGGGACCCCAGCGCGCAGGCGCCGACCCGCCAACTCCGTAGCCACAGCCCGCCAAGGCGCCTGCGCAGAGGTGTGGGTCAGGGGGAGGGGCGATTTAGGAGGCAGAGCGGAGTGCGCGCGTAAATCCTAGAGAGGCGGGCTAAACCGGGCTTCGTCTTCCGGAAAGTCTGGATTCCCGGACGAGCCGAATTGCCGCTCACCGAACTCCCGCTCGAGAGATGATCGAAGAAAATCGGCTAACATTTGTACCCATCGAAGATCTCCAAATGGAGGCCGGCGCTGAATTTGGGCTGAGATTAGGACTTGCAGGAGGCCAGTCCGGAAGACTGCAAAGGGAACCTTGGCGGGCGCACGCATGCGTGGTAGGCCCCCCTCGCGTGTGGCCGGGCCGTGGCCTCCCCGCGCTCGGAGGTCCCGCCCCCGGCCGCAGCATCTTTCCGGACTAGGGAAACCGGTAAGTTGGGAGGGGGCTGGGCTTCGCGGTTCAGCCCCGCCTCGGCAGCCTCCAATTGGGTACGGATGAGGGCTCCCCCTCCAACCGCTCTCCTATTGGTCCGCGAGTGCGAGCGACGCGCCTCATTGGGCCGCGCCGATTTAGGCACCAAATTCAAAGATTTTAAAAGTACCAGCTGGCGCCTTTTAAGAGACAGCTCTGTGAAGCAGGCAGGTTGTTCAGCTGTTCCGGGAGTGGTTCCTCCACCTGAGGCGGACTTCACGTCGGCTGGCATGAGCCGGCGCCCCTGCAGCTGCGCCCCACCGCCACCCCGCTGCTCCTGCAGCGCCGTGACAGCCGCCGGACGCCCTCGTCCCTCGGACAGTGAGTGAGGGGAGTGGGCGCGAGCGGAACTTGCACGTCAGGAGGGGCGGGTGTGCAACCTGCAACCCTAACCCGAAATCCCCCCGAGCCTGGACACGCGGCCACACCACAGGCCGGGCCTCAGGCGGCGGCGGCGGCGGTTCCTGAGTCCGGGAGGAGGGCTGGGGGTCGAGGGGAAGCCAGATGTGCAGGGGGCGGTATGGCGGGTCGCGGGGGTCTCACCGCCCATACTGACCTTGGACTCCAGCCTCGGGACGTGTGGGTCGTGGCATCCCAAGGTGCCCTTTATCCTCCTCGGAAGACCCACCTGCCCCACCCTGCATGATTAGGCGCCAAATGCCCCTCCCCTCCCCCACCCCGTAGCCCCCGGCTGTGACAGGGCTGTGAGCTGGCAGCCCCCAAGGCCCGGCCAGGTGCCTCACCCTCGCCCCCTGCGCCCCTTTTCTACATCTCTGCCCTTCACCCTCACAGCCAAAGGCAGGTTCCCCGATTTTTCGCGGTCCCAGCCTTGCTGGCGGGCGCGGGAGATCGCCCTCGCGGTTATCTCCCGCCTCCGCGTGTCCCGAGCCCTGAGGGGCAGCCTCCCCGACCCCTCGGGAGTTCCAGGGTCTCCCTCCCCACTCCCGCCAAATGGAGAGACCCCCCCACCCCATTGGACCAAACTCAACTGGGACATCCAAACAAAAACGTTACTTTTTCCCATTTTTTCCTCTCTTTGCCCATTAACCTAGCCTCAAGGCCTGGAGTGGAAAGGGGAGAGTTTAAAAAAGCAATTTTTACTCCAAACCTTGAATTTGTCTATAGTATTAAGATGATTTTGTGAGAATCGAAGAATTGGTGACTTTTTTTTCCCTGTAACTCCTGAAGAATTAGTACTTTATTGCAAAGTTTGTAGAGAATGGAAGGCACTCAAATGCTTATTTTTATCCTCTTTGTTGCTACCTCTAAATAAAATCGATATGCAATTATTTTTACCTAGAAACAACTCAAAGTGAGAAAAAATTTAGCAAATTGGCACTATTTTGTAATGGCTCTTTTATTTAAAAAGAACTCTAGCAGTCTCAGGAGAAAAAAACTTAATAGATTAAGTACATTTCTAGAAGATCCTGGATCTTCAGTCTGCAGTCGAAATTCTGAAATTTGATGGCTTTATGAGGGGTTTTTGGGGTTTTTTTTTTTTTTTTGGTAACTCCAATTGTCTTTACTACCTTGCTCCTCAGAAAGAATTTACTGCCCGTTGGAGTTTTTTCCCAGTTTACAGGTTTGAGGAGATGAAATTAAAAATACATATATGTTGTCTCCAAATAGTTTTGAAAGTAGATTTTTCTAAAGTTTTCTTTTAAAGATTACTTTATGGTCACAAGCATTGGGCCTCTTAAATTCTTAAGTAAAGGAATAGCCATGCCCAACGTTGACCACATGGTGGTTATCTGTAGGTATTAGAGACTGGAGCCTAATTATTTTAGTTAACAGAAGAGTTACAAAGATTTTTAAGCACTACAGCCTTAATGATATTTAATATGACGTGTCAGCTCTATATTGAAAAGTTAAATGTAAGGTCAAACTTTATAAAATTTACTTTTCTCTGTATGGCTGGGCTGTGAGTTGGTAAGTGAAAAGTTAAACAATGTCATGTATGAGTCGTATTAGTATCTGCACTTGGGGGAGAAATAGGAGGAATAGGACATTCCAAGTTCACAAAGCCAGTCAAAAGGCTAAGCGAGGATTTTCATTCAAACTTGGATCTGATTCTTAAATCCATATATTCTAATGGAAAAGTATGTGATATTCTGAAATATATACTTCTGTGTGAAATGTGCTTTTACTACTTTTAAATGTTAATGATTTGCAGTGTAAGGAATATGAAAGGATTTGGCTTATGTGATTAAAAATAGATTGTATTGACTAAATCCTTGTGATAAGGATTTTTGCCGTGCCTTTAGTCCTGTATTACTGTCTTACTCCCATTTTATGGATGAGAAAATGGAGGTTTTAAGAGTTAACTTCATCAGTTTTCCCTAACTTAGAAAATAGCACTGCATACTTTAGATACTTAAGTCTTAAACCCCAGGTTGTTTTTTTGTTTGTTTGTTTGTTTGTTTTGTGTGTGTACTCTTCTTCCTGTCTACCTCTGGTAGATTAGTAGCAAGTTGACTTTACCCTCCTAAGTAACAGACCTTGAATCTATGCAGTTATTTTCATTTCCGCTACAATCCTTCTAGTCCAGGTTTCCCACACTGTAATTCTGTAATGAACACTTGTAGCTATTCTTGCTGCTTCCACTTTTACCTTCCTGCAATCCATTCTCCACAATTGCCAATTATCTTTTTGAATTGTAAACCATATTTCTCTCCTCCACTTATATGACCCAACCTACCCCACAAATCTACAGATCATTCTACCTCTTCGACTATAATTTTCAGTGACCTCCCCCAGCTCAGCTCTACAGGTCTTTCTCTTCCTTTAACACTCACATTTTTCCTTGCTTCCTATGTTTCCCACTATCTAGAACTCCCACCAGATTTCCATAAGGTTTTCAGATCTCAGAATGTCAGCTTTGCTAAAAGATCATCCCTAATTTCTCTCCCCTACCCTGTCACTGAATGGATGTTGGATAAATAAGTGAAATGGTTAAACTAAACTCTTAGCCCTCATCTGTTTAATTCATGAGACTATGTATCCATGTAATATTTTCTCTTTCTGGATAATAAGCCAATTATATGAATACTTCACATAATTCCCAAATTTGGCCTGATCATTGGAAAACAGTTAAAAGGAATGGTTGTAACCTTTTGCAAACAGTTGCTTCAGCTTCTTTTTTTATAAAACATGATGCTATTCTGCAGTATTGTTCTGGAAATGAAAAATACATTAGTTTCCCATCTTAAAATTAAATCTACAACCAACATCCAGATTTCACTTTCATGTAATGCCTTTTTCCAAAATAAGAGAACCAGAGTTCCTTGGAGAAATGACTGATTCTAGGGCTGGAACACGGAAATTATAAGATGCACTTAGAGCATCTTGTAGTTCCAGAAAAAGATGTTCAAAACACAAAATGATGTGAAATGGACACCAACATCAACTGAAAGCTCACAGTAGCAAAAGCTGGAACAATTTGAGCAATACTATAAATAGTATTGGATAATAACCAAAAGTCTATGAGTTTATACTGATATAAATGGTTGGTAGTATGAATAAATAGGAGATAATGGCCAAATCTACTGTATAGAATTCCAAATGATTTATAAATTTACTCCCCACCCATTTAAGTGTGAGCTGTGCATAATAGCTTCCTTTCAAAACGTTTCAAATCGAAAATGAACAAAAGGGAGTAACTTTATAGTTGGAGAAACCTCAGAAATACTACCTCAACCAAGTAATGAAGGCTAACATCAGTGATCAAATCATAGCACCTTACCTCTGTGGTCTAAAAAGCCACAGCTGAGAATTAAAGCTGAGAAAAACTTCAGAAAAATCCCAATTGTTGAAAAGGCTACAAAATGACCAATGCTCCTCCAAATTGTAAAGGTAACTATAAACAAGAAAATTTTTATAGTCAAGAGGAGCCTAAGGATATATAATGACTAAATGTAATATGTAACGTCCTGGATAAGACCCTGGAACAGAAAAAAGACATTAGGTAGAAACTATGGCAATTCACATAGAATAGGGATTTTAGTTAATAATGCAACAATATTGGTTCATTTGTTGTGACATGCATGCATGTTAGTAATATAAGTTGAGTAATATAATGGGTGTACAGGGATTCTGTGCTATCCTTGCAACTTTTCTGCAAATTCAAAATCAGTTTATTAAAATTCTTTTTAAATACTAAATCTTTTTTTCCTTTTTTTTTTTTTTTTTTTGAGACGGAGTTTCGCTCTTGTAACCCAGGCTGGAGTGCAATGGCGTGATCTCGGCTCACCGCAATCTCCGCCTCCTGGGCTCAGGCAATTCTCCTGCCTCAGCCTCCTGAGTAGCTGGTATTACAGGCACACGCCACCATGCCCAGCTAATTTTTTTTTTTTTCTGTATTTTTTAGTAGAGATGGGGTTTCACCATGTTGACCAGGATAGTCTCGATCTCTTGACCTCGTGATCCACCCGCCTCAGCCTCCCAAAGTGCTGGGATTACAGGCGTGAGCCACCGCGCCCGGCCTTATCTTTTTTTTAAGGCAGGGTTTCCCTCTGTCTTCCAGGCTGTAATGCATTGGTACAATCACAAATCCCTGCAGCCTCAACCTCCCAGGCTCAAGCAGTTCTCTTGCCTTGGCCTCCCTAGTAATTGGGATTACTCACACATGCCACCACACCCAGCTAGTTTTTTGTTTTGTTTTTTTAATTTTATGGAGATGGGGTCTCACTATGTTGCCCAGGCTGGTCCGAACTCTTGAGCTCAAGCAGTCCCCCAACCTATGCCTCCAAAGTATTGGGATTATAGGCATGAACCATTGCATATGACACTAAATCTAATTATTCATGTGAAAATATATGTTGTTGCAAGAGGGATGTGTAATAATTGTAATCATTTTGTTCATTTTAACTCCTTAAGTGCTAATTTCGTAAATAAGAGTACAGATTCTAATGCTAGTTGGTATTAGCTTTAAAAAAAAGTGGGAAACATTTTTATATTGTATGTCTTCATTGTGTCAGGAACCGCCATTTGCTTGGATTTTGTAGTAAGCAATAATAGTCTGGCCTTTAAGAAACTTAAAGTACTTTAAAAATTTTTAAGTTGGTAGTGCTTTGAAGTAGGGTTTGATGAGGTCTGAGATGTTCCCTCAAAAAATGAAGCTATCCATGAATAATGGATTAGAAGCTAAATAGCAAAGGAAGCAGAAAAAATATTCTAAGCAGAGAAAGCCATAATATACAAAGCCCTGGGATGAAAAAGTCATTGTTACCAAGAACTGGAAGAGGGCCTGCTCACATGAGAAATGAAATGTACATCTTTTTTTCCTTAGTACCTTAAGTGCTCTTGTACCATAAATTCTGGATTTTCTATCATTTTTATAAACAGCATAAATGTTATTTATAAGGTCTATTTTTCCAGAGTGCCGCCTTATAATGAGGAAGAAAAGTCTGGCCCATTTAATCAACTACCTATATTAGGCAAACTAAGCTATACTTCAGTGCACTCAATTGTAAAAACAACAGTTCCCCATGCTACCTCAAAAGGTTTGTAAACATGGGAAATTACAAAGTTCTAAACAAGTATAAAGTATTTGAGTCATTATTAGCTATAATTTTTAAGAACTGTCTATTCAAAGAATGGTGTTGAATGAAAGAGGTTCTGTAGGGCAACCTTTCAGTAACTGTGTTATAAAGACAGTAGAAAGAAGATTACTTTGAATTCCTGAAGTATTTTCAGGCCTTTTTGCTTTAGGCAGCTAAACAAAGCAGTGTGTGCCTTCATAGGTGGCTTCTGCTTTTTTATCCTCTCATAAATTGTGGTCATCAAACCTAATTTTTTAGTTGAGGTAAGAATAGAAGCAATCTCTTGGCATTTTATTTGTTTCCTTTGAATGAAAGACCACTCAGAATCATTTGTTCTAGATTTAGGGTTAATTAGGGAGCTAGAATTTGTATATTCTTTTTTTTTTTTTTTTTTTTTTTAATGCAGCTGAACTCTTAATTTTAGGTTTAGTGGGATCCTGGAGCACATACTATGTGTCTTTCACAGTGTTAACATTGGGAATTTAGAAGCAGTTTCTCTCTACAAGTTACAGACAATAGTCAGATGTTATAGCCTTGCAGCCCCAAAGCAGTCTGTTCTGACGTGCCTTCTCGAGAGTACTATAATATGTATATACTTATTATAAAGTTTATGTAATATTTTCACATTGTCATCAGTAATTAAACTTGGATAATATGACAGCTGTAAATGCAGGTACATATAGACAATACTTAATGCTGAGAGGTTGCAAAGTAACTTTGTATATCCCAATTTAAGAAGTAGGGATATGTGGAAATTTTGCCATTAAGATGTACATATTCTTTTTATAGGTTGTAAAGAAGAAGAAAGTTCTACCCTTTCTGTCAAAATGAAGTGTGATTTTAATTGTAACCATGTTCATTCCGGACTGAAACTGGTAAAACCTGATGACATTGGAAGACGAGTTTCCTACACTCCTGGATATTTGGAAGGTTCCTGTAAAGACTGCATTAATAAAGACTATGAAAGGCTGTCATGCATTGGGTCACCAGTTGTGAGCCCTAGGATTGTGGAACTTGAAACTGAAAGCAAGCCTTTGCATAACAAGGAAAATCAACATGTACAACAAACAAACAATAATACAAATGAAATAGAAGTACTAGAGACCAGTAGACTTTATGAAGACAGTGGCTATTCCTCATTTTCTCAATTAAGTGGCCTCAGTGAACATGAAGAAGGTAGCCTCCTGGAGGAAAATTTCAGTGACAGTCCACAATCCTGCCTGCTACACATACAAAGCCCAGACCAATATCCCAACAAAAACTTGCTGCCAGTTCTTCATTTTGAAAAAGTGGTTTGTTCAACATTAAAAAAGAATGCCAAACGAAATCCTAAATTAGATCGGGAGATGCTGAAGGAAATTATAGCCAAAGGGAATTTTAGACTGCAGAATATAATTGGCAGAAAAATGGGCCTAGAATGTGTAGATATTCTCAGCGAACTCTTTCTAAGAGGACTCAGACATCTCTTAGCAACTATTTTGGCACAACTCAGTGATATGGACTTAATCAAGTAAGTACTGTTTTGAATATACATAATGGCATGATCCACCGAACATTGCTGTTAGTGGCTCAGTGCCACCACCTCATGCAAAGACTGTTGTACAGGTTGAGCGTCCCTTATCTGAAATGCTTGGGACCAGAAGGATTTCAGATATTTTTTGAATTTTGGAATATTTGTATTATACCCTACAGGTTGAACACTTGAACATCCCTAATCCGAAATCCAAAAATACTCCAACGTACATTTCCTTTGAGCATCATGTCAGCATTCAAAAATTTTCCGATTTTTGGATTATAGATGCTCAGCCTGTTGTAGGTAACCTTACAATGTTGTTTAATTGCGGTAATGACTTTTGCTGGTATTTTGCTACCTATGTGCCACTAAGATGAAAAAAAATGTAGAATTAATGCATTTAATTTAGCCATTTGGAATTTTATATTCATGCTGTTACAAAACTGTATTTCGGTTGGCTTAGGATCTTTGTTCCTTTTAGTTTTGAAATTTATAATACGTAATTTACATCTTTGAGGCTTAACTGTAATACAGCCTAGTTCCAGTGTACATGTCCAGTAGGCATTATGAGTTGTCACACCAGAAAGTGTGAAGCAAGTTTTGTCCTTTCCAAGCCATTTTTGGTGGTAGGGCTCTCCTCCTAGGTTTGACAGTGATGAAAATAAGATCCACAAATAGGGAATTGTTATTTTTTTATTTTTTTTTTATTTTGAGACAGGATTTCACTCCCATCACCCAGGCTGGAGTGCAATGATGCAGTCTTGGCTTTACTGCAACCTCCACCTCCTGGGATCTGTTTATGACTATTTCTTAGAAACCTTGCGCTAACCACCATTTCTTTTTCAGTCTACCAAGGAAAATTACTTAGGATGAGATAACTTTGAGAATTAAGATAGGGCTCAGCTGGGTTTTGTAGTTTTTTGTTTGTTTTTTCTCTTAACATAGTGGCTTTTGAAAGTTGATTTCTAATAGCTGTGTGTCTCGAGTACTTTGAAATTTGTCTATTTTACCAGATAGCTAACCATGGTATCATATATACAGTGGTGGCTACTGTTTGATGTTTGCAGATATTGTGAAAAAATAGTGTACAAAGCATTGGTTCTTAAGCCTCAATGGACTTAGAATTACTTGATGAGGAGGAAACTTTTTAAAAATACAGAGCCCTGAGCTCCATTTTAAACCAGTATAAACCCCCAGGCAGTTGTAATGTGGTCAGGTTTGAGAAGCACTACTAATATAATTATCTTTTGCACTGCTAATGTTTTTCTACTGTATTCATCTTAGCTCTTTGTGACACTTTGTTTCATTTATGGTGATTTACTTTTCCAGTGTGTCTAAAGTGAGCACAACTTGGAAGAAGATCCTAGAAGATGATAAGGGGGCATTCCAGTTGTACAGTAAAGCAATACAGAGAGTTACCGTAAGTCTTTACACATGATGTTTTTAGTTCAAAATGCACTGCTAATGCTCTTGTAAAAATAGAAAAGAAAACAGGTAATCTGGAAACCCTTCTTTACATTCCTAAAGTATTTCAACCTTATACTAGAACTCTGAAACTAAATATCTAAAGTAGCAAAGGGAAAATTACTCATTTCTCAGATAGAGTTGACCATATAATCAACCTTAGTTGCCAATTGTGTGTATGTGTATTTTATAACATTTGGAAAATTTGGAACAGTTGTTTTACTTATACTTTTTAGGTATTAAGTACCAAATAGACTATGCATGTAGAGTGATTTCTTACGGTTTTTGGTTCACAATTTCTGTCTATAAGTTAGGCTTGATATGTGTGAATGTATAGGTGTTGCTTTGTTTTAGTATGTGAAGGTAAATTACATGTAGGGATAAGTCTTTTGCGTCCTTGTCATTTCTTACATGTATAAACAATAAAAATGTCTCATTGTTGAGGATATAGGAAATAATTTCTAAGTTCTGTTAAAATTTTTTTAAATAGGAAAACAATAAATTTTCACCACATGCTTCAACCAGAGAATATGTTATGTTCAGAACCCCACTGGCTTCTGTTCAGAAATCAGCAGCCCAGACTTCTCTCAAAAAAGATGCTCAAGCCAAGGTATCCAGTCAGGGTGATCAGAAAGGTTCTACTTACAGTCGACACAATGAATTCTCTGAGGTAATTTTTTGTTTTATTGTAAATTTTAAAACATAAGGGATTTAGAGTAAGAAATGCATACTAACTAATTTGTTCTCTGACATTAAGAAACCTGATATTAATGATCATTTCAATTATAATTAGAACTATTAGGGAATTCGTTAGTGTCCTCTTTATTTTCCTCTCAATAATCTGGAAAACAATTGAAATTAGGAAAGTACACAAATGTCTTTCTGTGAACGTTAGGTACTACTTGGCATTGTTTGTGAAAGTTCAGTGATTTTGAGTTATAATTTAGAAACACTCAGGAATAAGGAAAAACCTAGATGTTTTATAAAATTACTCAATACTACATTTTGCAGTTTCTGCCTTTAAGAACCAAGGAAGAGAGCTAAGTGGAAAAAGGCAAGCTTTCTGAACTTTAAGGCCTCCTATTATACCTTCAGATCAGTGAGTGATGTGTGCTGAAAGTTCTCTTTTTTTTTTTTTTGAGAAGGAGTTTCGCTCTTGTTACCCAGGCTGGAGTGCAATGGCGCGATATGGGCTCACCGCAATCTCCGCCTCCTGGGTTCAGGCAATTCTCCTGCCTCAGCCTCCCGAGTAGCTAGGATAACAGGCACGCGCCACCATGCCCAGCTAATTTTTTGTATTTTTAGTAGAGACGAGGTATCACCATGTTGACCGGGATGGTCTCGATCTCTCGACCTCGTGATCCACCCGTCTCGGCCTCCCAAAGTGCTGGGATTACAGGCTTGAGCCACCGCGCCCAGCCTGTGTGCTGAAAGTTCTACTCACAGGTAGACAACTTCCCAAGCTTAATTTAGATAACTTACCAAAGTTACAGAATATTTTCTGACTCATGTTCATCCGTGAATATAAATCCTATATAATACTAGTGTTAAATTTTATGCTATAATGACTAATACAACATATAGATTTATTCAAAAATAAATTTATTGATCATGTGCTGTCAGGTACTGCATAGATAAAACTGAGGGCAGGAGTTGTCATGTGTGGAGTGATATTTCATACATGTATTGGGGAAGGCACAAGGGTGTCTGTCTTGGTTTTACTAACTAAAGTGCATGCAGTCCTTGCTGAAATTTGTTTATGGATTTTTTTTTTTCTTTTTAGGTTGCCAAGACTTTGAAAAAGAACGAAAGCCTCAAAGCTTGTATTCGCTGTAATTCACCTGCAAAATATGATTGCTATTTACAAAGGGCAACCTGCAAACGAGAAGGCTGTGGATTTGATTATTGTACAAGGTGTCTCTGTAATTATCATACTACTAAAGACTGTTCTGATGGCAAGTTCCTCAAAGCCAGTTGTAAAATAGGTCCCCTGCCTGGTACAAAGAAAAGCAAAAAGAATTTACGAAGACTGTGATTAAATTAGTTGTTAGTGATCATGAATGTTAGTTAGAAAATATTAGTTTTTAACTTAAAAAAAAAAACTGTATTGTGATTTTCAATTTTATGTTGAAATCAAGTAGGATCCTGAGGTTTTTTTCCCCCAGAGTATAAAGAGGATAGAAAACCTCTTGAAATATTTTACAATTTAATGAGAAAAAGTCTAAAATTCTCAGTACAAATTGAACAATTTAAATATTTTAAGAAAAAAGGAAAGTAGGTAGTTACATGATACTGAGGGTTTAAAAAAAATTTGATTCAATTTTATAGTAAAGGAAAGCCATGCAGTTTTACCTAGACAATCTTAAATGTAAGTCTGGTTTTCTATCTGTTAGTATTTCCGACATTTTATATTCAACTTACCCAATTGATAACAGAAATATCAACTTCTGGAGTCTGTTAAATGTTTTGTCACCTTTCTAAAGCTTTTTTTCAGTGTGTATATTTCCCAAGAAAGTATCCTTTGTCAAAACTTAACTTGTTTTCCATATTTCTGAAATCTGTGTTTTAATATTTTTGTATACATGTAAATATTTCTGTATTTTTATATGTCAAAGAAAGTGTCTTTTGTATGTACATATAAAAATAAACTTTGCTCAATAAAATTCTTAAAAGCTTAATGTATATCTTTTATTTTATAAACATTGTAATCCTGCAAACAACTGAATTAAGAAGCTGCAGTGGACTGCATTTGTGTGAAGGCATTGAATGGATCTTTGTGATGGTTTTTCTGAGAAGCTTGTGAGATTTTTAGGAAGTACTCTGATCCCAGTTTCTCCTCACTCAATAGCTTAATTCAGTAGTTGTGGGGTTGTCTTGAGATAAAAACATCTCGAGATGTTTCAATTCAGTAAGACCATAAAAAACTGATAAATACTGAGGTGCTAATTTGTCCATCACTAAATCAGCCCAACTATGGATTAAATAGCATCCCATCCTCCCAAGAAATCTAGAAAGATTAAAATTGTATAAAAGAAGATGCTATCTTGGCTGCAATAAAGCATTTGTGATAGTAACAGCCTAGAACAAGGATGTCTTTATTCCTTAATTTCGAAGTGAGTTATGTTTCAATTATGAATGTGGGGAAACCCTAAAAAGTTGAATTCAGACAAAGGGGCCTCTAAAGATTCAAGGGTGGGCTTCAGATGCTATCAGTTGGGCCTCAGAGAAGTTTAAGGGCTTCATCTTAACAGAAACCTAAGGTAGAGGATCCCTCCTGTCAACAACCAGGCCATTACTGATCTGTCACTGTAGCCTTTTCAAGGATTTTCTATAAATGGAGTCAAAGTTTGCTTTCATTGAAGGCTATTTTGAAATATCTATGTGTGCCTCAGTAGTTCATGGTCTTATGAGGCAGTATGCTGTTGGATATATCAGCTCATTTACCAGTTGATGGATGGTTGGCTATTCCATTTTCTGCTGTTGTAAGGTGCTATAAACATTCATAACAAGTCTTTGTAAATGGTTATATTTTCATATCAGGTATATAGGAGCAGAAAGATTAAATGGTATGCTGTATTTTTAGCTTTTTAAGAAAATACCGAAGTGTTTTCCAAAGTAGCTGTGTCATTGTATGTTCTCAGTGCATGGGGTTTACATTTATTTCATCTTGTTGTTAACACTTTATATTGTCAGTCTTTTTAATTTTAGTCATTCTAATAAATGTACTATCTTGTTTTAATTTTCATTTCTTTACTAATTATGTTTAGCTAATCTTTTGTGTTATTTGCCTCCATACATTTTGGTGATGTATTAAAATTATTTGCTTTTGCAACCTCATGAGAACTTGAAAAAAATAATTTTCCTTTTATGTGTTATTTTATTGTTGAGATTTGAGAGTATATATTCTGGATACAGGTACTTTATCAGGGTATGCCTTGTCTCATTTTCTTAGTGTCTTTGGAAGTTTTTATCTTTTTATAAAATTCAAATTATCAATTTTTTTATGGATCACACTTTTGGTGCTGTATCTAAGAAATTACCCTAAGAGCATAATAATTTTTGTCTTTTGGTTTTAGAAGCTTAGTTATCAATTTTACATTCAGGTCTGTGATCCGTTTACAGTTAAACATTAAATATAGTGGAATATGTGGATTTAAGTGGATATCCACTTGTTCCAGCACCATTTGTTGACAAGACCTTCTTTACCAAACTACCTTTGCACCTTGGTTAAAATCAGTTTTATATAAATATGAGGAATAATTTCAGGACTTTATTCTGCTTAATTAATATCTTGTCTCCTTAACTTCAAAACGGCACTCTCTTGATATGTCTTGAAAACAGGTAATGATAGTTCTTTACCTTTTTTCTTTTCTTAAAAAAATTTTTTTTCCTCTTTTTTCTCAAGTTGTTTTGCCTATCGTAGTTTTTTAGCATTTCTACATAGATTTTATAACCAGCTTACCAATTTCTATAAAAACATGATGGATTTTGATAGGGCTTACAATGAATCTATAGATCAATTTGTAGAGAACTGACATCTTAACAACCTTGAGTATTTCAATCCATTAACAGTTCTTCCACTGATTTCCATATTTCAAAATCTCTCTTAGCAAAGTTTTATCTTTCTTTTTTTTCTTCTTTTTTTCTTTTTTAGGAAGGAAGGAAGGCAGGAAGGGAGGGAGGGAGGGAGAGAAGGGAAGGAAGGAAATCAAGCAATGAGGGAGACATTGCCGACCTGGATCTAGATAGAGGTCTACAAGTTGATTTTTTTTCTTTTTTTGAGAGAAGGGAAGAAAAAAAAGGAGTGAAGGAAAGGAAGAAAAAGGGAGAGAGAATGGAAATGTTACTTTATTCTAAAAAAAAAAAAGGGTATTAATAATGGCCAATCAATGTTTCATTTAAACCTATGAGTAGGTGTGATGTGGTATTGACAAGAATGTATATTTTGTGTATTTAAAGTGGAGAGCTCTATAAATATTTATTAAGTTTACTTGTTCCGGATCTGAGTTCGAGTCCTTGATATCCTTATTAATTTTCTGTCTCATTGAGTCTAAGTCTCTATGTATCTGGGTGTTAGGATCATTAGCTCTTGTTGTTGCATTGATCCTTTTACCACTGTATCTTTGTTGTTTTAAAATCTATTTTATCAGATACGAGAATTGCAACTCCTGCTTTTTATTTATTTATTTATTTTTGCTCTCCGTTTGGTTGGTAAATCTTTCTCCATCCCTTTGTTTGGAGTCTTTGTGTATCCTTGCATGTGAAATGGGTAACATGCCGTTGGGTTTTGGCTGTATCTTTTGATTGGGGGATTTAGTCGATTTAAATTTAGGGTTACTGCCATTTGATGTTAACTGGCTGTTTTATCCATTCGTTGACGTAAATTCTTCTTTATGTCGATGCTCTTTACTTTTTGGTATATTTTTAGAAAGGCTAATACTGGTTGTCCCTTTTTATGTGTAATGCTTCTTTCAGAAGCTCTTGTAAAGCAGGCCTGGTGGTAATAAAATCTCTGAGTACTTGCTTGTTCATAAAAGATTTTATTTTTCCTTCAGTTTTGAAGCTTAGTTTGGCTGGATATGAAATTCTGGGCTGAAGGTTCTGTTCTTTAATGAAGTTGAATATTGGCCCCCACTCTCTCTTGGCTTGTAGAGTTTCTGCTGAGAGATCTGCTGTGAGTCTGATAGGCTTGGCTTTGTGGGTAATCTGACCTTTCTCTCTGGCTGCCCTTAGTATTTTCTCCTTCGTTTCAACCCTGGTGAATCTAACGATTATGTGCCTTAGGGTTGCTCTTCTTGAGGAATATCTTTGTGGTGTTCTCTGTATTACCTGGGGTTGAATATTGTCCTGCTTTGCTAATTTAGGAAAATTTTCCTGAATAATATCCTGAAGAATATTTTCCAGCTTGGATTCATTCTCTCCGTTGCATTCAGGTACACCTATCAAACGTAAATTTGGTCTTTTCACATAGTCCCACATTTCTTGGAGACTTTGCTCATTCCTTTTTATCCTTTTTTCTCTAATCTTGTCTTCTCGTTTTATTTCATTAAGTTGGACTTCGACCTCTGATATCATTTCTTCCGCTTGAACAATTCGAGTGTTTAAACCTGTGCATACTTCTCGGAGTTCCTGCATTGTATTCTTCAGTTACATTAATTCACTTATATTCCTCTCTAAGTTGTCTGTTCTCATTAGGGTTTCGTCAAACCTTCTTTCAAAGTTCTTAGTTTGTTTACATTGGGCTGCAACATGTTCTTTTAACTCACAGAAGTTTCTTATTATCCATCTTCTGAAGCCTGATTCTGTTAATGGGATGCGCTCATTCTCCATCAAGTCTTGTTCCCTTGTTGATGAGGAACTGTGATCCTCTTTAGAGGGAGAGGCGTTCTGATTTTGAGTATTCTCAGCCTTTTTACGCTGATTTCTTCCCATCATTGTAAATTTATCCACCTGTCATCTTTGTAATTACCAACTTTCAAATTAGGTCTCTGAGTGGACGTCCAAGTTGTTAATTCCCAGGGCCTAAATATGAGCAACCCACTGTGCCAGCCAAAACAGCGGCATTAAGACTGATGGTGCTTTTCTGCCCGGGAATCTCCAGTCTGGCTTCCTTCTTGAGTCCGTAACAGGGGACTCTGCCTTCCCTGAGCTCCAAACGTCGGTCAGAAGGGGAATCAGTCCCGTTTACTCTGCACCAAGAGCTGCCGTGCCGAGGACCACTGCGCCAGCCACAAGAGTCGCACTGGCGACCCGTGTGGCTCCTCCAAACCTCGGTCAGAAGGGGAACCAGTCCCGTTTACTCTGCACCAAGAGCTGCCGCGCTGAGGTGTCGGCGAAACTGCTGTGCCGGCCACAAGAGTCGCGCTGGCGACCCGTGGAGCTCCTCCACTGGAAATCTTCTGCTCCGTGAGCGACCAAAATTTGTCTGAAATTGTGGCATCCTCTCGTTCTCTGAGCTTTTACTGGGAGCTGCAATCCCGAGATGTTAGTGATCAGCCATCTTGGATTGTTCTCCAGTTTTATCTTTTATTGTATGTCTTGTGCACATTACATCAGACTTAGACCTGTTTTTGTGCTATTGTAAATGTTATTTTAATTTCAATTTTCAATGGTTTATTGCTAATATATTGAAATACAATGTATTCTCATATTGGCCTTGTATTCTGCAACCTTGCAAACTCAGTAATAACTGAAAGTCTATCACTTGTTCTCTGTAGGTGATTTTGTCTTCTACAAATAAATAGAGTTTTATTTCTTCCATTTCAATCTATATGGTTTGTATTTCTTTTCCTGGCCAATTTGTACTGGCTAAAACCTCCAGTAAAATAGAAATAAAAAATGTTGATGAAGACACCCTTGCCTTGTTCCTGATGTTAGGGGAAAACATTTAGAATGATGTTAGCTGTAGGCTTTTCAAATATCCTCTTATCAAGATGAAGTTCTATTTTATTCCTAGTTTGTTGAGAATTTTTTTCAAAAATGGCTGTTGGATTTTGTCGATTTTTTTTCTCCATCAATTCATATGACCATATGGTTATTCTTTCTGGATTTGTTAATATCAATTACATTGATCTATTTTTAAATGTTTTTTTCTTAATGTATTATTAGCTTTGTACAAGTGCTTTTTTCTTTTTTTGAAAGAAGTAGAGAAAGAAAGAAAAAGGAATGAAGGAGAGGAAGACAGGAAGAAAAAAGAGAGAATAGGAATGTTGTTTTATTCTAAAATTTGGTATTGAAAACCTCTTTTATGCCAATAATTGTGCTTAATAATGGCCAATCAATATTTCATTTAAACCTATGAGTAGGTGTGATGTGATACTGATAAGAATGTATATTTTGTGTATTTAAAGTGGAGAGTTCTATAAATGTTCATTAAGTTTACTTGTTCCAGATCAGAGTTCAAGTCTTGGATATCCCTCTTAATTTTCTGTCTCATTGATCTATCTAATATTGATATTGAAGTTTCCCACTATTATTGTGTGGGAGTCTAGGGAGTCTAAGTCTCTTTATAGGTCTTATGTATCTGGGTGTTTCTGTATTGGGTGCCTATGTATTTATAATCATTAGCTCTCCTTGTTGCATTCATCCTTTTACCGTTGTATCTTTGTTGCTTTAAAATCTATTTTATCAGAGGCGAGAATTGCAACTCCTGCTTTTTTATTTATTTATTTATTGTTGCTCTTCCTTTGGTTGGTAAATCTTTCTTCATCCCTTGTTTTGAGTCTTTGTGTATCCTTGCATGTAAAATGGGTCTGGATGCAGCTTACCGTTGGGTTTTGGCTGTATCTTTTGATTAAGGGATTTAGTCAATTTAAATTTAGAATTACTACGATTTGATGTTAGCTGGCTGTTTTATCCATTCATTGATGTAAATTCTTCATTATGTTGTTGCTCTTTACTTTTTGATATATTTTTGGAAAGGCTAATACTGGTTGTTCCTTTCTATGTGTAATGCTTCTTTCAGAAGCTCTTGTAAAGCAGGCCTGGTGGTAATAAAATCTCTAAGCACTTGCTTGTTCATAAAAAAATTTATTTTTCCTTCAGTTGTGAACCTTAGTTTGGCTGGATATGAAATTCAGGGCTGAAAGTTCTGTTCTTTAAGGATGTTGAATATCAGCCCCCACTCTCTTCTGGCTTGTAGGGTTTCTGCTGAGAGATCTGCTGTGAGTCTGATAGGTTTCCCTTTGTGGGTAACCTGACCTTTCTCTCTGGCAGCCCTTAGTATTTTTTCCTTCATTTCAACCCTTTGTTTTGCCTTGGGGTTGCTCTTCTTGAGGAATATTTTTGTGGTGTTCTCTGTATTACCTGGGGTTGAATATTGTCCTGCCTTGCTAGGTTGGGAAAGTTTTTCTGAATAATATCCTGAAGAGTATTTTCCAGCTTGGATTCATTCTCTTTGTCACATTCAGATACCCACCTATCAAACATAAATTAGGTCTTTTCACATAGTCCCATATTTCTTGGAGACTTTGCTCATTCCTTTTTATCCTTTTTTCTCTAATCTTGTCTTCTCATTTTATTTCATTAAGTTGGTCTTCAACCTCTGATATCCTTTCTTCTGCTTGTTTAATTCTGCTATTAAAACTTGCGCATATTTCACGAAGTTCTCCTGTTTTTCAACTCTGTTAATTCATTTATATTCCTCTCTATATTGTCTATTCTTGTTAGCATTTCATCAAACTTTTTTTTAAAGTTCTTAGTTTCTTTACATTGGGTTAGAACAAGTTCTTTTAACTCCCAGAAGTTTCTTATCATCCACCTTCTGAAACCTACTTTTGTTAATGGAACACAGTCCTTCTCCATCAGGTGTTGTTCCATTGCTGATGAGGAGCTGTAATCCCCTTTAGAGGGAGAGGCATTCTGATTTTGGGTATTCTCAGCCTTTTTAGGCTGGTTTCTTCCCTTTGTTATAAATTTATGCATCTGTTGTCTTTGCAATTACCATCTTTCTAATTAGGTTTTTGAGTGGACATCAAATTTATTGATTCCCAGCCCTGGAATCTGAGCAACCCACTGTGCCGGCCAAAACAGCAGCGTTAAGACTGATCTCTTCTGCCTGGGAATCTCTGGTCTGGCTTCCTTCTTGAGTTCGTTAGGCGATTCTACCTTACCAGAGCTCCATACGTCAGTCAGAAGGGGAACCAGTCCTGTTCACTCCTCACCAACAGCTGCCGCCCTGAGGCGCCAGCAAAACCGCCCGGCTGGCCACAAGGGTCGCACTGATGACCCATGGGGCTCCTCCGCTGGGAATCTTCTGGTCTGTGAGTGACAAAAATTTGTCTGAAAGTGTGGCGTTCTCTCGTTCTCTGTGCTTTCACTGGAAGCTACAATCCCAAGCTGCTAGCAATCAGCCATCTTGGATCTCTCTCTTGGTTTTAGGGGCGAGTGGCTTTGTCGGGTGAAAGTTTGTCGGAGTTTAGTGGCTGGACATGATTGGCCATTAGCAACATCATCGTATCCGATAACAGGTCAAAATGCAGATCTTCGTGATTTTCAAATGTTAAAGCTATGTTGCATTCCTGGGGTTAATGCCACTTCACAATGTTTATCCTTTTTAAATATTGTTATGTGTGTGTGTGTGTGTGTGTGTATATATATAAAGAATTTATTTATATTTATGAAGAATATTGATCTATAGCTTTCATACAATATCTTTAGGACATATTATTTTCTTTTCGATTTTCTGGATGTTTGTGTAGAATTTGTAATATTTCTTCCCTTACTATTACTGGAATTCTATAAGGGATCCATCTGAGTCTTGTTTCCTTTGTGAAAGGGTGTTTGAAATGCAGTTTTTTAATAGATGAAGGTCTATTCAGGTTATCTATTTCTTTTTTTTATTTTTTAATTTTTTTTTTAAGTTTTCCTGAATAGTATCCTGAAGAATATTTTCCAGCTTGGATTTCTATTTCTTCTTGAGTCAGCTTTAGTAGTTTATATTTTTTGATGTGTTTTTAATCTAATTTATTGAATTTATTGGAATACAGTCATCACAATATTCTAAAACCTTTAATATTTGTAGAATGTGTACAAATGTCATCTATTGCATTCCAATATTGGTAAATTCTGTCTTTTCTCACCTTATACTGATCAGTCTGACTACAGGTTATTCTTTTTCCACATTCTTAAGGTAAATGTTGAGTTCGTTGATTTCAGACCTTATTCTTTTCTAATATAGATATTCAGTGTTAAAAATTTCCACCAAATTCTATTCTAGCAGCGTACCATTAAATCTGATATTTTGTCCTTTCTTTCTTATTCATTTATAAGTGTTTTATAATTTTCCTTTTGATTTCTTCTTTGATGTGTAGGTTATCTATAGGTCTGTTATTTACTTTTTCAATATTTTGGAATTTTTCATGTATCTATTAATTTCTAATTTCATGGTGGTCAGAGAAAACAGTTGTATGACTCAATTCTTACCAATTTAATGAGTAGTTTTTATGGCCTGTCATATGATCTATCAAGGGAATATGGTGTATTTTGCTGTTCTTTGTTATAATGACCTATAAATATTAACGGGGTCAACTTTGTTGATAGTGCTCTCCTATCTTCTATATCCTTACTGATGTCTATCAATTAGTGCTATTATTGAGTGAGAAGTATTCATATCCCTAACAGTAATTGTAGATTTGTCTGTTTATTCTTGTAATTCTATCAGTTTTTGCTTTTAAGTACAGATGTTCCTCAACCGTGTGGCTATCAGGATAAACTAAACCCATTGTTTGAACTTACAGTGTGTTAACCTGTGCACAACTTCGTAAGTCAAAAGCATACTGACTATCCCTTTTGCACATTGAAAAGTTGAAAATGTGGAAGTCAGGGGCTGTTTGTATTTTGAAGCTGTGTCATTAGTTGCATAAATATTTAGGATTATTATGTTCTCTTAGTAAAATGACCACTTTATCATTTTTAAGTGACCTTTTTATCCCTGGATGTGGCTTTTCTATGGAATCTACATTGTTTTATATTAAAATAAGCACTCTAGCTGTCGTTGTTGTTTTTTTGAAATTAATATTGGCATAGTGTATTTTTCCAACCATTTGCTTTTTTTTTTTTTTTTTTTTTGAGACAGAGTCTCGCACCGTTACCCAGGCTGTAGTGCAGTGGCACGCTTTTGGCTCACTGCAATCTCCACCTCCTGGGTTCAAGCAATTCTGCCTCAGCCTCCTGAGTAACTGTGACTATAGGCATGTGCTAAAAAAAAAAAAAATCTGTTTTTTTTTGAGACAGAGTCTCACTTTGTCGCCAGGCGCCAGGCTGAAGTGCAGTGGCACAATCTCGGCTCACTGCAATCTCCGCCTCCTGGGTTCAAGCAATTCTCCTGCCTCAGCCTCTGGAGTAGCTGGTACTACAGGCGCACACCGCCACGCCCAGCTAATTTTTTTTTTTTTTTTTTAGATGGAGTTTCGCTCTTGTTATCCAGGCTGGAGTGCAGTGGCGCAATCTCGGCTCACTGCAACCTCCGCCTCCTGGGTTCAAGCAATTCTCCTGCCCCAGCCTCCCAAGTAGCTGGGACTACAGGCATGTGCCACCGTGCCCAGCTAATTTTTTTGTATTTTTAGTAGAGACAGGGTTTCACCATGTTGACCAGGATGGTCTTGATCTCTTGACCTCGTGATCCACCCGCCTCGGCCTCCCAAAGTGCTGGGATTATAGGCGTGAGCCACCGCACCTGGCTTTGTTTTTGTATTTTTAGTAGAGACGGGGTGTCACCATATTGGCCAGGATGGTCTTGATCTCCCAACCTCATGATCCGCCCACCTAAGACTCCCCAAGTGCTGGGGTTATAGCCGTCCATTTACTTTTAACTTTTTTGTATTTTTTATGGTATTTGAAGTGTGTTTTTATAGATGGCATATATTTAAGTATTCATTTATTTTTTAAAATCTACTTCAAAAGTTTTGTCTTTTAATTGAGATGATTAGACAATTTTCACTTGATGAGACTGTTGATATGGTTGGATTTAAACCTACCATCTTGATATTTGTCTTCTAGTGGGTCCATTTGTTCTTTGTTCCATTTTTTTTCTTTTTTCTTTTTTGCTATCTTTTGGCTATTTTTGTGGCTCCTATATCTTTATTAGCCAATTAGCTATAATTATATTTTGTGATTCTAATTATTACTTTGGGATTTATAGTATTTCTCTTTAACTTATTTGAGTCTAGCTTCAAATATTATTGTATCCTTTTATGTATAGTATAAAACTGCCATACTATTTCTTCTCTCCAAGCCTTTGTGCTATTATCATACATTTTAGTGTAATATATATGTGTTTGTGTGTATATGTATATATACACACACATGTATATGTATATATGTGTATATGCACATATGTATGTATATACACACACACACACACACACACACACACACATATATACATATTCACTCCCACACTACATTATTTTTGTTTCTTTATCACCTAAGAGATTTCTGTAACAAGAAAATTTTCTTATCTTGCATTGCCCACACAGCAGCCATTTCTGGTATCTTCATTTTTTTGGGTAGATATAAATATATTTCTATCTGATAAAACTTTCCTTATGCCTAAAGGACTTCCTTTAATTTGCTGGTCTTTGATTTTTTCAGCCTTTGTACATGTGAAAACATCTTTATTTTTGTTATTTTAAAGTTTACTCTTAATTGACAAATGGTTTTATACTTTTATGGGGTATATGATGCTTTGATATATATACACACACATACACACTGTATTATGATTTAACATGTCCATCACCTCATACAGGATTTTTTTTTTTGTAGTGAGAACATTTAAAATTTATGTTCTCAGCAGTCTTTCATTTTATAATACATTATTATTCACTATTGCCCATGGCTCACAGTGGATCTCCAGAACTTATTCCTCCTGTCTAGACTTTTTATCCTTTAACCAATATTTCTCCATTCCCCACCCCACTACCACCCACCCCAATTCCTGGTGACCTCCATTCTATTTTTAATTTCCCATAAAATTGAGATCATTCAGTATTTGTCCTTCTGTACCTGGTTTATTTCACTTAGCATGATGTCTTCCACATTCATTCATGTTGTTGAAGGCAAGACTGCCATGTGGAAGGCTGAATAGTATTATGCTGTGATTTTATTTACTATTTAATAGTACCATATTTTCTTTATCCATTTATTAGTTGATAAATATTTAGGTTGACTCCCTATCTTTACTATCGTGCATAATACTTAAATAAACATGGATGAGTGAATATATCTTCATTTCCTTCAGATATATGCTGAGAAAGAGAATTGTTGAATCACACAATAGTTTTGTTTTTAATTTTGGGGAGAACCTCCATATTGTTTTCCAAAATAATTATGCTAATTTACCCCCCAACAATGTACAAGAGCTCCCTTTTCTCTATATCCTTGTTAACACTTATTATCTTTTTTTTTTTAATCAAGACTATTCTAACACATGTGAGATGATATCTCATTGTGGCTTTAATTTGCATTTCCCTAATTGATTATTAGTGATGTTGAACACCTCTTCATATGCCTGTTAGCCATTCATATGTTTTCTTTTGAGAAGAATCTATTCAGGTTCCTACCCATTTTTTAAATTGGTTGTTTTCTTGCTATTGAGTTGTTTAAGTTTCTTAAATATTTTGGATATTGGCCCCTTATCAGAAGTGTGGTTTGCAAATGTTTTCTCCCCATCCCGTAGATAGTCTCTTCACTCTGTTGATTGTTGCCTTCAGTGTGCAGAAGCTCCTTAGTTTGGTGCAATCCAGGTAGTCTACTTTGCTTTTGTTGCATGTATTTTGAGGGTTGTATCCAAAAAAATTTGCCAAAGCCAACATCAAGAAGCTCTTGCTCTGTGTTTTCCCCTAGTGGTTTTATAGTTTCAGGTCTTATATTTAAGACATTAACCCATTATGATTTGACTCGTGCACATGGGACAAGATAAGGGTCTAATTTCATTCTTCTATGTGTTGATATCTAATTTTCCCAATATTTTGAAGAGAATGTTTTTTCCTCATTGTATGTCCTTGACAGCTTTGCTGAAAACCGGTGGACTATAGATGTGTGAGCTGTGTTTTCTATTTATTTGGTCTATATGTCTGCTTTAATGACAGTATTGGCTGTTTTGATTATTACAGCTTGATGGTACATTTTCTTTTTTTTTAATTGCATTTTAGGTTTTGGGGTACATGTGCAGAGCATGCAATACAGTTGCACAGGTACACACAGGGCAGTGTTTTGTTTGCTTTCTCCCCTTCACCCACATTTGGTATTTCTCCCCTGGTACATTTTCAAGTCAGGTAGTGTGATGCCTCTAGCTTTGTTTTGCTCAAAATTGCTTTGACTAGTTGAGGCCTTTTGTTTTTCTATACAAACTTTAGGGTTGTTCTTTTCTATTTCTGTGAAAAATGTCATTTCAATTTTGACAGGGATTGCACTGAATCTGTAGATCACTGGGCAATATGAACATTTTAACAATGTCAATTCCACCAATTCATCAACACTATATATTTCCATTTATTTTTGTCTTAAATTTATTTCATTAATGTTTTATAGTATTCAGTGTATGGTTCTTTCATACACTGAATGTATTTGGTTAATTGTATTCTTGGTTAAATGTATTTCTAAGTTTTGTTTTGTTTTGAGATGGAGTCTTGCTCTTTAGCCAGGCTAGAGTGCAGTGGCATGATCTCGGCTCACTGCAACCTCCTTCTGCTGTTTTCAAGCGATTCTCCTGCCTCAGCCTCCCGAGTAGCTGGGATTACAGGCATGCTCCACCATGCCCGGCTAATTTTGTATGTTTAGTAGAGATGGGGTTTCCATGTTGGTCAGCCTGGTCTTGAACTCCGGACCTCAAGTGATCCACCTGCCTCAGCCTCCCAAGGTGCCGGGATTACAGGCATGAGCCACTGCGCCTGGCCAGTTTATTTTTTAATGCTGTCACAAATGGGATTGTGTTCTTGATTTCTTTTGTGAATAGTTTGTTGTTAGTGTGTAGCAAATATACTCATTTTAATATGTTAATTTTGTATCTTGCAACTTCACTGAAATCAAATTCAGTCAAAGACACTACATAAAAAGACAATTATAGGCCAAAATCTCTGGCAAACATACATGCAAAAATCCTCAACCAAATATATACTGGCAAACTAAATTCAAGACATTAAAATGTTATTCACCAGGTTTCTCATTTGATTTTGTGCTGCTATAACAGAATATCTGAAATGAGGTCATTTATAATGAACAGAAATGTATTGTCTCACAATTCAGAAGGCTAAGTCCAAGATCAAGGGTCAGACATCCGACAGGCCTTTTTTGCTGCATCATTCTATGATAAAAGGGCAAAGAAAGGGCAAGAAGTCCGGGTGCGGTGGCTCATGCCTGTAATCCCAGCATTTTGGGAGGCCAAGGCATGTGGATTACCTGAGGTCAGGAGTTTGAGACCAGCCTGGGCAACCTGGTGTAACCTCGTCTCTATTAAAATGCAAAAATTAGCTGGGTGTGGTGGCTATAATCCCAGCTACTCCAGAATCCGAGAAGCCTGGGAGGCAGAAGTTGCAGTGAGCCAAGATTGTGCCACTGCCTTTCAGTCTGGGTGACAGAGCTAGACTCTGTTTCCAAAAATAAAGGTCGGGCAAGAGATTAAACTTGCAGCCTTAAGCCCCTTTATAATCAACCTTAATCCACTTATAAGTTTGAAGCCCTTATAGCCTAAACATCGTCTATTAGGCTCTACCTTTCAACACTATTAGATTGGAGATTAAGTTTCCAATAAATGCTTTTAATTAATGTATTTACTTTTGAGAGAGGGTCTCAGTCTGCTACCCAGGCTGCAGTACAGTGGTATGATTATGGTTCACTGCAACCTCAATCTCCCAGACTCAAGTGATTCTCTCACCTCAGCGTCCCCAGTAGCTGGGACTACAGGTGTACACCACCATGCCCAGCTAGTTTTTTGTTATTATTATTATTGTAGAGACAGAGTCTCACCATGTTACCCAGGCTGGTGTTGAACCCCTGGGCCAAAGCAATCCTCCCACCTTGGCCTCCCAAAATATTGAGATTACAGGTGTAAGCAACGGTGCTCAGCCCACACATGCTTTTTTGAGGACACGTTCAAATCATACCATTTTTTCCCCTGGCCCCCAAATTTCACGTCTTTCTCACAAAATACATGCATTTCATCTAATATCCCCCAAAAGTCTTAAATCATTCCAGCATCAACTCGAAAGTCCAAACCCGAGTCTGATCTAAATCAGATACAAGCGAAACTCAAGTCAGGATGACAAGGAGGCAATTTCCTTCAGGCATAAGCCTGTGGAATCGAACAAGTATGTGCTTCCAAAATACAATGGTGTGACAGGCATAGGATATCTCCTGAGGCAAGATAGGTAGTCAAGGAAGTAACCATGTCCTTGGGACTCAACAACTGCATCATCAACACAACAAGATCCAAAACCACGTCCACGGAACGTAAAAATCACAGCAATACCCCAGGCGGAAGTATGGACCCTAGGCGGAAGTACGGCCCCAGGCGGAAGTCGGACCCCAGGCGGAAGTACAGATCGCTTACTGAAGTGGCAGCGTGACTATGGGGGACCCCGGGGGAAATATCAACTGGCCCCGAATGGAGCTGAAGAAAAAGCTGTTCAGTGCAGGCGGGTGTTGAATCGGGAGCGGCGTCTGAGGCACAGGGTGGTCGGGGCTGTGATAGACCAAGGGCTGATCATGCGACACCACCTCAGGAAGCTGACACCCAGTGCACGGCAAACATTATTCTGTAGGGGAAGAAGAGCAGAACATTGCTCCAGCAGATCCGGCTTGCCCAGAAAGAGAAGGCAGCCATGGAAGTGGAAGCCCCCTCAAAGTCAGCGAGGACTAGTGAACCACAGCTCAAAATGCAAAAGAAGACAAAAGCCCCCCAGGACGAAGAAATGAAGGACCTTGAAGATGAGAGCTAAACTTCTTCCGCTAGAAGATTCTCAACTGGAGTTAAAAGGACTCAGTGGTTGTTTATATGACGTTGGCAAAAGCAGTGCCCGTTTTCACTGCAGATTTTCTCCTTCCTAATGGCCTACTGACTTCCCCTGGAGGGATGGCTTTGGGAAGAAGAGGGTACAGAAGGAAAATTGGAGAATGGCCTCTCTAGCAGTCAACTCAGTTTGTAATAAAGCCCTAGCACTCTGGAAAAACAACAGCATTTGCTACTGGCTTCATAGTCAAGCTCAGCCAAGCAGAACTATCTTGAGGATTTTTTTTTTTCTTCTTGTCACCCAGGCTGGAATGCAATGGCGCGATCTCGGCTCACTGCAGTCTCTGCCTCCCGGGTTCAAACAATTCTCCTGCCTCAGCCTTCCAAGTAGCTGGGATTACAAGTGCCACCATACATGGCTGATTTTTGTATTTTTAGTAGAGGCGGGGTTTCACCATGTTGGCCAGGTTGGTCTTTAACTCGTGACCTCGTGATCCACCCTCCTTGGCCTCCCAAAGTGCTGGGATTGCAGGAGTGAGCCACCGCATCTGGCCAGGAAATTTATTCGGTAGACAGTATGCACATTTTAATTTTACTTGTCTTCAGACTGACCCATTGTTCATTATAATAGTAAAAAAATACACCACTGGGAGGAGATTTAAGATGTGAATGAGACATGCAATGTATACACAAACATGTACACGGCTGGGCACAGTGGCTCATGGTTGTAATCCCAGCACTTTGGGATGCTGAGGTGGGTGGATCACTTGAGGTCAGGAGTTTGAGACCAGTCTGGCCAACATGATGAAACTCTGTGTCAGGCTGGGCGTGGTGGCTCACACCTGTAATCCCAGCACTTTGGGAGGCTGAGGCGGGTGGATCACGAGGTCAAGAGATCGAGACCATCCTGGTCAACAAGGTGAAACCCTGTCTCTATTAAAAACACAAAAATTAACTGGGCATGATGGTGCACGCCTGTAGTCCCAGCTACTTGGGAGGCTGAGGCAGGAGAATTGCTTGAACCCAGGAGGCGGAGGTTGCAGTGAGCCGAGATCGTGCCATTGCACTCCAGCCTGGGTAACAAGAGCGAAACTCTGTCTCAAAAAAAAAAAAGAAAGAAAGAAAGAAAGAAACCCCGTGTCTACCAAAAATACAAAAATTAGGCGGGTATGGTGGCACATGCCTGTAATCCCAGCTACTTGGGAAGCTGAGGCAGGTGAATTGCTTGAACCTGGGATGCAGAGATTGCAGTGAGCCAAGATTGCCCCACTGCACTCCAGCCTAGGCGACAGACTGAGACTCCTCATCTCAGAAACAAAAACAAAGCAAGCAGGTACAGCAACTGAGCATGTGCATCCAGAGAACCGCCCATAACATACTACTATTAGGTTGTTGTAAAAGTAATTGTGGTTCTGCCACTAACGATACAGTAAAAACTGCAATTACTTTTGCATCTATCCAATAGTAATGCCTTTTCCCACCCCATTATGAATAATCATGTAAGACTCCCATAAAGAGTTTCCCTTGTAATAGTCAATGCTGTCTCACTCTCAAGCAGCCTACTCTGACTCAGCTCTCAGAGTGCACTTTTGCTTTTGCACCTACCATTCAGAGTATACTTATTCTTTTGCAATATATTGCTTCATGCTGTTTATTGCTATGTATCTCTTGTTTACATTCTTCTAACCCAGAGGATAAAAACCTAGGACTCAGAATCACTATCAACATCCCATTCCAAAAGAAAGAAACAAGAAGAAAGAGATAACTGGTCCCAAATAAGTCCAAAAACCAACTGGGTAGACAATGTTATTATTATCTTTTCAGACAGGCTCTCACTCTGTTGCCTAGGCTGAGTGCAGTAGCTAGATCACAGCTCACTGCAGCCTCAACCTCCCAGGAGTAAGTGATCCTCCCACCTCAGCCTCCAGAGTAACTGGACTACAGGTACACACAACTATGCCCAACATTTATATATATAAATCCCAAAGTGCTGGGATTACAGGCATGAGTGACATTGAGCCTGGCCAACAACATTAAATTTTAAAGCTCAAAGAATAATCCTCCTTGACTTTATGTCCCAACTTCTGGGCACACTGGGGTGGGAGTTGAGCCCCTAAGGCCTCAACTAGTCCTACCCCTATGGCTTTGCTGGGTATATGGGTTGGAATTGGGTGACTGCAGCTTTCTAAGGCTAGTGTTGCACATTGTAGTTCTAGTGTCTTGGGAGTGGACCCACCTTTATAGCTCTATTAGTCATTACCCTAGTGGGGGCTCTCTATGGTGTCTCCAGCCCTGCAGCAATCCTCTGCCTGGGTTCCTAGGTTGTCTGACATTCATTGAAATCTAGGTGGAGGAAACCATACCTCCACAGCTCTTGCATTCTGCACATCTGCAGACATAACATCATGTGGATACTGCCATTTGCACCTTCTGAAGCTGGAGCCCAAGTCACACTTGAGTCCCTTCGAGCCATAACTGGAGTGGTCAAGGAGTGCTGCACCAGAATGTGGGAAACAGAGACTTGGGAAACCCTGGGAGGTAAACCCCAGGATCTTGAGGGCACCCAAGGCTCTCTTTTGCAGTATTTCCTTCCCTCAGATCATGACACTCTGGGCCTACCATAGGAGGGGCTGTGCTAATAATCTCCAAAGTACCTTTGAGGTTATTCTCCCATTGTCCTAATTAATAGCTTTGGCTTTGTTCTCCGTATCAATCAGTTACTTGGCCACACTCTTGGTTCCCTTTCCTGAAAATATTTTCATTTTCTACCACATGGCTAGGCTGTGACTCCTTCAAATTCCGTCCCCTCCCTACTTTTTTTTTTACACGGAGTCTTGCTTGTCACCAGGCTGGAGTGCAATGGCCCGATCTCAGCTCACTGCAACCTCCGCCTCCCGGGTTCAAGCGATTCTCCTGCCTCAACCTCCCAAGTAGCTGGGACTACACTGTGTGCCACCAAGCCCAGCTAATTTTTGTGTTTTTTTTTTTTTTGTAGAGATGAGGTTTCACCATGTTTGTTAACCAGAATGGTCTCCATCTCTTAACCTTGTGATCTGCCCTCCTTGGACTCCTAAAGTGCTGGAAGGTGTGAGCCACAGCACCCAGCCTGTTCTTTCTATTTTAATTATAAATTTTATATTTAAATCATTTCTCTCTTTTCTCATTTTACTGAATTTAAAAGAAGCTACACATCTTTAATATTTGCTTAGAGGTATCTTTTACCAAATATCCTAGTTCATTGCTCTTAACTTCTGCCGTTTATAAAACTTTAGTGCATAACACAATGCAGCTGTTTTTTTTTTTTTTTTACTATTTCTTAACAAAAGTGGCATTTACTCCAGTTTCCAAGAAAAAATTTTTTTTCTGAGACTTCATCAAAATATGCTTTTACTCTCCATATTCCTACCAACATTCTGATTACAACCACTTAAATAATCTATAAGAAGTTTCAGACTTCTACAGCTCTCTGCTGAGCATCACCAGAATCATACTTAATGCACTGGTTCATTGCAATCTAGGATTTTTCTAGCCTGCTCCTTCAAATTCTTCTAGCCTCCATCCAATACCAGGTTCCAAGGCTGCTTCTGCATTTTCAGATATTTGTTATAGCAAACACCCCCCTTGTTGATACCAATTTTATGTCTTTGTCCATTTTGTGCTGCTATAGCAGAATACCTGAGACTGGATAGTTTATAATAAACAGAAATTTATTGGCTGATGCTTCTGGAAGCTGGGAAATCCAAGATCAAGGCAGCAGTATCTGGCAAGGGCCTTTTTGCTCCGGCATCCCAAGGAAAGAGAGCATAAGAAAGAACAAGAAATTCAATTTGCAGCCTCAAGCCTTTTAACAATCAGCATTAATTCATTTAAGAGGGTGGAGCCTTATGACTTAAGCACCTCCCATTAGTCCCTACCTTCCAATATTATTGCATTAGAAACTGAGTTTGAAGCACATGCTCTTGGGGAAGGCATATACATTCAAACTGTAACACTGTGAATCAAGTGGATTGACCCCTGAAATGCAAGAATGATTCAACATAGGCAAATTTACAAATGTGATACACCACATGAAAGAGTAAAGACAAAACTATATGATCATTTCAATAAATGTAGAAAAAAGGTATTTCACAAAATTCAACATCCTTACATGATAAAACTTCTCAACAAATTATGTATAGAAGGAGTTTAATGCAACACAATAAAGGTCACATATGGCAAGCTCACAGCTAAAATCACTGTAAATGGTGAAAAGTTGAAAGCTTTTCCTCTCAGGTCAGGAACAAGACAAGAATACCCACGCTCACCTCTTCTATTTAATGTAATATCAGAATTACTAGCTTGAGAAATTAGGCAAGAAAGAGAAATAAAAGCCTTCCAAATCAGAATGGAAGAGGTTTAATTATTTGTTTTCAGACAACATGATCTTATACATAGAAAATCCTAAAGACTTCCTCAAAAAACAATTAAAACTAATAAATGAGTTCATTTTTTACAGTATAGAGTATTTTATGTGTCAAGTGGTGTGCATTTTTTGGATATATAAGTATACCACAAAATCTGCTATTTTTAATTGCAAAATGCAGAGTTTTTAGAAGTATATTCACAAAATTGTGCAACCATCACTACTACTTAATTCCACAACATTTTCTTCATCTGCAAAAGAAATTATAATTCTATTTCTTGCTACCTCCACCTGCTGGCATTCACTAATATACTTTCTGACCAATCAAGAGATTTTATATGAATGGACTCATGCAATAGATGGCCTTTTGTTCTGGCTTCTTCTTCTTTTTTTTTTTGAGATGGATTCTCACTCTGTCACCCAGGCTGGAGTACAGCAAGGTAATCTTGGCTCACTGCAACCTCTGCCTCCCAAGTTCAAGTGATTCTCCTGGCTCAGCCTCTCTAGTAGCTGGGATTACAGGTGTGCACCACCATGCCCGGCTAATTTTTTGTATCTTTAGCAGAGATGGAGTTTCACTGTGTTGGCCAGGCTGATCTGGAACTCCTGACCTCAGGTCATCCATCCACCTCGGCTTCCCAAAGTGCTGGGATTAGAGGCATGAGCCACTGCGCCTCGCCTGGCTTCTTTCACTTAACAATGTTTTCAAGGTCATCCATGTTGTAGCATGTATAAGTACCTTATTTATTTTTCTAACTAAATAATAGTGTACTGTAAAGATATGCCACAGTTTATCCATTCATTAGTTGGTAGATGTTTGGGTTGTTTCCACTTTTTGGCTATTATGAATATTGCTTCTAAGAAAATTCATATACAAGGTTTTTATGTAAACATGTTTTGACTTCTCTTGGGTATTTCTAAGAGTGGAATTTCTGGGTGATATTGTAACTCTATGTCTAAGTTTTTGAGGAACTGATGGACTGTTTTTCACAGTAGCACATTATTTTACATTCCCACTAGCAATGTATAAGGATTCCAATTCTTCCTTTGCAGTCTGGACCAGTTTTATTTCTTTTTCTTGACCAATTGCCCCAGCTGGAACTCCCAATACAATGTTGAATATAAGTGATAAGTAACAGTGGACATCTTTGACTTGTTCCTGATCGTAGGGGACTCCTCTGCCTGTGCCACCATTGTATGTTGTGTATTTGAAGGACAGATAAATTATCCCTTTAGTCCATAGATTTTTAAATTTAGAGAAACCATACTTGAGAAATTATATTTGAGGAACATACCTGTAGAGCCTCATCTATACCAGGACCTAATGTAAATGATATGATTCTGGCTTTTGAGCTGAAGCTATAATGGGATAATATAAGTTTTTCCAAACTTTCGAGCATCTAAGTAAAGGGTAAGTTTTCCTGAGAGAAGAATGTGAGTCACTGGGGATCAGAGGAGACTGTAGCGGTCAGCTTCTGAAATGGTCTCCAAAGATCCCAACCTCTTGGTATTCACATCTGTATCAGGTTCGGTCTATGTGATGGTGTGCCACTTCTGAGATTAGATTATAACAGGCCTTCTGATTTCTGCCTCTTTTTTCTCTTTCGGATCCCTCATTCTGCAAGAAGGTAGCTGTCAATTATGAGTAGCTTATGGTGAGGCCCACACTATGAGGAACTGTCTTTGGAAGGTCCTGAGTGGAGAAAAAGTGAGGTTTCCTGCCAATCACTAAGTCTGCGAGTCATCTTAAAAGCAGATCCTCTAGCTCCAGGCAAGTCTTTTGGCAACGTTAGTTTCTGCTGACATCCTAAGTGCAACCTAAACTACAAAACCGAACTCCTCCCAAATTCCTGACTTTTGAGATAGAATCTCGTTCTGTTGCCCAGGCTGGAGTGCAGTGAGGAGATCTCGGCTCACTGCAACCTCAGCCTTCTAAGTAGCTTGCATTACAGGCATGCACCAGCATGCTGGCTAATTTTTGTATTTTTAGTAAAGATGGGTTTCCACCGTGTTGACTAAGATGGGCTCGAGCCCCTGACCTCAAGTGATCCACTCACCTCAGCCTCACAAAGTGCTGGGATTATAAGCATGAGCCACCATGCTCAAACAACATTTCTTGTTTAAAGCTTCTATGTTTTGGAATAACTTGTTATGTAGCAATAAATAACTAATAGCAATGGCTCACTGTACTAGGAGAACTGGGCAAGAGAAAGATGAGCAGATGTCTCACATCTGTTGATTGGCTATAGTAAATAGCATTGAAAAGACTAGGTCTTCCCCAGAACTCTGAGACATATAATTGTTTGATATGGAATTGATAGTGGCTTAGGTAAAGGATGACAGCCACCTTGCGACTGTATACAACGTTCTTCAAAAAAGAACTCACTCTCCTAGGCCAAAATCGGTTTAAGATTGGTCTAATCACAAAAATTGACTATTTTTAGCTTGTTACATAAGGGAAAATGGGTAACATATAGATATATTTTCATGATTCCTGTGACATATTTATTCAAAATCATTCAAAATTATTATCCAAAATTATTTGTTCTTTACAGAAAGTCCTTGCACTAGCTTCAAGCTTACTGAAACTTCTTTCTTTGTATTCTAGCATCCAAAGAAGACCTATGTGTTTTCTAGATTGAATTAAATAAAGTCTATTTTGAAAGATTTATTAGATGGCTTACTTTGTGGCAAGAATACATGACAATATTCAGAAAGGTCCTTAAGCTTACCCTGGCCAAATATGGGCTGAGCTTGGAGACCAGCTCCAGGGTGACTCTGGTAAAACCAGTTAGCGGGCTATATTCTCACATGGATCTGGCCATCCTAACATAGTATGGGACCAACTAGAATTTCAGATTGGTTGAGTGATTATTTAATGGCAGATGTGGTTTCATTGAAGCCTTTATTCTAAAGAAGAAAGTTTAGGGTGGGCAGCCCTGTAGTAGCTCAGTTGGTATTTATAAGTGGTGGAGATTATATTTTAGTGTTAAAATCTCAATGTGTTCATATGCAGTGGTGTTTTGTGGGTGTTCTCAGCTTTCGTCTCACATATCAGTGAAACAAATACCATATTAACATATTAGCACTGAAGCCTGCTTGCCATTCTCCAAGTCTCATGTTGGAGTATTATCTGGAATTCAGAAATTAGCATAGTCCCCTGTCCAGAAAGTGTGTCATGCCCAGTACATACAACATGAAGACCTGCCATAAAGACTGTGTACAAGAGAAAGAAAAATGATAGTACCTCTACTGATTTCTTGAACTCCTAATTCTTCCTTGATTGTTTGGCATTGTCCCCCTTTCCCCAAATTCTGCTTCAGCAATGTAAATGCAACACCACAAGATGGTGCTCTTATGACATCATACTTCTGAATTGATCTATTCATGTGAAGTTGACTGTAAAAAGTGATGAAACACTTTTTACAGTGTTTCATTCAATGTATACTGTCAGAATATAAAATTATTAACACATGAAGTGTTAGCTAGGATAGGAAGATATAAACAATTTACTTTTTGGTCTTGAGTATGAAAGACACAAATCTTGTTTCTAGTTGACATTTTTATCTGCTGTTTATATTTAAAGTCTGGATCTGCACTATGCAATAGCAACATGTGGCTGCCACACACTTGAAATGTGGCTCTTTCAAAGCCAAACTGAGATGAGCTGTAAGTGTAAAATAAACACTACATACTGCATACACAGAATGAAGAAAAGCAAAATCTCTTCAGTAATTTTATATTGACTACATGTTGAAATAATGATATGTTGGATATAGTGAGTAAAAAAAATACTATGAAGATTAATTGTGCCTGTTTATTTTTACTTTATTGCGTGTGGCAATTCAAATTTTTTTCTTTTTTTTGAGACGAGTTCCACTCTGCCACCCAGGCTGGAGTGTAATGGCATGATCTTGGCTCACTGCAGCCTCCACCTCCTGTGTTCAAGTGATTCTCCTGGGGTTTTACCATGTTGACCTGGCTGATCTCGAACTCCTCATCTCAGGTGATCTGCCCACCTCGGCCTTCCAAAGTGCTGGGATTAGAGGAAAATTTTGAATTACGTATGACTCTCTTTGTGTTTCTATTGGACAGTGTTGGTCTAAGATCACAAAATAAATAAGTACCAGAAGAGTCTTTTCTGGCAACAAAACCTAAATATGTCATGGTATGGTAACCTGAGAGTAACCTAATACCCAGATTCTCATTATTTTAAAGGAGAAGTCAAGTTCTAGACATGGAGATTGGAGGGCATTTCCTAAAAATAAGAAGGAATAGATTTCATTTAAATTGACTGTAATAATGTCCTTCCAAACTTCTACCACTCACGGTTTTGCAGTGACTGACTCCTCATTTGGCTTCTGTCCTTAAACTGACAGGAAAATACTGTTACCAACACAATTCACCTAGAAAGTGGTTAGTAAATATTTCTGGAATGAATGAATGAATGAATGAATGAAAGGATAACTAGGTAGATTCAGGTAGACTTCTCTGAGTGTGAATGGAGTGCCATTGAACTTGGACTTTGCCTCTGCATTAGCAATAGAACCTTCTGTGACCTTTTCAAATGCCTTCTCTATTCACTTTACTCAGAAGCAAACTTTCCCCTTCATCCTGAGCTTTGAAGTCTACCAAGAACCTGTAAGGTGGCCTGGCGTAGTAGCTCACACCTGTAATCCCAGCCCTTGGGGAGGCTGAGGCGGGAGGATCGCCTGAAGTCAGGAGGTCAAGTTTGGCCAACCTGGTGAAACCCTACTCCTATTAAAAATACAAAATTATCCAGGCGTGGTGGTGCATTCTTGTAATCCCAGCTACTTGGGAGGCTGAGGCAGGAGGCTTGCCTGAATCCAGAAGGTGGAGATTGCAGTGAGCTGAGATCATGTCACAGCCTGGGCAACAAGAGCAAGACTGTCTAAAGAAAAAAAAAAGAAAATTCTATATGTCTAGGTTTGCAAAATTTTACTTTGCTAATGTCTTGTTTTGGTTTGAAGGCTTATAGTTTGGTCCCAAATCCCTTTACATATTGGATACTGGAGACAGATAAGAATGAAGATAATAGTTGAAGAGTCTAGCTGCTCTTTATCATTTGGTTTTAAAAGGCTTGGACTGTATATTCACATGAGGATTAGAGAATAGACAAAATAATAATAAAAAAATGGCTGGTCATTAGAATGAAAGTGAAAAATGGAAGAAACTATTCACTCTTCTTTTAAGCACTGCTAGTAAAATATCCACTAAATTTTGTTAATATGATTCTTTTTTATGTTGACAATATGCAAAAGAACACTCTACCCATAAGTAGAAGAGGCTACATATTCATATATTAGATATACCTGAACTTGTACTTACACAAAATACCTGTGGGATAACAGTGTCCCAAAATTTAAAGAATGATACTTTACCATTCTAATCTTTTCACATACTTTTTAACCTTGGGCAAGTTTTTAACATCAATGATTTTCAGTTTCCATACTTATAAAGAAAAGGCAATTGCCTATCTGAATGTTAGTAACAAAATGATTAAATTTGAAAATACAGAGAAATGCTAATGTGATTTCTGACACAAAATAAATAAGTGTAGCTATTGTAGATCTTTTGTTTAGGTAAAAGTGTTAATGCTTACAAGTATCTGTATGTTTATGATAGTCAAAATAATGAAGTCCCTTAATAAATAACTCTAGAATTTTGATGACAGAAATAATCTGATATTATATTTTCTACCTCTTATTTACTTCTGAGACAGTAGATAAGCAGAGAAAGTAAACTTACTGCTAGAAAATAATTCTGTTAAATTATTTTGAATGGACCTTAAAACAAATTCAAAGCTCACACTTAAGAGTTTAGAGCCATTCATTTATCTCTTTGTTTAAAGAGACACTTATTGAGTGCCTTCTATGTATAATAAACTATACACACAACCAGGTCTCCAGGAGAGGACTAAGCTTTCATCACCTAGTGCATCTATTATATGTAACGAGTTAACATTTTTCCTAGGTATCTAGAAGGGTACAAGTTATGTGCCTTCCTTGGAGAAATTAGAAAAATTATCACTTAAATAAGTTTCTGGGTTCTAAGACCAGATAGGAAGTTCAGTTGAGAAAGTCTTCACTAAGAAGTGTAGGGAAAAACCAAAAATATATACGAATTATAATAAAACGAAATGCAAAAGAAACAAAAAATAAAATAGAGTGTACCTACGCAACTGTCTTGCATGCTCTGCTCATGTACCCCAAAACCTATAATCCAATAAAAAATTTAAAAAAAAGATCAAAAAATAAAATAAAATAAAATAGAGTGGAAGGAAAATTACTTCTAACAAGAGGAGCAGAACAAAGAAATTACTGAAGGGAATCTTGAATGATGAAAATTATTGCCTTTTTTTCTCTCTCTCTTTTTCCTCTTTAAAATGCCCAACATATTGTATTATGCCCTGGGATTGTTTCAGAGATGAAATAGTCAAGAAGCTTATGAGGTTTATGGAGAGGTAAGGGCTATTGAGGGATACACTAGCAAATTATTGTGTGAATTAAGAGTGGGAAGACAGATGTCTTCAGAAATTCTTTGCTACTGTGAAAAAAAGTAAATGTCATAATTTATTTTCTTCTCATACTATGAACACCAATATCTATTTCACTCCAAGAGTTAGAAAAATTCCATAGAAACCTTTTTAAAGATCTAAGAATAGGATAGCAGAAGGGGAAACTCAGGGGTAACATTAGAGACTGTGACACCCCAGAGAAAGACATGCATTGGTGACCCAAGTTCTAAACACATGTAAGTAGTTATTTAGTTTTAAGGAATAGTGCTAATTTTTTAACAATTTTTTTTTTTTAAAAAAACAAAGTCTTGTTCTGTTGCTTAGCCTGGAGTGTAGTGGTGGCATGACAATAGCTCACTCCAGCCTCAAATTCCTGGGCTTAAATGATTCTCCCACCTCAGCATCACTGAGATGACATAAACTTATTTTTTTAAGTAAAATATTTCAGTATTTTAAAAGACGAATTTTCTTACTCCAGAGGATAAATTAGAAGCACTTTAAACAAGATGACAGTGAATTGGAGGAGGGTAAGCAAGTAGATAGAGTATAATGCTGGTGGATTTCTCTACTGAAAAGTTAATTTTCTAGGACCAGGTGTATGAGATCATATTCTTTCTTCCTAGATAAACTAACATTTAAATAAAGTCACACATTCTCAGAGGACGGATGCACAAGCAATCTCCAGTGTCAGCACCATCTTCCTGAGAGACCTCAATAAACAAAGGCAAATCCCTAGCCAAAGAGGGTAGTTGAGGATGACAGTTTCTCACTGTATTCCAGGGAATACAGGGGATAGTGACGGAATTTCTGAGAATCTCCCGGCCTCTGGGAAACAAGGAGCTTGTCACTGCTGAGACTGAAGGGAAGAGGAAAGAGCCTAAGAGAGTAATGCTTCCCGCCCTGCCTCAGATGCCCATACACAGGAACAGTAGTAATGACTTCATATAAAATGTTGTGCAATCATTGAGTTGGACTAGTCAACTTGTATTTTTTATTTTTTGAGATGGAGTCTTACTCTGTCACCAGGCTGCGGTGAAGTGGCAAGATCCTGGCTCACTGCAACCTCCACCTCCTGGGTTCAAGCAATTCTCTTGCCTCAGCCTCCCGAGTAGCTGGGATTACAGGCACGTGCCACCACACCCAGCTAATTTTTTGTGTTTTTAGTAGAGACAGGGCTTCACCACGTTGGCCAGGATGGCCTTGATCTCCTGACCTTGTCATCCACCTGCCTCAGCCTCCCAAAGAGTTGGAATTACAGGAGTGAGCCACTGCACCCGGCTAGTCAACTTGCATTTAATCCCTATTGACTTTAATTGCTTGAGTGTGAAATCTGATGAACAAATAAATAATATATTATTCCACATAGGCTTTTGCTTGGATCTAAGGGTGGGGTAAGGAGAGCAGAAGTGGTTCCTAAGGCCTTACGAGGACATCATCTTAGAAACTCTTGAGTCATGAAAAGTCTAGTAGTACAAACAAAGCAATGTTACATTTCTCTTTAGCAATTAATTCCTGAGAAGGTGGTGTACTGTAGATTCGTGATACTGCTTTCTGGGATGCTGATAAATAAATTTTTACTTAAAATTATTTCTACTAAGATTGCTAACTCTGATACTATCTTTTGAGATTTTATCTTAAGTTTCTTTTGCGCAGTCGTCACTCTGAAGGCTCTGCTGTGTGGAGTCAGCACGCGAAGTATCTACGATCTGTTGATTCTTTAGACTTTTGCTGGATTTTCTTATGTCTTGTTCCTGGAAGATTTTCCTGCCATTTTCACGAGCTTGAAAACTTCAAAACTCAGGATGTCAGTCGTCACTTTGTGTTTCTATGACACTAATACCCCTTTTCATTTACTTCCCTGGATTTCCACCAGAGGGCATAGTAAGCCTAGCTAATACACAGTTGAGCGTTCTTTTCTTCAGTACATGAAGTGCAATTTTCTAGACTTGATAATTCTAATTTCATGACTTCAAGATGTTATGGTTAAGAGTGGGTTCTCTGAGGCTAAACTGAGTTTGGATCCCAGCTCTGCTATTTGCCAGCTCTATGATCTTGGAGAATTCCTTCATTTTCTTTCTGAGCAGATGTTCTTCTTGTAAAATGAACGTACCAATCTTCCTTTTGGGCTGTCGTGAGGATTAAATGAGTTTAGATGCATATGCAAAGTACTTGGAATATGTCTGGAATATAATAAAGCACCAAGTGAGAAATGCTGTCAAATTTTTAGAAAATGACAGCTTTACTTACCTGGGAGTTACTTGGAAAGAAACATATGAGGAAGAAGTCTATGCTCATTTGCTCAGTGATCTATCCCAAGTGCAACAACAGTGCCTAACACACGGTAGGCACTCAATAAATATATCTTAAGTGAATGGAAGATGATTTTAGTAACCCATGTTTACAGATAAGAAAAATGGAGGTTCAGGAAGTTAATAAAAGTTGCCCAGGTTCATACAAGTAAGTGAAATATGTTGTACCTTCACCCAAATCTGTCTAATTCCAAACCAACTTTCTTATCACAGGGTTGAAGAAAATGAACTTTTGGTTGACTCTCATGAATGAACTGCCTGGCTGAGTTCTTATGTTATTAGGAGGGAGACTGTAAGGCATTCTTTTTAGCAAGGCTTAATGAAGATTGTTTCACCAAGATTTCAATAGTATTTTGAAAAAAACTAACAGATTAGTTACTTTCAGTCAAGTCTAACAAATATTCGTAAATCATATTTTCCATAAGGCATTTTGAAATCTATTTTTCATAACCAAATGGAATAAGAAAAATATAAAGAAAAAAACGTTATAAAGCTGCTTACGTTTAAATTCACAGTTTGTGCTCATTTTTTTTGAGAGCTCGATGACTGATTCACAGTTCATACTCAACATGTGTTCATTGAATGCCTGTGTATAAGAGGGAAAGGAAACAAATAACTATAACTGAAGTGTTCTAGCCCTTCAGTATATGATGAGCAGGCTGCTGGCCAGCAACTTTAGTGCCAGCTGGAAACTTACTGGTCATGGAATCTCATCCCTAGGCTATTGCATTAGAATCAGCACTTCAATAAGGTTCCCAAGTAATTTATACAAACATTCAGGTTGGGGAAACTCTGCTGTAGCCAATATGGTTAACTGGAAAACGTATGACAGATTCCAATCGACTAATTAATCACATCACATTGAAAATGTTTCAAAAGCAAGAAACTAGAAGGAAATTTATGCTGGGCACCATAAAACTCGAAAACCTCTTTGGAGGAGGGGGTGAGTGGAACTCTGTAAGAATGTGTTAAAAAATGAAACTATAAATGGATGTATTTATTCCTTTCAGAGACTTACACATATTGTGTCCATTTAGAAGCAGTTTCTCCAATTTTACAAAATGATTTCTTGCATGGATTTACTTGTATGAAAGGTTTGATTTCCCTTTATTTATGGGCTTACATAGCCTGAAGTCATTTTGTTGTCATATTACCCTTACAGTGTGTGTGAATCATCAAAATGTGTTTCTTAAATCCAAGGTGGAGGTGGGGAGCCAGGCTAAAATGTCTGAGACTGTCATTCTCTGTGACAGATGCCTCATGTTAAGTTATAAAACATTTCTGTCCATGAAAAGACAAAGAAATCTGCAGTGATATATACAAGGTTTTGTTACATGGAAATATACTGAAAAACATTTCTGCTTAATATACAATACAATATATATAACATATATACATATATTATACCATCTATAGATATCATTTTTGTGGTTTATATGTAACATCAAATGTAAATCATTTTTATAAAATTTGTTATACCTTTTGATGTCTTTTCACAAGTTTATAGTCATCAAAATATAATTTTTATAATAAAAGCAGATGTGTTTGTAAATAGTTAAATTTTGTTTGTAGAGACAGTCTTCTTATGTTGCCCAGGCTGCTCTTGAACTTTAGGGCTCAAGTGTTTCTCCTGCCTCAGCCTCCCAAAGTGCTAGGATTACAGACATAAGCCACAGCTCCTGGTCTACTCTTAAAAATTATAACAGAGTATTAGCACTGGGATACCTTGGGAGAATTTTTTTTAGTGTTCACTCTTATCTTCATAGTCCAATATAACTATAAATTATGAATGAACTAGCAATAGTAATAGTAATAATTTCCTCCAATGGTTTACACATTTTCTTTCATCTACACATGATTTTTCATCTGCAAAACTGAACTTTTCTTTTTAAAATATGACCTGGTTACTGCATTTGGTGGTCACTTGTGCCTCTGTGACTTGAAACTGACTCATCTGTAATATAGAGAATATTTTGGTTAGATCACCTCTAAAATAACTTTTGCTTTGGTTCAAAACCACAATGATACTGTTGTTTTTACTGTTAAATTGCTATGAATTTGCACAGAACCACAGATTTTATATTTCTTTCTTTCTTTTTTAAACATTTATTTTATTTTTACTATTTATTTATTTTGAGATGGAGTTTCACTGTTGTTACCCAGACTGGAGTGCAATAGCAGGATCTTGGCTCCCCTCAACCTCTGCCTCCTGGGTTCAAGCAATTCTCCTGCCTCAACCTCCCGAGTAGCTGGGACTACAGGCGCCCACCACCATGCCCAGCTAATTTTTGTATTTTTAGTAGAGACGGGGTTTCACCTCGTTGACCAGGATGGTCTCAATCTCTTGACCTCGTGATCCACCCACCTCGGCCTCCCAAAGTGCTGGGATTATAGGCGTGAGCCACTGCGCCTGGCCAGATCTTATATTTTTAATGTTTTGTTCTTACTTCAAATGTTATTGAATAAACTGGAAGCATTGGTTGGGTCATTGAGAATTTGAGGGTTCTTTTCCTTCCACAAAAGGAAGAGGGAAGGAAACAAACTGACATCACTGGTGTCTGCGGTGCCTTCGCCCAGAAAATACGGTGCTTTACCATTCTGTTTTTTGTTTACTTCAATAAAGCAGGTGCTCTGTTCTGCTGAAAATAGTATTGTATTTGTTTTCGAAGACAGTTGTGCTCACTGTTTTTTTCTCTGGCACTTGTTTTTCAATGATGAGTCTGTAAAACTGCACTTCTCTGCATTGGCAGTGTTGTGGTGATCTTTGGAAATGTAGTCAAATTGAAGGATTCCCTCAATAGAAATAGGTTCGATCATTATCAATGGGATAAATATTTTTGAAACAGAATTTTTTTTTTATATTTTAGTATACTCCTGTTTGGTTTCATTTGAAGATAGTTTTAGTGTACTACAGAGTTCATAGTCTAGGTCCCAGCCTTATGTTTTGATATGTGTAAGAAAAGAGAACAACAGATATAAGGAAATAAATATGTTGATTTTTTGTCAGCTAAATAATGCCATGAAAATTTGATCTCTGAAGACTAATAAGCAAGGCATTGGGAATAATGTTGTATACAGGATCAGCTTATAAGGTAAATAGATGTGAGCTCAAATTTGATTTCAATTACACACATATACACACACACATACACCTATGCATATATATACATATACATATAAAGATATACGTATATGTATCCCAAAAAGGAAAAAAGAAAAGAAAAAAGTATTAAAAACAAAAACAAACACAAAAGATATATGTATCTTTAGTTTACTTTGTTTGAACCAGGTTTATACGTTTTTATTTTTGTTTGTTTTAAAATTTTTTGTCATAGTCATAGTATGCTCTTTTACTTCTTTTAATTATTTTTCTCTACAGTTATTTTACCTGTCTCAGTCCTAATATTTATTTGAGAATTCCTTTTGTCTTTATCAAGTCTCTTAAATATATTATGATTAGTTTTTTAAAAAATCAGCTTTTGGCTTTTTGTGCATCTTTTTATTTTACTGATTCTCACATTATGAGTTTCTGTCCTTGTTCTTGCAATTTCCTTTTTTTTTAATGTTTTTGCACACCTGTCACTGCTCTAGTTACTTTTCTTCACTTAAATAACTAAATAAACACTTTTCAATCTTTCTTTTCTTTTTCAATATATGCAATTAGGGTTATGAATTTCTTTTCCAATATTACATCATCTGTAGGTCAAAAGTTTTAATATGTATTTTTTTCCACTGCCATTTAATTATAAACATTTATTAATCCCATTACTATTTTTTAAGATCAAACATTACTTATAAATACTTTTAAGTTTCTAAATAAATGGAATTTCAGGTCTATCTTTTAGATTTGGATTTGAACTTTAGTGTAAAAAGTACAGTGAGAAGATGATATATATGATACTCATTTTCTGATATTTGATTTGGGGACTAGTGTGTAGTCCAATTTTATAAGTGACCCATGTTTACTTTCAACAAATGTGTATTCACTACTTGTTGAATAAAGAGTTCTGTTTATGCTTGTTAATAATATGATTTGAGCTTTCTAAATTCTTACTAATTTTTGACTGTTATCTATCAATTTTCATAGAGGTATATTAAAATTGCTTGCTATGGTTAGGGATATATCTGTCTCCTCTTGCATTATTGTTACTATAACAACAGGGGTAGTTTCTGACAAATGTGTCATTAGGCAATTTTATAATAATCGTGTAGTTGAAAATGTATGTGTAATTAAAATACTTGGCAAGAGTAGTGAAAAAGAAGTTCTAAGATCCAGAACAGTGTTAAAGTAAGGCAAGAACAATTGTACCATTCCGAGAGTTAGTGTCTCCTTAAATTTTGGACCCCAGACACATTACTCTTGAGATTTTCTAATTATCTAGTTATCTTTTGGTATTATCTTTCCACTTAAGTACTAGAATTTGTGTTGTGTGAGTGTTCCCAGTATTCTGATGAAAGTTTCCATATTTTCCTTTTGCCTTGAACATAATGAAAATAATTTTGGAAGTTTTTGTCTAGTAATTTATCTACATTTCTCATGGGTGTTTTTCTGTTGTTCATTGTTTCTGTTTTCAATCACCTGGTGATTGGCATGAATAGAAGCAGGGTTTCAGTTGTTACAAGTTTTAATCTGTTTCTGGCTTATCTTTATACCTAGGATATAAGTTCCCAAATTCTAAGAGTCCAAACTTCCTTGGCAGGCTCTGAAAACCTACTGTTCACTCTAGCTCTTTAAATTTTCCAAAATTTCTCTTCAGCTTTTCAATCTCTCAGCAGCCTCTTATGGAATTAGGATATTCTATCACAATAAAATCATGGATATCAGGTACTCATTCTTCCCTGGAGCCTGTTCGCAACCCCAGAAGACAAAATGTATTTGCCAACCACATGAAAGTTGCATTGTCTTAATATACAGCTATGTTCAAACACTGAAAACTTCTTACATGCAGGGATGAAAGCTAGATATTGAGATTTACTTAAAAGTATATATGTCTAATCCTCAAAAAGAAAAAAAACGAAACAAAGACAATTCTTTGTTTCTGGCATTTAGGGTGAAAAACAAAACTTCCATCATCAAGAATCTTTTGATATTTCAATAAAGTTGCAGAATATATTTAAAAGTTATCTCTCCTCAATAAAGTAAGAAAATTGTTAAGTATGAAATGCTTAAAATACCAATCTTATGCATACATATATGTATATGTATATTTCTAACATTCATTTTAATATCTTCTAATATTATATAAATCTTTAGAAAAACTTCTCTAAATTAGTCCCTGCCATCCTATTCTTGATGATGTCTCCCCTTAATTTAGGATAAATGCATGATGCAGGTAGAGGAGCTTGAACTACAGCAACTGAGGAAAGGTAAATGATAAGGACAATGAAGAGTATCTGAAATGCTTAATTTTGAAGTTTGATATCCAAGAAGCCAAAACTCAATAAAAACAAGTGTTTCAGATATTGTTATAATTCACGGTATCATATCAAATTAAATTGTATCCAAGAGGAATAAAACGAAAGCTTGTATCCAAGAGGAATGTAACAAAAAGTTGGTTATCAAAGGAATATAGTAATCTTGATTACGATACTTATCAAAAATTGTATACTAAATAATTATATATTAATTAAAAATTCTATACAAACTAACTCTATAAGCAGTAGTTTCTGAGAAACAACTTTCCTTATTCTTTTTCTCCTATTTCTTTAGTGTGAGCAAATGTTAATTCCAAGACTTGGGTTTGGAATTAGTACTGAAAAAAAGAGGTGAAAGAGAAAACATTTTTGTTTGTTGGCTTTCCAATATAGCTAACTAACCACCTTAGCTTTCCAACATAGCAATAAGGTGCTTTTGTATTGCCTATGTTAACTGAATGCAGGTATGCACTGGAGATATATATATATATATGGTGATATATGTATATATATATCACCTTAAGAAAACATATATAAATGTTTTCATATATATGTGTGTGTATATATAATTTCATATATATATGTATGTGTGTGTGTGTGCAAATATTTCACTTCACTTAAAATATAAAGTTAACTTAACTACTTTTTTTCTTAGCCAGTATGTACCTCTAAGGAAAGAAAGCCTTCTAAAGAAATGATTATTTATATGAGTGCTTGCAATTGTTTTAAGTTTGTTACTGAACTGTGAATAATTTACATGATTTACACTTTTCAACCATTGAGAAGTAGGGTGCCTCTTTCATGGACTTGATGGAAATACCTCATCTTCCAATCTTTAATGTTCAGGCAATTTTCTATAATGTATACACCCTATTTCTTGAACTAATTGGCTTTTTTTATATCACAATTTACCTCAAGATTGTTATTCTCTTATAGGCTCTTTGAAGGAGTTCTGTTATATTAGTTACACATGGGCATTTCTAAGAGTAGATGAATATTGCATATTCTATGTTCATATGTTCTTTGAGGGTTTATTCCCCCATATCCTAACCACAATTTTTGTCTTATTTAATAAAAAACTTTATTCTTGTGGAATTACTGATGGAAGCATCACTGCATCCAAATTTGGAATATTCTACACCATGTGTCAAACATGTAGCTTTTATTGACTTAAATTTCCCCTGAGAATAAAACCTTGTGCAGGTTTACACGAGGAGTCAAAGCAAAACAATCTTATCTTTCTCTCTAGCATAGTTGCAGAATAGCTTTCTGAACTAGAGGTATCATTAGTGCATAACTGGTTAAACAAACCATCATAGGACCAGAGTGTCTCATGGCAGGATGCAATTTTAAATAGCCTCTAGTCTAATAAACTTTCCTCTATAATTTTTCCAGGAATGCAGCCACATATACCTTATTTACCTGCCATGAGAATGTTTCTTTCCTACTTTCAGCAACAAGGATAATTATGACAACTAACATCTGACATGCCTTCTATGTGTTAGGCATTAAGCTAAACACCTTACATGGCATAAACTCATTTTACTCATTTAACTCCCTCCTCCACCCCGACAAAAATCTCTCAAACTCTTTCATCCAGGTGCTTTTCTTGCCTCTCATTTTATAAATGTTTACTCTGGGACTCTCAAAGGTGAAGTAACTTAAGCCCAGGTTTATCTAAGTCGCAAGACTGTGCCTTTGGTCTTGAACGTGCCAACTGCCTCACACCATGCAGACCCAGGATCTTTGCACTTTGCTCCTCTCTCTGCCTTTCTATTCACTCTTTCTATTTAGAATAGCTTTGATACTAAACATTGCTATACATTTAAGTCAAAATGCATTGCATTTACTAAACATTGCTATACGTTTAAGTCAAAAAGACAATATTTATTGTCTTTTAAACATATAGATTGTTAGATAGTAAATAACTAATAAATTTCTAGAAGAAATACTCAATTAGCTGGTGCAATGAAAGAATGAGATAGAAGTGAGACTTCTGAAATGGTGAAACAATAATAAAACTGACAAAAACCACTGAAGAACCTGGAAGTTAACCAAAAGCACACAGCAAAGGTGAAGGGTTTTTGTTTGTTTGTCTTTAAGAAAAACTGATGAATTTCTGGTAAGAACACTGGTAGTCTGTGGCATTTTAGCCTTGGAGGACTCATAATTTCATTCTTATCTCTAATTATGGTAAAATAATACGTCTTGTGGAACAAACTTTGGGAACCTTGAGAAGATACTTTGGGAACAGGAAGCTTCCTTGAGGCCTCTGAAATCATATCCCACAGATCTCTACTCCTTTGTGACTAAGACTGACCTTTATGGACACTATTGACTTTTTAGCTCTCCACTCCTGGAGCTATGACAACCATTTCAGATGAAGAAAAGGAAATGAAGGCTACATATGATGTGTAAGTGAGTCATAGGAAGAAAATGATAATATATCTATTTCCAGATGGTAGTCATATTTTAGGATAATCTACCTTTCATCAAATACAGGGTGTGGACAGAATTATTATTTTTATTGCTTTTTAAAAATCACATTCTTCAATGTATTTCAAAATTTCATTTTTTATGATAAATTTTATACGTGATTATAAGAGAAATGACATGTCAGAGAGCTAAAGTAATATTTTAAATTTGCGTTGCTATTATATGACTGGCTTTCATATTGGTAATTCTTTTTGCTTATTTATACATGATCACTATGTGTCAATTTAAGAGAAATAACACCTATTTCTCATTTTTTCTGTAGTTTTCATTTTATACCAAGTTTGTCTTAAGTGCTTTACTAATTAAATTTATTTGAACTCTGTGTGTAATACAGTATAACCTTTTGCTGTGTGACACTATTGGTTTAATAGCTTTTACAGCAAAATATTACTCCCTGGAAATAATATTAAAATACTGAGCACATCATTAAAAGTGACAGATTTATTCAGGCAAATTGAATAGCATGAGCATTAGTGAGATCTGTGTATGTTATTTTGAGATATAGCTTTGAGTAATTCAGTCCTTAGTTACCAGAACTGAAAGAGAATAAAATGATTTTAAAGGTCTAGAACACTCTTAATAGCCTTATTTTTCTGTTAGGATTAAAATGTAATTCTAAAATACATTAAATCATTTCATTTATTATTTTAATGTGCTCATTAAGATTACATAGCAATAAAACACAGAACTGGAAAATAATAAAGAGGTTGATTGACCAAATGTTATCTGGAGGCATTATACAAAAAAGACAGGAACATCTACTAATCTGCCAAAATATGTTTTTTTGCTCTTTCTGAATTTTGAGTATATATTTATCTTTAAGGTATGCATTTCTGATTATTAGATGCTACTATCTATTGCTGTTCAAAACTTTATTATTAAAACGAGTTTAAGAGATTTAGGCCATCAGAGATGTCCTTTTATTGATAAGCATTAGAGAACACTGCTGTTCTTACCACTAACACACAAAACAAAACAGGAACATGAGGAAATGTTGGGAGGTGTTGGATATGCCTGTAGTTTTGATGGTAGTGCTCTGGTTTCTCTTCAAATCATATAATCTTGATTGTGGTGGTTGTGATGGTATTACAGGTATTCAGATATGTCCAAACTCATTAAGTAGAACGTGTTAAGTATGTATGGTTTTTTTGTGTATCAGTTACACCTCTATAGAGCTGTTGGGAGAGAGTGAGGAAAAGAATTTCAGGCAGGCAGAAAATGTTTCAAGGGCCAGAGGCAGGAGGGGGCATGGTTGGTGAGAGGAAGTTAGAGTGGAGGGAGGTCAGGCTGGATGCTTGTTCTTCAATTCCTGGGAGCTCTGGTAAGCCAGGTGTGAAGTCTCTCAAATGCCAGTGGCAATCTTTCACAGAAGCTTACATAGGGAAAGGACATGGTCAGATTTGCTCTTTTGGTAGATTGCACTGGCTGATTTATGAAGAATAGATTATATATATTTTATTCTTATAAAAATGAGAGTTAAAAGAAGGTAGAAGAATAGATAAAAAACATTTTCTATTTCCATAGAAGAAAATGCTGAGGACTTACATCTCTAAGACTATGAAAATTTAGATTCAGCCTTTTTTTCTTTTTTTGGCTTGCTAAGTTAGCATAGACTTCAGAAAAACAAATTGTGAGCAATCAGTAACTGTATGTTAAACTTAAAGCTTTTCTGGCACTATTTTACTGTGAGAACAAAGAAAATTATAGTTTGACTAATCAGCAATTATTAACAATTGCTAATTTATTTATTCCTTTAACAAGTATTTGTCTTTGCACCTAGCATTTTGGTAGACACTGAAAACAGTGAGCAAAATATATGTCTTCATTCATGGAATTGGTAGTCTACACATTCTGAATGAAGATGTTGATAACTTCTTAAAGTCTGAACTTCGCTGAGTAAGCTCTGTTCATCACAATGGCCTACCCAACTTTCCGTGCTTCAAAGTCCTAAAACCTTTAGTCATTGAGCTTATTTAACTCCCAAATCCATGTCTGAATTTTCTTCGTCCCACCAGGTCAACCTTGCCAAATATTTGTTATGAGAGTGATCTTAGCGTGTATATGAATCTCTGTGTATATAAGGATCTTAGTGTCAGTAACTCTGGCTCAGTTGTGTCTTGCTGGGGCTCTTTCTCTGTCTTTGGTACCATGAGTCTTGTTGATGGGTTTTCTGGCTTTTATTAATACTTGAGTGACTGGGCCCTGAACCTGACCTAGCCTCCTTATCCTCCCTATTTCCTTGGCTCTCCGTCAGTAGTCTTTCTCACACCCCACAGGTAGGTACTATGAATGATGATGGTGTTGATGATGATGATGGAGTTGATGATGATGGCTACAATAGCAATTATAATGCAAACTAACATTGAGTAAATGCAATTATCTTTGCTCAGTCCTTGACTCTCATCACTTATGATTTCATTGGGCTTTTGTCTTTGACCATTAACTGTTAATTATGGATCTCCCTTTTAGGCTTTTGGGTTGGGATGTCTGCTCTGGAGTAAAAGCACCATAGACTCAAGTTATCAACTGGATGTTAAAAAATAGCTTTAACTTTTTTCTTCTGGTTGGAATTCTTTGTTTTGGCTTAGCTTCAAGCACTTTAAAAAGTGTAAACATTTAAAACATTTTATTTAGTGAAACTTATAACACTTATTTCTGTAACTTCATGGTTGCTAAGGTTTGGAAATGTTAAACAACTAAATTTTAGTAATGAGATTAAATTCAGCTTAAATAGCTAGCTTGATTCAATATCAATGCTCACAGTTCAAAGTTTTAAAAATGTATTAGTTGATTATTTCAGTCAACAAGTACTTACTGGGCAACTACTATGTACCATGCACTGTGCTGTGTTCAGAGCATACCAAATGGAAAAAACCAAGTCCTTGTTAGTGCGAACAGATCGCTGGCATTTCATGTGTGAAATGAAGCTGTGCAAAGCAGGCACCATTTGTTTGCAGGTTTATAAATGACTTGGTAAGCGGATTTACACCACTCAATAAATGTTTCTGAATAAGTAATAGAGTGAATTAGCCTTGTAAATACTTAAAACTTTTTATGCTCCAAAAGTTGCTACTTTGGGCTTCTATATTTTGTCCTGTCTTTGTCCATAACACTGCTTCCTTTATATACACACCAATTTTGTCACTCCTTTTCAATGCTTAGGACATAAAAATTTACCTGTAACAAATCAATCAGTTAACAGATGCATTTATTTACCATGCCCTTCAACTTTATGTGTACTGCTAATAGATTTGAGGGATGCTTGAAATTCAGAGATTCCCAGAAGTGGAAAGTCGAGGGAGACTTGATTTGGATTGAGGGTGTTGGGTTATCAGCAGAGAGAAAGATGAAAATCAGGGAAGATTTCATGGCAGGGAAAAAATTAAAGATGAAAATTAGGGAAGATTCTGTAGGCAGGAGGGCATAGCACATTACTGGAGAATATGTATTGGCAGTTTATTGGGAAATTAAGTAGGATAGGATAAGGCCAAATTGTGAGAATCTAGACACCACCAAGCAAATGGTTTAGGTAGCCCAGAGAATGTGTGAGACAGACCGACATTGATGTCTGAGTGCAGGAAGGTGAATCAGGTGATGACAGTTGACATATACAGAGCCGGGGAAGGAGGGACTTGAAGGTCATTTTTTCTTTTCATTTGAATCTACTCATAAATCATGTGTACACACAGCCTTCATGAGAATGAAAGAAGAAAAAGGCAAAGAAACCAGCAAAATGTAAGTAAACAATATTCAGATATTAAGATTCCTTACTGACTCTCAGTTTTTGCACATTGGATTTAGTTTTTCTCTTAGCAAATAGACTAGCCTTATATATTTTATATCTATATAACTTCAGATTTTGGTAGCTACAGAGGTATTACACAACAAAAGCTTTGGTAAGGATAAAAGGATAGATTTGGGTCAGGCGTGGTGGCTCACACCCCGTAATCCCAGCACTTTGGGAGGCTGAGGTGGGCAGATCACAAGGTCAGGAGTTCAAGCCAGCCTGGCCAAATATAAAAAATTAGTAGGGCATGGTAGTGCATGTCTGTAGTCCCAGCTACTCAGGAGGTTGAGGCAGGAGAATTACCTGAACCTGGGAGACAGAAGCTGCAGTGAGCCAAGATTGTGCTACTGCAATCCAGCCTGGATCACACAGCGAGACTGTCTCAAAAAAAAAGGACAGATTTTTCACTTTTAGCAAAATAGTGGGATGAATGAGCTATCATCCTCAGAAAATTCTTCACTCTTTTCTGCACATTTAATATAAGAAAGAATATGGCTAATATCAGAGGCATTATTCCTACATGTTAATTTTTTTTTTTTTTTTTTTACTTGCAAAGCACATAGCATTCTAACTATACTCATGAGACAGGACCTGGTCTCTTTTGGATTCTTTAAGAGACTGCTTCAAAGGTGACATTGAGTCTGGGATACCCTGAGTGACTCCATAATGTCAAATGGCATTGATTGGATTTGTACAGCCCCGATGTCAGAGACCACTCAACAAATTGAACATAATATTATTGAAACTCATGATGATAAAGGAGGGACAAAGAGATATTAATTGTCAATTAGGATTTGAAGAAACATTTGTTTATGATTAGTCACATTTTTAAAGGTTATTCAGATACATTTTAAAAGTCTGGAAACAGTAAAATGTTTTTATTGGCCAGGCGTGGTGGCTCACGCCTGTAATCCCAGCTCTTTGGGAGGCCGAGGCGGGTGGATCACGAGGTCAAGAGATCGAGACCATCCTGGTCAACATGGTGAACCCCGTCTCTACTACAAATACAAAAAAAAATTAGCTGGGCATGGTGGCGTGTGCCTGTAATCCCAGCTACTCGGGAGGCTGAGGAAGGAGAATTGCCTGAACCCAGGAGGCGGAGGTTGCATGAGCCGAGATCGCGCCATGGCACTCCAGCCTGGGTAACAAGAGCGAAACTCTGTCTCAAAAAACAAAACAAAACAAAAAACATTTTTATTGCTTTTCAAAAATGAAAATAGGAAATTACAACTATAAATAACATAACTTTAAACTATTTCTACTATTTGTATGAGTACCACAGTAATGAAATTTTAATTTTCTTTAGGAAAAGATAAAGGAAACAAATTGTTATTAGTCCTCAATCTATCCCTTTGTGAATTAAATATGATTCATATGCATTCAACACTGGTCAGAACATTATTCAAATAATGGCTACTTTTCCATGTTTCTAAAATTTAGAGCATGGTAGAAAATGTGACTAGATTTTGGCCAGGCGCTGTGGCTCACACCTATAATCTCAGCACTTTGGGAGATCAAGGCAGGCAGATCATAAGGTCAGGAGATCATCCTGGCCAACATTGTGAAACCCCGTCACTATGAAAAATGCAAAAATTTGCTGGATGTGGTGGTGTGCACCTGTAGTCCAAGCTACTCAGAAGGTTGAGACAGAGGAATCGTTTGAACCTGGGAGGCAGAGGTTGCAGTGAGCCGAGATCCCACCACTGCATTCCAGCCTGGTGATAAAGCGAGACTCCACCTCAAATTAAAAAAAAAAAAAAAAAAAAAGAAAAAAGAAAAGAAAAGAAAGAAAGGAAAGAAAAATGTGTGAATAGATTTCAGGGAGGAATCAGACATTTACACTGTTAAAATATTGATGCATAAAATTTGACAGAGAAGACTAAAGGAACTGAAATTACTTGGTCTAGAAAAAATTCAAGTATATAAAATCTACCATGGGAAGAACAAGAAAAAGCCCTAACTAAAAGATATTTTTTTGAATAGATGTCAGGAAAAACACTTCCTCACAAGTTAGTTCAACGAGACTGTTAAAACGTGATCCTTCTTTGGAGATATTTTAAAGATGGAATTACATCCATGCATACATGCATTCATTCATTCATTCATTCATTTCTTCACCAAGTACCTATGGAGCAGCAACAATCTACAAGATAGACAAGATCTCTGGTCTCTTTCTTCTTACCTTATAGTAGGTGATAGGACAATAAAATAAACTCATAAGGTAAGAATTTCAGATATCAAGAATCACTATGAAGAAAACAAAACAAGGCAAAAGGAAAGAAAGCGGCCAAGTTAGGGTGTATATTTCAAATAAGGGAGTTAGGGAAGTCTCTTTTGAAGGGGCAAAATGGGTGCTGAAACTTGAGTGATGGAAGGAAGTAGCCTTTTGAAATCTAAGAGAAGAGCATCACAGGCAGGGTAAGTAGCAAGGGCAAAGGCCCTAAGCCGGGCTTGGACTCAGGATACTCACAGAAGACAACAAGGCCAGAGAACCCAGAGAATCAGCAAGGAGGAGGAAGGATAGGAGATGAGATGGCTGAAGCTGAGTTTCTGCAAGCTTTGCAGAATATAGTTAGGAGTTGGAACTTCATTCCAAGTCTAGTAAGAAGCTACTGGGTGGTTGCAAATGAGGTAGGGAACGAGGATAGGTATGTTTTTCCAGTTTGCATCACACTTAGGATTTGACAATAGTAATCAACATTTTGTAAGGTCTTCTCTGTCATAGAAAAGGGCTTAATCTAAATTTGAACAGGAAAACACTTAGATTTCCATCCATATTTAATAGCCTAAAAACATTGTGAGTTTTAGTTCATTCAAGAAAGTTTGTGTCTGAAAAGACCACCAGAACAGGCCTATTTTTTGAGACTATTAACTTTTGTCACTTCTAAATACAACTCAAGGACAGCATTCCCCATTTCCTCTGTTATCCATTTCTTTAAAATAAGAAAAACCATTATTTTGACATTAAAGTCACCCTTTTGTATAATACTAGCCATTACATTAAAATCACTATATTTATTTAATTTTCAGTGGAAATTTCTTCACTAGCTTAATGTTACAGAATCCATTCTTCTCATTCTGGGAAGTGTAGACATGACATAATTATTTAATATTTAGTAAGGCAGAGAAAGAAGAAGGAAGTTAGAAAACAGTAGTACTTATTATGTCTCTTATACTCTATCTAAAGTTTTACATATAGTGCCAAGAAAAAGTGACTCTCCTGAGGTCACTGAGAACCTCTGGACTAGAATCCTGGAATTCTGCATTGCCCCTTACCTTTCTAGAACATTCTGGACCCCATCAAACCTGGTGACTGAACAAAGCCTTTCTACACAATGCAGCCCTTAAGACTTCATGATAACTTTGGATTTAGTTACACGGACCTCTTACTGTCAAGATAAGTTCCTTTTAAAGGAATATGATAGGAAATAGATTTGTGCTGCGACACCATCTCCACTTATGTTTGCCTAAATGATACTTATTTCAAGGCCTCCTTTTGATGCTTAAAGAGATTCTGTAAAGGACAGATTAAGGACATATCGGATTCACTACCATTCTTTTAAGTTATCATATTCCCAAGAAGTGAGAACATTTTGGGCCAATTGATAGAATCCTGATATGATAAACCATCTTTCTCACTATTCTTTAGGCTTCTGTCAAATTTCCTATTTCCTCCCAGTGCTTACAATAGTGATACGTAGAAGAAATGCTCACCATATTTTGTTGAGGGAGTGAATCTGTACTGACATCATTTAGTATTCTTTATCAAATTCTTGTTTATAAAAATAGTATATGAAATTATGTTTTACCAGAAGACAGTAAATATGTATTCTATTCTTACATTGACAAAGACTGACACACTTAATGGGTATCTGACTTAAAATTACTACTTATGTTTTGCTTTGCCTATTACCCAAAAATTTGAGGTGGCCTATAAAAAAAATTCAATGAAGCAAATCAATGAAAAAGAATTAGTGTTTTTCTATCCCAACAGAAGCACGCAATGCTATGTGATGGGGTTACCAAAATGAATAGGATGTGTTCTCTGCACCCAAAAATCTCACTGTCTAGTGGAGACTGGCAGTTAACTATAATAAATGTAGTCAGTCCTATAGTGCTGATATGAGCCAAGTGCTCTAATGCAATAAGAAAAAGCAAATGCAATTAGACCGCAAAATCGTTGCAATTCTGATAGAGGAATGAGTACTGGCTTGGGTAAAGGCAGATATATTTTTAAAAACTGGACTAAAAAAAAAGCCCTCCTATAATTGAGCTCTCATCTAATAAGCTGGGTCATGAAACTTTCCCAGGAAAATCATCTTATTTTCATAACACTAAATTTATCATGTTTGTCTTTATGTGAGGGCAGTTAGAAAAACTAGTGCAACTTCATGTAGAGGTACAATTGTATAGACCATTTTAAAATAATGTCTCTTTCTTGTGTCAGTATTTGACAATGGCTGGTAATACAGTTGTATATTGTACTTTCATAAAGACGCTCATGCAGGAAATATAGAGGTTGTCAGACCAGGAGGTTCTTCATTATCTGATTTGATATGAGAGTTTAACCCAGAAGTTCTACACAAATAAAAATCATAGTCCATACTACCTAACAGACTACGGCTGTTCACTGCAGTCTCACCTCCATGTATGGCACATATTATTTTTACTGTCTTCTTGGTAACACCCAGCAGTCAATTTACAGACAGTATCACCTGTTTCTTCTTCAGCTGTTGGCTCCTCAAGTTCTCCCCCAGTTTAAAAGACAGACCAGAAATTGGGCTCCTTGCAAGTAAGCTTTGGACAGCTTTAGACTGATAATGAGTGTCAGGTATTTGGGGTTAATCAAGGAAAAATATATGACCTCAAGAGACAGTGACATGCTGTAAGCATTATTGGGTGGTACTTGGACAATGTCACTTGAGAGAGAAAGTCACTCACAGCAGGAGTAAGTTTGGATAAACAATTTGGAGTTTATCGAAAAGAGTGTAGAAGAACAATTTGGGTAAGGTCCTATGATAGAAGGGTTGAGGGGGAGCGGCTATGAGGGACAAGGCCATGAGAGAGGCATAATGAAACATTCTCAGGCTTTTAGTGTGTCTTAGAGAGAGGACAGACTTTATCCTCAAATGGGTACAACCATAACCAGTATAATTTAAGGTTTATGAGTATATAAGGAAATGAACGTTGAGTTTTTAAAAGTTTATTTAAACTTTCTAGAGGAGGAAATGCCAAATACAAAAATGGGATTAAAATAAACCAGCACAGTGAGTGGTTGGTTCATACCTGTAGTCCCAGCTTCTTGGGAGGCCACGGCAGGAAGTTTGCTCAGACCCAAGAGTTCATGTCCAGCCTGGGCAACATAGCAAGACTTCATCTTAAAAAATATGTAAATAAACGATAAAACATACGAATAGTTAAAAACAAATAAAACAATCCAGGATGCCTTTGAGACATTTGCATTCATTTTTCAAAGTGAATGTAATGTATCTGGTAGAAGTGAATGTGTCCTGGAAAAAAAATGAAGAGAGATTGAGGTAGAGTTTGCCAAAATTCTTGCTGTTTCAATTTACTTTAGAGAGCCCGAGAAAATATCTAACACAATTTCTGAGTTGCAAATAGTGTTTCTAATTTTCATATCTCCTTTTCTCCTTCTTAGTTTACTTTGTTATTTGCTATCTAGCTTTTCATTGAGAAGGTTCATTGAAAAGCCCAGGAAGCCACTGTTCCCAGGAGAGTGCAGCAGTTTGTACTAATTTTTCTTCCTTCTCTACTCACCTCATTATGCTGCACAAACTACATGCTAAAAAGTTTGACACTGAGCAGTCTAACATCAACTGTGTATAAGAGAAAGGGACATTTACATGTGAATGGTTTCAGTGGGTGTTGCAAATTTGCAGTCTTCTACTCAATACTCACTTGTGCTAGTGGGATCTATAATGGTTGCTCTACCATCAGAGATTTGGTTGATTGAGGTGGGAACTGCCTTTCATTTTTACATATTTATGTATTATAACAGTGAATAATTTCTGTTCAATTATACTCAGTTTTTCCCACTTTGATTCCTTTTTTGCTGTCCTTATAGTTATTATGGGATAGCATTTTCTTTTTTCATAAAGCCAAGCATCTGTGATTATTTCAATTATTTTATAGATTGTCAGAGTGTGGCACCTAATGGGGATTGTTTCCAATCTCATGAAAATAAAATGACATCAATAAAACTACCTCACAACAATAAAATCTCATGAAACAGACTGAAAAGGACTATTTTTCATGCAAAAAATAGAACAAAGAGACTTTTTTTTTTCAGTTTTAGGAGTTCATAAATCCTTTTAAGAAATCCTTCCATTACTTGTCTGCTGTAATGCCTAAAATGGAGAGCGTATGAACATAAGAGTAGTAACAATTGCATGTGGCTTCCTGTTTCCCGATTTACTAACTTGCTTATACAATTAATATCCTGGAGGATTACTACTCAAACAACCTTCTCTTTTGTGATTGTTTTCTCATCTGTTTTATGCTTGTTTTCTTTCTGTCTGCCTTTGTCATATTATATGCCCAACCTTCTCTTTTGTGATTGTTTTCTCATCTGTTTTATGCTTGTTTTCTTTCTGTCTGCCTTTGTCATATTATATGCCTTCATTCCTTTTCATCTCATTCATCTGCAATCACTGATTTTCTATTTCTAAATTTGCCCCATAATGTCACTTGCTGTATATAAATTCTTTAGTAGTTTATCTTAGTTTTGGGGACAAAAGACAAGCAATAAGATTAGAACCAGATTGTAAAGGGTCAGCCTTATTCTGAAATCTCATAATTTTCACTTCTGCATTAGCATTATTTCTCCAATTGCAGTATAAAGTCCCTTTCTTGTATTCTGCTGATTTATACCATATTGTAGGAAAAGATGCTGTTTCTTTATCCTGGAATGTTTTTCCTACCTGCAAATAGTATAGTTCTGTTTCCTCTTTGCAACTTAAATATTTTTTTCTCTTAGAAGTTAATATGGTTTGGCTGTGTCCCTACCCAAATCTCATCTTGAATTGTGATGTTCCCATAATCCCCATGGGTCATAGTAGGTGACAGTAGAGATAATTGAATTATGGGTGCAGTTAACCCCATCCTGTTCTGATTAGAATTAGTTCTCACAATATCTGATGGTTTTATAAGGGGCTTCCCCTTCACTAGGCATTCTCTTTCTCATTATTATTCTCTCTGCCACCGTGTGAAGAAGGACGTGTTCGCTTTTCCTTCCACAATAATTGTAAGTTTCCTGAGATCTCCCTAGCCATGCTGAACTGTGAGTCAGTTAAACCTCTTTCCTTTATAAATTACCTGGTCTTATTGCTGCATAATATTCCATGGTGTATATGTGCCACATTTTTCCAATCCAGTCTATTATCAATGGGCATTTGTGTTGATTCCAGGTCTTTGCTATTGTAAACAGTGCTGCAATGGACATTCGTGTACATGTGTCCTTATAGTAGAACGATTTATAGTCCTTTGGATATATACCCAGTAATGGGATTGCTGGGTCAAATGGAATTTCTATTTCTAAGGCCTTGAGGAATCGCCACACTGTCTTCCACAATGGTTGAACTAATTTACATTCCCACCAACAGTGTAAAAGTGTTCCTTTTTTCTCCACATCCTCTCCAGCATCTGTTGTCTCCAGATTTTTTAATGATCGCCATTCTAACTGGCGTGAGATGGTACCTCAATGTGGTTTTGATTTGCATCTCTCTGATGACCAGTGATGATGAGCATTTTTTCATATGATTGTTGGCCTCATATATGTCTTCTTTCGTAAAGTATCTGTTCATATCCTTTGCCCACTTTTGAATGGGCTTGTTTGTTTTTTTCCTGTAAATCTGTTTGAGTTCTTTGTAAATTCTGGATATCAGCCCTTTGTCAGATGGGTAGACTGCGAAAATTTTTTCCCATTCTGTTGGTTGCTGATCCACTCTAGTGACTGTTTCTTTTGCCGTGCAGAAGCTGTGGAGTTTCATTAGGTCCCATTTGTCTATTTTGGCTTTTGTTGCCACTGCTTTTGGTGTTTTGTTCATGAAGTCCTTGCCTACTCCTATGTCCTGGATAGTTTTGCCTAGATTTCCTTCTAGGGTTTTTATGGTGCCAGGTCTTATGTTTAAGTCTTTAATCCATCTGGAGTTAATTTTAGTGTAAGGTGTCAGGAAGGGGTCCAGTTTCTGCTTTCTGCACATGGCTAGCCAGTTTTCCCAACACCATTTGTTAAACATGGAATCCTTTCCCCATTGCTTGTTTTTGTCAGGTTTATCAAAGATTGTATAGTTGTATGTATGTTGTGTTGCCTCCGGTGCCTCTGTTTTGTTCCATTGGTCTATATCTCTGTTTTGGTACCAGTACCATGCTGTTTTGATTACTGTAGCCTTGTAGTATAGTTTGAAATCCGTTAGTGTGATGCCCACCACTGTGTTCTTTTTGCTTAGGATTGACTTGGCTATGCGGGCTCTCTTTTGGTTCCATATGAAGTTCATGGTGGTTTTTTCCAGTTCTGTGAAGAAAGTCAATGGTAGAAATGATGAGTTTGTGTCGTTTGTAGGGACATGGATGAATCTGGAGAACATCATCCTCAGCAAACTGACACAAGAACAGAAAATGAAACACCGCATATTCTCACTCATAGGTGGGTGATGAAAAATGAGAACACATGGACACAGAAAGGGGAGTACTAAACACTGGGGTCTATTGGGGGGAAAAGGGGAGGGCCAGTGGGAGGGGGAGGTGGGGAGGGATAGCCTGGGGAGAAATGCCAAATGTGGGTGAAGGGGAGAAGAAAAGCAAAGCACACTGCCATGTGTGTACCTACGCAACTGTCTTGCATGCTCTGCTCATGTACCCTAAAACCTATAATCCAATAAAAAATTTAAAAAAATAAATAAATAAATAAATTACCTGGTCTTGGGTATGTCTTTATTAGCAGCATGAGAAGGATCTAATACAGAAGTCCTCCTTAATCCACAAGTCTAGTTTGTATGCTCCTTCTCTTTGCACACCCTCATTCATTTAACAAGTATTTATCTAGTATCTATTATGGATTTTGCCTGAAGTTAGGCACTGAATATACAGTGGGACAGCATAAATGAAGCTCTCAGCCTTCTCTATTATGCTTAATATTTTTTCATTTCTTTGCTTGCCTTTTACTATAGTCTTAAATTCTATTGGGGAAGCATCATGTTTTCTTCAACTTTGCATCTCTAGAACCTAGCCAATAACATGATGTATATACCACATGTTCAGTAAATATTTGTGGAGGGCAAGAATTAATGAAGAAGGAAACTAAGGATGGGAGGTTTTGGGGAGACAAAATTAAAAACAAAATTGGCTGTATTCGTTTGTTAGGGCTACTGTAACAAGGGATTATAGACTGGGTGGCTTAAATAGCATAAATTAATTTTCTCATAGTTCGGGAGACTGGAAATCTGAGATCAAGGTGTTAGCAGGCTTGTTTCTTCTGAGGCCTCTTATTTTTCCTTGTAGTTGGCCATATTCTCCCTGTGTTTTCATGTCATCTTCCCTCTGTGTGTATCTGTGTCTTAATCGCCTTCTCTTATAAGGTCCTCAGTTATATCAGATTAGGGCTCCACCCTTATGTCTCATTTATCTAAATTACCACTTTAAAGACCCTATATGTCTCCAAAAATAGCCACGTTTTGAGGTGCTGAGGGTTAGAATTTCTGCATATTAATTTTAGGGGGGCAAATTCAGTCCATAACACCTCCCAACCCAAAAGATCCTCTCCAAAAAAAAAGAAGCGTTATTATTGAATGAACATTAAACTAGGATATGATTCACATCACAAGCAGTCTGCTAAAGAGATTGCAAAAATATAAAAAAGTTTTATATTGCCAAGCCAATGTTTGCAAATACAATCTGTTACATACATTGCCTCAAGATAAATGATAACTAGCCCTCAAGTAAGAGGAGTTAACTGCAGCAGCTTATGTTCCTGCTAATTTCACTTAGTAATTGGGGGTAACCATCTATGTTTGATAATTACCTTTATGTAAAAAAATAAAACTGTCATATTTTTATGAAAGAAGGTAGTTTTTCACTCTGAATCAAGGCTTCCAGTCTTCCACAGAAACAGGGAGATAAGCATTCTATCTTCCTGGATGATCACATTACAAAAAAATCAAGACTTTGAGAAAAATATTCCTTAAAAAAATTATTTCCATGGGTTTTTGGTTACATGAATAAGTTCTTTAGTGGTGATTTGTGAGAGTTTTGGTGCACCCATCACTCAAGCAGTATATACCGAATCCTATTTGAAGTCCTTTATCCCTCATTCCCTTCCCACTTTTTCCCCGTGAGACCCCAAAGTCTATTGTGTCATTCTTATGCATTTGCATCCTCATAGCTTAGCTCCAAATTATAAGTGAGTACATATGATGTTTAGTTTTCCATTCCTGAGTTACTTCACATAAGAATAATAGTCTACAGGCAAGGCATGGTGGCTCACACCTGTAATCCCAGCACTTTGGGAGGCTGAGGTGGGCGGATCACCTGAGGTCAGGAGTTTGAGATCAGCCTGGCCAACATGGTGAAACCCTGTCTGTACTAAAAATACAGAAATCAGCCATGCGTGGTGATGGGCACCTGTAATCTCAGGAGGCTAAGGGAGGAGAATTGCTTGAACCCAGGAGGTAGAGGTTGCAGTGAGTCGAGATTGTGCCACTGCATTCCAGCCTGGGAGATAGAACAAGTCTCTGTCACACACACACACAAAAGTCTCCAATCCCATCCAGGTTGCTGTGAATGCCATTAATACATTCTTTTTCATGGCGAAGTAGTATTCCCTCATAGATATGTATAGGTACCACAGTTTCTTTAACCACTTGTTGATTGATGGGCATTTGGGTTGGTTCCATATATTTGCAAATGTGAATTGTGCTTCTACAAATGTGTGTACGACTATCTTCTTTTGTATGATGACTTCTTTTCCTCTGGGTAGATACCCAGTAGTGGGACTGCTGGATCAAATGGCCGTTCTGTTTTTAGTTCTTTAAGGCATATCCATATTCTTTTCCACAGTGGTTGTACTAGTTACATTCCTACCAGCAGTGTAGAAGTGTTCCCTGAGAAAAATATGCCTTTGTGGTAAAACTGGCAAAAGGCAGATTTGTAAGAAATCCCTTTTAGAAAGAACTTCATAAATCTCAAAGGATCAGAAACAGAATTCTCAAAGTTTTCTAAAACTAAAGCAGAAAGAGAAAGTAGTGAGGAGTCCCTTCCATCATTCTAAAAAAGTAAAGTTAAACCTCTTATTTTTAATTTGTATTCACCCTTAGAAAGACATAAAAGAGAAAATGTAGTACAACAGGTGTTTCAGTCTTGTCTCTGACATGATACTCCCCATGGAACATTTGCTCATGGCACATTCCATGGCTATGCCTGGGGCTGTGTCCAAATCCACTGTTCCCATTTAAACCCCATCCTTCCTGTCGCTAATGCTCAGAAAGGACATTAGAATTTAAGTTGATCAAAATACAGTTCACCCATTCTAACTTATAATAAGATGAGTCATGTACACAGATTCATAATCTAACTATTAATAGCAACAATTTACTAGCCATCTATGCATCTTTAAATTTCACCATGGCATTATGTTGGAGAATCACTAGAAAAAATGAAGAATAAAAGGAGAAAAAGAAGACATATTGTAGACCATTAAAAAATTATGTTAATGTGTAGATAATTAACCCCTTCTTTCCTGTAAAAACAAGATGAAGCAAAATTGGAAATTATGTACATAAATGACCACATGGATAAGGTACATATGCAACAGCAGCTGCATCAGAAGCAATCTCACCTTCCATTCCCCAAAGCCATGCTACTTCAGTCACAGTAACAAAGAATGCCAGTGTCTGGATACACACTTTTTATCCTACTGGAACCAGGTTACTTGTGCAAACACAGTCAAGACATTTACAAAGTGATTTAAATTAGGTGTAGAAGAATAGCAGGAAATGCAGAAAGCATGGTGACCAGTGGCTGATGTGTTTATGGTCAATTTTCTCTGGGATACTTTTTGTTTCTAAGTTTTAAAAAGTAGAATGTATAATAGTTATAATTATATTATCACTTGAAAACTGCTAATTCCATGATTTTCTAGATCATTTCCCCTAATTTTGTGCTGAGAAAAACAAGTACACATAGATTTATCTCCATTCCAGTGCCCTCTCTCTGTTAGCAACATGAAGTATTCAGTTGTGAAGAGCAACTGCTGAAGAGAATAAAATAGTCAACGGGGTTGTACTTATTCTTTATGATTTCCACCACAGTCTTGAACAATCTTATTTAAAACTAGCATTTTATCTTACACATAAATAACATTTGGAGTCACATGTCTGATTTTTGTCATTTTCCACGTAGATACATGTTAGTATCAGACCACTGAGTTTAATTACGTATTTTAACTGAGATGCAAATACAAAGTGCATTTTTATGCATTCTTTTAAAAGAACTGCATAAATCTTGATGCCTTTGAGGTTCTCTAAAGTTATTTATGCTTACACCTACCCACAGCCTCCTGGCCCTGCAGCCTCCTCCCATTGCTTTGCTGGCATACACTTGCTCATAGATCCACCACCACTTTGCTGGAGTGTGTATGGATGGACCACACTGCACTGCCCCCAACAGTATGCATCTGTGCTCATCCCACCATGTTGCTGCTGCGAGCACATGCACACATGAATACCACTGCCCTACCTTCACCTATTCCCTGCCCTCACCATTGTGCATACATCCTGACATGCTGCTGTTGCTGCTGGCCTGTGTGTACAAGTGTCAATCTGGCTGTCATGCCACCAATGAAGTACTTTGGTTGGCACTGCTTCACTGGAGTCTTGCTGCCAATGGACCTGGAACACTCTGGCTTCTCCAATGCAGTAGGTTTCTAACCTCAAAGGGCCAGAGAACAAAGCTGTGGGCCTAGTTCCAGCCCTCTCAGGTTAGAATATGAGTCCAGGAGTGCTAAGTTGAGTGTTGGCCACCTGAAATCTTACAGAAACTGTGGGGGTCCGGCACATCTGCCGGGGGGCTTCCGATTAGTGGAGAGCCTCAGCCCCACTCAAATGTTCTCAACCTGGAAGAGGGAGTGCGCGGAAGAAAAGATAGATAGACAGTGGGGTCTGGAGGACTGTCAGGCAATGCCAGGACAGCAAGTTTATTTGTGCACACCATAGGTTATGTACTTTTCAGTGTTTAAGGAGTGACGTACATTCCATTGTATCTTGAAATAAAATCAAGAACAAAAATCACAAAAAAGGGGTACAGAAAGTATGACTCATAATCAAAGGGTGTACAGCAAAGGGACAATAAAGTTTGCAAAAGGGGGTAATAAATCTAAACATGTGTTTATCTAAATTCAGTCAAGCAAGCAGGTAAGATCGTTAACAAGGTACAGCTAGACCTTTCCAAATGTCATTCTAACCTTGCCTATTCATATAGGATCATATGCAAACAATATGATTGAGTTAGCAGAGGTAAACAAAGTCATACAGTTATTGTGCAGAGAAGGAACTAGGAGGCACACAATATCTAGCCACACAATGTCTCGTTAGACCACAAAGCATGAGCTCAGCCATCCTGTTGCAAATGTCAGAGGCAAAGATAGATGTTTATAAAATCAGTGCAACCAGACTTCCTCTTTTCCCCTTAGCTCAACAGCCTCCAGGAGAGGAGAAACGTGTATGGGCTCAAGCTCAAGATGGTGAGGGTGCTGTCAAGGATCCCTTGCAGGAGCGATCCCCACATTCTGGGTGACATTGCCTGCATTATCAGTAACTTTTATGAGAGGATATAATGACGTACTATCAGCGTCAACAAAATGCTTATACATGGACATCATGGCCTGTGTTAAGGGGGAGATCGGAGCAGGCAAGACAAATAGTTAAACAGTGCCCTGCCTGTGTTTCTTTTCTCCCACAGACCATTCATCTTGGAGTTAACCCGCGCAGTTTACAACCAGCTCATGTCTACCAGATGGATGTTACACATTTTCTTCCCTTTGGCAAACTTAAATTTATTCATGTCACCATTGATACCTTTTCCCTTTTTTTGTAGCTTCTGCACATACAGGAGAAGCGGTTAAAGATGTCATTTCTCATTGTCTACTGGTATTTTCTATTATTGGTCCTCCTAAGATTTTAAAAACTGACAATGGTCCTGCTTATACCAGTAAGAGTTTTCAGTAATTTTGTTCACAATTTCAAATCTATCATCATACAGGTATTCCTTACAACCCTCAAGTCCAGGGTATTGTTGAACACTCTCATGCTGTTCTCAAATTCTGCTATCCAAACTGAAACATGATTCTAATACTGTGTCTTTTTTCAAGTCTCTACATGACTGGATTCGTCATGCACTCTATGTACTAAACTTTCTCACTTTAGATGACAATAACTGCTCTACTGTTGATCGCTTTTGACATCCTGATCATAAGGCTTGCCCCAAGGTTCTCTGGACAGATGCCCTTTCTAATCAGTGGCATGGTCCATATCCAGTCCTCATATGGGGACGAGGACATGTTTGTGTTTTTCCTAGGTCTGCTGATTCACCTATTTGGGTTCCTGAACGCCTTGTGAAGCATGAACATAAACAACAGACGAGGTCCAAACTCCTTGATCCTGAGACTTTGTCAACTGTGGGTGATGACTCCTGCTCATCACAGATGCCGACCCCAGCAGAACAACAGAAGTAACTCCTCGTACCACGATGTGTCTCTACCTTCCTGGAATCAACTTCGCTATCTTAGTGCTGAAGCCGCTGATCACGTTCTGCAACAAGGACATTCTAGAAATCCTGCTACCTTGTTTCTTGCTATGCTTGCTATTTCCACTTGTGAACAGGCTACCACCTTTCCTGTTTCTCGTTCTCCCCCCTCTACCCGCCAAATGCTGTGGGCTTATGTTCCTGATCCACCTGTCTTAAGACCTGTTACTTGGGATGATCCTGCTTTTCTGTTTACATTAATGATACCTCTATACTTGGCTTTCCTTCTTCCTCTCATATTACTCCTCAACTTGCCAATTACACATACACAGCTCAGGCCTCCTCCTATGTGTTTTTATGCTTCTTTTATATATGATAAATTTTCTTACAGTGATTATGTTTCTTTACACCCTTCCTCTCCTCCAGCTATTCCTGGAAACTTCTGCTTTCCTTTAGGAGTTAAGCGATTACAAACATACAATGACCCTTCCACTCTCTTCCCTGGAGAGTCTATTTTCAAAAAAGATTGGACACTATTTTATCATAGTATTCAGGAATCTCCTAACATGTGTTCTCCTGATTTTCCTTTCATGGAACGACAACTTTGTCACCCTAGCAACGCTCCCTTTGATCCTTCTCCCCCATGGCGATTTTGTTATCCTAATCAAAAACAAGTTCTGTATTATACTCTGCCTTCTGGTTTTACTTTGTATGACTGGTCCATCCCTAACGCTTTCCGTGATGATCTAACTCATTATGAAATGCCCGGTGGGTGGAGCACTCCTATTTTTACCACTGATAAGGGCACAACTTACACCTCTCTTTGGAAATTGTTTTTGTCTTTGTACCCCAGTTATTATGTTGCTGGCTCTGGTAGCCATGCCTATCCAGGAAAAGATCATGTATACATTCAATCTTGTGTTGCATCCCCCTACGCTATTTTACTTGGTAATGTTTCTTTTTCTGAAAACAATGGACATTATTCAATTTCTTGCATTAATTGTACCCTCACCAATTGTATTGACTCCTCTATGTTTCCTACTTCTACAATATTGATTGTTCATCAACCTCCTTATGTTTTGCTTCCTGTTAACATTTCTGGTGTTTGGTATGATGAAAGAGCCTTACAAATTTTTCATGAAGTTCATGAACTTCTGTTAAGACTCAAACGATTTATTGGTATTCTCATTGCTAGTAACACAGCTATTGTTTCTGTTGTGGCTACTGCTGCCACTGCAGCTGTTAGTCTTGCTCATAGTGTTCAAACTGCTTCTTATGTTAATCATTTGGCAAAAAATATTTCAGTTACTATGGGAACTAAAATGGACATTGAAAAGAAAATTGAGGTTCAACTTAATGCTTTAGAAGAAACTGTTAACATAATTGGAGATAAGGTATATAATATTCAAAATTGTCTTACTCTTCATTGTCACATGGATTTTAAGTATATTTGTGTTACTAATACTCCCTATAATGATACTCATTGGAATTGGCCCTTAGTTAAGGCTTTATGGCAAAGTATATGAAGTCATAATAATATGTCATTGGATATTCTTAAATTGAAACAAAAAATTCATGCTATTGACTTTTCCTGCAGAGAGCTTCCTCAGGATGCCACAACTGCTCATGACATCGTTAACACTGTCTTCTTGGACCCATGGTCTACACCTGCCGTCCTTCTCTTCTATCATTGCAGTTAGAGGCTGTGTTGTTTTGCTAATCGTGTGCCTGCCTTTCATCTTTCTTCTTGTGTTCTCCTCCCTCCAGAAGAAGCTGCTTAAGCTTTTGAGTTGCATTTAAAATATAAAAACAAAGGAGGAAATGTGGGGATTGCTCCTGCAAGGGATCTTGACAGCACCCTCGCCATCTTGAGCTTGAGCCCATACACGTTTCTCCTCTCCTGGAGGCTGTTGAGCTAAGGGGAAAAGAGGAAGTCTGGTTGCACTGATTTTATAAACATCTATCTTTGCCTCTGACATTTTCAACAGGATGGCTGAGCTCAGGCTTTGTGGTCTAACGAGACATTGTGTGGCTAGACATTGTGTGCCTCCTAGTTCCTTCTCTGCACAATAACTGTATGACTTTGTTTACCTCTGCTAACTCAATCATATTGTTTGCATATGATCCTATATGAATAGGCAAGGTTAGAATGACATTTGGAAAGGTCTAGCTGTACCTTGTTAACAATTTTACCTGCTTGCTTGACTGAATTTAGATAAACACATGTTTAGATTTATTACCCCCTTTTGCAAACTTTATTGTCCCTTTGCTGTACACCCTTTGATTATGAGTCATACTTTCTGTACCCCTTTTTTGTGATTTTTGTTCTTGATTTTATTTCAAGATACAATGGAATGTACTTCACTCCTTAAACACTGAAAAGTATATAACCTATGGTATGCACAAATAAACTTGCTGTCCTGGCATTGCCTGACAGTCCTCCAGACCCCACTGTCTATCTATCTTTTCTTCCGTGCACTCCCTCTTCCAGGTTGAGAACATTTGAGTGGGGCTGAGGCTCTCCACTGGTTGGAAGCCCCCTGGCAGATGTGCCGGACCCACACATCTGGCACCTGAACAGGGACCCTGGACACGAGGAATAACAGTGACGCTCACGTTATAAAGGTAAGGCTGCAGCAGTGAGTTTGGCTTTTCTCATAAGTAAGCTCTGTATTTTTGATTTTGTGTAATATTAATCAAATTTTTTCTCTCTTTGTTGTACATACAAGTCAAAGTAAACAGAATTTCTCAGTTTCATCTGGAGTGAAACATGGGGCATATAGAATCTAAGGAGTGTAACTTGTTTATACAATTACTGCAAAAAATGATTAAGTCACATGGACATGATATTAAATTAAAAACTGTGGAGAAATTTGTGCACATTATTAGGGAAATTTGCCCATGGATACTGGAAGAAGGAATTCTGGAAGAAGCTGCGTGGGATGTAATTGGTGAGAAAATTGAACAACATGCCTTTCCTAATAAAGCTTTACCCCAGACTGAGGTTTTACTTTGTGTTTGGTCTAAGCTTAAGAACAGTGTCTGTTCCTCTCAAGCGGAACCTGCTCACCCTTGCTCTCGCAATACTGTTTCTTTCCCTGCTGCTGCTTTTTCCTCTCCTGCTTCTGAACTTGATCCTCTTGATCAAATGGAGCACGGTATTGACCATTCTTCTTCTAGACATCCACCTATGGATAGCTGCCAACATGTGACAGAAGCTGTTTTAGAAGAACCCGATGGGTATGTTCCCCCACCTAACACTTCTCACTGAGATCATAATCCTGTAACTTTCCCCTCAGATCTTTCTGATCAAGTCAGAGACTTGCTTTCCCTTTGTTCTAAAGCACTTACCTTACAACAACAATATTGCTATGTTGCTGCTCAGGCACCATCTTCTGTATTTTCTAATTCTTTGGTAATTAGATCCACCCCCACGAGAAACAAAGCTAAGTTATGAAACCCACCTTATACCACAGTCAGACTGTCAATGGCATCAAGAAATATAAAAGCAAATAACCCTATCCAAGGAAAGCAACTTCAAAGATTAAAGTTACATCAGCCTGCACACCTGAGAAAGAACCTGTGCAAGAACTCTGGTAACTCAAAAAGCCAGAGTGTCTTTTTACCCCCCAAATGACAATACTAGTTCCTCAGCAACTATTCTTAACCAATCTGAAATAAGACTCTGGATAAGAGTGAAGATCACTGAGATTCAGTAGAAAATCAAAACCCAATGCAAGGAATCTAAAGAATTCAATGAAATAATGCAAGGAAAAAAAGAATAAAACTTGCCAGGCATGGTGGGATTACACTTGTAATCCCACTTGGGAGGCTGAGGAGGTCAGATCATTTGAGGTCAGAAGTTTGATACCATCCTGGCCAATATAGTGAAACTCCATCTCTACTAAAAAATACAAAAATTAGCCTGGTGTGGTGGTGGGCACCTGTAATCCTAGCTACTCAGGAGACTGGGGCAGGAGAATCACTTGAGCCCTGGAGGCAAAGGTTGAAGCAGTGAGCTGAGATCATGCCACTGCACTCCAGCCTGGGTGACAGAGCTAGATTCTCTCTCAAAGAATGAACAAAACCTGAGAAATATGGGATTGTATAAAGGAACAAAATCTATGACTCATTTGCATCCCTGATAGAGAGGGAGAGAACAAGCAACTTGGAAAACATGTTTGAAGATATTGTCCACAAAAAATTCCCCAACCTTCCTAGAGAGGTCAACATTTAAACTCAGAAACTGCAGAGAACTCCTGTGAGATACTACACAAGATGAACATTCCCACATAGTCATTAGGTTCTCCAAGGTCACGTGAATGAAAAAATATTACATGCAGCTAGAGAAAAGGGGCAGTTCACCTACAAAGAGATCTCCATTGGGCTAACAGCAGACCTTTCAGCAGAAACACTACCAGCCAAACAAATTTGAGCACTAATATTTAGAATCCTTAAAGAAAACACATTACAACCAAGAATTTTATATCCAGCCAAACTAAGCTTCATAAGCAAAATAAAAATAAGATTCTTTTCAGACAAGCAAATGCTAAGGGAATACATTACTACTAGACTTACCTTACAAGAGATCTGTAAAGAAATGCTAAACATGGGAAGGAAAGATCATTACCAGCCACCACAGAAACACACTTAAGTATACAGACCATTGACACTATAAAACAACTACAAGATCAAACTTGCATAAAAACTAGTTAACGGCATAATGACAGGATCAAATCTGCCCTTATCAATATTATCTTTGAACATAAATGACCTAAATGCCTCACTTAAAAGGCATAGAGGCATGTTGAATAAAGACCCATGTCACATGCAATGTCACACCGATAGGATTAAAGAAAATAGACAGATAAAAACATACTAAGCAAACGGAAAACACAAAAGAACAAGAGTTGCGATTCTAATTTCAGACAAAACAGACTTTAAAGCAACAATAGTAATAAAAGAACAACAAAGAAAGGCATTACATAACAAAAAAGGGTACAATTTAACAAGACATAACTATCCTAAATACGTATGCATCCAACACTTGATCATCCAGATTCATAAAATTTGTTCCTAGAGACCTAGATCTGCAAACAGGCTTAGATAACCACATAATAGTAGTGGGAGCCTTCAACACCCCACTGATGGTATTAGAAAGGTCATCAAAGCAGAAAACAAACAAAGATATTCAGGACTTGAGTTCAACACTTGACCAAATGGACCTAACAGACATCTAAAGAACACTCCTTTCAACGGCAGAATATAGTATGAGAATACACTTCTCATCTGCACACAGCAGATACTCTAAAAACCACATAATCAACCATAGAACAATTCTCAAAAAATTAAAGAAAACTGAAATCATAGCAATTATACTCTCAAACTACAGTGCATTAAAATATAAATCAATATAAATAAATAAATAAAAAAGAAAGAAAATAATACTAAGAAGATTTCTCAAAACCAAATAATTACATGGAAATTAGGCAATATTCTCCTGGATGACTTTTGTACAGACAACAAAATTAAGACATTATTCAAGAAATTCTTTGAAACTAATGAAAGCAAAGATATAGCATACCAGAATCTCTGGGAGACAGCAAAGGCTTATTTATTTATTTATTTGAGGCAGGGTCTTGCTATGTTGCTGAGACAAGACTGGTCTCAAACTTACGGGTTCAAGCAATCTGCCCACCTCAACTTCCCAAAGTGCTTGGATTACAGGCAAAAATCATACCAATACTTGGCTTAAAGCACTGTTAAGAGGAAAGTTTATAGCACTAAACACCCACATCAAAAAATTAGAAAGATTTCAAATCAACCTAATATCACACCTAGAGGAACTAAAACAACAAGAGCAAACCAACTGAAAAGCTAAGAAATAACCCAAATCAGAGCTGAACTGAAGTAAACTGAGAGGTGAAAAATAATACAAAAGATCAACAAATCTAGGTTTGGTTCTTTGAAAGAATTATTAAGATACATAGACTGCTAACTGGACTAATTACAAAAGAGAAGCTCCAAATGAACACAATCAGAAATGACAAAGTAGACATTATCATCTACCCCCACGGAAATACCAGAAGCCCTTAGAGAGTATTGTAAACACCTCTATGTGTGCAAGTTAGAAAACCTAGAAGAGGTGGATAAATTCCTGGAAACATACAACTGCCCAAGATGGAACCAGAAAGAAATTGATACTCTAAACAGACCAGTAATGAGCTCCAAAATGGAATTATTAATAAAAAGCCCATCCACAAGAAAAAGCCCTGGACCAGACAGACTCATAGTTGAATTTTACAAGATGCATGAAGAAGAGCTGGTACCAATCTTACTGATGCTATTCAAAAATATTGAGAAGGAAGGACTCCTCTAACTCATAGTTGCAGCCAGTATTATTCCAGTACCAAAATCTGTCAGAGACACAACAACAACAAAAAAAGAAAACTTCAGACCAATCTCCCTGATGAATAGAGATGCAAAAGCCCTCAACAAAATACTAGCAAACTGTATCTATTAGCACATTAAAAAGTTAATCCATCATGACTAAGTAGGTTTTATTCCTGAGATGTAAGGTTGGCTTTACATTCACGAATCAATAAATGTGATTCATCACATAAACAGAGCTAAAAACAAAAAACACATGATCATCTCAATAGATAAGGTAAAGGCTTTAGGTAAGTTCAACATACCTTCATGTTAAAAATCCTCAACAAACTAGAGGTCAAAGGAACACACCTCAAAGTAATAAAAGCTATCTATGACAAAACTGCAGCCAACTGGAAGCATTGCCCTTGAAACTGGAACAAGACAAGGATGCCCACTCTCACCACTCCTCTTCACCATAGTACTAGTAGTCCTCGCCAGAGAAATCAGGTAAGAGAAAGAGATAAAAGGCAACCAAATAGGAAAAGAGGAAGTAAAACTATCTCTGCTTGCAGATGGTATTTTATACCTAGAAAACCCCAGTCTCTGCCCAAAGACACTTAAATCTGATAAACAACTTCAGCAAAGTTCATACAAAATCAATGCACAAAAATCAGTAGCATTTCTATACACCAAAAATATTCAAGCTGAGTGCCAAATCAAGAATACAATCCCATTCACCATACCCACAAATATAATAAAATACCTTGGAATACAGTTAAGCAGGGCAGTAAGAGATCTCTACAAAAAGAATTATAAAAACATAGCTGAAAATAAAAATCAGAGACTATAAATGGAATGGAAAAGGATCCCATGCTCATGAATAGGAAGAATCAAGATTGTTAAAATGGCCGTACTTCCCAAAGCAATTTATAGATTCAATGCTATTCCTAGCAAACTACAAGTAACACTTTCAGAGAATTAGAAAAAAAATTTACAAAATTCACATTAAAAAAAAGAGCCCAAATAACCAATGTAATCCTAAGAAAAATAGAAAAGCTGGATGTGCCACATTTTCCAACTTCAAATTGTACTACCAGGCTACAGTAACCAAAACAACTTGGTACTGGTACAAAAACAGATACATAGAACGGAACAGAATAGAGAGTCCAGAAATAAAGACATACACTTACAACCATCTGATCTTCAACAAAATTGGCAAAAAAAAAAAAGCAGTAGGGGAAGGACTTTCTATTCAATTAATGGTGCTAGAATAACTGGGTAGTTATTGGCAGAACACTGAAACTGAACCCCTTATACCATTTTCAAAAGTCAACTCAAGATGGATTAAAGACTTAAGTGTAAAACGTAAAGCTATAAAAATCCTTGAAGAAAACTTTAAAAATATCATCTGGACATATCCCCTGGGAACAATTTTATGACAAAGATGCTGTATTAGTCAGGGTTCTCTAAAGGGACAGAACTAATAGGATACATGTATATATAAAGGGGAGTTTGTTAAGGAGTATTGATTCACATAATCACAAGGTGAGGTCCCACAATTGACTGTCTACAAACTTAGGAGCAAGGAAGTCAGTATGACTCCCAAAACCTCAAAAGCAGGGACACTGACAGTGGAGCCTTCAGACTGTAGATGAAGGTCCAAGAGTCCCAAAGCTGAAGAACTTGGAGTCCAATGTTTGAGGGCAGGAAGCATCTGGCATAGGAGAAAGATGTAGGCCAGAAGACTAAGCCAGTCCAGTTTTATTATGTTCTTTTGTCTGCTTTTATTCTGGCTGCAGCTGGCAGCTGATTAGATTGTGCCCACCCAGATTGAGAGTAGGTCTGCCTCTTCCAGTCCAGTGACTCAGTTAATCTTCTTTGGCAACACCCTCACCGATACACCCAGGAACAATACTTTGCATCCTTCAATCCAACCAAGTTGACACTCAGTATTAACCAACACAGATGCTAAAAGCAATTGTAACAAAATGAAAATTGGCAAATGGGACTTAATTAAACTAAGGAGCTTCTGCATAGCAAACAAACAATCAACAGAGTAGACAGACAACTTACAGAATGGGAGAAACTATTTGTAGACAGTACATCTGACAATGGTCTTATAACCAGCATATACAAGGAAATTTAACAAATTAACGAGCAAAAACCAAACAACCTAATTAAAAAGTGGGCAAAGGATATGAACAGACCCTTCAAAAGGAGACATACACATAACTAACAAACACGTAAAAAATGCTCAACGTCACTAATCATTAGAGAAATGCACATCAAAAACACAATGAGATACTATCTCACACCAATCTGGATGGCTATTAATAAGCCAGAACAAAACAGATGCTGGTGATGTGGCAGAGAAAAGAGAATGCTTCTTCTCTGCTAGTGAAAATGTAAATAAGTTTCACATTGTGGTAAGCAGTTTGGAGATTTCTCAAAGAACTCAAAGCAGAATCACCATACAACCCAGCAATCTCATTATTGGGTATGCACCCTAAGGAGTATAAATCGTTCTACTATAAAGATAGATGCACTTGTATGTTCATTGCAACACTTTTCACAATAGGAAAGATATGGAATCAACCTAAATGCCCATCACCAGTAAACTGGATAAAGAAAATGTGGCACATATACACCATGGAATACTAAGCAGCCATAAAAAAGAATGAGATCATGTTCTTTGCAGCAACATTGATGGAGATGGAGGCCATTATCCCCAGTGAACCAACATAGGAATGGTAAACCAAATAGCACACGTTCTCACTTATAAGTGGGAGCTAAACCTTGAGTACATATGGATGCAGAGAAGGGAATAACAGACACAGGGGCCTACTTGAGGGTAGAGAGATGAATGAGGGTGAACGTCAAAAGACTAACTATTGGACACTATGCTTATTACCTGGGTGGCAAAACGATCTGACACTAAATCCCTGTGGCATGCAATTTACCTGTATAACAAATTTGCCCATATAACTCTGAATCAAGAATAACAGTTTATTAAAAATAAATCTAAAGTAACATTTTATAAAAATAAATAAATGGAAATAAAACTGCCTATTCGATAATCAAAGTTACTATAAAATTGTATTTTAAAAGTACACGTGAAAATACATTAACAAACATAATAGCACTCTACAAATGTGCAAGTCTTTCATGTTGGTGAGAGCTCACTGCACTCTGAGAAAAATCCGAGTAAAAGGGAAATTACTTTCTTCCTTTATTTCATCCTTCCACAACTACTCATTGAGCGATGAATCTGGAACAGGCATAACTGAAGGCACTCAGTATGTAACAGCAAACAAGTTCAGTTAAGTTCTTTTTCCTAAGGTTAATAACTGCAACAAAAACACCACATAATAATAAACCAAAATAAATCTCTCTCAAGCCAAATTAATAGTTTAATGGTCACTTACAACTTAAAAACTAATTTAACTTTAGTTTTGTCAAAGATGGATAAAAGAGTCAGTTATTAAAAAAAGCCATCTATCATGGCTTTTAAATGATATTTCAAATGGTAGCTTAGGGAGTACAGTAATTGATACTGAATGAATTCCATTATGTTTCTTGTGTTTGATAATTCTATATTTTATGTTCCTTAAGAAAAACTAATTAGAACAAATTAATAATAATAATTAGAAAGTTTAATGTTAAGTCATTTAGGGATTATAAATGCAGATCCCATTTCCCACCCTACCTGTGCAACATTTGTTTGTCCAGAATAGAAAATATTAGCATTTGATTCGAACTTTTTTTTTCCTTTTTGAGATGGAGTCTCACTCTGTTACCCAGGCTGGAGTGCAATGGCATGATCTCAGCTCACTGCAACTGCTGCCTGCCAGATTCAAGCAATTCTCCTGTCTTAGTCTCCTGAGTAGCTGAGATTACAGGTGTGTGCCACCATGCCTGGCTAATTTTTTTCTATTTCCAGTAGGACGGGGTTTCACCGTGTTGGTCAGGCTGGTCTCAAACTCCTGACCTTATGATCCACCTGCCTCAGCTTCCCAAAGTGCTGGGATTACAGGCGTGAGCCACCAAGCCCAGCTGATCCAAATTTATAAAAGTATTTCCATGACTTTATAACAGAATGCAATTTACTAAACAATTAAATTGTCTTCAGAAATCCTTTCTTAGAGAATTTGTTGAAGGAGGGAGTAATGAGAAGGCTAGTAGGCCAATTTGTCCCTTTTAGTATTCTCATGGGTAAAACATACGAAAATAATGAAGCCAATGGAAAAGCAACAATTTAAATCAAGCAAAAAGATTTTCAGAATAATGTTATTGTAACACTAGTAGGAAGAAATTTAAATTTTGTTTCGCAATTTGAAGTAAGCTATATAGGATTTCATTAAAATTGGAGAGAATTACTCAGTTTAAATGTATTTGTAATATTAACTAACATTGTCTTTATTGGTACTATAAACCCATAAGATCCACATGTAAATACATATAAATATTAATGTTTATAAGAGTTTTTAAAGTAAATATCATAAATAACCATGAAGCAAAAGCCCTTGTAATCTTTGCTGTGATTTCTTTACAATCATACATTCATCTGCTTTATATGTTATTTCCTGAAATATTCCACCTGAAAGAAGATCGAATTAATTGTGTTCATCTTTGCTCTAAGCTGTTTATATTCTTCTTCCAGGATCACTTCACAAAATTTACTTTTAAGCTAGCCGCACATTTTAGAAATGACCTTGGTTTTATTGCATGTCTCTAAAGACATTTATCTTTTTCATATAGGAGATAAAACCACTTTTTGTGGTAAGATATCAATGGCCCTAGTTCAGAGTAGGTATTTTCTAGGGTAATTTGCCTCTTGTCAGTTTCTTTCTTCTTGAAACCTACATTCAGTTATACGCATTCTGATTATTAATTACCATAATAACAACCTTCTATGTACTTTTTACATGCATGTTATTATATAAATCAATATTAGTTGAATGTTTTCATTTGACATTTCCATACTGAAGATGCTCATAAGAGGTGCTCTGTAAAATAAATGAAAACAAAACCCATATAGGGTTATTGAGGGATTTCAGAATATTTGCAATAAGAAGATTCTAACCACTTTCAAATTAGAAAAACTTAGCTTAAAAGGATCAGGAAACAACATGTAATTGAATTTCCTATTAGCAACATTTGAAGCAAGACGATGAAAAAAAGTCCATGTGTTCTTTATTAGGAAGCTACTGGAAAATGCATTTCACTAAAATGGGAGGACATCTAAAGGGGACAAAAGAGACATAAAATACACAAGAGACATGCAGGGAGACATGCAGGGGACCCACGATTGTGGCCAAAAAGCTCTCAGGTTATGACCCGTGCCAGTACCCAGTAGGCAGGCAGTTCATACGGGACCATGTCGGGAGACTTCGGGAAGTTGTCTCCATGGAATGAAGTTAATAGAATCTATATAATAGGTTTCAACTTAGTGAGAAAAGAGTTATACAAATCAGGAGCACGTGGGAGATGAATTAGTAACATAATAAACAAAGGAAACAAGTAAAGCAAGACTGCAGGGCGGAAACAGTTATAGAAATCACCATTGTGTACTAAGTGGCTTAGCACTGAATATTAAACCCTAAAGATGATGTGACAATACCGGGAGATGGAGAAATGAGTGTGCTATGGGCTAGGTAGTGGTAGAGAAAAACAAGTAAATCTCTGCTTCCATAATACCAAGTCCATAAATTATGCCTAAACTGAAAATTCAGAGTATGGCAGTCTAAATAGGTTATATAGAGATAGAGTACTCAAAGAGTTAAAATAGTTGCCAGGAGGCTGGAATGGAGGAAAGAGGTATGGAAGGAAGCTATGTTTTTCTTAGTAAGTCATGTGCAACTATTTGCCTCATTAAATATGTATGACTGTGCAGAACTGTTTGACTGAATAGGTGCATGTATAACTGATAACATTTTTTTAAAATTAAAAACTACACACTTTAGGCTGGGCGCAGTGGCTCATGCCTGTAATCTAAGCACTTTGGAGGCCAAGGTGGGCTGATCACCTGACGTCAGGAGTTCAAGACCCACATGGTGAAACCCCATCTTAAAAAAAAAAGAAAACCAAAAATAAAACTACACACTTTATTCATAAATGATTAAACATTTCTGATCACATCTAAGTGGGATTTGGGAAGATTAACACAAGCTAAGAAAAATGAGTGGATAATTGTAACTGAATATACTAGAGCTCATACAATTTCATCAAAATGTTACTCAACTTAAACTCAGTAGTTTGAGTGAATCATATATGATGCATAGATGACAGCAGAAAAGGAAGAACCTGTTTTAAAAGTGATCAATTTGGCTGGAAGCAGAGGCTCATGCCTGTAATTCCAGCACTTTGGGAGGCTGAGGTGGGTGGATCACGAGGTCAGGAGATGGAGACCATCCTGACCAACATGGTGAAACCCCGTCTCTACTAAAAATACAAAAATTAGTTGGGTGTGGTGGCACGTGCTTGTAAACCTAGCTACTCCGGAGGGTAAGGCAGGAGACTTGCTTGAACCAGGGAGTTGGAGGTTGCAGTAAGCCGAGATCTCGCTCTGGTGACAGAGCATGACTCTGTCTAAATAAATAAATAAATAAATGATCGATTTATTTCTTTTTCCTGATTTTGCAAGAAATGACTTTTCCAGATGTCATTGTTTGCTGTAGTCAGGTTAGGTGCTTCCCTTGACATCTTGCCACCCAGGAAAATTTTTCTTGTGATCCTACAGGTTGAAGTTGGATATTCCCAGCATTCTACATTTGCTAATTTCTTCATATTCTTGGACATTATTCTTCCTTTCCAATCAGAGTGTGGTGTTTGTGACCAGTCACTGTAGCCCTTTTTTTCTTGACTCCATAAATGTTGACCAGCTTGAAATTCTAACGTCAAAACATAATGAGTGTAATCAAGTGGAAGAAAGAAAAGCTATTTGAAAATGGTTATTTCTCCCCTACCTAATGTATAGGTTCTTGTGAAAATGTTCTTTCTGTTATTTTTAAGACTGCCTAAGGCTGAAATAGTTTCCTCACTGAAGAAGCTATAAAGAATGAATACATCCAGATCAGGGTCAATCTGGTCTTCAAAGGCCTCCTAGTTTATGTGATTAACTTTAGCCAAAAGAAAAATCATATAGTTACGTGACACCTGAAAGTCACTTTGATAAAACTGGGTATGTGGTGACCTAGAAACGTTTAGACTTTGTCACATAAGAGTAATTGTCACAATGTAGATCCTTTTTTTTTTCTTTGTGGTCAATACTCACTGGATCAAAATAGCTATAACCCTCTGTGCTTCTGTGTGCTCTGGCTTCTTTCACTTACTCAGATGCCCATTTGGTAACTTCATTCCTCCACCAGCCCCTCTTCAGCTTTGTTTCCTAGAGAGAGATTCTTTATAACCTTATCTCTAAGATTGCGTTGGTATCCATCCTGTCCTTCCATTTTGCAATAGAGGAAACAAAGAAAGTGTTAAGGAGGACGTGAGTGTTCACGATTCCCACAGAATGATTTGTAAATAACATGTTTACTATAATAACACAGTCAAATCAAAATTCATAGTTCCTTTGTCTGAGATGTGTCAAAATAATGCATGGACAACTCTAAAAGTAAACAAGTGCATCCATTTCAGACATTCGTATCTTAATAAGCAACACATATTTAACAGTTTTGGCCCTGCATGAAGACTGTGCAAATCCAATAAGGTGAAAGAATCTTTTCCTTGTTAGCTCTGTCTTCCTTTTATTTACCATTATTTCTTACTACATATACAAACATATATAGGAAATATATTTCTTATAATATATACTAAGAAATATACTTACATGTATTATATAATATATATTTGGTAGAAAGAGAACAGGGATTGTGGACTGTAGCATTTTCCTTGAACAACTCTGACCTTCTTACCTTCATAGCAAAGTATGAAATCCTCACAATGGTATATTTGTTGCCTCCAGAGCCCCTGGTTATAATAATTTCCATTGTATTACCTGGTATCTAACTAGTCCATTCATTTAGGTAAAAGCTAAAGCCTCTTTCTAAATAGAATTATAGTCTAGACTGATACCTCACAAACAGAATAATTCATTTACTAAAGAGGTTTCTGAGAATAAAGAACATTTTGTCATACCATAGGCTTGGTTATTATTTGTCTCACTAATTTCATCTTTATTTCTGTTACCTATTGGCTTAATGGTGATTTGGGAATTTTTTGTTGGAGAAATGAGTCTTGTGGGACTCTTTGAAGTAAGGTAAGGAAATTGCTTTTCTATTTTCTTAATCCTGGTCAGAATGAAAAAATGAGAATGAATTAATAAGTTGAAAATTTTCTGTTTTTTGCTATTCAAAATTAAATATTTATAAACTAGTTGGAATAATAAAAGACTTTATTCCATCAATACATGAACAATTTGGACGGATGATGGTAATGTAATGATTTGCTTGACTTATTTCCTGTGTATCAGTTTTTTAACAAAAAAAAAAATGAAAATGCTTTTATCATGGTACTTGGTGCAAACAACTCATGCAAAAGTTACCAGCTAACAGTCTCATGAAAACGAACATCGTGAATATAGAACATGCCATAAGCAAGGGCCAGCTTTAGGAAAGGAACCATAATATAATTTACATTTTATTGAATGAAATAGTTCTTTGAGTTTTATTCCATAGTCCATGATGTTCTAGGAAGCCTTTCTTTCTTTCTTTTCATTTTTTAAAAAAATAATTGCAATAAGGCTGTTAAAAATATGCTTGTCCACTCAGTTCCAGCACAATGTTCTATTAATTCAAATGGTACCAGTGGAGTGTACATTTTGTTGTCAAGTGGATTCTGAGAAGTCTATGGAAGATGCAACTCAGGAATCCAAACTTCTAAGAAGCTTCTGAATGGCATTTCTATGAGGCTCTTACTTTCTTTGAACACCAATAGAAAAGTTAATAATAAAGAATTCTTATAAAATCCTCTATGTTTTATTCAGTAAATAATCAATTGAAATAACTTTCTAAATTATAAATGTTTAAACTTCAACTTTATCATTAGTAGATGTTACTTAAAGATAAAGCAATTGTATCTAATGCTAAGTGGTAGATTTAGTGTACTTTATTTATTTTAAAAATATTTAAATTATTTATTTTTAACTTTTATTACATTTTATTATTTTAAAAACTTTTAGTTTCAGAGGTACACATGGAGGTTTGTTTTGCAGGTAAATTGCATGTCACAGGGTTTTCATATACAGACTATTTCATCATCCAGGTAATCAGCATGGTCCCCAATAGGTAGTTTTTTCAATACTCACTCACCTGCAACTCCCCCACCCTAAGTAGGCCCCAGTGTCTCTTGTTTCCTTCTTTACATCCATGTGTTCTCAATGTTTGGCTCTCACTTATAAGTTAGAACATGCAGTACTTAGTTTTCTGTTCCTGCATTAGTTCACTTAGGATAACAGCCTTCGACTCCATCCATGTTGCTGCAAAGGACATGATCTCATTCTTTTTTATGGCTGCATAGTATTCCATGGTGTATATGTACCACATTTGCTTTATCCAGTCTACTACCGGTGGGCATTTAGGTTGATTCTATGTTTTTGCTATTGTGAGTAGTACTGCAATGCACATATGTGTGCATCTGTCTTTATGGAAGAATAATTTATATGCCTTTCTGCATATACCCAACAATGGGATTAATGGATCAGATCATAGTAGTTTGAGAAATCACCAGATTGCTTTCCATACTGGGCGAATTAATTTGCCTTCCCACAAGTAATGTATAAGCATTCCCTTTTCTCCATAACCTCACCGACATCTATTCTTTTTTTTTTTTTTTTGACTTTTTAGTTATAATTATTCTGGCTGGTGTGAGAGGGTGTCACATTGTGGTTTTAATTTATATTTCTCTAATGATTAGTGATGTTGAGAACTTTTTCATAGGCTTCTTAGCCACCTGTATGTCTTCTTTTGAAAAATGATATTCATGTCCTTTGCCCACTTTTAAATGGTATTGTTTTTTGCTTGTTAATGTGTTCAAGTTCCTTACAGATTTTACATATTAGACCTTTATCAGATGCATAGTTTCCAAATATCTGTAAGTTGTCTGTATACCCTATTGATAGTTTCTATTGCTGTGCAGAAGTTCTTTAGTTTAATTAGGTCCAGTTTGTCAATTTTTGGTCTGTTGTGATTGCTTTTGCTCTCTTCATCATGACATCTTTGCCAGGGCCCATGTCCACAATGGTATTGCCAAGGTTTTCTTCAGGGATTTTCATAGTTTTGGGTTTTACATTTAAGTCCTAATCCATCTTGAGTTGATTTTTCTATATGGTATAAGGAAGGGGTCCAATTTTAACCCTCTGATTATGGCTAGCCAAGTTATTCCAGCACTATTGATGGAATAGAGAGTCCTTTCCCCATTGCTTGTTTTTGTTGTTTTGTTGAAGATCAGATGATTGCAGGAATGTGGCTTTATTTCTGGGCTCTCTATTCTGTTCCATTGGTCTATGTGTCTGTTTTTGTACCAGTACAATGTTGTTTGGGTTACTGTAGCCTTGTAGTATAGTTTGAAGTCAGGTAATGTGATGCCACCAGCTTTGTTCTTTTTGTTTAGGATTGCTTTGGCTATTTGGGCTCTTTTTCATTTCCATATGAATTTTAGAATTTTTTTTTTTCTGATTCTCCAAAGAATGTTATTGTTAGTTTGAAAGAAATAGCATTGAATCTGCAAATTGCTTTGGGCCGTATGACCATTTTAATATTAATTCTTCCTATCCATAAGCATGGTATGTTTTTCTACATGTTTGTTTCATCTCTGATTTCCCCTTCTTAATTCATGCTATGAGATGAACATAATAATCAAAATAATGGCAAAACCAAAATTACTTTTGCACCAAACTAAATAACTTGGGAAAACTTCTAGATCACTCCTTTTTGTTTATGAATAAATAATATTCTTTTGCTACTTTATATGGGGATAAAATATACATTAGTGATGAGACTTTTTCCCCCAAACATCATCTTCATCTTCCTAAAGCTAAACTGTTAAAAAAAAAAACTCCAGTATGATTTGAATTAAACAGTTTACTTTTCGTGCAAGGTCAGGCATTTCCTGTCTTCACTTGCTGTCGGAAGATGCATATAGGAAAAGGCATTATGATTATTAATGAAGTGAAAGTAGTAATTATGAAAGATAATCCTGAAGTAGTCTTCCATATGGGAGTCCAATATATCACATAAATCTTCATTTAGAGTGACAAAATTATAATAGGTTTTGGAAACTAATTTTCTTGTGCAGGCAATTTCAGATTAGCTGTTCTCTTTATCTTTGTTAGCTACAGATAGTTTCAAATAAAATCATGTACTTACTATAACTTCTTTTTTTTTTTTTTTTGAGACGGAGTTTCACTCTTGTTACCCAGGCTGGAGTGCAATGGCGTTACCTCGGCTCACCGCAACCTCCGCCTCCTGGGTTTAGGCAATTCTCCTGCCTCAGCCTTCTGAGTAGCTGGGATTACAGGCACACGCCACGTGCCCAGCTAATTTTTTTTGCATTTTTAGTAGAGACGGGGTTTCACCATGTTGACCAGGATGGTCTCGATCTCTTGACCTCATGATGCACCTGCCTCGGCCTCCTTAAGTGCTGGGACTTCTAAATCAAGGGAAAGTTTTACTTGACCTGAAAAATTACGTGGATCTATACATACCTTCACTGCTTATGTGTGAACCAAATTGGAGTTAATCCTCTCACAGATGAACTTCCCAGTGGCTTTGGTTCAATTTTCCTTTAATGATGATTCATGTAGGTTCAGAACTCCAAAGGTCACTGAAATTGTGTCAGTGTAAATTTGGGAAGTCTGCTGGCTCAGAGGATAACTTGAAGCAGTTCTGTCATCCTCTTGTGTTAACAAAGGGTCTGAAAATCTGTAAACATGAAACTTCATATTCTTCAAAATAATTTCTTCAAGGCGCTACAAGGAAACCATAGTTGGAAAGATAAAATTCAAAATAATTTTGGCAATTAAAAAAGATATATAGATGATTTCATTAAATTAAAACAAAAAAGGAATGGAGTAAGATCTTCATTAAACTTTTGGTATTTTTGCTGATATAGAGTATGAACATTCAACTTGTTTTTTACTTTGAAGAAATAGGACTTCTATGTATGTGTGTGTCTATGTGTATGCGTGTGTGTGTGTGCACATAGCTCACGCACGTGTGCACATGTGTGGTGTGGTTTTGTACAATCACCCAGATAATTCTAAGGCATTTCTTTTTCCCCTACCTCCCCATAATGATTGATATAATGTCTCATTTTTCTTTAAAGACAAGTTTGGAATATTGCAGAGGGTAAAAACAAGCCCACAATATAGGTATGCTAGAATAAAAAAGCTCCTTTAGTTCACTACATTTGTAAGTAAAAATTTAATCCTATTATCAGGGTCAAACTATAGGCAGTTTCTAACTAAAAATAATCAAACTAAAAAATAGTAACATTTATGTGTAATAATACCTACTCCAATTATAGAATTTCTACTTGTGGAACTCTACCATAAAGTAAGATACATACTACTTTCTACAGCAATAAATAAAACAGACTGCATATTTCAGTGTCTCATAAGTACATTTCTGCTATAACTCTCTGTTCTCTTTTTATTTTTTTCTGATCATGTCTTTTGTTGAATTCAAAAATGTATCATTCCTGTAATTTGGGGGCTGTTTTTACCCTTCACAAAATGATTATGTTGGATTTGGCTTGGAGGGTTGCTTGTGCTTTCCTTTTAAATTGGCTCTAGATGATTTTCAGTGTGGTAAGTATCAGGATGTCCTACTCTTACCCTACTCTTCGGTTGGTGGTAGTTGATTCTCTTGCTTTAACTGTTATTGGTAATGTATTTCACAAGGCATCTTTTTTTGCTGTAGTTCTTCTGCTACTTGCACTCCATGTTTTTTTAAATAACGCTATCATCTCCAGCATACCTGAGGGATAAGACGTATTCCCCCAATGATAGTGGTTCATCATGGGCCTGGTTCTGGATCATGAGATCATGCCACTGTTGTAAGCACATCATAACCTACTGGGGTGTGTGTGCGTGTGTGTGTATGAGCATATGTAGTGTGTGGTATGGTTTTGTAAAACCACCCAGATAATTCTGAGGCATTTGTCCCTTTCCCCGTCTCCCTATAATTATTGAAATAATGTCTCATTTTTCTTTAAAGGCGATAATTTCCTTGGCTAATTATCAAGTCTTCTTTTACCATAATTCTCCTCTTTTAAAACACTTTATGACGCTGCTTTTTTAGGGACTTGTTTTTTCCAGTTTTAGAACTCCTTTCTCTAATCTACAGTACTTCTAAACAAGCAAGAGGAATTAGAAGTGTGTATCTCAATTAGTGCCCTTAGCAATAATATTGACAAACAGACAAAACACAGCAAAACCATAAAATAACTCTGTAATTACCCCATTGGCTCTGAGTTTGCTATTCTAGAGGGTCATAGAAGAGTTTTTTCCTCAGCGGAACCAGGGTTCTCATTGGCATGTTGTGGTAACGATACAGAGTTACTAAACAGAAATTTGGTTCCAGGAATAGCTTTATCACCTTTGCCTTACATTTAAAAATACATTTTAAATCACTTATTTCCTCTTTTTTATTTTCTATCTTTTTTAACTCTTCAAAATATACTTCAAGAGTTCTCATTGTACATGTTCATTCATCATCTCTTGGAAGTCTTTCTGTTGTTGTTGCTATTTGTTTGTTTGAGACAGTCTCCCACTGTCGCTCAGGCTGAGAGCAGTGGTGCAATCTCAGCTCACTGCAACCTCTGCCTCCTGGGTTCAAGTGATTCTTGAACTGTAGTTGGGACTACAGGCATGCACGCCATCATACCTGGTTAATTTTTTATTTTTAGTAGAGACAGTGTTTCACCATAGTCAGGTTCGTCTTGAACTCTTAACCTCAAGTAATCTGCCCGTATTGGCCTCCCAAAGTACTGGGATTACAGGCGTGAACCACTGCATCCAACCTGGAAGTCTTTTCTAAATCTTCCACTAATGTAAGGCATTGCTTAACACATTTTTATCTTCTTTACTAAACTGTGAGCATATATGGAACTGAACTAGATGTTATGCATCCTTAGCCTCTAACACCTAGCACTGTCTGGCATATGAAGAAACTGTATTCCAATTTTTCTTAGATTATTTGTCCTCTTGAATTCTAACTTTCATATTAGGTTTTTTTTTTACATATTTTAGTAACTTCTACTCTTGTTCTTGGCAGTATGATATTATATGTCATATGAGATACAGATATATACATATATCAATAGATCTATATATATCTATGTATGCCACATGCCATATGCTTGGGTTTAGACTATATTGCAAAGTATCTTTGTCACTGTCACTAGAAATGTGTCATATATTTGATGTTCTTAAGATTAGAACCATGGTGGGCAAATAACATGAGGGACATGTAGTCAGCCTTGGTTTACCTACATTTGTTTCCTCAGTAGCACATTAAGTATCAGGGTGCTGCTTCCATGTTTCACATCAATATCTTTAGTTTTCTTTGCAATGTTTCTGGTAGCCACTAACTTTCTATGGTTTTAAAGAGAAAATCATGACCTTAGAAAAAGCTTTTTTTTTTTTTAAAAAAAAAAGATCTGAATATAATGACCGATCTTTTCCATTTCTTTCTTTTAGTGTGTTCTACAATTTCTTTTAAGTTTATCAAACATGCATTGTCTGCCCAGCTGGACTCCATCTGGTGTCTCATGTCATCTGCTATTATTTCTATATGGTTTAAGCTTCTGTATTCATTAACAATTAATTTTAAGAAATGTTATTGTTACTTCAGCTTCCTTGTATTAGTAATTTCACCTTTCTCTAGAGTCATAAAAAACTCCATCAAGGTTGGCTCAAGAAAAATAAATCACAATCAAAGTTGAAGTTCCCAAGTAAACTAAAAAGAATGGAAAACAAAAATATATGAGAAGGCAGAGGCCATAAAATACAAATGTGGAGTTAGAGAACCTGTATCTGAATCTTGGCTCTACCACTCAGGATGTGTCAACTTGGGCAGTTGCTTAACTGATAAAACTACTTTTCTTATTTTCCTTTAATAATGAAGATGACTTTTTCCATTATGCAATATCCCTATAAAGCTGCTTCTACTGTGCTTGGCACTTATGAAATGCTTCAATACAACTCAACACACAATGGTGTCATCACAGGGTCTAAACCTGGCAAGATAAACAGGAAAAGGTATGCCCCTGGCCTCAGAGAGTTCACAGTCTCATCTGGCTCCCACACTACCTTTGACCCTTTCCTTCAATTCGTGGTGCCTTCCCAGTAGATCACAAAGAATGCTGATGAGTGATGTTCTCCGGGTCTCATGCTGGAGAAAGTCTTGATGTGAGGTTGCAATGAAAGTCTATGATTTGGAGAACATTCTATTGATAGAACTGTAAGCACAGATGGCCCAGAGTTCTTTTCAGGGACAGCTTTCTGAACCACATCCATGGCAGCTGGTTCACATGAGATGGTCTGTACCAGTGGAAGAAGGAATCAGGTGGCCTGGCTCAATTTCAATGGGGTGGCACCCTGTGAAATTAGACCCTAGTTAGCATATATTTGCTGGTTTGTGATACAGATTGTCTTGTGATTCTACAGCTCTTTCCTTACAAAAAAAGCTCATTTGCTTACAGCTTAGCTAGATCAATCTCCTGCTAGCTCCTACTTTTCTTCTATGTAATTAATGGCATTTATGTTTCGTATAAAGGTAAATTAAGTCTAAAGATTAAAAGCAGATTTTGATTTAAACAGCATAATGTGACATGAGACCATGGAATGAGCAAATACTCTATATGTTGCCAATGTTGTTTGGTTTAAGTTAACATCATATTCAACACTGCTCTTTGTCAATAGTCACTGGGTGAAAAAAAATTCAGACAGGGAGAAGGCTCAGTGATGTCTGTAAATGAGATTCATCTATTGAGCTGGAGCAAGAGAATGGGCCTGCTATCGTCTGAATGTGTCCCCTCGAAATTCTTATGCTCAAATCCAACCTCCAAGGTGATGGTATTAGGAGATGGGCCTTTATAAGCTGATTAGGTCCTTCCAGTTTGGTGTCTCCAGATACCAAATCTACTGGGACTTTGATCTTGGACTTCCCAGCTTCCAGTACTGTGAAAAATTCATTTCTGTTGTTTATAAGTCATTCAGTTTATGGTATTTTGCTGCAGCAACTGGAACACACTAAGGGCCAGTGGGATTTTTACTATTTTAAGTATTGATATGCTGAAGAACATTTTAAATACTATAATAAAACAAAACCACAGCAACAACAAACTTTGATGGCTTCTGTGATGGGAATATCTTGTTTGCTGCAAGATTAGCAGAAATCTCAAGCTGACTCTTTCCTGCCATGAGATCTTTGTGTTAGCTGCTTGGTCCACTGGCTTCTTTTTTTCCCAGTGTCTGCCACAGGATTCTTACTACAGGCTTTGTTTGTGACCTGTCATTGGTGGGGGCTGTGGTGGTTGTGGACAGAGAAAAGGGGTCCTTGTTTACTGCTTCTGGAATGATTTCCAGAATTACCTAGAGGAACTTACAGAAATTCACATTTCTGTCTTCATGATTCTGACTTTCTAAGTCCAGTGTGCATCTTAGGAGTACATATTTTTATAAAGCTTTTTAGGTGATTCTATTTAGGTTGGTGCAAAAGTAAAAGTGGGTTTTGCCATATATACAAAGTAAAGGCAAAAACCGCAATTACTTTTGCACCAAAGAAATAATGAAGAACTAGAATTAAAATCAGAAGAAGATGTGCTTCTGGTCTTGCAGAGACGGAGGTTGCAGTGAGCTGAAACCACACCACTACACTACAGCCTGGGTGACAGAGACTCTGTCTCAAACACACACACACACACACACCCCATAAAACTGTGTAATTTACTTTGTTTTCTCCAATTGGCTTTCTCCCTATATTCTCACCTGGAAGAAAGTCCTAAATTCGAAATCCCAATACCCAGGGCCATGTGGAAGGGACAGGTTTCCTTGCTGCAGGTCTCTTTGGATTCGCAATCTTGCCTGCTCCTGGGTTCCCCAACACTGTCCTCGCTCTGTCTCCACCTGTCTGTCGGAACATTTACTTTTGTTATTTTGGATGTCCCTAACTTGAGCTTTCAGCACTTCCACCTGTTGCCTAACAGATCCTTGCAAATTTAGACAGGATAGTGATCACCTGCAGCATGAGTTAAATCGATTTTTGCACTCACTGACTGCAGTCAATAAATCAGAAATCCTGGGAACTGGTCATAGGAATTACATTTTTAAGAAGTAGCCAAGTCTTTCTGATATAATTACTGCTGGGCCACACTTCAAGAAAGAGAATGTAGAGCTAGATTCATTTTCCTAAGTTCATTTCCTGTCTTGTGGGTAGATCTTATTTTAAGTCTTAACTCAGGTAAGTCTAATCCATCTTGTTACAGTTAACATGCCACCCATTTGCCTGTGTGATGAAATAATGCTAGGATTAAGTTAATTCAAATTTCACCTCTTCCAATTCTGGTCTTCCCCACTTGAGAGGTATCTTGCTCTCTCCTGATCTTTCATAGCTATTTGTTCATAGCTATAGTTATCATATCTCATTGTCTTGTATAGCCATTTATCCAACTTAAGAGGCTGTGAATTTCCTGAGGGAGGCTCTAAGTCTGGGTTTTCTCTGTTTTCAGCACTTGGCATAGTGACACAGGCCTGACAGGTAGTAGATGACCAAAATGCTTATTGAATACAAGAGTTATAGTGCTGGATACTGGATTTGGAACTGGAGGTGTAAGAAAGTATGTGATTTTCAGAGGTTTGTTTCTTTTCTCAGAAAGTAGTGATTTAAAAGCATTTTAAGACTTCCTTGGAAAATGTTAGTTACAGAATTTTTTTCTAAAAAGAAGAATACTTGGTTGTAATGGTGAAAAGAGGGAATATTGCAAGAAGGACCATAAAAATGACAGTGCTTAGTCTTTCTATCTAGTCACAGCTTCAACTGGTAGAATGTTTATAGTTAGGAGTTCATAGACTGTTTATAGATAGGAATTATTTGGCAGACATGAGTTAGACTACAACAAAACTGTGTTTTTAAAAACAGTGTGTGCAATACCTTACTCTCCATACCATTTGCCTGTTTTTAGGTCAAAACAAACTAAATCAGCTAGCTTCAAAAATAGACCCCTCCAAAACATTTTTTCAGAATGTTTAAAACACTTCCTTTCAAGAGAGATCTCGACGTTGGACACTATTGTTCCATTTCAATGCACAGAGAACTGAGTTTTTTTCTGAAGTGCTCAATAAAACTCCCTAAGAAGCAAAAGACCAATTCACTTGACCATTTCTCCTACAATACAGCTGATAACCAGGTTTGGACTCTTGGTGTTATGTATTTCTTTTCCTTTTCATCAAGGAAAGGGACTAAAGACAGTAAGTTTGTGTTAGTTTTTTCACTTATTTCTCTTTCTCTTCTTGGTCATAAGAACAAAAAAGCTTTTCAGTGTTACTCACAAAACGAGGTGGTAAAACTGAAGCTGCAGGCATCTGCTTTCAAAAAAATTAGGCAGTATCAGAAAATTTATAAATATTATTAGAAGCCCTAAAGTGATCATCGGTTGAAGAAGTGGGATATGGGAGCTGATGCAACTCGATAGCAAGTTCCCGATGGAAAAGTCGACTAAAAAAAAGTATTTAGGTACAAAGAGCTGGATGTAAAGTGCAGAGTTAAGCTTTCAAAACGATAAACTCAGCCAATGCAACCATTCCAGTCTTTCTGACATTATTGCAATCCTCTCTCCTCTATTAGTCGGGGTACAATCAAGAAATAGAAGTTATTCCAGTTAGTTTAACAGACTTTATTATGAAGGATTGCTAATCACTTTTTAGGGAACTGAAAATGTAAATAGATAAAAGTAGTGATACAAAGAGTGTCTTACTTGCTGCTATAACAAAATACATGAGACTGGATAATTTATAAAAAACAAAAATTTATTCCTCACACCTCTGATGGCTAGGAAACCTAAGATCAAGGTATTGTCAGGTTGGGTTTCTGATAAGGGCTACTCTCTGTTTCCAAGATGGCACCTTGCTACTGCATCCTCAGGAGAAGAGGAACATGGTGTCCTCACATGGAAGAAGGCAGAAGAGCAAATGAGCCAGAACGATGCATGAAGCCCCTTTTACAAGGGTCTTAATACTACTCATGAAAGAGAAGCCATCAAGATATAATCACCTTTTAAAGGCTCTACCTCCTAATATCATCATATTAGCCATTAAGTTGTAACAGCTGAATTTTGGAGAGGACACATTCAAACCATAGAGCAAAGGTGGTAACTGCAGGAAGTAGGTTTACCCCTAGGGCTTTGGAAAAAGAAAAAAAGACTGAGATTATTAAATTTAGAAGTCAACAGAAGAGCTTGTAAAATTGGGATCTGGATTTATGAGGAGGAGTCTTTGGGGCTACCAAGTAGCACCTCAGGAACTTGCAAGAGGGTACCCATGGAACTTGGGAAACTTAAGGCTAAAATATAGATGAACAGAAGTCTCTTTTCATAAGATGCTCACAGTGTAGTGAGGAAGGCAATAACATATGCAAAGATAATTTACAAATTGCAAGATATTGTATAAAATTAAAATTATATTACAATTATTTATAATTAATTTCAAATGTATTTATCATGAGCATTCAAATGAGACATTCTGTGAGCAGTATAGACTTCATATCTTCTGCCCATCGTCAAACTGGTGTTAGACCATGGAACCTGATTTTGCTTTGTAACATACAATAATCAACTGATACCACAATCAGTTTCTAAATTTATTTAATTGAAGCTAGACTTATTAAAAGTAACATAAATTTCACAATATGTGCCTCATCGATATTCATGATTTGTTTATTATAGCCTAGCTTTCCTGGGTCAACTTCAGAAAGTTCTAATGACTATATTGAAATTTTTGACGAGGTTGGGTAGGGTGGAGCTGAGAGAGTTGGGAAAGTATTCCTGTTGTCATATTTTTGGAGAAATTCTTAAGCACACAGAAACAGAGATTGAGTCATCACATACAGGGAAGATAATGTAAACTCAGTGTTTTATTCAGTTAGTGATTATACCTTATTGTTTCATGGGCAAAAAATTGTTTATTACAAACTTCAACAGTTAGCAAACATTTCATTAACAGTCCACAGATTACACATACTTTCAGGTGAAAAATGATTTCAGATCATTCTTTCTCAGTTATACTTAAATACACAGGTGGCAAAATCAATATTTATATTTTGATTGATTACAAGACAACATGAAATTTAATTATGAAATAATGGGCACAGAGAACACTTCCTCTTGGTTTAGGATAACGATCTTTTGCTGTACAATTTCATCCCAGGAATCAGCTGATTTATGTAAATGCCACATAAATATTCTGCATTTTGTCAAAAAGAAAACATTCTACAAATATCTGCAGAGAGGATCTCTCCCTGTAATTAGCATCTCATTATGCATCTCATCCCTCAGTCCACTCAAATAGTCCTTTATGCTAATTGCACAATATTTCATTGTTAGAAGAAAGTGCAAATAGCTACTCATCATTTAACAGAAGTTGGATCCTTAATACAGACCTTTTGTAAAATGAAGCACATTGCCTGACACATTATGTTAAAGAAAAATTCATGACACTTGATAAAGAAGGTAAAGAAGACTTCTCTATTACAAAGGGGTTTTGTGGTAGGAGAGAGAAATCAGTCTTAATTCCAAATACAATAAGGACAAATGGAGATTTTTAGCCAAGGAGTTGGATTGGGAGGTAAGTTGGTCAAGTGGATAGAAAATTACTAAAAAGAAACATCAGGGGTTAAGATACTTCTCTCTAAGCCCACTTGCCAGGATGATTGCTGAAGGCAGGTCAGAGTGATAAGATATTGAGAGTGGCAGAAATAGGGAATTTGATCAGATATCAAGGGTGGCAGATTTTTGCTAAACTGATAGATCCAGCAGGGTTCTTGCTAGAACTGGACTAAACCAGATGAACCACAAAGCCCAAAAGTCAGAGCTTAGTTTAGAGGAGTTCAGAGAAGGCTGACTTAGAGTTAGGTCAAGGAAGAGTCTTTGTCAATAGCACTTAAAATATTTTTGACTGATTTATTAAACTTATTATAATTAAAACGGGAATAAGTATATTTTAAGTCACACTTTATATTAGTGTGATATGTTACACAACAATTTGTCTTATGAATAGCTCAGTATTTCTTTGGCTTTCTCATTTTTACATTTAAAACTATAAATGAATGGCATTAAAATTACTTGTGTCATTTAATGACATGACTTTTTAGAAATTTTGAATTATAAAGACAGTCTATACTTAACATATTTAGGGTCTTTTTGCAATTTTTCTCATCTGCCCAAGAGCAATTCTTAAAAATTCTTATTAATAAACTCAAATTTATTTTGAGTCTTTCCTATGTGACAGATAATATGTTAAAATCTTTACATGATTATTTTATTTACTATGACATGGTTCTAAGTAAGGTCCTATTGTTAATCATATTCATAGGTTAGGAAAATAGAGAGATTGAATAAATTGCTAGAATGTACTCAGGTAATACATGATAGAGTATTATATCTAGAATACTTAAATGTATTTAATCTCCTTGTAGATTCTTGATATTCAAGGTCAGGTCTTCTTGACACCAAAATTCATTTTGTTAACCACTATCTTATCTGTGATACAATCTTATGGTCGAGAAAAATGGGCTTTTCAAATTGTAATAGAAGATGTAAACATTTAAGTTGGAAGTGAAACATATAAGATATATTAAAATAAATAGACAGAAAAGTCTGAAATTCAGAAAAGAAGGAACAGCTTGAATAGTTCATTAAGTTGGAATTAGAAACGGAATCAACCAAATGTTCAGTTTAATGGAATGTGAGTAGTGCTTGAAAACTTGATATCAAAAATCTTACTATTGCAAGGGTTTTAATGGCCCCAAAGAAACAACCTTTCTTCAAATCTGTTTGGTTCTGATGAGGGTGTCAGTCACAGTACATGACCTCCTTCCCTTCCCAACCATCACAGAGATGGCTATAATGTCACCTACATTTGGCCAGACAAGGACACCTCCACCAGCTTCATCAGTACATACCTGCATATACACACAGCAATGGTGATCTACTGGAGGAGTGGGCTCCTGACTGAAACCAGATAATCAGAGTCCTCCTCTGAAACTGATATTTGCAGTCTGGAAATGAGAAGCTATTGATGCGGTTGTTGCTAAATATTGTGAATATTAAGCTCCTAATGGCTACCTTGTTTGGCCTCATAGCATGAGGTCATCAACTCAGAGGGAAGTGGACAAGAGATATAGAGCTGATGGCATTATTTTGGTTATTTAATTCAAGACAGACCTTCTTATCCTTGACTTTCTAGTCATGTGAGCCAACAACTGCATTTGAGCCATTCTGAGTTTCTTCCCCTATTGTATGTAACTTAGAGTTCTACCTACCATATACATTTGTACTTGACAATGGCTGTTGCAAAAGATGAATTTTAAATGCATACATTCAGGTAAGTCTGGGTGTGGTCAAAGTAGAGACAAGCCTTTTACTCCACCTTTCGAGTGAAAAATAACTGTTATGAATTAGAAATTGAGCTGATTACACTGTTGCTTGAGACGAGAAAAGCTGGAACTTTATCGGATTTAGGGGAAAATATATCAGGATATTGGAATGTGTTGGCTACTTCCTCTAGTTTTAGTTTTTGCAAGAAAGATAAAAATGTCAGTCCTACGTGATTTATCTAAAAGGAAAAAGAATGCAAATTTATTAGGAGAGGTCTTGTCTGCCTATAGCTGATCATCAATCTGGTTGCAAGAAATCCTACCCTATACATTGCTCAGGTATAAAAAGAAGCCCTTTAGAATGACGGAAATTTTAATCAACCAGATTGTCCACCCAGGACATCAATCTACTACAGAGCCATTTGCAGAAATGCAAACAGAATTCTTTGGTCTAAGCTAAAGTTAATAAGAACAGAGAGAGAGGAGTGGAAACAGCAAAAAAGGGGAGGGTAGTTCCTGGGAGAATCCAGTAACCTAATTTCCAACGCCCTTCCCAAATACCTCTGTGTACTCTTCTGATAGAGCTGAACCAACATCCACTGAGTGGAAACTTGAGATCAAGGGTCAGAGAAGCTGAGCCTCTACTCTCTGGCCTTTGCTGTTTGCCTTGCCCTGTGGCAGAGCTCAAGATGGGTGAGGTTTAAGGAGGTAAAAATAGGGTAAGTTATAAAGAGAGAAGAAAGAGAAAAAGTAAGGTGCAATTTTATGGACCAGTAAGATTTCTGGCTTTGGTTCCCAGAGAGTCTCCTTAATAGGAATCAAAACACAGGCTATTGGATTATTGGAAATAAACATATACCCAGAAGCAAAAGTTCCTATCATCTTCACCACCCCTAAGCTGATGGGAAGACCAGGGAAGGGTCATGAGGGAGCCATCAGAATATTTTGCTTGAATTCCTGCTAAATTTCCTGATACATTTTCGTTGTTGTTGATTTTATTATTTATTTTATTTTATGTTCCGGGATAAATGTGCAGGATGTCCAGGTTTGTTACATATGTAAATGTGTGTCATGGTGGTTTGCTGCACCTGTCAACCCATCACCTACGTATTAAGGCCCACATGCATTAACTATTTATCCTGATGCTCTCCCTGCCCACCCCCAACCCCGCCGACAGGCCCCTGTTGTATTGTTCCCCTCCCTGTGTCCGTATGTTCTAACTGTTGGGCTCACACATATGAGTGAGAACATGCAGTGTTTGTTTTTCAGTTCCTGTGTTAGTTTGTTAGCTAGTTTGCTGGCTAGTTAATGGCTTCGAGCTCCATCCATGTCTCTGCAAAAACATGATCTCATACTATGGCTGCATAGTATTCCATGGGGAATATATACCACATTTTCTTTATCCAGTCTATCATTGATGGGTATTTGGGTTAATTCCATGTCTTTGCTATTGTGAATAATGTTGCAATCAACATACATATTATATCTTTAAAATAGAATGACTTATATTCCTTTGCATATATACCCAGTAATGGAATTGCTGTGTCAAATGGTATTTCTGATTCTGGTTCTTTGAGGAATTGCAACAGTTTTCCACAATGGTTGAACTAATTTGCATTCTCACCAACAGTGTAAAAGAGATCCAATTTCTCCACAGGCTCACCAGCATCTGTTGTTTCTTGACTTTTTAATAATTGCCATTCTGACTGGTGTGAGATGGTATCTCATTGCAGTTTTGATTTGCATTTCTCTGATGATCAGAGCTGTTGAGCTTTTTTGGCCACGTAAACGTCTTTTTTTTTTGAGAAGTGTCTGTTAATGTACTTTGCCCATTTTGTAATTTTTTTTTCTTGTACATCTGTTTACGTTCCTTGCAGATTCTGGATATTAGACCTTTGTCAGAGGGTAGATTGCAAAATTTTTCTCACATTCTGTAGGGTGTTCACTGTGATGATAGTTTCTTTTGCTGTGCATAAGCTTATTTTAATTAGATACCATTTGTCAATGTTTGCTTTTGTTGCAATTTGTTTTTGACATATTTGTCATGAAATATTTGCCTGTGCCTATGTCCTGAATGGTATTGCCTAGATTTTCTTCTAGGGTTTTTATAATTTTAGGTTTTACATTCAAGTCTTTAATCCATCTTGAGTTAATTTTTGTATAAGGTGTAAGGAAGGGGACCAGTTTCAATTTTCTGCAGCTGGCTGGCCAGTTCTTCCAGCACCATTTATTAGAGAATATTTTTGTCATTGCTTTTTTTTTCAGGTTTGTCAAAGATCAGATGGTTATAGATGTGTGGTTTTACTTCTGAGATCTCTATTCTGTTCCACTGGTCCATGTATCTGTTTTGATTACTGTAGCCATGTCGTATAATTTGAAGTCAGGTAGTGTGATGCCTCCAGCTTTGTTCTTTTTGCTTATGATTGTCTTGGCTATGTGGGCTGTTTTTTGGTTCCATGTGAAGTTTAAAGGTTCTTTTTTCCTAATTCTGTGAAGAATGTCAATGGGAATAGCTTTGAATCTATAAATTACTTTGGGCAGTATGGCCATTTTCACAATATTGTTTCTTCCTATCTCTGGACATGGAATATTTTCCATTCATTTGTGTCCTCTGATTTCCTAGAGCAGAGGTTTGTAGCTCTCCTTGAAGAGGTCCTTCACTTCCATCATTAGCTGTATTCCTAGGTATTTTATTCTATTTGTAGCAATTGTTTGGTTAATTTATGATTTGGCACTTTGCCTGTCTATTGTTGGTGTACAGGAATGCTCGTGATTTTTGCACTTTTTAAATTGCATTTTAGGTTTTGGGGAACATGTGCAGAGCATGCAAGATAGTTGCATAGGTACAGACGTCGCAGTGTGATTTGCTGCCTTCCTCCCCTTCACCCACATCTGGCATTTCTCCCCATGCTATCCCTCCCCATCTCCCCCCGGCACTGTCCCTCCCCTATTCCCCGCAACAGGCCCCAGTGTGTAGTGCTCCCTTCCCTGTGTCCATGTGTTCTCATTGTTCATCACCCGCCTATGAGTGAGAACATGCGGTATTTCATTTTCTGTTCTTGTGTCAGTTTGCTGAGAAAGATGTTCTCCAGATTCATCCATGTCCCTACAAAGGACACGAACTCGTCATTTTTGATTGCTGTATAATATTCCATGGTGTATATGTGCCACATTTTCCCAGTCCAGTCTATCATCGATGGGAATTTGGGTTGGTTCCAGGTCTTTGCTATTGTAAACAGTGCTGCAATGAACATTCGTGTGCATGTGTCCTCATAGTAGAATGATTTATTGTCCTTTGGATATATACTCAGTAATGAGAATGCTGGGTCAAATGGAATTTCTATTTCTAGGTCCTTGAGGAATCAACCACTGTCTTCCACAATGGTTGAACTAATTTACACTTCCACTAGCAGTGTAAAAGTGTTCCTATTTCTCCACATCCTCTCCAGCATCTGTTGTCTCCAGATTTTTTAATGATCGCCATTCTAACTGGCATGAGATTGTATCTCAATGTAGTTTTGATTTGCATTTCTCTAATGGCCAGTGATGATGAGCATTTTTTCATATGTTTGTTGGCCTCATGTATGTCTTCTTTTGTAAAGTGTCTGTTCATATCCTTTGCCCATTTTTGAATGGGCTTGTTTGTTTTTTTCCTGTAAATCTGTTTGAGTTCTTTGTAAATTCTGGATATCAGCCCTTTGTCAGATGGGTAGACTGCAAAAATTTTTTCCCATTCTGTTGGTTGCCAATTCACTCTAATGACTGTTTCTTTTGCTGTGCAGAAGCTGTGGAGTTTGATTAGGTCCCATTTGTCTATTTTGGCTTTTGTTGCCAATGCTTTTGGTGTTTTGGTCATGAAGTCCTTGCCTACTCCTATGTCCTGAATGGTTTTGCCTAGATTTTCTTCTAGGGTTTTTATGGTGCCGGGTCTTATGTTTAAGTCTTTAATCCACCTGGAGTTAATTTTAGTGTAAGGTGTCAGGAAGGGGTCCAGTTTCTGCTTTCTGCACATGGCTAGCCAGTTTTCCCAACACCATTTATTAAACAGGGAATCCTTTCCCAATTGCTTGTTTTTGTCAGGTTTATCAAAGATTGTATCGTTGTAGATATGTTGTGTTGCCTCTGATGCCTCTGTTCTATTCCATTGGTCTATATGTCTGTTTTGGTACCAGTACCATGCTCTTTTGATTACTGTAGCCTTGTAGTATAGTTTGAAGTCTGGTAGTGTGATGCCTCCTGCTGTGTTCTTTTTGCTTAGAATTGACTTGGCTATGTGGGCTCTCTTTTGGTTCCATATGAAGTTTAAGGTTGTTTTTCCAGTTCTGTGCAGAAGGTCATTGGTAGCTTGATTTTTGCACATTAATTTTGTATCCTGAGACTGCCAAAGTTGTTTATCACCTTTAGAAGCTTTTGGGCTGAGATGATGGGATTTTCTATATACAGGATCATGTCATCTGCAAACGGAGATAGTTTGACTTCCTCTCTTCCTATTGAAATATGCTTTATTTCTTCCTCTCATCTGATTGCCCTGGCCAGCACTTCTATTACTATGTTAAATAGGAGTGGTGAGAGAGGGCATCCTTGTCTTGTGCCAGTTTTCTAGGGGAATGCTTACAGCTTTTGACTGTTCAGTATATTGGCTGTGAGTCTCTCATAAATGGCTCTTATTATTTAGAGGCATGTTCCATCAATACTTAGTTTATTGAGAGTTTTTAACATTAAGTCATGTTGAATTTTATTGAAGGCCTTTTCTGAATCTATTGAGATAATCATGTGGTCTTTGTCTTTAGTTCTCTTTATGTGATGAATTATGTTTATTAATTTGTGTATGTTGAATCAGCCTTGCATCCCAGGAATGAAGCTGACCTGATTGTGGTGAATAAGCTTTTTGATATGCTGCAGGATTCAGTTTGCCAGTATTTTATTGACAATTTTTGCACTGATGTTCATCGGGAATATTGACCTGAAGTTTTCTTTTTCTTGTTGTATCTCTGCCAGGTTTTGATATCAGTACAATGCTGGACTCATAAAGTAGGTTAGGGAAGAGTCCCTTCTTTTCAATTGTTTGGAATAGTTTCAGAAATGGTGCCAGCTCCTCTTTGTACTTACGGTAGAATTCAGCTGTAAATCCATCTAATCCGGGGCTTTTTTTTTTTTTTTTTTTGGTTGGTAGGTTATTCATTACTGCCTCAATTTTAGAACTTGTTATTGGATTGTTCAGGGATTCAACTTCTTCCTGGTTCAGTCTTGGGAGGATGTTTGTGTCCAGGAATTTATTCATTTATTTCAGATTTTCCAGTTTATTTACATGGAGGTGTTTATAACATTCCCTGATGATTGTGTGTATTTCTGTGGAGTCAGTGGCGATACTCCCTTTATCATTTTTTGTTGTGTCTACTTGATTCTTCTCTTTTTTCTTCTTTATTAGTCTAGCTAATGGTCTATTTTATTATTATTACTTCTTTTCAAAAAACCAGCTCCTGGATTTGCTGATTTTTTTGAAGAGTTTTTGTGTCTCTATCTCCTTCAGTTCCTTTCTGCTCTTGGTTATTTCTTGGCTTCTGCTAGCTTTGGGATTTGTTTGCTCGTGGCTCTCTAGTTCTTTCAGTTGTGATGTTAGGGTGTCACTTCGAGAACTTTCTAGCTTTTTGATGTGGACATTTTAGTGCTATCAACTTCCCTCTTAACACTACTTTAGCTGCATCCCAGGAATTCTGGTGTATTGTCTTTTTGTTCTCATTGACTTCAAAGAACTTATTGATTTCTGCCTTAATTTCATTATTTACCCAGGAGAGTCATTCAGGAGCAGGTTGTTCAATTTCCATATAGTTGTGTGGTTTTGAGTGAGTTTCTTAATCTTGAGTTTGAATTTGTTTGTGAGTTGTTGGCCAAGAGACTGTTATGATTTCAGTTCTTTTGCATTTGCTGATATTTCCTCATACTTTGGAATCAACTAGCCCTCATTTCCTCCAGCCACAATGACCCTTTTACAATCCTTAGACAGGTCAATCATGCTTCTGCTTAGAGTATTTTTGTTATGTTTTCCACTCCTTTGGATTCTCTTGCCTTAGGTAACTGCTTGGCTCACTCCCTCTCTATCTTAAGTCTCTGCTTAAATTTCACCTTTGCAAAGCGGCCTCTTCTGACAAATTAATACTAAACCTTTGCCATTTCCTCTCCTATCATCTCTCTGTCCTCTACTTTCAACCTTCCTTTCCACAGCAGATCATGTTCTCCCTCTTCCTTATTACCAGCACTACTTTCTACAGTGTATAATTTACTTATTATGTTCTTTGTTGAATCTCAGCCTGCTCCCTCCAGAACACAATCTCCTGGGGTATAGGATTTACAAATGTAAATACACATACACATACTTGTTCCTTGATATATCACAAGTATCTAGAATAAAGCCTAGACAGTCTTACACATTCAGTAAATATTTTTGGAATGAATTAAAGATCATCATCAATTTGAAGTTTTAAGGGACTCATTGCTAGGAAATGACAAAGTCTAAAAAGAGAACCTTGAGTGCTTATAATTAAAGGCAATAATCAGCCCTTTCAAGTATGCCAACGGGAAGAAAGGTCCTAAAGCTGTGCAGTCCTGGGAAGGGGAACATCCCCCATTCCCCCACCCCTGACTTCCCACCCCACCAGCCCCCATGCTCACTTCAGGTGTGTCAAGAAATTCTTCAAAACTAGAACAACTTTAGTCAACCAGATTGCCCCTGGGGGCTTCATTCTACTGTGGAGGAAGGGATCATTACTCTTTCCCACAGGGATGAGTATCACAGACCACTCACCATTCTGTGGCCTCTTCTCTATTTTTCAAAGGAAGCTCTTATTATGATGAGAATATGGTACTTTGACTGTGGTACTTTGAGTGTGTTGGCATGATCAGATTTCTCATTAATTGGGACCACTGACTACTTGTTGGGCCATGAGGAACCACAACTGGAACTTATCAAGAAGAATTCACAGTTCTCAGTGCTCTTAAACTCAGCACAGAACCCAGAAACTGGATATGACTGTTGGTGTCTCCTTGAAAAGAGAATGGTGTATTTTGTATTTTCAGTTGAGCATAGAATATTTGTATGAGACTATGTATGTCATGTTTAGAATTAGATGTATGCAAAAAAGAAAGTATGTGGACCTGGGCACTGATGATGATGGTTTGTAAGAACAATAATTATTAGTTTAAATTTAAAAAATGGAAAGATGTACAAATTATAATAGATTGCTGGAATATTACAAAGTAAATAAGCTCAAGTAACCAACATTCAGATCAGGAAGGAATACAGGCAGCATTTCAAAAGCCCCTCTACCTTATGCCAATTACATAGCCTTCTTTCTCCCCAGAGGTGACCACTCTCATACCTCTACCATCGTGGATTACTTCTGCTTGTGTTTGGCTTTAATAAATGGAATCACGCAGTTTCTGTTGTTTTAGTATCTCATTATTTTGAATTATATGTTTGTAAGGTTATTTTTTTTTCAAATACCAGGTTTTTTTTTTTTTTTTTTTCATTTTCATGCTGTATAGTTTTCAATTACCATGCATACCACAATTTAACCATTCTACTGCTTATGGGCATTTGTTCTTTTTTTAGTTTGGGGTTACATTAGCATTCTTAAATATACATTTTTAAATATGTGTACACATTTCCACTGGTTATCTAGGAGTGAGTGTGGATTTGCTAGGTCATAGGGTAAATGTTCATGCATATATTCAGATTAAGTAAATGCTGATAAACACTTCTTAAAGGTTACTGTACCAATTTGCACTCCCATCAGCAGTCTGTGAGAATTTCATGTATTCTGCAATTATCAGTTGTTTTAATGCTAGCCACTATAGTGAAGGTATAATGGCATTTGTTGTAATTGTATTTGCATTTTCTTGCTGACAAATGAGAAGTGAGCATATTTTCATTGTTTGCTTTATTTCATTTTTGTTTTTCGACCACCTATTCTCTTTTATCTGTTAAATTTTGTTTCTTACTGATTTACAAAAGTTCTTATATATTACAACTACAAATAAACCTTTTGATAATATATGAATTGCAGATATATATACCCAACCGATGGATTAATTTTTCACTTCCTTAATATTATCATTTGGTGAACAAAATTAATAAATTTTCATGAATCTTAATTTCTCTATTTTATTTTATGACTTTTGCATTATTGTCTTTTCATTATGGGGTGTTTGCTAACCACAAGGTCGTCGAGCTACTCTTCTATAGTATCTTTCAGAAGCTTTGTTGTATACCCTTTTATATTTAGCTCTATAGCAAATGTGGAATTGAGTTTTATAAAAAAGTACAATGTTATGTGTCATGTTTCTATGTTTTTCTATTTTAATGTACATTTAAATAGCATTACTTATTGAAAAGATCACCATTTCCCTGTTGCTTTGAAGTGCCACCTTTGACAAAAATTGAGTGTTTATATATGTGCAGTTCTATTTTTAGAAGATCTGTTTTGTTTTATGGTCTATTTTTGTAGCTTTGCACGAATCTTATACTATTTTAATATTACCAGTTAATATTGCCAGACAACTATCAATTTATTATAAAACTCTTCTTTGTTCTTTTTCCTTAAGAAAATTTTGGTTGTTTCCTGGACTTTTGCATTTCCATATATATTTTAAGATCATCTTGATGTATTCCATAAAAAAATTCTTGCTAGGATTTTGTTTGACAGTTTACTGAATCTATAAATAAATATGCAGAGAATCAATATGGTAACATTATTGAGGTTTTCAATTCATGAACATAGTACATTCCTCAATTTTGATGTTTTAAATTTCTCTATCCATGTCTTATAGTTTTTTCTTAGTGCTCTTACACGACTTTTGTAGATTTATTCCAATTATTCATAATTGTTTGATGCTATTATAAGTGATGTCTTTTAAATTTTACATTTCTATTTCTATTTTGGGTTACATCGAAATAAAATTGACTTTTAAATTATTTTTACATTTTTATTTATTTTTATTTTTATTTCCATAGGTTTTTAGGGAACAAGTGGCATTTGGTTATATGAGTAAGTTCTTTTTTTTTAGATAACAGGTGACCAGGACATGCAGGGGACCTTGACCATTGTCCTGCATCAAATAAACATCCACTTTATCCCTAGAATGAAAATGATTGGTTCCTTTTTCTTGCTAGTAGACATAAAACTATAAAGCACATATTTGTCCATACAGATTTTTCATACTTGAGATTTTTTCTTTATTTATTTATGGGTATTGAAAACCTCTTTTATGCCAATAATTATGCTTAATAATGGCCAAGCAATATTTAATTTAAACCTGTGAGTAGGTGTGATGTGGTACTGATAAGAGTGTATATTCTGTGTATTTAAAATGGAGAGTTCTATAAATGTTTATTAAGTTTACCTGTTATGGATTTGAGTTCAAGTCCTGGATATCCTTATTAATTTTCTGTCTCGTTGATCTATCTAATATTGATGTTGAATATTACTTACATATATGAGTAAGTTCTTTGGTGGTGATTTGTGAGATTTTGGTGCACCTATCACCCGAGGAGCATACACTAAACCCAATTTGTGGATTTTTATCCCTCGCTCTCTGTAATTCATTTTTATGTAATAAATTTGTAAATAAAATATTACTTATTAATTTACTTATTAAATTAACCTATTAATTATAATGCTTATGGATTCTTTTGGATTTTCTATGTTAATACTAATGTCATTAGCAAATAACGACTATTTCATTCTTTCCTTTCTAACCCTTATACATTTCATTATCATTATTCATGGAAATTCTATTCAGTAAGTTACTATAAGTTGTATTCTATAATGTAGCAACAAACATTGGATTAGTGAATACTGAATCATTGCTCCAAGGAGACATACAGGGTTAAGTTGTTGTGCACCTCTGATCACAACTTTTAAAATTAATATATCCATGTAAACTTGTTTAATATAGATTGTTGATTCATTAACATTGAACTCATGGCATTCGACATTGTAACTGATGCCTGAATACAGTTTATGTAGCACATATATTTTCTACATACAGCACATGAAAGCCTTCTGGCTTTGGAACAGTAGACAGCACTTCAGCACTATGCTTGGGGGCTGTTTTAAACAGTGTAATCACCAATAAAAATACAACAATGAGGCACTAAATAGACCAAGGAAAGGACACTTGTTTACAGTATGAGCACTGAAACAAAAAGGCAAAGCAAGGCCTGTTCATTCTCAGCTGGGAATATGAGTATCGGTGAGTAAATTTCGCACTGTGCTCCAAGTGCCTGCCAATGACTGCAAAAGTGCAGAACCGATTTTGAGGGACAAATTTCTGCCAGTAGGTGAATTTGCAAAAACTGAATTCTTGTATCAAATTAAGGAACTTCTCCTTTATTAGCAGTTACCAGGGTTTTAAAAACTAATAGTATCTATTTTATTTAGTTATAATTAAGTGAAAACCTCTGCCATTTTCCTGAATGACAAGGTAATTTTCTTAAGTCAATTAATTTGTCAATTTAATGTAGTTTCAATTCCAAATCTAAGAAGTTGTGTGTGTGTGTGTGTGTGTTTGTGCATGTGTTTGTGTGTATACAAGGGGTGATGAAGAAGGACACTATCTTTCAAACACTTAAATACATCTTAAGAGTGCCCTACACTTTGGGTGGAAAAATACAGAGTTACATTTTAGATAGATTAAAACATTGGCTTTTCCTGTTATTATCACACTTTTTAAGAATATTTAGTGCTCATTGTTATGTGTATCCAGCTCCTCCTTCAGGTGTGGAGGACTGTCACTCCAGCTGCTGGGAAGGAAAGAAGTAAGATTGGGCAGAGGGGGAACCCAAGAGCACTTTTGATAAAGTCCTGCATGTTAATCTCCACCTCAGAGTTGGCTCCAACCTACCTTCAGGTACTTTTGGTATACAATGGGCAGGGGCCAGATATCCCCAGCATCCTGAACTGAGGACTGTTTTGTCCAGCAAAGAATAGTCTCGATTTTGTATAGTTTTTAAAAATACATCATCAGACATTCATGTACTTAGAAAATTACAGAAAAATTACAAAAAACTGTAATTTTCAGATCTTAGAACTGAGTTATTTTAAATATAAAAATGCAGAGATTTAGAATTTTGCAAGATTCTATTGTTTTACTGATTTTTATCAACAATGCAACTACAATGTAAAAGGAAAGAAGTTTGTGTTGTGTTTTGTTTGGAATTTTCCCAATCATTGTTCACTGTTGTGAAAACTAAGGCAGTAACATGAGTGTCATTCATGGCACTTGTGTTAACATAACACATTGATAATACATTGCATATAAAGCTGTCTCACCCATGCTGAGTCTATATTCAGGGACAAACATCTGACTGTCTTGTCATGTATTCAAATTCAAATGTATTTGTACATTCATAATAAAATATTGACTTGCAGGGTATTTTATAATAAATTATTTTTATTTTCTCTCCCTTATAATTAAGACCTTTTGCAATCACAGGTGTATCAATTCAATAATTTTGTCAAATCTCCTATTCCAATTTCCCACAAAATATCCTTTTTAGTTTATTTTTTTAAAATTTTGGATCTAGAAGCCAATCAGATATTGGGTTTTATTGTTATGTCTCTTTAGACTCTTTTATTCTAGAATGGCTCTTCCACAAACGTTCTTTGTGACATTGATATTGTGCAGTGGTTTTGTGTATTGTCTCACATGTCATATGTCTATGATTAGGATTTCTCTGATTGTTTCTTCATTATCAGATTCTCTTTGAAACACTTTTTTGGTAAAAGTACTCATAGGTAAAATGGTGTTCTTACCAATGTGTTACATTGAGAAGCAAATAATATCAGCTTGTCCTATTACTGTTAAATTTAATCACTTGGTATTCTTCCATAAAAACATCTTTCAACACTGTGTAATTAGTTCATCATTTTGGGGGTAACACTTTTAAACAATATGAATATCCTGTTTTAGAAGAATAATTTACACAATGGTTTTAGCCTGCATTGATGATTGTTGCCTGAATCAATTATTCCATTAGGAATTCCAAAACAGTGACTTTCTAATTCTGGAATTTCTTCTGGATGTATTAGCTGTCATCCTTTTGTCAAGAAGAGTGTGCTTTCTTCCCTTTCCCTGCCTCTTTTGAATATCATTCAGAACTTTATTATTTATTAATAAATAAATAAATAATAGATGGAGTTTTGCTCTTGTTGTCCAGGCTGGAGTGTAAAGGCGCAATCTCTGCTCACTGTAATCTCTGCCTCCTGGGTTCAAGAGATTCTCCTGCCTCAGCCTCCCAAGTAGCTCGGATCACAGGCGTGTGCCACCATACCCAGATTATTTTGTATTTTTAGTTAGAGACAGGGTTTCTCCATGTTGGTCAGTTTGGTCTTGAACTCCTGACCTTAAGTGATCCACCTGCCTCAGTCTCCCAGTGTGCTGGGATTACAGGAGTGGGCCACTGTATCTGGCCCAGAACTCTACTTATTTAAAAATTCAGTGCCTTATAATATATTGTTTGATCATTATTTTTTACTCAAATTCACCTGCAGTTTGCTAATGGTACTCCTTGGATCTTGTATCCATCAGTTTGGGCGCACTTTCTTACTTGTGGCAAACAAAGTGCTCTATTCACTCATTGTACGTTTCTTCTTCTGACCGATGTGCTTATTGCTACTGCGAGTATCACTGCTTCTAGATTATATATGAATCTACTTATAAATCTGTAATATCTGTCTGTCAGTCATCCATTTATTGAGAGTGAGTTCAGACTGATATCTGGAATTTCCATTCAATATACAGAATTCTTCTCTCTATTTCCATATCTTGTTCAACAGTATCAATGTACATACTCATTGGCTCTTTTCTACAATCCAAAAAATATTTTCAGAATTGCTCTACTGATGCCACATCAACAGCAAACTAAGTAAAGTTCACAATTTCTTGGCAGTCCTTTTTGTCTTTAGACCATACCCCACTTAGGGAATAATCAGGATATATCCCACTTAGGGTGCAATCAAGTTACTTGACTTAATATTTTTCCATATGATTATTTTATTAATTTGATATAGCTATATAGGTTCATTTTTTTTTCTGACTGGTGTCCTATTTTACTTTTTTTATCCAATTCTTGTGAATTTTGTTTTATTTTTGGACTGTGAAAACAGTAATATGTTCAAAAGTAAAGTTTATATAAAAATATGTGCTCAGATAAATCTTACTCTCTTTTTGAGTTCTCTTCTTATTTCTCCTACCTTTTGTGGTAATCCATGACATTAATTTTGGATATGTCCTTCCATCTTACCTTCCTAGTTTTTTTCTGTATAAATAAGCAAATACAAATATATCTTTCCTCTTCTCTTTTTAAAATAAAAGCTACATACTTTTTTTTGCTTTTATCATTTAACCAGTATGTTGAAAATCATGCCATATCAAAAATTACAGACTTCACTATTCTTCCCAGCTGTAGAGTATTACATTGTGTGGATGTAATGTAGTTTATTCAACTCTTCTACTATTTATGAGTAATGACATTGTTTCTAGTATTTGCAGTTAGACAGAGTGCCACAGTGAGGTCCCTAATTTGTATGTTTTTGTATTGTTGGAGATAGACATTTAGCTTTAATTTCTAGAAAAATGAGATTGCTACAGAAAAAGGTAAGTGGATATGTTGTTTTGTGAGTTATTGCTAAGTTCTATTCCATGTAGACTTTATCATTTTGGATGTGTGTATGCAATAATGTATGACAGAACCAGTAATGTACCGTAGAACCTGTTTCCCATAGTCTTGTTGACAGTGTTTAATGAATATTTGAGAATATGATAGATGCCATACATGATGTCTGTGTATTTTTGTTTCTCTTGTGTTGAACATCTTTTCATGTGTTTAAGTGAGGTTGAACATTTTTTCATAAGTTTAAGTATCGTTTATTTATACATCTCTGTGTGTGCTTGAGGGAGAAGGGGAGGGGAAGAGAAAGAGAAACAGAGAGAGAGAGAGAGAGAGAGAGTTGGGGAGTGAGAAGGCAGAGGAGTTATTCATGTCCTTTGCCTATTTTCTTCATCTGGTTTTTACATTTTCCCTCATATTTTAAGAGTTATATATATATATATGTATATATATATATTTTGCCATGTACTTTTTAGTTTCAGTTTTGGCTCTCAAATTCTTCCAAGTCTTGTTTCATGAAAAAAATATGTAAACATGACTAAAAGAGACATGAAATCAAGGTGTGCCATGTAGCTTATGTTTCCTTCCTTGTTACTGTTATGGAGTCTTCATCTGTAGATTTCAGCTGGTTCAGCAGTGTTTGTGCAGTGTGTCTGGAATGATATCCACAACTTAGAGGAGCATTTCAGAAATTTGCACAGAGGATGCACCACATGGGTATTTACTGTAGAGAACTAAAGCAATTTTCATCGTGTACTTAGTTAATTCACTCAAGTAGATAAATACTTTATGAAGATTATTAAATTGTTTTATTGAATTTTTGTAGCAAACACAGCTGTGTTCTACTATTACATAAATTACCTCTTATTAAAGAAGTACCTTAAGAATATGTTTAAAACTATACAATGCGTTCACAGTTGTACTGCAAAGTATGAAGATAAAAATACATCATTCATTGCCATCAGAACAAGGGGTTTTTCACTCTACGTTTTAGGTGTTGGTTTAATGAACCTGATTTATTTTCCTTTGTCATCCCTTTGACAATTTTTATGTATGTCATTTCTTCATCTAAGTACTTTAATGCATTCTTTTCAATCCTCTTTTCATTTCCCAACTAGTTATCAAAATACAAATAAATGCTATTAAAAACTCAATTAACTTATTAGATGTATATGCCAGAATTTGTGGATTTATTCTTAAACTCTTAAATCTGCGAGAGCATTGGCATGTATAGGACAGTTGACTTAAACAGATTGCAAAATATTCAGGAGCAAGGTAAACTTATAAAGATTGTTTAGAACTTTGTTTTTAAATGTATACATTTATATTTGTTTACAGAAAGTTACTCTCAGCATAGATATTTTGGTAAAACAGGAAAAGATTTCTAAAAACCTGCCTAGTTCCAACATAGTTAAACACACAGAGTGTGGTTATTTTAGCATGGTTTCCTATCTATTAGTCTATACATAGCTTTTTAAACATATATATCCAGCTTTGTGTATCTCCATTTATAATACTATATAATATTTTATTTCACCAGATGTAAAATAATTTACATAACATTTTAATAATATTATATTTTTTCTGTATTTTAAAATGAATTTCTGTTTAATTGAATGTAAGTAAGCTTTCCATTTGACTCTAAACATTTGTAGAAATAGCTATAGAAGAGAAGAAAAGTATAGTTAAAGCCTTGAATACCAGGTAAATTGATTTTTAAAATCGCTGTATTTATTGCTTTAGTCTCATATGGTACTGCTAAGAATAACAAAATGATATTGAACTGAACAATTGGCAGAATTACACATTCTTCTTCAGAAATCAATGCTAATGTGTTTCATGATGCATATATTTATGTATTGGTACTCATGGGAACTGTTTTTATTTAGTTCATACACTTACTAATTACCTCCTAATTGCATGGTCTATTTAAAGATGTGTGGAGAATAAAATAAGTACTTTCTACTTCTAAGGATTTTAATCCTAGTCAATGGTAAAAATTTATAATTTTTTTATGAATCATATAACATGTATAAATTTTTGATATAACTTAAAAGTTTAAGATTGGAGATAGAGAGATTGCCTTTTATGCATTAGGAAAGAGAGCAATGTATATTTACAAATTGATAAATACTTGGAACTACATTTGAAAAAAAGTCAGTACAGAAAAATATCAGCAAATATTGCTAAAAGACAACAAACTGTAAGATGGTAGTCTAAGGAAACAAAGTTGTAAGCCCTTTACTGGTATACCAATGCTTTTCTTAAACTATTGACAATTTTTAACTTTTTGAGACAAGGTCTCACTCTGTCGCCCAGGCTGGAGTTCAGTGGTGTGATCATGGCTCACTTCAGCTTTGACCTCCTGGGCTCAAGTGATCCTCCCCTCTTCAGCCTCCCAAGTAACTGGGACCACACTCACACGAGCCACCACACCCAGATAATTTTTAGAATTTTTTTGTAGTGGCAAGGTCTCACTAAGTTGCCAAGGCTAGTTGTAAACTCTCAGCCTCAAGCAATCCTTCCACCTTGGCCTCCCAAAGTATTGAGATTACAAGCAGGATTTTACCATGAGCCACTGTACCCAGCCAATTTTTCCTTTTTCATTTCATTTCATTTCTTTTTTTTTTTTTGAGATGGAGTTTCGTTCTTTTTGCCTAGGCTGGAGTGCAATGGCACAATCTTAGCTCACTGCAACCTCTGCCTCCCAGGTACAAACGATTATTCTACCTCAGCCTCCCAGAGTAGCTGGGATTACAGTCACCTGCCACCACACCTGACTAATTTTTGTATTTTTAGTAGAGACAGGATTTCGCCCCGTTGGCCATGCTGGTGTCAAACTCCTGACTTCAGGTAATTCACCTGAGGCATGAGCCACTGTGCCCGGCTTAATTTTTTCCTTTTTACAACACCGTTTTTCTGGTTGGACTGCTGTAGCACATTTTTCTGGGTTTCTACTTTCCTTATCTCCCTTCCTCTTTTAGTTCCTGAACTGTGAGCATTTTTCAAGACTACCTTCTGAGTCATTCTTCTTGACCCCTTCCTTATTCCTCAGAGAAATCACGGGCTCTTAAAACTTCAACACTCCAGCTCCCTGTGCACTACTTTACAGAAGTCTCCTCCACAGGCCAGGGGCGGTGGCTCAGGCCTGTAATCCCAGCACTTTGGGAGGCTGAGGCAGGTGGATCACCTGAGGTCAGGAGTTCAAGACCAGCCTGGTCAACATGGTGAAACCCTGTCTCTACTAAAAATACAAAAATTAGCCGGGCATGGTGATGTGTGCCTGTAATCCCAGCTACTTGGGAGGCTGAGGTAGGAGAATTGAATTGCTTGAACCAGGAAGGCAGAGGTTACGGTGAGCCAAGATTGAGCCACTGCACTCCAGCCTGAGCAACAGAGACTCTCAAAAAAAAAAAAAAAAAAAAAAAAAAACCTCAAAGCCTCCTTTACATATATGATTAGCCATGGTTTTTCTTCCAATTTGATTTCTTTATTTGGTAGGAAGGGAAGGAAAGATAAATAATTATGATATTTCCTTAGCGGGGATTCAAGGACAATTAGGACAATTGCAAACCAAGCCCTTCTTGCCACATGAAAAATGAACACATTTTAATTCCTCCCTCTCTTTATATTCAGCCAAGCCCCGATGAGACTTCCTTTGTGCTGCTCACATTTATTTCACTCACTTCACTTCCAGCTGTCATAATGCAGACACTTATCATCTGACCCTGATTTAAGGTGATATTCTTCTAACTTCTTCACTGTCTGCTGAGTCGCCAGATGAATCTTCTTAAAAAAGAAATTAGAAGAGTATCACTCTAATATGAATCTTCCCAAAATATGTCTTTCATAATAACTTTCCTGTTTACAATTCTTAGAATTTTCGCATTACCAATAGGGTAATGTCCACTTCTAGCTTTCTGCGCCTGACCTCAATCTATGTTTCCAGATTTTTCTTTCTTCATTCTTCTCCGATTTGTGCTCTGTTTTGGTTTGTGCCCTTTCTCTGTTCCTTTCTGCCTTTAAATGTTTAATACCAGTTAAAGTCTCTTGTCTTTCCCGAAGTCTTCTTTATGAACTTGAAGACTTCTTTATCAACTTTACAAACATTTGCAAGCATGTATTTGTTTCGACTTTAAGCGTGTGTGGCAATAGGATACCAAATTCAATCCATAATTGTTGATGTGCTGGGTGTGGTGTACAACAAAAAAGTTACGTTTAACCCATAATCTTGAGGAATGCACAGTCTCCACCTGTGCTGCTCAGTTGGGAGGCTGCTCACCACCTGCGGCTATAGAGCACTTGTAATGTGGTTCCTGTGACTGAGACACTGAGTTTGTCATTTAGTTTTAATTCATTTATATTTAATTCAGAATCTGAAGCAGTGTAAATAACATTTTTATATTAAACACAACGCTGTTTGGGGTAGGACAATATTTTACTTAATTGTTGTGCCACATAAAATATTATTACATCACAATGTATGTTTGGTGAGGGTGGATGGTGGCATGGACTTCATTTCTAGATAAATGCATCATCCATCCAGTCAGTATCACTGAACTGACTCAATTCCAAATATGTTTTCTAAGCACTGATAAAACAGTTAATGTGTTCAGGTTGTTAAGACAGCCAAAGTCACAATAACTAATTGTAAGGTACTATGTTGAAGATATCAATTATACTTCAATTATAATTAAAGTATTTTTTCTAGTTAAAAATAAGTATGGACATATATTTTTAGCTTTAAAATGAAGGCATGCTGCTGATTTCAAATCTAGAGTTGCAGAAGCTAGCACTATGCCTGGAGGACTGAAAGAGAGAGAAAGAATGAGAGAAATTGGAAGAAGATATTTCCCAACAATGAATAGCAATTGTGATTTATTGTGGCAGAGCAACACCCAAAAGGCTTTCAAAGTTGTTGTGAAAAAACTTTTTATGATAATAAAGTGGATAATATTTAGATGTATATTCAGGAAATACACAGTGAATTTAATAATGATTTTCCTCTTAATAGTTACAAGTCAGTTTTCCAAGATGGCACAGTAGGAACAACTCAGAATTGCAGCTCTCAGTGAAGACGCAGAGGGTGAGTCCTAGCCATATTTCCAGACGGATCTTTGTTGCCCACAGAACAGGGAAATTCCCAGGTGTAGGAGAGACACGGGAAGCCAGTGCAGCCCTCTCGGCTTGCGTGGGCCATTTCGGCCGGCACTGCAGTGCAGCAGCACCCCACACAAACCACGCTATTCTGGGTGCCCTATTAAACTGGCAATCTGAGATTTGGGAGGGCAGATCAGCATATCCATCTGATTAAACGGGACTTGGATAGTGAGCCAGACAAGGAAATTCCCGGGAAGCGACATCTGAGCCGGTGCAGTGGGCCCCTGCACGGGAAATCACACAGATCCCGGTGCCCTACCAGCAGGTGACTAAAACACCTGGGAGAGAGTCAATCGTTCAACTTTTAAAAAAAAAAAAGAGGGAGAAAGGGCTCTGAGGCAGGGAGCCAGGTGATCAGGCTCGGCAGGTCCACCCCCACAGGGAAAAACAAAAAGGTGATTGGAAACGCTCGGGGTTGAGAGTTTCACTGTGGGCACAGCTGAATCCAGGACAGTGCAGCTCCATGGGGGAGGGGCAGCCGCCACTACCAAGGCATTCCACCCCTACTGAGGTACACGCCCATTGCTGACACAGCCTGCCGTTGCCAAGGCAACCCGCCATAACAGAGAGACTCCACCAACAGAGCGGAGCCCACAACAGCAGGGCAGAGCCCAGGACAGCAGGGCGGAGTCCACAGTGGCAGGGCAGAGCCCACAGCAGCAGGGCAGAGCTCTCAGCAGCAGGGACTGCAGTGGACCTCAGCAGTTGCAGAGCAGAGAGTCTAGACTGTTAGAAGGAAAACTAATTAGCAAAAATACTTCAGCATCAACAATCTGGGCATACACTCAGAGTCCCAATTGAAGAGCCAGCAACTACCCAGACGACACGTGGATAAATCCATAAAGATGGGAAGAAACCGGCGCAAAAAGGAGGAAAACACCCAAAACCAAAACACCTCACCTCCTACAAAGGACCAAAACTCCTCACCAGCAAGGGAACAAAGCTGGACGGAGAATGAGTGTGATGAAATGACGGAATCAGACTTCAGAAGGTGGATAATGAGAAACTTCTCTGAACTAAAAGAACATGTTCTAAATCAATGCAAAGAAACTAAGAACCTTGAAAAAAGATTTGAGGAAATGATAACAAGAATGGACAACTTAGAGAGGAATATGAATGAATTGAAGGAGCTGAAAAACACAACATGAGAACTTCACGAAGCATGCACGTTTCAACAGCTGAATTGACCAAGCAGAAGAAAGAATATCAGAAGTCGAAGATTAACTCAATGAAATTAAACCAGAAACCAAGATTAGAGAAAAAAGTGCAAAAAGGAATGAACAAAGTCTCCAAGAAATGTGGGACTATGTGAGGAGACCTAACCTACGTTTGATAGTTGTACCAGAATTTGACAAAGAGAATGAATCCAAGCTGGAAAATACTCTTCAGGATATTATCCAGGAAAATTTCCCCAACCTAGCAAGGCAGGCCAATATTTAAGTCCAGGAAATACAGAGAACACCACAAAGATATTCCGCAAGAAGAGCAACCCCAAGGCACATAATCGTCAGATTCACCAGGGTTGAAATGAAGGAGAAAATACTAAGGGCAGCCAGAGAGAAAGGTCGGGTCACCCACAAAGGGAAGCCCATCAGACTCACAGCAGATCTCTTGGCAGAAACTCCACAAGCCAGAAGACAGTGGGGGCCAATATTCAACATCCTTAAAGAAAAGAACTTTCAACCCAGAATTTCATATCCAGCCAAACTGAGCTTCATAAGTGAAGAAAAAATAAAATCCTTTGCAAACAAGCAAGTACTCAGAGATTTTGTCACCACCAGGCCTGCTTTACAAGAGCTCCTGAAAGAGGCACTATACATAGAGAGGAACACCCAGTACCAGCCATTCTAAAAACATACCAAATGCTAAAGAGCATCACCAAAAAGAAGAATCTGCATCAACTAATGGGCAAAACAGCCAGCTAGCATCAAAATGGCAGTATCAAATTCACACATAACAATATTAACCCTAAATGTAAATGGGCTAAATGCGCCAGTCAAAAGACACAGACTGGCAAAATGGATAAAAATCAAAAACCCATCGGTGTGCTGTATCCAGGAAACCCATCTCACATGCAAGGATACACAAAGGCTCAAAATAAAGGGATGGTGGAAGATTTACCAAGCAAATGGAGAGCAAAAAAAAAGCAGGAGTTGCAATTCTCTTCTCTGATAAAATAGACTTTAAAGCAACAAAGATCAAAAGAGACAAAGAAGGTCATTATATAATGGCAAAAGGATCGATATAACAAGAAGAGCTAATGATTCTAAATATATATGGACCGAATACAGGAGCACCCAGATATATAAGGCAAGATCTTAACGACTTACAAAGAGACTTAGACTCCCACACAATAATAGTGGGAGACTTTAACACTCCACTGTCAATGTTAGACAGATTAACCAGACAGAAAATCAACAAGGATATCCAGGGCTTGAACTCAGACATGAAACAAGCAAACCTGATAGACATTTACAGAACTCTCCACCCCAAAATCACAGAATATACATTCTTCTCAGCACCACATCACACCTACTCTAAAATTGACCACATCATAGGAAGTAAAGTACTCCTCAGCAAATGCAAAACAACTGAAATCATAACAAACAGTCTCTCAGACCATAGTGCAATCAAGTTAGAACTCAGAATTCAGAAACTAACTCAGAACCACACAGGGTCATGGAAACTGAACAACTGGCTCTTGAATGTTGATTGGATAAACAATGAAATGAAGGCAGAAATAAAGAGGTTCTTCAAAACCAACAAGAATGAAGACACAACATACCAGAATCTCTGGGACACATTTAAAGCAGTCTCTAGAGGAAAATCTATAGCAATAGGTGCCCACATGAGAAGAGTGGAGAGATCCAAAATTGATACCCTATCATCAAAATTGAAAGAGCTAGAGGAGCAAGATCAACAAAACTCAAAACCTAGCAGAAGACAAGAAATAACTAAGATCAGAGCTGAACTGAAGGAGATTGAGACACGAAAAACCCTTCAAAAATCAATAAATCCAAGAGCTGTTTTTTTAAAAGATCAACAAAATAGACAGACCACTAGCCAGACTGATAAAAAAGAAAAGAGAGAACAACCAAATATATGCAATAAAAAACGATAAAGGGGAAATCACCACATATTCCACAGAAATTCAAACCATCATCAGAGAATACTACAAACAACTCTATGCACATAAACTAGTAAACCTGGAAGAAATGGATAAATTCCTGGACACCTGTGTCCTCCCAAGTCTAAACCAGGAGGAAGCTGAAACTATGAATAGACCAATAACAAGGTCTGAAGTCGAGGCAGCAATTAAGAGCCTACCACACAAAAAAAGCCCAGGTCCAGATGGGTTCACAGCCGAATTCTACCAGACACACAAAGAGGAGCTGGTACTATTTCTTCTGAAACTATTCCAAATAATCCAAAAAGAGGGAATCCTTCCCAAATCATTTTATGAGACCAACATCATCCTGATACCAAACCCAGCAGAAACTCAACAAGAAAAGAAAACTTCAGGCCAATATCCATGATGAACATAGATGCAAAAATCTTCAATAAAATACAAGCAAACTGATTGAAACAGCACATCAAAAAACTTATCCATCATGATCAAGTAGGATTCATCCCGGGGATGCAAGCCTGATTCAACATACACAAGTCTATAAACGTAATTCACCACATAAACAGAACCAAAAACAAAAACCACATGATTATCTCAATTGACACAGAGAAGGCATTTGACAAAATTCAACAGCCCTTTATGCTAAAAACCCTCAATAAACTCGGTATCGATGGAACGTATCTCAAAGTAATAAAAGCTATTTATGACAAACCAACAGCCAATATCATACTGAATGGGCAAAAACTGAAAGCATTCCCTTTGAAATCTTGCACTAGACAAGGATGCTCTCTCTCACCACTTCCTAGTACTGGAAGTTCTAGCCAGAGCAATCAGGCAAGAAAAAGAAATAAAGGGTATTCAAATAGGAAAGGAGGAAGCCAAATTGTTTCTATTTGCAGATGACATGATAGTATATCTAGAAGACCCCATCGTCTCAGCCCAAAAACTCCTGAAACTGATAAGAAACTTCAGCAAAGTCTCAGGATATAAAATCAATGTGCAAAAATCACAAGCATTCCTCTACACCAATAAAAGACTTAAAGAGAGCCAAATCAAGAATGAACTGCCATTCACAATTGCTACAAAGAGAATAAAATACCTAGGAATACAACTTACAAGGAACGTAAGGGAACTCTTCAAGAAAAACTACAAACCACTGCTCAATGAAATAAGAGAGGACACAAACAGATGGAGAAATATTCCATGTTTATGGTTAGGAAGAATCAATATCATGAAAATGGCTATACTCCCCAAAGTAATTTACCAAATTAACGCTATCCTCATCAAGCTACCATTGACTTCCTTCACAGAACTGGAAAAATCCACCATGAACTTCATATGGAACCAAAAGAGAGCCCACATAGCCAAGTCAATTCTAAGCAAAAAGAACACAGCAGGAGGCATCACACTACCGGACTTCAAACTATACTACAAGGCTACAGTAATCAAAACAGCATGGTACTGGTACCAAAAGAGATATAGACCAATGGAACAGAACAGAGGCATTGGAGGCAACACAACACATCTACAACCACACAATCTTTGATAAACCTGACAAAAACAAGCAATGGGGAAAGGATTCCCTGTTTAATAAATGATGTTGGGAAAACTGGCTAGCCATGTGCAGAAATCAGAAACTGGACCCCTTCCTGACACCTTACACTAAAATTAACTCCAGATGGATTAAAGACTTAAATGTAAGACCCGGCACCATAAAAACCCTAGAAGAAAATCTAGGCAAAACCATTCAGGACATAGGAGTAGGCAAGGACTTCATGACCAGAACATCAAAAGCATTGGCAACAAAAGCCAAAATAAACAAATGGGACCTAATCAAACTCCAGAGCTTCTGCACGTCAAAAGAAACAGTCACTAGAGTGAATTGGCAACCAACAGAATGGGAAAAAATTTTTGCAGTCTACCCATCTGACAAAGGGCTGATATCCAGAATTTACAAAGAACTCAAACAGATTTACAGGAAAAAAACAAACAAGCCCATTCAAAAATGGGCAAAGGATATGAACAGACACTTTACAAAAGAAGACATACATGAGGCCAACAAACATATGAAAAAATGCTCATCATCACTGGTCATCAGAGAGATGCAAATCAAAACCACACTGAGATACCATCTCATGCCATTTAGAATGGCGATCATTAAAAAATCTGGAGACAACAGATGCTGGAGAGGATGTGGAGAAATAGGAACACTTTTACACTGTTGGGGGGAGTGTAAATTAGTTCAACCATTGTGGAAGACAGTGTGGCAATTCCTCAAGGACCTAGAAATAGAAATTCCATTTGACCCAGCAATCCCATTTCAGGGTATATATCCAAAGGACTATAAATCGGTCTACTCTAAAGACACATGCACCTGAATGTTCATTGCAGCACTGTTTACAATAGCAAAGACCTGGAGCTAACTCAAATGCCCATCAATGATAGACTGGACTGGGAAAATGTGGCACATATACACCATGGAATACTATGCAGCAATCAAAAACGATGCGTTCGTGTCCTTTGTAGGGACCTGGATGAATCTGGAGAACATCATCCTCAGCAAACTGACACAAGAACAGAACATGAAATACCACATATTCTCACTCATAGGCGGGTGAGGAAAAATGAGAACCCATGGACACAGGGAAGGGAATACTACACATCAGGGTCTATTGGGCGGAATGGGGAGGGAGAGCGGGAGTGGGAAGCCTGGGGAGAAATGCCAAACGTGGGTGAAGGGCAGGAAGGCAGCAAAACACACTGCCATGTGTGTACCTATGCAACTATTTTGCACGTTCTGCACATGTACCCCAAAACCTAAAATGCAATAATAAAAAGTTACAAGTCCAAAAAGAATCAAAAAAATTAGTTGCCAAAAATAGGGATGAACAGTCCAATCACAACAACCAAATGTTAAAGTAAATACTGTTTAAGTACATCTGAGCTTGTAGCTGGGGCCAATTTGGCTTACATATTTGTGTAAAAAAGAAAGCCATTTTTAGATGAAGAAGTGTAAAAAAGAGTCACTATGTCAAACAAGAAAATTCTGTTTTTAAATCTTGAAGAAAAGCCTTAAAAATATTTTATAAAAACTGAAACATCTATAGTTAATTCACCAGACAGTTGCTTCATAATACAAGACCTTTGTAACTGTATCGATGATCTATTGAATCCAAATTGGAAAAATAGAAAGCGCTTTTTTTTCACTTTAGTTGAGTCTTGCAATAGAAGAGATGCTGTTCAGTTAGCAACATGGGTGCCTTTTGTCTTAAAGGAATTACTTCCAAAGATATGAAGAAGTGTTGCTTCACAACTGCATGGCATAGATAGTTTTGAATCTTTCATATCTCCAAAGAAGAATATAAGCTAATTATGAAATTAATGCTTACTGTGATGACAGCATCTAGTATATTGGAATTTTAAAGTGAAAATGTTTATTAATTTATTCTTTCATTCTGTGCTATGATACATACAGTATGTATGCAGTTTTTTTCAGACAGACTCTTCAAAATATTTACTGAATATGCTTGTTCAGTGTATATGGTGTATGCTAGGAATCACTGCAAGTTTGAAGGACTGTTGAAAGAAACTTGAGACTAGGACTCTAAAGATTTTAAGTTCTTTTACCAAAACTCATGCATTAAGTTATGGAAGACTCTTCAAAAGTGTCCGGTGCTGCTAATTCCAATTCAAGATTTTCTTGAAACTAATAAATGTATACCATATATTTAATAATTAAAGACAAAAGAAATTACAATGTGGTTTATGTTCTGTCACTGATATCACACTACATGTAAATAATATAAATTTGAAGCTCCAATAGAAAGAAAAAGCATATTTGTGATTAGGTAGACATGCATGAGAATTTATGTTGAAATAAAATTTATACTTCTAAACAATAATAAAGATCGTTACAAATATTTAGAAATCAGTATTCAGAAGATTTCTATTGTAATTAACAGTGTTATATAAATTAGCTGCACAAACTCCAAGAAAAATGTGAAGTATGCTTTGTTGATATTGATTGATTAAGAGTTGATTTTTAATTTATGCAGTAGTCTTTGAATTCAGTGTTAACAATAACAGGTTGACTTAAGAGTTAGTGAATTTACTTAACTTGGAGAGCTATAGTTTTAAATGTATATGATTTTGCTTCCAAGTCTAAACAATTCTTTCTAAAAAATGAACCAGTTTTGTCAATACAAATATGAATATTAAATGAAAATAATTTTTTGGTACTCAAACTATTGGAAAGTTTTAAATGTATTTGGAACAACTTGAGTATGTGAATCTACTTTTCAGTTGTAAATTGTAAGTAATCTAAGTGAAAATCAAGGTATTTCTGATGAAAATATTGTGTCTGAATTGAGTTGTCCTTTAAGTGTAAAATATACACTATATTTCATGCTGGGTGCAGTGGCTCACACCTTAGCACTTTGGGAGGCTGAGGAGGGTGAATCACTTGAACTCAGAAGTTTGAGACCAGCCTGGCCAATATGGTGAAATCCCATCTCAACTGAAAATTCAAAAATTAGCCAGGTGTGGTGGTGGGCATCTGTAATCCTGGTTACTTGGGAGGCTGAACCCGGAAAAGTGGAGGTAGCAATGAGTCAAGATCAGGCCTCTGCACTCCAGCCTGGGTGACAGAGGATGACTCCATGTGAAAAAAAAAAAAACCATCTACCTACCTGCCTATCTATCTAGATATACATAGTGAATTTCAAAGATAAAAAAGGTAAAGTATATCATAATAAATGTTTTATATTATTCAAATGTTGCAATGGTAAGATTTTGGATGTATTTGATTAAATATACTATTAAAATTAATTTCACTTGTTACCTTTTACCTTCTTAATGTAGCTATTAGAAAATTTTCAGTTACTTTGTGCCTCTCATGTTTCTGTTGGACAACAGTACTATAGAAAACTCATATTTTGACATTGTATCAACTTCTTTAATATTGTTTAACTTTTCAAGGTGCCTGACTCAAATTCCCTATCAGAATAAATTCTACTCAAGATCAAGAATTATGTTCTTCTTTTCTCACTTGGGCAACTATTGTTGAGAGCTTACACAGAAGACAGAAAGGTACATTTAAGACCCATTTCTTGCACTCAAGAACTCATAGTCTATTGGGAAAAGATGCATAACTAGCAAGCAGACTGCTATGTCATTACTTAAATGGCTTTGAGACTAGCGGAACAAACGGAATTTAAACCCTTGATTGTACAGTGGAGTCGGAGTAGTCGAAGAATGCTAGTGGGAAAGAAATAGTCAGAAAACAGTGGAAGGTGAAGTAAGAACTTTGAATGAAAATGAATTAAATTGTGTCCAATGTATTTGGGTGGAAGTCTTGGTTTCACGTGATGTTCATGCTGAGAATAAAGGGATGTATTTCCATGTGACAGCACAACTCAGCTTTGTTGCACTTTGGAAGTAACCAAAGATAGTAAAGTGAAAATATTTATCTTATCATATCTGCCAGTTTTAAAGATACTCTTTAGCTTGAGTGGTGTTTGAAGCAAGACCATCTCCATAAACAGAAATGTAGAGCAAGCAGTTTTCTCAAGCGCTAACAGGACTAAGGACTCTTACTGCTTCTGCTTTGGCGCCCTCAAGTGGTCATTTGAAATGAGTAATTCAAGGTATTGCATAAAGACAACGTATTACACTTATCTGCAGTTATGCACCATCCTTACATTAATTGGTTTTTCCCAACCATGTTGCTAATAGATGGTCCCATCGAAAGTGAAGGCTTTGGTAAGTTATTTCAGAGATTCTTCCTTTCCAAGTAAGGGGAAGAAATCACCGTTTTGTAAGTGGATGTTTATTTTAGGCAATACAAGGCCTAGACACAGTGTGAAGTACTGGCCCCTGGGTGTTGAGAGAAAGACAGAAACAAATCATCTGTCTTTTGAAAATTACCTACAAATATTTCTATACTGTAAGAGAGGACTTGGAACTCCAATGTCCAAAGTGTCCCTTAGATGGTAAGGTTTACTTATAAGAGAAGGGGCCACCTTTGAGATCTTTATTTAGTTCTGTAAATGTCCTCTGGGCTATAGAGATGAGCGTCATGAGTCATTGCTGGAGGTTGTCCAATAGCCAAGCTAAATCATGCTCCATCTAGTCACTGCACCAAGAATGGGCCTATTGTGACACATACCAGTATATTATGTGACCCAATAAAAAGTCTCCAGTATTAAAGCTCATAGTAAATGGATATACCCCAATACAAGAAATGAATTCAACAGTCATTCTTTTAGGAGCAATCAAATTCCTATAAAGATTTCTAGGAAAGTTTTTATGCCATATTTTTAATTTTTGACAAAGCATAAATGATGACACTTTCATGTGATGAGTAAAACTTTGCATTTATTGCCATACCTATCTTGTGAAAGTCAGAAAACTTAATAGTTTATTTCATTAACTTTGACACAATTCCTGTAAGGTAGGGCAATTGTAATTCCTTCTGTAGATTCTCCGATTCTTCAATTTAATAGGAGAGGAGAGGTCAGGACTTAGAAATAAAAATAAAGAGTTTGTAGTTGATATTTTGCAGGACAAACAATTCTGAGTAATCAACTGGGAATTAACAGATGCAGAATCTTAGCACATTAAAAATAAAAATTCTAGAAGACTGTCTATAGAGCTAGGTGATATTTTATCTATCATCTGATATGTTTTCAGTGTTCTAAGTCATAACATTAAGCTATAAAAAAGTCTTCTCATTGAAGATGACAAAGGAGAAAGAAGGAACAATGGCATGCTGGGATTCTGCTATCTGATAGTTCTGATAAGCACTTTCCATAATATTAATGTATTTTTGTATTGTGAGATGAATCTAACATTGATTTTTGAAGTGAGACATTTCTTTATTGTGGAATTAAGAGTGCAGCTTAAAGATTTTTCTTCATTGCACTTGATTTGAGGCTTTTTAAAATTATTATTGTGGTTGAAAGACCTTTCAAATAAGCAGACCTCATGTAAGCATATTGGATTAGAATGAAATTGTAGTACCAAGTATCAGAAGTTTATTATTAAGAATATTAATAATTTTATAATAATTGCTATTAATAAAATTCTTAATATTATTTATTGAACTTACATTTATCAAATGTCTATAATGTATAACTACCAATCCCATAGAATCTCTTGGAATAAAACCAACTAGGAATGAGATGTCCTCGAGGCTTATGTATACACACATCTTCAAACAAGAATCTTGTCCTTTGTGAGCACCTTGTGTCTTACTAGTAAAGAAGGTAGGAAAGATCTGTTTTTTTTTAATGTTTAGAGTTTGTGATGCTAAAATAAAATAATGCATGTAAAAGGCATTTTTTGAAAGTCTAGAATTCTAGCTTCTAGTTGTAATTCAATTCTTTCATTGTATATTACTAGACCAGCCAAACCAGCAAGTTCAGATGGTGGTATCTGTTTGATTATAATATTTTTCCTTGGAACAATAAACAACTAATCATTTATTGGTCTATAGCAGAGGGAAAAAAGATGATCAAGTTGATAATCTCTGGTTAGCTCACACTGTTATTTAAGGAAAGACCTTTTGCCTTAGCGCATTTTATCCTCTCTGGGGCAAATGTTTGTGTCTTTTTTTTAAATTTGTACAAATTTATGGGGTACTTGTGAAACATTGTTACATGTACATAAGACGTAGTGATCAAGTCAAAGTACAATGCATTCTCATTAACTTTAGTCACCATACTCTGCAATCAAACACTGCATTTAATCCTTCTGTTTAACTCTGTTTGCACCTTTAAGCCACTTCTTTTCTTCCTCCTTCTCACTTTTCCCAGTCTCTGTTATCTTTCCACTCTTGCCTCCATGTAATCAAATTTATTAGCTCCCACCTATGGCTGAGAACATGTGACATTTGTCTTTTTGTGCATGGATTATTTCACTTAAGATAATGACCTCTAGTTCCATCCTTGTTGCTGCAAATGACATGATTTCACTCTTTTTTTGTATGGCCATATAATATCCATTGTGTATACATACCACATTTTCTTTATCCATTCATCCATTGATGGATGCTGGATTTCATATCTCTGCTATTGTGAATAACACTGCAATAGACATGCAAGTGCAGGTATCCCTTTCATGTATTTTTTTCTTTTTGTTTGGGTAGATACCAAGTAGTGGGGTTGCTGGATCAAATGGTAATTCTAGTTTTAGATTTTCAGAAATCTCCATATTGTTTTCCATAGAGGATGTACTGGTTTACATTCCTACCAACGGTGTGTAAGAGTTTCCTTTTCTCCGCATCCTCACCAGCATCTATTATATTGTCTTTTTTGTAATAGCCATTTTGACTAGATAAAAGGATTATCACATTGTGGTTTTGATTTGCATTTCTCTTATGATTAGTAATGTTGAATATTTTTTCACACACCTGTGGACCATTTGTGTGGCTTCTTTTGAGCAATGTCTGTTCATGTCTTGTTTACTTTTTGATGGGATTGCTTAGTTGTTGTTAATGAGTTGTTTGAGTTTCTTGTACATTCTGAATATCAGTTGCTGTTGGATGAATAGTCTCCAAATAGTTTCTACTATTCAACAGGTTATCTCTTCACTCTTGATTGCTTCTTTTGCTGTGCAGAATCTTTTCAGTTTAATTAAGTTACATTGGCGATTTTTGTTTGCATTGACTGTGCTTTTGAGGTCTCAGTCAGAAAATCTTTGCCTAGACCAAGGTACAGGAGGATTTTCAGCAGGTTTTTTTTTTTAGCATTTTTATAGTTTTGGGTCTTATATTTAAGTCTGTAATGTGTTTTGACTTGATTTGTTTTTACTGTACTTTAGGTTCTGGGCTACATGTGCAGATCATACAGGATTGCTGCATAGGTACATACATGGTGAGGTGGTTTACTGACTTTATCCCCCATCACCTATATCTGATATTTCTCCACTCATTATCCCTCCCCACCCTCCCTACCCCACACTGTCCATCCCCTACCACCCCAACTGACCACAGTGTGATGGAGCCCCTTTCTGTGCCCACGTGTTCTAATTGTTCAACACCCACCTATGAGTAATAACATGTGGTGTTTGGTTTTCTATTCTTGTGTCAGTTTGCTGAGAATGATGGTTTCCAGATTTATCCATGTCCCTATGAAGGACATGAACTCATTGCTTTTTATGGCTGCATAGTATTCCATGGGGTATATGTGCCGCAACACCTTTGTTGGCCTCATAGATGTCTTCTTTTGTAAAGCGTCTGTTCATATCCTTCGCGTACTTTTGAATGGGTTTGTTTGTTTGTTTCTTGTAAATCTGTTTTAGTTCTTTGTAGATTCTGGTTATTAGCCCTTTGTCAGATGGGTAGATTGCAAAAATTTTTTCCCATTCTGTTGGTTGTCGGTTCTCTCTAATGATTGTTTCCTTTGCTGTACAGAAGCTCTGGAATTTAATTAGATCCCATCTGTCTATTTTGGCTTTTGTTGCCATTGCTTTTGTGTTTTAACCATGAAGTCCTTGCTTATGCCTATGTCCTGAATGGTTTTGCCTAGGTTTTCTTCTTGGGTTTTTATGGTGTTAGGTCTTATGTTTAGATCTTTAATCCATCTGGAGTTAATTTTAGTGTAAGGTGTCAGGAAGGGGTCCAGTTTCAGCTTTCTGCACATTGCTAGCCAGTTTTCCCAACGCCATTTATTAAACGGGGACTCCTTTCCCCATTGCTTGTTTTTCTTAGGTTTGTCAAAGATCAGATGATTATAGCTGTGTGGTATTGCTACTGTGTCCTTCAACAAAATTCAACAGCCCTTTATGCTAAAAACCCTTAATAAACTAGGTATCTATGGAATGTATCACAAAATAATAAAAGCTATTTACAACAAACCTTCAGTCAATATCATACTGAACAGACAAAAACTGGAAGAATTCCCTTTGAAATCTGGCACTAGACAAGGATGCCCTCTCTCACCACTCCTATTCAATATAGTATTGGAAGTTCTAGCCAGAGCAATCAGACTAGTAAAGGAAATAAAGGGTATTCAACTAGGAAAGGAGGAAGTCACATAGTCTCTATTTGCAGATGACATGATTGTATATTTAGAAGACCCCATTGTCTCAGCCCAAAATCTCTGAAACTGATAAGCAACTTCAACAAAGTCTCAAGATACAAAATCAATGTGCAGAAATCACAAGTATTTCTACACACCAATAGCAGATGAAGAGAGAGCCAAATCAAAAGTGAACTCCCATTCACAATTGCTACAAGGAGAATAAAATACTTAGGAATACAACTAACAAAGGATGTAAAGGACCTCTTCAAGGAGAATTACAAACCACTGCTCATTGAAATAAGAGAAGACATGAACAGATGGAAAAATATTCCATGCTCATGGTTGGGAAGAATCAAAATTGTGAAAATGGCCATACTGCCCAAAGTAATTTATAGATTCAATGCTATCTCCAACAAGCTACCAATGACCTTCTTCACAGAACTGTAAAAAAAAAAAAAACAAAAAAAAAAACACTTTAAACTTCATATGGAACCAAAAGAGAGCCCACATAGCCAAAACAGTCCTAAGCAAAAAGAACAAAGCTGGAGGTATCAGGCTGCCTGACTTCAAACTATCCTACAAGGCCACAGTAATCAAAACAGCATGGTACTGATACCAAAACAGAGACATAGACCAATGAAATGGAACAGAGTTGATTTTCGTGTATGATAAGGGACTTGGGTCCAGTTTCATTCTTCTTCATGTGGCTATCCAATTTTCCCAGCACCATTTATTGAAGAGGGTGTTTTTCCACAATGTAAGTTCTTGTTGGCTTTGTTGAGAATCACATGGCTATAAATGTGTTTCTTTAATTCTGGGGTTTCTATTCTGTTCATTGGTGTATGTGTCTATTTTTATACTAATACCATGCTGTTTTGGTTACTGTAGCCTTATAATATCTTTTGAAGTCAGGTTATGTGAAGTCTGGGTTTGTTCTGACTTGTTTTTGAATTCCCCTGGGTCTAGCCAAATATCTGTCACAAAGCAGGTGCTTAATAAATCAATTTAAATTTGTTAGTATATTAACAAACTCTTAGCAGGTGAAATAAACTCTTAACAATAAACCAAATTTCTACTAAGGGCTAAATTGACTATAATAATAGTTACAACAGAACAATGAATTGGTATTACATGGAAGTTACTAGAGAGACAAAGTCCAATAGTAAAATTACTGACAATACATACACCTGGAGAGGATAGCCCACCATCGATAATGCAATGCAGATCTCCACTGAGATGAGACTATGTAGTAGAAATCAAGATAAAGGTGCTCTGAAAATGAATTCATATATAAACCTACAACATGAAAAATATTCTTTGAGTGATAAGCATATAATACAATGGAAATGCTCAGAGGCAAAATTTTATGTAACTCCATATGAATTTTGCATAAAAATCAAATAAAATGAAATTCTGAGGTATTCAGTGGCTTTGGCTATCGACACTCTGAATTATTCTAGGCTATCCACACTTTATTTGTGAACTCTGTGAAAAAAAAGAAAAACATTGTTGTGAGCTGCATATAGAAACATAAGTCAGCAAAGATAAATACTTTGAAAATCTGAATTTTTGTGTTACTGTTTTTATGTCTTAAAAATGTATTCTGAGATTTAATTTTTCTAAATAGTGTATTTGTTTGATTCTAGTTTCTCCAGAGGAAAATAATGGCATTTCAAAAGAAAAATATACTTTTTTAATATGTGAAAATAAGAATTACTATGAAACATTTTATATAACTACTGATTTATATTTTTATTACATAATTTAGACAGAAATAAGTTTAATTCTCTAACATGCTAGTCAATATCAGCTACAGCCCTCCCTAAGCAGGTATTGCCAGCTCATTTACGAATATTTTTTCCTGCTTTACCATATTTTTCTGTCATCATTATCGAGAAGTAGCTCACAATCAAATATCTTTCATCAAAGCTCCCTCTTCTCTCCCCAAAAAACAAAGAAAAAAAATCAAACAACCAACAACAATAAATAAGTCAGACACATAGAACATGCGATGTGAGTTTCTTGACATTGACATTTGACATTTTGACTTGTGGTTGCAATTGTGTTGACTCCATTTACATCTGGTTTCAATCTGAGTTATAACCAGCCATGTTCAGGAGAAGTAACAGAGTTGGAGTTGACAAGATATTAAGAACTTTCTTCTAGGGTAATTCTCTATGGGATGAAAGTAAAAGTTGACATCCAGGATCAATTCCTTGGTAACAGAAGCCCAGTGAGATAAAATGTCATGTGACGAGGGCGTTACAGATAGGAGTTGGATTCAGGTGATGTGGAAAACTTGTGGTGGTAGAAATGATAGAAATTGGACATTTACTGGACATGGCTATCATTTTCAAATTTCAGTGTCTGAGTGATAGGACCGACTTTTGACTGGTAGATTTTTGTTGTTGGTAATATAAGAAAATGAGGAAGAGGAGACTAGTAGAAAAGATTTGATTTGTCAGGACACACAGGGGAAGATGTCTAAAAGCATTCTGGAAGTATAGAGTGGAAGTTTGCGAAAGATGACCCAATGATGTATTCCTAAATCAAAAAGGCTAACTCTCCTAAAGGAGGAGGAGTTAGTCAGGATCTAAAATCTGGAACACCGCTGTGGGTAAAAAAAAAACAACAAGCAAACAAGAAGGATCCACATTATAAAACACTCTTATTCGTGTTTTATAACGTATCTTAACCAAAAAATTATAATAATAATAAACTTATTTCTACAACTTTATTAAGAGCACTGTATATTACTTCCATATGTATGACAACTGAAATGCATTTGACAAATGTTTACTGATTGCCTGCTAAGTGCCTTTTGCTTTTCTAGACACTGGAGCTCTGAGATGAGGCATGGTGATTTGAAGGAAATAGTCCACTGTAGAGGTTAACAGTGTAAGCTTCAGCATTGGAATTACACTGGGTTTGATCAGAGGCTTTGCTTTGCCATCTCCAGCTATCAGGGAGGAGGCTAAGCCTCTTGAGTCTCCGTTTTCTCATTTGTAAAATGGAGATGTTTAATACCTCATGGAGTTGTGAGTTAGTAAGAAACCAATGTTGAAAACTGTGTAACACAGTGCCTGATGCGTAGGAAGAATTAAATAAATAGTTCAATTTTTGGACCAAACGTTTAGGCCATCTGTTCATTTGGGAAGGTTTCAAAATACCATTTTGGCTTTTGAAAGGGAAGTGACCTAAACTGCAGGGTTTTTTTTTTTTTTGTTTGTTTGTTTGTTTTACATTTTGGTCCTTACATATCTCAGGAGTTCTTTTCTTCATTCTACTCCTAGTCATTCACATTTGCAGCATGAGCTCTTTCTTCTGCACAAAGAGTATCTCATACTTAAGGAAAACTTTCAAACTGTCTCAAGCATAATTTGTCTCTACTATTAGGCATTAATGTTTTGGCAACAACAAAAATTTTAACTACAATAGTAAACTTGTAGTGAAAATATTTGGATATATTTTTAAAAACAGAGTTATTGAGGTCTAGTTTACATAAACCCAAATGTATCCATTGTAAGTGTATAGTTCAATGATTTTAGTAAAATTGCAGTTGTACAACTGTCACCACGCCCATTTTTAAACATTTTCATCACCCCATTTGTCCACTAGTCTCTTTAGCAGTTATTCCCAGCCCTGACCAGCAGCCCTCAGCAACCATGAATCTGTTTTCTGGCTCTGTAAATTTACTTTCCCAGATTTTATATAAAGGGAATTATACACTATGTGGACTGCTGCATCACATGATTCTTCAACTTAGCACACTGTTTTTGAGTTTCATCCATGTTGCCACAGTAGTAGCACATCTTTTATTTTTATTGCTATATAGACTTCACTGTGACTATGATTCATGCCCTGGTCATTTATTCAGGAACCACTGGATAATTTCACATTTTGGCTATTATAAATAACATTGCTATGAAAGTTAGTGTTCATGTCTTGCGGTGAATGTATGGTTTTATTTCTCTTCGATAGATTTCTAGAAGTAGAATTGCTGGGTCAGATGGTAATTTATGTTTACTTTTGTGAGAAACTGCCAAAACTGTTTTCCAAAGTGGCTGTGTCATTTTAATTCCTAATGGCTATGCAATAGAATTCCAGTTCTCCAATCTTTGCCAGCACATGATACTGTCTGTCTTTTCATTATAACCATTCTAATAAATTAAAATTTATTAGTAATTTCTGGGCATATTATTGTGATTTTATTTTGCAATTTCCTAACAATAATGTTGAACATTTTCTTTTTTTTTTTTTTTTTCGAGACAGAGTTTCGCTCTTGTTACCCAGGCTGGAGTGCAATGGCGCGATCTCGGCTCACCGCAACCTCTGCCCCCTGGGTTCAGGCACTTCTCCTGCCTCAGCCTCCTGAGTAGCTGGGATTACAGGCACACACCACCGTGCCCAGCTAATTTTTTGTAATTTTTTTGTAGAGCCGGGGCTTCATCATGTTGACCAGGATGGTCTCGATCTGCCGACCTCGTGATCCACCCGCCTCGGCCTCCCAAAGTGCTGGGATTACAGGCTTGCGCCACCGCGCCCGGCCTTAATGTTGAACATTTTCTTATGTGTTTATTAGCCATTTACGTTTCTTTTCCTCCCTTTTCTTCTTCTTAGTAAAATGTGTATTCAAATCTTTAGGTTCAAATATTTTATTTGGATTCTTTTTCTTATAATTGAATTTCAGTTGAACGTTTTTGTTTTTTGAGATGAAGTTTCACTATTGTTGCCCAGGCTGGAGTGCCATGGCATGATCTTGGCTCACCGCAGTCTCCGCTTCCTAGGTTGAAGTGATTCTCCTGCCTCAGTTTCCTGAGTAGCTGGGATTACAGGCATGTGCCACCACACTTGGCTAATTTTGTATTTTTAGTAGAGATGGGCTTTCTCTGTGTTGGTCAGGCTGGTCTCGAACTCCTGACCTCTGGTGATCCGCCTGTGTCTGTGAACATATTTTAAAATAATAAAGTTTATAAAATATTATATTCTGTTGAGCCACCACTCAAAGAAAATAGTGAAACATAGCCATGTGGAGAATTTGAGAATAAATACATTGAAACAGGTTTACATTGCTCATATAAAGTGATGTATGGGAGCACTCTGTGGATGACTAGTTCGAGGACAGCCATCATCAAGGATCAGGTTTCATATGGCCTCAGGACATGGCTTCCTTCCTTAGGCTTGCATGCTGGCCAATGCACCTCTGGGAATCACATACACTTTCTAGACAAAAAGAAGGACAGTGCAGAACAAAAGGCATGGGACACCCTGATTTAGGTTATTTTAATCCGGAAGCCCTGTTACGTTGGCACAAAGGTAATTCAAGTTTTAAAAAGTAATGGTAAAAGCCACAGTTACTTTTGCACCAATCTAATAGCTAGTACATACACTTCTGTGATATGAGCAGCAGTGGCGCAAATGTCCACGCCAAGCTACTACAGAACATGGAGCTGGTGGGGAGGATGTTTTCAATGTTCAGGGTGCTACTCAGGGTTCTTTCATTAAGGAAGAAGGGGATAGTGGATATTGGATAGGCAACCAATAGTTTTACAGCACTACATTTATGCAGACATATATTTATGGGATATCCACCACAGAGTAATTTGTAATAAAAAATTTAGAAAAAAAATTTTTTTTAATTTTTATTGCATTTCAGGTTTTGGGGTACATGCGCAGAGTATGCAATACAGTTGCATAGGTACACACATGGCAGTGTGTTTTGTTTGCTTTCTCCCCTTCATCCACATTTGGCATTTCTCCCCAGGCAATCCCTCCCCACCTCCCCCTCCCACTGGCCCTCCCCTTTTCCCCCCTATAGATACTGTAACTAGTTAAGAATGGGATACCTGTCACAGGGGACTTTATGATTCTATTAAAACTACACTTAAAAGACTATTTAATAATGAGAGAAAATATTATTTCTATATTAACTGAAAAAGCATTATGAAAAACATATAAAAGAATCACATTATTGACCAGGTGTGGTGGCTCATGCCTGTAATCCCAGCACTTTGGGAGACTGAGGTGGGCAGATCCCTTGAGACCAGAAGTTTGAGACCAGCCTGGCCAAAATGGTAAAACCCTGTCTCTACTAAAATTATAAAAAATTAGCCGGGCATGGTTGTGTGCTCCTGTAATTTCAACTACTTGGGAGGCTGAGGCAGAAGAATTGCTTGAACCTGGGAGGCAAAAACTGCAGTGATCTGAGATCATGCCCCTGCACTCCAGCCTGACTGACAGAGCAATACTCTGTCTTGAAGAAAAAAAAAACTACTTAAGATGCAGAAAGGGTCTGTTTTATAACAGAAAGAGTGAAAGATTTGGCAAAGGTACTACCTAGCCAAGGTGCAGTAGGTCTGATGGCAGGAGAATGTGAATAAAAAGTCATCCAAGATGTTGGGGTCATTTTTTCCCTTCTATTCCTGCGATCAGACACCTATGCATCTTTCTATTACAGCAAACAGCCTAGTATCTGACACATATCAAACACTGTCAATGTTGACTGAATAGATCAATAAATGAATTAATGAATGTGAGAGGTCCCTTTAGCAAGCATACTAGGCAGGAGCCTGAGACACCTGCTTAAGTATAGGGATACCAAAATGTAGGATTGCCTATGAAGCCCAAGGTCAGGTGGGAACTAGCAGTTACTGTGCTGGGAGGTCACGCATTCTGACATACAGCTCCCAAAGTCCACTCACCCTCATCCTCACTGCTCTCCCTCATCCTCACCCTCTTGAGGATCCATCTTTGCTTTGAGAACAGGAGTAGGAGGAGGGTTGAGCCTTCATGTGCCTCAGCTGTTGGATAGTAAACATGTAAAAGACCAGAACTGAGCAGATTCTAGTGTTTGCCTTCAAACTTGCTTTGAAGTAAAATTTACTTGCTTTGAAGTAAACATTTAAGATAAAAGTAATACTATTTCAACTCCTGAAGCACGTTCGGTTTTTCAAATGTTCTTGCAATAAAGTTAATTTCTGTGTAGGTTGTACTATATATTCTTCCTGGAGTTGATTATAGTCTTGAACATCTAAAGATAGAGATGGACCTTTTCAGGCACTTTTTTTAGATGGAGTCTCCCTCCATCGCCCAGTCTAGAGTGCAGTGGTGCGATCTTGACTCATTGCCACTCTGCCTCCCAGGTTCAAGTGGTTCTCCTGCCTCAGCCTCTCGAAAACTACCAGATGTTTGTGAATCTGTTTTTCAAACAGGTTTGTTAGAAGGCCAAAGAAAACAGAAACCAGGTACCCTGAGAGAAGGGCCAGATTCTAAACTTTAACTTGTGACAGGCTTTTAAAGACCCTCTTTTTTTGAGACAGTCTTCAACATAAGTACTGATACTTTCACTTAAGTCAGGGACATCTGGACAAAAGCCTCTCAGCTACAGACTATAGTTTATAATCACAAGATTTCATGTGCAGGCAGATGTTACATTTACAAGTTTTGTAGGATGGGCTGGTACTGTAGGCCATAAACATCATGATTTTTTTATTTCCAGAGATTTCCAAAGGGAGCATTTTATATGGAGATATGATCTAGTTTTTAAAAGTGTATATCCCTGGACTTGATAAACTAAAGAGATGTAATAAAACATGCATCACCTAACTGAGGAGAGAGCGAGAGAGAGAGAAGACCACGTTGTTCTTATGGCAGATGGGGCTAAAGAATCCCTTTAAGGTTGCAGTGAGTCTTTGGTATAAAAGTGATGTTAACCTTTGCTCCAAAGGTGACTGTGTAATGTGAGAACAACCAGCTCTGCCTCAGGGGACAGTGAGATGGACTTTTCCTATGATCTAGTTGCTATATGCTCTACCCACTCACCAATACAGATTCAACCAGGTTTTGAATTAAAGTTTATTTTGCCTGCAGGAGCAAGCCTAAGAGAGATCTGGTTTCTCTCATTAACTTTACTTGACTCCAAACCACTTCCTGTATCTTAAATCAATTTTCTCTCTTACTTTTTCTTTAGGTTAATTTTCATATAACTATAAATTAAGAGGCCCACTAATTATTTTATTTGTCTATTAGCAAAAACAAATTTAGCTTGGAATCTCTTTACTAAAAGTTTTTTCCTTTGGTAATTCTTATTAAATCATTTTACTCTCATACATTTAGAACTGTTGAATAATCCTTTTGATTCTTAGAAGTTTTCTTTTTTAGCTATATTCACTAGCCTTAAGGTTCTCCCTTTCTCTCTGTGTGCACACACACGCACACACACACACACACACACACACACAAAAGCATCGTATAATTCAGTTTAATGAAATTTAAAAATATTTAATTCCAGATATGCACAATAAACTCATACAGATACTTGCTTCTCATACTAACCATTACCGGTGACAGAAGATATTAGTAAATCTAGTTGAGAAGACTAGAAGAATTCAAGTTCCAAAATGTTTATGATACTTTACTTGGTCACCACAAACAAAGAGGTGCTACAATACCAAACTAAGCATAAACAGAATGGAATAGAAGTTAAAATGGTAGCTGGTAGAGAAAACATAAATAAAGACAGTGAGGGAAGGGTCAGAGAGTCTGGAAGATTAGCTGAAAGGGCAAATATCATGGTGTTTTGAAGAACGTTGAGGAAAAGAAAGACTGAATAAAGGCCACTAGGTAAGTTTAGGCACCTCCTTGGCCTTCTAGGAAGTTTCTGGTAGCCTTGAGTGCAGTTTAAGTTGAATGGAGACAACAGAAGTTTAACCAAAAGAAATGAAAGAGTGGTTGGGGTGACCAGACAGTATGATACGTTAGTGTATGTGCTAAGAAAAACACTTAGAACAATGCTTTGAGAGCATAGCAAAGTCAAAAACAGTTTTTGTGTTGGTTACATATTGATGGGACGATCTCAGATGATTAGGCAGAGTCAGATTTCAGAAACTGAAAGATCAAAGAGCAGAAAGAAAAGGATCATTCAGGACAAACAGTAGAGGCTATATAATCAAAAGTGTATGTTTATACTTGAAAAGAAAGAGGGGAGCACCATCACTCTCAGAGAGAGTCAGGAAAAAGCGTCATTGAGCAGATGTACATAGATTTAAAGCGGGAGGGAAAGGAGTGAGTGAAATTTATGAATTGAGGAAAGTTTAAATGGTTAAGTATCAGCCACTGAAACAATATTCTCACAAAAGAGCCAAAGGTATTGGACAATGCTTTGACAGAGAAAGTAAGGTGCAAAATATGTGTGCAATATGATCTTAATATGATAGAAAAAATAGAGAGAAAGGAAGGAAGAAAGGGAGGAAGGGAGAAGGGAAGAAGGGAGAGAAGAGAACTTATGCTTTTGCACAAAGAGAAGGAAGGGGAAATGACACCTGGGTGACAGAGCATTGTGGCCAACCTGGGCAGCATGAGTAACATGGAGATGAGAGAGAAGTGAGCTATTTTAGGTAACTGAATCAGAGAATCTCCACTTTTTACCTACCAGGGCCATTTTGAACATACTCAGTTTAAGATAGCAATAGCTATAGGGACTCTGCACTTCTATCATTGACATTTTCAAGGACTGTGAATTCTACTTCTGCTAGCACAGGTGAAGGTTGGTAGTATTCCTTTTAGAATCGAGCCAAGTCCTAGTTGAAAGTTAGCATCCTGGCAAGGTAATGGGCATTCAGGCGTGAGCAAGGTGAAGGTCAATAAGGATTAATAGTTTGACTTAAGGCTGATAAAACAAATGCTACTAAACAAAGATATAGAAAGGAGCTAGGGAAAAATGTGTTTCCTTTTAAGAGACTGTTGCTTAAAAGGATAACCACTCTAATATCCAGCAGCAAATGTACTAACTAGAAATAAATCAATAGGAAAGTTTCACAGAGGTAGGATTCAGAGATAAATACATTTCAAAGGAGTTGATTTTTTTTTTTTTTTGAGATGGAGCCTTGCTCTGTCACCCACGCTGGAGTGCAGTGGTGCAATCTTGGCTCACTGCAACCTCTGCCTCCAGGTTCAAGTGATCCTCCTGCCTAGCCTCCCCAGATGCTGGGATTATAGGTGGGTGCTACCACACCTGGCTAATGTTCATATGTTTAGTTAAGATGAGGTTTTGTCATGTTGGCCAAGCTGGTCTTGAACTCCTGACCTCAAGTGATCTGCCCGCCTTGGCCTCCCAAAGTGCTGGGTTTACAGGCATGTGCCACCATGCCTGGGTAATTTTTTGTATGTTTAGTAGAGTCAGGGTTTTACCATCTTGGCCAGGGTGGTCTTGAACTCTTGGTCTCAAGTGATCTGCCCACCTCAGCCTCCCAAAGTGCTGGGATTATAGATGTGAGCCACCGTGCTCAGCCAGGAATTGAAAAGTCTTAACATAAAAGTAGAGGTCATTTATAAACCTTGCATTCAACAAGAATCTAAAATTTATTTAAAAACATGCTTTTATTTCTACATTGATACAGTAAAATTTGAACTCCAGGAAGATCCTCAGTACACAGATTCCTCCCTTTGTTGTAAAGATGCTCAGAATTTCAACATTTGAAACGGATTTCTTGTTCAAATGTTTTCTGGTAAGAGTTAGCAGAACATCTAGCTAACATTGGTGAATTGAAGGGATGTATTTTTATAAGGGCTTTAATCCACAAGAACAAAGAGAACAGAAAAGAAGATGACAGCAACAAAATTCTGGAAACTGTAAAGAAGAAGAACATGTGGTAACCAACTTTGCAGCCTGAAGGAAGCTCAAAACTAAGCTGTGGGTGTTAGAAGTAAGTTGATTTGCACTGCAAAATCTCAGAAAACTCAGAATCTAGATACATCTATTATCTTGAATAGCGAGGTTCATGGGAGGCTGGGACAGAAGGATTCGTTGGTTGTCTACATAAAAATTATTTAGACTTCTATGTCTGAGAATACACTGAGATCCATGCATGTACACAGAAAGACTTAGGAACAGAGGAAAGTCATCTAAGACAGTTTCTAAGTTCCTGCATGCTGGATTTCCAAAGAAATTTTGAATTTTCACTAGATTCAGGAAAAAAAAAAACTGTTTCTTCAGATTTTTGGAAGACTGCATGCATATCCATTACACATTCAAACCCAGCACTATTTTTTTTCCCAAATGAAGGTTTATATACCGGAAATCTTTCATTATAAAATAAGAGATAGAATTTTTAGCTTGAGTCATCCTTCTTAATGGGCAGCTGGTCTCTTTTACCAACTGATATTTTGTATTAAATTGTCCCCCAGATATTTCATCAAAATGGCCTGCAGCACACACTCTACATTTACCTCATGTCTCTTTTGTGGTTCATTGTAAATCTGCACAATGAGGGCGTCTGTGCGGCAGCTGCAAATTTTCTGGTTTTCAATACACACAGCGTACTTTTCAGCAATTACATCTCAGCTTCTCTTTCTGCACTTGTATTCTCGAGCAGTGATGGCAAATCAATTATTACAAAGATCTGAATCGGGCACCCCCGTCCCTACAATGCAAACCGAAGTCCTTCCAATTCATGGATCATTCTAACTACTCAGGAGCAGAGATCAAGAAAATACAGCTTCCATATCTTTTAGAATTATTTGAGTGTCTTAAAGTTTTCTTCTAAAGGTAACATTATGTTATCTTTACTTCCTAGATAATGTGCCACATCTTCTTACTGCCCTTGAACAATATTTTTCAAAAACGTTCCTAGTTTACGTTTAAAGACAGAGGAAAGTGAATGCTAAGAAGGATTCTACACAGCCTAAGATCATGGAAAAGTGAATATTAAGCCTCATGTTTTAGTTAAAAAGTATACAGCTTTATGTTTCAATAAAAGGGTAATTTTCATATATTATCATAATACTAAAATGACTGTCTGGGGAAAAATTATGTGTACAACTTTTTGTGAAGTTTATACCATTTATTTGAGTACACCTTGCCACACCCTCTCAAACACCTGGGATTTGTGCATTCCAAATCTGAAGTGCAAGGGAAGATTCCTTGTACAAGATTATTACTTAAGCTGCCTTGAATTTTATTTATTTAGGGCCAGGCACAGTGGGCAGTGGCTCATGCCTATCGTCCCACACTTCGGGAAGCCGAGGCGGGTGGATCATTTGATATCAGGAGTTGGAGACCAGCCTGGCCAACATGGTGAAATCTATGAAATTTTCTCTACTAAAAATACAAAAATTAGCCAGATCTGGTGGTGTACAACTGTAGTCCCACCTACTTGGGAGGCTAAGGTAGGAGAATTACTTAGGCCTGGGAGAGGGAGGTTGCATTGAGCCAAGATCACACCACTGCACTCCAGCCTGGGCAACAGAGTGAGACTCTGCAGAAAAAAAAAATTATTTAAAATTTATTTTTTTCTTTTATCCTCTTGAAAAGTTACCCTTTACTGAATTTGGCAGATATTGAAACTTTCTTATAAGTTCTTCCTGATGACCATTTATAGTTTGTCCTCCAAGAATCTTAAAATTCAAAATTCCAAATTAATTTAAGTATATAACTATAAATATATTTAGCACACTTCCTAGACCTACAGGCCCATTTCTCTTTGCATTCTAGGTTTGAAACCCAGCTCCTTCATTTTTTTGATGTGAAATTGAGCTACTTTATTCCTCGGTTTTCTCATCTAAATAGTGGAAGTGAATAGAGTGTGTATGTTTTCGGGTTATTGTAAAAATTACATGAAATATTTTGTGTGAAATGGTTTAGTGCAATAGTGCCAATGATCAATATTCTTACCTCTCATACTTAGATAAAAAACATTGAATCCAGAAAGAAAGAAATTCTAAACACAATTAATCTCTTAGTAATTTTTGAAGATCACAACCACACATGCCTGTTTCCAAAATTCTCTCCTTTAGAATTCTTCCTTAAGAAATAGTGACTATTTCTCCTCAGATGGTCACAAATTTTGCAAAATGTTGGCACATCTTTCTATTTAGTTATTCTTAACAAAAAGCCAAAAAATAGGCTATACTAGACACCCGGATAATGAACACTGAGAGAGAAGGAAATGTACATATATTTATTTATTCATTCATTCATGGTTCTTCACCCATGCAACACACATGCACGAAGCCCTTGCAGTCGGTGTTCACGCACACTGAACATCATCGAGAGTTCATGTCTTTGTCCATTCTACTATAAGCAACATGTTAGTCCCTAACCTTGTGTTAGAGTTTCTATTTCTGCTTTAGATGCATTTATAAGTGCTGATGGTTCAAGTCACAACAGTAGAGTGAATGATTCAAGCCATTCTTTTCAAGCTCAACTGTACGTTTACTGTTGCTGGATTTTTATTTATAGTAGTAGGTCTGTTGTATTACCTACATTAGCTTTTCTAAACCTTCCTTTTATTCTTACCCCTCTACTCCACCACTATCCCTCTATTGCTTGCCAGTGTCCTATTGAAATTTTATGAATTTGAGATTATTTACTGTAAATTGCCTCAGTTATCTCCCCTCTTTCTCAAAAGGACTGGATGTAAACCCATCTTCCTTTTCTTCTCAGAGGAGTAGACATCTATCTCTCTTTGCAAAGGCAGTCAGCTTTCGTGAAGCTCCTGACCCTGATCAAGTTCCTTGTTTTATCAGCTAATGTTTCTCAACCTCTCACCTGACTCCTTTGCTAATCAGAATCAAAGCAGCACCTTCTTCCCACATCACACTGGTCACTAAACCTCAACCGTTAGTATGTCAGTGGGAGCTGCCTCTTAAAACATAACCATGTGTTTTCCACTGAGAGATCTAACAGCTGCAAGTTAAAGAAATTAGAATGATTTTAAAAGCAGATTTAACTAATAATTTAGTCACATATTATAAGCAAAATAAGATGTTCTGACTATAAAAATACTTTAAAAAATCACACAACCTTTAAGAGAGGTATTCCACATAGAAAATAAGGTTATAAAGTTTCATGGTAATATGTTTATTATGTGACTTTTTTATAAGGTTATAAAGTTTCATGGTAATATGTTTATTATGTGACATTTTTATAAGATTATAAAGTTTCATGGTAATATGTTTACTATGTGACTTTTTTATAAGGTTATAAAGTTTCATGGTAATATGTTTATTATGTGACAGAGTTTTGCTCTGTCACCCAGGCTAGAGTGCAGTGGTATGATCTCCCTGCTGACTCCAGGGCTCAAGCGATTCTCCTGTATCAGCCTCCCAAGTAGCTGGGATCATAGGCAGGTGCCACCATGCCCAGCTAATTTTTGAATTTTTAGTAGATATAAGGTTTCACCATCTTAGCTAGGTTGTTCCTAAACTCCTGACCTCAAGTGATCTGCCTGCCTTGGCCTCCCAAAGTGCGGGGATTACAGATCCTACTTTTTATATTCTAAAGGAAATTTTAGTTTCTCAGCAGGTCAATGAACTATTACAAAGGTTGTACAGGAAATTAGATTGTATCACAGACTTATGCTATAATCTTTCAATACTTCAGGCAGGAAAAGAATAGGTTAAGATCCTTTCAATACTTTGGGCTGGAATAAAACTGTTGTAGAGTTGCTGAAGTCATCTGCCTTTAAATATTTATATACTGACATCTTAAGGGGATGCTGAAAGACTCAGTAAGATGTATTTGTTTCACTTAAGTTGTGATGATTAGATTTCTGAGCCCCTAACACCAACTACAGATCTATATTTCTGTCTATTTCATTACTCACTGATAGTTTTATTTCATGCTGCTTTGGAATTCATCTTATAAAATGCTGTGTATTTTCACATCGTGTTGTGCTCCTGTTGCTTGATTCTCGATGACATAGCATGCACTTAAAACAATAGTCTGCTCTATCTTTAGGAACATTTAAAATCAATTAATATTTGAGAATGAGACAAAGGGAAAAGTTACCATGTTTTAATCAAGCTACATGTTGAAAAATTTGTTCTTAAGTTACAAAATCCTTTGTTACAAAAAGGTATAGAAAATAACCTTCAATGAAGAATTTGAAATTCAAGTAAAAGCAAGTTTTATGTTGAAAACCTTTTAAATAGATAAAACCAAGAAACAAATGGCTTTTTTTTTCCCATATGCAAACATGAGAAGGTTACCAAACCTGGCCTGACTCTGTGTTTGGGTAGCAGGAAGCACTCTGCTATAAGGGAAATGGCTGCACTTTAGTCAGGAGTGGTCCCATGCAGCATGACTCAGAGGGTTTGGAGTGGAGGCGCACAACCCTGCACGTTATGTAACCACACCATGTGAGATGCATTAGATGAGCACTCATGTGAGTTCGTGATTGGCTCAAAGCCACTATAGTCTGTAAATGGATAACTACCCTGCTGATGCTGTACATATGGCTTGCACCCAGAAGGAGAATAAAGCCATGTCACAGTTGCCTATGATTTCTTTGGTATTTATTCAGCTACCCACCACTTGCTGGCCCACTCCCCTCAGACCTCAGCTTGGGCTAGAACCTGACACTTGGTTGTGGTTCTATATCACCTTACAATGGAAGGTGACATCTGCCTTCCATTATAAACCTCTCCTGTGAGTTAAATCACTGGGAACAGTAGCCCACAGTAATAGTACCCTCTAAAATATACCCTATACTCACCTTAACCCATTGCAATTTGCCTTCTGCCCAAAAATGTCTGTATAAGTTTTTATAAGGTCAAGAATGAGTTCCATGTTGCTCAATTCACCATTTTATCTGTCACCATTTTATCTGATTCTGAGCATCATTGACACCACTCTCCACTTTTGCCTTGTTATTGTTGTTCACGCACAGATTGATTTAAAATAGTAAAATTGGGACAACAGAGAACTAGCTAAAGATAGCATGGCACAGCTATGAAATAGACTACATCATCTTTTTTACTTTTTTTGATTTGCTTCAGATTTATTATATTTTATTTTTTGACATATTTTAACCATGTATAATTATAGGACACACAGTGATATTATGATTTATATTAAGTACTGTGGTATGGTCAAATCAAGCTAATTAATATACCTGTCCCCTTAAATACTTATTATTTATTCCTCCTGTGTAACCACAACATTGTAGCTTTGGATCATCTCCCCATGCCTCCCACCCCTAGCCTCTGCAACCATCTTTCTACTCTCTGCTACTATGAGTTTGTTTCAAATTCCACATGTAAGTGAAAACGTGGCTTTTGTCTTTCTGTGCTTTGCTTATTTCACTTATCAAAATGTCCTCCAGGTTCAGTCATTCAGCCATGTTGTCAAAATGACAGGACTTTTTTCTTTTTTTCAGCTTTTATTTTAGACTTAGGGGTACATGTGCAGGCTTGTTACAAAGTATATTGCATAGTGCTGGGGTTTGGAGTATGAAATCTGTTTTCAGGCTAACTAGTATTCCCTTGTGTCCTTCAGTTCCATGCTGCAACTGACAGGATTTCACTCTTTTTTACGGCTAAATAGTATTTCATTGTGTATACAGACCACATTTCCTTCATTCATTCATCTATGGATAGACACTTAGGTTGATTTGATATCTATCTGGGTTATTGTGAATAATGCCGCAATGAACATGGGAGTATAGATTCCTCTTCCAAATGCTGATTTCAAGTCTTCAGGATATCTACCCAGATGCACTTCTGTTCTTTGAAGCTCTCTCTCTCTCTCAGCTTTTGAGACTCTGGGCTCTCCTGCTTTTCTTCAACCCTTTGTTGCTGATTCTTCCTAGGCACCTTGACTCCTTTTCAAAACATTGGTTTTCAAAATGTATAGACTCCAGAATGAACATACTTAGAGATGGCTTGGGATTACAGCTGTGAATGAAGAAATGAACAAATAAATAAACTATCCACTAATTCTTTTGATTTCGGAGTACTAAGTAAGACCCTCTATTCCTACAAAATGACTCCTCTGGCCAGGTGTGATGACTCACACCTGTAATCCTAGCACTTTGGGAGGCTGAGGTGGGGGGATCATGAGGTCAGGAGATTAAGACCATCCTGGCCAACATGGTGAAACCCTGTCTCTACTAAAAATACAAAAATTAGCTGGGCATGGTGGCATGCACCTATAGTCCTAGCTACTCAGGAGGCTGAGGCAGGAGAATCACTTGAACCCAGGAGGTGAAGGCTGCAGTGAGCTGAGATTGCATCACTGCACTCCAGCCTGGTTGACAGAGTGAGACTGTGTCTCAAAAAAGAAAAAAAAAAAAAGACTCATCCTCACCAACCCTCTGGTACACGAAATATCCTAAGTAGGAAACTCTCAAAAGTCTTACTAACATCATCACCTTGGGGATTAGGATTTTCGGGGGACACCAGCATATAGACTATAATAGGAATGTATAATTTATAAAAGCTGAGTGATATGTCCCTAGCATTATAGATACACAATGAATAATTGGTGACTGATTAAATGAACACATACATACAACTGAACTATGTAGCAAGGAACATGTGAACTAGAGCTACATGCTTCTGTATGCATGAATGTCTCCAACAAAATTCAGAGCAAAATAATAGTTGCCAAAAATATGTATGGTACAAAATATTTATATACCATTTAAAAACATGAAAACACAACTTCAATATTGAAGACATGGGAATGAAGAACAACAAATTCAAGACAGTGGTTGCCTTTTGTGACAGAATGATTCATGGTAGGAATACGTACATAGCAGGCTTCGTAGTAGGAATGTTCATAAATGGATTTATTTTTTAAGTGGAGGGGAGCGTGGGTATATATTTTATTGTTATTTATGCATCTTTTTGAATGCCTGAGATGCTGAGTAACATTTTTTAAAAACTTGAATTGTCCTAACTCAAGAAAAATCAATCACATACTCACTCTTTTTGCCCCATCATGGTATTCAGGCTATATTGTCTTAGTACATTTAAGCACTGCTTTTAAGTAAGTATCTTCTAAATGATAAAGTTTATATGAGGTTTAATCTTTTATTAAAAATTATACTATAGTAGGTCACAGTGGCACATTCATGTAATCCCAGCATTTTTGGAGGCTGAGGCAGGAGGACTGCTTGAGGTCGTGCGTTTAAGACCAGCCTGGGCAAAGTAGTGAGACCCCTTTTCTACTGAAAAAAATACAAAAATTAGTCTGGGTGTGGTGGCATGCACCTATGGTCCCAGCAACTTGGAGGCTGAGGCAGGAAGATCTCTTGAGCTGGGAGGTCAAGACTGAAGTGAGCCAATGTTGCACCATTGCACTCTAGCCTGAGCAACAGAGTGAGAATCCATCTTTTAAAAAATTATGTTATCTTATGGTAGTTAATTACTTATAGATATCTTTTATACATGGATTGAGTGCTCTGAGGGGCATTATCATTTTTTGGCGAGGACAGAATTATAACTATGTATTTAATAAAAATTATTGAGAAGTTTTATGAAAATTTTAAACTGCCAAATTAGGCACCCAAATTTCTGCCTTTATAATAATGGCTATTTGATAACAGCCAACTGAAAGAGCCACGATTTGCTTTAATTCCCCTAAAAGGATTTAGTACAGAGGTATGCATACTAGTGAGATAAATTAAAGAGTCTTTGGAGTAGAGTTGACTTTTAGCTTAATTCTAAGTCAGGCAAAGTTTGTCCTCATTATCTCGTCTCTTTTTATTTTCAATGTGGTAAGAAACTACACATTCTTCAAATTTTAAGTGTATAATACATAATTGTTGACTATATGTACAATATTGTTCAGCAGATCTCTAGAGTTTATTTATTTGGCTTGGCTGAAATTTTAACTTGACATTTCCTCTCCCCCACCCCCAGCTCCCAGTAACCACCGTTGCACCCTGATACTATGAACTTCACTATTTTAGATACCTCATGTAAGTGGAATCAAACAGCATTTTCTTTTTGCAATGGCTTATTTAACTTAGCATCATGTTCTCAGGGTTAATTCATGTTGTTGCATATTGAGGAATTTCCTCCCTTTTTAAAGTTGAGTAGTATTCCATTGTGTATATTACCCCACTTTTCTTTATCCAGTCATCCATTGATGGGTTTAATAGGTTGTTTCCACATCTTGGCTATTGTGGATAGACCCACAAGAAACATGAGTGCCAACATCTCTTCAAGATCTAAATTTCAGTCTTTTATATAAATACGCAGAAATGGGATTCCTGGATTATGTAATCATTCTATTTTTAACTTTTTGAGGAATATCTATATATTTTTATAGCAACTGCACTATTTTCCATTCCACCTACAGTGTGCAAAAGTTCCAATTTCTCCACACCTTCACCAATACTTGTTCTTTGACTGTTCCATCTCTTTCTGTTCTGCATACTTTCTTCCCATCTGGAAAATCCTCTTCTAAACTTTCCACTGATCCTGAACTTCAGAATCCATTAGAATTTTTGTTAATCTCTCAAAATTCAAGAGAGAGTAATAGGACTTCTTTTTGGTAGAAAAACAGGAATGAAGAATAAAAATGTAAAAATTCATCTGACTCAGAACATTGTATTTTTTCATATTTCAGTAACATCATCACTCATCTTTTTATTTTCTCTGTATTTAGTTAGTTCTATTAATCTGGCATGTGTGCATATTACTCGAGCCTCTCATTAATTCCAATTGTTTGAAGTCATTACCCTATTTTTTCCAGTTTTACCCTATCAGAGTTAAGGCAAATGGATAGGGAGAAATGATAAAAATGATTTCTGAACTAAAGAGTCAAGGAAGAGGCAAAGAATCCTCACCAAGATGGGATGGCAGTTCTGAAATTCAGAGAAATATAAGATAATGACCAGCCTAACCTCCCTTCCTACACTTTGAATACATTATCTCATTGCCTTCTGGCCTCCCTGCTTTCTGCTGGGATATCAGCTGCTGATCTTATCTATCCTTGTACATGATAGGTTGCTTCTCTCTCACAGCTTTCAAGGTTCTCTTTATGTCTTAACATTTGGATTATGATATATAGATCTCTCTGAATTTATCCTATGTGGAATTTATGAAGCTTTTTACACATATAAGTGAATATTTTCAGAAATCTTGGGAAGCTTTTGGCCATTATTTCTTCAAATATGTTGTTTGTTCTTTCTCTCTTTCCTCTCCCTTTGGGACTTCCATTATTTGTATGTTGATACACCTGATGATGTCCCACAGGTCTCCTAGGCTATATTCATCTGTCTTTCTTTAGTTTTCTTTCTATGACTAGATAATTTCAGTTGATCTATATGTTAATTGATCAATGATTTATTCTGCCAGTTCAAATAGGTTTTAAGACTACCTGGTGACATTTTTATTTTAGTTGTTTTATTTTTAACTCCAGAATTTTTATTTGGTTCTTTTTTCACAGTTTCTGACTCTGTACTGGTGTTCTTTGTTTGGTGAGCTATCATTCTCATGTTCCCTTTAGACATGGTTTACTTTACTTCTGTGAACATATTTGCAATAGCTGATCCAACGACTTCACCTAGGAAATCATTGTCTGGACTTCCTTAGAAACAGTTTCTGATGGTCACATTTTTTCCTATGTATGGACCATACTTTCCAGTTTCTTTACATACTGAGGAGAGCCAAGATCACTTGGTGGCCATAAGCATACCATCCAGAGTCAAAACTCTTTATCTAAGGAATTTAGAAGTAACTAGACTTCCCTATTATCCAAAGCCAGCATCTGGCTCTAGGCTTCTTTCCCAACATTTATAAATAACTAGACTGTCTATACACCTCTGGGATGCATCCATATTGAAACTCATTGTGCAAACCTTGCTAATATTAAGGCACCAAAATGTCTATAAATATAATCATTTATTATGACCAATATAATTCAAATTATTCTTAAGCTCTTGCTTTAAGATCCATAAATATTCATAAAGGAAAATCCACTGTGGTGCTCAGTCCTCTCTTGCTGAGGCTTCCCACTGCACTCTACTGCAGCATTCTTTCTATCTAATAAAACTTTCCTTTTCAAACCTATAATGTTGTTGGTAAATTCTTCTTACTACCCATAAACCAATCACTTTACATTGCTGGGTCTCTGACTCCTCGCCCAGCACATGCCTCATACATTTTTTGCTATGATTGGATATTTAAAATAACATGTGATAACTTTGAAAATCAGATTCCTCCCTTTTGAGACTGACATAACAAAAATTTGCTAAACCTCAGAACCCTTAAGTTCCTGAGGCAAGAATGGAAGGGTTGGTCTTCAGAGCCATAAGAGCTGTGGGGGTGAAGATTGCAGGAAGGGCTAAGAGCAGGCTGATCTGTTCTCTTGATCTGCTTTGAAAAAATGTGGCACATATACACCATGGAATATTATGCAGCAATCAGAAATGATGAGTTTGTGTCGTTTGTAGGGACATGGATGAATCTGGAGAACATCATCCTCAGCAAACTGACACAAGAACAGAAAATGAAACACTGCATATTCTCACTCATAGGTGGGTGATGAAAAATGAGAACACATGGACACAGGGAGGGGAGTACTAAACACTGGGGTCTATTGGGGGGAAAAAAGGAGGGCCAGTGGGAGGGGGAGGTGGGGAGGGATAGCCTGGGGAGAAATGCCAAATGTGGGTGAAGGGGAGAAAGGAAGCAAAACACACTGCCATGTGTGCACCTACGCAACTGTCTTGCATGTTCTGCTCATGTACCCCAAAACCTAAAATGCAATAAAAAATTAAAAAAAAAAGAAAAACTGGAAGAGAAAAGTATTTCGTATATATAGAAGAAAAGCATTCTTATAATAGTCTTCCTTTATTTTTCTACCCTCAGAAGTTCTTTTGTTTGCTAAACATTTAATTTACTCTGCTCTCTTAAACTTGGCTTTCATATAGCATGGTAAACATGTTCCTTTAACCAATTCTTTGAAGTAAAATCAAAATCAGACTAAACTAAAATAAAAGTTGACATTTCCATAGTTATCTATTTACTTTATTTTTATTTTCAGGTTCTATGTGATTTATACCAATTTTATTTTCAGAAAAAAGTGATTGCACTTGTTAGGCATATATTATCATCACAGGTAAAATATTCCTTTAGGTCTCTTGTTCTCAGGAAAGAAATAGTGAGAACTGTGCTTCCTCATAGTGCTTCTAGAAGTTATCAGAACAAGAGGAAAAAATTAGTTATAAATTTTCAGCTCTGCTTTTCTTTCATATCTCCTACAGATAAACTAGAGGTGATTTTAATTTTTTTAAGCACAACATTACATAAATATCTGCAAATGTTTTGTAATTCAGAAGTCAGCTGGAGCCCTCTTTACTCTGAGACTTAGATATCTTCAGCTGGCCCTTGGAAATTCAATACCCTTCTGTCGTATCTGCTAATATCTTGGTGTTCTCCCACTCTTTTGTGCCAAGCTCCTTAACTCATATATGTGAGTCTTCCAAGATTCATGGAAAATGTTTATTAAGAAAAAAACTATGTTTGGATTTCAAAAATTCTCTGCACTAAAATAAATACACTAACTTGTTATAGCATATCTGAACGGGATCTAGTTTGAGATACTAAGAAGGATAAGACATTAGTTTACAAAGAGTCTCTATCAGAGCAGTGTGAGTTCTGCTACAATTGAATTAAGAACAAACATCAAATTGATGGTGAAGCTTGGATGGTAGAACAGTGAAATCACTGATACTTTTTGAAAAGTTTATGAGGACAAAGCCCCAAAGAAACCAGCATTTTACAATTAGATCACTTGTTTTAAGAAGGGACTAAATGATGTTGAAAATGAAGCCTGCAGCAGCAGACCACTCACATTGATTTGCAAAAATTAATAATAACAATAATAATCTTATTTGTGCCCTAACTGAAGAGGGCCAATGATTAGCAGCAGAAATAATAGCTAACACCCTAGACATCTCAACTGGTTCAGCTCACACAATTCTGACTGAAAAATGAAAAGTGAGCAAATTTTCAGTGAGTATCAAAACCCTGTGCCCAGACAAGAGCAGAACTTTCAGTGGAATTCCACAAGTGGATTAAGATCCTGAAGCATTTCTTTGAATTGTAACAGGAGATAAAACATGTTCTTACCAGTGTGAACCTAAAGACAAAGACAATCAAAGTAATGGCTATGGAGAGGTGGAAGGGGTTCGACCAAAGCAAAAGTGGACTGGTCAAGAGCAAAGGCCATGGCAACAGTGTTTTGGAATACCCAAGGCATTTTGCTTGTTAATACTCTGGAGGGCCAAAGAACAATAATATCTGCTCATTGTTAGAGTGTTTTGAGAAAGCCAAAGATTTAGCAGAAAAATGCCTGGGAAACCTTCACAAGAGAGTCCCCTACTACAGCCATGCTCCTCCCATCAAACAAAGGCAATTTTGAAAATTTTGATGTTAAATCATATAGCACCCACGTTTTAGTCCTGATTTGGCTGCTTCTGACTTCTTTTTTTTCCCCCAATCTTAAAAAAATCTTTAAAGGGCATCCATTTCTCTTTAGTTAATAGTGTAAAAATGGCTGTATTAACATGGTTAAATTCCCAGGACCCTTAGTTCTTTAGGGATGGACTAAATGTCGGTGTCATTGCTTACAAAAGTGTCTTGAACATGATGGAGCTTAGGTTGAAAAATAAAGTTGCTTTTTTATTTTTTGTTTAATTTCATTTTTTCATAAAATTTTGAAGTTCCCTTTTACGTTGATTTGTTTTGTTCATTTCAGATCAGACGCAGACAACTTAGTCTCTACCTTTCGTTTTTCCTGTAAAAAATCAGTATATACTGTTGTGAGATTAACAGTCCTTGTTGAAGGTTTAGAGATTCTCATTTGAGTCTGTGGACTTTTACTATCTCACCAAGTCTTCCTCCTACTTTGCCTTTTGACATCTGCTCTTCTTCTGCTCAAACTTGTCAGTTCTCCTTCGGTAGCCATGTATATCTCTCTCATTTCTACACCTAAAATTTGCATAATCAAATTCATCAGTGATTTCCATTTGGCAGAACCCACCCCACCTGAAAGACAGTTGGGTTACACATAATAAAAGCATTTCAGTAATAACCACAGACACAAAAACATATGCACTAGAATTCTGAAAATATGAGAACAAGTAAATTTGGAAGCTATTATCAGTCAGTATTATTTGTCTCAAAAGCCAACAGTTATTTTAGGTCTTACAAAGAATGATAGGAATAGTTACAAGATTATCCATGCTGTTAACGCTACTATAGTCCAATATGTTTTCGAGTAATTAACCAGTCTTTGTATTTTTTCCTGAGAATTTTATACTCTTCTCCCCGTAAGCTGACGATACAAAAGACAGAAGATGAAGATGTAAAAGACATTGGGAATAAACGCTGAGAGAAAGCCAGATTTATACTTCCTACTATTTATCTCCTAACATGAGGTGTAATTCTAAAACTGAACATCCACTATTTTACATAGGAGCTGAAAAGTAGTTTAATTTTTTATGGAAAGAGGGTATGAATGAGCTTTCTGAAACATCAATTTTATAGTTTATAGCACAGGAGCATCTTAGTTCTTGGACCAGGATTTCTGGTTTTCTCTGTTTGTCTTTTATATTCTGTATGTTTGTAAATGTATGTCAGGATTCATATTATGAGTTATTTCCCTTGAAATACATATACCATATTAAAACAAATAGATGATAGCTGTCTAAAATTAGAGAAAAATATTTGATTTACAATTGAGGGATCAAAGTCATGTTTGTGTCTGGCCATTTAAACTTGGAAAAATTCTGTGTGTCCATAGACCAGAACTCACTTGAGATTTACCATGCCTAATTCAATAATGCTGACTCAGATTTTTCCAGAATTTTTGATAATCCTGTCTTGTTATTGGCCATTTTTGCCTCTGAAATATAGGATTTGAGGAACTTTTATCTATGACAGTGTCTCTTTTATAGATCTGTTCTTTTTTATAAGCAAGTTCTTTTATTTCAAATTATTCTTTAATCTTTCTTGTTAATCTTTATGATTAAACTTTTAACGTCCTCTGGTAGAATAGATTTTAGATGCTGAGATGTATAACTCAATTGTGCAATTCAGAATTGACCTCAGAGTTTTGTATGTCTCCAGTACAACTGTTTAAACTACTTGACATTAAAATGTTAAGCCATTCTGTCATTTTTGAGCAATTTCCTGAATAATTTCCAATTTCCAAGCTATCTGTACACAGGAAACTGCTGTTTAACAAAGGTTGCACCCAGTGAAGTCAGGGGCCTTTCATCTAATTATAAACATCCCTTATTATCTTCAATTAAGTCTGCTGTGACCCTGAAATAACTTTTCATAGTTGAAACCAAACTATAAAAAGAATCTAATGGGTATCAAAAGTATCACTTACCTCTCAAAAGAATGGATTTTTAAGGCCTCTATCAAAAACTCTACTTCAGAGATCTCTGGGGATGCATGTTTGGCAATAGTATCTGTTTGCTAAGAACACATTTTCTATGAGACTTCTAGAAATATCTTCCACTCAGTTAGGAGTTAACATTTTCTTCCCCAGTATTAGAGGACAAAACAGAGACCTGTGGGAAGAGGCATTCTTTTTTTTAAATTTTTTATTGCATTTTAGGTTTTGGGGTACATGTGCAGAACATGCAAGACAGTTGCATAGGTACACACATGGCAGTGTGTTTTGCTTCCTTTCTCCCCTTCACCCACATTTGGCATTTCTCCCCAGGCTATCCCTCCCCACCTCCCCCTCCCGCTGGCCCTCCACTTTTCCCTCCAATACAGGAATGAGTCTTTATGTTTAGAGAATACCCCTGGGGAGGATTGAAAAGAATAGCCTTGTCAAGCCAAGGGGTGTGAATTGCTACTGTGAAAATTTACAATTCTAGAGTCCTCTATTATTTAGTAGTGTGGTTATATTAGGAGAGGTACCATGTGGAAGGGGTATGAGGAGATGGCACTGAGTAGTGTACAATGTAGACATATGGTTTGGCTCTGTGTCCTCATCCAAATCTCATCTCCAATTGTAATCCCACATGTCAAGGAAGGGACCTGTAATCCCTGCACCTGTCAAGGGAAGGAGATGATTAGATCACGGGGGTGGATTACCCCATGCTGTTGTCATGATAGTGAGGGAGTTCTCACAAGATCTAAAGGTTTTAAAAGTGTGGCACTGACTGAGTGTGGTGGCTCATGCCTGCAATTCCAGCATTTTAGGAGGCCAAGGCATGTGGATCACCTGAGATCAGGAGTTCAAGACCAGCCTGGCCAACATGGTGAAACATTATTCTTAATCTTTCTTCCTAATCTTTATGATTAAACTTTAATCTTTCTTCCCAATCTCTATGATTAAACTTTCAATCTCCTCTACTAGAATAGATTTTAGATGCTCTGGTGTATAAAACTCAGTTGTGCAATGCAGAACTGACCTCAGAGTTTTGTAAGTCTCCAGACGAGTTTCTACTAAAAAAATAAACAATTAGCCAGGCATGGTGGCGGCTACCTGTAATCCCAGCCACTTAGGAGGCTGAGACAGAGGAATCACTTGAACTCAGAAGGCAACGGTTGTGGTGAACCAAGGTCGTGCCATCGCACTCCAGCCTGGGTAACAAAACTGAAACTCCATCTCAAAAAAAAAAATAAAGTGTGGCACTTTCCTGTTTGCTCACATTTTCTCTCTCCTGCTGCCTGTGAAGAAGGTGCTTGCCTTTCCTTCACTTCCATCATGATTGTAAGTTTCCTGAGGCCTCCCAGCCATGCAGAACTGTGAGACAATTAAATCTCTTTCCTTTATAAATTACCCAGTCTCAAATAGTATCTTTATAGCAAAGTGAAAACAGACTAATACAGTAAACAAATATGCTAACCACCCTGATTTAATCATTACAAACTGTATACAAGTATCAGAACATCACACTGTACCACATAAATATATACAATCGTTTGCCAATTGAAAATGAAACAAAGCAGTAAACTATGTCTCTCTCTCTCTCTATATATATATATATTTATACACACATACACATATACTTTGCCAAATTACTACTATTTGAACTTTTAATAAAATGTTATTTAAAAATTAGCCTGAATCAACCTTTTACACCTTAACTTTTAGGATACCTGCATTTTTGTTTTGGATTTTTTAAGCCAGGGTCTCACTTGATTACTCAGGCTGGAGTGCAGTGGCACGATTTCAACCCATTGCCACCTCCACTTCACAAGCTCAAGTGATCCTCTCACGACAGCCTCCCAAGTAGCTGAACTACAGATGCACAGACCACCAGGCCCAGCTCATTTTTGTGTTTTTTGTGGAGATGTGGTTTCACCATGTTGCTCAGGCTGGTGTTAATCTCCTGAGCTCAAGCAATCTTCCTGGCTTGGCCTCCCAAAGTGCTGGGATTAGAGCGTAAGCCACTACACCCAGGCTAAGATGCTTGTAATATGAAAGAAATTTAACTCTAGAAAACATAGACACTAGCTGCTTGAGAAAATTAGTCTGAGGTAATCTCAACTTCAAGTAAGTGATAATATTTTCAAAATCAGCCCATATCCCATACCAGTGGGATGCCTTTCAAACAGACTCCTATATCCTTTTCACATGTTCCCCTCATTCTTTGAGCACCTTCTTACTTTCTGACACAGAAAGCTGCTCCTGATTCATCTTGTATTTTTTCATTCCATGCCCGATAATTAGGCAGTTCTCCGCATTTTTGTTTTGGATTTTTTAAGCCAGGGTCTCACTTGATTACTCAGGCTGGAGTGCAGTGGTTCAGTCAGCCCTGGCTCTGTACGTTTTCCCTACTCTCTTTCTATACTCAGGCTGCAGGAACCAAGAACAACTGATACATCAAGTCATAAAAATAAGGAGGTGACTCAAGTAAAGTGAAGCTGGTCTTCATAAATATTAGAGCCTGTTTAGCTTGATAAAAGTTTAGCAAAGCAACTGTTTTATTTAATAGCTATAGTCTTTAAAACTTGGTTTTACAAATGTCCAAATTTTCATTTAGAATTTTTAGTGTCCCCAAGGAAAAAAAAAAGTCAACATTATCTGTTTTTTAAAAACATTTTTTGTTTTGAAAAACTTCCAACCTAAAATGTAGCACCATATCAGTGTTATTAATATCCTGCCAATCTAGTTTCATTCATATTTCTGCCTAATCACCCTCTTTGGAATAGTTTAATTCAATTCCTAGATATGATATCATTTTACCTGTAAATACCTAACAGTGTATCTTTAAGGGCAGGGACTTCTTAAAAAAATGATGAGCATATTATCATCACACCCAAAGACAACAATTTCAGAGCACAACATTGTATCTAGATAGGGCTCCAATTCTGCGGGTTCTATTGTAAGTGTATTGTTTTAGTTGGCTTATTCAAATTGTGATACAAAGTCTACACATTGCCTTCGTGTGCTATGCCTCTTAAGCTTCTGTTAATATATTGTACTTTTTCCCCTTCATTTTTTCTTGTCATTTATATCTTGGAATTTCCCACAATCTGAATAGTAGCATTACTTAAACATGCTCCTTTACTCTATGAATGTCCTATGAACTGGAAGTCAGATCTAGATGCTTAACTAAATCCTTTTTGGCAGGAACACTGCATAGGTGGTTGTGTGTACTTCCCATTGCTCTGCATCAGATGGTGCATGATGTCTTGTTTCAATCCCTTTTACTTTGATTATTAAGATCAATCTGTTAATTCATGTGCTATTAAACTGATCCATGCATTGTAAGTTTCCCTACTGGCCTTCACTTAAGAATTTTTAAATTGATGAATGTTACCTAGGTTTACAATTTTATTAGGAAACGTAGTACATGTATTTTAAATTCCTTTTGAATTTGTTTAGAATTCTTTCAGAAAGAACATTATTTCATCTATGGTTTGATTACTCACAAATGCATTTTGTATAAGAAAGGAAGAAGAGATGCTTAATTCCCAAATTTATTGCTAATAAAGTAGGATGATTGGTATATCCTTGTCAAGAGCTTTCCAACACAGCAGGCATTAGAAAATACGTCTACTTTGATTTGATTTCCTTATTTTCAAGTGGGGGAAAATTGCTTGAGGTTGATTTCTTTCATTTTTACTTGGTTATAAATAGCTAACTCTTTACAAAAGAGTATAATCTCTTGTAAAAGATATGATTGGTTGTCTAGAAAGTAATTTCTTATCCAAAACTTATGTGATTCAGAACTTTGACAATGAAAAGCTGGCGAACTGGAGAAGAAGAAAACACGTAAGAAACTTGCCTTTTACTAGGGTGGTTTGAAATGAGATAGAAATTATGGGGAGAAGGGAAACAGATATGGTAACGACCGAGTGACGTTTTTCCTAGTATATGTGTGCTATAGATTTGATTTATAGAACATGCTATTTAATTAATTAATTTGTTTATTTTATCTCTGATTTTAGATTCAGGGGGACATGTGCAGGTTTGTTATTGAGGCAAATTATGTGTCACAGGGATTTGGTATATGGATTATTGCAGCACCCAGCTAATAAGCATCATACTTAATAAGTATTTTTCCTGATCCTCTCCCTTTTCCCACCATTCACCCTCAAATAAGCCTCAGTGTCTGTTAGAACATGCTATTTTCTTCTTCTTTGTTTTTTGTCATTTTCAGGGAAAGAACTTTTTAAAATCTTTATAAGGAAATAAAATAGATAAAAGGGAAGAGTAACATAGAATACAAACAGAAAGAAATGAATAACATAAGACACTCAACTGAGAAATAAAGAACTAGCTGAATTAATTTTTGAATCTGGTAGTTTGACTATATACTTTCTGGCTAAAGTAAGTGGTGGTAGTAGTTGGTAGGTTAGAGTTTCAGAGGTGTAGTTTACAAATTCTGAAACTTCTTAGTACATATTCTAGGATTGAGCAGACAGGTAAGTGAATTGAGCATGGTGGAAGTCAGGTTTGTTATTGTCAGAAAAGAGCATCACAAAATGGGAAGGGTAAGCATTGGGAGCAGCAATCCATGAAGGGCTCTGGGCATCCCTGGGCATCATTGCTGGGTGTGCCAAGAATGCAATATCCTCACCACTTTTCATCCAGGCCATTCCTCAGCGTCGAATATACAAGCAATTTTGAGAGATGAAGTCTTGACTCTACAAGACAAAAAACAGGTTTGCTTATTTTGCTACAAACAGTAAGTTCTGCAGCTGTGCCACAAATCCACAGTGTGTCCAGGACTCATCTGCGGCCCATGCAACATCCCCATGGGACTTGAGAACAAGAGGACCCCATGCAAATCATGTTGTTTGCTGTGCTGTGAGTAAAATGTCCTTCGACTCAGAAGTCTTGTATCTTTTGTCTGCATCCGTGAAAGAGTGGCAAACTAACTCATTAAAATAAGGTAAAATCAAATTCCAAGTCTGAAAGACATAAAATGACATAGAGTATTTTATTAGAATTGGAGGAATGAGGATGAGCTCTTAGTTATAAAGATAGATAAATGATAAATAAATGTATAGACAGATAGATGTTGATGCGTATGTATAAACAAATGTTTTTGCAAAGATCTCCTAGCTGTATATGCTGAGAGTAGCTAAGAACAACATCCCAGTAGATTGTTACAGGTTCACTTAGCCCTTAGCTCTTTGTTTTTAAATACCATTCCTCTCTAAAAAGAACCAGGGCTCCCTGGAGAACTGCCTAATTATCGGGCATGGAATGAAAAAATACAAGATGAACCAGCAGCAGCTTTCTGTGTCAGAAAGTAAGAAGGTGCTCAAAGAATGAGGGGAACATGTGAAAAGGACATAGGAGTCTGTTTGAAAGGCATCCCACTGGTCAAAGATAGGATAACTCTGAGGATAAAAATAACGGCAGTAAAGAATTATGACCCACTGATATAAAAAATGATAAATGGGTAAATCAAGGAGTTATGTACGTGTAGTAGAATGACAGCTAATACATTTTAAAAGAAAAATGGCGATACAAGATCAACATTTGGCAACCAACAGAGTAATTGTTTTAGACAAGAAACATCCACGAAAGTTAAAACTTAATGGATGCAAGTTGAGGAGAAAGATAATATTTACATAAGCTCCAAGTATCCCCTTCATAAAATACTTATTAGTGACAAAGTGAAAATGGTGACTCTACAATGGAGAAACCTGGCAGACATCATCTTAACCAAGGGATCAAGATGGAACAATAATGTACTGTAATGTACATTCTCATATCATGCACTAAGTATACAACAGGACTTTCGTGCTTCCCTGCACAAAACACATAACTGAGATGTAACTCTGAGGAAACATCAGAGAAAACATGAATCATGTTCTTTGTAATAAGTGATCTGTGTTCTTCGAAATATGAAGATCTTTAAAGACAGTTCCAGGTCAAAAGAGACTGAACGTGCACAACAACTAAATAAAAAGAACAAACCTTATATTAGATTTTACACAATAAATTATTTCTGTCCTTTCTTTAAAGAACATTAATGGGAAATTGGTAAAATTTGAATAAAATCTGTACATGAGATAACAACATTATAATAAGTTAATTTCCTAATTTTTATCACTGTTAGGTGGTTATATAAAAGAATTTGTTTTTTGGGGAATACAAACTGAATAATTTAGGAGTAAAGGGATATATCTCTACAATTTACCCCTAAATGGCTCAGAATATACATTTATATATACATATATAAAAATTATATATACACACACACATACATATACATACATGTATGTGTATATATAAATTTATTGTATTAACACATATATTATTATATAACAAATTTATATACATATGTGTATAAATACAATATAGGTATTATATATAAAATTTATATATCTATGGAGAGAGAGAGAGAGTAAAGAAAATGTGAAATGTTAACATTTGGGGACTGTCAGCAGGGGTTTACAGAGATTCTTTGTACAATTTTTTTTTTTTGAGATGTAGTCTCACTGTGTCACCCAGGCAGGAGTTCAGTGGTGTGATCTTGGCTCACTGCAACTTTTACCTTCCATTCTCAAGCAATTCTCCTTCTTCAGCCTCCCGAGTAGCTGGAACTACAGGCATGCACCACCATGCTGGCTAATTTTGGTATTTTTAGTAAAGATGGGGTTTTACCATGTTGCCCAGGCTGGTCTCAAACTCCTGGACTCAAGTGATCCACCTGCCTTGGCCTCCAAAAGTTCTTTGTATAATTTTTGCAACTTTTTAGTATGTATGAAATTGTGCTTTCTAAAAATGTTTATAAAATTTCCTTTCTTGCAAACTTCAGTAAATTTTTTACTTCTGGATTTAGTCAATAAGTTTTAGTAAAGTTTAAGTAATTAGAATTGAAAAGAATTATTTCTAATCCTGGCTGAGCACAGGCTTGATAATTTAATCTCTCTGAGCTCCAAAGACATATAATTGCAATATTAACATATATACACTTATTTTCCTCATATACTTAATACTTTTATATGGCAAGCATAGATTGAATTCTGACTTGTTTTTCAATGAAAAGTTTATGCCAGGAAATCAAAGAGAGAGATCTGATTATAACCTCAAACTGTAATTCTTAATCTCTGGTTCATGACATACTAATCCAAGGTATTGCCAGTGACTTATTTCCACAAATATTTAAAGTAAAAATTTAAATGATAATTTTTTGCAGAGTGGAACATGGTTACTGTCATACTAGTCTTCTTGGTGTTTTAGTAAATTTTCTTGAGTTGGGGAGACAGGGTTGGCTTATGGCCAGGACACTTTGCCTTGCACTAGCAGTTGATGCTCCCATCTGGGACTCATCTGTCATTAATAAAAGCAGTATGCATGAATTACTGTAGTGCTTTATGTCTCTGTAAATATTGGGTTTCATAAAAATATAACTGTATGCATGGGAAAGAGTGCATCCATATTTGAACAGCATCTGTCATGGATTGTGTGAGGAAATAATATTTTAAAATTATTGCTGCAAAAATGCAAGTGGTTTGAAGACCCCATAACTTATGATTCATAAACATGCTCATAACTGAACAAGGTTTATGTGGGACATTTCAGTATTTGTAACATATAGAAGTAAAAAGTGATAAATCTTGCTATTTTATCATTTACAGATAAAATAATTTTCAGAAAGAAAGCATTTTGGAGATAAAGATAACTACAACATTTCCTGGAAGTAGTTCTGGTTCATTGCAGATAATGTTTCTATAACAACTGTAAACAACCACACTGGATTTGATAATATACCACTTATGCAAAAGCATTAGTGCAAAGGAACACTTGGCTCCTTTAAATTAACTGCATTTGTATAAATGGAATTGGTCTGGTCAAAGGGTGTTTTAATGAACAAGATTTTATATTCAAGAGTGAACATAATCTTTTGGTTCAAGAGTCAGTTAAGTGAAAAAATGATTAATTCACCAAATTACGGCTGAATTTACTTTTGTATTCTTTCTAGATGAGGAGCTATTAGTCACATTTATCTCATTTGAAAAGTCTACTCCATCAAAATTAACTTTTATCATTACCACCTACTTCAAGGGATGCTTTTCTAGTTGTTTTAAAATATAAATTTCCTCAGGAATATCAATAGGTTTACTTAGTGATTATTCAATTTGACATGGAAACTCACTTAGATCTACTGGAGAATACAGAAAATCTATTATATTAGTCTTGGTCATAGGAATTATAGCAGTTAGTAAAACAAACTATTTTCACATGAAATAGAGCATATTGTAGATAAATAGTAAAAACTATATACTAAATCCTAACAGATGCCCAGAATTTTGGTTCTTACTATTCCATTTTTGTGTGGTGATTTAGAGAGATTGAAAAACTAAGCCATCTTCTCAGAATCACTTACTATGTATTGAATTAATAATTTAGAACATTTGTAAACAGTTAACACAGTAGAAGACAGGGAGTTTTAAAATGTGCTCTAAGGCTGGATAGAATTTACATATTTGAAGTTTATTCTAATTTTCACGTCAGAGATTGCTGAGCATTCTGTAAAAGGCACACATATCTCTTTTTAACATGACAGAGGCCAAGTGCATTGATTCGTGCCTGTAATCCCAGTGTTTTGGGAAGCCAAGGCAAGACAATTGCTTGAATCTAGGAGTCTGAGATCAGCCTGAGCAACATATGAGACCTGTCTCCCCAAAAATAATTTAAAAAATTAGCCAGGCATCGTGGCCCATAGTTCTAGTCACTTGGGAGGCTGAGGTGGGAGGTTTGCTTGAATGCTGGAGGTCAGGGTGACAGTGAGCCATGAATGCACCACTGCATCCAGCCTGGGCAACACAGTGAGGCCCTATCTCAAAAAAATAATAATAAAACAAAATCATGGTTATATTTGAGCCCTTTTAAATATGATTATTTTCTGTCAAAGTACAATTTACTGATAGAATACTGAGGTAACAGGGACTGGACTAAGGCAGAAGGAACTCTGTGTAGTTTCAGTTGTGTAGACTGAAGGGACATGTAAAGTAACTCACCCTCGGTCACCATAGCTGGCTTACACACCACTTCTGTCTTCTGCAGCTAGACCTCAGGTCAGGTGGTTTTTCCATTCCTTTTAGTCTGTAACCTCCAGTTACCTTCCAAATACCAAAAATCACAGGCATGGCAGTAGAACCCCAAAGACCCCCAAAAGCCATGAAGAAAATATCCAGACTCAGACTTGTGACAAAAAGTTAGGAGCGGGTCCAGAAACTTTTACAATTGGGAGAAACATTTTTAAAAATGCAAAATATAAAACCCAAAATTGGGAACAAAAATAAATATTTATTTAGAATCAGTGAAAAAATCTTCCTTAGTTACTCATTATAAAAGTTGATGAACACCACAAATATTAAAAATGCAAAAAACTCAATATTTTAACTCCCAGATGTATCTTTATTAGGTTTATTGAGGTATAATTGTGTTATAAATGCACATGCTTAATGTATACAATTTGAAGCATTTGGACCTAGGCACTTAACAGTGATACCATCATCAAAATCAAGGTAATAAATACATCATCACCTCCAAAATTTGCTTATGCCCCTTTATGTGTGTGTCTGAGTGTATATGTATGTGTGTGTGTGCGTGTGTGTGTGTGTGTGTGTGTGTCATACATTATATTAGTGCTTACTCTGAAGGCTACATCTGAATTCTTGGCTTGTTTACTGTAGTTGTGAATTTTAATTATATATTTTCCAAAATTTCATGAAAGATTACATTGTTGTTTTGTAGACTTAACATGAGTCTACAGTCTTAAATTTTCAGGTGCACATTACCAGTATTATTTATAGGCACTACATTGTACAATGAGTCTCCTGTTTCTTCTTTTCGTATTCGTAAAGATTTAAAAATATAAAAACCATACTTAACTTTAAGAAACAGGCTGTGAGCAAGATTGGCTCTTGGGCTATAGTTTGTCAGCTCCTCTTTTGGTAGTTATACACACACACACACACACACACACACACACATATTTCACATAGAAATATATATATGTTACACATAGAAATATATGTTACACATAGAAATACATATATGCTTCATGTAGAAATATGTTTCACATAGAAATTTATATATGTTTCATGTAGAAATATATATATGTTTCACATAGAAATATGTGCTTCAAATAGAAAGATATGTTTCACATAGAAATATATATATGTTTCACATAGAAATATATATAGTTCATATAGAAATATATAGTTCACATGTATGAGATATAGATATTCACATAGATATATAGAAATATATATTTAATATAGAAAACCCTTATTTTATCATGCTTCACTTTATTGTGCTTCAGAGATACTGCATTTTTGAAAAAGGTTTGTGACAATTCTGCTTCAAGCATGTCTATTGGTGCCATTTCTCCAACAGTATATTCTTACTTTGTGTCTTTGTGTCAGATGTTTGCAATTTCCTCAATATTTCAAACTTTTATTATTATTATTATATTTGTTATGATGATCTGTGTTCAGTGATCCTTGATGTTGCTATGGAATTTTTTTTGGAGTGCCATGAACTACGCCCATATAAGACGGTGAATTTAACAAATGTTTTGTGTGTTTTGACTGCTCCGCCAGCCAGTCATTCCCCTGCCTCTCTCTGTCTTTTTGGGCTTTCCTAGTCCCTGCGACACAACAGTATTGAATTTAGGTCTATTAGTAACCCTACAATGCCCTCTAAGTGAAAGCAAGAGTCTCATGTCTTTCTCTTTAAATCAAAAGCTAGAAACGGTTAGTGAGAAAGGCGTGTTGAAAGCCAAGATATGCCAAAAGCTAGACCTCTTGCAGAAAAACAGTTGGCCAACTTCTGAATGCAAAGGAAATGCTCTTGAAAGAAATTAAAAGTGCTACTCCAGTGAATACATGAGTGATAAGAAAGCAAAACAGCCTTAATGCTGATATGGAGAAAGTTTTAGTGGTCTAGATAGAAGGTCATACTTGCCATAACGTTCCCTTAAGCGAAAGCCTAATCCAGAGCAAGAACTAACTCTCTTATCTTCTATGGAAACTGAGAGAGGTGAGGAAGCCACAGAAAAGAGTTGAAAGTTAGCAGAGGTTGGTACATGAGTTTAAGGAAGGAGGCCATCTCCATAACATAACTGTGCAATGTGAAGCAGCAAATAGTGATGAATCTTTCTTTTATCCCTTTTAATATGCCCATTTAAAATTATATTAAAAATTTTCAGCTTGTTAAGGAATAACTGAAAAATAAAAATTCACATATTTAAAGTATGTTTTTAGCCATATTGGCCAGGCTGGTCTCAAACTCCTGATCTGGCCTGGGTGACTCTGTCTAATAAGTAAGTAAGTAAGTAAATAAATAAATAAATAAAGTATATATTTAAAGTGTACAACATGAAGATTCAATACAGGTAATGAACTGTATAGTGATTACCACAATCAAGTTATTTAACATATTCATACCTCAAGTCGCATAGTTTCCCTTTTTAATTTTTTTTTATGAGAACTCTTAAGATAAACTCTCTTAGCTAATTCCAAGTATACAATATTATTAACTATTGTTGGTACCCTTGGATCAAAATAAGGTCATACAATTTTATTTAAGCACCTCTTCTGCTGTATCTCATGAGTTTTTTTTTTTTTTTTTAACGAGACGGGATCTCACTCTGTCAGCCAGGATGGAGTGCAGTGGCATGACCTCGGCTCACTGCAACCTCTTGTCTCCAGGGCTCAAGCAATCATCTTGCCTCAGCCTCCCAGGTAGCTGGGAACACAGGTGCCCACCGCCATGCCCAGCTAATTTTTGGTAGAGACTGGGTTTCACCATGTTGGCCCTGCTGGTTTTGAACTCCTGACCTAAGGTAATCTGCCTGCCTTGGCCTCTCAAAGCGCTTGGATTTAGAGGCATGAGCCACTGCACCCAGCCGTCTCATAAAATTTTATGTGCTATACCTTTATTACTATTTAATTAAACATATTTTCTAATGTCTGTTTTGATTTCTTTTTTGGTGCATGTATTAAACAGACATTTATTGCTTCATTACTAAGCAGGTGGGGATTTTTGTAGTTTTCTTCTCATTATTTTGTCTTAATTCTGCTGTAATCAGAGGATCTAGTCTGAATTAGTAAATACTTTGATAAGACTTCATTTATGGCCCAGCATATCATTAATGTTGGTAAATATTCCATTGCACTTGAAAAATCATTCATTTCCTTGTTGTTCAGTGTTCTATGTTATATATATAGAATGTAACATATTCCATATATGTTAACTAGGTCAATTAATAATGATATTCAAATATTTTCTAACCTTACTGAATTTTTTTGTCCTATTATTCTATCAGCTTTTGAAAGTTGATTTCACTTTTATTTCCTTCCATTTATCATTCTGAAATGCCTTTCTCTAACTTTTACAATGCTCATTTCCAAGCATACTTTTCTGATCTTAGCATAGGTAGATGAGCTCTTTTTGTTAGCGTTTTTATAGTATATATTTTCTGTTCTCTTACTTTGAATTTTATATGTTCTTGTATTTAAAATGTGTTTCTTCTATGTCACATATTGCTGGGCTTTCTGTTTCATTCAATGTATTTTATTTCTTATTTGGTTTATTTAGTTTAACTTATATTTATTGTAAATTCTGATATAGTTGTGCTTATGTCTTGCCAGTTATTTCCATTTGACCCCATGAGTTTATGGTCCTCTTCCCCTGTATTCTTTTCTCTTTAATTAATCAAAAGTTCTATTAGTCCACTAATTTCTTATTAATTTGTTAGTCACACATCCTATTAGAAGGCTATACCTGCGTTCTTGGTTTATCGTCATCATGAATTTTAATTACATATATATTTTAAATTCCACAACATATTACATTGCTGTTTTGTACAGTAAATGTTCACTTAAGTTTGGGTTTAACACTAAAAAATGTGAGAATAGGCTGGGTGTGGTGGCTTACGCCTATAATCCCAGCACTTTGGGAGGCCAAGGTGGGTGGATCAAGAGTGGTCAAGAGATCAAGACCATTCTGGTCAACATGATGAAACCCTGTCTCTCCTAAAAATACAAAAATGAGCTGGGCATGGTGGCACACTCCTGTAGTCCCAGCTACTCAGGAGGCTGAGGCAGGAGAATTGCCTGAACCCAGGAGGAGGAGGTTGCGGTGAGCCGAGATCATGCCATTGCACTCCAGCCTGGGTAACAAGAGCAAAACTCTGTCTCAAAAAAAAAAAAAAAAATTGAGAATAATAACTTTAGAATAACTTTAAATTTTTTATTATTTTATCTAAATTTTATTTACGTACCATTTGCCTTTCCTTTTCTCATTCAGAAACCACATATTTAAAGTATGTTTTTAGCCATATTGGCCAGGCTGGTCTCAAGCAAAGATTCCAATATTTAAAATGTCAGTGCAAGATCTTTGTTTATGAAGTCCATTTTAAACAAAATGAAATTATACACATATAAAAATGAATGTTTTAATAAAACAATTTTAACATTCACCTTTTAGTTTTAAGCAGTGAACACTGATATACAAAATTTTTCATCTTAACATACTATCCACTCCTTTATAACAAGACATCTAATAACATGTAAGCAGAATATGCTTCAACTGAGGTTAAGTAAATGATAAACACAATTGTAAATAAGCAGTAAATGTTTAAAAGGAATCTATGAAAACTTTTGACTTAAAACAGTTGAAAATGCAAAATCCCAGTTCTAGAAGATAACAAGTTAATGGAGACATTTATTCTTATAATGGAGAACTGTTTAACCTCAGTGATATAGAGTTTGAATGAAGCATAAATTTATTATTGATAATTTTAGGAAGGCTGGTCCAGTTCCTTTTCTTCATTTTAAATTTCTAATCTGGGACCAGGCACAGTGGCTCATGCCAGTAATCCCAGCACTTTGGGAGGCCAGATGGGTGTGGATCACCTGAGGTCAGGAGTCTGAGACCAGCCTGATCAGCATGGAGAAACCCCGCCTCTACTAAAAGTACAAAATTATCCGAGCCTGGTGGCACATGCCTGTAATCTCAGCTACTCGAGAAGCTAAGGCAGGAGAATCACTTGACCCTGAGAGGTGGAGGTTGCAGTGAGCCGAGATCGAGCCATTGCACTCCAGCCTTGTCAACAAGAGAGAAACTTCATCTCAAAAGAAAAAAAAAATTCTAATCTGTATTACTGCCTAAGCAAAAGCATTACTGCATGAGCGATGTAGAATTTGTGGTTTAATTCACTCGTCTTGTGTTGTCAAGCCACCTGTGTCAAACTGTCAGGTGTTCACGCTCGGATATGCTAGTTAATATGTTACTGTCTAGGGAATGACTTTTACTCAATAACTTTTCCTGCATGGTCTCTTTAAAGACCACTTATTGGTCTCTCTAAAATCTCTAGCTCCTTTGTTAGTATTTACTGAAAACAAAATTATCTCGTAAAATGGAGAGATCAAGTCAAATTGGTTTCATCTAGTTCTAAATTCCCCCTTACCCCTATGTTCACCCTGTCAATTCAATTCTCTAATGCAATTTAAGGAATGGTCCCTGTGCCCAGCTCCTCATTTTAAAAATTATCATCTTCAAGTATTTAGCCTTCTTAGCTTCCCTTTTAAATTTTGGCTTATCAAATACATATTTTTCAGAAGCAGTTCCATATTAGAGCCTAAAGTATAAGGAAAAATAAGCACCCATATACAATTATCAAAAGATCTTCTTATAGTTTGAGCCAAGTGGAGAAGCCAATAACAGCTCTGTAATTTAAAAAAATATGACCACATATGAATCTGTCCTGCTCAACCTGTTTTTACACCATCATCCACACTCAGAGGCCCTGGCCACGGGCTGTGATAATTGCTATTGCACACTAATGCTGCATGGTAAAACAGCCTAGATTTATTAAAATTTCTGATATTTTGTGCATCCCAGATTTTTTGTATTAATTTTAGTTTTTAAAAATTTTGCCTTAAAATATTATTTAATGTTGATTACTGGAATTTCTAGCACCCTTTAAAATTTTGTGCCCCATTAGAGTGCCTCATACAGCATACCCTAAGCCCCATCCTGAGCTGGAACCCTTCCCTTGAAAATTAATGTCTGAGCATTCAGCATGGTGAATTTCTTTAATTTTTCCCTTTGAAGAGAGAGGAGCATGTACTTCCTTCCTCATTGGGTTCAGCTCCTTGATCATCATCATCTCTCCCTGGAGAGGCTGCAGATGGGAAAGGAACATTTTTCCACTCAATCATTTGGCAGGTCAACCACACTGCTCTCCAGTGGTTTCTGAATTTTCCTCTCATTTCCCTTGCTTTTGGCTCCTCCTCTTGGACCTCCGTAGCAGGTTCTTTTTCTTCTAACCTGCTCATTCCGTGATTTCACCCCAGATCTCTTCTCTGTCCCTCCCCCTTGCTATACTTTCCCAGCTTTCTTGTCTGCCTCAGCTTCCTGCACCTCTTTTCTCCTTGGGAACATCACGCAGCTGCCTGGTGTCCTCACGCTGCCTCCATGCCAGATGATGCTTCCAGGCCTAGGGACTATAAGAATGATGACACTTAATGGCAGAATGTTTAATACGCATTTAATCCAAATATTACACTAATGTGCTTTAAAAGTGGCCCAGTGCAGCCATAAAAAGGGATGAGTTCATATCCTTTGCAGGAACATGATTGAAGCTGGAAACCATCATTCTCAGCAAGCTAACACACAAACAGAACACCAAATACCGCATGTTCTCACTCACAAGTGAGAAGTGAACAATGAGAACTCATGGACACAAGGAGAGGGACACACTGGGGCTTGTCATGGGGTGGGAAGCTAGGGGAAGGACAGCACCAGGAGAAATACCTAGTGTAGATGATGGGGCGATGGGTGCAGCAAACCACCAGGGCACATGTATACCTATGTAGCAAACTTGTTTGTTTTGCACATGTACCTCAGAACTGAAAGTATAATCAAAAAAGTGGCCCAGATCATTACTTTCCTACTTTTTTTAAAAATTAGGGGGTTAGGGAAAGGATCCAGTTTATAGCCTAGAGGAAAGGGGCGGTTCCTTAGTCGAAAGAGAGAACAGTTTCTCAGTGGCTGTTTCTAAACACCATTTTCTCTCCTTAATCAAATGAGTTTGTACTAATTGCAGAATCTCAAAACCAGAATTTCCTGTAACTCTGTAAAGAGAGAGATTTTGTACTCACTAAACATACTAACCATATAGTTTCTAAATGTTATTATAAATATATTTACTTTCCTTTTAACTTTTTAAATTACATATTACAGTTGTTTTACATTTTTGGTTTTACATCACTTAAAAGCATTTTATTTTATGATATAATTACTATAGTAAATGATTATCATCAATTTTTAGAATACACTGTACAATTTTTAAAATACTTGTAGCTCAGAATCACAGCTAAAATATTTTTCACTAATGTTGTTTTTTCCAATATACTGTCTGTGTTACTCACCATCTAGATAAACCTGAGTAAGTGGCTAAAATTCCTGTTTGTCGGTTTCCCCACTACAATAATGAGGGCACACAATTGATACCCACCTCCCGGGGCTGCTCCAGGGATAGAGTGAATCAGTGTGTACAAAATGCCCATATTACTGCAGGTTGCACAGCAGTGCCCAACCCAGCTATTAATCATCATCTTTATCATTATTAGTAGGGTTAATATTAATAGGGTTTTTTAGTGTGAAAGTAAATTTGTCTTTTTTCTAAATTATTTCTCACATTGAATAAGTTGGATCATTCTGAATTCAAAACAGAACTCAATTATTGTATTAATCCCTTACTTGGTAAAACCAATGAATAAAAAGGAGTATCACAACATAACCACAAAAGAAATTATTATTTGTTTTTACTTTTCATTAAAGACCAGGATTTTCAGGGACAGGTAGAGTTTCAAATGTGATTAACAACGTTGCCTTATTATGAAGTAAAAATAAGTGATGCAGAGTTTAGAATATTCTATTTATTATACTGCATTTTAAAAATATTGGAATAGTTAGGATATCTGTTAGGTAATACTGACAGGGACACAAAATTCTAGTTTTGGATAGGGATTTTCTGACTGGGAAAATCTTACGGTCCTTGAAGTTTAGATGAGATGATTTTTGCTTTTGGGAAAAGTACAGACAAAAATGAAATTTAAAAATAGAACTACTTCATTCAGCAGGATTCCACTCACTTAACTGTGGAAAGTTAGAAATGGTACAGTTTGATTTCTGCATTATGTTATGTGAGACAGTGTGAACACATACAAGCACACACCAGTTAGGGTAGAACATTTAAACTATGAGCCGCAGCCTCTCTAAAACGTGTCTTCCATCTTAATTCCTTTCAGGTCAAAATTTTTTCAAACTTATTATCTATGGAATATATTTTTCATTTCCCACCTGAAAGATGATATCTTATGCTATACAATGCAAATGACTTAGTGAAACACACCATCTCAGTGAAATACTGATGTTCTATACATCTATCCTGATATATCTTTGGATAAAGTCTTAACACAACTGAATACTTAAGTGTGAAGCAGAAGGTCTTAAGATAACTGAATACTTAAGTTTGAAGCACAAGAATACCTGGCATTTTTTTCAAAATGAAATTACTTTGTTTAAAAGAATTATTAGAAGAATTTCTCTCTCTTACAGTTTTAGCCTGTCTTTCCACAAATCAAGTATGGGGGATAATTGTGTCTTTCTGCCAGTTGAGTATATAGGATAATAGAGGATTATATTTTGCCAAAATAATAAAGATAATTACTACTTATTTTATTTAATTTTTAATGATCAATTTATATATGTTGATGGGGTACAAGGCGATGTTTACTGCTTATAAAGGGCTTTTTGCATGTCTATATGCTTTGCCTATTTCAATTTCTACAATAATTCTGTGAGCTAGGAATCACTATGCCCATTTTATTGATGAGGAAACTGAAGCTCAGAAGGTTGCATAATGTGCTCAAGGCCAAAATTCATAACCTGAACCCAGATTCTTCTGACTCAGGGTCCCGTATTTTTAACTACAATGCCACACTGCAGAATGTTCTTTACCTAGAATACTTTTGTAATTATCTATTAATGTACACAGCTGTTTTAACTATTCTCCTCACTATTTCTATATATAATGAATGCTAATGGCTTTTAGTGAGAAGATTATACAGCTTCATGCAGGAATTCACTCTGACATCCAAGACTAATAATTCTTTGTTATAATAATGTTTTTGCTGAATTATAAGTAGATTATTTTTGCCTTTTTAAACTAAACTGATTTTTAAACATGAATTAAAAGTATATGATGATAGGTAGATGATCTGTTTATTTCTAAGAACAGTATCTGTGAAGTACAAAAATCAGTATGAAGACTGTTTTTTAGGACTTTTCGTGATTATTTATGGGGCTTGCCTGAGGGAGAGTCCCAGAGAGAATCATGCTGGCAGTAGTACCTGCAGACACAAGAGTGTCACCCTCAGAAGAGAATGAAATGCTCGCCCCAGGGAGGGGAGGAGAAAGAGCTTACCATCTGTTCTCTGGAGCTTGCAGGTATAGATGAAGGAGAGACTGGTGTCTGCTTTTCACCTGAATATTTCTGAGAGTCACACTTGCCTGAAGCATTCATAAGAGCATGGCAAGAGGGGTAGTCGCTCTCTTGTGCCAGGAAGAAGATGGAGGTAAGCCCATCCCTTCATTCTAGTTCTCCAAGGTTCTCAAAGCTCTAGAAGACGACTTCAAGGCTCTGTGTTTTTATGTGAAGAAATCTGAGTTTATGGGAGAGGGCAGGAGACAAGGTCCCCACCCAGGAGATAAGTAGGCAAAGTAAGATAGAGGCCCTGGAGTGAGTTTAAGGCATAGGTGGGTTTTAGGGAGATGTGTCTGTGTCTCACTAAGAATGTTCTAAAGATCACCCCAAGGAAGCCATCCACATCATCAGCAGGGAAACATCTAAGGCAATGACACCACCAGCAGCAGAAAAGAAGAGGAAAGAGTGCGCCGGACTGACACTGGGGTTACTAGATGAAGCCCGCGTGGCACCAGAGTTGCCTCTCCAACACCAATACATGGCCAGGTCTGCTAAACCCGAAGATTCTTTACTGTCCCTTTTCTCCTCTCTGCCATACCCCCCAAAAAACTAGATCAGAAGAGAAAGAGAAGAAGGTGTGTAAATAAGATAAGTCCACATACTTTCACCTCCCCCCGCATCTTCTCCAAGATCCTGATGTGAAAGGAGAAGAGGAAAAGCAGACATTGGCTTTTCCTCACTTAGGTTCCTCCTTGATAGGAAAAGGAGACAGCCTTAGATAAAATTTGAGATAACAGCTTCTAAGGTGCCATTATGTGATGGGAAAGAAATACTAGACAGAGTCTTGTTAAAGGCAGTGATTGGAGAAAAATCAATATGTTCAGTTTTGACCCCATTGAGTTATCTACTCTGTAAGCCAGGTACATTTACATGAGGCAAGATTTAACACCATGTGAATTTTGCCTTTTTCATCCCCTAAGGCTTTTATACTGCACTTAGCACTTTATTAGGATTTTAGTTTATGGTATACATACTAAATATTAAATTTATCACTTCTCGGTTGGGCTGATGCCCTATAAATCACACAGTGCCAGGTAACATCGACACTGTAAGAAAGGCATATACAGTAAGGCTTTCTTTCCAAGCATTTACAATTGTCTAGGGTTAATATACAAGCACTTGTGTTATCCAAAAAGACAGGAGCCAATTAACAATGTTAATTCTGCTAACATTTAGAAGAAGCATATTTTAAAGAAAATATTGCATTTGTGCAATGTTAGAAAAAATTAAATACCATATGTTAAACCTTGTCATTTTCTTCAGTCAACTTCTGCTGTATGTTCTCTTCGAGTTGATATTTTATGTGTTAGATTTGGTCATTCACTTCTAATTATTATAATTAATTTTCCCTATGAGAGTGCACAGAACACTAATGAAAAGAATGAGTGCTTGACAGTCTCTACAAACGGAAAATGTCTTTATCAAGAGCCAAACTGAAAAGGCCATAGTCCACTAGTTTGCTGTTTCTAGAATCTGAAGTTCAGACAAAAACGATTCTGGGTCAGGCCGGGTGGCTCATGCCTGTAATCCCAGCACTTTGGGAGGCTGAGGCAGGCAGATCGCTTGAGGTCAGGAGTTAGCAACTAGCCTGGCCAACATGATGAAACCCCGTCACTACTAAAAATACATAAAATTAGCTGGGCGTGGTGGTGCACACCTGTAGTCCTAGCTACTCAGGAGGCTGAGACAAGAGAATTGCTTGAACCCAGCAGGTGGAGGTTTCAGTGAGCTGAGATTATGCCACAGCACTCCAGCCTGGGCAACAGAGAAAGACTCCATGTCAAAACAAACAAACAATTGACTCTGACCAGTGCTTGCTGATGTAACATCTGTCTTCATCTGCATTTGCTTTAAGAGATGCTGCTACCCTTTCCTGGACCACCTCGATTCTGATACCTCGCCTAGACAATTTCTTATTGTTTGCCATCTGGCTTTCCAGGTACTGTGTTCTCTTCCTGTCATCTTAGACTTCTTTTCCTTATCTGAAGCCAGAACTACACTAATCTTGAAACATGCACACAAGCATACCTAGACCTAAAAAAAATCTTGAAATTATAGTGACCAATATATCCTTTTACATTCACCTGATTTAAGTAGCACTGTTAATGAGGAAATCATATCTAACATGAAGTCAAGGTATTCTTACATCCAGAAATAATAAGCTCTTGATTCACTTGAGAATATTTTGCCCTGACGTCAAGGCTTTTAATATAATTTTGTTGATGCGGGAGCATAATATGACCAACAAAACACTTGAGAATGTTGAGGTATGCTCTCAAATATGTTAATATGATCAGATAAAATTTAGTCCTCAAACTGGAACAGAGCAGTTAAGGTAGCATGCACTGGCGGATAATCAAACCCAGGCTCTCTAATTAAATTGTACTGCAGCTGATAACAATGCAGTTGATGATGCCCAGTGTATTTCATGCTTGTCACAAATTGCTGTTCCTTATGAAACAGAGCAGTAGCTTTCCACTTGAATATTTTCCAGAGCAAAGGGGACTGCTCATATATGCACATATGCTCACGGGTGCTTGGTAGCTCTTTCTAAATATTTTTTAATGGATGTTTTAATACACAGAGCTCGCTATGGATTTTTTTTTTTCTGTAACTCAGCATTGTCAAGTACCCCATCATTTTCAAGATTAAAGTCAGAAAGTTGTCATAGCCTGTCTCCACCAGGAATATATATGTACATATATATCTTACACCACTTTCACTTGCCATGTGTCTCAGTGGATGAGAATACATTCCTAATACTGAGTTATAACTCTTGGAAGGTAGCTACATTTTGAGCCATTATATCAAACAAACGTCTTTACCACTCTAAAAGATCTATCCAAATATAGAACGTGCTGCCTTAAGAGAGCTCTTCTCAATGCCAGGGAAGTACGAGTATACACTAGGTAGTCGTGTAACTGTTATGCTGAATTCTAATCTCAAGTACTAGGTGATGGTTAAACATTTTTGGTTGACTCTTAAGTCCCATTGGTAAGAGCTGAGTCGGAGAACACAGAAGCTATAGGTCTGATTGGTTGGCCTACATCATGCTGGCAACATTCAACGTAAATAACAACTTCTACATATTTTTCTCAGAACTGGTTCCTAAGAGAGCAGAAAATCAGCTATATGAAACCATGGCTAAAGAGTTAAAGGCCTCAGTACTCAAATGTATATACCATGCTTATCTTCAATTCTAGATCACCTTAACAATAGTTAATCAACTGACTGGGAAGAATTTGTCTAATGTGAACTATATGGTCAACAATCTAAACAATTATTCTGTGAAGAAGAAAATCTGGGTTCTAATTTGTACTCTGTTCTAGCTGATGGGATGGTTCATTTCCCCTAGTATATTATCTTGTATCACTATAGATCCTTTCCCAAAATGCTGATCACTATTTTAAATTTTACCTCTTACGTGTCTATTTGGCTAGTGACTGAATCCCTCCATCAGACTGAAGTTCATGAGAACAGAAACTGTCATTTTTTTTGGTCTGCATCATATACGTGGCATTTAGCACAGTACCAGCCACAATGTGAATGCTCAAACATTTAACAAATACGCAATTAAATGAATTTAAACCTTCTGGGGCTCAGTTTCTCCATGTTGAAAATAAATAGATCCTTATATTATGTCTAAATGCTGTTCAAATTTCTTACATCTTTAAGGACTGTTGACTGCCATTTTATGGTCTGTACTCTTCAGAAGCTTAACAATGATTTAGAAACAGAGGCATATATGAAATTATTAGAGAAAGAAAGATATAGCCAACAACCAAGCATTCTCTTGTAGGTTACTTAGCTCAGAAAACAAATAAATAAATTATTGTTTTGCATGACGGATGCATTTGAATAATGGAAACTATATAAGAAGATGTTTTCAGGTTAGCAGTAGAATAATAACAAAGGGAAGAAGACAGAGGCAACAGCAAGGATGAGATGTGCAACGTACTGCAAAGATTTTCTCCATATCTGCTTGTCTGTATGATTAAAAATTCCAACTTATTCTATTAATGTTTATTTCTCTACCTAATTAAATAATGAAGAAACTGTCATAGCCCAGATATTTGGGACTGGCTTCATCAGAATTGTTTAATTGTATTTACAGGTTCCTGGAAGTTCAGATTACAAATATCACATCCCAAATCTTGAACAGACCAAGTGACGAGGCAATACTTGGAAGAAAAAACGGCCACCCCTGTCATGCTGTGCGGAGGCTGATTTTGACAATAGAGATGTTTGCCTCCTTTCAAAGATAAAGGGAAAAACTTCAAGTCCTTTAACTCTGAAAAGCAGGTAGCTAGTAACAGCTTATAATAGTCTCTAAAAGAAAATTCCAGTTGATTTAATGATTAGAAGTGAAACTTGAAGTCAAGAAATTCAAAGCCTCTTTACAAAGCCATGCCCTTCACATTTATTTAAGAACATATGTGATCACAGGCACACATTGTACAAGTCCAGCATCCTTTTGCTTATCCAAGAGAATATACAGCCACATAGCACAATGCTTTTGATTAATACCACTGAAATCAAAAATAAGAAATTTAAGTGGAAATAACAGCCAACTAAATGCACACACAATAATAAAGTGTTCCATTTGTTTAAGTGAAGAATAAGGACTCTTCCTTATTTTAAGGTAATTTTTTGAAAAGAAAAGGTGACAAATATTTTTCAACAAGTAAAAGATGATATGTTAGTTCTATAGTTTTGACAGAGGTTACAAAGTAAAAATGTCCTGGATGTTAAATGGTCATAAAGGAATTCTATGAACAACCGCTTGCCCACAGATTTGATTATTGATTGATTGTAATGAATTCATTTTATGAAAGATGCCATCTGCCAATATTTGTAAAAGGAGAAATATACAATCAGAATAGATCTATATTTATTAAAGAAATTAAATACATAATTAATAACCTTATAAAACATAAAGTCTTGGGCCCTCATGGGTTCACTGAGATGAATTCTACTAAACATATAAGGAAGAAATTGGAGGAATCCTCTAAGATCTCTTTTAGAAGATAAAAGCAGAGGGAATACTTCCTAACTCATTCATTGCATGAGGCCAGCTTATCCTAATACTGAAACTAGGCAAAAACATTGCAAGAAAGGAAAACTACAGACCGATATCTTTCATGAGCACTGATGTAAAAATTCTCACCAAAATGTTAGCAATTCAAATACAACAACGTATAAAAAGAATTATATACCATGACAAACTGGCATTTATCACAGATATTCAAGGCTGGTTGAACAATAAAAAAATCAATTAATGTAATCCATCACATCAATAGGCTAAAGAAGAATTAAATGATCATATCAATAGACAGAGAAAAAACATTTGACAAAACCTAACACTCATTCAGGATAAAAAGCCTCAGTAAGCTAGAAATTAAGGGAAAGTTTCTCAACTTAATAAGGAATAACTACACAAGACCTACAACTAGGGTTATACTTAAAAATAAGAAAATAGGCACTTTTCCACTAAGATCAGGAACAAGGCAAGGGAGAACCTCTTATGACTTCTCTTCAGCCTCATTCTGGAAGTCCTAGTCAGTGCAATAAGACAATAAAAAGCAATAAAGTTTATACACATTGGGGAGGAAAAAATAAAACTTTGCTTGCAGATGGCATTATTAGCTATGTAATAATCTGAAATAATTAACAAAAAATCCTCCTGGAACTGATAAGCAATTGTAGTCAGATTGCAGGAGACATAATCAATATAGAAAAGTCAGCCACTTTCCTATGCAAGTAATGAACAAGTAGAACTTGAAATTAATACTAAAATAGGAAAAATATATAGGCATTAAAATAACAAAACATGTACAAGATCTATTTAAGGAAGGAAGGAAGGGAAGGAAGGAAGGAAAAAGGAAGGAAGGAAAGGCAAACAACCTGATTAAAATATGAGCCAAGGAACTTAAGAGACACTTCATGAAACAAGAAGTACAAATGACAAACAAGCATATGAAGAGACGCTCCACATTATGTCATCAAGAAAATGAAAACCAACAATAATGAGATCCCTGTTTGCATGGCCAAAATCCAGTAAAGTGACAACACCTAATGCTGGGGAAGATGTGAAGCCACAAGAACTCCTGTTTATTGCTGGTAGAAATGCAAAGTGGCACAAGAACTTTAAAAGACGGTTTGGCATTTTCTCACAAAATGAAACATACTCTTACCATAGGATCTAGCCAATGCATTCTTTGATATTTACCCAAAAATATTGAAAAGTTATACCTACACAAAAACCTTCATACAGATCCTTATAGCAGCCTTATTTTGGAAGCAACCAAGTTGTTCATTGGTAGGTGAATGAATGAATAAACTGTGTTACATCTAGGCACAGAAATATTCAATGACAAAAAATGAGCTATGAAGCTATGAAAATACATAGAGAAAATATAAATGTATATTACTAAGTGAAAGAAGGCAACATAAGAAGGCTACTTACTGTAATGATCCCAAATACATGACATTCTGGAAAAGGTAAAACTATGAAGACAGTAAAAAGATCAATGGTTGTCAGGGATCGGAGGGAAGAGAGAGATGTGTAGACAGAACACAGGATTTTTAGGGCAGTGTATATATTCTGTGTGTGCACTAAAATGGTGGAGACATGTCAGTATATATAAATGTACAAACCCATAGATTGTACAAAACCAAAAGGGAACCATAATGTTAGCTATGGAGTTTGGGTGACTGTGATATGTCAGTGTAGGTTCATCAGTTGTAACAATGTAGCACTCAGTCGGGGATGCTAATAATTGGGAAGGGTGTGCAAGTGTCAGGGCAGGAGTTATATAGGAAATCTCTGTACCTTCCTCTCAATTTTGCTGTAAATCTAAAACTACTCTTTAAAATAATGAAAAATTAAAATAAAAAAACAAAAAAAGTTGGTTCCTTTTGGTTCTCATATATGCTTGAAGGGTAAATGAAAATATTCCCCCAATCATTCCTCCTAACAATATAGTCTTAATTTATAACCTAGTTCTTAGTGCTTGAGGATACAAAGGAGGGAAGTTTTGATTCAGTCTATATATTAAATGAGTGGATGGTTAAGTAAGAATCATAACAGCTAATAGTAGAATGATGCCTAAAGCCTGTTCATTGCGTGTGGTTGAATTTGGACTTGGTACAATGACTGAAATTTTGATGATGGGAGAGTGTTGAGATTCACTAGGGGTGGCTGGCAAAATATCATGGAAAATATTAGGTAAACTTATAAATTATAATCTTAAACCTTTTGTAAGGCCAAAAGGTTTTACTGGGACAGGCCAAAGGTGGCCAGTAGGGCCATTAAGTTAGGGAGAAGATAGAGATGATAAGAGGCTTTCCCAGTTTAAGTCTGGTTACTGCACATCCCTTTGTCTCTATTCTGTTTACTCATGTAAACTTTGTGCTGGACGGTCCTCTCAGGGGGAGATCAAAGGGGAATTAATTGTTAATAGTGTTTACTCTGGGCATGGCACCTACAGCTTTTATCATTCATGAAATCACTATTTTAACCATGTAAATTATCCACAAGTGTGTTAACTTAGAACCTTTGTTGTAAAATCTGACTGAATAAATGTAACAATGGAGAGGGAGTCTTGTTTGATTGGTTGCATTTTGCCCTCTGAAAGCAATGGACAACCATCCCTAGCCCACTTGAATCACTGTAATGGTGTGAGAATGCATTCATTCATCTGTTGTTGGGTCAGGGTCTGCAGGCCAGGCCTTTGCAGGTGGTGGTCGATGTCTCAGGAGAGATGGGAGATGGATGATGGAAAGGATGGTGTGAACAAAGGTGTGGGTGCTGGATTTGCTGGTTGGTTAGGGTTTCACAGAGAAGGGCAATCTGGTTGATATGGAGGATATACAGGAAAGATGGAAAGGGAAGCAGGATGAATTTTTGAAATTAAGATCATGAATAAACTGAAAGAGTAACTTGATTATAAAGTATTCTTCAATATCTACAGATGACTTCGTTTTTCCTAAATGTTAAATTTCCCCATGATCCCTGACATTGTATGAACCAAAGATTTACAATCTTGGACTATCTGATAGTTCAGTAATATATGTGATTTTGGAGAATGCACACTAGAGAGGTTTGCCTAGAGAGTTCAGAAGGAAATTCTGAAAGAACTGTTCTTATCCTAGTGGCAAGCCCTCATGCTCCAATGGGAAAATCATGTTTGTATTTAAACATCATTTTTAGTGTCTGCAAATGTCACACACAGACCTTCTATTTTTACTTCAATAACCTGCACATACTGTATATTTAGTTAGAGGCCCTGCCAACTTTGAGGCCTATTTCCTAAGCACAAAAATATCTTTACTGAATGCATAGATTGTATACATTCACCAAACAGCTTATCTTCTAAAGTAATGATAAGGCAGTGGGTGAATTATTCTTTACATATTTTTTATAATAAGAAAGAAACTAATGTCTTTTTCTGCAGTTAAATTACTATCTGTTAAAAGTGGCAGTACATGCTGTATCTTAAAATTGAATTTTGGCATATTTTTTAAATGTTTACTCTTGCCTTAATTAATATAATTTGACAATGAAATTAAGAGTTGTTTTTATTTATTTTTTAAAGTTTTGTTAAGCTTTATGAGTAAATAAAGCAATTACCCACAATGTTACATTATAGTATGCCTATTTCTATTTATATGCTTGTTTGTCCACACACATATATGTACAATTTGCCAATTTGTTCTTCTTCCTTAATATTATATTAATATAGTATTGTAAATATTTTTCCTTATTTCCATAGTTTTAAAAATAAATATCATTCAATAATTAAACTTATTTTGTGCTTCTTTTTAATCTCCCTCAGTAATTTTGAGGCATTAATTATGCTGCTTTTATTGTTGTGCTTTCATAATGATTATCTCAAAACTTCCTTTAACTTTCTAATGAGATTATTTATTTTTTGTTACTTCAAATTGTCTTCTAAGGAAATTAGGATGTAACCTCAAAGCCATGTGGTTTCTCCTAGCTCATTATCTAAATTTTAGAATCTGAAATCCCATTTTTTAATCTTTAAACTTTTGTTTTGTTATGTAAAATTTTTATTCTATATTTGTTTTCTAAAATTTGCTTCAGTTATTTACACTTACAGCACCTCTTCCCTTGTTAGACCCTTTTTACAATTATCAAACAATAACCATACACTTTGGTGACTTTGTTCTGTAACGGAAATATGGCTTTAATGGCCATCAAATGTTTTTGTTCATTTGCTTTTTCCAGTTCATAATCTAATTGGAGAGCTTACATATAATTCAATGTTTTGGAGTTCTGGATTATATCCTGCTGTGTATTTTGCAGAAAGAATTTTTGGGTGGCAAAGTGGGAGTCTATAGTTTGAAGAATGTCTTCCTATTGTTTTCACACACAAATGACACATTTCCTGAGTGTCTTGGTTAAGATCATTTTCCTTTCAGATAGCAGGCCATTGATTGATACTCTACTTGTGAGGAGGTTCAAAGTAGTCCTGATTTGTCTTGTCACCAGCCTGGAGTGCAGTGGTGTACTCTTGGCTCACTGCAACCTCTGCTTCCCAGGTTCAAGCAATTCTCCTGCCTCAGCCTCTTGAGTAGCTGGGAATACAGGCATGCACCACCATGCCTGGCTAATTTTTTTTGTATTTTTAGTAGAGATGGGGTTTTCACCATGTTGGCCAGGATGGTCTTGATCTCTTGACCTTGTGATCCATCTGCCTCAGTCCCAAAGTGCTGGGATTACAGGCCTGAGCTACCACACCCGGCCTGGGAGTCCTGATTTTAATACCCTGAAAGTAAGTTTTCTTTATCTAAAAGCTTGAAGACATTTTTACCTTTAAAGTTTAAGAATTGCACCAAACTATGAAGTGCTGAATTCTTATGATTAAGTTTGCTCAAATATCAAAAGCACTTTGAATATCCAATGCTACTGGTTTTTTAGTTTGCCTCATGTCTTTTACTATAAAACTTTTTCCTACTCGGTTTTGTTCCTTAGTGATTTCTATTATTTGAATGTTTTCTGTCTTTTTTTAGTCCACACCTGTCATTTTTGTCTTATTCTCTTCATTGTTATTTTTTTCTTGTTACTAGCTTCACCTTTCATCATTTACTTTCACTTCGAAAGAATTGACTCTTTTACATCTGCTTTCCATAAATCTTACTTGTTCATTTTCTGAATTAATTCTCATGGTTGTGGTGCTTTATCTCCCTGAAAATAGATAACATTTTTGCCTTAAAATACAGCCTCTCACATATTGAACATTTCTAGGGTATTACCTCCAGGACTTTTCTTCTTTTCTTTTTTCCCCCAGATTTTTTTCTTGAATCTTAATTATTTGCTTCTGTTTTGTTCATGTTTCATTGAAAACTAGTACTAATTTTAAGAGACAAAGGAAACATGGACCATTGCTTACAAACGTTCTTCCTTCAGTCCATTAACAACAGAATGCACTCCATTCCTCCCAACCTCCTAGATTTGTCAGGGTCAGTCAGATTCTTCATGGTATGTTTGAAGTGTAAATTAACAAACTGATTCTGATGGAGAAAGAAGTTGGCAAATATATCCCTTGAATTTAGAATTGAGGAGCACACTTATTTATCTCCTATCACTACTTCTCACCAAGGATTTATCCATGTTTTAAATTGGAACTGAAAATGTAGGAGTTTCTATTTACCAACTAAACCACATATGACTTCCAAATTCAGGAACCGGAGATACTTTGGGGTTACAGCGCTGTTTCGGATTAATTTTTAAATTTTTGTTACATACACATGCATCTGACTTTAGATAAAAGTGCTTACAAACATTTGTAGAAATTAGTGTAGGCGTCTGTTTCTTGTCTCCATTTTTGCTTGGCTTGCTTCCCCTTCTTTCCCGGGTCACCTTCTTCATACTCCCCTCCATTGGTAACTCATGTGACAGCCCAGTATATATCAGTCAATACTTTCTCCATGTTATTTTTTCTAAAACAGAATGAGGTTTTACACACCCATTCACATCTTTTCACATTCCACAACTATTTGTGGAAAGCTATCCAAGTGAAATGACTTATTGTTATTAATGAGTACATAGTATAACGTATGCATGATGTTTTATGACATGCTTGTACCCATAATTTGTTCAGTCATACCCTTTTAATGTGTTTTATCACTGTGAGCAATGTTGTATCCTGTACTTTGACTCCTATGGGAAGTATTTTTACAAGTGGGGTTTTCAGATCAAAAGACTCATGATTTTTAACTTAATAGATTATATATTTCTGCACCCAAAGCTTCTATATATCCTGTAACAGCAATGTATTATAATGACCTTTACCTGATCTCTGTCAGCAAGACAATGTGGCAATTTCTCAAGGCCTTAGAAATAGAAATATTTAAAAGTTTTTTGAAATAGTCTGATTGGTAGAAAGTATATCTTGCTAATTTAATTGGCAGTTCTCCAACTTTTGGTTAGTTTACTTCTTTCTATTTTGAGGTTTTGATTTCTTAAAACTTATACTTTAAATATTAATACTCTGTTTTCTGAATTATGATTTTTTAACTAATCTATGGTTTATCTAGTGCTTTTTTTCTGGTGTGTTTCAAAGTCTTGGTCTTAATGCTATTCTGTGATACTAGAATATTATTTAAAACTCTGCAAAAATATGTAAATGGTTATTATTTGCAACTGTGACTCACATTTCATTTTCTGTTTGCTTATTACCATCTGTATTCCAATGAAGTTTATTAACAAGATGGTCCCAAAACTTTTACTCATTGTATCCTATTTCCTGCTCACCTCATTTTTTATTCTCTCTGATAATAGAGTCATTACTTTACTCAGAGTGAGTGGGAAATAGATAAAAAACAACTTTTTGATATTATAAGAACTACTCCTTCCTGAAGTCTGAATTGTTCTTTCAAGAGTTCCTTTTCAATATTTTAATATTTTTTAGCAAACATGAAAGCTTTTTTCTATTAATACAAAGGAAAAAGTGATTTTTAAATCATTCAGTTCTATTTTGAAAATCATCTTAGATTCCATATGACAGTGGCAAATTAAGATGTTACATATTTTTACCATGCATAGGCATGTTGCTTTCCATACCATATGTTGTCTGATTCTTAAAACAATACCTCAAAGAAGGAGTTATCATAATTTGACAGTAGAGGAAACTGGACTCAAAATAACTTGCCAAGATCACCTAACTAATAAATATTAGATAGGATCTTAAGCAAATACTATCCTTACTCTTTTAGCCCTTTCTGTATGAGTTTAACAAAACAAACAGTTGAATCTCACAATCAAGTGGCAAAATCAAAAGAGCTACCTACAGATAGTTCTGAGAATTGCCCATCCACTTGCCCCAAGGATTTACAATAAAAAAAAGAAAATTGATGTGCATGGCTCCCTTGTTATTTTCTTAAAGCCATCAAACAAATAACTGAAGAACTATATGGTAACAGAAAATGGAGTTTATTTTACATCTAGTCATTAAGGAAGGTGAAGCTCCCAGTTTGGGTGTGTAGATTGCCATGAATTTATAAAAACTTTCCACTGAATATGATTTTCAAGTGAACATTTTAAAGTGCTTCACATCAGAGAGAAGCCCTGGAAAAAGCACTTGGCCTCTGTCATGTGTTCCTACACTTCCCTTTCCAGGTTATGTAGGGTGGGGCTTCTCAGTTGTGTTCTGTGCAACACATTGCTGTTGTGACTCTTTGCTGGAAATATATAGATCACAAATACTTGATTTTCCCGGGAACACAGATTGTTTTTCAACGTTGCTATATCGGTTTCTTGACAAAAGTGCCCAAATGTTGTCAATTCTTAGTGTACTTGGTAGCATTTGACAGGTGCGACATGTAACAGGATGTTGTTTAAAATTTTTGTTATTCATTTTTCAATGGGATTTCCTGAAATATTCTTCTTAACTCTTTGGAGCATCTTTTTATTTCTATTAATATTTTTTCTTGGTTTACACATTATAAATGTTTCCTCTCTCTTTATCTTTCTGTTTCTATTCTTGTGTAAGAATTTGTACAAAAATATTAGCTTTATTGTGTGTTCAGAAGAACATTAATTTTGTGATTACATTTGCAAAGCTATTGTGCATTTCACCTTGTAAACAAAAGTTAAGTACAGATATTTGTTTTTAAAGTAAGTCTAATATAAAAGTCAAGTGTCAGTTTAAAAGACCTTTATGGGATGCTATGGAACTTGTTTTCATGAAATTGTACAATTAAATAGCAACAAGAAGAAATAATAAATCTAGACATGATTGGAGTGAACTACTGGTAGTGATATCATGAAAAGGCTGATCATTATCCATCTCTTTGCTGAGAAGTCTGTTTAAAGGCCATGCCTGGATAGCATGCAGCCTTTATCAATTAGTGGCAATGTTTCTTATCTGAACTCATTTAAATGTATTTTTAAGAGTCCAGACAATGAGGAATAAATTGCCCTAGATACTATCTCTGTGGTACATAGGCTTGAGTCACATTGGATGATTGATTTCACATAAAAAATGCAAGGACATCAGAGTGTAACTTGATCTAAAACCCCAAATATTTAGCATTTTGATTTATTCATACTAATGCTTATACTTTTCATAATTTTACTGGATAATTTTAAAATATCAGTTTAAGGTATGCTGTTGGGATTTAAATAAGTATAGAATATCCAAGTGGAATATTATTGAAATGGAGGATTACTGGAAGAGAAATGGAAGTACAGAAACTTTGCAGTAAGTTAATGGAATATTGGAATTTAAAATTTTAGAAGGTAAAATAGACAGGTAAAAGCATGACATGCCATGTAAGAAACTGTCTGAATTTACTATCTTTAAAATGTTTCCAGTTAAAGAGACCAAGAATTTTAAATCATGTGCCTATTTCTAGCAGCTCAGTACAGTACACATTTCACTAACTCCTTCCCTGAAAGATATAAAGAAAAAAACTAAAAATTTGGACAAAATATTTTAAAAAAAATTTTGAGTACATTAATGAGCTGATAAAAGAGTGGAAATCCCCAATGGCCCAAAACTAAAAACAAAACGAAAGTCAGAAAGCTAAATGGAGCAGTGAAAGTAAGTTTTTGTCTTATGGTCATTTATTAACCTGGGATTGCACAAACTTTGGATTCCGTGGGTTATGGGACAGAGATCAGAAGGCAAAGCCCAAGGACAACTAGAATTTGTGGAACTCTAAGAATATTCATTAAAAACATAAATAACTAAACACAGTAATTCAAAACATATAAGCAAACAAGAACTGCATCTTTTGTTCATCAAGGCTGAGCAAGAAATAGACCCACTGTACAGAAGAGAACTGAAAGATGGTAAGTGCTTTCTCAAACTTTCATATGATAGGAAAGAAAGTGAACTTTTGTGGAGGCTTGCAGCCTGAATCCATACTACATGGAAGATCCAAATATTTAAACTGGTTCTAGGGATATAGTGTCTGACATGATTTGGATCCATGTCCCACCCAAATTTCCTGTCAAATTTTAATTCTCATCGTTGGAGGTTTGGTCTGGTGGAAGGTGATTGGATCATGAGGGTGGTTTCTCATGAATAGTTTAGCACCATCCTCTTGGTGCTGTTCTGGTGATATTGAGTGAGTTCTCATGAGATCTGGTTGCTTAAAAGTGTGCAGTGCCTCCCTACTTTCTTGGTTGCTCCTGCTCCATCCATGTAAGAAGAGGAGCCTGCTTCCCCTTTGCCTTCCACCATTACTCGAAGTTTCCTGAAGCCTCCCCAGAAGCCAAGCAGTTGCCAGCATCATGCTTCTTGTACAGCTTGCAGAACCATGAACCCATTTAACCTCCCTTCTTTATAATTACCCAGGAATTTCTTTACAGCAGTGCAAGAGCAGACTAATAGAGTGTTTCAGTGAGTTGGCCCAAAGCAAATGGAAATCTTCTAAGAATGAACCCCACTTAATCACAAGCCCATAATAGTTTTCATGTGTAAATCTCCAGGAAATAAAATCTCTCAGTAGATGTGGGGGGGACCAACAAAGATCACAAGGCAGTATAAGGAAGAATCTGCTGGAATAAAAAATTGGAAAAAGAAAGCCTTCAAATATTGGCTTATCTGATAAAAACTATAAAATAAAGAAATAGAAAAAGAAATATGAAGTAGAAAAACAAACAAACAATGATCTAACAAAGAGAAGGAATGGATTACTTTCAAATAAATAGCAACAGGGCTGATAGGTGATTTCTTAACAAAAAGTATAAAAGCCAGGTGACAGTGAAAGAAATGTCAAATTCTAAAATTTTGATTATTCAATAGGTACTTCCAGGTTTCAAATGAAATAATCAAAGCCTTAAAAATTTTAAATACTTGGAAAAATATAGGGAAATGTATTATGTGTTGGTTCAGTATTCATGGTTGTGATTTAAGCTTCTTATTCATAAAAAGCTAAAAACTAAATAAAAGATCTTTATTATTGATTTCATAGATCAAATTCACTGACAGCAGCTCTAACAGCAATCAGAAACTATGTTTTCTCTTGGTTATAATGAAATTTTAAATTTGCATGACAATCGAAGTGTAGTTTTCTGGTTTTTAGCAGTGCCCTGTTCGAGTGCAAAGTTAGCCTCTGATTGAGGCTCTTATTGTTTTTTCTTTTTTTATACGCATGATTGATAAACTAATTGCAGGGATAACAGTAATTGGTTTTTTTTAGAAACACTCGAAACAGTTGTCCTCTCCCTTGATATGGTTTTACTAAGTATTCTTTCACCCTTTGGTTTAAAAAGAGCTGAATTATTCAAAGAAATCAACAACCAAGGATTCTATACTCCATCAGGTAGAACTTTTACTTTTATATCCTTACCGTTTAGACTCATAGCAAACATTTCTGCTATAGTGAAATGCCTGGATTTCAGAGATCTTAGTGTGGCCTGTAACTGTTTCTCCAATTCCCACACCTTTTATGTAGGTTCAGCAGCTCAAATGTTAGAAAGGAATCAACTGTTATTTCCCCCTGTGACTTGAGCAGGATGTACACAGTCAAAAGAAGCTGCTCACTAGAAGTTTATCATATAATTTTTGTATTAGCCCATTTTCATATGGCTGATAAAGACATATCCAAAACTGGGCAATTTCCAAAAGAAAAAAAAAGGGTTTCAGTTGGACTTATAGTTCAATTGTGAGGACTTACAATTGGCCTCACAATCATGGCAGAAGGCAAGAAGGAGCAAGTCACATCTTATGTGGATGGCAGCAGGCAAAGAGAGAGAAGCTTGTGCAGCAAAACTCCCCTTTTTAAAAAACATCAGAGCTCATGAGACGTATTCGCTATCATGAGAACAGCATGGGAAAGATCTGCCCCCATGATTTAATCAATTCCCATTGAGTGTCTCCCACACATGTGGGAATTCAAGATGAGATTTCGGCAGGGACATAGCCAAACTATATCAATTCTCATCAGGGAAATTATGGAACATAAGCATTAAGAAGTATTTAGACAATGGTGAATACATTTATTCAGAAGAGAATCTTGAGATTCTACTAGCAAATGAAGATGTAATATTTTATCAATGCTAAAAACTTAGAGTACTTTCATCTGTAAATATGTTCAATTTTAACCTAAAGAGGTTAGAAAATAGTAAAGTAAAATTCTTTTAAAATAAAACTCTACTAAATCTTTAAAAACTTATTCCAAGAGTTATTCAGAAATCCTAACTAGAAAAACCCTGGCAAGGTAATGAAATAAAAGACATCCAAGTTATACCATCTCTCTTTGCTGACAATATAATTCTATTATCCAGAAGACCCTAAAGATGCTGCCTAAGGGACCCTGGAACTGACAAATGACTTCAGTAAAGTTTCAAGATATAAAATCAACATAAAAAATCAATAGCAGTTCTGTACACTAATGATATTCTAGTTGAAAAACAAATTAAGAACACAATCCCACTTGCAATAGCCACCCCCACACCCCACACACCCACCCCCTGCCCCCCCCACATATGTAGAAATACATCTAACAAAGGAGATTAAAGGTCTCCATAAGAATAACTACAAAACACTGCTGAAAGAAACCAGAGATGACACAAAAAAAATGGAAAAAATTCCATACTCATGGATTTAAAGATTCAGTATCATTAAACGGCTATACTCTCCAAAGCAATCTATAGATTAAATGATACTCCTATCAAACTACTAACCCTATTGTTTACAGAATTTTAAAAATCTATTTTAAAATTAATATGAAACTAAAAAAACCCGAATAGCCAAAGCAACCCTAAGCAAGAAGAACAAAGCTAGAGTCATCACATTAGCCGACTTCAAACTATACTATAAGGCTTCATTAACCAAAACAGCATGACACTGGTACAAAAACAGACAAATAGACCAATGGAACAGAATAAGACCAAGAAATAAACCCACACTTGTGAAATCATCTGATCTTTGACAAAACAAAATTGACAAAAATAAGCGATGGAGAAAGGACTCCCTTTTAATACTTAGTGCTGGGACAACTGGGTAGCCATATGCAGAATGAACCTGACCCCTGCCCCTCACCATATACAAAACTTAACTCAAGATGGATTAAGGATTGAAATGTAAGACCTCAACCTGTAAAAATTCTGGAAGACAACCTAGGAAATACCCTTCTTGTCATGGGCTTTGGCAAAAAAAATGTATGACTAAGTCCCCGAAAGCAACTTCAACAAAAACAAAAATTGACAAGAGGGACCTAATTAGACTAAAGAGTCCTTCATAGCAAACAAACAAACAAACAAAAACAAGAAAGTTAACAGACAGCCTATAGAATGGGAGAAAATATTTGCAGACTATGCATCTGACAAAGATCTAATATCTAGAATCTACAAGGAACTTAAACCAAGAAGCAAAAAATAAATCATCCAATTTAAAAATAGGCAAAGGACATGAACAGACACTTCTCAAAAGAAGATGTACAATCAGCCAATAAACATATGAGAAAATGCTCAACATAACTAGTAATCAGAGAAATGTAAACCACAATGAGATACTATCTCACACCAGTCAGAATGGCTATTAGTAAAAAGAAAAATAATAACAGATGCTAGCAAGACTGCACAGAAAAGAGAATGCTTTTGGTGAGAATGCAAACCAGTTCAGTCACTGTATAAAGCAGTTTGGAGATTCCTCAAAGAACTTAAAACAGAACTATGATTCAACCTAGCAATGACACTATTGGGTATATTCCCAAAGGAAAATTATTCACTCTATCAAAAAGACACGTGCAGCCGTATATTCATGACAACACTGCTCACAATAGCAAAGATATGGAATCAACCTAGGTGCCCATCAGTAATGAATTGGAGAAAAAAGTTGTACACCATAGAATGCTATGCAGTCATGTAAAAGAACACATGTTCACCATGGAATACTACACAGCCATAAAAAGAAGAAAATTATGTCCTTTGCAGCAACATGGATGCAGCTGAAGGCCATTATCCTAAGCAAAGTAACACAAGAACAGACAAGAGAACCAAATACCACATGTTGTCATCTATAAGTGGAAGCTAAATGTTGAATCCACATAAAGATTAGAACAATAGGCACTGAGGACTACTAGGTAGGGGTGTATCAGTTGAAAAACTATCTGTTGGGTACTATGCTCACCCCCTGGTTAATGGGACCATCTGTATCCCAAACCTCAGCATCACATAATATACCCATGTAACAACCCTGCACATGTACCCCCTGAATCCCTCCAAAAAAGTTACTAAAAAGAAAAGTAAAAAAAAAAAATCCTCAGCTGAGTGAGCAATAATAGCTTTATTTATTTATTTATTTTGCTAAGTAAATAAATATGGGGAACATACTGCGACTTGTGAGCCTTTTTAAAAAAATTTTGACCTTAGGACCAACAGATATTGAGTAATGCAGAAGGCAATTAGTCCATTAAATTCCTATACTTGAGTCCTGCTCTTCAATAATTGAATTTTTTTTAAAAGGAGAGAAGGAAAGAAAGTTAAAAAAAAAAAAAAGGAGTGAGAGAGAACGGGAATATTGCTTTATTCTAAAAATGGGTATTAATAATGGCCGATCAATATTTTGTGTATTTAAAGTGGAGAATGTATATTTTGTGTATTTAAAGTGAAGAGCTCTATAAATATTTATTAAGTTTACTTGTTCCAGATCTGAGTTCAAGTCCTGGATATCCTTATTAATTTTCTGTCTTGTTGAGTCTAAATCTCTTTATGGGTCTTATGTATCTGGGTGTTAGGATTGTTAACTCTTATTATTGCATTGATCCTTTTACCACTATATCTTCGTTGCTTTAAAACCTATTTTATCAGATGTGAGAATTGCAACTCCTGCTTTTTATTTATTTATTTATTTATTTTTGCTCTCCATTTTGTTGGTAAATCTTTTTCCATCCCTTTGTTTTGAGTCTTTGTGTATCTTTGAATCTGAAATGGGTCTGGATGTACCATACGTTAGGTTTTGGCTGTATCTTTTGATTGGGGGATTTAGTCGATTTAAATTTAGGATTACTGCCATTTGATGCTAACTGGCTATTTTATTCGTTCATTGATGTAAATTCTTCTTTATGTTGATGCTTTTTACTTTTTGGTATATTTTTAGAAAGGCTAATACTGGTTGTCCCTTTCTATGTGTAATGCTTCTTTCAGAAGTTCTTGTAAAGCAGGCCTGGTGATAATAAAATCTCTGAGTACTTGCTTGTTCATTAAAGATTTTATTTTTCCTTCAAAGCTTAGTTTGGCTGGATATGAAATTCTGGGCTGAAAGTTCTGTTCTTTAAGGATGTTGAATATTGGCCCCCACTCTCTTCTGGCTTGTAGGGTTTCTGCTGAGAGATCTGCTGTAAGTCTAATAGGCTTCCCTTTGTGGGTAACCTGACCTTTCTCTCTGGCTGCCCTTAGTATTTTCTCCTTTGTCTCAACCCTGGTAAATCTAACGATTATGTGCCTTGGGGTTGCTCTTCTTGAGGAATAACTTTGTGGTGTTCTCTGTATTACCTGGGGTTGAATAATGTCCTGCTTTGCTAAATTGGGAAAATTTTCCTGAATAATATCCTGAAGAGTATTTTCCAACTTGGATTCATTCTCTCCGTCACATTCAGGTACACCTATCAAACGTAAATTAGGTCTTTTCACATAGTCCCATATTTCTTGGAAACTTTGCTCATTCGTTTTCATCCTTTTTTCTCTATTCTTGTCTTCTCATTTTATTTCATTAAGTTGGTTTTGACCTCTGATATCCTTTCTTCTGCTTGATCAATTTGGCTATTCAAACTTGTGCATATTTTGCTAACTTCTCATGTTGTGTTTTTCAACTCTGTTAGTTCATTTTTATTCCTCTCTATATTGTCTATTCTTGTTAGCATTTCGTCAAACCTTTTTTCAAAGTTCTTAGTTTCTTTACATTGGGTTAGAACAAGTTCTTTTAACTCCCAGAAGTTTCTTATCATCCACCTTCTGAAGCCTACTTCTGTTAATGGAACACAGTCCTTTTCCATCAGGGCTTGTTCCGTTGCTGATGAGAAACTGTAATCCCCTGTAGAGGGAGAGGGGTTCTGATTTTGGGTATTTTCAGCCTTTTTAGGCTGGTTTCTTCCCTTTGTTATAAATTTATCCATCTGTCGTCTTTACAATTACTGCCTTTCTAATTAGGTTTCTGAGTGAATGTCCGATTTATTGATTCCCAGCTCTGGAATCCGAACAACCCATTGTGCCGGCCAAAACAGTGGCGTTAAGACTGATGGTGCTCTTCTGCCTGGGAATCTCTGGTCTGGCTTCCTTCTTGAGTCCGTAATAAGCGGCTCTGCCTTCCTGGAGCTCCAAACGTCGGTCAAAAGGGGAACCAATTCCGTTTACTCTGCAGCAAGAGCTGCCACGCCGAGGCATCTGCAAAACTGCTGCACCAGCCACAAGAGTCGTGCTGGTGACCCGTGGGGCTCCTCCACTGGGAATCTTCTGGTCTTTGAGTGATGAAAATTCATCTGAAAGTGTGGCATCCTCTCGTTCTCTGTGCTTTCACTGGGAGCTACAATCCTGAGCTGTTAGTGATCAGCCATCTTGGATCAATAGCTTTATTTATAACTAAATTGGAGAGAAAATATTCCTTGTTTTACCTCATTAGAATCAAACACTGTATGATATTGAATTTTGTAATCTATAATTCACTGAATATTGCTATCATTATTAAAACTGCATCTTGATTTTCTGGTCCTCAAAAAGAATTGGCTTTTTCAAATCCTTTCTCCATAAACCTTCATGGAAATAGGCCCCATAATAGGCAAGTTTCTCTTTTATTTATTTTATTTTTTTGTTTTTCTATTTCACATATTGTGATGTTATAATAATATTAAATGGATTTCAATTAAAATATTAACATAATTATATCAATGTCACCATGCTATTCTCCTTCCTAGACTTTTTCTTTCAACCAATAATTAATATAAATAGAGTAAGGTAGGGTTTTACATAGTTGAAATCAGTGAACTGCTTGTGTGTATGTGTTGATACCATTACCATGACATATCAACACTTTTAAATACATTGTCAAATTATAACTTAAATAAATTAGAGTTATTTTTTTCTAACCAGTTTGACAAAATAATAAGTTTATAAACCAATGTAAATATCAGAGATAGCATAGTATTGTGGTTAAAAGAATGGGTTATATGGTGATAGGCTACCTGGATTAAATTCTAAATCAGCTGCTTGGACAAGTTACTTAACTTCTTTTGCCTGATCCTTTTTGAATTCATCTGTAAAATGGATATATTTTGTCATTTTCATTAGGGATTTATTATAAAGATTAAGCAAGATATAAAAATCAAATGCACGGAAAGGCCTTAGAAAAGTTCCTGGCTTATAACAGTTAAAAGTATTGGGCATCGGCCAGGCATGGTGGCTCAAGCCTGTAATCCCAGCACTTTGGGAGGCTGAGGGGGGTGGATCATGAGGTCAAGAGATCGAGACCATCCTGGTCAACATGAAACCCCATCTCTACTAAAAATAAAAAAAAAAAATTAGCTGGGCATGGTAGTGCGTACCTGTAATCCCAGCTACTTAGGAGGCTGAGGCAGGAGAATTGCCTGAACCCAGGAGGCGGAGGTTGCAGTGAGCCGAGATTGCGCCATTGCACTCCAGCCTGGGTAACAAGAGTGGAACTCTGTCTCAAAAAATAGTATTAGGCATCAATATTTAATCAATGGAGAAATGAACATGCAAAAAAAGGTCAAACTATTTGGGTACAACCTTATTAGGGTGCTTTTACTAGCATTAATATTTTTGCTGCAAAATAAAATTGTTCTAATTATATGTGATATAATTTTGCATTATATATTTTCCATAATATTTCAGAAACAGTTTTTTGTTACTGCAAAGCCTTTAATCTTGTAAAAGCCACATATCATTTCATCTGGTTGATATATATTATGATATTTGGGTTGTTTCAGTTTATCATTGTAAATATTATAAATTTCTTTGTCATAATGACATTTTACTTCTCACAATTTGTTTCCTTAGAGTAAATTCCCAGAAGTGGTATTACTGAGCCAAAGGGCAGGGACTCTTTCAAACCTCTTTTACGTCCCAATTTCATTCAAGAACGATGTAGGTAACCAGATGAAATAAAAACAGGTGGAACTGTGGAAGGACAAGTCTCTGTGTGAGAGAGGACATGGAAAAATCCTCATGGAATTAGGGCAAACTGAAATGAAAAGAAGAAATGGAGGATGAGCACACACAAGAAATGGAAAGAGAGACAGAAGACTTGGCAAATTTGCTTTGGGCCATCTATGAGCTTTCTTTCTCCAATATATTCATTCATAACTGGAATTTATACCAGAAATAAGACTGGAATCACATAACTTTTGATATAAATAGACTTTTGGTTGGAAGATATGGTGGACCAAGAAATTCACAAATCTTTGGAGCATTGAGGTAACAAAGTAGATGCATGACACTTAAGCACTGACTGATAAGTTTTTAACAAAGAATACGGCAAAATAAAAGCATGTAGGGTAACAGATTATAAATTAGATAGAAGGAACAAGTAAGACCAATCACAACGAGATCATTTAATTGAAATCTCAAGCCCTGGGCAAATATCTTAGAACAGCCACACTCCTGTCAAGGTTGACTGAGGTTATGTGTGAGTGTGTATATACATATATATACACACTTATGTTTTCCAAAGGGGACCATGCTAGGCATTGACTTTAGGCAGGAAGAACCAAGGAAAGGGAAGCCATCTGATAGATTTAAATTCAGAACTTTGAGGTCTTCCACAAAATCAGAGCCCTAAAAATCTAGCAGCCATAGAAATTTCTATGTGAAATTTTCAAGAGGAAACATGAGGGAATTTGTCTGATTTAAGGCCTAGGACATATGAAATATTGGTATGGATACCTTCCTATGACCCCTGCTAGCAAATGCTTAATTTGTCTGTATGTCTGAGATGATGACCATTTAATGTAAACTATACATGGAAGTTGGGAAACCTTAGAGTGGAGAACATAGAAGAACATCCAAAAGCTCCTCCATGCTCAAGCTCAATGGAGAGAGGGAAGAGTCTCTAGAGAGAAGAAATGAACTTGAAAGAAGTTAGGGAATCAAAACCAGCATCAAGAAATTGCCAACAAGGAAACATAATAGGGAGATAGAACTGTCAAGTGATTGTTTACTATACAATGATGATTACTATTTATTGAAGCTTTACAACTATAAAGCTTGATCATAACTTTTCCTATTTTAGTTCTGTGATTAAGCATCTGTTTTTTAGAAATGAGGAACACTAAGGTTTAGAGACTAATTTGGGCTAATTTGCCCAGGATTGCAGAGTGACTAAGTAGCAAAGAAAGAATTAAACTCAGACTGTTTTACTCTGAAAGACCAACTAATCACTCCTATGAAATATTGAACCTTTTGACCAAGAAAGCACCAACTCTCACGAGAGAAATGAGCATAATTGCAGCAGAGCTTCAGAACTATGATCTATCACAAAGTAAATGATCATCGATGAATTACTGCTTTAGAGAAATTTCAAGGTAGGTGACCTTGCTAGTCCCTTTTAATTAGAAGATTCTATGATTCTAATGTTTCTTAAGATGATCCTCTGAAGTGACTCAGTGGCTTGAGGGACAAACACTACTCTGATTCATTGGAGCTCTTCCACTGTTTGGCAAACTAACTAAGTGATTTGGGCTTATTTCTAAAATAAAAGCGGTACGATTAGTAAAATGTAGTTTCATTTTGGAAAGAAAAAGGAAATAAGAAATATATATTTGGAGGAATAATTAAACAGACAGTATGAAGTGGCATTATGAGTAGGCATTTTAGGGGTATATTTTTATTAGGCATATTTTTATTGTATTTGTATGAATCAAGAATGATTTAGATGATGTGGCACCTTCAGATTTTTTCAATTTCTCGTCTCCTATGGGATTTCAGATAAAATAGGCATGACTTTAACTCTATGGAGGCTTACTAGGGAAAAAATAGTTGCATTAACCTTGTGGTAGTATAGGAAGAGAATCTAGAATTTGCATGGAGACTTCAGTTCCTGTTCCATTTTTGTTGCTAATTGACTCTGTGACCATGGACTAGTCACTGAATTTCCATCAGTCTCAGTTTTTATACCTCAACATGAGCTAGATGAGAAAACATTTCCTTTCAATTCTGACATTAATTCACTTAAAAATCCATTCATTTAAATAAAAACATCTATTTTATTTGACAATGTATTGTAAATGATAGTTTATATTGTGATTGAGAAGATACTGTTTCTACTTTAGTCACCTTAAACTCAAGAGGGAGGGCTCCCAAAAAAGACGAAAAAGCAACCATCTTAGAAGTTTGAAGAGATACAGGAAAATGAAGTTCTAGATGCTAAGCAAAGGGCAAGCTTGACAAAGTATCAGATTCACTAAAGAGTGGTCAAGTAGAATGAAGATAGATTTTCACTAATGGATTTGGATTGGATTTCACTTTTGGGCTGTCACTAATAAATTAGAGCAATAATTTTTAAAATTTTTTTTTAATTTTGTGGGTACATAGTAGGTGTATATATTTATGGGTTACATGAGATGTTGTCATACAGGAATAAAGTGCATAATAATCACATCATGAAGAATAGGGTGTCCATCCTCTCAAGAACTTATCTTTTGTGTTACAAACAATCTACCATACTTTTTAAAGTTATTTTTAAATGCACAATTAAATTGTTATTGACTATAGTCACCCTGTTTGTCTATCAAAAAGCAGGTCTTATTCTTTCTTTCTAATTATGTTTTGTATGGATTAACCAACCCGGTCTCACCTCAACCTCACTCCCATTTCCCTTCCCAGACTCTGGTATCCAAAGAATGGTTTTAGACAGTAGAAAAGGGCAAGATCAGTATTTAGACAATCTGAAAGATAAATGCACCTGAAAGGAGGAAAGGTAAAGATGACTATTCACAGAAATGTTGCCACGAAGGGTGAAAGGGAGATAAGGTGGCTAAAGCAGGAGTTTGTGTAGCTCGAATGATTCTAATTAATACTTCCTATTCTAATTAATACTTCCAGTTTTCAGTGATCACCTCCCTCTTTGACATTTTTACTAATGGTTTAAATGAAGGCATTTTTGCTTTTACATGGAGCATTAATGACATAGAATTGTAACATCATTACAGTGAGGATTATAACAATTTCCAAAATGACTCTAATGGAAACACTCTAATGAATGATATATTTGGAGACTGAAGCGCTACACTGATTCATAAGCCTGACATACCCTCAATTATCCATCTCTTTATTTCTTTATTTGCATCATTGCATTTTAAATTGTTCCCTAAATCACACATCAAGGGGTAAACTGGTTTATATTGAGAATATCTTGAGGGCTAAGGCTTATGCCAGCACTCAAATTAGATGCAAGCAAGTCAGTGGAATTATAAAAGTTCAAGATGCTATTGTCTACCTCAGAGAACACACCAAAAAAAAAAGTCCATATGACTTAGAAATCTAACCTGTGTAAAACCACAGTGCCCAGATAGAACACATTATTAAACCATAAATAGATTTCATTAGCTACAAGTTTTCAGAAAACTTTTGGCACAGGGTATGTGGTGTGAACTTGCCACATCTCTCTTGCATTAAATTTAAACTCATGCGCAGCACCTTCTGGGGAAAATGCACCTCTTGGCTGAGGCTACAGAATCTATTTCTTTGTCCCCAAGGAGTAGGGCACAGGACAGGTAAGGTATGTCTCTCCTGCACAGTGGGGACCATGTTCCAGGCCAAGGAGGCAAAGGTAAACTTCTTCATAAAGATTGTCACTGATAACTGTTTAGCTCTGTGTCCCCATCCAAATCTTATCATGAATTGTAATCCCCACATGTTGGGAGAGTGGACTGGTGGGAGGCAATTGAGTTGTAGGGATGGACTTCCTCTTGCTGGTTTTTTGATAAATGCCTGGAACTTTTATTCTAACTCTCTCTTCTGCCACCATGTAAGATGTGCCTTGCTTCCCCTTCACCTTCCATCACAATTGTAAGTTTCCTGAGGTCTCACCAGCCATGCTGAACTCGGAGTCAATTAAAGCTTTTCTCTTTATAAATCACCCAGTCTTAGGTAGTTCTTTATAGCAGTGTAAAAACGGACTACTACAGTCACACTTTTTCCTGAGAAAACAATTTTCCTAATTTATTTTACATTTCCCATCCTTGAGGTATTGAGAAATAGGGAAAAAATACCACATATTATTTTTAGTTTTATTTTTTTAATCACATTTCTTAATGTCATTTGCCACATTCACTAGCAAACAAGTGACACCCACCATAGTTTGCTTGTGTCCTGTTCTAGATTTTGACACTTAGATATGCAGTTTGAAGCCTCTGGTCTTAGGTGGTGGCATAGGTGGGACAACAGGCTAGTTTTGTGTCAGGCTTGAAGAATGCCACGTAGGAGGGAAAGCTCCCTAAGACCCTGTAAGTCCAGAGTGGGTGATAAATAGAGGTGCTTATTCTTTTTGAATCCTCCAGAAAATTGAAGGAATAACACACAAGATTTGTCATCATTTCTGAATCATTTAATCCTCAAACAAAATCATTCCCCTTATCTTGGGAATTCTTTTGAATACAGACCCATTTGGCATCTAAAATGTTAGCCTCTTTGACTCATATATCACACTTCTCAGACAAGGGAACACATTCTCAATTTGAGAAAATAACTTTTAAAAAAATTCTCACCACTCAAAATAAGGCCTTGTAAGAGTAGACTAAAGCTTGTTTTAGAAATCACATACGGATTCCTGTCTGAGAAAACAGACACTACCCTCAAATAGGCCCAGGTTTGAAACCGAGAAAATCTCAGAGATAAGATTCTCTGGGCCTGTGGATGGCTAATGGATTAAGAATTCAGCATTCTCTACAGGGCAGCCTGTTTCTCACAATAAAAACTGAAAGGCGTAACAAGGAGTAACAAGACCACTGTGCTATCAGAATGCTTTTTGAGTAATCTCACAAAGTTCTTGAGACGTAGTGTGTTTCTCTGAAACTGTGTTATTCCGAATGGAACTCTGAAACATTTTGTTGCTTTCAAGGCTAGCTGCTGATGAATCAGGCCGAAAGTCTGCACCAAGTACTTGCTTTTTTCCCTCCTGTTCAATAGCCATCTTATTTAGAAATGGAAAACTAAGACAAAGGCTCAAAATAATTCTTAAACTCCACATTCACCTCCAGGTACCATCCTATGTTTCGAGTCTGTCACTCACATGCAAGTATTTTGAAAGTGCAGTTTACCTTCATGGTGTTCAGTGAACTTGTTAGCAACTCTTGATATAAAGGAATGGCTTACTACTCTTATCACCTAGCTTTACAACAGATCTTTAACTATAACATGAATTCTTAAAAATGTTTCTCTCAGCAGGAAATGGCATGTGCCAAATTTTAATAGGAAATAGTTATAATAGGGCAAGAAAAACTTTTTGCATTTTTAAGGTCAAAGACCAAGGGATGATATGAATCAAAATCTTGTTTGCTAAAACAACAGAAATTCCTCTATTTTGAGGTTATTAATTTTCCTATACTTATTGTCCACTAGGAACAAGAGAGGAAGAGCCAACAAAGAGACTTGCTATAGCCTGACATTTCTAACTATGCTGGAGTCAGCGAATAGCATTCATCTATGAAAGAAATCTGTCACTGCCAAATTAGTTCACTGACATTTGGGACAGCAATGGAGAATTTAAAATGGTTAACCTAACACATTAGGAACAGGATTCTTAGAATGAACCTTAAATAACAGAAATCTAATTATTAAATAATAGAAAAGCAGACTTTTGAGAAGATAAAATTTTGCAGTAACAAGATATGGAATAATTTTTCATCATTCATTTTAAACTTTCAAATTTAATTGTCTCTCAAGTTCCTTACACTTAACCTGAGGCACTTTTTCTGCATTTTTGTAATTGATTATGAGACTCACTCCTTTTGTCTTTCTTTCTGATTTGTTTATTCTAGAATACTTTTACAAGAAAAATTAATCTTCAGTGATTTTAAATAAAATATCTCTAAACATTTACAATTTTATTGAATAATTTTATTGAATATTTAACTTACACAAATTCAATTATACTTCTCTCCTTTTAGCAATTTAAAATATTGTAAAATATGTGAACCTATGTACTATATGTTATGGCATATATTATATACTGATAAGTCCATATTTAAGCATAGGTTTAAATATATATGTAAATATATAAAGGTAATGAACAACATATAATGTAAGTAGAGAGTAGTTTAAGGATTTTTTAAAATTTCAATTTAATTCTATTTTGACCGATTTGCTAATTTTAAAAAACATCCTCAAATAAGATATGCAACCACAAATGTATCCATGCAATCAGTTTATACATCAGTTCACAGGAGAATTTTACTCAAATGACAATCCATTTGTAGAACCCAATAGAATGCCCAGTGTTTATCAGGCATTCACAAATATTAATTCCCTTCTTCTCTTAAGAAGCAATATTCCATGAAGATGAAGGAAGTAATTCATTACACAATAAGAAATAAGTTGTTCTCAATAATAAGAGAATGAAACATGACATACACATTATAGTCAAATGTGGGAGCTCAAGCTATGAGTGGAAAGATATTTCATAATTAGAAGAAATTTTTAAGAAATAAAGGAGAATATGTAATTACATTTTGGCTGATTTTCACTTATTTAAAATTTAATGTCCCCTTTGAGAAGACAGTATTATTGAAAAGCAAATGCTCTTATTTTACTCAGAAGACTGTTAGTGTTGAGAATAGTGTCAGAGATACAAACACTATGGAATCTATTAAAAAGGATACAATGGTAGAAGAGTAATATATTTCTTTATGATGTGCTTATTAGTTAAGTGACTGAAAATGAACAAGTCATGTCCAGCACAATGACAAAATCATTTGCATTTATTGTTCTTTTTCAGGTAAGCACTATGTTCTCTCATGTATACGTCCTGAGTATTCACTGGACAAGATGGCAGTTGATTACTCTCTGATTTTTAGAGTATATGTAAGGATGCTTTGGATTTTCCCCTAGCCCAATGTGTTTCTTTACAATTCCAAAGTTACCCTAAATTCTCACTATGGTACTGGTTGGTAAGTAAAATGCCCACGTTATCTTTGGCTTCAGATTCCTGAAACTGATCAAATTCATTCAAGTTATGAATCATCTCACCATCCCAGAAGCTTTCTCTGTGTTTGGGCAGCACATAGAGTCACAAGTGAAATTTATATAATGATGCTTTCTATGGCTCCTCCCTCCAAACTATTCCCAAGGCCTTTAGAAATATTATAGATGTGATAATAATTTGGTAGAGGAAGACAGAGGAGTAATCAACAATACAACACAGCTTCAACTTCAACATTAGTTACTCCAGTTTTAAAACGTTCTTTAGTTGTATACACCCAAAGGCTTATAAATCATTCTACTATAAAGACACATGCACACATATGTTTATTGCAGCACTGTTCACAATAGCAAAGACTTTGAACCAACCCAAATGCCTATCAATGATAGACTGGATAAAGAAAATGTGGCACATATACACCATGGAATACTATGCAGCCTAAAAAAGAATGAGTTCATGTCCTTTGCAGGGACATGGATGAAGCTGGAAACCATCATCCTCAGCAAATTAACACAAGAGCAGAATACGAAACACTGCATGTTCTCACTCATAAGTGGGAGTTGAACAATAAGAACACATGGACACAGGGAGAGGAACATCACACACTGGGGCCTGTTGGGGAGTGGGGGACTTGGGGAAGGATGGCATTAGGAGAAATACCTAATGTAGATGATGGGTTAATGGGTGTGGCAAACCACCATGGCACATGTAGACCTATGCAAGAAACCTGCATGTTCTTTTTGTACATGTATCCCAGAACTTAGGAAAAGAAGGGTTGGGGAGGAGAGCAATATAAAAGAGAGAAAGAAGGCATGAACATGGGTACCACTCAGAAAGCAACAGGCAGAAAACAAATCTGAAAGCTGGAAAACTTAAAGATATGTTCTACATGTATCCCAGAACTTAAAGTATGTATATATACCTATGCAACAAACCTGCATGTTCTGTGTATTATTCCAAAATAAAAAGTTAGATAAATATCAAGATAGATGATATAGGCAGAGAGACAGACAGGCAGGCAGACAGACAGATAGATAGATAGATAAAAGAAAAATAGATAAAAATATAGAAAGAAATTTGGAGCCAGAAAAGTGAAACCCATATTGTATGTTAGTAAAAGGCAGAATGCCCTAAAATTGTTTTCTCCTTACTTAAAAGACCTGTGTTTTTTTCTTTATCAGAATTTCCTGATGTGGAATTCTTTAAATATTGGTTCCTTAGAACGCTAACTGATTGGAAACAAAAAAAGATGAAAAGTAAGAGTTTTTCCATGATTAAACTAGGTTTAAGAAATGCTGGGGTAAACCAAGGTTTATTTTTCTATGAATTTCTCTGAGCCCTCTTTGATGGGCTATTTTACAGGACCATTATTTGGAGGAAACCACACTGGGAAATGCCTCATCCCTGTGAAGTCCATGTTTCTTGATCACAAGTACATTTTGTATATTTCTCACAGAAAAATAGATAACACAATAAATGCATGGTAATATACCTTGATAGCAGCTCTCACAGGCCCAGCACTTCCCAATAGTGTTTTCTTAGAAAAGTCATCACTTTTCTAATTAAGTCTTGTGCTTGATCTTTAGCTCTCTTTGCCCCTTGGCTGCAGGAGATGAATATCTGTCAATGCAGCTAAGGAGGCTCTTGGACACTCACACTTTTCTGTAAATTGTGGATTAGTCTGCCTGGGCCTGCCATTTTGAGAATGATTTGCAGGAGAAAGGGCATAAAGGATGCAGGACTTCCTTTAAAGTGCATAAAGGAAGGCAAGCAAGAAAGTGGTCTTGGTTGGAAATGGGTCTCAGTCTATCTGATCCCCTGAGGGGCTCAGAAGTGGGAAGTATATACTGTAGAAATTGCTCCATCTTGAGACAAAGGAGCTGGCCTTTACTCCTTCTGGATCAGTCAGTCATTAACCTCTAGCTGTCCTCCTGAAGTAAGAAGTAAGACCCAGTTAAAAGAGGCAGCATCTGCCAAGCACAGTGGCTCATGCCTATAATCCCAGCACTTTGTGAGGCTGAGGTGGGCAGATCACTTAAAGTCAGGATATTGAGATCAGCCTGGCCAGCATACAGAAAACCTGTCTCTACTAAAAATACAGATATTAGCTGGGCATGGTGATGCATACCTGTAATCCCAGCTACTTGGGAGACTGAGGCAGGAGAACTGCTTGAACTTGGGATGCGGAGGTTGCAGTGAGCTGAGATCACACCACTGCACTCCAGCCTGGGAGACAGAGTGAGACTCTGTCTCAGAAGAAAAAAAAAAAAAGAGGCAGCACCTATTCAGCTGAGGGTGATTATCAGGTGACGCATGCCACTGTGAGGGAAGCAGAGACATTCACAGCACCTGGGGGCTATATAGCTGGACTGGTGAAGAGGATCTGGGTAGGCCCCAATAGTATCTCTCCAGATTCCCCAAAGCAAACCTTGAGCTATTTTAATCTTCATTGATTTCCCAGCTCATAGCTCCTCTACACTAACAGCCCATGCCCACAGTATTTAATCTGCTGCATTTTGCTATGCATATCACCAATTTTATAGATTATCATTTTATTTTTCCAGCTCTGTATCTTGGCATTCAAAAGATAAGAATTGGGTAACACATTTGGTTTTTCTTCTGTTTAAGTTACGATTTGAACTTTTGGTTGAGACATAAATAGTCGATAATTCATGGAATAGACAAAGTCTCTATAATATATAACTATTAATACAATATTTCTTCCAAGCTTATACTTTACTGATTAGAGAGCAGCAGAAATTGAATAAAACTAAAAGAAGTTAAAAAGAAAAAAAAGAATGGAAAAATATGTATGAATAATGACAATTCTATATTAAAGATCAAACATTTCATGCAACAGCCAAAACTTTGAACAAATGACACAGTAAACTATCTAATACTCTCCATTAGACAAACTGGGAAACATAAAAAATATAAAATGTTACATTTAAAAAATCTAAAGACATTTTAGCTTGTATTTGTTCAATATAGCAGCTATAGAATGGAGTTTTTAAAGATGTGGCTTACTTTTTAAAGATAGCAAAGTAATCTAAAGTTAGCAAAGACAGGGAAAGTATAGACCCTAGAAACAGTTCCATCTTGAGACAAAGGAGCTGGCCTTTTCTCCTCCTGGATCGGTTGGTCGTTAACTTCTAGATGTCCTCTTGAAGTAAGAAGTAAGATCCTGTTAAAAGAGGCAGCACTTGCCAAGCACAGTGGTGATAACTACATTTTTAAAGAAAGTAAGTAGAAGTGGATGATAATGCAGTTACATGAGGCCATTTGAGTAGAGAGTGCTGACATTCCAGAGGACTCAGAAATTGCCACACTGGTGCAACAGAAGGACACCCCATGCTCATGGATGGGTAAAATCAATATTGTGAAAATAACCATACTACCAAAAGCAATCTACAAAGTCAATGCAATTCCCATCAAAATACCACCATCATTCTTCACAGAACTAGAAAAAAAAATCCTAAAATTCATATGGAACCTGCATAGCCAAAAAAATCCAAAAATTCATATGGAACCTCAAAAAGAGCCTGCATAGCCAAAGCAAGACTAAGCAAAAAGAACAAATCTGGAGGCATCACATTATCTGACTTCAAACTATATTATAAGGCCATAGGCACCAAAACAGCATGGTAGTGGTATAAAAAATAAGCACATATACCAATGGAACAGAATAGAAAACCTAGAAATAAACCCAAATACTTACAGCCAACTGATCTTTGACAAAGCAAACAAAAAACATAAAGTGGAGAAGAAACACCCTATTCAACAAATGGTACTGGGATAATTGGCAAGCCATGTGTAGAAAAATAAACCTAGAGCCTCACCTTTTACCTTATAAAAATATTAACTAAAGATGGATCAAAGACTTAAATCTGAGACCTGAAACCATAAAGATTCTAACATAACATTGGAAATACCCTTCTAGACATTGGCTTAGACAAAGGCTTCATGACCAATAACCCCAAAACAAATGCAATAAAAACAAAGATAAATAGATGAGACTTAATTAAACTAAAAAGCTTCTGCACAGTAAAAGAAATACTCAGAGTTAACAGACAACCCACAGAGTGAGAAAAAATCTTCACAGTATGTACATTCGACAAATGACTAATATTCAGAATCTACAAAGAACTCAAACAAATCATCAAGAAAAAAACAATCCCATCAAAAAGTGGGCTAATGACACGACTAGACAATTCTCAAAAGAAGATTTACAAATGGCCAACAAGCATGTGGAAAATGTTCAACATCACTAATTATCAGGGAAATTCAAATCAAAACCACAATGCAATACCACCTCCTTCCTGCAAGAATGACCATAATCAAAAGATGAAAAAGTAGCAGATGTTGGTGTGGATGCAGTGAAAAAGGAACACTTCTACACTGCTGGTGGGAATGTAAACATAGTACCACTCTGGAGCACAGTGTGGAGATTACTTAAAGAACTAAAAGTAGATCTATCATTTGATCCAGCAATCCCACTACTGGGTATCTACCCAGAGGAAAAAAAGTCATTATAAAAATGATACTTGCACACAGATGTTTATAGCAGCACAATTTGCAATTGCAAAAATATGGAATCAACCCAAATGCCCATCAATCAATGAGTAGATAAAGAAAATTTTATATATATATATATAACATTTATAGTACAGAATTTATACTTATGGAATAAAGTCAATCATCTTCTGCCATAAATAAACATTTGTATTTATGGAGTAAAGTCAGTTTCTTTATCCAGTCAATGAGTGGATAAATAAATGTTACACACACACACACACACACACACAATGGAATACTACTCAGTCATAAAAAGGAATGAAATAATGGCATTTGCAGCAATCTGGGTGGAACTGGAGATATTTCTAAGTGAAGTAACTTGGGAATGGAAAACCAAACATCATATGTCCTCACTCATATGTGGGAGCTAAGCCATGAGACACAAAAGCATGAGAATGATACATTGGACTTTGGGGATATGGAGGAAGGGGTAGAGGGTGACAGTGGAGGAAGGGGTAGCGGGGTGGCAAAGGATAAAAGACTACACTTTGGGTACAGTGAACACTGCTTGGGTGGGGGTGCACCAAGATTTCAGAAATCACCACTAAAGAATTTATTCACCTAACCAAATACCACCTGTTCACCACAAACCCTATTGAAATAAAAAATTAAAAATTAAAAAATATAATAAAAGGAATGTGCATTACTCAATATCACAGATGGAAAAAATTTAAATATAGTCATACTATTCATACATGGTTCCCACCTGACCTTTTAAACAGCTAAATATTTCAGACATTGAGGCAAATCTTCAATGAGACACAAATGCATTATTTAGGCGAGCAGGTGTTGGCTTCTGCAGTCATTTCAAAACCTCTTAGTAGAATCAAAGGGAACCTGTTTATCTCACAAAGAGTAGTTTTTATCACCACTACCAGGGTTCAAACATGGGAATAGTTTTGATTAATTGTTGTCTTTTTCAAGGTCCAGCTCCCATGAATTTCTTTATCAGTCATCCAGACAAGAAATTTAAGTAAATATAGTATGATTCTATTTAAGTATCTCTAAGACACTGGGAATCAAGGGAGCACAAGTTTTTTTTTTTTAATTTTACTTTAGTTTCTGGGGTACATGTGTAGGTCATGCAGGGTTGTTGCATAGGTGCATACTATAGCCAGCACTTCTCCCCATGTTATCCCTCCCCACCCCTCCCATGTAGCAGAACAGCACTATTGGTGATATCGATTGGCTCTGTCTCCCCCACCCCAATCTCATCTTGAATCATAGCTCCCGCAATTCCCACATATCATGGGAGGGACCTGGTGGGAAGTAGTTGAATCATGGCTGGGAGTCTTTCCTGTGTTGTTCTCATGATAGTGAGTAAGTCTCATAAGATCTGATAATTTCATTAAGGGGAGTTTCCCTGTGCAAGTTCTTTCTTTGCCAGTGGCCACATAAGACCTCCCTTTGCTCTTCCTTCATCTCGGCCATGACTGTGAGGCCTCTGGAGTCATGTGGCATTGTGAGTCCATTAAACCACTTACCTTTATAAATTAGCCAGTGTTAGGTATGTCTTTATCAGCAACATAAAAATGGACTAATACAACTGGTAAAGAGATTCATGTCATGTTGGCAAAGAATGTGGCCTGGTTTCAGAATATGAAGGTCAGGAAGTCAGAAGCAGCTTTCGTACACAGAGGTTTGGCTGATCAGCAGAGGTCAGCTTCAGCAGGTGGTGGCTACACTTTGGTGAGACCATTGTGCCTAGAGGTAATAACTGAGAGGACTGGGAGTCCTTGTGAGGTATTTCTTATAGTCCCCATGAAAATGTAGACACAACTCTGCCAATAATCACTAAAGATTCAGAGATGCCACAAATAGGGAAATATCAATCAATTAAGGTTTTCAGGATGAAAACTTCAGACAGTAACTCATGTGATCCAACAGGAAAGAAAATCATTAGAGTGATGGGGGAGAACTTACAGATTCAAGAAGAAAGCAGAATAAGGCAGGAATCACCATAGCTCTGGATGCCAATAGATAGCCCCTTAGACCTGCTACCTGTGTGAATTTTTGTTCTGTTTTCACTTTGTTCATGACTTAAATTCCGGAAAGATCAACTCATTAGTCTAGCGTCAGTCGTGTGCTCATTCTTTGGCTACAGAAGAGCTAAGTGCCTTGATTGGCAGGCTGTACTTAATAGAACACTAAATAGACTGTATTCTATGGAACAGAGATAATCCTCCCAAAGGGAAATCAGGATATTGTCCCAAAATTAGCCACCTTTTAATGGGAGGAAAAGGTGTACAGAACCACTGAAGTTTAGCTAATTGTTAGTATACTTAAATAAGTTGCTGTGGAATACCAATGAAAATAGTTTCAATGAAAATATATTGAGTTGTGCAAGACCAAAATGACCTACATAAAGCAAAGTAAGGAAACTGACACCAATACATAAAAAGAAAAAGAAGACAGTTCAAAATATATTGGAAATGGAGAGAAAAAGACTAGAACTAGAGACCAGTCTTTCAAGTTCCTAAATACAATGTGATATCCTTGAGGGTAGAATGTCCTCATGGGAATTTTACTCATATTTGTTTTCATAGCTTAGCCCCTCCTAAGTATATAGCAGATAGATGTTCTATAAACTTTTGTTGAATTTTTGGTGAATAAATAAATAGACCAGCAAATGAATGGATGGGTGGATGGATACAGGGAGGACAGCTAACAAAATAATGCTCATTTGGCTAACAAAATAGACAACATGCACCAGGCTAGCGTGCCTCTGTTAGAGCAGAGGTCCATTAATTAAAGTTGGGCCATTAGGTTAGCTATAAGACAAGTCATGACTCATCCTTAAATTTCTAAAGTGTCTTATAGAAATCAGACGGATCTAATAGTTTTCAATTCTGTGGACTCAAAGAACACAGTTGTCAATCTCAAACAACTTCTGATAGTGAGGAGTCCACTTCAGTGTCACAGCTTTTGGAAATGACCCCAAATATAACAAAATCCTTTCATTTTGTAAATTTGTGTACAATCAATGTCAGGATCATTGTTATGTTTTAAGGGTTTTATTTCCTAGACCATTTCTTATTTCAGGAAAGGAAGAAAGAGAGAGCTCAATAATTTAGTCCTTGGTAATTAAAATCTTTGAGATGAGATTATCCGATTTTTAATTTTATAGGAAAGTTTTGCTTGTGACAAGCTTTCTAAAAACCTATGAGCGTTTCTGGCTTGACTTCAACTTGTTTTTAATGTGACTTTTTCAGTCAGACCCAATTAGAAGTTTGAATTTTTTTGTTGTACAGTTCAGTGATATATTAAATACCTCCTCATCGTTGTGCAGCCAATCTCTAGGACTACTCATCTCACAAAACTGAGCCTTTATTACTCATTAAACAACAACCTTCCACTTTTTTCTCCTGGTATGTGAGAACATCAGGCCCCAGCAACACGTCATTGTATGAGGAAAAATAAAAGTGCTGCCGTAGAACAAACAAAACACAAATGGCTTTTGTCAACTCAGTGTTGGGCCTCAAGGGTTCTACTAAATATTCCCAGATTTTTTTCTAAGCATTCATCACCCCTCATAAAAACATAAATCTCTAATTCATAGGGATGAACTAAGAGGCCATGTAAAGGAATTAAGACCATGGGGTTTGAAATAAAATTCAAAATGAAAACCACTACAGTCTGCTTGTAGACCAAGAAATATAACTGATGGATGCCCCAGCAGGGTGGCTCTAGGCAGCCTGTTGGCTCTGGGTATCTATCGACAAATTATTTTCCAGTTTGAATTATGGTCTTGGTTTGGTTTAAGCTGTCTACTGAAAACAAAGTGAATCATTCTAAGAGGAGGCTATTTTTCATATAGCCTACTCTTAATTGCACACAAATTGCATTAAGTCTTCCTACATACAAGTCAACTAAAATCTGCTAAGTTCTCGACAGTGTCGTCAGGTTGGCAACACTGTAATTGTTCACTTGTGTAAAAGAGGAATTGGAAACTTTAGTGAGTAAATTGCTAGTCATAAATACGATTAACAATTCCATGAGCATTTGTGAGTGTAATTACTTATGATCTGCAATATTTATGCTCCCTTTGGGCATCATTATATTTTCTATGTGAGTAATTTTATAACCCATACATCTAGAAAGATCCAAAGATACATTCACATACATGTATGTTAAATTTCATTAAAAGTGTCTATATTACACTAAAATAGTCACAGAAATATAAATGATAGTAATGTAAAACTGGTTAGTAGAATAGAAAATATTAAATATAATTCTTCAAAAATGAGATTGGCTTTAAATTTTACATAATTCCACAAATGTACACCATAAATATAGATACATTATTTTACATAAAATAGTAACTTTTCTATAAGTAATTATTACTGCTATTGATTTGCTAATTATTTTTAAATACTTTAATGCATTAATTTAAGTAATAAGCAGTGTGGTGTATACATAAAAAACAAAAAACCTCTCCCCCTCAAACAAGACAAAGATACCATGGTGTATATATAGAAAAATTACATGCAGATTAAACTATACAAGGATTCTAGGAGAGTAAAGAATGTCTAATTCTCACATTTCTCGTTATTTGCTGTTTCCAGTTTGAGGATATTACAAACAGTGCTGCTAGGAATATTCTTGTACATATCCGGTGGTGATTGTATACAAAAGCTAACCTTTATTGTCTTCTATGACTAGGGCCTAGAGTACAGACTTGAATAGAAAAGAACAGTTGTATCTCTGACATATTGTTAACTTTTAAAGAGATACTTCTAATGTTTTTCCATTCAGAATTATCTTTGCTGTAATTTTTTGGATAAACCTTTACCAGGTTATATATTTCTACTTTGTTAATTTTTTTTTGCCATGAATGGGTACTGAAATACATCAAATGTTTATGTGCATCTATTTTCATATGGTTTAAGTGCTTTAGTCTGCTAATGTGAATAGCATTTTTAGGTTTGCTAACATTAAAATACTTTTGAACCCAACTTAATCAATTTGTGTTATCTTCTTAAACACAGGTGAGTTTGGTTTGCTGGTACATTGTTTGGGATATTCAGAGGAAGACGGTAGAATAGGAGGTCCCAGACTGCTCTCCCCTGACATGGAAAGCTGAACTACAACTATCCACTGATGAGAACACCTTGGTGAAAATCTCAAAACTTGGGAATAAGCTTGAGACACCTGAATGGACCATAGAACCTAATAACAGCACTAGGCAGGTAAGAGAAACAGTCTTACATTGACTGTGTTGCCTCTCCTCATCCTCTAAGTTGACACAGCATCTCACACACAGAGGATCTCCTAACCCAACAGCGAGAAAAGAGAACCAGAGACTCGCACCTAGGTCCCCTAGCATCCCGTGAAGCCAAAGCCCACTTTGGTCTTGTCTCATGTGGAACACAGAGGAGAAAGGCATGACTACACCATATGAGGTCAGATGACAGGCACACAGATCTTAGTGGTAGCTCCATATTACTGCCAGTCAAGGTGCCAATCAGAGGTACCAGTAGCATAGCCCATTGGCAGAGCCAAGCTGGTTGCTCCCAGAGCATATTAATTAGGCTTGAGTCTTCGTTTGTTTATCAGAGACAGTGCCTCCCTCTGTCACCCAAACTGGAGTGCAGTGGTGCAATTATAGCGCATTGCAGCCTGGAACTCCTGGGCTCAATAAATCCTCTTGCCTCAGTCTCCCAATAGCTGGGACCACAGGGACATTCCATCATGTTTGGTTATTTCTTTTTTGTAGAGATGGGGTCTGTCTATATTGCCCAGGCTGGTGTCAAACTCCTGGCCTCAAACAACTCTTCTACCTGGGCCTCTCAAAGTGCTAAGATTATAGATGTGAGTCACAGAGCCTGACCTGGCTCAACTTCCTAGATGGCTAGCCTCCATGTTCAGCCTCGAGGCCCCTTTTAGCAAAGCTCAGGCACTAGACTTGTACCATTCAGGCTTTCAAACAATAGCTCAGTGCAACCTCAAAGCCCACCCTAAAGCTCTGCCAAGATGAAGAGGCAAAACTCAACCATGCATTTCTACCAAGCAAGAAAAAATGTTCAATATCATTAATCATTAGGGAAATGCAAATTAAAACCACAGTGAAATATCATCTCATACTCATAGAAATGGTGATTAAATGTCTTATTAAACAGACAAAGATAACAAGTGTTGGTGAAGATGTGGAGAGAAGGGAATCCTTGCACACTTTGTTGGTGAGAATGTGAATATAGCCATTATGGAAAACAGCATGGAGGTTCCTCAAAAAAACTAACCATATAATTACCATATAATCCAGAAATTACACTGAAGAGATACCTGTACTCCCACAGTCATTGCAGCACTATTTACAATAGACAACTCATGGAATCAACTGAAGTGTCCATCAACAGATGAATGGATAAAGCAAATGTGGTATATATACTGTATTAGTCCATTTTCATGTTGCTAATAAAGATGTATCTGAAACTTAGTGATTTATAAAAGAAAGAGTTTTAATTGACTCACAGTTCCACGTGGCTGGGGAGTTCCACAGTCATGGTGGAAGGCAAAGGAGAAATAAAGTCACATCTTACACAACAGCAGGCAAAGAGAAAATGAAAGCCAAACAGAAAGGGAAACCCCTTATAAAACCATCAGATCTCACAAGACTGATTCACTACCAAGAGAACAGTATGGGGGAAAGACCTGCCCCCTATTCAATTACCTCCCATTGGATCCCTCCCATGACACATGGGAATTGTGGGAGCTACAATTCAAGATGAGATCTGGGTGGAAATACAGCCAAACCATATTATATATGCAATGGAATACTATTCAGTCACAAAAAAAAAAGAAAATTCTTTCATTTGCAACAGCATGGATGGACCTGGAGAACATTATGCTAGGTAAAATAAGCTCAACTGAGAAAGACAAAAGCCACATGTTCTCACTTAATATGTAGAATCTGAAACAATTGAATTCATAGAAGCAGAAAGTAGAATGATGGTTACGGTTACCAAAGGCTAAGGGTGGTGGAATGGGGCAATGTCAGTCAAAAGATAGAAAGTAACAGTTAAATAGGAGGAATAAGTAAGTATTTAAGACGATGGATGTGTTAATTCATTTGATTCCGTCATTACACAGTACACATATGTCATGACATTACTGTGTATCCCCTAATTCTACACAATTACAATTTGTCAAAAAAATTAAAGATAATTTAAAAAGTATTTCGTTTGGGATTTTGCATCTATGTTTATGAGTAAGATTGGCCTGTAGCACTCCTTTCTTAAGCATTTTGTATCTACTTTTAGCATCAAATGTTATGCTGGCTTCATAGAATGAGTTAGATAGGAATCCTTGTTCAATTCCTTGGAAATTTACCCAAGATCGAACTAATCTGTCCCTTAAATGTTTGGTCAGATATAAATATACAAAAGGCCGGGTGCAGTGGCTCATGTCAGTAGTCCCAGCTGAGGCAGGTGGATCACCTGAGGTCAGGAGTTCGAGACCAGTCTGGCCAAGATGGTGAAACCCTGTCTCTACTAAAAATACAAAAAAATTAGCCAGGCATGGTGGCAGGTGCCTGTAATCCCAGCTACTTGGGTGGTTGAAGCAAGAGAATTGATTGAACCTGGGAAGCAGAGGTTGCAGTGAGCTGAGATCATGCCATTGCACTCCAGCCTGGGCAACAAAGGTGAATTTGTCCCAAATATAAATTAAATAAACACAAGACACTGCATCTGGGGTCTCCTTTGTGAAATTATGTTTGTCTTAGTCAGCTCAGGCTGCCAGCGCAAAACGCTATAGAGAGTGACTTAAGCAATAGAAATTCATTGTCTTGCTGTTCTGGAGTCTGTAAGTCCAAGATCCTGAAGCCAGCATGGTTGGTTTCTGGTTGGGGCTTCTCCCTGTCTTGTAGATGGCAGCCTTTGCACTGTGTCTCCACATGGCAGGAAGAGAGAGAGTGCAAGGTCTCTGGTGTCATTTCTTATGGGGGCCCAGCCCACTCTGAGGACCTCACCCTCATCTAACCCTGTTTACTTCCCAAATGCCCCATTTCCAAATATTGTCATAATGCGGATTACGGCTTCAACATATGACATTTAAGGGGACACATTCAATCCACAGCAATGTTAAACAACTTTTAAAATGTCCTTAATTATTGTAATTTTTTTGTTTCTATTCCTACTTAGATATATTTTTCTAGGAATGTGTCCATTGTGTGTATGATTTCAAATTTGTTGGCATAAAAGCTGTTCTCCTTAGTTTATTATTATATTTTAATCTCTTCTCCATGTGCAATTAGTTCCTCATTCTCATGCTTAATATTTTGGTACGTACCTTTGCACCTTGTTTCTACTTTTCTGGATTAATTTTGCCAAAGCTCATTTTTCAATTTCATGAATATTTTCAAATAGCCAAAAGACGTTTGTATTTCTTCTTTATAATTTCCTTATTTTCTACATTATTGATTTCTGCTATTGCCTTTATTTTGTCCAATATAGTTTGTTCTAAAGATAAGACATTATGATATAAATTTTAAAAATCATTTCACACTAATTTAAAAGAGAATAGAAAGATAATGAGTCTCTTATGGGTGCACACCTATACCAGTTGTCAATTTATTGCCTCTCAGCCGCAAAACCAATGTTCACTGCCCTGCTGGGAACACTGGAGCTGGAGCTACTAAGTATTCTTTCTTTGACATTAGAGGGTCTAGAAGGGATGATTCTGCAGGAAGAACCTAGATTCTTCCTGTAAAATGGCTACTTTTGTTTTGTTATTGTTGTTCTTACAGTGCAAGGCCAGGCTGTGGAACACCCAGTGGAACTCACCCACAGCTGGTTTCAGAGACGTCCCTATGGGTACTTCCCAGCATCTCCTGGGGGTGATTTCCCATTAAGTCCTACAGGGACCCCAGCCCACTCCTCAGAGAATTTCTCCTCCCTCCAAATTCTTCATAAATGTCGTAGGCATTGCAGCAGGGGGTTTTCTGCCCACCAGCACCGCAGTGGGAGGTTTCCAGCTTCCCAGTCCCAGTACTTGGCCTCCATCTGCTATTATAGAGCAGCTGAGGCCCGGGGTAATTCTGCTAAATTCAGCCTCCACTGGGTTTTAACTTCATCCTCTGCATTGAGATCTGAACCCCATCCTTGGAAAGGCGTCCTATTCCAAATTTTTGTCTCCCTCAGCATTAAGTACTTTGTAGAGCTCTCTTTTATCCCCTCTAGTAGCTAATCCCCTGCAGATAATCAACAATTTTTTTTTTGCATGAAATCTCCCTGTTCAAATTACTGTGTTGTTTCTGTTTTCTGACTGGACCTTGACTGACACAACACCACACACACACACACACACACATATATGAATATTTATAGCACCACCATTTAATACACAAAAATGGAAAGTTACTGAAATACTTATCAATAATAGAATGATAAAGTAATTATAGTATATTAATACACTATGTATTTGATTTCTGTTGCTGTATAACAAATTACCTCAAACTAAGTCACTTAAGATAGCACAGTTATTTATTTTTTATTTTTACATTCTGGGGTACATGTGCAGGATGTGCAGGTTTGTTACATAGGTAAACACGTGCCGTGGTGATTTGGAGCACCTGTCAACCCATCACCTTGGTATTAAGTCCTGCATGCATTAGCTATTTTTCCTAATGGTCTCCCTCCTCCCACCACATCCTCTGATTGGCCCCAGTAGGTGTGGTTCCCTCCCTGTGTCCCTGTATTCTCATTGTTCAGCTCCCACTTATAAGTGAGAACATGCAGTGTTTAGTTTTCTGTTCCTATGTTAGTTTGCTCTGGACAATGGCTTCATGCTCCATTCAGAGGACATGATTTCATTTCTTTTTATGGCTGCATAGTATTCCATGATGTAAATGCTCTACATTTTCTTTATCCAGTCTCCCATTGATGGACATTTGAGTTGATTCCATGTCTTTGCTACTGTAAATAGTAAAACACCACACAGTTATTATCCATAGTTTCATGGGCCTGGGATCTCAGTATAACTTACTAGGTTCTCTGCTCAGGGTCTCATAAGAATTTAATCTAGATGCTGACCAGAATGTGCTCTCATCTGAGGGCTCTATTAGGGAAGAATCTGCATCTAGTGCATTCAGGTTGTTGGCAAAATTTCCTTCCTTGTGGCTGTGTGACTTAGGGCTCTGGCTTTTTACTGGCAGCCTGCAGTTCCCTGCCACATGGCCTTCTCCATGGGGACTTTACAGCAGAGCTGTTAGCTTTTTCAAGGCTAGCAGGATAGAAATTACATTTCATCTTCTTTGACATGTTCTGTTGGTTAGAGACAGGTCACAGGTCTTTCCTCACTTGAGGGAAGGAGGCATGGCTCATTGTGGGCCTTTAGGGTGTCTGCCTCAGAGTAGAATTCTTTATTGCAATGGGAATTAACATAGATGAATAAAAACAATGCTGAGTCCAAGAATCCAGACACAAAAGAGCATTTACTGTAGAATTCCATTTGTGTCAAGTTCAAAATCAGGCAAACTGATCCATATTATTAGAAATTAGTGCAGTGGTTACCCATGGGGGGTGTATTACTTGAAATGGGACGAGCAGGGTGCTGGTGATGGGTTATTTCTTATCTAGATGCTGTTATTTGGGCATATCCACTTTGTGAAAGTTCATGAAATGGTACAGTTATGATTTATAGAGAAACAAGGTAGCTAGTCTTCTTTCTCTTTAGAAGAGATTTCTCTTCTGTCCTTTAAATGTTGGTGTTAGTGACTCACAGCCTCAAACTTCTTTATCTTTCACTAGCTGGATCTTCCGGTAATACTTCATCCATCTTCATAGCATTAATTCTTTCCTGTAAGCATATGAATCCAACATTTATAACTTCAGCTGAGTTACCTCTTCTGAGCTATTGGATATTTCCACACGGAGACCCTATACATCTCAATTTCAATCTCTTTTCACTTAAAGCCATTATCTTTCTCCCCAAATCCTTCTCCTCATCCTATGTTTGCTATTGGTACCACCGTCCTGACCAACCAATAGCCAGAAATCTATGTAGCCTAGCAGACAAAGGCAAGAGCAGGGGAGTTAGCTTGTCTGATTACAAATTCTCTTTCATACACTTTGGTAGGCTTCCATTTTCTTTTTCATTAAACTGGGTTGGTAATATTACCTACTTCTAGGAGTTTTACAATTACATACAAAATATATATAAAGCAATGTGCCTGGTACATGGTAATTACACAATACATCATATTTCTTGTTAAAAAATTTGTCCCTATCTCCCTCCCTCACCCCACATACTTTTAATCATCTAGTTGTGTCAACTTTACCATTTTAATATCTCTAAATTATCTGTCTTTTATTTATTTCCACTCTCACTGCCTTCATTCAGATTTTTATCTTTTCTTATATTTTTATAATAGTTTCTCAATAGGCTTAATATACACCACTGCACCTGACATATTTTCAAAACCAATTATCTACACTTCTTTCAAGGTGATCTAGTTTAAACTATCAAAAGATCTTCTTACCATCTTCAGAGAGTCCTAGAAACTTATGGAATGTGACAATTAGAATAGTAAGTACTGTCCTAGGTAGAGGTGTGTGGGACTATATACTGAAACCGTTCAAGAGTTATTTACCAATTGCCTCCACCTCTGAGACGATATTGAGTTCAATGCCAAATGCTACAGAATCTACAAACCAGTTAAAGACAGCTTCAGAATATGTAAGGATTTCTTCAAGAGCAAAAGAGGTTATTAATCAGCTAGGTGCTGACCTCTGGCAACAGAATGATACATAAGTCAGTATCACTGGCCAAGCAACTCTTTCCTTTGGAGATGTTTATTTCTCCACCGCAGTCAAGGAATGACCACAGGCATTTCTGCACTCATCCTTTTAGTGTCTGATTTTTACAGTGTGTAGTTCTCCTGCAAGTTGTTTGAACTGACATTTTACATTATCTTATCCTGGAGAAGTGAATAAGTGCTATTATCATCATCTTTCTCTGTTCTTTCATTGGTTTTTTTGCTCCTTGGGTGACTGGAGTACCAGTGACTCTTTTATGAAGTCACTGAAACTCCAGTTAGGGCTTGGTGAGTGGTAAGGCCAATTGTCAGGACTCTGTGCATGTCGCATCTCATGGCACGTCTTGTGATGCCTTGCATTTCTGTCTCACCCTTCAGTTTAGAAATTTTCTTTCTCCACAGAAATTCCTGACACATTCTTTTGTTGGGGCTGCTACCTAAAAGCTAAGTCCCAGCTCCAACACCTACGTCTGCAGTTATAAGACTACACTGATGATGGGATAAAGTGAATGGTGCTTTCTTTTTTGAAGAAACTGACAAACTCATTCTAAAATGAATATGGAATGCCAAAGACCTAGACTGACCAAAACATGATTGAAAAAGAAGGCAATGGTAGAAGACCTCTGCTACATTATTTTGAGACTTAATGATAAAGCTACAGTAGTCAAAGCATTGTGGCACTGGCATTAGTACAGATACTTAAATCAATAGAAGAGAACACACAGCCATGAAGAGATCCACACATATACTGTCCATTAATATTTTTTAAATCAAGAAACCAAGTCAGTTAAATAAGCAAATGAAAAAATAAAATTTTTTCTCTTCTTTCTTTTCTTTTCTTTTTTTTTTTTTTCTTTTTGAAACAGAGTCTCACTCTGTTGCCCAGGCTGGAGTGCAGAGTACAGTGGCAAGATCTTGGCTCACTGCAACCTCCGTTTCCTAGGTTCAAGCAATTCTCCTGCCTCAGCCTCCCAAGTAGTTTGGATTACAGGTGCACACCACAAAGCCTAGCTAATTTTTGTATTTTTTAGTGGAGATGGAGTTTCACCATGTTGGCCAGGCTGGTCTCAAACTCCTGACTTCAAGTGATCCACCCGCTTTGGTCTCCCAAAGTGTACAGGCATGAGCCACCCGCCTGGCCAAGAAAAATACTTCTAACAAATATTAAGGCAACAGGATGTTCAATGGGAAAAAAGCCTCAACTACTACTACTTAACTTCATGTAAAAACACTAATTTGAGATCACAAACTTAACTATAAATGTAGAACCATAAAACTTCTAGATGCAAACACACTCCACAACCTTGGGACAGGCGAAGATTTCTTAGGAAAAAAATACAACAAAACTAACCATAGAGTAGAAAATTAATATATTGGAGTTGTCAAAATGGGAGTATCTGTTCATCAAAAGACAATATTAATATTTTTAACTTCCAATACATATCTTAAATTAATACTGTGGCCTTTCCATTGGGAGCTGCCTTAAATTTTAATAAAATAAAATCCTCTGTTATAAATTTCCATATTTACATGTCTGAGTTCATTCCCCCATCATAGACTCTCCTGTTTCTTTCGTTTATTCTGATTTTTCAACTAGTTGTCCCTCTTTCAAGCTGCTTATTTCTTTTTAAAGTATAATACTAATTGGTTGTATGCTTACTTTTAGTAACATTAGTTTTTAATAGAATTCAGGAGTTTTAAACTAACACCTAGACATAAATTTGGCCCAAATACTTGGATTGTTTGGAAAAAATATATTTTTTAAAAAACTATATGACTTTATATAGGAGATTCTCTCTCCAACAGATCAAAACTTCTACCTGTCTAATGATAGAACAATGTGCAGATTTTCTCGCATGCATTTTAATGTCTGACTCTAGAAATCATTTGGTTTGATGCCCTCAGTGTTGGAGGTCTGGCTAGTAGTTTCCTTCAGACACAGGTGGGCTAGTAAGAGGCAAACTGGAAAGAACAAATCTCTCTCTGTATAGACTGAGGTTAAAAGGGCCTTCCAGTTGAGCCTCCTCTATAGAACAGGAAGCAGGGAGAACTCTGGAGGTTCATAAGCATTCCTCAGGGCATGAGAATCTGAGAGAGCTGGTCAGTCTTCTTGTATATGGGAAGGTAGTGATTCCATTTAAGTTGCTGAGGGCACTTAGAAGGCAGTGGGACTGACTTACCTAGCTCAGGGCCAGTGAAAGAGCTGGCTAGGTGAGCTGTGATCTCCACAACACCCCATTCCAAAGCCAGTCCTTTCCCACTCCCACCTTTCCTGGGATATGGAGACTCAGCAATTCAGTTGTAGCTTATAGACTACATCCCCCTTCTAACCAAGAAATATGGGAAATACTGTATGTAATTATACATTCTTGAGTAGTCTCAGAGAGTAATAGAGAGACAGTCAAGGGACTTGCAGTAGCTATGAGGATCCAGTTACTGCCATGATTTCCCCAACTCCTTTAAATTTTCTAATCTCCTCCCTTAATGAACTACTTTTTGAAGGAAGGCTATCACAATCATCTGAAAAGATAAACTAAGAAACAGTTTCAACAGTAGCAGTATCCACAGAAGTGCAGCTCTAAACTCTGGTGGATGGACCAGATAACAAAGTTAAGTAATTCTTACATTATTTCACTGGAATAGGGAGTTTGGAATTTGATGAGGTTTAGTACACTGTGCTGATGAAGAAAACACTGGGTTTTGACTGCAGTAAAGCATATTTTAAAAATAGCTTTCACTCTTATTTACCACGTATTTTCTACAACATTTCTTTATTTTAATTTTGGTCCCAGTAGTAATTTATGAATTGAAATGAGTTTATTAAAATGGATTGGAGCAGGATGAACTCACATTGAGTAATCCAAATTCCAAAAGAATTTTCCATGCTCTGAATCATGGTTAGAATTTGTGATTGGATTTCTTTTTATCTGAACTAAATTGTAAATTTAACACATGGACTTACTGATAATTTTTTCCCTCAAATCTTATTCTGTAATTCCCTTGCAAGCATTTCTGGCATTATAAGTGAAAAATGGCCAAAGAAATATGGGAACTGTAAGCATGGAACAGAGATGTTTTAGGAAAAAACAAGGGTCAATATGCACTGTGCTTTAGTGAATATCGACCTTTCCTGGAACCATGAAGATCTATTTCTGTCTCTGAGTTGATGTGTGGGTCAAATTGGTAAGCAACCGATCTTTGTAGTTTGGCACCTGAGCAGGAATTAACTGTTGACCAAGGTTGAGGCAGGCTCTTGAGGCCATTTAACCCCCCTTCAAAGCAGAGATACTGAACTATACTGGTGAATGAACCAAAGGAAAGAAAGGTCACTGAACCAAGTGAGACCAAAGGCAAACCCTGACTTGAGCAGCTCCTGGGCTGCAAAGGGCCCTCGGGACAGAGTCCTGATGCAAACCAGCTACTGCTTTAATACCCTGAGTGTTTGATTCCTGTAAAAGTGAATCTTGCTTCTCGGCCTGTCTGGGACTGTAGATGTACCATACAGTTTTTAAACACTCAACTCAATGTCCTTAAGCTGAAGTCATTTTTGTACATTCCAGACAGTGAGACTGATGTCCTCATGTCTCCTTGATTCTGGGGAAAGGTGAGCCTCTGTTCTGTCTTGTAGCAACTCACCACCCATAGCAGGCAATAATAATGTAAGCATGAAAAATGCATCAGCAATATATGTGTGTGCACTTCCATTGCTCTGATGTGAACCTCACTAGCTTCTATAACAGACTTGGGCTCTCAGTTCTATTCTGATGCTTCATTTTTACAGTCACAGACAGAGGCTTCATTTGCAAACCTGAGAATGAGTTCCTGGTTCCCATGAGACTGCATAGTGATATTAGAAGTATGGAAAAGAGAGGAATCTAAACCTTCATCTTCATGCTCCAAAGCCATGGAGTCACATGGGGTGGCCCAGTACTGGGAAAGACACAGAAGATTTGCATGTATTGTTTATTCATCACTTTAGAGTCATGTTTTCTTTTTGATAATATGGACTGGTAAGAAGAGTCACTAATTAGCAATTTTTCTTATCACAGATACATGATGACCACTGAAAATAATATTTTAGTTTCTTCAAGCTAATGGTGGATGAAAGGTGTTGGCTACTTACATGGACAGTGTCCATTGAGGAACAACCTCTTCTGTTTAGCCCCTGCTGTTAGTGCCCCACTGAGAATCATGGGACAAAGAGCAATGATATTTCTTCTTTGTCGTTTGTTCCAATATGTCTTGTATCATCAATACTTATTTATCACTTTCCAAAAGGAAGTGTGAACTTTGCTAACTTGAATTACTTTTCTACCTGCAACATCACTGAATTAGTATAGTCCATCTAATATTATTTCAATACAAATTAGTCCCATGATTATTTAGTTTCCAAATATTTTCCAATTAGAACCAAGTTGGTAGTTATATCCCACAATTTAGTAAATAGTATTCAATCTGGGAAATAAAGTATTTTTATTTTATTTGTAAAAATCATTATATAGTTTCATCATAGTGTTTTAAAATATTATCATTATAATAACCCCTACATATAACCCAACTTCTGCTATCATCTTTCATTTATTTACAATTTTCCTCTACTTTTCCAGCCTCTCCTCTAAGCAGCTGCTCAACAAGAGCTAAGATCTTTTTTAAAAAACCAAGATTCCCTTATTTTTCTTTTTTCTTTCTTTTTATTTCTTTTTGTTTGTTTTTGTATTTATTTATTTATTTTATTTCAATAGGAAAATTTAGTTTAGTTTAGTTTTGGTGGTTTTTGGTTACATGGATAAGTTCTTTAGTGGTGATTTTCTGAGATTGTGACACACCCATCACCTCAGTTGTGTACACTGTACCCAGTGTGTAGTCTTTTTTTTTTTTTTTTTTTTTTTTTTGAGATGGAGTCTTACTCTGTCACCCCAGGCTGGAGTGTAGTGCTGTGATCTCGGCTGTCTGCAACCTCCACCTCCTGGGTTCAAGCAATTCTCTGCCTACCTCCCAAGTAGCTGGGATTACAGGTGCCCACCATCATGCCTAGCTAATTTTTTGTAATTTTAGTAGAGGTGGGTTTTCACCATCTTGGTCAGGCTGGCCTTGAACTCCTGACCTTGTGATCCACCCACCTTGGCTTCCCAAAGTGCTGGGATTACAGGCGTGAGTCACCCAGCCCGGCCACCCAGTATGTAGTCTTTTATCTTATACCCTCTCACCCTTTCCTCTGAGCCCCCAAAGCTCATTATATCATTCTCATGCCTTTGAGTTCGCATGAGACCTAAGATCTTAAAATGGGAATTTTCTCAGTTCTTTTTTTGATATATGCCTAATGCTCCAAATCCTTATTTCATTAATCTCTACCCAAATTTATAAGGATATTGCTAACATTTCTTTATAAGAATCAAGGTAAGGGGAAATGTCTTAGGAGAAAAATTAAGACTAATGGCATAGTAATTCCCCTAGAAGTCAACTACAAACTTACACATAATGGCAACCCTAGCTCAAAGATTCTATGTTTTTAAAGCAGAAAGGTAAATGAAATGTAAATTAAGAAAGGAACCTTAACAAGTATCACGTGTGTGTCTAAGATCCCATGCAAAGAAAATTTAATAGACAAAAGAAATCCGGAGAAATCTAGATGCATTTTCTGTCTCTGGAACAGATGAGGTTAACATGTAGGTAGGGCATGAAGCACCACAAGATACCCAAGAGAATGAACCCATAACTCTGTATAGAACAGAACAGCAAAGGGGGAAGAAGCAAAATTATGAAACGAGGGCAAGTTTCCAAGGAACAAGAAATGAAAGAGCACAATTGTATGGGGGAAAATGAGACAAGTTAAAGTCTGAAAAGAGTTGCACCCTGCCAGAGATTTGCAATTACATAAGGCAAAAGAGAGGGACCAAGGAAATGTTTTCTCTCTAATAGGGAGAGAAAGCTGTTAACAGAAGATTGTGAAAAGGCAGATGTTTTCGGGTATCCTTTCCCTCTTTCTCCTTTCCAAAAACTACAGCTGCTATCAGTTAACGAGATACGAAACCACTGCAGTGTGGCACACCAAACAAGAATAGCGAAATAAATAATTAGGGAATATTTTTCTAAAATCTAGATTTACTTAAATGTGAACTTCTAAGGGTCTTAGGAATTCATAGATGTGATTATAGGATTCTTAGTATCTACCTTTGAGATAGCCTGTAAGATAGAGTTTCTGCTTTTGAAGCCCCAAAGCAGAGTGTGCAAATGTACATGTGTGTATTTGTGTTAGTATTAATATTAATATAAAATATGGTAGTATTCATGGTCATATATATTACTTTATATTGTCTACATAAAAATATATAGAAGAAAAAGTGTAACATTGATTACTAGAATGGATAGATTCGCCTGAATTCTTACAGAGGTGTTAGAAAACTAAGTATTTAGAATTAACCTTCCCAGATATTGAAAATATAATCACAGTTAAGATGTCTAGAAATATTTTGAGTTCTCTTAAGTGATTAGTTAAGGAAAATTTGGTGTCCTTCACCAAAGAATGTAGTTTCCAACTTATAAATTCAACAACTGAAACAGTTAATACAGTATGTAATATGCATTCATTCATGAATAAAATAAGCATGTATCCAGATCTCACACGAAGTACAATCTAGGGAAGGTAACATTATATTTCTGCTATTTCTTTGGATATTTTCTCCCTGTCTTCTCCGTTCTCTCTTTCTGAAACTTCTATTTATCAAATCCAAGACTTTTATTGAGTATTTATGACTCATCTTAAATATCTAATTTATCTCTAATACTTTAAGAATTTGTTTCATTCTGGGTGGGTGTGATGCCTCATGCCTGTAATCCCGGCACTTTGAGAGGCCAAGGTGGGTGGATCACCTAAGGTCAGGAGTTTGCCCTGTCTCTACTAAAAATACAAAATTAGCTGGGCATGGTTGTGCATGCCTGTAATCCCAGCTACTTGGGAGGCTGAGGTGGGAGAATCACTTGAGCCCTGGAGGTGGAGGTTGCAGTGAGCTGAGATAGTGCCATTGTACTCCATCATGAGCAACAAGAGTGAAACTCTGTCTCAAAAAAAAAAAAAAAGAAAAAGAAAGAATTTTTTTTTTAATTTTAATTTAGACAGTTTTTAAAATCTATGATCTTTTTTTCGCTGTTCCTGAATGTGATGGGTAATATTGAGCATCAACTTGATTGGATTGAAGGATGCAAACTACCATTCCTGCATATGTCTGTGAGGGTGTTCAAAAGGAGATTAACATTCGATTCAGCATACTGGGAGGAGGAGCTAGAAAGTCTGACTATGGCATATGGAATTTCTCCATGTGGATGAAGTTATTTGAAGGCAGGTTTCTTTTTAGACTGAGCAGGTGTAGAAAGCCAGATGTAACCAGGGTGGCCCCACATAGACAAAGGCTTAAGCCTGGGTTTGAGTCTCACACTTGTCTTCCTAGTTATCCCAAGGCAACTACTCCTCTGCTGTCCCATTTCTTTAGAGAATAACTCTGTAATTATTTTTCTTCTGGGCATCCAGGAATTTCAGGATTCTGTAACAGAAATGGGAGATGGGTAATCTCGTGTGTAAGCCTTCAATATTTACCCCCTACATTCAGGCCCTTCCAAAAGCTTGCCCACAGTTATAGTGTTTCCAAATTCCTGACAAATATTAATCTTTGGTATTCAGGAAAGATCAACCAGAATTGGCAGGAATTCTGAGGACTTTCCAAACTTGTAAGTAGTTTTGCATTTTTCATAACATATTATTTATATGTTTTAAAATACTAAAAACAACCAAACTGCAACCATGAAAATTTTTCTGTGATGGGATCACACTAAATGTTGCAGAGATTTTCTGTAACAAAAGCAGCATGATAAATGGTTTGTTATTATACACCCATATATCATGATGAAATACATTTCAGTAACATGTTAAAATAGTTTCTTCCCAATAAAGACAAATAATAGAAAACATAAAAAAAAAACAAAACAAAACAAAACCATCTCCACCAATCAGCAATTCCTGCTCTTGCTTTTGACTTGACATCAATAGTGCCATGGGCTGAGCTGAGTCCCCCTAAATTTTATATGTTAAAGTCCTAATCTTACAGAATGTGACTGCAAAATGTGGATGTATTTGGAGATAAGGTCTTTAAAGAAGTAATTAAATTAAAATGAGGTCATTATGGTGAGCACACTAATTCAGTATGACTAATGTCTTTACAAGGAGAGGAAATTTGGGAACAGATGTACATGGAGGGGGGACCATGTGAAGACACAGGCCCAGGAGAGAGGCCTCACAAGAAACCAATCCTGCTGCCCCCTTGACCTTAGACTTCTAGCCTCCTTGTGAGATAATGCATTTCTGTTGTTTAAGCACCCCTTTCAGTAATTCTTTGTTATGGCAGCCTTAGCGAATCAACACAAGAAGATTCCTCCAAATGAGTAGTGTTTTTTTAGCTTTAATTCTTGCATTACTGATTTTGCTACTGGTTTCTCTTGGGATTCAGGACTTGTGAAAGTGTATACGTTCTCCCAGAAATATCAGGAAGAAATATCCATTTGTATTTCTCAAATTTGAGTTTTTCTATCGGACAGTTAATCTGCTCCAAACTGTCCACATTTGTTCAACGTTGAAGTTTCCTTATCAATTTCCTGGATAGACTCTTCAACCCACTGCCCGTCTTTCCCCAGAAATGTATTGCAATCTCTTGACCATTCATGGCTCCCTTTTTCTTATGTTGACTGCACGAGATGATATTTCTTTGACAAGGAAAGGGGGACATGCTCACAAGCTTAATGTACTGTATTAAACCTGAGAAACTCACAGAATATTATGTCTCTCCTTTTTTTTTTTTGGTAGCTATTGTGTGTATCTATTGAAAGGAAAGGAGAAGACAGAATTATTATTTTCAGATCTATAGAGAATGATTTCTAATGTAATTTTAGAGGGCATTAATCTTAGTCTCACTTCAAACTCATATGCAGGAATATAACTGAATTTTTATAACTGAAATTAATTTGTGTCCCAAGAAGCCCTTACGTTGAAAAACCTATACTGAAAAAATAATTTCAGTCAATTTACAACCATCTTAGTCAATTCAGGGCTACCTAGCAAATCCAGGTTTTAACATTTCCTCTCTTCCTAGAATTAAACTCATGTGCCTAGAAGCATTTTCTTTCCGTGGTTTGCTGATGCAACCCTCCCTAAAGCAATGGGCGCTAGACTTAAGTTCTCTTCTTTCTCTCTTTCACCATTCTAAATCCAAATCTTTATTTTCTCACCTGTGATAAATTTAGTGGTCTACATACCATTTTCCCAGGCTGTAGGATGGTCTCCACATGACTCCAGCCACTTCATGGCTCTGTAGTAAGGATCTTAAAGAATAGCTGTTGAGCACTGTGAAATTTCATGCATGGGTATGTAAGATTTGGTGGAGGTACTCTGTGTGTGTGTGTATACACATACATATTTCTAGAGAAAAGTTCCTAGTTTTCATTCAATTTTTAAAATAATAAAAAATAGTCTTGGACTATTTAACTTGAGCAAATTTTCTAAGTTACCTCAGTCATCACTGGACTCTAAATATAAGAAACATATTTTCCTAGTTATTTGCTCTCCCACTCATCCAGAAAATGCTTCCATATTTTTCTTTTACTTTCCTCACATCTCCTCATTTATACTTATTCTCAACTATTTCCTTGAGAAAATAGGTGTAATCAGAAGAGGCATTCCATAAACTTCCACAACTTCATCCTTTCATTCACCCACCTTGGACCCAACCACTCTGCCCATTACTGTGGCTGAAGAGAGCTTGTGCCAAGCCAAGGTCAACTCCTCTGTTTTTGAATCACCCACTTCCTCTCTCTTCTCAAGGACATTGCTGATGTATAACCCAACTTTGCCTTTTGCATCACCAATTTTCCCTTTCTTACATCTTATTTTTCAGTATGCAAACATGCTTTTGATATTTCTGCCACATAAAACCAAATTACTTGACCCCTTCTGATATGGTTTATCTGTGTCCCCACCCAAGTTTCATCTTGAATTGTGAGAGCTACAATTCAAGATGAAACTTGGGTGGGGACACAGATAAACCATATCAGAAGTGGTGTTGTGGGAGGAACCCAGTGGGAGGTAATTGAATCATGGGGATGGGTCTTTCCCATGTTGTTCATGTGATAGTGAGTAAGTCTCATGAGATCTAATGGTTTTATAAGGGGGAGTTTCCTTGCACAAGCTCTTTTTGCCAGCTGCCATCCTTGTAAGACATGACTTGCTCCTCCTTGCCTTCTGCCATGATTGTGAGGCCTCCCCCACCAGGTGTAGCTGTGACTTAATAATTTGTCTTCTCTGCATTTATCACTTTCTAAAACAATATATATTTTACTTAACTATTTCATTTCTTTCAAATCAAAGAATGCAAGCTCCATGAGGGCAAGAATTTTTGTCTGTGTTATTCACTGCTATATCATCAGAACCTAAAATGGTGCTGGTTACATAGTAAGTTCTTTATAAATACTTGCAGAAGAAATAAATAAATAAATTTTAGTTTACATTGCAGCAGGATTTAACTCTGTTAATGACACCCTCTTCCTTGAAAGATCTTCTTAACCTGTTTTCCAGGTGATGCGGTCTCCAATTTTTCTCCTATTTCAATAGCTTCTTCTTCCAGTCCATTTTTAACCCATTTGTTCCTCAAAACTCCAAACTGTTAATTTTGGCATGGCCCAGAATTATAGGTTCAATTGTGTCCCCAAAAATTCATATGTGAAAGTCTTTAACCCTAGTCCTTCAGAATGTGGCCTTATTTGCAGATAGGGTTTCTACAGAGGAAATCAACTTAAAATGAGATTATTAGCATTGGCCCTAATCCAGTATGACTGATGTCCTTATATAAGGACATTGTGGATATTTGGAGACATGCACATGTCAGGGAGAATGCTACACTAAGGTCAAGACAAAGATTTTAGAAGTGATGCTTCTACCAGCCAAAGGTTGCCTGCAAACCACCTGAAGCCAGGGGAAAGGCAAGGATCAGATTCTTCCTCACATCTCTTAGAAGGAGCCTGCCTGTTGACACCTTGCTCTAGCACTTTTTGTCTCCAGAACTGTGAGACAATAGATTTCTGTGTTTGAGACACCTGGTCTGTGGTGCCCTCTTACAGTGGTAATAGAAATAAAAACACCCAAGGATTATGGGCTGAGGTTTCTTCCTGTGCTGTGTTTTGTGTTTTAGCAACATTTGGTCTCTTGCTGATCTCATCCAGCCTTGTGTTTCTAAATCCCATCTGTATGCAAGGTCTCCCACTTGTCTATCTGCAGCCCAGCATCTCCTCTTCATGACATCTTCAACTCCCTGCTCAACATCCACCTTAGTGCATCCAAACTAAGCTCACCTTTCCCTGAAACCTCGATCCTCTGTCTTTTCTGTCTCACTTATTAGCAACTCCATCCTTCAAGTTGCCTCAGGTGATTCACCTTGAAAATTATTCTTGACTTTCCTCCTTCTTTAGCTCCTTACCTCAAGCAATCCTTCTGCCTTGGCTTCCCAAAGTGCTGGGATTACAGGCATGACCCACCATGTCCTCTCCTCCTTCTTGTCTTCAATCTATTCATATAAAACCTGATTCTACTTTCAAGATATATTCAGATACTCCCTCTCAATACCTCAGTGCTGCTGCCACCTTATTTACAGCACTTGCCCCCTGGTTTGTCTTTCTGCCTCCACCCTTAGCACTCCTTTACTCTATCCCCAATAGAGTATCCAGAAAGATCCTGTTAAAATGCAGTTCGGATAACATCACACCTCTGTCCAAAACTCTGCAGTATCTCATTTCACTTCACAAACACTCACAGTGGCCTGTGAGGCCCTACAGGGTCCAGTCCTTAGTAACTTCTTTGACCTCCTCTCCTGCTCAGTTCCTGTCCAGCTCACTCTGCTCCAGCCACGTGGGCTTGCTTGCTGTCCACATATGCCAGGACTGTTCCCTCATTTGTATGTGCCATTCCCTCTGCCCAGAATACTCTCTCAGATGGCTACATAGCACATCATAGCCATTCAGTGAATATTTCCTCAATGAATTTCTTGAAGCAATAAAGAATACATTGAAAAGGTTCATACTAATAAAACAAAATTAAAACGCTTTAGTGTCACATTCAAATTATGACTCCATTTCATCGTTACAAGCTTCTTATGTATACTTGACTCTTAGAAATTGTCTGTTTTCACTGTAGGGCTTCTCATAAAAACATCACTTAATAAATATTTAATAATTTGAAGAATCAGAAAAGGACAAGAGATACAAGAAGTTCAATTTACTTCAATTTGTGAAAACTACTTTGCAATTACTGGTAGTTCTAGACTAGTTCCTCCTGATGTAGCCATTTGTCCTAATTGTAGCAAATGTAACCAAGTGAAACTTTGCCTTATTGGGATAATGCTTCTTCATTAATGGTTAGGGTCTGACTCTCAATCTCTTTATTTCTTTCAGCCTTTTGGGTGTGAATTTAAGATCCAAGCTCTTATTTTTTTTTTTAAATACCTGCACAAATCTATTCTTTCCTTGTTTTATTTTCATAGAGTCTTAGTTTTAAGTTGAGTACATGGTCATCCAGAAAACCACACCAAAACAAAGAAAACATACTAAATTTCCCAATCTCTCCTGCAAATGACTGCCTCCTTAAGACTATGTTCTAGTCAAGGGGATGTTAGGATTATCAGTTCAAAGAGAACCTGCATGTACTATTTGCTCCCTTTTATTTTTCCTGTGCCTCCTCCTACAACCTGTTGCCTGGAATACATATGTCATGGCTGGAATGCTAGCTGTAATTTTGGATCTTGAAGAAAAGTGCCATACCTTAGAGATAAGGGATGAGCTCAACCGAGTGTACATTACTGAGGGCTTTGCTGAGCAGGACCATCATAATAACTCTTGACATCTTACTTCTTATTTAAGACAGAAATTTCTCTTTTACTTAACCCACCATTATTTTAGAACTCGCACACAATCAAATACTACAAAAGCCATCTAGGACCTAGTAGAACTTCAGAGCTAAAATGAGTTACTGCTGATCATAGAAAAGAATCAGGCAAAAAAATATCTGCAATGATAATCCAAGGTCTTTATTTTCTGTATTTGATTTCTTGAAATTATTTTGGAAAAATAATTGTGTCTCCAAATGTACTTTCACCGAAGGAAGCTCATATGACCAAAGCAATATTCTGAGTAATTATGGCAAAAATATTTATTATCGAACAACTGAGTGCTTCATTCACTTTACATTTTACACATACTTAACACAAGCAGAAAGGGAAGGTTCGATGCCAGAAGCAGGGGTCGCTTTCCTTAACTGAAAGACTATCAGGACTATCAGGAGAGAGCCTTTGGTGATTAGCAGTCCAAATGTGAGATTTTAAAATACCATTAAAAACAAAATAGCCTATAAAATATGGAAACACATAACATTTTCTGAAAATCTTTTTGGAAGAATGTCTCTTTATCTTCATTGTTATTATTTTAGACATTTTGAGGTTTAGCACAGCATTCCGTCTGCTTAACATTCAAATTTAGACACACTGATTATCTGTTCTACTCTCCTGAATAGTTAAGTACACTCTATAAATAAACATAACAATTTTGCTCTATTACTACTCTTCCAAAAGAGTCTCATATAATTGGAATTAACCTAGAATTTACTTATCACTAAATATATTTGTGTTAGAAAGGATATAGAGCATATGAAATTGCAGGCTTTTTATGTGTTAAAGACAAAATTTAGAACTCTCAAATAATATTTACAATGTAAACATCACAGTTATTACATTAGCTAGAATACATCACAACATTCACAACACAATATATTTTATTTGGTTTGGATATTGAAGTTGTTTTCTTGAATTACTTATGTAGAACTCAAAATGTAATTACTCTGTGTGTCGTTTTCCTTCAAGAATTCTGTAAAAGAAAGAATTGTTGCTTTAAGCATAAAAATGTATTTTATTTCTAGCATCTTAGTTTCATTGACTGATTTACTTATCTGATAAACACTTATTTCTCTTTGTCCCTTTTTAACAACCTGGGGCAGGAGACCACGTCCTGGGACATATCAAGAGAGCAGCTTCTAGAGGACTGATTATCAGACAGGAACGGGAATGTGAACAGACGTCTAACTAACCATTAATAATGATTCACTTGTAATTTTCACAAGTGGATGGTTCACATGATTTCCTCTTCAAAGAATTTGTTCAAAGCCACCCATTCAAAAAACGAAGAAGGGAGGATGGAATCTCATAAATGATCTTACCACTTACAAAACACAGTATGATTAATCAATTCTCCTTTGTATTTTAGTGCCTACTATGTTTCTTAATTTGGTGAAGAAGGCTTCTTATAAACACTCTTTCAAAAAAGTTAGATGTAATTAACTTTCTTCTTTGAGCAAAGGGACTTGTTTCTCTGAAATTTCTATAAAAGATAAAGAGTTGATGTGGGCCACACTTCTGCTCTGCATTTCTCTTAGAGATCTAAGAATAATTAGTGGGAAAAAGCAGTCAATTAGGCAGGCATCTTCCTAGACACCCTGTCCACACTTGATGACTCTTGAAAGCCTTAGATAACACCATCAGGAAAGACCATGAGGTAAGACCATGAATTGACTTTACTTCAAGTATGGGTGAGTTTAATCTCCTTAACCTAGTTAGGGATTGGAATCTGGCTCACCTTCAGGTTTTATTAACAAAGTTTTGTTTACAACCACTCCTATTTGTTTTACATCAATCTGTGGCTGCATTTGTGCTACAAAGGCAGAGTTAAGTCATTATGGCAGAAACTAGACGGCCCACAAAGCAAACATATTTGACTCCATAGTCCTTTAAAATCTGCTAACCTTTGACATGGTGACAGCATAAAACGTCTTTAAGCACTTGCCACATATTACAGATTTTTATGAGCTAATGTAAATATTAATGTAACATAACTCAGAAAAGAATGTCACGAACCCACATTTATATAAAATCAATTTTGATAGCAAACTTATTACTTAACAAAGGAAAAAAATCTATCCATGTTTCTTCTGCTCAAAAAAATGTTTACAGAAAACGCAATAATAGAGTCATATAGGTAAAACAAACTTATAGGTAAAACAAGCTAAATTTTACTTTTGCTGTATGAAGTTTGCTATGTTTCAAGGAACATAGCCTTGATATTTTCATAATAATGAGACATGCCAGCTGGCTGGGGTCATGCCCCACTGCGCTGCTGACCTTCCTGCATTTGAGACACCTCCCACAATAAAGAGCTCTTCCTCTTCAAAAAAAAAAATTACAATTACACCAAATTACAATTTGGTGGTATTTCCCTGTACTTAATTCGGTGAGGTGCTGGCAGTCAACAGTGGGACTAAACCTTCAATTAATAAAAGCATCATGAGTTGATTCTTAAAAGGAGAGCCCATTTTTCTTATGAGTGTGAAAGCCTCCTCTGTCTTTTTATCTTGATACAAAAATAGAAATAACCCTGAATAAGCCGGGAACACTATTCAGATCTCAAAACATTTGCTTATTTTGAGTGCTATCTTTCATAAGATCAAATAATGGCACAAATCATTTTAAGCCGTTTACTTGTTGGGGTCCACAGCTGTAGAAGTGTCTTTCTTGGATGAGGTTTCACGATAAGGAACTCTTTAATCCTAAGATGTTTCTTACTAAGTGACTTAGCTACTTACATAATCAGGGACTGACATGAGAATACAGAAGGAATGCACCAATATACCCACCACTGCGTAGTTGTCATCAGCTTTGCTCCAACGGGCTTTTTAAAATCATTTTTCTAACTCTTCTGGAAAGTCAGGAGATTCTCCTTCACTGCTGCAGACCAGAAAAAAAAAATGTGCATGTTAAGGCTCTCAGATGAGAAAGGTTATGAAACTGTTATGACATAATGACTGTGCTGTTCTCTGTGCTCTGAAAGTGTATTGGGCTAAATTATCTTTGAGGTTTGTTGGTTACCTATGACTTATTCCTCAATCTTACAGTCTCTAAAATTATTCTTACAAAATTATTATCTAGGGGGCAAAGAGGGTCATCTTGTCGGTTCGTATCAAAACAGGATTATCCTTAACACTCATCATTTAAGCAAAAACAAGTTGAATAAAAAGAGAGAACACTACTTTGTTTATGTATTGTGTCTAACAGTTACACACCATAGAGAGATACAGATTTTACACAATCTAAATATACGAAATACCTAATGGTTTAATTTAATTAAATAAGAGTATTGAACATGCACGTGAAGTGAGTTCCGCGTTACTAAATTGCAATCAACTATGCTTTACATGTTTTTAAAATCATCACTGTTGATGAAACTTGCTCCTAGATTCAGACTACATGTTTCTATAGTTATTATTTTAATGCTGGAAGCATAGTAAAGTCGACTGGGGCTCTCTTAAAAGAAATGACTGTCTAGGGCGACACCACTGAAGACACTGATTTCCTGGCAATTAGTTTTGGGGGAGGCCCAGATATCAGTATTTTTTAAATTCTGCAGAGTAGTCTAATGTCAGCCACGGTTGAGAACCACCATTTCACATAGTATAGACAGTGAGACAGAGAGGTCTTCACTTGCAGCTTATTTTTGAAAGTCAGTCGTAATTTCTCATTTTAGCAAGTTATCTTTTTCTTTACCTCCTCTTTCCATTCAGAATTGAGTTCAGGTATTTCTTTACAGCCATTTGTTTTCTAAGGCGGGTATAGTTGTCTGTGAAGACTGCGTCTGAGTGACGTTTGACTGGTACAGGGTCTTCTGAGATGTTACTGCTAAGGAACGTGAGGAAAAGAAAATCAAAGAGTTTTCACAATAAATGGTAAATACACTCATGTTCCAAGTTTCTTGGAGCCACATAAAAAGGAATTCCAACACCCAACTAATTTTCTATCATAAAAAGACTAAAAGAAAAATACAGCTAAACCTAAGGATGAAGGAGAAGCAAGGAACACCTGCCGTATTTTGGTACAAACTGAGACAGTTTCATGACACATTCTGAACAACTGAGCAGATAATTCATCCAAAAATGAAATTTGGGAATAGCTGAAGTTGTGCTCTGCCATTTGGAGAAAATTTATTTTAAAACGTCATTACCTCTTCAGAAGCTATGCTACCCTAAGTAGCGTCATCTACATATTTGACTGTTGGCCATTTGGAATTCTCCACTGAGTTTGAACAGGAAGTAAAAAGAAAATACAATAGTTGACCTTAAAACTTACTTCAGTCTATACTATCTCTTCTTGATTGTTTTATTGAGTCTTGTTCAATTTGATTGCAGATTAGTAAATGATTACTACTTGAGAAAATTGCATGTCTGCAGTCAATGAGTATGGTATTACTAAAAAGTCTTAATCCATGGGCTTGACAGATATATTTGAAGAATACAAGTTAACTAAATTAAACATTATCAATGAGTTTTCAGTTTTGAACAAGGTAAACAACTTGTCAAGAGTAAAAATACGATATTCAGATTGAATATTAATAACACATTTTATGAAAATAATACATTCTCTTTACCTAACACGCTTTCCCATAAGAGACTCAAGATACTTTTTGGCAGAAAGTTGGCCCAAGAGTTTACTAAAGTCACTGGTGAAAACTCCATCAGCATGCCTGGCATTTCTAAAACAAAGAAGAAAAAATAGCTATTATTTTGTAAATGGTTTTCTAGAACATTGTGGCTCTATCAGATACCTTTTCTTTATATAGAGATGAAATTCTTTGCAACTCTTCCATCATTGAAATTCTAAATGCTGTAGTTTTATCAGAATTGGTACAATCTGTGATGCTGAAATTATGTACAACAGAATGGAAGTGATTGATGTGTTCATCCTGGCTTGTTACAACCTTTCTGTATGAAAATCATGTACAGCTGTAAGAGCTGCAATAAATCAGAATGAATGAAGCCATGACACATGGAAACCGCTAGTGTTTTGCTATAGGAATAGCTTCATGGTAAGATAAAACTAGCACATTTGTAATTCTAAAATATATTTTCTAAAATAAAACTCACTGGATAGTTTTATAAAAACGAACTCACCTGGATACGTCATAATAAGGTGTGTCGTTTTCAGCTAATGCATTTTGCAAGATGTCAATGTCTTCTTTTAATGAAACTTGATCAGGTTCATCTGCTCCCTCAAAAGATATTCTGTCACCCAACCTGATAGGGATAGTTACATGATAAGTATAATATGGTCCTTTCTCAGAAGACAGTGCTTACAGTTCTGCAACAATTTAAAATAAGATTCTGAAACTCTTGGGATGTGCTACCCATTTACAATATGAGAATAGCATAATGTGACTTAATGGCTTAGTAAATGAGAGCATAAATAGGAAATTCTGATTATCCTATAAAGTAGATGTCATATAACTTTTATGAACTAAATATATAAAATGTAAGAGCAACTTAATTCAGTCTTACCAGAGCATTAAGCAAACTATACTTATTTGGTGTACTTTACTATGCCAAGAATATCTTCACTTTGCAAAGTCAAATTTCATATGTAGAAAGATTTTATGTAAAATAGAAACTTGGAAAAAACTAATACTGAATGAGAACTGATAACAGTTTATATATTTGGTGATGTTTAGTATCACCTGTCCCAAATATCTCTGAAGACATGACTGTTAACTGCTTCTCTCTCTCTCTAGACCCCCAAGCTTTGCTTCAGATTTACCTTGGCATGATATATTTCTCTGTATTGATGAAGTTGAAACAATGTCTCCATGAATAGCTCATCTATGAAGATGAACTTGAATTCAATAAAATGTGTGGAGCCTTCTGGTTTCGAATCTTATATATTAACACGACTTTAATGAGGGATACTATGCATTGTTATACTGAAAGACTAAAAAGTCATATGCATATATGAAATATGACTATATTTATGGATGCATCCATGTTTTAATCACAACAACTATTATAATTTTGTGTGCACAGATTTTCACTGTTAGGGCAAAGCTCCAAAGAGTGTGTCAGTTCCTTGACACTTGTGTATCTTTCAGTGATTTGGCAGATGGTAGTCACTAGCAAGTAGTCCTTTGTGGGCCTGAAGCTTAGCAATCAACACAAATTTCAGCATTCTTGTGATTGTTCATCTATTGTGATAGAACTATTCAGATAGAACCATTTTATTTAGTTATCAAAGCAACATAGGAGCCTGATTGAAACAGATTTCCCAGAGAACATTAATAGCTAAAGATTATTCTTTCTATTGAGCATAAGTCTGCCTTAAGCAAAAAATCGGGAATGAGCAAATAAACAACAACAAAAATCCAACTACTATTTTTGCCTTTAGATGTAGCAGTGCCCATAAACTGAAAGGAAAATTCAAGCTAATGTAGTTTTCATTTACTGTTTACTCATTCAGCATAAAAAGTAATAAAGTTTTAAATATGAGTCATGCTATACTTTATAGATTTGATATATACTATAACATATAGAAGAATAAAACTAAAGATGTAGAAGAATAAAACTAAAGATGCTTCAAACAAAGTATATAAAAAATTTACCCATTGGGGAAGTGTATCTCGATAGATCAATTACCCCACATTTAATATTGGCAAATCAGCTCTACCTAGATAGATTTCTGTGCAACATGATTTTATACATGATTCACTAATCAAGTACAAGTCTTATGACTATTTACCGATTAATCTTGAAAATGAACTAAATTGTGATTGGCAATTAAACAGCTCTTTTTTCTGCCAGAAATTAAACTGACTTGAGATAACAATGGACAAAAGCTTATTACTTATCTAAAACTGGTTTTGAATGAAAAGAAAGTCAAAGCCTTTTTTCACCATGTTTGGGAATGTGATCCACCCAGCCCATAAAACTAATCACTGACGGTGTTTCTCATGCCCTAAAGGTGAATTTCAGGAATCAGAATGACCTGACATTGACAAAAAACACTTGCTCAACACATCAACAAAAATTTAAATAAATAGCATATAATTTATACTGTTTAGTTGTCTGACATAATATATAGGAAATTCCCATTTAGATGAAGGAGTGTTCAACTGTCTGAAGGGAAAGGGAACTTACCTCAGAGCAGAAGGTGCCCTGTAAAGAGGCCATGCTGACGTCTGTGAGAAGAGCACACTCAGAAGGGTCAGGAGCACCAGGAGCTGGGCCTTATTTCTGGTGTCCATTTCTGTGCCTCTAAAGAAAAAGAATGACTTCAGCTCTTCCAACCAAAGATGTTACCAGCAAGGTAATTCTGAGTGTCTAGCAGCAATTTTCAATGGCTCTTGCAGAGTTTGTAAAGAGTAATTTTCATCTTGTAGAAAGAGTTAAATTGCAAGATGATACTTTTGAAAATCAATATTTCTCTCAGTGACAGGTGCTTGAATAAAAATTAGAATCCTTTTCACCTGCTGTCTGGGCACATGGTTGGCCCCAGTATCTAATGAATGCCATACTTCTGTAGTGCTGGAAATAAGCCTGGAGATAATCTTTTCATAACAGGGATATAACATCCAAGCTCAGTGTATTTTTTGACTAAGAAAACAGCTTCAAGACATTTATTTTCCTCTGCTCTAAGATTTCAGTATCTGATTGATATAAGACTGGGGTATCATCCATTTAATAATTCTTCTGCTCTTGTGTGTACAAATGTACAAATATAATGTGTATATATACATATAATTTTTTAAAAGATTTTGTATGTATATTTCTTTTTCCCTTTCAATTACAGATACTAATATAAACTTATTTTCTTACTCCTGAATTTGAACATCTTCACTCAATTAGTAGTGAATATTAATACTCAAAATATTACTGAATCATATGCTGTCATTGAAATAAATTTTTCCATAAAAGGAAAATATATGTTAAAAGCAAAGCTTATGTTTCTTGCATTTAATCAACTTACACATTTCATTTCTAATTTCTAGAATAAAAACTTAGGAATTTAAGCTCTGTTTCTCTTGCTGCCCATAAAAATGACAGAATTTAGATAAAGAAAAAAATTAATGCATCTTAGGTTCATTTAACCAACATGTGAAAGGGGGGAAAAACAGCACTTTAAAAATAAGTTGAAAATTTCAAAAGCAAATGTGCCCACTGGACTTTTCAGTCAAAATCTCCATACAAGTAAACTTTACTTGAATGTATTATTTTTAAAAATCCGTATTCAGTAATGGAGCAAGCAGGGTAAAGCATCTTACAAACAAAAGAAGTCAGACAATCTATCTATACGAGAGAAATTGAAGTATTTCTATCTTTACCAGGTGACTTGAGAAACTTGTCTTTTTGCTGTTGCAAAAGAAGAGCACTATCAGATTCTTTTCAATAGAGAGAAAAATTCAATATTTTGTGAGAAAAGATCCAGAGGCAGGAGGGAAAAAGAAGAGGAAAGGCAAAGTTTTCACTTACCTCACCCAGTCTTGTTCCCCCCGGAGCTGCGAGTTCTGGTTGGTCTTGGAGCTGTCTTAGGTGCTGAAGTCCTGGGAGAAAGAGGAAGGCTCCACTGTTCCTCTGCCCTTAGCAATGGCTAAGGGTTGGCTGTTATTGCCTGCTGGTGCTTCTCACTCTATCCTGCCCAGCATTTCAAGCCCATCATTTTATAGGGTTTATACTTAGGAATGAGCAATCACAAAGCCCTCGGAAAGACGTCACAGTGTGATGGCCATGGGATGAATAAGGCTTGAAGTTCTTACTTGATTGTCATTACATCTAATTTATGTAAGTTTGTAATGAGTAACTTCAAGATGTAAGATAAGAGGAAATTTACTTTTCTTTAAACAAAAAAAGTAGCAAGCTCAATGTGAAATGTTTCAACTTTTAATTAATTGTAGTGAAATAAGAAAATGATTGTAGTGTTATAGCCAGGGCCACTGGGATTCTTTCAGAAAAATGAAGACTCCATGTGCAGAAACAAATGCAGAAAGCAACAAACACTTATGTGCATTATGCTTATAAATGTACAATTATACTTTATTATGAGGTAGCAATTCTCTTAATCCTTTTTAATTTTTATGCTATTCATATAGATCCAGATTTAATCTTTCTTGAAATCTATCCTAATTTTAGAAGTCCTAGAGATAATTTTTCACCTTTCTAGAATTACATTTCCTTTTTGTTGAAACTAATCCCAGGATAAATATTTCAGAAAGTCTTTAACATAGTAAGATATGTGCACTGTTGTAGAAAGCAGTAGAAGTAGTGCTATTTCATATTTGTAAAAAATGGCATAATTCCCAATGCTTTTTTACATACACTGTGTCAAATGATCCAAAAAAAATAAATTGTCAGACCATATACCTTAAGAAATCTAATTTCTTTTTAAAGGTTTTCCTCATCATTTTTTTATAAGTCTTTGGATAATGTAGAATTAGTTTTTTACCCTCACCCCCAACACACACACATACTCACACCACTTTTGATTATTTCTGATTCAATCACTTGACAGGTGGGTTCAAAGAATTAGTTGAAAAGCATTTATAGGGTACTTTGATAAATACTTCACTTCTATTTGTGGATTTTTAACTAAAGGTAGCCTAGCACACATTCAATCAAAGTTAAAGGTGAAAATGAAGCCACATGAAAAATGTTCTACACAACAGAGTGAAATGCTTTTTTTTCCTTTTATTTTAAAGAATTTCTGGCATGTGTATTATTTTTATATTTTGTTTGTAAGTTCCATAAGGAAGAACAGCTTTACAGTCCTCTTTCTTCTACTTGAAGATGTTAGCATCTATTTGCTTCATTCAAAGTCAGACTGATCCAGTAAAAGAATATCCTGCTATGCTTAATCGTATTTTCTAATCCAGTTACCAGAAAAATTAAATGAATTACATTTCAAAATGTCTGGAAATTCGTTTCCCAGTTGACAGCTCTGACTTAAGCCAGAGTTCCTGTGGCTTAATTCCAGGAAATCTTTTTTCACCTGATTATTACAAACTAGAGGTTGAAGTGGTTCTCATATGGTATTTTTTATCCTTATCTCTTCATCACCCAATTCTTAGTGAACCAATTTTATTTAAGAGCAGCAACAGCAAAGCAATTTAATTGAGGGTCACAGACAAATCACTGCTGAATGATAAGAAGAAAAATTTTAAACAAAACAGATGTAAAGCTGATTATTATTTGGCCTAAGCAAGCCCTTGGCATTCACAAAGAGTAACTACAGTACCTTTCCCAATAGAAAAGACAATTGCGTCTATTATAATAATAATAAACTAAAATAAAAAGAAATAATTCAATTTTATTACCTCTGAATAAAAGTAACTCAATCAAAGAACTGCATTTTCTCTTATGGATTTAAACTAAAAGTAACACAATTTCAACATGGGATCATAGCACCATCTGCAGGTTTGAAGTCTTAATTCAGAGATTTTGTAAAATTGTGTTTCTTTTCTTTTCTTTCAAGGAAATGAATTGTAAACCAGAGGCCCTTTAACTGGCTTAATGTATGAATGCTTCCAGAAAAAATAAACAGAAGAAAAAGTACTGCAATTGAATTTATACTGAATTCCCTGTTGCCATAAAACTTAGTAAATAAATACAAAAATGCAAATGTGAAATCACTGCTTAAATCTGCCTTTTCTATACTTTGACGTATTCTTCTATAATTTGCCTACATTTCTGGAAAAGTTTATCTTTGCCTTAGGTCTTCTCAGTAAGGTGATGTTTGTAATAAGGGGAACTATCATTCATTTATTTGTGGAAAAGTCTTCAAGATCCTCCTTTTACAAACAAGTAAACTTATCTCCAGAAAGTTTAAGTGATTTTTTTCCACTCAGGTGGTTAATAATAAATATGAAATATTTAATCAGACAGAAGATAGACTGTCTGATTTTGAGTCAGCATTCTTTCCATTTAGAATTAGTTATATTCTGTAATTGTTGCTATCACCATTTTGATGCTAGCAGTTCAGATATGGAAATTGAGAACTTATAAAAACATTGACATCTCCTCTCCCCTTTTTTTTCACCAACAGAACCAAGAGCAGGGGAAGGAAATAAAACAGGCATTCTAAACTCAAACATACTGGATGCAAAAAAATTAGAGGCAAGGGATTTTCAAGCTCAGGATATTAGCAGAAATCAAAATTTGCCTTTGTTTTTCTTTAGTGCAAAATACTAATAGTGTGTCCACATTCTCATTATGGACTAAATGCCTAAGCTTGTGCTCTTCTACCTCTTCGTGTGGTGGTTTTGCCTGATTCACTCTATGTCACCTCCAGTCCTGAGAGCTAGCCAATGTCTACCATGGTAATCCTGAGTGGTAAGTCTAGATCAGAGGTCTGGAAACTACAGGCTGTGAGCTAAGTAGGCTGACATCTCTGTTTTTCATTTTTTGTTGTTTGTTTGTTTTTTTATGTCTCAATGTAAGAATGGTGTTCATATATTTTTAAATTATTTAAAAATTAAATGAACTTTTTATGACACATGACAATTATATGTTATTTATTTTATTTTATTATTTTACTTTAAGACAAAGTCTCATGCACTCTGTCATCCAGGCTGGAGTGTAGTGGTGCAATCTTCATTCACTGCAACCTCTACCTCCTGAATTCAAGTGATTCTCGTGCCTCAGCCCCCATAGTAGCTGGGATCACAGGTGTGCACCTCCAGGCTTTGGTCTGGAACTCCTGAGCTCAAGTGATCTGCCAGACTCAGAATCCCAAAGTGCTGGGCTTGCAGGTGTGAGCAAACTTGTTGGACCAAAACTTAGATGTAATTTAAATGTCAGTGCCCATAAAGTTTTATTAGAACATAAAAAGTTCACCATATTTGTATTCTCTATAGCTGCTTTTGTGCTACAACGGCAAGGTCAAATAGTTGCAACAAACTGCACAGCTCTCATAGGTGAAAATATTTACTATTTCGTCTTTCACTAAAAGAGTTTGTCAGTTCCCTAGATCCTCCTGTTTGGCAGATATTTAGGATGACATGTTTGCTTTAATGTTCTTAAATCCAATATCCTTCAATAACTTGTATTGGTAAATACATATTTGTGTATATATATTTTATATACCTAATGTATAATGTATTATGTATTGTATATATACATGTATATGCAATGTATTCTGTACAATATATTATACACATATATTCATGTATATATTTATAACATGTAATATATACATACATTTTATATACAGCTATACTTTTGCTAAAAGTCTACATTTGCATAAGATGTATATACATATGTATATCTGTATAGCATATTAAACGTTTATATATTTGAAGAATATATATTAGAGTATATATAAACACTTTCAATTCTTTTAGAAAATTTGAATTAATTTTCAGGATTTTGTATTCTTGTCATATGAGTGATTTGATGAAAATAAAGTTACGATACAGGTCAAACTTTTCTTTAAAATTACCTATTTGAGTTCATTCTGGAATCTAAAAATATCAGCAAATATAATGCAAAACAAGTAATGATCTAGATGGTATGATTGAGGACAACTTCTCCCTTAATTCCAAAACCTCATTATCTGTCTCACTTACTGATGCTGAGAAGTTTAGAAAAAATTACTCCTTTGTCTCAGAATTTTCTTGCTTCAAATCAAATTACATATAGAAAGAACAATGTGTAAGTGTTGCAAGTCATTTGAACTTTAGTAGGGTTGTATTTATCAGATTATTTTCTGAAAATATATTTCAAAAATAAGGCTATAGAGAAATCAGAGGAACACAAAATACCAGAATGTGAAAGTTGAAAAATAGAGCATTAAAAATTTTAAAACCAATTGTATCCACTGTACCATGTCATGTGTTATATATGTGTTTCCCCAACACATAGAGTGGTCCCCCCTTATCTGTAGTTTCTCTTTGCATGATTTCAGTTACCCATGGTCAACAGCAGTCTGAAAATATTAATGGAAAATTCCAGAAATAAACCATGTATTCATATTAAATTTTGTGCCATTCCAAATAGCACGATGAAATCTTCTGCCATCCTGCCCAGTCCAGCCCGGGATGTGAATCATCCCTTTGTCCAGCATATCTATGCTGTCTCTGCTACCTCCCATGTAGTCACTTAGTCAATTTGTTGACAGATGGAAAATACATGGTTTATATAGGGTTAGGTGCTATCAGTGGTTTCGAGCATCTGCCCAGGGTGTTGGGGGATGACTACATACATTCCGTGTAACCAGCCTTCAACTTGATCACCCCCTCTGTTTACTGTGTGGATCAAATGAAAAACAACCATGTCTAATTTCTGGCTTTTAACCTTAAGAAAGCTGCAGTCTAGATGTTAGAATGAAGATTTGGTGAGTGAGTTTTTTCTGAGTGAGTTCTCATGGCTCTATCATTACATCTATTCTCCATATGCTAGGAAAGAGCCTCTGTCACTGGGAAGCTAGTGCGAGTTTATGGTAGAGTGGAAGGGGTGGATGACAGGACCCTGTGTTATTAAGTGTAGGGACTGAACAATAGAGGTTAACTTGGCTTCATTTCACATCTGATTGACATAAAACACAGCAAGTCGTAGAGAAACACTCTGGATAATGGTACGGGAGACAAACTGGATGACAAAGTCTGCACACCCTGCTTGGGAAAACCCTAAATGCCATCCACGGAACAGAGAATGGAAAGGGCCTAGCAAGGGTCAGGCCTTAAACAACTTACCAAGAGCCAGTGTGTCCACACCCAGGGACCAGATGTCCCTGCATGTTTCCATCGATGACAGCCATGCCCAGATTATCTCCAAAGTGCCCAGGGGAAGCCTCCCAGATTTCATGTTGCTCTATCCTCCCTCAGAAACTTAGATGCTACTTGGAGAGAAAAGAGGAGACAAATCTGCTTCTCAAATCTGAAAGACAAAATTTGAAATGACAGAAAATCTGAAATGACAGAATTTTAAATCTGAAAAGCATTGCCTTTACCTAGAAATGATTAAGTTAAACCTTTTTTTCCTCGCCTAGACTTGGAGTCTCTCTCTGTCACCCAGTCTGGAGTGCAGTGGCACAACTGTAGCACACAGCAGCCTCCAACTCCTGAGCTCAAGTGATCCTCCTGCCTCAGCCTCCCATGTTGCCAAGATTACAGGTGTGAGCCACTGCACCTGGCAGAGGTAAACATTTTTCAAAATAAGTTTCTGTGTTTATTATACTCTGTGGTCTGTGAAAATATATACTCACTTTTACATCACGAATGGCCTTGTATTTTGTATGGTCATTGTTTGCCTGGGAGAAGCCTGCCAGGGGCCCTATATTCTACTTAGTGTTAAAACCAGTTTCAAAGAGGCCCTGGGACCGAAGCTTGGTAACTTTGATTTCCGTCCTAGCATGGAGCACAGGGGCAGGTTGGAGGCCTGCCCTGACCCTGGCAGCCACGTGTCTACCTCTCTCTCTTTGTTCTTCAGTTGTTCCAGCTGGTCTCCAGCTTTGCCATCTGGTTCCCCACTGTAGGCTTCTCCAACCCATTCCTTGGCCCTGAAGCTAAGCCTGTTTCTTCCAATTTGCCTCAGCCCTTGAGGACCTCCCAGGAGCCCTGAAGTTGGTTTACTCTTGGGAGAGATCTGATGCCACAGGCTCTCCCTGCAGCAGCCATCTCTGCTGGAAATCATCTCTGCTCTTCTCCATCATTTCTGTTTCCATGAAGGCTGACGTTTTTGTGTAGGAGGTTGGTCAGAGTGGTGGGAGAAGCCATAGGGAAAGGAGCAGGCCTTCTGAAAGGTGGGAAGGCTCTGCATAGCTTTGGGGGAGAATAAGCTGAAGGCAGCTGTTCTCTTACCCTGAGAGAGAGGGCAAAGAATGGGTACAAGGACGTGTAGAGGAATTTATCTTAAATAGGCTTGTTTACTTATGTTGTCCAGAAACTGACCCTTGATCTTCTGCGACTGCTCCCTAAAAGGGGGAACAATAATGTCAATTACCCACAGATTATGTTGGCTCCAGCTGTTCGAGGTTGCTCTCTTCTTTGGCCAGTAGTGCCAGGTAGCTGCTCTTACACTGCATACTTTTATCTGAGCACTCCTTTCATCCAATGCTTGGCCAGGATCTGCAGGACCGACCCAGCATTTATGGACTACATCGTCCACACCATGGTTTTCTGGCTGCTGGCTGGGCTCAGCAGAAGAGAGGTGTTGGTTGTAAACAAAAGGGCTGAAGAGGAGAGAAAGAGGGCTCTGGGTATTTATTCCCCTAGGACATGGCTTGAAAGAGGCTACATTCCTCCCCCAAGATCCAGTTTCTGCAGGGTGGCCTCTGTCCTGAAGCCTTAGAGGGGCCGTCGGCTCCCTGCTGGCTCGTTCATGGATTCCTCACCACCTCACTACTTCTACCTCTTTATGAAACTCTCCTCAATTCACCTTTGGAAAGAGCTATGAGTCCTTTCCAGACCCTTCCTGGTGTACTCGCACTCACATACCCAACATTTAATTTTAGGATTGGATAGCTTCAGAAGGCCTAAACGTTTTAAAATTTTTAGGATTTTTCATTTGAGTTGGGAGAATTCTTAAAATAATCAAAGTGGGAGCTTGGAGGAAGGGCACCCTAGCCCTGGGCAGACGTGTCCAATTGGTGAACAATTGATTTTTGAAGATTGTGGCTGAAACACAAACACACTAGAAATGCATTCAGGCCCATGACGCTCCTCAAGTCGCTCCAGGAAAGGAGACTGGTCCATTGCTGACACAACTCCAGAGTAAAGGTCAATGTGCTTCCAGAAGCCGGGCACCAAACCCTAGCGGGCGCTTTGGAGGAGTTGCAGAGTAGCCCTAGGAAGGTGAGCTGGGCAAACTGGGCTCCTGCCTCTGCAGGGTGTCTGGCACGCGGCCCTCAGGAAAGAGACTCTCCCTGTCAAGGAAACAGGAGCTGCAGCTATTTGATAAGCTTTTAAAATCACCATTCTTCTTAATCATCATTCTAATATCCTGTATCTGTAGTCACCATTCTTAATCATGATTCTAATATCTGTATCTGTAGTACTTCCAAGTCTGGAACACTGATGTCCTCATTTCTGACTCATAAAACCATCATTTTCAGCTAGAAAGAATTTAGGATAATTTAGTCCTGTCACTTTGTTTGGAGAAACTTCAGCGACTTCAAACTGAAAATAGGCAAGTGACTTCCGATGAGTAGCGTAGCTGAGATCTGGATCTTTCTCCTTTCTCTTCAAGTGGTTTGTGAGGCCAGCAAATTCAAAACCCACAGAATAGAGAATGAAGGGTGGAGAGGGTGGCGTGGTTGCCTTGCTACTGTGGGCCTCTGGAATTACCGGGACGCTTGAGCAATATGTAGTGATGATGTTAACAGGCAGTTCAATCCAGTGATTTACACTTGCTTGGAAATAGTTCCTATCCCCAAATGACAACCAAAAGAAATGCTGGTGAGATGCATCCTAAGTGGGAATGGCTTCCTAGGTCCACACTCCTTTCTGTGCCTGCAGTGCCTTTAGGGAGTCTTAAATACCACACAAAGCCCAGGCACAGGGGCTCTTGCCTATAATCCCAACATTTTGGGAGGCTGATGTGGGTAGATCACTTGAGGCCGGGAGTTTGAAACCAGCCTGACCAAAATGGCATAACCCTGTCTCTACTAAAAATATAAAAATCAGCTGGGGGTGGTGGCACATACCTGCAATCCCAGCTACGTGGGAGACTGAAGCAGGAGAATCAAGCAAGAATCGATTGAACCTAAAAGGCCGAGGTTGCAGTTAGCCGAGATCATGCCACTGCACTCCAGCTGGGGTGACAGAGTGAGATTCTGTCTCAGGAAAAAGAAAGAAAGAAAGAAAGAAAGAAAGAAAGAAAGAAAGAAAGAAAGAAAGAAAGAAAGAAAGAAAGAAAGAAAGAAAGAAAGAAAGAAAGAAGGAAAGAAAGAGAAAGAAAGAAAGAAGGAAGGAAGGAAGGAAGGAAGGAAGGAAGGAAGGAAGGAAGGAAGGAGAGAGAGAGAGAGAAAGAGAAAGAGAGAAAGAAAGAAAGAGTGAAATACCATGCAAGGAAAGAGAGAAAGTGGCATTTTCTTTCAAAACAGTGCGGAGCCTAAGTATTAAACAGAAAAGGTACAGGGTGCTTTCTTCTCTGTTTCACAAGGACTATTCTTGGCATTTTTCTTTTTTTTTTTTCAAATTCTTCTTTTTTATTGCATTTTAGGTTTTGGGGTACATGTGCAGAACGTGCAAGATAGTTGCACAGGTACACACATGTCAACGTGTTTTGCTGCCTTCCTCCTCTTCACCCACAATTGGCATTTCTACCAAAATACCAAAAGCATTGGCAACAAAAGCCAAAATAGACAAATGGGACCTAATCGAACTCCACAGCTTCTGCACGGCAAAAGAAACAGTCACTAGAGTGAATTGGCATTTTTCTTAATAAGGAAATGAGAAATGCTTTAAGAGTCATGAGAGTTTCTAGAAACATATACCAATGACCTCTGCCTCTGACAATCATACTTATTCATATAAACAAGTATCAATGACCTCTGCCTCTGACAATCATACTTACACATATACAATCATACATTATGTGTGATGAAGGAAATCAATGTGGGATTCCAAGTTCTTTGGATGACAAAACAGAGGATCCACTAAAGAGGGCCTGGCCTTCATTCTCCCTCTCCTGTGCAATTCTGCAGACTCAAATAGGGTTCCCCTAGCTCCAACCTTTTTCCTTCCAAGCTCTTTTCCATAATGCTGCTAAAGTGTTCTTTCCCCAAAATGTCTCTCTGATCACATTATTTCCTTGTTTGAAATCTTTCTTTGGTTCCCCATTGCTCTTGAAGGAAACAGGCTTGCAAGCCTGGATCATGCTATTCTCATCAATGAGACCTCATTGTCCCTCCCCATTCAGCCACGATCTATTCTCAGCCACTCGGAACAACTTTCAGGTTCTCAGAAGTACCGTATTCTCTCATGTCTCTGGCTTTTCACACATCCCATTTCCTTCCTCAGAAACACCCACTCCAATCTCTTTTTATCCTTTGGGTCTCCACTTACAGTAGAATTTTTTTTTCCAAAAAGACTGTAACCCATTCTCCCATCAAATTTGGGTGAGGTGCTGTGCTTTTGGGCTCTCGTTTAACCCCGTATTTCCCCCAGCCTAACACTGAGCATGTTGGATCACTACGGTGTATGGCATTTCCTCCATCACCAGACAATTTTAGCATGGAAAAGCGTGGCGCTGTCACATAATAGATGTTCAGTAACTATTTCAGATAAGCCAATGAATGAAACTGAAATTGCACTTATTTCAACTCCATTTGGTTTGGACCTCAAGTTTTTTTTTTAAAAAATTATTATTTTAGTTTTTAGTTCTTTTGGTCCAATGTTCAATATATCTTTCCTATCCTCAAATAAAACTTAGTCTTAGTACAGGATGGCTATTACTCAAATCCACCAGCTTTGTTTTTCCAGATTTCTCAGCCATGTCTATTGTTTTCTAGAGCTAAGTTTCATTGAATGATAATTGGTTTTTTAGTCCTTTAGGTCATCCAAATAATGCTTGATTCGTATATTGGGATGTATTTTTAAATGCATAAATGATGGTCCATGTCTTGTTAAAAATAAAAATAGTGTAACTTCAAACAGAAAGGAAACATTTTCTATAAAAATTATACAGTTTTTATGTCTATGATTCATTACCCCTTTAGAATGTGTTTCCAGCCTTGCTTTTATTGCATTTTATCTGTATTTTTGTGATATTTTCTACAGCACACTTAAATAAACGGTTGATTTAATTATGCCACTTACTGAAACTGTCTTATGTGTCATTATATCCCCAACACCTGGTACATTATAAGTTGCCGCCGAATGAGTGCTGATCAAAATAAATATTCAAAGATGGAAAAGTGGGAAGGCTTTTTTGTTTATTTTTGCAGCTAGTATAACTTAATCTTAATGTTGAATCTCCTCTTTCTGCTGAAGCAAAAAGAAAACAATCTGGAAATATTCTTACGTGAAAAAGAGTTCCAATTAATGTCTTTAACCTTAAAGTCTCTAGAGTAATTCCAGGATCTAAAATCTTTACTTCACTCAAAAGAAAAGGGGATTCCATTTAGACTGTGTAAGATTTTCTTAGCATGAATGGGCATATTAGATGTCAAAACTTCTTGGTCACTTTACCTAGACTGGAAACATTGCCAATGATCGGATTTTTTTAAAATTTGTTCTATGAAATAACTTCAAGTCAATGCATCAAACTAAGAAAAAATTATTCAGCAATTCACATTGTTCTTAGAACTTGGTATACTTATCCCACCCTTCTCCATTTCTATAGCTCATATACATTTATCACAGCAAATAAAAATTGGCTGGGGTTTTCCCGAAAGTCCTCTCTAATCTTTGTTAACTATCTTAACAAACTTAACCTTTAAAGACCTTTCAAAATTAACTTTCTATTCTTGTTAAGAATGTGCTTATGGTGAAAGAAAAGTATATGTATAAATCAATATAACTAAATATGCTGTAAATTTTTATGTAAAAATTAGTTTTTCAAAAGTAAAAACTATTTGTCCTTTTGTTCTCACTTCCTGGTAAGATGGCTCCATCTAAAAATGATTTCCTCTGGGCGATGTGTACTTGTTTAAAACAGACTGGAGCCTCTTTTGGAAGAGAGTAACTTACTGAAACGACACCAACTAATTATGCATTTACATCAAATGTATACTTTAATTTCCATCACTTCATAAAAGTTAGAACTGTTTTATTACTTCTTATTTTTCAAGTTTAAATTTCTAGTTTTTTACAATGTCTACTTTTGATTATTTAAGGCTCTTTTGACAGTTTGCAAAAAATTCTATATGATTAAATTCTATATGATTAAACAGTAAGAAAAGAAGCAAATTTCTAAGCACTTTTAGGACGTGAAATGGAAGTTATCATGCTTTTGTGGTAAGGATAATAATTATAACATTTCAGGAGTCTTTATTTTTATTTTGTTTTATTTTGCTTCTTACTCTGAGTCAAGAATCCTAAAGAGAAAGAAACTTGGAAGTGAATATAAACACCTTCCTCAGATAGACAAACAGCCAATTGGATTTGATTTTCATCAAACCAAAGAGGTACATACAAATAAATGAAACTGCCTGACAACTTAGTATTTTTTAAAACATAGAATTGAATATTTATCAAGTTTATGACATTAAAAAATATTTATACACCATGGAATATTATGCAGCAATCAAAAACGATGAGTTTGTGTCCTTTGTAGGGACATGGATGAATCTGGAGAACATCATTCTCAGCAAACTGACACAAGAACAGAAAATGAAATACCGCATATTCTCACTCATAGGCAGGTGATGAACAATGAGAACACATGGACACAGGGAGAGGAGCACTACACACTGGGGTCTATTGGGGGGAATAGGGGAGGCACAGCGTGGGGGGGAGCTGGGGAGGGACAGCATGGGGAGAAATGCCAGATGTGGGTGAAGGGGAGGAAGACAGCAAATCACACTGCCATGTGTGTACCTATGCAACTATCTTGCATGTTCTGCACATGTACCCCAAAACCTAAAATGCAATATATATATATATTTATTTATTTAATATATATATATTTAAAATTTCAAGTAAAATATATATATATATTTTATATTTTTATATAAAATATATATATTTATTTTACTTGAAATAAATTGCAAAGGAAGTTATGGGCTTATTTGAACATATGCACATTTAAAACTTCTATCTGTTTAAAAATATTAAATTTGGTTTTTTCTTTCTTTTTTTTATTTTACTTTAAGTTCTGGGGTACATGTGCAGATCTTGCAGGGTTTTAAATTGAAAAAGATACTGAGGGAATCCTTAAAGAAAATATGACAGAAAGTTAATATGTTCCTACCCTAAAGCATTCATTACAAATTGGTAATAAATATTAACTGCCTAAGAAAAAACATATGAATAGAAAATTCATGCAATAAAAACTTAAAATGATCAATTAATATAGTAAAATGTTCTATCGTAAATCATTACCTTTCATCAAAATGAAAGAAGCTTAAGTTAAAATGATAGAAACTCTCATCCTGCAAAATTTTTAAATTCTCATTATTCATTCTTCGCTGGTAATGTGATACATCAATCTATATCAAAATCATTAAAAATATTCACAATTTAAACCAATTATTCTACCTCTAGAAAACTATACTAAGGAAGTAATAAAAATAATCCTAAAATTTAAAAGTACAAAAATATTTAGAATAGTTTTTTAATAGTGAAAAGGTATACTATTGATTGTAGATTAAATTTCTTAAAAATTATAAAAACTACTTATTGTAGACTATTTTAATAAATTATAATCTTCAATATAAAATAATGTAGTCATTTTTTTAAGGAAACTATTTGACAATGAAGAAGCCGCTTCTAGTATTAAGTGTAAAGAGAAATATAAAATGCCCAATATAATTTTACTTTTTTTTTAAAAGTATCCTTTGTGTATTAAAAAGGGCCTAAAAATAAACCCCAAAAATGCTAACAGGAGCTGTAAGTTGGATGAAACCATTAATAATATTTTCTCTTTTTCATTCTTTTCTCTATTTTTTAAATGGTTATTACTGATTTTGAGCTGCTTTTAATTGAAATACCTTTGTTTCTAAAAGACTAGAAAAACTAATTGTGCCTTATATTTAAAATTTTGTGATGCATTATAGATTTTTTATCAACATGGCTTTAAAAACAAAACTAAATTTTGTTCTGACATGTTAATTACATTTTTTTCTTTCACCATTAAAATGGTAATGTCTCACACATTAGTCCAAACTTCTGAATACTCAGCAAATGGTAACTAAGTTTACTATCCATCTGGGTTATTTATTTTGTTTCTTTTAAACACATACTATGTGCTGGGAAACACTGTAAACTTAAAGATTAATTTGCACTATCATTTGATCTCAACAACCCTATGAAGTAAGCATTATTCACTCCATATTCAGAAGGGGAAAATGGTATAAAGAAGTTAATTAACTGGCACACTGTCACCCAGTTAATGAATGGAGGAGCCAGTATTTGAAAGATAGGAATTGCATTAATGGCTAGTGAAAGCCTGAAAACCTCTAGTGAAAACATAAGAACTTGTCAAGGAATTGGCAAAATCCACTAGAAGATAAAAATCACAATATTAAAGAAAGAACAACAAAATATTTGTAATTTCATATAACTATTTCCATTTTCTCCATATTTTCTTTCACAAGTATACATTTTAATTGCTGAAATTATAATAGATGTTAAACATGTCTATAAAAATGTTCAACATGCCTATATATGATGTTAAATATATGTCTATAATAGTTGCTAATGATGTTTTTCTTTATATTCAGCCAGACATTTTCCATGCCTTTAACAGAATTTTTATAATTATTTATATTTGTGTTTATACAGCTGTCTTTATATCCCTTAATATAAGACCTCCGGTTTTCCCCACTAATGTTTTCTTATTTTCTGTTACAAATAAAGATACTCTGGATGTCTTCATGAATATGACTTTTTGCTTTCCTTAAAATATTTGATTGGGATAAGTTCCTAGAAATGGATTTCCTCTGTCAACTGGTGCAAACAGTCATAACGCTGACTGGCAGAATTGAGAGAGGAAAATAAATCACTTAAATAAACTCTTAATTTTGTAAAAGTGAAACAATACTTCCTACACTTCAACAGTCACTGGCTAAATGAAGAGGTAGAGCTATTATACTAGCTGCTCTGGACACCTCTTAATTGTGAAACATTAAATGAAATATGCATTCTACCAGGTCTTGACAGAGTAGTTACTTATTTCTAGTAGAAAATAAGAGAGATTTATTCTTTCTTTCACAATAACTTGCACTTTTATGACAATAGCATTTGGAATAAAATAGACGATACCTTGTTCCTCTCCTAGATCCCTTTCACAGAGAGTAGAGAGTGAACATTCTTTCATAAACAAATTGTATGATCGCATTATTGCACAAAAGGGAGCATAATGTAATGGCTAAGACAGGTACTTTGGAGCAGCACTGCCCTGGCTTGAATCCCAGCTCCACCACATAAATACAAGTATATAACCTTATGCAAGTTATTCAATCTCTCTGGGACACTTTAAACATAGATATAGATATCTCCAATACTTTTCTTAATATATAATATGTGTGTGTATATATATATATATATACTAAATATTAATATATGCATAAACACACACATACATAAGATGCATAATAATTTAATGCATAGTAATCTAGCCAAGACCTTAAGAAGCTTCTGCCCCAACTCTGTTGCCAGAAAAACTTTTTAAATTTATTTATAGCTAACAACCCCATTCAGCAAGGTATCTCATTCAGTTACAGAGAAATACATTTTGAAAGCAATTTATCTTAGTATATTGTTCCAGGAAATTGCATTGCTCAAAGCCAGACAGTCTGTGAGTGACTTATTCAACTCTTTCTTTTGTAATGTTCAAGATAAGCTTTTGGTTATACCTGCTTTAGAAATACGTGTGTTAAACTTATTAACACACTGCATGATAGAAACTTGAAGATTTTGTAATTTCATGTGGAACATTCACAACATCGTTTTCTGTTAAGATCTATATCTTTCCTAGGAATCTACAGTGTGCGTACTTCCAAGCACGTATGAAGTGTATGAAGCGTTCTCTACCAATTAGCACTAAATCAGCATCTCAACTTTCTTAAGAAGAGGTAAAAACTACCTTCACTGGCTGATTCTTAGAACATACGTTTTTATTCTTTAATGTGACATACAGAATTTTTTTGTATTCCAAGAAGTAGGCAGAGAGCACACTCTCAAAACTAAAGATCATGTACCTTTACTAAGAGTTCATTTTTTAAACAAGGTGTTCATAGTGGATGTGCAGCCTATTCTTTTCTCTCAACCTTTTCTAAGGCATCCATGATCGTATACACCCACCAATGTACACAATTTACAGGATTCCTAGAGCTCTCTTTCAAAATTTATCAATTCCCTTTGGGGTCTTGAATCTGGTCAGGAAGTTCTGCTCCAGATACTCTAATTGTCTCTCACAGGACCATTGAAGTGAATCCTGCCTCATTGATATGGTGGAATTTGCCTAAATAGGATTATTTTCACTGATTTTTTTCTGTCATGATGACAAACCCTTCAATTAAGATGCATCCCAAGATACTGTATTTATGTTAACAGTATTACTTAGTGCTTTGTTTATTACATCACACAGGATCCTTTTTATGATAAACTTCAACTATTGTTAGGACCTAAAATCAGAACTCACTGTGCTTCTCTAGAATGAACAATTTGTCTTTATCTTATGAGCACTATGAATATGTAACCGTTCCTATTCCTTTCATTAAGTGCACAGCTAAAAAGCTAAGAGCTAAATCCATGGCCCTTTGTTGGGTTTTAGAATGTAAGACTGTTTTTTTTAACACTAACCTTATTACTGGATCCACTTTACTTCCTCTTGGCCCTAACTCTGTTATCTACTTTATATTTATGTTATCTTGTTTAGGACCCCTTTTATAAATATTGTGTAACGATGCAAAGAGTAAAGAAATAAAAGATGGAATGAAAGAATAAAATGAAGGAAAAACGGCTTTTTTAAAACCGTTACATTTCTTTACATTCAATTTCACTCAAAGCAACTCGTCTGATTTATTTACAGCTAACAACCCCATTCAGCAAGGTATCTCATTCAGTTACAGAGAAATACATTTTGCAAGCAATCTATATTAGTGTATTATTCCAATTCATCTATGTTCATACCACCCTGAATGTACCTGATCTCATCAGAGTAAGCAACTAATTAAATACTTAATTCTGAAATTAAGTAATAGTTAAATATTTTAAACTTTATATTTCAAAATGTTATAAGACTTTAGAAATTTTATATTAAAGCAGAAAAGAGTAATAAAAGTTATTTTGTCAATTTTTGTGATCCATTGGTGATTCCAAAATCTCGATTGCCAAAAACTTCTAAACCTTAGAATGCATGAGGTGAGCATATTTGGAGCTCCTTTTGACCTCTATTTAGACATATTGTTTATCTGTAAACAGCAGCATGCATGGATATAGATAGCTAAATGGTTAATATAAATGAAGTGGTAGAATTCATCATATAATGATCCAATTCAGTAGCAAGAATTAACTCTAGACTACTAAAGCTATTAATAAAAAATGTTAACTTTCAATATTACTACAAAATAACATCTTATTTATTATGAAATATCCAAAGGTTCTATTAATTCAAACCAATATGCATTGATATCTTAATAAAGCCTCACTTACCAAAAGGTTTATCTATTTATAGTGTTGACAACTTTGAAATAAAGACAATATTCTCCTCCAGTTCTTTCAACATATGCTAAACATTTTTACCTTCACATTTGCTCCTGCTCTCTACCTGCCTTACAAAAAAACCTGAATGGTATCCTAATAATTTACACCCTTCTTTGTGTGTTTTCTTCTATTAAGAACAGCCTTGTTCTTTTATGTGCTTTAGAAACATTGGAGACAAATTTCCTTTTTAAAAACCTTTCGGCAGCATTACCTCATAAGCATTGCCTGATTTTAGAAATCATCTGTAGATCAGGGATCTGGCATATGTTATTTTATTTTAAAAAACAAATTTCCAGTAAATGCATTTTTCAGTTTACACTTAAGAAGTCAAAATGTCAAGATGACTCAAAAACAATACATTAAATTGCCAGTGAACTTTACAGATTTGATTTGGTAAAGATAGCACAAGATTCAGTGAGACTGAGAGTCTACAATATGCCTGAGTGAGCAATCAGAGATCATTCAGGAAGATAACGTCAAAGGCCAGACCCATGCCACTTATGCAAATACCTTGGGGTGGAATTAACCTAATAGAATGAAACATTTTCCTAAAAATAAAAAAATGTCAAAGCATGTGGGAAATGTTACTGAAGTGTCTTTTCCAATGAGAATTTCCATGAAGTATAATCTATGGAAAAGCATGCATGCACATAGGGGAAAGAAAAAGGACAAATGAGTCACTGTACTCAGCTCCCAGCTCTTATTTCCACCCAAAAAGAACACTGCTCATGACTATGTTCCCTTCCAGGCAGGTGAATGAAAGTGTCTAAACACCAAGACTGGGGTTTTGCCAAGCAACACAGTTGCCTTTAGTATTTAACACACATGAGCATCTCCTCACTTCAGAATCTTTCGAGAATGAATTTGAACCATAAATTTTGTACTTAACCAGAAACATGTTTCATGAAGTTGGAGATTTATTCTGAAGAGTTGGAGAATTGGAATCCTTAGAATAATATAGTTCTGATTTTAAAAGTGAGATATGATGTGGCAACTTTTTAATCATCAGTAGGAATTCCACAATCTGGTTTCACAAGAGATTTATGATTAAGGGAGAGTATGTTCTTAAAAGCAGCCATCTACCTCTAACAGGTGGTCTTGAATCTCACATTACATCTCATAGCATAAGAAAAGCAGAGCCAGGAGAAATCTCCACTGTATTCTGGTGAAGAATTGATGGATTTTGTTTCTAATTTTTAGGACCTGGCTCTTTGTGCCAGTAGATTTCAAGCACAACTGTCTGTATGCCAAAATGTTAACAAGCAGAAGCATTTCTGGAGTGATGGGATAAGGTCTTCTCAACATTTTCTCCTCCATAAAAACAGTGGAAACAAATGGCAAAAAAGCAGCTTGTTCAGTACTCTGGAAATTAACCACAGACTTGTAACAGCTTGAGGAGAATTTATTCAAGAAAAGCAACTGAATCTTAAGAACAGAAACCTTAGTCACATTTTAACTGCCTATTCCAAAGTGTTTCTTGCCAGCTCCAAGGTAGCCATGAAAATCAGTAGGTTTACAGAAACCAACAATCTAGCAGTCACCAGAAAAGTCAAAATGGTTAGAACTTCTCAAAAAGCTTCATACCTCAGTAATGGTCACTATTTGATATGACTGGTGACTTCTTGAAACCCCATTCACAGGACTTGTCTTTATATAACTTCATTCAGAGTTCACTAAGTAGAAAACTCCCCCTTTCCCCCACTGCACTTGTTACAAACAATCAGCAGCAACTATTTAATTTTGAAGTTGCCTGATAAAGAGACACCAGTTGGAGTAAAAAGACGCTAAGCAAAAAATGTTTACTCAAAACATGGAAGGCCAGGCATGGTGGCTTATGCCTGTAATCCCAGTACTTTGGGAGGTCAAGACAGGCAGACTGCTTGAGCTCTGGAGTTTGAGACCAGCCTGGCAACATGGTAAAACTCTGTTTCTACAAAAAAATGCAAAAATTAGCCAGGCATGGTGGCAGGGATCTATTGCCCCAGCTACTCCAGAGGCTGAGGTGGAAGGATAACCCAGGAGGTGGAGGTTGCAGTGAGCCGAGATAATGCCACTGTACTCTAGCCTCAGCAACAAAGTGAGACCTTGTCTCAAACAAAAACAAAAACCCACAAAAACACAAATATAAAAAATTAAGTGTCTATAGGGAAAAGCTCTGACATATTCCTGGAGATCTAGAAACCCACATACATGTGAAGGGCTATGTGCATGCTCAGGAAGGCTCTGAGAGTGCACTAACGTCTTAACTTTAGTTCACCTTAAGGTTATGCACAAGAGCATCCATCCCTTGCATCTTTCATGTCCTGGCAGGGGCCTGCATTCCTTGGCTTGTGGCTGCTTCATTTCAATATTCAAGACCAGTATTTTCAAATTTCTTTCAGTTTTGTTTTCACATCACCTTCTCTTCTTTGTGTCAGTGCCAAATCCTCCTCTGCCTTTCTTATAAGGACACTTGCTATAGTAAATAAATACTACACACTTATAATAAATCCTAATTGTTTTGAATCTATATTTGAAAATTTTAGTTTTTTTTACAACTAACTTCAAAATTAAAAAAAACATCTGAAATTGCATTTTCTAAAAACTAGCTTAGAAAAGTTTTTCTCATTAAATACTTTAAAAAATTTATTTATTTTTATTACATGCCATTATTTCATTTTTCTTCACATTATTTGTTCATTTTGAACTTATTTTTTTAAATTTATTTATTATACATATATATTATATGTTCTGGGGTACATATGCAGATCACACAGGTTTGTTACATAGGTATACACATGCCATTGTGGTGGTTTGCTGCATCCATCACCTCATCACCTACATTAGGTACTTCTCCTAATGCTATCCCTCTCCAATCTCCCCACCCCCTGCTATTCCTCCCCTAGCCCCTCACCCGCCAGGCCCCGATGTGTGATGTTCCCCTCCCTGTGCTCAAGTGTTCTCATTGTTCAAGACCCACTTATGAGTAAGAACATGCCATGTTTGGCTTTCTGTTTTAGTGTTAGTTTGCTGAGAATGATGGTTTCTAGTTTCATCCATGTCCCTGCAAGGGACATGAACCCATAATTTCTTATGGCTGCATAGTATTCCATGGTGTATATGTGCCACATTTTCTTTTTCCAGTCTATCATTGATGGGCATTTGGGTTGGTTCCAAGTCTTTGCTATTGTGAACAGTACTGCAATAAAAATATGTATGCATGTGCCTTTATAATAGAATGATTTATAATCCTTTGGTTATATATCCAGTAATGGGATTGTTGAATCAAATGGTATTTCTATTTCCATATCCTTAAGAAATCACCATACTGTCTTCCACAATGGTTGAATTAATTTACACTCCCACCAACAGTGTAAAAGCATTCCTATTTCTCCACATCCTCTCCAGCATCTGTTGTCTCCTGATTTTGTAATGATCGCCATTCTAACTGGTGTGAGATGGTATCTCAATGTAGTTTTGATTTGCATTTCTCTAATAACCAGTGATGATGAGCATTTTTTCATATGTTTGTTGGCCGCATAAATATTTTCTTTTGAAAAGTGTCTGTTCATATCCTTTGCCCACCTTTTGACGGGGTTGTTAGGTTTTTTCCTTGTAAATTTGTTTAAGTTCTCTGAAGATTCTGGTTATTAGCCCTTTGTCAAATAGGTAGATTGCAAAAATTTTTTCCCATTTTGTTGGTTACGGGTTCACTCTATTGATTGTTTCTTTTGCTGTGCAGAAGCTCTTAAGTTTAATTAGATCCCATTTGTCTATTTTGGCTTTTGCTACCATTGCTTTTGGTGTTTTAGTCATGAAGTCTTTGCCCATGCCTGTGTCCTGAAGGGTATTGTCTGGGTTTTCTAGAGTTTTTATGAACTTATTTGAAATCAGTAACAAAGAGACTTTTCTCTGCAGCTACTTTTCTCCCAAACATTAATTAATCAATTGTTTTCATTTATTGAAAATACCACCATCATCAGAACTAATTTCCCTTATATGCCTAGTTCTATTTTAGTATTATTTATTTTATTCTGTTGATTTGCATGACTTTTAAATTTTATTTTAGCTTTAAGACCAGTTTGATATCTGCTAGAACACAGACCTTATGTTACCTTTCTTTGTCAGAATTTTGATGGCATTGTTTCTTAAGTTTTATTTTCACTTAAAACTTAAGTTTTAAGTGCATCTAAGTTAAAAGACAAACAAAAGCAAATACAGAAAACAAAACAAAAGTCTGTATGTCAGTATTCTGGCTGAAATAACACTGAATGTATAAATTAATTTAGGTATAAATTATCTTAAAGTGTTAGACTTCTTATCCACAAATAAGACAAGCCTTCCAAACTTCCCTGCATATTCTTTTGCATCCTTCACTCTGTAGTTTGTTTTATAAAGACATTTCTGCAGCCTAGGCTACATGTTGAAACTCCATCTCTACAAAAAACATAAAAATTTGCCAGGTGTGGTGGCGTTTGCCTATAGCCACAGTTATTTGGGAAGCTAAGGTGGGAGGATGGCTTGAACCTGGGATGCAGAGATAGTAGTGAGATGATATTGCACCACTGCACTCCAGCCTGGACAACATGTCAATATCCTGTCTTGAAAACAAAAACAAAAAAAAGACATTTTCTGGTGCTTTGATGTTTAATGTCTCATTGGGAATATGCTCTTCAATACTGTAAAGTAATATTCTTTGTCCTATTTCACATATTTCACCTTGACCAACTTTTTTTTTTAACTAGGTTCACCCTAACATACCTTTGCCTACCCTTTTACATTCAGCTTCTCTGAGCCACTTCATTTTAGGCAAGATTTATTGATTTGCAGTTAGAATTTTTTGATTCAAAAGAAGTCTGCTGTTTTGTGTATGCATGTTATCTCATTGAATTTATTTTTTTATAAAGAATGTAATCTATTTTACTTTAATGCTGATATTTTATGCTTTCAGTTTTTGTTTTCATTATTATTTTCTATTTCTACCATTTGCTATATAACCTATGCTTTATTTGTCTACATGCTTATTTTCCACAAAAAGATAATCTATATTTAATTTTACCAACAGTTTCTAATATAATTTCAGATAATATGCTTAGATACATATTTCTCAGTTTATCAGCTTCAGAAATAAAACAGTATCTATTGAATCCCTGTATTAGTTAGAAACCTTTTGGCAAGTTATTGTAACCTAATCTAATGTTGTTTATATAAAAATGAAAATTTAATAAAATTCAATTGTGGTATCTAGTGGGTTCCAATAAAATTTCATTACCAATGAAGGAGAGAGATATATTTAATAGCTGGGCTTCAGGGACTGCAGGGACCAATGTAAACAAATGCAAGTCTGGATGCTTCCCACTTGCAAAGTCCTATTAACAAGAGTGAGGTCCGGTAGAAAGTGATTTTATTAAACAAAACAAAATGACAAATGATTTTATTAAACAAAAGGTGACATGGCCAGATTACCATGCAAAGCAACTACTTCAATTTTGGGGTGCAAGGCAAAGGCTTAAAAAGGGAAAGTTTGATATGGATGGTATGCAAGAATTGTGCAGAGTACAATATCTGTGTGTCTTGTTCCAGTGGCTATCTTGCGTTTCAGTCCACTGGGGAGCGCGGGCTGATGTCATTTCAACAATGGCCAGGTTGACTAGCCACTTTGAAGTAATCTCTGGAATTTGCAGCTGGGTCTGGGTTTGGGCTTTCTGTCTCAAGATTAGTCCCTAGAACTTCTACGATGACACATAATTAGATGCTAGCATACAGTTAGATAAATGTGAAGGGAGTATATATGGTGAGAAAGGAAGGAACATGGAATGTATTTTAAGGCTAAGGAAAATGCATCTGCAGTTTGTGGTGAGGTTATATCTTGAAATCCAAGAGAAAGAAAAACACAAATTTTAAAATGTATTTTGAAGTTAAGCTGCCTGGTTACACTAAGAATTTCAATGTGAACCTAAAATCCAATAAAAAATTTAAAAAAAAAAGAATTTCAATGTGATTGGCACATCTACTTTTTTCTGCCTCTCTCTGAGGGTTAGTTTAATGCTCTTCTTTCCATGTTGAAGAAAGGGGCTTTTAAATTTTACTTTTTATGGTTTTAGCCATTTGGAAGATATTTGTCTGATTCTGTCTGCATCCCACCCCAAAACACTTTGCAAAGGCTACTGGATCTACCCAAGTCTGCTATTTGCTCAGTTATAATGTGGTGGAATCCCTTGTGTCCTGAAGACTCTTTTGGTCTGCTGAGCACCTACTAGGAAATTTTCCTGAGTTGTGTGGCAGCTGTACCTTGGATTTCAACTTGGTTCTCTGCATTATACTTTGATGATTTGGTGATAAGATATTCAGCAAGCTACTTTAGTGATAAAACATTTATATTTAACAGCAATCATTCAACTTCTGAAATTTTTCATACGTACACAGAGACATATACAGACTTAGGTGTTTATGTTTTTGCTATAACACTATATATGTATTCCTCAGGTTGTAAAAAACCAAGAGCTATATATAGCAGGGCTTCTAGAAAAGCAACGTTAAAGACAAGCCAAAAAAAAAAAAAAAAAAACCCTGTGGAAATTTGTAACCAAAGCACTAACCAAAATGGTAACAATCCTAGTAATAATATTAGCGTGGTTAAATTTCCAAAGAACATTTGAGCCTAGCATCAGAGTAAGTCGATCCCTATAGCTTTGCATAGCATTTTTATAGCAGTTTTCAGATATTGTTAGAGTTCTTTTTCTTAATTTGAAAAATTATATGCCTAATCGCTTCAAAACATGAGTGTCTCTCCAAACTGGATATTCAGAGATATGACAGTTTTCTCCACTTAACTCATTCTCCACAAATCATACTGGGTCCCTGGGCTGGAAAGCACATGTTATTCTTGATTCTTGATACCCTTGTTGATCATCAGAATTCTACTGTACTTTGTTGCTATTCTTCGTGAATAGTTTTTAATTAATTTATTATTTATCTATTTATTTGAGACAGGGTGTCACTCTGTCACCTAGGCTGGACTACCGTGGCACAATCACAGCTCACCTCAACCCCCTGGGTTAAGCTCTTCTCTCACCTCAGCCTCCCGAGTATTTGGGAATACAGCCTCCCGAGTATCTGGGATTATAAGCCTGGCTAGTTTTTCTATTTTTAGTAGAGATGAGGTCTTGCTATGTTACCCAGCTGGTCTCGAACTCCAGAGCTCCAGTGATCCTCCTGCTTCACCCTCCCAAAGTGCTGGGATTACAAGAATGAGCCACCACGCCCTGCCTCTCTGTGAATTTTTAATGAGTTTTTAGTTTTTCCTACTTTCAGTTTTGTTGAGGGTTTGTTTGTTTTTTTTTTGACATAGGATTCCTTGTGTTCCTTTTCACCAGTGAATTTGTTAATTTCTTTCTCATAATTATTTTTCCCATTGATCCTGTGAGCTCTTTATGTAAAAGCATTACCACCTTGTCATGCATTTTGTCAATATTTTTTCCTCAACTTGCTCCTCAGCTTTGAACAAACCTACCATCTTTTACTCTTAGATTCTCATTGATCTTTCTTTGGCTGTTTGACATCTGTTACTTAATGGCACCCAATCCCCATTCCTTCTGCCCAACTGTAGTCAATAATGTAATTTAAGTTTCAGACCTCTTGCTCTCTATTTTAGCTAAGAAGAGGCTTACCTATGAAGCCTGGTTTTCTTTTCCTTTTTTTTTGAGATGGAATCTCACTCTGCTTTCCAGGCTGGAGTGCAGTGGATCAATCTCGGCTCACTGCAACCTCCATCTTCTGGGTTCAAGTGATTTTCCTGCCTCGGCCTCCCAAGTAACTAGGATTACAGGCCCGTGCCACCATGCCTGCCTAATTTTTTAATTTTGAGTAGAGATGGCATTTCACCATGTTGGCCAGGCTGTTCTCAAAATTCTTACCTCAAGTGATCCACCCACCTTGGCCTCCCAAAGTTCTGAGATCACAGGTGTGAGCCATTGTGCTCAGTCTGAAGCCTGGTTTTTCCATAAAAACCTTCCTAGTCTTGAGGTCTCTGAGTCCCTGGCACTCTGAGAATCTCACAGTTCATAAAAGTGCCCATTTCTGCTGTAGCTTTTCAGTAGTGTCAGAGTGACGGCCATCCGCATCAGGGATTTGTCACTGGCTGCAGTGACACCTCCTGGTCCTGCAGCTCTAGCTCCTGGTGAGACACTTTGAAACTAGCATCCATCCTTTCCCCAACATACCTTACAGAAACAGCCACATATGCTCGTGCATTTCACGGCCGTTCTTTATTTTACCTTCACCACAATGAAGATCTCATTAAATATGTTCTTCCAGCATGGCTTCGACTCTCAAAACCACTGTCAAGCTGTAGCTACAATATTCTAGCTCTTCTGTGGTTACACACACAATGCCTGTACTACAAGTGTGAGAGATGACATTTTACCAAAACGAAGCACGAACAACTCACTTTTCAGATCAGATTAGGCTCATACTTCGTGTTTCCCCCATCATCTCTGCACAGGAACAGAGCTACAGTGTGTAAGGCCTTGGACAAATGTTTTTTGTAGGTCCCTATCCCGTATTTTAAAAATTGGTTAAAAATGTTTTGCAAAATTCATGGGCACATATGATGTATAGTGATCTTTCCATAAATTTTTTTTTTTTTTTTTTTTTAGACGGAGTTTTGCTCTTGTTACCCAGGCTGGAGTGCAATGGTGCAATCTCAGCTCACCGCAACCTCCACCTCCTAAGTTCAGGCAATTCTCCTGCCTCAGCCTCCTGAGTAGCTGGGATTACAGGCATGCGCCACCATGCCCAGCTAATTTTTTTGTATCTTTAGTAGAGACAGGGTTTCACCATTTTGAACAGGATGGTCTCGATCTCTTGACCTTGTGATCCACCCGCCTCGGCCTCCCAAAGTGCTGGGATTACAGGCTTGAGCCACTGTGCCTGGCCCTCCATAAATATTTTAAGTGAATTGAGAAGTCCTTAGGTAGTTATCATCCAGAGAGCACACATGAAGATTCTTCATTCTGAGTGAAAGTCACCTCAGATCAGCACATCAGTACCATTCTGACTGTACAGTATCATGTGATTCCATGAAAAGAATACAATCCCATCAGCAAGAGTGCCCTGATGGCCAGACTGTCCTCCAGAAACCTGGATTCAACCATGGAGACCCCATGGATAAAAGACCTGGAGCTCCTGAGGCATCTGGTTGACCTGTCATGTTAGCTAGAGGGTCAAAGATCACCTGCTGAAAGGAAAAGAAAAAAACAAAAAGACTAGTATCCCCACACAGGTTTTGGTCTAGGCTCATGTGCCCTGTCCAGATCCAGATGGCATTGTCAATCCTGACCAGTTCTACACACTGAACTGTGACTTCAAAGAAGGTATGTGTGAGGCCCCATGAGACATGGGGCCCTGATCATGGGTCCCACTTGCCTGGGTGAGGGTAGAACTATCCCAGCGTCTAGACCGTAAGGGTCTATTTCTCATCACCCATTCTTTGAACTGGTATAAGGGTGCAATTTATTTATTTCAAGTTGTAATGTCATAAAAAGATATGAGTAATCTTAAGTAATGGAAGTTTTTGTTTGTTTGTTTTTTGTCTTTTTTGAGACCAAGTCTTGCTCTGTTGCCCAGGCTGAGCAATGGCCTGATCTGGGCTCACTGCAACCTACCCCTCCCAGGTTCAAGAGATTCTCTTTAATTTTTCTCTTTGGTGAATTGCTTGCTCTGGCCCATTACTAATTTATCTAGGTACAACTGAGAATTTTCCATTTCTGTTTATATGTGCTCATCCTAACTTGAAGATATTGGCCATTTTTGCCATATTTATATGAATTAACTTCTTTTTTGTTTTTGTTTGTTTTTAGACTTTGGATAAATTTATCTTTCATGAACAGAATTTTAGAATTTTTTAAATAATCAAAACTATTAATATTTTCTTTTGTAATTTATTTCATTCCTTTGGCCCTTAAATGTGCCCCTTTTCTATTTCATAGATTTGCTAAACATTTATTTTAAACTTCCTCTGTTTTTTAGATAGCCATTATTTAAAATGTTTATTCTCTAAATAAGTGAAGTAATTATGTAATTATATATTTAGATAGCGAGATAAGAATCTAAGCTCAAGGTTTTTTTTTTTTTTTTTTTTTTTTTGAGACAGAGTTTCGCTCTTGTTACCCAGGCTGGATGGAGTGCAATGGCGCGATCTCGGCTCACCGCAACCTCCGCCTCCTGGGTTCAGGCAATTCTCCTGCCTCAGCCTCCTGAGTAGCTGGGATTATAGGCACGTGCCACCATGCCCCACTAATTTTTTGTATTTTTAGTAGAGACGGGGTTTCACCATGTTGACCAGGTTGGTCTCGATCTCTTGACCTTGTGATCCACCTGCCTCAGCCTCCCAAAGTGCTGGGATTACAGGCATGAGCCACTGCACCCGGGCAGCTCATGTTTTAAATAAATAATTTTCTAATTCTTCCATCTGTGTTAATTTAAAAAACTTATAAAATTCATTTGTGATATTACCCTTTCTCCATTATACATTTTTATATGAAAAAGAATTTGTGTCTCAGTCCATTCATTTACAAATAGTCTGGATTAGGTTTAAATATCAAAGTAATAAAGGAGACTTTCTTATTCAATAAATTTTAATAAGCTCAAATTCCATAGTATAATTTTTCATCTAACATGCTCTCCTGATTTAATCTGAATTTTATCATTTCCTCACTCCTTGCTTTTTAGAACAGCATTTGCATTATTTCATAAATGAACTTTGAATAAAAATTGACATCAATTTATTTTTATTTTAGAATCCAAAAAACATTTCAAATTAAAGAAATACAATTAATTTCATATTTCATACACTGCACAACATTTAGGAAGTAGTCATTTTGACTGTTTTATATCTGGGGTAGGGGTGCAGCAACAATTCTGCCAGATGGTTAAATGCCCCAGAGGATTTCTGCTCTTCTCTTTATAGTGCGGGAGATATAAGGCAGTTTTTACTCCCAACATAAATTCTTGATAAAAATTATAACTTTGTTGATTTTTCATGGTAGGCATTAAGGATGACATGCAAGTTAAAAAAAAAAAAAAAGGCTTGTTACCAAGTTCATTTTCTCTTGAAATCTTACTTGGCTGCTAAATTTCTTTGTTGGAAACCAACTTACTTACAACAAATTTGTTATCCTGTTAGCTTTTTTCCCTTTATCTTTTCTTTCTTCCATCTTCTCCTTTCCCATCTTTCGCTCACTCTTTTTTTCTGGCACGTTTAAACAGAGAACATCTTCTATAAACATTATTAAGAATAACTGTCCTTGAGGAATGACGGATAATATCAGTGAAATGAAAATAATAAAGAAAATGCCACATGGAATCTCTTAGTCTTAAACCATGTTCAGACACTATTAGCTCTGATCACTGCAATAGGAAATGAAAAAAAGAGTACTTTTTCACTGAAAATTTTAACATTCAAAGAAACAAAGAAATGACCATATAAACTACATATTCATAATACTGGAAATGAACCACAGGCTTTTTGAGTGATACTCCAGTGAACTCATGTCTTTAATGAAAAGGGCAGCCACAGACATCTGCCCACCGGAGCTCTCCCGTGCCCACATTTAGGGATGCATCCTCCCTTACAATGGCAGCCACGTGTGGAAAAGCCTTCTTAAATAACTGTTTGCATCAAAGACCATATGGCATGGCTTAATCACTGTACAAAGACTCTGCAGAAAAGTTGGAATTGAAATCCATAGAGAAGCAAACGAGGGATGATGTTTGATGACTAAGAGTCAATCCAGGAAAGAGAATTCTTCATGGGTGTAACGTCTATTTCAATAACAAACCCTCCCACAGTGACTCATATCTATTTGTCTGTGAAGTTACAAAAGAAGATCCAGAGAAAGTGCTTTTCAAGTTGCTAGATGTAAGTTTAAGAAAGAAAACTTTTCCCTTAAGAAAAATGTAAGTTTGGTTTTAAACTTGAGGCTTATTTTTAGGTTAAATGAGTTGGATTTTTTTCCTGTTGCTTTTCTAATAAGATAATGACAACAATGAAGAAAAGGTGAATCATCATGTTAGTAAATCCAATAATTTTGCCTCAAGGAAGTAGATAACTATTCTTGGGAAAAGTACATAAAGAGTTTGTCCAGAAAATATAGTGGCAAAAATGAAACATCGAGTGACACCTAAAGAGTTCAGTTTCCTGTGCTTGAGTCCCATACTTCTCATAATGAGTAAAATCAAGGAACTTAGAACGTCCTCTGTTCTGTCATTTTGTGCCCACATATTCCACTAAAAATCCAAGATTGGCTAGGCATGGTGGCTCATGCCTATAATTCCAGCACTTTGGGATTTGGGAGGCCAAGGTTGGAGGATCACTTGAGCTCAGGAGTTTGAGACCAGTGTGGGCAACATAGTGAGGCTTCATCTCTAGTAAAATTCAAAAACATTTAGCCGGGTAAGGTAGTACACCCCTGAAGTCCCAGCTACTTGGGGCACTGAGATGGGAGGATTACTTGAGCCTGGGAGATAGAGGCTGCAGTGAGTTCTGATCATGTCACTGGACTCCAGCCTGGGTGACAGACCAAGACCCTGTCTCAAAAAAAAAAAAAAAAAATCCAAGATTGCAAAACATCAGTATGATTCACTCGCCGTTCTAATGAAAGTAAAATCCAAATTCCTTAGACTTTTTTAAAGTGACACAGTGATTTTTCTCTCTTTATAGTCACATTGGAAGTGAATGAGGATTGTAATCCACAAATATTTAAAGTTTTAATTTTAAAGTATATGTAATGCAGCTTAGCTGATTCTTATATTAGAATCACTATTTTTAATAAGCCCTACAATGAATTTAAAATGCATAAATATAAAACTCTTGGGGGAAAATATTACATTTTTTGAAACAAAAGGGAAAACATGTTTTCAAAGAAAATGTGTTTTACATTGTAAGGTCCAACTTGCACAATCATGTTTCAACTTGGAACTCATTAGTTATTTGGGCCATGCCCTCAAAACTCTGTTTAGCCTATTTATGATTTCCTTTCAATAAAAGACAAGAAAAGAAAGAAACACCAACCAAAAGCACCCCACTCAGGAATCTGGGAATGCTTTGATGATAGACTCATAGGCAGGTGGGGGTGGGGTTGAAAGGCCCACTCGAAGACTGTTACTGGACCAGTGGAAATCAGGACGGCTCAGACTGTGGGAAGTGCTGATGGTGGGAGAGATACTGGAAGAAGCAAGAGTCACCAGGTGACTCTCAGTTTCCACAGGAAGTGGCGGACATTGTAGAAAGGGATGGAAAGTAGAAGCTCTGAAACTTGATTTTCTTGGAAAGGAATTTGCTTGTTCCAGTGAAGCTTGTCGCTGGAAAGTGAGACTGGCCAGGCTGAGGTTGCTTCGACGTTCACAGCCACTGTGGCGGTAAAATCCAGTTCTGTTGAGGCCATGGGTGTAAGAAGACCTAGATCTCCTACTTGAACTCCACTGTGAGATGGGAGCACTGGCTCTTCTTCTTCGAGACACAAAAATGAAAGCAGCCCAAATACATCCTCCAAGTACCAGCCCGATTGCCATGGATATGGTGAAGGACATGATAAGGTCCTCTGAAACAAAGAAAACAAATTACTAAATCAATTTTTAATTAGGTTTTCAACTAAAAACAAGGGGCGGCATATCTACTGTAATTCGTAGAATCCATTATTAATTTAAATATACTTTGAATTAGGGAAATAGAAGACAGTGTTAGGTGGCTATGAACAAATGGAAGCTGATAATGCTTTCATTTATTCAACCAAAAGATACACTTTCAGCTGTGGCATTCCAGGTCACTTAAGCTGTTTTATCACCTTTAAGAAATAAGAGAAAAATAGTCTCACTTGGTGTCATTAAATTATGGTGTTTAGTTCATCCATTTTTATAGAATTGCAAATGTAGCCCACAGTGGATTTCCTTTTGAGTTACAGTATTAACTAATGTGCCAGAATTTTGTCATCACTTTAACTTTGCCTTTTCCTCTGTCTGCTTTCATCAATCACATTGATTTCTTCCACCTGCAGTCTTCATGATGCCTCACTTCCTTTGCTCTTTCTGAGATAGGAAGTGCTGGGGTAGAACCATCTGGCCAGCTGACTGATTAATGCCATATTTCCTGAACTCCAGACAGTCACCTATATCTCTGACTCTTTGATGACTTGACCTGTGCAGACTACTGGGCTCTTTCTTATTTCCCAGATTCCAGCTCATGCTTCTATTATGCCCTTGTGATGATGAAATTCCTGTCACCTGGACCTCCATAGAGTCTCTGCTACACACCAGTATTCTCCTATAATTCACAGAACTTGCAATTTGTTTAGATTTCCCATTCTGGGGAGAAAAATGGCTTCCTAATGGACATGCTACCTTACTGCTTCTTGTAAACTAAAAACATATTCTTGAGTGAAACTGGGTAACTGAGTCTCCCCCTGCCACACTGCTTTGCATAGAAAAACTCTGGATATAGGAAGACTCCTCCAGCCTCATGGTCCCTGACATTTCCCCACCCATTGTCCCCCACATTTCCCCTCCATGATCTAACCCACTAGTCATGTTGTTTTCTCAGTGTCCCAAAGCCTGTCATTCTGTCTAAAACTCTGTGCTTTTCCACATATTTTTTTCCTTATATCTGAATTCAATTTTCTAATCTTCTGTCTGGAAACCTCATTCTTCAAGATCTGCTTCAAGTATTACATCTTCAATAAAGACTCCTACATTTCCTAGATAAAAATGAGTATGTAGAAAGGTAGGCTACCTTACCTAATTGCTTATCTAGGTATTCTATATTGAGAGAGCCATAGCCTAGAGATTAGATGATGGGGAAGAGGAGAAGAAAATAGCCACAAATGTTTTGCCATCAAGAGGTAAGAGTCTGTTTTCCCACCCCTTGAATCTGGACAGGATTCATGACTTGCTTTGATGAGTTAGATGCAATGGAATTGAAGCTATACAAGTTCAAGGCAAAGCTACAAGAGGCTCAGCTTCCACCCTTCCTGCTCTTGGGAGCCCTGCCACTGCCAGCATATAAGTAAGGCCAGACTAGCCTGCCAGATGACGAGAGACACATAGCCCAGGAACCCCTATTGCCCTAGGCAAGAGCCTGCTAACCTGGACATATAAATGGCATCATCCTAGATAATGCAGATGCTAGTCAACTCACCAAATGATTGTGGCACATGAGCAAAGACCAACAGAAAACCCCACTAAGCTGATTTCATCCCAAATTGCCAATCCGCAGAATTATGAGCTAAGATAATTATTATTATTTTAAGCTACTATGTTTGGAGGTGGATTGTTACATGTCAAAAGCTCCCTGATGCAGGGTTTCAAACTGAGCTCTATTCCTAATATGTTGTGTGATTTTTAGGGAATTTGTTTAGACCCACTGATTTTGTTATACACACACACACACACACACACACACACGAGGGAGTTAGATTTTATGATTGCCAAGGTTCTTTTTAGCATATTGTTGTAATCTATGATAATATATACACTACCTAGAACACGGAAATAACAAAACAAACTAATGTTAATAACTACAAAGGAATAATCACTGTTGCCTAATTTTAGTATATATCTCAGTGTCTTTCCACCATATATTGTCACATTTATCTCCTGTGGAAAAGCTGTATTTATTGTGTTTTACTTTCTCAATTCTCCATACAATTAGTTATATCAAAATTCTCTAAAATTTGGGTTTAGGCAAAGGACCCAGGCCCCTTTTCTTAGTGTATTATATCGCTTACTCCTCAAACACCCCAATAAAGGAAATGCTAGTGTTATTCCCATTCAATAGTTGTGGCTACTGAGAGGTAGGTAACAAGCCTATAGTCTCACAGCTGGTGAAGGTCGAGTAAGGATTACAGACCAAAGCACCTTAATAGCTAAATTGCTTTTTTGTTTCTTAAGTATAAGGCAAGAAAATATGAAAATGAAATAAAAATGAAAATAAGCAACATAAAGTGCATAAAAATTGTGTTGATTCAACACCAGAGTTTCTTGTAGCCTATTATGAACAGAAATATTTGAGAGAATGGTGGTTAAATAACATTGTGTGTTCTACAGATATATTTTCATGAATCAATAGCCTTTCATAGAGACTTTTAAATATCAACAAGTCTCATAGAAATGGAGTTTCAGCTAAAACAAGCTCTTAAAAATGTATTGGACACAAATTCCTCCTTTTGTAGATATTGGAACAGAAGCTAAGGTTTATGTAGTAGAATTAACACCTGATTTTATTTTAGTAATTGGTTAACAAGTATCACTGGTTAGGGAACTATTGGTTACACTCATGTGTGATATAAATGAGAAGACAAATACTCAAATTTATAAACTATACGTACTTGCTATTGTGTATAAATGTGCCTAACCACTATGAGAGTCTGACTGAAGATTCTAAATATCAGTATACAAGCAGGCATAATAGATAGAATTTAAAAAGAGATATTTCCACAATGGTTACACTAATTTACACTCCCACAAACAGTGTAAAACACCCCTATTTCTCCACATCCTCTCCAGCATCTGTTGTCTCCAGATTTTTTAATGATCGCCATTCTAACTGGCATGAGATGGTATCTCAATGTGGTTTTGATTTGCATTTCTCTAATGACCAGTGATGATGAGCATATTTTCATATGTTTGTTGGCTGCATAAATGTCTTCTTTGGAAAAGTGTCTGTTCGTATCCTTTGCCCACTTTTGATGGGGTTGTTTTTTTCTTGTAGATTTGTTTTCGTTCTTTGTAGATTCTGGCTATTTGCCCTTTGTCAGATGGGTAGATTACAAAATTTTTTTCCCATTCTGTTGGTTGCCAGTTCACTCCAATGATTGTTTCTTTTGCTGTGCAGAAGCTCTTAAGTTTAATTAGATCCCATTTGTCTATTTTGGCTTTTGTTGCCATTTCTTTCGGTGTTTTAGTCATGAAGCACTTGCCTATGCCTATGTCCTGAATGGTATTGCCTAGGTTTTCTTTTAGGGTTTTTATGGTGTTAGGTCTTATGTTTAAATCTTTAATGCATCTGGAGTTAATTTATGTATGAGGTGTAAGGAAGGGGTCCAGTTTCAGCTTTCTGCACATGGCTAGCCAGTTTTCCCAATACCATTTATTAAACAGGGAATCCTTTCCCCATTGCTTGTTTTTGTCAGGTTTGTTGAAGAACAGATGGTTGTGGATGTGTGGAGTTAATTCCAAGGCCTGTTTTTTGAAAGACAGTGTGGCTATTCCTCAAGGATCTAGAAATAGAAATACCATTTGACCCAGCAATCCCATTATTGTGTATATACCCAAAGGATTATGAATCATTCTATTATAAAGACACATGCATACATATGTTCATTGCAGTACTGTTTACAATAGTAAAGGCTTGGAACCAACCCAAATGCCCGTCAAGGATAGATGGAATAGAGAAAACGTGGCACATATACACCATGGAATACTATGCAGCCATAAGAAAGCATGAGTTAATGTCCTTTGCAGGGACATGGATGAATCTGGAAACCATGATTCTCAGCAAACTGACACAAGAACAGAAAACCACACACTGCATGTTTTCACTCATAAATGGGTGTTGAACAATGAGAACATATGGACACAGGGAGGGGAACGTCACACACTGGGGTCTGTTGAGGGGTGGGAGTCTAGGGGAAGGATAGCAGGGGGTGGGGAGATTGGAGAAGGATAACAGGAGAAATACCTAACGTAGATGATGGGTAGATGAAGGCAGCAAACCATCATGGCATGTGTATACCTATGTAACAATCCTGCAAGATCTGCACATGTACCCCAAGCTTAAAGTATGATAGTAATAATAATAATATAGCCAGCTAGCAGCCCTTGGAACTGTTCTGCCTATGGAGTAGCCATTCTTTTATTACTTTACTTTTTTAAATAAACTTGCTTCCACTTTAAAAAAAAAAAAAGAAAGAAAGAAAGAGAGATTTCCTTGATTTCAGCAAAATGAAGTTAAAACCAGAATCTGAAAGGAGAACATATATTCATTTACCTAATGAAAGCTTTAAAGGTTCCAAGAGTCCTTATACTTGGTCTCTGTGTACGCCCTTTGAGTCTCTCATCTGACAAATCAGATATTCCCAATATAAATGTTATTTATGGTGAAATAATAGCAAACTTTAGATTCAGAAAAAAATAGAAACTATTTAAACACATAATCAATGAAGAATGATTTCTTGACTATTAAAGTGACTTGAGGCCAGGCGCAGTGTCTCATTCCTGTAACCCCAGCAATTTGCTAGGAGGTGAGAGGATTGCTTGAGCCCAGACCAGCCTGGGCAATGTAGTGGGACCTGTCTCTATAAAAAGTAAAAATAAATTTATTAAATAAAATACTGCAATTGAGTATATTAGCAAAGACGACAACAATACATGAAGTGAGAAATATATTTATATTTCAGATGACTGTTTTATTTCCAAAATATATTATTGTTCTGATGTAAGAAAACTAGAATAATATCCAAACTCTAATGGAGAAGTTATTATAGAACATATTAGACCATCACAATCTTCTTAAATGACAAGTCTCAGTTTGGGGAATAAAAAGATTATTTTTGTGGCACTAAAACTAGAACAATATTTCCATGACAGCAATTTGACAACAAACCTATTTAAAATGATTAAAAAGCACATTATCTGTGGCTTGGTAATACTTCATTCTGATACTGTAAACCTATTGTCTATGCCCAAAATTTGGGGAAATGACTTAAAATGGCATCAAATATTGGGTTACATAAATATTCAAAAAGGACTAAATACTGTATTTAAAATGTACATGAGAATCATAAGAATAATATATACACACAATAATAGGCTATTTAAAATTTGAATGAGGCTGGGTGTGGTGGCTCAAGCCTGTAATCCCAGCACTTTGGGAGGCCGAGGCGGGTGGATCACGAGGTCAACAGATCGAGACCATCTTGGTCAACATGGTGAAACCCCGTCTCTACTAAAATTACAAAAAATTAGCTGGGCACGGTGGTGTGTGCCTGTAATCCCAGCTGCTCGGAAGGCTGAGGCAGGAGAATTGCCTGAACCCAGGAGGCGGAGGTTGCGGTGAGCCAAGATCGTGCCATTGCACTCCAGCCTGGGTAACAAGAGTGAAACTCCGTCTCAAAAAAAAAAAAAAAAAAAAAAATTTGAATGAATATAAAGTAGGATAAGATGGAGGTGCAACAGAAGTTATAAACACTATAGAAAAATCGCTTTTGATATGAATTTGTTTAATTTTTGCTCAGTTGACTACACATATCATGAAAAAGACTTTTTAATCCATAAAGTCAGTAAAATGTATACTTTAGAAATTGTATTAGTCTGTCTTCACACTGCTGATAAAGACACACCTGAGACTGGGCAATTTACAAAAGAAAGTAGTTTAATTGAACTTCCATTTCCACATGGCTGAGGAAGCCTCATGATCATGGTGGAAGCAAGCAGGAGCAAGCCACATCTTACATGGATGGCAGCAGGGAAAGAGATCTTGTGCAAGAAAACTTCCCCTTTTAATAACCATCAGATCTCTTGAAACTTACTATCAGGAGAACAGCATGGGAAATTCCTGCCCCTATGATTCAATTACCTCCCACTGGGTACTTCCCACAACATGTGGGAATTCAAAATGAGATTTGGGTGGGGACACAGCCAAACTATATCAGAAATTATTGCATGAATTCTTATACATTGTAGAATATTAAAACAGCTACAAGTAATACTGCTGACAGAAGAATTTCTAAGACTTCCTGAGATATATGGTAAAATGCTTAGCTTCTTAAGCTCTCTTAAGTCCAACACAAAGGCAAATGTAGAAATGCAGAAAGGCAATGAGAAAGAGATGTTGAGCCAAACAGCAGGGGTGGTTTTTCATACACATTTTTTTCATTTAATTATAGTTAATAATTTTTCTGACCCACCCACACTGTAGAACTTAAAAACTATGTGATGAAAGCAGCACCTACTAGTCATATACTTTAAATTTTCATAGTTGTAATTCTATTCTGGCAGGCTTTTGACAATGTATTTTGAGAGTCTTTTTTAAAACCTAGTGTAGAAGAAAATGTAACTGAAAAAAAGACACTGGCACAGATATCGCTTTTTAAAAAACAATATGCCTTCTTAGTTCTCAACAATCTTAGGAGAAGAAAAATAAGCCACATTTCTTCTTATAATTGCAATATAATACAACTAATAAGACCAAACGATTACTTTTTTAAATGTAGCTCTCATTTTGAAAGCAGAAAGAAAAAATTCTAACTTGGTAAAGCATGCTGTATAAATTAAATATATGTTATCCCAATTTGTAATATGTACCTGCAAAACTCGCAAGTAGATGGCCCATAACAAGCCCTCAATGAACACTGAGTCTTACTGCTAATAGTTGTGTAATTTACTGAAGTAATTTAAACTTTATTGGCCTAATAATAACAGCCACATTCATGTCTTCCAATTTAAGACTGTAATATTGAGTATGGTTTTTAGTAAATATAATCAATACCTCAAATTCCATACACTGGTATTAAAATTTAGTAGAGGTCACCATCTAGTGGCCTTGAGTTGAATCATTCCAACTCTGAAAGTGATATGATCAGTGACAGCAGAATGGGACATTGTTTAAAACATTCAAAACCCTTTGCAGTTGTAAGAATCATTAAGTTCAACATTCACCAGAGCAGTCCATGAAGTCCTCGGTATCTTAGAGTGTATAGGAGAATGGTTCAGGCAACAGAAAGACTTTTGACAACAAAGATTTTTAGGGAGAATAATATTTATGGCATAGAAATTTGATTAATTATAATAATTTAAGCAGCCAATTAGTATTTTCCATTATATCTTGTTTGCCAGAATATCTTATTGGGTCTGTTTTCACAAACAAAAAGAAAAAATCCAGAATTCAACTTCTTCTCACTACCCACTCTGTGACTTCACTGATCCAAGTGATCACATTTTCACAGATGTTGATCTGTGACCTGGACTACAGCAGTCATCCTCTAACTGGTCCTCCTGGTTCTGTCCCTGCCATATTCCTCACCCCTGAACAATGTGCCCAATGCAGCAGTCAGAGAGAACATTTTAAAATATAAGTCAAATCGGATCACTCTTCAGTTCTAAATCCTCCACTTCTCCCAGAGTGAAAACTCCTAAGAATGTACTAAAAGTTCCTGCTTGTTAGGCTCCCAATTATCTGAGCCCATTTCCTCTACTCTTCCTCTGGGTCACTCAGCTCTGCCTGCACTTCCCTCCTTGCCATTCTTTAAGTACATCAGATGGGCTCCAACTTAGAGCCCATTACTGGTTGTAATGTATTCCTAAAATTCTTTCCTCAGCTATCTGTATAGTTAATTTAATGTCTTTTACTTATATGTAACTTTCTCATTGAGGCCTTCCATGGCTGCTGTACCTAAAATGACACCCAGTCCCACCTCTGAAGCCTAACTGGAACTCTTGATTTTCTTTTTTCCTTCCTAGTTAATGGAAACTAAACTAATTAACTTATACTCTTTAAAAAATGTGAATGAGTTGCATAAGCATTATGAGCTGAAAATGCAATCGTGTTTGAAAGATAGGAGGATAACGTATATCTGGAATGCTTAAAAAAGCTTCATGGAAAAATAAATTTTAGATGCCTTTTTGTGAATGGTAGTGGTCAAATAAGCAAAAGGCTTGGAGATATGAAAGTCGTTTTGATCAAAGGCATAAAGCACAAGCCATATTCTGAATATAATTCATCAACAGTATTGTTAGAGGAGAGGGTAAATGCAAAAGGATCAAGGTAGCACACCCCTTTCTGTGTATGATAGACTAACATGTATCAATCCACTGAGAGCAAGCATACAGTACAGAATAAAATATTCTCTTAAATTTGTTTGAAGCCATCAGAAACTTATCAAAACTGATAAAGGAGCAAATTCCAGGAGGAAAGAAAATCTCTTATCACAATCTGTAAAGAGAAACAAAAATAACTGAGTAGAATGCTGTGCAATATCAGTAAGTTTAGAAAATGTAAGCTGGTTTTCAGGGGCTGCCAAGGAAGTTGGACCCTAGGAAACATCCCAGACTCTGGAATTAGGCCCCCTAGGATCTACTCCCTAAGATGAATGGTAAACAGGAAAAAAACAGACCTCACAAAGATAAAAATATAGATCAATCCCATGTGGGACTGAGGCAATGTACCCCTAACTAAATGCCAGAAGGAAAGTTTTATATATACACATATATAATAGAGAAAGTTACATATTTAAATATATTTATATGTCTGATAATGTTATTATATATGTGTGTGTGTGTTATAAATAATAAATTACAAGTCATCCTACAAGGCAAGACCAAGTAAATGAAAACTAAAAGAACAAATAGATAATGGAAAAATTTCTGTAAGTTATGAAGATATTAGAATTATGAGACAAAAATATTAAATTAACTGTTGATTAATGTGTTTAAAGAAAATGTCAATTGATGCAATCATTGTGGAAAGTAGTATGAAGATTCCTCAGAAATTAAAAAGAGAACTGCCATAGAATTCGGGAATCCCTCCAGGTATACATTGAAAGGAAATTAGATCAGAATCTCTAAGAGATATCTGCACTTCCATGTTCATTGCAGCATTGCCACAATAGCCAAAATTCATAATCAGCCTAAGTGTCCATCATCACATGAACAGATAACAATATGATGACATATATATGCACACACACACACACACACACACACACACATATGGCTTCGATAATGGAATGTTATATTTCAGATACTCTGAGACTTATGATGAAGTTATATTCAGATAAACCCATCCTACGAGGAAAATACCATAAGCCAAAAATGCATTTAATACCCCTAACTTACCATACTTCATAGCTTAGCTTAGCCTGCCTTAGACATACACAGGACACTTACATTAGCCTAAAATTAGGCAAAATAATCTAATGAAATCCAGCTTTATAATAATAAAAGGTAAAATTTTATAATCATAGTAAAAATAATAACGATCAAAATTCAAAGTACAGTTTTTACTGAATGTGTATCACTTTCATATGATCATAAAGTTAAAAAATTGGAAGTTGAGCTATCATAAATCAGGGACCATCAGAATATAATAAGAGAGTATTATTATTCAGCATTAAAAAAAAACCCTGTCATTTACAGCAACATAGATGAACTTGGAGGACATTATGCCAAGTGAAATAAACCAGGCACAGAAAGACAAATGCAGCCAGGCTCCAACTTAACCATGGTTGAATTTGGGACTTTTTGGCTACGATGCTGCAAAAGCCATATGCATTCAGTAGAAACTGTACTTCAAGTAACCATATGACCATTTTGGTTTTCACTTTCAGTATAGTGTTCAATAAACTGAATGAGCTATTCGACATTTTATAATAAAATAGGCTTGGTGTTAGATGATTTTGCCCGACTATAGGCTAATGTAAGTGTTCTGAGCACATTTAAGGTAGACTAAGCTAAGCTATAATGTTCAGTAGTTTGTCTCTAGTAAATACATCTTCAACCTGATATTTTCAACTTACAATGAGTTTATCTGGATATAACCCCATCATAAGTGGACACGCATCTGTACTGCATGATTGTGCTTACTTGCAGAATTTTAAAAAGTTGAAGTTATAAAAGCACGAAGAGAATGATAATTGCCAGTGATTCTGGGGTCGGGGGAAAAGTGAGATGCTGAGCAAAAAAAAAAATGCGAAGTTTCGGTTGTACACAGGCAGTAAGTTCTGGAGCCCTATCATTACAGCATAGTTACTGTAGTTATGAAATTATTTCTTTTTTTTTTTTTTGAGACAGAGTTGCACATTTGAGATGGAGATTCTCCTGCCTCAGCCTCCCAAGTAGCTGGGATTACAGGCATGCACTATAAAACCCAGCTAATTTTGTATTTTTAGTAGAGATGGAGTTTCTCCATGTTAGTCAGGCTGGTCTCAAACTCCCAAACTCAGGTGATCCACCCACTTTAGCCTCCCAAAATGCTGGGATAGAGGCATGAGCCACTGCACACAGCCTCGAAATTATTTCTTATGCTTGAAATTGGCTAAAAGAGTAGATCTTAGGTGTTCTTAACTACCTGAGATGATGGTTGTATTAATGAGCTTGATTGTGGCAATCGTTTTACAATATATATCTATATCAAAATATCATGTTGTACACCTTAAATATATTGTTTTGTTTGCTAGTTATACCTCAATAAAGCCTGGGAGTGAGAAAATACAAAAGGTCAAGAAAAGCCAAAGTAATCTTGAAAGATAAAAACAGTTAATAATCTATTGTAGTTTCAAATAGCTAGAAGATATCTTGAATGTTCTTGCACAAAGAAATAATAAACGTTTGCAGTGATGGATGTGCTTATTTCCCTGATTTGATCATTATACATTGTATACTTGTTTTGAAGTTTCACTCTCTACCCCATAAGTATGAACAATTATTAAGTGACAAATTGTTTAAGAAAATAAGGCCAACGCGGTGGCTTGCACCTGTAACCTCAGCACTTTGGGAGGCTAATGTGGGCAGATCACAAGGTCAGGAGTTCGAGACCAACAGGGTCCATATGGTGAAACCCCATCTCTACTAAAAAATACAAAAATTAGCCAGACGTGGTGGCAGGGGCCTGTAGTTCCAGCTACTCAGGAGGCTGAGGCAAAAGAATTGTTTGAACCCAGAAGGCAGAGATTGCAATGAGCCAAGATCACAGCACTACACTCCAGCCTGGGCGACAGAGTGAGACTCTGTCTCAATCAATCAATCAATCAATCAATCAATAAAAAGAAGACCAAAATTGGAATATTTATGTAACTTCAAGATTTACTATAAATATCAACAAATGAATCAGAATGGATATCCCAGCAATAGGCCTTCACTTACATGGTCATTTGATTTTCAGCAAAGGTGCCAAAGGACTTGAATAGAGAAAGTCTTGGCTGGTCGCAGTGGCTCAGGCCTGTAATCCCAGCACTTTGGGAGGACAAAGTGGGCAGATCACTTGAGCCCAGGAGTTTGAGACCAATCTGAGCAACATGGCAAAACCTTGTCTCTATAAATACAAAAACAAAAAAATTAGCCTGGTGTGGTAGTGTATGCCTGTAGTCTCAGCTACGTGGGAGGCTGAGGTGGGAGGATCACTTAAGCCCGAGAAGTAGAGGATGCAGTGAGCTGTGATTGCACCACTGCACTCCACCCTGCATGACAGAGTGAGACCCTGTCTCAAAAATAAAATAAAATAAAATAATAGAAAATATTTTGAGAAATTGTGCCAAAAAAGCTAGATATCAATTCCTCAATTTCCACACTATATGCAAAAATTTAGTTTGAAGTGGATAATTATGGATCCTAAATACAAAACCTAAAATTTTAAATTCTTAAAGTCTTCAGACTGGGAGGGGATTTAAAAACTTTTTGGGCCAGTGATTATGTATCTTGATTGGGCTTTGGGTTACTCAAGTGAGTGTGTCAAAATTCAACAACGTCCTGTTATGATTTGTACACTCCATTTTTATTTACCTTATACATTTCATTGTATGTAAATTTGACTTTAAAAGGAAAAGAGTTGTAAAAAATAATTGAATTCCTGTTAAGGATATCCATACTAAAGTAATTAGGGGGAACTCTATTGATGTCTTCAATTTACTTGAAAATATATTGACTAATAGAATGATAGAGAAAATGAATATTATAAAAACGTTAAAGATATAATTCAGATGGTAAGCTATATGGGTGTTTACTGTAGAATTCTTCAAATGTTTATGTATGTTTGAACATTTTCTTAATAAAATATTGAAAAACTAATGAGAATGGCATAAACTACATTTAAGCATTATATTTTGAAATTTAATTAAAGTGGGCATATTCCTGGAAAACACAAACTCCCTTAACTAACAGAATTGATAGAAAAGCTGAGTAGTTCACCATTGTTAAAGAAATGAAATATGCCATTTAAAACCCTCCAATTGGGCCGGGCGCGGTGGCTCAAGCCTGTAATCCCAGCACTTTGGGAGGCGGAGGCGGGTGGATCACGAGGTCAAGAGATCGAGACCATCCTGGTCAACATGGTGAAACCCCGTCTCTACTAAAGATACAAAAAATTAGCTGGGCATGGTGGCGCGTGCCTGTAATCCCAGCTACTCAGGAGGCTGAGGCAGGAGAATTGCCTGAACCCAGGAGGCGGAGGTTGCGGTGAGCCAAGATCGCGCCATTGCAGTCCAGCCTGGGTAACAAGAGTGAAACTCCGTCTCAAAAAAAAAAAACAAAAACAAAACAAAACAAAAAAAACCCCCTCCAACTGAAAATACTACATATAGTTACAATAGTGAATTTTCCAAGCACTTAAACAATAAACAATGCCACCTTAACAAACCTTTCCAAGTAATAGGAAAGTAGGGAACACGTCCTAATACGTTTTCGAAGGCTTGCATAACATTGATACCTGACAAAGGCTATCAGAGAAAGGACAATTATAGGCCACTTTCTCTCACGAATTTAGATGCAGAAGTCTGAGGTCAGGGATGTATTAAAAAGTACAGTCTTATGGGTTCCATCTCACACGTATTGAATCATAATCTCTGAGACTAGAGAGTCCAATGAGAGATGAGTTTTAATAATTCTGAGTAATTCAGATGCCGTTTAAAGACAAGCCTGTGTAAATGTTTGTTTTTCAAACTTTCTAGGTAACTTAGCTAAGGGAAATAATGAATAGACTATTAATATGCAACATAGATGTTTCTTTTTAAACTACAAATTGAAAAAAAATGAATTTGAGAAATAGCATTTGTTTCCAAATTTGGTGAAGAGATAGTGGAAATTCTCGGGACAGATGCCCAGCCTAATAAACCTGTTCCCCTCTCAGCTTCTTTGGGAACTTCCTGTGCCCATCTCCTGGGATGGCCCCTAAGAGCCATCTTTTTCTACAGGCCAAGCAACAGTATTTTCTGCTAGTAGCCGGGGATTCCTGCTTTCGACAGCACTTGATCCCCAACCAATCATTTGGGGATCAAGTGCTGCATCTCATCAATTACCTTAGAGATAATTAAGTCTGTTAGCAAGGATGCATAGAAAAAAGAAGTCAATCCTTCACATTTAAATTACTAAATACTTTTTTAAACACATAGAATAAATAATAGTTTGAAAACCAGCATTTTTACTGCAATAGCTGGGTATTTTGAAAGAGAAAAGGGTGCTTTGGTTGTTTTGTTTGGTTCAGTTTCTAATTGCTAAGAGCCTAAAGGACTTAAGAACATAACTTTTTATCATAAACCGTACTGGAAAGAATAAACCATGGCCTATGAGTCAATTTCCACACATCTAAAGAGGAGGAGTTTTGGAGAGACAAGGAGAAGAGATATGTAGAATATAACCTGTAAGGGTTTTGGAGAAGGGAACCATCACCACTCTCCATTCCTCCCTGTAATGAGCTGCAGATTGGCTAGGAAATCCCAGAGAAACTGGTGTTCATTTCCAGCTTCCTGGGGTAGATGGCAAGTCACTCTGAGAACCCCTGGGTGTCAGAAGGACAGAAAAAGAAGTGAGGTGCAGAGTGGGGGACATGTTGTTACTGTATCCAGGCCAAGACACCTGATGTAGCCCAACCTCCTAAGGCTCCTGCAGCTCTAGGGTTATGGGACAATATTGAAAATTGTTCTGTGCCATTGAGACAGATGGAAAAGTACCTGAATAAAGGCCAGTAGACCAGAGGGACTTACATAAAGGAAAAGCCATGCTGTTAGCTAATATTACACAGATCATGTGAGCCAGATTTTATAGTAGGAGATTTCAGCAGTGAAAATCAGAGAAAGGCCAATGTCCCAAAAGCAGAGGAGAAATACATGTCAGTAGATGTCAGCAGAGGCCAGAACTTGATCAAGTACCAAAGGTCCCCTCTCCCCAATACACATAATAGAATATAACCCACCCACCCCTCCACACATCCTTTTCAAACTTAAAGTAAATTCCCAGAGGGAGGAGTGTGAAGAGATTATAAACCACTAGATTGCAAGTGATCAGGTTAAAGTACATGAAACATTTATGCTGACATTCAAAATCTTGCAGAAATCTGCCTCCAGCCTGCCTTTCCAACTATGTCCCTGAAATACACAGACTTTCTAGTCAAGCCATTCCTTTCTTGACAAACATGCCTGGGTGCTTTTACTTCTGCATGTTTCCTGGTAACATTTTTCCTGAGCTCCCCAAACCTCTTGAAGTTCTAATGCTTCTGATTAAACTAATAATGAATGGAATGAGAATGAGTTGATGAGGGAAAAAAACTGAATGACCAGAAGGTCCTTCTTAGAATTATCTCCCTGTCTGAAATTTATCTTTCTAGGAACACGTAGCACCTCATTTTTTTTTTTTCTGAGAAGGATTTAGGGATTATTTTTGTCATATATTTGTTTAACTCATATTATGAGCCCCTGCTTTTTTTTATCATGTTATCTTTTATTATTCCACAACTATAATAGGCTTGTATTTGCCTATGTCTAGATGCATAATTGCCTCCAAGAGTGAAATCCTCTTGAGACAGATGTTGTACTTTTGGTGAGAAATAAATTAATCCAAACTCCTGCAACCGTAACTTCCCCTGACTTTTCACAATGCTAGCCGTAAAAAAAAAAAAAAAAAAAAAAAAAAATGCAAAGTAAGACAGCAGAAACAACCAAAACTATGTTTTCTACAGGACTTTCAAGTACTAAGAGAATAACTGAGTTCAATATTTGTGTCCTATTGCCTTAGAGGAGGCCAAATTCTCATGGACCATGTTTTCTGCAGCTTTTATGAGGAATGTTTATAGAGAAAGGAAGTGCATTAAAGACAGCAAAAATAGGAAGTGGAAGGTGGTAGCTGCATCTGTGCTGTCACTTTCTGTGCTGTCACATTCTGGCCAACTCTGTTGCCAAACTGTGCTAATCACCTTAGACACTGGCACACTTTTAGGGAGTTTTAGTGGGTGATAGCTATAAAAATGCAAGCTCTTGTTTTTGGTAATAACCAAATATTATTATTCCATCATTTAGTGCTTATGAAAATAAACCAGAAAAGTTATATTGGGAAAACAATTTTTTATGTACCTTAAAGTGTGCTACGTCTGAGCAATTTATATGGTTCAATGTACAAGTTTTCCTTTTCTAAGTTATTTTTTCTTTATTTTCCAAATTCAATGTGGCAGGCAGATGACTGATTTGGGAGCAATAACAAGGCATTTCACTGCTCTGTACAAGATTATCAAAATAATATTTTTGGGGAGTCAGTGGTCAATATAGACATCAACTTAGATACAAAAAAGCAATTTTAGAAATTAACATTTATATTTCAGGAAATGTAAACATTTTATATGTTTATATTTTATTCACATTTTATACTTTATATTTTTACCCCAGAAGCAATAATACAACTTTTACATATTCTTCTAAAATCATCAGACATTATATCTGGTCTCCGTATTTCCACTGGCTCTGTTAATGTTTGTTAATGTAACAGTCCCTTTCTGGTTTTCATTATTTGCATCAATTTTTCATTACAGTCACATAACAAGAGAAAAGAAAACTAGTACTTGTCTTTGAAATAATAAGTTTTAATTCCCTCTTAAACACAGATTTCCATAATAAAAATATCTGAATTTTTAGAATCAATAAGTGAACTCCAACTAAATATTCTCTTATTAATATCAAGTTTATTTTAATGATTATCTTTATTTATAATAATATTTTAATTATTATTACCTTTTAGTCAGTGAATAATTATTTTTTAAGTAACCCTGAAATTTAATTTTGAATGGTTTGAAAAAAATAAATTGGCTTCTACATATTAATTTTTGCAAAAAAAGCTACTTTACTTTTGAATAATTCATGCAGATAACTTATTTTTATAATGATGAATTTGATTTGGACAGACTCTAGTTCTTTTTCAGTGTGTATTTAGCACTTATTTTCTCTATAAGTGAGGACAGCAAATAATGTTTAAACAAGCATGTAATTCGACAGCCACAATTCAAAGGCTGCAGTCTAGTGCTAGCTACCTAAAATAACCTGTTACCAAAGCCTTTCTTTACAACGTACTAGCATAGTTTATTTTATTCTTCTTAATTTTGTCACATAAATTTATTAGGAACCCACCAATATCCCTCCTTTCCAGGCTTCCAGCAAACGTAAAAGTTGGTGAAAAAAAAGAAGGAGTTAATTCATTTTTTTTTCCGTAGGCTGTTATGATTTTTAATATCTTTAAAATCAATAAGTATTCGTCCCTACATTTTTCATCTAAGAAAGTACATAGGTCAAAGGATTGGAGCTAATTCTTTTCATGCACATATCTGTGATGGCAGACATACAGATTGCTGGGAAAAGTCGGCCACTACTGCTCACTGTTTATGTGAAAGTTCCCAAAACCCCACCTTGAATCACAGCAGAGAATCTGAAATCGTTCACTGAGAAGATTAAAAACTTGTTCTGGGCATATAAACAGATCTGTTCATATATACTGTTTTCTACTTCAAAGTGTTTTTTTTTTCTGAATTTAATTTAAATTGTCTCCTTTAATATAAAAATTTCTCTGAACCCCAGAGTACATGTCAACTCCCCGTGTTAGCCCTTCTTTGTACCTCTAGCCTGGAGCAGCTGACTTTTGCCCTCAGCACAGTCCCACTGTCAGCAACAGGGAACACTAGACTATTAGCTGTGGCTGGACTCAGACAAAAAATGCTCCCAAAAATACTTTTGTATCGTTCATTTCCCCCACCCCAGTGATACATTTCCATTGAATGTTACATGTGATGTTATTTCCACTAATCTTTTCTGCTCTAGTTTTCTCAAATTTCATATTATTCCATGTTTCATTTGTTATCACCTTCTAAAGTCATCATTTATTTTATCTGTGTTATCATACTGTAAATTCATTTGTTTGTTTTACCTATGTTATCGCACTTTAAATTCACTCATTTAAGCACAGATGTTATTAGGATTCACTTTGGAAATTAACGAGTATAACAATCACAACATAAGTGAAAATAGCCTCTATGGAAAATCTTGGCTTCATAAAAGAAAATATATAATCAATAACCTTAAAACAAATGAAAGTTAATTTTTCCAACACCATCTACAAGCCATATCCTAAGCAGCAATTGCCTCCACCTTATGTTTCTTATTTTTATCCTCATCATATCTGAATTATATTTGGTAACAGCAGCCAAAATCTGTACTTAATACCCAGATTCTTCTTGAATATCTTCATAGCACATTTTAAAGACATGTATATAAATATATTTCTGTTAATAAACTCATGAAAACTTGAAACACTTTACAGTAAACAAAATGACTCAGAGATTTTAATAAATCATCCAGTGCATTTCTTACATCCTAATTTTAAGTTTAAAACAGCAAAAGAAAATACCTTACCCCAAAAGTTTTCTGGCCATGGACTCCCTAAACTTGTTGTGTTATTAGCCATAATATCCACAAGAAATAGAAGAAAGAGAAGAAAAAGAGAAAGAAAAACCAGTATGTCAAAAAAAGGCAGTTTGATTCTATGTCTTTGTAGTACAGCAAGGGAAAAATAATTTTTACACAATCCCTCATATACTTGTGTTCGCATAAAAGGAAATAAGTGTATCATGTTTCCTGCTTTTATACTCAAATTAGCAACTGTTTTTCTTATCTTGGAATTCCACATGGTTCCTGAGACACAAAACAATGTCCTTTTCATCATTTCCTCAGCTAAGTTTCTAAGTTCTCTCCTCTCAGCCACCTCCAAAACTGCTTTTGGGATAAAAGTTTTTTCCTTTTCTTTTTTTTTTTCTTTCTTTCATTCTTTTTTTTTTTTTTTTTTTTTTTTTTGGTGCTTCCTCATCCCCTACTGACATAAAAAGACTTCAAACTCTCAGCTACAGCACCTTCTGTATACATTGAATTAAATGTATATAGAATTGAGAAATAGACCATGTTCCAATGTTTGAAAATTAGATTTATATAGTAAACTGCGGGGAAGGACTATTCAAAATTCCATATTGTATTCAACTAATTTTACCAAATACCTTTTCTTTACTCAGATATTTACTAAATTCTTTCTTTCTTTCTTTCTTTTTTTTGAGACTTAGTCTCTGTCACCTAGGCTGGAGCATAGCGGCAGGATCTTGGCTCACTGCAACCTCCAACTACCAGGTTCAACCAATTCTCCTGCCTTAGTCTCCAGAGTAGCTGGGATTACAGGCATGCATCCCCACACCCGGCAAATTTTTGTATTTTTAGTAGAGACGAAGTTTCACCATGTTGGCCAGACTGGTCACAAATTCCTGACCTCAAATGATTCGCCCACTTCGGCCTCCCAACATGCTGGGATTATAGACACAAGCCACCACACCCAACCATTAAACTCTTAGCATGTCTGTTTTTCTGTTTGGCATACAAATTTTGAAAGTTATTTCTTTAATTCATTTCACAAATATCTAAGTGTAATTTATATAAAATTTGTGTTACTCTTTACTTAGTATTTAGTATGAAAAAACAGTTTTTCTACATTGAAGAAATATATTTTAAATCAAGGAGGGGAAGCATAAATGCGAGACTTTTCATTACAAAGTTTGTTGAGTGCTATAGCAAGGCATGTAGAATGTGAACTGCTACAGCAAAGGATACAATGATCTCAGGAATTTGTTTTTCATAGAGAAATTTGAGAGCTGATAAAGGAAAAAGTTACATAAAACATTTTGAGAGACACAGGTTAGTTAAAATTTCAAGAGTTCTTCAGCAAGCTTTGCTTGTTTAGACTGGATCCTCTGAGGACTGGGAGCCACTGGAAATTGTGAATAACTGTGTCAGACTGCACTAAATTGCATTCCATGATCTGGTCTCATCAATCTTTGAGTAACTCTAAACTGAACTCTTGTATACATCTTGAATTAATCGTATTCTAACTTAATAGTCATTAGAATATAACTTAGTTGAAGTAGTCTTCTTTGTGAAGTCTATATTTCTGAGCAGTCCTAAAAAATTTAGAAATAAACAACATGACAGTAATCTCATATTAATTTTGGCAATCCTGATTCTTCCAAAATGAGGCCGTTTCTGATCAGTCTCTTTTTTTGTGGATTTAAGTACTAATTTATTAGAAATTAAAATATAAATCATCTAAAACAATTATAAAACATGATAGAAAATTTAGAGAATTCACTAAGCAAATATAAAGACTCATCTCTGTAATATTCTTGCTAAAGTTTATTTTCAAATAATCTATAAATACTCATATTGTTACTTAACAGACAAAAAGGACTTACATTTCAACAGTTGTCTTTACTTTTCAATATTGTTAACAAAATTTATAGAAATAGAAAATTAAAAGAACATATTATTTCTGAAAAAACGTAATCTGGATGAAAGTATATTGAAATACGAACCACTTTACTGTTCTAAAAACATTGAGTATGATTTTTTAATTACTAAATGTATTTTTAATTACACACTTTGAATTATTAAACGCTACCTGATTGCAATCAATCCTAATTTCAAAGATGTATATAATTTCTTAAGCATTGCATAGATTGAATTTTGCTTAAAATAAACCAAAATGAGTGGAATGGGTAACTGACATTGTTTCAACTGCCTTCTGTGCAGAAACAGAGTTCATTCCATTTCAGGGCTGGGATACAGGCTGACACTTCCTTTCATTGTTTTATGCTTAACTATTTAGATTTTCTCCCAATAAGTTTTCATTTTTGCAGATGGCCAGAACCCAGTCAAAGTCTAAAAAAACGTGTGTTTTTTTTAAATCAATTTATGACCTAGGCATAGCTTGCTTGTGGATAGCACTGGCTCTTGCCCCTGTATGTAATTTGCTTGGTAAGGATTCGTACTTTTCCCTGGCATGGATCCATCTAAATGAATGCTTATGTCTATGTGATGTTTGAGTCCCATGACTTGTCATGTCATAACAGGAAGTTGATTTTTATCTTCACAAAACTGTTAGGTTTGCTTTTCTACTGCTCATTATTTCACAACCTGGGTCCTTAGGTCTGGGTTCTCCAGTGGTCATAAAATACGTGGAGAAGTTTGTTCTTACCTCAGATATTCACAGGACTTCCTTGCTTCCCTCATTCAGGTCTCTGGACAGAAGTCACCTCTTCTACAGGCACTCACTAACCACTCTCCCTAAAGTGTTCCCAATTGAACCATGTGCTCTCTCCTGACCCTAAGTCATTTATCACTCCCTGACATTATACTATATATGTGTCTCAGTCTGTTCCAGTTGCTTTAACAAAATATCCTAAACTGGGTGACTTTAAAATAATAGAAATTTATTTCTCACAATTCTAGAGGCTGAGAAGTTTAAGATCAAGATGTTGGCTGTTGAGGGCTCACTTTCCTATAGACAGCCAGCTTCTCGCTGTAACCCCACACTGCGCAAGGGGTGAAGGGTCACTTTCATCCCATTTTATAAGGACACTTATTCCATGAGGGCCAGATAACCCAGTCACTCCCAAAGGTCTCACCTCCTCCTACCATCACCTTGGCGGGGAGAATTTCAACTTGTTAATTTTGGGGGAATGTAAACATCCAGGGTATATAAAAATACTTTGCTTTTTTGGTTGTGTTTTGTGTCTTCCACCAGTTTCATGAGGATAGGAGCTTTACTGATTTCGTTCATAAACTGAATTCCAGTGGCTAAAATAATGCCTGGCGTGCAATAGGCTCCTCATAAGTATTTATTAAATAGGAAAATGAAATAATTTGAAGGTATCTCAAGATGAAAGTGTTTTGGACACTCCAATTTAATAGAAGTGTTACTTAACACTTAAAAACAAGTTAAAAATATTCACATGAACTTTAATATTTTTAAATTTTAAGTTATAACTTCATACAGAGTCAAAAGGTACAAAAGAACATCATCACGTTTAAGAGAAGGTACACATTTGACATTGAATTTCATCTTTTAACTTTATCTTTTAAAACTATAATAGGTTTCACTTTCCCAATATGAAATGGACCAAAACTACTTCACTAAACTGGGAGTACTTTCAGAACCTGTAAGAATGCTTCACAGAAATTAAATTTTTAAATCTATTTTTTATTTCAAATTTTTAGAAAGTAACTGGGAGGATGAATAAAAATGTGAACATGTCATTTTAACAGAGTTATGCCTTTTTTCTTCTTTGTTTACACAGTATAAATGTTGATCTTCTTTTTATTTCTCCTCAATTCATTCACTTTGGTAGGAGAAATAATAAAATTAAGAACAGAGGTGACGATGACAACATTAAAATTGACAACATTAAAACTGAGATCAGGTAATAAATGTGAGAATCTAAAAGTTTTAAGATTTTACAAACTGCAGTGGAAATAAAGATAATTTCCCAAGGTCAGTGTCATTAATTTTTTTCTCAGTAAATAAGTCTTCATGAATGTCTGACTGTGGCTATGGAAAGTGATGATCAGATTTGAGAGATAAATTGACTTAAATCTGAACAATGAGAGACAAAGCTAGAGCCACAGGGAGCAAGTGCTGAAATCAATTCGATAGTTTTTGGTTGAGTCTTCAGGATTTTCTACACATACGGCTAAACCATCTGCAAATAAAAATATTTTCGCTTCTGATATAGAAGCTTGATTACATTTTCTTATCTAGTTTCTGGCTAGGACATCCAGTACTATGTTGAATAGATGTGGCAAAAGTGGGCATTCTTGTCTTGTTCTTGGTCTTAAAGGAAAAGTTTTAAGTTTCTTTCCCATTGATCATTATGTTGGCTGTGGGCTTTTCACATACGACTTTTATTGTGTTGAAGCAAATTCTTTCTATATTTATTTTTCTGAAGGTCTTTATCATGAATTGATGTTGAATTTTCTAAAATGCTTTTTCTGCATCTGTTGAGATAATTGTATATGGTTTTTGAGCTTCATTCTGTTAATGTGGTGTGTCACATTGATTAATTTTTATATGTTGAATTCTGTTGCATCCCAAAGATAAAGCCCACTTGATCATAATGTATAATCCCTTTAAAGTGCTCTTGAATTTGGTTTGCTAGCATTTACTGAGGATATTTGCATGTATTTTCATCAGGGATATTGCCCTATATTTTTACTTTTTTGTGGTATGGTTTGTCTAGCTTTGGAATTAAAGTGATGGCCTCATAAAATGAGTTTAGAAGTATTCCTTCTCTTCTGTTGTGTGTGTGTTTGTGTGTGTGTGTGTGTGTGAGAGAGAGAGAGAGAGAGAGAATTTAAGACAATTGTTATTCTCTTTTGAATGTTTGAAATTAGTACATTTGCAGGCTACAAAATCAGCATACAAAAATCAATGGTATTCTATACACAATAAAAACTCTGAAAAGGAAATTAATAAAAGAATTCCATTTACAATAGCAATAAAAAGAATAAAATACTTAGGAATAAACTTAACCAAAGAAGTGAAACATTTTTACACTAAAAATTATAACACCCTGTGAAGGAAATTAAAGAAGACCCAGGTAAATGAAAAGAAATTCTAATGTCATGAATTGGAATAATTAATATTGTTAAAATGCTCACTTGCCCAAAGTGATCTAAAGATTCAGTGCAATCCCTATCAATATCTTAATGGTATTTGTTACAGAAATAGAAAAAAATACCCTAAAATTTATATGAAATCACAGAAGACCCTGTGTAGCCAAAACAATTTTAAGCAAGAAGAACAAAGCTGAAGGCATTCTACCACCTGATTTCAAAATATACTACAAAGAAACAGTAATCAGATCAGTATGGAATTAACATGAAAACACAAAAATAGACGAAAAGAATATAATAGAGAGCCCAGCAATATATCTATCCACCTACAATTAAGTGACCTATAAAAAGAATGCCAAGAAGACATGAAAAAGTATAGTTTCTTCAGCAAATGGTATTGGAGAAACTGGATATCCACAGGCAGAATGAAATTGGACCTTTATCTCACACCATATACAACAGTCAACAAACACTTAAATATAAAACCTAAACTCATCAAATGACTAAAAAGAAAACACAGGGGAATATCTTCTTGACACTGGTCTGGGCAACACATTTTTGGGCTATGACATCAAGAGTGAGGCAATAAAAGCAAAACTATACAAACGGAATTGCATCAAACTGAAAACTTTTGCACAGCAAAGGAAACCGTCAGCAGACTGAAAAGATAACCTAAAGATTGGGAGAAAATATTTACAAACCATGTATCTGAGAAGGGATTAATATCCAAAACATGTAAGGAACTGAAACAACAGCAACAGAAACCAAATAACATGATTTAAAAATGGGCAAAGGATCTGAGTAGACATCTTTCAAAAGAAGGCATACACATGGCCAACAAGTATATGTAAAGGTGCTCAAGACAATTAATCATCAGTCAAATCAAAACCACAAGGAGATATTACCTGACATCTGTCAGAATGGCTATTATCAAAAAGACAAAAGAAAACAAGTATCCGTGAGGATTTGGAGAAATTGGGATCCTGTACACTGTTGGTGAAAATGTACATTGGTACAGTCACTATGGAAATCTGTAGGAAATTTCCTGAAAAAATAAAATAAAAAGACTACCATATAATCCAGCAACTCCTCTACTGAGTATGCAGCCAAAGAAATGTAATTGGTATCTCAAAGAGATACCTGCACTGCCATGTTTATTGCAGCATTATGCAAAACAGCCAAGATATGAAAACAACCTAAGTGTCCACTGACCCATATGAATGGACAATGAGCATGTGGCACATATATACAAAAGAATATTATTCAACCTTTTCAGAGAAGGAAGTATTACCATTTGTGACAATATAGATGAACCCGGAAGATGTTATGCTGAGTGAAATAAGCTAAAGAAAGACAAATACTGTATTATATTATTTATAGGTGGAATCTAAAATAGTCAAACTCAGCCAGGCATGGTGGCTTATGCCTGTAATCCCAACACTTTGTGAGGCTGAGATGGAAGGATCACCTGAGGTCAGGAGTTCGAGACCAGCCTGGCCAACATGATGAAAGCATATCTCTACTAAAAATACAAAAATTAGCCTGGTATGGTGGCACATACCTATAATCCCAGCTACTCAGGAGGCTGAGGTAGGATAATTGCTTGAACTCAGGAGGTGGAGGTTGCAATTAGCTGAGATTGCGTCACTGCACTCTAGTTTGGGTGACAGAGTGAGACTCCATCTCAAAAAACAACAATAAAAAAATGAGTAAATAAAGTACAATAAAATAGTCAAACTCATAGAAGCAGACAAAATGGTGATTACCAGGGGTTGAAGAAAGGGCAAATGGGGAGATGTTGGTCAAAGATTATCTGAGGCAGTGGGGGTTCAAGCTAATCATATAAACCTTTAAAAGCAAAGAACTTTCTCTACTTGTAGTCAGAGAGACGTGGTAAAAGAGATGAGAGAAATGAGAAAGAGAGAGAAGGAGAAGGGGGGGAGAGAGAGAGAGAAAGAGACAGAGACAGAGAGAGAGAGAGACAGAGAGAGAGTGTGCACCACATGGAAGGCAGAGAGATGATTCCCAGCATGCCCTGGCTGGTTCTGAAATGTGCAAAGACCAGAAAAAGGCTTCCAGGAGTCAAGGGCAGCCTCAACTGACAGCCAGCAAAGACATGGGTATCTCAATCCTGCAGTCACAAGGACCTGAACTTAGCCAACAACCTGAATGAACTTGGAAACAGATTGTTCTAAAGAATCTTGAGTAGTGGGTACAGCTCTGCTGACCTCTTGATTTTAGTCTTAAGAGACTTGGAGCAGAAAAGTCAGCTAAGCCACACTGCGGCTTCTGAAAGTATAATAGAATATAGTCATCTTAATGAGAAAAACTATCAAATGTTTAAGGATACATTTAATTTTTATTGTATAATACCTACATCAAGAAAATGACAAAATTAAAATTGTTCATGAAAGAAAAATTTATTTAAAAAAGACACTATGCTCTTGGAATGGGACGATGATATAAAGATATGTTTCTTCCATTACATTCAAAGTAACACTGAGGCAGGATAGGTCTGTCAAGGAAGTGACCATATTTTCAGGTCACTCTGGTGACCGTGCAGTCAACATAATAAGGCTCAGCATTCACATCGTAACTGAGCTCATTCAAGAAAGTCATCTTCAGTAGGGACTTTCCCCTCTAGAGAGCGTGCACATTTTGATTTTACCTGTCCTCAAACTGACCTTTTGCTCGTTTTAATAGCAAAAACACACCCTTGGACGGAGATTTAAGATGCTAATGAGACATGCCGCATGTGAACAAATATGCACAGCTACAGCCAATGTGCACCCCGAGGAACACCCAGAACATGCTTTCTCGTAACACCTCTTTCCACCTCCTTATGAATAAGCATGTCAGATCCCCGTAACGGGAGTCTCCCTAGCACCAGTCTCTGTTGTCCCGTCCTTACGGGCACCTGCCCTTGAATTCTCTCTCTCAGGGTGTGCTCCCTATTCCGCACCTAACTTTCAAAATATTCTTTTACTTTTGCAATAAATCATGTTACACTTCTTTTGCTGTGTGTCTCTTGCTTGAATTCTTTTAAACTAAAAAGACAAGAACTGAGGTATCACATTAGCTTTCAACAATATCGAAGATTAATTTACAAAGATTTTATTAAGAAAATGTATTTTAGCAAATTTGCTGATTCTAAAGTTCTCATGAAAAAGTAAATATGCAAGAATGTGTAAGTGAATATATACTTTGATGCATAAACTGCTCTCAACGAATTTATTTCGTAGAAATATGCCCACAGTTTACTGTAACCCAGGTTATGGTCATGAAATTCAATATCTTTGTGAAATAAATTTTTGAATTGCAAAAAATTAGAAACAGCCTATATGTCTATTAACGGGGACCTGTTAAATCATTTATGGGATGAATACACTGTCAAATTTTATGTATCAACTTAATAGATTTAGATAAAGTCACACAAAACAAAATAGAACAATCTCTAAGACATATAGTTACATGAAAAAAATAAGACTACGTAAGGAAGATAGTAACATTTTTATTTGGTTAAAAAAGGCAGTTGAATAGATGTATAGTAAATATGATATGTTATTACATGAAAATACAAAGTAAGCATCAAAATATTAACAGTGGTTAAGTCTGTGGAGGAAAATGGATATGGAGTGGAATGTTAAGGAGGACTTTTACTTTGTTTTATATTGAACACCTTTTTACAAACAGATTTTAATGTGTACTTTGATGTGTCTTTTAATGTCTTTAATGTGTATTTTAATGTGTCTTTTTATTATCTTTAAAAAGACAATGAGACACATTATTAGTTCATGAGGTTCAATTGTCCATTGTACCTCCAAAAAGCATTTTCTTCTTACCTCGGAAAATGTATTTAACTCTTACATAGCCTCCCAGCTAAAGCTTCATGTTCCAGTCTCCCACAGAACCAGGCACCGCACAGGCAATTAAGTGCTGGCCAATCAAATATAAACAGAAGTGCCGAGGGTCACTTCCTGGTCCTGACTTAACATTAGAATAAATAATCCCTCTCCCTGCATTTTTCAATTCTTCTTGCTGGAACGCAAATGATGTGGATGTTGCTGGGGCAGCCATCTAGGACCATGAAATGACAGCGACAAGTTGTGAATGGTAGAACCAAAAGAAGGGGGCTTGGGTTCCTGATAACTGGAGTTGCCATGCTGTCTGGTTCTACTACCAATATCATTACATGAGTAAGAAATCCTATTACCTTCTTTAAATCACTATTATTTTGGTTCTGTGTCACAGCAAGAAAAATTGTATCTTCCCTTCTGCAATATTTACTGGTGCTTAACAATGACTGGATAATACAGAATTTGTAAAAGTAACTTATCTTAGCAAACGAAGCTTTTATATGATAAATATGATGATATCACCAGAATATTAGAAACTCTGGTGTATTGTATATCCAAAACAAGAGTCAAAGCCATACTGAAAAAAAAAATATCTAACTGGGGAAATATTCAAAGGCTATTCAAACTTGCGTGTGCACCGAGTTGTTTGCTGTCATTGATTTCCAATTTACAGTTACCTCAAATTTAAAGTATAAGGGTCATATGCTAAGTAAGTAATAAAGAATTTATTATAAAGTGCTTGGAAATGGAACTCTAGATACTTTTCTTTGGCTTAAAAATAAAAGTGTTACCTCATTAATTATCACTTGAAAGAAATGAAGAAACATTCAAAACTGTTTAGAATAGATTTGAAATTTTGGAAGGAAATATCTAAAAATAAATTAAAATATCTTTATACAAAAAATAAAATTTGAAGATAAACTGATTTTGTAAATTAAATTTTTTATCTACTATGGTTGAAGAAAGCTTTTTTTTCTTTTTAAAGTAGCATGTTTTTCCAACCCATGGATACTATATTACAGATTTACTCTAGTGTAGCAGTTAAGAGGGTGTTCCTTATGCAGATTTGAATCACAGCCCTGCCACTTCTTTTTGTATGACTTTGAACAAGTTAATTTTGTCTTTCTGTACTTCTGTTCCCTTACTTTTAAGCAAGTATTTCTGTTCCTTTACTTTTAAGCAAGTATCTTTACTGATTATGATAAGATTGCTATAAGGGTTTAAATGAGTTATCACATATAAAAATACTTAGGTCTTGTCCACCATACACTGATCTGCCACACATGTGAGTTACAGGTTTTTTAATTAAATAATTATAGAAAAATAAAATTTATCCTTAAATGAAATGCAAAGATAAGTCAATAGCCAACTACGTACCAACATTTTGATGCAAATATTAAAATGAAACTTGAGACTCAAAGTTCTAAGTTATCTATGATGACCTCAGCATAAGGTTATCTATGATGACCTTAAAGTTTCCTCAATATGTCTGCATGAGTTTAGGAGTTCTTTCATGGCTGAGTTCAAGAGTTAGTTCATTGCTTTGGTTTGCCCAATCACTGCATCAGATAGACTGTTCCATATTTCTTCTGCATGTCCTCAGGGTATAACCAAATTAGGGGAGAGGAGATGATTTGGCACTCATAGTGATAGACAGGCATTGAGACTGCTGTATGTTTTGTGCTGCTACCGCAGAACACCCAAGCCTGGTAATTTATAATCAACAGAATTTTAATGGCTCAGAGTTCTTGAGGCTAAATCCAAGATCAAAGCATCACCATGTGGCAAAACCTTTCTTCCTGTATAATCACATTGATACAGAACTGCTGAGCTCCCAGCTAGACCCCCCCACACACACACTTAAGCCTGGAATCGTGGCCCTAAGTGAAAACAGCTGACCCCATTATTTTGCCCAAATGTTGCCTTTTTGGCCTGCCACACCCCTATCCTGTGCCCATCAAAAGACTTCAATTGGCAAAGCAGCACAAGTGGCTGAGCGGTGGGGATACAAGTAGCTAATTCAGATGGTGCGGCTTCAGGGAAAGATCACCTTCTTCCTGCACCATCCCCTTTCCAATTCCCATACCGCTGATAGCGGGGCCAGCACTGAGCCTGCTTCTGCCAGAGTGAAGCTACCAGCAGGTTCCAGAGTTCCCTCCAATTCCACCCTACCTTGCTTTCAAGCTCCCTCTAGAGGGGAGTGGTCAGCCAGCTGCCAGCTGAGTGAAATGAGCCACTCTCGTTCCTGCCGGTGAAGGCGGTCAAAGGTCAAGGAAATACTCCAGTCTCAACATGGCAGATGGTAGAGGGTAAGAGTGAAAGAGGGGACAGAACTTGCCCATTTATAACATTATTAATCCCATTCATGCAGGCAGAACCCTCATGACTTCATTAATGCTTTAAGATTCCATTTCTTAATTCTGTTACAATGACAATTAAATTTCAACAGGAGTTTTGCATGGGGCAAATATTCAAGACACAGCGGGAAGCCACCTGGTAGGGCCTGAAGGCTTCAGTACTGCTCAGAAGTAAGTGATGCTTCACTGATTTTCCCTCACCCATAAGAATATTTGATTTTGGTTCATATGATCACAGTTTATGGTAAGGGTCCTACAGCCTAGGCATATTTTAATAAGAAAATTGCTTTAGCATGACATGATTTGCTATATTGAAATAATACAGGTTTCCAAAATAATTTGAAAATCAGTGGTTCATTCTTGAGTATCCCATAAGTCATTTATTTAAAAACTCATTCTAAAACCTATTAGGATTGATGGTGAATATTCATATTAAGTTTTAGAAATCAATTTCATTTTTTAAATAAAAAATTTCTTAGTCCCTCTGATTTTCTAAACCTATATTTGATGGATTGATATTCAAATTCTCATTAGGCTAGACTTCCAATTGCTCAAACCCAGAATATGTTACTCATTTTAGAGCAGCTAAATATTAATATATAGTCTTTTGAGACACCAAGGACTTCAATTTTTTTCTTTTCTATCTTTTGTTTCCCCTTTCAGTCTAAAGATCTTTAATCCTTAACTAGAAAAAAGAAAAAGAAGAACTGAAGATTTCAGTTTCTTCACTTCATCATTGGCTTTTATTTCCTTTTGACCTGGCTCTGATCACAAATTTTTTTAAATTATGTTATTAGATTTGCAAATCTCATTTTGTGTTTTTTACATTTCTGTAAATGTATAGCATATTCTTGTGCATATTTTTCTATTTTTTCCTTACTTTTTCACATATTGCTTTTTTTTTTTTCTAAAGAGTTAAGGCCTTGCTCTGTCACACAGGCTGGAGTACAGTGGCATGATCACAGCTCACTGCAACCTTGACCTCCTCCACTCAAGCAATCCTCCCACCTCAGCTTCCCAAGTAACTGGGACTACAGGTGCAAGGCTATCACATCCAGTTTTTGGTTTGCTTGTATTTTGGTAGAGACGTGGTCTCACTTTGTTACCCAGACTGGTCTCAGACTCCTGGACTCAAGTGATCCACCCACCTTTACTTCTCTAATTGCTGGGATTACAGGGATGAGCCACCATTCCTGCCCACATATTGCCTTTTTCCTTAGTTAGCTTCAGCTCCATTTTTCATAAAACATTTTCTTATCCTTTTCTGAATTCCTGTTGAAATTTTAGTTAATTACGAAATTGTCTTATTTTCTAACTGCCTTCCATATGTTGAGTTTTTCTCCTTAGATCATGATACATGCTGTGTGTCTCCTTTATATATTAAAAATCTTACAGTCTCTCTTATGTAAAATGGTTATTAACTATCATATTTACCTTGTTTACTCAATAACTGATATGATGTATGACTTAACTATTTTGATTACTAAATATTAATTAACTTAATAAAATTAAATATTTAAGTTAAAATAATAGTAATCTTCTATTATACATTTATATAAATATAACTAAATGATGTATATTTAATGATGCATGATAAAGTTTGTTGATTCTTGGGAGTATGGAGTATATTCTGATTGAATATTTGAAGACATTTGAATGAAATATTAGAGAAAACTTGGAAAGTTTCTTCATCTGAGAATTAAAATGGTCATTAAATATCATTTTATTTCACAATCTGTTATACTTACTCCATACTTCCCTAAATGGGATTCATCAGCTAAAGATTGTTTCTGTGACCTGTTTCTTTAGGAAATTGCACATTTTTCATACAATGAGAGCCAGTGAATTAGTGGGTTGTGCTGAACTTCTAGGGATGTCCTTTAATTTTGCTGATTTTTTTGTGCGGAGGTCCTTGGGCTTAGAAGATTGGGTTGGCCATACTCATCTCTTCATGACCTGCTTCATCATCAGTCCATGTGTTCTAACATTCTTTTGTGTTTATTTTCACCTGTCATTTATTATTTATCTTATTTATTTACTCCTTTTATCCCCATTCACCACTTCTATTTCCCTTGCTCCAACAATTATTCTAATGTGTGACCTATGTATCATTTGTTTGGATGGATCCCTTAAAACATATAGAGGGTTTGAGTGTTTACATTTTTAATAGGCCTCATTGTGCTTTAAAGCTCATTTTGTCTCTTACCTTTTTTTCACACGGCACTGTTTTTCAGTCCCATCCATTTTGCTGTGTTAACATCTGGTTTGTTGTACAGCAGTTATTCATCATAGCTTTCTGTTGTGAGTGCCAACACTTTTTGATTATTAATGAGGAACAAATTTTAAAGTTATCTTTCACAGATACACCTTGGGTAATATTTAGAGTCATTTGTTCCCTGCTCATTTTTATTGTCTTTTGTTTCTTTAAACATTTTATGCATAATTTTTGGAGTTAATTTTGGTTATGGTTCTAAGTTCTTAGATTGTAAATGTTGTTTTTTATCTTTTTCATTGAGTTTCATTCATAGTTATTTACTTCCTCAGTATTTTGTCCTTTTTCTATTGTAAGTTCATGTTTTGCTGAAGATTATGGGAATCTTGAAAGGCAGGATTGAGGCTGCTTTCCTCTAGAATAGATTTGCATTTTTCTCTCTACTGGCAGTGAGTGCCATAATAGCCCTATGATTGACAGTACCTGTGGAAAACCCTACACCATGTTAACAATTAAGTCCCTTCCAACCTGGGACCACTTTAATTGTTATCTTGGTGTAGGGTTTTCCACAGGTACTGTAAATTTTAAGCCCATACCACATGAGGGCAGATCAATGATTTTAAATTCTCTGGCAGCCTTGGAGCTATCGCTGAGCAGTCATTTTCCTCATTATCTCTCTTTGCCTACAGGTGGATTTTTTTTTTCAACTACTCTTTCACTAAGGTAGAATTCTGTTAAGAATTGCAGCTTAATGCAAGGGTTTCAGGTTTACCCGCTCTCCTCTTTATTTCTCTCTCTCTCTTTCTGTCCTTTCTCTCTTTTTCTCTTTCTCCCTTCCTTCCCTTTCTCTCTCCTTCCCTCTTCTTTCTTTTCTTTCTTCTTTTGTTCTTTCTCTTCTCAATCTTTCTTTCATTCTTTTTTCTCAATTTTTCTTTCTCTCTTTCTCTTTCTTTTATTTTTTCTTTCTTTGAGTCTCACTCTCTCACCCAGGCTGAAGTGCAGTAGCATGATCTTGGCTCACTGCAATCTCCGCTTCCCGGGTTCAAGCGATTCTTGTGCTTCAGCCTGCAGAGTAGCTGAGACTACAGCTAAGTCCCACCATGCCTTGCTAATTTTTGCATTTTTAGTAGAAATGGGGTTTCACCATGTTGGCCAGGCAGGTCTTGAATGCCTGACCTCAAATGAAGGTCCTTGAGGACCTTCCCAAAGTGCTGGATTATAGATATGGGCCACCACAACCAGCCCAAGACCTATCTTTCTTTTCTCCTGTTAAATCAAAATTTCCAAAACTGTGAATTCCTGCTTTTGTTCCTAAGCATTTGTTCCTAAGCAACCCTAACTTTAAAGCTTTATTCCTTTTCCAGTTTCAGTTCCACATTGTTGGTTATCGTTGTTGTTTTTGTTTGTTTGTTTGCCTTTGGACATGTATCTTATTTTCCAGAGAGCTCAGAAATTCATTTAAAAATGCTGATTTTATCTTTATCCTAAGAGAAATGTTCATTGAATTGGAGAAATACAGGAGTGAAGAGAAGGCATGTGAGGGGAGGGGAGATGAAACAGTTTCATTCCAGAATTTTTTTTTTTTGGCTGCAGAATGAAAAATAGATTGAAGGAGGTGTAGCTGAGGAAAACAAGTAAATAAATATAGATGACTGCTATTGCAGTCACTTAGAGAAAGTATTTATGGTAAGGTACTCTAACCTTGTGGCAATAGAGCTGTAGAAAACTCTCATATTCAATAAATATTTAGGAGATAAAAATGAATAGATGTTGTTGAGAATTGGGTGGGATTAATAAAACAGGATTGCTGGCATATGTAAATGACAGTTAAGGAAACCCAGATGAGGGTAGATTTGTGAGGTCAATGGTTTAGTTTGGGGCAAGTTGATTTTAAGGTATCTCTGAGATTTTTCAAGCAGAGATTTCAGTTAGGCAAATTCAGTATAATGTCCAGGGTTCTGAAGAGAAGTAGCTTGTGGATGTAAACTTGAGTGAGTCTTTGTGTGTGTCATTGTTTTTGCTTTGATGGTCATTGAAGAGATGGGTGTTGATGCATTCAGTCTGAGAGCACATGGAAAGGGAAAAGAGATTCTAGGATTGAACTTTAAGAAATTGTGACACTGAAAATCTAGGCAGAGAAAGATGCGGCAGAAAGGTAAGATAAAGGTAAGATGAGCGTACTGGTGTGGACACTAAGGGGAAAGTTTATTTTTTAAAAAAGTGAAACAGTATACTTAGAATGTCAATTTTCCCGTTAATCTATAGATTTAATAAAATTCCTGTCAAAATCTCAGCAAAAGATAGACATACACAAGTTTACTTTAAAATTTATGTGAAAAGGCAGAGGTGATAGAGTAGCTGAAACAATCTGAAAAATAATAATGAAATTGGAGGAATCACTCTACTCAAAATTAAGGTTAACCACATAGTTTCAGTAACCCAGAAAACGTGGTATTGGTGAGCAGTAGACACACAAATCAATGGAACAGGATACAGACCCAAAAGTAGAAGCACACAAATATGCCCAAGTGATTTTTTATAAATGTGCAAAAGCAGTTCAGTGTAAGATCATCTTCCAACAAGCAGGGCTGGAGCAACTGGACATCTGCAGAAAAACAACAACAAAACCTCAGCCCAAGTCTCAGGCCTTGTGCAAAAATGACTAAAAATATATTACAGACTTTAATGTAAAACTATAAGAATGTAAAATATGTCACCAAAAGATGTGAATTTTTTTTAAAACATAGGAGTAAACATTTGGAATCTAGGGCTAAGTGAGGAATTCTTAGATTAGACACCAAAAGGACAACCATAAAAGGAAAAATTTATAAATTAGACCTCATCAAAATTTAAAATTTTGCTCTCAAAGAAAAACATTAAGAGGATAAAAAAGAAAAGCTACAGAGTTGGAGGAAATATTTGCAAACCATATATCTGACAAAGATTTGTCCAAGAGTATTGACAGAAGCTTTACTCATAATAGGTCCAAACCAGAAACAATTTGCATGTCCTTCAGTCAATAGGTAAATGGTCAAATAAACTGTGATAAGTCCATACCATGGAATATTACTCTGCAATATAAAGGAACAAACTGTAGCTTGGATGGATCTTGGAGGAACTCTACTGAGTGAAAAAAATCCAATTCCAAAAGTTTATATAATGTATGATTCTGTTTATAAGACATTCTTAAAATGACAAAATTTTAGAGATAGAAAACTGATTCGTGGTTGTCAGATGTTAGGAATGGAGGGTGGGGTGGAAGTAAATGTGGTTATACAAGAGCAATAGGAGAAAATCTTTGTGGTGATGGGACTGTCTTGTATCTTTACCGGTGGATACATGAACTTACACATGATAAAATTGCAGAGAAATGAGCACATGCATGCACACACACAGGCACACAGATGCATGTAAAGCTGGAAAAATCTAAATAAGATCAATGGATTGTATCCATGTCAATATCCTGGTTGTAATGTTGTACATTACTAAACTATAGTGTTTCTATAGGGAGAAACTGGCTAAATGATTCGAGGGATTCCTCCCTATTATTTCTTAGAACTGCATGCACTTTTAGAATTATCTCAAAACAAAAAGCTTAATTTTAAAAAAGAATGGAAGTATAGAAATTCACTACAATGAATACACACTTGGATTTAGTAAGCAATTTCAATGCTTTTTGAAGACTGACATGAATGATGGCTTGGTGAATAGAAGAAGACAGAGAGAAACTCATTAGGAATCAAATCCATCTACCTTGCCAACATTCAAAGAAACTAGGGACATGAATATGCCTGGTTTGAGTAAAAGTATGTGTGAGACATGGGAATGCAAATAGAGAGATTAGTTATGAATATGTTCATTGTGCAGACTACTGCCCCTATCCCCCCCGCCCAAGTCCCCAGCCTAAAAAGCATCTGACAGCCAGGTATCCAGGCATTACCCCATACCATCTCCCCAAAGCCCCCTCCTCTACTGCCACTCTCCACTCCTCTCGTTCCTCAACCCTCCTCACCCACCCCTTCCCCATCCCAGGTAAAAAGTGATGTCCTTTCCAAAAAGGTTCTGTGAACTTTTTAGGGAAAGGCTGGGCAACTAGTTTAGGGGGTCCATGCTCCAGAGTAAAGCCCATGAACTCTAGCATTCATAGGATTTCATAGAGCAACAGCAATCTCCCCATCCACTCATAGTAAAGCAAAGGTCATCTCTGTAAAATGAAGATTCTAGCCATATCTGGTGTGTATGAGAATGGCAAGAATTAAATAAAAGAGTAGATATGAACCCAGGTTCGAAACACGTAGTAGGCTATGCAAAGTTTGGTTAGTGAAAATAGAACAACAACATCAGTATTAATCTCAGGAGGAAACAGTACAATGGAGAGCAGGGCTGCCAAGACTGCAGGAGGGAGTGGGGAGACACTACAGAGGGTTAAAGTGCTATGTGCAGTGGCTACCGCCACCTGCAGTCCTCTTCTCAATGCAGCCACTCCTGCTAAGCCCCTTCTGCCCTCGTTCAGGTTTTCACTTGGCCAGAGGTCGCTCCAGGATTTTGTTTTTTTATGAGGACTTACAGTTAGATCACCTGCCCAAATTCTTTCTGTGCCTGTCTGCCATGACATCAAGACAGCTGGTAGAGTTGGAATCAGGAACTCTTTCCTCCTCTCAAATAATTGGAATGTTGAAAATTAATCTAAGGAGTGAGGGAGGTAAGCATCTCTTTGCTTTTCTCCTTCCATAATCTCCTCTTCTGAGACACCAGGCCTTGGGCTAGACTTTCTTGTCGACATTCAGATACTAAAGGAGTCACTGGCAGTCACTGAACTCCGGTGAGCCTTTTTCCTAATCCGTAAAATGGGCTCCAACAATTTAATCTGAAGCCAGTATCACTAAATTCTGTTTGCCTTAAAAGCTCATTTTACATAATAATTAATTACCCAGTGACAAAGGGCTTACAGTATAACATTTCTATGGGAAACCACAAGAGCTTCATTTTTATCCTTAAAGTCAGTTCTAATTTGTTTTTGTTCTTAAATATAACAATTTAGACTCCCACCAAAAGGTTATTTTAATCTAATTTTATGGTCATTATTATCTAATTATAATGAGTTGTTACATATTTTTTTAATGTCAGGCTACTAAATGAGAAGATAGTTATTTAAAATGAAACAATGGTAGTGGACTTTTAACAGAAACAAAATGGGTTTATTAAATGTCTCAGTCAGTATATTTGTAGAAATTATATTTATACAATAGAATTAAAAATTAAATGACTAGTAGAAACAGAGTAAAGGAAAACAGTAAAAAAATGGTAGAAAATTTTTTCAGTAAATATTACATTTTGAACATAAATTATTAATTTTTACATTGGAATAGTACCATGATTTTATGCTTTTGAATAATTTAAAATAATTTTACCGCCGGGCGCGGTGGCTCACGCCTATAATCCCAGCACTTTGGGAGGCCGAGGCGGGTGGATCACAAGGTCAAGAGATCGAGACCATCCTGGTCAACATGGTGAAACCCCATCTCTAATAAAAATACAAAAAATTAGCTGGCCATGGTGGCACGTGCCTGTAATCCCAGCTACTCAGGAGGCTGAGGCAGGAGAATTGCCTGAACCCAGGAGGCGGAGGTTGCGGTGAGCTGAGATCGCGCCATTGCAGTCCAGCCTGGGTAACAAGAGCGAAACTCCGTCTCAAAATAATAATAATAATAATAATAAAATAAAATAATTTTACCTTGAAAAAATGTGGGTAAACAATGAAAAAGATAGTTTGCATTTTCTCATACGTAGAAGAAATATATTTTTTTAATTAAAAAAAAACTCTTATGTGAGCTTTTATTTTAATTTATCTATCCTTATGGGGCTACAACAAATGAACCCCACTATAGTTTCCATTTGCTTTTTTACTTGATTCTCTAATATTCCCTTCTTTCTTTTATTTACCTATAAAAGTCTTAGGCAGCTTTTTTATAAAAATCAGCAGCCAATAGAATACCCTTCATACAGTGTAGTAAAGAAAAAATATATCTTTATTATACCAGTTTGTCTCAAGGGAATTCATGACATGCAGAAGCTTATTGCTAACTGGCTCAGATAAATTGTCCAGATACAAAATGTTCCCAATAGTGTTCTCTACAGAACGTACTTTTTTGTCATCAGTAAAAATGCTGTCTGAGTTTTGAAAAGGTGTTATTATAGTAAGATGAATATAATAATCAATATCTTTTTCTCTAGCTTTTGCTTCTATCAGTCTTTTCTCTATCTCTTACTGGTCACTGAAATTTTGAAAGTAAAAAGCAAGCTAGTGCTGAAGTAGTTGTTTTTAAGTATTTTAAAGACTCATTTCCTCTTCCTTGGTTCACACCCTGATGAAAATTCCAGGGAAGGACACAGTACAGAAATGTCCTTGAAAGTATATGTATAATCAGTGGAATTGTATTCCACTGGGAGTGATTATTTTTTTTAATCACACAGTTTACATTAGTGGATAATGAGCCCCCATAAATCCAAAGTTCTCAATGCCCAAATACTTTTCATCTCATAACTGAGATTGTGTTAAACACTCTGAAGTGCAAACTTTTGCTTGAAACAACTCCGATTTGTTTATTATAACCTGAATTAACCCTCATCAAACTAATTTTAGGTGTATCATAAGAACAATGGATATGCTTTCTTAAAAATAATAGTAATCTTTTAATAAAACATGGGTGTTCATGACTTAAAGGAGCCTTTAGAGGATTATTTTTGTAAAACAATGACTAATTTCATAGTAGAAAAGAATCAAACAATAAGTGACACTTTAAAATAAAATAGAGATGTACTGTGTAGATCTATATTTTTATAAAACTTTAAATTGTATTTCAAACAGATTTTATTGTATGTCTTTGCTTGTTAAAAAATGTATTTTGTGAATAACATATTTTTAAAAAAACAATTATGAATAATAGCTTTACCCCAATTCATTAGAAGTTCTCTTTAAAAAAAAAAAGTTTTCGTGAATAAATTATAGATGGTTCCCAACTTATGACAGTTTGACTTATAATTTCTTGACTTTACCATGGTGCAGGCTGCCATTTGTTTTGCTTTTCAGAAAAAAAAAAATGACAATGACTTTGTCTTAAAATAATAAGAATTGCATTCTGCTTTCATTTTCAGTATGATATTCAGTAAATTACAGGAGATATTCAAAATTTTAGTATAAAATAAGCCTTGTATTAGATGATTTTGAGCAACTGTAGGCTAACATAAGTATTCTCAGCACTTTTAATATATGTTAGGCTAAGCTATGATGCTCTGTAGGTGAGGTGTATTAAATGCATTCTTGACTTATGATATTTTCAACTTATGATAGGTTTATTGGAGTAACTCCAAGAGCATCTGTACATGTAACATGTAATTTTTGACATGGAGATAATAACCCAGGGTGTAGGAGGCATAACCTCAGCCTCTTTGTACCTTAAATTGAATTTGTAACTACGAAACATACAGAGAAAAAAAAAATGATGCAATGCAACAACAAAAATAAGCTGTGAAGTAGTGGTGTTAAAGGAAACCCTTTACATTACATGTTGATGCTAATTGTCTCAATTAAAGACAAGTGTTACCTTTTTAACATTAAGTGAAAAGAAGCTAGGCAAGAACACATTGCAATGCCATAATATTGCTCTTAGAAATTGACATTTAAAAATGATTGCCATTAACACTCATTACTATGGTTACAGTCAAGAATTCAAATTTTTTTTGTCCTTCTCACAGTTGTTTCAAAGTAGTTGAAAGGAACAGAAGATCTAAAAATAGGCAGGTGAGGCTATAATACTGGAATAATATAAAACAATCACAAGAAAGCTTATGTATTTTATAAACATATTATCCAATATGGTGGCCATATTTGCCTATTTAAATTTAAGTTAATTAAGACTAAATTAAACTAAAATTCAGTTTTTTAGTAATGCTAGTTGTGTTTCTTATGCTCAGTATTCATTTATAGCTAGCAGCTGTCATATGGACACTATAGATACAGATTTCCATCAGTACAGAAAATTCTACTGGACACTGCTGTTTTATAATCACCAACTTTTTTAAGTTACCCATGAAATACTATATTATGTATTGGGGGTTATCCATATTTTATAAAGTAGCAATGACATCATAGAAATATGCTTCCACAGTATTGAAAGGCTATGTAATCTCATGAGAGGAACACAAAACTCAGACTCACATAATTCTAGATTCTAATCTTAACTCTGCTGGGTGATCTTGGACATAAGTCTTTTTGTTTCTAAGCCTTTGTTCCTTTATTTGCAAATTGTGGTAACAAAATGCTTGCCTCACATGAAGTTTATGAATATTAGAAATAATGTATGTAAAGGTGTTTCCTACAGTGCCTGACATATAGTTGGTATTTACTTATGGTTGTTATTATTTTTATTAATTAACAAAGGAGAAGACAGTAAAGCTGTTGGTGGTCCTACACTCAAGTCATGCTCTTGCATAAAAGGTGAATCTTCATTTTCTGGAAAAAATATCTTATAAGGCCTCAGCTCATTTTCATAGTATCACACCAAAAATGTTTATGATCATAGTAATCACTAGAATAGTGAGGAAATGACCAAGCTAGGATAGGAAAATGTATAACCACAAAGGAATCAGTGAGTCAGAAAGAGGATAATGAGAATTTTAAATGGTATGAAGCAGAAAAGACAGATCACTTTAAAGAAGGACACTTATATGCAAGAATAGAAAGGAAGAACTAATCTCAGATACAGTTCCTCCTGGAAATATACCAGAAAGATATGTGAAAACATAATGACACAATCAAATAGGGAAGGGAAAATGATTTCTCACTATAAGACTGTGAGGAAACAGGTTTTCTACACAATTATTTTTCCTGTCTGAGAGAAGCCATAGATCTAAAAGATTAAAGAGAAAAAAATAAGGCAAAACTGCAGCAGAACATCTACTCCAGGTGTGCTTCCTAACCTTACCCATGTCCTTCTAAACTGATGTGCCATTTTTTTTAATACATAAAATGAATAGGATGAATTATCTATTTAATCCCTTCAGATTTAGTACATATTGTTCATGGTAAGACGTTTGGGCTCTGATAACCAAAATGTGCACCCTCTGAGAAGTTTCATCACAAAAAGGCACTCTTGTAAAGTCATGTGGTTCAGTTGCCTGGAGGGGTATATATGAAGGATAACATGGTAATGGAGAACAGAAGAGTCACATGTCACTGTGGCCAAAGCTTCCATAACCGAGAATTAAGGAATCAATGTGATAAAACTGCAGGATAAGGAGGGATCTCAGGTATTGCCTGTATATTCCATGGGGAAAACCAGCTGTTTGAAATTAACCTGGACACTGGAAGAGATACGGTGGTTGGAAAGGACAGCAAAGCATCCCTTTTATATAAGACTGAGGCTTTTTAACATCCAGAATTTGGATAAAACAAGAAGCAGAGTGAAAAATTTGGGCAGAAAATGTTGAGACAGTGCAGTCTTCAGACTCAGGAATAAATTTCCATTTGATCTGGAGAAGTAAAGTCAAGATAAAATAAAGAAAGAAATGAGACCTATTACTGTAACCCAACACATGTGTATAGAATCCCCATATTTGCCATGAAAGTATTAGGTACTGAGGATGCAGTGATGACCAAAGCTATCACAATCCCAGCCTTTTGAAACTTAACAACCATCTGTGTCTAAAAACAGATAATTTTATTTCAGTCACCGTTAATATTGTTCCTTTAATAAACACATATATTATATATATAATACTCTTATTAATAAAGGCATTTGTTTGGAAAAATCAGTTATGTAAACAGCCTATTGTAAAACCTCATTTACCGTCTGATTAAGTACTGCAAGGAGTTAATGAAACTCACCAGAAGATGGCAATACATAACTTCCTACCTCTGCTGTTATAATTGCTAAGGCCAAAAAAGCATTATCAGATTTACAGAATTTTATTGATAAGTAGGTGGCTAAAAAGTGCAATGTTATAAAAATCTCAAATCTGAAGGCACATAAAAAGACATCTCTTTGATCTCCTTGCTCTCTTTATCCTTTTCTTATTTTCAACAATGTAGAAGATTCAACAATGGCAAAATTTATGAACAGAAAATATTAATACAATTGTCCTATCAAAATTAGTTGTTTTCACATTTGAAACTTTAGCCTGAATATGTATTTATTGTATTATAAAAATATTCAAGTGCTTTTATTTTTCTTGAAAGGCAATTCACAATTTTAGCCTCGATTAGTTATGCAAGGTAGGTTTTATTTTCTGGTTTAAACTCAAAATAAAAATATTTTAGTTATTTGGTCAGTTTTTTTTTTAATGGAACCAGCTAAACATTCAATTATTTAAGTCAACTCATACCCTTAATATGAATAATAGTAATAATAATCTAAAACTATAAGTGAGTCGGTCACATTCATTAAAATGTGGGGAAAAACCTATTATCTATTCAAGCAGAAAAGTATTATTACCCTAGACATCTAAAAGTGATTGAATAATAAGGATTTATGTTTAATTTCAGTGGATGTTGTGGTTGCCTAGAGTTAAACCTATTGAAAAAAAAGGGAGATACAATAAAAACTGTAAAATTTTGCTTTTCCCTTTGTGGAAGTAAAAAACACATTATAGCTCCCAATAGAGATAGGTTGAATATGCTGTTTGTCAGAAATAAATGCACTAAAGTTCTGGCGTAGTATGTAGAAAATGACAAAAAACTCAAGCAGTATCTGTTGCATCTTTTCCAAACTTAACACTAAAATACATTAGACCAGGCAAAGTTGTGGGAATGAAACTAAAACAACATCCATAATTTAGGAAGAATTTTACTCACTATAAAATGATGGAACTGGATAAGAAATGAAATCAGTTACTCATCCTTGTCTGACATACTAAACTCAGAGAGAACTGTCTTTCCTTTCTCTGCAAAGGGAAGTTCTATTTTTATGGTGAATCCAGAAAACCAAGTATGCATTACTAACCGGAGTAATAATAACAAAGTTTTTTTACAGGTTTGAAAAATGATTTAACTAAGTAGATCAAAAGTATACATTTTTACAGGCAAATCAATTTATAATCCAGATGTCCTGATTTTTATTAATGCTATATCTACCCTTGGTTCATAAGAGTAATATTGTATATCTTGAAGGTGTGGCGTCTCTAATGAACAAAAATTCCTGACTCTTCCTCAATTTCCCTCTCCACATATTTCCAGGAATTCTTTGAAATGTTATCAGTTATAATATGAACCCATAAATCTTACCAAATGTAATGAGCAGCCTCTGTCAAACTTTAAGTAAGAGTTATTAAGCCAATTAATTTAAATATATTAAATATATAAGCATAAGCAGTAAGAAAATACAAAATCATTATAAGTACACTAGATAATAGAAGGAAAAAAGAAAAAATACACTAAATCTGCATTGCTCATATATAAGATTCAATTGATACTATCTAAACATATAGCAAATATGAAAATACTAAAGTTAGGTAGAAGTAACAACAGCAAGATTTTGGAGTAGGCAATCTCAGCCCTTGTTGCTCTACAAAAACAATGACTTAACCATTATCTGTAGGCCAAAAATAGCTCTGGGAGAGCTCCAGAGTCTAATAAAGAAGCTGTACCAAGCCCATGGAGCACAAAAACTAAGAATAGCCTTATAGAAAAGAGTAGGAAGCATTTTACCTGTGTCACCTCATATCTCAGGCCTGCAAGCTCAACATCAAGATAAATCTTCTTGGTTGCAACTTCTCCCCCGGGTAAAAAAGGAGGATAGAAAGATACTATGGTCCTTACCACTGCCACAGATGCCCACAGCCTTCACCACAGAAAACCCCCACAGTCTTTGCCAGTGCAAATCTCAGCTACTGGAGCTGATAAAGTCCATGCCATTGTGCCCTGACCTCCTGCCCTGGCACCACATGCACACCCATCCTCCAAATCTGTTGCCATCCACCCTGGATCTGATGCTGACCATATCCTTTTAACCCAATGGAGTGCACCCCAAATCAAATTTATCACTACTGTGTGCCCCCAGAACCAGTGTTCCTATACATTCCCTGAAACTGGTGCCTACACATGTCCCCATAATTTACATATCCCACCCACACCTAGCACCATTGTACTCACTAGGAGGTGAAGGTCATTCCCCATAGAAGTCAGTTCATAAAGGCTGGGCGCGGTGGCTCAAGCCTGTAATCCCAGCACTTTGGGAGGCCGAGGCGGTTGGATCACGAGGTCAACAGATCGAGACCATCCTGGTCAACATGGTGAAACCCCATATCTACTAAAAATTACAAAAAATTAGCTGGGCAAGGTGGCGCGTGCCTGTAATCCCAGCTACTCAGGAGGCTGAGGCAGGAGAATTGCCTGAACCCAGGGGGCGGAGGTTGCGGTGAGCCGAGATTGCGCCATTGCACTCCAGCCTGGGTAACAAGAGCGAAACTCCACCTCAAAAATAAAATAAAATAAAGAAGTCAGTTCAGAAAGTCTGGAAAAGGTGAGTGTTTCATCAAATACACAGATGTCATTTAAATAACAAGAAGTATCAGGAAAATACAACATTTCCAAAAGAGCATAGTAAATTTTCAGTAACCAACACCAAAGAAATTGAGACCTATGAATTATGAGACAAAGAGAAATTCAAAACAGTTGAATTTTTTTGTTTTTTTTTTGAGATGGGGTCTCACTCCTTCACCCAGGCTGGAGTGCAGTGGCATGATCTCAGCTCACTGCAACCTCTGCCTCCCAGGCTTAAGCGATACTCCCACCTCAGCCTCCTTAGTAGTGGGAACTACAGGAATGCACCACCATGCATAGCTAATTTTGGTATGTTTTAGTAGAGGCAGGGTTTCACCACATTGCCCAAGCTGGTCTCAAACTTCTGAGCTCAAGAAATTCACCTACCTTGGCCTCCCAAAGTGCTGGATTGCAGGAGTGAGCCACCATGCCCAGCCTTCAAAATAGTTGTTTTAAAGAGGCTTAGTGAGCTACAAGAGAATATAGATAAACACCTCAACAAAATTAAGAAAACAATATGAAGAAAAGAGAAGTTCAAAAAGAGATATTCATCATAAAAAAGAACTAAACAAGTTGAAGAGTTCAAAAATACAATGAGAGGAGTTTTTAAAAATAAGATAAAGAGCCTCATAGTAGACTCAATCAAGAAGAAAGAATCAGTGAACTCAAAGACAGATCACTTACCCTACAGTACTTATGGGACACCAGCAAACAAACTAACTTATGCCTACAGGATACCCAGAAGGAGAAGAGAGAAATATTAAAGGAGGGTTATTTGAAGACATAATGAACAAAAAGTTTCCAAATCTGGGGAGGAAAATAGTCATCTAGATTTATGAAGCTCAATATTTTCAAAGAGGATTAACCTAAAGAAGACTCTCCAAAGACATTATAATCAAATCATTATAATAAAACTCTTTCTTTTTTTTTGCAACAAAGAAATCAGAGTCTATTTTTTTTTCAATGGGGAAACAATGTTTGAAGAGATGATGGCGAAGGATTTTTTCTTTCTTTCTTTTTTTTAAAGAAAGGAAAAAAGGAGTGAAGGAGAGGAAGAAAGAGGAAGAAAAAGAGGGAGAGAGAATGGGAATATAGCTTTATTCTAAAAATGGGTATTAATAATGGCCGATCAATATTTTGTGTATTTAAGGTAGAGAATGTATATTTTATGTATTTAAAATGGAGAGCTCTATAAATATTTATTGAGTTTACTTGTTCCAAATCTGAGTTCAAGTCCTGGATATCTTTATTAATTTTCTGTCTCGTTGAGTCTAAATCTCTTTATGAGTCATGTATCTGGGTGTTAGGATCGTTAGCTCTTATTGTTGCATTGATCCTTTTACCACTATATCTTTGTTGCTTTGAAATCTATTTTATCAGATGCAAGAATTGCAACTCCTGCTTTTTATTTATTTATTTTTGCTCTCCATTTAGTTGGTAAATCTTTCTCCATCCCTTTGTTTTAAGACTTTGTGTATCTTTGGATGTGAAATGGGTCTGGATGTAGCATACCGTTGGGTTTTGGCTGTATCTTTTGATTGGGGGATTTAGTCGACTTAAATTTAGGGTTACTGCCATTTGATGTTAACTGGCTATTTTTTCCATTCGTTGATGTAAATTCTTCTTCATGTTGATGCTTGTTGCTGTTGATGCTCTTTACTTTTTGGTATATTTTTAGAAAGGCTAATACTGTTTGTTCCTTTCTATGTATAATGCTTCTTTCAGAAGCTCTTGTAAAGCCGGCATAGTGGTAATAAAATCTCTGAGTACTTGCTTGTTCATTAAAGATTTTATTTTTCCTTCAATTGTGAGGCTTAGTTTGGCAGGATATGAAATTCTGGGCTGAAAGTTCTGTTCTTTAAGGAAGTTGAATATCATCCCCCACTGTCTTCTGGCTTGCAGGGTTTCTGCTGAGAGATCTGCTGTAAGTCTGATAGGCTTCCCTTTGTGGGTAACCTGACCTTTCTCTCTGGCTGCCCTTAGTATTTTCTCCTTTGTTTCAACCCTGATGAATCCAACGATTATGTGCCTTGGGTTGCTCTTCTTGAGGAATATCTTTGTGGTGTTTTCTGTATTACCTGGAGTTGAATATTGTCCTGCTTTGCTAGATTCAGAAAGTTTTCCTGAATAATATCCTGAAGAGTGTTTTCTAGCTTGGATTCATTCTCTTCGTCATATTCAGGTACACCTATCAAATGTAAATTAGGTCTTTTCACATAGTCCCATATTTCTTGGAGACTTTGCTCATTCCTTTTTATCCTTTTTTCTCTATTCTTGTCTTCTCGTTTTATTTCATTAAGTAGGTCTTCGACCTGATATCCTTTCTTCTGCTTGATCAATTCAGCTATTCAAACTTGTGCATATTTCACTAAGTTTTTGTGTTGTGTTTTTCAACTCCGTTAATTCATTTATATTCCTCTCTATGCTGTCTATTCTTGTTAGCATTTCATCAAACCTTTTTTCAAAGTTCTTGGTTTCTTTACATTGGGTTAGAACAAGTTCTTTTAATTCCCAGAAGTTTCTTATCATCCACCTTCTGAAGCCTACTTCTGTTAATGGCACACAGTCCTTTTCCATCAGGGCTTGTTCCATTGCTGACAAGGAACTGTAATCCCCTGTAAAGGGAAAGGGGTTCTGATTTTGGGTATTTTCAGCCTTTTTAGGCTGGTTTCTTCCCTTTGTTATAAATTTATCCATCTGTCGTCTTTACAATTACCACCTTTCTAGTTGGGTTTCTGAGTGGATGCCCAGTTTATTGATTCCCAGTGCTGGAATCCAAGCAACCCACTGTGCCGACCAAAACAGCAGCAATAAGACTGCTGGTGCTCTTCTGCCTGGGAATCTCATTATAATAAAAATCAAGGACAAAGAGAATTTTTAAAGCAGCAAGAGAAAAACAACTCATCACATATAAGGAAATCAATGCAAGACTGTCAATGGATTTCTCAGCAAAAACAAAAATTGCAAGCCAGAAGAAAGTATGAAGATATATGTAAAATACCAAAAGATAAATGAAACTTCCAACTAGAAAAATTTCATTTAAAATAAAGGAGAAATAAAGTCTTTCCCAGAAAAACAAAAACTGGGGGTGTTCATTGCCACTAGACTTATATTACAAAAAAATAATTGAAGGAGTTCTTTAAATTAAAACAAAAACACTCTACAAGCAACATTATAGCACACCAAAGCATAAATTTTACTGGTAAAGATAAACTCAGACAAATACAGAATAATGTAACACTGTCATGTAGGTACATAAGTTATTTTTAACCCAAATATAAAAGTTAAAAGATAAAAATTTATTAATAGACACAGTATAAAAATAAATTAACTCTGACTACAAAAATACAAAGTGTGAATGTGGGCAGTAAAAGTGTAGTTTTGTATGTGATTGAAGTTAAGTGCTCATCGACTTAAAATAGATGGTTAGAACTGTAAGAGATTTTATTTAAACATTGAAGTAATCACAAAGAAAAAAATACCTATAATAGATACACAAAGTATAAAGAGAAAAGAATCCAAGCAAATCACTCACTCCAAAAGTATCAGATAATAAAGGGAAAAAGCAAAAGAGGAAGAGAGAAACAACACAAATGCAAGGCACACAAAAAACAATTAATGAACTAGTAATAGTAACTCCTCACTCATAAATAATTACTTAAACTGTGAAACTTTAAACTTCCCAATCTAAAGCCACAGAATGGCTGAATAGATTTAAAATACAAGATCCAGTAAAGTGCTGTTTCCTAAAGACTCACTACAGACTTAATGAAACATATAGAATGAAAGTAAAAGGATGAAAAAGTGCAGATGAAACATTCTCCAGAATATATAATGTTAGATTATAAAACAAGTCTCAACAAATTAAAGAAGGTTGACATCATGCTACATAACTTTTCCAACCACAATGGAATAAAACTAGAAATTAATAACAGTAAGAAAATCAGAATAGTCATAAATATGTGCAAAACAAACAACACAAATATGTGAAAATTGAGTCAAAGAGAAAATCAAGAGGAATTTTAGAAATACCTCGAGACAAATGAAAATGAGAGCACAACACATCAAAACCTATGCGATGCAGCAAAAGTAACTCTAAGAAGGAAATATGTAGCCATAAACACCTATAATAGAAAAGAAGAAAAGTTTCAACTAATCAACCTAATTTTATACCTTAAGGAATCAGAAAAAGAAGAACTAAGCCCAAAGGTAGCAGAAGGAAGGAAATAATAAAGACACACATACACACACACACACATACACACAAGATTAACATATAATCATGATAGAATGAAGATGAACTACATCTTTTACATGAAGAAATGCAAATAGTCTAAACTTCAGACTAAATAAATTTCAGATTGACTGTCAAAACAAAATGTGAGTCTGTTGTATACAAGAGGTATGTTTAAAATAGAGCGACTGAAAGTTTGAAGTATTTTTAAATAAGCAAAAAAAGTTCCAAGCAAATATTAACAACAAAAGTAACAAATTCATACTCTTGGTATCAGACAGGGCAATTAAAGTAAGAAAAATCATTAAACAAGACAGAAAAGTATCTTATAGGGTAGGAAATGCACAATTAAATTCTAATAGCTCTGGGATATTTATCAACTGATATATCAAAACTCATTAAGCAAAACGCAAACTACAGGAAATAAAAAGAAAATAGAGACACATTAGTAATTAAGTCTTTTTTAGTTAATGTATTTATTATACTTTAAGTCTGGGGTACATGTGCAGATCATGCAGGTTTCTTACATAGGTATGCACATGCCATGGTGGTGGTTTGCTGCATCTATTCCCTCGTCATCTGTATGAGGTATTTCTCCTAGTGCTATCCCTCCCCAAACCCCTGACTCCCTGCTAATCCTCCCCTAGCCCCCCACCCACCAAGCACCAGTGTGTGATGTTCCCCTCCTTGAGTCCATGTGTTCTCATTGTTCAACACCCAGTTATGAGTGAGAACATGTGGTGTTTGGTTTTCTATTCTTGTGTCAGTTTGCTGAGAATGATGGTTTCTAGTTTCATCCATGTCCTGCAAAGGACATGAACTCATTATTTTCTATGGCTGCATGGTATTCCATGGTGTATATGTGCCACATTTTCTTCATCCAGTCTATCATTGATGGGCATTTGGGTTGGTTCCAAGTCTTTGCTATTGTGAACAGTCCCACAATAAATATATGTGTGCATGCGTCTTTGTAATAGAATGATGTATAATCCTTTGGGTATATACCTAGCAATGAGATTGCTGGGTCAAATAGCATTTCTATTTCTAGATCCTTGAGGAATCGCCACACTGTCTTCCACAATGGTTGAACTAATTTACACTCCCACCAACAGTGTAAAAGCAGTCCTATTTCTTCACATCTTTTCCAGCATCTGTTATCTTCTGATTTTTTAATGATCACCATGCATTGCTCTAATTACCAGTGATGATGAGCTTTTTTTTCATATGTTTGTTGGTCTCATAAATGTTTTCTTTTGAAAAGTGTCTGTTTATATCCTTTGCCCACTTTTTGATGGGGTGGTTTTTTTCTTGTAAATTTGTTTAAGTTTTCTGTAGATTCTGGATGGGTAGCTTGCAAAAACTTTTTCCCATTCTGTTGGTTACTGGTTCACTCTATTGATAGCTTCTTTTGCTGTGTGTGCAGAAGCTCTTAAGTTTAATTGGACCCCATTTGTCTATTTTGGCTTTTGTTGACATTGCTTTTGGTGTTTTAGTCATGAAGTCCTTGCCCATGCCTATGTCCTGAATGGTATTGTCTAGGTTTTCTTCTAGAGTTTTTATGGTGTTAGGTCTCATATTTAAATCTTTAATCCATCTAGAGTTAATTTTTGTATAAAGTATAAGGAAGGGATCCACTTTCAGTTGTCTCCATGAATCTATCCAGCTTTCCCAACACCAAGAGAATTACAGGCCAATATCCATGATGAAGATTGATACAAAAATCTGAATCCAACAGCATATCAAAAAGCTTATTCATCACAATCAAATGAGCTTCATCCCAGGGATCTGCAAATCTATATAAACATAATCCATCATATAAACAGAACCAAAGACAAAAACGTGATTGTCTCAATAGATGCAGAGAAGGCCTTCAACAAAATTCATCAGCCCTTTATGCTAAAAACTCTCAATAAACTTGGTATCAATAGATCATATCTCAAAATAATAAGAGCTATTTATGACAAACCCATGGCCAATATCATTCTGAATGGGCAAAAACTGAAAGCATTCCCTTTGAAAACTGTCACAAGATAAGGATGCCTCTCTCACCACTCCTATTCCACATAGTATTGGAAGTTCTGGCTAAGGCCATAAGGCAAGAGAAAGAAATAAAGGGTATTTGAATAAGAAGAGAGGACATCAAATTGCCCCAGTTTGCAGATGACATGATTGTCTATTTAGAAAACCCCATCATCTCAGCCCCAAATCTACTTAAGCTGACAAGCAACTTCAGCAAAGTCTCAGGATATAAAATCAGTGTGCAAAATTTGTAAGCATTCCCATACACCAATAACAGACAAATGGAGAGCCAAATCATGAGCAAACTAGCATTCACAGTTACTACAAAGAGAATAAAATACCTAGGACTACAACAAACAAGGGATGTGAAGGACCTCTTCAAGGAGAATTATAAATCACTGCTCAAGGAAATAGAGAGGACACAAACAGATGGAAAAACATTCCATACTCATGGTTAGGAAGAATCAATATTGTGAAAATGGCCATAATGCCCAAAGTAATTTATAGATTCAGTGCTATCCCCATCAAGCTACCAATGACTTTCTTCACAGAATTTGGAAAAACCACCTTAAACTTCATGTGGAACCACAAAAGAGCTCACATAGCCAAGACAATCCTAAGGAAAAAAAAGCTGGAGGCATTATGCTCCCTGACTTCAAACTATATTAGAAGGCTACAGTAATCAAAACAGCATGGTACTGGTACCAAAACAGAGATATAGACCAATGGAACAGAACAGAGGCCTCAGAAAGAACTCACACAACTACAACCATCAGATCTTTTACAAACCTGACAAAAACAAGCAATGGTGAAAGGATTCCCTATTTAATACAAGGAATTGAAAGTCTTTAATTCACCTCCTATGTCAGTTTGCATCCAGTCAAGAAGAAGGAACTCACAGTTATTTTAACAGAGATAATTTAAAATAAGAAAAATTTAATTAGGTATGAGTTGTGGTTATTTCTCAGAAACAGGAGGGACCCCCAACCAAAATTTTGTTTAGATGTCCAGAGATGCCTCACACACACCAAGAGGGTATGGAAAAGTTTATCATCACATCATGAGGTTTTCTAGGGACAGCAGGGCAAGCTTCCCAGAAAAATCAAAAAAGTCTTTAGAAAACAGAGAAAGAAGACAAGTAGGTGTTTTTATGATGTTTAGAGGGTGGAGTGGGGTAAAGATGAGAATTTTGGTGTGGGTAGAGTTTGTATAGTTTGAACTTCCCTCTAGAACCAAAGGAGGGAGCACCCAGGACTTCTCATCAGCTTGCCTGTCGGTGAGCAGAAAGGGAAGAAAGAAAAGTGACAAATGTCAATATATATTGAGTTAGGCCCTTTATTACTGTATTAAAGAACTCAAAGGTCAAAAGTAACAACACCAAGGAATCACAGAGAGTGAAACTTCAGGAAGCAGCTACCACTCCAAAAGCTAAGGAAACAAAGGAAAGAGGTTGGAGTTATCAAACTTATAAGTTTCAAAGAACATCTTCATAGAGCTAAAACTCAAGTCCTGAGCAAGGAGCCCTGCTTGGCTGGTGCTGATATCTCCAAGCTTGGTGGAGGGTCCCCATGGGCATAGAACCAAGATCTCTAAAAAAATTAATGGGGATGTGCTAAGTTTCAGCATGCTTGAATTTCTCAAGTCTGATGGCACAATCCAAAGCAGGTCCCGGGCTTACTATTTTGAAGAAGAGAAAGTTTCAGTGGCTTCCACTTGGTCCTTCCCACGATAAAGGTCCTGCCTTCATAGGTCAGAGAGCTAAAGAGGGATTCTATAAGTTGCTGCATATGTCTATTCCAACTATGCATTCCAGAAATGCAGAACTAACCACAGATGGATCAATGAACCACTGTACTTCAAATTTGGGACAAAACTCCGTTCATCATCTGTCCACTATAGACCTCATGCTAACTGGTGAAACAAAATGGCATTTTTAATCCTTAGGCATTTACATCAGTTTGGAGCTAATGTGTACAATCTGTATAAAGTCCAAATAGTTCTTTTTTCCTCTGTATACAACGACTGTAGAAAATGTCTTGGAAAGAATATCTGCAGTATAATATTGTGTTAGTTCTACAGCATCCTTCCTCAAAAGAGTCTGATATTCCCTTCTTAAGAGGCTGTAAGTAAAGTAATTCTTATATTTACAATCCAGACTTAGAAATGTTTTTCTATTATTTGTATCAAGAACATTGAAGGAAGCTCTCAATCTATTTTAACTCTAGGGAGACTGTGATCAAGTAAATAGCACCCACCAAAGATTTTTTTCAGGACAAAATATGCTGGTATTTTCAACCTGTCATCATCTATCAAGGTAAGTGTACCCATCTTGTCTTTGGTAACTAGGAGCTGCCATAACCTCTGCCACACCATTATCCTGAGCAAAACCAATAAGCCCACCTCTCACCGTCAAATCTAGGTGTCAAAGGACAGCCAACACAGAGCTTTCAAAGGATGTTGATGATCACCTCACCAGGTATTCCTCAATGCCTTAGTGATAGGACCTCTTATGTCAGGGGCATTCAGGCATCTCAACCTGATTCGGTGTAAGCCACAATTGAATCTAAAGTTTAGTCAACCAACTAAATAAACTATTAAAAATTTAAAGAAAAGTGGGTTAAAGAGTTAATATTTATATTAACTATTTCAAATAATGTTAAAGAAACTTTAAAGACAATAAAATGTCTTTTCCAAAACACCCTAGTAGTCAAATAGATCACTATAATCCAGCCTCAAAAATGTTTTAAAGATCATCTTATTTTTCCCCTTTGTGTTTTTAATATGCTGAATTCAAAAAGTAATTGCTGCACTTTCCTCACAGTTAGTTACCTCGTATATAAGCAACAACAAAAACATAGTACTAACAGGGATACAATGCTCCTATGTCATCTAAGAGGTTGCAGATTAAAAATCAGGGTATAAAATAGTAGGTCTGAAGTGTAACTAAAGACCCTTGGCTTTCCTTGTAGTTGTATTACTTTGACCTTTGCCTCCTTCCTCAATCACCTTCTTTGCGGTACCATGTCCCTTCTTAGAGGGACACTTGTGGTTGGATTTAGAGCCCACCCCAATAATCCAGGATGCTTTCATTTCAAGATCCTAAATTAGTTACATCTGAAAATAAAACCTTTTTTCTCTCCCAAATCTGATTACATTCACAGAGTTCTAAGTGTACATGTTTTTATGAACGGAGAAGGGAGGGTCACTATTCAATCCACTACATAGGTGTATTAATCTATTTTCAAAGTACTATAAAGATACTCCCTGAGTCTGGGTAATTTATAAAGAAAGAGGTTTAACTGGCTTGCAATTCTGCATGGCTGGGGAGACCTGAGGAAACTTAACAATCATGCCAGAATGCAAAGGGGAAGCAAGGCACATCTTACATGGTGGCAGAAAAGGGGGAGTGCAGGGGAAACTGACAATTCATGAAAGCAGCATGAGGGAAACTTTCCTATAATCCAACCACCTCCTACCAAGTCACTCCCTTCACACATAGGGATAAAAATTCCACATGAAATTTCGGTTGGGACACAGAACCAAACCATATCAATAGGACAATAGAGTTCTGTGTTAGCTAGGATAAGAAACTACACCTATTTTACTAACTACCTTCAAAGCTCAACTTATTGATCACTTGAATTGCAGTCCAATGCACATTAGTGGGGAGAGGAAGACTGCTCCACGCAGTCACTCAGGGATACATGCTCTATCATCATGTTGTCTCACCATCATCTGGAACCTTGTCATCTTCACTCACTGGCAAAGGGGAAAGAGATCATGGATGGTTGTATAGGAGGTACTATGGTCCAGACCAGGAAGTGGAGTACATCATTTTTGCCAATATTCCATTGGTTCAAACTCAATCACATTACAATGAAGGCTTCTTGTTGAGTGCTCAGAATAAGAGGAAATAGGTTTGAAGGGCAGTTTCTGCCATCAGCCATATGTAAAAAAATCAATATTATATCTCTAGTTCCCATAGACATCAAAAACTAGACCTTAAAAATAGAGAATTACCTTACTTTTTAAACTCCTATGGAACATTCAAGGCAATTGGCCTTACATTAAATCACAATGAAAATCTCAGTAAATTAAAATAATTAAAAGTAGAACTAGCAATATCCTTACTTTCAAATGTAATTAGACTAGTTTCGGTTTTCTTATGGGGATGTAATCCCACTGCAGCACCTTCATTCTGCTAGTTACAGCTAAGAATCCTGGGAAAATCCACTCCCCAATCCACCAAAGAAAACTCTACCTGAGGACTGAAAAGTACTGAACTGAGAATTTGAAAACAGAGGGGAATAAGTAGAAAACAAATAATAAAATGGAAGACTTACACTATGTAAGTAATTGCATTAAGGGTTAATGCTATAAAATAGTACTTCTAATATAAATATAGTAAGTCATTTTACCATTTAAAAAATTTTAGTAGCCACATCAAACAAATAAAAAGAAGCCCATTTATTTAAACAAATAAAAAGAAGCCATATTAGACAAATAAAAGAAGCCAATCCAGATATTGTTTAAACATGCAATCGATCGACAAATTTTTAATGAAAAATATTGAATTCTTTCTTTTGGAACATCTTTGAAATCCAATACGTATTTTACAAATATACAGCAATTTGGACTAAGCACATTTCAAGTAGCTAATAGCTACTGTATTGGATAGCAAAACTCTAAACTTTCCAATTAATGGTTGACATTCAGAGAGTGGACAAAAATAAAACCCTGCTGATTGATTATTGGTTCAGTTACTATGGAGAGACACGACTGATGCCTTCAGACATTATGCAAGACAACTGACCCAGTTTCAGTAAGAAATCAATGGCCGGAAAAGCAGGAGGGTAGTGGACAACTGCTCTATACCAAAGAGATTTCGAATACATAATTCAACCATGTTTGATCCCAAGTTAAAATCACTATTAAAAAGTATTTTTGAACAATCACGAACATTTAATTATGATCAAATATTAGATGCATCAAAATGCTATTGTCAATTTTGTTACTGATAATAGTACTGCAGTTATATAAGACAATGTTATTTTTAGAGGTGCATACTGATCTATGTAAGGATGAAATGTCTACAATTCGCCTTAAAATAATTCACCAAAGGAAAAACCTTTTAAGTATGGATGAAACAAAGATAGCAAAATCTTGAAGATTGTTAAAATTAGCTAATGGGCATATGGAAGTTCTCTCTACTTCTATATTTGTTTAAAATGTTTTATTATAAAAATGTAGAATGCCACAGAGTCTTGTTAATATAAAGGAAAAGAAGTACTTGCTTTAAGAGAGCATATCCAAGAGCCCCATCCTTTCTGATACCACAATGAAATCAAAGAATAGAAGCAGAAAAAAGGAATAACCACTAGAAGCACCATTCCTTTGGGAGATCCAGGTATTCTTCTTGCTCCTACTTCACAAGCTCCAACTCATTTGAGATTTTTTTCTTCTCCAGCCAAAGTAGGAGGATTAGGTTGAAACCTTCAAATAAAGCTTCCAGAAGACATGATTCAGAGACAGCATTACCTATTGTGAGTAGTACAATAGAGTATTAGTTATTTTTCAAAAAGGAAGAAATCCTGTCATTTGTGACAACATGGATGGAAGTAGAGAACATTACATTGATTGAAGTAAGCCAAACACAGAAAGACAAATACTGCATGCTCTCACTCGTGTGGGATCTAAAACAGTTGAACTCGTAGAAGTACAGAGTAGAATGGTGGTTATCAAAGGCTAGGATATAACAGTTAAAGGGTAAAAATCTTTAGTTAGATAGGCAGAATAGTCTAAGTTTTTGAAGAAATATTGCACAGTATAGTGAAATAGCTGATAATTGAGTACTGTACACTTCAACATTGCTAAGAGAGTAAATTTCAAATGTTCTCATCACAAAAAGTGTTAAATATTTGTGGGGATGGATATGTTAATTAGCTTAACTTAATCATCTCACTTTTTATGGAAAATCATAACTGCGCTTTTTACCCCATAATCATATACAACTAGAATTTGCCCATATAACAACACCACATTTTGTTCATTGATTTACCTGTTGACAGATGCTTAGATTGATTCGGTAACTTGACCATGGTGAACAGTGTTACAATAAACATGAGAATGCAGACATTTCTTAAACATATAGATTTCAAGTCTTTAGGGTAAATACCCAGAAGTGAGATTATTGGATAATATGGTAATTCTGCTTTAATTTTTGAAGAGCTTCCATGCCTTTTTCCATAATGACTGTACTAATTTACATCTCCACCAACAGTGTACATGGGTTCCCTCTTCTTCACATCTTTGACAACACTTATTATATTTTGTCCTTTTGAAATAGCTATTCTAACAGGTGTGAAATGATATCTCATTGTGGTCATCATTTGCATCTCTGTCACAGTTAGTGGTGTGGAATATTTTTTCACATATCTGTTGGCTTTTTGTATGTCTTCTTTTCAAAAATGTCTATTCAGGTCCCTTTTTGGTTTCTTAATTTTATCTTCTGTTTTCCTCAGATAATTTAGATATAACATTTGATAAAGCAGTGCTAATATATAAGTCTCAGAAAATGTAAAAGAAAATGCCTTCAAATAATATAATTTCCATTATAATCAGTTTCCTTTTTTTAATTTTAAGTTCTGGGATACATGTGCAGAACATGCAGATTTTTTATAAAGGTATACATGTGCCATAGTGGTTTGCTGCACCCATCAACCCATCATCTAGGTTTTAAGCCCTAAATGCATTAAGTATTTGTCCTAATGCTCTCTCTCCCTTTGCCCCCCACCCCCCCAACAGGCCTCAGTGTGTGATGTTCCCCTCCCATGTGTTCTCGTTGTTCAACTCCTACTTATGAATGAGAACATGCAGTGTTTGATTTTCTGTTCCTGTGTTAGTTTGCTGAGAATGATGGCTTCCAGTTTCATTCATGTCCCTGCAAAGGAAATGAACTCATTTTTTATGGCTGCATAGTATTCCATGGTATATATGTGCCACATTTTCTTTATCCAGTCTATGATTGATGGGCATTTGCATTGGTTCCAAGTCTTTGCTATTGTAAATAGTACTTCAGTAAACATACGTGTGCATGTGTCTTTATAGCAGAATGATTTATAATCCTTTGTGTGTATACCCAGTAATGGGATTACTGGGTCAAATAGATTTCTGGTTCTAGATCCTTGAACCAGAATTGCCACATTGTCTTCCATAATAGTTGAACTAATTCATACTCCCACCAACAATGTAAAATTGTTCCTATTTCTCCATATCGTCTCCAGCATCTGTTGTCTCCAGATTTTTTAATGATCACCATTCTAATTGGCGTGAGGTGGTATCTCAATGTGGTTTTGATATGTACTTATCTAATGACCAGTGATGATGAGCTTTTTCATGTTTGTTGGTCTCATAAATGTCATCTTTTGAGAAGTGTCTGTTCATATCCTTTGCCCACTTTTTGATGGAGTTGTTTGTTTCTTTCTTGTAAATTTATTGAAGTTCCTTGTAGATTCTGGATATCAGATCTTTGTCAGATGAGTAGATTGCAAAAATTTTCTTTCATTCTGTAGGTTCCTTGTTTACTCTGATGATAGTTTCTTATGCTGTGCAGAAGCTGGTTAGTTCGATTAGATCCCATTTGTCAATGTTGGCTTTTATTGCAATTGCTTTTGGTGTTTTAGTCATGAAGTCTTTGCCCATGCCTATGTCCTGACTGGTATTGCCTAAATTTTCTCCTAGGATTTGTATGGTTTTGGGTTTTACATCTAAGTCTTCAATCCATCTTGAGTTAATTTTTGTATAAGGTGTAAGGAAAGGGTCTAGTTTCTGTTTTCTGCATATGGCTAACCAGTTGTCCCAGCATCATTTATTAAGTAAGTAATTTTTTCCCCATTGCTTGTTTTTGTCAGGTTTGTCAAGGATCAGATGGTTATAGATGTGTGGTGTTATTTCTGAGATCTCTGTTCTGTTTCATTGTTCTACATTATAATCTATTTTCTAGCAACTGTCCATAAATTTATCTAAGCTGCCTCTTTTATAATTTCCTATGTAGGTTCCCTCATTTCTGCATTTGTGTAACCTACCATATTCTAGTCAGTACCACTTCAGGAGATTGAGCTCCAAAAGTATATCAGATCATTTATAAAGGGGTTCTTCTTATTTGTATTGCATTTCCTTCCATAATAAATTGTCTTGAAAATGGTCTCTTTACATGTAAATCATCAAGTAATAACTTGGACATGATGGCTTTGGCAATAGCTGATGCTGAATAAAAAGTGACAGCAGAAATAGAAGAGAGGAAGATCAACTAAGAGCAACAGAGGAACTAGTGAACAGATAAAGCAATCAAAAAGAAACAAGTGCACTACCCAAGAATGTTGGAAGAAGGACAGAACAGGGCACAGGAGAAATGATACATTGGGTTTGTTTATAGGGAGGATTTGTTTCCTGGAATTGTCTTAAGGAAGATTAACTGAGTAGAGAATGTCAGAATTTCTGCTGCAGCAGGAATTTGGAGGAGATAGAAATGGAGAAAGAAATGAGGGTGGAAGTTTTTATCTAGAGAAAATAAATGAAGGACAAAGTGAAAAATGCAAATACACATATAAGAAGAGCCCATTTTTGTTTATGGTCAATACCTTTCTCCTTGCCACCCAGATTGAATAGTTATGATTTATCATTGATTTCTCTCTCTTGACCTCTACATTCAGTCAACTGCTCAGTCATTATAGCTTTTACCTATGAAATACCTTTCAGAGCCATCTCCTTTTCCTTTCCACTATGATCAGCTTAGTTCCAATCCCAATTTTCTCCCAGCAGCAAACTGGTAACAATAGTCTTGGCTTTGCTTTCATTACCCCCTGTTTTGGATTGATTGCATTCCCCCAAAATTGATATGTTGAAGTCCTAACTTTCAGTGCAACTATATTTGGAGATAGTGCCTTCACAAAAGCAGTGAAGCTTAAATGAAGTTATAAGGATGGGGACGTTAATCAAAAATGACTGATGTCCTTATGAGGAGACATAGAGACACCAGGGATGCTCAGGCACAGAGAAAAGGCCATGTGAGGACACAGTGAGAAGGCTACTAGCCATCTGCAAAGCCAATGAGAGAGGCCTTAGTAGAAACCAACACTGCTGGTTCCTCGGTCTCAGACTTCCAGCCTCCAGAACTGTGAGACAATAAATTTCTGTTGTTTCAGCCACTCTGTGTTAGGTATTTTGCTCTGGCAGCCCTAGCAGACAACTACATCCTTTCCTTGAGTTTGCATAAAGCTTTTTAAAAATGCAGTACCCATGCTGTTACTTCCCTCCTCACGAATTGTTAATGACATAGAGATGAATCACCCTGGTCTTAATTAGCATTCTTCCTGGATTCAGCTTTTGCTAGTCCCCCACTTCAACAAAATATGACTCCTCATCATTTCTACACCTGCCAAATAATTTCTTACTTTCACACCTTTCACAATCTATATATCTCTATCTGGAAATACACTTCTTTTCTTCAACCCAATTAACAGTCAGGAGTAGCAGGAACCCAGTCTAAAGAGTCCCAGGAACCATCTCTAATATACAAAGAGTGAACGGACTGATGCACCATCAGAAAGTCCTTGGGGCAGCAGCTGAAGCAGTAGAGGCTGTAGGAGCCCCAGAGGGATGAAAATACCTCTGTCATTATTACTGACCTTCCTGTTCTCTTAGCATTTGAGTATTCAAAAGAGAAAAGACTTTCACGTCCATTGCTTCTGGCTCTTAACTTGCCTGGCTTCCTGTCATTTAACCTGTTATACTTTCCATTAAGTTGCAGCCCAGCCCCAGCCTCTGATATCAGACCTGGATTAGCTAAAGCAATATAAAGAGGACGGTAGGACTGCAGCTTAGTAGCAAAGCAGCATTTTGGTTATGCTGCCAGTTCAGCTCTAGCCTTGATTCTCTGTAAATGATATTCTCTGTAACTGAATCCTTCATTGAACCAGAGTGGCCAGCTTTTTCCACAATGATCAAACTACTACCTACCTCAAATTCACCACAGTCAAAATTACAATTATGCATGTTCTTAGACACCCCTGATGCCTTCCTGCCTGGAGATATGCCGATCATCTGGTATAGAACTGCCAATCACTTTCTCAGCCATTCTTTTCTTTTTTGTTTTTTGGGTTTTTTTTTTTTTGAGACAGAGTCTTGCTCTGTCACCAGGCTGGAGTGCAGTGATGCAATCTCAGCTCACTGCAACCTCCGCCTCCTGGGTTCAAGTGATTCTCCTGCCTCAGCCTCCCAAGTAGCTGGGACCACAGGTGTGTGCCACCACACCCGTCTCAGCCATTCTAAAACAACCTTATTCATTCTGAATCTTATCCTGGGCTTAGAATCTTTGTTATTCCTTCCATTCTGATTGGCCCAGAATTTCACTTGGAACTTACCCTCTGAGGATGATGCACTTTTCATTTCAGACCTGTTAGGACACCAATGTTTTCATGAGAAATCTTTGGAAACATTCCACTGATCTTAACGTCCTGATGATTTTTCTATCTTTATTCACATCCAGTCTGTGAATAAATCTTACAAGTTTCCAAATGTATTCAGAATTTGATCACTTCTCACCACCTTTATCACGACCACCCTCGAGGTCCAAGCCACCGTCCCCTCTCTCCGTGTTGTAGCCATGAACGCCTAATTGGTCTCAACCTGCAGGTCTATTCTCAATGCAGTAGTCAGTTATCTCCTGAAAACATAAGTCACTTCATTTCATTCTTGTGTTTGGGGCTCTCCCGGGGATCCCACCTCTCCTGGAAAAATAGCAAATTCCCTATCATGTCCTACTGGGCTGATATAATCCATGCTTCACCATCACCATCATTTCTATGACCTCATCTCCCCCTCATCCACTCCATTCTGGCTACTCTAGCTTCGTTCTTATTCTTTAAATAGAACAGGGAGTTTCTAACCTCAGGGCCTTTACCCTTGCTCTTTGCTCTCCCCAGAATGTTTTCCCCAGCCATCGTCCTTATGACATCCTCATTTACCTCTTTCAGGACTGTTTTCAGAAATTACACTAAAATTTCAGCCATTGACTTGACACGTCTTTTGTCTTCTCTGCTATACTTTCTCTCCTTAGCAGCCATCAATATCCACTATGGTATATATTTGTATGAACATTGTTTGCTGTCTACATTCTCCACTAGAAGATAAACTTTATGAAAGCGAGGATTTCTGTTTTTGTTTTTGTATTTTTCCTGTGCACTGCTCTAGCAAGCACAAAAACCATTGCCTGGCACATATGTATAGGTACTCAATAGATATTGGGTGACTGAACGAATCTTGTATGCCCTAACCCAGCATATCTGCTTGGATTCTGAGACCTGCCTTTGCTGGTCTACCCTGTCATTTTATGTTTTTGTCCCTATGGTGACACATTAAGTGAATGAAGGAGACAGCTGAGGACCCTGCTTTGCAGTGTGATGGCTTGGCCATCTGAATTGTCCAAGGCTAGCTCCTGATGGAGATGGAATGCAGTCCACTGCCCCTACAACCACAGCAGCTGTCACAGCAGAGCCACCTTGGGATACATAGCAATTCTGTGCTTGGGGAGCCAAAATTAATTATATTCATTTTAGGCCCTGTCGGTTGCCAGATTGATTTTAGAACATAGGCAGAGAAATGGAAAAATGGTTCTCAAAGATAATCGGGAAAAAAAAATATTTCAGGGTTTAACAAATCCTGTTATGAAAAATGTCTACCTCTATTTAATCAAAATGTTTCCTGCTTAGTGAACTCATTTTTCTCTTATTTTATCTTCAAGAAAGAGAGAATAGGAATTCCCTATCATCCACATGATCACCTTTCACATGCAGAACATTGTCAGCCATGAAGCTGTCCTAGAAGTTATGCAATATGTCCCATCAATTAATATGCTTTCTGTAACTGGTGATATAGCTGGTGACAATATCGCTGGTTAATTAAGATAAATAGTTGGTTTATGCTTCTTGTCATTGAGATAGGAGAATAGATAGATGATAGATAGATAGATAGATATTATAAGTATATTTAAGAGGCTTTTTGTTTTGTTCTTTAGAATATTAGATGTTGTCCTAAGTGTCTGAAGGCGTCTTGGTGAGACTAGTAACTAAAACACTTCTGGCCTGTAGGGATCATTGATTGGCTGTCTCTCCAGCATTTATTGTCCTCTCCTATCTTCTTTACAGTACCCACATTTTGATTCAGAGACTGCACAGAATACTTCCCATTTGTTCTCATAACTTCATTCTATCCTTTGGACACTCTGGAACACTCTTGGTGAGAGTCCAGTCTGCTCTGTCCTGGAAGGATGACCAGTATGGGCAACATCACACTGTTTAAAACAATGGGGAATCCCAGTAGAAACAGGAGAAAAAAAGAATATCAGAGTACTAGTTTCCCTAGCTCCCTCCCTAAGCGCCTCTGAAGTTACCTGTATTCTCCCAGGGTCATTGTTCCTGTCAACATGTTACTCTCTACAGGGCTCTTCCTTGGCATTCCAGTAAGCTCTCCTTCCCTGTTTTCCTCTGGGTTTGGAATTAGTAGCAGCTCTGCTGTTGCTCACTCCAAGTTCCCTGGCTATGTCTTATGGTTCCACTATGCCCCATTCACACTTTGTAATTTGGTCCTTTGAATAAAACAAAACAAAATAAAATTTGCCTCACCTCAAATTACCTTCATCTACTGTGTGTGACTTCTGACTTCTCTTCCCTTTTGGGGCCAAATACAGGTATCTACACTTTGCTATGCAGACCATTTGCTTCGGGACGATGTTATGCCAGTGATAGTTCCGATTGGGTGAAAGGCAATCAGAACATTTTATTTTTCTTGGCCACAGTGATTGGGAGGAGGCTTTTAGGCACATAAACGAAGCTAGCCTGATTAGAGCAATATTCAAGACATTTGCCTGGAACTTTTAGATACAAATACTTTCTCTTTCAGTGGGTGGATCAAGAAATATGTACTAGTCTAATTATTGCTGGTGCGCATCCCACAGACAAGCATCAGCCTTCGAATGAACTCAACATGTGAATACAGAAGAGAAGGAAAGAAACCAGATCATTGATGTAAACTTGGATGAATCCTGAAATTTATCCTTTTGGATTTTTGCAAGCTAATAAATCTTCTTTATTTTATTTATTTATTTTTATTTTTGCCTGCGTCCACTGGCTGTTCTTTTCCTACCATCACAATGCATCTGAACTGACACATGTTCACCCAGAAATTTGATTCTGGTGATTCCTCACAAATTATCTGGATGGAAATAGACATGGGTAACGAAATAAACCAGGAAGGAGAAACTCACAAGTAACGATTGTCTTTCCTTTTCAGAGGTTCCTTGAAGTATTTCCAAGAGGTAAATAAAACTGTGTGTGCTAGTGAGTTCAGTCACTCTGGAACACTCTTGGTAGGAATCCAGTTAAGAAATTATTTAATCCACATGATCCTCTCCCACAGCAAACTCAGTTGCAACCTGATGTCATTACTGGCACAGTTATCTTGTAAACAGAAACTCAGTTCTAAACAGTATTTCAGAAAGTATTATACACAATTCAGACAGACTGATAGTGGCTTATAAAAAAAAGGCTTTTAGAATGATCCAGAGCATGTTAAGAACCTTTGGGGTAAAAAAAGAAAAAAAGGACAGACAAAAGGTTGATGATATTAATATATGATAAATAACAAAGAAAAGCTGCCAATATTTCTAAATAACTACATAAACTCAAGGGGAATATGAAAAGCCCTACAACATCTCAGAAGTGGATTTATCAGGGGATTTCGGAGCTGTCTACATATCAGAAACCATTTCAGACATAGAACTACATATCCAAACAGACTCAAAAACACAGTGACAGAAGTGCTTCAGACTAGTTAAAAAATTATGAATCAGGAATAAAGGATAGAATTAAGACATAAAAGGAAAAAATATCGTTTTTTATTACTTTATGCCATTAAACATGGGATTATCCTAATTGATGACCCATTGAAGATCAGGATGTCCCAGAGATTTGGACAACCAGTTTCGAATGGGTTTGATATTAACTTTATAATTGATGGTATGTAGAATTCCAAAAGGCATAGTGAGATTGGTACATTCATTCATTTATTTATTCAACAAATATAAATTGAGAATATTTTATGTGCTTAAGTGCTGAGAACATAAGAGTTAACAAACAGACTAAAATAGCTGCCCTCATGGAGCCTAAATTTTAGGGACAGCCAGAAACTAAATTAGATAAGTAAGAAAATATATACAACGTTAGTGCTAAGTGCTTCAGAAAAAAATAATAACCCAGAGAATAAAGGTAGAATGTTCAAAGAAGGGTGGATGGTATTTTAAAATTTTATACAGGACATTCAAAAAGAGTTCACTGAGAGGGTAATGCTTTGATTAAAGACCTGAACAAAGTTGGAAGGTAAGCCATGTGAATATGACTAACTTTCAGAATTGAATTTGCAGGTAGAGGGAATGTCATAGAAAAAGGTCCTGCTGTGGGAGCTAATCTAGTAACCTTCAGGAACATCAAGGAATGCATGCAGCTGCAGGTCGGTGAGTGAAGGGGAGGGCTGCAGTTGGGGCTAGGCAGTTAATGAGGAGATTGGGCAAAACATGAAGGGTTTTATGGATCATAAAAGGACTTCACTCTAAGGTGGCATGCTATTAGAGGGTTTTGACCAAAGAAGTGACATCATCTGGTCTATGCTATAATAAGATTTATATGACTGTTACATTAAGAGTAGCCTGAAGACTAGAGATGATGTCTAGGATGGAGATGGTGGTGCTGATAAGTAGCAGATTTTAGATTCATTAGAGTTTTTGTAACCTACAGAAAAGTTTCAAGAGTATTGCACAGAACTCCCTGTCTGCCTTTCAATGAGTTTCATCAATTTGTTGATATGTTGCTTCATTTACTTCCTTTATCCATCCTTCTCTATGTTTCGTTATGTTATGTTTTCTGAACTACTTGAAAGAATGTTAGAGACATCATGCCTGACAACTGCTAAACATTTTAGAGTGTATTTTCTAAGAACAAGGTAATTCTCTAAATGTATTTTAAAAATAGAATCAACATGTTTGCCAATGGACTGAAGGTGAGCAATGAGAAAAATAACTGTCAAGTACGACACTAAGACTTTAGGCTTGAGCAAATGAAAAGGATGGAGGTTACTATTAAGTGATGTGGGGAAGCCAGACAAAGGGGCAGGTTTGGAAGAGAAGGTTACAGATTTAGTTTTGGACAGGCTTCATTTGGCATGCCTCTTAAACTTCCTGGGAAGGTGATTGGATATACAAGTCTGGAGTTCAGAAGAGATATATGGGCTAGATGTTTACATTAGAGAGTTCATAGCATCTACCTGACATTTAACATGATGAAATTGAGTAAGATCCCCTAGGAATTAGTGCAGCTGGGAAATGGAAAAGTACCAAAGATGGAACTTTTGGTCCCCCAAAGTCTAGAGGTTGAGGAGGTAAGAGGGTTGTAGCAAAGGAGACCAAGAAGTGGCCAACAGAGAGAAAGTGGGGAAAGAGGTAGCTTCAGAAGCCAAGTGAGAAAACGATTTTGAGAAGGAAAGAGGAAATAAGTAAATGCTTCCAATAGGTCAAGATAGGAGCAGAGAGAGGCACATTTTGTTTAGCAAAGAAGTCACTCGTAACCTAAATAAGGTGCATGCTGGGGATGAAAGCTGGCATGTAGTGAGTTCAGGAGCAAGTGGGAGGAAAGAAATTGCCAACAGTGAGTGTAGACAACTCTTTCAAGAAATTTCTCTTAAAACTAAGGAGAGAAATGAGGTAATATTTGGAGTTTAGGTGGTGGTCAAGAAAGTTTTTTGTTAATATGGGAGGAATAACATGTTTATATGCTGATGGGAATGAACCAGCAAAGAGAAAAGAAAGTCATGGTGCTGGGAATAAAGAAAAACATGACCGGAAGGGATAGATCAAATACATAAGTGGAGGAGGTAGCCTTAGCTAAGAGCTGTTAGCTAAAACTGTTGACAGAAAGGAATAAATCTAATATATAAGTGGAGGAGGTGGCCTTAGCTAAGAACTTAAAGAGTTCATTCCTAGCAACAGAGGACAAATCGGGACATTATATGCAGGCACTGACAACGTGAATGCATATGCTAGTGGGAGCTTGTGGAAATTCTCTTTGCTTAAAATTTTCAAGGGAAATAGCAAACAAGGTTGATAGCTGAAAATGTAGATACAGGGGAAGATTTAGGAGAAGTCTGGGAAGACAGGAAAATTATGAGATTTGTTTAGGAAAGTGGGAGAGTATATTGATTAGAAAAATAGAGCATTCAGGGGTATTTGATTTAGTGATTATAAAGGCAAAGACCAGTTAGCATAATGGAGTGTTCCCGCAGCCATCATCAGCAGTGTGGGTGCAGGCACGAAGTAGGCAGAGCTGAATTTAACAAGGGATGTGGGTTAACCAAGTGAGTATGACAAGGCGAGAGGGACAGTGCTTGAGGATAAATTCAAGAGGTGAGTGTGATAGTTACACGTGGAATTTAAACCATTTTAAAAGGAATGAACATCAACGGGTAGATGGACAATGAAATAAAAATTGCAGAATCAACTATCACTGAGCAGCCACATATGTTTAATGTGGGGTATGCCCTATATACACCTAAAGGGACCTTTTTAAAGTGGGCATCATCCATAAATCGAATTTATGATTTGTGTGTTTACTGTAATTTTCTGAAACATGGCATGCAAACATGTTGTTTTATCAAAAATTGATATTTTACAATAGTTTATAAAAGATGGAATTGAAAGATCCACTGGCATGGTGGCTCATGCTCATAATCTCAACACTTTGGGAGGTCAAGGTGGAAGGATTGTTTGAGCTCAGGAGTTCAAGACCAACCTGGGCAACATATTGAGATCTCATCTCTACAAAAAATAAAAACAAAATTATCCAGGCGTGGTGGCAAGTGGCTGGAGTCCCAGCTACTCAGAGACTGAGGTGGGAGGATTGCTTGAGCACAGGAAGTTGAAGCTGCAGTGAGCTGACATTGCACTACTGCAGTCCAGCCTGGGTGACAGAGTGAGACTCTGTCTCAAAAAAAAAAAAAAAAAGTCTTGAAGAATTCAAACAAAGGCATGTAAGGGCCAGCAGTGACCCTGACAATGGATGTGAGGTCCTATTCAGTTGAGAGATTATTGAAATTGGAATACAACAGGAATGGTACTGAGAACAAAAGAGTCAGTGATCAGAGAGTGAGGTGTATCCAGTTGAGATTATCATTACAAATAATTGTTATTATTGCTCATGATAAGGTCGAGACTATGATCATGGGGGTGGGTGGCTAAGTAGAGCAGAGACAAATGGTCTAAGAAGAGCAACTCCTGAAGGAAGCATGGGGAGAAAGGGACAAGAAAATTTCACTAGAGAATTAATATTTTAAAATCTATTCAAGAACATCCTTAAGTGGAATTTATGATTTGTGTATTTATTATAATTTTCTGAGAGATGGCACATCAACATCTTGTTTTATCAAAGAGTGATCTTTTACAATAATTTCTAAAAGTTGAATTGAAATATCCAGTGGGCTTGGTGGCTAAATGCTACAGCAATGCTAAAGTGTTTCATTAAAAAAAAAAAGTATTAAAATCCTAACTTTTGAAATTCTAAAACAAAGTTAATATAGAGTTATAAGAGATTTAAAAGATTCACCTTATTAAAGTAAAATTTCTGTATATTTTTCTTTTCTCCTCTTCTTCCTCTCCTCCTCCCCCTCCTCCTCCTCCTCCCCCCCCTCCCTTCTCCCCCTCCCCCTCCCCCTCCTCCTCCTCCTCCTCCTCCTCCTCCTCCTCTTCCTCCTCCTCCTCCTCCTCCTCCCCCTCCTCCTCCTCCTCCTTTTTCTCTTTTTTAGAGAAGTCTTGCTCTGTCACCCAGGCTGTAGTACAGAGTGCAATCTCAACTCACTGCAACCTCCATCTTGTGGGTTTAAGTGATTCTCCTGCCTCAGCCTCCTGAGTAGCTGAGGTTACAGCCATGTGCCACCATACCCAGCTAATTTTTGTTTTGTATTTTCAGTTGAGATGGGGTTTCACCATGTTGGCCTGCCTTGTCTCAAACTCCTAACCTCAAGTGATCCACTCACCTTAGCCTCCCAAAGTGCTGGAATTACAGATATGAGCCACTGCGGCTAGCATAGAATTTCTGTAAATGTTAATTTCAGTAAACATTTTGCATTCACCAGTTCCACCCAAGTCTATGTTTGTTTTGGATACTGTTTGTTGGCAAACAACCTTCATTCACACCCATTTCTGTGCTCTCATATCTCTGGAGCTAGAAGTCCGGGGATTGCCTTTCTCAGGCTCCGTTTCCTGAGGGGTTTGGATGAAATTTGCATGCTGCCAGTGCTTTCACATGAGATTTGGAAGGCAAAGTGGTCTGAGAAATTCTCCCTCGAGCGGCAATGGCGCAATGGCAGTAGTTTTATGGAGGCTAGCTTAACACCCAGCTCCCTCACCAGGCCTCTGAGCAGGGGTGGCTGTGATGCTGTTGGCAGTTTGCTGTAGTGTCCTGACCTCTGGGTGGCAGCAGCAACTTGCCGAGCTCTAGATTGCACTTGCAATGATGCTACCAGAAAGCTGAGGGCAGCCACAGTGATGATCACTTCAGCCTTTCCAGCACTCTTTAAGTTGCTTTTATTTTTCACTAATGAATCTGGACTGACACAATATTTCATGCCAAGACCAGTTCCAGAGCTTCAAAGATGATCATCTTGTTGTTTGACCTGGTTGCATTTGCTTACAGTGATGACCTAATTGCCTAATTCTAGTGCAAAAGAGAATTATAGGGAAACATGGCATGTGGTGGCAAACAGCTCCTTAAATTAACACCTCTGGTTGTTGGAACTAAGGACCAAGAACTTAGTAGACTAAGTTGACTGCTTCTCTAGAGTCTGAAAGTAGGAAAGAGAATGGGAAGGACCATGGTGTGTGTCATCTACTTCCGACTGCACCAGAGACCATAGAAAGAAAACGATAATCTGGGAATATTTACACTTTTGGATCAAGGCCTGGTCAAGAACTAGAAGACTTCTAGGACCCTTACCTTTGTAGCTGCATTGTTGGTATAGCCAAAAATCAGACCTAAGTTCTGCTTCTGCATGTTGCAAAATTAGAGCATAAGATACATTCAAAGACTTGCCAAGTCTCTTACGTGAAAGTTAAAGTTCTTATTGTTAAGAGTGGGCTATAAGACTTGGGACAGGGGAATTTGGAGGGTTTGGGTGAATCTGAGAACTTTGGAGATAAATCCTCCTGAGGCTTACTTCTCAGGAAAATAAGTCCCTCTTTCCTCATTTGTCCTTGCCTTCCTTGTCACTAGTCTATTCATTCCCCTTGAGGCTATTACCTAACAAGTGGCTGCTAGATATTTGAAGACCAAGCCAGACATCTGCTGGCTACATCAAGACCCTGACTTTAAAAAAAAATGCCCCTTTACCTTTAAAAAGTAAGAGAGCTACTTTGATTGAAGTTTCACTGCATTGTGTGTACAAAGTGGTTTTGAAGAGATTTAAGACTAAAGGAGGGAGGTAGAAGAAGAAAGGCTTTGTTGAGTTGCACATGTGTTCATGTGAGTAAAGATGCGATTCTAGTCGACCCCAGGGCTGCTACTTTTGATAAATCCACAACATATTTTAATTATGGCAATTTTTGACATGGTATCAACAGTTATCTAAAGTAGGAATGACAGAAATAGAAATAATTATTCTGGCAGGTGCACTGGCTCACGCCTGTAATCCCAGCACTTTGGGAGACCAGGTCACCTGAGGTGGGTAGATCACCTGATGTCAGGAGTTTGAATCAACTTGGCTAACACAGTGAAATCTCGTTTCTACTAAAAGATAAAAAAAAATTAGCCTGGTGTGGTGGTGCATGCCTGTAATCCCAGCTACTTGGGAGACTGAGGCAGGAGAATCACTTGAACCCAGGAGACAGAGGTTGCAGTGAGCCAAGATTGCACCATTGCACTCCAGCTTGGGCAACAAGAGTGAAATTGCATCTCAAAAAAGAAAGTAATGATTATTCGTTGATTTTGTATGGGCACAATGTCTTGTATTTTACAAATATATAGAACACCATGATGCAGGCATTGGGATGAAACTGGGCTGAAGGCAATCTGCAGTTGTTGCTATCTTTGCTACCTCCTTTTAATAATGCAGACAGAGGACCTTGGGGGCCCAGCTTCAGTGATATGTAAGAAGAGGGTTCTTTGTAAAGTGAGATAAAATAAAAAGATGTAAGAGGAGGATAGGCCCTGGGCCTGGAGGAGGAGGAAATGGATTACTGTCCTGGTAGCTATCTCAACCTGTGATGGCCTTGGGATTATATTTTGTTGCTCTCAGGAACTGGTATCCTAGCTCAATTAGGCTATTGCACAGTGACATGGAGAGTGATTATTTTCCTGTATTTGCCAACTTCAGAAACATCTAGACTAATAGTAAGAATAACTAGAATCATAATAATGATGCTAATTATATCTTTCATTTATTGATCATATGCCAGGCTCTGAAGTACTGAGTGCCTTTCAGCCATTAGCTCATTTAGTTTCCACAACAGCTCTATGAATGAGATACTATTATAATCCTGAATTCATGAGAGGTTAAATTACTAGCTAAAAATCACATAGGCAGTTAATGGTAAAGTTGGGACACAAACCCAAGCCTTTCTTGCTTTAAAACCCAAAACTTTAACCATTATACTCTTCTAACTTCCTTTTGACACAAGACTTAGTCTGTTTGGGCTGCTATGACATAATACTATAGTATGGGTGGCTTTACAGCAGATGTTTATTACTCACAGTTCTGGAAGCTAGAAATCCAGGATCAAGGCACCCTGGGATTCAGCGTCTGGTGAGAGCCCACTTCCTAGTTGATAGATGGCTGAATTCTTGATGTGTTCTCACATGGTGGAAGGGGCAAGGGCCTTTCTGAGTTCCTTTTATTAGGACACTAACTCTCTGCATGAGGGTTCTACCTTTATGATCTGATCACCCACCAAAGGCCACACCTCCTAATACCATTACACTGGGGATAGGTTTCAACATATGAATTTCGAGTGTGAGGTAACATACACAGTCTATAGCACAACATGGCCTTATGCCCTGTAAGTGTTATCTATTAAATATCTCTCAAATCTGTCTATATTTTCCCACTACATTCACTCTAATAATAAATGCCACAGTCTTTTCTAAAGGATTACTGTACCGCCTTCCTAACTAGTCCACGTTGATTGATTCTGGCTCCACTTCTAGTCTGTTTTCCATGTTTTAGCCAAAGGAAAAATTTTAAAAACATAAATCTAATAATGTTGCACTGAGAACATTTTAATAGCTTCACATAAAGGACCATCCCTTTGGGACGGTTTTTAAGACTGGCACAGTCTGCCCTTGGGTGTGTTTGCAGCTGTACTGGGCCCACCATTCCCTAAACTTCCTGGCCCCTCCCTTGCTTTTGCTTCTGCAGCCTCATCAGGCTTCCTCAGTTCCTGCAATGCATCCTGTGCTTTTCTTTCACAGAGCTTCTGCATATGCTGTTTCTGGAGAGCTCTTCCAACTCCCCACCTGCCCAGTTTCACCTAGTTCCTGCACCTCGCTGCTCAGATGTCACCCCCTTAGCAAAGCCTTTCTAATCCCTGAAATAAATTAATTCCCCTCCTATTTTATTTATTTATTTATTTGACTGAGTCTAGCTCTGCTGCCTAGCTGGAATACAGTGGCACCATCTTCACTTACTGCAACCTCCACCTCCCAGGTTCAAGTGATTCTCCTGCCTTAGCCACCTTAGTGGCTGGGATTATCGGTGTCTGCAACCACACCTGGCTAATTTTTTTTTTTTAGACAGAGTCACACTCTGTCACCAGGCTGGGGTGTGTAGTGGTGTGATCTCAGCTCACTGCAACCTCCGCCTCCTGGGTTCAAGAGATTCTCCTGCTTCAGCCTCCCAAGTAGCTAGAGCTACAGTAGGTGCGGCCAACACCCCCAGCTAATTTTTTTGTTTTTCTAGTAGAGATAGGGTTTCACCATGTTGGCCAGGATGGTCTCGATCTCTTGACCTCGTGATCCACCCACCTTAGCCTCCCAAAATGCTGGGATTACAGGTGTGAGCCACCATGCCTGGTCAATTGCCCTCCTTAAAAGCTCTCATAGCAACCTTTGCCTTTGCTTAGAGAATGGGGTTTTATAAGCATCTGTGGTTCTCTGATGAACGTCTGACTCTCTCCCATCATACTGTAAGCTCTGTGAAGGCAAGAACCAGGGCAGAGTTTCCTTACTACAGTAGCCTCACTGCTTAGGACAATGTTTGTTATGTGGTAAGTGTTCAAGCAGTAGCTGTTGAATAAATGAAGCTACAACACCCTTCCCTGGGGTCTGTGAAATTGACAAGCTCTTTGCCAAAATCTAAAATGTGCATCTTTCTTCTACAGAGGACAAAGTTTAGCTGAGAAGGGGAGCTCAGCTGCATAGGGGACCAATGCCAGCAAGACAGCTCTATGCTCCTGTCTGTCTCAGCCTGGAGAACAGACATTAGGCCTAGTGGAGGAATTTTAGTTGGTGGAAACAATGTTTCAGATTTGTGTTTTAAGTGGCTCACTTCTCAAGTAAGTAAACCAAAGAAAGTAGCTGCTTAATATAGACTAGCAAGTTGATAGAATAACTTTCTACCCATCTTCAAAAGCCCAGCAGGTTGTATTGGTTCTATGAAGGTAGAGATTGAGAAGGTGAGCTGAGCCATTCTGATCTGTTTCTTCTGAGTGGCAGGCCTGGAAGTCTGGACCCCATTTTGTGACCACTGGGCACCGAGTGCTGACCTGGAATAATTACGCTCTAGCGGTTGTCTCCACAAGGAGCTCTGGGCATGCTCCATGATTGTTACTGACAGGAAGAAACAGGGCATGCATCGAGAGTGATCCCAAACGCCTCTCCTCCAGGCCCAACTTCTGGATGTAGCAAGTTCTGCAAATAGAGATCCATTATTTGGACACACACACACACACACACGGGGAAAAGGAACACATCAGATTGGTTACCAGATTTGTTTCAGATGTTATTATTTTGATGCAAACCAGAAGAATATTAAGAAAATGGAAAGCTAGACATTGGGAATGTTGGCCGCAGGTAAGGGAATGGCAGGCAGCAAAGAGAAACTTCATCTACTTTATAAACTGCTCCTTCCATTCAGCAAATTTAGATGATAAAAGACTGTTTTGTCAGATTGAAGATTCAAGGGTGCAAGTATTATTTTTAAGATTCTTGCAACATAGCTTCAAGTATTTTAGCTGCAATCATCCTGTTGGACTTGGACTTCAGTGTCAGGGTAGACTGTGTTTGACTTTGCTTGGATACCATAAAACCACAACAAAATAAATTCTCCTGAATGCTACCAGGCAACACCAAGATTTCTTACACCATGAGAAGAACTTGTGGCAAAAGACACAAACGGCTCTGCAATGGGCAGGGTGCATACAGTGCATACGAAGAACCTAAAAGTGACTTTTAGGATCATCTTAATAAATAGTCAAGACTTAATATGATGAAGATGTCAAGTGCTTTCTCAAAAAGTCTAAACTTTATAAATAACAATTTTAAAAAATCTGGAAAGCCTGACCAGTCGCCCTCAAATTAAGTTATTTGCTACTGACTTGGCAACCAAAACTGTGAGGACCTTTTTGGAAGCTGATGAAAAAGGAGCCAGCGGATTTGGCTCTTTGCTCCTCATCACGCCCTTCCTGGGACCATCAGGGAACCTCCCAGCTTTTCAGGATAGATCCCGCTCAGGAAGGTCACCCGGGCAGTGGAAACCCTGGGCAAAAGTTAGCGGCCAGGACAGCGCAGCTCCTCCAGGCAGCGGAGGCAGCGCGTCCTGGCTCTCAGGGACATTGCCTTCCCACCTCGACCCCCGGGAGGTGGTCCCAGGGGCAAGCCTTGCTGAGAGGGTGGATCACAGCAGCACAGCTTTGCAGCTGCGGAGAAACGCCCGAGGCCGTGCATCTATCTCCAGAGGTAGGGAGGTCTGTGAGCCTCCGGGTCCCCGCCCCCAACTCCTCCAGCACCGGCGGTGCTCGGAGCCGGGCGCGGGGCGCAGGGCTCGGAGCCGGGGAGGTGTGTGGGGGGCCGGGGCGGTGCAGGGAGGCTGAACTGACTGGGCGACCTTCCTTCCCGACCCGAGCAGTAGTTGCCGGGGGCGGGGAGGGGGGAGGCCTCACCCCGCAGCGTGCAGCCAGGAGGAGGAACCGGTCGCGGAGGGCGGGGAGCGCGGCTGAGCAGCCCGGCGCGGGAGTGAGTGTGGGCGAGCCAGCCGGGGTGAGCTCGGGCGCCGGGCCGCGGCCGCCGGCCGCAGAGGGCCGGGGTTGTTGTCCCGCGTCACCAGGGCGGCCGGGCTCCCGCAACCCTGCAGACGGCGCCGGAGCCCTGCGACAGGGCGGGCGGACAGACCGCCGCGCATCCCCGCGGTCCCGAGGAGCCTGGGCGCCGCGAGCCGGGAGCAGGCGTTAGCTCGCTTCGCTCCGCCGCTTGGAAACTGAACGAGGCCGAGAGAGAAGGTAAAAGGAAAGGCAGAGACAGGGAGACAGGGAGAGGAGAGAGAGGTGCAAGACGAACACATTGCAGAGAAATTGTCAGCAAGTTTGTGCCTGCACGCTGGGGCTCTGCGTGCTTGATGGGAGGGGGCGGTGGCCGCGGTGTGTGTACGTGCGCGATGCTCGTAGATAAGGAGACCGGGAGGTTGGGGAGCCTCTTTGCATCTCGTACGTAGATGCCCCTATTAATATCCCCCTCTCTGAGTTGTCATTTCCGCTTGTGGCACGTCCCCTGGGCTCCAATGGTGCAGAAGCAAAAGGCAGCCACCCTCTTATTGTGATGGTCGGTACTGTTGCTACTATCAGATGGGAGAGGTAGGGCGTTGAACAAATTCTAAGGGAGCCTCCCTTCCTCCACCCCTTGACTATTTTAGGAAGGGCTGGGGGAAGGAAAATGGCTTGAAGGCTGCGCGGAGGCCCGGGAGCGTCAGACTCCAGCGGCGCTGTCATGGTGCAGTTGCTTCCTGGCAGAGCCTGCACTAGAGGGCAAGATAACTTTCATCTCCTCTTCAGAAAGACGAGTTTCACATAGCGATCTTTCATTGCTGGCGGAGGAGTTCTGGGAAATGGTGGTGGCCAGGGGGCCAGGTGCGTCGCCACGGGCGGGCATCCGTGCAAAACGAAGCAGCCATCAGCCTCACAGGAAGGAAAGCCCCTTGGGAAGGGGGGCTGGGTGTGCTAACTGGGATCCCAGGCTTTGGATGCTGGAAGTTCTGCCCCCCTTCCGTAAATAGAGTCAGGTCCAGCCCAGAGAGAAATATCAACAAGGAAGCCTTAGCATCCCGAGATGTTCATTTCTGAGCTTTCCTTTTTGGGGTGGAAAGCTTGTATCTGAAATGTTTCTGTGAATGTTAAGAAAGTTAAAAATGAAGTATTTTTCTCTTCTTGAGTGCCCATCCGTTTTTTTTTTTTTTGTCTTGATCTGAGAATGACTTTCCTAAAGACAACGTTCGTATACAGAAGCCAGACCTATGCAAGAGAAAGAATAATTTTCAGTGAATCAGAGGTCATTAATATAACCTACATCTTCATAAAATGCGGATTTAATCACCAGTCATGAGTATTGTTCTTTGAGAGGCTTTTTATTCCTCATGGTGAAAAAAGATTTGTAATATGGATAAAAAGTTCCTGACATCACTAGAATAGTGTGATAAAATATATATCTATTTTTTTCTTGTCTGTTCATTACTTTGTGGCAGATTTAGAACAAAATGTGAGAGATGTATACTAACTTAATATGTTTCATGCTGAAGATTAGGAAACAGCTTCAGACTGACCCAGATAATATTTGCTAGGCTTTGAAAACATTTGCTTAGCTCTTATGTTATAGTCTCACTTTCTTCTTTCTGAACTAATGGTTTTCACAAACTGGTTTTCTTCCGTCCTCATTGACCCCGTTTAAGAATTCTTTTTTATTTGATTCCTTCCTGCCAGGGAGTGGGGATTGGAAAAAGCTAGTTTGCCGATTAATAAATTTCAAGACTTGTTTGGTGGTACACTAGGCCTACTTTCTGACAACTATGCTGCACACAACAGCATCTTAGAAATGAAAGGAGGTGTAACTGTCACAGGATGTAGGAAGCCCATAACTGGGCAAGGTTGGAGGCATTTTCACAACTCCAGCTCTAGCTACTGCAGCCACGCCCTGTGGTCTGAATGTGATAGGCATGCAGGGCCCAAACACCTCTGTGGGGACCTCTATGTGTCTCCTCTTAAATGTGTACTTCTTTGTGGTCTAACCTAAGAACTAATGTCTGGCAAGGAGTGCAGAATATATTCTAGCAAGGGATGGAAAGACGGTTGCAGATGTCTTTGGGTGTGATTTATACTTTAGGCTTTCAATAAACAAAATTTAATGATGACACCGAGTATCTTTCATGCTGATCTGCTATACACTTTGTCTTTTGCTTACTTGTTCATGTTTTTCTAGGGAAAAGATCATTTCTTATTGTTAATCTATATAATTCATAATAGTAAGTAACAGCATTGTTCCCTGATAACGTGCACACATATATCAGTAATATATTAATTCAAAGATGTCCATGTTCTTCTCTACCTTTTGGTCATCTTAGTGTTTATTAATTAGTATCATTATTAAGGGGTGAATAGAGAAAAGAATAATTAAATTTAAAATTAAACAGTATGTGAACTCTCTTTTGGCCATCTTAGTGTTAATTATTTAGTATCATTATTAAGGGGTAAATAGAGAAAAAAATAATTAAATTTAAAATTAAACAGTGTGTGAACTCTCTTTAGCAAAATACTTGACTAGAAAGGAAACTGAAATTTATTCATGACTAAAAATTTTAATAGTGGGTTTCAATATTAGTGCTATTCTTATACATTTAGACATTTAATTAAGTAATATCTGTACTTCCTGCTGTTGTGAATCTGTTTATATATTTATGTTCTCAGTTTATTTTCTTTTTGGTTGGAAATGAGCCGCATTGTCTCTGGTTGTTACAGGGTTTGAAATTTTCTGCGGTAGTTTTCTAACACCTAGAAATTTAGTTGCATTGCTTTAAATATATTCTTGTGGCTCAGTAGCATTCCTTCAGTGCTTTTCTTAGTGTATTTCTTTTTAGTCACACAAACAAGAAACTGATTTACTAGCCAATGTCCATTCTGCTAAGAGAGAAAAAAATTGAGTTGTGGTATTTCACAGCTGTGCTTTTTCACAGGTAGTGGTATTAAGAAGAGTATGCCATTCAACTGGGAGAATCCCAAATGGCAGATAGTCCAAATTCCCTCTGGGTCCTGAACAAAAAAAATGCAGCAGATGGTTATTGATTGCGTGGGTGTCCTGTTTGCTTCCATAGTGGCCTGGACTTTTCCATTACAATACTTGCTCTCCTTTGTTGTAACGTTGTTTATATCATCTTCCTCTACTGGCACGTAAGCTGTAAGAGGCGCTTGTCTCTCCTGTTGACTGCTATTTATTCCGTACCATGATCTCTTAAAAATAGCTTCCCAATACATATTTATTGTGAAATAATAAATACAGGAATCTTACCTCTCTGCTAAGTATGAGATGGATGTATGTAGCCACATCATAATCTTAGTTCCTTCCCCTGGAAAAATGTGGAGATGGTGCAGGGACTATTTATTGGTATACCGCCCATCAATGTCTACCGAATTCTCCCATTCCATCTCAATACCTAGGTTCGCTCTTCATTCCCTCTTTCCCACACCCCCACGATATCCTGCACCTACTAAAAACTATTTTTATAATCTTGGGAATAGTGAGTTCATTGATGTTCTAGATCTGACTCTGGTGTTCTGGTTCTGTCATGTCCATAGCCAGAACACTGCTATTGTAAGCAGTCAGTTGGAGGATCTCTTGACCTTGCACCAGTCATTGTTTTAGCTGTGCCTTGTGCCACCATTTGTTTTGGAACTGAAGAGCACACTTGGGAGCACCTCTGAATTTTAGGGCCATCTCTCCTATTGCAGGTGAAGAAATGGGGCAAGGGGAAGGAAAATGGAAACGAGTATTTGCTGAAACTCTGCTCCACGCCAATCAATCTGCTGGAAACATTACATATTTTATCTCTTAAAAATTTAATTTAAGCAGGATAAAATTAAACCTAATTTGGCATGAATATACCTCACTTTATAGATGAAGAAAAAGGGGCTCAGAAAAGCTCACTTTTCTTAAGCCTGCATGCATAGTAAGAGAGAATTCAGCTCCCGGTCTTTCTTAGTCCAAAGTCTGTGCATTTCCTGGTACCACACTCTCCTCCAATAGATAGTTGTTGAGGATCTTCATAAACAGAACCCGATCAAAATCACCCAACTAGTTGGGATAAAGTTTAGCCTAGAACTGATATTTCCTAATTCCCAGTCTCTTTTTATTAGCTTTTATTATTAACTTGTCACTTTAAATTTTTTAATCAAATTATATAACATTAAGATAAAGTATCAGTAAAAAGCAAGAAAATCATGATTTCACAATATAGGAAATATGTGTACATGTGAATGATGAAAACACAATGTTTAATATATGAAAAAGGAAGGATATTGCATCCACTTTCTTTGCATTAAAGAGGAAGAGGTTTTTGGGGGATTTTCTCATAGATGTAAAGTATTATGAACTTGATTCAATGAAACAAAAAATGTATATCGGGGGCCTAGGATGTGGTCAGGGATACACTTGGTGGGTAAGATTTTGCAATGTTAGATATATAAATGGGTGAGATTTTACAATGTTAGAGCCTGTATAGCAGCAAAAGGTTCACAGTTTGTTTAGGCTAAGACTAGAAGTAGTGAAGGATATAAGCCAAATTGTACCTGTCATAGTATGAATCGTTAGTGTTAGAGGCCTCAGTAGAAACTAACAGCAAATGTTGGCTGGTGTATTTAGGAAAAGCGTCAAGTGGTATGTGGATCCTGGGTTAGGTATTTAGATTTGTTCAGCTGGGTGATGTGAAAGGGCAATGAAGAAATTGTTCCAGAGTTGTTCCAAAGATAGGAAACAGGAAAGGGAGAGTGTTTCTTTGTAAAAACCTATGCAATCCCTCTTCTGCTGAGCTCAATTGACAGCACCTGAAATCCTGAGAGTCATCTGAGGCTCATCAGATATGTACCCTGGAAACTCTACCTCCTTCTACCTACACCTCCCACCAACCCTGTTCCTGGCTGACCAGTCACCAGGTCTTACAAATTCTGCTCCCTAAGGCTGTGTTATATTTTATTCTTCACTCACTTTGCTCCCTCTGTCTGATTTCTGTCTTTCCACGTCTTCCACCTGGATTCCTGAGATACCTTCCTAACTGATCTTTCTGGATCTTCCAGTTTTCTCCTTCTCAAATACACCCTTTAAAACCATAGCTGGAATAATCCCAATTATACCATCTCAATTCCAGCTTAAAATCTTTCAGTGGCTTTCTGTTGCCTGCTAGAGAGCCAGAACCAAACTTCTGAGCATAGCACTCGGGGTCCTCCACCATCCGGACACCATCTCCCTCTCCGCCTTCTTTTCCAGAGTGTCACCTTGTAGAGTTTCTCAGTGCCTGGCTGGTGGTAGTTCCCTGTCCCAATCATGCTGTTTCTCACGCCCAGGCCTTTGCTCAACCTCTTTCCCCTGCCAGGATGTGTCTTGCATATGTTTCACCTGGGTGACTAGCCCATTTACCAAGACTCAGCTCAGGTGTTTGCTCTTTGCCACGAAGGATGCCTTTCCAGAACACCCAGACTGGTTTAGTTCCCATCCTCTGTATCCTCGCATCTTGGTATTTGCACTTAGCCCTGGTAATTTTACATTATCTTTTCTACATTTTATCTCCCACTGTGTCCCAAGCTCCTCAAAAATAGTCTCTGTGTCATATCCATCTTAGTAATCCCAGTGTTGAGCTCTGGCACCCTGAAAGTGTTAGTTATGCTGTGAGCGTAAGACTGGATGAATACTGGGTACATGCTGGGAAATTCCGAGTTTAACCTAATGAGAGAGAGAAAAAGAGAGAGGGCGTGCACAATATTTCAGGATTAATCTACCATGCTATGTGAATGTGAATTAGAAGAGGACAGAGGCAGAATGATTTCTGTTGCATTGATTTACTGAAATCCCTTTTAATTCCATAATTCTTGATTGAAGGTGGAGACTGTGTGTTAATTCCATGTGAGCTCCAGTGCTGAGCCCAGCTTGGAGTAGAGTATCTGAAATCAAGTGAAGGTCTTTAATATACATGCAGATAAATGATATAGATAATAAATAGATTGGTTGACTGATTGATTTCAGAAAGTTATATTTTTGCATTTGACAACTTAGCTTTCTAACAGCTTAGGGGAGCCATTTATAAGGTCCTTCAGGCACTTTTCACTATCTTATTCTCTCACATTGAAATAGCTTTTGTGTGTGGGTAGGTGGAATATTTTTCCCCAGGAGATACAGGCTGCTAATGGGCATACAATTTGAGCAAAGCCATAAGTGTATATGTGACAGCCCAGCCACATGTAATTATTCCTCCATGAAGAATCCCTTGGAGAGCCACCCACTGAGAGGTACCTCTCTAGCCTATAAGACACTAAGTATTAGGTCCTACTTCTAGTAAATATCCCTTCAAGTAGCCAAGAGAAGTCTGCCTTTACCTTTTTACAAATGACAGCTGTTCACTGCATCACTTCCCCGTGTCTTGCTAAGCTAGTGATGCTTTCTTGCTCCAGTGCATCCTTCTGATACTTTGCACATGTGGCAGCAGCAGTGTGCAAAAGGTTTGCATCCTATTTTTTTTAGATAATAGGTTAAAAAGTATATTATCAGCTTTGCATTCATACATACTGACCAGATACCAATATATACTAGTATCAGTAATGCCATTTTAAAATAAATTGTAATTCATAGTTACACTCTATTACTAAACCAATCTTTCATGAGCAATGCTCTTTTATGGACTATAATCCAAGTTATAATTTTTTTTTGAGATGGAGTCTCACTCTGTGACCAGGCTGGAGTGCAGTGGTGCGATCTCACAATCTCGGCTCACTGCAACCTCCGCCTCCCGGGTTCAAGTGATTCTCCTGCCTCAGCCTCCCAAGGAGCTAGGACTACAGGTGCATGCCACCATGCCTGGCTAATTTTTTTGTATTTTTAGTATAAACAGGGTTTCACCATGTTAGCCAGGTCTTGATCTCTTGGCCCCAGGATCCACCTGCTTCGGCCTCCCAAAGTGCTGGGATTACAGGCATGAGCCACCGTGCCCAGCCTATAATTTTATAGCACTCACAGACTCCTCTCAATTTTTTTTTTCCCTTCAGGAAGGTAGACCATCTCACATGCATGAGCTTTCTTTAGGAATCTGGCTTTTGCCATTCTCTCCTTCTTCCCCTCTTCCCCCATTCCTTTTTTTAACCTTCGTCATCATAACCCAGAAATGCAATGGGAATTATAATCGAGTATCACCCTCCTGTGGGCCTCTTCGGTGGTTGAGTTTCTTTCTCTTGGTGCATTATTCACCCACCCCCCCACTTTTATGTCTAATTATCTATTTCATGGCAATACCTTCTCTTCAGCTAACCCTAGGGTTAGGAAATTCTTATTCAAAGTACATTTTGCAATTTCAAGATTTCAACAATTATTCTCCTACCTCTTCCCACCCCCTACCATCAATTAAACTTAACCAGCCAGGAGCAGTGGTTCATGCTTGTAATCCCAACAATCTTGTGGGAGGCCAAAAAGGACAGATCACTTGAGGTCAGCAGTTTGAGACCAGCCTGGCCAACATAGTGAAACCTGTCTCTACTAAAAAAAAAAAAAAAAAAAAAAATTAGCCAGGTGCAGTGATGTACACCTATAATCCAAGCTATTCAGGAGGCTGAGACAGGAGAATCACTTGAACCTGGGAGAAGTGGAGGTTGCAGTGAGCCGAGATCATGCCACTGCACTCCAGCCTGGATGACAGAGTGAGACTGTCTCAAAACAAAAACTAAAAACTTAACCAACACAGAGAGTTTAGAAGGAAAATGTTCACTCTGCTTAGCCCACCCCACCTCTAGCCTTACAACTTTTGAGTCTTTATACAAAGGGTGGAAAAAAATTAAATCAGATTTATTTGGCTTCTAAAATTGAAATATTTGACACTCACATTTTTAGAATGAAATGTTTTTTACATTTATATGTTAATTCATCAAATTGGTATGAGAAACTAGGGTTTGATATCACTTCTGGAAAGTATACAACACAACGGAGCAAAACTTGTGTGCAAAGCAGGCTAAATTAGCACAGGTATGAGAATCTGTGCATATGGAGAACTAGAGTTCAGTGTTATTAATGTAAGGAAATTGATTTCATACATCAATGTAAAAAGTTTATAATTTAAAAAGAAAACATGGCATGAAAGTAAACAGTTCTTTTAGCAATCTCATTTTATTTCACATGTCTCATTTATGTATTTATTTTATCAAATATCATGGGAATTCCTAACATTTGTGTAGTACTTTATAAGTGCTTTTCACTAAGTTATTTCACTTGATAATGGACCAGGCACTGAAATTAAATAGAAATATATCTCCTTTTAGCACTATGGTGACCTTTGTAGACTTTTTTTAAATGTTGTACCTTTTCTCTTTTGTTTTCCAGGTTCTTGAGTTCATTTAAGAGGACAGTAGTAAAACAGAAGAAGAACAGTAGCAGTTCAATCTTTGGGAGAGCTGTCTCCTGTTGACTGCTGCAGTGCCTGGAATCCATTTATGACGGAATAGATCTAGAATAGTCCAAGCATGTTTTCTAGAGTGGAGTAGCCTGTACTGCCTCCAGGGTCATCTCTTGGCGTTGGCTTCGTGCTTCCAGAGGGACCATGGCAACGTCCAGAGGGACCTCCCGGTGTCCTCGGGATATCGCCAATGTGATGCAGAGGCTGCAAGGTAAGGGGGAAAAAAACTTCAGGGTTTAAAAAAACTCAAATATACCTTCTTAACCCACATTCAGTTAAATTTGTTTGGGGTTTAATTCAATTTCTTGAAACTATAGCCCAGAATGGATGGATGTCTTTTGTTCCAGTGTTTTCAAACAAGGCCATGCTGCCTTCATTACATAGAAGGAAAAGATAAAAACACAGGTTCTTTTCTTTTTTGTAATTTTGTGTCTGCATTAGCATGCCTTACATGGTTATTCATTGTCCAACTGGGAATTAAGAGTTACTGGCAAAGCTACTGCTGCTGTCGTTAATAATACCAGTGACGATACATCCCCAATGACACTGTCTTGATAGATTATGGACAAGTTGTGGGCACAGAACTATATGCTATTGTCAAATAGGTGAACTGGTGGCATTTCCCAACTAGAAGACCCTTAGACATTTAGAAACATTTTAAGAAAAATAAAGGACCCAAAAGATGAAATGATGTGTTGAGATGAATGGTGCATGGCAGGGCACAAACTAATCCTGCATCCCTCAGTGGTGCTCCTCTCCAACAGCAAACAACAGTGGTGCTCTTCTCTGCTTTCTTTTTTCTTTCTTTCTTTCTTTTTCTTTTTTTTTTTTTTTTTTTTTTTGAGGGAATCTTGCTCTGTCTCCCAGTCTGGAATGCAGTGTGCAGTGGCATGATCTCCGCTCATTGCAACCTCTACCTCCTGGTTCAAGCGATTCTCCTCTCTGAGCCTCCTGAACAGCTGGGATTGCAGGCATGTACACCATGCCCCACTAATTTTTGTATTTTTAGTAGAGACAGGTTTCACCATGTTGGCCAGGCTGGTCTCAAACTCCTGACCTCAGGTGATCCACCTGCCCTGGCCTCCCAAAGTGCTGGGATTATAGGCATGAGCCTGCACCTGGCCATGCTTTTCTCTGCTTTCTAGAAGAGAACTAATAGGGAAATGCTATAGAAACTCACAGGTGAAAAGATTCTCATTGTCAATTTTCTTTACATTTGTGTTTCAATATGAAACAAAAATCATTATCTCCTGTAGGTGTATAAAACTACTGCTTCTTTGTCATAATCTCAATGATATATTCACTACTTCTTTGTCAGGATCCTAATGATATTTTCAATGTCATAAGCCAGGCCTTCAAAGGCATGCTTTTAAGGTATAAAAATACCCCAGTTTAGAAGAGTTCTGTGCTAGTCTTTGCTAAGAGGGCTTAAAAATAATGTTATCATTTGACTTTTCTCATTTTTCTAGTATCTCCAAGTGATCACCATGGTTTTGCACAGTAGGAATGATATTGATCTGTCACAATCCTACTTTCTTTGCTTACAATGTATTTGCTATGCATAGCAGTAATTTCCAGCTAAGATGTCTTGACTTTCAAATACATACCAAGCTCTTAAATCTGGATATTCATGACTCAGAACATGCTCACAGCTATAGAAAATCAGAGGATTGGTGGAACTATGAGTTTCTCCATGTCTTTCCAGAGACCACGAAGTTGACCGAAAGTTTCTGTGTTCAAGTGACCCCCACTCATGTTTATCTGCCTGAACTGGTTTGTGATAGTGTGAGTGGTACATGTTTCCTATTTCTTGTTGACCAATCCCACTTGTCATGCCAGAAAGAGCCTTGTTAGATAAAAGATCCTTGCTGAATATGTAGATGGATGTATATCTTTTCCATGGGCTGAAAATTTATCTGCTTGGGTCTGCACCAAGGATCTCAGATTTAAGTCGTACATCTTTACCTGGGTAGATGCAATGCAGAATTTGAGTTCCATTCCACCATGTTTTTCTTGGCTGTTTGTCTGAGGGTAAATTACCAAACCATTTTGTGCCTCAATGACATCATCTATGAAATGTCATTATGGAAAGGAAGCATGTGACTCCCTTACAAAAGCATGGGGAAGATAATAAGGTAATAAGGCAGATTTTCCCTTGAGTATATTAAATGTGAACATTCGCTGGATGACATACATGTTGACCATAAGCAAAAGTTGCAAAGAGCAAATCTGAATGAACTCAATCAGAATCAGACTGTGTTCCTGCAAACACTGTACTCTTCATTCTGATATTAGTTTGAGTGGAAGTTCTTTCATTATGATTATTGGGTTCCGGGTGAGAGGAAAGTGAAGAGTACGGTTGATTCAATGTTGTGTTTTATTATGTTTTTATAGCAGATTTAGTTTTGCTTGAGAAATGTGTGGCATGAAGGGAAGATCTGGAGCCTCCCACCCTATCACACACTAGGCCTGTGACAGTGGTTGCCCTATTTAACATCCTCGGGTCTAGGAGCCCCACTTGCAAAATGTGGTTTGCTCCCATCTGCATAGCCCCTCTCAGAATTGTTGTGAAGCTCAATGAGATAATTTACTAAAGGAGCTTTAAAAATTATAAATTCTGTGATGTGGTGAGCCATTCAAATAGCCATGGAAGAAAACTGGATAGAAGGCACAGCCTGATAATTTGTTGCAATTTTTTTCCTGCAAATTTTTCTAACTGTCCTGATTTTTGGAGGGATTTTAAGAGTTTTGTACACTCTGTACTGTATAAAACTAGCAATTTTAGTACATAATGAAGTAACTATACTTATTACAGTAATTAGCTTCCCTTTCTATGAAAGAGAGAGTTATAAGGTGGCATAAGGGTACCAAACAATATTAGAAGAGAAAACCTTAAAATTCAGAGGACAAATCTCCTGAGCACTAGATCCTTACCACTAACTTTTGGTATCAATTACTCCATTTTATAGGTTATGTTGGCCACTAAATGTAAAGTCTGAACTGCTACAAAACGTAACACATCTAGTCTACATTAAAGAAAACTGAGTGAAATGGCAGGAAGTGAAAGTGAACTGGCGAGTGTGTCTTAACAAATTGACCAGCAGAGTTAATTCTGCTGATTCAGTTAGTGACGTGCAGGTCTCTTGCTCTCAGTTGTCACTGTGCATATTTCTAAGTCCAGAGAGGGGCCAATCTCCTCAGAAAGAGGAGATCTGTCTTCTGTCAAGGGTATTTAGTAACCCTGCTTACCTGCTGGAACCTCCAAACAAGCGCCCAAGATCCTAATAAATGGAGAGCTGGTGTTATTGCCCAGATAATTAAGACAAATTTGAGAAAAAAGCCAATTTCCATTAACATAAACAGAACCAGAGTTGCTATTTTCAAAGTTTGAATTCATAAGAATATTCTCCTAGAATCCTTTTTCTTTGTCTAGATATATAATGAGTAACTAATGTGTTTGGGGTTCCCCCCCATTTTTGAGTTTCATTGTCATTTCAGACCCGTGCATAACTAATAAAGAGCATTGAGTTTTGAATAATGGCAACTTGGCATTACTCCCTTGCTTATTTAGCTCACACTCATAATTGCTGACTATTTTTCCTGCTTCAATTTTTATTTCTAGGGCTAGGAAATTAAAGCACGCATAGAGACTGCTACATAATTCAGCTGCAATAGTAGCTGTTCAATATTTCACCTTTGCCAATATTTGAGCTTGTTTGAGCATAATGTTTTAGGCTGGGATACTGAATTATGGATGAGCAGTCAGACTGCAATGCAGAGTTTCCTTTGCTTTTAAGAATAATGAATGTTTCTGGAACTTTAATCAATTTAAATATAATCTTAAAAGCAAATGCAGGACAATAGTAGAATAAAGGAGTATTAAAACTTTAAATGCACATAATTAGTCCATATGTTTTCTGCTTTTCAGGACTAACTAAGGGGATCCATTTAAGAAAATAAATGGCTGAATTCTTCAGATTATAAACTTCTTATAGATAGTGACAGCATCTTAAGGCTTTGTGTAATTTTCATAGTTACTTAAAAAGTACTTGCTCACTGGCTTTTACTAACTACATTTTAAATGTAAACATACTATATTAAACTTTATGTATTTAAAATGAACATATCAGTGTTTTTATTGTAGGATGGGGTGACATCAATGCAATCTTGTAGAACACGTGGCAAATGTCAGAAAAGATTAAAATGTGTATGCTTAGATGTTGCATATACAAAAAAAATCAATAGGAAAGTAGGATTATTCACTGCAAGGTCAAATTTTGATTTTTAAACCTTGTGAATAGATTCAAAGAGAAACAAACAGACAAAGGATAAGCATTTACCCTTGGAGATATAGCTATGAAATTCTCTAACCATTCAGTACAGAGCAATCACAACCTCCTCTTGAAAATTTTTTATGAGTAATAAAAACTTTAAACCTTTTTTGTTTTAAGTATAATACTTTCTGTAAGTTGATTACACAAAAGAAAACTTCAGACTAGTAAAAAATATACTGAAAAGTAAAATGAAATAATAATAAATAATTGATGAAAATTTAACTTTTTTTTTTTTTTTTTTGAGACGGAGTTTCGCTCTTGTTACCCAGGCTGGAGTGCAATGGCATGATATCGGCTCACCACAACCTCGTCCTCCTGGGTTCAAGCAGTTCTCCTGCCTCAGCCTCCTGAGTAGCTGGGATTACAGGCACGCGCCACCATGCCCAGCTAATTTTTTGTATTTTTAGTAGAGACGGTGTCTCACCATGTTGACCAGGATGGTCTCGATCTCTTGACCTCGTGATCCACCTGCCTCGGCCTCCCAAAGTGCTGGGATTACAGGCTGGAGCCACCGCACCCGGCCCCTGTAACTTTCTTTTAATTTAATATCATTGGCTATGACCATAGCTTGGGAAAGAAAAAGTTTGGCACCTTGTGAAGATTGATTGAAATGTTTTTATAATGCCTTGATCGATTTTTGTACTTATAATTATTGGCCACATGTGTATCTTCTTTTGAAAAGTGTCTGTTCATGTTCTTTGCCCACTTTTTAATGGAGTTGTTTGTTTGCTTTGTTTTTTTCCTTGTAAATTTAAGTTCCTTATAGATGCTGGATATTAGACCTTTGTGAATTGTATAGTTTGCAAAAGTCTTTGCCCATTCTGTAGGTATTCTAGTCACTGTGACATGTTTCTTTTGCTGTATAGAAGCTCTTTAGATTAATTATATCCCATTTGTCAGTTTTGGCTTTTGTTGCAGTTGCTTTTGGTGTCTTCATCATGAAAACTTTGTCTGTGCCTATGTCCTGAATGGTACTGCCCAGGTTATCTTCTGGGGTTTTTATAGTTTTGGGTTTTACATTTCAGTCTTTAATACATCTTGAGTTAATTTTTGTATATGGTGTAGGTAGAAATCCAATTTCAGTCTTCTGCATATGGCTAGCCAGTTATTCCAGCATCATTTATTGAACAGGGAAGCCTTTCCCCATTGCTTGTTTTTGTCAGGTTTGTCAAAGATCAGATGGTTGTTGGTATGTGGTCTTATTTCTGGGTTATCTATTCTCTTCCATTGATCTATGTGTCTGTTTCTGTACCAGTACTATGCTGTTTTGATTACTGTAACCCTGTATTATATTTCGAAGTTGGGTATCATGATGCCTCCAGCTTTGTTCTTTTTGCTTAGGATTGCCTTGGTTTTCATATAAAAGAAAGCTCAACATCACTGATCATTAGAGACATGCCAATCAAAGCCAAAACCATTTCACACCAGTCAGAATGACTATTACTAGAAAGTAAAACAAAACAAAACAAAAACAAAAAACTGATCCTGGTGAGCTTGTGGAGAAAAAGGAATGCTTACATGCTGTTGGTGGGAGTATAAATTATTTCAACTGTTGTGGAAGACAGTGTGGTGATTCCCCAAAGACCGAAAGACAGAAATACCATTCAACCCATCAATCCCATTACTAGGTATATACCCAAATGAAAATAAATCATTCTATTATAAAGACACATGCACATTTATGTTCATTGCAGCACTACTCACAATATTAAAGACATTGCATTAATCTAAATGCCTGTCAATGGTAGACTGTACTAAAAACAGTGGTATATATACAACATGGAATACTATCAATCATAAAAAGAATATGATCATGTTCTTTGAAAGGACATGAATGGAGCTAGAGGTCATTATCCTGAGCAACTAAGGCAGGAACAGAAAAGCAAATTCTATATCTTCTCACTTATAAGTGGGAGCTAAATGATGAGAACACACGGACACATAGAGGGGACACATAGAGAGAACACACGGACACACAGAGGGGAACAACAGACACTGTGGCCCATTGGTGGGTGGAAAGTGGGTGGAAGAAGAGATCAGGTAAAATAACTAATAAATACTATGCTTGATATCTGGGTCATGAAATAATCTGTACAACAAACTCTCATGACCCAAATTTGCCTATGTAACATACCTGCACGTGTACCCCTGAATTTAAAATAAGTTAAAAAAAACTTTATACTTTATTTCTCTGACTTAATGACTCTTCTTATTAGAATACAAAACAGTGTCAAAAACTCATTGATTGTATTTAGGCTGAAATTCCTGTGGGTTTAATCTCTGGTTTTCCACATAAGTGCTGTGTAAAATTATCTCAGGTTCAAGTATGACACAAAACAATGATCATTTCTTTTTTTTTTTTTTTTTTTTTTTATTTATTTTTTTTTTTTTAATTTTTTATTGGATTATAGGTTTTGGGGTTCATGAGCAGAGCATGCAAGACAGTTGCATAGGTACACACATGGCAGTGTGCTTTGCTTTTCTTCTCCCCTTCACCCACATTTGGCATTTCTCCCCAGGCTATCCCTCCCCACCTCCCCCTCCCACTGGCCCTCCCCTTTTCCCCCCAATAGACCCCAGTGTTTAGTACTCCCCTCCCTGTGTCCATGTGTTCATTTCTTTATATTTTGGAACATCATAGTTAAATGCATTTCTGATAAATAAATGATTATATCATTACACCTAACTTAATGAATTGAAGATAAAATTGGTCAATGCAATTAACCAATCAAACCAAGTAAACTGGGTTCCACTTTTCCTGCCCTCTGTTTGAAGGATGTATATCTGAATTTTGAGTTTAATCAAAAGTGGTTTTTTAGTGTAAAATCACTTTAAAGATACACATCCTGACTGAATGAATGAAATGTTTGTTGTTTTCATAAATACAATGTTTTAAGCACATTTTCCTTCTAAATGGCATATTACTTGTTCACATTACTTTTATTAATAAATTTATGAAAGCCTTTACATTTGTGTAGTGCTTGGTCCTCTAAGCCCCTCTGTTAGAAAACCTGTTTCATCCATTGCACTTCATGGAGAAAGTGTTTCAGGCCTTCAGGGTCTTCTGTGACCTATAAAATATTGGTTCTCAAATAGAAAAAGAAAAAAGCTAAATCAAAAAAACAAAAAAGTGAAGGTTTTATAAATACTAAATTATGGCAAGTAGTCAAATGTAAATCAAATCAATTCAAAAATTATATATGTGTCAACATATTTTATATAACATGTAAGTACACTTTATTACAGTTGATATAGTGTATGGCAGGCCTCTAAAAGTAAGACTGTCTAAGGCCTATGAATAAAACATGAAATATCTCTCTATATCATATTGCCTCCCCATGAATTTTTTTAAAACATACTACCTTAATTTTGTTGCTCGTATGACGTAACATTAAACACATTTGACGAAAGTACTTTTTTGACCTCCCTGCTGAAGTGCCAACCTCTCTGGCTTGGATGCCATATTCTAAGTCCATCTTAACTGTAACAGCTCTTTCTCCCCTAGCTCCCCTATAGATCCTCCTATGTCAGCCAAGTGTCACTTACTATCCATGCTCAGAAGAGGTCCTGACTCTTTCATCTCCTTCTGGAATGGGCTCCAGTCACTGTTTCTAAAACTTGACTTATCTTCAAGGCTTAACTTCAATCCAACCTCTTCAGCAAAGGCTTTATTGTCAATATAATCAGAAATGGCCTCTCCTCCTGCAAAACTCCTCTAGGTCTTTATCACACAATGTGACCATTATCTAGTGTTGCTTCATATTGGGCTGCATGTGTGTATCTAACCTATTCACCCAGAATATAAAAACCTTGAGGACAGGAATTGGGTCAAACTCACATCTGTGTCCTACACATTGTCTAGCATAGCACGTTTCATAATATGGGCACTTCATAAATATTTGTTGAGTGCCTATAATATAAATAGTTAATATTATATTGACCATTGAGAAATGGCAGAAGCTGGGAGGCCAGAAAAGAGGTTATTTTTGACAAGTCAAGAGACAGATGATGGCTTGAGTGGTGGATGGGGAGAGAGGTGGTAACATTTTAGATATATTTTGAAGGTAAGACCAAAACAATGTGTTGATGAATTAGGTTCGGTGTATGAGAAAAAATTAAAGTTGGTCTTCTTGTTTTTAGTTTTGAAATAAATAAAAAATGTTATGGGGAACAGCATTGAGGAGGAAAACTGAGAGCTTATTTTAGACATGTTACATTTTAAATGCCTGGTAGACTTCCAGGAAAGGAATTGAGTGTACGTATGTGACTAGAGATCAATGGAGGAGACACCGTAGGAGAAAATATTTGGCCGTTGTTAGCACAGAGACAATGTTTAAAGTTGTGGGATTGGTTGGCACCACCCAGGGAGTGAGGACAGATAAGAAGAAAAGAGGTTTGAGAAATGAGGCATTCAACATTGAGGAAAGTGGGGAATGAGGAGAGTCCCACAAGTGAGACTAAGAAGCTGCAACCTGTGTGGTAGGAAGAAAAAAGACAAAAGGAAGGTCTGAAAGTCAAAGAAAGAATGAGTTCAAAGAGGGAGTGATCAATTGTGTTAATGTTGTTAATTTTCTTTACATGTACGTGTTTCTACATGTTTATAATATATAAAAATATTATGTGGATTTTATATGTAAATTTCAGGTCTGAGCAGGTGCAATTGTGTCCACCTATCATTTAAAATCATTTCTGGAAAAATAAAGAATAGCCTTGTACATTGCCCATGAGGAGGTTCAAGAGGCTCAGAAATTCATTGGTTAAGAGCAATTTCTTTAGAACGCATTAAATGTAATTCTATGCATTATGTAGAGCCCAATTAGAAATCAGTCCTAAGGGTAAGACATCTCTTCTTCAGACCCTCGTCAGCCTTCCACCCTTGTGGAGTTGGGGACCCTGCTATGAGCTGGTGATGACCCTCATCAAGTTGGTTCTCCTGTCGGTACCATCTTGGACACTTGTGTGTGACTGTCCTGCCTCTTAGTGGCTTCTTTCCTTGGGGACCTGGCCTCAGACATCTCCATTTGCACGCCTTGACATTATTTCTCCAGATTTTTGCTATATAACAAAACTAGTATTATTCCTGCTTGTGTTTTGGGGACGATCTTCTTGGAGTCAGAATGTCAATTTTCCTTGCTTTGGTCAATGTTTCATTAGCTCTGCCAGGGCCTAGATTCATGAAAAGAAAAGAGAAAGTGTGACACAACAGGAAACTGAATTGTCTGACATATTGTAAACTCTGGGATTTCCTCTCCATCAAAACCTGGGTGGAACCCTCCCCAAAAGTAAGGCAATTGAATTGGGAAAATTGCATCTGCATTTGAAAAAACTGTATTGGCCACTGTGCTGGTGACTATGTGACCCTGTCTATGTTGGATCAGACCTGAGGCCTTCGGTTGGCCTCTGTAAGAGGAGTGAAGACCACACCAGTGCCCATGAACTTCAGGGTTCCATGAATGTATAATTTAATGTATAATATGTACTTATGAAGGGGGAATCAGCCTTTCAATTTCATGTGACAAACCCCTCATGTATCTTAAGAAACTTAGAAAAACAACTCACATCCCAGGTTATTCTCTTTTATATTCTTTCAAATTGTGGCTGATGAGGATATTGACACATTTGTGTGTGTGTGTGTGTGTGTGTGTGCACGCGCACGTGCACGTACGCGCACGTGTGATTCTCACACCTAAATACATAGTTCCTGATCTTTGTATGGCAGTCTATAGTTTAATTAAGCAATTGTTAATCGTAAGTATTCAGTGTCAATCATAAGTATTCAGTTAATCATAAGAATTATTTTAAATAGTTGAGAATTTAAGTGTACAAGAATATATGCAGCTTTCCCATAATGCTGAGGTTAGGTAATAATAATCTTCTATTTCTTTCTTCTCAATAAGCATCTCAAAGAAGTGGGTGACTTCCCCAGACAGATTCAGTGTCAAATTATCCATGTACAATTTTGAAATAATTGGATGTCCTGAAGTTTAAGTACTTAACAAATGGTTTCTGTGGTTACTTATGTTCCTTTTTTGTTTTTTATTGTTCACAATGACCTCTTGGATTAAAAACAAACAATTCCTTCCTCTGCTGATATTAATCTTTCATGTTTAGTAAACAGTGGTCTCCACCCACATTAAAAAAGTTATTTACCTAGAATTATACAATTGCCTTCCATTCATTTGCTTCCTTTCTCCTCACGTGTCTGGAACTTTGAGCCCCTTTCATCTGCTTTTATTCTGCTGTTGACTTGTTTACTGACTTGGGAAGAATTTTGAAATTCTCAGGACTTATCTTGGTGTTCTTTGTTGTTGTCGTTGTTATTTGTTGATGTTGTATTTGTTACATGTTGTTTTTGTTGTAAGTTATAAGCCACTGTGTTCATCTTGCCAAGAATTATACACTGATTCTGTATTCATGGTATGCATTTAAAGCTCCTTTACTTTTCTAGGGGCTTCTAATATTTTATTTTCATTTTATCCAATTTGGGCTGCTATGAGCATTCTTTGCCTTACTATTCAACAGAAAAACATGGAATTCTTATGGTACATCCAGAAACCTAGGAATTCAACTAGACCACACCCCCAATATTGTAATAAGACAGATCTTTCAAAACACAACTCCAGTTACATCCATTGTCCCTTGCCCTGTTTAGAAGCTTACAAGGACTCACTGTAGCCTTCCAGATAAATTCATTAAGACAGGAAGGGTGTTCATTGCCTGACATCTATTAACCTTCTTTTCTTCATTTCATATATATATTTAATTATACTTTAAGTTCTGGGGTATATGTATGTGCAGATTGTGCGAGATTGTTACATAGGTATACATATGCCATGGTGGTTTGCTGCATCCATCCTCCCATCACCTACATTAGGTATTTCTCCTAAAGTTATCCCTCACCAATCCTCCCACCCCCTGCTCTCTCTCCCCTTGCCCCCCCACCTCCCAACAGGCTCCAGTGTGTGATATTTCCCTCCCTGTATCCATATGTTCTCATTGTTCAACGCCCACTTATGAGTGAGAACATGTGGTATTTCATTTTCTCTTCTTGCATCAGTTTGCTGAGAATGATGGTTTCCAGCTTCATCCTTGTCCCTGCAAAGGACATGAACTCATCCTTTTTTATGGCTGCATGGTATTCCATGGTATGTATGTGCCACATTTTCTTTATCCAGTCTATCATTGATGGGAATTTGGGTTGGTTCCAAGTCTTTCCTATTGTAATCAGTGCTGCAATGACCATACATGTGCATGTGTCTTTATAATAGAACAATTTATAATCCTTTGAGTATATACCCCGTAATGGGATTGCTGGCTCAAATTATATTTCTATATCTAGATCCTCGAGGAATCACCACACTGTCTTCCACAATGGTTGAATTCACTCCCGCCAACAGTGTAAAAGCATTTCTATTTCTACAAATCCTCACCAGCATCTGCTGTCTCCAGATTTTTTAATGATCACCATTCTAACTGTCATGAGATGGTATCTCATTGTGGTTTTGATTTGCATTTCTCTAATGACCAGTGATGATGAGCATTTTTTCATATGTTTGTTGGCTGCATAAATGTCTTCCTTTGAAAAGTGTCTGTTCATGTCCTTCACCCACTTTTGGATGGGGTTGTTTGTTTTTTTCTTGTAAATTTTTTTTTGTTCTTTGTAGATTCTGGATATTTGTTCTTTGTCAGATGGGTAGATTGCAAAAATTTTTCCCATTCTTTTGGTTGCCAATTCACTCTAATGATTGTTTCTTTTGCTGTGCAGATGCTCTTAAGTTTAATTAGATCCCATTTGTGTATTTTGGCTTTTGTTACTATTTCTTTTGATGTTTTAGTCATGAAGTACTTGCCTATGCCTATGTACTAAACAGTATTGCCTAGGTTTTCTTCTAGGGTTTTTACGGTGTAAGCTCTTATGTTTAAATCTTTAATCCATCTGGAGTTCATTTTTGTATAAGATGTTAGAAAGGGGTCAGTTTCAGCTTTCTGCACATGGCTAGCCAGTTTTTCCAACACCATTTATTAAATAGGGAATCCTTTCCCCATTGCTTGTTTTTATCAGGTTTGTCAAAGATCTGATGGTTGTAGTTGTGTGGCATTCTTTCTGAGGCCTCTGCTCTGTTCCATTGGTCTGTATCTCTGTTTTGGTACCAGTATCATGCTGTTTTGATTACTGTAGCCTTGTAGTATAGTTTGAAGTCAGGTAGCATGATGCTTCCAGCTTTGTTCTTTTTACTTAGGATCATCCTGGCTATGTGGGGTCTTTTTTGGTTCCACATGAAGTTTAAGGTAGTTTTTTCCAGTTCTGTGAAGAAGGTCAATGGTAGCTTGATGGGGATAGCATTTAATATATAAATTACTCTGGACAGCCTCCATAAACTATGGTATTGCAATCCCTGAACAATTTCTAGATCCCTTCAAGCCAATCTCAATCTCATTTCCCTGCCTTACATGTAGTTCCCTCTTGCCTTTCTCAAGCTTCAAGACAGCTCAAACCCCACTTCCTCTATGAAGCCTTTTCTAAAACCACCAGCCAGAGTGAGAGGATTCTTTGTTTGTACTCTACTTTGAACATGTTTCTATTAAGGTGTTGATCAAATTAATCTGTAAGGATTTATTTAAGTATCTCTGTGACCCATTAGCATATTAAAACCTTGAAAGTATGATCTTATCTTATTCAACTTTGGATATCCAGTACTAAGCACAAGTAGATACTCATTTTTACTCAGCTGATGTTTAGTAGATACTCAGTTTATTCAATTATATATTCATGCATTTAACAAATATTTGTTGGGCATTTATTGTGCTCAAGTCTTCTGAAAACCAATGTAAATATAACTTACAGACTTTGTTTCCTCATGTAGCTGTAGTCTATGAGCATGACATAATAATTGGGGAAATTTAAAAACTGAGTGATAGATACTATGGGATTTATTTAATGAATAAATGCAATTTCCACAAAAACAGACACATATAATTAAGGAAATTAATCAGGGTAGCAGATTACTGGATGGCCCAAATTATTTTCTTGTTGTCTTTTACTTTGCAAAAATTGCCTTCCTTTTAAAAAGCACAAGTTTCTATAGACTGATGTGGTTGTTTAGATGAGAAGGAACTTACAGTTCATAATTTGCTGTTCTTATTTTTCAGATGAAATGACAAAGTTCTAGAGTGGTTAAGTGGCAAACCAAGTTCCTAAGTAGATATTTTGAGGGAATTCAGGCTCCCAGAGAGTTTTTTTTGTATCGCTGGTAATGACCACTTGATCATTATGGATAGGAGGTAAGACTCACTACATTATTTTCAGGACCGAGCACAAAATACAGTTATTAAGAGTAATTAATTCACAACAGGGCATAAAACTGTGTGCAGGGCCCACCAGAGTGCAGGACCCTGTGCAAACACTCAGGTCACACACCATGAAGCTAACCCATGAAGGTCAGAATTTGGAGGACTTGGGACCCTGAAGACTTTAGGGTCATTGCAAAAGAGGAATTAAGAGGTAGAAAAGTATGAAGAAGAATGGAAGTAAAACATCGAAGAGAGCCATTAGCTGTTTCAAGTTGTATCTAAAATCAGTCTGGTCTAAGGGATATGCTCTCATCCTCATCTCATCCTTGATCAGAATCAACACTAGCTAGCTCCTTTTTTTATGGTTTTTGTTTTGTTGTTGTTGTTGTTTTGTTTTATTATGAGACAGCATCTCACTCTGTCATCCAGGCTGGAGTGCAGTGGTGTGATCACAGCTCACTGCAGCCTCGACCTCCTGAGCTCAAGCAATCCTTCCACCTCAGCCTCCCAAGTACCTGGGATGATAGGCATGTGCCACCATGCCTGGCTAATTTTTAAAAAAATTTTTGTAGAGATGAGGTCTCACTATGTTGTGCAGGGTGGTCTTGAACTCTTGGCCTCAAGTGTTCCTCCTGCCTCACCTCCCAAAGTGTTGGGATTATAGGCATGAGCAACTGTGTCTGATCCAACACTAGCTCCTGAGCACTGTCAGGCAACCTCTCAGTGGCTTACTTACAACTTTATCTTTCTGGGTCCAAAAAGGACCTAGAGTGTAGAGGACCTGGGAACTCACTCATCACTTACAACTTTATCTTTCTGGGTCCAAAATAACTTCTTATAATGATGAATTCATGCTTATTTAATGAAGTGAAGCTTGTCTATACATTTCTTACAAGGAAAGATCATTTTGAATATTAATTATTTCAATATCCAGTTTCCCACCAAAAACATTTAGGTCACACTGAATAATCATGATGAGAAAGTAGTAATTGCTTTACTTATTTCTGGATATGTTTACACTAATTTTATGTCTTTAATTTCTCTGTACCTACAATTAGTAGCACAATGGTCAAATTTGTAAGACATGTAATACAGGGCATACAAAAGATTGGTGAAAATTTCTGTCTCTGGACTTCATCTTATTTAGTGAAGACATGAAAAATCCATAAAGATTGCTTTGTTCTTGTGTCTGTAAGTGAAAAGGTGTGAAAACACTTTGTTGAGAAAGAATTGCCAAGCTCATGAGCTTTGTATAGTAAGAGTCAGATATTCTGAGATCATTTTGTGTTCTAATGGTATGACATTTCTTTGAGCATATAATTATTGCAGGTAAACACCTATAAATAAGTAATTTGATAACAAATTAATATAAAGGATGTTTTAATTAGACTGGAAATGCATGTGTACAAATAATACTCTAACAACTTTATTTGATTTTGCATTTCTGTTTTTTTTGTGAAATATGTCTCAACTGTGTGGCAAAATGACTTCTTTTTCTTTTTTTATTTATGATACTTTTAAGTTCTGGGGTACATGTGTAGAACATGCAGGTTTGTTACATAGGCATACACGTGCTGTGATGATTTGCTGCATCCATCACCCTATCATGTACGTTAGGTATTTCTCCTAATGCTATCCTTTCTCAATCCCCCTACTCACTGCTATCTGTTCCCTAGCCCCCCACTCACTGACAGGCCTCAATGTATGATGTTCCCCTCCCTGTGTCCATGTGTTCTCATTGTTCAGCACCCACTTATGAGTGAGAACATGTGGTATTTGGCTTACTGTTCTTGTGTCAGTTAGCTGAGAATAATAGTTTCCAGCTTCATCCATGTCCTGCAAAGGACATGAACTCATCCTTTCTTATGGCTGTGTAGTATTTCATGGTGTATATGTGGCACATTTTCTTTATCTGATCTATCATTGATGGGCATTTGGGTTGGTTCCAAGTCTTTGTTATTGTGAACAGTGTCACAATAAACATGTGTGCATGTGCATGTGTCTTTATAGTAGAATGATTTATAATCCTCAGGGTATATACCCAGTAATAGGATTGCTGAGTCAAATGGCATTTCTATTTCTAGATCCTTAAGGAATCACCACACTGTCTTTCACAATGGTTGAACTAATTTACACTCCCACCAACAGTGTAAAAGCACTCTTATTTCTCCACAACCTCTCCAGCTTCTGTTATCTCCTGATTTTTTTAATGATCACCATTTTAACTTGTGTGAGATGGCATCTCAGTGTGGTTTTGTGTTGCATTTTTCTAATGATCAGTGATGATGAGCTTTTTTTCATATGTTTGCTGGCTGCATAAATGTCTTCTTTTGAAAGTGTCTGTTCATATCCTTCACCCACTTTTTTTTTAGACGGGGTTTCGCTCTTGTTACCCAGGCTGGAGTGCAATGGCACGATCTCGGCTCATCGCAACCTCCGCCTCCTGGGTTCAGGCAATTCTCCTGCCTCAGCCTCCTGAGTATCTGGGATTACAGGCACGCACCACCATGCCCAGCTAATTTTTTGTATTTTTAGTAGAGACGGGGTTTCACCATGTTGACCAGGATGGTCTCGATCTCTTGACCTCGTGATCCACCCACCTCGGCCTCCCAAAGTGTTGGGATTACAGGCGTGAGCCACCGCGCCCAGCCTTCGCCCACTTTTTGATGGGGTTGTTTGTTTGTTTTGTAAATTTGTTTAAGCTCTTTGTAGATTCTGGATGTTAGCCCTTTGTCATATGGATAGATTGTAAAATGTTTTCCCATTCTGTTGGTTGCTACTTTATTCTAATGATTGTTTCTTTTGCTGTGCAGAAGCTTTTAAGTTCAATTAGATCCCATTTGTCTATTTTGGCTTTTGTTACCATTTCTTTTAGTGTTTTAGTTGTTAAGTCTTTGCCTATGCCTATGTCCTGAATGGTATTGCCTAGGTTTTCTTCTAGGGCTTTTATAGTGTTAAGTTTAAATCTTTTTCCATGTTTAGATCTTTAATCTATCTTGAGTTAATTTTTGTATAAGGTGTAAGGAAGGGGTCCAGTTTCAGCTTTCTGCATATGGCTAGCCAGTTTTTCCAACACCATTTATTAAGTAGGAAATCCTTTCTCTATTACTTGTTTTTGTCAGGTTCGCAAAGATCAGATGGTTGTAGATGTGTGGTGTTATTTCTGAGGCCTCTGTTCTGTTCTATTGGTCTATATCTCTGTTTTGGTACCAGTACCATGCTGTTTTGGTTGCTGTAGAAAATGGCTTCTTTTCAAACTAGTAACTCTTACCACAAGAATAATAATCAAAGAAGTAATGTTATTTCTGATATATGTGAAAGTTTTGTGTGTTTTCTTCTGTTACTTTTTCCTTTTAAAAAGAAGAGTTTCATGACAACATGGAGTCTTGGAATTATCTTTATGTGTTTAATATGATAATAGTTGTATAAAATATGTATAAATATTTGGAAGATGGTTCCATTAAATATGTATAAATATTTGGAAGATAGCTAGTAGTATTAAATATTCTACTTTTAAATAGGTATTAAATATGCATAAATACTTGGAAGATAACTGCTAATGTTAAATATCCTACTTTTGCAATTTGACATTACCTATACAATGATTTGCATTTTTACAAAGCAAACTTCACTAGCAGGAATATATTTGCATTTTAAAATAGTTTCCTAGGTGACACTTAATGGTTGGAATGTGTGATCTTGAAAGAGTTATAGAATTTCATGATTTTTGATGGAAAAAAATCTTTAAAAATCAGCTTGTCTAACTAATTTTTAAAGGCAACTAACTGAGATTCCTAAAGATTGACTGGTACAAAGTCATGCATTTAGTAAGGCAAAATAGAACTGGTTTCTAGAGTGTCTGACCCTCTTCAGAGTTATGAAATTGAAAGCATTTTTCTCTTGAGATAGAAGTGTATACTTCATTAAGAAACATTATCTTTTCAGTTCTCTTCTGAGTTAAAAAGCCTGACTAATATTTAGTGTGTGCTTAATTTATATAAAATTATGAACACTGCATTTACCTGCAATTAGAGTACTTATTATAAATAGTTAGAGCTATTGAGGGCATAGCCAGTATCTTTTTCAACTTTGCAAAATAATGTAAATAATCACTAAGTATTTACTGAATGGATATTAGTGAATTCACCTTGTCCACGGTGTGCCTTTGAAGAGAGAGAGAGAGAGAGAGAGAGAGAGAGAGAGAGAAGAACAAAAGAGCACACAGGCTTTAGTTCATCACTTTCGTGTTTTTTATTATTTTTTGTTGTTTAAGTTCTGGGGTACATGTGTAGAACATGCAGGTTTGTTACATTGGTGTGTATGTGCCATGGTGGCTTGCTGCATCTGGTAACCCATCGTCTAGGTTCCCTCCCCTCACCCCCTACTTCCCAGCAGGCCCCAGTGTGTGTTGTTCCCCTCCCTGTGTCCATGTGTTCTCATTGTTCAGCTCTCAGTTTTGAGTGACAACATGCAGTGTTTACTGTTCCTGTGTTAGTTTGCTGAGGATGATGGTTCCCAGATTCATTGATATCCCTGCAAAGGACATGATCTCATTCCTTTTTATGGCTATATAGTGTTCCATGGTGTGTATGTACCACATTTTCTTTATCCAGTCTATCACTGATGGGCATTTGCGTTGGTTCTATGTCTCTGCTATTGTAAATAGTGCTGCAATAAACATATGTGTGCATGTATCTTTATAGCAGATTGATTTAGATTCCTTTGGGTGTATACCCAGTAATAAGATTGCTAGGTCAAATGGTATTTCTGGTTCTGTATCCTTGGGGAATCACCACACTGTCTTCCACAATGGTTGAACTAATTTACATTCCCACCGACAGTGTAAAATCATTCTTATTTCTCCACAGCCTCGCCAGTATGTATTTCATGTATTGTTTTTTGACTTTTTAATAATCACCATTCTGACTGGCATGAGATAGTATCTCATTGTGGTTTTGATTTGCATTTCTCTAATGATCAGTGATGTTGGCCAAAAAACATATGAAAAAAAAAGCTTGACATCAGTTTTTTTCTGTTGCTTCAGAAGGGCTGTTGCAAACAGTTTTCTATAGGACTTCCTTACTCACCATAGTCACATGAACTAATAAATTTTAACTAGGCTATAGACTAAAAAATAAGGACACTCTCTTTTGAAAACATTCCCATGCGATTGATTCATTTCTTTGTATTTGTGTGCTTCTTTGTTGGTAAAATGCAGTCAGAGTGGCAATTCAGCAGATACTTTATTTCTACGACACATATAAATGGAGCATCTCCTGTGATGGAGATACTGTTAGAGGTAAGATTCCAACTCGGCATCTGACAACTATGTCCCGGCCCTTCAGGAACTTTATAGTTATTGACCAGGTTGTAACTACAATTTTGCCCTTAAAGAATTTTGCAATGAGTTTCTCTGGACAGGGGGCAGTGGACTCTTTGGAAGCTGGTTGAGGTCCTTCTGGGCAAATGCCAGGCAGCCCCCATAGTCTCCCTGTGTACTGCTGTGCTTTGTCTCTGGCTTGGGCCCTGGCCCTTCATCACTTTAATCCTCATGCCAAATTTTAGGAACTAGGCCACATTATGACAGAAATGCCAATGAGATCCCCTTCTTACCACACTGCAGATGGCCATTGGGTTGCAGACAACAAACTGTGGCTTTTCTCTCTAAGCACTGCCACAGACTGCGGCTATGGAGGGTTTTTATACCACAGATTTGTAATGTAAACACACTCTTCATTATCCTAGTGAAAACTGGCTCTGCTTTCATGTCTAAGACGTTTAAGAGTAGTAATTGTTAATTATTACTTTCCTAAACTTAATATTTTAACTTTGGCTTTGGGAAGGTATGAACTACTTGAATGGCATCCTCTGCCTATTTTATTTATAACCAAGCACTACTCTAATGAACACATATACATCCAAGAAAAAGAAGAAAATACCTTTTTAATTAGTGAAAACCTTAAGCCTTAACCCAACTATAAAAATATCTTTAAAAACATACATTTCGAAAGTAAAGTTGTTTTTATTAAGAGAGACTTTCTGCCCAAAAAGCTGTCTGTGGAGTTTTAACCTGGAATTATTATTATTATTATTATTTTTTTTTTTTTTTTTGAGGCAGAATCTTGCTCTGTCACCCAGGCTGGAGTACAGTGGTGCAATCTCAGCTCACTGCAACCTCAGCCTCCCAGGTCCAAGCAATTCTCTGCCTCAGCTTCTTGAGTAGCTGGGATTATAGGTGCCTGCCACCACCCCTGGCTATTTTATTTTCTTTTTTTGTATTTTTAGTAGAGACAGGGTTTCATCATCTTGGCCAGGCTGGTCTTGAACTCCCGATCTTGTGATCCACCCACCTTGGCCTCCCAAAGTGCTGAGATTACAGGCCTGAACCACTGCATCTGGCCTGGAATTGGTTTTAATTGGCTCAGCTGTTGAAGCCTCAGAAATAAAGTTTTATCGTGGAAGTGTTGAATCAGCCTTAAGTATAGGCCACTGGACTGAGATGCTGTAATGCATTTCTTCTTGGCAGAATCACTTTACAGTTGGCCACACGTTAATGTGAGCTCTTATATGTTTGATAAAGGTAACTATTTCCTGTTATCCAAAATAGCTTCTGATGTGGGTCAGATTATTGATGTGGAACATTAGACACTCCCTTTACATCTCAAGGACAATCAGTACTTTCAAGTACCAAGTAGCTTTTGTTTCTGGTTTAAGAGAGGAAACATGATTCTGTTTTTTATTTCTTCATTTCCTAGTTAGCTATTTAATAATTTAACATAGAAAATGTGATGCCTAGAAAATACAGAGATTTCATCATTGCTTCTTTAGATGAGAAATAAGTTTAAATGGAAAACTAGTAAGATTTCTGTATTTTAAGCAAAGATATTCTTTATAAAATATAGTTCCTATTTTTTAGAATTCCATTAATGACATTGACCAAAAAACTTTTTTTCTTCTGCTTTTGTTTTTTATTTTTTGGTAGAGTGTCACTCTGAGCACAGTGGCATGATTTCTGGTCACTGAAGATTTGACCTCCTGGGCTCAAATTATCCTCCTACCTCAGCCTCACTAGTAGCTGGGACTACAGGCACACACCATCATCCCCAGATATTTTTTTTTAATGTGTGTGTTTTTTGTAGAGACAGTGGGGAGGGGAGTCTCACTATGTTTCCCAGGCTTAGTCTCAAACTTCTGGGCTCAAGTGATCTTCTTGCCTTGACTTCCTAAAGTGCCGGGACTACAGGCATGAGCCACTGTGCCCAGCCCTTCAAAATTATTAGTTTTCTAAAATTTTTTTCCAGAATTAAAATAGCTGGGATGGGCACAGTGGCTCATGCCTATAATCCCAGCACTTTGGGAGGCCAGGGTGGGATGATTATTTGAGCCCAGGAATTCAAGACCAGGCTGGACAACATGGCCCAATTCTATTTTTACGAAAAATAGAAAAATTAGCCTGGTGAGGTGGTACATACCCAGTAATCCCAGCTACTGGGGAGGCTGAGGTGGGAGGATCAGCTGAGCCAGGGAGGTTGAGACTGCAGTGAGCTGTGATCATACTACTGCACTCCAGCCTGGGTGACAGAGTAAGACCCTGTCTCAAAAATAAATAAATAAACAAATGAACACATAAATAAAGCTTAATTTCCTCAGATCATATAGCAATGCAAGTTTCTTAAAATTCAACCTACATAGAACAGTATAAAGAATAAAATGGTAATCCCTTCCCCATAGCACTACATAGATAGATATAGAATAAATAGACAGATGACTGCAAACTCATCTGTTTATTCAATAAACTTTCCATTACTACAGAATATTTTCAGATGAAGTCTCCAACCCTCTTCTTCAAATACAGCCAAATTACCCAACCCAGAAACGAGTAACTCCTGTCATATCTACATCCAAGTTGCATGGGAAGTTCTGAAAGGAAACTTATGTCAGGAGATGCTGCTTCGTTTCCTTTGATCAGACTTATTCTTCCTGCAGCTGAGGACAAAACATTCAGTAGCATTTTCATTTAAAATGGCATAAACACATCATTGCAAAATAACAACCACCTGAGATAGGTTAAAGCCAAATTTAGTCATTATGTTGCAGAACATAGCATGGAAATTAGGGAGGCAGTCCAAAAAAGTCTCCCTCAACTCTTAGGTAATATATAGGCAACAGATACTGGAGTTAATTTTCCCATTCCTTGAATCACCCAGGCAACTGCCTGAGTGCTCAGCCTCATCAGCTTGTGCTATGAGTGAGAGTGAGAAGTTGGGGGAAATCTTCAAAGAAATGGACGCCAAGAAGCTAAAGTCCTGTCTCATGTTCCTGGCCACGATTGTCTCACCTACAGACTAGTGACCTGAGTCTGAAATACACAGACTCATGTTCCTGGCCACGATTGTCTCACCTACAGACTAGTGACCTGAGTCTGAAATACACAGACTCATGTTCCTGGCCACGATTGTCTCACCTACAGACTAGTGACCTGAGTCTGAAATACACAGACTCATGTTCCTGGCCACGATTGTCTCACCTACAGACTAGTGACCTGAGTCTGAAATACACAGACTCATGTTCCTGGCCACGATTGTCTCACCTACAGACTAGTGACCTGAGTCTGAAATACACAGACTCATGTTCCTGGCCACGATTGTCTCACCTACAGACTAGTGACCTGAGTCTGAAATACACAGACCCTCTGCCCCAGTTGACCTCTGGTGCTGCTTCTCCACCCTGGCCCGGCTCATATTTAGTCCTCCTGCTTTTTTCCTCATTTTATGGGTACAGCCTATTAGTGTGTCCTTGAAATTCCACAAAAGTGACACCTCTCCATTTAATCCAGTCTTAACAGGAGAACTTCTCTTTCCTGCTGCCTCAGAAAGGCACACATATGCCTTTGTCATTTTTTTGTTACCTCTCTACCTCCTTTTCCACTGTCTCCATTTCTTCTTTCTTTTTTTCTTCTTTCTTTAAATAGTAGTGACTTAAAAGTCAACAGGTATGAACAAAAAGAGGAAAAAAACTGTGAGTCTAGTTTCAAATCACAAGAAATCTGTATTTACACCCTACTTTCAATCCAGAAAGGCTTGAAAACAAACATGCATATAACCAGAGGCATTTTGTTTAAATGAGGAAGTGAATAACATGGACCCATGGAAAGTATTAATTAACATCACCTTCATTCTGCACTTGGTGCAGATGTGCCTGTATTACTTTGCTGGGATGGTTGTATCAAAGTAGCATCGCTGGATGACTTGAACAATAGGAATGTATTGTCTCTTGGTTCTGGAAGCTAGAAATCCAAAATCAAGATTTCAGTAGGGTGGCTTCTTCTGAGGGCTGTGAGGGAAGAATCTGTTCCAAGCCTCTCTCCTTGGTTTGTAGATGCCTGTCTTCTCCCTATGTCATCTTCACATTGACTCCCTATGGGTATTTCTGTGTCCAGATTTCCTCTCTTTTATAAGGACACCAGTGACTGTAGATTAGGGCTCACTCTAATGAGCTTACTTTAACTTAAAAGACCTTATCTCCAAATAAAGTCACATTCTGAGGTCCTCAGGGTTAGGACTTCAACATATGAATTTGGTGGTGTCAGGGGATGGAGGTGGCACAACTTAACCCATATCAATATCCAAGTCTTTCTCAAGCTGAGGGTTGAGGAAGTTGGGATGGGGGCAGAGAGGAGAGTATAGATGATGCCTCAGGCAGCTTATCGCCAAGTTGCTGACTTTGGCATCAAAGGAGCACAGGCACTGGATCAAAATGAGTGGAGACCCTGGGGAAGGACAAGGAGCATATGGGTAGGCAAGCTGAGAATGGCCAGCTGAACCCTGGGGATGAATTTCCAAGATATGTATCGCTTTTTACACACAACCTACTTCTGAGTGTAAGGGGGTCAGTATGGAATCAGTAATGAGTGGACACTACCCAGTCTCTGTTTAGATGTTTTCATTTTTTTCTAATTCTGGGATCTCATCCTAGGAACCAGGCCTCTCAATGAAACTTAACATCCTTTCAAACTGCAACTCCGGTTAGATTCCCACCAGAACTATTGCTAAATCTAGTAACTCTGCAAGCATTTCAATGATGCTTTGTAATGTTTTCTGTGGGTGTTTAAGGGCTCCTACCTATGGCCTGAACTTCATTTTCACCCTGTACCTATTCAGCAGGCTAGCACCCTGCCTGGATTCCTTGTATATTGAGAAAGTTAGGCATCTGCATTCTAATCCTGCTGCAAAGTTTCCTCATCTTACGCAGGCTGCACTGGGCTGTCTTGTATTTGTCTCCTTTGCCCTACCAGATATCTCAATGGCATTGACAGTTAAATGTCAACCTCAATCTATTGTTCCTTCTTCTTTCGTTTGCCTAAAATATATTTATTAACCCATGGATAAGGATTGGGTTCGAGCCTCAATTTCTTCAATTAAATTAGCCCTGTGCCTAGCCAGGTCTACTGCTGATCATGGTCTTGACAATGATTACATCATCCATGAATCCTGTCTCCCAATAATTATCAAATGCTTTGCTTCCTATTTTTAGGCATCTGACTCACTGTTAAACTCTACCAGTGTTTCTGCTTTTGATTTCAATGACTGATCCCTAGCTTGGTGTAAACCATTAGCATATATCCCAAATCCGTTCAAATGAGCAAGCCTTCTTCACTTCTCAGAATGAGAAATTTCTTTTGCTGTCTTCTTAGATTTGGAAGGTGTTCTTCCCAAATGGTCTCATTTTTAAGATTGTAACTTTAAGATATTGTAAATACATGGGAAGAATCACAGCATGTTTTCCATCTAGAAAAGATGAAACTGTTTGTTCATACCTTCACTGGACATTTAGTTCTTTATTAAAATATTATTTTTACTGTAGCTTTATTTTAGCAAGAGTTTTTAATTTCACAGTGCATAAATTCATGTTCTGAATTGCTGAAAACTTTTTGAATTATATCTCTTTTTATGCTTTATAAAATAAAGAGCCATCCAGAGGAAAACTTTCCTCCAGTGACCCCAATTCCTTCCCATTTCTTCGGTTCTCTGAATATCGAGGAGAATTTATACCTGAAGCAAAGCCAAGAAGAAAGAGGACCGTGAACATGGAGATTGGAGCTTAATGATTGTCATTAGTCAAGAGGGAAATACAAAAGTAGGTCTTCAGCAGATCCATTTGTTTCTTTTTTTGCATTATTTACCAGCAAACAAACACTTCTACCCAAGGGAAAAAGTTACCATAGCTTCTACTCAGCCATAAGCAGTCCTAAAATTCTGCATTTAAGTTTCCATGTAAGACAAAGACACCAAAAAGAAAGGTTACTGTTTGGTTTTTTAAAAAATAGAAATAATTTTAAAATCGTCAGGGTTTTTAAACAAAATTATCACCATTTACCAGCCATTTGAATAAAAAATATTGTTTGTGTTTTACATGTTGTGCCCTGGGGTCTTAAAGAAAGCTGTGCATAGGTGAGATCTGTTTGGATATCCAGTCCCTTCTCAACAGGGTGATGGCAACCATTCCTTAGCCTCTCGCCATCTGTTGTTTCCTTTTCATCACCTCCTCTAAGGTTTGTGCCATATCAGAGCTATCACTCTATGTGAAGTCACAGGGCTTGTCAACTGCTACTGCATTTAATGGAATGGTCAGTCCTGATGAGTATTACTGGACTTTGCTGGCTCTTGTCACTAAAGGGGAGAAATTTTATAGAATTTATTAACTCTCTTCAGTCTCACATTAGGTTTTGGTTCAACCCAAGTAGTAACTTTTATCTTCTGAGTAGTTCGTGTGTTTCCAGTTACCTCATCTTCTACGTTTCACCTGCCACAGGTCATTTTGTGTATTTCATCTTCATCTGTTGACTTGCAGCACCTTGTAAGAATGTTTGTGTCTGACTTGCTATGCTATAGGATATATGTACAATTTCATAATGCCATTTCTTTTGTAAGATAAGTAAACAATAGAAGACATAGCAATGTAAATAAAATAATGAATGTCCTTGAATACACTTGATTCAAATGAACCTGACCAGTGGATTTTCGTTCTTACTATAGAAAGGGAGCAGAATTTTAGTTACATAATGAGCAGTTTTATAATCAGTAGTTTGGGATTCTTGCCAAAGGAATTGACCAAGTCTCTTTCAGGTTTTCACAATTTGTTCATCTTTATCTGAAAGTTAAGCAGAAAACTCTGATGTATCTGGCTCTGGTAGACAGAATGTCCAGGGCACTAATTCCAAGCATTTATTGTTCTTTTGTCATTATTCCTTTGGGAACTAAAGACATTTTTAGTTCCTTGATCTGATAGTAAGCAATGTAGGATTGCTGAGCATGTCAAGGGCGGGAAGTGGGAGGAGTTCTGATAACCTAATGCCATCAGATAAGTAGCTCCAAATAGTACTGCACAGAAAGCATTCTTCCTCTGTATTCCGAGGACTTACTAGAGCAGCCTACAGTGATTTTTTTTCCTTGACAGGCTTGTGTAGTCATTATTAGCCAGTGGCTTGTCCATTTTAAAATTGGTGGTAATTTGAGGACTCACAAGGGGCTGGAGTTAGTGTTTTCAATACATTCAGAATGATAAATTTTCTCTCCTGTAAATTTTCAGTATTGAAATTATTAAAGAAACAGTAAATTTTCTTGACTGTGCTATCATCTCACAAGATGGGTGAAAATTAAATTCAGTTTTTTATTCTCTGATTATGGTATAAGACTCAGAAGAGGCCTCTGATCTATTTAAGAAATATAATAACATCACTTGAATTCGTTCATTATTTGGTTTCTTTCTGTGTCAAGGATGAACAGCAGCAAAACATCTAGATTAACAGGAAAGCACAGCTAGATGAAAAATAACCTATTAATTATATCATAAAATACTCTTGTTGGCTACAGTATTATCTGTCAGATAGATCACATATTGAATATATATTTATATGTTACCTGCTTCTGTTTCTGCATAAGAAGACCAGACTTACCCAGATTCAAGAATTTTGAATTCTTCAGATTCATCAACTGTGATGACTAATTGCCACATTGTCTCTTCTTCTTGCATGCTACAAATGGTATACTTTCTTTTAAATTTGCAAATGAAGAAGACATTGCATTCCCATGATGCTATTTTGAAACTCCTGAAGCTGAAATCATATTCATTATGGGAAGTATTGAATAGCACAGGAAAGGCTCACCCCCGAGCACCGGGTCCTTCCCACAACACGTGGGAATTGTGGGAACTGCAATTCAAGATGAGATTTGGGTGGGGATGCAGCCAAACCATTTCAGTTTCTGAATCTGAATATCTGAGCCTTAGCTTCTTTCTCCCTAAGGCCCAGGAAAAATTTCTTTTTTCTTATCTTGTTTAAGTGTAGTAAAGTGTTGGTGACTTTGTTACCACTACGTCAATGTAGTGGTACTGCGATTAAATTAGATGGAGCTCATAGATCAACTCCTAGTCTCAGAAAAATGAAAATATGTATGAATATATAAAAATTAATAGCTACAACAAAAGAAGGAATTCATTACATGTAGCTATTTCCTCAGTTGACATGTACTCCATAATTGTATAATAGTCAACATGGTCTCTGCAGTTTATGCTTACTCATGCTGAACATAGCAGATATCTGGCTGCTGAAGTAAATCCAATTCAACAGACACTAATCTCGTACTTGCCAAATCATAGGAAGCCAAGGCAGGAGGATCACTTGAGGCCAGGAGTTCAAGACCAGCCTGGGCAACATAGTGAGATGTCATTTCTACAAAAAATAAAAAAAAAAATATTAATCAGGTGTGATGGTGCACATCTGTAGTCCCAGCTACTCAGGAGGCTGATGCAGTAGAAGGATCACTTGAGCCCACAAGGTCGAGGCTGCAGTGAGGCCTGATCATGTCACTGCCCTCCAGCCTGGGAAACCAGAGTGAAACACTGTCTCTAAGGAAAAAGGAAGTTTAAGGCAAACTGGAAAGTGCTTTAGGTAGTTTTAGTTACTGTGAGATGCACGTATATTTAATGTTTAAAAATAAACTTCCCTCCATATGTTCAATGGGAAGACATGTTGCTCAAAACTCAAATGTCTGTTGGTTTACTAAAATATCTAGAGCCTCCCAGAGCAAGTACATGTAAATGAAATCTACCACTTCATATCGATTTAACAAGGCTTTTATGCTGTTAGAGAAATACCTGTGATTGGAGAAGAGGGTAAGAGTGATCTTATTGAATTTTATTTTGTCTACCAATTTGGTGCTCACATTTTCCCCAGACATATGGAGGCTCTCATGTTTCTGGCACAGAGGATGAGCAGTTTTTGTGTGTGCCTTTGTCTGTGCCTTTAGAGAGAACCAGTCCTTTGTGAAATAAACCAACTGCTCTGGTAAGTTGGAAATCTGTAATGCCAAGTTTACTTGACTGTCAAATTCAACAGGAAGGAAAGATCAAAGGAAGAAAGATCTCTTTTCAATAAATTTTAAACATGTTGTTTTGTGAATACCACAGTTGACAAGATATGCATCTATGCAGACCATGCTTCCCGTATCTTTTCCTTCCATTCTGCTTACATACAGTACTTGCCTTGAAAGTAACTAAGCAGTGAACACTCCCAGTCACCATGCATAGTGGAAAGCTTCAAGAAATAAAAATAATAATTAAAAAAAACAAGTTAAAACTATAACCATAACTTGGCTGGGCGTGCTGGCTCACTCCTGTAATCCCAGCACTTTGGGAGCCAAGGCAGGAGAATCACTTGAGGTCAAGAGTTCAAAACCAGCGTGGCCTACATGGTGAAACCCTGTCTCTACTAAAACTACAAAAATTAGCTGGAAATGGTGGCACACCCCTGTAATCCCAGCTCCTCAGGAGGCTGAGGGATGAGTATCTCTTGAACCACCCCCAACCTGCCAGGCAGTGAGCTGAGATCACCTGGACAACAGAGTGAGATTCCTTCTCAAAAAAGAAAAAACTATAATCTTTTTATACAAAAAAAAAAATTCCAAAAATATCTCATCATTGCAAAATTGGCCTTTACATAAATACTGACAATTATGTTTCTCTAAGGAAGTTCCACCCAGGGACACAGACCACAGGGGGCTTTATATTTTATTTTATTTTTAAGAATACCCCTTTTGCCAGGCACACTGTTTTTGGTGAGAAGTGCAAGGAACAGGAAAGAAATCTGTAGAATCAACCCCTCAATTGGAGCCCTCAGTTCACTGTGATGGCCTGATCAGGGCAGCTATCTCTCCTCTCATCCTATGTACAAGCAGATGTAAGGACAAGGTCCCCATTTGGCTATTCAGGATATAGAATATTTGAAACTAGTCGTATAGAATTTCAGAGTGGGACTAGACCTTAGAGAACATGGACCCAACAGCCACATCATACAGGTGAGGCAGCCGTGACCTTGAAACTTACTGCTTTGTCAGAGCCTAAACTCTAGGTTAGCTGCTGCTGTAAAGCTTCCAGAGTTCCCACTAGGGGCAGATGTAGAGTCAATTACATTTTCCCACAACAGCTCTGGTAACAGATTTCTGTTTCAGTGTTTCCAAATTCGGGGAAGAATATATAGTTTCTGGCAAGGCAGTTTGGAATAGCTAGTGGCAACATTTTTAAGTACTACGATTAAAAAAACAGAGATTGCTCATTTATTCACTCACCAACTATTTAATAAACTTCTACAATCCTACTTGAGATAGGCGTGTCAGCAAAAGCATGCTGAAGAGTTGATGTTTGATCTGAGACCTGCATGAGAAGGACGCAGCCTTGAAGGCGTTCCAGGCTGAGTAAATAACAAACATGAAAGTTCTTGCAATAAATTCTATCAGTGTATCTGGATCTTAGAGGATGATGCATGGATTCAAACAGTTGTGCTTAAAAAAGGTTCACATCCAGTGCAAATGTTGAGAAATGAGTTTTATTGAACAGGCTGGGGCTCAGAGAAGAGTTCAAGGGTAAGCCTATGTGTTTGTGATTCGGGAGCATAAAGATGACAACTATCCAGATGAGATTTACTGAAGGATGAATGTAGAAGTGATCATTGTTCACTTGGTCCTCCCCAGTATTTTTAATTCAGAGCAAAAGACAGGATACCATACAGGAACCTGAAGAAAAGCAACAGTACAGTAAATAACAAGCAAAAAACAAGAGAAGAGCATGGCTGGGCAACCAAGTGATTGGAGTTCTAAGAATGAGGGTGTAAACTAGCAATGGTAATGTGCTGAAAGGTCATGTCATATGAGAACTGAAAATTAGGCTTGGAATGTGGTACGGTAAAGGTGTGGCACTGATAAGAATGTTTTCATTAAAATAGCGAACATGAAAATCTGATTGGCCTAGGCTCAGGAGAGACTGGGAATTGAAGAAGTGGAGACAGACCCAGTAGAAATTCTTTGGAAGAGTTTTTAGTACAAGAAAGTAGGGAAATTGACTGTAGTTAGAGGGAGATGTGACATCATGGGAGGCATTTATTTTTATGAATTGTTTTTAGATCGTTTGCAATAAATATGTGACACAATTCTATAATTTAAAATAATTGACCCTGTTTGCTAATAAGCTGGGTCTCATGTAGCATCAAAGTTTCCTAAAGATTTCATAGATTTATTGGATATTAAGTTTAAAATAACTCCTAAAGGTAATATAGTCTGACCTCTTAGAACTTCATCCCTGTCCGTCTTTGGGTAGACTAAACATCCAAAACCCAGTTCTTCACGTATACTGAACAGAAATATGTCTCTTCGTCACTTCATTCACGTGTCCTAGTTTTAGTCCATTGGGCCACAGGGGATTTATCTGGCTGTTTCTGTATCTGAGGTGATGCTGGTGTCCTCAGCACTTCTCTCTTACAGGTCAGCACTCTCACATCCCTTTTTGTAGGATTTGGCTTCAAATCAAAAAGCCAGTCTCATGACTATTCCTCACAGTGGTCTCTGTCCCACACAGAATAGCAGAACCAATAGACTTTATGGAACTTTAGCTCTTCCCTTGACTTTGTGTACCTGACAATGACTCCTCTCTCCGGCTACTGAAACCTCTCCAGAATCAAAGTAAATGAAAATTGAGCAGAATGGTGGGGTTGGGGGGAACATCTTGTCCTCATCTACAAGACTGGTAAAAAGAAGTTAATGAGAACCTGGGAGGGTTCTGTTCACTTTTTTTTTTTCCAGACCTCAGCGATTAAAGAGCTCGTGTTTGTGGAGTCCCGTGTTACTCACGTGCTGAGAACACGTCTAGGTGCTCTGCTTAATGATTACATATGATTTTTACAACCCCGTGAGTAGGCATTTCATTTTCTTTTCTTTTTTTTCATTTTTGAGATGGAGTTTTGCTCTTCTTGCCCCAGCTGGAGTGCAACGGCACGATCTCGGCTCAATGCAACCTCCATCAGGATCCCAGCTTCAAGCTAGTCTTCTGCCTCAGTCTCCCGAGTAGCTGGGATTACAGGCCTGCACCACCATGCCCAATAATTTTTTGTATTTTTATTAGAAATGGGGTTTCACCATGTTAGCCAGGCTGATCTCGAACTCCTGACCTCAGGTGATCTGTCCGCCTTGGCCTCCCAAAGTGCTGGGATTATAGGCGTGAGCCACCGCGTCCGGCCTGTGAGTAGGCATTTCTATCTCATTTAATAAATGAGACAATAAAGGCCCAAAAACTCAAAATATAATAAAGTGGTCAAGGCCACATGGGTTTACAAATGGCACCATTGACATTAAAAATCATATTCTGTCTGACCTCAAAATCTCTCTTAGATTCAACCTGGCATTTCTCAATGCACTGAGATCACAATTCTAGTGTGCCCTGAATGTTTTCTGGCCTCTATGTTTTCAAGTGATGTCATTTTTTAACACATTTCATTATAGTATAATTTTCTTTATGGTACAATAAGTCCTCATTGAATGCTACCAATAGGTTCTTTGAAACTGCAAACTGTGACTTCAAGTGAGATGACTTTTAAGGAAACCAATTCGACCACAGGGTAATTGATATAAACAGGAGTCAAGTTCCTGCGACATGTTTCTGGTTGCACAATTTCACCAAACTTCTAAATAAAGACCAAAACGCTTCTTATATTAAACATTGGAATAAATGAGTTGTATGTTTAAGAAAGATAAATGCCTACATATTTCAGTTCAGGTTTGCCAGTGGCCAGAGCCCATCCCAGCAGCTCAGGTGGGAACCGCCCCAGCTTAGCTGCTGTTCCATTGCAGTGCGCACTCACACCCACACCCATACTCACTCACACTGGACCCTGTAACATGCCAATTCACTTAATAAGTACACAAATGATTATATAAGGTGTGATGTGATAGATAATCCTGAAAAGAGGCACTCATAAATTCTCTGCCCTCTCATCTCTGAGTGAAGGTGGAGAGGATATTATCAAGTGAAGGACCTTGACATTTTTTTTTCTACCTTTATTTTAGATACAGGAAGTATATGTGCAGATTTGTTACATGGGAATATTGTGTGATGCTGAGGTTTGGAGTACAGATCCCATCACCCTGGCAGTGAGCATAGTAACCGATGGACAGTTTTTTAACTCACCTCCTTCCTCCACCCTCTCATAGTCCACAGTGTCTGTTGTTCCCATATTTATGTCCATGTGTTTTCAATGCTTAGTTCTCACTTATAAGTGAATTAGTTAGTATGTGAGATGAGTTTCAAAGGATGAGTGAATTAGATTGTCCATTGACAGGCAGAAAACTGGCATAAGCAATGGGGTGGAAATGAGAAACCTTGGGGTAAATGAGATGTCCTATAATTCAGGTTAGATGGGACAAAGGATGTTTGTTAGTGATCAGTGACAAACAGGTTAGGAAACCCAGAACCACACTGACAAAGGTAAGGCTATTATTTTGTACTTGCCAACAAGAAACCATATAGGACTTTTAAAAAAAAGTGATAGTTTTAGAAAATATGGGAAGCTTGAATTTTTTTGGTAAATATAAATTACATTTATAATTATTATAAGAATAAAATAATAGTTGTCTTTGTCTTTTTGATACTGTAAAAACACATTTAACATATAAAATTAGGTAGTATGCTATGACCTATGTGGGATGTTTCAGAAAAAATAAATGGATTTTCTCTTATGCATGTCTTAATTTAAACATGTTGTTATAATCTAAGATATTTTGTTATAAATATTGTTATATTTTGTTATGCCTTAGGTGATTATTTCATTCAGATGAACACAGTTTACAAAGTTGTGGTAATAAGACATAATTATTTTAGCTGGGCACAGTGGCTCACACCTGTAATCCCAGCACTTTGGGAGGCCAAGGTGGGAGGATTGCTTGAGGGCAAGAGGACCAGTCTAGCAACAGAGTGAGATCTCATCTCTACAAAAAAAAAAAAATTAAATTAGCCAGGTGTGGTGGCATGCACCTGTAGTCCCAGCTACTCCTGAGACTGAGGCAAAAGAGTCGCTTGAGCCTGGGGTTCAAGGTTACAGTGAGCTATGGTGGCACCACTGTGCCCTAACCTGGGTGATAGAATGAGACCTTGTCTTTAAAAATATATATATTTAGGAGTAAATTGATTCTGAATCCTCTGTTGAGTGAAGTATGCTTTTATATATTGAGACAGTAGGTTCAAACAGCCAACTGGTGGAATATGAAAGAGTGTGTAGTGAAAAAAATGGATCCACCTAACGTTTGCTAAAGTGGTACTTTCATTACGCACTAATGTTTCAAGTGGGTAACTGCAATTCATGTTAAGAGAGCCATACTAGATGGTCATGCTGGACCTTTGCTGCCCTTCTAAGGGGGAGTCCCTTAGGGCTGGTCACATGCACATGTGATTCTTGCTTGACTCAAAGCTTCCAAATATTAATGGTGATATGAATTAATGGATGAAATGTTGACTACAGACTTTTTAGAACAAAGTTTCCATCTTGTTCTATTTTTGTACCTTTATCATTGTAACTTCTGACCTGCACTTCTGTTTAGATCTATTTATTAATGAAACTCATTTTTATGATTGATTTTCTCATAACAAGATTAAGAATTTTCATATTAATAGGTGTTTACTTAAAGCCACCATAAAAAAAGACTTTAAAATAAACAATATTTACATTAAATTTCATGGTAGAAAATAGTTTTCTGAGATCACTAGTAGCCTTTCCCAGATAAGCAAAACTAGTAATAATATACTTCATGGTTACGTATTTCTTCCTATGAAATGGCTAACAAATACCCATAATCTCTACTAAAAGAAAGGATTGAAATACAAGTACTTGACCAGGCGTGGTGGCTCACGTCTATAATCCCAGAACTTTGGGAGGCCGAGGTGAGCAGATCACCTGAGGTCAGGAGTTCAAGAGCAGCCTGGCCAACATGGTGAAACCCCATCTCTACTAAAAATATAAAAATGATCCAAGCATTGTGGCATTGCTTGAACCTAGGAGGCAGAGGTTGCAGTGAACCAAGATCATGCCTCTGCACTCCAGCCTAGACAACAAATCAAGTCTCTGTCAAAAAAGAAAAAAAAAAAAAAAAGAATGCATGCATTTGAAACGCTTGACTTTCCTACTGATTTCTTGCTTGTTACATAGCTGTAGAGGGTTAAGCCCAGCTTATTTTTCAAAAGGTGCCCTTAGTGCTGGGTGCCCTCCTGGATAGACATTTGCAGGGAAGATGTCCCCACCAGCCTTATTTGAATGCAGGGTAAAGAGGAAAGAAAGTTAATTACGTAGAAGACCACAAAATGCCTATCTCTCCTTCCCCCTCTAATGTTCACCAGAATTGCAAAGCAAGGAAGCCTGGATATGTGAGTTTCAAAAAAGCTCCTCTGGCAAGTCTGACATCCCATACGTCAGTCCTCCCCAACCCTTCCTGTCCATAAGGTAGGGGCCGCTTGACCTGCTGAGAGGATTCTTTTTTCTTCTCCAAGTCTCATCTTGATCTTGCTTGTTCTAGAACCTACTTAGCTACTGTTCAGGCCTCTCATTGGCTGTTATCTACTCAGGGAGTAAAAGCACACACAAAAAATCCAGACCAAAGAACTTTTAATAGAATAGTTCTTGCCTCTCTGTGTGACATTGTATCACTGATCATTTCAATCTTAGAACATTCTAAGCATTGAAAATTGTCATCTCTGTTTACCCCGGTACAATGTAAGCTTCAAGGCACAGATCATATAAGATACTTCTTTATCTCTTTAATGCCCCGTAAAGACTCTCAACAGCACAGTTATTTAAAATTTTCTTGTGGGTTTTGTTGTTGACATTGTTTTATTCAGTGCTGCTCACCTTAGTGCTAAGTCTGATTTGAGACATCTATATCTGATGAAGCAGCTGGAGATGAGAAGTTAAAGAACTTGAATGTCAGCTAGGCTGTGTAAATCTGTAGGTTTTTCAGATACATAAGAGATAAAGGTGAAGCAGTTTTGAAATTTTATGGCATCTATGTCTAAGATAAGGGTCCAGTTAAATCCTGCTATTATTACTATTAAACAGAAAAACATTTACAAGCCCAATGTAAGAGTTTGGATTTTTTTTATTCCAGGTGACCATCCCTCTTATTTAGATCGATATACTATTCCCACAATCATAATTTATAAGAGTTGAATTCCATGGGGCAGAAAAGGAATTTCTTCTGGACAATGGTTTTAAAACTATTTCTGTGGTTACTAATGGCTATCCTGGATTTTCCAGTAAATGAGAACTCAAGAGAATGGAAACACAGAAGGCTGCCTGCCACCATGCTCTGCTTGCACCTTACGCATCAGAGGTGTCCTAATCTCACACCGCAGTATTGCCACAGCAGACCCTCTACAAGAGAGGATGTGGGGAGGGGAAAGAAAAGAGATTAAATAAGAGGAACTTGCTAAAGAGATTTTGTTCCCTTTCTGTTCCTTTCTGCCTGAGCAACTCACCCCACAAAAGCAGCTCCTTTTCATTAGTTTTTTCAATATTCTACAGGCATGCTTTACTTTTCTGTAAGTCACTATTTTGTGTGAGTTTGATTTTCTTCAATCTCAGTCTTTTGAAATATTCCTTCTTTTCAGTGATATTTATCACAGTAAACTTTGGAATAACCTAAATATCTAAAAATAGGAGATTGGTTAGATAAATTAAGTACAGCCATTCAAAGGAATAGCAGGTAGCCCTGGAGTAATGATGTAGGAATTCTGGTGAAAGATTTAAGGAAGGATATTTTTATTTTTCTCCAATATTTATCAAAAGAAACACAAAGGAATTCAAAACTTATAGAAAACATTCAGCATGGGTAAACTTGAAAATAATCATATTCCAACCCTAAAAACTTCTGCCAAATAATAGTGAGAATTGGATCATATCAAGTGAAGGACATTAACGACTGATTACACACCACTCTAAGATCAGTTAGGGCATGGACTCCTTTAAAGATAGGTGAAATGGTCCTGAAATAACCCTTTACAAAATTCCATGACTTGGCCCATGGCAAGCCATTGTAGATGTGGAGAACATTCTAATACAGATCTATTTCCTTTCTGAAGAACATCAGAGAATCAGGATTGAAGAAGAAAACATAGAGTAGCAATTATTCTCTGTGGCCTAGAATAAATAGACTGAGCAGTTTGTTAAAATAGTAATGTGCTTCCAAATGGGAGAGTCTTCTAGGAATGTAGGGATAATTCAATATTATGAATTATATCAACATAATTTATCTTAGTAATAGCTCAAAGAAAAAACTCTATACCCATCCAATTGCAAAATAGGTTATATGAAATTTGCACACAATTCTGGTTTTTATAAAATCTTCACAGTGTGGTGTGTGTGTGCATGTGTGAGTATGTTTGTGTATAGCCAGCATTGGCACTAAGTTTTAAGAACATTCCTGCCAAAGTCAAAGTCAGTAGTCATATACCAGCCAATATAATTGGGTAAGGGTAAATAACAACAACAACAAAATGGAAGTAGTATGGCAAACCTATCATTAGTTGCATACATATGAATGTATGACTGGAAAACATAAAAGAATTAACTGAAAAGCTGTTTTAAAAAGTTGGAAAATTTAGGATGGTGGAAGATGTCAAATGTGGAGGAATTATATGAAGAAAAATCTGATGATCTTTTGAGGAATACCTAGAAGAGGACTTGGACTAAATTGAAAGACATAATTTGTTCTTGGATAAAAAACCTGACTGATGTCAGATAACAAATTAAACTAAAACTGCATTCGAATGAGACTTTTAACATTTTGAATTATTAAAAATAATTTTATTAATTCGGAAAAATAAGCATATGGCATATAGAAAAAAAGTCTACAAATGAAGGGTTTTGAGGGAAACCTAGTTCTATCAGATATTGGAATATACTCGACAACCATAGTAATTTAGACATATATATCCTCAGGGTGAAACATGTATTTCAAAATAGGCCCAAATATGTGAGAGATGAGAACATTAATTAAATCATTTGGAGACACTTGGCTAGGGAAGCAGAGGAAAGGAACTGCCTTATTACCTCATGCGTTTATATTTCACACAGCACACACATACACACACACACACACACACACACACAAACACATGCAGTGTCAAGCAGACCAAAAGTTTAAATACATTTGTCTGCAACTGACATTTTTAGGTTAAAATCACTTGATTTTTACTTATTTCATATAGCTTAATCTAAATTTTAAAAGATGAAACCATAACTATTTTAAAAAACATGGTGATCGATGTTTTCTTTTTCTTTTATAATCTAGTAATGGGGAAATCCTTTCTTAGCTTTTAGAAACCCAGAACCAAAAAGAAACTGGTTTGTACATTTCAGTGCCTAAAAATATCTGCACAACAAAATGTATAATTAAAAGCAAATGAGAAAGTTGGAGAAAAATGTGCCACAAATATAACAGAAATTATGTAATTTTGTAATAGGCAAAGGTCTTTATAAATCATTACAAAAAGAGAAAACCAGTCAGTAGAAAATGGGCAAAGGACAAAAGAAAACATCTGCACTTAGGCAACATTCCTTCGATTAGAACTGTGCATAAACATTGGGTTAGAAATTTTGCTTCTGTGATTTTATCCCATGGATCTATTTGCATTTGTATGCAAAACTAGACCACAAAGTTGTTAATTGAAACATTTTTGATAATGCTAGTTTATTAGTCTATTCTCATGCTGCTAATAAAGACATATCTGAGACTGGGTACTTTATAAAAGAAAGAAGTTTAATTGGCTCACGGCTCAGCATGGTTGGGGAGGCCTCAGGAAACTTACAGTCATGGCGGAAGGGGAAGCAAACGCGTCTTTCTTCACATGACGATAGCAAGGAAAAAAGTGCCAAGCAATGGGGGGAAAGCCCCTTATAAAACCTTCAGATCTCATGAAAACTCACTCACTATCAGCAGAACAGCATGAGGGTAACCACCCCCATGATTAAATTACCTCCCACAGGAACCCTTTCATGACAAGTAGGATTGCAGGAACTACAATTCAAGGTAGGATTTGGGTGGAAACATAGCTAAGCCATATCAGCTAGAAACATCTTAATTTTCCCTGTAAGGAATTCCTTACAAATAGTAAAATGTATTCATGCCGCGAAACATTATGCAGCTATTAAGATATGATGGAGATTTAAGTGCAATGTAATGTGTAGAGGCAGAAGCATGTGTACATTTTTATTACAGAAATGTTTTCTGCATATGTGAGAGTGTAGGGGTATGTATAAGTGTTATATTAACTTGCTGTGTTAAATATTATATGAAAAATAGTCCAGGTGCAGTGGCTCATGCCTATAACCCCACCACTCTGAGAGGACGAGGAAGGAGGATCGCTTGAGCCCAGGAAGTGTAGAGCAGCCTGGGCAACATAGCAAGACTTCATCTCTACTAAAAATCAAAAAAATTACTTGGGCATGGTGGTAGGCACCTGTAGTCCCAGCTACTGTGTTCCCAGTGAGGCTTGGCAATGCCTTTGCACTCCAGCCTTGGTGACAGAGCAAGACCTTGTCTCAAAAAACAAAATAAATAAATAAGTAGGGATACAGAGAAGTGGATGTCATTTTGCACCAAAGGGAATACATTAAATATGTATTTTGGGTTATTTCTACTTAGATTATAAATTATAAATCACAATAAATTAAGTAGAAAAAGTTAAAATATAATATAATCCAATTATGTGATCTCTTTCTTTCTGTCTCTCTTTCTATTTCCATATTTGTTGAAACTCTGTGGCCAGGCACTACTGCAAAAGTATATTACATGTGTCATCTTATTTAAATCTCACCAGAACCCTAAGGAAAACTTTAATTATTGTGCTCCTCAATTTAGCAGATTAGGATATTGAGGCACACATATAGTAATTTGCCAAAGATTACAGAGCTAGTGAGTACCAGAGCCAGGATTTGAAAGCAGGTAGTCTGGCATCAGAGTTTCTTTGCATAACCTTCAGGCAATAATGCCTCCTAATACATTGCCTCTAAATCCATCACAAAGATGCACAAAGAAGAGATGTTTTTCTCCTTCCTTGTGTGGCTATGTCTAGTTTTTAGGCAATGCTGAGTAGGATAAACATGTTGGTTAGGACTCCCCACCTCCGGTCCATCCCTGCTTCTTTCCTCTTTGCCACAGGCCCACCCATGGACTGATCCACCCATGTCTGCTCTCAAGAAGAGCTGATAAATTCAATCATGTAGAGGGTCGAATGAACAATAAGGCATAGTGCTCTCTTCCAATGTCCCCTTTTACAACTGAAATGAACCATTGATTACAGACCGACAGGTTCTTCTGAGTCACTGCCAGCTTTCAGGAGATTGGGGGCTGATGGGAGGATTTGAGGTAGGAGAATTTCTGGAACCTGTAGAAACAGACACAGCCTGTTTGCCAGTCTCTGGAGGTAAGGTGTCTTCTGTTTCTCTAAGCTTTCTGATAAAGGTCTCACACATTGGAATTGTTGTAATAAAACAGGCAACATTTATAGATTTCTTAGGATTCTGCCCAATCCTCACAGTAACCTAGAAAGCTGGTGACACTATTTTTTCCCTCATAAATAAGGAAATGGGGCTCAGGACAGTGAGGTAATGATGCCCAGCTAGTAATGACAGAGATGTCACTGCAAAGCCTGTCCTCCCAGGGAGACAGGTATGGGTTGGGGGTATGAGAAAGGGAATGTTGTTATGGTCCTGAAGGCCCCTCCACACTGAGTGACCTTTATTTTAGGATGTGATGCATGAAGTCAGCACACACTAGAAGTCCCAACACTGTGGTTCCTACCTGAGGGTCACTAATTTAGGATCTGAGTAAAGATAATTCAAAATACATATTTAATGTACTTCCTTTGGGGCAAAGTAACTTTTATATTACTAAGTAGCAGCTTATTTATTGGTCTTTATCAATAAAATAATTATAAAATGTATAAGATTTATAACACTCCAGAATCCCTCCACTCTAACAAAGTGCCAACTTGATTCTAATAGGACTTTATGATTTTTTCTGTGTTCATACCAAAACAAATACTAAATATTAATAATCTGACAAAAAATTTGAAATATGATTGTAACCTTCTACAAAGTATTGAATAGAAATTATGAAAAAAATTATACTGTAGAATTATAAATTTCAGCAAATTTTGAAAAGGCCACAATATACATAAGTGGCCAGTATACTCTTGAACAAAGATGAAGTAATTAAAGATGGAAGTAATAGACACTGAAAACTCCAAAAAAGGGAAGGATGGAAGGGGGCTGAAAATTGAAAAATAACCTATCAGATAGTTTTCACTGTTTAGGTAATGGGTACCCAGTCTCCACCAGTACTCAATATTCCCTTGTGACAAACATGTACATGTACCCCATGAATCTAAAATAAAATACAGTTAAAAATGTATGTGTAGGGGCTGGGTATGGTGGCTCACACCTGTAATCCCAGCACTTTGGGAGGCCGAGGTGGGTAGATCATGAAGTCAAGAGATTGAGACCATCCTGGTCAACATGGTGAAACCCCGTCTCTACTAAAAATACAAAAATTAGCTGGGCATGGTGGTGCGTGCCTGTAGTCCCAGCTACTCGGGAGGCTGAGGTGGGAGAATTGCTTGAACCCAGGAGGCAGAGGTTGAGGTGAGCCGGGATCATGCCATTGCACTCCAGCCTGGGTAACAAGAGCAAAACTCCATCTCAAAAAAAAAAAAAAAAGTATGTGTAATATATGTGTGTATATATATGTATATAAATTTGACTTTTAAAACTTAACTCTGTGTATATACATTCATGCACACACATGTATATACACACATATTTGAGTGCTTTTAGTGGGTGAGTGGGACTAGCTATTAGGTACATATTAATATTGTTATTACAAAGAAGGATGTGAGAGCTACTATGAGAATGTTTAAGACAAAGTACTACAGATTTTGAGAGAAGGGAAAGAGAACTTCCAAATGTGATAATATTATGGGAGATCTTACCTTTGAACTAGGTGCTAAGGAAAATTTTTACCAGGTGCCACAGACGAGCTCAAGGTATTCAGAGTGGCAGGCTATCTTGAAAAACATCTCTCCAGGCAGGCAGCTCTATGTGGGTTATTGGTGACATGACTAGGAAGTATGTGGGTTATTGGTGACATGACTAGGAAGTAGGTTGAGGCCAGACTGTAAAAAGATTCGAATACTGGGATGTGGAGCAAAAAGCCTGCTAGGCACTGGTAACCCATTTTAAGGTGGCAAGGGAGTGATATTATCAGAGTCAAGCTCTGAAAACTTAATCTGGTGTTCACAAGAAGAGTGAATCGGATAGCAGAGACTGGAGTAGGGGAGACAAGAATAGATGCATAAGAATCAGCAGGGGGCATTTATGAAAATTCAAACCCTGGATCCCACCACTGGTGATTCTGACTCAGTGAGTCTGGAGTGACCCAGGGATCTGTAATATTAACAAAAATCCCAAGGGATTCTTAGGCTGGCAGACCACTAAGTACCCTCTAAGAAACAGCAGGAGAAAGTGATGAAGTGTTTGTGCTAAAACTGGAAAGTGAGGTCTGAGAACAGGAGAAGGCATAAAAGCAAAGGTGATAGTTGAGACATTGGTGCAGGGAGAGGGGCCATGAACAGTGGGGAGTTCATGTGCTTATCTCTACTGTAGAACTCACTGCACAGTAACTGTGTGTTTACATGGTTATTTTCCTACTCTGAAGTCCCTACACCATCCTTTTAGGATGCAGTGTCTACTCAGTAAATAGTTGTAGAATGACATTATTCTTTGCATCCTCAGAAACTGCTCTGTACTTACTGGTGAGATTTTTGGCCTCTCTCCAGGGACCTGGGAGGTCATTTGATTGAGGTACAGGTTGCAGGTTGCAGCTGATGCAGAAGCCCTCTCGCAATATTCCAGTCCCTGGCCCACCAGGGCATTCCCTCATATCTGTGCACATCCTGCCTGATTCAAGCCCATACATGGTTTAGCCTGCTTCACTTGGCCAGGAATTCAGAGAGCTGTCAGCGCTATGTGGAGGGCATTCTTAGGGAAGCAGGTCTTTGCACACATCAGTGGTTCCTAGGCCTTCTTGGAAGATATATTATTCATTTTAACCAGCTCTGCTTAGGTAGGTTTTGCTAAAGTTTACAAATCAGAGACTAATTGATCAATGAAGAAAGGAACACATTGTATACGAAGCCAAGAGAAGAGTAACATTACAAATATTAACAGATGTAGCCCGATAAGTGCCAAATACTCCTGCACATGTTTAGATCTAAGTGTACATGTGTTCTGGTCATTTGTAGCTCTGTAACAAATTACACAAACTCAGTAGCAGAAAACAATCACTTATGTTATTCTCACACATTTTCTGGATCAGGAATTTTGAATAGGGCTCAGTAGGAATGGCTTATCTCTGCTCCATAGTGCCTGGGTCCTCCACCAGAAGATTTAAATGCTAGTGGCTAATATGCAGAAAACTGAAACTGGACTTCACCGTATACAAAAATTAACTCAAGATGGACCAAAGACTGAAAGGTAAAATCTAAAAGTATAAAACTCTAGAAGAAAACCTAAGAAATGCCATTCTAGACATAGGCCCTGGCAAAATTTTATGATGAAGACTCCAAAAGCAATTACAACAAAAACAAAAATTGACAAGCAGAGCCTAAGTAAAGTAAGGAGCATCTGCATAGCAAAAGAAACTATCAACAGAATAAGCAGGCACCCTACAGATTAGAAGAAAATATTTGTAAACTATGCATCTGACAAATGTCTGATATCCAGAATCCATAAAAAAACTTAAACCAACAAGTGAAAACCAAACAACCCCATTAAAAAATGGGCAAAGGACATGAACAGGCATTTCCATAAGAAGACACACATGCAGAGAAATATATGATAAAATGCTCGACATCACTCATCATCATAAAAATTAAATCAAAACCATAATGAGATACCATCTCACAGCAGTTAGAATGGCTACTATTAAAAAGTCAAGAAATTACAGATGCTGGTGAAGTCGTGGAGAAAAAGGGTACACCTATACATTGCTGGTGGAAATGTAAATCAGTTCAGCCGCTGTGGAAAGCAGTTGGAGATTTCTCCAAGAACTTAAAACAGAACTACCATTTGACATAGCAATCCCATTACTGGATATGTACCCAAAGGAATATAAATTGCTCTACTGTAAAGACACATTCAGGCAGATCTTCATTCCAGCACTATTTACGATAGCAAAGACATGGAATCAGTGATGGACCAGGCAAAGAAAATGTGGTACATACACAACATGGAATAATACATAGCCATAACAAGAATGAATTCATGTCCTTTGCAGCAACATGGATGGAGCTAGAGACCATTATCCTAAGCAAATTAACGCAGCAACAGAAAACAAAATATCACATGCTCTAACGTATAAGTGAGAGCTAAACTTCAAGTGCCTATAAACACACAGAAGGGAATAACAGACACTGGTGTCTACTTGAGGGTAGAGGATGGGAAGAGGGTGAGGATTGAAAAACTACCTATTGAGTACTATGCTCATTACCGGGTAACAAAATAATCTGTATACTAAACCCCCAAGACATGCAATTTACCCATGTAACAAACCTGTACATATACCCCTGAACTTAAAATAAAAGTTGGGAAAGGAAAAAAAGAGACACAGTAAGAAAGGAAAAGAAAACACTAGTGGCTGGAATCTTCTGAAAGCCCTCTTGTTATATCTGGCAGTTGATTCTGGCCTGTGGCTGAGATTTTAGCTGGAACATCTGCCACGTGGCCTCTGCTTGTGGCCTAGGTATCCTCACAGGATGGTAGCGGAGATCCAAAAGCAGGCGACTCATGAGAAGGAGCCAGGTAGAACTTTTTGCCTTTAAGACTTAGTCTCAGAAGTCATACAGCCTCACTTCTTACATCACCTACTTGTCACAGCAGTCCCAATAGCCTACCCAACTTCAAGAGGAAGGAAAAAAGTTTCCACCTCTTAATGGGGGTAGTAACAAGTTCTGGAAGAGCATATTGGACCAGAAATACTGTTGTCGTCTTTGGAAAATGCAATTTTCTGCAATATGATTTAAAAACAGAAATACCCTTATGTTACTAAATTTAAACCAATGGAACCTATTTTCTGAGAAGTAGGAAGTTAAATATCATTATATTTACTATAGATTTGTATTTCTTTGTTATAGGCATATGAAGTCAAATCTCTTCAGAAATAAATTAGAATATTAAATTAAAATCTGTTTCCAAAGACTTAATTGATTTTTGAATAAATAACCTGGAAACAAAATATTGCTCTTACTGTTTAAAAAAAGTTAATGAAATAAACAGAGAAGTGACAGTCATATAAAATGTTATTTAGATAAATTCATGGAAGAGATGTATGCCTAGTAATTAGAAGTCAAATTCTTAATTATGAAAGTTTACAGGAAAACACGGTTATAGACTTTACAGCATTAATCAGCCTTAAAAATTTCAAAGGGAGGCTGGGCAGAGTGGCTCATGCCTGTAATCCCAGCACTTTGGGAGGTCAAGGCAGATGGATCACAAGGACAGGAGTTTGAGACCATCCTTGCCAACATAGTGAAACCCGTCTCTACTAAAAATATAAAAAATTAGCCAGACGTGAGTCCCACTCTGCTGCCCAGGCTGGAATGCAGTGACACAATCTCTGCTCACTGTAATCTCTGCCTCCCAGGTTCAAGTGATTCTCCTGCCTCAGCCTCCCAAGTAGCTGGGATTACAGGCGCACCTCAGCATGCCCAGCTAATTTTTGTATTTTTTATGGAAACAGGGTTTTACCGTGTTGGCCAGGCTGGTCTTGAACTCCTGACCTCAAGTGATCTGCCTGTCCCAGCTTCCCAAAGTGCTGGGATCACAGGCATGAGCCACCATGCCAGGCCAAGAATATGAAGTTTTGATATTATATTGTGATAATGCAAGATGTTAACTTTGGGGGGGTACTGGGTGAAGGTGTACATGGGACCTTCCTGTGTATTTTCATGTCACTTCCTGTGAATCTGTAAATATTTCATATTTAAAAGCTTTTACAAAAGTGAAAAAAAATGACGTTTCACATTTCATGAACTTAACAAGAGAAAAACAGTTTGCGATTGTTCAGCTGCCTGTTGCAGCAAAAACTTTTTCTTGCTTTCTAGATTTACATATTCAGTAGAAAGAATGACACTTTACACATATACACCTACCCTCACAAAAACACTGCATCATATCACAGTATATACAGGGAAAAAATGCAGAAGTACAGAAGACGTGGAGTTTGTTATTCCAAGAAAAATGTGTTTCTGGTTGTTACTTTCTGAGTATGGTCTATTTGATACTATAAGCATTTTGCAAGTAGGCAAGGTATAGTATAACAAATAAGTAAATTATTTTACTGGCATATTGTTTACAAATCTAAATAAAAACAAACAAAAGAAAAACCAGAAAATTCAAGCTTGTAGTAACGGGGAGAGAGTTGTGATACTGTCTAAGTGAATGCAGACCTTCATTACAACTCCTGTCCGGAAAATCACCAGAGCTTAGAAGCATTTTCATAGTTAGAGAATGTTTTTATGATTTAAAATGCAGTAACAATGTCATTTTTTAGACTCAGTTGTTTTCATGGATCTTGGTGAGTTATCTTTACCACTTCTCAAAATACGAAGTTGTGTTCTTATTTCTGCCTCAAAACACAGGCCCCAGGTTAACTGTGTGACTTCTTTAAATCCCTGTATTAATTGTACTTCCTAATAAAATTCCTTCTGTCGTTGAGCCACTTGCAATAGCAAGTTTTATTGCTGGTCAAGAACGAAAACACTTTATTAGCTCCAGGGATTATAGCATTCTTATCTGCAGCTCGAATTAATTTAAAGAAATGACAAAAAAAATAAGTGGCTTCTTAACATATGAGCAATTTTGATTGTCTGACAATAAAAGCTGGCATCTTATGTGTGTATGTGTTCCTCAAGTTATTTTTAAATTACTACAGATGCTATTTGCTTTAGACCCCAGTGTATTTTCCATATATCTTTTGTGAGTGCTCAGTCATGAAGTCAAATTGTATCTCCATTTCCTGTTTACGTTGAGGATGATCAACTCTTCTTTAATTGGACTAAATGTGATTACACTCAGGGAAGCACAAATTCAAAGTTGTATTTTTCCACTAATTCTTGGAAGCCAGATTTGGAAGAATTTTCCCACTTCCTGTAGCTAATTTTAATAGGAAGGTCAAGAATTTGGCTATCTATGCTTATACCTGCTGTGACTCAAAATATGACACGGTTTTGAAAGCCTTTGTTCTGTGTGCCCGTCTCACTTGGAAAATACCTGTGTCTTTTTGGGGTAGCCTGCACCCCACAGTAGTCAGTTCTTCAGTTACTTTTCTGACAGATATAACAAGGTAGGCCTTAGAAGTTAATCTGGCAGCAAAAGGAGTAGGTTTAGAGAGGAAAACACAGCAAATTGCACAGGATTTGTCATCAAAAAGCTTGAGTACAGTGTACTCTTGGAAACTGAGTGATTGGAAGAAAAACCTAACACTGTCTAAGTACATGGGAGTGTTGTAAAGACTGTGCTATGTGCTAGGATTTCTGCCGTAAATGGTTACTAATTCATTATTTCCAATCTGTAGTTGGACCCTGAACACTGGCTTCTGCAAATCAAGTTTTAATGATTTTGTTTATATCCTATGGATACGGAATGTGAATGCATACCAATAACTGCACAAAGCAAGCAGCTAATGCGGATTAGATTTAACATTAGCAAAGAAAGATGGGTTGGTACCTATTTTTTTTTAAAACCACAGCAGGAACAATTTAATAGCTGACTGAACTGCTACCAGAAAGACATGCACAGGCATGTTTGCCGATTAGCTGAGGTCCACTTGGTTCTTATTTGGCAGATTATGCAATAGCCGTTTCCCAGAACATTACTGATAATGCTGCAAGAATTATAAGAGAAAGTTTGTTTACACTGAATATTTTAAAAGAAATTACAGTCACGCCAAATTGCTAGGATGGAAAGTAATGACAATAATAACATGTAGCGTGAATTAAACACCTATTACATTCCAGGTACTGTGCTATATGTTTTGCATATACGTTGTTCATTTAACTTTCAAGCAACCCCACGAGGTAGCTTCATTACAGAGATGATGAAACCAACGTTCTCATAGGCTGAGAAACTTGTTCAAGGTTGCACAGCTGGTAAGTTGTGGCAAACCTAGGCTGTTCTGACTCCAATGATCATGTTTATTGATGTGACACCACAATCTTAAAATGAAACAACATCTTATTTGGTTACTGAACTGTGATGAAATGCAACATCACTGCTCTTTTAAATGTTATAAGCAGTTTGCATAATTAAATTATTGAATAAATATTTTAAGATTTAAAAACTGTTGTTTGTGAACTCTAGTTCAGATAAGAATGACATGAGAAGTGTGTTCCAGTGCTGACCTCTAAGCCTTATCTGAGAGAGTCTTGGGACAACTGATGCAGAGCCCAGGAAGCTCCATCTCTTATGAGCATTGCATTCTGATGTCATTGGTCCATGAAACACATTTTGACAGATACAAATCTAGAGGCATGTAATTCAGCCCAGACCACTAAATAAAAGCTTCACACAGAGTTGTTCTGCTCAATGCAGTATGACATTAGGAAAAACTTTACCAGGTGTTACTTTCTGAAATAGTTCTTTAAGACATTTATTACATTCCCAGATTGAAGACCACCATCTTATACCGTGGGAGTTAGAGAAAACCTCATCAACTGTAGACACTACCATCATGTGTCATTCAGGATGGGATTATAACTCAGATGGAAGAGTTTTAACATTTAATGTTTTGATACATTCATTCACATTTGTTTTTCTTAAGAAAGCATAATTCTGGCCAGATGCGGTGGCTCACGCCTGATATCCCAGCACTTTGGGAGGCCAAGGTGGGCAGATCACAAGGTCAAGACATGGAGACCATCCTGGTCAACATAGTGAAACCTGTCTCTACTAAAAATACAAAAATTAGCTGGGGGTGGTGGTGGGCACCTATAATCCTAGCTTCTTGGGAGGCTGAGGCAGGAGAATTGCTTGAACCTGGGAGGCAGAGGTTGCAGTGAGCTGAGATCATGCCATTGCACTCCAGTCTGGGTGAGACAGCAAGATTCTATCTCAAAGAAGAAAGAAAGAGAGGGAGGGAGGGAAGCAGGGAAGGGAGAAAGGGAGGAAGGGAAGAAAGGAAGGATGGAAGAATTCCAATGGTTATTCTCTTAAAATAAGTACTTCCACGGTACCTTAAAGAACCTAAAGACACAGAAATGAAAAGCAAAACAAAATTAAAAAAAAAAAAACTGCTACGAGTGAACTGAAGTTTCAATAGTCCTGTTCTATAGGGATTTGACTGAATGGTGCCTGTCCCAAGGATCTGAAAGTGTTAATGTGCCTGAAAACAACAGAAGTTAGATTATACATTGGGGAAAATTACTTTGATTACATCAGATACTTCAAATACCTTAACACTTTCACACAAACATAGTAAAGGGTATATCCGTCAAGTGGGGTTTTCCATGGTTGAGAAACAACTACAGTATTTACTTAGCACCTATTATACTCATCTCCTTTCCTTCCCTCAAAGCTTCATTTAATCCAATCAGTGTGATAAGATTTGGATCAATTACCAGACTACTTAAGCTTAATCAACCAACAGAGACTAAAGAGGGTCATGAAGGAAGTGAGAGCTGAGAGGAAGAAGGGCATCCCAATCCTTGTGCAATTACAGCAATTACCTGTCAGGTGTGGAAAGGAGAGGCAAGTACAGCAAAGAGGAGGTAACTACACAGGGTTGAGCTTGGGGTGCCTTTGCAGAGGTGCAGACACATTTCTGAGGCAACTCTCCAGATCTCATCTGAAAAAACAACAACTATATGAAAAAACAACAACTATATGATATGTATATATACCCCATTACTGTAGATTTGGCCCATTTTCTCCATTCTTACCCCATTATGAGACTCGAATCACAGCCACAGCCTGGGCCTTCACATGATTTGTTTCTGAGAATATACAGTTCATAAAGAGATGTCTCAGAGATTGGTTAAACATCTCTAATGTTTTTGCTTCTCCCCACTTCCACAACCCGTAAAGTTAAGATATGTTCTGTGGCTCCTGAAACAGAGCTTTGATGCTATTATGCTGTATCTAACAATGAACCTATTTTATTTCTTATAGAAGTTTGCTCTCTATATACATATTCTTTAGGATAAGTAGATATTATTGTTACTAAAACTCTGATTATTTTTTCAGAGTTTTAAAAAATGATTAACCTGATTCTTGAAGATATGAATTAGAGTGCTAAGGTAACAGACTTTTATAGGGAAATCTTCAGAAAATATATGCAGAGAAATTATAATTTATAAGAGTCCTAATATTACATTCTTGACATTTCTTGAAGATAGGTTCTAAATCTTCTTGAACATTTTTTTTCTGTATTCAAAATTAGAGAATAATAAGTTGGGATCATCTGAGGGAAGAAGAGTTGTGAGCAATAGAATCCAACCTGCTTTTTTCCTCATTTTTCTTCAATTTCTCTCAGTTGAAAACATCAGCCTCCCCTATAGAGACCTCAAGTAGCTATTGCCTAGAGGGGAGTCTCCACCTCCCTCCCCCTTAGAAAAGTATTCCTTTCTGTTTCTTCACTCTTGATTTTTCATTGTCTGAAGATATTCAGCAAGATGTTATCTAATTTGAGCAATTGACAGTGAGGTGTGAATGTCAAATAGACATTCTATTCTTCCCAGAAGGTATTTACATTTCTAAAATGTGGATTAGGCCAAAGGCAACACCCTCTTTCAGAATTTGTGGCTCATTGGTTTTTGTATGCTCTGTGGGCTTTTCCTGCCTTCCCTCCTAAATCAGGTGACCCGGAAAACACAACACACTCATTCACACACAACACCCATGAGCCAATACCATGGAATCCCTTTTCTTCCATAACTTTTGGTGTTACACCAATATATTCCTCTTACCTCCATTCTCTCTCCTTTTTAAGTTACTCTTCATCACTAGCAGAAAGTGAGTTGCCCTGCAGGAAAGACTTTCTCTGTAACTAATCTTTCCAACTGCAGAGGACGGAGCCTCTGAGTATCCAGCTATGATAAGTATTGTTACCGACATTCTGTGACATTGGGTGGGTCATAGACTCTGGAGCTGTTTCTTAACCCATAAAAAGTGCTCTAATTCTAGAAATCTATTATTCCGGGAGTCCCCTTATTCTGTTTATTGGCTTTGAGGCTCTTCCAATCCAAACAATTTCTCCCTTAAGGCAGAGGAAATGAGCACTTTTACAAAAAGCAAGACATTTAGGACTGAAATGAGTTGTTCTAACAGCTAATTAGTTTGTTGTGCATTTTGGATACATGTAATTAATGGACTCTCGTTTAAGAATAATAGAAGAACTAAATTGGCAAAATGGACAAAAATAAAGCATACTTTGGTTTGTAGAAGTTTGAATTTATGTTAAGATCGTAGTAACATTACCTCAATTATTATACCCCATTATAGTAAAATGCTAAGTATTATATTATGCAATGACAGTAGAAATATCACCCAGACACCTCGTGTCATTAAAGATGTAGGCATTATATAAAAGTATATTGATTTCTACTTGCCTTTTCAAATGCTTCAGGCAAAAGGCCAGTCCAAGAATGCACGATGAAGCTGCCCCCCCCAACCTCTCCCTTAATTCAGGAAGTGACTAGAGTTGTCATTGTAATTACAAATATGATAATTTCTTGGCAAGGAAATTTTTAAATTGTGATGATGCACAAATTAGGCTCAAAAATGTAAAAAAAATCCATTGAAAATGTTAGTTTCATATACCAAGTTACATGTTACTCTTTCCTTTTTAAATTATTCAAGAAAATACACTAAAATGTTCATCTTTTCTCTGCCAGGGAAAATGCCTCTCTGTCACAATAACTGACCCAATGTAAATATAGCCTTAATAAAAGAATTTTGTTTCCTGAGACCCATTTTCTTTCTCTCTTTGTGGGTACTTGACAGTCATGGATTTTGCAACCTAGTTAAATCACACCATTTTATTAGTCACAAGAAGGTAATGTGCATGCTTTCTTCCTTCTTTTTTTAGGGTAAAAATTATATGCATATATAAATTAAATATAAGCCTCCCCTTCATCATGCAGCTGTCATGAAATGCCTCTGAAGGATTGTAGGTGTGTAGCTTTAAATTTCATGGTGCTGCAGGATTCATATACACATACATTCTCCATTCCTTCAGAAATTGCTGGCATTTTTTGTTTGTTTCTGCACATTGAATTTTTCTTTCTTTCCTTGATTTTTTTTTTCTGAAGACCCAGATTCAACACAGGTGCCAGTTCTCAGCTAGAGGTCATTGTCAAGGCTGTTAATTAAAAAGCAAGCCTAGTAATCAGTACTTTGTTTCCTGGTCTTAAGCAACCTCAGAAGACAAACCCAGGAGGGGTATTCCTATTCCATTGGGTTAAAAGAAACCTCAGAATGGAATATATTGTAAGGTAATGTTTACTGGTTAAATTTATTGAAACTAAGTAACTGAGATAGTTAAATTTTCAATTGAAAAATATCTCTGTATTGCTGTGTAGGTCAAAAAAGACCAGAGTAAACATCAAATTAGAAAAACAACTTGATTTCTGAGCACAGTCCCTTTCCTTCTTGCTCTCTGACCAATGGGATGAATCTCCCTTTTGTCCATCCCTTTCTGAGACTGGGCAGGGTGGTTTCATATGAATTCCTCCACATTTGGGTGAGTTTAGGGGAGAGCTCCTAAAGAGATGCTTACCTTACTGGCAGTCTCTATATTGCTGTGAGTAGGAGTGTTTTTTATTTGCTTGTTTGTTTGTCTTTCTCTTTAGTGAGATACGCTACAAAAGAAAGACTTTTTTTTTTTGAGACGGAGTTTCACTCTTTTCACCCAGGCTGGAGTGCAATGGCGCGATCTTGGCTCACTGCAACCTCCGCCTCCTGGGTTCAGGCAATTCTCCTGCCTCAGCCTCCCAAGTAGCTGGGACTACAGGCATGCGCCACCGTGCCCAGCTAATTTTTTGTATTTTTAGTAGAGACGGGGTTTCACCATATTGACCAGAATTGTCTCGATCTCTTGACCTTGTGATCCACCTGCCTCGGCCTCCCAAAGTGCTGGGATTACAGGCTTGAGCCACTGTGCCCGGCCAAGAAAGACTTCTTACCATGACACCTGGGACTGAACCTTCCTAAATAGATAGCTCCCTTTATGACTTTGTAGAAGGAAGGGGGCCCTGTTGTTTCAATTGCCTGTGATTAAGGGAGCAGCTGTTAGATAATCTGCAAGACTGACTTCCAGATGCAGAACAGGTGCAGCATACCATTCATCCCAAACTTGATTGGGATGAAGGACTATAAAGACCCAGAGCCAAGAGACTGGAGATCCAAGGTGGCCTCAGCAAGTCTGGCCTCTAGTGCTGGCAAAGCTCGACCTCCCCAAAAGGGTCAAGTTTACCACTTTGGCCTTTGACTAGCAACCTTTTTGTTTTTCAAAGATCTCAGTGACTCCCCCATCTACGTGACCCAAAAGGTATGTTAACTCCCTGGCTATCCTATTCACAGGAGAGAAGCTAAATACCATACACAGAGAAGGAAGAGTATGAATTTTGTATATGATGGAATTTTGTAGGCAGAGACTCAGAAGATTTTTCTGAAGGCATACGAATATTTTGATGTGTTTGGGACAATCAAATATCTACATAATACAGAAGAAATGTTACAGTTTTAACTTTTATATTGCCTTGTGCTGAGCAAGAACATAGGAGCAAAAGTACACAGAAAATTGAAGATTTTGTATTTTATTTTGCTGTGACTTCACAATGATCTATTTAGTTATTATTAACATGGAAATAATTGAAGAATACAGCAGAGTTGTCACACGGGGTCTAGACACCATGAAATAATTGCTAGACTTATAATTCTTGTTTTTAAATTATTTCAAAACCTAAATTGTAGGTCAGTCTATTCAGTAGACTGAAATAACTAAGAACACATCTTAATGACAGGCTAAGATCATATTCAGATCACCTGTAATTTAATAAAGGTGTATTTATTTTATGAAAGTATGGCTTCAAGCCTTGTTTCTACGGCTATTTTATTAGCATCAAAAATCAAACAAACGTATCTTTTTTTTTTTTTTTTTTTTAAATTTGAGACAGAGTTTCACTCTTGTTACCCAGGCTGGAGTGCAATGGCGCGATCTCGGCTCACCGCAACCTCCACCTCCTGGGTTCAGGCAAATCTCCTGCCTCAGTCTCCCGAGTAGCTGGGATTACAGGCGTGCGCCACAATACCCAGCTAATTTTTTGTATTTTTAGTATAGACGGGGTTTCGCCATGTTGACCAGGATGGTCTTGATCTCTTGACCTCGTGATCCATCCACCTTGGCCTCCCCAAGTGCTGGGATTACAGGCTTGAGCCACTGCACCCGGCAGTAAAAACAAACGTATCAAAAAACAAACGATCAAAGACAAGTGATTTATATTTCCAAATTGTTTTAGGCAGAGTGCAAGAATTCACATTTTTAGAGCCATCTCCAAGAAGGTCTCTGAATTAATTATATGTGTTGCTCTCCACTGGCAGAGTATCTGAGAGTATTTTGGATGTAGCTTGTATATATTCCTTTTTCTTCCTCCATTTCTTCTCATCATTTCTAAAGCTGCTTATGACCTACTTTTTCTATTCTACTACAGATATGCAAATCTAGTGGTCATTTCCCTTAATGTAATTATTGATTATCTTTATTTTTAAATTTTTAAAACATTGTCTTTCTAACCCTATCCCTTCTTTATTTAAATTTTTTTTTTAATTTAACAATGGACTAAGATATATAGCACTGATATATGTGCTTTTCAAACATAAATTCCTGCTATGCCACCAACTACCTTATGAGGCAAGTGCCATCATTAATTGCATTTCACAGATGAGGAAACTGAAAGATAGAGAATCCAGATAACTTGCCCACAAGGTGAAGATGGGAACTAAACCCAGGAAATTGGATGCATGCTGTGAACCACTGCACCACAAAATTTTCTACAGCTTCATACAGTGATACCCAAACTTAATTGTGCATGAGTATCACCCAAGTGCCTTGCTCAAGCTGATTGCTGATCTGCTTCTGTAGGTCAGGATTGGAGCCAGGGATTTCTATTTCTAACAAGTTCCCAGGTGATGCTGATGCCACTGCTCTGAACACTTGAAGGACCACTGATGTATGATAATACTGAGACTAGGAGCAATAACTAACTAATTTATTAATGTTGCTTAATTTTCATTATAAGAGTTAAAAATACTGGCTTTCAAAAATGGCAGCTTATTACAGCTCAAAATCTCTTTTTTTGTTTAAAAGTTACCCCTAGATGTTTTAAAGACCATTTTGTAAATTACTGGTCCATGTCTTTACTTAAAAATGTAATGGGACTGAAAATTTTTCTCATTGATTTTATTTAAAATTTTAAGCCCTGTGCAATGGCAAGAGCCTGTAGTTCTAGCTACTTGGGAGTCTAAGACAGGAGAATCCCTTGAGACCAAAAGTTGGAGACTGCAGTGTGCTGATTGCACCCGTGAATAGCCACTGCACTCTATCCTGGATAAATAGAGAGACCAAAAATAAACAGGTGCAGTGGCTCATGCTTGAAATCCCAGCACTTTGGGAGGCCAAGGCAGGCAGATCAAGTGGTCAGGAGTTCAAGACCACCCTGCTCAACATGGTAAAACCCCATCTCTACTAAAAATACAAAAATTAGCTGGGTGTGGTGGCACACATTTGTAGTCCCAGCTATTTGGGAGGCTGAGGAACAAGAATTACTTGGACCCAGGAGATAGAGGTTGCAGTGAGCTGAGATCATGCCACTGCATTCCAGCCAGCCTAAGTAAAAGAGCGAGACACTTCGTCTCAAAAAAAAAAAAAAAAAGAATAAAATAAAATAAAAATTTAACTCACATTTTTAGCACACGTTTTCCTGCTATACTCTTTGCCTTTATGTTTATAATATGTTGGGTATGCATTTTTAATTTTTGTGCAATGAAACTTACTTCTCTTTAGTTACTTTTAGGCCCAAAATGTCTTTCTTCATTTTTAAGCATATTTACTGTATTTTCAGTTAGTCATTAGAGTTTAATTCCCTAAACCATTTGAAATTTATTTTGGTTTAGAGTGAAGTTCTCAATGATTTTTTTTCTACTTTCATTTGCCTTCTAGTTTTCCCTAAACTATTTATTAAATGATCTTTCTCATTTTGTCTAAATAGACCCAAGTCTCTTTCTGGACTGTGTATTTCATTGCATTCTATGATATGTTCTTTCTCTGTTATTACATTGCTTTAATTAGTGTACCTTTTAAATTTTATTTTTAATATTTTTTATTTTACAACATAATCCTTTTTAATATTTGATAGGAAAAGTGATGCATTCCCTTCCCTTGTTACTACTCTTTTTCATATCTGAGATTTTTTAAATGAAGAAGCCAGATCACCCTCTTTTTCTGCAGAAAACACCCAGCAAGCTACTTTTTGACAATAAAGATCACTTTTTTTCTTAGATTTTTGCACAGAAATCTGTAAGTGCAAAGTTACTGCTATAATAACTAGTTAGCACTGGAATAGCAGGAGAGTCTCAGGTTCAGGGCATCATGACAGATGAAAATATACTCTACTCTTTTATTCTTTTCTGTTGCCTTTGCTTCAGCAGCTGGTAAAAGGACTCAGTGTTAACAATGGAGACAAAAAATCGATAGAAACATCACATCTGTGTGTGTGTGCATATATATATATTCTTCACTATAGGCTAATTAAGATCTTTACTATTAAAGAGAAATGTAAGCACTGTGTAGGTTAGGAAAACAAAATAATGTACAGTTTTATATTATAATGGGAAATGAAAATCTTTTTCATTGAGTTATTAGAATGATTTAAATGGTTATGCTTAACATTCATTCATCTACAGATGAATGGATAAAGAAATTGTGGCATATATATAAAGGAATATTATTCAGCTTTCAAAAAGAAGGAGGTCCTGGGACTTTTGACAACATAGATGAACCCAGAAGACATTGTGCTAAGTGAAAAATACTGCATAACACTTACAAATGAAATCTAAAAAAAAAGTCAAATGTGTAGAAACAGAGAGTGGAACAGCCGTTACCAGGTGCTCAAGGAGATGGCAGGTTAGGGAGATATGGGTCAAAGGGTACAAAGTTCACACACACACACACACACACACACACACACACACAGTATGTGAAGAGATGGATATGTTCGTTTTCTTGACTGTAGTAATTATTTTACTATATGTATCAAAACATCATGTAATGCACCTTAAATACATACATAAAACATTAGTGTTTAAAATTATATGTAGAAAAACAAATGATACTTGTAGTGCCATAAACAAAGAGTTTGTGGATTGTTCTCCTACCAGAGATTAGACCCTTCAATAATGGAAGTCACTCATATGACTGCGGTTGTTTGTGAAATTAATCTGAGTCAGGCCAAGCTCTAGGTGAAGTAATCCTATAAAGACACCTTGCTGCAAATGCACCCGTGGTTTCTCTTCCTGCCTGATGTCCATTTGGCATCCATACTCTGTTGATAATTCCACTAAGCCTTTTCCTACAGCACCATGAATTTCAGATTTAGTGCCAAAAATGCTCTTTTAACCATGCTTTTAATTTAATTTGAAAGGTGGTGGATTGGACACAAATTGCCTCTGAGTCTATATTTTACTGTTCTTGGATCTTCCGGTGTCCCCTCTGTACCTCCTTCCTCTCACATTTCTTAATTGCTGCTATTTTTTTTAACGAGGATTTTTTTTCTCCAAGCTGGTATTGTTTCTTCCTGAAAAGGAACAACATTGCCCTTGACAGTGCAAAATGAAAATAAAAGGAAAGGTCATGCTTTGCTCGCTTCAGCTTGAGCAGAAAGAACATGTTTTTCTCAAACCTGCCAGCGTCTCTGTGTTGCCCCGCATCATCCCTTGTTCGTTCACTCTTATCTCAAGTGGGTCAGGATGCTTAACCTTGGTTTTCACACACACCATAGGTTTAACACTGGAGGAGCAAGAAGCTAGAAGCTGCTACGTTTGCTTGGTGCTTCTTCCCCTAGAAACCCTGTTCTCCTGTATTCACAGCTATAGTGCTGTGGAAGAAAAAAATAATTTTCAGGGATGTAAAGGAACTAAGTTTACAAGGACATTAGGTTCAGGCTCTGTATCTTCTTTTTCTCCTTGCCCCTGTGCCTCTGCTCCCATCACCCATGTAGGTAGTCAATGTTTTGCACATAATTTGTGTGCAGGAAATGTGTCTTGAGTCATTTAAGAAGTCTGGTCCTCATTTAAGGCTACAAACCATTTTTATTCTAACTTTTTATCCCCACAGTTCCTTGCCCTTGGTTGGCACTGAGTAGCTGCTTTTCCAAATGGAAATAAGGCTTAAGTGAGAAATTGAAAAGGACAAGAAATCCTATTTGTAAAACAAATGAAAACCATCTCCCTCTTATTTTATCAGTTTTTAAGAAATATGAGTATCTTTTTCTTTTTTTCTATATCAGCAGGGAACTTGTCTGAATAGGGGAAGATTTTCTTTTTTCTTTTTCTTTTTCTTTTTTTTTGAGATGGAGTTTCGCTCTCGTTACCCAGGCTGGAGTGCAATGGCGCTAACTCGGCTCACTGCAACCTCCGCCTCCCGGGTTCAGGCAATTCTCTTGCCTCAGCCTCCTGAGTAGCTGGGATTACAGGCACGTGCCACTGTGCCCAGCTAATTTTTTGTATATTTAGTAGAGACGGGCTTTCACCATGTTGACCAGGATGGTCTCAATCTCTTGACCTCGTGATCCACCTGCCTCGGCCTCCCAAAGTGCTAGGATTACAGGCGTGAGCCACCGCGCCCGGCCTAAGGGAAGATTTTAAAGCGAAGTAATGTTTAGCAACCTTTGACCCTTTTCTGGGTCTCGGGCGAATACCAAATGAGAATTTCAAGAATGATCAGGTTGAAGAGTCAGTGTTGTATATATGGGTATTGGGTGGGCAGACACTTAGCACATAATAGAGGGTAAAATAGTAATGCCAGTAAATGCCAAAGAGTAATAATAAGTCCATATTTTCCCCTGACTTTAAATTGCTGCACGTGCCGTACTGGAGCACCAATCTGCTAACCCTTAGGGATGAATACTAGCTGCTGGGCCCAGCTTTTAGAATGACTTTATTCCCAGTAATTAACTTAGTTGGCCTGAACACGTCAAGATAAATTAAAACCAATGATTCGGATTTGTCCAGTAAATATATACTTGAATGTCTAAATTCCACAAGAGCCTCTCTTTCTTGGTGTTAGAAAACTGGTGGAGGCAAAAGGAACCATATAAATTAATAATCAGGTTTCTCCTGGCTGCTAGAAACTTCTTAGCTTCCCTGTCTTTATTAAATACATATTCTAATAATAAAAGAAAGTAATGGTCTGTTCTATTCCCTTAGAGAAGTTTCTTGCTGCTATCATGTTTAAATAAATAAAGACAAGTATAACAAGTAACTAACATTTATTGATGAATGAATACTATATGATAAACTTTGGACACAGCATTTATGTAAAATATCTAATTTAATATTTACAGCTATTCTAGGAGGTTTTCGTTATTATTTGTGTCTCTGTTTTACATATGGCTAAAGGAAGCTATAAAGGGCTAAGTCACCTTTTGAAAGTCTCACAGTAAATGATGATGCTGAGATCCCAAGTCGGGTCTGTTGCACTCCTGGAGCCCAAAATCTGTTGAGGAAATTCATATTTCTTTTGGCCTCTACTGAAGAGTGAGTTTGATTTTTATCCCCTATAAATCATGAGAATAGTTAACATTTCTTAGAAGCAAACTTTTGAGGGTTAACAAATTTGATGTTAGAATAAACATTCCTGGCTGGGCACAGTGGCTCACACCTGTAATCCTGACACTTTGGAAGGCCAAGGTGGGGAGATCACTTGAGTTCAGGAGTTTGAGGCCAGCCTTGACAACATGGCAAAAACCTGTCTCTACAAAAAAAAAAAAAAAAAAAAAAAGCCAGTTGTGGTGGCATGCCCCTGTAGTCCCAGCTACTTGGGAGGCTGAGGCAGGAGGATTGCTCAAGCCCAGGAGGTTGAGGCTATAGTGAGCCAAGATTGTGCCACTGCATTCCAGCCTGGGTGGCAGAGGGAGACCCTGTCTCAAACCAAAACCAAACTAAAACAAACAAAACACAAATATTCCTTACTCTAAATGAGAAAAAAAATGAAAACATTTTCACCAGTTATTTAGTTTGTGGTGGTGTTTTAACAAGCATGAGTAGGCTACAACTGATTAGTGTTTTTGCCTTGAAATCCCAGGCCAAGGAATTATTTTATTCTAGACCTGCAGAGTCTCACACATCTGTAAACATTTCTCACTTAAAAATCTAGTCTTCAATTGTCTTAGGCAGTATAAAATGGAATTTAAAAAATACTCTCTGTACATTCTTATACCTGTATTGGTTTGTACCTTGTATGGCTCTTTCTTTAAATAGTATTTTATTTGCTTAAGTAATATCAAACCTCTCCGATACTGTTTGCAAATTTCAAAAAACAATGGTGTGATTATCTTGGCAATTTGCTATGTGTATTTCTAGCATGACAATTATAATTTTTAGTGAGTGTTTTGCAATATTAGATATCTGGGAAAAATTCCAGAAAGTTCAAAGAACAAATTAGAAATAAACAAGATTATATCTTGTGTAAATATAAATACTAGAAATTAAATGCCAATGTAATATTGATCTTAAAAAAATGTCCATTTAATTTCTTCTCCCAAATTCTAAAATTAAATTTCTAAAGTAACAATTCTGGAAGTTTTTATAAGTTGGATGACTTTTTCCAACAAAACTCCTGGCCAGGCACGGTTTCTCATGCCTATAATTCCAACACTTTGGGAGGCTGAGAAAGGTGTGGATCACGAGGTCAGGAGATGGAGACCATCCTGACCAACATGGTGTAACCCCATCTCTACACCATTATCCCAGCCACTTGGGAGGCTGAGGCGGGAGAATCGCTTGAGCCTGGGAGGCGGAGGTTGCAGTGAGCTGAGATCACGCCATTGTACTCCAGCCTGGCAACAGAGTGAGACTGTGTCTCAAAAAAAAAAAAACCCTAAAAGTTATTAAGATTTCAAAAATGTTTTTCAGCTTTATTGAGATGAAGTAAAAATTGTGTTTGTGTGTGTGTGTGTGTGTGTGTGTGTGTGTATATGATATATACACAATACATTTTTTGAAGGTGTGCAATGTGATGATTTGATACATTTGTGCATTGTGAAATGATTACTACAGTCAACCCTAGAATTTTAACAAGATAAAATATCTAAATTTCTAAATATCAAATGAAAAATGCCTCTCTTTTTTTTCACCAAAAGTGCATCTGAAGCATTTTTAATAAATCGATGTGAACACTGTCTTTGTAGATGCGCTGGCACTGGGGACCGGTGCATTTGGTTTGTAAGCAGGGGGTAACAATGAAGAATGAGGGAAGAATAGTATGCTTTTGTAGACTTGTTGCTATAGTGATTAATATCAGGAGAATGCTGCTAGGAGATTTGGAAGTTCCCTTGGTGAAAGCTGTGTTTGGTTTAGATATGACGGAATTAGGATAATTTCCAAAAGTCAGTATTAGGTGAGATATGTTAAAAACAAACTGCAAGACTCCGGGTGTGATGAAAGGTACTATTTTGTTATTGTCTCCGTGTGTGTTTCTCCCTCTTTCTCTTTTTTTTTCTCTCTCTTTGTAAAAGGTACTATTTTGTTATTATTGTCTCCATGTGTGTTTCTCCCTCTCTCTTTTTTTCTCTCTCTCTCTGTGTACTCTTTTTCCTCTATTATAATTTGAGTTGAAGTACTTGATGCCAAAAACAATGAATATGTGAAGTAGACTTTAAAACATCTCTAAAAGTTTAAAATCTTTTTTTCTTATTGTAGCTGAACCTAAAACTAATGGAAGTAAAATAAATAATACTGATTTATACTCATGATTTTGGAAAACCTAAAACCAGTATTTATAGTGAAAGCCTAAATAGTGAAAACCCAGATGATTTATATTTAGGTTTATGATGATGATGAAGATGATTATACTTTAAGTTCTGGGATATATATGCAGAATGTGCAGGTTTGTTACAGAGGTACACATGTGCCATGGTGGTTTGCTGCACCATCAACCCATCATCTACATTAGGTATTTCTCCCAATGCTATCTCTCCCCTAATCCCCCACCCCCCAGCAGGCCCCAGTGCATGATGTTCCCCTCTCTGTGACCATGTATTCTCATTGTTCAATTTCCACTTATGAGTGAGAACTTGCAGTGTTTGGTTTTCTGTTCCTGTGTCAGTTTGCTGAGAATGATGGTTTCTAGCTTCATCCATGTCCCCTGCAAAGGACATAAACTCATTCTTTTTTTATGACTGCATACTATTCCATGATATATATGTGCCACGTTTTCTTTATCCAGTCTATCATTGATGGGCATTTGGATTGGTTCCAAGTCTTTGATATTGTGAGCAGTGCTGCAATAAACATAATTGTGCATTGTCTTTATAGTAAAATGATTTATAATCCTTTGGGTATACTATACACCCAGTAACGGGGTTGTTGGGTCAAATGGTGTTTCTGGTTCTAGATCCTTGAGGAATTGTCACACTGTCTGCCACAATGGTTGAACTAAACTTACATTACCACCAACAGTGTAAAAGTGTTCCTATTCTCCAAGAAATAGTATCTAAAACTTAAGACATTAGTGCACAAATGCCTGCCATTTATGACAGAGCTGAATATGTTCCTTAGATTAATGAACAAAGATACTTTTGAAGATTGACTTCTCAGGTCAAAAATGCGTCATAGTCTTTTGATGACTTTTTACTTCCAGGAGTATTGTTTTTAAATTCCAATTTTTACGTACATTGACTCTTTTCATATCTTTGGGTGAATATAATGGAATTATTTCATCTTACCTTTAATTTTACTATTTCAGACTTCTTTTTCACCAGCTTTATTGAGGTACAATTGACAAATTACATATTCAAGGTGTTTAACGTGATTTTTTGATATGTATACACAAATGTGAAATTACTAAAATCCATCTAATTAACATATCCATCACCTCACATAGTTACCTTTGTGTGTACATGTATGTGTCTGTTGAAAGCATTTAAGAGCTACTCTCTTAGCATATTTGAAGTAAAAAATACATTATTATTAACTATAGTTACCATGCTGTACAATAGATCTCCAGAACTTGTTCATCCTACGTAACTGAAACTTTGTGCCCTTTGACCAACATCTCCCTATTTTCCCACAACCCCAGTACCTGGCAACCTACATTTACTTCTACTGTCTGCTTCTATGAGTTTGACTTTTTTAGATTTCATGTACAAGTCATATCATGCAGTGTTTATCTTTCTGTGCCTGGCTTATCTCATAACATGCTCCAGTTTCATCCATGTTGTCACAAATGACAGGATTTCCTTTGTTAAGGGGTAATAATGTTCTATCATATCCATCCATTACTATCTCTATTTTTCTGTATCTATTGATTTGTCTGACATTTTTCATACCAACTTTTCTGTCAGGAGGTTGATTCTTGGCCGTTGTGAATAGTGTGCAGTGAATTGTCTCTGTGATATACTGATTTCATTTCCTTTGGTATATACTCCGTAGTGAGACTGCTGGATCATATGGTAGTTCTGTTTTTAATTTTTTTGAGGAAGCTTCATACTGTTTTCCATAATGTCTCTAATAATCTATATTCCCACCAACAACAATGTGCAAGTGTTCCCTTTTCTCCACATCTTCAGCAACACTTGTTATCTTTTGTTGTTTTGATAATATGTATCCTAATGTGTGAGGTGATGTCTCACTGTGGTTTTAACTTGCTTTCACTGATCTTTTCTGCTGTTGAGTGTTTTTTCTTCTAATTGGCCATTTGTTTGTCATCTTTTGTGAAATGTCTGGTCAGATCCTTTGCCCACTTTTCCTGCTATCAAATTTTTTAGTTTCTAACATATTTTGCAAATTAATCCCTTATCAACTGTATGGTTTGGAAATATTTCCTCCACTCCCTAGGTTGTCTCTTCCCTCTGTTGATGTTCCCTTTGCTGTGCAGAAGCTGCTTAGTTTGGTGCAGTTCCATTTGCCTGTTTGTGCTTTGTTGGCTGTCCTTGTAAGGTCATATCCAGAAAATCATTGTCTAGACCAATATCAAGAAGCTATTTTGCCCATGTTTCATTCTAGTACATTTACGATTTCAGGACTTACATTTAAACCTTTAATCCATTTTGAGTTGATTTTTGGGTATGTTGTAAAATAAGGATCCAGTTTCACTTATTTGCATATGGATAGCCAGTTTTCCTAACACCATCTCCTGAAGGGACAGTCTTCCTCCATTGCGTATTTTTGATTCCTTTTTCAAAGATTAATTGACCGAATGTTATATGTGGGTTTGTTTCTGTGCTTTCTGTTCCAATCTATGTATTGTTGTTTATGCCAGTACAATGCTGTTTTGATCACTATAGCTATATAATTTAAAATCGGGAAGTATGCCTCCAGCTTTGTTCTTTTTCCTTAAAATTGCTTCATGGTCTTTGGTGGTTCCATACAATTTTTAGGACTTTTTTTTTAAATTTCTATTAAAAATGCCATTGGAATTTTCATAGGAATTACATTGAATCTGTAGATCATTTAAGATAATACGAACATTTTGACAATACTGATTCTTCTGATCCATAAAAGGAAATATCTTTTCATTTATTTGCCTTGTCAGGTTTTTACATCAGTGCTTTATTGTTTCATTATACAGATCTTATATCTCCTTGGTTAAATTTACTTCTAAGTATTTTATTCTTTTTTTTTTTTTTTTTTTTTTTTTGAGACGGGGTTTCGCTCTTGTTACCCAAGCTGGAGTGCAATGGCGCGATCTCGGCTCACCGCAACCTCCACCTCCTGAGTTCAGGCAATTCTCCTGCCTCAGCCTCCTGAGTAGCTGGGATTACAGGCACGCGCCACCATGTCCAGCTAATTTTTTGTATTTTTAGTAGAGACGGGGTTTCACCATGTTGACCAGGATGGTCTCGATCTCTCGACCTTGTGATCCACCCGCCTCGGCCTCCCAAAGTGCTGGGATTACAGGCTTGAGCCACCGCGCCCGGCCCTAAGTATTTTATTCTTTTTTATGCTATTGGGAATGAAATACTTTTTAAATTTCTTTTAAAAAAACCATCTTTTTAGATAGTTCATTGTTTATGTATAGACATGCAACTGAATTTTGTATGTTAATTTGTATCTTATAACTTAACTAAATTTATCAGTTATAACAGTTTTTTTGGTGGAGTCTAGGGTTTACTCTACATGAGATCATGTCATCTGCAAACCAAAAAGTCTATTTATTCCTTTCTGATTTTTATATCTTCATTTCTTTTTCTTGCTTTATTGATTTGGGTAGGAATTTCAGTGCTATGTTGAAGAGAAGTAGTGAGAGTGGCAGCCTTGTCTTTTTCCTGATCTTGGAGGAAACATTTTCAACATTTTACCATTCACTATACTATTAGCTGTGGGCTTTTCAGGTCTTTATTGTGTTGAGATACATTCCTCCTGTACCCAAGTTTTTGAGAGTTTTTAATCATAAAAGAATGTTGAATTTTGTCAGATGCTTTTCATGCATCTATTGAGATGATCATATGACTGTTATTCTTCATTCTGTTGCTATGGTGTATCACATTGATTGACTTGCATATATTAAACCATTCTTGAATCTCAGGTATAAATCCCATTGATCATTGTCCTGTTGAATTTGGCTTGCTAGTGTTTCACTGAGAATTTTTGTGTCTGTGTTTATCAGGATATTGGTTTGTAATTTTCTTTTCTTGTATTCTTATCTGGCTTTAGTATCAGAGTAATGCTGGTCTTATAAAATGAGTTTGGAAGTGGTTCATTCTCATTAATTTTTTTAAAAGCTTGAGAAAGACTGGTATTAGTTTTTCTTTAAGTGTTTGGTGAAATTCACCCATGAAACCATCAGGTCCTGGGATTTTCTTTGTTGGGAGATTTTTGATTACGACTTTAATCAATTAGTTCTTCAATTTCCTTCCTGGTTATTGGTCTGTTCAGATTTTCTATTTCTTCTTCTATTTTTTTTTTTTTTGAGATGGAGTCTCATTCTGTTGCCCAGGTTGGAGTGCAATGGCATGATCTCAGCTCATTGTAACCTCCACCTTCCAGGTTCAAGTGATTTGCCTGCCTTGGCCTCCTCTGAGTAGCTGGGACTATAGGTGCATGCCACCACACCCAGCTAATTTTTTTTTTGTACTTTTGGTAGAGATGGGGTTTCACCATGTTGGTCAGGCTGGTCTCAAACTCCTGACCTCAAGTGATCCACCCACCTCAGCCTCCCAAAGTGTTGGGATTACAGGTTAAGCCACTGTGCCTGGCCTTCTGTTCTTCTTGATTCAGTTTGGTAGGTTGTATGTGTCTAGAATTTATCCATTTCTTCTAGATTATCGAATTTGTTGATATACAACTGTTTATAGTATTCTCTCATTATCCCTTATATTTCTGTAGTGTCAGATGTATAATAAAATATCTCCTATTTTATTTATTTGAATCTCCTCTCTTTTCTTTAGCTAAAAGTTTTTAATTGTGTTTATCTTTTCAAAAAGTAACTCTTAGTTTCGTTGATTTTTTTCTCTTGTTTTCTAGTCTTGATTCCTTTTATTTCTACTCTAATCTTTGTTATTTCCTTCCCTCTCCTAAGTTTGTGCTTAGTCTTTTCCTTTTGCTAGCTCCTTCAGGTATAAAATTAGGTTGCTTAAGATCTTTCTTTCTTTTTTTTTTAAGTAGGCATTTATTACTATAAACCGTCCTCTTAGAACTTATTTTTTGCATCTTCTAAGTTTTTGTAGATGGTATTTTCATTTTCATTCATCTCAAGATAGTTTCTGGTTTCCTTTTTGCTTTATTTTTTGGCCCATTGGTTGTTCAATAAATTGTTTAATTTCTACATATTTGAGAATTTTCCAATTTTCTTCATATTACTGATTTATTGTGTTATATTTTTGTGGTCATGGAAGAGAAGATATGATTTCAATTTTCTTAAATATGGTAAGAGGCCAGACAGCAATAGCTCATGCCTGTAATCACAGCACTTTGGGAAGCCAAGGTGGGAGGATCGCTTGAGGTAAGGAGTTCTAGACTAGCCATGGCAACACAGTGAGACCCTGTATCTACAAAAAATTTTAAAAACATTAGCTGGGCATGGTGGCACAGAGCTATAATCCCAGCAGCTTCTCAGGAAGCTGAGTTGGGAGGATTGCTTGAGCCCAGGAGTTCTAGGCTACAGTGAGTGCCACTGCCTGGGCCACAGATGCAACCCTCTCTGTAAAAATAAATAAATAAATAAATAAATAAATAAATAAAAATTAAATATGGTAAGACTTGTTTTGTGGCCTAATATATTATCTATCCTGGAGAATGGTCTGTGTATACTTGAAAAGAATGTATATTCTGCTGTTGCTGGATGGAATGTTCTATATAAGTCTGTTTAGTTTATAGTGTTTTTCAAATCTTTTGTTTCCTTATTGAGTTTCTGTCAGCATGATCTATTTATTGTCAAATGTGAAGTACTAAAATCTGCTACTATTATTATATTGCTGTTTATTTCTTTCAGTTCTGTTAGCATTCATTTTACATATTTAGGTGCTCTGATATTGGGTAAACATATTTATATTGTTATGTAGTCTTGCTGAATTGACCCTTTGTCATTCATTATATAATGATCTTCTTTGTCTCTTTTGACAGTGTCTGACATCTTCATTGTGTGATATAAGCATAGTCATCCTTGTTCTCTTTTGGTTACCATTTGCATGGAATTTCTTAATCTATATCTTCACTTTCAGACTGTGTGCTGCCTTAAAGCTAAAGTGAATCCCTTGTAGGCAGCATATAGTTAGATCTCATACTTTTTAATCCATTTGGCTGCTCTTTGTCTTTTGATTAAATAATTTAGTCTATTTACACTTAAGATAATTATTGGTAGTTAAGGACCCAGTATTGCCATATTGTTAATTGTTTCTATTTTGCAGTTATATTATTCCATTCTTCCTCTCTTGCCATTCTCTTGTGATTTGATGATTGTTTTCTGAGGTGATATGTTTTGATTCATTTATCTTTTGTTTATCTACTTACAGATTTTTTCTTTGTGGTAACATGAGGCTTATATAAAACCTCTTATAGTTATAATAGGTTACTTTAATCCTGTAACAATTTAACTTTGACTGCAAATAAAAACTCTGTACTTTTAACTTCTCTCTCCATGTTTTATGTTATTAATATCAAAATTTACAACTTTTAATAATGTGTATGTATCCTTTAACAAATTATTGTAGCTACAGTCATTCAGTACTTTTGTATTTTACATTTTGTAGTAAAGTGATTTGTGTGCCACCATTACAGTATTAGAGTATTATGAATTTTGACTACACTGTGAACTTTACAATGAGATTTTACTTTTCATGTATTTTCATGTTGTTAATTAGCTTTCTTTTATTTTAACTTAAAGGACTCTAACATTTTTTGTAAGGTAGTTCTAGTAGGGACTAACATCCTCAGTTTTTGTTTATCTAGGAAGGTCTTTATCACTCCTTCATTTGTTTGTTAAAGATAGGTTTTCTGGGTTTAGTTTTATTGGTTGACAGAATTTTTACCTCCACCAGCACTCTGAGTACATTATCCCACTCTTTTTTGGCCTGCAAGGTCTCTACTGAGAAACTGCTTATAATCTTATGGAGCTTTCCTTGTATGTAGCAAATCACTTTTCTCTAGTTGCTTTCAAAATTCTTTGTCTTTGACTTTTGAAAATTTGATTATAATATATCTTGGTGAAGATTTCTTTATGTTTAATTGTTTTAGGATTCTTGGTATTCATGAGCATGAATGTTTATTTCCCTCTCTAGATTTGGGAAGTTTTCTGATATTCTTTTTAAACAAGCTTTCTTCTTCTTTCTCCATATCTGCTTCCTCTGAAGCTCCCATAATATGTATATTGATTAGCTTCACGGTGTTTCATGTTTTCCATAGGCTTTCTTCCCCCTCTTTTATCCTTTTTTCTCCTTCTTGATCCTCTGACTGAATAATGTCAAGCCTGTCTTCAAGCTTGCTGATTCTTTCTTCTATTTGATTGAGCCTACTGTTGAAGCTGTCTATGTGATTTTTTTCAGTTCAATTATTGTGTTCTTCAGCTCCAGAATTTTTGTTTGGTTCTTTTTTATGGTTTCTGTCTCTCTGTTGAACTTCCCATTTTTTTCAGGTGTTGTTTCCTGATTTGGGCTAGTTGTCTTTCTGTGTTCTCCTTTAGCTCACTTAGCTTCTTTATTAGAAGATTATTCTAAATTATTTTTCAAGCGATTCATAGATCTCCAGGCCTTTAAAGTCAGTTACTGGTACTTTATTTTGCCCCTTTGGTAGTGTCATATTTCTCTGATATTTGGTTTGTTGTGGCCTTAAGCTGGTGCTTGTGCATTTGAAGACATAGGCACATCTTCCAATCTTCAGACTGGCCTGGCCTTACCAGGGAAAGTCATTCGCCAGTCAGCCTGACCAGGGATTCTGAAAAGGTCAGCTGGAAGGGTCCATGGATGGGCATGCTATTGAAATCCTTGGGAGGGCTGGCCTGATATTTTGGTCAGGGGACAGATGAGCCTGTCATCATCTTGCCATATAAGGCCTGACTGGTATTTTGGACCATGGGAGTAAACCTAGAACTATGGTCCATTAGTATGGGCCTGGTGGCTGGGTCTGTGGAGGACTCCCTCTGTCCTGTTCTGCTTCTCCACACTTAAAGTTTTTTGCTCTAAAGAGTATATTCAAAAAACCTCCTGCTGACAAAATCCCTTCTAGAATTTGTTTCCCTGTTAACCTAACATGTGACACATGATATAATAATAATACCAAGGCAGATGCAAATATAGACATGAGAAAGGGAAATTATTCTGTAGATTCCTAGGTGAGCCAATTCCCATAAACATTTCCTGCTCCGTTGAGGAGGCTTGAGCAGTAGTAAAATGGGCTGAGAATGAGGACAGACAAGGTTGAAGAACTGGATGCAGAAGGTCAAAGTATGCCTGAATAGGAGAAATCTTTATAGTTTGTAGCTTAGGAAGATAATGGAACATCATGGCCTAGCTTGGAGATGCTCTATTGATCAGCTGGATGCTGGCCATATGGTTTCCAACATGGCACAGGGGGAAAGGGAGTCAAGAAGGTTTCATTTGACTTTGGCACTTGCTTGCTGAGGTACCCATTTCTGACACTGGTTTCCTCATCTGTGAGCTGGGAATTGTGCCTACATTGCCTGTCTTTAGATTAGATGTGATATATAAAGGTATTCTAGAAACCCGAGTGGGCAATTTGGACATGAGAGTAGAATGAAGTGATTGAAGGTATAGGCTTTGGAGGCAGACAGATATTCACGCTCTACATTTAGTGTTGTGTCACCTCAAGCAAGTTGATGAACCTCATTTGCAACCCTCACCAATTTCCTCCACCCTCACCAAGTTTACATGTAAACTTGGTGAGGGTGGAGGATATTTCCTCATAGGGTTATTGCAAAGTTTGAATTAGATAATATGTGTGGTGAATATATGCAACGTATGCCTGCCACATACATTCTAAATAGAAGATAGATTTTTATTATTAAAAATAACCTTTAAAATTATACATTATTATACAAATAAGCTTGAGCATCCGAGGTTGGATTAACACTCAGGAAATTTATTTGTGACACCCACCAGCTGCTGTCTCATGTGGAAGCCCCTGCAGCTGCCGTGATGGCCACAGTTCTGAGATCCAGTGGATCTTCCATTATGAGGAAGGTCATTAATACCACTCTAGATCCAAAGCAGCCAGAAGCTACAGCGCCACCTGGCGCTCTGTGCAGGATTAACTACTGAGTGCCGGTCTTCCAAGTGGCTAATTGAATTACAAACTGGGGGTTGAATTTGAGATTGGAATTTCCAACGCTGGCTCTTCAAACTCTACGATTTGACCTTATTTCTCAGACTGACTCTTTTAGGTTCTTGCTGCTTTTCACTTGAACTCCACCTAAGATTTATGAGTTTTGCTGTTAAAATTGTAGCTCTCTTTACATTTTCTCAAGGGGACAGGAGGTATAAAACGTAGGGAAATTGTGTCAGATTATTCTATCAGTGCTTGGATATTGATAAAATAATATGTTAATATAAATGTATAAATATATAATATAAATACGAATGCGTAAATATATAAATATATTTATCTTATTTTAAATATAATTAAATATAAATATTATGAGAGAGAGAGAGAAGGAACATTTGACTCACAGAGTGAGACTAAAAAATAATATTATCGGCAATTTGAAATGCAAAATTCCAAAATATGAAAATGTAAAATTGTAACACTGAACCTATTTAAGATAAAGAGCAGTAATTTGATGAAAAACAACAATGAAACTTTGAAAACACTCTCTGGGAACAGTCACGTTTATCTGAGAGAACTGTAGGTTTTTAAACATTGTCTAGACTAAATATTGGACATAAAATATATGAACAGTGTGACCAGCTTTTCTCCCCCCTTTTCCCCTATTCCACACAAAATGATGTATTTTGAATGGTTGAAACTCTTAGTATTGAAATACAGTTTCACATTAAAATAAAGTGGTTGTTTGAAGGTAGCATTTTAAGACTCCCTTTTTTACTGTTGCCCTGGTATTGATAAGAGCTCATAACAGGAAAATATTTCATAGTTTTGGTGGCTTTCTTGCAAAAGCAGAGACGCCACATTTTACAGGAGAGAGCTGGCTACATGTGGCAAGTTTGTCCAGCCTCAGCTTGAAGTCCTTCTCTAAGCTTCTGTGCTCTCTGCTTGGAAATAACCCTTCCTGCAAGAGATCAGTTGTCTTTGTGTTTTCATTAACATATACCTCTACATGTAATTCAGTAGGAAAATTCTTAGACGTAAATACAGCATTTTCTCCTTGGCTTCCATTGTAGCAAACAGTAGTAGGGTAGGCTTTCAGGTTTTTCACAATAATAATCTTTAATCATGTAGCAGTGATATTTTTTAAATCTACTAATATATTTCATGTCACTGTTCTTAACTTTTCTCTGCATTTATAAAACCTGGACTGTGGTGTAATGCTTTTTGACTGCTGTTCTCCCCCCGGACTCTCCGGGACCAAACTCATCCTCTCAGCTTGCATCCACAGCTGGTCAGCAGGACAGCTGGTACACATGAGGGGCACAGTGGAATTTATTAAATAAGTGAATCAAATAATCAGCAAATCAATCTGGTCAAGATTAGGTTAGGGTAAGAGTCTGACTACCTGATTCTGTAACTCTTCAGCCTCCATTCCAGTTTCTAGATTTTGGGCATATTCCTTCACCCCCCACTATTCTTTAGTTTCCTTGTTCATATCCGAGTAAATGATGTTCTTTGTGTATGTGGCAGGTTATTTTTGAGAACCAAAATGAGAAATACACATAAAATATGAATAAATTCAAGATCTATACAGATATAAGGTCAAAGGTATTTGATTACTTTACTATCTGATCATTGTCTTCTGCAACATGATATCCATAAATAGAGGAAGAAAAAGGTGTCAGGGAAAAACCCACAAAAGTTCTTCTTGAAACTATTCAGATGTGGTCTTGATCTAGAACTCAAAGGTTAGAAGTGCCGCAATAAGCTGTGCCATTTTTCCACTCATTGTATTGATTGCTTCATTCTCTCTATTGTGACTATGACTTTGGAGTATTGTACTCTAATGATTACTCTGGAGTAATTATTACAGCGCCATCCCTGCACTTCTGTGTTATTCACACAATCCTTTATCTGAAAGTCCAAAGACCCCAACTTTGTTTTCAAACTCAGAATCTTTTGGATTTTAGAAATGTAATACTGTGCACATACTATTTATTATGGTTCACTCTCAATCAAGGTCTGTGGCAGCACCTTGCAATCAAAGACAATGTTTCTAATCTCAGCAATTTGGGAGGCCAAGGGGGAGGCATCAGGTCAAGGGATCGAGACCATCCTGGCCAATATAGTGAAACCCCATCTGTACTAAAAATACAAAACTTTGTTGGGCGTTGTGGTGCACACCTGTAGTCCCAGCTACTCAGGAGGCTGAGGCAGGAAAATTACTTGAACCCAGGAAGCAGAGGTTACAGTGAGCTGAGATTGCACCACTGCACTCCAGTCTGGCAACGGAGTGAGACTCCATCTCAAAAAAAAAAAAAAATCTGCAGAGAAAAGTAAGAATTTTCATATTAAATGGAATAACAAAAGACTATATAAATAGCCTTTTCCCAATTCAGATCAGTTTTTTGCTACCAAATTATTTACAACAAAGTTACAAAATTGAGGCCCATCCACGGCTTCAAGGCTGATGCATCTTTCCCCTCCTCTCTCCTACACCCTGATACATATGAGATGACAAATTCTTCATGAGATGAAAGCATTTCTACATTGTTGTCATCCTAGAAACCAACCCAGTGTCTAGCACATTGTCTAATGTATGTGTACTTATATAACTGCCGCCACTGTGACAAATACATTAAAATTTGGTAAATTTTGAAATTTTTTCAAAATATATTTTGCTTGATATAGTTCTAAAATTATTTTTAGAGGTTTAGAATTGTAAGATAAACCAAAAGCACTATCAGGATCTATACACTCTCTCCCACCCACACCTTTCTACCACCTAAGGTCAAACTTTCCATATTTGAATGACATAATTTCAGACATCATATTTCCATTCATATTGGAAAAATTGTGTAATTTTTTCTTTTCTTTATTTCTTTCTTTTTTTTTTTTTTTAACAGCGTCTCGCTCTGTGGCCCAGGCTGGAGTGAAGTGGCACAATCTTAGCTCACTGCAACTCCGCCTCTCGGATTTAAGCAAGTCTCCTGCCTCAGCCTCCTGAATAGCTAGGACTATAAGCATGTGCCACCACACCTAGCTAATTTTTTGTATTTTTATTATAGACAGGGTTTCACCATGTTAGCCAGGATAGTCTTGATCTCCTGACCTCCCAAAGTGCTGGGATTATAGACATGAGCCACTGCGCGCAGCCCAAATTGTGTAATTTCTATATAACCTTTCAGCAAAAGCCTTAGATTGACTATATTTTGTCACTTTTCAAATAGATATATCTCACAGTAAAGGATTTATGCCTAAATTAACATAAAATCATGTTAATAGCCCAATGAGAATAACTTTTTGGAGTTACGTATTGGACAATAATAATTCATTTTAAACACTGACAGTCATTGTGATGTTATACATGTTTTCAAAAGTTAACACTGGCTTATGCCCATTGTCACACATAAATGAAAAGTTTAGGTAGAGGTTGTCAACTGGGTTGTTTTTAGCCCCCCAGTAGAAATTTGACAACATCTGGAGATATCTTTGATTGTCGGACTAGGGTGCAGGGTGCTGCTGGCATCTAATGTGTAAAGGCCCACAATGTTGCTAGATCTATAATGCAGAAGACAGACTCCCACGACAAAGAATCATCTTGCCCAAAATTCCAATATTGCCCAAGTTAAGAAACTCTAACTTAGGAACCGAGATACTTCTATTCCTTTCATCCCATCAACCTCAGCTTTAAAGTGAAATAGTACTACATTTTGCAAATGTAAATATAATGAAATTGGGCTCTTTTGATGTAGCCACTGGTTTTAAATACAAAAGAAATGCCACTCCAGTTCCCAAAGTCTTAAGAACAATGTTTAAGTTTTTACTGGCATTCACTTGAAAAAAACAATTTGAAGCAGCCATTAGAAGACTCAACACAGGCAAGACTCCCTAAAAATTCTCTTAACTCATCTTTCCCCTCAAGTCCACGGCTGTAGATAGCTATTAATTTTCTCTCCTCTCCTCCTCTGACCCTTCTCATCCATCCGTGTCAGAACTCATGCAGAATAACTTTGGTTGCCCTGTTCTTTGCATTTTTAATCCATTACTTGTCTGATTAGAACATGAAAAGCCTAAGAGACAAGCCCAAACAAGTAAGCCTAGAATCTTTTCATCATGGAAAACAGAGTGAAGGAATAGAAGAGCCCTGCCACCAACCGCCCCCACACATAAATGCCTTTATTTCAGTTAGCCTTTGCTGTGTAACAAACTGCTCAAAAATTCTGTGACTTAGTCCAATCACAGTTCATTCTTTCTGACAATATGTGGATTTGCTTGTTAGTTCACAGTTAAATATGATGGTGTCATAAGGACACATATATAAGACAATATACCAGGCAGGGGGCTGATCTTTAGGAGTACAATGTTGAGAAAAATGCTTTCTTTCCACAAGAAATTTGTAATCAAGTATGTATGAATGTGGGAGAGTGGAGGGATCAGACACATCGGCCTTAAAGTCTTAGACCTGAGTCTGTTGACCTCACCTGGGTTCACCTATGACTGAGTTCATCCACAGGGCTGACTGAGCTAGAAGATCCAAGGTGACCTCATTCATGTGTCTGGTGGTTAGTTCTAGCTAACACATGGGACCTCTGAATTCTTCCCACATGGAAACATCTCCTAATATAATCTGCTTTCTTTGCACAGTGGTTTTAGGATGGAGATCCAAGACAGCTAAAACAGAGACTGTACAAACTCTTAGGGCCTAGCATCAGATAACATAAAGTCATTTCTTCTGCATTATTAATTAAAGCAAGTACCATACAAGATCAGATGCAAGGGGAAGGGAAATTGAGTCTACTCCGGATGGGAGGAAGGACAAAGACACCATACAAAGGAGGATGCATAGTTGGACCAGAGGATTTTGTGGCCATAATATAAAATCTGTCCTCTGGTCACTAGTGTTTGTTTTCTTCCTGCTTGGAGAATACATTCATCTGCTCTCAAGGCATCAAAAGTCTCCTCCAGCTCTCAGTTTGACATTAAGCTCCAAGTCCAGTGTTGCATCATTTGCATCTGGTCCAGATAGAGATGAGGTTCCTCAGGTGAGATTTCTCTCAATCCTCAGACCTGGAAACTAAGAAGAGAAGTTACCTGTTCCCCATTTCTTCAACATGCAGTGATGAACCAGGAGTGGGGTCATTGCAATAAATTCTTCTGTCTAAGAACTGAGAGAATGGAAAGGAGGGAACAATTATGGTCCAGCCATTCTGAAATCCATTGAGGTACACACGGCCAGTTCCTTTCATCCTGTAACAAGGCATGTTCCTTGTTATCTTGGTAAGAAATGGCTCATGATTGTCACTGATAGTTTTCCTAGCCTTCTTCCTGGCCACCCAAAGTTGTGGCTCCAAAATCTCTTGCTCATTTTGAATCGTGCTGTGCCTTCAGTGAAAGCTGTCTTCCTAAAAACTTATCTGTAGTGCATTCTATGGCCCAAAATCTGAACTTTGAAACAAACTTTGGTCACATATGAGGCTGCTGTGGGCTGTGCCCTTAAGATGCTTAGAAGCTGGTTTGTCTAGTTGAAAAGGTCAACTAGGCACTACCTTAAATCTTTCCAAATGGTCTTTTTCCCCAGCCTTATTGAGGTATAATTGATGAATACAACTTATATATATTTAAGGTGTGCAGTGTGATGATTTTATATACATATAAATTATGAAATGATTACCACAATCAAGTTAATTAACACATTCACGATGACAGATGAATAGAAAAAGAAAATGTGACACATACACATGCAATTGAATATTTCTCCATAAAAAATAAGGACATCCTACCATTTGCAATGACATAAATGAACCTGAAGGACATTATGTGAAATTCAATAAGCCAGCTACAGAAAGAAAGGTACTGTGTGATCTCACTTATATGTGGAATCTAAACAAGTCCACCTCTTTCTGAGTTTTCAACAATAATCACACCTTTGATTTCCTGTTACCCTGAAGCTTTTTCTTACCTTGCAAATCTTTTCCGGAAAGGCTAGGAATAACAAAACATCTTATTTTTCAATGCATCATATCCTAGACTTCCGTGTTTCCTCTGCCTTATGCCTGCAAATGAAACAGCCCATTTCTCTCTCTTTCAGCACCTTATAATGTGCAGGTAAAAGAAGTGATTGACACTTACAGCATTCTTCAAGGAAATCTCCCTAACCAGAATGATGAGTTTGAGTTACAGCAGGTGACAGAATATACAATATAAAAAATACATACAACTCTTCCTCCAATTTCCAATGGCATTTCCCTCACTGCTCATTCAGCCTTCACTCATAGTTTCTTTGTATCCTTCCAATATCCTTCCCCTATCTGGCCCCAAGGCCACACCACATGTTTTAGATCTTTGTTAGAACACCACAGTCCTGGTAGCAATTTTCGTTTTGGTTAGCCTTTCCTGTGCAGCAAACCACCACCAGACCTTAATGGCATGGAGCAACAACAGTTTAGGGTTTCTCATGTTTCTGTGGGTGGGCTGGGTGTTCCTTCTGCTGTGCCTGGGCCCATTCACATGGCCACAGAAAGCTGGAGGATCATGAAGTCATGTGAATGGGCACAGGGCAGGTCCAGGGCAGCTCACTCACGTGTCAGGCAGCTGTTGCTGGCTGCTATCTGAGACGCCTCCATTCTCCTCCAAGTGATTTATTCACGAGGATCCTAGACCTGCTTCCTTATGTAATGCTCTAGGAGAAGAGTTGAATTCCAGTATAGCCAAAGTGGAATTTCAAGTCCTCTCAAGGCCGGGCCTCAGATGCCACTTAAAATCACTTCTGTCATACTATTGATCAGTGCGGGTCTCAAAGCCAGCCCAGACTCAAGGTATGGGGAAATGAAATCACCTCCTAAGAGAAGGGGCAGTAAAATCACATGGCAAATGATGTGCTGACCAAGATGGGAAGAATTTATGGTTGTATTATGAAATCTGCCACAGCCTGGTCCTGTAAATGTTTTTCATTTATATATTCAGTTTTAATATCTTAACATTGAATAGTTATAAGCATTTGTAAATTGTTTATTTTATTGTGTTGGACTATTCAATATACTTCAGACTCTACTCATATGTAATAAAGTTAGTGATGATTTTAGTAATTGTAGATAAGCAATCAAGATAATATAATTCTGATCCCAAGTCAAGTCATTTGACTGTGGCTGGTAATTAGTAATCATTATATTGTCACCATACACCTTTGCTGTTGTTTTCCTCTTTGTTGGCACATCATTTGGTTGCGGGAAACAATTCAATCAGCATATGTCTGTTTTTTCAATTTCATTCCAACATTTTATCGAGGTAAATTTGCCTGCATCGAAAATGATGAAAAATCTTTATTAGATACTGCCAGGAATTATGTGATTTTAAATATGTGATTTATTTTAAATTAACATTTACATTTTTAGATAATTTAAATCCTTAAGATTTTATTTAAACCATCAGCATTAAAGAAACCTATCAAACTTAATAATAATCTGCAAAAAAAACTTTAAAAGGTTCATCAAAACCTATTGCAAGTTCCTGCAAATGTATCAGTGCATGGTACTATTTATTTATTTTTGCCAGAGATTGCAATTTCATGCATAGATATATAAATATTTCTTTCTTCTTAGTATGAATTAACTTATTTATTTTTGAGACATAGTTTCACTCTGTCACCTGGGCTGGAGTGCAGTGGCATGATCTTGGCTCACTGCAACCTCTATCTCCCAGGTTCAAGCGATTCTCCTGCTTTAGCTTCCTGAGTAGCTGGGATTACAGGCACTTACCACGAAGGCTGGCCAATTTTTGTATTATTCATAGAGACAGGGTTTCACCATGTTGGCCAAGCTAGTCTCAAACTCTTGACCTCAGGTGATCCGCTTATCTCAGCCTCCCAAAGTGTTGGGATTACAGGCATGATTCTCAGCACTTTTCTTGGTATATAAATATTAAATGGGATATTAATTACAGATGGATACCTCTATTTATACCTCTAATTAAAGTCTACCCAAACCCTACCTTTTTTCCTTTCTATATTAGTTTTCTCTTGTTACATAACAAAGTACCATAAACCTTGCAGTTGAAAGCAACATTCATCCGTTATCTCCAAATGTTTGCATGTAAGAGGTCCATGCAAAGCTTAGCTATATCAGCTGTTCAGGATCTCGCAAGCTGTAACTAAGGCATCAGCTGGATTTCATTCTTATCTGGAGGCTCAACTGTGGGAGAATCCACTTTTGGGCTCTGTCACAATGTTAGCAGAATTCATTCTCTGTGGCTGTTTGACAAGAGCCTGGTGTCTTACTGGCTGCTCACTGAGATTGCACTTCACTTCTGAAGGGAGCCTCTTGCTCCTTGCCATTGTGGTCCTCTCCAAAGGAACTTCACAGCCTGGCTGGTTGCTTCTTCTAGGCCAGCAGGAGAATCTCTCACTCCAGTCAGCTAAGCTGGAGTAACATAAAGTAACATGATCACAAGCGTGGCCTCTCATCACCTGTGTCATATCCTACTCGCTAGACACAAGTCACAGGTTCTGCCCATGTTCTGCCTACACAAAAATTGGGACTCCATGTAGTGGGAATTTTTGGAGACCACTCCATAGTATAGTCACCACACTGCCATCTGGGTGAAGCTCCTTTAATGCTTCACGTATACAGCTCTGTCTTATTGCATTATTGCAAAACCCTCTGCTATTCATAGCCCTTGCTTGTCCATTTCTACCTGTAGATATTTTATAGCAGGGACTTTGCCCTATTCAGCCCTCTGTATCCCTTTGCACATAGCATAAAACTCAGCACTTAGTGGTCTTGGTGAATTTTTATTTTTAACAGCTTTGTTAGGTATAAGTCGTCAGTGAATTTTAAATAAATGGATGAAGGTAAAAATAGGGCTAACATATGGCAAATTTTAAAGCATTTGGAGATAATTTTTAAAGGAATAGTCTATATGATGATATAGGTGAACTTTTGTGGACTTTTCCCTTCAAGACAATAATTGATAAAATGAATGAGAAGATAAAATGATTTTATGATTCTTTCCAGATTTGTGTAACTATGACTTTTTCTCATTATACAACTTCATGATATATTACATTATTAACCAGATTTCTTTTTCCTTCTAGATGAACAAGAGATAGTACAGAAACGAACTTTCACGAAATGGATCAACTCTCATCTGGCCAAGGTAAAGAAAACTACCCAGTATTACAGGTTTACTTAGATTGAGCCAGTAAATCATTAAATGCCCAGTATAACAAAATGCTTCTGTTACTGCTTTCACTGTTGCTAATCAATGATAGTGGCAATCTTATTGGTTGGTCTAGCTGTTGCCTATGAGTGTGGCATTTGCTAACATTGTTACTATAAGTTCATTACAGAAGAAATAAACTTATAGCTAGAGTCAAGAGGAGTTACTTCATGTGAATTCTGTGAATCTTGAGGAACTATTTCATCCAATTATTTTTTTAATACTAATGTGTATGTCATACCAAAAGGAGAATTTGTGCTGAATTTTTGTTTGTGTGTGTTTGTTTCTATTTGGAACACAAAGAAACTGTAAATGATCTGTGCTAAGCAAAGGATTTTATCTAAAGTGATTACGATAGTGTCTGTACTCTCATCTCTGGTGCTTTGATTTAAAAAAGTAACCACGGTAATTGGACATGAAAGGACTGAAATCATCCTGGTATTATTCCCACTGTCATTAAATGACATTAGGTGACTATATGTATATATATTGTATATATATTATAGTATATACATATATATCAATGTCTTTGAACATTAATGCTAATATGAAGTAAATCTGAGTCTTGATGCAGTATAATACAATTAATTTATTGTACTGCTGATAAAAAAGTAAGCAAACCAGGAGATATCACATTTGTAAAAATAAATTCAGGTGACAGGACAATTGTGTCTGAATTCAGTTAGAGGATTCTCTCATAATTTTTAAAGGGACAATCTATATTATATATAATTGGAGTTATTTTGACTCTTCCGTCAAGAAAATAATCGGTTAAATGAATTAGATGATAACACAATTTTATCTTCCCATTTTTTCTCCTCACTTTTGCTGAGAGTGCTGCCTGTAGTATATAAAGCACAACCCTATAAACAGGTTTTGATCAGGGGCTTCCCCAAAGCCATTTTGATAGTGCAGAAGCAAACAAAGCATGACAGTTTATCCTACTCCCATTTGACAGACTCGCTGCTTACATTGTGTCTATGCTAGCCTTTGAAGACAGGAAAAAATTAGTAAAACACTTTCCCAGGCCTGTTGAGGGTTATTTAGGTGGTTTTCAGTTGTTTCATATTATATCAAATACTACAGTAAAAGTCCTGGACATGTATCTCTTGAGCACTCATATGATATTTTCTTCTTAGGATACATTTCTACAAGTGGGTAGTCAACAGATATGCATGATTATGATTTTAATATACTCACAATCCAGCTATGAGAGAAGACTAGAGTGACCTGCCTAGATGCAAGATAAACTAGGGTCATCTTTCCTATGCTCTATTCCCCAAAACCACTTTGGTGAGAAGGGAATTTGGCCCAGTAGTTGCTCCAGAATCTACTCTGTAAAATGCAGTGGATACATAGATTAATGACGTGGGGGCTTGTTTTTTCAAGCCTCAGTTGCCGCCACCTGGCCACTACTTGTACTGCAGAATTGTCATCATTGAGGAAAAGTTTTTTTTTTTTTCCAAAATGAAAACATAGTTATTTTTTTAGTGTTAAGAGGTTACATAATTGTAAATAATAATAACAATGAAACTTTTAGAAAGTGTAAGAAAAGTAAAAGTAATCTTAAATTACATAATCCAGATACAGTCATCATTAAGATATTGGTCCACACTTTTCTACACATGGTTTCATATAAATGGTTTTATAGGATATTGTTCTGGAGCTTCTATTTCACCCATCAATCCAGGACAATAGATAGAACTATGTAATTATTATAATGGCTAAGCAAACATTCATATTTATCTGTGATGAGTTAGCCAGTTGCCTTTTGAGGATTATTTAGGTGCTTTTCAGTTGTTTCATATTATATCAAATACTACAGTAAAAGTCCTGGACATACATCTTTGAGCACTCGCATGATATTTTCTTCTTAGGATAAATTTCTGGAAGGATAAATATCAACAGATATGCACAATTATGATTTTAATATACTCTAAGAATCCCTATTTCCAGGCACTATTAAAACATCCTTCAAAGTTTTTAACAGTTAGGGGTTGGAACTGAACCCTGGAATGATGGAGGTAATGAGCTTGTCTCCCTTTCATATTTGATGTTTCTTTGCATGGATATCCTGGTATACCTAGCTTTGTGCTTTGGAATGTTTTTAGATAAACTAATAGCCAAACCATTTATGAGTTAAATTTACCATTTCCAAATATAGCTTTAATAACAGATAGTGGCAAGTTTAAGAGCTGGGATGTTTAGTTGAGACTACTTTGCTTAGTTGCAAATTAATAAACTTTTGACTTATAATTAAGTAAAACAAAGCCTTTTACTGATGACAGTTAATTCTAGTGTAACAATTCTTTATAAATATTATGACAGCAGTATGAAGTGTGAGTATACAAATAAGATTGCAATCTGTTTTTTTAAGTATACTTTTCTTGTTTTTCTTTTTTACATTTATTATGGTACGTAAAATATGCTTTTATTAAAACAAATATCTTATTATAAATAAGAAAAAACCTAAGGATTTTCTGTGTTTTTTTTCTTAATGCCATTTCTACTACACAGATGTAGATCATTAAAACTTGTGGGTATAATTATCTGTTCTTTTCTGATATTTATTTTCAAATTGAGGTCTTAATGCTTCTTCAACTATGCAAAACATTGCAAATCACAAATTGTTGGTATAACATTAACAATTAGTGGGTTATTGTTATTTCATATACCTGATAATTTCTTTCAGGGATGGGGCTCCATTTTTAGACATAAAACCTGCAATTTTCTCACTTATCAAGAATAAACCTATATCTTTCTATTCTGTTATCTCTGTTAATGAAAGAATGTGGAGTATTTTATTAAATTAGGCCAATATTTATCTTTAGTGATGGTTTTTCAAAGTTAGGTTTCTGACTCACAGCATCTATTGATAAAACGTGTTTCTAAGTTCTCACCATGTACCAATTACTGTGCCTTAGCAACTTTATCTCTTATTTATTTAATCCTTACACAAGAAAATGCAGTATTTTTATTATTTTCTAGATTATGAACCAGAAGCTTAGAGTTAATTAATAAGCTCATCGTTACATAGCAAGTAAATGACAAAGCCAGATTTCAATCCTATGACTCCTAAGCATGGACACTGTCAGTCAGCTTGGCCTGCTTTAGTGAAATACCACAGACTGAGTGGCTTAAACAGCAAGCATTTATTTCTTATAGTTCTGGGGGCTGGAAGTCCACAATCAAGATGCCAGCAGATTCAGTTCTTAGTGAGGGTTCTCTTCCGGGATTGCAGATGGATGGTTGTCTTCTTCTTCCTATAAGGACACTAAAAAATTCTATTGTGGGGAGACCACCCTCATGACCTCATCTAAACCTAATTACCTCCAAAAGACCCCACCTCCAAAGACCATTGCACTGAGGGTTAAAGTTGCAACATATAAATTTTGGGGGGACCACAAACTTTCAGTCCTTAACAGGTACTAATCATTGTGTTATCCTCCCATGCTTCATTTGTTTATTTATTTATTCATTCAGCAAATACTTACTAAACACCTGTTATGTGCTAGGGATTGTGGATACAATGATGAACAAAGGCAGATACAGACTGTACCATCATGGCACTGATCCTCTAGCAGAGGAGACCATCACAATGAAGGGTATGTGATAAGTCCATGACAGGAGACATGCAGGGTGACAGTGAACACATGACAAGCACAGCCAGCTACACAGGAAATCTGAAAAAGGGCATCAGAGACTTTCAGAAGAGGAAACACTTACGCTGGACTGGAGAAAGGTCCTGGGGTTGGGTGGGAAAAGGAACAAACGCTTTCAAAAGAGGAGAAGTAGGCCGGGCACCGTGGCTTGCACCTGTAATCCCAGCACTTTGGGAGGCTGAGGCAGGTGGATCACAAGGTCAAGAGATCAAGACCATCCTGGTCAACATGGTGAAACCCCGTCTCTACTAAAAATACAAAAAATTAGCTGGGCATGGTGGCGTGTGCCTATAATCCCAGCTACTCAGAAGGCTGAGGCAGGAGAATTGCCTGAACCCAGGAGGCGGAGGTAGCAGTGAGCCAAGATCACGCCATTGCACTCCAGCCTGAGTAACAAGAGCGAAACTGCATCTCAAAAAAAAAAAAGAAAAAAAAGAGAGAAGAAGTAGAAAGCATGGTAGAGGAAAGGGAAGGAGAGAAGTTCAAAATACCTGAAAGTGTAGATTCCGGGTGTGTTAGTATGTTCTCACACTGCTATAAGGATATACATGAGACTGGGTAATTTATAAAGGAAAGAGCTTGAATTGACTCACAGTTCCTCAAGGCTGGGGAGGCCTCAGGAAACTTACAATCATGGCAGAAGCGGAAGAAAACATGTTCTTCTTCACATGGTGGCAGGAAGGAGAAGTGTCAAGCAAAAGGGGAAAAGCCCCTTATAAAACCATCAGATGTTGTGAGATCTCACTATCACAAGAACAGCATGAGGGTAACTACCCCCATGATTCAATTACCTCTCACTGGCTGGCTCCCTCCCATGACACATGGGGATTATGGGAACTACAGTTCAAGATGAAATTTGGGTGGGGACACAGCCAAATCATATGACCAAGAATAGGGTGGCAACAAAGGAAACTGAGAATTGGTCAAATGCCAGTATTAAAATAGTTTGGACATTGTGTTATGGGCAGTGGAAGACATGAAAGAACCTTAGACAGGATAATGAAATGATCATTCTGACCCTGAGCATCTCTCTCTCTCTCATGAATTGGAGTAGGAACAAGAAAGGTTAGAGATATAGTGAACTTGCAGTAAGTCAGATGAGAGGTGAGGGCAGCTTGGACTAAAGTAGTGGTGGGAGAGTAGAGAAAGTGGATAGATTGAAAAGATGTTTAGGAATGGACCTGATAGAACTGAGCAATTTGAATCTTGGAGGAGAAGGAGTCAATAATGACTTCTAGATTTCTGACCGGAGCAAATGATTAAGATTATTCACAGATATAGGGAATACAAGAAGCTTGGGGGGAAAACTAGTAAGCTCAGTTTAGATGGAGAAATTAGTTGGTAAAGATGAACCCATTTGATTTGGCAGTTTGGAAGTCACTGGCCGCCATTGGGAGTGGACATGTTATAGTAGAAACTAGACTCTAGTGAGCTGATGAGTCAATGAGAGGTAAGGATGTTTGTACATTCAATATACATTACATGTCCATGAGATAGAGTATTAGCTTGTGCAGAACATTGGCTTTGGTAAAGCTGTTTTAATAAAGAGTGGTCTTGAGCCTGCACCTCTATAGGAGGAAATGATCAAGAACTTGTAGAGAGGGAGAGGCTGAAAAAGAAGGCAAGGAATGGTATTCTGAATGAACAAGGCTCTGGAGGAGACAGGATGAGAGAAGAAATTAAGACCACACGCAGAGGGTGTAGGTTTGTGCCAGAGCAGATATTTCCCCTTCTCTGAGACTAGCATTGGGAATAGAAAAGTGGCTGTGGCTGTGCTTGACTTTGAGATAGGCAGAGAGACGAAGACAGAGGTGGTGTGGACTTGAATTTGAAGGAATTCTCACTTAATGACCACAGATGTCTTAGTTTAACAGCATAGTCCTTGCATTTTTTAAGCAAAGAAGTTAAGAAGGATATATTTAAAATTTTATGGTTAAAAAAATGGTTCTTTTCACGTTTTAAAATTTAACTTTGAAAATGCCTAAATTTTATGTAAGATTCATAGGCTGTTATAGTTATTTAGTACTTCAGCCACCCAAAGGAGCAATCTTTTGAAAAAGCCTTTGTAAAAAGTTAGATTTTTAAATTAGACATATGTAAGTAATCTTAATATTTATATTGATCATTTTGTATTATCAAATGCTTGGAGTTTCAAATTTTCTCATTTGCCAAATAGAATGGAATATTGTATTTTTATTTAAATATCTTTGATTCAATCTTTATGATATTTGACTGTGAGAGACAAATAGATTGCTTGTCACTAAATTCTTTGGGCAAAAATAGGTCTCAAATACCCATATTTTACTGTTTCCATAAATGGAGCATCTTTTCAATATGCAATGAGCAGTCCTTTATCCTTCTGCCAGCCTTAAATTTGTGGAGACATCAACAGAAGGCACTGAACATTTTAAATACTGTCTCTGGGATGAACTCAGGCATGATATGAGCATCTTTTCACTTTTCAGAAAAACTGCAGAAAAAAAATTTATAAAACATTATTTAGGTTCCCTATTAATTGCTGAGATTGCCATAAAAAAGTACCACATACTGGGTGGCTTAAAGTGAGAAATTTATTATCTCAGAGTTCTGGAGGCTCAAAGGCCAGGCTCCTTCTAAGTCTTTGGGTAGATGTCTCACTTCAATCTCTGCCTCTGTGTATGTCTGTGTCCAAATTTCCCCAGTGTGTGAGGACACTAGTTCTGTTGGATTAGGACCCATGCTAATGACCTCATTTTAACTTGATTATCTCTCAAAAGACTATTTCCAAATAAGGCCACATTCTTCAGTATTTTAGGGTGTTAACATTTCAACATGTCTCTGGAGAGTAGGCACAATTCAACCTATATCAGATTTTATTAAGAGCACATTTTGTTTTAATACCAAGTTAGATGCATAAGCTCTTTTAAAGGGAAGCATTTGGATTTTCCATGTTTCAAAAACAATCTATGCAAATCATGAATTTAAGTGACATCTCTATAGTTATAAAATATCACTTTACTGGTGATATTTCATCTTCTTTAGTTGTCTTTCAACCAGCAGTGCTGAAAGATAACATGGAAACATTCTGAATAGAATTTTACTCCCATCTGTTTCCTTGTACACACTTTGGTGAGACTATTAATGAACTCAGACAGGAAGATAAAGCGGCAAAGAGGAAAAGATAAATGCAATAATTTACACCTCAAATAATTTTTTAGTTGTTTTTCTCAAGCTATGTTAAGGAGGGGAGTTGATGGATCTGTTAATTAGCTTGATTTAATCATTTCACAATATATGCACGTACCAAAAGATCATTTCGTGTACCATAAATATATACATTTTTTATTTGTCAGTTATATCTTAATAAAGACAGAGAAAAAATAAACCCACTTTAATTTGTTAACCCTAAACATTCTAATGAATTAGTTATTTTCAAATATGCAATTAAAACATTACAAAGGAAAACCCTATTTCAAAATGAATAGCATTTATTAATTTATTCCTAGAATATATTAGCTTATGGTTAACAAAGATCTAGTTATCACAAAGTTTATGCAGATTAATAAACATTTTGCTAATAATCTCTGTCAAAGTTCCTTCTTTAGAAATTTGTTTATTTATTTATTTAATATATTTATTTATCTATTTTTGAGATGGAGTCCTGTTCTGTCACCCAGGCTGGAGTTCTTTGGTGGGACCTCAGCTCACTGCAATCTCCTCCTCTCAGGTTCAAGTGATTCTCCTGTCTCAGCCTCCTGAGTAGCTGGGATTATAGATGCCTGCCACCATGCCTAGCTAATTTTTGAATTTTTAGTAGGGACAAGGTTTCACCGTGTTGGCCAGGCTGCTCTTGAATTCCTGACCTCAAGTAATCCACCCACCCTCAGCCTCCCAAAGTGCTGGGATTACAGGCATGAGCCACCACTCCCAGCCAGAAATATATTTTATTTCTCATACATTTATTCAATAAATATTTTTAAATGCTGCTTAATAAGCTAAGGAATATTCTAGGTGTTGAAAATGTAGCAATGAACAAAACAGAAAAAAAAATCTTCTCATTATGAAGCTTATATCCTAATGGGGGAGACAGACAGTAAAGAAGTTCAAGAAGCTCTTCTGCTGAACATAGACTGAAGGGAAGCAAGGACAGAAGGAGGGAGATAAGTTAGAGGTTATTGGAACTATCCAGCCAAGGTAGTAGTGACATGGACCAAGATAGTGGCAGTGGAGGTGATGAGAGGTGGTTGGATACCAGAAGAATTTTGAAAATGAAACCAACAAGATTTGTTGATGGATCAGATATTGAGTGTGAGCAAAACAGGAGTCAAGGGTCACCACAACTTGTACCAAATAAAACAAATAACTTGGAGAATATGCTTATTTTATACCATATGGTAAAAAAGGAAACTTTATTACATTTGAAAATTATTAAGAGCTGAGTTTTCCAAGCAGATTTAAAGCTGAGCTGGAGGGCAGTTATTGCCTTTGGAATATTTATTGGGAATTAAATTAAATAAGGAAGTGGAAAGGATTATGCTGTTACAGGAAACAAAAAAGGATGGAAACAATCTTCCTACCTTTGCCAAGCAGAAGTGGAAAATGATCACAGTAGTGCTGTTACAAAGGGAGTGAAAGAGAAGCAGATTACACATACAATTTTTAAATTACTACACCTTGTTACTGGAGATATTGGAAATATTCAATTATATTTTCTGAATTAAATGACAAAACCTGTTAGACATTAATTTTATTTGACTACTGCCAGTAGTTATAATCATGATTTCCTTGATCTGGTCCAAAGACACCCTGGCATTTTAAGACATATTACTGTGGGGCCTCCTTGCCAACCTTTGGGGAGGTCACTTGCTCCATATCTGCTGGTTAACCTCTCTTCCTTTCCACTCCTCTACATGACTGTTGTTTAACTTGCTGCTCCCACCCAGAAGATAATCATCATCACATGCCAAAAGTCCAGAATGGTCCTGGGATGGGAATTTTTATCCATATACTGTGTCTTAGCCTGTGAAATAATTCCTGCTTGAAAATTCTATAAACCAGAAGTAGTGGTTTATCTGGTTCTAGAAGTTGTGGGTTGTTTTGTGCACAGAGATTTCAAGGGTGCACAGAATGCACATGGAGAACACAACCTGGCCTTGAGGCCTCCCTACATGCAGTGCAGAAGAAAATTTTGTGACTATCTCAGGTCATGACTCTTCATCCTGTTCAGCATCCTGACTCTGTACAATAGTGTGTGTGCCTCAACTGAAGTCAATAGTTAACTGTGACATGTGCTGTTCCTCTAGGCATTTTCTGGCTCAGTTTTAATGGTATCACAAGGTACCCAGCAATCACAAAGATTAAGCCATAGGATATGTGTTTAGCATTTTAAAGAAAAATGTTGTAGCTTTTTATGGCAAAATGTTTTGAGAGCTCTTTCTGCAAGAGGAAAAAGCATTTACTAGAAGACTAAAGGTGATTATGGATGATGGCAAATGACAACCTAGATGGTCCTGGCATGAGACAGGTGATTTGACCATTTTCTTTGTTAAATACTAAATTATTAATACTGAAATTCTACTTTATTAGCTATATGATATTGGTCAATAGGGATTCTAAGATTGTAGAAGATACGTAGGAAATTTGTACTTCATAAAGTGATGATATGCTAGTAATGTTTCAAAGTAGCTTTCTGTTCTTCCACAAAGCAGCCACTATGGAAAAGACTATATGTCAGTTCTTTAAAAAGTAAAGATAGAGTTAATATGTAGTCTAGCAATTCCACTTCTGGGTGTATATCCAAAAGAATTGAAAGCAAGGGCTTAAAGACATACTGATACACTTATGCTCATAGTAGCATTAATCACAATAGCCAAAAAATGGAAACTATCTATCCATTGATGGATGAATAGATACAAAATGTCTGGTATATCCATACTATGGAATATAATTCAGCCTTAAAAAAGGATGGAATTCTGGCACCTGGGTGAACCTTGGGGACATTATGCTAAGTGAAATAAGCCAGTCGCAAAATGACAGATACTGTGTGATTCTACTTATAAGAGGTATCGAGAGTAGTTAAAATCACTGAAAAGAAAATAGAATAGTAGTCGCCAGGGGCTGAGGTGCAGAATGTTGTTTAATGGGTATATAATTTCAATTTTGAAAAATGAAAATGGTGGAGATCAGTTGCACAACAATATGGAAATACTTAACACTACTGAACTGCATACTTAAAATGGTTATGTGGTACATTTTATATTATGTGAATTTTAGCACATTTAAAACTTAAAAAGTTAAACTACATTCAAAGGAACATGTCCCAAGATCCCCAGTAGATGCCTGAAACCACAGATGGTACTGAACCTTATTACTGTCCACTAGAACACATTTCTGTTCATGTCCTCTACCCACAAATGTGATGAAATCTTAAGCATTTTTCATCTTGACTAAGCATTTATTGTTTGCTCTGCCCATAACTTTTCTTAAGGTATGACTGTCAAACTACCATGTCTTTTTTCCCTGCTTTTTACAGTTGCACAGATAAAAGATTTATTCTTACCATGGATCTTAGCAATCTCAGATTTTTTTTCATTTGCTTATTGAGAACTTTCATCTTTTTGCTTAAAGGAAGCACTTTCCAGCATCTCTTTAGCATGTCCAAATTGCCAGCATCGCCACACTTGTACTTTGTGGTCATTATTAAGTTCAATAAGGATGACTTGAGCACAGGTACCGTGATACACGGCAGTTGATCTGATCACCTAGACAACTATGAAGGACAAGCAGGTGGGTCAGGTAGAGTAGACAGTGTGAATAACCCAGGCAAGGGGATAACTCATGTTCCAGGCAGGATAGAGTGAGGCAGCCTAATATTTCATCACACTACTCAGAATAGTGTGCAACTTAAAACTTATAAATTGTTTCTTTCTGGGATTTTTTGTGTAATATTTTCAGACCACAGTTGACCCTAGGTAACTGAAACTGCACATAAAGAGGGACTATTTTAGTAAAAAAAAATACAATTAGGTTCTTCTGAAAATGCACACTTCTGTTTTACAGAACAAATTTACTTTTGGTCACTTACGTGATTGGGAAACACTGACCTTTAAATTGTTACACTCAGAAAAGTGTTTATACACTAAGAATTAGACTCATGTCAGTTGTGCCTTATTTTGTTGCAAGTAAATAAAATTAATTTTAGATGATTTAACCAAGAAGAAAGAGCTGTTGAAAGGACACTATGTGTGTTAACGTATAAGAAGAAAAAGCCAACTGGGCAAGAAAGACTTAACTCAGCAGGCCTGCAATGCTCAGATTTTGTGTTTCAAAGAAGAGCCTGTCTTTCAGAATGAACCCTGGCTGGTTACTGGGAGGTAATCTCTGAGCCCTTGGAATATTCTCCCCTAAGAGAGGGGTTTTCTATACCTGAGACCTTGAGCCACACCATATTTATAGTGAACTTCAGTTTTTGTGTGTACCTGGGGCCTTGGCCATGCTGTACCACCTTAATCAAATCTTTTTATGTTAATGATATGATTTGGATTAATACTTCTTTAGCTGGGGCTGAGGGTGTGGAGAGGGCTGGCATCTGAGTAGCTAAGTCACATGGATACTGCTTGCCTATGTCATAGACTCCCCAGTAAAAACTCTAGACACTAAGACTTGGGCCAGATTCCTTGGTTGGGTACATTTCACATGGGTTGTCACATGTCATTGCTGGGAAAAATAAGTCCATTCTTATGTGGCTCCACTTGGAAGGGAGAGGTCACTCACCTCTGAAAGCCTGTGCATAGTTTCTCCTGGACTTCACTCCATGTATCTTTTTGCTTTGCTGATTGAAATCTATATCTTTTTGCTGTAGTAAACTGTAACCATGAGTACAGCAGCATTTCTGAGTTCTGTGTCCTTCTAGGGAATCATCAAGCCTGAAAGTGTTCTTGGGAACCCCCAACACACTCACTAACACAGTTCTGAGAAAGACAGAGTCGGAATGGCTCTTGGGACTTCAGCAGCATGCCCTGATGAAACTAGTCACTGGGTCACTGCCATGGAACAATGTGACCCCAGACATCTTCTGGACTCAACCAGAAAATATGACGGGTGCAGCTCAGGTCACTCATGTAACAAAATAGGGTGCATCACAAATATAACCACTGGGGGAATCGAGACACAGATGTAACTTGAGCTGGCTTGTGTCCATGCCAGGATACGTTAGATATGTTAGTACATATGGTGCTTCTGTTATTACTTTTTTAGTCTTTCTTAAATCCACATTTGGAAGTTAGTAAAGTTAATCATTCTAGTAGAGTAGCAGGCACTTCAACTGATCAGTCAATACTTTTTCTACTGATAATAAATAAACATCTCATTTATAAGTTTATGTATTATTCAGGAAAAATTAATGTTAATGCCATCATTTTTATACTACACTTCCTCTCTAACAAGGTGACTCAAAGTGTAAAATTCTGGGCTCAAATCCCAGTCACTTAGTGTCTCTGAGATTCAGATTCCTTGCTTTTAAAGAGAGGGTGGTGTTCCCATAGTTAGTAGCTGTGCATATTAAACAAGATAGCAGGTGGGAGTCCACATACTAGCTCTCAGCACATTTAGATGTTTAACAATATTTTATTCATTTTTTCTTCCCTTCCTATTTTATTATCTTCTTCCTTTTATCCTTATTAAATACCTGCTAAATTTGAATGTATAAATATCTAAGCCATAGAAATACCTACTAAATATTGGAATTCATATATTGTATGTGGTCTATACTAGCACTATTTTGTCCAAATTCCTTTATGCACCAACATTTTTCAATTCATATATAATTTTTAAATGCAAGAACTTCTTAAATTTTCATTTCATATTGCATTAGTCCATTTTCACACTGCTATAAAAAGTACTTGAGACTGGATAATTTATAAAGGAAAGAGGTTTAATTGATTCACAGTTTCACATGGCTGGGGAGACCTTAGGAAACTTACAGTCATGGCAGAAGGCAAAGGAGAAGCAGGCATCTTCTTCACAAGGCAGGAGGGAAGTGAAGTGAGAGTGCAGGAAAAACCTGCCTCTTTAAAAGTCATCAGATCTTGTGAGAATTCACTCACTATCATGAGAACAGCATGGGGGAAGTCACCCTCATAATCCAGTTCACCTCCCAGCAGGTTCCTCCCTTGGCATGTGGTGTTTGTGGGAATTAAATTTGAGATAAGATTTGGGTGGTGGGAACACAGAGCCAAACTATATCACATACCAAATATTTATTCTTGATATCATTTTTTCTTCAAATTATTCTCTTAATCTTTTCCACATTAGGAATGTAATTGTTTCTCAGGGCATAAAATTAACATCCAGCATAGCAAACATAGCTATGCTATCATGAATAAAAATATGAAACAGATGGTGGATAAGGGTTAAATACATACTGATACCTATTGACTGGTAAAGAGACACAAGTTTTTCACACACACATACATAATGTTAGAGAATGGATTAGTTTCCCAAAATATAGTAAATGGTCAGTAAAAATTACATCAAAGATGACTAGCTTCCCTACATTTCATAAGGTTCAAGAAGAAACATTTGCTCTCCTTTAAGTCCAAAGAGAAAGGGAATGAATCTCATTACATGTCATCAAGGGGGCTCCTTTGAGAAAATAAAGGGGTAGGAGGATAAATAGAGGACAGCACTCTGTCAGGTCTGCTACACTCGTGAGTTAACCAAGGCTATAGCCAGGCAAGGCCGACCCTCCGGCAACAGAGGCCTGTGCATTTTCCCTGAGTCAATAGACTTTTTGAGACCAGAAAACCCTTCTAGAGCCAGAGCTCTGAGTTTAGATCTAGTTTGAGGAAAGCTTCTAGAAGGGGCGGCACAGAAGTAATTACTGCTTTCGCTTTTTGTTCACTCCCCACTCCCTCTCCCATCACCCAGTCAGAAGGCCTGCTGTTTGAACCACCTCAGATTCAGCCTGAATAGGTCTTGGTTCCATGGAAAAATGTGCTAAATTGGACTGGGAAGGCCAAAAGAGACTATCATTTCCCCAAACATTGTACAAAAAAAAAAGAGAGCTTATCACAATTGCCCATTAATAAATAAAGATAATTGTGGTCTTGAAAAGTGCTTCAGAGATTCCTATCTGTCTTTATTTTCCAGTAAGTCAAGATGGAATCAATTATCTGCATTTCTAACTCTTTCTTTGACCTTGAGCACTATGACCCACGTCTTACCAAAATCACCATATTGATGGTATAAATATTTGTACATGTGACAGGTGAAACATTTTAACTGAAAGATTTTCTATTAAAACATTGTTCCAAAAATTAAATGTGAGGTAGTCATCATAATAAAGTCCCCCTAGTTGTTTGCTGTATACAAACAAAACCTTATACAAACTGGAATGACAAAACTTATCCAATAATTAGTCATTTTTTTCATTCTGGTGTAAATGAAGTTTATTTATTGGTTTCATGCAATATTTACACTCATTCATTCATTTAGCCGATCAATCAGTAAGTCAGCCAGCAAGCCAGCAATATATATTAAGTGCCTACCACATGTTTGACAATGTTTAGGTGAGGTCGCTTACCTGGATTTAAGAGCCATGTATAAGCAGAAAAATTTTGTAAAGAACAAAGGGCTCAGGATTGAGTAGTGAATGGCCACAGTTAGAAAGAAGAGAGGAGAAAGAAAGAGAAAGGCCTATGTACTAGGCAGTCTGGACACAGACTTTTGGGTAGGAGCAGATCAGAGAGATAATGGTATCTGAAATCTCCCATGCCGAGGAGCCAGTGGGCTGCTGAACTGTTCAGTTGTCACCGCTGATTGGAAGGCCAATTCCAGGAGCCTTGTGCAGGGATCAGCTGGAGGGAGAAGGAAAGCATGTGCAGCATGAATAGCAGTAGAGGAGAAAAGCAAGAGAGGCAGAAGTGAGGTAAAGGAACATGTTCCTCAAAGTGGCAGACACCTGTGTATTTTTAAAATCAGAACAGATGAATGCCTTGGAATCTTTAATATTTCATGAGAATTCCTTGCTTTCCTTACTTTTTGCATATTTTGGTTAAAAAATTTAATTTCCATTTGCTCACTGAGTATATCAAACATTTATGAACTTGTTCCTCATTGTTTTGCTTTATTTAAATAACTTGGGTAAAAATGGATACTTCAAATGATAAATAGACTGTATTTTTAATGATCATATATGGCTAATACAATAATTTTGATTATTATTGCACCAAATAGTTTTCTTTGTAATGGCTTCTTTGATTCTGATTAATTTTATTTATATGCTTAGAATATAAAGTCGCTATTACATTTTTGCTATAGAATTAAGAAGCAGCGTGAATGGTGGAATTTAAAAGAGAATAATCAAAAATGAAAACTTAGTTTTGAGCATGCATTTCACAGCATGAGAGCAAAATGTGTTCAGCTGTTCATTTTATAGCAGGAGAAAAATACATTTTAAATTAGAATTGTACCATGCAGACATTATAATTCATGCAGTCATAAGAGAAATATAAAAGCTCTCTGTATCAGTTGGTAGAGGAAAAAGTCACATTTCATCCAAACATTTGGTGTTAAGTGTCTTACATAGAACATATTATTTTTTAAAGAAAGAAAGAAAAACAAGAAAAGTTAGAAATTGAGTATTAGGCCTTTAACAAGATTCAGTAGGAATCCGAAAACTATAGAGTTTGAATTCAGATGATAAATGGAAAACAAATTCTGATTCTGTGATAAATCAGTGAACACCTCCCCTCTTTTGACCATCAACATTGGCATGATGGCTTCTTTACTTTCTCCTGAGCCAAGATAAACTCAAATTCAATGTTTGATGAATTCCAGTATATTGAGTATTTTAATAACCTTCATAAAAAAATAAAAAGATGCTCCATGAATTAAAAATAGGCTTTGACTTATTTTTCCAGCAGTGGTGATGGATTTGCACTATTAGGTCTGTATTCTTGTGCTTATGATCTTTTGAGTTCAAGGCCACACTGAAAGAAGATTCGCTAGATTTATCAGGCTGTAAAACACAACACAACAGCTAACTAACCAGCAGGAAGATTAAAACCTGCAACCTTAGCTATGCCAACAGTGCTCCTCCAGCAGGTCACTGAGCTATGAGGTTGCTGTGGTGAGAATGTCTGGTAGAAGGACTGTACCTTGTTAAGCCCCAGTAATGTGGCTCACACAGAGTGAAGCTGTGAGGTTGGTCCATGCAGCACTTGCTCTGGTTTTATGTCCTACTATAATCTCTCTTATCTTTCAGTTTGATAGTATCCTCTTTTCCTTCCCTTATCCCACACCATCCTGCCCTTGTCAAAAATCAGTTTCTAGAAAGAAGCTGGTATGTATGGTAAGGCTCAAGCACTAAATATTCTGAGGTTTTTGAATGTTGAGTTTTATCTCCACTGGATTATTTTTCTTCTCACAGTTATCAAAAGGCAATTGGCAACTATAACCAAAATAAAGTATTAAAGTATATTAAAACTTCTCTTACAAATTTAACCACCATAAGTAACAAAGGTAAGAGAGAGACAGAGAGAGAGAGAGAGAGAGAGAGAGAGAAACAGAGAGAGAGAAACAGAGAGGGAAGAGATACTTTCTGCACTTATTCCTCTTTGCTTTTACAGCGGAAACCTCCAATGGTGGTGGATGATCTTTTTGAAGACATGAAAGATGGTGTTAAACTGCTTGCCCTTCTGGAGGTCCTGTCTGGGCAGAAACTGGTAAGAAATTTTTTGTGTGATCACACTTGTCAAATTGTTGCCATTTGGAATTTGGGGACTGTGGGGTTGAGAGTGTTAAGATGTGCTGCCCATCAAAAAGAAAGTTATTTGTTGTGGTTGATATTATGCTGGAATCGCTTGTCTGCTGGCATTTCTGGGAGTAAGGAATATATTTCCCTTCTTGCATGGTATACAAGAAGGTTAGTTGCAAATTATTGTCTCCCTCACTTTACGTGCTTGCCTTCCATTTAGAAAGGAATGTTGGTCCATATCTGTGTATTTATATAGTTATTTGTCAAAAATTAAGCTGGAAACCAGTGTGGCACTTTTCATATTCTTGTTGACATCATCCATCATCCATCATTTGTAGCAAGAACAGCCTGTTCAGAGTTGTTTTTATGTGCTGTGGAACTAGCAGAGTGAAAAACAACATTGACAGTGAGCTAGAAAGTGTATATTCTACATTGTCAAATAATAAAATATCTTTCTTGCCTATCTCTTTTTCATTTCAGAGGAGAGCAATAAGTAGTTTGTAAACATAAATTATTAAAAAATAATGTTTACCATAATTTGGAAAAAGAAATTCAGGAAACAGTTTTCAGGATGTTGGATAACACACTAGACATGGGGTTCAAAATTGGAAGTCCCTTTTTTCTTTATCACTTGCGTCTTGGCAATAATGACACAATCATTATTACTTGGATAATTGAGTTTTAAAAGAATGTGTTTCCCTCTTTGAAATTAATTTCCATTCATTTTGTACAGGGAGCCCTCAAGTAGCTTTTTTAAAAGTTGTTTGTTGAAAAACATAAATTGGTAATAATTTTACATCAATCATTTGGACTCTAAGGTAGCAGATGCTTCTGGCACCCCATGTCCTGTCTCAGCTACATCAGTGGTAGACATTCCCATGTACTCTGAAAGTTTCTTTCTTCAAGCACTGGTAGTATCTCTCTGGCTTTCTGCCTCAGGGCTTTTATCAAAGGCACAAGTTGCACAGAGCAGCTCTGAAGTGTTGGGGAGTTAGTGGAAACAAAGGACCCTCAACCAATGGACATGGGAGTCTATGAATAAATGCTTCACCCTAAACTTTTTAGGGTAATTCTGAGAGAAGCAATTCTGAGGCATATTTTACACATGCCTTATACAGTTCTCCATAAGGTCACTAGTGGGATTGAATTCCCACTAGTTGCCAATAGGGGTAACCCTCAATAGTGCATCCTTTGTTAGCTTTTCCTCCTTCCCTGTCTCACACTCCACACATCTTCATTCTTGCCACTTGGGATCACCTCCCCAGCAAGCTACATGTGCCCAAGTACTTGTCTCAAGCTCTGCTTTGGAGAAAATCAAGCTAGACATATGTGAACAGGCAATTTGTAATGTATATAGGCATATGCATGAGCTAAAGAAACTAGATAAGCATTAGGATGTGGGAGTCATTAGATTGAAATATATACTCCCTTGATTACCTGATATAACTGACCATTGAGATATATCCTCCTGAATTAAGCTATTTTTTTCTTTTTGAGATGGAGTTTTGCCCTTGTTGCCCAGGCTGGAGTGCAGTGGCACGATCTTGGCTCAGTACAACCTCCGCCTCCCAGGTTCAAGTGATTCTCCTGCCTCAGCCTCCCAAGTAGCTGGGATTACAGGCATGCACCACCATGCCCAGCTAATTTTGTATTTTTAGTAGAGACAGGGTTTCACCATATTGGACAGGCTGGTTTCGAACTCCTGACCTCAAGTGATCCAGCCGTCTCAGCCTCCATGTGAATATTTGTATGGATATTCAAGAAGTTTATGTGTCATTCTAAGTGTCATTATAATTCAGACATTATGCTTGATGATACCATACAGTATAAAGAAATCTTGATGGGAATTTAACTGCCAGGCTAAATTATTCTAGAAAAAGATTATATATTTGACATGACAATTCTACTTCTGTTTTAAGTGCCCTACTCATTCAGACAGATAGGGAAACTGATGCATAGAATGGTAGTTTATGAGTTAACCTTTATTATTTATTTATATTGAATTCTTCAAGAGTCTAAATTACATAAAATAAAATTATTCCAAAATTATAAATATGCTGTGGCAAAGGTTATTTAAATTTTGTACATGTGTGTATTATGGTTCAGGACCACACTAAGATGAACAGAAGCATTTAAAGGCATGAGCATCCTAGGCATTCTTTTAGAGCTTTTCAAGGGGATAATATGAGCAAGAGTGTTTCCATTAAGTACAGGGTTCTACGTAAGGTTCTATTGCATAATTTCAGCATTCCTGAATAATGTTCACATAGATTTTGTTACAGTTTGCATAGATTCTGGATCTGATCATGATCATCTGAGAAATGTGGCCATATGGCTTAGCATCCTTTCTATTTCCAGCGTCTTAGGGTAAGAGTGGAATTTCAATATCCTAGTACCCTTTAATAGCCCATTGTGACTCCCTCCTCCACGATTATTTAAGGTATTAGAAAATTATGAAAAATTAAAATTATTATTAGATTTTTCTACATCCCTGACATATTATTTGTGAAACATTTATTCTTTGAATGGATCAGTAATTATGTAGCTAAAATTGCACATAAACATAGGAAAATTAAATTTAACATTGCACTTGAGTTTTTTTTTTTTTTTTTTTTAATTTTTTATTGGATTATAGGTTTTGGGGTACATGAGCAGAGCATGCAAGACAGTTGCGTAGGTACACACATGGCAGTGTGCTTTGCTTTTCTTCTCCCCTTCACCCACATTTGGCATTTCTCCCCAGGCTATCCCTCCCCACCTCCCCCTCCCACTGGCCCTCCGCTTTTCCCCCCAATAGACCCCAGTGTTTCGTACTCCCCTTTCTGTGTCCATGTGTTCTCATTTTTCATCACCCACCTATGAGTGAGAATATGCGGTGTTTCATTTTCTGTTCTTGTGTCAGTTTGCTGAGGATGATGTTTTCCAGATTCATCCATGTCCCTACAAACGACACGAACTCATCATTTCTGATTGCTGCATAATATTCCATGGTGTATACGTGCCACATTTTTCCAATCCAGTCTATTATCAATGGGCATTTGGGTTGATTCCAGGTCTTTGCTATTGTAAACATTTTTTTTTTAATTTTTTATTGGATTTGCACTTGAGTTTTTTAAGAATATGAGTAATTACTATTGAAACATTAGAAACAGTAGAAGCAATATGAATGCATATTAAGGACTGCAAAGAGACTTCTTTCTTATCTATTTTCCTAACCTTCTCTACAATATTTTTATAAAAGACTCTTGAACATTTGCCTTCCAAGAGAAGGGTAATAATCCATTTAGAAATGAATGATGGACACTTAGAAAATATTAAGTGTCAAACTTACCTGTATATTCACCAGGTGACTCTGTTAGTCATTGATCATATATTTAGAGTAGAACTCAATTCTCCAATGGTATTTGTTATTGTCCAATAATCATTCAGCTAACATTTCTGGAGTCCCTATTATGGATAAGGCACTATCTTATGCCTTCTAAGAAAAAAAGAGATAAATGAGACATGATAAATGCCTTCAAAGAGATTATAGCCTAATAGGAATAATAATTGTGTTATAATAGGTTAACTTGTGTAAAAATAGATGCAAATATATAGTGGAACAATACAATAAACATCTGTATCTTTCTCACTTAGCCAGGATACAACTGAAGTAGAAAAGTAGAGAGAAAGTATTTGTCCTGCTAGATATCAGATCTTACAGTGAAACTGTATCACTTTAGACAGTGTGGTCTTGGTACAGAGATGAGCACATTTACAAATACCATTGAGTCCAGAAACAAGCCAAGGCATTAATGGAAGCTTAGTATGTTTCAAAGGCAGATGTCATATATAGGAGTGCAGAGTGGGGAACTGTTCAATAAATGGAACAGCTCAAAAGAAACCTTACAAGCCAGAAGGAATTGGGGTCCTATCATTAGCCTCCTGAAACAGAATAATTGTCAACCAAGAGTTTCATATCCAGCAAAATTAAATTTCATAAATGAAGGAAAAATTGTCTTTTCAGACAAAGAAATGCTAAGGGAATTTGTCACTACCAGACCAGCCTTACAAGCAATGCTAAAAGGAGCTCTAAATCTTGAAATAGAAGGTTGATATGTACCTCTCGAAAGCATAAAACTCATAGGGTATGTAAAACAATAACATAACTAATAAAGTATCGAGATTACAATTAACATGATGACTGGAACACAACCTCTTATCTCAATATTAACAGTGAACATAAATGGCCTATATGCTTCACTTAAAAGATACACATTGGCAGAATGGATAACAAAATGACAAAACAAAATATTTGCTTTCTTCAACAGACTTACCTAACACATAAGGATTTATATAAACTCCAGATAAATGAGTGGCAAAAAAATTTTCATGCAAATGAAAACCAAAAGTGAGCAGGAGTAGCTATTCTTATATCAGATAAAATAGATTTTAAAGAAATAACAGTAAAAAAAAGACAGAAGATCATTAGGTAATGAAAAAAGGACAAATTCAACAAGAAGATATGACAATTCTAAATATATATGTGTGTAAATCTGGAGCTTCCAGAGTCATAAAACAGTTACTGTTAGACCTAAGAAATTTGATAGACAGCAATAAAATAATTGTAGGGGACTTCAACACTTCACCAATATTACTAGACAGATCATTGAGGTACAAAGTTAACAATGAAGCAGTAGATTTAAACTACACTCAGAACAAATGTACCTAACAGGTGTTTACAGAACACTTGACCCAAGAACTGCAGAATATACATGCTTCTCATTAGCACATACAACATTCTCCAAGATAGACCATGGAGTAAGTCACAAAACAAGTCTCAATATATTGTTAACAGTCAAAATTATATCAAGTATCTTCTCAGACCACAGTGAAATGAAACTAGAAATCAACTCCAAAAAGAACCTCCAAAACTATACAAACACATGACAATTAAACAATATGCTGCTGAATGATTTTTGAATTAACAATGAATTCAAGATGGAAATTTAAAAATTATTTGAAATGAATGGTAATAGTGACTCAAGTTATCAAAACCTCTAGGATACAGCAAAAGCAGTGCTAAAAGGAAAATTTATAGTGCTAAATTCCTACATCAAAAACTCTGCAAAATCACAAATTGACAAACTAATATCATCTAGTTCTCAAGGAAATACAGAAACCAGAACAAACCAAAGCCAGAGCTAGTAGGAGAAAATAAATAACAAAGATCTGAGCTGAACTAAATGAAACTGAAACAAATTAACAAAAAAATACAAAAGATTAATGAAAAAAAACTTTGGTCTTTTAAAAGATAAACAAAACTGATAGATCATTTGCTGGATTGACCAAGAAGAGAAAGATTCAAATGAGCTCAATTAGAAATGATAATGGAGACATTACAACCAATACCACAGAAATACAAAAGGTAACTCGAGACTACTATCAACACCTCTATTCATACAAAATAGAAAATCTGTAGGAAATACATACATTTCTAGAAACACAAAACTCTCCTAGGTTAAATCAGGATGAAACAGAAACCCTGAACAGACCAAAAACAAGCAGTGAAAATTGAATCAGTAATAGAAAAATTGCTAACAAAAAACCCCCAGGGCCAGATGGGTTCACGGCTGAATTCTACCAGACATTCAAAGAAGAATTAGTTTAATTGTACTGAAACTATTCCAAAAGATTAAGAAAGAGGGACTCCTCCCTAACTCATTCTAAGAAGCCAGTAGTAACCTGATACAAAAACTAGGAAATGATTTAACAAAAAAGTAAACTACAGATCAATATCCCTGATGAACATAGATGCAAAGATCCTCACCAAAATACTAGCAAACTTAATCTAACAGCATATCAAGAGATGATATACCATAATCAAGTGGTTTTCATCCCAGGGATGCAGTAATGGTTTAACATATGCAAGTCAATAAATGTGACACATCATTTAAACAGTATTAAAAACAAAAAACTGTATGGGCATTTCAATAAATGCAGGAAAAGCATTTGATAAAATCTAGCATCTCTTAATGATAAAAAAAAAAGCTAGGCATAGAAGGTACATATTTCAAAATAACAGAAGCCATATATGACAAACCCACAGCCGACATCATACTGAATGGGAAAAAGTTGGAAACATTCCCCTTGAGAACTGGAACAAGACAAAGATGCTCACTTTTATCACTTCTTTTAAACCTGTTATTGGAAGTCATAGTCAGTGATCAGGCAAGAAAATGAAATAAGGGGCATTCATATTGGAAAAGAGGAAGTCAAAATATTGCTGTTTGCTGATGATATGATACCTAAAAAACCCTAAAGATTCTTCTAAAATTTTTAGGTTTTATAATCAGTAAAGTCTCATGTCACAAAGTCAATGTACACAAGTCAGTAGCACTACTATATACCAACAGCAACCAAGATGACAATAAAATTAGTAACTCATTTTCTTGTATAATAGATGCAAAAAAATGTCTAGGAATGTACTTAACCAAGGAGATGAAAAATCTCTCTGCAAGAACTACAAAACATTGCTGAAAGAAATCATAGATGACACAAACAAATGGAAACACATTTCATACTCATGGATTGGAAGAATCAATATTGTGAAAATGACCATACTGCCCAAAGAAATCTACAGATTCAATGCAATTTCTATCAAAATACCAACGTCATTTTTCACAGCATTAGAAAAAACAATTTTAAAATTTACATGGAACCAAAAAAGACCCCAACTAGCCAAAGCAATCCTAGGCAGAAAGCACAATCTGAGGCATCATATTATCTGACTTCAAATTATACTACAAAGATACAGTTACCAAAGCAGCATGATACTGGTATAAAAGTAGACACATAGACCAGTGGGACAGAATAGATGACTCTGAAATAAAGCCAAATACTTATGATCAAATAATCTTTGATAAAGCATACAAAAACATAAATTAGAGAAAGGGCATCCTATTTAATAAATGGTGTTAGGAAAACTGGATAGTTAACATATAGAAGAATGAAACTGGACCCCTATCTCTCACCTTATACAAAAAATCAACTCAGGATGGATCAAATACTTAAATCTAAGACCTGAAACCATACAAATTCTAGGGGGTGGGGGGAAACTAGAAAAAGTCTTCCAGACATTGGCCTAGGAAAATAATTTTTAACTAAGACCCTAAAAGCAAATGCAATGAAAATAAAAATAAATAGACCTAATTAAACTAAAAAGTTTCTGCACAGCAAAAGAAATTATTATCAGAGAAAACAGACCACCCACAGAATGGGAGAAAATATTTGCGAACTATGCATCTGACAAAAGACTAATATTCAGAATCTACAAGGAACTCAAACAAATCAGCAAGGAAAAAGGCAAGCAATACAATCAAAAAGTGGGCAAATGACATGAATAGACAGTTCTCAAAACAAGATACAAATGACTCACACATGAGAAAATGTATAACGTGATGAACCAAGGAAATGCAAATTAAAACTGCAATGAGATATCATCTTACCCCTGCAAGAATAGCCTTATTAAAAAGTCAAAAAACAATAGATGTTGGCATGGAAGTGGTGTAAAGAGCACACTTATACACTGCTGATGGGAATGCAAATTAATGCAACCTTTGTGGAAAAATGGTGTGATTTCTTAAAGAACTAAAAGTAGATCTACCATTTGATACAGCAATTTTACTACTAGGTGTTTACGCAAAGGAAAAGAAGTCATTATTTCAAAGACACCTGTACATGGATGTTTATTGCAGCACAGTTAACAATTGCAAAGATATGGAACTACACTAAGTGGCCTCTGACCAATGAGTGGATAAAGAAAATGTGATATACGTACACCATGGAATAGTACTCAGTCATAAAAAAAAGAATGAAATAATGTCTTTTGCAGCAATTTGGATGGAGCTGGAGGCCATTATTCTAAGCAAAGTAATTAAGGTATATTCTCATTTATAAGCGGGAGCTAGGCTATGGGTACACGAAGGCATACAGAATGGTATAATGGACTTTGGAGACTCAGAAGGATGAGGGTAAGAGGGAAGCGAAGGATCAAAAACTAAATATTGAGTACAATGTACACTACTTGGGTGACAGGTTCACTAAAATCTGAGACTTTGTCGCTATATCATTCATTCGCGTAACCAAAAACCAGTTGTACCCTAAAAGTTATTGAAATTTAAAGAAAAAGAACAGGAAATAAACTTTATTCTAATAGAAAAAAAAGGTAAAATTGAATTCTTTTCTCATGGCCTACACAAAAATTTAATCTACATGAACTAAGGACCTGCTGGCAGTAACACTTTAAACTCTTAGTAGAAACCATGGGGTGAATATCTTTTAGACATAGGGAAAGGAAAACAATTATTCAATAAGACACAAAAAAATGACAATAAAAGATTGCTATATTTAATATTTTAAAATTAAGAATATCTTAAAAGTTAAAACCCTTTTTAAAAGGTGTCAGAAGTTACAAACTTGTTGAAGGTATTCACAATCCATGCTGTAAAAGGATTAAATCAAGAATATATAAAATACATCTTAAAAACAATATGGGTACAAACAACCCAAAGGAAAACCTAGGCAACAGATATGAAAAGGCATTTTTCAGAGGAAATAACATACCACCAATGAACAGAGGAAGAGGTGTCCACATCACTGCTGATCAAGGAAATGCAAATGGAGACTGGAATGAAAAACAGTACATACACATTTTACATACATTCAATTGAAAAAATATATGTTCAAGGTATCTGTCAAAATCAAATGTTGGAGAGGATACAGATTAGCAGGATTACTTTTGCAATGCTGATCAGAGTAAAAAAGTAATGCAACCGTTGTAGGATAGTCAGTATTATTTACACATTCAAAAGTCACATTCTCTTTGACTCAGCAATTCTACTCTTGGGTATATGTCCAAGAGAAACTATGCTTGTACAAAAGGTGAGAAGTACAAGAGTAATTTATCAACATATCAAAATAGCAATAACCTGGAAATAACACATTCATATCAGGATAATAAAGAAATAGCACATTATATAGCATATGAAATGAATTAAATACAGTGAAAGGAAATGATATGGTGAATCTTAGCAATATAATGTTATGTGGAAAATTAAGTCTCACAATATTAATGCAGTAATGCTCTTAATATAAAATTGCAAACTAAGCATTCTTTTTAAGAAAGCCTGTGAAATAAATTAATTTCTATAGAAAGGCAAACACTGGGCTGGAGTTAGTGTGAGGGGTGTCCTTGGTGTAGTCAGGCAGGAGGTTGGGATCAATCGTGGTCATATTTCGTGATATGGCTTTCGTACTTAGTTGTGGGTCCTGACTTTGCATCAGATGGTAGGTTCTGGGTGTGTTTTAGATTATAAAAAATAATTAACTAATAAACTAAATAAGTGAGCTGTGCACAGATCGATAGAGACTGTCATGTCTAACAGAGGTCTCAGTAAAAAATAAGTAAAAATTAAAAAATATATCTTCTATTGCTTGAACCCAGGAGGTGGAGGTTGTGGTGAGCCGAGATCGCGCCATTGCACTTCAGTCTGGGTAACAAGATCGAAACTCCATCTCAAAAAATGTGTGTGTGTGTGTGTGTGTGTGCGTGCACACGTGTGCACACATGCGTGTGTGTATCTTCTATTTATATCTTTGTTTGAAAATCATATCTTAAAAATTATTGCCTGGCACACTATTAATTGGAAATTAAAAGATACTTGGTTTTCAGTTTTAATGGGAGATCATTTAGAGCTGTAAGGTCTTCTCCTTTAGAGAAGAGAACAGTTTACCAGCTACGCAACCTTACAGCACACTTCCTGTAAATGTACAGGAGGCTTATACTGTCCACTTCATTGAAATTTTTTTGTTTTCAAATGAACAGTGTGATGCTGAGAAAGTACACAGAAAATGTTGGTAACTTAAACATAGGTAACTTGGAGTATCCATGTACCAGAACACACTATTTAATTCTCACAGTCCTATTTCTTAACTTTGGTTTATGTGCCCCCATGTATTTTCGTCATACAAATCAAGAAATGCTACTATTAATGTCAGGGTCTTTGCATGTTTGGATGACTGGGAAAAAATGGTGAGTGACCAATAACATTTTTCATATACATATTTGCTAACTTATAGGAGTGATAGTCTCAGTGGACATAGGAGTTTTGTGATAGTATCAGTAGATAACATAGGAGTTTTGTACATTTCTGCTCATAGACAGACAGAAGACTAAAGGCAAATGCACTAACAGATAATCCGAGAATGAATGCTCTTGTTGAGTAAATTAGTGTGTCTTCAGAGTGCCATGGGGATAACACCCCTTTATGTATTTGCTAACCTTTATAGAAAGTGAGCAATATTGATTGCTTTTGGACATTCTTATATTTTTAATCCATTTAAATAGATCTTATAACTAACATCCTAAGGTGTGCATTTTGTCTTGTTTCTTTTTTTCCCCCCCTCTTGTTACAGCCTTGTGAACAAGGACGCCGGATGAAGCGAATCCATGCTGTGGCTAACATTGGCACTGCACTCAAGTTCCTTGAAGGAAGAAAGGTAAGAGAGAAACAAAAACAAAACACTTAAGGAAAAAGGTATGGGCATACTTATGTTTTCAGTATTGTTGTGAGGTCAAAACACTACATGTAATTTATACAGCATAGATATTCAATGTTATTGTATTATAAAATAATCTTAGATGTATGGAAAAGTTGCAAAAAAAAGAGATTTCATTTCCACCGTTCATTTCAGCTTTTAGTGTTAAGAACTTACATAACCATAGTACAATTATCAAAGTAAGGAAATTAAAATCAGGATGATAGTATTAACTAAAGCATAGCTATTAGTCCAAGTTCATTAATGCTCCCTCTGTTGTCTGTGTCTGACCCAGATCCCTGTAGTGTCACACCTTGCATTTAGTTGTGTCTTCCATTCTATGACAGGTCTTCATTCTTTCCTTGTCTTTCATGACCTTGACACTTTTGATAACTGTTGGTCAGTTGTTTTGCATAACGTCTCTCAATTTCATTTTGTATGATGTTTTCTTATGATTAGGTTGAGTTTATACATTTTGGGGAAAAATCCCCAAGAAGCGTTGTTATATTCTTCTCAGTGCATCATATTAGTAAATATAGGAGGCTGATATGACCTTAACTTTGAATACTTGGTAATGTGGTGTCTGCCATGTTTTTCTATGGTAAAGTCACTGTTTTTCCCTTTATAGTTGCGGAATAACTTGGAAGACATTATTGAGACTATGCTAATTTTCTGCTTTTCCTCAAACTTTTGTTCACTGATTTTAGTATTCATTGCCTTCAATAATTATTTCAGTGCTGCTTGTCTAATGGTGACTTTTTATTTTCCTCATTCCTTCTATTTATTTATTGAAATTGTTCTGTAAGCAAAAGATGTCCTACCCCACAATTTACTTATTTATTAAATTATTTATTTCAGTATAGACACATGTATATTTATTTTGTTCTATAGTTAAAATCTATCATTATAATAATTGTTATTACTTTGTAACTTAAATTGTTCTAGCTTTGACCACTAAGAGCTCCTTCAGGCTGGCTCCTGAACCTTTTTGACATAGACTCATAATTTTTCAAGCAGTTTTTTATTTGCTAAAACTATACATATTTCAGGTTCATCTTATATTTTCCCTTCCCCAATCAACCATTCTCTAAAGAGGCTTTGTCTCTTTTAATGATGAACGGTATTTAGAAACCAAGATCTCAATGCCATGTATCTCATTGTTACTGGGGCATCATTGCTCCTAGTCCCTTTCTGCAAATAGATTAGCAAATGTGTATGTTGGCCAGGCGCAGTGGCTCACGCCTGTAATCCCAGCACTTTGGGAGGCTGAGGAGGGTGGATCACAAGGTCAAGGGATCGAGACCATCCTGGCCAACATGGTGAAACCCCATCTCTATTAAAAATGCAAAAAATTGGCTGGGCATAGTGGCACGTGCCTGTAATCCCAGCTACTCAGGAGGCTGAGGCAGGAGAATTGCCTGAACCCAGGAGGCGGAGGTTGCAGTGAGCCGAGATTGTGCCATTGCACTCCAGCCTGGGTAACAAGAGCAAAACTCTGTCTCAAAAAAAAAAAAAAGAAAGAAAGAAAATGTGTATGTTTATTAGCCCATATATGTATATGTATCTGCTCCTCTCTCTCCCTCTCTCTCTCTCTCTCTCTCTCTCTCTCTCTCTCTCTGTCTTTCTCTGTATGTGTGTGCAGGTGTATATACATATACATATGTAGCTTCTCATGTGTGTCTGTATGTGTATAAAACATTATTTCAAACTAACACCTCTGATTCGAGTTAAACACTGCAAGTTTTACTCTAGCCATACGTTCTTATTTTTTTCTGCTTTCTCTGATAATGAGAAGCTGTACTCTCATCTATAATATGTTTATTTATTTTTTCAACCCTAGTGTATTAGTCCATTCTCACATTGCTAAAAAGAAATACCCAAGACTGGGTAATTTATAAAGAAAAGAGGATTAATCAGCTCATGGTGCTGCAGGCTGCTCAGGAAGCATAGTCCCGGCATGAGTTTCTGGGGAGGCCTCAGGAAGCTTATAGCCATGGCAGAAGGTGAAGGAGGAGCAGGCACGTCCCAAGGCCAGAGCAGGGGCAAGAGAGCAAGTGGAGAGGTGCTGCACACTTTTACAAAACCAGATCTTATAAGAACTCACTCACTATTGTGTGAAGAGTACCAAGATGGATGGTGCTAAACTATTCATAAGAAATCTGCCCTCATGATCCAATCATTTCCCACAGGGAAACGATTGTAACATTGGGGATCACATTTCAATATGAGATTTAAGTGGGGACATGTCTACAAACTGTATCACCTGGTTTACATACCTGGTATGTTACTAACCCATGCCCTGTGAGAAACAGATTTACAAACCAGAGAACAGGATTTGTGTATAGTTTTTTGTGTCTTTAGCATTACAGTAGCCAGTTAGAAGACTATTTTTGAAATGTACTTAGGTTGGTTCTATTCTTCCCATCCTCTTCAGTGGGATTACATCATCATTTGTCATAGAGATAGGCTTATTTGTTGCTGTTTGTGTTCTATTTTGTGTCCCACTTCCATCCTGGTCGGTTTTATTATTTGTTTTGAAGTGTGGGACATCACTATGGTTTGAAGATAATGAACGTCATACTTAAAGAAGTCAAATCCTCGCCTGCAAATCCTACTACTCCATTCTCATTCCCTGCCTTTAACTGCATTTCCCACCTTTAGGTAACCAGTCTCTCTAGTTTCTGACATACATTTTGCATTTTTTCCACAAATAAGATGTGTTTTCATATATCCCCTTCTTTGTTACATGAAGAATAGCATACCATAGATGTATTTTACCTTTTTCACTTATCAATATATCCTGGAAATCACCCCACATCAGTTCACAGTGTTTTCTCTACTCATTTTTACAGTTACAGGGCCCCATTGCCTAGATGTGCCTAAACTATGGCACATCTAGGCAATGGGGCCCTATAACTGAGTAGTTATTCAACTACTCTCTTATGAATGGGAATTGGGTTGTTTCTAGTATTTTTTAAATACAGTGACACAGTTAATAATTATGTGCATAAGTGCTTTCATATCATTGGAGGTGTATCTTGTAGGTAAATTTCGAGAAGTGTGGTTGCTAAGTCAAAAGGTAAATGCACATGTAATTTTGGAAATATTGCCATAATTCCCTCCAAAAGGGTGGTGCCAATCCTCCTACAAGGAGGAATTGGAAACTCCTTTTCTAATTTATAGGAATTTAGGAAGTCTGTGCTTGGTAATACAAAAACTAGTTTTATAAATGGAGAGCCAGATACTTCTGAAAACTAGACCCATTCAGTTATTTTCTTCTTAGTTTTTATCCACTGAATTCATTCAATTACTTTACAAATGTATAGTTGATGACTTTCTATAAGACAGAAACTCTAGAAAATACAAATTTAAGGAAAACTTAGATCTAGCTTTTAAATAGTTTACATTATTGATAAGTTGGGAATGCAATAAATCAGTATACATTTCAGTCAGTTGTGCAAACTTCATGCCCAAGAAAGGTTCCAGGCATTAGTACAGTGTGGAAAACCATTTTAGCTATTTATGCAATATCAGGCAGTGTTTCCAGATCACACTAATCTCATTCTTATTGAAGGGTTTCTCTTCTATCTGCTGAATGAAGCCTTGTTAGACAGGATAGTTAGAGTTTTTCAGGACCAGGCACAGTGGCTCACATGTATAACACCAACACTTTGGGAGGGCAGGCAGGTGAATGTCTTGAGCCCCAAAGTTTGAGACCAGCCTGGGCAACATGGTGAGACCTTGTCTCTAAAAAAAAAAAAAAAAAACAAAAATTAGCCAGATATGGTGACACATGGCTATGGTCCCAGCTACTCGAGAGGCTGAGGGAGGATCTCTTGAGCCTGGGAAGTTGAGGCTACAGTGAGTTGTGATTGCACCACTGCACCCCAGCCTGAGCGACAGAGCAAGACTCTGTCTCCAAAAAAAATAAAAATATAAAAAATAAAGATAGAGATTTTCAGGTCACTCATTCTCCCATTTCAGCTGTATGATAAAAGTCATACTTTATTCTGAGTTCTATTGATTGGCTGGAACGCAAAAGCAAAATTCCTCGTATTAACTTGTATGCATTGGAGAAAACTTCAGCAGCGTAACCTATGAAAGGCATTGTTTATAAAGACTTGTTTTTTTCAATGTCCATTTTCTCAGAACACCCCAAAGTTATTTTTTAAAAAAAGTTTAAATATATTTTCTAAGCTAGAAAGTATTTTCTTGAGTCTTAGAACAAAATGACAGAATTTCTCTTTTGTCCCCACAAATCTCTTAATCTTTTTAAAGTGACCCCCTCTCCACATCCCCCTGAAACATGGTTTTTGGCCACACTCTCTTGCACTTCTTTATCCCATGGCCTCACAAATTGTTTGGCTCTGGGAAGTAATGAGTTTTTGAAGGTGTTTTGGTGCCCTCCCTCTTATTATTTTAGCTTTCTTTACCAGTTAAGACTTATGTCTCAATCGTATTTTTAGAAATTTGTCTTTGATCTTTGTACTGACTTTGTCCTCCATTTGAAATTTTTTCTTTTGATAACAGGACATTTATTTAGTCCTTATATTCTTATTTAGCTTGACTTAAGGAATAATGAAAGTATTTCTCATTTTGCTGGGGAAGCCCTAACAGTGTCTTTAGTTTTTCTCTTATTTGCAGGGCTATTGAAAAAGCATATGTAAGAATCCGATAAGAAATGTGTAAATGCGACTCTGGTGAACAGATCTATCACCACTTTCCACAAGTTTCTTTCTCTAGTGTGGTGTCAGGTAGATCATTCAGAACAGTAAAGCAGGGAACCAACCACTGACCACCACAGTGCAGTCAGGGACACAAATTGAGGTTCCTGTGAAGTCTGGAAGGGTGATGTGAAGGAGTGCAGTGAGTTCCAGGCTAACTATGCTCACAGGAGAACTGAGTGGTCCTGCAGCATGTCTGGAAGAAGGGAGCAAATAGTTCCAACTAGAGTAACCTCAGTGAACTGCAAGAACCGTGATCCCAGGTTTTCTAATTTATCAGAAAAAGCCAGTCATCTGGACTTTTATTAAAATGTGATTAATGTTTAAAATTCCTTTAAATTATGTATTAAATAAGGCAGGCAGTTGACTACTCACATTATTGTTGAGAATTTGGTCCTGATACCTCATTGTAGAAAGGAACTTACTGAGAGTTTTTTGAAATTTATTTCCAAATAATTCAAACTTTTTTTTTTTTGAGACAGTCTTGCTTTGTTGCCCAGGCTGGAGTGCAGAGGCATGAACTCAGCTCACTGCAACCTCCACCTCCCAGGTTCAAGTGATTCTGCTGCCTCAGTCTTCTGAATAGCAGGGACTACAGGTGCATGCCACCAAGCCTAGCAATTTTTTGTATTTTTAGTAGCGATGGAGTTTCACCACATTGACCAGGCTGATCTGAACCTGCTGACCTCAAGCTATTTGCCCACCTAGGCCTCCCAAAGTGCTGGGATTACAGGCATGAGCCACTGCACCTGGCCTCAAATTTTGTTTTAAACATCTGTGAGCTGCGTGTTAGTCCACTTTGGCTACCATGACAGAATATCACAGACTGGGTGGCTTAAACTACAGAAATTGATTTTGTCACAGTTTTGGAGGCACAAAAATCCAAGATCAAGGTGGCTCAGGGTTGTTTTCCGGGGAAGCTTCTCTTTCTGGCTTACAGACAGTTCCCTTCTCTTTGCATCCTTGCTTGACATTTTCTACATGTGAGTGTGGAAATAAAGATCAATCTTTTGTATCTCTTCAACTTTTTTGGTATTCATTATAATTATTATATTTTAAGTTCTGGGATACATGTGCAGAACATGCAGGTTTATTGCATAGGTATACACGTGCCATGGTGCTTTGCTGCATCCATCAAATTGTCATCTACATTAGATACTTCTCCTAAATCTATCCCTCCCCTAGTCCCCCACTCCCTAACAGACCCCAGTGTGTGATGTTCTCCTTCCTGTGTCCATGTATTCTCATGATTCAACTTCCATTTATGAATGAGAACATGAGGTGTTTGGTTTTCTGTTCCTGTGTTAGTTTTCTGAGAATGATGGCTCCATTCAGGTCCCTTCAAAGAACATGAACTCATCCTTTTTATGGCTGTATAGTATTCCATGGTGTATATGTGCCACATTTTCTTTATTTAGTCTATGATTGATGAGTATTTGGGTTGGTTCCAAGTTTTTGCTACTGTGAATAATGCTGCAGTAAACATATGTGTACATGTGTCTTTATAGTAGAATGATAACCCTTTGGGTATATACCCAGTAATGGGATTGCTGGGTCAAATGGTGTTTCTGTTTCTAGATCCTTGAGGAATCGCCACAGCGTCTTCCACAATGGCTGAACTAATTTACACTCCCACCAACAGTGTAAAAGCACTCCTATTTCTCCACATCTTCTCCAGCCTCTGTTGTTTCCTGACTTTTTGATGATTGCCATTCTAACTAGCACGAAATGGTATCTCATTGTGGTTTTGGTTTTCACTTCTTTAATGACCAGGGATGATGAGCATTTTTTCATATGTTTGTTGGATGCATAAACATCTTCTTTTGAGAAGTGTCTGTTCATATCCTTCGCCCACTTTTGGATGGAGTTGTTTTTTTCTTGTAAATTTGTTTAAGTTCCTTGTAGATTCTGGATATCAGCCCTTTGTCAGATGGATAGATTGCAAATTTTTGCTCCCATTCTGTAGGTTGCCTGTTCACTCTGATGATAGTTTCTCTTCATCTTTTTTGAGAACACTAATCTCCTTGGTCCAGCATGGTGGCTCACTCCTGTAATCCCAGCACTATGGGAGGCTGAGGCCCCCAGATTGCTTGAGGTCAGGAGTTCGAGACCAGTCTGGCAAACATGGCGAAACCCCATCTCAACTAAAAATACAAATTTAGGCAGGTGTGGTGGCACATGCCTGTAGTCCCAGCTACTCAGGAGGCTGAGGCAGGAGAACTGCTTGAACTTGGGAGATAGAGGTTGCAGTGAGCCAACTGCAACTCCCTCCTGGGAGACAAACACTAGTCTCAAAAAAAAAATTGGGGAGAATACAGATCTTATTGGATTAGTGTCCCATGTTTACGAACTCATTTAATTTCAATTATTTCTTTAAAGACACATTCTCCAAATTCAGTCACATTGGGAGTTATGTTTAAAAAAGTAAATTTTGGAGGAACACAAATCATAATTCGTTCTCTATAAGCCTCTGTCTTATAAACTCAGACTCCTCCAGATTACATGGGCCAGGCACAATGGTCTAGTCCAGAATTCTCAAGTGCTAATATGCATCAGAATCACCTGAAGGTTTGAACACACTTTTCAGAGCCTCACTTCCTGAATATCTGGTTTAATAGGTACAAGGTAAAGTCTCAGATTCGATATTCCTAACAAGTTTCCAGGTGATGTGCTTGCTGCTACTCTGGGATTCACACTTTGAGAACCACTGGCTCAGCATCCTTCTGCTCTGGTTTTTTCTGTCAATAAGGCCCCGTCTTCTTTCTGGCTTCTAGAAATTCTTTAGTCTCTTTGGATGTCTCTCTATTGGCCATCCTACCCTCCTAGGCTATTAAGAGTATACTGTAAGTTCAATAGGATTTTGCAAGAGATGAGAGGTTAAATAAACAGACAAACCAACCTGTGCCCCCTAACTCATTGTGAGACACATATTAGGGCAGATAATCATGAAAAACATTTTCTTTGCAAGGTAGGCAAAAGATCCTTTAACTTCTGTAATAAATTGAATATATTAACAATGTAATTCCAAGTACAATTGGAACTGAGCTGAGGTAGGATATTCAAATTATATTCAATAGCATTTTTTAAAAAAAATGATACCCAAGGAAAAAAAAGCAATCTGTCCCCTATGAAATGCATTAATCTGGCCGGACGTGGTGGCTCAAACCTGTAATCCCAGCACTTTGGGATGCCAAGGCAGGTGGATCACGAGGTCAAGAGATCGAGACCATCCTGGTCAATGTGGTGAAACCCCGTCTCTACTAAAAATATAAAAAATTAGCTGGGCATGGTGGTGCACGCCTCTAATCCCAGCTACTCAGGAGGCTGAGGCAGGAGAATTGCCTGAACCCAGGAGGCGGAGGTTGCAGTGAGCTGAGATCGTGCCATTGCACTCCAGCCTGGGTAACAGCAGTGAAACTCTGTCTCAAAAAAAAAGAAAAAAGAAAAAAGAAAGAAAGAAATGCATTAATCTTATGGTCATTAGGATATATTATAAAATTTTGGTATATGTATGTTAAAATGCATGTGGAGAAAATTCTGCAGAAGTGGTACAATGAAGCTTTCAAAATGATCCTAGAGATCATAGTAGATTATTTCATAAAAAGTTAAAAAAATACTGGTGCTGTTTATTTTCCACAAACATATATTAAATATCTTATACTGCTCGCTTCAAAACAGATATACAAGTTTATCATCTATGCCAGTTCTCAATTTTTGTTTTCTGTCATTGAACCTAATGAATGAACTTCACCAGTGAGACAAAAATCCCACAGGCATACCTCAAATCATTTACAATAATTTTTGTGCTAGTTTTTACTCCACCCCTGTGATGTAAAACAAGTAAACTTAAACTTTCAAGAGTAAAGCATTTGTGAAATGATTCTGCATCTGACAAACGTTTTTAAGTAAAACATGTACAAATACCTGAGCTTTTTATTAATAACACACTTCATGAAATCTTAGCTGGGAATTATTGAGCTAGAGGTCTGAGGGGTACTTTATATTATTTTTCCTAATTTGTTTAGGAATTATAAAAAGGGTGTTTTTAATGGTAGGCTATAGAAATTGAATGAGATAGACTTAACCATGTAAGTCTATTTTGTTGGGACTTAGCAAATAATGTTGTAGTAGCTGGGAAAACATTAACATGAATAATTGGGGACATTGTACATAGATTGATGTCTCTCCCGAATACTTTCTATGTCATTGCCCAAAAGCAGAGAACTGAATGCTAATAGACTCCATTTTGCCATTTCTTGCCTTTCCTTTGTTTTTCTTTAAAATGTATTACCACAGTTAGATTCTAAACTGACTACCTACCTCTTTATTCCCTTTGAACAAATGATGCTGATTTTGAAAGATGATTTATGTATATCTATTATCTTCTCCCTTTGTTTTTCATGTCAGTCCATGCACAGAGGATCACCGGTTAGTACAAAGTTTAGAATTCTTAACTCCTGATTTTTATAGGTAAAAGGGAACATAAGTTTCATGCTATTTGGTAACAAACTTCAAAGTAAGTGCATTTTCTTAAACTTCTGATTCCAGTTTATTTTAAACTCCAGTCAACCTCTACGTATAAAGAATAACACTTTTTTCTGTTTGGCATTTTTGTTGGTAATTCCCTGCATGTCATATTTTTTCAACTTTAAACAAAGTAAGTTTCTGAAATCCATTTTACAGTTTTTACTTTATACACCTAACAAATCCCCCTGAAATTTTCACTGAAACCATATGCTTGTTTGTTTCAATGCCTCACTCTACTTACTCCTGATCATTACATAGTCATGATCAAATCTTATTGAATTCTACTAAAGGCCTAATTGTTACATAATTAAATGAGTTATCATATTCCAGTACATTACTAGTACAATTTCTCTTTTTTTAAACAGATTAAATTAGTCAACATTAACTCCACTGATATAGCTGATGGGCGACCCTCAATAGTTCTTGGATTGATGTGGACCATTATTCTGTATTTCCAGGTATTGTGCTACAGTTCCTTTATTAGTTGATGCAATGTCTCAGAGAGAGATCATGGTTGACATTTTAATAATGATCTCATTTGTCATATATTTGGGGTTGATCCTTAACTTAGCAAAAATGTACCTTTCACAGATACGTTGTTTCTTTGGTAGCAGAATTTTCTCTTTTCCTGAAAAGCTGTTGCACATGAAAACTTACACCCCAAAGAACTCCAGCAGAGGTGCCCAATCTGAAAAGTGAGCATCTCACAATGAAGATGAAATATTGGTGCAGAAGGAGCTCAGGAAAATTTCCTTTTTTTCTTTGGAAGGGAGCAGTTCTAAGCTGCTTGTAGACATGAAGGGAAGAAACGAAGTTGCCATTCTATCCAGAATAATTGTTCTAACCATTAGGTTAGATTTTAGTTGATTAATTCATTCAGGTAATCTACAAATATGTATTCTTGTGTGTAAGATACAGCTAGGGGAGCAATGGGAAGTGCAAAGAGGAGTAAGATATCAATCATGCTCGTTAAGAGCCTACATTTTGTCAGGGGTGTCAAAGGAGTTAACGTAACTCATTTGTCACTGGAAAAGTAAAATATCTGGGGAAATAACAACAAAGATAATGCTTGTATTTCTGCTGGCTGTTAACTCATAAACAGATTGAAGAGTTGACCAGCAACCTGCCCCAGCTCCAGTCTTTGTCCAGCAGCGCATCCTCCGTGGACAGCTTAGTTAGCTCTGAGACTCCCAGCCCTCCAAGTAAACGGAAGGTGACCACCAAGATCCAAGGAAATGCTAAGAAGGCTTTGTTAAAGTGGGTTCAGTACACGGCTGGGAAGTAAGTATCAAGAGTTTGTCTAAATTCAAAACCATTGAATAACTTGTGTTATGAATGTATTACCAATTGCACCTTCTAATGATTGCAAAATGTGAAGAGACATTTGAATAAATGGCTTTGCTTTAGCACTTGTTTCACTCTTTCCTTGAATTGGGATATACAAACAAATCACCAATAATATTCTAGAAAAATGCTCTATAAAATTATTTTTTCTTCATTCAAGTGATTGAGCCTAATTAATTAAACTGATTAATCCTAAACTTTGGTGAGTAGCATGAGGGCTAATTCCATTTAGGTCAATGTTTAGAGTTTCTGCTCCTATTAAATGATCCTTACACAAATAAGTTAGAAATTTAAACTTAGTTATCTCTTCATGAGAGATATTTGTGTTCTATTTAAGAACAATGTGAACTAAAGTACCCATTCTGAAACGATTATGTTTGTTTTTATGTTCTGAAATTTTCTAGCAATTTTATTTTAAAAATTTTTTACCTTTGTCTCATTTTTTTATCTGTAGTGTAGATTTTTTGTTAGCTCTAGCTTTATGAACTGAGAATTTGCATCTAGGTTTCAGCTTTCCTCTAAGCATTATAAATTTACATGTGTACACATTTTTATAATAATAGTGGTTAGAAAATGACTGCTCTCAGCCAGGTGTGGTGACTCACACCTATAATCCCAGCACTTTAGGAGGCTGAGATGGGCGGATCACTTCAGTTCAGGAGTCTGAGAGCAGCCTGGCCAATATGGTAAAACCCATCTCTACTAAAAATACAAAAATTAGCTGAGTGTGGTGGTGCACGCCTGTCATCTCAGCTACTCTGGAGACTGAGCCACTAGAATCACTTGAACCTGGGAGGCAGAGGTTGCAGTGAGCTGAGATCAAGATTGCGCCATTGCACTCCAGCCTGGATGGCAGAGCTAGACTCCCTCTCAAAAAAAAAGAGAAAAAAAAAAAGAAAAGAAAAGAAGAAAAGGAAAAAGAGAAAAGAAAAGAAAATGAATGCTCTCGAAAAGTATTTTCTCATAGTAATTTAAAGAGAGTTTTTAGTTGATTATACAAGTATTTCGTGGTCTGATGTAGTCAGGGATAAGTCTCTTCATGTAGAGAGTATGCTTTTTTTGATTTTCCTAAGCAACATGTAAAATTACTCACTTTTTATCTTGTATTGCATGCTTAAATCTAATCTGAATTTGATTCTCTACTTCTGGAAAATAGTTGTAAACAAATACTTATAAAATATTGAGGTGCTAAACGTAGGGAGTGCTATTTTTAAGGTGTTTGAAGAGCAAAAATAAAAAAAAAGAAAAACAAAAAAGAAGTAATTAGTGTTACTAATTTATGTTGTTTTGTTTAGCTTTTAAAGTGTGTTGCTGCTTTTTCTAATTTGGGGTATGTTTTCATGATTCAAGTTGTAGTTAAATATGTTTCTGAAAAAGAAAGCTTTGTGGCTCTTTAGAATTTGTCATAGAAATGAAATCGAAAACCCTTTCCACATTCCTGTTCCTGGTACACTGTTTAATTACATCCACAGTGGCATTGCTAATCTCTATTTCAACTTAACTGGGTCGGGAGAAGACTGGTGACTACACGCTGAGGTGTCATGATGCTATTGCAATTAAACTTTGTAATAATGTCAAGGTGATATTCCATGGTCCATCGTTCCACACAGCATTAAATTAATCAAAAACAAATTGATTTTATTTAAATAAAACTGTAGCTTCAAATTTAATACTGTTGGAGTTATCCAGCATTTAATTTAGTTTCATGCATGCTATGTTGGGTTCCAAGAGTCTGGTGACAGCTCAAAGTCATTGCTACAGCTTATATATTGGAAAAGTCAAACATCACTGGAAGTTTTACTTTTCTTATCTGGACAAATGTCCAGAGTCCTGGACCTGAGGGTTTCCCACCCATGAACAACCAATAAGATCCTTTTCTTTTATAGCTGCATGAATTGTAGACATTTGGGGAGATGACTTTTCTCTGCCATAATAATTCTATAACAAACATATGTTTCCATTATGCTATAAGACTGTTGACATTTTTTTCCAAAAACTTCTTTTTATACTATCCCAGTATGTACTTTTCAAGCAACTTATTATTAAACGTGTGTAAAAGACTTTAGAATATATATCCATTTCCAGATATGAGTGATGTTACTCCTAAAGCCATTATCTATTATCTGTGGGACTCTAGTCTGGAAGTTCATCACACTCATAAGATTGAAGATGGTGGAAATGATAAAAAGCCAGTGAACGAGAGACTAGTTATCAGGATATATCCACTGTTTTTTCATACAAAGTTTAAAAATATTTGAGAAGTAAATTAAAAAATGGTTTCAGTAACATAAGACAGTTAAGCCATCTAATTCTGAAAACTAATTCATTCACTATCAATACATATTCTCAGAAATAAAGGCATTAAGTTGTAGCATATCTTACATTTGCATACCTATTGCCACATGTATAAGAAAAACAATTATATTATTGGACAAAAATTAGTAAGATAACATAATAAATGAATGTATGTATAGCCATAGTTACTCAGAGTAACTTGAAGTAAGTACATATAAGAGGTCAGAAATGCTTATACAATGGGCATCCTTCACCACTTCTTTAAATGGTATGTCTAAGTTTTCTTTGGGTTTGTATCTAAAATTCTCAAATAAGAGGCTTGAACTAAAACTAAAACTTTAAAGGAATATTACCTACTACTTTAACTGTTATAGTAGGAAACTGTGCGTGTGTGTATGTGCATATCAATATAAAATTTTTCAGTAAACATAGAAGAAAGAAAACATGCTGAAACATTTTTAATTTCAGTACAGTACATATTTAATTATCTCTAAATATATTTAGAAAAACATAGGTATATTTCTCTTTGAAAATGTCTAAATAAACAAGTTCAAGAAAATTAGAAAACAGCTAATTACCTGGAGAATATTAGCTAATTATTTACACTCCACTTAATTTTGTTAAAAACTAATTTGAGGTAGCTTAACAAGATAAAAAATCATTTTTAAATGAAGAAATGTGGGCAAAGAAAAATAAAATGGAGCCAGAGATAGATTACAAATGAATAGATAAAAGGGACATACTGTTCAGCCTGCATGGCTGTCAGCCGTCTGCTGACAACAATTATATCCATACTGCCAGAGACGTAAGCTTGAAAATAACAAGAGAAGATTCAAGATTACTTTACAATTACTGGAGTCTCATAAAATTGTTTTTAGGATATTTACTGATGAAACCAATGATCAGCTTCAATGATGCATAATTTATCTTATGCAAAAGGTATACATTAGTAAAACATGTTTTGAAGTGAATGGTAAGTTCTCTGTGGTAAAATTTAAGGATAGACCAGACATTGTGGCTCACACCTATAATCCCAGCACTTTGGGAGGCTGAGGCCAGTGGATCACTTGAGGCCAGGAATTTGAGACCAGCCTGGCCAACTTGGTGAAACCCCGTCTCTACTAAAAATACAAAATTAGCCATGCTTGGTGGCACAGCCTAAAATCCCAGCTACTCAGGAGGGTGAGGCACAAGAATTTCTTGAGCCTGGGAGGTGGAGGTTGCTGCGAGCCGAGATTGTGCCACTGCACTGAAGCCTAGGCAACAGAGAGAGCGAGACTCTGTCTCAATGGTAATAATGACAATAGACACTTAAAAATTATTTGTATTAATTAGCATACCAGTCAGGATGTATTTTTTCTTGAAAATTTTGAAATTCTGTAAAAATTAATTGAATGATATTTTTGCTTTATTTAGAGACAACTATAAGGTTAATGAAACTAACTTTTTAAAAAGACACTACCAGATGGCTTTATCCATTGAATGTTCCCCAATTCAGTGATCGTATTTGCAAGCCCTTCTCTTAATCAAGGCGGGCAGCTGATTCTCAAAATCATTTTTACAACTATTTCTGGAACTGCCTTAATAATTGATAAGTTACATGTAGAAAAAAATCATTCATTGTGAGCTTGCCTCACTTCTGTTTTCCAACAGCAAAATATGACTGCCAACTTGAATCAGTTTCTTAATAACTGACTTTGAGTTAATCAAATCCACCACCAAAGAAAAAAGATTTACCACCAGGGAATTGCCCTCAAGGCAATTACAAAAAAAGAGTTTAAAAACAATTTTATTGATGGAGTAATTGGAATTATTTTTTGTATTTAGGTGGAATACAGGGTCCCTTGTGAACACTTTAAGAGATATAATTGCAATATTTGCCTTTGTCTATTATATTACATTTGAAAGTATTCAGCCACATTATCTTAGTCTCTTATAACCTCCCATTAGAAATGTGTTAGATCTTTCTTCAGAAAATATACAGTGGTTAATTACTGTTACTTTTGGCATCTTTATAATTTGTTTTCCCAAATTTTTTTCAGACATTTTACTCTAAATTAATTTTTCTTTATAAAATAAATGTTTAAAAATGCTTTAAATTAACTGTCTTAATTACTGAAAAATCCAACATAGAAATATCTAAATATAGAAAGGGAATTTCTACATCTTATCTTGTTATACAATTCATTGAAAAATTTTGTTTGCCTTAATTTTTCTCAAACACAATCAACTGATACAGCTCTCTGCATATTGTTGGTGAAAAGTATTGAATTTTGCATGAGACCTTGAAGAAGATGCTTTTATCTATTCAGAATGTGACATCATATTTTTTTTTGTAACACAAAGGCAGACTGGAATAGAAGTAAAGGATTTTGGGAAGAGTTGGAGAAGTGGGGTTGCCTTTCATTCAGTTATTCATGCCATTCGACCTGAACTGGTGGACTTGGAGAAAGTGAAAGGAAGATCCAACCGAGAAAATCTGGAGGATGCTTTCAGTATTGCAGAAACAGAGCTGGGGATCCCAAGACTGCTAGATCCTGAAGGTAGGTGGAATATTCATTGACCATTGTATACCTGAACACAGAGGGTTTGTATGTCACAAACCCAGAAATACACATGACTTCCAAGATTCTACTGGAGGCCAGAAAGCTGGAGAAAAGTGAGAAGAAATGGTATTTTCCTGCATCAATTTTCTTCTGCATAAATATCTACTACCATGTTTGGGGTAAAATATGATTCCATTGCTCCAAACAGCACTTTGGCATTGGTGTATCAGTCAGGTGAACTGGACTTAATATACTTAAGGGTGGAATGAAAGTTTTAGAAGTGTGTGTATGGACGTAGGTGACAGGATAATATAATTACTCTATATAATCTCAGAGGTCTGGAAGACAGATTATTCATACTTACAAATGTTGTTAACCATGCAGTGATTTGGTGTCAATCAGCAAACTGCACAAATGTTTGACTAATATTTGTCCTTTCAATCGTTTGGCACATTTTTTGGTAAGGCTGTGAATGCTAAGACTTTTTGGAAATGGAGTTAACTCTTTCAAGCCTTCAAAAGACAATTTAGATGCCTTTGATAAACTTTTATAAACAGTAAGTTGTTAGTTATGTTGAAACAAAGTACCAAGCTGAAGTTTCCAAATGTCACGGATAATTTCTTATTTGGGTTGGCAATTCTGGACATTTCTATTAATCAATGCAAAAATTTAAATACACAGCCAAAGCAAATTATTTTTCCCCTCTCTTCCTTACCCTTCCTTGCCTCTAGCAACCACCAATCTACTCTCTATCTTCATGAGATCCACTGAAAATTATTTTTAACGATGGAATTTCAGACTGAACATTCTTAGCTCTGAAAAAAAGAGGACAGACTTGTGTTTCCAGGAGTAAGTTATAGAGACCCAGTTAGGTTTCCTCTGAGATGAAGGGCCCCATGGAGATTCCTTGCCATTTTAGGATTCTGTTTCGAGTCCCACCCTTTCCCCACTCCCCACTTTCACTATCAAAGGGCTTTCTGCCTCCTTTCTGCACAAAAATAAATCAAGGGAAAAACACAGAGGATGTAAAAGAGCTGATATCATTCCCAGAGTGGGATGAAAGAAGAATATAAATGATTCTTTCATATCCACTAGATCCCAAGATCTTAATATTTTCTTTGATGGTCAGAAACTGAGGTGGCCTAAATACAAGGCTATCCAGACATAAGACAGTCCTCTAGTTTTTTAGTAAGAACTTCCCCTTCAGAAAGTTATTTAGCCAAGTTGGATGTATAAGCTTTTAGGGATACAGATTAAATAGACCAATAGCTATTATAATAATTATTTTGTGTTTTATATATACAGTTAACAGGATATACTATGTTAAATCATGTGTTAAATGTGGCTTTCCTTTCCACTTTCGTATTTCCTGAAAAAAAGTTTTGCACAATGGTTTGACTCATCACCTTTGAGTCATTTAACAAATTCTGGAATATGTTATCTTTGCTTCCTTTTAAATGGTGTGAGTTGCAGCACTGTTAAACCCTACGTTGCAAGTCTCTAGATATTATACCTCTAATTAAAAAGAACATTTACAAAAGATAAGATTAGTTTTATACTTTATTATGACAATTTGGTTTGCTTTTTGCTCTATAAATTGCTCTGCCAAATATAATAATTTTTATTGCTTTTAAAATGGATATTTAAAGGATTTGTTTACATTAGATTTTTTACTTATGCATTCTTACCTCTGTATAATTACTAAATCTGTATAAATTTATTTGCCTGACTTTTGCCACTTGTATCAGATAAATATCTATAAGCTTCAAAATTACAGTGATTGAGATCTTCTCAGTTTCCCTCAAAGAGTGCTTGATTGCTCAAAGCACTGTAATTTGGAGAGAATGCTCCACAAAGATGAGGATGCCTAGGAAATTGAATATAAGGCATCTCATGTTCTTCTAAAACCAAATTTGTGGGGGCAGAGAGGAGGCTTATTTCTATTTGGCAATATATAGTATATGAGCTATCATTCATTGTCATACTTGTAAGTATTTCTGTACTACCCATTTATGCCAGTTCTAAAATTTACATTTTATTTGTGTTCTATTAACTAGTCAGAATGTTTGAGTAACCATGCAGTATCTCAAATTTTTGAGGAATGAATGTTGAGATTATTTAAATGACATATATGCTATTTTCTTAAATGCTGTTTGTTAAAATGTGTCATCTTTCTGAGTAATATAATTTCCATCATGTAATATCCAGACTAAATTTGGTTTACCCTCCTACCGCTCCAAAATTCTAAATAATACTTCTGTTTTCTCTCTGCATTTAGTGTTTTTGGTATGATAACTAGATACCAAAGCTTGTATTATTAAAATCCAATGAATGCTAATTAATTTATTCACATTTCTCTTTTGTTTTTTCAGATGTTGATGTGGATAAACCAGATGAAAAGTCTATTATGACCTATGTCGCCCAGTTTTTGAAACATTATCCTGACATCCACAATGTGGGCACTGATGGGCAAGAGGATGATGTAGGTATTTGCTTTCTTCAAGTATTGCTAGTATACGCAGTGACAGTGACTCAGCTTTTTGAGTGTGCTGTTCTCAAAAGTTGAATTTGAATGAATTTTAGTATGAAAGCAACTGATTTAAAAACGATATCACCAAGTGGGGCAATGATTAGAGGAAAAGGTTTTTTCTGGCTTGTATGTTGCATATGTTAGAGAAAGCATTGCTAATAATAAATGTAAGATATTGATACTGATAAACTAAAATTAAGGAAAGATAGCAGTGTTAGGAACTCTATCTTAGTGATCTGAGAATTGAAGCAATTGTATTTCTGTCATAGCATTTGCATATCTAGATTTTGAATCCCCTTGCTCTGGTTGATCTAATAAAATCTAATTTTGACTTGAATTTGATTATATCTATTGACAGCAAACATATGGAAGTAAGGCACAATTTGCAAAAGTTCTATTTATTCACTGTGGTTAGATTTTTTCCAGCCTTTAAATAATTTAAATAACATTAACATTTTTCATGCTGCTCAAATTACATATGTTAATTATAATAAATTTTTGAAATCAGGAAAAAAAGAAAAAGAAAAAATTTCCAAATTTGACCTTCTAGAGAGAACCTACTTTAGAAAATAAATTAATATGTTGGTGTTAATTCCCAACATTTGCATATGTACATGGCAGATACATATAATATTTTAATAGAAACAGAATCATAGTATTCATACTATTTTATTATATTATTTCTTCTTCCAGGAACATTATAAAGAATTCTGTAGGTCATTATATATATATATACACACACATTAATTTATTACCCAATCTTAATTGTTTTAATTTACAATTTGTGTTGTTATAAGCAATTCTTTTATGAACAATCTTGTAATAAACATTGTTCTAAGATTCTCTTTTATTGAGATGGAATTTTGCTCTTTTGCCCAGGCTGGAGAGCAGTAGCGCAACCTTGGCTCACTGCAACCTCCCCATCCCTGGTTCAAATACCTCTTCGGTCTCAGCCTGCCGAGTAGCTGGGATTTCAGGTGCACACCACCACACCCAGCTATTTCTAGTAGAGACTGGGTTGGTTAGAGGCATGTTGGCCAGGTTGGTCTCAAACTCCTGACCTCAAATGATCTGCCCGCCTCTACCTTCCAAAGTGCTGGGATCACAGGCACGAGCCATCACGCCTGTCCATTTTTAGGAGTGAAATGCCTAGGCTAAAGGGCATACAAAATTTTAATGCTTTTTAAAATGTTTTTCATATTGCCTTGTAAAAAGTTCTTCTCATTTCACACTCCAGCTAAGATACCAGACTGCCTGTTTTCCCATTTTTTAACAATAAATATGACCATTCTTCTAATATTTTTGAAGTAGTTTTATATTCTATTTTTAATTACATAGAGATGTAGATTCACTGCTGAATTTTAAATTAACTAGAAGGTGCTCCTCCTCTTCCTTTCTCCTTTCCTCATGAAAAAAAAATTATTTTAAGGCAAAAAACATCCAGAAAAAATAATAAATGGACTTTTCAAGATGTGTGAAAAACTGTCTTTCTGTCTTCATTGTTCGGGTCTCAACAGGAGTTTTCAGAGCAGTTTGAGATGACAATGAAGACTAATAAGAAAAACCCAAAACTGTAAAATATGCTTTCTAAATAGACTTAGAATCATATCTAAAGAAGAAAAAGGCCAAAGAGCATAACCCAAAGCTTACAAGTAGACATCACTCCAATAGTTAGAAATCAGTGACTTCATAAAAGAATAAGCAAAATGAGGTAACTGCTGTTTCCTAGATTTCTTAGATGAAATTAATCTGGCATTTGATAGAAGTATGTTAGCTTTTTAAAAACGCTAAGTTCAGTAAACCTCTTTTGCTCTTTGCCAGGATTGGAGCACAAACATTGGTCACCAGAGTGACTTATCTATAGTTATTACTAGTAAAGTAATTGTTTCTAAAAACCACCACAAATGGCTAAAGCAAAGACTCCATGTGCAAATGCTGGCATACATTGATGCAAATATTTTGGAGTTATCTGGGGCTTGCTGGGTTCTGACAATATTGCTGTGTGAATAACAAACTCTATAAGAAAACACATTAGACTTACTTCATATAGCACCAAGAAAATCCATCCAAACTTCCATCTGGTTTTTATATGTGAAGTCCTTATATTACCCAGATGGATTTATATCTAATTTGGTGTCTGAGGTTTTACTGTTTTAAAGTCTCTGACATTACTCATCTCTCCAGATTAGTAAACTTTGTGGCTGGAAGCATCTAAAAAAATAAAAGGAGATGCTTTACTTAATGCTCATGAGCAGGAGTTTAATGCGAAAATCCTTATATCGATAGAGTGTTATTGATATAAGCTTTTTAATATACTTTACTAAAAAGTATTTACTATTTTAAGAGGTTACTTTAATCATGTAGAAAATAAAGTCTGGTCATTAAAAAAATTCCCTCTATCCCTTTCCTAAAAAGAGGATGCATATGGTTTCTTCTAGCTTATCTCAAAACTTATTTTTGATAAAAATGTATTGGAAGCTTTGCCCTTTTTTTAGTGGCATTTGTAATGTGGTGCATATAGTGCATTACATCTAAAACTGCTATTTTGAATATTTTGTTTTTTTTTCTTTTTTGACGAAGTCTTGCTCTGTCATCAGCTGGAGTGCAGTGGCACAATCTTGGCTCACTGCAACCTCTGACTTCCTGGTTCAAGCAATTCTCCTGCCTCAGCCTTCCAAGTAGCTGAGATTACAGGCATGTGCCACCATGTGCAGCTAATTTTCATAATTTTAGTAGAGATGGGTTTTCACCATGTTGACCAGAATGTTCTCTATTTCCTGATCTCGTGATCCACCTGCCTTGGCCTCCCAAAGTGTTGGGATTACAGGTGTGAGCCACCGCACCTGGCTGTTTTGAATATTTTGAAAAATTTAATTTTTTATTTTTTTATGATGTAGGGTTTACATTTATTTAACACAGTTAATGGTCATCTAATTCTGTCTAGTGAACCTTTAATACTTTATAAACTATTCTTATTAGTTTTGAACCATCACCTCAAAGTACTCAGTATCTGTCACTCAGCTCTTACTCTCTTAATTCATTTTTTAAAAAAATCCTTGGCATGAACATATCTATCAGGGTTTCATTTTTGTGTGTATTTGATTTATATATCCCCTTTGTGATTTTATTTTAATTAAATATTTTATGGATACCATTTTAAATATGATTTTCTTACTGAAAATCGACATCACCATAGATTTTTTTTTACTTCATCCAATAAAACTGATAAACTTTTCCACTTAAGATATTTCTTGAATAATTAGCACTCAGCCATAAATAAATAAAATAGGTCTATTGGCTTCTCTCATTCACCTTCTACACTTTCCTTTATTTTTTCACCTGTCCATTCTTCCATTGCAACAAATATTCCTGACTGCCCTCTGAAACACAACACAAGTTTAATTTTTATGAGGACAAGGAAACATGTGTGCTGTGTATATTTATAGGGAAAATAATATGAGTCCATATACCTTCTCTTTAAACAGTTCACCTTCTAAAATATTTAATGCTATTTTGAGACATGTTTACAAAATACATAGCTACATATGACTATTTCAAGTTAAAATAAAAATGTCATTTTCTAGAAAACTGTGCTGCCTTACTGGAGTTGAACATTTTTATGTTTTCAAAAGCTATGAAAGTGTCTTAAAGTGATTATACCCTTGAAATGATTGCCTATTTCTCTAAAGGCAGATGCCTTTCCATTGATTTTCTTCTTGTTTCATGAATAATTTTTGTCCCTATTTATTTTATGTTTCTATATATTATCTTTTCATATTGTTAGGAAATACTTCCAGGTTTCCCATCTTTTGCAAATTCTATACAAAATTTTAAGGTAAGATTTAAGTAATCTTGCATTGATGACGTCTTTCGAACATCCTGCATTCTGTAGCATTTCAGTCATTCAGTTGCATGTTTCTGTCTTTATGTATACATTTCTTTTAATCCTTTAATCACGGCATTTGCATTTCCCTTCTAACAGAACAAATAACATACATATGTGCTGTCAAATGTTAGTGATAGCCTAAGCTACTCCCATGGACTTGCCCATTAATCTTTAATTATAAAATGGTATCTATCAATTAATTTCTTTTTTATACTGCTTCGTAACACTAATATAAAGAAGGATATATGATAACTACATTTGTTGTCTTTAAATGTGATACAGCAAATAAAAACAAAATAAAAGTTTAGTTTTGTATCTTAAAATGTGAGCAGGGAATCAACAATAAAGGTAAGTATTGGGTTAGCTTGTCGGTCTGTGTTTCCTCACTCTCTTCTGCTCAGTATCGGCTCTCGTGGTTTCGTAAAGTTCATGACATTTAGGAGGTGCTCAAAAGATGTTAGCATAATGAATAGTTATGAATTCCTGTCCATATCCAAGTTAATGCATGTCCCATATTTCAGCTTTTCCATTTTTCTTTATGTTCCATCTAGGCCTTGGGTTACGGATCTATCAATACAATAGACTTTATAACAACATTGGAATAGAAAAATCAGAAGTAACGAATTTCATGTCAAATACTAAATTTTTTAAAATGTCATGCTCCATAAAATATTAGTTTATGAAAATGTGAACATGGTACACAAACATAAACATGACTTGTGTGTGTGTGTGTGTGTGTGTGTGTGTATGAGAGAATGAGAGACAAAGAAAAAAATGAAGTGAACAAAGAAAGTAGAGAGAATGCTGACAGTTTAGCAGCTTGGAATTTAGGTAGTCTTCTATAAGCAGTAGGTTTTCATGTCTTCTGAATGTGTGTGAAAGTTATCAGTTGAAGAAGAGCCCTAGACTAATGGGCTATAAATATTGTTTTGTACATTATTTTTCTCTTAGAAAGGAGAATGTTGAGTATGTAAATAGCTACATCCTTCTCACTTTATTGCAATCTGCTAGACACTTCCCAACCATTAGAAAGTTGTTTACTAAATAGACTCTAATAAAGTTACTTTAAGAACATAACCCTTTTCTCTCAGATGACTTTAGGTAACAAATAGCTCCTCTTCAGGGCAGTCAAGTGCTTTTTAAATGCAGAAGTTCCTGAGCAGCCTGTCCTCAGAGGTTCACAGTGAAGTCTCGTGCTCACTGTTAGATAGGTCCTTTCTGGCAGTCATATTGACGTCTGGTATCTTGGAGACAGACCAAGAACAATTTTTCCCTCTGAGCTCATAAGAATATGTTATCAGTGCTTTGCTGGGCATGAAAATCAACAAATAATAAAACATGTACCTTAATTATATTCACCTGTTCATTCAGAAAAGACATCCTGAGAGGAACTGAAGCTTTGTAGACTTGGGCTCCAGTTCCATTTCTTCCTGCTTCTAACTATGTTTCTAACTTATTTCTTATTCTGCAATCATCTATTGAGTGATTCTGAGTGCCAGACACTGTGTTAGATGATGGAGATTAAGAAGATACATACGGAGTTTGTACAGTTGTCCCTAGATATTCACAAGTTGTAGCTTCCACAACCCCCCAAAATAGAAAATTTCATGATGCTCAGGTCCCTGATGTAAAATAGCATAGTATTTGCTTATGACCTACACATCTCCTCCCATATACCTTTTTTTTTTTTGAAACGGAGTTTTGCTCTTGTCACCCAGGCTGGAGTGCAATGGTGTGATCTCAGCTCACCGCCACCTCCGCCTCCTGGGTTCAGGCAATTCTCCTGCCTCAGCCTCCCGTCCTCCCATATACTTTAATCTCTAGCTTATGTATAATACCTAACACAATGTAAATGCTATTTAAATAGTTGTTACACTGTATTATATTTTGTTTGTCTTGTCTTTACTGCTTTATTGTTATTTTTATTGTTTATTTTCCAAATATTTTTAATCTGCTGTTGATTGAATCCAAGGACACAGAAGATTGACTTTAAAATTGAGAAAACGAGAGAGAGTTAAGGGGGATGAGTACAATATAATGCATTTGCGTGGATATTGGAGCTCAGGTTGTCACAGGATCATAAAGAAGTGTTCTCAATATATGGTTCCTTAACCAGCAGCACCAGAACACCTGGGGACATAGACAAATGGATTTTTTGCTCTACTCCACATCTATTCAGCCACAAACTCTGGGTTAGGAGATAGATGCCCTTACTCAGACTTCTGGATTAGAAAAAGCTTCCTAGAGAATATTATGCCTGAGCTGAGTTCTGAAAAAGGCATTGTCCCAGGGGAAAATGTGACAAGTGTTTAGGCAGGAGATGACTGCTTTTGCAAGACAAGAAAGTGAGAGAAGGCATGGATCATGAGAATGTGTCAGCCTCTGTACTAGACATGCTATATAGATTACCTCTAATTTTCACCAAAACCATTGAAAGGGTGTGTGATGATTCAACACACCCTTTAGTACATCTTCTAGTACAACAGTAGAGAAATTAAGAACACACACACACACACACACCAAGTTCACAGAGCTAATATATGGCAGAGCCAGAATTTGAAACCAGTTTGGCCTGCCTCCATAAATGGCTTTCTTTCCACTCTGAAATATCACCTGCCAAGGGGGACAGTCATTTTACCTGTATCAGCACTCTCAGCAGAAAGTGAGATGCTGGAGTTGAAAGCTGTTTTGTAAATGCCAAAAAAATCATGTTCAGTAGGATTATGAATACTTGACATTCTTATGAGACACTACATCTTGACGAAAAGTTAGGATTCTTCACTAAATTAATGCTGTTATAGAATGGCCCTTCTTATCATTTGTGAAAATAAGTATGAAAATCCCAGTTGGTGACCTGAATGCATTTATTCAGCAAATTACTTGGAAAATCTTTAACAGGTATTATGCTCCCAGGCTCTAGGAATACCGTATTGAATAAGATAAATGTGTTTTCTGTCTACTTGGAGTTTGTAATACCTAATATCAGTTTAAACATAGTATAGACAGGTTATCCAATGGTATTTTGACTGTAACTCCTCCAATTCAGTCAAAATGAATCCCATCTAGAATGGTCGTCTGGCTTACCAATGGCCTTGGGTTAGGAAGCAATCTACAGGACTGTGTTTCTACTCCAGCTATTAGTCTTATCATTTGTGTAATTCCCTCCTGGGCACATTTTCTTTATTGAATTAGCATTACTTTGCAAAATAATGGAGGTGGTTAATTTCATTATTCAATAATATAACTAAGATATTATTGTAGAGTTAACTTTTGCTTCTTACTGTCCTAAAGGGGTGGGGGTAAGGAGAAAAAAATTTTCAGAGACAGTTGGGACTTACTGAATATTAAGTTTCTTCTAGGATCAGTCAAGTATCAATCAGCAATTAAATAAATGCACAGATACTAATACAATTGTAATGTCTCCTCGTTTCCAGAGAGAAGACAGGCTAATTTTGAAGGAAGTGAAGGTTTGGATAGAACAATTTGAGAGAGATTTGACAAGAGCACAGATGGTGGAATCAAATTTACAGGATAAATATCAGGTAATGTATGAAAAACCTTTTTGAATTTTTCAAAAGCTATTTTTGACTAAGATTCATATATGTCATTTGATCTCTGCTTAATGCTTCATATGACATTAATGAGAAAAGTCTTTAAAGATATAAAATTCATTACCTTAAGTTTTCAAATAATGTAATAATTGTATTTCTATCTTACATAGATAGTCTTAAATTGCACTGTATCCACACTATATATGGAACACTGAGGTTTCATCACTTTTTTCATAACTCAGTCTTACATATGACTCAGAAAACAAATGCGGAGTCATTGTTTTTATAGAACTCATGATCTTATAGATGTCATCTAACACAAAAATCTACCAAGAACTAAGATTTGAGTAAAATTGAAACTTAGTATAAAATAGGCTGAATTTAATAAAGGATTGCAACTTGAGTACTGGAATGGGTCTCTTAAAGGGATCAGTTTCTACTGCGACCTGCCTAGTCCAACACCACTGCATTCAAGTTGAGCTCAGAGTTACTGTTTTTCCCCAGTCTCACTACAGTGTCATTAATTGGACCTCTGCTTCCGATTTTCATTTCCAAGACACAAAACAAAGGTTATTCCCATTTAAAAAGTGTGATCGCAATAGCAAAGACACAGAATCAACCCAAATGCCCATCACTGTAGACTGGAGAAAAAAAAAAAATGTGGTACATTTACACCATGGAATACTATGCAGCCATAAAAAGGAATAAGATCCTGCCCTCTGCGGGGACACAGATGGAACTGGAAGCCCTTATCCTCAGCAAACTAACACAGGAACAGAGAACCAAACATAAGTGGGAGCTGAATTATGAGAACACATGGACACATAAGGGAGAATAACACACACTGGGGTCTTTAGGGGAGTAGGGGAAGGAGAACATCAGGAAGAATAGCTAATGGATGCTGGGCTTAATACATAGGTGATGGGTTGAACTATGCAGTAAACCATCATGGCATACAATTCCCTATCAACAGACCTGTACATCCTCTACCTGTACCCTAGAACTTAAAATAAAAGTTGAAGAAAAAAATAAAAATTAATAAAAACATTTATTTGATTCAACAGTATCATTTTTCCCAATGTAAAACATCACCCGACTATGGTGGCAAAATTAAATATAGCATATCATGAATTACATTCTATAATATATTCTGCACTACATAATATTTCAGTCATTTCTGCTATAGAAAAAGATAAAACGATGTGAGAGCTTCAACATGGTAGCCAAAAGATTTATCCATGGCACTAGTGATTTTATATAATCATATCTATAAAATATGCCTGAATTTAAATGGATGATACCATCAGTATTATTTTTGTTGAACTTAGCAAAGCAATAAATATATGGTTAATATGCATGTACTTTTTTGCATTGAAATTCAATGTGAGCTTTTTTCCCCAAAATAAAATTTTCTGGGCTGAGATCCATTAAAAAACGATTAAGTCAGTAAATGGAGAAAAGAATTACAAGAACAGAGTGAATATACTTATTTAGTCCACTGATGAGGTTTAGGTTTGGCAAAGATTATCAAAAAATAAATTGCAAGTTATAAAGCTACCTGTTATACAGATGCTATTTCATGAGGGAAATAAAGGCTTAGAAAAGCATAAAATATAAACACTCTTTTCAGGAAATACCCTTTTGGTTAGAAAATTTAAACAAGGGCAGAGAATGCCCCATAGGTAACACAGTGGGAAGATTAAATGTGATGTTAATAAATATTCATTATAGACTGTATAGAAGTCCACAGGTTTGATTCATTTCTTAAGGTTAATTTGAATCTTCCTTGATCTGTTTGCTGTGTTTTTCATCATTCACAAACTAATTTCTAAAAAGATGTACATGTATTTTATACTCCCTCACCAGTTTCTCACAGAGAAGCAAGGAAAGAGTTAGGTGAAAGGAGATTCATGCCTTAGGCAGAATAAATACAGTACTTAACAATATATCACTAATTGAAAAAGTAAGACACATTAGGCCACCAAAATAATACATTAAAATTAATTTTTTTAATCTCATACCAAAATTTAGTGGATTAATTGGAGAAATTAGTAGTAATTTTTGTATTTTTAGTAGAGACTGGGTTTCCCCATGTTGACCAGGAGGGTCTCGATCTCTTGACCTCATAATTTGCCTGCCTTGGCCTCTGAAAGTGCTGGGATTACAGGCGTGAGCCACTGCACACAGCCTATGTTTTGGTATTTTTAAAATTCCACTCAGAGAAAATGGAAGATAAACTTGTAGGTAAAATTCTAATTCACTGTCTCCCCCCAGTGTTCTTCATGTGAATTTACATGTTTGTTTATAATTTTGAAATTCTTTTAGATGTGTTATCTGCTAGCTTCTGTAAGGGCCAGTCTCCTGTTCTGTAACATAATTGCACATTTTAATGATATTTTCATTTCATGTTGAGATTTGGAGTTACATTTTAGGATGAGTTAATGTAATTCATATAAAATATAAAACTTTAAAACTATTTTAATGTCAGCATTAAGCTTATAGTTAAGTCTACATAGGATAAATTGATGTCAACTGTACTGTGACATACTTAATATTTTAATACCATGAAATTAAAGCAAAGGATTATCATGTAAGCATTGTCCTTTAAAGTAAACCTCTTTATGCAGGCTTACTTAAACACAAATCTAAATAGCTTTAATTCTGCATTATTTCAATATATGCAATTTCTATTTGTAAATTGTTTCATACTTAAAAAAAAGCAATTATCTTGATCGTTAGTGAAGATTTTTACTCCTATTTACTATGATTTCCTGACAAACATAAACTGGTATAAAAATTACTTTACTGGAAATGAGAAATCCTAGCTTTAGTCCTACCTCTACTACTTGTCCTTGATAAGTCATTTCTGGGGTTCAGAATAATAACACATGTCTATGTTGTAGGGTGATGGAGAGATCCAAAGGGGATAATATGCAGAAAGCACTTAGCACAGGGTCAAGCTATGTCACGGATGGTGAATGACAGCTGCTATTAGTGTAATGACTACCGTGATTATTATCAACAGCATATATTGAGTGTTATCCAAATAGAAAAGATTGTTATTTAGGAAATGTGCTTTCTTTTGCTTTGCTTTTTTTGACTAGTTGCCATACTGTTACTGTTTTTCCTCTTTTAGTCATTTAAGCACTTCAGAGTTCAATATGAAATGAAAAGGAAACAGATTGAACATTTAATACAACCATTACATAGAGACGGAAAATTGTCACTTGACCAAGCCTTGGTAAAACAATCTTGGGATAGAGTGTCCTCCAGGGTAAGTTCCCACAATTAATTGTATTAGGGCTTAATACATTTAGTAAAGAATATTTTTCATCATCTATTTCTACACAGTGATATGACAGCAGGTTTTATTGCCTCTGTCTTAGGTTAGAAAGACTAAACTATGAGAGAATCTTTGCCTCCTTGTCTAGTTTTCCTGTAAATTAGTGGAAGTGTTTGGTTTAACAGCTATTTTCTTGCCTTGCCTCCCCTGTATGTGATATCAGCCATTGACTATATGATAGATTAAAATCTTGAGACCATCTGGATCACTTCACACTTCATACAACTTTCTTCTGGATTGTTTAGAAGAGGTGACTCTTGTCTTGTAGCAGATTCTCCAGAATGGAGCCACAACAACTTCTTGTATTCCAAAACCACGTTTCATCAACATTTAATGATCTTCCTTTATTGACATGCAGTTTTATATTCTTTAAATCAAGCATCTCTTTTTATCTGATTGTTCACAAATCTGAAGAAAAACTGCTTAGTATCTTTCATATTCATATTCTTCATGCTTAAAGATCAAGATTTCCAACACCTGGAACTCTTCTATTACTAATAAGAATATTTGTCTTGAACTTACCATATGTCTTTTATTTTTATTTTATTTTGCCTTTGAGATACTGTCTTGCTCTGTCACCCCGGCTAAAGTACAGCGGCATAATCACAGCTCACTGCAGCTTCAACCTCCTGGGCTCAAGCAATCTCCTACCTCAATCTCCCAAGTAGCTGGGACCATAGGCATGCACCACCATGCTTGGCTAAGTTTTTTTTTTTTGGTAGATATGAGATGTCACTATATTGCCCAGGCTGGTCTTGAACTCTTGAACTCAAGCATTTCACCCATCTTGGCTTCCAAAATTTCTGGGATTACAGGAGTGAGCCACTGCACCCAGCCTAATTTTTTTGAATAATCTCATTTTTTTCCCAGTGACTCCATTAAAGAAAAGGCTAGTTCCTAAGCACCTCAACTCATCCCACCTGGTATTCCAGTAAGCTAGGAAATGTGTCTGAGGATTGGGTAAAATGGAACAGATGAAGAGAAGGGTAGACAATCATAGAATTGTGGAAAGAATCCTTTAAACTCATCTTTGTCTAGAGCTGCTTAGATAACCCTAATTTTTCTGGACTTGTTCTGATCATGTGGGAGGTTTTAATGGGATTGTCATTCCGACCACCAAAATACACACCTGCCAGATATCTAACTACTGCATCCTCCAGGCATGTTAGCAAACCTGATCCTTCTCCTTAAAGCTAAAACCACACTGAAAATTAGTGGTGTTTTATGCTATCCCTCTTAGAGGAAAACTGCTTACACTTCTAATAATATTTTTCCATGTTTAAGATGTATTTTGAGTTTCCTCAAAACTTGCCTGTAACTATAATTTTCTCCCCATCCCTAAAGTATCAAACTCAGAACACAGACATTTGCTTATTTGATATTTATTAACTTAGCCTGAAATCATTAACTTAAAGCTTTATGTATATTTACAATTATTTAGGAGTAATTTTATAAATTGTCATCTGTATTAAAGATATTTTATTTTTCTGCTTTCTAAATTTTAGCTCTGTGATTGGCATATACACCTTGATAAATCTCTTCCGGCACCTCTGGGCACCATAGGTGCCTGGCTGTACAGAGCAGAGGTGGCCCTGAGAGAGGAAATAACCATTCAGCAGGTCCACGAGGAAACAGCAAACATGATACAACGGAAACTTGAGCAACATAAGGTAAAAATTCTGGTTGGAAAACTTTGCAGCATAACAGCCCTAGTGTGGTCTACAGAGGTAGCCTGATTACAATGTGCCCCGGTTGGGAACCCCCAAATACTCATTCTACATAATCAGAGTTGTCACATCTTAGAATTCTCTAATTTGAATATTTCTTTGTTACACTGGTTAATGACGACCCCAGTAGGTCGATTTTCTGAGATATTTCCCATAACTACATGGTATTTTTTTCCCATCTGCAACTATCTTTGTTATTTCTGTTGTTATATTTTATTTTTCAAAAGATAAGCCCATAGATGGTATGGATTTACATCATAATGTGGCTGGCCATTGGCTCCAGACCTCATTTCTGCATCCATTCTCAAAGGCAGGCAGGCAAAGGTTCTTATGTCCTGTTGGGTGGGGGTAGAAGGAATGGAGGTTGTAGGAAGTGGTGAGGTTAGACTTTGATGGTCTCTTAGTCATTTGAAACTTTTTGTTTTGTTTTATCAACTTTTATTTTAAGTTCCAGAGTACATGTGTAGGATGCGCAATTTGGGACGTTTTAAACTTAATGTATAGTCTGTTGTATATGGTATAATTTCCAATATACTTCCTCTTGTGTTTTGTGATAGTACAGGCCTAACTAAAAATGCTGTTTTTCGTTAATATCACATTAATGCAATCTTGCATTTTATGCAAGTCAGTTTGTATACTTCACTTGTTGTAGTATGGTGGGGTATTACTGCATATGTGAAAAACAGAGATTTTTACTTCTGACTACACATGGGCAATGTAGAGCTTGCATATATTTTCTGCCAAATTATTGACATTTAAAAAAAGTTACCCCAAATAAATAGACTTCCATATTCTAGACAAGACCGTAAAGTAAATTTATGACAGATTTTCTTTTATGCCTCTCTGGGACTTTGCTTTTGGAGCTAGAGATACAGAGATGCAGAGATGTGATGTCATTGCTGATCTTGGCCGTTTCAACTCTAGTTTGACAAACTCATCAAACTAGATGGCCACAGCAATTCTTGATCGTCTACAGAGGCCATCACTCAGGCGCCTGCCTCCATTTCCTCTTCACTTTTTCCAATACTCGATGCCTTCAGACACTTTTCAAGTTGCTGATAATCTCTTAGCTCCTCTCCTCCTCCAGCCACCAACACAGACAAACACACACTGAACTCCCTGTCATCTGGCTTCGCAGATGTAAGCTTGACTTTGGGGTCCTCTCCATCTGTGCAGATACTCACATACAAAAGCTGGCCCTGCCTGTTTGTGACTTAGTGCCCTAAGGTGGGGGCAGCTATGCCACAAGGGACCCAGGCTTCAGGCCTCATACAAGATAAAGTCATTAAGAATTTTCCTGGAATTGAGTCAGGTTAAGGTTTCTCAAAAGCATAAAAACAACTGGACCATGTCAAATTTGAGACCACCCCAGTATATTAAAATAGGGGGCTGGGTGGGGTGGTTCATGCCTATAATCCCAGCACTTTGGGAGGCCACAACAGGTGAATCACGAGGTAGGAGTTTGAGACCAGCCTGGCCAACATGGTAAAACCACATCTCTGCCAAAAATACAAAAAATTAGCTGGGTGTGGTGGTGGGCACCTGTAATCTCAGCTACTTGGGAGGCTGAGAGGAGAATCACTTGAACCTGGGAGGTGGAGGTTGCAGTGAGCCAAGATTGCACCACTGCACTCCAGCCTGGGCAGCAATGACTCTGTCTCAAAAAAAGAAAAGAAAACAGGGGAAATTTGTGAAAACAGCATTACACAAACAATAACATCTTTAGCAAATTAGCAATTAAGCATAAATAACATACAATAATTTTTTTCATTTAAAACATAATTTAAACTGTTTTATTTTTTACCTTAATCAGCATTTATTTATTTATTTTTAAATTTTAAATTTGGGGGCACATGTGCATGTTGGTTACATGAGTATATTACATAATGGTGGGGATTAGGATTCTAGTGTACCTGTTATCCACATATAAAACTATTTTAATTGATGTACATATTTCATACAAAAGAAGCCACTTTGGAATTTTAAATAAAATGTAGGATGTATATTTCAATGATTATATTATTTCAGGCCCTTCATGAGCCCTTCTAGCTCCCTTGAGAGACAGAGAGAGACACAGACCCTGTGCCAAGCCCCAAGGATACAGCTAGAACAATCTCTCTGCCAAAGCCATGGTGAACAAGGCATAAAAACTAGGAATGAAATGGATCAGGGAGAGATAGAGATGCAGGAGTTGGAGAATGATCATCTGAGGCAAACAAACAAACAAAAACCCAGAAAGGAACAGACTAAAGAGAAAACCAAGGAATATAATAAAGGATAAAGGTAAAAAGCAGAGGTAGGTGTGGGATAAGAAGATGAGGGATTGAGGGAGAGAGATCCAAGATGGCTGATCGTTAGCAGCTCGGGATTGTGGCTCCCAGTGAAAGCATAGAAAACAAGAGGACGCCACAGTTTTAGGTGAATTTTTGTTGCTCACAGACCAGGAGATTCCCAGCGGAGGAGCCCCATGGGTCGCCACCGCAACTCTTGTGGCCAGTGCAGCGCTTTTGCTGGTGCCTTGGCACGGTGGTTTTTGGTGCAGAGTCAGAAAAGCACCATCAATCTTAACACTGCTGTTTTAGCCGGTGCAGTGGGTTGCTCAGATTCTGGCACTGGGAATCAATAAATTGGATGTCCACTCAGAAACCTACTTAGAAAGGCAGTGATTACAAACACGACAGATGGATAAATTTATAATGAAGGGAAGAAACCAGGCTAAAAAGGCTGAGAATACCCAAAATCAGAATGCCTCTCCCTCTACAGGGAATTACAGTTCCTCATCAGCAACGGAACAAGGCCTGATGGAGCAAGACTGTGTTCCATTAACAGAGGCAGGCTTCAGAAGGTGGATGATAAGAAACTTCTGGGAGTTGAAGGAACTTGTTCTAACCCAATGCAAAGAAACTAAGAACTTGAAAAAAGGTTTGATGAAATGCTAACAAGAATAGATAATATAGAGAGGAATATATGTGAATTAACAGAGTTGAAAAATACAACAAAAGAACTTCACGAAGTATGCACAAGTTTTAACAGCCAAATTGATCAAGCAGAAGAAAGGATATCAGAGGTCGAAGACCAACTTAATGAAATAAAACGAGAAGACAAGAATAGAGTAAAAAGGATAAAAATGAATGAGCAAAGTCTCCAAGAAATATGGGACTATGTGAAGAGACCTAATCTACATTTGGTAGGTGTACCTGAATGTGATGAAGAGAATGAATCCAAGCTGGAAAATACTCCTCAGGATATTATTCAGGAAAACCTTCCCAACCTAGCAAAGCAGGACAATATTCAACTCCAGGTAATACTGAGAACACCACAAAGATATTCCTCAAGAAGAGCAACCCCAAGGCACATAATTGTTAGATTCACCAGGGTGGAAATGAAGGAGAAAACACTAAGGACAGCCAGAGAAAAAGGTCAGGTTACCCACAAAGGGAAGCCTATCAGACTCACAGCAGATCTCTCAGCAGAAACCCTACAAGCCAGAAGAGAATGGAGGCCTATATTTAACGTCATTAAAGAAAAGAACTTTCAACCCAGAATTTCACATCCAGCCAAACTAAGCTTTACAAGTGAAGGAAAAATAAAATCTTTTGTGAATAAGCAAGTACTCAGAGATTTCATTACCACCAGCCTGCTTTACAAGAGCTTCTGAAAGAAGCATTACACACAGAAAGGAAGAACCAGTGTTAGCCTTTCTAAAAATATACCAAAAAGTAAAGAGTATCAACATAATGAAGAATTTATATCAACTAATGGGCAAAATAGCCAGCTAACATCAAATGGCAATAATTTTACATTTAAATTTATTAAATCCCCCAATCAAAAGATATAGCCAAAACCCAACGGTATGCTGCATCCAGACCCATCTTACATGCAAGGATACATAAAGAGTCAAAACAAAGGGATGGAGAAAGATTTGTCAACCAAATGGAGAGCAAAATTAATAAATAAATAAATAAATAAATAGAAGAGGTTGCAATTCCCGCCTCTGATGGGATGGATTTTAAAGCAACAAAGATCAAAAGAGGACATAATGGTAAAAGGATCGATGCAACAAGAAGATCCTGGATGTGTACGTACCCAATACAGGATACATAAGACTTGTAAAGAGACTTGGACTCCCACACAGTAGTAGTGGGAGATTTCAACATCAATATTAGATAGAACAATAAGACAGAAAATTAGTAAGGATATCCTGGACTTGAACTCAGATCCCGGAACAAGTAAACTTAATAAACATTTATAGGACTCTCCACTTAAAACACACAAGATATGCACTCTTATCAGTACCACATCACATCTACTCACAGGTTTAAATGAAATATTGGTTGGCCATTATTAAGCACAATTGATGGTATAAGGGAGGTTTTCAATACCCATTTTTAGACTGCATTCTAGCCTGGGCAACTAAGCAACACTCCTGTTCTCTCTCCTTCCTCCTCTTCCTCTTTTTTCCTCTTCTTCATTCCTTTTTTTCTCTTTCTTTCTCTCTTTCAAAAAAAAAAAAGTAGAGGTAGGTAGGGGCTAAGACCAGGTTCACAGTGAATATCAGAATTATATTTTTATTGAGGAAGAAACTTTTACTACACCTGGGCATGGGTACTTAAAGTAGCTCATAAAACAATTAAATTGCCTATTTTAAGATCAGTTCTCATGCATTGAAAATATATATACTAGAAGCCTGTAATAAGCTGAGCCTTAGGGTGAAAAGTTTGAATTTTTCTTATTCTTATTGAAATGGAGGCCCAACCTGTTGCTCTCAGGCTGGAATGCAATGGGGTGATCTCAGCTCACTGCAACCACCGCTTCCCAGGTTCAAGCAATTCTCCTGCCTCAGCCTCCTATGTAACTGATATTACAGGCACCTTCCACCACACCTAACTAATTTTTGTATTTAGTAGAGACAGGGTTTCACCATGTTGGCCAGGCTAGTCTCACACTCCTGACCTCGAGTGATCTGCCCTCTTCAGCTTCCCAAAGTTCTGGGATTAGAGGCGTGAGCCATCACACCTGGCCAAGTTTGACTTATTAAAACAACTAAAAATTGTAAGTTTCCTCAATGGCACCAACTCAGCCTTCAATTTGATATAACACCTCTAAGCTGGGATATTGGGCTCACTTGGACATGCAATAAATTGGGAAAATCACAATTTAGGACTCATAAATATATATATGAGCATAATATATACATGAACATATATGTGAACATATTTATTCTGCAAAACAAAGCGTACCTGTATTATCTTTTCCATTTTTCAGTTACCCTAATGTTCAATTGTCTAGAAAAAAATGACAATAACCACAGCTAATTATTATGGAGGACTTAACCAGGTTTCAGTCCTAAGTATTTGATTTTTACCAAACACTTAATATGACAAATGTGAGACAGGTACTATTATCCTCTTTTGTTGATGAGGAAACTGTAGGTAGAGAGAGGTTAAGTGACTTTCCCAAGTTCATGTAGCTGATGATCCCAGTTGTCTTCAACACTAAGCTTAAAATGTGACCACAAAGCTATTGTATATCATACTTATAGGGTGATTGTACTGACTAATATATTATTCTTAGTATGGCTTTGGCAAAGTAAGGCTTTCAGTCATAAGGAATCATGAAAGTAGCCATCAGACTCTGCCACCTGCTACTCATCCTTAGCAGTTACCAACACTACCTGGATCACTTTCCCTTCTTTCTTGAAGATTTTATTTCCTGGATGACATTGCATGACATAATTCTTAGTAACTTCAGTAACCTATAGATGATCCTCCCAATACCCTGACCTCTCAGGTTCTTGACCTCCTCTTCCCCCAAGATCCTGTCACTCACTCCACAGGCATAGCCTCGAATGCTCATCACCAGTAAATGTGACCCCTCCACAAGCTCTTTGTCAAGAACTTTCCTCTCCAGTCAGACAAGTCTTCATCTCCTCTGTGCCCTATAATCTGTTATCTTCCCATCTTTTCCCTTCATCCTGTTCTCTCTACCACTTCCCTTTGGGCAATGTAAAAGCCCCACTTGTCTACATCCTCACTTGCCTTGTGAACATTTCACGTTGTCTTACTCTCCTGGTAAAACACAATGCTGCTGAAAGCCAGGTCTCTGCCTAGTTCATGCCCACACACACGTAGCTGACTGTGGCTTGAGGAAAAACACACCCCCAGGCGCGATGACTAACCCAAGTGGGCCCTTCATGGTGCCTAGCAGTCAGAAGGCATTTCCCGACTCCATTCCTTCCTCATTTCTGGGACAACTATTTCATATCTTGTCTCTTCAAACCTTCCACACCTCCTCCCCATCCTCACTCTTAGCTGATGACATTACTTCCTTTTTCTTTGAGAAAATAGAAGCAATCAGAAAAGAATTTCCACAAGCTCCCACGGCCACATCAACCCACCTACTTGCATCTGTGCCCGAATACGCTCTCTTCACTTCTGTTACTATGGGTGAGCCATCTGTGCTCTGAGCCGAGGCCAACATCTCCATGTGTACATTAGATCCCACCCTCTCTGCAAAAGGTAATTCCTGTCCTTCCTGCCTTCTACATTATTTTCTCTTTCTTTCTCTGTTGGAGTCTTCTTGCCCACATGCAAATATGCTGCTATTAACTCATGTTAAAAAGTTTTTTTCTTAGCCCCATTTCCCTTCCCAGCTACTGTCCAATTTTCCTCCTTCCTTTTACAGCAAGGCTGTTTGAGAGAATTGGCTACGTTCTTTCTTCTTTCAAAATTCTCTTCTCTCATTCTTTCTAAAACCCATTCCAATCAAGCTTTTCTCTTGCCATGCCCTGGTACCAAGTGTACCAGGCTTTGTCTCTTTCCTCACCCAACGGCCAGTTCCCAGTCTTCTTACCTCACCTATGGCAAACATTTTACATAGTTATGCCTTTTCCCTTGTAAGACTTTCTTTAGGTCATGGTGGCTCATACTTGTAATCCCAGCATGTTGAGAAGCCAAGGCGAGAGGATCACATGAGGCCAGAAGTTTGAGACCAACCTGGCCAACAAAGCGAGACCCTGTCTCTACGAAAAAAAATAGAACAATTTGGCCAGGGGCGGTGGCTCACACCTGTAATCCCAGCACTTTGGGAGGCCGAGGTGGGTGGATCACCTGAGATTGGGAGTTCGAGACCAGCCTCACCAACATGGAGAAACCCCATCTCTACTAAAAATACAAAATTAGCAGAGCATGGTGGCAGGCGCCTATAATCTCAGCTACCCAAGAGGCTGAGGCAGGAGAATGTCTTGAACCCAGGAGGTGGAGGTTGTGATGAGCAGAGATCATGCCATTGCACTCTAGCCTGGGCAACGAGAGCAAAACTCTGTCTCAAAAAAAAAAAATTAATCAATCTATCTATCTATCTATCTGTCTATCTATCTGTCTGTCTGTCTGTCTATCTATCTATCTATCTATCTATCTATGTATCTATATATCTATCTATATATCTATCTATCTGTGTATCCATCTATCTATCTATCTATGTATCTATTTACCTATCTATCTATCTATGTATCTATCTATCATCTATCTATCTATCTATCTATCTATCTATCTATCTATCTATCTATCTATCTTGCATGAGCCCAGGAGTTAAAGGCTGCAGTGAGTGAGCTAGGATTGTGCCACTTGTAAGTTTTCTTCTTACTCCCCTGGCTGTACCCTTCTAGTATTCTCTAATCTTTCAACAAATATCTGTTGAGCATTCTCAATGTGCAAAGCAGTGTTTTAAGCATTTGTGATACATCTGTGAGCAAAACAGACAAAAATCCCTGCCCTTAGATAACTTACCTTCTATTGAGAGGAGGCAAGTAAAAGTAATAAACATGCAAAATAATTAAATTTGCTGGGAATGGTGGCTTACGCCTGTAATCCCAGCACTTTGGGAGGCCAAGGTGGGCAGATCACCTGAGGTCGGGAGTTCGAGACCAGCCTGACCAATATGGAGAAACCCCATCTCGACTAAAAATACAAAATTAGCAGGTGTGGTGGTGCATGCCTGCTATGGCAGCTACTCGAGAGAGGCTGAGGTGGGAGAATCACTTAAACCCAGGAGGCAGAGGTTGTGTTGCGCCAAGATTGCACCAGTGCACTCCAGCCTGGACAACAAGAGTGCAACTCTGTCTAAAAAAAAAAAGTCAATTTAGGTTAGAAAGTAAAAGGACAGGGGATATTAGGTGTCATTGCAATTTTAAATAGGGTGGTCAGTGAAACGTCATTGAAAAGATGACATCAAACAAACAAGCACATTCCCTACCTTGAAGTCTTTACCCTTGCCGTTTTTCTGGAATGTTCTCATTCCTCACTCTGAAACATCCTCTTACAGATACTCCCATTACCATCTTCTTCATCTCTTTAAGGCCTTTACTAAAATGTCCCCTTAGTCAGCCCTTTTCTGGACACCTCTTTTGAAATTACAGCTTCCCCCAAACTTCCCCTTCCCCTTTCTTGTTTGATGTTTCTCTTTAGGTTTCATCATCATCTCAACTGTTACCTATTTGAATTATGTATTTTCCCTTTTGCTTGGTTTTCTGCACTATAATATCAACTGCATGCGGGTGGGAATTGTTGTTTTCTTTCACTGTTGTCTCGCCATATTCAGGCTCTCAAGATTGCAATTGGGTCAATTTTGATGATGCATACTTGCTAAAACTGTGTGTTTTTGACTTAGTCTTCAAAATTACTGGCATAAAATTGTTCAAAGTATTGTTTTATATATTCTGTATATTATTTTCTGTGCCTATATATATTTCCCCAATATTGTTTCTTTGTACCGCCTCACTTTTCCTTAATCACACTTTGGCATTGTTGATTTGCTCTACAATGTTCTAACCTTCTTTTTTCAACCATTTTCTTTTCTTTTTTTTCTTTCTTTCTTTCTTTTTTTTTTTTTTTTTTTTTTTTTTTTGAGATAGGGTCTGGCTCTGTTGCCCAGGCAGGAGTGTAACAGTGTGATCATGGCTCACTTCAGCCTCTGCCTCCCAGGATTCAGTGATCCTCCCACCTTGGCCTCCCAAGTAGGCAGGACTGCAGTCATGGGCCACCACACCTGGCTAATTTTTTTTATTTTGGAGAGAGGGTTGTACCATGTTGCCCAGGCTGGTCCCAAACTCCTGGGCTCAAGCGATCTGCCTGCCCTCCTAAAGTGCTAGAATTACACGCATAATTTTTTTTCACAAAGGAATGACACCCATTTTTTTCACAAAGGAATGACAGTATTTTCATGATATGGCTGCGGTGTAAGAATAGACTGGGTTACGAATGGAGAGTGGAGGCCAGGGTACCATTTCAACAGTCCAGTTTGAGTGCCTTGAACCAGGGAAGCAGCTGTAGAGATGGTGAGAAATGGACAGATTCCAAATACATTTGAGGGCAGAAAAATTTTCAGCGTTAGATATGTTCTATGAAAGAAGAGCCATAAATAACATTATGATTTTGGGGCAGAGTAAATGAAAAAAACAGAGTTTCTATCAATTAAAGATAGGAGACAATGAAGCAAGTTTTGGAGGAGAGATGAGGAATTCAGTTTGGGGCATGTTGAGTCTGTTCCTCATCCAAGAGGACATGTGGAGTAGGCAATAGGTAAGAGAGCTCGAGAGAGAAGTATAGCCTGGAGATAAAAATGCAGAGTCATTGGCATATGGAGGGATGTTTGAAGCTCCAAGACTGGAGAAATTAAATAAAGAAGTGTATACAGAGAAGAGAAAAAGACCAAGGACTGATCTGGAGGGAATCCAGTATTAAGAAATTGAATAGTAGAAGAACCAGTAAACGTCTGAGAAGGAGCAACCAGTGAGGTTGGAGGAAATCCAGCTACAGTGTTGTCTTAGAAGCAATGGGAAGCAAACGTATGGAGGATAGGGTATTTTCAGAAGGATCACACAGTGATCCTTAAAATGTAGCTGAAATAATTTCACCAATCTGCTCAAAATTCCCAGCTGGCTTCCACTACCAAAACACCAAAAGTTCTTACAAAGGCCATTCCTGCAGCCCTTTCCCTTCTTTACCTCACAACCTGCTGTAACGCTTCTTCCATTGCTGTGTCTCATTTAGAGAGGCATGTTGATAAGTCCCACAGTGATGCTGATGTTTCAGATTCTCCCTACAGTTCTATCAGTTTTCGCTTTATATAGTTCAGAGTTTAATAGGCGTGTTCAAGTTCAGGAATAATATATCATCCTCCAGTAAACTGAAAGTTTAATCTTTATGCAATTAATTATAGATGGTTTCTGACTTATAGTGATTCAACTTACAATTTTCACTATACAATGGTGCAAAAGTAATATACATTGAGCAATGACATCTGATATGATACTCTTATGTGACGTAGTCAACATTTTATTATAAAATAGGCTTTGTGTTAGATGATTTTGCCAAATTGTAGGCTAATGTGAGTGTGAGTGTTCTGAGAACATTTAATGTAGGTGAAGCTAAGCTATAATGTTTGGTTGGTTTAGGTGTATTAAATACATTTTTTACTTACAATATTTTCAACTTACAATGAGTTTATTGGGACATAACCCTGTCGTAAGTCAAGGAGTGTCTATACTTATAATGATTCTGTTCTGAAATCCATTTTGTGTGGTATTAATATATTTATATCAGATTTCTCTTAGTATTTGCCTGACATGTGTTCTATTTTATTAATTTTAACCTATCCATGTTCTTAATGATTAGGTGTATCTTTTGTAAAAAGCAGATAATTCTATTTTGTTTGTTTTTCCAATCTGAATATCTCTGTCTTGTAACTAGTAAATTTCTACATTATTCACATTTACTTATTATTATTGATATTCTTGAATTTGTTTCTAGCATCTAAGCCTTTGCTTTCTATTTGCTCTACTTTTTCTTCTTTTCTACTTTCTTGCTATTTATAAGTTTATTAAGGAGGTTTAACTTTTTGTTTCCTTGCTCATTTTTCTTATTCCATGGTTTTATTTATTATACTGGCATGAAAGTTATAAACTCTAGTTGTACAGTAAGATTGCCCTTGAATTTTGTTAGATATTTAGCAAAATTGAAAGTTAATCCATATCTTAACCCCCTCTTAATCAATATAAGGAACTGGGAATACTTTAACCAGACCACTCTCCTTTTTATCTTACATATTGTTGTCAAATATTAAATTACTGACATTTTTCTAGCATGATAAATTTGTTGTTTCTGCTGATTCTCACTCATGGTGGCTTGTTTCCTGTGGTTGGTGATCTCTGCTTTCCTCTTATGGTATTTGCATTTGCTAATAACCTGGCCATGTTAGCCCTCATTGAGGGTTCTGACTAAATGGAAGAGATCTTGTTTCAGTGTCCTTACCCTGTTCACATTCTAAGACTCTCTCAGCAATGGTGTAGATATTTGTCCAGGAAAATCTGGATTTTCCTATTTGTTCTTTGCCTACATCTGTGATCTAGTTTTGGGGTCATGTTTTACTGAGAATGGGGGACCTAAAATATTTCTTACTTCCTATGAACCCAGCAAGGTGAATTAAAATCATATATTTTATCCAGCATCTAGCTGCTTTATACTGAGAAGACCTTTCAGAGGAATCAGTGACATCATGCCAACTGAAGACGTTCTTTTATTATATGGATGAAAATGTTTCTGTTTGGATAGCTTGTACAGACTTTTTCAATATGGTTGAAATTTAAAAACAGTTACAAGTCAGAGCTAGCTGGGGTGAGAGCTCCAAGTGTGCTCTGACGTCACTTGGGAAAGTTTCAGCCAAAACCATAAGCTTATAGAAATGTGTCTGCATGTAATAAAGGAGTTAGAGAATGGCTAGAATACTCATCATCAATAGCTGCTGTAAAAAATCACTCATTTGTTCTCTGTTCTCTTGTGATGAGCTCTTGGCTTCACACAGTACCCTTCCTTGAGGCACACATGACTTATGAATATCTTTGCACTTACCTACAGAGTCAGAGCACGTCAAAATGTGATCATAGCAAAATATATGAGAATAGAAATAATTTGGCCCTAAGGCTTTTCTACCATGTTAAAATGTCATATGTAGACAAGCACATACAAACCCTAATGTTTTAATTTATGATAGAAAAGTCTTCACTTGTCCCTCTCTCAAGTGTGTCTCTTGATTTTAGGCCAGTTTTGCACTAATTTCTCCAATTAACCCACTAAATTTTGGTATGAGATAAATATATTAATTTTAATGTATTATTTTCATGGGCTGATGTGTCTTACTTTTCCAGTGAGTGACACATTATTAGGTACTGTATTTATTCTGCCACTGGGACACAAACTAAGCTCTAGAAATTAAGGCATGAATCTCCTTTCACCTAACTCTTTCCTTGCTTCTATGTGAGAAATTGCTGAGGGAGTATAAAACACATGTACATCTTTTTAGAAATTAGTTTATGAATGATGAAAAACACAGAAAATACATCAAAGAAGATTCAAATTAACCTAAATAAATGAATCAAACCTGTGGAGTTCTATACAGTCTATAATGAATATTTATTAACATCACATTTAATTTTCCCACTGTGTTACCTATGGGGCATTCCCTGCACTTGTTTGAAATTTTCTAACCAAAAGGGTATTTCAACATATATTGTAATATGATTGACTTTAGATAACAAGAAAATATCAATTTATAATAGTCTGCATGCATTCAAAATAAAATAACAGTAGAAAGCCTAATGCCTTTTGCCATCAAAGGTTTCAATTTGTCATACTTAGTTTTAAGCCTTTAAAAACCAACATATCCAAAATCAAGAAAGGTGAAAAATACCAAAATCATTTCATAGCAGTAATTACATTTTCCTTTGGCTCATGTGCCTTTAAAATGTCTGAATGCATTGCTGTGCAAGTGTCATGTGTGTTTAAAAGATGCATAATTATTAGATGCAGTTCCAGCATAGTGTTTTAAGTACAAGCACCCAGTTGCTCCTGTTCAAGGTAAGCTGCCTCTGAATGTGGCAGCAGAATCAAATTGTTGAATACATTGACTCATCGGTGAAGGCTGGAAATTATGCTCCTTAGTCCTCTGTGAAACATGTTTTTCATTTTTTATTTTTTTTAACTGTATCTTAGGATCTGCTTCAAAACACAGATGCCCACAAAAGAGCATTCCATGAAATCTACCGGACTAGGTCTGTTAACGGGATTCCAGTGCCACCTGATCAATTAGAGGACATGGCTGAGAGGTAAGAGAATGTATTTAAATGAAGTCTGTTTTTAAAATGCCAGGTGGATGCTTTTTACATTTCTTTTTTTTTTTTTCATGATTTTATTTTTAACAGAGAAGCTTACCTTTGGTAAATAGGAAGTGAGCTCCCATAACGTATGCTGAGAATGCCAACATTCAAATATATTATTAACTGAAAAGACTGAACCTGAATTTATCTGCAGCCTGGTAATCACAGAAATGGTTTCTTCATAGGCTGTATTTTTGTTCAGTACTGTAAGGAACATTATGTAATATTGCAAAAACAGCTTATAAAAGAAACAGACGAGAGATGTGTTGGCAGGGGAAAAAACCAAATCGAAGATTTCAATCATTCATGTTTTGCTTTTAAATCCAGAGCTGGAAAAGAAAGCAGATCTCCAGAAAATGATCAGCCAGAGTTAGAAGAGCTTGTGGCCGCATTCTATTTAAGGCTGACATGTAACAGGTTAAGTAAGCATCGGTTCTGTTACTACTAGTTACATTCTATAAATTCTCCCTGTTTTATTTCTAGGTTTCATTTTGTTTCCTCCACATCAGAGCTACACCTAATGAAAATGGAATTTTTAGAATTAAAGTACCGTCTGCTCTCACTGCTGGTTCTTGCAGAGTCAAAGCTGAAGTCCTGGATCATTAAGTATGGGAGGAGAGAGTCAGTGGAGCAGCTTCTACAGAACTACGTGGTAAGTCCCAAGTGCTTTGACAGAGAATTCCGATGAGCCATGGATTTAGCAACACTGTTCAGTTACTTTGACGCTGTTGTTTTAATCTTGAATTTAAACATAAAGATAGCTGTGTGTTAAATGGGTTAGATATAAGTTTATGAGCTTTTCAGAATTATCGGAAATCTAAACCTATTTCTTTGGAATTTGATTATTTAAAATCCCCTAGTTTAGAAAGGCTTTGCTGCATTAATCATATGGGACCATTCTGACTGGCTTTATTGATTTTTTTTAAAAGTTTTTGGATTGCATACCCCAATTTTTTATTGGAGGTCACCATTTAAACTAAATTAAAATACTTAAAGATTACCTTTGTGTTTTTTAAAATTCAGTTTTGCCTAGTTTAGAACAATTCTCAAGTGTCCAAATGAGAACTATTTTTTTAGATTGTGTCCATGGTGTCTTTTTTATTGTCATTCCCTGAGCTTCATTGACTCTTGTGTGCACCCAGGAAAAGTAAAATTTTGTCAATAAATCTCTGTACCAACTTAATTTTTAAAGATTATCTCATATTTTTGGCTATCAATATAGATAATTCTCTGTCTACCAGAATCATAGACCTGCATCAATGAAAGAATTTGGCTGCTCTGTACCTAGCAGCTTTCACTTACATGTGATTAATGTATTATAGGTACTAAAGACAGGTTATTTCTTAGTTAATTGAACATGCCCCTCCTACAAATTAATTTTCAATGCAAATTTGCTCACAAAATTAATATTAATAGTTATTTTAGTCTTGTGCTGTTTCATTTATGTTTAAATACAAATTCTATGATAAATCAATGAACTTTTAAAATATAAGCCCGTTTATAACTTGATTAGTCATAGTGACTCTATAACATGTTCTGATTGAAATACTTACTGAATCCATATTCTCACTGAGGCATCTTAGAACTAGGATCTATTTTGTTACATTTCAGTTTCATTTTCTGTGATGAGTGAGCAACATGTAGTTGAGAAAAAAAATGATTTAACTGCTTTGCAGTAAAATCTTTACCTATACTAAAATTGTCTAGGAAACATTTGTCCCAAAATGCAAAATTTGTTATGTTCCTTTATTCATTTCTAGTTATTTTGGCAAGTTATGAAAAACATAGAGTTTTAGATTCAAGCAATTACATTAGCTCTTCAAATATAAAACACAAATATGCATGTATATTTTCAGATTTGGTCATGCCAAATGATACCCTCCGAGCCCAGTAGTTAATTATACCAGACACAATCTTTGTTCTGGCTATTTCAGAACAGCCAATCAGTCATATTTAAACAGCTAATAAGACCGTTCCACCAGGTGAATGTTCCAACACAATGATGTTAATAATTCTCTTTGATTTTCTCAAATAATATGTGAATAAAGAATTATGATTAATGATAAAAAAACGTTAGTACTTTCTGCCTACCTCATAAAGTTAAAGACAAGTTCACTCAGCTGCTACTTCCAAACTGCTTTTTAACTTTCAAAGCTATTCAAAAAATTGCTGATTATCCTACAGACAAAGCATGCTTTAATGAACATTTCCTAATAATCTCATCTGCTACTGAAGAATGCCTACCTATCACTCATATTTCTTTTCTGTAAAGGATTTTAAGGTATTTTTTTGCTTATAGTTTTGATAACCATGGAGTATGGAGCATTTCTCACGTGCCAAGTGTTTTGCATGCATCATCTTTTATCTCAGTGATGGCCCTGCAAGCTGGGGGTCTCACATTGTTTCAGATACCAAGGAGCCAGTGCAAAAGCACTGAGGCTTCATAGGCTCAAGTCACATACTCCTGGTGGCACATGCTCCAGGTGGGAAAGTGTGGAATCAGAAATTGAATCCATATCTTTTCAAATCAAAAACCCTTGAGCTTACTTGCTATCACGATCTAAATAAATTGTGAAAAAAATATTTTTAACTTAAAAGACCAAATCATTGATATGATATCTTATGTCTTCATGGTGTAAAGAATGTAATTCACATAAATATTAGTTCTATTTAACATTGGCTCATATTTGACAATATATGTAAGTGTACCGTCAAAGCCTGAGAGTTGCTGTTATTTGTGTATGAGACAGCATGGTTGTGGGAGAGGAGAAAATGATGAAGTGCAGATACCAGTCACTACAAACGTGGTTTGTCATGGTTTAGCTACTGAGTACCCATGTGTCTGTGAATAACTTAATTTCTAGAAGACTTAGTCTTTCCCAGATGTTTAATAATGATGATGATGATGGTGATAATAATAATAAAACAGTAGGAATATTTCTAGGGTAACAGAGACTGACATTTACTTTTTTCCTTCTATGTTAACACCTCATAGAGCATCTCTTATCCTTTTAGAGCACTATGAAAAATCATTCATTTTGGAAGATTCTATTTCAAAGACCCTGAAGATTTTCAAATAAAATCACAAATTACAAAAGTCAGTTTTGTAAATGCAATTCTTTTCTTAGTTTCTAACCCCCACACCCCCACCAAAAAAGGGCTGGGAGCAGCAGCTCACAAACACCTGTAATCCTAGCACTTTGGGAGGCTTAGATGGAAGAGGCACTTGAGGCCAGGAGTGTGAGACCACCTCGGGAAACATAGTGGGACCCTGTCTTTACAAAAAAATTTGAAAATTTAGCCTGGTGTCATGGTGCGCACCTGTAGTCCCAACCACTCAGGAGGCTGAAGCAGGAGGATAACTTGAGCCCTGGGGTTTATGGCTGCAGTGAGCTATGATCCTGCTACAGCACTTCAGCCTGAGCTACAGAGTAAGACCCTGTTTCAAAAAAAAAAGTATTATAATAAGCCACATGCTGCTATATCATGTAATAACCAAAGTAATATTTGGGACATACAGTTTCCATGATTATCTTCTTCTTAGTCGTAATTCTCAAATCAGACTTATTCATCCTGCAAAAAAAAAAAAAAAAAAGAATACATTTTTTCTAAGTGTCAGAGAAAGAGAATGTGCTTCCTAGCTCAGATATGCAGCCACTGAGTGCTTAAAGAATTCTTGGATAACACTTCACAAATACTTGTTGTCATTAATTTAGGGCACTGCCATTGGTAAGTGATTACATGCTGTAATGCAAATCAAATGATAATGTGTTTAGTTCTTGCTGTCAAAATTGTTGACAAAGACCAAAATATATGCTCACAATGCATTATGAAAAAAGAGGCTGCTATTTCATTCTTTCACGTGAAAGAGCTCTTGAAGCTGTGGACTTTGTGAATGCAACATAATGTGAATATTCATTTTATTATTCATAATTATATTTTAATGTTAATAGTCTTGATAAAAACCACTCCTTAATGTTCATTTTAATTATCTCAAATTATCTGGTGTAGTTCCATTCAAGTGAAACTGATGAGCTTCATATTTATTATATTTGCGCCCATCTTGTGAAAGTAGAAATGCAGTCACTAACACTAAAATTAAACACCAAAAATAAGTATGCCACTTACTTTTCTTGAAGTACTATCAACTTTAAAAGTCCCCTGACTAAAATGGCTTATTTGTTGAACTTGGGTTCCAAATTTCAACCTTATTTTGAAAGAAATAAATGAATCCTGATATTATTATTTTAAACATGCATTTGTATTTACTTTTGCATTTTTCTGAGAGGTGTGTCTAAATTGCTTACAGTAAAATGGAGAGTTAGCAGTTCTGCTAAAGTGACTTAATAGACAAAATAATCCATATTGCTAAATGCATTTATTCCATATTCAGAATAAAAAGGACCAAGTTAAATGGACCAATAAAATTTTAAAATAAAACAGGAATATTTCTTTGAAAATTAACCATCCAGTCTTGCTAATAGCAAAGTTCAAAAATATATTAATGAGTGTCTACAGCATTTATCAAATATTCTTCCCGAAAACATTCTCCCTTCTTCCCTGCCTCTTGAACCAAAAATTAAATTGGAAATAAGTTTTTCTCACTTGTTTATTTTTACTTATTTTGTAAACTACTCTAGCAAAAGCATATTTAAGTATTCCTGTGCACCACAAGCAACTATTTCCCATTCTTTGACACTTAGAACAATTGTTTTGCTATTAGCTTCTTGAAATTTGCATTAATATTAAATGCAGACTGTTTTTTAAACTTTGCCAAATATAATTATTTCTTCAATTTCTTACACAGTATCTTGAACATTAGATATAATTTTCAATTTTTGATCAAATAATGATTTGGTTGTTTAGTTAAGTTACTCAAAATTGAAATTCTAGTAAATTATTCTTTTCCCAACTGGGTTGTAATAAAAAGATATAAGAATAAATAGTGAGTTAATCAGAATATTATTGTCTTACTTTATTCTCAAATAAAATAAAGCCAATGAAAGTTATTGAATGTTGTATTCATCATGGAGCCTCTTATTCCAGCTCACAGCTTTCTCTATTTACTTTATCCCTGAAGAATAATTTATAAGCAAACGCTTTATAAACATAAAATTTGTTATAGATACAATTTTTTAAATGTTATCTCAAAATATGATAAACATTTATCAGTAAAAACAATCTAGAGATTTCTATGAAATTGCTTTATGAATAATAATGTTTCCTCTGCACACAAGTGTCTTGCAACTCCACATTAAGTATTCATCAGCATGCTACACAAAAAATCAGCTGGTTTTTGAAGGCTAATTTTGTATTTATGACAGTGACATTTATCAAGTATTTTAATAGATTCAAATCACAGGAACTCATTATAATATTAGAAGAAATTAAAGAGCCTCTGGTGATATGTTGTTAGCTATAATTGCATCAGTTCTCTACTTTAGAGAAGTGAGAATAATCTTTGAAACGGGCATTATTTTGTATTTCTTGAAGTGAACAATCATAAAATTTACCTAAAGACTTTTTTGTATATTCTCAATTTTATAGTATCCATTTGCCAGTAGTGACTGTATTACATGTATGAATTACAGATTTATAGACATGTCTTACTGAAATTTTTCTATAATAGGCTATTGATAACATGAATAGAGTATGAAATTATTTTAAATTTTTCTATTTACTTTTAGTTTATTTGTTATTATTATTATTGGATGGAGTCTCACTCTGTCACCCAGGCTGGAGTGCAGTGGCAAGATCTTTCTTGGCTCACTGCAACCTCCAGCTGCTGGATTCAAGCAACTCTCCTGCCTTAGCCTCCTGAGTAGCTGGAACTACAGGCACATGTCACCACACCTGGCTAATTTTTGTATTTTTAGTAGATATGGGGTTTCACCGTGTTAGCCAGGCTGGTCTTGAATTCCTGACCTCAGGTGATCTGGCCACCTCAGCCTCCTGAAGTGCTGGAATTAGAGGCATGAGCCACTGCTCCCAGCCTACTTACTTTTTATTTTAAGGGGAGTATTTGTGCACTGTGTCATTTATTTATAATCTGGAGTTCCTCAGAGCAGTCATTCACCAGGATTAATGTTCAAAGAGCAACAGAATTCCACAGCTGAAACACAGTGGGACACTTTAAAATGTTCTTCTAAATTTAGTGCTTTCTAAATGTTAGACCCAAGTTCTCTGGAGAAATTTCTGTCTCTTCAAAAAGCAAACCTTTGGTTGGTGAAGAAATAGAATATTTTCTCAATCTCATACTGGGTTAGAATCAAAAGCATGGAATCAATTTATGTGTTCAGAATGATCTTAGGTAATTTGTAGCAGTGGAATTAGGTTTATATTTTCAAAAAGAGTGATATTAGCAAATTTGGGTAAACTATGCTTATAGCTATACTAAAGAAAATTGACTTTGGAATTTTACATGAGCCTAATGTTTGCTATCTTCTAACCATTCCTCCTTTTCTAGTCTTTTATAGAAAATAGCAAGTTCTTTGAACAATATGAAGTGACATACCAGATCTTGAAACAGACAGCCGAAATGTATATCAAAGCAGATGGTTCAGGTAAAACAAACTACAGAATGTGCTGCAGTGTACACTGGAGTAGAATTTAGAGCCTACAGGTTTCTATCTGATCAGATCATTCTTTCTCTCCAGGGAATTTTTGTGTCACCTTGCCATTGGCCAAGAGAACACATACTGGCTTCAGTTGCCTGTGCTTTGCACAGTGCCTGACCTGCATAATCATACTTTTTCTCTCTCCCTCTCTCTCTCTCTGTCTCTCTCTCTTTCCCTCTCTCTCTCTCTTTCTCTCTCTCTCTGTCTCTCTCTCTCTCTGTCTCTCTTTCCCTCTCTCTCTCTCTTTCTCTCTCTCTCTCTCTCTGTGTCTGTGTGTGTATGAGTTCTTCTAAGAGAGAACAAAATAAGCATTCATTTTCTAAATTGCAATTTTTCAAGCTACCTTCAATTCTAAGGATTAAAGTCAAAAGCATAGAATAACTTGAGTATTAACAATGAAGTAAATGAGAAATTAATTAGTGTAAAGATGTAATTTGTAAAATAAATTTGTTTTCTGTGTGTAATTATGTCTGTTATATTTGTTGGAAATGAACTCTGGCATTTGTGATGGATACTATTGCACACCAATGTATACGACCACAGGAAAAAAAGGCATGGAGGATTTAAAATATAAAATAAGCGTTATAAATGGTTTTTTTCTGTTTCAGTGGAGGAAGCTGAGAATGTAATGAAATTCATGAATGAAACCACTGCTCAGTGGCGAAATCTTTCAGTAGAAGTTAGGAGTGTGAGAAGCATGCTGGAAGAAGTGATCTCTAACTGGGATCGCTATGGCAATACAGTGGCTAGTCTGCAAGCCTGGCTAGAGGATGCTGAAAAAATGCTCAATCAATCAGAAAATGCCAAAAAGGTAAGATTGGCTCATGCAAAAAGAAAAGACATTTGATGTATGCAAACATGAGAGACTTTTACAGCAGAGCTCACTAGGGAGTATCGTGTATTTGCAAGCGTGACTCAAGAATCCTGACTTTGCCTGAAAAGTTGCACTTTCAGGTGAGTAACCGGCCAATAAATACACTGATTATAGAAGCTGATGAAGGGTTGAGTAAACCCAATGGGCAGCAGAGGAGAGGGCACTATCTTACACTGAAGTCTGTCTGTGAAGGGGAGTGTCTAGGACTCCAGTCTTCATGGATTTCCTGATTAAAGAGAGGATGAAAAGAACTTTGGTTTGTCTTCACATAGTGCTGAAACACGTAGTACTGAATCTATGTGGCAGCATCCACCAGCTGAGCAGCTGGACCATGACATTTGAACCTCTTTAGAGATTCTGTTTTGGATTCTACTAACCCTCAAGCAAGGGTCTCATTCTAAGTAGGAGTGATTTCTTTTGTGGCCACTTATAAGTATGGATGTGTGTGTGCCTGTGAGAGTTACTATTTTACATTCATGTCGCTTATTTAAATATCACATGAAATGGACCGATTTCCGCTTATATACTTCCAAATGGAAGCCTGGCATTTTTACGTGGAAAATCAATTTATATGTAAGTGATACTAAAAATGCACACACTAGAATTACCACATGCCATCCGAGATTGGTTCATCTATTATTGTTTGTGCAAGTAGATGTATCACTTTTAAATGTTTTACCATTCAACATTTCATATAGATTAAATATGCTCATGTAGCTGACGGAGGCAATAACCATCTACCCATATAGATTTTGGCTTTTCCAATTAGACTGGCAGTGCCCTAGTAGATGTCATATGTGTTAATTTGATCCAAAGGAATATAACCACCAGAAACAGAAGTGTTCTCATCTATTTATACATGTAGGAAGTCCTCCCACACATGGCTTATGAAATGGATTTTGAATTATCTTTGGTATCCTTGTTTTTCACTGTGATATCTGTTGTGTGTGTACACGTGCACACATGCGGTTTATTTAAAATGAGTTGGAAACTGTTTCATTGCCAAGAGTGAACCCTTAAACAAACAAGGAAGTGTGTTGTTGTATTAAGTGCTCTCGACCCAGATACATAATTTGTTTTCTTCGATGGTTTATCTCCATGATTGCTAATTATCTTAATGTACTACATTGAAATTTAAAAATCAAAAGTAACACATCAAAAATTTGTTTAGAAAGTTTTAGAGAAAGCTATTCTTTCTTTAAAAGGGAATAAAAGCCCAATTTAACCACCACACAATCTATTCATGTACAAAATTGCACTCATATCCCATACAATTATACAATAAAAAAGGAAGCTGTATATTTCCCTTATATATTATGCCTTTTTATGATTCTGGCACTGGTATTTACTAGCCTGAAGGTTATGCATAAGTCTCTCACATTTGCAGAAATTCAGCTTTTTAATCTGTAAAATAAAAATAACAAAAAGTGGTCATCATGTTTTGTTTTGTCTTCAGCAAATGATATGTTCTTATAAAAAAGACACTCAGTATCTCTAGTTCACATTTTGAAACTTTTTATTAAAAATATGCATTTTTAAAGAGATTTATGATTTATCTTAAAATTCACATGAATGTTAAAACAAAGATATATTTCCTAATTTAGTCACTTTCACATCAGTCATTGATAGGTGGTTTATGGTTTATGATATTGTGCATTCTTTATTGTTTAGGATTTTTTTCGAAATTTACCTCATTGGATTCAGCAGCATACTGCCATGAATGATGCTGGCAATTTTCTCATTGAAACCTGTAATGAGATGGTTTCCCGTGACCTGAAGCAGCAATTACTATTGCTAAATGGGCGGTGGAGGGAGTTGTTTATGGAAGTCAAGCAAGTATGTCTTTAAATCTATATACTCCTCAAACCTGTGTGTGTTATAAATGTGATAAGTAGTCTGTTTGGAGAGAATTACATTTTTATAGCATGGGTTTATTAAGGCAACACATAGTTATGTTTAAAACCGGTATGTGTTTTATGGTTGGTTATTCATCTTTTCCATGCATAACGGAGGGACGTTACAGAAATGTGTTAGTTTGATTAAGGATTATGTTGACATATGGTGCCTACTTCTATGGAATGATTTTCGTTTCGAATCATAGTTCTTCATTTTTATGCTAGTTTCTTTTTTTCTTTCAAACTAATTGGACTTACTTCAAATTTATCTAAAATAAGTATCAAGGATTAGAGTCTTTCTTACCAGCTAATTCCAGAGATGAAAGTTGTAGTTCCAGTGGTCGTGGCTAAACGGCTTTCACAATGTTCCCTCCTCCCTTTCCTTAACAGTATGCTCAAGCTGATGAGATGGACAGAATGAAGAAGGAGTACACAGACTGTATTGTTACCCTGTCTGCTTTTGCAACAGAATCCCATAAGAAACTTTCTGAACCCTTAGAAGTCTCTTTTATGAATGTCAAGTTACTAATTCAAGACTTGGAGGTGAGGAGTTTCTGAATCAAATTGAAAAAGGCTTCTCTGTTGTGACAGTAAAGATCAGCAAGTTTATTCAGATCATTGCAAAAGCTGTTTCTGTGTCTCATGGGCATCACTTTGACATGTCTGTACGTCCCAATTTGCACCTGTCAGAAAAAATGTATCAAACATAAAAAGACATGTCTTATAAAGTAACTTCAAATTGTTTTTCAATTTGGATTTTTTTTCTACAACAAAGCATTAGGGAAAACCAGGAGACATCTATAGATAGCACCTCCACCTAAATACGTTCAATTATAAAGCATTTATTGCATGAACTGTGGTATTTGCATATTTTGAATACCGTGAAGCTCTCAAAAATGAAGTAGTGGAAGAATTTTTAATGATATGGGAAGATTTTGCAATAAATTGCTACATGAGAAATGGAAAGAACAGTATCATTCTTTTGTCTTTGTAAAAACTTAAAAATGGATATAAACACAGGAAAAAAGCTTAATGATGTATAGATGAGATGTTGGCTTTGGTTTTTACTGTGGGAAAAGACTCTAAGTTATTTAAATTGTCATTATCCTCATATTTCTAATTTATAAGTTTTTATAATGGCAGTGAGTTACTTTTTCCTTTAAAAAAAAAGTCCAATTTTTAAAGTCAGAATTGCCCCTCATTTTAAATATACATTTACATTATATTTTATATTCCCATACTACATTAACAATGTATTTTTGGGAAAGTACAAAGATTATTTCAGCTAATCTTTATGTTTTGGTCACTTTAAAGGAAAGTTTTACTAACTACATAATATTACCAATATTTATTAGTAATGAAGGGAAGCAAAAACTGGAACCATCAAAAGTTTAGTGTAAGTATTGGATTTTATACAGTGCATATTGATTTTTGTTCTGCCTTCTACGGAATCCTGAAATTAAGAGGAAATGTGTCGTATGTGAATCTGGCTGTTTCAATGATTCATGCAGGATATTGAGCAGAGGGTGCCTGTGATGGAAGCCCAATACAAGATAATTACAAAGACAGCACACCTCATTACCAAAGAAAGCCCCCAAGAAGAAGGAAAAGAAATGTTTGCAACCATGTCAAAGCTCAAAGAGCAGCTAACCAAGGTGCGAAAATCATTTAATGCTCAATAGTCTGTGTGACACCAACAGTGCTTTCAGCTTGCTTGCTACCCCCGTCCCCATAGGCAAATTGTTTACTTGTTAACAGTGTTTTTGTTTCTAATTGAGATTCTTGATTTAGTAACTTTTTTGTGAATTAAAAAAAAAAACTATGATGCTGATACCAAGTATTACCTTTGTCAATTTAGAAGTGTTATAGCTATATTTTAATAGAAAGGTAGATACTTTGGGGGAACAGTTACATGTGATAGAATGAAGAGAGGGAAAGAGAGATAAAGAGAAAAAGGATGAGGAGGAGAAAGAAGAGGGACCATAAACTTAACTGAGAATTTATTGAGATTTGTTTGATATATTTCCACTCCAAGCTTACCTGTGCAATTTTCTGCAAGCATAGCCACAAAGCAGTGGAATTTTTGCCCTTCCATCTCATGGAGCTCACCTTAGGCTTAGAATATATACATTTAGGCCGCATATGGTGGCTCACGCCTATAATCTCAGCACTTTGGGAGGCTGAGGAGGATGCATCACGAGGCCAGGAGTTCGAGACCAGACTGACCAACATGGGGAATCCCTGTCTACTCAAAATACAAAAATTAGCCAGGTGTGGTGGTGTGTGCCTGTAGTCTCATCTACTCAGAAGGCTGAGGCAGGAGAATTGCTTGAACCCGGGAGGTAGAGGTTGCAGTGAGCCAAGATTGCACTGTTGCACTCCAGCCTGGGCAACAGAGTGAGACTCTGTCTCAAAAAAAAAAAAAAATCTATAGATTTAGACATTTTCTGTATGGGAACTAGCTGGATGTAAGCACTAGCCATAAGCATTTTCTATTCTATTGGGTAATTTTTCCTTAAGAGCGTTGGAAGTTCCATTGGGATTTGTTGTCTATCCAAATTTGAATTTCAGAAGATGGCATTGTTTGCAAAGTCCACCTACATCAGGTAATTAATTTCCGATAAAAGAGAGAAGTGATTATAATAAATGAATGGAAACGTTTTAAAATGAAGAATGGGAAAACAAAGTAGAAATGAAGTAGAAGACCTTGTTAAACAGGAAAGAAAGGTAGAAAGGAAGAGAATAACCTTTGTGAAATCAGTGGTAGGGAATTACTGAAAAAGAATATGTTCAAAAAGCTAAAATGGAAAAAATAGTGACCATAAAAAAGAGAAAATGTATCTGTCAATCTGATATCTATGAGAATGTTTATGTTCAGTTCATTTTGTTTTACCGTTCAAGTTAGAATTGTTCACAATTTAAAGGTAATGGACAATAAGGATAACATTGGTTACTAGTAAAATCTGCTAAACAATGAGTACAAGTTGAAGTCCAACATTTTCAACTGGATAACTCCCCAGCAGCTTTCAGAGCCATAGCTGGGCTTGCACAACTTAGCCTGAGCCATGTTTGTTTAGGTGTTCAGGGAAACCCCTGAGAAAGGAAATTGCCATTTGCTTTTTTACTGTTTCAGATGCAGCATCTTGACAGGTTTTCTCTTGCACCCAGGAAGGATCAAGAAAACACACTGATCTGTATACACATTAATAGACTCTCTTGGTTTTGTTCAAGGTGTTTATACCAGAGTCTTGTTGCAGCAGCAAGATGGTAACTTACTTTTCATTAGTGTATACTTCAGGCAGTATATCCAAGAACATAAAAACATTTCTTCATACATAATTACATGTTTGACAGTAGAGCAAAATGTTACCCTACCCCACTTTCCTCAAGGATTATTTTTGGAATATGCCTCATATGGTTAGTCCATTATTGTCTTTATACTACATGAAAAACAAAGAATGACCTACTAACAAGTACTGATTAATTTCCTTTCCCTGGTTATCTGAAAGTATGAGAAGAGATGGGAAGTCCTTGGAGGATGACAGGATAGACACCTTCTGAAGCTCTTGATTTCCAAGAGCTTATGGCCTCATCTTTAAGACAATGCAGGTCTATAAACTAAAACATATTTCAAAAGACAAGTGACAGGTAAGGGCTGCATCAGTTCAAACTACAGAGCCCTCCCCTAGCATGGGAACCGTCATGAGAAAATTGGTGTGACATTAGTGCTTGGGATGAGTAGGATGTTGATAAGTAGGGAGCAGCAAAGCATGGAAATGGTGGGAGGGAGGGAAGCACAGACCTGACTGGGAAGAATGAGTCGACAAGTTCATACGTTCATCTTCAGTCAAGGGTTCAAGTAGGCAACTTTGAAAATAAAGCTGGAAGACACAGGTTGGTCTAGATAATGTGATAATAATTCGTGACTGTCTTAGGTCAGATTTCAAGGCCAAAGTAAAAATGAGTTGCGTGGTCTTTGAAGCACAATTTGATGCCATCTGGCTCACTAAAAACAATCATTTAGATGAAAAAGTGCTATCCAGATGGTGGATTTAGATAAATTTTCATGAGAAAACTCAGTAGCCATTTATTTGTCTCAGTGATACAGCACTATTATATTTCACAGCAAAATTTAACAATATAGAGGAAATATCATTAAAGAAATGTCTTTAGATATTTGTAAGCACCAAATGATCATGTCACTAAAGAAAATGTTCCTCAGAGCTATGAACATTCCCTGAGCTAGTGGCGCTTAATGGTCTTTCATGGAATTTTTGTCTTTGTGTTTTTAAAGGTCAAAGAATGTTACTCCCCACTCCTTTATGAGTGTCAGCAGCTGTTGATTCCGTTGGAGGAATTAGAAAAGCAGATGACGTCTTTTTATGACTCACTTGGGAAAATCAATGAAATTATCACAGTTCTTGAGCATGAGGCACAATCTAGTGCTCTTTTTAAACAAAAGCATCAGGTGAGAACAATCCCTTTCAGGAGACAATTATTTTAAAACGTGTAACAAGACCAGGGTATTGCTTACAGTAATAGAAATTCAATTAGGACAAGAAACATTTTTCTAGAATAGTACTACTAACTCAAAACAAAAATACATGTCTTGTCCAAAGATGAAAATCTATTCACTGTCGATGGAAGGGCTATGGGAACTGTTTCCAGGGACCAGTCTAGCTGGACTCAGGTGCAAACCAGGCTCTATTCATCTGACTCTCTAAATTCATTGAGTTGAGCAAAATTAAGAAAAATGATTTGTGGTGAGCACGCAGCTCTCCTTTCTATCAATGGAGGAATATTGTGAGCCGATGGTACTCAGCAAGCTGTTTATAAACATCTGCTGTGTGCACGGGGAAGTCATACATCCTGAACATCAAGTATGGAAGGTGCAAAATTCACTATGTCTCTGTGAAATAAGGGCTGTGTTATAGAGATAGAGCCACATCTGCTACTCTTAACTTCAAACATTAAGGGTACCCATAATCAAAGGACTTTCTGTTATTTCTCTGCTTTGTATTTATTTAATTTTCTTACAGTGTCCACTAGTGATAGACTATATGGTCTATCCTTTTAAAAATACTAATGAGAATTTATTTATATTAAACTTTTTATGAACTTTGTTCATAAAATGTGATCCCTAGCTTTGCTAGTAGAAAGACACTCTAAAAAATTAAATATACTATCTCTATATATTAAATATCTCAAAGATAAATATATATAAATTATATATAAAACATATATAAAAAGAATATTTATACAAAACATATAAATGTTTGTATTGTATATACATATATGCTACTTTCATTCTTATATCAACTTTCTTTGGAAAATCATTTGCTGTTGCTTCCCACACATAACTTTAGGCATTACTTGCTGCCTCACTGATTAACAAAATGGTCAATTCCATATGTGCCTTCATTTCTTGATACTTTGAAAAAAATATAGATGATTGACAGCTAGATAGATATTTTCAATATATATTTGCATATATATAACAAAAACAATTTCTTTCCATGTCCATCTAGTATATGTAACCTCTGTCTTATGAGATCTTTTCTTTGCCGTTTGGAATAGGACAGTTTAAACAGCCAAGAATCTCTGGAAATGTGTTTGATGTGATAATCATTTTTCCTTGTCTCATTTTTAGTAAACAGATTGTATGCATAGCAGTCTCCTACTGAGTGTTGTAGTTAATTGACTTATTTGGTTTATTATAAATGAACCTATCCATCAGAGGAGTGAGAAACTAATGTACAAAAGGTTTACCACCCCATTAATTGAAATAGATTCATGGGAGGAAGGTAGCATCATTAGTAGAAAGAGCCAAGAGTGTCTGGAATGAGTCTGACAGATATTCTGATCTTATATCTAATCTTGCAAATTAGGAAGCTTCGATTATCTTTAATTTTCTTACCTTAAGATGAAGGCTACAATACCTGAGTTTAAAGCTTGTTGCAGATATTACATTAGATACTCCATAATGTGATTAGCATGTAATAAGTGGTAATATTCTTATTATTATCCATAGTAAAGCCACAGTGATTGTACCACCAAACTGCATTCTCATTGTATTGGATAGAGATTATCTTTCATCTTTAGACATGGTGACATTGCCTACATTTCTAAATTTGTATTGTCATTAAATAATCTTTCCATAATTAAAATAACATTTATAGCATTATTAATAATAAAATTTTATAACACATTTTGAACTTATTTTACCCTTTTATTGCCTAAGTCTTCAAAAGGAAAAAGTACGCCCTTATTTTATTTGCCCAAACAAACAAAAACCAGATATTTGCATCTGGATATCCAAAATGGCATCCAAATGAGGAGTTAATATTTTTTCAAAACAGTTGAGGATACTGAAATGCAAATGGTGTAATTCAGGACAAAAAGTAATTCTCTACCTTGTGCTGGACTCAATGATTTCCATCTGTCTACTACCAAAATCGTAATTGCAGGCCACAGGTCAGAGGTGGAAGTGTCTGTAAGTCACCATTGCATCTTGTCCTGCAAATGTGTGACAGCTGCAAGTTTTCCCTAGGTGCATGGGTCTGCTGCCTTTTTAAATTAGGATCTGAACCCTTCCATTTCATTACTAAGACTGATCGGCTGTACACCTTCAAATATTATAAATTTAGGAAATTTACAATTTAGGAAATTTTTATAAATTTATATAAATTTAGGAAAATTATGAAATACATATTTAGTGCATCTCTTTCAGCAAAGTGAATATGCATTGATGCTTAATTTGTTTAGTCACGTTAAAACCTTATCTGTATTGATTGATTTCATTATCGTTCTCTCAATAAACCACAGACCTATCACCTTGCTAGAGGAATGCAGACCTAGACAAATAACTTTTGATGCTCTGTCACTTTCTTAGTGATAATAAAATGTACATGAGATATTTTAAAAATCTCAAAAAACTCTGTGTAACATTTAAATGCCTTATATAATAAAGCACTGACTTCAGTGATTGTTTAAAATTAAGATCTTTTGGCCAGGTGCAGTGGTGCATGCCTGTTATCCCAGCACTTTGGGAGGCCAAGGTGGGCAGATCACAAGGTTAAGAGATCAAGACTATCCTGGCCAACATGGTGAAACCCCGTCTCTACTAAAAATACAAAAATGAGCTGGGCATGGTGGCACGCACCTGTAGTCCCAGCTACTCGGGAGACAGGAGAATCACTTGAACCCAGAAGGTGAAGGTTGCAGTGAGCTGAGATCGCACCACTGCACTCCAGCCTGGTGACAGAGCAAGGCTCCATCTCAAAAAAAAAAAAAGGAAAGAAATTGAGATCTTTTGAAATGTTCCACTGTACTTTTCGTTTTGCTCATCACTGATTAGAAGCCTAAAAGCTATATGGTGTTGCTCTTATTATCTGTAATAGTCACTCTCTTTCTTTCTCCTTCATTCTGTCTTGTAAATAACATTGTTGTGGGGCTTCCTTTCCTCATAGGAACTGTTAGCTTGTCAAGATAACTGCAAGAAAACCTTGACACTTATTGAGAAAGGCAGTCAAAGTGTTCAAAAGTTTGTGACATTGAGCAACGTGTTAAAGCATTTTGATCAGACAAGGCTACAAAGACAGATTGCAGATGTTCATGTTGCTTTTCAGGTAATTTGCTTTCGCTGCTTTAGAGTTGTGAGCTAGAGAAAATGCAGATTGAAGACAAGAAATTCTCACTCATGCTTTTGGTCTTGCTAAAATGTCTCACCTGGTGGTGTCTGGAAACCATTCATTGTCCCACTTGTTTTTTCTAACGTTAATTAATATTGAAAAGAGTGAATTATTCCTATCATGATGAAATGTCTCTTTTCCAAATGCTGTTTAAATCAATAATACTCTCTAAAAAAATGATACTTTCAGTAATGACAAAACAGCATCACATTATGATTGTTTTTTACATCAAGAGTATGGTAAAGAAAACTGGAGATTGGAAGAAGCATGTGGAAACCAACAGTCGCTTGATGAAGAAGTTTGAGGAATCTCGGGCAGAGTTGGAGAAGGTGCTGCGGATTGCTCAAGAGGGCCTGGAAGAAAAGGGGGATCCGGAGGAGCTCCTCCGGAGACACACCGTGAGTCCACCCTTTAGGGGGCAATTGACCTGAATACATGGACAAATGAAATGACCTTGGGTGAAAACCTTAAAAAAGGCATGCTTATCCGATACAGAAGGGGAGTGGGCAAATGAATCAGGGAAGCAGAGACTTTTTAGATATGAGACCCATAGATTTGGTGGGCAAAAAAAAACTTCAGGAGTAGTTGGTGAGCTGATTTGTTCATTGGCCATTCTTATGCTCCTGGAATAGTGGTGAGTCACAGGATAATTCAAGTTCTCCAAATTACTAATTTGTTATTTAGCTTACAAATTCTTCTGTAACTAAAGATTCTTTTAAATAGATATCTCGAGGTGACTGGCTAAGTCATTTGTGCTCATTTTATGCATCCACCATATCGTAGTATAGATACTGTGTCACTTGAAGTCTGGTAGCTGATATACAACTTGTCCCAGTATTGTAAAGCCGTCTTCATGTTTATTATTTAATATCAATATTGAGAACATTATTCATAATGTTCATGAACAGCATACAGAAATAACCATCACTCTGAGAACGTGTGGTTTATCTTTCCTGACATTTCAGTGGTTATTTGTATAAACCACACTCTCAAATGATTTGTGATTCAGCAGGCTAGATTTAGGGTTAATGTCTACAACTGCAAAACACAAAACATCTCATTCAGTTTATTCACCTCTACAGTATGGTACTTTTTGTTCTGAATCACCATTTTTATAAAATAATTCTGCATGCCTACCCCTGAGACTGTGTGAGACTTAGTCATGGGGAGTATGTACATGTGTATTGTCTTCATCTGCTTGGCGGCCATAGCAAAATAGCATAGATGGGTGGCTAAAGCAACAGAAACTTACATTCTCATAGTTCTGCAGAAGGGAAGTCTGAGACTAGATGCCAGTATGGTAGGGTTCTGGGGAGGGCCCTCTTCCTGGCTTGCAGGTGGCTGACCTGTGCCCTCACATGGCAGAGAGAGAGAGCTAGCAAGATTTCTGGTGTTTCTCCTCATAAGGCCATTAATCCCATCATGAAGACCGCAACCCCATGACGTCATCTGAATGTCATTACCTCCCAAAGTCCCCATTTCCAAATACCATCACATTTGGGGGTAGGGCTTCAACATAAAAGTTTGAAGAGGAACACAATGTGGTGCATAGCATGTGTGCCTATGTGTGGACATGTGTGCTTCTCTGTGCACATGTGTGAATGTCACAGTGGCTTATGATGAATCATCAGGCTCTGAAGCACTGAGGTTGGGGAATGAGGAATTATGAGGCTTAATCATGGCTTCCATTGTGTTCTTCTAACTTCACCAAAGGGGACCCAAAGCTCTATCACTTTAGAATCAAGGTTTTGGCATCTCCCCTTGGAAGATGAGATACTCCTTTTGAAATATTCTACCAAACTTGAGAACCACAAAGAATTTTTTTAAAAAGTAAAAAATAGCAGTAGAATTTCAGATGTGATGGCTTCTGATTCGTAACTATAGATGCACAGAGTTCATTCTTCAAAAACAATAGTGGGTGCCTGGAAGTTTTGAAGAGGGCAGCAGCTGACTAAGAGGCTTGTTTAGTGGCATGATCGTGTCTGATGCTACACTCTTACCCACTTTTCCCCACCATGTCAGGAGTTTTTCAGTCAGCTGGATCAAAGGGTGCTCAATGCCTTCCTGAAAGCTTGTGACGAACTCACCGACATCCTCCCAGAGCAGGAGCAGCAGGGGCTGCAGGAAGCTGTTCGAAAGCTCCACAAACAATGGAAGGTGAGTCAGGACAGACCGGAGACACCGTGCGTCCTCAATGAAGGGAGAAGCTTGAGCGTGTTAAGGTCCAAATGTAAGAGAAATTAAGAAACTCATGGAAAGTCACTGTAACTATTTCCCTCATTTAAAAAATCAAAAAACTGGACTTAAATAAAACTTGATAATATATGATAGAATTGTGTTATTCCTATTTGTTGTCAGCATTAATTGTATCCTTGAGCATTCTTTTTGGTTTTCTGATTGTTTTTAAGCTGGGGTGACAAGGACATTTAACTTATTCCATAAATAACATTATCCAAATAACATTCCATAAACTCCTCTCTGCTGAATAAATCTCATTAGGTATACCTACTGAAATCATAAAATATATAGTTTCTGCTCCCAAAAATTTTACCATCTAGTTGAGATAGCTATGATCAAAAAATATAAATGAAAACATTTCTTAGTTAAGAATTCAATGATGAACAAAGCATACTCCTCTAACCCCTCCAAAAGCTTAAGAGTTCAGAAAAGGAGACAATTAGTTGCAAATAATACAAGTATAATATATGATCAATCCCAAAGTGCATATATTTATGAAAGCTTTGAAAGAGGGAAGTGGACCCACTTGGAAGTTGGAAAACAGTGAATCAAGTAACTAGTTGTGAGCTAGAACTTTAAAGAAGTAGAAATGAGAGTAGGCAGGGGGTGACACAGCAATACAGAAGAGAGAAAGCAGGAGAGTGTTCAGGGAGGACACAGGGACCCATGGGAGTCTGCTTGACTTGTGTGTCATGGGCTGTGGAAGAACCATGGGAGATAAGGCTGGGTCTGTCCCATGGAGGCCATCGCATGCCAGATTCTGGAAGTAGCTGTAGCATAATGGAGACCCATGGAAGGCTGTCTTCCTTGAGGTAGACAGAAAGAAGACAGCTCCAGCTGTAGGTGAGCATGTGCTATCTTGAGGTGATACTTCATGTGCATTATATGGAGGAGTTTTGGGGTTCAGAAGACTGGCAGCTGAAACTCTTTCCATCAGGCTACCTCACTTTGTGGATTTTTAAAATCTCATTAACATAAGCTAAATAATTACCCCTGTGCACAAGAAAAACACAGTTAAAGAAGTATCCATTTTACTTACTAATTGCTAAATTTGAAAATTCAAGTGTCTCGTTAAAAAAGAAGGATTCTTAAAGAAATCTAAGCTTTGTTAGATGTCTTTGAAGCATATCATATTGTAAATGTATTATGGAATAAAGACTATAACTGAAGGTTGTATTTTATTACACACACATACACACACACACACACACCTCTATAGGATTTAATCTAGGTGGGACTTTCCATAACCCCACCTCATTTTTCTCATCAGTCATTTCAGTATTCTCTTTCAAGGGTAATCCTTTAAAATGTCATAGGATAGAATTTAGTTAAGATTAATTATGGGTCTAAAAGTAATGATGAAGTTTATGTTTATAATTAAATAGAACATGAAATGTTATGTATTGTTTGAGTGCTTGCTTGCTTGTTTCTCAATGTATGATCTAAGAAAAGAGGATATCGCAGGTGGTCAGCAGCCTGGGCTATTGTTTTCTTTTTTTCTTTTCTTTCTTTTTAAAACATTTTTTCACTAATAAGGTTTCCTTATGTTCTTCCTTTATGAACTGGGTATAATATCTGCCCCTCCTGCCTCACAAGGTCATTGACAAAATCAAAAGTGACACATGCAGGGAAGAGGGTGTGATTTAAATCCAAGGTAAAATCTAAGCTTTTGTACTTACCCCTGAGCCTTAATAATGTAATCTATAAAATGAGAACATGAATATTGTGCAGGGCCAGACATGTGTTAGCTCATGCCTATAATCCCAGCACTTTGGGAGGCTGAGGTGGGTAGATCACCTGAAGTCAGGAGTTCAAAGTTAGCCTGACCAACACGGTGAAAACCTGTCTCAACTAAAAATACAAAAATTGGCCAGGTGTGGTGATAGTGCCTATAGTCCCAGCTAACTCAGAAGGCTGAGAAAGGAGAATCTTCTGAATCCAGGATGCAGAGATTGCAGTGAGCCAAGATCACACCACTGTACTCTAGCCTGAGCAACAGAGTGAGACTCCATCTCAGAAAAAAAAAAAATACTCTGCAAGGCTACTGTGAGAAATAAATCAAGTAATTACTGAGAAAGCACCTAACCCACAGCAGGATGAAAAGATTCACTGTGGTCCCAGTACTTGGAAAAATACAGAGTAGTGAGAGACCAGGTGTGGAAAGTAGTGATTCAGTCACACTGGCCCTAAAAGAAATATGTTACGGATTTTTTGCCACTTCAACTGGGAATGTAAGTAACCGGGAGCATCATCCTAATTTTCTGAATCTTCCTATGGAATGTAGGATCTTCAAGGAGAAGCCCCTTATCATTTGCTTCATCTGAAGATTGATGTGGAGAAGAATAGGTTCTTAGCCTCTGTAGAAGAATGCAGAGCTGAGCTGGATCGAGAGACCAAGCTGGTGCCCCAGGAAGGCAGTGAAAAGATAATTAAAGAGCACAGGGTATGTCTTCCACACCACAATGTCGATAGCCATGTCAAGTCACACTGTTCCATAAAGGATATTGCTGATATTTTGGTTTGGGTATGAAAAAAATTGCTTAATTACCCTACCCTGGTAGTCTGCATGGGAATCTTCCTTTGGTTTTTCTGTGAAAATGTAAAAGTACTATGTGGCTTCTCACAGGGATTATAAAAACATTTATTATACATTAGGTTTTCTTCAGTGACAAAGGTCCTCATCATCTCTGTGAGAAAAGGTTACAGCTCATCGAGGAACTCTGTGTGAAACTCCCAGTCCGGGACCCAGTAAGGGACACACCTGGAACCTGTCATGCGACTCTCAAAGATCTCAGAGCTGCCATTGACAGCACCTACAGGAAGCTCATGGAAGACCCAGACAAGTGGAAGGACTACACGAGCAGGTAGCCTCGGAATGGTCTCTAGAGAGGGGTAGAGTTGAACGTAGTTCTGTTAGTTCAGAGATCGTGACAAAACAAGAAATAACATATTTCATATTTTGAGCTCATATTCTTATACACAAATCTTTTGTTTAGTAAAAAGAATGCGTTTTAGTGAGAATCAGGGTGAGGCACCTTTTTTCCAAGTGACCCAGATGTTATCTCTGAGGCAAAGTTGGCCAATCCCTTTCTCCCTAGTAGCCTCATATATTCGTTTGTCCTCACACTGCTGATAAAGACATACCCGAAACTGGGTAATTTATAAAGAAAAGAGGTTTAATTGACTCAGAGATCATCATGGCTGGGGAGGTCTCAGGAAACTTAACAATCATGCCAGAAAAGGAAGCAAACATGTCCTTCTTCACATGATGGCAGGAAGGGGAGTACAGAGAAAAAGTGGGGAAAGCCCCTTATGAAATCATCAGATCATGTGAAAACTCACTCATTATCATGAGAACAACAGCAGGAGGGTAAGTGCCCCCATGATTCAATTACCTCCCCAGAGGTTCCTCTCATGGCATGCGGGGATTATGGGAACTAAGTTCAAGATGAGATTTGGCGGGGGATACAGCCAAACCCTATCACCTCATATCCCATAAGGGTGGCTTCTGCCTCTATAGGTTAGTGCCTCACCCTGGTGGGGACACATGAGACCAGATGTCAAGTGGTCCCTTTCTTCCTTCAGGTGCTCAGTCCCTAGAACACACCTTTTTCCTCAGCTGAGCTCCCCCACCACCCTGCTTCTAGTAACTGAGCACAGAGGCGGCCACCCCTGCCCTTTAACATGAGTTTCATGTTGAAGGAACAGTTTCCAGAAAAGTTGTTAATCAATTTGGTAATCACTTAATTATTAAATTTCCATGAATTAATTTAAAAAAGAAACAATTCTAATTGTTCTGGTATGTTCTCCTTATAATAAGAAAACACTTATGTTATTTCAGATTCTCTGAGTTCTCATCTTGGATATCTACAAAGGAGACACAATTAAAGGGGATCAAGGGTGAGGCCATCGATACTGCCAACCATGGAGAGGTTAAATGTGCCGCTGAAGTAAGTTCAGGGCCACTATTTGCTAGAGGAAATTTTCCCATAATGGAAAAATAATGTTAGACAATCTAACAGTTGTCTCCTTTATTCTTTCTGAAAAGAAGTTCTTGAAATTGACTTTAAAATAAGTCTCCTCATATTACTCTGGAGAACTGTAGAGTTTTATTCTATTGAATTCTTGGTAGCTTTGAGAATTAGTCATGCTCCATGGTGCCGCAAATATATCTTTAACTAATGGGGAGTCCTGAGTGGAAAATTGCATGCATGGGTGTATAACCCAGCGGAGATGTAAGAATCATCATGGAAAACAAGAGCACTGTGTGCTTTTCTACAATACGTTTTCAGCCATGCAAAAGCCAAGCCACAGAAAAATCAGGGAATTGTGCAAGGTCTCTGGGCATCCTTTCTATTGACATTAGGCTGTATTTGTTCATTTCAACCTCTGTGAGTTGCGGATACAGCCTGAGAAACCCCGCCAGGACCACAGAGCCTCAGGCTCAAACACAGTTTGCATTCTGTCAATGGCACTCCCTCACTCTTAGACACATAACATTGTGAAAAATCTTCATCTTTCAACATTTTTAACCCTTGCAAGTCATAGAATGTATTTCCTTTCTGTTCCTGTCCTCTGAGTTCCTTTTTTTTTTTTTTTGACACAGGGTCTCTGTACCTAGGTTGGAGTTCAGTGGCACCTTCACAGCTCACTGCAGACTCGACCTCCTGTGCTTAAGCAGTCCTACCACCTCAGCCTCTTGAGTAGCTGTGACTATAGTCACATGCTACCATGTGACTAACGTTGGTAATTTTTGTAGGGACAGGGTTTTTCCATGTTGCTCAGGCTAGTCTCAAACTCCTGGGCTCAAGAGATCTGCCCCCATCAGCCTCCCAAAGTGCTAGAATTACAGGTGTGAGTCACTGTGCCTGGCCCTTTTCTTTTTCAATTAAATTATACAATCCCCTCAAATGCTAGTGGTGATCGGTAATGTCATGATATACATATGGAAGGATATCAACATTTGCTACTGGTTGCTTTTATAGTACAAAAAAAATTATATCCTGGAATGAAGAGCTCACTGGTGCCTGGAACTAACAGTTTCCTGGCTCGTGTGTACCCTAGCAAAGCTCTGGAGTGACTCTGGTTGGAGACCCCTGTTCCCCAGCCACCCCAGAGCTTCTGTAGGAAGGACCGGCTGATCTTGTCACTACTCCCTCAGTCAACAACCCTGAAAGACCTGAAGCCCTGGAGTCTTTCTAGCATTTTCTTGTCAATAAAGCCTCCCTTCCTAAATCAGAGCTGTGCTTCCATTTATGCTTCTTGCTATATGGGATATTGGCTTCTAAATGCTAACAAAAATGAAGCAGAAAATGTAAGTCGATAAAGTTAAGATAAATTTTTTAGAGCATCCATAATAATATTCAACAGGTAGACTCCTCAATGAAATAAATCAGCTGATTGAAAAAAAACTTTCATTCTTTTTTGCAAAATACCATCTTCTTTCCAGCTCACAGAAAGTGAGATAACAAAGTGTATGTATGTTATGGTTGCCAATTTTGGCATCTCATAATTTTCCAGAGTATTTTTAGAATCATCCAAAAATCAACTTCATAATTAGATTATTTGGTTAGATAATTATAGCTATCTCAGGTAGATGAATGTGTAAAAAATTAATGTATGTGTGAACATTCATTAGAGATAGATTCCTGGTACAAGTACCAGGGACATACTTAGATATAGATATCTATAAGTATATAATCATGTCGATTTTTTTGATATAGACAACAGTTTTCTTTCAAGCACTTGTGGACTTTTGTTAAAAATATGTACAAAAAGTAAAATAAACAGGCACTGTATTGGTGAATGGATGTCTGGCTCTATTCTGCTTTATCTGCAAGCTTTCTTAGGCTGAGTCTTTCATTGCCGGGAAGTTATGATTTCACAACTGCAGTTTGTTCATCAAAAGTGTTCTCTCATTTCAGGAGATCAGAACTGGTATTACCAAAAGGGGCGAGACCCTCAGCTGGCTGAAATCCAGGCTGAAAGTTTTGACTGAAGTTTCTTCTGAGAATGAAGCCCAAAAGCAGGGAGATGAGCTGGCAACATTATCCAGCTCGTTCAAGGCTCTGTCGGCATTGCTGTCAGAGGTATAGCATTTACTTACACTCTAAACAGACAGTTCTGGGCGAGGCATCTGGAAGGTTCTCTTTCTTCTGGTTGTACTTTAGCAAGTAATTTTATAAAGAAACCATACTTGAAACTGAATAGTTGTTATGCTTTTTTATATGAAGCTTGTTGGGAAAGTGAAGAGGATGGTTGATGTACGATCTGTGCCATTATTGGAAATGGTAGTTCAGGTTCATGACCTATAGCTGAAATATAAAACTTAATCAAATCCACACGTTTTACTCTTATGAAAGCAATTGTTATTTTATGATCAGCTTAAGATATATCATGGAGGCTAAGAATAAGGCTTATGGTCAAACAAATCCAGGGTTAGTTTAAATGTGATAGCCTACTTCCTAGATAACCTTCAACTTACTTAACATCTTAGTCTTGATTTCCTTACTTATAAAACAGGGTTTAAAAATACTCACCCTAAAAGGCAGTGTCATTGATTAAATGCAATAATGTATGTGAAGCACATAGCATAGTTCCTGAAACAGAGTGAATGCTCAATAACTGCTTCCTAGTACTAATAAAATATTCAGCATTTAATCAGTGGGCCAGTAAAATGCATATCTTTCTAAAGTTTTGTTATGCATTTTAATGTTTTTCTATTTTCCTTTATAGATTAAAAAATATAAACCCATCTACTTCATTTCCAGCAGGGCCACTTCCACCATCAGCAAATCAGATTATTGTATAAATCTATGTGTGTGCTTTGGAAGATAATGTAAGAATGTCAAGTAGAATAGGTATTTACAAGTATTTCTTGAAATCATTTAAGTATGAACTTGCATGGAAAAATGGCCTAATGGATGACAACAAAATGACCACAAAGCTCTCATTCTACAAATCTGTAATCCTCCATAGAGATTCCTAATCTGTAAACCTTTATGTTTTCAATCCATTTCAATCTGCTTGAGACTCTAGTGCTGAATTTACATAAACCAAAAATACTCTAAACTGCTTGTGATTTTAGTTATGTGAGAGTTTTTTACATATAAATTAGAGTTTCCTTGTGAGTTTTTGACAAATTGAAAATAGGTATATGATTAATCAAATTTTGGAACAAAATCTGTTTCAATCTTTTGATTAACCATTTTTCAAAGCTGTCAAATTTAGTCAGTTAACACAACTGTACTTTTGGTGAAATTTTGACAATTGTCCCTTTTACTCTTTCCTTCTCTCCTTTGGTGTCAGTAAAAGTATAACAACATTCTAAAAAATTAATGTATATGAAGGTGATCTTTGAGCCAAGATCAAACAAATAGTTTTAATTATTCACAAACTTGTGATATATTTTTTCCCACTAAAAAAAAAAAAAATTGGCAGCCTTTAAAGTTAGAAGTTAGTAGTTTCCCTAACATTTACCAAGGACATTTGCTTTATCTTCCAAGTTCTCTCATGATGTTGCCCCTGGGACGTGTATCAAGAATCTATCCCTAACAAATGTTCGCATACATATTAATTTTTTACACACTCATCTACATTTAACCTTTGTATAAATTATATTAATACACCTTTCCACTGCTTGATCACTTAGTGAAAGCAAAAAGAGAGGAATGGAGAAAAACACATTTTGTTTACAGATGGATTTGTATAAAGTGATGGATTTGCACTTTCAGCCTTTCGTTGATAAAAATTTATTTAGTATTTAAATTAATGTTGAACACAATGTGTTTGCAATTGTCCAGTGTAAGAAAAAAAAAAAGGCCGTGGGTGGATTCACAAGATACAGTGAAGAGTCCCTTATTTCAACAGATTTACGCTGATTTTTGCTGAGATGTGGAGTTTGTGGTTTTCATAGTGTCTTACTGCTGCTTGTTTGGAGAACAGATTGCTCTCCTTGGACAAACTTAAATCAGAAGAGAGTCAAAGAAAAAAGATAGAATAAGAGAAGAAGAAACTGGAAGGCTTCTGTGGAAAATAAATGATAAATGTAAAAATGATGATCTTAGTGATAAAGACGAAGGACAAAGGATGTTGGTAAAACTGAAATAAAGGAAGCAGAAATTAGAAATTAGGAAAGGAAGTTCAAACTTTAGGAAATAATAAGGGATCAAATGCATTAGATGACTACAAAGTCATCAGTTATATTTATTTTTACGTAGGAATATTGGAAGTACATTTTTAACACATACTCTTCCAGTCTCTTTTTCAACTCTACAAATGTTTTCCTATTTGCTTTAAATAAGGCAAATAGGAAAATAAGTGTAAAGCACTTTTGTAATTAGGTTTTCCTCATGCAATTATAATTAAAGAGACGAATGCAACATATATATATAATATATGCAGTTTTGTTATCCTTCCTTGATTGCCAGGTTGAAAGGATTTTTAATATGCCACAGAGCACAATATTTAATGAAGCCTGAAATCCCCATAAATGATTATGAAATTTAATAATAATAGAATAAGCCTGAATGGTATGAGAAAGAATACAACTTAAATATCTGTGTTTATATTTCGAGTGTTTGAGATAGACTTTATGTACACTCCTAAAATATGTAAGATAACATAATCTTCAACAAGAGGAATTTTGATCAAAGGGTACAAACATTAAGTTCTAAGATGAGTAAGTTCTGGGGTCTAATATACTAGTGGTGACTACAGTTAATATTACCTCTTGTATACTTGAAACTTGCTAAGAGAGTGGACCTTAAGTGTTCTCACAAAAAAACAAAGGGAGAAATATGTGGGTGATAGGCTAATTAGCTTAATTTGGAGAATCATTTCACAGTCACATGGTATACCTTAAATAAAATATATGTTTATTGGTCAATCATGCTTTACAAAAAAAATTATACAACTTTCAATAAGTAGCATGTGATTTACATGCTGTTGTTGTTTTCCTGAAAATCTAGGTTGAAAAGATGGTAAGCAATTTTGGGGACTGTGTCCAGTACAAAGAAATAGTGAAAAATTCTCTTGAAGAATTAATTTCCGGCTCTAAAGAAGCCCAGGAACAAGCTGAGAAGATCTTGGATACTGAAAATCTGTTTGAAGCACAGCAGTTACTTCTTCATCACCAGGTAAAAATGCCTCTTTCTTCCAATGAGATTATGTAAAGTTGATTTGCTACTGAAAGAACCAAAGAGATAAATAATATAACTACTGGCTTGAGGGAGTGGGTGAGGGGGGAGTGGAAAGGAACCAGTTGGATGGTTAAAAGAACTTGGCGCTTCTGGGTTTTGCTCTCTCAGTTAAATATTAAATATTTCAGGATATTCTGCAACATAAATTTCTAGAGCTAGTGACTTGATGACATCAAGAAGTTCAAGGAACACTGTGGAGAGAAAATTGATTTAGCTATGAAAAACTGCACAAAACTTGCTAGATTCTCCTTTTCAAAACAGAGAGGAAAGGCATAGATGGACCAGTTGCTTCATATTTGTGATCACTGTTCTTTTGTCATTATGTTAAAGTCTTGCTCTTCAACTTAAACATTGAACATACTTTAGTTTGGGAAATGATGACTTATTTGAAGCACTAGAGCTTTCAGGAGTGTACACTCTTATAAAGGATTAGAACTAGAAATAAAGAAAATCTCGTACATATATTAATAAGAAACTATTTTAATCAACTTAATTTCTGATAGTCTGTTAGTGTACATTAAAAATGTTTTCATAAAAGGAATATATATATATACCTTGTTAAACTCAATATAAAAGGAAATTTAATTCAAATAAAATATTTTAATGAAAAAATTCTAGCTAACCTGATACACAGTAGCAAAATTGTAGCTAATTATATATGTTTATGTGTATACTGTATGCATATATATTCTGTAATATATAGAAATAAAAATTGCATTAAAAGAATGTGTAAAATTTCAGCCTTTAAGCTTTCTAGATTTACTTAATAATTATAAAAAGCCTATAAGTATGAAAAATTAATATTTGATGTTACATTGTTCTCAATAATTGTGAAATGGTTGTTTGGATTTCCATTTACAGATTTCCATTTACTTTAGGTCCAATAAATTTAAGATTATAGATTTTATATTAATAAACGCTTCTTATATTTCTTAGACCGGGTACTTTTTATATGGGTACATTTACTTTGAGAAAATTTATAAGCTGCATATCTGAGATTTGTGTACTATTCTGTTTGAAGATTATACCTCAATAAAAAGTTTACTTTAAGACAATTTCTCCCCTCAAAATCTCAGCAAACTAACCATTCTGAATATGTAAATATAAAATATACTTTTTATTTTTATTTATGGAGTTGGGACAATACTCAGACAATACATATTATTCATTTATTTTTGGAGACAGGGTCTCGCTCTGCCACCCAGGCTGAAGTGCAGTGGCACAATCATAGTTCCCTGCAGCCTTGAATTCCTGGATTCAAGTGACTCTCCCACCTCAGCCACCCAAGTAGCTGGGACCACAGGCATGCACCACCACACTTGGCTAATTTTTAAATGTTTTTGTAGAAACAGGGTCTTGCTATGTTGCTCAGACTGCTCCAAACTTCTGGCCCCAAACAATCCTCTGGATTTGGCTTCCCAAAGTGCTAGGATTACAGGTGTGAGGCACTGCACCATGCCTGGCCATAGATCTCTTAATATTTGCATTTTAATAAAATAAATGATTAAAATTGGAGTTGGGACTTTGTACTTTTAAGCAGAAAATAATTATTTAAGAATAATCATGTCAAACGAATTGTTTTGCCAGACTCTTCCTGGAGTATTGTACACAATGCTAAATGTTCTCCAGATTGGCACACAAATCACTAAAGCCAAATTATTTATGTTGCTTACCATTAAAAACATAACAATATTTATAAATAATGTCTATCTTTGACTAAGATAGCATCTGACTACCATTTCAACTGTTAATCTTAGCTTTAAAATATATTTCGGGCCCACCTTTCTGTACTTATGTTAAGTGTGGGTGTTGATGTTCCTACTTAGCTGTTTAGAGAGCACAATTTATATCCATCTGTTGAATAAATGCTTCCAGCAAAAGACAAAGCGAATCTCAGCAAAGAAGAAAGATGTGCAGCAGCAGATCGCGCAGGCACAGCAGGGAGAAACGGGGCTGCCTGACCGAAGCCGTGAGGAGTTGCAGAAGCTGGAGAGTACTCTGGATGGCCTGGAGCGCAGCCGAGAGAGGCAGGAGCGCCGTATCCAGGTAGGAATCGGAAGTCAGGGGCCATTTAAGCAGAGGCTGGGCAGTGTTCACTTCCGGTTGGCTGGGCAATATTCACTTCTGGTTGTGCCTTATAACACCCAGGGGAATCTTTGTTATTGTCTCTGATGTTTCAGCCCTGTGTTAAATTCTGTGCATGAATCATCTCTTAATCATCACATCAGCCTTAGAGATGGGTATCGGAATTAGCACATTTTGCAAGTGTGGATGCTTAAGAAGAAAGGGTTTGAGGACTTGGTGCTGTATCACACAGCACTGATCAATAATAAAGCCAGGATTTCATCCACACTTGTCTGAATCCAGAAATTTGATCATACCATTTCACTTTTCCAGGAAGGCTTACAGCCACACGTTTATCCCACCTTTATGCTTTATTGGGATGTTGACTCATTACCTTTAAAAATGTTTTTGAGTTTTTGCCACTGCTTACTTTCTCTTTGTCTCTTCATCCCTCTCGCTACCTTCTCCTGTGCTTCTGTTCTTGTTTGAGAAAGATTGAGAGGCTTTTTTTTGGTCACTTATCTACAACTTAAGTAATATTTTTACATTTCTACGACTTTTCAAATGATAACTCAAAAATCAGCAGGGGTCCTCTATTTTTGTAGACGAAAACATTGACATAGGGAAAATAAATTCTTAAAGAAGATACTAATCACCTCTATTCATTTTGACTGTGTGAAATTTAAAATGAGAATTCGCTGAAAGTTGAAGGTTTTGCAAATAAATGAATATGTGACAGTATTTTGTGATATTTGTAACCCAATTATTGTTCTGGTTTTTTTTTTTCAAATTTAGGTCACATTAAGAAAATGGGAGCGATTTGAAACAAACAAAGAAACAGTAGTAAGATACCTTTTTCAAACAGGTTCCAGTCATGAACGCTTCTTGAGTTTTAGCAGTTTGGAAAGTTTATCTTCAGAATTGGAACAAACAAAGGTATATTATGGCTCCTTAGTAGTCAGTATTCAGAAAACAACAAAGCAAAACAAAACAAAATAATTTCTCTTCCATTATTACTATTAATGGTTATTGTTAATTTAATCAATACTATTTATTGATGACCCATTCTTTCAGCATACTGGAGAATGAAAACATAAGTAAGATTAAACATCAAGAAGTAAAATGAAGATTTTATCAAATTGGAAAATGGTTAGTTCCCTAATAGATGTGTATAAAGTTTTTAAAATATGGAGGCAATAATATTTTCTAACTGAACCTTAAAGAGCAGGTAAAACTTAGTAAAGTGGAGTTTGGAGCAAAATACAGACATTCTTTGGAAGGTGGAATGACATAGGACATAAAAGTGTTCTGAATAGGGATTCTATATTGTAAAAGAGAACAGTGGGAAATGAATTTGTAAGGGAAATTTGTCCCATATTTCAGAGTCTTGAAGATGTAAAGCATGACTCTCTAGGCAACATGGAACCAGAGCTATTGAAGGCTTATAAGGAAAAGCCACACGATCAGAGTTGGGCTTTGGATGAATTTTTAGGCAGGTGTAGAAAAGTGACTGAAAGTGTGAAAGACTGGGGTCATGGAATCCATTTAGAAAGTTGTTGCATATGGGCATATGGAAGTTAATATGGGCATAAATAAGGGTGGTGGGATGGCAGTTGATACATAGAAACAGATGCAAAAGATGTGGGGTTCATAGGAAGATAGGGAAACTAACCAGATAGAGTGAATGACGAAAATGGTGATACCCAAGGTTTTGGGTCTGACAGAGACAATGGAAGTGAGATGGGGAATGTGAAAGAGTCCATGGGAAAAGGTGACCAACTTCATTATGGAGGTAATGATTTTGAGACTCCAGTGGGGCATCAAAGAGACAGTGTACTTGGTGAACCCAATCCTACAAGCTCAAATACCCTGGACATTCTAAGCAGACCAATGAATTTGTACCAAGCATTTAGATTTGTAAAGGCACAGGCCCTTTAAGTTGCTATGGTCCCTCTTTGAGATTTATAGAAAGACTGAATTAGTAGAAACATGGGTTAATTGGTGTCTTAGAAAGAAGAGCCTTGAGCCCACCCTTCCCTAGCCTTTAGCAAGAAAACCTTTGTGCTTCTGTTTTCTTACCTACAAAAGGCTTCACTCTCTCTCATACAGTTAATTTTTTGTTTCTTTTAAAAACTTACTGAGGAGGTTTTAGTTTTATAAGACCACAGACTCTTTCAAGTCTATACAATTTTCATCAGCCATTTAATAGAACATTATTTTAATTTTTAATTTAAATTATTTGGCCAGGTACAATGGCTCATGCCTATGACCCTAGCACTTTGGGAGGCTGAGATGGGAGGATTGTTTGAGGCCAGGAGTTGAGACCAGCCTAGCCAAAATAGCAATACCTCATCACTATTAAAAAAAATAAATTATTTCATGTATTAAAAATGTACCAGGTGCCGTTTATGAATACAAAGATATTTATTGGGTTTAATTTTCTAAATGTTTCTGCCCAGGTTCCATCGAGAGTTTCTGACTCCCCTATGATTCCATTTGCACTAATCCCTTTGAATCAGTTTAACTACCTGTAGATTGAAACAGATGTAATCTTTTGAGTCTTGTTATTCAAATTCTCATTTGTTCATAATCTTCCACACTTTGGGATTGATCTAATAACATGAGGTAACATTTATCAAACACGTGCAACATGCCGATTTAATCATTTGACGTTTATCATTGCCTTTAATTCTCAAAACAATCCTCAGAAATAGGTATCATTCTCAATCCTGTTGTATAAAGGACACATAAGGCACAAAGTTGGTGATGAACTCACTCAAGACCTGCAGGTTACTAAATGATGAGGTAGGGATTTCAATCCAGAAGTTCTTCATCCAGAGCCCACACCTTTAACCACTACATTATTTTTTCATTCAGAAAACAAAGCCGTTTTACTAATTGCTTATGTTCACTGCCAATCTAGAGTAGTTGTTCTCCTCTAGTTCTTTGCTCACTTTATTTTGTTATCACAAACCTTTATTCCAGTTGACAGCCCTAGAGTAGTTGTGCTAAGGAACAGTTGTGTAAGGGACTTGAGTGTCCTCTCTGTGCTGGTGTGTGTGTGATAACGTGTTCATAGCAATACTATGTTTAATCTTCAAAATAAGGTATGGCTTTACTGACGAATCAATGAAAATTCAGAGAGATGTGGTCAGAGATCACTCAGCTAATGAGTGGGTTTATTCCCAGATCAATCTAATGTGAGTCAATCTTTACTGGATACATCCTGCTGCCACTCATATGGCTTCTAAGAATGTAGAGATAAGGCCTTACAATGTTATTCTGTTTTTGTTTAATTTTGTTTTTTTATCAACATCATTCTGCTCTTTTGATTTCTCTGCATTGTGCTTTTTCCATACATAGCTCCACAAAAAGCTCTAAAATTGAATGTATTTAAGCATTTTCACACTTTACTTTTTCCATGTTTTTCCTGGGTTCTGAGAAACACTAGCAGAAAGAAAACACTTTATTTTTCGCTTCTGATTATATTCATGGGATTCTAAGAGATCATGTAATGATTTGCAATCTTCACAATTGAATCTACAATGACTGTAAGTTCACATATAGTAACAGTGGGTTCTTTTAACTAAATATCTTGTGATATCAGCAACTACCATATTTTAGTTTACTATAAATCTCTGTACCATAAGGAAGCTGTACTTATTCATTTTTATTCTCTTAAATTGCAAAGTAGTTCTCTGAAGTAACATTGATTTTTTTTTTCTTCTTATAATTTTGAGACAGAATCTCATTCTGTCAGCCAGGCTGGAGTGCAGCGGCCCAATCTCGGACAACATTGATATTTGTTGGCCAAGATCATGATGTTTCTATGATAACATTAAGTTTTTTTAACATGCAGATATAATAGTATATGTAGTAACTCTATCTTGTATGGTATTATGTAATAATTCTAGAAGCTGATCTTACTGAAAAGCTGACTTCTGAGAAATACTGATATTTTTACATTATTCATTTAGGAGAAGGGAGTTGATCAAAATGTAAACCTCCTGAGAGATTTTCTCACATGAGAAGAAATGAGATACCAAGTACATTTTCTTCACTTAAGGTTATACTGGATTTACCTTTTCTAATTCGGTATCAATATATTTACCTGACAAAATTCAGGTAACATCTAATATGTATCAGCCTTATACATACTAAACCAACTTTTCAATTAAAGGAGTTCGGTATTATTGAAAGTAAGTATATGGGCTTAATAAATCATTTTATTCTCAATTTCATATGAGAGACATAAAAAACAATAATCAGGCTGGACGCGATGGCTCACGCCTGTAATCCCAGCACTTTGGGAGGCCGAAGCAGGTGGATCATGAGGTCAAGAGATCGAAACCCTCCTGGCCAAAATGGTGAAACCCTGTCTCTACTAAAAATACAAAAAAATTAGCTGGGCGTGGTGGGGCGTGCACCTGTAGTCCCAGCTACTCCGGAGGTTGAGGCAGGAGAATTGCTTGAACCTGGGAGGTAGAGGTTGCAGTGAGCCAAGGTCATGCCACTGCACTTCAGCCTGGAGCTTGGTGACTGAGTGAGACTCTGTCTCAAAAACAAATGAAAATAAAAATAATAGGTATCTACCAAAACCAATAATCAATATCTGCCAGAGTGTTAGGCACTTTAAAAGGAAGATTGCTAATGGAATGCTAACAGTGACCTTTCAAGAAAAGCATTATCATCTGCATTTTACATGAAAGAGCCTGAAAATAATTCACCAAAGTCAACTAGTGATCCTGGATTCAAGCCTCAGCTTGATTGGGTCAAAACTTAAATTTTCTTTCCACATATGTAATAAATAAGATTTAACAACACTAAGATTAGATTACAGCTCTTTTCAGAGAACCAGTTAACAAAATGGTTTGGTTACTTCTCTCTCTCTCTCTCTCTCTCTCTCTCTCTCTCTCTCCCCCCCCCCCAACCCGAGACAAAGTCTTGCTCTGTTTCCCAGGCTGGAATGTAGTGGGAATGTAGCCATTATGCCCGCTAAATGCAGCCTCTGTCTCCTCTCACCTCAGCCTCCTGAGTAGCTGGGACTGCAGGCATGCACCACCATGCCCGGCCACTTTTTTTTTTTTTTTCCTAGAGATGAAGCTCTTGCCTCCTGGCCTCAAGCAATCCTCCTGCCTCTGCCTCCCAAAATTCTAGGGTTGAAGGTGTGAGCCTGGCCTGGCCAAAGATCACTGGTAGTTGCTTTTGACTAAGATATTACATTAAATAAATAAATGTTTCTATTCATTGGCCTAGAAATCTATTATCTCTATGATCAATAACTATTGATTTTGGTGAACTGGCCTGTAATAAGTTAACTTATTTGTGAATAAATTAATTACTATAATGAAGCGAAGAATTCCAAACATTGAAGCAAAACCAGGAAACAAAAGAGTAACAATTTTTGTGAGTATTTTTGGGTAACTATGGAGGTAAATAGCTGGCTGTGTCTATAAAATGAAAACCTTAGCCAGGGTGGTGGTGCCCACCTGTGATCCCAGCATTTTGGGAGGTCAGGACTGGAGGATTACTTGAGCCCAGGAGTTCAAGATTAGCCTGGGCATCACAGTGAGACCTCATCTCTACAGAAATCAGAAAATTAGCCAGGCGCAGTAGTGCCAGCCTGTGGTACCAGTCACTTGGAAGGCTGGGGTGAGAAAATCATATGAGCCCAGGAGTTGGAAGCTGCAGTGAGCCATGATTGCATCACTGCATTCCAGCATGGGCAAAAGATCAATCAAGACCCTATCTCGAAAAATGAAATAATATAAATAAAGTGCTAACAAAGTGTCTATTTTGGCCATGTGGAAATAAGTCAGTTTTATTGTTAAGAACAACATAAGATGTATGAATCCATCTCTTCTTCCACTCATCTATTCTGTATGCAATATGTGCACTTTATTTGAGGGCAGAGATAAATAATATAAAATGCCTACCTAACGATTGTAATATTTTTTTCCAGGAGTTTTCTAAACGGACAGAAAGTATTGCAGTTCAAGCTGAGAACCTTGTAAAGGAAGCTTCAGAGGTACCACTTGGGCCCCAAAACAAGCAGCTGCTTCAACAGCAGGCCAAGTCAATCAAAGAGCAAGTCAAAAAATTAGAAGACACGCTTGAAGAAGAGTATGTGATTGACAAGTCCTAAACTTTCTTCTCTGAGATAAAGTTTCATACAATCTTTCCTGTACCTTGTATTCAAAAGATTCTTTTAAAATCTCGAAGTGTCTGTGTATTCCAGCATGTTTTGAGGAAACAACTCACAATTCAAAAGAAAGTATCACTAATACAGAAACCAATATCTATCACAGAGCCAAAAAGAAAGGATGTGGGCTTTGCATCTTAAACTGATCATGTTCATGAGAAAGCCATAACTCTCCCATTCTGTGGCCTTTGTACATTGTAGAGAGAATCTTAAAAAAGAACGAATATTTTTTAAAAATGTTATGGTATTATTCTGTTGTCACCAGTTAGAGTGAAAAGGAGATATTTTGTAGTGTAGATTCTAGACCTAAATATACATCACATAGACCATGTGTCTCCAACTTGAAGAAGCTCCTGGAGCTTGTTGACAGTGCCTCGGTTTTCAAGTTATCCTAATTAATATGCTATTTCCAGTAATTAACTTTAAAATCCATTTTATCTTTAAACTTTTAATGTTTGTTTATCTAACAGAAATAACTGTTTGGCCTATTCATATCCTGTTATACGCACAACATACACCAAGAAGTTTGGACAGGAAAAACATGAGGACACAGCCAATACTCCTCAAAATAGTATGGCTAAACATTTCCATTTTACCGTAATTTAATGGCAAATCAATGATATACAACAGCATATTATTATTAAGAAACAGGCCATCATTTCTATGGTGGGTTTTTAAATGTTAAATGTGTTTTTAATACTATTAACGGCTTAAAATTAACATTTTACATTTGCTTAAACTTTAAAATTTGATACATATTTTATTTAAAACAAATTATAACTTGAAATTTTGAGGACTTTATATTATATTAAATATTCTCTCTCAAGTTATGGAAATAGTAAAACTTTGAGTTTATTAGAAAGGAAGCTACTTCTCTTAAGAATAGCCATTTTAATCTTTATTTAATTTAAAAAGTTGCAGTATAATACAGCTTGCATTACCTGTACTGCTGACAGCATTAGGCACATCCAGGGTATAAATTAGAGACTGCAATATTATTTAATTTGACAATCAACGACGCCATTGTATTTTTCTTGATGTCTTCAAGTGCCTTTTGCTAAACAGGGACATTCTTTCACTTTTCTTTTTTAACCCAAAGGCTTATAAGTTCAGTTATATAGTGTTAATTTCTTAGTCTTTTTCTAAACTGAAAGCCATATTTACCTGGCTATACATGTATAGCTAATACAAAATAAAAATCTATAGTTGAAATTTTGTTCACTAGATTTGTTACCAATAAAGCCTAAGTTGTCTAAAAGTAGTGAGGGTGCTCATATACAGGAATTTATAAACGTCTTTTGGAATCAGGACCATATGACATTTATGAAAATGGCTGAAATCACATATATTATACATTTCAGGATTAGCTCTGATAATAGAAAAAGTTCCTTTCTGGCAGCTTGGGATTGAGATCACAAGTTCTTTCTTGATTGATAAAATGCAGTTTATAAAGATCTTTCCATAGAAAGCATCACTGCAATGTCTCTCCTTTAAGAGTAAGAGCATGTCTTCCAGCCAGGTGTGGTTGCTCATGCCTGTAATCCCAGCACTTTGGGAGGCTGGCGGATTGCCTGAGCTCAGGAGTTCAAGAGCAGCCTGGGCAACATGATGAAACCCCATCTCTACTAAAATAAAAAAATTAGCCAGGTGTGGTGGCGCATGCCTATAATCCCAGCTACTCGGGAGGCTGAAGTAGGAGACTTGCCTGAACCCGGGAGGTGGAGATTGCAGTGAGCCGAGATCGCACCATTGCATTCCAGCCTGACGACAGAGCGAGACTGTATCTCAAAAAAAAAAAAAAAAAAAAAAAAAAAAATAGAGCATTTCTTTGGAAACAGGACTATTGAAAAGCTGTGTACACTGAAATATCTTCTGGCATAGTTCACTAAAATGAGTCCTGGCAACAAATGGTCACATGCAGAGTTTAATTAGATTATACCTGGATTCAAACCCCTTTGGACCCAGCAATATTTTGTTTGAAGTGCAGTTCCACTCAAAGCATAGACACTGCCTCATTAAATGTCCATTCTCAGAGAAGATAGAAAAACCTGATACACTCAGAACAAATGTGCATTTTTTTTAGCTCAAATAGTATCAACTTTGAAATGATCATAAATGTCTTCATTATCTTCTCACCTGGTGATTTCAAGGAAAATGTGTTGTTATTCTCTATTAAAATACTGAGTTTTATTTACTTAATTTGGTTAATTTTAGTATTAAAACCATGGAAATGGTGAAAACCAAGTGGGATCATTTTGGCAGTAATTTTGAGACTCTGTCCGCCTGGATAACTGAGAAAGAAAAAGAACTCAATGGCTTGGAAACTTCGTCATCTGCCATGGACATGCAAATCAGCCAAATTAAGGTGACCTGCTCACACGTTCTATTTATAATCCATGTCTAGCTTTTAAGAACTACTTCCTTACATTTCATCAAATGCTGTTTGGTCCCAGGACAAGTCTTTCATTGCAATATGACTATTAAAAGTAAATTCACATAGATTACCAAGCTAAGAGGTCTGGATTGATACTGGGCAACACTTTATAGTTGGAATTGTGTATTAACATTCTCTGACTTGTGCATTCAAAGTTAACATTGTGTGAAATATCATTAAAATATTTTTATGGTTACATTCTTTTCCTTGATTTTGAATTAACCTCAATAGAATGCTCTGCCGATTCATTATACAACATGAAATGTATTCATCATGTACAACTCTAAAATACAAGTCCCACTGTGCAGCTCAAGTATTAGTGTTACTTACCCATACCAGTCACAAGGAGGAGTTTGAAAAGCATCTTTCTTAAATGAAGCAATTCTACTCCATTGCTATAATGTTTTCATTTATGGCCTCGGAGCATGGTCAGAGGTCCTCTGATTTCTTAGCTCTCCCAGGTCTAAAATGACCAGGTGGATAGACTGTGATTGATCACTTCATTTAGACAGTTCAAGAAGAAAAATGGGCTTAAAGCAATGAGCTTGGAGTGTTCATTTCCTTTACTTTATACAAGTTTATACCACACATTTTAAAAATTCAACCACTTTTTCTACCTCAGCTTTTTTTTTTTTTTTTTTTTTTTTTTTTTTTTTTTGAATGGGAAAGCCCTCTGCTATTTCAATTAAATATAGTAAAATAAATACCAAGGTGAGGGAACATTTCACACTGTGACGGAGAACAAGTCATTACCATGTGGAGGGTGGGAGGGTGCAATGTTGCTCAGATGAGATTATCTGCTGTGCAGATCATCCTTGCTTATCACACATATTTTGCAGTCAAGCATACATGGAGTGTCACATCCACAGTCTGCTATGTCTTCTTTGCTATACCAGGATATTTTTCTATTTTGATGTGAGGCTATGAAAGAATATGCATTGTTAAAATTGTCTTTAAGAGTTGTCATTTAATCATTTTCACTAAATTCTAAGAAAAAAAATAGTAAATTTAAATAGTTTTGTCTCAAAAATGTCCCCTTTTGAAAATTAACATACATTTTTCAACGTATGTATTCTTTCTATAATTCATTTACTATTAATTTTGCCCTTATTCCAGGACTTTGGAATACGTCAACTATCAAATGTCATCTCATTGTTATTCTTCAGGAAAAAAAGATTATATTTTTTTTAAATAAATATTCTATCATCTACTTTTGTCAGTCTAGAAATACATTTCAATACATTCAATAAGGCATTTTTTAAACTCTCTGAAAGTGAATATGAATACCAGGAAAAAGATATTTGCTAGAAATTAACAAGGATACAGTGGCATACACTGTCCTGTAGAAATTGGTCTATTAGGTTTATGTTTTATTTCCAAACAGAAGACTCATTATAGGAAATGTTAAAAACATAGTAACATTTGTAGTAGTGTTTTCCCTTTAAAATTATTTTAGGATTATCAGTAATGAAGCATTTGCATTGCTGGAAGATAAATACACTAAGCCCATTTTTGTTCATTATTACAGGCCATTTCAAACGACTGACTTCTTATTCCTAACTTATAATTGATAAATGATAAGAACATATACTGGGTTCATCTTCTTCTCTTAGATGGATTTATTTTTACCACAATCCAACAATATGCTCAAGTGATTTGCATATAGGAATTTGTATTACTCTAAGAACTAAGAGCTCTGTTCTTAACTAAGTTTGTTTCACTGATGTGTTCCAGCACCTAGAACTATTATTAGTGCTTTGTAGACAACCTATATTTGTTGAATTTATGATTAATTCTTCCAAAAAATATAATCTTAAAAAAACAAAATGAAGAAAGGTTGTATTAATGCTCAAACAACAAATATTGATGAGCTATACCACTTCATTCATTCATATGAAAAAGAAAAATAAGTGACGCATATCCAACATTTAATCTTATGTAACTTATTTCTGATTGTCTCAACTAGGCAGAAATTATTTCTGACTATGGTGTCTCATCTAGACAAAACTCAAAACTTTATTTTTTTTCCTAGGGTAATAGTATTTTCCATTTAAATTACCTGAAACTGAGACTTAGTTGAATATTTGATGTTATTTTCATTGAATAATTTGGCCCTTTTTCTCAGAGAAATAATTTTTATCTTCTTATATACAAACAAGCTTCTATGTTTGTGAGAGATACTCCACAGACTCACATAAACACATGTACACATACACACACTTCCTTCACAGTGATCAGTATTTTTCAGCTGTTGGCTCACACATAAAATGTCCTTTCTTCCCCCAATTGAAATAAATTGAAATGACAGTATGTGGGCTTTTCCCTGTCAAGTACATAGCAATGAGGTCCCTGGATCAGCAGCCTCAGTATCACCTGAGGATTTGTTAGAAATGAAAATTCTTGAGCCCTACCTTAGACTTACTAAGACTGAATCCTGGAGAACAGGAACCAGATGATCCTAATGCATTCTAGCTTTGGAAACCACTGGCATCAAGAACAGATGATAAATTTGAGAAAGAAAAACTGATTTTAGGTAGGTGTACAATCATTAAACCTTTTAGTAACATATGAAATACTCAACTGCATTTCAGAAAAATAAGTGAATGTCAATATTTAGCATTCTAATGAGTTACTGAAACACAATGCTTCTTTAGCTCAGTTATTTAAAATGCCTAATTTATAACATAAGCAGATAATTCTCTGTATCTTCAGAGATATGTAAGTGTCCCAGGGACATCTCCTGGGTTACTTCACTGCAAGCAAGAGTAGTTATTTCTCCTTATTCTCTATTCAACAAGCACACCCCCATCACTGTAATTTCCAGACATTTTCAGTATAACTCACCTCCCCAACCACATGGTGTTTGCTCATAGCTGCGCTCAAACCATCCAAGTCTTCAAATATTCCCTCTTTGCAGATGATTATATCATTTTAGGAAGCCAAGCTTGCTCAGCCTACATTGTTATTTTTCTTGTTTTAACTAATAGGTCACAATTCAGGAAATAGAAAGTAAGCTCAGCAGCATTATAGGATTAGAAGAAGAAGCCCAGTCTTTTGCTCAATTTGTTACCACTGGAGAATCTGCTCGAATTAAAGCCAAGCTCACACAAATAAGAAGATACTGGGAAGAGCTTCGAGAGCATGCACAGTGTCTGGAAGGAACAATCCTGGGTCATTTATCCCAGCAGCAAAAGTTTGAAGAGAACCTTAGAAAGGTAAGAAGTGGTCCATGCATACTTAAGTTTACGTATTCACACTGTATTTGCAGGTAAATACAATGAGCACTTCACAAATCGTGGAATAAGAAAATGACATAATTTGCCAATCATCTACCAAGGTGTCAATGAAGAGTAAATTTATAATTATTTATATGGCACCTTTTTTGGTGGCATATGAGAATGTTACACATTGCATTCAGTTAGTCATTAAGAACAGTTATTTTCCTTTCAAATAACAGGACACAATGATTTTAGATGTTTAAAGAATGCATTTTATAATTACATTGAAAGTTATCCAAAAAAGGTAGGTATGCTGTTTTCTTAATAACCTTTTATTTTTTGCCTTGCTATGTGTTCTTCCCGCTGTTAATTTTATATTGCACCAATGTTTTAGATCCAGCAATCTGTGTCTGAATTTGAAGATAAACTTGCTGTTCCAATTAAAACATGTTCTTCAGCTACAGAAACATACAAAGTTCTTCAAGAACATATGGTAAGAATATGCTTCAACATTTCTACTATTTACCAACTTAAAAATTTGATAATTCTCACTTAAAAAGAAAATAGAGTAAACTTTTAATGAAAATTGAAATAGGAAAAATGTTTATATTAGTAAGTATATAGATCTAATATTCACTTTATATAAGATGTAAGTGTGCAAATAAATTTTTATTAAAGATGTATATTAAAGGAGTATTCATTTCAAATTAATTTCTCTCTTTTAATTAGAATATATAACATTTTCAGAGTTTAGCTTTAATAAATGCTGTTACCACTTGCCAGCATTATAAACAAAAGTATATTTGCAAGGAAAAATATATGTGTATAGCTATCTTCAGATTTTAACCCACTATACTCAGATGTTTAAGGAATGTATCCTCACTGACCTGTTTCCAACGACTGGTTTTCTGGTCTAGTCTCAGAACTGATTACTGCAAATCTTCTGCAAGGCAACAAACAGATGGCTCTGGCAGAATTTGAGGGGAAGAACAAATGGGGAGAATTATACACAAAGAAGTACTACCATATGTTAATTAATAAATAAAAATATAAATATGATTCCTATTGTACATGCATGTGTACATGTCCTAATGCATATACATTTATAGAGGTGTACTTGATAGAAAACAACCCGTTGACATAGGCACATCTGGAAGAGGGAGGAAGATTTCTATTGTTAAATATTTATAATGAGACACTTTTGTGTTACTTATTTGTAATTTCTTTATAGAAAAAAATGAGGAAAAGTAGGAGAATTCAGTGTGATGAAATTATTTTTATAGACAGCTAAGTTAATAACAGAGTGCCAACTAGGCTAATATTGTATTTTTCTGATATTTAAATTTCCTAAAGCAAGTGGTTTTCTAATGAAAGGACATACCTCTTAGGTTTCTAATGAAGATGAAATGAGTAAATACATGGGATGCAGGTAATGCAGTGCTGGCCAGATTCTGAGGCACTGTCATTGTTATTATGATTTTTGTTGAGGTAGACAGCAGCTTCTTCAGCCATAACTCTTTTTATATGTAGTTCTTGTAGTGATTATGGTAAGTTACATGTGGTTTTTGTAAGTTAAGGACAGGGTTTTTAAATACTCACATATTTAGCATAAAATGACTAATCATCCTTTACAAGTTATCTAAATTGTTAAGGAAAAGTGAATGTTTTCAGGTAAATAGCAGCACATTCTTATTTGGAGAACTCTCCATTTTTGATTTCTCTCATTTTTGATTTCTGTATTAATGAGATCACTTTTTTTCTCATTTTCACTATGTCTTGCTGCAAATCATGGGCACAGACCTTTTAAAAATATTTAACTTTTATTTGTTTTCAATGGTGCACATGTGATCATTTAATACATTCAAATAATTTGTAAGAGTAAAATCAGTGGAATTGGGACCTTCATCACCTAAAATATTTGTGTTTTACTTATGCAAGGAACATTCTATTTTCTAGCTACTTTGAAACATAGGATAGATTACTGTATAGTCCCCCGACTAATCTATCAAACAGTAAGTCTGATTTCTTCTATAAGCTGTATATTTGTACCCATTCTTAGTACCATTATTGTTTATCATGACTGAGGGAAAATATTTTGTGATGATGGGTGTCAAAGCAGGTCTCGTTGGCTCCTGTCCTTTCATTGCATTCTTCTCGAACTCTTCTTAGGATCTCTGCCAGGCCCTGGAGTCCTTGAGAAGCCCGATAACCGCCTTCTCAGCCAGTGCCAGAAAAGTTGTGAATGGAGACTCCTGTGTTCAGGAGGCTGCGGCTCTACAGCAGCAATACGAGGGCACCCTAAGGAAGGCGAAGGAGAGACAGACTGCACTGGAGAACCTGCTGGCCCACTGGCAGAGGTGAGCAGCATTTTTCCTTGAGTTGCTGCCACTATTAAATAGGAAATTCTGGATTAGCGGTTCTTTAAGTGATGGGGAATAATTATCCCAGATGCAAAACATGTGAACTTGTGGGTCTAGCACAGGAAACTCTTGATCTTTGTTGTAAGTTGAAGATTCCCAAGAGTGGAGAGGATGTATGTGGATCTTTATATATTACCCAACAGAAACCTGAGTGCAGGGATACACAGAAAATGAAAGGAGTGATCTTTGTGCTGTCACATCTAAGACTGAGATAACTGAGACTGTATTATTTACTATGGTTTGTGTTGGACCCTCCAACTTCAGAAAGGTTTGATCTCCTAGCATGATAATTTTCAATGAATTTGTTTCTGTTCTCTGCTTCCTTTAGGCTAGAGAAAGAACTATCATCCTTTCTGACTTGGTTAGAGCGTTGTGAAGCTATAGCCAGTTCCCCAGAAATGGACATTTCTGCAGACCGAGTCAAAGTGGAAAGTGAACTTCAGTTAATTCAGGCAAGTTCAAGGAAGTGTGAGGAAAGAAAAAAAAATGCTTTTGTTACAGTTACATTATTTTTTTAAATAAAGTAATAAAATAAATAAATTTGTATCTTCCTTCTTGCATTGATTTTGTGATTCCTGACGCATCATTTGACATCAAGTTGTTCCGAAAAGAAGAAACCAACCATGACCTGAAAGGCAGAGAAACTAACAATGAGAACTTAGTGATGATCAGTTTCTATGATGTCTTAGAAAATCCTGTAATGGAATGTCTAGCATCTGAATATAAATGATTTGGCAAAGGAGTTGAGGAAAGGATGGGTAGGAATATAGATGAAAAGAGGTGGGCTATCAGTTAATAATTTCTGAGGCTAGAAATAGGTATAATCTCTCTACTTTGGTATGTATGTGAATTTGGGGCAATAAAGGTTGTTCTTTTAAAGAAATAAGAAATAAGATGTAAAAAGAAGTCACTGTAATGATTATTTTCGTGCAAGAAAAAAAAGAATGAGCACAAATATAGGTAATGGGTAGAAAGACAAAGTTTATTTCATACTTGAAGAAGTCAATTTTTTAAACTAAAAGAAAGGAAGTCTTTGAGTATAATTGAAGCTAAAGACAATGTCACTGATTTCTAGAGATTAAAACCTTGCCTTAAACAATGCTATCTATGCCAGAAAATCCAACAGTCAAAATTGTTTCTCAAAAGAGATTTGTTGCATTACAGATTTATATTCCGACTTTCTCCCATCAACTTTCATAAGACATTTAAGGGAAGCTATGTTCTTTTACTTTTGTAACTGCTTCTCTGAAAACTCTGTCACCAGTGTCTGTAGCATCTGAATCTGTTGCCCCACTTTTAAATGTTCTCCTTCCTTGACTTGGGTGGGTACTCCATTCTCCTGGTTCTCCTGACTTTCTGGTTTATTAAACACTGATGTCTGCACTCATCTTCCACCAAGTCCCTTCTCAGAAACCCATAGTGACTGTTTCCTGCCCAGAGCATAAAATAAAGGGTAATCCCGATCTACAATCTGGTATCTATCTTCTTTCAAATATACATGGGGTGTTCCCAGAAGTGACATCACAGCTCTTTGTTTTATAAATGAGGACATTGACACACGGCTATCTGGGCATTAAAACTGCTGCTGCACATCTCCACATGGAAACTAGGTGCCATATGACTGAGAGGACTGCAAACTCTGTTGCCTCTGCATCCTGACATTGCATCAGTAAGGCAACCTCACCTTGTGGGCTGGACCTGACTTGTGCATTCCCACCTTTTGGCTCTGCATCCTGCCCCGTTTCTCTCCTTTGTACCCAGTGTAAGCAGCAATTCTGCTTCATGGTCTTACCTGTCATCCACAGGCTGTGTGTACCTTCCTCTAATCCCTTTAGTGATCTTGCATGTATTACATGTGTGGCCTTACTAGGAAGGGAAGGAAAGCATTTCCACAAGCATCTACTTACTGTCTGCTATGCTGTACCTACCATTTTACTTAACATCTTTTTTTTTTTGTTACCAATCTATTGGAGTGTTTATATTTTAGCTTTTATTAGGTAGGAGCCACAACTTTTATGCACCTCACAGCCCTTAAGAGATTCACTGCCTGATTAAATTTTTTAAATGAAGGAGTTCTATTGCTTAAAAGTAGAATGAAGAGCCCTTAAGTTCTCCCATTTTGTCTAATCTAGTCTCTAAACAGAGAGGGAGAACATGTCCCAGGCTACAATGCATCTCTCTTACGGTTAGCTATGCATTGATTTCTCTGGCAATGGTTTTTTTTTTTTTTGATTCTCTTTGCCTACTCAGTCTCTTCGTCCTGAAAGAAATTCTATAGCTTCTTGATTTGCCTAACTTATAACTCAGACTCCAGAAAACATATTCAGGTTTCAGCCATATATTATTACTTGATTTAGAAATGGATCCACTTAACCTTTAATGGAATGGAACCAAATTCCATCAGAAATGGATCTCCAAGTGGATCCATTTCTAAATCAAGTAATAAAAGCTCTCTTCAGCCTGGCCCCAGTGACTTCCATTTTGCAAAAATGCAAATCCTTTGGGCAAGAATCCCCTGTGTTGCATGGTCCTTACTATTCATTCATATCGGGGTGAGATCCATAATGTCTTATTTGTTTCAGGCACTGCAAAATGAAGTTGTATCCCAGGCCTCATTCTATAGCAAACTTTTGCAACTGAAGGAATCATTGTTTTCAGTAGCCTCCAAAGAGGATGTGAAAATGCTGAAACTGCATTTGGAGCAGTTGGATGAGAGATGGAGAGATTTACCACAGATAATTAACAAAAGGTGGGTTCTAAAAGATAAATCTTCCAATATTGTTCATTTGTTTTTAAATGATGATCATATAAATTAAGAAAGCATAGTTTTGTTTACTTTTATTTAATTCCAACTACTCAATTGATAACTGCAGAAGGGAAGAAAACTGTTGTTTTGAAAATCAAGGTCCACAAAGCTGAGCATTTCTAATTAATCCCAATTCACAATTAGTCTTAAAATAAGGGCAAGTGATTAAACCAGTTGAAATAGATGAAAGAGAGTAGGATTACTAACATTTGTATTATTTATTGCATAAGCTGTTTTGTGTGGGAAAAATGCATGGTGGCTCACACCTGTAATCCCAGCACTTTGGGAGGCTAAGGCGAGTGGATCACCTGAGGTTAGGAGTTTGAGACCTGCCTGGCCAATGTGATGAAACCCCCTCTCTACTAATAATACAAAAATTAGACTGGTGTGGTGGTGGGCACCTGTAATCCCAGCTACTTGGGAGGCTAAGGCAGGAGAATAGCTTGAACCCCCAAGGCAGAATTTGCAGTGAGCCAAGATCACACCATTGCACTTCACCCTGAGCAACAAGAGTGAAACTCTATCTCCAAAAAACAAAATGAATAAATAAAATAAGGAAAATGAAAGGAAGATTTAGAAAACCTTAGTTTGGAAGCTCATAGCCCAGAAAGAATTCAGGATTCTGAAGTCCAAATTGTGAGAAAATAATAAAAGCTCAAAAACAATGAACAAAGTTAGAATCTAACAACATGCATACTATAGTTTTTTTAACATAATGTTCTCTCTCCAGTCCCCCATTTCTACCAAAGACAAATGATCATAGGACTAAATTATTTGCAAGATAAATTTTAGTCTTATTATGCTTGGCCTAATTATCCATATAAAGTGCAGCAAGGCCAGTGATTGGCCACATAGGCTTTTTAAAAATTGGCTTTGCTGGTACTTTCTTCATAAGAAATCTGAGATTAAACCTTCAAAAGTCTCTCAAGGTTAATCTAGCCAAAGATTTATCTGTGCCTACAGACATCCATATGAATTGGGTGAATTCATTTCTTCTCAAGGTCCCAATATAACTTGAGATTTCTGGGTCTTTCAGAAAGTGACATTCTTTAGTTACCACAGGTCACAAATTTTATAAAGGCATCACATAGAAAAGTATAAGGCCAATCTTCCCAAGGGGCTCTTCATTGGTTCTATAAAGTTGACCTCAATTCCTCAAAGCAGTTTGATAATATCTAAAAATATGCCATTCCAGTCAAAGCCTTGGTAAAATAACCAATGTATCCAATTGTATCCTCTTGCAAAACATAGTCTTATTAAACATTTACAAATAACTATATTACCATACATAAAGAGTACTCACAAATGGTTTCCAAATTCTGGAGAATCAAGTAGAGAGAAAAAATATGCTCTGCTCAAAAACTATACTTTGCCCAATTTGCTATAAGCTATATACATTTCAAAGGGGAAAAAAAGTTATCTTGACTCTGGAAATGAAAACATAAAAAGGATAAGCAATGTTTCAAACAAAAAGCCATTTTAAAAAGTATTTCTGGTCTCTGTTAGTTCAGTTCCATGTAATTAACTCTTTTTCTGCTTGATGTTGGGTTAGCAAATCTCATGAATGTATCAACTTTTTAATTCAAGTCCTGGAAGTTTTTTTCTTTTAAGACAGAGTCTCACTCTGTTGCCCAGGCCTGAGTGCAGTGGTGCAATCTTGGCTCACTACAACCTCTGCCTTCTGGGTTCAAGCGATGCCTCAGCCTCCTAAGTAGCTGGGATTATAGGTGTGCACCACTGCACATGGCTAATTTTTGTATTTTTGGTAGAAATTGAGTTTTCCATGTTGGTCACACTAGTCAGTGATCAACTCCTGACCTCAGGAGCCTCAAACTCCTGACCCCAAGTGATCCACCTGCCTTGGCCTCCCAAAGAATTGGGATTATAGGCGTGAGCCACTGCACCCCATTTTTTATCAGCCCAATAGTATAATCTCCAAAGTTATCAGAAAATCTGTATTTAAGAGTACTGGTAAGAGTCCTTTCCATAAATTTCCTTAAAGAAAAAGCAAATTTTGGATAGCAGCTGACTATAAACCACTTTTTGAGAAGAATAAAAGTAAAACACTAATTGTCTATAGATGACAAAAGTCTTAGGATAGCCATGGTTAGAGATACAATTGATTAAAAATTTTGGTTACTTACATGGCACACAGCAATTTAACGTAACAATAATTATTACTGATAACATATACTAAGTCATCAGAATTCTAGGAATTTCATTCCGTTTTGGGATATATATTGTGCTGAGAGGGTATCCACAGATTAGATGTTCTTATAAAGAAAGGAAAAGACGAAGAATGCCTTATAGAACCATAAGGGTGGACGGTGGCAATGTTAACTGAGACAGGGAAGATTTTGAGTAAAGCTGGATTTGGGAAGTAAAAATCATCAAGAGGTATAGAGTGTTCATGTATGACAACATTGCTTTGCCCTTGGGTAAACTTAATTCCCAAAATATATTATTAATCCTTTCTGTTCACTTACGGGACATTTTAACTTTAATACTTTGTCTACATAGGATTAATTTTCTTCAGTCTGTGGTTTCTGAACACCAGCAATTTGATGAGCTGCTGCTTTCCTTTTCTATCTGGATCAAGCTGTTTCTCAGTGAGTTACAAGCTACTTCTGAGATTAGCATAATCGACCATCAAGTAGCTCTTACTCGACACAAGGTAAAGTGTGTTCTTTTAAGATTGAAGAAGAATTTTTTCATAAAAGAGAGTTCTCAAATTAAAAAGACATGCAACACTTAAAAAATTTTAATGGTGGAAACAACTTTTATTTATATGAACATGGTTTAATAATTGAGTATATGAATTAAAGCAATAAATTATGCAGACAAATTAAGCAGATAAAGCCACTTGAGATAAAATTGGCAACTTTCTTAAGAAACTGTCTCTTCATAGGGGAGCAAATGATTTCTAGTATAAAGTGATAAGAATGTCCCTTTTTAAGTTTCCTGGTTTGTTTTAATTTCAATTCTGAATTCAAATACTTTAACTATATAGTTTTTCTGAATTACTGTTTGCTTTATTTCCATTACAATAGAAATAAAACAAATAGTTAAATTTATTTTTCTTGGTCCAACTGTATAATCGCCAAAGTTATCAGTACTTCTAAGAGTCCTTTCCATGAATTTCCTTAAAGAAAAAGCAACAGCTTTATTTAAACAAATTTGTTTTATTTCAGTTACTATTTGTTTCACTTCAATACTGAAAACTAATACTGAATTCAAATACTTTAATGGTATAGTTTTTCTGAATTACTATTCAGCTTTAAAGTAATTTAAAACATTTCCCTTATTTATAAATTATGCATGTGAAGGGTGAAAAGAACTTTCCTCTGCCCTCTGAAGGTTCAATTAATTTCAGTCTATGAAAGAAACTGACAATATACCAATTAACAGGAGAAATGGCAAACACATTTATTATGTGCAAATTGTATGGGAGCCCCACAAAATGTGAGACTCAAAGGATAACCAGATGACCAAAGTTTTTATGCCATACAGAAAGAAATAGGGGCTGGGGCTTCAGGAGAATGACAGGGACAAGCTATGGAAGGGTGAGGGGAGGAAATGCACCATGACCAAAGGCTGTCTTATCATACAGAAAAAGCTTCTCAGGTAGCATACCTCAGAATTACAGATGGCAGCCTGTGCTAAAAGTCTCTTTGAGTGGGATGTCAGACTGTAAGGGACTTTCCTGTGAGTTAGTCTTCCCTAGTTGATGATTATATTTTTTTCTGGAGGAACTTTCCTTATTCAGATAAGGGAGCATCAAGAAAAGCTCTTCTTTGAATTTGCTGCTCCTCAGGTTCTCTCAGTTTAAAGTCCAAAGTAGCATATTTTAGGGTATCACTTTCTGAGTCCCAACACATTATAACTATTCTGGCACCAGAAAACATTGGAAAATTCAGATATTGATCATAAAGCATTGAAATAATGGAGCTAAGCTACATAGTACACATATAGCAACACTGAACAATAAAACATTTCTTATTCACTGAGTGTTCACTCCTTGCTGCGTTTGCTAATTGATCCTGTGGCAGGGAAAAGCAACTTTCTCCTACCTTCAGGATAGGAGGTAGTTTTACATCTTGGAGGAAGATACCCAGGGAATTTAGGCTCTACCCTCCAAAGAGACTGAGAGAGAGCAGCTATCTTCACTTCATTTCAGAGAGATGGCTCCCTGGTCCTTCAGAAAAATATTGCAGAGGTGGAAAACTGGCCAGAGCTCTAAGAAGATTAACCTCTCAAAGGGGCAGAGAATGAACTTACAATTACAAGTTTTCTAAAGTAAATGCTCTAAGCAAAGACAGGTCAGGATCTGCAGTCAAGAGGAAGCTATACTGTAGTCAAAGTGAGGGGAGCCTTAAAGTCGTCGTTGTCAAGATGAAGATAGGTGATCATTTCTTTTTAATGAGAACCATGATGAGAATGTTGCCAGTTTTCTGCTAGATTTTAAGCACGATTTATTGTGAGCTAGTCAAATTCCTATACAGCAGTCTTGCATAAAATATAACTCTGATTTGAAACTAATTTAATTGAAAAAGATTTGTTCATGGATTTTGTGGATAGAAATTGTTAGTTAAAAAAAAGAAACCTTAGATTTTGAAAGACGTGTATGTGTACACATATACATCTTCTAAATGTTTAAATTTAAAGTTTTTAAATACATGCATCTTTTAAAATTTAAAAGTTAAGATATAAAAAAATATAAGATACCTAATACAAATATTTGTATATAAATATATACATATATGCATCTTTAAAATATTAAAATTAAAATGTAAAATATATATAGGCATCTTTAAGAATCTTCCAATGTTTTTATTTTTTTAACTAACAATTTCTATCCACAAAGATTTTTTTTTCAGAGAATTAATTACATAGTTCCAAAACAGAGTTGTGTTTTATATGAAATATGTGTATCAGCAAAACAGAAAGTTTTGTGAATTTTCTAAGATTCACTGTAGATGACCTTTAAGTACTACACTATCCATGGCACTTAAAATAGAACTTCACATCACAAATCCTGTAGAATATCTCTGTTGTAGACTACAGTGTATCAGATGAATCAATAGTTCTTTCTTCCCTTCCAGGACCACACAGCAGATGTAGAGAGCAAAAAGGGCGAATTGCAGAGTCTGCAGGGTCACTTAGCAAAGCTGGGTTCTCTGGGCCGAGCTGAGGACCTCCATCTCCTGCAGGGCAAGGCTGAGGACTGCTTCCAACTCTTTGAGGAGGCCAGCCAGGTTGTGGAGAGGCGGCAGCTTGCCCTGTCCCATTTGGCAGAATTCCTCCAGAGCCACGCCTCTCTGTCCAGTGTTCTCCACAAGCTGAGGCAAACGGTGGAAGCAACCAACAGCATGAATAAGAACCAGTCTGATCTGATAGAAAAGAACCTCAATGATGCTATTCAAGATGCTAAAGCATTAGAATCTACTGCTGTCAGTCTTGATGGCATTCTTTCCAAAGCCCAATACCATCTGAAAAGTGGGAGCTCTGAGCAGAGGACTTCCTGCAGAGCCACGGTTGATCAGCTCTTTGGAGAGTTAGAGAGGATCCAGAACCTTCTGGGAACCAAGCAGAGTGAGGCAGATGCCCTGGCAGTGTTGAAAAAAGCATTCCAAGACCAGAAAGAGGAGCTGCTGAAAAGCATTGAGAACATTGAAGAAAGGACTGACAAAGAACGATTGAAAGAACCTACTCGCCAAGCTCTTCAGCAGAGGTAAAGGAAACTGTCACAGCCACCTGTCTCTTTTATTTTGTATTTGTTCTGGAATTAACTTTTATGCAAAATTTAATTAGTACCATGAAAGGAAAATAAAAACTCAGGATCCCAATTCACTCTACCAAAAGAAGGAAATATAGCTGAGAGCTGAGTCATGCAAGAAGCTGCCTTCCCTTTTGTTCCTAAGCAGAGAGGTATAGAGAAAAGGTTAAATATCTCCATAGGTAGCTACTCTACGTGTTCCTTATCTTAGGTAAAGTGCTGATTTAATGAGCACGAGATGAATTCATAATTGACTATTCACTGCCTACTTCATTTCTCTTGCAACACATGAATTAACCTTATGCTCTCTCTTTCCCCTCCAGCCCACTTTCCCCTTTAAATGTTGAAGCCCTCAAAATCCTCTTTGGAGAAAGGTATAGAACACAGACTGATTCTGTGATTTCCTGTTTGTTTCTTCCAGGCATGTCCTTAACCTTGGCGACATCAACTTCTAAGTTGATTGAGAACTGTCTCAGATACCTTTTTGTGTGCAGTACCATATTTAGCAACTTTTTAATTTTTTTTACCAGTTTGAAGATAAGATTAATGACTAATTTGACACTTGAGAAGTACTAAAATTTCTTTGGATTCCTTAAGGATTTCCCTAAAGTCTGTTTATGAGCAAAGAACATGTAGATCCTATTATCTATTTTTTTTTTTTTTTTTTTTTGCCAATCAGTTTGAGCTTATAAGTTTGCTCAGGTTAGCCTTGAACTCATGACCTCGCCTTCGCAAGCGCCGGAGCCACTTTGGACCCCCCTATTATCTTTTTTTAAACAATTTTTTACCGATGGGAGAAGGACACATCTTCTATTACAAAAATGAAGGCAGAAGAGAAAGGGAGTGATCCCAGTAGTTTCCGTGGTAAAAATGTAGGAGGGAATTCCTTGCTGGTGGCTGATAGCCTCTTGGTAAAGACTGCCGTAAGCTCGTTAATTCAGAGGCGTGGTAGATGTTAGAAAAGAGAAAATGGTGTGAAACTTCTCTTGTAGAGAGGAGCTTAGGAAAGTGATGAGCTGCTGTTTGAATTCTGTGTTTATTTAAAGTGAAACCAAAGGGCTTGGCAGAGTCAACTACTTTTTTTTTTTGAGATGGAATTTCGCTCTCGTTACCCAGGCTGGAGTGCAATGGGGTGATCTCGGCTCACCGCAGCCTCCGCCTCCTGGGTTCAGGCAATTCTCCTGCCTCAGTCTCCCGAGTAGCTGGGATTACAGGCACGCGCCACCATGCCCAGCTAATTTTTTGTATCTTTAGTAGAGACGGGGTTTCACCATATTGACCAGGATGAGGATGGTCTCGGTATCTTGACCTCGTGATCCACCCGCCTCGGCCTCCCAAAGTCCTGGGATTACAGGCTTGAGCCACCGCGCCCAGCCCCGAGTCAACTACTTTTAACTGTTTGCTTAGAGGTATGAAGAGGCAGAGGAGTGGGTCTAAGGAAGCAAGGTTGAGTTTTTGTCAGGTGTGTTAATTTGAGAAGCTATGGTAAAAGATAAGTTTCCTTAGTAAATTTGAAAAGGAGTTGTTTTCTTAAACTGTAGCCTTCTTTTCAATCTTTTTTTCTTCTTAATAGAATCTTCTGACTCCTGTTTTCAGGGCCACTTTCTCTTCCATTTTTTTTTTCCAGTGGGCAAAGAAACAGCTGAAATGCATTGATGCCAAGGTTTTCATAATTGGCAAAGATTATGCTGTTCCTGACAAGATCACTGTGGTTGTTTCCTTTTAACCAGAATCAAACATTTTGTTAGATGATAGTGGAGTATGTATTAGGACTGGGCTCCTGAGATTATAGTTTTTATAGGAAATAAATTATCTGACCAGTTTAACAATAAATTTACAAAAGAGAATGATACTTGGGAAGGAAAAATAGTCTCCAGAATAGGAGAGAACAAGGTGCCTAATGTCGCTCACTGTGGAAGCCAGCAGTAGCATTGGTGCCGCAGGGTGGCGTGGTGTTCTTAGGTCAAGCAGACAGGAGATCGTAAAATTTCTAGAGCAGAAAGCCCAAGTTGGGCTAAAGAGCCACATCAGTAGCCACAACACCGCACTCACCAAAGTCACACTTCAGATGCAAAAAATGTTATATTGAATTAATGGACTTATTTAAATTCCAGCCACACTAATGCTTCACTATGCCACCTTGAGAAAACCTCTTCTCTTCTTGTAAGGTGGGGATAATAAGAACACCTGCCCCCAGCCACCATCTTCTGGGAATTAAATGGGATAAAACATGTATACTCACTGTGTGAACTCTACAGTGCTGTACTGTAAGAATGAAGAGTCAATGGCTGCCTCTATGTGGCCACTTTTTTTTTCTCTGAGACAAGGTCTTGTTCTGTCACCCAGTCTAGAGTGCAATGGTGCCATCATGGCTCACTGTGGCCTCTAACTTTTGAGTTCAAGTGATCCTCCAGCCTCAGCCTCTCACACAGCTGGAACTATACACATGCACCACTGCGGCCAGCTAATTTTTTTTTAATTTTGTAGAAATAGGGGTCTTGCTGTGTTGCCCAGGTTGGTCTTGAATTCCTGGTCTCAAGCAATTCTCCCACTTTGGCCTCCCCATATGCTGAGATTACAGGCATGAGCCACTAAGGCTGGCAATATGTCCACTTTTTATAAATGCTCAGATATTAATAGATTAGGGACAAAAATGATCATTTCTTTATGGTAATCTTCCAAACAAGGTAAGTAATTTAAGACATATATATATATATATGCAGAGCTCAGTAAATCTAATTTGATATTGAATGAAGCAGCTATCATCCTTAAGCATTATTATTTACATGGATTGAACCTCATGGACCTGAAACATTTCTTACCACTGATTTTACAATAAGTATTTACCTATGTGGCCTATGAGGTCAGCCCTAGTTTTGAAAATCTTACACCATCAAAGTGGAAAGAAAATAAAAACTTAATAGAAGGTTGATGGTGAGTAGTAAGAATGACTTTCAGTGTTTCCTGAGGTACAGTCTGAGTTATTTTGCAAAATTAACTTTAAAGGTAACTTTATCCATTGATAAACATTAATTTAGTTTCTGTGTTAAAAGTTTTTCTAGTTGACCAAATGAGTGCTTTATGGACTCATCATATACTTTGGGAGAGGAAATGTTGATTTACTACTGTTAGTAAATTAATAGGAAAATAACATTTTAATTCACAGGTTAAGAGTGTTTAATCAGCTAGAAGATGAATTGAATTCTCATGAGCATGAACTATGTTGGTTGAAAGACAAAGCCAAGCAAATTGCCCAGAAAGATGTAGCTTTTGCACCTGAAGTTGATAGGGAGATAAACCGCTTAGAGGTCACCTGGGACGATACCAAAAGACTAATTCATGAAAAGTAAGTCAAAACCCACCCAGTTCTTGTGTTTAGCTTCCCGCTTATTTTGTGATTAGGACATTGCCTGTTTTGTGTTGATGTGATCAGTAGTTAAATTTATCTTTTACCATCTTAGGTATTCTGTGTCACTTTCATAACATTAAAAATTTACTTAGTTTTTACAGAACTTTACTGAGGATGTTACTTTAGGATAACAATTACAGGCCAGGTACAGTGGCTGATGCCTGTAATCCCATCATTTTGGGAGGCCAAGGTGGGAGGATCACCTGAGGTCAGGAGTTCAAAACCATCCTGTCCAACATGGTGAAATCCCATCTCTACTGAAAATACAAAAATTAGCCGGGTGTGATGGAGAGTGCCTGTATTCCCAGTTACTTGGGAGGCTGAGGCAGAAGAATTAATTGGTTGAACTGGGGAGGCAGATGTTGCAGTGAGCCAAGATCGCACCACTGCACTCCAGTCTGGGTAATAGAGCAAGACTCCATCTCAAAAACAAAAACAAAAACCCAATTGCATGTGAAATTAAATGCTTAAAGCAGGAGTTGTCAACAGTTATGAAGTGCTACCATGACAGCCTTAACTTTTAATTTTCTAATTTTGTTGTTTTGTTGTACTTGTTTATAATTGAGGTACAGTTGTGTAACTGTTAAAAATTCACAATCAAAGCTCTACCACTTAAAAAAATGTCTGTATCCCTTCCCCTTGCCGTTAGCCCCCTGGCAATGAGGAATCAGTTTTCCACATCTATAGTTTTATTTTTTCTTAGAATCATCTATAAACAAAGTCACATAGAATGTAACCTGGCTTCTTTTATTTAGCACAACATATGTCATTGTGCGTGTCAGTAGTTCATTCATGTTTTTACAGCTGAATATTCCACTGAATGGGTGTACTACAGTTTATTCATTTACTAGTTGATGGACAATTGGGTTCTTTCCAGTTTGGACAATTATAAATAAAGTATCTATAAACATTCACATTCAAGTTTTTGCAAGTACGTAAGTTTTGATTTCATTTGGGTATGAAAAGTGAGACTGTGGGTTGTATAGCCACATATATGTTTAACTTTGTAAGAACCTGCCAAACTATTTTTCAAGTGGCTGTACCATTTTGCATTCACATCAGTCATGTGTGAGAGTTCCAGTTGCTCCACATAATTTCCACCACTTAGTACTGTGACGTTTTTGTTTATTTTCTTGTTTGACATTCTACTAGATGTGTAGAGCCATCTCTCTATCTCTATCTGTGTGTGTGTATGTGTGTGTGTGTGTGTCTGTGTGTGTCTGTGTCTGTGTGTGTGTGTCTGTGTGTGTGTGTGTCTGTGTGTGTGTGTCTGTGTGTGTGTATGTCTGTGTGTGTGTCTGTGTGTGTGTGTCTGTGTGTATGTCTGTGTGTGTGTGTGTCTGTGTGTGTGTCTGTGTGTGTGTGTCTGTGTGTGTGTCTGTGTGTGTATGTCTGTGTGTGTGTCTGTGTGTGTGTCTGTGTGTGTGTGTGTGTGTCTGTGTCTGTGTGTGTGTGTCTGTGTCTGTGTGTGTGTGTCTGTGTCTGTGTGTGTTTAACTGCTCCTTGTGGAGCAGGAATAACTCATAAGCATTGTTCCAAGAATTGGCACATTTTGTTTTTAACTTGTATATCCTTGATGACTGATATTGAACATATTTTGATATGTTATTTGCAATCTATATATCTTTTTAAATATTCAAATTGGCTAACTTGGGGTTTTTTGTTATTGAGGTATTTTTTTGATATCAATACGATCCCAATCAAAATGCCCACAGAATTTTTGCAAAAATTCATTTGACAAGATGATTTTAAAATGTATGTGTAAAAACACAAGACCAACTAGAATAGCCAGCACAATTTTGAAAAAGAATTGGAAGACTTTGCTGGTAGCTCTGGTACCTAAAATAAATAAGGAAGGAAGTAAATAGATAAATAACAAAAAAGAATTGGAGAACTTATACTGGCTAGTTTCAGTATGGCACAGGCTAAAGGATAAATATATAAACTAGTGGAACAGAGTCCAGAAATAGACCCACACATATATAGTCAATTGTTTTGACAAAGATATAAAGAAAGTTTGGTGGAGAAAGAATAAGCTTTTCAATAAATGGTAATAGAACAATTGGAGATTCATATGCATTTAAGAAAATGAACCTCAATACATACTTTACATCATATACAACGGCATTTTAAACAAAATTCAGAACACATTATACAATGTAGACTAACAATGCAGGCATTTTATATTGAATCATATTGTACAAACTTTATTCCATATTATTAAACATTATCCTACGTTGTGATTTCTTAGAGGTTGTGCAGTGTTTGTTCTGTCATAAGAATGTATGACAGGATATATTTATTGACCTGTTTTTAACATTTTGGTTATTTCTGTTTTTCTCTTTTTACAAATAATGGTGTGAAGAGTATCATTTTACCTAAATCTAAGTGCACATAATTTGATTTCTTTAGAAAAATCTCTAGATGTAAATTTGCTTGCTCAAAGGCACTTTATTCTTTTGTTGTTGTTTCTTTATTGAGACAGTCTCACTCTATTGCCCAGGCTGGAGTGCAGTGGTGTGATCCTGGCTCACTGCAACTTCTGCCATGCAAGTTCCAGCCATTCTCCTGCCTCAGCCTCCTAAGTAGCTGTGATTACAGGCAAGCACCACCAAGCCCAGCCGATTTTTTATCTCGGCTCACTGCAAACTCTGCCTTCCTGGGTTCAAGCCATTCTCCTGCCTCAGCCTCCTAAGTAGCTGGGACTACAGGCATGCACCACCACACCCAGCTAATTTTTGTATTTTCAGTAGAGACGGGGTTTTCCCATGTTGGCCAGGCTGATCTTGAACCCCTGACCTCGTGATCCACATGCCACGGCCTCCCAAAGTGCTAGAATTACAGGTGTGAGCAATCACACCCAGCTGATTTTTGCATTTTTAGTAGAGACAATGTTTCACCTTGTTGGCCAGGCTGGTCTTGAAGTCTTGGCCTCAAGTGATCAGCCTGCCTTGGACTTCTGAAGTGCTGGGATTACAGGCATGAGGCATGGTGCCTGGCCATTTTTTGTTTGTGTGTTAGTTTGTTAAAAAAAAAAAAAAGCCTACAGCTTCCAGTGTTCCCAGAGGGTCTCCCATCCAGGTACTAACCAGGCTGGACCCTGCTTACCTTCACAGGATCAAATGAGATCAGGTGTTTTCAGGGTGATATGGTTGTAGACCACCTTATTTTTTATAAACAACAACTATCTTCTCATTTTGACAGTTTTCAGGGGAGTCATATCCAATGAGAATTTATTACATTGAGATGGAAGAGAAAATCTGATATATGTTTTCATTACTAATAATTATATTTGTTAGTTTCAGTTTATGCTTTATTGTTGTTTCTTACCTGAAACATTATGAAATAATTAAAACAACATGGAAAAAGACATTAAAAAATATATTTGGGTGAGTCATCTAGTAAGTTAGTGTTGGCAAGAACATATATTGCTTTTTTGTCATTGAGTTCATAGATTTGGTTTCAATGGTTGTGTGCATGCCTCATTCATGGAGAATATTTTGGACATTGAAGTAAGTAGGATTTTTTTTAAGTTTAATGGTTGACTCTCTCCGAGGTGTTTTAGTCGCCTGCTGGTAGGGCACCGGGATCTGTGTGATTTCCTGTGCAGGGGCCCACTGCACTGGCTCAAATGTCACTTCCCGGGAATCTCCTTGTCTGGCTCACTGTCCAAGTCCCATTTAATCAGATGGATATGCTAATCTGCCCTCCCAAATCTCAGATTGCCGGTTTAACAGGGCACCCAGATCAGCGCATTTTGTGCGGGGTGCCACTGCGCTGTGGTGCCGGCCGAAATGGCCCGCGCTAGCCAGGAGGGCTGTGCTGGCTTTCCGTGTCTCTCCTACACCTGGGAATTTCCCTGTTCTGTGGGCAACAAAGATCCGTCTGGAAATGCGGCTAGGACTCACCCTCTGCACCTTCACTGAGAGCTGCAATCCTGAGTTGTTCCTACTGTGCCATCTTGGAAAAAAAAAGCTGGAGTAAGTAGGATTAATCAGCAGCACTAGTTTGAGGTCAGTATGTAGAAATAGACTTTTCAGCAGCATTAGTCTGAGGTCAATGTGTAGAAATATGCTTTTCAGCAGCATTAGTTTGAGGTCCGTATGTAGAAATATGCTTTTCTCTTGGTTCCAGCATCCATCTATGAATATTAATGCCTTTATATAGTGAAACATCAAGTCCAATTGTAGGGAACTGAATACATGACACCAAATAATATATTTTCTTTAATCATTACAGTCAGGGTCAATGCTGTGGACTAATTGACTTAATGAGAGAATATCAGAACCTGAAGTCAGCTGTATCTAAAGTCCTGGAAAATGCCAGCAGTGTGATTGTAACCAGAACTACCATAAAAGATCAGGAGGATCTTAAATGGGCCTTTTCCAAGGTAAAATTTAAAGTGTATTTATGTTGGTATTCTGCTTTAGTAGATCTGGTTTTTACTTGTATAACAGTTCTCTACACAATTCTTCTCAGTATACTTAGATGTGGATAATTCACGCTAACGAGCTCAACGTTTTTTCCCCTAGGAATACTGGCATTCTAGGACTCTAGCAATTCAAGAAAATGGTTTTATATCTATTCATATAGTTAATTAATGTCACTAATTTCTGCATAAGGTCATTATGAATTAAATTTCTTAGAGGCAAATGGTTTTAAACCCATGACTTATTACTGACTATTTTATTAATTAAGAAACCATTTATCCACAGCACGAAACTGCCAGGAACAAAATGAATTATAAGCAAAAAGATTTGGATAACTTTACCAGCAAAGGAAAACACTTGTTGTCTGAGCTGAAAAAAATTCACAGTAGTGATTTCAGCTTGGTGAAAACAGACATGGAGAGCACCATGGACAAATGGCTGGATGTAAGATTCTGCAAACCATTTAAGTATTCACATTTCCCAACCAAGTTTTTGGACAAAGGGTTATTCAAGGATGTGAATTTCACTTTTTTTTTTTCTGAGACGGAGTTTTGCTCTTGTTGCCCAGACTGGAGTGCAATGGCACAATCTTGGCTCACTGCAACCTCTGCCTCCCTTGTTCAAGAGATTCTCCTGCCTCAGGCCTCAAGTAACTGGGATTATAGGCATGTGCCAACATGCCCTGCTAATTTTGTATTTTTAGTAGAGACAGGGTTTCTCCATGTTGGTCAGGCTGGTATCGAACTCCCGACCTCAGGTGATCTGCCCATCTTGGCCTCCCATAGTGCTGGGATTACAGGCATGAGCCACAGCACCAGGCCAAATTTCATTTTAACATTTAATACTAAATGTAAAATTATATTCTGAAGAAAAACAGTGCTCACATAAAGTTTAGAAATAGTAAAAAATGTATCTGCTTCGTTAAAATTTATTCTCAGTCTTTTGGAAATTTCACTTGATAGCCTCAGTCATAACAAATTATAACTCTGAATGTTTTTTTTCCCCAAACTATGAAATTACAGCTAAAAGAGAAGAATGTATAAATATTCTATAAAATATTAAACCATAATATATAATAATTTAAAATAATAAGGCTATAATTTAGCATTGGAAAACATTGCACTTGTAATTTACATGTTTGGGTTTGAGTTGTTGTTCTGTCACTTACTAGCTATGTGACCACAGAACAAGTCACTTGATTTTTCTGGAATGCTATGTATCAATCCATAAATATTTTACATTATCTTCCAGCTAAAAAATTCAGTGATTCTGTTGCCCACCATTTATCAAAATCTAGTTTCAGTACAGTGGTTCCCTACTTAAGCTAAATTTACCAGTTAGATTTTGATATTTGTGTAATATAATCAAAGGATTTGGGAACTGCAGAAAACCCTATATGCTTCCACTTTTAAAAGAAGATTCTTTTCTTTTTTTTAGCATGCTATATTTTTTTCATTTATAGCTTTTGGGATTTTAGTGCATAGCATTATGGGAAGAATGATAAGCAATAATATTTTACTTTTAATGTGCAAAATTGGTTGCTTTCATATGTATTACATTATAAATATGTTTGAATATAATTAATGCTAATTATACCTCAGCATTACAAATAAAAATACTTATTACTTGAAAAAACAAATACAGCACTGTTTTGTTTTTTTTTTTTTTTTGCTTAGGTGCATAATATATCTGCCATTTCTCCCCATGTTGTCCCTCCCCAACAAGTAAAATAAATAAATTTAAAAAAAAAAAAGAACAGTGTTGTATTTGTTTTTCTTACTATATCTGGGAGGAATGCCAGATATAGTAAGAAAAAAGAAACAACACTGTTCTTGATGACCTTTGTCCTGTAGAAGCCAACCTCACAGTGAGTTATAGTAGATACCAATGGACCTGATGTTGTTCATATCCCAGTTTACAAATGAAAAGGTGGTGTCTCAGGAATTCACAGAACTCTTCCAATGACAGAAGAAATCTATGTATTTGTTAGCTTTTACATGAGTCAGGTACACTTGTTAGGTTATAATAATTTTTGTGAAACTGTGTTTGTCAGTCAGAATATACTTTTCTGATAAAAGCATTGGTATTTTTAGTACTTTGGTGGGGGCATGATCACCTTACGCCTCTGACTATGAATGCCATGGCTTCTGTTTCTCTCCTAGGTAACAGAGAAACTTGAAGAAAACATGGACAGGCTGAGAGTAAGCCTGTCCATTTGGGATGACGTGCTCTCAAGTAAAGATGAGATCGAGGGATGGTCAAACAACTCTGTTCCACAGATGGCAGAAAACATCAGCAACCTGAGTAACCACCGCAGAGCTGAAGAACTGCTTAAAGAATTTGAGGTAAATCGACTGTGTTGACATATGGGAGCTGGTTGCATATCGTTGACCAGAATATGAAAAAAAAAGTTCTTTCTTAAAACTTAATTTTTCTTTTTTCTTTTATTTTCTATATTTTTTTGAGGCAAAGTTTTGCTTTGTTGCCCAGACTGGAGTGCAGTGGTGCTATCTCGGCTCACTGCAACATCCACCTCCTGGGTTCAAGCGATTCTTGTTTCTCAGCCTGCTTCCCAAGTAGCTGAGATTATAGGCCTGTGCCACCACGCCTGGCTAATTTTTGAATTTTTATTAGAAATGGGATTTCACCATGTTGCTCGGACTGGTCTTGAACTCCTGACTAGGTGATCTCCCTGCCTCAGCCTCCCAAAGGGCTGGGTTTAGGTGTGAGTCACTGCTCCGGGCCTTATTCTTCTTTTTAGAGACATAGAAGAGTGTTAGAAAACTCTTAACTATTTTTTGCTATTTAATTTGAACAGGTTATGAATAGGAGGATTTTTTTTGCATTTTAATCTATGCTTATTTAGGTCTCTTTAAAGCATTAGTAGAAAAGTGAAAGTCTATAAAATCTATAATTGTTCCAATTCTTCAGAGAATATGGCATCTTTCTACTTAAAAAGCCAATGGGAAGTGTTTGTAATTTAGTAATATTTAATACCCATTTTTTTCTTATTCAAAAAAATCCCAAACTGCTTACTGAGTACTTACCGAGTGCTCTTATTATGCCAGATAGTGGATTCTTCCACTTCCATTTCAAAAATGGAAGAAAACTGGAGATTGGAGGGTCATGAGCTTCCACTTTAAAAGAATCTCTGACCTTTTAAAGTTCTAGTCACCAATTGACCTTAAACTCTTTTTATTCCTATTTCTGGCAATCATTTGTTAATCATTCTTCAAATTCTTAATAAGCATCTAAGTTATGTCAGGCACTGTTTCAGACATGAAAATATAATAGAAAAACAGAAAGTCCTACCCTTATGGAATTTACATTATTTATATTACAATATATATTATATATAAAATATCAAGTAGCAATTGGGCTATGATATAAGTGGAGCATGGTAAAGAGAAACAGAGTGAGAAGAGATAGTGACTTTAGTCCAGAAAAATATACATGAATGAAAATGAATTGTATTACCTAACTTGCCTTTGATCCAGAGAACAGTCTAAATATTTTATTATTTAATTCCAATTTCTGAGGACAATCAGAAGGAGAAGAAATTATCCAGACCAAAAGCACAGGCAGGGGTGGCGGACACCTCAGTGTCTTCAGCAGTTATCTCTGGTGCTAAACTAACATTATAGCTCCAGAGTGGCCTGTGCTGGATCCAGCTTACACCAGCTTGCAAGAGTCGATTGTTAAATGTTCAGAAATTTTTGCAAGCCAGTGTTAAAAACAGCCATTATTAAAAATTAAATTGTAAATAAATGTAAAACTAAGTAAGTTCCATTAAATACAAAGGTAATGACAACTGAAGGTGTATTTACCTAGGCCTTTGAGTTATTGACATCTATCATATCATGGTTGAAATATTTTAGAGCAATGTACTGCTGTGTACGTCTTCAACTCCGTGTGCTGTGACATCATGTGGTAGCGTCCCATGGTGGTAAATACTACAAATCAGGGCTTTTTTTGGGGGGCGGGGGGTGGCGGTGAGAGGGAGTTGTTAAGCTAACCAACTACTATTGACCTCAGAAATCCAATGGTTCAATATGCTTCCGACCCACATTCGATATGGCCAGGTTCAGTTACTCACAAAGATGGGTTGTATCTGTTACCCACTGTCCCTGTGACACACTAGCTAATAAAATCAGTGAATCAGATTCAGTCCACTGCCCAAAGAGCCATTCCTGCTGCAGTGTAGTGAGTGTAGATAAGTAGGGAGATTGATTGCTCTGTTGCCTGGCCAGCTTCTGGAGAAAGCCAGAGGGCCTGACAGCTCATCACATCTTCCAGTAAGGAAATTCCTTTCTGAATTGAAGGCATCAGGAGGTTTGCTAGTGTCCACAAAGCACAAAAATGCCATTTTTGAGAGGAATAGTTCAGTAAATGCTCCTTTGTAGCTTCAAATAACTAATGAAGTTACAAGCATCTCATTTCTTTAATGATAATTCTTTGATTGTTCTTTCCTCCTCTTTATGTTACTGTTGGTGAAAAAAAAAGGCAAAATAGTATATGTCAATTTCTTAACCTGTTTCTGCTTTAATATCCTTTAAATTTTTATTTTTTAATTTTAATTTAATTTTATTTTTTGAGATGGAGTTGCTCTCTTGTTGCCCAGGCTGGAGTGCAATGGTGAGATCTTGGCTCACTGCAACCTCCACCACCCTGAGTTCAAGCAGTTCTCCTGCTTCAGCCTCCGGAGTAGCTGGGATTACAGGCACTCACCACCACGCCCAGCTAATTTTTGTATTTTTAGTAGAAATGGGGTTTCACCATGTTGGCCAGGCTAGTCTCAAATTCCTGACCTCGGATGATCCACCGTCCTTGGCCTCCCAAAGTGCTGGGATTAACAGGCGTGAGCCACCGAAACCAGCCTAAATTTTTATTTGGAACGTTTGTTTCATATTACGCATGGTCTACAGTAATTAGTCTCTCCTGACGTGTATTTGCTTTGAAATGTGTCTTCAAGAGTTTCATGCCACCATAGTAACCAGTAATACTAAAGTTAATGAATAAATAACAGTTAGCCTATCGAAAATCCCCACTGACTCAAGACTTTGGGTCAGCGTTTAATTTTTTTCCAGGAGCTTTTCCTCCTAATAAAAAGGAGTGGAGAGAAACAAAATTCTACACACACCTTCACATTCCAAGTGAATGTTAATTGTAACATTTTTCCACATTTGTACATCATGACAGCCCTCAGAAAAATGAAACAGATTTCTTTTTTACACTGGCTGGGTATTTGGATAAAGTTAGCTCTTGAAATTTTTACACTGGTTGGAGTATTTTAACAAAGTTAGCTCTTGAAATTATTAAATGCCAAATATAGCATGTCAGTGTTTTTGATTAGCTATGCTTCTTCCCTTTTGGCAGTCTGAAGTTAAAAACAAAGCATTGAGATTGGAAGAACTGCATTCCAAAGTTAATGATCTTAAAAATTTAACTAAAAATCCAGAAACACCGCCAGACCTTCGGGTAAGCATTTGTAATAACTACCGTATCCTAGACTTTCTCTCTCTCTCTCTCTCTCTCTTTCACTGTATATATGTATATAAATAAATATATATTTATATATTTATGCATATAATATATTTATATTTATATGTTTATAAATATATCTATAGATTTATAAATTTATAATCTCTATATATAGAGAGAAAATATATATTTATAAATTCTATACATATTTATAAATATATAAATAAATATATATATTTCTCTCTATATATGGAGATATAAGATCCACATGTTTGCTTGGAATTATGGTAATGATAACAATGAGAATGTATAAAGGACATATATATAGAGAGAGATATATATAAATATATATATTTATATCTTTATAGATTTATATATATATTTATAGATTATAAATATAGAGATTTATAAATATGTATATTTATAGATTTATATAAATATAAATCTATAAATAAATATATTTCTCTCTCTCTCTCTCTCTCTCTCTATATATATATATATATATATATATATATACATACTTTATACATCCTCATTGTTATCATCACCATAATTCCAAGCAAACAGGTGGATCTAGTCAGACATGGTGGTCAAAATATTAATATATTTTGGTATTCCTCGGGCCAGTATTAATAGCATGTTTCCACCTTGAATATTATAATAAGGGTAGTTCTTTTTTTTTCCTGCTGAAATTCAGAAATATTATTACCCAAGTTGCCTCATAGACCATTTCATGTCTAGACAGGACAGAACCCCCTTCTTTTTTTGTTGTTTTTGTTGTTGATTGTTTATTTATTGAGACAGGGTCTCATTCTGTCACAATCTTGGAGTACAGTGGTGCAGTCTTGGCCCACTGCAACCTCTGCCTTCCAAGCTAAAGTGATCCTCCCACCTCAGCTTCCCTGGGAGCTGGGTCTCTAGGTGTACACCAGCATGCCAGGCTAATTTTTTTGTATTTTTTGTAGGTAGGCAGTTTCACCATGTTGCCAAGGCTGGTCTTGAACTCCTGAGCTCATGCACTCTGCCTGCCTCGGCCTTCCAAAGTGCTGGTATTATGGGTGTGAGCCACGGCACCTGGCCTAGAAACCCCTCTTATGAATGTTGATGTTCTTACTGATATTTTCCTAATGCTGTTACTCAAGAACCGAATTTAGAGGGGTCACCACTGTAAACCTCCCTTCACGGCCCTTCAGATGGCACAATTCCATGGGAACCATGAAGCAGGCCAGGGTAGATCATCACTGGTCAGAAAATCTGCGCTACCTCAGTGCCCAAGCCCTGGAAGCATCCAGCATGGTGGGTCTCTTTTGGCTACCAGCCCCACTGGCTCCAGGCTCAGGATTCAACTGCATCCCTTTAGCTTCTGTATTTGTTGCTACTTTTGTCAATCTTCTCTGCATTTGCTTTCTTCTTCTTGTGTCTTTGTCTTTGATTTACTCCTTTGGGCCAAGCAATCAATCTAGTTGATCAGTTAAGCTTTTGCTCTGACCTGAGACTGCTTGTTCATCAGTATATTGGGGATGATATACATGCACAGGAATGTGTTAGGGATATCAACGGGTAACAGATGGGCTTTTGCAGAGTTGAGGCAGGATCTTCAGAGAGTCATTGGTGTACTCTAGTCTTCTCTTTCTTCCTTTCTCTCTCTCCTTCTCTCTCACACACAGACGCATGTGCACACACACACACACACACACACCCCTATGATTACTCAAGAAAGAGATGCGGGAGTGGCTTACCTTACCTCAAGGCAGAAGGGTTCCAGCAGTGCCACCTGGAGAACAGGACATTTGTCTACTGCATTTGGCAGGCATGGGAGTCTGATTTCTAACCCCTCAAGAATCCTCAGGTGACATCCAGGCTGGTTAACTGCTGGTACATTTGCTAAAGGATAATGATGGCTTGTGGGGGACCTGCACCTCAGAGTTAGTTGGAGATGAATGCCAGATTGTGACTTGGCCCAAATATGAACCATGAGAGGAAAGGAAAGGAAGATGTCACCATGTGAGGATGTTATAGTTAGTCTAAGAAGGCTATCTGGAGGATAAACAGACCTTAGCAATGAGAAGTTAAAGAAAGGCCTACAGGCTGAGAAATGAGAAAGTAAAGAGCCAAAGAACAGTGCACCATCACATCTAGGAAACCTCAGTGGGAAGTCCAAGCATGAGAAAAGTCAGAATACCCCATAAACCAAGTCCTATGGGAGAAGGAAAGAATGTGAAACCTTACCTGTCCTAGAGGGCACAGATGCCCATCCAGTGAGTCAGAACCCCTCACCTGCCTCCTGCCAGTCCAAGCCCACAGGAGAAAGAAGCCTTACACAGGGTGGCAGAATAGAAATAAAACAAAGGAAGAAAAAGACATTTGCTCTCTTTCACACTGTGGGGCTTCTGCTCCCAGCAGATCTGAGATGGGAGTAAGAATAAAAGCCTTCAATATAAGTTCAAAGTTTATATTACCAAATAGGCCGGGATGATTGAATTGTGGAATTGAGACTGTTTTTCAATGTATAGTGACTGTACGTCCTTTTACTAACTAGTGGGCCATAGAGGTCGACCCTCCTGAGCTATATCATCCAGGGAGAAGAGAACTAGCTCTACTGAATATTTTAAAGGGACAGTGAAGACAAAGTGAAATTGCTTTATGATAAAATCCTACAGTGGTCTTTGTCCCAGATAGTGTTATATCTGAGAGGAAAATGAGTGTTTCCAGGGAAAATCAAGAGCAGGTTTCTGGTTACCCCTGGGGATTCTGGGTAGGTCTAGCTCTGCTTTGAGAACGCCATCTCACATATTCCCTGGAACCTCAGTGAGAGCTGCCACTCTCACCTCCATTGTTAACGTAATCCTTACTCTTTCTATTTGCCCATCACTTTATATTTTTGGCAACTGTGTCCTTTGATTTTCCTTCTTGGAAAGGCATATTAACATCAGAGCTGGCTTCCATGATGAGACTTGTGTGTGGTTTTGACAATTAAGCCACACATGAACAGAATTTCTACCAAATGAGTATGCATTTGGTCTCCATAGATTTTTAATGAAATCTTGCTTTCTATTTAGTTTATAGAAGCAGACTTAAGGCAGAAACTGGAGCATGCCAAAGAAATAACTGAAGTAGCAAAAGGAACCTTGAAGGATTTCACTGCTCAAAGTACACAGGTGGAGAAATTTATTAATGATGTAACAACATGGCTCACAAAAGTGGAAGAATCGTTGATGAACTGTGCCCAAACTGAGACTTGTGAAGGATTGAAAAAAGTCAAGGTAGGTAATAAACTATCAGTAAGTGCTTCCATTCAAATGGTGATAATAATTCTCCTGTTTTGTGGTGACTATAATAAAAAATATAACCTCTGCTCTCAGTTACCCATATGAACACCAGACCAACTTATTTGTGACACTGAACACAGCAAAGTAAGCAAAGAACTGAATGCAGCTGTTCAGAAATCAAAAATGAATACCTTGAAAATAGAAAGCATGTGTTGCTGTAGTGCTTGCTCATAGTCTATGCTTGTTCAAAGTGTTTTTTCTTTTTGATAAAAGGGTGAAGCCTGTGGAAGAATTATTTGACTACCACAAACTTTCAAACTTGAGTATTCTATAGTTTTTTATCACTTATTTATATTTATTGGTCACTATGACTACTTTCATCCAGAGAGTGCATATTTTTTTAAAAGAAAGAGCTGAGAAAACATTTCATTTCCATGTTTTCTATTTTTTTGTTTTTATTTTTTGAGACAGAGTCTTGCTCTGTCACCCAGGCAAGAGTGCAGTGGCACAATCTGGACTCACTGCAACCTCCCCTCCCAGGTTCAAGTGATTCTCCTACCGAAGCCTCCCCAGTAGCTGGGGTTACAGGTGCCCACCACCATGCCCAGCTAAGTTTTGTATTTTTAGTAGAGATGGGGTTTCACCATGTTGGCTACAGTGGTCTCGAACTCCTGACCTCAAGGGATCCACCAGCTTCAGCCTCCCAAAGTGTTGGGATTACAGCTGTGAGCCACCATGCCTGGCCCATTTTCATGTTTTCTATCCATATTAATAGAAACTATTCCTAATCAGCCACCTGTAAAGGACATGCATTGAGCTGACTTTTCAACAAATACAATTTCTTCTGTTTTAGCGTATTTTCTTACTGTACTTGAAACTAACGTCTTTTTTTTTTTTTAATTAACTACTGGTGCTTTTGGTGGGCCTGTGACTCTGAAACAAAGTTCGAGTGACCCACTGAAGAATGTGTACTGTGATTGTCTCTAATCAATTGACTAAACACAAAATCGTGGACTGGAATCTCTAAGGACTTGTTCAGTTTGCCTGAAATGCTATACTGTGCCTCACCTTCTAACCACTTCCCAACAGCAGTTTATTCCCAAGGAGAACTAGGCAAAAGTCTGAAAGAATCAATACAGAGCTAGTACAAATACTCAAAAACTTGCACCAAAATGTATACACCATGGAGTGGATTCAAGAATGTCAATTTTCGATTGTAAAAAAATACCATAATGGAGTAAATGGAATATTTATCTCAAGTTATGAATATCCTTCATAATATACTTTTATTCTGTAGGATATACAAAAAGAACTTCAAAGTCAGCAAAGCAACATCAGCTCAACCCAAGAAAATCTCAATAGCTTGTGCCGCAAGTACCACTCAGCGGAGTTGGAGAGCCTGGGCCGTGCAATGACTGGTCTGATTAAGAAACACGAAGCTGTGAGCCAGTTGTGCTCCAAAACCCAGGCCAGCCTGCAGGACTCTCTGGAAAAACACTTCAGTGGTGAGTTCCGAGGGGCCCTAGTGTGAGTAGTTTGTTTCCGAGAAAGAATCCAAACCAAATGCTGCCTGGAAACTGCCAGCAAAAGTTTGAGGAAACTTTGCAGAAGAGTATCATTTCAAATTCATTTATGCTTTGAGATTTGAGAGAAGTGCTGTGCTCCGGGGCTCTTGCCGTAGGCAGAATTTTTCCTCTTTCTTTTTCCTCTTTTTCTCAAGAAAGCAAGAGTCCACTATTTTGATACTTCTGAGTTTGATCTGCATTTTCTACATATAGCCCAGGTGTGTGGAAAATTGCTTCTGCTGCTCCAGTGAACAGCAGCCACTGTTCAAACAACTGTTGAAATGTTTTACACTATGATGAAGGGACACAATCAACTGAACCTTAGTAGAAGCCATGAAACAGCCAGCCAGTCCAGGAAACTGCCGGTCCTGTGGCCCTGCCTCTGCTCGCCCTGCAGCTGTGCCTCACATGGATCCGTCATGCCTCCCCAAGTCAACTTAGAAAGAACAGGTCGTTCCTCCCTGTGCCATCAAAATGACTTTAAATGGAGTATTTCTCCATTTAAATGTCCCTGGAGCATTTCTCTCCTTGCACTTTTACATATTCAGACAATTAATTATTTTTCTTTACCAAAAGAAAAATCACGATGGGAAATTAGACATTCCAGGAAAATACGTTTCTTTTTAGTCTTTCCTGTGAGATAACTTCTCAATTCTACCGTGAACATTCATGGCTGTAGATCCTACTGTGTTACTTTATATATTATCATTTTCTTTCTAGAATATCTTGTAAGGCAAGAGGAGATAGGCGAAGGCCAGAAATAATTCGTTGTGGTAATCTTGGGAGCTCATTCAGTGTTTTGGATTTACTCCTGATTTTTTTTTTTCTTTCAAAAGAGTCTATGCAGGAATTCCAAGAATGGTTTTTGGGAGCAAAGGCGGCAGCAAAAGAATTATCAGATCGCACTGGTGACAGCAAAGTTCTAGAAGCAAAGCTCCAAGATCTTCAGGTATAGAAGCTGGCATTCTTTTTCCTCCTCCCCAAACTGCACTCAAGTACCTGAAGCCCGACCTAACTTATCTCATTTCCCAAATTTTATTTGTGCCAATCTTTTCCTCTTCCCTCACAGAATTAGGGTTATTGAGTCAGAGGATATAGATAACATGCTAAGTATGTTGAAAAAATAAGCTGGGGCTAGAGAATTTCAGATCCCTTTCCTCTCTCTTTTTAGCCTATTGACCATTCTTTGGAATTCATTCTAAACTAAACCTAGTTTTAATTTTATAACAATAAGAGTATAATAATTGTATCTATGTTTTATGACTATCGTGGAGGTGTTTTAAAAAGATGACATGGTTTCTGTTTGTGTGTTTTAGTATCTTATGGTCTATATTTAGAGATGGGATATATTCAAACTAAAGTAAGAGATATTACAGGTTTTATAGGTTTTACTGACTGAAACTATATGAACTCAGGAAGGAGAAAGCCATGGCGAAGCAGAGTTAGGAAATGATTTACAGAAGAATAGGCCCAAGTTAGGTTTTGGCCAAGCTTGTCAAGCGGCTAATCCAAGTAAAGCACTATGTTAAATATTGTAAAAAGAAATATTTATATTTTTTTGAAATGGAGTCTCGCTCTGTTGCCTAGGCTAGAGTGCAGTGGCACAGTTTCAGCTTACTGCAACCTCTGCCTCCTGGGTTCAAGTGATTCTCCTGCCTCAGCCTCCCGAGGAGCTGGGATTACAGGCGTGTGCCACCATGCCCAGCTAATTTTTGTATTTTCAGTAGAGACAAGGTTTCACCATGTAGGCCAGGCTTGTCTCGAACTCCTGACCTCAAATGATCCACCCACCTCAGCCTCCCAAAGTGCTGGTTACAGACATAAGCCACCATGTCCAGGCAAAAGAAACCATTTTTAAAAACTAACGAGAACTATGACGATTTTGTGTCCTAATGGGGATAAAAATGATGTTGATAATCCATTAGATTAGAAGTTATGGTAGAAAGATTGTTATAGTAAAGGAAACTGGTTTTGCAGGAGGTGTGGAGAAATCAGATGTAGAATTATCTCCTTTTAAGCTTGAGATGTAGCAAACGCCTCAAAGAAATGTTTGAGTAACAGTTGGGATGCCACTCTAGAGCTCTTGGGAAAGGTAGGGCTAGCCCTGGTCCTGGAATTCTTTTGCTTTGTTGAAGCCCTTCCCAAGCATAAGTTTTCCAAGAAAGATGCAGACCAGTAAAAGAAAGGACCTGAGGATTTTGTATGCATGGTGGATTAGGGGAGGGGCTGGAGGCAGCTAACTAGTTAGAGGATCTCACATGAATCCTGAGAGATGGTGGAACCTGGGCTACTTAAGGCAGTAAGAATGGGGAGAGACTGAGAACAAGACCTTGGTGAGAAAGTCCTTGATTCCAGCTCGACCTTGTTCACACCTGGTCCTCAGTGGTTCCAGTGACTGGCTGACACCATTCTCAATCAGGAGCCTTGGCTAGATCCAATTGTATGCATCATTTTTACTCTGGCTTTGTTAAGCTTTTTTCCTCTGGACTCTGTTTTTCTTCTCCTGCTCTACTATTTCAGCTAACAATAGTTAATGAAAGGTGTAATGAATAGTTCCATGCACCTATTACCTCTGCCTGAGGTAGGTAATACCTTTATTTCCTGAAACAGAACATTTTGGACTCAGTCAGTGATGGGCAGAGCAAACTTGATGCAGTGACTCAAGAAGGACAAACTTTGTATGCACATTTGTCTAAACAAATTGTCAGTAGCATTCAGGAACAAATCACAAAGGCCAATGAAGAGTTTCAAGCATTTCTGAAACAATGCCTTAAAGATAAACAGGCTCTTCAAGACTGTGCTTCAGAACTTGGCAGGTAGGTTATTTTAATAAATACAGATTTCATCATACACCAAGTGTGTTTTTAAAGGCTTAGAGAAAAGAGTCATGTGAATAAACAAATAATATTTGAAACTGTGAGTTTAAATTATAATAAGCTTTGATCATAAGTACAAAATGATACTGGGACAATAATCAATTTCTCAGACTCTTAAGTTATCCCTTGGCTTTTTTTTAACATAGAAAAAACAAATAAACTACATTTGCTAGTCATTGAAAATTATATAAATGCATATAGTTTTTGTTTATTTGGTTAACCCAATATGTAAAGCTCTGACACTTCCATCTTTAGATTATCCAAGGCCTTTCCTTGTGTCCACTTCATCTGGAATAGAGTCATAGCAGAAAACAACTTGAATTCTGTGGATCTCGATTCCAGTAAGAAATACATGTCACTATGGTGAATGTACAATTAGAAGGGGAGAAAAAGCCACTTATGACTAGGGTGAAAAAAGATGTCAACATAATCAAATTGACTTTCTGATGGCAGAATAATTTGCCTGACTCTTGTCCAGCTTTCTTGGAGAGCTTACATTGTTTCCAAAACTTGGTGCTCTTGACCTATGTTTACAAATCCCTTAAGAAACAAAGACACAGAGGCCACTTTCCCTTCTCTTCCCAGAGCTTCCACTGCCCTACTTATTCACTGGCCCCGACTCAAGGGTCTTTGTAGTAGGTCACAAAATTAAGTGTACATTGACATGAGAATGTTATCTTGTTGGCAATTACCACCTTTGAAATCAATTCACATCCACTGGCCCCAATTCAGGGTCTTCGTAGTAAGACACAAAACTAAGTGCACACTTGACATGGCAGTGTGATCTTTTTGGAAATTACCAGCTATGAAATCAATTCAACTAGATGAGATGATTCTTTTCCTGCTTGGATCTCAAAAGAAATTGTGATGACTCTCCCTTTTTTACTAAAATAAGTGATAATTTGGATGAGTTAATTGTTGAGTTATATTTTGTTTTGTTTTTATAACTTGAAAATTCATGAGTTCTTAACTGCCATTTAAAAGGGATTGTGACCTCAGCTATTAAAACAAATTTATTATAACAAGCATGTAAGAATTTCTCTAAGGCATTTTGTTTCCTCTAGCTTTGAAGATCAGCACAGAAAACTGAACTTATGGATCCATGAAATGGAAGAAAGGCTAAATACCGAAAACTTAGGAGAGAGTAAACAGCACATTCCTGAGAAGAAAAACGAAGTTCATAAAGTTGAAATGTTTCTGGGAGAACTGCTGGCTGCAAGGTATGGTCCAGAAATGGAACAGGTCCTTTACCTCTTAGAATGTTTTAGACGAGTTGCTTGGTTGTTTGGCTTGGTTTTGATTGGTTGGTTAGTTGGTTTGTGCCTGTCCCTGAATGTCTGGATACAAATGATCATGCAGCATTCTGGCGAGAGTGCAGGATGGAAGTAAGAAGTTCCTCTGCATTCCAGATCCACCTCCCATTTGTTCAAGAAATTGGGCAGGTCACTTATCTCCCGTCGCTCTTGATTTTAGCCTTAAAACATTTTGTTAATAATACTGTTCTTTCCTCTCTGGGGTTATTTTGAGGGTTAATTAACATAATGTGAAGCTGATATGAAGGAAAGAAAACCACACATTCACAGTGACTGTAAAGATTTTAAAAATGCGTGCTGTAGATCTCAATTTCCATATGTTATTCACAGATTTCAGCCTCCAATTCCATTTCCCACCCATCCATCCTTGTAACCTTAATAAAGTGAAAGGTGTGGTCAAGTCTGACTTTCTTCGTGGTTTCTGTTCCCAACTACAGTATTTATCTCTTCATTGCTTCCCACTGAGAAAACATTTCTGGCTCCTTTCCCAGGCAAAGTTCCCTGATGTGTGCTTTTGACCCTGCCACGTTCAGGGCTTTGCTCCCAAATTTGTGCTCCACCTCTGGCATTTTCAGCCACTTGCTCTCCATTGGAAGATATTTCCACAGGGGAAGTGCAGCTTGGCTTTGGCTCCTTAGGCTTCCTTAACTTTCCTCTGAAAGAGCCAGTACATTTACATAAGAAGCAGAAGAGGATGATGCCCCCTCTGCTTGATCAAATAAGTCAGAAACCATCATATTATAAATCATTCTACTATAAAGACACATGCATATGTATGTTTATTGCAGCACTGTTCACAATAGCAAAGACTTGAAACCAACCCAAATGCCCATCAGTGAAAGACTGGATAAAGAAAATGTGGCACATATACACCATGAAATACTATGCAGCCATACAAAAGGATGGGTTAATGTCCTTTGCAGGGACATGGATGAAGCTGGAAACCATCATTCTCAGCAAACTAACACAAAAACAGAAAACCAAACCCCTCATGTTCCCACTCATAAGTGGGTGTTGAACAATGAGAACACATGGACACAGGGAGGGGAACATCACACACCGGGGCCTGTCGAGGTGTGGGGGGCTAGGGGAGAGATAGCATTAGGAGAAATACCTAGTGTAGATGATGGGTTGATGGGTGCAGCAAACCACCATGGCACATGTATACCTGTGTAACAAACCTTCACGTGCTGCACATGTATCCCAGAACTTGAAGTATTAAAAAAAAAATCCTGAATTGAGATCAGAGTCATTCTCTGTTTCCACTGAGTCCTCTTTTTAGTAAAAACATGCCCAGTATTCCTTGTCTTGAAAAACAAACATACAAACAAATGCACAAGAGAACCTGTGCTGATGACTACTTGTGGGTGTGCTAGTTTGATGACTATTATAAATTGTCCCTGAAATACGATGGAACATCTCTGTGAGCCCTTATTATAGTGTAAGCTCTTCATTTACTCCATGCACCCCAATTTCCAACTATGAGTACCCCAAGATCAAGGACTTAAGAACTATATCATGTTCTATTTGTTACCTAGTATAGTTCCAGTAAAACAGAAAATGTTCACTGAATTAACAAAATAATAGCCTCATTCCAACCATATAACTTTCTGAAAATTACATTGCACTTAAATTTTGCTTTTTAAATGTTGCCTCATGTCGAGATACAATATAACACACCCAGACCTACTTCCCTTCTTCCAGACTTTTTAAATGGCTTTCCATATTCTCAACTTTCATTTCTTCTCTACAGGCTGCTCATTACCTTCCTCTGTATCTGTATCTTCCTCTGTATCTGCCATCATTACACTAAAACTCCATTAGAGAAAGTGGCCCAAATAAACTTCAACAGCAAATTCCTCATTGTTTTCTAATAATTGCAACTTTTTTCTTTTGCGTTGATAAGCGTGCAATCTTTCTTGCAGTTCCACTCTCTGAAATTCCAGGACCAGTTGCTTAGAGACCGTACGTGTGCTTGTTTCTGGGTTCTTTCTCTCCAGCTTGTCCACTTCTGCAGACAATCCTAACACACCATTCTGGTCACTCAGCTTGTCCACTGGGCCACCTGACTTCTCTCACTGGCTTGCTGCTTGCTCCTTCTAGTCTTCTAGACTTTTTTCACCATTATATTTTCTCTATTTCCAATATTTTAAGGAGATGCCCTGTATGAAAGTACCTCAGCTTAAGACTCAAGGATTTTTTTATCATGCATTAAGCAATTCATCTCATAGTAAGAAGGGAAATTTCTTGTCTGGAATTATTATTTAACTGACATCATTGCTTAAGCCACCTTCTTGTCTCACCAAACAGATTACAAGTTTTTTATTTCATTTTATTTTATTAGTTTCAGGGTACATGTGCAGGATGTGCAATTTGTTACAGAGTAGGTGTATTGTTGTATAACTCTTTGTATATCTCAGGGTGGTCCACAGGATATATTTCCATAGTAGCCACTCCAAAAAAATTTGAAACATTCAATTTTCATGAGAGATTCGCCTTCTGTTCTTTTTCTAGTAGTCATAACAGTTTAGGTTAAGACATCCCTATGATCCTCTCTAGTATCCTGGGCTTTTCCCAGTAAATGTGTGGATAAGAATTCAGAACTCTGCAGGCCAGGAACAGTGGCTCACGCCTATAATCCCAGCACTTTGGGAGGTCGAGGCAGGTGGATCACCTGAGGTTGGGAGTTCGAGACCAATCTGACCAACATGGAGAAACCCCATATCTACAAAAAATACAAAATTAGCTGGGCATGGTGGCACATGCCTGTAATCCCAGCTCCTCTGGAGGCTGAGGCAGGAGAATCACTTGAACCTAGGAGGTGGAGGTTGCAGTGAGCTGAGATCGCACCATTGCACTCCAGCCTGGGCAATAAGAGCAAAACTCTGTCTCAAAAAAAAAAAGGAATTCAGAACTCTGTAAAATGGGATAAAACCAACCAAGCCACATGGTAATTATGTTTTTCCTTGATCTAATTAACATGGCTCCAAACTTAAATAAGCTCAATACCCAAGGTATAACAAGTAAACCCAGAGGCACTCCTACAATGGCTTTTCAAAAGAACATTTTTTTCCCCGCCCAGTCTCTGCATGATATTGTGTTGGGTCTTGGGAACATAAGATGATTATAATGTCCCTAGCTTTTAGAAAGTGAAACCCTTATGGATTGAAATAGTTGGTATACGAGGCGATAGAGCAAGACAAGGAGCAGAGGTCACAAAGAGATCCCACACTCTTCACCCACCCTGAGTTGGCATGGATGCTCTTGGGATTGTGATGGCTGCACTGAGCTCTGAACAGGCAACTAAGAATGCAACAGTGCTGAGCGGAAGGGTTTTCATGAAGGAGGAATCTCCATGTAGCTACAAGACAGCAGGGATTTTGAGCATTTCAGGAAGTTTTCATCATCTGACAATTAAATAGGAACGGAGAGATGCTACAGAGAAGCTTGGAGAGGCAGCTGGGCCCATTTTCTGAATTGAATTTCTGAAAATACGGTAAGTAATACAGTAGGCTCCACCACTGCTATTTGGATGCAGGCACAGCACAGACTGAATGGTATCCCCCAGTGGGTACTGACAACATTAAGAGAGATCATAAGAGAATGAAATAGCCGGGCCAGTTCCCAGCATCTTTATTTAAAAGGCATGTCAGCTATGAGCCTGTGTCTGGTTACCGCTCCAATATCAACAATCATTTGTTGCTCCCCTGCACTCCAGAATGTCAGAACTAATTTTCTCTTCTTTTTTTCAGAGAGTCTCTTGATAAGCTTTCCCAGAGAGGGCAGCTTCTGAGTGAGGAAGGCCATGGTGCCGGGCAGGAGGGCCGCCTGTGTTCCCAGCTCCTCACCAGCCACCAGAACCTACTTAGAATGACCAAAGAGAAACTCCGGAGCTGCCAGGTAGCCCTGCAGGAGCATGAAGCCCTGGAGGAAGCACTGCAGAGCATGTGGTCCTGGGTGAAGGTAATTCAGGACAGACTGGCCTGTGCAGAGAGCACTCTTGGGAGCAAAGACACCTTGGAGAAACGGCTGTCACAAATACAGGTACGTGCGATACCAGCCAGATACTGACAACTGCTGAATGCTCATTTGATTAGATTCACAGGAGCTCATGTTGTGTCCTAATTGTTCTGTAAGGCTGTAAATGAGGATTGTGTGGGCAAAATGGAGAAATTGGGCAAAAAGGATATGGAAGTAACATTTTTCCCCTTTGTAAAGAAACATTTTTGTTTTAATAGCTTTGAATAATTTTAAATTTGATTTAGTAAATATTCAGCAAGCATTATTGAATATCTACTCTGCTCCAAGCACTCTGTAAGTTGCTGGTAATACAGAGAGAAAGGTTAGGCTCCGTTTTCTAGGAGTTCAGTCTAGGGGAAGACACCGACCTGTCAATTGTTACTTTCAATACAGAACGTGTGTAGAGGCCATGATTGAAGCCATCAAGGTTATACTGAAAGCACAGAAGAGATCACCAACCCAGACGATAGTCAATGAAGGTGACCTTGAAAGAGAGAAATTAGCCAGGTAATTAGTGTAGGGGACTGTTGGATGTTAGACAGGGTTGTCTTCATTTTCAAAAGAATTTATTCTGATGCTTTGAAACTGAAGTCAATACAATTATACTTTCTAGGTTAGTGACCAAATTTTTCTAAGAATTTATATTGGAATTAATCTTTGACTCCTAGACTCCCAGAAACCTAATTTTAAGTATATTGCAGAGTTTGTTGTTTTCATTTTAAGGTAAGTAAAGTATTCCTGCCTCAATTCTTAAGGAAAACATTACCTTTTTTTTCTAAATAGGAGAAAGTTTTTACATTCCTACTGACAAGTATTCTGTCTCCCTTTCCAGGATATTCTCCTGATGAAAGGTGAAGGGGAAGTTAAGTTGAACATGGCCATCGGCAAGGGGGAACAGGCCTTGAGAAGTAGCAACAAAGAAGGTCAGAGGGTGATTCAGACACAGCTAGAGACCCTTAAAGAAGTGTGGGCTGACATCATGAGCTCCTCCATCCATGCTCAGAGGTACAGAACCTGTTTTTAGTGTTTGTTTGCCTAAGTCCAATGCAGTGACTTCGTAAAATGGTGGAGCAGTGCCCAGGTCCCCTGGATTAGAATTCCCAAGTATGTTACTTTAGCTGGTTGTATGTATGCCTGTCTTTGTCTTAAGCTGTGTTTTCCACAGGGCGATGACTGGTTTTTGCTTGTTAGCTTGCTTTGTTTCTGTGTTCCTCTTGCATTTTTAAAATGTTTAAAACTCCCTTATTATCTCTCATGGAATCTTACATGACATGGGTTCAGCAAAACATCTCCTTTCAAGCCATCAAAGCAAGAATATATGGTTCTTTAATCACTTGAATACATTTTAGCTTAAGGAACATGTGGAAAATTAAGCTATTTGCAGCTGTTGAGCTTAATTGTAAATCTGTTCCTCAACTGGAAGTCATACCACCCCCATTTGCATTATAGGAATTGTGTAGGGTAGTTTTAACTGTCACAGTGATGGGGGAATATCCGTGGCATTTAGTGACTGAGGCACAAAGAACTCATGTCCTGCAAAGTGTGGAATGTTTTCACACAAGCAACCATCAGCCCATCCAGAATAGAACCCAGCCTGTAGAGCCTCTGTTGATAATCACCTGTACCAGACACTAATGAGGAAGTAGGGGAACCCTCGTCTGTTACACCAGGCAGTGTTTTTGTTGTTGTTGCAATTACAAGTGGGAGGTTTCTACCTACCTCCCTCTTCTCAGAGTATCCATAAATAATCTGGCTCATTTGTTAAACAAATGACCATCAGTCAGAATTACAGTAAAAAAGAGCCATATTCTGGAGGTGTGACATCCTCTTAGATCATTGACAACCTTGGTGCTCAATGTGATCATAACAAAATAGATGATTAGAAGATTAAATCTCACACTAAGAAGACAGTAACAGACACTGGAGCCTCCTTGAGGGCGGCAGGTAGGAGAAGGGAGAGGAGCAGCAAAAAAATAACTGTCATATACTATGCTTAGTAGGTAGGTAATAAAATAATCTCTACAACAAACCCCCATGACACAAGTTTACCTATACATCTACTCTGCACATGTACCCTTCATCCTAAAATAAAATTTTTAAAAAATGTTTAAAGAAGATTCAAGTTCATGACAAAGCAAAACAAAAATAACACTGCAGCTATCCACAGCAATGTAAACAATAATGCCAGGTTCCAACTAACAGTTTGGAGGTTCTGTTTGGTTTTGCTGTTTTTTCCTTTAATATGGACATAGGCAGCAACTCTCAAAGTCATCAGGACTTTGCATGCTAGTAATAACTCACAATGGTCAGCAAAGAAAAAACATCAGATGCTATAGTTGTCTTACTCTATATCACAGACTGCCGGATCATGAACTAAGCTTCCCGAGGCTTGGCTTAGACCAGTTTCCTAAAAGTTCACAGGAATATGGGTAGATACTTTCAGATGTTAGAATAAGATGTTACATGCAGGAAGCGGACTCTGGTCTTTGACTCCACTATTTCAGCAAGAAATTAAATTTGACAGTGACATATTGAGTAATAGCAATATTCAAAGTATTGTGTTAAGATAATGAAACAAAACAGAAAGGTTTTTGCCCTCTAAAAGCTCAGACACTAGCACAGGATGTATTTTGGAATATTCTGACTCAGACCATATTATAACAGTTTTGAAAATGCACTGTAGAGCTGTAGAAAGATGCAGAGTCTTGGTGGCTAATGCCTGTAATCCCAGCACTTTGGGAGGCTGAGGTAGGTGGATGGCTTAAGCCCAGGAGTTTGAAACTAGTCTGGGCAACAGGGTGAAACTATGTCTTTACAGAAAATGCAAAAATTATTGAAGTCACGGTCAAAATTTAAAAATATATACAAAAATTAGCCAGGTGTGTTGGCACGCACTTGTGGTCCCAGCTACTTGGGAGGCTGAGGTGGGAGGATCACCTGATCCTGGGAGGCAGAGGTTGCAGTGAGCTATGATTGCATCACAGCACTCCAGCCTTGGTGACAGAGTGAGACTATGTATTTAAAATCAAGGATAAGAGATTTTTTTAGAAAATTATTTGAGGAACAGGTAGGACTTTAAAACCTGCATGATGAGGTTCCATGGATGTAAAAGCAGCAGTTTGAGCCAATGCTGGACATTCATTTACCACAGGATTTTAATTTCAGGTTCATAGGCTTGTATGTAAGGGGGACTGCGGAAATCAGTGCAGGTAAGTTTAGAATAGCTTGTAATGCTTAATATTGGAGGGACTTTTCCTAAATGCCAGTCTGGAGAGCCTTTTGATTGACTATTATATTTGTGACTATTTTTCCCATCAATACTTGAGCATTCATTCACATATTCGACACAAAACCACTGTATATTGTGTGTGTGTGTGCGTGTGTCCCTAAATGAAAATCAACCTAGTGATATATCATTTACTCAGGAAGGACTCCTTGGGTTTTGAATTCCAGTCAACAAATAATCACCATCTGCTTTTAATAAGATAAACTATTAATAACCCCAAGAAAATTAAGAACTGATTTATGTGAAATAAAATTTCATTGATATTCCAGTGCTGATTTTCAGCAACATAACATATAAATGTGTCTGTTCATTTAGGACAGTTAGCATTTGGAAGACAAATTCCAGGTACATGTATGACTGCAACTTCTTACTTCATGTTTTAATATTGACTTACTTCATTCAAGGGACCTGTGGTGAGGATCAGAGAGGTAGTGTTTCTCCCTGCACTCAAAAGCAACATTTTCATCACTTCCAGTAGCATTCAGTGAAATAATTGGCATGAATATCATAGCCTTGAAATTGGTCTTCACCAGAGATGTCAAGATAACTCATTTTTGTTAATATGTGCATTAATTCTAGCACTTTAGAGTCTGTGATTAGCCAATGGAATGCCTATCTAGAGAGGAAAAACCAGTTGGAGCAGTGGATGGAATCAGTGGATCAAAAAGTAGAACATCCCTTACAACCGCAGCCAGGTCTGAAAGAGAAGTTCACCCTGCTTGATCATCTCCAGTCTGTCCTGTCTGAGGCAGAAGACCACTCCAGAGCCCTTCACCGTCTAAATGCAAAGTCCAGGGAGCTCTATGAGAAGACAGGGGATGAGTCTTTCAAGGACACAGCTCAAGAGGAGCTGAAAACACAGTTTACTGATATAATGACTGTTGCCAAGGTTAGTGCTTTATATTAAAAATAGATGCTTTATGATACATTAATATAATATATTGATTTATATTAATAATATAATGACTGTTGTCAAGGTCAGACTCAGGTAAGAATAAAGTGGATTAAATTGTTGGCGGATTGGCTGCTCTAAAACTATTTATACATTCAGTAAATGGACATTACAGAAAGATAATTTCGTACTATAAATGCCTATGCATTTTTCTCTTTCTGCAATCTTCAGATTCTTCTTTATTCCTTATTGATTTTCTTTGTCTACTTCTAGAGTCTGTCTATCTACTTTGTACATCAAACATCACTGTTTAAAGTTTTTTCTCTTTTGCTGCACTTATATTTGTTACATTAAATGCATATCTATTTACCTCCAAGATTCAATCGTGTACAAAATATTGTATTCATCTCTCATCTTAGTAAAACTGTATTTTTCTATATTCAAAAGTATAAACTCCTTTATATAATATCAAAAATATATTTCCAATTCTCTATATGAATCTTTCATTTCCTTCATAATTATTCTTTGGTATATTTGTAAATATTATAGTAATTTAGGGAGAAAGTTTTTGTTGTTTGCTGCTTTTTCCTTTCTTTGGTTCAACTTGTTGGGAACTAACTCTTCTCTTGTTGACACTACGATTATTAACAGATGTGCTTCTTTATCTTCATTTTCATCTTGGTAATGATTAATAGCTATGACTCAAGTCAAAAAGACATAAGTTTGAATTCTGGATTTGACACTTTTGAAAGTGAGACTTTGGCCATGATTACACGTTACCTAACCTCTCTAAGCTTGAGCGTCTTTTCCTGTAAAATGATGATAATAATGGTATCTTCTGCACAGGACCATTGTGAAGATTAAATGAGCAAATGCATTTAAAATGCTGAGCAAAATGCTGTACAGCAAGCTAACAAATAATTGCTTTGATAAGAATGGTTATCGTAGTAATTATTAAGTGGATTGTCAGTGAGGGATGTAAGCCAACATACATTAAGCATAGATTTTCATACTAAGGTAGAAAACGGTAAACTTATAGGAAACTAGTTGCTTTTCCAAAGCCTTGACAGTTAAATTTGATAGTTTTAAGATATTATATTCAGAGAAAATTCAAGAACAAGAATGAAATTTTCTGAGATTTATTAAGAGACTTATATCAGGCATGTTGTCTAATCTGACTTCATGTTCTCAAAAGGAATACTGTTAAAGTAGCCATTTCTTTGTTTTCTAGGAAAAAATGAGGAAAGTGGAAGAGATTGTGAAAGACCATCTAATGTACTTAGATGCAGTCCAGGAGTTTACAGATTGGCTCCAGTCAGCCAAAGAAGAACTTCACCGGTGGTCAGATATGTCTGGAGATTCATCAGCCACCCAGAAAAAGTTGTCAAAAATTAAGGTCAGAAAATGAGCAGATGCTATATCTACATTGCTTTATTCCTTCTCGAGTACAACATACTTTTGATCAAGATTTTGTGGATAAGATTCTGTTATTTAAAATGTTGCCTTCCTGTTTTCTATTTGATGATGTTTATTACCTCATGCCTCACTGATTCTAAACATAAACGAGAGTACTGAGAATAATTCAAAAGGCTTTACACTTGTGAACAAAATGTAACACTGTCTTTACATTTCTGTATGCAAATGTGCTTATTGATGTAACATGACAGGCTAGGAAATGGCTACCTTGGTGGGGACAAAACCAGATACCATTGTTTAGCACCTGGAAGAAAAGTGTACATACTAACTTAGTTAAATGTATTGTAACAATAACCTGGGAAATGCCATTCTGGATGTTTTATTCTGCTTTCCTAGGCAGCATCCAACAACAGAATAGGAGGAAGTACTTCAAAGGACATTAAAATTATCATCCATTTATTCCTTATAGGACAATTTCTAAAACAGAAATTTACCTTTCTGGGGGAGTTGCAGACTCTAGCATCTTTTAGTAAGTTTCTAGTTGCTTAGATATTAAATTGTAATCATTTTCTCTCATGGAAAATAATGGATTTTAAGATTAAAATGAAGCAGCAATGAAATCCTTAGTGGTTTAGTTTTAGAGGAGGAAATGATGGGAATAAATGTGTAATTGTGTCAGTAATTGAAAATTCAAATTCTTGTGAATTTTTGATTCCAAGATCAGAACACAATAGTCATAAAACTTACAGGTGATTGTTACAATTGTAGCTACATTTTGCAGATCTACTTGTTCCTTTATTTTTGAGACAGAGTCTTGCTCTGTCACCCAAGATGTAGTGCAATGGCATGATCTTGGCTCACTGCAACCTCCGCCTCCTGGGTTCAAGCAATTCTCCTATCTCAGCCTCCTGAGTAGGTGGGATTACGGGTGCCTGGCTAATTTTTGTACTTTTTTTAGTAGAGACAGGTTTTCGCCATGATGGCCAGGCTGGTCCCAAACTCCTGACCTTGGATAATCCACCTGCCTCGGCCTCCCAAAGTGCTGGAACTACAGGCATGAGCTACCACACCCATCCCCTGAAGATCTACTTCTAAATGCTCTAAAAGCATTATCTTATTTAAATCTTATGATTACGTATGTTTTAACTGAGATAATAACATAAAACTGCTTCTTAAATCTTTTTTTTTTTTTGATGTTATTCTTTAAAATCCTTATTTGATACATTTCTTAGTAATATTCTAATTTATTCATCCATGCTTCCATCCATTTATCCATTTATTCAGCCAGGATTGTGCATCCCCTAAGGAACCTGCAGTCCAGTGAGGAACAGTGATCCACAAACTGGTTTTTGTAAAATAATACACAAAATGTAATGAGAGCTTACTGCACTATTAGAGTTCAGGCTCTGAAATCAGAGAAAACCAATGCTGCATCCTTCTTCTATTGGCTTTCTAGCTGTGTCTTTCAGCAAGTCACCTGATGTCCTCAAGCCTCAAGCTCTCAATTGGTTAAAAAATACATAAATAAAAATAGTACCTGTCTAATAGAGTTGTTTTGATGACCAGATTAGATCATTCACATAAAACTTGTAGTATCATGCCTGCCACACAGAACACACCTAATAAGAAAATCCAGTGGATTTGGTAAATGAGTGATTAATTGACTATAGCATGACAAGGTGGGAAGAGTCAGGGAAGATGGTCAAGTCTTTACCTAGAATCCACAGGACTCTCATCACCTGAAGAAAATAATTACATGCAGAGGAGACTGGTGACAGAGGGGAAGACACGAGGAGTTCGTTGATAAACAGATCCAATTTGAACTGCCAGGTAGTAGTAACATCTTGGGGGCAGCTGCATATTCAAGCCTGAATTTCAGGTTAGGGAGATGGATTTAAGACACAGAGTTGAAAGTGATTAGTGTGTAATTTGTTGTTAAAGCCACCTAAGTGGATAAAACCAAGAACCAAGACCTATGTATAAAGCAAATACAACAATGGGCACAGGACCAAAAGCTGGGTACTACCAATATTTAAAGAGCCACAGGAGATAATGATTTGAAAGGTAGAGAGAAAAAGGAGAGGAGAAGTAAGCAGAGGAAGAGTAGGAGGGTGTGATGCCACCATGGCAGGAGGCTGCCATTAGGAGGAAGACTGAAGAATCCCAACTGGGTTTGACAGTGAGGCTGTTTGGGAACCAGTCTGAGAAAACATTTGCACAGCAAGGGGAGGTAAGAAATAAGGTTACGTGGATTTAACAGTAAATGGCAGATGAGGAAGAGGAGATAGTAGAAATGGACTAATATTTCAAAAGTTAATAAGAGAAAGTAAAATAATTTTTTTACAAAGCCTGCTTCCTGGGTTGACAAATACTCTTTTATTTGGAAAATTTTTTAAAAATCTAATAAAATACTTCCAAAAAGACAAGGAATTGACAGAAAGAAATTGGGATGGAGAACATGAAGACTATGAGAAACTGCCTTTCAGAAGTTCAGGTCCAGCCTGAATGTAGGTTAGTATGTGGGAGGTTTTAAAAACCTTGAGGGAAATACATAAAGCACCTCCTCTGTCCTTCAACATCCTACCCCATCCACAGGAATAATCCCTGAGAAAAGGCAACTCTAAAGAAAAATGTATATGGGTATGAGGGCGTAAATACACATATGTGTGTATGTGCATGTCATATGTTTAAAAATTGTAAATACCAGATAAGAAAATATATACAAAAGCCATGTTAAGACTCTTGACAATGATGACGTCTTTAATCAAAATCTGAATGACTGGATTTCTGATTACGAATATTGAAGTGTTCCATTTTCATGCTAAGGAAAACTGGGATAAAGCATGAGAGAGTATTTTGGGAAATTGACTTTTGGCCAGTGATACCTTCTGAACTCCAAATTTGAAATTGTGCATAAAGGCAAATTATTATAAGTATGTAGGTCTATTAGACATAGCACTGGTTAAAAAGTTAATTTTGTCTTCATCAAATAACTATTATATGCACTAATAAACACGGATGGGTTTTAGAATCCTGCTGCTGAGAAAAGATCGAATATGAATACCACGCTGTATATAAGGCTTTTCATGTCATTGTAATTTAGAGTACTATACAACTGAATACTGAATACTTTCAAATGATCTATATCAAAATATGGCCCTATTGTATATAATTGTGAACAGATATGTTTATTTCAAGTTAATTTAATGAGATGCAAACTATATTATATAGACTTGTTAAGACATACTCTATGCTTAACATATAAGCATGCTTCATCCTTAACATCCCAATGTTTCTTCTGATTCTTCACTGATTTTCTTTTTGAACTTTTTTGTGCCCAATTATCTTTTATTTCTATTTAATTCAGTAGTCAAGTCATAATTTTGTAATAATATTAACAAAATCCTGCCTTCAGCAATAAATATGTAAATATATAAACATCCATCAGATAATATTTCACCAAGAAAAAATGTAGTAAGAGAATGTATTCTCAGAGAAATGCCACAATTATATCAGTTTAACAATGCATATGTGCTGGGCGAGGTGTCTCACTCCTGTAATCCTGGCACTTTGAGGGGACAAGGCAGGCAGATCACAAGGTCAGGAGTTCGAGAGCGGCCTGGCCAACATGGTGAAAGCCTGTCTCTACTAAAGATACCAAAAGTTAGCTGAGTGTGATGGTGCATGCCTGTAATCCCAGCTACTCGGGAGGCTAAGGCAGGAGAATCGCTTGAACCTGGGAGGCAGAGGTTGCAGTGAGCCACGATCATGCCACTGCACTCCAGCCTGGGCAGCAGGGCAAGACTCCATCTAAAAAAAAAAAAAATGCATATTTAATTTTATCCTGTTGTCCTTTAGAGTATTTGTGTGCTTTAAGGCTAAGCTAAATTTGTTAACTTGACTTTAGCTAAACTGTTTAACTTCTAGTGACCTTTTTAAGATAATAAAATACTAATAAGTGAGCCCAGTCCTAGAGGTTACTTTAAACTTTTGAGTAAGTCAGTCTGTGAATGAAATTATTCATTTTATTTGCCACAAAAATGTTTACTTAAAGTATTGCAGTATTTGGGATTGACTAGGGCTCATTCTTTTGTTGTGATGAGTTTGATTGATTCCTAGCAGAACGGAGGTGTAATTAAAGCCACCACTCTGTGGAAAAAGATGAATTGAGAAAAGAGACCGTGAGCAGAACACAGTTCTGCCATAATCTTTATTTACTTGAGCATCCACTTAGAGGGAAATAGGGGTTTGATCATTTACAGGAGCGATCCACAAAGGGAAATACTTGAGTTACTATCCAAACAAACATTCGCACGAGTGCAAATAATGCCTGATTTCAGGGTCCCTGTTTAGTCTGTTTCAGGATATTGAGAATTCTTGAGATTTTTTTTGCCATAAGCCTTAGGTGCTCATGATGACAGCTCCTGCTATTATGATTTAAGTGTGGGCAGATGAATTGATTCTAGGTCCTTGTGGCATGCTTGCTGAAACTTCCTAGCAGGACAGGGTCCCTCTCTGTACACATTTGAAAACTTGCAGTCCAAGTGACTCACAGGCTCTTTGGTTACCATGGTGATATTCCATTACAGGAGCTGATAGATTCCAGAGAGATTGGTGCAAGCCGCCTCAGCAGAGTGGAGTCGCTGGCTCCTGAAGTGAAACAGAACACAACTGCCAGTGGGTGTGAGCTCATGCACACGGAGATGCAGGCCCTGCGTGCCGACTGGAAGCAGTGGGAAGACAGTGTCTTCCAAACGCAGAACCGTTTGGAGGACCTGGTCAGCCAGATGGCCCTTTCGGAGCAGGAGTTCTCAGGCCAAGTGGCTCAACTGGAGCAGGCCCTGGAAGAGTTCAGTGCTCTTCTGAAAACCTGGGCTCAGCACTTAACCCTCCTGGAAGGCAAGAACACGGATGAGGAGATAGTAGAATGCTGGCACAAAGGACAAGTAAGTTGGCTTCATGTTTTCTATTGGTGATTATGCTTTTAAAAAATGTCCTGTCACCCCTTATTCCTTAAAAAAAAAAACTTGCTAACTAAAAACATGCAACATTCACACTTGGAAGAAGTATTTATCTCATTAAACAAGTAAAGTCTGATTTGTGATCTTTCCTCCCATATCAAACTTTTGTAAAAATAAAGATTTGGGTTATTATTTGTGGCAGGAAATGTGTTGTTAGCGGAGACGTTTTACTTTCAATCCTATGGTGTAACAGCTTGTAATACTGTATTCAGCCATTCAGTCTGAAAAATGGCCTGTGGGCAGTGGCATAAATAGACAGAGAGTCATAGCTGTTTTCTTGCCAGTTAACTATTTCATACAACTAAATGATTGAACTTACAGTAAAAGACTCATCTGGTAATCTCCTAAAGCACAACTAATAGTTTTCACCCCGATTAGCTCTCCTCTGTGTGATTTTGACATCTGTTCTTGAATTAGCCCATTAACAGAACTCCTACGTCACACTCCCTGGTTGCCTTCCCGGGCCTTTTTTTTTTTTTTTTTTTTTTTTAAAGCTAATGGCAGCTTCTTTAGAATGTGAGAAAGGGAAGTCTAGGAGGGAGACTGAAGAATGAGCATCAGCTTAACCTCCTTTTCCCTTCTTTCACTGTTAAGCAGTGTCTTTCAAAGCCTTTTCAGTATTTCCAGTTTTATAATGCCCTGATTCACGATGTCCTTAAAAGGCAGTTTAGTAAACTTCTCTGCTCCTATTTATATTACAATCGTTTCAAAATAGCTCCTTCCAGTAAGAAAGTCTTGTAGTATTTCCAGCAGTGTCTTGTTTTAAATCAAGTATTTGAAACAAATACAGCATGCCATAAAATAAAGCCTTCTATCTCCTTATGCTAATTTATTTATAATGCTTCTAGGCTTTGGGATTTGTTCTTGCTATTCTGTTGCATTTCCTGTCCTTTAGATTTATGTACCAGAATAAAGCATAGAAATCAGTTCTGTAACACAGGGACAAAGAAGTTGATAATTGTTCTACGTGGTGTAATATGAAAAAAAATCAGTTATACTGTTTAGGTTCCTTTTTGTTTTCCTTTCTTTCTATTTCAGTAACGTGAGTGAAATTTTTTAAAAGGAAAGATTTGCTTGTGCCTAGATTACATTACTATTCTGCTATTGTTACTTTTTATGTTGATGTTATTAGTGAAAATAATAATTGAGGCCTATAAACACACACGAGAATGCAGTAGTAAATATGGGCTTTCAGTTGTATTAAACAATTCAAAGATGAAAGCCCTCTGTGTGTGTCTACTTCCAGATTTGACTCCAGAGTCAGTGCTTTTGATGACAACACTACATTGCTTCTCAATATTCATATTTTCTTTATTTCTAATGATGGCATTTTATCTAAAAGTGGAGATATTCCTATCACAATGAGTATGTAAGAAAATGTTTACAAAGTAGGAGATACGCTAGGGTTCTCAGGGCATGGTTTTGCTTTTAGGGAAGCCTTGCCATTGTTGATGGTCACCACAAGGATCACAAGTATTTATTTTATGCAGTTAAATAATACTCAAGAAATTCTTTAAAACATAAAAACAGGTGATCTATAAACTATATAATATAATATTGCAAAAAGAATTCTATTTTCTGTGTTTGCAAAACTCATTTATCTTAATATCCATTGGGATATTAGTGCTAGAAATAATCATAAGCTGCATAAGATGAAAAAACGCATTTTAGAACTTAACCAAATTAGAAATATATAAGCTGATATTTACACAATGGAAGACTATACTGACATACTTTAATTTAGGATAAAGTTATAGAAATGTTTCAAATGTAAAGTTTTGGTCAAAAACTTGGAACTTTTAATGTCATCTCATTCATAAGTAACTGACTTGAGTCTCTAGTATTTTTATGTTTTTTTATATGCTAAGTTTCTTTAGTTCTTACAATGTTCTGGTTCAAGTAAAGGGTTCAATATGGTGTAAAATAGTTGGTCCTAGTTTAGTGTTTAGAATTTCAGAGAGAAATTGTTTAGTTATTTATAAATTTTTGTAAATAAAAATGTTTTAGACCCCTCCAGGCCAGACACCAAGTTAAGTAAAGAATTGACAAACTAAGAGAACGTATTTCCTGCTCTCATGATCACAGTCTAGATAGGGAAATACACAAGTACGAAACTGATGGGGATACTCCTTGAAATGAATGTCTGCAAGGTCCTGTGTATCCTCAGATGAGAAGCCTGAAGAGTTGGGAAGGAGGGCAGGGAACACTTAAAGGAGTTGTTCTTCGAGCTGAGTCTTGAAGTATGATTAAACTGTGACCTGACAGGGGAGGTAGAGGAACAGCATCAGATGCAGGATCATTGAGGAATCACAAAACCCAGGAGAGGAAGGTAGAGAGTAGGAATCAGATTAGGAGGATGCTGTGCCACTCCAGAAAGAAATAATGAATATGTAAGTGGGTCTGTGAAAGTCTACGTGCAGAGGCAAAGAGGAGAGTGATGAAAGGAGCTAAGACCCAGAATAAGCTAGCCTGGATATCTCTTGCATGGAGTGAGAAGGGAAACAAAGGGAGAGGCAGGGTAATGCTTGGTCTTCTGATTGACATCAGCAGGGGACAGTGGTGCCATTTACCAGGACAAGGAATGTAGCACAGGGCTGGTTTGTTGAGGGATGTGGTTTCTCTGCAAATCTGGGCCATCTCTTGACACATATCTTGGACAATAATGGCCACAGGAACAGTTGTTTGAGTAGTTACTCATCTTTTTGCCCCTCCTCCTTAATTTATTTTGGTTTTTGCTTCAGTGCTACCATTAACTACTCAGTGTTTACATATGTGGGAGTCATTTTCCTGCTGGTTTTGTGAATTAGACACTAAGTGTGCTAGAAATTGTGCTAGTTGACATTCATGATCTCTTTTGCTCCTTGCGACAAACCTAGGAGAGGAACAGTGATCACAAAGCACCTTGTGTAACTCAGGTGACCATGGCCTCTATTTCAGAGGTGTACTTTTCAAGTCCTAAGGCTTTATTTTGGATTAGGTGTACACAGTACTGTAGGTATTTACATGTCTCCCTCATCTATTAAATTGGGAGCTCTTCAAGAACAAGAATCTTACCTTTATTCATAGGGGGATAAGGGGTCCCAGAATCCAGCAAAATTCTTGGCACATATTAAACATTTAGCAAATATTTGGTGGCTTTATGAATGAAACTATGAAATAAATTAATTACTATTTAAACCAGACTCACGGATTATAAGAAATTCTTAATGTAAAAGTTAACTGTGTGTAATACATAAAATCAGTTGAAAATCAAACTCAATTTTGGATTCATATATATATAAAATATATATATGATTTATATAAATTTAATTCAAAATAAGTATTGCTTTTTTTTAAATGATTTCTTTTTATCAAAATTATTTCTTTTCACCTTTAAACAATATACATATCTCCCAATGGCCTTGTCAAACTATTTGTAAATGATGTAGGCTATTTTCTCTTTTCTTTTTCTTGGCTCATTTTTAAGTCATTTGACCACTTAATCACTTAACTGTTTGGCAATATTTGATGCTAGAGTGTCTATCCATGGCTAGAAAAAGGGGACAAATGAGCCAGGTGCTATTATTTGTCAGAGGAATCCTGATAGTCTTCCTTTCTTCATTGACTCTTCTATGTTGGTTCCTCTCTCACTATTAATTTATACGTGATTGATGTAGGTATAGTATGAAGATATAGAGATCACCCAGTGTAACTGCTTGCTTCTCTGTCTCATTATTTCTAAACAGGAGATACTGGATGCTTTACAAAAAGCAGAGCCTAGAACAGAGGAGCTCAAGTCTCAGCTGAATGAACTTTGTCGATTTTCCAGAGACCTGAGTACTTACAGTGGAAAAGTTTCTGGGTTAATTAAAGAGTATAATTGGTGAGCATGAACCTTATTGGTGTTCAAGATATTTTGATACAAATTAGAAGCTAGAGGTTTATTTTAAGGTGTAATTTCAAAATAATATTAATTCAGCATTAAATATATTACTAAATGAGGTAAGTGCACATTCTAAGAACTGCTGATTCTATGAAACATTATTTTCATCAATTTTATCACTTTTTCCTGCCATTAAATTTTCCAATCACCTTTTCAGTCTTTGTTTGCAAGCATCCAAGGGCTGCCAGAATAAAGAACAGATTTTACAACAAAGATTTCGAAAAGCCTGCAGGGATTTCCAGCAGTGGTTGGTTAATGCAAAAATCACTACCGCCAAGTGTTTTGATATACCTCAAAATATTAGTGAAGTTTCAACTAGTCTTCAGAAAATACAGGTAAGAGTGTTATCAGTTAATTCTAGTAGTGGTGCTGATGCGGATTCAAGTTATCTCTAGGTCAAGCAAGAGTCCCCAACTCCCGGGCTGTGGTCTGGTACCTGTCCCTGGCCTGTTAAGAACCAAACCTCACAGCAGGAGGTGAGCAGTAGGCCAGGGAGCATTCCTGCCTGAGCACCACCTCCTGTCCAATCAGCTGCCGCATTAGGTTCTCATAGGCGCTTGAACCCCATTGTGAACTGTGCATACAAGGAATCTAGGCTGTGTGCTCCTTATGAGAAGCTAACTAATGCCCAATTGATGAGGTCAAGCAGTTTCATCCCGAAACAATCACCCCTACCCCCACCCCCATCTGTGGAAAACTTGTGGTCCACGAAACTAGTCCCTGCTGCCAAAAAGGTAGGAGGCCACTACCCTAGATCTTTTCAGAAGGGCATCACGTACAAAAGTTTTGCCAAAGAAATTCAAATTTCAAATAAATCCCCACTTAAAAGAATTGATTCTGTATGTGAAGAGAAACCAGTTCATTTACATAAATGCACACTTTTTATATACAAATAGTGATATAGCAAATAATAAAAAGGTTTTCTACGTGACATGCATTGTTTCTGAGCTTTTTCTCATTTAGTTTTCAGTTTTCGCAACATTTCAGATATGTAAATTCATTATTCTCAGTGTACAGCAGGGTAAAAGCATCAGTGAGGTCACAGAGCTGGTGTGTTAAGATAGTGAGAACTGTGTTTATATTTTACATTTGTTCATTGGGGTTTATTTTTCTTTACCTAACTGTAACTTCATGGTGCCAATTCACATACCACCTTCATTCAATAGCAACAATTTTTTTTTTTTTTTTTTTTTTTTTGGTGAGATGAAGTCATGATCTGTCACCCGGGCTGGAGTGCAATGGCAGGATCTCGTTTCACTGCAACCTCCACCTCCCAGGTTCAAGCGATTCTCTTGCCTCAGCCTCCCAAGTAGCTGGAATTACAGTCACCTGACACTGCACCCAGCTAATTTTTGAATTTTTTAGTAGAGACAGGGTTTCTCCATGTTGACCAGGCTGGTCTCGAACTCCTGACCTCAAGTGATTCACCCACCTCAGCTTCTCAAAGTGCTGAGATTACAGGCGTGAGCCTGTAATTTTTTTAATTACATTTTTAATTTTTAATTACATTTTTTTAATTACTATGCCTGGCCAATAACAGCATTTTTTAGGCACAGTTACTGAAATTGCCTTTCATACGTATACATCCGATCCTTTCGCAGAGCAGCAGTTCCGAGTGACTTGTTATGAAATATGAGTTTCTTTCAGAGGGTGTAAGTATGTAGAACACTGTGTGTAAGTGTTTGTGCTTGAAATGTCTCTAGTAGGAGCAGGCTCTGAAACAGTATTGTTCATGTCCAGTTCACCTTTTTGAATTCTTGGTTAATAACTTAATATAACAGGATGACTCTTCCTTTGAAAGGTTTGCTCCACTTAAAATACTTCCTGGACGAGTACAGTGGCTCACACCTGTAATCCCAGCACGTTGGGAGGCCACGGTGGGCACATCACTTGAGATCAGGAGTTTGAGACCAGCCTGGCCAACATGGTGAAACCCTGTCTCTACTAAATAAAAATATGAAGATTAGCTAACCATAGTGGTGGGCACCCATAATCCTACATAGCCACTTGGGAGGCTGAGGCAGGAGAATTGCTTAAACCCAGGAGGCAGAGATTGCAGTGACCCAAGATCACACCACTGCACTCCAGCCTGGGTGGCAGAGTGAGAATCTGTCTCAAATAATAACAACATTAAAAATTAAATAAATAAATAAATAGTAAAATTCTTTCTGTTTTGCTTCAGGCGGGGATAGAACTGCAGAACTTCAATCCTATTTTTCTACATTGGAGAAACATAGTACTATTTTTCTTTTCTTTTCTTTTTTTTTTTTTTTTTTTGAGACAAGATTTTGCTCCGTCACCCAGGCTGGAGTCCAGTGGCACAATCTTGGTTCATGACAACCTCTGTCTCCTAGTTTCAAGCAATCCTCCTGCCTCAGCCTCCTGAGTAGCTGGAATTACAGGCATGCGTCAACACGTCCAGCTTACTTTTGTATTTTCGGTAGAGACGAAGTTTCACCATGTTGCTCAGGCTGTTCTTGAACTCCTGGGCTCAAATGATTCGCCCACCTTGGCCTCCCAAAGTGTTGGGATTACAGGCATGAGCCACTGCACGTGGCTAGTACTATTTTTGAGGACAGCTTTGGGCTTTTCTCTAACCCTCCCACCACAGCAGGCCTACATGGACAGGAGTGGCCATCCATTAAGACAAATGTTTGGCGAAGTTTCTTTAATCAAAATCTACAATAGAATATCTATGCTTCTTTTTTTGTCAGAATAAATAACCGAGCTTGTGCTTTTTTTCTTGTTTAGCACTTGAAAATATTGAGAGTTGACTGTAGCATACAGAACCTACCCATTTTTCTTTATTGTTTCTTTCTTTCTTTTTTTTTTGAGATGGAGTCATGCCCTGTCAACCAGGCTGGAGTGCAGTGACACAATCTCGGCTCACTGCAAACTCTGCCTCCCAGGTTCAAGCGGCTGCCTCAGCCTCCTGAGTAGCTGGGACTACAGGCACGTGCCAACATGCCCAGCTAATTTTTTGTATTTTTAGTAGAGAGACGGGGTTTCATCATGTTAGCCAGGATGGTCTCTATCTCCTGACCTCATGATCCCAAAGGGCTGGGATTACAGGCGTGAGCCACCGCGCCCAGCCAAATCTACCCATTTTTCTAGAGGAAGACTGATCTAGCCACATGAAAAGTATATCCTGTAGCTACATTTTATTAAACGATGGTTTGGCATCATGTCATTGACTTGTCCTCATAAGGACAACACTCTGTTGTTATTTTTTAAAATATAAACCACTGCTAATAATGTAATCTGCTCCATTTAATAGCGTTTATTTTAATAAGACTCCCCATGGAAATTCATCTCCTGTCTTTTCCTAGGGAGAATTGTGCTTCTGCTGAGCAGATGGTGTGTTTTTATCCTGTGGGCTCTGTGAGTCTTGTCCATGGTTGTGTTTACTCTTTCACTTTGGCAGCTGGGATCCTCAGAGTCAAAATCGTAATCCAGCTCCACCAACTATATGGAACCACAAGGCATTTATTTTGTAAATGAGTCTTAGCCAGAGTTTAATATTTTGTGACTCTGATTTTTCCCTTGGTCTTCATTTCCTCTCCTGGTTTTTTTAATCTAATTTTTAATATTTTATGAGATAGCTCACCACCTTTTTTGAGACAAGTTCGAATTTAGATTGGTAAATAAAGTAGTTTGCAACTTGACTTGTCACCAGGCTGGAGTACAGTGGCATGACCTTGGCTCACTGCAACATCCACCTCCTGGGTTTAAGCAATTCTCCTGCCTCAGCCTCCCGAGTAGCTAGGACTACAAGTGCATGCCACCATGTCCAGATAATTTTTGTATTCTTAGTAGAGATGGAGTTTCACAGTGTTGGCCAGCATAGTCTCAGTCTCTTGACCTTGTGATCCGCCCACCTCAGCCTCCCAAAGTACTGGGATTACAGGCCTGAGCCACCATGCCCAGCCACAACTTGACTGTTAAAGGATGACCTGGGTCATTTAATGTATATAATAAAAAGAGTTTGTTTCCTTCTCTTTGACATTATTAAGAAATAATAAAAACAACACAGAACATTTTTTATTATGACTAATTTGATATTTTCTTTTATAGGAGTTTTTGTTGGAAAGTGAAAATGGGCAGCACAAGCTAAACATGATGCTGTCTAAAGGGGAACTTCTGAGCACCCTGCTGGCCAAAGAGAAAGCCAAAGGGATTCAGGCCAAAGTTGCAGCCGCAAAAGAAGATTGGAAAAATTTTCATTCAAGTCTACACCAAAAAGAATCTGCTCTAGAGGTATAGATAGCCAACCACATGGAAATATTCTGTGTTATTTGTTATTGTTGTTGTTGTTAGTGAAACCACAGGTTCTGTACATCAGTGTACCCTTGTCAGTGATTTTGGTCACCCCTCTCTGACCATACGTGGACGACGGGCTAACAGTAAGAAATAGCTCCATGCTAGAAGTGCGAGCCTCCCTGAAGAATTAAGTCGCTTCTTGCATGTTAAGGTCTGTTGTCACTGACTTGCCTTTGCACTCTCCCAGCAGGAACAACCAGCTTTACCTGTCAGCAGAACACTTAGTCTTTCACGTGAACTTGCCTCAATTTCGGAAGGTGGTCTAGGAGAATGAACAGGAGTATCTATATACGCCATGAAATGTTACAGATGAGAGGGTATATTATAACTAATGCAAATACCAGGTAGCAGCTGTTTAGGAGTTAAATATGCAGAAACAATATTTATAATTTTATTCTTTCAGACACAATAGAAGATGAATCTATTATAACCATAAAATAATTACTGCCACAATATAATTATTGTTTTTCTTCTGAGATCATCTATTTTATGTATCAACTCTTCTTTCAGAGGAAAATTTAGAGGCATGGAGGGTATATTTTCCTTTTAAAATACTTTCTGGCAGAATAGACCCTTCATTTGCCTGTGTTCATTATTGATGAAGACTGGAAAAAGATAATGATAGAAAAATATTCAGTAAGAGAAAATGTGTATTTTCTCAATTCCTTCTTGATCCAAGACCATTAATCTCTCTTTAACAATGGTGACTGTTTTTTCATGGCCAGTATTCTCCATATAACAGAGTGATAACCATTGTGCCTAGAAATGTTTCCTTAATCCTTCAGAGATCATTAGTGTTATGTGGTCTGAACTCTGAAGCATCAGCTGTTGAATGTAGCATATTTAATATTGATTGCAAAGTTACCTAGTTCAAGAGATGCCCAGGAGTAGGTGTACAGGTCATGAATTGCCTGTTTTCCTAATCTGCTGTTCCTCTCAGAATAGGTATCTATCTATCTGTTTTATTTGATTCTTTCCTTTCCTTTTTCCTTCCCCTCCCCTCCCTCTCTTCCCCTCCCCTCCCTCCTCTCCTTTCCCCTCACCTCCCCTCCTTTCCCCCTCCTCCTCTCCCCTTTCATCTCTTTTCTTTTTAGAACCTAAATTCCTGATTATGGTCCCCCATTTGCCCTGTTTAGTGGTGTATCCGTTCATTCTTATGTTGCTATTAGGATATACTCAAGACTAGGTAATTTATGAAGGAGAGAGATTTAATTGACTCATAGTTCTGTAGGGCTGGGGAGGCCTCAGGAAACTTACAATCATGGCAGAAGAGGAAGCAAATATGTCCTTCTTCACATGGTGGCAGGAAGGAGAAGTATGAGCAAAAGTGGGAAAAGCCCATTATAAAATCATCAGGTCTCGTGAGAACTCACTGTCGTGAGAACAGCTTCATGGGAGTAACCACCCCCATGATTCAATTACCTCCCATTGGGTCCCTCCCAAGATACGTGGGGATTATGGGAACTACAATTCAGAATGAGATTTGAGTGGGAACACAGCCAAACTGTATCAAGTGGCCCCATGAGACTCCAGTAACAGGCAGATGGAAACACCTTGAATTTACGAATTTAATTATTCAACAAATATTTGTTGAGCATCTCCTATTTGTGAAGGACTAGTCTAGGCTCTAGGGCTATAGCAGAGACTAAAACAGAACTGAGTCCCTGCCTTCATGCAACCTAAATTTTAGTAGAATACTCCAAAAGCTATTTTGGTGTCTTACATTGGTGAGATACTAAGTTTCCAAAGGATTCTTATAGCTAACCTGTCTCCCTCAGAGGCGAGTAAGGCAGATGTGATTTTCCCCCGTTGTAGACATCCCAGAACAGATACAGATGGAACCTTGAGCCATTCTTCCACAGGCTTCGTTAGTTCTTGCCACTTAGATCTTTCAGCTACCCTTTATGTACTTCCTTTTAGAAAAAGCTACCTAAAGTACTGGTTGTTTTTAAAGCTTTTAGTTGGCATGCATGGTAACATAAATAACAAATTCACATTCATGTCCCCTTACCATTTTATAAGTAATAGACAGCAGATGCAGACACCTTTGCTGGAGCTACACAGTACCATATCAAACTTTGTCAAACACATTTTACACCTAGGGTACTACATAGTAACTGTGAATATATTTATGACATTCTTATGTGATAAGCACATAACATTATTTGGTATTTCTTATCACTTTATAAATCAGAATAAATTATTTATTAATAAAATAAGCATGTAAACTACATCTATATGCTACTTCTTTTATCCTTATTTATGAAAACCAACTAAATGGTGACAAACATTTATTTACATTTTTGTAAGGTATTATGGTGTGTCTCAGGAAGTATCAGACTCAGTCACTCCCCTTATGGAGCTTCCAGTCTAGTTTTGGAGACAAGGCACACCTACACCAGATGAAAATTCAGAATCCAACCCAGTCTATGTTGAAATATATAGGTATAATATAGACAACAAATGCTCTAGAAGTTGAGAAATGGGTGTGATCTCAAAAGTGGGCTGGAGAGCTAGGGGAGAAAATTCTATTTTCAAAAGGAGAACCATACAAACTTCTTAAAGGATGTTCAATAATTATATTGGTGCCAAGGTAAAAGATGGAATGTTCCAGACCTTGGGGTGGACTTTGTTTTTGTGGAGTTTTTTTTCTAAGACAGAGTCACCCTCTGTTGCCCAGGCTGGAGTGCAGTGGCACGATCTCAGCTCACTGCAGCCTTCACCTCCCAGGTTCAGGCAATTATCCTGCCTCAGCCTCCTGAGTAGCTGAGATTACAAGGGCATGACACAACAGCCAGCTAATTTTTTGTATTTTAGTAGAGACAGGGTCTCACCATGTTGCCCAGGCTGACCTTGAACTCCTGAGCTTAAGCTATCTGCTTGCCTCTGCCACTCAAAGTGCTGGGATTACAGATGTGAGCCACTGAGCCTGGCCTGGGTGAACTTTGAATGCCAAGTGAAGGACCTTGGACTTGCTATTAAAATATTTTCTTGTCCTGGACACAATCTAAAACCTTGCAGAACCTAAAGATCCAAATGAAGGACTTTGAAGTAAGTGCTGAGCCTATCCAGGACTGGCTGAGTAAAACTGAGAAGATGGTCCAAGAAAGCAGCAATCGCCTCTATGATCTGCCAGCAAAGAGGAGGGAGCAGCAGAAGCTCCAGGTGATAAGCCCCCCACCCTGTAGCCCCATCTGACCATGTCTTTGTCCCGTCCTCTGTCGACCTTGCAGATGCATGCTCAGCACCCTTGAGTTAGACTGTGCCACTGTGAGATGTAGTGTGTGTTCTTTCCCCATTTCTGGCAGACTTCATGTTTTCTAACTTTCCTTGGAAGTGTGATTTGTTTCCTTCCATGATTTCTGCTCCACTGTGTGTAGATTGGAGATAATAAAGCCTCCAGGGTACACGGATTGCCTGCCAATGTTGATTTCCATGTTCTCTGGGCCAAAGCTTCGTCCGCGATGTGCTTTTCCCCAGCCTCTGAATAGTAACTTGCTTGTGCTTTTCAGTCTGTCCTTGAGGAAATACAGTGCTACGAGCCTCAGCTCAACAGGCTGAAAGAGAAAGCTCAGCAGCTGTGGGAAGGACAAGCTGCCAGCAAGAGCTTTAGGCACAGAGTGTCACAGCTATCTTCTCAGTATCTAGCGCTAAGCAATTTAACAAAGGTAACGCCTGGCACGTGCTGTGTGTGAATGTGATACTGATGTCGCAACACTGGAGTTGCAGCAGGGTGTGCAGGGTGTGCAGGGTGTGCATTGCATCTTGACCCACCCATGCTGTGGGTCTCCAGGTCAGCAGTAAGGGGGGGTGTGTGCTATTTCCCCAGTCTTGCAATCTAAGTTAATCATTGTTACATCAGCTTGATGTGGCTCTCTGAAAAGACCAAAGGAGATTTCAAAGACTGAAGACACTTCCAATCTTTATTATTGCACAAGATAGTCCTTCTAATACTGAAATTATATGTTCCCCAGAGCTTTGATTTGGAAGATACAAATCATAAACATGAGGCAAAGTGCAGAGTTTTTCATTTAAAGAATCCCAGATTAAATTTCTTTAGAAAAACAAATCTAAACAGTTTTAATTTTATTAGACTAAATATAACCGTTTTTTTAAAAAATTATCTGAATCTTTACATTCATTATATAGTAGTCAAGGATGTGTTGATTGAGAGTTTCAGTTCAGATTCTAGAGCCGAGCTCAAAATTGGCAATGGTTCAGACAGCTGATTAACTTTCTTTTCAAATCGCTTAGAAAAAAATAAATGGAATCCTCCTACGACCTCATTTAGAGCACTCAGTCAGTATAACGTAGACCCATTTTGAACTGTGTGGTGCAGGCCTATCTTGAGCTGTATGTGGCTTCTAACCTTTTTTCCTATATTTTAAATTTTCAGGTGTTAGAATATAGGGACCCTGTTATAATTTAGTCTTTAATTTGGCCCCATCTGTTCTGTAAGTGTGGACTCACAGAAGGTCTGCTAATTTGGGTCTTCAGTACACATTACTGAGGCAGTCACACTAGCTTAGGTCTTAGGTAAATAGTCTATGTTTATACCCATGTTTATTCTATGAATGTTACTTTTTGTGTCTTTATAAAATCTGGCACATATCTAAGTTAAGGAACAACATCTTAGAATGTATGAAGAAAATTTTTCTATTCCTTTGTATTTACTCAGATTCCAAAAGTAATCAATATTTGGATGTTTTATGAGCTGAGATTATTCTTGTAAATACTTCACTGTGTTAGATATGACCTATAATTAATAAGCAAAACCACATGTATTGCCCCAAGTTTTAAAATGTAGAGATATTACAAAAATCCCAGATTATGATTTTTTAGAACTCTGGCTACAATGTAGGTCATGTGGGTTGTGGCGTCAGATGAGCCCCGTGTGATATGTGAAACCTAGAAACTACTTTGACCAGTCTCCCAGACAAAGCATCGGGGAGAAATTTTACTGATTTAAATAATCACAATAGTCATAAAGAAGTTGAGAAGCATAAAATTGTAACTTCTTCTTTTTTTTTTTTTTTTTTTTTTTGCTTCTGACCCAGTTATTCTAATAGTTTTATGATTTAGAAAGACCTTCAACATATTTTGCAGAATTAGGGAAGACTTGCCTCATATCTGTGCAGTGTATGAAGTCATGACTGATTGCTGTTGTTTCAAACAAACCGTTAGCTTTACAGTTTGTCTCTATGGGATGGACAGCTCGAAAACCATTTCTGTCATTTCCAGGAGAAAGTGTCAAGACTGGATAGAATTGTCGCAGAACACAATCAGTTCTCTCTCGGGATTAAAGAATTACAAGACTGGATGACGGATGCGATTCACATGCTGGATTCGTACTGCCACCCGACATCCGACAAAAGTGTGCTGGACAGCAGGATGCTCAAGCTTGAGGTGTGCATCTTTAGATAGAAATGTCTCCAACCTACAGAATTTGTAATTTCCCATCTCCATCCACCTGGAATGATGATGTCACATTCTCTCCATGGGAAATATCACATGCTTTGTGAGTGTAATCCCATCTGCCTTGAGTGGACATGCCTGAGCATTCCTGAATCATCTGTCCCCAGATGCTTTCCAAAGATACCATAAAATAAAGCCCAAATGTGATTACTTGTGTGATCACTTGTTAAGAGGCTAGTTTTTAATTAGATCACAGACATATTTAGTATGGGAAAATATTTTAAGGAAACATTTTATAGGGCAAAACATTTTCCATCTTATTCAAGTCGCTTGTCTTCCTGTATTAAGCCAATTATCTCATCCCAAGATATGAGTTCAATTTTGCATTTGTGATAAAAATATTGAATCTGCATTAATGTGTAAACTGGCTGCTTTCTAGGAGACTGGTACTCTGTCTTGACACCAGAGTATCAGTGGTACAATCAGAAGTGAATAGCATAGTCTTTTTCCTCAAGGATTTTACTGTCTGAGGTTAGAGATAATAACCACAGATACAGATGTGCTTATGGTGTTATAGACACACACAGGAGTGGACCCGTGCAGGAGGGATGGGGTTGAAAGTTGGGACAGATTTTTTAGAAAGCGTTATAGCTAAACCAAGTTGTGTGGGGTTTAAAAATATTTTCTTTAATAAAACTAACACAGAGTCTTGCCTCCTTGCCTAGGCTAGTCTGGAACTCCTGAACTCAAGCAATTTCCCTGCCTTGTCCTCCCAAAGTACGATTATATATGTGAGCCACTGTACCCTGCTAAAACCAAGTTTTGTTTTGTTTTGTTTTGTTTTTTGAGATGGAGTTTCACTCTTGTTGCCCATGCTGGAGTGCAATGGCACCATCTCAGCTCACCGCAACCCCCACCTCCTGGGGTTCAAGTGATTCTCCTGCCTCTGCCTCCTGAGTAGCTGGGATTACAGGCATGCACCACCACGCCTGGCTAATTTTGTATTTTAAGTAGAGACAGGTTTTCTCCACGTTGGTCAGGCTGGTCTCAAACTCTTGACCGCAGGTGAGCCACCCACCTTGGCCTCCCAAAGTGCTGGTATTACAAGTGTGCGCCACCACACCTGGCCAAAACCAAGTTTTTAAGAATGACAGAGGGAATTATTTTGGCAAAGATAAGAGTGAAAACTTGGGAATGGTGGCAGAGAGGTGGAAAAGTGTGAGGAAAAGCCAGAGGAAAGAACAGCATAGTGTGTGAGAAATTGCTAGCAGTTGCTTATTGCTAGAGCAGAAACAGGTGGCAATGGATGGCTGGAGCTGATACCTTGGAAGTTGGCAAGGACCACATTATAAAGAGAGATGAAGCTTTGTCTTTTAGGTGATATGATCAGTTTTTTTTTAATTATTATACTTTAAGTTCAGAGGTACATGTGCAGAATGTGCAGGTTGGTTACACAGTTATATATGTGTCATGGTGGTTTGCTGAATCTATCACCCTGTCATCTACATTAGGTAATTATCCTAACACTGTAGGCCCCCAATCCCCAACAGGCCCCAATATGTGATGTTCCCCTCCCTGTGTCCATGTGTTCTCATTGTTCAACTCCCACTTATGAGTAAGAACATGCAGTGTTTGGTTTTCTGTTCTTGTTTTCTTGTGATAGTTTGCTGAGAATAATGATTTCCAGCTTCATCACAGTCCCTGCAAAAGACATTAACTTATCCTTTTTTGTGGCTTCATAGTATTCCATTGTGTATATGTGCCACATTTTCTTTATCCAGTCTATCATCGATGGGAATTTAGATTGGTTCCAAGTCCTTGCTATTATAAACAGTACCACAATAAACATACATGTGCATGTGTCTTTATAATAGAATGATTTATAATCCTTTGGGAATATATCTAGTAATGGGATTACTGGGTCAAATGGTATTTTTCCTTGAGGAAATGCAGTACTGTCTTCCAAAATGGTTGAACTAATTTACACTCCCACAAACAGTGTAAAAGCATTTCTATTTCTCTGCATCCTCTCCAGCATCTGTTGTCTCCTGATTTTTTAATGAGCATAATTCTACCTGGTGTGAGATGGTATCGCCTTGTGGTTTTGATTTGCTTTTCTCTAATCACCAGTGACGATGAGCTATTTTTCATATGTTTGTGGGCTGAATGACTGTCTCCTTTTGAAAAGTGTCTGTTCATATTTTTCTCCCACTTTTTGATGGGGTTGTTTGTTTTTTCTTGCAAATTTAAGTTCTTTGTAGATTCTGGATATTAACCCTTTGTCAGATGAGTACATTGCAAAAATTCTCTTCCATTCTGTGGGTTTCCAGTCATTCTAATGATAGTTTCTTTTGCTGTGCAGAAACTCTTTAGTTTAATTAAATCCCATTTGTCTATTTTGGCTTTCATTTCCATTGCTTTTGGTGTTTTAGTCATGAAGTCCTTGCCCATGCCTATGTCCTGAATGGTATTGCATATGTTTTCTTCTAGGGTTTTTATGGTGTTAGGTTTTATGTTTAAATCTTTAATCCATCTGGAATTAATTTTTGTATAAGGTGTAAGGAAGGGATCCAGTTTCCGCTTTCTGCATATGACTAGCCAGTTTTCCCATTTATTAAATAGGGAATACTTTCCCCATTGCTTGTTTTTGTCAGGTTTGTGAAAGATCAGATGGTTGTAGATGTGTGGCATTACTTCTGAGCCCTCTGTTCTGTTCCATTGGTCTGTATCTCTATTTTGGTACCAGTACCATGCTGTTTTGATTATTGTAGCCTTGCAGTATAGTTTGAAGTCAGATAGGGTAGTATGATACCTCCAACTTTGTTTTGTTGTTGTTGTTTTTTCTTTTTTTGTTTTTCCTTAGGATTGTCTTGGCTATGCAGGCCCTTTTTGGGCAGTATGGCTATTTTCATGATATTGATTCTTTCTAACCATGAGCATGAAATGTTTTTCCATTTGTTGTGTTCACTCTGATTTCCTTGAGTAGCAGTTTATAGTTCTCCTTGAAGAGGTTCTTGATATCCCTTGTTAGTTGTATTCCTAGGTATTTTATTCTCTTTGTAGCAATTGTGAATCGGAGTTTACTCATGATTTGGCTCTCTGTTTGTCTTTTATTGGTGTATAGGAATGATTTTGATTTCTGTACATTGATTTTATATTCTGAGAGTTTGCTGAAGTTGTTTATCAGCTTGAGGAGATTTGGGACTGAGATGATGGGGTCTTCTAAATACACAATATTGTCATCTGCAAATAGAGACAATTTTACTTCCTCTTTTCATAATTGAATACACTTTATTTCTTTTTCTTGCCTGATTGCCCTGGCCAGAAGTTCCAATACTATGTTGGTTGAATAGGAGTGGTAAGTGAGGGCATCCTTGTCTTGTGCCAGGTTTCAAAGAGAATGCTTCCATTTTTTGCCCATTCAGTATGATATAGGCTGTGGGTTTGTCATAAATAGCTCTTATTATTTTGAGATACATTCCATCGATACCTATTTTATTGAGAGTTTTTAGCATAAAAGGACTGTTGAATTTTGCCAAAGGCCTTCTCTGCATGTATTGAAATAATCATGTGGTCTTTGGTTTCGTTTATGTGATGGATTATGTTTATAGATTTGTGTATGTTGAACCAGCCTTGCCTCCCAGAGATAAAGCCAACTTGATCATGATGGATAAGTTTTTTGATGTGCTGTTGGATTTGGTTTGCCAGTATTTTATTGAAGATATTTGCATCAATGATCATCAGGAATATTGGATGAATTTTCTTTTTTAGTTGTGTCTCTGCTAGGTTTTGGTATCAGGATGATGATGGCCTCATAAAATGAGTTAGGGAGGATTTCCTCTTTTTCTGTTGTTTGGTATAGTTTCAGAAGGAATGGTACCAGCTCCTCTTTGTACCTCTGGTAGAATTCAGCTGTGAATCTGTCTGGTCCTGGACTTTTTTTTGGTTGGTAAGCTATTAATTGCTGCCTCAATTTCAGACCTTGTAATTGGTCTATTCAGGGATTCAACTTCTTCCTGGTTTAGTCTTGGGAGGGTGTAAGTGTCCAAGAATTTATTCATTTCTTCTAGATTTACTGGTTTATTTGCATAGATGTGTTTATAGTATACTCTGATGGTAGATTTCATTTCTGTGGGATCGGTGGTGATATCCCCTTCATCATTTTTAATTGTGTCTATTTGATTCTTCCCTCTTTTCTTCTTTGTTAGTCTAGCTAGCAGTCTATCTATTTTGTTGATCTTTTCAAAAAACCAGCTCCTGGATTCATCTATGTTTTTGAAGGGTTTTTTGTGTCTCTATCTCTTTCACTTCTGCTCTGATCTTAGTTATTTCTCGTCTTCTGCTACTTTTTGAATTTGTTTCTTCTTGATCCTCTAGTCCTCTCAATTGTGACATTAGGCTGTTGATTTTAGATCTTTCCTCCTTTCTCTTGTGGGCATTTAGTGCTATAGATTTCCCTCTACATGCTGCTTTAAATGTGTCCCAGAGATTCTGATACCTTGTTTCTTCATTCTCATTGGTTTCAAAGAACATCTTTATTTCTGCCTTTATTTCATTGTTTATTCAGTAATCATTCAGGGGCAGGTTGTTCAGTTTCCATGTAGCTGTGCAGTTTTGAGTGCATTTCTTAATCCTGAGTTCTAATTTGATTGCAGTGTGGTCTGAGAGACTGTTATGATTTCAATTCTTTTGCATTTGCAGAGGAGTGTTTTACTTCCAATTATGTGGTCAGTTTTAGAATAAGTGATGTGGTGCTGAGAAGAATATATATTCTGTTGATTTGGGGTGGAAAGCTCTGTAGATGTCTATTAGATCCTCTTGGTCCAGATCTGAGTTCAAGTCCTGGATATCCTTGTCAATTTTCTGTCTCATTGATCTGTCTAATATTGATGGTGGGGTATTAAAGTCTCTCACTGTTATTGTGTGGGAGTCTAAGTCTCTTTGTAGGTCTCTAAGAACTTGCTTTATGAATCTAGGTGCTCCTGTATTGGGTACATATGTATTTAGGATAGTTAGCTCTTCTTGTTGCATTGAGCTCTTCACCATCATGTAATGCTTTCTTTGTCTCTTTTGATCTTTGTTGGTTAAAGTCTGTTTTGTCAGAGACTAGGATTGCAACCCTTGTTTTTTTTTCCCTTCTATTTGCTTGGTAAATATTCCTCATCCCTTTATTTTGAGCCTATGTGTCTTTGCATGTGAGATGGGTCTCCTGAACACAACACACCAATGGGTCTTGACTCTTTATCCAATTTGCCAGTTTGTATCTTTTAAATGGGGTATTTTGCCCATTTACATTTAAGGTGAATATTGTTATGTGTGGGTTTGATCCTGCCATTATGATGCTAGCTGGTAATTTTGCCCATTAGTTGATGTAGTTTCTTCATAGCATTGATGATCTTTACAATTTGGTATGCTTTTGCCGTGGCTGATACTGGTTGTTCCTTTCCACGTTTAGTGCTTCCCTCTGTAGCTCTTGTAAGGCAGGCCTGGTGGTAACAAAATCTCTCAGCAGTTCTTGTCCATAAAGGATTTTATTTCTCCTTCACTTACACAGCTTGGTTTGGCTGGATATGAAATTCTGGTTTGAAATTTCTTTCCTTTAAGAATGTTGAATGTTGGCCCCCACTCTCTTCTGGTTTGTAGGGTTTCTGCCAAAAGATCCACTGTGAGTCTAATGCGTTTCCCTTTGTGGGTAACCTAATGTTTCTCTCTGGCTGCCCTTAGCATTTTTCCTTCATTTCAACCCTGGTGAACCTGATAAATATGTGTCTTGGGATTGCTCATCTCAAGGAGTATCTTTGTGATGTTCTCTGTATTCTTGAATTTGAATATTAGCCTGTCTTTCTAGGTTGGGGAATTTCTCTTGGATAATATCCTGAAAAGTGTTTTCTAACTGTTTCATTCTTCCCATCACTTTCAGGTATACCAATCAAATGTAGATTTGTCTTTACATGGAATCCTATATTTCTTGGAGGCTTTGTTCATTTCTTTTTAGTCTTTTTTCTCTACTATTGTCTTCTTGCTTTATTTCATTGAATTGATCTTCTGTCTCTGACACTCTTTTTTTCTCCTTGGTCAATTCAGCTCTTGAAACTTGTGAATGCTACAAAGTTCTCATGCTGTGTTTTTCAGCTGCATGAGGTCATTTATGTTCTTCTCTAAACTGGTGATTATGGTTAGCATTTCTTCTAACCTTTTTTCAAGGTTGTTAGCTTCCTTGCATTGGGTTAGAACATACTCCTTTAGCTCAGAGAAGTTTGTTATTACCCACCCTCTGAAGCTTGCTTCTGTCAATTCATCAAACTCATTCTTCACCCAGTTTTGTTCCCTTGCTGGCAAGGAATTGTGTTCCCTTGGAGGAGAAGAGATGTTCTGGTTTTTGGAATTTTCAGTCTTTTTGTGCTGATTTCTTTCTATCTTCATGGATTTATCTACTTTTGATCTTTGAAGTTGGTAACCTTTGGATGGGGTCTCTGAGTGGACGTCCGTTCTGTTGATGCTGAAACTATTCCTTTCTGTTTGTTAGTGTTCCTTCTAATAGTCAGGCCCCTCTGCTGCATGTCTATTGGGAGTTTGCTGGAGGTCCACTCCAGACCCTGCTTGCCTGGGAATCACCAACAGGGCCTGCAGAACAGCAAAGATTGCTGCTTGTTTCATTCCACAAGAGTATCCACCAGATGCCAGTCAGAGCTCTCCTGTATGAGGTGTCTGTCAGCCCCTACTGGGAGATGTCTCCCAGTCAGGATACATGGGGGTCAGGGAGCCACTTGAGAAGGCAGTCTGCCCCTTGTCAGAGCTCGAATGCTGTGCTGGAAGATCCACAGCTCTCTTCAGAGCTGCCAAGCAGGGATGTTTATGTCTGCTGAAGCTGTACCCACAACTGCCCCTTTTCCCAAGTGCTCTGTCCCAGGAAGGTGGGGGCTTTATTTATAAGTCCCTGGCAGGCTGCTGCCTTTTTTCAGAGATGCCCTGCCCAGCAAGGAGGAAGTCTAGTGACACAGTCTGCCTATAGGGGCCTGGCTAAGCAGCCATGGGATCCACCCACTTTGAACTTCCCAGCAACTTTTTTCACAGTGTGATGTTAAAACTACCTACTCAAGCCTCAGAAATGGTGGACACCCCTCCCCCCACCAAGCTCAAACATCTCAGGTCAAGCTCAGACTGCTGTGCTGGCTATGAGAATTTCAAGCCAATGGGTCTTAGCTTTCTGGTCTTTGCAGGGGTGGGTCCCACCAAGACAGATCACTTGCCTCCCTGGCTTCAGCTAGTTTTCCAGGGAAGTAAACAGTTCTGTCTCACTGACCCAGCCAGTGGGGTGTGAAAAAAAAACCACTGCAGCTAGCTTATTGTTTTCCCAAATGGCTGCCCAATTTTGTGCTGGAAACCCAGGGCCCTGTTGTTGTAGGTTCTAGAAGGAATCTCCTGATCTGTGGGTTGTGAAGACCATGGGAAAAGCCCTGTCTCTGGTCCAGAGTACAAGGGATAGTCCCTAATGGCTTCCCTTGACTAGGAGAGGGAGCTCCTCAGTCCCTTGCACTTCTGGGTGAGGCAACATCCCACCCTGCTTTGGCTCACCCTCCTTGGCCTGCACTCACTGTCCAGCAAGTCCCAATGAAATGAGCCAGGTACCTCAGCTAGAAATGCAGAGATTACCCACCTTCTGCAACAGTCTCACTGGGAGCAGAGTACTGGAGCTGTTCTTATTCAGGCAGCTTGCCAGCAATGTAACTTGGAATTATAACTTCCCTCTGGCTGGGCACAGTGGCTCACACTTACAATCCCAGCACTTTGGAGGCTGAGGTGGAAGGATTCCTTGAACCCAGGAGTTCAACACCAGGCTGGGCAACATACTGACACCCATCTTTAAAAAAATTTTTTTTAATTAGCTGGGCATGATGGCATGTGCCTGTAGTCCCACCTACCAGGAAGACTGAGCTGAAAGGATCACTTGTTCCCAGGGGTTCAAGGCTGCAGTGAGTTATGATTACACCACTGCACTGAAGCCTGGGAAACAGAGATAGACTCTGTTTCAAAAAAAGAAAAAAGAGAAACTTCCTTCTCACACAGAAAAAGAATAGTGCTTATGAAGAACTTGAAATATATAATCTATTTCTATAGGTTTTGTTGTTGTTGTACAGACTGTAACATTTAAAAGCTCTTCATCCTTTGAAAAATCATGAATCCGACTGTAGTATAATTTCCCTTGCTAAAAACAGTAAAGTAAAACTTCATTGGAAGTAAGGGATTATTCAAAGAAGACTGGAGACTTTCAACACCAAGTCCACTTAGTAAAGACCAGTGGGTAGCTGGTGACTGGAACTCACCAGCAAGCCACTTCCTCACCCTCCATTTTAGCCAATTGGGAGCTTCAGGACTGGACACAATTGAATATTATTCTGCAATCTTTAAGAGCTCTGCAATACTTAAAGCCAGAAATGTTAAACATACAAATGACAAAGGACTTGTGTATTTGTTTCCACAGGCTCTCTTATCAGTCAAACAGGAAAAAGAGATTCAGATGAAAATGATAGTGACCAGGGGAGAATCTGTCCTTCAGAATACCTCTCCAGAAGGCATTCCCACTATTCAGCAACAGCTGCAGAGTGTGAAGGATATGTGGGCATCCCTTTTGTCTGCAGGGATTCGTTGTAAAAGGTGAGGAAAACTACAGCCAAGCACCGGGAAGCTATTACTAAAAGATCAATGTAATACTACTGAACAGACTATTCCTGTTGCCTCCCTTCCCTTCCCTTCCCTTCCTTCCCTTCCCTTCCCTTCCCTTCCCTTCCCTTCCCTTCCCTTCCCTTCCCTTCCCTTCCCTTCCCTTCCCTTCCCTTCCCTTCCCTTCCCTCCCCTCCCCTCCCCTCCCCTCCCCTCCCCTCCCCTCCCCTTCCGTCCCCTCCCCTCCCCTTCCCTCTCTTCCCCTCCCCTCTTCTCCCCTCCCCTCTCTTCCTTCCCCTCCTTTCCCTTCCCTTCCATTTTCTTCCCTCTTTTCTTTTCTTTCTTCTTTCCTTCTTTCCTTCCTTCCTCTCTCCCTTTTCTGTCCTATCCACTTTATTTTTCTTTCTTTTTTCTTATTAGAACAAAAGAAACTGGCAGATGTAATCTCATACTTAGATTGACCTGAATGCTGTACTTACTTGTTAATATAACTAAAAATGCATGTTTCTTTTTGTTGTTGTTACTAACATAAAAATACAAAAAAAGATTCATAATGTAAAAATATAGGGATTAAAACCAAGTAGTAAACTTCAGAGGTAAACCCAGGAAATACAAATAGAAGAGTGGAAAAGAAATGGCAGGCAGGGGAGAGCAGTAAGTAAAGGGTGTTGTATTTGCCTGTTCTTACACTGCTATGAACACATTCCTGAGACTGGATAGTTTATAAAGGAAAGAGGTTTAATTAGCTCACAGTGTCTGCATGGCTGGTGAGGCCTCAGGAAATTTACAATTGTGGAGGAAGGGGAAGCAAACACATCCTTCTTCACATGGCAGCAAGACAGACAAGTGCTGAGCAAAGAGGGAAAAGCCCCTTATAAAACCATCAGATCTCATGAGAACTCACTCAATCTCACGAGAACAGCATGGGGATAACCACGCCCATGATTCGATTACCTCCAATTGGGTCCCTCCTGCTGCACATGGGGATTATGGGAACTACAATTCAAGATGACATTTGGGTGGGGACACAAAGCCTAACCATATCAGGTATGTTATCAAGCAAGTTGCCCACCATTGTGAGCAGCTGCAGGCCATGCTGGAAGCCTGTATATAGTGTGAGCCTCGGTTATCCCATCCAGGAGCAGGGGAGCTGCAGTATTTGGAAACAAACTCCTATGAGTTAGGAGAGCAGTTGAGAGCTGTCCTCAGGGTGAGGCTCCACTGGCACTTCTTGCCTACATTGCTCTTAAACTAAGAGTATATCAGGGGCTAGAGAACATCTTCAAGCTAACAGATCTAAGAGCAATTAGAAGTCCAGTTGGCCCCATGTAGTGGTGTAATCTGGGGATGTGGATAGATGGAACATTTTTATAGAGTCTATTGCAAAAGGACCCAAAACCTGGCAGCACAATTAGGCAGAAATGATGAATGGAATTTAAAATATAGACTGTGTATTGAGACAAGGAAGTGCTAACTTATCTATGAGATAAATAATTAAGTTTTAATATTTAGACCAAGTCAGGAAATATTGTCCTTTTATTTCACTGTGATTTTCTGATTTTGAATCTTACACAAGGTAGTTACTGTGCTTATTCTTCTCCCCTGCTCTGAATGTCCTACTCCATTTGATAGAGTTAAGTGCTGCTTCTCTCCCTGCCCAGAGCTTTGGCTCCAGGGAAGACCCACTCAAGGGCCCCAGTTTGGCCTTTGAGCCTCTCCCAGTGTCGAGTGTCCCCCAGGCCACTGACTCTTCAGTTGATAGCCAGTTCCAAGTTTCTGCATATTGGCCTGGGTATAGCTGTCCTGAGGCTATTCTTCAGACCTGGGGTCAGTGTCGTTAAGCCCTGGGCAGCCTGCTCACTCCCAAGCCAGCTTCTTCCTGATCTCTTGACCCCCTGTTGACTGGAATGGATGGAGCAGACGCTATGATGGAGCAGATTTTAGACTCATAAGGATTTTCAATGCGGATTGATTGTCCTTCTCTAATACTGGGGTTCAGGGGTTCAGGGTGCCCTCAGCTCCCCTGAGAGGACATTTCTCCAGGTTCTTGGTCTCCTGCCCTCTCAAGAATGAGAGAGGGGACCATTGCACAGTGCGCAGTAAATGCCGGACTCAAAAGTGTTTGTAGAAAGTGATTTATTTAGAGAGAGAAAAAGGAGGAGAGAGAAACATCTAGCTCTCACATGGAGTGAGAGAAAGAAAAGCCACTCTCACACTGAGTGAGAAGGGTTCCCAGAGGGGGAAAACCAAAGAAGAAAAGCTTCTCTCACACTGAGTGAGAGAATCCAGAAAAATGGAATCCAGGCGAGAAAAGAAGCTTCCACGCTGAGTGAAAGGGAATAGAGAGATGGAGTTTAGGAGGGGAAGACAGGCTTCCGTGAGACAGTGTGGAAGGGGACTCCAGAGGGAAAATCCAGGATAGAGAAAAACAGCTTCCACTAGAGTCCAAAGGGGTGTGGAAGAAGGGAACTTTTAACCTAGGAGGAACCCCCACCTTTTCTACGACCCCGGGCCAATGAAAGGAGTTCCTTTAAACTGCTGGAGTGATTGACTCATAGTTTCTTCCAGTGCCCGCGAATTTCAAACATAAACCATTAAATCTCCTGGATGGAGAGAGATGGGCAGGGGACATGGCGCTGGGAAATTCTTGCCCTTAAAACTACGCCCCCTCGTGGACCCAGAAAGAGAACATATTCCCTCACTGTCAAATCCCTTTCAGTCAACTTGAAGGTGCTCTCTCCAAATGGACAAGCTATCAGGATGACGTTCGACAGTTCTCTGGTTGGATGGACAGCATGGAAACCAACCTACATGAATCAGAAAGGCAGCATGCGGAGCTTCGGGATAAAATAGCTATGCTCGGAAAAGCCAAGGTGAGAACTGGATTTCAGATTCCATTTGTTTTCTTTCAGGCTTCTTAGAATGCAACAGTCGGACAAAACGGGATCACATGTATGCTAGGACTGTGTACGTAAGCAAATCATATCTGGGGCTTGAAGTAAAATTTTTAAAGGCTTCTTAAACTGGACTTTCATTTTTGGTTATTTTATAAATGAGTGAAATTTTTCCCTTCCTGGAAAACCATGTAGACCCATGTTTTATGATACAGACCATTTAAAATGTAGCACCTTGAAATATCTTTTAATATCTTCAGCCTACTCATCATTAGGAAGTCTTTCTTTTCTATTACATCCTTTTGTGTTATTTTTTGTGCATTGGTCATAATGCTTATATTAGTACAGTACTACATGGAAAGATTTTTTAAATGAATGAATAAACATAAAGAGCATATTCTTAAAGCTTACTGAGAGTAGTATGTAAACATCAAGTTTGACAGTCCTTTGGTTTACAGCTGCAGCCTTATTCCAGGCCATGATCATTGGATGGCCTGTTCTATCACCCCTTACCATTGTCCTAAACAGGACTTACGATCTTCTACACAGAAATCCTTTAAGCTCTCACATCCCCTGTTTCTGCTCATTTGTATCACCTCACCCTGAATGTATTCCATTGGAGACTTCAGTATTCCCAGTGCCTTCTTTCTCATTGCCACTCTGCGTCTGGCACTAGGTTCAATTGATCCACCCTCTTCACTTGAGCTGGAACAGGCTCCTAATTTCCCACCTTGTTTCTTGCTTCCATCAATTACTATCACCTGTAAAGATGAATGTCTCGCTTCCTGCCTAAGGGCCTGTGCTGGCTTCCCATTGTCTACAGTATAAGCTCAATCTCCTTGGCCTGGTTTGTAAGAATGGGAATAAGCTCTTCTGCCATGTTCCTTTCCTTCACGCTCACACCCTCCTCTCTCCTGCTCTCCAGCCTTGCTGAATTTCACACTCTCTCCTGAACATGCCACAATCTTCACAATTCTGGCCTTTGCAGAATTTCTTCCCTTTTTACAGAAGATCCTGGTTCTATCTCTGCCCCTAGCAACCTCCTGCGCATCTTTCTGAATGAATTTTGAAGTTATTTCGGTTATGGGACACCATTACCATGCAGGCTTGATTCATTGTTCTATGTCTATAGCCCTTGGTTCTGAGCTCTTTGTCAATATATATTTGTATGTCCCTTTCCTTCAGTGGATAGAGATGCTTAATTTTCTTTACATCCTCAACACTTGGCTCTCTCTGACACAGAGCACATCCTGGGTAAAAGTTATTTAAATGACTAGATGATCTTATGTGACCTATGCCAAGGCACTTAGTGTTTCTGTGTCTCATTTATGCATCTGTAAATTAATATAATTATAATGATCTACATCATAAATACCTGCATGTATTATCTGCTCTAATAATTAATTGCTTAATTAGATTATTCATCTATTCAATCAACATTTATTGAGAAATTGCTACATGCAGGCATTTTGCCAGATTCTAGCAGTAAAATCAGTGAAGTGTATGCTAGTGGGATACATGCCCTCAGTAATAAATATACAAATAAATAATTATAATTATAACTGCTGAGTACTATGAAGAAAAAGGCCTCTCTGAAACAGCAGACATGTAGTCAATGCACTGAAGGATTTAAGGCAGAGAAATGAGCCTGGAGGAGTGGAGGAATCAGCAGTCTAGATAGAATAAACAGCAGGTCCTTAGGCCCTGAGGAGGGAAAGATCCTGGTGCAATGGAGAACTGCAAGACAGGCAGGTGTTGCTGCAGCCGAGAGCAGGCGGGGAGGGGCTGCGAGGGGAGTCTGATGGAGAAGGAGGGCCTGATCCTGCACGGCCATGTCAGCTGCTCTGAGGATTTTCCACTTGATCCTGGCAGCATTAGGAAGATAATCCAGGTTTTAAGCTGAGAAGCTACATGATTCAACTTTTAATTGCAAGATGTTATATCACTTAGACTTCTGTTTGTAGCATGAAATAAGGGACAGGGAAAGAATTGGTGGCCAGGAATCTGCCTGGGAGACTACTGCAAAGTCCAAGTGAAAGAGGAGAGTAGTCTGGGTGAGGGAGTTTGCAGGAGATGTGGGGACAGATGTCACGGTATTATAGGAGGCACAGCTAACTGGATTTATAATGGTTAGGAGGATGGAGAGCTAGAGAGGATGCTGGAATGATTACCATCCTCTGGGTTGACTGTCTGGGTGTGAGGTCATGGCATTTGCTGTTTGAAAAGAGATGGAAAGAGAAGGGGGTTTCATGGGGGGCTGGGGTAGAATAGGGATGGGGTGAACATCAGGGGCCCATTTCTGGACATAGTTAAAAATATTAAAGTAGAGATATAAAGGAGTTAATTCAGAATTCATATCTTAGAGAAAGTTCTGGACCAGACATCAAATACACACACACACACTCACATACACGCACACACACACATGCATTCACACACATATCTGTTTTAGATAAATAAATAGATGGAGGGATGGATGCATGGATAACCCGAGGTCACTTGCCAACTGTAGAGTTAAAGTATCTTGGTTTTAGCAGTGGCATTGATGTGATGGTGCATGGGTGACTGCTTTATTTTTCTTAAATGCTCTCTAGTTATTAAATGAAGAAGTGCTGAGTTACAGCAGCTTGCTGGAGACCATCGAAGTCAAAGGGGCTGGCATGACAGGACACTATGTCACCCAGCTAGAGCTCCAGGATCTACAGGAACGATACAGAGCCATCCAAGAGAGGGCCAAGGTACAGTGAAGCACTTCCTTGTAGACTCACCTAAAGAGGAGCATCTGGAGCTGTGCTCCTTTAAAGACTCATTTATTTTCAGGAATGACAAAAAATTGGGAAAACAGAACAAAAGCAAAATGAAGTTTTAATATTTTAAAGGTATTACTGGCAAAACCAAACAAAAACCTTCAAATATTGTTAGAATTATGAAAGCTACTCAAGTGAGATAATTTTTGGCTAAAAATTCCTTGAAATGTACCAATTTAACAAAAATTCTGGACAGCTTCGTAATGAAGACTCATACATGCCTTATGATGTCTGATCATGAGACTTTTCTAAGGTAGGAAATAATCTCTGGCTGTACTTGTCATTCTTCATTTAGTCCTCACAAAGAAAATAAATATGCCTTTTCAGAGCACATTAGACTGTGGAAAATTCAGTCTTTAGTAAGTCCAAATCCTCATTTAAGACACAATATAAGAATTTCAATTTTCTTCAATAGCAAAAGTGAATTTTTATGAGATTAGTAAAGTGAATTCATTTTTTAGCCTGTCTATGTTGCATTCAGAGGTCATGTAGTTATTTCAATAAAATAATTAATATAGCTTTTAATCTGAAATATTAGGTTTTTATATTTTTACATAAACATCTTGAAGATTCATTATTCTAGGAAATAACTCATATTCCAATGTCTCAATAAATGTACTTTTCTAAAATTACAAAAGTGAATTGTAGCACATTGATGCTTTATGAAGTAATGTGTTCCATTCTTAATTTTTTTAAATGCTGATTATAGGAAACAGTAACAAAGTCTGAAAAACTTGTCCGCCTGCATCAAGAGTATCAGAGAGATCTGAAGGCATTTGAGGCTTGGTTGGGGCAAGAACAAGAAAAGCTCGACAAGTATTCGGTTCTTGAAGGTGATGCCCACACTCATGAGACGACCTTGCGTGATCTTCAGGTAAAGCTTCCTTTATCCTAAAACAGAGGAATCTTCATTCTGAATATGGAATTATTATTTTAAGCAACAGAAAGTTAATAGAAACCTTGAGTCCAGTGGCTAGCCGATACACATTAAGCATAATTCCCATAAGGTTTGATCACAAACATTCCAAGACCTCAGTAGTATATGCTAGTTGACATCATTTTGTAGGAAATTTAGATAGGACAGAGCTGGCATTTGGGGAACTCGTATAGCAGCTAGGCTGGCCCTGACAAGAATGGCTAGAGACCTAATCAATGGACTTACCTGCCTATTTCTCCCTAAAGGATCAAATCAGATGTGGGGAACAGCAGCAGGAGTCATTAGAAGGTGACACAAAGTCAAACTAGTGGCAATATCTTGAGCCATATTGTTTTAAGCAAAACTTGTGACATTGGTGATGATACAAGGTTCAGGCTCAGAGTTCTAGAAAAAGGAATTAAAGAAGAAAAAAAAAATGTTGGTGCCCAAGCCAGCAGGCCATAATTCATGGTGAGATGTCGGACATGGTAGAGAAACTGTTCATAACCTATATACTTATTTACTCATTCAGTATTTACTGGATACTTAATACAGTATAGGTATTTTGCTAGCTACTTCAGGTAAAGATGATTGAGATATTATTTCTGTCTTCAAGGAACCTGAAATCTGGTGAGGAAGACAAACCCACAGAAAGATCATTATAAACAATGTGGTGAGGACATTAATAGACTAACATAAGGGATCTTATAGCAGCATGAAAGAAGGGCCTGTAATCTTACCTTAAGGAGTAGGTAGGAATCAAGGAAGTTCACCAAGAAGGGGCCACCAGGTACAAAACAAACAGCAGAAGATAGAGAAAGGCCAATGAGACCACTTTATGTCCCACCTGCAATGTGTTGGAACTTACGAATGTGCTATGAGCCCTGATCAGAATTTGTTCAGGATTGGGAAAGTTTTACCTACAGCTTGGACAAGGTGGAAAAATCAAGACCTTTTTCTGTTAGGTCTTGGAAATTGTATAACAGCAAGATAATGGAGGGCCAGGCACAGTGGCTCATGCCTGTAATCTCAGCACTTTGGGAGGCCAAGGCAGGCAGATCACGAGGTCAGGAGATTGAGACCATCCTGGCCAACATGGTGAAACCCCATCCCTACTAAAAATACAAAAATTAGCTGGACGTGGTGGTGCGTGCCTGTAAATCCCAGCTACTGGGGAGGCTGAGGCAGGAGAATTGCTTGAACCGGGAAGTCAGAGATTGCAGTGAGCCGAGATCATGCCATTGCACTCCAGCCTGGGCAGCAAGAGTGAGACTAAGTCTCAAAAAAAAAAAAAAAAAAGAGAGAGAGAGAATGGAGTTGCCGTTAGTAAGTGGGGACTCTAATCCTCAATGACACCGAGCGCTAGATGACTTCAGGCAGGAGAGAACTTCTCAGACCCAAGTTCATCCAGAGAGTTGTAAGGATTAACCAAAATGGAAGAAAATCTTATTTTAATATGTTTTCTACTCATGAAGTAAGTAAATAATAAAAGTTAGAAGGGTCACAGTTTCCTCAGCTTACTTACGGGTCTCATCCATCCTGCCTCCAAAGAGTAGGATGTCCTAGTCCACAGATTTAGCTGCTGTAATTTATTTGACTAGAATCAACTATTTTCTTTAACGCTTATTCGTTCTATACACCAACATCATTGGCAAGCAAATGCTGAGCTCTCTGCGTTTTTGTGTCAGAACTAAGCTAATAGTTACCTATCACCAGTAGATGTTGCTGTTGTTCTGTCAAAAGAAAATATTTCACTTAAGCCAGTATTAATGTGGTGCAAAGCTAACTTCAACCCCTGTTTTCACCATGCATTAATTCCTACATTTTCTACTGTGAGCCACCACAAAGTTTAAAAAGGAAGGAAGGTGCTAGTGACAGGAAGCAGTGGTGGAGAATTGTGATGCTGCAACCACACAGCAGAATTTCTTTAGATCCTGATGTTCCATAGCATGCACAGTGGTGTGGGGATTGGCCTGTAGTGTGGACCATATTTAGAAATTATTATTTTATTGTATTGTGTTTATTTATTTATTTTGAGACAGTCTCGCTCTGTCGCCCAGGCTGGAGTGCAGTGATGTGATCTCAACTCACTGCAGCCTCCACCTCCTGGGTTCAAGTGATTCTCCTGCCTCAGCCTCCTGAGTAGATTGGACTACAGGCACGTGCTACCACGCCCAGCTAATTATTTTGTATTTTTAGCAGAGAAGGGGTTTCACCATGTTGGCCAAGGTGGTCTTGATCTCCTGACCTCATGATCCGCCCACCTCGGCCTCCCAAAGTGCTGGGATTATAGGTGTGAGCCACCACGCCCAGCCCAGAAATTACTATGTATAACCTGAAAGCCTAGTTTGGGTCATAGAACATATATATTGTTTATATATTTTTAATATAATATATTTAATATATTATGTTTATATATTTTGTATATTTAATAGTATATATAAATATATATTTTAAATATTGAACCATATTTTTTCTTCGAAATACAGAGCTGAGATTTGTAATATATGAGAATTCATCTATTCTCATAATATTCTAATATATGAGAATATATTAAATATTAACTTAAATAATAAATTGGTTATGAACTGTGGAAAAGATGCTGAGAAGATTAATAAATCAGGATAGGGACGAGTCAACTGCTGCCCATGGCCACAATGTGTGTATTTTTAAATGAAATATTATTGGAATGCAGCCACACTCATTTATGTATGTATTGTCTGTGGTTTTTTCATACTACAATGGCAGAGTTAAATCATTGCAACAGAGACTGATGGCCCACAAGGCCCAAATTATTTACTCTCAGGCCCTTCATAGGAAGAGTTTGCAAACCTTGAATTAGGAAAATTATTGTAAAAAATTATCTTGAAAAAAGGTCTAAGAATTTTATGATAAAGACTATGTATTTGTTGCCATTTTGATTCATATTTCACCATGTATATCTATAGTTCTTCTCTTTCCATGTGCATATGTGTTTACATTACACCATGCTTGAAGTGACATATATTTGAAGAAAAATGTTCTATTAGTTGAAACCATATGAAATTGTTAATTTTATAAGAAAAATATATTAGCAGTCTTAAGTGGTTTGATCTGATGGTAAGAATGTTTTTTTAAATATGGTATTAAGAAATACTATGTTTTAACTACGTGTATTGATTTTTTTAACATTGTTGGTGGGATTTGGCTTGATTTCTTTTACTTTAGATAATCAAATCAAGTGACAGTATAGATTTATGTTTATCACCAGAAATATGTGTGTCATATTGTTTTACTAACATCTTTAAGGGTATAAGATTCTTTTTATAATATAAAAAATCGCATATGTGCTTCAAAACTTTATTTATACTAAATTTGTATAATGTAGATTTATACTAAATTTGTACTTGTAGATCTTTGAGGCTAAAGCTTTGGTGGAGGAAATTTATTTGTACCTCGGAGCAGGTGTGATGGGCAGGTGTGATGAACCAGTTTCCCAGGTTTGCATGCCCTGCACTCTCCAGGTTCAACTTTTCTTGGCCACCGCAATGCCTAGAGTACAGCTTTGGCAAAAGAACCCTTCTTAGCAAAAAAAAAAGGGTTTATTGTTTCCTTCTCAGTCACAAATGTAGCACTGAGCTATTCAATGTCATAGCAAGAAGCTTAAGGCACTTTAAGCAGATTATGAGCCATAATAAGCCTAGGTCATTCTTTTAAACAATAGCTCTTCACTCACGAGTGTTTTCCCCTGTAATCTAAAAAGTCAAATTTCAGAAACTGTTGATTGAGAAAAATATCAGGGAGGGTATATATGTGTGTGTGTGTGTGTGTGTGTGTGTGTGTGTATTTTAATTGGAAAAATTTTAGGAATCCTTCTGACTTGGGAGACAATATTGTTAAGGACATATTTTTGTTTAGGGCATAATCAAATTATTTTTTTCTAATGAGAAGTTCAAGCCAGCACAGTTGGCTTGGGTGAGACATGCTAACCCATGCAAGTGTGAAATATGATTGAGAGTGACAGCCATTCCATTTTCTCTGCAGGAGCTCCAGGTACACTGTGCAGAGGGGCAGGCACTGTTGAACTCAGTTCTGCACACCAGAGAGGATGTGATCCCATCAGGTATCCCACAGGCAGAGGACCGGGCTTTAGAGTCCCTCCGGCAAGACTGGCAGGCTTACCAGCACAGGCTGTCTGAGACCCGAACTCACTTCAATAACGTAGTGAACAAATTGAGGCTGATGGAGCAAAAGTTTCAGCAAGTAGAGGAATGGCTAAAAACAGCAGAGGAGAAAGTTGGTCGCAGGACCAGACGTCAGTCGAACAGAGCAACCAAGGAGATACAGTTACATCAGATGAAGGTACAACTCATGCAGATTCCTGATCTTTGTCGAAGCTGCAGTTAGCTTGCATAGTTTACTTCATTAAATATTTAGTAACTTTGTCCAAAGCTTATGCTTTACAAAATCTTTTTGATTACCTAGAAATTTAAAATAAATTACAATGGAGCATTCCTCTTACAGCAATTATTTCATAATTAGTCTTTGATAAAATATAGTTTAATGTAAATGTTTCATATATTTTTTCCATATCCTATTACCTTGTTTTGTGAAGATACATGAATGCTTGTATTGCAATAATTTAAGTTTTTGGTTCTGATATGAAATTGCTCTAACATAGTGCATCGGAATATTACTTGAGAATTAGTTTTATTCTAATGTTTATGCAATTTTAGTGCATACATCTAAAATAATGCTTGGGCCTTAGGAATTTCTTTTCATTATCTACCCATTTTAAAAATAATCTAAGTACAACAGGAGGTATAAAAACGTATGCCACTTTGTTTTTATTTTTATTTTATTTTATTTATTTATTTATTGAAGACAGAGTCTTGCTCTGTCACCCAGGCTGGAGTGCAGAGGCATGATGTTGGCTCACTGCAACCTCCATCTCCTGGGTTCAAGCGATTCTCCTGTCTCAGCCTCCCAGGCAGCTGGGATTACAGACGTGAGCCACCACACCTGTCCTGTTTTCATTTTTAACTTTTGAATTGAAGTGTAATAGATGCAGAAAACTATCCAACTCAAGTGCACAGTTTATATCACATTGTTGTATATTTATGAAGATAATATATAGCATTGCCAAAATTATATCTCAAAATAAACATTTTCTAAACATACACTGAAACCATTTCCTGTTTAAAAGATATCTATTTGTCTTATCCAAATCCCTAAGACTGAATCTTTCCCTTCAATACTTTGTCATTTCAGAAGTGGCATGAAGAAGTGACTGCGTACAGAGATGAAGTTGAGGAAGTGGGAGCTAGAGCTCAGGAGATACTGGATGAGAGCCACGTGAGCAGCAGAATGGGCTGCCAGGCCACCCAGATGACTTCTAGATACCAGGCCCTGCTTCTCCAAGTGCTGGTGAGTGTGCCACCAGGTGCTCCGAATAAGCCACTAACTTTGCTGGCCAAAATAGTCTTCCTTTTGCTAACATCCAGGGAAGATACATGTTCATGAACAAAGGCCCTGCACAGGCCTTTAATTCACCATTCAATTTTCTCTTTCCTTTCAAAGGAACAAGTAAAATCCCTGGAGGAAGAGATTCAAAGTTTGGAGGAATCAGAATCATCCCTCAGTTCCTATTCTGACTGGTATGGCTCTACGCATAAGAACTTCAAGAATGTGGCTACCAAGATTGACAAAGCAGATACAGCAATGATGGGGAAGAAATTGAAGACATTGGAGGTAGGCACGCACACTTCAGACTCATATCCAACCTTTCCTTTCACCAAGCTGCCCCATTCTTCTGTGTAGATATTGGAAGCACAGGTGATCATTCCAACTGTTATGAGTGGCGATCCTGACCTCACCATGTTACTTGCAATGCTTTTGGCTCTTCAAGGCCAAAAGCTGGCTTTCACTTATTTGTGATGTGTTGTTATCAGAATGACTTACACATGGACACCCATGGAAGTGTTGACAGAATACCAGTGAGTCACTTCAATATTAAGTGAAAAATATCTTTCTCAAATTAATGGCCCAGTGTCTTTACAGAGTTTAAATTCAGGTCTTTAGAAAGAGATTGCTCAGGATGAGAGAAACATCAAGTTGTTTTTCATGTCTCTGACTTGGAAATGATAAATTTATCAAGACTTTTAGAACCTATATGGAAGTAAAGAAGTCGGGGTTACTGATTCCTGGCAGTTCAAATGTGGTTATGAATGCCAACAACTTATTTTAAAGGGAAATAAGTGGCCTTAAGAACAGGACTTGATAAACCTTTCTTTAAAAGGGAAAGAAATGTCCAGGCACGGTGGCTCATGACTATAATCCCAGCACTTTGGGAGGCCAAGGCAGGTGGATTGCTTACGTTCAGGAGTTCAAGACCAGCCTGACCAACATGGTGAAACCTCGTCTCTACTAAAAATACAAAAATTAGCTGGGCATGGTGGCACGTGCCTGTAGTCCCAGTTACTTGGGAAGCTGAGGCAGGAGAATTGCTAGAACATGGAGGTGAAGGTTGCAGTTCCATCTCAAAAAATAATAAGAAGAAGACAACATTGCTTCCTACTCACTCTCTTTTTCAGGTTTTGCTCAAAGACATGGAAAAAGGTCACAGTTTGCTGAAATCAGCCCGGGAGAAAGGAGAGAGGGCTGTTAAATACTTGGAGGAAAGCGAGGCAGAGAGGTTAAGAAAAGAGATTCATGATCACGTGGAGCAGTTGAAGGAACTGACCAGCACTGTCCGGAAAGAACACATGACCCTGGAAAAAGGTCTTCATTTAGCAAAGGAATTCTCAGATAAATGTAAAGCACTGACACAGTGGATAGCAGAATACCAGGAGATCCTACATGTTCCTGAAGAACCCAAAATGGAATTATATGAGAAAAAAGCCCAGTTATCTAAATACAAGGTAGTGTGTTGTTACTCATTGACAGGTGCCTGCGGAGGTCACGCAGGGACTAAATGGAAGGGAGGTGATTCTTGCAGTGTGTCACCTGTAACAGCTGCTGGAATACATCCCGTGCATGCCCGTTCTGCGGCTGGCCAGTGAAGCCATGACTTATGGAGATGTATTGGGTTAAATACGGTACTTCAGAGTTATTTTCTCCATTCAGAGATCTAATACTCAAAGATTGTATCAATATGTATCTGTCAATTAATTAAGATCTTTTCTGACAGTGATCCAGGTATTTGAATCCTCCAGAATCTTGCTGGCATCAGGATTCCATACCTGTAGGTTTTATCTTTTCCATATAGAGGTTTCCCTTCGTCTTCTGGTACCCAAGGCTAGAAGCTGACCTATGGAAAATTGAAAATGACATATCATATTTGTAAGAAAATAAGTTCTAATTAACAAACTCTAGCTAAGTATCTTAGAAATTGATTTTTGAAAGAATAAGTAGTGGTGTAGATATAGCTATACATGGTATAGATACAGGTACTTCACCTGTTCAAATTTTTGAAGCAATTATGCAAGCTTATATGTGCAATAATATGTGTTATAAATTTGATCTGGATGACTAAGTAATATCTTTAAGAATCACAGTGTGGTGGCTTACCCCAAAGCTTTTCCTGTCAGAAGCTTCCAGCCAATGTCTATTTCTATCCTTGGCTTCTCTGCCAAGCCTGACAACTTGTCTTTGAAGATGCCACCTGAGAATCACAACCTCTTCCTCCCAGCCACTAAATTCTTGATAGATTTAAATAGTGCTTTCAGCCTATCTCAGCAAGGTCACAACTGGAATTGTTCTCCCTAACTCTATAACTAGCTCTAACTGGAACTAACTTCATGACCTCAAAAATCAAAAGACAGTGGCCTCACTCCATTTTACATTGCACTTTTTTTTTCCTCTGATGAAAGTAAGAAGGTGAAAGCCAGAAGTATGAGCTATATTAAATTTAGCCAAATATAACTATTTCCCACCCTTTTTTTCTCCACATAGGAAGGGCCATTTGATGTGTTCCTCTTTTTTTGTATTTAGAAAATGTGTTAGCCATAATAAATCACTCTTTAATGTTTGGTAATGTACCAGTCTTTCTTTGAGGCGGATCATCTCTTGCATGCCACAGGAATATGTATTATTCATCTTGTCCACAGAGATGAGCAGGCTCATTTTTTTTTACTTTGTAATTCAAGTCACTTCAACAAATGGTGCTGTCCCATGAACCATCAGTAAAGTCAGTGAGAGAGAAGGGTGAAGCCCTTTTGGAACTGGTGCAGGATGTCACTTTAAAGGACAAAATAGATCAACTGCAAAGCGATTACCAGGACCTGTGCAGTGCAGGAAAGGTAAGGAGAGATGAGCAATTCTGTAAAAGTGTTTATTTGCCAAAATGTGGGCTCTGACTCCATCCTCTCTGTCACATAATTTTAAGGCCTGGTATGGGTCAATATTTTTTTTATTCAGATGAATATTTAATTGGCATAATGAGTACTTTTTTTTTTTCCATTCCTGGTGGTCTTCTGATATAAGTAGCTCTATATATCTGTGAGTTGCACCAGGTTTTTTGTAACACAAAACAGTTTGGAGTAGGTTTTTCACTTGAAAGTCACCTCTGATGGGCACCTGGTTTTGCAGAAGCATGTCTTCAGTCTGGAAGCGAAAGTCAAAGACCACGAAGACTACAACAGTGAGCTCCAAGAGGTGGAAAAGTGGTTGCTGCAGATGTCCAGCAGGCTGGTAGCCCCCGACCTCCTGGAGACGAACAGCCTGGAGACGATCACCCAGCAACTGGCCCACCACAAGGTACCCCTGACCTCTAAAGGGCTGCCTTTGGGACAGCTTCACCAGTGTGTATATGCACGCGTCTGTGCATGTGCGTGTGTGTGGCGGGGGGCAGGGGTGCATACCCAGGTGCAACTCTGGTTTATAATGATTGCACCGAGAGAACCAGGTCTGTATTAGTCGATTTTAATGCTGCTGATAAAGACATACCCAAGACTGGGCAATTTAAAAAAGAAAGAGGTTTATTGGATTTATAGTTCCATGTGGCTAGGGAGACCCCACAATAAAGGCACCTCTCACATGGCGGCAGATGGCTTGTGCAGGGAAACTCTCCCTTTTAAAAACCATCAGATCTCATGAGACTTATTCACTCTCATGAGAACAGCACAGGAAAGACCTGCCCCATGATTCAATTATCTTCTACCAGGTCCCTTCCACAACACTTGGAAATTCAAGATGAGATTTAGGTGGGGGCACAGCCAAACCCTATCAAGGTCTAAGTCTCAAGCACCTCTGGCAATTGACTGTTGTCAATTCAAGTGAATCAAGAAGAGTTGAATCCTGGCACTGAACTTCTGAACACATGGTTGCATTTTTCCCGGCTAATAATTCCTATCTCAGAATTTAGTCTTTATGGAGTCTATTTTAGAAAATGCAGCCAAAGCCATCAGGAAGTCTGGATTCTAGGCTGGACTCTTCCCCTTCTTGGAGAGAGAACTTAGCCTCTCTGAGTCTGTCTTTTTATCCTTTAGGATGATAACAATACTAGCCCATCTCATAACTGTCGTGCTAATCATAGGAGATATTTGTGAAGATGTTTTGTAAATCACAAAGTACAGTACTAATATGAAGAGTTCTTATCTTTATTAATATGTATTTTTAGCAATTATATGTACCAGATGATAGATGTATGGTCACAATTTTATGGAGCAACTTATTTGTGATCTTAATGGAAAACAATTTTAGTCATGATATGGTCATAACTAGGAAAGCCAGTTAGCCTCTCTAGGCTACAACATTTCTGTCTGTAAGGAAAGATTTTGTTTAATAAATGCCAATAAAAAAGCAACTACACATTACCTTCTGGTAGGCACTGAGGAGACACTAAGCCAGAAGGTAATCTACCCCATGAATAACCACATGATGAAGTGGTTCTATTCCAACTCGGAGACAAAGTGATTCTTTTCAATTGAATGTATGTAATAACTGCTAGCCCAGCACTACTTGAAAAAGGAGTAAACACTGGACTGCTGAGGGGCCACCCAAGTTTAGATATAATGTAGATATAATGATGGGTTACTGAGGCAACCCTAGGTTGGATTGTGTCACTTATCATTAGCATCATATAATAGTTAAAAAAAAAAAAAGAACTGGCCAGGCGCGGTGGCTCAAGCCTGTAATCCCAGCACTTTGGGAGGCCAAGGCGGGTGGATCACGTGGTCAAGAGATCGAGACCATCCTGGTCAAAATGGTGAAACCCCATCTCTACTAAAGATACCAAAAATTAGCTGGGCATGGTGGCACATGCCTGTAATCCCAGCTATTCAGGAGGCTGAGGCAGGAGAATTGCCTGAACCCAGGAGGTGGAGGTTGCGGTGAGCCGAGATCGCACTATTACACTCTAGCCTGGGTAACAAGAGCGAAACTTCGTCTCAAAAAAAAAAAAAAAAAGAACCTGATTTTATTTATTTATTTATTTATTTATTTATTTATTTATTATTATTATTATTTGAGACAGAGCTTCACTTTTGTTTCCCAGGCTAGAGTGCAATGGTGCAATCTCAGCTCACTGCAACCTCCACCTCCTGAGTTCAAGCGATTCTTCTGCCTCAGCCTCCCAAGTAGCTGGGATTACAGGTGCCTTCCACCATGCCTGGCTAATTTTTGTATTTTAATAGAGACAGGGCTTCACCATGTTGACCAGGCTGGTCTCTAACTCCTGATCTCAGGTGATCCACCCACCTCAGCCAGGATTACAGGTGTGAGCCACCATGCATAAATTCCTCCTCCCTGAGTCATCTATAAGAATGCTTACTAGAGAACGCAAGTGGGCATGGTGGTGTGAGGTGAAATCAGGCAGAGCTATGTCCAAAGCCTGGGGGCTATGCTGTACCTTGACTGTGTTGTACAACCTCACTGTGCTTCAGTTTCCTCATCTATAAAACAATGATGATAACATTCATCAGGGCTTATATGTCATTCCTAGACCAAAGCAGGTACTTCATAAATGATAAGTTTAAATGCTATTTTTATTATCATAAACAGTATTAGATGTAAGTTAGATGTCACATCAATTAAAAATTAGATATTAGATTATTGCTAAATCTAGAATTAGATTATTATGTTGGTGCAAAAGTAATTGCAGTTTTTGTATTAAAAGTAATAACAGGCCAGGCATGCTGGCTTACACCTGTAATCCCAGCACTTTGGGAGGCCGAGGTCAGCAGATCACTTGAGGTCAGGAGTACGAGACCAGCCTGGCCAACATAGTAAAACCCTGTCTCTACTAAAAATACAAATAATAACAATAAATTGCCAGGTGTGGAGGCACGCACCTGTAACCGCACCTATTTTGGAGGCTGAGGCAGGAGAATTGCTTGAACCTGGGAGGCAGAGGTTGCAGTAAGCTGAGATTGTTCCACTGCACTCCAGGCTGGGCAATAGAGTGAGACTCTCAAAAAAAAAGGAATGACAAAAACCACAACTCCTTTGCACCAATCTTATAGAAATAAGATGTTATATAAATTTGATAAAATAGTAATGAGACTGTTTTAGATAAAAATTATGCCAGAATTATAACTTACAGACCTAAAAAATATAGGGACATCTTTCTGTCTGGTAATAATACCATGGAACAGGTATCTCTCCAAGACCAGCCATGTGTAGTCTTAAAGGTTACTTCTTCATTCTTTATGTAACTAATCCCTTAAACTCATTGACTCTTCCCATTGGAGTATCCCTGAAAACATGCATGTTCTTTTGTTTTCATTCAATATATAAGATAAATTGCAAGATTCTTTCAAAAACAATATTAAACCATGAAATTATCTATCATGAACTTTGTTTGATGGTGAAGTTATTTAAAACTAAAAGTAGGATTATGAGAACTCTGTATTGGTTTCATTTTTGCAGGCAATGATGGAAGAAATTGCTGGTTTTGAAGACCGTTTGAACAATCTTCAAATGAAAGGTGATGCTTTGATTGGCCAGTGTGCAGACCACCTGCAAGTGAAACTGAAACAAAACGTGCATGCTCATGTGCAGGGTACAAAGGACAGCTACTCAGCGATCTGCAGCACAGCTCAGAGGGTGCGTGTCAACAGAACATTCCGTGATGATGAGGAGTTATGGAGAGAGGCTGTGCAGTCTACAGACTTTTTACAAATAGAATTCGTAAATAGAATTTACAAATAAAACTAAGCAAATATTTGGGTTAGTTTTGGTGTGTTGCCAGACGGGAAATAGTAGGATAAATTTCACAGTCACTATGTGAACACGAAACTATCACATTTCATATTTGATTGACGTGACTAAGCAGTGAATTTCAGATACTGTTTTATTCAATTCCTTTATTCCATGGATTGATTATGGAAAAGCTTGTTAAAAGTTGATTTGGGCAGGTCCTGGTGGCCCAAGCCTGTAATCCCAGCATTATGAAAGGCCGAAGCAGGTGGATCACTTGAGGTCGGGAGTTCGAGATTAGCCTGGCCAACATGGTGAAACCTGTCTCCACTAAAAATACAAATATTAGCTGGGTGTGGTGCCCCTGTAATCCTACCTACTCGGGAAGCTGAGACAGGAGAATCGCTTGAACCCAGGAGGCGGAGGTTGCAGTGAGCTAACATCGCACCACTGGATTCCAGCCTGGGTAACAGAGTGAGACTCTCTCAAAAAAGTTTGTTTGTTGGTAAAAGGAATTTGAGGAGATTATAGTGTTTGTTTTTCTTTGCACACCATCAATACTTTCTAATTTTCTGTTTATTTTGTAACACAAAATAAATTTATTTCATAATTTTCACAATCATTATTTTCTTTTTAACTGTACACAGCACATGTTCTAATCTAAATCAATATTTGTTTGCATTCACATAGAATTTGAGAAAGGAGTAAGTGCCAGATTTGACTTACACTTAGGTGGGTACACTTCCACTGAAAAAGAATTCTCAATGTTTTAGAAAAAAGTCTAAGAGGGACAAGAATTGCTTTTTTTACAAAAACTTAGCAAAATAAGTAAATAGCTTTCTATTATTCTAGAATTTTTAAATGACACTGCAAAGAGTTTTTATAAGCCTTTGAAGTTTTCTGTGTATTGGGCTAGCCAGTAAGAACTGGAAATACACCAGTGACATGGTTAGAATGGTCTGTGTTAACCATAATATTAATCTTAAAAATACTGGGTGACATTAGTCAACTTCCTAGACTTAAAAAAATCACCTTCAAAGGTTAACAAAAGGAGGAATAGAAAAATATAATGATAATTAAAAATGATGACAAAGGGGGAAAAGGGGGAGTAAAGAGAGAAAATGAGCTACGCATAGAACTTTCCAGTGAGTTCATTCATTCACTCATTCAACAGAGATTTCTTGTACACTGACTTCCTTCACAGTGGGCATTTCCTTTGCATTAGGTATACAGTTTAAATTTTGTGTTTTTTTTAAATTGGTGGATGTTGGAAAGACCAACATAATTTTTAAAATTTAAAAAAGCAGATGAAATTCTAAGACCATAATCAGAACTTTATAAAAAGTTTGTGAAAGTGATAAAGAGAACAAACCACAATTCTTTTAAAAATTCTGCTTGGATCAAGAATAAATAAGGGATAACCTAATGTCAGATGAATATGATGAATTTAGATGATGATGGAGAAAAGCAGAATTCAATGATTGCTTCTATTGTCTCAGTAATGAAAGAAATGCCAAGTTAAACTAATTTTCTTCCTTTTTCCCTTTTTATAAATGGAAACGTCACAGATATATCTCATCTTAATCTCAAGTAGACACATAATTGATTCTTAATATGTCTTTATGGATAAAATGAAAATTGGTTGGCTTCTTAAGGATTAATTAATTAAATAGACATATCAGAAAATGTATGAATTATTCTGGATTATTTTTGCCCTGGAACATGACTTCTAAGATGAAGTAAGGGCATTCGCCTCCCTGCTCCTTATGTTAAAATTAAGTTCAAATTTTACCCAACCTCAAATGCAGAAGCATTGTAGTTAGAGAAACATTGGTTATCTTTTTTGAGAAGCATTGTAGTTAGAGAAACATTGGATATCTGTTTTGAGATCATGTTTTATTTTTACTTTTAGTTGCTAGCTTAAATAAAAAGTGCAATATTTATACCATAGGAAGAGAAGCTGCAAAAACCTCTAACATGTTTATGACAATTAACTTCAATGATTTTGTATATTCTAGGATGCCTCTATAGTTATATTTACCCTGCTCATGTTCTCTTCCCCTCATCCAGATATTACATTCTGATGTGTGGACTGAGAAGTTATCAACTGGGGGATGGCCATTGCATGTTGGAACATATGGGGAGACATCCAACTGCTTTAGATATGTGTATGAAATTGGGGAGTCTTGGGGGAAAATCCGTTTAGAAGTACTGGTCATGTTTCATTGAATTCCAGTGATCTTTATAGAGGTAGAAAGCAGTTCTCCTAATATCAGCATGGTTGTATTGTCTCAGGTGTACCAGAGTTTGGAGCATGAACTTCAGAAGCACGTCAGCCGACAAGACACCCTGCAGCAGTGCCAGGCCTGGCTTTCTGCAGTCCAGCCAGATTTACAGCCAAGCCCTCAACCACCTCTTAGTAGGGCAGAAGCCGTTAAGCAGGTAGTAAACTCCTGAAAGTTTGTGTTATTCTTGTGAATCATTCAGGCAGTCAAGGCAAATGTGTGAAGTACCTATGATGTGCCAAACTGTATTGGCTCCTGGGAATCTAAAAGTAGGAATAAGGTCTGAGATTGGTTCTAGCGGAGTTCATGTGCTAGCCAGAAGGTGGACATCATACTGAGGGGCCAATCTGGTAGACTAGAAAGATAATGGGGGCTGAGTGCAGTGGCTCATGCCTACAATCCCAGTACTTTGGGAGGCTGAGATGGGTGAGTCACTTGAGGTCAGGAGTTTGAGACCAACCTGGCCAACATGGTGAAACCCCAACTCTACTAAAAATACAAAAATTAGCCAGGCATGGTCGTATGCACGCATAATCCCAGCTACTCTGGAGGCTGAGGTAGGAGAATCACTTGGACCCAGGAGGCAGAGGTTGCAATGAGCCAAGATCATGCCACTGCACTCCAGCCTAGGTGACAAAGCAAGACTCTGTCTCAAAAAATTTAAAAAATAACAATAAAAAAAATACAGTAATAAATATTAAAATTAATTATTAAACAGAAAAAAAAAGAGAATAGAGCCAGAAGTAGTGGTTCACGCCTGTAATCCTAGTGCTTTGAAAGGCCAAGGTGGATGGATCACATAAGGTCAAGAGTTCAAGACCATCCTGGCCAACATGGTAAAACCTCATCTCTACTAAAAATACAAAAATTAGCTGGGGGTGGTGGCAGGCACCTGTAATCCCAGCTATTAGGGAAGCTGAAGCACAAGAATTGCTTGAACCTAGGAGGTGGAGGTTGCAGTGAGCCAAGATGTCGCCAAAAAAAAAAAAAAAAAGAAAAGAAAGAAAGAGAATGGGCACTGTAACGAAAGATCAATTCCGTTACCTAATCTGCTGGGGACCATGGGTAAGTCACGTAATTTCTCCGAGCCTCCAAGATAGTTTCTACTATCAAAAGTGACATTTATAAGTATACTTACTTCCAAAAGTTATAATGAAATGTAAATGTCACACTGCAAATAAACATGATTTATAAACAGAGAAGTAATACTAGCTTCTCACATAGTTTTGAAGCATAAACAAGGTACTTCATAAATAATTACTGAATGGAATTACAATGAATGAAATGTTCATTTTTATTATGTGAAAGGAATTCTATTGCATATTAATTTGACATCCACAGGCTTAAAATGTTGTTGCTGAGACTTATTCAGAGTATGTGGGAAATATTTTTTAAACTTTTGTACTAAGCAGCTTTTGTATGCAGTGCTAACCCCATGGGAAAATATTTTAGAGGAATTTAGTTATAAAGATTATTGCTGCCAGATATGAATTAACAATATTAAATAATTTAATAAGAGAATGATATAATGCACAAATTGAGAATAACATAATGCATTTGTTCATTGAGTCCACATAAAAAAATGTGTCTAGTTAATTCATCTGCCAAAGTCTACTTTCTAAAGGCTTAAATGATTTGCATTGTCATTAAATGGTTCACAAAAGCGTTCATATTATACTCTATAAGAATAGGATCAGGACAAATGAAACATGGTTCTTCTTGAATCAAGAAAAATGAATGAGCCAAGCACAGTGGCTCACGTCTGTAATCCCAGCATTTTGGGAGACTGAGGCGACCAGATCACGAGGTCGGGGGTTCGAGACCAGCCCTCCACCATGGTAAAACCCAGTCTCTACTTAAAAATACAGGAAAAAAAAGTTAGCCGGTCATGGTGGCACACACCTGTGCTACTTGGGAGGCTGAGACAGGAGAATTGCTTGAACCCGGGAGGTGAAGGTTGCAGTGAATCGAGATCATGCCATTGCACTCCAGCCCGGGTAACAGAGCAAGACTGTCTCAAAAACAAAATAAAACAAAACAAAGAAAACCCCAAAACCTCAGAACGCAGTTGCTGGAAAAAAAAAATGAATGAAGAACTGCCTATCCTCTGCCTTTTTTATTAGACTGAGCTTTCTTGAATCACAAGCCACCTTCCTTGTGGCTGTTTCCAATGCAATTTATTCAGAACAATTCAGATCAACACTTAATTTTTCTCCTTTGTTACCAAAAAATAAATTAATTAATTAAAGAGATGAGGGGAGAAGAAAGTATTAATCCCAGTGATCTTTTGCTAGGGCAGGAAGAGATTTACCACACATACCCACAGGCGCATACTGATCCTTCTTCCAGATTATGTGACTGTCTGGTTCCGTTTCTACCTCTTTCACGTGTCTCTCAAAATGATCTTTCTCCCCTTTGAAAGTAGCCAGAGAAGGGATTTCGAGGTGGTGGACACACCTGGATCACAGTCACTCTGAAGTGGAAAGGTTTTTTATTTTGTTTCATTGTTTTTTGTTTGTTTGTTTCATTTTTATTTCTTTTGTTTTTTTGTTTTTAGTTTTTCCCTTGGTGCATGCAGTAAGTCCTCACTTAATGCCATCGATACGTCTTAGAAACTGAAACTTTAAGCAAAACCATGTACAGCAGGTCCTCAAATAATGTCATTTCCTTCAACATGCAGTTTTGTTATAACATTGATGAAAACAAAAATTGTTTCATTATATGACTTTTTGCTTAAAATATTTGCAGTTTCCAAGAACCTGCTGACAACATTAAGTGAGGACTTACTGCGTTCATGTAAAACTGAGCGGGCCCTTAGTAGCTGCTGAGCTTGGATTTGTGACTGGAGAATCCATATATAATGGGCATGGTACCAAGGTGCAGTGTGTATTCCCAGCACCACCTGTGTAATAAAGCCCTAATACATATGTGAAGATAATACACCCCCACTACCACAAGATAATGGCACATGGATTCGATTCCTTTCAGTCTGCTATGTTTTTATTAGGCATAAAACATGAACTTTAGGGAATGGAAAAAAGTAAGATAAAATTTTTCTGGCCGGGCACGGTGGCTAACACCTGTAATCCCAGCACGTTGGGAGGTGGTGGGTGGATCACAGGGTCAGGAGATTGAGACCATCCTGCCTAACACGGTGAAACCGTGTCTCTCCTAAAAATACGAAAAATTAACTGGGTGTGGTGGCCTGAGCCTGTAGTCCCAGCTACTTGGGAGGCTGAGGCAGGAGAATTGCTTGAACCCAGAGATGGAGGTTGCAGTGAGCTGAGATTGCACCACTGCACTCCAGCCTGGGTGACAGAGGGAGACTCCCTCTCAAAAAAAAAAAATTTTTCTGTAGAGTTGATTTTACCAAACATCTTTTGCAGCTGTGTGGTCACTGACACTCTATATATTGCTTCCAGTGCTTCCAAAATCAGACCAATTATATAAATCTCACAATATACAATCATTTCCTTCAATTAAATATGTTCATAAAATAGAAATTCTGACAACGTGTTCTCTTCTCATATCCCAAAGTTGTTTGAGACAAATAACGGTCTCTGGGTCATAGGTGCATGATGTGGTACTTGTGCACAGTGGCTGACGACTCACAACACCATAGATTGCTTGTACATTCAATTGAAAAGGTGCTACTTCTGACTTCATGTGAAATTGATCTGTATTTATTATATCCACAGGAGCATAGTGTATCTAGGTAATCCACACAGTGCAGAGGACAAATACTGAGAGCAGAGTCAGAAAATCAGGTGCCATGATTGATGCTGTGATTTTGGAAAATCCTGGAGGTCAGCTTTACCCTTACAACTTGCAGTCGATGCCACCCCCCTTATTCATCCCTATTTATGTAGTAAACAAGAACCACTTCTCACCACCTCAGCCACCACCCCGGTCAGGCCATCTTCACGGTTCATCTGATCCCTGCAGTAGCCTAACACCTGCGCACTGTTGCTGCCTACAGGCCCTGTGGCCTGTTCTCCACGCGAAGTTAGAAGGGAGTCTTTGAAAGCCTGTCTCCGACCATGATACTTCCAGTATTATCCCATTGCACTTAAATTCGAACCTTCTTATCATGGCTTATGCATAGGCTGGTTATATGATTTGTTTTCCCAAATAGAACCTTCTTGATAGGACAGAGTCTGCTTGACATCATCCAGTGGAACTAGAGCAGTGGTTCACAACTGGGGTGGGGGAGATGGTGACTTTGCTCCCACAGGCGACATTTGGCAATGTCTGAACACGTTGTTGGTTGTCACAACTGGAAGTGGTGGAGGTGCTGCTGGCATTAAGTGGACAGATGCAGAGGATGCTGCTGACATTCTGCAATGTATAAAGCAGCCCCCCACAACAAAGAATTATTTGGAGTCAGGTGTCAATGGTTCTGAGCTGAGGAACTCTAGACTAGAGACAAAGCCCAGCAGATTGGGATGTATGGTCAGCTCTCCTTATAAGGGGGCTCCATGACTTGCCCCAACCCTGCTCGCCTACCTCTGCTCCCACTTGGTTCGCTCTGCTTCAGCCTCAGAGCTTTGCATTTGCTGCCTCTCTACCCACCACGTCCACCTGCCTGGAATGTTCTTACCTTATGACACACTATGCATTCAGGTCTTTTCCTCAGAGGGGCCTAAGAGATACACTGTCCCCGCCATAGCAGCGCTTCTTTCTCATACACTATCTGCCTAGCACCTTGATTTTTCTACATGCTATTTAGCACTACCAAACATTCCAGCGCATGTTTGTTTATTTATATTCATTTGTCTCCCTCCTGAGAATGTAAACTCCATTGGGAGCAAGGGTTTTGCTTTATGCTCTATTCCCAGTATCTAAAATGTAGCCTGAATAGAATCTGAACATCTGCAAAGAAACACATTTCTTTGTTCCTGTAAATAGATTAAAGGTCCACCTGGAGAATCCTTTCTTGGGCTTGTAGAAAAGAAAGAGCACAAGATGAATCTCCTGCAGAGAAAAAGAAGCCCAGACATCTGTGTTTTCACCTCACTTCAATGAAACCTACCAACTCACTGACCTTTGCCTTCTCTCTCTAAGATAGGCAAAAACATGTGAAGAAGCAGGCCAGAGTAGGGTACAAATTCTTTCTCTGAAATGCAAAATAAGCTGGCACATGAGCAAATAATCTGGAAAGATTATAAAAGTTTTTTTTGCATTTTCCTCTTTCCCAGACCATACAGAATACTTTACTTACAATGAAAAGCAAATGGTGGATAATAAATCCCCATCAGTGTTTTGAAGTTTTTCCTGTGAGTCACTAATATACACCACTTTAACAAAATGGTGGAAACACTGAGCATAGCAAGATTATTTTTGAAATGTCAACAGAATATTACAAGTGATACAAGTATTTGCCATCTAAATAGCTGATGCATCTCTTTCACTCTGACAATTGCCTTTTCCAGGTCAAACACTTCAGAGCTTTGCAAGAGCAGGCAAGGACCTATCTAGATCTCCTTTGCTCCATGTGCGACTTGTCAAATGCTTCAGTGAAAACCACAGCAAAAGACATTCAACAAACAGAGCAAATGGTAAGAAAATGAAAAATCCCATTGAATTTATTTTATTATATTTTCTTGCTTGAATATTTCATGTGAGGCTGAAAGAAAACAGCTCTTGGGTTGTTCTTTCTGTATACAAGGCTTCTACAGCCATTATAATAAATAGATATTGGCATTTCAGCTAAGTCACAGAAAATTAAGCACATCCTGACATTGATGACACCAGGTGGGGACTGAATCACTTAGACTCATTAATTCACTGCCCATTAGCACCTTTTTTTTTCTTCTTCTTAATTACCATTCTCTTTTCCTATTTTGCTGCACCTTTTTTTTGTTCTTTTCTCCTTTTCCACCTTTTTCTTTAGGCAATACTTAATATGAAAGGGGCTCTTGACCCTTTCTTTATTATATCAAGGATGCCAAAGAGCATGCCCCCTATCATAATCCTTCCAGTTCATTGGTAGAGCGTGGTGTTCAGAAAGATTTTGAAACTGTCTGGGCTATGATGAGCTAGCAGTACCAGTCCACACCGACAGATGGCAGCACTGGAGCCATGTATTCACATCTACTGCCTCTGCAGCCTTAAAGTCTTCAATGAAACACATTTGGGTTTGTTTGTTTGTTTGTTTGTTTGTTTGTTTTTGTTTGTTTGTTTTGGGTCACAATCTTCCACCCAGGCTGGAGTGCAGTGGCTCCATCACCACTGACTGAAGCCTCAACCTTTTGGGCTCAGGTGATCATTCCACCTCCGCCTGCCAAATAGCTGGGACTATAGGCATGCACCACTACGCCCAGCTAATTTTTATATCTTTTGTAGAAACAGGGTTTTGCTATGTTGTCCAGGCTGGTCTCGAGCTCCCAAGCTCAAGCAATCTTCCCACCTTGGCCTACCAAAGTACTGGATTACAGGCATGAGCCACCACACCTGGCCCACATTTGAGTTTAAAAGAAAAATAAGAATTAGTTTTGGTATTTAATTTATTAAATATTGACAGAATAGAAAAATAATTCACAGGAAAAAATGTCAAAATAATAAGGTTTTTCTCTCTAATATTATCAAAACAAATCTGTTTTTAAATTCTTACAAAAGATGATGTAACCCATTCATTTATTTTATTTTACTTTTTTTTTTTTTCTTTGAGACAGAGTCTCCCTCTGTTGCCCAGGCTGGAGTGCACTGGTGCAATTTCTGCTCACTGCCACCTCTGCCTCCCAGGTTCAAGCAATTCTCATGCCTCAGCCTCCCGAGTAGCTGGGACTACTCCAGCTAGGTGCACACCACCACGCCTAGCTACTTTTTTGGTATTTTAGTAGAGAAAGGGTTTCACCATGTTGCCCAGGTGGGACTTGAACTCCTGAGCTCAAGCAATCTACCTGCCTTGGCCTCCCAAAGTGCTAGGATTACAGACACGAGCCACTGCACTAGCCAACATAACCCATTTATTTCTTACAGAAATGACTTATTGAAACAAATTACACACCTTCAAAAACCAGTGAAGCAGATCTAAAGATAGAGCCAAAACATTATAATTCAGGTTGTTGTAAGAAAGATGAACAAATGTGCAGTAGAGAACAACGGAAGTCTTTTCTAGTTAACCCCAACACCAAATTGATGAGTCAGATGAATCTACTGAAATGCCCAATGCAAAACACCATCAGAGCAGCTTTAGACTTCAAGTTTCACAACACTGATTAAAACCATATAGCATAACTTGTAGGCATTTAAAGTCCTTAGAAATCCTAAATATAAAAGAAAATCTGCTTTTCCTGAAGCAAACAAATAAGTACTTTTCAGATTTATGTATTGTGTGTGTGTGTGTTTGTGCTTGTGTGTGTATGTGTGTCAGAGGAGCACACAGAAGAGCTAGAGAATTGCATCTCTGATTCATTAACCGTAATTGTTTTCATGTGTGGTTGCGAACTTTTATCTCTGTTTCCTCAAGATTGAACAAAGGCTTGTCCAGGCCCAGAACTTAACTCAGGGTTGGGAAGAGATCAAGCACCTGAAGGCTGAGCTCTGGATTTACCTGCAAGATGCTGATCAACAGCTGCAGAACATGAAGAGGAGGCACTCTGAACTGGAGCTGAATATTGCACAGAACATGGTTTCCCAAGTTAAGGTGGGAATTAATTTGTACCCAGGGGAGATAAAAGAAGCCAACAGAGTAGAAAGTTGAAATGTGTTCAGTGTATTCACTTCAATATGCCTGGGTGTCTGTCAATCCTTAGATATTAATACAACTCTTTAAGTTTAAGACAGGGGTGTCCAACCCCCAGGTTATGAACCAGTTCTGGTCCATGGCCTGTTAGGAACCTGGCGGCACAGTGGGAGCTGAGCAAGCCTTACTGCCTGAGCTCCGCCTCCTGTCAGATCAGAGGCTGCATCACATTCCCACAGAAGCACAAACCCTATTGTGAACTGCGCATGCAAGGGATCTATGTTGTGCGCTCTTTACAATAATCTAACTAACGTCTGATGATTTGAGGTAGAACAGCTTCATCCTGAAACCAGCCCGTTCATGGAAAAATTGTCTTCCACAAAACCCATCCCTAGTGCCAAAATGTTTGGGGACTGCTGCTTTAAGGAAGCGCAAATCTGAACAAACTTTATTTGGTGCCAGGGAAAACAGATTATAAAGTAAGCATTCAAATATATTATTGAAGCTTCAGATGGCCACTTGCATCAGAAGACATTCATCCTCTACGTAGTTCCTGAGAAAAAGCAGGTGTGATTTAGTCCACAGAGTAGACTGCTTAGTCAGAAGACTCTGAGACTAAGCAAACATGAAACATTATGATTTTTTAGTTTTTTATCACCATATTATGCTAAAGCTGTAGGACTATAAGCTTATCAATTCATTAATTATATATTTTGTCAATATGTAATTAATTTAAAGTATAATATACAGTTTATATTATATATTTATATATAATTTAAATAATTTCAAATATATAGAAAATTGTGGCCAGGTGTGGTGGCTCATGCCTGTAATCCCAGCACTTTGGGAAGCTGAGGTGGGCAGATCACTTGAAGCCAGGAGTTTGAGACCAGCCTGGCCAACATGGTGAGACCCCCTCTCTGCTAAAAATACAAAAATTAGCCTTCCATGGCACACACCTATAATCCCAGCTACTTGGGAGGCTGAGGCATGAGAATCACTTGAGCTTGGGAAGTGGAGGTTGTAATGAGCCGTGATCATGCCCCTCCGCTCCAGCCCGGGCCACAGAGTTGAGACTCTGTCTCAACAAACAAACAAAAAAAAGAAAGAAAAAAGAAAATTATAAGTGTATTCACTTGATTGGAAGTTGGATCCTTTTTTTAATAAACTTTAAGATTTATTTTTTCTCTGTGTTTATGGGTCAATAATAATATATTGTCTACTGGAGTACTGTTTGCAAGTATGGAAAAAAGGGAATAGGGATAATAAATTCGATTTCTTTTTTCTCAAAAGCATGAACTCTTGTTTAAAAAAATTTGTTAGCCATCCTAGAAATTTAATTTTTTAAAATGTATGTTATAAGAGAAGTTTTATTATAAAAGGCTTAGAAAATACAGAAATGTATTAAGAAGCACATTTAAATCATCAGTGATGCTGCTATTCAGAGATAATAAACAATGCTAATATTTTGTCATATCTGTTTTAGGTATGCACATACTTAAAACATTCAAGATGATACTGTGGTTTTATTAACGTTTTAATTGCTATTGAACCTAGTTTTAAGGACAAAATTTCATATATCATCAGTCAGGGGATTTAAGAGATTTTTTGGGTAGTGGGAGGGGGGAGAAGTAAATGGAAATGAGAGGGAGCAGAGGGAGAGTGTGGAAGCCCATGAACCAAACCCCTGGAGGAACCACTATCCAAAGAAATGATCCTCTGGTCAGGTGTTGGGCTGGCAGAGATGGTATCTGAGAGAGAGATTTCTTATTGCTGTACGTGCAGGGAGTAGGTGAACCTAAACCATTGTCTTTCCAGTGTGTGAATGGACTCCAGCCTTCCCCAGCTTTGTCCATAGCACCACTGCCCACCTGGTGACCCAAGCTATTTTGTCTTGTCTCTTACATTTGGAAGGTTTCTGTCAGAGGCGTTCAAACTAGAGCAACTCCATCTTGGATAGGGACTGGATAATATGAGGCTGAGACCTGCTAGGCTGCATTCCCAGAAAGTTAGGCATTCTTAGTCGCAGGATATTTAGGTAAGGAAACAAGTCAATCGTGTTTACGGAGCAGATATAGAACCTGACAGACCCAGGGCTCAACAGCTCTAGGAAATATCCTAACGTCCCAATATCTTGAGAACAAAGCCACTTTTAGTTTAAGAATACATTTGGAAAAGCATGAACTCTTTAAAAATTTTTAGAAAACTAAGGCCGCACTTCAAGGTAAGATAATGACTTTTTTCATTAATGACTATAATGTTTCACATTTATTAGTTTTTCTTTACGCCTCTCGAAATAGTACAATAAAAGAATATATCGCAGCTACCCTGATTTTTGGGAATTTATGTTCATAAACAGCTATGGTGATTTTTAGATTTTCTCTTTGTTTCCCAAGACTTATTGTACATTCTTCAGTTTTTTCATATTAAGAAACAGTGTTTAAAGTCTTATGTCTGTGTTCCTCTCTGTATTTATTTGGGGATTTCTTTACACATTACCTATTTTTTTGTTGCTGTTATCCTTTAGGATTTTGTTAAGAAACTACAGAGCAAACAGGCATCCGTGAACACTATAATAGAAAAGGTGAATAAGTTAACAGAGAAGGAGGAGTCACCTGAACACAAGGAAATAAATCATTTAAATGATCAGTGGCTCGATCTGTGCCATCAGTCTAACAATCTGTGCTTGCAAAGGGAAGAGGATCTTCAGAGAACAAGAAATTACCATGACTGTATGAATGTCGTTGAAGCGTTCCTAGAAAAATTTACTACAGAATGGGATAACTTGGCGAGGTAACAGAAATTCTCCCATGGGTCATTAAAATGCTAAGCCAGATATTTCCTAATTGCCATAAAAATTTGAAATGTGGCCAGGTGCAGTGGTTCATGCCTGTAATCTTAGCACTTTGGGAGACCAAGGCTTGTGGATCACTTGAGGTCAGGAGTTCGAGACCAAATGGACAAAATGGTGAAACCCCATCTCTACTAAACATACAAAAATTAGCTGGGTGTGGTAGTGCCTGCCTGTAATCCCAGCTACTTGGGAGGCTAAGGCAGGAGAATCACTTGAACCCTGGGGGAGGAGGCTGCAGTGAGCCGAGATTGTACCACTGCACTCCAGCCTGGGTTACAGAGCAAGACCTGTCTCAAGAAAAAAAAAAAAAAAGAAAATTAAAATGTCTTAGGTATAACATCTATTGTTTATTATTATTAATATTGGTAAGTAAAATGTCATTATGAACCTAATGTTTTCGTATGGATATAGAGTCATGGATTTCCTAGTTCAATATTAATTTAACCAGTAGGTAAAAGAGAAATGTTTGAAAATGGCACCATTTTCTCTGTGACCTCAAAGAATATTCTAAAAATATTTCTAATTTTGCTTAAATACAAGTTATGGGATATCATCTGTGAATTCATGAAATGAATCCTTGTTGAACCTAAATGCTCCCTAGGTTTCTTGTAGGTTTCTTGTCAAGTCTGTAAAGTAATGAATGCATTCTATGTAATTCAGTCAGGTTTTTTTCTTGTAAGAGTCTAGAAATTAGTGAACAATTCAATTTCAGTTAACTTGTGTCTTTTGTGATTTTGTAGTGATGGACCCCCTCTTAACTTTCCTTTTTTTAATTATTCTTTAAGTTCTGGGGTACATGTGCAGATAGTGCAGGTTTGTTACATAGGTATACACCTGCCAAGGTGGTTTGCTGTATCCATCCCCTCGTCATCTACATTAGGTATTTCTCCTGATGTTATCCCTTCCCAGTCTCCCCACCCCCTGCTATCCCTCCCCTAGCCCTCTCACCCACTGACAGGCCCCCATGTATGATGTTCCCCTCCCTGTGTCCATGTGTTTTCGTTGTTCAACACCCACTTATGAGTGAGAACATGCGGTGTTTGGTTCTCTGTTCTTGTATCAGTTTGCTGAGAATGATGGTTTCTGGCTTCATCCATGTCCCTGCAAAGGACATTAACTCATACTTTTTTATGTCTGCATAATATTCCATGGTGTATATGTGCAACATTTTCTTTATCTAGTCTTTCATTGGTGGGCATTTGGGTTGGTTCCAAGTCTTTGCTATTGTGAACAGTGCCACAATAAACATACATGTGCATGTGTCTTTATAAGAGAACGATTTATAATCCTTTGGGTATATACCCAGTAATGGGATTGCTGGGTCAAATGGTATTTATGGTTCTAGATCCTTGAGGAATTGCCACACTGTCTTCCACAATGGTTGAACTAATGTACACCCCCTCCAATGTGTAAAAGTGTTCCTATTTCTCCACATCCTTTCCAGCATCTGTTGTCTCCAGATTTTTTAATGATCACCATTCTAACTGGTATGAGATGATATCTCAATGTGGTTTTGATTTTCATTTCTCTAATGACCAGTGATGATGAGCTTTTTTTCATATGTTTGTTGGTCACATAAATGTCTTCTTTTGAAAAGTGTCTGTTCATATCTATCCTTCACCCACTTTTTGATGGGGTGGGTTGGTTGTTTCTTGTAAACTTGTTTAACTTCTTTGTAGATTCTGGTTATTAGCCCTTTGTCAGATGGGTAGATTGCAAAAGCTTTTTCCCATTCTGTTGGTTGCTGGTTCACTCTAATTATATTTTCTTATTCTGTGCAGAAGCTATTAAGTTTAATTAGATCTCATTTGTCTATTTTGGCTTTCATTTCCATTGCTTTTGGTGTTTTAGTCATGAAGTCCTTGCCTATGCCTATGTCCTGAATGGTATTGCCTAGGTTTTCTTCTAGGGTTTTTATGGTGTTAGGTTTTATGTTTAAATCTTTAATCCATTTTGAGTTAATTTTTGTATAAGGTATAAGGAAAAGATCCAGTTTCAGCTTTCTGCATATGGCTAGCCAGTTTTCCCAACAGCTTTTACTAAATAGGGCATGCTTTCCCCCTTGCTTGTTTTAGTCAGGTTTGTCAAAGATCAGATGGTTGTAGATGTGTGGCATTACTTCTGAGGCCTCTGTTCTGTTCCTCTGGTCTATATCTCTGTTTTGGTACTGTACCATGCTGTTTTAATTACTGTAGCCTTATAGTATAATTTGAAGTCAGGTAGCATGATGCCTCCAGCTCTGTTTTTTTTTTTTCTTTTTTTTTTTTTTTTGCTTAGGATTTTCTTGGCTTTCTTTGTTTCATATAAAGTTTAAGGTGATTTTTTTCCAATTCTGTGAAGAAAGTCAATGGTAGCTTGATGGGGATAGTGTTTAATCTATAAATTACTTTGGGCAGTATGGCCTTCATGATATTGATTCTTTCTAACCATGAGCATGGAATGTTTTTCCATATGTTTGTGTCCTCTCTTATTTCCTTGAGCTGTGGTTTGTGGTTTTCCTTGAAGAGGTTCTTCACATCCCTTGTTAGTTGTATTCCTAGGTATTTTATTCTCTTTGTAGCAATTGTAAACAGGAGTTCACTCATGATTTGGTTCTTTGAAAAATAAGAATACACATACTCACACCAGGTCATTATATGAAACCATTTCATTCTTTTGATCACTATAATTGTTAAAATCTACACTTCTTGTGCACCAATTTACTAGTTTACAGCAATAAAAACTGCAAACATTGTTCTAGATATCATGAAATCACAGTGGGGATTTTGGGGGTATATTTTGGTATATCATTTTCTGATTTGTTTGCTTTTCCTTCATACTTAACATTTTACTAATCTTTGAGATAAATCCAGGCAACATTAACAACTCATATTTCTATCTTACAGTAGGCCCACATGTACCTGAGACTTACTGTGCCCCAAACAGAACTCCTTATACTGCCCCCTAACCCTGCTTCTCATACTTCAGAACTGATCATTTAGTACATAAAGAAGACTATAAGGCTAGATGCAGTGGCTCAGGCCTATAATCCTAGCACTTTGGGAGGCCAAAGTGGGCAGATCACCTGAGATTGGGAGTTCAAGACCAGCCTGACCAACATGGAGAAACCCCATCTCTACTAAAAATACAAGATTAGCTCGGCGTGGTGGCACATGCCCATAATCCCAGCTATTCAGGAGGCTGAAGCAGGAGAATCACTTGAACCTAGGTGGCAGAGGTTGCAATGAGCTGAGATGGCACTACTGCACTCCAGCCTGGGCAATAAGAGTGAAACTCCATCTCAAAAAAAAAAAAAGACTGTAAGATTCCATTTTTTTCTGTGTGCTTCATAATCAAAGGAATGAGAATTCTTTGCATTTCACACTTATTACTAAGGATTTCTATTGATAAGCAGAAAATATCCAAGTACACAATTAAGTAGCCATTAGAGCTGCTGGCTATACCTTACAGATTGTACTACCTAGCACTATATTGTTTGTTGGACCCTCTTCACAAAAGAAAGCACATAAATCATGCATCACATGTTAGTTTCTTTCAGTATCATTTTCTAGAATATGGTAGATCAGTGCCTCTCACTGTTTAACATTACCCAAACCATCCAGGAATCCTGTTACCATATAGATTCTGCTCAGTTGATAAGAGCCAGAGGAAGATAAAAACATATTCTGATTTGATTAGAAGGCAATATCAGCTAGAAAGAAGTAGGCAACTTGATTTGATTCAACTTCTAGTATTGATATCTGATGAAACTTGTATGCCTTAATTATAGCACTTCAGTCAATAAACCATGAATTGAGCTACTCCCAATTATTCTAAACTCAGAAGATCAACTTAAAGAAAATGGTGAAGTTTCAGCTTGGAGTAGTGGCTCATGCCTGTAATCCCAGCACTTTGGGAGGCTGAGGTGGGTGGATCACCTGAGCTCAGGAGTTCAAGACCAGCCTGACCAACATGGAGAAACTCTGTCTCTACTAAAAATACAAAATTAGCTGGGCATGGTGGTGCATGCTTGTAATCTCAGCTACTTGGGAGGTTGAGGCAGGAGACTTGTTTGAACCTGGGAGGCAGAGGTTGCAGTGAGATGAGATCACGGCATTACACGCCAGCCTGGACAACAAGAGCAAAACTCGGTCTCCAAAAAGAAAAAGGTGAAATGTAACAGCATAGTATGAACAAACATCGATGTTGACTAAAGCTAATTTGCTCTTACACATTTTTATGTATTTTCAGATCTGATGCAGAGAGTACAGCTGTCCATCTGGAAGCTCTGAAAAAGTTAGCATTGGCATTGCAGGAGAGAAAGCATGCTATTGAAGATCTGAAAGATCGAAAGCAGAAAATGATAGAGCATCTGAATTTAGATGACAAGGAATTAGTCAAAGAACAGACGAGTCATTTAGAGCAACGTTGGTTTCAGCTTGAGGACCTAATTAAAAGGAAAATTCAAGTGTCCGTCACCAACTTGGAGGAGTTAAATGTGGTGCAGTCCAGATTTCAGGAGCTAATGGAGTGGGCAGAAGAGCAACAACCCAGCATCACTGAGGCCCTTAAGCAGAGCCCTCCTCCAGAGATGGCTCAGAATCTTCTCATGGATCACCTGGCCATTTGCAGTGAACTGGAGGCCAAGCAGATGCTCCTAAAATCGCTCATAAAGGACGCAGACAGGGTGATGGCGGATCTTGGTCTCAATGAGCGACAGGTCATCCAGAAGGCTCTCTCTGATGCACAAAGACATGTGAATTGTCTCAGTGACTTAGTGGGCCAGCGAAGAAAGTACTTAAATAAAGCCTTGTCTGAGAAAACCCAGTTTCTCATGGCAGTGTTCCAGGCCACCAGCCAAATTCAGCAACATGAGCGAAAGATAATGTTCCGTGAACACATCTGTCTGTTACCAGATGATGTGAACAAACAAGTCAAAACCTGTAAGAGTGCACAAGCCAGCCTTAAGACTTACCAAAACGAAGTCACTGGACTCTGGGCCCAGGGTCGTGAGTTAATGAAAGGAGTCACAGAGCAGGAAAAGGGTGAAGTGCTCGGGAAGCTTCAGGAATTGCAGAGTGTCTATGACAGTGTTCTACAGAAGTGCAGTCACCGGTTACAGGAACTAGAGAAGAATTTAGTTTCTAGGAAGCATTTTAAGGAAGATTTTGATAAAGCTTGCCACTGGCTAAAACAGGCAGATATTGTTACATTTCCTGAAATCAACCTAATGAATGAGAGTGCTGAGCTTCATACACAACTGGCCAAATACCAGCACATTCTTGAACAATCTCCAGAATACGAAAATCTTCTACTGACGCTGCAGAGAACTGGGCAGACCATATTACCATCGCTGAATGAAGTCGATCATTCCTACCTCAGTGAAAAGCTAAATGCTTTGCCCCAACAATTTAATGTAATTGTTGCCTTGGCTAAAGACAAGTTCTATAAAGTCCAGGAAGCAATTCTTGCTCGGAAGGAATATGCTTCCCTGATTGAGTTGACCACCCAGTCTCTGAGTGAACTTGAAGCCCAATTCTTGGGGCTGAGCAAAGTTCCCACTGACCTGGCCGTTGAGGAGGCTTCATCTCTGCAAGATGGTTGCAGAGCCATTTTGGACGAAGTGGTGGGTCTTGGGGAGGCAGTGGATGAACTGAATCAGAAAAAAGAAGGTTTTCGCAGCACAGGTCAGCCTTGGCAACCAGACAAGATGCTGCACCTTGTCACCTTGTATCACAGGTTGAAGCGACAAGCAGAACAAAGAGTTAGCTTATTAGAAGACACCACCAGTGCTTACCAAGAACACGAGAAGATGTGCCGACAGCTAGAGAGACAACTGAAGTCTGTAAAAGAAGAGCAGTCCAAAGTGAATGAGGAAACACTGCCTGCTGAGGAGAAGCTCAAAATGTATCACTCCCTGGCAGGCAGTCTCCAGGACTCAGGGATTCTACTGAAACGAGTAGCCATACATCTTGAAGATCTTGCCCCACACCTTGACCCCTTGGCTTATGAGAAAGCCAGGAATCAGATCCAGTCCTGGCAGGAGGAGTTAAAACTGTTGACTTCTGCCATTGGTGAGACGGTGACAGAATGTGAGAGCCGAATGGTGCAGAGTATAGACTTCCAGACTGAGATGAGCCACTCCCTGGACTGGCTGAGGAGAGTGAAGGCAGAACTCAGTGGGCCACTGTCCCTAGACCTCAACCTGCAGGATATCCAAGAGGAAATCAGAAAGATCCAAATTCATCAGGAAGAGGTCCAGTCCAGCTTGAGAATCATGAATGCACTGAGTCACAAGGAAAAGGAGAAGTTCACAAAAGCCAAGGAACTGATTTCCGTGGATTTAGAACACAGCCTCGCTGAGCTCTCAGAGCTAGATGGAGACATTCAGGAAGCCTTGCGCACCAGACAGGTGAGTGTAATAGGACTTCACTTCTCTTTTTCTACTCTGCTTATTTGTAAACAGGTACAAGAAATTTGTTTGCTTGGTTGGAATTGCTTCTTTAAATATTTCTTTCTAAATACTACACAGAAGCCTCTTCAGCAGTGTCTTCAATGGTATTTTAATTGTGTTTTTGTTTTGTTGTGTCCTTTTTTTCTTTTTTTGAGACAGAGTTTTCCTCTGTCGCCCAGGCTGGAGTGCAGTGGTGTAATCTTGGCTCACTGCAACCTCTGCCTCCCAAGTAGCTGGGATTACAGGCGTTTGCCACCATGCTCAGCTAATTTTTGTATTGTTAGTAGAGATGGGGTTTCACCATGTTGGCCAGGCTGGTCTTGAACTCCTGACCTCAAGTGATCCACCCTCCCTGGCCTCCCAAAGTGCTGGGATTATAGGCGGGAGCCACCACACCCAGCCAGGTTATTTCAATTGTTTATGTGTATGGTATTCATTTTATGTGGTTTCCATCTGGACTGCACTTTGCTTATAATGGTGATGCCTCAGTGATCTCTCATCTTGAAAGAGATGATAAATGGTATTAGTAACATAATTAATATTATATATCAGTACATCGATAGTACAATTAACAGTGAATAATTAGTGATGCCCTTTGTAAACAAGGCGAAGCCTGGTATTTCTAAAATCAGTGCTAGATGAAGAGTCTAAATGGAGAGAGGCAGATGGACAATGCAGTCCCGACCTTGCTAGTAAGCCACTTTCTTGTGGGGTATCCCATTAGTTGCCCCATCTCTTCCTCCCTTCTGTGGGGATGAGTGCTGTCTTTCTCTTGCTTCCTAATAGCACAACAGAAGAAAGACTAGAATACTCATAAGTACTTGACTTGGGGATAACAAAAAGAAACAGGAGCGTGTATAAAACTTCCCAGATTGGCCTAATTACGGCTTGCTCTGGGGCTTGCGAGTTCTGTGCATTCAAAAATAAGAAGAGAAAAATAGTGCCTGGAGGATTACTTCCTTTAATTTCCTGGCTTCTTTTCTCCATCTCTGTCTTCAGTTTTTCTGATTCTAGGAGATGTCAGCCACGCCTTTAGGTAAAAGATAGCTTTCCTCAGGATAATGCAGTAGCTAAAGCCTGGGAGAAGGTGCATCTAAGTTTTAATAGCAGCTATTTGATCTCAGGGAAACGACATCTTTGAAGCTCTGTTCCTCCTTGTAGAAGAGGGATATTAATGCTTCTTTCATTAGGTTTATCTTCTTAGCATTACGTCTGATGCAAAGTAAACTCAGATGAATCTTAGCTCTCATTTAACTTTATTTTCTGCAGAGATTAAGGTTAGTTCTTCACATAGTAAAACTTTTAATATTTGGATAAAATCATAATAAACTTCATGTAAAATTTTGAATTTTTTTTTTTTTTTTTTTTTTTTTTTTTTTTTTTTTTTTTTGAGATGGAGTTTTGCTCTTGTTACCCAGGCTGGAGTGCAATGGCGCGATCTCGGCTCACTGCAACCTCCGCCCCCTGGGTTCAGGCAATTCTCCTGCCTCAGCCTCCTGAGTAGCTGGGATTACAGGCACGCACCACCGTGCCCAGCTAATTTTTTGTAATTTTTAGTAGAGACGGGGTTTCACCATGTTGACCAGGATGGTCTTGATCTGTTGACCTCGTGATCCACCCGCCTCGGCCTCCCAAAGTGCTGGGATTACAGGCTTCAGCCACCGTGCCCGGCCAAAATTTTGAATTTTTAAACTATAGTACACGTTAACCTTTTCATGTTGATTCAAGGCTATTGTTTAAAACAAATTTTAAACTAGTTTTCTAGAGCTGTCCATATAAATAGAGATATAGAATCTAGAATGTAGAGTAAGAACAGAAGTTAGCAGAAATTTTCATTCTTGAAAAACATTTGTCAGGTAAGCTTGCTTCTTCTGATGAGTTTTGAACCAAAATCTTAAATCTATTAAGATGACTCTACTTTTGCCATGCTGTCTTATTGATTCTCTTGGTCCACATAACTAAATGTCATGCTTCCTGGGGCATTTCTTATTTCCTCCACTGATTCTATGCTTTGCTGCCCCTGTTCTTTCTTTAGCTGGTGCTAATCTTATGAGTACTTTCTTTACCATTTCTATGCATCTTTGCCTGCACAGTTGCAGCTTACTGTGTCCAGTCATTGATGGGTGGTTAGAGTGTTTCCTTCCCTTCTGGAATTGAATGGACCAGCCTTCCAGACTTAAACTTTACAACTTTTCTATTTTAGTCTCTAAACAAGACTCACAGGTTACTGTTTCACTTCCAGAAATTACTACGTGGTCTGGTAATTGCCAGTTTGGAAGTTTGGTGTTGTTATATTTCTTTTTTTTTCTTTTTCTTTCTTTTCTTTTCTTTTTTTTTAATTGAGACAGAGTCTGGAGTGCAGAGAAATGATCTTGGCTCACTACAACCTCCGCCTTTCAGGTTCAAGCAATTCGAGTGCCCCAGCCTCCCAAGTAGTTGGATTTACAGGCATGCACCACTATGCTCAGCTAATTTTGGTATTTTTAGGAGAGACCGGGTTTCACCATGTTGGCCAGGCTGGTCTCAAACTCCTGGCCTCCTCTCAAGTGATCTGCCTCCCTCGGCCTCCCAAAATGCTGAGATTACAGTCATGAGCCACCACACCTGGCCATGTTGTTATATTTCTAACCAACTGAGACATGCTTGCACTTTGGTAAACATTCATTCTGCCACTTACTACCAAGCATTATATTATTTCTCAGAGAGGGAAGTTTAAAACTAGTGAAGATACTGACATAAATTTCTATCTCATTTCTCTTCTTAATATTTAATTTAATGGCAATAACAAAATTATAGTAAGAATAGCATACAGAAAAATCAGGGATAATGATGGCACCACAAAAATTTAAGTGAACTTACCAATTCACTTAAACAGATGCACCCATGAGACTGAGGACTGGGAAACAAATGAATGATTGAAACCCTTTCCTGCAAACACGTTGCAAAGGGAAGTTGATTATGTTTGCAACTGCTGTTTTTCAGGCTACCTTGACTGAAATATATAGCCAGTGTCAAAGGTATTATCAGGTATTTCAAGCAGCTAATGACTGGCTTGAGGATGCCCAAGAAATGTTACAGCTGGCAGGCAATGGCCTAGATGTGGAGAGTGCAGAGGAAAATCTCAAAAGCCACATGGAGTTTTTCAGCACAGAGGATCAGTTCCACAGTAACCTGGAGGAGCTCCACGGCCTGGTAGCCACCCTGGACCCACTCATCAAGCCAACCGGCAAAGAAGACCTAGTACAGAAAATGGCTTCTCTGGAACTCAGGAGCCAGAGGATGAGCCAAGACTCTTGTGCCCAAGTGGATATCTTGCAGAGGTATTTCAGGATGTTTTGTGTTTTATATTTCAGTGAAATGAATTTCCACACAAAAGGTAGTAATACACAAATGACATACATTAGTACGTAAATTCATTCTTCTCTCTTAAGTATCGTTAGACATACTGACACTAGAGTTTCATGTAGAAATACGTGATGTCATGTTACTTATCGATTTCTGTTGGACTCTTTCAAGATGCGCAGCTCAATGGCAAGATTACCAGAAATCAAGGGAAGAGGTTATTGAATTGATGAATGATACAGAAAAGAAATTATCTGAGTTTTCTTTGTTGAAGACTTCTTGTAGTCATGAAGCAGAAGAAAAATTGTCAGAACACAAGGTCAGTGTTTTGGGCTTCTTTTTTTTTTTTTAACATCTTTTCTCTGTATTGTAATGGATCTTCGCAACACGGTGGCTCCAGAAATGGTTCAATAAATCTTCATTTCTACCTGGACTGCTTCAATATAATAAGGATGCATTTAACCACATTTTATAGAAGTTTTAAGTTTATTAAATGCTGTTACCTGCCTTTTTACAATTCCCATTGGAAATGCGTAGCTAAGATTTTAAAAAGATGTTCAGAGCAATTTGCATCTGATACATTGTGGCACTTAATAAATGTCAGTAAATACTTTTTGTTGATAACAGATTAATTTAAATAAAACTAAAAAATTAATCACTGAGTCTCCCTTTATCAGAACGATATAAGAAAAAAATGTAACATATTAAAATATTATGTTTGCTTTACTTACATTTGTGGTGCATTCTAAAAATGAAAAAAAAATGTTATTTTACATAGCAAAATACATTTTTGTTTTTAATAAATAAATGATATTTGCCTTACCTCATTGAAAAACTTTAAGACTAACTCTGGTTAAAAAAATAAATGTAAAAGTAAGAGTTCCTAGAGGAGAATACATTTACATAGAAACATTTCCTTCTGCAGGAAATTTTGGGCTTTACCGAGATCCATAGAACTTAAAAATTATTAATCTCTCCTTTGTCTTCTCTCTTCTGTCTCTCAACCCCAACCCTAGGCTTTAGTGTCAGTGGTTAACTCTTTCCATGAGAAAATTGTGGCCCTTGAGGACAAAGCTTTGCAATTGGAGAAAACCGGAAATGATGCCAGCAAAGCCGCCCTGAGCAGGTCGATGACCACTGTCTGGCAGCGCTGGACACGCCTTCGAGCTGTGGCCCAGGACCAGGAGAAGATCCTGGAAGATGCAGTAGATGAGTGGAAGGGCTTTAACAACAAGGTGATTTCCATTGCCCATGGGCTCACCCTTCTTTCCTCACTAATTATCATGTGTTTGGAAAAACAGTATTTTGCTCCTTTTTGAAGTCAGCCTTATGAAAGTAAAAAAGGGTTTTTTAAAATCTCTATTTCAATGACATAAAAACAAAGTTATGAAACAAAATACAAAATGCACAGTTTAGTCCCAAGTCAGGGTCGAATTATTTCAATGAGAAAAACCAAGCAATTACATTTTGAAAGAACAAATCCATTTTGCCCCATTTGCTTTCTTAACTGGCCTTGAAAAAGACCAAGATATTTTTTCTTTACCATGAAACATGAAAATGAGCAGAAATTTTAATCATTACTCAAGCTGTATATTTAACTTTTTCCTTTTCTATTTTTTTTTTTAAGTTGAGATAGAGTCTCTGTCACCTAGGCTGGAGTGCAATGCTGGGATCTTGGCTCACTGCAACCTATACCACCCAGGTTCAAGCAGTTCTCCTGCCTCAGCCTCCTGAGTAGCTGAGACTACAGGCACCTGTCACCATGCCCAGCTCATTTTTCTATTTTTAGTAGAGATGGGGTTTTGCCATGTTGGCCAGGCTAGTCTCAAACTCCAGACCTCAGGTGATCTGCCTGCCTCGGCTTCCCAAAGTGCTGAGATTACAGACACTAGCCACCATGCCCAGCCACTTTTTCCATCTTTTAAAGCTTAAATGTTTTAAGCCATATCTTCCCTAAAGGTACTCATTTATGTTAACTTAAATATTGGAAAGAGTTTTTTGTTTGCTTAGTTTTAAAAAAAAAAAGCTTTTTTTATATTAAATATAGTCTATAATTGTCCTAATATTATTTTGAGATTAAAGCTTTAAACCTAGAGTTACAGAAGTGATGTTTTCTTTTACGAAGGTTGCTCAGGTTCCAGTTTCCTAAAATGTGGAATTTATCATCTTTAATTCTGGACAGAATTTATCATCTTTAATTGGTTTCATACACTAGTGCATGGTATTTATGGGAATTACCCTATTTTTTTAGGTTACTTATTATTGAACTTCATAGTATGCATATTTGTCATCAGGTTAAAAAAGCCACTGAAATGATTGATCAGCTGCAAGATAAGTTACCTGGAAGTTCAGCAGAGAAAGCCTCGAAAGCAGAACTCTTAACTCTTCTTGAATATCATGACACGTTTGTTCTGGAGCTGGAGCAGCAACAGTTGGCCTTGGGCATGCTGCGGCAGCAAGCCCTCAGCATGCTCCAGGATGGAGCCCTCCCTACCCCTGGAGGAGAGCCCCCCCTTACGCAGGAAATCACCGCGATGCAAGATCGATGCCTGAAGTAATTATGCACCTACTTTGATTCTGTTACGAAACTTGGCCTTGACTCAAAGGGATAAATAGGGTACTTGAGTATGAAGGTGCTCCTTCACACCACCTTAAAAATGCAGGGATCTGGCTGGGCACAGTGGTTCACACCTGTAATCCCAGGACTTTGTGAGGCTGAGGCGTGTGGATTACCTGAGGTCAGGAGTTCAAGACCAACCTGGCCAACATTGTGAAACCCCATCTCTACTAAAAATACAAAAATTAGCCAGGCATGGTGGCACATGCCTGTAGTCCCAGCTACTCGAGAGGCTGAGGCAGGAGAATCACTTGAACCAGGGAGGCGGAGGTTGCAGTGAGACAAGATCATACCACTGCCCTCCAGCCTGGCAACAGAGCGAGACTCCATCTCCAAAAAAAAAAAAAAAAAAGTGAGGATCTGTTCTCATCATCTTTGCTTTTCAGTTTCCTTAACTCCTTAACTCTTCAATCATTTGTTTGACAAATACATATCTGATAGTACTTAGAGATACCATGATGTGTCTACCTTCATGTCCTTTATAGTCAAGCAGCAGAGATAAGCAACTAAGGCAGCCTTAAGTGTGAAAAGGGAGCTGAGGGAATCCGATGCAGAGACAAGCAGATGAGGAGAGAAATTTAAGCAGAAGCCTGAGCACGATGGAGCTAGGCATTGCATTTTGCAAACAGGGGAATGACATGCAAGAAAGGAATAAGCATGTCACTTTCTTTCTTTTCTATAATTTTTTTTTTTATAATAGGTTATCACTATGTTGCCCAGGCTGGAGTGCAGTGACTATTCACAGGCAAGATCCCACTACTGATCAGCACGGGAGTTTTGACCTGCTCTATTTCTGACCTGGGCCGGTTCACCCCTCCTTAGGCAACTTGGTTGGCCCCTGCTCCCAGGAGGTCACCATATTAAAAGAATGTCACTTTCAAGGAGTTCCTAAGGGTGATTTACAAAAAACGAAGCATGAGAGGGAAACAGTTGAGAGCTATTAAGAATTTAGTTTCGATAAAGCTTGAGAACTCCTTGTCTATCTGGGGTGACAGGGATCCAGGAGCAAAGATAATATCACAGTCCAGGTAAATGATAGCCATTGACTGGCAGTGAATTTAGTAGAAAGAGCAGGTTAATCTTGATATATAACCAGCCCTGATTCACTTCTTGGGCCAGAGAAAAAATATTCATAGATAATTTAATTTCTACATTTACTAATATTACTTCATTCATGTCATTTACTAAAATTACCTCATTCATGTCATTTACTAATATTACCTCATTCACCTCTCCCTTATAGGTGATGTCAGGGTAACCTAACACTTTTTAAAATCTTCTTACAAAATTTACATTAATTCAAATGAAGACTTGAAATGTGAACATTATTAACACAATTATGAAATTTCCAAAGTTTGATTCTTTCTTTAAAGACTACTTTCTTTTTTTCTTTTTTTTTGAGACAGAGTTTCACTCTTGTTGCCCAGGCTGGAGTGCAATGGCATGAGCTCGACTCACTGCAACCTCCACCTCCTGGTTCAAGCGATTCTCCTGCCTCAGCCTCCCGAGTAGCTGGCATTACAGGCACTCACCACCATGACCAGCTAATTTTTGTATTCTTAGTAGAGATGGGGTTTCTCCATGTAGGTCAGGCTGGTCTTGAGCCCCCAACCTCAGGTGATCTGCCTGCCTCAGCCTCCCAAAGTGCTGGGATTACAGGCGTGAGCCACCATGCCCAGCCTAAAGATTACTTTCTAATAGCCATATATATATTCCAGTTATACATTACTTTTAAATGTACCATTTTAGTAGATTCCCAAAGAGAAAGTAAATAATCAAATAATCTCCAGGATACTTTAGATAGGAAAATTAATTGCAATTTAGTGGCATGGGAGACAGTCAACTCAATTTTTCAAGGATAAATTATTCACTTTATATGACATTTATTCTTCTGTTATACATGACCTGAAGTGCTACTGGAAGTGTCTTTACTTGCAAACAAGATATTAGATTTCCCATTTCTGTGTATGTATTGGATAAAATGTTATCAAGTATTAGGGTTCCTTTTACTTCACATCACTTCTGTTTAATCCCTGTAATGTGTCTGAAGCATGCAGGAGAAAGTGAAGACTAATGGAAAGTTGGTGAAGCAAGAACTGAAGGACCGAGAAATGGTGGAGACTCAGATCAATTCTGTGAAATGTTGGGTTCAGGAAACGAAAGAATATTTAGGGAATCCAACAATAGAAATAGATGCTCAACTTGAAGAACTTCAGGTATAAAAAAACTCCTCATTCTCTTTATTCATCATTTAAAAAGCAATTGCCCTGATTTTAATAGGACATGCTTGTGTTTATGTAATGAATATTGAATGTAAAATTTTCAGAAATGTGTTACATAAAAGATATTTAGTATCAATTCATGGGAATTTCCTTTGTTTTTAAAAGTGAACGTATTTTATATTCAGAGACAAAAGAAGAGTGTTGTATTATTTTAAGATATTTCTCTAATTCCACACTTAATTATATGTTGATGAACAATATACAGCTTTGTGTATAACAGCCTCCTTATCAGGTTCCCAGAAATTTCTTGTTTTGATCTTCAGATTCTCCTAACAGAAGCCACAAATCACCGACAGAACATTGAGAAGATGGCGGAAGAACAGAAGGATAAGTATTTGAGTCTTTATACCATATTGCCTTCTGAACTCTCCCTTCAGTTGGCTGAAGTGGCGTTGGACCTAAAGATCCGCGATCAGGTAAACCTATGATCAAGAAAGAGTGTCTTTCTATTTTGTTTATAGGGTCAATGCTCTTGTGTGAGTTACTGATTTATACAATCATATCTTTTTGGAGACAGAGTTTAAAAAAATAGATGGCTATAGAACAATAATATTAAAGTAGAGGTCTTTTTCAGAGGCAAGATGATCATAGGTATGACCACTAATGCCATACAATTAAAGATAATTTTTCTGCTTCCCCTCACCTTTAAAAAAATGACTTAAAGAAACAAAAAGTCAGATATATTTCATGTGTTCAATAAATACTTAGTGAATGCCTAGAGTGTACCAGGGACTCTTCCAGCTGTTATTTCATTTCAGTAGTGCAACAAAATATCAGTTAAGGAGGTGAAGATATATTGAAGGAAAGGAAAAATCAAAGTAAGAATAATAAGGTCAATGCAGGGATGAGTTATTGCCTCAAATGCATGCAGGTGGGTCCCCTAATGTTGCTAGAGAAGAGCAATCAGCGTAACCCTAGCTTCTAAACACCCAAGGAAAGGAGTGAAAAGAAACATAATCCCGTCTATAAATCTAAAAAACAAATATTCTTGTTTTTTTATGAAAAAGTACATAGTCCTTTTTGGTTTTGAGACCAGAGTGACATTTCTATCTCTGGTCTCATGAAGGGCGCAATTTCATGTAGTGAAAATAGGCTCAAATAACATCTGTATGGAAATATAGATTTTTAGGACTCTGTGGCTTATTACTAAAGCGGTTAATATTTAATTAAAACCATTATATATGAGACAAAGAGAAGATATTCTACAATTCTAAACTACTCATTGAAATAGAAAGTAATATCCCATTGTACAAACTATAAAATTCATACAGTTGTCTCTACTTTTGGAATCTTCAGTGTATGATGCAAAGTGTTTTTAAAATCTCATCAAAATCTGATCCTACTGCATCAGGCCTTTGACCTAAACTACTATTATATGCTATTTACTATTTTAAGTATTTAATTGCTATATTTGGCTTTTCTTCTTAGACAATGGAAGATCTATTGGAAAGGATGACTTGGCAGGTTCATGTTCTTTTTGTGTTTTTGAGACAGAGTCTCGCTCTGTCCACGAGGCTGGAGTACAGTGAAACAATTTCAGCTTACTACAAGCTCTGCCTCCTGGATTCAAGCAATTCTTGTGCTTTAGCTTCCCAAATACTGGGGATTCTAGGCATGTGCCACCATACCCAGCTAATATTTTATATTTGTAGTAAATAGAGACAAGGTTTTGCCATGTTGACCAGGCTGGTCTCAAACTCCTGGCCTCAGGTGACCTGCCTGTCTCAGCCTCCCAAAGTGCTGGAATTACAGGTTTGTGCCTCTGCACAACTATAGTTGTTTTTTTGTTTTTTAAGTTTAAATTTAGGTGTTTCTCTGGATAAATTTCCCTATAATAGACTTATTCATATGTATTTCATTTACTTTACTTTGACACTCAAAATAATGAAGGCCAAAACACACCATCAGCACTTTTAATGATGTGTTTTCTCCAAAATAAAAAGGTTTTTTAAAAGATCTTTAACTTATATAAAGAAATGTTTCTCCACTTTAACATCTTTTCTTCAGCATTTTATTCTAAGCAACAGTGTGGATGTTTATTATCAAATCAAAGCAAAGCCATTGGAAATTTGTAAATGATAATTGTCTTTTTTCACCTTCCTTTCTATTAGATGCGCTTAATACTTTGTTGGCATAGTATAGGGTTGTAGTTGGAAAGTTACAAAAGGAGGTAACAGGTCATTAACAGCCACTTATTAAAACGTGCTTGGAAGCAAATAAGTGTGTCTCCAACTGTTTGGAAGGATTTTCCATCTTATGAAGAAAAAGACTTAGAGGAGTGTGTGTGCTCAAGGTCATTAAGTTACTTAATGGAGAAGATAGGATTCAAACTCAGCTGTCTACACAACCATCTATAATGAGTATTCTGTAAAGATTTTTTTTTTTGAGACAGAGTTTCACTCTTGTTGCCCAGGCTGGAGTGCAGTGGTGTGATTTTGGCTCACTGCAACCTCCCCTCCTGGGTTCAAGCAATTCTCCTTCCTCAGCCTCCCGAGTAGCTGGGACTACAGGCACGTGCCACCACACCCAGATAATTCTTTGTATTTTTAGTAGAGACAGGGTTTCTCCATGTTGGTCAGGCTGGTTTCAAACTCCTGACCTCAGGCGATCTGCCTGCCTCTGCCTCCCAAAATGCTGGGATTACAGACATGAGCCACCGTGCCTGGCTTTTATAAATATTTAATAAGTGAATTTCTCTACACACATTGCTTGTATCTTTGTTGGAACTCAAAGAGTGCAGCAAATACATAAAGATGGTGAAGTCAGGTAACAGGGAAAGCGAGAAGAGCTTGTGACTAACTGCACATTGCTGGTGTGACTAAGCATATCAGTGCCAAAGCAGTTAAAATGTGTCTCGTCAACATCATTTAAGATTTTTAATATCTATTATCCATTCTTAACCATGGCTTGTTTTGCTGTTCTCACTGGCTTTTTAGATCCAAGACAGAATAAAAGAAGTTGAGCAGAGCAAGGCCATGAGCCAGGAACTCAGCCGGCAAATTCAGAAGATAGCTAAAGACCTCACAACTATTCTAACTAAGCTGAAAGCAAAGACAGATAATTTAGTTCAAGCTAAAACTGACCAAAAGGTAAGAGGCAGAAATAGAAGGGGTGACTACTGAATGAATTAAATAGTTTTTGGAGTCAAAAACTATTGGGGGATATAGGATAAAAGCCTTTTAGGAACCTTTATTGAAATCAAATAGTAAAAGCCGGTGGTAGAGAAATTTTATAGCTGAAGCAACACAGATCCACTTACATAACTTATCATTATAATTGAGCCATATTAATAAATATACATGTACACGTGTGTAAGAAAGATGAGTGTCAAAGGAGGACTGAATTTACAAGTATATAAATTCCAAAGCGGATTGTGTCCTTGGTAGTTAAATCTGTGCCTTTCTTCTGTTGAGTTCAGGGACTCTAATCCTTTTTGGGTGGGGCAGAAGGAAAATGTTAGCCCTCTAACTCAGCCTCATAGGAAATAAACACCAGAATTACAACATATCCTGTTCTGCCTTTCCAGCCGAAGAAACAAAAATGACCTGATCAGAGCAGAATTATAGTAGAAGTATTCATTATAATATTTGGCTTTGACAAAAATCAGTCTGATCTTGGAAAACCTGGAGAAATTTATTTTCCGTTCTCTAATGTTCTTTGGTTTTGATGACCATCAAGGTGCTGGGAGAGGAATTAGATGACTGTAATTCAAAGTTAATGGAATTAGATGCAGCAGTACAGAAATTCTCGGAACGGAATGGCCAACTGGGTAAGCCGCTGGTCAGGAAGGTAGGAAAACTGACTGAACTTCACCAGCAGACCAGCAGACAAGCTGAGAATCGGCTCTCCAAGCTCAATCAGGTATGTGTTCCGTGCCAAGCAATCCAAGTCCTCCAAGGCAGAAACTTCAATGTTCTGCATTTCTCTTTTGAAAATAATAAATAAATAAAAAGATAAAATGGACAATGAGAGAGCAGTTTAGGTGTAGCTTATTTCATACTGCACCTGTGTTCCTAAGACTTAGGCCCTTATTTTATATCCAGCCCTTATTTTATATCCAGCCATATGGTAAAGTCACTGACAAAGGTGGTTCTATAAATGAACTTTGGAGTGAATGTTTTGTAAAACTGAGAAGTATTTTATAAAATAAATATTTACCCATTAACATGTTTTATGAAATCAGTTTGGGGTGAATTTAAGTATCTTTAAGTAAGCTACATATCTATCAGCTTACCTTGACTTAATAGGTTCAGTATTAAGTAATAATTGTTGCATATAGACTAGACTTTTGAAATCTGTTGATAGAATCAGGGACAAGTTAAAACCAGGCGTTGGTAACCCATTAATTATAGTATTGAAACTTTGCCTGCTATAATCCCCACTTGCCACCTTCTTATTCAGGGAAGTATAAAGGAAGACCTTGCATGGTGGCTCCTATAATCCAAGCAATTTGGGAGGCTGAGGTAGAAGGATCACTGGAGCCTAGGAGTTTGAGACCAGCCTGGGCAACACAGTGAAACCTAACAAAAATACAAAAAATTAGCTGGGCGTGGTAGCACATGCCTGTGGTCCCAGCTACTTGGGAGGCTGAGGTGGGAGGATCAGCTGAGTCCAGGAGATGGAGGCTGCAATTAGCCATGATCCTGCCACTGTACTCCAGTCTGGATGACAGTGAGACCCTGTCTCAAAAAAAATTAAAGAAAAGAAAGGAAAGGAAGGAGAGAGATAAAGAAAGGAAGGAATAATTCAATTTATTAAGAACTTGAGCTTTATCCTAAGGTCACTGAGAAACCTTTGACAGATTTTCAACAGGGAAATGATTTTTTTATTGAATATCATGGATATTATAATGATCAACCCCTCAGACTGTTTTGTCCAAAGAGCGAGAAGACTGATTTATAGCTCAAGAAGCTGAGTTTATGCTTATTACCTTAATGTTGCTGGTTTTTCAGGCAGCATCACATTTAGAAGAATACAATGAAATGCTTGAATTAATTTTGAAGTGGATTGAGAAAGCTAAAGTCTTGGCACATGGAAATATTGTATGGAATTCTGCAAGCCAGCTTCGGGAACAATATATTTTGCATCAGGTAACTTTAGGAAAAATAATTTTTAAAAAGTAACCAAGGGCAATTTGATTTAACTGGGCGGACTGAAAGAACACTTAGAGGGCTGTGATGTAAAATTACCGGAGTTACCAGCTAAAAAGAATGCTAAGGTACCCCTGAGTTGTTCAGCAGTTGGACAGAAAGGAACTTCTCGTGAAATTTCGTGTAATTGAATAAATAAATATCCTTGATCTTCCCTAAACCTCCCTTATACCAAGATCAAAACCAATCAGCCTTGTAGAACTCATTTTTTTGTAGTTTCTTTGAAACATTTGTCTGCAGGGATCTGGTGGGAAGATCTTTCCATGAAGAGATGCAATGAAGTGTGGAAAGATTCTAGGCTCCACACTCAGACTGGTAGGAAAGCCAAGCTCTGCCAGTGTGTGATTTGGAGCACAATGCTTTGCCTCTCTGAATTCTGTCTTCTCATCATTTGCGTGAAGATGCCAATAATATTTGTATTTCAGACTTATCATGAGATCAAATGGTGTCAGGTACATACATGCAAACCTGGCACATGCAGGTGCTCAGTGCGAGATCTCCCGCCTCCTCCCTCAGCCCTCAGCCCTCAGCCCTCGGCCCTCAGCCAGGCCTGTCATCTGACCTTCCACAGGAGGTCGGGCAGCCCAGAGCAAGCCACCAGTCCATATCACATGCTGGTGATATTACTTCATCTCCTCTGAAGTTACATGACAAAAATGTTCCTTTTCTGTCAGTCACGTCATCCAGGAAATTATTTCATCCTTTTGTGACTTGAGCTTAAATTAGATACAGATAGTTAACAGGCTAGTTATCTTGTAATAAAATATAGAACTTTTATAGGAGTTACATGGGGTATCCTCAAGTATTCTAGATTTTCTCTCTCATTTATGTATACCTGTGGCTTTTTAATGAATCGCCGTTTCCATTCTTGTTTACAGGGCTCTCGCTCAAAGCCCCATTCCCCGCTTTTTTGAATGCTTTAACAGCTCCTAATTCTTTTCCTCTATCCAGAGTCTTTCTTCTCTGATCAGCCTTGCATACTCTTTCCACAATGCCTTTCTTAAGCAACTCCAATCTTTTGCTGTGCTTTAAGATATGCACAGATATGAACAGACAGGACTTAAGTTACCATTGATTTGAAAACAATGAAAAAAAGCCAACATCCTTAGAAGTCTAGAAATGCAAATTTCAGCAAAAAAAAAAAAAAAGAGAGAGAAAGAAAGAAAAAGTTAACTGTCAGGTTTGTAACTGTTTCTTTCAAGTTCATATTTAAGGAAGTAAGAGCTCTCAAACACTGCTAGTATCCTGGTAAAATCTCCTTGAAAAATAATTGGCAAAATGGATGGTGACTGTCAAAAATGTTACAACTCTGGCCTGTTGACTATATTTTTTGGACTCCTCATTATGGCTATAATCTGAAATATAGAGAATATTTTCCGCAGTATTAATAACTGTAGTGAAATTTTAAAGAAAATTTAAATGTCAAATAATTTTTTTGGAGTAAACATTTGCATATAATGGAATATAATTAAGTAAACATTTGCATATAATGGAATATAATTAAGTCCTTCCAGTGATCATGAGTTTGTTTTTTCTTGAGACCTGGCTCACTCTGTCCTGTAGCTCAGTGGCATGATCTCGGCTCACTGCAACCTCCACCTCCCAGGTTCAAGTGATTGATTCTAAGTGATTCTTATGCCTCAGCCTCCTCAGTAGCTGGAACTACAGGCACTTGCCAGCACGCCTGGTTAATTTTTGCATTTTTAGTGGAGATGGGATTTCACCATGTTGGCCAGGCTGGTCTGAAACTCCTGGCCTCAAGCAATCTCCTGCCTTGGTCTCCCAAAATTCTGGGAATACAGATGTTTGTTTATTTATTCAACAAACATAGAGTACTTTCCCAAAGGACTTTGGGTAGGCATTTGGAGTACAAAGAATATTTCCTGTCCCCACCACAGGGAGTTGATTTGGGGAGGGGACAGATAGAAAGGAGATAATTACAATATAGTGTAATTAGTGCAGAGATGGAGGGCGAAGGAGGGTACTCAACCCAACTACCCACCCAGGGTTTAAGAGGAAAATGTAGGAAGGCTTCTCAGGAAAAGGTGACACTGGGCTGAGTCCTGACAAACCTGACAGCCTACTTGTGGAACGTGTTTAGATAAAAATGTGTGTTGAAACCCTAGCAGTAAGGGTGAGGAGTGCTCTTTTTGGTGCTGGAAAAAGGGATAAGAGATAACAATAGAGCGACAAGAAAAAGATCCTAAAAGTCTGTTGGGAATTTGGACTTTATCCTAAAGTCACTCTGAAGCCTCTGCCTGCAAAGGACAAGTCCAGACTTGTATTTTAAGAAAGAAACTTTAGCAGCCTTTGGAAAACACATTGAGAAAGGTAAGATAATACAAAAGATGTTTTCACTATATCAGTAAAAGATGACAAGGCCTCTCTTTGGGGATTAGGAAGAGAAGACAAAGTCAAGAGATACTAAGCAGCTAGAATTCTCCAATTTGGAGACTTGAACTGGGTGAAAGAGAGGGAGGAATCAAGGATAATTTCCAGGTTTCTATGACTTGAGTGGTAAACTGGTTGACTGCATCATGGGGCACAGTGAAAAAGACATCGTCAGGTCCTGAGACGATCTGGCTCAAAAGCTAAAGAGAGAACGCAGACCACAGACTCTATTTTGGGGAGTTCTCACATGAATCCTTTAGGAAGTAAAGCAGCCTGTGTTTACTTAAAAAGAATGCACTATGAGAAAAGCCATTGTGTTCTTTGGGAGGCCAAGGCAGGCAGATCACTGATGTCAAGAGTTCGAGACCAGCCTGGCCAACATAGTGAAACCCCGTTCTCTACTAAAAATACAAAAATTAGTCAGGCATGGTGGTGGGCACCTGTAATTCCAGCTGTTCAGGAAGCTGAGGCAGGAGATCGCTTGAACCTGGGAGGCAGAGGTTGCAGTGAGCTGAGATCATGCCACTGCACTCCAACCTGGGTGACAGAGCAAGACTCCATAAGAAGGAAGGAAGGAAAGGAGGGAAGGAAGGAAGGGAGGGAGGGAGGGAGGGAGGGAGGGAAGGAAGGGAGAGAGAAAGAAAGAAAGTCCATTATATTCTTTCTAATGTCAGAGATGTGAGAACCAGAGCAACTTCACAGGGACCTGAATAGGAGCTGAGTGAGTAAATGAGGATGAAACCTGCTGGGTAGCATTCCCAGGATAGGCATATGAGTCACAGCATAATTATGGTTAAAGAGACAGGTTGATGTTTACCAAAGAGACCCAGGACTTAATAGATCTGGGAAATAACAGACTCAGGAAATGTCCTGATGTCCTGATACCTTAAGAATAAAAACATTCTTGAATCTATATTAAATATATTATATATAGATCCAAGAATGCTTTTAACATAGATTTTTAACATAGATTCTTATGGAAGACAGCAGTTACACAAAGAATAACAATCTTTTGTTACAGGCCCTTGTAGAGCACATCTTCTCCTGGAGTTTTTGCTTTGTTGTCTTATCTCTAAGCAGATATTGTACCTAAGGTGGTTGCATGCCTCTTCCTGCTTTTGGGAACACCCTACTTTGTCAGTGGAGAGGCTTTCTTTCATCCCTTTACTTTCTTAATAAACTTACTTTCATTTTACTCTGGATTTGCCCCAAATTATTTCTCTCACAAGATTCAAGAACCCACTTTTGGGGTGTGGATTGGGACCTTTTTCCAGTTACACTAATGTCAGGTGAAAAAGAAAGATGGAAAACTATACTTATGTCATGACCTCAATGATTAATACCTAAAAATATGCCCAAATGTACATCAGCAGTTAACTCTTAAAGTTCATTCTGGGTTATAAGATGATGAGCTATTTTGTTTTCTTCTTTATAATTTCAATATTTTCCAAGTCATATATTTTCTATTTAATATATTTATATATTAAATATATATTTAAATAATTTATAATAGTTAATTCCATTATTTATTAATAAATATACTTAAATTATACATTTACATTAAATATATTTAACAGATTATATATACTTACTATATATATTTGTTAAAGATAAACATGTCTTGTATAAATATATCTTATTATATATTATATACAGATAAATATTTATGTGTTAAATATATATCTTATATAAAAGTATGTATTTATCTGTTAAATATATATATTTATAAACATCTTTTGTGAGAAAAGAAAGTACTTTGTTTAAGAAAGTCTAGCTGGGCATGGCAGTGCGTGCCCATAGTCCCAGCTACTTGGAAGGCTGGAGGATTGCTTGAGTCCAGGAGTTCTAGCCTGTAGTGCGCTATGCCAATCAGGTGTCCGCACTAAGTTCAGCATCAATATGGTGACCCCCCCCAGGAGTGGGGGACCACCAGGTTGCCTAAGGAGGGTGAACCGGCCCAGGTCGGAAATGATGGACGTCAAAACTCCCATGCTGATCAGTAGTGGGATCATGCCTGTGAATAGCCACTGTATTCCAGCCTGGGCAACATAGCGAGACCCTGTCTCTAAAAAAATAAAAAAATAAAAATAAAATACCATCTATTGCCTAAGAATAATATCTTATTCTTCATTTCTTCTCTTTATACATCACATACCCCACTAACTGCACATTCTTGGTTCACCCACCTCTGTACCTGTGCATATGATGTTCCCTCTGTGTGAAATGTCTTCCCTCTTCCTCCTCATCTGTCAGATTGCAAACATCCTTCTAACTGAGCTCAAATGTGACTCTTCCAGGAGACCTTCTCCCAGTCTTCCCCAAGTCAGAGTTATCTCTTCACACAGGCTTCTCTTTCACTCTACTTTTCATATAATGCACATTGCGTGGTTACTTAGCCATTGTATTTCCGCTAGACCCAGTAGATGATATCATTCTGAACGATGACGGCTGTTTTTTCTTCTCTTGATATTGCACATATCTTCTACCTCTTTGTCTCACTTAAAGCAAGTGATCCAGGGTTTTTGCTTGTAATGCTCTTGTTTTATTTTGATTTCTTAGACAAATATGACTTCAATCTTAGATATAGAATATGAGAGCTGAAAAGTAAATCTTGAGTCTAAATATGAGAAAAGGTAGACCCAGAGACATGAATAAGACACCTAATGTGTTTGAGCTTTTTCACTGCTAGAATTCCTATGTCCTGACTCTCACATGGGGGCAGGTTGGGGTTGACAAAGCAGAAGCCTCATGGTTCCTGTAGTGTGACATGTGACCTCTGCACATTGTTTACAGTTCCCAAACTGTGATTTCTTTTTCTGTGAAATAGTTATAATAGTAGGTGCCTACCAAGTAGAAAGTGGACACAGGGGTGTGAAGGTTAAACACAATAACGAACATACAGAACTTACACAGGGGACTTTAGGCCATGCCATGTTCAATACCTATACCCTTCTACCTACCTGTCAACGTCATGAATATTAACAATTCACTCTAGACCCTGCTAGAAGAATCCAAAGAAATTCACTGTGACCTGGAAGCAATGACTGAGAAATTACACTATCTCACTAGCGTGTACTGTACAGAAAAAATGTCTCAGCAAGTGGCAGAACTGGGACGGGAGACTGAGGAGTTGCAACAGATGATCAAAATTCGTCTGCAGAACCTCCAAGATGCAGCTAAGGTAAAAAATGAAAAAAAAAAAAAAAAAAAAAGAAGAAAAGCCTATCATTAGAAGAAAATGGCAATGTCACTATGGAAACAGTGCTCACCTGTGATGTGGTTTCTTGACTGTGATGTTATTCTTCATCTGTGACTTTGGACTTCAAGTACCATATATTGATGTTTACTCTGTAGGATATGAAAAAATTTGAAGCAGAGTTGAAAAAGTTACAAGCTGCCTTGGAGCAAGCCCAGGCAACCCTGACTTCTCCAGAAGTTGGACGCCTCAGTCTCAAGGAGCAGCTCTCTCATCGGCAGGTAAGCAGAACTGATTTGTAGTAAATAGGGACAAGAACCTATATGATTAAAAGAGGATAGCAAGAAAAATGCTTCCCAAACTCAACACTGTTTTATTATTTTTTTTTAATTTATTTTTAAATAGAGACAGGGTTTCCCTATGTTGGCCAGGCTGGTCTTGAACTCCTGAGCTCATGTGAGCCACCCGCCTCAACCTCCGAAAGGGCTGGGATTATAGACATGAACCACTGTGCCCGGCCCCTAAACTCAACATTGTTTTAAACATTTTTTTTGCAAAATGTTTATAACTTGCTACATAACTATAATTTAGTAAGTGACTTTTGCTTATGAAATCAATGATTTAAATATTACATTTTTGAACTGTGAAATCACATTTTCAGCATTTGTTGTCTGAGATGGAGTCACTGAAGCCGAAGGTGCAAGCAGTGCAGCTCTGCCAGAGTGCGCTCCGGATCCCCGAGGATGTGGTCGCCAGCTTGCCTCTCTGCCATGCTGCTCTGCGGCTGCAGGAAGAGGCCAGCCGGCTGCAGCACACTGCCATCCAGCAGTGCAACATCATGCAGGCAGGTGCAGGGTGCCCACACCAGCAGCACAATCACTGATGAATCATGGGCTTCTTTTCTTAGCAATGTGTGGGCTTAGCCATCAAAACACACCAGTGTGTTAAATCTGACAGGCTGTTGTGGTTTTATAAAATAAGGAGATTAAAATGCTGGATCACCCACAAAAGCCTGGGGAATGCTATCTAAAAGATATCCTTGGTGAAAATTATCTTTTAGCCATCTTTTTAAATAAAGAACTTGTAAAGATTTATTTTCTATGCAATTAAATGTTTTTATCTCTTATTATTCACCTGAGAATCATCTAGATACTGGTAATGTAGGTTTACAGTTATCTTGTGTTACAGACTTTTTTCATATGTTAGCTTATTTAGTCATTAAATCCGTTTTCTTTTGAGTGCCTAAAAAAATGCACTCAAATATAATTCTTAGTCTCTTTATCTAGTAAGAGAAAATCATTTACTAGGAAGAAATGACACTGTTTATCTTATGTCTCCTTTCAGCTAACATTTCTTGCTTTATCCAAAAATTGTATCAATAGCATCTCATTAAAATCACTAGTGCCTCATTTGGTCAGCTATCCTTTCCCCTTGCTATCTTGTAATTTGTTGGACAGAAAATTCCTGAGGCTAAAAGTCATGCATAATTCATATATATATATATATATATGAATTATACATATATGTGTGTATATATATATGTATTAGGCTGGTCTTGAACTCCTGAGCTCACATGATCCACCTACCTTGGCCTCCTAAAAAGCTGAGATTATAGGCATCAGCCACTGTGCCCAGCCCATAATTCATATTTTTATTCCCTACCTCAGCACTTAGCTAAGAATCTTACTTATATATTCAGTATTTGTTAGATAGAAAAATGAAATGTTTCCCTCACTGCTTCACATTTTCCGACCATCATGTTCCATCTTCAGGATGATACCAGTAGGGAAAGAGAGAGAAGGAATCCCAACCACTTAACTATTTTGATTCCATCGATAATTTTGCTACACTATTTTAGAGAGAAAGTTCTGAAATATCTAAGTAAAGTGAAGAATTCAAACCATCTAGGAATTTTACCCATCACTTCTTCATTCCCTATCTGTACAGGTACATAGGAGTTACACTACAGAATCACTTACCTAGTTATGATAGAGGAAAAAAGTCTTTCTATGTTTTTCTTTTTTCAAAGGAGGCTGTGGTGCAGTATGAACAATATGAGCAAGAAATGAAGCATCTCCAGCAACTGATAGAAGGAGCTCACAGAGAGATTGAGGATAAACCTGTCGCCACCAGTAACATACAGGAGCTGCAAGCTCAGATTTCTCGGCATGAGGTGAGGGAGGAATGCAGGCAAAATACTGAGGGCAGGAAACTGGCTTGATTAGAGTATATGTTTGGTTTCAAGTGAATAGAAGAGAACAGTTTCCCCTGTCCTGCACTGAATGTGTTCAGTTCCTGGGCAGGCTGCCTCTTCAGCTGTCTAAGCATTGTGAATGCCGTTTTTGCTGATTGAGTAACACATGCCTTCCCTCATTCCACAACCTCTCTACATGTTGTTCGTGTTACATCTCTTGGGACTCACTGATTGTCATCTCCTGCACCCAGAATTCTCACAGTTAATACACTAAGACACAGTCTATATCCTGCTTTTAATGCCTACGAGAAACGGTAATGCTCAAAGCCTTGCTGCATTGATCACTCTCTTAAAAAAATAATTTAATATTTTAAACATTTTCTTCTTTGAAATATGAGTCACTTCAGTTCGTCTCCCCAAAATCAGAGGATGGCCCACGTTGTTTACTTTGCTAATTTTCAGATTGGGCCTGCTAACATGTGCCTCGTTTTCAAATGTTCCTCTTTCCTTGTTCCTTTGGCATCCTCATGACCTTAGGACTTGACCAATCCTGTGCAGACCCTGTCCCAGAGATCACAGTCCTTGAGTGATTGAGCTCAACAGAAAATTTCCTTTCCTGACCTGTCACTTCCATATAGGTCAAGTTCGCTCTTTCCCTTGGGAGCTGGTTCATAGCTCTGTGAATTTTGGTAAATAACTGGAAGAAGGGTATCTTATTTTTTCTGTACCAACGATAGAGTATATGAAGTATATCCTTCCATATGCTCTATTTTAACTTTATCATGAGAACAGCAAACAATTTTCCAAACCACTCATATTGAGATTCTCAACAGATTCAAATTATTGCTTTTTAAGGATGAAAATCTCACCCCCCTTCTCCAAGTGCAATTAATTCTTTAATTTCTTGACATATACAAATGCTAATAATTTTCGTTTATATATGATTTACAAAATAATTTAAATCTCCCATCTACATTTACTCCTACAACTGTACACATTATCTATGTTAATGATTTTTCTCATGCAATGGTTAAATGAAAACATTATGTAGATTTTTGAAACCACTGTTTATCTTAGTCTATAATGCATCTAGACTATACATTACATATTTATTTTGAAACTATTTTTAATCCCATCTAGGAAGATCCAAAATTTTGTTTTAACAACTCTTCCATCATGGTACAGATATTTTTCTAAATCTTGTCTGAAGTAACAATTATTACTACTACTGAACTTTTGTGTTTTATGGATTTTTTTCCCTGAGTTTTTTCCCCGGGTTTTTCTTTTCTTTTCTTCTTTTTTTTTTTTTTTTTTTTTTTGAGACAGAGTCTTGCTGTATCACCCAAGCTGGAGTGCAGTGGTTGGATCATGGCTCACAGTGGGATCATGGTTCACTGCAGCCTCTGCCTCCTGGGCTCAGGCAATCCTCCCACCTCAACCTCCAAGTATTTGGGATTACAGGCACATACCACTACTTCAGGCTTATTTTTGCATTTTTTGTAGAGTAGAGACAGGGTTTCACCAGGGTACCAGGCTGCTCTTGAACTCCTGGGCTCAAGTAATATGCCTGCCTCAGCCTCCCAAAGTTCTGGGATAAAAGATGTGAGCCACCATGCCCAGCCAGCTTTATGTTTTTTAAAGTAACTTAACAAAATTTTATGTCACTTTTTTATACCAACCTTATGAGGTAAGGAAAAAAAAAACTGAGCTTAGAAAAAAGTGACTTCTTGAGCTCCCAAATCTATTAACTGATTGAAATTAGACTCAGTGTCAGTATCTTTGTCTCCAAATTCTGTGCTTTTTTTCTTCCGCTTTAGCAGAAACTGTGTGGGCTACTTCATTAAACAAAAGAAGATAATGAAGTTCCAGGAAAATAAATGAGTCCCCCAAGATCACAGAGTGAACTCAGCTCAGTCAGCAATGGACCATGTCTTCCTGGCTCTTGGCTCAGTGAGCTGTTTATTTTGTCACATTTTCTCCTCACAGTTCTTGACATCCATGTTACATTTGTTAGTTTTAAACTAACTGAGACTTAGATCACATTTTAATGCAAAAAATAAGGCAATCCTGTAAGAACTTCCTTGTATGTAGAAACAAACACAGGAAGGACAGCGCTAGGGGGAGAAAGCTTAACCGATGATAACATACAAATGGGGAAGAGGGCTTTTCCTGTATTCTCTGTCTTGTTTTAATTGAATTTCAATCTTATGGTAAATCTACTTTTGTTACAAATAACTTTAAAAATAACCGATCATTTATTTATGCCTAAGAATTCATACTTTTTTTTTTTTTTGAGAGGGAATCTTGCTCTGTTGCCAGGCTGCAGTGGTATGATCTTGGCTCACTGCAACCTCCCGGGTTCAAGTGATTCTCCTGCCTCAGCCTCCCAAGTAGCTGGGACTACAGGCATGTGCCACCAAGCCCAGCTAATTTTTGTATTTTTAGTAGAGACAGGGTTTTACCATGTTGGCCAGGATGGTCTCGATCTTTTGACCTTGTGATCTGCCCTTCTCAGCCTCCCAAAGTGATGGTATTACAGGCATGAGCCACCATGCCCGGCAAGAATTCATACTTTTAAAAATAATTTTTCAAAGCTTACATTTAATTTGAAAAAAGTCATCCTACACTTTTAAATCATAGGAGAGAATACTCACACCTCTTTTCTTTCCACCTGATGTAGAAAGCCTACTCCCGAATACCGGAGACTGGCTACAGAGGGCTGCTTTTCTTCTAGTGGTCACCCTACCTGAAATTCCTACCTTTATAAACATTTTCAGAAATTTTATAAAGAGAATGGATAATATTAAACCAAGTGTTTCATTTTATTTTAGTGGATTCGGCCACAGCATGAATAACCAACCCTCAAAGATCATGAGATATAAGAGGTTTACCCTGGCAGAAGTAAGTCACAGAGTACCATTTCTCAATGAAAGTCATGTGCATTGGAGTCACATGGGCTAACTATGAAATGCAGACTCTCATACACCTAGTAAGTCAAAACCTTTGGAAGTGGTGACCAGAGTGGCATTTTTTTTTTAAAAGAAACAATCCAAATGAATTTTGTACACCATAAGGTTGAGAATTGCAGCTTAAGAAATGGTCACTTGCTTTCAATGTGGGCACATCTTTGCAGGATACTGCAGCAGGGAGCTATGCCCATTCATGTGGTTACAAAGGGTGGAAGGCCTAAAACTAACTCTATTTCATAGATTCCTCTAACTGCTGGGTGCAGTGGCTCACGCCTGTAATCCCAGCACTTTGGGAGGCCAAGGTGGGCAAATCACTTGAGGTCAGGAGTTCGAGACCAGTTTGGACAGCATGATGAAACCCCATTTCTACTAAAAATACAAAAATTAGTTGGGCATGGTGGCGCATCGCTATAATTCCAGCTACTTGGGAGGCTGAGGCAAGAGAATGGCTTGAACCCAGGAAATGGAGGTTGCAGTGAGCCAAGATTGTGCCACTGCACTCTAGCCTGGGTGGCAGAGTGAGACTCCATCTCAAAAGATAAAAAAATTAAAAATAAAGATTCCTCAAAGTTTTGTACAGTGGCAAACCATTGTATGAGAGCTTGGTGACTTGAAATTCAAGGAGTCCAGCAATCTGCCAGATGTTTTCTTCTAGTATTAACTAGGTACAATAAATGTCATTTATTGAGTACCCATGTGCTAGCCACTAGATGAGATATAATAAATACCTATTCAATCACTGTTTTTAAAAGTCCTATTAGGTTTAATTAACTGCAACCCAAGAGAAAAAGAAGCAATGATTTCTACTTTTTAAATCCTTGTTTTAAAAATTCCTATAATACTAGGAGTCAAGAAGCCAGCCTGCTGACTGAGTTCTGCTGGACTGCTTTTCCCTCCACTCAGTTTTGGTTGGGAGGGAGAAATAAACAAAACAACAATAATAACAAAATGTGTGAGTGTGTGCATGTGCACACGTGTGTTTTCATGCATCAGCCTTCCATATCAATAGGTTCTGCATACATGAATTCAACCAACCATGGATGGAAAATATTTGAGGAAAAAAAGGATGGTTGCATCTGTACATGTTCATCTTCTTTAATTGTCATTATTCCCTAAACTGTACAGTATAACAACTACTTATGATACATGACATCTACATTGTATTAGGTATTATTAGTATTTGATTTAGTATATGATTTAAAGTATTTGGAAGGATGTTCATAGGTTACATGCAAATACTATGCAATTTTGTGTCAGAAACTGAGCATCTGTGGATTTTGCTATCTAAGATGGTTCTTAGAACCAATGCCCCTCAGTTACTGAGGAATGACTATGTGTACATATGTGTGTGTGTGTGTGTGTGTGTGTGTGTATATATATGAGTGTATATGTATGTATGTACACAATTATTTCAGACATTAAGATTTCATGTCTTTGTTACAAAATGTGTTCCTTTTTTTTTTTGAGGCAGAGTCTCACTCTCTTGCCCAGCCTGGAGTGCAGTGGCATAATCTCAGCTTACTGTAAACTCCACCTCCCAGGCTCAAACGATTTCTGGCTAATTTTTGTATTTTTAGTAGAGTTAGGGTTTCACCATGTTGGCCAGGTTGATCTTGAACTCCTGACCTCAAGTGATCCACCCGCCTCAGCCTCCCAAAGTGCTGGGATTACAGGTGTGAGCCACTGTGCCCTGCCCACAAAATGTGTTCTATGCATACAATAAATGACAGCCTCTCAAACAAATAAAAAGAATTAAAAAGAATAGTAGTTTTGTACTTTTAGGAATCATGTTTTGAAATACATATTTTCATTGTTTAAAGATGCAATAAAGTATAATTTGAATATTTGATATTTAAAATATTTAAATAAGAAAGTAACACTTTAATATTTTAGAATTACCATACTCCTAAAATGAATCTGTAGTTACCTTTTTAAGGACTATGTGCTATCCAAAATATATTTCCAATAAGCTCTTAGTAAAAATTTTAAAACTTTTATCGCTCATATTTTGTTTACATTCTTGCCTGCTCCAAAACAAAAACAAAGAAACATTTTTTTTTCAAAACAAATGAAATTAAAAGCCATTAAATTTGAACCGCACTTCAAGTTAAAAGCCCAGCAACATTTGAGACATGATGAAGTGTGCGAGAGAAAATTTGATGACTATACAAAGTGTTATTTGGGAGTTAATCTGCATTTAAAAATTAAGGTTTCATATGCAATATCTAGTTTATCTAGAAAAAAAAAACTTCCTAGGGTCACAGGAACAGACAGGCCATTGACTACGTGACCCTGTGTAAAATGACTGTCACCTCTGTTGAATGTACTCAGCAGGGTCAAAGCTGAGCATTGCATTTTTTTTTTTTTTTTTTTTTTTGGCGTGGTTTTAGCCATCACATGACCTAATTTCCATGGCATGAACCATCTGGTACTTTCAGATGCTTTCCGCTTTTTAAGAAAGTTGTCAGTTCTTAATGTTGCGGAAGTTCTTGATTCCATATGGGGCCTCTCTCGCGATTAGAAACCATTCATTCAGCGTCATCCCCTAATTTCTCCTTTTGTGCGGACGCAGGGACGCGGGCTTGGTACTTTGGCTGTGCCTGCGCCGCGCCACGCCGCGCCGCGCAGCCTGCGGTCTGGCTTGGTGGCGAGATGCGGGCGGACTCGCCACCTCCACATCCTGCCTCCCGGGCCCACGGGGCTCCGCGCGCTCATTGGCCCGCCCTGCAGGAAGATGAACGCTACTACTTCTGTTTCCTTTTGATGCTGCTCTGACACCCTGCTGGGGGAAATGTTTCCTCAGGAGCTGGCGCAGAAAATCAAGGGCTACCAGGAGCAGATCGCCTCTTTGAATTCCAAGTGCAAGATGCTGACGATGAAAGCTAAGCACGCCACCATGCTGCTGACGGTGACCGAGGTCGAGGGGCTGGCGGAAGGGACTGAGGACCTGGATGGGGAGCTCCTCCCCGCGCCTTCGGCCCACCCCTCTGTGGTCATGGTAAGGATCCAGTCAGTTCCCGCGGCTTTGCTCTTTGACGGGAGCCTGGCGAGTGGCTCCATGTTCCCTTTCTGTCGGTTTCAGGGACCAGCCTTCGATCTTGCAGATTCAGTGGGAGGAACAGTTTCCTTAACTCTCTTTGACTACCTTTGGGCGGGGGGCCAATCTTTGACACTGTAAACAATGACAGTTAAAATGAAACTGTTTGCTGGAGACAGCTGAATTACTTAACATGTCAGAGGTCTGCCCTGCATTTGTTTATAATTTCACAAGAATACTGAGAGGCTCTGAGCTTTAAACAGTAATTTATTTGCAGTGTTTAAGTTGTCTGGGGAAGGGGAAATTCATGGCACATATGTTTAGTTGTGTTTTCCAGGCTAACTAGCTAACTACATATGTGCATGCACTTTATTGTATAAATGTTTAATACAATTGAGAAGAACAGCTATTGTGAGAAAAATATGAAAATAGACAATCTAAAGCTTAGCTTTGGATTAAAATAAATCAACTTTATTATTTTCTTTTCTGCACCCCTATTTTCCTATACACTTGATATCTAAAATGCATTGAGTATTTTCGTGACTACAATGTTTTCCAGTGCTGTGTATTTTCCCTCATATGTGCTGTACCTTGGATAATGAATGGTTACCATACCTGGGTCCATTTACCAATATTGTACTTTGGGTGCATTAATCTCACTACGATATTTGAAACTTGAGATGTCCACGAAAGACCAAGCTTTATTTCATAGACCTTTCCTCATTTGTATGATTCATGATTTTCCGGTTATTTATAAAGCCACAAACTATCCAAAGACAGGAAAATAATGAAGTATTTAATCAACAACAAAATTCTTCAATGTGATATGCACCCCCATCCCTGATTGTTTTACAAATGATTACTAGTCTCATATTCTCTTAAAGACAGAACGTTTAAATACTAACAAAAGATTAATATGTGGATTTGGGTCCCAGTAATTCTAACCTTTGTTTTATAATTATCTCTGTTTTGGCCTCTGCCTGAACAGGACTTATGTTAACACATCTAATTGATTTTCATGTCCTTTGGGTTACATTTTACGTGGCAGATGACTGCAGGTCGCTGTCACACTTTGCTGTCACCGGTCACTGAGGAGTCTGGGGAGGAGGGAACCAACAGTGAGATTTCCTCTCCACCTGCCTGTCGCTCCCCTTCACCTGTGGCTAATACAGATGCTTCTGTTAACCAGGTACCTCCCACTTGGCATTCCTCTAGCAATAATCTCTGGGCAGATGCAGGACTCCATTCTTTGTTTCCATTAGATCGCGGGTATGATTCTCAGACTGTTGCATTTGGTTCCAGGGATACACCATTGAGTTTTATAGTTGCACAAACTATGAATGTCATGTGCCTCAGTATGTCATCTCCTCTGGGCTACAGAAAATGACATGAGCAAAAATTGGGTCATGGGAATGATAGCCCAGAAGGACCTGTTTTAAGGCGTTTTTGCCTTTGTTTCTAGCAATCATCTGGAATGGGGTTCTGCATCCAACAGAAAATGAAAGATCTGTATCACCACTGTAAAATAACATGACTCCATGGCTTTTTAACATGCATTATATGTAGTGTTAGCATTTACCAGCTCAGATTTTGAAGATGCGAAACTTCTGTTTATTATGTCAGACTTCTTTATTTATGGCTTATTTACCAATTTAAGGAATGTCAGGGCCCAGTGCAGTGGCTCACATCTGTAATCCCAGCACTTTGGGAGGCCAAGTTGGGCAGATCACGAGGTCAGGAGTTCAAGACCAGCCTGGCCAAGATGGTGAAACCCTGTCTCTACTAAAAATTAAAAAATTAGCCGCCTGTAATCCCAGCTACTTGGGAGGCTGAGTCAGGAGAATTGCTTGAACCTGGGAGGGGAAGGTTGCAGTGAGCCAATATTGCACCAATGCACTGCAGCCTGGGCGACAGAGCAAGACCCTGTCTCAAAAAAAGAAAAAAAGGAATGTCTGCCAGTATTTGTACTGGAATGCCTAGTAGGTTTGAATGTTTAACTTGTATTTCAATAATCTTAAATTTTATTTCCTATAAAATGAGGAAAATAAAATAACCTTTTTGTTATAAGAAGCCTTTTATCATGCATTAAATGTAGATTATACTAAATTAAATCTCAAAAAGGTTTTATGTCAAATATTGGATAGAAATAAAAAAGATGCAGGCCGGGCACGGTGGCTCAAGCCTGTAATCCCAGCACTTTGGGAGGTCGAGGCGGGTGGATCACAAGGTCAAGAGATCAAGACCATCCTGGTCAACATGGTGAAACCCCGTCTCTACTAAAAATACAAAAAATTAGCTGGGCGTGGTGGTGTGTGCCTGTAATCCCAGCTACTCAGGAGGCTGAGGCAGGAGAATTGCCTGAACCCAGGAGGCGGAGGTTGCGGTGAGCCGAGATCGCGCCATTGTACTCCAGCCTGGGTAACAAGAGCGAAACTCCGTCTCAAAAAAAAAAAAAAAGATGCCATTACAGTAAGCAAAAACTTTTAATGCATGTTAAGAAGTACTTTATTTTTTAGTGAGGACAACTAAAAAAATGTAAACTATCCTATGAAAATATGTTTTTTTCAAAGAAGTTGATATGTATTATTAAGGTAGAGGTGTTAAACAGAGCAAATGTTTTATAACCTGTATTATAATTCAATTATATTACTTTTATTTTAAAGCAGAAGTATTCAGACTATCACAGGATTTCTGTGATAAAGAGAATCCCTCTCATAAAAAAAAAAGGAACATAAAAGTGATGAAACCTTTAGTTAATACAATTACACAATTCTCTTGGTAAAAATCAGGAAATCTCTAGGGAAATTATCGACTCATCCATTCTGAGTCCATCAGATACATTCTGACACCTGCTCAGCATGCAACCTTGAGCTGGTTCCTGAGGATGCAGCTGAGGAGGAGGCAGCATGGTCCTACCTGCAAGGCCCTGACAATCCAGAGAGAAAGGCAGACATGGAACAGATAATAACAATGTGATCAGAGGAAACTAAGAACAGCAACGAAAAAGGAGAAGTTCAGGGAGTCATGGGGGATTTGGGAAACTCTTCTCCAAATTCTGATTTAAAAATATGTATTACTCATTCTTTAATGACTTGTCCTTCCCTATGGTTACAGATGTTATTAGAGAAATTGAGCTATAGTCAGCTGATTATATAGAAAAAAATTATTCTATATAATATGCTTTAGGGTCTTACATTTTTCAAACTGAATAATAAATACTTATTTCATTTTTTTAAATTATTATTATTTTTTTGAGACGGAGTTTCTCTATTGTTACCCAGGCTGGAGTGCAATGGCGTGACCTCGGCTCACCGCAATCTCCGCCTCCTGGGTTCAGGCTATTCTCCTGCCTCAGCCTCCTGAGTAGCTGGGATTACAGGCATGCGCCACTGTGCCCAGCTAATTTTTTGTATTTTTAGTAGAGACGGGGTTTCACCATGTTGACCGGGATGGTCTCGATCTCTTGACCTCGTGATCCACCCGCCTCGGCCTCCCAAAGTGCTGGGATTACAGGGTTGAGCCACCACGCCTGGCCTTAAATACTTATTTCAAATTAACTTTGTGGAAGGAATATACTTTTTCCAAACTTGCAAATCTCCATGCTACTTCTTGTAAAGTGTCAGTGTACATATGGAAGTGCCCGAAAAATGATGAAATATGCAAACATTTCTGTTATTATTTCTTGACATTAACCATGAAACTTAATCAGATCCTAAAACTCGGTGAGATTAGGCTTGGTTTTAATTCCTCCCCTCTCTCCTAGTCACACGAAACCATCAATTAAATGGCATTGTTAATCTAAAATGCTTCCATGTGATGCTGCAAAGCAGGGGAAAATGCCTTTCCTTAGTTGAAGACAGACAGCTTTACTCTGAGGAAGCTGTTGAAAAGCAAATGTATGATGCTTGGCGTTCCTCAAACAAATCTGCCCCGTCATTACGGCCACATGTTATTTTTGTATAGTAATGTAAGTTAGAAGACGGTGAAAATATATGACACCATGACCAGTGATGCACTGGATATATAAAATTGTCTCTTGACACTGAGGAGGACATGTAGCATCCTCTTAAGTTTCAGTTTTCAGATTTGAATCCCTAAGTTTTGTGCACAGAATGTGTTCAGCTGTTTCAGGGATCAGCCAAATAGAACTGCTTAATAAAATCACAGCTATTTAAAAAGGTTTTGTGCTTGCTCTTCTTGCAAGTAGATCTCTGTTATATAACTACCTAGTCCCACTCACTGTCAGTGTATTCTGTCTCTGACAGTAACTATTAGCTAAGATGTAATAACAATTTAGCTTACTTAAAGGTAGAAATACTGAGGCATTCCCAGATTTTGCTGAAGGCTTCTCGATTCCCCTTAGAAGTAAGTCAAGGCTTAGACTCTGCAGAAGAGTTGAGAGAGGAATAGATTGGAAAAGAGCGAGAGAGTGTAATGGGAAAGTCATAGTCTTCCAAGTCAAAAGCTCACACTGAGTTGCAGCTCTTCCCCCTCTAAACTGAGTGCACCTGGAAAGTCCCTTGATCTCCTCATTTGTAAGTGGGAAGCAATACTGCTTAATTCACAAAATTGTGGAAATGAAATGTGACATTAATCATGAAAGTGCTTTTTAAACTAGAAAATACTGATCAAATAGTAGCTACAATTGTCCAAATTTATTTTCTTAGGAATCTACTCATAATAAGGTTTATAACTTAGGCACATAAGCAATGAGAAATGTATTTTTAACAGTGACTCCTCACGACATCAAGTATTGACCTTAGTAGTTACTTATAGTACTGAGTGATTCATTTTAATTGAATATATGTATGCACCTCAAATAAATAGAAATTATTCATCTATCAAAGGTGACCTATTTTCAAATCCTTTTGAGAAACCAGGAGTTGTCATTCCTATCTGTAGGCATGAACCACACACAGACACACACACACAGACTGCCAGAAAAAAATTATTTGTAATAAATTTATTTTACTCTAGCTCTTTTAGGGGCCTTCTGTATTTATAATACAGTATTTAATGTCAAATGTTTATACCATTTAAAGCCACTCCTGCTTTTCCTTGTGGACAGTAATAGTATTATCTTACATGTATATAAAATAATAGAATTCATAAAAGTGCATTTGCAAGCATGATTTATTATGAACATAGAGGGCTGCCTGTTATTTGCTGAACATTCCACAATGTGTTCAGGATGAAAGCCTAAAAGCACTGACCTAGACAGCTCTTAGGGAGCTTAGAGTGTGAGTGAGAACAGGTACGTACTTACAATAGAGGGTGGCAGGTGGTGTGGCCGAGGGCAGCACAGTGTTGTGGGAGAACCTAGAATAAGCACCTACACTGGCTGGGGTTCAGGCAGAGGTCAAGGATGGCCCCCTTTAGTTTTAAGAGAGGAGCACATTTAGGTGGACTGCAGTTGGGTCATGTGAGAAATTTTTCAGGCAGAAGAAACCACCTGTGGGAAGCTGTGAAGGCAGGAAGAAAATTTGGTAAATTTCACTAGGGTCTCAGCTGTCCCAGTCTGAAATCATTCTACTACATGACACTGCTACATTTGGTTCTCAGATGGCTGGAGCCTTCTTCAATACTTTTTACTAATACTTGATTATCAATAAGATGCAGGTATTTCAAGTTGACATAATTTCCTTCAATAGTACGACTGCGAAAACAGGGCAAGTTGTTTCAGTATAATTGGAGAAACTATGCAAATTGTTTCAGTATAATTGGAGAAACATTGGAGGAGGAGGAGAGGGAGAAATGAGACGGAGAGTGATGTGGGAACCATATCATGGAGGCCCTGAATGCCGCACGAAGGAATTTCAACTTCCTCCAGAAGCTAATATTTAACCATCGAGGGAGTTTAACTAGAAGCTGTGGACAGAACTGTGTTTTAGAACTGATACTTCTGGATCCACGTGGACAGGAGAATGCAAGTGTGCAAATTCAGAACCAGGGGAGCCATTAGACACAGAAGTTGCACAGTCTCATGTGGGGTCCACCCTGGTGATAAAAATGAGAGAAACAGGCCGGGAGGGACTAAGAGACCTGGACAGCTTCTGCTCCACAGAAATGAGGCGATGTCTCCTCTGTTGCCATTACTTTAACCACAAAGACACAGGACCCAGTGTGGTTTGCAAAACAAACTATGAATGTGAATTTTAATCAAATCTCTCCATCTTCATGAAAAGAGATTTTAAATAATGTAAAACACCTTATAAGCCACACTAAATGTGTGCCGGTTAGAGGCAGCCCACAGGCTGCCAGTTTGCAACTTTTGAGTTAGGAAGTTGTTCCTGTAATGAGAACTTGTACCAAGGTTGTGGCCAGGATATGCGTTACTAGCACTCCATCCTCCCATAAACAGTGGTTGGTAAGTGGGAGGAGAAATCCGGAATAAATCCCAAGTTTATAGCTTAGGTGAGAAGAAATTCCATTTATCACAAGGAGGATAACACTTTATTGTTTTTTCCTAAATTGGTTCCTTTGGGAAATGTTGAGTCTAAAGATCCTACAAGATATGCATGAACATCTGGATATGCGAGCCTGGAGCTTGTCAACTCACTAATGTTGATGAGTGAGTGGAAAACAAACTACAAAACAGAAAGCGTGAATAACTAGAAAGCTGGGAGGAGAACAGAGAGATTTTTTTAAAAGTGTTTCTAGAAAGGGATGGTCAGTGTCATTGAATGCTACTTAGAGGTCTGGCAAGGGAAGGGATGGAAATGCATCGTTTTTTGTCATGGAAAAGAAGCTGGTGAGAGCAAGCTCTACAGTCATCAGGATCAAAGCCCAAATTGGAATATAGAAGTGGATCGAGGGTGAGAAAGTCCCATGTGAAAATCACCGTTTCCGAAGTTGGATTATGAAATGAGAGAAAACAAAGAAATGAGGATGAAGCCTGTGTGTGCAAGTGCATTCACGTGTGATGATCCATCATTGTGAATTGTGGACCTTTAACCAAATGTGACATCCTTCAAGAAAATAAATAAAAAAAGAAACAATGTGTTTAGGTGTTTTTGCATAAAGAGAGAAAGTCAGCAAAGCAGAAGAGGATATTAATAGACCAAGGTCCTTGAAAAAGCAGTTTATGGGATTCTCAGAAGCTGTGGGAGAGTCAGGCTTAAGCAGTGAAACTGGCAAGCATGAGATAAGGGTGAGTGTGAATATAGACAGACTTTTGAAAATTTGAGAAGTGGTAGTAGTAGCTCCTTGACAGCTTAGATGTGTGTGTGTGTGTGTGTGTGTGTGAATAACACACACACACATGCATATATGCACACTGGAAAGAAAAGCTGAATTGAGTAATGTTTGTGGTTTTCCAAGTGGGTGAAGTAAAAGTTAAAAAAGCAAGAGAAACAAGAGTCTTGGGAAGAAAGGGGTTTCAGTAACTTTAGACATAACTACAAGTCCAATTGAGTGATGACAGTATTCAAGGGTGTGGAGGACTGAAGCGGGGCGGAAGTGAGTGGAGATCAATGGATCTAAACCTATTAAGGACATGAGGAGTAATCCACTCAAGACAGCGGCAGGGTTAGGAATGAAGAGGAAGCAGTCTCCATATTCCAATGTCATCAGTAAATGTGGGGACTTATCTGGAGGCCTAGCAACAACAGCAAAATTGGTAGAAGGTGTCATTGTCACTCAAATATCATTTCATATAATCCTCAATCCCACCCAAGATTGGACTAGTGAATAAACCAATGTGCAAGATGTAAGTTATTTGCTCCAATTATATAGCTACAGAGGAGGAGAATTTCACTAGAATCTCAGCTGTCCCAGTTGGAATTCATTCTCTTGGATGACACTGCTATATTTGTTTCTCAGATGGCTGGAGCCTTCTTCAATACTTTTTACCAATACATGATTATCAATAAGATTCAGGTATTTTAAGTCGACATAATTCCCTTCAACAGTAAAACTGCAAAAACAGTGAACTTTATCATAGGAATTACTCCCCCAATTAAATTTCTACAGAATTACAGATAAATAATCATAGAAAAAATTGAAAACCATCTTTACTATATCTCTTGATATATCTTTACTATATTTCTTGATACAGTAAATTTTATCAATACAAATAATATATGTAATGTTACTTATAACACAATAGATTTTAACAATTTTAAAGCATATTTCATCACTGACTTTGATTTTTTTGTGTGTGTATATTTTGAGAAAATGAATAAGAAAACATTTGTAATACTTGTTTCATAGGATAGTTTTAACTTCCCCATTACATTTTTCTTATTTAATATCAAAATATTTAAATTAATTCTGCAAATAATGAACCCACAAATAGTGAAAATCTGGCTGCCTATGCAGATTTAATTTTATTTAAGTCAAGTAGTTTTATAATTATTTAAAGTTTAATGAATATATTTAGCAACATTTTAGGAACTAGATCATTAAGAGTCTCTTTTACTATTCTAATCAATCTTTAAATAAATGTGTACTGCTTAAATCCTTTGTATTTTCATTTAACAAATATAAAATAAGAATAAGTTTTGGCAACTTGAAAGATTGGTAAAGTTGTTTTTTGATATATACAAACCAAAACTCTGAAACAATTATAGTATGCTTTGATTCAGTCTTTAAGTTTTTCTTGTCACAAGAGTTTACTAATTGACTAGTTTGTAGTGCCCTGTGAGAGGTGTAGATCGGAAACCTTTCCTTCACATGACCAACAGTACCCAGAGCATATTAATCTAGACTTTGTCTTCCTTTCGAATTCAACACTGTGCTTTGCGCTCACAGGACATTGCGTATTACCAAGCCTTGTCTGCTGAGAGGTTGCAGACAGATGCTGCAAAGATTCACCCGAGCACGTCGACATCCCAGGAGTTCTATGAACCAGGATTGGAACCATCTGCTACTGCCAAACTGGGTGATTTGCAGCGTTCTTGGGAAACCTTAAAGAATGTGGTAAGTCTTCAGGGTGGGCTTGTTTATGCCCACCAGACACCAGTTACCTTAGCAATTGTCTTATGAAATACACGCCGAGAGTTTACACATCCAGTCCACAGTCCAGTGCCCTGTGTTGGGCCACAGAGGTAAAGCACTGAAGAAAGAAATGTTGTAATCTGAAAGATAAGGGGCTGGGAAGCATTTGGTAATATCCCTTTTCTTGTGTAGATCAGTGAGAAGCAACGCACACTCTATGAAGCTTTGGAACGCCAGCAGAAGTACCAGGACTCCCTCCAGTCCATCTCTACGAAGATGGAGGCCATTGAGCTGAAACTCAGTGAGAGCCCAGAGCTGGGCAGGAGTCCAGAAAGCCAGATGGCTGAACATCAGGTACGAATAGCCATGACTTCAGTTTCCTGCCTGATTAAATAAGTGCACTCTTGTGACTGGTTGGCCTGTCAGGCATGTGTTTGAGACAACCAGTTTACTTTTTTTTTTATCAGTTCTTCTAGAGTAAACAAGAGTCCTAATGGTAGTCATTTCTACTACTGCTTTAGGGAGGGACCTGAGAGAGAGAGAGAGAGAGAGAGAGAGAGAGAGAGAGAGAGAGAGAGAGAGAGAGAGGTTCAGACCTTGAATCTAATTCAAGAAAGCTACATGCAATGATGTTGCTTTTCAACTTTAATTACACAAAGTGTGTTTCCTTAGAGTTGCCAGATTATTTTGATTGTCTTGTGAGCCATTATTGTAGGTATAAAATATACTCCAAATCTCCCTTTTCTGGATATTGTTGTCTGAAGAAACTTAGTCAGGGGGTGCCCCTCCATTATCACTTCAGAAAACATGTCTCAGACTTCAGTGGGCAAAGAAGCATTTGAAAGGTAAGTTCTAAGACTCATCTTGTGATTGTCCCTGTCTTAAATTATTTTTTAAAAGGTTAAACTAGGCAAAACATTAGCTTTACATTAGAAACAGAGATCATTAACACAGAAAGATAGTGTTAAAAGTATGCCAATTTAAAGTGCATGCTAAGAAATGTTCAGAAATTAAAATCCAGTTAATACTTTGGCAGTGTGATGAGGTATACTACTAAAATTGTAATGATTTGGTGTAACTGGGGTCTAAGGATACTGAGGCACGCTTTCTCCTACATATTCATCACTGTGATGTAGGAAAATGCTGCCTGGCTGAGATAAGAATCCAGGAACATGTGACAACTCTTCAAAAGGCAGGAGGAAAGAAAGATATTTTTAGATGTTAATTAAGAGCTATGAAAGCATGGTATGGTAAGTGTGTTTATCAAAGATGGTAACTTATCAGCTTTAAGAGTGACACTTAGTACTTTGTCTTTCTTCTACTTTATATCTTTCTAGTTTTGGAAGCAGGATGATCTTGGAATACACTGCTTGTTCATATGTACAGTCAGATAAAGTTGCATTCTTTTGCAATATAGCACCTTTCAGTATAACACAAAAATGAGAACATTTCATCTAGAGACAGCATATTGAGAAATAGTGGTTTCAGGTTTTTTATACTCTTGTAACTTCTAAAGATAGAGATCAAAGTGAGTAGTGTCCATTTTTAGGCCTTATTTTGGTAAAAAAAAAAACTACTTTCTGTAAGTCTTTTGCTATCCCAAGGTCACCCATCCTCTTCCAGATTTGCAGAGGGTGCTATCAGAGCACAAAATGAGAATTAACCCTTGTTAGCCTAGACCAGACCAAGCATGAGGACAGTCAGGGGCTTGGGGGACTATGCCAGTGCCATTTACCTCTGAGCTCCCCCCATTTTATCATTAGACTGCTAGTTTTCCAAACCCCTCTCCTTTCTAAAGGGGCCTCACTGTCTCTCAGTTCTCTGTAACTGGCACCCCAGTTTTCTGTTGCCAGCAGCCACCTCTTTCTGATCTGACGGGGTGTCCTTTTGCTCCAGTGTGCTCCCTGGGGCTCCTGTGTCTTCTTTGCTCCTGCAGTTCTGTCTGTCCAGCTGTTGCCTGCACTTCTGCTTCACTGTACTGGAAGGGGCCAGAGAGCTTCCTTCAGCTTGAGTATGTGCTCCTCAGGCCAACCTTGATGGCTGTTCTGTAAAAGGCCCTGTTTTTTAAGCATTCAAAAGGAATATAGTGTAAATTATGCAGGGGCTGGTTTAGAGTGCATTTGTGGGTCACTCCCTCAGATGATCAGACACCAATGTTGCAGAAGGTTTAATAGTTTGACCCTCTCTCTAACTTCAGGACATCTCCACCTTTGTTCAAGCCCCCTATTCTTGTGGCCCAGGTGGCTGCCCATAGTTCCCAAAGACCCATCACTGACTCCTACAAGATTTAGAAGCTTCATGAAAACAGGATCCTGGTGGCCTGCTCTGCCCTTCCAGAGTTCCTAACTAAGAATGCAAGTTAGCTTCCAATCAGCACCACCACCCTGTCACTCAGGCATTAGAAGAAAACACACATAAACTGAATGTGGAGAGAAAGGATGATTCTGTTCAGATTACAAGTGTTTGCTACCATGCCAGGCTAATTTTTGTACTTTTAGTAGAGATGTGCTTTCACCATTTTGGCCAGGCTGGTCTCGAACTCCTGACTTCAGGTGATCTTGCCCGCCTTGGCCTCCCAAAGTGCTGGGATTACAGGTGTGAGCCACCACGCCCAGCTGTCTTATAGATTTCATTTTAGTGGATTTCATGGAAACAACTCTAAATTACACATTCTGAGAATTATAAATTAGAAGTGAATCTGTAACTTTTCTTGTCATTAAGGCCAACCACATGACTTTTGTCCCTAAGTTGGCAGTAGTAGTACTAGCTGTCACAGCAGTAAGGAGGTACAGCTAATTTAATGAAGATTACCAGTCATTGGGGCTTCACCATTATATTAATGTTCTAACGGGAGGGAAAGAAAGTAGCAATAATGTATAATTTAGTATAATTTTGTGTATCATCACATAGCTAACATTTTTCATCTGAGCTATTTTTGCTACCTTTTGCTGTCTGTGCCTTAGTTCTACAAGTTCTGGAACACAGCTGCCTACATGAAAAGCTGGTGGTATCACAGTATCTAAATTTGTTCTTAGCTTCTGGAATTGTACTTAAAAATTTCAAGCACTATTATAGAATTACTATTTCTAAATTTCAACTGAATGGGCGTGAGGAAGTCCAGTATGCTTTTTTATATTTCCTAAAAAGTGATAGAAATACTTTAATTTTTACTTCTTTCCCAATACTCTCTTGGAAGTATTCATGCTTTTTTTAAGGAGGTAACCTAATTCCTAACTTTTTCCTTTAAACACTTGTCTAAACCACTGAATTTGTGTGGAATGCTGTCCCTTTTTGGTTATCCTCTCTAAGTTGTCTTACAGATTTCATTTTTTTTTTTTTTTTAGGACAGATCTCACTCTGTTGCCCAAGCTGAAGTGCAGTGGCGCTATCTTGGCTTGCTGCAAACTCTGCCTCCCAGGTTCAAGCAGTTCTCCTACCTCAGCCTCCCGAGTAGCTGGGATTATAGCCCACCATGCTGGGCTAATCTTTGTATTCTCAGTAGAGACATGGTTTCACCATGCTGGCCAAGCTGGTCTTGAACTCCTGATCTCAGCTAGTCCACCTGCCTGGGCCTCCCAAAGTGCTTGGATTACAGGTGTGAGCCACCACACCCGACTGTCTTATGGATTTCATTTTAAGACTTGAATGTAGTTCATGAGCTGATTCGTGGCTGTTGCTCTGACTGTTAAACCCTCTGTCTTTGCAACCTTCATTATCATGGGCATCTGATGCATTGGAGACATGTGTTGCCACACTAAGCTCTGTGATATATAGGACGCAGAGTCTATGGTTATTTTGTTTTTGTTTTTTCATATACATAACAACTAAAATAGAATGCAAGAACTGTGGTCTCTTACCTGAACTTGGAAGCTAAGCAGGGTCGGGTGTGGTTAGTACTTGGATAGGAGACTGCCCAGGAATACCAGGTGCTGTAGGCTTAAAAAAAAAAAAAAAAAGGCCGGGCATGGTGGCTCACGCCTGTTGTCCCAGCACTTTGGGAGGCTGAGGCGGGCAATCACGAGGTCAAGAGATCAAGACCATCCTGGCCAACATGGTGAAACCCGGTCTCTACTAAAAATTCAAAAATTAGCTGGGCATGGTGGCACAGGCCTGTAGTCCCAGCTACTCGGGAGGCTGAGGCAGGAGAATTGCTTGAATCCAGAAGACGGAAGTTGCAGTGAGCCAAGATCTCACCTCTGTATTCCAGCCTGGAGCCTGGTGACAGAGTGAGACTCTGTCTCAAAAAATAAAAATAATAAATAAATAAATAAATAAAGGAAACATTCCAGCCTAACCAACATGGTGAAACCCCATCTCTACTAAAACTACAAAAATTAGCCTGGCATGGTGACACACACCTGTAGTCCCAGCTACTTGGGAGGCTGACACAGGAGAATTGCTTGAACCTGGAAGGTGGAGGTTGCAATGAGCTGAGATGGCTCCATTACACTTCAACCTGGCTGACAGAGCAAGACTCCATCTCCAAAGAAAAAAACAAAAAACAAAAAAAAAAAAACACCTGTGCATATAGATAGTTCTGAAAGTCACATAACATACAGTCCATGTTTCTGTTCGCCCTTATTAGTAAAGAGTTTTTCATGTTAGAGAAGCTCATGGTACTTCTCTAAGCATGAGCCAAGTTTTTCACACACATGCCAAGTTTGCAATTACAAATCAGAAACCCAAAGGTATGCATTTCATCTCTTTTTCCTTATCTTGAATCATATATTGTCAGGGAGCAGCTGGCCACCAGCTCTTATACTCAGAGTTATTGGACTGATGGCTGAAATTATTTTAATTGAGGTGAAATTCACATAACATATAATTAACCATTTTAAATTGTACAATTGAGTGGTTTTAGTACATTCACAATGTTGTACAACTGCTGTCTCTATCTGGTTCAAAAACTTTTTTATGACCCCAAAAGAAAATCTCATACTCCCTGAGCCTGGCTCCTGGATCTTGAAGTTAAAAACTCTAGCTACCTTTCAAAAATGTCCACTCTCCTTTAAGAGTAAACTCAAGCATGAGTGGAGCGGACTGCCTCTAACAAGATTTAAGTGAGGCTGGGTACAGTGGCTCACACCTGTACTCCCAGCACTTTGAGAGGTTGAGGCGCTGGATCACCTCAGGTCTGGAGTTCAAGACCAAACTGGCCAACATGGTGAAATCTCGTCTCTGCTAAAAATAGAAAAATTAGCTGGCCATGTTGGTGCACTCCTGTAATCCCAGCTTCTTGGGAGGCTAAGGCAAAAGAATCACTTGAACTCAGGTTGGGGCAGAGGTTGCAGTGAGCTGAAATTGTACTGCTGCACTCCAGCTTGGGTGACAGAGCAAGACTCTGTCTCAAAAAAAAAAAAAAAAAAGATTTAAGTGAACAGTTCTAGATTTTCCTAATTCCTTTATCACTGACTGCAGAGCATTCAGAGAGCTATTTTAGAACATTGTGAGTTTTAAATGGAAGCTAATAACTTCAGTGTACACCTGGTTGATCAAATCCACTGAGATTTAGTGAGGTAATACTGGCGAGAGTTACCAACACATCCGACAGAAAACAGAAATCTGATTGTGGGCTACAGTTGGTGGAAAGTAGGTTAAATGAGATCTAACCAGGACTTCGAGGAGACAGAGTTTGAAAATTTGGAATGGCAACAGGAGTGGGTGGGAGGCACTATAAATGTAAATGTGTGTGGAAAGGCACATAAGAGAGGATGGGAAGGAACGTGGTGTGAAACTGTTAGGAGGCTCTTCTTGCTGGTACAGAAGGATTAGTGCAAAAAAAGACATAATAAGATTCATCTAATTATGGAGGAGCCTTTAAAATCAGACCAAATATAGACTTTACACTTTTAGCATTCAGGCACAAAACATTATTATGAAATAATAGAAAATAATTTACTGGATGAAAGTTTTCTGAATGTATAATACTTTGAATGTATAATCGTATTCTGTAAATTCACTGCAATCACATTTTAAAAATTGCAGCATGGTTTTTGGTGGAGGTTGACAAGCTAATTCTAAATTATGCTGCAGGCTGAGCTCAGTGGCTCATGCCTGTAATCCTTTTGGCCGAAGTGGGCATATCACTTGAGCTCAGGACTTCAAGACCAGCCTGGCCAACATGGTGAAATCATGTCTCTACTAAAAATAAAAAAATTAGCCGGGTGTGGTGGTGCATGCCTGTAATCCCAGCTACTCTGGAGGCTGAGGCAGGAGAATCGCTTGAACCCAGGAGGCAGAGGTTGTAGTGAGCCAAGATTTTGCCACTGTACTCTAGCCTGAGCAACAGTGTGACACTCTGTCTGAAATAATAATAATAAAATATATTGCAAATGTGTTGGAAAATATATATTAAAAATGCCAGAATTAAAGAATAGCCAAGATAGTCTTGAAAAAGAGTAATAAAGTTGAGAGATATATCCTACCAGATAGGGAGATTTAAAAAACTATGATAATTAAGATTGTGTGGTATTTGCACAAACAACCAAATGGGTTGATGAAACAGAATTTGAGACCAGCTGCAGAATCACATTTACACAGATACTTGGCTTGTGGTAAAGACTGAACTGCAAAACAATGGGTGAAAAAAATAAAGAATTTTTACCTCTTTCTACAGTGGACATGAAAATTGTTTATGTGGTTTGTAGATCCAAATGTGAAGTTATTACCAAAAAAGTTTGAAAATAATATTTTTAAATATCTGTCGTGAATGATCTTTTTTAAAAACATTCTAATCCATCACAGACGGATACTTTAGTCAAATTAAATCAAATGCTGCTTGGATGTTGTAAATTTCTTAGCACTTGCTCTCATGTTTATTTCATCATAAGCCTGTAACAAACATTTTGCAGACAGGCATCATTCTGTGAACCTCGCTTTTAGTAGCATTCTTATAGAAGATAACCTATGAGAATGTGTTCTATTTATGACCTTAGGTTAGTCAAAAGATTTCCTATATAGGACACAAAAAGCCCTAAATGTCAGGGAAAATATTGATTATATTAGACCATGATAAAATTAAGAACTTATTTCTATGACACGACACTGTTAAGGAAATCTTTTCCTATTAAGGAAAAAGCCATGCCTCAAAGAGGGAGCAGATTATTTGCAATACACAGAACCAGAAGAAACACAGCTACTCCTATCTAGCAATATACAAACAACTCCATACATCAATAAGAAAAGGAACAACTCTAGTAGAAAATGGGCAAGAGATTTTTAGCAGGTAGCTACAAAACACACTCATAATCTCATTAGTCATCAGGGAAATGGAAATTAAAATTACAATGAGATTCCACTATCGAACCCACTAGAAAAACTTAAAGTGAAAACAATTTAGAGCCAGGTGACAGTGAAATACAATATAATGATAAAATGAGTTAACTCTTTCTACATGCAATAACAAAAAAATGACTCTCGCAGTCATGGAAGGAAACCAGACCCAAAGCAGTGCATTGTGTATGATTCCATTTCTATAAAGCTCAAAGAAGGGCCAAAGTGCTCTGATATTTACAGGTTAACACAGTGGTAATTTTTTAGGACAGCAGTAGTAGGAGGGAGGAGGCCAAAGGGGCTTGTGGAATCCTGAAATGTTCTATTTCTTGATCTGGGTGGCAGCATGGATATGTATATATATATAGTTGGTGTGCTTATAATCTGTTCACTTTTCTAAATGTATATAATAGTAATAGTTTATTTTGAAAATGTCATAATGATATTTGGTATAAGGAAAAGATAAGGGGTTTTTGCTGTTTTACATCATGAGAGTTCTGAGGAGGCACTATGCTTACAGTGAAGCCTCCAGTCCTTTGGAAAAGATAGGAATTATGCAAAGAAGGGCACAAGGGAAACTATGAAATATTGGTGAATATAAAGCCTGTGTTACTTGAAATCATAGTTGCCACTCTGGTGATAGAGCCTATTTTTCTAACTTCATTGAAATCCTAAATAAAAATTTCTCCTGTGAAGATTCCATCTAAAGAGCAAGTCATAAAATAACCCAGAAAAGAGAAATAAAATCAAATATAATTATGATAGACAGGAAAACAGGACACTATTCAGAGAGAATGATGGACATTTTCTTAGGACTGGGTGGTCATGAAAGGCCTCTCTGAAGATATGACAATTAACTTAAGACCAAAGGGTGAATAGAGCCATCACACACAGTGGAAAGAGTTTTCCACGTTGAGAACAGCATGTGCACGTGCGAAGCCCCTGAGGCCAGGAAGTGACTGAAGTGGGGCCCTCGAGTGGCTGAAGAAGGCAAGAATATGGTGAGCAAAAAGTGGGTGTGGCGGGCCGGGCGCGGTGGCTCACGCCTGTAATCCCAGCACTTTGGGAGGCCGAGGCGGGTGGATCACAAGGTCAAGAGATCGAGACCATCCTGGTCAACATGGTGAAACCCCGTCTCTACTAAAAATACAAAAAATTAGCTGGGCACGGTGGCGCGTGCGTGTAATCCCAGCCACTCAGAAGACTGAGGCAGGAGAATTGCCTGAACCCAGGAGGCGGAGGTTGCGGTGAGCCGAGATCGCGCCATTGCACTCCAGCCTGGGTAACGAGAGCGAAACTCCGTCTCAAAAAAAAAAAAAAAAAAAAGTGGGTGTGGCACACGAGGCAGGAAGAGTGAGACCACACAAGTGTAACAAGTTTGATTTATTTCACAGCAAGGAGCCAGTACACATTTTAAAGCAGGGGAGTGAGAGGATCTAATTCACACTTTGAAAAAGTTACTGTAATTGCTTCACATAGACTGGACTGGAGCAACAAGAGTGTAAGCAGACACACTCATCAGTAGACCATTATACAGCAACTCAGTCAACAGAGGAAGTTGACTTGACTTCAGGTGGGGGCAGTTGGGACATTCAGATATTTGGATCTGGTGAGTGAAGGAAAGGAAGGTGTGAAGAATGACTCCCACGTCTCCAGCTTGAGCCATAATGGGAAGCGGTGGAAGATAGGAGAGGAAGCAGGTTTAGACTTAATGCTATACAGACGCCCGTGAACTAGGTAAGTTGAGCACAGCCTGAAACTTAGGGCAGGTGTCTGGGTTAGAGATGTGCCTTTGGAAGTGCTCAGGATTAGAAAACATTTGAACTCTTGGGAATGCAAGACATCACCTGGGAGAGACCCTTATTTTTTAGAGTTTGATAAATCAGAAAAATGAGTAGTATGATGACATAGAAATAGGCTACAGGTTTCTCCCATCTTGTGAGAAACGAGGTGAGTTTTGGATTAGAGTTCAGTGTTGTTTCAGATTTGGGGAAAGCAGTAGGTTAATGTGGGAAAATTGTGTTGAGGAAGAAAGTGATACATTTTATTTTCAACATGATATTGGAGACTCTTAGAAATGATTGAGAAATGCGGAGGCTCATGCCTGTCATCCAGGCTGGTGGATTCCTTGAGGCCAGGAGTTTGAGACCAGCCTGGGCAACATAGCAAGATCCTGTCTTTATAAAAAAAAAAAAAAAAAAATTTAAAAAGCCAGGTGCGGTAGCACACACCTGTAGTCTTAGCTTCAAGCAGGAGGGTCGCTTGAGCTGGGATCACACCACTGCACTGCAGCCTGGGTGACAGAGTGAGACTGTCTCTAAAAAATAAGAAATAAATTGATAAATAGAAATAATGGAGCGTATTCTCCTTGTATTACAGATGAGCCTTTTGAAAACTAGAAAGATTAAGTTGTTCAAAGTCACTTTGGTTAGTGATATATAAAGTCACTTCGGTTAGTGATATATACAAAATGTCCTGGCCCTTCATTTAGAAACTTAGGTGAGTAGGTCCCTATTTGTTGATTGAGTAATGATTCCCAAGTGAAATGTCTTCTGTTAATCCCAACGGATGTGAGACTCAGCTAGCGTTAATGATCCCTCAGTGAAGAAAATGAATACATGAGTGTGATTCCACAGTCTTTCCTCCAGGCACTGATGGATGAGATTCTCATGCTCCAGGATGAAATCAATGAGCTCCAGTCCTCTCTCGCCGAGGAGCTGGTATCCGAGTCTTGCGAGGCCGACCCCGCAGAGCAGCTGGCCTTGCAGTCCACGCTCACAGTCCTAGCCGAGCGAATGTCCACCATCAGGATGAAAGCCTCAGGGAAACGGCAGCTTTTGGAGGTAACGAATAACTCTAAATTGGCCACCTCGCTTCTGAGTTCACTTTTAACGTTATGTTAACATGTATGTGGGTTACTCACGTATCTGCATGTTCATTGCTTCCCTCTCCTAAGCTGGGATTGTGTTTCAAGAACCATATCCTGAATAGAGTCAGTGTGTAGCCAAGAATATGTCCTACGACCCCTTTCTGACTCATTTCAGGTGTGAAATATTGAGAATGTGGAAAGCAAATTCTTGGTAGACATGAGCCTTGTGAAGAATAATTGTAGAAGGTTTGCATAATGGTTTGCTGTGTTTACCTGACAGCATTTGACGGATATTACTAATACTATGAAGAATAAATCACACTCAGTCACTGTCAGCCAATTCACACATAGTAATTCATGAAAATACTCTTGCAATTCTGGTTTCCACATTACTTAATTTAAATATTATTTAATATAGAGACAAATTTGGGCAGCAGTAATATCGGTGTCAAAAATCAGCTCTCTTCCTTTTTATTTGTTTTCTGATAATTCTTGGCCTGAAGATTCTAGGCTACTCATATTGTTGCTCCTATAATTTGGTTAGACTGGAGGCTCCCTAAAGACCTTTATAGTGTCTGTCATCTTGCATTTCTTAGCAGCTTCTCTGCCACATAATGGGTTCTCAATACATTTCTTATTATATGAACTGAATATTATTTTATTTAGCTGCTAATTATGCCATAATGCAATTAATCATGACTTTATTCTTGGGTGTATAGGTATTTCGAGTTTTACCTATTCAATGATTAGTCAGATGATAAATTTATATCTTAGATTGGCGCAAAAGTAGTGGCCTAAGCCACAATTACTTTTACATCAACCTAATGCTTCTTATATTAGACATATTTAAAGCCAATGTGTCTGCCCTACTTATTATTAATTTCCATTTTAAATGGTTTAATAAATTAATTTTAAAATACGAATGAATTATCCATATAATGATTTTTAAAATAAGGTATTTAGAGTATTTTAAAAGTTAACTTTTAATTCATTTATATTGTCCCCAGTAACTCTATGAAAAACTTATGAGGTTTTCAAAATGAAGCAATTGGCCTGGACCTTTTTTTGATCATACTTCAGGTTCTGGGGCACATGTGCAGATCATGCAGGATTGTTGCATAGGTACATACATGGCAAGGTGGTTTGTTGCCTCCTTCCCCCGTCAACTACATCTGGCATTTCTCCCCATGTTATCTCTCCCCAACCTCCCTACCCCCTGCTATTCCTCCCTTGCCCCTTCAAACAGACCCCAGTGTATCATGCTCCCCTCCCTGTGTCCATGAGTTCTCATTGTTCAACACCTGCCTATGCGCGAGAACATGCAGTGTTTGATTTTCTGTTCTTATGTCAGTTTGCTGAGAATGATGGTTTCCAGATTTATCCATGTCCCTACAAAGGACACAAACTCATTGTTTTTTATGGCTGCATAGGATTCCATGGTGTGTATGTGCCACGTTTTCCTTGTCCAGTTTATCATCGATGGGCATTTCAGAGAGATAGCCTAGAAATGTAGATTTCTGTCTCTACTTGAGATGAAAATTAACACTGAGCCACCCTTTCCCACAGGGATCAATTGCCTGAAACTGTATATGACTGCCCTTTTAGGCAGGCCACATGTTTCTCAGTTTGCCACAGTCTCCATCACTCCCTACTGTTTCCCGGACATAGAGGTCCAGTGTCTATTGCCATTTACCAACTGCTTCATGCCATTGTTTTGTTCTAATCCTTGGCTGATTTCTATCACTTATATTACTGCCTGGTCCTATAGGTATATTATTTGAGAATACCTTGTTCAACTCTACGTGCATGTTAGAATCACTAGGGCGTCTTTTTAAAAATACCAATTTTGAGACTCACCCCTAGAAATTCTGATTGTTGTTCTGAGATGTGGCCTCAGCAAAGGTAATTTTTTAAAGTTTTATCAGCATTTCATATGTGCAGCCAGGGTCTGGAACTATTGCTTTACTGTGTTAAATTCTCAAGATTTTACCTTCGGGTGGTCTATGCTACATTTCACTTAATTCATCAGGAGAAGCTGAATGATCAGCTGGAGGAGCAAAGGCAGGAACAGGCCCTACAGAGATATCGCTGTGAAGCCGACGAGCTAGACAGCTGGCTCTTGAGTACCAAGGCCACTCTGGACATTGCACTGGGTACACCCAAGGAGCCCATGGACATGGAGGCCCAGCTTGTGGACTGCCAGGTACAAAAATGGTCTCAAAGGAATATGTCAACATCATGAAGCACATTTTTTTTTAACTACAGAAAACATACTGCAAAACAGCTTGGTCTGGATATATGATTTTTCCCAACCCATAGACTTTATATATTTAAAGAATAGAAAAGCAATACATTATAAAAGCTTAAATGAAATTGAAACTTGGACTCACTTTTGGAAAAACATTGACCACAGTATCTTCAGCTTCCTAAGGGTCATTTTTAAAGACTGTAGATGCCAAAATGCCATAGTATCTATGTTTAGTGCTTATTAAAGAATGCAAAGCCAATGAGAAGAATTAGTGGAAGTCAGACTGTAAATAAACACAGCAGGAAGTGTCCACAGGTGCTCAGTTACAATTTTGGTTCTACTCTTGATATATTATTTGAAAAGCTTTTCCAAGAGTCAGTTTTAGGTAAACAGAGAGACTGCAAATGGGAAGATTTTCTTTTGGAGCATTTCCTCCCTTGTTAGGACTCTAGGAATTACTATCAGTAGTAATTACATTAAAATGTTTATTCTGATACTATTTTCTTACCTCTTTATTATGGAATTTTTCAAAAATGCATATAAGTGTAAAGAATAGGCCGTGAACTCCTGTGTGCTTGCCATCAAACTTCAATGATGAGCTGCATATTTGACTTCACACATGGATGAAGTATACCTTAAAAGTTTTTTCATTTTATTAACTAGGAAATATCTAGAAAACTCCATCTAGTGTGCAGGGTGAAGTATCAATTTGCACAACTTTATATTCCTTCTATTTGGACTCAGAGGAAATATGTGAAAATCATTACTTAGTGAACACTAACTTTTTTCTTAATTTGTGGTACACATTTTGGCTATTCTTATGATTTCAGATTCATCATACTGATCATTATCATTTGGATTTTTTAATGCTTTAGGAAACTTATCCGTGTGTATCAAAGCACTATTATTCTCTGCCATGATGATAGAGATTAATGAGAGAGGCATATGCAAGTTTCTTCTGTTCTTTCTATCTTCTTTCTAATGTTTATTTTTTTGTGAGGAGACATCTATTTTTAGCCCATTCCCTTTTTTTTTCTTTTGAGAAGGACTTACACTTTTGTTGCCCAGGCTGGAGTACAATGGCGTGATCTTGGCTCACCACAACCTCCGACTCCTGGGTTCAAGCGATTCCCCTCCCTCAGCCTCACAAGTAGGTAGGATTACAAGCATGAGCCCCCGTGCTCGGCTACTTTTTTTTGTATTTTTAGTAAAGACAGGGTTTCTTCATGTTGGTTAGGCTGGTCTCGAACTACCCAACCTCAGGTGATCCGCCTGCCTTGGCCTCCCAAAGTGCTGGGATTACAGGCATGAGCCACCGCAACCAGCGGGTCCATTCCCTTTTAGCACTTGAAGTTAGCACATAAACTAACATTTCAAAGTTATGTTTTAACATAACTGCCACCTCTCCCTTCTGAAGATATCTACTTTTATAGTAATGCATAAAGTCCATAAACCAGATAATGTATTTCAATACTTTTTCAAAGTATTAAAATAGTGTTTTGATCATACTTTAAGACAGGGGTCTCCAATCTTTTGGCTTCCCTAGGGTCACATCGGAAGAAGAATTGTCTTGGTCCACACATAAAATACATTAATCCTAATGATAGATGATGAGCTAAAAAAAAAAATCATAAAAAAACACATAACATTTTAAGAAAGTTTCTGAATTTCTGTTGGCCACATTCAAAGCTGTCCCAGGCCACATGTGGCCCAGGGACTGTGGGCTGGACAAGCTTACTTTAAGAAACTAGAAGCCTATTAAATCACACCAGAAAATAGTTTTTAAAAATCTAATATTTAGGCTGGGCATGGTGGCTCATGCCTGTAATCTCAGCACTTTGGGAGGCCGAGGTGGGCAGATCACGAGGTCAGGAGTTTGAGACCAGCCTGACCAACATGGTGAAATCCCGTCTCTACTAAAAATACAAAATTAGCTAGGCCTGGTGTTGAGCACCTGTATTCCTAGCTACTAGGAGTCTGAGGCAGGAGAATGACTTGAACCTGAGAGGCAAAGGTTGCAGTGAGAGGCGAAGGTTGCAGTGAGCCGAGACTGTGCCATTGCACTCCAGCCTGAGTGACAGAGCAAGACTCCATCTCAAAAAAAAAAAAAATCTAATATTTAATTACTATATTAAATTAATTCAAATTTTAATTAGAAACAAGTAAAATCTTATATTTAAGCTAGCTAAAATCTTGTCAATTAATATCTAATATTAATCCAGTTGCACAATAATTATAAGTATGACTTACACAGAATTGGAACTACGTGATGACCTTTGTGGGTGTGGGCACTTCATTTTTATAGGCCTCTTCCCCCATGAAAGTGCTAAAAATTATATTTTCAGTTTTACAGTGGTATAAAGACTTTTGCTGTGGTATAAAGACTTACATGATTCTCAATAGATTCATTATTATATATTCCATATTATTATATTCAGTTTTTTCTTTTGATTTTAGAATTTGAAGTCAAACATTTTCTTGGGCCTCTTAAATGCATAACAGACCCTCAGCACTACACTTGCTGTGGCTAATGGTAAAATCAACCCTGTACAGAATTATGTTAATTTCTTAAAAATAATCCTCAGGAATCATCCTTTAATTCCCATTTAATAAAAGTTTTTCCCTTCTACTTAGTTCTAGTGTTTTGGGTTTTGGTTCTTTTTTTTTGAGACAAGGTCTCACTTTGTCACGCAGGCTGGAGTGCAGTGGTGCAATGCCAGCCCATTACAGCCTTGACTTCCTGGGCTCAAGTGAGTCTCCCACCTCAGTCCCCCGAGTAACTGGGAGTACAGGCACATGCCGCCATACCTGGCTTATTTTTTTGTATTTTTTGGAGAGATGGATTTGCCATGTTGCCCAGGCTGGTCTCAAACTCCTGAACTCAAGCCATCTGCCTGCCTCAGCCTCTGAAAGTGCTGGGATTACAGGTGTGAGTCACCACCCCATCCTGACGTTATATTCTTAATTTTGATTTTGTATAGGGTAAATGACGTATCTTTTCTCATTAATAAATTACTTTATTTAATATAAGTAAGGAAGAACATTTCAAAAGGTGCAGAATTACAGAATTTAAAAACAATGATTTCTGTAGAAAATAAAACATGTTTTTGTTTTTGATTTTTATAAGTCTTTTTTTCTGTTTGTTTAAGTTTTATCTAGGAAGAAAGAAGACTATTTTTCTCCTTCTCTAATGTAGTCTCCATTTTAGAGGAAAACCCTTTAGCACCAGAGACTTATTCCAGAACATGAAAGTAAAAATGTAGGGAAAACTTTTGGAAATGTAAGATTAACAATATATCAAATTTTTTTAAAAATATAAGAGCACCTGAAAAAGAAATCAATCCAAAGCACTAACGTTTCAAAAGAGAGGATTCTCTTTAAATTATCAAGGAAAGAGTTGATCATATGATGTCCTATTTTTATTGGTCATAATTATCATAAATCTAACACAAAAATAATAATAATAATGAGATAACACTAAAGCAATGGCCTTTTCTCCTTATCTGTTGGCTATGTAAAAATGTTTTTCATGGTTTTTTTCTATGTATTTTCATTATATAATAGCTAATCTTAAAATAGAGAAAAATTGGCAGAGTATTGTAGCTCACACTTGTAATCTCAACACATTGGGAGGTCAAGGCAGAGAAATTGCTAGAGTTCAGAAGTTCAGAAATAGCCTGGGAAACATGATGAAACCCTGTCTCTACAAAAATACAAAAAATTAGCCAGGCGTAGTACAATGTGCCTGTAGTTCTAGCTACTTGGGAGGCTGAGGTGGGAGGATCACCTGAGCCCAAGGCTGCAGTGAGCCATGATCTCACTACTGCACTCCAGCCTGGGTGACAGAATGAAACCCTGTCTCAAAAAAAGAAAAATTGAGAAGCTCAAGCAATTTTTTTTGGACTCCTCTAATATAACAGACAATTAAAAATAAATGTCACTAGATACAGTGGCTCACACCTGTAATCCCAACACTTTTGGGAGGCTGAGATGGGAGCATCGTTTGAGCCCAAACGATGAGACCTCATTTCTGTAGAGAAAAATTAAAAAATCAACCAGGTGTGGTGGCACATGTCTGTGGTACCAGCTACATGGGAGGCTGAGGCAGGAGGATCCCTTGAGCCCAGTAGGTGGAGTCTGCAATGAGCTGTGTTCATGCCAATGCACTCCAGCCTGGGCAACAGAGCAAGACCCTCCCTTAAAAAAAAAAAAAGATCTATATACTACTCACTCGTCAAGACCATGGGAAAATGACAAAAAAAATCATGAAAGCTTGTCCATTTGGTGAAAGACTCCAGAGGGCTGTGTTTCACTCTGGGAAACAGTCTTTGCAGAGCTGGGTAGATGTGTGAATTTTATCTTTATTTCCGTTGCTGCAGAACATGCTGGTGGAAATAGAGCAGAAGGTGGTGGCCTTATCAGAGCTGTCAGTCCACAATGAGAACCTGATGCTGGAGGGCAAAGCTCACACCAAGGATGAGGCCGAGCAGCTGGCTGGAAAGCTGAGGAGGCTCAAAGGGAGCCTGCTGGAGCTGCAGAGAGCCCTGCACGATAAGCAGCTCAACATGCAGGTGAGGGCTCCACCCGCTGGCCCATGGCTGAAGGTTGGCGCACAGTTCATGTGCTCCTTCTGAGGTGTGCCAGGTAAAGGAACAGATTGGCCGGTGATGCATACTCGTGTATGTACCTGCTTTCACGGACGTTTTAGCATGCAGTTTGAATTTTACACTCTTGGACTTGGGCTAACATTTGCAAATAGAATTTTTTTTTAGAACTCCTAACAACAGCAGTGCAGCAGAGTGGTGGAGGCAGAAAGCACTCTGACCTGAAAGTAACAATGAGAGGAGAGGAATTGGAGAGGGCAAATCAAGGCTTCTCCAGGAGTTTTGCTATAAAGCGATATACAGAGGAATGAGATAAGCTGTAAGGAGAAGTGGGTCAAAGAAAAATTGATCTCGTTTTTCTTTCTTTTACATTCATCACAATTTGAATATTTCATTTTAAGATCAGAAAAATAATAATAACTTTACCCATTGATGGAAATAACTAAAGTAGAGGAAAATTTGATGTAAAAGGAGTGTGGGCCGGGCACGGTGGCTCATGCACATCCTAGCACTTTGGGATCACTTTGGGATCTGCCGAAACGAGAAGATCGCTTGAGGTCAGGAGTTCGAGACCATCCTGGTCAATATGGTGAAACCTCATCTCTGCTAAAAATACAAAAAAATTAGCTGGCCTGGTGGCGGACACCTGTAATCTCAGCTACTTGGGAGGCTGAAGCAAGAGAATTGCTTGAACCTGGGAGGCAGAGGTTTCAGTAGGACAAGATTGTGCCTCCAGCCTGGGTGACAGAGTGAGACACTATGAAAGAGAGAGTGAGAGAGAGAGAAGAAAAAGGAGTGTGATTGCAAGAGCAATCTTGTTGAGGGGGGATGAGAAAGGACAACAAGTACAGAGTTTCATTCCCCCACCCTTCTTGCTAAGTAAGCCAGGGACCAAATAGCTCAAAGCCCATTAGCTGCTCCAACTCTATAAGCATCTGATGGTATCATCTGTTCCTTCTTGTGGCCTGTTCCAAACTGTTTCTTTTACCATTTACACCTTTCTCCTGCTAATGGCTGGCATCAGGCCAATCTTTTCCAAAAGTAAAATGAGGAGGGAAGGAAAGCATCTATGCTGGAAGCCAAATTGTGGTAGGAAGTAGGACATAAATATTGTCATAGAAACTTCATGGAAATTCACTGATTGCTTCTATTTTCTCAGTGTGATGATGATTGTTAGGACTAACCTATGTATTTTTTTTTTCAGCTTTTTCCTGATCATATGATTATATGATCTGGAAAACCAAGCTTAATCAACTAAAAACTATTTAGAAGCAATGGATAAATTTAGGAAGATGACTGCCTTATTACAAAATATGAAGTTAGGTCTTTGAAAACCATACAAGAATCTGACAAAAAATAAAAATTAAAAAATGAAGTCAGCTGGGCACAATGGTTCATGCCTGTATTCCTAGCATTTTGGGAGGCAAAGGTGGGTAGATCACCTGAGGTTGGGAGTTTGAGACCAGCCTGGCCAACATAGTGAAACCCCATCTCTACTAAAAACACAAAACTTAGCTGGGTGTGGTGGTGCATGTCTGTAATCCCAGCTGCTTGGGAGGGTGAGGCATGAGAATTGCTTGAACCTCGTTGAGGCAGAGGTTGCAGTCAGCCGAGATTGTACCACTATATTCCAGCTTGGGCAACAGAACAAGATTCTGTCTCAAAAAAAGAAGAAGTTAAGAATTTACAGGTTTTATATAGACAAAAAACAAGTTAGAGGAATAATGTAATGTTTCATATAAAATTTTGAAAATGAAGGGTTTTGAAGGGTTATTAGTCTTATCATATATGTGTGTGGGTTTTTTTTGTTTGTTTGTTTTTGAGACAGGGTCTCACTCTGTCACCCAGGCTGGAGAGAAGGGACGCAATCTCAGCTCATTGTAACCTCTGCCTCTCAGGCTCAAGTAATGCTCCCACCTCAGCCTCCGGAGTGGTGGGGACTATAGGCATGTGCCACCATACCCGGCTATTTTTTGTATTTTTTGTAGAGATGGGGGTCTCCCAAGGTTGCCCAGGCTGGTCTTGAACTGAGCACAAGGAGTCCACCCACCTTGGCCTCCCAAAGTGCTGAGATTATAGGTGTGAGCTACCAGGCCCGGCCAGTCTAATCATATATTAAAATACAATATTATAATAATTAAAATAATTTGGTGTTGGCAAATAAATATTTGAACAGAAAATTAAACCAAATATTCCAGAAAGAAATTTGGTATATAAAGGAATTTGACAATAATTTAGGTGACATTACAAATCAGTGGACAAAATTTGACTCATTCTGTAAATAGTCAATTAGTGAAACATGATAAACTGGATTTTCTACCCCATATTTTACAGAAAAATGTATCACCGATGGATCAAAGATTTAAATATAAAAATTAAGTCTACAAAGTACTCAATGTATGATTTTTTTTTAAATCTAGGATAGGGAAAACCTTTGCCAGTATACCCCCGACACAGAATTTTACAGTTTATTTTAATGCATACATAGACAGGGCATGTTGGCTTATGCCAGTAATATCAGCACTTTGGGAGGCTAAGATGGGAGAATGGCTTGAGCCCGGAAGTTCAAGACCAGCCTGGGTAACATAGCAAGACTCATCACTACAAATAATGAAAAAATTAGTCAGGCAAGGTGGTGCACACCTGTGGTCCCAGCAACTAAGGAAGCTAAGGTGGGAGAATCACCTAAGTCCAGGCGGTCGAGGCTGCAGTGAGCTGTGATTGTGCCATTGCACTCCAGCCTGGGTAGCAGAGTGAGATGCCAACTAAAAAAAATAAACCAATAGGCGGTGACTCACACCTGTAATCTCAGCATTTTGGGAGGCCAAAGTGGGTGGATCACCTGAGGTCAGGAGTTCGAGACCAGTCTGGCTAACATAGTGAAACTCCATCTCTACTAAAAATACAAAATTAGCCTGGCATTATGGCATGCTGCTGTAATACCAGCTATTCAGGAGGCTGAGGCAGGAGAATCGCTTGAACCTGGGAGGTGGAGGTTGCAATGAACTGAGATAGCGCCATTGCACTCCAGCCTGGGCAACAGGAGTGAAACTCCATCTCAAAAACAAATAAATAAATAAACAAATAAAAATAAAACTACAAAAAATGAAAAAGTTCTGTATGACCCCCCCCCCAAAAAAGTAACCAAGTTGAAAAACGTAGAAAAGGAGGGATGAGTAAAACAAAACAAAAGACATAGACAAACAGGGAAGAAACTGTACAATTCACAAATCTTTTGTAAAACAATAAGGAAAGATCAAATAATAGAATATGGACAAAAGAGATGAAGAGATAATTCACAGAAAAAGAAATACAAATAGACAATGAACATATGAAAAGATGTCTGACCTCTGTGTTGGATAAATAAATGCAAATAAAAAATACAACTTTTTACTTAGATTTACATACTTGAAAATGCACAGGCAATGTGTCTTTGTATTTCAAGTCAAAAGAAAAGGTTACAGATACTAAAATTAAACACAAGTAGAATGATTTTCTATCTGTGAAAGTAGATAGCAATTTACCTAGTTTCATAAACAGCTATTGTAGGTCTCATACATAATGCTTTCTTCCATTTTCAGTGGTGATCTCTGAATGAACTTAATTTCTAAAGAAACTAAAATAAAGTGAAATCCTTAAAAGTGTCCTATGTGGGACAGCAATCATTTATAAAATTCTTATTACCCACTTATCCCACTCTACCCCTAGAGGCAAGCAGTAAGGGAAGGAGTGGCCTGATACTCCAAGCACAGGAGGGGTTAAACCAGGCAGGAACCACAAATTCCAAGGTCTCCTGGCCTGGGAAGGGCAAACCAATGAGGGAAGCAGGCCCAGCCTGGTCCTTGGCAAGCTCATCTCCTGTCTTAGAAGCAGCTATTACTCAGCTCTAGCTATTATCACACAAGAATTTACAAGTGGCATTGCTGGATCTTCTGGTTTTCAAGAGATAGGGAATTTGGATTTATTTCTAAAGCCTCCCAATGTTTAAACGTTGACATTTAAATTTAAAATTTTTAAATTATTTGTGTGCCAAATAAAGCATATCCACAAGCCAGGGTTGAAGTCTCTTTATCTTTTTCCCATCCATTATTGACGAGGTGACCTAAATTTCCCACAACTTCCTTACAGATCCATTTTCTCGTCTGTAAAATAGGGATAATAGTATTTAACTTAAACAATTATTTAGAACATATGGAAAAAAATAACCAAAAAGGGGAAAAAATGCTGAGGATTTAAATGCAAGTAATACAATAACTGCTCAAATTGCAGCAGTTAAAATAATTCATAACAATAACCAACTGTTTCCAAATTACATTCTTTGAAACAAAGAAGAAGCTTCTGCTATGCTGAAAGGCTAGTCTTGAGACTGATCATTGGGCTGGACTGAGCACGTGCACACACCCTGTGGTGCCTGCACCCGGCAGATCCTGCCCAGGTCCGAGGGAATTGTTTAATTTGAGTGAAGTCCTGACTCTACCCGCATTGGGTAAAGTGTAAATACAGAAAAATGTGGTAGTGTTTTCCTACATGGAAATTGGTTACTGTTTATTTTTAAACTATCTATAAATTCCATCGTCTTTCATCTAATGAAGTTCCCAGCATATAAAATATTAATAGATCTTTTAAAATAATTAGAGCCTCCTGGAAATTGTTTTTCCATCTGTGGAAAGAAAAGGAGCCCTGGTTTATTATTATCATTGCCATGAAAAGGATCATTTCCCTTTATGTAGAAAACTAATTTAAAGTTAATCTGAAATTAATTAAAGTTAGTTGCAAAAAACAATTCTTCCATTAAATGCAGCCCTCAGCAATGTTAATACCCTTTAATTGGGGCTTGGATGATTCAGGAGGGTTGGAATACCTTCCTAAGTCTTACTGGACTGTTAGCACGCAGTTACTTATTGCTGCTGCAGCTGGGAAATGGTAATACCTCTTACCTCTATTCTTTTTAACTACTTGGACTTGCGTGGATATCAATAAATGACTATGCCTTTTTGTTTCTCATCAAATAGGCTGCTTCTCTATATGAAGAACTACAGATCATAAGGGCATGTAATAAGATCTCCTAAATTACATGGTAGCTTCATGAAGCTTAGGTCTTTTTCACACATTATAATTCATTGAAGGAACAGAGAAATTGTCCCATAAAATAATAAAAAGCTTTGTAAAGAAATGTTTTATTTAATGTTTATCATTGCTCAGTCTTCATTCATCTTCCAAGGAATGTTCCTGGCAAAAGTGGTTACTCTTCTAGTATTTCCAAAATAAACAATTTATGTAGCCCCACCCAGTGAGGACTGATGACAGAAGCACTTAACCTCCCTGTTCCCTAGGTATGGCAGAAAACGGTTATCACACCTCAGAGAAAGTAGTTACCATAATTACATTCCTTCTGGCAGAGCCTTCTTGCCCCAGGGAGAAGAGAATGAAATTCGAACTGGATTCTTAATCATGGTTTGCTTCCTGTGATCCCAGTCGTGTGGTTTGCTTATGTGATCCAAATTTCAAAATGACTAAATCATTCAGAGAAAAACTTACTCACTGAAAAACAAAATCTAGCCACATAGAATCTGAATATATGTCTGTGCGTATAAAAGTGAGGAAGTTGTTAAGATCTAACGTTTCGCTTGTCAGTGTTCCAGGCACAGATTTGGTGTAAGGAACTTGAAGGAACCTCTCTCAACCAGACCATAGTAAGAGTGTGCTGGGCTGCGGGCTGGGAGAGGTTTCCAAGGGAGTCTTCAGGCCGGGCTCTGAAAAACAAATCTTTGCTGAAGAGAAAAGCAGAGAGGAAGTGGCCTGGAGCCCACAAAAGCAAGTCAGCGGGTCATGGCCAGGGCCGCTCTGTTGGCAGCTGGAGCAGCTCTGCTGGGGACAACTTTCGGTCTCATCCACTGACTTCTTGAGGTCATTTTCTCCAGGTTCCTTTTGAACTGCTGTTTCAACTTTGCCTGGAAGAACCAGGATCTTTTAGAGCTTATTCTTAGAAGACGGTAGATTCTTAGATGAGAGAGAATCTGTTTTCATGCAGAAAATCACAGGCTCCAGTTCTGGGAGAACACCTGTCCACCCAAACTTCCCATCTTTAGAAAAATCACTGCCTATCTTTGAGAAATTCCGCAGAAGGTGGAGAATTTAGTGAACCGGGTATCACTAGTCACCCATTCCGAAAGTCTTGCAAAATGCAACGAGCATATTTTAAACCATTGCACTGCCATTGTTCTAACTGAACCACAGTCTCTGGCTGGATCATCTGAAAGGAAGGAAGTACCTCCGAGTTCAGGTGGGTTCAGGATCTGGGAGAGGGTTATGTGTACTATTACCTACAGGTTTTACTGTTCCTTTAGCTTCAACACTGACATTGCCTTGCAAAGATAAAGATAAAATCTCTTCTCTCAGACAATTTAATCATCAGATTCTATGAAAAAAAAAAAAAAAAAAAAAGAAGAAACAGAAGGGAAACAGATCCCATCTATTTCCCTAAAATGGTGAGTGTAAAATTCTGAAAATAAGAGTGAGAGAAGGGTCTCTGTGGGCAGTTAGGTTGGATGAGCTGGAATGGCTGGGTTCCATGCTGTGCTCACACTTGGTAATGAGGAACCAGGGAGCAGGGGAACAGCCCCCAGAAATAGATGGCAGGAGACTCCTCTGTGGAAGCAACCTGTGAAATATCCCTCCTCTGCCCCATAGTGTACCAGCCCCACTGTCTTCTTCACTGCTCTGTTCTCTCTGAAATAGCAAATTTCTTTCATCTTCGGGTCTTTGCGCCAACTGTTCCCTGGGTCTGAATGCCCTCACCCTAGATATTTGTCAGGCTGGTGGTCTTGTGATGCAGAGTGCAATTGTCTCTTCTAAAGATGCTTCCTTAGGGCTCCCTAAAACTTTCTATTCCATTATCTGTCTTAAAGTTCTCTGTAGCCCTATCACCAGCTCCGTTATCTTGTTTATTTATAGTCTAACTCACCAGGGTGCTCATCTAGCTTCTTTGCAGAACACTCCCAGCTCCTAGAACAGCCTCTAGTGAGTGCTTCATAGGTAGTGAATGAGCTATATTGAAATCATAATCTGTCACTTGACATAAGAATCTATGTGAGTAGAAAGGCTCTCATTCAGAATTAATCCCATTTGATGTGCAACATTTCGGGGTCTTTCAAATTCCATTAGGATAATAGGCAGGAAGGATCAACTCTTGCCTAGGTGGTGAGTCATTACTTTGGTCTTTCTCCCTTAGTCAGACTTTCTCCAAGCCGGCTTTAGCAATGGGCCAGTTTCTGGTGATGACGATAGAGGGAGTGAAGGGTACTTTTTCAGAGATCTCACCTCTAATTATCACACCACTGACCTCTCAAGGCTCAGTTAAGCTTTTGAATTTGTAAAATGGTAACCACATGTGCCCACAGTAAATGACTTTTTTTAATGTGCTAACTGAATGGTTCTGAAAGAATCTTAGAGAGTTCTCATCTTTGAGTACAGTCTATTAATTATGCAGGGAAGTCTGTAAATATTGTCATATAAACAGCAGACACTCAAAGATAGAGAATTCTAGGAATAAATTAAATCTCAGGTCCTAGTAGGGTAGACACTAAAGGTGTACACAGACCAGTATCACGGATGAGGCTTCCTGCCTAGTTGAGTGCCTTTGGGACTTGAGTTACCTGTGGTGGACCTGCGGCTCTGTGACAGAGGTCGAGACCCTGGTCTGTGAAAGGTGGGACAGAGGCTGTACAGCCGGCCTGGGAAACCCTTGTTCAGACTCCTTGTATCTGTGCTGCAGTACATTTTCTCCCATATGAACTGAGAATGAAGTTTAAGCTCTTACTAAATTCCAGAGTATGATGGCTTACAGAACAGTGAACTTTTTGCTTCTCAAAGACATTAAAATGTCATTGATTATTAATCTTTTAGAAAAATTTTTAGGAAGAGTATTCTAAAACTTTCTTTGTCTGGACCTGGATGAGAGGTGACATAGGGGAGGGTCATCCTTTCACGGGAGAGACACAGTTATAATGGGTAATGATCCTTTGAGAAACAGTTTACCTTTGTGTGCTTAAAAAAATCAAAGGATCTTGAGTTAAGTTTTTGTGGAAAAGAATTCTGGAATATCTGATGACCACATTGGTCAGCTAAAAGACTAACCTCTAAATACATGGGTTTCCCCTCAAACATTTCTATGTGTGATTATCTGTTTGTGGTTCCTATCCCTGTAAATGCCATAATTTAGATGGGTTTTGTGTTACTGTTTTTTTTTTTTTAATGTGGTTTCACATCCCAATGGACCCATTTTTATATCATTATATAGATCACCCCAAAGTAGCCTTCTCTCCCTTTTGGTTAGGGGTTTCCGCCGTGTAGCATGACTTGATTTCTGCCTCATTAAAAGCAGGGAACAGCACAGGAGAAGGAGGAGAGCGATGTTGACCTAACGGCCACTCAGAGCCCCGGCGTCCAGGAATGGCTGGCCCAAGCTCGCACCACCAGGACCCACCAGCGGCAGAGCAGTCTCCAGCAACAAAAAGTAAAGTGTTGCCTACCACTCTCTAGCCTGCAGATCTGTCCAGGGAAGAACCTGAGAGGCATTCTCTTTATCTTCTCTTTGAATGAACCAAGTTGTGGCTGTTTCAGTGTATTGACTCATGACCACTGGGATGATGGGTCATTGGAAAATCCAGTCTTTAAGAAAAGCTTCTCTTTAGGTTTACAAATAGTGTAACATGACTGTCATCTGCTTTATCAGAGTTACCTATTCTGTTTTCATATTTGCCCTCTGATTCTGTTTAATTTTAGTATAAATCTCAGGAATGCTTTCAAGGATTGACGAAGCCTAAGTTGCATGTTTTTTTAATGAATGCAATTTGTATTTTTCCTTTCCAGTAGATACCGTCACAAAATAGGATTGCTAATTATTGCCTAGTGAAACAAGTGAACTTTGATAAATAAGAATGATTTCTCATTGGTATCTTAACTATATGTAAAAAGCATATCAAAATCTTTTATTTTCTCAAAGAACAAGAGTATTTATTACAAATAATGAAGAATTAAAGCCAAATCTATTGATAACCTAATTTATCAAGTAAGTGGAGACCTTAAACAAACCACTTCTCCTCTTGAGGATCTATCTTGTTACCGTGATAATACTGATTTTGAAAAGTAAGAGTTCATTTTTTACCACCGGAGGGCACTATTGCCCAGCAGAATTTTCTTGGCCCATTGGTTTTATTCCCCAGAAAAGCAAAAGAATGCTACAGGGTACTTAGGAGATACATTTGAGTATTTACATAAACCACAAGCTTAATGCAATGTGCAAACTTAAAAGCTTGCTACCAAAGTTCTCTGAGGATTTGACAGATAGAACCATGACTATAGGCAATAATTATGAAGGAATACATGTGTTTACATTTGTCCTTTCCCTTGAGCAGGAGTTAGAACAGGAATTAGCCGAGCAGAAGAGTCTCCTTCGCTCAGTAGCCAGTCGTGGAGAGGAGATTCTAATTCAACATTCGGCGGCAGAGACCTCTGGTGGCGCTGGGTATGTTTCGAAATGTTTTAATTTCTTCTTCATTGTGTTTCCCTGACATTTGAAGGAATGTAAACATCTCACTCAAAATTTTATTTTAAACATCTTCTGTAAAATTTAGTCATCTCATTTTTACTTTAGGGTCATAAATGTACCTGCATTTTGAACATTTTGCTGCATTTTCTGAGCACAGCGCCTGTGATAAGCTAACTGGTTTGCCCTCCTTCCAGTGCGTGCAGTCTATCTGTCCAGAGAAGATGCTCATGAGTTCATTGTTTTAATCAAATAAAAATCCATTATAAAATGAGATATATGATGTTTCCAGTTGAATGATTATATCTAACTGGAGAGCATTTTCTCTATAAAAGCTTATCTTGCCCTAACAATATTCTAAAAAATAAATGCATGGCCCCATTAAGTATCTTGAAATCTTGGTTTGGAGTGAAGACTTGGAAAGTTTTCTACACAGAAAAGTCAAATGTTAAAAGAAAAATTAAGGAAGTTGGAAAATTTTCAAGTTGAAGACTTTTATTTAAAGGGTAGTAAAAGAATTGTAGCAGTGTAGAAATACCACTATATTTGGAGTCAGGTCTGAGTTTTATTCTAGTTCCACAAGTCACTTTGGAAAAGTCACTCAACTGTGAGCCTCAGTTTACTCCTATGTAGAATTTAGAATAATAATTCCCTACTATCATCACAGAAGTCTTGTGAAAATTATAAATGTCAACTGAGAGGAACCTCTGTGTTTGTGTCTTACTAAACATTGTAATTTGGTAGTATCCTTTGGCAAATAGCTTTAACTCCATTTCCCATTTCTGAATGTTTTCTTGGCAGGGGAAATAACATAAAGGAGGAAATATGTATTATGAAGATGGTTTGGGAAATATTATTTGTAATATGAAATAATTAAAAAGGCATACATTCTCACTATTATAAAAAAGTTGAAGAAAAATTTTATACTTATATAATCTTAACCAAAAATGATGTAACAGTATCAGGAAATGTATGTATGATGCTAAGTAAAAATGTGATATAAAATTGACAGCAGAGTATGTGTAGATAAGAACTAGAATAGACTGTTGATAATAAAACAATTAGAGAGGGAAGACAGAGGGAGTAAAAAATTTTTTTGCAGTTTAATCAATGCTGATATATGACATCAATGCTGACCATATACAGTCTGTGTTACATACACACACACATATACATATATATGAATTCTGAGGGCAATTGATAGGAGAATAAACCAACTAAAATGCACTTCCAGCAGATAGATTGTGACAAAATATGTAGGAAATAGGAAGGCACTCAAGAAAAGGAAAACAAAACAAAAATCTGTTGAAAGTGTTGACATAGATAATGAAGATCAATGTAAAAGAACAGGAATGAATCGTATTATGACATCTATAGGCAGGGATTGAATTTAAATAACACTAAAACTATAAAAATCACCTTAAAAATATAAAGGGGAAGGCTGGGTGTGGTGACTTACACCTGTAATCCCAGCACTCTGGGAGGCCACAGCGGTTGGATCACAAGGTCAGGAGATCGAGACAATTCTGACCAACATGGTGAAACTCCATCTCTATTAAAAATACAAAAGTTGTCCGGGTGCGGTGTCTCACGCCTATAATCCCAGAACTTTGGGAGGCTGAGGTGGATGCATCACGAGGTGAAGAGATCAAGATCATCCTGGTCAACAAGGTGAACCCCCGTCTCTACTAAAAATACAAAAATTAGCTGGGCATGGTGGTGCGCGCCTGTAGTCCCAGCTACTCGGGAGGCTGAGACAGGAGAATTGCTTGAACCCAGAAGGCAGAGGTTGCGGTGAGCCGAGATCGTGCCATTGCACTCCAGTCTGGGTAACAAGAGTGAAACTCCATCTCAAAAAAAACAAACAAACAAAAGTTAGCCAGTTGTGGTGGCATGTGCCTGTAGTCCCAACTTCTGAGGAGGCTGAGGCAGGAGAATTACTTGAACCCAGGAGGCAGAGGTTACAGTGAGCTGAGATCATGCCACTGCACTCCAGCCTGGGTGACAGAGCAAGATTCCATCTCAACAAAAAAGTAAATATAATATATATATATATAATAGAGTTTTTACAAAGTAGAAAAATTCAGACACTAGTATATATTTGAAGGGGTTTAAAAACTCTCTGTTGTGTATCATGCTTAAAGATGCTAATGAGGCCATGAACGTGTGTCTATAATAAACCCGAAATGAGACTGTTTCTTTCATGTTGATTGAGCCAAGACTTGCTGTCACGTTGCATTCCTAAATTTTCAGTTTTCAGTTCCTCTAAAATGTTTACTTATCTTCATCATTTTCTGAATATTTTTGCTAAACAAATATTTCAACAAAGAACCCATCCAGCATCACCTCCTCTCCATATGTATCATCACAAAAGGAGCAGAAGGGATCTTCTGCCACTTTCTTGCCATAATTATATTTTCTTTCCTTGGCCTTTAGCTTTGGAAAGGACCTAAATGAAATACAAACAGCCGTAAGTTGCTCTTTCAAATATAAAAAATATTTTAAAAATAAGTTTGCAGTGCAGTACTGGCTTTCTATGTAACAGTCACTTGAAAAACTACTTATAAATTCTTTACCTTTTATACAAATTCTTAAGAAACTTCACCTTTATATGCAGTTGATTACAGCTCAACTAACCATGAATTAATGATATCTACATTCCGAAGTAAGAAGATATATATATGTATGGAAACCTTGCTAGGAGAAAGACTGATATTCAGCCCTTAACTTACTGGCTGCTTTTCTAAGGCTATAAATATGTTTGTGTAAGGAAACCCCTGTGGGAAGGGCATGACCTACTTTATATATTCACACATTTGCCATATAAGGAATAAGTAGTATGTTACTTATAGAGGGTACCTTCCAAGATTACTAAGGAAAAGCAACTGGAAATTTGTTGATATAAATATAGAAGGAAAGAATAATAATTTTCATGGGGAACAAAGGGCTAGGTTTAAAAATGTTTGCTACTGGTGTTGTACATGTGTCAATGATTAAATGTAGGAATATAAATATTAAATATTCCCCTAGTTTTATTACAAATTTTCATGTAAACACAGATGAATTAAAAGTATTATACTATAGGCTATTACCACAAAAGAAAAAAGCAATAAAGAAATGTAACCTCATAGGAACTTCAAAGCTTTTTTTAAATATGAAGTTTTTAAAAAACAGAAAAATTCAGATACTAATATTATGATACTCAACTAAAGGTATCAATTATCTTTTGGCATTTTTTCACTTGTTATTTTTTGAGATATATTCATGTTGATATATATATAGATCTGGTTCTTCATTTTAACTGTTTAATAGTATTTTATTCTGTGAACCTAGTTTATTCACCCATTTTCTTATTGCTGGACATTTACACTGTTGCCATTACTATTATTATTATTGTTGTGCTTTTTTTTTTCTGAGACAGAGTCTTGCTCTGTTGCCCAGGCAGTGATGCAATCTCGGCTCACTGCAACCTCTGCCTCCTGGGTACAAGTGATTCTCCTCCCTTAGCCTCCCAAGTAGCTGGGATTACAGACACCCACCACTATGCCTGGCTAATTGTGTCTTTTAGTAGAGATGAGGTTTTACCATGTTGGCCAGGCTGGTCTTGAACTCCTGACCTCAAGTGATCCACCCACCTTGGCCTCCCAAAGTGCTGGGATTACAGGAGTGAGCCACCACGCCTGGCCCTAAGAGTGCTGCTTTTAGCATTGTTTAAATCAACTTCCTACATGTCTCTGAGGTGGGCAAGATTCTCTGCATTATATCCTAGGAGTGGAATTCTTGCGTTATAGAGTTAAAGAGTAGTTTTTTTGTTTCTTGAGACAGGGTCTCACTCTGTCACTCAGGCTGGAGTGCAGTGGTGTGATTATAGCTTACCGCAACCTTGAACTCCTGGGCCCAAATGATTTTTCTTGACTTAGCCTCCAAAGTAGCTGGGACTACTGGCATGTACCACCATGCCTGGCTAATCTTCAAATTTTTAATGTAGAGACAGAGTCTGGCTATGTTGCCTAGGCTGGTCTCAAACTCCTGGGCTCAAGTGATCCTCTTGCCTTGGCCTCCCAAAGTTCTGGGATTACAGGTGTGAACCACTGCCAGGCCAGTTTGTAGAAATTTCAATGCCTATTTCTAGAGACTTACCTAAAGACACTGTTATATTTACATTTATTCTAAGAATAATTGGCTTTGCGGTACCATAGGGTTTTATCCTGCCAGCACTCTTGTTCTTTCCCTTCACTTGAACAAAAGGCCCTGCATCAGAATATTAATTAATATCTACTATTCCTTTTAGAGGACATGGTTTTACTTAGGACTTCAAAGGTCCTGAAAAATTAAGATCCATTGAAATTCAGCCTCCCTAGGTTGTTCTTATTTTCATCTTTTTATTTTATTTATTTATTGAGATGGAGTCTCGCTCTGTCACCCAGGCAGAGAGCAGTGGTGCGATCTTGGCTCACCACAACATCCGCCTTCCGAGTTCAAGTGATTCTCCTGCCTCAGCCTCCCAAGTAGTTGGGACTATAGGTGTACACCACCACGCACGGCTAATTTTTGTATCTTTAGCAGAGATGGGGTTTCACCATGTTGGCCAGGCTGGTCTCGAACTCATGACTTCAGGTGATCCACCTGCCTTGGCCTCCCAAAGTGCTGGGATTACAGGCCTGGCCCAGCCCATTTTTATCATTATTAACCCCCATTTATTGAGTGGCCATTATTTGTCAGATAGGGTTATAGGCCTTATGCATGTATTCTCTTTCATTCTCATAATTATGCAAGATAAATACTTGCATAAAGATGAGAAGATTGAGGCACAGAGAAGTGAAGCAAATTATCCAGTGTCACAAATAATGTGCTAGAGTGAGGGTCATAATTTATGTCTGTTTTATTCTAAAAGTCAAATTTCACTAGGCATGGTGGCTCATGCCAGAAATCCATAAATTTGGGAGGCTGAGGCAGGAGATCACTTGATCTCAGAAGTTCCAGACCAGCCTGGGAAACAGTGAGACCCCATCTCTACAAATAATTTTTTTAAAAAAATTAGCAGGTCTGGTGGTGCATACCAGACTTGGGAGGTACTTGGGAGGCTGAGGTGGGAGTATTGCATGAGCCCAGCAGTTTGAGTCTACAGTGAGCTGTGGTCACACAAGGCCACACCAGCTTGGGTGACAGAGTGAAACCCTGTCTCAAAAATATGCAAATAAATAAATACAAGGTATGCCAATCTCAGATGTCACACTGCTGCCTACCTTTAAGGATGACTGCAGGAGCTTCCTTCCATTTCCTGTGCTATCCCTCCGTGTCCTGTCCTCCCTCCCCAGGTCCTGCGCTATCCCTCCGTGTCCTGTCCTCCCTACCCAGGTCCTGTGCTATCCCTCCGTGTCCTGTTCTACCCTCCTGTGTTCTGAACCACCCTCCTGTGTCCTGAACCACCCTCCTGTGTCCTGAACCACCCTCCTGTGTCCTGAACCACCCTCCTGTGTCCTGTATTTTCTCTGGACTCATAGTCATAATTCTCCCTAGACTAACACATTTTTAAAGTATTGAGCTAACTTTTCTGCTCTTTGTCAACAGATACTAGTCCATAATCATGTGGTAATTTTTGATTCTAAATGTTGCAGTTATTTTTATTCAGTGTATTTTAAGTATTTCTTCTGCACATGATTTAGTTATCAATGAATAAGAATATAGTTGCTCTGACCAGCCTAAATATTCTTGTTATTTTCAAAGTGTAAGCTAATGACTAAGGTAATCTTATTTCCTTTGAGAAGCCAGGTCTGGTACACACAATCAGTTACCTGTCTTATCACTTTTTTGTGCACATTGTAAACTTAGATTATTTATTCTTCTAATAGCGAAAAACCGGATGCGTTATCCCAGGAGTTGGGGATGGAAGGGGAGAAGTCATCCACCGAAGACCAGATGAGAATGAAATGGGAAAGCCTCCATCAAGAGTTTAGTACCAAGCAGAAACTGCTACAGAATGTTCTGGAACAGGAACAAGAGCAAGTGGTATCAACCATTTTATATTATATATTAACTAATATAAGAGATCTGGAGTTTATGCTGAGGGATAACTGCAATCATCTTAATTTTCATGATCAATTTCAAACTAAGACATGAAACCAGATTTTCACTATTTTCCTTAACAAGTCTAAGAAAATCTAGATTTTTCTTAACAAGTCTTCACATTTCCCTTCATCATTATATATTTATATGTGAAAATTTGATTTCTAGACAATATCTTTCCTCAAAGATGATTAATATCTGATTCCTTATTAACCTAAACCATTACATTTTAAGTGCCCTCTTATTTTTGCTTGTTTTGCAAACTTGAAAAAGTCATGCAAATCAAGAATATGGACATCTAGGACAAAGATTTTCACAAATCTGGAACTAAATTGTGAGGCCATCTTATTTTCCATTGCTCCTTCCAGTATTTAATATTTTCAGGAGATCTTAATGAGAAACATATTGGGACGCTGGTGGGTCCAGGGAAGCGAGGTGAAGCCAGTGGTCAGCTGGAATAGTTATGGACCCATCTGCAAGGCTGGTTCCTGGGAGGGATCCTGTGTGATGTCGGGTTTGGTTCTACCAGGCATGCCAAATCCAAGGGAACTGAAGACAGCAACAGATGGGTCCAGGTACTGGCTATTACTTCACTCTAAGCAGAAGCCACGGTGGAAAACAGGAATTAGAAAGTGAGAGGGCAAATGAAGGAGTCAGGAACATGAACGAGCCTGGGATGCCTACCACAGCTGTGACCCAAAGGAATTCTTCAGCTACAAGACTAGTCCCTTGTCCTGAGCCAGCAGCGTCCATCTAGGCTCATTCCAAGTCCCAGCATTATCAGAGTGAATTCTAAAACCTTTCCTGAGGAAGCTGCTATTCTCTCTGCTCTGGCCGGAAGTAGCTTAAGGGCTGGGAGAGGCTGAACCAGAAGCAAGAGGTGTCAATAACTGCAGTGAATTGGAGGAGGGAAGGGCTGGAGCAGACAAAGTAGGCATTAGAAAGCAGGCACAACCTGCCAGGATTTAATAGAAGGAGATGCTCTAAAGTGGGGCTCCCCAACTCTCAGGCTGAAGACCAGTACAGGTCCATAGCCTGTTAGGAACTGGACCTCACAGCGAGAGGTGAGCAGTGTGCAGGTGAGCATTGCTGCCTGAGCTCGACTTCCCATCACATCAGTGGCAGCATTAGATTCTCATAGGAATGTGAACCCTCTTGTGAACTGCACATGCGAGGGATCTAGGTTGCATGCTCCTAATGCGAATATGAAGCCTGATGATCTGAGGTGGAACAGTTTCATCCCGAAACCATCTCTCCCACCCCCAGGAAACCAATCCCTGGTGCCAAAAAGGTTAGGGACTGCTGGTCTGAAAGTTATGAGGTGTCTTGTCATTTGTGGGTAGCCATGTATAAGTCTCTCCAGAGCCATATTTTCCTTCTTTGTTATTATTATTTTTATTGTTTGAAACGGAGTCTCGCTCTGTAGCCAGGCTGGAGTGCAGAGGCGCAATCTCGGCTCACTGCAATCTCCATCTCTTGAGTTCAAGCGCATCTCCTGCTTCAGCCTCCTGAGTAGCTGGGACCACAGGCACAAGCCACCATACCCAGTTAATTTTTGTATTTTTAGTAGAAATGGGGTTTCACCATGTTGGCCAGGATGGTCTTGATCTCTTGACCTCGTGACCCACCTGCCTTGGCCTCCCAAAGTGCTAGGATTACAGGCGTGAGCCACCACACCTGGCACAGAGCCATGCTTTCTATTCTGTTTTTATAAAAGCACATGCTTTTGTGAATTTTCTGCCCCCTCACTTTCCCTCTCTAGCCAGGAGGCTTCTTTACCTCTGTCTGGAGAAATAGCTACCAGCTCTGCCCTGGGGAACTTACAGCATTGTATTCCTGGAGGCAGTTGGCCCAGAATCACCACATGGCAAATGGTGCCCTATACTTTTTGTGTGGACCTCCTGCCTGTGTTTTAATTCGTCCTTCCTCAAATCTCTGATAAAGTGTACCCCAGACTCCTAGCTAGAATTCCTCATTTCTGATGTGGATCTCCCGGATTTGACTGCTAGCTCTCCCTTCATGTTCTGGTATCCCTCAAATCCTTTGAATAGGACACGTATGGACAGTTCTCAATCAGAGACCGGAGTCTTCTGACCTTTTTAAGTTAGCGAAATCTACGATATATCTGGATTCCGTGCTTGATCTATTACTCTCCACTCACAAAGCATCTGTGTGATTCATCCGGAATCTGTAGACCTCCAGGAGGTCTCATCCATCACTCGCTCTGATCTTTAAGAGCTGCTTTTGCTCTCAGTCGGGGCCGACACTCCAGCATCCTCCGTGCTGGGCTTACTGAACAAACCTTGCCCTGCTCCACTGACATTCCATAAAACCTGGACTGTTCAAGTTTAGGTTCATGTGGTGTCTCACCTGCCTTTGGATTAGAAATAAAATAATTGAAGGGTCTTTTTTAATGACATTTTTGCATCTGAGTGCTTTGTTTCTGCAATCACTGGTCACTTGTACGAAGTACCTCATAGGTTGTTTTCCTTTCTGTGGTGTGAAAAGGTGAAAGGAAAGGAAGGGAAGAAGCAATTTAGCTGTCAGTTTCCAGGAAGAAAGGGAGTGATCATATAATGAACCCATCTTAAGTTCTATGTGTTAACATAGCTAGCAGTGTTGTGGGGAGGTCAACATTATCTCCACTTTGTAGACCTAGAAACAGGTTTGGCGAGGTTGGACACTTTTCGAGGGTCTTGGGATTAAGAAGAGTGAATCTGGAATCAGGAAGCAGACCTATCTGTTACCTAAGTCCCTCCTCTTTCCTACTACCTTAATGGGAGTTTTGTACCCTAGAAATACTTATTATTTTCATGTGTAAGAACAGGCACATTTTGGCCTAAAGTTCACTAGGTCAAAAGGCACTAACCTCTTAGAGCAATTTTTTAAAATCTGCTCACTTCCAGTGTATTTAGTGCCTCCATGCACAGCAACCTACCTGGCTTCAGGGTCAAATACAGCTCTTGCTTCTGGGCACCTATAACACAAATAAGGAAATAGCTCATACATGTCTTTTAAAAATTAGGCAACTGTGATAGGATCCATAAGCAGGAATTCAAAAGAAACAAAGGTTAAGAAAAAATAGCCAAAAGTTGCTGAGATCGGTGTGGAACTAAGTAGCAGATTTTTTTTCTCTTTTTTGAGATGGAGTTTTGCTCAAGTTGACCAGGCTAGAGTGCAATGGTGTGATCTCAGCTCACTGCAACCTCTGCCTCCCTGGTTCAAGCGATTGTCCTGCCTCAGCCTCCTGAGTAGCTGGGATTACAGGCATGCACCACCATACCCAGCTAATTTTGTATTTTTTCTGGAAGAGATGGGGTTTCTCCAGGTTGGTCAGGCTGTTCTTGAACTCCTGACCTCAGGTGATTTGCCCATCTTGGTGTCCCAAAGTGCTAGGATTATAGGCATGAGCACTGTGTCTGACCATACAGTAGCAGATTTTAAGGGGATGCTGGGTGGTGGATATCCCAGCTGCAATGGGAATGGGCTTGGCATATTTACAGGATCATGAGTAGTCAGGCTGAAAGGTGAGGAGGGATTTTGAAAAGTCAAAAGAAACTGATGGCTGGGTACAGTGGCTTATGCCTGTAATCCCAGCACTTTGGGAGGCTGAGGTGGATGGATCACCTGAGGTCAGGAGTTCGAGACCAGCCTGGCCAACATGGGAAAACCCTGTCTCTACTAAAAATACAAAAATTAGCTGGACATGGTACATGCCTGTAATCCCAGCTATTCAGGAGGCTGAGACAGGAGAATCACTTGAACCTGGGAGGCAGAGGTTGCAGTGAGCCAAGATCACTCCACTGCACTCTAGCCTGGACAACAGAGCAAGACTCTATCTCAAAAAAAAAAAAAGGAGATTGAGTTTGATTGGAAACATTGTTGCCCATTTGAATGCTAGACTATATCATTGCCCTTATTGGGGAGCCATATTTTTACCTAAAAGAGTTTAATGAAAGCAAAGAGATCATTCTAGGTCTGGTATTTAGGATGGATTATTTCACAATAGGTACTGCTAAAACCAAGAAGAATAATTGAGAGGAAAGCTGTGATAAGATATTTTTATGATTGCTAACAACTTTCTAATTTATTTAGTTGATTTAAGAAAAATTACTCTATTATTTTGAAAAACCACATGCATTAATTTTAATAATTCACATAATGCAGCCAAATACAAAGATGAAAAAGAACAATTGTAACAATTCCCATATTCTGTAAATCAATTTCATCTTTAAATTCATCAGTCCTCCTAGCCGATTGGCTTTTATCATATCTCTTTAATTCCTAAATTTTTTATTTTGATCCAGTTCTCAGGTATTAATTCCATTGTTAAGAAACTTTCTTAAGAAAACTCAGGTTCTGTCTTGTTTGGGAATATCAGCTAGTTGCCTCTATATCTGATGGAGATTTTTCTGTCATTCCTTTAGAATATGTATCTATATTGGTTTTCATCTTCTGGCATTGAATTAAGCTTTAGAAAAATCTAACATCAGTCTATTATTTTTCCCCTTATTATTATTTTTTTGTTCTTTGTATGGATACCAGAAGAATTATTTAGTTTCCTTTAAGTTTCAACAGCTTATTTAGGCTATGTCTGATGTTGACTGTTCTGCTATCATATTTTTCCTGTAACACAATGTGCTTTTCTTAATATTTAAGAATCAAGGTTTGCTTTTTTATTCATTTTAGAGAGTTTTTGATATGATTTTGATGTATTTTATGCTATATTTATTATATCTCTGCTTCAGGGACATCAATTATCCTTGTGTTAGATCATCTTCTTTCTATACCTATTGATTTCTTTTTGGTTGTACTGATCTTTGCTTTTTAAAATTTGCATTCACTTTTCATCTGATTATTGCAAGTTTTCTCTGTCAGTGACTCCATTTTTAGCAGTCTGTTCTCATTTTTTCTGTTTCTGATTTACTTATGCTTAATGTCATTTATTTCATAAACTTTGCAAGCTACCTTTTAATTTAATTTTCTTTTTTTATAATGTCACCTTTTTTTTTTGGAAACAGGGTCTTGCTCTGTTGCCCAGGCTGGAGTGCAATGGCGCAATCTCAATTTACTGCAATTTCTGGCCTCTGGGCTCAAGCGATTCTCATGCCTCAGTCACCTGAATTGCTGGGATTATAGGGATGTGCCACCACACCCAGCTAAGTTTTGTATTTTTAGTAGAGACAGGGTTTTGCTATGTTGGCCAGGCCAGTCTTGAACTCCTGGCCTAAAATCATCTGCCCACCTCAGCCTCCCAAAGTGCTGGAATTAAAGGCCTGAGCCATCATGGCTGGCCTGTTTTATTTTATCTTTAACTGACACATAATATTTGTACATATTTCTGGTGCACAGCATGATACTTTGATATATGTATACAACGTGTAATGATCAAATCAGGGTAATTAGCAGGCTCATCATCTCAAACATTTATCACTTTGTGGTGAGAACATTCAAAATCCTCTCTTCTAGCTATTTTGAAATATGAAATGCTATTGTTAAATATATTTGCCCTCCTGTGTAATAAAACATTTTTTTCTCCTCCTGTGTAATAAAACATTTTATAAAATAAAGAATCTTTTTTCCATTGCTTTAAAAAAAAAGAAATCCATCCATGAAAACATTGCCACTGATGCATCTGGCCACTGTGTTCAGTTGACATGGTATGCTGTAGAAGTTATATTTCTCTAGAAGAAATTTTGGCATGGACAGTTTTTCCAGCATCTATTTCAGTGTGCATTTCCAAATGAGAAAACTGGAACATCATGCATGTGCTCTTCAACAAGCTGTCCTTGTTTGTCTACAGCTCTATAGCAGGCCAAATCGACTCTTGTCTGGTGTGCCACTGTACAAAGGGGACGTGCCGACCCAAGATAAATCTGCAGTTACGTCTTTGCTGGATGGACTGAACCAAGCCTTTGAGGAGGTTTCATCCCAGGTAGGGCCGTGTTATCAGTGTGCTTGGCTTGGTTTGTAAGAATCTTGTTTTGTTTGTATTAATTTACCTGGCCTCTGTGAGACTGTTCCATCCACCCCTGAGCATGAATTGAGACCCAACACTAGTGATGAGTGTGGAAACAAAGAGCCACTAGACCCTGGAGTCCCATCCTGTTTCTTTTCCTTTTTTTTTTTTTTTTTTCTCCAGGCAGAGTTTTGCTCTGTCAACCAGGCTGGTGTGCAGTGGCACAACTGTCCTCCTCCTGGGCGGTTCAGCCTCCCAAGAAGCTGGAACTACAGGCACATGCCACCACACCTGGCTAATTTTTATATGTTTTAGTAGAGATGGGGTTTCACCATACTGGCCAGGTTGGTCTTGAACTCTTGACTCAAGTGATCTGCCTGCCTTGGCTTCCCAAAGTACTCAGGTTACAGGTGTGAGCCACCATGCTCGGCCCCATCCTGATATTTTTTCTGGATTCTCAAAACACTGTAATTGATTATTTGTCCCTGTTGTGTGTTTCCCAGAGTGGAGGGACAAAGAGGCAGAGTATACACTTGGAGCAGAAGTTGTATGATGGGGTCTCAGCTACCTCTACTTGGTTGGATGATGTTGAAGAACGTTTATTTGTTGCCACAGCACTTTTGCCAGAAGAAACAGAAACTTGTCTCTTCAACCAAGAGGTAAGTTTGTAGTTCCTGCCTGTGCGTGTATAATGTTACAAAGCACTTGACATTTTGATAGGATAATTAATTTTATGCATAAAGTCAGACATAAATCAATTCTAATAATGTAGAACATAATTGCTTAAATGCAGAAACATCTCAGTGATATTTATATTTTGCATTTTCATTATTTGTTTTGTGTATGTAAAAGGGAGAAACGGGAAACTCTTTGTAGAAATACTGTTATGTATCACAGATCCTCCAAATATGAAACACATGCTTTAAAAAAGTACCAAATTCCTAAATAGCACTTTCCAGTGCTCATTATGATTAGTGAATGAGGTAAAGTCTCTGAGAGAAATTGCTTCAAGAGCAACTTGCCTGAAATGTATAGAAGTATTTGAAAGAGGTTCAAGTTGTCTTAGGTCTAATTATTACTAAGCAGTCAGAGAGATTTAGTTGACTCTCTATGAGAAAATAACTTGCTTTGCATATCGATTCATATATATAAACACTGAAAAATGCTCTTTTATTACCTCTAGATTCTTGCCAAAGATATTAAGGAAATGTCTGAAGAAATGGATAAGAACAAGCACTTGTTTTCCCAAGCTTTTCCTGAGAATGGTGATAATCGCGATGTTATTGAAGATACATTGGGTTGTCTCTTGGGCAGGTTATCCTTGCTAGACTCAGTAGTGAATCAGCGATGTCATCAGATGAAAGAAAGACTTCAGCAAATACTAAATTTCCAAGTAAGTAAGACATTATCAAAGACACTTGACCATTCTCTAGGTATTCAATAGTAGTCGGTCACGAATCTGTGTTACAAACCTGGTTGTCGTTTTTTAAATGCATCGTGAAGAACAAGAGCATTGTAGAAAATGAAGAAGGTTGTATTAAAGAATTAGAAACTAAAGATTTTATGCTCCTAGAAATGGAATGTTGAGAAAACCACCCACTTCAAACTAAGGACTGAATAGAATTATAAATTCAATCAATAAAAGTCAAATTTATGGCTCATTATAATTATAATTTTTAGTTGGTAATGCTGGAGTTTAAACACATTGCTGAAGAATATGCAGAAAATGGCCAGGTGCGGTGGGTTCACACCTGTGATCCCCACATTTTGGGAGGCCAAGCCAGGTGGATCATTTGAAGTAAGGAGTTTGAGACCAACCTGGACATGGTGAAACCCTGTCTCTACTAAAAAAAAAAAAAAAAAAAAAAAAAAAAAAAAAAAAATTAGCCGGCTATGGTGGCGCAGGCCTACAAGTCCAGCTACTCGGAGACTGAGGCAGGAGGGTCACTTGAACCCAGGAGGCAGAGGTTTCAGTGAGCCAGGATTGCACCACTGCACTCCTGGGTGACAGAGTAAGACTCTTATCTCAAAAAAAGAAAAAAAAGGATATGCAGAAAATGTTGGAATATAGAAAGGGCCATAGACTCTAGTACCTAAGAGTCTTTGGAAGTGGCTGTGGTCTAACTACTTCTACCTGTGTTAAAATGTACTGCATTACTTTCCAATCCTAACTCATCAGATTTAGTGCCTTTTAACCCCATATTAGAATTTTTTTTTTTGAGTTGTAGGCTCACTCTGTAGCCCAGGCTAGAGTGCAGTGGCGTGATCTCGGCTCATCGCAACCTCCGCCTCCTGGGTTCAAGCAATTCTCCTGCCTCAGCCTCCAGAGTAGCAGGGATTACAAGTGCCCATTACTGCACCCGGCTAATTTTTTGTATTTTTAGTAGAAATGGGGTTTCACAGTGTTGGCCAGGCTGGTCTTGAATTCCCAACTGCAGGTAATCTGCTGACCTCAGCCTCCCAAAGTGGCAGGATTACAGGCGTGAGCCGCTGCACCTGGCCCCCATATTAGAATTCCTATTGCATGAATTCTTAGGAATTCTTAGGAAACTTTTCCTATGACTAGAACAAATGCAAAAGCTGCTGATAAACTTTTAGTCCTGATTTTTCATTCCTAATAAAAAACACCTTTTCCGAATGCTTAAGTATTAATTGAATGTAATCGAATGTTATTTTTAAACAACATGGAAGATTTATAAAATTGAGACATGTCATTAGGGCCAAGAGTTTGATGTAGATTTTTTATTTGAAAAAAAAATCCTATAAAGTGTCAAATAAATGTAGCATTAGCCAAGAAACATGGAATTTTCTAGACATTCATTTAGAGGCACAAATTTCCACTCCCTTCTGGCAGTCTACATTCTTAAAGGCACAGAGTAAAACTCACAAACATTTGAATTTCATTTTTTTATTCACAAAATATTTTCTAATATTTTTTGCAACATCCTGCAAACATTGTTCTAATATTAATTTTCTAAAATCAGAGCAGTAAAAATTGGAAATGTAGTCCCTGAAGCTAACAATTTGGGCTCGAATTCTGGCTTTGTCACTTATTGCTGTGTCACTTAGCAGCTTGACTTCCCTGAACCTTGGTATCCTCAACTATCAAATCATACTCATATTAATTGCCTCATAGACTGTGGTGAGGATGAAGTGAGTTAAGATGTGTTTAAAATACTCTGAACAGTGCCTGCTACATAGTAAGCACTCAGCAAGTTTTATTACTGTTATTGCTATTCACAGTAGTAGTATAAGAGATATAGGATCAAAAACCAAGAGAAAGATTAAATTACTTCAGTGTTACTCAACCATTAAAAACTAGAGGCAGGATTTTACTCAAAGAATATTTTTTGTATTTTACCATATTAGGGCGATCGCAGGAGAGATGGAGAATATGGGCCTTCATCAGAGTCTTTTTTTCCAAAACAGTCTTTTTTTTTTTTTTGAGACAGAGTCTAGCTCTGTCACCAGGATGGAGTGCAGTGGCGTGAGATCTTGGCTCACTACAACCTCCACCTCCTCTGTTCAGCAATTCTCCTGCCTCAGCCTCCCGAGTAGTTGAGACTACAGGCACATGCCACCATGCCCAGCTAGTTTTTCTTTCTTTTCTTTTCTTTTTTTTTTTTTTCTTCTATTTTGGTAGAGACAAGGTTTCACTGTATTGACCAGGATGCTCTCGATCTCCTGACTTCAAGTGATCCGCCCACCTCAGCCTCCCAAAGTGCTGGGATTACAGGTGTGAACCACCGTGCCCAGCTCAGTCTCTTAACTTTTATCCAATATCCTTTGCCAGTTAACGGTGCTACCAGCAACCCAGTCTTGTCCGTGAGTCAGTGGCACAGTTAGTTACTGCCCCTCAGATGCTCAAGTCAGAATCCCCAAATTCCTCAGCAGTCCCTCTTGCTCTCATTTTTTGTGAATTGCATTCAGTGTCTTTAGTACTTCCATACTTTTAAATTTTGTTAGTAATTATCACCAGGCACAGTAAAATGCGAATTAGGCATGAATGCTCTGGAACTTATTTTGTTTTAAGGATCTAAGAGAAGAACATGGAATCATGGAATTCGCTTTAAATCACGTTCTCTATTTTTCTTCTGCCAACAAGTTTCTATGATTTGGTGGCCAGCTCACGAATCGAAAGACATTTCAAAGTATTCGTATTCCAGTTTAATTGAGAGAAAGTTTCCAATGTTAACATAATTAAAGGTCAAGTCACAAAGCTTTATTTTATTTTATTTTTTCACTTTGCACCAAACACCTGGTATGCTGTCACTGCTCAGCAGTTACTGGAAGGGCATGCCTTCATTCTGAATTTAATCTTTGAGGATTAGCTTTTGCCAGACTGCTAACATTATTCTATACCAAAAAGACTAGTTGGAAGGATGCATAGATGTTATGTAGATGTATGTTACATATATGAAATCACAAGAAAGACAATTATGAATCACTCCATATTCTTAAAAATTTTACCCATGGATGTAACCTCAAATAAATTCCCCAAATATATGATTATGTATTTCAAATTATTTTAAAAACTGGGAAATGAATGAAAGAATTCTTTTTTTTTTTTTTTTATTTGAGATGGAGTCTCCCCAGCTTCCCAGTTTCCAGTGATTCTCCTGCCTCAGCCTCCTAAGTAGCTGGGACTACAGGCATGTGCTACCACGCCTGGCTAATTTTTGGTATTTTTTTTTTTTTTGTAGAGACAGGGTTTCACCATATTGGCCAGGCTGGTCTTGAACTCATGACCTTGTGATCCACCCCCCCGCCCCGACTTCCCAAAATGGTAGGATTACAGGCGTGAGCCACCGCACCTGGCCTGAAAGAATTCTTTAATGAATGAGTGAGGCAACACAACTGATTTTATTTATTTTATTATTTATTTGTTTGTTTGAGAGGTTTGCTCTTCTTGTCCAGGCTGGAGTGCAATGGGGCAATCTCAGCCTCCACCTTCCAAAGTGCTGGGACTATAGGCATGAGCCACTGTGCCTGGACACAACTGATTTTAAAGCTTGAAACTTTCTACAAATCTGCTTCTCAATGACTAGAATCCTGCCCCTTTTTGCCCTGCCAATAATTCCAGAGACTGTAAGAAAAAAAAATGATATATTTTATGTTTGTAATATAGAGATATCACAAGTGTAATAATACAAAAATAGTTACACTATTAGTATTTTTATTTTTAAGAAAATATCAATATCCATGTGATTTACTGGCACCTCATAAAGTTTTTATTTAATAATTTTTAAATCAGTCATATTCTTTGCTTTACTGTCTTCTTGACTAGTCTCTCCCAATAATTAGTCTGACTTCCAGAAATGTGAACTCTGTGTTTTCCTGTTACCCTGAGTAGAACATAGTTAAGAGAGAAAATATACTATTGAAAACATAAAAATGGGACAGGAGCTCATGCCTATAATCCCAGCACTTTAGGAGGCCGAGGTGGGCGGATTGCCTGAGCTCAGGAGTTTGCGACCAGCTGGGCAGCACAGTGAAACCCAAGTCTCTACTAAAATGCAGAAAATTAGCCACACATGGTGGTGTGTGCCTGTAGTCCTAGCTACTTGGGAGGGTGAGGCAGAAGAATTGCTTGAACCTGGGAGGTGTTCATTTAGATTAACTGGACTAATGTCCTTATTCATACATATGTAGATGATGCAGGCTTCTGTTCAGATGAATGCACAACATCTTTTTCTAGGCTTAAAATCAGGTAAATATGTCTGGGTGTGGTGGTTCATGCCTGTAATCCTGGCACTTTGGGAGACCGAGGCAGGTGGATCACCTGAGGTCAGGAGTTCAAGACCAGCCTGGCCAACATGGTGAAACCCCATCTCTACTAAAAATACAAAAATAAATAAAAATTAGCGGGGCATGGTAGTCAGCGCCTATAATCTTAACTACTCAGGAGGCTGAGGCACTAGAATCACTTGAACGCTGGAGACGGAAGTTGTAATGAGCCGAGATCACGCCATTGCACTCCAGCCTGGGCAAAAAGAGCAAAACTCTCTCTCTCTCTCTCTCCTTCTCTCTCTCTCTCTCTCTCTCTCACACACACGCACACACACACACACACACACAAAAAAAAAAAAAAAAAAAAAAAACATCAAAAACAGATAAATATGTGATAGCTTTAATGGCCCGTATGACCTTACCCTGAACACAGTTGAATGATACAGGCCTAATAACTCATATGTAAAACTATGGTTTCTAGTATTTTTCCAGGGCTGTTATCATCATTTCATATTTCATATTTAGGCCATGAGGCTTGCAGATTGATTTGAGATTTGTTTAGTGGCAACTATTCTGGTTCTCATGTTAAGCACTGTATTTTCAATTTTCTATTTTTTACTGTATAATGCACCCGTTATTTTGCGTTTTAGCTCTGCATTTGCATGATAAAGCCTTCATGTGTCCTATAAGGACATCTATAAGATGTTTTTCTTCCTTGGTACGATTATCCTTCTCCTTATTAGACAGTCAGAATGCTTGCAGGTTGCACGATCAGCCCCTGGTGAAGATGTCATGAGTTGAGCTTTAACCTCTGATGAATATATATTTGCTGACTATTACGAAATGGAACTTATTTGTTGATATTTCAGAGAAAATTTAAATATTTTGGTACTTTTTTTTTGAGACAGGGTCACTCTGTTACCCAAACTGGTGTGTAGTGGCACGACCATAGCTAACTGCAACCTTAAACTCCTGGACTCAGGGGATCCTTCCGCTTCAGCTTCCTGAATAGATAGGACTGCAGGCATGCCACTGTGTATACCTTTTTTAAAAAAATCTTTTTGTGGATACCAGGTGCACTTTGTTGCCCAGGCTGGTCTTGAACTCCTGGCCTCAAGTGATCTGCATCAGACACCCGAAATTCTGATATTACAGAGATGAACCACTGCACCTGGCCAATTCTTTTTTACAATTTAAATATTCTTCTAATTTATTATTCCCCCAAAATTCTAATAGTTATCTCCTTTTTGTACAAATCTAACTCAATATAAATATATTTGGACATTTATATGAGTAATATTTTTGAACAAAATACCTACCAAAATATTTCTGTGTTGTCTCTTCACATGTTTTTGATCATCATGAATGATAATTATTTTTTAAATTTCTGAACGGCTTTTTTAGAGCTTGTGCAAATTCTCTGAAGACGGAAGAAGCAGCTGAGGGAGGGAGGAGAGAAGAGAGAGCAAAATGGAAATCGTAGGCTTCTTAAGAATCATATTCTTTCCATACCAGGATAATGCCTATAGGTTATTTCTCTAGATAAGAGCCATTAACATGATATTCCTGTGCAATGTTTGAATGTGCTGATTTATTTCAGATGTAATGAGATTAGGGTGACAAGTATTGCTTTTTACATGTACGCTTCAACTTCATTTGTACTATGTAGGAAATACTTTGGGTAACAAATTCTTCAGGAGTCAGTTCTAGCACATAAGTAATTGTTACCAGTTCCTTTTACTTTCTCATAGCACAGTATCGTTTCTTCTGTAAATTAAACTTTTATGACTCTATACTATTTCTAAGAATCTGTGCTATGTTTACAAGTATTTGGGATTCCCTGTTACTCATTTTGAGTCTTCCTGTTGCCTTCCTCTTTAGAATGATCTGAAAGTGCTGTTTACATCACTGGCTGACAACAAATACATCATTCTGCAGAAGCTGGCAAATGTGTTTGAACAGCCCGTGGCAGAACAAATAGAGGTATTTACAGATGCCTTTTTCTAGAAGAGCAAATGCATGGAGGTGATGTGACTTACTATGAAATTTTAAATATTCTATGAAAGATTAATGGCTCACAGTAGCACTTTTGTTTGTAGTATTTTTGTTTTCGAGTACTGGGTTTGAATAATATACCAGGTGACATTGACTCTGTCACTTACATCTGCAGAAAACTAGGAAATGTGAGCTGGGAAAAGGTATCCATGACAGATGCTGACCTGAGGGAGTTTGCCACCCAACAATGAGATTAGACATGAACCTCAATGACATAGGGCAGAAAGTCACACTGTCCTGGGGGAGGTACTGATAAAGCACTGTGGATACTCAGACCCTTCTGGCCTCCAGCAGGGATAGGATTAGGGAAGCTTTGTAGAGGGAAATTTGAACTGAACTTGAGAGTTTGGACACATAATGACAGGAAAGAAAGGTATGAAGGTAAAGAGGACAGCAAGAACAAAGGCATACATTTTTAGAGAGTTCTGAGCACTTAGGGGAGAAACACAAGTAATCCTATTTTAGCTGAATGTAGGGTAAATGAAAATGATTGAGGAGAAACAAGATTGGGTGTATACATTTCAGGCAGTTTGTGGGGCCTATTATATACAGAGGCTTTGGACTTTATAAACTAGTAGTCTATACACTTTATTGATTACATGCCTCATTTGCTTAAAAAATAACATGCAGCATAGATGTATGTATATTTATTTATAAATTATAAGCAATTTATTTATTATAAACCACAATTAAATTCAGCAACATTCATTTTCAATTTTTGTTTGTGTACATGCTACAACAAAAACGGAAAATGAATGTGGTTGAATATAAATGAAAGATGTAGTGATTCATCCTGGTAGATTGTGTACACTTTGGGTGTTTAGACTCAGCTGGGAGACCCCAGCCATGGAAAGTTGTAGGAGATGTTTGCAGGTAAAATGAATCACAGTTCTAGATCCTGCTTCTGGATCGTTTACATGACAGTGCATGGGTTAGGCAACAGGAGATCCGTCATACGGCTTCATATAACTACACTGAAGAGAAAGAATGACCCAAACTGGCCTGATGGCATGAAAATGGGGAGGAGAGAAGAAATGGGAGGGATATTAGAGTATCTCCTGTGTCATAAGCTATGTAATTATGAAAAGTAAGTATTTTAATAGAATTTTCTGATTTAATTTTAGTAGACTTCCCACAAATCTATGGATAGACTATAGAGAATCATCTGACATACTGTGTGTGTGTGTGTGTGTGTGTGTGTGTGTGTGTGTCTGTTAAAAAACACCTCCCAAAATAGTTTGCAAAATTATATGTGTGTGCTTTTCTTTTCATTTAATTATTTAAAAAATATATGTGTATGTATATATTTGTAATATGGAGATGGGGGTCTCACTTTGTTGCCTGGGCTGGTCTTGAACTCCTAGGCTTAAGCAGTTCTCCCACCTCAGCCTCCCAAAGTGTTGGTATTACAGGTGTGAGCCACTGCATCCAACTGTGCATTTTTCTTGACCATAATTTCATCTACTCTTTAAAGAGATTTCTCATTCCCCCCCCCACCATATTACAAATCATTTTTTTCCTGTCGTATCTTCCACATGAAGGTAACTTTTTTTCCCCCTTGGCTTATAATGTATGTGTGATTCCAAAAAAGACTGTAGAAACTAGTGATGTCTTGCCTTAAATTTCTAATATGACTTATAAGATACGTGACTTTTTTTTTACTAATTTACAAGTAACATTTTTACTTATATTTACTAATTTACAAATAACAGTTTTTACTAATTTTTGACCTATATAACTAACTGTCACAGATAAAGAAATAATTAGATTTTTTCTTTGAATAAATGGAAAGCAGCTAATTAACGTGCTAATTCCATGCCTACCCAACTTGGATTAAAAAGGCAATAACAGCAAAGTGTACAGGGGAAGACACACCTCACTCAATATAGTCATCTCTTGATTCATGCTGTTCCAATGCAGAGCAGTTCTCTTGCCTCATAAGCTCGGTGCACAGTTGTCTTCTTGGATCTCCCTTCACCACCATCATGAGGTCCTGTGTTGGATCTTCTCTTTTCTGAGTCCCAAGTCTTTCTCTTTACTGCACGACTTCCTTGTTTGGTTAGTGCACGTCCTTTCTGAGAAAGGGTGCATGATAAATGTATTTTTCCAGATGTGTGTCTGAAAATGTTCATATACCATGCTCTCACTTTATTGATGGCTTTGCTCTTTTTATGTTATTTGTTGGATATGAATTGTTTCGGAGTTTCAAAGCTCTTTCTCCATTGTTTTCTAGCTCCCAGTGTTGTCTTGAGGAATCTAAAAACATTCTAATTCCCAAAGGTCCCCAGTGCCCTGAAATTTCACAATCACATGCCTTGGGCAGGATCTATTTTTATCCCCTGGACTAGGAGCTCAAAGGGCTCTTCTGATTTGGCAGCTCTCATCTTTCTGTTCTGGAAACTTTTCAATGATTTATTTAATACGTTTCTTTCCTCCATTTTACCTTCTTCTTTTCTGGAGGACTCCTTCTTGTCGGATGTTGCATTCTCTGGTCCAATCCTTGAATTCTCTTCCCAAGAGACCGTTCTCTCTTTGTCTTTTTGCTCTACTTTCTGAGAAACTTCCTCGATTTCAACTCCAGACTCTCATGCTGAGTTTTGCATCTCTGCTCTCATGTATTTGCTGTCCCAGAGCTCATTTTGGTTCTCTGAATGATCTTTTTAATAGTATTTTTGATTTTTTAAATGACTACATTATCATGTATACATTTTCTGGGTATTTAAGGAAGTTCTATTTTTCCTGTATAATCTGTTTTCCTCCAGCTTGCTTTTATTTGTTTGCTTCTGTTAGTCCCCATCTCTCATGTCATCAAAAGGCATATTGAAATCCTTTGTTGTTTGTTTAGATTTAGGATAGAGAACTGCACAGATGAAGGGGAACTCTGTGTGTGGATAGAACATGACAATTTCAGGACTTACTGCAGGATGGTCTCTATGGACCATTTGTTTGTTTAAGAAATCTTCTGTCAAATTATTAGGCCTGTCTTATTGGTGGTTTCAGATATTTTTCCTTCTCCTGTCTGGAGACTAAAGCTCTGGCTGTGGCACTTCTTGCCCCAGGGAGAGAAAACTCGGGGGGCCCCACATTCAGGATTCAGGGAGCATCCAGTTATTTCCTCCCTTGTTTTCAGTCAGCACTCAAACTCACAGCTATGTCCAGTGCCCCTTCATCTGTTTTGCCCTCTCCAGAAAACAAACTTTCATTCTTTTACCTAGGAAGGAAAAGGGAGTATAGGCTAGGAAGGGACATCTATGGGTTAACTGTCCTAAAGCAACTCTTCACTCACCCTCCATACTTAGCACCCAAGGTCACTTCACCCAGCGGTCCATAGATTTCTGTTGCCCTGAATTGGGTGGTGGAGATCCAGTGCTGGTTTAGGATTCAGCTTCCTCATGTTTCCTAAGTCAATTATCATGTATCCTTTTGAATTCTAGCTCCCAACGCTGACATTGTTTTCTTTTCTGTTTCCTTGTCCTTTTAGATTTATGGGGGGAAATATGCCAAAAAACAAGCAAACAGAATATTCATTCTGGCTGTAGGGGGTTTTCAAGAAAGAGAACATTGGATACATATGTTTCATCTGCCATCTGGAGTCTTGTTTTTGTCATCCTTCAGGGACAACCTCTGTTGCCATTTTTCCAAACGCCTGCTTAGACTGCTCCAGGATTCGAGGTCTGGTATCTCCCTTCTCTGATCTCCACTAATGGGGATGAGTTGCATTATCGAGCTTAGTACTTACTTATATTCAGCTTTGCTTTGTTTTCTGTTTACTTTGGCTTCCTAACCAGAACCTCAGCTCCTTGAAGGACCGGATGAGATCTCATTCTGCTTCTACAGACCTCACACTGGGAAGACAAGGCTTAGCAATAGCAGCCACTTGAATACTTGTTGACTGATTGATTTTCCACTTCACAACAAGGAGCACAGATTCCTTGACCATGCTGTAGCATATTTTTTGTTGCCTCACTAAATCTCTCTTCAAAGATGCTCACAACTATGTTTCAAGGACAGCAGAACATGGTCCCCTAGATCTCAGGCAAATGTTTTTTTTTTTAAATACATCCTAAATCATGCTCTTTTTTCCTAGGTGTTTCTTTTCAAAAACTCCCTTTTTTGTTTAAGCAAGACAGCCATTTCTCAGCCCTCTACCCTGAGTTTCTCCTGCCTCATTATCTGTAAGATAACTGCTCTATACTATAAAAAGGGGCCCTTCTCTCTTTTCTATATAGCCTCTAACCATGGCTTTTGGTTTGTTTGTTTTATTGAGATGATTCCTCTTGTATATATTGAGAACGTTTTATGTGGAGAGGAGGAACACAGGATGAGACACGATAACCACAATCTTCCGTGGGGAAACTGTTCATAGGCATTTTAATAAAATGTCTTGAATCTTACATAGGCAATACAACAGGCTGAAGATGGACTCAAAGAATTGGATGCAGGAATCATTGAATTAAAGAGACGTGGTGACAAGTTACAGATCGAGCAGCCGTCCATGCAAGAACTCTCCAAGCTCCAGGTGCAGACTTCAACCAGTAGTGTTCACCTGCAGGGGTACATCAAACTTGAAGCTGAGAAAAAAATCACTTTCTCTGTTTTTCCTGACTTTCCGAATACAACTCATGCCATTTAGTTCCTAACCTTTCTGCCCAGTAACTCTTAGAACATTTTCTGAAGCTTAGCATATTTACTGCAATGAAATGAGTTGTTTTTATGCTTCCAAGAGTCATATTTTTTCTGACAGTTACTTTATTATTATTCTCACGGTTAAACATTGCAGTATAGTTTAGTTGTAGCATATTACTTTCTACTATAGAAAATATAATGATTATCAATCCTACCTAGAAAAATTTTAAAATATTTTCAAATATTATTTTAAAAGCAAATAATCAAGGTAATACTTTTTAGAAAGTGTTTTTTTCCTAAGGCAAAAACTATAGTGTATCGTCCATACATGTTTGAATGGAATAGATACATTATTTCAGTCCTAGAACAACAACAAAAATTAAACTAGAAGGTAGTTGAAATCTAAACAGACTTCTTGTCATCCTTCAGGAATAGAGAATAACACTTTGGGTTAATCTCCTTTCCTAGATCTGACGTTTAGGCAAGTATCTGATATTGGGGTAGGAGGAAGATACTCAGATATTAGCCCAGCAAAATTTAGCATCAGTTAGGCAATGCAGTTACGTTCAATCAAGAAGAAATTGCGTATAATTGTGTACAGTCACACAGACACATGAGTTAGATTTTCTCTGTCTGCAGAACGATTGAGAATTAGTAACCTCAGTCCGTTACAGGGATGTGAGTTCTTTCTTTGAGAAAATAAAATAGACCTTATAAAGAGAACATTTTTATTTTAACTGTATCTCTCCTTTGTCTAACATTTCATGATGTCATAAGCCCACCACCTCCACTTTGTACTTTTTTAGACAGTTTTCCGACAGCACTTAAGCATCAGGTGTAGAGTCAAATGTCATAGCCGTAAATAGGCATTAAAACTGAACTTTTCCAGATTGAAGCATTTTGGCCTGCTAAACCTTAATGCGATACATTAATCAGGTCCATATGCCTCAAATAAATTTTGTGTTTGGTGTGTCATCATCTCCTAAAATGCCTTTCCAGTTTAAATAGTTATTTACTCCACCACATTTGGCAAAAATATTGCCTTCTTCAGTTTGAAACTCTTCCTGCTCACATTAAACTCCCCTGTTTCTCTAGCTCTTTGTTTGAGGGATAGTCCCAAATATGATTGTTATTTAGCAGGAAAATGTTAAGGATACTATATTCAATTGCTCTAAAATTATATGAATATTGAGAACTCTAGAAAAATGGGAATTACATTTTCTATGGCATGTCCCTCAGCCACACGGACAGTTTTTCAACAGTTTTACCCCACATCTCATCACAAACCATTGATACCCCGAGAAAACAGTTGTCCAATCTACCTCATATGTCATTTCTAGGAAACACTTTTGCGTGTCCTTTTAAATCTTAAAATATTAAGCTTATTTTTTATAGACACGTATTTATTTTCTTTCATATTTTAACTTGGTAAATTTTTATTTTGTGATCAATCTAAATTGCATTTCAGTATGTGACATGAGACAAGACTCTACTTTTCTTCAGAGTTGATTTGTTTCCACATTATTTATTGAATATTTATTTTGTCCTTTCACCCATTGACTTCGTAAGTAAATTTTTATGAATTCAGTTTTTTTCAGTTTCTCCATTGTGCCTCATTGTCAGATAAAAGTAAAATGAAATTTAAAACAAAAAGATAAGCATACCAGATAAGATTAATGAAAGAACTAGAACCACCAAGTATCAAGACACTGTGAACAAATATATCCTAGGCATGAGAATAAAGGTCCAGAGGTTATTTTTTTGTGAGACGTGTTTTCAAAGTAAGGCTCATAGGAAAGACAAGCAGACAGCCTGCAGGCAGAACATTTCCATAAGGTGCATCCCTGAAGGTGTTTTCTCGGTTGGCTGTTGGGCCTGGTACGTTGATATTCTTTTCTAAAGTTGCCAGAATTTGAATTGAGAGTGAGTCTTGTGGTCTCTGCTTCTTAGGACATGTATGATGAACTGATGATGACCATTGGCTCCCGGCGGAGTGGTCTGAACCAGAACCTTACACTCAAGAGTCAGTATGAGAGGGCCCTCCAAGATCTGGCTGACCTGCTAGAAACTGGTCAGGAGAAGATGGCAGGAGACCAGAAAATCATTGTGTCTTCCAAAGAGGAAATCCAACAACTACTTGACAAACATAAGGTACAAAACAAAAGAGAGAGAGAGAGAAAAAAAAATGTAGTTAGAAAGCATTCTCTCAAAGCCTGATACATATTTAGTAAAACCTAATATTCTCAGTCTTTTATGAGTTCTTATTTGTATAAGTTATTCTTTAAAATGGTCAAAAAGTGTATATGTAAGCCCACTGGCTTTCAGTAGCATGAAGAAATTATAGAGGATATGTTTCTATAATTTTGTAAATTAAAAAAAAAATAACTTACCTGTAATTTTACTTATCAGTCCCTTACTAGTATTATTAGCCGGGCTTTCTCCCTAGATGAGCTGAAGTCAAAGGAAAACTCAGAGCCTCTCTTCAAAGGAGCCCACTTTCATTCTTCACTCCCACTTTCCCTGGGTTTCCTTTTTGCCCATTTGTCCACCTGGTCCTAGATGCTCTCTCTACCCTCCCTTGTCCTGGTCAAGGACTCCTTGCTCTCCCCTAGAAATGCACAGCTGTCTGATCAGCTCCAGGGTTGGGTTGGTGTCTTTTACATGCATCGTTTAGATCCTCTGACCCTTCACATATGCTCCTCTGGTTGCTGTAGACCTCAGACTTTCTCCCTGGGAACAGCAAGGCCATTTACTATGTAATCAAAGTTAGGAGGCCTGAAATCATTCCATCATTGTATGCCACAGCCAAGTTCAGGTTGGACACTACTCCATAGTAAAAGAATGCCTACTTCACACACACACACACACACACACACGCGTGCGTGTGTGTACACACAGCCTTTTAGACTATGGGAATTTCCTGTAGGGATACTAAAAAAATCCCACTGGGTTATAGAAGTTTAAATCTTCTACCACTGTGTACCTCTCTGGTGGCTTGTAAAGGTGGATTCGTTTTTCTCTTTTTCGAATTGTTCTTCCTATTTTTTCCCAGACGTTTTTGTCCAAAGCTTTATGATTTATTAAAGCCTTATCATTTGACTTTGAAAACATTGCTTTAAAGTTCACAGCTGGTGTTTCTCAAATTGTTGACCATGGCAATAAAAGATTATTCTGAGTTATTCCAGAGGGGAAACTAGGATCAATGAGTATAAATAACAGGGAAATAAACCTCAATAGAAAAAGAACTCAAAAAGGAGTAAGCTGCCATTGAGCAGACAGCCCTTCTGGCTATGAGAAGTCCAGCCAAGGCTTTCAGGGGAGATGGGCTTGTAAAAGGAATCTCAGCTTTCATTGCATGCTGAGCTAGATGAACTTCAAAGTCTCTTCCAACTTTAGGACTCTGTGATTTGATCATTGTTGGTTTAAAATAATAACTGTAGCTTCTACTTACCAGCGCATTTTCTGAGAGAGAGTTCTGCAGTGTTGATGAGAAGTACAGATGAAGCCACAGGTTCAAACCCAAGCTCTGCCATGACCAGCTATGTGATGCTAGGCAACGTGCATAGAGTGGGGGGTCTCAGTGTTCTCATCTGTAAAACTGGAAGCAAAATTCCCTATCTCATACAGGTAGGAGAGTTGTTATGAGAATGAGATTAGTCAGGTAGAGTATTTATGGAGTGCCTAGTAAACAGAAAGCACGCAATTAATGTTAACTGTTACTATCAGTTTTCAGTTCTTCCATTCTGTCGTGGTACTGGGAACCAGAAATGGGATAAACTCCATCTCCTTCCTCCAGGGTCTACTATACATGAACAGTAACATTTCAAAAACATTTGTAGGATGGCACAAGGCCTATAGTTCTGTTATGTTTAGATATAATACAAGGAAAACAAACAAATCTTTAATATCAGTCAGTGCCTATAAAGCTGTGGTTGACAACATGGAATGAGCACAACAAACATTCTAGAAGCTCAGAAAGTAGAGCTTAAGGCCAGCCATGGAGCAAGGAAAGTCATTCAAAGTGTCAAGTGAGAACATCTTGAGAACAGAGTAGAAGCAGAGGCCAAAGGAGGGGAAGGGGAGCTAGTGTGTCCAAAACACACAGAGGTAGATGGAGGTGAGAGGCCGTGCCAGGAGAGTAAGGAAGGGAGATTGCACATGGATGAGGTATTACGAGGGCAGAGGAGTTTTCTCTGTAGCTGGCACACGTGAAGATCTTTGTTTTGGGAGCACTGTGTGTGCAGCATAGCCGGGTATAGAATGCACTTGAGTGGAGAGGCTGGAGAGGCCGATTAGGAGACTAGAGCTCCCTTCTCTGTAGACAGTGACAAGTGCCTGGACTGGGGAGGCCAGTGGGAGTAAGAGGGTATTGCTCATACATTAATTGAGTTCTGTCAGCTTTCATGTTTAAAGCAATGTTTTGTTTTGATTTGTTTTTGAGATGGAGTCTTGCTCTGTCACCCAGGCAGAAGTGCAGTGGCATGATCTCAGCTCACTGCAACCTCTGCCTCCCAAGTTCAAGTGATTCTTGTGCCTCAGCCTCCTGAGTAGCTGAGATTACAGGTGCCCGCCACCATGCCCAGCTAATTTTTGTATTTTTAGTAGAGATGGATTCCACCCCGTTGGCCAGGCTGGTCTCAAGCTCTTGGCCTCAGATGATCTGCTCACTTCAGCCTCCCCAGGTGCTGGGATTATAGGCGTGAGCCACTGCACCCGGGGCACGAAACCAATTTTGATTCTAACATAGTATGTGAATGAGTTTCTGACTTCTTTCTCCCTGAAAAATTGCAGGAATACTTTCAGGGCCTGGAATCTCATATGATCTTGACTGAAACACTCTTCAGAAAGATAATCAGCTTTGCAGTCCAAAAGGAAACCCAATTCCATACAGAGCTGATGGCTCAGGCTTCTGCTGTACTGAAACGGGCTCACAAGAGGGGTGTGGAGCTGGAGTACATTCTAGAGGTGAGACCATTGATGTCATATCTTCTGTGCTGCACATTTCCTCTTGCAACATGGACCTTCAGTGCAAGACGTATCGATCCATGCGGTTTGCCTCATATAACTTCAGAACTAGCTGTGCCCTCAGGCTCAGGACTGCACTTTTCCTACGGCTCCTGTGTTGCTTGTTCCCCGTGTTTCATTCTTCCACAGTGGAAGAACTCTATTATACTGTAAAGCTTATTGCTTGTTTTTGGTTTGTTGTTTATTATTGCCTGGGTTTTTGTCTGTTTTATTTACTCCTAGATCCCTAGGCATTCAAAGTACCTGGCAGCAGGTATTTGGTAAGTGTATTTAAAAAGCATGGGTTTCTACTATTGCGCCTTGTTGCCACTTCAACTGCACAGTAAATGGAGCATACTCACGCTGAGAAACTGCTGACTCATGGTGTAAATTATTGGAAAAGACTTCCACTGATTGTTTTTAAAAAGTTTTTCTAGTTTAAAATAAAATAAAAGTCTGAACTTAGGAATAAGTGATTTGGTATTTTTCTTTCATAGAATATATAGACTATATATACATATTTATAAATATCTGTTTCTTTTGCAAATCTAATGTGTTTTGTTTACTTGTGTTAATTTTTACTGTGGTAAAGAATAAAACCATGCCTACCTGGGCTAGATGTGGTGGCTCATGCCTGTAATCCTAGCACTTTGGGAGGCTGAAGCAGGAGGATCTCTTGATGCCAGGAGCTAGAGACCAGCCTGGACAACATAGTGAGACCCCTATTCCTACAAAACTTTTTATTTATTTTTTATTTTCAAATTGTACGTTAGGTTCTGGGATACATGTACAGGTCATGCAGGATTGTTGCATAGGTACATACGTGGCAATGTTGTTTGCTGCAAATTTTTTTTTTAATTAGCCTGATGTGATAGCATGCACCTGTGGTGCTACTTGGGAGGATGAGGCAGGAGGATCCCTTGGGCCCAGGAGTTCAAGTCTGTAGTCATCCACTACAGTATAGTTGTGCCACTGTACTCCAGCCTGGGCAACAGAGTGAGAGCACATCTTAAAAAAAAAAGTGCATACCAGATACCAGGTACACTGCATACATTATTCCATTTAATCCTCATAATGGAGAAGATAGCTATTATTGTCCCCATTTTAATATATGGAAAAGAGGTACAGAGTTTAGTAACTTACAGTCGTAAAAAGGCTAGTGGCAGATGCCAGAGCCCATTCACAGTGCTTTAAAGGGTCACCATCTGATTACTTGCTTCAAAGCCATATTTGCTTCCCGGGGCAAGCCCCAACACAAACATCTTGGACATAACTTAAAGGAGAATCCGTCAAGCACAGATTCTGCACACAAGGAAGAATGTCTTTCCCTAATGAGGGATTTTTTTTAGCTCACAGACTAATGTTGTGTTTCTAGACGTGGTCTCATCTGGATGAGGACCAGCAGGAGCTCAGCAGACAGCTGGAGGTGGTGGAAAGCAGCATCCCAAGCGTGGGTCTGGTGGAGGAGAATGAGGACAGGCTTATTGACCGTATAACACTCTACCAGGTTAGTGTTACAAGCCACCACATTGCCTTTAGAAACTTACTAATAGTTTTAACAGAATGTAAACAAACTTGCAATCAGTTATTAGTACTCCTACTTTTCTTTCAAGTTATTGACATTAAGAGCAGATAGTGTTTCTGTTGTAGTAGAACATTATTAAAAGTCTTTCTTTTTAATGAGAGCTCTTTTTGAAAATTCAGCCTCCACCAAGCGTTTTCTGTAGTTTATGCTGATGTCACACTATTCTCAAAATAATGACAATTGGCAGTTTTAAATCCACCTAACATCACTACCAAAAAAAAATAACACAAGGAGACCATCTATACTTAAATGTAGATGAAACATCTTAAACTTTTCAATATTACTTGAGTGAGTATAGTTTAAGTTTGAATAACAACAGGTAATGAGAACATTGTAGGTACCAGAGAAATTATAATTCTTAAAAACAAAAATTGCATATCCAAACTTTTAACTCCATAATTTCAATCATTTTAGCATTTAAAATCTAGCCTTAATGAATACCAGCCCAAATTATATCAAGTATTAGATGATGGGAAACGACTTCTGATATCCATCACCTGCTCAGATCTAGAAAGCCAACTAAATCAACTTGGAGAGCACTGGCTAAGTAACACCAACAAGGTGTCTAAGGAACTTCACAGATTGGAAACAATATTGAAACACTGGACCAGGTAACACATGACTGTTTTGTATATTTTTAGATAAGTGCTGCATTGCATTAAGGCTAGTGAGGGTGGGGGATGATGGCTCAAACTGAAATCTCATCACTTGGGGAGGCCAATGCAGGAGGAAGGATTGCTTGAGGCTCATTCACCCTGGGCAACACAGTAAGACCCCAATCTCTATAAAAAAATTTTTTAAAGTACTAGGTATGGTGGCACATGCCTGTGGTCTCTGCCATTGAAGAGGCTGAAGCAGGAGGATTGCTTCAGCCTGGGAGGTCAAGGCTGCAGTGAGCCATGATCATGATATTGTATTCCAGCCTAGTGGATAGAACAAGACCCTGTCTCAAAAATAAGTAAATAAATAAGGCAAGTACATATTAACTTGAAAATGATATGACTCCTCTAGGAACTTACTATATAGTTTGGAAAATAAAGATAAACAGAAAGTCCCCACCTTGGATTCTTGTATAATCATATAAACATATAATTAAAAGTGAGCAGGGAGGCAGGTGTATAAGGCACCTTACTTTGAGTTTCACCCTCCCTTGCCTAATGACTGTATCTGAGAGCTCGCAGTAAAGCCTGAGAGGGAGAGAAAGAGAAAACTTGGATTGAGAAGTGGAGGCTTCTCAAAGGCAATGGGAACCATTCAGGGGGCACGGAGAGATGATTTTTTACATAATGACAGAGTCTATGTCTAAGCCAACTTTATTTCAAAGGACTTTTTATAATTATCATCTAATATTTTTTAAGTAGCATCAATGTGAAGGAGTAGGAGAAAGATATTTTTATACCCAGCTCAAAGACAGGCAAGCAGAAATTCAGAGAGACAGACTTGATAAAGGTATCAACATTAAGAAAAGTTAAGAGTGCCAACCTCATGGATTTTTCTTCTAAATCTTCAGACCTCTTGTTTTAAAACTGTTGGCATTGGTGAATAACGTGAGTAAGCGGAAGATAGGGATTAAATGTTTACTTAATAGACTCCTTAATATGCTTACAGATATCAAAGTGAATCTGCAGATCTAATTCACTGGTTACAATCTGCAAAAGACAGGCTAGAATTTTGGACTCAGCAATCTGTGACAGTCCCACAAGAGCTGGAAATGGTCCGTGATCATCTAAATGCTTTTCTGGTAAGTCTGTGAATCTAAGGCATTTGATTCGGGCCTGTAAGTTAGGCCTGATCCATACACTAGTAGAAAGGAAGTCAGCTATCAGTGGATATACTTAATAAACTAAGCTACAGAGAGTATCTTAATGTTGACTACGTGTGGTCCATCATTATGCAAAATAATAGGGCTCAATGACTCAACATTGCTTCTTTAACATAGTTTTTAGATAGGGGCTTTGTAGTTTGCTTTTATTCGAGGACCAGGGTATGCTGCTTTCATTTTCTTTGAGAGTACTCAGCATAACCCCTCTCCAGGATGCAAAGGAAATTGTTTCATGCACTAAATTTGTCACTTTCCTTTTAATGAATGATCTGGCTATTGAATACTAATGTGAACATTGCTACTTATTTTAGGAGTTTTCTAAAGAAGTAGATGCCAAGTCTTCCCTGAAATCATCTGTGCTGAGTACTGGAAATCAGCTTCTTCGACTAAAGAAAGTGGACACAGCCACACTGCGCTCTGAGCTGTCACACATTGATAGCCAGTGGACTGACCTGCTAACCAATATTCCAGCCGTCCAGGAGAAGCTCCACCAGGTACAGAAGGAAGGATTGGTTTAGTGGATAGTAATTGACTTAAGCTATATGACATAGAAAAGTACATTAATTTGCTTTTGCTCACAAATTTGAATCAACTTTGTCCGAGACACCTGGCCTCTTCTCTCTTCCATTGTATTAATGTGAAAAGTGAGCCACACCACAAAGCCCTACTCCAATGGCATTTCCTCCAAGGATTTCTTTAATGTGTGTATGTGGTTGTGGGTGTATGTATTGGAATGTTTGTCTGGCTTTGTTTAAACTCTGTTTTCTCCTGGATAACACGTGGACCATTACATATACTTTTCTCATAAAGTGAGTGGTTATGAAGATTTATAATGTATATAAAAAAATCTTATGTATAGGAGAGCAACTGGTATTCAGTAGATGTGAATATTTCTCTTATCTGAAAATACACTTACCTCCCCTGAAATCCCAGAACATTTTATCTTTATCTCTCTTTGACAGTCATCACTGTGTATCAAGCAGGATAGCTGTGTTTCATGTACATGCCTAATCTCTCCTAAGAAGCAGCTGTGCATCCCCAGAAGGCGGGAACCATCCCATGCTCATTGCTATATCTTTCAGCACCACATAGAAGTTGATCTACAGAGATTTTAAATGATTGCTTTTGTTCCTCCAAATCATTATAATAAGCATATGCATAAATGTGTGATATGGTTAAGTAAGATTTTGAATTCTAAATACTGTAATTTCAGCTAAGGACTGAGGAAACTGGCTATGCTCTTAGGAATAAATATTAGAGTGCCAAAAATCTAGAAAATGATAGCTTGTAGTGTGGTATTTTTCTTTCTTCTTTTAACATTCCTGAGTCATAATATGCAGCGATTTTACAAGATAATTAATAAAATACATCTGTTGAATGTTTTGTGGTTAATTTTTTTAAAACTCATAAAACTAGTTATAAAATAAGAATAATATTCTCTTCTTGCTGGTGTTTTGATTAATTAGTTAATGTTTATACAATGTTTGCAGTATTGGATGTCAAGCGAACATAAAATGACTATTATTGTTCATCACTTGCCTGATGTTTAATTTGAAGCTTTCAATAGGGGAAGAGCTCCAAATGTCGTTAGGAGTATTATCTCTCTTGGTACATCTTTAAGAATTGTTGTAGGGTTTCAAAGTTAGCAGAAGTTGGGGTTTCCATTTTAATACTTGGGACTTGTTCTATCCCTGACTTGGACAGCTCCAGATGGATAAACTGCCTTCCCGCCATGCCATTTCTGAAGTCATGAGTTGGATTTCTCTAATGGAAAATGTTATTCAGAAGGATGAAGATAATATTAAAAATTCCATAGGTTATAAGGCAATTCATGAATATCTTCAGAAATATAAGGTAATTAAAATTTTTCCTTTTTAACTTTTCATATTTTCAGACCATTTTGTTTGAAAGAACTAAAAAATTCAAATTATAGTAATCAAGTCTTAGAATGTTTCCTTCACAGTGACCGGATAGGTATTCAAGAGCAAGAAAAATACGTTCTCAGTTATAGAAATAGGAAGAAATATCTAGTACTAGGAATGATTTTGAATAATTTTGTGTTGTTCTTAAAGAATTATAGAAATTATAAAAATAAATTTATAAATATTTTATAGTGAGGTTATATAATTTATCTAGTTCTAAATCTTCTACATAAATATGTATATACATACACACATACACATATCTAGGTTTATGTTCATATAAACATATACAAATATATATTCAGCTTCTGAAAATAATGCATTGTGTGAATACAGACAAATTGTGCCGTTTCAACTGAGTTATGGAAGTAATAACATTAATATTGAGGTTACTTAAAGTTTTCCAATTCCTGGAAAAATAATGAGACCTTTATTGTATAGTCTTATTTTCTCTTCTTTTTTTTTAGGGTTTTAAGATAGACATTAACTGTAAACAGTTGACAGTGGATTTTGTGAATCAGTCTGTGCTACAAATTAGCAGTCAGGATGTGGAAAGTAAACGTAGTGATAAGACTGATTTTGCTGAGCAACTTGGAGCAATGAATAAAAGCTGGCAAATCCTGCAAGGTCTAGTAACTGAGAAGGTAAGCCAGTGGCTTGCTGCTGTCCAGATTTACATGAAAACTCTAAGAACAGGCACACTCTGTAAGGAAGACTGGGTTCAATGAGTAGTATAGCCGTATCCCTGAGGGTTAATCACCCTAAACTTTCTTTAGCCTGTTGATTTTCTCTTATACACTTCTGTTCTTTGTATATTTCATGGTGTTTCAGTTTTCTAAAAATGTCTCTCAATTTCTTTTGCCTTGGCTTCAAGTTGACTTTAGTCCTTTCTTGCTTCCCAATAAGTAACAGTCTTTGATTCATACTTCATGAAATTCATTTTTGAGATCAAGCTTGTCCAGCCTGTGGCCTGCATGCAGCCTAGGACAGCTTTGAATGTCGCCCAACACAAATTTGTAAACTTTCTTAAAACATTATGAGATTTATTTTACAATTTTTTTTTTTAGATCATCAGCTATTGTTAGTGTTAGTTTATTTCATATGTGACTCAAGACAATTCTTCTTCTTCCAATGTGGCCCAGGGAAGCCAAAAGATTAGACACCCCTGTTTTAAATCATATATACAATGAACTGTATTTAAGAATTCTTAATTTGTAGGAAATACAGGCTAGAGTAATTAGCATGCCAATGATTTGATTTTAATAAAATAAATTTGCAAATTTCATTTTATTGTGTTTATTCAGATCCAGCTGTTGGAAGGCTTATTGGAATCTTGGTCAGAATATGAAAATAATGTACAATGTCTGAAAACATGGTTTGAAACCCAGGAAAAGAGACTAAAACAACAGCATCGAATTGGAGATCAGGCTTCTGTTCAAAATGCACTGAAAGACTGTCAGGTAACTTGTCCAAGTGGCTAACACGCACTATCTCACAATTTCATGCCATGTGCTAATGTGTTTGTAGGCCTTGAGAGTTGCAAGTTAAATATTTTTTTTAAAGTTGCACTTAGTAACAAATTTTTCTGATTCTGTGAGTTTATAGAGTTTTTTTTTACATTAGATTTCTTCACTTGTTTTTAAAAACTTGAAATTATGAAAATTTTCAAACATACTCATAAGTAGAGAGAAATGCTATATTCCAAGCATCAGATTTAATAATTACCAAGATTTGCAGCCTGGACAACATGGTGAAACTCTGCCTCTCCAAACAACTATAAAAAATCAGCCAGATGTGGTAGTACTGCAACTGTAATCCCAGCTACTCAGGGGGCTGAGAAGGGAGGATTGCTTAAGTTCAGGAGATCAAGGCTGCAGTGAGCTGTGTTTGCACCATTGTACTCCAGCCTGGGTGACAAAGCAAGACCCTGTTTCCAAAAAAAAAAAATAACAACACCTTTTTTTAAAATGGATTTCACAGTAAATACAAATACCAGACATCATGTCGCTTTATTCTTACATACTACAATATATATCTTTGAAAAACATTTTCTTAATGCATCCATAGTATTATCACCACCAAAAGTGTAATAATTATTTTATGTTCAACCCATAATCCTATTTCCTCACTTTTAAAATGTCCTTTTTAAGTTAACTTATTCAAAATTAGGATGCAAACAATATTTATATGCTATATTTGCTTGTTAAATCTCTGAAGTCTTTTGAATTTGTTAAGACCGTTTATGAATGTCACAGAAGCTGCTGATGGGTGCCATGTTCAGGACTGACTTATGAATGTCACAGAAGCTGCTGATGGGTGCCATGTTCAGGACTGACTTATGAATGTCCTTATAATGTTGTTTCATTTGTTCTTCTCTCCTCTGTATTTCCTGTAAATGGAAGTTAGCACTAGAAGCTTGGTTGGATTTCCATTCACCTCCTCTGAGCAAGCGCTTCACAACAGACTTCCTATTAATTATTATTAATCAATACCCTATTATTAATTAATAGGAAGTACCCATTTACTTCCTATTTTGTCACATGGGGAAGTATACAGAGTGTGCTTCCTTTACTGTGAGGGACAAAGATTGAAGGTTCAGGTGAAGCAGTAACATTTCAAATGTTTTTCAGTGACTCAGGGACACACAGTCTTTCCATAGGTCTTCTTGTGTACCCAAAAGAAAAATGAGCTATTGCAGTTAATGCTGTAATAAGATTTTTGAAAATAATTTATGAATTCTTACGATGTTACAGATGATGACAGTTCTCTTACAGTGTTTCCTAAAAACAATTGAAAACTCAACAGTGAAGTAATTATACAGAAAAGCTTCTCTCTGCAAATCTTGTTTTTCTATTCCGGGTTTCAGAAAGAAAGGACTTTGGTAATGATCCCTCTTCCAACCAGCATGTTTTCTGTTTGGAACACATATAAAGAGGGATATATTTAAGCACTTAACCAAACCAAAACTTTTCGGTTTTGAAAGGGAAGAACAGTGCTGGCTCCCCACCTAATGGATTACCATTTTGAGACTGCATAAAATTGATAAAGAAAAACATCATATAGAGAAATACCTTAAAATAATAATAATTTTTAAAAATTTTAGTTTAAAAAAACACCTTGCATCAGAAAATGGGTGCTTGAAGATTGAAGATGAAGAACTATCAGCTAGTCTGATTGCATTTCCAATTTTCCAGAGGCCAGTAGAATTTCTTTTCTTTTTTTTTTTTTTTTGAGACGGAGTTTTGCTCTTGTTGCCCAGGCTGGAGTGCAATGGCGCGATCTTGGCTCACCGCAACCTCCGCCTCCTGGGTTCAGGCAATTCTCCTGCCTCAGCTTCCTGAGTAGCTGGGACTACAGGCACGCGCCACCGTGCCCAGCTAATTTTTTGTATTTTTAGTAGAGACGGGGTTTCACCGTGTTGACCAGGATGGTCTCGATCTGTTGACCTTGTGATCCACCCGCCTCGGCCTCCCAAAGTGCTGGGATTACAGGCTTGAGCCACCGCGCCCGGCCCTGCCAGTAGAATTTCTAATTTAGGCCATAAATTCTAAAATCGACAAGTAAGCCAGAGTTTCAGCTTTTTATTTTTGAGGAAAAAATGTCATAGCTTTTACTGAGTTCCTGAGTTAAAATATATCCGTTGATTTTGAAAGGTCATTCTGAGTATTACAGTTAGCAAAGTGAGTGCCTTCTCATTGCATGGCTGTGATCAACTTTACTGTGGAAGGACTAAAATACTACATTAATATCATTTGCATTTTCTTTTTTTTCCCCAATCCTTTTCTTCCATACTTTGCTTTTTCTCTCTTAGCATCTTTTTCTCTTTCTTAGTATTTTCTGTTTAACATAGCTTATTCTGCCATTTTCCATTTTGTTTCTTTTCCTGTTCTTGTCTTCTATTTAACAGGGAGACCCCTTACCATCTGGAAAATACAGCAGCAGCTTGATGACGCTTTACTGCCTGTAGGACCTAAGTTTTAGTCTTTTGGAGAGTCAGGTCAGACAGTGTCAGGAGGGAAAGCTTAAAGTGTGGTTTAAGGAACTCTGTATTGATGCCAATTCATGATTTCAAATGAAAAGCCATTTCTCTGAAACAAAAGACAAAATGAAAGTAGCCCATATAATTATTTTGGGACATCACAAGTAAATCACAGTGGCCTAACTGGCAGGTTCTATTTGGCTATACTACCAGTCTTGATATAATTGTCATTTTTGATAAATTGCTTTTTTGGACCAAAGTGTGAAATTCAAGCCAGTATACTTAAATTGGTGACAGGATTCCAGCTTTATTTTGTCTAAAAAATCTTGAGTATTTTCCCAGTCTTTTAGAGGTGATTTATTAATTTAAACTAACATAAAACTGATATTTATGAATTAATCCAAGTTAAGAATGTTTTATTATTTCAAAAAATGGTAGGTTTGATCTTTCCCCTTTTTGATGAGAAACAGAATCATCTCTTAATTAAGCAAGGGAAACACACCTTTTTTTTTTTTTTTTTGGGACGGAGTCTCGCTCTTGTTACCCAGGCTGGAGTGCAATGGCGCGATCTTGGCTCACCACAACCTCCGCCTCCTGGGTTCAGGCAATTCTCCCGCCTCAGCCTCCTGAGTAGCTGGGATAAGAGGCACACGCCGCCATGCCCAGCTAATTTTTTGTAGTTTCAGTAGAGATGGGGTTTCACCTTGTTGACCAGGATGGTCTCAATCTCTTGACCTTGTGATCCACCCGTCTCGGCCTCCCAAAGTGCTGGGATTACAGGCTTGAGCCACCGCTCCCGCCCCCCCTGACCTTTTTTTTTTTTAACAAAATATATATTGCAGCCCTGTTTCCCTCCTGGATTTTGCTCTTATGCCAAGCTACATGTGCAGGACATGTTTGAAGTAGTGTGTAAGCAATGGAACATTCATTTAACATTGCTCACTGAGAAAAAGTTAACATCGTAGAAAAATGAGGATAAACTTAATTTCTAGTGGTTGAATTTTAGAATCATATTAAAAACATATTGGAAAGAATGTTTCTGGTCTTTTAATCTCTTTACAGAAATAAAAAGAAAAGTCCTAAATCGTAAATTAATTATATTTTCTATACAACACAAAGGAGCTGTAACCTCAGTAATCACTATATTTATTCTCTGGTTATTATCAAAGCTGTCAAAATATTGACAAAAATTTCAGAGTGGAAATAAGAGAAGAATATGAAAAACAAAAATGATCTCAAGCTGCCAAATGCGTGAGTTTAATTCACCAAGATAAAAATAGCTTCATGAGAATTCAATAGAGAAAAATAAATAAATTTGCACTGAAGCATGGCACATTCCCAAATGGCCAAATAAAATAATATCTTACATTTAGCTAGTTTTTGACAGCTTAAAATATATTTTATATATATTTATCTAATTTTTTCCCTTTGGAGTAAACAGAAAATGCCTCCTTATTTCTATTTTCAAAATGAGGTAGAGACAGATTAACAGGTTGAACCACAATAAAAACAGAAATAAAAGAGGCAAAATAATTTTGAAAGAGGCATGACATTTGATATTAATACAGCAGAGACTGGAATCCTCATTAGCACCTTAGCAGCAGCACTACCCAATTCCAGTCTTAATACCCATGTTTGGATCATGAGAAGAATGAAAATATGTTTTATACAATTGATATATTGGCCAGAGTTAAAGTATTTTGGAATTTGCTCCATTCTAATCTCCAAGAACTACAAATCTATTTTTAGTTCCGAGGGTATACTTCTGAATATGGGACCGTAACCATGCCTTAATGCCTGGCTTGTCATGTGACTCCAATATGGGATTTATATTCCTTCCACAGTTTAAGGTTCAGCTGACTCCCTTCTGGCATCAGGCTGGGAGTCCATAGGCTCAAAAGACTGGGTTCTAATCCACTCTCTGGCCTTTACAGCTATTTGACCCAAGACAGTTTGGATGACTTGATTTTCAATTTATTTATTTGTAAAATGTTGATAGCAGTCTCAGCCTGCTTCACTGGGCTTCTCAAATTTTTGGAGGGCATTAAAATAGGTTATGATACAGGTTCAGTATGAACTCCAGGTATTTCTTTCATTTTGCTTTTCATTCTTGAACATTTTATACTGACAATTATGAATGCATATCCCAAAGAAAATGAGGATTTGACTCATCAAAGAAGCCCAACACCTTTCAGAATTACGTAGAATTCAGAGTATTTTAGAGAGAGAAGACCATAGAGATGACCTTTTCCCATTTGAAATCAGTCTGCTGATTTCCTATCTGAAGAAATTGAGACCCAGGAGAAATTTCTCACCTGCCCAAAGTGACACAGCTTTATAGTAGTAGAAATGTAACTAAATCTCAGATACTAGGGCCCAGACTACCTTCCTATCACCTTTCTTCCTATGGGGTAGGCAGTGTAACTTTTTGAATACTAACATATATGAACTTAATAATATAAATAATATTACAGTCTCTGACATGTATTTCTTTCCTCACAGCCTCTTGAGAAAATTACATAGTACCATTTCCTTACCTGGTAGATTATCAAACTGTACTTTTTTAAAGTTAGACTAATTTGCTATGTGTAAAAAGATGACTTTTTTTTTTTTTTTTGCATTTGAGAATAGGAAGAAGTACTTCCGTAGAGTAACTCTTCTAAAAGAGATAAGCTTTTTGGATTAGTAAAAGATTTTTAGGACATGAAACTGTAATGGCTCAATTTCAGTGCACCCCAGAGTTTCATAATAGAACAATTTAAAGTGACTATTTTTTAAATCTTTCAGGATCTGGAAGATTTGATTAAAGCAAAAGAAAAAGAAGTAGAGAAAATTGAGCAGAATGGACTTGCTTTGATTCAGAACAAGAAAGAAGACGTCTCTGGCGTTGTCATGAGCACACTGCGAGAACTGGGCCAAACCTGGGCGAATTTAGATCAAATGGTAATATTGCTCACAGAGAGCCAGCTCCAAGACTGTGTTTGCCAGCACTGTCCAAACTCTGGGTTTTGGTTTTCCTAAACTAACGGAGTAAATTGAATCTATACATTATGTCTTTTTACCTTTTTTTTTTTTTTTTTTTTTTTGAGATGGAGTTTTACTTTTGTTGCTCAGGCTGGAGTGCAATGGCACGATCTCGGCTCTCCACAGTCTCTGCCTCCTGGGTTCAAGTGATTCTCCTGCCTCAGCCTCCGGAGTAGCTGGGACTGCAGGCATGCACCACCATACCCAGCTAATTTTGTATTTTTAGTAGAGATAGGATTTCCCCACATTGGTCAGGCTGGTGTAGAACTCCTGACCTCAGGTGATCCGCCTGCCTCAGCCTCCCAAAGTGCTGGGATTACAGGCATGAGCCACTGCACCTGGCCACTTTGTACTTTTAAGTCCACTTCATTAACCTCTTTTTTTTTTAAGTCTAGTTTCTGGTGTTTTCTAGAATAAGCCTTTATTTTAAACATTACTCTCTTAATAATCTCATCCATTCGCATGGTGTTAGATAATTCTCAAACATCTGTCTCCTGCCTGGGGAAAGATATACAAAGTGGATATCTGTATCTAAGTGATACAGACCAAACTAAACACTTTTCTGATAGAGATAAAAAAGTATGAGGAAAGACTATCTTAGATGTTTTCTTTTAAGATAATTATCTCAGAGTGTGTGTGTGTGTGTGTGTGTGTGCATGCGCGCGCATACACGCACACATAGGCACACACGTTAGATAGATATGGGTATTGATATAGATAAATTTCATTTTCTGGGACCTGACTACCTAGAATAAAATTGATATCTCTCACATTCTAACAGTATAATCTTGGGTAATTTTCATTACCTCTTAGTGTCTCAGTTTCCTCATCTATAAAATGGGGATAATGATGATACCTATCTCATAAGTTTCTTATGAGGATTAAATGAGTTAATGCATATGAAACACTCATTTAATACAATTCTTAAACTGTTTTATTAAAAGTATCAACCTCTTGTGACTTAAAAAAATATGTATATATATCAGTTGCCCTTTTAAGCGTTTCCACTTAGAACTGAATATTTAAAAGTGTGAAGGGCGTCAATTTCAAAGTTGATACATTTTACATTTTAAATCTTTTTTATTTAGTTTTAGTTTGTTTATGGCACCTGAAACCATGATGGAGTTCTTAGATGGTAATATTTTCCCATCAATGGAATATATATTCCATCATTCTAGACATTATGAAATTATAAGCAATGTTTGTCTTTCCAAAAGGTTGGACAATTACAGATACTGTTGAAATCAGTGCTTGACCAATGGAGTAATCACAAAGCAGCTTTTGACGAGATAAACAGTTACCTCATGGAGGCCAGATATTCTCTTTCCCGATTCCGTCTGCTCACTGGCTCCTTAGAAGCTGTGCAAGTTCAGGTAGACAATCTTCAGGTGAGGAAGTATTTTAACACATCCTTAATCTTCTTTGTAATTTGAGAAAACTGAAAAATGAGCAAATGGAAACATCATCCCGAAACAGTGCCGGATGTTGTTTGCATTTAATTATTTTCTGAGATCTTTAAAATTTATTTTATCTGCATTATTGTAACTTAAGCAAACTTGCCTGTGTGTGCCAAATTCTGGATTAGCTGGTATATAACTAAATGGTTTTCAAGATCTTGTTGTAAAAAATATTCACAATGTATTTTATGCAATGATTGTATGCCCAACTCAACCTCTTTGATTCATTGCCACTGCCTTTTGTCTTCCTTTTCCCTTCTTGTCCTGCATCTCCAAACGTGTTCTAAGGAATGTTCAAATGAAAACAGAGAAAAATGGAAAAAGTGGTAAATGTTTAAACCATTCCGTTGCTTCCATTCAGTATACTATCAGTGGCCTACCCAGCGTGTCCACAGAATCTTCCTTTCTAGCACTTACTGCTTGGTTTCCTGTGGGTCGTTTGTAATTGTGTCCATCTAGAATGATATCCCTGATGTTTGTCTTCAACATAGCACTCTCTCCTGTCTCAGGTCACGGCCCTCAAATTGCTGCTGCCCCCACTCCCCTGTGCACTGGGCCACCCTCACCTGTCACTGCTCTTTCTTCTTGGCTAAAGAACACAGACTATGGGATGGGCAGGGCAGGCCCCTAAGGGACGAGAGGCCAACAAGAGACCAGCATGTGCCCTGCTAACATCTAGTCCACCTCCCTGGTCAGCCAATCAAAGCTTCTGTGTTGCTGACCACAGACACAGACTTTCATCATTCATTCATTCACTCATTCATTCATTCATTCTTTCTTTTCTGAGAGAGAGTCTCACTCTGTCACCTAGATTAGAGTTTAATGGCAAGATCTTGGCTCACTGCAATTCCACCCCTCGTATTTAAGCAATTCTCTGGCCTCAGCCTCCCTAATAGCTGGGATTACAGGTGTGTGCCACCATGCCCGGCTAATTTTTGTATTTTTAGTAGGGATGGGGTTTCACCATCTTGGCCATGCTGGTCTTGAACTCCTGACCTCATGATCCACCCACCTTGGCCTGTCAAAGTACAGGCATGAGCCGATGTGCCCAGCTGACTTTCTTAAGGAAATATCTTTTTTACAGGGGGGTGAGAAAAAGGAAGGACAAAATTTCTCTATATAATTCCTTAACCCTTAAATTTTTACAGATACTAAGGATAACTAAAACTTCTCTTGAGAATAGTAAATTTAAAAGCACCTCTTACAACTTTAAGGAGATTAGAAGTGCTTTTTAATTTAACATGTGTTATGTTTAATATTTGCCAGAGCTGTCTTAAGACCTGAAAGGATTAAGAATCTTTTCCTTGATTATTTTCATTTGAAGGTAATCAGATATTGGTGTTAAATAGTACTCGATTTTTGTAGCCTAATTCATCTGTGGAGTTTTATGAAGAACTGAGTCTATTACCTCAGCACTATTTCCAAGGAAAAACCTTTCTTTCAGTTCCCTTACTGGTCCTTGGTAGAAGACTATTTAGATAGGCTTGGTAGAAGATGCCAAACCTGTCTGATAGATATACTTTAAGCAGTCTTGACATATACAATGTATTCGATGCATTATTATTAATTATAGTCTCCATTCTGTACAGTGGATCACTAAAGCTTATCCCTGCTGTCTACTGGAACTGTGTACCTTTTGATCAACATCTTTCTTTTCCCCATCTAATCCCTTATCTCATGCTCTGATAACTACCATTCTACTCTCTACTTCTATGAGTTCAACTTTGCTAGACAAAAATGGATAAGTATGTGAGGTAATGATATGTTAATTAACTTAATTTATTCATTTCACAATGTAAACATATATCAAAACATTATATCATACTCTACAAATACATACAATTATTATTTGTCCATTAAAAATCTTTTGTTTTAATTAAAACTAATTCTAGACAAGGAAGAACACCCAGAGATAAAACTTGGCAAAGCTGTGCCTTGTTAGAGTCTTCATCATTGGGAGTTTGTGGTAGAAGCACTCTCTTTTATTACATACTAGGTATTACATGCTAGGGTATTGCATACGTAGTATGTGATACTAGGGATGTAATAAAATAGATCAGGCTTTGGCCTTGAGTATCAAAGAGATCCACAGTTTGGCTGATAGCACATTACATTCGCGATTGCTGTGGCTTCCTACCAGACGATGGACAAGAGCACCCTACGTGAGCTTTTCCAGCAGAATTCAAATGCCAGTAGAAGTCTTCATTGCTAAGAACCTCTTCTGATAACTAAAATAACAAAATCCTAAAAAGGAGAATAAATGATGATTTAAAGAAAGCTGTAAAGCACTGGTGCTAAGTCATGCCTGGTTTATATATATGTGTGTACTTATTTAGGAAATCATATACACATTCATTTTAAAGTTGCTTATTACAGTTCAGATCTGTCATGTCTTTTGTGGGTCTTTTTTTGGGCAGAATCTTCAAGATGATCTAGAGAAACAGGAAACGAGCTTACAGAAATTCGGCTCTATCACCAACCAACTATTAAAAGAGTGTCAGCCACCTGTGACAGAAACTCTTACCAATACACTGAAAGAAGTCAACATGAGGTACCGGTGTATGTTAACTTCACCCACCATGAATAAATAAAACTTAGTGACGTTTTGAATTTGAGCTACATAGGTTCTATTCCTTTAAAGTTCACGTTCACAACATTAATTTAAGGATAAATAAATGTAGTCAAGAGATTTAGAAAGAATTAGAACTGCTGTTCTTTTTTTTTTTTGTAAGTAGTTTCAAAATACAATTTTTTTTTATACTTTTAAGTTCTGGGGTACATGTGCGGATCTTGCAGGACTGTTACATAGGTATACACATGCCATGGTGGTTTGCTGCCTCCATCCCCTCTTCACCTACATTAGGTATTTCTCCTAATGTTATCCCTCCCCAACCTCCCCACCCCCTGCTATTACTCCCTTAGCCCCCTCACCCAAAAACAGACCCCAGTGTGTGATGTTCCCCTCCCTGTGTCCATGTGTTCTCATTGTTCAACACCCATTTATGAGTTTCCAAGTTCATCCACATCCCTGCAAAGGACATGAACTCATCCTTTTTTATGGCTGCATAGTATTCCATGGTGTATATGTGCCACATTTTCTTTATCCAGTCTATCATTGATGGGTATTTGGGTTGGTTCCAGGTCTTTGCTATTGTAAACAGTGCTGCCGTGAACATACATGTGCATGTGTCATTATAATAGAACGATTTATGATCATTCCTGTTTCTGCTTTCCATCCTGTCCTTTGATGGCAAACCCAAAGATTGCCATCATCCTCATTACCTACCTTGAAACTGTGACTATGAAACATTCATTTTTATTATGTTAACTAGAAACTATACGTCTATATTCATATGAACTAGGATCATGAAAAATAAAATCGCAAATATCAACATTTGGTGAGAGGTGGTAACCTGCTTATAAGTGTTGGTTATTATCTCCAGATGGAATAACTTGCTGGAGGAGATTGCCGAGCAGCTACACTCCAGCAAGGCCCTTCTTCAGCTTTGGCAAAGATACAAGGACTACTCCAAACAGTGCTCTTCAATGGTTCAGCAGCAGGAGGATAGAACCAATGAGCTCTTGAAGGCAGCCACAAACAAGGACATCGCTGATGATGAGGTTGCTACATGGATTCAAGATTGCAACGTACGTTCAGGAGCTATCTCGTTTTCCTGACATGCCCTTCTTAGACTGCTGAAGTTTAGCTTTTTGTCTGTGTAAGCTTTGGTATGTCTCTCTATATGAGACAGTTATCCAAAAATAATTGTCTTAGCATCAAAGAGCATGCCTGATTTTCAGAACACAGGTGCACATGCATCAGATTAAGAGGTTTCTTCCCATTGTTTCATTTTTTAAAGTGAGTTGTTTTCCCATTTCTCCTAGTGGAATTTTTTTTTTTTTTTGAGATGGAGTTTCGCTCTTGTTACCCAGGCTGGAGTGCAATGGCGCAATCTCGGCTCACCGCAACCTCCGCCCCCAGGGTTCAGGCAATTCTCCTGCCTCAGCCTCCTGAGTAGCTGGGATTACAGGCACGCGCCACCGTGCCCAGCTAATTTTTTGTATTTTTAGTAGAGACGGGGTTTCACCATGTTGACCAGGATGGTCTCGATCTGTTGACCTCGTGATCCACCCGCCTCGGCCTCCCAAAGTGCTGGGATTACAGGCTTGAGCCACCGCGCCCGGCCTCTCCTAGTGGAATTTAGTCAGTGTGAAAGTTCAAGGGGATGATCAATATAAGACATAATCATATGGGGAATAATGTTCTATGTGTTGTCCATTTACATTCATTATCTCCTATGTAAGCATCTGCACAAGAGTTTTATCTAAGAAATTAATGGAAGAAAGAAGTGTTTCTCTGCTGATTTACTGGTATACTTCTTTTAATACCTTTTTAATAATTCTGTTTTTCACTATAGCTGCCAAGAACCTACTTAAGAGTTTAAGGAACAGCTCTTCTCTTGTTTCAACCATTAGATGGCTCTTACTATTAGTCCTTATTTGTCTTTATTTTTATGAGCTTGTTATAAGGATCTTTTTATAAACTTTTCCAAATCAGTTTATTAGAATTAGGAAAGCTACAAAAACTTTGTAAATAAAAGTTTGATCTATTCTAATACCTTCAACCTGAATAATCACTTTAAAGCTAGAGATTTATTTTTGTTGTTGTTGTTGTTGAGACAAGAGTCTGGCCCTGTTGCCCAGGCTGGAGTGCAATGGTGTGATCTCGGCTCACTGCAACCCCCACCTCCTGGATTCAAGTGATTCTCAGGCCTCAGCCTCTTGAGTAGCTGGAATTAGAGGCACCCACCACCATGCCTGGCTACTTTTTTTGTTTTTAGTAGAGATGGGATTTCACCATACTGGTCAGGCTGATCTCAAACTCCTGACCTCATGATCCCCTCCCAAAGTGCTGGGACTACAGGCATAAGCCACTGCGCCTGGCTGAGATGGATATTTTAAAATAAAGATAATATGGTGCTTTTTTCATTCACATAATTTATATGTACAAGAGCTGTCATTTTCAATACTCCTGAACTGAAGTACACCTCATCTGTTATCTGTATCAAGCTTAGGAGCCCTTTGTTTTCCTTTCTCTCACAGAAGTCACTGCCAAGGCATAGCATGACTGGGTGGGCACCAGCAACAGGTAGAAGAAGCAGTCACCTGTTATCTCTTAATGATAGGATAGAAAGCAGAACTAGGGAATTTCCAATGGCTTGTATTTTTTAACCTGTAAGAGGGTTCCACAAAGTGGAGTCTAAGAGATGCCTTGGAAAATAATGGGAATACAGACTACTCTTACCCCCTGCTCCCCAAAATCATCAATGGATCTGTATCCTACTGAGATAGGAGGTAGTTGTACTTGCAATAATGTGACCACACATATAGAAGATACCACTGACAAACTCCTGGTGTGTATAATGATAATAGAAAAAGGAAAAATAAAACATTTTGTTTTCAATTTGATATAAATTACCTAAAGAGGTAGGAAAAATACTGCCAAAATATTTCCAGTTATTGGCTTTGCTCTTGGATCACGTTTTTTTTCTTATGTATGTTTTTCTGCATTTTCCCAAGGTCTTATAATGAGCCTACATAGCTTTTACTAACAGAATAATAATCATATATGTAGCTATATGTTAATAATATATATTTATTAATATGCATATATCGCCTTTTTAAAAACTGGATTCAATACTTGATCATTTTTCCACAGGTGAACGTTATGAAGCATAATAATTTGATCAGCAGGAATTGTGTGTTTCTAGATGTGTAGCCCTTTGCCGACTGCTGTTTATGATAAGGAGTATAAATGTGCTTCACAGTGGGCTTATTTTCACCTTTTATAGGACCTCCTCAAAGGACTAGGCACAGTTAAAGATTCCCTCTTCGTTCTGCATGAGCTGGGAGAGCAACTCAAGCAACAAGTGGATGCTTCAGCAGCATCAGCCATTCAATCGGACCAGCTCTCTTTGAGTCAACACTTGTGTGCCCTAGAGCAGGCTCTCTGCAAACAACAGACTGCGTTACAGGTACAGAGCTCCCATTCAGCATCTTCTATAAATTGGGTGTTCTCTAATATCTGGGTGCAAACACAGGAAAAGACAATTCCTTGTCGTTGCAGTAATGCCTCATTCAAGACTAAAATAATAAGTAAACAAACTTGAAAGTTCTGATGGGGTGATAAAGGTGGAAGTTTTACACTGTTCTCTACAAAGTCATTTTAAAATCAATCTAGGATACAAGCCCCTGAACCAATGCCTGCCTCTGTGGTCTGTTAGACTAATAAGCACTAAGCAACTTTAATATGAATATTCGTGTTTTTATAATTTAGACTTTGACAAGAATCAGAAGATTTTTTAGATCCATTGTTTGATCATATATTTAAAAGATAATTTTAATTGTTATTGACTAATGGTGCATAGAAATAATTCTAGTTTTTAGAAAAATTACATAAAGAAGATTTAAATTATTAAAGCTTGGGATTACAGGCATTAATTTTAGGAATGATGTCAATTTGATACAAGAATGTGAAAAATAATTTTAACATTCACTTGCCCTTTTAGTAGACTTTATTCAAATACTGATTTTTTTTTTTTACTAAAATACCAATTTCTTAATTTCTTTTGTAAAAAAAAAAGGCTGGAGTTCTTGATTATGAAACCTTTGCCAAGAGTTTAGAAGCTTTGGAGGCCTGGATAGTGGAAGCTGAAGAAATACTACAAGGGCAGGACCCTAGCCACTCATCTGACCTCTCCACCATCCAGGAAAGGATGGAAGAACTTAAGGTAAGTGTGTTTAAATCTGAGTCCCAGATTTTTTACCATCTGTCTTCAAAATCTCTCTTTTTCTTTTGAGATGGAGTCTCATTCTGTTTCCCAGGCTAGAGTGCAGTGATGCAATCCTGGCTCACGGCAACCTCCACTTTCTGGGTTCAAGTGATTCTCCTGCCTCAGCCTCCCAAGTAGCTGGGATTATAGGTGCATGCCACCATGCCTGGCTAATTTTTGTATTTTTAGGAGAGATGAGGTTTCACCATGTTGGCCAGGCTGGTCTTGAACTGATCACCTGACCTCAGGTGATCTACCTGCCTTGGCCTCCCAAAATACTGAGATTATAGGCATGAGCAACCACACCCAGTCCTATTTTCAAAATTTAAGGGAAACTCAAAACTGATGCAGACCCACTCTTTCTTTCAAGTGAGCTCCCTGTGAGACTTTCCCTGGGAAATAGTGGACTGTGTGCTGGCAGTGTTCACAGGCTGATTTCCCAGCTCACTCCTGGAAACCACCTCAATCCTCCTTCTTTCCACTGCTGGTCCGTCTCCATGTTCCTGTGACCAGTCCATTACCTCCCTATTAACTTTTGAATCTCTCATCTCTGTTTCTAACATCTTCTACTCCTAGCTCAAGCTACTCCTATCTCTCTGGGACACTACAGTGGCCTCCCACACATCTATATCCACCCACCCAACCTCCCCTCCCCCTGGCTGTCAGAATGATTTCTTTCTTTTTTTTAGAGTTTTACTTAATTAGCTTGATTTAATCGTTCTACATTATATGAAAGCATTATATCATACTCCATAAATATATATGATTATAATTTGTTCATCAAAAATAATTTAACAATTTTTAAAAAGAAAAAACAAAGGGTTTTACTTAATTGTGAATGATTTTTTTTTTTTTGAGACAGAGTCTCACTCTGTTGCCCAGGCTGGAGTGCAGTGACATGATCTCATCTCACTGCAACCTCTGCCTCCCAGTTTGAAGTAATTCTCCTGCCTCTGCCTCCCGAGTAGCTGGGACTACAGGCGCCCACCACCACGCCCAGCTAATTTTTGTATTTTCAGTAAAGATGAGGTTTCACTATAATGGCCAAGCTGATCTCAAACTCCTGACCTTGTGATCCGCCCACCTTGGCCTCCCAAAGTGCTGGGATTACAGGCGTAAGCCACCACGCCAGCCAATTGTGAATGATTTTAAAGGTTCAATAAAGTAAGCAAAATAATAGAACAGACATGAACATTTTATCATGTTATTCCCTTGGTTAAAATCTTCAAGGGTCCCCACTGCTCTTAGGGGAAGGACCATGTGACTTATCAGGGCAGCATGCTGATTTTACCTTTCCTGAGGGTCTCATTCTGTTGCACCACTGCCCATCTCCCCCTCCAGCCACTCGGGAACCGCCGTGCTTCCCAATGTCTGTGCACGTGACATTTCCTCTCTCTGGATTTTTTTTCTTGTCCTCATCGGCTTATTCCTCATTTAAAAAAGTAAAGTCCTGGTCATTTTGTTCAATGTCACTCTCTTAGGAAAGTCTCCACTGTCTGTCCAGGGCCAGGCTCCCCAGTGACACATTTTCATAGCACTCTTTGGTTTTTCTTCCATGCTCTATCACGTCATTTAATTACATTCCTGTGAGTAGACTAGCGTCACACTTGCGACTACTGGAATAGTATCTTACTCCCTGTAAGTGCCATGAGGGGAAGGACTGTGTCATGTCAATTTTGTTCATTGCTGATGTCTACCCATGGACAATATGCTATTTTTAGTAATATTTTAGTTTCAATACTTGAGATTTATTCTTTCTTCAGAAAGCATGAGTCTTTTGCAGAGCACACAAAGAGAAGACACACACATAGCCAAAGGTGGCCTGACATTTTCTCCTTCCTGTAATCAATTTCTTAGGTGGAGATAAGAATGCCCATGGGAAAACCAGAACCAACAACTTGGTCCTGTGTTTGAAGGGAGGGGAGAGATCTGAACGAACAGATTGCTGTTTTGGTTGAGTCTCACCCTCACCAGTTATGGGGTGGGGCATCAGGGACCTAAAGCTACTCTTAAGGCAATGTGTGGTCACGTCAGAGCTCAAGTGAAATTGTATTTCCTCTAGGAGGAATCCAACAAGGTTTGTTTACCCTGTTCTTCCATTTACTAGCTGGGTGGCCTGGAGAAATCTACTTAGTTTCTGTGCCTCCCTTTCCTCCCTTGTGAAGAGGGAAGAGCAGCATGACTTATCTCATGTGATTGTTTTGTGGATAAAATGAGTTATTGCTTGTAAAGCTCTTAACAATGTTTGATTCATAGTAAATGTTCAATAAATGTAAATGTTAGCTATCACTGTTATAACTTTTATTTCTTGTGAATAATAAAGGAGGAAATTAGCATGAACAAATTAAACATAAATGGTAAGAAGTAAGGCCTTTTATTTATCAGCATAATTTTCATCCTTTATCAGTTCTATCAAGAATTATGTATGAGTAAATAAATCAAGTAATATAATATATGTAATATAATTACATATGAGTAAATCAATCAAGTAAATAGTACATGTAATATAATACATGTAAATATATGTAATAAAATCAACTAAATAATACACTTGCGTGTATAATCCATACAAGTAAATAATATAACATGTCAAGTAAAAATATAATGCATGTAAATAGTCAATGAGGGATAATGAGTAGCATGAGTAGCAATAGCAGCAGCAGCAGTTCAGACTGAATAGGAGATTTGGCTTTTCGCTATTCGTACCTGTAGATATTGTAAGTATGCGGTCTGGAAATACAGAGGCCACTGGACCAAAGACCAGCTTCTTCCTGAAATCAGAAATTCACTGTACACTTTGAAAAAGTGTTGCCTTTTTTGACCATGGTGCTAAGCCTACTTTTAAATCTTGCTTCTAGGGACAGATGTTAAAATTCAGCAGCATGGCTCCAGATTTAGACCGTCTAAATGAGCTTGGATATAGGTTACCCTTGAATGATAAGGAAATCAAAAGGATGCAGAATCTGAACCGCCATTGGTCTCTGATCTCCTCTCAGACGACAGAAAGATTCAGGTAGGGTAAACAAGAGATGTCTTGGTTGCTCCAATTGTCTTAGTCTGGTTTGTGCTGCTATATCAAAATACCACAGAATGCGTAATTTATAAAGAACAGAAATGTATAACAGGCTCACAGTTCTGGATACTGGGAAGTCCACAGTCAAGGTGCTAGCAGATTCGGGTGTCTGGTGAGGGATGCTCTCTGCTTTCAAGATGGCCCCTTTTTGCTGCACCGTCAGGAGCAGAGGGGTACACACAGTGGAAGGTAGAAGGGCCACAGTGCTGAATGCTGTGTGAATCCTCTTTCTTTTTTTTTATTATACTTTAAGTTCTGGGGTACATGTGCAGATCTTGTAGGACTGTTGAATCGGTATACACATGCCATGGTGGTTTACTGCATCCATCCCCTTGTCACCTGCATTAGGTATTTCTCCTAATGTTATCCCTCCCCTAGCTCCCGCATCCCACAACAGGCCCCAGTGTGTGATGTTCCCCTTCCTGTGTCCATGTGTTCTGATTGTTCAACACCTACTTATGAGAATAAGCTGTGTTTTGTTTTCTGTTCTTGTGTCAGTTTGCTGAGAATGATGGTTTCCAGCTTCATCCATGTCCCTGCAAAGGGCAAGAACTCATCCTTTTTTATGACTACATAGTATTCCATGGTGTATATGTGCTACATTTTCTTTTTTTTTTTTTTTTTTGAGATGGAGTTTCACTCTTGTCACTCAGGCTGAAGTGCAAAGGTGCAGTCTTGGCTCACTGCAACCTCCACCTCCTGGGTTCAAGCAATTCTCGTGTCTCAGCCCCCCAGGTAGCTGGGATTACAGTCACACACCACCACACCTGGCTAATTTTGTTTTGTTTTAGTAGAGACGGGGTTTTGCTATTTGACCAGGCTGGTCTCAAACTCCTGATCTCAGGTGATCTGCCAACCTTGGCCTCTCAAAATGCTGGGATTACAGGCATGAACCACTGCACTTGGCCTCTTCTGTCTTTTTTAAAAGAATTTTACCACCTAACATGAAAGCTTTTTGGTGGTCCAATTAGAATTGAGCACAGAGATTATTTAATCTAGTTTTATATACTAGACATATGAGAATAAGCTGCAAAGTACCCATTGTTCCTTGACCTTTGTTCTTTCAGCAAGTTACAGTCGTTTTTGCTACAACATCAGACTTTCTTGGAAAAATGTGAAACTTGGATGGAATTCCTAGTTCAAACGGAACAAAAGTTAGCAGTAGAGATTTCAGGAAATTATCAGCATCTTTTGGAACAGCAGAGAGCACATGAGGTAAGTTATATCAGTAGATTTGGAGGTAATAAGAAATTTTGAGGCCTTTGGAAGATGCTACCAAATGCTATGTGAAAGAATTAAAATCATGCCCTTTGCACTGAGTATCAAATGCATGATCATTTTGCCTTATTTCTTCAGCTTGAGGTTTTGATAACTTAATTATGGAAATGTGGTCCTCTTGGCTGCTCCATGATTGGTTATAAGCACATGTCAACCTTCAGTTTCTGATTAAGTATAATGCCAGAATTGTGACTAAAGACTCCTTACTCGAAGCAGGCAAAGTTGGTGGAAAGTGTATAGACAGGCAGTTTTCAAATGGGTTAGAGACAACTTTAATATTTTCAAGGTCAATTGCTTAAGAGACTATGCTTTGATCAAAAGTCTTTAAAATTTTTGTGTTCTTCAAAAAACATATGAATTTTATATCAGGAATTCAAGCTATCATGTGTTTCCAGGAATACCTCTTGATTAAATTGCATTCTAATTATTTCTTAAGAAACAGAGTGGGAAGAACTATATACAAAAAGAAAATTAATTAATTTGCCCACTGTTAGTCCTTAGCTAGGAGTGGAATTACTTTATTATGCTATTACTTTATTTAACTCTATGTAACTCTGTATGGTAACTCTGTGTTAACTGTTTTCCAAAGCAGCTTCACCATTTTACATTCCCATCAGAATGTATTAGGGTTCCAATTTCTTTCCATCCTCACCAACATTTGTTATTTTTTCTTTCAGTCATCCTTGTGGGTGTGAGATGCAATCTCATTGTAATTTTTTTCTATTATTTCATCATTGGTCAACTCAATAAAACTGGATTTAAAAATACCTTAGATGTCTTTAAATTCTCTATTTTAAAAATTCTGAATTAAGCTTTTCTTTGCTCTTAAGTAAGACCTATCTCTCCATGTGCACATGATACATAAACACACAGACCAACTTAGTTACACCAATAAATGGCAATATAAGGACTAAGAGTGGGAAAATTAGTTTTTATTATATTTACAGACTTTACAACCGTTACCACAATCAATTTTATCTTGAGATAAATGAAAATATGTGTCCACACAAAATCTTGTATAGGTACGTTGTTTATAGGAGCATTAGTCATAATAGTCAAAACATGGAAACAACCAAAATGTCCATCAACTGATAAATGGGTAAATAAAATGTGATGTTTATGTAATAGAATACTAGTCACAATGAAAAGGCGTAAGGTACTGATATATGTTGCAACATGTATGAACCTTGGAAACATTATGCTAAGGGGAAGAAACCAGTCACAGAAGACCACAGATTGCAAGATTCCATTTATATGAAATGTCCAGAATAAGTAATCCATAGAGACATAAAATAGATTAGTGGTTGCTGAAGCCTGGAGGATTGGGAGAAAATGAGGAAATGATTGCTAAATGAGGATAGAGTTTCTTTTTGGGGTGTTGAAAATTCTAAAATTGATCGTGGTAATGGTTGTAATGTCTGTAAACATAATTGAACATTTTAAATGAATGAATTCTGTGGTGTGTGAATTGCTGCTCAACAAAGCTGTTTAAAAAGCAAATAATTTGAAGGACCTTCTGTTGAGTTTTGAAAATACTGAAACAACTTTATTAACCTAATTAAATTTTGGAAACAATGAGTTTTACAAGACCAGAAAAAAAAAACTGGGCTATTGTTTTTTCTTTGACTTCTTAAAAGGTCCTAAGCTATTCTCTGTTTTGAATATAGACCATATTTTAGACACAAAATAAACCAGGAAACGAATTGTGCATTCGCTTACTTTATAAGTTGTTTTCAAAAGAAAGAAGAGAAATATAATTCTACTTTTAGTCATGTAGTTTTAGTAAACCAAACACTAAACTTTATCTTTGAGTACATCTTAATTGACGTTTTAAAAATGAATTATTCCTAAACTGTAGGATTTCACACATTTTCTGATTCAGCTGGAGGTAGCTTTCATAGTCTCGCTAAAACTAGACTATTTGGAAAGTTATCAGAGAACCAGTCACTAAAATTAGGAACTCTAAAGTATGTTCTCCTTTTTTTAAAATTATAGTTGTTTCAAGCCGAGATGTTCAGTCGTCAGCAGATTTTGCACTCAATCATTATTGATGGGCAGCGTCTTCTAGAACAAGGTCAAGTTGATGACAGGTAGGATCTTTGATAAATTATTATAAAGAAAGGTTCCAGTAAATTAGTCATTTTCTTTTTAATGAGCAGATTAGAGGGCATATATCCAATCTTCCTGAGGCAATTGAACTGCAGTGGAGCCTCAGTAATTGGAGAAGAGGCTTGTCTCAATCTCTGAAATGACTGAGTATTGAATCTTTTTAGAGAACTGCTATTATATTATATGAAGGGCATAGAGTAATTGGAAATCACCTAGCCAACCTTCACTAGTCATCTGTAGGGAATGGGATTAATGAATAGATCAGCATGAACCATATCAGTGACCTATCAATGGTTTGTAAACAGATGCATCTAATATTCTCATACAATTACAGAATTATTTTTTGTAAAAGGAGCATAGTGATCACTAGCCCATCTCTCTTACTTATAGATGAAAAACCTGAAATCCACAAATATGAACTGATTTGACCAAGGTCACAGAACTAAGTAGGAACAGAATCAGGCCTGGAGCCCGTGTCTGGTTTTCAGTCAGCACTGGATCATTCCAGCCAGCTTTCTCATGCCCTGAGAATTCCTCTGTGTTTGAAAATGGTTTGCTACCTTAAGTCAAATTACATGCCACCTGAAATCTTTCTTCATCTTCATTCAATAGCAAATTATTCCTTTATTAAAAATGCAGAGGTAAAAATTTAGCTTCTCTCCAGATTTCTGGCATGTGGTTTGACAATCTCATATGATATTTACATGTCCTAGGAACAATATTTACTTTATCTCATCTACTTTCCGTGGTGATATTTGGAGTATTAGTCTCATGTGTTTTATTACTTATGTACACCTTTCTCATATTTAGGAACCAGTAGTTGTGACTACAGTTAACTTAATGTTTTTTTCAAAAAATAGAAAATAAATTACTTTTATTGAGAGTTTTATCTTTAATGTTGTAGAAGCAATTTCAGTTTTAAGTGGATATTTCTTTGGAAGTACATGAAAGATTTTCATGGTTAAGCTTGGAACAACAAAATGTGATATCATATTTATTTTATTCTAAGTAAGCCAAACTTAAATGTGAGCTTTCCTGAGAATTTAGGGCCTTGAAAATAAAACAAATTCAAATACAATTAACTTTTATCTTTTGCTTTATCATTTCTTAGCCAGCTCTATAACAATATTATAAATGTTTAAGTCATCAAGTAAAATAAAAATTAAATACATGCAAGCCAGCATCTATTAAATTTAAAAAAAAAACACTTAGGGAAAATATACCAAAGAGATAAAAATGGGAGGTTAGACTTGAGGATAAAGAATTTTGAAAGTTGAAGGGAAAAAAAATCAGATTAGAACCTACTGACAATAAGAAGACCCCAGATTACAAGTGTATTGTGTTCTGAAAGTTAACTTATGTTTTTTAGAGCGTCAAGTTTAGCACAGGAAACAATGTCAGGTTTTAAGTAATTTTTCGTGCTGGCAGGTAGTTTGGGACAGCTTGGTTGTACCAAGAGAGGGTGGGGAACCCTAAGAGGTCTTGGATAGTTACCTGCTAGGGAAAGTAGCACTGTACAGTATTCTCAAGGCCTGGAGTTGTACATTTTCTGAGATGACAGATGCTTGTAACTTTTAGGGAGGCATCATGAGCCTAATTCATCACATTTGAATGCTACTGCAATTGATTAGATACATCAGAATTTCCTTTCAGAAACAGAAGTCATCATGAAAATCTAAGTAGCTATCATATGGACTTTTTTTTTTTTTGAGACAGAGTCTTAATCTTTCGCCCAGGCTGGAGTGAAGTGGTGGCCCTATATTGGCTGACTACAACCTCCGCCTCCTGGGTAGTTGGGATTACAGGCATGCACCACCATGCCCGGCAATTTTTGTAGTTTTAATAGAGACAGAATTTCACCCTCTCTATTAAAAATACAAAAGGAAGTGTACTACCTCCCCATGAGTGGTCTTGAACTCCTTACCTCTGGTGATCCACCTCCTCAGCCTCCCAAGGTGCTGGGATTACAGGTGTGAGCCACCACACCCGGCCCATATGGATTTGTTTTTAACATGAGAGGGCATATGGAATTTTTTGCAGGAGCTTAATTTAGTATTTTTTATTTTTAATACTCATTTTGTTAATGTTGACTGTGCATTGTTCATGTTTTATTTAAGTTGAGTCATTAAATAAGTTTTTAGGACTAACAGCATATTTGGTTACAAAATCAAAGTTTGTAGTGTTTCTGGATAATAGGAAGTTTCAAGAAGACACAAGTCCGGAATAGTAAGTCTAACTCAAAGTTGATGCCGCCCTCAAGAGAAGATGATAGCATAGCTGAGGAAGAAAAGTGAAACTATTATAATAGATAAGTGTAAGTATTTAGTATGCAGCATTAAAGCGCAACATTACTTGCACTTTATGTGTGAATAACACTGTAATCTACATAAAAACTCATTCTGTTTGATGCGGGACAAACCCTTACTAGCCAGTTCTAGAGCCACAAGTTAAATATTAAATAAAACTTAATAAAGAACTACCTATATATTTTTAAAGCTAGAAAACAGAGACGTAGGAACATATTAGAAGATCTGAGATTCTTTAGCCTGAAATTGAGAAATCTTGAGTAAAATTTATTATTTCTAAATATATTAACGACGTTTATACAGACTATGATAATTCGTTTTCATCCTTCTAAGAATGAAGTGAAGTCAGCCTACAATGTAGGAGAGGTAATTTAGATGAAAGTGTGAAATGATTTTCTAAAGGTTGGTGCTGTTTATTGTGAGGGAATACAGAGAGAGTTTATGGGGTACAGTTTTTAAAAATCTTTTACAATTACATACTTTTATTCAAGTGGCTTATGATTCTAACTGATGATAAAGGTTCTACCTAAGCCTTGTTCCACATGTTTTCCTGCTGTGTGGTCCACAAGACGCCATCACCATCACGGGCTGTACACGTTGCTGTGGGGTTGCTCAAGATTTGCAGCTCTTCCCATTGCATCTGCAGGTGTCCACTCCTCCCCTGTCATGCTGTCAGGGAGAGAGTGAAGGACAATGACCTCACTGTAGATTTGTCTTCAGCCTATGCTGAGACATGAAAACATTCACCATTTGCAAACACAGGAAGTTTAATTTTAAACATTAACTGCAATAAACCCAGTAACCCAATAGTAGATCACGGCATAACATTTGAAAACCGCCACCCTATATTAGGGTTGTCGACAATGTATACACTGGCTGATTATGTAACTGCATCCAAGATAAAAGTGTTTTTTACCACGTAATTCTTCACTAGGGATGAATTCAACCTGAAATTAACACTCCTCAGTAATCAATGGCAAGGAGTGATTCGCAGGGCCCAGCAGAGGCGGGGGATCATTGACAGCCAGATTCGCCAGTGGCAACGCTACAGGGAGATGGCAGAAAAGCTTCGTAAATGGTTGGTTGAAGTGTCCTACCTCCCCACAAGTGGTCTGGGAAGTGTTCCTATACCACTGCAGCAAGCAAGGACCCTCTTTGATGAAGTGCAGGTAAGATGCAAAACACAGTGTTCTCACACCTCTTAGATATTTCCACGGCTCACTTTTACCTTAGCCTCGGTTTTGCAAAAGGACTCTAGAGTGACATTGCAACTGGGACAAACATTGTTCTCAAATGTCAACAGAAACATACAAAATGATTGAATTACGAAGCCCGTATCGAATGCTGAAATGATAGTAAGCCCCAGCCTCTCACAAAGGCTCCTTACACTTCACACACTATGGCCTCCTGCAGCTCACTAAATCCTAGCAGGGATGAAAAGCTAAGGGCAAAGAAAGGAAAACTTCATGTTGCTTGCATACGTTTTATTCTTGAGCAATTTAAACATGTAGCTCAAGTACTCCAAAGAAGGCAGGAAGCCCTGTCCTGTTTGAGTTCTTTGTTCATTTCCAAGTTGCCCCTTACCTTCAGGCTGCTAGCACCTTAAATACCTCCTGTCATTCTAGTCAGTCCTTCCCAGAGTATCCAATGGGCTCCTCTTCCTTTAAAGTCATTGTTCTTTGGTTCCTTTCTCCTTCAGATTTCTCTGGGAGCCCTCATTCACAGATGTGACTTCAACTACCCCCTACCAGCAGAGAAGGGGCATATTGATATTCTCTGGTCCTATTTACCTGCCGAATTTTTTTTTAAGATGGAGTCTCAGTCTGTTGCTCACTCTATCACTGTATTGGAGTGCAGTAGTGTGATCTCGGCTTACCACAACCTCCGCCTCCCAGGTTCAAGCGATTCTCCTGCCACAGCCTCCCAAGTAGCTGGGATTATAGGCATGCACCACCACACCCAGCTAATTTTTGTATTTTTGTTGGTCAAGCTGGTCTCGAACTCCTGACTTTGTGATCCACCCTCTTCAGCCTCCCAAAGTGCTGGGATTACAAGTGTGAGCCACTGTGCCCGGCCTGCCTGCTGAACTTATGACTCATGTATCCAACCACATTTTGGATTTATTTCTGTTTCCATCACAAATGCCTTGTACCCTGTGGGTCCCAGCAGAACCTGTGATCTCAGGACCAACTATTCTCCTTTTTCCATCATACATCCAGGAAGTGTCATTAGCCTAGGAACCCTAGAATCATTTAAGAGCTATACTTCTCCTTGTCTATCATCCTCTTATCTATTCTCCCCAACTCTACATCCCTGCTGCCACTGCCTTAGTTAGGTACTCATGATTTCTAGCCCAGATAGACAATAGTTTCCTAATCTTAGTATATCCAACACATACCCTTCTTCCATTCTACTTTTACTTGATTGCTGAGTGCTTTTTTTAGAACTTTAATCCAAACATCAACATTCTTTGTGAACCCCAGTCACTTTTAGTATAAAAAACAAATTTCATCACGCCTGTAATCCCAGCACTTTGGGAGGCTGAGGCAGGTGGATCACGAGGTCAGAAGTTCAAGACCAGCGTGGCTAACATGGTGAAACCCCATCTCTACTAAAAATTCAAGAATTAGCTGAGCATGGTTGTCCATGCCTGTAGTCCCCAATTACTCCTGAGGCTGAGGCAGGAGAATTGCTTGAACCTGGAAGGCAGAGGTTGCAGTGAGCCAAGATCGCACCACAGCATTCCAGCCTGGGCCACAGAGCGAAATTTGCTCTGTCAAAAAAAAAAAGAAAAAACAAATTTCTGCAAGATGTTGTCTGGCCTCACTCCTACCACTGTCTGCCATGCCTTCCACACTCCAGCCACTGAAAACTATATTCAGTTTTCTGAATTTATCATATTTTCCTCACAAAGTGAATGTGCCCATCCTCATTTCTCTGTGAGAAGGTGTCCTCTCTTCCACTTCTGAACATACTCATTTCACCACACCAGGTCCTTCTTAATCTGGTGAAGTTCATTCAGCCTTGACGCTTTGAGGAAGCCTCTCTGCCTCTTGATGCGCCCCCTACTGGATCAGGTGTTCCTCTGTATTCCTGCTCATCAATTTTAGAGAGTGGTTGTCTTACTGCATCAATTGTATTTACCTTGCGGACAGAAACTAAGCCTGTCTCCATTGTATTCTCACTCATTTATTCACCAGTGCCTCCGTACACAAAGCACCACCACAGTAAATGGTTGCTGGATGAAGGAGGGCATGCTATCTATGTATGCTCAAAGTTAGGGCCATTTAAAAATGCTTATAGGAAGGAAACAGTGAAGGAAAGAATCAGAAAATAAAAAGCTATGGTTTTTTTCAGTTCAGAGAAAAGGTTTTCCTGCGGCAGCAAGGCAGCTACATCCTGACTGTGGAGGCTGGCAAGCAACTCCTTCTCTCAGCGGACAGTGGAGCTGAGGCTGCCTTGCAGGACGAACTCACTGAGATCCAAGAGAAATGGAAATCAGCCAGCATGCGACTGGAGGAACAGAAGAAAAAACTAGCCTTCTTGTTGAAAGTAAGTTCAGTTAGAAAAAAAGAACCAAAACTACTTTTAATCCTTGTACTACTTCCTCCCATTGTTATTCTGCAAATCAGATAATACAAAGATCATCAAATAATACCCTGCAGTATTTTATCCTCCGTGTTTTATTTAAGACTTTGTCTTATCTTGCGCAAACTGGAAAAGTTTCCCAATTTTCAGCATTTCCTTTTTCAGAAAAATCTCCCAACAAAGTAAAGCCTAATAAGACTGTCTAAGCTGTGAATTCTGATTAATGGCCGGTGTGAAGGCCTAGCCATGTGATGACCTTATAAATCCATACAGAAATTCAAAGGGTAGCTTCCACTCCCTAATCTGAGACTCTAAAGTGGTTTTCAAGATTGATATCTCCTCTTTTATAGAAGGGAAAACCAACCCAGAAAGATACTCTTGATTTATCTTAGCTGATCTTAGCAAGTTGCCACAAGCTAAAATCTCCAGGAGGTGTATTAAGCCCTTAGTTGGATGCAGATACTCATTTCACCGCACCAGGTCCTTCTTAACCTGGTGAAGTTCATTCAGCCTTGACTGCTTTGAGGAAGCCTCTCTACCTCTAAACGCACCCCCTGCTGGATCACATAGTAAGTTTTGGAAAATGTAGATTTATCTGGACCTCCCACAATATACTTTTCTCTCTCACTGTCCAATTGCATGTATAATGCATAACTAAATGAGCAGTTTTGAAAGGACAGGCACTCTAAAATAAGATAATCGCAAGTTAAAATCATAGTAAACCAAGTGACCTCTTAGCTTAGCCTATCTAAGCCTCAGGTTTCCTCATCTGTAGAGTAGGTATATAATTTCACCTTGTCCATGTGACCATTGTGAGGATTTAATGAAATAATGATAGTGAATCATGTGGTACCTTACCTGGCTCATAGTGAGCACTAAATGAATGATAGTAATTACTGTGGCTGGTGTTATGATGATCTTTAAAAGTAAAGGCAGCTAAATGCTATGATCCTATATATGTTGATAATCACCAACACTTGAATGAAGGTATCTAATAAATTTAGCCTGTCACATGTTTGGATCAAAGATAATGACTCTAAAGTTAGTAGAACAGATTTTGATTTGTTTTTTTGTTTTTTTTTTTTAAGAACAAATAAGAGTTTCGCTCTTATTACCCAGGCTGGAGTGCAATGGCGCCATCTCGACTCACCACAACCTCTGCCTCCTGGGTTCAGGCAATTCTCCTGCCTCAGCCTCCTGAGTAGCTGGGATTACAGGCACGCGCCACCGTGCCCAACTAATTTTTTATATTTTTAGTAAAGACAGGGTTTCACCATGTTGACCAGGATGGTCTTGATCTGTTGACCTCGTGATCCACCCGCCTTGGCCTCCCAAAGTGCTGGGATTACAGGCTTGAGCCACTGTGCCTGGATGATTTTGCTTTTTTTAATGCTTAAAGTGTGCATCCCCACTGGATTTATTCTTTGGAATTTTATTTAATAATACGTTGTCTTCTGTGAAGGAAGCAATCCATCAAAAATGCCACTGAACAGCTATAAAGAACTATTATTTACACATAGCACAATTCATCAGTAATGTAATATGATGGGTTCTTTTTCTTCTTTTTGCTTTTAGGAAGGGATTTAAAACATTGTAACTCATTCTGTAGACAACATGTTAATCATTTCTTTTTTAATTTGTGTTGTGATTTTTGGAGATGTTTCCAAGACTTAATAAGGCATGATGTGTAAGCCACTCCCTTTGCTTTTCTTATGTGTCTGTTTGTTGATGTATAAAACATCCACTTTAGAAGATATTTGCAGGCCCATGACATTAACTTATTTCCTTATAATTCATGTTGTAAAAGGACTTGGTTATAGATTCAGAATCTAAGTCATCCTTGGAAAGAGGAATTCCTCTTCTCTTCTTGTTAAAGTTTATTTTATTTTGACTCTTCACACTACATCCTCTTTCCTAAGAAGGAATTTATGAATCTAAATTTCAATGTTTCTATAGCCTCATAGTGTATTTTTCACCACAGTTTTAATACTTACCTATATTTAGCTTTTAATGCTCTTAGTAAGTATGCCAAAAATAGGCATTATAATTCCATGCCCTCTGTGTTTACCTTCTTCACTATTGTCTCTTAATTTTGTTACGAAAAATAAGAAGCTAATTTTGTTTGTTTGTTTTTTGAGTCAGAATCTTACTCTGTTACCTAGGCTGGAGTGTTGTGATACAATCTTGGCTCACTGCCGCCTCTACCTCCTGGGTTCAAGCGATTCTTGTGCATCAGCCTCTCAAGTAGCTGGGTTTACAAGCATGTACCACCACACCTAGCTAATTTTTTATTTTTAGTAGAGGTGAGTTTTTGCCATGTTGGCCAGGCTGATCTTGAACTCCTGGCCTCAAGTGATCTGTCCACCTCAGCCTCCCAAACTGCTGGGATTACAGGTGTGAGCCACGGTGCCTGTCATGAACTTATCTCTCTTAGATCAATAAACTTTTATCAATTGCATGCTGATAGATTTCTGGGTGTTAGATAGTTTTATTAAGAATGTTGTTTAAGCAGAAAGAGAATCTTTTTGTCTACCCTCACCATGGTTAGCATTGATGAGCTAACTCTAGCCTGGGGACACAAAGATATTTTAAAATAAAGGAGAATTTGAACAAATCTGTCCCTGATGGACAAATTTTTTTTTAATGATTTTTCTTTTCTGGTAACTGGGAAGAGGGAATGTGGTTATGTACTCTAAGAAGCTCCATGAAGGAATTTGAAAGAGAAATGAGACTTGTGTCAAACTCCCTTTTGGTAAACACATACTGAGTAAGGAGACACTTTCTCAATGCTGCTTCCAGAAATTAGTTGTGGTGATAACACCAATGGGTTGTTATGTTAAAACTAAGGTGTCCGAAGTAGAAAGAATCCAGGTAAGAAAAGACTGATGAGACCGGGCGTGGTGGCTCACGCCTATAATCCCAGCACTTTGGGAGGCCAAGGCAGGTGGATCACGAGGTCAACAGATCAAGACCATCCTGGTCAACATGGTGAAACCCCGTCTCTACTAAAAATAGAAAAAAATTAGCTGGGCATGGTGGCACGTGCCTGTAATCCCAGCTACTCAGGAGGCTGAGGCAGGAGAATTGCCTGAACCCAAGAGACGGAGGTTGCGGTGAGCCAAGATCGCGCCATTGCACTCCAGCCTGGGTAATGAGCGAAACTCCTTCTCAAAAAAAAAAAAAAAAGGAAAAGAAAGAAAAGACTGATGATAATGAAAGAGATTTTGTGAAGGAAGATGGAGTGTGGTTTGACTCCATATTGACTAGAAAAAAAGATTCTAACCATGATTCTAGTTGTTTTGCTTTGGAATTCTATAGCTCATGGTGTAGGGAGTGGCCACTGGGAGGATCAGCGGGTAGCAGGAAGGCCTGGATTGGACAGTATGACAAATGGACAGTGTTGAACAAAGCGAAGGAGACTTGTTTAGTTGAATTTAATTTTCACTGGCACTAAGACACCGGATTTGAGATAATGTGTAGATAAGGTGCTATAAAAAAAATCAAGCTCCACTGTAGTTTCTGTCATTTAAAAAATTCTACTCTTTTATTACAAAAAAAATTATATGTGTCTGATTTTTTAAAATTAGGTAATAATTGAAATATGAAGAGTGAAAAATGAAATTTCCCTTAACCTGCCATCCAGATTCTCCTATCTTCTTTTTTTGTGTGTGTTTTGAGACAGAGTCTTACTCTGTCACCCAGGCTGGAGTGCTGTGGTGCAGTCTTGGCTCACTGCCGCCTCCACCTCCTGGGTTCAAGCAATTCTTGTGCGTCAGCCTCTTGAGTAGCTGGGATTACAGGCATGTACCGCCACACCTAACTGTTTAACCGTTGTTAAATCAGTTTGCTGTGTAATCTTTCAAAACATAACCACACAATAGATGTTTTCTTTTGTCAGTACACAGAGATCTACCTCATTCCGTACTGCCAGTCTCTACCACCTGCCCTGTTATACTCCTCTCCAGAGCACTTACCACTGCTTGGCATATTAGATATAGATTTCTTAAATTATGCAGTATCTCTCTTAATTTATATGGGTTTTTAATGTATTACACATTTAATCCTTTGCTACATATGTTTCAGAATTAACAAGATAAAGCCAGTCAAAAATGCCATGCTTTTGTAGTGTGTGTTGCTCTTTCTGTAAGAGATTCCATATCCTCTTTTTTTAAATCCCTCGTAGTGCATTTAGAAGAAAGTGGACATTGGGTGCAATTATGGATGGGGTTAAGAAAGAGACAAGGTACTGAGATTATAGTCCTACCTCTGCAGATAGATTTGGATTTAGATAACATTTTTGGGTACCCATAATATTTTGGTCATTGTGCTTGATGCCTTGATACCCATTGCATCTTTTGGCCTCCAATAAATGTGGAGAGTTTGTATTTTTTCTATTTTCAAGGAGAAAATTGAAACAGAGCGTTATGTGCTTAAAGCCACACAGACAAGTAACAGAGTCAGTTTTGAACTCAGCTGTTCTGATGGCAACAGCATGCTGCCTCCCCTGGCAATGGCTGTGGGTGTACCTTCATACTGTTCATTAGTGTAACTTTCTTTTCTTTATTTTTTGAGATGGAGTCTTGCTCTCTCACCCAAGGTAGAGTGCAGTGGTACGATCTTGGCTCACTGCAACCTCTGCCTCCCAGGTTCAAGCAATTCTCCTGCCTCAGCCTCCCAAGTAGCTGGGATTACAGGCACCTGCCATGATGCCTGGCTAATTTGTGCGTTTTTAGTAGAGACGAGGTATCACCATGTTGGCCGTGCTCTGTACAAACTCCTGACCTCAGGTGATCCACCTGCCTCGGCCTCCTAAAGTGCTGGGATTATAGGCATGAGCCACCGCACTCTGCCATCAGTGTAACTTTCATTTTCTCTGGGGATGAAGAAGAGGGTTTCTTTTTCTTTTTTTTTTTTCTTTTTTCCTCCAATTTCCTACATCAAAAAAAAAAATGTCTATTTGTTTGTATTTCCATGATAGGACTGGGAAAAATGTGAGAAAGGAATAGCAGATTCCCTGGAGAAACTACGAACTTTCAAAAAGCAGCTTTCCCAGTCTCTACCGGATCACCATGAAGAGCTCCATGCAGAACAAATGCGTTGCAAGGTAAATCACTGAACTGAGGCGTTCACCGTCACCTATCTGTGTGCCTCTGCTGGAAGGATGTCTTTGGGGCCATAATCCAGTCAAACCCCTAGGTTATCTACATGCAGATACAAGATCTTAGTATATGACATAAGTTGCCTGTCCTTACAGGCAACTCTGGTAAACCTTGTATTGCTGATTTATTGCAGTTGATAAAATTATAGACTAGTTTACAGATTACTTTGAGGAAGCAAATGAAAATTTAAAACACGTTAAAAGATATTTAAAAGCTGAGTCAAGAGCAATAAAGTCATCTTTTTAAAGCATTCACACTGGGGAGTCATTCTACCAGAAGAATCTAGTCTACAAGAAGGAAAAAAAAAGGATCAACAGCCTGGAAAATCTGCAGACAGTGACCCTCAGAGGAACACACCCTGCCCTCTAGACCATTATGCAAGGAAAGGGGGAAAAATAGCTTATCTCAGTGACTGCATAGAGACATAAAATTTTTAAATTACTCTGGGCTCTAACTACTTAAAGATTATGATCAAGCCAGGCTCCGTGGCTCACACCTGTAATCCCAGCCCTTTGGGAGGTGGGGGCTGGTGGATCACCTAAGGTTAGGCGTTTTAGACCAGCCTGGCCAACATGGTGAAACCCTGTCACTACTAAAAATACAAAAATTAACCGGGTATGTTAGCAGTCTCCCGTAATCCCAGCTACTCAGGAGGCTGAGGCAGGAGAATTGCTTGAACCCAGGAGGCGGAGGTTGCAATGAGTCAAGATCATGCCATTGCACTCCAGTCTGGGGGACAAGAGATGATCCACACCTCAAATGGTACTTGGAAGCAAGTCAGTAGCTAATACGGACTGCTCCCTGCAGTATGAGCTCACAAAGACCAACACAATTCAGTGGCTCTAAGATTCCTACCTTTCGCATCTTTGTAGCCAAGTGAAGTAGCCAAAACAGCAGTTCTCTGCTGAGCAGTAGGCTGATCATATGGAAAGTACCTTTAAAAAATGTTTTTCTTTCCAATTAAACAAGTCCTTGAGTTACCCCGCATTTGCAAATTATTGTTCTAGGGTAATTATGTTAAAATTTTGCGTATACTTAAATGACCTGGGTTTTAATTAGAAGTCTTCTGCCTCACTTTGACAAACAAGTCCCAAGCATTTAAGAGATCGTAATTGTTAAAGAGGTTTAGAAATCATGAAAAGTGTGGCTATAAGAATGTTTTCTTTAATTGTAAAATCTAAGGATATTATTTAAAACTTAAAAAGGCAGATTTAGGAAAATTAAAAGGTAGTATATTTTACATCATACATGTAAAGTGAGTATTATCTTGAGGCATAACATTCAGAAGTGTGCAATGTTTACAAAAATTAAAAAGTGCATTTTAAACCTGTGATTATAAATTTATTAAAAATAATTAAAGAAGCTGGGTCTGGTGGATCATGCCTGTAATCCTAGCATTTGGGATACCAAGGCAAGCAGATCATTTGAGACCAGAAGTTCAAGATCAGCCTCAGCAACATAGCAAGACCCCATATCTGAAGAAATCTAAAAATTAACCAGAGTGGTGGTGCTTGCCTGTAGTCCTAGCTACTGGGGAGGCAGGAGGATCACTTAGGAGTTTGAGGCTGCAAGGAGCTATGATCACACCAGTACACCCAGCCTGACTGACAGAGTGAGACCCTGTCTCTAATAAATAAATAAATAAATAAATAAATATTATTAAAGAAAACTTCTGTAAAGCAGGAATGGGCATATTTATTAGGGGTTGTGACTGTATTGGTGTTTTCTCAGTTGGCATGAGCACAAGCTCATGAAAACGTATTACTGCCTCTTTTCACATGAGAAAACTTAGGCTTCTGGAAGTTTAATAACTTTTCAAAGTTGGTAAATATCTGGGTTGCCTGAATCTACAGGCTTTCTTTTTGCCACACTGACTCATTTAATGGGTTGTTATACTGTGTGTCTGAAATAGTGGGGTTTTGGTGCTGGTGTTACTATGTTTTTTAAAAAATCCATATACAAATATGATGTTCTAGTTTGGGGGGAGTAGAAATTGGTATGAAAAGTGGAAAATCTTTCTGGTGGTATAACAATTTAATATGTTTAGGAATATTAGCAGAAATGCTGCATATTTAATTCACCTAGGTGGTTTGATCTTTCAGCCAAATATTGTTGCCATGGGGCATCATTGTTCATCTCCCAAAATACGTGATGGTTACAAACATATGCTGCTACTGAGTGTGCAGATTTAAAAAATGTATTTTAGTCTAGTCCTGCTACTCTTCCCCAAACTGCCCTTAGCAGCAAAACAAGGCAATTACCTGGAAAATTCAGGCTAAAATCTTGTTTGCCTAAATTGCTTGGGAAGTTAGCCTCAGATAGCACCGCTAATTGCCATTGCCTTTGGAAACCTTTCTACCATGTAAAGACACATAAAGGGAGGGGAAAAGGCACATAAAATACTCTATTTATACACAAAACTAGCTGGAATCTAAAAACAACAGCTGGTTGTACAAATTGCAAAACTGGTAATTTGTCAAAGTATTGTAAAAACTAATGTCAACTCATTCAAATGTTACTATACGAAATTTTTTTCCTTAAATCATTCCTTTAAAAGACAGGGTACATAATCTGTTTTTAGTAACTTAAAAAAGTCTGATCCTGCAGAAAATGTATTCAGTGTATTATTTTAAATTTGGTAGTAACAGCAATAGATCTTCTCAGCTATTGCATTGTAAGTATAGATCACAGAATGTAGCAACTCTATAGTGTTTGAAAATGAAAGTTAAATTTAGGTTTCTGTTTTTAAAAATATTTTGTCCGTGTGATCAGCAATTCAGGGCAAAAAGAAAGGATAAGTTAGAGTTTTATGAAGTCAGTCTAAAGTTAAGAAGATCAATGCAGTGATTAAATTTCAATTTAGGAAAAAAATTTGTTTAATCAATAAAATGATAAGTAGATGGCAGAAAGATTCTGCAAGCAATCGTACTTTGTCGGAAGAACTTAGCAATTTATCAAATTATGTGGAAGTAAATGAGGTATGTGCAAACCTTATTTTATTACACTTTGCTTCAATGTGTTTCACAGACATTATGTGGGTTTTATTTTTTTTTAATTAATTAATTAATTTTTTTTACAGAGTCTTAACTCTGTTACCCAGGCTGGAGTGCAGTGGTGTGCTCTTGGCTCACTACAACCTCAGCCTTCCAGGTTCAAGCAGTTCTCTGCCTCAGCCTCCCGAGTATCTGGGATTACAGGTACCCGCCACCATGCCTGGCTGGCTACTTTTTGTATTTTTAGTAGAGGCAGGGTTTTACCATCTTGGCCAGGCTGGTCTTGAACTCCTGACCTCCTGATCCACCTGCCTTGGCCTCCCAAAGTGCTGGGATTACAGGCATGAGCCACCTTGTCCGGCCATTTTTTTCCCCTACAAATTGAACGTTGCGGCAACATTGCATAGAACATGTCCACCAGCACCATTTCTCCAACAGCATGTGCTCACTTCATATGTCTGCATAATTTTGGTAATTCTCACAATATTCCAAACCTTTTCTTTACTGTTATATTTGTTACAGTGGTCTGCAATCAGTGTGATCTTTTTAATTGGTGGCACCACACACTGTGCCCATAGATGTCAGCAATCTTAACTGATAAATGTAGCATGTGTTCCGACTGCTTCACCAGCAGTGTTGCCAATCTCTCACCTTTTCCTCTGGCCTTCTTATTTGCTGAAACACAACAATATTGAAATTAGGCCAAACAGTAACTATATAGTGTTACTTCTAAGTGTTCCAATGAAAAGAATCTCATGTCTCTCACTTTAAATCCAAAGCTAGAAATGATTAAGCCTAGTGAGGAAGACATGTCAAAACCTGGAATAGGCCAAAAGCTAGGCCTCTTGTGCCAAACAGTCAGGTTGTGAATGCAAAGGAAAAGTTCTAAAAGGAAATTAAACGTGATACTCTAGTAAGTGCATGAATGAGAAGAAAGCAAAACATCCTTATTGCTGATACATAGAAACTCTGAGCATTCTGAATAAAAGATCAAACCAGCCACAACTTTCCTTGAAGCCAAAGCCTAATCCAGAACAAGGCCGTAACTCTCTGTGAAGGCTGAGAGATTGGAAGTAACTGCAGAAGAAAAGTTGGAAACAGGCAGATGTTGGTTCATGAGTTTTAAGGAAAGAAACCATCTCCATAACATAAAATTGCAAGGTGAAACAGCAGGTGCTGATGTAGAAGCTGCAATAGGTTATGCAGAAGATCTAGCTAAGATCATTGATGGAGGTGACTACACAGATTTTACATGTAGATGAAACAGCTCATGTTGGAAGAAGAAGCCATCGAGAACTTTTATAGCTTTTAAGAAGTCAATGCCTGGCTCGAAAGCTTCAGAGAAAAGGCTAACCCTCTTGTTAGGGGCAAATGGAGCTGGTGACTTAAAGTCAGTGTTCATTTACCATTCTGAAAATCCTAAGGCCTTGAGGAATTATGCTAAAACTACTCTGTCTGTGTTCTATAAACAGAACAACAAAACCTAGATGGAACCATATTTGTTTACAGTACAGTTTTTACTGATATTTTAAGCCCACTTTTGAGACCCACTGCTCAAAAAAAGGGCTTTCTTTCAAAGTACGACTGCCTCTTGATAATGCACATAGTTGCCCTGGATATCTGATGGAGATTAATGTTGTTTTCGTGCCTGCTAGCACAGTATCTATCCTGTAGCCTATGGATCAAGGAATAATTTCAATGTCCAAGTCTTATTATTTAAGAAATACACTTCTTGAGGCTATAGCTGCCGTAGATAGTGATTCCTCTAATGGATCTCGGCAAAGTAAATGGAAAACCCCATGAAAAGGATTCATCATTCCAGATGGCAATAAGAACATTTATGATTTGACCTGAGGAAGCAGAGCAAGATGGCCAAATACAATTCTCCACTGATGGATATCCCTGCAGGAACACCAAATGGAACAACTATCTACATAAGAAAGCACCTTCATAGGAATAAAAACACGAGGTGAGCAATCACAATACCTGGTTTTAACATCATACTGTGAAAGAGACAGTGAAGAGGGTAGGAAAGACAGCCTTGAACTGCCCACACCACTTCTTCCCTATCCTGAGTGACAGCCACATGGCACACAGAGAGAATCTGCATATCAAGGAGGGAGAGCCCAGCAGTTGCTCTGAATTGCATTGGAGCTCAGTGCTGCCAACACCAGGCAGAACTCAGCTGTTGCCCACAGAGGGAGCATTTAGAAGCGACCTGGCCAAAGGAGAAGTTCCCATCCCAGCAGACAGAATCTGAGTTTTAGCAAGCACTTGCCACCATGGGCTGAAATGGTCTGGGGTCCTACATCAATTTGAAAGGCTGTCTAGGCCACAAGTACTATACTCCTAGTCAGGTCCTAGTGCTATACTGAGCTTGGAGCCAGTGGACTTGGGCACTTGACCCAGTGACACACCAGCCAAGACAGCTAAAGGAGTGGTTGTGCCAATCCTCCCTTAACCCTAGACAACACAGCTTGCAGCTGCAAAAGACACCCCTTCCTTCTGCTTGAGAAAAGAGGAAAGAGTAAAGAGGACTTTGTTTTGCAACTTGGATACCAACTCAATTACAGTAAGATAGGGCACCGAGCAGAACCATGAAGCCTTCATTCCATGCCCTAGTTCCCAGGCATTTCTAGACACGCCCTTGGCCAGAAGAGAAGCTGCTGCATGGAAGGGAAGGACCTAGTCCTGGTAGGACCCATCATCTGCTTACCTACAAGCCGAAGGGCCCTGAATAATTGGCAGGGTAACCAGGTAGTACACATTGTGGGCCTTGGGTAAGACTCAGAGACACACTGGCTTCAGGTGTGACCTAGACATTCACAGCTTTGGTGACTATGAGGAGAGTCTTCTGCTTACAAGAAAGAGAGGCAAGAATAAAGGGGACTTTGTCTGTAACTTAGGTACCAGCATAGCAACAACAGGGAAAGGCACCAAAGAGGGTCTAGGGATACTCAGTTCTAGGCCTTGGCTCTTGGGTGGCATTTATGGATCTACCTTGGGTTAGAGGGGAGCCCACTGCCCTGAAGGGTAAGTTCCAGGCCTGGCAGCATTTACCACAAGCTGAGTTGAAGAGCCCTTGGGCCTAATGCAAACATCAGTGATGGCCTGGCAGTATTCCCCGTGGGCCTGTTGTGGTGGTGGGCATGGGAGGGATTCTCAGCCTGGAGATAGAGAAGGGAAGAGGGAAAGGACCTTTTCTTGTGGTTTCGGTACCAGCATATCTGCAGTAGAACAGAGCGCCAGGTAGATTTCTAAGGTTTCCAACTCCAAGCCCTGGCATCTCTGTACCACCTGGGGCCAGGGGAAACTCACTGGCCTGTACGGCTTTGTCACCTGCTGGTTGTAGAGTCCAAGGGCCTTGAGCAAACATGGGCAGTTGCCAAGTAGTGGTTACAGTGGGCCTTGGGAGAGATCCAGTGCTGTGCTGGCTTCAGGTCTAATTCAGCACTCAGTACAGTCCCAGCAGTAGTGGGGGAGCCACAGGAGTGTTTGTGACTCTCCTCCCTGCAGCACCAGGCAGCTCAGCACAGAGAAAGAGACTCTGGTTGTTTGGGAGAAAATAAGGGAAGAGAACAAGAATCTCTGCCTGGTAATCTAGCTAATACTTCCAGTTCTTACCCAAGATCACCAAGGTGGTTCCTCTATCAGTTTGCAAGAACCACAGTGTTACTGAGCGTGGGGTACTCTAATGCATATTTGACTGCAGTGATTAAAAACTTAGATCTCAACACCCAAGTCCCTTTGGATACCTGGAAAACCTTCCCAAGAAGGGTAGAGACAAACAAGCCCTGAGTATAACTGCAATAAATACCTTATTCTTCAATGCCAAGACCCCAGCAAACATCTGCAAGCATCAAGACCACCCAGAAAAACATGACCTGACCCAACAGACACCAATAAATAAGACACCAGGGACCAATCCTGGAGAGATAGATATATGTGAACTTTCAGACATATAATTCACCAAAATAACTGTTTTGAGCTGGGCGCAGTGGTTCACATTTGTAATTTCAGCACTTTGGGAGGCTGAAGTGGGTGAATAACCTAAGGTCAGGAGTTTGAGACCAGCCTGGCCAACATGGAGAAACCCCATCTCTACTAAAAATACAAAAATTAGCTGAGTATGGTGGCAATGTGCATATAATCCATGCTGCTCAGGAGGCTGAAGCATGAGAATTGCTTGAACCCAGAAGGTGGAGGTTGCAGTGAGCCAATATTGCAACACTGCACTCCAGCCTGGGTGACAGAGCGAGACTCTGTCTCAAAAAAAAAAAAAAAAAACTGTCGTGAGGAAATGGAAGGAAATTTAAGATAACACAGAGAATGAATTCAGAATCGTATCAGATAAATTTAACAAAAATTGTAATAATTAGAAGGAAGCAAGCAGACATTTTGAAGTTGAAAAATGCAGTTGCCATACTGAAGAATGTATTAGTATCTCTTAATAGCAGAATTGATCACACATAGACTAAAAATAAAGTCAGGGAAAAAGATATTCTATGCAAATGGAAAGCAAAAAGAGCAGGAATAGCTATACCTACATCAGACAAAATAGATTTCAAGACAAAAACTATAAAAAGAGACAAAGAAGGTCATTATATCATGAAAAAGGGGTTAAGTTAGCCAGAGGATATAACAGAGGTTATAACATTTGGAAATATATATGCACCCAACACTGGACCACCCAGATAAACATATAATATATATTTATATATTTGAGTCCAGCCTCTTCAACATGGCAAAACCCTGTCTCTACTAAAAATACAAATAAATTAGCCAGGCATGGTTGGGTGTGCTTCTATAGTCCCAGCTACTCAGAAGGCTGAGGTGGGAGAATTTCTTGAACCTGGGAGGCAGATATTACAGTGAGCCGAGATTGCACCACTGCAATCTCCAGCCTGGGTGACAGAGTGAGACTCTGTCTCAAATAAGAATAATATACATTTAATTTTTTTCTTTACCTTTCCATCATTATATATGCTCATGTATCCAGATATATAAAGCAAATATTATTGAAGCTAAAGAGAGACATAAACCTAAATACAGTAATAGCTGCAGTCTTCAACATGCCACTTTTAGCATTGGACAGATCATCCAGACAGAAAATCAATAAAAATCACTGGACTTAATCTTTACTACAGACCAAATGGACCTAATAGATATTTTACCAAACATTTATCCAACAGCTACAAAGTTCACATTCTTCTCTCCACCACATGGACCATTCTCAAGGATAGACCGTATGTTAGGCCACAAAACAAGTCTTGTAACATTCAAAAAAAGTGAAATTATATCAAGTATCTTCTCTGATTATAATGGAATAAAACTAGAAATCAAAAGCAAAAGGAATTTTGGAAAAACACATAGAATTTAAACAATATGCTCCTGAATGACTAGTGAGTCAATGAAGAGATTAAAAAGGAAATTGAAAATTTTCTTGAAACAAATGATAATGGAAGTACAACATACCAGAACCTATGGGATACAGTGAAAGCAGAACTAAGATGGAAGTTTATAGATACAAAAAGAAAATCTTCAAATAAATAACCTAACAATGCATCTTAAAGAACTAGAAAAGCAACAGCAGACCAAACTCAATGTTAGTAGAAGAAATAATGAGCTCAAAGTAGAAATAAATGAAATGGAAATGAGGAAAACAATACCAAAAAATCAACAAAAATGAAAAGTTTATTTTTTGGAAAGATAAACTAAGTTGACAAACTGTTAGCCAGACTAAGAAAAACAGAGAGAAGTTCTAAATGAAAAAGGAGACATTACAACCAATACCACAGAAGTACAAAGGATCATTAGAGGCTATTATGAGCAACTATGTGCCAATAAATGAAAAACCTAGAAGAAATGGATGATTGCCTAGACACATGCAACCTTCCAAGATTGAACCATGAAGAAATCCAAAAGCAGACCAGTAGCAAGTAACAAGATTAAAGCCATAATAAAAAGTCTCCCAGCAGAGAAGCCCTGGATGTGATGGCTTCACTACTGAATCTTACCAAACATTTAAAGGATCTTACCAATCCTACTCAATCTATTCTGAAAAATAGAGGAGGAGGGAATACTTCCAAACTCATTCTGCAAGGCTAGTATTACCCTGATAACAAAACCAGAAAAAGACACATCAAAAAAAAAAAAGAAAGAAAGAAAACTATAGATCAATATCACTGATGAACATTGATATAAAAAATCTTTATTAAAATACTAGCAAACTAAATTTAACCATGCATTAAAAAAGATCATTCATCATGACCAGGGATTTATCCCTGAGATGCAGTGGTGGTTGAACATTCTCAAAACAATCAATATGTATGTCATATTAACAGAATGAAAGACAAAAGTTATATGATTATTTCAATTAATGCTGAACAGCATTTGATAAAATTCAACCTCTTCTGATAAAAACCCTCAAAATATGAGTATAGAAGGAATATAGTTCAACATAATAAAAGTCATATGTGACAGACCCACAGCTAGCATTGTACTAAATAAGGGAAAACTGAAAGCCTTTCCTCTAGGACCTGGAATACAAGGATGTCCACTTTCTCTGTTGTCGTTCAACATGTTTTCACTTACGTGTGGGAGTTAAAAATTGAAACAGCTGAACTCATGGATATAGAGGTGGCCTCGATCATGTCAGGGTCACCACCGGAGACATTGCCCACCACCTGTAGAAGTCTGACCTGCAAACCCTGACTCAATGACGTATGAATGAATGTACTCTCACACCATTACAGTGTTTCAAGTGGGCTGGGGATGGCCGTGGACTGCTTTCAGAGGGCAAAATGCAACCAATCGACTCAGACCCTCTGTGCATTCACACTTCTGTTAAGACTTTACAACAGAGATTCTAAGTTAACATACTCATGGATAATTAACATGGTTAAAAGAGTGGTTATAGGAATGATAAAAGCTTTAGGTTCCCGGACCAAGAGTAAATGCGATTAACAGGTAGTTCCTTTTGATCTTCCCCAAGAGATCACCCAGCACAAAATTAACATGAGTAAACAGACTGGAGACAAATGGGTGTGGGGTAAGACATTTGATCATCTCTATCTCTCCCTAACTTAATGGACTGGGCCAGCTGCCTTTGGTCTGCCCCAATAAAATCTTTCAGCCTTCCAAAAGGTTTGAGACTAATCTATAACTTTCCCTAAGTATTTTCTGTAATATTTTGCCACCATCCTGAGTAAATAGCAACATACAGAGAGTAGAAGGATGGTTACCAGAGCTTGGGAGGGTTTGTGGAGGCTGCAGGGTGATGAGGATGGTTAATGGGTACAAAAAATAGAAAGAATAAAATCTAGTGTTTGATGGAACAGCAAGGTGAATATAGTCAATAATAGTTTAATCATACATTTTTAAATAAGAGTATAATTGGATTGTTTGTGACAAAAGGATAAATGCTTGAGGTGATGAATACTGTATTACTTTAGACATCTATCAAAATGTCTCATATATCCCGTAAATATATACACCTACTATGTACCCACAAAAATGCAAAATAAAATTGTTTTTTAAAAAGCAGCATTTCTGATTCATGGGAGGTCAAAATGTCAAGGTTAACGGGAGTTTGGAAGAAGTTGATTCCAGCTGTCGTGGATGACTTTGAGGGAGTTGAAGACTCCAGTGCTGGAGGAAGTAACTCCAGATGTGGTGGAAGCAGCAAAAGAAATGGAATTGGAAATGAAGTTTGAAGGTGTGATTGAATTTCTGCAATCTCATGAAAAAACTTGAACGGATAAGGAGTTGCTTCTTATGGATCAATAAAAATCGTTTCTTACAAGATCGGGCACGTTTAGGGTGGTGTGGCCATCAGCAAGAAAGCAGCTTCTCGAAATGGAATCTACTCCTGGTGAAAATTCTGTGAATCCTGTTGAAGTGGCAACAAAGAATGTTAAATATTACATAAACTTAGTTGATAAAGTAGCAGTAGGGTTTGAGAGGATGACTCAAATTTTGAAAAAAGTTCTGTGAGCACAATGCTCTCAAACAGCATCACATGCTACAAAGAAAACTTTTGTAAAAGGGAAAGTCCATCCATGCTGCTTAAACTTCATTGTCTTAATTGCCACAGCCACCCCACCCTTCATCAGCCACCCCACCCTTCATCAGCCACCACTGGATCAGCCAACGGCCAGTCACACTGAGCCAAAACCCTCCACCAGAAAGAAGATGGTGACTTGCTGAGGGCTCAGATAATCGTTAGCATTTTTTAGTAATATTTTAAATTAAGATATATACATTGGTTTTTTTGACATATGCTATTGCACATTTTATATACAATAGTATAGTGTAAGCATAACTTTTATATATACTGGGAAACCAAAAAATGTGTGCGACTCACTTTATTGTGATACGTACTTTATTGCAGCAGTCTGAAATCAAATCTGTAATATCGCCATGACACGCCTCTAGATCCCAAGTTAGATAATTAAATTGAGGGCTATACAGAGGAAATTCTATCAAGAAGGGATTCAAAAACACTTCAGAAATCATTGGCAGTAGATGTCCATGGGTATTCAAGTTTGTTTTTTTATTTAGGAATTAGAAAATGCAGTTGGGAGCTGGACAGATGACTTGACCCAGTTGACCCTACTGAAGGACACCCTCTCTGCCTATATCAGTGCTGATGATATCTCCATTCTTAATGAACGAATAGAGCTTCTGCAAAGGCAATGGGAAGAACTATGCCACCAGGTAAGACAAGTTCTTAAAATGAAATTATCTTGATGATGAAAAACTGGGAGATGAATTTGAATGTCAAATGGCTTGACCCACATTTGGACCCATCCCATAATTCTTAGTATGGACAAAGGAAAAACATTGTGCTTACTACCAGAACATTTCAGATTAATACATTTATATTTTACCACATTTGAGAACAAGCTAAACTAGATTCTTTTCCTCCCACTTCCACTGGCTGGCATAATACTTTTAAGAGAAAGCACAATTTATGGTTCACAGGTGTGATTTTGCTGGGTAGATACACTTCAAACATGTGAAAACTATTGTTGTATTTGCAATATGAGCTAATACTGTGGAGCTGGTTTTGTACAGGGAATATTGATTGTCACTCTTAATTTGCTGTAGTTGTTTCCTAGTAATTTATATTCATTTTTAGTCCTACTTTATTCATTTATTAAATAGCTTCTATGTGCACAATATCTTTAAAAAGATCCCAGATTGAGTTTGAATTGGAAATGAAAGGGAAAGATTGCTCGAAAAGCAGCAAGAAGACATCCTAGGCAAAGAGAAATAAAAGATTCAAAGGCTTGGCCAGGTGTGGTGGCTCATGTCTGTAATCCCAGCACTTTGGGAGGCCGAGGTGAGTGGATCATCTGAGGTCAGGAGTTTGAGACTAGCCTGACCAATATGGTGAAACCCCATCTCTACTAAAATCACAAAATTTAGCTGGGCCTGGTGGTGGGCACCTGTAATCTCAGCTACTCAGGTGGCTAAGGCGGAAGAATCGCTTGAACCCGGCTGAGGCAGGAGAATCTCTTGCAGAGATTGTAGTGAGCCGGGATTCGCCACTGCACTCCAGCCTAGGAGACAGAGCAAGACTCTGTCTCAAAAATAAAAAAAAAAATTCAAAGGCTCATAATGAAAAACAGGCCTAACTGCCTTGAGGTTATGCTTTCCAGGAAGCAGGGCCCTGTCTGTCTTGTTACTTCCATACCCCGAGTGCCCTGCCTGGCACATAATAGGCTGTGATACATCTCTATCGAATGGATCAGTCACATAAATTATTGTGATGTTAACAAACCATAATAAATGTCCCCACCATCAAGTTTAAACTTGAGCTGAGATTAAAATCAGTCTAGGAGAATGTGTACAATTAAGAAGAAAGCCAAGTATAAACAGGTAAAAACAATGTAAAAAACACTATAAAATAGGGGCTGGGTGCAGTGGCTCATGCCTGTAATCCCAGTGCTTTGGGAGGCCAAGGCAGGCAGATCACCTGAGGTCAGGAATTTGAGACCAGTCTGACCAACATGGTGAAACCCTGTCTCTATTAAAAATACAAAAATTAGCCAGGTAGGGCGGCGGGTGCCTGTAATCCCAGCTACTCGGGAGGGTGAGGCAGGAAAATCACTTGAACCTGGGAGGTGGAGGTTGCAGTGAGCCGAGATCACACCACTGCACTCCAGCCTGGGCAACAAGAGCAAAACTCCGTCTCAAAAAGCTGTATAAAGATGTAAACAAGCTAAGTTTTGTGTGGATGGCAGGGAATAAAGGATATGTTTCTTGAGATGGATGAATTTTGAATTGAGTTTCGAGAAAGAGAGTAGAGGAGATAGATTGATGAGAGAAAGCAAATGAACATGCTGTCAATGTGGCAGCCAGAGGAGAGGACCTGGCTGGTAAAAGCTGGTGTGGGAAGGCTGAGGAAGGGGATGTTGAGAGGCGACTGTTATGCCCTGCTCTTCTGTCCCCGCTGGTTGTGCTGCCCTGGGATCTCTTTTGTCTCCCATCCTCCACACTTTCTCTGACTTTAGGGATGCTTATTCTTATACTTCAGGAACCATTAAACAAGAGTTTAAGAGGCTCAGAGCCTCTTGATTTATGTGATATCAATAAGAAAATATCTCTCTACATTTAGGTGAAAACCCAAGTTTTTCTCAGTCCATGGACCAACCAAAAACTCCGGAGCACATATGGTAGATGTGTGAGCAGTTTCCTATGAATATATACTTTTTAAAAAGGGACACATGTAAGAGATGGCTTTCACCAACGTGTTAATGATTTGAGTTCAAAATGAATGTAGCTAATTTCACACAGCTTCATCTTCTTAGTGAACACAATGAGAAACTTACATGGAAGTTACTCATATGGGGGTGGTAATATTAATCACAATGCTTGATTCATTTCAGAATTCTTCAAACTAAAGTAATATCTTAATATAGTAAATCATCCTACAATGTTGCAATATAAAGACTTTATCGTGATGTAACAAAATGAAAGATATTTGGTGGGTACAAATTGTGGAAATTATCACAGCAATCTTCAGTTACCTCTGTGAGCCTATTCATCTGTTTTTCTTAATTTTAACAAAAGTCTAGCATTACCTGCTCTCTTAATATTTTTAGCATGTTAGATGAATCGGGTTAGACCAAATCTATTGCTTTAGCTAAATGATGCCTGTGAAACCTTCAGAGAGATATTTTGGAGATTGGATCCTGTTTTTCAAATCAGCCATGAACTTCCCTCCCCAAAGACATGGATTATGCCACTCCCTGCCGACACCGTTTCCTCTTTTCCGATTTTCTCACCTGTTATCTTTCACATCCCATAACCCCTGCAATGTCATTTATAAAATGCTTGGCCCTCAGTATGTTTTTGGTCCTCTGAACTCTCATTGCTCTTTTGGTTTTGCCATCATGTGGCATTGTATTATTATTCTTTTTAATGTTTGTAACCTCATTCCAAGCGTATGAGGACTTTAATATACAAAGACCATTTCTTTATATCTCCAGTGTCTGGAGTGTTCATGATGTGTTATTTATAATTAAGATGTTAAAACATTTATTCTATTTCTTTATACTTATGTTTCTCTAAGTGTAAAATAATGACAAGATTTTGAATATTTTGGAGGTTAAGAAAATCATGGTTACACCATGTTGACCAGGATGGTCTTGATCTGTAGACCTCGTGATCCACCCGACGCGGTCTCCCAAAGTGCTGGAATTACAGGCTAACCCTGTCTCTACTAAAAATACAAAAAATTAGCTGGGCATGGTGGCATGTACCTGTAATCCCAGCTACTCAGGAGGCTGAGGCAGGAGAATTGCCTGAACCCAGGAGGCGGAGGTTGTGGTGAGCCCAGATTGCGCCATTGCACTCCAGCCTGGGTAACAAGAGCAAAACTCCATCTCAAAAAAAAAAAAAAGAAAGAAAATTATGGTTGCACAATACTTTTTGATTTAGGAAAACTGATGTATAAAAATGCCATGGAATTATTATTAATTGCTAAGTTAGTCATTCATATGTTGTAAAATTGTTCTCCAGACTTAGATATATCTAGACAGCAGTCTGGAAATGTGTTTCAAAAGCTGCTGTTGATCATGTGATATGCTGTAAATAGATTAATACCTTGCACCTGTGAGTAGACTAAGACGTTAAAAAGAAACAATAAAAGGAATGCATAGTTTTTTAGAAACTTTCTATGTTGAAGTGTCTTAACACTTGAAGTTAAAGTGTACTTATATTATTAATACTTCACTCTGAAAAAAATATTTAAACCAATGAGAGTTTAGTCATAGGTTTGATCAAGGTGCCAGGATGTAACTCTAAGGGGGATATAGATTAGTTTCTAGTTCAAGCTAGTTGTATCCGGTGAGTTTCTGTCAAGTATGAAACCACAAAAGGAAATGACCTTGCGCCTGTGTCTCATTGTAAGAGTCAAAACTTGAGTTCAACAGAACATTATCCCTACTAAGGAGTAAGTAGTCTGTTCCTATTCTGACCGAAGCTGTTGAGGAGGAGTCTGGAATTCCTGGGACTGGCGATGAGAATGAGGAAGACAGGCCGTGAGTAAACATTGCAGGGCAGAGTTAATATATTAAAGTGTCTGTTTTCAAGTAGACACCCCTTGTTGTGCCCGTGTATAGCCAGAGCTTATACTTGGCTTTTATTCCTGTTTTGGTTTGTAGATCTGTGTGTAATTCTAGCTGAAATATAAGTATATGTCATCATCATAATTGCTTGTTGTTTTTTCAAAACGTCATGGTAAAAATATTTCAGTTAGAAAAGGATGTATTTCCTGTTGAGCTGCTGCACACTCTGAAGGTTTTAGCTGGTTCTTCGCAGCTGTTGGCAGTGCAATGTATTTGTGCCCCTGCGAGAACATTAATATGTGCTAAGGTGATAAAAAATTTGAGGGTTTCATCTGCATGCAAAGACAGAGATGGTAATGTTTACTTAGTATATAGACTAAATACTAGATGTACAAACCAGAAGGAAGTTACTATCACCCCTGTGAACGTACATCTTTTGAAATGCATTTGACCTGGGTTTGTAACCAGTACTTGTAGCCTTGCTGTTTTTTTTCAGGTATAGCTCCGTGGTAAGAAAATGAAAGCAACACTTTGATGATGTGTGATAAACACTAGGGAGATATGTGTGTATATATATATATAATCCAGCTGCTTAGTGGAGATATTGAATGCATGAGTGTCAAGGGAGGAAAAACAATTTAAAACTTGAGTGATGCCCTGTAGTCACGTATAGTAGTTCTAGCAGCAACAGCAGCAGCAGCAGCATAGGAATGGCCAGCTGTTGTGAGGTCTTTAGTACGTATCAGTTAATTTCTTTCTTTGTTTTTTTTTTGTTTTTTGAGACGGAGTTTCGCTCTTGTTACCCAGGCTGGAGTGCAATGGCGCGATCTCGGCTCACCGCAACCTCCGCCTCCTGGGTTCAGGCAATTCTCCTGCCTCAGCCTCCTGAGTAGCTGGGATTATAGGCATGCGCCACCGTGCCCAGCTAATTTTTTGTATTTTTAGTAGAGACGGGGTTTCACCATGTTGACCAGGATTGTCTCGATCTGTTGACCTCGTGATCCACCCGCCTCGGCCTCCCAAAGTGCTGGGATTACAGGCTTGAGCCACCGCGCCCGGCCTCTTTGTTTTGTTTTTTTGAGACAGAGTTTCACTCTTGTTGCCCAGGCTGAAGTTCAGTGGTACGCTCTCGGCTCACAGCAACCTGCGCCTCCCAGGTTCAAGCAATTCTCCTGCCTCAGCCTCCTGAGTAGCTGGGATTTCAGGCACCGGCCACCACACCCTGCTAATTTTGTAGTTTTTAGTAGTAATGTGGTTTCACCACGTTGGCCAGGCTGGTCTCAACTCCTGACCTCAGGTGATCCATCCGCCTCAGTCTCCCAAAGTGCTTGGATTATAGGTGTGAGCCACCACACTAGGCCGTATCAGTCAATTTTTTAAATTACTCTTTTGTCTGTATAGTATCATCATATTGACAGGACAGTGCTGGGCACATAGAGACACTTGTTTACTACAGACAGTAAACATTTTTTAATGGATTTTTGGAGCAAACTTAAGATTAATTCCTACATGAAAGGAGTTAAGTAGTAGAGAAAATGAGGGACCTTGTCCTGGTCATCCAATTAGCAGTGATGGATGAACTATTTTTGAATCTCAGCTGCCTCTGGATATTTAATCATATTTGCACCTCATATCAAAGACTCAAACTTTGCTGGTCTTATCTTGAACTGACTCTAAACAAGTGCCCCAAATTTGTTCAGCTGTCACATTCCTTGTCTCTGGAATGGAGATAACAACACCTACCTATGAAAGTCATAGGTAATATTTTTCTATTTTGTGACCATCTTCCCTGCAGATATTTGTGAGTAAAGACCTGGAGTTCATTCTTGGCTTATGGCAAGATTTGGGAGAAGTGTAAGTGAGGAGTTATTTGTTCATCTTCAGTCTGAAGGACAGGGGTTTCTGTTTTTCTTTTTTCTTGTTCTGTTGCCCAGGCTGGAGTGCAGTGGTGCAATCTTGGCTCACTGCAACCTCTCCTCCTGGGCTCAAGCAACTCTCCTGCGTCAGCCTTCTGAGCAGCTGGGATTACAGGCACCTGCCACCAAATCTGGCTAATTTTTATATTTTTAGTAGAGACAGAGTTTCACTATGTCAGCCAGGCTGGTCTTGAACTCCTGGCTTCCAGCAATCTGCCCACCTTGGTCTCCCAAAGTGCACTCCCACTGCACCTGGCCTCAATTCTTAGAAAATGGTTACTTTGGGCCAGCCGAATAATGAAAATATAATTTCAATTTTGCCATCAGTTGAACCAGGATTTTAACTACCAGCTAGACTACTGAATCTTCTGCATTGTGAATGAAAGGGAAAAGGCCGTTTTCACCACAGAGTTCACTGTCTGGAGACCCAGCAGAAGATCAAGAGTGCATGCTGCTGTCAGAGCTGGAGGGGAAAGGGGTGCTGGAAGGATTGTGTTCTTCAGTGCTGTTTTGGATACAATGGAAAGTGACAAAGTTTGTCTCCAAAACTTTTAAATCTGTGTTTTCTTAGCTTTTTCCATTTCTGTAGGACCTACCCCAAGTGAGTTCACTCCCCTTTGACTGTTCTGTGTTATTCTGCCTCCAAAACCCTCAATAAGAAACTGAATTCTACTAATGGGGATATACTTAGTAGATTCACCAGTGTCACTCAACCCAGAAAAACTTTTATGTTAAAAGATCATAGTTAAATCAAAAGAATAAATTTGTCGTGGTGGCCTTTCAAAATTTATGGTAGCTTATGGGGCTTACTCTCTAGGTAACTCGCTATGCCTAAGGCTGGCCTTGGGATATGTATCCTGGGATCCTGGACTCATTTACATGGATGTAGAATCACAGATATTTAGGCTTGTGTTGTCTGTCTAATCCTTAACAGAGCCAACCCTAGGCAGAATTGATAACTAGAAAGTGTATAATACCTTAGAAATATTTTCATTTTCATTTTAAAAAGGAAATTTGTTTGAAATATGTAAAAAGTAAATGTATTGGCTGGGCACGATGGTTCAGACCTATAAACCCAGCACTTTGGGAAGCTGAGGCGGGGGGACCACCTGAGGTCAGGAGTTCAAGACCAGCCTGGACAAACCTGGTGAAACCCTATCTCTACTAAAAATACAAAAATTAGCTGGGCATGGTGGTGGGCATCTGTAATGCCAGCTACTTGGGAGACTGAGGCAGGAAAATCACTTGAACCTAGAGGCAGAGGTTGCAGTGAGCTGAGATTGCACCATTGCACTCCAGCCTGGGTGACAGAGCAAGACTCCATCTCAAAAAAAAAAAGTAAATGTATTAAGGAAAGAATATGTCTTAAAGCAAAGTATAGCAAAATGTTAACAGTTTGAGTTCAAGGAGTTTATCATGAATGGTTACCATACAGTTCTTTCAGCTTTTCTTTGTCAGAAATGTTTTGTAATAAAATGTTGGGGGTAAAATAAAATCAGTAGGGACATGTTTAATGCAATGAAATCAATAGTGGAATAGCTTGCATTATGAACGAGACTGTGGAAGAACATCTTCAAACCTTCTTACCAACTCATGTGTGTTTTGCTAACATGTAGTTTAGCTCAAGTAGAAACATTTCTTAGTATTTCAACCAGCACTGTGAACATAGAATATTATATTATGAAATAAGAAAATTTTAGAATTCTGTAAAGGATAATTCTAGACCTAGAGATAAGAAAACAAGCCCATTATATATGTAATGTGTAAGGAACTCTCAGAACTTCATAATAAAAAGGCAAGCTAATTAAAAATAAGGCAAAGGATTTGAGTAGATAATTCTCCAAAGGAGATATACAAATGGCCAAGAAACATGAAAAGTCTCAGTGTTATTAGCCTTTAGGGAAATGCACGTCAAAACCATCATCAGATAGCACTTCATGCCCACTAGGTTGGCTATCATCAAAAGTGTTGGTGAGGATGTAGCGAAATTGGAATGCTACATTCCGCTGGTGGGAATGTGAAATGGGCAGCCACTTTGGGCAACAATCTATAGTGTTAACCATATGACTGAGAAATTCTACTAGATAAATACCTAAGAGCAATGAAACATGTTCATACAAACACTTGCACGCAAATGTGTATAACAGCATTATTCATAATAGGCAAAAAGTGGAAACAACTCAAATAAGATGAGTTAGTAAATACAATGTGGTATATACATATAATGGAATATAGTCAGCAATAAAAAGAATGAAGTATTGATACAATATAGATGAATCTTTAAAATATGCTAAGTGAAAGAAGCCAGTCATAGAAGATTACATGTTACATGATTCCGTGTATATGAAATGTCCAGAATAGGCAAATCCGCAGGGACAGAAGGGAGATTAGATTGCTGGGAGATGAGTGAGAAGAAGCAGGAGAGTAACTGCTGATGGCTCCAAGGTTTTTGTTGTGATGGTGGTGGTGGTGGTTGTTTGAGGTGGAGTCTTGCTGTGACATCCAGGCTGGAACACAATGGCACGATCTTGGCTCACTGCAACCTCTGCATCCTGGGCTCAAGTGATTCCCCTGCCTCAGCTTCCCAAGGAGCTGAGATTACAGGCATGTACCATCATGCCCGGCTAATTTTTGTATTTTTAATAGAGATGGAGTTTCACCATGTTGGCCACACTGGTTTCGAACTCGTGACCTCTAGTGACCCACCTGCGTTGGCCTCCCAAAGTGTTGGAATTATAGGAGTGAGCCACTGCACCTGGCCTTTTTTTTTTTTGGAATGATGAAAATATTCTAAAATTGAGTATGGTGTTGATTATACAGATGCTGTTCATATACCAAAAAGCACTGAATTGTACATGTTTAAACAGGCTGTTGTATGGTATGTGAAATATATCTTAATAAAGCTTTCATGCAAGAAAAAGAAGGAAAATAAACAAAAATAAATAAATAGAAATGAAACTGCAGAGAAGAACTTGCCTGAAGTCAATGTGTCAGTATGGAGCTGAGCCTCGGGATGCCTGCCTCCACTTCAGGCTGCTTTGCTTCAGCACCGCCCTCTCCCACACTCTAGATACCTGAGGCTCATTCTTCCTTTCCTTCTTCTTTTCTTCCTTTTCTTCTTCCTTCCCTATTTTTACTGTTTTCTTATTTCATTTTTCTATTCTTTTTTCTCTTTCCTTTTTTCTTTTTCCTTCCTTCTTTATTCATCCCTCTTTTACTGTCCTTCTTTTCTTTCTTCTTTCCCTATTCTTTTCTACTTCTTCCTTCTTTTTTTAGTAAAAGCACATTCACTCATCATGTATCATATCTATCCTGAACCAATTGTGCAAAGTTGCATTATCCAGAACCTTTAATAAGCTCGTGTGCTTGTGAATCTTTAAGAAAGAACTAGAAGTTTCAATGTCTCCCACTTGTATAATACCAAATCCTGGACTTCAGGAAACAGTGGATTAAAAAGATGTATGACTATCGTTCCTTTTAGTCCTAGTTTATTTGCTATTTTTCTTGGGGAGTGAGCTCCTCTCTGAATAATCATTTTGCATATTCTCCCATTTTAAACTTTTCAGCTCTCCTTAAGGCGGCAGCAAATAAGTGAAAGATTGAACGAATGGGCAGTCTTCAGTGAAAAGAACAAGGAACTCTGTGAGTGGTTGACTCAAATGGAAAGCAAGGTTTCCCAGAATGGAGACATCCTCATTGAAGAGATGATAGAGAAGCTCAGGAAGGTATGGAATGCATGGCTACTCAGCTTTTCATTCTTCACAAAGCTTAGGTACTTTTCATAGGTACAGAGGTGACTTTCCTCATAATTACTTTCCTTTTAAAGGAGTACTATATTTTAAACATTTTCTCTTTTTAATATAAGATAAACTTGCATGAAAAGACCTGCTTTACACATAAAATATATAGAATACTTGCAATTTGTGATGAAATACAGTATCTACTGAAAATGTTCAGTATTTGGGGGTTTTAACTACTTGTCCAGTAGGAACCATTTATATGTATTACTTTTCTTTCCTTTTTTTTTTGTGTGTGTGTGTGTGTGTGTTTCTTTTTAAAGAGGAAAAGTCACTAGAGAGAAACAGAAAGAAAAAATTCTTAGAATAAATTGAATTGAATACAACATTAAAGTGTGGTGTATAGACCATAGATAGGAATTAAGAGTTTCCTGATAATTTTGGCTTCATATTATTTTCAGGGTATGTATATCTTATCAAATTATCTTACATATTCATTGGGATCTAAAACACTTCTGATGTCTACATAAAGCTGATCAAATTTTATAGCATTTAAAAATTTTTTATGATTTTGGCCGGGCGTGGTGGCTCATGCCTGTAATCCCAGCATTTTGGGAGGTGAGGTGGGCAGGTCACTGGAGGTTAGGAGTTTGAGACCATCCTGGCCAACACAGTGAAACCCCATTTCTACTAAAAATACAAAAAATTAGCTGGGCATGGTAGCATGAGCCTGTAGTACTGGCTACTCAGGGGGCTGAGGCAAGAGAATCGCCTGAACCCAGGAGGCAGACATTGCAGTGGGCTGAGATCGTGCCACTGCACTCCATCCTGGCCAACAGAGTGAGACTCTGTCTCAAAAAAAAATTCTTTTTTTTATGATTTCAGCGTTCCCACAGTGCTCGTGAACAGTGATTTTAATGTTATTTTAATTTGCTTCTCATTAGTACATATCACCATCTAATGAACAATGTACTTTTTGTATTTACTTATTCATTGTCCAGATGGAGACCCTACTGATCTGTGAGCTTTATGGGAACATGGACTTTGTCTATTTTGTTTATTGCTATATCCCCTGCACCTGAAGCATTGCCTAACTCTGATAAGCGCACAGCCAATATTTACCACATTAACAAATCATAACTTCATTTATTCTTAAAAGAAATATAAATGGTTACTAAGAAAAATTATTTTTATCCATATGCACACATGGAGAGAAAAATGAAACATCCAAAGCCAACATGTGATATTAATGATGTTATAGAAAATGGCAAATCCATTATGATTTGCTGTTAGATAAGCATTTGTTTATCCAATTTGTTTGGATAAATCCAAATGGATAAGCATTTGTTTATATGATATGGTAAACCTTAAAACTCTTGGCTGAGATGATACAGATTTCATTTTAGCATCTGCTCGTGGTTGCACATTCTAAGTGGTCGGGTATCAGAGAATGCTATAAGTGCACGATTAATGCACTGTAGGTAGGTAAAATTTGCTATAGAATAAATTTTGATTAAGTTTGTCTATTCTCATTACTTTTCATTATGAAATTTAGGATGTATATTTTGAGAGTGTGGGGAAAACATTTCTTAAATCTATAACTTAAAATTTAGAAAAATTTTAGCTTTTCATGCAGATAATTTTATCACATTACTTGGCCCAGTGTTAGAAACACATTTAAAATATTAACTATACTACCTTATATGTTAATAACTCACGGTATTTTTTTTAAGGTCTTATGAGTTTTTCTCTTTGTAGTGTCTCTTTTGTAAATAACATCAAGTTTGGGTAATTTTGACAGCATAGAAGAAGGCAGTTGTTAAGTGGAAAATGCTAATAAGATGAAGAAAAAAAAAAAGAAAAAGGCAATTCATAAAAAAACAATGGAAGCCAAGATATTAGTGCCTATTGCTATTAACACTCAAAAACAGTTTGATTTTAAAGACAACCCAAGAGGATTATTTTACTATAAATCCTTTTAAGTCTTGAAGTAATTCCCTTGAAAGAAACACTGCTCGATAAAATCATCTCAAATGTGTGCTGAAATATTATGATGTTAATAAATGCATTCGGTGTATTGGTCTTTGAATTTCACTGTTTGGAAATAACATAAGAAGGAGGGTGGGTGGGGGTGTGGACATGAGGACTGCAGTCAGCACTGGAATGGAATAAAATGTTGTTGGTCCCTACCATTCCTCAGGGGCACTTTGGCTTAGGTCAATGACTTGGAAGGATAGCTCTGTTCCCACACTAACTTTAGAGCAGGAGAAGGTCAAAATGTTCATGCTCATATAATGCCTGTCTTCATATATTATTTGCTGAGAAACTATTTCTTATATAACAGGAGTTTAAGCCAAAAATAAAAAAGTTGATCCTAAAGACTGGATCCTGTCACTGTGGCAAGAGAGTAAGAGGGTCATTAGGGATAGCAGTGGTGGTAGCAGGAAGAGGATGTTCTTTCATCGTCACTTAAATTATAGCATTTTGTGTTTACCTTTTACAGATAGTCCATATGGAGTCTGGTATTTTTTGTTTGTTTGTTTTGTTTTGTTGTTTTTTTGTTTTTTGATATAGAGTCTCACTTTGTTGCCCAGGCTGGAGTGCAGTGGCGTGATCTTGGCTCACTGCAACCTCCACCTCCTGGGTTCAAGCAATTCTCCTGCCTCAGCCTCCCAAGTAGCTGGAATTACAGGCTCCCACCACCATGCCCAGATAATTTTTGTATCTTTAGTAGAGATGGGGTTTCACCATATTGGCCAGGCTGGTCTCGAACTCCTGACCTTGTGATCCACCTGCCTTGACCTCCCAAAATGCTGAGATTACAGGCAGGAGCCACCACACCTGGCCAAGTCTGTCCTTTTTAACCCAAACAGTCTAAGAGAAGCTAGCACAGAAAGTGAGTAAATCAAGAAGGTTTGAGGCCCATTGATTCTCTAAAATTAATAATTATTATTATTGAAAGTTAATTTATCATTAATTTATTTGTTGCAAAATATTGACATTGTATAGAGGATATCTTTTTAAAATGAAGGAACTCTTTTAAAATATTCTGCTCAAATAACTTAAGTGCCACACACACACATATTCACATTTACATATGTACATAGATATCAATTGCATAGGTGTGTATGTGTGTGATAAGCCTCTCGGCAACTATTTGTATGAGAATTCTAAGTATAACATCAGGTTAGTGATGAGAGAAATAAAGTATAGTTTCCCAGTATTAAAATCCTTTAAGTTTTATCTTTTATATCTGTCTTTTTTTGATTTTTAGTACGTATTTCAAGTAAATAGGAAACAGCACCCTATTTATTTTGAAAACATCTATATAAAAATTTAATCCCAACTCTGGATACATACCAAAAATAATAGATATACTAATACTTGTGTACATGGGCTGATGTTCACATGGTATTCCTATGCTCGAACTGTTTCCAAGTAGTAGAAAACAGTAATTATCATGTTTCTAGTAGAGCCAGCCTGGATGCATTAAGAATATGCTTTCTGACCTCTGTGATTGCTGTTTATTACACAGGATTATCAAGAGGAAATTGCTATTGCTCAAGAGAACAAAATACAGCTCCAACAAATGGGAGAACGACTTGCTAAAGCCAGCCATGAAAGCAAAGCCTCTGAGATTGAGTACAAGCTGGGAAAGGTCAACGACCGGTGGCAGCATCTCCTGGACCTCATTGCAGCCAGGTAAAGAGGACCTGAGTCAATAGGACATGTGTGGGCAGCATTTTAAAGCCTTTCAGTCTGCCTTTCATCAGTCAAAGATAATCCAATAAATTACTCTCTCTTCCTGGATTATCTCACTATTTTGAAAACTATTCATGCTCTTCTCTTAGTTGACACTTTGATTACCTTGAAAATTCTCATTTCATAAATCCTGTGTTGTTTGTATGTAGCTGTGAGAAAGAGAGAAAGAGTTATATCCAAACAAAATTCATTCCCGAGAGAAAATTCTTTATTTTAGGTCTTCATGGGTATTCAAACTCCTATCAGAAAGAAAGAGAAACTGCTGAGGATCAGTGTTTTTGTCTGCAGTAGCAAAAAAAAAAAACAAAAAAAAAAACAATTTCTAAATCCCTGCCGTAGTTTTAGTTAGCAAATTGTGGAACTAAATCTGATTTTTGCCGCTCTGCTCAGTTGTAAAAATCAGCTGCTGCATTATAGTAATTTTGTGTTGAGCTTTAGTGCTAACTGTAAGCGTTTGTCTCATACCTAAGAGGAACATTATATTCAGTTTCTGTTGCAGAAGGGCAGGGTTGGGTAAGAGAGATAAAAGTCAAAATGAAAAGTAGGCCAGGCATAGTGGCTTATGCCTGTAATCCCAGCACTTTGAGAGGCCAAGGTGGGCAGATCATGAGGTCAGGAGTTTGAGACCAGCCTGGCCAACATGATAAAACGTGTCTCTACAAAAAAAAAAAAAAAAAAAAAAATATATATATGTATATACACACACACACACACACACACACACACAAAATTATCCAGGTGTGGTGGCATGCACCTGTAATCCCAGCTGCTCAGGAGGCTGAGGCGGAATTGCTTGAACCTAGTAGGCGGAGGCTGCAGTGAGCTGAGACAGTGCCACTTAACTCCAGCCTGGGCAACAGAGCGAGACTGTCTCAAAAAAAGAAAGAAAGAAAGAGAGAGAGAGAGAGAAAGGAAAGAAAGAGAGAGAAAGGAAAGAAAGAAAGAAAGAGAGAGAGAGAAAGAAAGAAAGAGAAAAAGAAAGAAAGAAAGAAAAGAAAGAAAGAAGAAAAATAGGTGAGGGTATTTACTAGCAATATAAAAGTCTAATATGAATGATGTACTATGTTATAAAAATGCTCTATGCTATTAATATGAAAAGGAGATGCTTTATTTTAGATGAATTTGGCTTTGTTTAAACTTAGGCACCCTGAGGTCAGGAAACTTTCTCCATTTTATTCACTCTATATCATCAGCACCAAGAACAGTGCCTAAATATGGGCTCAATGAATACTTCAATGCATGAATGAGTGAAGACTTGAATAGTTGAGTGAATGTTCTTCATGGCAATTAGGAGAGTTGGAATGTTACAAACGGTGCCATTTGGGGTCTATCCCACAATACACTTTTAAAATCTAGGTTTCTTTCCTTAGCCATGCTGCATAAAAGTGGACATTAAACAATGTCCTGTGCATACCATGTGCCCACCAAAACCACATATAGGCACCACAATTCTGTATGCTGATTTTGAAAACATTTCATTTATTTCTTTTTTTATAAGAGTTATCAAAAAGTGTCTAACTCAAGAAAGTGAGATTGTCATTTATTTTAGTGGCAATGAAACAAAAATGGAATGAATGTATATCAACTTTTTATGTATGTATATATGTGTTTATTTTTGAGATGGAGTCTCACTCTGTTGCCCAGGCTGGAGTGCAGTGCCACGGTCTTAACTCTGCCGCCTCTGCCTCCCAGATTCAAGCAATTCTCCTGCCTTAGCATCCTAAGTCACTGGGACTACAGGCATGTACCACCACACCTGGCTAATTTTTGTTCTTTTAGTAGAGATAGATTTTCACCATGTTGGCCATGCTGGTCTCAAACTCCTGACCTCAGGTGAGAGCCACCCATCTCAGCCTCCCAAATTGCTGGGATTACAGGTATGAGCCATCACACAGGCTCAACTTTTAAAATGTTTAATCATAGCACTGATATAGCTAACAATTATTGAACACTTTGCAGATTTCAATGACCATGCTACAGGTTTCATATGCAGCTTTTCATGTGTTGCTCACAATGTCCTTTGAGGTGGCCTTATCATTATACGCATTTTACAGATGCAGGGGCTGAGGCTGAGACTTGTCCATCATCATGCACATGTTGCGTGGCACAGTCTGTGCTCACACCCCAAAGCCCATGTCCTGGAGCGCTGTGCCCTCCTGCCTCTCAAGTTGGTGACTTGCTTCCCTGTTAGGGAGAAGACATTTAAATGGAAGATAAGTTCTGTTTTTGATCTCGACAGTCTGATTTCCCAGTTTTTTGTAAAGTACTTGCAATGTGACAGTGACTGTGAGAGTCGAGAGAAAATGACAGAATTGAAGGAGAACTTTGAGAAGTTCAGTATGGGAATGAAGTAAAAAAATGAATGAGATAAGTAGGAGCTCTGGAAAGGGCACTATAAAGAGATGGAAAGAACATTTTAGCTTAAATTAGTCTAGGAGTATTCCCAAACCTATGTTTTAAAATCTCAATGCTGTGTTCAGTCCACTTCTCACTCACTAAAATGATAACAAAATCTTGTTTTAGAAAGAGAAATTGAAGTCCTTCGAGTTATAAATATCCTTCTTAGGGAAACTACCTGTTTGGGAAACATCCTCTGAGGAGTTTTTTGGTCAAATTATGACTCATGGATTGATTGACATGTTCACATAATCCAGTTAAACTAGTTAATATTATTTTTTTGATTCTAGTGGCTCAATGATATGGAGAGTAAGGATGCACTATTTCAAAGATATTTTAAATCAGTTTTAATGTAATCTAGTCATACGCAGCTAACTTAGTGTATGCCCAACTATTAGCCACCATTACAGTAAATGAGTTTGCTGCTTTCACCTTGAACTTGCATTTATTTAGAACATATTTTGTCTGACTGTTTGGTGGAGAATTTTCTAGAAGTTAATTGTTTACTTTCCCAAAAGACATATTAATAAACTTGAATCAATTACATGTTTATAAGGTATACATGCATCTCACTATAATCACTTACATAATACTAATTTTAGTTTCCTCTTACATAGAGCCCCAGCATACCCAGATACAATTTCACAGGAGATGTTTGTGTATGTTGCTTGTTTCTAGTTGACTCCTTCCAAATTAGACTAGATGAGACACTGATCACTGAGCTGTCCTGGAGTTTAACACCACGTTAGAGTCACAGTCTCCCTTGCAGCCTCTCCTGAAAGACACCTGGCCGTTACATCTGCATATCATTTCCTTGTTGGTGCTTCATTAGTGCACATAGTGGATGCATGTCTCCTGCTCCCATCCTCAACTGTGAACTGCCAGCTGAAATATTAGGTTTCTATGTTTCAGTCCATTTACCACTCTTCGCTCTTCCAGCACTGATGCACTAAAACAAGATATAACCTAGTGTACGCCTTTTGACAATTCTTGGTGCTCTTGTGGGAATAGAGAAGTTCTTTTTGAAGATGGTAATATTTTCAGGTGAACATTTCAGCTTCAAGAAACATGAACTATGTCTTCTAATATTCAATCACAGAAGCGAAAAATGTTCTCACTCATAGGCAGGTGTTGAACAATGAGGGCACATGGACACAGGGAGGGAAGCATCACACACTGAGGTCTGTCGAGGGGGAACTAGGGGAGGGTCAGTGCGGGGGTGGGAAATTGGGGAGGGATAAAAAAAGAAGAAAAAGATTCACTGATAACAAACTTTTATTGCATAAAAATAGAAAACATAATTTAGCGAAAACTTGACGGCACCATTAGATTGGCTTAGATTACTCTGAATACAAAATAGATGTGCTTTGTCCTTAAGTTTTTAAATTGTGTTGTCAAGCATTGTCAGTTTTTTAGGGCAACAAAAGTTGCTCAGTTACTTTTAGGGCTCAGTGGATAATGCTCTAGTACCCTTTCCATGCTTTCTTGACCTACTCTGTGTAATGTAGCAGTCACTAGCTACAGGTGGCAGTTTAAATTACAGGATATTTAAATTAACTGAAATTGAATAAAATTAAATTACTCCTTAATTTTAATTATGGTCAGTTGCACTGGCCACATTTTAAGTGGTCAATAACCATGTGAGACTAGTGGCTACCTTATTGGACCCTGTACAGTGCAGAACATTGTTACCACCTCAGAAAGTTACGTTGTTCAGCAGTGGCCAGATAATTCAAAGTACTTCTGAGCCCTTGGCATTTATTAAAAGTCAACATGAAAACTGCCATTGGTGAAGCATCACTCTAATTCCTGTAAAACTGCCTTTAAGAATACTGACTCTCATTTTGTCAATGAATCCTATGCAGAAAATCCACATAACAATTTCTCTAGAGCTCAGAACAAAAAGAAAGTCTGTCTTTTAGTATTAATTGTTCAATGCTTCTTATCATAGACAAGAATTATGTAACATTTCTCATCTTACCCTCTAGGAAGGTCAAATTCAACTTGTTTGCTCTGTTGTGATGATTTGGGGGCAGGAAAGGAGGAAACTGGACATTCTAATAGAACAAATTCTTTTTCCCTCTACGAAACCTAAATCCCCATCACCAAAGCAAAAGTGCACTGTCGTTATTTGGCTCTAACCTTTTTGTTTTTTTCAAAGCAGCTTTTTTGGGGATATAATCCACATGCCATATAACTCATCTATCTAAAGCATGTAATTCAGTAGTTTTAGCATATTTATACAGCTGTGCATCTATTACCCCAATCAATTTCAAAACACTTTCATCACTCCCAAAGAAAAACAGTTACCCATTGGCTGTCACCCTTTTTTTTCCTCTTCTTCTTTCCCCACTTCTCCCAGCCCTAGGAAACCACTAATCTACTTTTTATGTCTACATGTTTACCTGTTCTGAATAGTTCGTATACATAGATCATACAATATGTCATCTTTTGTGGCTGGTAGTTTTTAATCTCTATATTTATTATAATTGCCTCAACATTTTGTAGACATAAAAACAACTAATTTTTTTAAAATTATCGAATGCCTACTATATATGAAGTATTCTGCTTCTTGCTATAGGGCAAAGGTTGGCGGATGTTTTCCATGGAGGACCAGATAGTAAATATTTTCAGTTTTGTGGACCAAATAGTCTCTATTGCTATTAGTGTGTTATTACAGAGTGAAAGCAACCATAGAAAATCTGTAAATAGAACACTATGGCAGTGCTCCAACAAAATTTTATTTACCAAGACAGGTAGCCTGCTCTAGGGATCTAAAGATGAGGAAGAAAATGGTCCCTAACCAAATAAGTGTCATAGTGCAAGTACACAAAGGTTCCTCACATAGGGCCTCCTCCTTCTGTTCTCTATTCTCTCTTCCTGGGCCGTCTCCTGCCCACCCCTGGTCTGGCCACCTCTGATTGTTCTTCATGTTTTTCCTTCTCTCCAGATTAGCTCAGATTCTTCTTACCTGCTCAGTAGGCATCTCCTTCATAGAATTTCCCTGAACTATGTGAAATCTTGTGTGATCAGTCATTTTAAGCCTGTTTCTCTACTAAAATGTACGTTTGATCACTATGGTAATCCCAGCCCCTGACCTTGTTCTTTGCACGTAGCAGTCACTCCAGTATTTGTTGATTTTCTCAAATCTAAGCCATAGGGTGAAGAGTGCATGCACACAAATGAGAGCATACACAAAGCAGAGCATTGACATCAGGCTTCAGCTGCCTGAGTCATAGCATGCTTCTGCTTCACCAACTTCCTTATGTTCTCAGCACCTTGGTTACCACATGTATAAAATGAAAATCATAAGAGTAGCTAGCTCAGAAGAATTATTAGAAGAATTACATGAGATAGGATCTGTAAACCACCATTTTCAAGCTGCTGATAAAGACATACTCAAGACTGGGAAATTTATAACGAAAAAGAGGTTTAACAGACTCACTGTTCCACATGGCTGGGGAGGCCTCACAATCATGGTGGAATGTGAAAGGCACATCTTATATGGTGGCAGACAAGAGAGAATGAAAGTTAAGTGAAAGGAGAAACCCCTTACAAAATCATCAAATCTTATGAGATTTATCTACTACCACAAGAACAGTCTGGGGGAAACAACCAGCATGATTCAATTATCTCTCATCAGTTCCCTTCTACAATGTATGGGAATTATGGCAGCTACAATTAAAAATTAGATTTGAGTGGTGACACAGCCAAACCATATTCACCACTAAGCATAGACTATGCTCAATAAAGGTCAGCTGTCATCCCAGAGGGAGTTCAAAGTCTGAGGAGGTAAAACGCATATGCAGTGCAAGCAAGGCTTTGTGATGTTCTTAACAGCTGCCCTCCAGAGGACTTTCAGTCTAAAGGGTATTCCACCCACACTGAAGGTCAAAGGAAATGTAATTCTTGGAATTCATGGCTGGTATTACCTAACGGTGTTGAAGTTGGAAGGGGCCTGGCAAGAATCAAGAATGCATTGATGTAGTAAGCGCAGAAAAAGCACAGAACTAATCAGCAGGCCTGAGTTTAGTCCACCTGGTTCCTGCTGTGTGGCCCCAATCTCACTGAATAACTTCTCTGAGCCTCAGGTTGCTTGTTTTCAAAGTGTTAATGAAACTAACTGTTGCATCTCCAATGAGAAAATGCAAGGGAAAGGACCGTGTATATTATAAAGCACTATCTATGCCAGTCTCATTCTTTTAGAAACCTGCTGAGTATTCCGTAGTATAAAGATACCATGATTTATCTAGGATTTTCTGTATGAATGAACATTGCCATTTTTGCTATTTCAATAATTATATATTTAAAGCTTTGCCTTGTCTCATATTTAGTTCATTGGAATAAATATATTATGCTAACAATAATAAGCATGAAAAAAATTTGAAATTCTTTAACTATGAGGAAAACTAAATAAGGGAAAAGAAATTAAGGAAATTATGACAATAAAACGTTTTAAAGATTTCGGGTTTTTAAAAATGGTAGTCACAATTAAGAAAAAACAAAGTTACATATAGTGATGGAATTATAATCAATATATTTCTTTAATCAAAGTGTAAATATTTTCATTGCTGACGACTAAAAATAATAATATAAGAAGAATGTTTTATAAAAGAATTCATGGTACAATATCTTTTAAGTACTGTGTTTTCTAGAATATATTTCTTATATAAACTGCAGTTTTCTTTAATTTTTTTTTTTTTTTCTTTTTGAGATGGGGCCTTGCTCTGTCACCCAGGCTATAGTGCACCAGCACAGCCATGGTTCGCTGCAGCCTCAGCCTCCGGGGCTTAAGCAGTTTTCCTCCCACATCAGTACCTGGGACTACAGATGCATGCCACCATGCCTGGATAATCTTTTGATATATATATGTATTTTTTAAGAGATGAGGTTTCACTTTGTTGCCTAGCCTGGCAGGTGTATTTATTTTATAAAGAAATGTGTTTCCTCTAGTGTTCTGTTTTAAAAACAATCAACTCACATGACCAGAACCAAATGCTTTGTTTTATTTTAGTTACAAATCATCATGTCATATTTATTTAATATTTATTTGTGTGTAGTCTTTAATTCCCAAAGGATTTAAAGCAGTCAGCATTAGACATTTTTTATTAAATTACAGGAATTAAAAATTGGGGGATTTATTTTCTTTAAAAGTATAAATTACTAAATTATCATATACTTAGTGCAGAAAGTTTGAAAATTCTTGAAATTCGCAAAAGAAAAAGTTACATGAAATCCTCCTAAGCAAATGAATAGGTATCTTTTTTAATTGTCTTAAAATAAACATGTTATTTTTGTCATCTTACATCATTCTTAAAGGACAAAAGTTTTGGATATGTAAGGGGAGAATAATATTTCTTTAATATTTTAGAGCAACAAAAGTTGCTCAGTTACTTTTAGGGCTCAGTGGATAATATTCTAATACCCACTGCTCAAATAGTCTACTCAAAGAGCATGTACTTTCTCACCTTCCCAAACGACCCCTAAAACTCTTGCATACACTACCCGAGCTGGCACATTGAACCCAAAAAAGAAAGGAGTTACTCCTGTTGCTGCTACCATTTGCTGTGCCTGCGGACATTGTGTTTGTTTGCAATGGAATGATTTGTTTTCTTTAAATAGCCTTCCCAGCATAACAAACAGCCCGCAAGAAAAGTTGACTGTCCTTACAAAATAGCAGAGTGTCTGCAGCCGACGTTGTTTTTGCTGTCCTTTCTTTAGACCTGTAGCTTCCTCCTCCTTACAGATTACACTGAGCTTTTTCCCCTTCTTACACTCGTGGCCTACATTCCAGGAGATCAAGCCTGGCACATGTTAATGAATGTAGGTTTTATTTAGAAACATGACCACTTGTCACTGCCCAGTGTCATGTTATCGGGCAGAGACTAACAACATTTGTCTAGAGTGAGCATTTTCATACTTCTGTACACAGACAAGGGGAAAACTTTCATCCCCACGCAGGACTTAGCCTTTTGCTCTGCAGAGTCTAACTTTTGCAAGTGGAAGCTTCATGGTGGTGGCAGAGGACCTGCGTGCCCTGAGGATGGCAGAGGACGGCTGTGTGGACGCAGATCTCCCAGATTGTAACTGCGATGTCACAAGGCAGGCATCTTCTTGAGTTTCTTCCATTGTACATAGCTTTCGTGTTACGTGGGGTTTGTAGGATAGATGCTGGAGGCTTTAATCCAGAATTGTTTTTGCCAACATTACATGAAGATGATTGGCGTTGGGAGATAGCTGGCCATGTGGACTCCCAAGAGTTATTTGCTGGTTTGTTTTCTAGTACCTCTACTGGGCGTGCAGAGCTGGGTGAAAAGGTTGATGGACTTTATGATGACTTGGTATTCCACTTGTCTCCGGTCCATAGCGTCATACAAGGAGTATACCTAGAATAGAGAGGCTGAGACACAGGAAAGTGATCCAGAAAAAGACCCAGTTAGCCCATCATCTGCTATTTAAGGATGGGCTTCTGATGAAACTGAAATTTAGCCTTAGCTGGTTCACGGCTTTGTAGTTGTAAGCTTTCCCTTCGTTAAATAAAAATATTTCAGGGCTCTAGAAAATGTTGTGTGTTTGCAAAAGTCACTTTTGTTTGTGCTTGTCAGTAAGTTTTAGTCACTAATATAAAACTTATAAAACATGTGCAAAGTGTATAAATTAGTGTCTAAAATAGTAATTTAGGGCATTATGTAAATGATTCATTCTTTTTTTTTTAGTTAGAATAAAAATATAACAGGAATTTTTATTTTTAATTTTTAAAAAATGTTTTCCTTTTACTGTATCATTTCTCAGATAAATTTCTACAAATAAATAGCATTTACATGATGGTAATTTTTGTTCTTTTATATTTAGAACTTGGACTTTTTGTTTTTGTTTTGGGTTATGGATATCCCAAATTACTTTGAAGGAAAGTAATGAAATATAGATTCAATATATATGTAGATTTATAAGTATATATGTGTAAGTACATATATATATATATGTGCATTTGTAGATATATTCATGTTTCAGCATTAAGAAGCTGGACAATAGGATTTCATAGTAGAATCCTTTTCAAGAAAGGCCAAATGCCTGTAATACACGGACTGTGAAAGAACCATAAGCTGCAGGGACTTACAGATTTATCAGGCTGCTAAACTTACCCAGACATGTGACATCTGCAAGTATCTAATTTGAATGATAATCCTGGATGTTTACCAAAAGGAATGTTGCTCAGACTCCTCATAACGATAGATAAATAAAAATACTGTGACACTTTATCCAAAAATTATCTTTAAAGAAATAATGGAAAAAAACATGGGACATTTCTTCTAGAAAAGAGTGATCCTTGTCCTGCAAATAAATATCAAGTTTAATGCCATGTCCTGCAGGCTCATATCTGCTCGTCCCCCAGCGCGCACACGCATGCACACACACACACACACACACACACTGTATTTTGCTATTTGTAGTAAAATATACTTTTTTAAAAATGAAAAAGAACCACCTAAATGTTCACGCCCATTGACTTTACTAAATATACACATTTGTTTGAAAGAGGAACTTGTCCCTAATGGACTATATGAACACACATTTCCATGTCATGATGCCCTTGACATACTGCGTACTAACCGCTCTGACTTGGAACTCATTCAATATTACAAAAGCTACCCTGTAATTTATTTTACTAGTGTCAGTGGGGCTGTGGAACAGTGTTTACTTGCATCCTTTCGTGCTTTGGATCTTTTGGTCATATTTATAAGTGAGTTTTGAACCAAGAAAATGAATGAATTTTAATATTTGACAAATAGAACATTGGCAAATGTGGAACATAGAAGAAAAACTTAATACACATTTAATATCAAATAAAAATTTTAAAATGAAAACATGTTAAATAAACACAATTCATTTCGAATATTAATTATTAATGTTTAGCAACCATTTAAACAGTACCCAATTTCGTGCAAAGCACTGAATTTAGCATGGCCGGGGTAGGGAAATATCCAGATATGGAAATTCACATTTCCAGCTTTCCAAGAAACTTACCATGGAGGAGACCAATTCATGCATAAATAATACCAGGGAGCTAAAATAAGGTAGGAAGAAAACAAGCACTCCAGCCTCTAGTAAAACCCTAACAACGTTATGAGGTTGCTACCAAACCCCATTTCCAAACCTAGTGAGTGTTCACATCCTACCATATCTGAAGACAAGAAGCTGGTCCTGTAGGAGAGGCGGCTGAGAAGGCATTTCTACAGAAGTAAAAGCAGTACGGACTTCTTGGTGCTATGTGCCATTCTTCAGTCCTGTTCCAGTGGGTTTACTGATGGTACACTATTCTTTCAGTCTGGGGCACTACGGCCAGAGCCATGTAAAATTCCATGTCCATGCTGTGGTCAAATGTACTCCACGAGCTTGGTACCCAGTAGCCATAATAAAACTGTCATTCACTGACTGATGTCTAGATGAATTTTGCCTTAGCTATGAGAGAAATGTGAGTGGGTTGTATGTAAAAGTTCTTGGAAATAGTGTTCAAGGCCAATGCCTTGAAGTGTCTGGGGGATAGGGTACAATTTTATTTATGAAGCTAATTAGGAAAATCTTATCTCAAGTGGAATTTTAAGTCCTGATAAACATTGCAACATAGTTGCATTTTTTTTTTTTCTTTCTTTCTTGAGACGGAGTTTCGCTCTCGCTACCCAGTCTGGAGTGCAATGGCGCGATCTAGGCTCACCGCAACCTCCGCCTCCAGGGTTCAGGCAATTCTCCTGCCTCAGCCTCCCGAGCAGCTGGGACATAGTTGCATTTTCTATCAATAGACTATAAGAAACATGAACTTAATTTTTTAAATACACATTTTTCAAAACCATAAAAGGTAATGCTCCTAAGAGTGCTTTTACAAACTGAAAATGTTATTCAGAAAGTATTGTTAGGCTGAGGCAGGTGGATCACGAGGTCAAGAGATCAAGACCATCCTGGTCAACATTGTGAAACCCCGTCTCTACTAAAAATTCAAAAATTAGCTGGGCATGGTGGCGCGCACCTGTAGTCCCAGCTACTCAGGAGGCTGAGGCAGGAGAATTGCCTGAACCCAGGAGGCGGAGGTTGCGGTAAGCCAGGATCGCACCATTGCACTCCAGCCTGGGTAACAAGAGTGAAACTCCGTCTCAAAAAAAAAGTATTGTTGTTAATTACAATTATTAAAACATAGATATTATTAACAGCTGACCATAGTGAAAATTCTTTAAAAGCCTTTATATGACAATGTTTTGAGGAACATTGACAAAAAAGAAAATCGATCATGTTGTCAAATACATTTTCACTTGAGAGAGAAACATTGATTTATTGAAATTGAAACAAGTGATGATACCAATTTTAAACAACTAAAAATGAATCAAAATGTTCAAAATAATTTGATTATGAGAAATTTTCTTCAGAACAGTGAGTCTTGATCAGAGAAACATATCAGAACCGCCTCGGGGTGTTGGCTAGTATTTGGCACCTGTGATTTGAAAGCACCCTCTGTGGATTGTGTGAAAATCCCAGACTGAGAATCACTTCTTTAAATGCCTGGAAGTAGTGGGGACAGGGGAATATCTGATGACTCTAAGTGTAAGTTGTCAACCTTTGAGAACATTCTAATGCAGACCTTTGTCTTAAAATCTATCACAAACCTAGAGTCTTACAAGTCATATTGCTCTTCACATTTTTTCAAGAAGATAGATACCTCTTCAGTTGAGCCAAGGTGACACACTAGCAGCTTGAAGTATTTTGCTCATCTGCCGTTTACCTCTGTTATGAGCAGTGCCAATTAGGTGGCCATATTTCCTGAACCAAAAGGTGAGACTTAGAGTCAAAAGGTAACAGCAATTTTTAAGTAAGGGCTCTAATAGATCGTTGATCATATGCTTATTATTGCCATGACCTTTCTCTTTAGAGCAATCTATGTACACTCAGCCATGTCAGGCTCTTTACAGGGACTCAATAATGGATTTTTGCTCTAAGTAGGTAGTAATGGGAAGTTGAGAAATATTACCTGTGTTCTTCCCAAACTTCCGATCATGCTCTGCTCACACTGAGAAAGCTGTGTTCAAAACTAATTTATCTGTTTCTGCCCCTCTGCCCTGGACCCCTGTCTGCCTACAAAGATTGTAAGGCCTGGTGTTCTCCTCTGCACACGTGGGAAGCATGAGTGGGCCTCTCATTGAAGCGGGATGTTCCCCCTTTTCTGCCCACAGGGTGAAGAAGCTGAAGGAGACCCTGGTGGCTGTGCAGCAGCTTGATAAGAATATGAGTATCCTCAGGACCTGGCTTGCTCACATCGAGTCAGAGCTGGCCAAGCCGATAGTCTACGATTCCTGTAACTCAGAAGAAATACAGAGAAAGCTTAATGAGCAGCAGGTAAGACTTAAAATTGAAATGGAATTAATAAGCCATGGAATATCTGTCCTCCTGGCCAGGATGATGGGGGGAGCATGAGATGGTGACTGGTAATAGAAGGCCAGGAGGAAGCTAGGCAGGACTGGTGAGGAAGGGCATTTTGCCTAGACAGGGGATTGGGGCATACAGGTTCCATGCCACTGCAGAGTTCAGCGTTACAAAGATGCTTGTGCCCTTGTACAGTTAGTGTCATCAGTTTACCAAGAAGCCTTCTAAGATGGTAGGTAAGGTTGAGTTGCAATTATGTATCTAAAACAGTGCTAACAGATGGGTTTACTTATTTGAGAGTTACTAGCCCTAGTCCATTAACATACGCTTAGAAACAAATGAAAGGAGTCCCCCCCCCCACCCCACCTGTTTGTTTCTGTGTACAGTGTTTGGGGAAAGATTAAAAGGCATACTTAGAGTTTTTCAAGTTGAAAAATTTAGTTTTGCAAAACTGACTGCATGATCTGCAGATCACACACTGTAATTCCACCTTCATATGTGTAGCAAAGATAGGCATCTCACTGGCTGTGTGCAACCCAGCAAACAAAAAGGGATGATGCTAGAAAATGTATACAGAAGAAATGTTTATCTCATATTCCCTCCCTCGTTTATTCTTTTTTATTTTTTTTTTCCGAGACGGAGTCTCGCTCTCTCACTCTGTCACCCAGGCTGGAGTGCAGTGGTGTAATCTCAGCTCACTGCAATCTCTGCCTCTCAGGTTCAAGAGATTCTCATGCCTCAGCCTCCTGAGAAGCTAGGATGTCAGGCATGCAGCACCACACCTGGCTAATTTTTTTATTTTTGGTAGAGACAGGGTTTCACCATGATGGCCAGGCTGGTCTCAAACTCCTGACCTGAAGTGATCCCCCTGCCTCAGTTTCCTAAAGTGCTGGGATTATGGGTGTGAGCCACTGTGCTGGATCCCCTCATTTATTCTAAGTATATCAGACTCCAGTTGCTAGTAGTAAACATGGCAAATTCCCCACTAGAAATATTTTTACTCCATGCCTTTAGGTTGCTTTGAATATTCTGTTCATACTCTGTTCCTCTCCATTACATTTAGATCATTGCAACAAAGTTGCTTAACTTTAAAATGCTATAAAATGTAAATATCTCCTATTTTTAACATCTTATAAAACAGTTTATGTACTTACTTCATTTTGCAGGCTATTTAAGCCAATGAAATAGGTGTTAAAATGCAATTTGGGGTGTTGAGGTTTTTTAAATATTAAAATTATTATTGAATTGTTCTTTCTAATGAATACATAATAATTGTACCTATGTGTGGGGTACAATGTAATGTTTCTATACATATTTGCATAATGTAATAAATAAAATGAGGTAATTTGATCATTGTATCCGTCACTTTAAACATTTATCATTTCTTTGTAGTGACAACACTCAAAATCTTCTCTTCTAGCTATCTTGAAATACATACTAAATTACATTGCTTTTAAAAAATTTGTTAGCAAAACATTTTTCAGTTTTTATGAAATTAAAGTTTTCTGATGGGTGCTGTTTGAGATTCTGATGATTGGATTGTAGGATCCTGGTTGGCATCTAGCGTCCCAGATTCTTCCAGAGAACATGGTAATGATGTGTACAGTGATGAGTTAATAATGCAAATGGCCAGTCTTGTAATTTTGCAAATGTATGAAAATCAACAATATAGTTAAATATGGCAAATTGATCATATGTACTTATAGCCCCACCTACCACTAAAACTCCGGTAAAATGATAGTAAAGAGAGAAAAGGTTAAAACCACAATGGCAAAGAGAACAGGAGAGAAAATGGGAGAGATGACAGACATCCCACATAATTTTTCAAGATGGAGAGTGGATAGATGGAGGGTGGAGAAAGTTAATTAATCCATGGAATTCCAGGAAGGCTCAGAAAGTGGAGATCAGATGAAGCTGAAAGTCGAGTTGTCTGCTGTGCTGTAAAATGGACGATTACTTGAAAATCTGAATAAGGTGTGCTGAGACTGGCAGATTCCTCTGAAGCCCAGGCAGCCAGGCAACTCTGCTTCCTTTACTCTGGCAGAAGGCCAGATAATTACTCTCTGGAGAAGGCAAACCAGAGGGACGTTGAGTTTGGGGATCAGGATACCATGGAGGCTAGAGTCACTATGTTAAAAATGGGGAGATGATATGAAGGGCTTAGTACCAAATGTTAGGGCTCCCACCCCACTTCCCCAGCTTGGCTCCCACTATGTCAGTAATCAGGCTTACACCCTAGCCAGGATAATGGAGCATCCTTTCTGGAGAACAGATCAGACAAGAGAAAAAGTACCTTCAATTAGTGATACTCAAAGCAACCCAGCAAAAGGCCAGACTTCTGCCTAACTCTCCACGGTGAAGCCTCCCGGTTGATGGACCTTAGGTGCATACACAGCTTCTATAGCTGACTCATTCCTGAATATGTGTGGGTAGGCAAGAATCCCCACCACTTAGGAAAGCTTCTGCCATTGAGAAAATACCAAAATAAACAGGAGAAAATAAAGAAAGGAACAATTAGAGGAAACACGTTATAGAGAGAGGAAGAAAATGTAAACAAAACAAACAAACTCACAGAAATGAGAGGTTTTGCATTCATAAAATGATGCCATTTTTATTTAAAAAAGAGCTTTCAGAGTGGAGACTATCTCCCACAAACTAAAACAAAAAGATAAATATATGAAAAATAGGAGAGAAATATAGAAATAAACGTAATAAAATTAACAATAATGCAAGAGTTTCAAAATTCAATTCAGTTATTTTGTAAAAGTCCCCCCAAAAAAGAATAAAGAAAATGGAGATAAGAAAATTATCATAGTAGTAATGTAAAAAAGGTATTTATTATTAAATAATGTATATTATTAAATAATGTAATGTAAAAATATATATGTGCATTATTAAATAATATATTTATTATTAAATATATATATGTTTTTTACATCACTACCATGATACTCTCTCCATTTTCTTTATTCTTTCTTGAGGGGACTTTTACAAAATAACTGAATTGGATTTTGAAACTTTTGCATTTTTGTTAATTTCATTATGTTTATTTTTGTATTTCTCTTCTATTTTTCATATCTTTATCTTTTTGTTTTACTTTGTGGGAGATTACACGTATGTGTACACACCTTACACATATATACGTGTGTATATATATTCATATGTATATCCAAAATGAAAGACATGCATTTACAGATTATAAGGGCCACATAAGTGCCCAGGAAGATGTCAAGCAAAGCAAAACCACACTGCAAAATTGCAGAAAACAAGGGATAAGGAGATCTCAAAGGTTTCCAGGATGCAATAAAATCTGTCTTCTTTAGAACAATACTGGAAGCAGGAAGATAATGGCTCTGCCTTCAGAAAGCTGAGAAAATTTATTTATAATTTAGAACTTTATATCTTGCCATTTAATATATAAAAATTTTACCTCCTATGTACCCATTTTCAGGAAGCAAATGAATGGTATGCTACATACACGAAAGTGAGAGGAAAATACAGTACATATTTGCTACACACTACTATGCTACAGAGGCTGCATATGCTACAGAGGCTGCATATGCTACACGCACTAAAGCAAGAGGGAAAGTGTTATTCAACTCAGGAGAAAGAAAAAGGGAATTCCCAGAGTCGAGGTACAGGGAAGTCCCCGATGACAGCTCTACTGCAGCCAAGCCAGCACCTGTCCAGATAGGAGCAGGGGTTCTGGGTGCTCTAGGAGGGATGTTTCCAGGAGGAGCCAGGAGGGGCTAGATTATCTGATGGTCTTAACTACTCTGGAAGGAGTTTTATTAGTTCTATAAGAGCGATAATAGAAGCAAGCATTATAAATTTAAGAGAGATAGATGATTATTAATTCCAGGAAAATGAGTTATGTAAGGAAAGAAATAAAACCATAGCATGTTTTGTTCCTCAAATGCAAAAAATGTTAAATAACCAAAATCACGAGAACAATGATTATTACCATAGCTCTGAGTCATAACAGTCATTAGAGTTCAGTCATATAGAAGTTTATTTCTTCTCTACTATAGAAGAATTCATAAAGTAATTACTAAAATAGAAAAATCAAGCAATAGCTATGTTACTTAGAAATAGAGAAGTTATATATTATTGAGAAATATAGAAATAGGTGGAATGTGGTGGCTCACACCTGTAATCCTAATGCTTGGGAAGGCCAACGCAGAAGGATCGCTTGAGGCCAGGAGTTCGAGGCTGCATTGAGCCGTAATCTCACCCCTGCACTCCAGCCTGTGTGACAGAGCAAGGCCCTGTTTCAAAAAGAAATAAAAAGAAATAAATTAGTTGAAAAAAACTAATGTTCAAAACCATTTTAAAAACAATATGCAGATAGTGTTATAAGCATTGGATTGTGTTGAAAAGGGTGTTAATAAACCAAGAACAAGGGGATTAAAAAAACGAGTACACCACCAGCTAAGTCCCTTAAATAATATTTCCACATATTTGTGTTGTACATAGGATATCTTATTACATGCGTAGACTGGGTAATGTTCAAGTCAGGGTATCTGGGGTGTCCATCACCTCCAGTATTTATTATTTCTATATGTTGGGAACATTGCAGTTTCTCTCTTCTAGCTATTTTGAAATATGCAGTAGATTGTTGTTAACTCTAGTCATTCTACTCTATCAAACATTAAACCTTATTCCCTCTAACTGTGTGCTTGGATCTATTGACCAACCTCATGTCATTGACCCCAAACACTCTTCTTAGCCTCTGCTATCTGGCATTCTCTCTACCTCCGTGAGATCAACTTTTTCAGCTCCCACATACAAGTGAGAATGTGTGATATTTGTCTTTCTGTACCTGGCTTATTTCACTTAATGTAATGACCTCCAGTTCCATCCATGTTGCTGCAAACAACATAATTTAATTCTTTTTTATGACCAAATAATATTCCATTGTGTATATATACCACATTTTCTTTATTTGTTCATCCATTGATAATCATGTTACCTTTTAATGATGGTGGAATTAACTGTTTAAAAAATAATACAAATTGGCTAGGCATGGTGGCTCACAACTAATCCCAGCACTTTGGAAGGCTGTGGTGGGCAGATCACCTGAGGTCAGAAGTTCAAGACTAGCCCGGCCAACATGGTGAAACCTTGTTTCTACAAAAATATAAAAATTAGCCAGTCATGATGCTGGGTACCTAAAATTCCCGCTACTTGGGAGGCTGAGGCAGGAGAATCACTTGAACTCAGGAGGCAGAAGTTGCAATGAGCCTAGATCGTACCAGTGCACTCCAGCCTGGGTGACAGAGTGAGACTCTTGTCTCAAAAAAAAAAAAAAAATGCAAATCTTTGGATCTTAAAACCCAATTCTTGAATGCTAGATCTTAGCACATGCATATATACTGTATACAGGCCCTCAGTATGTATGGTTCTACACTGGTGGATTACACCAACCATAGATCAAAAGCATTTGGAAAAAAAATTGCATCTGTATTGAACATATACAGACTTTTTATTCTTGTCATGATTTTCTAAACAATATAATATAGCAACTATTTCCATAGCATTTCCATGGATTAGGTATTATAAGTAATGTCAAGATGATTTTAAGTGTATGGGTGGATGTGCATAGGAAGTATGCAAATACTACAACATTTCGTAACAAGGACTTAAGCATTCATGAGTTTTGATATCCAAGGGAAGACCTGGAACCAATCTCCCAACAGATACTAAGAGATCACTGTACTGCATTGATTGATTGATTGGAATGAAAGTGATGTATTCGTGAAGTAGAGTCTGAGCTAAGATTATTTATTTATTTATTTAGAGACAGAGTCTTGCTTTGTTGCCCAGGCTGAAGTGCAGTGGCACAATCTCGGCTCACTTCAATCTCCACCTCCCTGGCTCAGGCAATTCCCCTGCCTCAGCCTCCCGAGTAGCTGGGATTATAGGTGCACACCACCACACCCGGCTAAATTTTTGTATTTTTAGTAAAGACAGGGTTTCACCATGTTGGCCAGACTTGTCTTGAACTCCTGACCTCAGACAATCTACCCACCTCAGCCTCCCAAAGTGCTGGAGTTACAGGCATGAGCCACTGTGCCAGGCTAAGATTCATTTCTTATTAATTGAAGAAGTTAGTTTTACTCTTAGTGTAGATGATTTCATTTGTTCAGTTTCACGCAGCCAAAATATTTCTACATCCATTTTCTCATACTTTGAGCTTGCCGTATTTCCATAAATGAGGCTCAATAAATGTCATACATTCTAGGAAATGAAATATTTGTCAAGGTGTAGCCTAGCCATTTATCAACACATGTTGCTTCAGTTTCTCTCACCCGTGTACATGTAATTGTTGGATAAAGCCTGTTGCATTCCCCTGTAGGAGCTTCAGAGAGACATAGAGAAGCATAGTACAGGTGTGGCATCTGTCCTCAACCTGTGTGAAGTCCTGCTGCATGACTGTGACGCCTGTGCCACTGATGCCGAGTGTGACTCCATCCAGCAGGCCACGAGAAACCTGGACCGGCGGTGGAGAAACATTTGTGCTATGTCCATGGAAAGGAGACTCAAGTGAGCTGGGATGCTGAAACAGACAGGGAAGAGGGAAAGGCCCAAAAGAAAGAAAAAATCATCCCGAGTATCCATTGTTCACTATTTCCTGTTGGTTACAATGTCCAAAAATACTTGTGGCTTCCCAAACTTGCCATTGTCTACATTTAGTTGGGAAAATAAGTAGATATAAAGGTAATATATAAATATAACAAGCCAAGTTATATCTGACCTAACAGTTTAAATATCATATGGGAACATAAAAATACACCCCTGTCAAACAAACATAACATTACAGAATGTATGGCTGTGAAAACAGTAACATTCTTTTACTAAAAATTAAATAATAAAAACACATTTATCTTGAAACCCTTTGAAATTGAAGGTGGCAGACAGTCGTGCTGTATTACCAGGTGATCATCATGGCCGTGTTCTCTGGTAAACTGTTGAAAGCTTGGTATCTGTCCTGCTGTCATACATTGACTTTTGTCAGTGTGAGTTGAATGTTGGACTTAAATGGATTTTCAGACCTCGTTTTTATTTCCGTCATACATGGCCTGAGTGCGCACTGTAAACCTGTTGTTGCTTTTCTAAACTTGTTGCACACATCCAGGACAGCTCATGTGATCTGCTTATCATATTCAATTTGACTAATTCAAAATCCAGAGCTGCAGGACATGTTTTTTAAAAAATTAAAACAGCTGTTTTATTTTAGCTCCAACAGTTGTCTCTCTTGCTCTCTGGTCAAACTTGGCTCGAGGCACGGTCATTGTTTGGCACAACAGTTGCTTCTGTGGGCACCTTTAATCCAGTCACAGGAATCACATCCGGTTCTGTAGTGAAAACAGTATCCAGTAATCAGAATCTGTTCTTTCATTTTCTGCCTCAGAATCGAAGAGACGTGGCGATTGTGGCAGAAATTTCTGGATGACTATTCACGTTTTGAAGATTGGCTAAAGATTTCAGAAAGGACAGCTGCTTTTCCCAGCTCTTCTGGGGTGATATATACAGTTGCCAAGGAGGAACTAAAGAAATTTGAGGTGATTTATAATTTCAAATTTTTAAGCCTTATTTTGCTATTAAAGTAGCCAGGTGGTAGTTGGAGTTCCAAGACCCAAACTAGCTGTTCACCCACACGTTATCTGTTCAGATTGCTGGGTGAGGACTTTGCGGCCAGCTTTATTATGACCTCATGAGTAGGCAAAGAAGGGGCAAAAGGAGGTTTATGTTTTAAGATTATCAAGAAGCATAAATAATGTAGTAATGAAGAGAGATTTATTAGAAAAGAAGAATCATGATTCCCTCCAAAAGATTTGGCACAATTTTTATTTCAGAGTTATTCCACAATCAACCATCTTTTCTAAGATTAAAATATTATGTTTTTATGCTATAAAAATCTATCTTCCAAATACATTTGTATTTTCTTTACCTAATCACAGTGTGTGTGTGTGTGTGTGTGTGTGTGTGTACATATCATTGATAAAAGAGTTGACTCTAGAATGGAATAAAACACTTTCATTATAATTCATTTCTAAGTACACAGAGAAGAGTAGTACTGGTCTTGAGTCACCAAAAGTTTTCAGTTATACTAACACAAAAATAGCTGTAGTGTAATCATATTCATAAAGAAAGAAATCATCTAATAATTGATTCCAGTACCTTGCTTGTTTGCATAGTCTTGAGTCTACCCCGTCACTGTTACACAATGAAGCTCTGACTTCTCAGCCACCATTCTTTTTCGTGGAAGACCTGACCTAGTCCAGAGTTGACCCTTTTTAAATCTGAAGGTGTTTTTCCCTTTAATTCCCACTGATAGGCAGTTGTGTACTCAGATGTATTAACTGCAAAGAGTTCAGAAGCATGCTGACCATTTTCACTTGCTAATTCTGCCCCAAGTTCCTCGAGATGTTTAGAAATGACACCGTAAATCCAATGAAATCTTACTGCGTTCACTTTTACCTTGCAACATCGGGTAACAGCCATTTACTGAGGCCTATGTTGGGAAATAGGAAGTTTGCTTTTTATTCTATGGAGTTTAAAATCTCAGGGTTGTGTATGAACAGCTATATGAATCTAGAAAAATGTTCACATACCATGTAAAATGAATGAATTCCTCTGATGTCTGAATGGTGAATGAATTTATATGTAACTAGACCATTAAATTAGAATAAACAATACTTTTATTCATATAAAAGATGTTCCCTTAGAAAACTACTAGTAAAAAACACAATAAACTGCAGTAGATCCCAGGTCATCTCAATGTGAATGAATGTGGTGGAAGAGCTGCTCAACTGCATCTTCCTACACTCAACTTCATAAAGGTTAAAACCTTTTATAATTGGCTTATACTGCAAAGCAGATTATATAAGATTCTCTCTGATGCTATTTTAGACTCTCAGATTGTATAGCAAAAGATAGCCTTGTAGTTAGCTTCTATAATGACTGATTTTATTATGTATCATAAATTTTGTAGTTAATTTTCTTAAGAGACAGAAATAAATAGCAGAAACAAAGCTGTGTTTGTGGGCAGTCTTCAGCTGGCTCAATCACATGAACATTTGGGATGGATGTGGGTGTACTGAGGTTTCTGCCTGGGGGTGCTCCATCCTCACCCCAATGGGCAAACATCTACTGTGACTTCCGGTCATGGCCAGAGCTGAACTTTCCTTACCACTCCCTTTGCTGGAGAAATAACTTAAGGCTTTTAGCCTGGAAGCTAGGATTTCCTAGGATGAAGGCTCTACAAGCAGCTCTCAGAAGGAAAACCATTTAAGGGGCAGAAATGTGGTCACATGTAAACAGTGTCATGAGCCAAGGAAAGCGGAGTTTGGGGATTTGATGAGTGCAGTTCAATTTATTAATTATAATTTTCTTTTTGGTCTAATGCCAAGATAAAAATCAATCATAAATCATACAAATGACTTTTTTAAAGCTTCATTTTATTTTGGCCAAATGATTTTTTTTTTTTTGAGACAGAGTCTTGCTCTGTCAACCAGGCACCAGGCTGGAGCTCAGTGGCGCGATCTCGGCTCACTGCAACCTCCGCCTCCCGGGTTCAAGCAATTCTCCTGCCTCAGCCTCCCAAGTAGCTGGGACTATAGGCATGTGCCACCACAACCAACTAATTTTTGTATTTTTTTAGTAGAGACGGGGTTTCACCATGTTAGCTAGGACGGTCTTGATCTCTCGACCTCGTGATCCGCCTGCCTCGGCCTCCCAAAGTGCTGGGATTACAGGTGTGAGCCACCACATCCAGCCAAATGATTATTATGCTATAGGGCTCTCTTATATTGCAGGAAAAAGCAGAAAAGAGTATTTTGCCTTCAGAATCTCTAAATTGTCCCTGGGATAGCCTCAAAAGTAAATAGATGCTACTGTGTAGAGTGGTGCACTAGCTCTAATATGTACAGCAAAAAATAAACAGAGCATGTTCCAAACTTTTTAAAATATAAAGTTACTTGTAGTTTACTGAATTATATTTCTTAAAAGCTTATATTAGCTTGTTTTTTCCTTAAAGGTCTTTTGCAAAGGTAATTTTAAGGATTTTACTAATGGACAGCAGAATTGAGGCAATTTCTAGATTTTTAGAAAAGTACATATTTTACAAATAAACAGTTCCATTATAGATATCTTTTCTCTGTATTGACACTAGAAATCTTGAACATTTCAAATTCACATTTCCACATACATGTATATTTTTATAGTGGTTTTCTTTGTGGAAATATTTGTTTCTAGGACATTAATTATTGTAAAAGCTATGTGTATATGTATGCGTGTGTGTCTATATATGTGTGTTTTGTGTGTGTGTGTGTGTGTATTTATTACTACTCTCCATTTTCATATTTTTTTAATTGATTCACTCCCTTTCCATAAGCTATGCTGACTAAATTACTTGGCTTTAACAAGGGGAAGTGTACCCTCATTACATGTCATTCTCTCCCTCCATGGTGGTATAACTTCCCATTCTCCCAGACACTACAATAAAAAAATCAGGAGCCACTACTGAGAATCCTTCGCTGATTTCCAACACTGATATGCTTCTCTATGGCCGTAGGCTTTCCAGCGACAGGTCCACGAGTGCCTGACGCAGCTGGAACTGATCAACAAGCAGTACCGCCGCCTGGCTAGAGAGAACCGCACCGATTCAGCGTGTAGCCTCAAACAGATGGTTCACGAAGGCAACCAGAGATGGGACAACTTGCAGAAGCGAGTCACCTCCATCTTGCGCAGACTCAAGGTTTTTGCTGTGCCTCCTCTGTAATTTAGAGGCTGGAGGATGGGATTGGGCTGTTTGAATGCCATCTTGAGACTCAATCTCAGTGATTTTGTAAGATTGGGATGGCAGGAGCAGAAAACAGGAGGAGTGAGAGGGCAAAGGATGGCAGACTTCTCATTGCTTGCTGAGAAAATGACTTTACAGAATACTGGAATTCGCGGTGCCATCTCCATATGTTTATAGAGACTTTTAGTAAAAATAATTGTTATTACTTTCCTCTTGCCTTCCAGCATTTTATTGGCCAGCGTGAGGAGTTTGAGACTGCACGGGACAGCATTCTGGTCTGGCTCACAGAGATGGATCTGCAGCTCACTAATATTGAACATTTTTCTGAGTGTGATGTTCAAGCTAAAATAAAGCAACTCAAGGTAATAGATTGGTTTTCAAATTACCAATTTGAAGAAAGCATGAAAAGGAAAGGATTTGTGGCTCTTTTTGTGAAGAACATAGCAAATAACTTTTCTTTTGAAAAATTAGTTCTGAACTGCAAAAAAAAATTCTGAAAATATAAAAGATACAAAAAATAAGATAAAGAGCATTACCCAGAGATAACCACTGTTGCTTATCTCTTACTGCTCTTTATCTTATTTGATATTGATATCGTTGTTGATATTTTTAATCATCAACTTGATAGCCAGGCTGTTAGGGATAATCTGCTGTTGTTGTGTTGTGTTGTTTTGTTTGTTTTTAGAGAGAGTCTTGCTCTGTTGCTCAGGCTGGAGTGCAGTGGCTCAATCTTGTCTCACTGCAACTGAACCTCTGCCTCCCAGGTTCAAGCAATTCTTCTGCCTCAGCTTCCTGAGGAAGCTGGGATTATAGGTGCACACAACCATGCCCAATGAATTTTTGGATTTTTGTATTTATTTTAGTAGAGATGGGGTTTCACTATGTTGGCCAGGTTGGTCTCGAACTCCTGACCTCAAGTGATCCACCGGCATTGGCCTCCCAAAGTTCTGGGATTACAGGCGTGAGCCGCCGGGCCCGGCCTTGTTGTTGTTTTTGTTTGTCTTTCCCGATTTGTTCGTGGCAACTTCACATGGTTCCTTTGGCCTCCATTTCACAAAGCAATACAACGTTCTCGTGTCGGGATTCCATTCCTCATAGTCTACATTCTTAGATGCCAAGTTAATTTTAAATACAGTTTTTATTTTTCACTATATAATTCAAACACAGTGGCTAGCCAGAAATTTGAATAGGATATACATTCGATGTATGGATTTCCTAAAAGGGAGAATGTTTAACACGTTGAATATTTTCCAAGGCAGCTTATGAAATGTTTTTCCCAAGATAGATGGATTTTTTTAAAGAATGGTCATGATGCCCGCAACCTTTGGGTTGTTATAATCAAACAAGGAGCTTGCCCTTAATCATAGATTCTCAGGACGGAAAAAGCAGTAAACCCTGCTATTCTGCCTCAGCCTCTCCTGTTGCCTCTGCCTCTCCTCTCTGCTGTCATCTCCCAGGCAAATCAATATTTACATCCTTCCACAGAAAGTTTCTGCCAAGTGGTGATTGAATCTTGTTCCTTTGGACCCTGGCAGGATGATGGAACCTATTACTACCCTCCCTTCTCTCCTGGCAGTCTTTTTCACCATTGGACAATTCAACTTCTCCCCAGTTTATTATCATATTGAATTAAAAGTGAACACTGAGGTTGAGTGTAGTGGCTCACCTCTGTAATCCCAGCCCTTTGGGAGGCTGAAGTGGATGGATTACCTGAGGTCAGGAGTTCAAGACCAGCCTGGCCAACATGGTGAAACCCTGTCTCTACTAAAAGTACAAAAACTAGCCAGGAGTGGTGGTGCACCTGCAATCCCAGCTATTCAGGAGGCTGAGGCAGGAGAATAGCTTTAACCTGGGAGGCACAGGTTGCAGTGAGCCAAGGTCATGCCACTACACTCCAGCCTGGGTGACGAGAGCAAGACTCCATCTCAATAAAAAGGTGGCGGGGCGGGGGGGAACAATGAAACATGACTCCAGTGATTTAAATCTTTTGCAACACACAGAATGAGTCCAAATAATCCTCCCAGAATTCCTTGTATTTCAAATCATTGTAACTTTCCCTGCCTATGTCCTGAAATAACAGAACAGTCACTTGAGAAGAATGTGTGACATTGGATGGCTTCTCTTAGTCATGTTTGACATAGGATGAGGACATCTGAAATTAAAATGCTCAGAATGTTTCTTTAAAATGCCAAATCTATTTCAGTGGCAGTGTATGGATTCCCATTGCTTTCATCAAGGATAACCAGTGCTATCAACATGATGTTGGGTTTGAATATTTTTTCCTGTTATTCTCTACTCACGCTATCTGTGATGGTAAATTGTATTAGCCAAAAAGTGCTTTTCTTGTCACGGAATTTGAATGTTTCTATTTATTTTAAGACAGACTCCTGTTCTGGCTTAAAACGTGTATGTTTTCCTTTAGATGGTAGTAGCCTCCTGGCTTGTGATTGTATATGGTAAATTAAATCGCCCCAACATGTCTTTTTTAATCTAATGAGAAATATATTACGATTCTCTTTTATCAATGTAAGCAACAGCAACAACAAAATCACACGAGCTTTGCACTCCCTAGGCCTTCCAGCAGGAAATCTCGTTGAACCACAATAAGATTGAGCAGATAATTGCCCAGGGAGAACAGCTGATAGAAAAGAGTGAGCCCCTGGATGCGGCGGTTATCGAGGAAGAGCTAGATGAGCTCCGACGGTACTGCCAGGAGGTCTTCGGGCGTGTGGAAAGATACCATAAGAAACTGATCCGCCTGCCCGTATGTAACGTTTTTTTTCTTAGTTGTCATTACATCTAAAGAGAATAAATCATGTGGAATTGAGTTGTATTGTATAATGGGTAAGAGCCCAGATCCTGGAGCAAGAGCACCTGAGTTCAAGTCCTAACTTTGTCCTGCATTGCCGCTGTAATCTTGGGCAAGCTACTTTTTTTTTTTTTTTGTAGTAGACACAGAGTTTCACCATGTTGTTCAGGCTGGTCTTGAATTTCTGATCTTGGGTGATTTGAGACCTTGGCCTCCCAAAGTGCTGGGATTACAGGCATGAGCCACTGTGCCTGGCCTTGGGCAAGCTACTTATTTCACCTTTCTTGCCTCAGCTTCCTCAAAGGCAAAACTGGTTTAGTAGCAGTAACTACCTTGTAGAAAGGATTGTTTTGAGCACAAGATGAGTTAATGTATACAAAGAGCTTAGAAGAACATTTGGCTCATATCTTCTTTGGAAGACAGAGAAGCCTCTAGAAGAAATAAGGTGAAATGAAGCAATGTAAACAGCTTCTCAATTGATGAGGTTAGGTTTAGGTGGATTTTCGTTCTTCTGTTTTCCTAATTGCTACCATAATCACATCTTACCTATAGAGATGTTATGATTAGAATATGTGGAATCTTCTGCAATCAAGTCTGTTTTGTATCTGGGCCATAAGGACAAGCTAAGGTCTTAGTAATTTGATCTTATTTCCGATCTGTACCATTGTGTAGCTGTTCTGTGGTAGGCATGATACTAGATTGCCTTTCATTATAATATTTCTTTAATCTTATATAAATGATTTGAAGTAGGTTTTAATGTTATTCCATTTTACCAACGATGAAACTGAGGCTTATATAAAATAATTTATAAGACCTTTTAATTTTTTACCACACGGAAACCCTCTGGGCTGCCTAGGAGTGTTATTCCCATGTTATAGATGAGAAAACTCAGGCCCAGAGGAATTAAGTTCCTTATCCAGGCTTAAACAGGAAGTACATGGCAGAACTGAGATTTCAACCCAGACAGGGGACTCTAGCACTATCCCATGTATTTTTGTGATCAGAAGATTCTTATGTATTTTTTCATAAGAAATTAAAAATTGTCCCCACTTGGTAGGCAGGTGGCCCAGATGAGAAGCTAGCCTGACCACTGCAGTGACACGGTTGCCTTGACTTCCCTTCCAGCTCCCAGATGATGAGCACGACCTGTCGGACAGGGAGCTGGAGCTGGAAGACTCTGCGGCTCTTTCAGACCTGCACTGGCAAGATCGCTCTGCAGACAGCGTGCTTTCTCCGCAGCCTTCCTCCAACCCCTCCCTCTCACTCGCTCAGCCCCTCCGAAGCGAGCGGTCAGGACGAGACACCCCGGCTAGTGTGGACTCCATCCCTCTGGAGTGGGATCATGACTATGACCTCAGTCGGGACCTGGAGTCTGCAGTGTCCAGAGCTCTGCCCTCCGAGGATGAAGACGGTCAGGATGACAAAGATTTCTACCTCAGAGGAGCTGTTGGCTTATCAGGTAGGAAAGAGCATCTCTGGTACCTAAGTGAATTCTTAGATGTGAATGTGATTATCAAATGCAGAATTTGGTGTGGCCATTGATTTATTCCACACAGATTTGTGGTAGTAGGTGACGAGCACTTTGCCAGTTCCTGAGGATAGACAATTCTTCTTCTTCTCCCAGAGCTTCTGCTCTAGTGTGGGACACTGGCAAATAAGTAAGAAACCACTGCGTGAAGTGTTTGGTGCTGAGATGGCAGTGTGGTGGCAGGACACACAAGCGGGAGCAACAGAGCTGGAGCCCTGGCTGGGGGGGCTTCGGGGAAGAAACTGGGGAGCTGAGGCCAGAGGGTGAATCACAATCGGTCAGGTGAAAGGAGGGGAGGCCTCCCTGCTTTGTGATTGGCTGGTGCTTTTGAGCATCCGCAGTTTGTCTGGAATGGCAGGCAGGGATTGGACAAAGTGGAGAAGAACCTGGCTGTAAAGCAGCCTGTTCAGCATGGTAAAGAGCTTTGGTTCCTATCCTGAAGGTCATGGAGCCACAGCAGGATCTGCAGAGGGAGGTGATGGTATCCGCCCTTCTCAGGGATGTGCATGTTTTCATGTTGTATCTTTCCGGATACCACAGGGAGGACGGCATATTGGGGGTGAGAGTCCAAATGAAACCTTTTACAACCTCAGACAGAGGGTAGGATGGTGGCCTGAAGTAGGGAAGCAGCACTGGGAAGGGAGAGAATGGGAGAGATAGGAGAAATCACAGAGAAGACTCCTCCATAACTCTCATCCATTGAACTGGGATGCAGGCGATTTTCCGGGCTGGGCATCTTGGTGAAAGTTGCAGGTGGTCCTAGCCCCTGAGGACCACATGAGGGAAGGAGCACTGTGGGTGTTGCTGGGCAAGGGAGGTGGGGCTGTGAGAGCAGGGAGAGGATGAGTTTGCTTGTGTGCATCCTGATCTTGAGATACCTGCAGAATATCCACACACAAAAGTCCAGTCATAGATGCACAGGGGTGAAGTGCAGAAGCTGGAAATGCAGATTAGGTAGTTATCCACGTGTAAATGGTCATGGTCCTGGAGTGAACGGAGGGGCTCACACAGGAAGAATATGCAAAAGGGAAACAAGAAAGACCACCACTCAAGCCACACATGTGGTGAAGGGATGGACAGAGAAACAGGAACACTGTAAAGAAGGTGAATAAAAATAGAATAAATAGTCGGAGGCTGATTTGTGGCAGTTGGAAATGCATCTCATGCATTCTCTAAAAGGACATCTGGGGGATTTCTGTTTGGTTCTGATGGTTCACATCAGATTCCCAAGGGATGACACTGTCCTAAAAAGAAAATAATTTGTCTCATTTCTATTTTGTTTTTACAGTAGGACCCATTAGTCAGGCATGTGGCATCTGAAGCAGAGCCATCCAAAACTAGCCACTGGCCAGTTGGGACTGTTGAGCACTGAAACGGGACTGTGCAAATTGAGATGGATTGTGCATGGAAAACACACTTATATGAATTTCAGAGATTTGGTACAAAGAAAGAAAATAAAATATTTATAATAATTATGTTGATTACATGTTACCATCTATATCTTTAACACTAGACACATTTTTAACACTAAAATATACTGTTAAAATTAATTTTGTATGTTTCTTTTTACGTTTTGGGTTTTTTGGTTTTTTTTTTTTTTTTTTTGAGATGGAGTTTCGTTCTTGTTGCCCAGCCTGGAGTGTAATGGAGCAATCTTGGCTCACTGCAACCTCCCAGGTTCAAGTGATTCTCCTGCCTCTGCCTCCTGATTAGCTGGGACTATAGATGCATGCCACCACACCCAGCTAATTTTTGTGTTTTTAGCAGAGATGGGGGTTTCTCCATATTGGTCAGGTTGGTCTCAAACTCCCAACCTCAGGTGATCTGCCTGCCTTGGACTCCCAAAGTGCTGGGATTACAGGTGTGAGCCACTGTACCCAGCTCTTTTTACATTTCTAATATAGCTATGAAATCTTTAAAATTACATATATAGTTCACATAGAAACATATTGGACAGCTCTGCTCTACAGTCTGACTGTCTGGGCTGAAATCTCAGTTCTGCTATGTACTTTCTGTTTAAACTTGGATAAGGAACTTAATTGCCCTGGGCCTCAGTTTTCTCATCTATAAAATGGGAATAACACTCCCAGCTACACTATAGCGTTTCTGTCTGGTAAATTTGTGCTTCAACCAGTGCCTGGCTCATAAAAACACTTTCAGTAACCGTAAGTTTTTACGATTCATTTCAGGAAGCCTTTGGTGAGCCTGCACATACTCTCCTCTGTGTGCTCAGGAGCTATGTGTCTAGAATAACTGACTTCCTTTCTTCCCCCTAGGAAAGTTATTTTCCTGCACAAGGGAATCAGGGTTTCCAGAACTTAGCTGTCAACTTAGACTGTGCTTTTTTTGCAGATGTAATGATCCCTGAAAGCCCCGAGGCCTATGTAAAACTCACAGAAAATGCAATCAAAAATACCTCTGGTAGGCACGACAAGCCAGAGCCAGCCTCCCTCCCTCCCCTGTATAACAAGCATCCTCTCTTAGCACATCTGCTGTATCTCTCACAGCTTTGTGGCTCTAGCATGTTAAGGCACAGCCTTCCTCTCTTACTGCTGTACTAGAAAAAATGGCTGGTTAAATCCACACCAAGAATAAGATTTCACTAATCAAGTGGAACAAAATAGCTTCTCAAGTTGTTAAATGGTAATTGGTCTCATTAAGTATAGACCTCTCATGCCCATTAACCACAGAAAATATGAGAAGGAAACCCCAGTCATCAGCCTCTGTGCCGTAGTATTCTACGTGGCATGGTAACTTCAGCTTCACTACACGTAGTCCTACCTGTGGCTAGAGAGTCAGGGTGCAGGCTCTGGTCCCAAATCTGCCAGCCTGCATGAGTGACCTTGGCCACATCCACCACTTCATCCTCCTCATCTCAGGAATCCCGTATGAGACAAGGGGTGAGATCAGATTTCAGCTCAAAAGAATCTGTAATTTTAATTTCAGAAGTCTTATAAAATAATTTGAAATGAAAAATGTATTCCACGGTATCTTGAGCCATAGATTATCCTTTAAAGACAGAACGATTCCTGAAACAAGAAGAATTCAAGTAAGAAAAATGGAACCAGTTTTTCTTACTGTTATGTTAGACAAACCGTAGTTCAGGAATTGAGGATCAGTGATGTGGGATGGAGAATAGAGTTTGAACGCAGTCATGTGATATCGAATCATGGAGTTACTAGTTTACACTTCAGTTTTGAAGAAAAGTGAAAAGACAGAAAGCAAAGTAACATTACTGAGAGAGTGACTCTCAGTGAGACCTCTCCTGGGTGTATTTAGAAGGCCTTTTTTTAGAAATCAATAACTTTAATAAGGCTTACTAATATTTTTTCTGCTTTCAGCCCATGCTAGCTTCACTCTGATGATCAAATGTTCTTGTGTAGTTTAGACTTTGATACACACACACACACACAACTATAATTTTACGAAGAAATGTTACAACTCTGAGAGGAGAATGAGCCAGAATTCTAGGCTATGAGTAAGAACCTGCCTAGATGGAAATGCTAGAATCTTAGCTTTCTCCTGGTTTTGTTCTAGATCTTAGATAAAAGCAAGTTGTTGCTAGTTTGATATCTCCATATATATGTATTCTGAGGCACTTTTTTCTTAATGAATGAATTTATCCCTTAAGTAAATGACGCAGCAACCCAAGCCTTCCATGACAGTCTTCCCCTGAGGTGCACAAAGAAAAATCAGAGAGAGGATCTTCCCCTGCTCACTAAGTGACAGCAGAAAGAACATGAGAATAAAACAGCTTTCTCCTTGCTGAGAAGCAGCAGACACCATTGCAGATTTTTAGAAAGGTCTTCCACATTGACAACATTCAGATGATGAGGGATTCAGCTGGAAGAGGGACAGGCGCCTGAAGCTATTCAAAACTGGCTGGAGAGCAGTTTTGCAATGTCCAAGCTGCTAGGGCTCTCAAACACCTTCATCACTTTGCCCATTTTAATGTCTAACCCACCAGCACAATGGTACTAAATTTGCTTTGTAGTTACCCACACCTGCCGTTTCTATCCTGCTGTAACTGAAACCATTTCTGAAACTTCTCCTTGAATATCGAGTTTTAAATAAGTCCAATAGTTTGTCCTGTAAAGCTTCTTATGGTTGCTACCACAGGGGACCACAGTGCCCTAGAGTCACAGATCCGACAGCTGGGCAGAGCCCTGGATGAGAGCCGCTTTCAGATACAGCAAACCGAAAATATCATTCGCAGCAAAACTCCCACGGGGCCGGAGCTAGACACGAGCTACAAAGGCTACGTAAGTATCCTGGCCATCCTGATCCTGACCCGTAGGAAACCACAGTTCTGTGACAAAGAACAGTTCATCTGCAGCACAAGGGCTTTATGTAGTCTCTGAATACCATGCTGCCCTTGAACTCATGAACGTGGATGTGCAAAGCCAAGCCCTGTTATTAAGTTCCCATTTGAGTAGAACTTGTCTGGGTTTAGGGCCACAAACCTATTGTAATGACAAACCTGTTCCTTTACACTGAGCACTGAGGGAGCTCCTTTTCATGGACAGCAACAAAATACTTTGGCTCCCAAAAGTCATTAGGCATTTCTCCAAATTCAACTAGTAATTTTTGGACCAAGGTTATCCTTGGAGCGGCAGATTTTAGCTAATAGATTACGAACATGCAGTTTTTTCGTGAATGACCTTGGGGATGTTTTTCTCTTCTGTTTTTAGTATGCTCAGTTCTAACAAGAGGGAAAAGAGAGCAAGGCATTGGCTATACTTCCAGTTCTAGCTATGCAGCTATTAGCTATATATGATAAAGTCTGTCAGAGCGTGATTTGCCCTACTCGAGTTACTGACCCGATAATTTTTCTCAGACAACTACCTGTTTTCCTGCACATACTTAAGGAGGAGAATTTTAAAGCCAGTCTCTTCCCTGCCTCATGTCTTCTTTCACATCCAAAAGACTGCTTAGTATAAAAAAAAAGAAAAATGAATTTCTCCAAAGCTAGTCACAACTCACCTGTTCTACTTTTTAAAATTAGGGAAAAGAGGCCGGGCACAGTGGCTCAAGCCTGTAATCCCAGCACTTTGGGAGGCCGAGGCGGGTGGATCATGAGGTCAACAGATCGAGACCATCCTGGTCAACATGGTGAAACCCCGTCTCTACTAAAAAATACAAAAAAATTAGCTGGGCATGGTGGTGCGTGCCTGTAATTCCAGCTACTCAGGAGGCTGAGGCAGGAGAATTGCCTGAACTCAGGAGACGGAGGATGCGGTGAGCCGAGATCATGCCATTGCACTCCAGCCTGGATAAAGAGAGCGAAACTCAGTCTCAAAAAAAAAATTAGGGAAGAGAACTGTTCTAGCTATATATGTTGATTTTATTATCCTCACCATAACAGGGAGCAGTCAGTCATGAGTTTGTTTCCTATTCAGTTTGGCCTATTATACCAACTTCTATTATAGTGAAACCACTTCTTAAAAATACATATGATATAGTTTTATGATAATCAAGCTGACATCACTGGGATTACACTTAACCTCAGCCAAAAGTAATCAAAGTAACTTAATGGCATGGTGATTTCTTAAAGGCTTTATGGTAAGTACAGCATGAATATCTTGAAATGATTTGTTCTTTTAATCTTTAAATACTGTATGTGATATTAAAAATGAATTGGGAAGCTTTTCTTTGACTTTAGAATGCAGTCCCTTGATACCTATTAAACATTGCTTACATTTTTAAATAAAACAGCTGGCTTTGCTAGTGCTTTATAATTTTAAGTATTTTAATTATTTAATGCAAGAAAGTTCCCATGATACTTGTGGTAACATTATCATTCCCACATTTCAATTTAAGAAAGAGAAAGAGGGAGCAACTTGCCAAAAATTATATATTGCATCACCAGCTGAGGGCTCTGAGTTTTAAATCACAGATTGGTTTAATCTGTTTTGATTCATGAATCTTAAAGAAACTTCAAGGACTTCTCATGCAAAGTCATGTATGCAAAGTCAGTTTTTACTAAGGCATTGCTTTTTGTATGTGAATGTATCACCAGTTTAAAAGGCATGTTTTTGAACTTTGCTTATTTAAGTTTTTTTTTAAGACACATGGTCTCACACTCTGTCACCCAGGCTCTAGTGCAGTGTCAAGATCTTTGCTCACTGCGTGCAGCTGAATTCCTGAACTCAAGCAACCTTCTCACCTTAACACCCTGAATAGCTGGGACTACAGGTGCTTACCATCATGTCTGGCTAATTTTTAAAGTATTTTATAGAGACAGGTTCTCACTATGTTGCCCAGGCTGGTCACAAACTCCTAGGCTCCGGTGATCTTCCCACCTTGGCCCCCAAAGTGCTGGGATTAGAAGCAAGAGCCACTGTGCCCAGCCTAACTTTTTATTTTTTCTTTCTTATTTTTTTGAGACTGGACCTCACTGTCAGAGAGGCTGGAGTGCATCAGCCTCCCAGGTAGCTGAGACTACAGATGCACACCACCATGCTGAGCTATTTTTTGTATTTTATGTAGAGACAGGGTTTTGCCATGTTCCCCAGGCTGGTCTCAAACTCCTGAGTTCAAACAACCCATCTTCCTCAGCCTCTCAAAGTGCTGGGATCACAGGCCTGAGCCCCCACACTCGGCCGTCTTATTTGTAGCAGGGTGACACAGAGGACCCAAACACAGACACTTCACCTGCTGAGAAACTACTAAAATATTTTTCCCCAGAAGCTTTTGCACTTGTGAAGATTTGGGTGACAGGGGCTGGTTGTTTATGTCTGAACAGATGAAGCTGCTGGGAGAATGCAGTGGCAGTATAGACTCCGTGAAGAGACTGGAGCACAAGCTGAAGGAGGAAGAGGAGAGCCTTCCCGGCTTTGTGAACCTGCATAGTACCGAAACCCAAATGGCTGGTGAGTGCACAGCGCCCAGTTCAAGAAACAGTGAATGAAGCAGAAGATCCAGAAGCACTTCGTGAACAGCCAAGTTCCACCGAGGCTGCATGGCCTTATACACCATTCTATCCCCAGAACTTCCTTCCAAGTTATTAATAACAGTCTCCTTTGGCAGTGAGGGGAATGATGCGTGCCATCATGGTTGTTTTGCCCATGTTTCATTTATTATTACTATTATTATTAGAGACAGAGTGTTGCTCTGCCAGAAGGCTGGAGTGCAGTGGTGCAATCTTGGCTCACTGCAACCTCCGTCTTCTGGATTCAAACAATTCTCCTGCCTCAGCCTCCTGAGTAGCTGGGATGACAGGTATGCAGCACCACACTAGGCTAATTTTTTTTGTATTTTTAGTAGAGACGGGGTTTCACCATATTGGCCAGGATGGTCTCGAACTCCTGACCTCATGATCCACCTGCCTCGGCCTCCCACAGTGCTGGAATTAAGGCATGAGCCACCATGCCACCACATCTTATTATTATTATTTTTAATATTGATATGAGGTGTCACTATGTTGCCCAGGCTTGACTCCAACTCCTGAGCTCAAGTAATCCTTCCACCTTCCCTCGAGGAGGTGGGATTATAGGCGCTCACTGCCACCCCACCTCTCATGTTTCAACTATTTTAATGCCGCGTCTCTCACATATCTCATCAGGCTTTTTATGTGTGTGTGCTCAGAGCCCTATTTTAGAAGGGATCCAGGAATTGAATGATACTTCATGCACATGACTGCTTATTACTTTGTAAAGCTCTTTACAGTGCTAACTCCCATGTAGCTAACTTTTTTGCTTCATTATTATTAGAAACACAAATAGAAAAAACACAGCCATTGTACCCATGTAACTGTTATTTCCGGACAACAGCAACAAAAATGCCCAGTGGAATTACTTTTCTTTCTGTTGCTATTTAAAGTTAGCTGCCAACCTGTGTTTAAAGCATTTCACAAACGTCGCATGTGGAGGAAAAGAACGTCACTATTCTATGGATGTCTTGCCAGGTGTGATTGACCGATGGGAGCTTCTCCAGGCCCAGGCACTGAGCAAGGAGTTGAGAATGAAGCAGAACCTCCAGAAGTGGCAACAGTTTAACTCGGACTTGAACAGCATCTGGGCCTGGCTGGGGGACACAGAGGAGGAGCTGGAGCATCTCCAGCATCTGGAGCTCAGCACTGACATCCACACCATCGAGCTCCAGATAAAAAAGCTCAAGGTAGCTCCCCTTGCCTTTCCCATGGCAGACAAACAGTGTCACTGCGTGAATGACAGTGCAGACGGCACCTCTAGCTCAAGCTGCTCTTACACAGCAGCAGAAAAGGGATCTAACAAAAATGAGTGAGAATGCTCTCCTCACATCCAGCCAGCCCAAAGCCCTGTATTCCAAAGATGGTTTTCAAAGGCAGAAAATGGACCATGTTATAGAACTATCCACCATGTAAATAATCAAGCATGATCTAACAAATTGATATTTTAAGAAATGTCCAATTAAAGTTTCATGGGGCATCCAGGTACCCGTAGGACCTATGAGAACTCTTTTTAATGGAAATACAGAATGACCAGGGTGCTGCAGGTCTATACCTAGAGCTGGAGAGAAATCCTCTCCAAAATTGTATCTGCATGAATTTGTGGGGGACGTAATGAAATTATCTGACCTCAAGTAATGAAACTTCTGAAATTGATTACAGTAGTAGTAGAAGCAATTTTTGCTGTAATAAATAAAACTCTAGAGTAATTGTGGTAAAGCACCTGGCATTTGCATTTGATTTTGGTTTGGCCTGCATGGATATAGTACACAAGATAACTTCCCTTACTGAACTTCAGCTCTGGATCTTAAAATCTTCCTTAACCCAGCTACTAAAATGCATTAATATATGGAGACTGTTGTGAGCGTCTGACGAACTGAGAGCTCAGTTTCTTTTTAAAACCCATCAGCCGGGCGTGGTGGCTCAAGCCTGTAATCCCAGCACTTTGGGAGGCCGAGGCTGGTGGATCATGAGGTTGAGAGATCGAGACCATCCTGGTCAACATGGTGAAACCCCGTCTCTACTAAAAATACAAAAAATTAGCTGGGCATGGTGGCGCGTGCCTGTAATCCCAGCTACTCAGGAGGCTGAGGCAGGAGAATTGCCTGAACCCAGGAGGTGGAGGTTGCGGTGAGCCAAGATTGCACCATTGCCCTCCAGCCTGGGTAACAAGAGTGAAACTCCGTCTCAAAAAAAAAAAAAAAACCCATCAGTACTTGCTTTTTTCCTGTTTGGACTGCATTAGAATGTGCTTCTTCTCAAAATGCAGCTACCCAGGCTCTCTGGGATCAGGATAAGGAATGAAGTATGTGCTGCTTATGTGTTTCTGTGGTTTTAATATATGCCTTTTATTTTGGTTTGATGTTTTTGTGGCTTGCTTTTAGTGATTGTGTGATTTTGTTTTAATTTTTTTTTTTTTTTTTTTTTTTGAGACCGAGTCTCACTTTGTTACCCAGGTTGCAGTGCAGTGGTGCAATCCTGGTTCACTGTAACCTGTCTCTTGGATTCAAGAGGTTCTCCTGCCTCAGCCTCCTGAGTACCTGGGACTACAGGCACGCACCACCATGCCTAGCTATTTTTTGTATTTTTAGTAGAGACAGGGTTTTGCTGTGTTGGCCAGGCTGGTCTCGAACTGCTGACCTCAGGTGATCTGCTGGCCTCGGCCTCCCAAATTGCTGGGAGTACAGGTATGAGCCACCACGCCCAGCTCAGTTTAATTTTCAAACATAGAAAACTTCAAACAAGAGAAATGAATCCTACCCAGGTGCTCCAAAAGGTGCATCTTTATAGAAAGGCCTCTACACCACCCCATGAATTTCAGGACAAAGGACCACATGAGAGATTTACAATATCTGCATTACAAAGTGCATTTTTCTCTAGAGTCCCCAAATTACTCTAGTAAGGCAGTGTTGCATTAGAACTAGATTCCTTAAAGAGTTGATGAAGCAAATGCTGGCCAGGGTCTGAGAACTCAGAGAGATTAGAGTAGGGGAAAAAGACCTTGAAAATGATCCTGCATAACAAGGAAAAGACACCCTCCTCTGTGCCTTCTCCTGATCCTTCCTGTCAATGTTTCCTCTGAATAAATCTGTGGAATAATTAAGTATTTTCCACAGTGTCTCTTCATCCATGTTGTCTGTGTGGTTGAATCTATTCCACAGTATGTTAACAACCTATTGAGAAGTGAAAAATCAAGACAGATTGGGGACATTGGACTAGCGAGAAATGATTTTAAAATGCAGCCTAGGTCATTGTGACTTCCAGGATCTCTCACCCTAACTGGATTGGGGGATTTTAAACAGTACCCCGATACTCAATTAGTAATACAGATTCCTGTGCTTAAGTTCTTGGAATTGAGCACCGGATGTTCTGGAAATGCGCAAAGCCAAAAATCAGTTACCCGGTTGTTGTGAAATCAAACCTAACTGGTTACCTCATGAAACACCCAATTCATTCTCCCTACGTTTCGCTTCAGTTTCGCCTGTGACTCAAGCAGTATTCTTAGCCTGTGGCCCACTGAGCCTGCAGATTCAGGATATCTGGAGCCCAGGGCCCTGGAATCTGTTTTCTTTGCTTCATTCTTATGCCCATAAATTTGAGTTTTGTTGTGGTTGAACCTCTGTACAGAGGGTGCAATCAGTCATACTCCTCAGTGAAGCCACTGCCCAGGGGTATTGTTGTTTCCTGCAATGCTCCTCTTCTTTTTATTCCTCCTCCCTGCACCCGCTAGCCTGGCTGAAGTGTATGTTCCCATTTTATTTTCAAAATGGTAGCTATTCTGAAATAGTTAGCAGGCATTCTTTGTTCAGAACTATTCTTTAAAAATGTGGATTTGTGTGTGTACACGTATTGAGGCTGTTGTGTTTCGTGTAACATTCGGTGTCTTTTTCACTCTACACACTGTTTTCTTAAAATTCATCCATGTTGTTAAGTACTCATCTAATTCATTTCTTGCAACTGCCATACAGTCCTCACTGGTGTGCACCCACTGTCTTTTACGCAGCCATCCTGCTAAGGCCAGTTTTAATTAATGGATCTTTTCATTTGGGTGAAACATTTTCAAAGGAAAATATCTTTGTCATTATTATCCTTGTTTGATTGTCCTTTTTGTTCTTTTCAGGAGCTCCAGAAGGCCGTGGACCACCGCAAAGCCATCATCCTCTCCATCAATCTCTGCAGCCCTGAGTTCACCCAGGCTGACAGCAAGGAGAGCCAGGACCTGCAGGATCGTTTGTCACAGATGAATGGGCGCTGGGACCGAGTGTGCTCTTTGCTGGAGGAGTGGCGGGGCCTGCTGCAGGATGCACTGATGCAGTGCCAGGTCTGTAGAGCTTTGGGAAGGAGATGACTCAGAGCCAGACACTAGCAGTTTAGCTGAGTGTGTGACTTGATGTATCATTGTTTCCAGAGGGATGCAGTTGCTCCCCAAAATCAGTATTTCAGTGATATAACCTTGTGCCCAATATTTTCATTTTAATGGAGCATTTTTACATGTGACCATGTTCAAAATCTCTAGATCCTATCTTCTGTCCAGATGAGAAGAGACTATTCCTCATGTTTATCTCAGTCCCAACGTTTCTTCTACGACTCGTTCATTTATTTCCTTTATTTATTCAACAGATATTTACTGGGTGAGTAGACAGATCTTTCTTGAACATCAAAGTGAGCATTACAAATATTATCCATCCATTCATACTGTAATTATTTGTTGGGTGTTCACTGTGTGGCAGATGTGGTGCTAAACCATTGGAAACAGCATGGCCTCTGCTTTTGTTGGGGAGGACAAGATCAATTAAATGCAAGTAAATAATTAAACAAGATACTAACAGACGCAGATGATAAAACTGAGAAAAGCCACTGAGAGAGTAGTCAGGGAATTTATTTGGCTCTTTGAGCTAACATTGGAAGGGTGTTGCTATGAAGGTGATATAACAAATGGAAAGTCCCAGAAGCAGGAAAGGACTTAGTGGCTTTAGGAACAGAAAAAAGGCCTCTGTGACCAGAGTGTAGTCAATGAGCTGAGCCAGGGAGTGATAAGGAAGACTGAGGAGGTTGTAGGTCCTCAGATGGCTTTGTAGGTCCAGGCCAGGAGATTGGATCGTATTCTGAGCACAATGGAAAGCCTTGGAAGGATTTGAAGGCTGCTCTCCAGGTTTATTCGTGCCCCAAGACTAATAGTTCCTTGAAAGCAGCTACCTAAACTGTTTCACCTCTGCACTCATTCCTAGTACAGTGCCTTATATTTAAGAGATCTTTAGTAAATGTATGTTGACTAAATAAATGGATGAATGAATGAGTGACTAAATGAATGAATGAAGGGGATATGAGATTCAGCCAAGGTAGGCCTTAAAAGACGGAAAGATTTGAATATACAGAAAAGAGAGGGCAGCAGAGATGCTTCCTTCTAACTGTATAATAGCACTACTCTTTTTTCAGAAATTAAGTATTTTGATGCCAATTATTCTTTTGTCTAACTTTTCCTCCAAGTAATAAATTAGATGCTTTTGGTAAGATCATGAACTCACAGTCAGGTCATTGCAACAGCACCAGTGCCTTCCTCAAAAAGGAGTTGTATGTATGTTCTTAAAATCAACCTATGTTTGCCAATAGTGGAAGCTGAAAGACATTTAAGTTGTGAGAAAAAGAAAAATATATGATCTACAGTCACTTAAGACTGTTTTCTGCAGGGTTTCCATGAAATGAGCCATGGTTTGCTTCTTATGCTGGAGAACATTGACAGAAGGAAAAATGAAATCGTCCCTATTGATCCTAACCTTGATGCAGAGGTACTTCAGGACCATCACAAACAGCTTATGGTAAGAAGTGTGAACTCTGGCAGCCTCTAGTTTTTTGTTTTTTTTTTTAGCAGGGTTGCATTTCATTTACAGAAAATGAATATAAGTGTTAAGTGTCTTTTTTAACCTTTTGCATTATAGTCTCTATTTTACACTTTTTATACTCCCTGTGGTTTCCAATCTTTGTAAAGCAAATGTGCATGGAAGATGATATCTGCTAGCTTTAGAATCTGGTTCTAAAGTCATTGCTCAATTGTAAAAATCTTCGTTAGCTCAATCAGTCTTAATTAGCTTGTGTTGTTTATTAAGGCAGCTTAATTTAAACTTTTTGTTACATCTATGGCCCAGAAGTATATTTGGTGGCTTATAGTAAAAGGCCATTAAAATATTGGAATAGAATGAGACAATGAAGTCTTTTGTTTGTTGGTTTGTTTTTGTTGTTGTTGTTGTTGTTTGAGATGGAGTCTCACTCTGTCACCCGGGGTGGAGTGCAGTGGTGCGATCTCAGCTCACTGGAACACCCATCTCCAGGGTTGGAGCAATTCTCCTGCCTCAGCCTCCCGAGCAGCTGGGACTACAGGTGTGTGCCACCACTCCTCACTCATTTTTTGTATTTTTAGTAGAGATAGGGTTTCACCATGTTGGTCAGACTGGTCTCAAACTCCTGGCCTCAGGTGATCCACCCACCTCAGCCTAAGTGCTGGGATTACAGGCGTGAGCCTCCATGCACAGCCAAGTCTTTTTAAAAGGAATTAAATATACCAAATTAAACATGAACTTTAGCGTCAAGTTTTCTGAAAGCTAAAACAAAATGGGAAACAATGAATAAACTTACTTTTATTATCTGACAAAAACAAAACATACCAGCTCTTGAGGAGGGAGAAACTTTTTCTAGCACCAAATACAAAAGGAAATTAACTGGTAGACTCTTATACAAGGATCTTTGGACAGTATAATGTACAGTGTATTTAAGTGATTTTATAGAAGATAAGGAAGCATATTTGAGTTCCATTAGAAGAAAATGCTGTGCACTTTGTAGCTTTCTGTGTTTTTAAAATGTTATGCTAACATTTAACACTCACCTAAACTACAGAATTGGTACCTTTAGTTCAATGTCATAATAGTCTTAGAAATCTAGAGGAAATAGCTATGGAACTGCATTTTACTTCACTTGGACCTCTGGCATTAAGCTATGAATGATGAATGACCCTTTTTTTTTTTTTTTAAATCTTGACTAGATATCAGAGGATACCTAGACATACTTCTGTTTTGCTATACTTAATGTTGTACTTTTCTGTTTAAAAGACTATCTTATATCTCACTTGCATACTAATCTATGTTTTAAGTACTTTCATATATGTATTAACCAATTTGAACCTTCCAATAATACTGTGGACCAGGCATCAAATAAAACTGAGATCAGAAAGGGTGAGGGGTCTTATAGAATATTTTTGGCAGAGACAGGATTAGAACTCAGGCCGTGGGCTGCTGCATCCTTCAGTGTGTGAGCTCCACATTTGGTGCTCAGGTATAATTTCCCACCAAGTGAAGGTGATCTCATTCTGTACTTTTGGAACTTTTGCCAATTACAAAAATGCTTAGAAACATTATTTATTTTGGTATGCGTAGCAAATAAGGCGTGAGCTGTTGGAATCCCAGCTCAGAGTAGCCTCATTGCAAGACATGTCTTGCCAACTGCTGGTGAATGCTGAAGGAGCAGACTGTTTAGAAGCCAAAGAAAAAGTCCATGTTATTGGAAATCGGCTCAAACTTCTCTTGAAGGAGGTCAGTCGTCATATCAAGGAACTGGAGAAGTTATTAGACGTGTCAAGTAGTCAGCAGGTAAGCTCTAAACAGACATCATCGTGTAGCATTCCTTACTGGAAACCAAAGAAGCATCATCTTCATGCATTTTAGAAAGACTTAGAATATAGTACTTGTCAGAATGGAGTGTCTCCTCTCAGTCACAGCTCTTACAAGTCCTGTCTCAAAACAACAACAAAAAAAGCAGCCACATAAACTTTTATAACAGGACACTGCTTTGATTCTGTTAAATCCAAAAGCTTTCTTGTCATTGTTACAAATGCTATTACCACAACTGCTGTGGCATTTTTTTTCACCCGTTTAAGAATTTACACATTTCAGTTACACAGCCATGGTAGAGCAAACCACTTGTTATATCTGAGTTTTGTATTTAATCCCTCTAAGGCATGACTTCTCCAGTATGTGTACAGTAAAAAAACGTAAAAAATGAACCTCTGTTCACTTAATTTTTTATATTTCTTTTCTAAAATCGACTGCATTGTGGTATTACTGGTTTTGAGAAATGCATTTGCAGGTATGGCGACGCTTGGTAAGATTTCAAACTTTCTGTTGAAAAATCCTTTCATGAACACACACTTTGCCCTGCTGTAAGCATGAAAAAGAACAATCCACTCTGAATAGCAGCAGTGCCAAAAATAATAAAGTCTCTCTAATGCTGAAAGGCAGACTGCTGGATGACTTTTTTTCCTAACTGGAATATGTTGATTTCTCTTCGGCCTGAGAGACCAGCAGCCTCCGCGGCAGCCTTCTTCCCTCCCAAGGCATTATCAACTCATTCACAGCCACGTCTCCACGAAATAATAAAGCTCTAAGTGGAACATAGCAATAATAAAATCAGAGCTATATTTTTCAGAAGGGCCAAACAGACAGCTAGGAAATCCCAACACACTAGAAGAATTTGGTCCTGTTCTTCTTGTAGCTGTTTGATTCCATTTTTCTCAAGGAGTGGTTTGATTTTTGTGCTGGAGACACGGGGGTGGATGGAGATGGAGTGGGAAGCAGCATGGTACAACAAGAGCCCCCGTGGGGCTGGGAGACGAAGTTGTTAAAAGACTTTCTCCCACATAGGATTTGTCTTCGTGGTCCTCTGCTGATGAACTGGACACCTCGGGGTCTGTGAGTCCCACATCAGGAAGGAGCACTCCAAACAGACAGAAAACGGTAACTTTCCACTGGTCATTTTCAGTTGGCCCATGGGAGGGAACACTGGGGGAGTGACATATTTGTACTCACCACAGGGTTCACAGGCAGGCATCCCCTCCGGACAAGGGCTGTCACACAGGGTAGTGCTCTTCTTCCACGCTGCCACATGCCCTCCCAGCATGCGCTCAGGAATGGAAAAGAGCGATTCTGGTTTTCAAAAGAATCAGGACTCAACGTGTGGCTGGTATGCAGGGAGAACATTTATTTTTTTTGCTCGAATAAGAAAATTGCTAGAATGGTGCCCGTTTGTCCCTTTGGTGGCTCCTTTCTTTAAGCCACGGCTGCCACGACCTGCAGGGGCGCCTTGGCCGGAGGTACACAGAACCATGAACACCTGTGAGCCATTGACTTGTTAAGGCAAGTGGAGGTTCTGTTGAAGCTCAAGCTAAGCCGCTTCTGGGTGATGGTCCTGAAGGTCTGTGGCAGTCGTGCCACCCCTAAAATGTGGCAGTCGTGCCACCCGCAGGCCTCGGTGGGCTGCCTCACTGAACACAAAGGATGAAAGGGCAAATTCGGCCCCTGCTACCCTCTATGCCTTGATTTCTCTGTGTAATTAGAAGCTTGTTTTGTGTTTTGTTATTTTTTTGTCCAGCTTTATGATTATATTCATTCCATTTTTTTCCTTAGTTTTTAGAAGTTTTGATTTCATTTGACTCTTTTTTTTTGTTATAAACATTTATGTCCTAAGCTGATAAATGTATTATCTTTTTCAGGATTTTTTTTTTTTACTACATTCACTAGCTTCCTGTAGATCCTAGTGTAAGAATGTGAAGGAATACTGGCTTTTCAAGTCAAAGTTTAACCTTTGTTTTACTGGAGTATTTAAGTTGGGCTTTATCACTACAAAGACCAGTCTCATATTGCCATTGTTAATTTTTACAGGCCAAGAATGTTGACACTGTTTCAGTATTCTGAAAGATGAAAAAAATATGTAAAATATCTTTGAAATCCATGGTATGGCATAGGGCATTTTATATTTATTGTAAGTAAATATACACATGTGTCTCTACCATGAAAAGTCAGGAGAAATCTGCCCATTGTAGTGTGGACTCCAGAATCCCCACTTGTGTATTACCCATGGCTAGTCACATAGATGTAAATTTATTTCACTTCTGCAACAAAAGAAAAGCCAGTTTCCTTAATTCATGGGTACTGATCATTTCATTTGATTTATTTTTCCTTTGCTGCACTTTTAGTTTGATTTTCATTAGTAGCTTGTCTTTATTTGCCTGGACTGAACATTCTTCTTTCTTTACCCCCTGTTCATTGCAAACAGCCACGAGGCAAGTGTAGTCTCTCACAGCCTGGACCCTCTGTCAGCAGTCCACATAGCAGGTACCTCATTCTCCTGGTTTCCACACTGTTCTAGAACGCCAAGAGGATGATAAAAATTGTCCATGACTTAGGTAGGCCTATATCTGGTCTGCCTCAGGGTAGTTGGGAAATTACTCATTTCAGTCCACACCCTTTCCTCATAAACTGGAAGAGACGTTTCTGAATGAAATGTCCAAGTAAATTTCAGAGCATAAAATATTTGGACTCCATGAAAATTCTGTTGGTCTCAACATAGCCCATCTGGTACTTTTCCCCAAACTGTCAATAAGGATTTGATGACAACTGGTGGCACCACAGCCATTTGATTCATGGCAGACTTTTTATCATCCTCTTTATTTCTAGAGTTTACAATAAGACAGGTAATTGATCAGTGATTATTTTACCATTCACAGAACCCACAAATCTGAATAAAATATACTAACATCCCCAGCTTTTTATTTTCTTTTCCAGTTTTATCCAGATTGTGGGTCTTGAATTCTCAAAGTGGCAAGTCCTAATTTGGTGCTCATTGAAAATTTATAAGCATCTTCTCTTTTCTGCTTATCCTAAAACCTCCCTTCAGCCAGCATACCCAGCCACTCACTTTCTGGGCACTTGGCAAGCTCTCTCACTCTGGAACCCGCAGCAGCCAGTGCCCCTGCCCAGTCACCTCCCCAGAGCAACTCGCAGCTGCCGCTCTGTGCCTCCCACCTGGCCTCCCGCAGTTAGCAGTGCTTTGGCTTCTTTTGTGTTGTCAGTGTGGTGTCCTGTGCTCCTCTGCTACTCCACTGATCAGTTCAAGTTTCCCCAGAAAACGTTCTAAAAAATGAAAACTCTGTCCTCGGAGCTGGTTTTCATTCCAATCCCTAGCAATTCACTGTTAAAGTAGCTTGCCCCTCTGGAAGCTTATCACCACTGAGCAGGAACCTGAATTCCTGGAAGGAGGGTGGGGAGGAGGAAATGGAGAGCTGTAAACAACCCCTGAGTAATAATTTTAGTTTTCCAGCTGTGCAGAAGGGACTGGCTATTTTGTTTGGTCCTTCCCACTTGGCTGAAGTAATGCAGAATGTATTTTCATATGTTCTCTGGTTTTAAACCTCCCTTTGCTGTTTCTTTTTCTTTTCTTTTCCTTTGGTTTGGTTTGAAGACAATTTTATGAGTTTTTTTTTTTTTTTCCTATCCTAAACAGGATAGCAATAATAAAATATGGAGAAAAACTCATGGGGACTTTTGAAGATAATGATGAGCATCTGCAGATGCTCTGAGGTTTGCTCAGCCCCCTCTAAGGAGAGACAGTTTCTTTTAGACAGATCATCATATTATATAGTCCATCTTTTCTCCACAAATTGTTGATGTGCCATGAACAGAGATGAAAAATGCCCTCATAGCATTCCTTTGAGGATGCCAGAGATGAGTTCTTTGGTTGATACAAATGAAAGTGATCAGAAGGGGAAAGCTCTTACGTCGCCAATAGCAATCACTCTTCTATTCCCGAATATTGCATCTGTCTGCCACCCCCACCCATTGTTTCAGGCAGCCACATAGATCTTCTGAAAATGTCAAAGGCATCATTTCTTAGGGCAGCAAGTGCTTCCTCGTGCCTCCTAACAGGGCTTTGCAGCTGGGACAGCCGCACTCTCACTGCGACACTCGCAAGGCGCCTTTTAGCTCTGCTCTGTCCAGCACGATTGATTAACATCTTTCTGAGCATTCAGCAGTGTTCACTTTGCTACTCAGGTGGGACTGAAAGATAAATAATCTTCACCTGAATGGCAAACATCATCAAACACCTTCGCAGACGGTTGTGGTTGCACATTCTTGGGCTTCGTTACCCTCGGCACCTCTGTTTGGGGCACACCCAACCCCGGCAAGGAAAGGCAGAGTCTGCTGGGGAAGAATGAACTTCACCCACAGTCCTGGCTGTCATGGTGTTCCTTTACATTGATAGTTGAGATATCTTGCGTTTTATCTTGCACTGGTCCAGCAAATTGGAAAAGTTATTGCAGAAGCACAGTTTAGAATGTTCCTAGTGGTCTGCAGTAGGAAATTTTTAGATATGCATTCTTCCTGAGAGGAGAAAGAGACTGAGTTGGAAGAAACTGAGGAGTATTAGTTTGAAGGGAGAAGTTACTCTTGTGGTTTCTTTGTTGTTGTTTAAAGTCAGATGAATGTTATACAAGCCTTTTACATATTTCAATTTGATTTGATGGTGGTGATTGTGTGTCTTCATATAGTACTTTAAACCTACATATGATTTGATGCCAATAGTAACTGAACACCTACTAAATTTCGGCCCTGGGCCTACAAAAATAATTCAATATGATTTCTATCATTAAAAGGCTTGCAGCATATCAGAATCTAGAGATTTCGTAAAACATTATAAGGAGCTTCCCAGAACCTCTTAAAATTAGAAATGTAAAATTCTGTTCATACAGTCATAATAACCATATTCGTGATTTTTATTTGAGGTTAAACACACTTTAGAGCATGGTTTCAAAGCAATGCTTATGATGGACTAGCTGGTACTTTTTCCCTACATCTGACTTAAAATTTTCTAACCTTATCACCATTAATTCTGCAAAAGTCTACTGCAACTGAGTTGAAATTGACAACTAGAAAGATTTCACTGCAATTCCCAGTGAGGCAAAGGAATAATTGCTCTGTAGTCTGAATGAAGCAAATTGATGACTTCATTCTAAAGCTTAGAATTGTAAAATGCAAAATTGCCGTGGACACCTTAAGTCTCTGGCACCTTCTTTACAGAGAACTAAGATGGAATGAGAAGTGGCAAATGACTGGCTGAAACACTGAAAGGGAGGGAAAAAAGGCCTCATTTAAAAATGTATTGAAATTAATCAGATATATTTAAGCAAGGGCAGTGGTGGTTTTTTTGCATGTGCACTAGGACCTCCCTATAAACACTATTCAGTTTCTTTTAGAATTTGTTTTCAAGCCTTTTCTGTCAGACATTATCTGGGGATCTATTTATTCAAAGCATTCAAAGAGCCTCAGCACACAGCCTCTCTTCTCCAAGGCAGGTTGGTCGCCTGTGCCCCAAGGACAGCAGTAGGTTGAGGTTCCAATAGGTTTCTCCCTTGCTATTTGAGGTAGGCCTTCCCCATGTTCCTAGGGAACAAGACAGGCAATCTGAGAAATTTATCGCGTCCTTGAGAGCACTATTAATAAATCAGGTATGTTTTCCTGAGAGAAAAGGCTGAATCCAGCCAACTCCTAAGGGCATGAGTCAGCACACTGTTGGTATAATTATACAGATAATAGTGATAAGTTGCTGACATTTATTTAGTACTTAATGTGTTTCAATTATTTAATGCTTAATTGTATACATGTTAAGCATTGTATGTATGTTACCTCATTTAACCCTCACAAGAATCTAATGGCACGGCTACATTCTCAATTTATAGACAAGGACACTGGGGGTTAGAGATGTAAAGATTTAGGATTTGAACCCAGGTCTTCCCTGACTCTAGACCCTGTTAACCATACCACTCTGCTGAAGGGCTGTTGTGGAGTAAAATCCTTCTAACAATGGTTTCAGAGCTGTGGCCACCACAGGCTGCCTCAGGTAGCTTAGGATTGGCAAGAATGTTTGGTTTGGAAGAAAAGAAGACCTGAGTCCTAACTTGATTCTGGAAACTTGTCCTCTGAACCACAGAATCACTGGGTTTCAAAGACAAGACATGTAAGGGCAGGATCAAGATCACAGAAAATCTAGATATTTCTGCCCAATAAATTCCTGTTACGTACTGCCAGTGTTAGCCGACAAGTAACAAAAGAAATTAGAAGTTTCTACTCATTTGGCTTTAAATGCTGTATGCACAAAATTAACTCATTTTCATTTCTTTGATTATGTACAGTTTTCAAAGTGAGTCACACTGTGTGCATGGCATTCAGACTTCTCACATCTGTGTGTCCAGTACACTTTCTTTTGAAGGGTGTGTTTTTAGTTACTACTCCCTCCCTGCCATTCTCCTTCTCCCACAATTGTCTAGGTGTTTTGGGACAGAGATGAAACAACTCCTGGGCAACTATTTACCTGGAAATTTGTAGGAGTGAGGGAAATGAGAAAAATAAATAAAAATTACTTGTAGAGAATAAGCACATTTTCTTTTTCTGGACAGAGCTATCTGATATCTCTGTATTGATGACATTCCTTAAGTAAATTCACGCATCTAATTTTTCCTGTAAAAACACAATATATACTGGCATCCATGTATATTATAAAGCCAGAGTCAAATGACCAGTGACTAGTCAACAAATTGGCTTTATTCTTTCCCATATCAAATTTCCCAAGACTCTTGAAACTTAGGTGAGTTTTAGGACAGTAGATAAATGCTAAAAGTAACCTTTACCCTGGGGACCATGAGCCTCTTGGTACTAAAATCGCTGGAACAAGTTACCCCTGAGGAAGAGGCCGCTTTGGGCATGTTGGAATCTGGTAATTACCCCAAGTGGGCAGGCATTTTTCCTAGTGGATGGTTAGGACGTTTTCAAGGGCAGCCAGCTGCATAGACAGTCACTGAGTTATGTGTGTTCTCTCTGTCCCCATCTCAGCCCATGACTTATTCCTAGGTTGGCATTCTTCAACATTAGAGTTCATACACAAATTAAATTTTAGTAAAGAATGCTCTGATGCTGTTAAATATGCCATGTCCTTCAAGAGACTTCGACATAGGCGCCCATATTCTGCAAATGCTGACCCTTTTCATTTTTTGCAGGAGTGAACTAGTCAATGTGCAGCCCTTGTTTTGATCTTGATCTTTGACCTGATTGCACAAAGAAGCTAGCAGTTGACAAAGAGGAGTTGTTCAGCTCTGTCCGATTGCATTATCCACTATATATGCAAACCTTCCTATCACTAAAGTCCTTCAATGTCTCCTAGTGGAAATTAGCTATTTAATGAATAGAAAATGTGGAGCTCTCTTCTGTCTCTCTGTTATAACTAATCTAGCTACAGGTGTTGATGGCTGGTTGCCAGGGCATAGTTGAAAGTCAAGGGAAGGGTATTTTGAAGAAAATTTGACCCCAGTTTGTGGGTAGCTATCCTATCCTTCTTAAGACACTTTAAGACAAACTATTGAGTCATAAACTGTCAGAGCCAAAACATTTTAGGACATTAATGCACCCCTCATCATTGCAAATGAGAAAACTGAAGGCCAGAGAGACTAATTTACTTGCTCATGATTATATAACTGCCTTAAAACAAAATGTCCTCACGTCCATACACGGATTTGACGATCTGCACAATGCCGTGAGGCCTTACAACTAGAGGCATTTATTTTAGACATGAGGAAACCGCTTGTTTCCAGATATTGTAGGATGCAAACTCAGGATTCTCTTCTTTGCTTCTACATGTGAGATGCCTGTGACATGAACACGACCTGAATTACCGTTATTCATATCACCAACCATTTCACAGCGAGAGTAAGGCAGGAAGCGATTTGGGAACCCTGAGTTCCTGCTAGGCCTCTTTCTTAAATTGTGGGATTTGGAGCAAGTCATTCACCCTGTCTAGAGAGTCCAAGTTCTGGTAGTTAAAATCACAGGGTTGAAATCTTCCGCTTGCTGGCCGTGTAAGCTTGAGCCAGTTATTTCACTTCTCTGAGCTTCCTTTCACATCATCTATAAAATGAAGTTAATAGGTACACACCGCAGAGGACTGTTGTAAGGATTAAATGACAGAACCCAACATAAATGCTCAGAGTGCTGCCTAGCAATTAGAACAGTAGACATGAACTGTCCTTGGCTACTTACCTACAAAATTAGCAGATGAATTGGATGCCCCCTAAACTCAAGAAGTTTCTTTTTCCTTTTCCATTAATAAGGTAGATAACATATTTCTTTTATGTTCTACTATATTTTCACAAAATATACTTTTTTTTTTCTTTTCAGCTCATTAGGAATAATAACTCATTGGTCTTAGCACAAGGGCAGTTAATCAGTTTGACCACTAGATGGTGATTGAGCTCTTATGGCTTCTTGGGAGATTATTTACACTGACAAATCAGTAGAAGACACAAAACATAAAACAGGCAACTTAAAAGTTGGAAGACCATCTATTCTAATTTGAAGAGGTTAATGAAGAGGTGGGCACATAGAAATGAAGTGAATTGTTCAAGGTTACATTACACTGCCATTAGTTGTGGACTTCAGAAAAGAACATGCTTTCAGTTTAACCCAGTGATTTGATTTTTCCTTACACCACAAGAATTGTATAGAAACACTGCATGGTGCGGGCTGCTTAGGGTTTTTGCAGAACCAATCTGGTTTTTTGTTTTTTGAGATAGAATCTTGCTCTGTTGCCCAGGCTGGAGTGCAGTGGGGCTCAGATCCCAGCTCCCAGCTCACTGCATCCTCTGCCTCCCGGTTCAAGTGATTCTCCTGCCTCAGCCTCCCAAGTAACTGGGACTACAGGCACACACCACCATGCCCAGATAATTTTCCTACTTCTAGTAATGACAGGGTTTCACCTTGTTCGAGGCTGGCTTGAACTCCTGGCCTCAAGTGATCCGCTGACCTCAACCTCCCAAAGTGCTGGGATTACAGGCGAGAGCCACTGCGCCCAGCCCTCTCCCATTTTTCTTTGATGGTTTAATAAAGGAGTTTTGAATAATCCCTCTGTTACATCTTAAGTGGATTCTGTTTTTTATTTTCACATTTATCTAGTGTCACTCCTCATACCCCACTGAAAAAAGGGAAATCTGTCTTCAAAATTAACAACCAACAGGGAGCTGCAAACTTAGTGCTTTTTTCTGGGCCAAACCCACAGTTACCAATACAGCGTTCACACGCTCATATTATTCCAGCAGCCTCACATTCAATGTTCTTACCCTTAATGATATTAAAACCCTTAGGAAATTTACACTAGGTGTGAGGGAATGTCTCTTTCGGCTATCTCTGTTATTTTTGCTCATTCAGTGTTGTATGGGTGTGAGTATACGCAACACGCCTGTTGCAAACAACACTTCTCTCTTCATCGTTTCTACTAGCAGCCAAAAAAGGTTAATGGCTGTTCACAAAAAAGAAAACCGTAGCACCCAAATCAAAATCTACTTCCAGTCTCTGTGTTTTCCAGACAGTCTTTCTTAGGAATTCTGAAACCTGTGCCCAATCTCTAAGGCACTGTTTAAAAGGAAGATAAAAGTGAAAGAGAAAAACTTGTCCCTTTAAATGTAGAGGGGGCTCCAGGACGACAATCCATCCTCCTCAGAAAATGGAGTCCCTTTGCCAAAGTCACGACGTTACTGATAGGACATACACCACCAGAGTTCTGTAGACAAACGTCACTGCTGTTCCTTGTTTGCACTGCTTTAGAACCCACTAATGTCAGGGCCTGATGCTGATTCAGTGCAAGATGAAGCCAGGGTATGCTCTATGATTACTGAAGCTTTTGTGAGTCTGTGCAAAATGACTCGGACTGTTTTTATTTTTGCTGCATGGATTTTGGCATATCCAGGATGGCTAGATGGGATACTCGTATGATTCTGAAAGCGACTAATTTTGTTTAACAATGTTCCTGATATTCTTAAAACACAAAGGTACTGCATCAAATAGCTATACTTTAATTATTTCAGATCTACTTAATTTATGCTGGTAGAATGTGTACAGAGCAATTATTTTTGTTGATGGAAAATTTTTTACCAAATTAAGGAATAAAAGGAGTAGAATTTGAACCCAGTTACTTTTGTTTAGTTGACTGACTAAATGTTTATTTCTCACCAGTGCAATTTCCACAACTTCATTTGGTGGTGGGGGGTGACTTGGGTACACTGTGGAAGGCCGGCAGCTGATTGCCAGGCTGGGTGTGCTTGGCATGCCCTTTTAGCTTCCAGGAAGGTGCAGAGGCAAAAAGCAACGTCCATCCAACACTGGAGTTATCTGAGTTATTTATGTCCATTCTTCTCTCAGGTCCACAAAAGGTGGCTTCGATTCCTCCCTTTCTGAGCCTGGACCAGCTCGGTCGGGCCGCGCCTTCCTGTTCAGAGTCCTCCGAGCAGCTCTTCCCCTTCAGCTTCTCCTGCTGCTCCTCATCGGGCTCGCCTGCCTTGTACCCATGTCAGAGGAAGACTACAGCTGTGCCCTCTCCAACAACTTTGCCCGGTCATTCCACCCCATGCTCAGATACACGAATGGCCCTCCTCCACTCTGAACTAAGCAGATGCCATCTGCAGAAATACTGGCAGCATAAGGAGGATCGGGTCATAAGCAATCCCAAACTATCAACAAGAGGACCTTGATCTTGCCAAAAGCCCTTGGTGTGGCAGCTTTAGCTCTCCTCCAGATCACATGTGTGAAATCATGGCTTCGGAGGTGGAGGATAAACAGTGACAAGAGAGCAAACAGAAGGTTTGGAAGAAATCTTGTTTGAGACTCTGAACCTTAGCACTGAAGAGATTGAGTAAGGACCTCCAGAGTATCCTGGACTCGTGAATTCTCGGCCCTTGGCTTTTTCTATGCATAGCCAAGGACTTCAGTAGACCATCTGGGCAGCTTTCCCATGGTGCTGCTCTAACCATCAGATAAACAACCTTCCCAAGCTCCATGTCAGTGTCATACAATCTACCAACCAACCAGTGCTAAAGAGATTTTAGAACCTTGTAACATACTATTTTTAAGAGCTTATATGGCGGATTCCTTTTTACCTTCTTTTTCTTTGGGGCATGATGTTTTAACCTTTGCTTTAGAAGCACAAGCTGTAAATCTAAAAGGCACTTTTTTTAGAGGTATAAAGAAAAACTAGATGTAATAAATAAGATCATGGAAGGCTTTATGTGAAAAAAGTTGAATGTTATAGTAAAAATGAAGATATTTATGAATGTACAGTTTGCTAAAGCCAAGTTTTGTTTGTATTGATTTCTTTGCATTTATTATAGATATTATGAAATATTTGGTCTGTGCTTTCTTTCCTAAATAAATAACTCTTAAGTTTCATTATTAAGCAGGCACTGATCAGAATGCAACCTACGTGATTATATTTTGTGCAGTGAATGAAGCTGGAATATAAGTATCCATTAAAGGAAAAAGATGGTGAGAGGCAGTGTGAATTGAGACGCAGAAGACCCTAGGTGATTCCTTTTTCTCTCTTCCTTCTATAGTCAATCAGATCTCCTGAATTCTTGCTTCTGGAAACCTTTCATCCTCTCCTCTCCATTCCTTTTGCACATTTGGAGGGGCTTCCTAGGAGCTGCTGTCTGAGTTCCCTTCTCTATTCCATTGCACGCAGACAACAGCCACAGAAATCTTCTTAAAGCATGCTTCTGTTCAGATCCCTTCTTTGCTGCAAAGCCTTCTGTTCATTGTCTACCAGATAAAACACAATTTTCATTTTCAAATGCAATGAGATTTTATTTTGCCCTTCTGAACTTGCCTACTATAGTGGCCCTCATGGGTTTATTTGATGCTCATGGCATTTTAATCTATCATTTAGTAATTTCTGGGGGATGGAAAACTCAAGTCTCTGGCTTCTCTTCTCGTAGACAGCTCTGGGGCCCTAGTCTGGAGCACATATTCCTGCATGGCAGTAATTGCTGCTGTCCCTTTCAGAATTGGGAGAGAGAGAGTATCTCCTATTTGTACTTGTAAACCTCCAACTTCTCTCAAGGCCGGTGTCACCCTAGCCCCCAGAGGTATTTAAGTGTACAAATCCTTCTCTAAGTTGAGTATTTAAACCAAACTGAGGTTCTTTACCTTGCCTGAAACCGCCTTCTATGGCTGCCAAAATGCAGGTAGCCTGAGTCCATCTCAACTAGGGTTCCTGGGGCTTACTAAACTTTCCAAATCCTGGGCTTGCTTCAGACCTTCTAGTTCAATCGCTGGGATAGGGCCTGGCAGCCTGCATTTTTTAAACAGCTGCCTGAGGTGACTTTATTCCTGCTAACTGCTGAAAAGCACTGCCCCTATACTTCCTTAGCTTCATTGCTCCTTGCCTGCCTCACCGGACTCCGCTCACAAGCCACCTCCTTCTTGAAAAATTTCCTGATCACTTTCACACTGTATTTAAGACTTCTCTCTACTACTCTGCTTCTTGCCTTCAGGTTATTCCTGGCTTAGGGTCCATGTAATGTTCCACAAGGAACATGACGGAATTCCCCCACCACATTGTTATTTTATAGAGAAGACCACCTTGTGCTTAAAGTGTCCTATCTTCCTGCTTCTGGAGAGGCTGTGAGCAGTGGTGGCCATTGGAGTTGAAGGGGCCCTGCACCCTCATCTGAGATGGGGCACTCTTCAGGCCTCACTCTTCCCTCACTTCCCTGTCACTCCTCCTAATACCTGGAAGGAGAAGTCCTCCCATGAGCAGTTTAGCCCTTCAAGGGCTATGGAAATCCCACACAATGAGTGCGTTGTCATGGAAAAGGAAGCGCAAAGAGATTTCGGAGGCATTTCTTCTCCACATCATTGTCAACTGACTTCCTAGGCATCTCCTATCACTGAAGAATCAACAGGTTAATGTTGCCGAGAAAAACATTTGGTTTCAATTAAGAAAAATCTTAGAGTACAATCCCATTTGTGCCTTTCTAAAAACCCTGTGAAACCCCCAAAGGGGTGTGGAATGTCCATTTCCATTATAATTTTTGAAGATTTAAACAACAGAACCTTGGAACGGGAAAGAAGTAGGGAACCCCAGTGAGTGCAAACATTGAACCGTGAGGCCATGGCTCTTCCATGCATGACCAACTGGCCAGTTTAGCAAGGGCCACACCAGACACAGATGATGAGGAGACGGGGGGATGGGGTCATGAGCATCCTCACCCTCACCCAGCGGCTGCTCTGGCAACAGAGAGAGAAGGCTTCACAGAAAGGATGGGGGATGGTTTAAAGAAGAGTTAGGAGATAAAAGGACACTGATGGCTGCAGTGCGGAGTGTCAGGAGCCCTGCTGCGGCCTGGAGAGAGGGCATGATGTCCCAAGTGAGTGCTGGGTGAGGAAGGGCATAAAGAGACCATCCACTGACCAGAAAGAATGGGAAGGGAAGGGTTAATAATAACATGATGGTAAGGAGATTTGCACAAGCAAACGGGAAATGTTAGAAAAGTGAACAAAGAATCCAATAAAACTAAAATGGAAAAATAAGGGATTAGAAACTAAAAGTAGTCACTTCATAAGAAATCCCAGGAGAAATGAAAGGGTTTTTGGGAAATGATGGCTGAGGAGCAGGAATGTCCCTCCTGGAACATGGAGCCGCAATAGCTTCCCTTGTTTTTGTAGGAAGTGAGAAGACTTCAGAAGGCCCAGATGGGAAATTCAACATGCTGAGGCCTGAGATTCACTCTAAAAAATGCAGGTTGGGGTAGACTGATTAATAACCTACACCCTGGGACCAACTCTTAAGAAACTATAGCTACAAAACTTAATCGACAAGCCACATAAGAGATTATAAAGCAAAAAATAGTGGAAAGAGACGATTTATGAAAGCTGATTGTGGCCAGAAAAGTCGGGCCTCCGAGGGCTGGTCTGGCCTGCCTGAAAGCAGCCCAGTGGATGGATTCCTGGTTCGGTGCAACCAATTCACCAGTACCATCGCCAACCAACCATAGGGGATTGCGCAGAAATTAAAATATCCTGCGTGCGTACCAAGTAAATCCAGAAGTGCTGGGGAGAACAGCAGCCACTAATCTCTCAAGTCGTTCACTGAATGCCCAGTATGTGGCAGGAACTGCTCCAAGCTCCCCTGGGGAGTCCTCTTGGGGAGTACCTCAGAGGTTCTTGTGGCTTTTTTGTTCCTTTGTTTGTTTTGTTTTTATTTTTTATTTTACTTTAATTTCTGGGATACATGTGCTGAACTTGCAGGTTTGTTACATAGGTATACATATGCCCTGGTGGTTTGCTGCACCTATCAACCCATCATCTAGGTTTTAAGCCCCACATGCATTAGGTATTTGTCCTAATGCCTTCCCTCCCCTTGCCCCCCACACCTCTGACAGGCCCCGGTGTGTGATGTTCCCCTCCCTGTGTCCGTATGTTATCATTGTTCAGCTCCCACTTATGAATGAGAACATGTGGTGTTTGACTTTCTGTTCCTGTGTTAGTTTGCTCAGGATTTCCAGCTTCATCCATAACCCTGCAAAGGACAAGAACTCTTTCGTTTTTATGGCTGTATAGTATTCCATGGTGTATATGTGCCAGTCTATCATCAATAGGTATTTGGGTTGGTTCTTGTTTAATGCCTCATTAAAAGCAGTCACCACTGGGCCTCTGACACAGAGAAGAATTCATATTTCCCAGCACTGGTTATATCCTGATATAGAATGAATACATCAAACTAGAAGGGAATTCAATAGAAACAATATCTAATTTAGGGGAAGAAAGGGAGATTAAAGTTGTTAGATCTCTATTTTCTTGAGCAAATGTCATCTGCTTTTAGCTTCTTGGTCACTCAGTTTGTATTACAGTGGGATGTGATTTTGAAGAGTATGAATATCCATCTGTGGAAATGGAGACAGGAGGAGGGGTTTACAAGCTTGGAGGCAATTTTCCACTTAGATGTAACACTGAGAAGTTAATGCAAGCAATGAGAGGTATTTTACTGAGTGTGGTCCACTCAATTTTAGATTTAGTAGTACACTGGGGTAATTGTGCCTGATAGTCATATCTGAAGTAACCCAAAGATAGTGAAACTGAAAAGGAAGGACTTTTTTTGCGGGGGGTGGCGGGGCGAAGTCTCGCTCTGGTTGACCGGGGCTGGAGTGCAATGGCATGATCTCAGCTCACTGCAACCTCCGCCTCTTGGGTTCCAGCAGTTCTTCTGCATCAGCCTCCAGAGTAACTGAAATTACAGGCTCCTGCCACCACACCCAGCTAATTTTTGTATTTTTAGTAAAGACAGGGTCTCACCATGTTGGCCAGGCTGGTCTTGAACTCCTGATCTCAGGTGATCCACCCACCTTGGCCTCCCAAAGTGCCAGGATTACAGGCGTGAGCCACCACGCCTGGCCAGGAAGAACATTTATTCTTCAATTCCAAGCTTCTCACTAACCTCTCCCTTGAAGTTTTAAAATATACACCAGGAATCCATTAGAGGCTACCATGCAGAGGGCTAAATTTGAGAGAGGACCCTCACTCAGATGAGTAAGTTTACAAGCAAGGCGAATCAGAACTTCCTGTAGCCTCTGCCAAGCAGCTGAAGGAAGCTAAGGGGGCTGGACAGTGGGAATGATTAATGAGAAGCGGGGTGATGTGCTGTAACACAAGCTGAACAGTGAGAACATTTCATCTGGGGAGCTGAGGAAGCTGGTTGGGACTTGGATATAATCTTGCTAAAATATGAAGGTCACAGAAAAATAAATCAGGCTCATGAATTTGTTTAACCTGTTACCTAATACAAGAGTGGGAACATAACTGAATTTGAAAACCACAATTATGTCAGGAGAAGAAGGTCCTGTGTAAGCTGTGCCACAGATGACTGCATTTGATGCCACAGGCGATCGAGAAGAAATCCCGACCTCCCTGCTGAATATTCACATCAGGGCCTCACAGATGGGTGTTCCCGGCTCAGACTAAATCCTGCTGGACACATTCTTGAAGCGGTTCTTGGGCTCAGAAAGCAAAGCTGCCAAGCAGCTGCCAACATTGGCAGCAATTCCCAGGCAGCTAACCCCAAACCCCATTTATTGGCAGGACCCCGGCACAGCCTACGTCTACCTTTTGCCCCACACCTCCTTGTGGGATTTACAGGTTGACTGAACACTGTAGAGATGGAAGTGGCCATGGCTTTCAAAGTGGGTTTGGCTCACCTGTGGCTCAAAGAATCAATATTACCTGGAAACTTGGTAAGGATGCACCACATTCAGCCCTAGGGCTGGGCTTCCAGGCTACCACCTGCACTGGACTTCTCCATCTTTGGGTCCTTTAATTCTCTCCAGTTGGTCACGATGGCAAGCAGTAACAGCAAGTTTCCCCATCCTCCTCCACTAACTCATACTGTATCAGCTTCACCAAATAACTGGTTTCTGTATCAATCTGGATTTTTATTCTGAACTCTAGTCAATTGTTAGCTCTACCTGGCCGTTGCTGTTTTAATTATAGTATGTAGTATAATTTATTATAATGATGTCTATATTTGTATCATATAAAAACAAAAGATATAAACAATACAGATATATTTACTATAACTAATATAGTAGTATAGTACATTTATTACTTCATTATAAGTCTTAATACCTCTTAGGACAAGCCTCATTTCCTTCTCGCTGTGTATTGTCTATTTTAAAGGCTAATTGTTTTTTAAAAATCCATTATTTTCATTACAAAAGATTCTCTAGTTTTTCCGAGAAAACGTTAGTTACTGATTTCTCTCTACATCATCTCCCACTTTTATGATATCTTCCTATGCCTTCTAATTTTCTTATTCAAATAACATATACATTTTTAAAAATCGAATCTATTCTTATAATTCAGCAACTTGAATTTTTCACTTAACGATGTCCCACAGACATAGTGGTTCCTATGCCATCATCCTCACTGCATTGGAAATCTCAGTATCACGTTTTCAACTGCTGTTTTCTTCCAGGGGTTTGTTCTGAATCAGGGCTGCAGTGGACACTCTTACATGTATATGCATGTGTATCTTTTGATAGTGCTGCTTTTATTCCTCCAAGATGTGTTTTTCAAAGTGGAATTACTGAATCAAAAGGTATGTGCATTCTAACTTTTAATAAATTCTGCCAGTTTGCTTTCTAAAAAGGTTGTGGTGATTTCCACCCCCACCCACACTGGTGATGAAACCCTCCTTTTCCTCATACCCTCCTTTAAGCCACAGTAGCAGTTTCCAAATTTCGGGACTTATTCCCAAATTACTAATGTTCAAACTCTGCATGTTAGACTCTCTCGGGGAACTTTTAAAAATGTAAAACCCCAGGCCATACCCCAAACCAATTAAATTGGTAGCTGGGGTAAATTGGTAGCTGGTAAGCTGGAAGCGCCCCAGGCGATTCCCAGGTGCAGGCAGTTGGGAAAGACTGGATTAGATGTTATCAGTTTTCTAAAAATATTACGCAATTGAGAGCAACAGTAAAAACATTGTTTTTAAAATTTGCATGTCCATGGTTAGCTTATATAATACTTGTTCCATTTGTTTTGCCTTTTCTGTGAAATCTGTTTTAGCCTCTATTTTTCTTTTACATTTGTATATTATTTTCAATGATTATGTGTCCTGCCTTCATGTATTCCTTTAGTCACACAGAAACTTTTAATCTTTATGTCATCAAACATGGCAGGTTCTTTTTCCTCAGTAGATTCTCTTTAGTCTACATTAAGAAGGCCTTTTTTAAGATTATACAAAAGTTTGCTTGCATTTTCTTCTACTAGGTCTATGATCTATCTGGAATCATTTCTGCGGTTAGTATGAAGTAAGGAACTACTTTGTCATTCTCCAGATGAATAGATAAGTGTCCCAAAACCAATCAGGAACAAGACAGAGGGGCCTCCTGTTGTTACAATTTTTTTAGCAACCTAGATGTTTATCAGCAGGAGGATTGTTGAATTAATTATAGTGCATACCTAGTATTTAGTATGATGCAACCATTTTTAAAAAATGAAATCAATCTGTATGTATTGATTATGGAAAATACCCACTACAAAATATTGTTACATTGAAAAAAGCTATAGAATAATATGATTCCATTTTGTGGGGAAAAACTCATGGGTATACAGTAATTGCATAAGGCAAGGTCAAAGTTTGCCAGGCATGGTGGCTCACACCTGTAATCCCAGCACTTTGGGAGGCTAAGGCGGGTGGATCACCTGAGGTCGGGAGTTTGAGACCAGCCTGACCAACATGGAGAAACCCTGTCTCTACTAAAAATACAAAATTGCCAGGTGTGGTGGTGCATGCCTGTAATCCCAGCTACTCGGAAGGCTGAGGCAGGAGAATTGCTTGAACCTGGGAGGTGGAGGTTGTGGTGAGCTGAGACTGCTCCATTGCACTCCAGCCTGGGCAACAAGAATGAAAGTCCATCTCAAAAAAAAGAAGGTTTGGAGAGACTTATATTAAATATAAGGCTATAAGATAGTGATAATTTTAAAAGACAAAAGACAAGTAGTTCAGTTCTTATATGAGGAAACAACATTTGACTTGCTTTTTAATTAAAAATTTCTAGGTATACCCCAAATAAATGTTAACAGGTCATTTATTCAAAGTGGCCAAATTCTAATGGATGACTTTGCCCTAGTTGTTTATCTTGAATGTATGGTTGGTTGCATGGCATAAGAGCAAAGGCCCAATTTGAGGTAAGGAGGCTCCCTGACCGGGAGACGTGTGAATCCTGGGAGATGAGCTTTCCTGGGAGAGATATCCAAATCAGACCTATTTGTTCACAAAAACCCCCAACTTCCTAAACCACCACTTTGCTCACAGGTGAAATCGGTTCTTGAGACACAGCCTGGTCACCAGAAATGATGGGGCTGGGAGGGACAGTGACTTGAAAGTCATAGGCAGCTACTCTAGTTATACTTTTCTTTCCTGATGCAGGTGCCAGAGAGTCAACCTGCTTTCCTTATCCCTTGAAATATGTTCCTGTTCAACAGCTTCACACAGGATCCTCCCCACCCAAGCCTGGCTTGGGCATGGGGCTCAGTTCCTCCCCTCCCCCGCCTTCCCTATGACATTTGCTAATCACAGCAGCAAAACTGATAGGGGATCTAATGATGTAGACATGTATGAAGTCCCTTCCATCCAAATCTTAGACAGGGCTCTTTCCATAACATAGACTCTGCAGCCAAAAATACCTTGGCTCAGTTCCCAGCTCAGCCACTTCCTAGCTGTTTAACCTGAGCAACTTACTTAAACTTTCTATTCCTCAGTTTCTTCCCCTGTAAAATGAGATAATAACAGTACCTCCTTCGTGGAGTTGTTACGAGGTTAACACATTAATGTATAGGATGTGTTGAAGTAGCACAAGACACATACTGAGGGGCAGTTTCACTATTTAACTCTTTCCTCTACTTGGTTTCGGCAATCGTTACTGGGAATTGTTTACCAGATCTTCCCACACTTGTTTTTAACCTTTTTTAGGAGGAAAAAATCTCTTAAAATTGTATTTTTTTTCTTTTTTAAGATTGAAGTTAAAAACACACACACACATAACATGAGCTCTTCCCTCTTCACAAACGTATCAGCATACAGCGCGGTTCTTACTCCCCAGCACAATGTTGTAGGGCAGACCTCTTCTTTCTCCCGAAACAGTTCTCAGAATGGACATCCCCTCTGGGTCAGCTCAGCACTTGATCAGCTCACCCCACCTTGATCTGACTGCCATTTGGGGTTCTTCCCTGAAACATGACATCCATGTCGAATTTTTTCTTTCATTTTGATTTTCCCTTTTCATTTTTTTTTGGATTCGGTTGGGGGTCTTGGACTCTCAACAGCCCTGCAGTAGCTGAGGACTCAGCCAGTGGGAATGGAAACAGTCCTTCCCAGGTGAGTGCATTTCCCAGGCCTTCCAGCTGTGCCTTCCCGGGGACTCTTACTCCCTTCACCAGGAGGGGACCTGTGGTTTAATGGTGGCTGACAAAGGTCAGTGAACTACAGTCCCTGCCTGCCTGTTTTTATAAGCCCTTGAGCTAAGAATGGGTTTTATATTTTCAAAGAATTGTGAAGCAAAGAGAGACAAACAAAAAATGCCTAAAATACTTACAGAAGTTTGCGATAGAGCGCCTAAGACACACAGCACTGGCGGTGGGGCTGGACAGGCGGTGCTCCCCTCCTGCCGCCCCCCACCTTTTTTGCTTCTTTCTCCTGAAACGGTTCTCAAAATGGGCATCCCCTCTGGGTCAGCTCAGCACTTGATCAACTCACCTCACCTTGATCTGACTGCCATTTAGGGTTCTTCCCTGAAAACACGTTCATTACATCCATGTGGAATTCTCTCTTTCATTTTGATTTTCCCTTTTGTTTTTTCTTGGATTCTGTTGGGGGGTCTTGGGAACAGGGCCTTCACGTTTGTCTTCAGCATAGAAATGGCGTGTTCTTTTGCAGTGGACTCAGAAGGCTCTACAAATCCCTTGGCTGCTTCCAGGTTCCCCTGTTGGTTTCCTGGTTGGGGCGCCTGCCAGGTCAGCAGGCGTGGCTCTGCCCTCAGCTGCTGGTGCTGACATCAGGAATGCCTGTAGCTGGCCCCTCTGCAAAGGTGCCTTTCTGGAGCTGGGTAGGTCCCTCAGGCAAGGAGAGTGCACATGTTCCCAGAGCTTGGTGGGAATGGAAAGTGTGGCACCAGGATGGTGACATCGTTTGGCTGGTAATAAAGCTTGCTTATTCATGGTTTTCAATCCTTTTGATTGGCTTGATGGGATCTTGGGAGCATCGTTAAACCCTTTCTTCCTTTGGTGGCCTTCGTAGTACTCCGGAGGCCTAAATAGCCCTGGTAGCTGCTGAGATCTTGAATCTCCAATGTAGCAGGGGAGCTGGGGAAAGGAAGAACTCACTAGTTGGGGACACATGACTGGAAGTGAGATACAGGAAATTTGAAGTGGCATCTATTTTATCTTTCTGCTTCTAAGCAATTGCAGAAAATAGATGTAAAAAATCTCCATATTGTTTCAAGCTCTCTGACATTGCCTTTCCGTTGTTTTTTAAACCTAGATCAAAGCTTAGCTGCTTTTTCCATAGAAAGAGCTTGGAGCCGCCTTGTGTTCTGTTCTTTTTGGGTTCAGGTCTTTCTGCTGCCTGGACCCAGGTTCTTGTGATGCTGGGCAAACACCAGTGGGCACCAATGTTGCCAAGTAATTAAAATAAGCTTTTCCATCCAAACCTCCAGTCTTTTTATAAACCCACTTAGTGTTTTTCTTTATACATGTTTCTTTACCATTCAGGAATGGATTAGATTATAGGGATTGTTAAAGGGTGTTTAAAAATATTTAGTAATAAATTCAAAGATGAATTGACGGAGTGTTTACTCTAGTTTGTAATCTGTTCTTAGAGAACCATCTGGCAGCTCCAATTTTGGCACCATCAGCCCTTCCCTCCAATTTGAAGGAAATGGTTTCCTCACTGGGGTTGAGCCCCAAAACTGGTCTGTGCCTGGCATCCTCGAGGGACCGAGACCACATGTAAAGCAGCTACCAGAGACGGGGACATGATTCCTGCTGCTGCCTGCACCCTCTCTGTGCCCTTCTCTCCTCCCCTCCAGCCTGTGGTCTGGGGCCCTGGATATTAAAACATTTTCCTTCTGGTTGGAAATGTGGAAATACTCAGGAATCTTTACAGCTTAAAGACCATTGAGTCAGGGTGAACTTGAGAATTTAATCAGCTTGTGAACATGTTAACCAGCTCACAAACCTTTCACTGGCCTTTCCCAAAATTACTGACTTCTCAATGACAAGGCAGCTGATGGCAGATTACAGGACTGCAGAAAGGCCTAGACGCGTGCCGAGTCTAGGAAGTCACTCCCAGAGCTGTCTGCCTGCAACCCTTGGGGTGACTGGCTCTTGGCAAAGGGTCTAGCATCTGCCACTTTGGAGTGCGTCCCGGGCACCCAGCCTGGCCCAGCCACTGAGGTCAGCCCACCCACTTTTGAAATCACTTTTTCAAATGTTTGCCCAAAGTCTTCTTTGCTCCAGTTTTGTCTTTTTCCACATTCATGTAGTGAGGATGACAGTTCCTAGTTTGTCAGCTTTACATAGATGCCAAGTGCCTTCGCTGTGGGCTGTGGTCTCTTCCTGGGCCGTGAGACGGTCTTGTGGGAGACCGTCTCACTGCCCAGGAACAGGGGGAGGGTGAGCCTAGCCTGGAGACTGTCGGAGACTGAAACAGGCCCTGCTGCTAGTGAGGATCCCACCGCTGTGGGCTTCAAGGTCTCAGGTCTTTGGCTAGAAATAGACCTCCTCCTGGTGCCAAGGTACAGAGGAAAATCACTCCTCAGCAGGAAGCAGAGGCAGGTAAAGGCCTGGTATGACCTCAGAAACCAGGAGCACTGGCACCACTAGGCCCCAGGAAGATGGCAGAAGTGCTCCTCAAGCTTCTCTACCCAACAGCCACCCACCAGAAACACCCAGGACTTAAGTGGCATAGCTTTCAGCATCCTGTCCAAGGTGCCGTATTCTTTGATCAGATAACCCCTTTTGCATTAAAAGTTCATATGAGTTTTTCCTTCTCCTCAGAAAATGTGAAAGCTTGTTTAAATGTGATTTTTTTCAAACTTTTATTTTAGGTTCAAGAGTACATGTGCAGGTTCGTTATATAGGTAAATGTGTGTCATGGGGGTTTGGCGTACAGATTATTTTATCACGCAGGTATTAAGCCTAGTACCCACTGGTTATTTTTCCTGTTTGTCTCCCTCCTTCCACCCTCCACCCCCCAAAAGGCCCCAGTGTGTGTTGTTTCCCTCCATGTGTCCCTGTGTTCTCATCATTTATCTCCCACTTATAAGTGAGAACAGGCAGTATTTGATTTTCTGTTCCTGCTTTAGTTTACTAAGGACAGTGGCTTCCAGCTCCATCCATGTTCCTGCAGAAAATATGATCTCATTCTTTTTTATGGCTGCCTAGTATTCCATGATGCATATATGACACATTTTCTTTATCCAGTCTACCATTGATAGGCATTACATGCAAAACTAACATTCACTCTATTCCTTGAGTAAAATGTTATATGTACTCAGGAACTCTCAGTAATTCCTAGGAAACAACCCTGGTCTAAGAAGTACCACTCATGTTTAAAGTCAGGAAGACTAATTTCATGTCTGCCATTCACAAGATTTCTGACCTTTGAAAGTTACTTAACTGTCTTAGGCTTCAGTTTCCTCATCTGTAAAATATAATAATTTATCCTTACACGGTAGCTGGGAGGATTACCTGAAAAAAGTGATGTAAAACTGGTACCTAGCTTTTGTGTGTATGAATGTGTGTGTGTGTGTGTGTGTGTGTGTGTGTGTGTGTGTGTGCTGTCTCAGAGTGGAAAGAAAAATCAAAGCTCATTTCATCTGCTGAGGGAGGCTTTTCAATAACATTCTAGCTTCATGGTTGTGGATCCATGCAGAGGTGCCTTCCGTTGCAGGAAATTCTCCCCACCCTTGTCTTCAACAGGTGCCCCAAATTATCTACAGGCAGTTCTGTTAGAAAGTGTGTCTCTGTCTTGAATGAATATCTTTTCTCTGGTCTCAGCTCCGCTATTCTGGTGGTATTTACAAATATTGTCATTGTAAGCCACCGTGAACATGAACTTAAAACTGGCTTCTTAATGCACGTAGTCCAAATAATGAAAATGATGAAAATTTATTTCTTCAATGCATCTGATGTAGTTTGGATCTGCGTCCTCATCAACTCTCAGGTCAAACTGTAATCCCTAGTTGGAGGTGGGAGGTGACTGGATCATGGTGGTGGAGTTCTCCTGAATGGGTTAGCACCATCCCCTCAGGTGCTCTCCCTGTGATACTGAGTGAGTGAGTTACTGTGAGATCTGGTTATTGAAAAGCATGTAGCGCCTCCCCACCTCTCTCTGCCTTCTGCTCCCAGCCAAGTAAGAAGTACCAGCTTCCCCTTCACCTTCCACCGTGATTGAAAGTTTCCTGAGGTCTCCCCAGAAGCCGTGCAGATGCTGCCATCCTTCCTGTACAGCCTGCAGAACCATGAGCCAATTAAACCTCTTTTCTTTATAAATTACCCAGTCTCAGATGTTTCTTTTTAGCAGTGTGAGAATGGACTAATACAGCATACATTCTATGTGTTTGGAGAAGCAAATCTAAACATGGTAATTCTGAGTTTAAATGTCCCCAAAGACTTAAGGCTATCTAACACTGGAGAATGTGATCTTTACCCAGCATGTAATCAAGCCCCACTCAGGCATCCCTACATTGAGACTGCAATGGGTATACATTTAAAATCTCAATAGATTGCTAAGTATTCTCTCCAAACCAGAACTATTCTTCTGATCACCAGAAATAACACACGGCACATGTCAACAAGTCTGCTCCTTGGTGTTCTGACAAGGGAAATAAAGGAGGGACAAAGTATGTGGAGAGGTGAGACCCTAGCTATGGCTGAGTGAGAGTATTGGCAAATCCTCACTCCAAACGAAACTATAAGTTTGAAGAAAATTGACAAAAACAACCATTTCAGCACTCTGCGAGTTGACCAGAGACGTCTAACAATCTGAGAAATGTTTATATTGGAAAATTGCTGAAATTTGGGTAAGTACAGTGCAGGTTGGTGGCATTCTTGCCTGGGGCTGCTCCCACCCTTACATCCTCCCCGTGTGGTCAACACCAGAATAAGGCAGGTAGAAAGATTGACAGCTTTGTTGCTGCAGTCACAGGAGAGCTCACTTACATTTACCAGTTTATTATCAAGGATAATGAAAAAGATACAGATGGACAAATGAAGAGATGGAGAGAGCAAGGCATGGGGGAAGGTGCGAGGAGCTTCCGTGTCCTCTCCAGGCACTCCACCTTCCAGACACCCCCAAGCATTCACCAATCCAGAAGCTCTCTGAACACTGTCCTCCTGGGGTTTTTATGGAGGCTTCATTACATAGACATAATTAATTCCATCAATGGCCATTGATAATCTATTCAGCCATCAGCCCCTCTCCAGAGCCTCTCCAGAAGCCGAAGGGTAGAAAAGTTCCGACGCTTTCATTCAATGGCTGATTCCCCATCCTGAGGTTATCCGGGAGCCCGCCAGGAGTTGCCTCATTCTAGCAAAAGAAGTTTCTGTTGCCCAGGAAATTCCAAGGAATTTGGGAGCTCTGTGTTAGAAACCAGGGTCAAAGACCAAATATTAGAACATAAGAGCCTCCTAGCACGCCTGTCTACAAGAGTTTTAGAAGTTGTCTCAGAAACTTGGGCCAGAGTCCAAATATACATTTCTTATTGTACCACAAAGTCACTAAAACAACAAAAGGCAGTAAGAAGAACAGAGGAACAAAAAAGACAAGAGGCAAAATGATAATAACGTGGAAAATGTAAACCTAAACATATCCATCATTCTACTAAATGTAGATGCTCAGGCAGGGCAACAATAATTGCACTAAAATTTGCTACCATGGATTGAATGCTGACTCTGTGCAGTACTAGCCCGGGCACTTCATGTGTCCGCCTCTTGTAATCTTCACAGTACTGCTGTGGGGGTAAGTGCTATTCTTGTTTCTATTTTAGGAATGAGGAAACCATTGAAAAGAGGGACTGAAGAACTTGCCAAGGGAATGCTTGTGCAAGAAAATGAATTAGCTTCCTTGAATCCAAGTGACTCAATGTGAAGACCCTCAACCCATCCTAATAAAGAGATGAGTCCAACATGCATTTTTGGAGGACTGGTGAGGGAAAAGCAGAGTTAGCCACGTTGCTTCCATACTCTCCATGAGCGAACCATGTGGTCTTCATAAGAACCCTTCCAGGCAGGTGCACTGTCATCTCTCTTTACAAGTGAAGAAACTGAGGGCCAGGGTAATTAACTTGCCCAAGATGATGCCCAAAAAAATGGTAGAATGAAGATTCAAAGAGTAATCTAGCGGCAGAGCCTTGTGTCTATTATGCTGCCTCTCAGTAAGTCCTATTCCCACCCCCTCCCAATTCATCAATTAAATTAGAGGGAATGGGTAAAGGAAGCACACAGGTAGCTCTAAAAGAGGAAGGGAGCCCTGAAATGGAAACCTGGGTGGGAGTGGACTAATTGTTTGTGGTTTACCTTCAGAATGAGGAAGAGGTTTCCATTTTAATTTAATTTAATTTAATTTTTTATTATTATACTTTTAAGTTCTGGGGTACCTGTGCAGAACATGCAGGTTTGTCACATAGTTACACACATGCCATGGTGGTTTGCTGCATCCTTCACCCAGTCATCTACATTAAGTATTTCTTCTAATGTTACCCCCCCCAAACCCCTCACCCCCTGCTATCCCTCCCCTAGCTCCCCAATCCCCGAACAGGCCCCGGTGTGTCGTGTTCCCGAGGGAGAAGTTTTTAAGCTAATTATATAGTTTCAGATTACTCATTCATCCATTCACTCATTCATTCATAAATAACCACTCTCAAGCGTCCTTCTTCTCCCTCAAAGGGACAGAGTTGGGGCCAGGCATTAGAAAACAGCAACTATGTTTAATGAGCACCTCACTTAGTCCTCATCACCATCCTGTGAATTAGGTGTTATTATTTATCATCATGTTGTTGATAAGGTAGCCGAAACTCTGAAAAATCAGTTGCCAATTATCATAAACCTTGTAAGGTAAGTGGCGAAGCCAAGAGTTGAAGCCAGATCTGGCTGACCGCGGTGTCCACACACTTCCTGATATACCTGGGGGTGTTGGGCAGAGGGAGTGAGGTGAGGAGGGGCCTTGGCATTCAGACTCACTGTGTGCTCTGAACCAGCTTGATTTTATGTGATCAGTGGTGAACTGCTAGCAAGAAGTGAAGCTTACAAAAAACAAACTTGTCTCTAGTTTAATTCTTTATTTGAACATCAAATAGGTTGAGAAAATTGTTTACAGGTGCTCGAGCATCCCGCTGGATTCTTTTTCAAAGTGCAAAAGAGGTTTACAAGTGTGTTTCATTAAACAAAGCAAAGCTGCGACAAAACTGAGTCACGTCAGTAATAGTATGCATCAGCAAAAGGGCATATTGATCCATCAAACACAATTTGGCATTTGAGCCTTTTCCCATAAAACAAGAGCTCTACACTGAAGAGTATGTAGTGCACAAAAGCATTGTTTATCACCTGTGAGAGAACATAAACCGGCATAATGTCACTTATTAATTCAAGTCTCTATAACCAATGACCTCTTTGTGAATGCAAAGGGGTCTGTGTCTCAGGCACCTGCTCATGGGACAATATGTTATTTCTAGGTTGCACAGCTCTAAACACACACACTGACGATGGGGTTTGGAACATGGCAGCATTTACATATTTTTAAAGTTCAGGCACAATTGGATGCAAAAAAAAGAATAGAAATTTTTCTTGAATCTCAAAAGACAGTGCAAAATTGAAGTGCCATAATAGAGGCAGCAATTACTTAGAAAACAATTTTAAATGACTAAAAACCAGGCCACACTTTAATTCAAGTGGAAAGGAAATGCAGTTAGAAACAGAGCATAATAACGCTACTGAAAAGATGGGTATTTGGGACCGCAGTTCATTTGCTCCAGTTGAGAGTAAGTTTTCAGGGGATTAACCTGGGAATGGTGCAGAGTCATCTAGATCACCCTCCCAAGACCTGCACCAAAGAGAATGTTGGTTGCCTTTTGAGCTATTGTATGACTCTATTTGCCTTTCATCACAACAAGCTTCCCCAAGCAGATCTGCCTGTGAATGTTAGACATGACTATGGTGTTGGTGATCATTCCCAGTACCCACAGACCCTCTCATCATTAGAAAGTATGAATAGGAAAGGATTTGTAATCAGTGTCATGCAGGGGAGGGAGTACTCTAAGCCAATGGCCTAAATCACTTATCATCTCAACATAAGAGATTTCAAGATGAGAACACCTTAATGTGATCAAAAGTAAATTCTCAGTAAGTCCCTTATTTGTTCAGCCCCCAAAAGGCATGGGATATGGCATGGTTCAGCATAACTGCAAGGTTACTAGGGAAGTCAAATCAAAGACTGCACTTCCTTAGGGGTTAGATTTTGCAACCTGCATTGATAGGGTCTTCTCTTTGGATGACCTAGCCTCTCATAATTGCTGCATGATGGCATTAGAGAATCATTACGGCAAGCTAGGCAATGGCTGAAAGAAACACAGACCACTAGCTATTCCTTGGACTTTACTGCTGATGTTCTTTCTACTCTAGAACTGAAGCTGCCATTTTCGAAATGGCTGTAAATGGAGCTAGTTTATTTGTGGTGTCCAGGGCAGAAGTGAACTACTGAACCCTGGTACACACCCCAGGTGCCAGAATTAATGTGCCTCCAAATACTTTCAGTACTCTTCTTATTATATTTGCCATTCCCCAAATTCCTGAATCCACTTCCCCACCATACCCTGAGCCCCCAGATAAATCACATCTTTTAAATTTTAACTTGCCTCAGAGCGGGGGGAATGCAGAGGCAAGAGTTTTCTATCCTGTTCCTACACCCGATACCAACATCAGCTGGAAAATGTCTGCTGTCCATTAGTGGCACTTCAAGTAAGAATACAAAGAGATTTCCAAAGTTGCTGGAGACCCCTGGGCTAACATTTCAATCATCTGATGTTCTTTGCCCATTTCAAACATAGTAGTATCTTAACATGAATACAAACACATTAAATGAATAATGTAAAACCTTCCACTGTGTAATTGTTTGGCTTTAGCTGGTATTACATCGTCTAGTCCTAGAAATTTTTTTTGTTTTATTTTAATTTTTTTAAAAGAAAATCTAAGTATAAACATTAAAAAGAACCCACTGACCCATTAGCTACTGTCCAAAAATATTACTACTGATATTTTGGTAAAAGCAAAATTAGCTGCCCTGAATAATTTTCCTTTTCAGGCATAATCTTTGCTACATTAAGATTGTCTGTCATTCAATATCCAACAATAGGCATCTGGATTAGTGCTATTTTGTCTACTGTGGATACAAAAGTTGATATGAAATGTGATCTTCATTTAAATGAATAATCACCAGGCTTTAGGCATCAGTGACTGTATATATGACAAGGTAGCTTGAAAAGTATACAAAAAAACTAAATATTTTTCCTTGGCTTTTGTATGTTAACCCAGTCAAATTAAATCCAGAACAGAATTACTACATTCAATTGTCTGATAAACAAGCAATGTAATTTCAAAAAAATATATATTATACTATATAAGGTGCTTCTTAAACAAACTAAGGTGCTTCTTAAACAAACAGCAACAAAAGAATTATGTTCTTAAACTTATTCTTAACACAGATACATAAAATTGTCCCCAAATTTAAGTGCACATAAAAACTTTTTTTTTTTTTTTTTTTTGCCTTCCCAGATTCTCAGTCCTTTGGTGATCACTTAACTGGACAATCAGAAATTAATAAAATCCACTTTTCCAAACAAGACATACCAAGAGAAGCCCTAGCAGCTCACCTGGGTCATTGGCTAACACATACATCACCTCTCCATAGGGTTTGAATTATAGACAATACGGTCACCCCGGAGAAAATCAAACACTCTTTTTTTTGTTAAGAAAAAGGAAGTAACCCATAATTGTGCTAGAGAAGCAAAGGCCCAGGGAAGGCTGCCCTGTGGCTGGAATGAGCCTTTCTTTTTTAGCCTATAGGTCAAAGGAAATTGAAGGAAATGAGCTAGCAGGTGGGGAGGCAATGGGGAGGGGAGAAAGGGGGTATTTTCCTCTCAAAACCAAACCCTGATTTTGGATTAGCTCTGAACAACCAAGGGCATATGTAATCTGACCAGGTCCCAGTCAGCCTGAGTAGTGACAGCAACGGTCCCCACCCTCCTCCCCTGCCCATGGGTGCTGAGCCAATTGTAGGAACACAGCTGTCTATGGCAGCTGTGACAGCTGCTTCTTCCAATCAGGGCCACGCTGGGAAATGAAGAAGAGCTGGACTACCCCGGAGATCCCAGGGCAGCCCCAAAAGGCAATGCAGGGTCTGCAAGGAATGTTACTAGGTAGCTGCAGCCTGCGGCAGGGCCACCCTGAGCAAGTCTGGCTGTGCCTCAGAACTGTATCCAGTTTCTGCCCTGCTTTCCCTCTTGTTCTCTAGTAGCCACAGTGATCCTGCACATGTACTGTTTGGCTCCATGCTCCAGGGCTAAATGCATCAGTGGGGCCCCTGCTCCTTTAAACTACCCTTTACCCTCATCATGCATCACCACAGTGAAAAGTCCACCCTGTGTAAGGCACACACATGCCAGGAAGATCCAAGTACAGCGCCCACCAGAACAGGTCCTGAAGCTGACTTTACTACAAGTTTTGGGGAGGAGGGCTTCCTTTTATAACACAAAAGTAAAAACAAAAAAATCAAGAACTCATCCCTCATGAGGGGAGACTTAACTAAGATCAACTTGCTGCTTTCCATAGGTCCATGGGAGGCACGAGTTAACTGGAACCCAGGACTGGAAAGCCAGTGGCAGAGCTTTCAGCACATCTGAAGCTGCAGTGCATCAAGTTAAAAATAGTCTTGTCTACTAGGGTATCTGCCTTCCCTGTGTGCCTCTTTTATTCCTATAGGGGAAATGAATTGAAAATCACCAGATACTCTGCTACGGTTACATAAAAGCTTTAAGGTGTACCACTTTCATAAAATGATGCATTGCCATAGGAATAAGAGGATGCTAAAATAAACCCTTGACCTAGCTTTCTCCAAGTCGCCAATTAAAGGAGCCACTTTAAATTCTTTGCTGTGGCTTATTCTTACAGCCATTTAAAAAGTGCTTATCAGAGGCAAAATGACTGCTCTCCAGGCCTGGGTCTCTACAAGTAGCTTAAATGCACAGTCATCTGAGCCCCAACCCACAGACTGAGTTCAGCTGTGAAGAGCTACAGGAATCTTCACGCTTAGTAACATAGCAAAGGGGGAAAGAGAGCTATTACAGAGATTTAGCCCTGGAATCCCTTTGGCTGTTCCCAACAGAAGACAAAAGATGTGCCACTAAGAACGGAGCAAGCAAATGAATGGCCACTCATCTAGAAAGCCGTTGGTGGTGGATGCATGCTGGAGTGTATGCAGGAGACAGAATTTGGCTAAAGTGGTGCATGATGAGGGTAAAATGCTGCAGGGGTTCTCTGAACCCTGCGGGGAGCTGGGGAGCGCTCAGATTGTGGTGGGGAAACTCTCTGCCTCCCCTGTGATATAATACTTTTGCAAGGAATGCGATGAAGTAGAGCCGGCGGTGGCCAAGTGACTTTGGTCCGTCTCCTCCATGGGCGCCCCTGCACGGTTAGTGGGCGCGTGTAGGCGGTGGGCGTCCAGCATCTCCAGCAGCAGGTCGTACAGGGGCACCACGTTCTTGCACTTCATGCTGTACAGATGCTCCATGCCTTTGTTACTGTGGGTGGGAAGACACAGAGAGGACCGCTTTAGAGCCAACCCGAGCCCCAGGAGGGCTGAGATCCCTAGAAGGGGAAGGAAGAGGAACTCGCACGACACTTGGTAGCCAATGTTTCCTCCTGTTTAAAGACCCATTTTAGGATGGCAGCTGGGAAAGCCGAGGCCCTGATCTGGAACTCATCGCTGTGTATTTTTAATGTCCCACCTCCTACGAGGGCAGTCCCACCCTCACACTCTCCCTGCAGCCACTTTCAGGATATTTTCTATGCAGGTGACTTCTATGGCCTTCCGCAGCCTCAAATGAGATCCTATTCCCCTCTAACAGGATCCAAATGCCTTTAGATAGGACCGCCAGTGCATCTAAAAAGAGAACATGGTGTTTCCAGCCAAGCAGGAGTGAGTATTTTAAATGTGTAAAGAGTTCAAGATCAAGACTCCCTTGTTAAATCTCTTGAGTCGCTTCCCATTTAACTCAGAATACAATCTAAATATCTTTCCATGCTCTACCAGGCCCAAGTGGTCCAGCTTCCATCCACTTCTCCAAGCTCTTCCTGCCTGTCTCCTCTAACCCACTCTCCTTAGCCACACTGATTTTTGTGCTGCCCTTAAAAAGCTAACCTCCCCCAAGACTTAGGGGATCTGCACTTGCTATTTCTACTTCCTGGGATGCATCTACCTCCGGTCTTCAACTGCCGCCTCCTCAGAAAGGCCCACCGCTACCCAGTCGCAGCGGCCTCACACCTCTGCAGTCTCAGCCTTCCTCTTTCACACTGTTCTGTTTTCCTCATCACACTTATCGCTACGTGAAATTCTCCTTTTTATTTATTTGTGTCTATTCTCCCCACCTCTAACACACACATGCACACACTCACACACTCCGTGAGAATTCCTGGAGAAGCAGGCTTTATCCTGCCCTCTGCTTAGCCTAAAACAGTGCCCAGAACTCAGTTAATGTTCAGGAAAAAAGGGGGGAAATAGGCACAAGGAAATGTAGGCGAATGGCCTTCTCCTTTCCCTACTCTCCTCTGCTCTCCTCCGCTAGCCACAATTCTGCTGTCCCTACCACACTATTGGTGGTGGGAGTTGTGGGGAGAACAACTATTATCTAGCTTGAAATTTCAAGAGAATGTCTTAGAAAAATTTGTGTTTTTTGTAGGGGACAATTCAGCTCAAGTTGGAGACCTGCCATGAAAACACAACATCAGAGCTATCAGAGCCTACAATATGATCTGAATTACTTGTTTAAGCATTGCTTTTTTTTCATTTAAAATGCTGTAAAAGTTAAACTCCCCCTGGATCTGCCACTGTCTTCCTCCCGCAACCTGATGATTCACATTTACAGTTGTATAAAATCTGGTATTAAATTCTCTGCGTAGCAACATATGTCTGGGGCCAAGATTATTTAACAAAATAGACTTCTACGATTTAGATTGGCTGTAGTGAGGAACCAAAATATTGGGGGGGGTGTGTGTGTGTGTGTGTGTGAGAGAGAGAGAGAGACAGAAAGACAGAGAAGGGGGGGTTCAAAGCTTTCAGTAGAATAGCAACCTCTCTCCAGCTTTTCACACAATTCCGGCAGAAACTCTACAGAGCTTTCTCCCTGCTGCTGCCCTCTGCCAGATGTGGCCAGTAAAATCACCCAGGATTGTATATTTAGTGCAGATTTACTTGTATTAACTAACTAGTCTTGCTAATGCTGACAAGCAGTTAATGGATTTGAAAATTCAGCAATTCCTATCAACAAATAAAAACATTCAACCGCAATGCATTGAATCTACAATATCACTGAAATTCCTAGCCCGGAGTCAAAGCTAATATGTTTTCTTCCAGGGTAAGGTTATTCTCTTAGCCAGGGATTTTGGCATCTATTCCATTCATGGCTTCCCTTTCTATAATATTCATCAAAAGGAAAAGGAAAGACTGGAAGTGTATACTCTGAATGCAGTCACCTACTCTACCTGAGAGCTGTGATTTCTTCGTCTGTTACACAGGGATCCTTGGGGAACCCTGAGAACAGAGATTGCAATCACTTTCTTACCAAGTAGAAGCCAAATTCACAAGGCAGGGAAGCGCCTGCCTGAATCATTTGTTCATTCGTTCATTCCCTCATTTGTTTGTTCATTCACTCAGTAGTAATGTTGCGAGCATATACATATATAAGTCCATCTATGGCACTTTGAGGGATACTAAGAAAACAAGACACATCTATTTTCCTAGGAGCTAATAAATTTTTAAGCTTGTCTCTGGCAAGGGTAGTGCCCAGGACTTTAATGCAGCAAAGTTCTTGCCATCTGAATCATGATCTCAAGATTTGAAAGTCCCTTAAAAATAATCAAATCCAACCTTTTTCAGACATCAGAGGCCTTCTCTCATAGCCACTAACAGAAGGAATCTCTTTCATTCCTCAGGTCCTGGTGTAAGCCCAAGGTCATGTAGGCTTCATCACCCATGCGTACATATCCTTCTAGTGATATCACTTGACATCATCATTGTGGCTTCATCACCCTTTGGTACCTGTCCTTCCAGTGTCATCACTTCCAATCGTTGTTGTGGCCCTGCTGGCGTCTGCAATAAAGAACCCACCAATCTCCCACTCTTCCCTGAAGGTGAGGTCTACTTATGAGAATGGTATCCAGTAAGCTTTTGGCTAGCCACATTGCAGAACAATGGAATGGAAATGAGTCCACTGTCACCTTTTGGCATAGACGCTATTTTCTCTGCTGATATCCTTCCTTAGCTGTTACAGAAAATGTTTATTGAGTATTTCCTATGTGCTCTGCACTGTGCTAGGTGATATTGGGTACACAGAGTAAGCAAGCCAGATTGCAATGCTGGCTTACAGAGTCCTCAGTCTAAATGGGCAGAAAAATAGTAAAATGGGTAGAAACCAAAGAGAAGAACAGGGTGTAAGTTCTAACTACTACTTAAGGGTTAGGAGATGCTTCCGGCAAGGAGTGAAATCTGAGCTGTGATAGGTTAGATTATTGCTCAGAAATATTCACTTCCCCAGCAACATGTCCAGCTTTGACTTTGGGGTCCCCACATGCTTGCTTGGCCAATGAAATGTCAGTGGATATGAGTTAAAGAGTAAAATTCATTTGCCCAAACAGGATCACTTTCTGGTGCCAGCAAACATATGGGTACAAGGAGGATAGGAGATGAGAGACATGGAGCAGAGTCATCCTGGCCTCAAACAGCTGCCTCCCAGATGTGTGAGTGAGCCCAGCTGAGGACAAGAGGGCTGCCCAACAATCTGAAGCCTGAAGAACCCCCCAGATGACTCACCCAGCAGTCAGCTATTATGGCTAGAGCTCAGACACGAGGAAGTCCTCATAAGCTAAGTGAGGGCTGAGTCATAAAGAGTGATACAAACACAGTGATAGGGTTTATACTTTAACCTAAAGGTAATGAGAAGCCACTGAAGGGTTTTAAGCATGAGGATGATATCGGATTTGGTTCTAGAAGGATTACTCTAGACACATCATGGAGTATGATCTAGAAAGGATCTAGATTAAAGGCGGGGATACATATTTGGTGGCTGTCAGAGAATTCCAACAGAAAATGATGGTGGCTCAGACTAGGGTAATGACAATGGGGATGATCAGACGGGGTTCGACAAGTATGAAGGAGATAACACTGACTCTCTGTGAGGCATCGGGCCCCAGGGTCTCTCATTTAGGATATCTGAGTGTAAACAGGGACCATAACAGATGTGCCCAGTGTCTTCAGGGAACGTGTACGCTCACAGAGTTCTCCTGATTGGCTCCCTCCTCCTGTTTGCATACCGCATCCAATCCCTAGGCCCCTGCCAGAAAGCACATTCTTTAAACCAAGCATAAGTGTCATTTCCTCTATGCCTTCTCTGACACCTGCCCCATGACCCATGCAGATTTAAAATCTCTCTCTTCTGTCCTCCCATAGCATTTATGCTTATTCTGTACCAGGCACTGTCACAAGTATGTTCTCCATATGCAGGCACCAGTCCTTCCCGGCCAGCTGTCACATAGGTTTGGGAGCAGGTTTTCTTTGTCTCTTTTGTAGGAAGCCTGCAGATGCCTCACCTCATGTGCCTGATGTGGGAGAGGATGAGGAGGAGCTGGGCCAGCCGCCGGTGCTGCTGCTGCAGGGTCAGGCCTGCCTTGGCCATCAGGTGGATCAGAGTGTCTGTGATCTTGTCCAGGACTCGGTGGATATGGTCCTTCTCTTCCAGAGACTTCAGGGTGCTGGACAGAAATGTGTACACTCCTGAATGCGCAGAGAGAGAGTGAGAGAGAGAAGCTCAAAGAGGATGAGGTCTAGGAGACCCAGAGTGTTCATGGGATGTAATAATGAGCCAGTGCCCTTCCCTAGCACAGAAATCTAGCAATGGGGATGTTCTGGACCCATTTGAAATTGAGTTACAATGTAAAATTCCCAATGCATATGCAAGTTTCAGAGCACCAGAAAACCAAGCGGGGGGGCTCCTTTGTGTGAGCCATGACCCACAAAGGGGCTGTTAGCCTTGGGACTGTCATGGCCACGTGGGCCACCCTTTCTCAGACAGGACTGACACCAACATGAATTGTTCATGTAATGTAATTGACCATGTAATTGACAACCCTGTGAGCAGCCACTGTTGTTCCTATTCACATCAAGGAACTAAAGGGCAGAGAAAGTCACTAACCTGCTGGGGAACTCGGATAGTAGGTAGGCAGAGCTTAGATGGAACACAATCTGCTGACTCCATATCTGGTAATGATAAAGGAGACGCTCTCTCTGGAGATGTGTGAAACTCGTGGTGAGAGTCAGAGAATGATGAGCGATTGGCTAAGTGATTGGAAAGTGATTTTTCCAAGTAGGATTTCTGTTTTAGATCAAATGTGAAGTCTAAGCACTTTTCAGGCTCAACAGAAAAGTGTATGACATGGATGGGTATAGGCCACCTTGAAAATCACTTTTTTACGACCACATAAATTTTTCCTCTCTTGCCTGTTTTCTGAAATACATCCTGCTCTCTGGGCCACAGGTAGACCCAGGACAGAAGGTGAGACCATCACACTGCCCGGTGCTTCTAGCAAGTAGTAGCCTCAAGCCAGAAAATAAGAGCCTATTTCTGAGATTGTATATGAGGTTGTGAGACAGAAGTTCTTTCCCCTAGCATTGCTAAACTGGGAGGCTGAGACTACAGGGCTCTGAATGGCCCTCTTCCCAGCACATGGAACTCCTATCTGCAGAAAGGAACCTACTGACAACAAGCAGAGGTGATAATGTGTGTGTGGGGTGGGGGGGGTAGAGGGGGGAGATAGACTGGGAGGGGAGAGAGAGAGAGAGAGAGAGAGAGAGAGAGAGAGAGGAGAGATCCAGGTAGTAGGTAGTAGTCACAAGGTCTTAGTTCCTACATTTTTTTCATTTGACCTTTGACCTTTCATATATCCTTCCTAACACATGTATCAGTGAATCCCCTTTTTGCTTAACATAATGTGAGTTGGATTTCTGTCACCTGTAGCTGAAAAAATTCTATTACAAGCAGTTGTGACCTCAATCCAAGGGTAGGAAGAAAGTGAGTGACAGTGAGGTGAGAAGTACTGAGAACAAGAGATGGACAGAATGAAACAGGCTTTTTGGGGACTACAAGGATGCATTTTCTAACATTCCAGAAATAAGCTCCATCCTGCCTAAACACACCCCTTGCAGGGAGCAATGACAGTATTTTTTTTTTCCAGATTATGTGTATTTATAGCAACACTTTTTTGGTCATACCACTATTCAGCCCACTGACCATCTCACAAAACTGTTTCTTCTCCTGCCCTCTCCCCTTCCTCATCAGCACCTTCAAGAGCTAAATGCTCCCAAGTTTATCATCTCACAGATCTGTTTCTCCTCCTGCCCTCTCCCCTTCCTCATCAGCACCTTCAAGAGCTAAATGCTCCCAAGTTTATCAATCCCTGACTTTATGTGGATAACATGGTGACAAGTTACTGCTCACTTAGCAGTTCGTAGGTTGGGAATGGGAGAAACACCTACACAGAGGAACTCATAGGAAACAGAGTTGTAATTGCCCAGAATGGAAGATGGCTAAGCTTTAAAACAAACATAACAATAACAACAAAACCAGAATGGTCGGGATCTTGGCTTCCATGTAGTTGAATAGGATTCAACTTTCGGTGTAGCTTTTGGTACCCTGGGGCACTCTGATCTAAAGCAAACAGCACAGAATGAGTAAGCAGCAGAGAGAAAGCAGGCTAAGAAGGAAATTGCTGAATTACTTCACTTATATTCCATGTGGGCTGTTGGTAGAGAAAGAATGTGTCTATCAGAAAAACGGGCAAACGTCCTGTGGCCGAGGTGTTGGCCTGGAGGTGGCAGACAGTAGAGAGTGTGCACTGCACTGGGGGTTAGGGCTGGGAGGGCCTCAGCTGACCTCCCCTCATCTCTGCCTCTCACAGTCCTCTGTGTCATCAAACACAGTGCAGCCTCACATCCCCTAGGGCCCCTGCCTCGGCTGGATATCCTAGGAATCTGCCCAAGCCACAGAGCTGACTTCGTCCAACTTGGCTGATGTACTTTCTACCAATTTCCTTTTTTATTCCCACCTAGGATGCCGGCCTCATTCACCAATTATCCCTTTCTTCTTCAAGGAAACCACATAACAGAGACTCAAACGGCTTGGATGTCCTTGCCTGGGAAGGTGACACGTGTGTATCACTTCTCTTCTTATTGTTTGCACAGTGCGAAGGCACACCGTGCTGGGACCTCAGCGACCCCAAGAGTCAGCATTTCTCCATGACTTTGCCAGTGGAGGTCAAAGACATAGCACTTGGCCCCTGGGGAGTGACATTTTTTCTTGGGCTGCCAATGTTCCATCTGCCTTAAGGTGCGTGTGGATTCCTTCCTCCAGCATGCGCTTACTGAGAACCTAGTATGTGCATGACTATGCTAAAGGTTCCAGGCCTTACTTCCTTTCAAGTGTTAATGTTTTAAGAGCAGATATTGCCTACAGAGAGAGTGTTCTTACACGGACTCTCAGGGTGCAGGCCATTTGCAGAACAAGCCTGTTTTTCTAGTCCTGTTTTGGCATCAATACAGCTTATCATCTCATCCTTGTCAGCAGATGCTTCCTAGCTGTGCAAATATACTGAGAAATAAAAATAGGGTCCCTTTGAAATGCCAATAGTTGACAACAGCAGCCATCTTCATTCTGGACTTTTCTGGCAAAATGCAGTCCATGTTTGCTGCCTGTTGCCCTTCAGGGCCCATTTGAGAAAAACAATAGAAATCCAGATTCCCAGGATGCTTCATGTGCTTTGGCAACCGCTGCTAAAGAGCAAGAGCAAAACAGGGTGCTGGTAACTTCCACATCCCAGGTGGTCTCTGCCACCCTGGACAGCCACACCACTGTGCCCAGCAGCACAGAGCAAGTGAGCAGACCGTGAGGGTCTTTGAAAATATTCTTGCAGCAAGGCAGGCTTTTGCAACTCTGGAGGCTGCTCCACATCCCCAAGATGGAAACAAAAAAAAAATCTATATGTCATTATTCGAGTTTTGAAATGCTGTCAGCAAGTCTGAGCTTCCAGGCATTCTGAATCTTTCCGCCAATAAGAAGGTATTTAGGAAGAGTCTGGAGAAATCAAGTGGTACAAAAGAAAGGAGAGCGAAGCCACGTGGACACCCCCATGTACAAGACATCTCAACCCAGTCTCTTGCTCTCTCCTTCCCCTTCGCTCTCAAGTCTGCTGTTCTTTGCCTTCTCTCATTTTGCTAGGATTCTCTCTTCCTTTTCCTCTTTCCAACTCCACCCCAGAGGAATGCACTTCTCCATTCCTCAGTGCTTTTCTAGATAACAGAGTCTTCCAGAATCTGGAGGAGGTGTGCTGTACACTGCAGTGCCTGTGCCCATGTGGCTGTGCCCGGAAGGAAGCCCTAGTAAAAAAATCAGGGGTCCCCTTGCCATAAGCCTCCATGGGGGCTACATCTAAGTGTCCTGGAAAAGTGAGAGGTGCTGATGCCTATGGCTTATTAGATGCTTGAGGACAAACTCTTCAAGCCAAGCCAGATTTTCTTTCTGTTCCTGAAGGAAGGATGTGACAGCAGACCCTGAGAGAGTCCTTCAGTCTATCACGGCTTGATCAAAAAAGGAATGACTCAAAGGAAAAAGTGAAGAAAATTCCTCAAGTCACAGTTTAAGTAGTCTGTACTGGAAAGCTGCCACTCGGCTGGAGAAGGAGGGGCCTTCAGCATTCACACAGGTCTTAGGAATGAGTCACACGTCAGCCTTTCGCCTTTCGGGTGCTCCGCTGGGGACTCATTCTACAACCAAATAGCACGTTTGCTCAAAAGTGCCACTGAAGCTGCCAATCCGATGAACACCATATTTGTTGTATGCTTCTCCTATGATTGTGGTTCTTCCGGGGAGTGGCACCATCCCGAACAAGGTGTTTGGACAGCCTGAGGCTGCTGCTGTCACTTTGTGGGAAGGGCTCTACTGGATGTTCTACAATATGCAAGGCAGTCCCAAACAGTGAAGGATTTGTTCCAGTTCCTATGCCTCTCAAATGCCGTACTGAACTAAATCTACTACAGATAAAAATCTATAGTGGGTGGGTGCAGTGGCTCATGCCTGCAATCCCAGCACTTTGGGAGGCCGGAGGTGGGTGGATCACTTGAGGTGAGGAGTTCAAGACCAGCCTGGTCAACATGGTGAAACTCCGTCTCCACTAAAAATACAAAAATTATCCAGGTGTGGTGTCAGGTGCCTGTAATCCCAGCTACTTGGGAGGCTGAGGCAGGAGAATCACTTGAACCCAGGACGGGGAGGTTACAGTGAGCTGAGATCACACCACTGCACTCCAGCCTGGGCGACAGAGAGAGACTCTATCTCAAAAAAAAAAAAAAAAAATAGTGAAAAGTTTTGAAAAGCTTTCAAATGGCTGTACCCAAAAGGTTCAGAATATTGAACTGGTTATAGAGAAGGAAGTTTAAATGGAATATGTTTTTTCCAAATTATTAAATAGCTTATTCACTTTACGCAAGTTGGTAATTGAATGTATTATGTCAGCTTTTCAACCACGCATTTAATTGAAATGATTTCAGTGCAGTTGTACAGGTACTACAAAAACAACATGATAGGATGTCAATATGTAGAGAGGAGATGTAGGACTCTACAAGATAAAAATAGAGCCAACAATTATAAAATAGTACACATCAATGAAATAGTTGTTGCCTCCTGAATGTTTTAAAATAAATTTGTAACATGATAAGAAATCCATTTTTGTGAAATGCACATATTAAAATTATTTTGAGGTTTCTGTCTTTCTGTTTTACATTGACATTGTCTCCAGGGTTTTCCTACACACTTCTTGATAGCCTCTGATATGTTTTACTGTTTCTTTTTCCAATCTGTCTTGTCTTCTCCACTGCTTATCCAAAGGATATACTCTCCAAGGCCTTGTTAAGTTCTAGAGACTGAATATTTGTGTTGAAATGTAGTGGGATATTAAGATAAGAAAAATGTTTCTATCTACTTTGGCACTTTTTCATCTCATAACAAAGGGAATCACTTTGACAATACACTTATAATAAAGCCCAACTCATTTGCAAAATTACGTGTTCATTTTCTATTTTTCTTTTACTTTCGCAGTCTTTGAATTTTCTTGGCATATGTTTTAGCTCATTTTTGGTTACTTATAACAGAATACCTGAAACTGGGTAATTTACAAAGAAAGGAATTCATTCCTTACAGTGAAGGAGGCTGAGAAGTCAAAGGTCAAGGGGCCACATCTGTGAGAGCCTTCTCTCCGGTGGGCACTCTGCAGAGTCCCGAGGTGGCATCGCATGGCAAGGACGTTGAGTGTGCTAGCACAGGTCTCTCCTCCTTCTCTTATAAAGCTACCAGTCCCGCTCCTGGGATACTCCGTTAATCCATCAACCCATCATTCCGTGAATGGATTTAACCACTCATGAGCGCAGAACCTCCGCGAACCAACCACCTTTTAAAGGTCCCACTTCTCAATACTGCCACATTGGAAATTAAATTTCAGCATGAGTCTTGGAAATGACAAACATTCAGACCACAGCAGCATATTTTTCCTAATCGATTTTATTTTTCTCTCCTTTTATAATACACAAATAGGTTGGTTAGTTTTCTCAATCTGGTGTCTATCTCTTGCTCTGCTTTTTCATATGCCTGTACTTCTTGGACAAAAAGCCTTCTGATCATCTTTTCATATCCAAACATTCATTGTAAATACATATAAGCATTTCATTACTTTAATGTTTTCAACTTTAGTCAAGCTTGGGCATCTGCATTGAAATACATGTCATTTTATTTTAGTATACTTTAATATTACTTCTCCTTTATATGATGGTTATCAAATTACATTATTGTTTAAATTATATGTACAGGAAAATTATTACCTCTTTGTTTCATTTAAGAGTAGACAAAGGAATATGTATGTTTTATTAGACTAGTAGTTTGTTACTGGCAATTCAAGGAGATTTTTCTTTTAAGGTTTGTGATTCTCAAACTTGGCTGTCTCCAGAATCTCCTGTGGAGTTTTACAAGATCTAGCTGCCAGGTTCCATCCAAACCTGATGATTGGAAGCTGAGGGTGAGCCCTGATACCTGTGCTTAAAAAAAACTCTCCTTTCACAGCCAGGATGGCGAACCACGTGCCTGTCTTAGCTTCTTTGTATTGTAGCTACTAAAATGAAAAATCTTGAAAACATGGAATGTATCTTTGTTCTGTGAAAAGAGCCCTATCATGATGCCACAATGACTTTAAGAGGATGACTTATCCGTGGATATGCTTGCTCCTCCGTGCCCATTCTGCCTTTCTGGCTGGACTGGTTAGAATGGAGGTAACTCTTAGGATGACCTTGGAAGCCACCCATTCCTGATGGCAGAGCTCTCACCTGCCTTAGTCCCTGAGTGACCACATGAGAGAGGGTTATGAAATTAACCTGTTCATGGACCCAGCATTGCTAAGCAAACAAGAAATAAACTTGTAGGTGTTTGAGCTATTATATATTTTGTAGCCTGTTTGTTATAGTAGGCGTCCTACTCTAATGCAAGATGAGAAGTATTTTATGCCTTACTGATAGGAAAGTGAATACATTTGTATAAACAGGTATAAAGCCAGAGGAATGTTTTGTATACCTCCCTTTGTTGCCATTTCCTACGTTCTTAAGGCTTTAGGTTGCAAAGTTTACTTAGAAATCTTTACTCTTCCCTAATGCCAATAGTGTCCACACTTTGTTATGGAAACCCTGATCTAAATTCTAGAACTACCTAGTCATCCCCCATCATGCTAGCCCTTCATTCTGAATACTAACATACTTCATAGCAACAAATTTGTTCAAAGACTCAAGGGGCAAGCCTAAGACACTTGAATATTTAATTAGATATGATTTAAAGCCCTCATCATTACTAAAGACCTCAAACAGATTGCTCTATGGCATAGAGGAACTAACTTCTCATTATGTGAATTGAACAAAGAGATTATTACTGTGGGAAATATTTGTTCATAGATAGGAAACTTCCATCCTTCTATTGATATGTAATTGTTTACCTGAAAGGTGAAGAGCCTGCTCATAACCCAACCCTTGAGCAAATCTGTATTGTTAGACTACTGTGTATAAGACCATATACTCATTGATGTCCTGTCTAAGAGATCTAAAAGAGAGATGACAGTGAAGATGAGTGTTTCTGCTGGAACCCAGCAAGGGAATATGGCAGTCCTGTTCATTTGGTATGGCTATATACCCACTTGACACAGGTGACTACATAACCAACCATAGGCCTCTGATTCAGTGACATTTTTTAACTTGGTAAATTTTTTAGTGAAATCTACTAGATGTTCTAGAAAGTAAATACTTGGTGCATCAACACATTCATGGTGAAACCGATGAACTGATTCAGTTGACTTGAGAAAAAATATTAAATATGCACTTTTTAAAAAGCATTTAATGCCTCACTTTTAAATATAAAGTCTCACTTTTTAAATTTTGTAATAAATATTATCCTAGCCTTATACCTTTTAGGACAAAGCCATTACAGATCTGTATTTTCCTTAGGAGCCTTCTTTTCATTACTTATATATGTAATATATTTTAAAATAGTCAGGGTTCCGGATTTCCTATGCCACAGTCAATTACTATTTTTCCAAGGTCAGAAAGAAGATGCTCTAAAGTCACACTTGGAAAATGCACAGTCCATCTATTGCAGAGGAGTTTGCACAAGGGTCCACGTGGAACTTAGAGTCCCAGTGGCCTGACCTGGTCTCAGAGGCTTTGAGAGTTTCCTTTTTTCCCAGAAAAGGTAGATCAAAACATCCTGGATACATTTGTTTCTCTAGATTCCACACTTTCTTGTCTGATATTTCAACAATAATTAAGCCACAATGCAGACCAGGAAGGCACTCTTATGCACTGGGGAAGGTTGTATTTTCCAAGATTGACCACACCAATATCTCCTATCCACAAACTTTTCAACAAGGTGATGTTGGCACTCTTCCTATGGAGATATGGGAGGATCTGAGCGTTCTCCCTTGAAACTGAGTGGACTCATGACTCTCTTGTAATCGATAGAATGGGCTGAAAGTGACACATTGCTTCAGACATTGTGAAGATGAGACAAGCCCTTCCCTCTGTGTCTTATCCAAATTTATGATCAGTAAATTATTGATCATAACTTTTTTTCTAGCTGTTAAGTTTAGGAGTAATTAATTGCACAGCAGCAATCAGCAGCAGCAACCAGAACACACCTAGATACCCTTTTATTTTCTTTTTTTGAGAGACAGGGTCTTGCTCTGTCACCCAGGCTGGAGTGCAGTGGTGTGATCAAGGCTCACTGCAGCCTCAAACTCCTTCACTCAAGCAATCCTCCCAAGTAGCTGGGTCTATAGGCACACACCACCATACCCAGCTATACCTAGACATCTATGGCAGACACTTTGGGAGGAAAGTGATCCAGAAGAGAAGATAGGAGATTTGACTCCTGGCCTGATACACCAAGAGACGGAATAGAATTTCAATGCTTCCTGCCCCATGTTATGAATTCTGCCTGCCAATGCCCCAGCATAGCCCTCATCCATGCAGCAGTAAAGGCTTGAATCCATCCTGTCAGCCATGGTGTGAAGTTAATGGTTTTCACAGGAGACCTTGAGTCCTAACCACCACCCAGTGATAATCAAAACACATGGATCATCCCTAACTGGCACCCAAAAGATCTGTACTCTGGTTTCTTACCATGGAATAAATGACTTTGAATTCTCAGTTGCACAATCCTTGCCAAAATCCTAGTTGTGAGAAATAGACTTTGTAGAACTTTGTCTGAAAAAGAGTTTTTATGTTGAATAGCTGGTCTTTTTTTAATTAAAAGCCTGTGAACCTTATAATAAAATCTTATTTTTGTTTTGGCCAGGCAAAGAAAATTTAGAGCCGAACTTGTGATCCATCCTGGGAACTCTGGAGATAGACTTCCATGTGTGTGTTAGTTTGTTTCCACACTGCTGATAAAGACATACCTGAGACTGGAAAGAAAAGGAGGTTTAATTGGACTTACAGTTCCACATGACTGGGGAGGCCTCAAAATGGCCTCCTGCCATGGCAGGAGGTTAAAGGCACTTCTTACATGGCAATGGCAAGAGAAAATGAGGAGTGCTAAAGTGGAAACCCCGATAAAACCATCAGATCTCATGAGATTTATTCACTACCACAAGAACAGTATAGGGGAAACTGCCCTCATGATTCAAATTATTTCCCACTAGGTTCCTCCCACAACACTTGGGAATTATGGGAGTATAATTCAAGATGAGATTTGGGTGGGGATGCAGAGCCAAACCTTATCATTCCACCCCTGGCCCCTCCGAATTGCATGTCCTCACAGTTCAAAAGCAACTGTGCCTTCCCAACAGTCCCCCAAAGTCCTAACTCATTTCAGCATTAACCAAAAAGTTCACAAAGTCTCAACTGAGACAAGACAAGCCCCTTCTGCCTATGAGCCTGTAAAATCAAAACCAAGCTAGTCACTTCCTAGATACAATGGGGGTACAGGCATTGGATAAATACAGCCATTCCAAATGGGAGAAATTGGCCAAAACAAAGAAGTTACAGGGCCCATGCAAGTCTAAAATTCAGCAGGGCAAATTCTAAAGCTTCAGAATGATCTCCTTTGACTCCGTGTCTCACATCCAGGACATGCTGATGCAAGAGGTAAGTTCCCATAGCCTTGGGCAGCTCTGCCCCTGTGGCTTTACAGGGTATAGCCACCCCCACCTTCACCCTGACTGCTTTCACAGGTTAACATTGAGTGTCTGTGACTTTTCCATGCACTTGGTGCAAGCTGTCAGTGGATCTACCATTCTGGAGTCTGGAGGACAGTGGCCCTCCTCTCATAGCTCCACTAGGCAGTGCCCCAGTAGAGACTCTGTGTGGGGGCTTCAACCCCACATTCCCCTTTCTCATTGCCCTAGCAGAGGTTCTCCATGAGGGCCCCACCCCTGCAGCAAACTTTTGCCTGGGCATCTAGGCATACATCTCCTGAAAACTAGGTGGAGGTTCTTCTGTGTATCCACAGGCTCAACACCACATGAAAGCTGCCAAAGTTTGGGGCTTGCACCATCTGAAACCATGGGCTGAGCTGTACCTTGGCCCGTTTTAGCAATGGCTCAAGTGGCTGAGACACAGGGCACCAAGTTAGTAGTCTTCACACAGCATGGGGACCTTGGGACTGGTCCATGAAACCATTTTTTTTCCTCCTAAGCTTCTGGGTCTGTGATGGGAGGAGCTGCCATTAAAACCTATGACATGCCCTGGAGACATTTTCCCCATTGTCTTGGGGATTAACATTCAGCTTCTTGTTATATACACATATTTCCACAGCCAGCTTGAATTCTCCTCAAAAAAATGGGGTTTTCTTTTCTACTGCATCATCAGGCTGCAAATTTTCTGAACTTTTATGCTGTTTCCTTCTTAAAATGGAAAGCTCTTAACACCCAAGTCACCTTTTGAATGTTTTGCTGCTTAGAAATTTCTTTTGCCAGATATCCAAAATCCTCTCACTCAAGTTCAAAGTACCACAAATCTCTAGGGCAGGGGCAAATGTCACCAGTCTCTTTGCTAAAACATAGCAAGAGTCATCTTTGCTCCACTTTCCAACAAGTTCCTCATCCCCATCTGAGACCACTTAACAAGTTTCTAGGCCATTTAACAAGTTTCTAGGAGGTTGAAAACTTTCCCTCATTTTCCTGTCTTCTTCTTAGCCCTCAAAACTGCTCCAACCTCTGCCTAATACCCAGTTCCAAAGTTGCTTCCACATTTTCAGGTATCTTTTCAGCAACACCCCACTCTTGGTACCAATTTACTATATCAGTTCATTTTCATGCTGCTGATAAAGACATATCCGAGACTGGGAAGAAAAAGAGGTTTAATTGGATTTACAGTTCCACATGGCTGGGGAGGGCTCAGAATCATGGGAGGAGGAGAAAGGCACTTCTTACATGCTGGTGGCAAAAGAAAAAATGAAGAAGATGCAAAAGCAGAAACCCTGATAAAACCATCTGATCTCGTGAGACTTACTCACTATAATGTGAGCAGTATGGACAAAACCACCCCCATGATTCAAGTTATCTCCCACTGGGACCCTCCCACAACATGTGGGAATTATGGGAGTACAATTCAAGATGAGAGTCGGGTGGGGACACAGAGCCAAACCATATCAGTGTGCTAATCTGACTCCTGGATTTATTATTTTCTTCATATTGTCCTCAGTTTATGATTTTGTCAAATGTTGGTTTACTCCTTTGCACCACATAGGGGTAAGGCATTTCAAAGTCTCTGTGGAATAGGTAATATACAAATAAAATCATGAAAATGACACCCCCTTCATCCTTTCCAAATCAGTGAACAGTGTTAATGTGAACAGAAGTGTTTACAATACATCATTAAATACCTATCTGACTCTTAGACTCAAATCCAGAAACAAAATGACATACAATCTGAGTATATATAATTGGCCGATGTGCCCACATCCATATCACCCTGAAACGAACAGCCTGCTTAGCAGTCTGCAATGCTTTGCACCAGCCACTAATAAATGACAGTAATGTAATCTTGGCTCTGATTTGTAAATTAATCTCATGAGCCCGAAACCTTCAAATATAATTTCCCCCTTTTTCCTAGGCTAGAATTGAAATGGCTTAGAGTTCTCTCTGATTATTTTGAAAAAGAAGCTAGTGTTTAAAGTTCCTAATTTTGAGAGTTGAGTGGGCATGTGTATGGTACATGTTCATTAGGCTTATTGTTTCTATCATTCTAAGTGAGCACTATGTGGATGAAAACTGTGTTGAAAAGTGTCACACGCTTGCTTGTTTATAACAGGTTTATCTCATTCATTCTTAATGAGAATAAGTTTATATTACATTGCAAAAATTGAGGCACAGAATTCCAGAATTAAGATTATCAGTTAGTTCAGTGGTCTTTAAACCATTTTGAGAGTTAAAACCCATTTTAAAACAAACAAAAAGGTGAACTCATGTAAAGCCCTCATATGCAATCTGGATGAGGTCAGACTTCTCTGATTAAAGCAAGAGAAATGTTGTGGAGTGGGGGCACCAGAGCTCATTCACTCCAACTCTCTCTCACTACCCTGTGTACCTATCCTCTGGTGACCCCATGGCTTCTTCCAAAATACTTGGTTCAGCAGAATAAAGTGTAAAAGCCACTGATCTCCAGAGAATGAGAAAACAATTCAGAGACTGAGAAAAAATATTTGCAAAAGACATACCTGATAAATGACTGTTATCCAAAATATACAAAGAGCTTTAAAAACTCAACAATAAGAACACAACCTGATTTTAAAAATGGACCAAACACTTTAACAGATACCTCACCACAGAAAATATGAAGATGGCAAATCAGCATATGAAAAGATGCTCTATGGTACATTATCAGAGAAATGCAAATCAAAACAAAATGAGATACCACAATACACCCGTTAAAATGGTTGAAACCCAGAACATTGACACCAACAAACGCTGATGAGGATGTGGAGCAACAGGAACTCTTACTTATTTGTTGATGGAAATGTAAAATGGTACAGCCACTTTGGAAGATGGTTTGGCAGTTTCCTACAAAACTAAACATACTCTTACTATACAATCCAGCAATTAATGCTCCTGATTGTTTACTGAAAAGCATTGAAAATGTGTATCTACACAATTACCTGCACATGGGTGTTTATAGCAGCTTTATTCATAATTGCCAAAACTTGGATGCAACCAACATATCCTTTAGTAGGTGAATATATTAACCTACTAAAAGTGTGTATAATCCAGACAATGGAGTAGTATTCAGTGAAGAAATGAGTTCTCAAGCCATAGAAAGACAGGGAAGGTAACTTAAATGCATATCACTGAGTGAAAGAAGTCAATCTGAAAAGGCTGCAAACCTTACGATTCCAAGTATATGACATTCTGGAGAAGGCAAAACTATGGAGACAGTCAAGAGATCAGTAGTTACCAGGAGTGGGTGGAGGGAGGAATGAATAGGAGGAGCATGGAGGATTTTTAGGGCAATGAAATTATTGTGTATGATATTAAAATGGTGCATACATTTGTCAAAAGCCATACAATGCCCAACACCAGTGTAAACTATGCACTTTGGGTGATAATAATGTGTCAATGTAGGTTTATCAGCTGTAACCAATGTATCTCTCTAGGTGGGGATGCTGACATTGAGGGACATTGTGTATGTGCAAGGGCAGGGAACATGCAGGAACTTTCTGTACTTGCCACTCAGTTTTGCTGAAAATCTAGATCTGTTCTAAAAAATAAAGTCTTTAAAAATAAAATAAATAAATTTGAATGTAAAAAAATGAAAAACACTGATCCGGTACAATTACTGGGAAATTATAGGAAACTGAGGCTAAAGGAAGTGAAGGAAGTGGGGCTGCAGATGACATCTGTGGGCGGGGCCTTCAGGCAGGGCCACTAGCCTGGACTTGCCTGAGGTCGGCCAGTTGGTAAATAAGTGTCATAGCTGGAACTAGAACCCAAACAGCCCTCACTTCTGGCCCAGTGCTCAAAAGCTACACAAAGAATTTCCTAACTTCAAGGTTTGTGAGAAACTAGAAATGAATGCCAAAGGATTCGCCTCCAGAGATATTTGAGAAAACTAATAATTTTCCTGGAATGATTTAGAAACAATTCTGCATTTCAAAACAGAGTACAGGATGGTGTGGAGAAAGGAAGGAGTGGCAGTGAATTGGCATCTTCTAAGAGTCTCTTTAAGTAAGGATTTTCACCAAAATGTTCACAATGATTACTTTTGTGGGGTGAAATTATGATTTCTCAGGAGGTTATTTTGCTTGGTGGCTTTTCCGTATTTTCCAAGTTCTCTGCCTTGGTCATGCATTTCTTGCGTAATTTGGTGGAGGAAAATGCTATTAAAAATACAAAATCAAAGTCCCTTTCATTCCTATCATTTCATGAGCTTCATCAATACCTTGACTGTTGAGAGGGAAATATGGCTGATGAATGAATACTCCAAAAAGAAAAGGAGCTTGCTGTATGGGATATTACATATTACTATTTTCATAATATTCTATCATTCTTAAGGCTGCTCACATTTCTAGAACTCTTCAAGGCTTGTTATTTTAGCAGGAAGTGGAGCTAACAAATTTGTAACTAAAGCTTCTGTGAATATTTTCTTAGTTGGAAATACCTCTGACATGTCATCACTAGCTCAAGCTACGATTTTAAAGAATAAATAAATGTCCCCTGCCAGTCCCCTCTTGACATTCATGCATAGCTGTCCTCGGAGCTGACTAGCTGTTCTAACCTGGACCATGAAGCCCAAGCATCTGCTTTCTGTTGCAGAGAATCTGGAGTGTAGACGGCATTTGGTCCATTGGGCCTTAGTGGGGTTAGACAGGGCACTGTCTGAACCCGCAGCTCCTTGATCACCAGAGAAAGGCACAGGTAGAGAGATAGCATAGTTCCAGGTTCGGCGGCTTCCTTCAAGCTCATTACATACTAGGAAAGGACGTGTCAATCACACAAAGTAAACGAAGTCTTTGGAAGAGGTTGTCTTCCCTTAGAAAAGTTTTTAAAAAGAGATACACTCAGCCGGGTATGGTGGCTCATGCCTATAATCCCAGCACTTTGTGAGGCTGAGGCAGGCAGATCACCTGAGGCCAGGAGTTTGAGACCAGCCTGACCAACAGGGAGAAACCCCAACTCTACTAAAAATACAAATTAGCTGGTTGTGAGGGTGCATGCCTGTAATCCCAGATACTTGGGAGGCTGAGGCGGGAGAATCACTTGAACCCGGGAGGTGGAGGTTGCGGTGAGCTGAGACCACACCATTGTACTCCAGCCTGGGCAACAAGAACGAAATTCCATCTCAAAAAAAGAAAAGAGAGAGAGAGAGAGAGATACTCACAGCAAATAAACTCTTATCTTTCTTTTTGCAAATACCGCTTTTTTAAAAAATCAGTGGCAAAGGGCCCAAGACAGAGGGTAAGACATAAAATGCCAATGCTTTGAGAACTCAGACTGCCTGGAATAAGCAGTTCATCAGCATTTTGTCTGTGCAAGTCACAAAACTTAAAACGAACATAACAAGCACCTATATAGATACTAAAATGAAGATAATTTGTTTCAAAAGGAGATGTTTATAATAGAATCTACACAGAAATTCCTGATTGTGGCTCTCTTAGAGCAGAGGGCAGTGGCTGATGGTGGGGTGGCGGGGGAGCCGTCTGCCCTCTGTAACTCTCCTCTGGCTCATGGGTCACCTTGCATGGTAAGGTTACATCCATGTGAATGCTCTCAAACACTCTTGGCAAAAGTGTAAACTGATAGTTTTCTGGGGCAGTTTGGAATGTGTATCAAGAGCAGGCAATATGTATTAAGAGCCTTAAAAACGTTTGTACCCTTTTAACCAGCAAGTCAATTTCTAGCAACATACAAAGTAACAATGAAAAGTGAGCAAAAGATGTATGAAAAGAATGCAAAACAAGTGTTATTTATAATACTGAAAGAGAAATCACTTATGTGTTTAACAGTATCAGATTTGTTGAATAAATCATGTTGTATTTTCATGACTGATTATACAGTTATTTAAAATCTTATTTTAAAAGAAAGTACATTATATAATCCGAATTGGAATATGTAAACACAAATATGAATATATATATATATATATATATATATATATACACACAGTATGGATGGAAAAGAAAACAGTACCTAACACAAATTGTTAAAGTAGGTATTGTTCTAAGAGCTAACTTGTATTAACAATAACCCTATGATGTAGGCATTGTTATAATCTCCACCTCATGGGGAAGGAAACAGAAGCGCAAAGGATTTCAGCAACTTGTTCAAAGTCAGGCAGCTAAGATATAGCAGAAAGGGATTTGATCTTGGACTCAAGTCCCTTGTTCTTAACCCTTCACTCTTTTGCAGTAAGATACATCCAGAACATCAATTTGGCTGGCTAACGTCAGGTGGTTTTATATTTCCTTAATTGATTATTTTGCTTCTATAAATTTCGTAAAAATCCAATTCAGTGAAAACTAGTTTTATAATCACAATTTTATATTTAAAAAGAATAATTTTCTTGTTATATCTGTCTTTATCATCAGATCACGAGGTTCTTGAGGTAGGAGTGCCTTCCTAATTATTACCACTATTGCTATGAGCACTGGGTCACTGCTATGGAGCTGTCTCTAGGTTCCAGGGAGCAGTCCCTATGTCTCACGTACGCCACACTGTAGGAACTCCTATTCTCTCCATTTTACAGATAAAACAAGTGAAGGCAACTTGGTATTTCCACCACTTAGCACAACGCCTGGAAAGTAGTAAACCCTCAATAAATGGTGGTCAAACTAAGAAACAACAGTCGACAAAGCCACAGACATCACTCTGTTCCATAGAATATTGCTTTCTCATATGCCGGAAGAAAAATACAACCTAAAAAGCACATCTAAAGTAAAAACTCAGAGGAAATGGAACTGAATCAACCTCAATTAACTTCAATCTGCAAAAGTAGTCATGGGCCTTCTGGGAGAAAGTTCTGGAAGAGGTGGACGCTGGTGGAGTGCTCAATGACCCCTTGCGGGAGGCAGTGCAGGGCAAGATGGAACTCAAAGCATGGAGTTTGCTTTTTCATCCTTCAACCCAAGAGAAGCAGTTGGAAGGAGCAGCAGGGTCATGAGTGGTAGACAGCTAAGTGCTGTGATTTTGGTCTAGACTCCAAACGTTACGGTTTTGAACAGTTTGATGTTCCATTTCAAATTTTCAGGAAACCATACGTATTCTATTACATATGCTTTGAATACCCATTGAACAAAGCATAGTATCTTGTGGGGAAAGAGACATTCACCAAAAAACAATTCGTTTGTTTTACTGTTGGGCTCAGGAAATAAGTGGAATTTTGTCGTTGTTTTCTTAAGTTCAAGTTTTAAAGTCTTTCAGTATGCCGGGAACAAGGACAGAGGGAGGGCACCTACGGCCTTTCCAAATATATGGCCTGATTGCAGATCTAGTCCTTTGATTATAGCAGGGAGACATTGACTTTACAATTTTGATAGGATATTAGATTGCTGAAGATTTTTTCTTTGAAATATAGACTATGATAGCAAAGGTGATACTAACTTGGGTTTTTGCACTATCTTATACATCATAACCCTGCCTTATACATCATATATAAGTACTATAAGGTTGACAGTACTGCTTAGAGCTATTTAAAGGTCCAGTGGCTTGATGAGACATTCACTGGTAGTTTAATGTTGTTGCCAGGAATTCCCTCGTGTCCTGACTCCAGGTAATCCTACTCATCCTTGAAATCATCTTCATAAAATTAATAAAACTAAATTACTAGATTTTTAAACAAAAGCATAAGCTTTGAATAGAAACACAGCTAAGCATTAACCAGCCTTCCCTATAGTCCAGAGGTCCCCAACCCCCTGGGCTACAGACTGGTACCAGTCCGTGGGTCTGTCGGTAACTGAGCCGCATGGTAAGAGGTGAGTGGTGGGCAAGCAAGCATGACTGCCTGAGCTCTGCCATCTATCAGATCAGTGGCGGCATTAGATTCCCATGGGAGTGTGAACCGTATTGCAAACTGTCCATGTGAGGGATCTCAGCTGTGTGCCCCCATGAGTATCTAACGAAAGCCTGATGATCTGAGGTGGAACAGTTTCATCCCAAAGCTATCCCCCACCCCACTGCATCTGTGTACAAATTTTCTTCCATGAAACTGGTCCCTGGTACCAAAAAGTTTGGGGGCTGCTTCTATAACTCACTTTCTTACAGCCGCTTCAAAGTCACATAGCCCTTGTCACAAAGTCCAAACTTCCATAGATAACATCTTTGATGTTAAAAAAAAAAACCTCAAGTGTGCCGTTTTGAGAAATTTTTCAGATCCTGCATTCCAGTGGGTCCACTGCTGCCAGCCAGAGTGAGGACCCATTCCAAGGAACTGACCCAGTGCAAGAATGAAGTTTCTATATCCTTCTTATTCCCTCCCCTATGTCCTAACCAATCAGTTACCCCCAGCTCCTCAGCCTCCTTCCTGCCAGAATTCCCTTAAAAACTCCAACCCTAAACATCTTAGAGAGGTTGATTTGAGGTTTCCTTCTGTCTCCTAATTTGGGTGCCACACAATTATTAAACTCTTTCTCTGCTGCAGCTCCTGCCGTTTGGTGTCTTGATCTGTTACCATGCAACATGCCATCAAGCCTGGTGGTCCTATAATGACCTCATCACTCAGCAAAAGATCAGTCCTTAGCTAAGGACTCTTTTGCTCGGTCTCTGCAGCACTCAACTCACTTTCACTACAGCCCTCAACTCACAAGATTAAAATAATTCGTGAGTCATCTGTGCCTCCTACCCAACCCATTCCATGGAAGAAGTGGACCTTACTCATTTTTATGCAGGCAGTGCCTGGCACACTTCCAAGCATGATCAGTAGCTCCCTTGCAGTTTGCAGAATGGGTAGTTTTGCATTCTGCATTCCAGTGGGTCCACTGCTGTCAGCCAGAAAACTATTTTATTTTAGTGGAAATGTGGTTGCCTATGCTAGTAGTTTTCAAACTAGGTCCCGCAGCCTCCTGGGAATTAAAGATGGATTCTCAGAGGTCTTTAAATTGACTTTAAGAATTTTTAAATTGTATGCTTTTGTCTTAATGATATTCCAAAAAGACATGGAGACATTAATATCAGAGCGATCTGCATCAATTAAGTCAATGGTTCTAAATCCTGGTAACAAATTTTAGTCTTGGGGGATGGTTTTAAACAAATGTTGATATTAAGGCACCACTTTGGGATAATTACATAGGCATCTCTGGATGTGGGCACTCACAGAGATTTTTCTCAAAGCTCCCCTCCCTCACACCCGCAGATGAACTGTGTAGTCAATGTTAAGACACAGCAATCTAGATAATCCATGGAACCCTGAACTGTTTCCTAAGTAACACATTTTTCACAGATGCTATGAATGCCTTAGAATCTAGCAATTATATTTTAAGTATCTCAAATAAATACAGAACAGAAGCAAACAAAATGCATAAATGATGTGTTCCTGCCAAATCCAAATGACGGATGTTGCAGCACACTGGGTGAACAAAGGTTCTGGCACAGTTCTGAGCACAAGCAAGTGCTGGGAGAACCCAGTTGTGGCTGAACGCTTGGTAGCCTCCCATGTAGATGCAAAGGGGCCAGGAGTCTACCTGAGACATGGTGCAAACAGCGACTTAAATACACAAAATATTGTTATTATCAGTTTCCCTTTTAGGTCAAATTTACTTTATGAATTTGTTTTGCTTCTATACTTATATAAGAGCTATAAATATTTGCAATGTGTATTTGGTGCAGTTTTCTATTTAAGTAGATGATACAGCCATTCATATTTAAGCAACACTGATACTCTAAGAACATTTTAAGTCAGCACTAGGGGAATAAAGGGGGACACTTTTTCCTTTCTAACTGGGTCCATACATTATTCAAACTTAATGCCAATTTACATAATGTCTGGACCTGAGACAAGGTAGGACAAAATGATCATCAAATCGAGTATCTGGGAGATGGCATTCCCCTTTGTTGGCTCTCTTGAGGACACAAGTTGATAGGCAGCTTCTCCTCCTGAGGTCCGAATGTGTAAGGAAAGTGGTTCCTAACATCCAGAATGGTATAAGGATTTCCAGTCTTTCAATACTTGCTGCCTTTTCCCACCTTCCGTAAATTTGCACTAAAACTCCCAATATCTTCCCAGTTCTCAGAAGAACTGTTTGGTTTCCCCAGTTCTCAGAAGCTCCAAGAGAGCTCTGCAACAAGATGCAGGACCAAATCCACACAATTTGGGACCTGAGATGATTCTATTCACAAGAACATCTTCATCATGAGAATGCAATCTTTTAACCCGGAATGGCACGGGTTGAAATTCTCCTGCAGAATTTCCATGCAGGAATTTATTGATTATCTGCTAAGAAGAACAGAGTAATTTCTTTCACAGTGACAACAACTAAGGCTTTGTATTTGGAGAGCATAACTAAAGCTCAGTAACACTCATGTACATCTACTCTGTGCTAGTCATAGGGCAAGATGCTTTACTAACTGGTCATTCTTTCCATTATCACAACAGTTCTGTGAGTTAAGTATCATTATTTCTATTTTCTTATTAGGCTCAGGGAAGCAGCTCATCAAAGGACATCAGTCATTCCCCTTCTGCCAAGGAAGTCTTCTCTGATGACAGAGTCCATGCCATACCATGTTTTCAGGAAACTAGGAAAGGTAACACCAAACTCAAGGCAACACCAAAAGTTGGTAGTAGAGAAAGTCTCCAAAGTTGAGTGACTGCCTACAGAATCCAGTCAGCCAGAGAGGAAACAATGAAGCACTTAATAATGTTGAAGTGCCATTTATCTCAAAATAATGACAATAAGCAGGTTCCCTGGAGAGGAAGCTTGGCATTACAAAGGACTTCAGAGAGAATAGAATCCAATCTTCTCTAATGTGACAACAATGGGCATATAGGACAATGTGCCCATTTGCAATTTCCAAGGACTCTTCCTGTTAGAAACCTTCAACTGTGGAGAATTAATGATTTACAATGTTTATAGTCAATATGTTTTAAAAATGTTCTTTCATCTGAATATAGAGACTCTCTGAATCACTGTCTTATTTCTAAATCTAAAAACACAAATGTTCCCAGTAATTGTCTAATAATATGTCGTGAGTGCAAATAATGCAGATCTGGAGAGAAAATAATCTTTGTGATGTAAACTTGTCATAATCAGCCATGAAACAAATACTTTCTTGACCAGAGAGTGGCTTCTGATCAAAACAAACAGGATGGCATTAGCTTCAGCATCCTTTGTTTCATGAGGACACCGTCATGGCAAGATATGCCACACTAACAAAGCATGACTAGATGACAGATGGCAACTGGCACTGCTTCATGTTTATCTTTTACATACATGTTCCTTTTGACATTCTATATCCTCTTTTTTTGCTAAACAAACACTAAAGTACACATTTTAGAGATGGCGCCATAAGTTTTTCTCCTATCTTATTTTTTTTAACTTTTTACCTTAGGTTTTTAAATGTCTATGAATTTTGACCCTTATTCCTCTTTATTATTACATCCATTGAAGGAGAAATGTTGTCTGAAGATCAGTTTTGGATGAACAGGTAAGCAAGTCTATAGCATTTCAAGAGCGTAAGACATTTCCAGAGAAACAAGTGGCCCTGCTAACAGTGATGCAGAAACCAGGAGCACACAGAAGGCATCTGGGTAACTGGAGAGGGTTTGTGGAGTCAGGAGCAAAAAGAGGTTCTATAGTTGAGAAGGCAGAGGGCTGCGGGAATCACGGTCTGGCTGGTTCCCCATGGGGCAGGTAGTGAAATGCATGAGGCTCTTCAGAACTAAACATATAGAACTGTGGTTAAGGGGAGGGGTCAAAGAAGATACAGAAATAATTATTACATTGAATTTGAAGGCCAAACCAAACATTTATTAGAGAATGTAGATTTTTACATATAAAGCTTTGATATAGGAATTTTTCTGAGCCTTGAGAAACATTCACTGAAAGGGTAGTTTTCTGATAGAAGTGGATTCTGGAGGGTTATGTGGCTCAGAAAACTGTGAGCCCACTGATGAATGATGCATGAACGTATGTGACTCCACAGCAGTTCACCATAGAGCTTTCAGCAAGGTCTTTCGACAGTTAAGTTTCCATCACAATTAATTATTATCCACAAGATAAATGTTGTTCTAAATTTTCTCTAAATCTAATTAAGTGGTGTAATTAACAGCCTCGGGATAATAGCCCTGGCAGTCTCTATGGTTGGTGTTACTCTGGAGTCTCCACTTTTTTCTTATTGTAAGCCTAGCTAAAGGCCTTTAAACTAAAACGCTTCATTACACTGAAAAAAGACACAAACTTATTCCATTTAAGCCAGAGATTCTCATCAGTGATGATGATAGCTGTTGTTGACTAAGGGTCTACTTTGTTCCATGAACTGCAATAGACACTTCATACACAATTTCCCCCTTATCCACGATAACCCAAGGAGATGGGCATTGCTTTTTCCATTTAACAATTTGATATCATCTAGATCTGTGGAGCACTGAAGAGCATGATACATTTCAGAATGGTAAGAACAGATGGGAAAAATGGGGACTTTCCAGGTCCTCCTGGCCATGTCTAACAAATAAGCATCTATTAAATGACTGAAAGATGTAACATCTGTTGACAGTCCACAGGCTAAATGGACTGTGAGGAATAAAAAAAAATACAAGTAGTTTATAGGGAAACTAGAAAACATATGCATAAAGAATGAGAGAAAAATCCAGGTTAACATAAAAAATGCAAAGATCAAAAAAACTCAAAAGCAAACAGAAGACAAGAAATAACTAAGATCAGAACAGAATGGAAGAAAATGGAGACACACACACACACACCAAAAAAAAAAAACCCTTCAAAAAAATCAATAAATCCAGGAGCTGGTTTTTTGAAAAGATGAACAAAATAGACCACTGGCTAGACTAATAAAAAATAAGAGAGAGAAGAATCGAATAGATGCAATAAAAAATGATAAAGGGAATATCACCTCCAATTCCCCAGAAATACAAACCACTATCAGAAATTACTAAAACAGCTCTATGCACTTAAACCAGTAAATCTGGAAGAAATGGATAAATTCCTAGACACTTGTACACTCCCAAGACTAAGCCAGGAAGAAGCTGAAACCCTCAATAGACCAATAACAAGGTCTGAAGTCAAGGCAGCAATTAATAGCCTACCAACCAAAAAAGATCAAGGTCCAGGTCCAGACTCTTCACAGTTGAATTCTACCAGACATACGAAGAGGAGCTGGTACCATTCCTGTTGAAACTATTCCAAACAATACAGAAAGAGGGAATCTTTCCCAAATCATTTTATGAGACCAACATCATCCTGATACCAAAACCTGGCAGAGACACAACTAAAAAAGAAAACTACAGGCCAATATCCATGATGAACATTGATGCAAAAATCTTCAATAAAACACTGGCAAACTGAATCCAACAGCACATCAAAAAGCCACCATGATCAGGTAGGCTTCATCCCGGGGATGCAAGGCTGGTTCAACATATGCAAATCTATAAAAGTAATCCATCGCATAAACTGAACCAAAGACAAAAACCACATGATTATCTCAATAGATGCAGAGAAGCCTTCAACAAAATTCAACAGCCCTTTATGATAAAAAAAAACTCAATAAACTAGATATCAGTGAAATGTATCTCAAAATAATAAAAGCTTATGACAAACCCACAGTCAATATCATACTGAATGGGCAAAAACTACAAGTATTCCCTTTAAAAACTGGCACTAGACAAGGATGCCCTCTTTCACCACTCCTATTCAATATAGTATTGGAAGTCCTAGCCAGAGCAATTAGGCAAGTAAAGGAAATAAAGGGCATTCAAATAGAAAAGAAGAAGTCAAATTGTCCCTGTTTGCAGACAACATGATCGTATATTTAGGAGACCCCATCATCTCAACCCAAAACCTCCTTAAGCTGACAAGCAACTTCAGCAAAGTATTAAGATACAAAATCAATGTGCAGAAATCACAAGCATTCCTATACACCAACAACAGACAAACAGAGAGCCAAATCATGAGGAAACTCCCATTTACAATTACTACAAAGAGAATAAAATACCTAGGAATACAACTAACAAAGGATGTAAAAGATCTCTTCAAGGAGAACTACAAACCACTGATCAAGGAAATAAGAGAGGCCACAAACAGATGAAAAAACATTCCATGCTCATGGTTAGGAAGAATCAAGATTGTGAAAATGGCCATACTGCCCAAAGTAATTTATAGATTCAATGCTGTCCCCATCAAGCTACCCTTGACTTTCACAGAACTGGAAAAAAACACTTTAAATTTCATATGGAACCAAAAGAGAGCTTACATAGACAAGACAATCTTAAGCAAAAAGAAGAAAGCTGGAGGCATCATGTTACCTGACTTCAAATTATACCACAAGACTACACTAATCAAAACAGCATGGTACTGATACCAAAACAGAGATATAAACCAATGGAATAGAACAGAGGCCTCGGAAGCAATGCCACACATCTACAACCATCTGATCTTTGACAAACTGGACAAAAACAAGCAATGGGGAAAAGATTCGCTGTTTAATAAATGGTGTTGGGAAAAGTGGCTAGCCATGTGCAGAAAGCAGAAACTGGACCCCTTCCTTACACCTTATACAAAAATTAACTCCAGATGGATTAAAGATTTAAACATAAGAACTAACACCATAAAAACCCTAGAAGAAAACATAGGCAACACCATTAAGGACATAGGCACAGGCAAGGACTTCATGACTAAAACACCAAAAGCAACAGCAACAAAAGCCAAAATAGACAAATGGGATCTAATTAAACTTAAGAGCTTCTGAACAGCAAAAGAAACAATCATTAGAGTGAACTGGCAATCAACAGAATGGGAAAAAATTTTTGCAATCTACCCATCTGACAAAGGGTTAATATCCAGAATCTACAAAAAATTAAAGCAGATTTACAAGAAAAAAACAAACAAACTCATTCAAAAGTGGGCAAAGGATAAGAACAGACACTTTTCAAAGGAAGACATTTATGCAGCCAACAAACATATGAAAAAATACTCATCATTATTGGTCACTAGAGAAATGCAAATCAAAACCACATTGAGATGCCATCTCACGCCAGTTAGAATCGTGGTCATAAAAAAATCTGGAGACAACAGATCCTGAAGAGGATGCGGAGAAAAAGGAACATTTATACATTGTTGGTGGGAGCGTAAATTAGTTCAACCATTATGGATGACAGTGTGGCCATTCCTCAAGGATCTAGAAATAGAAATTCCATTTGACCCAGCAATCCCATTACTGGGTATATACCCAAAGGATTATAAATCATTCTCTTATAAAGACACATGCACACGTATGTTTGTTACAGCACTGTTTATGATAGCAAAGACCTATGACCAACCCAAACGCCCATCAATGATAGACTGAACAAAGAAAATGAGGCAAATATACACCATGGAATACTATGCAACCATAAAAAACGATGAGTTTGTGTCCTTTGTAGAGACATGGGTAAATCTAGAAACTATCATTCTCAGCAAACTGACACAAGAACAGAAAACCAAACACTGCATGTTTTCACTCATAGGTGGGTGATGAACAGTGAGAACACTTGGGCACAGGGAAGGGGACAACACTCACTGGGCTAGGTTGGGGGTGGAGGGAATGGGAGGGGAGGGACAGCAGGGGGCAGGGAGGATGGGGAGGGATAACACTGGGAGAAATGCCTGATGTAGGCGATGGGGTGGGGGGGTGATCAGGGGGATGGAGACAGCAAACCACCATGGCATGTATGTACCTACACAACAATCCTGCAGGATGCAGGATGTGCACATGTGCCCCAGAGCCCAAAGTACAATTTAAAAAATGCAAAGAAAAAAATCCACACAATGGTGACATTCATTTTTGTATATCTGGCACAAAGTCCAAAGTAGGAACTCAATAAATGTTGAATTATTGATAGTGAATGAAATCAACCAACTAACCAAGTGCTAGATTGTGTGGTACTGACTCTAGAATTGAAATAGACTGGAAAGGAAATTCATAATGGACTGGGGTAGTAGCAAAACTTCTGAATAAGGTGAGCTGAGTCTAGAAAAATGAGAACGATTTGAATTATTATGCAGGAAAACTGAAGTCCCATCGGGCAGAAGGGATACCATGGGCAGGCCCAGAGCCTCTGCTGAGGCCCCCTTTGCAGCTCCAGCTCCCATCCTTCCTCCATGGCTGCTGCTTTACAGGCTTTTGCCCTGAGCCCATCGCTTCTGATCTGATTTGCCCTACCCTTGAGCTCTGTCCAACTAGTTCTCAGAATGTCTTGAAGTTGGCCTCTTTGGATTAACCAGGAATGCCTCTCTCCTTTGGTGTGGAGTGGAAAAACAAACAATGTGTGTCCTATGGATAATTCTGGGTTTTTGCAAGTAAAGTAATAAATTATTCTAAATGGGGCAGAAATGATGACGAATATCTCCCACTCCCAAGCAGCTGTGAAGATGGCTTCCCATGGAGATTTTGGCAATTGAGAGACCCTCTCCAAACTTTGAGAAAGACATTCCGAGCAGGTCCTCACAACAACCTTTCACTTCCCCTTACACCTCGGCCAAAATATCGGGGCCAATGTAAACCCAGCCTTCTCAGACCTTGGCGACTGGGGCTCAACACAAAACGCTGGGTTCCTCCATACACAGAGGTTTTGTTTTCCAGTGTCAGAAAGGCATCTTCTAGCTCAGGTTTCCTATAGCGTTTCCAGCTTGGCTCCTGTCAGAGATTCCCTTGGTCAGAGTCACTTGGTAATTTGTCTCATGATAGGTAGAGCTGCCCCATATCAGAGCTATGAATTGGTTGGGTTTTTAGAAAAATTCCTTATCTCCAGTTGTGGGAAAAAATTGTTGATTGTGGTATCCTTCATCTAACCGACTACTTTTTTATTCTGAAAAAGGCTCCTAATGCCGCAGCATTGTGTGTCAGAGTCTTGTCCTCTTTGATTCTGTTTTTCAGGAACAATAAGAGACACGGAGAGCCCTGCTCAGTAGCAGAGCCGCTCTTCTGCAGCACAGCTCACTTTTGTAGGAAAAAGAGTGATTTTGCTTTGTATAGGGTTGTTTGCTTACTGCTCTCCTGAGCCAGCAGTCTCGTCCTTGATAGAAAAGAGGAGCTGCCAGCCACTCTGTTATCTCATGAAAAAGACAACTGCAAACTATGTCAGCATACAGTGCCTTATATTTCTACAATAGCATTTCTGCCCTTCAAGAGCAAAGAAGTGCAAAGAAGATCCTAAGAAAGAAGTGAAGGAACAAGGACGAAGTATGAAAGTTTAACTAGTCTGAGAAGGAGGCAGACGGGGGCCAAATCCTGCAGTGGGAAATACAGTCTTGAGGTTTGGGTACCAGTCTTCAATAAAATACTTCCTTGTGAGGACCGAAAGTCTTTTCCCTGTGGATTGTAAAAACCCTGGGTCTATAAATCCAATGTTTTCATGGCCAAAATCCTGATTTTTTTTTTGTATAATAGTTTTAAAAACTCACTCTGTCACAAGAACAGATACAAAACAATAATGCAGGAAAAAGATATGGATCTGGAGAAAATAAATTTTTATTACCAAGATCAGAGCATCCATTTGTATGGATCGATCATCCAACTCTGGCTAATTTTACTTCCTGTCTAGGGCACTTTTTCTGGGTTAAACTGTGGGATGGGAGTCTTAACATTTGATAGGCCTGCTTCCCTGAAGTTCCCAGATTGCCCACATGAAAGCTGTCGCATGTGCCAGCCCTCCACTGAAGAAGGCACAGGTTCAGGACCTGGCACCATGCAGCTGAGTGGCACTGCTCCCAGAACTCTCATCCAATAAAGAGCCATTGTGGGATCTGGACCCTACAATATGCAGGACAAACGACTGAAATTTAAAGCACAATGCATGTGAGTAGAAACAGAAACTTGAATGGAGTGGTAATCACTTCCTTAGTGCGGATCATATTATTTTTCATGGGACTTCATTCTGTAATTCAGTCCTTGCCCAGGGTAATAGTATAGATTTCCATTTATCAGTTGATAAGTGAGAATGATTACTGTGATAGCCATTAAGCAATGCAGGTTATCAGCGGTGGTGAGGAAGAAAAGTGGAAAATTGTGGGAAGGGATTGGCACTCATCAGAAAGAGACAAAAACACATGGAAAGAGATGGAAGTGCTGATTCTCTGTTTGTGATCAATACAAGCTACAGTTCAGCTGTTGAGGAATTTGAGACTGTGTTTACTGGTATAAGAAACTAAGGCCCAGGTCTTCAAAATAGCTGTGATTTCTATGTGAGAATGAGGGATGAGGCACGAAGTGGGGTTAGAGCCAGGGGAAAAGGTCGAGCTTAAAGGGATTGCTGTACAGCCGACACCCAATGTGAGCATGAGTGCTTAGATAGTTAACGCTTAAATCCAAATACCAAGAGGCTGAGTGGAGTCAGGGCACTAATTCAGGCTGAACCATAGTTTCCATCAGGGTGATATAGTCTGACTGTTTATACAACAACCAACCTCACTACATTAAAAACCAAAAAAAAAAAAAAAAAAAGCAAAAAACAAAACAGATGCTGCTCTTCGTTAAGCTTTCTCAAACAAATAAATACGAAGGGACAGTAGAATGAGATTTTATAGACCAAATGGAAAATGCTCTTGCAATTGGACAATTTATTGCATTCCACATTCCTCTGTTTTAGAAACAGGTTTTTCTATCTCTAAGCCAACTATATTTTTAGCTAATCAGTTTTGACCAGAAACATGGTCTGTCTCAAATAACCTTCTTTCTTTACTATCTGGAGCCTGGAATTGGTCACAATTTCTTAACAAAGTTACTTGGTCTACTTATTTTCAGACATAATATAACTATCAACTAACATATGTCTATATACATGTACCATTTGAATGAAAACATCCTCATATCTGTGAAAGCATACAAATATTTCAGCTCAAAGGCCATTTGAGTCAAAGCCAAGTTACAATTTTTCATGTGTCTACTTGGCTAGCATGGTTCTACCCCATAAGTAATCTGCAATGTTGGTAGGTTATTTTAAATGCGTGTCAGTAGTTTCTTTCCATTTATGACATTATGCTTTTGTAATGGATACATCGTTTCTGGTTGAAAAATATAAATAAATATTTCATCCAGCATTGAATTCTCTTGTATTATCAACTCACCAGAATTAAGCAAAATAATAGATTTGAGGCACACAAACTCCTCTCCCTGCAGATTCATCATGCGGAACCGAGATGATGTAGCCAGCAACATGTCAAAGATCTCCACCATGCCCTCTACACATTTTCCCTGGTTCCTATTCAAACATAACAACAACAAAAAAAGATTAAAAACCAGAAAATCTTCCACAAGACATGAAAGGGTTCACATTCATAAAAATCTACTGGTTCTAAATCTTTAACAAAAAACTATTGTCTTCATGGAGCATGAACATTCATTTGAATTCTAGAAGGTAAGACAAAAAATAATTTCCCATCAATAAAACATTCTCATTTCAACTTCTTAGAAGAGGTAGATAGTTCATTCCTCAAGTCAGCAATGTTAAATATGGAATTCTTCAACCTATGAGTAATTGAAAATGATTAAGACTTGGGTAAATGATTTCTCTAATACATGTCTATTGATCTGCTACTATATTCTAGACAATGTGGTAGCTCTAGGAATAAAAACAATGCCTCAGCTCAAGATGCTCATGGCCTGAACCAATATAACAAGTCCTGATAGATGTGTTTTGTAGTGTTTTTGAAATACAAGAACAACTACAATAATTATGGCTGGGCTGAGCTAATTGGTTTGTAGGAGATGGTATGTAAGGATTCACCTAATAGGTGGTATTAGAGTGGACACTTTAAGATAATGTAAGGTTTCATCAAGCAGAGGTGTGAATGCCTCCTTGGAAGAGGGTCCTAAACATGGGAGGAGGAGCAGCATGAAGGAACATAGAGTGGTGTGTTGGAGGTCAGGAGATGTCAGAGAAAATGTCAAATCATGACATTCTTAGAAGTTCAGGCTTTTAACTTTGGCATCAAGAATTAAACATTAGTAGTTGCAACTATTAAATAAGCAAACCAAAGGTTTGTAACATGTAGTATTTAAAAACGTGTGTCTGTATCTTTTCCACAGGGTTGGTGAAGAATTTTAGTGAGATATTACACATGAAAGGAATGCATTTTTTTTTAAGCACAAGTTAAATTTTGGCACAATGTGTTTCAGGGAGTCAGAAACAAGTTAAAATATTCTATGCATGCACAAGTATGTATTTGTGAAATATATAAACATTTAAAATATGAACACTAAACACATTGTTTAGCACCTTGTTTTGTTTCTAGTTAATAGATCTTGGAGTTCTCCATGAACTTCTTTTGACAGCTCAATATGTTTTTACCAAACAGAATGCTCAGCTTTCTTTAATTACTTTTTTCTTGGGTGACATTTGTTTGATTTCAAGTATTTTGTTGTTACAGACATTTCATTCAATGACTATCCTTATGTTTATGTCTTTGGATATGTGTACAGATAGCTATAGAATAAATTCTTAGAAGTAGAATTGCTAGATAAAAGGGCTTATATATTTTAAATTTTGATAGTTCAAACATTGCTTCCAAATAGCTGGTACGATAGACTGTTGATAGAATATATCGGCACAGGCTTTCTCTGTACTGCCTGCTCTTGTCTTTTGACCATATTTTTCTGTTATTTGTCATTTTCACATAGATTTTTAAGAGTTCTTTAAATATTACAGTAATAAGCCATTTGTTATATGTATTTTTAATTGTTTTTCTTATGGTTTTTTATGTTTTTTCTTCTGATTTTGTTTCTGGTGGCTTATTCTGAAAAACATTTAATAGAGAATTAAATGTATCAAACTTTTCATTTATGGCTGTAGAACATTATGTCTTGCTTTAAAAGGTCACTCTCTCAATAACATATAAAAATTATCTTATATTTCCTTTTAGTATCCTTCCATCTTTTTATGTTATATCTTTGATCTTCTGGGGTTTATTCATTTTCATAACAATTTTATTGAAAGATAATAACATAATATATCATTTGCCCATTTAAAGAGTGTGATTCAATGGATTTCAGTATATTCACAGTGTCGTGCAACCATTTTTGGGGGGTTTATTTTGGTGTAAGGTATGAGAAAAAGATCCAATTAATATTTTTTCAAGTAGTTCATTAGTTTTCTATCTTTTTCACAGATTTTTTTTCTTTGACTTAAAAAATGTTGATTACTTCTGATATATTCATTTACTTCGAAGTGACCTCCAAGATTAGCATTATTATTTCCATTTTCCAAATGATGGAACTAGGACTTAAGCTTTTTAGCGTTAAATCACATTGCTTATCAACCAAAAGAAAGAATTCCAACAAGATCTTCTCTGTCTTTAATTCTCTCTCTCTTTTAATTCCTTCAAATATTCCAGTAGAGGAATATTTTTATTCCTCTACTGAGAGTCTATAACATGCTAGTCCTTAAGTTCAATATTAGAGTACAGAGAAGAAAACCATGGGCACTGTCAATCAGAAGATCTAGAATGGGAACAAGACAGACGAGGAGAAAGCCACATGCAAGACACAGGAAAAAGTCTAGAAAGAAGGCTTTTGCATCTAACGTCAGTCTCCCCAGATGCAACCCATCTCAATGTTGAAGCAATTGTCATCCTATTTCCAAATAGAGTTAAATGAGGTTTTTATGCGAAGTGCTTAGAATGGAGTGTGGCACACAGTAAGGGCCATCTTTAAGTATTACCTACAGGTATACTGACAAATACATGGCTATATCAAGGGAGAGGTTGGCCTTTTAACTTGAAGGAGTCAGAAAGAAACTGCCATGTGCATTTTGCTTTGACTGTAAAAATCTGGATGCATAGAAGCTCTATAGAAACAGAGCAGAAACTTCAAGAGCTATTCTGTCCAACATGCTGACAGGGGCTGACAGAGTGCTCACACCAAAGGCTCCAGTGGCGTTGAGTGGGGAGAGCATACTAGAAGTGGGTTTTCTTGTCATAGAGTTGAATTTTTTTAAGTAGTTCATCTTCTTTCTAGTGAAAAAATAAACAAGGAGAGGGGAAAATGTTTGGAGGATGAAGCTTTAAAAATAACAACTCATAGCCAAAATAGAGAAATGTTCCTTTCTCAGTATAAAGTCTCTGTTTACTTAACAGATTGCACACTGGCAGGGGAGGAAGTCTCAGTGTGGGAGGGAGCCTGTGTTCACCTGCTGTGAGCAAAAGTTCAGTTCAGAAACTGAAAAAGTGAGACTTCACAGTTCTTCTTTCTTCTTGCCCCTTTCAATTGTCTCCCATAGTTTCCCATGAAGAGCTCGTTCTTAACTCTTCCAGCAGGAGTGTGTTTTTCTCAGCCTCTTCTCACTTGATATCCTGTTTTTCCTAACCAGCAATTATTACCTGTCAACAATATAATGCTTGTTCTATGGCATAAATTAGGAGCTGTAGACTGTGCCCTCAGGGATGGTGTATACCCAAACTCTCAATTCAGTTCTCGTGTGTGTGTGTGTGTGTGTGTGTGTGTGTGTGAGAGAGAGAGAGAGAGAGAGAGAGAGAGCATGTGTATGTTCCTTTTGAAGATGTGGAGGGGCATATGTTGACTATTAATCATACATATATTATGATAGGAAGACCCCAGAGCCCACCTTCCATGCAAACATATGTGCTTCATGTTTTGATGGTGTACTTCTGAACTTTGAGGACTTCTGGGGGGATATTCAATGCAATGAAGCTGCACTCTTCTAAGCAGTGCTGTTTAGAGGCAAGAAGAAATTTATGCTTCTATCTTCTTAAGAATAAAATTACCTTGTTTTTCAATGGGAGCTATTCGGTTGAAGCACTTCTGCTAATCAACTGTTTGTACAATAAATAAAACTTACGTACTTTAATGACTCTGATTATAGTTTTGCTAAAGTATGCAAATATTGTCTGAATCTCAATGACTGGTTGATTATGTGGTACTTGTGGATCTCTCACTAGCATTATTACAAGGTGAAAATGCTTGCCACATGAGCTAGTGAAAAGTGATTTGTCAACCTACAGTCTGGCACAAATCTATGTGGACTTTGAAGATTAGATAGATATTTGTCATCTGCCTGAGGCAAAGACACCTTCAGTGTCTACTGAGGTCATTATGCATTGTGGTCGGGGCTTCATTTTCAAAGTCTAGCCATAATATTCTACACTAACTTCAAGGGGCAAATCAGACTAGAGCATTTAGCTCAATTTCAGTGGATATGGATGGATCAATGGGATCAGAAATAGGGTTATTACTAAGAATCTGGAGGTAACATGACTATAAAAGACAAGATTAGTCTAAATCCATGAGGTGTTCCTGAGGCTGAGAAGCACACGGGGTAAGGAAAAAACAAGATTTATTTTTAAAGAAGTAAGTACACAGTTCCAGTCATAGATCAGGAGTAGTTTATCAAGCAGACCAGCCTATGACTCCTACTGTGAGACGTGACAGCCTGCAGTGATGAACTCCTCCATGGATTATGTCAGTCTGGTTTTCAGAGCATCTCAAAATCCCCTTGTGGAGAGCCTTGTTCTGCTACTTATCCTCTTCAAATGTGGTCCATCTGCACTTAAGTAATGGGGGAAAGAACCAGACTTCAGAGAGCATTTGCTCATGGCATGTTCTGGAAGTTTCTTCTCTATAAAAATAAAAGCCTGTTTTTCAGAAGACCTAAGGATCTCTTCCTCAACATGGAAAATAAAGAGCTCTAATAAGGGTGTGCAGACTAACCCTTCACTTGTATACTTTCAAAAATATGCCTTACAAAATGTAAAGTTACCATTAGCATCTTTTTGTATAAAAGGAAACTGATAAATGGAAACTGAGAAAACCCAGCAGATCAACATAAGACATTTAATTTAGCTGTCCTGAAGAAAAATACAATATGGTTTTAAAAAGTTAACAAATTAAGATGCTGTTCAAAATCAATAGTGGCAAAATTAGATGCATTTAAAGAGCTTCTTCATCTTCAATGCTACAAAATCTCTCAGCATGTGCTCAAAATGCTGAGACTCCATAAATATTTATATGATCAAGAGGTTTACATATGCAGCTCTGAAGTATGGAAGAAAGTGATGAAGATGGAAAATTGTAACTGATATATCCTGAAAGATGCAAAATTTAAAATGAAAGTTGTAGAGACTCTTGAGTCCAGCTGCCCAGGTTCAAATCTTGATGCCACTATTTACAAACTTTGTGACCTTGAATCAATTACTTAAACTCTGTGTGTCTGAATGAGTATACAGACAGAAACACCACATTGTACTGCAAGTTGCAATTAAGCCATTGAGAGGTGATGGTTACAAATAATTAAGCCACTGGGATTTTATGGTTGCTTGATACAGCAGCTAGCCCATGTCAATTAATAAAGTAATTGGTACTGGAAGTGAATATTACTATGAAAAATGCTTACTTCCTAATGCCAGGTAAGTAAGAAAACACAGTAAGTTAGGGAGCCCTTTCTAATACTGCAAAATATCTTCTCTGAAAGAGCTTGGAAGATAGGCTACATGCCTGGGGAAGTGGTCAGAATGAGACCGATAGTGTGTGGTGGACACTCTGGCAGCCACTCACCATGTATTGCAAGAAAGACATGAGATCAGTCAAGAACTGAATAGTTCTCAAGCAAAAATGGAAGGGAATGGAGTAAAATCAAATATAAATGGTCTTACAGGATTAGAAGAACCAACTGTTTTCGGCCATGAAATATTAAGAGATGAAATTTAAAAGGGTCTTGAGCATGAAAGACCAAGTAAAATTTCTTAGTTGACAAACTAATTCAGTCTTGTGGCAAAGGGTGATACCAGAAGGGTATTTCCTCCCCATCCAAGCTGATTATTCCAAATAGTCTCAAGGGAGTCACCACTAGTGTGTGGTAGACACTCTGGCAGCCATTAGTAAGGTATTGCAAGAAAGATATGAGTTCAGGCAAGAACCGAATGGTTCTCAAGCAAAAATGGAAGGGAATGGAGCAAGATCAAAGATAAATGGTCTTACAGCATTGGAAGAACCAACTGTTTTTGGCCGTGAAATATTAAGAGATGAAATCCAAGCTTATTATTTCAAGTAGTCTCAAGGGAGTCACCATTAAGTCACGAGGGAAAGGCTGAAGCACTATGAGGCAAACAAGAATATCAGGCTTGTTGGCAAGGACATGGCGAAAAGCCAGCCCTTACACACTATCATTGGATATGTAAATTACTACAACCATTATGGAAATACTACAGAGGATCCCCCCCCAAATTAGAAATATAATTACCGAGGAGAGGACTGAAGATGGCGCAGTGAGAACAACCCAGGATTGAAGCTCTTGGTGAATGTGTGGAGAGGGTGAGTCAGGGCCACATTTCCAGACGGATCTTTGTTGCCCACAGAAAGAGGAAATTCCCAGGTATAAAAGAAACGTGGGACACCAGGCAGAGGTTTTGGCTGGTGCAGCTGGCAGCCGGTGCGGCCGGTGGCCGGTGCTGTAGCGCAGGAACACTCCACAGTGCTCCGCACAAAGCGCACTGGTCTCGGTGCCCTGTTGAACCGGCAATCTGAAACTTATGAGGGCTGAACTTGAGACTGAATGGGACTTGGACAGTGAGCCAGCCCAGGAGATTCCAGGGAAGCAGCGTTTGGGGTAGTGCAGTGGGACAAACAAAACGATGATTCAAAATGCTCCCGGTGGAGAGGATCCCTGAGGGCACAGCTGAACCCAGTAGGGTGCAGCTCCATGGGGTAGGGGCGTCCGCCATCACTGAGGCAATCCGCCCCTACTGAGGTACACGCCCATTGCTGATGCAGCCTGCCATTGCCGAGGCAACCCGATACAACAGAGAGACTCTGCCGCAGGGCGTAGCCCGTGGCAGCAGGGCAGAGACCGCAGCAGAAGGGCAGAGCTTGCAGCAACAGGGTGAACCTCACACCAGCAGGGCGGCACCTCGGCAGGCAAATAGTGACTAGACTGCCTCCTAGCTGGGCAGGACAGCACAACGGACACTCACAAAGAAAGCCCCAACCCCCCCAAGACAGAGCATCTGAGAAAAAAAGGTTTTTTTTTATGAGTTCTGTTGCAGCAGAATTAAACATAGCAGCCTATCAGCCCTGAATGAACAACAGAGCTCACAGCTCAGCGCTTGAGCTCCTATAAAGTACAGACTGTCTCCTCAAGCGGCTCCCTGACCCCTCTATATCCAGAAGACTGACATTTGGCAGGCATCATTCTGGGACAAAGATAGCAGAAAAAGAAACGGGTAGCATCCCTCACTGTTCTGCAGCTGCTATAGGGGCACCCCAGACAAGCAGGGCCTGGAGTGGACCTCAGCAGTCGCCCAGTGGAGGGGCTAGACTGGTAGAAGGAAAACCAAGTAACAGAAATACTTCATCATCAACAATCTGGGCATCCACTCAGAGACCCAATTGAAAAGTCAGCAACTACACAGACGACAGGTGGATAAATCCACAAAGATGGGAAGTAACCAGTGCAAAAAGGAGGAAAACACCCGAAACCAGAACACCTCGCCTCCTAGAAAGGACCAAAACTCCTCACCAGCAAGGGAACAAAGCTGGACGGAGAATGACTGTGACAAAATGACAGAATTAGACTTCAGAAGGTGGATAATGAGAAACTTTTGTGAGCTAAAAGAACATGTTTTAAATCAATGCAAAGAAACTAAGAACCTTGAAAAAAGATTCGAGGAAATGATAACAAGAATGGATAACTTAGAGAGGAATATGAATGAATTAAAGGAGCTGATAAACACAATACGAGAACTTTGCGAAGCATGCACAAGTTTCAACAGCTGAATTAACCAAGCAGAAGAAAGGATATCAGAAGTCGAAGATCAACTCAATGAAATAAAACGAGAAACCAAGATCAGAGAAAAAAGCACAAAAAGGAATGAACAAAGTCTCCAAGAAATGTGGGACTATGTGAAGAGACCTAACCTACATTTGATAGGTGTACCAGAATGTGACGAAGAGAATGAATCCAAGCTGGAAAATACTCTTCAGGACATTATCCAAGAAAATTTCTTCCACCTAGCAAGACAGGCCAACACTCAAATGCAGGAAATACAGAGAACACCACAAAGATATTCCGCAAGAAGAGCAACCCCCAAGGCAAATAATCATCATATTCAACAAGGTTGAAATAAAGGAAAAAATACTAAGGACAGCCAGAGAGAAAGGTCGGGTCACCCACAAAGGGAAGCCCATCAGACTCACAGCAGATCTCTCAGCAGAAAGTCTACCAGCCAGAAGAGAGTGGGGGCCAATATTCAACATCCTTAAAGAAAAGAACTTTCAACCCAGAATTTCATATCCAGCCAAACTGAGCTTCAGAAGTGAAGAAAAAATAAAATCCTTTGCGAACAAGCAAGTACTCAGAGATTTTGTCACCACCAGGCCTGCTTTACAAGAGCTCCTGAAAGAGGCATTACACATAGAAAGGATCAACCAGTACCAGCCATTCCAAGATCACACTAAATGCTAAAGAGCATCAACATAATGAAGAATCTACAACAACTAACGGTCAAAACAGCCAGCTAGCATCAAAATGGCAGTATCAAATTTACACATAACAATATTAACCCTAAATGTAAATGGACTAAATGCACCAATCAAAAGACACAGACTGGCAAATTGGATAAAAATCCAAAACCCATCAGTGTGCTGTATCCAGGAAATCCATCTCACATGCAAGGATACACAAAGGCTCAAAATAAAGGGATGGAGGAAGATTTACCAAGCAAATGGACAGCAAAAAAAAGCAGGAGTTGCAATTCTCATCTCTGATAAAATAGACTTTAAAGCAACACAGATCAAAAGAGACAAAGAAGGCCATTACATAATGGTAAAAGGATCGATACAACAAGAAGAGCTAATGATCCTAAACATATATGGACCCAATACAGGAGCACCCGGATACATAAGGCAAGTTCTTAATGACTTACAAAGAGACTTAGACTCCCACACAATAATAGTGGGAGACTTTAACACTCCACTGTCAATATCAGACAGATCAACCAGACAGAAAATCAACAAGGATATCCAGGGCTTGAACTCAGACCTGGAGCAAGCAAACCTGATAGACATTTATAGAACTCTCCACCCCAAATCCACAGAATATACATTCTTCTCAGCACCACATCACACCTACTCTAAAATTGACCACATCATTGGAAGTAAAGCACTCCTCAGGAAATGCAAAACAACTGAAATCATAACAAACAGTCTCTCAGACCATAGTGCAATCAAGTTAGAACTCAGAATTCAGAAACCAACCCAGAACCACACAGCTTCGTGGAAACTGAACAACTGGCTCTTGAATGTTGACTGAATAAACAATGAAATGAAGGCAGAAATAAAGAAGTTCTTTGAAACCAATGAGAATGAAGACACAACATGCCAGAATCTCTGGGATTCATTTAAAGCAGTCTCTAGAGGAAAATATATAGCAATAAGTGCCCATATGAGGAGAATGGAGAGATCCAAAATTGACACCCTATCATAAAAATTGAAAGAGCTAGAGGAGTAAGATCAAAAAAACTCAAAACCCAGCAGAAGACAAGAAATAACTAAGATCAGAGCTGAATTGAAGGAGATAGAGACACGAAAAACCCTTCAAAAAATCAATAAATCCAAGAGCTGGTTTTTTGAAAAGATCAACAAAATAGACAGACCACTAGCCAGATTGATTAAAAAGAAAAGAGAGAACAACCAAATAGATGCAATAAAAAATGATAAAGGGGAAATCACCACAGATTCCACAGAAATTCAAACCATCATCAGAGAATATTACAAACAACTCTATGCACATAAACTAGTAAACCTGGAAGAAATGGATAAATTCCTGGACTCCTGTGTCTTCCCAAGCCTAAACCAGGAGGAAGCTGAAACTATGAATAGACCAATAACAAGGTCTGAAGTTGAGGCAGCAATTAAGACCCTACCACACAAAAAACGCCCAGGTCCAGATGGGTTCACCGCCGAATTCTACCAGACACACAAAGAGGAGCTGGTACCATTCCTTCTGAAACTATTCCAAATAATCCAAAAAGAGGGAATTCTTCCCGAATCATTTTATGAGACCAATATCATCCTGATACCAAAACCCAGCAGAGACCCAACAAGAAAAGAAAACTTCAGGCCAATATCCATGATGAACATAGATGCAAAAATATTCAATAAAATATTGGCAAGTCGATTGCAACAGCAAATCAAAAAACTTATCCATCATGATCAAGTAGGATTCATTCCGGGGATGTAAGGCTGGTTCAACATACGCAAGTCTATAAACATAATTCACCACATAAACAGAACCAAAAACAAAAACCACATGATTATCTCAATTGATGCAGAGAAGGCATTTGACAAAATTCAACAGCCCTTTATGCTAAAAACCCTCAATAAACTCGGCATCGATGGAACGTATCTCAAAGTAATAAAAGCTATTTATGACAAACCAACAGCCAATATCATACTGAATGGGCAAAAACTGGAAGCATTCCCTTTGAAATCCGGCACTAGACAAGGATGCCCTCTTTCACCACTTCTATTCAATATAGTACTGGAAGTTCTAGCCAGAGCAATCAGGCAAGAAAAAGAAATAAAGGGTATTCAAATAGGAAAGGTGGAAGCCAAATTGTCTCTATTTGCAGACGACATGATAGTATACCTAGAAGACCCCATTGCCTCAGCCCAAAAACTCCTGAAACTGATAAGCAACTTCAGCAAAGTTTCAGGATATAAAATCAATGTGAAAAATCACAAGCATTCCTCTACACCAATAACAGACTTAAAGAGAGCCAAATCAAGAACGAACTGCCATTCACAATTGCTACAAAAAGAATAAAATACCTAGGAATACAACTCACAAGGAACGTAAGGGACCTCTTCAAGGAAATCTACAAACCACTGCTCAACGAAATAAGAGAGGACACAAACAGATGGAGAAACATTCCATGTTCATGGTTAGGAAGAATTAATATCGTGAAAATGGCAATACTGCCCAAAGTAATTTACAGAATCAACGCTATCCCCATCAAGCTACCATTGACTTTCTTCACAGAACTGGAAAAAACCACCATGAACTTCATATGGAACCAAAAGAGAGCCTGCATAGCCAAGTCAATTCTAAGCAAAAAGAACACAGCGGGGGGGGGGGGGGGCATCACACTACCAGATTTCAAACTATACTACAAGGCTACAGTAATCAAAACAGCATGGTACTGGTACCAAAACAGAGACATAGACCAATGGAACAAAACAGAGGCATTGGAGCAACACAACATATCTACAACCATACAATCTTTGATAAACCTGACAAAAACAAGCAATGGGGAAAGTATTTCCTGTTTAACAAATGGTGTTGGGAAAACTGGCTAGACATGTGCAGAAAGCAGAAACTGGACCCCTTCCTGACACCTTACACTAAAATTAACTCCAGATGGATTAAAGACTTAAACATAAGACCTGGCACCACAAAAACCCTAGAGGAAAATCTAGGCAAAACCATCCAGGACATAGGAGTAGGCAAGGACTTCATGAACAAAACACCAAAAGCATTGGCAACAAAAGCCAAAATAGACAAATGGGACCTAATCAAACTCCACAGCTTCTGCACAGCAAAAGAAACAGTCACTAGAGTGAATCGGCAACCAACAGAATGGGAAAACATTTTTGCAGTTTACCCATCTGACAAAGGGCTGATATCCAGAATTTACAAAGAACTCAAACAGAGTTACAGGAAAAAAACAAACAAGCCCATTCAAAATTGGGCAAAGGATATGAACAGACACTTTATGAAAGAAGACATATATGCGGCCAACAATCATATGAAAAAATGCTCATCATCACTGGTCAGCAGAGAGATGCAAATCAAAACCACATTGAGATACCATCTCACGCCAGTTAGAATGGCGATCATTAAAAAATCTGGAGACAACAGATGCTGGAGAGGATGTGGAGAAAAAGGAACACTTTTACACTGTTGGTGGGAGTGTAAATTAGTTCAACCATTGTGGAAGACAGTGTGGCGATTCCTCAAGGCCTTAGAAATAGAAATTCCATTTGACCCAGCAATCCCATTACTGGGTATATATCCAAAGGACTATAAATCATTCTACTATAAGGACACATGCACACGAATGTTCATTGCAGCACTGTTTACAATAGCAAAGACCTGGAATCAACCCAAATGCCCATTGATGATAGACTGGATTGGGAAAATGTGGCACATATACACCATGGAATATTATGCAGCAATCAGAAATGATGAGTTTGTGTTGTTTGTAGGGACATGGATGAATCTGGAGAACATCATCCTCAGCAAACTGACACAGGAACAGAAAATGAAATACTGCATATTCTCACTCATAGGCGGGTGATGAAAAATGAGAACACATGGACACAGGGAGGGGAGTACTAAACATCGGGGTCTATTGGGGGGAAAAGGGGAGGGCCAGCGGGAGGGGGAGCTGGGGAAGGATAGCCTGGGGAGAAATGCCAAATGTGGGTGAAGGGGAGAAAGGAAGCAAAACACACTGCCATGTGTGTACCTATGCAACTGTCTTGCATGTTCTGCACATGTACCTCAAAACCTATAATGCAATAAAATTTTTTTTTTAAAAAGAAATATAATTACCATTTAATCCAATAATCCCACTACTGGTAGATATCCAAAGGCGATGAAATCAATATGTTGAAGAGATATCTGTACTCCCAAGTTCATTGTAGCACTGTTCACAATAGCCAAGACATGGAATCAATGTGGGTGACCATCAACAGATGAGTGGAATAAAGAAAATCTGGTATATTTGTACAATGGAATGCTATTCACTCTTTAACGAGAAGAAATCCTGTCATTTGCAACAACATGGATGAACCTGGAGGGTATTATGTTTGATGTTGCTTCCAAATGACCAAAGGGCTATAAGAAATGTAATTCCATAGCACCCTGCTTTACAGATTCTAATCATTTCCAATTGTCATGATTAGCAAAGGAACAAAACATGTAGCATTTTATGTGGGTCTCAAAAGGTTGACTGAGTGAGAAGGAAAGAAATTTCAGGAATTTCTAGGAAGATTAAATGGTATCAGAAAGGCCAAGAGGTGGAAGAAGAGAAGGCCTATTCAGGGAGTGAGTATTGAGTAATCTAGCTGGTAGAGTTTAATATTTGTAAAGAGAGAAAATGGCAAAGAGGGTTTAGTCAGACTGGGAAGAGTGGCTAATAAAAGGCTTCTGAGATGAAACGGGAGATAATGTACGAGGGAAGCCCATTAAGAGCTTACCAGTGGGCGACACGATCATGTAAATGCTTTTGCTGTGATTAATCTGGTATCAGTGCACAAAGGAGTGAGGGGGAGAGAGCAGAGTCTGGAAGAGACTGCAGGTAAGAGGAAGGGGAAAGAGGACATGAGACAGCACCGTGGTGATCAAGAGAAATAAGGGCTATTCTGAAAATCTTTTGTTGCTCTGAAGGAAACATCAACAGATTTCAGTGGGTGATTCTCAGCGTTAGGCAATAAGGAAGCATTTAAAGACTCCTCTGGAACTGTGTGTTAGGATGGATGGAAAGATAATTTTAAAAAAAGCAACAAATTAGCAGAAAGAGGGAAATTCAGAGGTTTGTCATTTGCTAGTAGAAAAAAACAACTTCCCTTAAAAATTGTTGAGTTTAAGATTTCACAACACTAAGTAAACATGATGACAGAACATTGAAAATGTGGGTCTGACACTTGAGAGAGAGGACAGCACTAAATGTATCAATTTGATGAGTTTTTTTTTTTTCACTAAGAGTGGGCATCTTTTCAAATAAGCTCTTTAAAATATACCTCATCTTTTAAATGGGTGCCTGGTATTTCACTGTGTTCGTATGTATTTAAGTGCTCTTATTATAGGCATTTATATTATTTCTAATTTTAAACTACAACAAATAATGTGCAATTATTCCTATACATATATTTTCTACGCTTTCAAAAGTATGCAGAAAAAAATTCCTTACATAGCAGAATCAAGGGGTAGAAACATTTAACCTTTTACTAGGCTTTGCCAAAATGCCTTCCAAAATGGTTATACCAATTTACACTGCCCCCAAGAGAGCATAAAATATCTGGAAATACAGATTTTTTAGATATTTGAATAGAAATAATTGAAACTGGGAAAGCAAGTGAGCTCACTGGGGGGAGAGAGAGAGAGAGAAACAAAGAGATTGAGAGAGATAAAAAGGGAGAGAGTTTGAGAAAGAAAGGAGGAGACAGAGAAAGAGGTTGAGAGGGAGAGAGATCAAGAAAGAGGAAGGGAGAGATGAGAGAGAGAAAGAGAATGGGAGAGAGACTGAAAAAGAGAAAGATTGAGAGAGAGATTGAGGGAGAGAAAGATTGAAAGAGGGAGGGAGGGAGACAGGAGGAAGGGGCTGGAAACTGGCCGAGGGAGGAAATTTGGGAGGAATAGCATCTCCAGTGTGAGAGGACACAGTGTGAAACCAATCAAGAGGACAAATGGTTGAATGGTCAGAGCTGTGGCCAGACAGGAGTGACCAAGACATTGAAGGTCAGAAGGTCCAAAGGAAAAGGTGGTAGAATGAGACAGACTAAGGAGGGAGTCATGGAAAATAGATGGCAGAATCAATGTCATCACAGGAGAGGAATACCTTTTTCTAACTCAAGGATATGAGAAGAAATAAATGTGAATGCAGATTCTGATAGGTTAATTTTTTAGTAAACAAATGTGATTTTTTTTGCAGAGAATATGAGAAGGTAACCTGAAGCTGGAGCCTCTAGGACCTGAGAACCATCGGTAAAAGAGGCTAGGACCCTGGGATGGGCTAAGGCACAAACTCCTTAACAATGTCCTTGGGTTTCCAGCCCTTGTCTAATCTCTTCAAGTCCGTTTCTTACTGCTCACCTTGCAGTTTATACTACAGGATACTTGTGAACAAAGGCAAGTTTTCCAGAACACTCGCCCAAGCCCTCTGCTTGGGTCACCACCGCCTACCCCACCTCACCCACATTCTGCCCGTGGATACGTCCTTCTCATCTTTCAAGGCACAGATTGGATACAGGGAAATTTCTCTGCAGTCCACTATTCTCTACTCTTCCCTGCTTTGGGTTATACACGTTTCCTCTGTGCTGTGAGACTGTCCTTTATATCAGATTTTTTTTTTCTGCAAAAGATACCACAGGGTAACTTATTTTAGGCTTTGTGGGGCCATTACAGTCCCTGTGGCATCTACTCAATTCTGATGTCTTCATGCAAAAGCAACTGTGAACAAAATGTAACCAATGATTATGACGGTATTTACTTATTTTGTAAATAAATAAAACTTTATTTACAAAAGCAGGAGCAGGCCGAATTTGTCCTGTCGCCTATACTTGGCCCACCCCTGCCTTTGATCACTGTTCTACATTCAGTGAGTTTATTGAGCACTGATAAAGTGTAGATGTGTGACCTCTCCAAATCTCACACTGAAATATGATCCCAGTGTTGGAGGTGGGGCCTGGTGGGTGGTGTTCCGGGCAGATCCCTCATGTCTGGCTTGGTGCCATCCTGAGGTAATGAGTGAGTTCTTGCTCTTTCAGTTTATGGGCGAGCAGGTTGTTTAAGGAGCCTGGAATCTCTCTTGCTCCCTCCTTTGCCATGTGAAACGCCTGCTCCCTCCTCACCTTCCACCATGAGTAAAAGCTTCCTCAGACCTTACCAGAAGTAGATGCTGGTGCCATGCTTCTTACACAGCTTGAGAAACCATGAGCCAAAGAAAACTTCTTTATAAATTACTTGGCCTCAGGTTTTCTTTTATAGCAGCACAAAATGGACAAACACAAGTTGGTAAGTATATAGTAATGACCAGGAAAGCAATGTGTCTTTCTCAAAAAGAGCTTAAAAGATATGTGGCCAGCATGGATTCCACTGGGAACCTGATGGTGTCCCCACCTGTCAAGGTCCAAGGGAAAGAGTACCCCTGGGCAGAGTCCTCAGTGGCAGCAGCTTTTACCCCAGTGTAGAGGGCCATGCCACACCCAGAGTAACACCCTCTGAGACTTCCTCTATGCCCAGCAGGTCCAAGCCCTGGTGGAGCTCTACTCGGATTGGCTAATGACTGAATGAGTTCATGTGCTTCATCTCCACAGATGACAAGAGTGAGGGCAAAAAGGGCTTGGACACCTGGGCACCTGCTACAAACTCTTCCAAGAGAAACAGAAGGAAGGCTATTCTGATGCTCTTCTGTTTGACAAAGTTAGAGCAGATCAGCTCCTATCTAACAGAAGGGAAGCCAAAACCATTGACCAACTTCTGGCTTATGAAAGCCTGAGGAAGCAGAATGAATACCCAGAAAAATGCGTTCACCTGAATAATGACATCCTGAAGACAGAGCTGGGCCTGGTGGAGTAGGACATCATCGAGATTCCTTAGCTGTTCTGCTTGGAGAAGCTAACGTCCCCTCTGACCAGCAGCCCAAGAGGCTCTTCATGAGGCCATACTTCCCTAACCTGCTGTGGATGATTGTGACAGGCAAGAACCTGGTGATCCCCATGCCTTTTGGGCCCCAAATCAAGGGCACCTGTTGCCTGGAAAAAAAGATCTGCCGCTTGCTGGAGCCTCTGGGCTTCAATGCACCTTCATCAATGACTTTGACTGCTACCTGACAGATGTCAGAGACATCTGTGCCTGTGCAGACATCTGCCAGGTGCCCTTTGCCTTCAGATAGTGAAAGACAGTACCTTAGACCCAGGCCCTGGAGCTGCCAGCTCTGCCCCAGCATGGATGTCCCACTCACCATGCAACAGCATAACTCCTTGCCCAGTAGAGGAGGCTGGAGAGTTGAGGCAACACAACCCTTTCTTCCCCATCTACCCCGACCCTCAGACCCCATAGGATGGCAGATGTTGCCAGCTTGAACCCCTGTGGGGAAAAGATGGACAAGTCTTCAGCCAAGAGGCATTTACTAAATAGCCAATAAAGCACTGGCGGTCGTGAATGCAAAAAAAAAAAAAAAATTAAAAAGCAACAACTCATGCTGGTGGAAGATAATTTTTAAAACATAAAATAAAATAAAAAAAGAAACCAAGTTGAAATTAGCGGTATGAAGGGAAATGCATGGTATTTTAATATGCCCTGGTAGTGAAAACCAGGGGCCCTCTGTGGAAGAGACGTTTGAAATGGTGTGGGACATCCACATGGACCTTACAAACATTGGGGTCTGGAGAATTGGCTTTGAGCATTGACAAGAGAGACTGCCTGAGTGCACAGAGGGAGAGGACAGATGCCATCTTGGGAAAAGACAGCCTAAGAGGAAGATGAGCCTGCAAAAGACACACAGAGGAGCAGGGGGAGGTAGAAAAGCACCAAGGAGAAAAGGTGTCACCAGGTCAAGAGGAGGCATCAATTGTGCTAATGTCTAAAGAAGTCAAGGAAGAGAAGCCTGGATTTGCAGACCAGATTGAGATCCTACTCTGTGTGTGTGTGTGTGTTTATGTGTGTGTGTGTTTATGTGTGTTTGTGTTTGTGTGTGTGTGTTTATGTGTGTGTGTTTGTGTGTGTGTGTTTATGTGTGTGTGTTTATGTGTGTGTGTATGTGTGTGTTTGTGTGTGTGTGTTTATGTGTGTGTTTGTGTGTGTGTGTGTGTGTGTGTGTGTGTGTTTGTGTGTGTGTGTGTGTGTGTGTGTTTTGTTTTGTTTTTGGCAGTATTGGGCAGCCTGGGGATGGAAGTGAAGAAAGTAGACAGTGGACGTGGCTCAAGCTGGAAAATTGGCTCTCTAGGTATGAAGAAATGTTGAGGGCGCAGACATTCTAGAAGGTAATCTTCATAGGGCTTAGGATGAAACCAGAGGAAAATGAAATTAGTAAACTGTTTATGATTAAAGAATAGAAAGTTATGTAGTAAGTATCAAAGACCAAGTAGGTTGAGTAGTAATAAGAGGTGGGAAAAGTGAAGGCTACAGAGGCTATAGTCCTAGACAGGGAGCTTCTATTCTAAGATGCTGCTGGTGGTAGAGTTTCCAGAGGTGGCATCTGCTAATGCAGAGGAGAAACCAAATAACAGAAATATAAAAGCTTAAGAACACTGAAACCTTATATCAAGGCACAATATTGTTATATCCTTTTAACAGCTGACTGACAATAGACAAAAGGCCAATTTTGAAAAATTACCCAGGACTCATTTGTTTCTGACTCTTCAACGACCTCCCGACATTGAGGTGTTTTCCTCTGCAGATGATTCTGAACAAATGCAACAATCTGAAGGTTACAAGAATGGGCTTGATGATCTCACCAGAAGGACAGCATGTCTCTCTCATGCCCAGCCTTCCTTCTGCGCACCTGTCAACACGCAAACCTAACGGGCTTGGGCAAAACTGTTTATTTGTTAATGTCCTTTAACTGTTGTGAGCTATGTATCAAGGCAAATGGGCTAAACGTATATGATGAGAACCAGCAAAAATGTCATTCCTCTAAGGGAAGGCAGTGTTTAGATAGAAAATTAAAGAAAAATGGAATAGAATTAAAACAAATAGGAGAAATTTTTCAAATATGGCCGGAGAGGATCATTATCTTAGAGTTATTCTGAAAAAATGGAGATAAAAACCATGTTGCATGATTCATTTAGAAGGATTGTATTTCAAGTGGAAATGACTTTTGGCCCGTTACCTTGATAACAGTTGGTACGAGACCAACAGCCAGTGCTGTCTTCACTGAGGGTCTGAGGAATAAACTCATGGAGTAATTTAGCAGCAGGTTAGAAATATAAAGTTCTCAGAGGCCTGTTCCCTGTCAAGCAGACCTTGCTGAAGACGCTGGGAGGTACGATTGCAGGAAAAAACTTTCAGTTCTCTGCTTTTCCTAGTTTAAATCCCTATTTCACTTAATTGCTATTTTTGTCTTTTTAAAATTTGAAACATAAAGGAATCTATGAAAGGAAGCCGACCAACAGTGGTGACCAGTGGATAGATTTCCAGTGAAATGGGGGGACAAAAGCGAAAAAGATTCTTTTTGTGTAGGGAAGCCCATACCTATAGAAAACAAAGAACGGAGTAAGTATTTCTCTCAGGGAGTGTCATCAGGGTACTTTCAGATTGAGAGAGAAAAGTTATTCTCCTTGAAAGACTTGCCTTGTTGAGGCATTAAATCCCTGACTACTCCGGGAAGGAAGAAGCTGTTACACATTATCAGGTCATCCACACACATCTATTTCCACTTCCAACCCTTTGCAGGACAAAGGCCCTCCCCAGGTCCTCTGATCACATCCCTGGCACAAAGGCAAGAGGAACCTCATTCTCTCTTCCTCCCTCTTTTTTGCAGCCTCCACAGGTGGACCTCAGCTTTACAAGAGTCACTGTGAGCCTGCCTCCAAATCCTGGTGACAGAGGACAGATAACTGATATATCCTTTACTCACCCAGAATTTAGACCCTCTCCATTGACGCTGGTACAAATAGTTATCATGGAAATGACAGAGGAAGTGTTAGATTGACCCATCGAAAAGACGTGTCTGGATTTTAGCTTGAAACATGTAGTCATATTAGCCTGTCACACAGGAGTAAGACTCCATGGAACCCCTTGCTAGTTACTTTTTTCACATCAGGAAGTGAGTCAAAAGAGTTCTTAAGCCAAGAACTCTTTATATATTTTCTTTTATATATTTTCTAATAAATAGAACAAGCCTCAACATGTCCTCTTTTCATATACTTTTGGGTGCTAAAGTGGTAAGAAAGGAGGTTAGAGTTGGTTATTACAGATGCCTCTTTCAGAATGTGTAAAACACACTTCTGGGTTTGAATGGTTTGCCAAAGAGAGATCGAATTCTACACTTCTATAGATAATGATCCACTTGAGTTTGCTTGTTCAGTTTATACAGTTTAAGAGCGAAAGTAAGTCCCTAGAGGAAAATTCTCTAATGGTTGTGCCTACTCAAATATCCAGCTGAAAGGAGATTCGATCAGTCTTTTAAAATGCCCACATCAAGTATGCACCATAAGGAAGAATATCTTAGTTATTCACTTTTTGTTTAAATGTTTTGGAATTACACAGACACAGCAATTAGAAAGTTTTTCCCCACTCTACTTAGATGAGCTAAAACGAAGCTGTTACCAATCTGTTAGCTAAAACGAAGGCAAACGAATGAAGAGAGTTCTATGTTATATATATGAGAGCAAGCTTTCTATTTTTGATACACTGACCATTGTTTTTCTGTAAAAAATACACTGAATACTTCATTTGCTCATCAACTCAGTTTTAGTTGAATACTATGTTTTAGTCCATTATATATGGCAGACTCTGTGTTAGGCATGAATGAAATAAAGATTCACTCACTTTTTTACGCAGTAGAGATTGAGTCGGAATTACCTATGTTCCAGGCACTGAGTTAAGGGCCGAGGGTTTAACAATGAGCAACATAGACACAGTTTTTGCCTTCCTACAGGGTACAGTTTAGTCAGAAAGCAGACATTAAACACACACATACACACAATGATAAAGTAAAACAAAGTTGTTAATTTGATAGGTGCCAAGAAGAAAAAGAATGGGGTTTATGAGAGAGTACAAGGGGTGTAACTTAGATGAGGGGGAGGGGGTGTCCAAGAAGCTCCCTGTGAGGGAATGACATTTAATCTCAAACTAAATAACTAGCAATTAGCCAGGAAAACAGTGGGGAAGAGTGTGCCAAGAAAAGAGACACATGTGTGGGTCTTGGAAGCAAAAAAAAAAAAAAAAAAAATGCTTGAGGAGTTGGAGAAGCAGAATGAAGGTTGGCATCCTGGAACTCTGTGACTCCAGGCACAGTGGCCCTGGGTGAGGTCGGAGAGCCGAGAGCACACAGAGGCTACAGGCCACAGGAAGAGGTCTTACTACTCCCCACCCCCAGCCAAGAGACATCAGAGCAGCTTTCAGAGAGGAGTGACCTAGCTTTGTGTTTCTCTTATTCTTTTCTTTAAATTTTTATAACTGTATAGGGTACTGCTTAGTGGCCAAATCAGGGCTTTCAAGTATTCATGGATTTGTATTTTTCTCTGCCCTCAAGGAACTCGCAGGGAATTTCCTTAAGTCTCAATAGCAGGATGAAAAGAAAATTCACATTTCTTAACCTGACCTTTCCACTGGCAAAACTCTCATGCACGCAAAACCAAAACAAAATGCCCCATACAATGTTTAGGCTCCATCATGGCCATTGAAATGCCTGAAGTGAAGACAAGGCCTTTCTTTCCCTCTTCCTTGTATAGAAACACCTTAATCCACTCAGTATTCTTTCAATGACCTTTTCCAGTATAGAGTGTTAGAATTCCAATAATGAAACTAATAACTTAGGAATGTTCATATTGACTTCTCACGGGACTTCCAGTCACTCACTCAGTTAGAATTGATCAAAGTCTTCCATAACCTAGGAATGTTCATGTTGACTTCTCACGGGACTTCCAGTCACTCACTCAGTTAGAATTGATCAAATTCTTCCTAGGTCCTCAGCACTCTGCTAGCTAGTGAAGGTCCCTTACTTTCCATGAGCTTACAGTCAAGCAGAGGCAAATGAGAAACAAGTAAATACATGGACAAGATAACCTCCAATCGTAGTGTATTCTACTAGAAAGTTAAACAGGAGGCGATTTTTGTTTCCTTGTCGTTGAGGGGGTGACATTTAAACAAAGGCCTGAGTGACAAGATGCTTGGAGATATTCCAGACTCCATTTTGAAAAGAGAAATGTTTAAAGTGTTCTTCACGAGGGTAAGAGGGGGTTATTTTCATGGTTGTTTCCAAGGCTAGCAAAAAGTGTTCTAGTTTTGAAACCCAGTAAGGAAGACCAACAAATGCAAGGCACTGTGCCAAACAATGCAAGAAACTTGCAGTGAAAAAGTAAAATTAAAAGTGGCCTAAACAAGGCCTTCCTCTTAGCATCGCCAGCCTTTTCATGCTGAATTTGGAGCTGCAGCTGTCAGAAGAGCAAAGCTATCTATGGAAGCCAGGTCACAAACGAGGCCTGTAAGCAGAGTCAATGGAAGATGGCAGGACTTCCCAGCCCACATTCAAAACAATCAATCCTGTTTCATTACATACATCTTTCTTTTAAGATTACGACGCTTTTTGCAGTTCTTTCGTTTCCTTCTTTCTTATTTTGTCTTTTTTTTATTATAGACAATCTTTGCCTTGAGTTTACCATATAATTTCTACTTCCTAACTTCATTTTATGTTTCTCAATCTCTTCTAACCTCACCCAATGAAAATACAGTGACTATGTAACCACCAAGTTAAATACTAGTTTGTTTCTTGAAGCCCCTGCATGTAAGTACTGATTTGGAAGTGCACTTTAAATTTTTTCTTTTAATTACACTAAAATCTGAAAAGTGCAATGATTTGGCACCATGTAGCAATAGGTAGCATTCATTATGTAACTAGTGACAGGCACTGGACCTAACAGGCAAGGAGTAAACTTTTGTTCCTGATCCCACTCTGTTAATAAATGGTCTGCAACCTTGGACAAATCGCCTAACTTTCTGGAATTCCATTTCCTCATATGCAAACAGAGACACTGGATCAAATCACTGGCTTTCAACCTGTATTTAGAAGTGGGGTCCTCTTAATAAATGAAATTACATGTGATACTCCAATTATAAAACAGAATCAGCATCCTCTGCTCTGGAAGAAATGGAAGGGTGTCCCAAGTCCCACTCCCTCCGCCTTCCTTCAAGGCAACAGCTCAGCTGCTTCCATGAAAATTCCCACAGAGCACAACTTGAAAAGTTTTGGCCTAGGTCTCAGATGTTATTCCAGTTATAAAATAATGATTCAGTGACTTAAGTGCAAATAGGACAATAAGAGTCTCCCAAATGATCACTCAAACACAGAATTAACATTTTGTAGACTTACTAACTTCCACAAGAAGGTAAATTGTTTACTATTTTTTTTTAATTACTTAGCTCCACTTCCGGTAACCAAACTTCTTGAAATGCTGTTATTCTTTTCTTCATCTCAGCACCAACCTCATAGGTTAGGCGATTCAGCTCTACCACCAACACTAACAATAGTAATATAGTAAAATAGTAATATAGTACCAAAGAAAGCTTACCTTTATTGAGTTCTTACTCGGTGCTAACAGTCATGGTCTTGATACTAGGTATCTAATCACTGAATCCTTATACAACTCCATGAGAAAGGTACTATTATAATAGAAAAAAAAACTGAGACCCAGAGAAATTTATGTGATGATGCAAAAGCACACCGTAGTTTGTGGCAGACCTGCAGTCTGGCTGCAGAGCCTCCTGTCTCTAGTCTGCTATGCCTGATCCTATGCTGCTCCACCTTCTAAAAGGCCTCCCTGAGACTCCCCTAACACCAGTACCAGTGCATCTGAACACAGTGTGGAGTACCATGCCCTGGCTGATTCTCACTTTGTCCCTACACTGAGGCTTTAAAAATTTCTACAGGTTTTTATTCCACAGGTTCCAAAGTCTTTACAATGGCCAAGTGCATGGCCAAGTACCACTCCTGGGACTAAGACTTTGCAGCTTGGTACCAGTTTCATCAATTGAAGATTCTACTGCTCTTGCATCTTCTTCCAATGCCCCTGTAGTGAGCCATCCATCTGCTCATGGTAATTGTCCCTTCTGCTTCTCCATGTGCCATTCCACACTGCCACTTCTTCCAAGATTAAGACTGGATTAATATGTACCCACAGACAGCACTTATCACCTCTACCTCTCTCACTTGGCAACTATCTAATTTATATTGATATAAGCCTTATATGTTTATGTAACTGTTTTCCTTTCTCTCAATAGATTATGCACTCTCAGAAAACAGCGCCGAGTCATGTTTTTCTCTATATCCCTAAAGCCTAGGGGGAGGGTTAATGTTGAGCAACAACTTGATTGGATTGAAGGATGCAAAGTATTGTTCCTGAGTGTGTCTGTTAGGGTGTTGCCAAAGGAGATTAACATTTGAGTTAGTGGACTGGAAGATGAAGACCCATCCTCAATCTGGGTGGGTACCATCTAATCAGCTGCCAGCATGGCTAGGATGAAAGCAGGCAGAAGAACATGGAAATATTCTGGCCTCCAACTTTCTTCCATGCTGGGTGATTCCTGCCCTCGAATATCAAACTCCAAGTTCTTCAGCTTTTGAACTCTTAGACCTACACCATTGGTTTGCCAGGGGCTCTCCGGCTGTCAGCCACAAACTGAAGGCTGCACGGTCAGCTTCCCTACTATTGAGGTTTGGGACTCAGATTGGCTTCCTTGCTTCTCAGCTTGCAGACATCCTATTGTGGGACTTCACTTTGTGATCTTGTGAGTCAATACTCCTTAATAGACTCCCTTTTATATATGCATTTCTCCTATTAGTCCTGTCCCTCTAGATAATCCTAACTAATACAGATTTTGTTATCAGGAGTGGTTCTAGAGGAACAGAATTTTAAGAATGGATTTCTTTAGATGGTTTTGGGGTTTCTGGAGTTGGCTGCTTAATATGATTAGACCCCAAAATGCTAGGGACTCTAATTCTAATAGTGTGGAGAACACTAATAGTCCTTACTGTGAACTGTTAGAGAGTTGTGCAAAATAAATGTGTTTGATATTCCTGATTCATTGCTCATGAGAGGCAAGGAGTTTAGTTTATTCTCCTGTAGAGCAAGAGCTGAAATTGTGGAAAATCAGACACGAGCTCTTATCATGTGAGTGGCTGACCTGCAACGAAAGGTGTATGCACAGCCTCGCTGGGTGTTTATTGTTAAAGTGAGGGCATTGATTGAGAAAGAATGGAACCCTGAAACTTGGAATGGGGATATTTGGGAGGACCCTGATGAGGCTGGGGCACTGAGCTTCTAAATTCTGATGAGATTTTTTTTCCCAGAGAAAACAGCCTCCCCACCCCCAGTGGTGGCATTATTCCCTCCCCCACCTGTGCTCCCATCAGGCTTTTCACCTTTGTCTGAGGATATAATAAATCCTGCATTGCTGGAAGCATCAGTGATGGCCTCCCTTGAGGCAGTTGCCAGGTAAGACAATGTTGATTCTCCTAAAGACCCACTCCCAAAATTCCTGTTTACTTCTAGTCCTATAACTAAAGTCCCAGAAGACCCCTAGAGATGAGGTTCAGAGTATGGCCCATGAGGAGGTGCATTACACTCCAAAAGAACTGCTTGAATTTTCTAAGTTAGATAAGGAGAAATCTGGAGAACAGGCATGGGAATGGATATTAAGGGTGTGAAATAATGGTGGAAGGAACATAAAGTTGGATTTGACTGAATTTATTGATTTGGACCCACTAAGCAGGGATTCCGAATGTTGCAGCTTGGAGAGTTAATAAAGGTTCTAATAGTTTGTTTGCTTGGTTAGCTGAAATAGACATCAAAAGATGGCCCACTATGAGCAAGCTGGAAATGCCTGATCTCCCTTGGTTTAATGTAGAGGAACAGATCCAAAGGCTTCGAGAGATTGGGATGGTGGAGTGGATTAGTCACTTTAGACCTACTCATCCCAGCTGGGAGAGTCCAGAAGATATACCTTTTACCAATACTTTGTAAAACAGATTTGTGAGGGAGCACCTGCATCCTTGAAGAGCTCTGTGATAGCTCTTCTCTGTATGCTAGATCTTATAGTGGGAACCACAGTCATCCAACTACAAAATTTAAATGGAATGGGAATAATTGGATCCTCAGGTGGCATGGGCCAAGTGGTGGCACTCAACCAGCAAAGGCAAGGTGGGTGCAATTACTGTAATGGACAGCAGAGGCAAGACAGCAATCAGGATAGTTGGACTTGTGTAAAGCTCTGGCATTGGCTAATTAATCCCAGTGTTTCCAAAAAGTGAAATTGACAAGAAGCCTACTGCATTCTTGCTTAATTTATGTAGGCAGAAAACTTCCAGGTCAAGTAGACAAAATTTAAACTGCAAGTTATAAAAACAGAGAATTGTAGCCCCTCAATCAATTTCCAGACTTGTACCAGTTTATAGACCCAGAACCCGTTGAATGAAGGGGAGATCAGGTCCCCTTGAGGAAGGATCCCACTACATTACTGACAATTTACACAGTGAATCAGTCTCCCATCCTTTCTCTAGGAGACCTCTGGCCTTTTAACAGGATAACTGTGCATCGGTTAGATACTGGCTCTGAGCTGACACTGATTCCAGGAGACCAATTACATCAAAAGTAGGGGCTTTTGAAGGTCAGTTAATTAATGGAATTTTAGCTCAGGTCCAACTTACAGTGGGTCCGGTGGGTCCCTGGACTCATCCTGTGGTCATTTCCCCAGTGCCAGAATGTGTAATTGGCATAGACATACTTAAGAGCTGGCAGAACCCCACATTGGCTCCCTGACTGGTAGGGTGAGGGCTATAATGGTGGGAAAAGCCAAATGGAAACCATTAGAACTGCCTCTACCTAGAAAAATAGTAAATCAAACACATTATCACATCCCTGGAGGGACTGCAGAAATTAGTGACACCATCAAGGACTTAAAAGACACAGGGGTGGTGATTCCCACCACATCCCCATTCAACTTGTCTATTTGGCCTGTGCAGAAAACAGATGGATCTTGGAAAATATCAGTGGATTATCATAAGCTTAACTAAGTGGTGACTCCAGTTGCAGCTGCTGTACCAGATGTGGCTTCATTGCTGGAGCAAATTAACACATCCCCTGGTACCTGGTATGCAGCCATGGACTTGGCAAATGCCTTTTTCTCCATTCCTGTCCATAAGGCCCACCAGAAGCAATTTGCCTTCAGCTGGCAAGGCCAGCAATATACCTTTACTGTCCTACCTCAGGGGTATATCAACTCTCTGGCTTTCTGTCGTAATCTTGTTGGAGAGATCTTGATTGTTTTTCCCTTCCACGAGATATCACACTGTTCCATTATATTGATGACATTATGCTGATTGGATCCAGTAAGCAAGAAGTAGGAAACATACTGTACTTACCGGTGAAACATTTGCATGCCAGAGGATGGGAAATAAATCTGACTAAAATTTAGGGAACTTTTACCTCAGCAAAACTTCTAGGGGTCTAGTGGTGTGAGACCTGTCAAGATACTCCTTCTAAGATGAAGGATAATTTGCTGCATTTGGTCCCTCCTGCAACTAAGAAAGAGGCACAAAGCCTAGTAGGCCTGTTTGGATTTTGGAGGCAACACATTCCTCATTTGGGTGTTACTCTGGCCCATTTATCAAGTGAACTGAAAGGCTGCCAGTTTTGAGAGGGCTCCAGAACAGGAGAAGGCTCTGCAACAGGTCCAGGCTGCTGTGCAAGCTGCTCTGACACTTGGGCCATATGACCCAGCAGATCCAATGGTGCTTGCGGTGTCAGTGGCAGATAGGGATGTTGTCAGGAGCCTTTGGCAGGCCTCCATAGGTGAATCACAGGGGAGGCTTCTAGGAATTTGGAGCAAGGCCCTGCATCTCCTGCAGATAACTACTCTCCTTTGAGAGACAACTCTTGACCTGTTACTGTGCTTTGGTAGAAATGAATGTTTGACTATGGGTTATCAAATCACCATGCAACCTGAAGTGCCCATCATGAAGTAGGTGCTTTCTGATCCATCTAGCCATAAAGTGGGTTGTGCATAGCAGCATTCCATCATCGAATGGAAGTGGTATACATGATGAGGCTCAAGCAGGTCCTGAGGGAAAAAGTAAGTTACATGAGGAAGTAGCTCAAATGCCCATGGTCCCCACTCCTGCCACCCTGCCTTCTCTCTCCCAGCCTGCACCGACGGCCTCACGGGAAGTTTCCTATGATCAGTTGACAGAGGAAGAGAAGACAGGGGCCTAGTTTACAGATGGCTCTGCACGACATGCAGGCACCACCCAACAGTGGACAGCTGCAGCACTACAGCTCCTTTCTAGGACATCCCTGAAGGACAGTGGTGAAGGGAAATCTTCCCAGTGGGCAGAACTTCAAATAGTGCACCTGGTTGTACACTTTGCTTGGAAGGAGAAATGGCCAGATGTGTGATTATATGCTGATTCATGAGATGTAGCCAATGGTTTGGCTGGATGATCAGGGACTTGAAAGAAGCATGATTGGAAAATTGATGACAAGGAAATTTGGGGAACAGGTACGTGGATGGATGGACCTCTCTGAGTGGTCAAAAACTCTGAAAATATTTGTATCTCATGTGAGTGCTCACCAAAGGGTGACCTTAGCAGAGAAGGATTTTAATAATCAAGTGGATAGGATGACTTGTTCTGTGGACACCACTCAGCCCCTTCTCCCAGCCATCCCTGTCATCGTCCAATGGGCCTATGAACAAAGTGGCCATGGTGGCAAGGATGGAGGTTATGCATGGGCTCCGCAACACAGACTTCCATGTACCAAGGCTGACCTGGCTACAGCCACCACTGAATGCCCAATTTGCCAGCAGCAGAGACAACACACTGAGGCCTTGATATGTCACCATTCCTTGGGGTGATCAGCCAGCTACTTGGCAGCAGGTTATTTTAGACTTCTATCATGGAAAGGACAGCAGTTTGTCCTCACTGGAACAGACACTTACTCTGGATATGGGTTTGCCTATCCTCCATGCAATGCTTCTGCCAAGACTACAACCCATGGACTTATGGAATGCTTTATCCACTGTCATGGTATTCCACATAGCATTGCCTCTGAACAAGCCACTTACTTTGTGGTTAAAGAAGTGTGGCAGTGGGCTCATGCTCATGGAATTCACTGGTCTTATTGTGTTCCCCATCATCCTGAAGCAGCTGGATTGATAGAATGGTGGAATGGCCTTTTGAAGTCACAATTACAATGCCACCTAGGTGACCATACTTTGTAGGGCTGGAGCAAAGTTTTTCAGAAGTCTGTGTTTGCTCTGAATTGGTGTCCAGTATATGGTACTGTTTCTCCCATAACCAGGATTCATGGGTCCAGGAATCAAAGGGTGGAAACGGAAGTGGCACCACTCACCATCACCCCTAGTGACCCACTAGTAAAATTTTTGCTTCTTGTTCCACGTAATTACAGTCTGCTGGCTTACAGGTCTTAGTTCCAGGGGGACGAACGCTGCCACCAGGAGACACAACAGGGATTTCATTAAACTGGAAGTGAAGATTGCCATCTGGGGCTCTTCCTACCTCTAAGTTAACAGGCTAAGAAGGGTGTTACAATGTTGGCTGAGGTGACTGACTCAGCCTATTAAGATGAAATCAGTCTACTACTCCACAATCAAGGTAAGGAAGAATATGTGTGGAATACAGGAGATTCCTCAGGGCATCTCTTAGTACTGCCATGCCCTGTGATTAAGGTCAATAAGAAACTACAACAACCCAATCCAGGCAGGACTACAAATGGCCCAGACCCTTCAGTAATGAAGGTCTGGGTCACTCCACTAGGTAAAAAAACCATGACCTGGTGAGGTGCTTGCTAAAGGTAAAGGGAAAACAGAATAGGTCATAGAAGAAGGTAGTCATCAATACCAGCTACAACCATGTGACCAGTTGCAGAAACCAGGTTAGCCTAATTGTCAGGAGTATTTCCTTCTTATTTTATTAAGAACATGTTTGCACATGTATTCACTTGTACTAAGAAAATGGCATCATTTTACTGTCTTTCTTTTTCCTTTATCATGTGACATAAGATTCACTAACTTCATATCAGCATTTAAGTGTTGTTGACTTTATGTAATAGCATTTGGGTTGGGGATTGGTGCATTTCCAGTTATATGAATGATACTTGTATTATATTCAGTATAATTATGACCTTATTATTGTCTTTATTTGGAAATTATGATTTCAGGAGATGCGTGTGGGTTCAAGTTGACAAGGGGTGGACTTGTGATGGTTAATATTGAGTGTCAACTTGATTGGATTGAATGATACAAACCATTGTTCTTGAGTGAGTGCATGAGGGTGTTGCCAAAGAAGATTAACATTTGAGTCAGTGGACTGGGAGATGGAGACCTATCCTCAATATAGATGGGCACCATCTAATCATCATGCCAGCGCTGCTAGGATAATAGCAGTCAGAGTAATGTGGAAGGACTAGACTGGCTAAGTCTTGGGCCTCCATCTTTCTCCCATGCTGGATGCTTCCTGCCCTCAAACATTGGACTCAAGGTTCTTCAGCTTTTGGACTCTTGGAGCTACACTAGTGGTTTGCCAGGGGCTCTTGGGCCTTTGGCCACAGACTGAAGGCTGCACTCTCGGCTTCTCTATTTTTGAGGTTTTGAGACTAAGACTGGCTTCCTTGCTCCTCAGCTTTCAGATAGCCTATTGTGGGACTTCACCTTGTGATCGTGTGAGTCAGTCCTCTCTAATAAACTCCCTTTTACATATATGTCTCTCCTATTAGTCCTGTTCCTCTAGAGGAGCCTGACTAGTACCCCTAGGAAAGTGTTGATACTATTTATCAACATTAATTACTACTGGTGGAGTGAGAAAGCACTGAAATTAGGGTGAAGAGTCTTGATTCACGACACTCTCTAGCCTTGTGATCATAAGCAGCTAAACTCAACCACTATAAACCTCATTTCTTCAGCAGAAAGTTGTACTTTGTAAGGTTGATCTTCATGTCCTCAAAAAGCCGTTCTAGGGATAATTGAGAAAATGTGTAGGGTAACACATTATGGACCACAAGCATGATATGTATGATCACATTATCACCACTTAATACTTACCTTAATTTTCTAGAAGGAATGCCTCTAAGGCTTCCTAAAAAGTAATGCAATATAGGGAAGGGAAGGGTAATAGCCCATAAATGCTTAGTAGAAACCGAAATGAAAAATTCACCGAGTTTCATTATTAGCAAAGCACAATATCATTCATGTGATTACGGAGGCCTGATGGACCTTTCTACTCCATCCAGAGGATATTTTACCTTATGCCTTTAAGGCACTATTGCTCTAATTTACCAGAAGTTCTTTAAGAAATAAACAACAAGTAGGGACTGAAGTATAATCCTACCATCTCATCAGCAATTGGCACTGCAATACATTATCCTGGAAACAACTGGTAAACACAGGGAGCCCATTTCTGGGCTTTTAGAAAAACACTGTTCTCTTTTCTTTCCCCACCCGGTGTACTCCCAAGGACTTAATGCTGCACTCTGAACTCCTAGCCGTCGATGATGGTTAAAATTGATTCCAAACCAAGGTAAACAGGGTCCATTCCCACAGCCTGGAGAGCTCCAGTCTGCCGAAAGCTAATGAAGCCCTTGAAGCAGTATCTTGCCTTCCACCCACACTTTATTGAAATGCTTTTGAGTCTCATTGTGTTGTAATTACATACCATGGAAAACTCCACCAACCTCTATTTCAAAGATTGGGCCCATGACTCTCACTAAAACATTTCAATTCCATTTTCCAGAACAAACCATTTCTAAATGCATCTGTGAGGGCCCTCCACAAGTATTTTCAGTCCACATTTCAGAAACTTAAAAGTGATGCAGGTTCCTGACTTAGCTGATGGTGGGTAAAGGGAATGCCATTATGAGTGATTGAGGTTGTTTTCTTTTTTCTTGCCGTATTCTCAGTGTAATATTTGATTTTTACAAAAGAAGTTTGATAATATAAACTGTATATTTTATAAAGCATAATAAAAATTAGTATTTCTCCAGCAACCTGTTTTTTTAATTAAAGTTGTTGATTTTAAAGATGTTGACTTAATTGATATTTCTTTTATGGTTAGTACCTTTGGTACTAACCAAAATTTAAGACCTGATTCCCAACCCTGAGAAAGATATTTTTCTACGTTTTCCTACAAAAGGTTTAGTTTTGGCTCTCAATTAAGTCCTACATTCATCTGGAATTATTGCTTTTACATAGAATAAGGAAGGATGAGGATTTTTTTCTATGTGGATATCAATTGTTTCAGCATGATTACCTTACGAGTTCCTATGTTCTCTTGTAGTCTCAATGCTCATTCTGATACAGGTCAGTTTTTCATAAATGTAGAGCTTGGTTTCTGAACTGTATTTCCTATATCTTTAGTCAACATGCTTACCTCATTGCCAATGCCATACTGTATTAATTCTTATAGCTTTATGACTTTAGAGCTGAATTACAGTTTTTTACCACATCTTTCAGCTTGAATTTTCATCTTCAAGAGCATTTGACTATCTTTAGTACTTAACCTTTTCCATGTACGTTTTAAATGAGCTAAATATTTTGATTGGACGTGCACTGAATTTATACACCAATTTGTCAAGAATAGATATATTTTCAATAATAAATCTTCCTAACCATAAACATGGTATAGCTTTCTTTTTAATGTCTTATGACCTTACTGCCTTCAGTAGAAGTTTATACTTGTTTCTACAGAGCTCCTGCTATTTCTTTATTAAACTCATCCCAAAATACATGAAGGTTTTTATTGCTACTATAAAATATATATAATTATAAATTATATTTCATAAAATTATATATGTATAATTTTGTTTTGTATTCATTGTTAATCTAAATAGATTTCATCTTTGGTATATTGATTAGCCCTTCTTGTAGACATTTGATGGGATTGTATATTTAAAAAACAATGAAGGAAGTCCTTATCTAAGAATGTTTTAAACATGATATATCCAGTCTGACTAAATTGTTCATGGTTTTAAAAAAAAACCCTGGAATTTTTTACCTTATGGGATGTAGCTGCTAGGAGAAGAAGACGTAATTTCACAGGCTTTCACTCTCATGACTAACAACATACAAAGTTGAGTAGCATCCAACCTAACATGACTTCCTCTAAGCAAATTTTTGTCTGATGCAGAGTTAGCAAACATCTATCACTCCATAAATTAAAACACAGTGCAGCAAAGGAAGACAATCCTTTTGAAGTTCCATGTGACAGTTCAGAGTCTTTCCAGTGAAGAATGATGCTGTATTTGTTTGTACCCATTTTTAGCTTCTAGCCTTTGCTAGCTGTGGGTAAAAACTTGGTTAAGATCTATGATTCATGTGGGTCTGGTTTGACACTTCAGCTCTTCGTGGCACTTTTATCTACAAAGCAGATGAAACTGTAGCCCAATTATTTCAGAATGAATTAAAAAGACTGAAGAAGGCCAAGCGCAGTGCCTCATGCCCATAATCCTAGCCCTTTGGGAGGCCAAGGCAGGTAGATTGCCTGAGCTCAGGAGTTTGCTACCAGCCTGCTCAACATGGTGAAAACCTGTCTCTACTAAAAATACAAAAAACAATTAGCCAGGCATGGCAGTTTGCACCTGTGGTCCCAGCTACTCTGGAGGCTGAGGCAGGAGAATTGCTTGAACCTGGAGGTAAAGGTTGCAGTGAACCTAGATCATGCCATTGCACTCCAACCTGGGCAACAAGAGAGACTCATCTCAAAAAAAAAAAAAAAAAAGACCGAAAAGAACAGTCAATGCTTTGAAAGAGTTGTACATTTCAGAAATAGAAAACTCAGAAATGATAAGGTCAGGCAACAGAAAAAAATAAAACAAGAACTGACAACACTTTAGAACTAAATTTTTTCCCTCCCACCCCCACCATAGAACTGAATTTCTAAAAAAAAAAAAAAATTCAGAACAAATTATACAGGACATAGAGCAGACAGACTCCATGAACAGCACAGTGATGGAAATAAAGGATGGAAAGAGAAAAAGTAAAACAAAAAAATAAAAGGATTTAAGAGAAAGTCATAGAGAATACAGATGAAGGGTATCCTTTGTATGTATAAACAAGTCCATAAAGAAGAAAACAAAGGAATGCAGCAAGACGAGAATTTAAAACTATTAATCAAGAGAGTCAAGAAGTGTGAGTTCAGTCTACATGTTCAAAGGACATTCTATGTACCTAAGAAAACTGACCTAAAATCATCAGAGACATACCTTAATAAAAGTATTGCAATTTAAGCTTATGTTAAAAAATTGGACAGTCAGACAAAAAGTCCCAATCACTAATGAGGGAAAGAAAATCAGATTGCCATCCAGCATCTTGAGAGCAATATTTTATACTACAGAACAATGAAGCAATCACTTAAAAACACTTGAGAAAAAAATGTAAGCCAGAGATTTTGTATGTAGCCAAACTTCTCAGCATAAAGGTCAGAGAAAAATAATTGTAAACATTTTTAAACCAAAGAAAAAAAGAGTTATCATGAGCTTTTCCTGAAAAAAAAAAAAAAAAAAAAAAAAAACAGAAAAAAGCTCCAGACAATCAAAAAATATTAGAGAATCATCAGCCTATAGTGTCTGAAAGTGGACATTAAATATATTTAATAGCAGTTAATATCAAAAAATGGGGATAAGGGCTAAAGAAATGAGCACAGAAGTATTATAAATTCTAACAATGCATAAAAATATAAGTAATAAAAATTAGATGAGAGGTCAGGTGCGGTGGCTCATGCCTGTAATCCTACACTTTGGGAGGCCAAGGTGGGTGGATCACTTGAGGTCAGGAGTTTGTGACCATCCTGGCTAACATGGTGAGACCTCGTCTCTACTAAAAATATAAAAATCAGCCAAGCATGGTGACGGGCACCTGTAATCCCAGCTACTTGGAAGGCTGAGGCAGGAGAATTGCTTGAACCCAGGAGACGAAGATTGCAGTGAGCAGAGATCATACCACTGCACTCTAGCCGGTGCATCAAGAGTGAAAGTCCATCTCAGAAAAAAAAAAAAAAAGAGAAAAGAATAGTCAGGGAGTTATTATTAGCTTACAACTACCTCATAGGTATGTGCTGGAAGTAAACTGATAGCATTTGATTCTAACAAACCAAGTAATAGAGGCTTAATATTACAAAGATTAACACTACATTACTACTAGTGACTAGAATTGGAGGGTGGTCAGAAATTGTTAAGTTACTAGGTAATTTTACTACTGCCCATAGTAGAAAATGAATGTTTTATAAAGGAAGAGTTGACTAAGTATGCATAAATCTAACAACCAGAACAAAAATACAAAATACCTGAAAGCAAAAGAGATTCAATAAATCAATAGCGAAAAAAAGAAGACCATTTAATATACAGAAAATATAAAATAATATAACAGATCTTGAATTAAACACAGTGCTGGTATTAATAAATATGTATTTGCATAACTCATCTATTAAAAGTATTCTCAGATTGGCTAATAAGTAAAATCTAATTGTAGACTATGTAAAATAGAGACCTAAAGCAAAGCTCTTCTTGTGCTTAAAACAAAGATTGAAGAAAGATATATTAAGTAAGTGAAAATAAAAAGGAACCAAGGGTCATGCTCTTGATATTAGACAGGGTAAAATTCAGTCTTCCCAAAATATTAAATAAATCAATAGCTTTTAAACACAAAAGCCAAATGGCAGAATAAAGACAAAGCAAATATAAATGCATATTCAGCAGATAACAGATCATTAGTTTTCATTAAGCAAAAATTAGAAGATAAATAGACATAGGCATAGCTAATATTTTACCTTCTATCTTACTAAGGGCAAATAAACCTTCATTTCAAGTGTATGTGGAACATTTTTAAAAGCTGAAATTATGTTAGACTACAAAAAAATTCAATAATTCAAAAATCATTGGCATACAAGCAGTAGTCTCTGATCGTAAGGCCAAAAGTATTTATAAAAAAGTATTTCTAAACAATAAAACAAAAACAAAACAAAATGCCTATCCAAACTGGAAATTAAATGGTCTATTAAACAACTCTTGAATGACAGACAAAATAAAACATGAAATTGCTGAATTTTTAGGCAATAATGGTAATGAGAGTAAGATATATTAGAATACATGGGGCTCAGCTAAAACAGTGCTTTGAGAAAATTCTGAGCATTAGTTACCCACATTATGAAATAAAAATAAATGAATTAAGTATCAACTCAAAAAGCTAGAAGATAAACTAAAACATTAACTGACAGCAGAATGAAGGATTTAATAAAGCTAAAGGCATAACTTAATGAGTTAGAAAGCAGAAATCTGGTAGAACTAGTAAAATAAACTTAAGCTAATTCTTTGAAGAAAAGAAGCAACAAAATAGAGGAACCACTAGCTGACCTAAGTTTCTAAAAGAAGATATGTATACAAAATAAATTATAAGGTTGAAGTAACCATCAAACCAGAGAGAATGTTTTAAACATCATTAGAAATCATTTCTCCCGACTCAACGTGACAAGTTACAATACCCAGAAGAAATGAATCACTTTAACAGAAGATTCAATATACAAAATCTGACTCCAGAAGGGATAGAAAGTCTAAGGAGACCAATTACTACAGAAGAAATAAAGTTTCCAGAGAGCTCACCTGTAAGAACTCACCATATCCAGGTGGTTTCTAAGGAGAAATTTTACCAATATTTTACATTTTAAAGATCAAATAATCCCAATGCTACTTGCACCTTCCAGGACAAAGAAAGAAAGAAAGAAAAAGAAAGAAGGAAAGAAAGAGAGAAAGAAAGAAAAAGAAAGAAAGAAAGAAAGAAAGAAAGAAAGAAAGAAAAAAGAAAGACTTCCAATCTATTTTTGTAATGAATGTTTAACAGTGATTAAAAAAAAAAGCCTGATAAAACTGAACAAAGCACAAATTTGACACCAAACTTTCTTCTAAATTTTGATGCAAAAATAACAACAATCTTCATTCCTATTAAAAGTACTTAATAATTCAAAAATTCCTATAAACCTTGTAACATGATTGAATATACAGAAATAAGGAAATGGTACCCATGACTGGTACTATTTTTAGAAGACATTACAGGTGCCATCCAATGCCACTAGATAAGAAAAAAAATATTTTAAACACTTAGGGATAGAAAGGAAAAGGTACAACAATTTCTATTTGCAGACAATATGATTGTACACTAGCAAACCCTATTGGCTTCCTACTATATTTATATATGTATTTATATGTTCATAAACATGTATAATATATATGTATATATATGCATGTATGTATATTTATAGGTGCACATACAAATACATATATAACTACAAATAATATATGTATATATTATATAATGTATGTAAAAATATATTTATGTATTATAGCTATATATTTATAATATATATTTTCATATACTTATATAATATATATCTATATAAAGTAGCTAGGCATAATCATTTTTTTAATGCTGTATGTGGCATCCAACAGGCATAATTGTAAAAATTTGTGCAAAATATACATAAGGATGCTTGAAAATACTTCTGAAAGACACAAAGAATGTTTACCAAATGAAAAGGCACACCTTGGTCTTAGATGGGAATACTCAACATGCTAAAGATGTCAGAACTTCCTAAGTCAATTTATATTTAACACAATTTTAATATAATTACCAACAAATTTCCTATAGAATTAAACAAGTTAATTCTAAAAGTCACCTCGAAAAAGAAACAAAGAAGAATCCATGGCAAAACTCTGAAAAATCAAAGGGTAATTTTTGGTGGGATAGCATGGCCAGAATTAAAACAATGTGCACCTACGTAAACAAAGCTACAAGATATTGATCCATAAACAGATAAACAAATCTTAGTCGACATTTAACATATTAGAAAAAGACAAGACTATAGAGAAATATAATATGTAATTCAGGATACATCTCAAATGACTTGAGAAATACTGACTTTTAATAAATGGTGTGGAGACAACTGAACAGCCATTTGGATAAATATAAAAGCCATTCTTTGCTGCATACTGTATGTGAAGAGAAATTCCAAATGGACCCCTAGTATGTAAGAGTAAAAATTACTAGAAGAAGACATAAGTGAATGTAATTATAACGTGGGGACAGGGAAACTCTTTCTATGACCCCAACATATGTGACAGTGTTCCAGTAACATTTAATTTACAAAAATGTAAGGGAGTCATATTTGGTAAGCAGGTTAAAGTATGCCAACCCCTGCTATGAGGCCAACTTCCATTTACAGAAACACTGAGGATAGAGAAAAAGTTAAATGACATCACAAGTAAGCAATCAGATATATCCAGACAGCTACAAAACAACTGACCTAGTATCTACAGAAGCTGGAGAAAATGAATTAGGTGGAAATTGTTATAAATTCAAATAGACAGATATTAATTACCAACTCTAACATATGGAACTTGTTTGGACTCTGACTTGAATAAATCAACTATAAACAAACATTATTGATGTAGAAAATAAGAATATTAAATGACTTAATGAAGGTCTCTAAAAGCACCAAAAGAGAAACTTCATCTTTCTTCTTATATTAGGAGCCCACAGGGAGAAGTCAATTATACCAAGGTAGAGATTAGAACCTAATTATAGACCATTAAGGGTACATACCATGACACTAAAAATATACACAGAATAATTCCATTGACTTTTAAGCCAAACCTCTATTCACTCATCAAATTAAGAACTGATGGGCCAGGTTCGGTGGCTCATGCCTATAATCTTAGCACTTTGGGAGGCCAAGGCGGGCAGATCACTGGAGCCCATGAGTTCCAGACCAGCCTGGCCAACGTGGCAAAACGCTGTCTCTACTAAAAATACAAAAATTAGCCAGGCATGATGATGTGTGCCTATAATCCCAGCTACTCAGTAGGCTGAGACATAAGTGTCCCTTGAACCTGGGAGGCAGAAATTGCAGTAAGCCAAGACTACACCACTGCACTCCTGTCTAGGTGACAGAGGAAGAGCCTGTCTCAAAAACAAAACAAAACATAGAAGAGAAAAAGAAAAAAAATGTTGTCATAGGAAGATATCCAAGCAGTACTAACACATTGGCATTGGTAATATTTCAGAGATGTACAAACTAAACTTGTCTACCTTGATAGACCTCTGCCAACACCTTCTGCTTTCCCCCTGCCAGCTCAAAAGAACCAACACATAGAATGATCTTGCTTTTAGAGTTGTATAGATTACAGTATCCTTCTAGGCAGGATAAATGTATAATGAGTATAGTTATACTAAATACTCAGCATGGAAAAATGTCAATAATGACTATATATGCATGCAAGCATAAACCAGGGATTGGTTCTCACTCAGAATCCATAGCCATTACAAAGTGATGGAGGAAGACACACTAGATGTGAGTGACAAGAGGCTGGTGAGGGACTGCTTAGAATGCCCTGCTTTTGAGTACATTCACTTGTATATTCGTATTACACTACCACTCAACGGTAAACTCCTTGAGGGCAGGCATGCCTCTTACACATCTCTTTTTGTGTATCCTCCAGTATCATGCAGCACCCTTGGATATACTGGTACTTAGTAAATACCTATTGAGCTGGATTAAACTGAATCCTAACTAACACAAACTTGAAAGTGGCCAATCCCCACTTAAGCTGGATTTTAGAGGCACATATTAAAACAAATGAGGATCTTTCTAATACCAACATGGAGAGGTGGTGGTAATAAACACAGGTGTCAGAGTGCGATTACTTGACTGTCCCTGCAGTCTTAAATAATTTAAGAATATTTTTAAGTTAAACTGTCGAAAGTATTATTTTGATTGTACTTCAATCAATTCAGTTAATAATAAATGGTGAATAAAACGTAGTATGGTGTGCAAAAGTGTTAAGAGTGAAATGAACCTCCTACACAGGATTAATACTTTGGTTGGGCTCGTGCCTTTCCCTGTGGAATAACTTCACATTGAGTGGACCCTTACTGCTTACAGGCTTGAGTCTCTTAATAAACTTGTGGCTTAGCGCATTTTATAATATAGTGCTGCTTAACTGCTTTTGTTTTTAAGGAGAAACTTTACTTTGATTTGTTTTTTAAGTTTTATTCCAATAGAACCCTTTCGAGCACTTTGACAACTGATAATCTTGTTGATCAAAGTGACTTTTCCTGGAATTCCAATATGTGTGTATGTTCGTGCCTGTGTTTAACACCTTTTTTGAGATATAGTTTAGGTATCATTGAATTAGCCCATTTAAAGTGCGTAATTCCATTGGTTTCTAGTCCAGCGGATATTTTGATTCATCTTCAATAAGAAGTAGCAATCATAACGGCAGTTTGGCTCACTTCTCCCTTCTTTTGGTCTCAATTTTTCTCCTTTACAGCTTACAGTTTCATATTCCCAGGATTGGGCACAAAACCAAAGACGTTTAAGAATCAGTCAAGTGGCATCTGCAGCTGAGCAATGAAGGGCTCAGAACCAGAAAGAGTAATGGAGCTGGGGTCAGAATATAAACTAGCAAAACTCTTCCCTATCTGTATTCTCACACATTGAGTGAAATATTGTTTAGAAGACAACTCAGAACAGGGTCCTATACATTAAAGCAGTTAAGAAAGTGTTGGCTTTCTTTTTCTTTTTCTGTTTTCACTCAATTCCATACAATAGAGTGAAAAAAAAGCCAGTCATGAACAAAGTTCTTGAGGTTTGAATGGAGCCAAGAGGCACGCAAACCCTTCAAGGGCCCAGGGCCTGCATGGTCCTGGAAAGTGATGCTAGAATCCAGCACAGATGGCAGTATTCCTCAAACCATCTCCTGCCCAGGACTGACTTTGCTGAAAGGATGGTTCACTGTTCCTCTCACCCCTAAAACCCGCTCCCCAAGCTGCTACAATGTGATCGGTCTTCCTTTGAGAGTAGCCACAGTTTTTCAGAGGGGAGAATTCGAAGAGGAAACACAACAGGAGATCCTTCTCTTCATGCCCCCAAAACACATGTCGATGAATTCAACTCATTTCAGAACTTTTTTTTAATTCTTCTGAGTAAAAAATCTGCAAATAATTTACCTGAAGTGTCACACTGGGGCAAAAAAAAAAGCTAATAAATATCTGGATGAAAGCATTGATTTTTTTTTTTTTTTTGCAAATTTTTATTTGCACAGTTTTTTTCTGAAATATTTACAATAAACAACTTAAAATGAAAATGTTATTGTTTGTAGAGAATGATGTTTTTTTCTATTTAAAATGAGTTTATCATTGGAAAACAGGCTGCTATTTAGTCGAAGAGGCAAATGTTCTTTCTGGTGCAACAACCTGTTTTTCTCTTAAGGAGGAGAATTTATTCCTATTTTATGCCTACGAATAGAAGAACTTTCTGTTGTCCAATACTATTTCCTGCAGGCAGAGCCTCCTGATGCAGGAGTGATGGAAAGAACTAGAGCAACAACTCTCTGGCCAAAGGCTTAGTAGAGAGAATATTCTGCTTGTTGAATTGGTCCCTGCTTTTCAAATGGATAAATAGTTTTTTCTCTGAGAGTAAACAGGGGTCAAAAGAGAGTGCTTTGGCTTCACTGAGAAATCCGCAAATATTTCTCAGAATTTGTTAGTATGGATGGCGCCAGTAAAACGGTTCCTTAGAAACTGGATCGTCTTACCAAACAGGCAATTTACATGGTTTCTTCTTACACCATTTCACTAACATCTCTAGTATCTCTCTGAAAGCCAAGAGACCCCACAAGGAATGAGTAGGATGAACACTTCTGCTCCTGTTTTTAGTCTATATTTTTCCATCATGAGCACTCAACCAGGACTAAATGAAGAGAGGCATTCCTAGTAGACACAGAGGACATATTTTGTGTTTTCTAGTGCCAAAACACACCAAAGGATTAGGTGCTAGAATGGAAAACAAGTTTTCTCCATTTCCTGATTACTTTCACAGGCATTCTTAGTATCTTTAACTTTCCTCTTGTAAAATATACACACACATGGACACACACACCCCAGGAGAAATCACTGGGTTCTTTATACCTTATAATAACCTTTATTTCTTGGTTTTCACAGGAAGAGATGACTGCAGTAAGTGTTTGGAACTCACTGCTGCAGGATACAGGGAAGAACTGGAAACTGTGAGTAGGCTAAGCATGGCAAGGATAAAACTAGCCTATAAGTATATTACTAGGAAAGTTATAAACTAACAGAATCAATATATCATGGGTTGTCGTCAGGAAGTAAATCAAGCAATAATTCTTTTTAAATGGACACAAGACAGGAAATACATCCTCTGCTCACAAATGTGGGTTGGCAGCAGGATTTTTCACTCCTATAATCACCAAACCCCATTTGCCAATACTAACATTTAAGCAATTACAAGGAAAGACTAGGGTAAATTCTAGCATCCTCCTGGTCTTGTACGGAACTTACAAGATAGTCTTACAAATGCCTAGATTTGCAACAATTTGAGAGAACAGGAAATCATTATAATCAATTGAAAAATGAAACTCAGTCTCTAGTTAGCAACATTGGTAATCCATGGGTTGCAGGTCTCCTGCTGACTTCCAGCTAGCTTTCCTTTATTTCTATGCAAATGAAAACAGCCTATGGAGGCGGATGACCTTGTAGACCTTCCAGAGGTAGTGTCACAATGCCTGAGATGTCAGAAGAATGATGAACCTACCATCATCTGCCTCTTAGCTGTCAACCACTTAGCTTTGGAAGTTATAAATATCTACCATTTCTTACCAAAAATGTTTACTATATACAATGTGATGGGACAAGAGCAAAAGGGAGATAGATCCAGGTGACATGTGCATCAGAGAGTTCTATTTTATTAAAGGTATTGGGAACCTGTAGGGAAAAGACATAAACAGTGTTTTCAGCTGTCACTCAAAAGCCATCTTCCACATGTGTAAAATCTCAGATGGGCTGTTGGTCACAATGTAAAAGCAGTTATGCTCAAACACCAAGACAGTAATTAAATAATATTAAAATTTAATAATCTTTAGTGCAATATTTAATAATGATTAGAAAAGTAGGTAATTTAAAAAATTATAGATTATATTTTAATGTTATTTGTAAATATTTATTATATTTAAATATAAATGTATATGTATTTTTACACATTCCTCATCATTAACATATATCTAATGTATTAGTTTGTTCTTGTGCTGCTAATAAAGACATACTTAAGACTGGGTAATTTATAAAAGAAAGAGGTTTAATTGACTCACAGTTCCACATGGCTGGGGAGGCCTCAGAATCATGGTGGAAGGCAAGGAGGAGCAAAGTCACATCTTACATTGTGGCAGGCAAGAGAACTTGTGCAGGGGAACTCCCATTTATAAAACCATCAGATCTCATGAAACTTATTCACTACCACATGAACAGTATGAGGAAAACAACCCATGTGATTCAATTATCTGGCCTCACCCTTGACACCTAGGGATTATTACAATTTAAGGTGAGATTTGGGTGGGAACACAACCAAATCATACCATCTAATATTCTTACATGTAGTGAGACCTTAAGAATTTTACTTCATAAGGAGTTTTATTATAGGAAAGATAAGGACTTTTACTTTTCCCCATTTGGAATTTCAAAGTCACCTAACAGGTTGGTGGCATATAAGCAAATGTATAAGCACACACCAAATGCACTTATAAATTAAGAAAATCTTTCCAAAACACATAGATATTAATTTTTTCAAAGTTTTTAAAGGAATAAGCCAGGAATTGATGAGTAGTAATGCACAGGAAGTGAGCTGGACGAGAGTAACAGCTGCCATGACTACCAGAAGATGTAGATTCTTCTCCTGATTTATCCACAAGCCACTTGGGTGACCTTGGCCAGTGCAATTAACAAACATTTGTTGGGTATCACGGAAGACTTCATAAACTGGAGATCATACAAGATGAACAAGATCTGGTTCCTGACCACAAGAAGTTTCTGAGCTAGTAGGGAAGAGAAGACGTCCAATTATAACTAAAATGGCAGAATGAGAATAATAAAAAGAAGAGCAAACCAACCACAACAGGAACTTACAAAAGAAGTGGAAAGAAAAGCCATATATATATATATATATGTACACATAAAGGCTGAAGAGAAGAAAGTTTGAAGGAAGGTTTTATAAAAAGAGGGCACATGAAATGAGCCTTACAGGTGGATATGCTTCTGATAAGGAACCCTAATGGTGGAGGGTCTCTCAGAAGCAATGGAAGAGAAATTTGAATGTGTAAAGTTCTGAATTCAGCCACCAGGTGTTTTTAGCATAGACAAGAGCTCACTGGGTCACCTATGACTCTTCAGAAATTTGTGTTTGAGACACTTGTGATAGAAATTCATGATTATCAAGATAAGAAGTCTACACAGCATTTTCTTTTTTCTTTTCTTTCTTTCTTTTTTTTTTTGAGATGGAGTTTTGCTCCTGTTGCCCATCTGGAGTGCAACGGCATGATCTTGGCTGACTGCAACCTCCACCTCCCAGGTTCAAGCAATTCTTCTGCCTCAGCCTCCCAAATAGCTGTGATTATAGGCATGTGCCATCACACCTGGCTAATCTTGGATTTTTAGTAGAGATGGGGTTTCTCCATGTTAAGAATTTAAAGAGCTACTGAAAGGTTCATGATCACACCTGTGCTTAGAAAGTTATCTCCAGCAGTGCTACGGGAAATGGACTGAAAGAAAGAGGGGCAGGACCAAGAAAGTGAGTCAGTGGTGCAGAAGCAAGGAATCTGGGGCAGAGACAACCAGGACCTGTGCCATGCAGAAGAATGGGGATAGAGGAGAGGTCTGAATTCAAAGCAGTTCATAGATGACTTGATAGTTAACTAGACAATTTGGCGAGGGAGAGGGTATAATCCATGGGTAATGTAAACTTCTGGCTTTAGTGTCTAGGTGAATGTTGATGTCACCAAGACAGAAAGTAAAAGAAAAGGAACAGATTTGTTGAGGAAGATAAGGTGTTCAGTTTAAAGCATGGTGTGTCTGAGGAGCTTATAGAACACTGAGATGGCAAAGCATAGAGTGATGTTTCTCAACCAGGGACAATTTTGCCTCCCCTGCCTCCTGACACAACAGAAGATACTTAGAAATGTCTGGGGGCATTGCTGGTTATCATAACTGGAGGAAGTGGAGGTTGCTGCTGGCATCTAGCTGGTAGAGTCCAGGGATGCTGCTAAACATCCCAAAATGCACATGTCAACCCCTTGTATTAGTCTGTTCTCAAGTTGCTAATAAAGACATATGCAAAACTGGGTAATTCATAAAGAAAAAGGTTTAATGGACTCACAATTCACATGGCTGGAGAGGCCTCACAATCATGGTGGAAGAAGGAGCAAAGTCACATCTTACATGGCAACAGGCAAGAGAGAGAGCATGTGCAGGGAAACTCCCTTTTATAAAACTATCAGATCTCATAAGACATTCACTATCATAAGAACAGCAAGGGAAAGGCCTGCCCTTGTGATTCAATTATCTCCCACTGGGTCCCTCTGATGACACCTGGGAATGATGGGAGCTACAATTTGAGATTTGCATCATATCAGCCCTCAACCAAGAAAGAATCATATCACCCCTCAACCAAGAAAGAATTATCTGACCCAAAATGTCAATAGCAAAGAGATTGACAAATCCTGGTCTAGAAGGAATTAAAACTTCCAATGTAAAGTTTTAGAAAGTAGAAATGAATAGGCTTAAGAAATTTTAGTCATTCATACATCTGTGAGGGATGGGGAAGAAAATTAGCCACCACTGGAGTATACAGAAAAGAAACAAAAGGCTGTAGCTGACAAAATTCTAGGCCATATCATCTCATTGGCAATATGAGTTTGTTGGGTACAGTAATGTCAAAAATCTTTACATATTCAAAATGCAATTATTTGATGACTGTTCTCAAGCACGTGTGTACACCACACATTATATGTATTGAAATATCACTATGTATCCCATGCATCTGCACAACTGTGTCAATCTTTTAAAAACTGAATTAAATTTTTATAAAAAGAAGATAGATACAGATGAGGATGGAAATCAAGGAGCAAATGAGTTATAAATGCCCAAAAACCTAAACATGGTAGATACATTCCAGGCAGTAGGCAGGGAAATATTACTTGCAGTCTAACATTTTCATCTGCAAACTTGATATAACTTGGTTACAAAACCACACTGCTATAAGACAAAAAAAAAAAGAGGACAGGAGAAAGAAGAAAAGAGGAAAGCAAAGGAAAAGAGAAGATAAGATAGGAAAAAATGGCAAGGAAAACAAGGAATGTAAAGGAAAGAACAGAGTAAAGGCATCCTCTAGAAGGCTGACAGGATACATTGTGAGTACAGTTCTAAGGAGTAAGACTAGTGGCCATTCCTGATAATTTTGTGAAACTGTGATATCAAAATACATTCTACAGACAGCAAAATCTGCTTCTTGAACCATATCACCGTTTTTCAAAAGCTGTGTTAACACAAAATGACAAAACAATAACGAACACCTTGAACAATTCTCTGGTAGTTAAATAAATTTTGCTGCAACTCTGCTCCAGGCACTTGGCAGGTGTAGAAAGATTAGTGAAATGCTCTGAAGTAAAGGATCATGCAGAGATGCACGGTGGGCCGCCTGGCAGCCTTAGACTGCTGGGCACAGAGGCAAAAATAGGATTGCAAGAAACAACAAAATGATTCTTTTCTTGTCCAAAATGTTAGGTAGCCCACAAAGACAAGATTTACCTGGAAAACAGAATGCTGTGGCAGCAAACCAAAGGAGGCATCACCGAACATGAAAGAGTGGGAAGATCATGTGCCCAGGACAGGAGGTACAGAGCATACCAGAGTCAGAAAGATCTTGAATTTGAACTCCGGTTCCACCATTAGCGAGTTTTCTGCCTTTTGCAAGTAGCAGGATGTCTCTGCGATTTATTTTTGATTTATTTTTCTTTCTCGTAAAACATGGATGATGAAATTCCTGTCTCCTAGGAGTCTGGTGATGATTAAATGAGACAATGTATGTAAAGCGTTTAACATAGCAGCTGGTGCAGGGTGGAGACTCTATCAGTGGGAGCTGCCATTGAGTAATATGTAAATTCTATTGCTTTAAGCAATGATTGAAAAAAAATTGGACCCACATTCTGAGGCAACCCCAGAACGGTATGTTAAAGAAGGTAACATATTTGAAAACTAAAATGAATTTGTCCACTTGGAAGTGACCTTCAGAACTCTCTGGTCAAATTTCTTCATTTTGCTGATGGGAAATTGGAGAAGAAAATGAACATGTTATTGTGGTTTGAATGTACAAGAAGCAAAAATAAGTTTTAATTAAAGAGAGATTACATTATTTTTATATGACACAAGTTGAAGATGGAGTTAGAAAATTACCATTCATGATGACTTTGTGTGTGTGTGTGTGTGTGTGTGTGTGTGTGTTCACGTGCGTGTCAGAAATAATAGAGTTCTTCTGAGGCGATGTCTAACAGAAAGTTATCCTTAGCTTTCTGTGAATTTGACTAACCTCATCACCCCCAGTGCACCCATTTGTCAAGTAAACATACCTAATAAAGTTCTCTGAAGCTTCACAGAGGGATGAATAAAATCGTTTCTGAATGAACTGATGATCATAAAGAACATGCTTCTCCTAAGCTGCAGCCAGGTCACTTACCTGTCCAAGAGCAAGTTAGGAGCAAACAGGAGTTTCCCTGGGTGCTCCATGGAGCGCCAGACGAGACCAATCATCAGGATCTCTAGCCAGGCACATTCTAGAAGGTGGACCTGATCATGGAGGGTCAAATCCACAAAGCCTGAAAACAAGCAAGAAAAACCCTGCTGACTCAAATGAAAAAGACTCATTACTTGTGAAATTAATGCAACAGGGATTTGAAATGACAAGGTCTATTGTCTACTAGATGGAGTAAATGCAATACAAACATACTTTTTAGTAAAGTCAAGTAATTATTAATTATTTTTTAAATTTAACTATCTCAATGAATTTCAGTGTGGCATTAAGTTTCTTAGTGCCATAGTGTCACATCTACAGAAATGTACCAACTTGAGCAACACACTTAGCTTTCTATAAAGAGTTATACTCGGTGTGAAAACTTGTGTGCATTCTACTTAGTCACGTCTGATAGCACTCTGTGACTGCTCCTCATTTCTGTTTGAGTAGAAGACGCTAAGGTGCAAGAAATCGAATTTACTTGCCTTAGACCAAACAGGAATTGGAGCACAGGCAGAATGAAAGGCACTAAATTTCTATTTCTTTGCTTTGTCCCTAAGTCACACTCATTTTCTGTAACATGTACAAGAAAGACTCATAAAACACCATATATAAATAAATCACTTGGAAGAATGATTCAGATGGAAAAAAAAGGTGACGTTATGATTACTTAGGGTAATAACCATCAAAATATGTTCTTGTTTTCTAATGGTGAACTAGGAGATTAAAGCTTTTTCCAATCATTAACTGATATTATTATGGTTACCTAATAATAATAATGAGGAGGAGGAAGGAAAAAATGAAGGAAGAAGGAAGAACAAAAGGAAAAGGAAGAAGAAGACAAGAAGGAAGAAGAGTTTGTTGAGCCCTTACTATGGGTTAGAAGCAATCCTAATATTTCTTGTGCACAATTATTTATGAATGCTACAACCTGAAGAGGTGGGAACTGATATGGCCATTGTACAGACAAGAAGACAGATGCTTAGAAAGCTGATTTGTCTTGAAGCCAAAACATGTGCCTTGACCACAGTGGACACTATCTCTTCTGAGCTCCACTTAATTTGAGAATTTGGATCAAGTGACTAAAAAAATAACACACCAAACGCATTAAGATATGCCAGAATGACAGGGACAATAAATGAATCAAGTATCCATAAAGATTGTACCTTCCAAGTCAGTTCCCTATTCTTTTGCCCTAAGGTATCCCACCATAGTCTATTTCCCTGCTTTCTCTTTTTGCCCTCAACCCTTCCTTCTCTCTTATCCATGAGAATGGCTCTAGGAATCCCACTGAGTGTATGTGTGTGCTTGTTCTTTTCTTTTTCTCTCACAAGTATTACACTATTAGCTATTACTCTATTAGCTATATTTGTGTTGATAGAAAAGACAAGATGGAATTTTGTTTTCCTTTAGCAGTCAAGTATGAATGGTCTGCCTACAGGATGTTTCTTCTTGCAGGTCTTGGAGGTAACAAAAACTCAGCATGATAAACAGGTAGTTATCACTTCATATATGCTTAAGTATCATCTTTCAGATAATTGTTACATCCAAATAGATAATGATCCACATAGGGAAACCAAAGCTAGAGACAGACCTCAGAGTCTACGCTCCCTTTCTTATCATCATTTCATAATCAAAGTTCATTAATTCTGTCTTTGAGGTTACTATCATTTTCTCCTTTTCATTGCCACTGTTGATACACTAATTCCATTCCTAACACTCTCTTACCTTTTTGCCTGACTTCTTTAACTCAGCAGAATTATTTGAAGATTTGTCCATGTGGTTGCATGTATGAACAATTGATTCTTTTTATTGCTAAATGGTATTCGATTGCATGGATATATCCCATAAATGAATACAATGTATCCTTTCATTGGACATTTGGATTGTTTCTAGTTTTTGGCTGTTACAAATAAAGCTGCTACAAGCAATTTTTTTTTTTTTTTTTTTTTTTTGAGACGGAGTTTCGCTCTTGTTACCCAGGCTGGAGTGCAATGGCACCATCTCGGCTCACCACAACCTCCGCCTCCTGGGTTCAGGCAATTCTCCCACCTCAGCCTCCTGAGTAGCTGGGATTACAGGCATGTGCCACCATGCTCAGCTAATTTTTTGTATTTTTAGTAGAGACAGGGTTTCACCATGTTGACCAGGATGGTCTCGATGTCTTGACCTCGTGATCCACCCGCCTCGGCCTCCCAAAGTGCTGGGATTACAGGCGTGAGCCACCGTGCCTGGGCTACAAGCAATTTTTATACAAGTTTTTGTATGGACATATGCTTTTATTTCTCTTGATTAAATACCTAAGAGTAGGATATTTGGATATATTATGCCAGGTGTATATTTAACTTTTTAAGAAACTGTCAAACTGTTTTCAAAGTGATTGTGCCATTTACATTCTCACCAGCAATACATAAAAGCACCAGTTGGTCCACATCTTCACCAATGCTTTGTATGGTCAGTCTTTTAAATTTTATACATTTGCCCAGGTACAGTGGCTCATGCCTGTAATCCTAGCACTTTGGGAGACCGAGGTGGATGGATCACCTGAGGTCAGGAGTTCAAGACCAGCCTGACCAACATGGAGAAACATTGTCTCTACTAAAAATACAAAAAATTGGCTGGGCCTGATGGCGCATGCCTATAATCCCAGCTACTAGGGAGGCTGAGGCAGGAGAATTGCTTAAACCTGGGAGGCAGAGGTTGTGATGAGCTGAGATCATGCCACTGCACTTCAGCCTGGGCAGCAAGAGAGAAACTCCATCTCAGAAAAAAAGAAAATTTATACATTATAATAGATATGCAGAGGTATCACACTGGCACTGTGGTTTTATGTGCATTTTCTTTTCTTTTCTTTTTTTTTTTTTTTTTTTTTTGAGACGGAGTTTTGCTCTTGTTACCCAGGCTGGAGTGCAATGGCACGATCTCGGCTCATCGCAACCTCCACCCCCTGGGTTCAGGCAATTCTCCTGCCTCAGCCTCCCGAGTAGCTGGGATTACAGGCATGTGCCACCGTGCCCAGCTAATTTTTTGTAATTTTTAGTAGAGACGGGGTTTCACCATGTTGACCAGGATGGTCTCGATGTCTTGACCTCGTGATCCACCCGCCTCGGCCTCCCAAAGTGCTGGGATTACAGGCTTGAGCCACCACGCCCGGCCCTGTGCATTTTCTTAATGATTAATAATGTTGCACATCTTCTCATGTGTTTTCTAACAGATCATTTTGCTATACGGTGTTCAAATTAATCATGCATGTACCTATAAATCCTGCTAGGCCATATACACATTGTAGGCACAAGACGCATGATTCTCTCAAATCTCGCTTTTTGTAAAGTTTAAATTTATTGCACCTTTATTACATCACTGAGCCATGCAAGGCTCATGACAGAATAGCCTGTCTCAGAGCAAGTGTCTTTCCATTGGAAAGAGTGGATTCCACTCATATAAAGCAGGATTCGGCATCTGGAAAAATGAGAAAGTGGGTGGCTTTGTTCATAAGAAAAAGTAAAAGATGAAAAAGCAATGATTTGGTTTCAAAACCCCAAAGGTTGAGGGCAGGGAAGGAACAGGTATCTCTACAGTGTGCAGTGATTTACCTATGGAATGTACTGGGTCAAAAGGAAATTGCCTTGCTCTCGAGAAAACATGTCCTATGCAGCAGTAAATGCTCCTTTCTCAATACCCACAATCTAATAGGACAAACCAAACCCATTTTGGTTTAAGTCAGCAGTACTATAAAAGAAAGCCCTCTGGGTTTCATTTCTTAATTTCATAATTCTTTAAGATTTCACCCCAATCTTTTTTTTTCCTTTTTTAAACTATACTTTAAGTTCTGGGACACATGTGCAGAATGTGCAGGTTTGTTACATAGGTATACACATGCCATGGTGGTTTGCTGCACCCATCAACCCATCATTTACATAATACTATCCCTCCCCTAGCTCTGCACTTCCCTCCTAGATTTCACCCCAATCTTTTAGGTGAAGTTTCATAATAGTAATGTAAACTTACACTGTAAATTAAACTTATTTGCAGAAATGTTAACATTCAAAAGAGAGGCTTTTTATCTTCTCTCATGACATTTGCTATATGTAATATTGCCACCCATAAGGAAACCTACCCCCTGCCACCTTATTTAAACCTCAATAACCTACATAAACCTCAAAAAGAATCATACAGGATGAGATCTGGGGGTGTCTCATGAGTTCTCAGAGCTGCAGTTGACCATGTAACCAATCAATATGGAAAACCAAAAGCCCCCTTTCTGATGGCAACTTTACATATTAAATGGAATTCTAATTTTTAATTCCCACTTTACGGTTCCAGTATTATTTAGATCTGACAGTTTTAGTGGCCTTTTGGAAGCCAAAGAAGCTCCGCATAAGCACTTGTGCCACGTAAGTAAGGCGATTATGAAATCTGTCCAAAGTATGTCTGTTGGTAATAGTTTTCAGTCGGAGGCCAGCAGGATTGCTTGATCCTTCTGTTGAAATGTTGTAGACCTCTCAAAAAGAGTCTATTTAATTATCCTTCCCAGCTGTGCATATTGTCTGCAGACAAGGGTTATTGCGTCTGTTGCACAGTGTGCTCTGCAAGTTCCTGGGTCAGGGTTGGGGGAGAGTGTCCAGGAAAGGTTATCAATCAACCTTCTCAATGAATGTGAAGACTATGAAAGATTATTAGATGGAGTGTCTCTTTTCTTCCAATATACTGGTCTCGACTTTACCACCCAGCAGCTAACTACCTTTTCAGCGTGAAATACATGTCCGTGAGATGCCTACAGTTCATAACCAATGGAGAAAAATAATGTAATAAATCCCAAGCAAAATTATATTTGGCAAACTACAGATAGACATCAAGTTTCAATCCCTTGGCTTATTTTCCTGATAAACAGGAAGAATGTTCTAATATGCAATTCCAAATGAATGTGCTATAGTCACTTAGAGGCATCCAAAACGTAAATCCCATTCTCTCTTGAACACTCAAAAGTGTTGCCATTAATAAGGTGGGAGCTTAGCAGCTGCTAAGGAACATAAGGAAAGGTAACAGTGACAGATATTCTCGCAGGTGGCAAGTCAGTGGTGACTCATCCCCCATCACTTGAGGAACCCCTCCTTTTTTTTTTTTGAGATGAATTCTCCCACTGTTGCCCAGGCTAGAGTGCAGTGCCGTGATCTCAGCTGACTGCAACCTCCACCTCCCTGGTTTAAATGATTCTCCTGCCTCAGCCTCCAGAGTAGCTGGGACTACAGCACACGCCACCATGCCTAGCTAATTTTTGTATTTTTAGTAGAGGCAAGGTTTAACCATACTGGCCAGGCTGGTCTCGAATCCCTGACCTTGTAATCTGCCCTTCTCAGCCTCCCAAAGTGCTGGGATTACAGTCATGATCTCCATCTTAATGACATGGGGGCAATGGGCCTGTGGCCTTCACACAGGAGAGACAGAATGCATATTGAAAAAGTAATAGCAATAGTTTGATAAGACTAGGTGAAATCAGGTGCTTGGAAATCTCATTTAATAACATACAATTTTTTTTTAAATGGGTAACTCAGGCGTTTTTTCCTAGTCTATATTCACTAGTCCCAGTAATAGAGTGTCCAGAGAGGATATACTGAAAATAGAGAGAAATGCCTTAAAATTCTTACTCCTCATTCCCTGAATGAGCAGTAATCTAGCTAATAAAATTGAAAGGAGCCTCTTTTATCGCAAAATTCACCCCTCCATCATAAACCAGCTCATTACTTCCAGCTTTATCACCAAGTTCAGACATCCCTGCCTTCTGCCTTCCTTTATACAGCAGCAGTTTTTCCTCCAAGATACGTTAACTTTGTATTGACCGTGAAAGGAGCTCATGGCATGTCCACCTCCCTGCCCCCGACCTCATGAGATCCCGAGACCTTTTCTCCACTCTGCTCTGCTAGGGACTGCTTATAAATTGCCCAATTTGCCTTGGCACACAACGAGATTCTTGAAGTCTCACCCTCCTTTACTGGGTGTAGCAAGGCTCTTAGAAACGATGCTGAAAAGTGTGCAGAGATCTTCAAGCAAAATAACTAATACAATCCAAATCCTTGTAAAGTTCCATACTACCTTGGAGTAAAAGACAAACCTGAGTGACTCTTCAGTAGAGACATGAAAAAACTATATTCCTACTTCCAGGGGATACAGTCTATAAAGATTCAAAGCAGAAACCCTGCAAAAGAAAAAAAGCAACATTTCCCTGGGGAGTGCTATTTACAAAAAGCTAGGTGGTTGGTTCCCTCAGTAGATTCATTGGAAAAAAAAATATATTGGTTTCCTGACCTTCCAAAGAGACAATCATTTTCTCAGTCATATGATGACCCCAATGTTCTCCAAAATGTCAGTTATGAAATTGCCTGTTGCATTTTTTTCTGTATTGCCTTTTTACTCAATAGACAAAGAGTTGAATAATTCACCTCTTTCCCCTTCAATGCCAAAGACTCAGTGCAAGAGTACAGTATGGGAAAAAATAAGAAATCATGGAAGTGAGATTGTGGCATTACAAGTGAGATTACAAGCTAAATAAAACTTCGGATTTCTGGGAGAAGCTTATAGAACATACAGTATCAGAAGAACTAGACTCCTGATTAAATACCAAGCAGTCTTCTTGGCCTATATTTTGTAATTTATTCTCTAAAAAATAGTAACTTAGTGCCATACCATGGATCACAGGCCCTATCGTTCCTGTCGTACAGTTGAAATGACCTTCCTTCTCTCCAAAAAGATTTTTGGACTCTCTTATATGCAGACATGCAGACTCATTAAAGCTATGATTCCCATTCTGTAACACTTTATCTTCAATAACAGCACAAACATTAGAAAAAATCTAAGGAAATTAGTTTAATCCATTTAAATAAAGAATGTCACAAACAACTCTTACCAAATATGTACTACGGTTAGAAAACAAATGCAGCTGGGTGCAGTGGCTCAGGCCTGTAATCCCAACACTTTGGGAGGTCAACGGGGGGGCGGATCACCTGAGGCTGGGAGTTCAAGACCAGCCTGACCAATATGGAGAAACACTGTCTCTACTAAAAATACAAAATTAGCTGGGTGTGGTGGCAGACAACCTGTGATCCCAGCTACTTGGGAGGCTGAGGCAAGAGAATCACTTTAACTTGGGAGGCAGAGGTTATGGTGAGTGGAGATTGTGCCATTGCACTCCAGCCTGGGCAACAAGAGCACATCCATCACCAAAATAAATGTTAATCGAATAATCACTTATTTTGAAATATTGTGAATCTCAATGCTAGAGAACATGAGCTTTCTATTGAACCTGCCTTACGTCACCATCACTGTGACTATTCTAACTTTGCTCTGCTATAATAAGGGGCTGTGAGCAGCGCTTACCCTGACCCCATCCTATATCATACCATCTATTCAATGCTCTTATGCAGCTGCCATACTAAATAACCACCTTGCCAATATCAAGCTGACTCTTTCTTTCCTGAGGCTACAATAGCCCTCATCCTCAGGCCTGATGACTAGCCACTTCTAAATCCCAACATGGAACTTTTTGATTATCTGGAGGGCACACTCCCACCCATCTCACAAAAGAATGAGGAGAGCAGAAATCATTAGGCCATGAGCTGAAAAGTCAAGAGGACCTGACTTTCAATTCTTCTGTGGTCTACAGCCAATTATTTAATATCCCTGAAAGCATTTCCTATCTGTAAAATGCAGATGGACTAAACTACCACTTAGGGTTACTGTAAAAACTAAGGGGTTAGCAGATGTCGCAGAATGTCGTGGTAGCTACTCAATAAATATTAATTCTATTCTCTGCTTCATCCCAACAGGCTGAAATTTCTGCCCAATAGAAGAAAGCATTGCTTTTGCAAAACACCGAGAGAAATGTTTCATTTTAAAATATTTGAGGTTTATAACTTTAAATTGGGCAGTGGCAGTTTGTGCTTGCCCTATTTCATGATGTCATGTTGTGTTTTCTGTTTATGTTTTTCTTTTCATTTATATACAAAAATAACCTAATAAAAAGGATAAAAGTCTTCCTGGACCTCAAACAGCCCTACAAAACAACATTTTTCATTATTTAAAAGTGGAGGGGAAAACAGCATGTGGATTATATTTTGCCTAAAATACATGTGCAAAGAAGTGAAAAAATGAAGCACATTTTAGGTTTTATTACACCCCAAGCCTTTCAAGATGTTTAGCATGTCCAGAATGCAGCTGCCTTCATACACCTCCAGTTAGAAATAGTTGATGGTTTTCTGCTGAACCCAGAAAGCCTCCACACTGTGTTTGCTGCTGTCTGTTTGCCTTGGGAGAGACAGAACAAAACTTGCCCTGTAGTGACTACTTGCCTTGGGACACAAAGTGGTGTTCTTCGGGCAAAGACTGTGCAATAAATACCAGTGGTAAGTTAAAAAAAAAAAAAACTAAATTCATTTGAGAAAAAAATGGAAGAATTTAGTCCAGAAGTTTTACAATAAACAAAGATGCTACTTCTTAAAATAAGTGATGTATGCCTCAAATAAATATCCCATATTAAGATGACCATTTCTTGAAAGAAGTATGGATGATGAAAGTCATGATGTCTATTTAAATCTGCAAACCTGCCAATCTTGACTGTGCAATCTGATAATAGAACCATATATTAATACTTTATATATCTAATGAAGACATTTATGACATTGTCCATGCCTTCAGGACAATGCAACAGATCATACATCTTACTGTGAGATTTTTTTTTTTACATATACAGATTCAAAGGTGACATTTCCATAGCATATCCCAACTAAAAGCCAACAGTACTTTTTGTGATAATTCTGCTTCTTCCTCACTTTTTCTAAATGGAGAAGAAAAACCACTAGAGGGCCTTCGGTATTTCCTGGACCTCTCTCTTATAATGCATACATGAGGTATAAACTACACGGTGAAGATTGTCTTTCCTTTGCCAAGACCCTAAGTTCAATGAGTGACTAACTCATTGCAGACCAATCACTAAGAAAAGAAATCTAAAGACAAAACTGGTTTCAGGTCTACTCAACTGTTTCTTGGCTTTCAACTTCAACCTAAGTAACCACACTCCTTATGATGCTCCTTTGAAAAAATATTGGTCTTAACCACAGAACTACATTCAAACTCTGTACCTATGCAACAATCCTGCATGATCTGAACATGTACTTCAGAACCTAAAGTACAATAAAAAAATTAAAACAAAAATTCTTTAGCAACTTTTCCCCTCTCCGGACATCAGCCCATGTGTACGGTTTAATCATCCTGTGTGTTTGTATGTGTAATATATTGTAGTTACATCCTACTTACCCACTAGCATTTGATTATTTTTACACATCAACGTAGAGAACATAAAAGCAGTGTATGAACTTCTTCTCTATTTAGAAAGAAAAATGAAGCTCATAAAGCTCTAAACCTCAAGAAATTAAGGTTTAGAATTATAGAGTGCAGCATATGTAAAATAACTATAATACAAAGAGAAAGATTATTCTTGACTACACATAATTTTATGAAATATTTCCCATAATCTTTATTCATCAATGTAGTTTACCACATAGCTTTTAATGGTTATATATATATATACATATATTTTCAAAGCTGGATACATCTTAATTCTTATCACAATATATACAAACTTTTAAAATACTGGATATATTCCTTTAAAAATATATGGCCTCACTTTTTGTGGGAAGTTGCTATGAGAAAATGTCATTTGTATCTTCGGTAAAGGGGAGTATGCAGATATTAAGCAGAATCCCTCCTATAAGCATTCATTTATTTGGCAAATTTCTCTCCAAATTTAGTAACAAGAAAAGCTTTTACTCTCCTAAATAATTTACAGTCCTATTTGTTACCTAAGAAGAATGATGAAGCTATTTACAAACTTCATGCAGCCCCACCATCAGGAAGCACAGGTGTTAATAAAATGTTCAAAAGTAATCACAATTTTACCTGTCTCATGGGGAAATGATTGCCTCGTTCCTTTTTTCTGAATCTTACTCTTGACCGTATTATTAAATTACTAGGTACCTCATATGAGACTTTGCAAAGTAGACAGACAAAGAAGTCGTTAAAAGTGATATTTGTTTTCACATACACACAGACACAGGCACACACACATATTACCCTTTTTTTTTTCTCCATTTAACAACAAGTAAGTTGTCTGATGACAGGTGTGGAAGGAGTTTGTCAGGAGAAAAGAATTAATCTCACAGCTCTATCTGACTCCAGAAAGAAAAACAAGTCAAGATTTTCAGATTTGAGGATCAGACTTGGGGATCACACAAAAAAAATGTCCCTTAGAGAAAACAAAGCAGATGGCAATTCTACCTTGTTACCAACCCCATCTGTATTACACTCAGAGCCTTGGTTTATGAAGAGATGGTTGTCATGACAATAAGCATTTGAGAAGAGTCCTGGAGAAGCTGATGGATTTAAGAGTATCTCCCAGCTTCCCAATTTTCCAAACACACACACAAAAACCCATCCCCACCCTCATCCCCAAATAAACAATTCTATTACTTCTCGTATTTGCTACAATTATTCTATGTAGATATTATAAAATTTTACACTCTGTCTTAGGAAAATCTCCTGGGAGTGACAGAGCATATCCTTACTCTGATATAGCACAGTTTGAAGTAAACTAGTCTTTTATTTTTGTTCAGCAAAGGCAATTGTATTAACTACAGCTTCTTTTTTTTTTTTTTTTCTTCCTTACACTCTCAGAAAGAAATCAATTTCAGCTTAAATGAGAAAGGGGGAAAAAGTAAAAGAAATTATTTTTCAGTTTCTGAGAGTAGATTGCAAACTAAAGAAGGGAAAAAATTAATAAACTATGAAGTAAAGTACTTAAGACTGCCCTTTTAAGTGCTCGTCAAATGGACAGGAAGGACAGCCACTGTGGAGTGATTCCAAGTTACCTGACAAAGAGCACAGACTGGCTGCATCCGAAAAGTCAACAAGCACTTGTACCTTGGAACATACATTCTTTCCATCGACCTAGAAGCAGACCTACAGAGCATTTCAAATACTATTGTCATCAGTCTGCATTTTCCAGATAACCGTATGCTCCTGGTAAACACTACAAATGTCATCAAAACAAAGACGAAGAGGAAACTAGACAGTCTCTTTTTTAGACAAGTCTCCAAACATCATGGATAAGGATAGCTGCCTCCCATCTCCATCTTGCACAAGACCCTCCATGAAGCCAAAATTGATGACAATACTGTCGTTTTAATGAGATATTACACACACACACACACACACACACACACACACACACACACTTGATCTAAAATCTAGAGGAACATCTGTTGTTGCCAAGAACCCAGGGACTTATAGTTCTGGAATGTATTCAGAGCAAAAAAAAAAAAAAGAGGCTTATATTCCCACTTTTTACTTAAGTTCAGAATGTCGAAATGGGAGTTTTACAAGGTAAAATTTTCATGAGGTTTCAGAAATGCTAAGTATCAAATCACATGACAATGCTTCAACTGGGAAGCCAGAGACAAGACCCAAGGCTCCATATACAGAAGGATTGGGCCCCGCCAATCTGGAGCCCTTTGGGGCCCAAGGGTCTCACAAGCACATGGGGGTTTTATTTAGAAAAGACTTCTCCCTCCCTTCTGTTCTTTCTATAGTTCCCCACCTCCCACATTCATTCCATTATTCTACACAAGTTTCAGCAGCAAAGAGAGAGAGCAACCAACCAAAGAAAGGAGAAAAATTTATTTCAGCCTCTTCCACACCACCTTTGAAGTCAGTGATCACTGAATTTAAATATGCCATTCCAGAGAAGGGCTAAAAGGAGATTGAAAGCCAGAAACTGTTTTTCTTTAATCCATGGTGGATTCTTCTGCAAGCACAGTAGGTCCTGCCAGGTCATTAAATGACCACTCTAAAAATAAAGTAGGTGGCTAGGTGCTACAGTTTGGATGTGGTTTGTCCCAGCCAACAGTCATGCTGAGATTTAATTGCCTGTTACAATGTAACAGTATTGGGAGGTGAGGCTTTAAGAAGCGATTAGATGTTAAGATGTATTCAGGTCCTTCTCAGGAGAATAAATTCACTCCAGGGAATGGATTAATCTCATTGTTATAAAGTAGGCCAGCCCCTTTTGTCCCCTCTCTTTTTCTTTGCATGTGCCCATTTCTCCTTCCAGTTCTCTGCTGTCTTATGACATAGCACAAGGCCCTCACCAAAAGACAGCCAGATTTAGCTGTCTGATCTTGAACTTCCCAGCCTCTAGGATTGTGAGTCAAACAAATCCTTATACTTTATACATTACCCAGTCTCAGAATCTATTTTCTAATACAGATTAAAAAGTAACTATATTAGTTTCCTAGGGCTGCCATAATCAAGGACTACAAATTGGATGGTTCAAACCTGCTTTATATTTAGTAATGAAAATGTATTCACTCTTCAAGATTGCAAGGCCTCTTGTTCTCAGTATTTTAGATCACAAATGAGCATAGTCTGGATTGGGGTTACTGAAAAAGACCAAAAAAACAAAACAAAACAATACCCCCCCACACACACAAAACAATGGCACATATAACAAATTAAAGCAAAGTTTACAAATATTTAGCAAGGCAGAGAAGGAGGTATTTTTTTCTTCTTAGATACAAGGACATGTAGGTGCCATCACTGAAATCACATAGACTGTTATTCCATCTCATGATAACAAGACTAGAGATTGTCCTAGAAGAGAATTGACTTATCTCAGGAAATCATTACCTGGCTCTAGTTTGCTCAGGGAATGCTAGAATTAAAAAAAAAAAAAAAGGCAGAATCACTGCTTTCCAGGAAAATCTAATTATATGTCGTATTTATATAAAGAGAAAAGTATCTGTTGATTACCTTCTTAGAGTTCCAAGTGTCTTAACAGGAATATTAAGTTTTCCTATGTAGAATATGATACTATGAGGATGCAATGTGTAGTAGAAGGGAAAATAGGTGTAGTTAGGTCCAGCTTTGCCACTTATGAGTTAGGTGATTTAGGGTGAATTATTTAGTTTCTGGTATGTAGCCAAGTGCCTCCTTTTACTGTAGGCTCTATGGATATTTTTGGATGAATGAATGAATGAATTGTTCTGGGTTTCAATTTCTTCATCTGCAAAATGAGAATGGCAACACTATCCCTACAGTTGTTTTGGTGAAAACTAGAAAGAAAATATAAAAAGAATGTATAATCTTGCCTGGAAAATACGAGTGGTCAACAAACAAATGGTATCTATCATTACATTACTTCTGTTTGTCTATAAAAAACACCATATATTATGCAGATGATAAATTTTCTACTTACCACCTAACCATGAGTTTCACATATAAAATTTATAGGTTGAAATATACACATAAGAGAGCTCTTAAATGTTTTTATTCCATCTGGAAATCTGGTATAGTCTATAGATGCCTACTCAAATTAAGGTTTTAAGTACATAAAATGAAATATTTTTAAAACCACAAAAAGAAGTAAGTTATACTGAAATCCAGTTCTTCTTAAGAATGATTGGGTATTTATAGACCCCAGGGTAAGAGCCCCTGATTGGATAAGGAGCAAAGTCAATGACTTCCCAGATGATGGAAGGCTGTCTTGTTCCATCTTTTCAGAAGACTGTAGGAAACATTTTGATTCATTACATATTTTCTCTAGAACCTAAAACACAACAGACTAAATAAGAATTTCATGCACACTTCATCACAAACAAGAAATCCCATTTTCCATCTCCTGCTTTTCTCGGAATGCTCTCATAAGATGATCGAAGAGCAAAGAAAATATTATTAACTATTGGAAATGCTTGTATTTAAGACAAACACCTTTTTTAAAAGGTTGTAGTACAGATCTAGTAAAACAACTGCTATTTAGGAGCAGGTACAAGAGTTGGGCTTAATTACTCACTTTTGATGATGACTCACTTCATAAGTTATCGAAGGAAGCTATTAATATACTTAACTAACTAAAGAAAGTCTGTGAAAATTCATCAAGATTGGAAGATTAAATGTAAATGGCCGGTCTTAAAACAAAGAGATTAATACTTTAATAAATTATAATTTTGAAATATCAAAAACATTTTATTTACTTTTAAGTGATAGCAAAATCTGTTAATATGAAGCTATACATGAACTAAACAGGTAAAACCTCCAAAATACATGCTTCTTGTCTTTCAAACCTCTCCTAAAGATTTGCCTGAGGTATGAAGCTTTCTCTGGTGCCTGAATAGACGTGGCCAGCTGAGGACTAGCCAGGAGAACCAGGACAGCCACTCAGACATTGACGCTGATACAACCGTTACCAGGGTGTTTGGAACAGATGATGTAACCCCGTTGGACTGTCCACTCAGCCCATTTTGAACAACTTCTGTGAGTTCTGTCCATGACATCTTAGATACCAATAACAGTCCAAATTTAGGTCTAAGAATCCATGGCAAAAATCAAATCATTCCAAAGGCATGTAGCTACATGAAAGGATGCTGCTTTGGACAGCCAATAGTGAGGAAGAAATACCTAAACTTTGAAATGTAAGTTAAGAGAAAGAAACAGATCCTAAACATAAATACTTGAGGAGTCACCAATCATATGAGAATTAATTCAAGTTGTTTAAGAAAACCAGTGATATAGTCTCTATCTGGGGTCTGCAAGATCATGTATGATCAATAACATGCTTTCAGAAAAATGTAATTGGTTGACTGAAAAAGGTTTCTGACCGTCTTCCTTAACCTTTGCCCAGCTCTAGAAGATACTCCTCCTCCAATGCATGACTTCCTGAGTCATCTGTGTCTGGACGCACTAGAAAGGAGGATGCATTTGCTCTCATCTTTGCTTTTCCCAAAGAACGCAGCACTGTGCTTTTCACAAAACTGATATTCAAAAAGGATTCGGAGTGCATGTTTGCAAAAAGCTAATACATAACAGAAAAGAAGAAATAATGCTGATTTTATCGGCAACTATAATATTCTCTTGGTGTGGTCAGCTAGACTAGGCCTCATTATATTTGAGGTTATGTGTAAATTGCATAGTTACATGTAAATTTTACCTAACCATTTAATACCTCCCCACCCCCACCCCAATTAGGATGCTTCAGAGAAATAACAAAGGTGAAGATAAAAAAATTAAGACTAGTCCTAACTATGCAGAAAATCTAAGGCTGTAACATCTGAGAGTAAATAATTTTCTTAATAAGCCTAAGAAAAATATCTTACTTAAGTGGGATATGAAACCAATGAGTTGATGTGAAATTTTAAAACAGAGATAATAAACAACTTGAAAGATTAACCAAAAATGAACATACAGAGGGACAAAATGCCAAGAGGCAACACGAAGATCTGGGGTTTCCCTTATCACTTCTGAAAGCTTTGGGGACACCTCTAAGTGCTCTCTATCCCTCCCCATGGCTTTCCTGGGCTTGCTTTTGAATCTTTTCAGGATGATAGCATCTTTAAAGATTTTCCATTCTCTGTTACTGCTTTCCTTTTATTTCTGTGTTTTTCTCTTCTGCCACTGCATCCAGTGAAGTTTTAGTCAAGTGAACATGATTTAAAGTTTGAACTCTAACAAAAATTTCAGATAACTTTTGCCCTGCCAAAAACACAGTCAATGTCAAGAAAGAGGCAGGCAGTGGAATCATGGTTTGCTAAAAAATAACTTCGGTTCTCAGATCTACCAGCTTCCAGCAGTCATAGCTTTTCTGCACATTGCTTCTCAGGGCTTCCTGCTTATTTTTCTCCCAATGCATCCATAGTAACAGTCATAATGGGTTATGCTTGTCCCTTTGAAGTTCCTACAGCTGTCATATTATCCTATGAGATACTTTGTATCTTCTGACTCATTTTGCAATACTGGGGCCATGATAACAATAAAACGTTTATCAGAGTATAAAAAGCATTCCAAGTTTCCTGAGGTTGCCACAAAAAGATTACTGAGGGTTGGGGTTTACAGTGATCTAATGTCACAATTTCCATTTTTTGAAGCTTCTACCATAGGATCTTTCACTTATTTAGTAGTTGATTAGTAAATTTGGTGTTAATTGAATGGATTTAAAAATAAACAATTATGGGCCGGGCAAGGTGGCTCAAGCCTATAATCCCAGCACTTTGGGAGGCCGAGGCGGGTGGATCACGAGGTCAAGAGATCGAGACCATCCTGGTCAACATGCTGAAACCCCGTCTCTACTAAAAATACAAAAAATTAGCTGGGCATGGTAGCGCCTGCCTGTAATCCCAGCTACTCAGGAGGCCGAGGCAGGAGAACTGCCTGAACCTAGGAGGCGGAGGTTGCGGTGAGCCGAGATGGCGCCATTGCACTCCAGCCTGGGTAACAAGAGCGAAACTCCATCTCAAAAAAAAAAAAAAAAGAAAAAGAAAAAAGAAAATAAAAATAAACAATTGTGTTTATGGAAAATTCAGAAAACAGACATATGCCAATACTGACTTCCCACAAAGACTGATCACATCCACCCTCATTACCTAGGTTTATACAAATCATCCAAAGCAATAAACAGTGAGATGCTCTTCATGTTGTCTTTGTTTTGTGTTGCTTTGCTTTTCTTCTTTTTGTTTTGGCCAGGACTAGGAAGTCTACTTACATAGGGAGAGACAGTACCTGCTTTTAGGTTCTTATTGCCCCATTTTACTAGCTGAGATGAAGTAGCAGAATACACCGTTGGATGGGCTAGAACATGTTTGTCAGTCAAATCTCTTTTGTCCTTAATAGATGGCTGCCTGCTTTTTTGAAATGACCCAAAAGATGGGATTCCCTGTACTTTACTCCAAGCACGGCACTTATGGATTTACTCAGTTAAATCAATATGTCAGTAACAATTTCTCAATAGTTACTGAAGACCTATTACATTCAATGTGCTATGTTAAGGGTTGAAATTAGCATACTTTTATTTTTATCTTGTATATTGAGACGGATGAACCTCAGAGTTCTATGTTTACCCTCTATATACATGCTTATCACTGTCTATTGCTAGAAAGGGAATGATATATCAAGAAACATATAACATGGTCTCATATTACTGATATCAAAATAAGGCACTGCAAGTCCTGGCACTGTTGGCAAGCTAAGAAGAGTTCAGAGGAGAGGAAAATTAGTAGTGAATCAGAGGGGAGTCTACTGAGGCAGAGGGCCTTTGGCTCAGCCCAAAAGACAGAAATGAAGCTCTCCAGCTCAGAGCTTCCCACCCACCCTCCTCTAAAATTTAGGGCACCCATCTTCCTCTAAAATTCTTACCATTCATGTGGAATAAATAAAATCAAGTAACAATCATAATGATATTTCAAATGTTGAAGATGTGTATATTCAAAAAAGTCTAACTAAAAAACAACAAAATTAAGAACACATGTAGTTAGAATTTTAATGTTGAACTTAAAAATACCTTTGTCAAATACCTGATGTATATCTTAAGTCATAATTTTGCTTGAAATTTACTTGCTTGAAGCAGGACTTCACATACGTTATTTTTTCTAACAATTAGTTCATGTCTCTAGAATCACTGTGTAGAATTTTCTTTTGTGTCTCACACTTTCTGTCGTGTAAGTACTCAATAAATCTTGGATGGATGGATGGATGGATGGATGGATGGATGGATGGATGAGTGGATAGACAGACAGACTGATGGACAGATGGATAGGAGAAGGAAGAAAGGCAAGCAGGTAGGCAGGCAAGCCTGCCAGATATCACTTATTGTCTTGGAACAAGAAGTCAAAAGCCCTTTTATGGATTCAGGAGTTTTGGATCCAGCTCAACTACCCATGTTCCTAGGGGCCGCTTTTCATGCAGATTGACAGCTTCCACAGGTAGCAAGGGGACCCATGACTTCACAGTGGCTGCTGAGCATGTGTTCCACCTGGTCTCACCCTCTTTGTATCTTCTCTGAAAAAGACTCCATAGCAGGGTTTGAGAAACACTGAAGATATGAGAGAGCACATGAAAGGCATTGTGATTTCCCCTTTGCATCTGGGAAAATGACTTTATTTAATTACTATTTATAAAGATTGGCTTTTTAAGTTAAGATAAGAAACCTCCCTTGGAAATTGATCTTTCCAATGATAATTTCTCAAATGAAAATACTCTAAGCACTAATGTAGAGGCTTGACTCTCTCTCTTGTTCATTCTTGCTCTCTTTATCAACAAGCATCTCTTTCCTGATATTTTTCAAATGAGATTTATAGACATGCTGCTAGCTTGCTAGAATGCACTATATTGTATTTTAGAGAAAAAGAAATCAGGAAGCCTCTTTACTTACTTTAATCCAGTTTCCTGGACTCATTTTTGATGAAGAGACTCACTTTGGACACTGTCCACTGTCACAGGTGGAGCAACAAATAGGAGAGGGTTTGTCACCCATGGGTCCTAAGTCAGCAGCTGAGGAGCACATTAGGGCATCAGCTCACCCTTATGGTTGTATCTGGAGGAATGTTTTATAAATTAATTCAGCAAGTTTTTATATTGAATGAGTGCCTAGCATTGCTCATGCTCTGCAAGTGATACAAATGAGAAACCAGAGATCATATTTGGACAGTTTATACCAAATTTAGTAGAGGTTATTTTTTTAATGCCAAGGTTCCAGTCTTAAAGAACCAGCTTTAATGTCTTCCATATCATGTGGGCATGAAAGACTCTAATCTTTAGGCTAGAAGGGATCTCAGAGTTGTATGGCACAGTCCACTTGTTTTGTAAATGAGGAAACTGAGGTCTAGAAAGAGAAGGTATTGGGCATAAACCATATCCACAAAACATCTGAAAGTCAAACTGAGCACTCTCAAACTTTTGCCCCTAATCTGTGGCTGCCTCTGTGACCTTGGGCAACGTATTTACCATCTCTGTAAGTCAGTTTCCCCATTTAAAAATAGTGATAATATTAGTTACTGCCTTCTATGGTTGTTAGGAGAATTGAAAAAGTTACTACATATAAGCTACATAATGCCTGGCATAAAGGCTGTATTCTAGAAGTATTCATTATTGTCATTATTATTTTTCAGTTTAAAAAAATAGATATATCAAAAAAATAGAGACTTTCCAAGGCAGGTTTCTTATCTTGACTTTAAAAAACCAACCTTTATAAATAATAATTAAATAAAGTCATTTTCCCAGATGCAAAGGGGAAATCACAATGCCTTTCATGTGCTCTCTCATATCTTCAGTGTTTCTCAAACCCTGCTATGGAGTCTTTTTCAGAGAAGATACAAAGAGGGTGAGACCAGGTGAAACACATGCTCAGCAGCCACTGTGAAGTCATGGGTCCCCTTGCTACCTATGGAAGCTGTCAACCTGCATGAAAAGCGGCCCCTAGGAACATGGGTAGTTGAGCTGGATCCAAAACTCCTGAATCCATAAAAGGGCTTTTGACTTCATCTAGAAAGAAAAACTAAGTACCATACTAAGTGGCAGCATGTCTAATGGAAGACATTGGTGCAGATCCTGGCTTCCACACTAAGTAGCCGTGTGGCCTTGGGGAAGACATTCAACCTTTCTAAACCTCAATGTCATTATCTGTGCAATGAGGACAGTAGCACTCACTCTGCTTCCTGCCAGGTTATTTAAAAGTTCTGTTGAGATATTGGATAATAAAGCAAGTTATAAATTGCTAAGTACTGTACATGTCAGGAATCGTAGGGCAGAAAACCAGAATCAAAGCCAGAAAGCTCCAGGAGAGCGCTATCTGCAAGGAGCCAGAGCTGGAGCTGGTCCCAGGGTCTAAGAACGAGTCATGTGCCCTTGTTCCTCTCTGGTCCTTTCCTTGATTTCTTTCCTTTGTAGCTTGAGTTGTACAATTTGGTGAGAAAGCTGAGACTTTTGAAAAGGGGATAGATAGGACGAGTTCACTTGCTCTGGGCCAAGTCTGACCTGGAGAAGAGAAGTTAATACTATTAAATAGATCAATACATCTGGTTCCACACCTTGCTGGCTGTAATGCAAAGGTATTTGGTGTCCCACTGGATGATATGTCAGTGGTACTTTGGCAGCTGAATGTGGTGTTATTATCTCCATAGTGTTCAAAATGTTTTTTCCTTTATACATTGGCAGTTGCCCAGGACAACTTCATTTTATTTTACGTATATTAAAAAATCTTTAGATTATGGAGGAACCAGAGGCCTCATTTACAAATTAACTGCTAAAAACACAACTCATTATCATGAAGTACAATTTATCACAGAAAAAGATCCTTTTTCTCTTCATAATTTTATTTTTCAAACCTGTGAGTGGGGAAGGATGTCAGAGACTCCTGTTCTCCCTCATCCACATTTTGGGATTCCAGCAAAAATTACTGAAATTAGTGAGCTAGGTAGGCTTAACTACACCAAAAGTATGCTTGTGCACAGGCATTGTAAGTACTAAATAATATACATTATAATAAACATAATTTCAAAAACTTGGCGGTCTCCATTTCCTCAGGTTCAGATCCCTTTTTAATCTGTTCTCTTATCTACCACTGGGATAGGTAACTAAGACAGTGTTCTACACATGAGTCACAAAAATGATCATTCTATTAATAGATAAAGGTGTCCAGTGGTCTACCACTGTTATGGAAGCAAATCCACACACTTCAAGAAACGGACTCCTTTTCCATCTTTCCCCACCCACCTTCTCAATGTCATCTTCCAAATTCCAAACTATAGTGTTTCTGTCCTTAGGAAAGTGTCTTGAGTGTTCCTAGAATATGACATTCCATTTCTTTCTGATCCTATGCTTTCACCCACAAAAACATTCATTGTCTTCTATGTATTGGGTGCTATTAAAGATAGAAAGAAATAAAAACTCAAGAAAACGTAAAAGAACCTTGAAAACATATGCCAAGTGAAATAAGCCAGGCACAAAAGGAAAAATGTTGGATGATTCCATTTACATGAGTAGCCAAATGTGCAGAAACAGAAGTAGATGAGAGGTTTCCTGAGGCTGAGAGCAGGAGGAAATGGAGAGCTATTTTTTTTTTTCAAAGAGAATTTTAATGTGAAAAATTATCAGCAGAGATTCTGCCTTCACAATTAGAGTTTAACATAAGTCTTCCAGCCTTTAAAAAAGAGTTGTAATATACATAAGGGAAAATATTTTGGCATCATCTAGTGAAAACGGACTATGTGGTCTTTTTTCAGCCACCTCATATAATTAGGCTCCCAGTTACAATTTGAGATAAGTTGTTTCCTCAACAGAATGTGCTTAACAGAAAGTGACCAATTACTCCAAAGGACCTTGTTTCAGATTATCTTAAAGCCAGAGTTCACTGATCTCACATTTTATATTTAAAAAGAAAAACGTTTGTTAGCTGTTTTAATCAACATAAGTAGTAACAAACATCCCTAACTGGATTCTATAGAGGAAGCAGAAACAACCTGAGCCAAAGAGAAATAAAATTATCCCCTAAGGATTTGACTTTGGACTTCCACATAAACATGACCTTGTAGAACTAGATACATATTTTATCAGATAGGTAAATATGTAATATTTGGTGATTAGATTAAAATACATGAGCAGTCTTTAGCATTAATAATTTCATTAGTTTTAGGAAATCTTATCCAATATGGTCCTACATCTCTTAATTTCCTATATGCAGTGATTTTAGTTAAAATCCCAAAGGATATATATTTTTTTCTATAACATCTCCTTTTCTATCATCATACCAAAACAATTAGTATTCTCTTATTCAAGACTTTATATGTTCATTTATTCCCTACCCCTCCGTCCTCACACACACAATAATTGCCCAGATAAATAGTAACCTGTGGTTTCCAAGTATCTCACTGGAATTTTCATTCTTTATGCCTTGCAGGATTAGTCCAAGATTTGAATACCCCAAACTTATTTGCCGAGAGCTACGTGTACTCTTAAAATTACTACCTGAAAATTATATTATTTAGAATCTGCCAATTCCCTAGATCCCCCCAAACAATTGTTTTGCTAATAAACTTCCTGAAAGCACACATGTATAAGTTTTATTACTATTAGAAAATGTTTCAAATGCTATTACATTTGATAGAACCATTCAGTTAACAAAATACTAAATGATAAGTTAAATTGACTGTTATAATTACTCAAAAACACAGTACACCACAAGAATTGTTTTGTACACTTCATTCTCTTCCAGTGGTTTTGTGGCTTACAGTGATAATCACATATATTAGTTCCCTGTAGCCTTTTTCATTTTGATCTTCGTTTGTAACAGATAACTGGGTTTTCAGGGGTGTGAATCATAGTCGTATAATTCACAGTGGGAAAGTATCCATCAATGAGATCAAATTCATATAAATGAAGCATAGTGGACCAAATTGTCTTAATTTGAACATAGGCAAAATTTCCCCTAATAAAACGATGACACCCAGCTCCAATGGCACATAGGCAAACTTTTCTCCTGATACTGGGTTATCCTGTAAGTAGCAATCAGGATTAAAGTCCAGACGTTCTACCCATGAGTCCTTAAGTCTTCGATTAACGGTGGGAGAAACACACACCTGATGTCCTGGAGGAATGGTACACCCTGCCACAGTCTGAGGAGTTTTAGCCATTCTCATCATGGTCATTTTAGGAGGTCTAAGTCTTAATGTTTCTTTTATACAGCCATCAAGTAAGTTTAGATCCTTGAGCTGGTCACAAGTTAAAGGAGGCAGATCCTCTCCACAGACTGTTTTCTGTTCTAAGTAACATTTTGCTTGAAGTGTTCTGTCTGTGGCCAAAAAGAAGCCCATCCCAGCACTAGTGGTTGAGGATGTACGCTGCCCTGCCAAGAGCGGTCCAATAAGCATCCCTGCTACTTCATCATCAGTTAAAGGACACCCATCCTTGTATGTAGAATCTAGTAAAGTTTGGAAAATGTCATCAATTTTTTCTTCAGACTGTCTGCATTTCTGGATTACCTTATAGAAAATATTCTTCATTTCCTGATGAGCTCTGTCCCTGTGTTTGAAACTAGGCAAAGGCAGCCAACCTGGTAACAGCCAGGCTGCACAGCTGAAACCTCCATCCAAATCCACATATAGCTGCGCCACCTCTTCATTGAGCTGACTTCTGATTTCCTTTCCATGCAAACAATGGCTAGCTGTTAAAAGTATGCGCTCAGAAAGAGCTTCAAACACATTTTTTTCTCCACTTTCTCCCCAACTCTGAAAGTATTCCTTCATTTCTTTTTCAATTATAGAAACATGCTGTTTAAAGTGGGCTATGTTAAGGCCACTTTTAAACATTTTCTTCTGCTCCAAGAAAACTGGATTAGGCACATCATATGCAACTCCCTTCCCAAACACAGGTGTTGTCAGGCGACCACAGACATCTGCATTCAGGTCTTCATTTTTACTATTAAAAAGCAGTGCAGAGGCATCACTTCCCAGAAGGTAAGTAAACATTTTGCCTACCACGGTAAAACTAAATACAGGTTCATACTTCTCATATGCATTTTCTAGAAATTCAGTTGGACTTTTCCCAAATGTTATCGAATGCCCAAGGAATGGAATCAGGGAGAAAATGTATGGAAGACTTTTCGCCCCTACTGGCAGCTGGACCAGGTGGCCAGCGGCGAGATGGAACAGGTAGACCAAGCTGAGGGTGAAGGCACAGGTGATCAGCAGCATGGACAGGAGTTTGCCGCCTGTCACCTTCTCCATTGCCTGACCCAGCACCGACCCGCCCACCTACAGCAAGCCCAGCAACATCATCCTGGCTGCCGCCACTTCACTTTGCCGGAGACACTGGAGGCCGAGGTCACCACTGCTCCTCCTAATCGACAGAGCAAGAGAAGCTGGCAGATGGGCATCTACAGGTGGCCCCGGCCCCCAGTTCTCCTACTAAACCCAGCCCCAGCCCTCGGATCCTATGTGCACCACTCTGTGCGTCCGGAGAGCTGCTGTTTAATGGGTACAGCGTTCGCCTGGGATGATGCAAAAGTTCTGGAGATGAATGGTGATAACGGTTGCACAACAATGTGAACGTACTTAATACCATCTTGACAAAGAAGTCAAGATTGTAAACTGTGTGTTACTTATATATTACCTTATATATTACCACAATCCATTTTTTAGAGCATAACAAGAAAAATGAATAAGACATAACGTCTGTCCTCAAAGAGCTCACTGTTGAGTTGGAATGAGCAGAAAACCTTAAATCAAAATGGCAGATGCAGTAACACAGAAGCCTGGGAGACTCAGTCTGGTGTGAGGGAAGTTTCCTGGAAGAGGGGATGCCTGGTCATGTCAGTTAAAAAGGTGGAAGAGCAAGTCAACCAGGCATATGGGGATGTCTGGGATGAGATAAGTGACCAGATAAGGTGAGGAAAGAGGAGCCCCCGAGAAGGCAGAGGAGGGGAAGAAAGCTCAGGGTTTGTGTGGGGAACTCACTCATCTTAGTGCTGCAGAAACAGGCAGAGTGGCAGACGTGAAGCAGCAGTACTTATAAGCTTTTGCTCATGGTATCATTTCCACGACGATGTCCTTTCCCAACTGGACCCTGCTCCTCGTGTCATTGAGGCAAATCTGAATCATCTTCCCCAAATCAGTGCGGGGGCCATTTTCTCTATGAAACGTTCTCTTCCCAAGGTGACTTACGATTATCTCTCCTTTCTCTAAACTCTCATTTCTCTGCTACCATTTTGCTCCTAATCATATACTATTTCCGGGTCTAATTTTCCCTCACCTGTATTTTGAGGCCCTTGAGGGCAGAGACCATGTATTGTTTTTTCCCCTTGCAGGACCTAGCAGGCAAGATTAGAAATTCTTTCCAATAAATGTTTTTTGGAGTCAAATTCTTCCTGAATTTCCAACCACCAGTGTCTTAGAAAATAAAAATGAAACACAAAAGTAAATTCTACAGAAGAAATGTTTCTTCCTAAGAAGGAATTCATGTATGATAAAGAAGTTCAGGAACATGAGGCTGTTCAAGATCTCCAAACCTCAGAGTTACCCAGAAGTCAAGTAAGTATTTTCTCTGTCATCACAGAAAATCAGCAGTTCCACATCCTGGAAGTTGACATACTATCCGTATAGAGACAAGCAAAATGGGCTTTCGGCTTAACAAAACACCAGTCTCCTAAGGGCTATATTGGGAAAAAATTTAGTGCACTAAAGAAGTATAGACCTAGAGTTAGAAGGTATGGTTCCTAGCCTTTCTTTTGGTGGTATTGTGTGGATTTGGGCAACTAACTTAATTCTTCTTTGTCATTTTTCTCCTTAGTATACAATATAAATTTATATATATGTTTGTAGATAATCTTATTCCTTTATATAATATGTAGCAGGTAAGCAAATTAAACTACAGAATTAAAAGTGGAAGGGAAAGATGACCTAATTTTTCACTGACCTTTACTGATAATTATTCACATACTTAAATCACAGGATACTACAATGCCAAGGTTGAGAAGATGTCTTTTCATATTGTGTGGAGGATGGTTCTCACTGTCCACCAAAATTCAAACTTCTCTCCCACAATGTACAGTAACCACTGGGAAGCGGCTTCTTACCCAGAGGCTACATTTCTCAACCTCCCCTCTGCGGCTATGGGCCACCATGTCACTAGTTCTTCTTCATGGAATGGGAGCAAAAGAGATGTGTCAGGTCCAGGCCAAGGCAGTCAAGAAGGCTATATCCTCCACCTTCACTTTCCTCATCCTAAAGCTAGATGGAGAGGACTTCAAGGTTGCAGGGGATTACAGAGCCACAGAAGGAAGGAGATTGGTTCCCTGTATCTCCATGTGGAATAGAGTCACCATCAACAAAGAATACCAGCAATGGACTAAAAAAATAATTTTTTACATACTGTGTTCAGTCAGTCAAATTTGAGGAATTTGGTAAAGTAGCTAACATTACTTTCTAACGTAGTATGCAGATATGTTTCCTTTCTTTCTGTACCATACACACACACACACACACACACACACACACGCACACATTCATTCCACAAATGGAACATCACTGAAAAAATTAAACAAACAAACATACTGTAGTTGTTATGGCTAATCATAATTTCTACTGCATTTCAGAGGATGTTTAAATTATTTAAGTTTGGTAAACTTATATTTTTAACATTATAAATATTATTATTTATTTTCATTTATATACATTAGCATTACTAATCAGCCACTCATCTAGCACTTTACTGAGGACTCATGAAATGTATTTATATCAAAACATTGGAAGTCTACATGGTAGATGATGCATTTTTGTACGTGTAAAGAAACACAAATTGGAGGACAGAAAGCATGTATCGTCACAGAAACAGATGTGCTAACACAGAAAAAAATGTACATCTACCCCACCATTGTGTACAAAGCATGGGTGAAAAACAAATTCTGATAGAAACCTAATCCAATTACTAAGTGTCAGTGTCATATGCTAATATTAAGGTATATTAAACTAATATAGATATTGGGACATGCACAGAACAATCCCCTTACTTGCCATGAGATCCCAATGATCTGCAGACAACAATGTCATAATATATTAATTGATTGTAGACAGAAAGTAACAAGGTTCAACACTTTTTACTATTTAGACCTTAAGCCAGTCTACCTATATTTCAATTGTAGAAAAATATCAGTAACCAATCTGATTCTGTGTTGATTATTACATTTATTTTATTTGCTTGTATGAACCATTTAAACATGAAATGGTTTTAAATATTATGATTTTGTAATACTTTTGAAGTTAATATTTTAGGTTCAGAGGTAACTATAAATGCCATAATGTAAACACTACAATTTTGGGGGGAATTATTGAGAAAGACAGCAGAAGAAAATTGTAGTTATGAAACATGAATGTGTGATATTCACAAAACATTTATTACACTTGCGCTGGATCATCTTGTTTTTGATTAAGACATGTTTTTGAAGTTTTTTATCAGCTAGACAATACTTAGAAGAGTAACAGAATGTGATGTTGATGTTGGGTCTGCTTACCAGGCCTTAAATGTCATTTTTGAAGGCCTTAAGTGGGCAAGATCCAGAGAAAACAGTAATCAAATAAAAATATTCCTACTTAATTTACATGGACAAAATAACTCTGTCTACATAGACTTAATAAATTAAGGCATGCATTCTAATTCAAGAATCTCATTTTATGAATCTTTCTGGAGCTGAATATCCAGCTAGAAAATGCATTAGGATATTCAGAAACACATATATCATCTTTATAAAGGTATGATTCCCCATGCCACTATGTAATCTTTTTAAAAAGTGCCTTTATCATCCAAGTCCTCAGTTTTGTAAAAAGTATTAGTGAAATTCCTAACCAATGTGCTTGGCTTTATTGTTTGGAAAATAAAATGAAAAATATATATATTCACTGGAAACTCACATACAGATGCAAACATATTCTTTTGGGCGGAGTTTGTTTTAACATTCATTTTAAGTTCTGGAATACACATGCAGGATTCTCACATAGATAAACGTGTTATGGGGGGTTGTTGTACAGATTATTTCAACACCCACGTATTAAGACTAGTGCACATTAGTTATTAATATTTTGCCTGATCATCTCCCTCCTCCCACCCTCCACCCCCCACCCTCCAAAAGGCCCCAGGGGTTGCTATTTCCCTCTATGAATCCACAAACATACTTTCTTTTTTTTTTTTTTTTTGAGACGGAGCCTTGCTCTGTCACCCAGGCTGGAGTGCACTGGCACGATCTTGGCTCACTGCAACTTCTGCCTCCCGGTTTCAAGTGATTCTCCTGCCTCAGCCTCCCAAGTAGCTGTGATTACAGGTGTCTGCCACCGCGCCCAGCTAATTTTTGTATTTTTAGTAGAGATGTATTTTCACCACCTTGGCCAGGCTGGTCTCAAACTCCTGACCTCATGATCTACCTGCCTCAGCCTCCCAAAGTGCTGGGATTACAGGTGTGAGCCACCGCACCCGGCCGAGTCCACAAACATATTCTTTAAAGCTGGGGTCCCCAACCCTGGTTAGGAACTGGGCCACGCAGCAGGAGGTGAGCACTGGGTGCATTAGTGAAGCTTCATCTGTATTTATAACTGCTCCCTATCGCCCGAATTATTGCCTGAACTCCACTTCCTGTCAGATCAGTGACAGCATTAGATTCTCATAGAAGCACAAACCCCACTGTGAACTGCGCATGTGAGCAATCTAGGTTGCATGCTCCTTGTGAGAATCTAACGCCGGACGATCTGTCACTGTTTCCCACCACCCCCAGATGGGACATCTAGTTGCAGAAAAACAAGCTCAGGGCTCCCACTGATTCTACATTATGGTAAGTTGTGTAATTATTTCATTATGTATTACAATGTAATAATAATAGAAATAAAGTGTGCAATTAATGTAATGTACCTGAGTCATCCTGGAACCAGTCCCCAGCCCCCGCACTGGTCCATGGAAAAACTGTTTTCACAAAACCAGTCCCTGGGGCCAAAATGGCTGGGGACTGCTGCTTTAAAACTATCTTAAGTTTAGGCTTTTAATTCCACGGACTCCTGAACTAAACCCAAACAACCGGCAAGGGAGATAATATTTGCACTCTTTGCCTTATTGGGGGAAGGATATACATATATATAAAGTCCAAGTAACAAAGCAATAGACGCTTAAAAGTTAAAAGATAGATATGGCATACTCTTTAACACTAATAATCCAAATGCCTTATAAAAATAATAACAGCATACAAAACGGAAAATTCTTAAAAGTGCCATCAACCAGAGGAATATTACATTAACCACCCAAAGACTTTGGTGAGCCAGGTGCGGTGGCTATGCCTGTAATCCCAGCACTTTGGACCCAGGCTGAAGGATGAGAAATAAGCTGTGAGGAAATGTAAGTCATCTGCCTGGAAAAGACCAAGATCTCAGAGTAGGAATCGTTTTCTGCAGGAGAGACGGGTGGGGCAGCTGTTGTAACCAATCTTTCTAAAATAAAGCCTGCCATGCAAAACGGAACCTGGTGGATCACCTGAGGTCAGGAGTTCAAGACCAGCCTGGCCAACATGGTAAAACCCCGTTTCTACTAAAAACACAAAAATTAGCTGGGCATGGTGACATGTGCCTGTAGTCCCCACTACTCAGGAGTCTGAGGCAAGAGAATCACTTGAACCTGGGAGGCAGAAATTGCAGTGAGCCAAGATCGCCACTGCACCCCAGCCTGGGTGACACAGAGCGACTCTGTCTCAAAAGAAAAAAAAACTTTGGTGAATTCCTGGAAGACAGATGATTGCTGGTGGGTGTAGTAAGAGGAGATAGAGTATCTGAATGAAACTCAAGCACAGCAGAGACCACAAGCGTGAGAGCCACTGTTCACAGCAAAGCCCATGTGAACCCAGGCTGCACGATGAGAAATAATTTGTGAGGAAATGTAAGTGATCTGTCTGGAAAAGACCAAGGTCTCAGGGTAGGAATACTTCCCTGCAGAGGAGATAAGTGGGAGAGCTGTTGCTACCAATCTTTCTAAAATAAAGCCTGCCATGCATAAATGGCCCCATGCCTGCATGCACACACATGCACGCGCACTCACTCACACACATACTCCGTGGGCATACAACAAAAACTGACAGACAGAGAAAGAGGAAAAGAGAAGGGAGAGAGCAAATGATCCATATTCTTTAAGCTTCATAGCAAGATGTCAAGACATTCTGCTTGAAATTGATAAACCAAGAATAAGAGCCATAGGCAAATCATTAGAATTATAAGAACTGGTCAGAAATGGTTTCCACTAATGAAGACACAGAAGAGATATGGCACGAATAGGGACTTGACACTGTTTCATTTCATATCCAACTACACTTGAATTATTTCGCTTCGTGCACATACCTAATGAGTTTTCAAAAATAGATCTAAAACAACGAATTAGTCCACAAAACATGCATTATGCTCACCAAATGTACATTTTATTGCCCACTTTTATAATCTTACTGAGACAAACTGGTTTCTCCATACCAAGTTGCCTGGGGGATGCTGACAGGCACAGGAGAATAGAAGTTTAATTCAACATAAATGGTTATCTCTGGGGAGGAGGAAAGTGACACCTTGTTTCTCCACTAAGTGATGGTGTGTCACAATACACAGAAAAAGAAAAGCAACAATGCCTTTATTTAACATTTTGACAGTTTGCTCGTCACAAATTTTTGCACTAATTTTGCTTTTTTAAAATATCATATTAAAGTATTACCTCTCGAATTCGATTTTTTTCTTAAATTTTGTGTCAAAACCAGTGGCTCATTCACCTCACAAACCTCACACCAGTCCTGGCTCCGTTATGAAGTTGGGGAAGGACAGTCACATTCCCTCCATACCATGCCTTCTCCACATAGCAGCACTGAGCTGCTCTTCCAAACCACACACATCAAAACACAACTGAAAATTAGGAAATGAAGAACCTTATCAACAGATTAACTTATTGTGTCTAATGTCTGAGGCAGGCATATACCCCACTTAAAAAGCTATAACAATTGAGCCAGGCATGATGGCTCACGCCTGTAATCCCAGCACTTTTGGGGGCTGAGGTGGGTGGGTCACCTGAGGTTAGGAGTTCAAGACCAGCCTGGGCCAACATGGTGAAACCCTTTCTATATTAAAAATAATAAAAGTTAGCCAGGCGTGGTGGCACACACCTGTAATCCCAGTTACTTGGGAGGCTGAGGCACAAGAATTGCTTGAACCTGGGAGGCAGAGGTTGCAGTCAGCCAAAAACATACTACTGCACTCCAGCCTGGGGGACAGAGTGAGATTCTGTCTCAAAATGAATAAATAATTAATTTTTAAAATGTTATAAAGATTGCCCTGTTTGACATAGTATAAGGTTCTTCTGGCTGGTTGTTTTTTGTTTTTGTTTTTTTTGGTTTTTGTTTTTTTGCTTATTACCCGATTTATTAGAGAGAGCTCTCTAACATAAAAAGAGAGGGTGTGGTGGGGATGGGGGGCGGGGGACCCGGGCTGCATACCAGTGTTGTCTGGGGCCAGGAGCTGCTGTATGGTTTCAGAGGCGCCCACGGCTCTGGGTTTGAGGGACACAGCACCCTCGTCTCTGTCACGAGGCGCAGCGCTTCGGATTGTCACGCACCAGACCACGGGGTGGAGCAATGGAGTGGAACCCCAGGGCAGTTAAGACACATGAGGTTTGCAGTTTCATTTTGTTTTGGAATCAGTTTGGCCATAAAAATGTGACTGGGGTGGGGACAGGCGGAGCGACTGAGCCGCCAGAGAGGAGGAGGTGGCGGGCGCCTGTCCTGGGGTGGGGACTGAGGGGCTGTGGAGACAGTACCATGGTGAAGGACCCCACAGCCATGGGAGTATTGCACTGAGCCAGGTGTCAGGGGAACGGGAACATGTTGGGATGGCTGAGGGGGACGGAGCCTGGCAGGGGACACGTGGAAGTTTCCACCTTGTCAGTCTCAGAGGAAACACCTTTTAGTCTTTACAGTACAGGAGTTCGGACACTGTCCACATTCTCAGTGGACAGCAGCCATTAGAGGTGAGCCAGGAGGGGAAGTGGGCATTGGTCACCAAGGTATATACAGATTTCCATCGTGGGGGGCAGCGGGGTGGGTCCAGGGCCTTACAACCTGACCTTACAACTCGTCACAAGATCCACTGGCCTTGTCTATGGATCAGACTTATTTTCAAAGATGGTATCTCATGACGTCCAGCAGCACAGGCATCTCACCAGCATGAAATCCAGCTGGAGTGCAATCCAGTTGCAGGGAGCAGCACATACATATGCTGAGTGACATGTTTCATGTGTCTTGTACTCTATGCAGGGGACATTCATACATACATTGACATGCTATTTCACTGCGTAACAACTCCATGAAACAGGAATTATTCTCTCCCATTTTAGTGATGATGAAACTAAGGATGAATGTGATTAAATTACTTGTGCAAAATTATAGAAGGAACTCAATCTTGAAATAAGGTTTCATGGCCCTAGGATCAGTGCTGTTTCCTCCACAGTCACCTCAAAGTATCCAACCGTGGTGAACTAAAGTAGGATAATATTTAGAAATCAAAGGAAAATTAAGCACTCTGAATATTTGTTAAAATTATCTAAGATTTAAGCATGGGTAGAGAATTACTTTGTAGAAACAAGGGCTATAAAAGCAGAATCTGTCTATAAGAAATTAAAGCAGCTTATTTAAGAAAGAAAGGCATCTCTAACACTGAATCAAAAAAAGAAGAATCATAGAAGTAATATGTACAAATAACAGCCCATCAGTGCTTAGATTACACAGCCCAGGTGGACTGCGGGTAGTGGAGACTGTCTATACTCAGATACAGCGAGTGGATAATAGAGGGAAAAATCATTGTGTGTAAGAAGTTCTGCATTTGTACATACAACTGCCATTACTACTGATTTTAGCCTAACTTCAAGTCCCAACATTGATTAACAAGTTGATTGAAGCAACAGGCAAAACCCATAGTCAACTGGATAGAAATTGGCAAATTGAGGAGTTTACTTAATCCTTACCAAGGACTTGAAATTTTATAACAAACGACATGCTGAGGACTCTCTAAGGGTCTTAACTGCCAGGGGAATCAAGTCATCTGACTTTAAATCATCTTTTGTCTCAAGGACATGACTGACACCCTGGAAAAGTGACGAATAGCAACCACTTCTGCCATTGCCCAGGTATTCAAGTAAAAGAGCTAAAGGCAGGAATGGAATTTAGCAGAACCCTGGTGCAAATGATAATAGACCCCAGAAGCCACCAAAAACCTTCTGTATAGCCATGTCATCTTGGCCAATCATAGTCAACAAGATGAGTTGTTTTTTTTTTTTTAAAAAAAGAAAGCTTTTTTTCACTGGAAATAAATAGGCAAAGTAAATTTACTTACAGCTTTAAAAAGTTCTATTCACAAGGTAACCTTGAAGGTGACCAGCTAGAAATCTGAACTTCAGGAAGCCACAGCATTTGGCACACCCAGGATCACACACTTATCTATCCTTTCTGAAAAATGGGCCCATGAATATTTAGACACCAAGCTACTTGAGCTCAGGCACTGTGTCTAACCAGCACTCAGCCCATGCATCTCCCATAATTCATGTTCAGTAAATTACTGTTAAATAATTAAGTCTACTGTTGCTCTTTTGCATGTTTTCAAAAGATTGAATTGAAGTAGTCACTCTCCTCCTCTCTACCTCGTGAATTTCTATTGGTTTTTCAAGATCCACTTCATTGATCCCATCCTTTGCTTCCCGGAACTCCCAGTTCATGAGTCTGTTATAGCACTTGTTGCTCTGAATTGTCATTCTAAAGCTGTACTATCCAATATGTTAGCCACTGGCCACTTATGACTATTGGACACCTGCACTGTGGTTAGTGCAGCTAAGGAACAGATTATTTCTTTTATTTATTGTCATTAACCTATATTTTTAAATGGATAAGTCAGTTGTCAAAACCACTTTCCAGTATATTTGGAAGAACTTAGATATGTAAATTTACTTTTTCAATCCCAAAATATATGAAAGCTAAATAAAGATCAAATATCTCGTGACAATTTAACATCAACATTGAGATGTCCTGTAAGTGTAAAATACAAATTAAAATCAAAGATGGCATAAAACAAATAATGCAAAATATTGACTAATAATATATTCTATTGATTACATGTTGAAATGCTAGTATTTTAATACATAGGACTAAATGAATATATTATTAAAATTAACTTCACCTGTTGCTTTTTACTTTTCAATGTGGCTACTAAAAATTTTAAATTTACCTGCATGACCTGAATTTTACTTCTATTAGACAAGCGCTGTTCTAACATTCTATGAACACTTTCTAAATGCTACTCACTCAAAGAAGAATTTTGCATGTTAAACATGCTTTATCAGTAAGGAAACATAGGTGCCTTTAAAAAGTCATGGAATACACCCAGAAGCACATTAAAGTGAGCTTTGGGCAAGGCCACTAGGGCTTCAGAGACCCAGGTCTTACTTAGCCCTCTTTTTCCCTGGTGTTTATGTGTCAGCCTGCTCATTAGGCCGTGAGCTCCTACAACACAGATCCTTGCCTTAATCATCTTTATATCTTCGCCAACTTGCACACAGTAAGTAGCCAATGCATAGGTTTTTATTGAATGAATTAAACAGAGTGAATGAATAAAGTGAGATCGTCTATGTAGTTACACTGGTAACATGTAAAGGAATCTGTGTAATATTAAATTCAAGTTTAGCACTATGTAGAGTACGAAAATGAACCTGATTTGTCTAGAAGCACAGCAGAACTCTTTAGCTTGATGTTTACATCTGACCCAAGAAATATGTCCCCCTTTGAAGAAAAAATTTTCGTGAACATGAAAATTTAGCCTAATAACAGACAGACAAACTGCTGGAAGCCAGGTGGGACAAAGACCTAGGACTACCAGTGGAGTAAGTTATATTAAAAGATCACACGCATTTGTATTTCTAAAGTTCAGTATAGTTCAAATTTGCTCAAATTACAGCAGCAATAATTTATGTAAACAGACAATCTTACAGTCTTAGGTTTCATTTCAAAACAGAGTTTTTAATAGGCATCCTATACATATTTCCCAAATCTACTCTACTGAATATGATAGGTCATCAAGCAATGTCTTATGTTTAAACGTTTAACATAACATTTAAAAATGCTTTTTAAGGAGAAAAACTCAGCATCCATCAGAAGGAAAAGAATATAGCAACTTTAGCCTTGATATTTCCCTTGGGTTGAAAGTTTCCACAGTATTGTTTTCTTTATTGTCAAATAAAAAAAATTCAGTTCAATTCTGCAAAAATGTCCAAATACCTGCTGGGATGCCACTCACTGTGCTAGATGCTCTTATTAAAAAGTGAATAAGACCATGAACAAGAAACTCCTCCAGAGCTCTAGTTTTATCATTTCTTTCCCTTCTTACCCACCCTTGAAAGAGTCATTACTTTAAAAGTGGCAACATGGCAGGGGGGTGGGGTGGGGGGAGTAAAGCAAGGTGGTAAAGAAACAAGGCAAGATAAAATACCTCCAAACCTTAAAATGCAAGATGAACAACACTTGAACCACTGCACAGATACAAATAGAAACTTCTCAGAACATCCTGCACAGGATAGGAGATGAAATATAACCCTGGAGTTTCTTGGTCTGGTCACTTTTTCTAATCAATGGAAAAGAAAATTAGTCTCCTAATAAGACAGCTGCAGTCATTTTAAAACTTCAGATGGGCTGGGTATGGTGACTCATGCCTGTAATCCCAGCACTTTGGGAGGCCAGGTGAGTAGATCATAAGGTCAGGAGTTTGAAACCAACCTGGCCAATATGGTGAAGCTCGTCTCTACTAAAACTACAAAATTTAGCTGGGTGTGGTGGTGCGCACCTGCAGTCCACGCTGCTCAGGAGGCTAAGGCAAGAGAATCACTTGAACCCAGGAGGCAGAGGTTGCATTGACCCAAGGTCACACCACTGCATTCCAACCTGAGCCACAGGGCAAGACTTCATCTCAAAAAAAAAAATTTTTTTTTAAATAATAAAATAAACATCAGATGGCTCTGGTTTGCAAAGTTCATCTTTCTTTACTTGTTTTGGGCAAGGTAACCTAAACATGCTACACGATACAAACAGCTGGCCTAATCCGGTCCTTAAGAGCTACTCCAAAGAGAAAAGAATGCAATGGTGGTTAACAACTAATGAGTTGTGTATCTTTTTGTCATCTGTGTAGAAGTTTTAGATTTTTCTTTAAACAACAAAAAAGCCTCCTATTTAGGAAAAAATTATGTGGTTTCCTTTATTGTTTCTCCCCCTCCTAAAATCCAGAAATTGTCCTTGAACAGATGCCAGACACTGAAAATTACTCAAAGCATTATAGTGACACATCAAAGAGAGAAGAGACTGGGAAATTAATTGCAACAATTTTTTTGGACACTCTACCAAGTGCTTTAACTGGTGTGTAGGAGTGTCAAAATCCAAGAATGCAAACAGGGAGGACTTTAGAAGAAGAATACAAATTGGAATGCAGCTGACCATTTGAATTTATTTTCTTCTCTGGTAAAATTAGCAGCAACATGTTCCAAGAAAACCCATCACTTACCAACCAACTAAACGGCTAATATTTCCCTAAGAACCTTGTCAAAAAAGTGACAACAAGAAGTACACTGTTTGTCTAACTCTTTCAACATCAGGCAAGCCAATATTTAGTAAAATGTCTTGTCATTTAAAATAAATACATGCAAATAGCTAGGCAACAGCATTATGCAATTTGGAAAATTTGTTCTGATAATTTTTAAGGTTCTTAATGACCACTCTATAAGAAAATTAAGTATTTCTTATTGAAAAATCAACAGCCAACAAAGACTATGCTTGTTGAGATTGCAGACGTAAAAGCTCATTAAATTTTAATCTGTGTGTGATTTGGTATTTACAAAGCACATGTGTCTAAGATTTATGTTCCACTAAACAGGAAAAAGAGATTAATTTTTTTAAAAAAAAAACAACATTGCAAAGAATTCTGAAAAGGAGGAATATTTACCCTGGTTAGAAGAGATTATTTTTAAGAACTTTAAAAGAATTATAATTAATTTTTAATTGCCTGTCATTCTTATCTACTCATTAAAGCAGGTTTCACGCTCTGCCTTCCTAATTTGAGTTACTGTACATTTCAAAACTAAATTAAAATATGATTTTATGTGATTGTATTTTTTCAGAGGTCTCAGTTTTACAGCATTAAAATAAGGGCATAACTCTGTTATGATTATAAAACTGATTGTTTATTTTACCGAGTTTTAAAAAAACATATTAAGCCATCAATAAAATAATAAAGAAGGACATGTTGTATATTTAATATCCATTTAATCCTAAAATCATCTTAGGATAAATAGCCACTTTCAATTCTTTGAAAACAATTTTGTTCTTAGAAAAATAAGTAACCTTGTTCTCTACCTGTTCCAGAAGATGCATAAGATGGGCTTTTACTAAAAACTGTTGTATTTACAATTGCTATCAGCTGCAATGTGTCCCCCCAAAATTTATCTGTTGAAGCTCTAACCCCTAGCGCCTCAAAATGGGATTGTATTTGGATATAAGACCTTTAAAGAGGGAAATAAGTATTTTAACTTCAGATGGCTCTCATTTGCAAAGTTCATCTACCTGAACTTTGCAGATACGTCATTAGATGGTCCCTAATCTAGTCTGACTGGAATCATTGAAATAAGAAAAAAGTTGGACACCCAAAAAGACACCAGAAATGCAAGATGCGTAGAACACTTCAAGCTTCATCATTCTCTTCCCAACTCAGATACTATTATTATTTTGTATTTTAGTTCTACTAATCATTTAACCTTCAAATTAGACAGTATCATTGGTTCATTAGTTATTCTTGTTTTTATTTCCTCACAAGTTTCTCAATACTTGACTTACCATTCTTTCTTGCATATCAGACCTTCTTTCTAGAAACCTAGAGTATATCCCCCAAGAGTTTCTTTAGTGATATTTGTCATGAAAGATGGTTTTTATTTGATAACGTCATTACACCACCCTCTTTTTTGAGATGCGATTTTACAATGTACACGATTTTAAGTTGAAAATTACATGCACCCAATATATCAAGGGGTACCACTGGCTTCTCATTTTCAGTTGCTATTGGGAACCCAATCATCTGCTTGCCTCTTAATTGACTGTGACAGACCTTTTCCCTCTGGCTTCATTTTCAACATAAGCTCTTCATCTCTTACGTTCTGCCAATGCACTAAGCTGGATCTTGGTGTAAATTTCTTTTTACTTTTTCTTGCAAATTGTAGGTTTCTGAATCTGAGGATTGGTGTCTTTCAATACTTCTGAAACATTCTCAGCCACTACATTTTTTGAGTTTTGCATTTTTTTCTTTCTCTTTACTACCTCCTGTTTAACTCCAATTAGAATTTATTTCACCTTCATACACTGTTCTCCATATCTCTTAATGTTCATATTGACCATCTGTGTAGCTCTCTAAGCTTAATTCTGGACCTATTTTCTGGTTATATTTTTCAGCTCACTAAATCTTTCTTCTGCTATATCCATTCTACTAATTAACACATCTAATAATTTTTTCACTATAATTATTATCCTTTTTTATTTCCAGAAGCTCTCTATTGGGTTTTATTTTCAAAACTGCTCGGTCATTTCTTGCACCTGCTGACTTCATGTATTTTAAGCCCTCTTTTTATCTTAAACATATTTTGCATACAACTTTTGTATAATGTATTTAAATCAAAATCTGAAGCTTCTGAGTCTGATTCTTTTTATTTAATTTTTAATTTTTGTGGCTATGAGTCTGATTCTATTGTCCCTCTTTTTCCTTGTGTGTGTGTGAGGCTTTTTTTTTTTTCCTGCTGTCTCATTCATGGTGGTTATTTTCAGAAGGGTCAGATGTTTTGTGATTTCTGAGGGTTGGTGCATATACTTTGAATTTTTTAGTGGAAAATCTTTGAGGACCAACTTGAAATTCTATTCCCCAGTAAAATATTTGTGTTTCCTCTTTCCAGTCCTCTGCAGTCAATTTTTTTTTTTTTTTGAGATGGAGTCTCACTCTGTTGCCCAGGCTAGAATGCAGTGATGTGATCTTGGCTCACTGTAACCTCCACCTCCCAGGTTCAAGCAATTCTTGTGCCTCAACCTCCCAAGTAGCTGGGATTACAAGCACCCACTGCCACTCAGCTAATTTTTGTATTTTTAATAGAGATGGGATTTCACCAAGCTGGCCAGGCTGGTCTCGAACTGCTGACCTCAAGTGATACACCTGCCTCAGTGTCCCAAAGTACTGGGGATTACAAAGGTGAGCCACTGCTAGTTCACATTAAAGCACAAAATCTGGCTTTGGGTTTTTTCTTTACTGTGTGTGTGTGTGTGTGTGTGTGTGTGTGCTACACAGATAGTCTCCATCCTAGCTGAAAGCTCCCATGAGGGCCAGCTTGTGGTTAACATTTCTCTAAGAAGATGTTTTCCTTTCCTCTACCCAGAGCCAATGTTGTATGAGACAAATTTTGTTACCATTCCTTTCTACACAGAGTTATTTTTTAGTCATCCCAATGTCACCATGGGTTTACCATTTAGAACCTCAGATTTCTGCGGGAATCTTTGGCTTGACTACATGCCAGTCAAAATGGAAACTTGAGGCCATCCAATTTCATAAATATCTTCAGGCTCTCTTACCTCCCAGGATTCTGCCTTCACTTATTTTTACTCTCTATAATGGCATACTCTCTTGCCAGCTCAGTAATACATTTTGGAAGATAAGTTTCAACGTGCAATCTAGCATTTATACTTGTCTTCAGTGGGTTTTCCAGGGTATCTAGCCACCATACTATCAACAAAAGAAGTCTCTAAATAAATTCTTAAAGACTTAAAAAAACCTCAGTTAAAAATACCCTTACTATATTTAGGTGGTAGATTTATTTTTTAAATATATATTTTTATACTTACATAATTATATATATATATATATATGTATGTATAAAAATTCTGTGAGTGCTAAAAGGGAGAACATTATCAAAACTTTTTACTGTTAAGGGCATACCTAAGTAGAGAGGAAAACACTGCATAAAAGGTTAAATATTTAAGATATTGGGTGATGATGACTAATATAAATGTAATTTAATCTCTATCAGTGGTTAAAGTTTTTTGAATTTTTATTAATTCTCTGTTCTGTTTGTCTAAATAGGACAAATAATAAAAGCAAGAGAATTACTACTCTATGTTATTTCTCAATTAGCCTATATCAGGACATACAAAATATCATAAGCAATATTAGTGCTATTATGATGAGATACTTCACGGTCCTTTCCAGACAAAATCTCTAAAACCAAAAAGGGTTTACAGGTATTGTACGAAAACAAGCAGTTAAGTCAATTTGCTACCAAAAAAAAAATAATAATTAGTGAAATATCTGGCTTAGTGTTGTGTTAAACCCTCCCACCCACAAAAATGTAACCAGATGATGGATTCCGTTGTCTTACATTTCTTTTTTTTTTTTTTTTAAGACGGAGTTTCGCTCTTGTCACCCAGGCTGGAGGGCAATGGCGTGATCTCGGCTCACCGCAACCTCCACCTCCTGGGTTCAGGCAATTCTCCTGCCTGAGCCTCCTGAGTAGCTGGGATTACAGGCATGTGCCACCATGCCCAGCTAATTTTTTGTATTTTTAGTAGAGATGGGGTTTCACCATGTTGACCAGAATAGTCTCGATCTCTTGACCTCATGATCCACCCGCCTCGGCCTCCCAAAGTGCTCGGATTACAGGCGTGAGCCATTTCAATTAATATGGGTAGTAGCTGAACTCATCCCAAATCTCACATAAACAGAATAGAATCTCTGAGTCTTAGGTGAAAACAAGTCACAGTGGTATCAAATAACAATCATACTTCCCTAGGCTATCCTCTTCTTCCCTGTTTCCCCAAGATGTTTTTTTCTTTTTAATGAAAGAACAAACCTTATTTTATAGAGCATTAAAAACAACAACAACAACAATAAAATCTTAAACAGAAGAGATGGGACCCTCTTACAATTCTTGGGCTGCTAAAAATAATATACACTGTCAGCGTCTCCGTCCTTGGAAAACAATGTGATTTGAAATTAGTTTATGTAATATTATATATCTGAAGCTGAAGTGTAGGAACACCTGCCAGTGAGTGAACAGTAAGGTCAACACAATGCGGGTATTTCACACCGCCTCCTGCATTAAGGGGCGGCTCCTTGATCTCTGCATTTACAGGAAATTGTTCAGAATGACCAGCATTTCTCTATACCTTAGGTTTATAGATGGAATATAATGACAGATTATGAATACCAAGGGTGCTAAGTCTATATGCCAACATGGCTAGACTGTGGTACCCAGTTGTTGGTCAAACACTAGTCTAAATGTTGCTGTGAAAGTAGTTTTTAAATATAATTAATGTTTCCAATCAGCAGACTTTAAGTAAAACAGATTATTCTCCATAATGTGTGCAGGCCTCATCCAATCAATTGAAAGTTTTAAGAACAAAGACTGAGGTTTCCCTAGAGGAAGGAATTCTGCCTTGAGACTGCAGCACAGAAATCCTGCCTGAGCTTCCAGATGCTCAGCCTGCCTTTCAGATTTCAGACTTGACAATGACCACAATAGCGTGAACCAATTCCTTCCAAATAAATCTCTCTTCGTCACAATTGATTGATTGATGATTCATCAGTTGATTCTACTGGTTCTGTTTCTCTGGAGAACCCTAACTAATACATCAAATTGATATAGACTTTTATTGGAAAAAAAAATAAACCTAAGAGAAAAAAAGAGTGGGGGGCGCTTACTAAGCACAATATTGTAAAGGAATTGCCTGAGTGAAAATGAGCAGCATTCAAAGTTGTCTCCATTCTTTGACTTTGGGTAAAGCATGGAGACAACCCTGTAGGAGATGTGTGACATTCCATCCTTAGAAGCAAGCTACCAACACATGGTCAGTGGCCAGGCCAAGGCAACAGAAGGGACTGAGAAATAGGCACCTCAAAACTGTGCCAGCCACGTCAATCTTTAGCAAGATCTATTTAAGTTCAGATCATCAGTCTGAATTGTCTAGTAACATCCCAGCCTCACAGCTACCCCATTTCCACGCAGCCTGAGTGACCTAGAAAAGTCCAGGTGAAGAGAGTTTAATCTTGCTCAGCAGAACAAAGGAAAGAGACAAAAATGGCAGACTTCTCCTGTGCAGCAGGGATGGGCTTACATGCAGGTACAACAGATCGAACATGTAGAAAAGACTAGCGCTGCTAGGCAGGGACAGAGCAAGTCAGAGAGGGAGCAAAATAGCGAAGATGGTTTTGGGGTTCAACAACCTTAAAAACCTGTTATAGTTTCAAGAATTTCACTGCTTGTCTTAAAATGTTTTATTTCATGTAGAAAAAAAAAAGACTAAGATATCTCCAAGTGGCAGACTTATAACAAACATTTGTACGGTGTTTATAAAGTACTCTATAGGCTTTTATACTTACAGCAATCTCTAAGGGCAAGTCCTAGTATTATTCCTCTTTCAGACGTGAGAGAGCTGAGGCCCAGTGTTAGTGTAATTTGGCATGGAATGGGGTACAAATGTGAACCCAGATTTCTGACTGTAAGTCCTAGGTTCTTTCCTCTCAGGTCAATATCACTATGATCTATATAGGAGACTATGGATCCTGTGATCAGACCATGTGTTTCAATATATTGATGACATGTGACCTCTGGCAGCCTCTGTAAGCTGGCTGTGACTTCGTTCCTTCCCTCAGCAATACATGGAGATAATAACAATATTCACTTTATAAATCACAGAAAACATGGAAAGTGCTTAGCCAAGTGCCTGTCACACAGCAAATACTCTATAAGGATTAGCGCCACTCTTATCTCAATGATTAAATTAGATCAATTTGGTCATTTCCTATTCAGTACATTTTAGAAAAATATAGAAAACACGGAATCAAATGTAGTAGCATCTAACAGGCATAGCACATTTTCTTTTTGCTTAAAATCAGGGGTTGAAAAATTACAGCCCAGGTGGAACCCTCATTTTTTTTTTTTTTTTTTTTTTTTTTTTAATTTTTTATTGGATTATAGGTTTTGGGTTACATGAGCAGAGCATGCAAGACAGTTGCGTAGGTACACACATGGCAGTGTGCTTTGCTTTTCTTCTCCCCTTCACCCACATTTGGCATTTCTCCCCAGGCTATCCCTCCCCACCTCCCCCTCCCACTGGCCCTCCCCTTTTCCCCCCAATAGACCCCAGTGTTTAGTACTCCCCTTTCTGTGTCCATGTGTTCTCATTTTTCATCACCCACCTATGAGTGAGAATATGCGGTGTTTCATTTTCTGTTCTTGTGTCAGTTTGCTGAGGATGATGTTTTCCAGATTCATCCATGTCCCTACAAATGACACGAACTCATCATTTCTGATTGCTGCATAATATTCCATGGTGTATATGTGCCACATTTTTCCAATCCAGTCTATTATCAATGGGCATTTGGGTTGATTCCAGGTCTTTGCTATTGTAAACAGTGCTGCAATGAACATTCGTGTACATGTGTCCTTATAGTAGAACGATTTATAGTCTTTTGGATATATACCCAGTAATGGGATTGCTGGGTCAAATGGAATTTCTATTTCTAAGGCCTTGAGGAATCGCCACACTGTCTTCCACAATGGTTGAACTAATTTACACTCCCACCAACAGTGTAAAAGTGTTCCTTTTTCTCCACATCCTCTCCAGCATCTGTTGTCTCCAGATTTTTTAATGATCGCCATTCTAACTGGCGTGAGATGGTATCTCAATGTGGTTTTGATTTGCATCTCTCTGATGACCAGTGACGATGAGCATTTTTTCATATGATTGTTGGCCTCATATATGTCTTCTTTCGTAAAGTATCTGTTCATATCCTTTGCCCACTTTTGAATGGGCTTGTTTGTTTTTTTCCTGTAAATCTGCTTGAGTTGTTTGTAAATTCTGGATATCAGCCCTTTGTCAGATGGGTAGACTGCGAAAATTTTTTCCCATTCTGTTGGTTGCCGATCCACTCTAGTGACTGTTTCTTTTGGAACCCTCATTTTTAAATAAAGTTTTATCACAACACAGCCATGCACATTTATTTACATATCATCTATGGCTGCTTTTGTGAGACCAAATACTCACAAAGGCTAAAATACAAACTACCTTGCATTTACAGAAAAAGTTTATCAACCTCTGCTTTAAATCAGTGATGAAAACCGAGAAACAAGCCTTCTAGATACTGACATGAAGTAACAGGAATGACAGGAGCAGGAAGGGCCTCCGAGTCTGGGAATCATGAAAGCCGTGGAGCTGCTTGGCCAGTCCTGCATCTATTCAGGAAGCTTTCACTGAGTGCTCACAGGACGTAAAACTTCACTTTCTACCAAGGTGCCATTCATATTCATTGGCCCTCCTGTGAAACTGTGTTCTGTTTCTGGAAGCATTTGGAAAGTCATGGAAACTTCTACAATGACTTTCTCAGTGCCTGCTAGAACACAGCAGGATAGGGAAGGGGTAGAGAGAGGGCCTGCAGAGGCTGGTGCTGGGAGCATAGTAGGCTCTCAGGAAATAACATCACTTAATAGCAGTGACAGCTTTGGGTTTCCTAAACACTCAGCTTGAGGAATTACATGAGGGATCCCCTGGTATCTCCCAGAGTAAGATAGCTCACCTCTGCAGACTCTGCAGTAAAGTTAGCCGAGTTATCAAAATAGGAGGAGACTGAACATCCAGTCGTATTCTTTAGTTTGTGTGCAAATCAGGAACAAATAAAGCAGCACACGCTTTTGAATGCAGACAGAACATAATATCTTCTACTATCTGGGTATTCCTGGCAAATTATTCAACCCTTCTAAGCCTACTTCCTCTTCACCGAAATCAAAATATATACCCACTATACAGAGCTGTTGAAAGGATTAAATGATTTTTATCTTACGGTTGCTGTGATGATTAATGTCAACTTGATTGAATTGAAGGATGCAAAGTATTGCTCCTGGGTGTGTCTGTGAGAGTGTTGCCAAAAAAGATTAAAATTTCAGTCAGTGGGCTTGGAGAGGCAGAGCCACCCTCAGTCTGGGTGGTCACCATCTAATCAGCTGCCAGCATGGCTAGAATAAAAGCAGCCAGAAGAACATGGGAAGACTGGACAGGCTTAGTCTTCCAGCCTCCATCTTTCTCCTGTGCTGGATGCTTCCTGTCGTCGAACATCAACTGAAGTTTTTCGCTTTGGGACTGTTGGACCTTTGCCCACAGACTGAAGGCTGCAGTGTCACCTCCCTACTTTTGAGGTTTGGGGACTTGGATTGGCTTCCTTGCTCCTCAGCTTGCAGGTGGCCTATCGTGGGACCTAACTTGTGATCGAGTGAGTCAATATTCCTTAATAAACTCCCCTCTATCCTATTCTGTCCCTCTAGAGAACCCTAACTAATACAGGTGTCATATATCTACTTTTCCATGAAGACCATTCCCCACATTTAAAAGTTATCATAATTAGATGCTGGATCTTGTCAAATGCTTTTTCTGCATCGATTGAGATGATATGATTTTTGTTTTTAATACTCTTTATGAGGTAAATCACATTTATTGACTTGCGGATGTTAAACCATTCCTGCATCCCTGGTATGAAACCCACTTGATCGTGATAGATTATAGTTTTTGATATGCTGTTGGATTCAGTTAGCCAGTATTTTGTTAAGGATTTTTGCAACCATATTTATCAGGGATATTGGTCTACAGTTTTCTTTTTTGTTATGTCATTTCCTGGTTTGGGTATTCGAGTGATACTGGCTTTATAAAGTGATTTAGGGAGGATTTCCTCTTTCTCCATCTTGCGGAATAGTATCAATAGGATTGGAACGAATTCTTCTTTCAATGTCTGATAGAATTTAGCTGTGAATCTGTCTGCTCCTGGACTTTTTTTCTTGGAAATTTTTTTTATTACCATTTCAATCTCGCTGCTTGCTATTGGTCTGTTCAGAGTTTCTAATTCTTCCTGGTTTTATCTAGGAAGGTTGTATATGTCCAGAAATTTATCCATCTCCTCTAAGTTTTCTAGTTTATTCGTGTAAAGATGTTCATAGCAGCGTCCAATGACCTTTTGTATTTCTGCGGTACTGGTTGTAAAAGCTCCTGTTCCATTTCTAATTGAGCTTATTTGGATCTTCTTTCTTCCTGGTTAATCTAACTAATGCTCTATCAATTTTATTTATCTTTTCAAAAGAACCAGCTTTTTGTTTCATTTATCTTTTGTATTTTTTTCTTTGTTTCAATTTCATTTATTTCTGCTCCGATGTTGGTTATTTCTTTCCTTCTGCTGTGTTTGGGTTTACTTTGTTCTTGTTTCTCTAGTTCTTTGAGGTGTGACCTTAGATATTCTATTTGTGTTCTTTTGGACTTTTTGATGCAGGCATTTAATGCTACGAGCCTTCCCTCTTAGCACTGCTTTTGCTTATACCAGAGGTCTTGATAAGTTGTATCGCTATAATCATTCAGTTCAAATAATTTTTAAATTTTCATCTTGATTTCATTGTTGACCCAAGATCATTCAGGAGCAGTCTGTTTAATTTCCGTGATTTTGCATGGTTTTGATCTCCAATTCCATTCGTAACCCTCAATTTCATTCCTGAGTGAAGTAACTTGGGAAAGAAAAAACCATACTTCATATGTTCTCATTTATAAGTGGGAGCTATGCTATGAGTATGTAAAGGCATAAGAATGATACAATGGACTTTGGGGACTTGAGGGAAAGGGTGGGAGGGGGTGAGGGATAAAAAAACTACAGACTGAGTACAGTGTACAGTGCTCATGTGATGGATGCACCAAAATCTCAGAAATCACCACTAAAGAACTTACTCACATAACCAGACACCACCTCTTTCTCAAAAACCTATGAGAATAAAAAATAAATAAGTAAAAATTAGTTACTGTTATTTCCTTCCAAGTTTCTACTAGCCAGAAAAAGTAAATAGTAAAAATTTAATACAAATGCAGTCAACAAGCATCTGTGAATTATCTCTCGTGTATGAGATGCTATGTTAGGCACTCTGGAGTACAAAAATGAATCCAATATGCCTATAGCCTGGAGGAAATAAGGCATGTCCACGAACAACTCTGGTGTGGGTGAACTATACAAACAGCAAGATGAAATCAAAGGTTTTTATTGGGACAGAGGTGGAGAATGTCATAGACAAAATAGCTTTTAAGCTTGGCCGTGTGGGATTTCAAACACAGAAATGGGCACTCTAAGGGGAGAGAATAAGGCAGGGAAAGGTACAGAAGAGATAAATGAGTGAATTCAACAGAATGGGAAGCCATCTTGAACAGGAGCTTAGAGAGAGTGAGGAGAATGAAAACACGGTGCTAAACTGAGAAGAGGCTGGCTGCCCTGCTGAAGAGCAGAGCTTTGTTTCAAGCACAGGAGTCCTGGTCAGCTGTCTGGTGTTCCCCAGTGTAATCTGCTATTAACTATAAAGGGCCTAATTCCCTATACAGCATAAATTAGAGGAGATTTGTGTCATGGCATTTCTTTAGTTAACTGGGATCTGTCCTCAAAGGGCCAAGTTCCATAAGGACCAGGGCTGTGACTGCCCATCATCAAGCTTACCTTCTGGAAGCGCAGAAAGATGTGACCTTGAAGGGATTTGCTTCCCTATAAATTTTTGTCAGTTTCCATAAAACTTGTATGTACTTGTGGGAGGGCTTATCACCTGGAAGGGGCAATCAAAAGACAGAGATGCTATTTTGCATGCTACGACAGAAAGACAGAGATGCTGAAGCCTGGAGGTGAGGGACTCATGTCAAAAAGCAAGTCTTCATTAACTGCTGTTTTCTACTAGCAGCATATCATTGGCCTTCCTTAACCTTATTTACTGAACGTCAAGCACTGTGCTAAGCAGGCACAAGGTCAGGGAATCAAATGGGGATTCCACCTTGGAAAACAGTCAGCTGTCATCATCAGCAGAGCCATGGGAAGGACCTCTCTGGGGGCAGAGGGAAGAAATTACTGGAAGGCAAAGCATCTAGAAGGCAAAAGGCCAGCAAAGAGTCTTGTCAACCTTGTTCAATCTGGGATTGAACAACAGCAATGTCACTAGAAAGGAGGGGACACATAGGGGAGCCAAGGAACAAATTCATTTAAAATTAAAGAAAACAATTTGTTGTGTTTTAAAAGGAAAGCCAAGTAGAGAGAGAAACATACCACTAACAAACAACAACAACAAAAAGCATAGAATAGGATTTGGAAATTGGGGTGAGACAATGAGTATAGTTTTAATTTCATCGAGCCAGTGTCCTGAAATGACAAAATATCTAAGGTGTTTATGGCTCACAATGGAAATAAACTAAGCAAGTCAGCCAGAGCTGCCTCACTGTTGCCTGCTACAAGAAGACAGGTAAGTGGGAGGGAAAAGCACTTTCTGCTGACTCCACATTCGATTCCTAGTGTTGCCAAGGCTGCCTTTTGTTCAGATGCCCACCACACCCACAGCACTGCAAAAGGAAAAGTTAGCACCACTGCTCACCACTGGCCCGCTGTCTGCTGGAATAATTAAAGGATGGGAGACATGGAGCAATGCCCTTGCATGTCTGTGCCCTTGTATGTCTGTGCACGCATGTGTGTGTGCACACACACACACATTCCCACAAAGGGACTCTTGCTTGCTCTACATCTCAATGGCTCATTTAGAAAAACATTTTACAGCATTTCAGAACATAGAACTCCATTTTGGTCTGCTACTTCCTTCTACACGAAAATAAAGGCCGATTTTTTATTACAGGTTTATGAAAGTTTGACTCTGGACCAAAACACTAATGATGGTATGAGAATCAAGTTCATGAATCTATATAAATATGAAATCTTTTAAAAATAAACCAATGGTAGGAAGCAGATGGGATAGATTGGCATAGAAATCAGAGCAGAGGAAACCACAACCCAGCACATCAGAGGTAACCAGCTTCTTCCTAGAAGCCGGAAGTTCGTGAATGCAAAGTACCCTGGAGCAACTGTGAAGAGAGTTTACGAATGCACTGCATTCAGAGAAGTGGAGACCCGTGTCCTTCCCTATCACCCAATACTCCTGACCTCTACTCAAAACCTGAGCTCTGCTTGCTAAAAATGTGGGTGATCTGAGTGAGGAAGTTTCTTGCCATGGGTTTTGAGGCCAGAGAGAGCTTAATTAACTCTAGCTCTTCACCATAGACAGAAAGAGGAAAAATAAATAAATCAAGATGGCAGCTCTGACCAGGACCAGGCACAGAGGAAGTCTTCTCCATTTACATAGTTCCAGTCCAGGGCCCAAGTTGCTCCTACCAGCCTGAAGGGGTGCCAGCAAGAGGAAATGCTCCATCCACTGACCCGGAACCAGATCAGCTTGCCCAGTGTAGGGAGAGGCATGTCAGGGAAACTTACTCACATAACCACAGTGAAGTCACCTTGACTCCCATTTGTAAATATGAACCCTGAAAATAGACTCCCATGGACCACTGGAAAATCGAGAGAAAGAAAAGAGGGGACACAAGAAAACAAACATGATTAATACATCATAAAAATGTGAAATAGAGATCATTCTGGATATTAGCCTTTTGTCAGATGGATAGATTGCAAAAATTTTCTCCCATTCTGTAGATTGCCTGTTCACTCTGATGATTGTTTCTTTTGCTGTGCAGAAGTGCTTTAGTTTGATTAGATTCCATTTGTCAATTTTGGCTTTTGTTGCCATTGCTTTTTGGTGTTTTAGTCATAAAGTCTTTGCCCATGCCTATGTCCTGAATGGTATAGCCTAGGTTTTCTTCTATGATTTTTATGGTTTTAGGTCTTATGTTTAAGTCTTTAATCCATGTTAAGTTAATTTTTGTATAAGGTGTAAGGAAGTGGTCCAGTTTCACTTTTCTACATTTGACTAGTCAATTTTCCTAACACCATTCATTAAATAGGGAATCCTTTCTCCATTGCTTGTTTTTCTCAGGTTGATCAAAGATCAGATAGTTGTAGATGTGTGGCATTATTTCTGAGGCCTCTGCTCTGTTCCATTGATCTATATATCTGGTTTGGTATTTAAACAAATTTACAAGAAAAAAACAACCCCATCAAAAAGTGACCAAAGGATATGAACAGACACTTCTTGAAAGACACATTTATCCATCCAACAAACATAGGGAAAAAAATCTCATCATTCCTGGTCATTAGAGAAATGCAAATCAAAACAACAATGACATACCATCTCATGCCAATTAAAATGGTGATCATTAAAAAGTCAGAAAACAACAGATGCTGGAGAGAATGCAGAGAAATAGGAATTCCTTTACACTGCTGGTGGGAGTGTAATTTAGTTCAACCACTGTGGAAGACAGTGTGGTAATTCCTCAAGGATATAGAACCAGAAATATCATTTTATCTAGCAATCCCATTACTGGGTTTCTACCCAAAGGACTATAAATCGTTCTACTATAAAGACATATGCACATGTATGTTTATTGCATCACTATTTACAATAGCAAAGACTTGGAACCAACACAAATGCCCATCAATGATAGACTGGATAAAGAAAATGTTGCACATATACACCATGGAATATTATGCAGCCATAAAAAGAATGAGTTCTTGTCCTTTGCAGGGACATAGATATAGCTAGAAACCATTATTCTCAGCAAACTAACACTGGAACAGAAAACCAAACATCACATGTTCTCACTCATAAGTGGGAGTTGAACAATGAAAACACATGGACGCAAGGAGGGAAACATCCCACACAGGGGCCTGTCATGGAGTTGGGGGCAAGGGGAGAGATAGCATTATGAGAAATACCTAATGTAGATGACCGGTTGATGGGTGCAGCAAACCACCTTGGCACGTGTATACCTATGTAACAAACCTGCACATTCTGCACATGTATTCCAGAACTTAAAGTATATTTTCAAAAGAGAAAAAAAAATCAGAGATCATCCTGGTAGTAGAAGAGTAGCTTTAAAATGTTCTTTTCCATCCTGATAGATTGCAACAGCCTACTGCATTCATAAAACAGGAGAAAACTGCAATGAGAAAGGAGGACGATGGAATCAGATTCTTCCCCCTTCATAGCCTTTATTTCCCATCCCACTCTAAATAAGGGAATGCAAAGCAGGATTGTCAATAGAGATTTGAGCAATGACGACATGAAACAGGCATTTGCCTATCTCAATACAGTGACAGCAAAATGCAGCTGGAACTTTATTTGGAAGTGAGGGATAAAAAAAGAGAAGGGTTTCTGATGGAGGCAATGACTTCTGGACATCAAGGCTTGAGGAGAACAGTAACAAAATGTTTGCCCATCTTGCCCTGCATTCAGAGTGTACTCCTATTCAGCTTTGGATAAGAGTGTGCTCTTTCTAAGTATTGCAGGATATAAAAAGTTTTCAGGAAAAAAGTAGAATTAGCAAAACAGATTCTTAGAAATTAAAAATATGGTTGCCAAAAGTGAAAATTAAAATGCACAGATTGAATAATGAAAAGGATATGACTGAAGATCTAGTAGGTGATGTCTTATGTGTAAGAGAATTCTAAACATGATAGAAAAAGAAAACAAAGAGAAAAATATAAGATAATCTGAAAGATGTGATAGATAATGGGAATTCTATATCTATTGAAAAGGCATTCAAGGAGAAAATAGAGATGAAGAAGGAGAAAAAGAAGCCAAAACATAACAAAAAAAATTCACAGAGCCTGAAGAAAATGAGACTTTAGTTAAAAAGCCTATTGAGGACCCATAGGATTAAATGAAAGAAGACTTCACACCTGGAGACATGATAGAGAAGTTTCGTCATTCAGAGCACAAGAAATATTTTCCCAAAAGTAAATGCCAAGTGATATTAAAGAAATTAAGAGTCAGACTGAAACCAGAATTTCTCATTACCAGCAATGAATTATAGAATATATAGTGAGGCAGTATCTTAAAAGCCATGAGGGGGAAAGAATTTGAAAGCAGAATTTGATACTCTGTCAAACTATTGGCAAATGTGAAAGCAAACTTTTTGCATATAAGAGAGATCAGACAGTACATATCCATTCTGAAAAATTACTCAAGGATATATTGCAATCAAAAGAAAAGAAATCCAAGAAAGATGAGATAAGGCATTGCAAAGGACTGCTGACTTTGATCCAGAACGAATGATCTATATGCTTAGTAAATTCTTCTTTGAGCTTCATTGTGTAGTTAAAATAACTAATATTTACATAATAATGTTATGAATGCTAGTTATATAATCAACTTTTACATAAAATATGAAACAAATTTCATAACCACAGAACAGAAGCTATTATAAAACTTATTAACCTAAAAACAATCATTTGGCCAAAATAGGGAAGAATGAGTAGGGGGAAAGAATGAGAAGGAGGAGTAAATGTGTGAATTATTTCATCTCTAATAAGAAGGCACCAATAGGTATGTCTAAAGTTGATAAGACAAAAATATAGGTTTAAATATATTATTTAACAGTGAGTGAACTGAAAAACTATAATCAAAATCATTAAGTACCTAGAGGGTGGGAAAGTGAAAGGAATGGTCTATGTACTAAACGCCTCATTCTAATAGTTGGACGGTAATAAAATGGTCTAAAGTTCAGGGATGTATTATACAATGTTCTCAGGATAACCCTTTAGGGAATGAGACAGAGTGGATGAGAAGAGAGACTTGTACTGTTTTTATATATCCTTCCACATGAAATTTGTTTACCATTTATATTCATTATTTATGTAATTCCAAAGCTAGACAAATAATAAAGAAATAGGCAAATAACTAATTTATACACATATGTATATTAAAATGAATATGTTTAAAAACTATAGCAAATTTGAAAAATTCATAGAGATATATATCATGGTTTGGAAAGACAGTCATTGCATATTAAATGAAAAATGGAGAGTTTTGAATCAGATGGTATATGATCCCAACTGGGTAAAAATTAATTATGTATATATATGTGTGTGAACATGCTTAGAAAATACCTGGAAGCAGATTCACAAAACTGTTTAACAATGCTAACCTACTAAGAAGTAGTTTTAGAGGAGCTGAACATAATAGATTTTGCCTCTTAATACATAAACTTTTTTATCATCTCCATGTTTTTCAACATGGTCTCTATTTGCTGATGACATCATCATTTATACAGAAAACAGTAAAAATTTCATCAAAAAACTGTTAACAACTGATAAACAAATGCAATAAAGTTGCAGGATACAAAAATCAACGTCCAAAACGCAGCAGCCTTTCTACATAATAAAGAATTATCCAAAAAGGAAATTAAGAAAACAATTCCATTTACAATAGCAACAACAACAAAATAATTGGGGTAAATTTAACCAAGGAGGTGAAACATGTGAATACTAAAAACTAAAGAACACAGGTAAAAGAAATAGAAGAAAACACAAATAAATTAAAAATATATATACCTGTTTTTGCCCATTCAGTATGATATTGGCTGTTGGTTTGTCATAAATAGCTTTTATTACTTTGAGATACGTTCCATCGATGCCGAGTTTATTGAGGGTTTTTAGCATAAAGGGCTGTTGAATTTTGTCAAATGCCTTCTCTGCGTCAATTGAGATAATCATGTGGTTTTTGTTTTTGGTTCTGTTTATGTGGTGAATTACGTTTATAGACTTGCGTATGTTGAACCAGCCTTGCATCCCCGGGATGAATCCTACTTCATCATGATGAAGTTTTTTGATTTGCTGTTGCAATCGGCTTGCCAATATTTTACTGACGATTTTTGCATCTATGTTCATCATGGATATTGGCCTAAAGTTTTCTTTTCTTGTTGGGTCTCTGCCGGGTTTTGGTATCAGGATGATGTTGGTCTCATAAAATGATTTGGGAAGGATTCCCTCTTTTTGGATTATTTGGAATAGTTTCAGAAGGAATGGTACCAGCTCCTCTTTGTGTGTCCTGGAAGCATTCCCTTTGAAATCTGGCACTAGACAAGGATGCCCTCTCTCACCACTCCTATTCAGTATAGTTCTGGAAATTCTAGCCAGAGCAATCAGGCAAGAAAAAGAAATAAAGGGCATTCAAATAGGAAAGGTGAAAGCCAAATTGTCTCTATTTGCAGATGACATGATAGTATACCTAGAAGACCCCATCGCCTCAGGCCAAAAACTCCTGAAACTGATAAACAACTTCAGCAAAGTCTCAGGATATAAAATCAATGTGCAAAAATTACAAGCATTCCTTTACACCAATAACAGACTTAAAGAAAGCCAAATCAAGAACGAACTGCCATTCACAATTGCTACAAAAAGAATAAAATACCTAGGAATACAATTCACAAGGAACGTAAGGGACCTCTTCAAGGAAAACTATAAACCACTGCTCAACGAAATCAGAGAGGACACAAACAGATGGAGAAACATTCCATGTTCATGGTTAGGAAGAATTAATATCGTGAAAATGGCTATACTGCCCAAAGTAATTTACAGAATCAACGCTATCCCCATCAAGCTACAATTGACTTTCTTCACAGAACTGGAAAAAACTACCATGAACTTCATATGGAACCAAAAGAGAGTCCACATAGCCAAGTCAATTCTAAGCAAAAAGAACACAGCGAGGGGAGCATCACACTACCAGATTTCAAACTATACTACAAGGCTCCAGTAATCAAAACAGCATGGTACTGGTACCAAAACAGAGATATAGACCAATGGAACAAAACAGAGGCATTGGAGGCAACACAACATATCTACAACCATACAATCTTTGATAAACCTGACAAAAACAAGCAATGGGGAAAGGATTCCCTGTCTAATAAATGGTGTTAGGAAAACTGTCTAGCCATGTCAGAAAGCAGAAACTGGACCCCTTCCTGACACCTTACACTAAAATTAACTCCAGATGGATTAAAGACTTAAACATAAGACCTGGCACAACAAAAACCCTAGAAGAAAATCTAGGCAAAACCATCCAGGACATAGGAGTAGGCAAGGACTTCATGAGCAAAACACCAAAAGCATTGGCAACAAAAGCAAAAATAGACAAATGGGACCTAATCAAACTCCACAGCTTCTGCACGGCAAAAGAAACAGTCACTAGAGTGAATCAGCAACCAACAGAATGGGAAAACATTTTTGCAGTTAACCCATCTGACAAAGGGCTGATATCCAGAATTTACAAAGAACTCAAACAGATTTACAGGAAAAAAACAAACAAGCCCATTCAAAAGTGGGCAAAGGATATGAACAGACACTTTACGAAAGAAGACATATATGAGGCCAACAATCATATGAAAAAATGCTCATCGTCACTGGTCATCAGAGAGATGCAAATCAAAACCACATTGAGATACCATCTCACGCCAGTTAGAATGGCGATCATTAAAAAATCTGGAGACAACAGATGCTGGAGAGGATGTGGAGAAAAAGGAACACTTTTACACTGTTGGTGGGAGTGTAAATTAGTTCAACCATCGTGGAAGACAGTGTGGCGATTCCTCAAGGTCTTAGAAATAGAAATTCCATTTGACCCAGCAATCCCATTACTGGGTATATATCCAAAGGACTATAAATCGTTCTACTATAAGGACACATGTACACGAATGTTCATTGCAGCACTGTTTACAATAGCAAAGACCTGGAATCAACCCAAATGTCCATGGATGATAGACTGGATTGGGAAAATGTGGCACATATACACCATGGAATATTATGCAGCAATCAGAAATGATGAGTTCATGTCGTTTGTAGGGACATGGATGAATCTGGAGAACATCATTCTCAGCAAACTGACACAAGAATAGAAAATGAAATACCGCATATTCTCACTTATAGGCGGGTGATGAAAAATGAGAACACATGGACACAGGGAGGGGAGTACTAAACACTGGGGTCTATTGGGGGGAAGAGGGGAGGGCCAGTGGGAGGGGGAGCTGGGGAGGGATAGCCTGGGAAGAAATGCCAAATGTGGTTGAAGGGGAGAAAGGAAGCAAAACACACTGCCATGTGTGTACCTATGCAACTGTTTTGCATGTTCTGCACATGTACCCCAAAACCTAAAATGCAATAAAAAATAAAAAAAATTTAAAAATTAAAAAGAAATCTATACATGAGTGGAAAAATTAATATTGTTGTCCAAAGTAATCTACAGATTCAATGCAATTCTTATCAAAATTCCAATGCCATTTTTTAGAGAAATAGAAAAAATAATCTTTAAATCTGTATGGAACCACAAAAGACCTCAATTAACCAAAACAATCTTGAGCAAAAAGAACAAAGCTAGAGGCATCAAACTCTCTGATTTCAAGATATATTATAAAGTTATTGTAATCAAAGTGAAAAGACAACCCACAGAGTGGGGGAAAATATTTGCAAAGCATAAATCCAAAAATCCAGTATGATACTGGCATAAAAACAGACATATAAATTATGGAACAGAATAGAAGGCTCAAAAATAAACCCACACATGTAAGATCAATTAATTTACAACAAAAGTGCCAAGAATACACATAGGAAAAGGACAGCCTCTTCAATAAATGATGTTGGGAAAACTGAATATCCACATTTAAAATAATGGAAATGACACTTATGCTGTATTAAAAATCCACTCAAAATGAATTAAAATTTAAACAAAAGATCTGAAACTATGGAACTACTAGAAGAAAACATAAGAGAAATGCTCCAGGACATCGGTTTGGGCAATGACTTTTTGGATACAACCTTGAATGCACAGGCAACAAAAGCAAAAATAGTTTAATTGCATCAAATTAAAAGCCTTCTGCACAGCAAAGTAAACAATTGACAAAATTAAAAGACAACTCAAAGAGTGGGGGAAAATATTTGCAAACCATAAATTCAATAAGGGTTTAATATTCAAAATATATAAGGAATTCAAACAATTCAAAAGGAAGAAAACAAACAAGCTAATCAAAAATGGCCAAATGACATGAATAATTGAAATTTCATTTTCATGAGAAAGATAATCGCTAAGGAGCTTCACACTTTGGTATTTCACCAACTTTGGTGAGGGTAGATGAAGTCCCAAGACGGAAAATAAGCAAATACTAAGTCTGCATTCTGAATGGGATTACCCTTACCTGCATTTTTACCTCCGTGAAACAGACAAGCAGGCTTTTACCCCTGGAAAGAGATTGAAAAATTATAGATCTAGAGAAATTAATCTGTTCCAGAGAAAACACTGCATTGAAGCTCATTAAGCCGAACACTCTGCTCAGGAGCACACAGAGCTCCAGTTAGCATTTTTAGTTCCTTATAGTTGAAAATAAATAAATGGTCAAATATTTATGACAAGCCTCCAAAAATGAAGAGTAAGAGAAAAGGAAGGGAGGGAGGAAGGAAGGCAGGAATAGAGGAAGTCTAGAGAGAAGAGATAATTAGGGGAACAGAAAAAATGGGTTTTTTTAAAGAACCTATTATGAATATCCTCAGAGAAATAACAGTGAACTCAAATCTATGTAACAGTGAACCCAAATCTATGCAAAAATATATGTATATATTATTCATTTTATGTGTATTTATAAGAAACTTTTAGAGGACAAAGAATATCTTTTGGAAATTAAAAACAGGACAGGCCACAATTTTTAAAATTCATTAGAACAATTGGAAGACAAAGTTGAATAAATCTTAAAAAAATAGTCTTGCCTACCCCCACCCCATAAAAGAAATCCAACTTGAAAGGGTCCATTAAGTGTGTGCCCAGCACAATGAATGAAAAAGAGCACATAATTATGCAATTTCAGAGCATCAGAGATCAAAGAGCCACCGGCCTGGTGAGATAGGGGACTGTGGTAAGAAGCCACATACTTTTGTTTTGTTTGGTTTGGTTTGGTTTGGTTTGGTTTGGTTTGGTTTGGTTTGGTTTGGTTTTTCCCTTGGTTGTGGTTGTGGTTTGCAAGGGGAAGAAAACTCTATCGCTATTTAACTTGTTGCTGGATTGCTGTAGTAAAAGATCCCATTTGAAAAGGAATGGGGCCCAACACTACATCTGGGATATGAGTAGATGGCTGAGGTCACACCCAGGCAGGCAAATGCGGTGATGGCAGAGTGGAAAACTCATTTCAGGGTGTTCCCGTGTTCTCTCAGGGAACAGGGGGCAAAACTAGGATAGCTTATGTAACCCACTTGGTTTTTAATAAATCACAGAAATTCTTCCATCTGAGACTCCTAAAGGGCCTCAGGATAAGGATAAAGAGAAAGCAGGTCTTTGGCAGGACTCCAAACACACCTAGGTGCATGTTTCAATGTAGCCATGCAGAACCCAACCTCAAGGACTCCACTGAAGCAGCAGAATGCCTAGGAGATGCCAGAAGCTCTTGACCCTAATAATAAAAGACAAGCAGTGTTCTGGTAGGTCCTACTCCCTCTTCACTGTCCCCTACCCATTCAACCTCCGCTCCCTCCTCCTCACCTCCATTGTTTTCCATGATCATTTATTCGCATCACTGTCTCACACAGTTTCCACTCCCTGGTCCCTTTCTTGACCTACCATACTCATTTTCCAGAACTGCTGCCCTGTCAGATTCAACTCTCTGCCAGCTGCCCATGCCAATGATCCGACTGAAGAAGAATCCACAACTGCACCTCACAACCCAACACTGCGTGGACCTGTAACAGCACAGCAGCCACGCTATTCCACCCCGTTCCATTCACTTTCTCTCTCCTAAAAGAGTGTTGCACAAGTACTCTTGCCACTTTGACCTCTCACACTGTCTGCCCCACATTCACTCTCAGCTGATGAACTTGCTCCCAATTCCCTAAAGAACTGAGACTGTCAAAAGAGAACATCCACAGAACCACATGTGCTCAGAGCAGCCCACTCTACCTTCCTGCCTGTCCTCCTCTGTGAAAACAGTCTCCCCTCCAGTGCACATGGTCCACCTTCCTATCTATGAGATGGTATCCCAATAGCAATACCCCATCTTCCTCCTTTGAAAGAGCTGCTTATACTTGCTGTTGCCAATTTGCCTCCCATTTTTTCATCAACTCATTCCAAGTATGCCTCCACCCGCTCCCTCTGTCACAGCTGCTCTTGACAAGATGGACAATTATCAGTTCTCACCATACTTGACTCAATAGCAGTATTTGATATAGCTGATCACTTTTTCATCCTACGCCATCTTCATTTTGTCTTTCACAATGCCAGAGTAAGATGGACTCCATTTCAATCTCCTTTGCTTAGTGTCCCAAGGCTCAATCTTTGGTCTCCCTTCCCTTTTCTCTTTGTACTCACTGCTGTGATAATCTCATTCAACATCTCTGTGCTGAGGACTCATAACAGTTTATCAAGTTCAGACTTTCTTCCAAATTCCAGACATCTCCACTCAGATGGTCTCAAAACATCTCAAATTCAACATGGTGATCACTAAACTGATTGCCCTCCTCAAAAACGTGTTCCACCTGTAGACTTTTCCATATCAGTGTTGACTCAACTTTATCATTGTTCAGGACAAAATAATCATCCATGACTGAATTCTTTCTCTCACATACTACACCCAGCAAATCAGGAAAATTCAGTTAGCTCTACCTTAAGATATATTCGAAATGTGGTCACTCCTCACCATGTCTCCATTACCACCCTTGTCAGAGTTTCCATTCGTCCTCATTTCTCATTTAGATTTCTGGAGCCTGTCATACCTGCTTTCCCTGCCTCAACCTTTAGCTCCCTTTGGATGTCTTCTCAACCCATCAGACAGAGTGAACACTTGTGACAAGTCAGATCGTATTCTCAGAGTCCTACAATGAGTCCTCATTTCCTTCAAAATAAAAGCTAAAATCTTAGTTGCCATTGGGACCCCCTTACCTTCCTGATCACACTTTCTCCCACTCCTGTTTCACTCTGCTCTAGTCACATTGGTCTTCTTCCTGTTTCTAGAATATTCCAGAGCTGCTCTTGCTGTCAGGACTCTGCACGTGCTGGGCCATTTGCCTGGAATGCTGTTCCCTCCACATGGCTAACTTTCTCACCTCCTCCTTCAGGTGTTGCTCAAATGATCTTTCAATGAGGATTACTCTAACCTGACCCTCACCCTGCCCTGGCACTCCTGAACTGCTACTTCCAGCTCTATTCTTTTGTCCACAGTTCCTGTCAGTTTTTGAAAATAGATAATTAAGTTGTCCACCATGTTTGCTTTCTTTCTCTCTCCCACGCTAGAATGTGAAGCACCAGGGAGGCAGGGCTTGGTGTATCCCAAAAACCCAGGACACTGCTGGGCCCATAGCATGCCCAGTGAAAAGTGCTGAATGAACAAAGCAATCAATGAACCTGGAGCTGCCATTTCCAACCAGACTATGGGCACATTAAGGCAGTTTTTCTCTAAACGTTTTTAAGTGTGGAGATTCCATTTGATTAATAAAATCTGAAGACCTACCCCTAACACCAGTATGTTTCAGGTACTGTTCTAGGAACAAAATGGATTAAAATTTCTGCCCTCATAGAACTTATATTCAATATGCTCCATGGATTTATAAACATTTGAACACAGAGTTCACACATGTGTAAGACATTATTTAATGTTTGGTGATCATGTGGAGTAGTGAACATCTTATTTTAATACATGTATTCTCAACAGGAGCTATTATTGTCTCTGATAAGACATATGTTAGTTCTGGAGGTCAAGAAATCTTAAATATTACAATGGCTTGTAGTCATTCAAAGCTCAACCAACCTCAGTTCATTTTTGCTCTCACCAAATACAATTTGATGCAATTTTTCTAATTGAAAAAAAAGGGTTGAGACACCACAATGTATCAGACTTCCTGGGTTCATAGATCTCAGATTCACCAGCCATGCTCCAAAAAGACCCCCTGGCTTGGCTGTGGAACCTCTAAGGTTGCATGCAGGACTACAATCCTCTCAAAAGCTGGTGGAGGTAGGAGCCTCCCACAGCACAGCATTGTCATGGGGACTCTTCACTGACATATAGGAATATAAAGATTGAGAAAAAGATGAGACTGGGGGCAAGGGAGAGACAAGGAATAAAGCTGTAATTATTTATACTAAGAAACTTTTTTTAAAAAAGAAAGAAGTAATAGCTCATGAGAAAAGAAGCATTTGGGTTTGTTCACGGGTAGAAAAAGATGTGTGCCGCACCACTGATTCCTAACAATTAAGAACTTATGTTGTCACAAATGACTAAGTGATCTTTCACTACGGTAGATTAATGACATAATTCAAACAAAGATGGAAGAGACAAGCCAAGCTCTACACCTGAGAAGGCAAGGGTTGAATAGGGGGCATTTCCTGATAAATACTTAGTCTCAGGATGGCCGGTTCACGCATCAGGGAGTGTTTACATTGCACACTTAGGTGGAGCATTCTGGAGCTTGTAAGAGATGCCCATCCTGGCCTCCCAAGCCCTTCATCCCACTCTACCTTCCTTGTTGATGGCAGCACCCCCTGTAGATGCATAGAACATCTCTCTGTAATCACACACACACACACACACACGCACGCATGTACGGAAACTTTTTCTCTTCCAATGGAAGCAGAACTTCACTTCAAATGTATCACCTTTGAATTCCAAAAAGGGGCAAACGAGAAGTGATGTAAAAACTTCAGGTCATCAAAACTGTTGGCTTGCAACTGGCACTGAGGCTGGGTTCCGAGGCACATGGGAGTGATGCTTTCAGAAAACAACTATGACCCACCACCACGGTGTTCTTTCATGTACAGATAATTTCCCTTCCATATAAGAACAGTTCCTAGAGGTAAATGAGTGTGTGCATTTTGATCCATAACATACATTTTTAGAAACATGCACACTCCAATTCCATATGCATAGATTCTCAACCGTCAAATCATTTAAATGGCCAGAAGCTTTCACGAAGCCACAAGATAACAATGAACATTCATGATGACCAGCTGCCACATCCTGGAATACTTCCTGAATTGCAAGATGAAGCAGCATTGTGCAATGGTCTTACGGGCTCACAGGAACCACACTGCCCAGAGCTCTGCCACGCCTTAGTCCAGGACTTATTTGGGAAAGCTACTTATCATATTGACGCCTCTTTTTTATCTGTAAAATGCCCACAAAAATAGTCCCTAATTCATAGGGATATTGTGAAGATAATAAACAATAAGTGGTAGGTTTTTTTTTCCAAAAGAGCCTTAGTGTGAATTTTACATTATTGTGTTCTAATTCCTTTTTAAAGTTATAATCCATCTATGTTGTAAGCTGACACTCACCACATCAAGATATTCATTAAACAAGATACCTAATTCTAAAATTATGAAGTTCATTATTGTAGCAGAGACTGCTATTTGCCCACCAAATATCCATTCGACACTTTTTATTAAAAGAACTCATGTATTCCAGGTACAATGTGCACAGCTTAAAGACTGTATTTCCAGGGTTCCTTTTAGACAGATGTAGCTGAGGTTCTGATCAGTGGATATTACAGGAATCACAGAGTGTGATGGCTGAAGCTCCAGTAGCCCCATCAGGCCAAGAGTCGACCTCGAGAATGAAAGCCTGTGCCAGGATAAGGGAACAGAATGTCAGATGAGCTTGAGTACCTTTGACTGTGGAGTTGCCAGACCACTGGTAAAATAAGTCTAGATTAATTTTATGTGAGATAAAAACAAAACAAAACAAAAAAACTTTCTCTTGGTTAAGCCAAGGTTTTCTTGTGGAAACCTTGTAATATGTGGTTGATTCAAATCCTAAAACAGCCACATTTGAAATAGGATTTATTCTACAATAGATTCTATTTCTTACCTCTGTATTCTTGTACCTAATTCATTGAAGTATTTGCACGTGTAAAAAGTACTTGAGCTCATGGGATAGCTTAAATCATTTAAATGTAGCTCCAAATCACTAGTTAATATTAACTCTGAAAATTGGCAGGGGTCAATATGTAGAATATTTTTTCTTAATTATAACAACATGTAAAAACAAAGTAAAACAAAAACAAAAAAATCAAATTTTGATTACTTTTGGTTAGTGGTAATAAGATTGTTTGAAAAGAAAGGCATACATCATGAAGGCTGATCAACAAACAAATAAAAAGAAATGCACAAGCTGAATGTTTAAAATGCTTTTCAAAAGCTGGTTTCTATCCTAGTTTTGCAAAATTCCAGGTTATCTCATGTTATTTTGATACAGTTTTTTCATATAACTAAAATATTAGACTCAAAATTAATTCTTTCCAAAACTTCAAAACCACCAACAATAACAGTGAATATTTTTTAACACTTACTAGGGGACAGGGTTGCCCAGTGGCAGAAGTCGTGTGCTTCCATGGCTACCGTATACAGACCCTTGAAATAATGTATTTGTCACATGGAAGAGAGGCAAAGGAGAGTGTTTTCTCTTTGAAAGGAAAGTGTCAAATGATAAAATGACACAACTCTTTATATCTGCACAATCACTTCTTTAGCCTATGCTAAGAGTTTTGGGAAAAGTGTCCTAGAATTCAAATCATTTCTCTAATACTAAACTATTCTACGTTATTAACCTTTCTCTACCTCCATGCCATCATCCATAAGTTAGGGATAAAATGGGGATAATAAAAGCACTCAGCTGAGTTAACAGAGGTAAAATGCTTGGAACAGCACCTGGCACACAATTAGCTACTATCTGCATCCAGCAAATTGGTAAACTCAGCTCCATTTCTGCTCCTTCATGTGTAACATGGGCAGGCAGTAATAACATTATTCATAATCCTCATGAAATAACTGGTATAGTAGAATGAAAGTTCTATGAAGGCAGAGATTTGGTCAGTTTTGTTCTCTGGTGTATTTTCACACAGAACTCGAAGAACTAAAAACAGAAATACCATTCAACCAAGGAATCCCACTACTGGGTATATACCCAAAAGAATATACATTTTACCATAAAGACACATGCACATTTATGTTCATTGCAGCACTATTCACAACAGTAAAGACATGGAATCAACCTAAATGCCCACCAATGGTAGACTGGATAAAGAAAATATGGTACATACACACCATGGAATACTCTACAGCCATAACAAAAAAAAGAACAAGACAGTGTCCTTTGCAGGAACATGGAGGGAACTGGAGGACATTATCCTTAGCAAACTAGCAAAGAAACAGAAGACCTACTAATGCATAGTCTCACTTAGAAGTGGGAGCTAAATAATGAGAACACATGGACAGAAAGAGGGGAGCAACAGACACTAGGGCCTATGTGAGGAAGGGTGAGAGGAGGAGAAGTACAGAAAAAAATACTGTTGGGTACAGAAAAAAAAAAATGCTTAGCACCTGGGTGACAAAATAATCTGCACACCAAGCCCCTGAGTCACAAGTTTACCTATATAACAAATTTACACATGTACTCTGAATGGAAAATAAAAGTTAATTTTTTTTTTTTTTTTTTTTTTGAGACAGAGTCTCACTCTGTTACCCAGTCTGGAGTGCAGTGGCTCAATCTGGATCACTGCAGCCTCCGCCTCCCAGGCTCAAGCAATTCTCCTGCCTCAGTCTCCCAAGCAGCTGGAATTACAGGCATCAGCCACCACACCCGGCTAATTTTTTTGTATTTTTAGTAGAGACAGGGTTTCACAATGTTGGTCAGGCTGGTCTTGAACTCCTGACCTCATGATCCACATGCCTCGGCCTCCCAAAGTGCTGGGATTACAGGCAAAGTTAAATATTTTTTAAAAAATAACAGTACCTAGCACATAGGAGTTCATCATATAACTGTTAAATGAAACTGTTTATACTATTATTATCAGATGCTGTAAGAGCCTCAGGTATCACCTGTTTTTATTTATTTATTCCACCTTACCTCATTGGCTTATCAATGTATCTTCTTGCAACATGTTTATAGTTTTGTCTGAGAATCAAATCTAAAGTTTTAGATAAGAGAAATCCCCTATGAATTTAATATTATTTTTATCCTTTTTTTGCGAAGAAATGTCTGTTTCTTCTTCATATATGCTACAGAATATATGAAGAACATATTATGCATATATGCATAACATTTCCTTATTCTGGTAAAATAAATGTAGCATAAAATTTACCATTTCAACCCCCTTTATGTATACAGTTTAATGGCAGTAACCACATTCACATTGCTGCACAACGATCACCACTCTCCATCCCTGGAGTACACCCTCTTTTTAAAAACATCACTACTATGATATGTTAAGTTTAGTTTATTAAAAGTAATCAAGGCAAATCAGAAATTATTTAACTGGGCTAACAATCACCATTTAACCAATCATTCTGACAATCACTGACATGCTAAAGATTCTGTCAAAGTGGCCTTGCTGTTTGTTAGGCAAACATGTATTCAATAGATCTCTTTGAATTTATGAGATTGGGGCTATGTGTTTTGACGTGTATATGTTAGATACTAATTGACTATTTGATTTGATTTGATTATACATCTATACATTTGTAAATCTTTTCAATTTGAAATTTCTCATAACCAGATTCATTTCCACAGACCCAATGTAAAGGCAGCATTGGTCTGGATCACAGTTCATGGAATTTCAAGATCTACTTGGGAAGGGACAACATATTTTTCAAGTTACATTTCTGAATTGTGGACAGCAATAAAGGAAAAACAAACTTGATTGTATTCCATTGCTGCCTTATTGATGCATGAAGAAAAACACTGACAAATATAACTTGAATGAATGCGTGTTTTGGAAGATCTTCTACAGCTCAGGGCCTTGAATGAGTTTTTATATTCAAAGCATTCAGCCACCTAGTTTTAAAATATGCATTTCAAATGCCATAAGCAAACATCTTGACCAGGTAAAAAGAACCAAATGTTATGATGTGCCATGTTATTCTATGAAGAGACACTTTTAACACCTCTGGAGAGGGAACTGCCCAGTGTCTAATTAGGGTTTGTATTTATGAAAGTCACATAATGAACATATGTAACACTACAAAGAGAAACTTTAACGCCCCTGAGAAAAGGACACTTGTATCACTTTATTATGTTTCCCCTTCATTTAGCAATCACACTTCTGCTTTTTCCTACTATTGTGTTAGGGGTTCTGCTAGATACAGCTAAGTGATAAATCCTAGACTAAAAGGATACGGCCACTTGTTTCTAAAATGAAATCATGGTGAATTTATCTCAAGAATTTTAAAACAGAACTTAGATTTTAACACATCAAGCAAATGACTTACAAAGGAGAATGTTCCTAAGAGAAGTACCCATTCAGAGTTGAGCAAACTGCATGGAACAGTTTAGTGACCAAGGCAACAGAATTGAAACCCTAAGATTCCCTGAAACCAGGGGTTCCCAATCAGGAACAGTTAATTTAGTTAATGAATTAACATTCTATTTCAATGTGCAACCATATGCTTGAGACAGGGGATTTATTTCCTGCTAGCAAGAAAAATGACTAATGGGAATAATTAAGAAAGGGCAAGGGGTGGGGTGAGAGAAGTAGTAATTGTGGCAAAAATAGTCAGTTTAGACTGTAGTCTAAAGTAAAGACAACAATGCAAATCTACAGATTAGAGCCCTCTAGTTCTTGTGAAATAAGGAAATAGCATCAAAGTGGTATGAAGCAAATATCAAATATATTCAGCGAGCTTTCTCTAGGAAGTTATTGGTTACAGAGGGAGTTGTATAGGAAATAGGTGAATTCTTCTCTTTTAATTCTGCTCTACCATAAGATTCCCTCCAAGGTTCTCACTGTTTTCTATTGCCCCACCTCACTTAGGTCTCATAGAAGCCACACTGATTTTCTCTCCTTTTTGCAGTTCTTTGGTCTTCAAATCCTAAAGAAAACTAGCCTCTTTCTCCACTAAGATGTAACCCCCATTGTACAGCAGGAAAGTTTGAACTTTGGCTCAGCTATGTTGATATTTAGATGGGTCTAAATATACCACTATTGGGGGATAAATGGCTTCCAGGGATCTGGATGCAGAATAAGTTAAGTTAGAAAGATTCAATGCAGTCACCTCAGAAAGTCAGCCACATGTTTTGGGGCCATTCCAAGAACACAGCTATACCATAGTTGGTGAAAGTGGTCATCATTAAGGAATCCAATTTGTGAAAAATAATATTTTAATAAAAAAGGAGAACACTTGTCAAAGGAGTGGTCACTTCATGTGGATATTTGTCATAGGTTTTATTTAAATAAAAGATACCCTGACTACATTAAAATATGATTTATTTAATTTAAATTTATTTTGTACATATACAACTTTTAAAGAACAAGTTTATGGCTTAATCAAATTAAACTCAGATTGTAGAACTACTTCTCATTTGCAAAGTCTTCTAGACAAAAATAGATACCCAGCCAATAAACACTATTCATCTTTTCATTTCAAAAAAGAAATTCAACCATAATATATACTTATCATCCAGCAACAAATATACCATGAAGGAAACAAGAAAGTAAGAGTTATTACTGTGTTTTAGACCCCTGTTGACTCCGTTCTGCACGATATTCTGAACCAAAGACTAGTTGTTCTGAGACAGCAAACTCAATTCAAAATTGTATTTGCTAAGCAGCTTAAAGTTTCAGAAAGGAAGTAGGAAGTCAGGTGTCTCCTTAGGGGAAAAAATCAGCAGGGAATTTGAATAGAGAAGGGGGTACAGGGAATCAGACAAAGGAAAAAATAAAATTAAAACATTATATATATGAAGGGAAGAATGGCAGGGGAAAGGGTGGGCCAAAGAGTTGTCTGACTAAAGCAGATAATATTGGAAAGTAGAAGTCAAATAAAATTGGTGAGCAGCCTTTTCACAAAGGTCCTTCCCAAGAGTCTGCTGAAGAAAGGTTAACGTAGGATTGGACACCCTGACACATACTCTGGTTCTGCATTTTAAACTTTAGGGGATGCTATTATTTATCTGTTAAAACAATTACTAAGTTAGATAATAAAGTCCCAATGCCAAACTGTTAATTGAAGTGTTGTCTCTCCTAATATTCACATCCACCTGAACCTCTACTTGTGATCATATTTGGAAATAAGGTCTTTGCAGATGTAATCAAGTTAAGAAGAAGTCACAATAGATTAGGTTGGGACCTAAATCCAAAATGATCAGAGTAGGATGTAGACCAAGCTGATGATAGTGTAACAGGGAAGACACATAAATTTAGAGATGGTGAAGAGGAGGACCCAGTGGTACACAGCAAAGAGGAGTCAGGCACAAAGATGATTCCACCGTTGAGTAAGGAACAAGGGTGGAGCCCCTGGCAGAAGGGAAAGGAGTAGGAGAAGCAACTGAGTTTGCTGGTAAAGGAACAAAGAGGAAAACAGTTAGTTTGCTTTCAGATGTATTGGTGAAAAATTGACATTTAACTGTTGTCCCGCAGGCTGCTAAAAATGGCAACTGAATAATTAGGTGCTTAGAACCTAGAAAAAGAAATCTGGAAATGATGAAAAATACTTCTGTAGGAGGCTGTTCAATAAATGAAATTGAAGCAACTGTGGAGCCATCTATATGAAAACCATGTTGGCACCCCACCTAACACAGCATACCAGGATGAATTCAAATGTGTCAAAGATGTAAGGAAAAAAAAAAAGGATGAGCTACTAAAGTACCAGAGGAAACCATTCTTCTGTAGGTTAAAATCTTTTACAGGGCATTTATATGAGGTAGAGGCATAAAACTGTTACAATTATAGATCAACTTCTGATCCATTAAACTCTTAGAATTACAAATCAATTTCTAAGCCAGTTCAGTGCACTACTTGGGTAGACAGAGGAGAAATATGTAAGAGTAAATGATTAGCCAAGCCTACACTAGATGAGCCAAACCTTCCTCTTTAAATCAATAGCTCCTTATTTCTTCTGCTTCAAAAATATGATAGAAGAAAATTCTATTTCTAATACACTTGTATTAATTTCCTAGGGCTCCCATACAGAGTATCAAAAGCTAGGTTGCTTTGAAAACAACAGAAATGTATGCCTCACAGTTCTGGAGGCTAGAAGTCTGAAATCAAGGCCATGCTCTCTCTGAGGGTTTTAGGGGACAGCCCACTCTTGGCCCTTCTAGTTTCCCATGTTGGCCAGTAAACTTTGGCATTCCTCAGCTTGCAGACCCATCACTCTAGTCATATGACTGTCTTTTCTCTGTGTCTCTTCATATTGTCTTTCTCTGTGCATGTCTATTTTTGTGTCTAAATTTCCCCCTTCATTAAAATACCAGTCTTTATTGGATTAGGGCTTGTGCTAATGACCTCACTTGAACTAGATTAAAGTACATCAGATTCTGAGGTACTGGGGGTTAGGACTTCAATATATCTTTCTGAGGGGATGCAATTCAGCCCATAACACACTTCAATCATAATATATCTATTATTGAAAACGGACATTCTCCATGCCAAATCCCCCTGGAAGTAGCAAAGCCACAGGCCAACATTCCCCATAGTGTGTCCCAGGACACCCAGCACCACAAGTCTACTGTGTTCAACATATGCATGCCCTGACCCAGACTCACTGTATTAGTCCATTTTCACACTGCTCATAAAGATAAACTCCAGACTGGGCAAGTTACAAAAGAAAGAGGATTACTGGACTTATAGTTCCACATGGCTGGGGAGGCCTCACAATCATGGTGGAAGATGAAAGGCACATCTTACATGGTGGCAGACAAGTGAAGAGCTTGTGCAGAGAAACACCTCTTTTTAAAACCGTCAGATCTCTTGAGACTTATTACCACGGGAACAGCACAGGGAAGACCTTCCCCCATGATTCAATTACCTACGACCTGGTCCCTCCCACAACACATGGGAAGTCAAGATAAAATTTGGGAGGGGACAGAGCCAAACCATATCACTCACTGACATAGAACCTGGAGGAGGGTGGGCAAAAATGCCCCAGACATGTTTCTCAAATACTCTCATGTTAAGAAAAGGATTTTTAAAGGCTTAATAGCATCCAGGCCAACAAGCATCTATGAGTCTTCAAAGTTTCATGTGAAAGAAAAATCTAGTCAACAGCAGCTGCTTTCCTTGAGTTTCACCAGAGCTTCCACAGGAGCAGTAGAAAGCTGGGCAAGGTGACTTAGACATGGAACACTTGCAAAAACGCTGCACATTGCCAGTCCAGAGGGGCTGCCATCATGCCTGCTAGGGTGTTTCCAGCCCAATTCTAAAGCTTATTATACAGTGGGTGCAAAATGTAAACTGCAAATCTTGTCCTTAAACATAGGCATCAGTCATCTCTCCAGGATGTCACCCAAATTTCCATGTCATGTTATCTTACCCTGCCTTGCCAAAGCAGCCTGGACACCACAACAGCCTGAGACTAGGGTTTACTGGTCCAAAGACAGGTTGAGAAGCCGAGTACTGGGAAGTCCTGCTAAGTCTCTGGAATCTACAGGAACCTCCCAGAATTGAGTGTGCTCCTTGAAGAGGCTGCCAATTCCCAGACTGAGGTATTATGCCCTCTCCTGGAACTGTCATCCGTACTCATTGTAAGTTTCAAATTTCACTTGCTAAGTGAAACTCACTTTGCAGAGAGACAGTTGAAGCCTGCTGAAGTCCTCAGAACACATGGCTCTGTATTCCTCTGGCTATTTCTCTGTCCCTTACAAAAGAGAGGTTGGAAATGGAAGTGGAGTCTCACTAAGGTAGCTGTAAGAGAGATAGCAGAACAGCAGGTAGATTTTGAAGAGAAGAAAAAAGAAAAATGCCACAGCCTTAGAAAGCAGTTCTAGTTTATGGGAAATTTGAGCTGAAATGGATGGGGCTCAGATACTTCTTAAAATTAAAACTTTCGATATTCACCTTTCATTTATTCATTCATTCATTCCGGCACTTCCTTAGCTTAAATCACTGTTAATTTTAATGATGAGGATGAGGATGAGAGGCAGGGAAGCAAATTCTTGGATTTCTGGAGAATACAGAGACAGAAGAGGCCTTGAGCCCTGGAATGACTCAGACTACCATGCATCCTAGAGACAACACAGAAACTTCCAAGAAACCTGAACTTGGGGCTGCTGGGAGGCAGGTCGAGAAAGAGTAGGTCGTCGACTCCTGGGGCCAAAACAGAGCAAGGAGGAAACCTGAAGCAAAGGACAGGGAGTGAGGACTGGGGAGGAAGAGGGGCCTTCTAGAGCGTTGAGTAGAGAGAGACTTGGCAAGAAAGGGGAAGGAGAAAGTCATCTAGTTTGCCACTAAAAGAATGAGGAAGTGGTTAAGGTGGCATGTTTCGCAGGATGCCAAGCTGCCCCTGAACTGCCCCTTTTCCTATCTTCCTCTTCCTGGGTCAACACTCAGCATGCTCTCCCAGATCTGCACCCAGTGGCAGTTCACGAGGCTGTCACACTTTTGGTGATAAGTATTTTTAACAGGCAACAAAAACTCAGGGCTAGACATCTATCCAAATCTTCATAAACTATATAGAACTATAGCACAAACCTGAAGAATAAGATTGCCTTTGAGACATGTAAAAATTATGACGAAGTTTGGAAAAGGCTTAATTTTTAATAAATCAAAATGACAGTTTGGTGACACAATTCAAGCTTCTGGGGAAAACTCAGACGTATTTCATTAACACTGAAACTAAGAATGAACCACTCAATGATGCAATTGAGTGTGATGCTGAAATGAAAAATACAACGTTTGCAGTCATAGTTTTTCTTTTGAACCTTCAGCTCAATGATATTACATTTATTGACTAGTTTCACCATGTGTAGAATAACAGTCAATTAGGATTCAATCATCTAATTTTTTTTAACTAAATCTCTACCCAGGGATAAGGCAATAAAATGCCTATTAAAGATAAATTTCAGAGCAAACAATAAAGAGAACAGCCTTCTCTATAGGTAAATATCAGCAGATACATAGTATGTGCTGTAAAAAAGCATCTTTTGTCAGAGCTAGCTCGATAGGTTTTATCATACTTGTTGCTACTGTTGTTTTTAACTGCAAAGAGAAACAAAATCTCATCTTAAGTTCATCTTTATCCAGGTCTACTAGAAGTACTTTGTGGATTGGAACTTGACTGTCACACTTGTAGGATGCATTTTATCCTAAAGCTCTTCACATCTTAATTCTGGGTAGAGAAACACATCAAGTCAAAAAATAAGCACCAGATATTAATAAAAAGGAAAATTCAACTTATAATCATCAACATTTAAAAATTCTGACAATATTCTTTCAGTTAAAAAAAAAGCAGAAGAAAAAGCACTTCTAGAACTACTAAGATAGTCCAAGGTACTGATTATTTTTGTTAAAAATTCATCATTCAAAATGAAGTCAATTCACAATTTCTGTTATATTGATAGGTGTTCTGAGGATTATTCAAATGTTCCATGAGAGTTTGTGTATTATACAGCTAATTCCAAGGATTTCTAGAACTGAACTTTTTGCTATTCTTCTTACTAATGATGTTTACTATTGCCTTATTTATTTATTTAGCGACAGAGTCTCATTGTCACCCAGGCTGGAGTGCAGTGGTGGGATCTTGGCTCACTGCAGTCTCTGCCTCTCTGGTTCAAGCGATTTTCCCACATCAGCATGCCAAGTAGCTGGAACTACAAGTGTGCACCCCCAAAACCGGCTAATTTTTGTATTTTTTGTGTGTTTGTGTGGAAATGAGGTTTTGCCATGTTGGCCAGGCTGGTCTTGGACTCCTGATCTCAGGTGATCCACCCGCCTCGGCCTCCCAAAGTGCTGGGATTACAGGTGTGAGCCACTGTGCCTGCTCTATTTCCTCTTTTTAAAAATTGTTCTTATCATTGTCATTCTCAAACTATTATCTCATAAACGTTACATTGCCTATATCAGATTTTCAGTGTGGGCTATGGTTTTTAAATAACAGATGGTATTTGGATATATATAAAATATAAATGCTTTTGAAAATGTTTCTTTGGGCCCGGCGCGGTGGCTTAAGCCTGTAATTTCAGCACTTTGGGAGGCCGAGGCGGGTGGATCACGAGGTCAAGAGATCGAGACCATCCTGGTCAACATAGTGAAACCCCGTCTCTACTAAAAATACAAAAAATTAGCGGGGTATGGTGGCACATGCCTGTAATCCCAGCTACTCGGGAGGCTGAGGCAGGAGAATTGACTGAACCCAGGAGGCGGAGGGTGCGGTGAGCCGAGATCGTGCCATTGTACTCCAGCCTGGGTAACAAGAGCGAAACTCCATCTCAAAAAAAAAAAAAAAAAAGTTTCTTTGTCCATTTTTCTGAAAAGCTTGACAACCATATATAGAGCTTTTGCAGAAGACTTTTTTCTTCCCTCATTTTTCATCTTTTTTAAAATCAATGACTAATTTTATTTTGCTTGGTCAGACAAGTAGGCCTTTGATTTACAACAGCTGCTTTCCCATGGAACACACACACACACACACACACACACACACACACACGGTTTCATTTTTCGCCTTTATAATTGTTTTTTAAATGATCAAGTAAGAAGACATAGTTTATTCGTCTAAGGATTTTGGAATCATTCAGGTCTTTTAAACTAACATGATGCAATTATAGAGTGGTTTTGCTGTAGATCTTATTAGCATAAGTTTGCCGAGCTCTGGCTTTAATAATTGCATTTTAACAATTATTAGCCTATATATAATATTTTCCTTTCCTTGGCTTCTCCACTTTATTCTTAAATTCAGAAAATTATTGATGTGAATTCTTCAACCACTGGTAATATATTTGAGCTTAATTCCAGTTGTTTCAAATGTTCTTTAATATTTTATTGCTATAAAAATGTCATGATGGGAATCTACCGATACATAGGAAAATGTCTATACTTGAATTCAGCAGTACTCCAGGGCTAATATTACCAAGATTTTATGAGGGAAAATATATGTTTACAGGAAAATAAAAATAAACAGCAACCAAGAGTTGGTTCTCAAATATATGACCATTAGTTTCTTCCTTTGTTTCTCTTTCCCTAAAATATAAGAACAAGGCAATAACAAATATAAAGAAAAAAATTACAGCTACATGACAGTTAGATCCAGCAATTAACTTATAATGTATCTGCTTCATATAAAAATGCTAAAATATGTAAGTACTCAAGAAAACTTTTCATTCTGAAGATGACCAGGAATTTTTGTTTGCCAGCTCAACTGACACTGAAAACCTAAATTTGCCTGTCATTCTCCATGCTTCCATGTAACCTAATAACCACCCAAACCACCAAAACGGTGGCCTCTGACAAGGTTGGGTTCCGATACTGCTGGCTCCTTCTTCTACAGCCCACATATTTATATGCTGATAGATACAAATACATGTAAGATTCTCCAATTCCAAACATAAGTTCACTTGGGCTGTAACACAGCAGTGACCCTTGAAACACAAATACCAAACTCCACATTTTTTTAGTTTCATACAAAACATTTTGTGCTTCATAGGAAACAATTAATTGTATCTATTAAAAGAACCCAAATGAGAAAATGTCTAACTAAATCTATCACTCATTTTAACTATAAGCCCAGAAAAAAAATTTAGCTTCCTCTTGCCTCGATTCATCTACATTAGTTCCTGAATGGATACACTGGGGCAGGGAGAAAGTCATTTCCTAGTCTTGTTTCCACACACACTTGAGTTCTTCTCCCTGAGCAACAAGAGTAACAGTCTAATTTTACCACAATACCACTTCTGAGAGTCAACTAAAGGAGCAAGGTGTCACTTCAGCCACTGTGTCTCTAAAAGTTTCTTTCAGTGATGATACCTTAATTTATTTTTCCACTGTCTTTCTCTTTTTCCTAAAATACTAAGCATAAACTAGGTTGGATAAATAATTGGCATTCAGTAAATAACCTTATTATTATCTCTTTAATCCATAAAGATCTTTCTTAACTTTTTTTTAAGACATGGTCTTGCTGTCACCTGAGCTAGAGTGCAGTGGCACTCCATATAAACACGACTCACCGAAACCTTGACCTCCTGGGCTCAAGCCATCCTCTAGCCTCAGCCTCCCCAGTAGCTGGGACCACAGGTGTGTGCTACTGCACCCAGCTAATTTAAAAAAATTTTTTTGTAGAGACAGGGTTTCAAAATGTTACCCTGGCTGGCCTCAAACTCCTGGGCTCAAGCAATCTCCCACCTCAGCCCCCAAAAGTGCTAGGAGTACAGGCATGAGGCATCACACCCAATCTTAAAAATCTTTTCAAGATAAAATTGTTTTATTAATAATTGAGATGTTTTGAACAAAGGTCATTAAATATTAAAAACTTTCGTAGATCATTTAGTGTTAAAAGTTTCTGCTACTGTGAACATATACTATTAAATAGTTTTATCATGTAGTGTCCACCCTAAATCTTTTTGGTGAATAGATGGTTAAAAATAAATTATGTCAATTTAAAAATTTTAGTCTCTTAGATTTTGATTTCAAAATATTCTTTTCTAACATCCAGGAAAATTACAGTGTGTTGATACTGAAAATGAACACATCTCCTATAACCTTGAAACGAGTTACATAACAAGTTATTGCTTGCTTCTTTTTCTCCTACTATTTCTCCCAGGACATCACAACCAGTTCTTGAAAAGCTATTGACTCTTAAAAGCTGAGTTTCACATTCTTACCTGGTACCCTCTTTGCCCAGTTGATCATGTGAACCAGCTCCCTGTCTGCCAGGTTGGTCAGTAAGCCCATCATCGAAGCCTCACTGAAGGGTCTGGTAGGGTCGTACTCGGAATAGATTATGGGGGGCTCAGCATCCAACAAGGCACTGACCATCTGGTCAGCTGTCAGGGACAAGGCTGGGCTGTTCTTCTTAGAGTGTTTGATCATGAGCGGACTTGGCCAAAGGTTGGCAGCTCTCAGGTCTCCAGTGGACCCCACTTCATTCCTGCCCTCCCCATCATCTCTCTGGCGCTTGTGTTTCAACATTCTCCCTCCTCTTCGGTCTTTTCGTATCCCTGAAAACACAGGGGGAAAACAACCAATTAATTTATTTTTTTCCCATGTAAACTTTTATACAAAACAATCTTCAAAGCTAACCGTCTTTCATTTTATGTGAAGAAATACTCTCAAGCAAGGTGAGCTGGTAAGTGTTTCACAAGTGTGTCTCCAAGAGAAAAAGAAAAAGACTTTGATTTGTAGCAGTGGCCAGTGTTCATGGTGTAAATGCTGCCACCATCGCAAATTTCAGGCCACTTGTCTGATATCAAGTGGCTTATAAAACTCCTGAAAATTGAACAGTGGGTGCTCATGAGCCCAAACAAACTGACTCTGACACACCAGGTAGGGTTGTGTGTGTGTAACAGGTGTTATAACAAGAACAGAATTCTAATTAGTTATTCTTAAAATATGATTTAGCATCAAAGCCTACTTCTGCTAGTAATATTGTCTTAATAGTAAATTAAAAGACAGTTTTTAAAAGCATGTAGTCCAAGGAGATGGGCAAGAATAAATAAGAATGACTTGCTCATAAGGTATATTTGAACAAACATGTGACTGAAATATATATATATATATATGTTATATATGTGTTTTTATATATAATATATTAAATGACACTTTAAAAACGTAGAGACACCATGAACTCTTCCCATTTGCTCAGTGTTAAAATAAACCTTTCTCATGTAATAGTAAAAATTATAATAAAGATTGTTATTACTAATATGCATTCAGCACTTACTACATATTTTAAGCATTTACATACTTGGAAGCAGTTTAGAACTAATTTAGTTCTTACAATAATCTTGTTAAATTTGAGAAACCATTAGTGAAATTAACCAACTTGTACAAGATCATTCTCTATTAAGTATGATTCCAGATTCTGGCTCTGAAAAGAAGTTTGCATTAACAAGTTTCAGGATATTGTCTAGGTACTAACTTAACAAACTGAATGACACCTAAAAGTAAAAGATGAGAACAGTGGTGTCTGACCAGCCATTGTCCCTGGTCAGGCATTTCAACTTTCATTGTCAGATTTGCCAATGAAGTTATAATATCTGAATTAAGGGAGATGATATTTCCACTGTAATCTCAAGTCATAGGCGCACACCTGATGTATCACACTCATTGGCTGGATCTGAAAATATAAGAAAAATCAGTCTACTCAAGTTACAGTAACTAGAAGCATAAGGAGACATGAAATCAGGTCATAGAGTGAGCTAGTGAGGAACAAAGAATGGTTAGCCTAGGGAAAAGAAAACACGGAGGAAGCAAGAGCACTGCCCTTAGATGGGTTGTTCTGCATAAGACGGGTTCAACTTGTTCTTTACCAGGCTAAAATAGAAGCAGGATGTGGAAACGTTTTAGTTACAGCTCAATGCAAAGAAGCCGTTTGTAACACTCAGAGCCAACAACAAAGATAGAAACTGCCATCATAGGAAATGATGAGGTGGATCGCTGGGTGTTTCCAAGAATAGGTTAGATGAGGACTTTCAAGGGATGTTCCCAAAGGGATTCCATTACCCAGAAAGTGTTTGCACTAGTTGACCTCCAGTAGACACTCCAATGCTGAGATTGTACTGTATGACTTTACCATCTTCTATTTGAAACATTAAAAAAAAAAAAGTAAGAGCAGGAGCCTTATGGTAGAAATCAGGGAAAATATATCAAAAGCAAAGAATTATTTTAGATTCAGATTTCTCAGGAAATTCTGAGATCAGTTTTGAGAAGATGAGTTCTAACTTGTATTTACCAACTTTGGGTGAGGACTAGGGTAAGAAAATGCCTGGTTCTTTGGTATTAGTCAGTGTATCACCCAAATACTATTTATAACTCTACTCCACAATTTTAGAAAGAAATTAAGAATGTGCTCAAGTCTTACAGGAAAGATGCAGCAGTGATTACAATCTTTTAATAGCAAATCTACATAAAGAAATAAAAGCAACTGATTTGATTAAAAAAGAAATGATTAGAAGGTGATATTGTTTTTCCTAAGGTGAAATCAGAGTCACCAAATTATAACTATACACAGCATTTTACCTTTTAAAAATAAAGTATTTTTTAAAAAAGCTCCTTCCATAAATGTAATTTATCTTCCTTTAAAAAGATTTCAAAGATAAAGAAAACCACAAGGTTAATGAAACAAAACAAAATGTAGTATTACCACCCACTTTAAAAGGCTTTCACAGTCATACTAAAGATAAGCTGATTTCCAACAGAAGAATTTTAGAATCAACTCATAAATTGATATTGGTGGTTACCAAAATATTATATCAAAGTATTTGTTCATTTAGTAAAACTCCATTCAATACTTACAATGTATATTCATGGAAGGTGCAGTGGTAAGCAAATACAGATCATGTTACCCTCTATCAATCAAGTTTCCAGCTTGCGGAGAGAAAGACATTGATCAAAAGTTATTCAGTATTTATTGATTGAATTAATGAACCAATGAACTGCTGAAAGCACAATGGATGGGAGGAAGTGACTGGGGAAGGAGACAAAGAAAACTTCTCTAAGAAAGGATGTTACATTTAAATCAGATCGTGATATGTCCCTTCTTGGAGGAATTTAGGAGTAGGCTACTTAGATGGCTTAGTTGTAGTACCATGTAAAGAAGTAAGTTGAACCACCACACCCATTTACATCTCACAACTGTATGACTCAAGTTGTTCAACACAAGACACACAGGTTTGGGCTTTGGAACAACAAAATACAACTGAAAAGGTGAGGAAAGAGTTGACTATTTATAAAATCATCAAATCATCAAGTAGGTGAAAGTAGATTCACTTAGCACTGACAAATATTTTCTTTAATATACTGATATGGTTTGGCTGTGTCCCCATCTGAACCTCATCTTGAAGTTACCTACTTTAAATGGGGACTGTGGTAAGAAAATGCCTGGTTCTTCAGTATTAATCAGTGATTTACCCAAATACTATTTATACCTCTACTCTACATGTTTAGAAAGAAATTAAGAATGTGCTCAAGTCTTACAGGAAAGATGCAGCATAATTGTGACATGTTGTGGGAGGGACCCAGTGGGAGGTAATTGAATCATGGAGGCAGGTTTTTCCTGTGCTGTTCTCATGATAGTGAATATATCTCATGAGATCTGATGATTTCATAAAGGGCAGTTCCCTTGCACCTGTTCTCCTGCCTGCCACCATGTAAGACGTGCCTTTGCTTCTCCTTCACCTTCTGCCAGGATTGTGAGGCCTCCCCAGCCATGAGGAACTGTGAGCTCATTAAACCTACTTTTCTTTATAAATTACCCAGTCTCAGGTATTTCTTTATAGCAGTATGAAAATGGACTAATACATATACCCTAAATGTACTATATTTTTCGAATTCCAAATTCCCTACAAAATATACAAACAAAACGAAAACAGAAAATTATAGATATTATATGGCCAACTGCATGTGATAGAATCCCAAGGGTATGGTTCAATGAAGAATGGATCCTCCTCTACATGGGAGTAGTAATTTTACACATTTTTGGTCATAAGATTGCAGGCATTTTACAGAAGTTCAAAAATATCTAACTAGAATTGAGTGGAAGAAGGTAAAAAAAGACCTGATTTCTATTTCAATTTTACCGTAGGTTAAGTGAAAACTACAGATCAGAAACAACAGGCTGTGTCACTATGGAACATACAGCTTGCACTTAATTATATAGAGCAGTGGACCACAGGAGTGACGTGGATAATTGAAATTTAAAGATAGAGTTTGAACACATTCCCTACTTCCTACCAAGACATTTTCTTGAATTGTCAGTAGAGCAGCAACATAGAGTAATATGGAATTTACTTACATTCACCCCCCAACTGCCTAACTTGTGTTAACTCTCAGGGAAAAGTCAAAAGGCCAAACTACCAGCTCATAAGGCAGAAGGGAAACAAAAGAAACAGTTTAGACCATGCAAATATTTTTGACAGTCAAGAAGTTTATTTGCAGCAAACAACATGTTGGCTTGGAACGTCATACACACAAGGTACATTGTCATTCATACACGAGCATGCCTTTTTCCAGAATGGTCGAGCGATATATTCAACAGCACAATACAGATGTTGTGTCCTGGATAGCTGCTACTGTACACTCCCATTATCTCTCAAGTTTTGTAACTGAATAGACAATATTTGCATCAAAGCAAATTTCTTTGTACCTTTTTAAAATTTTAACCTTAACAATTATTGAAGGATTTTTCTTTTTTAAAAAATTTATTTTTTATACTTTAAGTTCTGGGGTACATGTGCAGAACATGCAGGTTTGTTACATAGGTATACACATGCCATGGTGGTTTGCTGCATCCATCACCCCGTCATCTACATTAGGTATTTCTCCTAAGAAGGGTTTTTCTAACAAGACCCACCTGCTTTATGTAAGGGATTGAGATACCAAGCTCTCTTTCATCCCGCAGGCCCACTGTAAATATGAAATGCCACCACCAGTTTGAATTTCATCTCCCTAGGTTAAAGCAACTCTAAATCCTCATCACAGTGTTGTAAGGATTTAAAAAAGGCTGAGTATACAATTTCCACTTAGTAGCAATCAAGTGGATTTGAATGATTCTAATCCACCCTAGAAGTGCTAACTTAAGGGAATTTATTAAAGCAATAAACACAGGCAATAGGAATAAGGAAAGGGAGACAGATGGTGCTAAGGGCACTCTCTAGGGGAGGTGAGGCCTAAGGAATCTCTTCAAAGTCACTTGGGAGCTAGGTGGAGAAGCGGTACAGGGGACAACTTGTGGCAAGGAGAAAGGAGCTAAAGACATATCAGCTGCTTAAACAATTATGTCCTGGCCCTCAAATAAAAAGATCTGTCCTAATGAGTCAAATGCCTAATGAGGCATTTTCAAAGACTACCTCTAATTACTTCAAAATTTGTTTAATCATCTGGTTTTTTTCATTAAATTCTTTGGCTTGGCTATTGCATCTCAGAAAAAGTTAACATACTGCCTGAGTATTCATTAACGATAGAATTCACTGGGTTATGCTTCTAATGCACTTTAATTTTTAAATTTTCTGTTATTGAAATGAGCTTTCCTTTTCTTAATATGCTATGCTTCTAGAAAAAAAAAACTAGTATAATATCAGTAAAGCTATCTCTCCAGTTTCCCATGACTACTTTAATGTATTATTAAATATTTCAAACATTTGCATAATCACTGCCTGTCATTTCTCAATAATTCATAGGTATTAAAAAGTGAGACAAAGAAATACACTAAGAGCTTTCGAATTCAACATGTTAAAGAAAACAGATGTGCTGATTAAGAATTAAATAAAGACAATAACTAATAAAACTTGCTCCAGAAAGACTTCCCTGTATCAATTCTTTTTTTTTTTGAGATGGAGTTTTGTTCTTGTTACCCAGGCTGGAGTGCAATGGTGTGATCTCAGCTCACCTCAATCTCCGCCTCCTGGGTTCAGGTAATTCTGCCTCAGCCTCCTGAGTAGCTGGGATTACAGGCACGCGCCACCATGCCCAGCTAATTTTTTGTGTTTTTAGTAGAGACGGGGTTTCACCAGGTTGACCAAGATGGTCTCGATCTTTTGACCTTGTGATCCACCCGCCTCAGCCTCCCAAAGTGCTGGGATTACAGGCTTGAGCCACTGCGCCCGGCCTCCCTGTATCAATTCTAACACTTTCCCTTCAAATACTATAAGGTAAGTACTGTCATTGCCCCCCATTTAATAGAAAAGAAAGAAGCTCAGATTAACTACCATGCTCGAGGTCATACCACGGGCAGCACAGGGGTTTGAATCAAGGTCTGTCTGCTTCCAAGTCCTCTGTACCACAATGTTATTGATTGTAAAGCATTAGTAAGACCATCATATCACACTTTATCATTACACTATGTAATTTGTACAATTATAGATTATTATTATTAGTGTTATCACAGCCTCTAAATGTTTCAGGTCAAGGAACTATAAATTATCTGCTTCACTTAAAGCTACTTATTGTTCTTTTCTTCTCTTCTTTCATACCTACAAACTCACCTTAACCTACTGAACATGTCCTCATATGTCTCTGCCTATATTCTTGCTGCCTTTAAGCCTCGCTCCTAGTTCATATGCTTATTCCTTCTTGCCTAGATCGTTGCAGCAGATTCTGATTTGTCACCTTGCCTATCTTCAGTCTTCCCTCTAACCCAATTGACTGATATTGCCTATCTTCAGTCTTCCTTTCAATCAATCTCTCAATGACTGCCTTAACCATCAGCAGGAAACTCTTGGCAGTTCTATGGGGCTACCAGAGGTGGTGCTGTTGAGCATCATCTAGCCATCTCATACCCCCCATTTGTCTAAAGCAGCTATGCTTTTATATGTATTTTTTATATTGAGATTAGGGAAAGAACTGATTTTAGATAGGGTACCCTGGTTTTGTTTTACATTTCAAAAGCTACTGATCTGAATAAAATCAAACTCTAAGATTCATGAATTTCCACAAATAGTCTTTTCAAATCTATCTTTACAAATCTCCTCCAAAAACCTTTACTTTTATAAAACAAGGACGAGCCTGTGCCTCTTTTTATAATGTTTTCCAACACCACCTTTTTCTTTTTCTATGCCTCCTCTTGTATTGGCCTTGAAAATCCAATTAACGCCCCTTTCATCCATAGTGAATCTTGGACCCCACTCTAGTTTTGTGGCTCTCCCTCCTCTGTTCTTGTAGTTTTTCTTTCCTGTACCATTCATTTGGCAACTATGATGTGCTACCTTATACATATACTGACACCTAGGTTCCTCCCCACTTGCTGTGACCTGAAACGTCTCTCCAGGCTGGAAGCAATCAGAAAGCTCACCCCAATTTTTTTCCCTTTCTCACCCTGCATTGATTGATATCCAAGGTTTAAAGACAACAGTGTTGTGTCCAGTGTTTTGTCCAGTTTTTGTTTGTTTATTATATTTTCCAGTGGGAGGGTAAATTTAGCCCTCTTTACTCCATCTTGGCCAGAAGCAGACATTTCCAGTAATTTTTTGGTCATTTGTTTAACAAAATCCTTTAACATAGTCTTTTCTCATTAACCAACTACCAGGTTGAAATTCTTAGTTTCTTCTTCCAGAGTTTTGCTAGCATGGACCTTATTAGTATTTCCCTTTATTTTCCCATAAAGTCTAATAAGCAAAGATAATTTCAAGCCCAGTTGAGAAAAATTGGTGGGGTTGGGAGGCAGTGAAGATTATTTTTAGTAGGTAAAGGATGCCCAACTTACCACCTGTCCCCAAACTTGTCCCACATGGTATGTTTGTGGGTCTCATTGCCTCAGAGCTACTCTCCCCATGCCCTAACACTATGGTTCATTGCTTCCAAGCAGCAAGTCCTGCCTTTCCCACCTCCTGGTCATGAGAACATTTCCATCTTCATTCATCTAATGATGCTCTCTGATACAGATTACAATGATTGGGAGACAAGGTTGTTGTCTATCCCTTTATAGTGGAACTTAGGAGTACAGCATAGTCCCGATGACCCCAGATAAGGGGTCACAACGCAAATATAACTCTTCCTTTATTAAATGGGAAGATATACCCTGTTGTAGAAGCAGGCTCCCAAGTCAAGTTGAAAAAGTCCTCCTGCTTCGTGTTACATAATGAAAAAGGGAACAGATTGATGTGACTGATCTCTAGGATTTGAATACATCCCAAAATAAGACTCTTCAGTTTCAGAATCTTCCAGACATTTGGAATCACTAAGAAGTTCAGAATCACCTAAATTTATAGAAATTTAGAAAAGCTGATGACCAAGGAGAGATTTCATTATTTTTTGGAGTACATTTAAGTGAGCCGTTATTTGTAGGGCATTGTTTGAAAACTATTGAAATCTGTAATGAATTAACTAACTGGTGTAATACTTATTTGTTAATGCTTGGTTTCCCAGCATCTTAGTCGCCTTTCTACATTTGACGAATTCCCTGGTACATGAATTGGTGGGTATCAGGATTCACCTCCCATCACAAAATCTATAAGGCAATTACTATTGTCTGTGGCTCTAGACTCTAGGGTGAAGGTAGGTGACCCGGGCCCTACCTGCAGCCTGCTCTCCTGTGACTGTGACGTCTGGACACAGGACGATTCAGTCTGCTGTCATGTGGTGAATCTGCTTCCCAGGAGTCATGGCCATGGCTGCTGCCAGGCTGCCCCCAAGGCACTAGTGCAATGCTGGCTGCCCTGCTGCTCTTGGTTTCCAGCTGTTTTCCAAGACTGGTTCTTCATCCCTCACATTAAATCTGTGATCTAACCAAAATTACTACAATAATTTCTTTCCTGTTGAAGTGAGAACGAGTTTATCTTGCTTGCAATCAGTAATAATACCAAACTAACATTTATTGACCATTTGCCGTATCCCAAGTGCTCATCTAAGCTCTTGACTATGCTACATCATGTAATTTTCAAAGCCACAATGTAACGTAAGTGCTATTAGCATTCCTTTCCACAGCCAAGGAAACTGACACATGAAGCTGGGGTTTGAACCCAGGCAGACTAATTTCAGAGCCCATAATCTTAATTACCATGGCATAACTGCCTGGGAAAACACTGACTGGCACAATTGGTAGAAACCCACATGCACTGGTAATCGATACAAATGTGTTCTGTGTTTACATATGGGGCTCTAGAATCCTTAGAGGGCAAATTATTATATAAGCCAGTGCCTCTATTGATCCATTATGGATATGATCATGATTCTGTAATTCCTGGAATTATCAGCTATAACAGTTCTTATTAGAGATTTCAAATTGCACACATCCTGGTCTAGAAAGTCTTTTTTAAAAATAAATTGCTGGTTTTTTCATTGATGCTTTTATTTTTGAAAATTATTTACCTATTAATAGATTATAGTGCTTGAATATCAGATGTAGTAAAATAGACTATTACTCTGCACATGGAGCAGATGGGCTAAAACCGCTGTCTCCTACCAAAATTAGCTCTCAAAGTCATCTTCATCATGATTTTTCAAAGGTACCACAACTGGTCGAGAATGGTTAAAAGAATAGAAGGAATAGAAGAATGTCATTTATCACTTATGTAAAGTGTACACACGCTCATACACTTTGAAGCCGCTTTCATTTTATTTATTCACTTAATACAACAAAGTTATTGGGAGTCAGGCACTGCTCTGGAGCAAAAAGACAAATCCCTACCCTTGCAACATCATATTTTTGTGAGGAAGACAGGCAATAAACAAATAAATATATAATGTCTGGTAATGATAAGTGCTAAGGGGAAAAAATGTGTAAAGGAGGTGGAGAGAGTGTTTACATCAGGGAGCATTTCTCTGAGCTGTAGAAACCAGAGTGAAGTGAGGCGGGTGAACGAACAATACACGAATGCTGGCACCAAAAGTAAATGGGCTCAACAGTTTCTAGTAAGAGCCAAAGGCCAGGGAGGTTCTGGCAGCATGAGCAAGGAAAACGTAAGACAAGGGATGCCAATCCCACGGGGCTATGCCAGCTAAGGTGAGAACTTTGCACTGTACTCTGAAAGAGATGAGAAGCCACAGCCTGCCAAAGAGTAGAGGAGTGCCAATGATAGTTTATAGTTTTGAAAATATTACTCTGGCTCTTCTTGGAAGAACTCAATGAGCAAAAGTTACAAAGTAAGTTAGGAAGCCATTGTAGTTAACAAGGCAACAGGGGGCTTGTATTAAGGTGATTTAAAAAATGGTGAGAAGTGTCTGAGTTCACTTTATTTTGAAAATAAAGCCAACAAGACATGCTATGGATTGGATGTGGAATGCGAGGAAAGAGATAAAAAATAGTGATTAAGAGGATGAGGGCTCTAATGGAAAAAAGAAGACAACATACAATAAAAGGTGGTTAATATAAGCAGAAAGATGGAAATTTTAAGAAAGAACAAAAGCAAATGCCAGAAATGTAAAAACAATGTAACAGAAATGAAGAATGTCTTTGAGGACTAATCAATTGATTCAGCATGGCTAAGGAAAAAATCAATGAGCTGGAAGATAAGTCAACAGAAACATCCCAAACTAAAATTTATAGAATCAAAAGAATGAAAATGCAAATGGTATAACAAACATATTCATAACTGGAATACCAGAAAGAAAAAAAGGAAAGGAGAAGAAGTAATATTTGAGGTAATAATGGCTGAGAACTTTTCAAACTTAATGACAGACACCAAACCACAGATCCAGAAAGCTCAGAGAATATGAAGAAGATAAATACATGCCACTCCTTCCAAAAAAACATGACACCTAGGCATATTGTATTCAAACTGTAGAAAACCAAAGACAAGGAGAAAATCTTGAAAAAGCCAGAGCTGGGACAGGGAAACACCCACCTATAGAGAACAGGATGAAATACAGCAGACTTCCCTTCAGAAACCATACATTAACAAAGAAAGCAAAGTAAAATATATAAAATGTTGGAAAAAAGTGACCAATCTAGAATTCTAGGTCCAGGGAAATTATCCCTCAAAAGTAAAGAAAAGGTTAAAATACAATCAGACAAAAAATTCAGAGAATTCATCACCAGCAGACTTGCCCTACAGAATATGTTAAAAGATATACTTTAAGCAAGAGGAACGTGTTATAAGTCAGAAACTTGGATCTACATAAAGCATGGAAGATAATCAGAGAATGTGTAAATTAAGGTGAAAGAAATTCTATTGATGTGAACAATAACTGCCTGCTTGAATCATAATAGTAACAATGAATCGGTGATTATACTGTATAAGTAAGTGCAATGAGTGACAGCTATGTCACAAGGGACAGTAGGGAAGAATTGGAAATACTGTTATAATATCCCTATATTTCATGTAAAGAGGAACAGTGTTATTTCAAGGCATATTTAGAATAGTTAAAAATGTAACCTATGAACTTCAGGGGAATCACTACAGAAATTCTTTAAAGAAGTATGATTCACTGGAATGCAATGGTGATCTCGGCTCATGGCAACCCCTGCCTCCCAGGTTTGGGTTGTTCTCCTGTCTCAGCCTCCTGAGTAGCTGGGATTAATGGCGCCCAACACTACGCCCAGCTAATTTTTGGTATTTTTAGTAGGGACGGGTTTTCACCATATTTGTCAGGCTGGTCTCAAACTTCGGACCTCAGCTGATCCGCCCCCCAAGCCCAGCTAATTTATCTTTTATTTATTTATTTATTTTTTCACTTTACATTCTAAGATACATGTGCAGAATGTGCAGGTTTGTTACATAGGTATGCATGTGCCATGGTGGTTTGCTACACCTGTTAACCTGTTATGTAGGTTTTAAGCCCTGCATGCAAAATACTTTATTTGGTATTTGTCCTAATAACAACCCCCACTTTAAATATAATGACTCTGATATATTAAAAATAAAGGAATGGAGAAAGATATACCATGCTAACATTAATAAAAATAAAGCTGAAGTGGCTATATTAATTTCATGCAAAGCAGACTATAAAAGAAGGAAAACTATCAAGGATAAAGATAATAAAGGGCTTGATTGTCTAAGATGATATAACAATAGTAAATATGCATGTACCTAACAAAAGTGAATCAAAACACATGAAGGAAAATGGCTGAAACTAAAAGGGGAACTAGACAAGCCCAAACCATTATTATATTTAGAACCCTCACCATTTTGCTGTCAGTAATTGCTAGTGCAAGCAGGTAGAAAATTAATACAGATGTAGTTGGCCTAAACAGTATGATTAATCAACATGATCTAATTAATATTTATAGAATACTCCATCAAACCACAACTGAAATACACATTCTTCTCAAGCTCTGATGGAATACAAACCGAGATCCACCAAATTCTGGGTCACAAAACACCCTTAGTAAATTTAAAAGAATAGAAACTCTTTTATTCTATTCTCACACCAAATTGGAAATAAATTAGAAATCAATAACAGAAAGATAGCTGGAAATTTCCCAAATATTTACAGATGAAATAATACACTTTTAAAGAATGTATGAGTCAAAGAAAAAGCCTCAAAAGAAATTGTAAACTATGTTTAACTGAATGAAAATAAAAATAGAACATCAAATTTGTGGGATGCAGGAAGAGCAGTGCTTAGAAAAAAACTCATAGCTTTAAGTAAATATGTTAGAGAGAAAAAAATATAATATCAATAAAAACCTGAGCCACCACCTTAGGAAACTAGAGAAGAAAAAATCTAAATAAGCCTAAAGCTAGCAGAAGAGAAGGAATAATATAGACAGTTCCCAACTTAAGATAGTTTGACTTATTTTTAACTTCACAATGGGTGCAAAAGCAATATGCATTTAGTAGAAACTGTCCCTTGAATTTTCAATTTAGATCTTCTCCTGTGCTAGCAATATGTGGGACAATACTGTCACTTAATGCTGGGCAGCAGTAGCAAGCCACAGCTCTCTCAGCTATGTGATCATCAGGATAAACCATCAATACTCTATAGTGTGTTTTGTTGCCAGATCATTTTGCTCAATGTAGGCTAATGTATGTGTTCTGAGCACATTTAAGGGAGGCTAGGCTAAGCAACAGCATTCAGTAGGTTAGGTTCATTACATGCATTTTTGACTTATGATATTTTTTCAATTTACAGTGGATTTATTGGGACACAACCTCATTATAAGGAGCATCTGAAATTAGAGCAGAAACCAATAAAATTGAAAACAGAAACATAATATATAAATTCAGTGAAACAAAAACTGGTTCTTTTAAAAGATCAATAAAATTGATAAACTTGTATCCAGGCTAATTAAGAAGAAGAAGCCGGGCACAGTAGCTCACACCTATAACCCCGGCACTTTGGGAGGCCAAGGCGGGCAGAGCACTTGAGGTCAGCAGTTGATGACCAACCTGGTCAACATGATGAAACCTCATATCTACTAAAAATACAAAAATAATTAGCCAGGTGTACCAGAGCATGCCTGTAATACCAGCTACTCAGAAGGCTGAGGCGTGAGAATCACTTGAACCCAAGAGGCAGAGGTTGCAGTAAACTGAGGTCACACCACTGCACTCTAGCCTGGGTGGCAGAGCAAGACTCTGGCAAAAAAAAAAAAAGAGAGAGAGAGAGAGAGAGAGACAGAAGACTAAAATATAAATCACCAATATCATAAATGAAAGAGAAGTCACCATGACTGGTCTCACAGAAATTAAAAGGATAATAAAAGAATACTATGAACAACTCTATGCTCACAAATTTGATAGTTCGGATGAAATGGACCAATTCCTTGAAATACACAAACTACCAAAACTCACACATGGAGAAATAAACAACCTCAATATCTATATTTATATGCAGATATAGTAAAGTTATTGAATCAATAACTAATTACCTTCCAATAAAGGAATAATCTGGCTCAGGTGGTTGCACGATTATTTTTAACAAATTTTCAAGAAAAAAATTGTGCTAGTTCTCTACAATCTCTTTTAGTAAACAGAGACAGAAGAAACACCTTGTAACTCATTCTGAGTCTAGAATTATTTTAATACCAAAATCAGATAAAGATATTATAAGAAAGTAAAACTAGAAACCAATATCTCTCCTGAACACTGGCACAAATCTCAACAAAATGTTAGCAAGACAGAACAAACAATGCATAAAATAAATTATACATCATGAACAAATGGAATTTATTCCACGTCTGAAGGCAAATTCAACATTTGAAAATAAATCAATATAACCTACCACATTCATTAACAGAGAAAATGGGAAAAGACATATAATCATATTATTGACACAGGAAAAATATTTGACAAAATTCAACAGCTATTTATAATACAGTAAATTCAGAATAAACAGAAATTTCTTCAATTTCATAAAGGAAATTTTAAAAACCAATAGCTAACATTATCCTTAATGGCAAAAAACTAAACACTTTCTCCTGAAGATGAGGATAAGGCTAAGATATCTTATCTCATTCCTCCTATTACACATCATACTAGAAATATTAGCAAGAGTAATAAGACAAAAAAAAGAAAGATATAAAGATATATAGATTTGGAAGGAAGAATTAAAACCGTCTTTATTCACAGATGGCATGATTATCTATGCAGAAAATTCCAATGAATCAACAACAAAAAAATTCCCCTGGAACCAATGATACCAAAGTTACAGGATCTAACATCAATATACAAAGTCAATTGCTTTCCTACATATCATTATGAATGATAGGAATTCAAAGTTTAGAAAACAATACCATTTACAATAGTATATTAAATACTAAGATATATAGTAACAAAGTATGTACAAGGCCTATATGTAAAAAACTATAAAACAATGAAAAGTCAAAGATCTTAAAAAGATGAAGAGATAATTTAATTCAGAGATTGAAAATTCAATATTGTCATATGTTCATATTATTCAATATTAATAAAATGTCAATTCTTCCAAACTTAATTAATAGTTCAGAGTAATCTAAATCTAAATCCCAATCAACGATTTTGAGATATTGAGAATTAATTCCAACATTTTCAAAGAAAGGCAAAATACCTAGAATAGCCATTAATATTGAAGAAGGACTAAAATTTTGAAGTTGGAGCACTTAACTACTTGACTTCAAGACTTACCATAAAGGCTACAATAATAAAGACAGTATGGTTTGGGTTAAAGTATAGACAGATGGACTAGTGAAACAGAGTAAGTCCGGAAATAGATCCACACAAATAAGGTCAACTGATCTTTGACAAAGAAGAACAGCTAATTAAATTGGAAAAAAGATCATCTTTTCAGAAAATATTACATTGATTGTCCTTAAGATATATAAAAAAGAAAATGTTGCTGAAGCCATTTGACATCAATGTGGAAAAAAAACCTATACACAAATCTTACACCTTACAAAAAACTTAAAGTGAATAATTGATTTAAATAACAATGCAAAATTGTAAAACTACTTCTTGAAGAAAACAGAAAAAATTCTATATAATATTGAATTTGGGGATACGTTTTTATATACAACACCAATAGCACAAACTATGGAAGAAAACAGTAAGTTGGACTTCATTAAAATTTACAAACTTCTACTCTGAAAAAAATAGTTAAGAGAATGAAAAGATAACCCACAAACTGGGAGAAATTATTTGTAAAACACATGGCTGATAAAAGACTTGTAACCAAAACATACCAAAAATCTCCTCAAACTCATCAACAACAACAGCAGCAACAAATTTCATGTATGTATTTATTTGTTTATTTTGAGACAGTTTCACTCTTGTTGCCCTGGCTAGAGTGCAATGGTGCAGTATTGGGTCACTGCAACCTCTGCCTCCTGGGTTCAAACAATTCTCCTGCCTCAGCCTCCCGAGTAGCTGGGACTACAGGTGCTAGCCACCATGCCCAGCTAATTTTTGAATTTCGTATTTTACAAAATTCGTAGAGATGGGGTTTCACCATGTTGGCCAGGCTGGTCTCGAACTCCTGACCTCAGGTGATCCACCTCCCTCAGCCTCCCAAAGTGCTGGTATTACAGACATGAGCCACTGCACTCAGCCCAAACTCCCAATTTTAAAATGGGCAAAAGATCTGACATACACCTCATTAAAGAATATATACAATTGGCAACAATGAAAAACTGCTAAGCATCACTAATCATTACAGAAATACAAATTAAAGCCATGATGAGATATCATCTCACACCAGTCAGAACGACTATTACTAAAAACCCAAAAAATAACAGATACTGGGGAGGTTATGGAGAAAAGGGAACACTTATATACTGCTGGTGGGAGTGTAAATTAGTTCACTCATTATGGAAAGCACTGTGGAAATTCTTCAAAGACCCAAAAAGAGAACTATCATTCAACCCAACAATACCATTACTGGAAATATGCCCAATGGAATATAAATTGTCCTACCATAAAGACACATGCAGATGTATGTTCACTGCAGCGCTAGTCACAATAGCAAGGACATAGAACCAACCCAAATGCCTATCAATGGTAGGCGGGATAAAAAAAAATGTGGTACATATACACCATGGAATACTGTGCAGCCGTGAAAAGGAACAAGGTCATTCCTTTGCAGGGACATGGATGGAGATAGAAGCCATTACCCTCAGCAAACTAATGCAGGAACAGAGAACCAAACACCATATGTTCTCTCTTATAAGCAGGAGCTGAACAATGAGAATATATGGACACAGGGAGGGGAACAACACACACTGGGATCTGTTGGGGGTGGAGTGTGGGGAAGGAGAGCATTAGGACAAAATAACTAATGCATGCTGAGTTTAATATCTAGGTGATGGGTTGATAAGTGCAGCAAACCACCATGGCACACATTTAACTATGTAACAAATCTGCACATCCTGCACATGTACCTCAGAACTAAAATTGAAATTTTAAAAAAAATGAGCTGCGCAACATTTTTCTTCCAAGGAGTATTGTATGGCCAGGAAAAAGAAAAGAGTAGCTGTATAATTGAGAAAGCTGAAAAATACTATCTCAAGCCAGGTGATCAAGGTTAACATCAAGAGTGACAGGTCATACTGATGGCATATACCCTTGATACGATGTGATAACAATCACACTTAACCTCTGTGGTCTTCCTACCCCGAACACATTAAACCCAGTCAAAACACGAGGAAAACATCAGACAAATCCAGACTGAGAGGCATTCTACAAAATACCCAAACTATCCAGGTCATCAAAAAAAAACGAAAGTCTCAGAAACTGTCAGAACCAAAGAAAGCCTGGGAAGACATGACGACTACACATAATATATCCTGATGGGGCCCTGGGGCAGAAAAAGAACAGTAGATGAAAACTTAGGAAATCTTAATAAAGTACACATGTAGTTAATAGTAGTGAACCAATATTGGTTTGTTAGTTATGATAGATATATCACATAATGTAAGATGCCGATAATAGAGAAAACTGGGTGAGGCACATGTAAGAACTCTCTTACTATCCTTGCAATAATTCTGTAATTCTAAAACTAATTTTTAAAATTTATTTTCTTTAAAAAAACAGTCAAGGGCAAAGAAGTACTTTTCTGTAATATTAAAATGAGTTTTCTGCTGCCCCTTCACTATTTGGAATGATTAGTCTCTGCCATTCATGCTGCTGTGTTGATGGGTGGGCAGCTGAATCATCCTACCTGGGAGTTTGAGTCAAAATATGATTTTATAATAATGATTGCTTGTATGCACAGAAGACCATAAATGTGGTAAAGAGGAAAACTTAAAGCTGCCAGAAGAACCAGCCTGTAAATCAAAACTACGGAGATTCTATCCTTCCTGCTTAAAAAGCCTTCATCTCCATCTTCACGGTGCAGAATAAGCTTTGGCAACTGGGTAAATAAGTTCAACCATGTTGCAGCTTTTTATCTTTTCCTAAGGAAGACATATGCATACACATATGCATATACATATATACACATACACATACACATACACATACACATACACATACACATGCACATGCACATGCACATGCACATGCACATGCACATGCACATACACATACACATACACATACACATACACATACACATACATATACATGTGTGTATATGTATTCCTAGACCATTCTTCCTCCTTCATGTGTCATGTTTTTTCCTGGTCTACTTACCTCCTACTCATCTCTGAGTCCGGCCAAATGTTCCTTCCTCAAGTAAATTTTCTCAGATCCTCCATAATAATCAGCCAAATACTGCTTTCAGAGCATCCAATGTTTTCTCCTTCAGAGCACTTATCAAAATTACAACTAAAATATCCACTGACACTTTAATGTTTAAATGACTGTGTAGTATCAAACTGATTACAGTGATGGGGTCAACATGTTCAACATGGGGTCAGCAATTTGTAACCTCAGAATCTAACACAATGCTGTAGTGGGCCTCAATTAACATTTATTGGATGATAGATGTAAGTGTTGGATATATTACAGTTTTATCATTTTCAGAGCTACTGCCTCTGAAAAGTTCTAAGGCCACTAAAAACACCATTGTAATAAAATTGGCTCCCAGGTCATCAATTACTTGATTCCAAAAATTCTAGCCTATCTTGGGCACTAAATTTTTCTTTAAATGAAAAAGAAAAACCAAAAGTGTTACTGAATCTCAGAAATGCACATTAGATTTCTATTCCTTAACACTGAACATAACACAAATTTCAATTAAAAACTTCTCCAATTAAATAACTAAAAACAATCACAATAAAATGACCACAACAAAAATGGTCAAAGACCATTCCGTTGCAAATCGCATGAATGCAGGGACTGCATCTGTCTTGTTTACCATTGTTTGTGTCCAGAATACTTGTTACACTTCAATAGGTATGTGTCTGTTGAATACATAAACAAGCCTAGGCAGGACTTCATGTTAAGGAACACATTAATATTAATGGCACAACTTTGATATATTTAAAATATCTTGGCTACTATCAGTTATTGATATTTCATTATAGTTGTCATCAAAATAGTCCTTTCTAATAAGGCAACTCATTTTAAATAATCAATGTAAGTAACAAATCTTATCATTGCTAAATAAAAGAAATAAGTTAGGATCAGTCTTTTTGCATTACATCCCTTGATCCAGTGGTATATCTTAATTTGCCTGTGATGTAATTTATGGCTTTATCCTTCCATCCCTTCCCCATATTGCCAAGCTTTATTTTCATTGTCTTATATAAGTTTGGAACAAATCTATTAATAATGAGAAGGAGGCTGTATGCATAGCTCAAGCAGGATTGGCTCATTAGTTCAGTTTTCTTACAAGTTATTAATTGCCAACTTTTCCAGCAAGCTACTGTCACATTCACTAGCTAACTGAATTGTTGCAGGTGCTATTTACTAACTGCCTTTGTCTTTCCCTCTTATCCACTAGCATGTCTACCACCTTCTCAATAAACTGCCATATTTGTGGGAAACCATAATAGCCCATGATGTCATCTGCCAGCATCCAAATTCAAATAAACTGTCAAGTTCTCGTAACACTATAGTCTTTTGGAGTAATAAACCATTGTGAACCAACTGCCCTTGATGAGTCTACTTAGGCACAGATGAGCAATGATTCCTCCTGGGGGTGCGAAGGGCACATTATCCCCTTTCCTCCTAAACTAGAACTCCCCCATACCCTCTCTCATTGCTACACTTGCATGAGATATAACCAGGGCTCACCAGGGTGGTAGGTCATGTTCCCCAAGCCCAGTCTGGTTCTCCTTCACCCCAGGCACCAGAGTTAGTTTCCTACTTGCTGTGGCAAACTCAGCAATGAGGGAAGGGAGCAACTGCTACAGCATGACTGAAGAAAACTCAATTAGCTTGCTGTGAGCCCTGCCTGCTCATGTCTGCCCCATCACTGAGCATCTGCCCACAAGTTTATAACAGCCCAAGCCTCTGGGGTGGACTGACTGAAAAGCACTTGACAAACACAAATTGCAGAATAATCACAGGAATTCCTCTCTGCAATTAGCATGTGTTTGTCAAGTACAATTCATTTTTAAATATGTTTTTATTTTTAAAATTAATTCTTCTGCAGAGCAAATACATAGGGAGTATTAAGCTTCATCTTTTTGCTCACGCATATTGGCAAATTGTCATTTACTTTGATGACATTGTTTCGAACTTCATCTTCAAGAGTTACTGCAACATTCCTTTCCTGACTTGTTGCTCAGCGCTGTTTAACCGAAGCAACCAAGGAGGCAGCCCTCAGCATGAATTGTTTTGGAGTTTTCCCAGAAGTCCAGGCAGGGAGCATCAAGAATGGGAAATCAATCACAAGTTACCACACCTTTAACTGCATGTCAAATCCTGCTACCTTATCCCAACAACAAAAAAAATTAAGAGTCAAGGTCCAGATCAAGTAACTGGCAAGTAGCATCCACATGTGTCTCCAAGACAGCCCTTATGACCTAAAACTATAATGTTCACTCTTAAAACTACTGTGTATTTTATTTTAATAACAATTCTGCTAATAAAAGCATTTCTAGAGACAGCTGTGGCAGGCTGTTCTATAAGAATCTGATTTATTAATAACAAAATTTATGGGCTGAGAAGAAAGGGAATACATATTTTTCTTGCCTGGCTTCATGTCCCTGTAATATCTCAGTGATGAATCTTCTGCTGGCTGGCATTCTGTAGCCGAGAGGGATAAAGAAGACATCAAGGTTCAGCCTGTGAAGTTCTCTATTCTCCCATTTCTTAGCAGTTTTGCAGCTCAGAACTGCAGCTTTCCTTCTCTAACTTGTAAAAGAAACAGCAGTCCCCCCACTTTACCATGGACCTCTTCTTTGTCTCATGCTGACTGGTACAGAGTTGAGTACAAATCAAGTCCCTGTTGTCTTTAATTTGGTCATGGAGGAGTCTTCCCAGCCTTGCTTGAGTCACCAACATCCAATTACATTCCCTTGGACGAGAAGTGCCTGCCAGTGGGATAGTCATCATACAACAATTCTACAATTGGGTCATAAACAAGTTCATGCTCACTGGCAATTTAATAAAGCTCAAGCAGGTGCACATCATATTTCTCAAGACTTAAAAAGGAATATTCATTTTCATAAAGTCTCACTTGTGAACTCTGTCACCTTAAATATATTAGACATCCTTGACATACCATAGAGTGTCAAGGCCCAGAGTACCAAAAGCCCAGTGCTGGTCAAATTATGGACTCAATAAATATTTGTTACATGATGAATTTATGTCTTATCCTAGTGATTAATAGAAATCCCTGGGTTTAGTTAGCATGACTCTTTCCTAAAATATTGATCTGGGCAAGTCCTCGTATTAGAGGATGATAAAATAAAGAATTATGAAGAGCCTGAATCATCACAAAGTTTTACCATTCAAATTTTAATAAAGAAGTCATCAAAAGAAAATATCTCACTCTTCTCACTGATCTACCAGAAGCAATTCTTTCTCACCATGCTTATTCCATGCAGAGAATTTATCTCTGAAATATGCTACCTAAATTTACAAATTTCTTAACGATAAGAACTGTGTCTAGTTCTCTGCATTTTTCACTGCTTAACTGTGTGTCTTGTCAATAGATTAGTTTTTCTAAATAATAATCAATTGTTTCATGTACTGAATTGAACCAGTGTCTTCAGAAAAGACAACATTCAACCACAGACAGTGGTATTACCCCAGGACCAGCCTCTCCTCTGTAGAATGTCCACGTTCTCTTTCTCTGACTATATTTTAGCATTAGCAACTCTCCATTCAAACCAAACAAAGTAGCAGATCTATTATACTGTGATTTGTTCCTGAATATCAAATATCTCACCCCATCTGATTGGAATTCCATTATTCATTCTCACAAGATCTTATCCACTTTTCAGAAAAATTAATGCATCTTGATGAAGGCAGGCTGTCCACATCTGTTCAATTCACCAATTACCAACTGGATACTTTGCTTACAATTGCCGAAGCTGAAATTGTATTGAAAATAACTCAAATAAGCTTGCTTATAAAATGTCAAACGCTAAATATATGCTGCTTCAGAATACTTGTCCTTCAGTGGGAAGATACTTAGCAACCTGACATAACTACTGGTTTCCTGGAGTGGGGGGGGGGAGAGAGAGAGAGGGGGAGAGAGAGAGAGAGAGAGAGAGAGAGAGAGAGAGAGAGAGAGAGAGAGAGAGAGAGAGAGACCTCCAGTCAAAATGCAAAGGCTGATGTCAGTGATATCCACAACAGGGTGGCAGAAGAAATTCCAGAATCAGCTGTCTAGTCATAAACCCATATAAGATACATTTATAATAGTTCCTTTAAATCTGTAAAAACAGCTGAAGTCTTAGGTAACTCATCAGACATGGCTAATAGTCCAATGATAAGAAGAACATACTAGAGCTGGCTCCATTTCATCATTTGATTTTTCTGAAGTCCTAGTACTTTGTAAAGATAATTAAGTGGTTCCCTGGCCCTAGATGTATTGCACCTGTATCTATTTCTAGAAGCCATTCATTCTGTTCATGTTTAGTAGATGTAAGAAATTATGATAAAGTCAGAAATTAGAAGTTGTGGTTAAGAATCAGAATGAAAAGATTGTGACCCAAATAAGGGAGAAATGCTACTATTGCTATAATTTCAGAGAAAAGTTAGACTCAAAATTGTAAATAATTAGTATATTTCACAGAGAGACATAGATGGAAAAATTAATAAGCAGATTCCATGCAATCTTGGAACTAAAAGGCCTTTCCCAAGCCTTTTTATTTGGGAGAACACAGAGGAATTTTACCCTTTTCTGTTTTGTTCTGTTTCATTTTTAATTAACAAATAGTAATTATATATATATATATATATGGGGTACAACAGGATTAAACATTGTAGAATGATTAAATCAAGCTAATTAATAAATCCATAACCTCACATATTGATAATTTTGTTGTTGTAAAAACATTTAAAATCTACTCACTTAGCAATTTGAAAACATACAATGCATTATCACTTGCTGTAGTCGCCAGTCTGTGCAATACAACACTAGAGCTTATTCCTCTTATCCAACTGAAATTCTGTACTCTTTGATCGATACCTTCCTTTTCCCCTACATACTCCCCTCCTTCAGTCTCTGGTAACCACCATTCTACCTCTCTGCTTCCATGAGTTCAACTTTTTTAGATTATACATATAAGAAAAATGATGCAGCATTTGTCTTTTGATGCCTGCAATTTCTCCCTTCTTCTTTGCAGCTAATGTTAAACAGGCAGCTTCCTCAAATTTTTTGGTATACCTTTTGCAAGATTAATATATTTTTGGAAGTAGTTATGGTATATACAGTATACTTTTATTGTGACTCTAGGTCTCCCATTAGAAATCTGAAAATACACTATTTAAATTGGCAGAACATTGATTCAATTAAAAAAAGACACTATTAGAATTAAACCTATGGACTTTTAGCTGTATTCATGGAATACCTCAGTGTCTGAGTCCTCCAGCCTTCCAGAAAAGCCCATGTAATTTCATGAAGCTAATGAAAACAGCTCGAATACTTCAATTCAATGAAAGGAGGTAGAAGAGACCATTTCAAGCCAGGTAATAGACCTATTTTATAACCGAATTAGAAATATTTTAAAAGCCAGAAAAAATATTTAGTTGAGATTTAATCAGATCGGATATTCAATCTAATGCTTTCTTTAAATGTTTCCAAATTTTCAGTTGGTACAGGACGTGAAAGGCAAGTTTAACTACTTTTGTGGTACATTTATAAAAAATGATTAAACCTTCTCTTATTAAAAAGATTACAACTAGGTTACAGTTTACCTATCCTGAACTCAAAAGTGTCCACTCTTTAAAAGGACAAGAATTACCTTATGGAGTGCTTATGGTAATATGTACTATGGAGGACACTTTGTATGTCACTACCCTAAAACCTCTGAGATATTTACCCTCATTTTATAAACAAACAGCTCAGGGAGGTAACAATGACTCACCCAAAAGCACATCATTAGGGACTGACAAAAGATTAGCAGAGCAGCTAATCCCAATGTCCATGCCCTTTTTTTCTGCTATATTTCCTCCAGTGTTAGTATGATTTGTCAAATATCTAATAAAATGGTGATTTGCCTTGTGAACTTGACCCATTACATGATATATGCAGATTCTCATTATCATTATTTCTTGGTATTATGTCCATTATAAGCTATTTGTCTTCAACTTCATTGCTTACAATGCAGTCACCTGAATATGACAGAAAATTCTCTTACATTATGTGATGATTTTTAAGCCATTCAGAAGTTATATATTCAGTATGATGAAGTAAGATGAAAAGTTTAGCTCAATCAATAAGCAGATGGGTTTTAAATATAGCAATATAAAGCAATGATAAAGTCAAAATAAGACCAAAGTCTTTTTTTTTTCTTAATGAAAAAGTAGACACAAGGACAAAGGATAATCTGAGAAGCTCAAAGAAATTGTGAGCCTGGAATTGCAGAGAATAGAGCAGAGTAAAAAGTTCCTTACAGTAGACAGAAGAAAATTGGCTCACAGAAAATGATGGGGGAATTGGAGACAGAAATAAGGAAATGACAGTTATTTTTCCTATGATTTTAAACTCAAGGAATAGAACACAGAGATTCTGAAACGAAAGATTTTATTTTTCAAGGAGAAAGCACACCAAGACCACATACTTTAGAGGGAAGAAAAATGTAAGTTCTGATGAAATGGACTGAATGAAAACAAGAATAATTTTTTAAAATGTCTAAAATGATACTTTGAAATTACAAGATTATCACAACGCTTTAACTGGAATCATTTTTTAACTAAGGAGCAGATTGTTAAAAGAATTTTCTAGTAATTTGATGGTACTTATATTTCTTAGCCCAGTACATATAAAAAGATCTGATACATGTTATTCTTCTTCATTATGTTATATTTTTACAAAATCTGAAGTACCACACTGGGCAAGACTCAGTTCTTTGGGAGAAGGAAATTAAAACTGAAGACGTATGGTCTGAAATGAGAAAAAAGATAATTTTGGTTACCAAGTTCTATAGAATGAGTTATCCTAATTAATCTTCATAGGTATCCTAATAATCACAATTATGGAATACAATAACTGGCTTACCTGCTAAGGATATCAGTTGTCATTTTAATAATTCTTCCTTGCACCAGTGAATGTCACTATTCAAAATGGGGCAACACTTAACAAGATGAACTTGTTAAAAATAAAGTGTATGCATCTACAAAATCTTAATTATAATTACATAGTCATTTGTGATCATTTTCAATAGTTCTTGGCAAAGACAAATGAGCATAATGAGGTCCATTCACAGACCTGTGTGTTCCGTTTACATGTGGGGGAGGAACTTAATACAAGTGTCCTAGAGAGCAGGAGGGCATGTGCCATGGCATAGTAGGTGGAGGTGAGAATCTGCACGTGGTGAGACTAGAGGCTGAGGGTCATAAGGTTTCTAGTAATCTGAGAATGTGATTTTCACCAAAAGCCAGTAAATACTCAACTGATAAAATGGCTACTTTTCATTATTTTGTTTCATTTTATTTATTTTACTTTAAGTTCTGGGATACATGTGCAGAATGTGCAGGTTTGTTACATAGGCATACATGTGCCATGGTGGTTTGCTGCACCTCTCACCCCATCATGTAGGTTTTAAGCCCCACATACATTAGGTATTTGACCTAATGCTCTCCCTCCCTCCCTTGTTCCCAATTCCCTGACAGACCTTGGTGTGTGATGTTTCCCTCCCTGTGTCCACGTGTTCTCACTGTTCAACTCCCACTTCTGAGTGAAAACATGCAGTGTTTGGTTTTCTGTTCCTATGTTAGTTTGCTGAGAATGATGGCTTCCGACTTCATCCATGTCCCTGCACAGGACATGAACTCATTCTTTTTTATGGCTGCCTTTTTGCTTTTTAGTAAGTGAAAAGGATATTAAGGTCAATATTCTCCCACTCTTAATGTTCCTGATATCCTAAGACTCTTCTGTGGTGCCCTACTGTGATGTTTATATGAATGTATTATTAGAGCCTGAGATCTAGTCCTCTCTTGGATTTCACAAATATCATGGTACAAGGCAATTACTGACACCATATTTTCCTTTGGTAGGATTAGAAACCTTGAGGCTATTTTCACCAGCTGTTCACCTGTTCCATAAAACAATATGGATTGCAAAGGAGACAACCTCTATGATTAAATTGTTTTTAAATGGTGCATGCACCAATAAGAAGTTAGGGATAGAGTTAGATGCTGCTACAAACACTGTAACAAGGAAGACACATTAAACAAAGGTAAGCCAAGCAAATTGAAGCAGGCATAGTCCTTCCCTTCAATTGACCAAAATCTGTTTCAACTGAGTTTGAAAATTCAGACATTCATCAACTATGCTCTAAACGTAGTGTAAGAAACAGCACCTATCAGCCACACTGAATGCTTTAAAGTTTCTCTTACATTCTCTCTTCCCTCCTTCACCTCTCCATCTCAATGTTTCCAGTTGTTAGTACTATTCTTCATCAGCTCTCTCTGTGGTGACAGAAATGTTGTGTAGTAGCACTGTGCAAAATGGTAGCCACCAACCACTGTGGCTGCTGAGCACTTGAATACAGAGAGTGCATCTGAGGAGTTGAACTTATAATACTATTTAATTTTAATTCATTTACACCATGCAGTAGACTAACGTGCAACAATCAAGCAATATCCAATGCTGCCTTGCAGAGCTCGGGGATAACAAACAGCAGCCATCTCAGTGGTGCTCAATGCTGGGTGCACGTTAGAATCACCTGCAGAGTTATGGGAACAATTCTGATAACTGGGAACATGCTGCATTGAGTCTCAGCTAATCTGTGTGGGGAGGGACACTGGAAGTAGAATGGCCATTTCTAAAATCAGAATAAACTAAGTAACAAAATGGTTCTAGGGGATCAGTCTTTCTGGCACCGTATTCATTTTACATCACGCAGGAAGTCAGCTGTGAGTGGGGAGGGAGGCCTCCCAGAGGCGAGTCAGAGCAGGTTACAAGGTGAGGCTGCCCAGTTTTGAAGCCTCTGATCGATTCGAAAGAATGCTCCAGGGGCCTGTAAAGATGCAGAGAAATGAACCATAGGAAAGATGTGGGAAGATACAGGAAGACTCATTGAGCATGAAACAGAATTCTAAAACTGGTAACAACTGAACCCATTCATATAGTTATTGAAAACACAGTAAAGAAAAGCCATCCAATAATCATAATTTCCCTATTATGTTATCAAAACATCTGAGACTAAGATGAACATTTAATCACACTGGGTTAGTATGAAGGATAACCTTTTTGATAAAATATGCTATTGACCAGAGAGTTCCATACTTTTTAAATTGTATGTCTCTATTAGGAAAAATGTTTGAACAAACACTCTCAAGAAATGTACATATTTTAATTACATTAATTCAGGGGTCCTCAACCCCCCAGGCCACAGACTGGTACCAGTTCATGGCCTGTTAGGATCCAGGCCACACAACAGGGGTGAGCAGCGAGCAAGAATCACAGCCTGAGTCCCATCTCCTGTCAGATCAGTGGCAGCATTAGATTCTCAGGAGTGAGAACCCTATTGTGAATTGCACACACTAGGGATCTAGGGATCTAGGGTGTGTGCTCCTTATGAGAATCTAATAATAACTGACGCTCTGAGGTGGGTCAATTTCATCCTGAGATCATCCCCTCTGCAATCCATGGAAAAACTTTCTTCCACAAAACCAGTCCCTGGTGACAAAAACTTTGAGGACCGCTACATTAATATATTTGTGTACTAATGTGTTATGTGCATATAAGACATACGAACTGAAATACCATTTTCATGAGACTTAAAAAATAAAGAGATTCTGTGATTTTCTTCCTGCACTTTAACAGATTGTGTTGCCAATGGTCTACTTCCAAAACTACTTTGAAAACCATGGCTGTACCATTTGACAAGAATATTTAGAAACTGGCCATTGACTATGGCTTGAAACAGATACTGATAAAATTTTCATCATCATCTTGCAGATGGACAAACTGTGGCAGAATCCAACTCTCAAAAATGAGTTCCTGGCTGTCTCTGTGTTGAGACTCAACACTTACCTGAACATTCATCGTCAGAAAAAAATGAGTTTGCATTTTATAAATTAAAAAAAGAATGCTATCTATGGTTGACTCTGTAGCCAAAACTAAGAATACAGGCCCATTTGGGTTTTGCCCTGCTCATATATTTATACTTGTTAATTTACACTGTTCCAATATGGGATTTGCTGCTACCTCTTACTCTAGTATCTAGATCTGTTCTGTCTGATCCAGTAACCTCTAGCCACATGTTGCTGCTTAAATTTAAATTTAATTTAATTTAATTAAAGTTAGTTCCTCAATCACACCAACATATCAAGTGCTCAATAGCAACTTGTGGCTAGTGGCTATCAAAATGGATTGCCACAGAACACTTCCATCATTTCAGACAATCCTATCGAATGGTGTCACACTAGATACACAGTATAGCCTTCTGGAACTATGTCAGAGATAAAAAGGCTGGTCCTGCCAATTGAGTGCAATCCCTGCCTGGTTTTTCAATAATGATAATTGGTTGCAGCATCCCTTCTTTGGTCCTTCTGTCTCCACGCTCATAGATTCTTACAGTTAGATTTGTTGGGGGTCCCCACCCGCAGTTCAGTCCCTGCCTGACCCCAAGCCAGGTATATCAACATTTCTAGCTTGGAGATCTGATGAAGCTTATATTTCAATCTGTCCACAGACATAGCATAGACTCTATGTCCGCACGCAAGGCTTGGGCAGAGAGCTGAGTGATTCACTAAACATCTACCTCTCCTCCCCTAAACCACTCTCTTAATGGTTCAGTCAGTCATGTTCTAGGGATCATGCTTCTAGCTTTCCCAGCTGCACTTCAGCCCTGAACTTAGTGGTAACTGGGGCAACCTTTGACAGCATTTACCCATGCTTCTTTCAGGAACAGACTCTACCTCCAGAGCTCTCGCCTGATGGAGGGTGTCCCATGCTTTAGAGTCAGACATCCTGACACTGCTTTATGCAGTCACTGCCATCTGAAAACCTTCCTTGTGTCAGAAGCTCATTCTTTGCTACATGTATTGAATACAGTGCCTTAGACTGACACCTACTTCCTGAAGCCAGTTCTGTTCTTATCCTCTGCTGTGCTGTGTGGCCTAAGGTGCTCTAGGGTCTCTCTACCCAGCCTCAACAGATTCTCTTCCTTGATCCCACAGCCAGAGTCAAGGTGGAGACTCCCTAAGTCATGGCATAATTCACTAAAACATCTCTATTATTTTGCCTAGCTGTGAATGGCTAGCAGTGCAGGGAGGCTGTGACAAAGAACGGGGGTTTTCCCCTGAGCTTAACTGCCCTGTAATGGGATAGAAACCATGACCTTGGTGTCATTAGCAGCAAGCTCTCACCAGCTGAGCTAACCGTCTCTAAGTTTCAATGGAAGTTTAAGGTCACAGAGATTGGGTTGCCCTTTTCCATTTTATTCTCCAAAGATAAGGTGAATTACCTTGATTGCAGAAGTTGCCCAAATAAAAATATTTCAACTTTGAAAATTTTCAGAAGAGTATGTACTCATAGTGAATGTGGAACAAGCCATCCAAGTGAGTTACCCTCTGTCAGTTACAGAATTTCTACAAAAGGAAACCCTGATGGAGTGGGACTCCTTGCTGTGAAAAAAAAAAATTGCTTTAAACATAAAATCATCAAATCTTTGCTAGTTGTGTCCTTAAGGAAATACATTCAAATAAAACGATAGGGCAGAAGTTTTTGTTTCAGAACAGTTTTTTGTTCTCAGTTGTTTAGAAAGATTTCACGATATTCTCACTCATAGGCGGGTGATGAAAAATGAGAACACATGGACACAGAAAGGGGAGTACTAAACACTGGGGTCTATTGGGGGGAAAAGGGGAGGGCCAGTGGGAGGGGGAGGTGGGGAGGGATAGCCTGGGGAGAAATGCCAAATGTGGGTGAAGGGGAGAAAGCAAACAAAACACACTGCCATGTGTGTACCTATGCAACTGTATTGCATGCTCCGCACATGTTCCCCAAAACCTAAAATGCAATAAAAAATAAAAAATAAAAAGAAAGATTTCACGGTTCATGAAATCTCTGTTCCTTATTTAGTGTTGTCCCAGTTACCTTCAAAAGAAACTTTGATAGAGGGATGGAAAGTTAATTTATTTCTCTACAGCATCATGGAGTATCTTTTTAGGGAATGGATGCCAATTATTCATGCTTCAATTTTAAGCAAGGAGTGGGAAGAGTATGCAGTTAGAGGCTTGGTGGTATTCTCATCATTTGCCTCTGTGGCTGCCTTCCATCACCAAAAATCACAAATGTAACCAACAAGCATATTAATACCCAAGAAACAAGTCATTGCCAATTGATATTTCAATATCATGATGATGATGCTGAACGAGCTCATTCAATGATATTTGTGAACTCACCTAAAATAGAGTTAAGTATGAAATGGGGAATAAAGTAATTGACAGCTGTGAAATTTATCAGCAAAATACAATAATGATAATACAGGTATAAAAGATAGCCAGTGAATATCACTCCTCAAGGAAGAAATAAACATTTTAAAAAAAAAGAATTTTCTTTTTTTTTTTTTTTGCCAATCAGTTTGAGCTTATGAGGTTAGCCTTGAACTGATGACCTCGCCTTCGGGAGCGCCATGACCTCCAGCGGGAGCCACTTTGGACCCCTAAAAGAAAAAGAATTTTCATGGAGAAAGATTTCTAAAAATGAAAGAAATGAAAAAGAAATGTTATCCTACCAAACCTATATGATCAAATATTTTTTGGTTTAATATCAAAGTTTTTTATTTTATTCATAAATGACCCATGTACATTGTTAAAAATATAAGATGCAGGGAAGAAAATAAAAGTCAGGCATAATTTCCTTACCCAGGGCTGACTGTCATAACCTTTTCTTTATCCCCTTCCAGAATCGTGTATTCATTCACTTATTCACCCTCTTTTTTTATAGCTCAGTATAAGCCTATATAACTTAAAATGCTTAAATACTATTTGTAATTCTTTTCTTCATGATATACTTCATGTCTGTACTTCATGTCAATAAACACATTTCTATGTATCATGGTTTGTAATACTTGCAGAGTAATCTTTTTATGTGAAGTACTGTGATTTCTGAACAAATCACCATTGGTTCCATTTTGACAATATATAGCCAAAGTCATGAAAAAGTACATACCTTTGATCCAGTGAAATAATTATTGTGATATGCAAAGATTTAGCAAAAATAGCTGTTCACAGTCATGTTTAAAATGGTGAAGTTAGAAACAAAAATATACAATTCAGGAAATAATTAAATAAATCATAGTATGACCATACTGGAATATTAATGTACCTCCTCTAATAATTTTGGCTTAAAGGACCCCCAACAATATGGGAAAATGTTGAATGAAGAGGCAACGTAATCCCAAATTTTCAAAACTTTAAAAAACATATGACATACCTGAAACAATTTAATAATATAATTTTTAAATGATATGTCTTTAAAATATCAGTAAGATGAGATAGCTCTGAGTAAATTTTAATATGTAAGGTATTTTGGTGAAAATTTAAAAACTTTATTAAAAGTCATTCAAAAAAGACCTAAAATAAATGGAGAGTTATATAATGTTAAAGGGTAGGAAGACTAAATATCATGAAGATGTCAATCCTCCTCAAATTAATTTATAAACTTAATGCAATCTCATTAAAGTTTGATTTAAAAACTCATTTGAAAGCAAAAGTAGCCATAAATAGCCAAAACAATTTTGAAGAAGAACAAAGTCCTTTTCAAGAAGGATTATAAAGTCAAAGTAATTATAAAGTCACAGAAATTAAAACTGGTTTTAGTGGAGACACAGACAAATAAGGAAATAGTGAAGAGAGCTCAGAATCAGATTCTCTCCTACAGGAGAACTTCAGGTCTAATGGAGGCAGCTTCACAGATCAACAGGGAAAGAATGTTTTGTTTAATTGTTCCGGGACAATTAAGAGAGAATATGTAAATATCTCTAAAAAATTAATAATAAGAGAAAACCCAGTGTTTCTGTGCATTATTCTTCCTAGTATTTCGTTGCTATCATATTTAGACATAAAAATTCAAGCTGTTATATATATCTCATTAAGGGATCATTTTTCTAAATCCACACAACTATTTCTTAATAATTGTTTAGTCTATTTTCATTTTATATTAAAAATGTTTTAAGAATCCTAGAGAAAATTCACTATCAACTTATCTTTAATGGTAATTATGTATTTTTCATTTCCATTTCAAGAATTTAAACTGTTTCTTTCTTAACTAGGTCAAAGTTAACCTGAACTAATATACTTGTAAAAAAAAAAAGTCTGTTTTAACAAAAAATGTATACTTTTAATTTCCTGAATTGACTAAGTAATTGTCACTTATGGGGTGGGGAGGAGATACAGTTGATTGATTGTTAGCACTTATTTTCCTCTACCTGTCCTACTACTTCTGTGGGTGTTTTTTAAATACCTCATAGCTCTTAATCTCTTATAATTTAAAATATATGGTGTGTCTAATTTAATAGTTTATGTTACTTTCCAGCATTAACTTCTCTTTAACTCATTTATGCCAAGGTTGCAATTTTTTAAATTTTTGCATGACCTTGAAGATAACCTTGAGCAGTAGGATAAAAATAACTCCCACATGCTTAGTGTTCCAATAATGGAACACTAGGCATTAGTGGGTTTAATGTATTACTCTATTGCCCTTGAAATGTCTTACATCTGTCTTCAACCATTATTTCAGGCATGGTGGTGGTACACGCCAGTGAAAACTGATTTAGGTTTTTACGTGTTGAGATACTGTTTTTCTGCTTTCAAACAGAAAAGGCTGTCTTGCCTATAAACTATGCTTGTGATTCTCACAAAATCTTTCTTATATTTCTATACTTCTCCTTAAATTCTAGTATGCCCCAAATATGGAGAAATAAACTCTAAGAGCAGTTGAACATCTTACTTTTAAACAAAAGTTCCTTTTTTAAATTGAAAAATATATTCTATTAGCCTGTCTTTGAGGATTATGCCCAAAATCTCAGACTTTAAGTAGAGGACTATTTTCTTTTATTAAGAGGCTTCATTATATCTTCTTAGATGATCTCTTCTCTGAGTTTACATCTATTTTTTTTTTCTATTGTTAGGTCTACCAGTTCTGCCTCAATTATCATCAGCTCTTCATGTAATTTAAAATCAACCAAGTTTGAGGTTTTTTTCTTTCTTGTTGTTGTTATTGTTTTCCAAGTTGGAGTCTTGACCGGTCACCCAGGTTGGAGTGCAGTGGCACGATCTTGGCTCACTGCAACCTCCACCTCCTGGGTTCAAGTGATTCTCCTGCCTAAGCCTCCTGAGTAGCTGGGATTACAGGCGCCCACCACCACACCCAGCTAATTTTTTGTATTTTTAGTGGAGACAGGTTTCACTATGTTGGCCAGGCTGGTCTTGAACACCTGACCTCGTGATCTCTCTGCCTCAGCCTCCCAAAGTTCTGGGATTACAGGTGTGAGCCACTGCACCCAGCCAAATCAACCAAGTTTTATGCTAAACATTTATTTGAAGTTACAAATGGTCCTGATGTTGTATCCTCTTCTGGTGTGTTTATTGCCTCTCATATTCTGAGGACATTTTAAGCATAATGCCATTCATCAGTAATCTACCACTTTCCTTTTGTCTGCCCATATCTCTTTTTTTCTTTCTGTTTTTAAAAGGAGTTTCAGGTCACTTGCACCCCCTTCCTAGGTTGTTTCATTTGTGGGTAGTTGCTGAGTTTCCTTCATCAGCTCTGCTTTCTCCTGTTTGAGTTCTCTACTCTTTAATCAAACTTCAGTGGTTCGTTGGAGCATTTTTATTCTTTAAATATTCACAATATTTAAAAAATTTATCTCACTGGAGTTTGTGCTGCTGTTTGTTGTTTTGCTTTTGTTCCCGTTCTTAGTTCTTTGGCCTTGTATCAGACAACTCTCTAATTCTCTTAACTGGGTTTAAATCAAAGAAGTCACCTAGTATTGTTGCTACTTTCCCTCGTCCCAGTGGGTGTAAGTGCAAAATGCAATCAGTGAGTAACAACAAATACGGATGAGCACTTTCCTGGCCCATTACCAGTACTAAATGCCAAAAACCAACATCTTGGTAGTAAATAATACATCCACGTGAAACAAATCAATTCCACAATTCAGTTAAGTCTGGGGAAGGACTTAACTGAATAAATGGTGAACTACAGCCCTAGGGCAAACATTACAAGTTATTCCAAAATCCATTATTATTAAAATGCTTAGCACACGTTTAAATCTTTCATTTAATAAATTAAAACAATATTTATTGAGAGAAAGAATGTGCATGAATGTGTTAAAAACCAAGATGAGCTATTATCTGCTTGCATAAAAGAATAACTGGAAAATTAATGATGGAACAGTCATATTACAATAAATAATTTATAAGAAATCCCCAAGTATGGCATGAAATGCATATTTTTAAGCCCCCACAAAACAAAATAATAAACATAAAAGTATAATCTAAAGAAAAAAACACAGTAAACATCTTACACTGAGAACTTTTCAAGATAAATATCTACAGTGTCAGCTGCCAACAAAATTATTCATCTTACTTGTAATAGTACATATCATTAAAATATCTCAGTAATAAGGTACTTATTACAGTACTTAGTAGTACATATCATTAAAATATCTCAGTAATAAGGTACTTATTACAGTACTTAGTAGTACATATCATTAAAATATCTCAGTAATAAGGTACTTATTACAGTACTTAGTAGTACATATCATTAAAATATCTCAGTAATAAGGTACTTATTACAGTACTTAGTAGTACATATCATTAAAATATCTCAGTAATAAGGTACTTATTACAGTACTTAGTAGTACATATCATTAAAATATCTCAGTAATAAGGTACTTATTACGGTACTTAGTAGTACATACCATTAAAATAGCTCAGTAATAAGTACTTTACTTAAATAATTGACTTAATTTGGGAAATAGCTTTGTTCCTCCCCAAAACCTGTTTTTCTTTAGGTTAGTGTGTAGTTTTATTTATTTGTTACAGTAGTTGTAGTTTTATTTGTTACAGTAGTTGTAGTTTTATTTGTTACAGTAGTTGTAGTATTTGGTGTTATTACATTTTATGCTTAAAATTACACAATAAATTTTCCAAAGGTCTACCCACTATGCAAAAAGAAAAGCAAGAAAGTGACAGAGACAACAAGAGAGATAATTATGATATTATGGTTGTGATACTACTTCAGTCATGTTTATGTGATGTGAATAATAGAGTTATGTTAAGGGAATGGTTTAGCCAAATGCTGACATAAATCACCAGTTCTCCTTTTCCCTCTATCATTTAAACTCACCACCAATAACAAATATTGACAAAAATATTGCTGTGCTAGGAATTAAATCACAATGTGACTGTCTCTACCTCTAGAAATTAAAATTTTAATTGGACAGATAAATTAAATTTTTATTAATCTATTTAATTTATCTCCTGATAAATATATTTTTTAAATACTAAGTTGTCAGCTTTGCCCAACTTGATCTGAAACATAGAAGTAATCCTATATCCCATTCTATTAAGTGATTGATAAAGAGAGATACATCATATGCAGTGCCAAGCGGTCAGATCGGTGCTGGCGGGACAGCATAATCTAAGGGCCAGGGGCTCACTGGCAGGGGTGCTCTGCCCTGTGAGAGACCAGGTTGGCATGAGCCTCAATGAAGTATGGGGGTCAGAGCTGAGTGGCTGTCATACACATGGATGATTATTAAGTCTAGCAATGAAAGAAAATGAGCAGTTAAGCAAACGACTTACAAGTCTAAAATCAAAGCCTACTGTAGATGGGAATCTCTGCCATGCCCAAGATCAGAACTGGAGGTGAGGTAGAGGGCAGAGGCTAAAGTACATGTTAAAACGAGAGCGAGGTCAAGCAGGTATTTAGAACTAAAAGCAGTCACTTCTTGATGGAAACTGCTCTCTCACAGTTGCAAATCACTACAGACCAATGCATTCAACTCGTTCTCAAGCTGGCAGGGTACAAAGAGCTCAGCACCTGGATTAACACAGGAGCTGTGACAGCAGCTCACCTAACTTTCCGAGTAGACACAGGGACAGATTATTATAGCAATTCAGAAGAAAAACATGATGACTTCCAAGAAGTTCTAAATGAGCTGAAGAAAAAGGCATTAGTAAATGGGGAAAGTCACTACTAATAAAAAAGTTATTTAAAATGAACTTCAGATTGAAGGGAGGCGTACGCAACAAAATACATTCTGTGGTCAATGGACAGAACTGTATCCTGGAGCCAAAGGCTTGCTAGGAAAGTTGGAGACAGTGCCTGAAAAAACAGGTGTAATTCAGAAGCTGGATAATTTTGAATGCCAGGATTCAAGGGAGACTAACTTATAGGCTCCTCAGAGCAAGTTGCCACATTTTATATATCACTAATTATCCAAATGGAAACAAAGTAATTAATTACTTAAGAATTACTGTTTCATTGTAATGATGATAGTGTAGTAAAACTGCACTTTATTTGGAGATTAGATTAAATCCTTGAAGGAAAAATTGAAGGCACTTTTCATTACCCATTGTAACCAATTTATTTGAAGAGCCAGCTACAAGCCAAACACAACAATAAAAGCTCTACATGCATCCTTATACACACTTACTAAGTTGGTATTATTATTATTATCACCATTTGACAAACAAAGAGACTAAGTTCTGAAGAGGCTAAGTATCTTGTTCAAGGTTACACACCTATCAACAGAGCTAAAGCTTGAATCCACGTGGTCTGATTCCAAAAACTAAGACTTAAACCACAATGCAATATAATGTATGAATGATACCTGACACCTATACATCAATTTGTAATTATCAAAATATAGTTCACGTCTTTGAGTCTCAAAATAGCTTTATGGGGTAGTTTAAGCTGTTTTCACACAGTTATGTTTTATATGAGACTGGAACCCACAAAGAGAGAGAAATAGCTCTAGGATGGGTACAACTTTAACTTGACAATGGAATATATCTCCAAGAACATGAGCCAGAAGTTGAAACCGTAAATACAAAGGGCCAGCAACCTTGAGCTTCCTTGATCCAGGAAGCAAGATCAAAACTGGTGGGTGAGCTGAGACAGCAGGAATTTTTAGGCCAACTCCAATCCTAGGTCCCTTGAGGAATGGAGGAAGTCTGGTCCTACATTTTGTGAATGACCTCTTTTAACCTTTAGGTTGCCTGGATATTGTGGTCAGTGATCACGTCTTAAATTCCCTGTGTCAGCAACACCTTCATGTATTAAATGCTCAATAAAGGTGATCTGTAAATGATTTAGGCCAAGACATTTGGATTTGGCTTGGCATTTGTAATTTAAAATTTTCAAAATAGAACTGCCAAAACTTCAAACATAAAATACATGTAAAAGATCAAGGCAAAAAAAACAGTGGATAGGAGGTATGACTTGGTTGCAGCTCCCACTCGAGCGGACAGAGCTGTGTGTGGAAACTCACATCATAAACTTCTGCTTCAGAACTACTGCAGGAATATACCACAAAAGCCAAGAGAATCCACAGACCCTGTGAAGGAAGCAGCTTGCTCCTGCAGGACTCAGGAGACAACCCAAATACTGTGAGTACCCAAGCTGTAAAAGTAGGAAAGGGGGGTTGCCCACCCCCAAACACACACCCTCATTGAGGAATCTGAAGGTCTAGATCACAGGAGAAGGATATGATCTTGGCTGGAGCTGATTTAATTACAGAGCTGAGTGAAATACAAGGGTAGAGAAAGCAGCGGGAAAAGCTCTGCAGGCTCTCTGGGTCCCCCAGGAAGCCATTTCTGCCTTGTCTCGCGGGGGTCCTCGGGGAGGGCTGCCAGAGGAACTGGGAAAAGACCACAGGGAGAAGGAAACCCCCAGCTGAACTTTGTAACAATTCCAACCAAACATGAATCTTCCTGGCCAGAACTCAGGGGAGGGTGTGAATCTGGTGTACATACTCACCAGGAAGGGAGGCACAAAAGCCCTACTTGTTTTAGCTGGGAGGCTGGTAACTTGGGGCATGTTCTCAGCTCTGCTCACCCACTGCCTGGAAACAAATTCAGTGCTGTTGGTGGGGCACAGTAGAAGTGAGACCAGTTTTGGGAGTTGCAAGGGAGTTGGGTGAGGCCTGTAACTGCCGGCTTACCCCCACTTTCCCAACAGCCTGCATGACGTAGCAGAGGTAGCCATAATCCTTCTGGAAACATGACTCCATTGACCTGGGAACCTCAGCCCCATACCCCACATCAGCCTCAGTGAGACTCACCCAAGAGGAGTCTGAGCTCAGACACGCTTAGCCCTGCCCCCACCTGATGGTCCTTCCCTACCTACCATGGTACCTGAAGGCAAAAGTCATATATTCTTGGGAGTTCTAAGGCCACCACCTGATCCTCCCTATACCACCATAGCTGATGCTCTCTTGAAAGTGCCACCTCCTAGCAGGAGGCCAACCAGCACGAAAATAGTGCATTCAACAACCAAAGCTAAAGACCCTTGCAGAGTCCACTTTACTGCCCTGCCATCGCCATCAGAGCAGGTGCTGGAATCCAAGGCTGTGAGACCTGAAGATGGTCCAGAGCACAGGACTCTGAACAGACAAACCCCAGTACCAGCCTGGAACCTGGTAGCCCTCCTGAATGGCTATCCACAAGAGAAATAACAATCACTACAGCTCAGCTCTCAGGAAACCACATCTCTAAGAAAAGGGGGAAAGTACTAAATCAAGAAAACACCCTGTAAGACCAAAGAATCTGAATAGCAGCCTTGAGCCCCAGAGCTTCCCTCTGACCTAACCTACCCAAATGAGAAGGAACCAGAAAAAAAAATTCTGGTAATATGACAAAACAAGGTTCTTTAATACCCTCCCCCCAAAAATATCACACTAGCTCACTAATAATGGATCCAAACCAAGAAGAAATCCCTGATTAACCTGAAAAAAAATTCAGAAGGTCGATTGTTAAGCTAATTAAGGAGGCACCAGAGAAAGGTAAAGTCCAATTTAAGGAAATAAAAAAGATACAAGAAGTGAGAGGAGAAATCTTCACCGAAATAGCATAAATAAACAACTTCAGGAAATAAAGGACACACTTAGAGAAATGTAAAATGTTCTTGAAAGTCCCCGCAATAGAATAAAACGAGTGTAAGAAAGAACTTCAGAGCTCGAAGACAAGATTTTCAAATTAACCCAATCCAACAAAGACAAAGAAAAAGAATTTTAAAAATGAACAAAGCCTCCAAGAACTTTAAGATTGTATTAAACAGCCAAACCTAAGAATAATTGGCATTCCTGAGAAAGAAAAGAAATCTAAAAGTTTGGAAAACATATTTGGGGAAAAAAAATCTAGGAAAACTTCCTTAGCCTTGTTAGAGACCTAAACATCCAAATACAAGAAGCTCAAACAACATCTGTGAAATTCATCACAAAAAGATCATTGCCTAGGCACATTGTCATCAGGTTATCTAAAGTCAAGATGAAGGAAAGAATCTTAAGAGCTGTGAGGCAAAAGGCACCAGGTAACTTATAAAGAAAACCCTGTGAGAGTAACAGATTTCTCAGCAGAAACTCTTCAGGCTAGAAGGGATTGGGGCCCTATCTTCAGCCTCCTTAAACAAAACAATTATGAGCCAAGAATTTTCCATCCAGTGAAACTAAGCTTCTTAAATGAAGGAAAGATACAGTCTTTTTCAGACAAACAAATGCTGAGAGAATTCACTACTACCAAGCCAGCACTACATGAACTGCTAAAAGGAGCTCCAAATCTTGAAATAAATCCTGGAAACACATCAAAACAGAACCTCCATAATATGTAAATCTCATAAGAAGTATAAAACAAAAATACAATTTAAAAAAAGGCCAAGGTATACAGGCAACAAATAGCATGATGAAGGGAATGGTACTTCATATCTCAATACTAACGTTGAAAGTAAATGGCCTAAATGCTCCACTTAAAAGATGCGGAATTGCAGAATGGATAAGAAATCACCAACCAAGTATCTGCTGCCTTCAAGAGACTCACCTAACACAAAAGAACTCACATGATCTTAAGGTAAAGGTGTGGAAAAAGACATTCCATGCAAATGGACACCAAAAGCAAGCAGGAGTAGCTATTCTTATATCAGACAAAACAAACTTTAATTGCAACAGCAATTTAAAAAGATAAAAAGGAACATTATATAATGATAAAAGACCTTGTCCAACAGGAAACTATCATAATCCTAGATATATATGTACCTAACATGGGAACTCCCAAATTTGTAGAACAATTACTACTAGATTTAAGTAATGAGACAGACAGCAATACAATACAATAAGGTACATTGACAGTACTAGACAGGTCATCAAGACAGAAAGTCAACAAACATAATGGATTTAAATTATATCCTGGAACAAATGGACTTAACAGATATTTACAGAACATTATACCCAACAACCACAGAATATATACATTCTATTCATCAGCATATGCAACTTTCTCCAAGACAGATCATATGATATGGCACAAGCAAGTCTCCAAAAAATTAAGAAAATTGAAATTATGTCAAATACTCTCTAGTCCACAGTGGAATAAAACTGGAGATTGACTTCAAAAGAAACCTTTAAAAACATGCAAATACATGGAAATTAAATAACCTGCTCCTGAATGATCATTGGGTCAACAATGACATCGAGATAAAATTTTTAAAATTCTTTAATGAACAATAATAGTGACACAGTTATCCAAACCTCTGGGATACAGAAAAGCCAGTGCAAAGAGGAAAGTTCATAGCCTTAAATGCCTACCTCAAAAACTCTGAAAGAGCACAAATAGACAATCTAAGGTCACACTTCGAGGAACTAGAGAAATAAAAACAAACAAAACCCAAACCTAGCAGAAGAAAGAAAATAACCAAGATCAGAGCAGAGCTAAATGAAATTGAAAAAAATAATACAAAAGATAAATGAAACAAAATGCTGGTTTTTTGAAAAGATAAATAAAATTGATAGAACATTAGCAAAATTAACAAAGAAAAGAAGAGAGAAGGCCCAAATAAACTCAGTTAGAAACAAAACAGGAGATAACACAACCAACACCACAGAAATACAAAAGATCATTCGAGACTACTATGAACAGCTTTACATGCATAAACTAGAAAACCTAGAGGAGACGGACAAATTCCTGGAAAGACGCATTGCTCCTAGCTTAAATCAGGAAGAATCAGAAATCCTAAACAGACCAATAATATTGAAATGGTAATTTAAAAATTACCATCCCAAAAAAAAAGTCCAGGACCAGATAGATTCACAGCTGAATTCCACCAGGCACTCAAAGAAGAATTGGTACCAATCCTATTGACACTATTCCACAAGACAGAGAAAGAGGGAATCCTCCCTAAATCATTCTATGAAGCCAGTATCACCCTAATACCATAACCAAGGAAGAACATAACAGAAAAAGAAAACTACAGGCTAATGTTCCTAATGAACACAGATGCAAAAATCTGGCCAAGTGCAGTGGTTCACGCCTGTAATCCCAGCACTTGGGGAGGCCAAGACAGGTGTATCACGAAGTCAGGAGTTCAAGACCAGCCTGGGAAACATGATGAAATACCGTCTCTACTAAAAATACAAAAATTAACTGGGTGTGGTGGTGGGTGCCTGTAATCCCAGCTACTCGAGAGGCTGAGGCAAGAGACTCGCTTGACACCAGAAGGCAGAGGTTACAGTGAGCCAAGATTGTGCCACTGCACTCCAGCCTGGGCAGCAAGAGTGAAACTGTCTCAAAAAAAAAAAAATCCCTATCAAAATACTAGCTAAACAAATCCAATAGCACAGCAAAAAAATAATCCACAATTATCAAGAGCGTTTCATACAAGGGATGTAGGAATGGTTTAACATATTCAAGTCAATAAATGTGATACTCCACATAAACAAAATTAAAAACAAAAATCACATGACCATTGCAATAATCACAATAGATGCAGAAAAAGTATTTGACAAAACCCAGCATCCCCGTATGATTAAAACCCTCAGCAAAATAGGCATGTAAGGAACATACCTCATTGTAATAAAAGGTATCTATGATGAACCCACAGCCAACATGATACTGAATGGAGAAAATTTGAAAGCATTCCCTCTGAGAACTGGAACAAGACAATGACACCCACTCTCACTACTTCTGTTCAACATAGTACTGGAAGTCCTAGCCGGAGCAGACAAGAGAAAGAAATAAAGGACATCCAAATTGGTAAAGGGGAAGTCAAACTGTCACTGTTTGCTGATGATATGATTTTATTTGTAGAAAACACTAAAAAGCTCCTACAACTGATTAATGAATTCAGCAAAGTTTCAGGATACAAAATTAATGTATACAAATTAGTATCTCTGCTATACAACAAAAGCAACCAAGCTGAGAATCAAATCAGGAACTCAACCCCTTTTACAATAGCTTAAAAAAATATTTTTAGGAATATACCTAACCAAGGAAGTGAAAGACCTCTACAAAGAAAACTACGAAAGACTGCTGAAAGAAATCATAGACGACACAAACAAATGGAAACACATCCCATGCTCATGGATGGGTAGAATCAATATTGTGAAAATGACCATACTGCTAAAAGCAATATACAAATTCAATGCAATTCCCATAAAAATACCACCATCATTCTTCCCAGAACTAGAAAAAACAATCCTAAAATTCATATGGAACCTAAAAGGAGCCTGCATAGCCAAAGCAAGACTAAGCAAGAAGAACAAATCTGGAGGCATCACATTACCCGATTTCAAACTATACTATAAGCCCATAGTCACTGAAACAGCATGGTACTGGTATAAATATAGGCACATAAACCAACGGAACAGAGTAGAGAACCCAGAAATAAAACCAAATACTTATAGTCAGCTGCACTTTGCCAAGCCAATAAAAACATGAAGTGGGGAAAGAACATTCTATTCAACAAATGGTACTAGGATAATTGCCAAGCCACATATAGGAGAATGCAACTGGATCCTCAACTTTCACCTTACACAAAAATCAATTCAAGATGGATAAAGGACTTAACTCTAAGACCTGAAACTATAAAATTCTAGAAGATAACGTCAGGAAAAAAAAAAAAAATCCTTCTAGACATGGGCTCAGGCAAGGATTTTATGACCAAAAACCCAAGAGCAAATGCAAGGAAAACAAAGATAAATAAGTAGGACTTAATTAAACTAAAGAGCAGAGTAAACAAGTCACAGAGAGGGAGAGTAATCTTCACAATCTATACATCTAACAAAGGACTAATATCCAGAATCGACAAAGAACTCAAACAAATTACCAATAAAAAAACAAACAGTCCCATCAAAAAGTGGGCTAAGGACATGAATAGACAATTCTCCAAAGAAGATATAAAATGACCAACAAACATATGAAAAAATGCTCTGCATCACTAATGATTATGGAAATGCAAATCAAAATCACAATGAGATACCACCTTACTCCCATAAGATTGGTCGTTTTCAAAAAATCAAAAATAACAGGTATTGGTGGTGATGCAGTGAAAAAGGAACACTTCGGTGCTGCTGGTGAGAATCAAACTAGTGTGACTACTATGGAAAACTATGTGGAGCTTTCTTAAAACAAAAGACTAGAACTACCGTTTGATCCAGCTACATGGCATCTACCCAGAGGAAAAGAAGTCATTATATAAAAAAAGATATTTACACACACATGTTGATAGTAGCCCAATTTGCAATTGCAAAAATGTGGAAGCAGCCCTAAAAAGGAATTAATTACTTCTCAGCCATAAAAAGGAATGAATTAATGGCACTTGCAGCAACCTGGATGGGATTGGCGACTATTCTAGGTGAAGTAACTCAGGAATGGAAAACCAAACATTTTACGTTTTCACCGATATGTGGGAGCTAAACTATGAGGATACAAAGGCATAAGAAGACACAATGGATTTTGGGGACACAGGGGGAAAGGGTAGTAAGGGATGGAGGGCTTAAAGACTACAAATTGGGTTCAGTGTATACTGCTCGGGTAATGAGTGCACCAAAATCTCATGAATGACTGCTAAAGAACTTACTCATGTAACCAGATACCGCCTGTTTTCCCAAAAACTTGTAGAAATAAAAAAAAATTTAAAAACAAAAACAAACATGTCTGCAAACTGCATTAGGCTTGCTTTGATCTCAGCCCAATCCCATCTGGCCCAGTAGGATAGATTTATTCACAATGTCACTTAAACGTGCCAAGATGTTCTCACCCATCTATGTTTCTGCTGCCTCTTGTCTTCCAACTTCTTGTTATTGCCAAAAGTTTTCATTTGGAACCTTAGGCAATGTGTGTTCTTACCCAGCCTTGTTGGTGTCTCTACACATTCCCTTAAGTAGACACTTCATGTAAAATTAGACATATCCACCCCACTGTTTCAAAGGCACCTCAATGTCAACATGCCCCATGCTGCACTCATCCCCCTCACAAATTGCCTGCCCCCATTTCAGTTAACACTACTATATTGGTCCAACTATCCATGGTAGAAACTGACAGCTACCTTAGATTATTCTCTTTCCCTCTTCAAATCCAGAAGTCATAATTTACCTTCTAAATCTCTCAGACCTTCTTCCTTTGGCCCACATTCCTCATGGTATTTAAGTTCCGTTCTTATCACTCCTCACCTGGACCATTATAGCAGCCTTCTAACATGCTTCTTGCTAAAGCCGAAATCTCTTTCCTCTAACTTATGTTCCCTGAGAACACCAGATTAGGTTCAAAATGAAGAAAGTCACTTCTCTGCTTAAGATCCTTTTATGGCTCCTATATCCCTCAGGGATCTCAAACTCCTGGTTTGACGGATAAAGACTTCTATGTTGCTATTGTAGCCCAGCCTCAGCTCCAGCTGCCTCCTTAAGCGCAGACCACATGGCCAACTGAAATATGGCTGGTACAAATTGAGATGTAAGTGTGAAACACTTGGAGAATCTGGAAGTCTTAGTGAAGAAAAAACTATGCATAATATATCAATCATTTGTAAATGTTGATTCCATATTGAAATAATATTTGGGGCATATTGGTTAAATGAAATGTAACACAAAAACTAAACAAAAATAATAATTAGTCTTGTAAAACAAGCCTTTAAAAATATAATCACCTGAATATAATTCTGCATGTTCCTCACTAATTTTTATTTGCTGAATCAAGCATAAACTAAACCATGTATTGTCTCCAGGCATGACCAAAACATCTTTTTTTTTTTTTTTTTTTTTGAGATGGAATCTCACTCTGTTACCCAGCTGGAGTGCAATGGTGCCATCTCAACTCACTGCAACCTCCACCTCCTGGGTTCAAGGGATTCTCTTGCCTCAGCCTCTCAAGTAGCTGGGATTACAGGCGCCTGCCACTGCGGGCATCCGTATTTTTAGTAGAGACAGCATTTCACCATGTTGGCCAGGCTGCTCTGAATCTTCTGACCTCAAGTGATCCACTCACTTCAGCCTCCCAAAGTGCTGAGATTAAAGGCATGAGCCATTACATCCAACCAATGGGAACATTTCATCATAAATGACTCCCTCTGCTCTTCATCTTAGGATGCCCCTTAAGGCTGGCATACATTTCTGTAATTTGCAGGAAGACTGGCCTCAAGTGTGTTGGTTTATACCTAGCGGATAAGCTTTCAAGCAAACATAACCAAACCAGCCTATGCAACATTTAATCAGGAACTTTTCAAAATTCACCATCTTTTTTGGCCTCTTCCTTTCTCTTTCCAAAAGGCAGAAACTAGAAAGTCTCACCAGCTCTTGGGATTCAGGTCTTAGTCATGATTATTACATCTCTCCTAACGACAACAACACAAAGTTTAATTGTCTTTTCAGAGTCCTGCCTCAACAAACTCGATTCTTGAATTTTTTCCTTTATGTTGCTGGATGAGTTGTAGCAATATATGGCATCTTCTCATTTCACTATCATGAAAGCATCAAACTCATTTTTGTGAATCTCTCCATTCGGAAGAGATTGACTTTCCGCAATGACTAGTGAAGAGAATAACTTTGTCCATTCCGACCGATTTTTACAGTTGCCAGTAGCTGCTTTAAATTTAGCATGAAATGTAATATGATAGCTGTGGCGATGGCTCCCAACCCCCAACCTACACTTGTATGTACTAACTTTAGCTTTGAATTCTAACCATTCCGTTATTAATCTGAACTTAGATCATAAAACACAAAATTTAAGATTTGAAAGATATATAGAAGTAAAAACTGAGTGAAGAAAAATTAAGTGATCTTCCCAAGGTTCTTAGGTAGTAGGTAAAGAGTCAGGTTTAATTACACACTTGATCCTTAGCTAGGACTCCTATTTGACAAAATGATGTTTTTATATATCAGAATAGTCAAAACATTTTGATACAAAAACAGACTTTACAATAAAAATTAGAGTTATCTAAAAACGATGAAAGCCTTGACTAAAAGATGAAAATGTCCCTGTTAAATTATATTAAATATCAAATAATATTAGGTAATTAAATCTTAAGTAGGTCTTCAAAGTGTCTATGACACCTTCCATATACATTATCTTGGTACTTCTGTTGTGCAACTAAACCAAATTCATGGATTGACGTTGTTGTTGAAGAGGAGTAATATCCTGTGCCCACAGTAATATTTCCTAAGTCACAATTTTAGTCTATGGGATATTAATATCTTACTTATGTATGTGTCTGTCTCTCATGATACTCTGTGTTACTCGTAGGTCAGCCAAGCAGGTGCATAACAATGAAAGGAGCATTAAACCATAAGGCAGGAGATTTAGTTTCCTGTCTGAGAAGTTAACTGAGCTTAGTGATTTGGACAAAAATAATTGAACTGAAAAACAAAAAGGTGCACTAGATGATCTTTAAGTTCTTTTCAGCTCTAAAAACTAGTCACTAGCCTAATCACAACCGTTGAAAGAAACAACAAAAAAAAAGCAGATGGAAATTCCTGAGGACTTATAGAATTTTAAAGTAGCAATTCATTCATATAATTACTGCCCCAAAGTTCTGCATTTTATAGGTTCTGTCTATGGAAAAAGTCTTTACATCATATCAAGAATTATTTATTTTTGCAAAAGAAAATTATAGGAACAAGAGAAACCCTTTGTGAAATTTTTGCCTGGTCTTGAGTTAATGCCAGCATTTCTTCTAACATTCAAGATAAGGTGAGAAATAGTCATTCTTGAAAAGTACATAAAGATTCCTCTTTTTCCTTCCTATAGGAATCAGAATAATCTCTTAATAAGCAATCAAATAACTGGAGTATTAAATAATCAAAGTTATAATGTAAACAGTTGAATATAGCCTGGCATAACTATAAGATCTTTAAGTAAGTCTTATGGCAATCACAAAGCAAAATCACTAATATGCAAAAGCCAAAAAGAAAGAATTCAAAGTGTATCACTAGAGAAAATGACCTAATCACGAAGGAAGATAGAAAGAAAAAGATACAGTGAGTAAATGGATTTAAAAAAACAAGACCCTATTATATGATGTCTAGAAGAGATTCAATACACAGTTAAGAAAACAAAGAATGAAGGTGAAGGGGCCAAAAAAAAAACAACAACAATCTATGCAAATAGAAACCAAAAGAAAGCAGAGGTAGCTAAATTGATATCAGATAAAATAGGCTTTAAGTCGCAAACTATAAAATAAGGCAAAGAAGGCCATTAAGTAATGACAAGAGGGTCAATTCATCAAGAAGATATAACAGTTGCACATATATATGCACCCAACATTGGAACACCTAAATGAATGAAGCAAATATTAATTGATATGAAGGGGCAGATAGACTGTAATACAATAATGCTGGGGAAACTCAATACCCCACTTTCAGCAATGGACAGATTATTCAGACAGAAAATCAATAAAGAAAGTTCAAACTTAAACTATTCTTCAGCACAAATGGGCTTAACAGATATATACAGAATATTTCATCCAACAGCAATAGAACACATATTGTTCTCAAACAAACATGGAACATTATTCATTGAATGTTAGATAAAACAGTATAGATCATGTCTGGGCATGGTGGTTCACGCCTGTAATCCCAGCACCTTGGGAGGCCAAGGCAGGCAGATCGTTTGAGGTCAGGAGTTTGAAACCAGCCTGACCAACACAGTGAAACCCCATCCCCACTAAAAAATACAAAAAATTAGCCAGGTATGGTGGTGTGCACCTGTAGTCCCAGCTACTTGGGAGGCTGATGCACAAGGATCGCTTGAACCCAGGAAACAGAGGTCACAATGAACCAAGATTGCACCACTGCACTCCAACCTGGGTGATACAGTGAGACTCTGTCTCAAAAACAAAACGAAAAGTCAATATAGCTCATAGGTTTGGGCACAAAATAGTTCTTAAAAAATTTAATAACATTGAAATTATATCAAGTATTTTTTCCAACCATAAATAATATGAAACTATAAATCAACAAGAATAATTTTGGAAAATACACAAATACATGAAAATAAAACAATATACTCTAAATGGATCAAAGAAGAAATAAAAAGGAAAGTTGAAAAATATCTTAAAACAAATGAAAATGGACACACAACACACAAAAATTTGTGGGATGCAGCAAAAGTGCTTTCAAGAGGGAAGTTTATGGCAATAAATGTCTACATCAAAGAAGAAGATCCCAAATAACCTAATTTATACCTCAAATAACTAGAAAAATAAAAATAAACTAAGCCTCAAGTTAGCAGAAGGAAGGAAATGATAAACATCTGAGGAAAGATCAATGAAATTGACACTAGAAAAACAAAATATCAAAGAAACTAAGAATTCTTTTTTAAAAAGATAAACAAAATGATTAACCTTTAGACTAAGAAAAAAAGTGAGAAGATGCAAATAAATAGAATCAGAAATGAAAGAGGAAACATTACAACTGATAGCACAGACATACAAAAAATTATAACAGAATACTATGAACACACCAACAACTTGGATAGCCTGAAAAAAATAGATAAAGTCTTAGACACATACAACCTACCAAGACTGAATCATGAAGAAATAGAAAGTCTGACCAGAGCAATAACTAGAAAGAAGACTGAATCAGTAATAAAAAGTTCTCCATGGAAGAAAAGCCCGGAACCTAATGGTCTTTATTGCTGAACTCTGCCAAACATTTAAAGAACTAATACCAGTCCTTCTCAAACTCTTCCCAAAAACTGAAGAGGAAGGAATACCTTCAAACCCATTTTACAAGGCCAGCATTACTGTGATACTTAAACCAGACAAGGATATTACAAGAAAATTAAATCTCACACCAATATCCCTGGTGAACATACATGCAAAAATCCACAATAAAATACTAGCAGAGCTGATTGCAATAACACATAAAAGGATCATTTACCATGATCAAGTGGGATTTACCCAGGGATGCAACGATGGTTCAACATATGCAAATCTATAAATATGGTACACACATTAACAGAATTAAGAGCAAAAAGCATATAATCATCTCAAGAGATGCAAAAGAATGCATTTAACAAAACTCAAAATCCTTTCATATTAAAAACTCTCAACAAATTAAATATAGAAGGAATGTACCTCAACAAGATAAAGGCCATATATGACAGGCCTACAGCTACATCGTACTCAGCGGTGAAAATTTGAAAAGTGCTCCCCTAAGATCAATAACAAGACAAGGATGCTCACTCTCAGCACTTCTATTCAGCATAGTACTGACAGTTCCGCCAAAGCAATTATGCAAGAGAAAAAATAAAGGTATGCAAATTGAAAAAGAAGATGTTAAATCCCTCCTGTTTGCTGATTACATGATCTTACATAGAGAAAACCCCAAAGCATTCACACACAAAAACTATTAGAACTAATAAACAAATTCAGTAGTTTCAGAAGAGAAGCAACACACAGAAATCAGTGGTGTTTCTATACACTAACAGCAAACTATGCAAAAAAAGAAATCAAGAAAAATCCCATTTATAATAGCTATGAAATATCTATGAATAAAACAAAATATTTGGGAAGAAATTTAACCAAGGAAGTGAAAGAATTGTATGCTGAAAACAATAGACATCAATAAAAGAAACTGAAAAAGACACAAATAAATGGAAAGATATGCTGTGCATAGATTGGAAGAATTAATATTGTTAAAAATGTCCATACGACCCAAATTAATCTACAGATTCAATGCAATCCCTATTAAAATTGCAATGACATTTTTTACAGAAGTAGAAAAATAATCAAAAATTTGTTTAGAATTACAAAAATTACTGAAAGCCAAAGCAATCTGGAGCAAGAGGAACAAAGCTATAGGCATAACACTACCTGACTCAAAATACACTACAAAGTTATAGTAATTAAAGCAGCATGGTACTGACATAAAAACAGATGCATTGACCAATTGAACAGAATAGAGAACCCAGAAATAAATCCATTCATTTACAGTCAATTAATTTTTGACAAAGCTGCTAAAAGCACAAAATAGGCTAAAGGACAGTTTCTTCAATAAATGTTTTTGGAGAAACTGGATATCTACACACTAAAAAATGAAATTAAATACTTACTTCATGCCATATATAAAAATCAACTTAACCTGGATTAAAGACTTAAATGTTAGACCTGCAACTGTAGAAACTACTAGAAAAAAAAAAAAAAAACAGAGGAAGAACACTGTCCTTACAGGGATGGTTGTGCTGCCTACACTCCAATTGAACTGCTTCCTCCAACTGAACTGACAGTCACAGAGGCTAACCTGCCTTCATCCCTAATAGGTAACAGACAGGCCTTGGGTTTCTTACCTAGAAGACAAAGGAGTTAGATTAGATCAATGGCTTGCAAATTTGTTTCTTGGAGCCCTGGGGTTCCAAGAAGGTTTCTCATGAACATCATATTGAATAAAGAGAGGGTATGCCAAACTAGCTTTTATCTGTTTCATAGATGAATATCTGCTTCTGCTTGTGGAAACAAGAGCTTGATTGCTTTAAAATATTGCCAAACATTGGATTCATTAGTCTTTAAGTTCCATATGTGATTCATTACTTTAGTCAGTATATTTCTTTGTTTGCAAATAAAAAATTATGATGTGGGGAGTTTTTAATAAATATCTATTATATGAATTAATAAAATAATATTTTCAATATCATAAATACATAGACTCCTGCTTAAAACAAGCAGTCTCTCTTTGTTGAAAAGCGGCTAGCGTTTCTTTAACATTTTTCTTAAATTGAATCCTAAATATGAGCACCCTAATCTACCTTCTGAGAAAACTTGGATTTACATGCAGCTCCAAATCTTCCACAATTATTGGGCAATTCAAAGAAAGTGATTCACATCTACATTTTTAATTTATTAATTTGATTCTACCATCCTGAACATTAATAATTGGTTGTATACTTTTTTTTTTTTTTTTTTGAGATGGAGTCTCACTCTGTTACCCAGGCTGGAGTGCAGTGGTATAATGTCAGCTTACTGCAACCTCCATCTCCTGAGTTTAACCAATTCTCCTGCCTCAGACTCCCAAATAGGTGGGATTACAGGTGGGCTCCACTACGACCAGCTAATTTGTGTATTTTTAGTAAAGACAGGATTTCGCCATGTTGGTCAGGATGGTCTCAAACTCCTGACCTCAGGTGATCCACCTGCTTCGGCACAAAATGCTGGGATTACAGGCATGAGCCACCGCGCCCAGCCAGTTGTTTACTTTTGATAAAAGATAGTGAATGTAGGATTAAAGAGGATTCCAACCCCCTCCCCAGGTTGGGAGTTCATCCATCAATAAAGCAAACGGTAACTCATAATGATAACTATTAAACTCAAGCAACAAGGAAATATTTAATTTTCCATTGAGCTTCTAAGTCATTCTGGACACATGCATATTTCCCTAGCTATATTAGTAGTATGTTATTTTCTCACTTTAAATTATTCCACTAATTTTTGGATTTATTTGTTATTTTGGAATATTTCTAAAAATTATACTGCAACATTTGCTATTAAAATAAACACTAGTTGACAATTACTATTTTGTCTCAAATTTCTTCTTAATGTGTTATGAGGAAACATACCCAGAATGGTCAGTGCAAAAATCCTGCACATCAATTAATTTACATGTGCCAATTTCCTGACTGCAAAATGGAAAGCTTGTCTCAAACACACCCCCCAGTCTATGGTGAGAAAATACCTTTAACAAATTTGTGCAAATCTCTGGCATCATAAAATGATAAACAACTCATCATTTGGCTATATTCATCGTATGAGATCAGAAAATAAAAGCTTAGGTGCTTAAGCCAAGTTTTTATTCTCCACAAAGAAAGTCGAAATGTATACCTCATAAAAGTGATGAAATTGCCATTCTTTCTTTCAACTGAAAAAAAACAGCAGTGCTTGTATATGAGGAAATTCTTTAGAATTATTTTTAAGACAGAAAAGATATATAATAGATAACACTCGTGTGGCACTTTAGATTTGTATTTTCCCTTGTTATGATTTGTCATCTTCACAACAAGCTTGTTAAGTAAAATTTATTTATTTATTTATTTATTTATTTTTGAGACAGAGTCTCACTCTGTCGCCCAGGCTGGAGTGCAGTGGTGCAATCTCTGCTCACTGCAACCTCTGCCTCCTAGGTTCAAGTGATTCTCCTGCCTTATCCTCCTGAGTAGCTGGGATTACAGGCACCTGCCACCACACCCAACTAATTTTTGTATTTTTGGTAGAGATGGAGTTTCACCATGTTGGCCAGGCTGGTCTCGAACTCCTGACCTCAAGTGATCTACCCATCTTGGTCTCCCAAAGTGCTGAGATTACAGGCGTGAGCCACTCTGCCCAGCCAGTAAAATTTATTTATTTCCATTTCATATTTCAAAACAGTGAAGCTCATAAAAGTGACTTTAACAAGTTTGCTCAGCAAGTTTGAGGAGGAGCCAGCATTTGAACAGATATATCTTTGGAAGAGTTTCTCTTTCTACCAAACTTAGCGAGAAGGCCAAATTCTTGAGCAATGATATGTCTTGAAAGTCAGGGGGTCTGAGTAATATTCTGAGTTGGACTAGACCTGGGAGCAGTTGGATAAAGCTCTAGACTCCCATCCTGATCATTTAATACTTGAGCCATCTTGCAACCCAGTCTCCACTTGTTGGGATTTTTATTTGCCACCTCCCATGCAAATGCTGTCTTTATACCGTGAGGACATTGAGGGAAGGAACTAGAATCTTATTCATGTTTGCTTTATCCCCAACGGCTTGCATATAAGAAGCCCTACACAAATACCTGTTTAAATGAATTGAATCAATTCATTAATTAGTACAAAAAAGTACTTCTTGAACACCTACTTTGTGACTTGTTTCATGCGAGATCAGTAACTGAGACACAGAGGCCCCCTGCTGTCGTGGAGTTTGTGGACCATATATAACGACAAACATTGAACGACTGATAATAATGGCGACGAGAGCTAAGAGAAGAGCTGTTTGCTATGAAAGCTAGAAGATGAATTTTCCAGCACTTTGATTTGGAACTTCGAGCCTCAGGAACTGTCAGGGAACAGTTCAGGCCTTCCTGAAGAAGAGACAGGTAATCTACAACCTAAAGTTCAAGGGGAAGGAGGCAAATGAAGAGGAAAAACTGACTCAGAGACCAGCACATGTACTAGGACAGAAAAGCATATTCCCAAAAGTACAATTTAAATCCTACATCTTCTTGAACTACCATGATTCAGAACCAAATCCAGCAATGATGCTGGGATTTTCAGAGGCAGTATTACAACAGATTAAAATTGTTACCTCATGTAGATAAATCATGCATGATTTTGAATATTTAGAATAGATCTTCAGTAAATTTTCTCAGCCTTGCTATAAAAGTAGGGAGTAGGTCCGTGGTTCTCTTTTAACTGAAACTAAACTTTTTATTTCATAGGCAGAGTTTCAATATCCTAATTGGTAACCAGTTTGGTTAAGAAAGTGGATTGTTGTGAACCCTAATGGTTGAAAACATGTTGAAAAGATTTATTCAGCCACAGCTGGTCTTTACCATGTGACTGCGCATTTTATAGTTAGTTATCATTGTACTTCCAGTTGTAAATTAAGTCTTTATTCAATGGAATTTTTCAAGGAGTTGTTATAGAAGGTATCCTGTGGCCAGGTATGCTATTCCAAGTTGTAGAAAATATAATAAATTATATTGCTTTATGGCAAGCACTTTATACATATCATTAAAACAAGATGTTCTCATGGGCTATAATTTTATGAATTTAAAGTTTCACTTAAAACTTATACACATATAAAAACTGCCAGAAAGATACATGTTTTCATTATACATAGAAAAATATTGAGCAATCACTGATTAATCCTTATGGGATATTGCTATATACTGAATTGTGCACTCTTAAAACTCATATGTTGAAGCCCTATCCCTTGGGCCTCAGAATGTGACTGTATTTGAAAATTGGACCTTAAGTGAGGTAATTAAGATTTAATGAGGTCCTAAGTGTGGGACCCTAATCCAGTATGACTGGTGTCTTCATAAAAGAGAAAGAAGATGCAGATGCATGGAGGAAAGGCTGTGTGAGGTCACAGTGAGAAGGTGGCCGTCTGCCAGCCAAGGATAGAGGCCTCAGGAAAAATCAAACCTGCCAACACCTTGGCCTCAGACTTCAGCTTCCAGAATTGTGAGGCAATTGACCTCTGTTACTTAAAGCACCCAGTCTATGGTATTTTGGGAGGGCAGCCTGTTGTAAACTGTGTCCCCACAAAACTTGTATGTTGAAGCCCTAACCTCCAGTATGACTATATTTGGAAATAGGGCCTTTTTGAGGGTAATTAAGGTTAAATGAGGTCATAAGGGTGGACCCCAAATCCAACAGGGCTTATGAGAAGAGGAAGAGACACCAGCAGTATTTGGACACAGAGGAAAGGCCACGTGAGGACACGGGGGAAGACGGCTGTCCACAAACTTAAAAGAGAGGCCTCACAGGCCAGGTGTAGGGCTTATGCCCATAATCCCAACACTTTGGGAAGCCAAGTGTGAGCATTATCACCTGGGGTTAGGAGTTCAAGATCAGCCTGGCCAACATATAGTGAAACCTCATCTCTACAGAAAAATACAAAAATTAGCTGGGTGTGGTGGCACGTACCTGTAGTCCCAGCTATTTGGGAAGCTGAGGCAGGGGAATCACTTGAACCTGGGAGGCGGAGGTTTCAGTGAGCCGAGATTGCACCACGGCACTCCAGCCTGGCCAACAGAGCAAGACTCTGTCTCTCAAAAAAAAAGAAGAAGAAGAAGAGAGGCCTCACTAAAAACCAAATTTTCCAGCACTTTGATCTTGGACATCCAGCTTCCAGAATTGGGAGAAAATTAATTTCCATTGTTTAAGGCCCCCAGTCTGTGGTCTTTCATTATGGCAGCCCTAGAAAACTAACACAGATATATATTTTACAGTCATCAGTGTACAACCAAGTGTATGCAGGCCTACACAGTCTGCTATGTGCAGTCGAATTATCTAGATTCCTAGGTGAGAACAGTGGAGAGACTTTTATTATGTCTTTGCATATTAGAATTTTTGTTAGATTGAAAATGAGAATGCATAATGTATATTCATGCAGCCAGACCGTATCTGGATATTAATTACAATAAAAACAGAATTGGTTTTATGAAGTGGGGTCAATGCATGGGTACCCTCACATTTAAAAAAATGTTTTGAACATATTCACAACTTGATTATTTCAGCTTTCAAGGGGAATGTATATAAGAGCCTGCACTTAGCCTACCTACCTATAATCGCCAAAGAAGAATATTAAACCTCGACTCCACTGTTTCAAATTAAGCTTTTCTCATGCAGTTGTTATATTCCTGTCACTTATCAAGTTACCTTAAAAAGCATTTTGTGAGTTTAATTAAGCCTGACTAATTCTCCAACAGTACAAAGAAAGATGAATTCCTTAAATATTTAATCCATCTATGACTCAAGTGTCATTTTCTGAATGTAGCTGCTAAATTCTTGGAATTAATTACCCTTTGAATTAAAGCTGCTTTTTCAGATGTTCAAGATGTATAGTCACAGTCACAGCTCACACAATGTGTAAATTCAACATCGCATCTCTTCACGAGGAGAGTTTATTGCAAAGGCTGCATTCCAAACCTCAACCTGTCCGGCTTATTTATGACCCTGGGACTAAGAAATCTTTAGTAAACTTGTTAACAATCAAGCCTGTCTTTATCATAATCTCCATTCTTGGTCTTTCCTCTCCTTCCTCCTGCATGCATGTAAGAATGAGTTAAAGGTTAGCTGCCCGCTATTTGCAAAATCACTATTCCTTTTCACTGAAATTTTGTTTTCCTTAAATCACCCCAAGATTCACCTCCTTTAGAAAAGAAATGGACTTTTCTCTATTACAATCAGCAGGTAGCACTATCATCAGCCCTTCCCTCCGGTCATATCCTTCTGAAACACTACATGAATCCGTGACTTTATTTATTTATTTATTTATTTAGAGACAGAGTCTCGCTCTATCGCCCAGGCTGGAGTGCAGTGGTACAATCTCGGTTCACAGCAACTTCCGCCTCCCGGCTTCAAATGATTCTCCTGCCTTTGCCTCCCAAGTAGCTAGTACTACTGGCACTTGCCACCATACCCAGCTAATTTTTGTATTTTTAGTATAGACAGGGTTTCACCATGTTGGCCAGTCTGGTCTCGAACTCCTAACCTCAGATGATATGCCCGCCTTGGCCTCATGACTTTAATTACACATTTTCTACTTGTTCTCTTCCACTACGCTGAAGGCTATCCAAGACTAGAAGCAATGTTCCTCAAGATGAGACTCCCAAGAACACAATGAGCTCAATTAGGCAACCACACTGATGGCGCTTCTAATAGTCCCAGAACTGGGAGTCAGTTTCTAGATTCCTGTATGAGAAAACTGGAAGATCGGATATATGAGAAGACAGAAAACCACACGCACACACACACACACACACACAGCCACAAAGACACAAGCCCACACGACCAAATCCTGCATGCTTTGGCACTTATCAGTGTAGTGCTCAGTAGTCAACTATGCCAGCACCATGCTAGACACTGAGGTTAAGAAAGTGGCTGGTTGACTCAAGTTCTAAAGAGAAAGGTGTCTTTTGATTGAAATTCACATTCCTTAAGGGATGATAAGAGATTGAAAGGCTATAAATTAGCTACTTAGCTTTCACATGTACAAGTCCCAATCTAGGGAAAGTTTATCCTCAGATATCATTTTCTAGCACTTGCAATATAAACAGTAACTGAAAAATATTTCTAGAATAATTCACTAAGCACTCTTCCTTTTCTTCCAGCACTGCCTCCCACTCATCTTGATTTAAATTAATAATTATTTACATTGAAAATCTAAAATTAATAATTATTTACACTGAAAATCTAAAACGCAAAATGGCATGTTAGAATTTCCAGTGCCAGACAATATCACCTTTTAAAATAAAGTGGCAAAGAAAAATAAGAATAGAAAAAAAGCAATGAAAAGAAAAAACACAAAATTCCCATGGTGTTATCCGGATGGGAAGAGCCAGCACCGGAGGGTGGCCAGGGCAGTCCCCAAGGGCCCCTGGGAGAGATGTACCTACCACCTTTCATCATTCCCACTTCGTAGCATTTGCGGAGCCGGCAGGCCTGGCAGCTCTTCCTCCGGTTTTTATCAATGGTGCACTGGTTGGTAGCTGGACACATATAGTCGTTATGTCCTATTAAAAGCAAGAGGACAGAATTAATATTATTTCAGGAAACTTAGCCAATCAGAATCTACAGGGAAACCTTTCAGAGAATATTTTCCCATCACTTCCTCAGCCTTACTATGTTGCTACTCAGCCTGCCTGCCTTTTTCTGTCCTTCTTGAAGTGCAAACAAAACCTCTCGTGGACTTAATTTCTATAGCAGCCAACTGCATCAGGAGTCCACTGGGCAAGTTGCCTTCAGTTCGCCCAGCCTATATTTTGTAGCATGATATTTTATATGGTTATGTTTTCTCAGCAGATAAGGCTTTTTGCTTTTTGATTTGTTTTGTTTTACCAAGGCTGCTTGCCAAAATAGTTGTCAGGGTAGACCTGTTAGAAATAGAATTTTCAGAGAGAGAGTTTCAAAGTAGCCCTTCTTAAAATAAAATTTAATTCAATTAAGTAGGTACTCAAATGCAGCACAGAATATCTAAATTCAAGCCGGCTTGGTGGGCTGAGTGGTGACAAAGTTCAGTCTTTTAGTTCATAAGTTCGTCCCTCACTGACTGGCTGGAGCACTCTGAGCAAGCTACCTAACATTTCTAGGTTTCACTTTCCTCCTCTCTAACCTAGAGAAAACAATGGAACCCATCACATACAGTTATTCTAAGAATTAAGTGTGAGAATATAGGTCAAGAGTTCATACCATAGTTCCCTGGGTATGGAAAACACTCAAAAGATGTTAGTTGTTGCTACTTTTATTTGTGATTAACCCTCTTTCTTTTTTCTCTTGTTGATTGACTCTCTCTCCCTCAAATGCTCCTTACTCATTGGCTTTGATCACAGTCAACACTGTCCCATAAAATAGTCTCCCTTACCCCCCATGCTCTCTAACTTCGATTTTCTGTCTTGTCCCTCCTTCCCAGATGAACTCAGAAATGTCTGCACATAAAATCTCCTTTCTTTACCTCTCCTGCATGGCTCAACCTACACCAATCTGTTTTCCACCTTAGTTACCCCGAAAAAGCAGCTTCCTAGGATCACCAATGACTCCTGTTGCCAAATTTTACAGATATTTTTTGGTTCACATCCTACACAACCTATCTGAAGCAGCCTAAGATGTTGATTCTTCGCTTCCCCCTTGAACTAGGCTTTTCCCTTGGCTTCCATAATCCCAAACACCCCAGTCCCTTCTGCATCTCAGGCTGCAGCCTCCCAGTATTGTTTGCAGATTCAATTTCCTCCATCCACCATTAAGCCAGAGCAGCTCAGGGCTCAATCTTAGGTCTTCATCTTCTCTTACTACTCCACATTCTCCCACAAGAGAACCTAATGGACGCCCATGGCTTCCATCGTCACTGAATGCAGATCACTCAGAATGTAGGCTCCCAATCCAACTGTCTTCTCAGAGCTCCTAAGATTTAGAAGTCACCTCCATCCCTTTATCCCTCAAAAGGAATCTGGTTTATAGGGAACAGAATATTAAAATTCACAAATTAATACATATTGGCATGTTTCTATAAAGTCTGTTTGCATAAGTCTAAATTCTTACATGCCTTGGAGAAATGTCCTGAATTTGGACTAAGGAAATTATGTATACTATTGTAAAACATGTTTCTCATTCTCCCACTCCAAAATTGAATATATATTCCACACTTTAATTCTGATTCTCTGCTTACGTCTCTATTTTTTTCATTTACAAAGGGCAAGATGCAACCTGTAGTGAAATGTTTTAACTACAGAACTCTTTGTTGTTTATTCAACTCAAGGGTCAGGCGCAATTAGGAGAGGGTGGAGTGAGGACTTGACAAGAAAGGCTAGTCTCATAAAACTTGGTTTTCCATCTTTGAATATACTTTATAAAAGTCACTGTACAAATGGGCTACAGATCAAATTAACGTTTGCACTCTTCTATTGCATAACAGAAACCGGAAAACTAGTCAGCAGAGTTATAAACCTGTAACTTCAATAAAAGACCACACACGGACTCAGATATCCAGACATAGTTATTATTTTTATACTTGTCCTTATTAATAGGGTCAAACTGAGGAAGTGATAGAACCAGAAACAAAACTTATCTGTGCAGATGTTAACTGCAAGCAAAAAGTATATTCTTCCGATACCTTAAAGAAATTTTCAGTGTTTAGTCTCCTGTGATATTTATGTAGTATATGCTGATATATTTTAGCTTAAAAAAAAAAAAAGGAGTAGATAGCCAGGTGTGGCAGCTCACGCCTATAAACCCAGCACTTTGGGAAGCTAAGGTAGGAGGATAGCTTGAAACCAGGAGTTTGAGACAAGCCAGGGCGACATAACAATATCTTGTCTCTACAAAAAAAAAAAAATATATATATATATATATATTAGCCTGGCATGATGGCACATGCCTGTAGTCCTAGCTACTTGGGAGACAGAAGAATCACTATGAGCCCAGGAGGTCCAGGCTGCAGTGAGCTATGACTGCACCACTGCACTCCAACCTGGACAACAGAGCAAGACTCTATCTCTGAAAAAATAAATAAATAAATTAGTATACATTAAGTTTCAGAAGAAAATAGTCAATAACCATTCAAACCAAATATTACTTTGCCTTGCTTTCTCTCCAGAGCCAGTTACTTTGTAAGCCAGAAGAAGGTGGGAGAACTGAATTGGGTCAGAGGCCAGTTGGCTGAGGCTCATGTTTGGATTGGCCATCCACGTAGATGTGTATCACAATGGAATTCATCTCAACAAAAATGGAAATGGACATACAACATAATCATGTACATACTGCAAACCTTTTGTGACAAAGCTAGAATTGATAAACTGGCAAAAAAAATTTAATAAATACATACTTGATATAAGCAATTAAAACAAATTCTTCTTAAACAAGCACCATTAACAACTATCAGAAGAAGAAAAAAAGCAAAGTAGGTTTTTTTCCTTAACGAGTATAACTTGGTTAATATGTGTTATTAAAGCAATTGATTTAAGTTACATTAAGAAGAAGTTCTTTTAAAATTTTGTTACTTGATCTTATCAAAATAATGCATGAGAAAATCTTATTGAAGTAGAGTTGATTTTCTAAAAAAAAGACTCACACCAGTTGTCTTAGTGCAGTGTGGGGTTTTTTTTTTAACTGAAGAGACAGGACTGTATGTACGTGATCAGATTGGCCCCAAAAGTCCTTCTGTGCAGGCTGGGATGAACCCAGCCCAAAGGGCCAAAGCCACAATGTGACGTTCAGGTGAAGGTTTGGAAAAATAATCAGCACTATTTTCTTGCCCGCCAAAAAAATAAAAATAAAAAGCCTCTGGAGGAATCTAGGGTTTGGCCAGTAGGAAGTGGAGGGGACAGAAGGTGAATGAGATGGAACCAGAAAGAAGGAAGTGGGGAGAGAAGACGCCTGTGAGCAAGAATTGCCAGGCCCACCCCAGCTCCTGCAGCAACAGAATGACCCACATTCAGCTTTTCTCCAAGCTTCCCTTTTTCTTTTTCATTTTCCATCTCTTCTTATTGTCCCTCCATTGGTAGAAGGTGGCTTAGTTTTGTTGTCATTACACAGAAGTCTACATTTGTTAGTTATGAAAATAAATAATGACGGGGCCAGGTGTGATGGCTCATGACTGTAATCCCAGCACTTTGGGAGTCCGAGGCAGGTGAATCACAAGGTCAGGAGTTTGAGACCAGCCTGACCAACACGGTGAAACCCTGTCTCTACTAAAAATACAAAAATTAGCTGGGCATGGTGGCAAGCTCCTATAATCCCAGCTACTCAGGAAGCTGAGTCAGAAGAATCTCTTGAACCCTAGAGGCAGAGGTTGCAGTGAGCCAAGATTGCACCATTGCACTCCAGCCTGGGTGACAGAGCAAGACTCTGTCTCTAAATAAATAAATACCCATACCTATGCAGAGATTCAAAAGGAATATAAAGGCAGGCCAAGCCGTCGCCTTAGAGAAAGCCAATATGATATTGCAGGTCTCTCTTTTTGTCTCTCTCTTCCCTCAGTATTTTCTGGCAGTCACCTCAGACCAAATCTCCTTCCTGAGCTTCTGACCTGTACGTCCACCTGCCCCCATCCATCAAGACTTGACTCTCACACTCGTCAAGATGGATGTGCCCCAGATAGATCCGACAACTATCCTCTTTCCTCACCAGTGTGTTCCTATTCACTTCTTAGCTGAATCAAGAAATGTCTGCACCTGAAGCCTGAAACATGGGCTTTATCGTAGATTCGAGCTTCTTCCTCATTCAACCCTCCCTCCCCACCCCTGACAAAGCCACACAGACCAAAACAAATATTTACTCATTATTTTTTTAAAGCAAAACCATTTCTGCCTTGAGCACTACCATAGTCCCTACCTTCTCTAGCCCAGATCATTACAGCCAGATCATTACAGCCCACCACATGACACTCCGCCTCCAGCCTTCCCCTGCCAATCATTCCCCACCATGTCGTCACAGTAATTTTCTAAAATCATATGCCATCATGTAAATATCCTGCTTCAATATCCTGAGTCTCCTCCCAGCTCTAAAAGTGAAATCTAAATGCAATGCCTTCGCACAGTTTGCAAAGCTCTCAACACATTTCCTTGCCTTCTCTCCCCACTCTAATTCACACCCAAGTTCCAGCCACATCTTTCTGTTGACACACGCCATGCTTATCACCCCCAGGACTTTGCACATGCTCTTCTTCCTCGTGGAAACACACTTTTCCTCCTCTTGGTCCAACTGACTCCTACTCATCTTTGAAGTGTGCCAGTCAAGATATCAATTCCTCTGTACCATCTTATCTGCCCTTCCAGCTATGCTTAGTTTGTGTCTTATCATAGCACTTACTATGTTGGGTTTTAACTGCTTGTCTCAATACCCAGATCAGTTTAGGCCTGGCAAGAGGTGGACCATATCTGTCTCATTTATTGCTATTGATTCTAAGCCCAGCACATTCTCACACACATAGCAGAGCTCAACAAATGTCTAATATCTGAACAAATCAAGATGCTAAAGCTCCCTTCACCCCCAACTTCATCTGTGGAGGACAGGCCTCTTGAGGGGGACAATCAGGGTTCTACACAGGAAGTAATAAGTGGAAAGGTGAGGACCCAGAACAATATGATGAGGTATACCTCAGGATCCTAAACTTAAATCCACAAGAACAAGGCTTGGTTCTAAGTGGAGGCAGTCTGCTCTTCAGGACTGGGTGGGGCCAGACATGAATTTAAAGCAGATGTTCATAGATGAACAGGGCCTAGAAGGGATCCATGAAGTCATGCATTACCCATGAATTATCCTCACTACTCTTTCCACTTTCAGGCCTTGCTGTTTTCCTAATATGAGTGTATTTCATGACTGCCTCAAAGAAAATCAATATATTCTAATCATTCCAAAGCTTGTTCTTTACTGAAATGTTTTTCTGAATTAAAATGCTATTCCCCCCCATGACCTGTTGGTTATATAGACATTTTAATATGGCTCATTTTACTAATAATGATTTGTTTTCATAGTGTGTTTTAACTTTTTAAAGTTTCTATTCTGTGATTTTACTAAACTCTACAAGATTTAGCAGTTTCCTTGATTCATCTCCACATTCACCACCATCACCAGAAAACACTTTAGCTTTAAATAAAATGGATCTATGATATTATTTCCCTAGAAATAAAAGTTCTTATAAATGAATTATTAACAAGGCTGAAGAAAAGGCATATCTTGATCAAAGGTTTTCTTACATATAAACTGCATAAACTGTCCCGTAACTGACCCATTTTATGAGAAGCTAAAGTTCAGAGTACTCTTCTTCTGGCTTAACTGTTGAATATTAAGATACTAAAAAAACCAATGGAACAAAACAGAGGCACCGGACGCAAAACAACATATCTACAACTATACAATCTTTGATAAACCTGACAAAAACAAGCAATGAGAAAAGGATTCCCTGTTTAACAAATGGTGTTGGGAAAACTGGCTAGCCATGTGCAGAAAGCAGAAACTGGACCCCTTCCTGACACCTTACACTAAAATTAACTCCAGATGGATTAAAGATTTAAACATAAGACCTGGCACAATAAAAACCCCAGAAGGAAATCTAGGCAAAACTATCCAGGACATAGGAGTAGGCAAGAACTTCATGAACAAAACACCAAAAGCATTGACAACAAAAGCCAAAATAGACAAATGGGACCTAATGAAACTCCACAGCTTCTGCACGGCAAAAGAAACAGTCACTAGAGTGGATCGGCAACCAACAGAATGGGAAAACATTTTTGCAGTTTACCCATCTGACAAAGGGCTGATATCCAGAATTTACAAAGAATTCAAACAGATTTACAGGAAAAAAACAAACAAGCCCATTCAAAAGTGGGCAAAGGACATGAACAGACACTTTACGAAAGAAGACATATATGAGGCCAACAGTCATATGAAAAAATGCTCATCGTCACTGGTCATCAGAGAGATGCAAATCAAAACCACACTGAGATACCATCTCACGCCAGTTAGAATGGCGATCATTAAAAAATCTGGAGACAACAGATGCTGGAGAGGATGTGGAGAAAAAGGAACACTTTTACACTGTTGGTGGGAGTGTAAATTAGTTCAACCATCGTGGAAGACAGTGTGGCGATTCCTCAAGGCCTTAGAAATAAAAATTCCATTTGACCCAGCAATCCCATTACTGGGTATATATCCAAAGGACTATAAATCGTTCTACTATAAGGACACATGTACACGAATGTTCATTGCAGCACTGTTTACAATAGCAAAGACCTGGAATCAACCCAAATGCCCATTGATGATAGACTGGATTGGAAAAATGTGGCACATATACACCATGGAATATTATGCAGCAATCAGAAATGATGAGTTTGTGTCATTTGTAGGGACATGGATGAATCTGGAGAACATCATCCTCAGCAAACTGACACAAGAACAGAAAATGAAACACCGCATATTCTCACTCATAGGCGGGTGATGAAAAATGAGAACACATGGACACAGGGAGGGGAGTACTAAACACTGGGGTCTATTGGAGGGAAACGGGGAGGGCCAGTGGGAGGGGGAGGTAGGGAGGGATAGCCTGGGGAGAAATGCCAAATGTGGGTGAAGGGGAGAAAGGAAGCAAAACACACTGCCATGTGTGTACCTACACAACTGTCTTGCATGTTCTGCTCATGTACCCCAAAACCTAAAATGCAATAAAAAATTTTTAAAAAAAGATACTAAAAATATTTGCTTTCCTCATAGCCTACATATTTGAAGATCAATTTGCCCCAATAATGCAATTCTATAACAGAAGTATGTGGTGTAGTTATTTTTCCTTTTTCATTACTTCCTAACTATGGAGTCAGAAGTCATACTTGAATGATTCTTTCCCACTATTTCCATCTCAAATTGATGCATTTCAGAGTGCTCCACAAACTTACAACACATCTAGGGATTTAATTTGTGACTAGAAAACTTCAAAATATATCACATCTATTCTGGCTTTATAATTTTTTAAATAAATACACTCCTTAGGGATACACAGTAGTCTGAAAAGAAAACGAAAGTCAAGGAGACTTTCATAAGGTTAGGCTAAAAGCAGAGTTATATAAACTGGGAAAAAGTGTTGTCCCCTTAAGAAATAAATACTTTACATTTCTTATTGACATATATGAGTATTTAGCTAATTGTTCATATTTTAAGGCTCAGAAATGAAAATGAATTCTAAAAGAAAAATAAACTCTCCAATGTTTAAGTACTCACACATCAAATAAGAGCCAATTTTAACTAATCCTGTCAAAAAGCCTCATTAGAGGAGTCCAACAAAATAATATTTTATTTTCAAAGTCCTATTTTTTATATCCGATTTACCCATAAATTTAGCTAACACATATAAAGCTTGGCTACCTTTATAGTCTCCTTACTAAAGGCACTCATTGAATATTTGCATAAAATTAACTATGGTTTATTATATTTTGAAGCATCCAGGAACCATAGTTTAAGCTGACAAATAAGATGTCAAAAACTGAATTTCTTTCTACTTCTAAGGCTCAACATGTATTCACAGAGTGTAAAATACAGCTTTGAATCTGATGTGAAATCACAAGTTTCTATACATATTTGGCCAAAGGGAAACCTATGACATTTTAGTTTTATCAGTGAAAGACCATATTATCCTTTAGGTGGTAAGGTACAGAAAACAGTTTTGAGCTGTAACATTTGGGAAAATAAAAAGAATCTGCACACACACACAAAAATCTGCATGTGAATTCTCAAAGCACTGTTACATAAACCAGCAACTACCCAGGCCTGAGTAAGTGCTTCCAAGGGCTGTCCCTGCTATGGCTTGTTCATTTCACACTTGTGTTCACTTCCTATCTGGGGGCAATTCCATAAGCTTGTCTGGCCAAACGTTCTCTCTACCAAGGAAACCAAACCTTCTAGGTACTAAACATCACATGCCAGGAATTGTGTTATACATTGATTGCTTCATTTAACCCCCTAGCAACTTTATGAGGAAGGAATTATATTAATCCCATTATACAGATGCCTGATCTAAGCCACACAGCAAGCAAGTGGCAGACGGGTTTTGAACCAAGGTCTCCTTTATTCCAGAAGCTGAACTCTTATGCATTCTAACAACCTTCATACATGGGAAACCCAGATTCTGCAAAGGTCAAACTCTTCACTCAAGAATGGTATTTACTTTCCAGATTGCAATAATGTTAGGATTCTCTGCAACTGACCACCAAGTGTTCTGCTTCCTAGGAAGCTGATGTATAGGAAAGAAAAAGTGAGAAATTAGCCAACTGAGTGTTACTGTCTTCTATTTAACAAATCTACAAGACAAATACTTACTAAAACCACACCAATATTGAATTATTTGAGCAATACATTTTGACTTATATGACAAGGATGAAATGCACAGTCCAACTCCCTGGCCACCACGGTACAGAGGAACAGAAGCCTTGTCCTGCCTTACACTCTGAGAAAGATATTGACTTCCTGTAGTACCTAGTACCTGCATCTACCCCAACGCTTGACTCCAGTGATGCTTTGTCTTGGTAGCACCACCCACATTATTTACTATAATCAAAGCAAAGGGGGGTTGTGGGAATCACAGCATAGAACTGGAAAACAGGTTCCAACAGTGATATCACTGGAACCCACTAGCAAAGAGGAAAGGGAGACTGGCAAGGAATTTGTTATAGAAAGAAGAATTCAAAATGTTTTTACATGAAAGTGGGAATGTATGATTGTCATAAAACACGAAGGATTAAAAGTATTCACATTTATGCCAAGGAAAAATAATCACACCAAAACACCTGCTAATCATCTTTGAGTAGTAAAGTAGATGAGGCAGAGAGAAAATGTGAAGATGTTTTCAACAGTTTGGCAAATAGTTAGGGCTAAAGGGAGGAGGAGGAGAAAGTCAAATATTCTGATAGTTTGTGCCAGGATGCTTTGAAAATTGCTCTTACCATTAATCAAAAAGAAGATCTGATTCAGGACAGGGGTAGCAAGAAGATATATGGAGCAATTTAAAACCTGTTGATATGAGATTTCAGTCATAAACTCACAAGTGACCACCCAGCAGGCTGTTGTAAATACAGTTCTGAAGCTTGGAAGTTATGTCAAAATGAAGTGGGAGACCATGTTTCACTTCCAACAAGTGGAAGCAATTTCACTTCCAACAATTCCACTCTGAGGTGTAGACCCAAAATAATTGAAAGCAGAAACTCAAATAGGTATTTTTACATCCATGTTTATAGCAACATTATTCGGTATGACCAAAAGATGGAAATCAACCAAATGTCCATCAACAGACAAACAGATAAACAAAGTGTGTTATATCCATACAGTACTATTATTCATCCTTAAAAAGGAAGGAAACTCGGACATATGCTACAACATGAATGAATTATAAAGACATTATGCTCAGCAAAATAAGCCAGACACAAAAGGACAAAAGGTGTACTTATATGAAGTACCTAGAATAGTCAAATTCAAAGAGGCAGCAAGTTGAATGGGGTTACCAGGAGATGTGGGGAAGGGGAACTGAAAGTCATTGTTTAATAAGTACAGAGCTGGCCAGACGTGATGGCTCACTCCTGTAATTCCAGCACTTTGGGAGGTCAAGGTGGGCGGATCACCTGAGGTCAGGAGTTTGATACCAGTCTGGCCAACCCAGCAAAACCCCATCTCTACTAAAAACACAAAAAAATTAGCTGGGTATGGTGGCGGGTGCCTGTAATCCCAGCTACTTGGGAGGCTGAGGCAGGAGAATTGCTTGAGCCCAGGAGGCAGAGGTTGCATCAAGCCAAGATCACGCCACTGCACTCCAGCCTGGGTGACAAGAGCAAAACTCTGTCTCAAAAAACAAAAATGTACACAGTTTCAGTGTGGGAGGATGAAACATTCTGGTTGCACAAAAATGTGAATGTACTTAATGCCACTGAACTGTCTGCTTCAAAATGATTAAAGTAGTAAATTTCATATTATATATATCTTATAATAATTTTATTTTTAATATATATTTTTTTAATTTCAATAGGTTTTGAGGTATAAGTGGTTTTGGGTTACATGGATGAATTGTATAGTTTACTATAATTTTTAGGGTCTGTTGGGGGGGAAAGGGAGGGACAGCAGGGGAGGGTGGGGCGGTCAGGGAGGGGTAGCATGGGGAGAAATGCCAGATGCAGGTCATGGGGGGATGGAGGCAGCAAACCACATTGCCATGTGTGTACCTATGCAACAATCCTGCATGATCTGCATATGTACCCCAGAACCTAAAGTAAAATGAAAGAAAAAAAATGAAGGCTGGGTGCAGAGGCCTGTAATCCCAGCACTCTGGGAGGCCGAGGTGAGGGGATCACTTGAGCCCAGGAGTTTCGGACCAGCCTGGGCAACATAGCAAGTATCCAGCTCTACCAAATGTTTTAAATTACCCAGGTGTGGTAGTGTGTGCCTGTCATCCCAGCTACTCAGGAGGCTGAGGTGGGAGGATCACTTGAGCCTAGCAGGTTGATGCTACCTTAAGCTGTGGTTGTGCCACTGAACTTCAACCTGGGGGACAGAGTGAGACACTGTCTTTAAAAAAGGAGAAGGAGAAGGGAAAGGGGAAGGGAATGAGGAAGTGGAGGAAGAAGAGGAAGAGGAAGAAGAAGAAGAGGAGGAGGAAGAAAAGGAAGAGAAAGAAGTTGTTGTTGAAGTGTAAGAAGTGTCTGCATGGGGCAGGTCAGGAATAGGAATCAAAGTTGGCCTGTTCAGATTCCCTTCTGTGCAACACACACTGGGCCAAGGACTGGGTAGTAGGAGAACCCATGTGCTTCCCATGGACTAGGTGCTGGGCTATGTGAATTCCGTGTTTTGCCTCATCTAATCATCAGAGGCAATGAGTTACGTTGCCCTAGTTCCCATGATACAGAAGCAGAAACTGAGACTCCAAGAGGTTGACTAACTTGTTCAAGTTCTCTTGGCTAGTAGATGGCGAAGCCATGATTAAATCCAGGTCTGTCTCATTCACAAGTCCTTGTGCTTTCAGGAGTACCATGCTAGAGTTGGTGAAATAAAAAGAACTTCATGATGACCGAACAAGAACACCTAAATATTAATTTATTTTCCCTGGTGGAATTACTATATGGTATCATTAGGAGGCATTCCGGAAGCAGCAATAAAACTATTTCCAGAACCCCCATGATTCCTACCACTTTCATAGTTACATCTCCCAAAACGTAAGAGAGTAACCACGTGGAGGTATTCGTCAGAAGATTATGACATATGCAAATCTTTCTGGAAAACCTTTCCTCATACTCCAGAATAAAATAAAGAGAAAAATAAAAAGTAGAAAGCAAAGTATTGAGGAAACAAATAAGAAATTTATATTCTATAACAGAACAACTGCAGTATTATGTTTGGAAATAAATTTTCACTCACATATCTCCAATTTACAGCCAATGCAATGAGCCAAAGAAAATGAAATAGAATTTGGCCGTCTCAGTGAACACATTCCTAAAAATCCAGTGAGGACATTCAATGTGCCATGATTTGAACTATTTCACAAGCACATCTGTACACAATGGCATGCAAATAAAAACTGCATGCCTTAAGAATGCATCCCAAGTTATATTTTTACAGCTAGTCAATCCTAGCTCATCTTATCACTGACAACCACCACCTCCAAGAGGCATCTTACTTTTAATATTTAAGAGGGACAAAAATATATTATTTGCATCTAAGTAAATTTTCAAAGAAAAAAAAATTTTTAAGGAATTCTAGGAAAGAAAATTGTCCTGGAAAGTTTCTTTCTCTAAATGACACAAAGTGAAGAGGAAATCCTCTATTTGCCCTCACTAGACCCCAGTCTGTTGAAATTTTGGCCAGGACAATGACATGATCCCTTTTTTTGTCCAGCCTCTGGCTTACCATCTGCAAAACCACAATTGTTTTAAGCACCTGGCAAAGGATCAAACCAACAGCTGCAATAAATGAAAACATAATGAAATCAGTGACCACCATCTCATTGTAATACCCCAGGGACAATGAACCGCTTTCAGTAATGCTTCTCAGGCTCAACAAATAAGCGAGTGCTATTCTACAGCTCAGAAAAGGACTTTCTGAAATTGTTCCTTATGGGATGGTAGATAAGCCTCAAAGAGGAGAGAAGTGTGATGATTGGTGTGATTACTTCAATGCCAGGCAGCATTCAGCTCACCTGTAGACCCCTCTCCTTTACTCTGTTCAATTATTTCCAGAAAATTATCCAAGCTTTCCTCCCACTTGCACTCATTTGAAATCTAAACTCTGGTGTCCGAAAGTAGTAGAAACAATTTCAAAATTGTTCTTTTCCTAAGTTGAAGAAGCAAGGAAGAGGAAAATAGCTTTGCAATCAGAGCAAGAGGGTGAAACTCAGAAACCCTGAACAGGACTGTGCTTACTGCCCTGGCTTCCTAGACTCATAAATAAGCCCATTTTCCATCTTTCAATTTCTGTGCCATTTTGGTGCCTTGGGAGAAAACAGTCGGTTAACTAAGATCTGGCGTGGAGGTGAACTATGCATGTCCCTCCAACTGTTTATACCTGAATGCTCCCTTGTACACTTTTGAGCCTCTCTGTGCATAATAAGTGATTTCACTCATCTTCAGGAGCCTCCCCAAATTAACTTCCTGGGAGAAGCTCCTCCCAGGTATTCTGATAAGAGTAATGAAAATAAATTGCTCTATTGAAAAGACACATATACCCATATGGTCATCAGAGCACTATTCACAATAGCAAAGACATGGGATCAACCCAACTGCCCATCAGTTATCCTGGATAAAGATTATGTTTTACATCTACACCATGGAATACTACACAGCCATTAAAGAAAGGAATTCATGTCTTTTGCAGCAACGTGGATACAGCTGGAAGAATATCTAAGCAAACTAACATAGAAACAGAAAGCCAAATACCACACGTTCTAACTTATAAGTGGGAGCTAAACATTTAGTACACATGGACATAAAGAGGTGGGAAGGAAGAATGGGGGCAAGGGCTGAAAAACTATCTATTGGGTACTACATAGGTGACAGATTCGTCCATATTCCAAACCTCGGCATCACTCAGTATACCTCTGTAGCAAACCTGCATATATACCCCTGATTTTCAAAATAAAATTTGAAAAAATAAATAAATAAGAAGTAATGAAGGATCAGTTGGGTGCTTCTGAATTAATGTCAAGGGGTTCCTCTAGCACGTGATTAACACATGAGTTCAGTCATCCCGTTTTTTAAATTGGTTTAAGTCCGCTTCAGACATAAGAAAACAAACTAAAAAGCCTGTCAGACCTAGAAATAACTACTAGTCCTAGATCCTTGAAGAATCACCACACTGTCTTCCACAAGAGTTTAACTAATTTACACTCCCAGCAACAGTGTAAAAACATTCCTATTTCTCCACATCCTCTCCAGCATCTGTTGTTTCCTGACTTCTTCTTTTTTTAGAGAGTCGCCCAGGCTGGAGTGCAGTGGCGTGATCTCGGCTCACTGCAAACTCCCCTTCCCAGATTCAAGCAATTCTCCTGCCTCAGCCTCCTAGGTAGCTAGGATTACAGATGCATGCCACCATGCCCAGCTAATCTTTGTATTTTTAGTAGAGACGGGGTTTCACCATGTTGGACAGGTTGGTCTCAAACTCCTAACCTCATGATCCACCTGCCTCGGCCTCCCAAAGTGCTGAGATGACAGGTGTGAGCCATCATGCCTGGCCTATTCCCTGACTTTTTAATGATCACCATTCTAACTGGTGTGAGATGGTATGTCATTGTGGTCTTTATTTGCATTTCTCTAATGACCAGTGATGATGAGGGTTTTTAAAATATGCTTTCTTGGCCACATAAATGTCTTCTTTTGAGAAGTGTCTGTTCATATCCTTCACCCACTTTTTGATGGGCTTATTTTTGTGCGTAAATTTGTTTAAGTCCCTTTAGATTCTGGATATTAGGCTGTTGTCAGATGAATAGATGACAAAAATTTTCTCCCATTCTATAGGCTGCCTGTTCACCCTAATGATAGTTTCTTTTGCTGTGCAGATGCTCTTTAGTTTAATTAGATCCTATTTGTCAATGTTGGCTTTGTTGACGTTGCTTTTGGTGTTTTAGTCATGAAGTCTTTGCCCATACCTGTGTCCTGAGTGGTATTGCCTAGGTTTTCTTCTAGGATTTTTATGGTTTTAGGTCTTACATTTAAGTCTTTAATCCATCTTGAAGTTAATTTTTGTATATGGTGTAAACAAGTGGACCAGTTTCGGTTTTCTGCATATGACTAGCCAGTTTTCCCAACACCATTTATTAAATAGGGAATCCCTTCCTCATTACTTGTTTTTGTTAGGTTTGTCAAAGATCAGATGATTGTAGATGTGTGGCATTATTTCTGAGCCTCTGTTCTGTTCCAATGGTCTATACATCTGTTTTGGCACCAGTACCACACTGTTTTAGTTACCATAGCCTTATAGTATTTGACCCAGTGATCCCATTACTGGGTATATACCCAAAGGATTATAAATCATTCTACTATAAAGACACAGGCACACGTATGTTTGTTTATTGCAGCACTATTGACAATAGCAAAGACTTGGAACCAACCCAAATGCCCATCGGTGATAGACTGGACAAAGAAAATGTGGCACATATACAGACCATGGAATACTATGCAGCCATAAAAAAGAATGAGTTCATGTCCTTTGCAGGGACATGGATGAAGATGGAAACCATCATTCTCAGCAAACTAACACAGGAACAGAAAACCAAACAGCACATGTTCTCACTCACAAGTGGGAGCTGAACAATAAGAACACAGGGACACGGGGAGGGGAACATCACACACTCAGGCTTTTAAAGGGTTAGGGGGCTAGGGGAGGGATAGCATTAAGAGAAATACCTAATGTAGATGATGGGTTGATGGGTGCAGCAAACCACCATGGCACGTGTATACCTATGTAACAAACCTGCATATTCTGCACATGTATCCCAGAACTTAAAGTATAATAATAAAAAATGCTAGTCTGTTTTATTAAATAACAATTTCTCCTAACAAATCAAAATAAGCAAATGAATAAATCCTTTACAGGATGGTTGTTTAATAGAACAAATACAACCTATGTGTAAGAAGTAATGCTCTATGTTTTTTGCATGGCAAATTTGGCCCAAACTAGCATAGATAATCTGGTGCATTTTATAGTTTTTATGGTTGGGCACAGCTTCTTCCTTTCTGCTGCTATGGCCCTGCATGGCCCTGTACTTGGACAAAGAACTGTGTGAATACTAAATGCAGAGTAAACAAAAACAGGAGTGATATTACCTGGGCACCCAGACAGCTCGAGCCTCAGTGGTCACACTGCCCTGGCAGGAGAGTTATCTCCCACGGGATGTATTCCACATCAGAAAGCAGAGTTCTCATTTCTCAAGGGTGTTTGGCTCCTCAAGCTGCATTCCCTCCACAACCCTTTTTAACTGATGAGAAAGAGAGCCTGGAAAAATCTGGCATCTCTCTTTCCACCTCTCTCCAGAATGAGCCTCAGGAAAGAAGACAATCCAGCTATGTGACCTAAACATGCTACTTAATGTCTCCAGGCCACACCCCGGTCCTTATCCATGAAAGGACAGAGATGTATCTGTTGTTCATTAATGCCCATTCAGTTCTAAACTTCAATTACTCTCTTTTCTCACTCTCCTGAGGTCTATATCTCCTTGTTGTCTGGCTTCTTGATGTTTTAGATTGGTGATCTTTTCACTGCTTTCAAAGAGTTTCCCTAAACATTGTGGTGGCTGCACTAACTTGCAGGAGTACGGGACTGTTTAGGGAATGTTAGTTGTTTGAGTCCCAAGCTCCATGTAACCCTGGGTGAAGCCCAAGTTACCCTTCTGGGATTCTTGATATGTCAATTGATGACTGCTCCATGACCCAATGAAACAATATATGCAAACTCTTTGTCAACTGTAAAACTTTGCACCAATAAAAGGTATTATTACTCCATACTATGGACTAATAGACATTATATATGAATATATATGATGAATGAATGAATGAGACCAATATGTACTGATATGGAAGTATCTCCAACATACATTATTCTATGAGAAAAGCTAGGCACAGAATAATGTGTAGAGTATAAGGCCACTTAGGTTAACAAAATATCCATGTGGGGCGTGTGTGTGTGTGTGTGCATGTGTGTATGTGTGTGTACATGTGTAATTTTCAGAAGAAACTGTTACTACTGTTTACCTATTGAGAAAGAGACGTAGATTTTTGTATGAGACCAGAGAAGACTTTACCCTTTCATCATATACAATGTTGTACTGCTTAAAATTTAACTTTGTACATTCATTTGCTGTTTTTTAATAATCCATAAAGAAGAAATGTATACTTAAAAAATGCCAACACCAGCCTGACATCCACAACCTTCTTTTCTTTCCTCATTCTGCTACCACCCCATCCTGTGGTTATTTCCCGGCAACTCACAGACTAAGCAATGAACTTCACCACCAGAACCTTTTGAAGTAAGAAAAAACTACCACAGTTCTTTCATGCAGAATAGGAAAAAAGGCTGTGTTAGCTGTGTTTTTCCATCTTCAGATACCCCATAAAAGAACAAGCAGCAGACACCCAAACTGCAGGTGAACATTGCAGTCTCTGTTTCTCGTCCAATCAGTCACAAGTGTATCTGTGACTCTCCTTCCCAAGCTGGGACAGTTGCCCTTGGCTTTCAGCTCACCCAAACCTCTCTTCCTGCAGGGCCTTGGTCTCCTCTCCAAATAGAGGATGGAGTCATCCTTAATCTTTATCCTACACCTGGTAGGATATAAGGAGACACACAGGAGCAACCTAGCATCTGTCCATTACATGATAACAGCCCCATTTCCCCTTGGCAATCAGGACTAACCTCAGTCAACTCCATGCCCCCCTGTCTGTGGTCTGTTAACCTAGTAGGATGAGGAGCCAGCTATGATCAGGTGACACTCCTTACTTCCAATGGCCTTTTTGGAAGCCCTCCTTTCCCTTGGGAAAGGCAACAGAACACAATGGTTAAGAGTCAGGCGTTGCCGTCTGACTACTCAGATTCAACACTGATTTTTGTTTCTTACATAGCTTGGTTTCCTTATCTGAAAAGTGAGGTTAATTATAATGCTGACTTCCTCAAATTTTATGGAGGATTAAATGAGATGATACATCCAGGACAGGTATCATAGAGCCTGGGGCAGGGGAAGTATTCATTATACATTAACCATTATTATTAGATACTAAGTCTCCAAACCAACAGAGCTCACATTTGTAAGGACAGCATCCAAGACACAATACCCTCAAACCAGTTTATAATAACATCATTTTGTCAGTAAACAACCCATTTTTACCCTTAAGTAATTTTCTTCACATCATATAACTTGTTGGTCTATATTTATGCAGTGCGTTGTAAATCATGGAAAACACTTGGTCCTATGCAAAAAAAATTCACATCAGTCAGCATAAAGCTAATGGTCAGGGCTGAAAACTATTCTAATACTGGAAAAAGCAGGCAAAAAAAAAAAAGTAAGAATAACAGCCATTTACTCAAACCTCTGAATAAAATACATTCAAGCACCTTTTTAAATAACAAAGAATTACAGTCTAAACGGCCCAGGAATGGGAAAGTCATAACATGCCTCTTCCAGAGACTCCACCCCAGACGAACAACTCATTTCTGGGCTTTGCAATGAACGTGGTTGCCTCGCCTGTCCAGGAAGTGAAAGGACAATGCTCATTTATAGTTTGAAGTGAGCCCAAAACGATTAAGCCAATCTGTGGAACAGAAAAGTACCCTGATTCCTGATTCATGCTACCTAAATTGTCCTCATTGCTTACAAATGAGAACAGGGAAGAGGAACCATATTTTATTTAACAGAATATATTTCGAGAAGTGTTCAATTTGATATAATTACCTTTTTGCAATCTATTCTCCTTCTACTGATTAATAATTTGGTGCCATTCCAAACTCCATTTTGAAGTAGCAATTATAAAGCTTATCATGAAATTTAGCTTTTTAAAATTTACTACAAAATTCTCAGCTCGTTTGGAAGTAGAGTCCCATTCTTTGGGAGTATTCTCATGGAAAGAGACATAGCAAGCTGAACGGACTATGCGGACTTACCCAGCCATAAGAGAAAGGATATTTTAATAATTTATACATACAACAACATTTAATTTAAAGTTGTTTACCTTTAATTCCATACTATGCAAATTAAACACCACCTTTGTTATTTTTTAAGGTATATTTTAAGTCAAGAAAGGCTAGTTGAAAACACAAAAAAGGGCAATGTAGCAATCAAAGATAATATAGCAAATTCATTCCAAGAATTTTCCAAGTCTCCCTACAGTTAAGAAACTATATATTTGAACCTAAGGACACCTGAACTCTGCTATCTAAAGCTTGATGTTCTTAAGGTTAAAAAAGAAAAGAAAAAAAAAAAAAAAGCTTAGGTGAGAGGTAGAAATCCACAGGGAAGTGGTTAAATGGTCTGATCTCAACTTTTGATTTTACAGCAGAAATGGCGACATACCATATAACTTGCTATGCTGTATTTATACAGTCAATTGTAAATCATGCAAAACACCTGGTCCTATTTTCAGGTGCTGGCTAAGAGAAAGAAATTTGTATCTAAGAAGTAAGGGGCATGTTTCTTTTTGTGTCCAGCTTGTTTCACTAAACATAATGTCATCCAGTTCATCCAAGCTGTTGCAAATGGCAGGATCTCCTTTATCAAAGCTCAATAATGTCCCATTGTGTATGTGTGCATGTATATACATACATATGTGTGTATGTGTGTGTGTTTGTACATACACACACATATATGTATCACACAATTTATATATACATATATTACACACAAAAAAATATATATATATATATACATATATATCACATAATTTCAGGCATAGGGAAGTGGAGAAAATGAAGAGATATTGGGAAAAAGGTACAGAGTTGTAATTATGTAACATGAACAAGTCTAGAAATCGAAAGAACAACATGATGACTATGTTTAACAGTACTGTATTATACACCGGAAATTTGTCGAGAGATTTCAGATGCTCTCCCCCATGCCCCCCAAAAATGATAAGTATGTGAGGAGATTGATATGCTAATTAGCTTGATTGTAGCAATCACTTCACTACATATATGTATATCAAAACATCTTGTACACCTTAAATATAGACAATTTTATTTTTAAGGAATTAAAAATAATAAAGAGAAAAGTAAAAAAGAAGAGGTAAAAGTGAATTTAGAAGCACAGTAATTAAATGTTTAATTATTCTCTCTGCTTAGTCTCAGAGCAGAAAGATATCTACAGGGAGCATGGTAGAGTCCACAGGAGGTAATGATGCCAGTGACCCTTTACAGAGCGCCCACTGTAGGTTAAGCATGAATCACTACATCAATCCAGCAAGGTAGTAATCACTACATCAATCCAGCAAGGTAGGAACCAGGGTGCCATTTATACTTGAGGAAATGATGTCAGAGACATCAATATTGAGGATGGAGGTAGTGATTGGCTCACAATGATTTCACAGGGTGAGCCCCAGGGATCACCTCTGTACAGGTTACTGCCTCCTGACAACAGCTAGTTGGTCTAGAGGTGTGTCCCAAAGCTGGGCCAATCAGAGTCCTTTCCTAATATTTGCTAACTGGAAGAATGCCACAGGAAGTAAACCCTGGCAGCTGTTGCCAGCTCTGCTTCCCACCTTAGGGAAAATGCATATTTACAGACAGAGAACATGAAGCTGACACATGGAGAAGAAGGTCTGAGTTCCTGGGTCTGTGATCACTGAGGTCTGGTTGCACCTCGCCATGTTTGCATTTAGCCAAGACACCCAAGTAACCTTCCACTAAAGTCCATTCCTTTCCTTTAACACTACCTCTACTGAATGCTAATTTGAAATGGATTTTGCTCCCTCAAAACTAACAGCCCTAACTAATACATAAAATAATTTTTCTAAAAGTAAATAGAGAAATCATAACTATTTGTCTATGGTGATGTATAATTTCTAAAGCAAATTCTCATGTAATAACTATTTTTATTTGCTACTTTTAAAAATTGTGACAAAATATGATCTGTAATAAAAATGCAAAAGTCCATTGAAGGTAAAGAACGGGCATGCTATCTTGCATATAATAAGACATGAAGGTTGAAAAAAAATAGGTGAAAGAAAGGAAAAAGGAAAAACTGAACATGAAGCCCTGTTTTTCTGACCCTTCCGTATCTACTGCCATATTGGCAGGTACAAAGCAGATAGCTGCATAGTGACTAGTCCTATAGTTTTTCTTAGAAGAATGCTGCTGTAACCTTACCCATAGCCTTTTTATAAGAGCTCACTGCACTTAAATGGAAACTGAAACAAAGCTGATTATAAAGAAGGGAACAGTCTCTACAAAATCTTACAGAAGTAAATCAGCCTCCTCTGTTATTTCTTGGACTCAGTCTTTAATTTCTACAGTTTTCATTTCAAATATACTATTAAGTATTGAAATAACTTCATACTGCACACTCTAAATCACAGTGATCCCTAATCCAGTTATAGTTTTAAGCAAAATGGGAGTCCTAAACAAGATTGCACCAGACCAGTAACGATTGTGGTCTTGTTTCTAATTAAACAAAGCTAAATTCCTTAGGGAAAAAAATGAAGCAATGGAAAGTACTATTTTAATTCAAAGATAAAATGCTTTAAAAAAAAAAAAAAAAGCAGGAAAGGATCCAGAAGCAGGGTAGTGGGTCAGAACATATTCAAACAATCAAAGTGAGGGTCAGGCACTGTTCCCAGGCCAATGAGCCAGTGTATCTAGTCTATGTGTGTAGCATGCTCTTCACATGTGTGTAGACCTTGTGGCCAGTGTATGTGCAACTGTAATCAGTGACTGATCACAACCCAAGAAGGCTAGCTCTTCCTTTCTGAAATACATAGTCAACACTCGATGGTTGCATAACTGAAATATTTTACCCTTGCCAGTCAAGCCAGCAGTTCTAAAGACCTAGATTCCTGGTGGTACTCTATTATTGATGCAGGCTTTCCTATGCTATAATTTCTCAACAACTTAGAGGAATAATATTGTATTGGCCTCAGCTACCTAATATCCACCTGATACAATTTCACTTGGGCTCATGAGTAATGAATGAAAGCTGAACTTTAGTACCAATTTGACCTCTTGCAAACAGACAGCAAAAATGATTTGCAGATTAAGTGTGAAAATTTGGTAAATACAGAACAATCTTACTGTACTGAGGGAAGAGCAAAAAAAAAGTTAGCGTATAATTAATCAATTGCAGGATGGATTTTTAATGATGTTTTTATTACATAAGTAAAAGATGTTTACTATGGTAAAAGAAAAATACAGATATGCAAAAAGAACAAAGTTTATTCATAATCCTATCATTTGAGATAGTCACTGTTAATATTTTGTAGTACATATTTCAAAAGCCTATACACACTGCAGCTGGGTGTGGTGGCTCACGTCCGTCATCCCAGCACTTTGGGAAACCAAGGTGGGCAGATCACTTGAGGTAAGGAGTTCGAGACTAGCCTGGCAAACATGGTGAAACCCTGCCTCTACTAAAAATACAAAAATTAGCTGGGCATGGTGGCAGGCACCTGTAATCCCAGCTACTTGGGAGGCTGATGCAAGAGAATTGCTTGAACCCGGGAGGTGGAGGTTGTGGTGAGCCAAGGTCACACCACTGCACACCAACCTGGGCAACAGAGTGAGACTTGGTCTCAAATTTAAAAATAGAAAAAAATAGTCTATACGTGTGTGTGTGTGTGTGTGTGTGTGTGTGTGTTTATGAATATGCATACAGTGGCCCCTCAGTATCCGTGGGGGATTGGTTCCAAGACTCCCCAGATACCAAAATCCATAGATGTTCAAGTCATTTACATAAATAGCATGATATTTGCATATAACCTACGCACATCCTACCATATACTTTAAAACATCTCTAGATTACTTATAATACCTAATGCAATGTAAATCCTATGTAAATAGTTGTTATATTGCTTAGGGAATAATGACAAGAAAAAACCCTATGTATTTTCAGTACAGATATTACCATCCTTTTTTTTCCCAAATATTTTTGATTTGCAGTCAGTTGAATCCATGGAGGTTGGACCCACAAACATGGAGAGTGGACTGTACTTATGTATGAACTTATGTAGATGTGCAGCTATTTGTGAATACACACACACACACACAGTGTTTGCAAGAAACCTTTGAATCAAACATTTTATCCTGCCTTATATTCAGAAACAAAGTCATCACCAATAAAAGCATTTTATAAGCAATAAATGTTACCCAGGGACCTTCATAGTACTTTTATTTCTAGATCAAATGGATCTTCAATCAGGAAGTCTGACACTGATGCCCTTCCTTGGTTCAGTAGGGAGATATGAGAACAAACTCAGAAAAAGAGAAGGATGCTTCATCCCCAAAGTTATGTTAGCACACACCTTGCTCTTCTAGCTCCTCCTCTGGGTTTACATAAAGTCAGGAGAAATGCAGTCAGAACAGGTGGCAGAGTAAAAGAAGCCCTCTCTGGGACTGAGATTCATATACTGCTATTATCTCATGTGTTTACACCAAGTGCATCAATGGTTCCAACCTTAAGAAAAGTATTATATAGGGAGAAAGAAGGAGGAACTGAAATCTTTCAAACACACTGTATATAATTGATAAAAGCTGGCCAGAGCATTTTCTTCCTTTTCTGAGATCAGTTTTACTGCCACAATTTTAAAAATTCAAGAGTGTATCTAAGTTTATCATCTACTAATTGTTCGTGTTGTGGAAAAGTTTATGTCAACTCTTAGAAGCAAAAGTTTCTAGTCCTACTTTCAAAAACATCCTTTCATAAATATCTCATAGAAGTAAAGCCAGAGGAAGAAAATCAAGAAAGTTGCAAACATAAAAATTATGACATACAAGCTAAGCCTACCTAAATAAATCTTAGCTTGGGAGTAGTTGTTTTCCTTCGTATCATATTAAACATCATCAAATATACTTACCTCCTTAACAGCTACATTATCTATCACTGCAGAGGACCATCTTTAGATTTCATTAATATTGCTCCCATGCCAAACTTCAGAAGCAAGTTAAAATAGTACATTACTCACATCCTAGAAACAAAAGATTATTCAATCTCTGGATACAAAATAAACTTACTGCTAGTGATAGTAAAACAAATGTATATAAAAATATGTTAGAGTATATTACAAATAGTTTTTTAAACCTGCACTATTCTGTTAGGTTGGTGCAAAAGTAATTGTGATTTTGCTATAAAAACACACAGTTATTACACATTCAGAATTAAGCATGCAATGACTAACGACAAATCACAGTCCACTTATGGTGAAGTAGAACTCTCTTCAAGTTTCTGTGAAAAGGTATCTATTTAAACACCATCTCCTCCATAAAGTTGAGTTTAATCTAGAGCATTCTGTTTTCTCTTGCCTCTGAACTCATAACACCTTTTTTTCTGAAATACCCCTAAGTCCCATTATCACTCGCCGTGCTGAATTTAACTCTTCCATGGTTTCCAGTGCATTATCGCAGCCTTTCACCTTGTGCACAAGCAGAATCTTTGGTTGGATTTCAGGGTCTACGGATGATATTATCTTTGCATTTATCCTAAAGCTAAAATAAAATATTCATTCAATATGCATCATTACACTTTATTTTAAATTTAAGTCTCTGAGCTCAACAAATTAACCCTCTCTAGGGAAGAGAATGTGGAGAACTTCAACAGGGAGGTCTCTAGGTATGTACAGAGTACAGATGTGCTATGAAGAGTGAAACAGGAAGAAATAAAAAATGAAGCGAAGAGGGCAAGAATGGGGCTGGCCCGCAGGCACTTGTAGAATAGGAAGAGTAACCAGCACGCCAGCCATCAGAAAACAATAAAATAAAATAAAGAGGAAAACCATCTCCAAGGTGATTATAATATACCTTCATGGCTTAACTGGCTAATGGTGGTGGCAAAATATACTTTTAAATTATTTTAAAATGAGACAGACATGGTGGCTCATGCCTGTAATCCCAGCACTTTGGGAGGCCATGGCAGGAAGACTCCTTGAGGCCAGGAGTTCAAGACTAAGTGGCTAACATGGTAAAACCCCATCTCCATTAAAAGATACAAAAATTAGTCAGGCATGGAGGCACGTGCCTGTAGTACTGGTTCCTCGGGAGGCTGAGGCAGGAGAATCGCTTCAACCTGGAAGGTGGAGGTTGCAGTGAGCCTAGATCGCACCACTGCACTCCAGCCTGGGCAACAGAGCGAGACTGTGTCTCACAATTAATTAATTAGTTAATTAATTAATTTGAAACAAAATCCCTTATTAGTAACTCCAAGGTCTCAAAGTCACAAAATAATTAGAAATTTATACTATTTTATGAACTATAATTTATCTTTTATGATGTATAAGGAAAAATATCGTTCATATCACTTAATAAAATTGCCTAAAGTAATGCAGCCATTCTTGTAAGTCATTGAACTTAAGACAAAAGTTCATATTATAAACATAATCTAGCCACCCACTCGGGTGGTAATTTAGAAACTCTCTACTCATTTACTCTGTACTTTCTAAGCCACATGGATCAGAGAAAGATGGTGCTTATTTGAATAAAATTTAAAATCCATATACTCTTTCTCAAAGAAAATAGAGGGAACCAGTCCTTATTACAGAAAGAAATTGTAATTTAATAATTAAGTTGTTTTTTCTTTTGTCCCTTAATTTCTTAGCAACTGAAAAACTAAAAATGTCTTTTTATTTCCACTGAAGGAAATGGAAATATGAGGAAAATAATAGGAGTGCTTTCCCCACTGTGTTCTTTTCTCAAGTAAGGTATATCTTTTGCAAAAAAGAAAAAAATCAAATCTGCTCTCCAATTCACACGGGTGGAAAATTAACAGAGTATCCACAACAAGTTTTGCAAAGTAGATGGTAGATTTGTGAACTAGATTATCCTTGCATGTTATTATTTTTCAGCCAAAAAGCTAGGCAAGCAGGTTACAGGATAACCTATATAGTGCTGAAGTACTATAGTATATATCTTGAAATTAGCAGCCTATGTCTAGAGGTATACATTTCTCTGAATGAGAATCAGAGATATGGGCCACTCTCTTAAACAGGATATAAAGCTACTGACAGCAGTTCTCTATGGAGAAGAGATAGATTTGGCAGAATTAGGCCACAAACCACCATTGTAAGAACAGTGTCAACACATAATTTTGAGGACTAGTTGACGCCTTTTGAAAATGTGCCCCTTAAAACCTATCTATAATTTTTATGGAAAATTATTACCACTGATAAACGAAGCTTTCTAATGGAATTGCTGATGAGCTTAACAACTATATGTGGGCACAAACTCTACTACTTTAATGGAAATAGTTGATCGCATGACCAGGACTGAACCACTTAGTAGGGAAATTGGAAATTTAATTTCAATCAGATGAACAAAAAATGAAGAAGAATGCTTGAAGTGGTAGCATGAAAAACACCGGCGATTAAAAACATTTGGAACCTTTGATTACCCTTCAAAGGCATTTGTTGCCATGGTTTTTCAAGACCTCTGAAAGCTTCAGCTGTGTCCACAAAAGCTGCCAAGAAATTGGGGTTCTATACTGATTTTCTTTGTCAGAGGCATTTTGTCTTAATTATCTCCAAGATAAAGCTTACTTGGCCAAAGGGAGAGGAAAAAAAGAACTACTGTCATTTCACAGGTTGAAAGGCTATGATTTTACTCTTCTAAGCTCTTCTTCAAATGCATGCATGCATGTGTGCACAAACACATCTAAGTTTCCTAGCACCACATTAACCATTAACAGGTACAGTAACACTGGTAACGGGAATGCCATTCTTACATGGAGTGAGGTTTTCAGGTCTTGACTTTCACGGTGTGTCTTTCTATATCTCTGATGAGAACCAGGAGCCAAACACCTAGTAAATTTACCAATCCCTGGGGCAATGCCATTCTTTAAAAAAAAAAAATCATTGCAAAGACATTCACTTGAAAATTACATGATAGGCTGGGCACGGTGGTTCACGCCTATAATCCCAGCACTTTGGGAGGCTGAGGCAGGTGGATTATGAGGTCAAGACCAACAAATCAGGACCATCCTGGCCAACATGGTGAAACCCTGTCTCTACCAAAAATACAAAAATTAGCCGGGCATGGTGGCACACGCCTGTAGTTCCAGCTACTCGGGAGGCTGAGGCAAGAGAATCGCTTAAACCTGAGAGGCGGAGGTTGCAGTGAGCCAAGATAGTGCCCCTACATGCCAGCCTGGGTGACAGAATGAGATTCTGTCTCAAATTAAAAAATAAAAAAAAATTATATGATAGTTTATATGTGTACACACTAAAACTCTGCTGCCCTCAGCCTCCATCATCATTTCTTTTGCATAAGAGGTATGTTAACCCATGATGGAGAGTAAAAGAAATAGAAGTAGAAATAAGGGAAGGATTAGGCAAGCTCTGTGTCAGAAAAAGGAGGCTATGAACTCCCACAGTACAAATAATTTGCAAAAAGAAAAAACAACTGATTGGTTCTTGTTTGGACATCATAAAAATGCTTACATGTGTTTCTGCAGTTTATTATTTGTACAGCTTAACATGCTGGCAGCAGCATGTTCTTTTTTAAATTGTAGGCTCCCAGAGAGGTACATTTGGCCCTGTAGGGCTAATGTATGATTTTCCTGTGTAGAAGGGCCTTGCACATACACTTTTGTTAATAAGAATGTTTCTTACAAGGTTTGGTAAGATTCAGGAAATGCTTATATTATTATGAAAATCGAAGGAAGGTTTTAGAGTTACTTCTCCATTATTAATTGTGTGCAACCTTCAAGAAGTATTCAGACCATTCTTTTCATCGTTTCTTTAAAATTAATTGAGGAAATTAATTCAAATCCCCACCCCTGGAATATCTGCAGAGAGCTGATTCTGTTTCTGTGGCTGCTAGATAATTCCATCTGGACATCTAGCTATCATCTCAAATGCAGCGTGTCTAGAATTGAACTTATCCTACCCCTCGATGACTGGCCTTCCTCTTGATTTCCAAATCATTCATTTCTCAGTTCATTCAGTCTATGTCTGAACCTCTTTAACTCCTTTCTCCCCTGGATAACCCATATTTAATCATCTTCAAGCAATGTATATCTTTTCATTATGATGTCATTTATTCTATTCCCCTTTTTTCCATTTCACAAATGCCAAAATGTCCAGATTTTTAGTACATCTAAGCTAGTTGAATATCAGCCAAATTCATCTTCATGCTTTGATTCTTTCCCTTCTCTGGTCTCTCTTGTATGTCTCTGGCAGATTCACCTGCATTAAAGACTCTGTCATCATACCTCTCCCATAGGGAAAAAAGTATAATGTTTTTCTTTTCACTAAAGTCCTCACAAACTGATCCTAATTTTCTATTTATTCTTTTATTTATTCATTTAGTGACTCTGAGGATATTGGGTGATTCCCTTTGAGGAGTTCACAGTCAATATGGTATGGAATATGAACAATGAAATATATGCAATACAATGGAATAAACTAGTATCAAGGTCCCAGGAGAGAGAGAACTTCTGCATTATCTTCAGAGGTTTCACAACAGTCACTTTTGATTAGGATTAGAATTTTTACAGGTAAATCTGGAAAGAAATTCCCAGCAAAGAAATGGAGTCATCACATTTGTAGAACAGGTAATTCAGTGTGTCTGGAGTGCCTATTTCAGCAGTAGAAATGGTGGCTTTAATATGACTAGAAAGTTAGGCTAGAACAAGATTGTGGAAGACCTTGAACACTTGTTTAAGGATCATTCCATGGACTGTGGAAGTCATTAAAGGATCCTCTACAGGGTATTGACATGATCAGTGATTTGCTTTATGACCACCACTAGTAGAGTGTCAATGTACAGACTGTTTCACAAGAAGAAAAAAGAAATAAGCAAACGGCTTAGATGAAGGAGAAGGCAAATGGAAACAATAAATTATTGCAAGCATCCTGGTGAAAGGTAACGCAGCTAACTCAGCAATGGTAAGTGGATCAAAATGCAATTAAGAGATAGACTCAACAGAACTATGCAAGAGCTCTGGAAACGTCAGAGGCAGAGACTGCAACATGAAACAATGGAAGTAATGAACTCCCCAGGTTGAAGCATGGATGCCAGAGGGAGTGGCGAGGGAACTGACACACATAGCAGGCAGCCGAGGGGCTGGTAGCAGAGGGACACACAGGGAGTCACTGAGAAATCAGTCTGGAGCAGGAGCCAGGTTTTGGAAATATTGGTACAGTTGTGACACTTTAAGCCCCAAATATTAAATTATTATATTAGTTTTCCTAGGCAGTAGCACTATTTGGTGTTCCTTACTTTGTAGATGTTTCTCTTCTCTCTTCTCTCTCCTCTCCCTTTCTCTCTCTCCTCTCTCTCTCTCTCTCTCTCTCTCTCTCTCTCTCTCTCTCTCTCTCTCTCTCTCTCTCTCTTTCTCTCCCTCCTCTTTCTCTCTCTCTCTTCCCCCCCCCTCTTTCCACAGGGTATTCTCTTTCTCTGTGTCTGTGTCTTCTTCTTCTAAGGATATGAGTCACATTAGATTAAGGACCCATATACTGGAGTATATACTAGAGGTATACTGTAGTTTACACCACAGTATAACTTCATCTTAACTAATTACACCTGAAATGATATTATTTCCAAATAAGATCACATTCTGAAGCACTGAGGGTTATGACTTCAACATATCTTTCTGGGACACAATTCAGCCTGTACCAGATATATATGTGATTCCCTCAGCAACTAGGTGGAAAAAGAAGGATGAAGAAGAAAAAGAAGCAGAGATTGAAGACAAGACCTTGGAAAATGTCCACTTCAGAGAGCTGAAGAGCAAAGCAAAGGGAGAGAACAGTAAGCCCTGGGTTCTCCCAAGGCTGACTTACTCAATTTCTCAATGCTATTTCACATTTCTGTAATTCTCTTCCAAACTACCATTTATCTGCATGCTTTATCAAATGTACCACTTGCATTAACACTTCTCTTATCAGCCTAATCCAGTGATATTTCTTCCTTCACTGCGAGCCTCCACCAGTTTTTATCTTTCATGATTTTGACCCTTCGCCATATTGAATTATTTAGTGGGAATGTATCCAACATGAATAAATGCACTGGGGCTATAGCAACAAACAATGCTGACCAGAAGTCAGCTGTCACTGAGTTTACATCCAAGTTTGGGTGGACAGACAATAATCAAATTAATAAATAGGAAAACTTCATAAAAATTTGAAAGCTGTAAAGAGAAATAAGAGTAGGATTACTCATGGAAGAGGGAGAAGGTCTCTCTGAGAAAGTGACTTTGGGCAGAGTCTGAATGACAAGAAACCAGCCAAGTAAAGGTCTGGGTATTCCAAGCAAAGGGAAAAAGGAAACCACATGTGCTGAGATCCTGAGAAGGAACATGTTGGTGTGTTCAGGGAATGGCAAAAAAAAAAAAAAGGCCAGTGTTCCTGGAGTATAGTGAATGGGGGAGAAGGAACCAGGAGTGAGAATATGTTGAATGTTTTCATCTGCAGAATGAAACTTTTTCTCTTGAGAGTAAGATCTACACTGAGAGTTATAAACTCAAGACCATAGTATCTGATTAATATATCTAAAAGATCTCTCCTGCTGTTACCTTGAAACTGAACTGTAGAAGAGTAAGTGTGGAAATAAAGAGACCAAAGGGTTAGGATCTCTGAAAAGATAAAACAGTTACGACATGGGAGAGCAGCCTCCACCTCAACCCCATTCTCTAACCTTTTCCAGACATAGGTGCATACATCAAGCCAGAAGGTGACTGGACACAAATGTGACAATAAATGTAAGAACTAATTCATTTTGAGTGAACAAGAGTGAGTCCCCAGGCCCAAAAGAACTAAGATGTCTTTTAACAGAGTCCTACGAAGCAAATGAAGACAGCTAAATGGGCGTGAGTTCTTTAGCAACTTTCAGTCCCTGCTGACCAGCAGCAGCTGTTAAAGGAGCTATCCAGGGTGCTGGACTGTGTCACCCTGAAGCTTTCTAAAGCCAGATAGATCAGGCTCTGTCATACTTGTAGGACCTAAGGTCCCCACCACATTGACCCACAGCCAGACTCTACCCTGATACCATGTCTTCCTGGTCAAAGATCACCTGTCAGTCAATACCTGCCTGGGACATGTTTGTCTGATTGAATGATGAGCAGCTTCTGTTGGCATCTTATAGAAAGAATATAAAATGGCAACATAGCTAGTGGAGTATAGGTAGGCCTGGGCCCCCTCTGTGACACATGACCTTCTGAAATAATAATGAAAGAGAAGCAGTGAGCTCAGTGAAGTCCTTTTCCCTTGAAATTATATTCAAAGGTAGTATCTGGCTGCTGAAGCTGCAACCAGATCTGCTTACATAACTCATCCCAGAGTCTCTGTCTAAAAAGCATCTTAAGGAACATACTTCTATGCCTACAATGATTAATAAATTCATAAAATATCCAATTTCGCCCCTTCTGATTTAAATAGCATCCTTCACTTTGTTTTTTAAAAAGAATGTGTTTCACTGGAGGCCATTACTCAATCTCTTAAGTAATCAAGTTTGTACACTAAGTAGTGGATGAAAATTTGTATGCTTTCAAGCCAAACACTTTACCTCTTCAACCAAAACACTTAGAACACGAGAATAATCTGATGTACACTCATTTCTAGCTCTCTTCTTAAGTAACAAAGAAAACAGGGAGAGCTGCTGCATCTTCAGAACTTCCCACCTACGTGTCAGACCCTTCACCATCCTTAAATGTGTTTGAGGGGCAGTGTGATTTATAAAGAGTCAAAATTTCAGCAAAAACATTTTAGTTCCAAGTTATCAAGACTATGATGAGAAAGCAGGACTAGAAGCCCTTAAACTTGCTCTGGTATTTTCCTTTTATACACACACACAAACAAATCAAATACAGGGAAACACCTGTAAAGTAAAGAGGAAATCAATTACTTAGTTTTTACATAGCCTAGGATTAAATCCATGGCCCAGAAATGTCTTTGTCAAACAGTACATTAATTTTGTTCCTTTTTATGCACAGAATTCCCCGCACTCTGCCTTTCCTCCTGGTCTTCGCTTGTGGACTCACTCACACGGCTGGACATGTATTCCCTCCTTCTTCATCATTCTTCCTTGACATACCCTCCAGACTTAATCAGGAAACCTCTGAGAGCCAGACTCAACCACCAGCAGGACTGAGTGAAGTTCGGATCTTCCAAACTATGAGATGCTGCCTTCACCTCTATCTTGGCACTGTCATCAAATTTCTGGTTTATTGCTCTGTATGCCCCTCTACCTCGCAAGTTCTATGAGGGTAGGGACCAGGTTTCTCTATCATTGCATCTCCAGGGTTTTGCACAGGGCGTTGTTAGTAAAGCTAGTCAATGACTAAATGAATGAATAAAAAACTGAATAATTTTAAGGTTATTCCCTAAATCTTAAAGTTAATAATTCTGCCTTGTTTCTAGGCTTCTTCCAGAACTTTGGAATCAATATTCATCACATTTTAAAAACCTAAGATAAGTAACTTCACACTATGATACATAACAAGTGTCTAAAACCAAGTGGAAATTGCATTTTTAAATGCTACAGTTTTAATGTAATTCTACTAGCTGGTCTGCATGTACAAGATAAAGATAAGATTATATATACATACATATTTCTTTTTAACGATCAAAGAGTAAGCAAATTTTTTTCAAAACATTTGAACTTGAGATAATGCCATAGCAATGAAATATCTCACATTGTATTCATTGATATTTATAAATACATTTGTCTTCTGTTTTTTTCTGTTCTTAATGCTTAATGACAATACTAAATGTTATGGGATTTTATACAATCATATCCTAAACACTGAACAAAAATGATGCAAAAAATTTGTGAGAGTATTGCCATTGTTTCTTGGAGAAAGATTATTTCCACTTTCAACCCTAATAAATTTACATTTATAACTGATATTTTCATTTCTTATGTTCCTCTATCGTTTTCCTTATCTTTGTCATACAGGTAGCACTTTATCAATTCTGACTTACTTTCTGATTGTATCATGAGAGCAGGTACATTCACTTCCCCAGATACATTTCCCAAATAAATTCTAAATTTTGTGGGATTATGGATTATGTCTTACACTTCTTCTTTTTATTTCTCTCAGAACATCTAATCAGGTATAGAGTAAGTTCTCGGTAAAATGTGAATAATCAAAACTTTAGGTTTAAAAACCCTTTTTTCCCTTTCCATAAATAATGGTATTTACATCAGATAAATAAACATTAAATCAGGTAACAGTAAATTATGGCCCACGGGCCAGGGCTAATTTGTTACCTATCAAAATACTCTATTTTATTAAAATAAAGTTTTATTAGCACATAATCACGTCCATGTGTTTACAGGGTCTCCTTACAGGGTACAATCCAGTTAAGTAGCTGCAGCAGAGACTGAATTACCTGGAAAGCCTAAAACGTTATTATCTGGCCCTTTACAGAAACACTTTTCAATGACCACTCCAAATCATTTGTACTGATGAGGAAATAGTCTAAGATCAATCTGCCCAATTGTGTAGTTAAACCTATCTACTAACCATACCTTCGTCAATGCTCTTTTACTGCCAGATTAAATACTTGGTGAAAACAATGGTATTTTAGATTATATAAAATCAAATAAAACCACAAATTAAGTGAGTTGTCAAAAGACCTCTAAGGGTTTATACTAACCTCAATCAAAATATAAATGTCATTTTTCTGAATTAAAATAATATCATCTAATAAAATTAAATAGCCTGTGTGCATATATATATTCATTTACATATGTTTAGCAGATGAATAATAAATATATTAACCTACATTTAGAATTTATACACACACACACACACACACACACACACACAAAGATTACTATTGACAATGTCATTAATTTTATAAAAATACCAACAAAAAAATCCATGTCTTACAGCAGAGTCGTAAAAGATGTTAAAAGCAATGTGTCAAAGAAAATGCTTTTAAAATGGACTGTGTTGACCTCACATGCTACTCAATTAAGATATGAACAGCTTTTTTAAAAAAAACAAGTCTCACTGGCAATGGAAGGAAAATTAAATACTATGTACCATCCCCCAGCTTTCATTCATATCAGGGCAGGAAAGAGCTATCACAGAAAGTCTATGAGAATCATTTCTTCAATCAGTGGTTATTAACTTAGCAGACTCTGGTTTTCAACAAGTTACTTAAATCTGGATTTTTGTAGGAGGAATCACATGAAAACTCCATCAGAAATATTCTTAGCATTTATATACTAACCTTCACTTAAGCTGTAAAGGTAAAGAATAAGAAGAGAGAACAATGTCCCACACTTAAGATAAAAAACAAATTCAGTTAGCCTAAACCTCTGTCAGATCTCTATGTTCCTGTCAGATAAAGGATATTTGCCACAGGTATTTTAGGTGGTAAAAATGATTAGTGTTTCCCTGGGGTATCTTATTATAATAGAGACACTTCTGGAGTAGAAATAAAGTATAGCTGGCAGTGTATTAGCTATAATTGGTAAACTATAGACAAGAAAAGGATGGAGGTAGGCAGGAAAATGTAACGCTACAGGGAGATATCAATAACTTTGGTAAAGATGATACATTCCCCATTACAAGACATCAGCCACTGAGTCAGCTCATAGCAAAATGTCCTGTCATCCATTGAGACAAGAAAGAGATGGAAGAGAGGAAGAGGAGAACAAGCTAAACTAGAACAAAACAGAATATTTCCCTGGACAAGGCCAGAATAGAAAGATAATTATGCATGGACAAGGAACAGCATACACCAGATCATATAGGCAAAGTTGTCTACCAAACATGAATATCCATCTACCATCCCCCAATCAGGGCATACACACATTTCTTTTTTCCTTAGCGATCCAGCTAGTGGCATTCCTCTGCAGAGTTGCTCAAGACTGTTTGAGTCTCGCCAAAGGAAGGAAGCAGAATTACTCAGCCTCAGCTACCCTGGCACACGTCAAATCCTCCTCCTGAGATCCTGTCTCTTCTCCACATTTCCACCAAAGATACTAGTGGCACCTACTAGGTATTCATGTTTTGAACAAATGGCTGATTCTATGTCTTCCTTCCTCAGTTGCTTTGGCTCTTAGGATCTGCTCGTAGGATCAAAAATAGAAGTCGTTTTCAACACACTATTACCTTGAATACTTCTCTTGAAGAAGGCCTTGCAGCCCTCACAGGACCAGACTCCATAATGGTAGCCTGAAGCATAGTCATTGCACACTGCACAGTAGCGAGTCTCCTTGGCAGATTCCATAGCCATACTTCCCTTGTCATTGGTACTGGCCAATCTCTCTCTGCCACCCTGGCGTCGATTATCTGAATTTGGCCTGGGGGGAAAAAAACAGTAAATCCATTAACATTAGAAAAGCAAAACATGCACTCTCTGGGAGATGCAGCAGCTCCACTTTATCCTGACATTTTGAAATAATGAATCATAATGTAAGCTAATCTTTCATTACCTCTTGCCGTCTGTTGCAGCAAAAGGTGTTGCCTATTACATTAACCTTGAGGGGAAATTGTTTATTGCAAACTTGATTTAAAAACACACTACCTGCACCAGAATATATTACCCAGAAAAATGGCAAAATGAAATTAGCTGGTTTCTAATAGACTTAACATTTTTGCAGGAATTTACAATTATTTCAGAACCATTTAGGGACCAATGCTCATTCCAACTCTAGACCACATGCAGGGTCTTTAGGAAACAGAGACAAAACATACAATGGCTGGGACATTTGGAACTCAGGCAAACTGATGAGCCACACAGAACACATGTCAGAAAAATAACAATTCAAATTTTTATGTCATTGCCACATAACCCTGGATATCAGTTTCCATAACATAATCTGTAATTTGAAAATACTGATTTTCAGTATTCAAAACTACTCTTTAGGAACGCATAGAGACTTAGCACAGTGGTTCATGCCTAGAATCCCAGCACTTTGGGAGGCCAAAGCAGGAGAATTGCTTAAGGCCTGGAGTTTGAGACCAGCCTACACAATATAACAAGATTCCATCTCTATAAAAGTGCTTTAAAAAAAGTAGCTAAGAACTGTAGTTCTAGCTACTTCAAAGGCTAAGGTGGAAGGATCACTTGAGCCCTGGATGTTGAGGCTACAGTAGGCTATAATCATGCCACTGCACTCCAAACTGTGTGACACAGAGAGACAATCAGAGGAACACAGGAAAAAAAATATGTAGAGAGACAATCAAAGGAACACAGAAAGGAAACTGAAAATGAACAGTAAGGAAATTCTAGGAAAACCAAGAAAATAAGGAAGTAAAATGCTTTAAGAAAGTGAAAGCTTTATGGAGAGAATGATCAATAATGCCAAATGGGGCAGAGACATTCAATAAAGCAAAGACTGGTTAAGTGAATTTAGATCTGACAAAGCAGACTCTTAGCAGGGAGTTTCCATAGACAGGCATAGGCAGAAGCCAAAATCCAACAGATGGAAAGTAAGGAGATGAAAATGAGGAAAGGCCATTCCTTTGAGAACTTGGAGAATAGGAAAAGATACAGCTAAGGTGGCAGCTAAAGAATGTAAGACCCAAGAAAATGAATTGTTTAGAATGAAGAGACTTGAGAAGGCCTCATGTAGACTGAAGGGAATGGGCCAGTAGAGAAGAAACATTGAAAGCACAAAGAAGAAGATAAAAAAATAAAGCCAAGAAGGAAACTAGAGCAGCTGGGATTAAAAACATAGGTAAAAGAAACTGCCTCAATGAAGACACCTTGAAGAAGACTGGAAGGAAGAAGGTAAGGAAGGTAGAGGAGGATGAGTTTGCATCTCTCACCTGACCAGGCATAGGAGTAGATGTCATGTTGGCCCAAGACTTGCCAGGCATTTGCAATCAAAGGTGGGATAAGAGCCCAGCACAGTGCCTGATGTATAGCTGGTACTCCATAATATATTTAAATGAATGGAGAGAGTGTTCAAAGTTGTATAAGAAAGACAGGCAGGCAGTTATTGAAAATATAGGTGGAGTGAAGGTTCCTATGAAATTTTCAAAAGAATCAAAATCCTAAGATGAGCTAAAATCGACTGATGATAGCACATCCAGGGTCTTTTGGCAATGAAAGCTCATGCTTCCTGCTTCCATTCCCCATGCAAATACCCAGACCATACTCACTTTCACTGGTCCTCCCCTTCACAAGGCCTGTCTTTCCTTTTAGCCCAAATTGTATAACCTTTCCCTGCCTCCTCACTCATTATGATGGTTCACAATTTTGTGGTAGTGGTTTTCAAACTACATTTGCCATAATATTCATAAAATATTGGCTCCTTGGGTTGAATACGTCTGACTTTGCCAATTTTTTCCATTCTAAATAACTTAGTTCTGAGGTTGGCAGCCTCAAATAGGAATTCTTTATTTTTTAATGTTCTTTAGAGAGCACTGGCTCAGTTTTCAATTCTAGTTCATATTCTGTTACCCATCTCTTTCCATTTCACCACTATACCGTTGAACCTGCCCCCATCAACCTCAAATCTTTTTATTGTTTGTTTACTAATATCTTATGCATGATTCAAGTCAGTAGGAAACAGCTATGAATATTTAACTGTAGAAGCTTAGTGCCTTTGGAGGTGGGAGTAGATATTTAGCAAGTATGAAATTGACAGATTCAATATATTATAAGCCTTATTAATTGTTGTATCTAGCTCAGTGCCCAGCACATAGCAGGCATTCAATACAAGTTTGTTGAATGAATGAAGGAACAAGTGAGTGAACAGAATATGATGGCCAGAAGTTCCAATGTGTCAAGTATCTACCCACCCATCCCTACATAATAGTACTATATTTTTTAAATTGTGGTAAGATATACATAACACAAAATTTACCATCAGAACCATGTTTAAGTGTTCACCTATTCAGTAGTGTTAGACATACTTACATCATTATGCAACGAGTCATTAGAACATTTTCATTCCACAAAACTGAAACTACATCCATTAAACACTCCATACCCATTAAACAGTAATTCCCCATTTTCTCCTTCCCCAGCCCCCTAGCAGCCACCATTCTACTTTTGTTCTCTGTTAATTTGATATTTCTAGATACCTCATTAAGTGGAACCCTACAGCATTTCCCCTTTTGTGTCTGGCATATTTCACTTAGGATAATGTCCTGAAGATCCATCGTCTGTATATACTACACAGATGATTTATCCATTCATCCATCTATAGACCTCTGGATTGCTTCTACCTTTTGGCTATTGTAAACAATGCTGCTATAACTATGGGTATACAAATATTTCTTCAAGACCCAAATTTTTAATTCTTTTAGATATATACCCAGAAATAGAATTACTGGACCATATGAAAATTTTGTTTTGATTTTTTTTAAGGAATCGCCAGTGTTTTCTACAGTGGCTGCACATTTTGCATTCTTATCAACAAGGCACAAGGTTTCTATTTTTTAGGTATCCTCTCCAACACTTACTCTTCTCTTCTTTTAATATGGTAGGCATCCTAATGAGTGTGAGGGGAATATTGCATTTTTATGTCACCTTTTGCATGAATGCCTCTCTTACCAGCCACTCCTAATCCCCATAAATTTGAAATAACATCCCTGTTCTGAACTCTCTAGCAGAATTTCTTACTCCTCTTCTGCTACTTACAATTATATCCTTCAGTTGATTCTCTTTCTTTTACTGTCTACAAAATTCCTGTGTCTTATTCATCTTTAAAATGCCATACGCTTAGAGTATAGTGCCTCACCTGGAATAGGGACTCAACAATATTGATATCAAATAAACTAATCAATGACTGAATCAATGAACTTATAGTTTTCACAATATAAATAGAATATGTAAATTTTTTATAAATATTGGTAGAAGATTTAATAGTGAGAGCCCATTTTCCTCACAAATAGCAAAGATGTATGCTGTTAGCAAAATGCCGTTCATTTACATTTTATCTCTAAGATGATCCCCAGATTACTGAAAATCAACTGCAGACTTTAGGCATACAAATAGAAGGCATCTAAAGAAGACAGGGAAACCATACAGTCTGTATTCACTACCTATAAAACAACTTTTTCAGCCAACTTAGAAATCCATGTATAAGCATTGTCACTTATCATTTTGGTTCAGACTTACTATATAAAGACTCTCAAAATATTATCAAAGAAAAATATAAACTAGATCAAGCTAAAAGGCACCTGGGATCTTACTCTGGGCTGCAAGACCCTGTGGCATATTGAAATAATATTCATGTTGAGTATCCATCAGACTATGTCTGATAACATAACTTCCTCTAGACAGAGAGCCGTGTCCTCAGAATACAAACTAACGCAGTCCCACCATGGGCAGCAGGAAGGAACAGACTAGGAGGTGTCCACGTTTGGACTTAAACCTGGCTATAAGGGTAGGTCAGGCACCAACCTGGGCTTCTCTGAGTACCTACGGCTAGATTAGTCCCAGCAGATGGGCCTAGAAACAGGTCCCCACTTCATCTCTTCCTGCTGCTCTCTATCTGGCCTTGGCCCATTGCACCTGTCAAAGACCTGGCATTTCTAGCCTCACAGCTCTTTAGTAGAAAGTGCCTATACCATGTCTAAGTCCATCCTTCTTCTTCTCCCTCAGCCTCAAAGGCCCTTTGTTTTTCCTTGTTATCATAGTACCAAAATGAATGTCTCTTTCTGGGCATATTGGCACATGCCTGCAGTTCCAGTTACAACAGGAGGCTGGGGCAGGAGAACCTCTTGAGCCCAGGTATTCGAGGATGCAGTGAGCTATGATTGCACCACTGCATTCCAGCCTGGGAGACAGAGACCCTGTTTCTGAAAAATATATGAAATATATTTTTTAAATTTATTTAAAAGACTCTTATTTTCTTTCTTTAAAAGACTCAAAATGTTTCAGCGTCTGCCTCCCTAAGGGGAGACCTCATAAATCTTAACCTTTATTATAAGTGAAGGTTCACATTGATTTTATATCCTGAGACTTTGCTGAAGTTGTTTATCAGTTTCAGGAGTTTTTGGGCTGAGGCGATGGGGTCTTCTAGGTATACTATCATGTCGTCTGCAAATAGAGACAATTTGGCTTCCACCTTTCCTATTTGAATACCCTTTATTTCTTTTTCTTGCCTGATTGCTCTGGCTAGAACTTCCAGTACTATATTGAATAGGAGTGGTGAGAGAGGGCATCCTTGTCTAGTACCAGATTTCAAAGGGAATGCTTCCAGTTTTTGCCCATTCAGTATGATATTGGCTGTTGGTTTGTCATAAATAGCTTTTATTACTTTGATAAACCTGACAAAAACAAGCAATGGGGCAAGGATTCCATGTTTAACAAATGGTGTTGGGAAAACTGGCTAGCCATGTGCAGAAAGCAGAAACTGGACCCCTTCCTGACACCTTACAGTAAAATTAACTCCAGATGGATTAAAGACTTAAACATAAGACCTGGCACCATAAAAACCCTAGAAGGAAATCTAGGCAAAACTATCCAGGACATAGGAGTAGGCAAGGACTTCATGAACAAAACACCAAGAGCATTGGCAACAAAAGCCAAAATAGACAAATGGGACCTAATGACACTCCACAGCTTCTGCACGGCAAAAGAAACAGTCACTAGAGTGGATCGGCAACCAACAGAATGGGAAAAAGTTTTCGCAGTCTACCCATCTGACAAAGGGCTGATATCCAGAATTTACAAACAACTCAAGCAGATTTACAGGAAAAAAACAAACAAGCCCATTCAAAAGTGGGCAAAGGATATGAACAGATACTTTACGAAAGAAGACATATATGAGGCCAACAATCATATGAAAAAATGCTCATCGTCACTGGTCATCAGAGAGATGCAAATCAAAACCACATTGAGATACCATCTCACGCCAGTTAGAATGGCGATCATTAAAAAATCTGGAGACAACAGATGCTGGAGAGGATGTGGAGAAAAAGGAACACTTTTACACTGTTGGTGGGAGTGTAAATTAGTTCAACCATTGTGGAAGACAGTGTGGCGATTCCTCAAGGCCTTAGAAATAGAAATTCCATTTGACCCAGCAATCCCATTACTGGGTATATATCCAAAAGACTATAAATCGTTCTACTATAAGGACACATGTACACGAATGTTCATTGCAGCACTGTTTACAATAGCAAAGACCTGGAATCAACCCAAACGCCCATTGATAATAGACTGGATTGGAAAAATGTGGCACATATACACCATGGAATATTATGCAGCAATCAGAAATGATGAGTTCGTGTCGTTTGTAGGGACATGGATGAATCTGGAAAACATCATCCTCAGCAAACTGACACAAGAACAGAAAATGAAACACCGCATATTCTCACTCATAGGTGGGTGATGAAAAATGAGAACACATGGACACAGAAAGGGGAGTACTAAACACTGGGGTCTATTGGGGGGAAAAGGGGAGGGCCAGTGGGAGGGGGAGGTGGGGAGGGATAGCCTGGGGAGAAATGCCAAATGTGGGTGAAGGGGAGAAGAAAAGCAAAGCACACTGCCATGTGTGTACCTACGCAACTGTCTTGCATGCTCTGCTCATGTACCCCAAAACCTATAATCCAATAAAAAATTTAAAAAAAAAAGAAATAAATAAAATGAAAACAGAAAAAAAAAAAATAAGTGAAGGTTCATCTATTTCTTTAGCAAAATTCCTAAGATATCTCATTTTTTGTAACATTCTTATCTTTTTCTCATTTAATTGTCACCAAACCTTTACTGTTTCTCATCTTGAAACTCTATACCCATTAAACACTTCATACCCTTTAAACAGTAATTCCCCATTTTCTCCTTCTCCAACCCTCTAATACTCAGATAGGCACTTTTGCTTAATACTCAGGTAGGAAGTTGACTGGTTTACCAAAAAACACATTAAGACGTTAGATGTCCTTCAACCTGACAGATGCCTGTAAAGATTCTCCAGAAAAAAATAGAGCTGAAGCTCAAATGAGAAATGAATGCATCAATGACAATGCAATTGCAACCATGAAGCAACCAGCGTGACTAAGGAACAAAAGAACAGCAGAGAAAAGGATGTCCAGAAGCATGAGAGACCATATGAAAACGACACGATGTCACTGCATCTATGGAAACAGGAAACTTAACTGCCTTGATCTAGTTTTATTTTCTACATCAACTGACTACTAAATATTTCAAGTACTGATACTACATATTCGACATAATTAAGAGGGATGTCTGAAGGTATTCATATTGGGTCTAGAAGTAGACTCTCTTGGACCAAGTAAAAACAGAGCATTATAAAACCTATTAGCCAATAAAATTTTCATTAATCAAGGAAAAGTTTACTCAGTGTAATCAAATACTGTTGTTTTTCCAACAATAAATAATGATACCAGCCATTCAAAAGGATTATTCCCCTGATTAGCCAAGCAGTTTTAAAAATTTAAGAGGCCTTGGTTTTTAAAGGAAATATTCTTATAAAGCCAAATTAAAAGAATCAACAGATGTCCACTCCCTAGAAATGTGGTTTAATTCAGTTCTAGTGTGATAACTTCATAAGGCTCCCTCACCAAATCAAGTCCCCAAAGCCATATGCATTCAAAATTTCCTATACTTGTTTTTCATGGCACTTACCGCAATTTCCAATCCTATATTTGGGTGATTATTGACAAGTATATGTTGCCCTAGTAAACAGTAAACTCCAAAAAGGCAAGAATCATGTCTCATTTGCTCCCAATTTTAACAAACAGACAGTAGGTCTTTGATATGGCTTGGCTGTGTCCCCACCTAAATCTCATGTTGAATTGTAGCTCCCATAATTCCCATGTGTCCTAGGAGAGACCTGGTGGGAGGTAATTGAATCATGGTGGCAGGGTTTTTTTTCTGTGCTGTTCTCATGATAATGCATAAGTTTCACGAGATCTGATGGTTTTATAAAGGGCAGTTCCCCTGCACTCACTCTCTTGCCTGCCACTATGGAAGACGTGACTTTGCTCCCCCTTTGCCTTCCACCATGATTGTGAGGCCTCCCCAGCTATGTGGAACTGTGAGTCCATTAAATCTCTTTTTCTTTATAAATTACCCACTCTTGGGTATGTCTTTATTAGCAGCATGAGAACAGACTAATAGAGTACTTAATAAATATTTGCTAAATGTACCTTCTACATGTAACCCATTACCAAATTTCATCAATTATGTCTTTCCTCCAGGGAGCTTTGCTGGCTCCAGGGGTTAGGTTACAGATCCCAAACTATCCCTATTATAGCAGAGATCTTTTCACTCCCCTAACTCAAAGCCTTCAGCAGCTTCCCACCACATAAGGGATAAAGCTCAAGCCCTTCGGTAGCTTGGAAGGCCCAGCATAACCTTCACCCTCATCTGCACCTTCACCCTCGTCTCCCCACACTCCTTCCCTTGCTCCCTAGGTTCCAGGTGCTACCACAGCTACTCCACAAACATATCCAGGGCCTCCCTCCCTCAGTGCCTTCTCCCTGCCTGGCTTTCTCATGCGGTTATAAATGAGTCTATTACTTTCCATCTTCATACAGTGGTTTGTTTTCTTTATAGCACACACTGCTCCCCAATGTCAATCCAAGCCAGATTTTAATGTGTTTACTTATTGTCTGTCTTCCCCAGTGAAATGTAAGCTCCATTTCAACCAGCACCTTGAGGAGACCTTGGCATAGAAATAATTGTTGAATTAACAAGTGGGTAAATAAACGACTGATGCAATGGGCAAACCCATCGCAGTGCTCTTCTCTGCCTTACCTATATTATACCATAACCTCCACTGTGGCAGGGATTGTGGTGACCTCACTTTCCATGGTCTTCCAGCTTATTCTTAGTGTCGGATACACAGTTGTATGATTAATAAATATTTTCTATCTGAGTAAGTGTATGGGCATGGTGAGTCCTCTGCCAATCCTCCCAACTCTATGCCTTCCACACCCCCACATTGCAAACCTGTCCTCCCACACTGCAGCAAGAGCCAGGCAGGGTTCTACCATGCAAAATGGACCCCTACTCACAGCCCTTCATGTCTCCTCCACTGCTACCCTAAGGTGTCAGAATCTTCTTTAGATGGTGGGCCCCAGAAAAGTAGCTTTAGCTTTAGTTACAGACTCACAGATTTAACTTATAATCTTAGGACATTCACGGGTCTCTTGAAGTCCATGAATGCTCCGCCCAAAAGACTTCAGAGTAAGACCCACTGGCCTACAGGATAAATGCAGTCTCCTTAGCATCAGCCCACTGTGACCTGGCCACTGTCTGCCTCCCCAGCCCTACCCTTCTCTGTGATGGTAATTTTATGTGTCACCCTGCCCTGACCAAGTTAATACATCTCTTGCCTTCACCCACACTCCTTTCTATGTTGGTCAAAAGGCAAAAACCTTCTGAGTGAAAATTACCGCTTCTCAGGTAGCAGCCAAAAAGAAAGTTAATTGTTTCTCAAAAGAATTCGCATATGCCCCTAGAGCATCATGTATAGAGCTATTCTGGCATCCTTCTCATCATGATATAACTATATGGCCACTGTGCGTCTCCAGAAAAGAGATCCTATTGTAGTCATCTTTACTTCTCAGTTTCTACCATGATACTAACAATGGCAGCCATTCAACAGATGGTTGTGGAATGACTAAAATTCTGTGTTCAATATTGTATGCCTTGCTTTCCCAACTAAGCTTTTTCAAGAGTATGGATACTGTATTATAAGTATTTATGTAACACCCACACACGGAGAACCATAAAGGTCCTGGAATTGCACTTTTCAGACAGAAAATACCCAGTAAATACCTAACGAATAAATTAATCAATAGAGAATTAAGAACAATTTTGCAAGAAGCATAGCTGAGACTGTTGCTCTGACGGAAGAATGTGTTCAGGTAATGAGAAGCCAGTTAGTGATGCTTGTATGTGTGCCAACACCTGAGTCCATCTGAATGTGGTCTCTTGTTTGCTTCTCTTTGCTTTAAATATCAGTATGGATGGACAGAAACTGGAAGTGGCTTGTGTCTGTGACCAGAACATACCTCCTGGGTATTTCTAATTGCTATGAACTTTTGTATCTATTTATTTTCCATAAAAGTAAATGTATGTTCTTAAAAAGAACTGATAAGAAGGACGCTACCTAAAATGATGGAGTCTGGGGAGGAAAATCCTGATTCTCTTTTTTAGAAAGCTCAAGGTAAATGAGTCCTGGGCCAGGGTTGAGCAATGCCCTAAACCATGTAGTAGCTGTGTTCTGGGGTATGCAGGTTAAAAACTATTTCCTGCATAAAAAATAGGTCCTCCTAACTTTTCATAAATTACTCTAGCTCCTTTATACTGTTTATCTGAAAACATAATACCTGTCTCTTATCTCATATTATCCATTTGGTAATATAATATTTATTTAATTTTATTTGTAATCATTGTGTCTTTTAGTTAATAAGCCAAGGCAGGTAAGGCTTGTCCCTAAAAAGTACAGAAGAAAATTTCTTCCAAAAAATAACTGGTGATATATGCAGTTCAGAGAAGCTCCACGAAATTATCTAGGGAGAGGGTTATGGCTGCTATTTCAGCATCTGCACAAAGATTAGACCACAACTTAGAGGTCTGGAAAACCTGGCATGACCCTTGGGTCTAGTAAAGAAAATCTGCAAGTGAGCAGATTTTCACACTAAATTGATGGTTGTGGCAGGCACTGTTTTAAGCCTCTTACATGGATTAATTCATTTAACCCTTGAAAGTACTATTACAACACCAGTTGTTTTAGAAATAGTAACCAAGGTAACCAAGGCACAGAGGGATTAGGCCACTCACCAAAGTTGTACAATCAGAAAACAGGGAGTCAAAGACCCAGGAAGTCTAACCCCACAGCACAGGCAACCGGAAGAGAGCAGGATCCTCGGGAGCCTACCCAAAGGGCTCACAAACCAAAGGCAAAGTATTTCACACCTGGAAACAAAGTCATTACCTCTGATCTCATCCTTAAACCCAGAAATGCTAAATCCCATTAGAAATCACCTGCAATTAGCTGAGTGTGGTAGCTCATACCTGTAACCTCAGTGCTTTGGGAGGCTGAGTTGGGAGAAATGCTTGAGCCCAAGAGTTAGAGACCAGCCTGGGCAACATAGTGAGATCCCAATTCTACAAACAATTTGAAAATTAGCCAGGTCTGCTGTGCACCCATAATTCCAGCTACTCAGGAGGTTGAGGTGAGAAGATCGCTTGAGCCCAGGAGATCAAGGCTGCAGTGAGCTGTGACTGTGCCACTGCACTCCAGCCTGGGTGAGAGAGAACCAACCTAAATGCCCATTGATGATAGACTGGACAGGGAAAATGTGGCACATATATACCATGGAATACTATGCAGCCATAAAAAACGATGAGTTTGTGTCCTTTGTAGGGACATGCATGAACCTGGAAACCATCATCCTCAGCAAACTGACACAAGAACAGAATATCAAACACTGCATGTTCTCACTTATAGGCAGATGTTGAACAATGAGAACATATGGACACAGGGAGGGGAGCATCACACACTGGGGTCTGTGGGGAGGAACTAGGGGAGGGACAGTGGGGGGTGGGGAGTTGTGGAGGGATAACATGGGGAGAAAAGCCAGATATAGGTGATAGGGATGAAGGCAGCAAACCACATTGCCATGTATGTACCTATGCAAAAATCTTGCATGTTCTTCACATGTGCCCCAAAACCTAAAATGCAATATAATATATATTTTAAAAAAGAGAGAGAGAGAAATTGTCTGCAATTATTTATTATAAGGACATTTTGAGGGCAAATGCTGATTCAATTTCTAATGCAAAGGTTGAGAACTCTGTTGAGTTCCATGAAAACAGAGTTAATGGAGCTGACAGTCATACAAGAGAATGGCTTGATGAAAGCCTGAATGTTTCCTAAAAGTATGATTACAGATAATATCTAGTTTAACTCGCAAATAGAAAATGATGCGTCATTAATGCTCATATATACAAGTTCTGAAATTCTTCATGCACAAAGAACATTAGCATTCACCATTCAAAATTTAAGGCTCTCTGTAAAATGTCAAGAGGCTTTCCCACTCACTTAAGAAAAATGTCTTCACCCCAAAATACAGGCAAGTGTTGATTTTTCACGCTAATGGGAAACAAGAATAGCCTGGCAAAAGTTCCCTAAAAACCCATTTAGTCTATATCTTTTTATCTTTTGTCAGTTGCTAATGTGTAACCAAATGACCCAGCTGAGTTTTATCACCTCACCTCTCCTTTCTCACCAATCTGCTCCAAGTGCTAATGAATGGTGAGATCTAGGAGCCCAGAGACACGAGAAAGAAGATACATGGATGATAGAAAAAAGGTAAGTTGAGAGAGAGAGAGAGAGAAAGAATGCTGCAGTTTGACACATCTTCTTTTTTAAAAAGCCTCACTTCTGGGCTAATTTCCACAGAAAGCATGGCACTATATTAGGAGACAGTAAGTTGATTTACCTGCAGAATTACTAAGAAATCCATTCATTTATTCAACAGTATTGAATGAGCATCTAGGGAAAGTATTAGGACAAAGGACAGATACAAATGGAGGAGTAAAGAAGTGGGGAGCCCAAGAGGAAGGTGACCAGAAGGAAGAGAAGGCAGTCAGCCGCTGCGTTGGAAAGCAAACCGCTCAAGGCAGAAGACCTTAGGCCCTTCGGAAATGCGCTACAGGCGAGAGTCCTAGACCCACTGACTAACACAGAAGTATAGAACTCCAAACAGGAAAACACACCTGCTTACACACTGGCCTCTGGACTGCTTTTGAATGTGATCTATAAATCATTTCATTTAAGATCCTATCTAAAAGATAGGACCAATATGTCATCACATAAAATTCCACACACACATGTCCAGAATTGCAAATGGAAATTTTTGCTACAAAAATTATTTGGGAATCTGTGTGTCATTAGGGATCACACTGCTGCCAATGAGATAAATTTTAGTCAAAAGTAAGAGGAGCAGACTATTGTGATGAAAAGTTCTAGACTGAGTCATACTCTAAAGTTCTAAACAGAAAGCTGCCAATAACAATTGCATGCCTTAAACAAACCATCAAACCTCTCTGGACCTCAGTTTCTTCATCTGTAAAATGAGAAATTACAACTGGGCTTCCTAAATTTCCCATCTGGCTCGACGATGGTGTGACCACGATTCTATCCCTTGCCTCCAACCAACAATAACATTTGTAGCCAGCTAGAATTTCTTCACCACATCCAAGAGGGCACAGCCCATTTTTCAAACCCTTTATTTAGAGAAATGAAACGGATAAAAGATGAGTTGGGAAGAGGTGGTAGCACTGCATTTAAGTCTTCTTAGCACTCCCATGACCGAGTAATGATGACAAATGGCCATGTCATCAGAAGAAGTTGTCAGTGATAGCCATTGTGTTTCTAATGCTGAAATGATTTTCCCACCAAAAAAAAAAAAAAATCACTTCTCTAAAATGAGGCATGAGAAAACAGACAGAGACAGGAAACTAAAGTAAAGGAAGGAACAGAGAAACAAAGAAAAGGGGGAAAACACTTCTATATACCTGACATATTCTTAGTTCAATGAACTCTCTCAATAATGATGGAAGTGAGAACTTGAATAGAAGAAAAAGAGCTGAGGTATCAAAGACAAACATAATTCATGCGTTGTGGCATTGCACAGCTTAGCACACATGGTTAGAAAGAGTCCTGCAGCAAATGAGTGACTCTGGAATGAAAGACAAGTTGGATATGGCATAAAACGAAGAGAGGTTCTTTTTTCCACAGAACAACTTCAGCAGTGGCAAGCCCAAATTCCTAAACATAATCACAGACCAGAAATTGTGACATCCCTGAGTAGGTGCTAAGGCACCTCTTCGATGTGAAAGTTAAAACTAAATCTTCTGGGTTCCTCTTCCTTGATTTTCCTGTGCACCCTACAGTAAGTGAAGCCAAAGAGCTCCCTATCCTTTTGCTGCTCATGTAACAAAGGAAAACAGTCTTGTTTACTTTTAAGAAGACATAGCAGAGCCTTCTGCGGTGCAGTTTGCAGACAGTGTCATCTGGAGACCCTGGGAACTTATGCTGGGAAATGTATAGAGCTGCAGTTATATTGATGTCATGGTGGGAGAAGATTGGGTTGATGTGTGTGATATGCCCTATCAAGGCAGCGATTCTACGAATTGTTTGGAGTTTTGGAGTTTGGACATGCTTTTATGACCTCTTTGACTTAGGGTAACACATACAGATTGCTCTCTGGGACACTTTAACCTCTTCCTCCAGATTCATCTTCTGTTCCTTCACCCATCTTCCATGTACTTTGCAGTCCAGCAGCCAATTACATGACATTCCCAAATCTGCCATGCCTGTGCTTATCCTTATGCCTTGGCTCATGTTTTTTCCTGCCAAGAATAATCTCTTCTAGCCCTTTCAAGTCTAGAGAAATCTTCATCACTTCAAAGTGAAGACTCAACTTCACTCTGCTGCCTCTCTTCTTCGCACGTCTATCTTCTCAGCCCGTATCACGCTGCACTGAAATCTACAGTTACACAGATTTTATACCTGTTAGACTAAAATCCCTGTAAGTAGCATCTAATAAATAGGAGGCAGCCAATACATCATCTGTATTTATTTAAGTTGAATTCAATTCAAATGAATTATGTGGAACTCATTCCATGATATCCCATGAAATAATTAAAAATACCTTGAGAGGTCAGTAAATCAGTCTTGATACGTGCCCAGTTACCTGCACAAAGTTCCCATAGGCAACAGTAGAGCAAAAGAAATTTCAAGTCTGGATGAGTCACTTCTGGTTTACTAGGATTTTCTAAACCACTATCTAAGGGACTTGGGACAAAGTTACATAATTTGTAAATAATTTTGTGTCATTTTCCTCATTTGAAAATAAGAATAATAGCATTTTCTCTATCTGGAGAGATGATGATATTGTATAACATTTCTGAAAAGAAGTTAAAACTCATGAAGCCAGATGCTTGATGCTAATCTTTAAAACCTGCTTTGAAGTGCATACATAGTAGTCTTTCAATAAATGGACTACACAGCAAAGGCTTTTAATCGTCATGCAATACTTGATTCCTCTCTCATGTCACATCCACCACGTTGGGAAATCTCATCAGCTTGACCTTCGAAGTGTGAATCAATACAAACTCTTGATATTTAAAGACATAGTGTTAACTTTAAAAATATAATGGTATTATAGTTGGGCTTTTAAAAATTGTCCTCATCCTTTGGAAGTGCATACAAAAATATTTACAAATGAAACATCATAGTTGAAGCTGGGTGATGTGTATGTGAGGGATCATTATGCTCTTCCACTTCTGTAAAGGTTTGAAAATGTCCACAATAATATGTCAGATCAGGTTATTCCTCTCTTTCAAACCTTTAACTGGATTTTTTACTCACTCAGAGTAAAAGCCGGAGTCCGTAGGAATCTGCCCCCTACATTCCTCTCCTTACCCATCTCCAACTTCTTTTTTTGTTTTTTGTTTTGCTTTGTTTTGTTTTTGAGATAGGGTCTCATTCTGTCAATGTGGCATGATCTCAGCTCACTGCAACCTCTGCCTCCTGGACTCAAGTGATTGTCCCATCTCAGCCTCCCAAGTAATTGGGACTATGGTGCATGCTACCACATCTGGCTGATTTTCTTTGTATTTTTTGCAGAGATGGGGTCTCACCATGTCGCCCAGGCTGATCTCAAGCTACCGAGCTTAGGTGATCCGTCTGCCTCAGCTGATTACAGGTGTGAGTCACCATGCCCGGCACCTCCAACTTCTTACTCTAGTCTAGCCACGCTGGCCTCTGCGCCTCAAACACACCAGGTGTGTTCCCACATCAGGGTCTTTTCCCTGCTGTGCCCTCAGCCTAAAATGCTTTTCACTAGGATATCCTCATGGCACTATTCCCACCTCAATCAAGACTTTGCTTAAATGTCACCTTTAAGCAAAGTCTTGAATAGAAACTTCTAATGGAACCTTTCCCAATTCGTCAGTTTGTCCCGTCAGGCAAATTGATCATTGGTTCACTGATCAATTCCCAGTGCTGATAACAGTACCTGGTGTAGAGTAGATGGTCAATGAATATGTGTTGAATGAAAAAATAAGCAAACTGGGTCAGCCACCCCATGAAGCTAGCTGGAGGTTTTACAATATCAATAGAGTGAGGTAAGAGCATGGGAGACAAGCCACCATTATCACTGTCAACCAGGCTGTCAAACTATGATTTCAATTGCTGCTTACAAGGAGGAAGAACAAGGATCCCATGTGGTACACAGGAAGTCAATGAAGTTAGTAAAGCAGAGTTTTCTAGAGGCTGAGGATCAAATATCCAGTAGTGAAGCTGCCCTTTTACTCTTCAGAAACATCTAGCCCAGGCCTCACAGCACAGGCTGGCACATTCTAGCCTCTGCCTGTTAGAAAAGAGCTACCTCTCATTTCTAGACACTATCCTCTCATGGTTTTGTCTGGACAGTAGAATCAGAAGCAACCTAAAATCTCTGAATATAAGACCCAAATTCCCAACCTGTATGTCATTCACTCCTATCTTCCTATAAGCTTTGCCCTTGCACAGAAGAAAATCAACTATATATCTTTATTACCCTTAAAGATGGTATTTATAACTTTTTGTTTTGAGCTCAGAAATCCATTTCCTGATGCTCCTGCTAAGTCTAAGCATGCAGTGCAAAGCATGACGTAAGCATGCCATGAACCCAAAGCCAAACCACACAACCAGCTTTCAATTCCTTCCCTCCCCCATCCCCAGGGCTCTCTGCTCAACCTGGTTCATGTCCAACCGGGGCAAAATCACTCAGCTGTTAGCTAGTCACCATGAAAGCAACCAATATCCTAAGTAACCAAGAACCCTGGAGAGCACATTTTTTTATTTATTTATTTTCTTTTTTTTTTTTTTTTTTTTTGAGATAAGAGTCTTGCTCTGTCACACAGGCTAGAGTGCAGCACCATGATCTCAGCTCACTGCAACTTCCATCTCCGAGGTTCAAGTAATTCTCCTGGCTCAGCCTCCCAAATAACGGGGGTTACAGGCACATGCCATGGCTAATTTCTGTATTTTTGGTAGAGATGAGGTTTCACCATTTTGGCCAGGCTGGTCTCAAACTCCTGACCTCAGGTGATCCACCTGCCTTGGCCTCCCAGCGTGCTGGGATTATAGGTGTAAGCCACCATACCTGGCCAAGAACACATTTCTAGGCCTCACTCTGACTCTTACTCCCAGGCATGCCTTCCAGTGTTACTCTGGGAGTTCTTTAATGACCTCATGTTAGGACCAAGTAAAAGGAAATATTTTGAGGACTTGAGAATTCTCACTTCCATTCCTTTTCCAATGGCTTCATCAAAAAGACTTCAGATCATTTTTCCCCAGAAAATGACACAAGTACAGTTATTTATCTGACATATATTCCACTAATTGCTGGAGCATTTCCTCATCTCACTGTCTCCTACGCATATCATTGTTCGTACCATAGCCTTGATTTATTTACAAACCCAACCATGTGTTGGAGAGCCCCATTCCCATGGCCCGGTTGTAGCCACGCATCCCTTGTACGCATGCCATCTCCAAGTCCACCAGAGTCAAGGTCAAGTTCTACCAAGTCAGCCACCCCCAAAGTGTGGCAAACTGAATGGGCAGAGGAGGGGGAGTGCAGCTCTCTTCAATGCTTTATCTAGATAGGAGGTTTACTTTTGTCTTCTAAATCTTTCACACTTCAAAAAACATTTCAGAGGTTTGTTTCTCTGAACTACTCTTTTCTGAAATCCAATTGAAAAGTAAGATAGTTTCCCCAAGACAACAAAGGTATTGTTTGTATAATACTCACAATCTTACTCATTCACAAAAGTTCACCTAATCCATAGTTCTTCTACAAGCAAAAACTTTTTTTTTTTTGAGACTGAGTCTTGCTCTGTCGCCAGGCTGCAGTGCAATGCCGTGATCTCAGCTCACTGCGACCTCTGGCTTCCAGATTCTCCTGCCTCAGCCTCCCAAGTAGCTGGGATTACAGACATGCATCACCACATCTGACTATTTTTTTTGTATTTTTAGTAGAAACAAGGTTTCACCATGTTAACCAGGCTAGTCTTGAACTCCTGACCTTATGATCCACCCGCCTTGGCCTCCCAAAGTACTGGGATTACAGGTATCAGCCACTGCACCTGGCCGCAAGAATTCTTTTTACCAGATCCTATTCCTTAACATTCCCCTCATACATTGTAATATTTTCTCTTATACTTTAATTATCCTTCTTTACAATTAGCAATAATTACAATTATCTGAATGACAGCAATGTCATTGTATGTTTAATCTAAACCTGCGTCTTCTATTATAATCAATAATCATGACAAAAATAAGCATGCAAATTCTACATCAGCATGCTTCCTTTCCTGGTAGAATAGCAGATGGGAATGGGCACCACAACAGTAAACCTCCAGGCTTCAAAAAATTAAGCCCATTAAACAGGGAGGCAACATGGCTAGGGCTGCCAGATTTAACCATAAAAATGTAGGACATTCAATTAAATTTGAATTTCAGATAAACAACAAATAATATTTTAGTATGATATTGCATGGAACATGCAAAAAGGTTATTTGTTATTTCCCTGAAATTCCAGTTTACCTCGGCATCCTATGTGTTATCTGACAAGCCTACATGTGGTGCTTCTAAGAGAAGGCAGCAGGGATGCACGAATCCAGCCCCAGTTACAGATCTGAGCTCAGGACGATCAGAAATCGTCACATGCTTAACCATACTTTTCTCATCAAAAGACAAATGTCTGTTTTGGACATAATTAGGCAACTTTGAGGGTGCGCTAAGTCTTGGACCAGGGGGATATCACATTAGGTTACTGTTCCTGTTTGCTAAAATTATGTAGGAGTTTACAAAGAAGAAATGCTGAAGTGCCTTCTGATTCACATAGCTTAGGTTACCAAAGAGAAACTCACTCACTTATTTTTTTTTTTTTTTTTTTTGAGAAGGAGTCTTGCTCTGTCATCAGGCAGGAGTGCAATGGTGTGATCTCGGCTCATGACAACCTCTGCCTCCCAAGTTCAAGTGATTCTTCTGCCTCAGCCTCCCGAGTAGCTGGGACTACAGGCACACACCACTGTACCTGACTAATTTTTGTATGTTCAGTAGAGACGTGGTGTCACCATATTGGCCAGGCTGGTCTCCAACTCCTGACCTCATGATCCACCCGCCTCGGCCTCTGCAAGTGCTGGGATTACAGACGTGAGCCACCATGCCTGGCCTCCCTCACCTTTAAGAACTCCCTGGCACAGCACCATGAGACATGCAGCTTTCCTTTCCTTTCTCACTTTCTCTCCACCTGCTGGAGCTCTCCTTCATGTAGATTCAATTAGAAAGTTTTAGCCTGGCCTTTGAGAAGATTTAAAAAGATCATCTTCCAAGGAGAAGAAATATTGACTTAGACAAAGTTGTCGTGGACCTAATCTTCCTGTGTTTAGTATTATCTGTCTTCAAGGAACCATCAGAATAAAGGATGCTGAGCAAAGTCTCTCAGTATCACCAGGGGAGTGAGCTTTGTTTTCAGCTCTTTAGTGGAACTAATTTTGCTGCAAGGATCTTGATAGTACTTTCAAAACCAGAAGAAAATACATTTTGGCCTTCAATATTTCACAGAAAGGAAAAGAAATGTGAAGGCCAATCTCAAGAAGTCCACATTAACTTTTTCTATCTCAAATTGTTTTTCTTCTACATGTATACAAGCCGTAAAATATTGATAATAAGAGCCTATTAATTCCTACATTCTCTCTTTACAGCATTGTGAATTGTAAGATTTTTCATATCTCCTTTTAAAATATTTTAAGTGGGAATTCTAGCAGTTCTTTGACTCATTTAAGAAAACCAACGTGAAAAAAAAATGCTATAATTTTGTTTAGTTATAAATTCTAACCTAATAAATACATCTCTACAAAATAGGTATGTCAAATCATCTTGGTGTGGTACACTCACAACCCATCAGCCACGCCTTTAACACATGTAATATAACACATATCACATTAGGTTACTGTTCCTGTTTACTACAATTATGTGGGAGTTTACAAAAAACAAAAGCTAATGTACCTTCTGATTCATGTAGCTTAGGTTACCAAAGATAAACTCGCTCACCTTTTTCTCTTTTCTCTTTCTTTTTTTTTTTTTTTTTGAGATGGAGTTATACTTCCGACATATGGGTCCATCAATTGCCATTCTTATTAAACTTTCATTTCATTTCCTGGAACAGTATTAAACTACAAGGGGAAAATTTAATAGTAAACAGTATATAACCAACATCCAGCTTAGTAATTAGTCTCAGAGAAGACACATGTTTTTCAACATGTGGACCAGGTAACTAAAAATGTCTATCATAACCTGGCTGCTAGATCAAGCACAGATCAGATTATTTTTTTAATTCTGTCAGTACTAAAGTGAAATATCTATAATGAAATAATACAAGTTCCATTTTCACATTGGTGATAGTGGACTAAAAATAGCACCCAACTGCTCCAGAAATCTGAAAGGAGACAGCATAAGTCTCCAGGGAAGTCTGGCAAGGTCATTCCTAACCTTTAAGCCCTGGAAACAGAAAAAAAAAAAAAAAAAAAAGAACAAAGAAAGAAAAACAAGGGAATCTTCAGTCTCAAAGTAAACAAGGTATAGTTATTAAATTAAGAATAAATAATCTAAATGGAAGTAAAGGAAGTAAGTCATCACTAGAGGACTAAAACTGACGTGGCAAACAGAGGTTAAAAATTCTCACATGAACCATATACCAATTAAACAGATGGCCCGTCTAGACAGGCATGGCTGGGCATTCACTTTAGCCATCATTATAATTTTGTAGTGACCATAATTAGGTATTCTATCATCCTGCTTTGCTTGAGCTTCTACTATAAATGCTAGAACAGTAACAACAAGTATGGCATGGTCTTATGCTCTTGGTGACCAGAGACTGGCCACGTCTCCATCTGTTAGGTGTGAGGTACTGGTCAGGAGTCAGAATAGAGGATCTAGTCCTGATTCTGTCTCTACCAGCTGGAAACCTTGGGGGAAGTTCTTTCGCCTTTCTGGACTTTGATTTCTTCACCTGGAAAATAAAAAAGGTAGGATTCCATCATGTCTAAGGCCCCTCCTGGATGACAATACTGTGATTTTATGATTTTATTTGTGCCAAGAGAGGACTGCACTAAGTGAACACTATAATTTTATCCAGATTTTAAGTTCTCAGATAAGTTTCACATGCAGAGAAATTCCTAAGGTTGCTATCAGCAAGTCTTTGTAGAATTTCATTTAATGGCTCCTAATAGTAGAAGGAAAAACATCCCCCTACTTAATGGAAAATTGTTTAAATATGCTGTTAGCAAGGATCATAAAAAGAGCCATTTTCCATAAAAATAAAGGCAGCAGCCTCAGGACACAGTCTAAGATGAAAGCATTGTCACAACTAAAATAAAGGCAAGGAATTAACAAACCAACTGCCAAGTGAATTGATCAGCAACAGAAGAGGTCCTGTCCATTTTTCTGCATAACATAGGTAGTTAGAAGCTTAAGCTCCAGAATCCAAATTCTTGATGTAGAATCCCTAATTCTCCAGTATGGTTGTATGACCTTGGGTAAGTCACTTGCCCTCTCCAAGTCTTAGTTTCTACATCCATAAAATGAGAATAACAACAGCACCAGCCTCTTATGAGCGATGTAAGGTTTAAACAAGATGATCATTAAGATTTTCGGCAAGGCACCTGGCACACTGTGTTCAAAAAACACTAGCTATCAGTGTCCTTCAAAATATTTATCTGATTAACAATTTACCCTTATTGTATGAATTCAATAATTCCGCTCTACAAGTCAGTAAGCACTTTTTCTGTCCAAGGAACTGGGCTGGAGCTCTCGGTTCCTCTTCACAACCTCACCTTCCCTCCTTTGTCTGGCTAAATCCTCATTCTTTTTTTTTTTTTTGAGACGGAGTCTCGCTCTTGTCACCCAGGCTGGAGTGCAATGGCGCGATCCCGGCTCACCGCAACCGCCTCCTGGGTTCAGGCAATTCTACTGCCTCAGCCTCCTGAGTAGCTGGGACTACAGATATGCGCCGCCATGCCCAGCTAATTTTTTGTATTTTTAGTAGAGACGGGGTTTCACCATGTTGACCAGGATGGTCTCGATCTCCTGACCTCGTGATCCACCCGCCTTGGCCTCCCAAAGTGCTGGGATTACAGGCATGAGCCACCATGCCCGGCTAAACCCTCATTCTTAAAACACTCAGTTGAAAGGGTCACTTGCTCCATTAAACAATTTTGACCTCCATATCAATGAACTGAGAACACCCACCTGGTTAAGTGCCTCTCCCCAATTTTCCTGGCTGTCTCTTTTCTATCATGATTCTTATTCTACTGTGTTTTTCATTGTCTGTACACTTGTCATCTCCTTCACTCAACTACAAACTCCTTGACAACAATGTTCCCTATCTCTGTATCTACCACCAAAGCCAGTACACAGTCAATGTCCAGTAAAGCTTGCTGAGTGAATGAACGTGATCAATGAATTCATCAATCTACGAAATTACTCTGATACACTCTAGAAGGGTGGTCCCCAACTTTTTGGCACGAGTTCCATAACCAGTTTCATGGAAGACAATTTTTCCACAGACAGAATGGGGGATGGTTTTGGGATGAATCCAGTGCATCAAATTTATTGTGCATTTTATTTCTATTACTATTGCATTGTAATATATCATGAAATAATTATGCAACTCACCATAATGTAGAATCAGTGAGATCCCTGAGCTTGTTTTCCTGCAACTAGACAGTCCCATCTTGGAGTGATGGGACTCAGTGACAGATCATCAGGCTTTAGATTCTCATAAGGAAAACCCAAATCCTTCACATGCGCAGTTTACAATAGGGTTCTCATTCCCATGAGAATCTAATGCTACCACTGATCTGACAGGAGGCGGAGCTCAGGCAGTAGTGCAAGTGATGGGGAGTGGCTGTGAATACAGGTGAAGCTTCAGTCGCATGCCCACTGCTCACCTCTGGCTCTGTGGCCCAGTTCCTAACAGCCCTCAAGGTCCAGAGGTTGGGGACCACTACTCTATACAGTAATAAAATATATTAAATAGATGGCGGAAACGACTCTATTTACTACTAAAATGAAAGGAATTATCTGGTAATTACAAGAAAAGTACCAGGAAAAGGTGCTATATGCACACAATGCACACTGAACATAAGCCAGGTGGAAAACTCACCTGACAGGGATAGCATTTGAGATGAACCTGGACTTCTGGGTAGAAACAGCCTAACAGAGATGGAACAAGAAGAAAGAAGGGTACATGGTACAGATGAAGATCACTATGAAGAACAGAAGTAGGAACATGCCATTTAAACACGGCTTTTCAAACAAGAGCTTCTTGGGGTAATAGTAGGAGACTGATTGGAATCAAAGTACAAGGGCTTGAATGCCACACCATGGAATATGCATGTTTTCTATGACTAGCCTGAGGGCTTTTACTCAGAGAAAGAACCAGATCAGTTTTACATGTATATACACATATATATGTATACACGTACACACACGTATATAACTTTTACATACCTACACACATAGATATAACATGTATGTCAGATCTCTATATATATCTCATCTACATATATATATACACACATATATATGTATACACGTACACACACATATATAACTTTTACATACATACACACATAGATATAACATGTATGTCAGATCTCTATATATATCTCATCTACATATATATATACACATATATATGTATACACGTACACACACATATATAACTTTTACATACATACACATAGATATAACATATATGTCAGATCTCTATATATATATCTCATCTACATATATATATATATATATACACATATATATATCTGTATATATACATATACACTTTAGGTAGTACACTCTACTGGCTTGCAATTAATTAGCGTTTGAAAGTTCAAAAGCTGAAAACCAGTAGAAAAACTCCTAACAGCGAAAATAGCAAACAGACCCTGTGTAGAGAAAGGCAAGAATGACATGACAGGCATCTCAGGGGAAACTTCTCATCAGTGTTTTTAAGATATCCCAGAAAATGACTGGTGCTGCACTGTTGTCAACAACAGTCATTCAATATAAAAACTCTAACAACAGAATGTTTCTATAGTTACTTGATAACTTTGCTAGCTATTCCCTAATATCAAACACAGACTTCTTAGAAAAGGGTTGGACCTCATGATAGAAAAGCAGCATTGGTTTCATTGATCACAATTGCTGGGCATCAAAAACAAAGAACCAAGACCCAGAGAGCCCTGGGCCAGGGGATTGATAATCCCTCACAGTATGGAGCCCAGAACCTATTAGTCAAGTAGCATGGGCACTAGAGAATATCCATGTTCACTTGTCACCCAAACACTTGCATTTATACATGTTTCTGAGATTTCAAAGACTTGCTTACTGCTGCTTATTCTGAGTAGTCACATTTCTGAGGAAATGAGAGGGCTTGAGGACTGAGGACCAGACAACCATGGGCTTCTATGCCAAGCTGGAGCGCCTGAATCCCACTTCCTTCATCCATAAATTCGTCTTCTACAATGAAAAATTGGAGTGGGAAAGCATTAAAAACAGTGTTCTATTTGTGGAAAGGATTTTGCAAATACATCAGAGGGAGGACACGAGGAGAGCTTTAATTGAGTCTTCTTCCACATTTAAGACTGGTTCAAGCATTCAGACTTATAGAACTTTCCAACCATGCAACTGGAAATTTTATGCAGTCAACCAATTGTACTGATATTTGGGAATTTATAGTTGTATCAACATATCCAGAGGCTATGGCTACTACTAACAGTCTGAGTTGGTGGCAACTCTCTGCAGAACCAGAAAGAAAAAGAACCCGATGGAGGGAAGACTTGAAGGCTTAAATTACCTTCAGTTATCTAAACACTTAACAAAAATCTAATGATGCAGGCTAACTGGCACAGGTGTGTGTTTGTGTCCATGCTTTATTTTGCTTCTTACTTTTATCTTCATATCTGGTAGCAAAATCTACATCTTCATACCTTCAATCTGCCTTCTTTGTATGTATTGCATATCAAATATAACAGCCTGTCTTGAAACTTATTTTGGAAAACTGAGGAATAGAAGTGAAAGCCTGTCATCTTTCTCCTCAGCACTCCTTTTACCCTTTGCTTCTGAAATCCAAGAGGCCCAAGGAATGAAGCCTTAGAAATCGAGCAGACCTGGCTTTGAATAGTGCTCCCCATGGTTAGAACACAGCAGAACCCTGGGACACGCCACTGGTCTCATGTTCCTCCATGTCTCCATCCTGAAAACTTAGATGGAAATGTCCTCCGTCTAAAGTCATAGGAAGAGTAAATGACCTACCACTTAGAGATGAGCTGAGAAACTGCAAATCAATGAAAAAAGCCCCAAAAGTTGTTTTGCTTGTTGTTTTTCGTGATTACTGATTCAAGCTTCAACCCAGAGCAATTGTCAGAACTGCTGAGATATGGCCTGGGTCTCTGTAGTTTTTTAATCATCTGGGTGATTCTGAAATCATCCTTGATTTGGATGTTCCAACCAATGTGAAAAAGACACCCTTGTAGGTGCTCCCTAAGTCCGAGCTTCCAACTCTTTCTTTCTTCCTGTTGCCGTTTTTCCAAATCCTTGCCTTCTGTACATCATAGCCTCTTCAAAAGCTGCTGACCTCAGCGTCAACTACTTCCCTCTCCGAGAGTGCTTCAGTCCAAAATACTTAATGCCCCTCACTCTTTACATTGATGGATTAATTTTTACTGATTTTGAGTGTCTTTGGGTTTTTGTTGAGACAGGATCTCCCTGTGTTGCCCAGGCTGGTCTGAAACTCCTGGGCTCAAGCATTCCTCCCTCCAGCTTCTCAAAGTGCTGGTATTACAGGCATGAGTGGCTGCACCCAGCCAAATTTGAAGGGTTTTTTACAGTTGTTTTGTTTTTCTAGCACAGTACCTGGCATGTAATAAGCACTTCAAGAAATACTAGTTTCCTGCTTCCTTTTGGTTGCAGAAGTTTAATGTCTAGTCACAATAGGGTATTAAAGTTAGTCACTTGAAGGCAAAAAAAAAAAAACAAATATAGGGACATTCCAGACTCAAAGAGAATTCCCACACTCACCTTCTTCAGGGTACAGTTCTAAATTCCCTTCTGAAGCAGTAATAAAAAATAATGGCTTGCTATGTGCCAGGAACGTTATAAGCCCTAGACTCTATGAATATTATAAGCCCTAAACATCCATGTTTAGTCCTCACATCATCCAAAAGATGCAGCTTTTACAGATGAGGAAACTGAGGCACACAGCTAATCAGTTTGCCAGCGATTACAACTAGACAGGAGTCAAGCCAGGATAGAAACATAACTATTGGCTCCCAGACCTGTGCTTTCATCAGTCTATTACACAGAATCGATTCTCACTACTCATGGTACTCACACTGCACAAAGTCGTCTCAAACACTGAATTAGCAAATACTGAACCACTACATTGAGGGGGAAACAGGGTAGGTTCCTGGGAGCCTTTGGTCACAGCATTTTTGCCAACTCATTAATACATAACCTTTATTTACATGTTTTCCTGTTCCCAAACACTTTATTGAATGTATACCGTTGATTCTCTATCATTGAACTCATGACTATTGTCATTCATGCCTGAACAAAGCTTATCAAATACATATTTTCTCTCAAGACACATCAGAGCCTTGTTGCACTTAGAATCCCTAGACAGCACTTCAGGCCTATGCTTGGGGGCCATTTTAAACAGCAAAATCATCAACATGAATTATGAAAATGCAAAAATCATTACACTAAGTAGATCACAAAAGGGACACTTGTTTATAGTCTGAGAAGTCAGCCTTGTTCAGCCTCAGCTGGGAATGTATACGTCAGATAATTCAAATTTTTTTGCCATTCCACACATGTCTGCAAAAGACTGAGAAAGCAACTTGAGTATTCACTGGAAAGTTACAAACAAATATGAGTAAGTCAGTGATTTTGCAAATGCAAAATCTGTGAATAATGACAGCCGACTATACTTGGAATGCCGTGTAGAGTCCTTTTCTACTTTTGTTCCTGAGAAAGAGAGATTCACAAACTTCCCACATTCTTCTAGTGACATGTAATGATCCCTTCCTAAATGGCCTCTCTCCGAGCCAACAGACTGGGGCAAACCATGTCACTGATGCTTCCTGCCCACCACCATCCATTCATTCAACCAAGTTTCTCCGGGCTTACATGTGCCATGCACTTTGCTAAGATCCTGAGAGAAATGCAGCAATGAAGAAGACATGATTTCTGTTTGGACCAACGCTCAGGGATTCCTCCTATTAGAAATCAAAGAGGCTTCTGAAAGCCCTACAGTTATTTTCCCTGTAACTAAAGAAAATAGCTTCTCAATGTAACTAAATTATATCTCATATGCAAACTGGAATATACGCCCTTTCACTCTGAATTGCTTGAACTATTCCAGGAGAAATAAATACAACCGTTTGTAAGGTCTTCCAAAAAAGCAAAAGCCAAAGTCACCATAAAGAACCTTGAAAAACAATTATGTTTCTGACAATGTTGCTTTCGAAAGTGTTACCCCCCCAAAAAAAATCATCATTGAAAAATCCCTTTGTCATGTAAGTAAGATTAATGATGAATGAACTGAAAGTTCAAAAATGAGTCTTTTTGTTGATTAAGTGGGGAATTACAGTTAGCAAAATTGCCTTGTACATGTTCACATGGATCCAGAAACCAAGTCCACTGGGAGACAACAGTCAAGACTACACTGTTAGTTTACACATGCATAAGAGTCTGATATTAGAATCTCTTCCATTCATGCTGTAAGATTTCCCAACTGCTGTTGCATGAACTGCTGGGAATTCAAAACCACACTTTATATAATAGAAGCCCTCAATGAATGTCTCAATTTGGAATAACGTAGCCAAATGAATGAATGAATGAACTTTCCAAGAAATTCTACTAATTGAAACGTCTTCTTTAGTTTGTCGAAGTTTCTATCCTCAGAGACAAGAAAAACATCGCTGGCTCAAGCCTGTAATCCCAGCACTTTGGGAGGCCTAGGCGGGTGGATCACGAGGTCAAGAGATTGAGACCATCCTGGTCAACATGGTGAAACCCCATATCTACTAAAAATATAAAAAAATTAGCTGGGCATGGTGATGCGTGCCTGTAATCCCAGCTACTCGGGAGGCTAAGGCAGGAGAATTGCCTGAACCCAGGAGGCGGAGGTTGCGGTGAGCCGAGATCGCGCCATTGCACTCCAGCCTGGGTAAAAAGAGCGAAACTCAATCTCAAAAAAAAAAAAAAAAAAAAAGAAAAACATTGCTTTCTGAAATTTTTAATCTAGTTAATACCACTCTGAGTTATTAAGGCATATTCTTATACTGGCTGAGGTAGGAACTTTGTTGAACCCTGTTCCAAATTTCCTTAAAATAACACACGAGCCAGGTCAATAAAGAAATAAACCAGAAAATGTGAAGGGAAAATATCTGAGAATACACAGATGGAACAACTAAAACAGAAAAGAAAAAAGAAATCTTAATAGGAGAAAAGAGGCCAAAAACTATTTAAACGGAGTTTAAAGCTTCTATGTATTAGAAAGTAAAGCAAATGAAAGAAGAAAATATGAGAATGGACTCAAAATTCTAAAAGACTTGCAGAAGAAAGAGGAAGTACATCAATGCAAAGAAGACTATTTCTAACATAATTTAATTGCAGGAAACTAAAAGAGAACATTGTCTTTTGCTTTCAGGGCCGTAAAAGAAATCCCAAGCCTCCCAACAAGTCAAGGAGCCAAGAAAACTGCCCAGGAAGTAGTGCCAGGTATGTGCAAGTTGGCTGCTGGGGCCCCTAACTTGCCACTGTTTAGGAACAGGCAGAATGAGCCCAGGACCGAAGGATGGAAGACGGGACTGGAACCAAGGATGGTGGACCTTAGGGCCCGGCCAGTTCTACTGCTTCTGAGCTGGAGATGAGAATCTGAATGATAAAGCGACCGAAGTCTTTCATTCTTCTTGGGGTTGACAACATTTGGGGAACTCTCAAAAAGACTCCACCTAAGCTTTTCAAGGGCTCATCTGGAAATGTCTAGTCCTGAACATTACTTAACTGATTTTATTAACTTTAAGTGAACTTTTACAATTTTCCCAAGTGTAACTCATAGGGTCTCCAAAAAGTAGACATTACCAAACAAAGAAGTCTATTATCTTATTAAAGATGATATATTTATTTAAAGTAGATGTTATGGAACAAACTAATTTATCCCTCTAAATAGTTCAGAGGAGAGGCAAAAAATTTTCAGTCTTGCTTGGAATTTGGGGTTCTTTTAAATTTTTTTGCATAGCAATTATAGGCACTTAATAGGTTTGTGATATTAATATTATTGGTAATAGCATTATTAAAAATTTCAGAGTATTAAATTAAAATTACACAACAATGAAACAAGTAGATTTAGAGGATTTGATTTCTGTATTGGATGAACATCTCCAGGCTGCACAGTAGGCATCCAGAAATACTACCTATCCAAACTGAGACTAACACTTCATTTCCATCATCATCATTGACATCATCCCACTCATGGATCGTTACCAACACCATATGACTTACAAGCGGGTTGTAAGAAAGTCATACTTGTTCTTATTTGCCCACACTTTTTGAAATTATTACTTTATTCAACACATAAAATTTTGTCGGTTAGGACCAAAATAGTCTCTCTATGCTTCCTATTTTTAATAGGGTCTAAAAATATACACATAATTTAAAATGCTATTGATTAATGCAAAGCTTTCTTCATAGTCCCTCATGATATTAGCCAAGGCAGAGAACTCAGCAATTATGGTTTCTTCCCTCATAAGATTAAGAATATTATAAAGGTGCTCCCCATAACCTCCAGCCCACTTAAGTCCTGGGATTTCAGAGATTAGTATGAGTATATTTTAGAGACAGAGTAGGAAACAGCTCAGAAACATATATATATATATATTTTAGTGACATTACACGTCAATTCAATGGCAGAGTTTAAAATACAAAACTCCTCAGTAACTTTGATGAACTACCTCCTTTCCATGAAATCCCTTACACTTTCGCTTTGGCTGGTTTGCATTCAAGTGGCAGTATTTTTTGGATTAATAAGGCATCTTTCTCTGGGGTATGCATCTGGTTCTAAACAATTGTAGCCACTCTGTTTTTCTTTTTTAGATAAGCAAACTGAGACAGAATTAAACCAAAAGACTAATTTGCTCCTCTCCATTCAAAGTTGTCTGGAAAAGAAAGAAACACACTTAGCACGCTGCTCTCTCTACTGGTTTCTTCTAAAGTTACATTAAAAATAATAATGAAGTCACAGGGAGGGGTTAAGATGTACTAATTTCGTGCTGAGTATGAATTTCAGAAAAATATAATTAAAAATTCATATATTTCCTTATGTAAAATTGTTTTCACATAATCAGGGTTTTGACATTTTTAAAACATATCTGTAAAATAAATGTTCTTTCTGATAACCTGATAAGCCAGGCTGCAGATAAATGTTGCAGATAGTGATAAAGCTTTTACTTAAATTTGACTTCCACAGAAAGATATTTTATATCACCATCATTCCATATTTATAACAAAATTCCTGACCACTTAAATCTGTTTTTTAGCCTATGAAAGCACCAAAACAAATATTAACATGTGAATAAAATAGTAAAAAAACCTAGTGCTTGTTTAGCTTCTGTACCACTTTCACATATACAATCTCACTTGACAAAGTTACTATTGTTTCATCATTAATGATAAGTCTGGCATCTTTTCTAGTTTTTCCTGATATCTATGTTCCTCCCTTTGGCAGGTTCATACACCTGTCTTACAGATCCTTAAAACTATAAGAAACCAAAATTCTCAAACCTGAGAATTTTCCCAAATTATGAATGTCATAGCCTAAATATATTCACAAAAGTAAATAACAACTATAGCCAGGGATCCAAATTAAATGAGTGTGAGAAAGAAGATTAGAATAAGTGGCAATTATCCTTCAGGAGCTTTCTTCCAAATAGGTACAAGCCACATGGAGGAGGTGAAAATGAAATGGGGATTGAAGATGTGATTCCGTTTTCATCTGAAAATACGTTCATTCATGAGGGAATATGTGATTCTTTGTACTATTCTTAGACCAGCACAAAGTGCCAGGTAATCAGTAACCATTTAAATTAACAAAAAAAAGTAAGATCAGAAAGAAAGGGGGCTGAAATGTTACCTAAGTAAAAGAAAAAATGTATTGGAAACTTGAAAGTCACTTAAATCTCGCTTTGGAAATCGGTCTCTGTTCAAAGATAAGAAAGAGTTTTAAATGATTACCAGCGGACAAATTAGTTGTCCAAAATATGCAGATGGACAGGATACAAATTAGCAGGGCATTGGTTTTGAGACAAAAGGTTTATATATTTGCCAGGTTTTTTGGAGAAGTGAGTCTAATGTTTAAGAATACTGATTAACAAAACTGAAATAAGCATGCAGCATTAAATTCCTAATTTGAACTTTAAAAAGGATAGATAATATAGTTAAGCATTATCTTTAGTTTTATTTGAAGTTCCTAAGTTGTCTGAACTCAAAAAAGGAACCCAGGATAAGATGACTCCCCATTTCCTTCATCATGAAATTTGGGGTAACATCTTGCAAAATTTCAGCTTGCCAAGTAACAAATTTATATTAACAATAGTTTGTTGGGACATGTGACAATCTTTCTTATATTATTATGTGCCCAGAGAAATTTTATCTATTACAGTTCTTCACACACAGATATGGCTGCAGATTATGAAAGAAATGGAAGAAAGTAACCATAGCATCTCAAAGCTAAATGATGTGACCCGCACGTAAATTCTCTGAACATCCAGTATGACACTCAGGAGGACAGTACAAATAAAAAAGCTAAGAATCACATAGTAAAGCTTAGCCGAACTGACTAAAGGCACCAGCCTAATTTGTAAGGTAAAAATAAGAATAATCAAAATAGCATTTTGGTTTGTATAGATAAAAACAACTATACAGTTGCCTGATTTTTTATTTTCCACTGAATATATAATATTTTAGGCCATTAGCTCTCTTTTTCTTTGAATTCAATCCACAGTAAGAAATACATTTTACATCACAATCAGCACACAGAAGCATGTATAATTAAAACAGATTTTCAGGAAACAAAACTTATCCTTACTAAATACCACACATTCTGATATTTTCTATTATATTCCTTTCTGTTTTATTCCTTTTAAAAGAATATCCTAGACTCACTAAACTGGTTTCATGACCCTCTGGGTCATGACAAGCAGTTTGAAAATACTGCTTTCAGTCTCAAAACTTTTGATAACTACTTAAGAAACGTAAAGTTCCCTAAAAGAGGCTAACCGATCCTTTCCTTTACACTCAGAGTTACTTAAGCAGAAAAACTAAGAGGGGAAAAATGCTAAATAACATCTGTCCTTATGAAGAATTGCATAGATCCTTCTTTTCCTTGCTGGTTAATAAGAGGCAGAATTCTAACAACAGAGGAAAGACTTTCCAGGAAACAAAACACAGGAAAAACTGAAAATTTCTAAAACTGAATTTCCACACAGAGTCCTATTTTTGTAAGTTTTTTTTTAAACTTTTAAGTTCCTTGTCTTTTTTATTATTCTAAGAGTATCTGAATATCATTTGATGCAAAAAAAAATGTAAGATAGGGCATATTACACTGATACTGCTTATCACTGGGATGATGAACAATTTTGAAAAAGATGTGATCCCCTCTGTATTTGACCAGATTCACTTCGTAATTATTAGCAAGGCAGTAAATAATCCACCAAGGAGCAGTCTCATTAGTGCCCATTGAAATTCAGTGGCATTAATTTGCAATAAAAGAACTGAAAATTAAATAGGAAAAAATGGTTTCTGGATTCCATCATAAGGTTATGGAATTCACATCATACCAATGCCTTCCTTCACATCAAGGAGTTTAGAATGTTGTGTGGAATTAGACTTAATAGCTGTATTTTATTCTTCCATTTAAAAAAAAGGTGGGCAGAAGAAATCCTTTCTCTCTATTTTAATCCTAAATTAAAAGAAGTAAAATTAATTTGAAATACGCCAACTTTTAAAAGTTTTGTTCATTGTTTGTCTTTTATGTAAAGACAGCTTGAACCTGTGTGGCTGTGGGATGTTCTAAATTCCTCTAAAGTGGCTGAAGATGCACGCTGGAAACCCCCAGAATCTGCCCTTCAGCACCTTCTGGGACCAACCTGCACCTTAGTCCCCTTCTAAGATCCTTCTGCTATAAAGATCCCTGGAAATAGAACACTGAACAAAAAATGGTCCACAGCTTACAAAGCAGAAAGATGTGGGGACACCAGTCCAGACACCAGTGTACAGTTGGGAAATGCCTAATTCTGCACCAGCCATGTGGTGCCCTGAAGCTCCCAAACCCAGTCCAGGGTACACCTGTCCTGTGGCCACCTAGGCAGGTGTTCACCGGAAACACCCACCTAATCCCTCTGCAGGCCCATCAGGAAAAAAAAAAAAAAAAAAAAAGGAGAAACTGGACAAGGGAAAATGGGAGGAATGGGAGAGGGAGACAGAACAACTCTTGTTGGAAAAAAAAATTAAAAGGAGTATACAAAACCTTCACATCGAAGTCACAAAGTGTTCTCCCATGTCCTGGACCGGCCGCGCTCCTTCCACAGTGGCTGCGAGGCGCAGACCCCGCTGACCCCGTAGGACACTCCGGGGTATTCTCCCCAGATGGGACAGGCTCGTCCCTGGGCTGCCGGGAGATTATTTTTAAGCATTCGTGCTTCCATACGGCTAATTTTAAAATCGCGGGACACCTACAAATTTCCGGCTGTCAGAAGTCACATGCCAGCCACCGGCTCCAGCGCGGACTCAGACAGCTAACTCTGAAATCAGAAACTTGCTGTGACCCATTCAACTCCCAATCGCTTTCTAAAACCCCAGGACGTGGGGTGGGGAGGAGGGGAATCGCTTCCCAGAAAGTCATCACAGCAGACAAATTTCCAATCAAAGACTCTAAATGAAAGGAAATTTGGGGGCCACATTAAACAAAAACATTAAAAGGCTAAATAAAACTCCGCTGAGCTCCGCTAACTCCAAACAACCCCAGCTTTAAATGCCAAGCGCGGGACCTTCCCAAGTGACTCAAGGCACCTCATGTTTATTTGCCTGGAGGTGTTTTCCCCCACAAATAACTGCTGCTTTGTCTGGTTTTCCAACGTGTGTTTAGTTAGGAAGCCCCGGGCGTTCAGGTCTGCCTCTCGCACCGACTGTAGATGGGTGGAGAGCGCGTTTTTTTCAGCTGCCCTGCGAGAGAACTTGGCTCTGAACGCATCGCGGGCTGCACGCAGAACCCCCGGGCGAGCTGCACGCCCCGGGTTCCCTGAGCGCGCCCTCGGGTCGCGCGTCCCGCGGCTCCCTCGGCTCCCCCGGCTCCCCCGGCTCCCTCCCTCCCGCCGGGCGCGGCGGCCACCCCGACGACGGGCGGCGCGGGCGCGGGTACCTGTAGAACGCCGGCGGGCCGGCCTCGCGCACCGTGTAGCCGCTGGGCTCGTTCTCCAGGTAGTAGGGCACCTGCTGGCCGTGGGGCTGCAGGAAGGGCGACAGCTGCGGCGGCGGGTGCAGCAGCATCAGCGGGCTCGGAGACACGCTGTTGAGTGTGGGGAACCCCCCCAGGCCGTTGGAGCCGAACGCCGCCGCCTCGGACCCGGGGCCATAAGGGAGGCCAGACTGGCCATAGACCTGCGCGTTGGCGGCGGCCGCGGCGTTGAACTCGTAGGCGGCGCCCTCGGGGTAGTTGTACACGGCGGGCTTGCCGCTGTCCACGTACACCTCGCCCAGGGGCCGCTCCAGGGGGATCTTGAGCTGCGGACGATTCAGGGGCTCCAGCTCGTTCCCCTGGATCTGGTGCAGAAGGGCCATCCCGGACGCTTTGGTGTGAAGGGTCATGGTCATGGTCCGAGGCCGCCGGCAGGGCGCAGATCGGATCCCCGCAGTGCTGAAGGCTCAGAAGCCGTTGGGCCACCTGGAAAAAGAGCACAGCCCGCGGTTAGAGGCGGCGCAGCGCATGTCCTGCCGAGACGCGACTCGAGCTCGGGCCCCGGCCCTGCCCCGGGAGCCGGAGGGTCCGGTGGAGTCTGGCGACCCGATGGGAGCAAGTGCAGTCCCGGGACCAACGCCCTCCGCCAGCTCCCGCGCTCCCGGGCCTCCAACTTTAAGTACTGGTCTCCCGAGCTCATATGCATTACAAAGGTGCTGGAAGATGGCCAGGGACTGTTGCCTTGCCCTGACATTGGCTTAAACATCACTCCAGGCACAACTCGTTTTGGAGCGATCCCAAAAAGCAGCTTCCCTGAACTTTACTTGTCGTCGCTGCTGGATAGAGGCTGTGTTTCACGGCCAGGGGGCGGGGGCGCACGAGGATCTGCTAAAGGTGGCCCAGGGAAGACCGGGCTTAAAATAAATGTGAAAGACGAGTCCAGGGACCAGCTTTCTCCCGGGAGCTGCCTTATGTGCCCCGTGCCAGACTCCAATATATCTCTGTTTGTCTCTCTTTCGGTTTGATTCCCCCTCCTCGTTGGCTAGCAATACGTAGTGTGTACATAGGATGACCCTGGGGAGGACTACACTGTAACCGAGATAGGGCAGATAGAATGGGGTGTGGGGTTGCATACGCAGCCAGCCACAGACAGCTATATTTAGCAGCTGGGGGAACTGATAGGGGGCATCTGAGGGGAAGGGGGGCGGAGATTCGGGGTATACATATAGGACGAGCTGCACTTTGCCATCAAGAGAATGCAACCTGCCCGGACCTCAGTTTCTTCCTCTGCAAAATGCTCCCAAAGTGGACCCTTCCACAACCTTCTCAGAGTCTCTCAGCCTGACTTGTGTGTTTATGTTGGACCACAGTACTGTACTTGGTCCCATTAGGAATTCTCATGTGAAGGATGATTCAGAAAACCCCTTGGTTAGGGCGCACATGGGTGTTCATGCCTTCCACAGGTTAGTTATGCAACGAAAGCTTCAGAAAACTGAATGTGAAATGTGACCTTTTCGTACCAAACATAAGCTCAGGTCATGAACCAAAGCTTTGGCAATTACATCACATAGTCGGTCTGGTCCAACTAACAGATTTTTAAAATGCATTTCTGCGTGTCTATTCTTTAGTCCTACAACTCAGTCTTATCCGTTCAATTGGGCTAGTATATGCAGAATCAAATATCCAGATGAAAAACAAATAGAAAAAAGTTTGTAACTGAATTAAAAGTTAAGCATGCACACACACACACACACAAGGAGACAAAAGTTACAGGAAGTATATCATGCATCTATCATCTTGGATAGTTTATACTTTTTAACAAACTTCCTTTGCTGTAGCCTAATAGACTCTAATACAACTATCAATATTTTGTTTTAACTGCTGTCCCTAACACCCAACAGAGTATCTGACAAAGTGTTCATGGTATACCTAAATGCCAAGCTTACTGTTACTAATAGTTACATTTTTGAATATTTTATATCAAGTATACATTTTATCTCATTCTTACCAAAACAGACCACTGTTGGAAAATTGCAAAGGTAGCTGATTTAATATGAAGCCAAAATCCAGTTTAGCATTAATAACTATATTGTCAGCAAATAAAGGGTTAAAAACACATTAGGTGCATCGCAGATATTTCCCTTTATGGCCAGCGATCATTACTTTCCAAAGCAATTTTTTTACAGATGATTTAGTTTCCATAAATCACACTTTCAATTTTCAAATGCCTTTTTAAAACACATGCAAAAAGCACTTCATAGGGCTCTTAAAAAAATCTGAACCTGCCAAATTATATGCAAATGGCACAAGGAATCCTACAAGTCCTGAAAGAAAAAGGAGACACACACATACCCTCATGGAGAATAGCAATCCTCATCTCCCTGCAAGGATACAGACACTAGCCAGAAAGGTAAGTTGCTTTCTCAAAATGCTAAAGCTACAGAGAGAAATCAAAACAATCCTACCCTGCTGGATCAAGAACGTCTTTCCAGAAATGTTCCATGGGCTTGTAGAAGTCAAGGGCCGAGACAGTGAGAAGGAAGGAAGGAATGTGCTCGCATGTGTGAGTAGCTCAGTGTGTGAACTAGGCAGAGAGCGTGTGTGGATGTGTTTGTGCGTGGAATGGCAGGGATTCGGGAAGCAGCCAGTAGGCAGGGCACTTGGCAGCCCCTCCCGGCAGACACGCAGCTGGGCTACTGCACAGAGCTGGATGAATGGCAGTGGGGAGTGAGGGGAGATTTGCTGTCTGCTCACAGGGAGCAGCGTGGCACAGCCAGAGAAAGCTTTCCTGGGGAGGAGAGACCCCAGCCCCTTTGCCCCTTACCCTTGGAGGCTGGAAAGTGCCCTGTGCTTTCCGCTGCCACCCCAAGCAAGAGAAAAAACAGGCTTGCTGTGAATCATAGTCCTACGGCTAAAATAGATTGCCAGTCAAAAGTGTATGGATATCAAGTTTACAAAATAGGACATGGGTGGTTTTTCCGAAAGAATATAATTTAACAATAAAAGCCTTCTGGGATCCATGTGGATCAAATGCTTTACTGGCCCTAGCCCCCGCTCTCTGAACACAGACATTGCCATGCCTCCGACTGCACCAGGAAACCAGACTTTGGAATAAATGTTTTGGCATTCTAGGGATGTGTTTCCAGCTGAAATGTAATACTCCTCCACTTCGTTAACCAAACCCACAAACCTTTCCACGAATAGCTCAGTTGATTGCTTTCTGTAAACATGTGAAAAATATGTATTATTAAAAGCCTAGGATATGAACATAAGATAAAGGTAGATACCTTTGTTTTAAACTGATTTTAAGATTTCAGGTTGCACTGACAGTGATCGGGAACGAGGTCTCTCATGTCCCAGTGGGGTTCATGTGGACCCATCCTCCTGATCACTTTCTCAACTTTTCTCTTGACCACAGTACTAACAGGCAATAATGAGGTGCTCCTAGAGTGCCCACGCTCAGGGTCCCAGGACACATGACACCCAATGGAGCCTTTGTTGCCAGACATTAGTCACCACCTTGGATATTAAATGACTCTACACAATGCCAGGAGTGACCGGTCTCTGGCCCTGGGACACTATGCAGTTACTGAGAGATTTATGAGTGGCTCTTGAGACCAGTACAAAGAAAGAAATAGAAAGTCATAAAAATGTCAATGAAGCCATCATGCAAATATATATTTGTGTGATTTGAAAGACCCCCAATATTACATCGTTGGAGCACAGAGAGCTCTCTCCATAGTCAGTATTGACAATAAATATTAGATATAGATAAATATTGAGAAGAAAGACTGTTACCCTTTGTTGGTGACAGTGGTCCCTCCTGTTGGACAACAATGGCCACCCATGCTCTAAACCAGTCCAAAAAAAAGCAAGAGTATTCAGGGAGGGAGGAGAGAGGAAGAGGGGGAAGGAGGAAGAAAGAAAGAGGATCTGCAGGTGTTCACTATAGACATTGGAAGAATAGCCAGGGTAGCTTCTCCTCATAGGCTGATTGTTCCAAGACTTAAAATCAAAGTTAACCCAAGAGGTTCAATAAAGGCAGTTTTCTTGACCACTTTCTCTCTAGCATTCTCTTCCAAACTTGTCTTGATGAGACTTGTCCCTGGGCTTGGTGAGCCTAGGTGAGAAAGTGTACGGTGCTACACCGATTTTCCTCTTATGCCTTTTGGCAAAAACTTCACTCTTGGGCTCCCAGCTCTCCTTGCTTCCCTCCTTACCCTCACACTCTGGACACATAGACTCCAGCCGTGACTTACTGGCTCTCCCAGGTGAAGAAGGGTAAAGATTGCTCTGGCTTCACTGCTGAATATATCTCCAGCCCTACTTTTCCAGCTGTCTCCTGGGCATTGCTGGCTTGTTCAAATATGAGTCACCATTCTCAAACATGGTGTTCCTCTCAACTTCCCTCTGTCTGTGCCCAGGATCCCTGTCCCTCCAGTCACCCAGATTAAAATCTCACTGTCTTCTTCCAGGGCTGATTCTCCTTTGCCTCCCTCACCTAATCAAGAGGCAATTCTTGAGCCTTCTAGCTTTACAATCTCTCCCTTTCCAGTGCATTTCTGTCATTCCCTTTGAGACCTATTACCTTATCTGTCCTAAGAGCCTGCTGAGGACCTCTCAGCTCTTTCCTCCTGGCCTTCATCCTAGACCCTGCTGCCTGCTTATTTTCTTGGATTTTTTACTGCTTCAGGATCCATCCTGTCATGACCCAGCTCTATCTTTAACCCAAATCATAGCTTCCCCATGAGTTCAGCACTTCCTCTCTGCCTATAACAATCCTTTCATCCATCTCCTCCAACTGTAACCTATGCTTCAGCCAAGCAAAACCTTAATACTCCAAGAATTCAAAGCTTTTCTTTCCTTCTACCTTAATCCCCACTTTCTTGGCTTGTCGGGGGAAGCATACCTTTTGAAATAGATCCAGCTAAAATGCCACCACATGCAGAATTCCTTCCTTTAGTCTCTGTTCCTAGAAAATGTCCTCTCCTCTGAATTCTCATGGTAGGTGTCATGCATTTAACACATTCTTCCTGAATTAGTATTATTTATCTGTTTTGTATCCCCTCAGCCTGCTCAGAAGCTCCTTGAGGACAAGGTCTGGCTAGAATTATTTGGGAATCATGATCATCCAGCACTGTGCCTGGCCATGTCAGGTCATCAAATGTTGGTTAATTTATTGATATAGATAGTTAAAAGGACAATGTAATAACCATCTCGATTTCTTGACCTTGTGATCCACCTGCCTTGGCCTCCCAAAGTACTGGGATCTCAGGCGAGAACTACCATGCCTGGCCGTGGATAACCATCTCTAAATTAACTTTCCATGTGACATTCAACCATTTTATTTTCTTTTCTTTATTCATTTTTTTTGCAACAGAGTTAGTTTCACTCATCACCCAGACTGGAGTGCAATGCCGCAATCTCGGTTCTTCACAATCTCCGCCTCCCAACACCCCCCACCACCACTGGGTTCAAGTGATTCTCCTACCTCAGCCTCCTGAAGTAGCTGGGATTACAGGCACCCACCACCATGCCCAGCTAATTTTTTTGTATTTTTAGTTGAGATGGGGTTTAACCATGTTGGCCAGGCTGGTCTTGAACTTCCAACCTCAGGTGATCCACTTGCCTCAGCCTCCCAAAGTTCTGGGATTACAGGCATGAGCCACAGCGTCCAGCCATGGATAACCATATCTAAAAGTTAACTTTCAGCCTCCCAGGTTCAAGCAATTCTCTTGCCTCAGCCTCCTGAAGTAGCTGGGATTACAGGCGCCCGCCACCATGCCCGACTAACGTTTTTTGTATTTTTAGTTGAGATGGGGTTTCAGCATGTTGGCCAGACTGGTCTCGAACTCTTGACCTCAGGTGATCCACCCACCTTAGCCTCCCAAAGTGCTGGGATTATAGGTGTGAGACACCGTGCCTGGCCCATTCTACCATTTTCAAAGCTGTTTTTGCTAGAAGATTATCTTTTTATCTTCATGCCGACTGAGGCCATAAAGTCAAAATTTAAATTCGTGCAATCTCGAGGCTTAAGTCTGCAATTCTTGGCAGCATGATTCACAAGAGAGCTCTGAATTTTTAGTTCGTAAGCAGATAATACTATGACCAAACATAGCTTCTTCTCTAGCTCCATTAAAAGCTTTTTACATTTACAGAAACATTGTTCTTCCAACAGAAATGTGAAAGAAAATAAATGTGGAAATATCTCCATCAGAGCTGATACTACTAGAAAGGTTCCTTCACTCTGAGACATGAAGGTTTGGCTGTGTTCAAACTGATTATTGCAGTGATTATAAACGCTCTGTTGGGAAGCTTGTTTTTAAGCATTTATCTGATACCATCAATTTTCCTCTAATGTAGAAAAATAACAAAGACTTTTCCTTTAAGTTTTTTCTCATTGTCACAAATAGTTTGGTCACTTATTTTAAGAGTTTTTGATTAGCTCCTAGACCTTTTTCATCTGACCTTGAGTATTTGTTTTTTGAAGCAAAATTTACATACAATGAAACACATGCATCCAGAGCACACCATTTGATGAATTTGACAGATAGATAGGCCCATATAGCAACCGTCCTGATCAAAGTATAGAGTATTCCCACCCCCCCCCACCCCCGGAAATTTCCCATTGTGTCCCATTCTAATAAACTCCCAACCCTATAGGCAACCATTGTCCTGATTTCTATCTCCATCTGGGCCAGGTGGCAAAATAAATCTGTGATCTCTTTGGACCACCATCTCTTACAAATTGAAGTGCATATACCACATGTCCTACCAATGGCACAGCCAGCAAGGTGCTGGGCATGCAGGTTACTGGGCATCAAAGGACAGAGCTATCTTCTTCTCAGTCAGACTCCTCTCACTCCAATGGGACCCTTGAGGCCACAGAATTGTCCTTACACTCTAGTCATGGATCTTTTTAAGTACGATGGCTTTTAATGTGATCAAGTTTCACCCCAGTCTGCAAGGGTACACGTTAGCAAGAGGGCAAATGGAGTCAGTATTTTTTAACATGTTTATTTTTTATTTTTTAAATTTACTTGTTTATTTTTATTTATTTATTTGGAGACAGAGTCTCACCCTGTCACCCAGGCTGGAATGCAATGGCGCCAACTCAGCTCACTGCAACCTCCGCCTTTTGGGCTCAAGCAATTCTCCTGCCTCAGCCTCCCGAGTAGCTGGGATTACAGGTGCATGCCACTACAACTGGCTAATATTTTGTATCTTTAGTACAGGCAGGGTTTCACCATGTTGGCCAGGCTGGTCTTGAACTCCTAACCTTGTGAGCTGCCCGCCTAAGCCTCCCAAAGTGCTGGGACTATAAGCATGAGCCACTGCGCCCAGTGCTGTTTTTCAAACAATCTTTTCTTTCCCACTATCACTCCAAGGTAAAAAGTCATGATTTGTGAGCAAGAATCAAGCCAAAGACCCTTACTCTTACAAAGCCTGTGATCTCAGATGCTATTTCCTACCTTCCCACCCAGAAATGGATGAAGACAGTTTGAATTTTTTGGTTGGCAGGCAGAATGACTGTTCTTGATTATGAGTCAATGAATGATTTGGATTTAATTTGCCAGCTGAATAGAATTTAGTAACTTTCATCTTAGTATTAAGAATTTAGTACATCTTTTCTGGGAAATTTTCTTTTTAACAATATTTTAGGATACTTTTATATAACGTACCTGCGTTGCATGTAGTAGAAGTCAATTTAGAAAGAACTTCCACTGTAAGTGCCATGAGTGATACAAGAATTCCAATTATTCCAATTATTGTTACACTGTGTCCCTCTCCCTCCCTTTATCTGTTGTTTACTTGAGGAATTTCATTGCCAACTTAGAGTATTATTTCTCTATGAAGAGCAATATCCAGATTGTGCCTAAATTCACTTAGATTCAGATAGTACTATCTAATGTTAAGAAGGGCCTTTACACACACACACACACACACACACACACAATCACATTATCAACCAAGAACCATTCCCGATTTCAGAGCCAGCCTCGCCAAATGATTTTTTTTTTAAAGAGAGAGGAGATTTGAGCAGTTTAGCATTTTCAGCCTTTTCAGCTGTTCCGATTTTGTTACCACAGCACCCTCCTATTCTATTCTCCCTAAGCGCCTAGGACTTCTATGCTTGCAAAACTCCTCCCTTCTCCCAACCTGCTCAATTACAAGCACACTGTGCAGGGAGTAATGCATTCATCAGCAGGCCAATGAATGACTCATTCATTCGATTCACTCAAAAAAATATTGATTAGCTGTATTTACCAGGACCATTTCTGTGCATTGAGTGTTGGTTACTATAGTCAGCTCAGGCTGCTATAACAAAATATGATAAACTGGGTGACTTAAACAACAGCAATTTATTTTCTCAGTGTGGGGCGAGGGTGAGTCCTAGAGGGGTAGAAGGAGGAAGACAGAAAGAGAGAGAGATCTTATTATAAGGCCACAGTCCTATCAGAGTAGGGTCCCACCTCATAACCTCATTCAACCTTAATTACCTCCTAAAGACTCTATCTCCACACACAGTCACATTGAGGGTTAGGGCTTCAATATGTGAATCTGGGTGGGTAGGAGCGCACAGTCCAGTCCACAGTAAGCATCTCAAAATAAACAAAACAAAAATCTCTGCCCCAAAAAACAGAGCTGACTTCTGGGGCTTAGTGTTTAGTCCTATTGTAATGGCCCTTCCTGCTCAGACTCTTCTGAAAGCCCCTCTTCTTCTCCCTCCTCTCAGGTGTGGGTACCCCAGGATTCAGCCCCTAGACCCTCTTCCCTCCTCTGCATACCTTCTCCAGGATGACCACAACTCCTCGTGTTTTTACTTTCATGGATATATTCAACACTTCAAAATAGAAATCTCCAACCAACCTCTCTTTCCTGACTAGTAAGTCCACATTTCCAGGTACCTATTAGACATTTTTACTTACATGTTCATTCATTCAATAAATATTTATTAAGTTCCTACTCTGTACTACCTACTTGAAGCTCAATAAATATTTATTAAGTTCCTACTCTGTACTAGCTACTTGAAGCTCAACTTGTCCAAAAGTAACTCAAGAGCCAATAACTTGAATTATTATCCTTATTTATCAAGAGTCCTCACCCTCCCTGACAGAAGTATACTCCTCCCATACTGGATTTGTTTTAAGTTCCTCAATCCCTCTGGACTCTCTCTGGGTCTAAATATTCATGTATATAAGTTTCTCTACTTGAAATATTTCTCTTATCCCTTTTCATCTGACATACTCCTACTCATTCTTCGAGTCTCCCTTGAGACATCATAGCCACCAGGAAGCCTTCCTTGATTTCCTACTGAGTGCGGCTCCTATGAATGGTCGTATCTCTCTAAATATTCCCACTATACTCCTTCTCATGCTGTTGGATTTCCTAATTGTCTCTCTGCTTCTCCCACTTGGCCTATAAATTCAAAAAGGGCACACAAGGACCATGTCTTCCAAAGTCACAAGTTCACTGTGAGCACAATCCGTGATGTATAGTTGTAGTTGACCCCCAACAAATACTATTTGAACAACAAACGTGTAAACTCCTTACAGACATCACCTCTGCATTGTTAACTGACTTCCTCAATGATTTTACCTCAAAAGAAGTAACTATAATAACTGAAATTTAGAACCAGAGCTTGGAGGACAGTTGGGGAGCAGATTCATCTTTTCTAGAACAACTCACATTCCTTTCACATAATAGACGATTAGAATGAATGTTTCTTTACAAGTTGTTGAGTCCAGATTCTTCATTGCACTTATAAAGAAACTGGGGCCTTGAACAATACGGGAGACTTGCTGAAGTTCACGCAGCTTGAAAAATTGGACTAGAATCTGTGTCTCCAAGCTTGGAATGCCCCTTCTTTCTACCCCACCCTCAGCCTCTCTGCTCTGGGTAGAGGCCGCATGCTTCTGACTTTTCGTGTGGGCCTTGCTCAGCTTAAATAAAATTAAGGGATAAATTGGTAGCTCAATGAACTATTCTTAGAGTCTTAAAAATGCCGAAGTCTTTGGAAACTACAGCAAAACTACTTCCACATTCCCAAATCACTGATAAAGAAATGGGAAGAGTTAGAGAACATAAGTTAAAAACATTAAAACCACTGTGTCCAGAGACATAATTTGCCTTTTGAACATGAAGAAATGAGTAATCTACCTTCCGTTCATTACTCCTCAGAAGACAGTTCATTTAGGTCTCACCCTTACATCTGTATAATTAGCACTGAAAAATCTAGCTAAAGAAAAAATGTAAACCCTTCCTGTATCTACTAAACTGCACAAACCTGAAAATATAATACCTTTAACAACAACAACGAACCCCTACTTGTTTTGCTTTATTTGATATAGTTCAGTTTCCAAAAGAATATAATTTGAAAGATTTTGACGCTATCATACTCACCAGGGAAGCTACTTCGTGATCAAAACGTGCTAGCCTTCCTAAAAATCAGCCTTGTAAAAGAATTGGAAAGATTATTGGGAATAACATAAACATTCAAAGATTCAAAAGAATTTAGTGTAAAACTTTTGGTTGATTATTGAATAAAGACATCACTTTTAGTGACCCTTGCCAGTAGGTTTTTGTACCATAAATTCAGAAGCAAACAATAATTCCACAAATTCTTATGCCAAATTCTAATACACAGCTAATGGCACAAATTGTAAATTTGTTTTCTTTCCTCCACACTGCCCTTCTCCATTTCCTGCCCTGAATTCCCATCTACTTCCTTATCAAGCTCATCTCTTCACTGAGGGCTTTCGAAGCCAGTTCTATCCAACCCCTATTCAATATGGGTCACTTAGTGAGACCCAGAATTTTAATCAAAACTCACAGCAGAAATAAAACACCTGGCCAGCCAAAGTGTTCTCCCTTACATATGCGTCCTCAACTGCCTCGGCCTCCTTTTCCAACAGACGCAGTCACTGACACCCCTTCCTCAACACAACCTTCTCAGGCCACGCTTTCACCAGGGTATCGGAAGTTCAAGGTGTTCGACTGTCCCACCCCCAAACCCTCATCTCATCAAAATGCCAGTTTGCTTAAGGTCTTAATTTCAGTCTGCAGTTTATAGGAATGTATCTGATTGAGTTAATTTCCATTCCCACCTCACATGTAGATATTTGAATTTTAAAAATGGAAATTATGTTAAACTAAGAAAATCCCTACTTAGAGAACTGCAAAAATACAAAAAAGAAAACACAGGGTCCGGGAGGACAAATCTACATGCAAAGCATATTCTGCTCCTTCCTTTCTCAAGAGGCTTGAAAATTCAAAACAAGAATGATGCGGTACGAAACCATCTCTTGTTAGCCCTTGGAATGCCTAGGTAAGTTGTTCTTCACATTTCTCCTCCCCCTACAAGGACCATCATCGTTCTTATGTAAGCAATTAATCACATGTAATAAACAAGCACAAGCAATGCCTGGAGCTAGACTTATGGACCTCATAGAACATATTCAACAGCAGCCAAATCAGGCAGGCTAATGGGAAAATGAGGGGAGGGTATTCCAAATACCAAAACTTCACTCTCTTGCTACTGGCAATGCTAGAGACAGAAAATATAAAAAGTAATAAAGTCCTTTTTTAGGTCCTACTGTAAAATGCCCAAAAGTTTAGGTCTAACAGTCCCATTTCCACTGGCTTTTATTTCATGCAAAATGTGATCTTTGACCCCTTCTGGCATGCTGGTTTAACTTTCTCAAAATGGACAGAAGAAACACTGAACTAAATATAACTCTTGCTCAATCCGTCTGGACATGCTTATTCTTCAAAATAAACGCTACATTCATTCAAATGAATCTTTTCCAATCAGCCCAGGTTCACCCTTCGTGACATGCTTAACAGACTTTTCCACCTCTGCCCATGAGACTCACTTACTCTGTTGGGTAATCTAGCACTAGCTAAGTCGTCAGTAACACTTGTAACTCATGTGCTGTGCCTTCAATTTGTTGTAAGGAATTTCAGCAGAAACTCTGAACCATAACTTCCTGAGTCCTAGCCTATGCTCCCTTCAGACCTCACTCACAATGACTGTAGTAGCATCGTATATGCTCTTGAGAGCTTTGTAATGGATCACCCCAATGTACAGGTTGGGAGGAAGGTGGTTGGCGAAGGGAACCAGATTGACTTGGCCTCTTTTGAAGCTAGGTGGACGGTGAAGATGATTTCTGTTCACTCCAAACTACTGCTGTATGAACATGATCATCCATTTTGAAGACTTTTCATTCAGACTGGTTTAATAACCACCAGTTTTAAAAAAGGAAATCATATTAAACATTCTTCTAGTGTTTTTTACCCATAATCTATCTTCTGAGGCCTCACCGGAAGCATAAGGTATTCAGTTGGTGCAAAAGTAATTATGGTTTTTGCCATTAAAACTAATGGCAAAACAATTATGTTTAAAATTACTTGTAATGGCAAAAACCACAATTACTAATAAATCCTGATGGTTGTTAACTGAGCATCTGTCAAGTGTTTTACAGATGTCATTTTGTTTTTAAATTTTATTTTATTTATTTTTAATATGTAATGCAGTTGGTGCCTTAAACTTCAAAAGATATTTCCAAAGCCAGTGGGAAAATCTTTCACCTCTGCCTGCAACCCACCAATTTTCGCTCTTTGGAGACAACCAAAGTCACCAGTTTTTAAATTTCCTTTCAGGGATATTCTACACATACTGAAGAAACACACACACACTATTCCACACCCCTTGTTAAAAGACCCGGATAGTAACACACATCTTGTTTGTGTCATGTTTTTTTGTTTTCATTAGCGATATACCTTGGATATCTTTCTATTTCACTACATAAACCTCTTCCTCATTTTTGATGACTGCATAGTATTCAATGACATAGAAGAATTCTAATTTATTTTACCCGTTCCCCATTAATGGCAATTAGGTGTGCTCCCAATCTTTTACAATTAACAACAATGCTACAATTAGTAAATTTGTACCTAAGTCCATTTGCATGTGAGTTAATATGTGCAATGTTAATTTTGGTAGATGTAACCAAATGCCTTCATAGTACCTGTACAATTTAAACTGCCACATCCTTACAAACATGAGGGCCCTTTGAACTTTCTGACGCTTTTCAAAATAGTATCTCTCCATGCAGTTTTAATTAACACCTTTTTACTATGAGTGAAGCCAAGTAATCTATCTTTTCAGATTTTTAAAAATTTATTTATTTAAAATAAATAACTCTGTTGCCCAGGCTGGAGTGCAGTGGTGCAATCTCAGCTCACTGCAACCTCCCCCTCCCAGGCTCAAGCAATTCTTGTGCCTCAGTCTCCCCAGTAGTTGGGATTACAGGCATGCACCACCACACCCAGCTAATTTTTATATTTTTAGTAGAGACAGATTTTCACCATGTTGCCCAAGCTGGTCTCAAACTCTTGACCTTAGGTGATCCACCCACCTCATCCTCCCAAGTGCTGGGATTTCAGGCATGAGCCACCACACCCAGCCCTTTTCAGACATTTTTATTTGAACATTATACCTCCTAGTGGTTGTGTGACCTTGGACAAATTAAGATATTTAAAATGAATCTATAAAATTGAGACAATTTCCACCTCAAAGAGTTGTTGCAAAGATTAAATGCAATGATGTAGGAAATGCAAGTTCTTTTTGCTGTTTTGCTCCATTATTTTGCCAGTAGTTGACAATTCCTGGGGCCCCAGAAGCACAAGCTAATATAGAATGAAAGGTACTGAAGGTGTCATAAAGAGCAGAATTGTGCGGCCCGAAGTTTTAGACGAAATAAAGAACTGTTGTTGAAGGCGGGCTTCCATTTCAAAATGACAGTTTGCTTGACACGTCATTGAAATTTGGTAAATATCAGCAATGTTTCTCTGGGGACAAAAAGTGGCCACACCTGGTGGCACCTTAGGTGAGGAGAATGTTAATGCCAGAAGCAAGCTATACAAACTTAAAAACTAAAAACTCATGAGTCAGGTGTATTTTTGGAAACGAATTGTTGCAATGCTAGTTTTTACTATTTTGCGACATTTTCAGATCCATTGCAAACCATCTATTGCTCCCACTGAGGCATTGTATACTCCAAGTAAGTATCTATTATCAGATTTTAAACCTTCCTAAATAAGTGGTAGACTGTTGACAAAATTGTAACTGTCATGTCAAGAAAAGGACTTTGGCTTTCACAAAATAAAAAGAAATATTTGGAAGTAATCTGTCAACTATCAGGCATTAAGATGTTTTGATGTATCACTAAAATGCTTGGAACTCAAATGACAAATGTGTCTACCATCCAATTTAGAATCCCTTTATATATAAAATTATCAGTAGAGTTGAAAACATACACCACAGAATTTTTCTTAACTTAATTTTTTAGTCTTTCCATTTATGTTATCAATAAATACAACTACTAGATCTGAAGATTATGGAAACCCATTTGGACTCCAATAAGAGGAAAACAATGATTGTGCCCTAATTTTAGTGGAAAGAAGAGGTCTTATCTTTATGGTTAATTTTTTGCCTCTGCAAAGGAAGCCAAAAGGTTGTTTTCATATTAAGAGAAAAACCAATTGTTAACACATATATGAGTTTTCTGACCTGTAGCATGGACATCAAGGGAGAGTTTACACTAACCCTCCCTTCCCCATTTTGTTACACTCTGTCCCAATTTTTTAGAACTCAAGAAAGATGACATTTAAATAGGCTATCATACAGATAACATCCTATTCTAATACGCCTTAAAATATGTTTTTGTTTTTGTTTGAGACAGAGTCTAGCTCTTTCGCCCAGCCTGGAGTTCAATGGTATGATCTTGGCTCACTGCAAGCTCCGCCTCCTGAGTTCAAATGATTCTTCTGCCTCAGCCTCCTGAGTAGCTGGGACTATGGGCATGCACCACCACCTCCAGCTAATTTCTGTATTTTTAGTACAGATGGGGTTTCACCATGTTGGTCAGGCTTGTCTCAAACTCCTGACCTTGTGATTGGCCCCTCTCGACCTCCCACAGTGCTGGGATTACAGGCATGAGCCACCATGCCTGGCCTCCTAAGCTACATTTTTATATTGCAAGTACATTAATATAAAATTAATAAGTTAAGCAAGTAGGTTTAATTTCTCTCTGGGGAGTAGGCAGGCAACCAGCTATTACAAAACATGTCACTTTGAATTACACATACTGTTTTAGTGTTGTGGTTTTCTTACTAGACTTCAAGATCACTTCCAGCCCCTAGCACACTGCCTGGCCACATATGTGGCACTCAGTAAATATAGTCCTACATCACGTAATGATGTTTCATACTGCAAATATGATGGTGGTCGTGTAAGGTTATAATGGAGCTGAAGAACTCCCACCACCTGCTGACATGGTAGGTGTCCCAATGTAATAGCACAACACATTACTCATGTGTGGTGATGCTGGTGTAAACAAACCTATTGTGCTGTCAGTTGTATAGAAGTCTAACACAGGCAGTTATGTATAGTACATAATACTTGATCATGATAATAAATGATTATATGACTGGTTTATATATTTATTTTACTACAGTTTTTTGTTTTGAGAGGAGTTTTCCTCTTGTTACCCAGGCTGGAGTGCAATGGCGCAATATTGGCTTACTGCAACCTCTCCCTCTCGGATTCAAGTGATTCTCCTGCTTCAGCCTCCTGAGTAGCTAGGATTGCCCGCATGCACCACCACACCCAGCTAATTTTGTATTTTTAGTAGAGATGGGGTTTCACCATGTTAGTCAGGCTGGTCTCGAACTCCCGAACTCAGGTGATCCACCCGCCTCGGCCTCTCAAAGTACTGGGGTTACAGGCGTGAGCCACCACTCCTGGCCTCATTATTTGTGTCCTCCTTACTGCTATAAAAAAAATTTAGCTATAAAACAGTATGAGGCAGGAGGTAGGTTCTTTTGGAGGTCTTCCAGAAGTAGGCATTGCTATCAGAGGAGACGACAGCTCCATGGGTGTTACTGCTCCTAAGGACCTTCCAGTGGGACAAGATGTGGAGGGAGAAGACAGTACTTTGATGATTCTGACCCTGGGTAGGCCTAGGCTAATATATGTGTTTGTGACTTTGTTTTTTTTAAAAAGTTGAAAACATTTTTTAACAATTAAATAGAAAAAAGCTTATAGAATAACAATGTAAAGAAATAATTTTTGTATGGCTATACAATGTTTGTGTTTTAAGCTAAGTGTTATTACAAAAGAGTCAAGGAGATTTTAAAAATTAAAGTGTAGGCCAAGTGCAGTAGCTCACACCTGTAACCCCAGCACTTTGGGAGGCCAAGGCAGGAGGACTGCTTGAGTGAGGAGTTTAAGACCAGCCCTGGCAACATAGCAGAACTCAGTCTCTAGAAAAAGTTTAAAAATTAGCCACATGCAGTAGTGCGTATCTGTAGTACCAGTGACTCGGGAGGCTGAGGTGGGAAGATTAGTTAAGCCTAGGAGTTCAAGGTTGCAGTGAACTATGATTGTGCCATTGCACTCCAGCCTGGGCAACACAGCAAGATCCTATCTCTGAAAAACAATTAAATTTTATGAAGTTAAAAAAAAAAACAGTAAGCTAATGTTAATTTATTATTGATTGAAGAAAGAAAACATTTTTAATAAATGTAGCATATCCTAAGTGCACAGTGTTTATAAAGTTTACAGTAGCTTCCAATTATGCCCTAGGCCTTCACATTCACTCACCACTCATTCGCAGAGCAACTTCCAGTTCTGCAAGCTCCATTCTGGCAAGTACCTTATGCAAGCTCCATTCTGGCAAGTACCTTATACAGGTGGACCATTTTTGATCTCTTACATTATATTTTCACTGTGCCTTTGCTGTGTCGAAGTACACAAGTACTTACCATTATATTCTAGTTACCTGCAGTATTCAGGACAGTAACATGCTGTACAGGTTTGTCGTCAAGGAGCAATAGGCTGTACTATACAAGCCTAGACGTGTAGTAGGCTATACCATTGAGGTTGGCATAAGTATCCTTGATGATGTTTGCACCATGACGAATTCTCCTAACAACACATTTCTCCAAACTCATCCCCATCATTAAGTGACACATGACTGCAATGGAAGAGAGTGAATAAATGGATAAGATTATTTGAATTTGCTGTCTAACTTTGTGTAGGTAGAAGAAGTGTCTTTTTTTGACATTTTACCTGTTGTTTGGGGTTATATAGTATTTTCCAAGTATTTATTAGTATACTATCTGAAATATAGAACAATATCCATTCCTCGAGAATTACAGGAGGAAAACATAGGTGCTCACTGGATTACTTGAAAGCCATGTCTCCATAAGATGCAGCCCTGCCCTGCCTTATGAGTTCATGATGATTGCACCGAGTCTCCTTTGAGATTTGTGAGTCCCAGCTTAGTGACAGCATGGACTTCTCCCCTTAATGACCTTCAGAAACGCTACAACAATGTGGCCCATGTAATAGTCTGTTCTCACAGTGCTAACAAAGACATATCCAAGACTGGGTAATTTGTAAAGGAAAGAGGTGTAATGGACTCACAGTTCCACATGGCTGGGAAGGTCTCACAGTCATGGTAGAAGAGGAAGGAAGAGCAAAGTGGTTTCTAACGTGGGGGCAGGCAAGAGAGCCTGCGCAGGAGTAAAACCATCAGATCTCATGAGACTTACTTATTACCACAGGAACAGCATGAGAGAAACCCAACCCTGTAATTCAACTGCCTCCCACTTGGTCCCTGCCATGACACGTGGGAATTATGGGAGCTACAATTCAAGATGAGATTTGAGTGGGTCACAGCCAAACCACATCAGCCTGTAACCACAGCTCCACCACACGGCTGATAAAAGTCAAGAGATGTGAATAGAAAGGGCCTGGTGACCCCTAAAACTGCACACCCAGTAGCAGAACAGCTGTCTGCGAGGTGCTCTTTCTTTTCATGACCAAATGCAATGATTCTACTCAATGACTGCAAGCCATTCATGACTATTTATAGCACTTACTGCTTATACTGGTACTTTTGGGAAAACTTATGCTATCCAACATTATGTAGTCAGGTTTTTTTTCATGTCCAGAAATTTCATTATAACACCAATTTGCCAAATACAATTATAAATTCCTTAAAGGTAGAGATTAACTCAAGGATCAATTCAGGAATACCCAATGGATGTTCCTGGCCAGTAAGATTGGCCTCATTGTTTTAGTCTTTTTCTTAACTGAATTAAGCAATTTGCTGGGCAAGGGTTAAAAAAGCTGAGCCATGTTCATTTGTCAAATGAATGTGTATATCTAAACAGAATGTTAAAACAGAGCTATTTAGTCCCTGTGTTGGGCTGAGATCCCCAGATATTAAATGGCACATTCCAAAGTAAAGTTTAAGGTCACCATGTAGGATCAAAAAAAAAAAAAAAAAAAAAAGCAGCAGCAGCAAGAAGGGTTTCACTCTTCTCTCTCACACGTCAAGCACACAGAAGGATCAAGAATTATAAAGTTAGAAGATGTTGGGAGAAGACGTTTACCATGAATCCCCTCCATGACAGGTGGAAGAGGCAGGGCATGTCTGCCCTCATCTGCAGCCCAGGGTAAAGGGCTTCATTCACTAAAACCCACAGAAGTATTGATTTGTGTCTGCTAAGAATTGATGGACATGGTCCATCTGAAAATCTTGGACACCTGAAAATCTTAAGGATGAGAGAACTGTGGTCCACCGCTCTGGTGACAAGCAAGAAAAGGTATCTGTGTCAGCATGGGGCTGTGCACCCAAAGTTTGTGGAGGCAAACAATGGAACTTCTGTGGGCCACATGCAAGAGAGAATCAGTGCAGGTTCAGTTTGGATTCAGCCCAAGAGGGCTGCCCAACAGAGACAGATGACTTCAACAGGAAGTGTGTTGCTAATTCTCAAAGCTAAGGAAGATCCATCACAACCAGCCAGAGGGTGTGTTGCCACCTGTATAGAGGGATCCACAGGGCAAGATCGCAGTGCTAGAGTATGAGGTTATCCAAAGGGCCCACAAATGAGGACCTGAAGGAGGAGAGCAGCTCCTAACACCTGCCAGACTCAAACACAACACCAACTCACGCCAACATTCCTTAACTCTTTCCCCACCTCCTGACCTGCCCACTTCAACCTTGTAGGAAGCAAACATTCAGGCTGGCTCTAAGATGCACAAAGAGAAATAAATGAAATGGAAGGGCAAAGAAACTATCTTCCCCCATTTCACTGCAGGCAGCGGGCTTGTATGGGGCCAGAACTGGGAAAGGGGAGGAGTTGTAAGATGAAATGAAACATGTTTGATTTTACATTGGGCTGGTTATATAAATTAGCGACTAGTGGCCCTTTATGACTTGGAAATGACTAGAAAGTCTTGAGATTTGTTTTCTATTTGCCCTAGGGAAACAAATGTAAAGGCACGATGAATACTCTATTTCTACTCCATGGGGCCTGCTTTTTAGCAATAATAGTCACATTTCTATTTTTGCAAGGAATTCGAGCCTATCATTCACCCTCTCCACCACCCCACAGTGCCTTCAATGGTTAAAACAAACGGATCCCATAGCTGATAGTTTAAACTAACTGGGGTGAAATTAGCTGAGCAAGGGAAGTGAAACATATTTTTTTTTCCATATTTATTTATAAAATTCATAGTGTGCTATCGTATTGATATATATTCATTAGGAAATTCAAAATCAAAAAGTAAAAAGAAGAGATTTGAGATTTGAAAATGTAAAGTTCTGCTATTCCGGACACCCCACCTTGGAAGCTATTGCCCTAAAGTGACATCATTTGACTCAATAAAGAATTTTCCTTGGCTATTTTCCAAAATGGCTGTACTAATTCATATTCCCTCTGACAGTGTACAAGGGTTCCCTTTCTCCACATCCTCACCAACCTTCACCTTTGGAGGTATCTTTTAACTTTTATTTTAAGTTCAGGGATACATGTGCAGGTTTGTTTCATAGGTAAATTTGTGTCATGGGGTTTTGTTGTACAGATTATTTCATCACCCAGGAATTAAGCCTAGTACCCATTAGTTATTTTTCCTGATCCTCTCCCTCCTCCAACCCTCCACCCTCCAAGAGGTCCCAGTGTCTGTTGTTCCTCTCTATGTGTCCATGAGTTCTAATCATTTAGCTCCCACTTAGAAATGAGAACATGCCGTATTAAGTTTTCTGTTCCTGCATTAGTTTGCCAAGGATAACAGACTCCAGCTCCATCCATGTTCCTGCAAAGGACACGATCTTATTCTCTTGGTGGCATCATAGGATTCTATCATGAATATGTACCACATTTTCTTTATCCAGTCTACCATCAATGGGCATTTAGATTGACCCCATGTCTTTGCTATTATGAATAGTGCTGCAATGAACATACGCATGCATGTATCCTTATAATAGAGCAATTTATATTCCTTTGGGCATATACCCAGTCATGGAATTGCTAGTTTGAATGGCAGTTCTGTTTTTAGGTCTTTGAGGAATTGTCACACTGTTTTTCACAATGACTGAATTAATTTATACTCCCACCAACAGTACATAAGTGTTCCTATCTCTCTGCAATTTCACCAGCACCTATTTGGTATCTCATTGTGGTTTGGATTTCCATTTCTCTAAAGGTCAGTGCTCTTGAGCTTTTTTTATATGCTTGCTGGCCACATGTATGTCTTCTTTTGAAAAGTGTTTGTCCATGCCCTTTGCCCACTTTTTAGTGGGGTTTTCTTGTAAATTTAAGTTCCTTATAGATGCTAAATAGTAGACCTTGGTTAAATGCGTAGTTTGCAAAAATTTTCCCCCATTCTATAGGCTGTCTACTCTGTTGATAATTTTATTTGTTATGCAGAAGCTCTTTAGTATAATTAGATCCCATTTCTCAATTTTTGCTTTTGTTGCAATTGCTTTTGGCATTTTCATCGTGAAATTTTTGCCCATTCCTATGTCTAAGATGGTATTGCCTAGGTAGTCTTCCAGGGTTCTTATAGTTTCCTTTAAGTCTTTAATTCACTTATATGGTGTAAGGAAGGGGTTCAATTACAAGAAAATGATTCCCTCCCTCACTACTTCCATTCAGCACAGTATTAGAATTCCTGGCCAGAGCAATCAGGCAAGAGAAAGAAATAAAGCCTATCCAAATACAAAGAGAGGTAGTCAAACTATCCCTGTTTGCAGATGACATGTTCCTATATCTAGAAAACCCCACAGTCTTGGCCCAAAAGCTCCTTCAGCTGATAAACAACTTCAGCAAAGTCTCAAGACACAAAATCAACATACAACAATCACTTAGCCTTCCTATACATCAAAAAAAAGTCAAGCAAAGAGCCAAATCAGGAACGTAATCTTATTCACAATTGCCACAAAAAGAATAAAATACCTAGGAATACAGCTAATCAGGGAAGTGAAAGCTGTCTGCAAGGAGAACTACAGAACACTCTCAAATAAATCAGAGATGACACAAACAAATGTAAAAAGATTCCATGCTCATGAACAGAAAGAATGATTATCATTAAAAGGGCCATACTGCTCAAAGCAATTCATACATTCAATGCTCTTCCTACCAAACTAGCAATGACATATTTCACAGAACTAGAAAAAACTATTTTTAAAATTCATATGAAACCAAAGGAATATCCCAAATAGCCAAGACAATTCTAAGCAAAAAGAACAAAGCTGGAAGCATCATGTTATCCAACTTCAAACCATACTATAGGGCTATAATAACTAAAACAGCATGGCACTGGTATAAAACCAGATACATAGACCAATGGAATAGAATAGAGAGGCCAGAAATAAGACCATACACCTATACCTACACCTATCTAATCTTTGACAAAGCTGACAAAAATAAGCAATGAGGCCAGGAGCAGTGCCTCATGCCTATAATCCCAGAACTTCAAGAGGCCAAAGGGGGTGGATCACCTGAAATCAGGAGTTCAAGACCAGCCTGGCCAACATGGTGAAACCCTGTCTCTATCAAAAATACAAAAATTAGCCAGGTGTGGTGGTGCATGTGTGTAATCCCAGCCACTCAGGAGACTGAGGCAGGAGAATTGCTTGAACCTGGGAGGTGGAAGTTTCAGTTAGCCAAGATCATGCCACTGCACTCCAGCCTGAGTGACAGAGTGAAATCCTGTCTCAAAAAAGTAAAATAAGCAATGGGAAAAGGACTCCCTGTTCAATAACTGGTGCTGGGATAACGGCTACCCATAGACAAAAGATTGAAACTGAACATATCTTTTTTCATTTAAAGGACACACTCAATGCCTACCAGAAAAAAAAAAAAGTCTTAATAAGTCTTCATATGTCAAATTACAGCTTTTTAAAATAAATCAGCCAAAGTCACACTAAGAGGTTCAGTTTTTACCCTTGTCTAAAGCCAAATGTCTCCTTCAGCAACATTTGTGTATATAAATGGTTGTTTGTTGTTGATATTTAAAAGTGCAAAATTGGGAGAAAAATGGTGTGTTTGTTTCATCAATGACTGTCCAGATTAAGTCCAGGGAGGATGAAATGAAAAAGCATCAGTTAAAAGAGCTCCAGCTCACTTTTGCTAGCACAGTGAGTTCCTGCCCTGCAGCACACTTGGAACTGGGTTGGGGCAGGAGAGGCAGCCTCTCGCTAGAGGGTAGAGGTGCCAGGGGGCTTGCAGCAGTTGCAAAGACCTCTGTGCTGCAATTGCAAAGGCCTACGATTTTGAAGGTTGGTCCTGGCCCCACTGGAATCAGAAAAAGTCTCTTGGGAAACAAACCCCACTACCATCTCTTCTCCAGCAGTTGTGACCCAGAGCATCCTTGTGACTTTAATGTTAAAATTATGTTAAAGTCAGGAATACTACGAGCACCCTGTGCAGACAAGCCAGGCAGCCCTCAGATGTTGGAGGGGGGAGGACCTTAAAGGTCATCTTGTTTAATGGGGTTCAATCTCTTCCACACTCCCCTGGGTGGTGATGCTTACCAAAACTTGACACACTTCTCTGTCAAGTCACACCCAGGTGGCTGTGATCTTTACTGTACCAAGATTTTCCTCCCATGTAAGAAAACTTGAGCACAGAAAGGACATGAATAGAGGAATAATAAACCCTTCCTTCGCACTCAACACAGTCATGATCCGATAACGAAGTGCCTGTACTTGAATCACAACTCCTTCCTGACAAATCTCATCGCTTGATGGTACTACCACAATGCATTCCAGGATTGCTTATCCATTATCACCTCTTTTTTGTATAGATGGGAAAATTGAGGCTCTAATGGGTTCAGTGTCTTTCCCAGAGTGATGATCCAGAATCATGGCCTCATTTCTCAATAAAATCGATGAAATCTGTGTTTTGAGTCACCTCCAAGCAAACCTAGATTTAACTTGCAGTAGCATGTTACCTTCACTTTGTTTTGGAATCATTCAAAGCCTCCCTCTTGATATTTTACCTTCCCAAAAAAAGCTGCCAGCCCTTCATAGCACGTGAGGTAGGAATTTTGAGAAAAATGGTCACACTGAGATGTTAGTGGGCTTTCTCAGGATTCATTGGATAATAACAGAGGTGTACCCTGACTCTGGTTCTCAGAGTATGAGCTCCAGGGCAACAGCATCAGTATCATCTGGGAAATTGCAGAAGTGCAAATTCTTGGCAGAACTGGTTCCTTTCCATCTTTTACATCTTTTCATATTTCAGCCCAAGTGCCATCTCTCTTGACCAGTCCATCTAAACCACTTTTCCCACTCCCCCTCTCCAGGCTCATCTCTCACCATCCTGTCACTGGGGTGCTTTCCTGCTCATTACACTTTCTGTCTTGGTCACTGTGATGGTGAATTTCAGGTGTCAGCTTGGCAAGGTTATGGTACCCAGTTACTTAATCAAACACCAATCTAGATGCTGTGGTGAAGGTATTCTGAAGATATGGTTGACACCTACCATCAGTTGACTGATTGACTTAAATGTCAACTGATTATATGGTTACCCTTCATAACATGGGTGGGCTTTGCCCAATCACTTAAAAACCTTGCCAGCAAAACTGAAGTTTCCAGAGAAGAAAAAATTGCCCCCAGAAGGTAGCATTAACTCCTGCCTGAGTTTCCACCTGCTGGCCTGCTCTACAAATTTCAGACTTACCAACCTCTACTATTGCAATAGCCAACCGATAAATATCATAAAGACATGAATAAAAGGCACAAGTTGGGGTGGAGGGTGATCACACCAACTAAATCATATATCCCAAGGACAGTGCTGGAGGGTTTTATCTTTGCTCCAGGAGCAATGGGTTGCTAGAGAGATATTTGGAGACAGGAATGGGAAAGGTATTTCTTAGAAGTCTGAGTCACACGTTGCCTAACTCATTCATGGAAACTTGTGATTTTTTTTCTGATTTTAGCACACTGAAATATGAACACTAATTTTTAGATTTCAAATAATTAGAATGTTATTTGAAGGAAACATGGTATAAAGAACACCCATTAAGAAAAATTTTAAAATAGTTTCTCCTGTTGTCTTAGTTTTTTTAAAGTGTTTTTATATTTAAAAATGTATCTTCTCTATAAAAATGTAACTTTTAGAAGCTGGAACAATTTGAACAATAAAGTAAAGTAGCATTGTTTTTTAGCCCAAAGTCTAAAATAAATATCCATGAAGTTATACTGATATAAATAAATGATTCAATAAACAAATAAATGAGGGAGAATAGACAAATCTCCCATGCAGAGAATTCCAAATAATTGGTGTGCATATGCAACCTTCAGAGAGGGGAAGCATAGCTCCCACTCCTCCTGCACAGTGGGAGCTGTGCACAGTGACTTCCTTCATGGAGTCCAGCGTTGAAAGAGGGTAAGGCAGGACTTCACAGAGGAGAAACTAGACAAATACTACCAGCCAGTTGGCCAAGGTCAACATTAGTTGTCATAAATCATATCGATAGAATATACCCTTGATATGATGTAATCAGAATGGCATTTCACTCTGTGGTCTTCCTCTCAAAACACCTGTAATACCAAGCCAATCATGAGAAAAATGAGACAAATCTCAATTGAGGTACATTCTACAAAATGCTTGACCAGTATTCCTCGAAACATGCACACTTATGTTTATTGCAGCACTGTTTACGATAGTAAAGACTTGGAACCAACCCTTAATGTCAGACTGGATAAAGAAAATGTGGCACATATACACCATGGAATACTATGCAGCCATAAAAAGGATGAGTTCACGTCCTTTCCAGGGACATGGATGAAGCTGGAAACCATCATTCTCAGCAAATTGACACAAGAACAGAAAAACAAACACTGTATGTTCTCACTCATAAGTGGGTGTTGAACAATGAGAACACACAAACACAAGGAAGGGAACATCACACACCAAGGCCTGTCGGGGGCTGGGGGGCCTCGGGGAGGGATAGCAGGGGTTGGCGGGATTGGGGAGGAATAACATTAGGAGAAATACCTAATGTGGAAGACGGGGGGGAATGGATGCAGCAAACCACCATGGCACATGTATACCTATGTAACAAACCTTCCTGTTCTGCACAAGTACCCCAGAACTTAAAGTATAATTTTAAAAAAAATAAGAAAAATAGAAAAAAAACTGTCAAGGTCATCAAAAACATGGAAAATCTGAGAAACTCATGACAACAAAATGTAATGTGATATTCTGGATGGGATACTGGAATAGAAAATGGACATTGGGTAGAACCTAAGGAAATTGGAATAAAGCATGAATTTAGTAAATAATACAGTATTTACTTTTATTGGTTCATTAATTGTAATATACCATACTAATGCAAGATGTTAGTAATAGGGGAAACTGGGTGTGGGTTAGACAGGAAATTTCTACTGTCTTCCCAATTTAAATCTGAAATCTAAAACTGTTCTAAAATAAAAAGTGTATTTAAATACACATATCTTTTATGTAAAGTGGAGAATTAAATATGAAGTTATTTTCTAAATAGACACATACAGAGATTCTAGCACCACTCTGTATTAGAGTATGAAATCAACGCATTTCAATTATTGTCTACACCCAGAGTTTATGAAGTGCCTGTAGCCGTGAGAGATTTCCTCTGTCTGTCTTGCCCTGCACGTGCCAATGGCACTTAAGAACCTGGCTCCTTACAACAAATTGTGTACCCTTCTCCAGCTAGCAAAATAGCCAGCATTTCCCCAGGAGAAGAAGAGATAGACACAGAGCTGCTGCTGATCCCTCATGGGGATCAATCTCCCCAAACTAAACCACCTTTACACATAGACGCCATGTAAAGGTGATTTGGTTTGGGGAACTGACTGGGGCTGGATTTCAGCCACGACTTGCCCCTCAACATAAGTCATTGTGAAAGTCATTGCAGTGTCTTTGGGGGACACAGGATAACGCATGGTCTGCTGGTGGGTGATTATGAAGGCAATGGTGTTAGAGTGGTGAGGTCAGTCAGTGTTTCAATAAAACTCACCTAAACAGACCACTAAGTCAGACATTTCTGGTTCATTACAGTGTATTTCCAGTTTTAATGAGCAGATGTGGAGCATGGGAATGAGCATGGATGTGGCGGAGAGATGGGAAGTGTATTTAACATTTCAGTTGCCTTTAATTTACACTTAACATTTTTCCACATTCAGTCAGCACTTAATTGTCCATTCACACATTCACTTCCTGTGTTTAAATGATTAGATTTCTGGAGGCGAGCCATAATACCAGGGTAGTTTGATTTATAGAAGGCAGCCAGAATAATGAGGAGTGTTGAAATGTTCACCTCCACACACATTTAAAGAGGTGCACACATTTCTGGAGGGAAATATGGAAGTAGGTATCAAGAATAATACATATACCATTCCTTTAATATTTATCTTGAGGAATTAAACTAAGCTACATAGTAAAATAACAAACAGAGCTATCCATTGAAGCATCATTTACCAAAAACTTGAAAGCAAACTTAAAAAACCCAAACACTTGTTAAAGGGGAATGGGCTAAATAAATCGTTATCTATAATATTGAATTATAATACTATTCTTAAAAACAATTTCAAAATGGACTCACCATCTTCTGTGAAGTGAGGAAATGAGATTATAAAAACATACAATTCTTATTTATAATTGTTGACTTTGTTTCATATTTTTACATAAACATACAATATTTTCATAAATAAAAAAAGAACAACTCATAAATTTCTTCTTTTTTTTTTATATCCCAAACAAGGATGGAGAATCAGATTCAAATTTCCAACTTGAACAGGTTCTTGATTGATATGTAGTCAACCAAAATTTGAAGTCTTCAGTTTTAAAACTAAGGGTTTGAACTCAACAATCCAAGATCCCAACTTTTTCTAACTCCATGATTGACCTGTCTAGAACATACATTTCTCCACCACATTACAGTTAATAAAGAACTTTGCCCTGTGCATCTCGTCCTTAGTATTTTAGCTATTATTTCCTCAGTACTACTTACCTCTGCTTCATGCACTTCTTTAAAAAAGCAGAGTAACAATAAAATCAGTTATACCAGACACTCTAAAGAGCTATGTGGTTCCTACTGTAAATTTATTTTGTAAAATATAGCCTGTGCTGAAAGCAGGGGTTTTTTTTTTGTTTTTGGTTTTTTGTTTTTTGGTTTTTTGCACAATACTTAAAAAAAAAATTTGTCACTGTTTAGTAGAAAGATATTTTATTCTGCTCCATTAAATAAAATGTTAAGAGTCATTCTGACCTGCCTGGTATACAATTTGGGTGTGTAGCAGTTAGCAAATATCTTGCCCTCTTGGTGAAAATAGATGAAAACAGGAGAAAAGAATGGAAACAGCAAAGCGGTGGGATGCAGGGGATCAAACATTCTGGATTGGGAATCAGAACATCAGGATTTTGGTCTCAGGTTCCCTCTTCTTAACTGGTTGTATACATAACCTTAGTGCTACGGTTTGAATTTTTGTCTCCTCCCAAACCCATGTGGAAAATGTAACTGCCATTGTAACAGTATTAAGAGGTGGGATCTGTAAGAAATGATTAGGCCCTAAGGTCTCCACCCTGATAGATGGGACTCGCGCAATAACGGAAGCACAAATTCAGCGACCTTCCACCTCTCGGCCCTTCTACCTTCCACCATGTCGACACACCCAGAAGGCCCTTGCCAAATGCCAGCACCTTGATATTGGACTTCCAGCCTCCAGAATTGTGAGCCAATATCTTTTTATTCAATATAAATTACCCAGTTTCAAATATGCTGCTATAGTAGCACAAAATGGACTAAGACACTTAAATTAATTAATCTCTCTGAGTCTCAGTTTTCTCATCTGTAAAATTAAGAAATTCTGTTAAAATAATCTTCAAGAATTCTTCCACTTAGAAAATTCTACCTTGAAAGAAGTTTTAGAAGAATGCATAGTTTAAAAGCAAAAAAAAAATAGTTTCATTCATATTTGTGTTCTACAAAACAGATGACAAAATCTCTATATTTGAAAGCCAATTATATTTAATAACTTTCTACTACATTTTGATTTAAAACTAATCAAAATGTCTGAGATAATGTTTAGCTGGAAACTTTTACAACACTATGATTATAGGGACAGTTTCAGTACTGGAGAGGGTTAGATGCTGAACTAGGGTAACAGGTTTGTGCCGTGACTTAGACACCAAATGCTCTCCTGAGAATGAGAAGAATCAATAGATGGAACTTCAGAAATCAGTGACGTCAAATATAAGCCTAACCCTCAGCTGAATTCTTCCCAAGTCAGGGCTTCGCCTTTTTGGAAGAAAAGAAAGAAAACAAAAACTTGAAAGTCCAGCGTTTTTCAATCCTGGCTACCACCTTAGAATCATGAGAGGAGTTTTTAAATAAACCCCTGGGGTAGCCCAGGTCCTACCCCATACCAAGGAAATCAGAATCTTAGGAGAGTCAGCCATAGGGGCTTTTTGAACTCTCCTGAGTAATTCTCTTGTGCCGTCAATTGAGAACCACTGAGTTAAATAAGAAACATGACATAAAGGAAGGAATGGGGACTGCCAAAGCAAAAAGGGGGCTTTCTCTTTTTTTTTCTTCTTTTTAATTGTATTTTAAGTTCTGGGATAAATGTGCAGAATGTGCAGCTGTTACATAGGCATACATGTGCCATGGTAGTTTGCTGCACACATCAAGCCATCATCTACATTAGGTATTTCTCTTAATGCTATCCCTCCCGTAGCCTCCCGCCCTGAGAGGCCCCAGGGTGTGATGTTCCCCTCCCTGTGCCCAAATGTCCTCATTGTTCAACTCCCACTTATGAGTGAGAACATGTGGTGTTCGGTTTTCTGTTCCTGTGTTAGTTTGCTGAGAATGATGGTTTCCAGCTTCATCCATGTCCCTGCAAATGACATAAACTCATTCTTTTTATGGCTGCATAGTATTCCATGGTGTATATGTGCCACATTTTCTTTATCCAGTCTGACATTGATGGGCATTTGGGTTGGGTCTTTGCTATTGTGAATAGTGCTGCAGTAAACATACGTGTGCATGTGTCTTTATATAGAATGATTTATAATCCTTTGGGTATATACCCAGTAATGGGATTGCTGGGTCAAATGGTTTCTAGCTCTAGATCCTTGAGGAATCACCACACTGTCTTCCACAATGGTTGAACTAATTTACACTCCCACCAACAGTGTAAAAGTGTTCCTATCTCTCTACATCCTCTCCAGCATCTGTTGTTTCCTGACTTTTTAATGATGGCCATTCCAACAGGCGTGAGACAGTATCTCGCGGTTCTGATTTGCATGTCTCTAATGATCAGTGATGAAGAGCTTTCTTTCATGTTTGTTGGCTGCATAAATGTCTTCTTTTGCAAAGTGTCTGTTTATTTCCTTATGGAGAAAGGATTCCCTATTTAACAAATGGTGTTGGGAAAACTGGCTGGCCATATGCAGAAAACTCAAACTGGACCACTTCCTTACAGCTTATACAAAAATTAACTCAAGATGGAATAAAGATTTAAATGTAAGACCTAAAACAATAAAAACCCTAGAAGAAAACCTAGGAAATACCATTCAGGACATAGACATGGGCAAAGACTTCGTGACTAAAACACCAAAAGCGAGGACAACAAAAGCCAAAATTGACAAATGGGATCTAATTAAACTAAAGAGCTTCTGCACAGCAAAAGAAACCATCATCGGAGTGAACAGGCAACCTACAGAATGAGAGAAAATGTTTGCAATCTATCCATCTGACACAGGGCTTCTATCCAGAATCTACAAGGAGCTTAAACAAATTTACAAGAAAAAAAAACAGGCTTTCTTTAGCAATATACGCTTGCTCTATGCTCTACACTATGCACAAAACAAGACCACAGGGGCTTACCCAGGAGAACTTGCATGACAGCAAAAACAAAGAAATTTTTTTGCAAAAAACAAGTATCTTGTTTAATCACATAAAGAAATTTTCACAAATCATAATCTCACAGTTGAGATTTAAAATCTCACAGTTGTCAAACATTAGTGGTTTCTTTCTTGTGATTTAAAAGTTGTAAATGTGGCAGGCGTGATGGCTCACACCTGTAATCCCAGCACTTTGGGAGGCTGAGGTGGGCAGATTACTTGAGGTTAGGAGTTCAAGTCCAGCCTGGCTAACATGACAAAACTCTGTCTCTACCCAAAATACAAAAATTACCCAGGTGTGGTGGCGCACACCTGTAATCCCAGCTTCTTGGGAGCTGAGGCAGGGGAACTGCTAGAACCTGGGAGGCAGAGCTTGCAGTGAGCCAAGATCATGCCACTGCACTCCAGCCTAGGTGACAGAGCGAGATACTGTCTTAAAAAAAAAAAAGTTGTAAATATGTATAACATAAAATGCGTTATTTTTAACCATTTCTAAGTATATGATTTAGTGGCATCAAGGACATTCCCAGTGTTGTGCAACTATCCCCATTGTCCGTTTCCAGAGTTTTTCATCATCCCAAACAGAGATGTTGTACCCCTTGAACAGTCACTCCCATCCTCCTTCCTTTCCACTTTTGGTCACCTCCATTCCACTTTTCTAGCCCTGCAAATTTGCTTATTCTAGGTAGTTTATATAAGTGAAATCATGCAACATTTGTCTTTTTAAAAACAAAGAAATTAAGAACAAGGATTGTTATGATTTTCTGAGGAAAGTGAAAACTTCTTTTAAAAATCAGACCAGGAACAAATTGCATCTTGGATAGTTAAGTGTTAACGTGAAGATTTCCTGGTTTTGCACACTCTTGTTGTACATTTTAATTTTATTTATCTATTTAGAGACAGAGTTTCATTCTTGTTGCCCAGACTGAAGTCCAGTGGTGCAATCTTAGCTCACTGCAACCTCTGCCTCCTGGATTCAATCAATTCTCCTGCCTCAGCCTCCCAAGTAGCTGGGATTACAGGCATGCAATACCATGCTCGGCTAATTTTGTATTTTTAGTAAAGATGGGGTTTCCCCATGTTGGCAAGGCTAGTCTCGAGCTCCTGACCTCAGGTGATCCACCTGCCTTAGCCTTTCAAAGAGCTAGGATTATAGGCATGAGCAACAGTGCCCAGCCCTATTGTACATTTTAATCATGCATGGTCACCCACTTCGTATGAGGTCAGCATTCTGGCCTCTGATTCCCTATCATGATTTCCAGTCCCCACATGAACCTTCTTACATTAACTTTTTAACCAAAACCTCTTCTGCATTAAATCACCAGCATTTTCCATATGTGTCCAGTGAAATACCTAACTCACCCCTTCTTCCAAATTTCCATTGCCTCAACCCTTACTTGAGACTGGATAAAAAAATAGAAAATAGGCCAGGTGTGGCAGCTCATTTCTGTAATTCCAGCACTTTAGGAGGCTGAGGCAGGTGGATTACTTGAGGTCAGGAGTTCAAGACCAGCCTGGGCAACATGATAAAACCCTATCTCCATTAAAAATACAAAAACTTAGCTGCATGTGGTGGCAGATACCTGTAATCCCAGCTACTCTGGAGGCTGAGGCAGGAGAATCGCTTGAACCTGGGAGGCAAAGGTTGCAGTAACCCAAGATCACGCCACTGCACTCCAGCCTGGGCAATAAAGCAAGATTCCATCTAAAAAAAAAAGAAAAGAAAAGACCTCAGAGTTGTACAGCCTTTTCTCTGGCTTTTTGTACTCAGAGTGAGCTTCCACACAAGCCTGGATCAACCTTTCTCGGATTCCATTCGCATCCCCAAAATACCATTTTGTACTTTTTCACCTATCCCATAAAACCTGAATATCTGCCTGCTAGCCCACCCCATCAGCCCCACTTATTTCTCCCTATAAAAAATACCTTCTCCAGCCAAGCCAATCTGTGGCCAGTGTTTTTTTGTTGTTGTTATTTATTTTATTTTGAGATGGAGTTTCTCTTTGTTGCCTGGGCTGGAGTGCAGTGGTGCAATCTTGGCTCACTGCAACCTTCGCCTCTCCAGTTCAAGCAATTTTCCTGTCTCAGCCTTCTGAGAAGCTGAGATTACAGGCACCTGCCAACACGCCTGGCTGATTTTTGTATTTTCAGTAGAAACAGGGTTTCACCATGTTGACCAGGCTGGTCTCGAACTCCTGACCTCAGATGATTCTCCCACCTTGGCCTCCCAAAGTGCTGGGATTACAGGCGTGAGCCACCAAGCCCGGTCTCTGTGGCCAGTCTTCTGAATGCAACATTCTATCCCTGCCTCTCTGTGAGGACTCATTCAGCAGTGCTAATTCCTTGGTAGTTAATAGCTACTAGTTAATAGTCACAAGTACCCACAGCTCCATAGCTGGCTTGAGCTGCCACGCACTCCTGTCAGCCCTTGTCTGCTCACACTGAGGGCAGAGAACAGACGGACTCTGCTTTCATATCTCTGAAAAAAATTGTTGGAAGAATCACTAGTCTTGCCCCACAAATCCCTCCTATCCTGAACTGAATTACTCGGTCTCCTTTTCCTAATATTTCAGCCTGTGGTTTTGGACTCGTGCCAGCCTCTTTCCACCCAGCCACTATTTCCCAGCCTCTTCACTGCCCACTTATGTTCTCCAGGCCTCCAACTGATGTCTCTGACTCCTACTTTCAGATCCCCTCTGACCCAGCCTCTTTCCACCCAGGCACTATTTCCCCAGCCTCTTCACTGCCCACTTATGTTCTCCAGGCCGCCAACTGATGTCTCTGACTCCTACTTTCAGATCCCCTCTGACCCAGCCTCTTTCCTCCAACTTGTTTTTACCTGCTCTTCCTGCCTCCAAAGTCCTGAACCTTTTTACTCACAACAAAAATTGCCCACCCATTTCCTATACTCTTCTCTCTGCCTCCTTTCAGGGATCTAAGGTCCGCTCACATTCATTCTTACATGTAACTGACTTCCTGACCATAACCCTTGCTATTCAGACCCTAAAACTCAGCACCTCTTCTGGTTAAACCAGACCCCTGGGCCTGACTTCTCTTGCTCTGCCCAGTTCTGGTGCTATCTGAGACCTAACATAGCAGGCCTTGAACAACATCTTCTGTAGATTTTGCTTCTCTTTGCCCACTGCTCTAGGCTGTAACCTCTAGGACTGTTTTAACATGCTAGTATAGGTGGAGTATCCGTAATCCAAAACTCCAATATTCAAAATGCTCCAAAATCCAAAACTTTTTGACGGCCAGCAGGACACTGAAAGGAAATGCTCAGTGAAGCACTTCGGATTTTGGATTTTCAGATTAGGGATGCTGAGCGGGTATAATGAAAATATTTCAAAATCTGAAATAATCCTGAAGCCAAAGCAATCTAGTCCCAAGCATTTTGGATAAGGGACACTCAGCTTGTATGGCTCTCCATCACTCAGCTCTTCTGTTCTTTTCGGCACTTCCTCTTCACGGGACAGATCATATTTTCCTTTTAGCATCTACTTTTTGTCCTGATTCCTTCTTTCATCTCTCCTGCCACTTCAGTCCTTCCCCAGAGAACAGTCATGCAGATAAATTTTGAAGTTTGATCTTTCCCCAAATCAAAGCACTATATTGGACTAGACATTAGCTCAAGATCCACTTCAACTCATTATCTTCTCATGGTAAGATGAGGGATAAGTCAACCAAAATTATATTAAAAATGAAATCTGAGAAACCCAGTGAAAAGCAGTTTGAATGTATAGTTCTTTCTTTACAGTCATTTACATAATGGTGTTATGGTTGTTTATTTAATGTACAGTTATGTATGGTTATTTATTTAATGATGACTTCGAGCCCCAAATTTTTTCTACATACTTACTCAGCTAATTCTATTAATGTACCAGTAAAGATCTAGAAAGATTTGGGCTTCTTTCATTTTAATCCTACAAATGCTCAACACTGTGGATGAAGGACACTTTTCCTAAATATAGACTATCTACATTGGTCATCTCTAACTATTTGTCATCATTCTAGACTTTTACAGTTGGAAGTTGGTGGTCAAAACAATAACCCAGCCCTACCAATACTGTGCAAAGGCCAAGGTAAGACTGTCACAAGCTGCTTACAGTTTTCAGTTTTGAAGGAAGACCACATGTAGCACCACTACCCATCCATGACTAATTTGTCCCCAGTGATCCAGAAACTGTTACCTGTTCTTGGCATACGATGCCTTGTTCAGGAACAGAAAAGTTCAAACAACATAACTTAACTTCAAACAAAATGTCAAAGTTATTCATTATTGCCAAACAACCATTCATTCCCCCACTCCCAAACTTCATTGTCTTCTGTGATATGCTATACTTCACCAAATGGAACCTTTCAATGTGACCAAAGCAAGCTTTTGAAAGTAGAACGAGTGAGATGGAGTGGCATTCCCCATCTTTGGTTGCCAGTACCTTTTACAAATAGTGAAATGGTTTTAGTCCAAATGGTTCTGACCACATCCTTCCAGAAGCCCTCTCTAACTCCCAAATAGCAATGTTCTGTACAACAACCCTGTTTCATCTAACTTCTTCCAACTTTACAAATACTTAATTAAACACCTACTTCATGCAAAGCATCGTGTCCCATCCAGTCTATCCCTCACTCTTATGTTAGAAAGCTTTCTCTTCACCAAGGATGTTAGGTGTGTTTGATTGGTTAAAAACCACCAGACACCATAGCATTAAGGATAATCATTCAAAGAGAAATTCACCCATAGAAATGGATGTAGGGATCAGTTTTCCAACTATAACCTCCACATCCCTATCCTTTGCCAACAGAGGAGATGAGAGATTATTCTTTTAAGATAATTAGATTCTGTTCTTAAGTTCTGCCCTTTACTCTTGGGTCTCATAAACAAGGGAAAAAGTGAAGATGCCAGGGTTCCTACTTGCACAAAAACGCTTGGAGTAAGAAAACAACCTGAGTCACTGGGTTGCCAGCCAGGAAGCCTCCCTGCTTTTACCTATTCACTGCCTCTCCATTAGGACGAAAGTAAAGTTTGCAGTTGCCTCCCAGCAGCTGCCTTCAAACATACGTGTTAGCCAAGGCAATTATCCTTGTCCATAGGCTTTCAGCTTTCTATAGAAGGAATGAGTGAAGATTGTGGCCACAGATGAGACAGTGTAATCATTTACCAGGGTTCCCAGAACAGAGCACCACAAAGTGAGTGACTTAAATATCAAAAATGTGTGATCTCACAGTTCTGGAGGCTGGAAGTCCAAAATCAAAGTACCAGCAGGGTTGGTTGCATCGAGGGCTGTGATAGAAAATCTGTTACATGCATCTCTGTAGCTTCTGGGGGTTTGCTGGCAATCTTTGGGGTTCGTTGTCTTATAGAAGCATCAAATCCACTCTGCCTTCATCATCACATGTCCTTCTCCCTATGTGTGTGTCTCTGTCCAAATTTTCCCTTTTTATAAGAACACCAGTTGGCCAGGTGCAATGGCTCACACCTGTAATCCCAGCTTTGGGAGGCTGAGGAGGGCGGATCATCTGAGGTTGGGAGTTTCAGACTAGCCTGATACAATATGGCGAAACCCCATCTCTACTAAAAACACAAAATTAGCTGGGTGTGGTGGTGCATGCCTGTAATCCCAGCTACTCAAGAGACTAAGGCAGGAGAAGCGCTTGAACCTGGGAGGTAGAGGTTGCGGTGAGCCAAGATCGCACCATTGCACTCCAGCCTGGGTAACAGAACAAAACTCCATCTCAAAAAAAAAAAAAAAAGAAAGAAAAAGAAAGCCGGTCATACTGGAGTCCTTATAAAAGGACTAGCCAACCCTAATGACCTCATTTTAACTCCATTATCCCCGATAAGACCCCACCTCCAAATAAGGCCGTATTCTAAGATACTGGGGTTTAAGACCTCAATGTATCTTTTTTGAGGGGGACACAATTCAACTCATAACAGAGATATTTTAAGATCCTGGAGGAAAAGAGCGTTTAATAATTTAAGAAGCAGTAGATATGAGGCATAGTCAAATGAAGAGGAGGACCTTTTTATGAGCTGTGAGGAAGAGTAAGCCTTCTAGTAAGGCTTCGCAATTTGTCCACTTTACAACCGCCCAGAGCTTTTTCCTTTGCAATCTCCCTGTGGAGCAGTCCTTTAGCATTTGCGAATATGTTTTAAAGGCTGCATATCTGATAAGAATATAAAGTCTGTCATAGTTGATTTGCTAACTGGGATTTTCCAGGCAGCAGAATCCAACTTCGAATTGCTCTTTAGCATGCCGCTGATCCCATTCTTCTTAGCCCTTTTGTCTCTCCGGCCTCACTGCACTCAAAGCTCCCCTCAAAAGGGGCCTCTATCATAAATCCCCAGAGAAGTAGATAATGTCTGTTTGACAAATAGTTGAAGAATCTGCCCTAGATTTTGCTAAATTTTGCCTTAAAATTAAAATCTAAAGGAGAACTGAGTCTAGACACCACTCCCTTCTCTTGAACATATCCAGGCCACACAAAGCACCACCCTCCACTCTTTGTAATATGATGCAAAAGTTATTACTAAAGTTATTGGCAAGGCTGTTCTCTTCATTGCTTTATGACGGCATCAAGAAAGTTTGGAGAGATTCAGATTGGTGCATACATTGGAAAAGCCACTCCTGCATGACATTTGGGTGCCATGTCACAGCGCCCAGGACAATTGAGACCCCTATGGGTACCTCACTTCCTTTTGTTCCAAATCTCCCTTCCTGCTCCAATGTGATAAATCCACCATTACTAAAGCACAGTTTCCCAGTGATTATGGGTGTGCACTGCCCTGTTAGAAACCCACATTGCTCGCTTTACCATAAAGCCTTGCGTGTAGCATTTGTCAGTAACAAAATCAAAATGAGGCATTTAGGCAGGAAGTGGGAAGGTTGAGCTGTTCATTTCATTAGAAACATTTACCCTTCTTTTCAAAGCAACCTCCTGAGAAAAGCAGGGGAGTTTTGATTTAGCAAAAGAAAATAATAGTCAAGCGGTATATCAACAAATTATTTAAACATATTCCCTTCCAAGTACTTTCTTGCTCCCTGTAGTTATTTGTCGGTTGTTTTTTTTTTTTTTTTCTAATTACAAAATAACACTTGTTCCTTTTAAAGATTCAAACAATACAGAAGTAGGTAAAGTAAAAAAGATAATGTGAAAAGTGAAAACCTCTCTTTACTTTTCCTAACCTCGCTCCCCAGAGGTAACTGCTGTTCATAATTAAGCAAATATTTAAACATAATATACATAGACAGTTGCTGATGCAAAAAAAAAATAGGATCTATTTGACGTTTGCATGATAACTTGCTGTTTTTACTCCATGATATATTATGGACTTTCTTCATGTCATTCCATGTTTCTTTTGAAAAAAAGTGCGATTTTATTTTTGATCAGTGGTGAAATAGCAACAAAAGTGTAACTACATGAATACCAACGGCCAGCCTGCCACAAGAAATTCCAGTCAAATTTCTAGTGCAGGACTAAATTTTCAACAGGTTTTACTGGGAAAAGTAGAAACTTTAGAACAAAGCAGACCGAAGAGTATTTCCTGTGCCGTGGACAAAGGTGGGGGATTTTCATTACTTCCAAGTGCCCAATTTTTCTACTAAGAGAGGATAAACGCTTTCAATTACATGAATTCCCATCAGGCAGACAACAATAGGCATGGATACAATTCTATAGCTCTTGAGCAATAAAAAGTATATCACAGGCTGGAGAACGGGACAAAGAGAAACAGCTCTGCCTCTGTAATAAGGGGAGAGTGAGAGTCGTTGTCTACAGAATGCTGCTGGAGCACATTAACTGAAAATTTTAAGCAAATAAGTTGGACACTATTTTCCAGTGATTTGCAATACTTCTACAGAAAACTCTGCTGTAATCCACCACGCTGCTGGTACATAGCTGGGGCATCTCCCTGGTTTAGGTGCTTTCTTTATATTTCCACTGTTTCCTTTTTCTTTTTGTTCTTTCTCTCCTCTTCAAACTTTTTCTCTCTCATTTGAACATTTTTAGTTTCTTATTTTTTTGCTCAAAACAACTGAAAGTGTCAAACTGATTATCTCCTGGTCTAATTTGATAGATTAGATAGATTTCTAGGAAGAGGCTTTATCTGTCTAAACTTCTTTTGCTTCCCATTGTGACAAAATCTCTGAAAAAAAATGGACTCAGTCATGTTTATAATAGTAAAATTACATATGTAAATATTTAATGATACTGTAACGCTTTTGCCTAAAATTTCTAAAACTTGGCTTAATTCTCCTTTGCTTTATATGTATAGACCAAATCACATACCACCTTTACCTCTTGGAAAGAAGTGGTCAATTTTAAGATTCTTCTTCATAGTTTAACCAGCTTCAGTTTGTTAAACATCGAATTAGAGTTATATTAAATTACATATTAGTTACAGTTATATATCAATTATATTTAATAACTGATGTGTTATGAAATAGTTGGAATTATACCTGCCTTTATTAGTGATGGCTATATTTTAAATTCTGCATGATAAATATTTCTACAGTCTTTCCATTAAAGAAATTTTTTTTTTTTTGAGGTGGAGTTTCGCTCTTGTTACCCAGGCTGGAGTACAATGGCGCGATCTCAGCTCACCGCAACCTCCACCTCCTGGGTTCAGGCAATTCTTCTGCCTCAGCCTCCTGAGTAGCTGGGACTACAGGCACGCACCACCATGCCCAGCTAATTTTTTGTATTTTTAGTAGAGACGGGGTTCCACCATGTTGACCAGGATGGTCTCGATCTCTTGACCTTGTGATCCACCCGCCTCGGCCTCCCAATAAAGAAATATTTAAAACAAAATATCTTCTAAGGGAAATAGCTTTTCCATTTTAATTTCATTAACAGTCTGAGTTCAGCTTTTAGAAAAGTATGGCAAGTATTGCATAATATTTTCTTATTTATAAATGAAAAATTAAGAGTACGTAATGCTGAAGTGAATTGTCCCAGGTCTACCAGAATGTCAACACAACTTAGCATCTGAGTTGGTTGATGAGGCAAAGAATTTCCTTCTCTTTTTTTTTTTTTTTCTTTTTGAGATGGAGTCTCACTCTGTCACCCAGGCTGGAATGCAGTGGCACAATCTCAACTCACTGCAACCTCTGCCTCCCGGGTTCAAGTAGCTGGGACTACAGGCACTCCCACCTCCTAAATAGCTGGGACTACAGGCACTAATTTTTGTATTTTTAGTAGAGACAGTTTTCGCCATGTTGGTCAGGCTGGTCTCAAACTCCTGACCTTGTGTTCCATGCACGTGATCCATGCCTCCCAAGTGCTGGGATTATAGGCATGAGCCACTGTGCCTGGTCCTAGAATTTCCTTCTTAACTCACCTATCATGCCCCTCTCTCCACTCCTCTATTACATTCAGGCTAATATAACTTGAGTTCTCCTCAGCCCTCTTCAGATTTTTTATTCAAAACTCTTCCATACACCACTATACCATTATATCTTACTACAATCTTCCTTTCCTGTTGTTCAAAAAAATCTTAAAATCTTATTTTCTCTGAAGCTTTTTGATTGATGGGAATGGAGACGTAAATAAACATGCAACGCCCAACTGCACATCTTCACATGAATATTTTATGGAAACCTCAAACTTAGTATATCCCAGACTGAACACATAATCTAACCCCTATGTAGCCCAGTCTATCTTCCTGCTAGTGTTCTCTATCTCACTACATCATCCACATTCAATTACCTACAGCCCAGAAATTCAGTGTCCAGTCAGTCACCAAGCCTGTCAGCTACAGACTCAATGCTCTCTGTCATTCCACTACTCACCATTCCAGCTGCCACTGTGACAATCCATAGGAGAAATAAAGATGGTGCCTACGCAACTGTGCATCTTAAGAACTATGTACTGGTGGAGCTATCCTTAGGTATGTGCTGCGAACTGAATTAACCTGCCAGCTACTTAAACAGATAAATGAGATTATCCATTTAAATGCTGTGGAAAGTTTACTCTAAACCAAGAGTTGTCCCTTGTAAAAAAAAAAAAAAAAATGGTGAAAGTGGTCCCATTTTCACCATCAGCTTAACAGATTTGGTACTGGTCTCCAATTTTTTTTTTTTTTTTTTTTTGAGATAAGAGTCTCACTTTGTCATCCAGGCTGGAGTGCAGTGATGTGATCTCCACCTACTACAACCTCAACCTCCCGGGTTCAACTGATTCTCCTGCCTCAGCCTCCCAAGTAGCTGGAACCACAGGCATGTGCCACCTCGCCCAGCTAATTTTTGTATTTTCAGTAGAGATGGGGTTTTGCCATGTTGGCCATGATGGGCTTGCTCTCTTGACCTCGTGATCCACCTGACTCGGCCTCCCAAAGTGCAGGGATTACAGGTGTTAGCCACCACGCCTGGCCACTGGACCCCAATGGTTGCCTTCTCCCAGTGTATGCTATTTGATTTCCAAGGCAAATTGCAGTTAAGTTGGTACCAACCAATTTAACATCTGAGGACTTTAATTAAAAGAGGATCTTCTCCCAAAATCTGGCTATCAGAATGCTACCAGTAGGTTACCTAAATGTAATCTAAATTATAATTAAAATCATAGGAATATTCCCCTTGCCGTAATTACACTTACAGGGTTGGGGGAGGGTGTGTGTGCATGTGTTAAGAGTTGAGATCAAGGCTATTGAAGATTAGAGTAAGTTTAATGGCAATTCATCACTTCTAACTGCTATAAAAAGACTATAATGGTTGCTCCTTGGTCAGAGATAAAAGTGAACATTTTCTTAGATTCCTGGAGGCTGCCATTCAATATTATAAGTCTTTGTTAATAAATGAGTTTAGTCAGATCTTTTTTCTGTGGGCTCAGAAGCCATGCTTGGAGAGATGCCTTCAGAAGTAAACTTCCAAGTCCAGATTTCCCGACAAGGTGTTGGTGAAACCACTGACATTCTGGCATTCTGATCTACCTACATATGTATGTCAATAGCAAGATAATAAAATGTTCCAGAATCTGCAGGACTGGTATGCCCATTACTAGTATCCATACATAAAAGCACAGAAACGTGCTGTCGTCAGGAAAATGAATTAACTTATGAAGAGCTATATTTATCCACATAGCCCGGGAAGTTATATTCTGAATTTACTAGAACATCATTGCTACAACTCAGATTGTCACTACCAAAGGTCCTTTGACCAGCAGGAAAACATAAGGCACAGGAAACGATGGACCATATTCCTTAGTTAATTAAGAGCTAGGGTTGTTGCTTTTCTTTTAAATAATTTCTGACTTAGGTTGAGAAAATGGTACGAAATATTCCCATGTACATTTTACTCAGATTCCCAAAATGCTAACATTTTATCCTATTGTTATCCTGTCATTCATCTCTCCATCTACCAACGTATCTACTTTTTTTCTAGGACGTTTGAGAGTAAGTTGCATATCAGCATGTATTTCCGAAAACAAGGTCCTATGTTTTAACTTAACCCCAGTGCTTTTATCAAAAGCAGGAAATTCACATAGGTACAATATTATTTTCAGATCTATAGACCTTATTTGGATTTTGCCAATTGTCTTATGAATGCCCATTTTCTGACCCAATTCAGAACTATACTTGTATTGAGGCATCATGTCTCTTTAGCCTCCTTTGGTCTGGAACAGTTCATGACCTTGATAATTTTGAAGAGTTCTAGCTAGCTATTTTGTGGGATGCCCCTCGATCGGGGACTTTGTGATGTCTCTTTCAGGTTACGAATTTCTGGCAGGAACATCACAAGAATGAGGCTCTCTCCTTTGTGCATCGTATCAGAAGCACAGAATGTTAATGTGTCCCACTCCTGATGTCACCTTTGATCACTTGGATAAGGTAGTGTCTGCCAGATTTCTTCCTCTCTGTAAAGTTACTATTTTCCCTTTGCAATTAATAAGTATCCTACCTGGAGACACTTTGAGACTTTGAAAATATCCTGTTTCTGGTCCTATTTCTCCTCACTAATTTCAGCATCCACTGCCAATTCTTGCTTCAAACAATTATTTCTCCACTCTCCCCATGCCTTACCTTCTTCCTGGACACACAGCTGAAGTACAGTTCCTAGTCCTGTTACATCTAGGAAGGATGATACAACTAATTCTAGCCCATAGAGCTATAATTATAAAGGCTATATGCCCCTTCTAGGTTTACCCCCACCAACAAATGTCTCCCATTATTCTCTTTATTTATTTATTTATTTTGAGATGGAGCCTTATTCTGTCATCCAGGCTGTAGTGCAGTGGCATAATCTTAGCTCACTGAAACCTCTGCCTCCCGGGTTCAAGCAATTCTCCTGCCTCAGTCTCCCTAATAGCTGGGACTACAGGTGTGTGCCACCACATCCAGCTACTTCCTTGTATTTTTAGTAGAGACAGGGTTTCACCATGTTGGCCAGGTTGGTCTCGATCTCTTGACCTTGTGATCCACCATCCTTGCCTTCTCAAAGTGCTGGGATTATAGGCATGAGCCACCGCACCCAGCCACGTCTTCTATTATTCTACAAGGTCTTTGCTTGTTGGTCAATTGGATGCATAAGATCCTGCAGAGAGCTCTAAGAAGGCTTTGGTAGTTGTGGAACCACTAGACCTTAGGTTCTGTACCATTCAGGAAGTCCTATGAACCTGGATGAAGAAAATCCTTTAACTGGAATTTGATATTTCCCTTTGTGAATACAGGCAGCAGCAACAATAGTGTTCGCAATACCAATGTCTTTATCACCAAGATAAATCACTTATATTTCATTTCACATTGTACTCGGTGCAGACATCTTGGAATATATTTCCCTATCACTAACTTGAAATTAACTTAGCATTTTAATTATTAGATCTGTCACTATATCTTTTTTTTCTTTTTGTCACATTTAGAAACTGTCCTCAAAGGAGATTTATTGACTTCATCAGACTGCTAAAGGTGTCTAAGACCCAAAATAGGTTAAGATGGAAGGAGCAGTTCCCTCAGTCACTACACTTTGAGGACCAGCTAGGGAAGCAGGTCGGGAATGTCTACAATAGAATTCGCATGCAAGAGAAATAAACTTTTACTCTCTTAAGCTGAGATATATGCTGTTATTTGTTCAGCAACTATCTTATCCTGACTAATCAGAGAATAAAGCTGTAAATGTGGAAATTATATGCCTGGGAAGATGGTTGAGGCCATGGGACTGGATATGATCTTTAAAAGGGGAGACAAGGCAAGTACTGAATTTGGGGCAATTGCTACATTTTGGAAAGGAAGACAAAGGAAACAGATGAAAGAATGGTCTGAATAGAAGAAAGAGAACCAGAAATACCCGGGGTAAAAGATGCTACGAACCTGAAACCATATTTTCATTTCCCAGATGTCTTCATATAGAATAATTCCTTATGTGTTGTCTGGAAAGATAAGAAACTAAACCATTTCAGGAGATTTTCTCAACTACATCTGTCATTTACAAGAAGACAGGTATTGTACTTCTCTAACTCTAGATTTCCGTGTCTATGAAAAAATTGCAATGCAGAATACAGAAAGTAATGTAAGTAAACATATGCAAAAGAACCTACTACAACTTCTGACATGTACCTATCACTCGGTAAGTTAGCTCTCTTTCTCCCCAATCTTTCCCCCTTCTTACCCTCATTAGCAATCCATTTCATGTATTAGAGTTTAAAAGAACTAAAGAGTATATTAAGAAAACTATAATTTTTTTCTTAAGTCAAAAGCACAGCATTTTAGACATTATACTTGCTATAGTATTTATAGCTATACAAGCTATAAAACTAAGCAAAATCATTATTAAAATTCAAATCGAATCTAGATATTTTATTTGGAAACAGATTGAGTGAAAAAGAAGAAGTGTGTGATTATTTTTTTATTTTTTATTTTTTTGTTTTGTTTTGAGACAGGGTCTCACTCTATTGCCCAGGTTGGAGTACAGGGGTGCCATCTTGGTTCACTGTAACCTCCACCACCCAGGCTCAAGCAATCCTCCCATCTTAGTCTCCTGGGTAGCTGAAATTATGGGTTTCTGCCACCATGCCTGGCTAACTTTTGTATTTTTAGTAGAGACGGATTTCACCATGTTGGCCAGCCTGGTCTCAAACTCCTGAGTTCGGACAATCTGTCAGCCTGGGCCTCCCAAAGTATTGGGATTGCAGGCACCAGCCATAGCGCCTGCCTCACCTGTAGTTTTTAAATGTCAATCAAAAGGAATCAAGACACCAAACCACCACTTAATGGAGTTTAGTATCAAAGTCCTCGTGAGCTATGCAAAAATGTATGTTGGTCCTCAGGAAACCCACCTCTGATCGCTCCTTCTTTGTCCTTAGTACCTGGTTCCTTATCTCATGCTCTCCTAACACAAATGCAATGAAAAGGGGAGGAGAGAGGGGCTTCAAAAATCACGAATTTTATACAGGTGCATATTTTATTGTTAATATCTTTCAATACTGGATATGGATATCTTGCATATAAATATTAAGCCACATATGCATTCTTTAAAATTCAATTACAAAATCCAGTGAAAAATGAAAATATAGATTAATATTACTACAGCATGTGAGGGAAAAACTGTCTCTCATCTACTTTGAAAAGTTTTATTAAGTGGCTCTTGGAATCGCCATTTCCAAAACCTGGATATGCGTAAACCAATACATTTTGATAACACTTCTGTAACAGAACCCCTTTCTCCTCTCACCCTAGAGTTTCTTGAACTGAGGAATGAGTGATATCCTGGACTAGAGGCTGAGAGATTGTTTTCATCATCAACAACCATCTGTGCAGAATGACAATAGAACTGAAAAGATTCTGACAAAGGCTACCAAAGAATTTTCCAGATAATTCAGACTCTTTCTATGAAAGGTGCCAGAATCTGAGTGACAAGTCCAGGCAACGCCTCCTTCTTGTAGTTTTAGGAAGAAAGTGCTGCCATCTACAGGGTTGACATGGAACAAATGCTTAAAAAAAAAAAAAAAAAAAGGTGGCGAATCTACCAGATCTTAAGGTTGTAATTAGCTACAGAAAAAAAAAAGCAATAGCATGGCTAACGAGAGTAACACAACGTGTTCACTTTTAAATTTTTATTCCAAATATTCTACTTCTTTTCTATTCAATACAGCTGCCACTAGCCACATGTGGCTATGAAGCACTTGAAATGTAGCTAGTGTGACTGGGAATAGATTTTCTAAATTTTCATCTCATTTTAATTAATTTCATTGATTTAAATGTTAAAACTGATATTCAATTCAGTCATTGAAAACTTTTAAGTATGCTTGTAACAACTTAGGTGTCTGAATCTACTTTTTCAAATGCAATTTTAAGTTATCTATCTACAGATGGAATATTCCTGAAAACATAGCATCTGAATTGCCTATGCGCTAAGTGAAAAATGTACACATTTCAAATGTTTGGTGCAAAGCCAAAAGAATGTAACAGTTCTCATGAATAATTGTTATATTTAGTACATGTTGAAATTAATATTTAGACATTATGAGAAATAAAATATATTATTAAAATTACTTTTAGTGATTTCTTTTCACTATTTTAATGTGATTACTAGAAAATTTTAAGTGACGTGTGTGGCTGATATATTTCTATTGTACAGCACTATTCTAATTGATTCAAAAAAAGTAAATATGTTTAGTTGTTTAGTGCTTACAGAATTACATGAAGTGCTATATTTACAAATGTCCTATTTGGCCTCAAAATTAAAGCAAACATGTAACAGACATTGGTGCTTGTATGGGTTAATGTAACATAATTTTTAGAGGAAATGATCTCGTTCAGTCATCAGTGATCATCACTGTGACTGATAGACATCTCAAAACGGTAGAAAAATTTGGATCTTGATGAACGTAACAACATAACCATTTTTATCATGGTTAATGAACTGGCGACAGGAAGCCCACGTTGTAAAGAAATTCCACTAAACTGGTGTCCTGTTCCACTTCTTCCATCGATTTCCAGCATTGTCTCCCCCACACTGTATTTTCATTGCAAAGACTGACTCGCCGCGCTCAGCAGAGCCCACTGGCCATCCTCACAAGCGCAGGGCAGATTTCTCCCTGTAGTGCACCCCTTGGCCTTTTGTGGCTGAAGCAGTCCTTCTCCAGAGTAAAAATGCCTCCTTCATCAAGAGTGTCTTCTTCCAATCTAGAACATCAAAGTCCTATCTCCCCTTTCCTTCTTTTTCCAGACTCCATACATTTAACATATTCTTCTGTTACTCAGGCAGAAATAAATAAAGAAATAAACCAGATAGGCCCATGACTCAGTTGGCAGATGCCCACACAAAGATAGGATGGCCAACCGTCCTGATTTATTTGCCCAGGACTGTCCCAGTTTTAGTATTGAAAGTCCCACCTTCCAGGAAACCCCAGTCCCTGAGCAAACCAGGCCGGTTGGTCGCCCTACTTGCCAATCTCGCCTGTTGACAGCAAAGCCAGAGACAGGAGGGCCACACCCCCGCGCTCTGCTCCAGCAACAGGGAACAGCCGGTTTCTCTGCTGAGTTTAGCCTCCTTCCCTTCACCCACATGGTCGCCCTTCGCCTTCCTGGCCCCCTAAGTCACCTGTGGCCTTGTCATCCTCCAGGCATCACTCCCTGTCCAAGGCCTTCCGTCGCCCCTCTGGCGCAGGTAAGTTGTGCCTAACCATGTTGTATTTTAATTCTCTGTCTAGTCCCCAAGCTACCATCAGCTGTAAGCTCAGAAGTCTTGTTCATTCTTGTATTTCTGCCTTATATTAGCTGAACTTCTGAGTGAATGTTGATGCGTCTTAGAAAGGCACCTGGGCTCTGGATAATTTTCCTGGCCTTCTTCAAGGAATACAAACCGCTTCTGACATAACGACCAACCACAAACTGTTTTCACGACTGGACGTCTGCGTTTCCCAGGCTTGGAGAATCTTTCCCCAGTCTCAGTCTCTCCAACACAGTAGGAAACACCATCCTGTCAGTAACCCCTGACTAACACCACCCCATTTCACCCCTAGGGACAAAAAAAACGATGCAGATATATGTACACACATCAAAAAGCCACAGCAACAATAACCAAAAATTCCTTGCTTTCATTTTCTACACTGCCTAGTGATTTTTGCCTTTGGGGGTTGGAATGGATCAATATGCATATTTCTTTCCAATGTGGGAGAAAAGAATGCACTGAAGAATGCAGCAAAGTAGAGAGAATGTGCAGAAATAATGAAAGAAGTATACCTAGAGGTTATTACATACAGAAAGGCAACAAGTGACCTCAGAGTGGCAGGTAGTGACGAGGATGCAAAAAAATATCAGACACAGTCCTACTTGTCCAGGAGCCACAGTGGTTATAATTTGGAAATTACGTAAGTATGTTTTCTAGATATTACATAACAGGTGAGGTAATAAATTGCTCTTAGCAATACAGAGAAAATTGTAAATATTCAGCAAACATTTTACTGTATTAATTTATGTATATTTACTTTATGTATTTCAAACTTATCTTTTAATATATTTAAAATTAAATGTACATATCTTTATATGTTGAAATATATTCAAAGTGTTTAAACTATTAATTATTTTTTGGGGGACGTAGTCTCTCACCCTGTTGTCCAGGCTGGAGTGCAGTGGTGTGATCTCTGCTCACTGCAGCCTCCCAGGTTCAAGTGATTTTCTTGCCTCAGCCACACATAATAGCTGGGACTACAGACACATGCCATCACACCTGGCTAATTTTTATACTTTTAGTAGAGATGGGGTTTCATTTTGTTGGCCAGGCTGGTCTCAAACTCCTGACCTCAAGTGATCCACCCACTTCAGCCTCCCAAAGTGCTGGGATTACAGGTGTGAGCCACGACATCCAGCCTATTAATAAATTTTTAAATGTTAGATTGTTAATGATCATTTCTGAATAGTAATTATGTAAAATAACTTTACTGTATGATTCTCAGAGCTCTATCAAGTAGGTTCTATAATTATCTCCATTTTACTGAGAACTCGTGGCACAGAAAAGTGAAGAAACTCATCCAAGGTCATAGAATTTGTAAATGAAAGAGCTGGGATTGAAGGAGGCCCCTTAAAGGTGACAGCAACCCCCTGGGATGCATAGAAACATGTTCACACCACTCTCCAATAATCAAATAGCACACCAGCAAAACTAATTTATAAAAAATAAGCTGCAAAGTCTATCACAGTTTCAGCATGCACCACGCTGTTTTTCTACAGGCTGTACCACATGCCCCCAATGGATGCTCTAAAAATACGCACACACCTTAGTAAATGTTTATTTCTTATGAGATAAGCCCATGCATAAAAGAGTAGATAATGGTGTCAGAGTAACAAATTCATTTTCTCCTTCATTTAAATTAGAATGATAGTTACTTTTCACCTGAAAGCGGTCTTAGAAGTGTTGTCAACCTTAGCTGCTCATTGGAAGCACCTGGAGAACTTTAAAAGCCACTAAGGTCTGGTTACCATCTACAGAGGTTGTGATTTCACTGATCTGAGAGACATCCTGGGCACTGGGACTTTTAACCTCCCCAGAGGGTTCTGACGCACTCAAGGTAAAGAAGCACTGTCTTGTTTAGAGTAAGCAGAGGATTTTCAAGGTGTGTCTCCAGATGCCATCAACTTCACCTGGGAGCTTTTTAGAAATGCAAATTATTGCACTCCCTCCCGGATTGACTAAGAAATTTTGAGGGTGGGGCCCAGCCTTCAGTGTCATAACACACCATCCAAATGATTCTGATACACACTTGAGTTTGAGAACCACTGATGGAGCTTAATTCCTTCATTGAGAAATAATTGAAATCCAGAGAATTAAATTTGTTTCAGGTCACATGACCCATCCATGGTGGGGCTGGCTATAAAAGGATAACGACAGCTAGCATTTATTGAGGGCTTACTGTTCTAGATGTATTGTCCTGCACTACATTGTTTTCTGAGCATCTTATCATCATAACAGTGTCTACCAGTTTCTCTAGCACTTTCCCAAGAGCTTGTAGCTTCGCACATAGCCTTCATCTAGTTCTCCCAGCGGTCTGTAGGATAAGCATGTGCAGTGCGTTTACTGTCATGGGTTGCGACGGGGAAGAGCAGGTGCTGGGGGCAGCAACTAACCTAGGAGGACTCAGGAAAGCACCTCACGAGAGAGCATTAAGGGAGCAGGCTGGGGGAGTGCAAAGAAGCCCGCCTGCAAATTCCATATTTACCACAATAGATCCAGGAGGGAGAAAACAAAGGAGGAGCCAAAATATTCTTCATAAGATAAAGAAAGGACACAGAGAATAGGACTGCTCTGAAGATGGAAATAAGGAGAAAAGAAGACAGGGGAGTACATTATGCTGAAGTCTGAGTTGGACCATGGATTCCTAAGAGGAGGGATATTTAATATTCTATTTCTAGATGCTTCTTAGTTGGGATATAGACCCTTTCTTCAGTAGAGTTTTCCACCAACACTGCCTTGTTGGGTGGCCTTTTGTGGGATTCAAAGAAAGGCAATGAGTTGTACCTCTGGACCTACCCAGTCCGTGTGGAACACAACTGTGACCCAAGGGAGGGTTAAATGACACGCCAGGTACTAATTCAGAAAGGAAAAACTGACAGCCAGAGAGAGCCCTGAAGAATGTCTCTTGGGAAAATGTATACATGGAAGCATTAGGGGAATTGGTCTTCACAAGGTGAAGCTTGAACCAACCTTCTCTAGATTTTCTATGGTCAGGTGACTCCTGATGTCAGCTTACTCACACATATGCATGTGTGTTTCAGTTAAGACATTTAATAAGCTATGCATAGACTCATCCGTAGGATAGATTTAGATACGTTTTATTAAGCTTTTACTGATTTTACAATATTCTGAATTTTACCAACCCTTTCAGGTACTAACAAAGGTATTAGTTTGGTGCAAAAGTAACTGGGGTTTTGCCATTACTTTTTCTTTTTCTTTTTTGAGACAGAGTGTCGCTCTATCACCCAGGCTGGAGTACAGTGGCATGATCCCAGCTTACCACAACTTCTGCCTCTCAGGCTCAAGTGATTCTCCTGCCTCAGCCTCCAGAGTAGCTGGGATTACAGGCGCACACCACCACACCCAGCTAATTTTTTAATTTTTTGTAGAGACGGGGTTTCGCCATGTTGGTCAGGCTGGTCTCCAACTCCTGACCTCATGATCTGCCCACCTGAACCTCCCAAAGTGCTAGGATTACAGGTGTGAGCCAGCATGCCCAGCCACGCCATTACTTTTAATGGCAAAACCACAGTTACTTTTGTGCCAACCTGAAGGATCCAATCTGATGATGAGAGAAGCACAGCTGCACTTTCCTAAGAATGACCCCTGAGGAAGGTCTGTTCCTTCTTGGGTATACACATCAGCAAAAATATTTGTAAAATGTAACCATAGTGCTGTGTCATTTTATCAAAACTGAAAACAGGTCCACGACTTCCATTATCTAGATATCAGCTACCAACTGGTGTTCTGCAGTGTTAAAGCTGCAGGGCGTGGTGGGGAAGGCTAAGGAGATATTACCCTAGTTTAAATTGTTTGGACACCTCAAATATCCTAAATAGCCTTTAATTTATAAACATCATTTTAATAGATCAGCAGGAGCATACTGTCTTATGCAATGGAACTCATAAGAATATTCTGGTTTTATGTTTGGGTTTCTGGCCCATGGAGTTTTTGAGAGGTTTATCATTATTACTCCCAAGTTGCTAGTAAATTTCCTTGAACTCATTGTGATGACGAGAACACTGGAAAGAGATTAGGAAAGGCACCTTTTACTGTTCAACTCTGCCAGCAAATCAGTGAGACCCTGGGTGAGTCACTGCCCATCTTCACCCTCAGACTCCTCTTCTGTTTTTTTGTTTGTGTCTTTTGTTCGTTTGTTTTTGAGACAGAGTCTCGCTCTGTCGCCCAGGCTAGAGTGCACTGGCGTGATCTCGGCTCACTGCCACCTCCGACTCCCGGGTTCAAGTGATTCTCCTGCCTCAGCCTCCCAAGTAGCTGGGATTACAGGCACCCACCACCACGCCCAACTAATTTTTGCAGTTTTAATAGAGATGAGGTTTCACCATGTTGACCAGGCTGGTCTTGAACTCCTGACCTCAAGTGATCTGCCCACTTCGGCCAACCAAAGTGCTGGGATTACAGGCATCAGCCACCATGCCTGGCCATCCTCTTCTATAAAGGGAAGATTGGGCTAGGTATTCTCTAAAGTCCCCAGGAACTCTCAGACATGCTGTATTCTTCTGATCCTAAATGCATTATTATCATGGCTTCTCTTGAAGTCTTATAGAACAGCTAATGAAGAACAAATTGGTTGAAGACTATTAAATAAACACATAAAAAGGAACTGAGGAGACAAGTATAGTTTAAGTTGCATTATGACAGGAGGTCCCCTGAGGCATCTGTAATAGTAAAAGTAATTTGCTTCTTAGCATCCATTTTGCTACCTCTGTTTGGGAAAACAAACAAACCAGCCTATAACTACCTGAATTTCCACTAAATTTCTACCATGCAGGTGTCTCTAAAGAATCCTGAACAGCAAGACATGAAACCACAAAGAATTCACATGGTCTGCACATTCAAAACTTCCAGGGATTTTGGAGACTTTGCAAAACTTTACATTCCTAAAGTTGTATATGCCACTTTACAGTTTAGAAGAGACCTTGCTTCAGAAAACAGTCAAAGGTAAATTCTCCCCTACATTGAGCCCCGAAATGGCCTCTGTGTAGAAGCACACTCTAATAGGTTCCTCAAGGTCAGGCCGTTGCCTTATTACAGGAAATGGATGAAGTCATTCCTGGCTCTCAGTTTTTCTGAAAAACTACCTGCTTTCTCAGTTTCACACACCACACCCCTCTATAGCTCTTGTTTTGCCTCCTTGGTCGTGGCACCTGTTCTGAGAACTGAAGCTTTCATCTTGGTTCTAGTTGCGCATGAGAAAACACGTTTCCAAAAACACAAACAAGCAAAGGGGTCCAAGGAAGAACTTCAGCTCTTGGGTGAAACAACAGCTAAATTTGTTCATAGTAATAATAAACACGCATGAGCTCACTCTTTCAGAAAGCAGTAATTTGAGCAGCAATTCTGAGGTCAGGATCCAAGGTTCTAGGCCAGCTCCAGCCCAGCCTGCTCTGACCAAAATGTATTTCTTCCAGACTCTCAGGGTCTTGCTTTCAGCCATTTGGAGGACAAGAAAGGAAGATGAGAAGAAAGGCAACAGACAAGAGAGATGGAAACTTTTTAATATGTCCTTAAAAGCCTCTTTATAGAGATGAGTAATAAAAAGATTGGGGCCAGCAAACATTTCCACATTTTCTCTAAACAGTTATAAAACTGAGAGTCTTCTAAGGTCAGAGTTAAAGTAGTACAGCCTTGTTTTTGTATTTTAAATGTTTTTTAATGGACCATTAAAATAGCCTCAGTACCAGTAAAAGGTGTGCACAGGAGTATTATTTGATTCAGGAGAGAGGTAATGGGACCCACCAAGTAGGGAGGTTACACAGTTCGGATGTGAACCCTCACTAATGCAAAGGAAGTCTCTCTGCACTGCCCCCTCTCCCATACACATTTTTTCTCTCCTCCTCCAATCAAGAAATGATATTCTGTGAGATCATTTATTTTATTTTTATTTATTTTATGTATGTATGTATGTATGTATGTATGTATGTATTTATTTATTTATTTATTTTAGGTGGAGTCTTGCTCTGTCACCCAGACTGGTGTGCCGTTCATGATCCTGGCTCACTGCAACATCCACTTCCTGAGTTTAAGCGATTCTCATTCAAGTGATTCTCATGCCTTAGCCTCCCAAGTAGCTGGGATTACAGGCATGCACCACTACACCCAGCTGATTTTTGCATTTTTAGTAGAGATGGGGTTTCCCCATGTTGGCCAGGCTGGTCTCCAACTCCTGATCTCAAGTAATCCACCCACCTCAGCATTCTAAAGTGCTGGGATTCATAATCCAGGGGTGCGCCATCATGCCCGGCTCATTTAATTTATTTTTACCAGTTAGAATTTGTTACTCTCAATTCATTCAAAAACCATTAATAGACAGTACCTACCAGCCAGAACTGTTGTTAAGTATTAAAAATACAGCATTGGATGAAACAAAAAACTCTACCCTCATAGAGCTGATATTCTAGTATAGAGAGACAGACAAATAAATAAGTAACATACACAGGAAGTAAGAAAGTGATTTCAGCACTTTGGGAGGCCAAGACCAGCAGATCACAAGGTCAGGAGTTCAAGACCATTCTAAACAACAGGGTGAAACCTCGTCTCTACTAAAAATACAAAAAATAGTATGGCATGGTGGTGGGCACCTGTAATTTCAGATACTCAGGAGGCTGAGGCAGGAGAATCACTTGAACCCGGGAGGCGAAGGTTGCAGTGAGCCAAGATCACATCACTGTACTCCAGCCTGGGCAACAGAGCAAGACTTCCATGTCAAAAAAAAAAAAAAAAAAAAGTGGGATAGGAAAAAAATTCAGTAAGGAAGGGAGTAAAGTGTACATGGGGAGGAAAGGAAGAAGATGGAGGAAATGCAGTTTTAAATACGGAGGGCAGGAAAGGACTTGCTGCAGTGAAATTTCAATAATCACCTGAAGGAAATGAAGGGAATAGCATTTCAGGAAATAGCAAACAGAAAACTTCTGGGTCAGAGGCATGTTCAATGCACTCAAGGGGCAGCAAAGAACATGACGTCAGAAGGTCAGTAGGGAGCCATGTAGATTTGGCTGTTTCTGAATGAAAGTGGAGAAGATGGGGAGTTTTTGAAAAGTCACAGTTGCGCGCGGTGGCTCACCCCTATAATCCAAGCACTTTGGGAGGCCAAGGCGGGTGGATCACCTGAGGTCAGGAGTTCGAGACCAGCCTGGCCAACATGGTGAAACCCCGTCTCTACTAAAAATAGAAAAATTAGCCAGGCATGGTGGTGAGTGCCTATAATCCCAGCTACTCAGGAGGCTGAGACAAGAGAATCCCTTGAACCTGGGAGGCGAGGGTTGCAGTGAGCAGAGATTGTGCCATTGCCTTCCAGGCTAGATGACAGAGCAAGATTTTGTTGAAAGAAGAAAGAAAGTAAGGGAAGAGGAGGGGAGGGGAGGAGAGGGGAGGTCATGAGGTGACCTGATTTCCATTTTTAAAGGGCAGAGCTGACTGGACATGGGCAGGAAAGTCAGGGAAACCAGTTCTGTGGCTGCTCCAACACTCCAAGGAACTCCGGTGGTAGCTAGGAGCAGGTGGGTAGAGATGTCAGTGTTAGGAAGTGGTTAAATTCCAGATAGCCAACAGGATACTCTGATGTTTAGATGACTCCATGGAAGACAGCAGTCAAGAATGACCCCTTGGTTTTTGGCTTAAGAACTGGAAGAAAGAATCTGCCATAAATCAAGATGGGATTCATTGTAAGAAGAGGAGGTTTAAAGGGGAGATGTGGAATCTGTTTTGGGTTTTTGGTTTTTGTTTTTTTGGTTTTTTTTGAGACAGGATCTCACTCAGTCGCCCAGGCTGGAGTGTAGTGGTGTAATCATAGCTCACTGCAGCTTCAGCTTCTCAGGCTCACACAATCCTCCCACCTCAGCCTCCCCAGTAACTGCACCATTATGCCCTACAGGCATGCACCATTATGTCCAGCTAAGTTTTGTATTTTTTTTGTAGAGACAGAGTTTCTTTATTGCCCAGACTAGTCTCCTACTTCTGGGCTCAAGTAATCTGCCCACCTCAGCCTCCTAAAGTTCTGGGATTACAGACGTGAGCCACCACCTCCAGCCCACTATTTGGCTTTAGACATGTTAAGTTTGGGAAAGTTCATAGAAATCCAAGTGAAGATGTCAGTAGCAGTTGGACAGACACTTCTGGAGTTCAAGGAGAAAGGGAGCGATAGATAGTGTTTAAAGCCATGACTCCAGATGTCAATTTGAGAAAGGAGAGAAGTCCAAGGACTGAATCTGAGGAGCTCCAGCTCTGAGAGATTGTGGAAATGTGGAGCAACCAGCAGAGGAGACTGAGCAGGTGTGTACTGAATCTATTTCCAGATCAAAACAGAGATCTACTACATTCCTTTTGGTGGTGTCAAAACAAACCATTATCTTGAAATAGTCAAAAAAAAAAAAAAAAGAAAGAAAGAAAAGAAAAAGAAAGAGAAATACCAGGAGGGCAAAGTATGTCGAAAGCTGGATCAAGGGAGGTCTCAAGATGGAGGGAATGATCATTGAGGTTAAATGGGGCGAAATGGTCACATGAGATAAGAACTGAAAACTAACATTGGATTTACCAATGGTCCCAGGTAAGATTAATAAAGGCTGACTGCTACTGTAATATGGGAACTAGCCTGAGAGAAATCAATCAAGGTTTAGCTAAATAATTAGAAATTAGGAAAAAATCTTATCATCTCCAGTTGTCCTTTGTTTCATAAATCTTACTTTACAGGCCGAAGGTTATAAACACTCTTTTATCTTTTATCTATCCCTTATGCAAAAAAAAAAAAAAAAACAGATAGAGGTTTTTATGTTCTCTCCAGTGACAAACTTATAACAATAGTAACACTTCTTAACTAATAACAGGAGGTTAACTATTTTTCACTTTTCTAGACTTCAGGAAAATATAGGTGATTTTTTTCTTCATTAAAAATAAACTTCTGTTTCTTTTCCAAATTATAACTGGAATTCAAAAATGTGTATTTCCATTGACTATTTTGACTTGAGTTTTTGTTCTCCGTTTACTCTCTCCTTCCTGCCACTTCTGAAGGTTTTCATTGTTTGTGGGAGCATCTGTGATTTCTCTCTTTGTATCCCCCTGCAATCTCTGACTCCTCTCCAGGTCCTCATTCTGCATCATCGTAGTCAGTTTTATCTTGGGCACCATAAAATTCTACTTCTTCCCGCAGTAGCAGACTGATGTCACCCACAGAACATAATGGATTCTAGGAACAGGCCCACAGAGGAAAAGTGGGTGAGTATAAAGATAGGTAAGAGGAAGAGAGAAGCTGGAGGCTGGGGATCTTAACCATGTGTTTCCACTCATTTCCACATAAAACAGTTAAACCAGAAACTGCAGGATATTGAAATTCCATGTCTTGGGCCAAACTTTTACCTAACTGATTTGACACGTTGAATAGAAACACTATGGCAATATCTATGCACCCAAACTGTTGCAACTGGTTGGGAGCCAACATATTAAAATGCAATCAGGCTGGTGCGATGGCTCACACCTGTAATCCCAACACTTTGGGAGGCTGAGGCAGGTGGATCACTTGAGACCAGGACTTCGAGACCAGCCTGGTCAACATGGTGAAACCCTGTCTCTACTAAAAATACAAAAATTAGCCAGGCACGGTGGCACACACTTGTATTCCAAGCTACTCAGGAGGTTGAGGCAGGAGAATCGCTTGAACTAGGCAGGTGGAGGTCACAGTGAGCCAAGATCACGCCACTGCACTCCAGCCTGGGCGAGAGTGAGTCCTTGTCTAAAAAAAAAAAAAAAAAAAAATCACAATCAAATAACCCATTTGGAGAATAACTTCCTATTTGCATAAATTTTCCAAACTGGTTTGTGTGTATAGAAATTCTCTACTTCTCGATGGCTGACAGGACAAACCAAAATAGTGACAGTTTGTAGGATCTTTTTGGCAGGCTATCATAATCCTAATTTTAAAGCACGTCAGCAGTGTAGTCAGTGACTGTGTGACTATGCTAGCAGTGTAGTGAGTATGTTAAAAAGCCAAAAACTTCTGATTTATTCATTACGGTGAATCTCAGAGTATGATCAGCAAATTAAAGTTACTACACGTTCAACATTAGATTTGATGATTTGGTGTTCTCGGCTCTTTCAAAAAATTATGACTGAGAATAAAGGAAAGGTACACACTCTGGATGCAATGAAATGAATTATTTAATTAGTCTATTGGTCTTATTAGAACCTAGTAGCTCCAGGAAATTCTTAACAAATATTTTTCTCCTGCAATATCCTCTAAAAGAGAAAAAGCAGTAAAGCACAGAAAGAAACATCACACTGCTCGGAACCCTCGTAAATAGTTTCTGAATGTTAGCATTTTTAGAAAAGAATATTAAATATTTTTAAATGCTGAAGACATGTTAAATTAAGTACTATCTGTTGAAAATAACATTTTAATTCTAGAGTTTAGTCCTTTCCATTGTGGTGAATTTGATGCATTGAAAAGAAGTAAAAGAATATTTTTTTCTACAGTTTGGCAATTTTGAACTATAATTTTTTTATTCTGGTGAAAAACATTTTGCAGAAAATTATGGAAACATACCTAGGGACCCTGCAGTAATATTATAGATTTCTAAAAAAAAAAAAAAAAAACATTGCAATATAGACATGAAAATTGAATTCAAGATTAGGAAGTAAACTGAGAAAACAATATTTAAAAATAATGCAGTTTAAATGTGTCATTGACTCAACATTTCCCCCATATTCTAAATCAATATTAATAATACATTTCAGAGTGCATCCGTTTTTGCCATTGCTAATTTTTCTCTATTATGCCAGAGTATGAGTAAGATTTTTGCTATTTTTTAAAAAGGCTACATTAAGATTCAGCCTCAAAAGAGGTTCAATTCCTAGTAACTGCAGGTGCATGGCACTTACTGCTAATTGGACATGACAGCTTTTAGCAAATCTGGTAGCTGCTAAAAGCCGCTGTTGCTGTGGTGCTGCCTCACCAGCACGCAGGGCATGGTACCTCTCCGCTACCAAAGCTCCATGTCCACAAAATTTGCCAACTAAAATACCCAGCCAACTCCTTCACTTAAATGCATAGAGACGGAAATCTCAAAGAGCTATCAACAAGGTCTCTGCAAGAAAATGCAGCCCTCTTAATGCATATTAAATAGTCTCATTAAAATACTTCAGTAATGCATCTTTCTGTTAGAATCTGTTGTTCTGAGCCCTATAACCATGTGGGGTAGGTTTCAAAATAAAATGCTGCTATTAGCACATTAAATAATTATCTTCTCTCCTGTGTGCCATACCCACTGGCTGGTACACTGTCGTTTTGGAAAATATTGTGAACCAAGTTATATCTGTGCCTCATATCATCTTTTGTGTTTATGTAGGATGTTTGTTCTGAGAAAACTAAAAATACTTGGTTTAAATTGGATCACATTTTACCAGTTAAGTGAACCTTACCAGGTAAGTCTCCTGGTTTGGATATTAACTCTTTCCATTTGGGTTTCTTTTTCCCCTAAATTTCTACCTTCAGTAGAAGTGTTCACTTTTATCAACAGTGATTTTGAAAAACATTCAAAGTCTGACGAAACTGCCATCAGAGCACCATTGCTGTCATCCATTTTCCAAGACCCTGCATCTTATTCTTAGCATTATGTGCATTCTATGATGATAAGCTGGGTTATCAGAAAGGAGTCACAGGGACCACGTGAGAAGAGAAAAGTCCGGAAGTAGTAACATTAAAATAATCAAACTTTCACTCTCAAACAGATAATGAACGAATTGCCTGGCTGTACAATTATGGACCAAATACATGTAAATATTATACAAGTGAGCATTTGTTTCCACCTGTTTTCTAGTTTGACCCCATAAATCATAGGCCTCAAAAAAATCCCAGTGCAGAGCCTTTCCCTAAAGAAGTTAATATCACCCATTTTAGGCAAATTTGTCCAGGATCATATGGCAAAGTCGGGCTCAGCCAAAAATTGAGTTCACTAATGCTGATGCCAAGCTAATTAATGTTTCCTTAAATATCTAAATTGTCTATCAAATGCTGTTCTAAGTGTCTGAAGACTAGTACTCAGACTCTTAAACAATTTAAACTTCAGTTCTCCAAGGCTGTCTGCTTTTACTGCATTTCGCATAAAAATATTTTTCCTCTATTTGGGTTAATTTTCCAGGTTCTCCTCAAATAATCATTGGGCTTCTGGAACAAAAGCTTACAGAAACAAGATGAACAATTTGAACTCTGACTTGTATTTTCTATTTGTCAGAACGTGATTTTTTTTTCAACTTTCTAATCACAGTTATAAAGTCAAGCCTGATTTTCAGAACGAAGTTTACCTGATTGTCAATAACTTCTCAAGTCCCCTATCTTCAAAAATGGCACATTTGATGGCAAAATACATAACCTGTCTGAAAGGTCTTGTTTTTACTGTTAGAATTCGAGAAGAAACTTCTATTTCAAAAAAAGCAAAGGATTGTCTCTCACCCTAGAGGAAAACCATGTTGGAAAGCTTGGCAAAGTTATACCTGGTCATTTACAATTTTTTATTAGAAACTTGGGAAATGTTCTTCACTAAAAGAAACCTTTTAAAATTCCTAGAGAAGTAGGTTCCTTGCTCACCGGCATTGTGAGAACATTGACCTATATCTGGGAAGGAGGAACCAAATACCACCTCTCCCCGTTGCCCACCATCCCACTAAACATACTCTACAAATTACCAGTCACCAACTCTTCATCAGTGTCCAGACTGCCATTAACTGCCATTGCTGAGAATGACTGATTACACAGCATCAATTATCAGAGACAGTAACAAAGATAACTTTTACTTCCTGGAAAACTTTTGCCATAGGAAAAAATATACTCACAAGTGTACAAAAAGAAAAATTCAATCCTGTAAATGTGGATATACATAACCAGAGCTGAATTTTTTTCATGAAGAGTTTGAATACATAAAACTCTTGAATCTACATGAAAAAATAAACCATGAATATCCTAAAAAGCAAGTATTAGTTTACATGACACAATATGAAATGTATCTAAGTGTCTTTCTCTGATAACACCCAGCTATACTCATGTCCCCCTCCCTTGTTCCTTTTATATTTAAAACCTGACATGTCACACAATTAGCATCTTATGTAAATCATATTTCATAGCATTTATTAGCTGAGTGTTGAAATCATATTTATTATGTAACCATAAGATGTTCTATAGGCTAATCCTATTCACTAATCACTAGAGGTCTCTATAACTTGTTTCTCAATGAGATTGTAAGATCTGTGTTAATAGAGATCTATCTAGCAGTTCATTTTCCCCCATGGAGCTAAATTTATCACAGTGGCACAGCGAGCTGCCTCTCTGCCTGCCTCCCAGACTGGGGACTCTATGATCCCCTTCCTCCAGAGTAATATGGAGACACAGGGTGACCCAGCTGGAATTCATTTTCCAAGTCCACCCTGCAACTAAAAGTGGATTGCCAATGTATTTTGAGAAGTAATGTGTACAATTTTCATGTTTATTGCTTAAGGGGAAATGCCTATGGGGACAGGTTGTTCAGCAGGTACAAAGTTGCAGTTAGATGGGAGGAATAAGTTCTGGTGTCCCATTGCACAGCAGGGTGACTGTGGCTAACAATAATGTATTGTATATTTCAAACTAACTAGAAAGGAGGATTTTTAATGCTTTACCACAGAGAAATGATAAATGTTTGAGATGATGGATTTGCTGATTATCCTGATTTCATCATTACACAATGCATACACATGTCAAAACCTCTCATTTTATCCCATGAATATGTACAGTTATTATATTCAATTAAATTAAAAATAATTTTTAAAAATGGCTGACTCTCTTGTCCACTTTTTCCCCTTTTCCACAAGCTTTTTTTTTTTTTTTTGTCTTTTCCCAAAAGCAATTTCCCAAGTATTTGAGTATCCTTTTTTTTTTCACAGTAGCTTAGCCTATGGTCTCACTAATATACACAGCTTATTGTATAATATCTACCTCTATTTCATGTCCATTATGCTTATTGATTTATATATGTGTCTTCCTTAGTAGACTATATATTACTTGTGAGGAATGTGTGTTTCTTATTCAACCTTCTTCTCGCTAACACTTAAAGTTCACCTAGCATACAATAAATGCTGAATAAATGCCAATTGAATAGGTAAAAGAACCAATCAACTTCACTTAGCAAATGGATATGCTATGTATTAAGGCAAATTTAGACACAATCTCTATGCCTGCATGTTTCTTAGAAATTTGAAAGCTTTGGCTGGGCACGGTGGCTCAAGCCTGTAATCCCAGCACTTTGGGAGGCCGAGGCGGGTGGATCATGAGGTCAAGAGATCGAGACCATCCTGGTCAACATGGTGAAACCCCGTCTCTACTAAAAATTTAAAAAAAACAAAAAAATTAGCTGGGAATAGTGGCACGTGCCTGTAATCCCAGCCCCGTCTCTACTAAAAATAAAAACGAAAACAAAAAAATTAGCTGGGAATAGTGGCACGTGCCTGTAATCCCAGCTACTCAGGAGGCTGAGGCAGGAGAATTGCCTGAACCCAGGAGGCAGAGGTTGCGGTGAGCCGAGATCGCACCATTGCACTCCAGCCTGGGTAACAAGAGCGAAACTCCATCTCAAAAAAAAAAAAAGAAATTTGAAAGCTTTTACCATATTATCTGGAGTTCAACTTCAGTACATTTAGGAAGTTGAACTTCAAGCTTTATAATAACATAAACTCAATTTGCCTTTTATAGGTCAAATCCACTTTTGCTGAACTATTTTTTACCTCTCATATTGGCCAAGATGGGAAAGTATGATAACACACAGTGTTAAGTTGGAAAGACTGTGGGCTAACAGGCACGCTCATCCCTGTTGATGGGAATGTAGAACAGTATAACTTATTTTTTCCTGGGAATATCTTCACAAATGTACTCAAGAACAATTGTGCGTGAATGTTCACGACATTACTTATAAGAGCAAAACCAACCAAAATGCCCTTTCAGAGAAAAGCTGTTTATATGAATGATGGCACATCCTCACAAAAAATACTCTGCTAAAAGTTAAAAGAATGAGGCAGGTCAACCTGTTCTATAGCAACTGCTCTGAGGTATATTATTAAGTGAAAAAGAATGATACAAAATAGTATACTCCTAGATGTGTTTTTAAAAATTTATATCTAGGGATACATCATATGTGCGTAGACAATTTTCAAGGACTATAGGGAAAAAAATTGTAATCTGAGAGGCTGTCTGGGCCTGGAAAATACTTTCCCCACACTGTTTTAATTTTACTTTTATTCCATGAATAAGTTAGTTTTTTCAGTAGTTTTACCACTTCATACCCACTATGACAAAACAGATAATAACAAGTGTACATGGCAACGTAGAGAAATTGGAGCTCTCACACATTGGAATGTAAAATCAGGCAGGCATTTGGCAGTTCCTGGAAGTGCTAAATATAGAGTTACCATTTGACTCAGAAATTTCTCTAATGGGCATATGCTCAAGAGAATCAAAAATGTGTGTCCACACAAAAACTCACACACAAACGTTCATGGCAGTTTTATTTGTAATAGCCAAAAAGTGGAAATCCAAATGTTCACCAACTCATGAATGAGAAAGTAAAATGTGGTCTATATCCACACAATGAGATTTTATTTGGCAATAAAAAGAATGAAGTTCTGATACATGCTGCAACATAAATGACCCTTGAAAACACTATACCAAATGAAGTAAGCCAGACACAAAAGCCCACATATTGTGTTGTTCCATTTATATCAAATGGCCAAAATTAGAGTCCATGGAGACAGAAAGGAATTAATTGTGGCAGTGATTACACAACTCTATGAATGTACTGAAAACCACTGAGCTTTGGACTTTAAATGGGTGAATTTTATTTTATTTTTATTTTTATTTTTTTCGAGACAGAGTTTTATGCTTCTTACCCAGGCTGGAGTGCAATGGTGAGATCTCGGCTCACCACAACCTCTGCCTCCTGGGTTCAGGCAATTCACCTGCCTCAGCCTCCTGAGTAGCTGGGATTACGGGCACGTGCCACCATGCCCAGCTGATTTTCTGTATTTTTAGTAGAGACGGGGTTTCACCATGTTGACCAGGATGGTCTCGATCTCTTGACCTTGTGATTCACCCGCCTCGGCCTCCCAAAGTGCTGGGATTACAGGCGTGAGCCACCGCGCCTGGCCCTGAATTTTATATTTTTATGAAAAATATATCTCAGTAAAACTGAAAAAAGTTTTAGAAGCATTATCACGTGCATAGTTGCACCTGATCTTCATATCCATTCTGAGAGGTAATGGTTGCAAAGAGCAGATGAGATTGTGTAGACGACAAAACCCAGAAAGAAAGACAGCAATGTCTTTAAAGAAAGTCTATCATCATAAACCTCGGTATTTACCTTTCAGAAATGTTTCTATAGTAAAAGAAAAACTTTACTCAGGGTTTGCCTCCCACAACCCATCTGCCTATTCAATGATTCATTCAATGGAAACTCTTCCAGTCACCCAGAATGTATTTGTGCTGCATTCACTGAATCTCCCAGTGTTCCCTCAGCTTCACAATCTAAGAGCTTTCTGGGTACAAAATGTTCTATCCATCACACTTTCAATTTATGAACTACTAACTGACTAAAAAGGAAAGGATTTTAGATCATCGATTAGTCCGCGTTTTAAAACCATTCACTTAAAAGAGACATACGTGTGTATTTTTTGTAGATGACAATATCGATGTGTGGGACAACACAAGGAAGATAGAACAACCTAAGAATGGATAGCTTGTGCTAGAAAATCAATTACAAAACCTTACATGGCTTTTCCTCCCTGCCAGGTGCCATTCCAGCAGGTTGCATATATTAACTCATTTAATGCCACCACGATCCATTATTAACCATATTTTACAGATGAGAAATCTGGGGTTGTGAGGAGCTTGCCCAGTGGCATGCATGCAGCTAGCAATGGCCAGAGCCAGGATTGGCACCAAACACTTGACTCCAGAATCCCTGCTCTTGACCACTATTCTACTCACTCCATACCTAAATCCTAGTCTGTTATGTAAAAGATTTGTGACATAGTGTGTTTTATCTCATAATACTTTAAAGTTAAATTACATTCATATTGTCACCCTAATTCGTACCTTTTTCCTCCTCATTCAGACTCAGTTAAGATCATCTTTATATTACAAATAACATTTCAGCCTCAACTACCATATCACATGTAATCATGATCATATTAGCTGTTAAACAGCTTTGATTAATACCTTTTCTCTGTATTTTGATGTAAAATACACCCGAGGTATTAAAAGTTTTGACTTTTGTGTTCAGATGCGTAAGGCTGGTTATAAAACACAAAAATAATCATGGCTCATTTAATACAATCACTGAAGCCCCTCATCATTGTTTCAGGGACAATTTAAAGTTATCATCTTTTTCATGAGCTATGTCTAAAATGACACAAACCCCACAAATTTAATTTAGTGTTCTCATTAGAGAAGATAAGTTGAAAAATTAAAACAAGAATTATCATCTGATCCTGCAATCCTAATCCTTTTTCTGTGTATATATCCAAAATAATTGAAAGCAGAGTTCTCGAAGAGATTTGCACACCTGTGTTCACAGCAGCATTATTTACAAAAGCCAAGAAGTGGAAGCAACACAAGTGCTTACCAACAGATGAATGGATAAACAAAATGTGATATAGACATAAAAGGGAGTATTATTCAGCCTTGAAAAAGAAGAAAACCCTGTCATGTGCTACAACATGGATGAACCTTGAGGACATTGTGCTCAATGAAATTATCCAGTTACAAAAAGACAAATACCATATGACTCCATTTACATGAGGTATCTAAAGTAAAATTCACAGAAACAGGAAGAATAATGGTGGTTGTTAGGCCTTGACAGGAGAGGGAAATGGGGAGGCAGTTGTTGGTAAATGGGTTAGAGTTTCAGTTTTACAAATTAAAAAACTCTGGAGATGTGTTGAATATCTTAACTAGCAAACTGATTTTTTTTAAAAATCAAGATGGTAAAATTTATATGTTTTTACCATAATTAAAAATAACATAACTTTTTTAATTAATGACTTCTAGTTTTACCTCAATGATGAAAGTCTCTGGTAAAGAGGCCTTGAATACAGGTGTCAGAATGTGAAAAATATAAACCTGTGACATACGAAACTTACCAACAGAGTCTTAGAGTTTGGGATGATGGATGGTTGATTATTTAAAATATAACTTAATGATCATGATTATATATGTCATAATTCGTGAATGTTTAGTCTAACTATAAAATGAAGGTTTGTTTTCTTCCAAATTATGCTAAAATAGATTGCTAGTCCTGAAAATGTACTTTTTTATGGATTCCTTGAATCATTTCCATAGGATAACACCCATTAATTAAAGTCAGTGGATGTCCCATAAGCAGCAATGCCACCGTAAGCAAGTGAACCCATACCATGCATATATATCTAAGCCAAATGTCACACTCAGGTCAGAAAGAGACCAGCTGAGAAGCCAGGGATGGCTGGGATAGGATGACAAGTGGGAGGGGAGAAGGAAGACAATAACATTAGAAGGTAGATGAGGTCAGGCTAGATAGGACCTGGAATTTTATGTTGAACATTTGAACTATTTTTATAGAAGCTAAGGAAAAAATGAAGCTTTTTTTGTTAAGGAAAGGACATAATCGTATCTGTGTATAAGATGAATAACTAGTGGCATAGTGGGAGATGAACTCTGGTGGAGAAAGACTAAGAGCAGGGAGAGCTGTGAGGAGGCTACTTCAACAGCCTGGACGAGACAGAATGGAAGGATGAAAATGGACTAAACCTTTAGTGTGGGACAACTGGATAACCACATGCAAAAGAATGGATTTGAACTTCTACCTCACACCATATACAAACCATTAATTATAAATGAATCAGACCTAAATATAAGAGCTGAAACTATAAAACTCTTAGAAGCAAACATAAGTGTTGGTCTCCTGACCTGGGATTAAACAATAGTTTCTTAGATGTGCACATAAAGCACAAGTAACCAAAGGAAAAGACACACATATTGTTCTTTCACACAACTACAAACTTTTGGGTATCCAAGGACACTATGAAGAAAGTGAAAAGACTCACGAAATGGGAGAAAATATTTGCAAATGATATATTTGATATGGGTCTATTATCCAGAATATATAAAGAAACAACAATAAAATTTAAAATCATCAAATTTTTTAAAGGAAAAAAATTGAACATACATTTTCTCAAGGAAGATATGCAAATGGCCAATATGCTTGAAAAGATGCTTAACATCATTCATCCTTAGGGAAATGCAAATCAAAACTGCAAGAAGATACTACTTTACAAGCACTGGGATGGCTATGGTTAAAGACAATAATAAATATTGGTGAGGATGTGGAGAAATTGAACCCTTATGCGTTGCTGGTAGGCATATAATGTGCAGCCCCCTTGGGAACCATTTTGAAGGTTTCTCAAAAAGCTGGATAAACACATTGTTACCATATGTCCCAGCAATTCCAGTCCTGAGTAGGCACCCAAGAGAAATGAGTACATGCATGCATACAGAAGCTTTGTACACAGCAAAAAGTGGAAATCCAGTTGTGTTCAAGCTAAGGAGTGGATAAAGAAAATGAAGTATATTTATACCGTAGAATAATATTCAGACACAAAAAGAAATGAGATGCTAACACGTGCTGCAATATAGAGGAGCCTCAAAAACAGTATGCTAAGTAAAAGGATCCAGTCACAAAAAGCCACACGTTGTATTGTTCCACTTATCTGAAATTTCCAGAATAGTACTCCATAGAGACAGAAAGCAGATTAGGGATTGTCAGGCGCTGAGGAGCAGGAGAAATGGGAAGTGACTAAAGCTAGGGATGGGTGGCTTTGGGATGATGAAAATATTCTACGATTAATTCGTGGTAAAAGCTGCAGAATTCTGAATATATTAAAAACTACTGGACTAGACATTTTATTGGGTGATTTTGTGGTATATTAATTGTATATCAAATATGTTTGTTTGTTTTAATAAATGACACATTGGGGAAGTCATTGGGTGAAATTATTTGGTGACTACCTATTCTAATGAGAGAGGCCACCATTGAGAAGTTAGGAATTCTGGAGATACATTGAACTGTCACTGTGATCTCTGTAACAGCAGAGACCCCATTCTATGAAGTATATAAAACCTAAAAATAAAATGTGATGTTTGAGCTCGTTTTTAGGATACTAACTACTGAGTCAGAGGACCAAGTTCAGGATGCTATGAATGGTATTTCTGCTCCATATCCACACACTTGTTTGTTTACTTGATAATTTGTTTCAGATTTATAAGTGCAAGTGAAGCACTCAGTAAATAGAGTAATTTAGGTACTTTCCAACAAATGGCTCTTATGTACTTTACACATGAATTTGCTGGGGCACATCAGGAGACGGAAGGAGCTCATGGGCTGGCAAATGTGACCAGAATGTCTCTGCTGCAGTCTAATCTCCCACAATCAAGCCCACCCCACGCTGGTTCCCATGCCCAAGCCCTACACGCCTTGCAGGTATCTCCTCTCCCACCAGGCCTTTCCAACAGCATCAGCCCCCAGAGCTCTCCCTCCTCTCATCTCCTGTATCATTTACTGCCTGGCCTGCCATCCCAGTCCTGGCTGTTCTTGGAAATTCACTGGAAGCCCCTGGGGAGCTTTTTGGCAATGTAGATTTTTGGACCCACATCCAGATCTACAGAACTGAGACCGATGAGAAGAGTTTAGCTAGAAAATCTGCAGTTTTAATAAGCCTCCTAAATGATTCTGAAAGAGGCAGGCTTAAAGTGCTTCATATTAAGCACCATTCAATTTTCATCTTATCTCCATTTTGTATTCTCAACCACCTGTGAGACTTGAAGGAAAGAAATTAGACATATTTCTTTGTATATATAACAAAGGCCATTCATTAATCCATTCCCTCAGAAATATTGATTGAATGCCTGATATCTCCCCAGCCCTGTTGTAAGTGTAATGGCGATCAATGAATAAAACACACACTGTCACTCAATAAATTTCTGGTGATCCTGATGATGATTCTATTAAACTGAATTCAACACATAATAGCAAACATCTAACAGCACTTTTTATATGGCAGTAACTGTTCTTAGCATCATTTTTAGCATCTCCAAGTTACAAAGAAAGGCACAGAGAGGTTAAGCAATTTGCCCAGGGCTCCACAGTTAAGAATTGGCAGGGACAGGCCGGGCGCGGTGGCTCAAGCCTGTAATCCCAGCACTTTGGGAGGCCGAGGCGGGTGGACCACGAGGTCAACAGATTGAGACCATCTTGGTCAACATGGGGAAACCCCATCTCTACTAAAAATACAAAAAGTTAGCTGGACACGGTGGCGCGTGCCTGTAATCCCAGCTACTCGGGAGGCTGAGGCAGGAGAATTACCTGAACTCAGGAGGCAGAGGTTGCGGTGAGCCGAGATCACGCCATTGCACTCCAGCCTGGGTAACAAGAGCGAAACTGCGTCTCAAAATAAAAAAAAAAAAGAAAAAGAAAAAGAATTGGCAGGGACAAGATAAGAACACGAGCAAGCCAGTTTCAGAGTTAGCGCTGGTAACTGCTCCGCTGTATTTGTTCAAAATCTGTAAGGGAAACATATTAACAATGCCCTGCCCTTCTAGTACCAAAAAGACAAGAAACAACAAGTGTTGGTGAGCATGTGGAGAAAAGTGAACCTGTACACTGTTGGTGACAGTGTAGACTGCTGTAGCCATTATAGAAAACAGTATGAAAGGTTCGCAAAACATTAAAAATGGAATTACCATGTGATCCAGCAAACCCTCTTCTGAATATGTATCCAAAGGAATGAAATCACCACCTCATAAAGAGATCTGCACCCCCATGTTCATTGTAGCACTATTCACAACAGCCAAGATATGGAAGCAACCTAAGCGGCCATTCATGGACAAACGGAAAAAGGAAATGGAATATTATTCAGCCTTAAAAATGAATGAGATTTTGCCATTTGCCACAACACCGATGAGCCTGGAGGAGGTTATTGTGCTAAGTGAAATAAACAAAGATGCAGGAAAAAATTGCATAATCTCATTTATATATGGAATCTTTTATTAAGTCAAATATATGGAGATAGAGCATAAAACAGCGGTTATGGGGAGGGTTGGAGGGAAGGGAAGAAAATGAGTAGATGTCGATTAAAGGCTATAAAGTAACAGACATAGGATGAACAAGTCTAGAGATTTAATCTACAACATGAGGACTATAGATAATAATGTTATACTGTATTCCGGATTTTTGCTCTATGAGTAGATTTTAATGTTGGGTAACAACATGAGATGATGGATATGTTAGTTTGCCTCACTGTAGTCATCATTTTATTATCTATATGTATCCCATCTCATCATGTTGTACACCTTAAGTAGGAGCAGTAAAATTTACTTCGAAAAAATAATTAATTTTAAAAAAATAAACTTGTATATCTTAAACATATACAATGTTATTTGTAAGGTATACCTCAATAAAACTGGAAAAAATATACCAAAATCATGGAACATATTGATAACCCAATCATATCTAACTACTGGGCAATTTTTCTGCACTTGAAATTTCCTGAAATATAAATCGTGGAAATAAACTGTACTTGAAGCTTATAGCAATAAAAATGACTATGATTTTTCAAGCTCAAAAAATAACAATACTCTGCCTTTACCCTGTATGAGCTCATTGAGAGAGAGCTATACTATAAAACGAAAAGTGCTATAACAAAGAAATAAACTTAGGCTTACAGAAGAGGACTGAATGAATTGTATTTTTTAAAATATGAGGCTTTTATAGTGCAAAGAATTTAAGCTAAGCCTTGATATAGGGGTGAGGAGAAGGAGGAAGAGGAAAAGAAGCAGGAAGAGGAGACAGGGAAGAGGTGGAGAAGACAATTATGATACTAGAAAGATTACCATCAGGGCATAGTCTAGAAAATGGGCATTTCTATGAGAGCTAGGGACTAGAAGTGACTTATCGGCCTGCCTCTCACACCCCAGTGAGAAATTGAACCATTTCTTTCCTAGAAAGAAAACTGGCTGGTCAGGAGGCAGACACAGCCACCACCAGCAGCCACATCTCCGCTGGCGGCAGCCACAGTGGGATGTCACAGGTGCCCACAGCAAGCAGAATATAGAAAAGACTGCTGCTTAAACACTGGTGGTCTTTGAGCCACATTCACCAATCTGAAGAACAGAGTATCAGTCCTGAGACGTTTTAAAGAAAATCCTAGGGTTTAAGAAGAGGTAGAAATCCTTAATCAATGACTAAAAAGAAATTTTCAGAATCAACAGAATCAAACAGAATATTGGGCATTTCATTCAAAGAACATTTAACATAGACATAGGCAGATAGACAAGATAGACACACACATGCCAGAAACAAGTTCTGGTAATATTTTTCTCAGTTACAAAAAAAAACTATATGGAAAATATTGATCAAAAAAAATAACTGAAGAAGCCTCAAGAAAATAAGAGGACTATTCCTAGATAGTAAGAGAGAAGCTCAAGACAGAGGAAGAAATGTTCAGGTGAGAATTTCCCAGAGGTGAGAGCCATTTTGTCAGCTGTGGGATGGCACGGTGGTCCCGGACACAGCCCAGTCAGAAGAGGCAGAAAATTGCCACGCATGGTGGCTCATGCCTGTAATCCCAGCACTTTGAGAGGCCAAGGTTGGTAGATCATTTGAGGTCAGGAGTTTGAAACCAGCCTGGCCAACATGGGAAACCTTGTTTATACTAAACACACACACACACATTAGCCCGGCATGGTGGCACATGCCTATAGTCCCAGCTACTCAGGAGGCTAAGGCAGGAGAATCACTTGAACCTAGGAAGTGCAGGTTGCAGTGAGCAGAGGTTGTGCCACTGCACTCCAGGCTGGGTGACAGAACTAATGAGACTCCATCTCAAAAATAAAAATTTTTTTTTAAAGTGGCAGAAAATGGAAAGGTCCCCAGAGAATAATTGTTCCAATATACATAGAAGAACCCTGGCAATAATACAAGCATAAATCTAAAGTGAGCCATTAAATCTTCAGTGACAGAGCAAGCAAAGACAATGTCCAGTGTGCTGTTCCTCACATGGTAGGTTCTCAATAAATATTGGTGGACAAATAATGGAAAAAAGGGATGGAGAGAGGAAAAAAGGGAAGCAACAGCAAATGAGGACCATGTAGTAGAAGATTATGGCAGAATGCTAAGAAATGCAACTAAAAGGAAATAGAAATAGAGGAAGAAAAAAGAAATAGAAATTGCTAGCAGTAAAGATCGAAGTTCAAAATGAACTTAGAGCATAAACAATGGAGCCAACAAGAGGAAATAAAATAATCTGCCTTCATCTGTGGCCTGATCACAGTTTGGAAATGGGATCGAAAAGGTTTGGAGTTATGGTCTGCATACTCTTGCTTGTCATTTGAGAGTCATGGAGAGTGGCTTAGTGAAAAACCAATCCTTGAGGTGTGTTACACACAGGACTTTTTGAAAATGGTTATAATCATGGCTCTGCTCGCCACAGCTGTTTTCACTTTGACAATACACAATCAGAACTGGACTTGGAATCCCTTGGTGCTGATGAGAAGAAATTTTTAAAAAGCCAGCCACACAGAAGATAAACAGAAAATACCTGGTCCTAGAAAAATCCCCCCAGAAAAGAACCTGCACCATAATATAAATCTGATTGACTGAGATTATTCCAATGGTTACAAGACGTAACATCAACAAACACCATGTTTATTTAGCACTTACTTGCCAGGGACTTTGATAAACACTTTTTATGCCTTAGCTCATTTTGTCGTTGCAGCTCTATGACATAGGTACTCCATGACTTTATCCCTGTCTTAAAGACTAGAAATCTAACGATTACCAAGACTAAGAAACTTAACCTTGATCCCCTAGTGGTCAAGACAGGACAGTCCTACTCAGTGATGCCCCTTCTTATGAATAAGATAGAGCATGAAATATTAGAAGGGACTCAAAATAGATAAATCTCTACCAGTAATCCATATTCCATGGTTTGAAGGCTGCAAGTATCCTGCTGCCTTCTGATACTAGAAACACCTGCTGGGTGCTGCATGCAGTACTAATATTTTAAGCTAACAGTTAGGAATAGAGGTAAACAAAGTCTCAACATTGTCCCAATTCCTTCCTTGGGGGCCATTTAGTCATCAGTAACTCCCAAGTCAATATAAAGCTAATTAGTCATTTCATTTTAATCAACTCCAATTCAAAATTAAGCCTACTTTGACCACAGGCATTGAATTTTAGCTCATGCACGTTAGAACTTATTTTATAAATAGGTATATGTGAAATGTAACTAACCCACAGAAAACAAGTCTTCCAACTACAAGTCCTCATAGACAGGTTCTAATTTATAATACTGTTCTTGTAGAATATGTGAAGATAGAGGGATCAAAATCCTGGCAGAAATATTATATTCAGAATAATTGATCCTCATTCCTATTAGGATGGACTACTGTCAAAAATCACACCCCAAAAATATTGAGCATTGGTGAGGGTGTGGAGAAATTGGAACTCTTGTGCACTGCTGGTGGGATTGTGAAATGATGCAGCTGTTATGAGAAAGAGTATGGCAGTTCCCAAGAAAATTAAAAATAGAACTACCATATGATCCAACAATCCCACTTCTGGATATACACCCAAAATAATTGAAAACAGGGTCTCAAAGAGATATTTGCACACCCATGTTAATAGTAGCCCTATTCACAATAGCCAAAGCCTTTGTCAAAATAATCTATATAAACAGAGAGACAAGAGTAGCCTCTGATCATCCAGGAAAATCATTCACAAACCAAACCAAAAAGATTGATAGAGTTGATTACCCAAAAAGGCTTTTCCATATCCACACCAAAATAAAACAAAGAACAACAAAATAAGCCTACCACTATAAAACAAAATTAGAAAGCTAACAATGAAATGTAAAATAAAATTTGCACCATTATACAAATGGTCGGTGATCTTATTTCACAACACTTACAAATCATCATCAGTAACAAAACATTAAAACCACAGTTTTAAGAATGCTCAAAGAACACTGGCAAGCATTTTCGAAAGAAGAAATACCCAAAGCAAATTAACAGATGTTAATATTTGCAATCCTTCCCTTATCATTCCCTTATAATGCAATAACAGATACATATCAAAAATAATATTGTTCTTTGATTATTGATATGGAATAATTTCCAAAATATAATGTTAGGTGAAAAAATCAAGGGCCAAAACAACATATATAGTATGCTCCTATTTGTGTGTGCACTTATACCCTTCTTTGCTTGCATATATGAAGGCTACCCAAGGAAATGGTAAGAGTGGTTGCCTCCTGAGAAAGTTACTGATGGATGTCTGGAAGGCAGGTACTGAAGCTGCAATTATTTTCTACTGCACAATATTTTGTTTCCTTGACATCTTGGACCATGCACATTTACTCAAGGAATAAATAAATTTTGTTAATTTTTGAACTTTCTGCAAATCACAAAAAATGCACATTGAAATGAGAAACTTTTCTTCTGTTTTGTCTATTAAAGAAAGAGAATAGGAGAGAGAGATCCAAGATGGCTGACCACTAGCAGCTCAGGCTTGTAGCTCCCATTGAAAGCACAGAGAACTAGAAGACGCCACACTTTCAGATGAATTTTTGTTGCTCATGGACCAGGAGATTCCCAGCGGAGGAGCCCCACAGGTTGCCAGCGCGACTCTCGGAGCCGGCGCTGCGGTTTTGCTGCAGTCATTTTTGGTGCAGAGTAAACGGGACTGGTTCCTTTTTTGGCAGACGTTGGGAGCTGATTGAAGAAGGGATTCAGTAGGGAAGCCAGACAGGAGACTCCCGGACAGAAAAGCACCAAGAATCTTAACGCCGCTGTTTTAGCCAGCACAGTGGGTTGCTCAGATTTCAGCCCTGGGAATTAGCAAGGTGGACGTCCACTAAGAGACCTAATTTGAAAGATGGTAATTACAAAGACGACAGGTGGATAAATTTACAATGATGGGAAGAAACCAGTGTAAAAAGGCTGAGAATACTCAAAATCAGAATGCCTCTCCCTCTACAGAGGATCACAGTTCCTCATCAACAAGGGAACAAGGCCTGATGGAGAACGAATGTATTCCATTAGCAGAATCAGGCTTCAGAAGGTGGATAATAAGAAACTTCTGTGAGTTAAAAGAACACATTCTAGCCCAATGTAAAGAAACAAAGAACTTTGAAAAAAGATTTGATGAAATCCTAACGAGAATAGACAATTTAGAGAGGAATATAAATGAATTAATGGAACTGAAGAATACTATATGAGAACTCCAAGAAGTATGCACAGGTTTTAACACTCTAATTGATCAAGCAGAAGAAAGGATATCAGAGGTCGAAGACCAACTTAATAAAATGAAACGAGAAGACAAGATTAGAGAAGAAAAAGTAAAAAGGAATGAGCAAAGTCTCCAAGAAATATGGGACTATGTGTAAAGACCTAATTTACATTTGATAGGTGTACATGAATGTCATGAAGAGAATGAATCCAAGCTGGAAAATATTCTTCAGGATATTATTCAGGAAAACTTTCCCAACCTAGTAAGGTGGGACAATACTCATCTCCTGGTAATACAGAGAACACCACAAAGATATTCCTCAAGTAGAGCAACCCCAAGACACATAATCGTTAGATTCACCAGGGTTGAAATAAAGGAGAAAAGTCTAAGGGCAGTTAGAGAGAAAGGTCAGGTTACCCATAAAGGGAAGCTTATCAGACTTACAGCAGATCTCTCAACAGAAACCCTACAAGCTAGAAGAGAGTGGGGGGTTAATATTCAATATCCTCAAAGAAAAGAATTTTCAACCCAGAATCTCATACCCAGTCAAACTAAGCTTCATAAATGAAGGAAAAATAAAACTTTTCATGAACAAGCAGAGATTTCATCACCACCAGGCCTGCTTTACAAGAGCTTCTGAAAGAAGCCCTACACACAGAAAGGAACAACCAGTATGAGTCATCCCAAAAACTTACCAAAAGATAAAGAGTATCTCCATAATGAAGTATTTATATCAACTAATGGGCAAAATAGCCAGCCAGCATTAAATGACAATATTAAACTCACAAATATCAATATTAATCCTGAATTTAAATGGATTAAACACCCCAATCAAAGACACAGACACGCAAACTGAATAAAAAGTCAAAACACATTGGCACTCTGTATCCAGATTCATCTCATAAGCAAGGACAGACAAAGACTCAAAACAAAAGGTTGGAGGAAGACTCACCAATCAAATGGAGAGGAAAGAAAAACAAAACAAACAAACAAAAAAAACAGGAGTTGTAACTTTGGTCTCTGACAAAATAGACTACAATAGTAACCAAGACTAAAAGAAACAAAGAAAAACATTACATAATGATAAAAAAGATCAATGCAACAATAGGAGTCAATGATCATAAATATATATGTACCCAATATAGGGGCACCCAGATATATAAGACAAGTTTTCAATGACTTATAAAGAGACTTGGACTCCCACACTAATAGTGGGAGACTTTGACACCACATTGTTAATATTCGATGGATCAATGAGATAGAAAATTAACAGAGACATTTATGATTTGAACTCAGACCTGGCTCAAATAAACTCAGTGGATATTTATAGAATTCTTCATCCCAGGTCCACAGAACATACTTTTTTTTTTAGTATCACATGACACCTATTTTGAAAGTGCCCACATAAATGGAAGCAAATCACTCTTCAGCAGTTGCACAGCATTTCACAGATTTAAACGAAATATTGGTTGGCTGTTTGTTTGTTATTTTCTTTCCTTATTCCTTCCTATCTCCGCTGTTAAGCACAATCATCAGCATAAAAGAGGTTTTTAATACCTATTTCTAGATTGCATTCCAGCCTGGGCAATAGAGCAAGACTCCTCTTCTCTCTCCCCCTTTTCTCTTTTTCTTTCTTTCTTTAATAAAAAAACCACTAACTATATATGCATGAGTTTATACTAAACTCTCTCTTCTGCTGCTTTAAATTATTGTCTATTCTTATTGTCAATATCATCGTCTTGATTTCTGTATAAAAAAAAGAAAAGAAAGAGAATAGGAAGAAAAATAAGCCAGAGGCATCTAGTATCCAGGGAAATAAAAACTCTTGTTCATTGCTTTCATTAATAGAACTTGAAACAATCTTTCTGGAGGACAATTGGCAAGATGAATAAAGGGACTTCAAATGTGCATCTCCTTTGCCTCAGCCTAGAATCACTCAGCAGTGATTCTAGGAATCTATCATAAGGAAATAACCAAACATACTCTAAAAATAACATGCACATTTGTTGCAGATTTGCAAAATAATATGTCTTAATAAGAAATTTAATTACAGAAATGATGTACTTCCATAAAATAGAACATTATGTAGCTGAAAAAATCATGGTGAAGAAGATAATTTTGGCCTGGAAAAGTACCAAAAGGAGACTACCCAACAGCGTGTGTGAAAAAACTTCCATTTTTATTTTTCATAAGTTTATGTGTACATACGAATTCAGAAAGTATATATAGCGAAGTTTTAAATGTTTCATTTTAACAGATATCTTTGAACAATGGGAAATGGGTGCAATTCTTCTCTTACTTTTTTTCTCATGTTTTTGAAATTCTCTGCATTAAACAAATACAGCACAATTTTTAGGAGAATGGACTCGGGAGCCAGGGTGCTGAAATTCAAATACCTACATGGCTACTTGCCACAAAGTCACAGAGCCTCTCTCTGCCCCAGTCACTGTGCCTCTTTCCAATCTGTAAAATGGGGATAATAATAGTTACTACAACAAAGGGTTATTGTAAGTTCAGTGAATTAATAGAAGTATGCTCCTTAGAACACAACCTGGGCCAGGCGCAGTGGCTCACGCCTATAATCCCAGCACTTTAGGAGGCGATGGCGGATAGATTGCCTGAGCTCAGGAGTTCAAGACTACCCTGGGCAACATGGTGAAACTCCATCTCTACTAAAATACAAAAAAATTAGCCAGGCATCGTGGTGTGCACCTGTAGTCCCAGCTACTCATGAGGCTGAGGCAGGAGAATCTCTTGAGCCTGGGAGGCAGAGGTTGCAGTGAGCCAAGATGGTGCCACTGCATTCCAGCTTGGACTACAGAGTGAAACTTCATCTCAAAAGAAAACAAAAAAGAACACTACCTGGAATACAGAAATTATTTATTGTTTTTATTACTTTTTAAATTAGGAGAAAAATCTTTTTAAAACTCAAGTTTTTGACCCATTATACAATTTCAATGTTTATTACATGTAACTGAGAGTAACAAAGCAAATGTGTATGATCTGGGGGACAATGAATGAAAAAATATTTAATCTGAAGATTCTTATAATGGAAAAAAATAGTATTAACTAGCCTTCCAAATTTAAAAAGGTAAAGAGCCTTCTATTATATGCTAGTGTGTTTTCACACTGCTATAAAGAAATACCCAAGACTGAGTAATGCAAAAGGAAAGAGGTTTAATTGACTCACAGTTCCACATGTCTGGGGAGGCCTCAGGAAACTTACAATCACGGCAGAAGGGGAAGAGACACGTCTTATGTGGTGGCAGGTGAGAGTGACAGCATGTGAAGGAGGAATTGTCGAACACTTATAAAAACATCAGATGTCATGAGAACCCACTCACTATTACAACAGGATGGGGGCACTGCCCCACGATCCACTCACCTCCCACCAGATCCTTCTCTTGACATGTGGGTTTATGGGAATTACAATCTGAGATGAGATTTGGGTGGGAACACAGAGACAAACCGTATCATATTATTCATATCTTTTTTTTTTTTTTTTTTGAGACGGAGTTTCACTCTTGTTACCCAGGCTGGAGTTCAATGGCACGATCTCGGCTCACCGCAACCTCCGCCTCCTGGGTTCAGGCAATTCTCCTGCCTCAGCCTCCTGAGTAGCTGGGATTACAGGCACACGCCACCATGCCCAGCTAATTTTTTTTTTTTTTCAGTAGATACGGGGTTTCACCATGTTGACCAGGATGGTCTCGATCTCTTGACCTCGTGATCCACCCGCCTCGGCCTCCCAAAGTGCTGGGATTACAGGCTTGGGCCATATTATTCATATCTTAACATAAAAGCAAACAGAAACAAGCCCATAAAAACCAAGTACCATGGGTACAATGTACACTACTCGAGTGATGGGTACACTAAAATCCCAGTCGTCACCACTATACAATTCATCCATGTAATCAAAAGCCACTTTTACCCCTAAATCTACTGAAAGGAAAAAGACAAGCAACCAACCAAGTACCTCCCACTGAGGCGACACTTCTGAAAAACTATCTTCTAGGAGGGGACCATCTCATTTGGACACCTGATTGTATATTCACAAGAAAGTTGCATTTTTTCTACTAAACTTACGGGTGAGCAGGCACAACCAAAAATGTTCCAGGGATGTTCTGTGGGTGATAAGAAGCACAAAACTTTTTACGAACACTCTGTGGGAGACTGGTGATCAGGACCATCCTACTTAAATGAGAAATCTGTTGCTAGGATTCCAATGCTTCTAAAATCTGCAGGACAACAGGGGACTGATGAAACAAGGTTGGCAAGAGAGAATCACAGACCACGAGGACCACAACAACACATTATGCTAAGAAACCTAGTCCAGAACTATGAAAAAAAAATCTGTGGATGTTAGATTGCTTCCCTCAGCTATCTGTCATCTCCAAAATAATACAGCCATGAAAGATAGCATCCTTGTCTAGTTAAGAAATGGCCAGAGAATATAATTTATCTATTCATAGTCTGCTTTATTAACGTTTGATTTTAATAGATTGTTGTTAAGTCATCCAAGACTCATTAGGATCTAGTCTTCATTTCAGTTTACACATTTTTTTTATCTTTTGAAGGTTGGAGGTGTAGTGGTGGCTCAAGCCAGTAATATCAGCACTTTGGGAGGCCGAGGCGGGCAGATCACTTGAGGTCAGGAGTTCAAGACCAGCCTGGCCAATATGATGAAACCCCGTCTCTACTAAAAATACATAAATTAGCCTGGTGTGGTGGTTCACACCTGTAATCTCAGCTACTGGAGAGGCTGAGGCAGGAGAATCACTTGAACCTGGGAGGTGGAGGCTTCAGTGAGCCTAGATCACACCACTGCACTCCAGGGTGGGTGACAGAGTGAAACTCTATCTCAAAAAAAAAAAGAAAGAAGGTTGGCTTTGCCCTTATACAGGGAGCAGTAAGATGCCAAAAAGTGCAGCAAGAGGCCCTGACCTTGTCATCCAAGTTGTGAGATCCTGTCCCATGGAGGGCAGGAGCAATGAAGTGGGGCTAAGCAAGTCACAGGTGGGACTTTTTCAGCTAGATGCCGGCCAGTGGCTCTGAAGCACTCATAACCATATTTTATAGCAACTGAAGTGGCCAAGCCTCGGCACTTGAAGCCAGTGACATAGACTCTAAACACAGCTCAGGGGAAAAGGCCCTTCTGTGACCTTCAGAATCATGGCTGCCACAAAGGAGAGGGAACTTGACTTGGATTGTACCCACTTCTTTGGCTGCATCTTCTTGTACTTGATCACTCCTCTCATTTTCTCACAAGCAGCCAGGCCTCTTGCACGGCCCACTGGCTGACCTAAAAAACCCAGAGAGAGTATTCCTCATTTAAATCAAACTTTGCCTTTCTTAAAGCACCACTATGCACCACTATGCACCAGACTAACCCTTCAATCCTACAGCCAATTAAAACTTCCATTTCTGCACTGGTGTGAGCTGAGGGGTTACAAGCAAAACAGTCTGACTCAAGAGCTTCATACTCAGTTGGAAATTGAGTGAACTCTCTCACAGTTTCAAAGTAGGAGAGACAACCCAATTATCCCAAGTGAATATGTAATCAACCAAATGTGTAAAGGAAAATAATTGTGTAAGATAGAGGCATCTGGTGGAGGGCAGAAATATATCTAGGACTCCAGGAAAACCAGGGTGAACAGCCTGACCCTTCCCTTGGGAGAAACAATTCCACAGGATATGGGCCCTCTAGAGTCTAGCAAGAAGAAGAAAAACATCCTAACGCCCGGGGCAGCAAAATTCATCACATCATTTTTTTTCTTGCCTATTAGTTTCTTTCTTTCTTAATTAAGCATATAATGTCCAGTGGTTAAGAAGAAGGATTCTGGAACCAAATGGCAGGGTCTCAAACTCCCATTTTACCACTTTCTAAATGCAAAGTCTTTTCAACTATAAACTGGGGACAACACAAACTTCCTAAGATTGTTGTGAGAATTAAATCTAATTTGTGTGAAATGTGCCTGACCCACAAGTTTTCTTATATGTAGTAGATTATAATGAGGAGGAAGAGGAAGAGAAGAATACAATGACAACAATGATGGTTATAGGGCATCTGCCATGTGTGGCCCCAGGCGTCGGAGACAACTTATGTTCCTCATCACAAGAAACACACAATTAAGCCAAGGGGATGGACATGACATTGATTAATTTTACAATGTGATGGTGATGTATATATTTGATCTGGGTTTGAGGTACTATAGAGTATAGTGGCCAATAACATGGGTTCTTGAGTTAGACAGTCTGTGTGGTCCCAGACAAGTCATTTCATCCCTTAGTGCCTCAGTTTCCTCAACTGTGATGGGAGTATGAGCAGAACCTATTTCATTGCATAATTGCAAAAATTAAAGAAATCAATATGGTTAAAGTACTTCGAAAATGGCACTGTCTGTAGTAAATGTTCCGGAAATAGGTCTCTGTTACTGTGATATGGGCTTTTCACAGATTCATAAGATGAGAACTTCTGGATAAAAGAACAAGAGAAACAAAGGGTGGTGGTGGTGAGAGAAATGGTGAGAGGGACTGGAGCACAGGGTATGCGGACAGCAGCCCTGGGGAAGGCAGCTGGAGAGGTCAGATTCACAAAGTCAAAAACTACTAGTTCTCTTCCTGTCATCCCTCTCAATTTCAATATCATGTTTTGTACGACCCTTCATGGGGCATGGTTACATTAGCCACAGTCTGCAAGATGAGATCTGATGGCTGATAAAAAGACCCCCTGCCCACATATCCCCTATTAGCCTCTCTGACAACGCAAATAGTCTTTTTAATCATAGAACTTAATTCTGGGTTAAGGGACTATATCCAAAAACTCTCTTAAAAAGCAATAGGTCAAATGAAAAGGCAACCTAACTAATCAACACTCACTAGCATAGAAGAATGGGACATACAGATCTCATAAAATCTCTCTCTCACACACACACACACACACATACCCTATTTACCAATATGTAACTCCTTTCTGGTTTTACTCAAAGAAATAGTGTTGGCTTGCTCATAAACAGAATAACTTCAATGAGCAACTATCACTGAGTCCTTAGTTCTTTAGAATTATATTGGCAAGGTTATGAAATCACTTTTTACCTTGCAAGTAAAAGCGATCACATACAGTATGTGACCACCAGATACTGTGCTTTTTTAGTTTAGTTAAATGACTCATAGCTATTTTTTACAATGTAAATTAACTGCCTGTTGAGACTCATCCCCTATGAACTTGACTAGCTATTTATAGTGGCAATTTTATAATTGAAATTAAAATGTTCTCCAAGAAGAGAAAAGAAGCATAAAACTCTATTATAAAAACTTATCAATTCTAACTTGAAGAAATGCATTTTTAGATGTTATCTCTCAAAAACAGACAGAAAGATTTTCAGAGTAAACAGCAGGCAGTTAATAAGGGTGATCTAAGGTGCAGGGTGCAGAGAGCAATTCCAGGTACCTTCTCTCATTGCTCCCAATTCCACATCCTGGTCTTTTTCCCGCCTTCTACTTCACAGTGGACTCATATCATTATGGCTGGCACTTTCTTTTCTGATTATTGGGAAAACAGCACTTTGTACTGATGCACAAATCTGCTACAGTCTATCAAGACATAACTGTAGATTTAACCTCAATCTTATTCTTGCAAAATGAAAGTGGTAATGTAAACACCTTATTCTGTCTCCCTGATGAGGGAGAAAATTATGAAGGTTATTAGAAACCAAAGACCCTGCAACTCCAATCCCACAGTGATTACATGTCTATTATTCCATGCAGCCAGGATAAAATATGATCAGTATTTCATCATGAGTAAGCCATGGCCAAAACACTGGGTTAGCATAAACTCTCCAGGGGTTTACATGTGTCTTGTACAAAGGCTGATGCTGGGAACTGGCCTGGATGAGGCAGCAAGAACCTGACACCATTTCTAGCCATCTCTCTTGTGAGTCTGTCCCTGGGATCCATGGGACAAGTAGCTGCCCATTTCTACACTACTCTAGGTGCCTGTACAGCCAACCCCAGTCCTTCCAAAGAATTAAAAACAAACCCCCCAAAAAACTTATCTGCACCCAGGTTTCTTGTTTGTTTGTTTGAGAGGCGGAGTCTCACTCTGACCCAGGCTGGAGTGCAGTGGTGTGATCTTGGCTCATTGCCACCTCCGCCTCGCTGGTTCAACCAATTCTCCTGCCTCAGCTTCCCAAGTGGCTGGGACTACAGGCATGTGCCACCATGCCCAGCTAATTTTGTATTTTTAGTAGAGATGGGATTTCCCTATATGTTGACCAAGCTGGTCTCAAACTCCTGACTCCAAGTGATCTACCCGCCTCAGCCTCCCAAAGTGCTGGGATTACAGGCGTGAGCCACTGTGTCCAGCCTGCACCCACATTTCTATCTGCTAATCAATAATCCCTGGAGCAGATGAAAAAGGCACAAAGGAATGAGTGTTCTCCTCACCCTTGGGTGACACAGGCTCCTTTCCAGAGAAGAGAGAAAAGAAGAATGTCTTTTTTATGATTAGTTTTATACAAAGATTCTTCTAACTGCAGTTTGGCTAGACAGAGAAAATTATATCTATTTAATATAATGACCTATTAAAAACTGTGTGAAAGTGGTCTCAGAGCTAAAAGGAAAAATTAGGATGAACGTTTCACCAGGGAAGACTGGTAAGAATGTCTTCAGGGCTACACTTTATTCTTGAGACCTCAGCATGCCCGGGAAACACTAGAAGTCTAGTTCCTAGTGACGTCAAGACAATCAATACAGGATGTTGCTCCCTCTCAGTCCTCCTGGACTAAAGCGAACACCAAATGGACACAATTAATTGTGAAGACACCTATTTGTGTGTTTCATGATTCATGCAGCAAAGCAAAAGCTAGACCCTCAAAAAAGAGAGAACTGCCAAAAAGGAGCTAGTGGGGAAGTTGAACAGGATGGGTGAAACAGGTGTTGGCTATGGCACCAGCCAGACCAGGGTAGAAGATGGTCAGAAAGGACAAGGACCAGTGAAGGGACAAGACCAGTCCTACAGGTGGAGGCAGGGAGTTCCCCTCAAGAGTGAAGGGCAAACAGAGCTCGAGACGGGGGATGTGAGAGCTGGCAGGATGCAGGGACAGAAGTAGCAGATGGTCAGCCTCAGGGGGTTGAAGGCAGCAGGGAGAGAAGCCCCAGTGCCAGGGCTAAGGACCAGGATGCCTGGCCCTAGGAAGACAAACAGAGACTAAGCAGAAGCCGATCTTCTGGGACCTCAGAAATGCAGGGATTGATGTCTATAACAGGGACTGGAACCCTGGAACAGGGCAGGGGGAGAGGCAGAGACCTGTAGCAGAAACCAGGTAAGAAGCAATGACTAGGTTTACAGCACAATTCAGAGTTGAGGCAGCACCAAGACTAATGTGTTGCTGAGTCACAGGAGGACAATTCCAAGCCCTTTTTTTTTCTCTTTTTTTCTGTAGAGATGAGTTCTCACTATGCTGCCCAGGCCGGTCTCAAACTCCTGGGCTCAAGTGATCCTCCCACCTTGGCCTCCCAAAATGCTAGGATTATAGATATAAGTCACTGCACTCAGCCCCAAGCTCTCTTAATTCCTCCTGACTAGAAACAGCCCTTTGCCAGTTTCAACTTTGTTGCTGATAATTCTATAACCTTGGGCAAGTTACTTAACCTCTCTGAGCTTCAGTTTTACCATCTGTAAAAAGGTGAATAGGATCCACCACACAGGCTTGTGATAAGGTTCAAATAAGATAATGTGGGTAAACCTAGCACATGGTGGAGTTCAACAAAAATCACTTACTTTCCTTTACCCTACTACTTACACTTGATTCCTACTAAACTCTAGGTGTTTTAAAGATAGGACCAATCATTATTAATTCCCCTGTGCACTCTGCTCAGTTCCTGCCACAGTGCCAGGGACACATAGGCCACACATCCTCCATGGGGAATTGAACTGACAATAAATAATGCCTTAGTCCATTCGGGCTGCTAAAACAAAACATTATAGCCTAGGTGGCTTATAAACAACAGAAATTTATTTCTCATGGTTCTGGAGACTCAGAAGTCCAAGGTCAAGGCATTGGTGAATTTGGTATCTGGTGAGGGCCTGCTTTCTAGTTCACAGATGGTACCCTTTTGCTGTGTCCCTACATGGGGGGAAGAGCAAGCTAGCTCTCATAGGCCTCCTTACTGAGGGCACTAATCCTTTTCTTGAAGGTTCCACCCTCATGGCCTAATCACCTCTCAACAGCCTGGCTTCCTAATACCATCATCTTGAGAGTTAGGATTTCAACATACAAATTCAGAAGGGACATAAATATCCCACCTATTGCAAATGAACACCAAAAAGAGAGCACAGTGGTTGTGGAATAAAAACGTGTTCATGTGTCGTGGCATACTAATAATTTCTCATTTTGGTGTCTGAAAAGCAAATAAGGTTTTATCTACCTGCATTTTTGGCATCACCTTTTCTAGAACAAATCCTGTATTTTAGTACTGGTTTATGTGGTTCACACTAATCTATGTCCACTAAAATCCAGTAGAACTCCAAAGTGGGAAAGCATTTTTGCTGTCTTTCTCTATGGTGTTGTCTAGGCAGAGTCGGACTTCCCAGGGCACCATCAGACATTCTTTTGGTAGACAGTGAGGAGTGGAGGGTAGGAAAGAGAATTTTAAAAGGCACATCAAATGTGTGAGTGGGGGGCAGGTATGTTCCTTATGTTATTGCAGTAGTGGTTTAATGGTTCTATACATATATCAAAATGTATAAAACTGTACATTTTAAATATCTGCATGTCAACTATTCTTCAATAAAGATGTTAAAAAATTCAGAGGTTATAAATCATTGAACAGTTCAGATATCATAAATGAGTTTTGAAAATTATTCAAGGTTTTGGATCAAGTTAAAACACCAAACTGCTCAGTGTTTTCTTTTGATGAAAAACTTTCTGATAGACAGATTTAAATATTTTTCAATGTTCAGTTGAACTTTCCATTTATAGGATATCAGAGTGAACTTTTTTCTTTCTCATATTCACAGATAACAATAATAATAGCTGAAATTATAATTACTTCTATGGGCTGAGAGTGATCTGACCTGTGCACTTCAATGTATTGTATCATTTAATCCTTAGAATCTTCTTGGGTAAATAGAACATCATCTTCGTTTACAGAGAAGGACACTCAGAGCTAAGGTCCCATGTCATATAAGAGGGAAGACTGGCCCTTCAAACCAGACAGCTTGAGTCCACAGTCCAAGCTTTTAAACACAAAGTTGTAAGAGTGTCCTGATTTGGCTGTGGGAAAAAAGATCTCCTGTCCCATTGGATACAGTCAGTCAAAGTGCTCAGCCTTACCCTGCCATGGTTATTGTATTAGTTAGTTTTCACACTGCTATAAAGAACTGCCCAAGACTAGGTAATTTATAAAGAAAAGAGGTTTAATTGACCCACAGTTCCAAATGGCTGGTGAGGCCTCAGACAATTATGGTGGATGGCAAAGGAGTAACAAAGGCATGTCTTACATGGTGGCAGGCGAGAGACAGAGTGAGTAGTGAAGGGGGAAGAGCCCCTTATAAAACTGTCAGATCTCATGAGAATTCACTCACCATCATGAGAACAGTATGGGGGAAACTGCCCCCATGATCTAATCACCTCCCACCAGATCTTTCCCTAGACAAGTGGGGATTATGAAGATTACAATTTAAGATGAGATTTGGATGGGACACTGACAAACCATATCAGTTGCTATTCTGGCTCCTATTTTTCCTGAATCTGATTCATCTATTTTTCCCTTAAAAAAGGATAGTATATCATAATCAAGCTGGATTCAGTTCAGAAATTTTAAAATGCATTTGAAAATTAATGAATCCAGCTGGCCATAGTGGCTCACACCTGTAATTCCAGCACTTTGGGAGGTCGAAGTGGGCAGATCACCTGAGGTCAGGAGTTTGAGACCAGCCTGGCCAACATGGGGAAACTTCATCTCTACTAAAAATATAGAAATTAGCTGGGCATGGTGGTGTGCACCTGTAATCCCAGCTACTTGGGAGACTGAGGCAGGAAAGCTGCTTGAACCCAGGAGGCGAAGGTTGCAGTGAGCCAAGATCACACCACTGCACTCCAGCCTGGGTGACAGAGCATGACTCTATCTCAATAAAAAAAAAAAAGAAAATTAATCAATGCAATTCACCATATTAAATAAGGGACAATATTCATATGATCATCTCAATAGATACAGAAAAAATTGATAAATTTATGTTAGTTGACAACATATCATTAGCAACATATTAATTTCTTAATTTTCATATTACTTTATTATTTTAAAATTGCTGTTAGCCAAGTTAGGATTAACTACCTGAATCTAATAAAAGGTTCTACAGAAATCTATAGAGCAAATATCATTTATAACGGTGAAAAGTTAAATGCTGCCCTGTGATCAGGGGCAAGAAAAGAATGCCTACCATCACTTTCTTTTCCCACTGTAGTAGAGGATTCTAGTCAATGCAATAGGTCAAGAAAAAGGAATAAAGTTATTCAGCCAGGAAGAAGAAATAAAAATGTCACTTCTCATACATGGCATGTTATATATTTGGAAGATCAAAAAAAATTCATAGATACAATGATTATAATTCATACATTAAATTAGTAAGTTTTCCAGATACAAGGACAATATGCAAAATCTATTGTATTTCTATGTAGCGTCAACAATTAGAAATTAAAATTTTAAAAAATCTTTAATAACATAAAAGTGTCAAACACTTAAAAAAATGTAACCAAAGATTTACAAGTCTTCTGCATAGAAAACTATGTAAACTATAAAACATAAAGAAAAGTTAAACAGGGATTAAATAGACAGAGGGATATATCATAGTCATGGATTGTAAAACACAATATTGTAAATTCTTTCTCTGCCTAAGTGAGCCAGAATTGGTTTCCGCTTCTTACCACTTAAGCACTGTAACTGGTACCGAGGTATTAAGTTGAAGGAATCATGCAACTGATTTCCTTGCCCCCTATTCATCAAACACCCCTGTGGTTTTTCACCTCTTTATTTTTGTTCCTGTCTCTTTCTTTGCCCAAATCCACTCATCCAATACAGGCTCACCTTTTTATGAGTTCTTCCTGTGCAACTCAGTTTAAGTTGACTTGTTTTGCCTTTAATTAAATACAATTTTTCACATGGAATTAATATTTGCAAGTTCCCACATTGACTGCCTATAAATATCTGTTTTTTAACTTTTCACAACTCATCTCTCCCGCTAGAATGTCCTTTCCAAGAGAACAAAATTCAGACCTTATATTTTTTTATTTCACTCTCTGGTAATGCCTTTCATGTAGGAAATACTCAAATGTGATTTGTTTTGGAAGCAATATGTTTCCTGAATTACTGGATAAAAATTAGATGACACTTTGGTGCAAGCCAAGGAGATACAATGGCCCCAGATCTAAGACATCTAAGATTTATATGCTTTTTCCCTATTAATTAGAACAAGATGACAAACAATAATCCTGGGAGCCTCACCAATTCTCAAGAATTTACTCAGAAAACCAGTAATTGGAGACTTTACCAAGAAACTCTATAGTTCCAAATCAAACAATATAGACTTAAGATTTCCTAGGAAAACAAACAAAAAGACTTAAGACTTTTAAAAATAAATTATATGTCCTTGAAGTTTTACAATGCTATAGGGACACTATTACACCCCCACCCCCACAACCATCAGACCTCAAAACACATCAATGATGTTCAGCAAACACAAATGCTAAGCTCCAGTCAACAAATATTACTAAAAGTAGACCAACTGCACTGGGGGCAATAGTGGGCTTAATGGGTCGTCAAGGAGAAGAGTCTGCAATTCCTTAATCAGAGGCCAGAGTTGGGAGAATTTTAATGAATCTATAGGAGAAAGGCTTCCATGAGATCACACACAAAGTGAAAAATCTTATCTTTTTAAATACTCGACTCTGAAATACAAGACAAAATACATAGAATGTCAGTAAATGTGTTTCCTAACTTAATGTGCTGACAATACAGGATAAAATACCTGAAATTCAGAAAATTAACCCTTAAAATGACCAAATTAGAGCATATTTGACAGGTTCCCTGAGATTCCTAGCAGACGAATTATGCAAATGATCCATAAATTTCCATCAGATGTTACTATTTGTAATGACTCTGGATTTAAATCTGAAAATGAAAAAGCAGGAATACAGACCAGGAGTACAGACCCAGGACAACCACTAACACTGCTAACGCTGGGCGGATTTTCCCCACCTCACAAAAATCTGTCTTCAGGGTGGAGATGTCTTAGCCAAGAGCACATGCAACCGTTCCTTTCACAAACAGTATCCCAAAAGAGATACAATAGGTTCTTCATCTTGTAAATTCCTCCAGCAGAAGTGAAGTGTGTGTGTGTGTGTGTGTGTGTGTGTGTGTGTGTGTGTGATTGTTTGCGTGTCTATTGTTCAGGTTACAAGCATCACATGGCAATCCTTTACTGTCCGATCAGATTTCTGTATGCATTTCTCTAGGGTAATCAGGTGGAAACCTAATCCTTTAAATGTCAGCTTCTGAAGGTTCTTTCTCTTGGGCTGATTACTTTCCTCAGATAACACCCCTCCAAACTCCTTCATGGGTTGTACAAACTTTGCTGTCAGTCTTAAAGCAGGAGCAGCTAAGCGTTGTCTCCATTGAACATGATAGCCTTCATTTCATGTCTCTATTTTCAGGGAGGCATTTACCCCTCTCTACTAAGCAGTCAAAGAATTAGAAACTAGGAAGGTATTTGTGGATCTAATTGCTCCTTTTAAAGACTTTACGCCAATTCTGCTTTCAGCTCCAGCCTACCCCTAGCCTTTAGAGGCATCTGTAGCTCCTAAATCCCAAGCCTATCTGGGGTCCTGTAGTTAGATGGACTCACCGCTCATGCCCCTGCTTCCACAGGCATGGGTTCCACCTGAACTCCTCTGCTAAGGTGACCAGTCCTCCATCAGCCTTCCATCTCCTGAAATTCCAGTATTACTCCAGCTTGCTTTTGTCTCCTATCCCATCTGCTTTGTTCCTATGCCTTTTTCATTCTTTTATTGTCATTTTATTTTTTAGAAAATGTTATAGATTTAGAGGGTACAAGCACTGTTTTTTGTTTTTGTTGTCGTTTTTCCCAAGACAAATTTTGCTCTGTCGCCCAGGCTGGAGTGCAGTGGCATGATCGCAGCTCACTGCAACCTTCACCTCCCAGGTTCAAGCAATTCTCCAGCCTCAGCCTCTCGAGTACCTGGGATAACAGGCATGCACCACCACGCCTGGCTGATTTTTATATTTTTAGTAGAGATGGGGTTTCACCATCTTGGCCAGGCTGGTCTCAAACTCCTGACCTCAGGTGATCCACCCACCTTGGCCTCCCAAAGTGCTGGGATTACAGCCGTGAGCCACCACACCTGGCCACAAGCACTGTGTTATTCCATGGATATATAGTATAGTGGTGAAGGAGCATTCAGATCCATAGATACTCTCCTAGTTTCCAATCCTTCTACCTTTTAGTGGAGGAGGGTAAATGTCTCCCTGAGAAGAGAGAAATGAAATGAAGACTATCAGGTTCAATGGGGAAATCCCCTCACCCCTCCTGCCACAAGATGACAGCAAGGCTTGTACCACCCATGCAGGAGTTTGGAGTGGTTACTGAGGAAACTACAATTTCCTCTTAGTTTCCGAAGAGGAAACTCAGAGAAATTAATTACTGAAATAGTGTACATTGTACCCATCACGTAATTTCTCATCCCTCACCCCCTTTAGTCTCCAGTGCTCATTATTCCATTCTCTATGTCCATGTATACACACTTACTGATTAATAGTGTTATTGATTAGTAGTGTTTTCTACTTTTCAAAGTAGATTTTAGAAGTCTAGACCGGAGTTTCTGGTTATATTTTATAGCAATCTAAAGGGCATCTCTCTAATTAAACAGTTCCATATGCTCAATCCCGGCACACCCTAATCCTCTTCCAAATCCATAGATCAAAAACTTATGATATGTTGCTTTCATGTACATTGAAAACCAAAATTGGTAGATACAAAACAATATCTTTCAAATAAATAATGAAGTTTTTTATAAGCCAAGACCCTGAACCTCCCTAACCTTTCAGGTATTATACAGTGTTTCTACTTCAGTGTGACCTGTAGCCTGTGTTACAGCCACATTTATAGGCATTTTTCAGAAGCAGAGAGAGGCTTCTAATAAATGTTCTGAAGTTTAGTTAGCTTAAATGTTCTGATCATCTGCCTCCCAAACCTCCTTTACGTCACGTTATCATGCACTCTCTGAGATAGTGAATCAGCTTTAAATAGGATTTACCCCAGTAGCTATATGCAAAGCTGTATTCTGCTTGTGATCATTACTGTTTTAGGGAAAGACAATGGATTTGGAGAAGTGTAGATATTCATCTCGATATAGAAGCATCATAAATTTGCTCAAGTTCAGAAACACATTCGGATTTTAAAACACTTGGGCACGTCAGTGTCAGAATCTTGGTTGGTGGTGGGTGCACAGGTCAGTCACTTGGGCCCATGGGACCCCTTTTGGGACACTCTACACTCTCAGCCGTGTCAGCGCATATGTTCTTGCTTCCTCTTTCGTGCCAACAGCACCAGCTTTCCCACATAAGGGGAAAGCTTTGGCCAGTTTTTTCCTCTTCTTCCCTATCTTTGTCCCTATCTGCCTTTTTCTCTGATTGTCACTACCCCCTCCCTAAGCCAGGCTCTTTCCAACCTAATCTTTCTCTTCCACGAGCAACTTCTCAATGAAATCCTTCCTTTCACCATGTTATTTCCCTGTTCAAGGATTCCAATGGCTGTCTCTCACCTATGAAGAGAAGCCAAAGCTTCCGAGCAGGCAGGTATGTTCCACAATCAGTGCACACGATCAGTGCTCAAGCACGAGCCCTCACTCCTCCCAGGCACCTGAATACACCGTGCTCATTCCAAAGGGACTGATCCCTCACTCAGGGGCTGTCCCCCTCCACCTAGGTATACCCTTTCTGACCTCGATTATTCCCAACAATTTTCCAAGGTCCTGACTATAATCTACCTCCCTAACAAGACTTTCCCAGTACCTCTGGGGCAGATCAATCTCTTAGGAAATTAATCTGTCACCATCTGTTGAAAAGCAAATCACACTTTGCCTGGTATCACTTGACTGGTTTACTTGTCTGTGGATTTGCTCCAAATAAAATGAAACATATTTGGCATCTATATCCAGCCCCCTGAGAACCCACTACAATGCAATGTACATTTGTTTAACAAATATTTGGTGAATGAATGAATTACTTTTGAAAAAAATGAAATCTTGTCGAATGGCTATGCCAAAAGCCCATGGTTAGAACTGTAAATAAATTAGTCTGATATACTGAATTTCCAGGAAGGAGAGGGGGGATCTTTCCAGCATTTCATACAGTATCTTATTCTCCCAGCTTTGGGCACGCTGCCTAGGCCCGAGAGGACACCCAACATAGGTGATAAACAAATGAATGAAAATCGTTAGCGTCTTCCTTTCCAAACATTCTAGTCCCATGATTTGCAAAGACTTGGTGGATCTCTTCTGATTTTGCTACCTAAAATTTCTAATTTTAAAATACCAGCAGATGTACTTACATGGCCCTATCCTCTTCTGTCTCCCCAGGAATTTCGCTCCATCAATTATCCATCATGTTCTGTATTACAGCCAAAATGCTCTTTCTAAACCTACATCTGATTTTTGTTATTTCTGTCTTGGTAGCCTGACAGGTTATACCAAACCCTTGAGTGATCTGTGTACTCCCAGTCTCTCCAGAGAGCCCTGGATTCTAGCCATGATGAACCACTTACAACTTCCCAAACTTGCCAAGTTCTGTCTTGTTACCCAAATGGTTCTTGTGCCTCTTTCCTGAATACTCACCTCCAACACGTTGCATTAGTCCTTCGGATAAACATCTATGAATCCATTAGAATTCAGCTCCAACATCACCTCCTCATGGAAGACTTCCTTGGACAGAGTTAATTTCTTGTGTCTTTGTTTTTATAGTATTTTGTTGATGTGGCAAATCTAAGACTTATTTTAAGCCTATATAGTATTTGTTTGTGTCTCTTACTATACTTAGGAGATATGTTGCATTGATGTTTACATGTTCTCTTTATATTACCAGCACCTACCATAATGTCTAACACTTAACAAATGGTTTGATTAATTAAATAATTACCTTCATAAAGTAACATGAAATTCAAAAAAAATAAAAATGAAAATCACTGAAAGTGCACTATGTCCTTACAAGGTCAAAAGTGAATTATGTCCTGATGTCCTTCATGTCTTGGCTCACATGTATATAAGACAGCCTAAAAACAAAATTAGTGTTTTGTTCCTAAAACTTATTAAACAATTCTTCCTATATTTAAATTTATCCAGTTATATATTTGCATATAACACTTCTCCAAGTGTATCCCAAAGAACACTGTAAAAGCAATTATACTAGTTGTTTTGTAAAGAGTTGTATGATCAAAAGCTTACAAAAACTTGGGAGAAGTAAGTTAATAAAGGTTTTCCCAACACAAACTTCCCAAAGGCTTTAATGTGCTAATCTGCACTATAAATTCTTAAGAAGCACAAAGTTTGCAAAATTTTTCTAAACTTATTTGAACTTTTGCAATGGAGCATCTTGTGGAATTCATTTAGAAAATACTACTTGCTATATATCTATTTAAAGATAAGACTCTTTGCTCATTTAAACATAGAGTAGAGCAAAGCATGAAGGCAAAAGAGGGAATATTGAAGTGTGGAATTTACTGGCTATGCATATGATCCTAAACTTATGTAGCCTCTCTGGGCCTCAATTTCCTTATCTTAGGAAATTATGTTAATGACACCTGTTTCCGCAGGCAGATTGCACAGTTTGAATAAAATGCTAGAGGTGGAACACTCAGCATCTTGCCAGACACGTGATAAGGGAAAAGTAAATGCTAGATATAAGAATATTAGCAACTTAATTTATCATCAGGTAACCTTAGGTTGACCAAAAAAAAAAAAAATGAGCCAATGGATTACCCAGATCATAAAATTTCATAACATTCTGCCCTTTCCTTATTATTATCAACCACTACGTTTTGACCTTTCATTCTCTCTGAAAGCTGCTAGTTTAGTCATGTAGCTAGTTGAATCATGTTTCTAAACAGACAAGTATCCTAAGTCGAGTCTTTCTGCCCCTTCAAACATTACAGGGAAATAGGTAAATACGCTCAGTGCCGATGTGAGCATCTTCCTATCTCAGTAGCTCTGGGAGAAACCTACTATAATTTTCTATGGTTTCTTTACAACTCTTTTCTCTACTGGTAAATGAAAAGGGAAGGGAAATTCACAAAATAAAATTTTCCCACCAATCTAAGGGAAGATTACCATATTAATCGGATCACCAATTAAGTTTTCACATGAAAGTGAATTGTACAGATAGTATGAAAACACTTCTGAGAAAGTTTTCAGTTAAATTTATCCAAAGCATTACCCTTTGAACTCCCAAATCAAAAAGCAGTTCACAGCCTCAGCACCTCCTGAGTCCTCCAATATTCTCTCCCTTGCTGTGCTCCAACAATGGACTCCTGTGATTCTCTAGTCTCACAGAAATTCTCCTGCCTTATGGTTTATCACTGGTTCTTTCTTCTACCTATCCAGGGAAATTTCTTCCCTGGATAGCCACTGTCTCACTTCTTCATGTCCTTCATGTCCTGGCCCAAATGTTCTCAGGGAGGCTTATCTTGACAGTGCTCTTGCACCCTCCCTCCATACCCACACAGCTAATCTGCCCTACCTGGCTCTACCTTTGCTCTTTCCTGTAGCATTTGCCACTTTGTGACATCTAGACCTACCTAACTTTATTGTTTCTCATCCGCCTGCCTCCACCACTAGATGTAAATTCTAGGCCACAAAGTGTGAACTCTGTACCACCGGATGTAAACAATGGCAAGATGCTGGTCTAGGTTGTTTACTGATGGAGCCAACCATCCAGAACACTACTTTGACATAGTAAGAGCTCAGTATTTTTTGGATGAATGAATGGATACTATAAATTGGATTGTATCTAGGATTGCAGATGAAGGCAGAGCTTGATGAAAGGGAAATGACAGAAAAAAAGAATGAGGAACTACCAAGATTGGGGTGCTTTTCTTCTTTCCCCACTTCCAACTGATTTACAGTGTTGCTCCTACCCCCTAATATGCGGAGGAAGAAAAAAACAGCTAAGATAAGAGAGAAGAGGGGGGTGGAATAGTTCGAGGAGAAAGAAAAGGTAGAGCCACGAAGGGCACGCCTCTGAAATCAGAAGAACAAAGTTGAAACCTTCCAACCAGGCCCTGAACAGTGTTTCACTCCACCCTGCTCTCCTTTTTCCTTGCTGAAATTGAAACTAACTGAAATATTTTTTAAGGCCTAATAAAACTGCATGATTTAAACAGACATCACTAATTGTCAGCAAACAACAAGGATTTGCTGGGGCACCATAACCTATTTTTCAATCATTTAGAGATAGTAAAACCACTCCTTCACCTCTACATTCAGCCCATTGTCAAGGACAGATGTAATTTTTTTAATCCCAATCCTTGCATAATATTTGACACAGATACAATGTTTTAGTAATAGGTAGAAAGGGAAAAATCTCATGCATGGTTTCAAAATGAGGAGCCCACCTCCTTGAATGCCAAAAAATAATTCATTATTATTTAATCAACTTGCCAAGACATCTTGTATGCTTAGCAAATATGAGTCTCTGTGCTTGTGCTGAAGTATTAAAATGAGAAGTTGTGACTCTCAGTTATAATTTAGTGCAGTGTTTCTCACTTATGCTCCTTCTCCAGAGAGAACCTTCCAGACATAGTTGACTTCCTCAAGACAATTTCTTGTTACTGATTCATAGAAGTAAAGGTATATCTTTTGCATATTCTCACCAACCAAGGTATTTTTACTACATTCTCTTTTCCCATTTTATATTACAAAAACAATAAACTTTCATATATTTTTCAAATACAAAATGTTATATCATTTTGTCATAATGTTTTCATTCATTTATTCATTCATTCATCAGATGTCTATTGAGTGCTACTAGATGCTGGCTAGGTGATATGTTTAAAACGGTAAGGAATAAGGTAAATGTTGTCTTAAATTATATGTGTGACATCAACAAAGAGCTCCTCCACACTCCCTAGCACTTTTGCTCTTTAAGAATCACTGCTTTATTATAACATATTAATTTAGTATTGAATTTCATCTAAAACTCTGGTGTATATAATTTTTCAAATCACAATTATTCCTATTCCAATTCTTAAATTTTCTTATTATTATAAAAATCATACATGATTAATATGAAAAATTTGGAAAATATAAAAAAGTGGAAGAAGCAAAAATATTTCATTCATAACCCTAATACCACGGTCAGCCAACGTTAATGGTTTAAGATGTTTCATTCCAGTTTTTTCCTTTTGCTGGATCAGCATTACACTAAAAAGAAACATAGCAAGAAAGCCAACATGAAGAAAATTAACCCTATGGAAGAACCTAACACAAGATCAAAGTAACATAGAAATACATCATGTACTAGGATTAGAAGATACTATCACAAAGCTGTCAAATCATTAGGACATATATACAAGTTCATTACAACCATAAACCAACTATGCTTTGCTCTTACTTGTTTGTTTATATTCTTTTTTAAGATAGCTGCAGAAAATTTATTTAAAATGAATATGGAAGACTGGAGGTTGAAAACCAAATGAAGGGGCAAGACAGCCAAATTGTCCTCCTCCCCTAGCCAAGGGAAGCCGTGAGCGACTATGCCAAGAGCAACGGTGCCCTCCGGCCCACATACTATGCTTTTCCCATGGTCTTCACAACCCGCAGACCAGGAGATTCCCTCTGGTGCCCTGGGTTTCAACTATCAGGGCTCTTGGTTTCAAGCACAAAACTGGGTGGTTGTCTGGGCAGACACCGAGCTAGCTGCAGGAGTTGTTTTTTCATACCCCAGTGGCCCCGAGAACACCAGCAAGACAGAACCATTCACTTCCCTGGAAAGAGGGCTGAAGCCAGGGAGCCAAATGATCTAGCTCAGTGGATCCCACCCCCATGGAGCCCAGCAAGCTAAGATTCACCAGCTTGAAATTCTTGCTGCAAGTACAGCAGTCTGAAGTGGACCTGGGACACTTGAGGTTTGGTGTGGGGAGGGGTATCCACCATTACTGAGGCTTGAGTAGCTAATTTTCCTCTCACAGTGTAAACAAAGGTGCCAGGAAGTTCAAAATGGGCAGAGTCCACTACAGCTCAGCAAAGCCACTGCAGCCAGACTGCCTCTCTAGATTTCTCCTATCAAGGCAGGGCATCTCTGAAAGAAAAGCAACAGCCCCAGTCAAGGGCTTATAGATAAAACTCTGATCTCCCTGGAACAGAGCACATGGGGGAAAGAGCAATTGTGGGCCCAGCTTTAGCACACTTAAACATTCCTGCCTGCTGGCTCTGAAGAGAGCAGCAGATCTCCCAGCACAGCACTCGAGCTCTGCTAATGGACAGACTGCATCCTTAAGTGGGTCCCAGACCCTCATTCCTTCTGACTACAAGATGCCTCCCAGAAGGGGTCAACAAACACCTCAAACAGGAGAACTCCAGCTGGCATCTTGTGGGTGCCCCTCTGGGACGAAGCTTCCAGAGAAAGGAATAGGCAGCAATCTTTGCTGTTCTGCAGCCTCTGCTGGTGAAACTCAGGCAAACAGAGTGTGGAGTGGACCTCCAGCAAACTCCAGCAGATCTGCAGCAGAGGGGCCTGACTGTTAGAAGGAAAACTAACAAACAGAAAGGAATAGCATCAACAGCAACAAAAAGGATGTCTACACAGAAACCCCATCCCAAGGTCACTAATATTAAAGAACAAAGGTAGACAAATTCACAAAGATGAGGAAAAGCCAGTGCAAAAAGGCTGAAAATTCCAAAAAACAGAATGCCTCTTCTCCTCCAAAGGATTACAACTTCTTGCCAGCAAGGGAACAAAGCTGGACTAAGAATGACTTTGATGAATTGACAGTAGCAGGCTTCAGACGATGGGTAATAACAAACTCCTCTGAGCTAAAGGAGCATGTTCTAACCGAATGTAAGAAAGCTAAGAACCTCAAAAAAAAGGTTAGAGGAATTGCTAACTAGAATAACCAGTTCCGAGAAGAACATAAATGACCTGATGGAGCTGAAAAACACAGCACAAGAACTTTGTGAAGCATACACAAGTATCAGTAGCCTAACTGATCAAGCAGAAGAAAGGATATCCAACATTGAAGAGAATGAAATACAGTGAGAAGACAAGATTAGAGATAAAACAATGTAAAGGGACAAACAAACCCTCAAAGAAATATGAGACTATGTGAAAAGACCAAACCTACATTTGATTGGTGTACCTGAAAGTGATGGGGAGAATAGACTCAAATTGGAAAACACTCTTGAAGCTATTTCCAGGAGAACGTCCTCATCCTAGCGAGACAAGCCAACATTCAAATTCAGGAAATACAGAGAACACCACAAAGATACTCCTCAAGAAAAGCAACCCCAAGACACATAATAATCAGATTCACCAAGGTTAAAATGAAGGGAAAATGTTAACGGCAGCCAGAGAGAAATGTCGGGTTACCCACAAAGAGAAGCCCACCATATTAACAGCAGATCTCTCTGCAGAAACCCTACAAGCAAGAAGAAACTGGGAGCCAATACTCAACATTCTTAAAGAAAAGAATGTTCCACCCAGAATTTCATATCCAACCAAACTAAACATACACCCTCCCAAGACTAAACCAGAAAGAAGTTGAATCTCTGAAAAGACCAATAACAACTTTTGAAATTGAGGCAGTAATTCATAGCCTACCAACCAAAAAAAGCCCAGGACCGGACAGATTCACAGCCAAATTCTACCAGAGGTACAAAGAGGAGCTGGTATCATTTCTTGTGAAACTTATGAAGCCAAACTAAGCTTCATAAGCAAAGGAGAAATAAAATCCTTTATGGACAAGCAAATGCTGAGAGATTTTGTCATCACCAGACCTGCCTTAACAAGAGCTCCTATAGGAATCACTAAATATGGAAAGGAAAAATCAGTACCAGCCACTGCAAAACATACCAAATTGTAAAGACCATTGACACTATGAAGAAATTGCATACATTGAGGGGCAAAATAGCCAGCTAGCATCATAATGACAGGATCAAATTCCCACATAACATTAACCTTAAATGTTAATGGGCTAAAGTCTCCAATTAAAAGACACAGACTGGCAAATTTGATAAAGCATCAAGACCCATAGGTGTGCTGTATTCAGGAGACCCATCTCATGTGCAAAGACACAGGCTCAAAATGAAGGGATGGAGGAATATTTACCAAGCAAATGGAAAGAAAAAAAAGCAGGGGTTGCAATCCTAGTTTCTGATAAAACAGAATTTAAACCAACAAAGATAAAAAAAAAAGATAAAGACAGGACTCACATAATGATAAAGGAATCAATGCAACAAGAAGAGCTAACTATTCTAAATATATATGTACCCAATACAGGATCACCCAGATTCATAAAGCAAGTTCTTAGAGACCTACAAAGAGACTTGACTCTCACACAATAATAGTGGGATACTTTAACACCCCATTGTCAATTAGATCAATGAGACAGAAAATTAACAAGGATATTCAGGACTTGAACTCAGCTCTGAACTAAAGGGACCTAATAGACATCTTCAAAACTTTCCACCCCAAATCAACAGAATATACATTCTTCTCAGCACAGCATCATACGTATTCTAAAATTGACCACATAATTGGAAGTAAATCACTCCTTAGCAAATGCAAAAGAACAGAAATCATAACGAACAGTTTCTCAGAACACAGTGCAATTAAATCAAAACTCAGGATTAAGAAACTCACTCAAAACTGCACAATTACATGGAAACTGAACAACCTGCTCCTGAATGACTACTGAGTAAATAATGCAATTAAGGCAGAAATAAGTAAGTTCTTTGAAACCAATGAGAACAAAGACACAACATACCAGACCCTCCAGGACACAGCTAAAGTAGTGTTTACAGGGAAATTTATAGCACTAAATGCCCATAGGAAAAAGCAAGAAAATATATAAAATCAACACCCTAACATCACAATTAAAAGGACTAGAGAAGCAAGAGCAAAAATATTCAAAAGCTAGCAGAAGACAAGAAATAACTAAGATCACAGCAGAACTCAAGGAGATAGAGACGGGAAACCCCTTCAAAAAATCAATGAATCCAGTAGCTGGTTTTTCAAAAAGATTGACAGAATACCAATAGCTAGACTAATAAAGAAGAAAAGAGAAATAAATCAAATAGACACAATAAAAAAAATGATAAAGGGAATATCACCACTGATCCCAGAGAAACACAAACTACCATCAGAGAATACTATAAATACCTCTATGCAAAAAACTAGAAAATCTGGAAGAAGTGGATAAATTCCTGGACACATACACCCTCCCAAGATTAAAGCAGGAAGAAGTTGAATCTCTGAATAGACCAATAACAACTTTTGAAATTGAGGCCATAATTCATAGCCTACCAACCAAAAAATGTCCAGGACCAGACAGATTCACAGCTGAATTCTACCAGAGGTACAAAAAGGAGTGCGTACCATACTTTCTGAAACTATTCCAAACAATACAAAAAGAAGAACTACTCCCTAACTCATTTTATGAGGCCAGCATCATCCTGATACCAAAAAAAGAAAATTTTAGGCCAATATCCCTAATGAACATCAATGTGAGAATTCTCAATAAAATACTGCCAAACTGAATCCAGCAGCACATCAGCACATCAGAAAGTTTCCCCACCATGATCAAGTTGGCTTCATCCTTGGGATGCAAGGCTGGTTCAACATATGCAAATCAATAAATGTAATCCTTCACATAAATAAAACCGATGTCAAAAAAACACATGATTATCTCAATAGAAACAGAAAAGGCCTTCAATAAAATTCAACACCTCTTCATGCTAAAAACTCTCAATAAACTAAGTATTAGTGGAATGTATCTCAAAATAATAAGAGCTATTTATGACAATCCCACAGCCAATATCATACTGAATAGGCAAAAGCTGGAAGCATTCCCTTTGAAAACTGGCACATGACAAGGATACCACCTCTCACCACCCATATTCAACATAATACTGGAAGTTCTGGCCAGGGCAATCAGGCAAGAGAAAGAAAGAAAAGGTATTCGGATAGGAAGAGAGGAAGTCAAATTGTCTCTCAGATGACATTATTGTATATTTAGAAAACCCATCATCTCAGCCCAAAATCTCCTTAAGCTGATAAGCAACTTCAGCAAAGTCTCAGGGATAAAAAAATCAATATGCAAAAATCCCAAGCAATCCTATATGCCAATAACAGACAAACAGAGAGCCAAATCATGAGTGAACTCCCATTCACAATTGCTACAAAGAGAATAAAATAACTAGAAATAAAACTTACAAGGAATGTGAAGGACCTCTTCAGGGAGAACTACAAACCCCTGCTCAAGGAAATAACAGGGGACACAAACAAATGGAAAAACATTCCATGCTCATGGAGAGGAAGAATTAATATCATGAAAATGGTCATACTGCCCAAAGTAATTTATAAACTCATTGTTATCCCCATCAAACTACCATTGACTTTTTTTCACCAAATTAGAAAAAACTATTTTAAATTTCATATGGAACCAAAAAAGAGCCCATATAGCCAAGACAATCCTAAGCAAAAAGAACAAACATGGAGACATCACAATACTTTACTTCAAACTACACTACAAGGCCACAGTAAACAAAACAGCATGGTACTGATGCCAAAACAGATATATAGACCAATGGAACAGAACAGAGGCCTCAGAAATAACACCGCATATCTACAATCATCTGATCTTTGACAAATCTGACAAAAACAATAAATGGAGAAAGGATTCCCTATTTAATAAATGGTGCTGGGAAAACTGGCTAGCCTTATGCAGAAAACTGAAACTGAACCTCTTCCTTACACCTTATAAACAAATTAACTCAAGATGTATTAAAGACTTCAATGTAAGACCTAAAACCATAAAAACTCTAGAAGAAACCTACACAATACCATTCAGGACATAGGCATGGGCAAAGACTTCATGACTAAAACACCAAAAGCAATGGCAACAAAAGCCAAAATTGACAAATGGGATTTAATCAAACTAAAGAGCTTCTGCACAGTGAAAGAAACTATCATCAGAGTGAACAGGCAACCTACAGAAAAAGAGAAAACTTTTGCAATCTATCCATCTGACAAAGGGCTAATATACAGAATCTACAAGGAACTTAAACAACTTTACAAGAAAGAAACAAACAACCCCATCAAAAAGTAGGTGAAGAATATAAACAAACACTTCTCAAAAGATGACATTTATGTGGCCAACAAACATATGTAAAAAAGCTCATCATCACTGGTCATTAGAGAAATGTAAATCAAAATCATAATGACATATCATCTCATACCAAGTAGAATGGCAATCATTAAAGTCAGGAAACAACAGATGCTGGGAGGATATAGAGAAATAGGAACACTTTTACAATGTTGGTGGCAATGTAAATTAGTTCAACCATTGTGGAAGACAGTGTGGTGATTTCTCAAGGATTTAGAACCAGAAATACCATTTGACCCAGCAAACCCATTACTGGGTATATACCCAAAGGATTATAAGTTATTCTACTATAAAGATACGTGCACACATATGTTTATTGCAGCACTATTCACAATAGCAAAGACTTGGAACCAACTCAAATGCCCATCAATGTCAGACTGGATAAAGAAAATGTGGCATGTATATATTGTGGAATGCCATGCAGCCGTAAAAAAGGATGAGCTCATGTCCTTTGCAGGAGCATGAATTAAGCTGGAAGCCATCATTCTCAGCAAACTTACACAGGAATAGAAAACCAAACACCACATGTTCTCACTCAAAAGTGGAAGTCGAACACTGAGAACACATGGACACAGAGAGGGGAACATCACACACTGGGGCCTGTCACAGTGTGGGGGGCTAGAGGAGGGTTAGCATTAGGAGAAATAACTAAGGTGGATGACAGGTTGATGAGTACAGCAAACTACCATAGCACATGTATACCTATGTACCAAACCTGGATGTTCTGTACATGTATCTCAGAACTAAAGTATAATTCTAAAAAATTCAATGTACCATAAATTATTGACCTTTGTTTTATATGAATTGTTGCTTTGGTAGGTCAAAAAGTCGTCAACTACTGCCAATTTCACAAGGTTCTATCTAATATTTTGGAGCTATGTTGCTGATGTTTGTTGGTTCATGTTTTTTATATTTTTCTGATATATTGTGTGATAACCTTTTTTTACTTTAAAGTCTATTTCAACTGCCATGTATATGGCTAGAGCATCTTTATTTTGATCAGTATTTTAAAAATGTAATCCACATATCTTTATTCTGATTAAATTATATTTGGACTAAAAAAAAAAGAAAAGAAACCCAGACCAAGATTTTGAATAATATTAATGAGTGAGAAGCATCCGACTTACCAAATGTTAAAATAGACTGTATGGTTAATATAATCAAAGCAATACATCTCAGGCCTGGCAATAAATAAATAGACTAGTAGATTAAAGAATTTTTTAAGTTGATGCTAATATAATTTAATTTATTAAAGAATGTACTATTTAACATGTGATGTTTAAACAATTGGCTCTTTATATAAAAAGAGAGTTAGTTGAGCCTTCTATTTTTTATAAAAATAAATTCCAGATATAAAAAATACTAAATGTTAAAAATAATAAAATTTTAAAATGGAAATTTTTAGAAGAAAATTTTAGAAAATAGGAGGTTGGAAGACCTTTTGAAGTAAGATAGGAAATCCAGAATATGTATAGGAGTAATAATTTTTTTCATACAATTATTTTAAATTTTATAGCAGAAAATTACAAAAGTAAAAACAAAAGAAAATTATTGATGAGGTAAGATTTAGCAATTCGTTGACCACAAAAAAATAGTTTATAGAAAAAAATGCTCAGCATCACTAATCATCAGAAAATGGAAATTAAAGCCTCAATAGATATCACCTCACATCAGTTAGAATGACTATCATAAAAAAGACAAAAGATTAAAAGTGTTGGCAAAGATGGGGAGCAAAGAGGAACCTTGTACACTGTTAGTAGAGCCACAATGGAAAACCTACACAATATGTAGGAGAATGGAGGTTCCCCCAAAAATAAAAATAAAATTACTGTATGATTCAGCAGTCCCACTATTGTGTATATACCAAAAGGGAATATATCCAGTACGTCAAAGCCATATCTGCACTCCCATGTTTATTACAGCATTATTCAAAATAACCAAGATGTAGAATCAATCTAAGTATCCATCAACAGATTAATGGATAAAGAAAATATGGTATATGTTCACAATGGAATACCATTCAGCCTTAAAAAAGAGAAAAATATTGTCATTTGCAAGAACATAGATGAACCTGAAGCACATTATGTTAAGTGAAATAAGCCAGGCACAGAAAGAGAAATAATGAATGATCTTCCTTATATGTAGAATCTAAAAAAGTTGATCTCATAGACGAAGAGTAGAATGGTGGTTACCAGGGCTGAGGCAGTGGGGAGGATAGGGTTGGAAAGATGTTGGTCAAAGGATGCAAAACATCATTTAAATGGGAAGACTAAGTGCAAGAGGTCCATTGTACAACAGGGTGACTATAGTTAATAATGACATATTATCTTCCTGAAAAATGCTGAGAGATTTTAAGTGTTCTCCCCACAAAAAATGATAATTTCATAAGATAATGCACATTTTAATTAGGTATATTTAGCCATTCCACAATGTGTGTGTGTGTGTATGTGTGTGTGTGTGTGTGTGTGTGTGTATCTTGATTTTGATATATAATAAGAGAAAAGCAACTATATAAGAGAGAAATAGGCCAAGGATATCGATTGGTAATTTACAGATAAGAAAATCCAAAGGAACAACAATAATGTGAAAAAATGCTTAAGTTCAAGAAAATGATGTCAAGAAAATGAAAAGAAAATTAATAATTCTTACTCATTAGATCAGCAAAAATTAGAAAGCAGGGATATAAGAGGGCTAGTGAGAAAAATGATACTTTCAAACATAGCTAGTGGAACTGTGATTTGTCATAATATTTTTAGAAAATAATATGGAAAACCCATAAAAATTTAAAGATACAATACCTTTTAAACCAGTAATTCTACTCCTGGGACTTATACCATAAAAATAAAGCCCCCAGTTACTAAGAATACATATCTAAGAACATTTGTGGTGAAAGCACTTTTTTATATGTTGAAAACTTCACAAGAGAGTAACTGTTGAAAGCAGATTACTTGGATAAATTATACTGAATTCATACTGTATGCAACTACTGAAAATAATGAGATAGATCTGTAAGATTTATCAGAATCTTCAAGATATATCACAAAGTGAGAAAACCAAGATACATGTACACATATATTATGTATATAACCTTACCCCACAATTTATGATAAACAGGCACCATTGCCCGGAAAATTAGTGCGCGTATAAATATTGGGTTGTGTGAGCATAGAGAAGAGTAGAGGATACACATCAGCCTGTATTTACTGATTTCTTAAAGGGGTACAGAACAAGAAAAAACAAAGGAAAAAGGAAAGAAAAAAGACTCCCAAAATGTCTGTAACAAAATAGAAAATATGCACACACAAAACAAGAGAAAATGTAAAAAATAAAATTCTATTTGTTAAATTAATAGAAATTATCTATTATATTCAATAATAGAATAAGTTCATAGACAAGGACTAGAAGGGGCATAGCCAAATAAAATCATGGTTTTATTTCTAGATGGGATTTTGAACAATTTTTGCTTGGAATTTTTAAAGAGAACTTCCAGAATATAATCATGTTTTAAAAGGAAGTAAAAAATATTTGGTGATACTCCTTAAGGACTTTATAAAGAACATTGCCCCTTGCCATTCTATTTCCACTTTTTGGAATTATTTTTAAGGAAATAAACAGATGTGGACAACATCCTTGTTAAAACACCTAAGTAGTGTAAATAAATTCTAACGTTAAATAAAATCTACATCATTTAAATTTGCCAAATACATACCTGTGTGTTTATTTTATGCATATATTTCATATATACATATAATGTGTATAGACATATACATACTCTATATATTACAAATGAAAATTGTGTTGTATCTTGGATTTTTATTAATACATTGTGGGAATATTTCACGTTTTTTAAATTTACATATATATATATACCTACACACATATGTATTGCTAAGAAAAAGACTAAAATAAAATGTACTAAAATATTATTAGTTATTATTATCTATGGCTGAGAATATAAGTGATTTTTATGTATGTCTTTATGCTTATCTCTTTTTTAAACTTGCTAAAATTAATATGCATTCAACAATATGCAAAACCGCAATAATCATTTTTAAATGGAAGTGAAAGAAAGATGATTCCATTTTAAAATGAACATTGGCATTTCTAGTCAATTCTACATGTTCAGAGACATAGCCTGCCTCAGTGCTCCTTCAACATTAGAGCTTTGTACTAGACGCTCAGTAACCTAAACACACAGCTTACATCCCTTGGATAAAGGTTGAAGCACAGCCCTCTAGATTAGCAAACTATCCTGCCAGTATCATATAAACCCTGGAACACCGCAAATCCTCACATTTGGAGGACAAATCCTTCCAGTAGGCAGCTCTCAGAAAGGCTACACAGATAGTATGATTCCAAACCAGCAAAGCTGCTTTTTATTTTACCTCTGCTGGAGAGCAGTCATGATTTATTTCTTCAAGTTTCCAGGTAGAACAGATTTCTATAGTTTGGTCTAAGGGCTTAACATTGGAAACACTCCTTCCATGTTTTCTCTGGTTTCTCCTCCTGAGCAGAAAGGATATCAGCTGAAACGCTAGGCAAGGGCAGACTGTGGGAAGGCAAGCAAGGCTACAGGGGCACACCTGGTGTGCTCTTGTGGCACAGCAAGGACAACCAATAAGCTTTGCTCTTATCCCGGGAAATCTACCCCGAGAGGACCTGACCGGCCAGCGAGGTAAACAGTGGCCCTGTTGGGCATGCTTCTTCCCTCCCGCCTCCCTCCTCCCCCACCCTGGGATGGCCTTGTGCTTCCTGGTTGAGGCAAACAAGGATGCCCGCTACCTCTTATTCCCATGGCCCAGTGGGATTGAAGAAAAATGAACAGAAACAGGGGTAGATCACTTTCAAGCACACAGTCAGTCTCTCCCATTGCCAAAGTAAGTTGAAGAAATGGGTCCTGCCTGTTGGAGCTGAATCAAAATCACAAACCTATGAAGAGCTGTTCAATACTCAACTAGTAACAGAACATTTATTTCCACTTTGATAAGCAGTAATATATTATTTAAATAGATACCAAAGCAATGGCTGAATGTTGCAATAGGAAGAAAATGTAAACATCTATATGTATGTATATTCAGGGTCTTAGGTCTTAGCTGATTCAAGCTCCTGGTGTCTGGCTTTCTCTGGCATCATGGAACCCAAAAGTCCAAATAACTAAGATTTTTCATTTGTCATTGTACACCTACAGCTTCAGACTGTACAGAAAATTCTGGTACATCTTATTTGATTTTATATGTCAGGTCAACAATATGGCACAGCTGTGTGGCCTTGTTATGTAGGCAGACCAATAAAATGGAATAAACCAGCTTTTAGACCCAATCTACCATAATCAAAGTGTGTACTAAGATTCCTCTTAGCACACACCCAGACTGATAAATTAATAAAACAAGTCCCTTCGTCTTGCTACCTGACATAAAGGTAGGAATTACAATAAACAATACTGGAATATATTTGTTGGGGTTGCAATTTAATTAGAGACAAGATTAAAGCAACAAGATAAAGTCAAACCCAGGAAAAATCACAGCAGATAAGTTCCTGTAAGAATGGAAATACAGCAGAGACTTAATTTGTCCCAAATAGAGAATGAAAAGACATAATGGAAGCTTATTCATTAGTGAAAATGAACACATATTGTTCTATTGTAGTCAGTTCATGATTATTCATGTGTGATTCACCAATTTTTTGGGATTATCCTTCTCTCTGCAAGCCTTTGTACATTTGAGTCATGTCTTTCCATCTTTTCCATCATCTCTTCCGTCTTTAGTTCATGTGTGTTTAGAAACCCCCAAAATAATGATATAGGTCATTAATCCATACCAGACACTTCACTAGGAAAGCAAAACTCATGGCATGAATATTGTTTCCTGGTGAAAGGATCCTTTTACCTTTCCAGCTTGGGACCAAATCTGATGACACATTTTTACTAGTAGAAGAGAAGTCAGCATGGGAATTGGGCATGATAAATAAAATTACTGGTCAGCTAATCTTAGCCCATTGCCTTTCTGCTAAGTAAAAGTGTTTCAGATATATATAATCTGTCAGCTCTATTAAGTGTCATTTATACGCAGAAAAATGTGCTCTTACAATGATGAGAGTCCCCATCTGCTACACACAATGGGGATACAAATATCATTTCACAGTGGAAGTCTGAGCTTCTCATTCAATGGATGACAAGCTCCCTATGGGAAGTCTTTCTTTTTTATACTGCTTCTATATTTGCTTCAAAATCTAAGCCCTCTGCCTGAGGAAACCCATATTTACAGGGACCAAGATCTCGAGTTATCATCCTAAGTTCAAGTCCTGTCATATCATTACCAGTTGGATAGTGTTTAGCAAATTACTTGATTTGTCAAAGCCTTAGTTTGCTTTCCTAGAAAGTAGATATAATGAAACCCATTCCTAGAGCTGTTGTAATGACCAAATAAACTGTTTTCTATAAAGCGCAATGGCAAGCAGAAAATAATCTGATGGGTAAATGAATAGGTGTCACGACTGTCATTCTACAAACTACCTGACTGAGCTCACTGACTCCAGACATGACTAAAGTGGACCATAAAAGAAATGGAACTTTTATGTTTTAAGAATTGACTTTTGTGGCCAGTCTCAGTGGCTCACACAACTCTTTGGGAGGCTGAGGCTAGTGGATCACCTGAGGTCAGGAGTTCGAGATCAACCCGGTCAACATGGAGAAATCCTGTCTCTACTAAAAATGCAAAAATTAGTTGGACGTGGTGGTGTGTGCCTTTAATCCCAGCTACTCGGAGGCTGAGGCAGGAGAATCGCTTAAACCCAGGAAGCAGAGGTTGCAGTGAGCCAAGATCGTGCCACTGCACTCCAGCCTGGGTGACAGAGCAAGACTCAGTCTCCAAAACAAAAGAATTAACTTTTGTAACTTGAGTGTTGGATCTTAAAAAAATGAAAGAGGAAAAGGGGGCAATTCCACGTGTGGTTTCTACACTAATTCATTAACAGACATTTTACATCTTTTATTTTTTAGCCCTTAGAATATTTCTACTCAAGACCAAAATTTAATATTAATAGAGCCAAGTATATTTGATTATGGGAGAACCACTGATGTTCTGTGTTGCTTATAAATTGGAAGGGTGGGGAAGAAGAAGAAGAAGAAGAAGAAGAAGAAGAAGAAGAAGGAGAAGGAGAAGGAGAAGGAGAAGGAGAAGGAGAAGGAGAAGGAGAAGGAGAAGGAGAAGGAGAAGGAGAAGGAGAAGGAGAAGGAGAAGGAGAAGGAGAAGGAGAAGGAGAAGGAGAAGGAGAAGGAGAAGGAGAAGGAGAAGGAGAAGGAGTAGTAGTGGTGGAAGAAGAAGGAGAAGAGAAGAAGAAGGAGAAGAATAAGAAGAAAAATAATAAATAAATAAATTGGAAGGGCAGCAAAAATGGAGGAGAATTCTTCTGGTGACCCAACATAACACAGTTACTCAGGTAGATGCTCAATGGCATCTAGAATCCCAACAGTTCATTTCAGCTCTCTTTCTCTTTTTTTTTTTTTTTTTTTTTTTCAGACGAAGTTTCACTCTTGTTACCCAGGCTGGAGTGCAATGGTGCGATCTCGGCTCACCACAACCTCCACCTCCTGGGTTCAAGCAATTCTCCTGCCTCAGCCTCCTGAGTAGCTGGGATTACAGATGCGTGCCACCATGCCCAGCTAATTTTTTGTATTTTTTTTTTTTTTTTAGTAAAGACGAAGTTTCACCATGTTGACCAGGATGGTCTCGATCTCTTGACCTTGTGATCCACCCGCCTCGGCCTCCCAAAGTACTGAGATTACAGGCTTGAGCCACCACGCCTGGCCTCGGCTCTCTTTCAAAATCTCAGCAGCAGCACCTTAGACCTTTCTGGAATCATCAATTTTGGATCTAAAATTTCAAAGTGGGGAAAACAATGCAAGACTACTCAGGGTCTGACAGGTGTAGAAACAAAAAGAGAGAAAAGGAGGTGTATGTTGAAAATGGTATGAGATCCAAACCGCAGTGACTTGCATTGATTCTCCGACTTTGTTCAGCCTCAGCTAGATAGAAGACTCACTGATGTCTTAAAACCTATTTTCCCCCTATTTCTTCATTATCTCTCCCTGCTACCCGAAAGAAGAATCAAACTCTCTGCAGCAAGCTAGCAAAGAGCTACAGGCACTTTCTACTTAAAAGTCAGAAGCTAGGGCCAGGCGCAGTGGCTCACGCCTGTAAGCCCAACACTTAGGGAGGTCGAAGTGGGCAGATCACGAGGTTAGGAGATCGAGATCATCCTGGCCAACATGGTGAAACCCTGTCTCTATTAAAATTAAAAAAAAAAAAATTAGCCGGGCATGGGGGCGCGCTCCTGCAGTCCCAGATAGGGGGCTGAGGTAGAGGAATCGCTTGAACCCGGGTGGCAGAGGATGCCATGAACCTAGATCGGGCCACTGCACTATAGCCTGGGCAACAGAGCAAGACTCTGTCTCAAAAATAAAAAGTAAGAAGCTAGAGCAGCTCACCCATTAACATTTCTGGGATTCACAGGACAGCTCATTCACAGCTACTCAGAGTCTGAGTAGAGGGATTAGAACCAAAACTGTTTACAATTCCTAAGCCAGGGGAGTATCGTGGGGCGGGGTACTTCTAAACAGCCTGCAGTCAGCCATGCCCTCGCAGTCAAGACTCTGGGGGATTCCAGATGCACCTCCAGCCTCAGAAGACTGGCCTGACCAGTCTCGTAGCACTTTTGAGGACAGTAGCTAAGCCTGGAGTTGGTGACTTTATTTACCATTTTTGGTTAGTCACTAAGTATAAAGTCTTTGCCTAGAAATCTTCATTTCCTATGCAGTAGGGTAGAAAAGGTCCAGCTAAAAATTGTCCTAAAATACTTCACCAAACAGGCCGGTTCTACAATTAGGAAGTTACCACGCTGAGTAATATTTGCCAGTCTGGTCCTTAGTGAAGTCAGGTTTAGTCCACTGGCATCTCAAGCTGATTGGCAGAGAGAACTATGTCCTATACCCAACCTCTCCCTTGCAATTTGGGCAGGTTCTACTTTAAAAAGCCCAGACTTGCTGTGCTTTTGACCGTTTTGAAAGTTAGGATAGTATTCACAAATCAGGGGTGCACATGCCTTTATATCACATGCCTGCTACTGGATTTGCAAGATGCTACATAGATACATAGCCTCTCGAGTTGGCTTCTAGGCAATAATGACAATGTGCACTTTAATTGTAACATAGGCATGAGTTTTCAAGAGGTTTATGAACTAGTTTTAAAATGTTTTATGGAGGAAATGAGAAATGGACTTGAAGGTCAGTAAGTTATTTTATCTTAATTTCAGATAAAAATAGTGTAATTATTTAGTGCCCACAAATACAACTGGTATGGCTTATCTTTTCCCTTGTGAAACTGCTACCTGTTGCTTTGAATAATTAAATTCAATAGAAATGTTTCTTAATGACCGAGAATGTAAGAATGATGTCTCTATTTTTAGGTAGGTCACTGAATATGTAAAGTGTATATTCTGAAGATGTTCTCCTATTTTAGGGTTAAATTAAAAGTACACTCACATTTTGCTTCCGGTTAGCACCATACAACTGGCAAGAGAAGAAGGAGGTTGTGAAATCAAGAAATGTTTTCATTTCCTGGAAACTATGGTAAAGCTCTGAGGAAAAAAGAATGAAATAAAAGCTCTATTTTAAGAAAAAAAAAAAAAAGCTTGAGTTTTCCATACTTAGAGTAGACTATTCAGCATGCAGCCTCTCTGATAATATGCAAAGAAACCTCACCCACACAGTAGATGTTGGGGATTGTTTTAAATGGTGATAGTTCATGGATTATATCCTTAATTTCAACCAAAGCAACATATGTAGAGTGCCCAGCAGATAGTAAGTGTACTGCTGAGCCCCTGGCAATACATTCTTGATAATCAAAGAAATTAAATGAAAAATCATTCTCCAAACTGATGACCAAATTAGATCTTATGAATTCATGGACAAAGTTGGTACAGAGAAAGAGGAAACTAATACGTTCACACGTACCTCAGTGATGGTTCAAAATTCAGATTAAGATCTACATCCTTTTTCAAGAAGATCTGTGCTGATATTTGGTACTGCAGTCCTGGAGAATGTGAAGAGATCTTTGTGCTTATGACTTTCTTCTTCCTTTTGTTTGTTTAACAGAGAAAGAAAGGGAGATACCGCTGATTTCTACAGATTTCCTTAATTAAAGCTGGTTTGATTCCCCACTGAAGTGAAATAAGTCTGTTAAAAAGAACAGTAGTCTCACTTATCAATAGGCACTGAAGAATCAATGTTTGGCTTATCTGTTCAGATCAAATTCCTTGATTACATTCTTTTACAAAGCTGCGTAGGGCTTAAGCTAGTTGCCACTGATGCCACCAGCAAGCATTTCTTCATTTACATACAGGCCATAATCCACTACACCAGCTCAGGTCCACGGGATGACTTCCATTTCTTCTCCTTTTTTTTTTTTCCTTTTTTCTTTGAGACATAGTTTCACTCTTGCCCCCCAGACTGGAGTGCAATGGCTTGATCTCAGCTCACCGCAACCTCTGCCTCTCAGGTTCAAGCAATTCTCCTGACTCAGCCTCTCCAGTAGCTGAAACTACAGGCACACGCCACCATGCCTGGCTAATTTTTTGTATTTTTAGTAGAGACGGGTTTCACCATGTTTGGCCAGGCTGGTCTTGAACTCCTAACTTCAGGTGATCTGCCCGCCTTGGCCTCCCAAAGTGCTGGGATTACAGATGACTTCCATTTCTATAGATCCACTTCGCCGCCATTAGAAATATTTTTTTTTTTAAAAAAAACCCAGCCCACAATATCTCAAATCACATGTGCAGCAGCAGAACAAAACCTGCCGTGGCTGTGGTAGATACGGTTTTACCACGAAGATTCAGACGTTGATCTACGGTCGAAAAGGTAGTCACAGCACAGAACAAGTGAGAAATTGAGCAATGCTACTTAATACAGCTTTTCCCTATTGCTTATAAAACAATGTTCTTAATTCTTACTTGTATATAAAATTCTTCTGAATTTTTACTTTAAGACTATTCAAATAGACTCCCATGGGGTGCTTTAAGACGATTCCATAGGGCATTTTTTAGTGTGGGTTTCAAACATCAGCCTAAGCACTTGGAAAAAGGCCCTGGGTTTTTTTGTTTGTTTGTTTTTAAAATGTTGTATAACAACTTTAAATTTACAAGATAGGATAGAGTGGAGAGGAAAAACTTGTTAAATTCTTAATTTTGTTTTTCCATCTGAAATATTGGCATGCCTATCTATTTTTCCTAATTCCAAGCAATAGTGAATCTAATTTACAAATTTTTTTCTCAATAAAAAAACAAATGAAAAGTTTAACATTGAATTAGGGAGGCTTCAGAATTAGCAGGTGCACCCCAACAGATTCGTAGGTGGACTGATTGATAGCTCCATGTTAGGACCAATGGACTGATAGCTAAATTTTAGGACTGGGCAACATCTGCTCAAAGTAAGTAGTTTATGGTTTCCATATCAAATCAAAGAAATAAATACCACACTGGTCCTGAGACTTTGGTAGTTGTGTTTTTAAAAAAACAAAATTAACACAAATTCTATTCTGGGAACTTGCATAATTCATTGCTATGTTCTACTAAAGGAGATACAGAAATTGCTCCATGAGGAAATTATAAAGGTCAGAGCCTCAGAACTTTAAATGGAAAATTCACAAGCATGCGTTATGGAGGGGGGAAAGGCTAATTAAATATAACACTCAACTAAACTATAAAAAAGACTTGTTTTCTCCATGCAAGTCAGATTATATGGGCTTCCTCCACCACCTGAACCCACTAATCTAAAATAGTGAAATACAATCCCTGGAAGTACTCAGAATTAGACATGTATCAGATCATAACAGAGATTTGAAGAAATTTTGCACAAACATGCAACAACCTTAGTCATGAACTCTTCTTTTTTTTTACTCTAGTCTATTAGTCTCGCTCTAAATAACCACATGAAGTAAGGAATTGGCTGTTGTTCAGTGAATTTGGACTGTGGACACTGACCAAATGGCTTGACATTCTACCTCCACCCCTTATCCTATTTTCAGTCCACGTTTTCCCTCCACGGTGACTTTCTAGTTATATATTATCTGGTTTGGCCGTCTCCACTGCCCACTTCAGATAATTGCTCAGTTCTCAACTTGGCTTCTTGCTGGGTAGGCTTGACCTAAGAGAATGGATGAAGAAAGAGCCAGCATTTTCCTTTGATCTCTCAGAACTCAGGATTCCATTATATAATCTACCATAAATCCTGGCAGTCGAGATTGACATCAACATTGAAACCTGCCATAATATGACACTCCTCATTGATTCATTATGTATTCTGACATTTCTTAATTAAAACAAACTCAATACTGCAGTCTGTCAGTGATAAGAAATTTTTCTTAGTTGCCTTCTCAATATTTTTGAGGGTTGCCATGATTAATTTCTCTCTTCTGCTATCTAAGCTTCATATGCCAAATGTTCTAACTGGCTATCTGCCTCTAAGGTTTAAGCTTACAGATGTTTCCTTGTGACCACAGAAAATACTACTCCACTGAGAATAGGTTTGATAAATAAAACTGGCAATAAATTTAGAACCAAAAAGCTGGATAGAGAAATCAAGTACAGCCCGTGTTATCCACACTTTTGTAAATCTACAAACTTGTCTAGTGTACCCAGTGGTAGTGGATTCTAGGAATCCCATCAACAAAGCCTTAAATAATCCCAAAATCTCCTTCTATGTAGCAGTACAAATCTTTTCCCCTACTGAACATTACCATAGCTTCTAACAAGTAGAAAATTGGCACAACGAATTTCACTTCTATTCCAAGTGCAGAGGGAGGAGTAAAATGGACAGAATCCAAATGGTGAGAAAGAAGTGAAGCAAGGGCCCTGCAGAGCCCACATAGGAATAATACTTGAACTGTTCTAAGTGATTAATACTCTATTACATTAATCCTGCTTATGTAACATGAATGCTGTAGTAATCAGGAGACCTTTGCTTTCTGCTTTTTTCCCTTTCCTAGAAAACATTTTCCTAGGAGTCTTTCCCTTCACAAACGACATGTGAGGTAGCTACTTGCTTGATTTGTGAAGACTGAGTGATCTGGAGGAATAGTACCTTCCAACTGACATGAGCAGTGTTCTTCCTGCTGGATGTTATAATGTCACCCTCTCCTGGTATTTCTTTGCTCAAAATTCAAAGCCCAGGCATTTCCATCATGGAACATTCTCAGGAGTGTAGCATCATCATTTGAGATTCACTGTAACTGAAATCAAATTATTTAGTGGGTTTGGCGTTTCCCTACCAACCCTACTCCCAGTAGCTCCTTGCCTTTTCTTCTTAAATTGTTGCCTTAACCTTTTATTTCCCCTTGGAAGGGAAGACAAAAGAGGAAATCAGAAAGGATACTCATCCTCCTTTCCTCTGCCCACAAATTGCAGAATTCAGCTTTTCCATTCCCATAAATGTAAAGCAGTTTAGGCAATTGCAGGAGACATTACAGTTTTCCTTTCTAACCAGAGTCCTAAATCAGTGGAATGAGAACATGTCTGTCTTTTATTCCCAGCACAGATGCACATGGGTTTGAGTATGCTTATACTGTCAGTATCTTAAGTCCCTTTTTTTTTTTTTAAATGCAAGGTCTTGCTCTGTTGCCCAGGATGAAATGCAATGGTACCATCTCAGCTCACTGCAGCCTGGATCTCCTGGGCTCAAGTCATCCTCTTACCTTGGCCTGTCAAGGCTATGCACCACTATCACCAGCTAATTTTTGTATTTTTTATAGAGATGGAGTTTCGCCATGTTGCCCAAACTGGTCTCGAACTCCTAAGAAAAAGCAATTTGCCCACCTCGGCCTCCCAAAGTGCCAGGATTACAGGTGTGAGCCACCGGCCTGAAGTCACTATTCTAAGAGAAGGTTGCTGAAGGTAAAAACCATAGAATCATAAAATGCTACAGGTGCAGGGACCATACATTTCCCCTAGTCCAATGATTTCATCCATTTTGTGAGGGAAGTGAAGTGTTAAAAACAAAAGACTTATTTAGTACACAATATAAAGCATCTATTTATTAACTATGAATAAATTCTAATGATCTGAATCCTAATCTTATAGAAATATGATTTTCTTCTGAATCTATATCTTATCCAAAGAAAATAATTTTACTATAAAAATATTCCAAGTGAATGGCATTTTATATACATGAGGCATGTTACCTTTCAAAGTTCTATCACTTAGTATAATCTTTTGATGTATGTTCTGGTAGTTGTTATGCCCATTTTACAGGTAGGAAAACAGAGCACCAAGCTTGAAGTTTTTTACTAGCACATGAGTGGCACAGTCCCATCTTTTGACTCTCAATATACTTCTTTCTCCACCAGTCATTTCTGAAACAAAATCTTTACAACCATAAACAATCGAGATTTCAAAAAAGCAAGTCCTGAAAGAATGTTCCAGTCGTGTGACTCCTCTCTCGAACTATCTCCATCACCTCCAAACTGACGCACCCACTCGTCATCTGAAAACTTCAATCCACACTGTATTTTTCTAAGGTTAAGTCTTTATTTCATTCCAATCCTACACCAATGTCTTTAGGGCCTACAAGATAAAGTCCAAGCTCCTTAACAGGACATCTGATTCTCCACTTCTAAATTACCTCCTACTACCTCTCTGCACTTTTCTTAACTATGTTCCTGTCAGACTGATGAATATTTTCCCAAAACCTTCTCCCCAACACCTTTCATCGTGCTTTTCCTTTTCCTTGTATCATGCCGTGTAAACACTACCTGTTCTTCAAGGTCATGGTCAAGAGTTGCTTCCTACTCAAAGCAATCCCTAACCATCCTGCCCCCAGATCTACCTTCTATATGCTTCCTCACCACAGTACTCAAGTACTCATCACTCTCTAAGCACTCATCACATTCTACCGTGTTGAATTGTATTAGTTGACATTATGGCTTTAGACACATATTATAGTGTGCTATTATGTAATAGTCAAATATCATATTATTAGCCTAAGTGATCACACCTCATAGAGATTGTCTAGGGATCAAGGAATATGTCAGGCTCAATCTCACACTACAGTTATGTGCCAAACACTAGTGTGTACCAGGCACTTCCTAAGGCACAGGGTGTACCTGAGGCACTTTTTAAAGTTTTTATTTATTTATTTGTATATTTATTTATTTATTTGTTTATTGAGATGGAGTCTCTGTCGTCCATGCTGGAGTGCAGTGGTGCAATCTCAGTTCACTGAAACCTCTGCCTCTTGGATTCAAGTGATTCTCCTGCCTCAGCCTCCCAAGTAGCTGGGATTACAGGCATGTGCCACCACACCGGGCCAATTTTTTGTATTTTTAGTAGAGATGGGATTTCACCATGTTGGCCAGGCTTATCCCAAACTCCTGGTCTCAAGTAATTCACCAGCCTCTGCCTCTCAAAATGCTGGGATTACAGGCATGAGCCACTGCACCTGGCCCTGAGGCACTTTTAATCTGGCTGTGAGTAGAGACTATAGAGCAGACCGTAATAAACCACAGCCAGGACCTTCTCAATATTACTCATTTCCTAAATAAAATTAGGAAAAGAATTTAACAATGTGAGCTAAATTAAACTATCAATATACTGGATTCTACGTAACCTTAATCTCTAAATATTCTTTCAGAAAACTTGATGCAGGTAGGATTTCCAAAATCTTAAATTTTGGAAATTTCCTAAAATTTGGAATTTTTCAGTAAGGAATTTCCAAAATTCCTTATTGGAAAGAAAGAGCAATTTGTTTCTTTAATGGTCACATCGTTGTAAAGTGAAAGTCACTAAAACGGAGTACTATATGTGATGCAATTATCTTTATTAAGCATCTCTCTTTACATGGTTTTAAGCAAATGAATTCTGACCAGTTATTGGTTCTAATAAATAAATATTAGAGAACAAAAAGCCAGTTTCTTCTGTCAGATAAATTCAAATTTTCTTGTTGATTTCTTGGTGTCTTTAATAACATTCCGAAATGAAATATTACAGTGAGATCATTCCTATGAACAGCAGGGGAAAGAAGGATCTCAGAAAGGCAGATCATCCATTTGCAAAAGTAGCCTGATGGCTTCCTCTGAACCAATCTAGGGGAAAAGATGTGTTTAGGGAGCTGAGCTGCTGGCCATTTTGACAAGGAAACCGTTGGGAAAAGAAATATCGAAAAGCCAGTGGTATTCTATTCCAGCAAAAGTCAGGAACCTCAGCAAGTCTACCCGCACTGAGTTCTCTGGGATTGTCATCCTTTTTTTTTTTTTTTTTTTTTTCTTTTGAGACAGAGTCTTATTTTGTCGCCAGGCGCTAGGCTGGAGAGCAGTGACACAATCTCGGCCTCCGCCTCCCAGGTTCAAGCAATTCTCCTGCCTCAGCCTCCCGAGTAGCTGGGACTACAGGCACACGCCACCACACCCAGCTAATTTTTGTATTTTTAGTAGAGATGGGGATCTTGTTGGGGCCTGTCTCTTCCTCCTTGTGATTGGCCTGTGTGTTGTCTTCAAGGCAGCAAGAAAGGAGAACTGGAAGACTGCCCAAGTTATATCTGTTCTTAGCAGGAAAACCCAAAGAATTGAGAGCAGGTGGCAGCTTTAAATGGGAGACTAAAGCCAGATTAAGTTCTTGAAAGCTAGTCTTAGAGAAACCAAGCTCCAGGTATGTACCCAACAAAGATCTTTATGGTTCTTACCATAGAAAGGCTAGGGAAGCTCCTAGCCACTTGTCTTCTCAAAAGAAATCCGAGAATATCCCCAAATACTGGAGGGGTGCCCCAAAAAGAGGATTACCACCATCCCTCCAAATCCCCATCCATCCTGCTGCCCTACTCACATACCAGCTTTGTCACATGTCAGGGAGGCCCAGACTCCCCACCCACACTTCCACCCCTGCACACTTTCTGTTTTTGAGAAGCATAAACCAATCTGCCCCTCATATCTATCTCATAGCACTACACCCAGGTGAAGCCTCATTCACTTGGTGGGAAGATTTTACATGTAACTAAGTAATAATTTATGCATTCCATATAACAGCTTGCATTTTATAAAAGTGAACTTTGTACAAAACTCTCTTATATGCATTACTTTATTTAATCCTCATCAATAGCCACAAAACTTCTCTGACTCAGATGTAATTATTCCCATTTTACAGATGAAGATACTGAGGCTAAGAGAGGGCATACTGTTATCTCCTATCAGCCCCAGATGCTCTACTTGCTTTCCCATGGCCAAATTCATATCGATTACAAACTTTAAAAGTTAATACTGTCTCAAGTAATGGCTAAAAGCATGAGCTTTGAAATTAGATGACTTTATCTTCAAGTCTCAGGGCTGTCGCTTATGAAGCTGAGTAATACTGACATGTTACCTAGCTTTGCAAAGCCTTAGTTTCCTCATTTGTACAACGGGAATCATAACATTGTTCACCACCTGGGGTTGCTTTAAGAATCGCATATGATAATAGCATGAAAAGCATTGCACAAAGTAAGAGCTCTCCCAACCTTGGACGCTACTATAGTTGTTATTACCACCACCTCATGGGCATGTGTTATGGGACAAGTGAGGGAGAGACTATCTCAGGTCTTTGGTATCACACTGAATTAGAAAATCAGCAGACAGCCGGGCATGGTGGCTCATGTCTGTAATCCCAGAACTTTGGGAGGCCAAGGCGGGTAGATCACTTGAGGTCAGGAGTTTGAGACTAACCTGGCCAACATGGTGAAACCCTGTCTCTACTAAAAATATGAAAATTAGCCAAGCATGTTAGCACATGCCTGTAATACCAGCTACTTGGGAGGCGGAAGCAGACTGTTTGAACCTGGGAGACAGAGGTTGCAGTGAGCCAAGATTGTGCCACTACACTGCAGCCTGGACTAAAGAGCGAGACTCCATCTCACACACACAAAAAAGAAAATCAGCATATAACTCTATGTGTGCATGGGCTAAGGCACTGCCCAACAATGAAGCAGCATGCTTCTGCTGATGTGAAAGAGAATGTGAAGGGTTTGTAACACATATTTGACATGTTAATCTCACCCTTCTCATCACAAAGAGAGTCACAAAGGAGAGGAATGATGGAAGAAAGGATGGTGGAGGTTTCTGGACTCTCTTCCAACACTTTATACTCATTACAGAAGCAGAAGCATTTCAACAGGTGGCATGCCCAGTCAATTGGATTGACTGCCCTTTGTTTTTTAGATCAAGTTTACAGTTATGATCAGATGTTCATAAACTCCTAGCAGCTTTGGTGCTGATCTTGAATTATTTCATTTATTCAACCAACATGTATTGAATAACAGGCACTGTGATAGGCTTAGAGTAGAAATAACTTCCTCATATTGAGTTTCTAATGTTTAGAGACTGCAAGGAGTTTAATGAGTGGTTTAATCTCATTTACTCCATATAATTCTCTCTGGTAGCTACTGTTAGTACTCCAACTTTGCAGATGAGAAATTTAATGATGGAGGTGACATAATCTGCCTCTAATTGCACAGCTAGAGAGTGGTGGGAGCTATGACTGGGTACTCAGTCATTTTTCCATGGATTTGAATTGAACCACTTAATAGAATTCTCACCGAAGAGTGATGTGCTGTGGAAAACCTGAGCAGAGGTATCAGCTTTCTAGCAGAATATTTTAAGGGGCAGGTGAGTAGGGTAAGCCCCTTCATTCTCTGAAACAATCACAGACTTTCAGTGAGAAAAATGTTATATGCCTTAGATAGAACCATAAAACTCACTGATGTGCATGTTTTTGCTGTTGTGTCCAGTGGGAATGATTCAGAGGAAGTCTAATGAGATGTTGCCCAGAAGGCAGGCACACATCATCAGTCTTACCTGTACAGTGCCTGCCTTTGAAAAGAGCACTTTATTTGATAATATGCAGGAGGCTTCACAGATAGCACCTCTTTCTCAGAGATCAACAATGGAGACTCTATCCTGATAGAGGCAGATGGACAGGACCATGTCGCCACTGCCATAGATGAATCCTATGCTATGAGTTTATTTTGTTTATTTTATTTTGTTTATTTTATTTTTTACCAGCAGTGTGGATGGTCTACTGAGAGCTGGGTCACTCTTTTCCTTGCCCTTTTTTCCAAATAGCCAATCTGGAGTCATGAAGCAGAGCTGTTCCCTATTCAAAGCAAAGTAAACTCAACCACCAGGCCCTCAACTCAAGCAACTGTTCTGACCAACTAGGATAAATGAGTGCAGCTAGACTAAGAGAAGACCTGCAGACAACCATGTGAACTTGTTTGGCAGACACCTGATGTACATCGTTATGCTGTGTGGAGGTTTAGAGTGAGTGTTTGAAGGGAAGGTGGGTGGTAGCTAGCTCTAAACCCAATACTGAACAAAGACAAGAGTTCTCAGAAACAAAAGATAGTTTGACTTTTCTTGCTGCAAGTTTAAGACCCAAACATTGTATTCCTTTCCTTGACTGTCATGAGCAATAAAACAAAACAAATATCTCCAAGTGTCCAAGAAAAATCTTCTGCTTGTAAATACGACCCTTGTGTTCTTAATGAAAATTCTGCTGTTTTCCTACATCATGCCTTTTACCTACATTGTTTTTATTTCTAATTTCCTTGAAAATCTAACATTCTAGATTATTTTATCCAACCGCTACGGCATTATCTGCATGCATTTCACAGCCCAGTCGGCGGTCTTCACAGGACATTAACAAAATCAAAGAAAACATTTGCTTTTAAGAACTAGGAGGGGATTTTATGGTATCGAAATGAACCCTGAACCGTGGACCTCAAACATTCTCACCCAATTTAAATTCTCTGTACATTTCAGAATTCAGTTCAAACACTTCTGCCTGGTCTTCCTAAGTTTACTCTCAACATTAAAATATGTATATACCACATTCAAAACTGGATGAGTTTCCCAGCAGCCTCATATACATAGAGTTGCTCTGTAAGCCTATTAGATCTGACACATAAAGGCGTTAAAAATCTGGCACCTTTAAGCAGGAACCATTGCCATGATCACAAGTCCTGATAAAGCCCAACCCTTCTATCAAGTAAATTGCTTTAAAATGTTTTAATCACGTCGGCTCCTATGGACTTGAGAGAATACTGGTTATCTTCTTGACAAAGCATGAAACTTACAGTTCAACGAGCATTTCCTAAGACATGTGGCATGCCTCTGACCAAAATGAAAGTATTCTGCCCTGTCTTGTGACTGCCACATCATTACCCGAGTAGCCCACTGCTATATGTGGTGAAGTCATTATGCGTGTGCCTTTGAGAGGCAAAAAGGAACCGAGAAAATGGGACACCAGGACTCAAAAGAACTTGCTTAAAATCAGAGGCCAATTTCAAGACAGAATCGTTCATTCTTGTGCTGCTGGACGTGTAGCTTTTCAGAAAACTTGACTGCCTTTAGGAAACAAATAATGGATCATTCACATCTTTTAGTTCAAACTCATATAAGTTATGGCTCCAAAGATTAAGAAAACAGGTAATGTGTTCCTGCTAGTCTGAGATTTCTCTAATTAAGAACTTTTAAAATTCTAACACAGCTCAACAACACGGTGTCTCCTAGCTAGTGCTGGATCCGATAGATATATGTTATCTGGAGCAGACAGGCAGCCTGTGTGTGCTGTACTAAGAACAGGGTAGTCGGATTGCCCTCTGCCTCAGCTAAATATTATTCTAGAAGTGAATTTCCACTGTACCAAGTTTAGATTTCACATTTTATCATCCTAGGAATACTTGCCAGTAAGTTTGCAAAATATCCTTGGAGCAGAAAGAGGAAAAAAATGAACATTTTTTAAAGATGAGACGTAAGCTCTGAAGTTACAATATGCTTGTAAACAGTAGCACATTATATCAAAAAGGAAAAAATAAATTGAGAAGAAATAGGAGTACCTACTTGAAGAGAAGATTATCACTCAGAGACTGTCTTCTTATGCTATAGAATGGGCAGGAGAAAGGAGCATGGACCTTTCGAGCCTGTTAAAGAGCTTCTGAGCATGGAGCCTGCATTTTCAGTTTTGGTAAAATCCGTTCTGACTCGGTAGACAGGAGGCTGTTATGACCATGAAATTAGGAAATGCAGTAACTCAAAAATAAAGAACTAGCACCACCATTTGACTAGGATTGGAAAATCTCATTGAAAACATAGAGGAGGGGGTGGCCTTGCTTTCTCCAAGCCCGGCTTGAATCTAACTTTCTTAGCACTTCCACTAAAATGGATGTTCAAAAAGAGGTAAATCATGTGTTAATCTGCCTGAAATTTTTTTACGCCCTCCAGCCGATTTTTCTCTTTATTCCTAATAAAGCTCAAAGTCTAGACAGGCGTGTGGGGCTGGAAAAAAAAATAAAACATTCATTCAGCACATAAATTTTGTTAATCCAAAGTTAGCTAGAGCTAAACTAAAAGCAGGGGTAAGGAAATGTCTTCTGTTAGTGTTATTTGGGAATTTCTTACTCAGGCATGGACTCAAAAGCCGGCTCTGCACTTCCTGTTACTGATTAATTAGGTTCTTGACTTCGGTAACCTGCACAGGTCTAGCTCCTTACGCTCTTTGGTCCTTAATTTCTGTCGCATGATCCTTCCATAAACTGTCCGGTATTTCCTGCAGCAATTTTTAAATTTATGTGGTTATTGATTGTTTGTTTAACACTAAGATACACATTTTAAAGTAGAAAAAGGGCTGTAAAATCATATTAAAATTTTTTAATAACATTGAAATTTTAATATCTCATCATGTCTGCTGTGGTTTATGCAGTATGTACTTTCAATGATTTTTTAAAAATATTTTCGCTTTTTCTTCTTTACAAGTCTTGAAAAAGGCTGGTTTTCTGGAAGTGAGAATGATAGAGGGGGCAGAGGAGGAATCTCTCTCTTGCTATTGTATTGCTCTCTGTCCCAGTACCCAGTACAGAGTGACGTCTGCCAAGTAAGCTACACCTCAAAACTGTCATGGGAAGGAAGGAAAACCAAAAGAAATAATCAATGCTTTAAAACATTTTGAAATAAATGATCTTAACTGTCTTCAATCTTCTCTATACTTGTCAGTTAGCCCATAAAATAATTTGAATATGTTAATTTGCCTGAGAGAAGCTTCTCCAGAATACAGAGAGCAGGACACATTTTAGTTAGTATGTAAAGTATTTAATTTCAAGTGACTGAACATAAAATCTCAACAAGATTCACTTACACAAGGAATAATCACGTATACTAACGCATTGCAGGGGTTCTGTAAGCATTTTTATTGTTTTTATTATGATACCTAGTGAAAGGTAGATTATTTAATAACATGCTCTGAGCAGTTGAAACGTTTCGAAAATGAAATATTTTTTCTAAATTAATTAAATCCTTCAATTATTTTATTTGCCAGAATGGGTGAAGTATGCTTTTCAAATAGCATTTAGCTACCTGTAAATCAGTTTTACACATCAATACAGAGATGAAAATTACCTAGAGCAACAGTTCTCAAAATAGGACAGCTCATGAATTCTGAATTGAAGGTTATAGATTATTTCCTTTCATCAGACAATATGAATGTACAATGTAAACTGTATATAAATTATCCTTTTAAAAACTATTATTGGTATTCATTTGCATTCCAATATGTGCTTTCTTGAGTGCAAGAGAATAAAAATGACAGCAAATGTCTTCTGAGCATACTGGTTCCAGGAAAAGTTTCTGATGTAAAATCACATAGTATTTATATATATCCTATGCACATCCTTCTGTATACTTTAAGTAATCCATAGATTACTTATAATACCTAAAACAATGTAAATGCGAGGTAAATACACGTTATACTGTATTGTTTATAGAGAGGAAAGAGCCAAAGTCTGTACATGTTCAGTACAGACACAATTTTTTTCTGGATTTTTTTTTCTTTTTTCTTTTCCTGGTATGCAGCTATTTTCCTGGATATTATTTATCCAATCACAGGTTGATTGAATACTGATATGGAACCCACAGATATGGAGGACCAGTGTACTAGATGTTGGGTACTATTTTAAGCACCTTTGCAGCAACCCAGTGAGGTAGGTACTACTAAAAACCCACTTTGCAGTTGAAGAAACTATGGGACACCAAGATTAAGTACCTACACCAGCTGGGGCCAGGGTTCAAACTCACATGGACCAACTAAAGGCCCCATGCTTTTAACACTCCATTTCAGAATCTGAACCAGCACGCGACATTACACACAAGGACACAATATGTGAACACATGTACTTTTTCTGTGTCATGAGGTTGACAGGTCCATCAGTGAATAGGCAAAAAGAGTTCTATCAGATCAATCCAGAAAGGTTGTTACGAATGATTTTGAAGTTTATTGTTCTAATAAAATCACTAAAAATAAAAATGCGTGTGCTTGGACCAACATATTTTTAACTATTCTATGCTTTCTTTTTCTTTTCTTTTCTTTTCTTTTTTTTTTTTTTCTTTTTTTTTTTTTTTTTTTGAGACGGAGTCTCAGTCTATCACTCAGGCTGGAGTGCAGTGGTGCAATCCCAACTCACTACAACCTCCGCCTCTTAAGTTCAAGCAATTCTCCTGCCTCAGCCTCCCGAGTAGCTGGGACTACAGGCTTGCACCACCATGTCCAGCTAAATTTTGTATTTTTAGTAGAGACAAGACACAGTTTTGCTATTTTGGCCAGAATGGTCTCGATCTCTTGACCTCGTGATCCACCCGCCTAAGCCTCCCGAAGTACTGGGATTACAGGTATGAGCCACCGTTCCCAGCTTTCTTTGTTTTCTTTTAGGGAAAAAAAAAAATATATATATATATATATATATATATATATATATATATATATATATCCTTTGAGGAAAAGTGTCTAATTAAATCATATTCATTGCTATTAGACAGATTGAACAATTCAAAAAAGAAGAAATCAACAATTTATGAAGCAGTATAATGCAGTGTACTTGAAATTTAATCTCGTAAGTATGTTCAAAGAGAAGTATCATGCCATTACGCCTGATTCCCTCACACACAGTTTTCAAATGAAAAACAAGGCTGACATTTCATCAAATTCATACTATCCACTACATCTTTATTTTTTAAAAAAGAGAGTCAACACACATTCCTTTATAGTGCCACATTGTTTATTAAGAAGCACAGAACAATGAAATTCTAGAAATTGTTCAGGTTCCAACCTTTTTTTGATACATTCTCCCATTTCAGAAGAAACCACTAACAGCCTGGTTTCCACAAGCAAAGTAAAGCTGAAAATTGATGCAATCTGTCTGGGTCATTCAAGCAAAATCCTGCTGTGCTCTGGGTGATTCAGGCTAAAATATAAAATCAGGTTTTTGATTTGGAGTATGTGTTTTTATCTGCCACCCCAGATGATAGCAGAGTCTGGGACTCAGTTACATAGTTAATTGCCAAAATTCTTCATTCGTTCTTCTTAGCAAAGATGTTTCCATTGGGCACTGCTCAAAACATTATCTCAGTTTCATTACTCTATCAACACAGCTCTGGGCTTCTGCTTTTCCTCATGAAGAGCAACCAAAATTGAAACTCTGCCTACCTGGAGATACTGATCAGTACCTGACCAACCACTCACTATTGTTCTAAGGAAAACTGCCGTGCTCTCAGCTCCTGATGCTTGAACAACCAACTGAAGTTCACACAATCTCCCCATCCTACAGCCACTTCAGATCACAGCTAACCGGACCATGATGAGACACCCAACCAAAGAACAACCAACCTATAGACTGGCTAGTGACCTAAGACATGACCAAATGTGGAAAAGATGAACTGGACCAATCATTCAAGCTCTGAGGGTATGAATTTGGAAAGCTGCACTGTGTTCGTGAGCCGCAAAGGACAAGGGAATACCTCAGGGTGGCACCGAGGCCAAACTAAGGAAAGGCTCCTAGCAATCGAAGTTATGCAGGGACAGAGGAAATCGATGAGATGAGATGAACACATGTGGGCCTCTGGACCCAGGAGCACATGGCAGGATCTGACTAGAGCTGCTCGGTTTACTGACAGGGTCGCAGAATTTCCACAGTTTCTTCTATAGCCCTTATTACCAGCTATCCACCGGCATCTCTGGTCCTTGCCATCAGAATAGTGGAACCTAAGAGTGTTTAGCTATCTAAACACTCATCGGGGGCCTAGGTGCTGGTTTTTATAGCAGGAAGCATAAAACCCATCAGTAGTCCACTTTTCAATATGCAGACCTAGAGTATTTGACAACAGAGCTTTAGTATGACCAATCCCCAATGATATTTTTATACTGTCTTTTACTCAATATGAAAGCCCTAGTTCAAGCTTACAGGGATAAAAATAGTGTCTTTCTTCAAACTTTTTAAAAAACTATTTCTTCAAATAACATTGTCAAGCAGAAAATACTTTTGGAAGAAATCAACAAATTTGAGCCTAGAAGTTCAAGACTAGCCCGGGCGATGCAGGAAGACCCCATCTCTACAGAAAACTTGGTTTCTATTAGCTGGATGTAATGGCTCATATCTGTGGTCCCAGCTACTCTGGAGGCTGTGGTGGGAGAATTGTTGCAGCCCAGTTTGAGGTTGTAGTGAACCATGTTCACCCCACTGCACTTTAGCCTGGGTGACAGAGTAAGACCCACCTCAAAAAGAAAAAATGCAATTGAATCTTGCATTTTATCTGTAGAAAGGCTTTTAAAACCTGCCTTTGTAAATTACATGCCTCCTCTTATATACACATACCTATATATAAAGCCATAAACATCTCATGTGAGGAAACAATTATGAAAATTTTTCTATTAGAAGAATAAATGGGCTTTCATATTTACAGGAGTGACAAAGGAAGCAACACTGAAGGAGATGATGATATAAAACAAAACTATTATTGATACTGCTGAACCAAAATCACTTTCTGACCCTTCTTACTCCCCACCTGTCCCTCAGTCTTCCTCCTCCCCAAGCCCCTGCCCACTCCCCGAGCCATCTCGGTCACCAGATACACAAACGCACACACTTCTCAGTGGGAAGCAAGGTTTCAGCTAGAATCCAGAGAAGGCTGGCCCTTCGGGTAGTTCACTTTTGTCAACTACTAAGGTGTACTTCTGAGAAGAAAGGAGGAATTCACATATTTCATGTAAAAACAAGAAGCCAGTGTCGGAGAAAAATGATATCTAAATGCAGCAGAGACACTGTTGCTAAGTTTGACTTCCCAATTTGCACAAACGCCAGAATTTTAGTGAAAGGAGTGTTTGCCTTAGAGAAGAAAAATCTCTGTAAAGCACTGAGAGCAAACAAAGGGACGTCTTGATTCCTGTACCAGGTACCAATTAGCAGTGGGGAGCACCACCTCGAGGTTTCCCTTTTGCCCTAAAGCTTAGTGGCAAGAGGGTCCTGCCCATGGGTGCCTTTCATTGGCACCAGCAGCCGCAGCCTCAGCCCACCAATGCCGGGGGCTTCTGCGAGCCCAACAGTGATATTCAGCATCTGCCTATTCACTTGTCCCCACAGGAAGGAAGAATCGGAAAGGATTGCAGGTTGCAAACAGTTGATAGAAAGCAAAGAAAAAAATAGTATTGTGTTTTTGTCGTTTTCATCCTATTTTTATTTCTGGGCTGAGATATTCTGGGGAAGTTTGGATTACAAGAACTTCGGGCTGTATCTCCAAAATACCTCCAGCCTCCATCCCTTCTTTTTCCTACTCCGCATCACAAGTCAGATCCTCTTCAGCTCTCCCCGAGACTTCTGCAACAGGGTCCTAATTGGCCTAATTGCCTCCAGCCTCTACCATTTCTAATCCATCAAACACACCTTCACCAGATTATGTTCCTGATTAATCATTCTCATCATGTCACTACAAGATTAAATTAAGTACAAACCACTCACGATGTCTCTGATCATCTGGCCCCAGCCAACCTCTCCAGCCTTTGACTTCAGTCAACTGTCTCTTTCCCTGCTCCCAGCATCCTTTGCTTGGATCTCAGCCCCTTCTCTATCTGGGTCAGGTGTGATCCCACCACTCCCTCAATGTTCATCTCAAAGAACACCTTTTCCATGGAGAACTTCCTGCTAGCTCAACATCATCCTATTTTCACCCTCCTCTGAATCCCTACCACATGCCACTTGTACCTTTCTCCTCTAGCAACAAGCACTTCTGAAGCATCTCCTCTGCCAACAAGGAAGAACAGTCGTGACCCCGAGGAGCTTGTGTCTAGAAACGGAGACAGATGAATTGTATGACAACCTGGCTGGGTGTGGTGGCTCACGCCTGTAATCCCAGCGCTTTGGGAGGCAAAGGCGAACAGATCACTTGAGGTCAGGAGTTCAAGACCACCCTTGCCAACATGATGAAACCCTGTCTCTACTAAAACTACAAAAAAAAAAAAAAGCCAGACATGGTGGCACATGTTTGTAATCCCAGCTACTTAGGAAGCTGAAGTGAGAGAATTGTTTGAACCTGGGAGGTGAAGGTTGCCGTGAGCTAAGATCACACCTCTGCCTGGGTGACAGAGCAAGACTCTATCTCAAAAAAAAGGGGGGGAGGGAAAGAAGTATGACAAACTGATAACTAACCAGAATCTACACATTTACAGAACACTTGATAACACTCTTAGATAAGTGGCCAATTCAATCTAGTCCTGAGTTACTTCTGTATCTCCCATGCCTCCTACCACCAATGGATTGCACTTGATTGCAGGCTACCTGGGAACACGGCTTACTCCACCTACATCCATGGTGGTAATTCACACAGGGCCTGGTGAATATACATTTCTTTTTTAAATCAAATGAATCTCCATTTAAATTGAAGGGGCAGGAAGTCCTGTTTCTCTCCAATCCACACCCTTCTATCATCCCCAATATCCAAGGAGACCTACATTCACCTTGTTCTTCAAGCAACAGAAATAGCAGACTCAGCTTTTACAAGGTTACTGAGTAACCTCAGTCCCCAAGTACACCTGCCTGGGCTTGTAAAACTTCCTCTACAATACCAGAATCTATACTGGAAACAGCATGTCCCCAAGTCCCAATACCTTCAAAGTCTTCGAAATAGGAGCAAGAAGTAAAAAATAAAACATAGACAACAAAGAACAAAACTAGATAACGACATCGGAGACGGGACCTATTTAATCTGCACGGTATTGGCATAAAGTAAGATAAGACGATAGGAGCGAACTGAGAGCAGGCATTTGGACGGTTAGGTCACCATAAGCATAAAACATGCTTAAACCGGATGGTAATATGAGTCTCATTTTGTGTCATCGTTTGGAAAATGAATGTGTTTAATGTAATTTTTCTCACAAGTAAATTTTGGCAGGGTACTGTATGTTCGTATTTCTCTTTCATAAACTTTTTCTAGCCTCTCCTGGTTTTCTTACTCCACTGCATCACAAACATCCACATGGGGGCTTGGGGGGGGTCCCAGAGGATTTGGAATCCCCCTGAAATCATATCCAAACATTTAGGTACATAAACACGTGCATTTTTCTGAAGGAAATGTCTAGAAACTTCATCAAATTCTTAAGGAAGCTTAACAAGATTCAGAACCAAAGGAATGGGTTTACCACTGCTAATGGAATGTCCAATACTCTTCCATGTATACCATTCTGGTATTTTTCACAATTTGTAAATATTGCCTACTACTTTTGTGTTTCAAATTACCCCCTTTTCCCCAAATGAATAGAATTTTACAAGTTGCATCTTTCTTGTAAAAAACATTGGGATAGTCATTTCTCACTTTTGAAATTTTACTTGTAAAACTCCAAAGAGATCTTGATTTTCAAAACTTTAGATCTACTCAGCCATTAACAAGTTGTGCTGGGAACCAGCTCTGGGCAGCTCAGAATAATCAAGACATGAAACTCCCTCCAGGGGGATCGAATTCTGTCCTTCCCTTTTCACCAAGCAAACTTCCCACAGGAGGAAAGGAAGGATGAGAAAACCAACCTGAGCACGTGGAACACCGTCAGCCCCTACCATGCAAGTCAGCGGTGCTATTTATTTTTCTCCTACAGGAAAGCAAAGGATATAGAGTGAAGACAAAGGTGCACACAAATTAAACAACGGGCTGTGACGAGAGTGACTTGGGCATGGGAAAATAATCAAATTCTCCATGTGAAAATCAAAAACCTATGCTGGGAAATAAAGGGTTGAGTACGAAAACATCCAATAAACAGTTTTCCTAAGGGAATGCAGACAGCTGATATGCCTGTGAGTGTTTGCAACTCCAGATGTCACAGTTTTCAGTTTCTCCACGCCTTGTGTGGTGATTCTGCACTTAGGAAATTTATTTAAACTGCGGCCACCGTGGATTTCCAGCTGCAAAGGACTCCAGCACCTCGTGGTGAGCAGGTCTTCCGGAATCGCTACAACTGTCGCAGGTGTGGCCTTGTTTGCTACTTGTTGAGACGTTTAAAAGACATTTTGGCCGACAGGACCCTCCAAGAAGGAAGCACCGGCCCCACGTCCAGCTGAGTGCCACCACTAAACCCACAAAGCGGTCGGATCCCTCGGAAGCAGCAGCCTGGAGGAAGCAGCCTGTCCCGAAGAGTCTGTGCATTATTTATTCAGGCAAAGAGAGAATATTCATTTCAGCCAGCACGGGAAATGTTCGATTATGTAACATTGAAGAATGAAGCCTTTTTTTTTTTTTTTTTCTTTTTCCTGGAGAAAAATGTTGCGAAATAGTCCAAGAACGGCTTCCAGTTTCCACAGTCCCTGGGCTTCCAGAGGCTTCTATATGACAAGATCAAAGCGCCTCAGAAGCCAGAGAACTGAGGAGCACGGGACCCTCAACAGCTCTCCTGCGCCCCCGCCACCCCTGAGCACCGCCATCCCCTCCCCGATTAGGAGCGTGGAAAGCTCTTGCTGTAGGTTTCATCAGTCATCTCAGAGTCTCCCCAGTCTAATCGTCCCGAGGCATTTTCCCCACCTTCTCACACTCCAGTGCCACCCCAGAAACAATCGGTATTTCTATGGTCTGCTGCGCAGAGCCAGCCCGAAATACAATTAAGAATCATTCAAAGGGATGTTCAAACAAGACTGGACTTGACCAATGCATCAAAATTCCAGAAGACGGGCTGGGGGCCAGGGAGTGCTTCTTGAAGGGGAAAGTGAGAAGGTGAGCCTAAGTGGGGTCTCAGCCAGGAGGTGGGTTCACAGAAGTGAGTGAAGGGTCCAAACCAAGGCCCCAACTGGCTGGCTGAGCAGGAACAAGGACGTGCCGGGCAGCTGTCCCAGGCGGCTGGCAGGGCTCTGTCTTACCTCCCAGCACAGGTAAGGAGGAAAAGCAGCAGACCAGGAGAACCCCGAGTCCTCCCAGATATGGGAACTCCACCCCTGGGAGACAAGGGCACCAAGCCAGGACTTGCTCCCAGTGCAGCAAGTCAAACCGAGTGACTTGGACAGGATTGCAGGGGTTAAAGAGGAGACCAGTTCATTTTTGTCACCCAGTAATTATCTCCTGAGCACCTACCGTGTGCCAGGCACCGTTCTAGGTAAACAAATAGAAATCCCTGACCTCAGAAGCTTATATTCTAGTAGAACAAGAGAGGGGGCCAACTATAACTATTATGGAGTGGAAGATTTGTGTCCCCCCCAAACTCTATATGCTAAAATCCAAATCCCCAATCTGATGGCAATAGGAAGTGGGGCCTTTGGAAGGTGATGAGGTGGTGAGGCTGGGACCTTGTGATGGGATTAGTGCTCTTATAAAAGAAACTAAAGAGCTCTTTGATCTCTTTTCGCTGCCTGAGGACACAGTGAGAAAGTGACTGTCTGGCCAGGTGTGGTGACTCACGATATCCCAGCTCTTTGGAAGGTCGAGGTGGGTGGGTCACTTGAGGTCAGAGTTCAAGACCAGCCTGGTCAACATGGCAGAACTCTGTCTTTACTAAAAATATCAAAATTAGCCAGGCATGATGGTACATACCTGTAGTCCCAGGTACTCGGGAGGCTGAGGCAGGAGAATCAATTGAACCCAGAAGGCGGAGGTTGCAGTGGTTGAAAACGGCACCACTGTACTCCAGCCTGGGTGACAGAGCGAGACTCTGTCTCCAAAAAAAAAAGAAAGAAAAAAAAAAGAAGGTGGCCATCTGCTATTGGAAGAGGCCTCACCAGAACCAGAACATGCTGGCACCCTGATCTCAGATTTCCACCCTCCAGAACTGTGGGAAATAAATGTCTAATTTTAAGCCACCTCATTTATAGTATTTACTGAAGCAGCCGAGCTACCCAATAAATAAAATATATAGAAAGAAAGTCAAATGGTGACAGTGCTAAGGCGGTGATGAAGTAGGGAGCAGAGATGGGGAGTATGAGGGCAAGGACTGGACTTGCGAGCCAGGTGATCACACAGGGTGACTGAGAAGATGACTGCACAGCTACCTGAAGATTCTGCAGAGCCAAGTAGCTAACTGGTGGAAGAGCATTCTGGGCATAAACAGCTCGGAACAGCAGCAGGTGCAAAGACTGGAGTGTCCCAGGCACAGCTCCAGTCACAAAGAGGACACTAGTGCAGCCGAATTGGCACCAGCAAAGGGCAGAATCAGGAGAGGAGGTGGAAGAGGTGACAGGAATGCCAAGGTGTGTGGGGCCTCATGGGCCAAAAAAGGGGGTTGGCTTTTACTTTCAAAGCTACCAAGAGTTCTTGGGAGGCCGAGGCAGGCAGATCACCTGAGGTCAGGAGTTCAAGAGTAGCCTGGCCAACATGATAAAACCCCATCTCTACTAAAAATACAAAAATTAGCTAGGTATGGTGGAGGGTGCCTGAGCTACTCAGGAGGATGAGGCAGGAGATTCGCCTGAACCTGGGAGATGGAGGTTGCAGTGAACCAAGATTGTGCTACCGCACTCCAGCCTGGGTGACAGAGCAAGACTCTGTCTCAAAAATAAATAACAAACAAACAAAGCTAATGGGAGTTCAATAAGGGACTTTTAGGCCATGTTAAGAGAAGGAAGCAGGCCACATGTGGGACACTTGGCATCCTTTGAATCACATGGGGGAGGAGCTGGCTCAAAGCATTGCCTTGAAGATATGAAACAGATGTGTCACCCACATTCAAGAAACAATTTTTCCACAGCTGGGTCAGCACCTTCAGGAAGAAAAAGACCACTGCAATTTCAATAAAGGCAATTCATATACTTCTATTTAATGCCCCTTCATTCAATGTTTTCTTAGTATCCTACATGTTCCTGGAGCTCAACTAAAGAAAAACAGTTTTATTGAATGTCAGGAAGGGTCACATAGCATGGGAGCAGGCCAGAAGAGGAGGCCCAATGAGAGTTTAGCCAGGCATGGTGGCGTGCACCTGTGGCCCCAGGAGGCTCAGGTGGCTGAAGCAGGAGAATCACTTGAACCCACGAGGCAGAGGTTGCAGTGAGCTGAGATCATGCCATAGCACTCCAGCCTGGGTGACGGAGTGAGACTCCATCTCAAAGAAAAAAACAGTGGTGTGTATTGGGCCCAGAAAGGTGTCTGATCCTAAGCTAGGACTCCTTCCCTGGAGATACTTCCAGAAGCGTTTTTCTGTGGGTTATCAGTGGTTCCCAACTCTGGCTGTGCAGCTAAGGAGACTTCAAATGTCTATGCCAAACCCACACCTGCAGATGTTCCCATTTCTGGGGAGAGACCCAGGCATCAGTTTGCTTGTTTTCTTAACACAGAGTCTCGCTCTTGTTGCCCAGGCTGGAGTGCAGTGGCACGCTCTCAGCTCACTGCAACCTCCGCCTCCCAGGTTCAAGCAATTCTCCTGACTCGGTCTCCCAAGTAGCTAGGATTACAGGCGTGTGCCACCACACCTGGCTAATTTTTGTATTTTTAGTAGAGACAGGGTTTCACCATGTTGGCCAGCCTTGTCTCGAACTCCTGACCTCAAGTGATCCACCTGCCTCAGCCTCCCAAAGTGCTGGGATCACAGACATGAGCCACCGTGCCCAGCTGGCATCAATATTTTTTTTTAATTCTCCAGGTGATTCTCATGTGCAAGGAGAATTGAAAAGCACTAGGTTGGATTCATATTTTTTACCGTTTCTATTCCCATACCACACCATTCATGTGACTGTCCCATGTCACACCATACATGTGACTCTCACACCTATAATCAAACCAAACGATGACAGCCAATTGCTCAGACCCCCATGGGTATACACTTGCTCCCTGCTTCTTTCGTTACATTTGTTTAACATGTTTTTTATTAATTTGTATACAGATTTAACATGTTTAACGGTACCACCTATGAGAATGTGCGAGTTTTCATCAGTAAAGAAGACTAACCCCTGAGAAGCAGTTCCAGCATTTGAGAAAATAAACCTGAAACAATACAGTCTTCCAAATTCATACCAAACCCCCCTCCCTTTGCAAACTCTGCTTCCCAGGGCGATTCTATTATTGACAATGTGGGTAAAGGGGTAAACAAGAAAAAAAAAAAAAGGCATATTCATTTCAAGCCACTAAGAAGCACAGGCCAAAGGAAAAATAAAATCAATCAACATTTGCCAAGTGGAAAAGAACAAACCAGTGGGGACTGGAGTCCTATAGTCAGCTTTTTAAAGAGTATTTTGAACAATAGAGAATAAGTGCTGTGTAATCATTCAAAAGATTTACAAACAATGGGACAGAACAATACAAACTGGGTGAATACTACTGGGTGGATATTTACTCTGCCAAGAGAAAACCAGACGTCCTGAGCTTCATTAATAAAAGGCTCCATGTGTGCATTCATTCACAGGAACCCTCTCACCCAGAGAACCATAGACCTGTCAGTAACATTCTCTCTTCTTGCCTTAAAAATCATTTGGAGGTATTGTCAGCAAGCGCGTTAATTCCATTTTACAGAAAGGGATATAAAGGCAGGAAGAGGTAAACTAATGTGAGCAACAAAGTGTCAACAGGCTGCCCCAGGCACAGCTCAGAGTAGAAACCAGTTATTCCTGCTGTCATCTCTGACCACAAATTTCTACCCATTTTCTCAAGAGAATCAGAATCTCAGTTTGACGTTCTAAAGCCTCGCTGAAATTTTTCTTCTTGCTCAGCTTGGGACCTGTAGTTGTAGCTACTGGAGAGGCTGAGTTGGAAAGACCCCTTCAGTTCAGGAGTTTGAGATCAGCCTGGCAATATAGTGAGACCACCCCTCCCCAACCCCGTCTCGAAAATCTATATGTATAAAGAACAAAGTTTTCCTCTTTTCCAAAAACTCTTCTGGGTATTCTCCCTTTGTCTTTCTTTCTCTATACTCTGTCTTCATCTCCAAATTGCCTTACACAGTTTGAACATGTTATAATTAGCTCTGAGGGACCATCCAAACACAGCTTTTTCTTCTGCTAGGATTTGGTGAATATATGTGTCTTGAGATAAGCAGCCATCTGCTAAGACTTGTTGATATTCTTTATCAGATAGCAGTTTCTCTGGTGAGGCAGCTTCCACGAGAGGGAAGGGGTAGATGGGGAGAGGGTGCAGATAAGGGATCTCCAGGATGCCTTCCCACGAGGGGTGCTAAGTGCAGCGAGTGAGGGTGCCAAGTCTGGGGAAGGAAGGCTGCCCATGTGTTGGGTCTGCTAATTAGCACCATTTGAAGATAATTATGACAAGACCACACAGGGAGAGCATGATATTTCAAGTGGAGCCGGCCATTAAGTAAACAGGAGTACTGAACTATATTTCCTTGGTGATTGTGAAACATCTCCCAAAACATGGACAGAGACTGCCGAGGACCTTAGTCCTTCGAAGGAACCAGAAGGAAAAGCCCATGCAACGCTTCAGCACCACGCCCTGGTCGCTCCCAAATCATTGAGTGTTCTCCATTCATTTCAATATTTGTTAATAAAACAGAAACTTTCATTATTACTATCTTGGCTCAGGAGAGGGAGATGGCTGGTGTCTCTCACATCCCTGTTCCTTCGCAGCCACTGCCCTTGGAAGACCAAGCAGGACAAGAACGGACCTAGCCCACCGAGTTGGGAAGGTACTGGAAGGAGCATTAGTGAAGCAGCTGGCCTCCTTCAGGCACCTCCTGTTCACTCACCCAACTTCACCTCCCCATGTCCCCCGCACCTTTGCTCTTTGACTTACACCAGTTCTGTGTTCTACTTCAATTCTGGCTTCCTCTGCAGTCTGATTTTCATGCTGTTGCTATCTCTCTTGCTTTCCTCCCTTCTCAGTCCAAACCTTGACTCTACCTCCTAACTCATTGCCACCTCCACCTGAGCCTTGGAATCTACGGGCAGGTGCTGGCCTTCCCTTCTGAAGACCACAGTCAGCTCTCTGCTGCCCCCACCTGGTCCATAGCAGAATCTGCAGACGGGAACCTGGCAAACTGGTCCTTAAATCCATCGCAGCTTCACCAGTTTCCGGCATCAACTCAAATTTTGTTAAGTTTGCTTCATCATAGACTGGCTTGACTCATGGGTTCCAAACAATGCTTAATGTTTAATGGCCAAATTATGCTAACAAGTAAATGAGCAAACTTAGGGGAAGCACTTCATTTTCAAAGGTAAGTGCAAAATAGTGGTAGCATTGTGATCCTTCTGAAAAGTCTAACCTAAAATAATGGCTTTTTTTCTCTAATCACTAGAACACCCTATGTAGGCATAAAGTCATTCCAAAAAGCGACCATTTGACCACTTATGTAACACTGGTTTTTTTTCATTCCAGTTCAGATTTCCTAAAATAGTAATAACAGAGGCTGAGGAGGAGAGGATGAAAGAGGAAGAGGAAGAGAAGGAAAAGGAGGAAGTGACTCTGCTCTAGTTCCCCTGACCCTCTTGGTTTGTGAAGCAGCTCAGAAACTTATTGGAATAAATTCCAGCATCCGAGACCACTGAGCTAACCATCCAACCACTCACACCCTACGAAATAGCAGGAATATGAGTTTGGACCTGACCTGCTCAGCTCTCCACCACCAGACTCTGGCTAGACTCAGGTACACAGTAGACCCCCAGTGAGTACTTGGTGAATAGATCAATGAATATGCATGTAACTAATAATGTTTTCTAAACCATACATTCATTCAATGCACTACAAACACTTCTCATTTTATATAACCTGGCAATTAACAGCATTTGCGTCTAATATGCAGATACTCAATAGTACAAGTGCCCTTCTCCCCTTCCTTAGTTATTACACATTTTTTTTTTTTGAGACAGAGTTATGCTGTTGTTACCCAGACTGGAGTGCAATGGCACAACCTCGGCTCACCGCAACCTCTGCCTTCTGGGTTCAAGCAATTGTCCTGCCTCAGCCTCCCGAGTAGCTGGAACTACAGGCACGCACTACCATGCCCAGCTAATTTTTGTATTTTTAGTAGAGATGGGGTTTCCCCTCGTTGACCAGGATGGTCTCGATCTCTTGACCTCGTGATCCACCTGCCTCAGCCTCCCAAAGTGCTGGGATTATAGGTGTGAGCCACCGCGCCCGACCAGTTATTACACATTTTTAAATTATTAGTAATTATAATAACTTCAACTCCATATTACACCTTAAAAATGGCCTACGAGTAAGAAATACATTTATTTTCATAAGCCATCAAAAAATTCCAGTGCTATGGTTGAAAAATAAAAGGTCTGAAAATACATTCTATATTTTTTTCACCTTTTGAAAACACAGCATTTCTCAACATAAATCAAATGCAGTTTTACAAATATTCTCTTGCCCATGAACTTGCACTGATGTCCAGAAGGTGTAATAGTGGAGCAGGTGAGGCTGGTGGTCTTAGCCAGAATGGAAACTGCAACTCAGGTTCAGTAGAAAATGATGCAGTTCCCTTGTAAACCAAAACCACAATGAGATACACCTCATGCCAGGTAGAATGGCAACAATTTAAAAGTCAGGAAACTGGAGAGGATGTGGAGAAATAGGAACACTTTTACATTGTTGGTGGGAGCATGAATTAGTTCAACCGTTGAGGAAGACTGTGTGGTGCCTCCGCAAAGATCTAGAACCAGAAATACCGTTTGACCCAGCAATCCCATTACTGGGTATATACCCAAAGGATTATAAATCATTTCACTATAAAGACACATGCACATGTGTGCTTATTGCAGCACTATTTACAGTGGCAAAGACTTGGAACCAACCCAAATGCACATCAATGATAGACTGGATAAAGAAAATGTGGCACATATACACCATGGAATACTATGCAGCCATAAAAAAGGATGAGTTCATGTCCTTTGCAGGGACATGAATTAAGCTGGAAACCATCATTCTCAGCAAACTTACACAGGAAGAGAAGACCAAACTGCACGTTCTCACTCGTAAGTGGGAGTTGAACAATGAGAACACATGGACACAGGGAGGGGAACAATATACACTGGAGCCTGTCGGGGTGTGGGGGGCAAGGGGAAGGAGAGCATTAGAATAAACACCTAATGCATGGGGGGCTTAAACTCTAGATGATGAGTTGGTGGATGCAGCAAACCACCATGGCACATGTATACCTATGTAACTAACCTGCACATTCTGAGCACGTATCCCAGAACTTAACGTAACATTTATAAAAAAAAAAAAGAAAATGATGCGATTTCTTTCATAATGGAGAAAATTTGCTTGGTTGTAAAGTCCAGATAGATGTGTAAAAACACACACAAAAAATGGCAAAAAGTAATATGGAATGTCCTTTTCTTAGCAACAAACCATTTCTCTGTCACCCAGCCAGGAGTACAGTGTCATAATCATGACTCACTACAACCTCTATTTCCTGTGCTGTGCTCAAGTGATCCTCCCACCTCAGCCCCCCAAGTAGCTGGCAATACATTTGCACACTACCACATCCAGCAATTTTTAAATTTTTTCTTGGGATAGGGGCTCTCTATGTTGCCCAAGCTGATCTAAAACTCCTGGCCTCAAGTGGTTCTCCCGCCTCAGCTTCCCAAAGTGCTGGAATTATAGGCATGAGCCAGCATGCCTGGCTTAATTTGGAATTGTTTATAGATTATATTGATAAACTGAAGATTGAGATAAACAGTCTTAGAAAAATAAAATCTAAAGACCAGGATTACATGATGGGCACAAAGTTGTCCACACTGCTTTGAGAAAGAGTCACATTGATACCAAGTCATTTTGATGAGTTGTGGAAAAACTGATCAAGCAAGACAGAATATTCTGTAATACAAATGGTACACTTTTATAAAGGAGATCCAATAATCAATAAAGTTAAGGGCCCAAACACACAAGTAGCCAAATATATGAAGCAAAAGCTATTTAGAAGTGCAAGAACTTAATTAAAATGTAATTATAGTGGGAGATATCAATATCTTTCTTTTAGAAGTGAATCAATATTATATTCAATTATCTACATTTGCTGATCATATAGTGATCCTTATGTCTTTCAATTAGAGAATTTTTTTCATCTATCCATCAACCATTTACAAAATTCGATCATGAATTTGAACACAAAGAATGTTAAAACATATTTATTTAAAAAGTTTTAGGGCCAGGCATGGTGGTTCATGCCTGTAATCCCAGCACTCTGGGAGGCAGGGGCAGGTGGATCACCTGAGGTTAGGAGTTCAAGACCAGCCTGGCCAACATGGTGAAACCTCATCTCTATTAAAAATACAAAAATAAGGATGATCCAACATGGCCAAATAGGAACAGCTCTGGAGTGCAGTTCCCAGTGATAACTCAGAGGGTGAGTGATCACTGCATTTCCAAACGAGCTTTTACTGCCTACAGACCAGGAGATTCCCAGGTGGATAAGTGCCATGAGTCTCCAGCACAGCTGTTTCAGCCAGCGCAGCAGGTCTCCACACAAATCTGGGTGGCCATTTCAACTGGTGCCTGGAATGCCTGGGAAATAGAGTCGCCCATTCAACTGAAAAAAAGGGGGATGAAACAGCGAGCCAGGTGATCTGGCTCAGCAGGTCCCACCCCCAAAGACCAGTAATCTGAAATGCTCTGGATTGAGAGTTTCGCAGCAAGCACAGCTGGACCCGGCACAGTCCAGCTCTGTAGTGGGAAGGGCATCCACCACTACTGAGGCAGTTCACCACTACCAAGGCAGTCCACCATTACTGAGGCAGTCCACCATTACCCAGGCAGTCCGCCATTACTGAGGCAATCCACCATTACTGAGGCAGTCCACCACTACCGAGGCAGTCCACCATTACTGAGGCAGTACACCATTACAGATACAGTCCGCCATTACTGAGGCAGTTCTAACTATACCTCTATAAACAAAATGAAAAGGAAAGTCACAGCGCAGCTGGGCAGAGCCCACAACAGCTCAGCAACACCTCTGCTGGCAGAATGAGACGAGGCTAGCTCCTGGCTGAGCAGGGCATCTCTGAAAAAAGGCAGCAGCACATCAGGGACTTATAAATAAAGCTCCACCTTCCCAAGACAGGGCACCTGGGGGAAAAAAGGTGGTTATGAGTTCCACTACAGCAGACTTAAAAAATGGACCTGCCCAGCAGCTCTGAACAGAACAATAGAGCTCACAGAACAGCACTGAACTCCTATAAGAGACAGACTGTCTCCTCAAGCAGCTCCCCAACACCTGTATATCCAAAGAGACACCTCATAAATGAGAGCTAAGGCTGGCATCTGATGGCTATCTTTCTGGGACAAAGATAACAGAAGAAGAAACTGCCAGCAACCCTTACTGGTCTGCAGCTGCTGCAGGTGATCCCCAAGGAAGCAGGGTCTGAAGTGGACCTCCAGCAACCCTACAGCAGCGGGGCCTGACTCTTGGAAGGAAAACTAAGAAACAGAAAGGAATAACTTCATCAGCAACAAAAGGATGTCTGTTCAGAGACTCCATCCAAAAGTCACCAACTACAAAGTCCACAGGTAGATAAATCCACAAAGATGGGAAGAAACCAGTTTACGAAGGATGAAAACACCCTAAACCAGAACACCTCTCCTCCTCCAAGGGATCACAACTCCACACCAGCAAGGGAACAAGGGTGAATGGAGAATGAGTCTAATGAACTGACAGAAACAGTCTTCAGAAGGTGGGTAATAACAAAATTCTCTGAGCTAAAAGAACATGTTGTAACCCAATGCAAAGAAACTAAGAACCTTGAAAAAAGGTTTGATGAAATGCTAATGAGAATAAACAGCTTAGAGAAGAATATAAATGAACTGATGGAGCTGAAAAATACAATATGAAAAATTCATGAATCATACACAAGTTTCAATAGCCGAATCAACCAAGCAGAAGAAAGGATATCAGAGATTGAAGATCAACTCAATGAAATAAAATGAGAAGGCAAGATTAGAGAAAAAAGAGTAAAGAGAAATGAACAAAGCCTTCAAGAAATATGGGATTATGTGAAAAGACCTAATCCACATTTGATCAGTGTACTTGAATGTGACTGAGAGAATTAATCCAAGCTGGAAAACACTCTTCAGGATATTATCTATGAGAACTTCTTCAACCTGGCAAGCCAGGCCACCATTCAAGTCCAGGAAATACAGAGAACACCACAAAGATATTCCTCAAAAAGAGCAACCCCAAGGCACATAATCATCAGAGTCACCAGGGTTGAAATGAAGGAAAAACTGCTAAGGGCAGCCAGAGGGAAAGGTCAAGTCACCCACAAAGGGAAGCCCATCAGACTCAGTGGATCTCTCAGCAGAAACCCTATAAGCCAGAAGAGAGTGGGGACCAATATTAAAGATATTTAAAGAAAAGAACTTTCAACTTAGAATTCCATATCCACTGAACTAAGCTTCATAAGCAAAGGAGAAATAAAGTCTTTCATGAACAATAATTGCTAAGAGATTTCATCACCACCAGGCCTGCCTTACAAGAGCTCCTGAAAGAAGCACTAAACATGGAAAGGAACAACCAGTACCAGCCACACCAAAAACGTACCAAATGGTAAAGAGCATCAACACAATGAAGAAACTCCATCAACTAATGGGCAAAACAACCAGCTAGCATCAAAAGGGCAGGATCAAATCCACACATAACAATATTAACCTTAAATGTAAATGGGCTAAATGCCCCAATCAAAAGATACAGACTGGCAAATTGGATAAAAAATTAAAACCCATCAGTGTGCTGTATCCAGGAACCTGTCTCACATGCAAGGACACATATAGTCTCAAAATAAAGGGATAGAGGAAGATTTACCAAGCAAATGGAGATTTAAAAAAAAAGCAGGAGTTGCAATCCTAGTCGCTGATAAAATAGACTTTAAAGCAGTGAAGATCAAAAGAGACAAAGAAGGACATTACATAATGGTAAAAGGATGAATGCAACAAGAAGAGCTAATGATCCTAAACATATACACACCCAATACAGCAGCACTCAGATACATAAAGCAAGTTCTTAATGATCTAAAAAGAGACTTCCACTCCCACACAATAATAGTGGGAGACTTTAACACTCCACTGTCAATATTAGACAGATCAACGAGACAGAAAATTAACAAGGATATCCAGGACTTGAACTGAAGTCTGGACCAAGCAAACCTAATAGACATTTACAGAACTCTCCACCCCAAATTCACAAAAGATACACTCTTCTCAGCACCACATCACACTTACTCTAATACTGACCACATAATTGGAAGTAAATCACTCCTTAGCAAATGCAAAAGAATGGAAATCATAACAAACAGTCTCCCAGACCACAGGGCAATCAAATTAGAACTCAGAATTCAGAAACTAACTCAGAACCACACAGCTTCATGGAAACTGAACAACTGGTTCCTGAATGTTGACTGGATAAACAATGAAATGAAGGCAGAAATAAAGACATTCTTCAGCATCAATGAGAACAAAGACGCAGCATACCAGAATATCTGGGACACATTTAAAGCAGTGTCTAGAGGAAAATTTATAGCAACAAATGCCCACACGAGCAGCAAGGAAAGATCTAAAATCAACACCCTATCATCAAAATTGAAAGAGCAAGAGGAGCAAGATCAAAAAAACTTAAAACCTAGCAGAAGGCAAGAAATAACTAAGATCAGAGCAGAACTGAAGGAGATAGAGACACAGAAACCCCTTCAAAAAAATCAATAAATTCAGGAGCTGGTTGTTTGAAAAGATCAACAAAATAGATCACTAGCCAAATTAATAAAAGAGAAAAGAGAGGAGAATCACATAGATGCAATAAAAAATAATAAAGGGGCTATCACCACAGATTCCACAGAAATACAAACTACTATCAGAGATTACTACAAGCAACTCTATGCACACAAACCAGTAAACCTGGAAGAAATGGATAAATTCCTGGACACTTGCACCCTCCCATATCTAAATCAGGAAGAATTAGAAACCCTGAATAGACCAATAACAAAGGCTGAAGTTGAGGCAGCAATTAATAGCCTGCCAACCAAAAAAAGCCCAGGTCCAGATGGGTTCACAGCCGAATTCTACCAGACATACAAAGAGGAGCTGGTACCACTCCTTCTGAAACTATTCCAAACAATCCAAAAAGAGGGAATCCTTCCCAAATCATTTTACGAGACAAACATCATCCTGATACCAAAACCTCACAGAGTCTCAACAAGAAAACAAAACTTCAGGCCAATATCCATGATAAACATCGATGCAAAAATCTTCAATAAAATACTGGCAGACCGATTGTGACATCGCATCAAAAAGCTTATCCATCACAATCAAGTAGGCTTCATCCTGGGGATGCAAGTTTGGTTCAACATATGCAAGTCTATAAATGTAATCTACTACATAAACAGAACCGAAGACAAAAACCACATGATTATCTCAATAGATGCAGAGAAGGCCTTTGACAAAATTCAACAGCGCTTTATGCTAAAAACTCTCAATAAACTAGGTAACAACAGAATGTATCTGAAAATAATAAAAGTTATTTGCGACAAACCCACAGCCAATATCATACTGAATGGGCAAAAACTAAAAGCATTTCTTTTGAAATCTGGCACTAGACAAGGATGCCCTCTCTCACCACTCCTATTCAATATAGTATTGGAAGTTCTAGCCAGAGCAATCAGGCAAGAAAAAGAAATAAAGGATATTCAATTAGGAAAGGAGGAAGTCAAATTGTCTCTTTTGGCAGATGACATGATTGTATATTTAGAAGACCCTATGGTCTCAGCCCAAAATCTCCTGAAACTGATAAGCAACTTCAGCAAAGTTTCAGTATACAAAATCAATGTGCAGAAATCACAAGCATTCCTATACACCAATAACAGACTTAAAGAGAGTCAACTGAAGAACAAACTGCCATTCACAATTGCTACAAAGAGAAAAAATACCTAGGAATACAACTAACAAAGGATATAAAGAACCTCATCAAGGAGAACTACAAACCACTGCTCAATGAACAGCGGACACAAACAGATGGAGAAACATTCCATGCTCATGGATAGGAAGAATCAATATTGTGAAAATGGCCATACTGCCAAAAGTAATTTATAGATTCAACGCTATCCCCACCAAGCTACTTATGACCCTCTTCACAGAACTGGAAAAAAACACCTTAAACTTCATATGTAACCAAAAGAGAGCCCACATAGCCAAGTCAATTCTAAACAAAAAGAACACAGCAGGAGGCATCACACTACCTGACTTCAAATATATTACAAGGCTATAGTAATCAAAATAGAGATATAGACCAATGGAACAAAACAGAGGCCTTGGAGGCAATGCCACACATCTACAACCATCTGATCTTTGACAATCCTGACGAAACAAGCAATGGGGAAAGGATTCCCTATTTAATAAATGGTGTTGGGAAAACTGGCTAGCCATGTGCAGAAAGCAGAAACTGGACCCCTTCCTGACACCTTACACTAAAATTAACTCCAGATGGATTAAAGACTTAAACATAAGACCTAACACCATAAAAACCCTAGAAGAAAACCTAGGCAAAACCATTCAGGATACAGGCATAGGCAAGGACTTCATGACTAAAACACCAAAAGCAAGGGCAACAAAAGCCAAAATAGACAAATGGGATCTAATTAAACTTCAGAGCTTCTGCACAGCAAAAGAAACAATTATTAGAGTGAATCAGCAACCAACAGAATGGGAAAAAATTTTTGCAATCTACCCATCTGACAAAGGACTTATATCCAAAATCTAAAACGAACTAAAACAGATTTACAAGAAAAAAAACAAACAAACCCATTCAAAAGTGGGCAAAGGATATGAGCAGACCCTTTTCAAAAGAAGACATATGTGAGGCAAACAAACATAAGAAAAAAATGCTCATCATCACTGGTCATTAGAGAAATGCAAATCAAAGCCACATTGAGATACCATCTCACACCAATTAGAATGGCAAGCATTAAAAACTCTGGAAACAACAGATGCTGGAGAGGATGTGGAGAAATAGGAACACTTTACACTGTGTGTGGGAGTGTAAATTAGTTTAACCATTGTGGAAGAGAGTGTGGCGATTCCTCAAGGACCTAGAAATAGGAATTCCATATGACCCAGCAATCCCATTACTGGGTATATATCAAAAGGATTATAAATCATTCTATTATAAAGACACATGCACAAGTAAGTTCTTTGTGGCCTGTTACAATAGCAAAGATCTGGAACCAACCCAAATGCCCATCTATGATAGACTGGACAAGGAAAATGTGGCACATATACACCATGGAATACTATACAGCCATAAAAAACAATGAGTTTGTTTCCTTTGTAGGGACATGGATGAATCTGGAAACCATCACTCTCAGCAAACTGACACAAGAACAGAAAATCAAACAAGACATGTTCTCACTCACTGGCAGGTGTTGAACAATGAGAATTCATGGACACAGGGAGGGAAGCATCAAACACTGGGGTCTGTTGCGGGGGGCTAGAAAAGGGACAGTGGGGGGTAGGGAGTTGGGGAGGGATAACATGGGGATAAATGCCAGATATACAGTGGCCACTGTACTCCAGCCTGGGAGACAAGAGTGAAACTCCATCTCAAAAAAATAAATAAATAAATTAGCCGAGTGAGGTGGCACACACCTGTAATCTCAGCTACTCAAGAGGCTGAGGCACGAGAATCACTTGAACCCGGGAGGCAGAGGCTGCACTAAACCAAGATCGCACCATTGCACTCCAGACCTGGCAACAGAGCAAGACCGTTCCAAAAAAGAATTTTTTTTAAGTGACTTCTTCGCCTAGACTTGCCTCCCATTTTTCTCACACATTACAACAAGATGTATTCATTCATTTATTCGACAAATATTTAACTGGGCTCCTGCCATGTGCCAGGAGCCAAGGATTTGGTAATGACAAGCAAGAGGTCCCTGCTCTCATGAAGCTTACACATTGATGAGGAGAGGCAGGCAGTACACCAAGAAATAAATAAACAAGAAGTCGCCAAGTGATGATTCGTGCAATGTAAAGACGGAAAAATCGGTAATGTGATGAATGTGGAATGGCTACTTTGGACTGAATGGTCAGGGAAGGACTTTGGGAATTTAAAGTGAGAGCTACGTAAGACAGCAGATTCAGCCAAGTGAGAAGCTGAGGGAAGGGTGCTGCAGGAAGACGGGTTAGCTAGACGAAGGCCCGGCCAAGGCCATCCTAGCAGCTCTGAGAAAATGCAAGATGTGGCCGGGCGCAGTGGCTCACGCCTGTAATCCCAGCACTTTGGGAGGCCGAGGCGGGTGGATCACCTGAGGTCAGAGTTCAAGACCAGCCTGACCAACATGGAGAAACCCCATCTCTATTAAAATACAAAATTAGCTGGGCATGGTGGCGCATTCCTGTAATCCCAGCTGCTTGGGAGGCTGAGGCAGGAGAATCACTTGAACCCACGAGGAGGGGGTTGGTGAGCCGAGATCATGCCATTGCACTCCAGCCTGGGCAACAAAAGAAAAACTGCATCTCAAAAAAAAAGAAAAGAAAAAGAAAATGCAAGATGTGCAAAGGGCAGTGGGGAAAATGGAGGAGTTACAGCTTTACCAGGTAAAGAAAGTAGACTTTATTCCAAGTGCAAAATGAGGACATTTTCCCTCCCTCCAGCAAAGCTTCTGTGTCTTCCATTTCTTCCCTCTCCCATGTGTCCTTCTCCTCCATGTGAATGTGTTTTACAATCTCTTACTCATTACAAGAAAAATGTGGAGTTGATTCTGCTACTCACTCCACATCTCATTTATACTCGTCTGCACTACATTTCGTAAAAAGTACCCTCATGATAGCAAACACACAGGCTGCTTGTTACATGCCAGGCTCGTGCTGGGAGCTTTATGTTTCTGAACTCCTTCCAACCTTCCAGCAGCTCTACCAAGTGGTCATGACCATGATCTCTATTTCACAGACACTAAGGCCACATAGTAACTTGCCCAGGGTCACCCAGCAAGCAAGTGCCAACCCCAAGATCCACACTGAAACATTCCAGCACCTGAGTCGCTACCCTTCACCCTTGGTTTGCACTTGGTGCCCTGCCTCCCTGGGGTGTGCCATTGCTCTCACACTTTGGAATCAGGCTTTTGCCTCCTCTAGTTCCTTGAGCAAGTTTCTCAGGGTATCATTGTCCTTTACTCCTCCCTCTGCCTCAACTTCTCTGTAGTGTTGTTATTGAATACCTTCTCCATGGTGGGATGCACCCCTCCTGTGGTTCCTCAAAAGCTCATATTTAACCCATCTTCCCACTCCCCCAACACTCTCCCCTTTCCAGAAACCAGCCACCCCAGCCTGGGCCCCAGTGCAGCTGCTTTCTCACTCATCTGTTCTCCCTGGATTCTCAGTTCTCAAAGAGCTTCCCTACCACTGTTGTGAATCTCCCTAAAGCCCAGCTTTAGCCAACAGCCTGCTGAGAAATCTGCAATGGTTTCACATTTCCTCAAGAGCAAAGTCCAGATGCCTTTAGCCTGGTCACAATCTGCCTTTCCAAATTAATTCGTCATGAGTCAGCTTCATGTAACCTGACGTGAACCTTCACTTTGCTCGTAAATGTCAGGTGCTCTCCATTCTTCTTGCTCTTCTCTCTACCTGGAATGGCACCCCCAATCTCTAAATGCCCAAATCCTGCCATGTTCAACGGCCAAGCTCAAATACCCTTTCTCTAATGATGCAGCAGCAAATAGTATTTCTATCCTTTTAAATCTTTTTTTTTTTTCCTAAGACCAAGTCTCACTCTGTCACCAGGCTGGAGTGCAGTGGTGCAATCTCAGCTCACTGCAACCTCTACCCCCCAGGTTCAAGCAATTCTCCTGCCTCAGCCTCCTGAGTAGGTGGGACTACGGGCATGTGCCACCATGCTGAGCTAATTTTTGTATTTTTAGTAGAGACAGGATTTCACCATGTTGGCCAGGATGGTCTCAATCTCTTGACCTTGTGATCCGCCTGCCTCAGAATCCCAGAGTGCTTGGATTACAGGTGTGAACCACCACGTCTGGCCCCTTTTAAGTCTTTAACAGGAAAACCAGATGGAGAGAAACCACAAGAAACTAGAGTGTCTGGCTTATCCCACTGCTGTGGTTTGAATGTGTACCCTCCAAAACTCAGGTGTTGCCAATATGCTAGTATCAAGAGGCAGAGCTTTAAGAGATGATTAGGCTGTGAGGGCCCCTCCCTCATGAATGCGCTTAGGTGCCCTTGGAAAGGGAATTGATGAAGAGAGTTTTTCCTCTTTTTCCCTTCCACTGTCTGTCGTATGAGGACAGTATGCCTCCTCTGGAGGCAGCATACGTGAAGCAGAACCTGAACTTTCATCCAACAACCAAACTGCTGGTGCCTTGATCTTGGACTTTCTTGTCACCAGAACCATAAGAAATAATTGTTTTTGTAAATTACCCAGTCTCCAGTATGTTTTATAGCAGCACAGAATAGACTAAGACACTCATGTAACATCTTTGCTACATTTTCATCATGAATATGCCTTTCTTCCACAATCAGATCATATGATCTTTGAAGTCTGATTTTTCTCTTCATCCCCTTTGCATTTTGCTCAAAAATGCACTAAATATTTGCTGACTGATTAATATGTATTACAGCAATGTATGAAATACACGTCATTTCTCTCTTTCCTGGACTATGCTTCCTCATCACTCTGAAGGAGCAGGCTTGTGTCTGAAATCCCTTTGTAATGAACTTGCCATGGCTCATCAGCAAACCTTGATGTCCACAGTAGAAAGAAGGGCAACTCCCTCTTTCCATAGAAATGAAATCTCCCTGCAAACAAGTACTGGGCCTAGCATCCATGGCACTCTCCTAGCCCGGTTCAAGATCCTGTATAAATAGTGTCCAGGCAGTCACAGTTTGGATTACACAATCTTCACAGTCTTTATAGGCAACATCCCTGTCTTCTTGAGTTAAATCGTTCCTGGCCTCAGGCAGGAAGCCATGTAGATAGAAAATTACAGAAGACCAGTGCTGGAGGGGAGTCTTACCTATCAAAGAGACCAGCTCCCTCACCAAATGGGGATCCTGAAGTCTGGAAAATCAAAATGATTTGCCCAAAGCTTTAGGCTTTCAACAAATATTTAGTTATGTATTACGGGCAACTTTCACTGCGCTAGGTGCTAGGGCTATTGTGATGAGGGAGACAGACCCTGTAGTCCTGCACCCATGACGTTGACTGTCTAGCGGGAAAACAAACTCATAAAAAACGATTCTTAATGAAATGACAAGTGTTCTGATATGTGTAATGTTGGTGTCTAGGGCAACATATTACCTCCACGTGGAAGTAAAGGGTGGTCTACATAAAGAATGAGTAAAGACCAGTCAACCCAAAGGAAGAAGGAAGGCTCTAGTTATCTAATGAGATCTGGGCCAGAGAGCAAATCTATGAATTTCTGTCTCTCTGTTTTCTGTTTTTGACTCTAGCTCTGTTTTCAACTAATTCTCCTCCTAACTCTAATTTTCTGTGACATCCCAGCTACCCTTTCATTTTCTCCACCTCTCTTCCTCTCCTGCCCGCCCTTTCTCCTTTCTTCTCCTTCTCGTCCTTCCCACCCAGCTTGCCTTATGGCCTCCGTCTACTCACTTGAGCACTTAAGAACCCTTTCACTATTTAACTCTGCTGGGTTTTACTGAGAGTAAAAACAGGGCCTTCATCCTCCAACATGTACATTCATGCATGCCTTCATTCATTGTACAACACTTGCTGCCAACTACATGTTCCAAGCAGCAGGATAAGGAGGAGGAGGAGGAGGAGGAGGAGGAGGAGGAGGAGGAGGAGGAGGAGGAGGAGGAGGAGGAGGAAGCAGTGGCAGTGGCGGAAGAAGCATCAGTAGGGTAAGAACCCAGCCAAGTAGAGGTCTGCTTCTCAGTGAAGGTGCTCTGTCTGCAGAAACAGATGTGCTAAGGCCACAAGCTTCAGCACTTTGAAGGACCAGAGAGCTCATAGAGCTAAACCCAGAAGAAAACTGCAATGGACCCAGCAAGGTCAGTGGAAGCTGGATGGAGGAGATCAGTGGCCCAGGAACTGTGGGTACTTCTGTTATTCTTATTCACCAGGAACCTCATTCTCTTGGGTGGCCCTTCTACCAGAGAACAGCAACGTGCACTTTTCCATGTAGAACAGTTGGGATTGTTAAGAAAAAGCACTCTAAAGGCATCAGGAGGATGATGGCTAAAGGAAGCGTGTGTGTCTCTCTGTTACCACACCAATCACACAACTTCTTTTGTTCAACTGAAAATGAGGGTCAGTCCGGACTCCTCTGGGGATGGAACTTGTCGAGGTTTTTAAAATATCTCTAGACCTAAGATTTAATTTTTTCAGTGTAGCTTTTCTTCCCCTCTACAGCTTTAAATCAATTTCAGAATGCCAATTACTTATGGAAGACACATTTCAACAATTTTCTATGAAAAGCCCAAAGAAAAGACACTGAAATTAGCCAATTTCTTCTGATCATGATAGTTGTGCTGATGGAATTTTTTTCCCAATAATTTCTTAGTTTTTCAATGTAATTCTTTAGACCCTGCCCAAGTACAATGTAATTTTTAAGTGATACGAGAACATGTAGAAGGAAATAACGGTTTAAGCAATTTAGGCAAAATGAAATAAAATACCTAAAATGATCTGAGAACTAGAATGGTGCAAAATTCTTGTCTCTGTCTCTTTGAAGTAATAATTTGAGATAATGTCTCTATATTCCTAAAAGAAAATATAGATGAAAATAAAATCATTTCTTAATATGCCATTCTGCTTTGGGAAAATGTAATAAAACATTATATGTTAGTCATCTTGAGGTGATTTAGAAATCATTTATTTTTTAAGTATTTGAAACCTTTTAAGTCTTAGCATGGGAAAGGGAGGGATGATGGATTTGGTGAAAAAAAAATAAGAAGAAACAGAAGCTATGTGGAGTGGAGCGGTGGAGAGAAAAGGTCTTGCCCAGCTGGGAGACTGTACACACGTGGTCAGAATCTGCATCTCCAGATTGACAAGAGCTTCTCTTGCTGGGGTCTGGTGGCTTCCAGCTCTAGAGTTCTGGGCTTCTAACTTCGGAGATCATGGTCCTCTAACTGCATTGTCTCTTTAAAACAAAATGTCTCCGAGGCCAGTTTAACAATGAAATTAACAGTGATTCAGAGGTCATGACAAACACTTCTAAAAAACAAACCACTTAAAAAATCTGCAGACTGGATGGAGCTCAGGTTCGGATCCAATTCCCTGTTACCCTGCAAATTCTCTGAACTTCCCCACCTCATGTTCTTGTTTAGTGGAATTCTCTCAAGCCAGGAAAATTAGAGCAGTTCCAGGGATTAAAGGGGACCATGTTAGGCGCAGCTGTTTGCAAAGAATATTGATTCTCCCAATCCTAAACTACCCTCCACACACATGCAAATGGGATTTTGGTGTTCACAAAACTTGATTTGACTTTTACGATTGCTATTTCTGTTCATGATACGAATAGCAATGCTACAAAAAATATTTTAAAGACTGCAGATTTTTGGCAGTTAAAGTTGGCATGTTATCTACCTGTTTAGCAACTGGAGACGGTAATTGGAAAAATAGTTACTTCACAAACCCAATAAAATAATCATGAGAGTTACCATTTCAGCCTTTTATTCCTATCTCGGTCTCCATTCAGGAAGTAGGAGAAGTTCTTTAAGAGGTGTTTAAAAGAAAGAGTTTAAAAGAAAGCAAGTAAAACACAGACACAATACATTTTTCTTAATTGACTTTCAGCAAAAACATGGATTGCTGTTTAGTGTGAAAAAGAAAAAAGTAAAATTATACTCATGGACATTTCGATTATTAAAACTTTAAGGAAACGGCGCACTCTGGGTTGAGAGAAACACTGTTCACTGTCTTCATCAGGCAGGTGCTCTGTGTATCAACTTGTTTGGGTATTCAATCGTTGACCTTTATCAGATGGGCTGGAAGGTAGAGATTTTGGCAGGTCACTCTGTCAAAGATAAATCTGTGCCTGGTATTTTTCAGCCTAAAGAGAAATTGCCTTTTTGTGTTATCTAAAACTTCATCCTCATCATAAGCTGATATATTTTAAATAGTTATTTCTTAGTTATTTCTTTTGTGATAGGTTTTCAATAAGCTGCTGGGTTCAGTCACAGATAATAATTTAGAAGTCATGTCAGTATCAATGTTCAGTTCTTCAATTACTTGAAACTATGGTGATGGTGTCCTTGTTTATTTGCTTCCACAGAAGGCTGACCTTCTCCTAGTGAGTTGTAAGAGCAGAGTTACTTCCATCAGGTGGTAAGGTCAGTTTTCAGTATGTCCTGTGATTTAAATACAGTTTTCTCCATGGAATCTATAATTTTTCAAGTCTAAGTCACCGCTTCAGTCTTTTCTTTTTGACTTCTAAGTAGGCTTACCTTTACTCACCTGGCAAGAATGTGACGTACCTGGAATGGCATCAAAGAATATAAAACAAAGAGCAGTGGAAAAGCTGCTAAAATACATCCAAGATCCCTCACAGAAAGAACATCTTTAAACAACGGGGTCCAGGGCAGAGGGCATCAAAAACCACCATCATCAAAGGAAACCAATACTAAATAATAGCACTTAATAAAAAAATGACATGCTCAGTGTTCTCTTTTGAATTAACTCATTTCACCTTTGTGCAGTTACTGTCTTATCCCTTCACTCGCAGGAAAAACAGGTGCTTCGTTTGAGATCATCACCATAAATTATGGACAATCACAGCTTGCATTGTGTGTTGCCTCGCATTGTCCCTAATTGTTCTAGGTGTAAGGTTTTTCCTCAGACAAGATTGTCATCTCCTCGAACATAAAGCTGTACTTTGTAGGGCCACTGCAAGCACAGTTCTAGGGACACCGTGAAAGCTCAAACAAAAAAATGCATGGAATTGAACAAAGTGAGAGAACATGCCTAATTCCCATATCTGTGCCATCACAGACATCCATTTCATAATCGAAAGACAGTGCATTCATGCTTCAATTATTATGGGTAGTTAATGTTTAAAAAACATTAAAACAAAAGTTGCCAGTCCTTTGAAGAGAAGTGTTTGAGTCAGTTAGTCCAGTTTTTACTAAATGCACTTGGCAAAGTGCTGAAGTTATGACTACTTTCTAGAAATCTCGATCTCAGCAGAAAAAGGTTTTGAAATAAAAGTAATGAGTAGATAAATATGAACATGATCAATATGAATGGAACATTGAAGTACCAACCTACATTAAGATCTATAGGCCATTAACTAATTTCTAAGCCACCTCCTTACTGTAGTGGAGACAATCTCAGTGCCATTCCAGGCATTATACAAAACACCCTATTTTTGTTATCTCATGTAATTAAATAATCACCAAACAGAAAGCTGAGGCTCAAAGAGGCGAGCAGTGTATCCAAGAGCATTAATCCAAATCCCACCTTACCAAGAAACCAACTCAAACCCTCCATTTAATAGACTAGAATAATGACACAGATAACTTAATTGGCTTACAGTGAACTCAGGCTTACCTATTCCTAGAATCTGGTCTCTTGAGTTAGAGTTTAGGCACACTTTCCACTACATAGAATAAACAGTGACTTAATTCACGAGCTGCACAAAACTTTAACAAGAGTTTTCCAGACAAGCATGAAAATGATCCTCAATTTTTTCTTATAAACAAAATTCTTTGTTTTCCAAATACATGCCAAAGACTTTTAAAACTCTTCTTAGCCAATAATTCTGAAGAGAAACTAAGATGCTAAGAAGCAGTACAGTTGTGACTCAGCTCTCTCTCTCTCCTGTTCTCAGGAGGAGGAGCAGAACCTCCCAGCTCTTCCTCGTGGTACATCTTCTCTTGCTGCTGCCACTTTCTCGCCTGTGATCCTCTCTTCTCTTCCTCTCACAGACTGTGAATTTGCTGGTGCAGAGTTGAGGGGTGACGAGGTAGAGAGAACTGGCAGCAGGAGTCCCAGGCAGTAGAGCGCAGATGTTGAGTTCAGCCCAAGACCCAGACAGACCTGGCTTTGAATCCTGATTCTTTCATCTCCCCACAATTGATTGGAGGCATGTTTCCTCCCCCTTTAAAATTGTATCTACCCCAAGGGTTGGTATAAAGAGGAAAGGAAATGATCAGTTCTCGGTCAGTATTAACCATGATTATTTCCCAGAACTGGAAAATAAGCCTGTATTGTTGCACATAAACCAAATACAGGAAAAGAGATGATGAAACCTCGACTTCTATGATAGATGGCAACAGAGTTCATAATCACCCTGTACATACCAGCAAGGCCACATTGATTGTGAAAATATCTAAATATATTCACCAGTTGATAACGAGTCACTAAGTTGAGTCCCTTGAGCGCCCTTCTGTGCCATCCCAGCAGCGGTGGCTTCTCTGCAGGACTGCCTCCTTTCACCTCACTCCAGCAATAGTTAGTACATTCACACCTGGCAGAGTGGTGGCTGGATGATGGGGGAGACACCAGGACCCTGCTGTGTGTCACTGGCCAGCATCCTTTCTAATTGTTTTTGGTGCCTGAGACTGGGTAACTTATAAAGAAAAGAGGTTTAATTTACTCATAGTTCCACATGGCTGGAAGGCCTCAGGAAACTCACAATCATGGCAGAAGGCAAAGGGGAAACAAGGCACATCTTACATGGTGGCAGGAGAGAGCAGGAGAGAAAGGGGAACTGCCAAACACTTAAACCATCAGATCTCATGAGAATTCACTCACTAACACAACAGCATGGGGGAAACCACAGCCATGATCCAATCACTTCCCATCAGGACCTTCTCTGGACATGTGGGGATTACAATTCGAGATAAGATTTGGGTAGGGACACAGAGCCAAACTGTATCAGTCCCCAAACAGGCCACAGAGCCAAACCATATCTGTGCTCAAACAGGCTGTGCATATAACTATTTTGAATATTTGTTTGTGTTGGAAAAAACTGTTTTGTGACATTCAGCAGTCTTAAGCATCAAAATAAAAGCTATGCTCTTGGGAACCGAGTGAGGGCTTGTGGAACCTGTGTGAGCATTAAGAAAGAGAACAAGGGGCTTCTTCCTCTGATTAGAAGCCCTCACCAGGAGATGTACCTTGAGGATAGAATGCAGGCTAAATTTACCCTCCACTTGCCTCTCATCTGGACACCCTGGTGCAAAGCATGGCCTTATAGGCAACTGTCCACTTCCCACCTTCATCCCCTGAATATATACTGCAAAAGAGAAATGATACTAAGCTGCAAAATCTTTGTTAAGGAAATCCAACAAAATTCTGTTTTTCCCATGATTTTCACGTGGTGCTTTTAAAACACAAAATTGTAAGAATTTTCTAAATAATTGTATTACATTATTTTTAAAATTGTATTATAACTTTTTTTTTTTTTGAGGCAGTCTCACTCTGACACTCACTCCAGCCTAGAGTGCAGTGTCACAATTTCGGCTCACTGCAACCTCCACCTTCTGGGTTCAAGCGATTCTCCTGCCTCAGCCTCCCAAGTAGCTGGGACTATAGGCCCATGCCACCACACCCAGCTAATTTTTTGTGTTTTTAGTAGAGACAGGGTTTCACCACGTTGGCAAAATTGGTCTCGATCTCTTGACCTTGTGATCCACCTGCCTTGGCCTCCCCAAATGCTGGGATTACAGGTGTGAGCCACCACGCCCGGCCAAATTATAACTTTTAAAACAATTTTACCATTTCGAGACACACCTCCTCCTATTTTGTTTAGTGTCTATTGCACTGTCTTTTTTAAAGTAATCCCAATATTGGTCAATTTTAACTTCACATTAGAATCACCTGGGAAGCTTTTATTTAAAAATACTGATGCCTGAGCCAAACCCCTAATCAATTAAAGCAGAATATCTGGAAGTGGAGCCCAAGCATCAGCATATATTTTAAAGCTCCCCAGAGTATCTAATATGTGGCAAAAGTTTGAAACCACTGTCCTACAAATGCTAGAGGCATTTAGAAATGAGGTAATGTATTGGGGTACAAGTGTGTGTGCATGCACATGTATGTGATATCTTTCTTCATATTTATATTTATTGTGAGTTAAATATACATGCAAAAGAATCTACATAGCATATACGTATGCTTTAAAAAATAACAATAAAAGGCCAGGCATGGCAGCTCACGCCTGTAATACCAGCACTTTGGGAGGCCAAGACATTGGATTACCTGAGGTCAGGAGTTAGAGACCAGCCTGACCAACAAGATGAAACCCTGTCTCTACTAAAAATACAAAAATTAGCCAGGTATGGTGGCAGGTGCCTGTAGTCCTAACTACTCAGGAGGCTGAGACAGGAGAATTGCTTGAGCCTGGGAGGCAGAGGTTGCAGTGAGCCAAGATAGCATCACTGTACTCCAGCCTGGGCAATGGAGCAAGACTCCATCTCAAAAAGATAAAAATTAAAATTAAAAATAAGAAAACACCAAAATATTGTCCACACAACCAAAGAACTGGAAAATGCAACTACTTCTAAACAAAATATTGTTTGCTTCTGCCTGTTTCAAATGTTTATGGCTGAACTCCTACTATATGTATTCTGCTGAGACTTGGTATTTTATGCTTAAAATATTGATGAGTTTTACATATTTTCATTTAATACTCACAATAGCCCCATGAATAAAGTTTTGCACATGGGGAAACTCAGATTTGACAGGGTCAGTAGTTTGACAAGAGTCACTTTCTAACAAGTGGCAGAAGTAGAGTTAGAACACAGAAGTGTCCCTCTCTAAAGCTCAGCCACTGAACTATACTGAAACTAACCACTGTACTGAACTTGCTGCAAAATCATGAAGGAGATTGAGATCCAAGATAGAAAAATAGTAAGAGCTCTGGATTGCAGTTCCCAGCAAAAATGCAGAGGGTGAGTGATCACCGCATTTCCAAACAAATTTTTACTTCCCACAGACCAGGAGATTCCCAGGCAGGAAAGCACCATGAGTCTCCAGCGTGGCTGTTTCAGCTGGCGCAGACGGTATCCGCACAAAAACTCACACAAATCCAGGCACTGTTTCAACTGGCATTTGGAACGCCTGGGAGACAGAGTCGCCTGTTCAACTGAAAAAAAGGGCGAATGAAACAGGGAGCCAGGTGATATGGATCAGCCAGTCCCACCCCACAAAGATCAGCAATCTGAAACACTCTGGACTGAGAGTGTCACAGAAAGCACAGCTGGACCTGGGACAGTCCAGCTCTGTGAGGAGAAGGGTGCCTGCCATTACTACCAAGGCAGTCCGCCATTACTGAGGCAGTCCACCATTACCGAAGCATTTCTAACTATACCCCTGTAAACAAAACTGCAAGGAAGTTCACACAGCAGCTGGGCAGAGCCCACTGCAGCTCAGCAATGCCTCTGCTGACAGACTGTGACAAGGCTATCTCCTCGCTGGGCAGGGCATCTTTGAAAAAAGGGAGCAGAATGATAGGAACTTATAAATAAAGCCCCACCTTCCCAACACAGAGCACCTTGGGAAAAAAAAAAAAGGTGGTTATGAGTTCTGCTGCAGCAGACTTAAATGTAACTGCCCAGCAGCTCTGAACAGAACAACAGAGCTCACAGCTCAGCACTTGAGATCCTGAAAGGAACAGACTGTCTCCTCAAGCAGCTCCCCGACCCCCATGTAACCAAAGAGACACCTCATAAACAAGAACTCAGGCTGACATCTGGCGGGTATCCTTCTGGAACAAAGATAACAGAAGAAGAAACTGGCAGCAACCCTTACTGATCCACAGCCAAGGCAGGTGATCCCCAGGCATGCAGGGTTTGGAGTGGACCTCCAGCAACCCTACAGCAGAGGGGCCTGACTGTTAGAAAGCAAACTAAGAAACAGAAAGAAATAACTTCATCAGCAACAAAAATGATGTCCACTCAGAGACCCCATCTGAAAGTCACCAACCACAAAGACCACAGGCAGATAAATCCACAAAAATGGGAAGAAACCAGCACAAAAAGGATGAAAATACCCTAAACCAGAACACCTCTCTTCCTCCAAGGGATCACAACTCCCCACCAGCAAGGGAACAATGCTGGATGGAGAATGAATCTGATGAATTGACAGAAACAGGCTTCAGAAGGTGGGTAATAACAAACTTCTCTGAGCTAAAAGAATATGTTCTAACCCAATGCAAAGAAACTAAAAATCTTGAAAAAGGTTTGATGAAATGCTAACGATAACAAACAGCTTAGAGAGGAAAATAAATAAACTGATGGAGCTAAAAACACAACACAAGAACTTCACAAAGCATACACAAGTTTCAACAGCCAAATTGACCAAGCATAAGAAAGGATATTGGAGATTGAAAATCAACTCAATGAAATAAAATGAGAAGGCAAGATTAGAGAAAAAAAGAGTAAAAAGAAATGAATAAAGCCTCCTAGAAATATGGGATTATGTGAAAAGACCTAATCTGCATTTGATAGGTGTACCTGAATGTGATGGAGAGAATGAACCCAAGCTGGAAAACAATTTTCAGTTTATTATCCAGGAGAACTTCTCTAACCTAGCAAGGCAGGTCAGCATTCAAGTCCAGGAAATACAGAGAACACCACAAAGATATTCCTCAAGAGAGCAATCCCAAGGCACATCATCAGATTCACCAGGGTTGAAATGAAGGAATAAATGCTAAGGCAGCCAGAGACAAAGGTCAGGTCACCCACAAAGGGAAGCCCATCAGACTCACAGCGGATCTATCAGCAGAAACTCTACAAGCCGGAAGAGAGTGGGGGACAGTATTCAACATCCTTAAAGCAAAGAACTTTCAACCTAGATTTCCATATCCAGGCAAACTAAGCTTCATACATGAAGAAGAAATCAAATCCTTTATGAATAAGCAATTGCTCAGAGATTTCATCACCACCAGGCCTGCTTTACAAGAGCTCCTCAAGTGCTAAACATAGAAAGGAACAACCAGTACCAGCCACTCCAAAAATGTACCAAATGGTAAAGAGCATCGACACAATGAAGAAACTACATCAACTGATGGGTAAAACAACCAGCTAGCATCAAAATGGCAGAATCAAATTCACACATGAAAATATTAACCTCGAATGTAAATGGGCTAAATGACCCAGTCAAAAGACACAGACTGGTAAATTGGATAAAAAGTCTAAACATGTCAGTGTGCTATATCTAAGAAACCCATCTCACATGCAAGGACACACATAGGCTCGAAGCAAAGGGATGGAGGAAGATGTACCAAACAAATGGAGAGCAAAAAAAAAAAGCAGGAGTTGCAATCCTAGTCTCTGAAAAAATAGACTTTAAACCAACAAAGATCAAAAGAGACAAAGAAGGGCATTACATATGGTAAAAGGATCAATGAAACAAGAGCAGCTAATGATCCTAAATATATATGTGCCCAATACAGGAGCACCCAGATACATAAAGCAAGTTCTTAATGACCTACAAAGAGACTTAGAGTCCCACACAATAAATAGTTGGAGACTTTAACACTCCATTGTCACTATTAGACAGATCAATGAGACAGAAAATTAACAAGGATATCCAGGACTTGAACTCAGATCTGGACCAAGCAAACCTAAGAGACATTTATAGAACTCTCTACCCCAAATCCACAGAATATACATTCTTCTCAGCACCACATCACACCTACTTTAAAATTGACTACATAATTGGCTGTAAATCACTCCTCAGCAAATGCAAAACAACAGAAATCATAACAGTCTCTCAGACCACAGTGCAATCAAATTAGAACTCAGAACTCAGAAACTAACTCAGAACTGCACAACTTCATGGAAACTAAACAACTAGCTCTTGAATTTGACTGGATAAATAATGAAATGAAGGCAGATACAAAGATCTTCTTCAAAACCAATGAGAACAAAGATACAACATACCAAAATCTCTGGGACACATTTAAAGCAGTGTCTAGAGGAAAATTTGTAGCAACAAATGCCCACACAAGAAGCAAGGAAAGATCAACAATGGACACCCTATCATCAAAATTGAAAGAGCTAGAGGAACAAGATCAAAAAACTCAAAAGCTAGCAGAAGACAAGAAACAACTAAGATCAGAGCAGAACTGAAGGAGACAGAGACACAAAAAACCCTTCCAAAAAATCAATAAATCCAGGAGTTGGTTTTTTTTAAAGATCAACAAAATAGACAGACCACTGGCCAGATTAATAAAAAAGAAAAGAGAGAAGAATTAAATAGATGCAATAAAAAGTGATAAAGGAGATATCACCTCTAAATCCACAGAAATACAAACCACCATCAGAGATTACTGCAAACAACTCTATGCACATAAACCAGCAAACCTGGAAGAAATGGATAAATTCCTGGACACTTGCACCCTCCCATATCTAAGCCAGGAAGAAGTCAAAACTCTGAATAGACCAATAACAAGGGCTGAAGTTGAGGCAGCAATTAATAACCTATCCACCAAAAAAAGCCCAGGTCCAGATGGGTTCACAGCTGAATTCTACCAGACATAGAAAGTGGGGCTGGTACCACTCCTTCTGAAACTATTCCAAACAATCCAAAAAGAGGGAATCCTTCCCAGATCATTTTATGAGACCAGTGTCATCCTGATACCAAAATCCAGCAGAGACTCAACAAGAAAACAAAACTTTAGACCAATATCCATGATGAACATAGATGCAAAAATCTTCAATAAAATACTGGCAAACCAATTGCAACACCACATCAAAAAACTTATCCATCACAATCAAGTAGGCTTCATCCTTGGGATACAAAGCTGGTTTAATATACGCAAGTCTGTAAATGTAATTCACCACATAAACAGAACCGAAGACAAAAACCACATGATTATCTCAATAGATGCAGAGAAGGCCTTTGACAAAATTCAACAGTGCTTTATGCTAAAAACTCAATAAACTAGGTATCAATGGAATGTATCTCAAAATAATAAAAGGTATTTATGACAAACCCACAGCCAATATCATACTGAATGGGCAAAAACTGGAAGCATTCCCTTTGAAATCTGGCACTGGACAAGGATGCCCTCTCTCACCACTCCTATTCAATATAGTATTGGAAGTTCTAGCCAGAGCAATCAGGCAAGAAAAAGAAATAAAGGATATTCAATTAGGAAAGGAGGAAGTCAATTGTCTCTGTTTGCAGACGACATGATTGTATGTTTAGACCCTATCATCTCAGCCCAAAATCTCCTGAAAATGATAAGCAACTTCAGCAGTCTCAGGATATAAAATCAGTGTTAGAAATCACAAGCATTCCTATACACCAATAGACTTAAAGAGAGCCAAATCAAGAGTGAACTGCCATTCACAATTGCTACAAAGAGAATAAAATACCTAGGAATACAACTAACAAAGTATAGAAAGGACCTCTTCAAGGAGAACCACAAACCACTTCTCAGCGAAATAAGAGAGGACACAAACAGATGGAGAAACATTCCATGCTCATGGATAGGAAGAATCAATATCGTGAATATGGCCATACTGCCTGAAGTAATTTATAGATTCAATGCTATCCCTAACAAGCTACCAAGGACTTTCTTCACAGAATTGGAAAAAAGCATCTTAAACTTCATATGGAACCAAAAGGGAGCCCACATAGCCAAGTCAATTCTAAGCAAAAACGACAAAGCTGGAGGCATCATGCTACCTGACTTCAAACTATACTACAAGGCTACAGTAATGAAAACAACATGGTACTGGTACCAAAACAGAGATATAGACCAATGGAACAGAACGGAGGCCTCAGAGGCAATACCACACATCTACAACCATCTGATCTTTGACAAACCTGACAAAGACAAGCAATGGGGAAAGGATTCCCTGTTTAATATGGTGATTGGAAAACTGACTAGCCATGTGCAGAAAGCAGAAACTGGATCCCTTCCTGACACCTTACACTAAAATTAACTCCAGATGGATTAAAGACTTAAACATAAGATCTAACACCATAAAAACCCTAGAAGAAAATCTAGGCAAAACAATTCAGGACATAGGCATATGCAAGGACTTCATGACTAAAACACCAAAAGCATTGGCAACAAAAGCCAAAATAGACAAATGCGATCTAATTAAACTCCAGAGCTTCTGCACAGCAAAAAAAAAAAAAAAAAAAAAAAAACCTATCATTAGAGTGAACTGGAAACCAACAGAATGGGAAAAAAGTTTTGCAATCTACTCCTCTGCCAAAGGGCTAATATCCAGAATCTACAAAGAACTAAAACAGATTTACAAGAAAAAAACAAACCCATTCAAAAGTGGACAAAGGATATGAACAGACACTTTCAAAAGAAGACATGTATGAGGCCAAAAACGTATGAAAAAATGCTCATCATCACTGGTCATTAAGGAATGCAAATGAAAACTACATTGAGATACGATCTCATGCCAGTTAGAATTGCGATCATTAAAAAATCTGGAGACAACAGATGCTGGAGAGGATGTGGACAAATAGGAACACTTACACTGTTGTTGGAATGTGAATTAGTTCATCCACTGTGGAAGACAGTGTGGCTATTCCTCAAGGACCTAGAAATAGAAATTCCATTTGACCCAGCAATCCCATTACTGGGAATATATCCAAAGGATTATAAATCATTCTATTATAAGGACACATGCACACATATGTTCATTGTAGCACTGTTTACAATAGCAAAGCCTTGGAACCAACTCAACTGCCCATCGATGATAGACTGGACAGGGAAAATGTGGCACATATACACCATGGAATCCTATGCAGCCATAAAAAACGATGAGTTCATGTCCTTTGTAGGGACATGGATGAACCTGGAAACCATAATTCTCAGCAAAGAACAGAAGAACAAAGAAACAAGACACAAGAACAGAAAATCAAACACTGCATGTTCTCACTCATAAGTGAGTGTTGAACAGTAAGAACACATGGACACATGGAGGGGAGCATCACACACTGAGGTCTGTTGGGGGGACTAGGGAAGGGACAGTGGAGGGTAGAGAGTTGGCAAGGGATAACATGGGAAGAAATGCCAGATACAGGTGAAGGGGGTGGAGGCATCAAACCACATTGCCATGTATGTACATATGCAAAAATCCTGCATATTCTTCACACGTACCCCAGAACCTAAAATGCAATTAAAATATATATATATATGTGTGTGTATTAAAAATCATGAAGAAGGAATAAGTCACTGCTTTGCAAAGTTAAAGGGTTTAGGAACATAGGCCAGGCATGGTGTCTCACGCCTGTAATCCCTGCACTTGGGGAGGCCGAGGAGAGCGGATCACGAGATCAAGAGTTCTAGACCAGCCTGGCCAACATGGTGAAACCCTGTCTCTACTAAAAATACAAAAATTAGCCAAGCGTGGAGGTATATGCCCATAATTCCAGCTACTCAGGAGGCTGAGGCAGGAGAATTGCATGAACCTGACAGGCAGAGTTTGCAGTGAGCCAAGATTGTGCCACTACACTCCAGCCTGGGTGACAGAGCAAGACTCCGTCTCGAAGAAACAAAAACAACAACAACAAAGAAGACAATAACAAAAAAAAAGTTTAGGAACACAATTCTACCTTTTCCCATTGCCCAAACTCTGCTGTATTCTCTGAAGTTGCCAGCCCAAGTTGTACAGTCCTGTGGAGTTTATTAGGTATTTTACATTTTCCTATAGAAAGGATTTGTTCAATTCCCCTACCTGATGAGCATACATAATGAATGTCCATTCTGATTTCTTTGAAACTATTGAATTCTAAAGTGCTAAACTGATGACTATACAGATACATCTATTTTCAGATGGACATAAGATGGGCATACAGTATGTGCTAGCAATTCCTGTGTTCTTTTTACCATATTAAATAAAGATATCTTTTACACAAGCAACTGTCAATAAATAGTAATGTGTTACTTTAAAGACTATTCGGACTAATAGTTCCTTTTGTTTTTGTACCTTTTGCTTCCTTAATTTGGCTTTAATGATCAGACACAATCTGTTATGAATTTTAGGTATAAACATTTGAATGAATGTGCACATCACATATATACATTTTCTATTCTTCTTTTAGTTTTGTTAAAAGTCACACTGTAGGTCTTTAGATTTTGGTTTGGATAGAAATCTCCCAGTGAGATTGGAGTGTTGTTAAAGAAGGCATTGCCTGGTGAATTACTCCTACTAAAGGTCTAATCTCCAGGTGGTACCCACAGTGAGGGAGTGGAACCTGTTTTCAGAGGCTAACTCATGGAATCCTATAGATAAATCAGAATGAAAATTCATTAGCATTCATTAGCCATGAGAAACTCAACAGTAAAAAGCCATGACAAACTCAATGCTAAAACGGCCTGGACACTTGCATCATTGGACAATCAAACGGGAAACCACTCTTGAATGGAACTTTGCAGTAGGAGCAATGGAACCAAAAAAGTGGGGAGCTCTTGGCTGACTCCCAGTAGAAGAGACCTGCCACTGGGACTAGTCATCTCTTCTAACGCTCAATACTTGCCTTAGCAGGCCAGGTATGATGGCTAATGCCTGTAATCGCAGCACTTTGAGAGGCTGAGAATCACTCCTGAGGTCAGGAGTTTGAGACCAGACTGGCCAACATAGTCAAACACAGTCTCTACTAAAAATACAAAATTAGCCGAGCATGGCAGCACATACCTGTAATCCCAGCTACTCAGGAAGCTGAGACAGGAGAATCACTTGAACCCAGGAGGCAGAGGTTGCAGTGAACTGAGATCATGCTACTGCACTCTAGCCTGGACAACAAGATCAAAACTCTGTCTCAAAAAGCCAACAAACAAACAACAAAAAAACTTACCTTAGCATATCTTGGTTTAGGCTCTTTGAGCTTCTTTCTACTAAGCCTTAGCCTGGCCATCTTCAGGAAAACCTGTTCTTGTTTATCTATGCCCACATGTAACATGGCATTTAAAACCTGGATTTAGATTCAAACTTGGCTGCTTTCCTAGCTTTGTGATTTTAATTAGAAACATAAATCCTCTAAGGCTTAGTTTCCTTATGCATAGAGCAAGAATAATACTCTCTTCCCTCAGGTGTGTGTGAGGATTGAATGAGATGGTAACTTTGATATGTTTAGAACAGTGCCCAGAATATAGACAGTGCTTAAGTTATGGTATCTACTGTTATTTTTAAATAACGATGTTTAAAGCACATATTAATCCCAGAACTTAAAGTAAAATAAAAATAATAAAAATAAATAAGTAAAAACACATATTATTTATGAATATATACTTAATATTGGCATCTAACTGTTATGTGGAAGGGAAAACAAAATGATGATATTGACTCTAAGAAATAAACAGCAGTCTTTAGAATACAGTTTGGTGCCTAACTGGGAATCAACTATTTTTACTGAATGAGTAGAATTAATGAGAATGATTTTAACAAAAACAGCAAACAATAGCACTGGTGTGCTGTGTGTGTGAGGATGGCTCAGGAATACAAGAAGGGAAAAGGATTTCAGAATCAATAAGTACTTTGTGAGCTATTTAACAAAAACGAAGTGAAAGAAAATATTTAGAGATACAGCAAAGGTCAAACTAACCTGAAACTCAGTTTTATTGACAAAAATTTAAGTTACCTTTAGCATATTTCATCATTACATAATCAGGACCATCATCAAATATTTACTGAGTGTCTACTGCAGTCAGGACACTACTGTGTGGGCTGCAGTTATGGCCAGATGACGGGAGAATGTCTTAGAAGAACAAGATTTAGTTTCTTGGATGACTAAAATCTAACAGGGGAGACAGGCATAGCATAAAAATAAATCTACAGGAAAAAATCATTAAACAAAACTAGCCTACGAAACATTTCCACTGTTTTTTGGAATGCACTTATATGACTTTACATTTTTTAAATATTTTAAAACATAAATCTTAAAAGAGTGAACAACTCTGGTCATCGTACTTTGTTTTTGGCCAGAACCTCACGAAAGGAAGATATTAGATTGGACGATATGAAAATGTAAATATTTAACCACTTTTACATCCAAAAAAACTCCAAAATTTCATGTGGTTCAAACTTGATTTCAGTAAGCTATTTTTGAAAGCTGGATACATATTGATATATGTGTAACATTTTCAGTTCATCTACTCTGGACTCATGCTAATTCCTTCTGGGACCTTTTCAGATTCAAGATAGATTTTCAGGAAAAATGCATAATATTTAAACTGAGGGATAGGGAAATTAGCATGGCAAGTTCACCAGTGATATGAAAAATTTCACAAAACACATACTGTAAAGACCAAAAACCTAAACACACATGATTGATCCACTCAGTAAACCATGTTAGTGCAGCAATATTATCCAACAATAAAATTTAAGCATAATTTTCCCCCTAAAAGACTCATTTTTTCCTAGGAAATTGTGCAAAATGTGAACAACTATGAAATACAATCATCACCCAAAATATTTAACTTGACAATAGATTAAAAATGATTTCAATGTAACATAATATACAATGACTAAAATTTTAATTTTAATGGTTGGTACCCATAAAAGTTGTCTAGTTTAATTAATTTCCCTTTTTCAGTGTTGCAGTGGGTCTTAAATTCATCCATATTTTGCTACATCTTTTTAAAACAACTTTAAATTCCCACACATTATATCTCTCTACAACTGTCGATCTAAATCATAGTTTTTAAGGATAAAGACATGTAATGCCCCATATGAATAGAAAGAAAAAAAATTAAAACAAAAAAATGCATTCCCTCTGTGTAAGATAAGGACACATTTATTATCATTGAAGAGTTGTTTGGCTAACTTTACAGTCCAAAAAATTCCCCTAATTTGAAAGATTGTCATTATAAATTAAAAATCTCTGAAAACCTCCAGACCATGTATCAAGTCTTTGAAGATACCAACCATTGTGCCCATATATATCCACAGCCTTGTCTTGTTATCACTTTTTGAGACACAAATGTTCTTTCTATGACATGTGCTTTCATCCTGATGTGTGAGGCCTTGGTCTGATAACCTTCTTACATAGTCATCTTAATATTCAGTTATCCAAAGGAAAGTGAAGAGAGTAGAAAAAAATTAAAACTTACCTTCTTTGGGAGCTACAGAATATAATTCACAATCAAAAGTATTGCTATCAGATTTTGGAGATATTTGAGACTGCGATTATTTCTCTGACTGCTTAGAACCTTAGAATCTACCAAAATAAAATCTATTAATCAAATATTTTTTTTGGACTAAGATTACACAGTTTGTTCAAGCATTGGTAGCATGTCTGGAAGAGTCATCTCTGCTTTCAGGAAAATTATGCTGACTGAAAGAAAGCACAGAACAATTGTCTCAAAACCATCAGTAATTTTTCTAAAGGATGTCAAATGTGTGCTTCACAGTGAGGGAAAATGTTGGCCAGTACAGTTGTTTGTGATGATAAATCACATAATAGTGAAAATGTGGTATAGCAGATTTCCATTCTGTGTACTAGAACTGAAAAACTGTACCTAGAAAGGATATTCTGAAAAATACTAATTATATGGACAAAGCCTGAGTATTTTTAATACAAAGAGCTTTTAAAAGTCTAATTTAAAATGGAACATGTGAACAGAAAAACTAATAAAATATTTTTAAAAGACAAAATAATAGAGACCAGTAAACATAATTTTTAAAGGTCACTGTTAATTAGAGAATTACAAATTTTTAAAGCTGTGTGCTGTCAGGTTTTAAATATTTATGATGGTGGCAATGTAAGAAATAGGCATTCTCAAACACTGCCGGTGGAAGTATAAAATATTACAACCTTCCTAAAGCAATATGATTTTATTCAAAATCTTAAAATATTCAAGGAAAAAAGGCTTTCTTTCATCTACAATTCAAAATAGTGTAGTTTAAAACTATATTATTCCTAGGCCTATGTATAACAAGATATCTTCAAAATGTTGCCTTCTCATGCATGAATATGATGTAATTCTACTTGTTTAGATCTTATTTAATATTTCTCAATAAAATATTTCCTCTAAGAAATTTTTCTACATCTTATGTTAGATTTATTTTCTAATGTTATTGTCTTTTTCCTGGTACAGTGAAATGACATTTACTTTTGTATATTAATTTTATATCCAGCCCTCTTGGTGAGCTCTCCTACAATTTCTAATAATTTTTCTGAAGATTTTTTGGTTTCTGGTTTTTATGTAAATGTGTATATCATCTGAAAAAAATTAGTTCATTTCTTCCTTTTCAATCCTTATACCTGATTCTATAGTTCTCTCAATTTTTGTCATATATGTTTTGAGGCAGCTTAACTGGGTATGTATACGTGTTTAGAATTTCTTGGTGAATTGAAACTTTAACCTTATGACTTTCTCTACTACTAATAATTTTTTTATCTAAACAGGAGCTTTATCTGATACTAATACAAATGCACCAGATTTTCTTTGGTCACTCTCTGAGGAATTTTTCACCTTTTTATTTTCTGGTTTTGTGAATAAGCTTTAGGTATGTTCACATGAAAAGCATACATCCAAATTTTTAAAGTCTCATTTAATAGTTCCTTTCTTTCAACTGGCAAATTTAACCTATGTATAGTTATTGTGATAGTGATATATTTACATGTCTTTCTACTATTTTATTTTACTGTTTCACTTTGATTTAGGATTTCTATTTCTTTTTAATGCCTCCTAATTTTTAAAATTTCTTGTTGATAACTTCCCCCAGCAACTCAAAAATTGAGCCCAATCTCACATCCCTTGGCTTTCTCCCATGTTTTTGTCAACCCCCTTAATGTTGATACAATCTAGAATTTTAAGACTGAATAATATTAATGAAGTTTTCCTTTTTGTATTCTTTGGTATTTCTCATATTTTTACGCCAACAAACTTTATTAAGTCATTTGACCATCTTTACTTCAAAGTATCTCATTTGTGTGTGAAGGTGGAAAGTCTTGGGTACCAAAAAAGTCACAGTTGATTATTCCCTTCCCCATGAAATACCATCTCCTGACAGTGCTTCATTTCCAGCTTCTGGCAGCCTGGCAGCATTAGGAGACACCTTATCCCCCCCTCAGCTCTTTCTGTTTTCTTCAACTGCCTACTGACAGACAACTCCTCACTGCCTGGACTTTGCCTCTGAAGACAGCCTTCTGAGCTGCAGCTGTGGGGACAGCCACCAAGTGTCCCGGGGCAAAAGCAGACTCCTAAAACTCTGTTTGATCACCCTGCAGCCACAACAGAGGCCTCTGCCCCAAGCTGCAGCCACCACCCCAACACACACACACATACATACCAATGCAAAACAATTCTTGCAGATTTTTCTGAATCTTGATGTTTTCCTTCTATAATTTTTTCAGATGTGATCGACGAAAACCAGTAGTCTCAGCTAGTTCTTTATAATATTAAAACACCATTTTTAAATCCCTGAGTAAGGTTTTTAAGAAATAGGTTTGATATATTCATAGAATATATATCATATATAGAGAATGTTATATATGATATATGAGATATATAGAGAGAGAGAATATATCATATCTTCTATGATATATTCATAGAAAACAATGTAACCATTAAATTACATTGTAGAAAAAAATTTCAAATGATATGGGAAAATAATCTTGATATACTGATAAAGAGAAAAAGTCATTTTACAAAACAGGATTACAACATGATTTGAGTTCTCATTATAGATATATACAAATACATGTTCACACACAAATCAATATTATAGAGTATGTATTAAAAATGCCAAAACCAGGCTGGGCATGATGGCTCACACCTGTAAGCTTAGCACTTTGGGAGGTAGAGGTGGGCAGATCACTTGAGGTCAGGAGATCAAGACCAGCCTGGCCAACATGGTGAAACTCCATCTCTACTAAAAATAGAGAAATTAGCCAGGCATGGTAATGGGTGCCTTTAATCCCAGCTATACAGGAGGCTGAGACAGGGGAACTGCTTGAACCCAGGATGTGGATATTGCAGTGAGTTGAGATGGCACCACCGTACTCCAGCTTGGACGACAGAGCAAAATTCTGTCTCAAAAAAAAAGCCAAAATTAGAATAAAGTATATGGTTCTGTTAACAGTATTTTACCAATGTCAATGTCCTTATTTTAATAATGTACTAGGCTTATATAAGATGGTATCATTGGTAGGAGCAGGGTAAAAGTTACATGGCAACTCTGTATTGTTTTTGTAACTTCTTGTGAGTCTAATTTTATTTTAAAATAAGATTTTTAAAAGTAGACATGGTAACAGACTTTCTTTGGGGAGGAGAGGGAGGCCTGCTTACCAGACATTCCTCCTTTATGACACTACTTGATTCCTTCTGGAGAGTAAGAGAATAAAAATTCCCTACTGTGAACAGACACAATTGAGAGGATTCTAAATCAAGGCACATTCTTATTTCCAAGCCAAATGCAACCACAGGGTCTATCACAGGTGGCTTCAGCAAGAGTATTTCTTGCTGAAATATGTCCCAAAGCATAGGGACAGGACTCAATCTGGTCCAATCAGACCTTCTCTCCAGGGAATTTCTATCTTGATTAGACATGCAATGAAGGAAGGAAGGATGCTCGTGGCCAGATAGCTCTTGTTGCCCAAATTCCAGGATATTTTTAATTGACAAATAAAAATGGTAACTATAGTCACCATGTTGTACAAAATATCTCTTGAACTTATTTCTCCTGCCTAACTGAAATTCTGTATGCTTTGACCAATATCGCCTCAACTCCTCCCTCCCCAGCCTCTGGTGAGCACTGTTCCACTCTCTGCTTCTATAAATTCAACTTTTTTAGATTCCACATGTAAGTGAGAATTTGCAGTATTTGTCTTTCTGTGCCTGGCTTATTTCACTTAATGTCCTCCAAGTTCATTTTAACCTAGTCTTCCAATTGTTTGTCATTCTATGATTTACTAAGTACCAGTCTGAAATATTCCCTCTTTGTTTGAGTTAGCCAAAGCCAGAAACTAAAAACCATAACTGAATAAATGATATCTTATCCATCCCCATTCAAAAACAAAGATTTAAGTGAACTTGTCCTACTGTGAACTCCCTTCAAGTTAGGAACAATGGGTGAATAGTTTGAATATTTGCCCCCTCCAAATCTCATGTTGACATGTTATCCCCAGCGTTGGCGGTGGGGCTTGGTGGGAGTCGTGTAGGTCAGGGGAAGATCTCTCATGAATGGGTTGGTGTCCTCCTCATGGTAATGATTCAGTTCTCTCTATTCATTCATGCAAAAGCTGGTCATTTAAAGGAGCCTAGCATCTCCTCCCCTCTCTCTTGCTCCCTCTCATGTGATCTGCCTGCTCCCTCTTTGCCTTCTGCCATGAGCAAAAGCTTCCTGAAGCCTCCCCAGAAGCCAAAGGATGCTGGCGCCATGCTTGTACAGCCTGCAGAACCCTGAGCCAGATACACCTCTTTTCTTTATAAACTAGCCAGCCTCAGGCATTCCTTTATAGCAATGCAAAACACGCTAACACAGTTGGTCACAGACTCTTATCTCTTTAAGTGAAAGCTCAAATATAAAAATTTCTCAACTTCACAAAAATTTAGTAGCAGATTCTTCTTATTTGTTTCTCTTGGGTCTCTAAACTGATCATTTTACCATGAAGTTTTGACTACCAGATCAATTTTACTAGCCAGGCAAGCTTTATGATTATCCATTTTGCCTCAAGAAAATTCTCTATCAACACTAAAACACTTAAAACTTTTGAAAATTCCCTGAAATTTTACATAAGCAAATGGATCTTTTTCTTTTTTTTTTTTTTTTTTTTTAACAAGTCAGAAAAGTGAATCACAGGTAAGACCATAGACTTTGGAATCAGAGAGACCAGATTTGAAGCCCATCTTCACTGTGTGCTGGGATTCAGAGCTTGTGCAACTTATCTGATCTCTTTATGCTTCTCTTTCCAATTATCTTGTGGATTATTTGGAGTACAAAATAGGAGTCTCTGTACTGCTCCTAAAACTGTCAGCACTGAGCAGACACTTATCAAACCCTTAGCTATGCATTAGACAGAAGAAGGATAAGGAGGAGAAAGAGAAGAAGGAGAAGGAGACAGAGAAAAGAAGGAGGAAGAAGAAGAAGAGGACTAGGCATGCTGGCTCACACCTGTAATCCCAGCACTTTGGGAGGCCAAGGCAGGTGGATCGTTTGAGGTCAGGAATTCAAGACTAAGCTGGACAACATGGTAAAAATTCATCTCTACTAAAAATATGAAAAGTAGCCAAGTGTGGTGGAGCACATGTGTAATCCCAGCTACTCAGGAGGCTGAGGGAGGGGAATTGCTTGAATCTGGGAGGTGGAGGTTGAAGTAAGCCAAGATCACACCACTGCACTCCAGCCTGGGCAACAAGACTGAAATTCTGTCTCAAAAAAAGAAAATACAAAACTTAGCCAGGTACGGTGGCACACACCTGTAATCCCAGCTACTCAGGAGGCTGAGGCATGATAATCATTTGAATTTGGGAGGTCGAGGCTACAGTGAGCCAAGATCATGCCACTGCACTCCAGGCTGGCTGACAGAGTGAGACTCAGTCTCAACAAAAAAACAGAAGAAGAAGACGGAGTGGATGAAGGAGGAGGAAGAGAATGAAAGAGAAGGAGAAAAGAAAGAAGAAGAAGGAGAAGGGAAGAAGGGAGGAGAAGGAGGAAGAGGGAGGAGAAAGAAGAAGGAGGAGAGGGAGAAAGAGGAGAAAAAGAAAGAGGGAGAAAAAGAAAGAGTGAGAAAAAGAGGAGGAATGGGAAGGAGAAGAAGAAAAAGTAGAAGAAAATGATGTTCTTCCCTCTCCCATAAAGACAAAGGAACTTAAAATGCTTTAAGTTTTTTAATTGTCTCATATACATTATCTTTGTTATCATCACAGCAGACACATGAAACAGATAAAGCAAGTATTCTTTTTCCTGCTGTAGTAAGAAGAAACTGAGGCATCATGCCAAGTTAGAGTCAGAGTCAGACCCAGAACCCAAGTTTCCACCCAGCCTCTGTAATTCTCTCTGGTCCACAGTTTTTAGAACGTTGGTAGGTGACACCTACAACTGTCCAGTTTAGAAATATTTCCCTTCTGTGCCAAAAATCAGGATAACTGCACTCGTACTATAACCAGAACAATATCTTTGGCTATGTGTGCAAAAAAACATAGGACATTTTATTGATACATAATAGTCAAACATATTTTTGGAATACAATCAATTATATAGTTCAAAATAGCCAGATAAAAAAGCATTAGAATGTTTCCAATATAAAAATAGAAGTTTTTAAAATATGTGCATGAAAGTAATGAATGCTAAAATTATCTCATTGTTTAGTCATATAATAATGGCAGCTATACATAAAATACTGTCAGATTACTATGGTTTTACCTAATGAACATAAGCTGCAATGTTACTCAACAGAGACTATATATTATATAATTTACCACTCTGAGCTGCACAAACTATCAAATCAGCACAGTCATTTGCTTTTGTGACAGTAACATGCCAGGACTCTATGCCAACAACCCCCAGTACCAGCCCAGAGCCTGGTAGACTTGCTGGGTGGCTACACCCAGAAAAGAGATAACAATTACTCCAACTTGGTGTTCAGGAAACCACATCCATAAGAAAGCGGGAGAGTACCACATCAAGGGAACAACTTGTGGGACAAAAGAATATGAACAACAGCCTTCAGCCCTAAACCTTCCCTCTGACAGAGATTACCCAAATAAGAAGGAACCAGAAAACCAAATCTGGTAATATGACAAAGAAGGCTCTTTAACACCCCAAGAAAATTATACTATGTCACCAGCAATGGATCCAAACCAAGAAGAAATCTCTGATTTACCTGAAAAAGAATTCAGAAGGTTAGAATTAAGCTAATCAAAGGTACCAGAGAAAGGCAAAACCCAGTGCAAGAAAATCCAAAAAACAATAGAAGAAGTGAATGGAGAAATATTCGAGGAAATAGATAGCATAAAGAAAAAACAATGAAAACTTCAGGAAACGTTAGACACACTTAGAGAAATGTAAAACACTCTGGAAAGTCTCAGCAATAGAATTGAAGAGGCAAAAGAAAGAAATTCAGGGCTCAAAGACAAAGTCTTCAATTAACTCAATCCAACAAGGAAAAAGGAAAAAGAATAGAAAAATATTAACAAAGCCTCCAACAAATATTAGGTTGTGTTGAATGACCAAACCCAAGAATAATTGGTGTTCCTGAGGAAGAAGTGAAATCTGAAAGTTTGGAAAACATATTTGGGAAAATAATCAAGAAAAACTTCCCCAGTCTTGCTACGGACCTAGACGTGCAAATACAAGAAGCACGACGAAGAACAACTGGGAAATTCATCACAAAGGATCATCACCTAGGCACATTGTCATCAGGTTATCTAAAGTTAAGACAAAGGAAAGAATCTGAAGAGCAGTGAGACAAAAGCACCAGGTAACCTATAAAGGAAAACTTATCAGATTAACAGCATATTTCTCAGCAGAAACCCTACAAGCTGGAAGTGATTGGGACCCCATCTTTAACCTCCTCAAAGAAAACAACTATCAGCCAAGAATTTTATATCCAGTGAAACTAAGCATCATATATGAAGGAAAAATATAGTCTTTTCCAGACAAACAAATGATGAGAGAATTTGTCACTACCAAGCCACCACTACAAGAAATACTAAAAGGAGCTCTAAATCTTGAAACAATTCCTGGAAACACACCAAAACAGAACCTCTTTAAAGCATAACACAGGACCTATAAAAGAAAAATACAATTTAAAAATCAAAAACAAAGAACAAAAAGCCAAGGCACACAGGCAATAAAAAGCATAATAAATGCAATGGTACCTCACATTTCAATACTAACATTGAATGTAAATGGCCTAAATGTGCCACTTAAAAGATTCAGAATGGATAAGAATTAACCAACCGATTATGCTGCCTTCAAGAGACTTACATAACACATAAGGACTCACATAAACTTAAAGTAAAGGGACGGAAAAGGACATTTTGTGCTGCAAATGGACACCAAAAGCAAGTAGGGGTAGCTATTCTTATATCAGACAAAACAAACTTTAAAGCAACAGCTGTTAAAAAAGACAAAGAGGAGCATTACATAATGGCAAAAGACCGTGTCTGACAGGAAAATATCACAATACTAAACATATATGCATCTAACACCGGAGCTCCCAAATTTGTAAGTAATTACTAATAGACCTAAGAAATGAGACAGACAGTAACACAATAATAGTGGGGGACTTCAACACTCCACTGACAGCACCAGATGGGTCATCAAGATGGAAAGTCAACAGAGAAACAATGGCTTTAAACTACACCTTGGAACAAATGGACTTCACAGATACATATAGAACATTCCATCCAACAACCACAAATACACATTCTATTCAACAGTGTATGGAACTTTCTCCAAAACAGACCATATGATGGACCACAAAATGAGCCTCAGTATATCTAAGAAAATTGAAATTATATCAAGCACTCTCTCAGACCACAGTGGAATAAAACTGGAAACTGACTCCAGAAGGAACCTTGAAAACCATGCAAAGACATGAAAATTAAATAACCTGCTCCTAAATGATCATTGGGTCAAAAACGAAATCAAGATGGAAATTTAAAAATTCTTTGAACTGAACAACAATAGTGACACAACCTATCAAAACTTCTGGGATACAGCAAAGGCAGTGCCTAGAGGAAAGTTCCTATCCCTAAACACCCACATCAAAAAGACCTAAAGAGCACAAACTGACATTCTAAGGTCACACCTCAAGCAACTAGAGAAACAAGAACAAACCAAACTCAATCCCAGCAGAAGAAAGGAAATAACTAAGATCAGAGTAGAACTAAATGAAATTGAAACAAAAAAAAATACAAAAGACAAATGAAACAAAAAGCTGGTTATTTGAGAAGACAAATAAAACTGATAGACCATTAGCAAGATTAACCAAGAAAATAAGAGAGACATTCCAAATAACCTTCAAATTCAATAAGAAATGAAACAGAATGTATTACAACTGACACCACAGAAATTCAAAAGGTCATTCAAGGCTACTATGAACACATTTACGCACATAAACTAGAAAACCTAGAAGAGATAAATAAATTCCTGAAAGTGTAAAACCACCCTAGCTTAAATCAGGAAGAATTAGATATCCCAAACAGACCAATAACAAGCAGCAAGATTGAAATGGTAATTTAAAATTACCAACAAAAACAAGTCCAGGACCCAAACAGATTCACAGCAGAATTTTACCAGACATTCAAAGAAGAATTGGTGCAATCCTATTGACACTATTCCACAAGATAGAGAAAGAAGGAACCATCCCTAATTCATTCCATGAAGCTAGAATCACTTTAATACCAAAACCAGGAAGGAAATAATCAAAAAAAAGAAACTACAGACCAATATCCCTGATGAACATAGATGCTAAAATCCTTAACAAAATACTAGCTAACTGAATCCAACAACATATCAAAAGATAATTCACCAGGATCAAGTGGGTTTCATACCAGGGATGCAGGAATGGTTTAACATACATGAATCAATAAATGTCATACACCACATAAACAGAATTAAAAACAAAAATCACATACTCATCTCAATAGATGCAGAAAAAGCATTTGACAAAATCCACCATCCCTTTATGATTGAAATTCTCATCAAAATCATCATACAAGGGACATACCTCAATGTAATAAGAGCCATCTATGACAAACCCACAGCCAACATAATACATTTTCACTACTTCTCTTCAACATGGTAATGGAAGTCCTAGCCAGAGCAAACAGAAAAGAGAAAAAACATAAAGGGCATCTAAATCAGTAAGGAGGAAGTGAAATTGCCACTGTTTGCTGACAATATGATTATTTACCTCAAAAGCCCTAAAGAATCCTCCAGAAATCTAGAACTGATAAAAGAATTCAGCAGTTTCCAGGTACAAGATTCATGTACATAAATCAGTAGCTCTTCTATGCACCAACAGTGACCAAGCTGAGAATCAAATCAAGAACTCACCCTCTTTTACAATAGCTGCAAAAAATAAAATAAACTACTTAGGAATATCCTAACCAAGAAGGTAAAAGATCTCTACAAGGAAAACCACAAAACACTGCTGAAAGAAATCTTAGATGACACAAACAAACAGAAACACATCCCATGCTCATGCATGAGTAGATCCAATATTGTGAAAATTACCATACTACCAAAAGCTATCTACAAATTCAATGCAATCCCTATTAAAATACCACCATCATTCTTCACAGAATTTGAAAAAAGCAATTCTAAAATTCATATGGAACCCAAAAAAAAAGCCTCCATAGCCAAAGCAAGACTAAGCAAAAAGAACAAGTCTGGAGGCATCACACTACCAGATTTCAAACTATACTATAAGGCCATAATCACCAAAACAGCAGGGTATAAAAATAGGCACATAGACCAATGGAACAAAATAGAGAACCCAGAAATCAACCCAAATACTTACAGTCAACTGATAGAGAACCCAGAAATAAACCCAAATACTTACAGTCAACTGATCTTTGACAAAGCAAACAAAAACATAAAGTGGGAAAAGGACACCCCCTTTTCAACAAATGGTGCTGGGATAATTGGCTAGTCACAAGCAGGAGAATGAAACTGGATCCTCATTTCTCACCTTATACAAAAGTCAACTCAAGATGAATTAAGGACTTTCATACCTGAAACTATAAAAATTCTAGAAGATAACATTGGAAAAACCCTTCTAGACATTGGCTTAGGCAAGGATTTCATGACCAAGAACCCAAAGGGAAATGCTATAAAAACAAAGACAAATGGGACCTAATTAAACTAAAAAGCATTTGCACTGCAAAAGGAACAGGCAGCAGAGTAAAAAGACAACCCACAGAGTGAGAGAAAATCCTCACAATCTATACATCTGACAGAAGACTGATATCCAAAATCTACAATGAACTCAAACAAATCAGCAAGAAAAAAACAATCCCATCAGAAAATGGGATAAGGACATGAATAGACAATTCTCAAAGGAAGATATACAAATGACCAACAAACACATGAAAAAAATGCTCAATATCACTAATGATCAGAGAAATGCAGATTAAAACCACAATACCATATCACCTTACACCTGCAAGAATGGCCACAATCAAAAAATCAAAAAACAGTATATGTTGGCATAGGTGTGGTGATCAGAAAACACTTCTACACTCCTCAGTGGGAATATAAACAAGTACAACCACTATAGAAACCAGTGTGGAGATTTTTTAAAGAACCCAAAGTAGAACTACCATTTGATCCAGCAATCCCAATACTGGGTATCTACCCAGAGGAAAAGAAGTCATTATACAAAAATGATACTTGCACATGCATGTTTATAGCAGCACAATTCACAATTGCAAAATCATGAAACCAGCCCAATCAACCAAAATGACTTCTGTATTTAAAAGCACTTTGCAGCAGGGCATGGTGGCTCACACCTGTAATCCCAGCACTTTGGGAGGCCGAGGTGGGTGGATCACCTGAGGTCAGGCATTTGAGACCAGCCTGGCCAACAAGGTGAAGCCCCATCTCTACTAAAAATACAAAAATTAGCTAGGTGTGTGTGGTGTGCACCTGTAATTCCAGCTACTCCAGAGGCTGAGGCAGGAGAGTCATTTGAACCTGGAAGGTGGAGGTTGCAGTGAGCTGAGATCGCACCATTGCACTCCAGCCTGGGTGACTGAATGAGCTCTGTCTAAAAACACACACACACACACACACACACACACACTTTGCAAATTTCCATGCAAATGGTCGGTATTAGTAATAAGACACTGAATGGTAGAAAGTTCTTACTCTTTTCTCAAACTCCTAGATCACACAAAGGGTTCTGCAAGGCTGAGGTTGTTTTGTTCATCACTGTATCATCAAAACCTATGATCATGTCTGGCATATAGAATACTCGCAACAAATACTTGTTAAATTGGTGTGTTATTTTTGGAAACCACATAGTCAGAATGAAAGAGGAAATCTTATTTCCGTAATTCACAGGATTGGATAATTCTCTGATGATTTTTCTTTTGATTCTCACAAAACATCTCTATGATGGCTTTCATGTCATCGATTTAAATTAGGTAGGAGGAAAACAAGATGGTGGACTGAACCACTTCTTCCCAAATCCACAAGCCTAAAAATGACAAGAAAGAAAACGGTCAAGTTCAGTTCATACTTTTTTTACTGTCTTTCAGTGGCATTCTGGGAAAATTCTTTGACCTGATCTTCAAGCTCACTAATTTACCACTCACCTGTTCCATTAGTCTGTTATTCATCTCATCTACTGATTTTTTTCTGCTTTTTAACATCAAATTTGTATTTTCTAAGTCTCTACTTGTTTCTCTTATAGATGCAGTATCACTCACATCTCCCTGAGGTGTTTATAGGTTTTTAATCATACCTATTCTAAGATCTGGTTCTAATTTTTTATTAACTCTCTCTTTTTTTTGTTTGTTGATTTGAAACTTTTTCTCTTTGGTGATAATTCCCCCTCTCTCTCCTCCTAAGATGCTTAGTCTTGCACCTAGGCTGGAGTACAGTAGCAAGATCACTGTAGCCTCTACCTCCCAGGCTCAAGCCATCCTTCCACCTCAGCCTCCCAAGTAGCAGGGACTACAGGTGCACACCACAACACCCGCTAATTTTTTCTTATTTTTTGTAGAGATGGAGTCTTGCCATGTTACCCAGATGGTCTTGAATCTTGGGCTCCAGTGATCCTCCCACCTTGGCCTCACAAAGTGCTAAGATTACAAGCAAAAACCACTGTACTTGACCACATGCTTATCTTTTCTTTTGAGCTTGCTCATTAGCTTGTCTATGAACACTGCTTATGAAAACCTGTCGGTAGAGATGTGAGGAAGATGGGATGCATTGCCATGGAGTGATGTCATTACTAGCTTTGGGGTATGGTGTTCTCAATTACTCTTTGGTGATGCTAGTCTGCCAGGGCACTTCATGCCTGTCCAAACCAATTCCCAGACTCAGTGTCCATTGTAGGATGGCAGTCTTGCTCCTTGCCATGCACCACTGTCTGTCTCTTCTTGAAGCTGTCCTTCCACCAGTCCTGCTCACCACTGTCCACTCAGTCCCACTTCTTATTAGGGGCACTTCTGGAACAGCTGCCTCCTTTCTAACACCCCGCCCTGTGCACTTAGTGGGTAGTATTTCGTACAAGTTCATCTCGTAACATCTGTTTGGCATGTCAGGGCTTTCTTTTATTTCTTGGACGGTCAAGTGTACCCCTTCTATTCTAGTCTGATTATTGCTTTTTTTAAATTTCCTTTTTAGACCAGATCCAAAAATTCTAATATTTGAAAATATGCGTGCCTGAAGGAAAGAATAGAATGGAAGAAAGGTGATACTCAGAGAAATAATAAAGAAATACCCCAGAATAAACAAAAATCCTCAGACTGAAAAGACAAAAGATAAATAAAAAATGAATCACACAAAGAAGTACTGTAAAAATTTTAGAACACTAAATATAAAGAGAACATCTGAAGGTCTTGCAGAGAAAGAGATAAAATAAAAATCAATTATCAACTAAGAAAACAAAATGAGATCATCAGACTTTTTCTTCAGTAACTCTGAAGCAAAGATGACAGTGAACAGACATTTCAAAGGTTGTATTAGGCCATTCTTGAACTGCGATAAAACATATCTGAGGCTGGGTAATTTATCAAGAAAAGAGGTTTAATTGGCTTACAGTTCTGCAGGCTACACAGGAATTATGGCACCTGCATCTGCTAAGCTTCTGGTGAGGCCTCAGGAGGCTTTTACTCATGGTGGAAGATGAAGCAGGAGCAGGCACATCAGTTGGCATAAGCAGAAGCAAGACAGAGGGAGGAGGTGCCACTCACTTTTAAACAACCAGATCTCATGAGAACTCACTCACAAGGACAGCACCAAGCCGTGAGGGATCCTCCCCCATGACCCAAATACCTACCATTAGGCCCAACCTCCAACACTGGTGACTACATTTCAACATCAGATTTGGAAGGGACAAATACCCAAACGGTATCAAAGGTCAAAATACAAATATTTCTAAGCCCAACCAAAGTGTAAGAGCAAATAAACACATTACCATACTTATGACATTGTTAATCACAAACTTATGTAAAACATTGCTGGAGATGTTCAAAGGGGGAAAAAGTTAATCTAAGACACAGAAAGGAGATCAAAACAGTGGTGACTAAGAATAAGAATAAACTTGGATCAACGGAATGGAACTGAGAATTCAGAAACAAACTTCAGAAATGTATAGTTAATTGATATTGACAAGGGCAACAAGAAGATTCAATGGAAAAAAGAAGAGTCTCCTCAACAAATTGCGCTAGAGCAACTAGATAGCCACAGGCAAAAGAAAGAAGTTGGACACCTACCTCACACTATACAAATATTAACTCAAAACAGATCAATGACCTAAATGGAAAAGGTAAAATTATAAAACTCTTAATCCAGGCACAGTGTCACATGCCTGTAGTCCCAGCTACTCAGGAGGCTGAGATGAGAAGATCACTTAAACCCAGGGGTTTAAGATCCACCTAGACAACATAACAAGATGAGAAAGAAAGAAGAGGGAAGGAAAGAAGGAAGGAAGGAAGGAAAGGAAGGAAGGAAGGAAGGAAGGAAGGAAGGAAGGAAGGAAGGAAGGAAGGAAGGAAGGAAGGGAGGGAGGGAGGGAGGGAGGGAGGGAGGGAGGGAGGGGAAGAAAGGAAAGAAAGAAAAGAAGGAAGAAAGAAGGAAAGAAAGAGATAAAAAGAAAGAAGAAAGAAAGAAATCAGGCAGAGACATAAATCTTCATGACATTGGATTAGGCAATTGTTTCTTAGCTATGACATCAAAAGTACAAACAACAAAATAAAGAATAATTATAATTTAGACTTCATCAAAATCAAAACTTTTGGCTTCACAGGGTATTATCAAGAAAATGAAAGACAACACACAGAATAGTAGAAAATATGTTCAAATCATGTCTGATAAAATATTTGCATCTAGAAGGTATAAAGAGCTCTCACAATGCAATAATAAAAAGACAAATAATACAGCATTTAAAATAGGCAAAAGATATGAATAGATATATTTCCAAAGAAGATGTACAAATGACCAGTGAGCACATGAAAAGATGGTCAACATTATTAGTCATTAGAGACATGCAACTCAGAACTACATGAAATACCACTTCACACCCATTAGGATGGCTCCAAACAGTAACAAGTGCTGACAACAATGTGGAGACATTAAATCCTCATGCATTGCTGGTGAGAATTTTAATGGTGCAGCTGCCTTGGAAATAAGTTTTGCAATGTCTCAAAAAATTAAACATAGAGTTACTATGTGACTTAACAATTCCACTCCTAGGTATATAAACAAGAGGAATAAAAGCATACATTCACTCAAGAACTTGTACACAATGTTTTTAGCATTATTACTCATAATAACCAAAAAGTAGAAACTCTAGTATTTACCAATAATGAACAGGTTTTTTTAATATGTTATATTCATAGAATGGAATATTATTCCCCCACAAAGCAAGGACCGAAGCACTACAATACGGATGAACTTTGAAAACATTATGCTAAACGAAAGCAGCCAGTCACAAAAGGTGGAATATTGTATGATTCCATTTATATGAAATTTCTAGAATAGGCAAATACATAAAGACAAAAAGGAGATTTCTGGTGGCTTAAAGGGAGGGAAGGTTGCAGGAGGGAAAGGATGAGTTTCTTTTAGAAATGATAAATCTAAAATGAAATTGTGTTGATGGTTACTGCTTTGTGAATATACTTTTAAGAACATGAAAATGCACGCTTTTGCTGAGTTGTATGCAGTGTAAATTGTTTCTCCATAATGGTGTGGTTTTAAATTAGTTTTTAGCCGGGTATGGTAGGTCACACCTGTAATACCAGCACTTTGGGAGGCCAACGTATGTTGATGGCTTAAGCGCAGGAGTTCAAGATCAACCTGGGCAACATGGTGAAACCTCATCTCTACAACAACAACAGCAAAAATACGAAAATATAAAAGTTAGCCAGGCATACTGGTACATTTCTGTACTCTCAGTTTCTCAGGAGGCCAAGATGAGAGAATCATCTGAGGCTAGGGAGTCAAGGCTGCGGTGAGCCATGATCACACCACTGCACTCCAGCCTGGGTGACAGAGTGAAACCCTGTCTCAAAAATAAATAAATAAAAAGAAATAAATTACTTTTTAAAAAACTAATCTTCAAAACCATTTTAAAAACAATATGTAGGCCTGGTGCAGTGGCTCATGTCTGTAATCCCAGAACTTTTGGAGGCCAAAGCGGGTGGATCACCTGAGGTCAAGAGTTCAAGACCAGCCCAGCCAACATGGTGAAACCTCATCTCTAAAACAATAAATAAATAAATAGGAAACAATATGTAAGTCGTGTTATAATTGGATTATGTTGAAAATGATGTTAATAAACCAAGAACAAGGGGTTAAAAAAAAGCTAGTACCACACCACTAAAGCAGTACTCAGAAAACAATTCAGAGCCTTAAGTATATTCATTAGAAAACCAAAAAGACTAAAAATACATGAAATAAACTTTCAACTCAAGAAATTAAAGAACAACAAAATAAGCTTCCCCCAAAAAGCATAACAAAGAAATGAATAAATAGGAATGCAGAAAATTTGAAAGCATACCCAAATGAAAAATTCAAAACTTGTTGATCAATTAAACTTAAAGCTATTCTTTGAAAAGAACAGTAAAATAGGCATAAACATAGTGGGAGACACTCTCAATGGCTTGTGTTTTCTGTCCTCTCCCTCAACTCTCCCCAAGTATTATGTTCATTCAAGGTGCCCCTCCCTCAACTCTAAAAAAATAATCCCAGAGAGGAGCCTCCCCGTCTGCTTTTGCCACCATCTCTCAGGCTCAGTGGAGGCCGATTCAGCCATTGTGAGAATTCTCCAACATGACAGTATCTGTTGTTTGTTTTCTCTTACTGTGGTAAGAACATGTAACATGAGATCTACCCACTTAACAAATTTTTAAGTGCACCATACATTGTCAGCTCTAGGTAGAATATTATACAGAAAATCCCTGAGCTTATTCATCTTGTTTGAGTAGAATATTACGCTCATTTTGTAGCAACTCCCCTGTTTCCCCTTGCCTTCAGCCCCTGAATCCACCATTTATCTCTTTGATTCTATGAATATGACTATTTCAGATACCTCATATAAGTGGAATCATGTAGTATTTGTCTTTCTGTGACTGGCTTATTTCGTTTAGCTTAATGTCCTCAAGGTCCATCAGTGTCGTGCCATATTGTAAAATTTCCTTCTTTTTAAAGGATACATAATACTCCATTGTATGTATATACCATATTTCATATCGTGGCCACTGAGAATAGTGCTGCTATAAACATAGAAGTGCAGACATCTCTTACTACCATCTAACCCAGCATTCCCACTTCAGGATTTGTATCCAAACAATTGAAACCAAGATCACAATATCTTGATGATTGTGAAAGGACACAAAGAGGTAGAGGCAAATATGGTCATAGGGACAGTGGGTGTCGTGGAGGATTCCCTCATTGTTGAGCCTGCTCCTCCCAAAATTCTGAGGGTGAAGCAACAGATATCCCAGTAATCTCTGGTGTTGACATAGTCGTGAACCATCATTTGCTGAACTTCAAGAAAGAATCTTACAAAAAGTACAGTGATTACATAAAATTCATCGAAGAGAGTCTCAAGAAAACCAAAGCATAAAGAGCAAAACCTTTATAACAAGAGCTGCAGAACAAATCAAGCATATAAACACGATACTAAGAATACTTATACGAACAATTGGTAGCACTTACATACAACAGATACAATTTAAGTTCTTCGCTTATATTGAGTCATTTAAGTGTCATAATATTGTAAAGCAGGTACTATGATTGGCTCCATTTTCCAAATAAGGACACGGGGCAGAGGAGTAGTTAATTGACTCTAGTTTACAATGCTAGTATGTGTGGAGTCGAGTAGAGTCAAGATTGACATACAAGCCCTCTAGCTCCAGAATCTATGTGCTTAGCCACTATAAATAACCCCAGTAACTAAATAACAACAAACATGAAAAAAGTACACATGGCAGAATATTTTGACTCTATAAATGATTTATTTGGCCGGGCGCGGTGGCTCATGCCTATAATCCCAGCACTTTGGGAGGCTGAGGCAGGTGGATCATGAGGTCAGGAGATCAAAACCATCCTGGCCAACATGGTGAAACCCTGTCTCTACTAAAAATACAAAAATTAGCTGGGTGTGGCAGTGCGTGCCTGTAATGCCAGCTATTCAGGAGGCTGAGGCAGGAGAATCGCTTGAACCCAGGAGGTAGAGGTTGCAGTGAGTCAAGATCGTGCCACTGAACTCCCGTTTGGTGACAGAGCAGGACTACATCTCAAAAAAAAAAGATTTATTTATGTATGTCTTTTAAAAGAAAAAATATTCACTAATATGGCTAACTACTATAAACTGATTTCATGTCATCATAACTGGTATTGCTTTTCCTCATTCACAGAAAATCAAGATTTAGACAAATGAATTGATACAACCTTCAGTTCTATATATTTATTTTGACATATTTATTTTTAATAGAGGCTTTTAAAAAATTATGTACATCATCCAAATAAAATGTCAACTTTTAAAATGGATGATTTAAAAAGATGAAAAATACAGAGCTTTTGAAAAAAAAAAAGGGTAGACCAGGTAAAAATTGGTAGCAAGAAATGTAAAACCTAAATAATATGGTTGAATTTCTAAAAGCAATATGAATTTTAATATTAGCACAAGGATAGATAAACTTAAATATACCAGTTAACCATAGAATAAGTTAGAAAGCTAGTGAAAGTCTAGCTCCTTAAAAAAAGGCAGAGGGTCCAAATAGTTTTATAGGTAAATTCTACAACATTCTCAAGAGACAGGGGCTATAAATATAACCAGGCATCTCCTAGTTCTGGGGTCAGAAAACTACAGCATAGTTGGCTATTGCCTGCTTTCATGAAGATCGAAACTCACTCAGTCATGTGCATACAGCCTATCACTGCTTTACTGCTACAAGGGCAGAGGTGAGTGGTTGTGACAGATCCGTTTACCCTAAAATACTTACTAGTCTGTCAACGCCTGTCCTACAAAGAAACACAAGTGACCAATGAGCACAGTGGAGGTCATGAAAATGCACCACTCAGACCTCTGGCTGCAGGAGTACAATAGCCTGACACCTGACTGCGACGATCCAAACAGGAAACGTGACTCAGTCCTGCTCCAAGTTTGCTCTATGGTCTAATACAAGAGAGAGCACTAAGGGTGACAAGACGTTAACGATGAGTTATTAATAATTTATTAATATCGGGGTGAACTGCTGCGTTCACCCCAAGGCCATGCTGGCCAGGGGCTGCTTCAAGCCAGTGATTAAACACAGCAAGGCTATTTATATGGATCCGTTCCTGCAAGACATAGGACTCCTCTGACCAGAAACTTTGGCTCCAGGGTTCTACAGCGGCCTGGGTGAAACATTTAACTGTTGATGTCTAATATCAATTGTTAGTAGAGAAACTGATTGTCTTACATGGATGGGAAATTGAATAGGGCTAGTGATTTAACTTTACCTGATTTTTTGTTAATATTCACAAGAAGAATCTATTTATATATTATTTTCATGAAGTGTGCATGTGCATGTGTGTGTGCATGTGTGGTGTTTTAGATTGAAGTGGTAACAATTCTGTCACTTCTCCCTATGGTCTATCAGGTAATAAATATTTGAGGCTTCACAAATAGTGCACATCTTATGTATGCACAATCTATAAACTCCTTCAAAGATAAAGGTTGCAAAAAAATTGCATTATCTGGAGGTTCTTGTTGTGCTAATTTAACAGACGAGAACTGCTCAATTATCAGAAAAGAATACGTAGGCCAGGTGCAGTGGTTCACACCTTTGGATCACCTGACATCAGGAGTTCTAGACCAGCCTGGCCAAGATGGTGAAACCCTGTCTCTATTAAAAATACAAAAACTAGCTGGGCATGGTGGCAGTCACTTGTAGTCCCAGCTACTCAGGAGGCTGAGGCAGGAGAATCGCTTGAACCCAAGAGGTGGAGGTTTCAGTGAGCCAAGATCACACCATTGCACTCCAGCCTGGGCAACAGAGTGAAACTCCATCTCAAAAAAAATTAACAACAACAACAAAAAAAAATACATAGAACAATTACTTCCAACAAACTTTCAATAATAAGAGAGGGCTCAGTGAGGATAGATAGACAGACAGACAGATAGATAGATGATAGATAGATAGATGATAGATAGATAGATAGATAGATAGATTGATAGATATAGATAGATAGACAGACAAGAAGAAACCCACATATAGTATCAAAGTACACATCACACTACGGTTTCTAATTTGCTGTCAGTGTCATCCAGACTAAGCATCAGACAGAACTTGCTGTGTTTTCAAAACAAGTTTTACAAAAGGAACTAACAGGTCATGAGGAGTTGTGAGAACCAAGCTGTCATTCTTTGATACGGTTGAGTCTCTGTCCTTGAGACTCATAATTAGGTAAAACCTTCTGAGAAGACCATGCCTAGAATAAAACCTCATCCAGGTCATATGACAATTCTTTTCCACTAAGCAGCCTCATCTTCATGGGACGCATTTACTGAAGATGAGACAGTTTATTTATCTGCCCTCACAATCCATTTGCTCCTGGTATCTCTAGTAAAGGTTTTTAATGCTATGAGGTGCACATCAATTCCTAATGGAAGCAGGAGTCCATGTTTTGACTTCCCCTGAAAAACATTAATAACTCATCATTAACATCTTGTCATCCTTAGCACTCTATTCCATATTAGACAACAGAGCAAACTTGAAGCAGGATTGAATCACAGAAGCAACATGTAGCTAGAAAACTAAGAGATGGATCACTGGTATTAATCAATTCAAGTCCCAGGAGTTGGTGATTCAGGTTCCATTGAAGCCTGGCTTGGGGTCTATAAGGAATAGTGGTCACTCCTGCAGGTGGCCATCTGGGATTAAAGCCAACCCATAGTCTTGGTCCTTTACCCACCCTACCCTAGGTATGCTCAAAATATGCCTGTCCCACCAGGAACCCTTAAGTGCCAATGTCCTTGGCCGAAGGCCAACCTCAGTACAGAGAAAGAATATCAGCGGAAAGATACACTAGCCCAGCACACCTGGACCAAGACATAGCTGATTCCTATCTCTTAGTACCATAATCTTACTCTAGTCGTGCCTCTGGATTCCAAGGTTAGCCTGTCTCCACCAGAGAGAACTGGCATTCCTCCCTTGGTTTATGCAAACACAACTTTACCGTTTGTGCATTTGTTTGATGTAGTAATGGCAAACATTTGTTGAACCCTACCATAGCCAAGCAGCTTGCACTTGTATTCTCCTTTAACTCTTACAACTACTACACCCCACAAGACAGGCATTACTTTTGCTCCCATTTTACACTGATAAACAGGGGATTTAGAAAGCTATTTTGCCCAAGATCACACAGCCTGACAATGGTGAACCAGGACTCAGAGCTGAATCTCCCTGATGTGAAAGCCCAAGCTATTGACCACTATGTAACATGGCCCCAAATGTGTTAGGGCCATGAGCTGGTCATCTAAAGAGACTTAAGGTTGTTTCTGACAAATCCAATTTCATAGAAATTTGAGAGTATTTTTAAACTAGTATGCAGCCATTCATATATTTGTTCATTCAAGAAACATCTGTTGAAGGTCTACTATGTCTCATGACAGTAGTGTCAAATATGAGGAAGATACTATATCTTTGGAACTCACAGGCTAGTAAGGGAACAGATACACAAATAACCATAATACAGTAAGATAGAAAGACAACAGTGGAAATACATCAACAGGTTCCCTTCTTCTTCACAGACATTCCCTAGTTCTCAGCCTTTATTTAGATTATGTGTCCTTTGGTAATTTTCCTAACTACAATTTTGCAACTCAAAGAAATTTTGTTATATTCTCTTCCTCACATTAAGAAAACAGATTTGTTAAAGCATCAATAATTTAATGATTCCTTCTCAAACATTTCATCGTGATAGCTAATATATTTCTATTCTTTAAAAAAACTTATTTTTTATTTACCCAACACTAAGATCAATTTGAATCTCTCAAACATTATTACCTAAAAAACTGTTCTGGGAAGAAATATTTGCAGAAGACATATCTGATAATGTACCATTATCCAAAATATACAGAGAACTCTTAAAAATCAACAATAAGAAAATGAACAATCTAATAAAATGAGCAAAAGATCTAAACAGACACTTTGCCAGAGAATAGATGGCAATTAGGCATATAGAAAGATGCTCGACATCATATGGCATTAGGAAATTGAAAATTAAACCAATAATGAGATACAAATACATATGTATTCAAATGGTCAAAGTCCAAAGCAACATCAAATGCTGGCAAGGATGCAGAGCGACAGGAACTCTCATTCATTGCTGGGGGGACTGTCCCTTTGGGAGACAGTTTGGCAGTTTCTTACAAAACTAAATATACTCTTACCATACAATCCAGCAGTCATGCTTCTGTATTTACCCAAATGAGTTGAAAACTATGTTCACACGAAAAAATGGCACCAAAATGTTTACAATAGTTTTATTCATAATTGCCAATTTTTGGAAGTACCTAAAATGTCCTACCGTAGGTAAACGGATAAATAAATGGTGATACATCCGGACAATAGAATATGATTCAGCATTAAAACGAAATGAGCCGTCAAGCCATGAAAAGACATGGAGGAACCGTAAATGCATATTGCTAAGAGGAAGAAGCCAGTCTGAAAGAGCTGCATACTGTGTGATTCCATACATGATATTCTTTAAAAGGCAAAACTGTGGAGAGTAAAGATTAGTGGTTGCCAGGGGTAGGAGGGAGAGAGGGATGATGAGGCAGAGCACAGAGAATTTTTAGGACAGGGCACTACTCTGCATGATACTATAATGGTAGATACACGTTATTATACATTTGCCAAAACTCACAGAATGTTGAACATGAAAAGTGAACCATAATGTAAACTATGCACTTTAGGTCCATCCGTTGTCACAAATGTGCCACTCTGTGCAGGGTTTTGATAGGAGAGTCTACGCATATGTGGAGGAAGGGAGTATGAGGGAGATCTCTGAACATTTCACTTGGTTTTGCTCTGAACAGAAAACTACTCCAAAATGTAGTTGATTTTTTAAAAACTTCTCATTCCAAATTGATTTTTTGTCTATTCTATCCTCTAATCCTGTATTAAATGTATTTTCCCTTGAAGAGTTATAATCCTCTCCAATGTCCAGACCACTCAATTCATTTCATGTAATGCAATGAACAAAAAACCATTCAGAAAAGGGAAGTTGAGTCTGTGCAATGCAGCAGTGTTGGTGCATGTGCCAAAGCCATCCCACAACGCAAGAAGATGCTTCATGTCACATGCATCCAGCACCTACAGTGCAAACAGGCCCACGTCCCTTCAAATATAATCAGGTTCAATAGTGTCTAGTCAAGCTCTCAGCGCTCTCTTAAAATAACCTGAATCCGTACTCCACTCTTCTTACTAACCACATGTTTTGGAAAAAAACATCATTTGGGTGCAACTGGCACTGACATTTTCCAAATAAAACATTTACTGCTAAAAATATAAATTGTCTTGTTTTTCTCTTATAAACACTAGTTTTGTTGGCAAATAGAAATATGAGTTGCAATTATTGTGGTGAAGCAGTTGGAGTGCCTGTGGGTTTTTTTGTTTTTCAGTTTTTGGTTTTTTGGTTTTTGTTTGTTTTTTTTTTTCACATTTCCACAGGCCAACAGCCACAGTGCTGGTTTTCCCATCAGGCAGGAGTCTTGAAAACTCCCTGGGTTTCTTGGCAACAAGGCATGGGCCCTTCATGCAGATGTGCAACTTTGAGCTCCTTGAAAGCTCTACTGTTTTCCCACAGCTGTCCATTTGCCATTGGGATGATAGCATCAGTGCTTTCTTTCTATTTTGGTGTAAAGTTATGTCTCACACTATTTTATGGAAGGTATTTCAGCCATCTATTGCTACATAGCAAACTACCCTAAAAAGTCAGTGGCTTAAAACAACAATAATGTATCGTTTGTCATGATCCTGTGGGTTGACTGGGCAGTTCTGTTCATAACTGGAGTCCCCTATGTGATAGCATTCAGCTGAAAAATTGGCTCAGGGGTGGGCTCCAGTGGGATGCCAGGATAACCAGCCTCTTTCTGCATGTGGTCTTAGGAATGGTCTCCAAGAAGACTAGCTTGGTCTGCTCTTCCTGCATGGCATCTGCGTTCCACAGGGCAAGCCCCAGTGTTCAAGGGCTTACCACTCTGCCTGCCACACACTTGCCAATGTCCCATTGCCCAAAGCAAGTCACTTGGCCAAGCCTAGAGTCAGTGTGGGTCAGGAAAGGATTGCAAAAGGGCATCAATACCCAAAGGTATGTCTCCCTGGGGACCAACCAACGTCTATCCTGGAGGGAGAAAAAGGGTAAGTATTTGATTACAGTGCTTTAGCCTAGAAGTAAAGCCATTAAATATGAATACATGATGATTGGACCTATTAAGGGTCTAACATTAATATTAATAATAAGTTATACATATTGATAATGACAATATGCTGGGCACAGACTAAACTTTTCATATCTATGATTTTACTTACCCCTCCGCCCCGACCAACTATAGGAGATCAGTACCATGGTTAACCTTCATTTTCCAGATGTGAGAAACAATGCCCAGCGGTAAACAGCCAAAGTGGGGTTCAGATTAGAGTCCAGTGAGTACACCTAGAAATTCCTATCCCCTTCAAACCCATGTTACCACACTCCTAAGCAGAGTGGTATAGAGGGCTCCACTGTAGTGAATGCAGCATGGCTTTCAAAATTAAGCTTTAACATTTAATTAAAGCCAATGAGTCTGATCCCCAAACCAGGAAGTCTGAGGAAGCTCCCACAAACACGAGGCTCTTTGCTTTGGCAGATGTCTTTCCTCCTCATCCAATTCACCTGGACTTCTGAGTCAGTGGCTGGCAGCTAGATACAGAGCAGTTCCCACTCCCATGTAGGACAGGTCGCAACCTGGTCAGACACCCAGCTTCAGGCCTGACAATGGACTCCTCCAAAGAGGAGGCAGAGTAGCACCTGAGAGAGAGCGCGCAGCAGGGTCAGACCAGCCAGTGATGGGTTAGGGGAAGATTAAATTACGTAGTGCTTACAAAGTGCCCAGCACAGCCTCTGGTGGGTAAATAAAAGCTAACTGTTATCATTAAGACGATGGTTAGGGGAAAATTAAATCACATAGCGCTTTCAAAGTGCTCAACACAGTCCCTGCTGCATAAATAAAGGGCAACTATTATCATTAAGAGTACGATGAAGTGGTTCTCAGAATTGATTTGGAAACTGCCATTTTCTTTTTTTTTTAATGAGATATTTTGTTTACTATTTATCTGATTATGAATAATAAAATTTAGTAATTTGTTGAAATGTCTAAACTTCTACATGTCTTAAAAAACTAAAATTATGTTATCATGTTTCTTTTTTTTTTAATTTCTTTAACTTTAGGTGCATACTATATCTGGCATTTCTCCCCGTTATCCCTCCCCACCCTCTTGTCCCTCCCCCTCCCCCCACTGTCTCTCCCCTACCCCTCCAACTGCCCCCAGTGTGTGATGCTCCTGTCCCTGAGTCCACGTGCTCTCATTGTTCAACACCCACCTAAGAATGAGAACATGCAGTGTTTGGCTTTCTGTTCTTGTGTCGGAAGCTGCCATTTTCTTGTAACTCACCACACACTCTGAAAGAAGCATGCAGAGGATTCTACCATCTCTGAAGGATATCATTGCCAACTTCTGAGGACTGTCAGCAGAACCATGCAGACTATATATTGGCTTACATATAAGAAATCACACACACAAAAAAGATTTTAAGTAAGCATTTAGCTTAGCCTTAAAAAAAAAAAAAGTGATTTTCAAAAGTATGCCACTATGTTCCCCAAAGTCACAAATTCTATCCTGTCAGTAGGTACAAATGTCAGCTCAGCCTCTGCTCTGAGGGTGACCAGGTTGCATGGGTGAAGAATCACATGAAATTGAGTTCCTTCTAGTCCTAACATTTTACTTAATTTTGTGTATTTTTGCTAAAAGAGAAACAATTCAAAAACAAATATTAAGAGTCAAGTGTTTAAAGAGGCGTGAACATTTTGCAGCTCTTTTTCACATATTTTACGAGCCTGGTGCCACCTGGGTGGTGGGGTTCTGCCGTTCTCTCCTCCTGGGCGGTGGGGTTCTGGCGTTCTCTCCTCCTGGGCGGTGGGGTTCTGGCGTTCTCTCCTCCTGGGCGGTGGGGTTCTGCCGTTCTCTCCTCCTGGGCGGTGGGGTTCTGCCGTTCTCTCCTCCTGGGCGGTGGGGTTCTGCCGTTCTCTCCTCCTGGGCGGTGGGGTTCTGGCGTTCTCTCCTCCTGGGCGGTGGGGTTCTGCCGTTCTCTCCTCCTGGGCGGTGGGGTTCTGGCGTTCTCTCCTCCTGGGCGGTGGGGTTCTGCCGTTCTCTCCTCCTGGGCGGTGGGGTTCTGCCGTTCTCTCCTCCTGGGCGGTGGGGTTCTGCCGTTCTCTCCTCCTGGGCGGTGGGGTTCTGGCGTTCTCTCCTCCTGGGCGGTGGGGTTCTGCCGTTCTCTCCTCCTGGGCGGTGGGGTTCTGCCGTTCTCTCCTCCTGGGCGGTGGGGTTCTGGCGTTCTCTCCTCCTGGGCGGTGGGGTTCTGGCGTTCTCTCCTCCTGGGCGGTGGGGTTCTGGCGTTCTCTCCTCCTGGGCGGTGGGGTTCTGGCGTTCTCTCCTCCTGGGCGGTGGGGTTCTGGCGTTCTCTCCTCCTGGGTGGTGGGGCTCTGGTGTTCTCTCCTCCTGGATGGTTGGGTTCTGGTGTCCTCTTCTCATGGCGTGCAGAGACATAGATCCCTTCTTGCTGTCTCCTCACAGAAGAGAGAGAACAAGCTCTCCAGTCTCTTTCTCTTCTTATAAGAAAACCAATTCCATCATATGGGCTCCTTCCTAACAACATCCTCGAAACCTAATTACCTCCAAAAGGCCCCACCTTCAAATACCATTACATTTAGGTTAGGACTTCAACATATGAACTTTGGGGAAACATATTCAGTCCTTAAACACAATCCCAAACAAAAGAAAACCATGAAAGACATGAAACCAAAATAATAGAAATAATAATGAAACCAAAATAATGGAGAATTGAACAAATCATCGGTTCAATTCTCTATTGTTTTTAGATATCAAGGTCCTATCAAGAGGAAAACATGGCTAAGGGAGAAATGAAATGGGAAGATGAAGGGCCCACTAGAAAGTCTCTTTTTTCCCAAAGATAAAAATTACCATCTTGCCAGTAAAGTTTGTGTTGAGGGGTTTTGGTTTCACTTATATTCACCTTGAATAAATAATGAAAGCAACAGAGACGTCCTGGAACAGTAGGAAAGGTAGGAGCTGTGAGTCATCCCGAATTGAATGTGAATTCCATGCTTTCACTTTCCAGTTTAATGACCTTGGGTGAATCCCTTTTAATCTCTTTAAGCCTTTCCTCCTCATCTGCAAAAATGAAAATCATAATTTCTTCATTAAGAACTATTGTAAGGATTACATGAGTGATTGTGTGTGGAAATGCTTGCTGTGCCACTTGGCACAGATGAGACATTTGTTAAACATTTCTTTGTTCTGCCTTCTCGATGGGCTTTTCTTTTTCAAAACCAATTACCTTCTAACCAGCACTGCATTAGAAAAAAAGTTCTCATTGAAAGCCCCAATCATTGGTAAAAAGAAGCTTTTACCTGAAATCTCTATATGAAGAAATTAAATTCTTAACAAATGTTAACAGTGTAATTAACAATTGCCTTTCAAACATGGGGCAGGTGAACAAGTCTTGCTTCTCACATTCAATATCTACTCCGTGCTCTCAGAATGAATCATTAGGTTTTACACCTACATGCAAAACCAAGATCGGACTAAAGCCAACTAATATTTTTCAAGAGCACAACTGTTGATTCTAAAGGCACAGCGTAGTACATTTGCCATCAAAACTCCCTTGTAAGCTTAATCCATCCTCTAGTAAAAAGTACAAGGTACGGACTGACCACCGTTTCCCTCAGTTTTCTTGATAGCTAGATGTCAATCCGGTCATTACAACAGAGAGCTATCACAACCCTCTCATTTACAAATAAAGACACTGCCACTCCAAGGACTAGAAGCCACTTCTGACCCTCAGTTCACTGTGCAGTTTATCATATCACTAAGTCCCTTCTGCGAGCAGCCTTGAATCCTTTCTGTCAATTCAGAGACGGGAAGGAACAGCATAGTATGGTATCGTAGATACTGTGGATTGGCACTCAACATCCATTTCTTCTTCTTGTAGTGAAGTGTTTTTTCAAACTGCCAGTTATCATCCATTAGTCCATCAGAAAATTAACTTAGTGGATCAAGACCAGAATTTCTTTTTCTTTTCTTTTTTTTTTTTTTTTTTGAGACAGAGTCTTGTTCTATTGCCCATGCTATGGTTCAATGTCATGATCTCAGCTCACCGCAACCTCCGTCTCCCAGGTTCAAGCGATTCTCCTGCCTCAGCCTCCTGAGTAGCTTGGATTACAGGAGCCTGCCACTGCATCTGGCTAATTTTTGTATTATTAGTTGAGACAGGGTTTCACCATCTTGGCCAGGCTGGACTTGGACTCCTGACCTCGTGATCCACCCACCTCAACCTCCCAGAGTGCTGGGATTACAGGTGTGAGCCACCACACCTGGCCAAGACCAGCTTTTCTTAATGGAATGGAATAGCATAGGATAGCCTAGCACTGCTCAGCATTGACTAGAACTGAAACCATTAGGGTGCCTCACACTGTCTTGTGAATCTTTTGTTTCAGGTAGTCGTGTATGTGACTGTGTGTATGGATGAGGGAAATGAATTCTACAGTAGAATACATCAGAAAGTTTGGAAAACACTCTTCCAGCATGCCTTTCTGTTCCTCCATCATTGGGAAGCTGAATACTCTGCTTTCAGGAATTCCTTGAGAAAGGATTCCAGATGTGATTTGGATTTGGCCAGTCAGATGCTCAAGTGTGAGATGTGGATGATGCCAGTGGTCACACATCTACTGCCACAGCTATTTCTGTTGGCAAACCTGTGATGGATGCTCTCAGTCTCCTGTGGCAGCATTAGCAGAGGATGCAGAATATGGTCACTAGATTTATGTTTCCTGAGAGGCAGGGTAAAAGGCACACATTTTCTGTTCCAGATAGCAGCAGGTGCAGTAGGGTTCTAGAATTAGCAGTAAGAGGGAAAGCACCCTGAAAGTGGTGGCTTCAGGATTAGGGTTGCATCAATGCAATTCTGCATCTACCTGCTTTCTGATTGCAGACGTAGCTCTTGGTGGTTTAGCTCTGTGGTGAGCCTTTGGGAATTTCTATGGAAAGCTCAACCTCAGGTTTATTTCTTCAGCCCTCACATGATTCTGTAAGCTACCTAGTACACTATAATAAACCCCTTCTTAGGCCGGGCGAGGTGGCTCATGCCTGTAATCCCAGCACTTAGGGAGGCTGAGGCAGGTGGTCATCTGAGTCTGCAGATTGAGACCAGCCCAACCATTATGGTGAAACCCTGTCTCTACTAAAAACACAAAATTAGCCAGGCATGGTGGTGCATTCTCATAATCACAGCTACTTGGGAGGCTGAGGCAGGAGAATCACTTGAACCCGGGAGGTATAGGTTGTGGTGAGCCAAGATCATGCCATTGCACTCCAGGTTGGGCAACAAGAGTGTAACTCCATCTCAACAAATAAATAAATGAATATCCTTTATTGCTTAAGCCACTAGGAGTAGCACCTATTTTGGTACTGTACCCTGTTGCAATTAACAGGGAAGAAAAAAATGAATATTTTTCTGGTACTCAACATTATACTGGAACCCAGATATAAATTTCTATTGGATAATTCTGAAAAGAAGCTGAAAACTGAACACAGATATTTTGGGGTTTGCTTTGTTGTTTTTGGTTTCTGTGAGTCCTCTAGCACCAAGTGATCAAAAAATACTTATGACTGACAGACTGAGAAAACCACATGATGGGAAGTCACAAAAATGGCTTAGTATCTTCATAACCAGTTGCAAGGAGAAGGAATGAATCTGTTGTAGGTTTTCTAGAAGACTCTGAAATGGAGAGTTGGATGCAGAAGGTTAATTGAATTGCACACTCAGGAGCCAAACCTGCAAGAAAGTAAAAGAGCAGGGTGGGTAGAGGGAGTCACTGCCCTGACATGCAGTTGCAGCAGAGGCCAGAGCCAACCTTATGAGAAAGGAGGGGTTTGGAAGCTGAGATGACCCTTCAGAGTGGTCCTGCATGGAGGGAAAAGGGCCTTGTCTATGTACCCCTTCATTGGCTAGTCACTGGATGAGAGTTGCCCTCAGAAAGAGTCTGCGACCCAGGAGATGATAGCATGCACTTCTTAGCATAGACTAGAACTGAAACCAACCATCAGGGTGCCTCACACTGTCTTGTGAATTTTTTATTTCAGGTAGACATGTATGTGACTGTGTGTATGTGCACAGGAAATGAATTCTACAGTAGAATGTGTCAGAAAGTTTGGAAACACTTGCCCTTCATTCAAGGGCAAGTCCTTGGAAGGGACCCAGGTGTGGCTTGGACCAACAGCTCTGGGCAGCTGGAGAACGAGTGCTTCAGTCCTACACCAGGACTGGGGTACACCATAACGTCTGCTGCTGAGCGCAGACGTGCACTCCTCTTTATCATATCCTTATAGCTTCCCAAATGCCTTGGGAAGACATTCACAGTCCTGCAGAAAAACTAGAAAGGTGTGTTCTGAGTGTATAAATGACTTTCAGCATGATAGCAACAACAAAACCCCTCTTCCTCTTAGCAATACTCTCAGCTAAGCCTGATTTTCTAATAGAACGTAGTTTGAGTCTGGAGCCAGAGATCATGAGTCTGGGCTTTGTTTCTGTTTTCAATTTCCAGATCAATAGTGGGTGCAATCTCTTCATTTATATTTATTGGCCATTATCACTTGAGTAGTGGCATTGTTTTCATGCTACCTCTTCCCTACTTTCTGCTAGGTCAAGAATTAACTACAAGATTACCCAAGGGATTGTAGAGAAAGTAGCTTTGTGAAATGAAAAGTTCATGGGACCAGGAGTTAGGAAATCTGGGCCTAGTCTCTCTCTCTCTCTCTTTCTTCATTTTCTAGGAATAACCATGCCTGCCTTATCAGAATTATTGTGTAGATCAAAAAAAGTAATGTACATGAAAACATTGTAGTAAGAGTTAGAATACATCTGCAAGCTATTATTATTATCTTCCCACTTTATAATTATGTAAATAATTATGCATTGAGAATCCATTCAAATCTCTACACAGACGATGGTTAAAAGTCCTGGTCCATAAAGAAAGGAGGATCCAATCCACCCAAATATTCAAACTCCATTCCATCAGTTGACTCAGTCAGACGTTCAACAAATGCTCACCAACTATGGGGCAAGCACTAGACATGTGATAAACAAGCCTACAGGAGGCAGCGTGGCTCAACGTGAGCAATGTGAACCCTGAAGTAACACAGTGTAGCTTTCTACTTTAGCTTAGGTAACTGTAACCTTCATTTCTCTGAGTCTCAGTGTTTCTTTGTCCATGAAAGGTGATGCTACCATGAAAAACTGTAAATAAGCATTGGTTGAGCTACCCACATGATGTCATGGAAACCCCCAGTTGAGTTACCTACCCCAGCCCTGGGATATCAGAGAAAATATCTTGTGCCTTCAAACTGAGTCCCTCAGAATAAGCAGGAATTAGTCAAGGGAAGGGAGGAAAGGTAGTCCAAAAGGTCAGCAGTTGCAAAGCCCGGTAGGTGAGAAAGCACTGGAGAAGCTGCTGAAGTCGTTTTCTAGAAAGTGTGGCATTCCTGGGAAACAAGAAGTGGAGAATCCATGCTCCGTACCAGCAAGGCTGACTTCACCCAGAGAGCAGCAGAAACAATTGAGGTGCACAGAGCAAGGAGTCATGGGATCATATTTGGATTTTTAAAAACGGGTTACTCTGACTACAGTGGAGAGGGAGGGAACAATCCCTAGTTCCAGGAACACCAAAGTGGAGGCTGGGTGAGTGAGAAATGATGGGGTGTGAACTACAGTGGTGTTAATGTGGAAGAAAAGAGGGGGAAAGGGGGTACAGACAGGACTTTGTGACTTATCAGTTGTAGGAGGGAGAGAGAGGGAAAAGTCACGGTGCCCTCCCAGTGTTCTGACTTGGATATCTGAGCAGATGCTAGGCCATTCACTGGGACAGGGAGCCCAGGAGAGAAGTAGGTTACAGAGGCATGTGGAGATACGGGAGAAGACAATGGAGGCAGAAATTATGAACTCAGCGTTGCATATGTTGAGTTTGAGATGCCGCAGAACATGATGGCATTCCCTAAATACGTGTGTCATCCAGGCTGTAAGGTATGCACCTTATGTACATAAGGTCCCTGCACCTTACACTTGCTGAGTCCTTACAAGAACTCCATGAGGTAAATGCTCTTCTTATTCCTATGGTCGTCCTGAAGCACACGAGGTTCAAAGATATTAAACAACAAGTCCAGGTCACTCGGCAGAGCCTGATTTTGGACCCAAGTCTCTTTTGCTCAATTGCCACATGTGTCTCCTCCATAGCATCCTACTGCATACATGGGTATGAAGATTGGGACAGGGATCTCATCTAGAGAAATAAAGATGGACATCATCGTGACATAAATGATCCTTACAGCCACCAGAATAGGTGGAACTGGTTAGTGATACCTGCTACAAGAATGGCATTAGCTAATGTGCAATGACTAGTCCTTATGTGCCAGGGTATTTTCTAAATGCTTTGCATTATTCAATTCTTACAACAAGCTTATAAGGTAATGTATTCATTTCCTAAGGCTGTCATAGAAAGGTTCTACAAACTGAGTGGTTTAAGCAAAAATTCATTGTCTTATAGTTCCAGAGACCAAGAAGTTGGCAGAGCTGGCTCCTTCTGAGGATTGTGAAGACAAATCCGATCCAGGTTCTCTCCTGACTTTTGGTGGTTTGCTGGTAATTTTTGGCATTTTTTGGCTTGTAGATGCATCATCCCAATTTCTACCTTTGTCTTTACATGGCATTCTCGCCATGTATGTGTCTGTGTCCAAATTTCCCTTTAATAAGGACACCAGTCATCATGGATTAGGGCCCACCCAAATGACCTCATCTTAACTTGATCATCTGCAGAGACCTTATTTCCAAGTAAGGTGACATTCACAGGTACTATGGATTAGAACTTCAACATTGTTGGGGAAGACAGAATTCAACCCAGAACAGGTAGATATCACTTCAGTTTTACAGATAAGGAACTGAGATACAGGAAGACAAGTAACATGCCTGAAGTCACAGGGCTGAAGCACCGAAAGATGTTTAAAGTGTGAAGAAGGGGGACCTAGGACGGCCCCCCATGGAATGCCCACATCCAAGAGCCTACACCCTACTTTGTGACCACAGTACACTGGACCTGGAACGGGTGCCTGATCCAAGGACAGCACATCTACAGGACTGCCACCGGCCTACACGTTGACATTTGCGTGTCAAGGTGCAACATGACCAATTGAAAAAGTGCTGTTCAACAGAGGTGTCTTATGTGGAAGAGTGACTATGAAACCAATCAGGTTCTCCCTCTGGGGAAGAGACACAGAGAGAAAGAACAAGAGCAGTCAATGGTAGGTGCAGAATAGCAAGACACAGAAAAACCAGGAAGCATCAGAAAACTTGAGCGAGAAGCAGCCCAAAGTAAGCGGAAGCTGAAGCCAAACGCAGAGAGAAGAGCAGAGAGATGATGATGAGTATTGGCTAATGCAGCTGGAGCAACAGCAGAGAGAAGGTCAGTCCTCATGGGATCAAAGAAATCTTGGATTTATGGCACAGATGATAAGAGAACCCAGCCAGGGGAGCCGCTCTGTCCCTCGCATGTTGCCCTCCAGTTCTCGGACTGTCAACTACATTCTAGTTTTTAGGACATACGGTTGTCCTTCATTGAGTTCTGACTGAAGTCAAGATTCCCACCTACAGTTAACCTTGCATCAGTTTCTCATTTCATTTGGGTTTCTTATCATCCTAAAATTTTCTAACTCACATACTCAGAGAAGTGGGAGGAGAACAAGTTGAATATCAATCGTGGAAGCTAATGGAGGAGAATGTTTCAAAAGGGAAATGGGGTCAATTGTATCAAATGTTACAGAAAGATTGTGTAAGAGATAAGCACTTTATTTTTTATTATTATTATTTTATGATCTGGGGTACATATTGCAGGGTGCACAGATTTGTTATGTAGGTAAACTTGTGCCATAGTGTTTGCTGCACCTTTCAACCCATCACTTAGGTATTAAGCCTGGCATGCATTAGCTATTTTTCCTGATGTTCTTCACACCCCCCATCCCCCAGTAGGCCCCAGTGTGTGTTGTTCCCCTCCCTATGTCCATGTGTTCTCATCATTCAGCTCCAACTTGTAAGTGAGAACATGCAGCGTTTAGTTTTCTGTTCTAGTGCTAATTTGCTAAGGATGATGGCCTCCAGTTCCATCCATGTCCCTGAAAAAAAACATGATCTCACTCCTTTTTATGGTGGCATAGTATTCCATGGTATATATGCACCACGTTTTCTTTATCCAGGTCATCACTGATGGGCAGTTGCGTTGATGCCATGTCTTTGAAGATAAGCGCTTTAAAACTAACACAGATTTGCTAACAAAAATGAGAACACTGAAAGAATGAAGACAAAATCCAGGGTGAATGGAGGATGGCATGAATAAAAGATGAGACCAGAAAGACAGCATACACAGGACACTTCCAAGGGGCTCAGCTGGGGAGAGGAAGAAGGAGGTAGGGCTTTAAGGAAAAGTTGCTGTGTAGTAGAAAGAATGATGTCTTTAAGGTGAGAGAGATTTGGACATATTTAAATGCTGATGGAAATAAGCTGTTTATGAAGGTGAGGTTGACAACACTGGAAAGAGAGGGAAACAATTGATGGGCTAAGTTCCTGAGGATGCAAGTGCCCAGGTAGAGGAAATAGCCTGAGACAGGGAGAGGAAAGGAGATAAGGGTGGGTGTGGACACATATAAGGCTGTATTAGGATGTGATGTTGAAGTAATGGCTTCTATTTGCTGGGTGAAATAGAAGATGAGATTGGCTGCCTAGGGTGAAGAGGGAAGAGACAGGATAAGAGCCTTGAGGGGAAAAAAAAGAATATTTGCAAAAATTATTTTGGAAAATGATAGTGAAATCTAACAGGGAAAACAGTGAAGCTTTACCAGTTAGGATAGAAGGCTCAGATGAGATCAAAAACCATGAATTTGGGATGCCACTTAGCTGTGATTTCATGTGATTTTCTCCAGCTTCATTCAGTGGGGCAGGAAAAGCAGCAGAAACATTGGTAGTTGGGAGTAATTCAAAGTTGAGAACAGAAGGGCAAGGGAATAAGGAGTTAAATGTGTTAGGAAGAGAATGATTGAAGAAATGAACCTTAATATCTAGGCTGGCTCCAGATGGAATGAGGATGGGCAAGACAGGGAGGGAGAAAATAGGAGGACCAGGGAAACACAAGGGCTCAAAGGCTCAAAGCACAGCTGCTTGAGAGTAAGAGATAAAGGTCTGGGATGATAAGAGGTTGTGGAGCTTTTAAGTTAAGAGGTGCATACGTTCTAGGTGTTACACAGTCCTGACAGGCCACATGTCACAGGTGTGTGTGTGTGTGTGTGTGTGTGTGTGTGCCTGACCAGCTGCCCTTCCTTTGGGGAACTTTCTCTTTGTCATTACACGTGGTTTTGGTTGGTTGAACAGGGAATCTTAGAGCCTCACCTGACCCCAGTCTCACTAGCAGTGGTTGGCATGGGATGCAGGCTGGTGAGTGAGTTCATCCACCTGGCTACAGTGATTGGTTCAAGGATAGGTATATCACCCAGAAGAGATGATCAGGCTCTCCACTAATATTTTTGGCATGGACACTTGGAGACAGGGGATGTCTCTTTTTCATTTTGGTTTGTCTTTCACCCAGGATGGTCTTGAACTCCTGAGCTCAACCAATCCACCCTACTCAGCCTTTCAAAGTGTTGGGATTACAAGTGTGAGCCACGTGCCTGGCCACATGAGTTGTAAAAATCGTGCAACTGCTTGTGATCATCTATTCTGGTAGCGTGGAGGAACCCATGTGGGGGAGGAAAAAGTCAGACCAACATGCAAAGACAAGCAAAATCAAGTCAAGATGAGAGACGGGTAGAAGCAGAAAAAATCCAGACGCCAGTTCTGAATCCCTGGATCTAACCAGGCTGAAGCTAGTCTACCCCTGAATCTTTCAAGCGAGCCTCCAAAATTCTCCTTTCAGCTAAGGTAATCTAAATTGGATTACTATCAACTGCAATCTAGGATGTGAGTGGCTGAAACAAAAGGAGGTAAAAGTATGAGCAATGACAAGGCCAAGGAACTGAAGATAGGACGCTCCATGAGTTGGCCTTATGGGCATTAAAGCTACCAAGATGAAGGCAGCACCCGGTGGGGGCATCGAAGATATCTATGAACTATTTGCAAAAGCCTTAAGCAAGGAGAATAGATAGGCTTTTAGTAGGTAACCACAATGAGGTCTAGAAGAAAGTTAGCCATATAACCGCTAGCAGGAGCCTCAAAAGAACCATGTTTTTATACAAAGGCAAAGGAATACAGTACAAAAGCACACAGTGGAAAGAGAAGCATACAGACTCCACTTGCTAATGAGAAGCTAAGTGTACAATAATGTGGGTACAATCACTACTGCATCAACTGGCTGAGAGGTTCCAAGCCAAAGGTTACATAACCATGAAATGCTTCCCCAATGAAAATGAGACTCCAATTCTGAGTCGTATTATGACAATATCAATCATGTAGACTTCTTTCACAGCTTCAGCTGCCACCCCGGACAGTGAATCACTAGCTCTTCATCTGTAAAATAGACCATAAGGTAAACCAGAAATGTTAGATGGGTCAAGCTTAAATTGTTTTCTCTGCGATATGTTTATGCATATATTTAGATGCAGTGACCAGAATAATAACCCCAGTAGCAAATGTTACTCAAGTGAATTTGATAGAAGAGTTAATATTAAATATTTTAAAGCCTTATGTAAAAATCATATCATCCTAGTGCATTTTATTGGACAACATAAAACATACATGAATATTATAGAAGAACAAAATATAACCTAAAAATTCAAAGCTGGCCTGCCAACTCTGCAATGATTGCCACAAAGGAAAATTCAACAACCAATTGATATTTTAACAAGGAAAAAAAATGGCTTTATTAAAAGATTTTTCAATTTGTCCAAGTGACAAACACTTAATGTGTATATGGAGTGTATACATGCACAGAATTTGTTTTTCCCATGTCATATACCCTTTTCACTAGAAGCCCCTAAAGATCATATTCAAACATTATTCACTATTTCTCTGTATAAGATCATTGTATATACACGAGTCACACAGCAGAAATATTATATAAACATGTATTTGGATAAATGGAATTTAATCTCATTTAATAAACAGAAAGTACAGTACTAACCACTATGGATTATTTTTAGTCTCTTACATGACTCTTGATATATAATTAATGATACTAAATCAATAATAAAAATATATGTTTAATGTTTTTAAAATATTTAAAGTATCTTTGAATGGTGTAGAAAATGAATTTCCCTAGAAACTAAATCAAGTTTATTAAAGATTATATTTGGAAAATGAAAACAAAGAAAATGTACAAAAGCAACCTACTCTCATACACCCACAGCCATCCATGATCGCATTTATGGGTGCATGATTCAGGGTGGAGCAGAGCCACCCAAGCTCCAAGAGCCTCCAGAGACCCAGTGAAGTCACTTCCTCCACTCAAGGGGATTTTGGATCCAAAACAGCAGCCATTACTATATCTTTAGAGCATACGAAAAAGGGTTGGTGGGGAAAGCTGTAGGCCTCCCCTGGAGAAAATTCAAGACTCTCCTGCCTCTGGCCAGCCTAGCGACCGCAACCAGGGCTGCTCAGGTGTGTTTACTCAGATGCAAAATGCTACTCACACTGCCCTTGTACAGAAAGAAGAAAGCCAGGCAGGGATTCCCACCCTGAAGCAAAGCCGGGTCACTCTCCATCTGTGAGGTCTGTCCTCTCAAATCAGTAGGTGTCAAACTCATTTGCTTTCTCTTAGGTATTTCCTTTTTTTTTTTGGTGCATTATTCATTCTAGATTTATTGGTAGTTTTCCTAAAAGAGGATCATCACTGTTTTTTCCCATTTTATCACTTATTTTCTGCAGCACTATGGATTCTCGGATTTTTACTTATTTAAAGTATAACTATCAGTGCATTTGTCAAGCTTAAATAATTAAAAATATTTTAATATAATCTAGTACTTAGTCCTCATTCAAATTTTTACAAGGATTGCAAGAATCAAGATCCAATCTATTTTTGATCCTTGCAACTGATTGTTTCATCTATTTCATTTCTTTTAGTCTAGAAGAAAGAAGCCAATAATTGGTTTATGACTTTGACTTTTTCTTTTCTTTGAGACAGTGTCTCGATCTGTTGCCCAGGCTGGAGTGCAGTGGCATGATCTTAGTTCACTGCAACCTCCCTCTCCTGGGTTCAAGCAATTCTCATGTCTCAGCCTGCCGAGTAGCTGGGATTACAGGTGCGTGCCATCACACTGGGCTTGTTTTTGTACTGTTTGTACAGACAGGATTTTGCCACATTAGTTAGCCAGGCTGACTTTGACTTTTTGATGACTTGTAAATGGTTGGTTGTGTATGTTTCATTTTCTCCTAATGTTTGGGTGCACCAGATCTATTTTTTCCCTTTCCTTTAATTTCATGCTAGAGCTTCTTCTAAGGACAATAAAAAAAAAATACATCTTATATAACAGAAATAAGATAAATTGTCCAAAAGAGTACCACATTTTTCTCAGTGAAATTAGAAATAGGATTCCCTGAAAAATATTTTTAAAATAGAAATTTAAATTGAAAACAGAAGTGACATGAATTCATAATAAAATCCTGATCTTGAAAAGGTACCATTGCTGTGGGTGCATTGGATAGATTGGCGAATGACTGTATAGGGTTTCTTCATCTTATAGCGTTGGGCTCACGTTAAAGCTTTCCATTTTAAAGGACTGAGATCAGCCTTGTAAAACATTAACAATTACCACCAGCTGTAATCTGGTAGCAACATTTGCAACAGGCAAGTTTCTTACGGGACCTCAGACCTATGTATATTTTATCCAAATGAATTAAGTGGATTGCTTTTTGAAGAAATCATATAGCTTACACTTACAAATCTGTCACTTTTGGACGTTAACTTTTTTTCTGAGACGCAGTCTTAATCTGTCACCCAGGCTGGAATGCAATGGCACAACCTTGGCTCACTGCAACCTCCACCTCCCGGGTTCAAGCAATTCTCCTGCCTTAGCCTCCCGAGTAGCTGGGATTACAGGTGCACGCCACCATGCCCCGCTAATTATTGTACTTTTAGTAGAGATGGGGTCTTACCATGTTGGCCAGGCTGGTCTCAAACTCCTGACCTCAAATGATATGCCCGCCTTGGCCTCCCAAACTGCTGGGACTGCAGGCATAACCCAACATGCCCAGCCCGGACCGGACATTAACTCTTGATGACAGGGGTATTTTCCTTTCAATATGCAAACAATTCCCACCAGCATCCTAGAGATTCAGGAGAAACCGAGTCTGTGTAGCAGAAAAGGAATGGCCTTTGAGGCATGACCAATGAGTTGTCCATCCTGGTGTCACCAGTACCCAACTACAACCTTGGATCAATAACTCCATGTCTGAGCCCCAGAAAGGTTGTAAAATAAAATACTTGTCACAGCTTTTCTACATGGTTATTATGAGAACAAGATTGGCTAGTAAAGCCCCTGACTTAGAATAGATACCCCACAATGTCAGTTCCCTACTCTTATTTCCCAATCTAACTCATGTAATCTGGTGGAATTCTTCTGGGTCCTAAAATGCTGGTAAATGAAATAATAGGTGTTTTTAATGCAGAATGTTTATCTAAGGCTAACACCTTTGTGAGTGATGCATTCGCACTATATCATCAAAGCGCACAATATTCATAAACTAATCTAATCTCAGAGACATGACGAAATTGTGAAATTGGGAATTGTGTCCCATGTCTTTTGGCCACTTCTCTGAAGAGATACAGTGTTCAATGAAGAAGCTGCAAATGGCCTTGTGGGTGCCTATCTTGCCTGGCAGTCACGTCTTTGAGGCAGGCGCAGGTAACAAACCAACGCCGATGTGAATGAATCAGTCTTTCAAGACACTTGATGATTTCATAGTCAGGAAGAGCAAGGCTGGTCACGTTCAAGCCTAGCATCTGGGACACCACCTCCCTGAAGTCTGCCAGCTGTAATATCAAACGGAAACTCATTAACTGGGAAAACAAAATGTATCAACTACTGCTGAGCCGAATGCAACAAACAGACCAAAAAACCTGTAGAAAACCCAGGTTTGCATGAGGTAGGGAAATTATCTACCCTCTTCATAGTTCTCTCACTTATAAAATACCAGGTTACAGATGAGTCCCATCAACTGCCAACCTTCAGAGATTTCACAACCACTTTTCTGATAAGCCAACTGATGTGGTATTGGCTACTGAGTCAAGAATCCCAGTTAGGTAACCATGAATGAGACCCTGACCTCACTAAGATTTCATTTTCCCAATTCCAGGTTGGGATTAGCCATACACCTAGCTCAGAAGGCCGTTCTGAAATTCAGATCAAATGAAATGGTGACTGTGTGTGTGCTCTGCAAACTAGGAAGAACTAAGCAAATGTTGGTGGGGTTGTGTCAAAGGATGGTAAACATGCTTTGGGATTTTAGCTGGCTGATAACCTCTTAAACTAAAAAAAAAAAGGAAAGAAAAAATAGCAAGAAAGTATATGCTAATGAAACCAGGAGGACTTCTAAATTACTATCAAGTCATATCACACAGATTGCCACTTCACAAGCCATTCTGTGGGACTGCTCTGGGACTTCCATTTGTCCCTTGAAGAAAGAAAAGTGGGGGGCTGGGAACAATGGTTGAAATATGCCTCATACCCCTTCAAATTCTCATAGGCTGGTTTCTGTGGTTCTAGGTTAATGCAAAATCAGATAAATCAGGGCATCTGGCCAACACCTCATTAAAGGCACCCTCCATTTTAGGAAAGGGTTGCTCCAACATCCAAGAGAATGCCACCCAAACAGTCCCACCCCAGGCTCATTGGCTCTGCAACCTCCTTCTCTTGCAGAGTCCAATTTGGGAATGGTGACATTTTCTCCAGATGTTATGGTTTGAATTTTATGACCCCTCAAAATTCTTATGTTGAAATCTAACGACCAATGTGAAGATATTAGGAGGTGGGGCCTTTGGTGGGTGATTAAATCATGAGGGTGGAGCCCTCATGAATAAGATTAGCGCCTTTATAAAAGAGGCCCTGGAAAGCCACCTTGCTCCTTCTACCACATGAGGACACAGCGAGAAGGGGCGGCTCTGAACCAGGAAGCTCACCAGACACCTTGATCTTGGACTTCTCAGCCTCCAGAACTGTGAGAAAGAAATTTCTGTTATTTATAAGCCACCCAGTAGATGGTACTTTGTTATAGCAGCCTGAAAGGACTAAGACACCAACCTAGTCTCCCTGATGAAAAAGTAAAGTTTCTCTCAGACTTCCACCTTTCCGATGTGGCCAAAGCTTTCAATTCCGAAGCGGTTTCCTTTCTGAGAACGTTCATTGTGTCATTTGGCTTTCCCCACCTCGGCCTGACACATGAACCAAAACAGAGGCAGCCAAAGCGGGGCGGGGGGGGAATATCCTAGGATCAGAGTCCATTCTATGCCCTTTTGAGCTTCAAAAGAAGAAAGAAACAAAAGCCAAAAAGCAATGGAGGTCAAGCTGCCCGGTACACGTTTCTTTATGCCTGACCTCCTGATGGACTCACTAGATAAAATGCTCCTCCTTGTAGCCAGCAAGCAAATGAGTACTTTTTTATGGCTTACATCTGTGCCTGGTTGGCCATCAAGTCTGGGTGCCACTGTTTGAGATTTGGGGCTGTTTCCTGCAACTGATCTCTGCTGCAGATAAGGCTTCCCTCCTGAGGCCAGAGCCCTGGTTAACGTTAAGAGCTCTGCAATGATGCAAACTTCAGAGGCGATCACCTAACTTAAAAAAACCTCCCCAGAACCAGAACCTGTTTTTTCACCAGAACCCTTCCGTTGCTTGAATAAGAACGTCTTTTCCTTTCCTGCAGTTTGTGCCATGAAAATGTGAATAATTTTTCTTAGAGGGGTGAATCAGAATGGTTACTTGAATGCCAAAAAGATGCTGGGGAAGGTGGATATGTTGAAAAGATACGAAAGCTTTGTTAATTGCTTTGAATAAATATGTGAATAGTTCTCACTTTGGGAGCACGTGTTAACATTGGAAGCTTAGAGAAGATTAGCATGTGCCTTGTGAAAGGATGACACACAAATTCATGAAAACAGTCCATTGTTTTAAATGAATAATTATTAATATCAAGTTCTTGAATTGTCCTGTCATTTCCTAAACAAGAAGAAAATCTTCCTAGATCTGGTTTCATCACCAGATTTAGACCCACCTGCTTTTCTCTCTTTTCTGCCTCTTCCAGAGATTTTTTTAGTGTCTTCATTTCACTGGTTACCACTTCTATCATGTTTCTGGCCCTTTCCTTATTCTCCTTAGCCTCATGTTCTGTGGCGTCCAGTTCTGACTTGACAGACATGAGCTTTTTCTCAGCTTTCTCCTTCATCTTCTCCAGCTGTTCTCTGGATTTGTTTAGATCTTCAATGGCTCTAGTCTGTTCCAAAGTTTTAATCTAGGAAGTCAAGACACTGCTGGTAACTACTGTTGTATTTACTTAGGAAAACTTTATAAACATGACAAATCAGAAGTCAATTTGCTTCATACCTTTTTTATGAATAAAGAATGGAATTCATCCCAAACAGTTACAGATCTTGCTAAGCATATGTACTGGACGAACATGTCTTAAGACAGTTATAATATAAACATATTAGAGTTCCCGGACTTGAAAAAAATCAATGAGATGAAACTGTAGACAGCATGATTCTGGGGTCAGATTTTAAAATTAATCCTGCTGGTATGTGCACACACACTCTATGGGCTCCAAAAGCAACTTCAACTTTCTGCCCCAATCAATGGGACTTTGCTGGTATATTAACAGTAGGAAGAGCAACATGTCTCCTCTGCTAATGCTGTATCCCTTGAGGATCCCACCTCAAAACCATCTCAGCAAGTCTTCACAACTGCTATGAGGAAGACATAGATAGGCACTTTTTCTGTTGAAGCATCTTCTAACTTTACCAATGAGTCTGGGAGGTAAACAGCTGCAACTGTGGGACGGAGTGATGTCTTTTTCAGAGAAACTGTCCCAAGATCTTAAAGCCAAAACACACAGTATGCTGGAGTGTGAGGCACATTCTCTGTATTTGCTTATTATTTAAGATTAGGCCAGAGCTGCTTACAAAAAGAATTTAAGGCTGAGTGTGGTGGCTCACGACTGTAATCCCAGCACTTTGGGAGACTGAGGTGGCCGGATCACCTGAGGTCAGGAGCTCAAGATCAGCCTGGGCAAGATGGTAAAACCTCATCTCTACTAAAAAAAAAAAAAAAAAAAAAAAAAAAGGAAAGAAAAGAAAATTACAAAAATTAGCCAGGCATTGTGGCAGGCACCTGTAGTCCCTGCTACTTGGGAGGCTGAGGCAGGAGAATCACTTGAACCTGGCAGGCAGAGGTTGCAGTGAGACAGGATCGTGCCAATGCATTACAGCCTGGGCCACAAAGCAAGACTCCATATCAAAAAAAAAAAAAAAGAATGAAATTCTGACACATACTACAACTGCAACATGGATGAACCTTGAAAACATGCTAAATGAAATAAGCCAGACACAAAAGGACTAATTCCACTTATATAAAGTCCATAGAATAGGCTAATTCATAGAAATTGTATGTAAAGTAGAAGTCACCAGGGGCTGGGGAAGAAGAGAAATGAGAGTTATTGTCTGATGGGCACAGAGTTTCAGTTTGAGATGATGAAAAAATTCTGGAAGTGGATAGTGATCATGGTTGTACAACATTGTGAATATACTTAACACCACTGAATTGCACACTTAATAATGGTTAAAATGATATATATTGTGTTGTTTTTATTTTACCACAGTAAAAAAAGGATTTGAAGCAACTTTACACAAACATAAATTGTTTTTGACTAATCATTAAATACAATACAAATGAGCTACAATTTAGTATCCACCAGGATGGCTAAAATAAAAAAGACAGACAATAACAAGTGTCAGCAAGGATGTGAGGAAACTAGAACTCTCATACACTACAGGTGGGAATGTAAAATGCTGTGGCTGCTGTGGAAAAGAGCTTGCCAGTTTTATAAATATTAAATATAGAACTACCATATGACCCATCAATTCCATTCCTAGGCATATGGGCAAGAAAATTGAAAACTTATGCCCACCCAAAAATTGTACACAAATGTTCACTGAAGCATTATTTATAATCACCAAAAAGTAGAAACAACCCAAATGCCATCAGCTGATGAATGGAAAAACGAAATGTGGTATAGCCATACAATGGAATATAATTCACCAGTGAAAAAGAATAGAGTACTGTGACATTCTACCACATGGGTGAACCTTGAAAACATCATGCTGAGGGAAAGAAGCCAATTGCAAAAAAACACATATTCTATTATCCCATTTATATGAAAGATCCAGAAAAGGCCAATGGCTAGTGGGAGAGCAGAATGGGGAGCCACCACTGATGGGTACAGGGTTTCTCTTAGAGGTGATGAAAATGTTCTGAAATATGATAGTGGTGCCTTTTCTGTATGTGCATATACTAAAAATATGAAATTTTACAGTTTTTTCTGAGACTCGGTCTTGCTGTCACCCAGACTGGAGTGCAGTGGCATGATCTCAGCTCATTGCAACCTCTGCTTTCTGGTTTCAAGCAATTCTTGTGCATCAGCTTCCCCAGTAACTGGGATTACAGGTGTGTACCACCATGCCCAGCTAATTTTTGTATTTTTTGTAGAGATGTGGTTTTGCCACGCTGGCCAGGCTGGTCTTGAACTCCCAGACTCAAGTGATCCTCTCACCTCAGCCTCCAAAATTGCTGAGAATACAGGCATAAGCCACTGCATCCAGCCTAAATTGTACACTATTAAGAAGTGAATTTTATGGTATATCAACTATATATTGATAAAGCTGTTATTTGAAAGTGCATTTACAATCAATCTCTTGAAAAGTATCAAAATTAATTACCTTGAAATAAATAAACATACACAATGACCAGTACAGCTCTAAATTTAGTTCTGAGCTTCCTGACAATTGAGATAAAGTGTTCAAGTATATTTTCAAAGAAAAAGTGTTATTTTGTGTTTTAGTCTTGTGGTTAAATCATTTTTTAAAATACATAAGAAAGTAACAGAATAACAGATACCAAATAATAAGCATTTGTTGTCTTCTCCCTTGCCTCCCATCCCTTCTTTCCTTTGGTTTTTTGTTTGCTTGTTTGTTTGTTTGTTTTTGTTTTTTTGAGATGAAGTCTTGCTCTGTCTCCCAGGCTGGAGTGCAGTGGCTCAATCTCAGCTCACTGCAACCTCTGCCTCCCAGATTTAAGCAGTTCTCTGACTCAGCCTCCAGAGTAGCTGGGATTATAGGTGCATGCCACCATGCGCAGCTAATTTTTGTATTTTTAGTAGAGATGGGGTTTCACCATCTTGGCCAGGCTGGTCTTGAACTCCTGACCTTGTGATTCACCCGTCTTGGCCTCCCAAAGTTCTGGGATTACAGGCATAAGCCACCGAACCCAGCCTGTCCCTTCTTTCCTAAGAAGAAAGGGTATTTTCTTGATGCATCTCCATTTATCTAATTGCTTCTAGGTAGAATTTGAGTAAAGGGGGAGATTGTCAGGAAGGAAGCAAGCCAGGGAGGGGAGGGGAGGGGAGGGGAGGGAGGGGAGGGGAGGGGAGGGGAGGGAGGGGAGGGGAAGGAGTCTATGCTAACTAGGCTGCAGGAAAGCCTTCTTGAAGAAAACTAGAATCATGCCAGTGGGAACTGTGAGAAGGCATTGGTGTTGTGCAGCAATGAATGAGAGATAAAGAGGGATGAGAATGTTACTGCCCCTGATGAGTGAAATCTCTTTGTATTTTTTTACTGATGATAATAAAACTGGCAACTCCCATTCAGTTGCTGAACTCCTGATTATGTATTGCTGAAGGGCTTTAGATGACTGTGACTTACACTGATAACATTTGGAGGCTACAATCAGAGATTGAAATCTCTCCCTACAGTTGGACTTAGAGTACATCTTCACCCTGGCTGAGTATCTGAATCATGGCACAAAGTAAGCCTGTTCTATACTCGGAAGGCTCTCACTATCCCACTGGAAAGTCTGAGGAATGAGAGCAACTGTTGTAACATTAGGACATGATCTAAAGGAGATGTGGCTGCTTGGGATATAGATGTCCAGATAGAAACAAATCAGATTTATACCATTTTGCATGACTTCACTAAATTGAGGAGACCTGTGTCAAACACCTGGTGAACTCATAAACTAGAAACCAGTTTTTACCTGCTATAACCCATAGAACTTATTAAGACACAAAGTTATTTTGCTATCATCTGAATGTTTGTGTCCTCCTAAATTCATATGTTGAAATTCTAACCCCCACAGTTATGATATTAAGAAGTGGGACCTCTGGAAGGTGATTAGGTTATGAAGGCGGAGCCATCATGAATGGGATTAGTGCTTTTATAGAAGAAGCCCCAGAGAGCTGCCTCACCCCTTCCACCATGTAAAAACAGCCAGAAGGCGTCATCTATGAACAAGGCTACATGCTCTCATCAGACATCAAATCTTCTGGCACCTGGATTTTTCACTTCCCAGCCTCTAGAACTATAAGAAATTTTTGTTGCTTATAAGCCCCCTGTTTGTGCTATTTTGTTATAGTACCCTTAATAGACTAAGATACCTTTCTAGACAGAGAGGAGATCAATGGCAGACATTCTCAGATAGGTTTGTAGCTATTGACCTGGCTCCATCCAAAGGAGATGAAATCCTTTGGAACTGACAGCTTCTATGAAACTTACCATCAAAAAGGCATAAGAACAACTGCTGCAGCTTCAGAGATATGCAGAAAATAAAATGTCAACAGCTGGGAAAAAAAATTCTAAGTGAGCAATGGAGCCAATGAAAAATGTCACCAGTAGAGCAGGCACCTGAGACAGGGCATGTCACCCCCTAAGTGCAGGTCTACAGGGGGAGACCTTGCAGACCATTTATGGATCCCAAGTTATCAAAACCCTTATTTGATTATAAACTTCACAGTAGATGTCAATATATCAGGGTATCGTCTCCATGTTAATGTCAGCATGTGCTGATTGTATTGTGGTCATGTCGAAGAATGCCCTGTTCGTAAGTGATATGTGGGAAAATATTTGGGGGTGAAGTGTCATGATGCTTCCTACTTATTTTCACATGCTTTGGCAAAAATAAAACATCTATCTCTCTCTCTCCAGGCAAAATATAGTAATCAGTAAAATACTAACAATCTATGTGAAGGGTTAAAGAGTATCCATCACACTATTCCTGCCATTTTCTACAGATAAGAAATTTTTCAAAACAATTGAATATTTTCAAAACAAGAAGCTGGGAAAGGGGATATATGGATCATGGATCCTACTAGTAGGAGTTTTTGAATATGAATGTATATGTATTTATAAGTTACATAAACACACTGCTTGAAATAAAATATTCTGTACACTCTTAAACATTTTACAAAATAGGGACATTTCATTAATTAAATAGCAGTTTTTAAAACAAAATGATCTTCCTTTAAGACAAAAAGATTCCCTTCACATACAAACTAACTCACTGCTACAAAGAAAATATGTGGCAAATGGTAAATTGCTGGGATTGGTATGTTGAATTTTAAATTTTGTATTTATAAAAGAAGAGATACATTCAGCCTGTCCATTCAGATTGGGAAAACATTTACAGCGGGCTCTCTACCAAAGGTGATAGAACACAGCTTGGAGGTCTAGAAGCTCATGAATCAAGTCCTAATGAGAAGAATTTGTTGCCAAGAATCTCTGCAAAATATGAGACTTTATCAGAATCCTCAGGGCTGCCTGAATCTTTGTTCCCAGGAAGCAAGAACAAGTAACGGAGCTCTGAGCCAGGCCACCAGCACAGAACAGGGAGCCAACAGTGGTGAAGAAAGCCTCAAACCCAACAGCAGATTCCTGAGAGTGGAGTGGGACTGAGCTGGTTTCTTAATCCTCCTAAGGGAACTGCTCAGACCCAGCTCAGAGTTCAGCAGAAACTGTGCCCCTAATTTTCATCCAGTGGGACAGAACTGGTCATAAACAAGATTGATGTGCTGTTCAGACTCTAGCAAGGGCAGAGAAGGTTCCAAGTGTGTTTTGCTATCATAAACACTGTATCTACTGTCTGCTTCCTTAAAAAAAAGAATTTTAAAATCCGGTGAACAATTCTCTCATGTTATAAGGGCCAAAGGCCCAGAAAGGAAAGATGATTAAATTTAAAAATGTGATGTGTTGGCTCCCTGAGAGGATCTACATTCTACAGCTGGAAGGTTTCAGGAAGCTGCATTGAAAACACCACCCAGTAGGAGCCAGGAACTGAGCACAGGCTCTCTGAATGAGATAGGACAGCAAAGTGGGAGAGTCTTTTGATGACCCAAATAGATGCTGTGTCCCTCTTTGAAGAGGACACAGAAATTTAACTAAGTAGAAAACATCATCAAGATGGTTGAGTAAGGCAACCAACTCTCATCTCCACCACACAGAAGGACCAAAACAACAAATAGATAAGCACATCTCACATAGCGTCTCTAGGGAGGAACACTGGAATTCAGCAAGCAAGTGGCAAAGACCTTCTGAGATGCAGAAACTCAGGAGGGCGGCATAGAAAGGAAAGAGAAGCAGTCAGCCAGGTTCCTCTTGGAGCCAAGAGAGACTCCCCATTGCAGGAAAAAGGTAAGTGGGAGATTCCCCAGCAGTCCACATGCACACCATAGACACCTGCCAACTTAGCTACCAGAGACCACAGACCTTAGAGGGCACAAGCCCAGTAGGAAGAGCTGTGTAGAGTCTAGGTGACCTCATTACACCCAAGAGGAAATTTATGCTCAGCCAAACTCACTTCCTGAGACCCTAAGTGCATGTCCCCAGAGCCTGATGGCCACCTACGCATGGCCTCCTGCCATAACCACTGGCAATCCATGCCCTGCTTCCAGTGGTGGGATCCCCCTCATCCCTGCATGTGTCACCCAAGGTCCAAGGACCAGCCTGCCAAGCATCTCCATCCCCAGCAAAGCCACATCACAGCCTCCACAACACACCACACCCTAGGCCACTGAAGTACTCACAGATGCCACCAACATTGATTACAGCTAAAGAAATCATACAGAGACTACACAACTGTACCCTCCCAGAACCAAAGCCAAAACACCCTTCCTAATCAACAATATAGGCCATATCTACAGGAAAAAGTCTTTCCCTACAAAAGCGGCTCCATAAAATTGGAAGAAGTGCTTGTTTCAACAGATGTACAGATACAAACATAGGGACACAAGACGCATGAAAAAAGCAAGTACACCTCTACAAGAACACAATAAATCTTCAGTAATAAATCCCAAAGAAAAGGACCTCTATGAAATGCTTGACAAAGAATTTAAATAATGGTCTTAGGGAAACTCAACAAAATAAAAGAGAACACAGATAGATAATTCAATAAAATAAGAAAAAAAATTACGATCTGAATAAGAAAGTCAGCGAAGACATAAAGAAAACCACGGTTAAATCTTGCAACTGAAGAATTCAATTAATAAAATTAAAAACATTATTGAGAGCTTCAACAATAGACTAGATCATGCAGAAAAATAATTTCTAAAGCTGAAAACAGGTCTCTTAAAATAACCCAGTCAAAAAAAGGAAAAATAATGAAGAACGTCTATGTGGCATAGAGACACCATTAAGTGAACAAGTTGCATTATTGGATGTTACGGAAGGAAAGGAAATCAAAAGGCATCAAAAACCTACTTAATGAAATACTAGTTGAAAATGTCCCAAATCTTGTGAGAGATATGGACAGACAGATACAGGAAGCTCTAAGATCCCCAAATAGGTTCTACCCAAAAAGGTCCTCTCTCAGATACATTATAGTCTATAAGTCAAAAGTGAAAGACAAAAAGAGAATTCTAAAAACAGCAAAGGAAAAGCATAAAGTCACATATCATATAAGTCACATATAATACACTGTTAATCCATCAGATTAATAGTGGATTTCTCAAATCTTACAGGTTAGGAGATAATGGGATTCAAAATGAAAAGGAAAAAATGCCTATCAGCAATACACAAAGTTATTCTTCAAAAAACAAAGATAAGTAAGTTTTTCCCAAACAGCAAAAACTGAAGGAACTCATCACCACTAGACAAGTCCAAGAAGAAATGTTTAGGAGACCTATATCTAGAAGCAAAAAATGATGTTTACCAGAATGAGAACACATGAAAGTTAAAATTCACTATTAAAGCAGATACACAAATGGGAAAGAGAAATGAATCAAATGTTATCACGACAGAAATCACCAAACTGCAAACTATGAAGATCATCAATAAGAGAGGAAAGAAAGAGCAAATGATACATAAAACAACCAGAAAACAATTACCAAAATGAAAGGAGTCAGTCCTCACTTACAAATAACAACCTTGAATGTAAATGGTTTAAATTCCTTATTTAAAAACTATAGCCTGAAAATACATTTACCTCCAAGGTCAACCCCTGTAGACCCATACTTAGTGGGTGGCATTTTTCTGTCTCAAGTGCCTGCTCTGCTGATGCCATCACAAACAAACGATAGAATGGCAGTAACAAGTTCTTACTTACCAGTAACAGCATTGAATGGAAATGGTCTAAGCTCTCCAATTAGTGGCTAAATGGATTTTTTTTTAACTCAGCTACATGCTACCTATAAGAAATTCACTTCACCTGTAAAGACACACATAGACTAAATGTGAAGAGATGGAAAAAGATATTTTAAGCAAACAAAAGCCAAAATCAAGCAGGACTAGCTATACTTATAGAAAACAAGCTGAATTTTAAGTAAGAGAAAGACCAAAAATGGTGATTGTATAATGATTAAAAGATCAACTCAACAAGAATTTATAACAATTGTAAATATATATATATATATATATATATATATCCAACACACCCAGATACGTAAAGCAAATATTGTTAGAGATAACAAGAGATAAATCCCATTATAACAATGGTTGAGGACTTCAACACCTCACATTCAGCATTGGACAGATCCTATAGACAGAAAATCAACAAAGAAGGCTTGGACATAAACTATACTATGGAACAATTTGACCTAATAGACATATACAGAATATTTCATTCAACCACCGCAGAATACATGCTCTTCTCATCAGCACATGGAACATTCTCCAGGATAAACCATACATTAGATCACAAAACAAGTCTCAACAAATTTTTTAAATAGAAATCATGTCACAAGTATCTTTTTAGACCACAGTGGACTAAAACTAGAAATCAATCACAAGAGAAACTTTGGAAATTGTACAAATACATGGAAATTAAACAACAGGCACCTGAGTGACCAATGGGGTCAAGGAAGAAATTAAGAAGAAAATTCCAAAAGTTCTTGAAACAAACAAAAATAGAAGCACAACATATTAAAACCCACGAGATACAGCAAAAGCAGTACTAAGAGAAAAGTTTATAGCAATAAATGCCTACCTCAAAAAGGTAGAAGGAGTTTCGGTTTCAAAATGGTGGCATAGGCTGGGAGCAGTGGCTCGTGCCTGTAATCCCAGCAGCTTGGGAGGCAGAGGTGAGTAGATCACCTGAAGGCAGGAGTTTGAGACCAGTCTGGCCAAAACGCCGAAACCCCATCTCTGCTAAAAATACAAAAGTTAGCCAGGCGTGATGACACGTACCTGTAATCCCAGCTATTTGGGAAGCTGAGGCAGGAGAATTGCTTGAATCCAGGGGGTGGAGGTTGCAGTGAGCCAAGATTGTGCCACTGCACTCCAGCCTAGGCAACAGAGTGAGACTCTTGCCAAAAAAAAAAAAAGGTGGCATAGAAGCAAACCAGTTGCACTGTTCCCCCTGAACCTTGAGATACGCAAAAGCAAATACATAGCATCAAGATTATCACCCAGAACAATAGCCTAGAACTTGAATATAAGGATGAGACAGATGCTAGAGCCACAGAGAAGTGAAAAAACTCTAAGCATAGAATAAGAGAATCAGATTCCATGGCCACGATTCCCCTCCCCGCAATCTAACCAAGGCCACAAGTGCAGAAAACCTCCCCCAACTCGTGGTTTCGGTAACAACGGAAAAAGTAAGATCAGGGTGAACAACCAACTTCCCCAACATCTTAAATTCCATGATAAGAGGTCAGTTCCTGCCTCAACACACAGAAAGCATCATGAGTGCCTGAAGGGAAAAATATCTCTGAGGACAGCCAGAGACAAATAGGGAGACAGCTTTTTACCTTGACCAAAAGAAATGCCAAATCAGAATGGCATCTGTTCAGCAGGACCACACTGTAGGAGGTATATTCCATACATCTCCTGGGTATGAACTCTAGCTAGCCTCCCACACTGCCAGAAGATCCCCTTTGGGACATTTCCCATTTGGAGTAGGCAATGCTCCAACCACTTAATAGAGCTGAGGCAAACACAGGCTTGAGGCATCATCATCAATCTATACATCAGTAGCATTCTACCATAATAAAGAATGAAATCTTCTTATTCACAGCATCATGCATGAGTCTAGAGGACATTATGCAAAGTGAAATAAGCCAGGCGCAAAAAGAGAAATACCACATATTCTCACTCATATGCAAAAGCTAAAAAAGTTGAGTGCATAGATGCAGAGAGTAGACTTGTGGTTATTAGAGGCTGGGAAGGATCGGGAAAGGGCAAAGGAAAAGGATGGATAATGGATACAGAATTACAGCTGGATGGAAGGAATAAGTTTTAGTTCTAAAGCACTATAGGGTGATTCTACTAACAATTTATTGTACATTTTCAAATAACTAGAAGATTTAGAATGTTTCCAACAAAAATAAATGATAAATATTTGAGACAATGGATAAGCTAATGACCTTGATGTGTTCGTTACACATTATATACATGCATCAAAATATCACTCTGTATCCCAAAAACATGTACAGTTATTATGTATCAACTAAAAATAAAATAAAGAAAAGGGTGTAACTAAGTAGAAATGTGGCAGAAATCAAAGATGGATGTTCAGCTTTGGAGTCTGGGCTCCTTCCCCACCACAGGAGCACATGTCAAAATCAGAGTAATTAGCATTATCTATTGCTTCAAAACATTTACCATTTTTTGTGTTGGAAATATTCAAAATCCTCTTTTCTAGCTATTTGAAGATATACAATAAATTATCGTTAGCTGTAGTCATCCTACAGTGTTATAGAACACTGAAACATATTCCTCCTATCCAGTTGTAATTTTGTAGCCGTTAACCAAAACACCTTTCTCAGCTCCTACTAAGGACGTACTCCTCGACTCCTTCACCATCTGACCACCAGGAGCATGCCTCTTGCTGGAGACCTGCTTGCTATACACATTCAGAAGTGGGAAGAGCTAAAAGCAGTCCCAGAAATCCAGTGGATCTACATCATCGGAGCTGAGTCTGAAATGGGAGGTCAAGGGAAAAAATTCAGACAGGCTACACTCATTGGGTTAGAGAAAGTTCTTCCATGGGGAAGGAATGTAGGGAGAAGCTGTCTTGTGTGGGAGATATAAAGAGAGTTAGAAAGTGGGAGAGAACTTCACAGAAGAATGTTAATCCCTTTTGGTGTTTCCTTGAAAGAGTGCAATGAAGACAATGAGCTTTCCACTAGTTTTTGGCTGTCTGACTGCTGATCTTTGGCCACGGCTCCCTACTAAGATTGGGCCACATGATACAGGATGAAACCTGATGGCTTGCCACCAAATAGCTATTCTTCCTTTCTTACTACACAGAATAAAGACTCATTTCTCAGACAGACTTCACTTAGATGAGGTCCAGGGACTAAGTTCTGGCCAATGGAAACATAAGAAGTGTTGTATCACTCCTGTGTCCTTCCACCATTCCTCCTTCCAGATGACTAGAATGAAGCTGGAGCCCCGGCAGCTAGCTTGGACTAGAAGATGGCATTGAGGACTATATCGCTAGGATACTGAAGCAGAAGGTTGAAAAACTGAGGTTGCCAAGGTCTACTTCCATGCTTCTTTCCAGTGAGAAGGGAATAAATGTCTCTCCTCTCTAAGCCACTGATATTATGGGGTGTCTCAATATATTGAGCTGAAACTAATGATAACTGATGCGGACCATGAAGCATCTAGCATGATACGAATTACACAAAGCATTTTCTTCCTCCTCTGCCATTCTGCCACATGATTTCAGTACTCACATTTGCATTTGTGTATAAGGCTGTTTGTGCCAATGAATAGTTATCCCGGGATAATGAGAAAATGGTAAAGGCAGAGTTAATACATAAATAATGTGTTCATGCAAAGTGAGGGTCAAACTATGTCATGGCATAGGTACAAATAAAGTATCTGCAGTATTAAAATAAAACACATCATATAATAACTCCTTTACCCTTAGGGAAAATAAACTTTAGACATGCCAAACTCAAAAGAACTTGCATCATGAGCAGTTGGTACCACACATTCTTATTAATGGCTGTATTAGTTCATTTTCACATACTCTAAAGAAATACCCAAGACTGGGTAAATTTACAAAGGAAATAAATTTAATTAATTCACAGTTCTGCATCACTGGTCAGATCTCAGGAAACTTACAATCAAAGTGGAAGGGGAAGTAGGCATGTCTTATATGGCAGCAGGCAAGAGTAAGAGCATGTGAAGGAGGAACTGTCAAACACTTATAAAACCATCAGATCTCATGAGAACTCACTGTTATGAGAACAGCATGGGGGAAACTGCTCCCATGATCCAATCACCTCCTTCCCTCAACACTTGGGGATTACATTTCGAGATGATATTTGGGTGTGGACACAGAGCCAAATCATACCATGGAGATTTTAGTAAAATAACATTATCTATCACATTGAATTAATATCCCTAATTTTTAAAATTCTATTTTTATCCTTTGTTTTGATTTCTAAACTGATACAAATTTTATAACATTAAGAAATATAATAAGATTAAGAAATTTCGGGGAGACCAACTCAAGATGGCACAGTGAGAACAACCCAGGATTGAAGCTCTCGGTGAACGCACGGAGGGTGAGTCAGGGCCGCATCTCCAGACGGATCTTTGTTGCCCACAGAACGGGGAAATTCCCAGGTATAAAAGAGAGGCAAGACGCCAGTGCAGCAGTTTTGGCTGGTGCAGCCGGTGGCTGGCGCTGCAGTGCAGCGGTGCTCCACAGCACTCCGCACAAAGCGCACTGGTCCGGGTGCCCTGTTGAACTGGCAATCTGAGACTTGAGAGGGCAGATTGGCATATCCATCTGATTGAACGGGACTTGGACAGTGAGCCAGGCCAGGAGATTCCAGGGAAACGGTGTTTGGGCCTGGGCAGTGGGACAAACAAAACGGCGATTCCAAACGCTCCAGGTGGAGAGTTTCACTGCAGACACAGCTGAACCCAGGATGGTGCAGCTTGGTGGGGGAGGGGCGTTTGCCATTACCCGTACTGAGGTACACTCCCATTGCTGACGCACCCTGCCATTGCCAAGGCAACCCACCACAACAGAGAGACTCTGCCTCAGGGCGTAGCCCGTGGCAGCAGGGCGGAGACCACAGCAGCAGGGCAGAGCCTGCAGTAACAGTGTGGACCTCACACCAGCAGGCAGAGCCTGGGCAGGCAAATAGTGACTAAACTGCCTCCTAGCTGGGCAGGACAGCGCAATGGACACTCATAAAGAAAACTCCAACCCCCCAAGACAGAGCATCTGAGAAAAAAAGGGGTTTTTTAATTAGTTCTGCTGCAGCAGAATTAAATGTAGCAGCCTAACAGCCCTGAATGAACAACAGAGCTCACAGATCAGCACTTGAGATCCTGTAAAGTACAGAGTGTCTCCTCAAGCAGCTCCCTGACCCCTCTATATCCAGAAGACTGACATTTGGCAGGCATCATTCTGGGACAAAGATAGCAGGAAAAGAAACTGGTAGCATCCCTCACTGTTCCGCAGCCACTATAGGTGCACCCCAGACAAGCAGGGCCTAGAGTGGACCTCAGCAGTCGTACAGTGGAGGGGCTAGACTGGTAGAAGGAAAACCAAGTAACAGAAATACTTCATCATCAACAATCTGGGCGTCCGCTCAGAGACCCAATCGAAAAGTCAGCAACTACTCAGACGACAGGTGGATAAATCCACAAAGATGGGAAGAAACCAGCGCAAAAAGGAGGAAAACACCCGAAACCAGAACACCTTGACTCCTACAAAGGACCAAAAATTATCACCAGCAAGGGAACAAAGCTGGATAGAGAATGACTGTGATGAAATAACAGAATTAGACTTCAGAAGGTGGATAATGAGAAACGTTTGTGAGCTAAAAGAACATGTTTTAAATCAATGCAAAGAAACTAAGAACCTTGAAAAAAGATTTGAGGAAATGATAACAAGAATGGATAACTTAGAGAGGAATATGAATGAATTGAAGGAGCTGAAAAACACAATAGGAGAACTTCACGAAGCATGCACAAATGTCAACAGCCGAATTGACCAAGCAGAAGAAAGAATATCAGAAGTCAAAGATCAACTCAATGAAATAAAACAAGAAACCAAGATCAGGGAAAAAAGTGCAAAAAGGAATGAACAAAGTCTCCAAGAAATGTGGGACTATGTGAAGAGACCTAACCTACGTTTCATAGATGTACCAGAATGTGATGAAGAGAATGAATCCAAGCTGGAAAATACTCTTCAGGATATTATCCAGGAAAATTTCCCCCACCTAGCAAGACAGGCCAACACTCAAATGCAGGAAATACAGAGAACACCACGAACATATTCCACAAGAAGAGCAACCCCAAGGCACATAATCATCAGATTCACCAGGGTTGAAATAAAGGAGAAAAATACTAAGGGCAGCCAGAGAGAAAGGTCGGGTCACCCACAAAGGGAAGCCCATCAGACTCACAGCAGATCTCTCGGCAGAAAGTCTACCAGCCAGAAGAGAGTGGGGGCCAATATTCAACATCCTTAAAGAAAAGAACTTTCAACCCAGAATTTCATATCCAGCCAAACTGAGCCTCAGAAGTGAAGGAAAAATAAAATCCTTTGCAAACAAGCAAGTACTCAGAGATTTTGTCACCACCAGGCCTGCTTTACAAGAGCTCCTGAAAGAGGCACTACACATAGAAAGGAACAACCAGCACCAGCCATTCCAAAATCACACTAAATGCTAAAGAGCATCAACATAATGAAGAATCTACATCAACTAACGGGCAAAAGAGCCAGCTAGCATCAAAATGGCAGTATCAAATTCACACATAACAATATTAACCCTAAATGTAAATGGACTAAATGCACCAATCAAAAGACACAGACTGGCAAATTGGATAAAAAAACAAAACCCATCAGTGTGCTGTATCCAGGAAACCCATCTCACATGCAAGGATACACAAAGGCTCAAAATAAAGGGATGGAGGAAGATTTACCAAGCAAATGGAGAGCAAAAAAAAGCAGGAGTTGCAATTCTCATCTCTGATAAAATAGACTTTAAAGCAACACAGATCAAAAGAGACAAAGAAGGTCATTACATAATGGTAAAAGGATTGATACAACAAGAAGAACTAACTATCCTAAACATATATGGACCCAATACAGGAGCACCCAGATACATAAGGCAAGTTCTTAATGACTTACAAAGAGACTTAGACTCCCACACAATAATAGTGGGGGACTTTAACACTCCACTGTCAATAATAGACAGATCAACCAGACAGAAAATCAACAAGGATATCCAGGGCTTGAACTCAGACCTGGAACAAGCAAACCTGATAGACATTTACAGAACTCTCCACCCCAAATCCACAGAATATACATTCTTCTCAGCACCACATCACACCTACTCTAAAATTGACCACATCATTGGAAGTAAAGCACTCCTCAGCAAATACAAAACAACTGAAATCATAACAAACAGTCTCTCAGACCATAGTGCAATCAAGTTAGAACTCAGAATTCAGAAACCAACCCAGAACTGCACAGCTTCATGGAAACTGAACAACTGGCTCTTGAATGTTGACTGGATAAACAATGAAATGAAGGCAGAAATAAAGAAGTTCTTCGAAACCAATGAGAATGAAGACACAACATGCCAGAATCTCTGGGACACATTTAAAGCAGTCTCTAGAGGAAAATATATAGCAATAAGTGTCCATAAGAGGAGAATGGAGAGATCCAAAATTGACACCCTATCACACTTTACAAAAGAAGACATATATGAGGCCAACAATCATATGAAAAAATGCTCATCATCACTGGTCATCAGAGAGATGCAAATCAACACCACATTGAGATACCATCTCCACTAAAAATAGCAAGTTAGTCAGGCATCGTGGCACATGCCTGTAATCCTAGCTATTAGGGAGGCTGAGGCAGGAGAATCGCTTGAAACTGGGAGGCGGAGGTTGCAGTGATTCGAGATCGCACCATTGCACTCCAGCCTGGGCAACAAGAGTAAAACTCTGCCTCAAATAAATAAATAAATAATAAAACATCACTTTTTGACTGACTTTTCACCCAGAGATGACTTCACTTCAGATATTGAAGAGACACTAAATGGATATGTACTCTGATTTGTGTCATTTTTGCATTTTTCCCACAAGTCTAGAAAATCAGAGGAAGTTTTCATCTTTCTTTTTCTGGTGTGTTCTGATAAGGCTGTCATTCTTTTGCATAAACATTGACAGGAACCCCCAAAAAGCAACAAGGAAATGGAGCCGAGCACTTGCCTTCAGTTCATTGGTGTCGGCCAGTTTGGATTTCAGCTTAGTGTTCAAGTCTCGACACGTGCTCAGCTCCTTCTGCATCCTCTCCACCTTCTTCTGCAAGTTCCTGATGGTGAGATTCGCGCTGTCTCTCTCAACCACCAAGGCTGTGCGTGCCTGCCTCTCCTCCTCCAGCTGGGCGATTTTCTGCCGGAGGAGGCTCATGTGTAGTTCTTTGCTCTCCAGCCTTTCTTTCTGTGTCTTTAGCTGGTTTGATGCCAGCAGGGATTTTTTTTTTAATAATTGAACAATAGTAAATAATAAATGAGTTACCCAGATAATGTTGATCTTTACACTTCAATAAGACTAATTTGTAAACCATCACAAAAGGTCATTGGATTCCTTTTCCTGATTGCATTTTTTATTCATACCTTTTCCAAGAATTAATTGCATAGCTAAAATCTGAGACAAAAGAGCCCGAGAAAATGTGTGGAGGAGTTGGCTTTCCGCATCTGATACTAACATTATGTGCATCATCATCCAAAATGTAAATTGCTTTTAAAAAAACTCCTCAGATGGGTTTATCAAAAGCAAAATATAATCAGTGAGACAAAATCCTGTCCAACATCTAATGGCCACAGTATGTGAACTGGTGTTTTCCAAAATAAGATACAATGCAAGTGAGTACCACAAACCTAGACTGGCTCATTTCAATCCTTTAGAACTGGAATAGGTGGGCCCCGACATGAGAGTTGAAATATATCAACCTCTTCTTTTTTTTTAGATAGTGTCTCATTCTGTTGTGCAGACTGGGGTGTAATGACATGATCACAGCTCACCGCAGCCTCTACTTCTCAGGTTCAAGCAATCCTTCTACCTCTCAGCCTCCCAAGTAGCTGAGACTACAGGTACATGCCACCACATCCAGCTAATTTTCGTATTTTTCATAAAGACAGCGTTTCACCATGTTGCCCAGGCTGGTGATGAACTCCTGAGTTCAAGGGATCCACCCGCCTTAGCTCCAAAAGTCCTGGGATTACAGGTGTAAGCCACCGGACCCAACTGAGAGTTGATATATTCTTAAAGTAAGATATACCAAGGAGATTTTTAAGAAAGCTTTGCTTAGGCCGGGCGCAGTGTCTCACGCCTGTAATCCCGGCACTTTGGGAGGCCAAGGCTGGTGGATCACGAGGTCAAGAGATCGAGACCATCCTGGTCAACATGGTGATACCCCGTCTCTACTAAAAATACAAAAAATTAGCTGGGCATGGTAGCTCGTGCCTGTAATCCCAGCCACTCGGGAGGCTGAGGCAGGAGAATTGCCTGAACCCAGGAGGCGGAGGTTGTGGTGAGCCAAGATTGCACCATTGCACTCCAGCCTGGGTAACAAGAGCGAAACTCCATCTCAAAAAAAAAAAAAAAGAAAGAAAGAAAGCTTTGCTTTAAAGCTTTCCTTCTACATATAAAATCTTAGAAATAAAAGGGACTGTAAAAAGGTTTCTTGGTCTTTTTTATATATATATGCCTAGCCCATAAGATCCACAAACTAAGCAGAGGACAGGTCCTCAAACATCATTTATCATTGGCAATCAAACTTAAAAAAAGAATATTCGAGTGATTTTTAAGAAAATGACTATGGGCTCCAGAAGGGAACGGATCTTCCTGGGCTCCACATGTCACAATTAGAAGATGGAATATTAAGTACAGAAACCTCTGTCATCTGCAACAAACATCAGAATCAGAATCACGTAGAATTATAAAGTGTTCAAGCTGAAGACCATCAAATTTCCCCTAATTGTCTACTCTGCACTTGTAAAGTAGCAGAAGGTGGAAAGACTTACTGAAATGCTGCTTCGAGTATCCTGCCTAACAGTGACAGCTGTGTCCATACCTAGATCACTTTTGAACAAGGTCTTTTTAATATTTCTCTAACCAAATCCCCTTTCTTAAGCTTCTTCATGTCAAATTCTACTCCAGGTCAGGCACAGTGGCTCATGCCTATAATTCCAGCACTTTGGGAGGCCAAGGAAGGTGGATCACCCGAGGAGGTCAGGAGTTTGAGACCAGCCTGGTCAACATAGTGAAACCCCGTCTCTACTAAAAATAGAAAAATTAGCCAGGCCTGGTTGCGAGTGCCTGTAATCCCAGCTACTCGAGAGGTTGAGACAGGAGAATCACTTGAACTTGGGAGGAGGAGGTTGCAGTGAGCCGAGATTACATCATTTCACTCCAGCTTGGGCAACAAGAGTGAAACTCTATATCAAAAAAAAAGAAAAAAAAATTCCACTCCATTGCAATTTTACACTGGTAAATTCTGTACACTGATGTAAGTTTAATAATTATATAATTATTAAGAAGTAATGGTGTTGGATATGGAGAAAAAGAATCAATTATCTGAGCAGAACTTTGGAAAGAATGGTAGATTAATGTCTGTAACAGTAATATGGTTTGTCTGCTATCTTTTATAAAACATTTCTCAGGATATGGTAGTGGAGAAGAAGCCAAACATGAATAGAGCTTCTTCTATGAGCCAAGGGTTTGAAAATGTTATTTATTAAAAACTAACAACTCTGTGGGGTATATAGCATCCCCACCTTAAACATGAAGAAACAGAGACAGAGAGGTATATAATTTGTCCAAGGTCACACAGCTTGATGAAGCCAAATTGGGAGCCCAGATGTGACTCATTATTCAGCATCTCCACTGGAATTGTATCATAGCATTTTCCTTCTAAGAACTATTGTAAGAATGCATCTGTATCTTCCTATTTCTTTCCCCAATACAAATAATTATGTAACTAAGAATTATATTTTATCTCTTTCATCCATCCATTCATTGATTTAGTCTAAACTGTTTTTAACTTTTCCTTTGAGTGAAGAAAAGGAAGCCCTTCTCTCCCTACTAGAATTTCTAGTGCAACTGAGCTTATAAATGCAAAGGCTGCTAAATGTCCCCCCAGTTCTCCTCTTCTCCCAAAGTAATAGAAACTATGGATTTTTTCTAGCTAGATAAATGGCTACCCACAGTAAAGGCTACATTTGCAAGCCTCCCTTGCAGCTAAGTTTGCCCACCAAAACATATTCTGGCCATGAGATAGAAACAAAATTTATGTAGTAAATTCTGGGTGCCTTTTTCAAAATATACCTCTTGCTTGTTCTTTTGCAGCCCTCTTTCTCACTCCTTTCTTCTATTCTACTTGAACACAGATATAATGGTTCCAGGCATGATTTGGAACCACGAGAATAAGGATCACCCTAGGAATGGGAAGTGAATCAGCTGAAATGATCTGGTTCCTTAAAGACTTTACAGAGGAGAGTTGCCACACCAGCCCCAATCTTCCTGTCTCCAGGAATTTGTGTGAGGGAAAAACAAAAACAGAACACTTCTACTTGCTTAAGTCACTGTCATTGTGGGTCCCTATTACACACAGTGAAACACAATGTTGACATTAGGTGACAGATACACTTACCAACTCTTCAGACTTGAAATTGAGCCTCCAATTCTAAATACATATTTTTATAAGATGCTTCCTAACTACACTGGTAAATACGGTGGTGATACATTATTTTTCAATATTTGGGTTTTTCAGAAATTTCTTCTGTCAATACTAGCAATTTTCAATATGCCCTACCTTTCTCTGCAAATTGTGGGCAATGGTCTTGTTCTCAATGACTGCATTGCTCTCAAGACGAATCAGCTGCTCTGTTCGAGCTAAAACCACATCCAGCCGCATATCAAAGCCAAGTTCAGCAGCCATCTGGTCCAACTTCATTGTCTCCGAAAGCTGATCCAGAAATTTAAGATACTAAACCCAAGAACAGAAACAAAATATGGAACATGAAAGTCAAGGTTAATGGGTGATCTCACAGAATCTCTTCCTCTTTCTCCCAAGCTTACAGGTAATTCTCTTTTGCAGAAACAATGTAGAATGCAGAGGGAATGGAGTGGAGCATGTATTCCAGAACCACCTGGCCAGTTCCCTGCCCACCCCTTGTCTGAATGCTCTTGACTCTCTTGGTCCATGATGTTGATGTTCAATCGAATATTATACACTTTCCTTAACCCTGACAAATGACACATTTGGCTGTTTGATTACATTCTCGTGTCTCTGCTTTGGCTACTTGCTGCTGCAACCCGTGGCCCTCCCAGGCTAATCCAGCCCTGGGATTCACCCATTGACATGGTTTGGCTGTGTCCGCACTCAAATCTCATCCTGAATTGTAGCTCCCATAATTCCCACATGTTGTGGGAGGGAGCAGGTGGAAGCTAATTGAATCATAGGGGAAGTTTCCCCCATACTGTTCTCATGGTAGTGAATACCTCTCACAACATCTGATGGTTTTATAAAGGGAAGCCCATTTCACCTGGTTTTCATTCTTTCTTTTTGCCTGTCACAATGTAAGACATCCCTTACTCTTCCACCATGATTGTGAGGCTTCGCCAGCCACGTGGAACTGTGACTCCATTAAACCTGTTTTTCTTTATAAATTACTCAGTCTCAGGTATGTCTTTTTTTTTTTTTTTTTTAGACAGAGTCTTCCTGTCACCCAGGCTGTAGTGCAGTGGCACTACCTCAGCTCACTGCAGCCTCCGCCTCCCGGATTCCAGCAATTCTCCTGTTTCAGCCTCCCAGGTAGCTGGGATTACAGGCACACACCACCACACCTAGCTAATTTTTTCATATTTTTAGTAGAGACGGGGTTTCACCATGTTGGCCAGACTGGTCTCGAACTTCTGACCTCAGGTGATCCACCCACCTTGGCCTCCCAAAGTGCTAGGATACAGTCATGAGCCATCATGTCCAGCCTACGTCTTTATCTGCAGTGTGAAAATGGACGAATACACCCATCCATGCACCTTTCTTGGGAATTTTTCCCACCTAACTGGGCCCTGGCCTCAAAGGTGGACACTGGCAACCTAGTCAGTTACCACTTTACTCTTCTTAGGCTCTACAGAGCACTCCAAACTCAAAGCTCTCCATACAAACAAAATTTTGAACATTTTTGGGGTCTTTTTTATTAATATGTTTTAGAAAATGTCTTTAAAATTGTTTAATGCATCCAAATTAAATGAATACCTCTGAAAATAGAGCTGTATGAAGGAAGTCAAGATGCATATGTTAGCACTCTAAAGTTACAAAGTTATTTAAAGGTTTTTCTCTACTTGATTTTTGTGGTTTATCTGGCAAGCCCACACATAGGCTAATGCTTACTAAGTGCTTGCTGGATGAATAAATCAATCAATAAGCTTTCTATATCCTAATTTCATGATTTGGGTTTTATCTTTGATATTGTCTTCTGATTGCAATAACTTATCCATCTGGCATTTTCAGGTAATTAAATGTTTCAATAGGTACAATTTCCTGCCAACTGAAGCACACCAGCTTAAAGCCAAGAACTAGCTATGTTTTAATCATCAGGATGAAATTATTTATAAGCATATATTTTCCAATTTTGGCAAATAGCATACATAGGAATACAATTTTCTCTCTTCTTTATAAGTCACAGTCATTGCAAATATCACTTATTGTCTTGTGCTACGAGACCATCAACTGCTTTTGTCTCTGCACCCTCAGGTTATCCCTTTTTAATGCTGTATTGGCTCTCTACCTGGAATTTTTTATATTTTAATCTGTGTCTATGAAAGTAATGTACCTGCTATTGCTTGTATTTTACATAAAATAGATAAGTTCCTTTTACATGATGGTATGAAAGCCTCTTTTTTTTCTCTTTCTACACATGACCCATCCATTTAGTATGCCAGTACGGCAAAAGGTGAAAAGGGATTAAGACAAGACCAAGCTGAGACCCCATAGAGAAAGTTTCTATTTCAAGGATCTTGGCTATACTTCAGAAGATTAAGGTTACTAGAAACTTTTGACTTCATAGAAATGAAGGATTACTGTATATATTGTTCATTTTAACCACAGTTCAGCATAAATAAGAAACTGCATTCTACTTTCTTTGTGTCTGCCTAGATCGTCTGCATTTACCATTTAAACTCTGTGCAACTTTGCTTTTCAATTTACATACTATCCATCCTTACCAGAACATGCATCTCATACACAGTCAGCGACAGAAAATTCACCACGGACAGAATGAGCTTACATAATTTGCTTTCATAACTGATATTTAGGCATAATCCCAATTAAAATTAATGATTCATCTATAGTGAGGGAAGGGAAGAAACACCAATCCACCTGAAATTCTTGCCTTGGATAGATTTCTTCTATAATTCAAATAATATTTATTGACTCTCTAAGCCCTGGAGAAATGCAGGAAAAAATAATTTCTTCTGGTCTCAAGAAGCTTGGAATATTTGGAGAATAAAAAATTTAAAACAATCCAGTAAGGGTAAAAAGTACCTTGAGAGAGGCAGGTATGTGTTGCTTGGGGAGCCTAAGGAAAGATAAGTAAGTCTCTTAGGGAAGACTGCCAGAGGAAGCGATATTTGAGCTGGATCTTGAAGAGATTGTTGTTACCAGGTGAAGGAGGTGAGCAGAACATTCTCGCAGTGAGAATAGCTGTGGGCCTATGGGAGGCAGCCGGAGGAGGGCAGAGGAGTGCTGCTACCAATTTGCATGTGATGTCTTTAGGCTCATAATCACTCACCACGGACCCCACCAGGTTCCTGCCGCTCCCAGAAGGCTTCTGAGTTTGCCCCTGCTGGCAGGAGAAATTGCAGGAGAGAGGGAAGATGGAGAGGCCAACTCACCAGCTCTCAGAATGTGAGGCCAAGGAAAAAGAAGGAAGTTGTACCTGATCCTGGGGGCCACAGAGAGCCACTGACCAGTTTTAAGATAAAGATTAATATTTGGCATACGTTTCATTAAGACCTCCCTGGCAGCAATGGAGAGAGTAAATTTGAGGTATGAAGAACATGCCAGGAGCTCAGCTAGAAGGTTGTTTCCCTTGTCCGTGTTAATGAGCACAATTCTCAGAACCAAAGTGCAGCTGCTGGATATAGAGATGGGAGGCACTGGAGATCTAGTAAGGAGACAGGATTTACAGTGCTTGGGAATTGATTAAAAAGAGGGAAGCATTGAAGATGGCTTGGGCAAGTGGAGGCAGATTATCGCCATTACTGAAGCAGGAGAGACACACATCTGAGCAGGTGTCATTTCAGTTTTGAATATATTTTGGTATTCACAGACCATGCAGGTGAAGCTGTCCAGCAGGCAGTTAGGTGGCTTCCAACTCACATTACTATAGTCAGGTGCAATGTTTCTTTTTGCTTGGTTGTGGTTTTTTGCTTTTTTGTTTTATTTTTGAAGTTTTTTGTGGGGAGGGGGTTTGAGAGGGAGTCTCCGTCATCCAGACTGGAATACAATGGCACCATCTCAGCTCACTGCCTATTGGGTTCAAGCAATATCCTGCCTCAGCTTCCTGGGTAGCTGGGATTATAAGCACACACTAGCACACCTGGCTAATTTTCATATATTTAGTAGAGATGGGGTTTCACCATGTTGACCAGGCTGCTCTTGAACTCCTGACCTCAAGTGATCCACCTGCCTCAGTCTCCCAAAGTGCTGGGATTATAGGCATGAGCCACCACCCCTGGCCAATTTTTGTTTTGGTTTGGTTTGGTTTGGTTTTGAGACAGGGTCTCACTCTGTCACCAAGGCTGAAGTTCAGTGGTGTGATGTCAGTTCACTGCAACCTCCACCTCCCAGGCTCAAGCTATCCTCCCACCTCAGCCTCCCAAGTAGCTGGGACCACAGGTGTGTGCCACCACAGCAGCTAATTTTTGTGTTTTCTTTTGTAGAGATTGGGTTTCGCCATGTTGGCCAGGCTGGTCTTGAACTCCAGAGCTCAAGCAATCTGCCTGCCTCGACCTCCCAGAGTGCTAGGATTACAGGCATGAGCCACCAAGCCCAGCCAATATTTCTTTACAAAATCAAATTTTCCACCAACTCGCCTTTACAGATATCTAATAGAAAAAGCTCCCTTGACTCTCCCAGACTTCTCAACTCTATCCCCTATTGCTCTTCACAAAGGATCGTTATTATCTTCTGAAGCGGACTAAATATCCCCAGACTGGGCTCCCTACCTCCCCTCAGCTGTGTCCAGCCCTTTGAATGTGAGGATGTTTTTGCTTATCTGTGGTGGCAGATATCTCAAAAATTATGCATGGATTTTTTTTTTTAGCTCATCTTCTGTCATTAGTGTTAGTGTCTTTTATGTGTGGCCCAAGACAATTCTTTCAATGTGGCCCAGGGAACCCAAAAGATTGGACAGCCCTGCTACCCTCTAAGCCAGTCTTCCTTGAGCAAAATCTTTTACTCGAAACCTTCTCTGGCTTCCCATTATCTATGCAACAAAGCCTGAGTTGTTAGACTGACTTTTTTTTTTTTGAGATGGAGTCTTGCTCTTCCCCAGGCTAGCGTGCAGTGGTACCATCGCGGCTCACTGAAACCTCCACCTTCTGGGTTCAAGTGATTCTCCTGCCTCAGCCTCCCAGGCAGCTGGGACTACAGGCACGCACCACCACGCTCGTCTAATTTTTTGTATTTTAGTAAAGACAGGGTTTCACCATGTTGGCCAGGATGGTCTCGACCTCCTGACCTCATGATCTGCCCACCTCAGCCTCCCAAAGTGCTGGGATTACACAGGCATGAGTCACCACTCCCAGCCCAGACTGACCCATTTCAATGATGCCTACCTGCCTCCAGTGCCATCCCATGCCTTTGGTTCCACCAAGTATCATGTCCCAGGCTCCCTGCAGCTCATTCATTTCCTGAGCCATCTTCACACACCTCCATTTCTTCTTCGTTCCTGCTATTCTTTCTGCCTCCAATTCCTTCCCACCTCTTCTGCCTGACAAATTCCTACTCATTCTTCAATGTGCACCTCTTCTGTGAAGATGGCTCACTTCCCGTACAGAAAAAAAAGTCATTGTTCCTTTTTCCAAGTTTCTGTCAAATTTTATACCTGCCTCCACCCTGGCACTAATTGTACTATTGAGCCCCAATCTCCCTGTCTGATCAGCTAGACTTGATTTTCCACAGACACCTTTGGCACACTTTGCATATTCAACCTCAATTCAGGCATGACGATTCCTCTGTGTTGTAAATACAGAAGAATGAAAAGACATATGTTACTTGAGTGTAGATGTTTCCGCTTAAGAGTACTTTTCATGCCAAATTCTGCATTTCGAGGCTCTTGAGCCTGTGTGCCTCCCTTTCCCTTCCCATGAATCCTCAGACAGACTCTTCCAGTCCACTCTTACCTCCCCATCCTGTCCAGAAAAACCTTTCTTTGATCCTGTTTTTCACAGCTACTGCCTCATGCCTCTCTTCTGTCATCAGGCTTCACATTGGTCTACTTGGAGGTCACTCCCCGTTCCCTCTCTAGTCTCCCCTCAGCCCAGAGCAAACTGGCTTCTGCTCTCCACCACTCTACCAAAACTGCCTCTCAAAGATCACTGACAATCTCCCCACATTTGAATCCTCAGTGCGAACCCCTTCTCTTCTCATTTCACTCTCCTCTCCCACTGGGTTATTGGCGCCACTGTTTCTGAGACTCTCCATGCCACAATCTCAGCTTCACAGGGACGTCATACTATCTTTCTCAAATACTGCAATGCTGACACTTACCACACTTCATATTCGACAGAGTAAAGAATATTCCTTCTTCATCATCTAAGCCATTCCAGTCTTCTCTTTTGTCACAGATCCACCAAGAATAACATGTTCCAGCCGTACAGGATTGACCATTTTGCATTCTCTGAGAATACTATGCACTTGCAAGATTTCATGCCTTTGTTCAAACTGTTTCCCCTAGAGATCTGTCTCTTCTCTCCACTATCATCCTACTTATCTTTCAAAGATAAACTTAATTATCTCCTCTCCCATAAAATCTTCCCTTTATCTAGAAGTTCTTATAGCACTTTATTAATTCAACATATATAACACTTATAATCTTATAATATGGCAAATTATCTGAATATCTGTCTCCCCTATTGAATTGTGAGCTCTTTATGATCAGGAACTGTGTATTATTCCTATTTTAGCTTGCCAGACCTTTAGGACTTCATGTATCATAGGCATTCAATAAATACTTGTTGAGCTTAATTAAATTAATTTGAACCAAGAAAGCTCCAAACAATAGGAAGGGACCCATTGTTCCTTGAAATCGACTCACAGAAATTGACAAACTAAGTACTATAAAATTCAGAATATTTTCAGGTAAATTTTATACTACACCAGATGCTTCCACTCATGGACATGCCCTCAGATCATTACTTTTTGTTTCTCAAAATTCAAGTTGTCTCGCAAAACATCTCCAGAAACGAGCTCTGCCTCCAGGTGTGTCAGCTGACCCTGAAGAGTCTCCAACTCAGTCTCTGCTTTCTGCGCCCTCTGGAGAGCTTTCTGGTGAAACCCAGACTCCTTTCCCAACTGTTCAACAAGCTCAGATATTTGGGCTTCAAGCTGGGAGACCATCTGGAAACAAAGAAACAGATCAAGAATAAGCCTTGTTTTAGATGCAAGGAAGTATTCACATCTACTGCTCTGCCTAAGCAGCATAACTCTATGATACCAACCTTTAGATTATCTTTAAAAATCCCATTTAAAATACATAATTGATAGCTATATATGGTTCTGTTTGAAATAATCTACATTCATTATTGAATAAAATTTTTTGATTGGTATTTTAATTTTTATATCATTATTTTAACAGGTTAAACAATAAAAATGTATGGATAACATTGACTTACCCCAAAACTATTGTTAAGAGTTTCAAAGTTAGTAGAAAAAACAATTAAGAAAAAAAGTACTGTAAAAAAATCTACAGAGTCATGCCCCAGAAAAACTCTTCCACCAATTTGAGTTGACTTAAGATTGGACAGTGAGTTAATCTTGGTAGGTAACGCTGAGGCATTACGGTGAATTCAAGAACAGACATATCCTTTTTCAAACTTTTTTCAACTTTCTATCAAACATTAGTTGCCTATGCCCTAAATTCCAGGGATACTGACTCTACACTACATAGTTATAGAGTAATATCATTTTTGCCTTGGAATGTTCAAAATCTCTTTAATATGGTGACTCTAAATAGGGTCAGTGTCATGGTACAAGAGGGCAGGGGGATCTGAGTACTGTCCCATGTTAAAGACCCTCCAGGCTCTCCACAACCCACCTGATTTCCCCAGTGGTCCCATCCTTCCCAGGAGTTCCTCTTTTTGTCCTGCTCATCCCCTTAAACCAAGACTGCAAGTTTACCAGAGACCTCAGGAACACGCTCAGAAAACTCAAACTGATTTTACTAAATCCAGTTTCATAAAATGTTGAATTCAATAAAACCACCAAGTCTAGGGTGATAAATTTGTTTTCTTTCCATGGTTTATTTTGGAAGAGAATGGGAAAACATAGTATTTACATAAGAGTACAGTACCATTCTCACAGAAATGGAAACATCCTGACTGTTTCAGATTTTTACCATCTAAATTTTTAAAAAGAAAACAAGTTCTGTTTGCCTATCTATAAACATCCATGCTTAAACACTTAATCTGTCTTCAAACTTTTTGAAAGATGATTATATGGGACAACAAAAGTATTTGTTCTGAGTCGTCCTCTGAGCCTACACTGAGAACCAATAGGTATAATTCAGAGAAGAAATTCCATCTTTATGAAAGGAAAATGTCTTCCCCAGTTCCTATAATTATAAAGTAAGAGATGCCCATAAATTTTCTTTTAACCACAAAAAGTATAAATAAGCAAAAAATTATCCCTCAAGATCCCACCACCCAGAGGCACAAACTATTAATATTTTTAGATGATTTGTTTTTATGTATTGTTAAAATATAGTTGAAATACTATACATGCAATTTTATTTCTTTGTTTTTACCTAATTGTATTTTAAGCATCTTCCCATGCAATTTGAAATCCTTAATTAACATTTTAACTACTGATTTAAGAACTCATTATGAGAATGTTTCATAATTCACTTAAGCAATCCTTTATAAGAAAAAAATCATCCCTGTGAACTCTGAGAAAAAAAAATTTTTATTAATAAATAAAAGAAATAAAGAAGAAAGGGAAGACTTGATAATGATTAGAGCTGTCTAAAGACACTGTCCAATAGGGAGTGGATTCCCAGTCACTGAAGATGGCCGGAAATTGGCTAACTACAGGCACATCTCACTTTATTGCACTTCGTTTTATTGCTCTTCACAGATTTATGGCAACCCTACATTGAGCAAGTCCATCAGCGTCATTTTTCCAACAGCACATGCTCACTTTGTGTCCCTGTGTTACATTTTGGCAATTCCAGCAAGATTTCAAACATTTTAATTACTATGATATCTGTTATGCTGACCTGTGATCAGAGATCTTTGATGTTACTATCGCAGTGTTTGGGGAGCCACAAACCACTCCCAAATAAGACAGTGAACATAAATGATAAATGTGTGTGTTCTGATTTTCCACCAACTGGCTGAGCCCACCTTTCCCTTCCTCTCCTTGGGCTTCCCTATTTCCTGAGACACAACAATATTCACATTAAGCCAGTTAATAAACTTGCAATAGCCTCTAAGTTTTCAAGTAAAAGGAGGAGTCAGGCCAGTGCGGTGGCTCACGCCTGTAATCCCAGCACTTTGGGAGGCCAAAGTGGGTAAATCACCTGAGTTCAGGAGTTATGAGACCAGCCTGGCCAACACAGCGAAACTTCGTCTCTACTAAAAATATAAAAATTAGCTGGAGGTGGTGGCGCATGCCTGTAGTCCCAGCTACTCAGGAGGCTGAGGCAGAAGTCACTTGAACCTGGGAGGCGGAGGTTGCAGTGAGCCAAGATTGCACCACTGCAACAGAGCAAGACTCCATCTCAAAAAAAAAGCAAAAGAAAGGAAGAGTTGCACTTCTCTCATTTTAACTCAAAAGCTAGAAATGACTAAGCTCAGTAAGAAGGGCATGTGGAAATTTGAGAGAGGCCAAAAATTGGGCCTCTTACTCCAATTAGCCAAGTTGGGAATAGAAAGGAAGAGTTCTTGAAGGAAATTAAAAGTGCTACTCCAGGCTGAGCGCAGTGGCTCATGCCTGTAATCCCAGCACTTTGGGAGGCCAAGGCAGGTGGATCACCTGAGTTCAGGAGTTCAAGACCAGCCTGACCAATATAATGAAACCCTGTCTCTACTAAAAATACAAAAATTAGGTAGGTGTGGTGGCAGGTACCTGTAATCCCAGCTACTCAGGAGGCTGAGACAGAAGAATTGCTTGAACCCCAGAGGCAGAGGTTGCAGTGAGCTGAGATTGCACTCTTGCACTCCAGCCTGGGCAACAGAGCAAGACTCTGTCAAAAAAAAAAAAAAAAAAAAAAAGGAAAGAAAGAAAAAAGAAATGCTACTGCAGTAAACACACTGATATAGTTTGGATATATGTTCCCTCTAAATGGCATGTTGAAATTTGATCCTCACTGTTTGAGGTGGGCCTAGTGGAAGATGCTTGGGTCATGGGAGCAGATCCTTTATGAATGGCTTGGTGTCATTCTTGCAGAATTGAGTGACTGTTCACTCTTAGTTCCTAAGAGATCTGGTTGTTGAAAAGCCTGATACCTCCTCCTCTGTCTTCTTTTCTTTCTCTCTGGCCAGGTGATATCTGCTCCCCTTCATCTTCTGCCATGAGTGAAAGCTTCTTGCAGTTCATTACCAGAAGTAGATGGCACTGTGCTTCCTGTATAGCCTGCAGAACCGTGAGCCAAATAAACCTCTTTTCTTTATAAATTAATCCACCTCAGGTATTCTTTTATGGCAACACAAATGGACTAAGACACACACAAATGATAAGAAAAAAAAACAGCCTTATTGCTGATATGGAAAAAGTTTTAGTGGTCTGAATAGACATCAAACCAGTCATAACATTCCCTGAAGCCAAAGCCTAATCCAGAGCAAGGCCCTCATTCTCCTTAAATCTAGGAAGCCTAAGAGAGGTGAGGAAGCTGCAGAAGAAAAGCTTGAAACGAGTAGAGGTTGATTCATGAGATTTAAGGAAAGAAGCCATCTCCATAACATAAAAATACAAGATAAAGCAGTAAGTGCTGATGTAGAAGCTGAGGCAAGTTATCCACAGATCTAGCTAAGATCACTAATGAAGATGGTAACACCAAACAACAGACTTTCAGTGTAGACAAAACAGCCTTCCATTGGAAGAAGATGCCATCTAGGACTTTCATAGCTAAAGGGAAGTCAATGCCTGCCTTCAAAGCTTCAAAGGACAGGCTGACTCTCTTGTTAGAGGCAAATGCAGCTGGTGACTTGAAGTTGAGGCCAGTGCTCATTTACCATTCTGAAGACCTTATGCCCCTTAAGAAATATGCTAAATCTATTCTGACTATGCTCTAGAAATGAAACAGCAAAGCCTGGATGATGGCACATCTGTTCATAGCATGGTTTACCAAATATTTTAAGCCCACAGTAAAGACCTGTGGCTCAGAAAAAGATTCCTTCAAAATATGACTGCTCATTGACAATGTACCTGGTCACCCAGGAACTCTGATGGAGATGTACAGAAGATGAATGTTGTTTTCACATCTACTAACACAGCCTTCATTCTGCAGCTGATGAATCAAGGAGTCATTCTGACTTTAAAGTCTTATTATTTAAGAAATACATTTCATAAGGCTATAGCTGCCATAGAGAGTGATTTCTCTGATGGATCTTGGCAAAGTAAATTGAAAACCTTCTGGAAAGGATTCACTATTCTTGATACCATTAAGGACATTCATAACTCATGAGAAGAGGTCAAAATATCAACATCCTAGGAATCATCTCATAGATGATGACTCTGAAGGGTTCAGGAATTCGATGGAGGAAGTAACTGGAGATGTGTTGAAAATAGCCAGAGACCTAGAATTACAAGTGGAACCTAAAGATATGACTAAATTGCTGCAATCTCATGATCAAACTTGAATGGATGAAGAGTTGCTTCTCATGGATGCGCAAAGAAAATGTTTCTTGAGATGGAATTTACTCCTAGTGAAGATGCTGTGAACATTGTTAACATGGCAATAAGTGTTCAGAACATTACATAAACTTAGTTGACAAAGGAGCAGCATGGTTTGAGAGGATTGGCCTCAATTTTGAAAGAAGTTCTGCTTTTGGTAAAATGCTATCAAATAGCATCACATGCCACAGAGAAATTTTTTGAGAAAAAAAGAGTCAATCGATGTTGCCAACTTCATTGTTGTCTTATTTTAAGAAATTGCTACAGCCACCCCAACCTTCAGCAACCACCACTCTGATCAGTAACCATCAATGCTGCAGCAAAACCCTCCACCAGCAAAAAGATTATGACTTACTGAAGGCTCAGATGATCGTTGGTATTTCTTAGCAATAAAGTATTTTTAATTAAGGTATCTATGTTTCTTTTTAGGTATAGGGTTATTGCACACTTAATAGACTAGTGTATAGTATAAACATAACTTTTATAAGCACTGAGAAACATAAAAAAATCGTGTGACTCACTTTATTGTGAAATTTGCTTTACTGCAATGGTCTCTGAGGTATGCTTATATCAATTAAGAATGTCGCAATGCAGATTGAAGTGCCACTTGAAGAAAGTTAGACTACATGAGCTCTGAATGCTCCAATCCCGTGCTTTTATGGCTCTCAAGTTTCCAGACCTATAATTAACTCTACACTTCGGTGTATGTGCTTAAAATTAGATATTGTTGATAAGCTATTCAGAGCCACATCCAGGGAATTATATTTTCCAAGAAAACTTTTAGTGTCATTCCAGAACAGGAAAATCTGAGAAACCTCATTTTATATTTTCTATGTGTCCTGACTACCAATAATGAAAATATCTACTGATACATCCATAGTGATTTAGTAAGTATATCTTATTAATATGGCAGATAAATCTGATCTTTTTTTTTTTTTTTTTTTTTAAGACAGAGTTTCAATCTTGTTACCCAGGCTGGAGTGCAATGGTGCGATCTCAGCTCACCGCAACCTCCGCCTCCTGGGTTCAGGCAATTCTTCTGCCTCAGCCTCCTGAGTAGCTGGGATTACAGGCACGCGCCACCATGCCCAGCTAATTTTTTGTATTTTTAGTAGAGACGGGGTTTCACCATGTTGACCAGGATGGTCTCGATCTCTTGACCTCGTGATCCACCCGCCTCGGCCTCCCAAAGTGCTGGGATTACAGGCTTGAGCCACTGCGCCCGGCCTGATCTTTTTTTTTTTAATCACTCATGCCAGTGCATAACTCTGATTTTAATTCAAGAGAAACAGTGCTGATCTTGGTATAACGATCAATGTAATCCACAGAAGACTGGCCACAAGATGCTGCCTCCCAAGGAACTGATTCACATTATTAGAAGTATAGCATGTCAGGAGATGTGGTTTCACATTGGACTGAAAGCAGGAAGTGAGTATTTCTACCTGAAGACCCTTCAACATCTCCTATACCACAAATGGCATAGCTGAGAGAATGAAACCAAGAGAAAATTGATTCAATAAACCTCAAGTGGAGAGAGGGAGAACTGTGTGATCACTTAGCCGTGGTCAGCACACCAGTGACCTTACTAGAAAAAAGCAAGCATTCTGTAGAAATCAATTAGTGTGGTCTCCATTCTGAAGGTGACACCCTGAATAACTGCAGTAAGCCTAAGGGAGTGATACTGACCCTGAAGGAAGACGCAAGCATCTGACGTAGACCAGAGTGTGGGACAGGGTCTTTGGAGTCAGATAACCCTGGTTTCAAGTTCCCCTGCACCACTTACCAGCATGTTAACTGAAGCAAGCAATTAACCTCTCTGAAACTCATAGACTTTGCTATGATGACTCAATGAGCTGATTTAGAAAATTTGAGCAGCCCAGTATTTCACACCGTATTGAAATTCAACACATTGTGTCCATTTCTGTCATCAGGGTTACTGCTCCAGTGTATGGGTTCTGTCAATCCTATGCTCTCACCATGAGGAGCTAAAGAACACTTCAGGAATTGTCCTATGTCATGTTTCTCAAACTATTTTCAGCATAGTCTTTCTCTTAACTAGAGGTCTTTCTGAGAAGAACAAATAATAAACAAATGTGTTTGAATCAAAGGCAACAAGGTCCCTCTTGCATCTTCACTCTATCTGGACCCAAGGGTGCTCTACAGAACCTTGAGACTCAGCAAAGTTCGACTTTAAAACCATAGTACATAGATTGCTGAAATGTGCGGGGGATACCTGCCATGCCAAGATTCTGGTATCCAGAGAGAAGAAGAGAGCCCTCCTGTACTCTGTCACATCACAGAATTTAGCTTCAGAAGCTTATTTAGGTGTCAGTGCATATACCACCACCAAGTGTTTTCCTAATTAAATTTAGATAAATTAATTCAAATAAATTAACATTCCAATCTGACTGGTTCTTGGGAACATCAAATGCCAGTGCCTGAGTGAGCACATGTGCTCCACCAAAACTATAAACTGGTGTTGTTTTTCACACAAAAAAGTCGAAACAATAAATAAGTCTTTCTTTTCTGCCTTTTCTTTTTTTTTAGGATCATTTCTTAACATATACCTGATATTCTATGGGACAAAATGCACCAGATATTCCAACACTAGAGGTGGGCAGTGGGGGCTGAGGGGGGTATTAAGAATACATACTTTTAAATTAAAAAAGGCACTAAAGCACAATATAATTAAAGAATAGGCTGCATGGTTTTTAGAAGTACAGTCATAATGCCCTAAAAGAGTTAATTTACTACCCAGGGACAACTATGTGTTGATTTCACCAGAGAGACATTTTTGTCCTAAAATTAAACCAAATAGAAGTAAAAAAGTTCTACACTGAAGAAAGAGCCACTTGGGTCACTTAAAGTCCAGTGCCTTTCAGACATAAACTCTTTTCCAGTTGTTCAAGCTATAATTTTCACTTGGGAAATATGAAAGTTACCAAGTACTAGAAAGTGTCGACCAAATCCTCCTTCCCTCCTGTCAGCATGTATGGCCAGCACTGTTGACTGGCTAACCCTACCCCTCCTCCTCTGTTCATCTCATTTGTGTTGAGTTAAATTAGGTCCCCCCAAACAAAGATCTTCTGAAGCCCCCATTACCTCAGAATGTGACCTTCTTTGGAAATCGAGTCTTTACAGTGGCGATAAAGTTAAAATGAGGTCCTTACGGTGGACCCTAGTCCAATATGACTGGGGTCCTTATAAAAGGGTAAATCTAGACACAAAGACAAACATGCATAGAGGAAAGCAATGTGAAGATGCAAGAAGAACACTATCCCCGCAACAAAGAATGCCTGAGGCCAGCAGAAGCTGGGAGTAGGCATGGACAGTCCCTTACAGTGCTCAGAAGGAGACAACCCTGCCAGTGCCTCCAGAACTGTGAGGCTAGAACTTTCTGTTTTTAAGCCACACCCTTGCAGTATTTTGTCATGGCAGCCCCAGGAAACTCCTGTAACTGGAGAGGCCGAAAAAGCTGGAAATTCTATCTGTTCACTCTCTCAGATGCCCTTGTAGCCAGGAGCGACCCTGCAACATAATTTTGGACAATGAAATGTCCCAAATGGAAATGTGCTGGTGCTTCTGGGGAGATGCTCACTTTAGTAGGTGGCAGGAATAAGAATAGGGCAGGAGGCCAGGCACAGTGGTTCACACCTTTAATCCCAGCACTTCAGAAGGCCAAGGTAGGTGAATCAACCGAGGTTAGGAGTTTGAGACCAGCCTGACCAACATGGAAAAAAAACCCTGTCTACAAAAAATACAAAATTCCCAGGGCCTGGTGGCACAAATAATGACCAAATGAGTTTGAATCAGAGGCAAGAAGATCCCTTTGCTACTTGGGAGACTAAGGCAGGAGAATCACTTGAATCTGGGAGGTGGAGGTTGCAGTGAGCCAAGATCCCGCCATTGCACCCCAGCCTGGGCAACAAGAGTGAAACGCCATTGCAACAAAAAAAAACAGAGCAGGAGAATGATAACATCTCAGGTCCTTTACAGCCCAGTCCAGATAGAGGCTTGTGAACTTGTATTAATTTGTCTTTAATTTGGGAAAAGATGTAGAAATTGCCATGGTCGATTTCAATACCTAATCAAGTATCATTCAGATGATTAGGCAGTTAGGAAACGAGAGAGAGAGAGAGAGGAAGAAAGAAAGAAGGGACGGAGGGAGGGAAAAAAGGAAGGAAAGGAGGAAGGAAGGGAGAAAGGAAGGAAGGAAGAGAAAGGAAAAGAAAGAAAGAAAACAAAATTGCCTCGAAATTCTAAAGTAAAATCTGAAAATGTCGTAACTTTCTGTCATTGTGCAAGAAGTCATTATTTCATAAACATCTGCTATGGTGTCCTGAAATTCCAAGGCTGAGTAACATCTAAATACTCATTTAGAATTCGTGGGAACCTGGCAGCAGAACATTCCTCTAAGACAGCGGTTTTCAACTGGGGGCAACTTTGACACCCCAGGGGACATTTGGCAGTGTCTACAGACATCTGTGGTCATCACAAACTGGGAAGGGGAGTGCTATGAGTGGGTAGAGGCCAGGGACGCTGCTCCAAATCCTGCAATGCACAGGACAGGCCCCCACAGCAGAAGATTATCTTGTCCAAAATGCCAATAGTTCTGAGGCTGAAAAACCTCACTCTAAGACAGAGTAAAGCTTCTAAAAAGAAGATGAAATCTTGCCAGAAGCAGAAATTGCAAGGAACAAGTAGAAATGACGTGCTGTCAAAGTGTGGGTGGTGTCCTGAATTCTACGGAGAATTGCAAACACAGGAAAGGAAAAATGGATGGCACAGGGGTAAACAAGACAAGCAACACTAGGGAAGCAGGAGCCAGCCTGAAGTGGAGAATGTGCCAAGCCAAACCTGAACCCACCACAGGGCCTTCACATCGGTATTACTCAGCCACTGACTGTGTGCGTAGCCATGGCAGCTGGCAGGAACACGCAGCCTCCTCAACAAACAGATTCATCAATTTGTAAAGCTCCCATTCTTTAGAAACATTTCTAAGACAATATACGAAATCCATTTTCTCCTGATTTTTACTTGAAGATGAGTCACACAAGACACTGGCTATATGCTTGATTTCAGGCTTTTAAATAGGGAGAGCAGCTATTGAAAAAAATTACAGGGTAGGAAAGGCAGACAAAGGCACTAAAAAGACTGAATCATTTAATTTTTATGGGGAGTGGGAGAAAGCATACCCAGCTTAACCAATCTACATCATTTGGTTTTAGAAAATAAACATATACATCATGCTGGTAATTGGGTGCCTTGCTTCACATGCAGGAATTAAAATTGTTTTAGAAAAATACTTGAAAATATAGAAGGAGAAAGCAATAAAATGAAATGGGGAAAACAAAACAAAAAATAGTTAGCTATTGAAGTACAGATGTTCCTCGGCTAATGGTGAGGTTGTATCCCAATAAATACATCATAAGTTGAAAGTTTCTTAAGTCAGAAATACATTTAATATACCTAACCTACCCAACATCACAGCTTCACCTACCCTCCCTTAAAAGTGCTCAGAACACTTATTAGCCTATATTGCGGCAAAATCATCTAACACAAAACCTATTCTATAATAAAGTATTGAAAATCTCATGTCATTTGTTGAATACTTTACTGAAAGTGAAAAACAGGATGGTTGCATGGGTGCTCAAAGTATAGTTTCCACTGGATGTGTATCACTTTCTCACCACTGACAAGTTGAAAAAATTTTTAATTCAATTTTTAGGTGCTGGAAATCATCTGTATATTTATTAGCATTTAAGGTAAATGACTTAATGAAGTGTATTTCCAAATCTCTAAATAATTTTCTTTCTCAATCAACTACCTCTATATAAACTGAGTCACAAGAAAAACTAAGTTACTTGCAGAGACCTCTACACATTAGAATGGGGGACAGCCAATGAGCACTCAACATTTTATCTCCACAAAGAGATAGAAAATGCACTTGGCTGAAAGGGCCGCTAGGGTTGCTCCTAGAGCATGTGTGAATTTCGGAGAGTTTCTAAAGGGAATTTACTGTCGCTAAAGGAAATTGACAAACGCAACCCTGAACTTTGAGTTAGTGATTATTCTGAGTATTTCAGTAACACTAAAAGATGGCAAAGCGCAGGTTCTCCTTTCAAGTGAGCATGACATCAGTAGAAGAAATAGTTCATAATGGAATTATACATGGACTTTGGAGATCATTTACTTTAAAGTCTCATTAACTAGGACTTCTATAACTTAACCAAAGTCTGGGTTGAAATGGACTCTGCTAGGTAAAGCTTTATAGAAAAAGAGAATTCTTGATAGTATAAACAAGATGATGGAGTTAAGCAAGCATCAATCATATACGTGAATTAAACCATTTTTCTCCATTTCTTAGATAGGTCCCCAAAAAGGCTGTTCTGAGCACCAACACATTTTGAAAAAGAGGAGAGAAGGTGGAAGAAGGAGAGGCGACAGCAGCAATAGTTCATATTTACTGTTGTGACTTGCCAGGCAATGAGTTATCTTTGTAACAATTTTTTTCATTCAGTACATACACTAAACAATAATCTGATCAGGCAGATACTGTTACAGGTCTGGGAACCTTTATCTGTAATTCCAAAATCCAGGATTTTTCATAACTCATTTATGGACAAAGCTTGGCCTGACCTGACCCAGCTGGGCAGCAAATCCTGACCCAAAATGATGGGAGGCTATTTATGGTCTTCATTTATCCCACTTAGAGTTGCTCACGGGCTTTGCTGCAGACGTGTGAATGTGATTGACAGGAGGGAACTTCCAGATACCACAGTGGAAGGCTGTGGAAGGCTGCACTCTGCATCACCTTTCTACGCTCTGAACAATTCTGAATTCAAAAACACGCTGGGCCCCAAGACTTTCAGATAAGGGATCATGGACCTTGTGCTAGCCCCTTTCTGCAGGTAAGGAAACAAAATCTCAGAGACCATAATCTCAAGAACCTGCCAGCACTCACAGGGCCCATGAGTGAATGTACAGCAGAGACGGGATTCAGCGCCAGGCACGTCCAACTTCAGCGCCAGGCAGGTCCAACATCCTAGTTAGATGTTGCTTGAGGGACTCCCATGCCTTTCTAAGTACTATTGAAACAGAAAGTAATACAACCACATTTAAATGATACTTTTTTTTTTTTAGAGACAAGGTTTGCTTTGTTGCCCAGCCTGGAGTACAGGGGCACAATCATAGCTCACTGCAGCTTTGAACTCATGGGCTCAAGAAATTCTCCCACTTCAGCCTTCCAAGTAGTTAGGACTTAATTTTTATTTTTAGTAGAGAGAGGGACCGTGCTATGTTGCTCAGGCTGGTCTCGAATTCCTGGCCTCAAGTGACTATCTTGGCCTCCAAATGGACTGGGGTTACAGGCCTAGACCACCCCTGGCCTTAAATGATGGTCTTAGCTAATTGAAATAAGTCATTGATATGGTTTGGCTGTGTCCCCACCCAAATCTCATCTTGAATTGTCCCCACATGTCATGGGAGGGACCTGGTGGGAGGTAATTGAATTATGGGGGTCAGTTTTTCTCATGCTATTCTTGTGAAACAGAATAACTCTCAGGAGATCTGATGGTTTTATAAACAGCAGTTCCCCTGCACACCCCCTCCCTTGCCTACCACCATGTATGATGTGCCTTGGCTCCTCCTTTGCCTTCTGCCATGATGGTGAGGCCTCCCTAGCCATGTGGAACTGTGAATCCAATACACCTCTCTTTCACTATAAATTACCCAATCTCAGGTATTTCTTATAGCAATGTGAGAACAGACTAATACAGTCACTTACTGAGCATGCTAAGTGAATGAGCTTGCTGTTCTTAAGATGTCTGTAAACAGCCATGACCCACTCACCCTGTCCCTGCTTTCTTCCTGGCTGCTCATTTCTCGAATCTTCTCCAAAATGGTGTCCTCGGTGGACCCAGTTGTGCTCAATCTGCCCCTAAGGAGGGCTGTGATTTTCTCCCTAAATGAGGAGTTCTGGCTTTGTGAGGCTGTGACTGCATCCAGACTGGCCTTCAAACTCTTCTCCAACTCAGAAGAGCTTTTCTTCAGGAGGCTCAGCTCCTCCTTTGAGGCATCCCAGACCCGCTGGCCGGCAAGCAGCCTTTCTTGGAAGACCTTAACTTCCCTCTCAAGGGCTTCTTTTGCTTCTACAGCACTGACCAGGTCCTAAAATGATTATAGAAAATAAAGACAATAACATTAGTAGTCAACAGGGTACACCTGCATTTGCTATAACAAATTTATTGACTTTGCCTGCTAATGACTACAAGGAGTTGGGTTAATTATTCATTCCATTTTTAACTTCAAGTTCCCTATAGACTCCTCATGTCAGGAAAATTTAAGTGTCTTAAAAACAGAGAAGGGGGCCAGGCACAGCGTCTCACGCCTGTAATCCTAGCATTTTGGGAGGCCAAGGTGAGTGGATCACCTGAGGTCAGGAGTTCGAGAACAGCCTGGCCAACATGGTGAAACCCTGTCTCTACTAAAAAAAAAAATTCAAAAATTAGCTGGGTGTGGCTGTGCTCGCCTGTAGTCCCAGCTACTCAGGAGCCTGAAACAGGAGAATCACCGGAAGGTGGTAGTTGCACTTAGCTGAGATCATGCCACTGCACTCCAGCCTGGGCAACAGAGTGAGACTCCATCTAAAAACACACACACACACAGAGAAGGGATATAAAATCTGGGTTAGGAAAAAGAAGGAAACTTTGACACATAAGCCTTTTCTGTGTGGAACTCTGGAAAGAGTTAATAAAAACAAATCACTGGATAACATATTAGTAGATTCAGTCCATATGTAGAATACGTTTACAGAACTATCTTTTTCAAGTGTGGTGGATATGGAAATTGATTTTTAACGAACAGTAAGCTCTCAGAGTCCTAGCTAGGTACTAACAATTATTTAAATAAAGATGCCCCCTTAATACTAGTTTAAATGACAAAGGAATATTCTCATAAAAACATCATTGCATAAAGATATTCATTGACTTCCAATATCCAGCATTCATTACATATCCCCTTGTCTCATAAAGACGAAACTAATGCAGGAAGAACCTGAAGAAAGGAAACAGAAACAATTAGCCATTTGGTAGTTGATTAAAAGTAGAGGGAAAGTATCATACTTAGAAGAATAATCTTAAAGAATATAATGTGGGCTGGACACTGTGGCTCACACCCATAATCCCAGCTCTTCAGGAGGTCGAGACAAAGGATTACTTGAGCCCAGGGGTTGGAGACCTGCCTGGGCAACATGGTGAAACCCCCATTTTCCATAATATAATTAGCCATGCGTGGTAGTATGTGCCTATAGTCCCAGCTACCTGGGAGACTGAGGTAGGAGGATTGCTTGAGCCCAGGAATTCTAGGCTACAGTGAGCAGTATTTGTATTAATGCACTCCAACCTTGGTGACACAGCATGACCTTGTCTCAAAACAACAACAATAGAACATAACATGGGAGATTAGGTTCAGAAAAATAATGAACGACATAGAGAAGGTTACCTGTGCACTGAATTCTATTTACCACAATCTAGAATGACCCACAGAGGCACCAAAGACACATCTTTAAAATTGATTTTTAAAAATTATTTGTTAACTGCAAGTTCCAAAATTCATGAATTCACATTAAGAAAGATTAAGCAGGGTGTTAACCAGCATTGCTATAGTATTGCTGCCTAGTTAACTGGTAAAAAAAAAAGTTATTAAAAATAGTATGTTAGAGGTAAAAAGCACTAAAAAGAAACACAGTATCTTTAAATAACAGACTCTACATCTAAATGAGCTGATAACATTTCAGGCTGCCAGTTAAAACGCAATCATCTCTTTTGCATTAGAACTAGGCTTTAAAAGGAATTCCTCTCCATTAACAGCTTGGAAACAGGAAAAAGGATAGTCTGAAACATTAGTTCCTATTTTTTGTAGAAAACATAGCATCTTATTTTTTTTCATTATGGTGACTTTTTTAAAATCAAGGAAGTCTCAGGCATCAATTTGAAAGAAAAGTCAGGGAGTAGATAGGTAGGTAGAGAAGCCTGCCCTTTTCAGAGATGTAGTAACTCAACTAATGATGGAATCTATTTTGTAAAATGCCTTTTGCTTTTCAAGGTCTTGGTTTCCCCTTTCCTTTGGTCGTCACCGTAGAGAAGCCCCGCTGCTGCTGCTAATCAAGTAATGGTCCTTAAGGCAGAGTCAAGGACACTTTATCACAAATGCAGTATTTCAACAGTTTACAGATTGCTCTTCAGATCATAATACAATAGCTTCTCACTTGCTCAATTAGAGTAATTTTATAGTATCAGTACTGGTGATAATAAATTCGGTGCATATTATACTTGGAAACTACAGCCGTTCCTTGGTATCTTTGGGGAATGGGTTCCAGGACCCCGGAGAATATCAAAACCTGAGGATGCTCAAGTCTCTCTCCCATAGAAAGTGGAATAATATTTTCATATAAGCTACATGCATTCTTCTATATACTTTAAATCATCGCTAGATTACTTTCAATACCAAATACACCTTAAGTGCTGGGTAAATAACTGTTATCATGTGTTGTTTTTATTTGTATTATTTTTATTTTTTTTAATTTGTCTTGGATTTTTTCCAAATATTTTTGACCCAAAGTTGGTTGAATCCACAGATGTGAAACTTGTGGATGCAGAGGGACTACTGCACAGTCTGATGTGTGGTTAGAGAATTGAGGTCCTAAATTCAATAATGCCGGGATGAAAATTCATCCTAGAATTCTAAAAACATACTTATATTCACTTTTAGATTGATAGACAACCCCTGAGGCAAAAGGGGGAAGTTTCCATGGCCATTAAAGTAATACTTTTAACTAATTATTGACTAAAGACCTCAAAATACGCAAAAATTATCTTAGATGCTTGTGACCTATGGCGTTACTGTCAATTTGGAGTAGACAAATCAACTGGCAGCTAACACCAGCATAATTAAAATATTTCAACTATGAGGAATTTTTCTACCCTAATATCATACTATTATTTCACTGACTTCAAGAAAAGGTCCAAAACAATCCTCTCTAACAAATCCAAAGTATGTTTTCTTTTTAAACCAAGGCATCAACACTTATGTCTAGTGAAAATCACAAAATTAGTTTGTGTTCATAGAATACAGTGGTGTCTGTGAGCAGGTTGGGTTTCTCTTTTCTAGACACATTCAGGAAAAACTAAGCTGTTTCTTGTATAAAATGCAGGGCTCCAGAGCCAGAGTGACAAGGCTTTGAGGATGGCCGCTCCCTTAGTGCTCTGATTAAGTGCTGCAGGATTCAGGGGCACGGGGCTGATCTTCTGGAAATAGATGTTCTCAGACTGCAAATGCAATTTCCCGTGCAGCTATCAGGAGAAAACCACCAGAGTGGAGTCTGGTTGCATGGCTACCTCAAGGATACACCGCAGCAAGCGGCATAAAATAATGTGACGTCAGTACCACAGGCCAGGACCTGGGAATTGCTGTCAGACCACACTGACATACAGATCAAGAAACAAGTAGCTTCCTCTCAGCAAAAGCAAGACTGACCTCCACAGAGGAAATCACACAGGGCAGGGCCTATAGACTGTGATGGGGATCACTTTAAAAAATTTTTTATAATTAACCAATCTTTAGGTTCAGTCTGACTGATGCAACCAATGTAAAATCCCTTCAGAATTACTTTTAACAAAATCTTTTATGAATAATATGATTATGGCATTCAGTTTAACTTCCCGTTTAAACGTGTGAATCTGCATCAAGTAGTGAAATCATCCAAAGGTTTGTGTTTTAAGAACACAATTGATTCCTGCTCTGTTGCTATTTTATGGATTTAGATATACATGAGATCAAATTGCCACTCAAAAATACAATGACTGATTATCATCAGGACAGAGAACCTCCAGCTTGAGCTTAATTCCTTCAATTCCAGATCAATTTTATAAAATAAAAAGTCAATTAGTTAATTCTACCTACTGCAGTTATGACTAACAAAAAAACTCAGAAATTCTCCCAAACACACAGTGTCATACATTGCTGGTCAAAGTGCGAACAGGTATAATTTTGATATAAACACATAACAAAACATAATATGCACATATCTTTTGGCCCTGCAATTTTAGTCCTGAGAATATATCCATAAGATAGGTTACTAAATATAGAAAATAAGGAATATACAGTTATACAATCATAGCAAAAGACAAGGTACTACGTGAATATTCATTGATACATAACTACGTAAACAAATATGAGACATCCATACTATAGAATATGATGCCGTCCTGAAAAGGTGTTCAACCATTGTGGATGACAGTGTGGCAATTCCTGAAGAACCTAGAAATAGAAATTCCATTTGACCAAGCAAACCCATTACTGGGTATATATATCCAAAGGATTATAAATCATTCTATTATAAAGAAACATGCAGTCTATGTTCATTGCAGCACCGTTTACAATAACAAAGACCTGGAACCAACCCAAATGCCCATCGATGATAGACTGGACAGGGAAAATGTGGCACATATACACCATGGAATACTATACAGTCATAAAAAACGATGAGTTTGTGTCCTTTGTAGGGACATGGATGAATCTGAAAACAATCTTGAATCTGACACAAGAACAAAATCAAACACCGCATGTTCTCACTCATTGGCGGGTGTTGAACAATGAGGACACATGGACACAGGGAGGGGAGCATCACACACTGAGGTCTGTTGTGGGGGACTAGGTGAGGAACAGCAGAGGGTGGGGAGGTTGGGGAGGGATAACATGGGGAGAAATGCCAGATATGGGTGACAGGGGGATGGAGGCAGCAAATCACATTGCCATGTATGTACCTATGCAACAATCCTGCATGATCTGCACAGGTACCTCAGAACCTAAAGTATAATAGAAAAAAAATAAAGAAAAGAATGGGAAGTTTTTTATAGACGAACATGAAAGACTCTCCAAGATATAGTTCATAAGGAAAGTAAGGTATCTAATAGTGCATCTATACAATAATGGTACATACTATAATACTATTTGTGCCTTTATGAAAAGAATATCTCCAGAAACATGCATAAGCAAAAGCCAATTCTCATCATCTCTAGAGAAGAGAACTATAGCCAGGGTTCAGAAATGAAAGAAAGATGTGATAGAATAGTGGCAACTATGAAAACACTGGGAAGAGAGATCCAAGATGGCCGATTACTAGCAGCTCAGGATTGTAGCTCCCAGTGAAAGGGCAGAGAACGAGAGGACGCCACACTTTCAGATGAATTTTTGTTTCTCACGGACCAGAAGATTCCCAGCAGAGGAGCCCCACGGGTTGCCAGCACAACTCTTGTGGCCGGTGTGGCAGTTTTTCCGGCACCTAGGCGCAGCATTTGATTGGGCATTTAATCCATTTAAATTTATAATTAATATTGATATTTGTGAGTTTAATATTGTCATTTAATGCCAGCTGGCTATTTTGCCCATTAGTTGATATAGATTCTTCATTATGGAGATACTCTTTACCTTTTGGTAAGTTTTTGGAATGAGTAAACGGGACTGGATCCCCTTCTGGTCGATGTTTGAAGCTCCAGGAAGGCAGAGTTGCCCATTCACCTGATTGAAGAAGGGATTCAGGAGGGAAGCCAGACCAGAGATTCCCAGGCAGAAAAGCACCAAGAATCTTAAGGCCGCTGTTTTAGCCAGCGCAGTGGGTTGCTCAGATTCCAGCACTGGCTATCAACAAGTTGGACGTCCACTCAGGGACATAATTTGAAAGTCAGTAATTACAAAGACGACAAGTGGATAAATTTACAATGATGGGAAGAAACCAGAGTAAAGAGACTGAGAATACCCAAAATCAGAATGCCTCTCCCTCTATAGGGGATCACAGTTCCTCATCAACAAGGGAACAAGGCCTGATGGAGAACAAGTGTGTTCCATTAATAGAATTAGGCTTCAGAAAGTGGATAATAAGAAACTTCTGTGAGTTAAAAGAACATGTTCTAGCCCAATGTAAAGAAACTAAGAACCTTGAAAAAAGGTTTCATGAAATCCTAATGAGAATAGACAATTTAGAGAGGAATATAAGTGAATTAATAGAACTGAAGACTACAATAGGGGAACTCTGTGAAATATGCACAGGTTTCAACAGTTGAATTGATCAAGCAGAAGAAAGGATATCAGAGGTCGAAGACCAACTTAATGAAATTAAATGAGAAGACAAGATTAGAGAAGAAAGAGTAAAAAGAAATGAGCAAAGTCTCCAAGAAATATGGGACTATGTGAAAAGACTTAATTTATGTTTGATAGGTGTACCTGAACGTCATGAAGAGAATGAATCCAAGCTGGAAAATATTCTTCAGGATATTATTCAGGAAAACTTTCCTAACCTAGTAAGGCAGGACAATACTCAACTCCAGGTAATACAGAGAACACACCACAAAGATATTCCTCAAGTAGAGCAACCCCAAGACAGATAATTGTTAGATTCACCAGGGTTGAAATAAAGGAGAAAATTCTAAGGGCAGCTAGAGAGAAAGGTCAGGTTACCCGTAAAGGGAAGCCCATCAGACTCACAGCAGGTCTCTCAGCAGAAACCCTACAAACTAGAAGAGAGTGGGAGTCAAAATTCAATATCCTCAAATAAAAGAATTTTCAACCCAGAATCTCATATCCAGCCAAACTAAGCTTCATAAATGAAGAAAAAATAAAATTTTTCATGAACAAGCAAGCACTCAGAGATTTCATCACCACCAAGCCTGCTTTACAAGAGCTTCTGAAAGAAGCACTATGCACACAAAAGAACAACCAGTATCAGTCATCCCAAAAACTTACCAAAAGGTAAATAGTATCTCCATAATGAAGAATCTATATCAACTAATGGGCAAAATAGCCAGCTGACATTAAATGACAATATTAAACTCACAAATATCAATATTAATTCTAAATTTAAATGGATTAAATGCCCAATCAAAGACACAGACAGGCAAATTGAATAAAAAGTCAAAACCCATTGGTACGCTGTATCCAGATTCATCTCATAAGCAAGGACACACAAAGACTCAAAACAAAGGGTTGGTGGAAGACTTACCAATCAAATGGAGAGCAAAAAAAAAAAAACAAGAGTTGTAACTTTCGTCTCTGACAAAATAGACTTCAATAGTAACAAAGACTAAAAGAAACAAAGAAGGACATTACATAATGGTAAAAGGATCAGTGCAACACCAGGAGTCAATGATCATAAATATACATGCACCCAATATAGGAACACCCAGCTACATAAGACAAGTTCTTAATGACTTATAAAGAGACTTGGACTCCCGCACAATAATAGCGGGAGACTTTGACACCACATTGTTAATATTCAACGGATCAACGCGATAGAAAATAAACAGGGACATCTCTGATTTGAACTCAGACCTGGAACAAGTAAACTCAGTGAATATTTATAGAATTCTTCACCCCAGGTCCACAGAACATACATTTTTCTCAGTATCACATTACACCTGTTTTGAAAGTGACCACATAATTGGAAGTAAATCACTCTTCAGCATTTGCGTAGCATTTCACAGACTTAAATGAAATATTGGTTGGCTGTTTGTTTGTTATTTTCTTCCCTTATTCCTTCCTGTCTCCACTGTTAAGCACAATTATCGGCATAAAAGAGGTTGCCTGGGCAGTAGAGCAAGACTCTTGTTCTCTCTCCCCCTTTCTCTTTCTCTTTCTTTCTTTCTAAAAAAAGAAAAAAGAAAACACTGGGGAATTTCAGTCCATTGAAAGTGTCGAGTCAACAGTGATATGAGCACAAATATACACACTGCACGTGCACACACACAAAAGGTAAAGTATTTAGAATGAGGGAGGTGATGCCCTGCTCTATTTCCTTTGAATTACACCAAGCCTAAAGTTTGGCATTCAGTTCTGGGATTCAAACTTTAATACAGATTAAACACTTCTAGGACAGTGCTATTCAAATTTACAATCTGGTACCACTCCTGCACCTGCTGTTCCCAGTCCCAACAAGATCATTTCAACAACTGAGGGTAAGAGATTAGCAATTTCTATAGCAAGTTGACACTGATGCAACATCCAAACACCATGGATTCCATTTTTAAACAAAGTATGGACCTATTGTCTTTGTTAGACGGATGTGGTAAGTGGCAAGTGGCGAGACTTGCATATCTGTCGTACACTGAAGGAACATGTTAGAAATGTGATATTTTAAGGCCAGTTTGCCAAATATAATCTAAATAAGTATATAAAACCAGAACCCATTTCTTTCATTGAACGAATTTCATCAAATTTAAGCATAACTATACCTTTACAAAATAAATTAATAGAACTATTGACAGATGAAGGATTGAAGATGGATTTTGAAAACACATTTGTTTCAGACAGGCATGGTGGCTCACATCTGTAATGCCAGCAGTTTGGGAGCCCAAGGTGGGTGCATCACTTGAACTCAGGGGTTTGAGACCAACCTGGGCAACATAGTGAAATCCTGTCTCTATCATTTTTTTAATTAAAAAAAAAACTGAAAATACAGTTGTTTAATTTTGGATACAAGGTACATATAAAGATATTGAGCTTGCTGAAATTGCTTTAAAATCTATTCTCTACAAACCTCTGTTAGTTTTATTGCACAGGAAATTGTTTCTGTGTTTTGCTTTTTAGACACTTACCATAGAAAACATTGTCATCAATCCAACCAAGATTACCTAAGTGAACCAACAAGAAGCTAGCTCATTGTCACAAACTTTACATACTAACATAAGCAGTATTCATTCAAAGTGTGTATGTAGAACTTTAATACAGGAAATTTGAGTCATAATAAAACTTATGGCTCAGCCCGGTGGCTCACACCTGTAACCCCAACATTTTGAGAGGCTGAGGCTGGTAGATCATGAGGTCAGGAGCTTGAGATCAGCCTAGCCAACATGGTGAAACCCCGTTTCTACTAAAAATAAAAAAATTACCTGGGCATGGTGGTAGGTGCCAGTAATCTCAGCTACTCAGGAAGCTAAGGTGGGAGAATTGCTTGAACCCAGGAGGCAGAGGTTGCAGTGAGCCAAGATCGCGCCACTGTACTCCAGCCTGGGTGGCAGAGCAAGACTCTTGTCTCAAAAACAAAAACAAAAGTTATGACTAAAGAATAACAAAAGGAAGGCTATGAGTATAATAATGATATTAGTGATTCATTGTGCTAATCTACACACAAAGAATAATGTGTACAATTTGGGTAATTCTAGTTTTTTCCTTGTGTTTATTCTGATTTTCTTTTTTTTTTTAATTTTTATTGCATTTTAGGTTTTGGGGTACATGTGCAGAACGTGCAAGACAGTTGCATAGCTACACACATGGCAGTGTGTTTTGTTTCCGTTCTCCCCTTCACCCACATTTGTCATTTTTCCCCAGGCTATCCCTCCCCAGCTCCCCCTCCCCGCTTGCCCTCCCCTTTTCCCCCCAATAGACCCCAGTGTTTAATACTCCCCTCTCTGTGTCCATGTGTTCTCATTTTTCATCACACGCCTATGAGTGAGAATATGTGGCATTTCATTTTCTGTTCTTGTGTCAGTTTGCTGAGAATGATGTTCTCCAGATTCATCCATGTCCCTACAAACGACACGAACTCATCATTTCTGATTGCTGCATAATACTCCATGGTGTATATGTGCCACATTTTCCCAATTATTCTAATTTTCATTATTGGAATTTAATTTTACATCTGTGGCTTCTAATACTTAAAAATGTGAACTTATGCTTCGTGTATTTTTTTAATTGTATTTGGGCTCTGGGGCACATGTGCACGCTCTGCATCCTGCAGGACTGTTGCATAGGTACTCACATGCCATGGTGGTTTGCTGTCTCCATTCCTACCACCCCCAACACCTATGTCAGGCAATTCTCCCTGTGTTAACCCTCCCATCCTCCCCGTCTCACCAACCCCGCTGTCTCTCCCCTCCTCTCCTCTCCACTCCCACACCTAGCCCTGTGAGTGTTGTTCCCTTCCCTGTGCCCAAGTGTTCTCATTGTTCATCACCCATCTATGAGTGAAAACATGCGGTGTTTGGTTTTCTGTTCTTGTGTCAGTTTGCTGTGAATGGTTGTTTCTAGGTTCAACCATGTCTCTACAAAGGACGTGAACCCATCGTTTTTTTGGCTGCATAGTATTCCATGGTGTATATGTGCCACATTTTCCCTCTCCAGTCTATCATCGATGGGCATTTGGGTTGGTTCCAGGTCTTTGCTATCGTAAACAGTGCCACAATGAACATACATGTGTATGTGTCTTTATGATAGAACAATTTATAATCCTTTGGGTATATACCAAGTAATGAGATTACTGGGTCAAATGGAATTTCTATTTCCAGATCCTTGATGAATCGCCACACTATCTTCCATAATGGTTGAACTAATTTACACTCCCAACAACAGTGTAAAAACAGAGAAGATTTCTCCACATCTTCTCCAGCATCTGTTGTCTCCCGATGATCACCATTCTAACCGGCATGAGATGGTATCTCAATGTGGTTTTTATTTGCATTTCTCTAATGACCAGCGATGATGAGCATTTTTTCATTTGTTTGTTGGCTGCATATTTGTCTTCTTTTGAAAAGTGTCTGTTCATATCCTTCACCTACTTTTGAATGGGTTTTTTTTTCTTGTAAATCTGCTTTAGTTCTTTGTAGATTCTGGATATTAGCCCTTTGTCTGATGGGTAGATTGCGAAAATTTTTTTCCATTCTGTTGGTTGCTAGTTTAATGATTGTTTCTTTTGCTGTGCAGAAGCTCTTAAGTTTAATTAGGTCCCATTTGTCTATTTTGGCTTTTGTTGCCATTGCTTTTGGTGTGTTAGTCATGAAGTCCTTACCTGTGCCTATGTCCTGAATGGTATTGTGTAGGTTTTCTTACAGGGTTTTTATGGTGTTAGTTCTTATGTTTAAATCTTTAATCCATCTGGAGTTAATTTTTGAATAGGTGTAAGGAAGGGGTTCAGTTTCTGCTTTCTGCACATGGCTAACCAGTTTTCCCAACACCATTTATTAAACAGGGAATCCTTTCCCCATTGCTTGTTTTTGTTCAGTTATCAAAGATCAGATGGTTGTAGATGTGTGGCATTGCTTCCGAGGCCTCTGTTCTGTTCCATTGGTCTATATCTCTGTTTTGGTACCAGCACCATGCTGTTTTGATTACTGTAGCCTTGTAGTATTGTTTGAAGTCAGGTAGCGTGATGTCTCCAGCTTTGTTCTTTTTGCTTAGGATTGTCCTGGCTCTGTGGCTCTCTTTTGGTTTCATATGAAGTTTAAAGTGTTTTTTTCCAGTTCTGTGAAGAACGTCAATGGTAGCTTGATGGCGATAGCATTGAATCTATAAATTACTTTGGGGAGTATGGCCATTTTCACAATATTGATTCTTCCTAACCATGAGCATGGAATGTTTCTCCATCTGTTTGTATCTTCTCTTATTTCCTTGATCAGTGGTTTGCATTTCTCCTTGAAGAGATCTTTTACCTCCTTTGTTAGTTGTATTCCTATGTATTTTATTCTCTTTGTAGCAATTGTGAATGGGAGTTCACTCATGATTCAGCTCTCTGTGTGTCTATTATTGGTGTATAGGAATGCTTGTAATTTCTGCACATTGATTTTGTATCCTGAGACTTTGCTGAAGTTGCTTATCAGCTTAAGGAGGTTTTGGGCTGAAATGATGGGGTCTTCGAAATATACAATCATGTCATCTGCAAAAGGGACAATTTGACTTCTACTTTTCCTAATTGAATACCCTTTATTTCTTTTTCTTGCCTAATTACTCTGGCTAGAACTTCCAATACTATATTGAATAGGAGTGTTAAGAGAGGGCATCCTTGTCTAGTTTCAGATTTTAAAGGGAATGCTTCCAGGTTTTGCCCATTCAGTATGATATTGGCTGTGGGTTTGTCATAAATAGCTTTTATTATTTTGAGATACTTTTCATCGATACCTAGTTTATTGAGGGTTTTCAGCATAAAGGGCTGTTGAATCTTGTTGAAGGCCTTCTCTGCATCTATTGAGATAATCATGTGGTTTTTGTCTTCGGTTCTGTTTATGTGATGGATTACGTTTATAGATTTGCATATGTTGAACCAGCCTTGCATCCCTGGGATGAAGTCTACTTGATCATGGTGGATAAGTTTTCTGATGTGCTGTTGGATTAGGTTTGCCAGTATTTTATGGAAGATTTTTCCATCAGTCTTTTGGTTTGTCTCATGGATATTGGCCTGTAGTTTTCTTTTTTAGTTGTGTCCCTGCCAGATTTTGGTATCAGGATGATGTTGGTCTCATAGAAAGACTTAGGGAAGATTCCCTCTTTCTGTATTGTTTGGAATAGTTTCAATAGGAATGGTACCAGCTCCTCTTTATATGTCTTGTAGAATTCAGCTGTGAACCTGTCTGGACCTGGACTTTTTTTGGCCGGTAGGCTATTAATTGCTGCCTCGACTTCAGACCTTGTTAATCGTCTATTTAGGGTTTCAACTTCTTCTTGGCTTAGTCTTGGGAGTGTGCAAGTGTCCAGGAATTTATCCATTTCTTCCAGATTTACTGGTTTATGTGCATAGACTTGTTTGTAGTAATCTCTGATGGTAGTTTGTATTTCCGAGCAATTGGCGGTGATCTCCCCTTTGCCGTTTTTTATTGCTTTTGTTCGATTCTTCTCTCTTTTCCTTTCTATTAGTCTAGCTAGTGGTCTGTCTATTTTGTTGATCTTTTCAAAAAACCAGCTCCTAGATTTATTGATTTTTTGAAGGGTTTTTTTGTGTCTCTGTCTCCTTTAGTTCTGCTCTGATCTTAGTTATTTCTTGTCTTCTGCTTGCTTTTGAGTGTTTTTGATTTGCTCCTCTAGCTCTTTCAATTTTGATGAGAGGGTGTCAATTTTAGATCTTTCCTTGTTTAAACAATGAGATTAAATCAAAGATTTAAAAATTCATTAAATCAAATTAAAATAAAGATACAGCATATCAAAACCTCTAGGATACAGCAAAAGTAGTGCTAAGAGGCAAGTTTATAGTGCTAAATGCATGTATCAAAAATGTAGAAAGATCTCAAATTAACAACCTAACATCACACCTAATGGAACTACAAAAACAAGAACAAACTCAATCCAAAGCTAATAAAAGAACTAAAATCAGAACAGAACTAAATAAAATTCAGACCCCCAAAAATATAAAAGGATGAACAAAGTAAAAAGTTTATTTTTTGAAAGCATAAACGAAATTGACAGGCCACTAGCCAAGTTAACCAAGAAAAAAAGAAGATCCAGATAAGCACAATCAGAAATGACAAAAGTGACATTAAAACTGATACCACAGAAATACAAAAGATCCTCAGAGATGACTATGAATATCTCTATGTATCCAAAAATCCTAGCCAGAGAAATCAGACAAGAGAAATAAATGAATGATATCCAAATTAGAAAAGAGAAAGTTAAATTGTCCATCTTTGCAGACAACATGATCTTGTATTTAGGAAAACCAAAAGACTCCAAAAAAAAATCTCTTAAAACTAATAAATAAATTTTGTATGCAGTATACAAAATAAGCATACAAAAATCAGTAGTGTTTTTATACACTAACTATGAACTACCTGAAAAAAAATCAAGAAGGTAATCCCATTTACAAGAGCTACAAAATGTAAAATAATTTATAAATTTAACCAAGAAAATCAAAGACTTCTCTGAGGAAAACTACAAAACACTGATGAAAGAAATTAAAGAGGATACAAATGAAAAGACATCTCATGCTCACAGATCAGAACAATTAATGTTGTTGGCTGGGCACAGTGGCTTATGCCTTTAATCCCTTATGCTTATGCCTGTAAGCACTTTGGGAGGTCAGGGAAGGTGGATCACTTGAGGCCAGGAGTTCAAGACCAGCTTGGCTGGCCAACATGGCAAAACTCCATCTCTACTAAAAATACAAAAATCAACTAGGCATGGTGGCATGTGCTTGTAGTCCCAGCTACTCAGGAAGCTGAGCATGAGAAAAGCTTGAACCTAGGAGGTGGAAGTTGCAGTGAGCCAAGATCATACCACTGCACTCCAGCCTGGGTGACAGAGCAAGATTCTGTCAAAACAAAAAAAGAGAGAGAATAATTAATGTTGTTAAATGACCATATTACTCAAAGCAATCTACAGATGAACTGTAATCCGTATCAAAACATCAATGTCATTTTTCATAGAAATAGAAAAAAAATCACAAATTTCTATCAAACCACAAAAGACCCTAAGTAGCCAAAGCAATCCTAAGCAAAAAGAATAAAGCTGGAGGCACCACACTACCTGACTTCAAAATATATTTTAAGACTATAATAAAGAAAACAGCAGGGAATTTGTATGAAATAGACACACACGCTAAATGTGAGAGAATAAAGAGAACCCAGAAATAAATCCACATAATTATAGCCATCTGATTTTCAACAATGGTGCCAAGCATATACATTGGGGTAAAAGAGAGCCTCTTTAATAAATGGTGTTGGGAAAACTAGACATCCATATGAAGAAGAATGAAACTAGGTCACTGTCTTTCTCACCATACACAAAAAATCAACTCAAGATGGATTGATGACTTAAGCATAAGACCTAAAACTATAAAACTACTAGAATAAAATACAGGGGGAACACTTCAAGACATTGGCTAGGCAAATATTTTATGGATAAGATCTCAAAAGCACAGGAACAAAACCAAAAAAGGCAAATGGGACTATATTAAACTAAAAAGCCTCTACCCACAGCACAAGGAACAGTCAACAGAGAGAAGAAACAACCTACTGAATGGGAGAAAATATTTGGAGACATTTATCCAACAAGGGACTAATATTCAGAATACACCGGAACTCAAACAACTCAACAGTTAAAAAAAAAAACTAATCCCAATAAAAAGTGGGAAAAGACATGAATAGACATTTCACAAAAGACATACAAATAAACAAAAGGTTAATTTATTTATTTAAGATGGAGTCTCGCTTTGTCACCCAGGCTGGAGTGGGACAATCTCTGCTCAGTGCAACCTCCTCCTCCCAAGTTCAAGTGATTCTCCTGCCTCAGACTTCCAAGTAGCTGGGATTACAGGTGTGTGCCACCAGGCCCAGCTGACTTTTTGTGTTTTTAGTAGAGATGGAGTTTCACCATCTTGGCCAGGCTTGTCTCAAACTCCTGACCTCAGGTGATCCACCTGCCTTGGCCTCCCAAAGTGCTGGGATTTGTTTTAAAATGCTCAACATAACTAATCATCAGGGAATTGCAAATCAAAACCACAATGAGATATCATCTAAGCCCAATTAGAATGGCTGTTACTAAAAGACAAAAACAAACAAAAATAACAGATGCTGGCAAGGATACAGAGAAGAGGCAACTTTCCTAACACTGTTGGTGAGAACGTAAATTCGCACGGCCACTATGGAACACGGTATGGAGACTTCTCAAAAAACAAAAAATGTAACTACCATACATCCAGCAATCCCACTGCTGGGTATTTATCCAAAGGAAAGGACACGAACATAGCAAAGAGATACTGCACACTCGTGCTTACTGCAGCACTAGTCACAATAGCAAATACATGGAATCAACCGAAGTGTCCACCAACAGATGAATGGATTTTTTAAATGTGGTATATACACACAATTGAATACTACTAGGCCATAAAAAATGAAACCATGTTATTTGCAGGAACATGGATGGAATGAGAGGTCATTATATTGAATGAAATAAGCCAGGCCCAGAAAGACAAATAGCACACGTTCTCACTCATATGTGGGAACTAAGAGTTGACTCATAGAGTTAGAAAGTAGAAAAATGGATTCCAGAGTCTGGGAAGAGTGAGTGGGTGGGAGAGAGATGAAGCGAAGTTGGTTAATGGATACAAGCATACAGTTAGGTAGAGGAAAGAAGCTTTAATGTTCATCAGCAGAGTAGGGTGACTATAATTAACAACGTATTGTATATTTTGAAATAGCTAGAAGAGAGGACTTGAAATGTTCTCAACACATAGCAGTGATCAATAGTTGAGGTGATGAAGACTTTAAATACCTTGACTTGATCTTTAACACATTCTATGCATGTAACAAAATAGCACATGTACCCCTTAAATACATACAAGTATCATGTAGCAATAATAAATAAATAGGAGGCATAAAATTCTTCATATTTCATAGCAGAAAGTCTTAAAATACTGCCTCAAATTGATGAATCAGTAATAAAACTGTATTAAAGTTTTAGGTTTTGTTTTTGTTTTTGTTTCTGAGGCAGGGTCTCGCCTGTCACCCATGCTGGAGTGCAGCAGCATGATCTCTATTCACCATAACCTTCACCTCCCAGGTTCAAGTGACTCTTGTGCCTCTGCCTCCTGAGTAGCTGGGATTACAGGCATGCACTACCACACCCATCTCATATTTGTGCTTTTGGTAGAGACGATGTTTTGCCATGTTGGCCAGGCTGATCTTGAACTTCTGGCCTCAGGTCATCTGCCTAACTCAGCCTCCCAAAATGCTGGGATTACAGGCATGCACCATCATGATTGGCCACTTTAAAGTATTAATGGTAATTTTCAGAAGAACTAAAAAAGAAAAACAGTTAAAACAAGACATTGTAGGAGTCTTATAAACAGCTTTTTTTTTTGTAGAGATGGGGATCTTGTTATGTTGCACAGGCTGGCCTTGAACTCCTGCCCTAAAGAGATCCTCCAGCCTCAGCCTCCCAAAGTGTTGAAATTACTGGCATGAGCCACCATCCCCAGCCCAGCTTTAATTTTTTATAATATGAGCAGCTATTATTTGGTGTTTATTTTCATTTTAATTCCTCACCCAGAGACTAGAACTCTTCCAACCTCACAGGCAATAAGAAGCAGGGTTCAAGTAAGAAAAGTTTGCTAGATCTAAGGCTGTTTAGCCAGAAGAAAAGACTTAGAAATCCATAATAAATGTCCTTAACCACTTGAAGTGAGGCTATAAAAATGGTGATTTTCATTTATTCAGCGAAGTTTCACCAGTTAGTACCAGGATGAGGAGCTGAATTATAAGAGACTCTAATCCTGACTTGCCACAATGCAGAACTGCCAAACAAGTACAACTTCACAAAGATGAGATGGACCTCCTTATAAAGTAGTGAGTTCCTCATTTCTAGAAGAGTCAAAGGAAAGGTTGGACATTAGCTAGTCAGGGAAATTTTTTTTTAACGTGATTTCTATTTCACATTGAGAGTTAGATATCTAGATTCTAAATGACCTGAAGGTCACTTCCAACTCCGTGATTCCAGAATTGTAAAGAGGTCTATAATTTCTTTAGTCATCTATCTCATCTAATCATTTCTCACTTCCGGGAACTATTTTCATATTTCTATACTTTTAATTAATCTCATGTTTATTTTGTCCCTAGGTAAAAGTAAATAACTAGGAATAGGAAAGGGAAATGAAAACACTGAACACCAACAGTGTGCCAGTCACATCCTAAGTATTTTATGCATATTTCATCATTTAATTCTAGCGTAATAATAAGAAAGTCTTATTTTCCTGTTTACAGATTTTAAAAACTGAGGTCCAAAGAGATCAAGCTACGTGCCTGCAATCACATAGCCAAATGATTCTGGAGCCAGGATAAAAACCCAAGCAGCCTAATTCAAGAGTCCAGCTTCTTAACTACTCTGTGCAGCCTCTCTCTCTCTCTCTCTCTCTCTCTCTCTCTCTCTCTCTCTCTCTCTCTCTCTCTCTCTCTCTCTCTCTCTCTCTCAGATGTTGAGATGGAGTCTAGCTTTGTCACCCAGGCTGGAGTGCAGTGGTGCCATCTCAGCTCACTGCAACATCCGCTTCCCAAGTTCAAGCAATTCTCCTGCCTCAGCCTCCTGAGTAGCTGGAATTATAGGTGCCCACCACACATCTAGCTAATTTTTGTATTTTTAGGCTGAACGCAGTGGCTCATGCCTATAATCCTAGCACTTTGGGAGACCGAGCCGAGGGGATTGCCTGAGCTCAGGAGTAGAGACATGGTGAAACCCCGTCTCTACTAAAATACAAAAAATATCAGCCAGGCATGGTGGCAGGTGCCTGTAATCCCAGCTAGAGGGAGGCTGAGGCATGAGAATTGCTTAAACCTGGGAGGCAAAGGTCGCAGTGAGCTGAGACCGTGCCACTGCACTCTAGCCTGGGCAACAAAGTGAAACTCTGCCTTAAAAAAAAAAAAATTGTATTTTAGCAGAGACAGGGTTTCACTGTGTTGGTCAGGCTTGTCTCAAACTCCTGACCTTAGGAGTTATCCACTTGCCTTAGCCTCCCAAAGTTCTGTAAGCTAACAAACCCAAAGGCATAAGGAACATCACTGCAAACCCAGGCCTGCCTGACTCGAATACCATTTATTTTTGAGCTTTAATTATTGCTAGTAGCATTAAATGCAACATGGAAGTCAGTGTCTGATCTCACTGATTTTAACTTCTAGAATTTATAGGAAATGTGCGTGTGCCTTGCCTAGGCAAAATAACTACTTTCCTCAGCAGTCGGTTATTTCAAGATAACCAAGAGAAAGAGAATCTTTGGTAGTTTAAACATCATGCAATAGGAACTACTAAAAATCTTTTCAAGTAATGTAGTTCCCATATATGTGACAAATTACTGCATTTTTATTTGTGAGATTTTCTTGAAGGAACTGAAGTCGAGTCTTCAGAAGAGCTGAGTTCTGTAGAAACCACACCCTAGTTCTGTGGCTGCTTCTACTTCTGCAATCCTTCTGGACTTCACTAATAAAGTAAGTTTCCTACCTCAAAAACAGAGCTTTAGAAAGCATTAGGAAGACTCTTCCTGAGGTTGTTAATGTGTCAGTAAAACCACTTGACGGTATTTTTGAGTAATAAATCTTTGGGAGTCACAATCCTATGAATAAAGCACTTTATTAAAGGTCTCAAGTTTTTTTATTGCCCATATAATTTTTTTCACAATTTTTATTATTTTGGCAGTAAGTCCATCCCAAAGTGAATGTGTTTCCAAAGTCTGAACAACATTGCATCAGTCATTTACAAGTGAAGACACTTACATAAGAAGAGGAATAAGTTCTGGTTTTTTAATGTGCTATTATGACACATTTCCTTACGCATTTCCTACTACTGATCTCTAGAGATGCGTTTTTATAAATAAATATTAAATTCTTCCTAATAGTCAAGTATTTTTTAACCCCTCCTCTCCCCTCCTAATATTCAAATCTTGATAATTTAATAACTAGTAGCTATAATTGAATTGAAAGTTACTGAGGACATTTGCATGACTATTTACTGTTTTTGTTCCACTGACTAATAAATGTTTTCTGGCATCAGACTTGTATGTAGGATGTAGCTGTGACTGTATGTGGAAAGAGGATTATTGCTGAAGGTACAGTAGTGTAATGATCTGGGTTCAAATCCTTGCTTTGTCATTTAATAGCTGTGTGAACTTGAGCAAAGTGAATAACCTCTCTGATCACTTAGCACAATGACTGTGTTAACAATAAGTATGCAATAAATGAGCACTTCTAAATCATAAATTTTGGTTTCTAAGCACCATTCCCCAGTATTAGGAACCAAAGCTCTTTAAAGAATTGGCAGGTTTTAGTTCAGTAGTCTGAATATTGCAAGAGGACCTATGATGACTTCTTCAGTCAGAGATTAAGGAAGACTTGAGAGACTAAAGGACTCATGCTACAAGGTCACAGGGGACATCCTGAAGGAGCTTCTGCCAGACAAATTTGGAGAATTTGGAGCACTGAAAGAGAATAATTGATTACAACACAGTAAATAAAGAAAAACCCAGGCATCCATGGAATTGAAAACAAACGCAAAGAAAATAAAGAAAGCTTTCCTTTATAGAAGAAAACCATCTAATAGATGGGAAGAACAACGACATTAGAATATCACCACTTTGCCGCCCGTGATGTAATAGTTAATCCAGACAAGAATCGGTGGATGCTGACATCACTAGGTAAAGTCACCGGAAACAGGAATAACCGGATATGTATCACTCCACAGAAACGTAACTGCAGAAGAGAAAAAATGTACTCTTCCACCAAAGACATTGGTAGTCAAACTTAGGGTCACCAACAGTGCAACACTCTAACATCATTTGCCTTCTAATAGAATGCAATCTGAAATATACAGCTTTACCTTTAAAGTATTCTTGCCAAAGCCTTAACCTGAATCCCGTCTAGCCTCTAGATCCAACTTTGAGTTTACAAAATATAGAGAAACAAGTTAAACAACACAGTGAAGAAACAATCAAGCCACTGCTCTGGACTCTCCAAAATGTCAATGCTATTAAAAAACTGGTTGGGCATGGTGGCTCATGCCTGTAACCTCAGCACTTTGGGAGGCTGAGGCAGGTGGACCACAAGGTCAAGAGATCAAGACCATCCTAGCCAACATGGTGAAACCCATCTCTACTAAAAATACAAAAATTAGCTGGGCCTGATGGTGCATGCCAGTAGTCCCAGCTACTCCAGAGGCTGAGGCAAGAGAATCACTTGAACCCGGGAGGCAGAGTTGGCAATGAGCTGAGATCGTGCCCCTGCATCCCAGCCTGGGCACAGAGAGAGACTCCATTTAAAAAAAAAAAAAAAAAAAAACCTGAAACTAATCAACAAATGCAGTTAATTAACCTAGGTAGGATCCCAATTTGGGGAAGAAAACATCTGTAAAAGACATTCTTGTAGCAAGTGGTGAAATTTAAATGTGGAATGATACTAGATAATTATTAGCTAAGCCAAACTTAGTGGCTTAAAGCAAAAAACATTGATTATCTCACAGTTTCTATGGGTCAGGAATCTGGGCATGACTTTGCTCATGGTTCTGGCTCAGGGGCTCTCCTAAGATTAGGGTCAAGCTGTTAAGCAGGGCTGCAGTCCTCCCCAGGACTGACCAGAGGAGGATTCTCTGCTGATCTCACTCACACGATAGCTGACAGCCCTCAGGTTCTCGCCACATGGGCCTTCCAAGAGGTGGCTGAGTGTCTTCACCACATGGTAGCTGACTTCCCTCTCCCCAGAGCTACCTCACAACATGGTCCCTGGCTTCCCCTCAAGAGTAAGTGATTCCAGAGAGATCAACAGAGTTCATCTAAGACGGAAGCCACAGCCTTTTTATAACCTAATCTCAAAAGTGATATTCATCATTTCTGACATATTCTATTCATTAGAAGGGAATTAATAAATCCAGACCATGTTCAAGAGGAGGAATTCTTTAAAAAAATGTGTGTGTGCTGAAAACCACCACAGTTGGCATTACAGTATCATAGTTCATTTTCAGATGCAGCAATAGTATTATGGTTACATAGAGCAATATCCTTATTCTTAGGATAAATATGCTGATGTAGTTAGAGGCAATACATATGATGTCTGCAACTTATCTTCAAGTGGCTCTGAAAAAATATATATGTTTATGTAACAATAACAAATACATATTATTTATGTAAAATAATAAAGCAAATAAAAGAAAATGCTAACATTTGTTGCATCTGGGTGGATGATGGGTGGATGATCATTGCCATATTCCTTCACCCTTTCTATATATTTGAAACTTTTCAAAAGAAAATGTTGGTGAATAATAATGGAAAGTTATTACGTTGATCCCATTAAAAGTCATTGCGAAAACCGCAATTACTTTTGCATCAACCTAATAACTATGGACTGATTTGTGTCTTCCCCAAAATTCATATTTTGACATCCTAACCCCCAATGCAATGGTATTTGTGGGTGGCGCTTTTGGGAGGTGATGAGGTTCTGATGAAGTTTTGAGGGTGGAGACCTCATGATGGGATTAGTGCCCTTAGAAGGAGAGGCATCATGGCACTTAGCTTGCTCGCTTGCTCTCTCTCTGACATGTGAGGGCACAGGGAGAAGGCAGCCATCTACACACAGAATGAGGGTCCTCACCGGAACCTGACCATGCTGCTGGCACCCTGATCTTGGATTTCCCAGCCTCCAGAATTGTGAGAAATACATTTCTGTTGTTTAAGCCACCCAGTCTACGATACTGTGTTATGGCAGCCCAAGCTAATGAAGACAAGGGCATCGACAACAATGAAGTTTGCACTCTCCCCAGAGCTAATGTGTCAGGAGAATAAAGCCAGTAGTACAAAGGGCTTTTTGATGCAGGGAATTGGTTGAAAATAGAAATTAGTATAATGACTGTGCTTTTCAACTTCCTATCCCATCTCAGTGTGGCTGTGATGTCACTAGACAGGGAGGTCCCCAAAGAAATTCCCAAAAAGGCAGCTCCTTCCCCTGCACCCACTAATTCCACAGGCCCTTCCTTAGCCTGGGGGCCACCAGAAGGCCTTCACCCCCATGGAGGTTCCCTTTATCAGCACCAGCCCTTAGCTGATCTTAAATTCCATCTCCTGGACCATTGCCATTCATTTTTCTCCTACGTACTTTTATTAACTGATTGTACTAACTCATTTTTGTTTTTGGAAATAAATTATTATTATTAATCTCATAATAAATTTATCACAACATTTGAAAATATAATCAAGGGATTATATAGTGTTAAAAACACACACACACGATATTAAGTCCCATGCTCAAACAGGTTCCAGATCATTTGAAAAGATCAGCCAATTCATTGTGTAAATAAAATTTTAGAATTCAGTCACTTCCCTTTGGCAATACCTGTCAAAATGACAAAGTCTTGTCCTTTGGTCCAGCAAGTCTACTTCTCAGATTTTGTCTTTCTGCTATATCCTCCCACACGAAGAATGATATAAGATTACTCATAATAGGTGTATTATAATAATGTACAGTATATTGCCATTTGTGTTAAAAATAAATAAATAAAAATAGAAAAATATAATGTGTAGAGTGTGTCAACATTTGTGTTAAAAAGAAATAAGGTCCGAGCACAGTAGCTCACGTCTGTAATCCCAACACTTTAGGAAGCCGAGGTGGGCAGATCACGTGAGGTCAGGAGTGCAAGACCAACCTGGCCAACATGGGGAAACCCTGTCTCTACTAAAAATACAAAAAATTAGCTGGGCACAGTGGCACATGCTTGTAATCGCAGCTACTCTGAAGGCAGAAGAATTGCTTGAACCCCGGAGGCAGAGGTTGCAGTGAGCTGAGATTGTGCCATTGCACTCCAGTCTGGGAAACAGAGTGAGACTCCTTCTCAAAAATTAATTAATTAATTAAAATTAAAAATTGTAAATATACATATATAGCCAACGACCTGTTCAAGTCACTTTGTCCCATGTCACCCCCAACCCTTCTGCTGAGTGCAGGCTCTTAAAATTGCAATCAATAAAAAATAGATTGTGATCAATACTTCCAGGGCGCGTATCTGACACCCATTTCTTCCATTTCTGCTTCCTCAGCGTGGTCCTGGATGCACACGTATCCTTCATACTTTGTACCTGGTTCAGCTTGTCTTTCTCTTCAATACAGGAGGCAGCTTTTTTCTGCTCTCTGTTGACTTCTGAAGCCAGCCTCATGATCGTTTCTCTGCTAGCTTTTGCCTCCATCTCATGGACATTTAGAGTCTCTTCAAGAATCACAATTTGTCCTTTCATGAATTCATTTTCCTTGCACAGCTCTCTAAGCTGAAGAGAAAGCAATTACAGCTATCCTATAAAAATTAACAATTTCATACATTTTCCCTAAGCAATTCACAATCTATAGGCTGCATTATCATATGGAAAATGTAAGAGCACTATCCTACGTGGATTCTAAAGGTTACATTTTCAAAGGCAGCCTCTCAACTCTGTTTTAGACCTGGTGGTCAAATTCAAAATCCAAAATGTGGCCACAAGGCAAGGATAATGAAGCCAAAAGCATCCCAATGAAGGACACATCAGCAAACCTCTGGCTGCTAAATACTCCAAGTCAGGTGAAGCTCTACAGAGGCTGCAGTAGGCAATGAAGCAAGGGACTTGCCTTCAGCCCTGTCCACTCGGGCTTAATGCAGTCAAGACGCCATGTAGCCCTGGAGGGAACACAGAATGCAGGGCCATGCTTTTTTAAAAAATGTATTATTCTAATTAAGCGTAGGAAATTTGTGAATAACAGCTCAGTGTTTATCACAGGGAATTGAGATTAGCAGGGCTTTTGCTTACTATGCTGTGCACTGGAATTGTTAACTGGAAGCATTTAAAAGATTTACAAGGGGAAAATAAAAGCCAGCAAAACTCCCCACCTCAGGGGGGCGCTCGTCAGACAGTCTTCGACACCTGTGATTTGCTTCTCTATCCCTGCATCCTGATTTGTTTCTCTGCATTGCATCTTTTTCACCATGTGGGGCAACTGAAGATATTTATTTGCTTATTTCTTCACTATCCTTACCCCTTGATAATGAAATCTCTAGGAGAGCATAGACATAGTCTTGTCTCTTTCACTGCTGTCTCTCCAGCACTCAGAACGGTGTCTAACATATAGTAAGCACTCACTAAATATTTGTGAAATGAAGGAATAAATAGCAAACAAATTATTGGGAATGCATGGTTCCTTGGGAATGCATGTGCTCATGTGTTTATGAGGGCATGTGAAAGTGAAGGAACAGTTTTGAAACTGGAGCCATTTTGTTCTTGAGGAACACCTAGTGAGGTGGCAGTCTTGGTCAATACAGCTGACTTCCTGATAGGGGCCAATTATTTTTTTTCTTTTTAAGACAGGCACCTGCTCACATGGCCGAGATGCCAAAGCTCCAGATTCCTACCCTTTGTCATGAAATATAGATTCCATTATTGTGCAGGTAAGTTGAGGCCAACCAATCTCAGGAAGAAATTGCCATTAAAAAGATAGTTTCTTACTCATTGTACCCAAGTGGAAGGAACCCACCACAGCACATGGGGCTATGGGAAAGCACCAGGGCCAGTCAGGAGGCAGAAGAAGCAGGGAGAAAAGAGGGTAAGAGGCAGTATCGTCGCCTCCACTGGAAGGAATAAGCAAAGCAGAGTAAGCCAACTTAGGGTTGGCTATTGAATGATTTCAGTGGCTCTTGGGGTGTAGGGACTGTCCCGAGCTATCTGGGGGCCTTAGGGCAAGGGGCAGTAGCCTGCAGGTAAGAGCCAGTTATAGGAGGTGGCTGGGGAGTGGGCTCTGGGTTGGTCACATGGAAAGCTCTGCCGGAAAGGGCAGGCTCTCCTGGGTCAGCAAGACCCTGGAAGTCAAAGCATTAGAAATATAGAAAAGACAAGGGCATGATTAATGCCATAGAAACACCCAGATTAGCACCTAAAGATTGTCTCTGATAGAGAAAAGAGTGTCATGGAAGAAGGAGCTTCTGAATTCCCTTTTCTGCTCCCCATCATTTGGTTTGAAAGATAATTCTCAAACTACAGGTGGACTTTTACAGCCAAGCTCCCAGTCACAGGTTAGCCATAGGGAGCAGGATGAGAGCCATCCAGCACCCATTAGAACATCAGGTGGACCCATGGCCTCAGCTATCAAAACCCCTTCGTGAAGTGGAATACTTCCTAAAATCAAATGAAGTCATCATGCAGCTGTCAGAGAGAACATTTGGGAAGCTCACTAGTAGACAGCTGAGAGGTGACTTTTAAAAATGGCTGCATGACCAGGCGTGGTGGCTCACACCTGTAATCCCAGCACTTTGAGAGACTGAGGCAGGCAGATCATGAGGTCAAGAGTTCGAGACCAGTCTGACCAACATGGTGAAACTCCATCTTTACTAAAAACACAAAAATACAAAAAAAAAAAAAGCCAGATGTGGTGGCATGCACCTGTAATCCTAGCTACTCAGGAGGCTGAGACAGGAGAATTGCTTGAACCTGAGAGGTGGAGGTTGCAGTGAGCCGAGATCGGGCCACTGCACTCCAGCCTGGGCAACAGAGCAAGACTCTGTCTCAAAAAAAAAAAAAAAAAAAGTGGCTGCATGATGGGCCAGATGTGATGGCTCACACCTGTAATCCCAGCACTTTGGGAGGCCAACGTGGCAGAATCACTTGAGTTCAGGAGTCAGAGACCAGCCTGGCTATTAGTGAGACCTCATTTCCATTTAAAAAAAAAAAGAAAAGAAAAAGCTGCATGGGTGCTGTGCATGGTGGCTCACAACTGTAATCACAGCACTTTGGGAGGCAGAAGGAGGGTAATTGCTTGAGGCCAGGAATTCAAGACCAGCCTGGATGGCATACTGAGACCATCTCTACATAAAATAAAATAATTAGCCAGACATAGTGGTGTACATCTGTAGTCCCAGTTACATAGGAGGCTAAGGCAGGAAGATCCTTGAGTCCAGAAAGTGAAGACCACAGTAAGCGAGGATCAGACCACTGCACTCCAGCTTAGGTGACAAAACAAGACCTTGTCTCTAAATTTAAAAAAAATGACTGTATGGAAATCTGTCAGCAAGCAAGGATGCAAAAGGTTTATAATAGCCAAAGAGAACCATGAGCATTCACATACTTTCAGGTACCCTAATGAAGCACTATGGGCCAAGTGAATTATTCAGTTAATATTATTTATTTCTGACTTAATGGTAGTCTACCATTAAAGTAGAATTTTTGCCATTTGCTTTGTTTTTGTTTTGTTTTGTTTTGTTTTTGAAATGGAGTCTCACTGTGTGGCCCAGGCTGGAGTACAGTGGCACTATCTTGGCTCACTGCAACCTCCGCCTCCTGGTTCAAGCAATTCTGCCTCAGCCGCCCAGGTAGCTGGGATTACAGGTGCCCGCCACCATGCTTGGCTAATTTTTGTATTTTAGTAGAGACAGAGTTTCACCATGTTGGCCAGGCTGGTCTCAAACCCCTGACCTCAGGTGATTTGCCCACCTTGGCCTCTCAAATTGCTAAGATTACAGGCATGAGCCACTGCACCCAGCCACTATTTGGTTTTAATGTAAAATTTTTAGGTATTTTAGATCTCACAATCAGTATCCTAAAAATGACACTCAACTGGTTTTGTGTGAGTATGTGTCTAGCTGTAACAGCAACAAAAAAAGACTCCCTAAACAAATGGTTAAAATGAGTAATTAATGGTATTGACAACCTAAATATATTTTTGGACAAAGCCATTACTCTCTTTTGGAGAAAAATTAATTGCAAGAATGCTAGAAAAGACCTTGGAATTGAGGCTCAGGAAGGTGATGTGACTTGTCCCAAGTCACATAGTTAATTAACGCTACACTTGGGTTACTGTCCCCATTCTCCCGCCACTCCCAAACTCAACCACAGCACTTCCTTTCATGCCATGTGTCAGAATCACCACTACATTTATAGACTTTTTAATCTGCATACAGACACCTTTAAAATGAAATCTTTATCTGACACGTGATCATTCCTCTCGTCTGGATCCAAGCAGTCATGAAGTTGAGTCAGAAATTCCTCATGTTTCCTGCAGTTCTTGGAAACCTGTTTCTTATTCTCCTCATTTTCTTTTGAGCATTTTCTGTAAGGCAAATAACCAATAAGTCAGAGTTTAACACCATGGAAGATAACATTCATCAAACTAAGTCAGAATGCAAGCTCTCTGGGGGAAATAATTGTCATTTTTAAGACAACACAGTTTCCCAAACACAGAGCAAATTATTGTCATAGAAGCCCTATAAAGGAAGGAAAAAAGTGGAAGCAATTTTGGGACACCTATGCTTTGCAGAAATACAAAGAAATCTTTTTTTTTTTAATTGCATTTTAGATTTTGGGGTACATGTGCAGAACATGCAAGATAGTTGCATAGGTACACACGTGGCAGTGTGTTTTGAGCCTTCCTCCCCTTCACCCACATTTGGCATTTCTCCCCAGGCTATCCCTCCCCAGCTCCCCCCCACCGCTGTCCCTCCCCTCTTCCCCCCAATAGACCCCAGTGTGTAGTATTCCCTTCCCTGTGTTCATGTGTTCTCATTTTTCACCACCCGCCTATGAGTGAGAATATGCGGTATTTCATTTTCTGTTCTTGTGTCAGTTTGCTGAGAATGATGTTCTCCAGATTCATCCATGTCCCTACAAAGGACACGAACTCATCATTTTTGATTGCTGAATAATATTCCATGGTGTATATGTGCCATATTTTCCTAGTCCGGTCTATCATCGATGGGCATTTGGGTTGGTTCCAGGTCTTTGCTATTGAGATGGTATCTCAGTGTGGTTTGGATTTGCATCTCTCTAATGACCAGTGATGATGAGCATTTTTTCATATGTTTGTTGGCCTCGTGTATGTCTTCTTTTGTAAAATGTCTGTTCATATCCTTTGCCCATTTTTGAATGGGCTTGTTTGTTTTTTTCCTGTACGTCTGTTTGAGTTATTTGTAAATTCTGGATATCAGCCCTTTGTCAGATGGGTACACTGCAAAAATTTTTTCCCATTCTGTTGGTTGCCGATTCACTCTAGTGACTGTTTCTTTTGCCGTGCAGAAGCTGTGGAGTTTGATTAGGTCCCATTTGTCTATTTTGGCTTTTATTGCCAATGCTTTTGGTGTTTTGGTCATGAAGTCCTTGCCTACTCCCATGTCCTGAATGGTTTTGCCTAGATTTTCTTCTAGGGTTTTTATGGTGCCAGGTCTTATGTTTAAGTCTTTAATCCATCTGGAGTTAATTTTAGTGTAAGTTGTCAGGAAGAGGTCCAGTTTCTGCTTTCTGCACATGGCTAGCCAGTTTTCCCAGCACCATTTATTAAACAGGGAATCCTTTCCCCATTGCTTGTTTTTGTCAGGTTTATCAAAGATTCTATGGTTGTAGATATGTTGTGTTGCCTCCGATGCCTCTGTTCTGTTCCATTGGTCTATATCTCTGTTTTGGTACCAGTACCATGCTGTTTTGATTACTGTAGCCTTATAGTATAGTTTGAAATCCAGTAGTGTGATGCCACCCGCTGTGTTCTTTTTGCTTAGCATTGACTTGGCTATGCAGGCTCTCTTTTGGTTCCATATGAAGTTCATGGTGGTTTTTTCCAGTTCTGTGAAGAAAGTCAATGGTAGCTTGATGGGGATAGCATTGATTCTGTAAATTACTTTGGGCAGTATAGCCATTTTCACAATATTGATTCTTCCTAACCATGAACATGGAATGTTTCTCCATCTGTTTGTGTCCTCTCTGATTTCATTGAGCAGTGGTTTGTAGTTTTCCTTGAAGAGGTCCTTTACGTTCCTTGTAAGTTGTATTCCTAAGTATTTTATTCTTTTTGTAGCAATTGTGAATGGCAGTTCATTCTTGATTTGGCTCTCTTTAAGTCTGTTATTGGTGTATAGGAATGCTTGTGATTTTTGCACATTGATTTTATATCCTGAGACTTTTCTGAAGTTGCTTATCAGTTTCAGGAATTTTTGGGCTGAGGCGATGGGGTCTTCTAGGTATACTATCATGTCGTCTGCAAATAGAGACAATTTGGCTTCCACCTTTCCTATTTGAATACCCTTTATTTCTTTTTCTTGCCTGATTGCTCTGGCTAGAACTTCCAGTACTATATTGAATAGGAGTGGTGAGAGAGGGCATCCTTGTCTAGTGCCAGATTTCAAAGGGAATGCTTCCAGTTTTTGCCCATTCAGTATGATATTGGCTGTTGGTTTGTCATAAATAGCTTTTATTACTTTGAGATACATTCCATCAATACCGAGTTTATCGAGGGTTTTTAGCATAAAGGGCTGTTGAATTTTGTCAAATGCCTTCTCTGCATCTATTGAGATAATCATGTGGTTTCTGTTTTTGGTTCTGTTTAAGTGGTGAATTACGTTTATAGACTTGCATATGTGGAACCAGCCTTGCATCCCCGGGATGAATCCTACTTGATCATGATGGATAAGTCTTTTTATGTGCTGTTGCAATTGGCTTGCCAGTATTTTATTGAAGATTTTTGCATCTATGTTCATTATGGATATTGGCCTGAAGTTTTCTTTTCTTGTTGAGTCTCTGCCGGGTTTTGGTATCTGGATGATGTTGGTCTCATAAAATGATTTGGGAAGGATTCCCTCTTTTTGGATTATTTGGAATAGTTTCAGAAGGAATGGTACCAGGTCTGCTTTGTGTGTCTGGTAGAATTCAGCTGTGAACCCATCTGGACCTGGGCTTTTTTTGTGTGGTAGACTCTTAATTGCTGCCTCTACTTCAGACCTTGTTATTGGTCTATTCATAATTTCGGCTTCCTCCTGGTGTAGGCTTGGGAGGACACAGGTGTCCAGGAATTTATTCATTTCTTCCAGGTTTACTAGTTTATGTGCATAGAGTTGTTTGTAATATTCTCTGATGATGGTTTGAATTTCTGTGGAATCTGTGGTGATTTCCCCTTTATCGTTTTTTATTGCATCTATTTGGTTGTTCTCTCTTTTCTTTTTTATCAGTCTGGCTAGTGGTCTATTTTGTTGATCTTTTCAAAAAACCAGCTCTTGGATTTATTGATTTTTTGAAGGGTTTTTCGTGTCTCTATCTCCTTCAGTTCTGCTCTGATCTTAGTTATTTCTTGTCTTCTGCTAGGTTTTGAGTTTTTTTGATCTTGCTCCTCTAGCTCTTTCAATTTTGATGATAGGGTGTCAATTTTGGATCTACAAGGAAATCTTTAAGATATCGTGGACTTAGTAACAGGAGAGAAAATGGATTCCCCTAGCCTCAACCCTCTAGGATCTCCATAAACAGAGGCAGGTGTCTAGAACACACGTGCTCACAATCCACATAGCCAAGGGTCTTCATTGGGGCCTCATGGGGAAAGACGGTGTTACCACATTGGTTCCAGAGGACCAAGCTTCATTTTCGTTTATTTTATTTCTTTTTTCTTTTTTCTTTTTTTTTTTTTGAGACGGAGTTTCGCTCTTGTTACCTAGGCTGGAGTGCAATGGCATGATCTCGGCTCACCGCAACCTCTGCCCCCTGGGTTCAGGCAATTCTCCTGCGTCAGCTTCCTGAGTAGCTGGGATTACAGGCACATGCCACCTTGCCCAGCTAATTTTTTGTATTTTTAATAGAGGCGGGGTTTCACCATGTTGACCAGGATGGTCTCGATCTCTTGACAACGTGATCCACTTGCCTCGGTCTCCCAAAGTGCTGGGATTACAGGCGTGAGCCACCTAGCCCGGATCTTTTTTTTTTTTTTTTTTTTTGAGAGGGCTTTTCACTCTTGTTGCCCAGGCTGGAGTGCAATGGCATGATATTGGCTCACTGCAACCTCTGCCTCCCTAGTAGCTGGGTTCAAGCGATTCTCCTGCCTCAGCCTCCCTGGTAGCTGGGATTACAGATGCTCACCACCACCACACCCAGCAAATTTTTTGTATTTTTAGAACAGGGTTTCACCATAGTGGTCAGGCTGGTCTCAAACTTCTGACCTCAGGTGATCCCCCCGCCTTGGCCTACCAAAGGTCTGGGATTACAGGCATGAGCCACCACACCCAGCCAATTTTATTTTCAAACTCTACAATACAGTGGTTTATAAGGGTCCTGGTTCACGGCCAGGCAGAACTATAACAACAAACACATCAAAAGCACAGAAGGTTCTTGCCTCTGGAAAAGAAAGGTGTCCAATCACCAGCAAAGTTCATTATCAGTTTTCACATGCCCACAGTCTTTAAAGTGTATTGGAAGAAAGGAAAGAAAATCAGTATATCCAGGAGATATCTGAACCCCCATGTTTATTGCAGTTCTATTCACAATAGCCAAGATAGAATCAACACAAGTGTCCATCAGTGGGTGAATGGAGAAAAAAAATGTGATATATATATATATATATATATATATATACATCGAAATACCATTCAGCCTTTTAAAAGAATGAAATCCTGCCAGGAGTGGCAATATGGATGAATCAGGAGGATATTATGTTAATCAAAATAAGTCAAGTACAGAAAAATAATTACTGCATGGTCTCACTCGTATGTGGGAGCTGAAAAAAACTGAACACATACAAGCAAAGAGTAGAACTGTGATTATTAGAGGCTGGAAAGGATAGTGGATGGTAGAGGATACAGAGAGGTTAGTCAATGGCTATAAAGTTATAAAGATGGTTATAAAGTTATAAAGCTAGATGGCGGGAGTAAGTTCATGGCGTATGCTATAGTGTTCTGTAGCATAGTAGGGTGAATGTGGTTAACAGTAATTCAGTTTTCAAATAGCTAGAAGAGAGGATTTTGAATATTCACAATGAAAATAAATGCTAAATGTTCAAGATGATGAATTTGCTAATTTCCCTGATTTGATCATTACACATTGTTTACATGTATCGATATATCGCTCCATATCCCAGAGTATTAGAATTGGCCAGTTAAGGAAAAAAGGAAACTTATGGTCTATTATGAATATATTATTTCAAATCTCAGATAGGCTTGTTGAAATAATATGGTCTATTTCTAATGCTTTAAATGTTAGCAACTAAGAGGTCGTCGATAATAGGCATACTTTAAAGGCAAATTAGAATCGTTTCAGTAATTTAGTGTCATTTCTAAATATCCAAGATAATAAACATGATTATTGCTTTTCCATTTTACCATGTTGAGTGTTTACTGCTAATTCTTTCACTCTATTCAAAGATTAACAAAGCATGTAATTGCGGGTACTCAAAGCATATCAGACTTCTATTTAGAAAACTGTGTAACAATAAAAGGCTAACATCACTATATCTCTGAGTTCTTATTTTAGCATATGAAAGGTAAAACTCTTCAGTCTTTTGGACTCAGGAAAGGCATAATTAAGTGTATGGTGCTGATCAATTTTCATAAATGATTGCATACATTAACCCCAAGATTTCAATCTTTCTTCTCCATTCCAAAGGTTTCTAAACTACTTTCACTTCTGTTTGCAATTTGCTTAACCCAATAAAGTTTCAGGAATCTACCCTAAGAAAATAATTACATAAATGTGAAAATATGAATCACATAGATATTCATTGAAGCTTGGTTTGTAGCGATTTTTTTATGGAACTAACCTAAGAGGTTGTAGAAATAGCAAAAGGAATTGATTGAGTAAATTATATTTCAAGCAAAGGAATATAATGGGCCATTTAAAATTATAAACTAGGCTCAGCACAGTGGCTCATGCCTGTAATCCCAACATTTTGGGAGGCCAAGGAGGATTACTTGAAACCAGTAATTCAGGACCAACCTGGGCAACATGGCAAAATGCCATCTCTACAAAAAAAATTTAAAAATCAGCTCGGTGTAATGGCATGCCTCTGTGGTCCCAGCTACAAAAGAGGCTGAGGTGGGAAGATTGCTTTAGCCAGGAGATCAAGGCTGCAATGAGCCATGATTGTGCCACTGCACTCCAACCCTGGTGGCAGAGTGAAAACCTGTTTCAAATAAGTAAATAAATAAAATTATATACTAAATGAGTTTTTAAATTGTTTACAACATATAGCCAGACACAATGGCTCACTCCTATAATCCTAACACTTTGGAAGGCTGAGGCAGGCAGATCACTTGTGGTCAGGAGCTTGAGACCAGTCTGGTCAACATGACCAAACTCCATCTCTACTAAAAATACAAAAAGTAGCTGGGTGTGGTGGCACATGCCCATAATCCCAGCTACTCAAGAGGCTGAGGCATGAGAACTGCTTGAACCTAAGAGGTGGAGGCTGCAGTGAGCCAAGGTCATGCCACTGCACTCCAGCCTGGGTGACAGAGCAAGACTCTATCTTAAAAAAAAAAAAAAAAAAAAAAAAAAGATAGATATTAAGCAACATCATTTACCCATAAAGAGGAAAAAAAATCAAAGAATAAAAGATAGATCGATAGGTAGATACCAGCTACTTGGGAGGCTGAGTCATAAGAATTGCTTGAACCCAGGGGACAGAGGTTGCAGTGAGCCAAGACTGCACCCACTGCATTCCACCCTGGGCAACAGAGCAAGACTCTTTCTAGAAAAGAGAAGATGGAGAAGAAAAAGAAGGAGAAGAAACATGAAGAGGTGATCTCTCTCTCTCTCTCTCTCTCTCTCTCTCTCTCTCTGCCATGTAAGCATACAGCAAGAAGGCATTCATCTACAAACCAGGAAGAGGACCCTCACCAGGAACTGAATAGGACAGCACCTTGATCTTGGACTTCCCAGCCTCCACAACTACAGGGAATAAATTTCTGTCATTTAAGCCTCCCAGTACATGGTATTTTCTTATAGCAGCCCAAACCAACTAAGACAGAAATTAGTACCAGGAGTGGGATGCTGCTGTAACAGATACATATTATAATAATCCAGGTGAGAGTTAATGGTTGCTTGGACCAAGTTAGTGACAATAAAGGTAATAATAGAAAGCTGACAAAATTTTGATTTGTTTTGAAGAGAAAGGTGATGGGATTTGCTTAACAATCAGACATGAAGAGTGAAAGAAAAAGAGAACCAAGGTTTACAGCAAGAATTTTGAAATCATCAAATTTAGGAACAACTCATTGCCAGTTTTGTCTCAATAATCACCTCTTGTCAGAATGAAGAGTGGGAAACCTAGGTTTCATGAGTTCTCTGCATAAACTAGGAGTAAAATCTAATGAGGAGTATTCAGTGTGATTTGGAGGGGTCTAGCTTCTAAGATATTTTATAATTGGCTTCTAAATAAATATCTACCTCCAGGCCAGGCACGGTGGCTCACACCTATAATCCCAGCACTTTGGGAGGCCAAGGCAGGTGGATCACGAGGTCAAGAGATCGAGACCATCCTGGTCAACAAGTTGAAACACCGTCTCTACTAAAAACACAAAAATTAGCTGGGCATGCTGGCGAACGCCTGTAGTCCCAGCTACTCAGGAGAGAGTAGCTCTACTCAGTAGCCTCTACTGAGGCAGGAGAATTGCTTGAACCCAGGAGGCAGAGGTTGCGGTGAGCTGAGATCGCGCCATTGCACTCCAGCCTGGGTAACAAGAGTGAAACTCCAACTCAAAAATAAATAAATAAATAAATAAAATATCTACCTCTGTGTACTACCTACTCCACCACATCAGGGTTAAACTCTACTTAGAGGAATCTTCCAAATTGAATAAATAAGCATTTGCAGACACCACTGATAGGCTATAAACATGTTTAAGACAAGGCTGTATTTGTTAAGATTCTTGATGACATTTAGAAATGAGCTTGGGAAAATTTTTTCAAGACTCCAAAGATATTTGAGGTTAATACCTTTTCTTCAAATTGAGTTTCAGAGTCAAATAATCCAAAACACCAGTACATTCAAAGACATATCTTGCTGTCAGAAGCTAGTATTTTAATGCTAGCTAAAGTGAGAAATATACTGCAGTATCCTTACTGTAATTTTTCATCTAACTCCACAACTTTCTTCTTTAATTCCTGATTCTCCTTGATTGCAGTGTGAGCTCTGATTTCAGTTCTGATTTTAGAAGTGGAAAGTGCTGCTGATTCTTCTTCTAGCTCCTGAACTCTGTCTCTCAAAGAAGTAAGGAGAGATGATTTTCTGGCATTGTTTTCTTTGTAGCTCTCTATCTCAGCTTTCAACTCTTGATAGGAGACTTCTTTAGAAAGCATCGTGGATCGGAGGTCTTGAAGCTAACATGGAAAAGAAGTTAAAAAAAAAAAACCTTAACAACCTAAGTTTGAAGTATCTTCAGGAAATCTAGTCATAATTTAAATGTTCACTCTTTTATTCATGACTTAACCTAACTTTATTTTCTTTTTTAATATTTGTGTCTGTATTAACAAATGAGAAATCATGCCTAAATAATGGACTTTATGTTCTGTATTTTCCAAAACCAATTGAGCAATGTCTTATGTTGCTTTAGTCTTTCAGGAGATGTTTACGATGTTGGTTGCTTAAGCGATAAAATATTTTGCAATGGTCCGCATTTTCTAAATCTGCATTGCTGCTATTGCTGCTGAGAAACAATCAGATAAGGAACCTACGAATCACATGATCTGTGATTACACAGCCATAACTGTTTCCCACATAAACACAGACCACTCAGTATGTCACTATATTATTTCTGGACTCTAGCCATGAGTGATAAATAAAAATAATATTCCAATTTCTGGAGGAAAAAAAACATGGAAAAAAAGAAAAATCCATATAGGATTTATATAAAGAAAACATTTTGACTTTTATGAGTTCTGTGGCATCATAAAGCTGAACAATATATGGGCCTTACTGAGTTGAAATGTCAGATCTACCCTATGAGAAAATGTTATGAAAGCATGTACTTCTTTGGAACTGTATGTGTGCATACATACATTTATTCACACACACGTTATCAACTCATCTTTCTATGGGATCCTGGCAGCCTTAGTGAGAAATCGCAGGCCATTCCAGGACTCCTTGGGGCCCCCAGGCTATAAGCAGAATGAGTTTAGAAAGACTCTCAGAAACTCCACCCTAGACCAGAGCTAGCCTACAGGGTAGATGGATCCCAATCCTCTTCCTAGAATTTCCCCAGCCAGTTGGAACTACCACAGGAAAGGGATTCAGAATTCCCTCCTAAGAACTCCAGATTGCAGCCGGGCGCAGTGGCTCATGCCTGTAATCCTAGCACTTTGGTTAGGCTGAGGCGGGCGGCTCACCTGAAGTCAGAAGTTCAAGATCACCCTGACCAACATGGTAAAACCCCGTCTCTAAAAAAACTATATTAAATTAAATTAAAATTAAAAAAAGAACCAGATTGCAAGCAATCCACATTAAAGGAAGATATTCTGAGAGATGCTGAAAGCTCTCTGAGGTCCATGGACTTTGAATTAACATCTTCAGATGCCTCCAGATCTCTCAAGGCTGTATAGCTCCTCTGAGATCCAGAATCCAGCCCAATCCACCTTGCTTTACAACCTGGGAAATGCATACGTTTTCAGGAATTCTAGGGGATAGGCACAAGAAAATAAGTTTCAACTTTACCAAAAGCTTTAAATCTATATCCCAATGTCCTACTTCTAATCACTCCTGTACTCCGTTTCATTTTATAAGAAGGTCCATATCTGAGTGATGGAGATGCATTATCTTACCTCAGACTGAGCACATTCAAATTTGACCAAAGTTGCTGCAAGTTCACTTTGAGCATTTTGAGCCACATTCCGATAGTGGTTTAATTGCTCCCGTGTGACCGGGACTTCCAAAAGATGATCATAAGTTTCCTGTTAGAATTCCCCCAAAAGACAAAATACCAAGAAGAGTATTAAACAATCTTTTCTGTGCAGCTGCATAAAGCAAGATTAAAGGCAGAAGCATTCTTTGTATTGCAAATGCATCACACATGCTACCCCGAGAAATGTTATATTCAGACCATTTTGTTCTCATTCTCAGAGTCCAAAGGGAGGCAGGAGAAAGTTCAGGAACAAATGATATGCTCCTCCAGGATGGTGATGAGATTTGTCATATAAGACTTGGCCTTTCCTTGACATGTACAGGTACAAAAAAAAAAAAAAAAAAAAAGAATTGGCCTATGGTGTGGTGTGTTGGCTCACACCTATAACCTTTTGGAGGCCAAGGCAGGAGGATTTCCTGAGGCCATAAGTTCCAGACCAGCGTGGGCAACATAGCAAGACCCTACCTCTACAAAAAGAATTTTTTTTTTAATTTGTCAGGCGTGTTGTCATACACCTGTAGTCCCATCGATTTGAGAGGCTGAGGCAGGAGGATCACTTGAGCCCAGGAACTTGAGGTTTCGGTGAGCTATAATTTCACCACTGCACCAGAGCCCAGCCAACAGAGAGAAAGGCTGCCTCTAAAAACAAGAAAACAGCAACAACAAAAAAGATTTTCCTTCCACCCAATTTGAATGCTATTTGACCTCTGCCCAGAATCAATAGAATCAACAAAGAATGTATCAGAGAACAATGCTACATCCTGTGTAACTAGGGACAGTTTTCATTGTTCTTTTTTGTCCGGATCACAAAGACGATCTACTCATTTCTTGTCTGTTGATTAAAGTGTTTCATTTATTTATCAAAGAGATCATATGATCTAAATGTAAAAGGCTGTCTCCTTCATAACTATTCACTATGCCTTTTACACTCAGTCTAATAGCCATATTCTCAATCTCATAATCTCATACCCATGAATCATGCAGGCAATTGAAATGAACATGGGAAGGCCGGGCATGGTGGCTCATGCCTATAATCCAGCACCAGCACTTTGGGAGGCCGAGGTGGGTGGATCACGAGGTCAGGAGTTTGAGATTAGCCTGACCAATGTGGTGAAACCCCGTCTCTACTAAAAATACAAAAATCAGACAGGGGTGGTGATGCATGCCTGTAATCACAGCTACTGAGGAGGCTGAGGCAGAAGAATCACTTGAACCCAGGAGGCGGAGGTTGCAGTGAGCTGGGATTGCACCACTGCACTCCAGCCTAGGCAACAGAGCAAGACTCCATCTCAAAAAAAAAAAAAATGAACATGTGAGATGAGAGATGGTGGGGTCACACATGAACAGTCCCCGCCCATCTGGAAGGAAAGAGCTCTCAGCTCCACTGATGGTTGCAGATACAGAAATAAGGATTTCCAGCCTGGCCAAACCACTCCAATTTTGGAATTTCCAATTCTAAATCATTCCAGTTTTTCAAGACAATGCATATATTCAGACTTACTGAGGTCTAAATTCCCAGTTTTTGCAGGTTGGCAACTGATTTAAATGTTTAAAAAAGAAACATATATGAATCAATAAACACACCTGCAGAGCAGATTCGGTGGGTTTCCCCTGTGGGTTGCAGACGGCACCCTCTGGTCCTGTTTCCATCTGACTCATGCCATATGCCTGCTTCCTTCAAGAATTATTACTTAGGTTGGATATCTACACCCACCACTATGGAGTTTCCAAGGCCTGTGGTCTTTGTGAAAGCACAGAAGAAAGCCATTCGTTTTTAAAGAAATATGAAAGAGGTCACATAAAGGAGGATTTCCTGGAGTATCTAAATGGCCTCGGGGGCTCACCAACAAAATTCGTTTAAGACTGCCAAAGACTAGTCCACTGCCAGCAACTACTGTTTGGAATAGTCATGAATGCAAAAGTCAACTTAAAGCTCATAACTTTAAGACAAGCGTCATCATGACCAGTGTGATTTAATCCACAAAATGCCAAACAAAACCTTCAGGACTCTTAGTAATAGCAAATGTTTGCCAATCACAGCACAACCAAGAAGATGTTAGATATGTACTCTGGGGAAAAGCATAAAAAGTTTAACGGAGTCTCTTATTAAAGAACCACATCCTGTTCAGACTCATTCAGCAGTCAGAGGGTCTTCTCCACCCTGACCACCAAGCCATATTTTCTAAACTAGGCCACATGAGGACACAGGTCACTTATAAGAGATTTTACCGATAGTATGTATGACATACCATTTTATAAAATTTATTAGGAAAATAAGTTTCCCAATGGCTATGATTATTTCTTTCAATGACTAACATCTTTTTCTTTTAAGAAAAGAAGCTAGGCCAGGGCAGTGGCTCATACCTGTAATCCCAGTATTTGGGGAGAATGAGACAGGAGGATCACTTAAGCCCAGTAGTTCCAGACCAGTCTGTGCAACAGTGAGACTCCATCTCTACAAAAAATTAGCTGGGCGTGGTGGTGTGTTCCTGTCCCAGATACTTGGGAGGCTGAGCTGGGAGGAGCACTTGAGCCCAGGAGGTCAAGGCTGCAGTGAGCTGTGATCACAAACACTGCACCTAAGCAACAGAGTGAAACCCTGTCTCAAAATAAAAGAAAGAAAGAGAGAAAGGGAGGGAGGGAAGAAGGAAGGAAGGAAGGAAGGAAGGAAGGAAGGAAGAAAGGAAGGAAGAAAGGAAGGAAGGGAGGGAGGGAGGGAAGGAGGGAGGGAGGGAGGAAAAAGAAAAGTAAGGAAGGATAGAAATAAAAGAAAGGAAAATAAGAGAAGAGAAAAGAAAAGAAGCTATATATTGAGATATCATTCCCTTTACACTGGAGTAGGGACACATTAGGAGAGCTCTTTTGATGACTGAGTTTAGAAGATAGTTGCTGGATCTAAATTACCCTCAGAGTCCAACAGAGTGGAGATTATCCACTAACTAATATTTACTGAAAGCCTACTCTGGATCAGGCACTGAGCTGACAGTCTAATAAGGGAAAGATAATTTATCAAACAACCACACTTAGGATTGTAAAATTACAAATTGAAATAAATGCAAGGGAAGCAAAAAGACAGCTAACAAAGGAAAATGACTTAAGATGAAGGAGTGGAAGGAAAGAGTTCCCTAAAGAAGTGACGATTAAATAAGAATGAAATAGTCAAGAGATATTGAAGCAGGAGCTGCCCACATCATTCAGATAGCAAAAAAGTCCACGCAAGGGCCCTGTGGCAGGGGTCTGGCCTGTGCAGGCAAGGATCTGAGAGAAAACAGCAATGCCCGCAGACAAACACAGACAAAAAACAGAGGCAACAGGGCTTGAAAGGCGGCTCTGAGGTCATTAATATATTTTGTATCTGGTAGGGCTTCTTCTTCAGAATGATCCTGGCTATTCTCACATGTTCGTTTTCTCATATTGAAATTCAAAATCTTCTTGGAGAATTCCAAAAAATTCTGTTGTATTGGGGTCGTGTTAATTTTATAAATGAACTATGGAGAACTGATAAGTTTTAAATGTGTTGAGTCTTCCAACTAAAATCATTTTTCTCATCTGTTCAAGAAGTCTTATTCTTTTTTTGTTTTTGTTTTTTCTTTTGAGATGGAGTCTCCCTCTCACCCAGGCTGGAGTGTGGTGCGCAATCTCAGCTCACTGCAACCTCAGACTCCCAGGTTCAAGCAATTCTCCTGCTCAGCCTCCCGAGTAGCTGGGATTACAGGCATGTGCCAACAATGTCCCCCTAATTTTTGTATTTTTAGTAGAGACAGGGTTTTATCAGTGGCTCACGCCTGTAATCCCAAAACTGTGGGAGGCTGAAGTGATCGACCTGCCTCGGCCTCCCAAAGTGTTGGGATTATAGGCATGAGTCACTGCACCCAGCCAAGAATTCTTATTAGCAATTTAAGTTTACTATATTTTATAGTTTATCTCTAAAAATATTCTTTTTGTCATATTGTAAATGGTGTCTACTTGTTCCTATATATTAAATATATACCTAAATACCTTTTTCATATTTCTTACTGTTTGGAATAGTTTTCAATAGATTCTCCTGGGTTTTGCGCTGTAAAATGCAAGTCATCCGTAAATAAGGACAATTTCACCTTCTTTCTAATTTTTATACATCTATTCCTTTTCTTGATGAATTGCATTGGTTAATAACCCCCAGAACATTAGGATTTTGGCTGTGTCCCCACTCAAATCTCATCTTGAATTGTAGTTCCCATTATCCCATGTGTTGTGGGAGGGATTCAGTGGTAGGGAATTGAATCATGGGGGGACAGTTACCCTCATGCTGCTGTTCTAATGTTAGTGAGTTGCCACAAGATCTGATGGTGTTATAAGGGGCTTTTCCTCCTTATGCTCAGTACTTCTTCTTGCTGTCACCATGTGAAGAAGGATTTGTTTGCTTCCCCTTCTGCCATGATTGCAAGTTTCCTGAGGTTTCCTCAGCCATGCTGGACTGTGAGTCAAATAAACCTCTTTCCTTTAGAAATGACCCAGTCTCAGAGATGTTTTTATTAGCAGCGTGACAATGGACTAATACCACATTGTTAAACAATAATAGCAATCACAAACATTTTGTCTTGTTCCTAAATTTCATGGGAGAGTATTTGGGTTTTCCCACTTAACATTATGGTAGATTTAAGCCTTGACCTCCTGGGTTCAGGTGATCCTCCCACCTCAGTCCCCCGAGTAGTTAGGACTACAAGCATGCGCCACCACACTCGGCTAGTTTTTTGTATTTTTGGTAGAGACAAGATTTCACCATGTCAGCCAGGCTGGTCTTGAACTCCTGGCCTCAAGTGATCTGCCTGCCTTGGCCTCCCAAAGTGCTGGGATTACAGGTGTGAGCCACCATTCCTGGCCTGATTTCATTTTTTATATTCAGTGCTTTAAGTGTATCTTAAATTTATTTGATTTATAATGTGTAGTACAGCTCTAAGCATTCTTTTCCTAATCCCATTCAGGAAGCCTCCACCCTTATAACACAATCATCTTCTCCCGAAGATCTCACATCCTAATGCCACCATCTTGGAGGTAAGGATTTTAGCATATGAATTAGGGGAGCAACACAAGCGGTAAAGCCATGGCAGACTTTCTAATCATAAAAGTAATGCAAGAGCATTAAAAAAAAAGAAAAGCACAGATGACAACAAAATTTTTAAACTCCTACACATCAAAAATGTGTAAGCAGAATTTAAAGTGAAAGAGCAAACTGGAAAAATATTTCCATAAATAATACAAAGAGTCAAAATTTCAATAGGCAAAGAGCCTACTCACACCAATAAGAAAACCAATGACCTAAGAGAAAATTCTATAATGTACATTCTGAATGTGCATTCAGTTTTATCCCGGTTGTATAAAAAAACTTCATAGAGATATATAACTGAAAGAATTACCTAAGAGAAGGGCCATAAATGGCTAATAAAATGAGAACTGTCCCACCTCACTGATCATCAATTAAATATAAATTATAATACCATACCAGTGAGATATTATTTCTGATATTTAAAACTAGCAGAATTTTAAATATGTTTAGTAATTAAGCATATTAAAAGATAGTTCTGCTCAAATAAACTGGTACAAAATTTTCAGAAAAGTATTTGGCAATATGTATCATATAAAATGTTTGAAAGTTAATACTATTTGTCCTGGTGTATTTCTTTCTCATGATCTTATCAAAAGAAATGGAAATATATCCAAAAAATAAACACAAAAATATTCAGAAAGGTACTATTTAGCAACATTTTCAAAAAATCTGCAACAGCAAAAATAAAAGAATATTAACATAAAGAAAAAAAAATGATACATTCACACAATGAAATTATATTCAGTCACTACAAATTACATTTTTGGAGAATTTCTAATAACACAGGAAAATGAAATATCATTTTTAGTGAAAAAATTTAAATTATACATTGTTTTATCCCAGTTGTACAAAAATCTTTATAGAAATACATAACTGAGAGGCTGAAAAAAATTGTTTCATATGTACCAAAGGATTAGAACCTATGATATTTTTAAACATCTACAAATTAATAAGAAAATCACAAGCTGCTTTATAAAAATGAGTGTACATATAAATAGGGATATATAAATCGTGAATATATACATAAATGAAGAATTTCCATTTTAGAGAAATACAACATACATATATAAATAGGGTATTTCCATTAAGAGAAATACAAATGGCAAAAACTGATGTGAAGAGATGTACAACCTCTCTAATAATCAGGGAAATACAAATTAAAAGAAAGACATGCAGTTTTTTGTATATCAGATTGAAAAAAATAACAAGTTTGATAATGTCAAGTGTAAAGTATAAGGAAATCATTATTTTCATATGCAGCTTCCAGGAATATAAAATAGCTAAACCCTTTGGATGCCCAACCAATTAGTGCTATCCATTATAAATTCACATATAAATACTGTTAGCTGTGGTTTTAATGTGTATCCCCAAAATTCATGTGTTGGAAATTTAATTGCCAATGTATCAGGGGGTGGAGCCTATAAGCAGTCATTAAGTCCTGATATATTAATCCTCATAAATGGATTGATGCTGTTATCCTGGGAGTAGGTTAGGTATCACCAGAGTGGCTTTGTTGTAAAATCAAGTTCTCTCTCACTCATGCTCTCTTGCCCTTCTACCCTTTCACCATGGGATGACCCTCACCAGATACCATGCCATGCTTTTGAACTTCTCAGTCTCCAGAACCGTGAACTGAATAAACTTATTTTCTTCATAAATTACTCAGTCTGGGCCAGGCATGGTAGCTCATGCCTGTAATCCCAGCACTTCGGGAGGCCAAGGCAGGTGGATCACAAGGTCAGAAAATCAAGACTATCCTGGCCAACATGGTGAAACCCCGTCTTTATTTAAAAAAAAAAAAAATTACTCAGTCTGTAGTTTTCTGTTATAGCAACAGGCCAAGGCAGGCAGATCACGAGGTCAGAAAACCAAGACCATCCTGGCCAACATGGTAAAACCCCGTCTTTATTAAAAAAAAATAATAATTACTCAGTCTGTGGTTTTCTGTTATAGCAACAACAGTGTAAGACACTGCTGTTACACTCTCCAATTATCTCCCTTAGGAAAACACTCACACATGTGCATAGAGATATTTATAAAGATATTCCTTATACCATTATTTGTAATAGTACCAAGAAGGATGAGGATGTTGAAACTGTGAATTCCTGTTGACAAGCCAATTATCCTAAGCAACAGGTAATATGAGATAGATCTGTATGCTTGGGCATGATAATATCCTTAAGACACATCACTGAACAAAAATAAGAAAGTATAAATCCATCGTTTGTTACTGTTTTTCACAAACACATGTGGGAGGAAAAGTATTGTGTTTTGTCTATAAATATATTTAGAGACAAGAAAAAAGAATTTTACAGAATCCCCATCACCTGATAACAGTACTTCCCCTGAGGGTGACACCACAATTGGAGCTGGGGGGAGAGGGGCAGTGGTTTGATCTTTTCAGTAAGGATGTATTCATGCATTAGTTGTACAACTAAATATAATTTAAAGAAGAGAAAAACACTGGGAAGAAGTGTTAACTATGATTATCTTTTGGTTGTAGGACAGATTTTATGTTTTTCCTTATTATATGTATATATATATATTATTATATATATATACATATAAGTATGTATATATTATTATATGTGTATATATATAGAGAGAGAGAGACAGAGAGAGAGAGAGGAGAGAGTCTTGCTATGCTGTCCAGACTGTAGTGCAGTGGCATGATCTCGGCTCACTGCAACCTCCACCTCCTGGATTCAAGGGATTCTCCTACCTTAGCCTCCCAAATAGCTGGAATTACAGGCATGTGCCACCACATCTGGCTAATTTTTGTATTTTTAATAGAGAGAAGTTTCATTATGTTGGCCAGGCTGGTCTTGAACTCCTGACCTCAAGTGATCTGCCCACCTCGGCCTCCCAAAGTGCTGGGATTATAGGCATGAGCCACCACACCCCACCTATGCTTCTATATTTACAAATCCTTTACAATAACTGTATTGCTTTCACAATTAGAATCAACATTCCCTCTTAAATTTAAAAAAAAAAAAAGAGACAAGGACAGACAAAAATCACCAACCCTGCTATGCTGCGTCTTTAGGAAGAATGTGATAACAAAGAAACAACCATAGGTAACATAGACTTGAACAGATACAAAAGCTGACATTTCAGGGGGGTTTCTCTCTTAATTCAGTCCTCCTGGAGTTCATAAAATTTTCTGAAAATTCTTCAACTTTTCCTGTATCAAACAATTTTCACTTAAAAGTTTTTTTACCCTATTTAAAATGGCAAGATTAAATAAAAACTCATCCATTTGTCCTCACCTGTGGACAATCTAAGTTATTAGGCACCTCTCAGCTCACCCATGAAGCAATTTTAGATTAGTTTTAGAGAGCCAACTACATATGATTTGATTCTGATACTGATATTATTATGATAATGATTGAAATTGCCTCACAGGGTGGCTCATAGTCTTTTCAGAATAAAGAATGGTTTCAGAGCTCAATGGCATAAAGCAAAGACAAGCTTATTCATAATTTAGTATACAATGTGCTCAATTATCTGACCTGGGGACAATGTCTTGGGCCAGTCTTGCTACTATGGCATTTAGTTGTCTTATTATCCCATGGACAAAAAAATAAGAAGAAAATCACTGCCTGTCCCTGACACACAAAAGCTTCTAAATCCATTCCATTCTTACCGTTCTAACCCATAACCAGTCTCCTCTTTGTCCTAGCATCGTCCCATGCTGCAGTGCACAACTGTATTAACACAGGCTCTTCCATTATGGAATGCCTCCTGTGCCTGGCTCCCCTCTCCCTCTCCCTCTCTCTTTCTTTCTCTCTTTCTCTCTCTCTTTCTCTCTCTCTCTCCCCCCATGCCACCACCACCAAGCTTCCAGTGGTGCCCAGTAAGCAACTTTTTCTAAGAAGCTTTCCCTACTGTCCATGTTCTTCTCACTAAGTAAAGTTTCTTCCCTAATTGACAGTGCAGAAATCGACTTGCAAGTTGAATTTCTCCAATCTAACCATTCCTCCTGTCAATTTTTGACTATGCCAGTTCTCCCTACTTGGAAGGACTTTCCTGGCCCTCCTGGTTTTCTTTCTTCTGTCTGCCCTTGGTTTCTGGGGCCCACTAGAGCCTGCAGGGGAGTGCGATGGCTGTGGAATCCAGAAAATATTTCCAAGCATCTATAGCTTAGCAGTTGTGGGAAACGTTTTGGAATAAGACATTTCTGCATAAAATCAAGTGTGGTGAAAATGTTGATCATATTATTTTTACATTATTTTCCCATCTCTTTTCTCTTGGGTGTCACTCTTATTCACTTAAAAATCCTTCTAATAAGTCTAGGCTCAATGGCTTACACCTGTAATCCTAGCACTTTGGGAGCCTGAGGCAGGCAGATCACTTGAGGCCAGGAGTTCATAGCCAGCCCGGCGTGGCAAAACCCTATTGAAAAGGCAAATAGGGTTTTGGAGTACATCTATAAATGGGAATCTCCAAAGCAAAACCCAATTGAAAAGGCAAAAAATTAGCTAGGCATGGTGGTGCACACCTGTAGCCGCAGCTACTGGGCAGGCTGAGGCACAAGAATCGCTTGAGTTTGGGAGGTGGAGGTTGCAGTGAGCAATGATGTTGTCACTGCACTCCAGCCTGGGTGACAGAGTGAGAACCCTGTCTGAAGTAAAAAAAAAAAAAATCCTTCTGATTCAACATCCTTATTGAAGTGAATGCAGTACTCTAAACTATTCTTAACACTCTTGCTCCCGAGTCTTCTTTTCATTGGATGGGAAGGGGCTGCACTTAGAAAAACTTTCACTCTTCACAAAACAATCCTGTTATTCCCTCACCTAAAAATCAGACAATTAGGGCCTAAAATGAGAATTATATTGCTGGATAGAAAACGAGTAGAAGACAGACAGAAAGAACGAAAGAACAAAAGGGAGAAGGAAGGAAGGGAGGGAGGGAGGAAGGGACGAAGGGAGGAATAGTAGCGGATCTCGAAGCAATAATTGCTTTTCTTTGCTGTATTATAAATAATAACAAATTTTAAGTATGCTTAATGAAGGGATATGTAAAATGTCCCCATGACTGCAGGAGACACTTTGGCAAATACCCTCTCACCCACAGTTCTATTTCTAACTTTATATGCACGTTTATGTTCTGTAAGTGTCCATCGATACAGAAATTAGTTAACTATAGTACATCTATAAATGGGAATCTCCAAAGCAGATAAAAGAATCAGATTAAACCTATTTGGAGCAACATCAATAGATCTCAAAAACATACTGTTTTTTAAATAAAGTGAATTAGAGAGCAAAACTAATAGTATGAGACCATTTATCTTTTAAAAGTACATACCAGACAAAATATGTGTATGGGCACAATGAAATGAAGTGAAAAAATACTGTTAATGGTCTGAAGGACAGTCACCAGACTTATAATGACCTCTGAACAATGGGAGAAGACGATCAAGATTAGAGTTGTTTGCCAAAGGAAACTGTAGCTTCATTTGTAATGTTCTAACTTTTAAAGGAAAAGTGACTACAATTTTAACATTAAAATCAACAAAGGATTGTTAATCTTTGTGTAACTAACTGTCTTCTATAAGAATCTGATTTATCTTATTTCTATAATATTATCTCTAAAGCGAAACTTTTTTTTTTTTTGACACAGAGTTTCGCTCTTGTCACCCAGGCTGGAGTGCAGTGGTGCAATCTTGGCTCACTGCAACCTCCACCTCCCAGGTTCAAGCGATTCTCCTGCCTCGGCTTCCCGAGTAGCTGGGATTACAGGTTCATGCCAACATGCCCAGTAGATTTTTTCTGTATTTTTAGTAGAGATGGGGTTTCACCATGTTGGTCAGGCTGGTCTCAAACTCCTGACCTCAGGTGATGCATTCACCTCAGCCTCCCAAAGTGCTGAGATTACAGGCATGAGACCCCACGCCCAGCCTGAAACTTACTCTTTTTTTTTTTTTTTTTTTTTTTTTTTTTAGAGACGGAGTTTCGCTCTTGTTACCCAGGCTGGAGTGCAATGGCGCGATCTCGGCTCACTGCAGCCTCCGCCTCCTGGGTTCAGGCAATTCTCCTGCCTCAGCCTCCCGAGTAGCTGAGATTATAGGCACGCACCACCATACCCAGCTAATTTTTTTGTATCTTTAGTAGAGACGGGGTTTCACCATTTTGACCAGGATGGTCTCGATCTCATGACCTCGTGATCCACCCGCCTCGGCCTCCCAAAGTGCTGGGATTACAGGCTTGAGCCACCGTGAAACTTACTCTTAAACTAAATGCGTTTTTTTTTAAGACAGTGGGACATCAGGACATTTCCTTGGTCTATTATTTCCTGGGTCAGTTAAGTCCTAGGTCTGTTCAATAAACACTATTAACTTGTTTCCTTAACTGAAAATATCCTGTTAACTAAGAATGACTAACCTGCTAGGAATGTGGCCCAGTAGGTCTCAGCCTCATTTTACCCAGCCCCTATCTAAGATAGAGTTATTCTGATTTAATGCCTCTGATATTTGCAATGAAACAAAGATCCACAATCCGGTTTTTGTCATTTTTTTCACAATTTTGTTTTCAGAACAAATAGTATTAAAGGCAGATTACAAATCTTACACTGTAGTGCTTAGCTGTAGGGCCGTAGGGCCACCGCAGGATTGTGGGGTGTCCCTTATGCTATGCTGAGGTGCAGGATCTGAGAAGTAAAGAGACAGGACACTGAAGAACTGGTGAAGAGCATCTGGACTCGGGGAGCCACACCACCTGTGAGCGGAGATCAGCGACGGCCCCCAAATGCCCAAGAGCATCTATATTTATTAGCACAAGCAGGGGGCAGGGTCGTGAGTGAGGTCATCATCTACAGGCTTAGTAATAGGGCATGCATAATCACATAAGTTACAAGCGAGGGGGCCATCCCATTACTTCACTTGGGCAGAGAGGTGGGCCGTGTGCAGTAGGGGGCCATGCCGTGCACAGTAGTAGGGGGTCATGTACAGAAAAGGGGTCCACCTCCATTAGGTCACAGGCAAGGAAGTGGGCCATGTACAACAGGTGTCATGAGCAACACTTCTCATCTGGGGGCTGATGACTTCAAAGGATTTCTAATAGAAGGATACTGTAAGCCAATGCAGTGGGAGCTAACAGACTTGTGCTCTTCTCTTAAGATATTTATGGGAGGATGACTTGAGCCAACACAGAAGTGAGAAAAGACTGACAGGACTGAGAGGGTGTACAGCCACTGTGACTGGTCACACCAGAGGGTTTCTTCTCCCTCGGTTACTTCCAGGATTTCAGGCCTGAGGCCTACTTTCCACAGGAACTGGATGCAAGTTACTACAACTCCTTCATCAGGAGGAGAGCCTCTTGCTCCAAGCCTGCCATACATCATATGCCCTTTCAGGCAGGGACGCCACCCCGGGGTCTTTGGTTCTTGTCCTGGTCTGGCTGTTTTCCCATGTACTGCTTCTGTTCTGTGACTGCTCTAGGCATTCCTCCTACTACAAACTACTCTATGGTTATATAGAAGGATTCTATAAATCAGCACTAAATGTGTCAGCACAGCTCCAACTACAATACCTATATGATTATATAGAAAGAGTATATAGAACTAAGTATGCTAGATATAAGTATTGATTATATAAACTACATATATATAAGCAGTAAGTTATACCTCAGGCACTAATTCTATAAACTAATATATGATTATATATGCAGGATTATATAAAGGAAACAGCTGAGCAATAACACTATATACTAAGATATTCTTCAGGCACTGGTTGTGCCTGGGGTCTGGACAGTTTTCCTTCCTCGGTGCCCATGGGGGTGTTACCCACACATAGCAACCCTCATTACTTATCATGAGGATGACAGGAGTGTCCTCAATACTCTTTTTAGGATAAGCATAGGTAGACTCCAGTTTAGGATCCCATCCTTTCAAATGATGGAACCCACTGTCTCCGTTACAACTGGAACTCACCCTCACTCCACTAAAGAGAGTAGCAGGAGGCAGCTGGGGAAGGTAAGAAGGAATCAGAGGCCAATGAACAAAATCAGTGAATGAACAGCGTGCACACCTTCATAGAATCCTCTCATTCTTCTAATATTTACAACTTAAAACTATTCCCAAGCCATTTTTGTAACAACTCAATGGGTTCACCTTGCCTGCTGCCTAGACAGAGCCAGTTTATCAAGACAGGGGAATTGCAACAGAGAAGGAGTTAATTCCCGCAGAGCTGGCTGTACGGGAAACTGGAGTTTTATTATTACTCAAATGAGCCAGGAGTGCTGACTGGTTAGGCAGGAGATGAAATCATAGGAAGGTGAAGCTGTCCTCTTGTGCTGAGTCAGTTCCTAAGTGGGGGCCACAAGATCAGATGAGCCAGTTTATTGATCTGGGTCATGCCAGCTGATCCATCAAGTGCAGGGTCTACAAAATGTCTCAAGCTTGGATCTTAGGAGAAGTTTAGGAAGGGTCAGAATCTTGTAGACCCAGCTGGATGACTCCGAAACCATCATTTCTAATCTTGTGGCTAAGGTCTTAGTCCTACAAAGGCAGTCTAGTCCCCAGGCAAGAAAGAGGTTTGTTTTGGGAAAGGGCTGTTATCATCTTTGTTTTAAACTATAAACTAAGTTCCTGCCAAAGTTAGTTCAGCCTACACCCAGGAAGGAACAAGGACAGCTTAAAGTTAGAAGCAAGATGGAGTCGGTTAGATTAGATCTCTTCCGCTGTCTCAGTCATAATTTTGCAAAGGTGGTTTCATTATTCGTCTGCCCAGGGTTATATGTACATCTTTGCCGATCGCAGCTCCCACGGACCACATTCCTCTCTTTCAGCTCTCCTCTCACAGCAACCCCTGCTTCTCCCTCCTGGCATTTAGCACACGGGGAAGGAATAAGCTGTGTGTTTAATTATTAACAAGTAATCAATGTCTTCCTCCCTTGCCTACTCAGGACTTCACAAGGTAAACATGCAATAATTATTTATAGAATTAAGTGAATGATTGTGATCAGAGCATTTGAACCAGGGTGACTCCATCTTAGGGGCTGGAAAATGAGGGAATAGGGGCTGGGAAAATGAGGCTGAGACCTATGTCTCCTGGAGATTAGGCATTCTTCATCACAGGATGAGATAGGAAATAAAGTACAATCACAAAGACCCTGCCGATAAAACAGGATGTAATAAAGAAGCTGGCCAAAATCCACCAAAACCAAGATAGCAATGAAAGTGACCTCTTGTCTCCTCACTGCTCATTATATGCTAATTATAATGCATTGATATGATTAAGAGACACTCCCACCAGCACCACCGCAGTTTGCAAACGTCATGGCAACATCAGAATGTTGCCCTGTATGGTCTAAAAAGAAGAGAAACCCTCCGGTCCTGGAATTCCCCACCCCTTTCCTAGAAAACTCATGAATAATGCATCCCTTGTTTAACATATAATCAAGAAATACCTATAAAAACAGCCAGCCAGCAGCCATCAAGGCTGCTCTGCCTATGGAGTAGCCACTCTTTTATTCCTTTACTTTCTTAATAAACTTGCTTTCACTTTACTCTGTGAACTCTCACCTGAATTCTTTCTTGCACAAGATCCAAGAACGCTCTCTTGGGGTCTGGACTGGGACTGCTTCCTGGTAACAAATGGATGATTTTTTTCACTAACACTCTAGTCCTCTGATTTGATTGACTCGACAGTCTTATCCCATTCTCATCTGCTAATCCAAATACCTTCAGCCCCTGGAGCTGGCTGATTTCTCCAAGATGCCACCCCCTGGAAATGGGCTGGCTTAGAAAGTGCACAGATTTTCCCACACTAAGAAAGATAGTCTGCAATACTCCATGTCAGCCTGGTCCTCCCCAGAAGCATTAACAAACTGAAAACATGGATGTATTCCATAACCACAAGTCCAAAGGAGAAAGGTTGCCTTCTTCTGGACTCCGTGGCTGTTCTGAAGCATGCTTCTCCTGTACCACAGCAGGACCATAAACTGAAGTCAAGGCCCCACCTGGCTAGTGTTTCCTATAATCTTTACTGTTTGCAAAAGGCCTGGATTTTACAGAATACCTTTTAATTTCCATCCAAGCCTTCAGAGCTTTTTTTTTTTTTTTTTTTTGACAAAGTCCTGCTCTGTCACCAGGCTGGAGTGCAGTGGCGTCATGATCTTGGCTCACTGCAACCTCCACCTCCTGGGTTCAAGCCATTCTTCTGCCTCAGCCTCCTGAGTAGCTGGGACTACAGGTGCGTGCCAGTAGAGATGGGGTTTCACCATGTTGGCTAGGATGGTCTCTATCTCTTGACCTCACGATCCACCTGCCTCGGCCTCCCCAGGTGCTGGGATTACGGGCATGAGCCACCGCGCCCGGCCAGGGTTATTTCTTATCCAGTGTGAAAACAAGAAATAAAGAAAAAAAAGAAGTAAATGGTAGTAAAGAAAAATTAAAAGAGGGAAGAAATAAGAGGAAACACAGAAGTATTATGTGTGCTATGTGTGATGTACATGTACTAGAGGTGGATCACAACTTGACTTGGCCCTTCCAAGCAGACATGAGTCACATTGATACAGGAGTTGAAACAAAATTATTTAGGCAGATAGTAAGGGCACAGGAGTCCTTGGTAAGGTTTTCCTTTTCATGAAAAGCAGCTCCAAAATCATTTTCTTTTCTAACAAAGAGCAGCCTATAAAATCAAGCTGCAGACATAGACAAGCAAGCTGGAAGCTTGTACAGGTGAATGCCAGCCGTTGTACCAAAAGGAAAAGGCTTCCTGGGACTACGCATGTTCACCTTCCCTTCTCTTTACCAAACCACATGACAGAAAGGAGAAGACAATGTGGCGCCAGCCAGGCAAAGATTCCATTTGCATAAGATTAGGGTGGGACCAGACCAGACCCCCCCAGCTTCTCCATGCACTACGTAAACATCGCACCTGGTCGAACCAGTCTGTGGGCCCTAGGTAAATCAGATACCGCCTCCTCAACCCTGCCTATAAAACCTGGTATAGTCTGCAGCTGGCCAGTTTTTCCCTCTCTCTTGCAAGGAGGAGAGTTGTTCTTCTTTCTCTTTCCTTTGCCTAATTTTTTTTTTTTTGAGACAGAGTTTCGCTCTTGTTACCCAGGCTGGAGTACAATGGTGCGATCTCGGCTCACCGTAATCTCCGCCTCCTGGGTTCAGGCAATTCTCCTGCCTCAGCCTCCTGAGTAGCTGGGATTACAGGCACGTGCCACCATGCCCAGCTAATTTTTTGTATTTTTAGTAGAGACGGGTTTCACCATGTTGACCAGGATGGTCTAGATCTGTTGACCTCGTGATCCACCCGCCTCGGCCTCCCAAAGTGCTGGGATTACAGGCGTGAGCCACCGTGCCCGGTCTTTTTTTTTTTTTTTTTTTTGAGATGACGTTTTGCTCTTGTTACCCAGGCTGGAGTGCAATGGTGCGATCTCGGCTCACCTTAACCTCCGCCTCCTGAGTTCAGGCATTTCTCCTGCCTCAGCCTCCTGAGTAGCTGGGATTACAAGCACGCGCCACCATGCCCAGCTAATTTTTTGTTTTTTTAGTAGAGACGGGGTTTCACCTGCTGACCAGGATGGTCTCGATCTCTTAACCTCGTGATCCACCCGCCTCAGTCTCCCAAAGTGCTGGGATTACAGGGGTGAGCCACCGCGCCCGGCCTTTCCTTTGCTTATTAAACCTCTGCTCCTAAACTCACTCCTCGTGTGTGCCAATGGCCTTAATCTTCTCGGTGCCTGGATATTTACTGCAGACAACAACACCGCTTCAACATGATTTACTAGGACCTCATGGAAAAGCAAAGAACCTCCTCAACTGCAACACACCCATTCATAATGAGAAATCACAACAAATTTCAAAACCCACAAAACAATCTGTAAACTAAAAATAACATTCTAAGCCTCCCAACTGACTGAATGCACACCTCCTCTCAGCCAAGGGCACTCCAAAGTAACCCTGAAACTAGTTCAGGCCGTGATGGGAAATGGGGGCCAGACATACTTCATTATATCCTCCTCCCTTTGGAATTCAGACACAATTGACCAGCATTAACATTAAAGCAGAGATCTTAAGACGGGCAGAACAGACTCTTGCAGCAAAAAGATACCAAATTCCAACCTGACTCTAGTATAGCATTACATGACAGATAACAGCCCTGAAAGAAATCAAGGTATTTTTCCTCAGAACATATTTGTCATAGTTTTAAATGGCCCTGCAAAGCTGTTTCTTGTGGAGGAAATGTACATCTGTAGAGAATCTCCTTCCCTTACTAGGTCTTTTCAGGAGAGTCTAGCACCTTTTATGGTCTGATAAGAAGACATTTATCATCTATAGTCTCTGAAGCCTACTACCTGGAGGCATCATTTACATAACAAGAACGTGGGCTTCCCACAGGGCTTGGGGGTGGGGGCAGGAGCAGGCACTGGCTCACTCCTATAATCCCAGCACTGCCTTGGGAGGCCAAGGCAGTCAGATCACCTGAGTTCAGGAGTTCGAGACCAGACTGGCCAACATGGTGAAACCCTGTCTCTACTAAAAAATACAAAAATTAGCTGGGCATGGTGGCGCACACCTGTAGTCCCAGTTACTTGGGAGGCTGAGGCAGTAGAATCACTTGAACCCAGAAGGCGGAGGTTTTGGTGAGCCATGATCACACCACTGCACTCCAGCCTAAGCGACAGAGCAAGACTCTGTCTCAATCAATACATAAATAAACTGATGGAGACATGTCTCAGATACTTTTTGATTTACAGAGCCAGTGTAATGCCAGTCCCTAAAGTGGGGCAAAGCAATGTAGTCTATGTAGACATCTCTCCCAGGTTTTGCATCTCAAGGATAATTCTAAAGTAGGGCATAGAATGAATGAAATGCATATACTTCAGCCAATCCTTTACAATAGCATTTGACTACACTTATTTAGTTATTACAAGAAACACAATTTCCAAGACCTATTGTTCAGGTGTTAAGAGTGCATTTCTCATCCCCCTTGATCCAGTTTCCTGCACAGACCAGATGAATGCAAATGCCTCATTTATCTGACACCAACTTACCAAGCTTTCAAGAGTCACATAGCCTAAGCTGATGTAATAATGTGAAGGCATTTCAATATTAGGATGGAAATGAATGCATCCAAAAGGAACGGAGACTGAAGCAAGAGGCTCCTCACTGTTCTCCCTTCCATCTTACTTTGGGCTGACCTAACCTTTGTGCTGCCACAAAGTAGCCACTCTAAAATGAAGACCTGATCCGCCTCTCCCCACCTGCAAAACTGCCCGCAATAGACAAGTGAGGAATAAACTCCTTAAGGTATGTGAGTCTCTCCTCTATCCGCCAAAACCCACATTCCCTGGGTTTCTGCCCCAGTGCCCAATACCTACCCTGACCTCCAGTCACATGGAAAAATTAAATTTGTCTCGGCATGTCACAGAGCTTTCATAGCTGTTTCACATTCTGGGTTTCTTCCTCTTCCTTCACAAGCTGCTTCTCCACTGGGCAGAGTCTGGGCCCCATTCAAGAGTTGGAACTGGCGGTTTTTGTGAAGGCTTCCTAGGACCCCCCAGGCAAAATTTCTTCTCTCTCTCTTTCTTTCCTTCCTTCCTTGTTTCCTTTCTCTTTCTTTCTTCTTTCCTTCCTTCCTTCCTCCTTTCTTCTTTTCCTTCCTTCCTTTCTCTCCCTTTATTCTTTCTTTCTCTCTCTCCTTCTTTCTTTCTCTCTCTCTTTCTTCTTTCTTTCTCTCTCTCTTTCTTCTTTCTTTCTCTCTCTCTCTTTCTTCCTTTCTTTCTTGTCTTTCTTGCTTGCTTGCTTTCACAGGATTTCACTCTGTCATCCATGCTAGAGGGCAGTGGCATGATCATGGCTCACTACAGCCTTAACCTCCCAGTCTCAAGCAATGGCCCTACCTCAGCCTCCCAGGTAGCTGGGACTACAAGCATGTGCCATCATGTCCAGCTAATTCTTTTGTTTTTTTTAGAGACAGAGTTTCACCATGTTGTCCAGGCTGGTCAAAATTTCTTTTTATCCCAGTTACCACTCCTGCCCACATTCTTATCTTGCTTTATTTATCTTGGTTATTATTTTTGTGATTGTCTAATCGATGAAAAAAATGAACCCCACCCACGGTCCTACCAGAGATAACTCTATTATGTTTTGATGCATTATTTTTTTGAGACGGAGTCTCACTCTGCCACCCAGATTGGAGTGCAGTGGCATGATCTTGGCTCAACACAATCTCCACCTCCTGGGCTCAAGCAGTTCTCCTGCCTCAGCCTCTGGAGTAGGTGGGATTTCAGGTACATGCCACTACTGCCCAACTAATTTTTGTATTTTCAGCAGAGACGAGGTTTTCACCATGTTGGCCAGGTTGGTCTTGAACTCCTGACCTCAAATGGTTCACTCATCTTGGCCTCCCAAAGTGCTGGGATTACAGGCATGAGCCACTGCACCCAGCTTTTCTTTCTTTTTTTCCGAGACAGAGCCTCTCTCACTCTATTGCCCAGGCTGGAGTGCAGTGGTGAGATCTTGGTTCACTGCAACCTCTGCCTCCTGGGTTCAGACGATTCTCCTGGCTCGCCCACCCCAGGAGCTGGAACTATAGGTGTACACCACCATGCCCAGCTAATTTTTGTATTTTCAGTAGAGACAAGGTTTCATTTCCCAGGTTGGCCAGGCTGGTCTCGAACTCCTGACCTTAAGTGATTCACCCGCCTTGGCTTCCCAAAATGCTGGGATTACAGGCATGAGCTACCATGCCTGGCTGATGAATTTCTGTGTAGTATTTTTCTTATACAAATATATCATGTGCTTTTAAAAAATATAATTGGGGTTATAATGTAACTACAATTTTATAACCTGTTTTCTACATTTAATATGAATATTTCCCCAAGTGTTCTTTTAAAATGTTAATAGCTAATAGCTGCACCATATTCCATCATAAAGCTGTGCTCTCCCACAATTGGACATTTTGTTCTCTTTACAATTTATCACTATTATAAATCTGTTAGAATTCTGACTGTTTCCTTAGGATAAGGAAGGTTGCTTCTCTGGAAAAGAAACAACTGAGTCAAAGGGAATAAAAATTGTTAAGAGTTTTGATACATATTACATATAAAATAGCACCAAAAATTACACTCCCACCAATTATGCATGATAAGTTTCATGATATTAAGGGTCACTGCTTAAACAGTCCCTTCTCAATATTTGTATATCCCTTTGAAAAGATGCCTGCATTATAATATTTATCACAGGAAGAATAATAATAGTAGGAACATTGGTCATCCTTTTTTTAAGGACTTGGTATATAAAGATGCAACATAAGCACTTTACTCAACGTTCATGACAATTCTTAGAAAGAATGAGGAACTCGGGCTTAACCCAGGACCCACAGGCAATGAGTAAAGCAAGGCCTGGATTCAAACCCACAAGTCTATCTGATCTTAACACCTGTTGGAAACAGATGCTTGGTGCCTCACATTAAAATCAGCACTGAGACAAAGTATCTCTCAGCAAAGCAATCTTTACTTTCTGCAGAAAGGGTGCTCCTATAAGCCATCTTGCCACGAGAGTACAACAAACAAAGGAAAAGCAGACAAATGTATCCCTTATGCATTTGGGGTTGTCCTTATGCTGTGTCTGATCTCCATTGGTTGGAGCCAGACCTCACATTCTAAACTAAAATCTGATTGACTAAAAACTTACAACTTTTCTAAAAAGGTAAAAGCAATGGAGAACAAAAAGGAAGTCTAAATAAGGAAGGGGCATAGGCTGTGAGCTGGGACATGCCTGTGAGCATGTCCTGCACAGGTATCTTGGTTAAAGTACAAGACATAGAATGTACTACATTCCTGTGAGCATGTCTAATAGCCACATAAGATAGGGCTTAACAAAGAGTCACTAAAAAAAGCAAGAAGGCTTTTAAGAAAGTTAGTCTTGGCCAGGCATGGTGGCTCACGCCTATAATCCCAGCACTTTGGGAGGCCGAGGCGGGCGGATCATGAGGTCAAGAGATTGAGATCATGCTGGCCATGGTGAAACCCCGTCTCTACTAAAAATACAAAAAAATTAGCCGAGAGTGGTGGTATGTGCCTGTGGTCCCAGCTACTCAGGAGGTAGAGGCAGAAGAATCGCTTGAACCCAGGAGGTGGAGGTTGCAATGAGCAGAGATTGTGCCACTGCACTCCAGCCTGGTGACAGAGCAAGACTCCGTCTCAAAAAAAAGGAAGTTAGTCTTTAAAAGAGACTGTTATTTCTAACATTTATTATTCTTCTTCTCTAACAAGAAAGGAAACTTTGAAGAGGAACTTCTCTACTTCCCACAACACCCATGCTTTAACCCTGGGTTTGTAAATGTTTTTGTCTGCAAGCTATCAGTATGGGTTTATGGAACAAATTTAAATACGTGTTTATTTTTAAATGATATACTACTGGGTCTCGGCACAGTGGCTCACACCTATAATCCCAGCAGTTTGGGAGACCAAGGCTTGTGGATCCCTTGAGGTCAGAAGTTTGAGACCAGGCTGGCCAGCATGGTGAAACCTCGTCTCTACTAAAAATACAAAAATTAGCCATGTGTGGTGGCACATGCCTGTAGTCCCAGCTACTCAGGTGACTGAGGCAGGAGAATGACTTGAACCCGAAAAGCAGAGGTTGCAGTGAGCTGAGATCATGCCACTATACTCCAGGCTGGGTGACAGAGTGAGGAGTGTCAAAGAATAAGATATACTGCTTACTCCTATAATCCCAGCACATTGGGAGGTCAAGGCAAAAGAATTGCTTATGCTGAGGAGTCTAAGACTAGCCTGGGCAATACGGTGAGACCCCATCTCTACAAATATTTAAAAATTAGCCTTACATGGTATTGTGCCTTTACTCCCAGCTACTCAGGAGGCTGAGGTAAAAGGATGACTTGAGCCCAGGAAATCAAGACTGCAATGAGCTATGATTGCACCACCACAGTCCAGTCTGGGTGACAGATACTGAGACCCTGTCTCAAAAATAAAAAATATATATACATACTACTGTACATATTATGCACATTACCAAACATATACAAAAATGTAAGTTAAGATTAAAATAAACAAAAATTCAAATCTTATCTTCTTGGACCTCTCATAAATCATCTTATGTTTTATGTCTACCCACTAGAATGTAAGCTCCATGAAAACAGGCCCTCTGTTTTCCAGTACGGTGTCTGCAACAGTGCCTGGCAGACAGTATGCACTCATGAAATATATGTTGGACATTAATAAATGAATGACTATGTTAGAGATAGAATGCTTGTTTCTAGGTGCCACAAGGAAAACTTAACATTCAGACAAAAAGTTTTCTCAGCAAGACAATTTTACTTTCTGCAGAAAGGGTACTGCTCATCAGCAATATTGCCATAAGAGCACACTGAACAAAGGAAAGGGAGGAATATTTATTCCTTATGCATTAGGTTGTTACTGCTTTGTCCTATCTCCATTGGTTGGAGCTGGACCTCACAGTCTAAGCTAAACCCAATTGACTAACAACTTAAAACTTTCCTAAACAGGTAAAGGCAATGGAGAACAAAGGAAAAGAGGAAGTTGCTTGCAAAAGGACTTAGAAAAGTAATAACATTTTCTAATAAGGAAGGGGCATAGGCTGCAAGCTGGGACATGCCTGTGAGCATGCCCAGCACAAATATCTTGGTTAAAGTACAAGGACATAGAATATACTTATTCCCTTATATCTAACAGCTACATAGGATAAGGCTTAACAAAGAGTTACTAGCAAAAATAAGAAGGCTTTGAAGAAAGTCTCTTTAAAAAAACTATTATTTCTAACACTTATTATTTATTATTCGTTAACAAGAAGGGAAACTTTGAAGAGGAACTTTTTGCTTTCTACAGAATGGTTCAACTATAAGGTTGTGTGTTTGAAGGTAGAACCTAGAAATCAATTATATTTTTATCCTTAGCACCAAGCACATTTCCTAGCACATAATCAACACCCCATAAATATCTGGTGAATGACTATATATTTAATGTTTGTTGAATAAATGCATAAATGGATGAGTGCGTGGATGGGAGGATAAACAGACAAACAAAGATGGGCTTCTTCCCTCTGGTCAATTTCCAGGGTTAGCATGTCAAAGATAAAAATACCTGGCTGAACTTACTTAATTGTAATAACATTTACTATTGCAAGCAATGGCCCCCTAGAACAAGTATAGATGGAATTTTACTTATGTCTTGTAAAACTAGGAAATAATAACCCCCCCATTTTAAAAATTAGCCCTGACTAGACAAAAACATAGAAGCAAAGATAGTGAGTTTTGGAAGAATTGAAAAGTATAGTAAACAGTTGACCATGATAGACTGGGGAAGCCAAACCATGAATTCTTCATCCACATCTTATTAGGTAGGGATAAGAATATAAACCATTTGTAAAATACTTAACCTTGAAGCCGATGGCTATGGCTCACTCCTATAATCCCAGCACTTTGGGAGGCTGAGGCCAGTGGATCGCCTGAGGTCAGGAGTTCAAGACCAGCCTGACCAACATAGTGAAACCTCATCTCTACTAAAAATACAAAAGTTAACCAGGCATGGTAGCAGGCACCTGTAATCCCAGCTACTCAGAAGGCTGAGGCATGAGAATAGCTTGTACCCAGGAGGCATCTCAGTGAGCTGAGATTGTGCCATTGCACTCCAGAGCAAGACTCTGTCTCAAAATAAATAAATAAATAAATAATACTTACTTTGAAGGGACCAAAATTATAAACCTTAATCTTTGTTGGGGTGAAAGTCTTTCTAATTTACAATTTTTCTGTATTTTGTGATGAAAATTATTTCTTTAACTCATTCTATCTTTAAAAGCTCATTATCACCTCCTTTGCAATATCTAGCCTTAATCTCAAGGGTTTTTTTGCATGCCAGACATACATTATGGGAAATTATATTAACACACCCTCTTTGACTTCAGTATTTTGTTCTGTAACCTCACTGATATACGTCATTTAAATTTACTTGTTAATCAGAAAACATTAAAATGCTTTTTTTGTCTTTTTCTTCAGCTTTTACTAGAAATGAATAAATTCATTTCTAGAATTAGCATAAATGTGAATTTTTTCTCTAAAGCTCTTTCTCTACCACAGAGGCAGAAGAATGGCTGTCTGGTTCATCACTATAGCCCCAGTGACTGAGTATCAGTAAATGTTTGAGGAATGAATGAAAAAAATTATGCACTGAAAATTCAGACCAAGACTTTCTGACTCCAGAGCCCATGCTCTTAAAATTTTTTTTAATGTTAGATGGAGTCTCACTCTGTTGCCCGGGCTAGAGTGCAGTGGTGTTATCAGGGCTCACCACAACCTCCGCCTCCCAGGTTCAAGTGACTCTCCCTCCTGCCTCCGCCTCCCGAGTAGCTGAGACTACAGGTGCATGCCACCATGCCTGGCTAATTTTTGTATTTTTAGTAGAGACAGAGTTTCACTATGTTAGCCAGGCTGGTCTCAAACTCCTGACCTCATGATCTGCCCACTTCGGCCTCCCAAAGTGCTGTGTTACAGGGGTGAGTCACTGTGCCCAGCCTCTTACTAACAATGTTATTGTCCCATATACGCCTAGCTAAAAGTTGAAATGATCACCTTTCCCTAATTGAATGATTTCCTGATGCTTGATATTGCCCTCTGCAAAACTGTTGTAACGATGACTTGCATTTCCATAAATAATGTTAAGCTCAAATAATTAATTTAATTTTAATTAATTCATAAATCTATTTCCAACCACTTTTGGAAAGAGGCATTCTTCTATGTTCATAACTGTACACATTCATAACTGTACAGATTGGATCTGTTGACCTTGGAGCTTATAATTTAATATAAAGTTCTATGAAGCGTGAACATATCTGTCGAAGTTAGCAAGATAGTTTCTTAGGCTGGACTCAAAGAGAGTCACAGGCAAATTAAATAACTTCAGGTCCCACTTTAAACAACTAACAGTTTTTTTAGCATTTATATGTAGGATCTATCTCCATGAGAGGTATTGGGGATAGCTGTGAAGAATAATAATGAATGCAAACTTGGGAACAACGTCACATATGGAATAGCCACTGAGAAAGGAATGCTGGAAACAAAAGTTCCTGTTGACAACCAGGTGAGACACTTTATCCATCAGCACCTTTCATTCATAGAGAGAGAGAGAGACAGATAGATATGATAGAGAGAGAGAATGAGGGAGAGTTCTTTCCACATAGTCAAGATTTTAGAACCCTTCTCAAATGGGATTTTTTTCACTTCACTTATTTTAAAACACTTGATATATTTTATTTTAAAGTGAAAAATTTTCTAAGATATAATATTTTATTTATTTATTTATTTATTTTTTGAGATGGAGTTTTGCTCTTGTTGCCCAGGCTGGAGTACAATCTCAGCTCACCACAACCTCTGCCTCCCAGGTTCAAGCGATTTTCCTGCCTCCGCCTCCCTAGTAGCTGGGATTACAATCACGCGCCACCGTGCCTAGCTCATTTTTAGTAGGGACGGGGTTTCTCTATGTTGGTCAGGCTGGTCCTGAACTCCTGACCTCAGGTGATTGGCCTGCCTCGGCCTCCCAAAGTGCTGGGATTACAGATGTAAGCCACTGCGCCTGGCCTATTTATTTACTTATTTATTTATTTGAGACAGAATCTCATTCTGTCACCCAGACTAGAGTACAATGGTGCAATCTCAGCTCACTGCAACCTCCACCTCCTGAGTTCAAGCAATTCTCATGCCTATCCTCCTGAGTAGCTGGGATTACAGGCACATGCTACCATGCCTGGCTAATCTTTGGGTTTTGTTTTTTAGTTTTTCTGAGATGGAGTTTCACTCTTGTCACCCAGGCTGGAATACAATGGCATGATCTTGGCTCACTGCAACCTCTGCCTCCTGGGTTGAAGGAATTCTCCTGCCTCAGCCTCCCAAGAAGCTGGGACTACAAATGCCTGCCACTACGCCTGACTAATTGTCTTTTTAGGAGAGGTGGGTTTTCACCATGTTGGCCAGGCTAGTCTCAAACTCCCAACCTCGGGTGATCCACCCACCTCAGCCCTGCAAAGTGCTGGGATTATAGGTGTGAGCCACTGGGTCCAGCAAATGTAATATTTTAGCTTACATGTTGAGTGGTGTCCTTCAAACCTTAATAAACTATCGATTTAAATTAGTTCCTCAGGAATATCTGCCTTAAATAGATTTGAAATATAGTTAATCCCATCTTTCAGACGAGCAATGCTCTAGTGCCACAACATTGTGGAACTATGGAGACTGAAGACTGTTGGATATCATTTCAATACTCAACAGTTTCATATCAACCTATAGGATAAGGAGCAAACAACTTTAAGACTGAATTTTCCATTATTTGTCACCTGGTAGTAACTCTTCTATTGCCAATATTTATCAATGTATTCTTTTTTATTTTTATTTTTATTTTGAGACAGAGTCTCATTCTGTAGCTCAGGCTGGAGTGCAGTGGCATGATCTCAACTCACCGCTATCCATGACTCTTGGTTCAATTGATTCCCCTGCCTCAGCCTCCCAAGTACCTGGGATTACAGGCATAGGCCACCATGCCCAGCTGATTTTTGTATTTTTAGTAGAGATGTGGTTTCACCATATTGGCCAAGATGGTCTCACTCTCTTGACTTCGTGATCCACCTGCCTTGGCCTCCCAAAGTGCTGGGATTACAGGTGTGAGCCATCGTGCCTGGCCAAAAGATGATCTTTTTCTGCTATAGAAAGGAGATAGTGTCTCCTGAGTTAACTGAGTTGTTACCAGAAGTTTCCTTTTTGCTCACCTACATTACATGGTCTCTAAACTTTATACTCATTACATACATAGTATCTGTGCTTCAGGCATCCGTCAAGAAGATCTATCTATCATCAACTAAACACCTAAAGAAAACTGTCAGCAGAGCACAGTGGCTCACACCTGTAGTCCCAGCCTCAGGAGGCTGAAGCAGGAGAATTGCTTGAACCGGGGAGGTGGAGGTTGCAGTGAGCTGAGATCACACAGCTGCACTCCAGCCTGGGTGACAGAGCAAGACTCCATCTCAGAGGGGGATAAAAAGAAAACTGTTAGGTCAGGTTGAGAGAAAGTAACAGAAAGAGGTTAGGCAGCCACTGCCTTGGGTTCTACAATTTAGAGTATCAGATAGTTTATTCCTCTAGAGGCATGACCTCTCTAAAGTACAATTTAATATACTTCAGCCTTTAGGAATAAACATCATGAGAAATCTTCATGTGAAGAAAGATTCTGTGATTAAAGATACTGTCCATTATGTCAAATAATAATAACTCTTTATTTTTATTTATTTATTTATATTTTTAAGGTAGAGTCTTGCTTTGTCGCCAGGCTGGAGTGCAGTGGCACTATCTCAGCTCACTGCAACCTCCACCTCCTGGGTTCAAGCGATTCTCATGCCTCAGCTTCCTGAGTAGCTGGGATTACAGGCATGCATCATCACCTCCAGCTAATTTATTTTTAAGAGACAAGGTTTCACCTATTGGCCAGGATGCTCTCGATCTCCTGACCTTGTGATCAGCCCATCTCGGTCTCCCAAAGTGCTGGGATTACAGGCATGAGCCAACATGCCCAGACTATTTATTTTTTTAGAGACAGGACTCACTCTGTCACCCAGGCTGGCATGCAGTGGTGCAATCATAGCTCACTGCAGTCTCAGACTCCTGGGCTCAAGCAATCCTCCCACCTCAGATTCCCAACCAGCTAGGACTACAGGTACATGCCATCACACCTGGCTAATTATTGTCTGGCCTTGATGCCTGGGCTGGTCTTGAATTCCTGACCTCAAGCAATCCTTCCGCCTTAGCCTCTTAAAGTGTTAGGATTTCAGGCATGAGCCACCCGACTGGGCATAATAACACTCTATATTTGTTTTGAAGGCCTTTTCCCTAAATGGGGAGGGCTGGGTGTGTGTTCTGAGTACATGAGTGGGGATGCTAACTCTAGCAAAAGGTGAGTATTAGCTCAGGCTGTTACAATAAAATACCATAGACTGTGTGGCTTAACCAGACATTTATTTCTCACAGCACTGGAGGCTACAAAGTCCAAGATCAAAGAGCCTGGAGATTCGGTTCCCAGTGAGGGCTCTCTTTCTGGCCCTTGCTGTATTTTCACATGGGAGGAACAACTCTGGTCTCTCTTCACATGGGAAAATACAACCACCTTGCTGTATTTTTCACATGGGAGGAACAACTCTGGTCTCTCTTTGTCTTCTTTTAAGGACGCTAATCTCATCCTAGGGGCCCCACCCTCACAATCTCATCTAAACCTAAATACCTCCCCAAAGCCCTCATCTCCAAATACCATCACATTGGAGGTTAGGGTTTCAGCACATGAATCTTAAGGGTGCACAAACATTCAGTCCACAACAGGCTGCGAGCTGCATGCACAGGATGGGAACAGGTAAATCTACATACACTCAGGAGTTGAGGGGGTACTAGAAATTAAAGCAGCTGCTCCATGTTCTGTTCATCAACTAATCACCCTGGTTTCTTCCTTGTTCTTAATCTATATCTGTATCTGCCCATTCCATGCATGGAACCTTCTAGATGTCCTCTGGGAAGAACTTTCTACCTCCATCACTGCCTTCTCCTACACCTGGGGGAGGCCCCCCTCTCGATTATTCACCATGATGTTGCCACTTGTGCCTTTGTGTTTTCCAGACTAGGACACATGCCTGGTCTTGTTCTAAGCACTGTTGTGGACTGATTCTATTTTCCATTTTTTCCTTTCTTTTAATGGGATTTAGAGAAGCAGAAGATGTAAATAAATGGTGTTAGTCTACTATCTTGAGCCAAAAGCCCAGATCTAATATATTAATACTCCCACTTTTACAGAGAGGACACTGAGGCCTAGAGTGCTTAAGTAACTTTCACAAGGTCTCACATTTAGCAAATGGTGGGGCTGCACTTGTGCCATCTTCTAATTTGTTGCCTAAGGCTTTCATTGAAGGTGTCATAAAGGATGCATTCAGTTGCCAGGCACCGTGGCTCACACCTGTAATCCCAGCACTTTGGGAGGCTGAGGCAGGCAGATCAACTGAGGTCAGGAGTTTGAGACCAGCCTGACCAACATGGAGAAACCCCGTCTCTACTAAAAATACAAAAGTAGCCAGGCATGATGGCACATGCCTGTAATCCCAACTACTTGGGGGGCTGAGGCAGGAGAATCGCTTGAACCCAGGAGGCAGAGATTGCTGTGAGCTGAGATCCTGCCACTGCACTCCAGCCTGGGCAACAGGACAAGACTCCACCTCAAAAAAAAAAAAAAAAAAAAAAAAAAAAGATGCATTCAAACAGAAAATTATCTCTCCAAATACACGGACCCAACTTCTGAAAATCTGTTGTTGTTTTGTTCTTTGTTTAATAAGCTGTCAGAGAACTCAGTGTTCAATTTAGTGCAACAATTGTATGCCATTTTCTTGCCATATGTAACTCCTCTTCCACTAGATGGCTTCCACTCTCTCTTTCTCTCTCTCTCACTCTTTTTTTATATGTTGCTATTTTAAGCCTCCTCAAATTATATTGGAAGTTAGCATTTGTTTATTAATATTTCTAAGAAAACGTGAAGTGAAAATGAAAGCTGCTCGTGTGGTGGCTCACACGTGTAATCCCAGTATTTGGGGAAGCTAAGGTGAGCAGATTGCTTGAGCTCGGGAGTTCAAAACCAGCCTGGGCAACATGGCAAAATCTCCCTCTACAAAAAACAGCCAGGCACGGCGCACACACCTATAGTTCCAGCTACTCCAACAAATATTTGCTCAATAAATTAGTAAATGGATGAATAAATGATATTCTTATTAGGTGCCTATATCAGGAAGAAAGTATTCCTTTCACATTCTCTCAGCCGCCCTGACTGCTCACCCCACTAATATGTAGTAAAATTCAATGTTAATTTTAAAACCTTCTTTACACTCTCCCTGGAAAGCCTCTTACTCCTGTGGCCCTCTTTTATTTGTGACCTCAAGAAACACCTATACACTGATGACCCCCAAACATATGATGATCCCCAGCCAGCCAGAACCTTTCTCTTTTTTTCTTTTTTCCTTTTCTTTTTTTTCTTTTTTTCTGAGACAGTTTTGCTCTGTCACCCAAACTGGAGTGCAGTGGCATGATCTCGGCTCACTGCAACCTCCACCTCTCAGGTTCAAGGGATTCTCCTCAGCCTCCTGAGTAACTGGGATGACAGGCTCACGCCACCACACCCAGCTAATTTTTGTGTTTTTAGTAAAGACAGGGTTTCACCTTGTTGGTTAGGCTGGTCTCGAACTCCTGATCTCAGGTGATCCACACACCTCGGCCTCCCAAAGTGCTAGGATTACAGGCGTGAGCCACCATGCCTGGCCAGAACCTTTCTTTTAGGCTCAGGACCTGTATATGCAACTGTGGGTCCTGCATAGGCAACTCCCATCAACATGTCTAAAACGGAACTCATGCTACTTTCCCTAGCCCCTTCTTTCTTGGGGGGGGGGGGTCTCTGTCTCAGTGAATGGGACTCAGCTCAGTTCCTTGAGTTAGAAATCTGTGCTTTATAATCTCTCTCTCCCTTTCCTCGGTGCCAATGTGTCTGTCTTGTTGAATCTCACAGCAAACACTCTCAAATTCCTCAATCACCACCCAAGTCAAGGTGAATACAGCAATCTCCAAACAGCTTCCTCACATCAAACGTATTCCCACCCTCATCTCCAGTGAAGCTTCTAATCCATTTTCCACATCGCAGCTAGAATGATCTTTTTTCTTTCTTTCTTTAAATACCACACTGTTAATACAGCTCTAAGCTTGACACCTTTCAGGGGCTTCCTTTGCCCTTGGAATAAAACCTAAACTCCTTCACAGCTGCAGTGACCTATGATCGCACGACTGCACTCCAGGCTGGCTGACAGAACAAGGCTTTGTCTCTAAAAAATGAAAAATGGTCAGGTGTGGTGGCTTACTCTGGTAATCCCAGCACTTTGGGAAGCCAAGGCAGGAGAATCGCTTGAGCCCAGGAGCTCAAGACCAGCCTGGGCAACATAGTCCAACATTTCTAAGACTGTATCTCTACAAAAATTTAAAAATTAGCTTGATGTGATGGCGTGCATGCCTGTAGTCCCAGCTACAGGTGAGGTGGGAGGATCCCTTGAGCCCAGGAGGTCAAGGCTGCAATGAGTTGTGTTCATACCACTGCACTTCAGCCTGGGCAACAGAGCAAGACCCTGTCTCAAATAATAATAATAATTAATATCCAAGGAGCCCTCACTCATGGAGGACTTTACAAGACCACTGGTGACCTCACCACCACTGTTGTCACTTCGTTGCCCATCCAACTGCACTCCAGCCATGCTGGCCCTCACTCCGTGCCATGGAGAGACCTTGTCCAAAGCCCCTATCCCCAGTCCTTTGCCAGCTAACTTCCACTCGCCTTCCAGAGCTCAGCTTCCGTTTCGCTTCCTCGGAGAAGACTGCCCTGGCCACCAAGTGCAGGTGACACTTTTTACTTCCTACCTGATTTGACCTCCTCTTTGGCCTTTGACATACAAATCGCTTACTGCTGGGCGATCCCCCTTACTCACACGCCCCCCACTCTCTTCCGAGCACCTCTCCTTTTCTCACTTCTCTGGCCCTCCACTTGGTCCCTACTGCCACTCACTTCCTTCATCCACTCCGCAACTTGGTGTCTGCTGGATTCTGTCCTCGATGCTCTCTCCTCATCACTGGGACATTCTCACTGGTTTACTTCACGCCCTCCTGCAATCTTAGCCACTTCCAGTATCTAATGACTCCCAACTCTGCATCTCTAACTAGAGATTGACATTTCTAGCCATCTAGTGACCATCGCTTGCATGACCTGATGGCACGTCAAGGTCAGCATCACCCCCTGGCCACCACCACCATTGCCCAAGTAACCTCAGCAAAACCTCCCTTTCCTCGTCCCCGCCCGGGTCTACCAGAGCACCCTGTGTAATTATGTTTGTTCATTGTGCCTGTCCCTCTAAGTCCTTCTCTGAGACCATATATTTATTCCAGCCATGCTTGCCTTCTTCCTTTTTAAAATTTTAATTTATTACCAATTATTATTTACCTACCTCAACTGTAAGCTCCACAGTAAGAAACAGTGTCTTCTACTTTGTAATTCCATTTGTTGCCTGGCACATAAAATTTAAAAACACATTTTTATTTCAATTCTACAGAAAAGTTGCAAGAATAGCCCAATGAACTTAACTATGTTTCACCTCAATTAACCAACTGTGAGAACATTTTGCTACATTTGATTTATTCTTTTCTCTATATGTATATTACAATATGGTTGCTGAATTATTTGTGAGCAATTTGCAGACACTATGGCCCTTTACCCCTAAACTCTTCGGCTTGTATTTTCTAAGAACAAGAGCATTCCTCTTCATACAATTGTCAAATTCAAGAAATTTAACAATGACAGTATATTATTCACCAATTATCCCAATAATGTTCCTTAGAGAAACAATAAATGCATTGCATGTGGTTACCCAGTATCTCTAGTCTGTTTAATCTGGATCAGTTTCGCAGCCTTTCTTAGTCTTTTATAATATCAATCATGAGATAAGCTGGCAGGAGATTTCATCTGCTATGCACTGAGAACAACACAACACCTCTTATCCAATTACCAAAAATGCTCAAAATGATTAACCTGAATCTAATCATGAGGAAACACTACATATACCCAAATTGAGGAGCATTCCACAAACTGCCCTCTTTTTAAACACATCGCCTGGCATGGTGGCTCATGCCTGTAATCTCAGCACTTTGGGAGGCTGAAGCAAGTGGGTCATCTGAGATCAGGAGTTTGAGACCAGCCTGGATGACATGGCGAAACCCCATTTCTACTAAAAATACAAAAATTTTCTGGGCATCGTGGCACATGCCTGTAATCCCAGGTATTCGTGAGGCTGAGGCAGAATCGCTTGAACCCAGGAGGTAGAGGTTGCAGTGAGCCAAGATTGCACCACTGCACTGCAGCTTGGACAACAACAGCAGGACTCTGTCTCAAAATAAATAAATAAAAAAAAATCAAATAACTCTATCAAGATCATTCCCACCCAAGGGCCTGGCACCACTCTTGCTGTTTCTAAGAATATTCCATTTCAGCATGTTTTTGTTTTGTTTTGTTTTGTTTTTTGAGACGGAGTTTCGCTCTTGTTACCCAGGCTGGAGTGCAATGGCGCGATCTCGGCTCACCACAACCTCCGCCTCCTGGATTCAGGCAATTCTCCTGCCTCAGCCTCCTGAGTAGCTGGGATTACAGGCACGCGCCACCATGCCCAGCTAATTTTTTGTATTTTTAGTAGAGACAGCGTTTCGCCATGTTGACCAGGATGGTCTCGATCTCTTGACCTCGTGATCCACCCACCTCGGCCTCCCAAAGTGCTGGGATTACAGGCTTGAGCAACAGTGCCCGGCCCCATTTCAGCATGTTATCTCCTTGGGGAGCCAACCCTAACCCCCTTACCCCGACTAGACCTCACCCTTCACCCCATTCCCTCTCCACCCTGTTAGTCTGCTTTATTTTCTTTTCAAAACGCTTAACACTCTCTAAAATTACCTTGTCTATCTATTTGTTTACTTCTGTAAAATCTATTTCTCCTATTAGAATATAACTGTTAAGAGAGGGACCATATCTAAAATAGCACCTGCTTGAAAATGGGCACTCACTTTATAGTTGGTCAAGAAAAAAGTTCTTTATCCTCAGTGCCTAACAGAGTGCCTAAGGCTCAATACATGTTTCTCAAATGCGTGACTTATACACTGTGTGCTTCGCTGAGCAGAACATTTATGATTCCCATTCCTTCCTGGGTTTTCACTGGCACTTACTCCAAACATTCACAAGATTTCAACAACAAGAGTTCCTTTTCGGTATTCAACTATCCATTTCCTTTGGTCTGAAGTAGAAGAGACTTAGGGAAATGTGACAATTACAGTCAAGTCTTAAAATTGCTCCTTCTTGCACAGGCATTGAGGTTAGACTATGATGGCCGTAATATGCTGAAAAATGCATTTTTATGTGAAACTAATAAGGAATAGTCAAGAGGAAAAGCGTAAGAGAAATTCATTCAATGAAAATGAAGTCATTTCAGTTACTCAGAACTATAATTCAGATATTTATTTATTATTATTTTCTATTTCTTTTATTATTATTATTATTATTTTTTTTTTTTTTTTGAGATGGAGTCTGGCTCTGTCACCCAGGCTGAAGTGCTGTGGCTCAATCTTGGCTCACTACAACCTCCGCCTCCCAGGTTTAAGCAATTCTCTGCCTCAGCCTCCCAGGTAGCTGGGATTACAGGCACGTGCAACCATGCTCAGCTAACTTTTTTGTATTTTTAGTAGTGACCGGGTTTGGCCAGGCTGGTCTTTGAACTCCTGACCATGTGATCCACCCTTCTCAGCAAACCAAAGTGCTGGGATTACACGTGTGAGCCACCACACCCATTCGGCAGATATTTATTTTTATGAGACTAACTCACTCCCTATGGCACTAATGAGGGAACTTGGATATTTATTGATTGATTATTTATTAGTTATTATTGTCATTATTATTTCTAGAGTCAAAGTCTTGCTCTTCACACAGCCTGGAGTGCAGTGGCACAGTCATGGCTCATTGCAGTCTCAAAACTCCTGGGCTCGAACAGTCCTCTAGCCTCAGTATCCCGAGTTGCTGGGATTACAGATATGAGCCACCATGCCTGGTTTAGACAGCTATTTTTATAAGCAATATTTAAAATATTTTCTTCAAGCAATAGCTAAACATGTACCTATATAAGCTATCAGCAATAGCTGTGCTGGTGTCGGTTAGAGGAAGAGAGAGGTGCTACTGGTCTGCCTGAGCAATGCCTTTGAACTTCTCTGCCTTACATCAAAGCCACCAAAGCACCAATTTCAAAGGAAAGAAAGTTGGAAGCAAAACAAAGAAATAAGAAAACCTTGGGTAAAAGAGCACAGAGTAAATAATTCCTGGCTCAGCAAATGTTACTCCCTTTTTCAATTAAAAAAAATTAAGTTGTCCTTGAACATGGAAAAAAGTAAGTCTCTATAATTATTAGTTAATTCAGGTATAAACCAAGGAGTATTCACTATTGTTTAAAATATGCTACACATTATATTTGGTAACAGTAAGTAAATACACAAGCAGTCTCTTTAAAATATGCACACACAAAAAGTGACTGGCCTTCAAAAACTCTCTCCTACCTGTTCTTTGAAGATTTGATCTCATGCTGCACACTAAAGCCAGGTGGTCAAAGAATAGATACCATGAGAAACTAAATGTTAAAGTTCAAATAAAGTTGGATGTGTAAACAAATTAATTGGTTATCATTTATTTTTTAAGACTTTTTATTCCGAAATAATTTTAGAATTACAAAAAAGTTACAAAACAAAACAGCTTCCATATGCTCTCTAGCCCGCTTCCTCCAATGGTCACACTTATACAACTGAGGCAAAGTTATTAAAACCACGAAACTGACGTTGTCGCAATACTATTAACTAAGTAATAGACATTATTCCAATATAATCCGTTTTTTTCACCAATATTCTTTTTCTAGCCCAGAAGCCATTTAGTTTTCATTTTTCCTTAGCCTCCCCAAATCCTGACATTGACCCTGGGCATCGTATTGTAGAATGTCCTTTAAGGTGAGTTTGTCTAATTTGCTCATAGTCATCATTTTCAATAGCATAAAGCCTTTTTATTTAAAACAAAAGGAAAACATTTAATTACTCATCTAATTCATTTTCTACAAATAGAGTACAATTTACAAGCTTCTGTCTGGCTTATTATTTCATAAACTAAAGGCATTTATTCCCTTGGGTAATCGGGGGGAAATCCTGTTAACTTTTATAGCCATATCTGAAACACTTTATGCATTTTTATTCTTCACGGTGACTTAACCAAATTTGCATTTTAGCACTTTCAGCTACTCTCTTACCGAATTTTTTCTGGTTAATCTACCAAATACTAAGAGATATGTTTAAATGTTCTTTTTAGTTGTGGATTTGTCTATTTGTCCTTAAGGATTTTTGCTTCTGTCCATTTTTGTTTTTCTATTTTGATGCTGTGTTATTAGGAACATACACATTTAAAATTGTTACAATTACCTGATGAATGAAATTTTTATCATTATTTAGTGACTCTCTTTACCTCTAGTAATGTTTTTCTTGCCTTAAAGTATTTTTCATAACATTAATATAGACAACCAATTTTGTTTTTGTTATGTGCCTGATATACATTTTTATACACTTTTGCTTTCAATATTCCCATATCTTTTGTTTAGATGTGTCTTTCATAAATATCATTTTTTTTCTTTTTTTAATATTTAGATTTTTTAAATGCAATATGACGTTTTAAGTTTACTAAGCATTTTGTCCATATATATTTATCATGATTACTAATATGTTTGTATTTCTTTCAACCATCATTTGTGTTTTCTTTTTTCCCTATTCCTTCTGTTTCTTTTTCTCTGTATTCTCTTTTTTTGGGGTGGGGAGTGGAGGCTGGTTTTCTTTCTATCTATAGAAGTCTTCTGACTTCAGTTCATATGAAGACATGTGATTAGAGTCAGATCTCTTCTTAAGTTGATTTTTGAGAAAAAGAAGAACAACAAAAAATAAAACAGAGCAAACCAGAAGAGGGAAGAAATGGTTCTCTAAAAAGTGGACATAGATACTACCTCATAACCTCATAGCCCTTATAAAAGGCCACAATAGAAGAAAAAAAACACACAGAAAATAACAAGTGTGGGTTAGAATGTGGAGAAATGAAAACCTTTGTGCATTGCTGTGAGAATGTAAGATGTGTGCAGCCACTGTGGAAACAGTATGGCAGTTCCTCCAAAAATTAGTAGTAGAATTACCATGTGGTCTAGCAATTTCACTTCTGGGTATATATATCCCAAAATTGAAAGCAGGGTCAGAGAGATACTGGTTCATTCATGTTCATAGGAGCATTATTTACAACAGCCAAAAGATAGAGGCAACACAAGTGCGCAGAGACAGATGAATGGATAAACAGAACATGGTATATGCAAGCAATGGAATACATGTCGGGCTTAAAAAGGAAGGACATTCTGACACGTGCTACAACACGAGAAAACGTTGAGAACATGATGCAAGTGAAATCAGCCAGTCATTAAAGGACAAATACAGTGTGATTCCGCTTCTACAGAGTTCTTAGAATAGTCAACTTCAGAGAGAAAGAAAGTAGGATGGTGGCTGTTGGGAGCTGTGGGGAGGAGGGAATGGGAAGGTATTGCTTAATGAGTACAGAGTTTCAGTTTTGCAAGATGAACAAAGTTTTGGAGATGATGGCTGCACCACGATGTGAATGTACTTAATACCACTAAACTGTGCATGTGTATGTTACATGTACTTTAATTTATTTTTTATTGATTGATTTTTTTGAGATGGAGTTTTACTCTGGTTGCCCAGGCTGGAGTGCAATGGTGAGAAGTTGCTCATCGCAACCTCCACCTCCTGATTCTCCTGCTTCAGCCTCCTGAGTAGTTAGGATTACAGGAGTGCACCACCACACCTGGCTAATTTTGTATTTTTAGTAGAGACAGCATTTCTGCATGTTGGTCAGGTTGGTCTTGAACTCCTGATCTCAGGTGATCTGCCCGCCTCAGCCTCCCAAAGCTCTGGGATTACAGGCACGAGCCACCGCACCCAGTTATGTTATGTTTATTTTATATGAGCTTTTTTTACATAGAAATTATGAAAAAGGAAAACAGACTGTAATTCCTTTATAATTAGATAGGACCAGCTCTAAGTCCTTTGCTTTGAGGCTCTCTAGCTGCTGATAGACTATGCTGCTGTTTACATTTGCTTCTCATAACAATTCTATAGACAGTTACTCTGATTAACCCTTGTTTTACAGAGAAGAAAGACATGCTCAAATTCCCAACAATGGTATCTACTGGAGCTGCAACTTTCATTCAGGTTTTCTAGGTATGGGAAAACACTGACATTGCAAGATAGCCTGTAAGCCATAATATATCTGTGGCTTCTGACTGGTGTCAGGGGATTTGGAATCCAAGCATCTTCCTCAAAACTATTGCTATAGCTTTTTGCTGAAATCTTATTTTATAATTTGGTCCTTTTCTTTTTGAGACAGTGTCTCACTCTGTCATCCAGACTGGAGTGCAGTGGTGTGATCTCGGCTCACGCCAACCTTTGCCTCCCAGGTTCAAGCAATTCTCCTGCCTCAGCCTCCCCAGTAGCTGGTATTACAGGCACCTGCCACCATGCCTGACATGGTGTTTTGTATTTTTAGTAGAGACGGGGTTTCCCCATGTTGTCTAGGCTGGTCTTGAACTCCTGACCTCAAGTAATACTCCTGTCTCAGCTTCCTGAAGTGCTAGGATTACAGGCATAAGCCACCGTGTCCAGCACATTTTTCACCGAGTGGCATTATTTCAAATGTATGACAAAGTAATGCAGTCTTACTGAAAGATGTAAATTTCCTCCAAAGCATTTTTTTCCTTCATGTTTGGGCTGCCTCCACTCTTCACCTCTCATAATATTGCTGTTAGTATTTGTCACATTTCCCATCCCAGTGAGGCTCTGCTGGGGATCTCATTACAGGTAAATCCAACTTGAGAAGAGTCCCACATTAAATTTGAGTGCCAACGGAAGAGTAATCTTTTGGCTAACACCCTTTTCAGCCTTAGCCCACCTGTACCCAGGTGAAAAAAAAAAAGAAAGAATCATCTTTCTATGTGTCTGTTTCTCTTGATTGTAAACTCTTTTTTTATTTTTATTTTTTATTTTTGAGACAGGGTCTTGTTCTGTTGCCCAGGTTGGAGTGCAGTGGTGCGATCAAGGCTCACAGCAGCCTCAACTTCCTGGGATCAAGTGATCCTCCCACCTAGCTCCCGAGTAGCTAGGACTACAAGCCATGCCTGGGTACTTTTTGTGTTTTTTGTAGAGATGGGGTTTTGCCATGTTGCCCAGACTGGTGTTGAACTCTTGGGCTCAAGCAATCCACCCACCTCTGCCTCCCAAAGTGAATTGTAAACTGTCAATTCTTCGTTATGAGTTGGGTCAGTCTCCATTTCATTTTTGTATCCTCTGTCCCTCCTATAGATTCTCAAAAAACTGATTATTGAGGTGGCAGCTGAAGTATCGATGGAAGCATTGGTGATGATGGTAGGCGTAGGTGCAGTGGTGTTGATACCAAAGCAAATTTCAAAAGTTGCAAAGAATAACAATAGCTAATATTGAGATGCACTTATTCTGTCAGATTCTCTCTTAGGTGCCTTTTATTTATTAACTATGAAATGCTGAAACTACGTTGTGAAAAGTTTTTATGATTCCATGTTTTAGATGAAAAGACTAAAATTCTGATACATTAATTGTTTTGACCAAGGTGTCACAGATTAGCGTTCTAATCAGGATTGCTTGAGTCTAGTTTTGAGTCTAAAGCTAGTATCTCCATCTCTACAATATTCTGCTTTTCCAGAAAGCTGCAGACTATCACTGCTTTGTAATTTGATGTTTTTCAGTGCAGCATGGTAGGAAAAGCGCAAAGCTTTTGAAAGAAAGATACAAGCCCCTGCTCCATCATTTCTAATCGAGTAAGCTATTTCCTCATCTTATATAGTAAGAAACTTCTGCCCTGCCTATATAAATAAGATTATCGCAGATGAAGTATTTTGTAAACTGAACATTTCATGCTAATAAATGCTGCCTTTTCTGCAGCTACTTTTGTTCTTAATAAAATGTAGTTCTTTTGAGCCATTTAAAATCTCAAGCTTGATGGACATTTTCCTTTTGTAGGTAGTGCCTTATGCTAAAGAAAATTCTATCTGAATCAGTATTATTACTCAACTAATATGATTATTTATTGCTAAAGGGGAAAAACCTGGCAGATGCCACCAGTTGGGGACATCACCAATAATGGGACATATGCCCCTCCTGATGTGATACACTGAGACATAACATCTCTTCTGTTATTCCTCAAAAATCTAATCATGAAGAACAATCAGAGAAACTTATTCTGTAAAACAAATGACCTGGACACTGCAGAAATGCAGTATTATCAAAGACGAAAACAAGCAAACAAACAAAACTTTCCAGGTTTGAAGAGACTGGAGACGTAACTAAATACAATGTGTGATCCTGGAATGGGAAAAAAAAATTGACAATAAATGGCATAATTGGGACAACTGGCAGAATTTTAGTAGATTGTGTACATTAGATAATATTATTGTCACAATGCTAAATATCCTGATTTTGATCACCATATGCTGGTTAGAGGATGCCCTTATTCTTAGGAGATAACACACCAGAGTATTTACAAATGAAAGGTCACAGGGGACCAGGCATGGTAGCACACCTCTGTAATCCTAGCACTTTGGGAGACTGAGGCAGGTGGATCGCTTGAGCTCAGGAGTTTGAGACCAGCCTGAGCAACACAATAAAATTCCACCTCTGCAAAGAATACAAAAATTATCCAGGCATGGTGGCATGCCTGTAGTCCCAGCTACTCAGGAGGTTGAGGTGAGAGGATCGTTTGAGCCGGGGGGAGTCAGTGGGCTGTGGTGAGCTGAGATCGTGCCACTGCACTCCAACCTGGATGACAGAGTAAGACCCTGTCTCAAAAAAAGAAGAAAGAAAGAAAAGGAGGGAGGGAGAGAAAGAGGGAGGAAAAAAACGAGAGAGACAGAGAGGGAAAGAAAGGAAAGGAAGAAAGGGAAGAAGGAAGGGAAAGAGGGAGGGAGGAAGGAAGGAAGGGTCATGATGGATGTAATGTACTCTCAATGGGCTCGCCAAAAAGTATATAAATAATATAAAAATACCACATATATATGGGCTAAGACACCACATTGGGATAAAAATTAAAGCCAAATATGAAAATGTCAGGTGAAAGCAAAAACACCTAGTGGTACCGCTGAATTAGAAAGAAAGAAAAAATTATTTTATTTGCACATAGTGGTACTAATTTTCCACAAATATGCCAGGAATCAGAGAAATCTAAATACAGATTAGATGTAAGGCAACAATTAAAGCTGCTGAATATTAGAAGCATTCGGATAGCACGTTGGAGAATCCAACTCATGTTTTGAATCCACTACATCCCCCAGGGATATCTTATGGTCAATACATAGCATGTAGGAAAAGTTTCCAAAACTTTGGAAAGAAAGATGTTAAGTCCCTGCTCCATAATTTGCTAATTGGGTGAGCTACTTCCTGTTAGCAGTTGAGCTGAACACAATTTCCGCATCTTTGGCAACTACTCCCTATACAGAGGATACCTGGTGGGCCCTGATGCCAGGGCCAAAGGGGGATACCTAAACCAGGCTCGGCCAGCCAAATCTTCTTGCGCGCCCGAGTGTGCATGTGCCCGCGTTCGTGTGTGTGTCCGCGCGCGTGTTTGTTCGCGTGTGTGCACGCGCGTCTGTGTGTGCGCGCATGTTCGTGTGTGTGTGCGCGCGCGCTGGCACATCTAATACCTGAAAGTCCCCAATGCCTAAGTAACTCCCGGGAGTAAATGAGTAGGTGCATCCAGCCACAACCGAATTACCGATGTTTCTGGATTCGTTCTCAACGAAAGGGCCAGCGACTCTACTCCGGGCTGGCCCTCTTCCTACCACAACAGATTTTCCAGAAATTGCTCCGAAGCACACCTCAGTAGCTAAGCAGGGAAAGTTAGATGAAGGAATTCTTTGCTCCTAAGGGTGGCGGGGAGGAAGTGCCCGGCCACAATGTCTTTCGAATTTCACCGGTTTCCATGGTCAGAGAAGCAGCGTGGCGCAACTTAAAATTCAGACGCACTCCACAAACTCCGGTCCTGCCCATCCCCTCCTGAAATCAGCACCCTGGCAGTCCCAGGCCATCGCCCACGCGGGCACAGCTGCTCCTATTCTGCCCACGCCTCCGGGAGGAAAAGGGTGCAAATCGGGGGCGCCTCGGCCCCTCCGGGGTCGTCTATCCCCGGGGCCATCCCCGTGCGCGGCCGGCGGCGGGAACTGTACCTCGGGCGCGGGCGAAGCGGCAACCAGCGCGGTGTGACTGGTGGAGTCCAGACTCCTGGAGCCGGAGGAGCGGCCGCGGCTCATTCTGACAGGAGCCCTGGGGCGCGCTCGGACCCGGATCCGGCCCTGAGCGAGGTGGCAGCGCAGGGAGCTGGCGGGTGGCGCGGGCGTCTCCTCGGGCAACGGGTAAACACGGCGGGGACGCGGCGGCGCCTGGCTGCGCGCCAACAGGGTGGCCAGGCCTCTGGAGGCCAAAGTGGACCCCAAGCCCCGCGAACCTGTCCTCCGTGGCGTTGGCCTGCAGCTGAGCGGCCGACGCTGCCAGGGCGACCTTGGGCAGTCGGAGGGGATGGGATCTGCGGTGAACGCAATTCCAGGCCTCATCCTTAAGTCAGGGATAAATGCAGCCGTTGGTCAGTGTGAACGGTGCTGGAGCGAGTGAGGCTTAGGCGCCTTCACAAGAGTGAACGGAGCATTTATTTAGCACCCACTGTATGCAAATGCGTCTGCGAGCGGAGGGTGCAACCTGTGTAGGTCCAGGTCCTGCGCTTAGTTTAATATTCTGCTGTCCCAGTCTTGACGTTTTTAGGACGTTTTGAACAAGGGGTCCTGCATTTTCATTCTGTACCGGGCTCCGCAAATTATGTAGCCTGCCCTGATGTGCGTTCTTTCATTTCACCTTCTCAACAACCCAGGAAATATGGGCACCAGTAATAGCAGTGTTAGTAACAGCCACGGCTTCTCGTTATGAAATACATGTGCTCTTCCATGCGCTGTTCTAAGTGCTTTCCGCGAATAATCCCCTTAAATGAAACAAGTTTATTATTATTATTATTATTTGAGATGGAGTCTCACTGTCACCCAGGCTGGAGTGCAGTGGCACTGCACCCAACCTGCAAGACCCTATCCCTACAAAATGTTTTAAAAAGAAAATTAGCCAGGCATGGTGGTGCACACCTGTAGTCTAGCTACTCAGAAGGCTAAGGTGGGGCCAGGAAAGGTGGCTCACACCTGTAATCCCAGCACTTTGGGAGGCCTAGGCAGGTGGATCACCTGAGGTCAGGAGTTCAAGACCAGCTTGGCCACCATAGCGAAACCCTGTCTCCACTAAAAATACAAAAATTAGGCGGGCGTGGTGGCACACACCTGTAATCCCAGCTACTTGGGAGGTTGAGGCAGGAGAATCGCTTGAACCTGGGAGGTGGAGGTTGCAGTGAGCCAACATGGCACCACTGCACTCCAGCCTGGATGACAGAGCAAAACCCTGTCTCTAAAGACAAAACAAAAAGACAAAAGCAGAGCTGCCGCAGCTTTTCTTGGATTCCATCAGTCATCCTACATGCATTCATATCATCTCTGAGGATTTCTTTGTCTGGACAACGGATTTTGATCTTACAGTAACTTTGCCATATGTGTTATCCAGAATCATCTCAAGGCTTTCACTTAATGCACCATTAAAGAAAACATTCTTAATAAAAACTTAGGCTTTCAGAAATCTCCTATTAATAGTATAATTTGGAGCGAACACGTTTTCAAGTTGCAGTTTTTCCTTGCAGTAGAACCACTACAAACTTGTTGAATTTTCAATGAACCAACCCTGCCAGAGGAAACAAAATTGATAAAAACTCAAGACACCTGGAAGAGAACCAGGTGGAAATCCTTCTCTATTAACTCTAACCCAATTGTTTTAGAATCCCATGTCATAAGTCTAATTCTGGTCACTTGGGTCAATCTCGTATCTCTTATGCATGAGAATAGAAGATATAAATGTGCACAGTCTTTAAAAATCAGCATGACACAGATTTTTCTCTGTATAAAACAATGTGATTTTGTGGGAGCTGGAGGCGGAAAAAGTACTTGGCTCAGCCCTCCCCAGATGCCTTTGAGATTTCTGGGATGTCAAGACACGAGCCAAGTGCCTTTTCAAGCAGCATTTGATGACATGATGACGTCAAATAAGTTGAGTTGGGGGAACCCAGAGGGCTGGACCTTGGAGAAGAAGATTTGGACCAGCTGGGACCAGGGTGTTTGAACATTTCAGGCTGGGAGATGGGGACGTGGGTTTCTAGGTCTGATGATAGTTTAAGCAAAGAAGGGAAGAAAAATATGTACAAATAAATTCCAGTCCAGACCTCTCACAAAACCCAGTGTGTGGGCAGCACATGTGGCCCATAGTACCTCAGTGCAGACCTCTGGCTTGGAGTTTTCTTGTGGTGTCATAAGTTTAGAACTCTGGTTTCCTCCTTTTACTTGTTTGCTGTTTTAAGGATGTACATGTTTCTCCTAGGAAAATTTGTAATATAACTTTTGGAGCTTTTTGACTTCCATTTAAAAACTTGCCACTGAAATCACTCCTGTGACATTTTGTCTGCAGGTTGTTTAAGAGTGGGCTTCATTTAAGTATTTTCCTAAACAGTTGCTATGATCTAAATGTTGGTACGCCCCTCCCCAAATTCATTTGTTGGAACCTAATACCCACTGTGATAGTGTTAAGAACTGGGGCCCAGCCGGGCATGGTGGCTCATGCCTGTAATCCCAGCACTTTGGGAGGCTGAGGCCGGTAAATCACCTGAGGTCAGGAGTTCGAGACCAGCCTGGCCAACATGGCAAAACCCCATTTCTACTAAAACACAAAAATTAGCTGGGCATGGTGGAGCACCTGTAATCCCAGCTACTCAGGAGGCTGAAGCAGGAGAATTGTTTAAACCCAGGAGGCAGAGGTTGCAGTGAGCTGAGATTGTGCCATTTCACTCTAGCCTGACTGACAAGAAAAACTCCATTTAAAAAAAACAACAAGAAGTGGGGTCTTTGAGAAATGATTAAGTCATGGAGGCTGCACCCTCATGAATGAGATTAGCCCTTATAAAAGTGGTTCAGATTTGTTAAAGGATACAAAATGACAGCTAAACAGGAGGAAGAATTTCTAGTATTCCATACCACCATATGATGACTACTGTTAACTATAATATATTACATAGTTTCAAATAGCTAGAAGGAGGATATTGAAGATTCCTAACACAAAGAAATAAAAAATGTTTGAGATGATAGCTCTGCTAATTATCCTGATCACTATTCATTATTTGTATCAAAACTTCAGTATGGATCCCATATATATATAATTATATGTCAATTTAAAAAACATTAAAAGTTTTTGATGAAGAAAAAATTTTCGAAAGCAAAATTATTTCTTAAAAAAGACATATGTATATATATGTATATGTTGTTATTTACCTTAATAATGAAACAGAAGGTCTTTGAGTTATTTTTTGTTATTATTATTATTATTTTAACATTTTTAAACTTTAAAAAAGTGGCTTGAGTGAGCTCCCTTGCATCTTCTTCCATGTGAGGATATAACAAGACCAGCCGGGCATACTGGCTCAGGCCTGTAATCTCAGCACTTTGGGAGGCCAAAGTGGGTGAATCACCTGAGGTGAGAAGTTCAAGACCAGCCTGACCAACATGGTGAAACCTCATCTCTACTAAAAATTAGCTGGGCATGGTGGCAGGTGCCTGTAATCCCAGCTACTTGGGAGGCTAAGGCAGGAGAATCGCTTGAACCCAGGAGGTGGAGGTTGCAGTGAGCTGAGATTGCACCATTGCACTCCAGCCTGGGTAACAAGAGTGAAACTCTGTCTCAAAATAAATAAATAAATATAGCCATTTTCAGTCCCTTCCTAGACTTGCTTCACTTGCTTGCTGATCCTTACTTGAATATCGAATAAATGAACACTCTTCAGCAATGCCTTTATTTGGATCTGTTCATCCTAAATCGGATTCCCTGTCCCTTACTTGTTCCATTGTGACATACAGCTGGTTGTCAAACAATTTGTCAGTGTCATTTCCAAAGATTTTGACACATTTTCATTTCATTTATTAAGGTCCATTTTCTATCTTTTCCCCATACATGTGACTGTTTCCAATATATTTCTACACCTAAAATAAATGTGATCCATCTTATAACTTTACTATAAGCTAAGCTAAGAGAACCATTGAGAGCTCACTTTACGAAAAATAACTCAAAGACCTTCTGTTTCATTATTAAGGTAAATCACAATTGTTCTTTTAAAAAGCAGAATCTTTCTTATCAAAAATTTGAAGTACATTTCAAGACATTTTAGTTGGGTAAATATAAGGTTCTAAAAAACACCTACAATAAATATATATTTTCTGGCCCTAAATGATGTTTATTTGACTTTAAGTTATATATATTTTTGAGACAGAGTTTTGCTCTTGTTGCCCAGGCTGGAGTGCAGTGGCATGATCTTGGCTCACCGCAACCTCCATCTCCCAGGTTTAAGCGATTCTCCTGCCTCAGCCTCTCAAGTAGCTGGGATTACAGGCATGTGCCACCACACCTGGCTAACTTTGTATTTTTAGTTGAGATGGGGTTTCTCCATGTTGGTGAGCCTGGTCTCAAACTTCTGACCTCAGATGATCCACCCACCTTGGCCTCCCAAAGTGCTGGGATTACAGGTGTGAACCACCTCGCCTGGCCAAATTTCCACCTCTTAATGCTTATCTGGAATGAAAATTTACATGTTTTAAGTTTTAAAATGTCATTTCCACAGATGGGTACTGCTATTGATTTCAGTTCATAAGCATGTGATTTAAGTTGAGCATATTAATCACTCAGAAGGCATCTATAAATTTACCTTAGATTTTTATGTTGATATTTATCTTTGAGCATGTTATTATGCTGCAGATTAAAAGCTTCCAGTTGAAGGTTAGATGGAAGCTCTTCAACTGCAGTTGAATGCTAATATAATTTTGAAATATGGGAATTTCCTTTGCACATGCATTGAGGGCTGAATATTGTGTGAGAATGAAGATTTCACATCTTGTTTTAAATTTCATCAGTATAGAAAGCATACAGAGCAGCTTGACAGCTTGTACTTTGAACAATATTAGCAGTTATTGTATATAGTACTGTCTTACCTTGTAATTCTACCTTGAATTGATTAATAAATATTACCAGCTCTACACCAAAAGCTAATTTCCAAAGCCATTCAGTATTCAATAATACTGATTGAAAGCTGTGTTTCTTATTTGGAAAACTTTCAATCTCAGCCCTGAGTTCAAAACATTGAAATAAAACATTGTCACCACTAACCCATCAAATTTCTGTGCATCAGAGCAAGTCAGGATATACAGTTTCTATTTCTGGCAAAAAACGTATAAAAGTGACAATGGTTAAGTCCACAAGCGCAATAAAGTTCAACATTTACACTACTGGTTTAATAATGCCTGATAAATACAAATATTTTCTGTGATGTGTTTGCTGATGAATACTATAATGAGTAACCATAGGTTTTTCATTTTCAAAAGCTTTGTAAATGTATTCGATTAAACCCAGAAACACATATTTTTACCATCATCAGTTGTAACACATCAGATTCTACTTCAGATTGTAATGAATTTGTGTTTTCTGTTTCTCTTAAAATATTCTCACCTGTATTCTCTCCACACAGGCATTTTTTGGGTCGCTGATATCTCCAATAACAACTGCTCAGTATTGTTGACATCGGTCAACTTATCAAGAGCCAAAGAAAATCATTTGCCCTTTTTGTTTTGTTTTGTTTTTTGAGACAGAGTCTCACACTGCCGCCAGGTGCCAGGCTGGAGTGCAGTGGCACAATCTTGGCTCACTGCAACCTCCACCTCCCGCATTCAAGCAATTCTCCTGCCTCAGCCTCCCGATTAGCTGGGACTACAGGCGCACACCACCGTGCCCAGCTAATTTTTGTATTTTTAGCAGAGATGGAGTTTCACCATATTGGCCAGGATGGTCTCGATCTCTTGACCTCGTGATCCACCTGCCTCGGCCTCCCAAAGTGCTGGGATTACAGGCTTGAGCCACCACGCCAGGCCCATTTGCCCTGTTTTTAAGGCAAAACATGTTCATGTTGCACCCAATATCCTCAACTCCGTGAACAACCGGTCTCACTAAGAGCACATTTCTTTGGCTGCAGCAATTAAACATGATTTAATGAACTCAACATTGGTAAATGGCTCTCTGCCTGCTTAATAAATTAACCAGGCAGAAACTGACTTTGGTTGCAGACTCATTTGATCTTTTATTTTTGTGAGTCGATTCTTCCGTGATCAGATATTCCATTTTAAATTTTCTAATTTTTCTGTTACTTTCCTATGAGAGAAGGGTATTATAATGAGTGCTTAGTCTAGTTGTGTCAATGTCTAAGTATTCTTTTAGCACATACATAGTATCGTCTTCATAGTAAACATAATACTTTGGCATCTACTTCTACAAAAAATTATCTATTTACTGTCTTAAAAGCATGACATCCAAAATCCATGTTTCTTGTATTAACATGATATGTAAGCTCTGGTAATTTTTTTTTTTAGATGAAGTTTCACTGTGTTGCCCAAGCTGGAGTGCAGTGGCATGATCTCAGCTCACTGCAACCTCCACCTCCTGGGTTCAAGTGATTCTCTTGCCTCAGCCTCCCAAGTAGCTGGGACTACAGGCACGTGGCACCTTGCCTGGCTAATTTTTTGTATGTTTTAGTAGAGACAGGGTTTCACTATGTTGGCCAAGCTGGTCTTGAACTCCTGACCTTGTGATCCACCCACCTTGGCCTCCCAAAGTGCTGGGATTACAGGTGTGAGCCACCATGCCCAGCCAAGCTCTGGTAATTTTAAAAGTAGAGTAAATGTCACCATAGCACAATACATACGGTACTCCACCAAACGCTGTAGAGTATGGCTGTACCCCTATTGTTTGTGGTTTGTGGATTAGCAGGGCAAAATGATGAGCACAGCATGTAGTCTCTTTTGCAGTCCCACAATCTTGCTATTTGAGTGTGAAAGCAACCAGAGACAAAACATAAACAAATGAGACTGTGTTCCTATAAAACTACCTATGGACCCCAAAATTTGACTTTTACATCACATCATGTGTTACAAAATATTATTATTCTTTTTTTAAAAAAAACAACTGAAGATCTAAAACTGACTCTTAGTTTCTGGGCCACATAAAAACAGGCAACAGGCTGGATTTGGTCTATGGGCCATAGTCTCTCAACCCCTGGTCTAGGGCAATGTTTAGGATATGGGTACATTTTTCCACTGGAATCAACTTAAGATAAATTAGTAAATGATGGTATGGGTAGTATTCATATACAGCAACAGTTGTACAGGTGACAGAGGAATGACTAACATTTAGAGAACACTATACAGGGAAACAGAGTGGAATTACCCCGCACTGCTGAGTAAGCCCTTGAGGTTTATGGTCATGATTTTAAAATGAAATCAGTCAGCTCAATTGTATGATTTTTCTCCTATATGTTTCAATTGTTTGAGAAAATGGAACATAGTTACCTTCAACCAAGGTCAGGGTTACGCCAGGCAAGTAAGATAGAGAGAGGAACAAGGTAATTGATTTACGAGGGAGTCATTATAATGATGGCTCATGGAATTTAAGCTGGATAGTAAAGAAAATGAAGATAGGGAGAAAATAAAGGAATATAAGAGCTTGAAAAAATAGAATAGGATCAGAGACTGAGAGGTCCTGATGAGGTCAGAACATTGTTGCAATGGGGCTATTCCAGTGAAGTGAATTGAAAAGACAGTAGGTGGTGGTCAGAGTAGGATGCTTAAAACCAGAGATAGTGCAGTTCCTGTTCTAGGCTGTAACCATGGGAACAGGTGGCTCCGTTGAAATATTGCAAAAAAAATCACTGATTTTGAGGGATGTCATCAACGTACTGAATGGCCAAGACTTTGGATGGGTCACATAGTTGGACATCGATGTCACCAAAGATGTTGATAGAGGGAGACAGCTAAGAGCAAAAGTCTTCAACAGATGTAGTACTTAAAAATTAGGGCTGGCCGAGGTGGCTCACACCTTTAATCTCAGCACTTTGGGAGGCTGAGGCAGGCGGATCACCTGAGGTCAGGAGTTTGAGACCAGCCTGGCACACATGGTGAAACCCCGTCTCTACTAAAAATACAAAAAAAAAGTAGCCGGGTCTGGTGGCAGGCGCCTGTATTCTCAGCTACTTGGGAGGCTGAGGCAGGAGAATCACTTGAACTCAAGAGGCAGAGGTTGCAGTGAGCCAAGATTGTGCCATTGCACTCCAGCCTGGGTGACAAGAGCAAAACTCCACCTCAAAAAAAAAAAAAAAAAAAAAACTAGAACAGATCCACGGAGTTGGCAGCTTTTTCCCACACAAAAACTAGCCCTCCTTTTTGGTAGCTGAAAATAACAGATTGCCCAGTGAAATTGTCGTGGTGTAAAACATTTTCCCTGCTTTAACCAAGTTGCCAATCACACCCTTAATTTAAATTGGATTATAAATGAGATCTTGTTTCATATATATGAAAACAAAAACCAGAAATACATGAAGTATATGAGAGATCTTGTTTTCTTTTTTTTTTGTTTTGTTTTGCTCAAGAACTACAATGTCCTTTTTAAAAAATACTGAAAGTTGGCAAGGTGTGGTTTCTCACACCTGTAATCCCAGGGCTTTGAGAGGCTGAGGTGAGAGGGTAGCTTGAGCCCAGGAATTCAACATTACAGTGAGCGAAGATTGTGCCTCTGCACTCCAGCCTAGGCGACATAGGGAAACTCTGTCTCTAAAAATTAAAATTAAAAAACCGAAAGTGAGGCTGGACGTAGTAGCTCATATCTGTAATCCCAGGACTTTGGGAGGCCGAGGTGGGAGGATCACGAGGTCAGGAGATCAAGACCATCCTGGCTAACACAATGAAACCCTGTCTCTACTAAAAATACAACAACAACAAAAAAAAAATAGCAGGGTGTAGTGGCATGCACCTATAATCCCAGCTACTCGGGAGGTTGAGGCAGGAGAATTGCTTGAACCCGGGAGGCAGAGGTTGCAGTGAGCTGAGATTGAGCCACTGCCCTCCAGCCTGGGCAACAGTGTGACTCCATCTCAAAAAAAAAAAAAAAATGACTGAAAGTCCTTGGCTTAACCCTGGACTTGAAGGCCCTCTAACAGTGGTTAAGTAGACATACCCTGGAGTAAGCGTGCCTGGTTCAAATCCTGTCTTTGCCATTTCTGAATTCCCTGATCTTGGGCAAGTTTCTCAACCTCCTAGGGTCTGTCCCTCATCTGTAATATAGAAGTAAATAGCAATCCATGCAGTTGCTTTGAAGATTAAGTTATTTAATATATGTAAAACGCTTAGTCTGGAACCTAGGACAAAGTACAAAGTAAGTATGAGCTATTAGCATTACTCTTCTAAAACAAAGTGGAGAATTCCCCAAAAGACACTACAAAGAAGGGCTAGAAAAGCAAAGTGTTTACTCTTACTCTAAATTACTCCAAGCTTTGGAAGATCATTGGCTTAATTTTCTTTTAAGTACTCAGCATGTAAGAATAAACTTTTAAAGCATTTTCTTTACTTTTGGAAAATAGGAATTTTAGAAAGGGGTTGGAGAAACAAGTGGTGCCTTGCCTCCAGGAGCTTAGAAATCAACTGGCCTCCGGGCAGGCGTGATGGCTCACTCCTGAAATCCCAGAACTTTGACAGGCCAAAGTGGGAGGGTCACTTGAGTCCAGGAGTTTGAGGCTGCAGTGAATTACGATCAGGCCAGTGCACTCCAGCCTCGGTGACAGAGTGAGACCCTGTCTCAAATAAATATTAAATTAAATCAATCAATCAATTGGCCTCTGGGCCAGGCATGATGGCTCATGCCTGAAATCCTAGCACTTTGAGCGGAGTGAACTATGATCAGGCCGTGGCACTCCAGCCTCAGTGACAGAGTGAGACCCTGTCTCAATAAATAAATAAATAAATCAGTTGGTCAGTCAGTCAGTCAATAAATCAATTGGCCTCATATGGTTAAACCAAAGCGGATATATGCCAAACATCTTATAAAGACATGCTATCTCCCCCACCAAGACAGGAATTTAACTAACTATATTAACACGTATAAGAAAAGAATTTGATAATCACAAGACAGTTATTCCACAATGGAAGCTGACTGGGAATGGGGAGGTTGAGAAGACAGTGGACCTCAAATGCCAATATCTTGTCCATTTGATAGCTTAGTTTCTCACCTAAATTAATAAAAATCAAGATTTCACCCTTCAGCCTACAAGCCTGTGGCTACAAAGCCCTCCCCAGGACTCCTCTTCCCTCAGGCTCCCTGTGCAGTCACAGGATGTGCCCAGGAGTCCACAGAACCAGATATTAAGGTCGCCATTACAACCATTGTGATGGCTAATACTGAGTGTCAACTTGATGGGGTTGAAGAACCCAAAATATAGATACTGGGTGCGTCTGTGAGGGTGTTGCCAAAGGAGATTAACATTTGAGTCGGTGGGCTGGGAAAGGCAGACCCATCCTTAACCTGGGTAGGCACCATCTAATCAGCTGCCAGCAAATATAAAACAGGCAAAAAAATGTGAAAAGCCTACACTGGCCAAGCCTCCCAGCCTACATCTTTCTCCCATGCTGGATGCTTCCTGTCCTCAAACATTGGACTCCAAGTTCTTCAGCCTTGAGACTCAGACTGACTTCCTTGCTCCTCAGCTTGCAGATGCCCTATTGTGGGACCTTGTAATCTTGTGAGTTAATACTCCTTAATAACTTCACACATACATATGATAATCACAAGACAGAGTATTCCACAATGGAAGCTGGTTCAGGGAGGGGAGACTGAGAAGACAGCAGACCTCAAATGTCAGTGTCTTGTCCATTTGATAGCTTAGTTTCTCATCTAAATTTATACACACACACACACACACACACACACACACACACACACACACATATCCTATTAGTTCTGTCCCTCTACCCTGTTACAACCACCAAGGCGAGATTAGTCAGGATTATTCTAAGGTAGCAATGAGAAAATGATATTGCTCCCACAAGTTGAAGTTCTAGAAAAACTACTGTTAAAAATTCCTCAACATATCATAATTTGCCTAAAATTCCGCTAAAATCAGCTGCAAAAGCAAATGTGGTTTCTAAATGAAGGAAAAAGACAGCTTCTTCTGAATCTTTAAAATACCCTTATTATTTTAGAAAATCTTATGGCTTTGGGTGGTGGTGGATTTAGTGTGGGATTTTCCTGACCCCATTTTAGACATGTGTTAGGTTTCTTTTAAAATTGCACCAACTTTCTTTCAAAAAGCAACAAATACTTCTTGTTTTTAAAAGCTGAGAGCGATGACTGTTTCTCATATGTACTTAACTGCCCTGGGTTCTCAGTGTTGATTCTAACTTCCTGCTGAGGTTTCACAAAAGCATTCAAAAACATTTCAGTAAGTCAGTAAGTTTTCTGATTCAGACCAGGCTAGATTTTTATTACCAGTTAAGGTCTAGCCAATTTTAAATATATATATAGTGATTCTCATCTTCCCCCCTTCAGAAACATCATCGTCCTAAATTAGTCTAATTTTTGGAAAGAGGCTTTATCTTCTGCTGATTTCACAGATTTAACCTCAATTAAAATACCCTATTTATAAACTTGCATTACTGGCCATAAATTTATTTGGTCTGTAAAACTTCCTCTTAGAAAAGAGAAAGAGAAGGAAGCAAGACACAGGAAGCTGAGCAATCAGCTAATGATTTTTTTAAAAATGCACACCTCAGCCTTCCCAGACACAGATGTGCCTTGAGATAGCTCCTAAAAGTGTTATCACTAGACACAAAATGCTGATTTAAGAGCATCAACTGCTTCTATTTCATCTGATAAATCAGCCTGCTGAATACAGAGCACTGATCAGAGGGTACAGTGAGTTAAAAAGACAGTAAAAGGTACTGAACTCTGTCTTCAAGTATGTTCAGATTAACAAGGAATGATAAGATTTGTAAAAGGGAAAAAACAAAATCCTCCCACCTTGGCCTCCCAAAGTGCTGGGATTACAGGCATAAGCCACCTCACCCAGATGACTTTTTAATTTTTTGTAGGGACAGGATCTCATTATGTTGCCCAGGCTAGTCTCAAACTTCTGGTCCTAAGAAATCTTCCCACCTTGGCCGCCCAAAGTGCTGGCATTAGCCACTGTACCCAGCCTAGATCTTTCTCCTTTTAAAGCCAATGAATCTTTGTTCAACTGGAGTCTTTTTCAGAACCCCGGTATTTGGAACAGATCAATTTGGAGATCCCTCTGTTGACCTTGGTAACAAGGGGTGAGGCTTTAGAGTCCCACTAATGTGCTTCTCCATGACCTCCATTGCTCATGCCACCCAGCATCTCCCAAGAACCTCCATGGAACCCCGGGTGCTCAGAAAAGGACAGGTTGAAAACCAGTGACCAACAGGACAAAGTGTGTTTCCAGAGTTGCATTTCTGATCTCTGGGAGATCTTACTATTTGTCCTTAAATAGTAATTTCTGGGACCACAGAAAGGGCAGAAGACTTGGAAGTCATTGGGTTCAAGGGCCAAGTCAGCCACTTACTACCTGTGTGGACCTTATTGAAGCTCTACTGCCTCACAGATCAAGTAAGTGTAATAATACCGATGTCATAGTGCTCTTGTGGTTTGCATAATGTATTAATTCTTCGATAAAGTATGACATACTTTGCAAAACATATGATAGAATACTATTTTTATGGGAGGCGATGTAGGTGGTCAGAAAAACGGTAGGCTGGGACCTCTTGACCTTGTTCAAATACAGGTTCTGCCATTTGTTACCACTGGCAAGTGTCTTATTCTCTCTGCATCATGTTATTTCATGTGTAAAATGCAGTAAATAGAGCATTGCAAGATAAATCTTTTTATTCCAGCTCTTTAGAGAATCTAAAGTGACCTTAATGGACAGTGGAAGAAATCACAACGTGGAATTCCTCTAATAAAAATTTACTGACTTTAAATAATTTTGGCTAATGTTACATATACACAATTTTTTTAAAAAAAAAGCCTCTTTACACTGTTAAAAAGAAAAAAAAAAAAGAAAAGAAAGAAAACCTCCAGAGGAAGAAGGGGGATATCTCTTTTCATAAGCTTTTTTATAAGAGCAAAAAAAAAAAGCTGGGTGCAGTGGCTCACACCTGTAATCCCAGCACTTTGGGAGGCTGAGGCAGGCAGATCACCTGAGGTTGGGAATTTGACCAACATGGAGAAACCCTGTCTCTACTAAAAACACAAAACTAATGGGTCATGGTGGTGCTTGCCTGTAACTCCAGCTACTCAGGAGGCTGAGTCAGAAGAATCACTTGAACCTGGAAGGCAGAGGTTGCAGTGAGCTGAGATGGCGCCACTGAACTCCAGCCTTGGCAACAAGAGTGAAACTCCATCTCAAAAAATACACACACACACGCACACACTCACTCATAAAATGTTTCCCAGAAGCTTCCAATCAGCTTGCCTTGGCTAGAACTGCATCCCACTCACAAAGCAATCATTGGGAAGCAGGAGTAGTACCAACATGTGGAAGGATGCTCAGACAAGATGGTGTCTGTACCAGCAAAAGGCAAAGAAAAAGACTTTTGTATAGTCATTCAACAATGCTGACTTCAATTTCTACCCTTGGAGTCCTGCTGCTAGGCTAAACCCCTCCATGTTACAAAATATTCCTCCATTCCATGAAGAATTTCTATATATAGTGTCAACCGTTTACAATGTGAAATTGTTTCAGTGGATTCTTTTTTGTTTTTTTTTTTGAGACGGAGTCACTCCATTGCCCAGGCTGGAGTGCAATGGCGCAATCTTGGCTCACTGCATCCTCTGCCTCCCAGGTGCTGGTGATTCTCCTGTCTCAGCCCTCCTGAGTAGCTGGCATTACAGATGTCCACCACCATGCCCAGCTAATTTTTGCATTTTTAATAGAGACAGGGTTTCACCATGTTAGTCAGGTTGGTCTCGAACTCCTGACCTCAGGTGGTCCACCTGCCTCAGCCTCCCAAAGTGTTGGGATTACAGGCGTGAGCCACTGCGCCCCACCAATGGATCCTTTTACCCAAAAAGAAGTTCTGGCCTCTTGTTCTTCATTACTAATGCATTTAATTATATCTTCAGGATTTGTCTTATAGAAACCATTTTAAACTTTTCATAAAAGGGATAAGCTTGCAAAGGTATGTCACTGTATAAGAGACACCACCAACCTGCTCAGTGTGGAGGTGGCAGTCATCATCTTATGGATGGAAGTCAAGATGGGACTTAGCCAATACTTCAATGAGTTAAACAGATTAGCAGAGAGAAAAGGAGTTTTCCATGAAGAAAACAATGACATAAGCTAAGTAGGAAGAAGGAAGTAGAATTTTCTACAAAGATAAAGAGCCATCTTTTGTGCACGATCAAATAGGATTGCTTGGTACACAGCAAAAAGCATAAGCAATTAGATCCTAAAATCACACACAGAGCTAAAAGTGAGTTTTCTGCTTATATGTAAGGACATTAGGTAGCAAAATGAATGAAAAGCTAGCCAGATTTTGTGACCTATCTTCCAATGACATACTTACTTAGTAACAGAGCTGGGACTGGAAGGACCCTTGTCCAAGTTACTGACTCTTTGAACCCATCTCAATAATGGAAGTAGCTGATGATTCTTCTCCAAGACCACAGTTATTTGGGTTTCAGTGGTTCAAATCACATTCCATTTGAGAAATGATAACCAAAAAAAAAAAAAAGAAAATTAATACATGCTTTTACAGATTAATGTAAAGTTGTACCTCATTTAATTTTGGTTTATCAGTAATGTTATCAAAGATCAGGCAGGAATTAGATTAATTTATATAAGTAGAATTTTGGATTTCAAGTTGAGAGCAAAACACAACTTTTCTATCATCCATTTGGTTAGAAGAGTGAGCCTGGTCAAATTATTTCCATCTGTTCACAAAAAGAATTTCTCTTGAAAATCTTACCCGCTGGCTTCCAGCTGCTTGGTGGCCTGAATCATCCTTTTCAATTGTACAAAAAACTCCTAATAATAAGGTTAAGGATGACTAAAGCCTTGTACACATGTGAAATCTTCTGTTTCTTTTAAAGATCTTTTGAAGGCACGGAGCTGGACAGGAAAGGCTTAGCATTAAGTGAGATTTGAGATGGGAAGAAAAAGTACACTATAATGCATCTCCTCTTTGCTTCAAAAAAAATAAATAAATGGGCCAGTGCGGTGGTTCACGCCCGTAATCCAGCATTTTGGGAGGCTAAGGTGGGTGAATCATTAGGTCTGGAGATTGAGACTGTCCTGGCCAACATGGTGAAACCCCATCTCTACTAAAAGACAAAAAAATTAGCCGGGCATGGTGGCACATGCCTATAGTCCCAGCTATTATGGAGGCTGAGACAGGGGAATGGCTTGAACACGGGAGGTGGAGGTTGCAGTGAGCCGAGATCCTACCACTGCACTCCAGCCTGGTGACAGAGCAAGACTCCATCTCAAAAAAAGAAAGGAAAAGAATAGAAAAATATTTCAAGGCTGGGCGTGGTGTCTCATGGCTGTAATCCCAGCACTTTGGGAGGCCAAGGTGGGAGGATCACTTAAGGTCAAGGGTTTGAGACCAGCCTCACCAACATAGTGAAACCCCATCTCTACTAAAAATACAAAAAAAAAAAAAAATTTGCCAGGTGTGCTGGCATGTGCCTGTAATCACAGCTACTGGGGGCACTGAGGCAGGAGTATCACTTGAACCTGGGAGGTGGAGGTTGCAGTGAGCTGAAATGGCACCATTACACTCCTGCCTGGGCAACAGAGCAAGATTCCATCTCAAAAGAAAAAACAAAAGAAGAAAATATTTCAAACATTGTAATGCATTACCTATCAATCAATCATTCATTGAGCAACTACTGTGTTCAATTGTGTGCAGGACAAATACACAGAAGACACAAGAAACATAAGACAAGTGAAAATCAACAAGCTAGAGGTGTCTCCTGTATGAACTCTGACGTTCCCTTTTATTTTCTAAAATGTTTAACAATGGGGTGAAGTAATAGTAAATAAACTGAAAGCAGAAAATGTGCCACACCAAAGAAAAGCAAAAAAGAAAAGTTCAGGTTTTACGGAATATTCAGGCGGCCACCAGCGGATGCCAGAATGTTAGTACCTTTCAGCAAGTTTGCAGTTTCCCTCGGGTAATCTGTAGGATTGAATGTAGTTCAAATTGACCAGAATTAACTTTTCTTTTTCCAGCAAAATCGTAAGATTGTGACTCAGGTCACATTGTTCACAGGAGACTGTGCTATGATTTGAATCTATCCCCTCCGAAATTCATGTGCTGAAACTGGTGGCCAATAGGATGGTATTAAGAGGAGGGGCCTTGGCCGGGCGCGGTGGCTCACGCCTGTAATCCCAGCACTTTGGGAGGCCGATCACGAGGTCAAGAGATCCAGACCATCCTGGCCAATATGGTGAAACTCCTTCTCTACCAAAAAATACAAAAATTAGCTGGGCGTGGTGGTGCATGCCTGTGGTCCCAGCACTCAGAAGGCTGAGAAGGAGAATCGCTTGAACCTGGGAGGTGGAGCTTGCAGTGAGCCGAAATTGTGCGACTGCGCTCCAGCCTGGGCAACAAAGCAAGACTCTGTGTCCAAAAAATAATAATAATAAATAATAAAATTAGCCAGGCGTGGTGGTGCACACCTGCAGTCTCAGCTACTTGGGAGGCTGAGGTGGGAAGATCTTTTGACCCTAAGAGGTTGAGACTGCTGTTGAGTGCACCACTGCACCCCAGCGTGGGCGACAGAGAGGGACCCTGTCTCAAAAAAAAGAAAAAGCCTTAATGGTATGACTCTGCTTTTTTATTTTAGAAATGTAAAAAAAAAAAGGTCTATACATAAAGAAAAACAGAAATATATACAGGGGTATTTGGAGATGATATTACACCGTTGTTTTTCTGAGTTTTCCCTCTGCTGCATTCATTTGCTGTAATTTCAAGGTATCACTTAATGCTTACCATGAATGTCAGACATTGCATGAGCACTTTATTTAGGTAATGACATGACCGCATAGAAGTGTTCAAAGTCTTCTCCACTCCCAATCTAGCAAAAATAAAAGAGCTTAGCGAGAAAAAGAGGAAAAAGTATGTTTTGTGGCAGACGAGGCTTGGCATTTGGGCAGAGAGGGCTGTGTTAGAAAAATGAGTGGCAGTGGAAATTTTAATAAGAACTTTGACCTGTGTTATCAATCCACTCTGGGTTTTTTTTTTAAATGCAAATAAAGGTTTAAACTGTGTTGCTTTTTGTGGCTGGTGCGTTTTCCTTTTATAGAAACATGACCTTGAGAATAACCAACTCGGATTCTGGCTTTATAAAGGTTCAAAAACATGACTGCATTTTATCAAACACAAACACTGCCTCGAATTAGTAAGAAAAGCTGAATCATGCCAACAAATCTTGTCCACTAGTTGTTTAATAAAAACACCATCTTCTGCATAATTATTTACGTGCCCTCCAGCTACATTTTCATCCAAATATACCTACAATACTATGTCTTGATCAGAATGTATTGCATTAAATTTATAAGCTGCACTGAGTTCATATGTAAGTGTGGTAACACTTTAGAAACAATTGAAGATGCTATTTTGGGAAAGTTTTCCAAGGCTGCTCAACTCTTCAGTTGAGCATCCACACCCATCCACACCCCAGAACCTCAGCTTTCTCACTGTGCTCCTCTGCAACCACGCCAAACGTGTAGGTAACATTTGTTCAGGTGGAAACAAATGTGTTGGAAGCAAGATGGGGAGAGTGTTGAAGGGGGCTGAAAGAAGGTTGGCAGAGCCCTGTCCATTTGGTTTCTCAGTCCCTCACTGTAGAGACCCTTACGAGGATTTTAAGCAGCTCCAAAACCAATGTTTTGCGATAAAAGTATTTATCCAAATTTAAAACTTTTGTGCTGCAAACTGGTATCATCAAGAAAGTGATAAGACAACACACAGAATTGGAGAAAATATTTCTAAGTCATAAGTCCAATAAGAGATGTGTATCCAGAATATATTTTTTAAATCTTATAACTCAGTAAGAAGATAATGTTTAAATGGGCAAAGGAATTGAAGACATCTTTCCAAAGAAGATACACAAATGGCCAATAAGCACATGCTCAACATCATTATTCAGTAGGGAGAAGCCAGTCAAAAGCATGAGTTCCTATTTTGCATGCAACAGTTCAGCTCTAATAAAAAAAACACAGATAATAACAGACCAGGCGCAGTGGCTCACACCTGTAATCCCAGTGCACTCTTGAGAGGCCGAGGCAGGTGAATCACTTGAGGTCAGGAGTTCAAGACCAGCCTGGCCAATATAGTGAAATCCCATCTCTACTAAAAAAAAAAAAAAAAAATACAAAAATTAGCTGGGCATGGTGATGCGTGCCTGTAATCCCAGTTACTTGGAAAATTGAGGCAAGAGAATCATGTGAACCCAGGAGGCAAGGTTGCAGTGAGCCTAGATCACACTACTGCATTTCAGCCTGGGCGACAGAGCAAGACTCTATCTCAAAAAATAACAAGTGCTGACAAAAATACGGAGGAACTGGGGCCCTCATGCATTGTTGGAAGGAATGTGAAATGGTGCAAACACTTTGGGGAAAGTATATAACAGACACTCAAAACATTACACAGTTACCATTTGATCAAATGTGAAGTGCTTTCTCCTGCTAAGCACTTTCACTCCTAGGTATATACCCAAAAGAAATGAAAATATATACAAATCTTGTGCATGAATGTTCATAGCAGCATTATTCCTAATAGTCAAAAAGTGAAAACAACCCAAATGCCCATCAATTGACAAATGAATAAAATGCAGTATGTCCATACAATGGAATAGTATTTGGGCCAGGTGCAGATCACAACTGTAATCACAGCACTTTGGGAGGCCAAGTGGATTCCTTGAGCCCAGGAGTTGGAGGGCAGGCTGGGCAACATGGCAAAATCCCATCTCTCTCTCTCTCTCTCTCTTTCTCTCTCTCTCTCTCTCTCTCTCATACACACACACACACACACACACACACACACAAAGTATTCAGCCATCAAAAAAGTTGAAGCACTTGAGTCCTACATAGAGTTGGGATTGACACATACAACCGATGAAGCTTCAAAATAAGCTAGTCACAAAAGACCACCTATTTTGATTCTACTTACATATAATGTCCAGAATATTTAAATTTATATGCTGAAAGATGAGTGGTTGCCAAGTGCTAAGGATAAAGGAATGGGGAATGACTATTAATGGATACTAGTTGGTTTTAGTGGTGGCAAAAACAACAACCCTGTGAATGTACTAAAATACTGTACCCTTTAAATGGATGAATTGTATTTATATTTCAATAAAGCTGTTTTAAAAACTCAACAGGTGAGGCTGGGCACAGTGGCCTTGCCTATAATCCTAACACTCTGGAAAGCTGAAGCCAAGAGTTTGAGACCAGCCCTGGGCAACATACTGATACCTCATCTCTACAAAAAATAAAATTAGCTGGGCATGGTGGCACACACCCATATTTCCAGCTACTGAGGCTGAGGTGAGAGGATCACCTAAGCCTGGGAGGTCAATACTGCAGTAAGCTGCGATCATGCCACTGCATTCCAGCCTGGAAAACAGGGCGAGACTGTGTCTTCAGAACAACACTACACATTAAAATTTAAAAATCAACTGGTAAAAACATTGGTAGGCCCTTTTCCTCCTGCTAAGCACTAAAAAAAATTCCACCTTGACCTGACTTCCTCTTCCTCAGTGCCACCTTTCCTGCACTAGTTTGCTTCCTTGCTCTTTCTCATGAGAGAAGGGGGGTGCTGAACTACTTCCAGTGCCGGAGCTCACACGGTGGCTATGAAGTCAACCTAAATATACAACTGGTTCTAAATCATCAAATGCCTATACATAATTCTAATACAGAAGCATTTTACAAACATACTCTTTAAAACAGGCACATGAAGGCGGGCACAGTGGCTCACATGCCTATAATCCCAGCACTTTGCGAGGCCAAGGCAGGCAGATCGCAAGGTCAGGAGTCCGAGACCAGCCTGGCCAATACAGTGAAACCCCATCTCTGGTAACAATGCAAAAAAAATTAGCTGGGCGTGGTGGCATGTGCCTGTAAGTCCCAGATACTTGGGAGGCTGAGGCAGAAGAATCACTTGAACCCAAGAGGTGGAGGCTGCAGTGAGCCAAGATCACATCACTGCACTCCAGCATGGGCGACAAAGCAAGATTCCGTCTCTAAATAAATAAACACCTAAATAAATAAATCAGGCACACATGTGGATAAACACACATGTATATAAATGTACAGCTTTATATAAACGTTTTCCAAAAAAAAAATTTTTAATACTTAGCAAGAGCACAGACTAATAACCTCATTTATAAATGATATTATTTAATAACTGCTTTTGGTAACATCTATAATACACATTATGAGTTTCTTATTATATAAATCTCTTTTTTAATCTTCCTTTCTTGACTTTTCACCACTGGAAAATAAAACCAATGAGATTTTCAATATAATTCACTTTATTATTTTAGTGCAACAAAACATTTTGATTTATTCCCAATTTCAGTTTCAAAACAAACTGACGTGAAATTTTTAGTATTTAATATCTGTGACAATGACCAATAAAATGTGCAAGAATATAAAAAATAAATTCATTCATTGTTGGTATATACACCAAATTCAATGCATAAGAAAAGAATCTTTTCTATCTAAAGCATTTTCCTAAAACTGCAAACTAAAAATCGTCTATTTCAAACATTTATGTGGTAAAATAATCTGATTTGATTATGGATATCATAAATAGAATATAAAAGATACTGTATTTCTTCAAATACTATTTGTTTCACTGCATTCAATTTTGAGTTTTCTAACATCCACACTACAGGTCAATCAAAATACAAAGGCGTGCAAATGAAACAAGCTATTGAAATGAAATAAAATTCAAGAAAAAAAGTTAGAATTAACTTATGAGGTAACCTTTATGTGCGCAAACATCCCAGTTGTAAGAAATGCCTCTCTTTACAAAGTCATTAAGATGTGCATTTTCATAGAGCCATCGTTTCACGAGCCCACAGTCAAACTAAAATGCCATGCTCCCTGGAATATTAAATAGCATGTGGTGTATTATTTAAGAAAAGAATAGGGTTAACTAACCAAAAGCACAACTCACTTATTTTTTGCTTTCTAGCCAATTAAAAATAAGTTAATCAAAAGCCCTTGATATTATGCATTTAACCCGAAAAAAAGCTGCTAAAATTCCAATATAAATGTAAATATCTGTAACTAGCTTCACCCATCTACCCCCAAAACAGTGTGGTGGGGCAAAATGTTCAAAACAAAAATCATCGAGCGTATGCAGATGGGCACCAAGAAGCTAAGCTTCCCAGAGCGCATCAGAGCTGCCAAGCGACTAAATTCACGTGCTCCTTTTCTGGGGATGAAAAGATCTGACAAATACACAACTGAGATTGTGTATTTGTCACATCTTTCTACACAACTGAGAGATCCTAAATCAAGTCAAAGGGGGCCATTGTACTGAAATATTCCGTATTTCCCAGTGGTCCACCAGCTGGGCTCAGAGGCCATAAGCTGCTCCCCTTGCCCAGGCTGCAGACCAACCTGAACTTCAGCTTTTAATGTTCTTATGGCACAGAGGGGTGCGGGATGGAAGCCATTCAGAGCCTGATGAAATGGAACAGAAAACTCCCATTTTCTGTCACCTGTCAACTTCCTGTAATTCAAATCACCCTTGAATAAAATTAAATGTGCCTTCTGTAGTTCAGCATATAAGTCGGGAGCAACCTGAGGCATTGCACAGTACTCATGAGGCAGAGTCCAAAATATATGATCGTGGTAAACCCATTTACCCATTTTAATATAGTCTTCCCAGTCGGCCCCACACTTGGACATCCATTTATGATTAGCATGTTTTACCTGTTCAATTAACCAATTAAAATCATGTACAGTAGTATCAGAAACAAACCATGGAATCATTTTTCCATAAAAATGAACCTCAGTAGCCAGTTTCGAGGACAACAAGAAGTTGGCTAATATTAAATCTGTAACAAGCTCAAATCCAGAATTATCGAGAACAATATACACACTAATAACAGAAGCTTTTTCTCTTGTTTTCTTGCAATTCCTAAGCAATGACCAAAGATGTTCCACATCATTCACTAAAATGAAAGGTTTTAGGTCTTCCAATGAATTGACTACATCAGTCTTCTGAGAACTACCTTCTCCAGCTGAGAGAGACAGATCACACTTATTTCCCCACAGTGAAATCTGAAAAAGAAAAAGTACAAAATATTCACCCTTCTTCTGAATAGCCAACAAAACTCTTATGTGTGAGGGGGTGTTGCTAAAAAAATAATAAATTATGTACAAAACTCTTTAAATGCCCATCAATTCTATACTTTCTCTAACAATACATAGACTTCGTTTCACATGATGCTGATTAACAAGATAAAACTTTGAAAACTTCTTTAAGCCATCAGTATGTAATGAACTTAAAAATGGGTTTTAATTATTTTAACGCTCACATTGTTTATTCAGAATAAAAGTTTTTGCAGCTTGCAGATATTAGAACATCATCAGATGCTGTGTAGAGGCTCAAAGCTGACCACATAATCCAGAGTCAAGAGAAAAAATACAAGTGTGTTTTTTCCTCCTGGTCCCTGCAGAACTGTCCAGTTTCTTTTGCCAATTGCGTAACCTTAGGACATGATCTCTGTCTGGGATTTAGTTCTCTCATTTGTAAAATTTTAAAATCTGTTTAAGGTAATATCTAAAGATGCTACTCTTTAAACAAGGTCATGTTAACTAAACACCCATTGTAATCAACTGTCTTATTCAGCTTTAAACTGAAGTAATACTCAATTATATTTTGCAGAAAATAGTATGTAGGCTTTTTTTTTTTTTTTTTTTTTTGAGATGAGTCTTGCTCTGTTGCCGAGCCTGGAGTACAGTGGTATGATCTCGGCTTACTGCAACTACTGCCTGCCAGGTTCAAGCAATTCTCTGCCTCAGCCTCCTGAGTAGCTGGGATTATAGGCACCCACTATCAGGCCCAGCTAATTTTTGTATTTTTAATAGAGACGGGTTTCACTATCTTTGCCAGAGTGGTCCTAAACTCCTAAACTTGTGATCCACCTGCCTTGGAGTCCCAAAGTGCTGGGATTATAGGCGTGAACCACTACACCCAGCTGTAGGCCTATTTTTTTTAAGCCATAAAATTAAACGTTTAAGACTGCAGGCTCTGGAGTCAGAAAGACCTAGGTTCAAACCCAGCATCTTCAATTTGTGATCACTGACAAATTACTTAAGATCTCTAAGGCTCAAGACCTGCAACTGAAAAATGAGATACTACTACTTACCTCACAGAATTCTTAGAATTTATATAATGCATGTAAATAATGTACCAAATACCTTGCATATAGAAGTACTCAATATACACTAGCCAAAACAGACTCTACTCTCATTTGTGATTTTTTTTTTTTTTATTAAAGATGGGGTCTCACTGTGTTGACCAAGCTGATTTCCATCTCCTGGCCTCAAGCAATCCTCCTGCTGTGGCCTCCCAAAATGCTGAGATTAGAAGCATGAGCCACCTTGTCACGTCCTCATGTGTGATTCAAAATAATGAGAATGCATGTTTCAATCAATAGGTTTCTTTTGGTTTTGTTTTGTTTTGTTTTTTGAGATACAGTCTCCCTCTGTCACCCAGGCTCACAGCAACCTCTGCCATCCAGGTTCAAGCAATTCTCCTGCCTCAGCCTCCTGAGTAGCTGGGATTACAGGCATATGCCACCATGACCAGCTAATTTTTGTATTTTTAATAGAGATTTTGTATTTTTGTATTTTTAGGGTTTTGCCATGTTGGACAGGCTACTCTCAAACGCCTGACCTCAAGTGATCTGCCCGCCTCAGCCTCTCAAAGTGCTGGGATTATGGGCATGAGCCACCATGCCTGGCTGAATAGTATTATTTTAAAAAGAGATAAATGAATAATTTTTTTAATAAGGCTTAAATAATAACTAACATGTCTAAGGTCACCCTTTTCTAGAGTTTGCTGAAGAAATACATACAGTGGTGGCCACAATGGCCTTCAGCAACTGAGAGCAGGTTCTGTGCTACCCTCCTGTACTTTCCCTTCACTCCGTCTTCCAGTTTAATGACAGTTCTTTGTGCAACTATGTGATTGACTATATTCCCTCAAAATTACAAGTCTTGACAGGGAGGATCAGCCCGTTTTGTTTTGTTTACCACTACATGCCCAGCACCCAGAATGCCATCTGACACAGTATCCCCAGAAATGTGCATGTGGACAGTGGGAGAGTGCTCTGACTTTTGAAAACAGATCAATATTCTCTGCAAACTAGAATGTCTTCAAGCTTCCCTTGAGATGTTAACCTGTGGCTCACTGTGGACACCAAGAGGAGGCTGAGGCAGGGGAATCACTTGAACCCAGGAGACAAGAGGCTGCAGTGAGCTGAGATCACGCCATTATACTCCAGCCTGGGTGACAGAGCAAGACTCTGTCTCAAAAAAAAAAAGAAGTTCTGACAATTTTTCTTCTGAACTAAAAATATGCCTTTTTTGTGACTTTGCTTGCCCTTGAAGCCTCAACAGGGCATTGTTACCACCTAGAATCTGTCAGCAAGTTCTGTGGCTTCTATGTTCAAAGAACACTCAGGCTCTGGGGATGTCGCTACCTCTTATGCTACTATCTTGGCCCCAACCTACCTCCCCAAGTTATTTTCACACATTTTCCCCACTTTCACCCTCCACCCTGGCAGTCTATTCTCAGAAACATTCCTTGAAATAGTTAAATAGCATTACCTCTCTGCTCAAAACCCTCTGATGGCTTATTTCGATTTTAGTAAAAATTTATTGAATACAAGCCACTCTGTGTCCCTTCCACCCTCCTCCCTCTCAGCAACTACAGGGTTCCCTGTGATTTTTCTCACCTCTCTATGTACTGCTCAGACATGCACCTGACTTACTCCTTCCCCACTTCAGGTCTGTGGCCTCGGCCTCCACAGCCCCTTCCCTGGCAGCCCTGATCCCCTTCCCCCACATTCCCGACGCCCTTTTCCTGCTTTATTTCTCTTCATAGCACTTTCAAACATTTATTTTTGAAAGTCTTTTTTTTTTCTGGAAAATATGAGAGCTAAGGATATTGCTATGTACCACGTTTCCTAATAGTTCTAATTCTAATAATGTGTTGTAAGTTTCAGGATGTTTGCATGAATTAAAAATTAAACTTAATACTAAGATAAACAAAGAAATGTAATGAAACTATATTAATGGGCCAACTGACTACCCGACTATTATCACCCACTGATAACAGCAGGCTGTAGCCCAGGCTCTGTGCTCAGTACTTCTCATGCAAGAATCTGGTGGAATTCTCACATCGGATCACAAAGTATACATCATCCTCCGCATTTAACAGAGGAGGAAACTGAGGCCCAGAGAAATTAAGTGACAGGCCTCAGGTCCAAACACAAATTAGCCACAGAGCCAACACAAAGCCAAGTCAGTTGGGAGACCAAATTACTCTCAAGTATTCTTTCAAGCATGATGAAAGCTGAGCAAATTACTATGAAATATTCTCTTAAGTATGAAAGAAGCTAGGAAGTCAGCTAACTTCTTTGTAACTAAGATCATGGCCAGTCAGAGCAGAAAATTTCAAACCCATTTCTAGAAATTAAATGGATTTTCATCTGTTAACACCATTATATTAGATAAAAAATGATCAATTATAGCGAAGAGAAATATTTATACATTTTCTTGTTAACTGTAAAGCAATTTATTTTCTGTTTAAATAAAGTACACTCAGAAGATTAATAATCATATTTACCTGCAGAAGTTTAAAGAACTCGTCTTTCAGCTGATTTTCATCTAGGTCTTCAATAGCTTTTATCAATTTTTGCAGGTGAGTACATAAAGCAATGATAGATTCCTGAGATTCATAGAAATTTTGCTCTTTTGATTCTTTAAATACATCAAAGTAATTGATTGGTGGACTAAAGTAGGAGAAAAACAAAAGTGAAACATTTTAGTATGCACATTTGGATACATGCAGTTCTTGAAAGAAAATATAGCACCATACAGTCTTAACAATTAGTGCTAATAGAAACTAGACATAACATTTATCTAATTGACTAGAAAAACTTGATTAATACTAAATAATCAATTACATGAAAATCTCTCAAACTCATTTTAGTTGTCAAAAGCTCCCCCGAAATCAAGTGTTTTTCTGCAAATATTAAATAATGATAGTGACTATGTTCATAATTATTTACCCAGCAGGGATTCCAGACAAAAGGAGGAGAAAGACAAATTTCAAGACAACTGCTTTAGTTCAGCATTTTTTTTTTAAGCGCCCAATGTGGCAAAATTCTAGTAACAAATTTACGAATATAAACACAATATATGTATACAATGCAGCAATCATTAACAGAATCAAACACAGAGTATGATGGAAATATGAGTACTTAGATAAATCAGACTTAATACTATTGTAAGTTTTAAAAGAATGATAATTTTTGATCACTAATATTTAGGTATTTTGGGGCAACTTTAACCAAAGGTGATATAGGGGCCATGGCTACACCTTCATGTTTTCCAATATGAGATTAAATCATATTATAATGGTCTAAGAAAATCACAACTAAGAAAATATAAATACTAATATAATAACCTTTACATAATTGAATATAAAAGATATTCAGAGTATTGGGTCTTCTAAATTAGCTACTTTTTCCATGGGCCATTCATGTTAGGGTAAAAACAATGTAAGACTGATGTAATGGGACTGATTTGATTTATTTATTTTTTTTAAATAACATACCAGTATTTAAACATCTGAATGATGGCTGCCTCCTTCCGGCCAGTGAGTAACCTCAGAAAGCTACACCCTTATTCCAAGGGCACTGCCATTGCTCAGAGCACTTTTGGAATTCCTCTTTTGGAATTTTCTTCAGAACCTGTGGCACATCATTAAACCTCCTGTCAGTGATCACATATCTTTATCTTTTAGAGTCAATTTATTTTTGGAAACAGCCAAAAGTCAGTTGGAGTGATTTTAGTAGAATGAGATGTGTGATCGAATTGAATAAAAACTTTTTTTTAATCAAAAACAAGTAACTAAAAAAACAGTAAGACTAATTTTCTTTCTGAGGCATGTAAACTGGCTCTGAAAGAAATTCCATATAATTCAAAGATGTTTTTAGCAATGGTAGCACTGCTGAAATCAATCAGTCTCTCAAGGTGACTTAAACGGGTAAAAATCACTCAGATGCACAGACCCAATCCAGCTACCACCTGTTTTGTCTGACTCACCATGCCGGGCTAATTTTGTATTTTTAGTAGAGACAGGGTTTCTCCACATTGATCAGGCTGGTCTGGACCTCCCAACCTCAGGTGATCCGCCCGCCTCAGCTTCCCAAAGTGCTGGGATTACAGGCGTGAGCCACCGTGCCCGGCTGGGTTCTGCCTCTTGATCTAGGCACTGAGTACACAGTATGTTCTTAAACACATAATGTGCATTTTTCTATATGTATATTACACTTTATTATTAGAACTTCTGATCTAAAAGCAAAATGGGAGGCCAAGGTGGGTGGATCATCTGAGGTCAGGAGTTTGAGACCAGTCTGGCCAATGTGGTGAAACCCTGTCTTTAACTAAAAGTACAAAAATTAGCCAGGCATGCTGGCGGGCACCTGTAATCTCAGCTGCTTGGGAGGCTGAGGCAGGAGAATTGCTTAAACCCAGGAGGTGGAGGTTGCAGTGAGCCGAGAGCGTGCCATTGTACTCCAGCCTGGACGACCAGATGAAACTCTGACTCAAAAAAAAAAAATCTGAAAAAACCCACATATTTTTAGATTATTATGTTACAATAAATACAGACTGCTTAATTTATCTGGGGTGGGGCCTAGGTATCAGTTTTTCTTTTGGCAGCTCAGGGAGTGATGATATCCACTGGTTCAGCAAACAGTTTGCTGAACTGGCATAGAGGAAAAAATGCAGCTTTAAGTTCCAGAAACTAGAATGTTACACAGTCACAGATGTAGAACTCTTCCCAGAGCGATTTTTGTGGCAGATAAAGAACCATCTATATGGAACTAGCACGAAAGTAGTTCTTAAATGTCTATTTTTCAGGTTCTTGTTCAGGGATTCAAAATTTATTTTATTCTAGAAGTCTTTATTAGAATCTTTAATTAAATCATACTTTATTTATTTTATGGAGACAGAGTTTCACTCTGTCACCCAGGCTGGAGTGCAGTGGTGCAATCTTGGCACACTGCAACCTCTGCCTCCCCGGTTCAAGCGCTTCTTCTGCCTCAGCCTGCTGAGTAGCTGAGATTACAGGTCCGTGCCACCATGCCCAGCTAATTTTTTTATTCGTAGTAGAGACAGGGTTTTATTATGTTGGCCAGGCTGGTCTTGAACTCCTGACCTCAAGGGATCTGCCCACCTTGGTCTCCCAAAGTGCTGGGATTACAGGCATGAACCTCAGGGCCCAGAATTTATTTTTAAATTTATCCTTTTACAATTTCAGAAACAGTATAAATTAAACATTTGCTAGTTGACAATTACATACATACCTCTGGATAATTGCTTCATGAATTCTACGATACATGTAACATTCTACGAACAACCACGGTGAGTAGAACCATCTTGATTTTCCATCACTTTCATTTATAAGACTCTGTTGATATTCTAGGTACTGATTCCATATATCAGTATCAACAAATTTCTCAACCAAGGGGATAATTGGTTTATCTGTTTGTAATTCATTTCGTAATTTTGAAAGGAGAGAGATAGCTTTTTTTTCAGCTTCCACGCCTTCCTGCAAAAATACAAGAAAAATAAATTATGTGTCTGCATGTGTCTGTGTCTGTGTGTGTGCATGTGCAATTCCTCTAGGGTAACATATTTTTACAGACCTAAACTTAAGAAGGAAAGAAAAATGTTCAAAACTATATTTTATATCCTTAAACATTACATTTAGAACTTTTTTTTTTTTTGAGATGGAGTCTCACTCTGTCTCCCAGGCTGCAGTGCAGGGGCGCGATCTCAGTTCACTGCAACCTCTACCTCCTAAGTTCAAGCAATTCTCCTGCCCCAGCCTCCCAAGCAGCTGGGATTATAGGTACCCACAACCAGGCCTGGCTAATTTTTTATATTTTTAGTAGAGACAGCGTTTCACCATGTTGGCCAGGCTGGTCTTGAACTCCTGACCTCATGATCTGCCCACCTCAGCCTCTCAAAGTGCTGGGATTACAGGTGTGAGCCAATACACCCGGCCAAGAACTCTTAAACTGAAAATCAACAAACACACACAGATCTCATATCAACATAATCATGCCTTATCTACCTAAGTTCTGGCCTTTCTGTATCTTCAGGGGGATGACAGTTACCACAGAGGGAAAGGGACCCCCACTAGATTTTCCATGTCTTTCATGCTTCCATATGTATTCTTCTTTCACCACTGACACCACTAGAAAAGGAATTGTGGCCTTCTGGGTTTCTTTTGGCAGCTCAAATATTTTTTTTACTTGTTTTCCACCAAGTTCTGGCTAGGTGAGAGATATGCTAACAAGGTGCTAAATATTATCTCACATAACAGGCCAATCGGAGTGGGGGCAAATGTAATGGGATCAGAATGAAGTGAAAATTACTTGGCACCTCTGGTTTTACAACAGCAAGATTCCTGCCTGATTTTTTTTTAAAAAAAAAGAAAATGTAAGCCTAAAAAACATGTATATAATAAAATGTAGGAAATAAAATCAAGCCTGAGTATTTTTATAAAATCACTTTTATCATGTTGATATGCAGTCCCTACTTTCAGACCTATAATTTTCTCAACGTAAACATCTCTCCAATCTTTCTTTTGTTCCAAGTAGAATTTATTTTGCTGCTAGAACAAAAGATTGAAGCTTTAGAGATTCTGCAGGTTCAGAAATAGAAGAAAAGAAGTTGTGGCTGAGTTTTTTGAGAGGAACTCCCCCTCCTCCAAATCTCTACCCTAAAGTCTTAAATTTCAACTATTTTACTATAAATTCTAACAACTGAGATTTCATAGGGTTTCAGGCACCAGGTACCCTTTTACAGAAGCATATACCTATAATGGCTAATGGATTAAGAGTTATGTCACTGCCAGTTTGTTCGCTTACTTGAACTGATTTCAAACATTTACTGAACGCTGTATGTGCCTGACACTAACCTCAGGGCCAGAGAAAGATGAATATAGCCTGGCCCTTTCTCCAATAGATACATATCTGCCAAACCAGGTAGTCTAAGGGGATGCACGTTTGACCACTGAGATGGAGGAAGAGAGAAAACTGTGTGGCATGGCTCCTTTGGAGACAAGCCTGGTCCTGAGATAGGTGGGAGCTTAGGGAGCTAGGAGAACACATGAAGCCCAAGGAGAGTGGCCATAGGCAAAAGAGAGGTATGGAAAAGGAGACAGAAAGGCTACCAAAAGCAGACTTCACCTGTGTCAACATTTCAGTTACATCTTGCTCTGTGCCCAGTAGAGTGTGAAATGGGGTAGGACCAGAAGGAAAATAAACTCTGTCTTCTCACTCTTACCCAGTACAGTCACAGGTTATTACGGGCATACAAGCCAAACAGCTATATACTAAGACTTCATTAAGTACTACATTCTAGATAACTCTGGTAGAAAAAACTGAAATTACAAAAGCATTCTGTGGCCAGGTACTGGGATCACTCAGGGTGGCTGGCAAAATATTAGGAAAATATTAGGGAAAGTTAGAAGATCATAGTCTCAAATCTTTTGGAAGGCCAAAAGGTTTTAATGGAATGGGCTGAAGGCAACCAGTTCACTACATTAGAATTTTAAATTGTAGGTAAGATTAGGATAATAAAGCTTCCCCAGTTGTCTGTTTACTCCACATTTCTTTGTCTCGACTCTGTTTACTCATGCAAACTTGGTGCTGATGGCCCTCTCAGGGGGAGGTGGAAGGGGAATCACCCACTAATAGTGTTTATACTGGGCCCTGAAACCAAGACCTTTTATCATTCATAAAACCACTCTTTTAACCATGTTAATTATCCACAAGCATGTTCACTTAGAACCTCTGTTATTAAATCTATACTGAATAAAAGCAAGGAGGAGACGGAATCATGGTCAGTTAGTTGCAATTACCCTGTGAAAGCAGCTGACAACCATCCCTACCCCGCTCAGATTCACTGTATTCTGGTGTGTGTGAGTGCATTTATTCATCCAGTTGTTAGGTCAGGGTCTGCAGGACACACCTCTGCAGGAGGTGATCAATGTCTCAGGTGGTGACCCTGACGTGATCGAGGTCTCAGCCAGGCACAGTGGCTCACATCTGTAATACTAGCACTTTAGGATGCTTAGATGGGAGATTTGCTGGAATCTAGGAGTTTGAGGCTGGAGTGAACTCTGATTGCACCACTGCACTCTAGCCTGGTAGAACAAGACCCTGTCTCAAAAAACAAAACAACAACTAAAACAAAGTATTATGGTAATTTGCTTACATATATGACCAATTACTCAAGTGAACTATCCAAAGGAGGTTAAATTATACTTGTGTGATAAAGGTGTGTCATTAATCAAAATTACATTTATGTGACAAACATTAAAACCATTCATCAATGGAACTGTCAGTGTCTAAATTAAGCTGGATTTCAGCAATAAGGAATAGGTGATCCCTGTGTTATGCCAAGATTAGTTTCAAAGAAGCCAATATAAAAGAAGTGGAAAGAAACAGAACATTACACTCAAACTGCCTATGTGTTGTCTTGCTCCATTTCAATTGGGCCAAGGAGAAAAGACCACCAACCATTTCCCTAAATCTTTGTTTTCAACTCTTTAAAAAAATGTACTGGTGTATGGATACTCTTTTACAGCCTACTGTGTAACAGAAAGATTACTGAACCTACAAGTTTAAAGACCTGTCTCTAACACAATACAGTTATTCAGATTTTTCCTCATTCATTAATTGAATGGACAAAGTGATTTCTAAAGTCATATTCTGTGCTGAATTCTAACGAGTCCCAACTTTAATCAGTGCAATGCATCCATCGATTATAATTCATATCACTGACCTTTGCATACCAGTTTGAGCTTCCAGGACTCAAGATTTCAAGTTAATAATATAAATACTGCAGCTCAAACTAAATTAGAAATTTAAAAAGCTTTTCTGAGCAACTCAATTGCTTAGTCACTTGACTAAGTCATTTGCAAGTCTGTTGTCTACTCACCAATTATTATTTTTATTTATTTATTGAGATGGAGTTTCATTCTTGTTGCCCAGGCTGTAGTACAATGGCACAGTCTCGGCTCACCACAACCTCCACCTCCCGGCTTCAAGCAATTCTCCGGCTTCAGCTTCCTGAGTAGCTGGGATTACAGGTGTGAGCCACCACACCTGGTTAATTTTTGTATTTTTAGCAGAGATGGGGTTTCTTCACGTTGGTCAGGCTGGTCTTGAACTCCCAACCTCAGGTGATCTGCCTGCCTTGGCCTCCCAAAGTGCTTGGATTACAGGCGTGAGCCACCATGCCCAGTGGAGACTAGTCACCATTTATAACATTGCATATATTAGAAAATATATTCTGAGGTCTAAATAACTAACAGAATTAATTGTTGGAATATAATTATTTTCTAAATTGCAGATTGGCTGTTCTATCTTCAACATATTACATTGAAACCAAATAAATACTTGGTCCACCTATTGATTTTTACATTTAAAGGAAATCTAGTACCTTTGATAACTATTTATTACATTTCTGTTGAGAAATTAATAAAAAAAAGTTGAAAAAATTCTTACCTCTCCATGTTTCTCAAAAAATTCACTTTTATGTCGATGCAATGTATCAATAACCTTAGTCAAGATTTGTGGTATTCTGTCTTTCACTGTAAGATATGCAAATGACCTAGGAAAAAAGTCACATGCAATTTATTACTTAATAGCATCAATACTAGAAGACTGGCCATCTTTTACTTTCTGGAACATTTCATGTATATTAAACTGCTCATACAACTATTAAAAGGTAGACAAGTATTGTGTGATTACTACGTTAAGACATAAAAAAACCTGAAAACTCATCTGGTATGTGGTGGAAGCAAAGTAGTCTTGGTGCCTCTCATCCCAGATTCTCCCATGGAGTCTGTTTAATCATTCTTTTCTTTCCTACTCTGTTCCTAAATCAGAAACTCCTTTAGCAATGTGATAGGATAGGGAATGGATTAGGCTCAGAAAACAAATAGGCTCTTGTTCCGGGCTACTATCTACTAAGTCACCTGCTTAGAAAGATGAAGTGGCCAGGCAAGGTGGCTCACACCTGTAATCCCAGCACTTTGGGAGACCGAGGTGGGCGGATCACTTGAGGTGGGGAGTTCAAGAGCAGCCTGACCAACATGGAGAAACCCTGTCTTTACACAAACTTAGCTGCCGTGGCACATGCCTGTAATCCCAGCTACTCAGGAGGCTTAGGAAGGAGAACCTGAGGGGAGGAGGTTGCCCTGAGCTGAGATCAAGCCACTGTACTCCAGCCTGGGCAAGAAGAGCGAAACTCTGTCTCCAAAAATAAATAAATAAATAAATAAATAGGAATGGAGCAATGCATCTAAAAATTTCCTGAAAGTGTCTAATGTGCTTGAACAACATAAAGAATTGAAGGAACTTAAAGCCTGTTTCCCTCGATTCTCTGTCTATATTCTAACTCAATTTTAATATTTTTCAAAGGTTTTCCCCTTCTCTGCCTTCTCTATTTGCAGACTCCTTCCATCCTATTCTGTCCCTAAGCAAATGAAGGCATGCTCCTCTCTCCCAGTCAAAAAATTAGAAATTTTATAGAAGTGTTCAAAGAATGAAGCAAGCGGGAGATGAAGAAAAATTTAAACCTGCATTAAAAAATTAAAGATATTCTTGATTTTATACATACAAAACCCAAGACTTACAAATTATGATTTTACATTTTAAGAAAATACATATAATTCAATTAGGAAAAAAACAAGCTTTATTTGGTAGTGAAATTCTGTGCAGTTTTAAACATAGAGCACAGAGCGTAGCTGACTAGCGTTTTTATCTTCGAATCTCAAGAGACAATTGTTAAATTATTAGGTTGTGGCCCGGTGCGGTGGCTCACGCCTGGAATCCCAACACTTTTGGAGGCTGAGGTGGGCGGATTACAAGGTCAGGAGATCATGACTATCCTAGCTAACAAGGAGAAACCCTGTCTCGACTAAAAATACAAAAATTAGCTGGCCGTGGTGACATGTGCCTAGAGTCCCAGCTACTCGGGAGGATGAGGCAGGAGAATCACTTGAACCTGGGAGGCAGAGGTTGCAGTGAGCCGAGATCGCACCACTGCACTCCCGCCTGGCGACAGAGAGAGACTCGTCTCAAAAAAAAAAAAAAAAATTATTAGGCTGTAACTTGAGCACTTCTTCAAAAGGTTTCCTGAAATGACAGCTATAGAGCTTACTTTCTGACTCTGAGGTGCTTTCAGTCTCACCTAGAACAGTCATTAGGTTTTAATGTGCATAATAACTACGTTGATTAGAATTTAATTTTTAAAAATCATTAATAAAATTAATCACTAACACCTCAGAGGGTGGGCAGGAACATTAAATCAACTGTCACTTGAATTTTCCCAGGCAGCAGATACAGTAAGTCGTTTTTTGAGATTTTACTTTAATCGGAAAGTACTACTGTTTTTCTAACTACTATATTTCCTGCACCTCTGGAGTAAAGTTTCTGGCCAGGACTGGAGTAAGGCCACAAGCCCTAGGGCACAAAATTGAAGGAGACACTCTCTATACTTGCATGACCTGAGACTGAGCGCCTGCTTCAATTTTGGGCCATTGGCGCTACTTCGGTGGCCTCAACCTACTTTCTGCCCAGGTTTATTTTCTTCAAGTGTTCTTGTCTTTTGTAATATTTTGAAGTACGGACCAATTTCATATATAAATTTGGCCATTCAATTTATGCAAACAGATGTTATTTGCACAGTCACCCACAACTTTACCCAAGAATCTGCAGCGGGACGACGATAAAGCAAAAAACTACACACATTTCTTATTGTGAGATTATGATCTGATCAACAGGAAGAAACCCGTTTCTTAATAGCTCTGAGATCCCCAACTCTTACGGAGAATTTTAACGGGCCCAAACGGCGTTTACCAAGTGAATAAGTAAAAGCTAACAGCCGGGAACAGACTGCGAAGCTGAAACCTGTCCTGATCCTTCCAAGCAGCCGCCGCGGGCGGACTCCCTCCCCGGGGCCGCCTCCCCACGCCTCCGAGTCAGTTCGCGAAACCCTCAAAGGCGTCCCAGGAAGCCGCGCCCGGCGACGGGAATGGAACAGCCGAATCCCCTGCAGCTCGCCGGGGAGTGGGCGCCCTCCGCTTCGTTCCCACAGGCTCCAGGCGAGGCCCGGCTTTCCGCAAAAATTGGGAGGAGAAAAGTGAGACGAACCCCACGTCCTGTCCTGATAGAGACGCCGGGACGCCAGCCATCACGAACTGCGATGCCGGCCGCAAAGCTCGGCGTTCAACCGCAACAGGAACAGAGGCGGTACCGCCGCGAAGGAGGAGCTCAGAATGGGGGTGATGAGGCTTTAAAAAAAAAAAAGTGCTTTTGAATAAAGAAACTTTATTTAGTTCCCGTACAAGCGGCAAACAGTGGCTGGCCAGAGGACCCAAACTTCCGGGGACGAAGGCGGGGACAGCGGAGGGCAATTAGAGGAGCGAATATGAAAGCGAGCGGAAGGCGGAAGCAGGCAAGGACCGGGAGGTCCCAAGGCCTAAGGAGCGGAAGGGGTCGCGGCGGCGCGGTCACGTGGTCAAATAGTCACGTGGCCAGAGTTGCTCGCACCCCGTGGGACCGAAGTTCAGTGCGCCTGCGCAGTATTGGAGCCGGGAGGGAGCGTCCTTCCGGGAGAGGGGGTGACTGTGTTAGTGGGAGGCTGCTGCTGCGGCTCTTTTCCTGCAGTCCTGCCGAGGAAGCGTGCGTCCCTGGTACTTACTTCTTCTCTTCCGGCGGAGAGGTTAGTGTATAACTGCCTTTCCCTAGCAGCTCCTGTGGTCCGGCTCGGAGGTCTGTGCCGTGGCTCCTGGCCGCCCGGAACGTGTAGCGTTGCGGGTTACGCAGTGCGGCTGTGACCCCTAGCCTCTTACAGTGATCTTTGGTAGACTTCGCTGGGAGTAAAAAGCACGCAGTCAATTCGTGAACCCTTTTTTTGAGCCAGTGCACCGCGATAACTGCAGAAATCGATAGAATAATTTTGGGTTTGAGGAATCGGACCGCATGCCCCCAAATATGAGCGCCACTTTTCCCTTAAATCATAGCCTAGCTGTAACCGATTTTCATAATTGGTATCATTGTTCTCTAAAAGTTGAAATGTTCCCGGGAACTGAGTAACTGCCTTATGTTTCATTTTAAAAATTCGATCGAATGCCTGCTATATGTTGGGCGCTATTGTCAGGAGATACAGTAGGAAAAAAACGCAAAAACACCCTTCATTCTTGAGGGAAAACCCACAGATCTGCCCTTTTCCTCTTTTACGGTTTTCCTTTATCGTTCTCTCTCCCATATTTTACTGATTTACCACGTTTTTGTCTGTCACTCCCAATGTAATGTAAGGTTCAAACGGTAAGGATTTTTGTTTTATTTGCAGCTATATAGGCAGCAACCAGGACAATGCCTGGCGCATGGTAAGAACTGAGTTCATGTTTGCAGTATCAATTAATAAATTAAAAATTAATGGTATGCAAGTGATGTTAATGGAGAAATGCAAAGTGGACGAAGATAGAGAATGGGTGCTGGTTGTGTGTTTTAAATGTAGTGGTTGGGGAAGGCTTCACCAAGTAGAAGGCATTTTAACAGACATTGAAGGAGGTGAGGGTGTGAGCCTTTCAGATCCCTGGGAGAAGAGCATAAGGAACAGTAAGTACAAAGATCCAGAGGCCAGAATCAGGAGGATAATAAGCAAAGAAGAGTGCTGTCAACGTAGTGATAAAGGGCGGGAGAATGTAGTGCCATGCAGCCCATTTTGGGGGCTTTGGCTTTCCCACCACCCCTAGACGAAGTCGCACACTGTTGCCCGGGCTGCCACCTCTGCCTCCCGGATTCAAGCGATTCTCCTGCCTCAGCCTCCCGAGTAGCTGAGATTACAGGCGGCCGCCACCACACTCAGCTAATTTTTTTTGTATTTTTAGTAGAGACGGGGTTTCAACATGTTGGCCAAGCTGGTCTCGAACTCCTGACCTCGTGATGATTCACCCGCCTCGGCCTCCCAGAGTGCTAGGATTACAGGCATGAGCCACCGCGCCCGGCCTTTTTTGCTGTTGTTCAGGCTGGAGTGCAGTGACGCAATCTCAGCTCACTGCAACCTCTGCTTCCCGGTTTCAAGCAATTCCTGTGCCTCAGCCTCCCGAGTAGCTGGGATTATAGCCCCAGGCCACCATGCCCGGCTAATTTTTGTATTTTTAGCAGACACCGGGTTTCACCGTGTTGGCCAGGCTGGTATGGAACTCCTGACCTCAAGTGATCCCTCCCACAGTGCTGGGATTGCAGGCCTGAGCCACCATGCCTGGTCGGAGGGCTTTAGCTTTTGTTGTAAGTGATCCTCAAGCCATAGCCAGATTCGGCTTGAAAGGATCACTTTGGTTGCTGTGTTGAGAAGAATCTGTAGGGGGACCAAAACAGAATCAAGGAAACTGGTTAAGAAGCTATTATAATAATCCATGGAAAGGATAGCGGTTTGGAACACGTAGTATTATTATTGATGATGAGCAGTGGTCCAGATAAGGCTTGTGGGATTTACTGACAAGTTGATTATGGAGAATAAAGAGAACAGTCGAGGTGGACTCCACGTTTTTGGCTTAGCAGTTATAAAGATGTTAATTAGTGCTCATGAATGGGGAAGACTGGAAAAAAAGGTATGCAAGGGATTCTAGGTGTGTAAGAGATTTCGATGGTAGACCATGGAATGTAAACTGGGTGTGGAGGAAGTGAAGTCATGAGGAGTCAGAGTGAAAAGGTGGTTGGATCATTGACTTGTGGGTCCTGTTGGGGTTGAAGAATTGTTGAAATTTAATAATAGAAGGAGTGAGATGCAAAGATAGGAGATAGAGTTTAGAGAGTAGAATGCATGAAATTGAGATGGGGAAGTCACATAGTATTGATAATGAGAAGAGAGCCCCATCTGATAGAAAAACAATGAAAGCCACAAATGTAATCTTAAGCTTTCTAGAAGCTGCAATGATAGTAAGAATGGGCTGGGTGCAGTGGCTCACGCCTGTAATCCCAACACTGGGAGACCTGAGCGGGAGGGGAGGGATCACCTGATATCAAGAGTTCAAGACCAGCCTGGCCAACATGATGAAACCCTGTCTCTATTAAATACAAAAAATTAATTGGACATGGTGGCAGGCACCTGTAATCCCAGCTACTTGGGAGGCTAAGGCAGGAGAATCGCTTGAACCTGGGAGGTGGAGGTTGGGGTGAGCCAAGATTGAACCATTGCACTCCAGCCTGGGCAGCAAGAGCGAAACTCCATCTCAAACAAAAAAACAGGTAAAATTTATTTGAATAATGTGTTTTATTTAGCTTAGTACACCCAGACATATTATTTAAACAAGTAATTGATGTAAAAATTGAGATATTTTACTTTAAAAAAAATTAAGGCTCAATTTATACAAGCCAGAGTTCAGTGGCTCAATAGCGATGTGAGTTGTCTAGTGGCTACTTTACTTGTTAGAGGATAAGGACCATGGGCATGAGTGGCTGAGGAAGAATGAAAAACAGGACCATTCAGAAAGGGAGATCAGGGAACTCAGAGGCCAGGGTATTGGAAGAATCATCCCAGCACTGATCAGCATGGATATAGAAATCATTAAGAATTATCACAATCATACTATTATCTGATTTTTTACATTCATTGTAATAGTGCTTCATGAAGCCTCCATATTAAGGCAGTCATTAAGAGTTTTGAGGTAAAGAATTTAGTCAAGGAGGTCAGGTGCAGTGGCTCATGCCTGTATTCCCAGCACTTTTGGAGGCCAAGGCGGGCAAATCATTTGAGGTCAGGAGTTGGAGACCAGCCTGGCCAACATATTGAAACCCCATCTCTGCTAAAATATATATATATATATATATATATATGTGTATGTATGTATTATGAATTAGTTGGGCTTGTAGGCACAAATGTGTAATCCCAGCTACTCCAGAGTCTGAGACAGAATTGCTTGAACCTGGGAGGTAGGGGTTGCAGTGAACTTGAGGTGTCACCACTGCACTCCAGCCTGAGTGACAGAGTGAGACTCCTCATCTCAAAAAAAAAAAAAAAAAAAAAATAGAATTTATTCAAAGAGAATGAAAGAATACAGGACAGTAGACAAATTTCTAAAATATTTTATAGTTAGGTTCTTCAGAATTAAGGGGTTCAACTGCATGGAATGATACCAACTAAAGGTGAACTACAGTAGCCAATTGGACTAGAATGAATGAAGCACAGAATACCAACTTTTGAATGGATTTTGAAAGCAGCAGGTTTTACCTCCTAAATAGCACCTCGGAATCATCTTTGTCCTTATCTGGAGAGAGGTAATAAATACAAGCTGATGGGTAAGAGTGCTGACTTTGGAATTGGGAAAACCTGGGTTTTATTTTAATTACATTTCTGCAGCTTCTTAACGGTAAACACTCAGCCTCTTTAAACCTCAATTTCGTACTCAGTGAAATGGGATCATTGTGAGGTGAAGCCGAGTCACTTGAGTGTAGAAAGCGCTCAGAGTGATGTCGGTGTCTCTCTCGTTTCCTCCTGCACATCATCACCAAAAATTTGTTTCATGAACATACATTTGACCATGTGAGTCTCACAGCTGAAAGCTCAGCTTTCTCCCCACCTGTGGAAACTCTTTAGGATGACTGTATAGATCCTTCGGTGATCTGGCCACCGGCTCTTTTTCGGTCTTTGTTTCCTGCACCTCACTCCTACCTTCCCTGAAATTGCACCCTGTTTGTGAGATACGGAACTTTATGCCTAGGGTGTTTGACTTGCTGATCCGTCTTGCCCTTTCAGGACTCAGTTCACATGTCACCTCTGTGACTTGGCCACACTCCTCACATGCTCCTTTCTCTGGACTAGAGCAGTTAGTGCATCTGATATTTTTCCTCTGCTAGGCTTTGAATTCTGAGATCATTAATTCATGTATCTCTAGCACATAACATGTTATTTTTAAAAAAGAATTATGGATTACTATAGTTTAACTTTTTTGGGGGCGGGTGGGCAGGAAACAGAGTCTTACTCTGTTGCCCAGGCTGGAGTCCAGTGGGGCGATCCTGGCTCACTGCAACCTCTGCCTTCCTGATTGAAGAAATTGTGTATCTCAGCCACCTGAGTAGCTGGGATTACAGGCATGCACCACCGTGCCTGGCTAATTTTTTTTTGTGTTTTTAGTAGAGATGGGGTTTTTGCCATTCTGGCCAGGCTAGTCTTGAACTCCTGGCCTCAAATATCCCCCCCCCCCCCCGCCGCCCCGACTTCAGCCTCCCAGAGTGCTGGGATTACAGGCGTGAGCTACTGTGTGTAGCCTACTGTAGGCTGACTTTAACACATTTTATACTGTAAGGGGGAAATTCTGTTTCCCTTGTCGGGAATATTCATGTGTGTATCTGACATGCCTCATGCACTCCCATGGCCAGCCACAATCTGAAAAGCCCCTTCCTCTTCTAGAATCAGCTTAGAACCTTCTGGGAGCCTTTCCTGATTTTGTTTTCCCTGAGACAGAAAAAAGCAGGCCTAGAGTGCAGTGGTACAATCATGGCTCACTGTAGCCTCAATCTCCTGGGCTCAAGTAAGTGGATATGCTAATGAAGTAAATGAAGTGGTCCCATCACTATTTTTTTTAAGGTTCTTGTTATGTCAGTAACTTTATAATCTTATAATCTTCCAGGAAGAAGACTAAATAAAGGCAAAGTGGCAAAAACATTGTACTTATTTTTTCAACCTTGTTCTTTTTTAGCTTAGGATGTATCTGTTTTACAAATTGCAGAAATATGCCTGTTACCTAGAGGAATATTATGTATGTTTTAAACATTAATTTAAGAACTTGAACTCTGAATTCCTTTTCTTTTAGCTTGGGATGTGGTAATGCCAGCCAGACTTCTCAGAGCTGTGGCTGGATCTCACCGCATATTATCAAAAGCACATCAGGGCCGAAGAATCGGTCATCTGACATTAAAGTCAGTTAAGGAATTTGGAAATACAACATGCAGCACACTGACAATACGTCAAAACTTGGATTTGTTCCTTCCTGATAAAACAGCTGGTGGTTTGAATAAGTCTCACATCCTGGAAATGAACCAGAAAAAATCAAATACAAGCATGCTCTCTCCATTAAATGCTGCTCATTGCCAAGATGAAAAGGCACACTTTCCGACCATGAAATGCTTTGGTACTCACAGGAGAGTGACCCACAAACCAAATCTATTGGGTTCTAAATGGTTTAGAAAAATACTAAAGAGGCATTTCTCATCTTTATCAACGGAAACATTTGTTCCAAAACAAGACTTCCCACAGATCAAGAGACCACTAAAAGCATCCAGGACCAGGCAGCCATCCAGGACCAACCTTCCAGTTCTGTCTGTGAACGAGGTAAATTTGGGGTGGCTGTGGCTCTTCTGCTCAGTGATCATTGCTCATGCTAAACAGTGTGTACTGCACCCCAGCCTTACCACCAGTGTAAGAGAAGTGGCAGTCAACTCAGACTTCTTCATCAAGATCTTTAAAGCCTAATAAATATCCAAAGGGATTCAAAATCTTAATTTTTGTTGTTTTTGTTGTTGTCAAGACAGTCTCACCCTGTTACCCAGGCTGGAATGCAGTGGCACAATCTCAACTCACTGCAACCTCCACCTCCCAGGTTCAAGCGATTTTCCTGCCTCAGCCTCCTGAGTAGCTGGGATTACAGGCATGAGCCAGTATGCCCGGCTAATTTTTGTATTTTTAGTAGAGACGGGATTTCACCATGTTGGTCAGGTTGGTCTTGAACTCCTGACCTTGTGATCCGCCCGCCCTGGCCTCCCAAAGTGCTGGGATTACAGGCGTGAGACACCACGCCGGGCCTGCCAAAATCTTAATTTTTAAGAATTAATAATAGATACAAAAAATACAGGCAATAAAACATGAAAATATAGTTTATGAAAGATTTAGTTGTTGGTCTAAGGAAACTGAAAATGAGGACTAGTATTAAGTCTAGTCTAAGAATGAGACTGTAGTTAAAAACCCATTAAAAAAACAAACTAGAAATTCTTCATCAAATTTAAGAAAAAAAATTGTAACTGCAGCCAAATCAGCCTTTTTTAGCCTGTGGCAACTGTGCATAGGGTGGTGAAATGACATGCTAGGATAAACTCCAAAAGTAGTGGTGGGGGGGGTGGTTGTTTTTTTATACTCTTCAGGTGTAAGGGCATATTTTTTTATTCATCTTTATGGGGTTTCTAGGAATTTTTCTGTTACAATTTGCATTTCTCCTTGAATAACAATTCAAGGGTCAAGTTAAGCCCTTGGTAACCTTTGTATCTTGCATAATACCTAGAACTGTGCCTTGTACTTAAATGCTTATTAAATTGGAAAGGATCAAAAAGAGGCAAGAGGATCTTTAATGTCCGTAGTCACCAACATTAAAGATATTTGAAACTTGATGAAGACGTCTGGATCTGTCAGAAAACGGGTTTGAATGTCGGTCTTCAAGTCTTGATTCTGAAAAGTAGCCCCTGAGCCTGTTGAATTTGTGCTGTGTTTTTATTACTGTGCAGCTGACATCCCTTGGAAAGGTATACATTACCTTTACTCATCCGCAGATTCTGAGCTAGGAATTAACACGTGGTTTTTGTGTTGGATTCTGGAATGGTTTCAGTTCTTGTGTGGTGTCTCTGAACCCAGGATGTGAAGGATGGAAGTGGGGTGCAGCTACTGCTGCCATTTCCTTCTGCTGGAGCTTTGGGATAACCTGGGAAATTCAGTATTTAGGTGTCCCAGTGCCAGTAAGTATGAAAACCTGAATTCATGGCAGATCCAAAAAAAGAAAGCTCAACTCCTTTGTTCTTTTGTTACATCTAGCAGCACAGTGTTTCTTAGGAAGAACCTGAGAGGGTCAGAGAAGCAGACTGTTTCTCTGGGCCATCCTTAGACTTGGAAACAATGTTCCTAAATACCATTTCTTATTTTTCTTTAGGATTTTTTTTTCTACTTTTTCCAGGAAAGAATTTGAAGTAGATTTTTAACATTCACCGTAGTTTCAAATGAGATAATAAATGCTTTACATATTAGAGCAAATTGTTGACATGAACAGAGATATGAATGTTATGAAGTACCTGAAATGAATAATGTAGTTGAACATTTTGTTTTGAGAAGCCCAGTAATTAAAAGAGGAAGTCCTCCTGGGATTTATTGTTGTTTATTGTTGTGGGGGAGACGCAGTCTTTTTTTTTTGGGGGGGGGGATGGAGTTTCGCTCTCGTTACCCAGACTGGAGTGCAATGGCGTGATCTCGGCTCACTGCGACCTCCGCCTTCTGGGTACAAGCAATTCTCCTGCCTCAGCCTCCCGAGTAGCTGGAACTACAGGCGCGCACCACTGTGCCCAGCTAATTTTTGTATTTTTAGTAAAGACGGGGTTTCACGTTGTTGACAGGATGGTCTCAATCTCTTCTTGACCTCGTGATCCACCCGCCTCGGCCTCCCAAAGTGCTGGGATTATAGGCGTGAGCCACCACGCCTGGCAAAAAATGTCTTAAGAGAAGTAACTTTTTCCAGCACTGAAATGAAGGAGTCAGTTATTTCCTGGGTCCTGTTATAGGAGACATTATGTAACATGATAGACAATGACCTCAGTTGGAGTTTGGCAAAAACAAGCTATATTCTGTCTTTCTGAAAGCACAGGAAAGTAATAGAAAATCATATGTTTCTGGCCGGGCAGTGGCTCACGCCTGTAATCCCAAAAATTTGGGAGGCCAAGGCAGGCGGATTACTTAGGTCAGGAGTTTGAGACCAGACTGGCCAACATAGAGAAACCCTGACTACAAAAATACAGAAATTAGCCGGGATTGGTGATGCGCACCTGTAATCCCAGCTGCTCAGGAGGCTGAGGCAGGAGAATTGCTTGAACCCAGGAAGTGGAGGTTGCAGTGAGCTGAGATCATGCCTACACTCCAACCTGGATGACAGAACAAGACTTTGTCTCAAAAGAAAAGAAAATCATATGTTTCTAGAGTGATCTGAGATAATATAATTTTGGAACATCATTTCATCATTGTTTGAAGATTTTACTTTTTTTTTTTTTTTTTTTTTGAGATGGAGTTTCGCTCTTGTTACCCAGGCTGGAGTGCAGTGGCGCCATCTCAGCTCACTGCAACCTCCGCCTCCTGGGTTCAGGCAGTTCTCCTGCCTCAGCCTCCCGAGTAGCTGGGATTACAGGCATGTGCCACCATGCCCAGCTAATTTTTTGCATTTTTAGTAGAGACGGTGTTTCACCGTGTTGACCAGGATGGTCTCAATCTCTTGACCTCATGATCCACCCTCCTCGGCCTCCCAAAGTGCTGGGATTACGGGCATAAGCCACCATGCCCGGCCAAAGATTTTACTTTTAATAGAGAAAGCAGTCTTGGCGTGACTAGGTAGTATGTTCCCAGGACCAAAGACTGACTTTCATCTGTCTTACATTGAGGGCCACTCCATGTTCATATGGCCATCATAGGGCTGGTAAACCCTTTATACTACTCTTGACTGAGATGAGAAAAAGACTGCCTTGGGTCAGAAAGCATGTGGCCTTTGTTTTATTCCCGTAGTGGCACCAAGCTCATCTTTTTAGCTCTACAGAGCAGCATGCGTCTGGAGTTGGCCAACTGAGGTTTCAGTCACCCTCTCTGTTGGAATTCAGTCCTTACCTGGTCTCATTTTACAGTTCAGAGTCTGAGATATTCAACCCACATCCCATTTGCTTACAATTGCTAAAAGCAATAGTGAGTGCAGTGGCTCATGCCTATAATTTCAGTGCTTTGGGAGGCTGATGCAGGAGGACTGCTTGAGGCCAGGAGTTGAAGACCAGCGTGGCAACACAGTAAGACTCCCATTTCTAAAAGACTTAAAATTAGCCAGGCGTGGTGGTGTGCACCTGTAGTCCTAGCTATTCAAGAGGCTGAGGTGGGAGGATCACTTGAGCCCAGGGGTTCCAGGCTGCAGTGAACCATGACTGCACCTCACTTCATCCAGCCTGGGCGACAGAGTGAGACCCTGTCACTAACAAACGAACAAAAAAAGCAATAATAGCAGCACTTCTTGTTAATGTCCTGTCTTTAAAGAGAACAGCAGAGGATGGGAACGGCGGATCTGAGTGGCAGGGAGCCTGACACCAGGGAGAGTGTTTTCAGGCTAATGGCACAGTGTATTACAAAAGCACTAGTGGATTGTTAACCATTTTTTTGAAAAATGAAATAGAATAGTAAACAGAATACAAGGCCGTGCATGGTGCTCACGCCTGTATTCCCCCGCACTTTGAGAGGCTGAGGCAGGTGGATCACAAGGTCAGGAATTCAAGATCAGCCTGACCAACATGGTGAAACCCCGTCTCTACTAAAAATACAAAATTAGCCAGGCATAGTGGCATACATCTGTAATCCCAGCCACTTGGGGAGGCTGAGGCAGGAGAATTACTTGAACCCAGGAGGTGGAGGTTACAGTAAGCTAAGATTGCCCGATTGCACTCCAGCCTGGGCAAAAAAGAGTGAAACTCTGTCTCAAAAGAAAAAAGAAAGAAAACAACAGAATACATTGCTTATTAATAAGTTAAATACTGGTTTGTGACGCTTTTGTGGCAATTTTGGTGTGTCAGCATAAATTTGTATACGTACTATGTATAGTGATTTCTTACAGGTTATAGTCAAGAAAACTTACAAGATAAAACATAATACTGGTCATGTAAATTGTATCTGTCTTTTTATAGCTTTCATCTCCAATCAGTACATTGGAGGAGAAAAGGTATTTTCCTTAGTGTGATCTACTCACGGTACTTCTGACACCAAATATGTAGGGGCCTTTTCCTCCTCACCCCAGCCTGTTCTCTAGTTCTCCAGACACTAACAAGGTGTCCTGCAATTCAGTTCGATTCCAGCATTAGTCAGTTAGTGCGGACCCCACAGTTAGTTAAGCTCAGCCCCAGAAGACTGCCCTCCCCATTGACACCTATGCTTCTGACCAACCAGCTCCATGGCCACCATGCCCTCTTCAGGTTTGATGATTTGCTAGAATGGCCTGCAGAACTCAGGGCATCACTTTATTTACCTTTACTGACTTTATATGAAGTATACAAATGAACAGCCAAATGAAGAGGTGCATAGGGTGCAGTCTAGAAGGGCCTGGAACTCAGGAGCTTCTTTTCCTTGTAGAATCGGCACGTGGATGCATTGATCAACCCAGGAGTTCTCCAGACCCCATCGCTGAGGTGTTTTTATGGAGGTTCATTGCATAGCCATGATTGATGATTAACTCATTCTCCAGCCCCTTGCCTTTCACCAGAGATTAAGGAAGGGGCTGAAAGTTCTAAGCTTCTAAATCAAAGTTTGGTCTTCTGGTAACTACCCCTCATCCTGAAGCTGTTCAGGATCCCACTGAGAGTCACCTCGTTAAAACAAGAGATGTTCCTAGCACTCGTGAAATTCCGAGGGATTGAGAAGCTCTGTGTTAGTAACCAACAGCAAAGATCAAATATTACAACCAAAAATGCCCCTGTCACTTAGAAAATTACAAAGGTTCTAGTAGTCTGTACTGGGAACCAGAACAAAGACCAAATTTAAATTTATTATATCACTATAGAAGCAACATTGCTATAATACACTAATTTTCTTCAGTAATACAGTGTAAATAAAAATACCATTAAAAAAAAAATGTTCTGATCAGAACATGTGATGCTACTAAAATGAGAATCATATGTAGATTTCTAGCCCCATCTGCTGGAATGTGTCTTCTGTAGCCAGAAAAAAAGCAAACATACTAAAATACAGTGGTTCGGGGTTTTTATTTTTTGGTTTTTACAAAAACATTTTGAAGTAGAAAAGCCCTAAATCTTATAACTATTATTGGTTGGTTTGGCACATCTATTTAAGAGCAAGTTGTTGATCCCCATCCTGAAACCCAAAATAGGCTTTATATGCATGTAACTAATGCCCAATAAAGATTCACTTTAAAAATCCAGAAAAAGATGTATAGAAAGGAAAGCTTCTCAGAAAGCAACAGCATTGTTAATAATAATTTTTTAAAAAAGCAGATAAGACATTCCATGGTTCTTTTTCCTTTTACCGAATAGACTAAAATAAAAACTTAAAGAAAACAAAACCAAAACAAAATGTCTAAAAAGTCAAGTTCATCTATTAATAGAAAAAGCCCACAACTGAAAGAGACTCAGATCTAAGAAGTTTAAGGAGAATACAGAAAGCCGTGTGGCAAACCATGTAAGCTGAATGACACTGGATAGAAACTTTTTGCTTAGGGAGATGCCAGGAGAAGGAAAGGGGACAGTTGACAGTCTAGAAAACCTACAGCAAAGATGCTTAGGATGGCTGAGTGAAAACAGATTGTGTTTAAAGATTTATTCATAATCTATTTGGAGCTTAGAATATATTTTCTTATAAAAATAGTGATTGAATGGCTTGCCTTGACCCGTCCTTGAGAGTTCAAAATAGTATGCATTCTCAATTTGTTGTTAGTTTCTGAATATTCACATGATTTGAAATTCCAGATTGCCCAAAACTCAGTTCTGAATATATTGTGCCCTTTATTTTTTATCTCCCAAGTGGCAGTTTTTAAAATTGGCCTTTTACCTTGATTTAAAATAACAGTGCCTGGCCAGGCATGGTGGCTCATGCCTATATTTCTAGCACTTTGGGAGGCCAAGGTGAGCAGATCACCCGAGGTTGTATGTTTGAGACCAGCCTGGCCAACATGGCAAAACCCCGTCTCTACTAAAAATACAAAAATTCATCAGGCATGGTGGTGCCTGCCTGTAGTCTCAGCTACTCAGGAGGCTGAGGCAGGAGGATTGCTTGAACCCAAGAGGTGGAGGCTGTGGTGAGCTGAGATCGCACCACTGCCCTTCCACCTGGGTGACAGAGGGAGACTTCGTCTCAAAAAAATAGTAAATAAAAAAATAGAATAAGATAATAGTGCCTGCCACCACCATCAGACAGGCCTTGTACTCTAATGCCAAGCTGTATATGGGACAGTTGCTGGCATGCCTTCATTGGCACTATAAAATGTGGCCCAGAAGACAGGCGCTGAGAGTAAGCAGTCTGTGTTGGTTAGGAGTAACCTTGTCCTGGCTCTGGTATAAAGCTCTCAAATGTGACTGTGTGAATCCAGGTACGATAATGGACACAGCTCTGTCCACAAAATGCCATTGTGCAGAGAAGCACACTAATGGATATGCTGTAAAATATAGTAGCTGAAATTAAATGCCACTATTTCAGAGGTGAATTAATGGACAGCCTGGTGAAATTCAAAGCTTTTTGATGTATAAAACTTGATAAATGGAACTATTCCATCAATAGGCAAAATATAACAACCTGTCTACATGGATAGTATGTAATTTCAGCACAAGTCTCTGTTTAGTAAATATATCACTGTGTATCAATCTGGAATATTGCTCCAATAAAGGAACTTAAAGTTTGTTTGTTTTGTGAGATGGAGTCTCGCTGTGTTGCCCAGGCTGGAGTGCAGTGGTGCAATCTTAGCTCACTGCAACCTCTGCCTCCTGGGTTCAAGGGGTTCTCCTGCCTCAGGCTCCCAAATAGCTGGGATTACAGGCATGCCCCACCAAGCCTGGCTAATTTTTGTGTTTTTAGTGGAGCCAGGGTTTCACCATCTTGGCCAGGCTGGTCTCAAACTCCTGACCTCAAGTGATCCGCCCCTCTAAGCCTCCCAAAGTGCTGGGATTATAGGTGTGAGCCATCGTGCTTGGCCAAGATTTTTTTTGGGAAAAAATAAAAGTAGTACACACATTTAGCGCAGATAGACTTGGCCAGTAACACATGATGGTGAAGCAGATAGGAGACAACAGGGAGAGGCAGAGACGGGGTGGGCTGGAGACCCTGGGTCCCCCACTCTATTCTAGTCCATTGTTGCCAGATCTTCCACTTGGTCAGAAGATGATGGAAACCTGGATTTTGTGTGAAATCTCTCCGATTATTGTTGACAAGTTAATTCGAATTTTAGAAATGTGATTAGGTCAGCTCTTGAGTTGGATGATTCTCTGAGCTGCCAGTTTACAACTCTGATTCTAGCAAAAGAGACACCTCTGCCATTTTCAGTACATCTACGAGAAGATCCTTATCTCCTTTTTGTGCTTCCTCCTCTTCCCACTTCAGATCAAACTATGCACATCAGCTACAGGGATCATAGAAGTAATTCTGACATCTTAATGTACTGTGATTTTCCCTAGCAAGCTTGAGTGAATTTGTCAGGTCTTGCAGAGTGGAGCCTGCCTGATGTCTCGCCTGATGCCCCCTGCTAGGATTCCTTTCTTTCAGCTAGCTGAATCTCTACACACATAGCATGTCAGCTCTTTTTAACTCCTTGGAGCCTTAAAAAGAAGTAGTGCTCACAGGTCTGAACCTTAAGCACATAACCTCTTCCCTGTACTCTGGTAACTCCTGATACATTTTTATTTGTATGTCCCTGTGTTCCTACTTTCTTTGTGACTATGGCAATTAGCTAATTTGGATGGGATTAGCAGTATCTGCTCATAAGGAGGGTACTGCATCCGCTTATCTCCAGATTCCCCAGTAATTTCAGCTTGTCTTTTATTTTTTCCTAATTGAATTAGTCTCATTTTGCTTATGAGTAGATACTTTATTGATTTGGGATTTTTCAGCTTGCATGGATCCTCAGGTTGCCTGTTATCCCTCTACCTTTTTTTTTTTTTTTTTCTTTTTTTGAGATGGGATCTTGATCTGTTGCCCAGACTGGAGTGCAGTGGCATGATCTCAGCTCACTACAACCTCTGCCTCCCAGGTTCCAGCAATTCCCCTGTCTCAGCCTCCCAAGTAGCTGGGACTGCAGGTGCACACCACCATACCACTGGCTAATTTTTGTATTTTTTAGTAGAGACAGGGTTTCACCATATTGGCCAGGCTGGTCTCAAACTCCAGACCTCGTGATCTGCCCACCTCGCTTCCCAAAGTATTCCTCTGCTTTTAAACCAGGCATCAGAGCTGTGGAACAGATTGAGGAAGGGCAAACAGGGTCAGGCCATTTCATGAGAAAGAGCCAGGAGTTACCAAATGGAGGTGGGAGAAAGGAATGAATGAATATATACTTACCCAGAATTTCATACTGAGAATGTAACAGAACGGGAAAGAATTGGGGAGCTGAGATGAGTAAGTCCTGAGAATAAATGTTGATTTAGTGACTCATAACTTCTTTTGGCCAACTAGGATGCAACAACCGTTGAACACTTGTGTTAGCCACAGTCCTGAGCAGTTTATATTTATTAGCTTATTTAAACTTTGCAACAACCCCATAAAGTAGGCATTCTTGTTATTCTGATATTCTTTTACAATTGTAACCAACTTCTGTGCCTAAAATCTTAACTCTTATGCCAATAGCTTTCAGACTTCATCGACCACATCTCCCAGTGAGAAATATATTTAACATTTTACATACATAGCGACCTGGAGTAGACATACAGATGCATATAACTGACAGAAAACTTTATAAAATAACATTTCCTATGAATAATGTGCTGTAATATTTTCTATTTAGTTTTACTAAAAAGCTGTTTTGGCCAACTAAACTGATAACAGAACTCACTAATGTGTCGTGACCTACAGTTTGAAAAAACACAGCATTGAGCCCTAGTGCTTACCATCTGTATATTGTATAGACACAACATGACTTTCCTCATATGTACACAGGCAAGATGGGGCATGAACCAAAGTACTAACCAAAACCAAGACCCATGCTCAGATTTACAGACCCTTTTGTTTAATGCTAACCAGAGTAAAAATGCTATAATTCCTTTGGAGATGTAAAGGAATCTGCCTGTACAAGAGTAGTTACAAATTAGAAAATGACCTCACATACCAACGTTGCTTTGAAAAAGAGTCATGGAGCCGGTGCAGTGGCTCACACCTGTAATCCCAGGACTTTAGGAGGCTGAGGTGGATGGATCACGAGGTCAGGAGTTCAAGACCAGCCTGGCCAACATGATGAAACCGCATCTCTACTAAAAATACAAATAATTACCTGGGTGTGGTGGCACGTGCCTGTAATCCCAGCTACTCAGGAGGCTGAGGCAGGAAAATCGCTTGCACCCGGGAGGTGGAGGTTTCAGGGAGCCATGATTACGCCACTCCACTCCAGCCTGGGCGACAGAGCGAGACTGTCTTTTAAAAAAAGGAAAAGAGTCATGGAAACTCAGGGTTGGAGAGACTTAACTATCATTCCATCCAGTCACCCATGTGATGCCTTAATCATCTCTGTATTTTTCATTCTGTTTGTGCTTGAGACACTACCAGTTGAGAATGGCTTCCCTTTCAGAATAATCCATTCCATCTTTTTGGCTGGTGGGAGGGAGGGAGCAAGTTCTTTTGAAGATTGAGCTGAAATTTGTCTGCCAGTAACTTCATTCTCTTTATCTTCATCCCATCCCTTCTAATTACCCTTTGAGGTGTTTGAAGAAAACTCTGGAGTTCTAGCTTTGCAGAATGGTGTCCCATAGGGCACTCAGCAGCCATCATGGATGCTTCAGCCTCTTGGTAACCTATGTTGTGCCCATCTCCCTGGAACAGGACCTAATGCACTGCACAGCCTTTGCAACGGCAGATGAGTATCATCTGGGAAATCTGTCTCAAGATCTGGCCTCCCACGGATATGTTGAAGTAACAAGCTTGCCTCGAGGTACTTCTTCTTGAACCGGGGGCCAAGTATGTTAAAATGTATTGGATAATTTTCCTATGATACTATCTTAAGTATGTATTTGTTTGCAATACATTTTCTTTTGAAAGGATTACATCATAAAAGTGGGTGTTGAATCTCTTCATACAGATGACAAAGATAAGAAAATAAAATGTGTTTACAGAGAACTTCTCATTAAAATCAGTATGATTTATTATTATTACTTGAGGTGGTCAGAGGTCGTACTATTCATTTCTATCACACTAAGAAGTTATTTTAGTATTACAGGGGAATCATGAAGTTGATAGACATGGGAAGATCTGTTAAGAAAAAGTTAACCAGCTCAATCCAGTACTTTAAAACAATTAGTTAAAAGATAAAATATGAAAAATAAGAAAATTAAAATGAAGTTAATTGAGGATTTTAGGGTGGTATCAGGAAGGATTCTTGAGAAATAGCTTGCTTTACATTAATTAAAAATAATATAGGCCTTGTGTGGTGGCTCAGGCCTATAATCCCAGCACTTTGGGAGGCTGATGCTGGTGGATCGCTTGAGCTCAGGAGTTCGAGACCAGCCTGAGCAACATGGTGAAACCCTATCCCTATTAAAAATACAAAAATTAGCCGGGCATGGCACAAGCCTGTAATCCCAGCTACTTGGGATACTGAGACACAAGAATCGCTTGAAGGTGGAAGGTGGAGGTTGCAGTGAGCCAAGATCATGCCACTGCACTCCAGCCTGGGCAACAGAGAGAGACTCTATCTCAAAAATAAATAAGTTACTTAGAACATTTTGGTGAAGAAACTTCTGCAGTAAAACCCAGGATAGCCCAATGCTCAGAACATGTATTAATTTACCTCGGAGTAGCAAAACTAGGTTGAAAGCCTTCCTACATCAGAAGAAATTCTTAAGAGTCAGTCCCATAGAAGATAGTTGAAGTACTGTGTTTTTTTGGTCTTGAGAATCCAAACAGACTGTGTGATTAGGTGACAAAACAAGCATTGTTGACTGAGAAGACAGAGCTATGTCTGTAGCCCCTTAGGATGAAAATTTGCTTGAAGGTATTATTGGCTGACTCTGAAGTCTGCCAGCTGTGTGGTTGATGCCTCTCAGGATTGGGGGCTTCACTGCCCTGGGTTTCAGTCAATTTTATTTTGCTTTTGGCTGCATTAGGCAAGCTCGGTCCTATGTAGGATGTAGTAATCAACAATTTACCAAAAAAAAAAAAAAAAAATCATAGTTTTGGTCTCGGTCTGAATTGCCCATCACCCACCCTTTACCAGGAATTTCTGAAGCTTTGAAGATCCTAATTTTACATTAAGTGATTACACATGACTTTTTGCAAGTTAATAATAGTATATTTGGCTGGGCACAGTGGCTCACGCCTATAATCCCAGCACTTTGGGAGGCCGAGGTGGGCAGATCACAAGGTCAGGTGATTGAGACCATCCTGGCTAACATGGTGAAACCCCATTTCTACTAAAAATACAAAAAAAAATGAGCCGGGCATGGTGGCACACTCCTGTAGTTTCAGCTGTTTGGGAGGCTGAGGCATGAGAATCGCTTGAACCCAGGAGGTGAGGTTGTGCTGAGCTGAAATCACACCACTCCAGCCTGGGCGACAGAGCCAGACTCCCATCTCAAAAACAAAAAAATAGTATGTTTATTTATTGATATATTAACATATTGGTTATAATTTATATTGTGGAATATATGCTTATGATAAATATCACTATAATATGTAAAGCAACTTCTTACGATGAATGTTGGTATGTTAGTATATGTTTAACAATACTTAGGCCAGGCCCCCTGGCTCATGCCTGTAATATACTTTGGGAGGCCAAAGCAGGCAGATGGCTTGAGCTCAGGAGTTCAAGACCAGCCTGGGCAATATAGTGAGACCTCATCTGTACAAAACATAAACAAACTGCACATGCCTGTAGTCCAAGCTACTTGGGAGGCTGAAGTTGGCAGGGGGTGGCCTTGAGTCCAGGAGGTTGAGGCTACATTGAGCTGAGATCATGGCACTGCATTTCAGCCTTGGACACAGAGCAAGACCCTGTCTCAAAAAAAAATAAAAAACTTTTTTAAATAGTTGCAGGTGGCTGCAGTAGTAGCCCTTGCGGTGGTTAACCTTGAAATTAGACATGTTTTGAAATGGTCAGTATCTTTATTTCTATGTATTTTCTATTGCCTTACTCTTTACACTTTAAAATTCAGCAGAAGGAGTAGTTTTGGAATAGTAAAATTACATTATTAATAAAATAGTATTTAAAGGAAGAGAATATATTCAAATTTTAAATTAATTTCATAGAAGTTTAATTCTTGAAGCTTAGTTGTATCGAACCTAAGACTTTGATAATTATCTGGACTAGTGTTATTGAATCAAAATGGGTATGAATGAGCTCTGATAATATCACAGGTTGAATGTTTTATAAACGTAATTGCATATTATTCTTTTGGTGTTCATATTTGCATTTTTATATATTAAATCCTTTCAGAGGCCTTAGTAAAAAGATGGTGATTGTGTTACAGAGCACTCCATGGCATATAAAGAAAGAATCTTAAGTAAAGTGTTTATAGGTGATTCTTACAGCTTGTGTTAACTTGACAAGCTTTTATGTTCATTTATTTTAAATCACAGATGCAGCAAATATTTTGGTGATAGGTATAGAAAATTCTGCAAAAGAAGGTGATCCTGGAACGGTATTCTTCTTCAGGTAAGAAAAGAAAGAAACCCCATTAGGTGATGGGTTGGGTCAATTAAGTGTGGTCTTTAAAGGTGCAGGCGCACCTTTCTTAACAGAATATGTATTCAAACTGTATTTGTGATTTAAGTTTATCATTTAATTCTTTTTTAATCTAGGAGAGTTTGTCACTTTTAGGAATCCTCTGGTAAACTCTCTTATGAAGTAAAGAGTTTTTCAAACAAGTGAACGATCTTCCCTTGTGTGTCTTTCTTTGTAAATATGGATTTTCATGGACTAAATTCCTGGAAAGCAGCCGATTTCCCATTCATCTTCAGAGCCCCTGGTCAGACTCTTGCCCCAGGGAAACTCCTGCTACCTCCCTGCTGGCTCTTCTCTCCATTTTCTTTCTTTTCTCCCTTCCCCTTTGGAAGCTCTTTAAAGTTTTAGCTTACCTCTCCAGAGGCTTTAGAGTAAGAGACTCATAAACACACTTAATCCTTTTATCTAAAGGCTGACTCAATACTAAATACTCCACAGTAGCTGCCTGGGAATGATAATGATGATAGAACCATGTGAAATAATCTCATTTATCCTCACCAAACTCAATGAAGGTCTGTTATTCCCATTTTGCAGCATAGGAAACTGAGGGCCATAGGGACTAAGTGAATTACTCATAGTCATGAGACTAGTACGTGACAGAACAGAAACACATGGAACATCTGTTGTGAGAATCAAAAGCTGAGTCAAGTTTTTGTGGTCATAATCCTTATAGTTGATGAGAAGTGGAAGTTCATTTTTCCATTCAATGCCTACCTTCCTTTTGACCCCATCTTTAAAGATAATCAAGATTCCAACATTTAATTCAAGTAGAGTAATAGCACCCCTGTTGTTCCATATCTGAGGGCCTCTAGATCAGCACAGTTCAGTAGAAATATAATGCAAGCCTCATATGTACTGATACATTTTCCAGTAACCACATTTTAAATTTTTTTTAAAAAGATAAAATTAATTTTGAACAACACAAATACGTTTCTTGAAATTAATTTTAACAATGTATTTTATTCAACCCAGGCTACCTAAAGTATTATCATTTCAACATGTTACTAATAATATTTCTTCACTCTCTATAGTAAGTCTTTGAATTTTGCTATGTATTTTACACTTACAGTGCATCTCAGTTTGCACCAGGCATGTTTTGAGCACCCAATAGCCACGTGGTTTCTGAGTGGGAAAGGGAACTGAGTACCATGTTGCATAGCACAGCTCTAGATGGAGGAATACACAATTCACCAGGCCTCTCTTCTGCCTGGAAGGGATTCTCTGAACTGATACTGTGGCTGTGGCTTGAAATACCTCTCAAATCCATATCCTGAAACCTTCTCCTGGCCTATTGTAACAGCTTACTTATTGTCTCCCTGCCTTCCTGCTCACCCACTACCAGTCTGTCTGTCTGTTGTAAGCAGGGTCATTCTTCAGTGGGCATTTCTGACAACTACACTCTCCTGCCTAAATTTCCATGGAATATAAACAAATTCTCTATCACTGCATAAAGTTCCCTTCAGGATTGGCCTCTACTTGCCTCTTTAACCTGGTTGCCCACTACTTGACCACATCTGCAGCCATGCAGCTACTGGCTGTTTCTTCTAAGATGCTGCTCTGCTCCCTCCCACCTGCTCTCTGAGCCTGTGTTTCTCCTATGCTCTGTTGTCTCCTTGTTTTCTCATTTGGCTACCTCTTCTAGTCCTTTGGCAGAGGGGTCCCTCTGGTGTACATTCCATAGTATACTCTGCATGCTCTTATAGCACTGATCACACACTATTGTAATTGGTGGTCTAAGTGCCAGTCCCAGTCTTTTCTAGATTGAGGATAAGATTGCAGTCATACTCATCTTTCTATCACAGATACTGAGCATGGACCCACACATATACTAAGCACTTTACTTAGAGATGTTTAAAGAATGACATGGGGCTATTAATTTTTTACCTTGCTTCTGTTTCCTCTTTTCCTTTCTCCAGTGCAGTAGCCCTGAGCCATAACTCCTGTTTTCATTTATTGCCTAAAATAGCTTCAACACATCAGACTTCAGAAATCAAAACAAGTACATTTATAGTGTTAGACCCTAAATAATGTCAAAGCCATAATCGGATTCAGAGGGTTTCCTATGGCTTCATTGTAGTTCTGTTCAAAGCACTATGAGCATGGGTAGCATTATTCCATAGAGGCTTTTAACCATCTGACACTTATATTAGTCTGACTAAAAGCATAACCCTTGGCCAGGTGCGGTGGCTCACACCTGTAATCCCAGCACTTTGGGAGGCCGAGGCAGGTGGATTACCTGAGCTCAGGAGTTTGCCACCAGCCTGGGCAACATGGTGAAACCCCGTCTCTACTAAAAAATATAAAAAATTAGGACTGGGCGCGGTGGCTCATGCCTGTAATCCCAGCACTTTCGGAGGCCGAGGTGGGTGGATCACGAGGTCAAGAGATCAAGACCATCCTGGCTGACATAGTAAAACCCCGTCTGTACTAAAATATAAAAAATTAGCTGGGCGTGGTGGCGCACGTCTGTAGTCCTAGCTGATTGGGAGGCTGAGGCAGGAGAATTGCTTGAACCCGGGAGGCAGAGGTTGCAGTGAGCGGAGATCGCGCCACTGCACTCCACCCTGGCACCTGGCAACAGAACGAGACTCTGTCTCAAAAAAAAAAAAAAAAATATATATATATATATATAAATAAGCTGGGCACAGTGGTATGCGCCTGTAGTCCCAGCTACTTGGGAGGCTGAGGCAGGAGGATTGCTTGAACCCAGGAGGCAGAGGTTGCAGTGAGCCGAAATTTCGCCACTGCACTCCAGCCTGGGCGACACAGCAAGACTCCATCTCAAAAAAAAAAAAAAAAAAGCATAGCCCTTTATTCTTTGCCCATTAGTCTGCCTATTGAGAGCTAAGACAAGGTCTCAGAACTTCCTTACTCTGATTTATGTGGATCAGAACTGAACCAAGTGTGAAAGAGTCTACACACACGAAGTTGTATAGTATTACAATAATAGCTATTTATTCTGCAAACCATGTGAGAAATCATAAATTTTTGGGAGGTCAGGTTTTATCAAGAATTTTATTTTAGCTCTTATATTAGCAAGTTCACCTAAGGACCATAATCTTAAACTAGTAAGTACATCATATTTTGAAACATTACATCTTGTATACATTCTAGAAGTTACATAGCTTTTTACATGACCCTAAAGAATGTATTCTACCTGTATCTTAGTGGATTCTTTTATTTTTTTGAATCAGGGAAGGAGCTGCTGTGTTTTGGAATGTGAAAGACAAAACTGTAAGTGTGAATAAAAATGTGAAAGTATAAAAATTTAGTTTTGTGAGAATGAATTGTTAATTAGCACTACTCAATAAACTGAAATATTAGAAGAGAAATTAATAGATAATGCACAACCTATTTGCTCTGCAAAACTGATATTTATCTTACCAGTTTTATCTTCCAAAACATATTGTATTTTGGGTTAAGAATTCCTGCATTTTCCATTCTCTAGACACACACTAATTTGTGTAAAATCAGAATCATCCTAACTATCCTGCAGACAGAAGGAAGTACTGTAGACCTTGAATGTTGTACTATACAAAATATATACACAGTTAATTGGATGCTGGTCGCATTGGGTGTTCTTTTAGATCAAGTTGTCTACAACTTACTACTCATGGGAAATAATATTTTCAGTATCCAAATCAAGATTTGTTTAATACAAACATTTTAGAGGCAAACTGGTAGTCTACATTAAAGCTTTATATTTAACCCCAGCAATTTTACACCTAGAAATTTATCCAAAGGAAATAACTGTAACTATTCATGATGATTTATGTACAAAAATGTTCATCAGAGCAATATTTATAATGGCAAAAATTAGAAATTACCAAAATACACAGTAATAGTTTGTTACATACATCCATATACTACTGTTATACTATAGATCCCCTTAGAAATCATGTAAAAAATATCTATTTCTGGGAGATTACCTACATATATAATATAGTTACATTAAAAGAGCACATTACACAGCTAGGTGCAGTGGCTCACGCCTGTATTCCCAACACTTTAGGAGGCCAGGGCCAGCAGATCTTTTGAAGCTAGCAGTTCGATACCAGCCTGGCCAGCATGGTGAACCCCATGTCTACTAAAAATACAAAAATTAGCTGGGCATAGTGGTGTACCTGTAATCCCAGCCAGTCGGGTGGCTGAGGCACAAGAATCACTTGAACTTCGGAGGCAGAGGTTGCAGTGAGCCAAGATCAGGCCACTGACTCCAGCCTGGGAGACTGAGAGAGATACTCTGTCTCAAAAAAAAAAAAAAGCAGGTTACAAAATATAACCAATATAATCTCAGAACTGGTTAAAAAAAAACATGCTTTATATTATACAGTCCCAATTTTACTAAAAGGAAACACAGTAGGGAGTGGGGAGGGGAACTTGGAGGAGAGAAAATACAAATGACCAATAAATATAAGAAAATACAAGTTGGCTATTTGAAGTTGCAAAGATATAAAAAGCTGATAATACCCCATTTTCTTAAGAGTAGTTTCATAAATGTTTAGATTTCTACATTTGGAAAAACTATTTTGGAGAGCAGCCTAGCAGTATTGTAAGTGTGGGCCAGGTATGGTAGCCACACCTTTAATCATACCAATTCAGGAGGCTGGGGTGGGAAGATTGCTTAAGCCCAGGAGTTCCAGACCAGCCTGAACAACACAGTGAGATCTCATCTCTACAAAAAGTTTTTAGAAATTAGCCAGGGTTGAGGTGCGTGCCTGTGGTCTGAGGCTGATGCAGGAGGATCGCTTGAGCCCAGGAGTTTGAGGCTGCAGTGAGCTATGATTCCATCACTGCACTGCGGCCTGGGTGACAGAGTGAGACCCTGTATGTTACATATACACATATTTTGTAAGTGTGCATATCTTTTGATCTAGCAATTCCTAAAGAAATATTCTCACAAGACCATGAAGATATATGCACAGGTATTACACATTGCAAAATAGTAATAATGGAGAGTAGAAAAAAAATCCCCTGTGGAGGACATCTAGGTTGGTTAAATAAATTGCAGTTCCTCTGTTAAGGAAAATAGTGTTGAAAATGTTCATGTACATTATATCCTACTTTACATAAAAGCCACATAAATAGGTACATATATACAGATAAAAAGTCGGGAAGAATGTGCACCAAGTTTAATTATGGTTTGCTGTGGGGATTGGGACTTCAGTAGAGCGAAGAGAAAGAGATGGTCATTTTCCACACCTGTGTGGCTTAATTTTTTATAAGTATTTTGGGCTTTACTTTTTTTTTTTTTTTTTGAGATAGGATCTTGAGGCCAGGCGCAGTGGCTCACGCCTATAATCCCAGCAGTTTGGGAGGCCGAGGCGGGTGGATCACGAGGTCAAGAGATCGAGACCATCCTGGTCAAAAAGGTGAAACCCAATCTCTACCAAAAATACAAAAATTAGCTGGGCATGGTGGTGCACGCCTGTAGTCCCAGCTACTTGGGAGGCTGAGGCAGGAGAATTGCTTGAACCCAGAAGGCAGAGGTTGCGGTGAGCCGAGATCGTGCCATTGCACTAGTCTGGGTAACAAGAGCGAAACTCCGTCTCAAAAAAAAAAAGAGAGAGATAGGATCTTGCTCTGTCACACAGGCTGGAGTGCAATGGCCTGATATGGGCTCACTGCAGCCTCCACCTCCCAGGCTCAAGCCAGCCTCTCAGGTAGGTGGGACTACATGTCTGTGCCACCACTCCCAGATAATTTTTGTATTTTTTTGTAGAGATGGGGTCTTGCCATGTTGCCCAGGCTGGTCTTAAACTCCTGAGCCCAAGTATCCACCCACCTCTGCCTCCCAAAGTGCTGGGCTTATTAAAGAGATTTAAAGAATACAAATTATAATATCACTAGTAATTTTCTTTGGGTTGTAAGATAATGATAACCTTTATTTTATTCATCCTCATCTGTGTTTTCCAAATGTAAAATGAACATGTCATCCTAGTTTACTATCACAAAGAATTTGCCTTTTCCTTAACAAATAATGCAACACAAATAATGCCTTTAAGTGGAATGAAGACTGTTAGAAGCATCAAAATCATAACATACTTGAACTGAGGGAGTTATGATTTCAGGTTAATCTTCCTTTTCTTCTAGATGAAGCATGTGATGAAAGTTCTAGAAAAACATGAAATTCAGCCCTATGAAATCGCACTGGTACACTGGGAAAATGAAGAACTTAACTACATAAAAATAGAGTAAGCAACTTTTCATCAAATTTATGAAAGGGGCACTTGGAATAAATTAGGTAAAGCAATGGAGGAGATATGCGTATGGAAACTTCATTTTAAGAAAAAAGTTGCACAGTACAAAGTCTAACCCATAATACAATAAATATTAGAGGATAAGCATAATTTTTTGAACTTCTCAGGCTATTTACAAGTTAAAACAAGTAAATAGTATAGCCTCCAAATGGAAATTTTAAGTTTCTAAGCAGCCTAATCCAATAAAATAGTATGCATTTATCAAGTGAACCTATCAAATTATTCCAGTAAATTTTTCTCCTGAGTAAATCCAGTTGTTTCCCCTTGATTTGGGGGAGGTATAAAAAGGAAGTATAGTGAGGGGCAATCTAGGAGACCTACTTGTAGAAATGTGGGTGCTGGAAGAAGTGGGACCTGGTATACCATTTTCAATAGGATATATGAGTAGGCAACAGACTAGTTGATTTTCCTGACTCAGCAAGAGGGAAAAAAATGAAGATATATTAGAGCTGAGACAGAGGCAGTATGATAAGGATAGTAGGATCTTTTTCCTCGTCGAGTTACCTGTCTAGTGGAATATGAGAAACACAGTCTTTGTAGGTTCTTAAGAAAGGTAGTGTTGGCCAGATGCTTCTGTGTTTTCCAAATATAAAAACAAATGAACATGTCATGGAGTAGCTCACACCTGTAATCCCAGCACTTTGGGAGGCCAGGGTGGGAGGATCACCTGAGGTCAGGAGTTCAAGACAGTCTGGCCAACAGGGGGAAACCCATCTACTAAAATTGCAAAAATCAGCCGGGTGTGGTGGCCCATGCCTGTGATCCCAGCCACTTGGGAGGCTGAGGCAGGAGAATTGCTTGAACATAGTAGGCGGAGGTTGCCATGAGCTGAGATCACACCACTGCACTCCAGCCTGTGCAACAGAGTGAGACTCCACCTCAAAAAAAAAAAAAAAAAGCGTTGAAAGCAGAGCTTTGGGAAGACTTGGAAGAGAGACAGAGAGACTAGCTGTAGAAAGACCAGATGGGGATAAGAGCTGAGTAATCTGTACTTAGCACCAGTAGGGCCAGTCACGGTTTTCTAAAGTGCCTTCCATGCATTATTTCCTTTAATCCTGAGAAAACCCCTATAATTGCAGCTAACTGGCTTTCAAATGAGATTTACTGCATCCTGTCTTGCCAAAGGGCACCTGTGAGTCAGCCTGAGCCCAGTGGTGGCTGCAGTCAGAAGTAAGGATATAAACCTCAGAGAGACAGCAAATGAGCAGCCTGTAGAATTCAGTCTTTAGCAATTATTCAGCCCTTGGCCTGAATAATTCATAGGATGGCTCCTATGAAGCCCTTTCTGTGTTCTATCAGGTTTACATTAAAATGGCAAAAACCGTGATTACTTTTGCACCGAACTAATACTTCCATATCAAACTATTGCTAACTAGGCCCTTGTGTGTGTGTGTGTGCATGTGTGCTTATCCACACACACATGTTACTCTACAGTGTGTGAGGAGTAAAATCCTTAATGCTTAGGATCCTAGAGTTGGTTATTTCGTTTCATCAGAAAGACTGTTCTGGCTGCCACCTACGTGGTTATTATGTGAGCCCTGTGAAATTCCAGGGATCTTCTCAGCTCTGTGGCATGGGCCGAGCTGACTCATAAAGCCCCTTATGGTCAGGCACCGTAGCCTACACCTGTAATCCCAACACTTTGGGAGGTCAAGGCGGGCAGATCACTTGAGGTCAGGAGTTCGAGACCAGCCTGGCCAACATGATGAGATCCTGTCTCTACTAAAAATATAAAAATTAGCTGGGTGTGGTGGTACACACCTATAATCCCAGCTACTCAGGAGGCTGAGGCAGGAGAATCACTTGAACTTAGGAGACGGAGGTTGTAGTGAGCTGAGATTGAGCCACTGTACTCCAGCATGGGCGAAAGGGTGCGAATCTCAAAAAAAAAACCCTCTTGTGACTGCTGTCTTTGCTTTCCTTCCTTTATCTGAGGTTGTCATAGCAGATGCTTCCTCACAGCCCTCCATCGGGCCCCTGTCCTCTTCCCTTTGGCCGTCTCTTGTCTGACATCTTTTGTGAAGGTTTACCCTGTGTTTTTTCCATTGACTTGTGATGTTTATATTCACACATTCCCTCCCTTCCCCCATCCCCTGTCTAGAGTCCCCCACAGTCACACATTCATTTTTCACAACTTCCTTGTCTCCCTCCCCAACCCCACCAGGTCAGTGAGATTTTAGATTACACTCCATATATAGTTTTATATGCAGCATTTTTTTCATATGGAAATTTATTGTGAACGTTCTCTTTTTTTATTAACTATCCTTCCAAAACACACTTGTAAGTTTTTCTTGGTGGAATGACTATCACTGGGCCAACCCCTACTGAACATTTGGTTTCTTTCCTAATTTTTTACTCTTAAACACTGACCATTTTTTTAAAAAGTTTTCAACCAAGTGTGGTGACTCACAACTTTAATCATAGCACTTTGGAAGGCCAAGGTGGGCTGATCATTTGAGGTCCAGAGTTCGAGACCAGCCTGGCCAACATGGTGAAACCCCATCTCTATTAAAAATACAAAAAAAATTAGCTGGGTGTGGTGGCGCATGCCTGTAATCCCACCTACCGGGAAGGCTAAGGCAGGAGAATCGCTTGAACCCAGGAGACTGAGGTTACAGTGAGCTGAGATCGTGCCACTGCACTCCAGCCTGGGTGGCAGAGTGAGGCTCCGTCTCAAAAAAAAAAAAAGTTTTCTTGTACACAAATTTTTCTTTGCATCTTAGATTATTTCCTTAGGATAAACTCCTAGAAATGGAATTACTTGGACCAAAGGATGTTAGAACTTTTGTAACACTTGATAGAAATTGTCAAAATTACCTCCAGAAAGATGATATGATTGGTTTTTAAGATTTAGAAGGTATTTTTTTGCTTTTCACAGGGGACAGTCAAAACTTCACAGGGGGGAAATCAAGTTAAATTCAGAGCTAGATTTAGATGATGCCATTCTAGAGAAGTTTGCTTTCTCCAATGCTCTCTGCCTTTCTGGTAAGTTACTGCTGCTTATGGGTTAGGGTACTATAGTTGTCATTTCACTGAGGGAAGTTTAAATATTTAGTAACCATTTTGGTATTTTTTCAGAATACTCAACAAAGCCTCAGCATTCGTTTTTTTGTGTTTTTTTTTTTCTTCATCAGAAAAAATGCCTAGTATAAAAGATAGTACTGTGCTGAAGTTACTCATTCCTTATTAATTGTATTAATAAAGCTTACCCTCTCCAAAAATATTTTTTAGATGATGATTATTAGAGTCTTTGTTTTTCTCTCTTCTCTCTATGCGATTGTTATTCTTCAATAGTCTTCACTCCAGAGAAAGCCCAGCCTTGTGTGACTGGACGCAGGTCCCTGTGTAGAGAAACATACTCTAGTGTTTCATAGGAATGGGAGCCAGAGTCACAGAGGCTGTGTTTCTTCTGAAAGATCCATGTCCCAGAATCAAACTATAGAAATTCTTTAAGCATTTCTTTTGCCAGCAGTCTACATTAGGTAGCTGCTGCAGTGGCCTGTCCGTACCATTCTGAGGGGCTTTGGAGATTTCTGAGGTTTACTCCTAGTCCTGAGGAGTAAAGGGGAGGCCAGGAAAGTCTTAGTCCCGCCTCATCTGCAGAGCTACCTGGGGTATCAACATGTACCCTACCCTCCTCAGTTTCCGAGATGGAATATTACAAAATCAGGAATTCTAAATGTAGCTGTGGTCTGTCAACAGGGCATGGAAGTGATTCCATTTCCTCTGTCCATTTTAGTTCTGTCCTTTAGGATAATTAACTATTCTTAAACTATATTTTCAAGGTTTTAGTACTTTTTCTTAAACTCCTGTTGAAATGATGGTGAAGATACTGTGCAATGATGTATTTTATATAAATGTGAATGTGATAAAGAAATGTTCCATTGTTAATTTTTTTCCCAGTAAAACTGGCAATTTGGGAAGCATCTCTGGATAAATTTACTGAATCTATTCAGTCAATTCCTGAGGTAATTACATCAATTTTATGCTTATTCAAGGATTGATTTTTATATGGAAAAAATATGAATTTCCCAATATAACAATATAGAGTTGTCCCTCAGTATCCATGGGAGATTGTTCCAAGACCCCTGTGGATACCAGCATCTACTGGTGCTCAAGTCCCTGATAATCACATTTGCATATAAGCTATGCATATGCTCCTGTGTACTTTCAACCATCTCTAGATAATACCTAATATAATGTAAATGCTATGTAAATAGCTGTCATACTGTATTGCTTAGGAAATAATAACAAGAAAAAACAGTTTGTACATGTTCAGTACAGATGCAACCATCCTTTTTTCTCTACATACTGTCAGACTGCAATTGGTTGAATCTGTGGTTGCAGAACTTACAGAGGGCTGATTGTTAAGGAGTACGTAATTATAAACAATAAGAAAGCTACTTACTGAACTTATGCAAACTAGAACACCCAGTTACATATAAAATGACAAAATAAGAAATTTCATATTGATTAGTTTTTGCTTTTTAAAACTTCAAATTGGTTTCCTCTGTTGGTGCAATATACTTTTTTAAATTATTAATATAATTGAGATGGGGTCTGGCCATGTTGCGCTGGCTGGTCTCAATAGTTTTTACTTTTTAAAACTTCAAATTGGTGTCCTCTGTTGGTGCAATATACTTTTTTAAATTATTAATATAATCAGATGGGATCTGGCCATGTTGCCCAGGCTGGTCTCAAACTCCTGGGCTCAAGTGATCCTCCCGCCTCAGCCTCCCAGAGTGCTGGCATTATAGGCCATGAGCCGCTGTGCCCATCAGTTGCAGTATTTCTTAATGTAACTGGATTAAAGAAAAGAGTGAAATGTTTCCTCTCTAAGAAAGGAAATTATGACTACTTTTCATGACCTAAGAAAGTGTTTTGCTAAATTGTGAGAAAAATCATGACGTGAAAATACATGTGAAGTTATATTAGAATTTGAGTATACCTTAAAAATCATTTTTATGGTAGTTAACCGTGTCTTTATTGTGAACGAGTAATCTAATTATACTTCGGAAAGGAGGCCCTGCTTTTCCACTAAGAGATTAGGAATGTATGTATCATATGAAATGCTGATGAGAAGGGAAATGAAAAGGAATATACTATTTCTACCTAATAAAATTTAAAATGTCAAGGTGATTTAAGACATAAATCTGGGAGCCAGCCATCCTAAAAAATATTTACATAGGATCAAAATTTTGCCACTTCATATTTTGCCCTGTTGACCTCATACTTACTAGAAAGAGAGATACATGGCTTTTTGGTTTTTCGATTCCCTCCCAAATAGGCTTTAAAAGCTGGGAAGAAACTGAAACTGTCTCATGAAGAAGTTATGCAGAAGATGGGTGAACTCTTTGCCCTAAGGTAAAACTTTTCTCTCTAAATAAAATATTTCATCTATTTAACGGTCTCAAGAAAATGTTCCCATCATTCTGTGGTAAAGAACAAACATTTACACCTTTTTGAGAATTGCAGCTCTTTTCAGTTCATTGATTATGAGCAGGGAGATCTCTTACCCCATTAGAAGTAGCTGGGCTATGTTAAGACAGGACTGAAGGAAATCATGCATGTGCAAAAGAGATCACAATTCATTTACATTAAACCCACATTATAGAGCGTGGTGGATGTTCTTTGAAGGTAGAAAGATACATTTCTGAATTTGGTTAATGGGAATTCTCTGTAAAGATATGTCACTGCATCATAATGCTAAATAGATCTAATTGCTACCGAAAAGTTTTTTTGAATCTGAGACCCCAGGATGCCACAGAAGAGAAAAACTGCTGCCCATTCAACTATGACAATACGTTTTTTAATCAGAGAATTAAAATTTTACATTTAATGAAATAGCTTTTAGTCTTGGTTGGATGTAGATTAACTCACATCGCCTCCTGGGCATATATGCAAAGGAAAGCATAAGAAAGTCCATTATTTAAGGCAAAGGCAAGTAAGTGTCACCCGCCACCTGTCAGACACCATTCATTTTAAGATGCCTCGAGATTTAAAAAGGGACTATGTCTAAAAACTGATGAATCATTTTAAGTAAGTGTCTGGAAAGGTTTTCAGTTTATTTTATTCTTGTAGCTGTCCTAGAATTTATGGAATGAAACGTCCTGATGTTGGTGTTTTCCTCACAGGCAGCATTGTCCGGTTTATCCCTCTAGCATATGGAATGAGTTATCAGAGCTCATTGCGAATGTTCACCCAAGACCTGTTTTTCCACGTTCTCCTTGGACGCTCTACCTGGAGAGCAGAAGTGGTCAAGGGTTTCATTGTCTGTGTATCTCTCATAGCTCAGGACCTCTAGTTCAGGGTACCAACAAAAAGCAAAAAACCTCCTGCCTCACCCTCCCGAGTAGCTGGGACCACAGCAGTGCACCACCACAACCGGCTAATTTTTTAAATTATTTGTAGAGACAGGGTTTCCCTGTGTTGCCCAGGCTTGTCTCAAACCCCTGCTCAATCCATCAGGAGCATCCTGCAGCAGATCTAAAGCCTCACATTCTCTGAGAAGTAGGGTAGAGAGATGCTTCTCTCCTGTTCTCTTGGTAATGCAGGCAGAATTTGACACAGTGAATTATAATATCCAAACTGAATAGTTAGGATAAAATATACATAGGTTTGTGAATAGTTTCTATAAAGGCTTACTTTTATCCTGTTTTCTTACCTGTACAATAAAAATACTTATGTGTTAATATAAGGACTATAATAGATCTGTGAAAATAAACATGGCAAATTATATTAGGTTAAAAAGTCTAAATTTATATAGGGTATGATCCCATTTGTGCAAGCAAATAAAAATATTCATGTTTATCTTTATATACATACATAATGTACACATGTTTGCTTGCACACACATGCATGCATGAATACAGAAAGATCTGGAAGGACACAGCAAAGTGTCTCTACAGGCCTGTCCTTGGGGAGAATAAAAGATTTGAGCTGTGTGGTAGCATAAGAGGGCCTACCACTATTTTTTTTTAATCTTCCTCTAGGGTAGTTTCCTTTTTTTTTTTTAATCGTGAATAAGTAGGTATGTTTTACTTTTTTTTTTTTTAAGACAGGGTCTCACCTTATCACCCAGACTAGAGTACAGTGGCACAATCATAGCTCACTGAAGCCTTGATCTCCCAGGCTCAGGCAGTCCTCCTGCCTCACCTCCCAAGTAGCTGGGACCACAGCAGTGCACCACCACACCCAGCTAATTTGTTAAATTATTTGTAGAGACAGGGTTTCCCTGTGTTGCCCAGGCTGGTCTCAAACCCCTGCTCAAGCAGTCCTCCTCTCTTGGCCTCCCAAAGTGCTGGGATTACAAGCATGAGCTACTGCTATATCAGTTTATATGTTACTTTTATAACTTAGATTTTTATTTAGTTAAAAATTTAAAAGTAAGCGTAAGACCAAGCACGGTGGCTCACACCTGTAATCCCAGCACTTTGGGAGGCTGAGACAGGTGGATTTCTTGAGGCCAGGAGCTTGTGACCAGCCTGGCTAACATGATGAAACCCTGTCTCCACTAAAAACACAAAAATTAGCCAGGCATGGTGGTGTGCACCTCTAATCCCAGCTTCATGGGAGGCTGAAGCACAAGAATTGCTTGAACCCAGGAGGCGGAGGTTACGAGCCAAGATCATGCCACTGTACTCCACCCTGGGAGACAGCAAGATTCTGTCACAAAAAAAAAAAAAAAAAAAAAGCCGGGCATGGTGGCTCACTCCTATAATCCCAGCACTTTGGGAGACGGGGGTGGCAGATCATCTGAGGTCGGGCGTTCGAGACCAGCCTGAGCAACACGGAGAAACCCCATCTCTACTAAAACTATAAAATCAGCCAGGCCTGGTGGTACATGCCTGTAATCCCAGCTACTACTTGGGAGGCTGAGGCAGGAGAATTGTTTGGAGACCAGGAACTCCTGACCTTGTGATCCGCCCATCTCAGTCTCCCAAAGTATTGGGATTACAGGCGTGAGCCCCTGCGCCTGGCCAAGAGCCTCTCTCTTACAAAAAAAAAAAAAAGGTTTTCAAAAAGCACCATGTAAATATTAAATATAATAGAAACAATGATTTTTAATTCAAGATAAATAAAAAGTTGTAATTTTCCCTTTTTTAAAGGCACCGTATAAACTTGAGTTCAGACTTCTTGATTACTCCTGATTTCTACTGGGACAGAGAAAACCTGGAAGAGCTTTATGATAAAACATGTCAATTCCTTAGCATTGGCCGAAGGGTTAAGGTATGTATGTACTTTTACACTTTATCTTAGCCAAAAGGCGGAGAAGTGATGTATTTTGTACTTTTAATGGGAGAAAAAGACACATTGTTGCCTATAAATTAAGTGAATATGTTTAACTGCTTTCAGGGAAATAATCTTGTTTGACTTCCACTCAAATCTCTTTATATTTCCCCTTTTTGTCCTCTGTACAGTCACTTTTCAGTTCTTTACGTCAAAGGATCTTCTGATTTTAGCTTCACAGACTTTAAGGTCGATGAATAAGATGAGAATTTGGAAACCTAAAAGTCCATTAGGAAGTTCTTACCAAGTTTCAAGCAAGAGTTCCTGACTGCTCCTGATCTAGGCCTTGGAGAAGGAAGAATAAAGGACGGATGACTGAGTTTTGCCTGGAGGTGACAAGTAGAAAGGTGGCAAAACAATGAGAGGTCAGAGAGGGGAGGTGACAGACTAAATCGGAGATATGCTGAGATTAGAGGAGCAACAGGATAATCCAATTAGCTCTGTCATGCAGGCATATAGAGGGGCAGAAGCAAAGTCGAGAAAAGAGATGTGTATCAAGGTATAGTGATGGGGCCAGGTGCTGTGCCTCATGCCTGTAATCCCAGCGCTTTGGAAGGTCGAGGCAGGCAGATCACCTGAGGTCAGGAGTTCAAGACTAGCCTGGACAACATGGTGAAAGCCTGTCTCTACTAAAAATACAAAAATTAGCCAGGCATGGTGGTACTGAAGGAGGCTGAAGCAGGAGAATCACTTGAACCCAGGAGATGGAGCTGAGGTCGTGCCACTGCACTCCAGCCTGGGTGACAGCATGAGACTCTGTCTCAAAAAATAAAAAAAAAAATGAAAAGACAAAATGTTTTATCGCCACACCTTCTCCCTCATGCCACCCTGTACAGTCACACCACCTTCCCCTCCCCGGACTGTCCCTAACTCCTGGCAGAGTCATGTCTTCTCCATCTCCATAATTTTATCATTTTGAGGATGTTATAGAGTCATACAGTATGTGACTTTTTAGCTGGCTTTTCTCACTGACCATAATGCCCTCAACTTGGATCCATGCAGGTTGTGACTCGTATCAATTCCTGTCTTCCTGTGGCTCCTGAAACGTTTTTCGGTATTTCATTTTGATGTTATTTTTTAGTATGTCTTTGCATACATATTTAGTAGTTGCTCTGGTTATTCCATCATATATATAACTTACTACATGCTACTGATTTCAACATCTTGCAGATTAAATGAAGTATAGAATCTTTATTTCCCTAATGGATGATTGGATGCAGAAAAGAAAACCCTTACTTCTTTTATATTCCTTTATGCTTTCCTGTTTATAATGTAGTCTTAACTGTTCTTCTGCAGACAGAGAAACCTTCATCAGATAATGTTATAATTTTTGCTTCACCCATAAAATATAACTTAGAAAACTGAGAAAAGTCTGTTGTATGTACCCATGTTTTTATTCTTTGTTTTTTCCTTCTGATCTTAAGATTTCTTTACTGTTTTGTGTGTGTGTGTGTATGTTTTCAAGAACTTTATTTAGCTATTCTTTTAAAGTAAGTCTAGTGAGACAGATTTTCTTAGTTTGTCTTCATCTGAGAATGTCTTAATTTTCTCTTCATTCCTGAAGAATATTTTCCTAGAAATAGGATTCTGGGTGGACAGTTTTCTTTCTTTCAGCACCTGAAAAATGCTGTGTCACTTCCTTCTGACCCCCAGGGTTTCTGATGGGAAATCTGCCATAATTCTATGACATGTATGTTTTAATCTTTTATTATAATTTCACAAGTCTTTGAGGCTCTGTTCACTTCTTCTGCAGTATATTTTCTCTCTGTTAAGATTGGGTAATTTCCTCTGTCTGATCTTCTAGTTAATTGATTCTTTCCTCTGTTACTTTCATTTTGCTGCCCATTATTGAGTTTTTTATTTTATTCATTGTATTTTTCTGTTCTAAAATTTCCATGTTTTCTTCTTTGTATCTTGTTTCTTTGCAGAGACTCCCTGCTTTTTCATTTGTTTCAAGTGTGTTCAGAATTGCTTGTTGAATCATGTATATGATAGTTACTTTAAAATCATCTGATAATTCTAACATCACATACCTCTTGATGTTGGTATCTACTGATTGTCTTTTCTTATTCCAACTAATTTTAATACCTCCAATTTCTCTTATCGCCTCAAGTGTTCTGGCTTGATATACAAAGTCCTTTCTATTGTATCCGTTTTTCAATCATATTTCCTACCAAATCCCCACATTAACCTTGTATCTCATCAAAAATAAATGATTAGCCTGGGAAACAGTGAGACCTCATTTCTACTGAACAGTTTTTTTTTTTGTTTTTTTTTTAATTAGCCAGGTATAATGACAAGTGCCTGTAGTCCCAGCTACCTGGGAGGCTAAGGCAGGAGGATTGCTTTAGTCCAGAAATTTGAAGCTACAGTGAGCCATGATCATACCACTACACCCCAGTCTAGGCAACAGCAAGACTCTGTCTCAGAAAAATTAAAGATTTATAATTTCAAAGACCATGGTTTGTTGAATGCCACAGTCACTTCAGCATCTGCATTTTTTTTTTTCTCTAAGCTAGACACCACCCTTTTCAAAACCACATCAAAGGTATCTGCAGTTGTCACTGATCTGGGTACCACCTGTTCCTCTGTAGGTGTCTTCCAGCACAGGACAGTAGAGGTCATCACCACTGGTCAGGGCAGGAAAACCAAGCTATGTTGCTTTTAGCTGACACAGAAAGATTGATTAGTGATGGTTTAAGAATCAGATTCAGTGGACTTCCATCAGCATAGTTTTAGATACCAAAGGTCTAATTAGACACTGATTTGACAGTTCAATTGTCTCGTCAGATATGAAAAGCACGGACTTTCCTGGTTGTCGACTGTACACACAGGCAGAACTAGAGGAGGTAAGGGAGGGATACTAAAAGCTTTACACAGATGAGGTATATATTGTGATTGTGTGAGCTACTGCTGTGTAACAAATTACCCCAAAACTTGGTGGACTGAAACACCACTTACTGGCTGGATGCAGTGGCTCAAGCCTGTAACCCTGGCACTTTGGGAGGCCGAGGCAGGCAGATCATTTAAGGCCAGGAGTTCAAGACCAGCCTGGCCAACACGGTGAAACCCTGTTTCTACTAAAAATACAAAAATTAGTCTTGCATGGTGATGCACAGCTGTAGTCCCAAGTAGCTGGGAAGCTACTCGGGAGGTTGGGGCACAAGAATCATGTGAACCCAGGAGGCAGAGGTTACAATGAGCTGAGATTGCACCTTTGCACTCCAGCGTGGATGATAGAATGAGACTCCATCTCAAAAATAATAAAAAGAAACACCACTTAATATTTCAGTTTTTGTGGGTCAGTAATTGGTGTGGTTTAGCTGGGTCCTCTGACTCTGCATTTCTCACAAGGCTGCAGTCATCTCAAGGATTCACTTCCTAGTTTAGTTGTGGTTATTGGCTGGACTTGGCTCCTCTCAGGCTATTAGATTGAGGCCTCAGTTTCTCATAAGCTGTTGTCTAGAGCCCTCCCGCAGCTCCTTGCCACAGAGGCTTCTCCATAGAGCATCTCACAGCATGGCAGCGTGCTTCATCAGAATGAGCAAGTAGGGGAGTGATAAGGTTTGCATCTGTGTCCCTGCCTAAATCTTCTGTTGAATTGTAATGTCCCATGTTAAAGGTGGGTCCTGGTCAGGGAGTGACTGGATCAAAAGTTAGATTTCTCATAAGTGGTTTAACACCATCCACTTGGTGCTGTTCTCATGATAGTTAAGGTTGTTTGAAAATTTGTAGCACCTGCATCTCCCCTTGCTTGCGCTCTCTTGCTTCTGCCATGTAAGCTACCTGCTCTCCCTTCACCTTCCACCATGACTGTAAGTTTCTAGAAGCTTCCTCAGAAGCCAAGCACATGCTAGCATCATGCTCCCTGTACAGCCTGCAGAAGCGTGAGCCCATTAGGCCTCTTTTCTTTATAAATTACCCAGTCTGGGGTATTTCTGTATAGCAATGAGAGAATGGACTAATAATGAGAGCAAGAGGGCTCTCATTGAGGGCATGGTGGTGGATGCCTGTAATCTCAGCCATTTAGGAGGCTGAGGCAGGAAAACTGCTTAAACCCTGGGGGAGCGGAGGTTGCAGTGAGCCGAGCAGGAAGAGAAGGCTAGTAAAACAGAAGTCACAGTCTTTTGCAGCCTAATCACACAGGTGACATCCCATCACTTTTGCTGTGCTCTCTTTGTTAAAAGCAAGTTAGGGCCAGGTACAGTGGTTCATGCCTGTAATTCTAGCCCTTTGGGAGGCTGAGATGGGAGGATCACTTGCGGCCAGGAGTTTGAAACCAGCCTGGTCAACATAGTGATACCCCATCTCTTTAAAAAAATAAAAATAAAAGTAAATTTTTTTTTTTTTTGAGACGGAGTTTCGCTCTTGTTACCCAGGCTGGAGTGCAATGGCGCGATCTTGGCTCACCGCAACTCTGCCTCCTGGGTTCAGGCAATTCTCCTGCCTCAGCCTCCCGAGTAGCTGGGATTACAGGCATGCGCCACCATGCCCCGCTAATTTTTTTTTTGTATTTTTAGTAGAGACGGGGTTTCACCACACTGACCAGGATGGTCTCGATCTCTCGACCTCGTGATCCACCCGTCTCGGCCTCCCAAAGTGCTGGGATTACAGGCTTGAGCCACCGGTAAATTTTTTTTTAAAGCAAGTTATGGCCAGGCATATAATCCCAGAACTTTGGGAAGCCAAGTTGGGTGGATTACCTGAGGTTAGGAGTTCAAGAACAGCCTGGCTAACATGATAAAACCCTGTCTCTACTAAAAATACAAAATTAGCTGGGCATGGTGGTGGATGCCTGTAATCTCAGCCATTTAGGAGGCTGAGGCAGGAAAACTGCTTAAACCCTGGGGGAGCAGAGGTTGCAGTGAGCCGAGATCGTGCCACATCACTCCAGCCTGGGTGAAACAGTGAAACTCCATCATAAAAAGAAAAAAAGCAAGTTATTAGACCCAGCCTACTCTTGAGGGCAGTGGATTACACACAAGTGAACAACCAGGAGGTAGGGAGTCTTTGGGCATCATCTTAGGGATCTACCACAGTGGTTTTGAAAAAGGAGAACATTCTAGAAGCCTACTTTATGACCACTGACCCACATGATCCTCATACTACCAATTACTTTACTAGTTAGTTGACAGCTTCAGGTCGTAAAGATGGTGGAACCATTGCTGATCTCGTGTTCAGAATCGTCAGCAAGCCAAATGCCACTGCTCATGGCTTGGACAAGAACATTAATGCCAAAATTAATGTTCTAATCTTTGACCCCAATGGCATTTTTTATCTGTCCATTCTCAGTGTTCAATATGGAATTACTGAAATCATGTCTACAACTAAGGATTCCCACCTGAGTGAAGGATACCTTGACAACTAAGTGGTCACCTGTTTCATGGCTAAGATCAATGGCAGGTATCGAAAGGATGCCCATGAGAACAGGCAGGCTGCCCAGGCCCCTTCTGCCTCTACTGAATGTCCTCTTCATTCTGGTATTGAGGCCAGTTTGAGATTGAGTCTCCCCATGACAGGTTCACATCTATACCTCTGTGCACATGAGCAGCTGGAAAAATCTAAAGCCACCCCAAGTCCCTGTGGAGAAAGCCATAAGCAACGTCAGCTGAACACATCATCAGTGCTTCACGGGTGGCTCTATATCCCTAAGATTTAAAATCTCCTGTAGGGCCAGACGTGGTGGCTCATGCCTATAATCCCAGCACTTTGGGAGGCCAAGGCGGGCGGATCACTTGAGGCCAGGAGTTCAAGACCAGCCTGGCCAACGTGGTGAAACCCCATCTCTACTAAAAATACAAAAAATTAGCTGGGCGTGGTTGCACATCCCTGTAATCCCAGCTACATGAGGGGCTGAGGCACGAGAGTCACTTGAACATGGTAGGTTAAAGTTGCAGTGAGCTGAGATTATACCACTGCACTCCTGCCTGGGCAACAGAGTGAAACTCATCTCCCAAAAAATAATTAATAAATAAAATTAAGTCTCCTATAAGAAGAACAAAAACTGAATTTATTTACAGGCAGCATGATCTTGTATGTAGAAGACTCTAAAGAATCTACAAAGAAGCTACCAGAACAATGAGTTTATCGAGGTTTCAAGATCAATATATAAAAACAGCTGCCTTTATACTAGCAATACACAATTGGAAAATGAAATTTTAAAAATACTGCTTATAAATAGCACCTGAACCTTGAATTAGGTTTGAATGGAGTGATCCAACTATTCCAGAATAATATGAATCAATTGGAGTAATCTGAACAAGCTAATTGTTCTTTATTTCATTCCCCAGTCTCACTCTGGGACATCTTTTTTGGTGTTAAGTCTTCTGCATGAGTTATGAAGCAACCTAAAAGGTCTCAAACTACACTTCTCAAGAGAGTTTTCTCAGCATCCCGAAGGCAGTTCAGACTCATTGGATTATGTGAAGGTTATTAAGAAGAGCTTCAAAGAGTTAGGCTCAGCATTATGCTGGCATTATACATAATACAAAAGAAAAATAACTGCCTGCAGCCAGCTTTACAGTTTTCCAAGAAAACAGATGGAACAAAGAAAGAGCGATGGTAGTGCTAGGAGAAAGTTGGTCCTTGCTTCCCCCTGCAAAGGACAAAAGAAAGTCTTGAGAAAGTAGGGGTGAGTAGGCATAAGACGTGGTAAAAAGTTGAGGGCAGAGGTCCAGATGCAGAGGGCAGTTCCACAAGCGTTATGGGACAGAAAGTAGTTGGCAGTGGATCCCTCACTCCATTTTCTCACATCAGTGTCCCCAAAGTCCTGTCATCGAGGCTTCTCTCCCGATGCCATGTACTCCACGAGCACTCGTTTGTTGTCATGACTTCTAGTCCCACCTTCCCCTGGTGACTTTCAAATGTCTCTCTAATCCCAGTCTCTCATTTGCCTTCCAGACGTTTCCAGTTGCCTCCTCAATCTCACATATCTTCCTCATTTACATATCTCATAGCATCCTTTTAAAAATTGTGTGTCCACCATTTCCTACTAGAATGTAAGCCCCATGAGATCAGAGACCATGATTATTTTCTTGCCAGTTCTTGGCAAAGGCCTTACATACAGTATGTCCTCGAAAACATTTGCAGAATTAGTCAGTGATTACGATTGCAGAATGAAACTCATGGTATTCCCCCCATGAAAATGTTAAACCTTTTCTGTTCTCTATTTCAGCTCATAGAAGGACCTGCTAGCCTCACCTATTTAGTCATTCAACTAGAAACTTAAAAGTCATCTGGGTGTCCTTTTTCTCCTTCACCCTCCACATCCACTTAAACATTCTTTATTTTCCTCTAAGTATCATAGATTCATTAGCAAACATTTATTGAAAGCCTATGTGAGAGGCCCTGGGCTAGTGAAACAGAGGCGTATCATGTGACTCCTGCCTTTGGCACCTATTAATGTTCATCCCCACAGCCCCTCACCTTCCTTTCCTACCTGGTCTTATCTAATTCCTTCTTCACTGTGTCGCCAGACTGGACCTTTTTCCAGTCTCTGCACCCTTTGGCTGGAAGGCAGAGAGAGATGTCTATTTCACCATTCTGTCTTCTCTGCCCAGCACAGTACAGTAAATGTCATACTTCCAGATTGAACAGAGGCCTCCCAGTTACCTGCAGAATGAAGTTCAGATATTCTAGCATGACAGACTAATTGCTGCTGTAACAACTTTCACAAACCTAGTGGCTTAACAGAAACTGTTCTGTAGGTGGCATGACCTCAAGTTAAGGTGTGATTCCCCTTTAGAGACTCTGGGTGGAATCCATTCCTCACCTTTTCCAGTGACTGGAGACCACCCACATTCCTTGTTCATAGCCCCTTCCTCCATCTAGCAAAGGCCAGTGGAATCCTCATATTGTATCATTCTGAACCCATTTCCACTTTTAAGGACTCCTGGGATTGCACTGGGCTTTTGGGCTTTCCCAGATAATTTGCTGTTATCTCCCCATCTTAAGATCTGCTAATAATACTTACCTGACAGAGGAGATACCATGATCACAAAGGTGGTTTTCCCAGGGTGAGGCTTATCCATTGCCCTCCAGATGTGCTGACCCCTGTGATTTCCCTTTTTCTATATTAAAATTTTTTTTAAAAAAAGATCAGCTAATTAATAACCTTAATTTCTTATACAGTAATCTTAATTCTCCTTTACCACATTATATTCACAGGTTCCAAGAAGTAGGACATAAGTATCTTTGGGGTGTGGTACACAGTACCTCTCACAATCTGGTACTAACTTACCTTCTTTTTTTTTTTGACACGGAGTTTCCCTCTTGGCACCCAGGCTGGAGTGCAATGGCCTGGTCTTGGCTCACTGCAAACACCGCCTCCCAGGTTCTAGCGATTCTCCTGCCTCATCCTCCCAAGTATCTGAGATTACAGGCACCTGCCACCACACCCACCTAATTTTTGCTTTTTTAGTAGAGACAGGGTTTCACCATGTTGGCCAGGCTGGTCTTGAACTCCTGACCTCAGGTGACCCACCTGCCTTGGCCTGTCAAAGTGCTGGGATTACAGGTGTGAGCCACTGCCCCTGGCTAACTTACCTTCTTAACCTTACTTCCAAGCACTTCTAGGTTGACCACAATCTAGCTATGCTTGTCTCTATGCTGTTTGCTATGCTTGAAATGCTCCCTTCATGCCCCCATCCCTCCCACCTTTTCTTCGTGTCTGCTGCCTTTTAAAGCCTAATTCGGACAGGTGCGATGGCTCATGCCTGTAATCATAGCACTTTGGGAGGCTGATGTGGGCAGATCATGAGGTCAGAAGAGCAAGACCATCCTGGCTAACATGGTGAAACCCCATCTCTACTAAAAATACAAAAAATTAGCCAGGCATGGTGGCACGTACCTGTCCCAGCTACCCAGGAGGCTGAGGCAGGAGAACTCCTTGAACCTGGGAGGCAAGGGTTGCAGTGAGCCACGACTGCACCACTGCACTCCAGCCTGGACAACAGTGCAAGACTCCATCTCAGGAAAAAAAAAAAAAAAAAAAAAAAAGCCTAATTCACATTGCCTACCTCTGTGAAGCCTCTCCTGTTTTTTCTTTGTTCCCTTACCTGCAAGCACAGAGCATACAGGCCTCTATACTTTTTAAATGAAATAGAAACCATGCCATAGTGGTAGGAACTCTTGCTTGCACTTTTCCGTGTGTGATCAGACGCATGGGTTAAGTGAGGTTCGAAGCCAAGTTGTTAGACTTAGTAGGACACTTGGAGTGTTTAGGAGAGCTGTGGTAATATAAACAAACTCTAAGGAATAAGTTGGGTAATGTGGTGCAGGAAGAAAACATTGCCTGTTCTTTGCCTAAATCGAAAGAAAATGGAAAAGGGCTCAATCAGTAGTTTGAAAAGAAAAGCAAGCTTAAAGATGAACATTAAAGACCAAGATCAAGCAGCCAATATAATCAGACATTAAGAAAGGGCAAGAGGAAAAGAAAAGAGGAAGGGGAAAGAAAGAGGCATGCTTTAGACATTTATACAGATTAGAAATTACAGAGTGACTGAGATCTGGAAATAGGGGCAAATGCTGATGAGTGTGGTTCAGTGAGTTAACCCTGTGGTTCCCTAAGGCAGGTTTTGTTTTCTTTTTTGGAGACAGGATCTCACTTTGTCACCCAAGGCTGGAGTGCAGTGATGCAATCTTGGCTCACTGCAGCCTTGACCTCCTGAGCTCAAGCGATCCTCCCACCTCAGCTCCCCCACCCCCAAGTAACTGGGACTTACAGGCATGTGCCACCATGCCTGGCTAATTTTTTTGTAGAGACGTGTGTTGCACAGGCTGGTCTCAAACTCCTGAGCTCAGGTGATTCTCCTGCCTCAGCCTCCCAAAGTACTAGGAGTACAGGCATAAGCCACCGAGCCCAGCGTAGTAACGCAGTTTAATGCTACGTGCAAAAGTCTTAACAGGGTGAACGAACACGTACCTGTGATTCGTCTCTTAATGTTCACTGACCAACCTGAAACTTCAGCGTACCCCATGAGACAAACTATTTTAAAATTTTGCTTCCAGGATTTCTAATTTCCAGATGCAGGTGATATATAGAGATATTAGGTATATATGTAACAGTTGTCACATCCAAGTTTTGAATTCAGAAACGTTTATTTTCTTTGAACCCCCACAGCCAGCTCGTCTTGAGGCATCACAATTTAAAACTGTTGCAGTTCAGTTAAAACCAACGCCATCTAGTGGTGTGTGTGCGCAGCAAGTCAAATGTCAAGCATGGGTTTTGTAGTAGAAATTATCTTTAGGTCTTGCTAAAAAAAATTATGTTTCAAGTTTGCCTTTTTTAACTGCTAAAAAGGGCAGCCACTAAAAACTAGGACTCCAAAACTGTATTTTTAGTTCTTCCATCAAAATCTTACAAAGAGCTTCAGTATGCAAAGTATTTTTTGCAGTTAAATCTGTGCATTACAAAATGTCTCTGGATGGATTCACAAGAAACTGATAACGTTGCTGCCTGCCTTTGGGGAGAGGACTGAGGAGCAAGATTTTTTTCACTGTACAGTTGTAGAATTCTTATGTGTATGACCGTATTGAATTGTTTAAATATAAACATGTTACTAAAGTTTTTCTTACACAGGTCATGAATGAAAAACTTCAACACTGCATGGAACTAACAGATCTAATGCGGAATCACCTGAATGAGAAGAGGGCACTCCGCTTGGAGTGGATGATTGTCATCCTCATTACCATAGAGGTAAGATGGAAATGCTGTGTACCGTAATGTTCCCCTCTTCACAAATACCGGGGCTATGCTAATAAGATAGTTTGAGATAGAAAATTATTAGCAGGAAGAGGCTTTGTTACCATTACTATTTGGAAGTTTCAAATGATTGTTATTTTGCAAATGCACCGATAGTAAATTTTGAAAAGGTTCCACTTTTTAAAATGTTAGAGTAGACCTCAAGGTTCTACATTTTTAAAGACAGCATTTGGAGAAAGTTCTAGTTGTAAATTTATAATATACAGCCCAACATCAAGTCAAACACCTGTGCCTCCAGTTCATAGCCTGCCATGTATTTACCTTATCAGGAACTCAAGTATTTACCTTATCAGGAACATTTCTCATTGGAAGTCATTGTAGTTTGTACCCATAATTTGCCTGTCATGAAATTAGTAATTCTCACTTTTTATCCTAAGGTAATGTTTGAGCTGGGACGAGTATTTTTCTGATCAAGTGAAACCAAAGTGTCACTGCAAGAGATGAATTCAAGTTCTACAATCAAAAAATAAATGTTTGACCAGGTGCAGCAGTTCATGCCTGTAATCCCAGCACTTTGGGAGGACGAGGCAGGTGGATCATTTTAAGTCAGTTCAAGACAAGCCTGGCCAACACGGTGAAACCCCGTCTCTACTAAAAATACAACAAAAAAAAAATAGGCACGCCCGTGACCTCAACTACTCAGGAGGCTGAAAAATCTCTTGAACCCAGGAGGAAGAGGTTGGAGTGAGTTGAGATCACGCCACTGCACTCCAGCCTGGGTGACAGAGCGAGACTGTCTCAAAAGTAAAAAATAAACGTATGTTCACTACTCGATCACTTATTTAATAAGCATTTTTTAAATCAAGAAATTGTTTCAGCCCCCGATATATTGTGAATAAAATATGAAGAATCTCGTGTTTGCTTCTACATCACTGACAATTCAAAAAGGAAAATATTTCAGTTAAGAACTTTGGAAAACCTTAGCATCTAGAAATCTTGGTAAATCTTAGCAGACGCTTCTTAAAGCCAAAGGGCTTAGATTTTAGACCACATCTTAACCTATCCCCAAGGAACAGGTTAATGGCCCTGGCTAAGAGAACCATACAGGAACTCAAGTGTTGACATCAATATATAAAATAAGACAGGCTTCTGATGGCAGAAATGAATCTTAAATACCTATTTTAGATGGTATGATTTGACTATGGCTGTTCACTGGCACCTTTTGTCAGTCAATGCTTTTTCCTTTCACCAAGTCAGTCACAATATTCTTCCCACAGACGTTTGTTTCACACGTATTCTGGGGAAATTTAAAAAATAACAAGCACAAAGAATCTAAATATCTATGTATTTACCTCCTTGGGTTGACAGTATTTTTTTAAAAATCAACTCTTTATCTACATTGCCTTATTTATAAGCATAACCGCCCATGCCCCACTACTACAGTCCTAGCCAACTCTTTTTCAGGCATATCCTTTCGTTTTGCAACTCACTTAACTGCTACAGTGTTATACCAAAAGAGTACATTCATCTGTACTAACTGATGGACACATATTTGCAATAACAGTGCTAAGATAAACATGTTATCTTCCGGCAAGAGTTCTTCAGTAGCTGTCTTCCATTTGAAGTACCTGTATGCCAAGAGTACCCAAAAAAACTCCAAGGAGAATATAGGTATAGATTTGCTTTCTAGGATGGGCACGGTGCCTCACACCTGTAATCCCGGCACTTTGGGAGGCCAGGGTGGGAGCACTGCTTGAGCCCTGTGACACACTCAAAATAATTTAAAAACTGCTTTCTAGATCAAGTTCCTTCTGATTTTCATAAAATTAACAAACTTGGTACACACCTGCAGTGTATCCTGTTCTTCCCATCTTCCCTTATCACACTTACACAAGACAGACAACTCTCACCCATCCTCAATACTTTGGTCCACTATATTCAATAACCTTTAAAAATACATTAAACCTATGTTTCAACATTTTTGGGGAACCACACAAAAGGACAATTTGAAAGATTGGTAAATGCAAACTTTAATTGAAGCCATTATGTCTTCTCCCATTTTTTAGGAAATACACTTCCAATAAAATTTTACTCCAAGTGTCAATTTATACAATTTGCTGTTCTGATCAACTAATTAGTAGAAACAATGTGAAATAATCCAGAAAACACCATGAACATTTGGTGCCTTATGGCTACAGTATATTAAACATTTCAAGTTATATAAAAAACTTACAAGAAATGAAAAGATTATCAAGAGATTCATAAACATTTATTAGCATAAAGTTTTGTAGAGGAAATGTATCACAAATACATTTTCAAGAGGAAAAACATTTGCATAGTTCGCCTATGTTTAAATGGATTATAGTGGACATTAGCTCAATACACTATTACAATGCACTAAATTACAAAGGTTTTTCTTAAAAGTGATAAAACAGCTTATTTTAAAATACCAGTATTTACAATACGCTGGCAATTACATCTTTTTCAACTAATTTTATGATGTAAAACTTCAACTTAGGAAAGTTTAAAGAATTGTTTTAGTTGTAATGTAAGTAAAAACTTACTTTCAGGCCGGGCACAGTGGCTCACACCTGTCATCCCAGCACTTTGGGAGACTGAGGCGGGCATATCATCTTAGGTCAAGAGTTCAAAACTAGCCTGACCAATATAGTGAAACCCTGTCTTTAAAAAAAAAAAAGTACTTTCTTTTACTTAATAAAGTAAAAACTTTATTAAGATCACCACCTCTCTAAGAACAAAATGACCAACAAATTACACAGTATGTAAAGCCTAAAGTAAGTACATTCACCACTGGCTCCCAAAGTTATCAGAGTGGTATCTAATTTCTATCACAGGAGGGCTCACTGATTAAGACCAGTATGGATTTGAATTCTTGCTTCACCACTAATTCTTGCTGTTACAACCTTGGGCAAATCACTCAACCTCTTCGGCCTCACTTTCCTCATCTGTGAAGTAGGTTTAATTAAACTATCTCATAGGTTACTGTGAGGATTAATGGAGTATCTGTGAACAGGAGAATTTATTATTAACCTATCTCAGAGTTACTGTGAGGATTAACTCTCAGATGAAATGGAAGCTGAATCAAATTCCCAGGATCCATCTTTGAATCTTTAAGAAACATCATAGACCAGGCGCAGTGGCTCACACCTGTAATCCCAGCACTTTGGGAGACCGAGGTGGGTGGATCACGAGGTCAGGAGTTCAAAAGCAGCCTGGACAAGATGGTGACACCCCATCTCTACTAAAAATAAAAAAATTAGCCAGGCGTGGTGGTGGGCGCCTGTAATCCAGGGCTACTCAGGAGGCTGACGTGAGCTGAGACTGCACCACTACACTCCAGCCTGGTCAATAGAGCGAGACTCCATCTCAAAAAAGAAACATCGTAACTCAGACTTTGGAATACAAGGGTCAATTTAAATATAATGCAATCTTTTCACTGTATAAAATGGGTTGGCTCCTCAGTGCAAGCCCACAAAGGCTTTTTTAAACTACACATTTCTGCATATACCAGACAGCAGCAGCCAACAGTTTTTCTGGGGTGCCTTCTTGGATAACCACAGCAGTCAGAAGCAGACTTCTTTTTAAATACATAAAATCAGTATCTTTCTAGTTTTATCATCTTAAAAACAAACTATATTTGTCTATTTGAAATAACTGTCCTGTCTTTCTACTACCTAAAGCAGTTTTTCCAAAGCATCGTCCTCAGACCAACTGCATCAGCAAATACTCCAGACTGTCCATTAATACTACTGACTCCTGAGTTCTACACCACAGTAAATCAGAATGTCTGGGGCTGCAGATAGGAAACATGTTTTTTCTAACTCTTGGGGAGACTCTTAGGTGCTCACTAAACTCTTAAGCAGCACTAACTTAGAATCTATGTATTGGTTTATACTCAGGTTACAGATTTTAAATCATTCATTAGCACTCTTGCTTACTAAGTACTAATCTCAAGTGACTCAGTTCTCCTCTTTCGCCAAACCAATTTCCTCAGACCCTGCTCTATGGAGAGGGAGGGAGAGGGAGAGGGGAAGAGGGAGGGAGAGGGACAGGGAGAGGGGAAGAGGGAGGGAGAGGGACAGGGAGAGGGGGAGGGAAACACCAGGAGAGGGTGATGTGGATCAAAAGTAGAGATAATTTTTCCAAATCCAAATCTACTCTCACTTTCAGCTCTCTCCTCTGGTTCTGAATTGCCATTTTTAAGGAAGGTTTAATGTCACCATACTAAATTCCCTTCCCTTAAAAGAGGGTTAATGAAACAAAAATTTTTAAAGACCACATTTTCACTTCCTCTGTGAAACAAAACGTGGACTTTTAAATGTTTTAAAAACAAAAACTTTCCACATCTCCTAGACTGTTAAAATAATCTGGAAAGCATGCAGCACTCTAAAACCTACTCATTCTTTTTTTCATCCAATTTCATATTTATTTACTAGAAATTAAAATGCACTACTCTAAGCTCTAAGACACAGCGGTTAAGATGCCACATAGGGCCCCTGGCTTTCAAGAAGCTTACATTCCAATGAAGGCAGCAGGAAAACAATCTGCTTATAGACAGATGCTCTATAAAGAAATCTGTAAGAGGCAGGTGGTGTGAAAAGTCAGGAAAATGGAGCAGACTAGTGAAGTTAAAATCTACTTGAGGTTTAGAGGTCAGTTGATTTTAAAAACTGAAAACAGAAGACCCTCTGGTTAAGTGGAAACTTGACTTTCAATCCAGCTTTTTCACACAAGGCTTGGGAAGCTGCTTACTCTAACAATTTTTTTTTTTAATTGCTAATTTAAAAGGATTAACTTGAGTGCCTCTAGGAATCATCAAATTAAAACTAACCAAAATTAATTCCAATAAAATCTAACCCTCTAGCCACAAAACTTTAAATTCAAGGTGTTGATCTTAATTTTAAAAACCTCACATGGTTAGGGTTCTGGTTACCTTAAAGATTTTTGACTCTTAAGCACACTGACGGCAATTTAAGATTAGCTGAAATACTTGGCCGATGGTTCACTACTGAAACCTGATGAACTGGAATCCTCTGATTTTGTGTCTCTTTTCAGATAGGGAAAAGAGTCCTAGCAATCATGCTAAGTCTGACTGGGACCAAAGGGTTTCTTAGGAGCAGCCAGACTTCCGCTGCTAATACTGGGCAAGTCCTGGGCAAACCAGGACTGATCACACTATCTTTGGGGTTGCATTTTAGAAACTGATATTTAAACAGTCACTTTTTCAACTCTGGACTTCGCTGCAACTCTACAGATCTTTAATATGGATCAACTACTAAAAACAAGAACGTTCCCTTCCAATGATCAAAATGACAATTTTCATAAAGGGTGTTAATTTCACACACAGTTTTTATCAATCAGGTGGAAGTAGTAATTCTCCCTATAAATTTTATCATTTTACTTTTAAACATAAAAATCTTGAGCCAAACACTACTTTAAGAACTGTTTAAGAATTCAGATTCACATTTCTTTTAAGAAATAATGCTTCAAAATTACAATGTGTTTTTTTTGTTTTTTTTTTGATGTCTTTAAAGATCGGTTTTGAAATACTGATAGATTTAACAACTTGGACAAATCACTCTCAATCTGGCTGAGTAAAAGAAGCCAGTCTGCAAAGGCTACAGACTATATGATTCCATTTATGTAACATGCTAGAAAAGGTACAACTAAAGCCAGGTGCAGTGGCTCACTCATGTAATACCATCACTTTGGGAGGTCAGGGCACGCAGATCACAAGGTCAGGAGTTCGAAACCAGCCTGGCCAACATGGTGAAACCCAATCTCCACTAAAAATACAAAAAATTAGCCAGGCGAGGTGGCACATCTGGAGGCTGAGGCAGGGAGGCCAGGGAAGAATAATCGCTTAAACCCAGGAGGAAGAGTGAGCTAAGATGACGCCACTGCATGCCAGCCTGGCCAACAAAGCAAGACTCCACTTGAGAAAAAAAAAAAAGTAAAACTACAGTGATTGACAACGGATCATTCATAGCTAGGGGATGGGGTGGAAGCAGCACAGGTCTATAAAAAGACAGCAAAATAAAGTGATAGACCTGGCCTATATTCTCATGATGGTGACTAGACAAATACTATGTTAAAATTCACAGAACTGTATACTGAAAAAACAAAAAAGTCACTTTTACTATATAATTCTAATTTTTTTAAATCAGTGATTATTTCAAAATATATCATTTACTGAGGTACTGTGCTATGCCCCCCTCCATATACTGTTTTATTTTCTACTCACCCGATGCTAGGAGGTAGTAATTATTATCCCTATTTGAGGAAAAGGAAAACTTGTGGCTCTGAGGTTAAGTAACATGCCCAAGCCATACAGTCTAAGGGATGGACCATAATTCTAACACAGATCTGATTCCAAAGGCTATATTCTCAACCACTACAAACCACTACTCTCTCCCCCGACTGTTCATAAATAACCAACCACTCTGTCCCTCCTAATGACATTATTAGGAGGCTATTAAGTTTCCTAATTCTATTCTGAACTCAATACGTTACTGATAACGTGAAAACAGGGAGAGAAACATGATTCTAGAGCAGTGATGTCCAACTGAACTTTTCTCCAATAGTAGAAATGTTTTGTAACAGGGAGAGAAACATGATTCTAGAGAGCAATGATGTCCAACTGAACTTTTCTCCAATAATAGAAATGTTTTGTATTATCTGTGCTGTCCAATATGGTAGCCTCTAGCAATAGGTGGCTACTCAGCACACATTACTAGTGTGACATTAATTGGACAGCACAGTTCTAGAGAAATAACATGACAAGAATATACATGCCACAGAAAGAAGCAATTTATTAAATTATGATGGTAACTCACCAACAATAAAAGGAAAACAAAGGAGACATATAATAAAGGAATGAAGCTAAGAAATGCCCCAGCCCCCCAAGCACATCACAAAACTAAGTCTATCTTTTAAACACCTGCTCACCCTCCAAGATTCAGCTTAAATATCAACCTTATCTACACACCCACAGCACTCTGCACATCTGCAGTATAAATTGTGTATTAGATATCTGTGTTTTTCTCCCCCACTTGACTGTGAGCACCTGAAGAGCAAAGATTCATATATGCATCACCAGCATCTAATGCCTATCCCCAGATGCTTTCTGGAACAATCAACAGTTTTTTCATTCAGTTGTAGTAGGAAAATGATCACTGTCTTAGGTCCTTTAACTACAAATTCAATTCTGCAAGCATTCAAGCACCAGAGTACATATAAAAAGAACTCCCGTCCCTCAAACAGCTTACAGTCAGAGTGAGGGATACAAGATATAGGTAGACAAAAGGGGGAAACAGGGGAGGGGCAGCGGCGGGTGGGGAGTTGGGGAAGGATTAACATGGGGAGAAATGTCACATATAGGTGATGGGGAGGAAGGCAGCAAACCACATTGCCATGTATGTACCTATGCAACAATTCACATGTACCCCAAAACCTAAAACGCAATAAAATATATATTAAAAAAAAAAAGATATAGGTAGACAAATAACAAGTAGAAAGGGTAATCAGGCTGGACACAGTGGCTCACGCCTATAATCCTACCACTTTGGGAGGCCAAGGCTGGCGGATCACGAGGTCAGGAGTTCAACACCAGCCTGGCTAACATGGTGAAACCCCATCTCTACTAAAACACACAAAAAATTAGCCAGGCGTGATGGCACGCGCCTGTAGTTTCAGCTGCTCAGGGAGGCTGAGGCAGGAGAATCGCTTGAACCTGAGAGGTGGAGGTTGCAGTGAACCAAGACCATGCCACTGCACTCCAGCCTGGGCGACAGAACAAGACTCTGGCTCAAAAAAATAAAGTGTAGGGGTAATCAAAGTAAGTGTGTACAAATAGGGCTTTAAGTCAGAATAGAAAGAATCAGAGTGGTAAGAGAAAATTGAAAAGAGGTTTAAGTAGCCATTATCCCATTCTGTAAAGCAAAAGGTGTAAGATAACTTATTGTATCCCAACCTATTATTCAGAAAAGCCTAATGGATTAAAAAACATTTTTAAGTAGGTCTTTAGAAATTTATCCTGCCTTCGCTCACACTACCAACGTCAGGTCCATCCTATTCCTCCTATCACTAAGCTGAAACTAGTCTTAGAACAAAATCCTTCCAGATCCAAAATTGCTAAGAAAGAACACTTAAATTCTGACCATCTTTAAGTCACAACATCCTCTTTTGAGTCTCAAAATGTGATAACTAGAATTAGTTTGCATAGTACATCTCATGGTGAGTACACAGACAGCATCTGCAATGGTCTATTGAAAGTAGTTTGAATTCATTTAATGAGTACCTTTGCTTTTTCCTCTAAAAATCAACAAGAGGTGTGCCAGTATGAGGAATCTAGACACCAAGCATTATCTGTAAAGTATATTATCATACAGAGTTCTGCAAACTGGAAGAATGGCAAAGAGTTCTACAGTATAATTTCTTTTGAAAAAAAATTTACCAACCAATTTTCTTATTTTTATCAGCTTACATATTATTAATGAGAAAGGTCACAGAGAAAATTTGTGAGGTTTTCCTAGACTGAATGACCTTGGGCTGCTTAATTACTCAAATTCTTTGAGCCTGCTTCCTCAATGCCTTCAGAGAAAAAAAACTGACTTAATTAACTAAGATAATTACTTACAGATTGACTTCAGCATGGCTTTTGGTTCAATCCGAACTCACCTATAAAATGGAAAAACAGAGGCCAGGCGCGGTGGCTCACGCCTATGATCCCAGCACTTTGGGAAGCCGAGGCGGGTGGATCACAAGGTCAAGAGATCGAGACCATCCTGGTCAAAAAGGTGAAACCCCGTCTCTACCAAAAATACAAAAATTAGCTGGGCATGGTGGTGCGCGCCTGTAGTCCCAGCTACTCGGGAGGCTGAGGCAGGAGAATTGCTTGAACCCAGAAGGCGGAGGTTGTGGTGAGCTGAGATCGTGCCATTGCACTCCAGTCTGGCTAACAACAGCGAAACCCCGTCTCAAAAAATAATAAATAATAAAATAAAATAAAATGGAAAAACAGGCCAGGCACAGTGGCTCACACCTTTAATCCCAGCACTTTGTGAGGCCAAGTCAGGTGGATCACTGAGGTAGAGTTCGAGACCAGCCTGGCCAACATAGAGGAACCCCGTCACCACTAAAAATACAAAATTATCCAGGCATGGTGGTGGGCGCATGTAATCCCAGTTACTCGGGAGGCTGAGGCAGGACCTAGGAGGCTTGAACCTAGGAGGCAGAGGCTGCAGTGAGCTGAGATCACGCTGATGCACTCCAGCCTGGGCGACAGATCGAGACTTCATCTCTAAATAAATAAATAATAAAAGTGTAAAAACATGTAACTGTGGCTGCCATTAAACTATGTCCATAATTCTTTGATATTCATCCCTTAAGTTTGGGCTGGACTTAAGTGACTTGTTTTTAATAGAATACGGCATAAGTGATGATGTGTGGCTTCCTCTCTGCTCTTGCTTGAATCACCTGCTCTGGGAGTAGCCAGCCTCCGCCATGTTGTGAGGACACTCAAGCAGTCCAATGGAGAACTTTCATCATCAGCCATAGGTGACCTGCCAAATGAGAGCCACCTTGGAACCCCATGAAAAACTCTGACCCAGAACCGCCTAACTAAGCTACTCCGAGATTCCTGACCCACAGAAATCACATGAGAAAACACACGTTTATTGTTTTAAACCACTGAGTTTTGGGTTAATTTGTAACACCAAGAGAATACACCAGTGTTTTTTAAACAGTGGGTCCTGACTTATTAGTAGTTGAATAAATCAATTTAAGGCAGAAATATCAACTTAAAATAATGAAATAGAAGATAGCATGGTATATCACTCTTAATACAAGTACTATTTCCTAAAAATTTTGTTAAATTAAAATGTTTCTTACAAGCACAACTGAAAACATTAAAACCCACAACTCTAACAAGTAAATATAAAACGAAAAGCTCCCTAGAGCATAGGAAATCCCTTGAGGGACTCGTCTCAGTAACAACCAACTATAAAACAAGCATTTTCTATAAACTTTATGACCAAACCAACCATGTAAGACACCCTCACACTACATCTTTTCTGATGTATATGCTAAGTTTCATAACACACAGGACATGGTATCTACCCTAGATTTTAACATCTAACACACAAAAGCACATCATTCTCCTAATTTAAGAAGTTACTCAACAGGACTGCCTTCATAAAATTAGTGAAAAATGCTGCTTTGGACCCAAAGCACCTTTATTATTTTTTTCTACTACTACTTTTCTTGTCAATGTTAAAGGAAATTCCATCTTCAACCTAAGCGCACACACTCACACAATAGATCAAGTACAGTCTTATTAAATTGTTTTCTGCTCACTGTCCAACTCTCATTACATAGAGGTCTGCAAATTGGAAGACAGCAAACAGTTCTACAGTTTAAATTCTTTAAAAATAATTTACCAGTCTTCTTCAGAACACAAGCAAGTGTGTATTTTTGTGGCTGTGTCTCAGCGGAACACAAATCAAAACTTTCAGCAACACCGGACTCTGCAGAATATTCATGTATAACTTTTGATGAATCCACTCAGACTGCCTGCACTGTAATTTTCTTTGAAGTAGAAAGTGTTACAAACTATTTTTGAATTCCTAATTTACCAGATTTTCAAAATACCAAAATAAATTGGCACATAATTAAACAGCCATTTAACTCTTTTTCTTCTTAGAGACAGGATCTCACTCTGTTGCCCAGACTAGGGTACAGTGGTGCGATCATGGCTCACTGCAAAACTAATTTTTTTTTCTTTTTTAATAGATGTAGTCTCCTTATATTGCTCTGGCCGATCTGGAACTCCTGGGCTCAAGAGATCCTTCAGAAAGTCCTGGGATTACAAGTGTGAGCCACCATGCCCAGACTTATTTTATTTATTTATTTTTTTTTTTGAGACAGAGTCTCACTCTAACACTGCTGCCCAGACTGGAGTGCAGTGGCGAGATCTCGGCTGGCTGCAATCTCCGCCTCCCAGGTTTAAGTGATTCTCCTGCCTTAACCTCCAGAGTAGCTGGGATGACAAGCGCCCACCACCACACCCAGCTAATTTTTTGTATTTTTAGTAGGGACAGGGTTTCACCATGTAGCGCAGGCTGGTCTTCTTGAACTCCTGACCTCATGATACGCCTGCCTCCGCCTCCCAAAGTGTTGGGATTACAGGCGTGAGTCACCGCACCCGGCCTATTTTTCTTATTACTGTACTAGGGACCTTTGCGGCTCTCCCAAAACGAGACTTACTAGACAACTGACGCTTTCCTTGGCCCTATCCTGAAATACACTAGCTCTTCTCTGCTAGGACTACTGTTTTCTCCTCAACCTTTGCAGATTTATTTATCCATCTAAATGCTTCTATTTCAACAAGCTGTAGAAAACACACGGTCTGTATAGCTCTCGTCATAACGCTATTAGTTGATGATTGTGACTACAAGTTGGAATAATCTGCATACTTGGCAAAATTCAAGTGTGGCTGCATATGCCTTGAGAGAATAAGCAGGAAACAGCCCAGTCCTAAATTCCAGTAGCAGCTCTTGAAGAGAATAGATGCTCTTGATAAGACTTTCTTTAGGACTGGTACTCAGTTTCTGGGCTTACCCCTGGGTTTATTTCTATAAGCAAACCTACATAAAGAGTGCAGCACTAGGAAATATTCAGTGATCTTAAAAATAAGCATAGTTACTTTGACTCAAGACCAATTACTATACACATAGGCAAATTTCTGCCCAATAGTCTCAAGTTTAGCATTAGTTTTGCCCACTTTTCCTTTCTTTCTTAAAACAGTTTCATTCTTCACATGACCACTTCCACCGACATAAGGTTGAAAATTTTCAAAGTCCAAAAGAATTAAGAACTTACAGATCTCTAATTATGATTCTCTACAAAACAACCAAAATCATTTTAGTCCCCTAATATGATGAGACAGACCTCATTCAATACTCAAGTCAATCCAAGGAACCAGGAATGCCTATCTGAAGGCTACCTTTGATGTTTCTGTGATAGCGGTGCACTGGGATACCATTTAGATCAGGGTCAGAATTTGGTTTTGTAGACAGACATTTACTCACTAAAGTCATTTGTCTAGCTGATCAAAAAAACAGGAAAGTTCAAGGCAAGTATACACTGAATCTACCAGTGAAGCTATACAGCTGCTTATTTTGTCTTCAAAGAAGGAATTAGTCATCAGTACCTGCAGGTATAACTGGATTGCTAAATCAAACTCAGGTTTTTAGGAGGGGACACTTCTACGTATTAAATTGTCTTAAGAGAGTAAGCCTCCCTTAAATGATTTGTAAACTATGTGCCAGACATTCAACCAGACTCGGTTAGATATCATAACCAGGTTAGCATGTCTTGAAAGGAGAGTATCCTCGAAACTACTGCCTCCATTTCCTTAGGAATAAAGCCATATCCATATCCTTCCCAAATCTCAAAAAACTCCTACATGTGTAAAATAAAGAAATCATTAAATTGTAGTCCTCAAAGAACTAAACTGTACTTCCCCAAAAAAGACATGAATCCTAGAAAAATGGCAACAACCAAAAAGTAAACGTCAAAATGTTTAAAATGACCATCAGGAAATTCTAACTTCCCTGCCATGTTTGCATGTTTCAGGATCTCCCCGTTAAAAGATGTTCCATACCTCTAACAGAATAGCCAACTCTGGAATCCACACCTCAAACACCAAAACCTAACAGGAGAATAAATTCTTAACATGCATTACAGACTTTCATTTTTGGGGGAGACCAAAACTTCAAAAACGAAAACCCAGTTGCTGAAACAACCATCTAATTCAACCCTGACAGAAATATCTGACATCACTCAACTAGTTTGTCACCACTGGTGACAAAAAGATACTGGTGGTTTACAGTATCTCCCCGGTTCTGAAGGCCACTCCATTTCAAGATTAAAAGTGAAACACGGAAAGTCGAGGGACAAAGGTAAGGGCCAAAAGATCTCAAGCAAAAGCCAGCAGAATGCGAGCAGCGGCTCTCCTTCCGTACGGCGAACACCTCAATGACTTGTCCTACCTAAATACTTTATGTAAACAAGGGGCTTGTGACTCAGGCCTCCAGCCCCAATAGGTGGAGAGAAGTTTCCTCGCCTCGCCTGCACATGGTCTGCAGAAGTTTGGCTGGAGCAGAGCGCGGAGCCTGGGTGGGAGCGGCAGTGGAGTGCTGCAGGCGGCGGCGGCGGCGGCGGCGGCAGAGCAGCAGGAGGCGGAGGCGGGCGGGGGGAGGGGAGCGGCTGGGGGGGGCGGAGGGGGCTCTTGCCGCCACTGCTCTCTCGCCGCCTCTCCCCCCCGGCGGGAGCCGCTCGCAGCCTCTTTGCACTAGTCTCTCCGCTCTCTCGGTCATGTGACCTTAACGTAACCGGACAGGAAAAGCCCCGCCGCCGCCGCCGCCGCCGCGCCGGAGACACCGACCGCGGCGGCAGCAGCAGCAGCAGCAGCGAGAGGTAGAGGCGGCGGCGGCGGGGAGGACAGTACGGCCGAGGCTGCCCAGCGGCGCCTCCTCCACACCCCCCGCCGCAGCAGCACCGGCGACAGGTAAGCGCGCACCGCCTCCGCCTACCGGGGCCGGTGCCCACGTGCCACCCCCGGCCCCGGCTCCGGGAAGGCGGGGGGGGGCGGGGGCCACCGGAGCTCGCAAACGGTTCCGACAGCGGCGGTGGCAACAAAGACGACGAATGACCCGCGTCCCAGAGCTCCAGGTGCAGGCAGGCGGAGGGCCTGGGCCACTCGGGAACCCGGTTCTGGGAAGCGAGGGCAGGGGCGCCTCGTGGGGGCGGCGGCGGCTGCGCCTGGCGCCCGGGCTCTGGCCGCCTGACAAAACCATCCCCCGGAGCCAGGCGGCGGCGAGTCGGCGGCGGCTCCATCCGGGGCCTTGCGGGAGGGGGAGGGGACGGAAGCCGAGAGGGCGGGCGGCGGATCGGAGGGAGGGAGGGAGGAAGGGGAGGGGGGCGATTCGCGTTCCGTTCCCCGTGGCCGGTCCCTCCCTTCCCGCCGCCACCGCGAAGTGCGTCCCAGGCGGCGGCGGCCGGTGAGCGTCCCGCGCTGGAGTCCTGGGAGGCGGGCCCGTCAGGTGCGTAATCCTTCCGACGCCTCGCCGCCGCCTCCTGCTGCTACCACCGCTGCTGCTTCGGCGGCAAGGCCGCGAGCTGCGGAAGTGGGTTTGGGGGAGGGGAGGGAGAAGGGAGGGGGAGGGGAGGGATCCGGTCCGACCGGAGCAGGCCCGGCCTCTCTGGCGCTTCTCCCAGCTGCAGCGGCTCCTACAGCTGCTGCCGCTACTGCTGCGGCTCCGCCTCCCGCTCGCGGGCGGGGGCGCGCACGCGCGCTTCCGGCCTCCTCGGGTCTCGCGCTGTCTCCGGCTCTCGCGCGCGCTCATCCTCTCTCCCTGTCTGGGCCACCCCCGCCCCCGGCGCCGGGCTGTTGCGCCGGCGGGGCGTTGCGCACGGCGTAGGCGTCGGCATTGTGTTAAACTCCGCGGGACTTGGGGCGAGCGCGCGCGCGCACGCGGGACTCATGGAAGCGGCGAGCGTGCGGCGCGGCCGGAGTGCGTCGCCCCTCCCTCCCCTCAGCCCCTTGGGGACGAGGACGGGGACGGGGACGGGGGCGGGGCCGGCAAGACCGGAGGGGCCCAGAGGGCCCCGGAGCCGCGCCCCGCCCCTGCCCCTGGCCGGGCCCACGCCCCCTGGGGCGGGTGGGGCGTTGTGGCCGTTGCGGCGAGCTGGGGCGGGCAGGGGACGTGTCGGCGTCTGTGGCGCCGCCCTTGTCGCCCGCTCGCTGCGGCTGCAGCCCGGGCCCCAGGCCGGGGTGCTGAGCGCGTTGAGCCGGCGGCCTGGAGCTTCCGCCCGACGGGCGATCTGCGCCTGCGATAAGGCCCGGGCTGGCCGGGAGCGCGCTGTGGTTTCGGCTGCTTAGCCTCGGGGCGTGGGACTGCGCGGCCCTCACGCCTCGGCCCGGCAGGCAGCCTCTCCGAGTCGGCGTCGTTTTCTCGGTGCAGCAAAACCCTTAAACTATTCTTGTTTAAACAAAGCCGCCAGAGAGAACTGTTTAGCCAGAAGCTGCAAAGGAAGTTGGGTTTATGCTGCTTTTAGCTGGTAGTAAAAAAGGCAATAAAGAAGCCAGGGTAGCCGAGCAGGCGAGTGCCCGGGCCGGGGGAAGATGCAGCCACGCCTTTTACTGCAGGAACTTACACCCGAAGACACGAATTCCTAATTATGCCTTGGGAATATAACCCAGCTCTCGCTTCCCGCCCCCACCAGCGCATTGTTCATTAGCTCTTTCATCATACAGTGGGCCCACTGAGTTTGTGAGTCTTGATTCTATTCATTTTCGCAGGGTATTGTTTTAGTAAAATAAAGCGTAAAGGAGGTCAGAATTACCAGAAATCCAGGGGGCTCTGGGTTTACAGAAACGTGCTGCCTTGTCCTTGCTAATGTGGAGTATCTATACAGACCTTGTTGCAGCGCCAGGGCGAGATGTGCGCACTAAGCGTTTTAGTGTGAGAGCCCCCTGAAAGTTACGGAACTGGAAGTATGCTATTTTAATTCTCATTTGTCTAATCTGTCACAAACCAAAATTAAATTGGTAAGGCAAATTTCACTGCATTCTGAATGATTTTGTTGTGTATCCAGGATGTTTTCAAACTGTTTTGGGTTTTGTTTTTGTTGAGACGGGGTCTCACTCTGTCACCAGGCTGGAGTGCAGTGGCGTGATCTCGGCGCACGGTAGCCTCCGCCTGCCAGGTTCAAGCGATTCTCCTGCCTCAGCCTCCTGAGTAGCTGGGATTACAGGCGTACGCCACTACACCCGGCTAATTTTTGTATCTTTTTTTTTTTTTTAATTACTTCATAGCTTTTTTAATTTTTGTATCTTTAGTAGAGACGAGGTTTCACCGTGTTGGTTAGGCTCGTGATCCGCCCACCTCAGTCTCCCAAAGTGCTGGAGTTACAGGTGTGAGCCATCACACCTGGCCAAAAAGGTTAATTTTTAAGAGCATTAATTTACCACTAGTAGTACATCCTCTTAAACTGGGCGTTTCTCATTTAATAAACGTGGTTTATTTGCTAGACAAAGAATTGGTCAGTTATTGAAGTACAAGTAGAAGAAGTGATATGCCGGGTCCTCTGATAAGTCAACAGTGAAGGAGTCGTCTACACTGCAGTGGAGTGTAGCAGTCCAAGTGCGCACTTGCCAGTTTTCAAGCTTCTCTGCAAAGGGGATGCTCAGCAAACTACCACCAGCAGTAGAGAATAAATACTAAGCATGTTTTCAGTTACAGAATAAAAGCTGCCACGGTGACACCTACTTTTTTATCTTAAACTTTAATGTGAACTTTTCAGTAACCTCCAAAATCTGCACTTTTTAGAAAAATGTGTTCATGGCCAGGCACAGTGGCACACACCTATAATCCCAGCACATTGGGAGGCCAAGGCTGAAGGATTGCTTGAAGCCAAGAGTTCAAGACCAACCTGGGTAACATAGACCCCCATCTCTATTTAAAAAAAAAAAAGAAAATGTATTCACCCTAACCCTATGAAAAGATGTACTTTGTAATCCTGTGATTTGACGTTCACATGGCATGTCCCAGAGTAAGTGGATATGCTTTCCCCAATTTGAGAATTACCAAAATAGAGAAGGAAACATCTAAAGCTCATCTGCAGCATTGGCCTGAGATCAGCTGCTTTAGAGGTGGCCACTGTCCTGCCAGCTCTGATTGTTTCTTTGAGCTTCATCCCTACCCCCACTAACCTTTCCCTGCAGGAATTTGGAAAAGCTGGGCAAGTCTTGTGGCACCAGGCTGCACAGGAAAGGAAGATTGAAAGAACTGGTTTGCTGGTGATTTTTTACCGTAAAATACCAGATGGAAGAGGTCATTTATCAGCACTTTTCCTATTTTTCTATGCTCTTTGAGTCTCCAAACATGACCCTGAAAACCTAAAATGGAGCTGAACATTTTTATTTCCCTGAAGAAAACAAAATGTAAACATTCTAAACCTCAGACTGAGAATATTTCTAAAGCCTTCTTTATGTTCAAGTAGATTATAATTTTTACTAGCAAATTAAACTATTAAATAATTAAAATACTACTTTGAATTGATAGCAGATAAGATTCAGTATTTTTACAATGCTGATAGAGCCATTCAGATACGGAATCAGTAGCCATAGAACCCTTGCAAGGAGTTGGCAGCCCAAGACATGTAGATCCATTTTAGGAGCCAGTTTGGAGGCTCGTATTTATGCCCAAACTCATAATCCCCGGTTCACATGCTTGAGGTGTATACATCACATGCCTTTGAGTGTCACTTTAAGAAAGTTCAGTGTTCAAAGGTAGGGAATTTGAAAAACACTTCTATGTATCTGGCTAAATATTTAGGGAAACGACTTTTTTACTTTTGTAAGAGATTTTAGTATACTATTCTCTTAATAGTGTGCCCCACTAAGTTCTGCACCAAGCAGGGTAAGCGTCAGAATCCTCTGAAATGATTTCAAAGTGTACGTGTTCTCCTGCACCAGGATAGTCATTTAGATTTTTCTGAGTCCCTAAAGTGATTGTGAATGGCGGATGTCTGCCCTAACACAAGTGATGTATATAACTCACTTGTGTTATATCCTGAACTGTGGCCTGCAGATCCTTTTGAAGTCCCAGGATCCTTTGAGGATTCAATAGGGTCAAAACTATTGTCACAGTAATGTAATACTATGTTGTTATGGTCTTTTCCACTGTGTTGACCAAATGTGTTGACACTGAGAAGATCTGCTTAATTCAATGAGCCGATATTTTCCAAATGACCAATGGACGATGTCAAAAATCATGAGTGGATGCTGGGCACGGTGGCTCACGCTTGTAATCCCAGCACTTTGGGAGGCTGAGGAGGGAGGATCACAAGGTCAGGAGATTGAGACCATCCTGGCCAACATGGTGAAACCGCGTCTCTACTAAAAATACAAAAATTAGCTGGGCATGGTGGCTCGTGCCTGTAATCCCAGTTACTTGGGAGGCTGAGGCAGCAGATTCACTTGAACCTAGGAGGTAGAGGTTGCAGTGATCCAAGATTGCACCACCGCACACCAGCCTGGTGACAGAGCAAGAATCTGTCTCAAAAAAAAAAAAAAAATCATGAGCGGGTAAATTATCCATTGAAAGTGGATAGATGAAGAAATTTTATTGTAATAGAGTAGGAAAAGTTATTATCTAGTTCTGTATTGCACAACCAACTTTTAAGAAAGTTCCACTTGTCAAGTTTTGGTATAATATCAAAGAAGACTATCCACAATTACCTGAAACGACTATCAAAATACTTCTTTTTCCAACTGCATGGGTAGGTGAGGCTGGATTTTCTTCAATACTCAACCAAAACAGAGTAAGTTGAGGAGTAAATAGAAAATTCTATTAAAGAGAATTACAAAAAATATAAGAAGACACCATTTTGTTGTTTTTAACTGAATTAAATATTTCTAAAATTTCTTCATTTTAATTTCTAATATGGTAAATATCAATAGTTAAAATCCATATAAACATATAACTGATGTTCTTAATAATTTTTAAGACCCTTAAGGGATCCCAACATCAAAAAGTTTGAGAAGCTCTGCTGTAAAATATGGAAACATAAAGACTTCGAGTTAAACACATTTGAAACTCACTTGTGTTATACCCTGAACTACATGTGTAGGTGATTATATTTTATTCAAATTAATTTTACAGCTCATCATGTGGTGTATGAAAAATGCAGGCAATCTCTACTCTGGTGGATTATTAGAAGCAGGTTCGTTTTTTTTGGTTTTGGTGGGTTTTTTTTGAGACAGGGTCTCACTGTTGTTCAGGCTAGCATGCAGTTGTACGACCACGGCTCATAGCAGCCTCAACCTCCCTGGCACAAGCAGTCCTCCCAGCTCAGCCTCCTGGGTAGCTGGGACCATGAGTACCTGCCACCACAGTCAGCTAATTTTCTTTTTATGGAGACAGGGACTTGTCATGTTGTACAGGCTGGTCTCCTGGGTCTCCAAGGCCCACCTTGGCTTCCAAAAGTGCTGGGATTACACAGGTGAGCCACTGTCCCCAGCCCAGATTAGTTTTTTAATTTTGCTGTGTGTAAGCATTTGTAAGTTTCCTTCAGGTTGATTGTAGCATAACGCCTTTAGAATTATTACTTTAATATGAACCCTTTATTAGCCGTAAAGAATTGCTTCCTTATGACCCCAACACATTTGGAAACTAAAAACTAATTTAAGTGTAAACATAAGGAAAATATAATTGAAAAGAGGAGTATTTTACAGATGCAGTGCTTTTTAACATGAAAAGAAGTGCTCTTAGTGTATACCCCTCTCTTTTCTAATTACTGTGGAAGAGGGTTGACTAAGGAAATGTTAAGAGAAAAATGCCAATCCGTGGTCATAACTAAATAAGATGCATTTTCTACCTTCAAAATAGAGTTTTAAAATATATTAAAATTGGGCTGGGCGCAGTGGCTCATGCCTATAATCCCAGCACTTTGGGAGGCCGAGGCGGGTGGATCACGAGGTCAAGAGATCGAGACCATCCTGGTCAACAAGGTGAAACCCCGTCTCTACTAAAAATACAAAAATTAGCTGGGTATGGTGGTGCAGCTACTCAGGAGGCTGAGGCAGGAGAATTGCTTGAACCCAGAAGGCGGAGGTTGCGGTGAGCCGATACTGTGCCATTGCACTCCAGTCTGGGTAACAACAGCGAAACTCCGTCTCAAAAAAAATAAAAAAAATAAAATAAAATATATTAAAATTCAAATGACCAGCCTCATTCAGGTTTACCTCATGGGCCCTTCAATGTTAATTATTAATAATAGTAATTGAAAAAGCAGCTTTTCATCCTGGTAAGTGGTCTAAACTACTTGAAAGAATCAATCTTATTTGTGGGTAATGCTTCTACTGTTACTGATTGTCCTTTGCATTATAATATTCATTTATGCTTTACTTAAATAAAATCAAGGACTTCAGAGGACCCTTTTAGTGCCCTTAAAATGGGTAGTGTAAGTGGTGTTGAGTGTCTTAGAACAGCTATTATCTTTAAAAACTGAATCAACAATTTCCAAACGCTGTTTTGGTCTCCTGTTCTTACACTGAAAACGAAGGAGGAAGTTAGGTTGTCAAAATATAGCATGATTGTATGTGTCCCATTCTGCACCTCCAGAAGGGTGAGTGACTTGCTTACGGATCAGCCCACCTGTGCTCTGTGATAGAAGCCGAAGGCAAGTGACAGCTAGGTTGTCAATGTCCCATTATCAATGTAGGAAACAGTGGTGATGTTGAAAACCAAAGCAGTAAAGAATCTAAAAGGCCATTTGTCTTTGGCTTTAGGAAGTGTTTTTTAATTTTTTTTCAACATGAGTACGTCTTATAGTCTCTGAATTTACTTAAGGAAAGTAAAAGCTTCGTACACATACGTCGCAGAAAGAAGGCATTCCATGAAAACCCATTTATAGGCACTGCCTCTTCTCTCCAGTGCTACTTTTCTTCAGGTCCTCTCAGCTCACTATTCTAACTTAGGAAAGAAAATTACTTTTTTTTGTTTGTTTGTTTTTAGTGGTTTTTTTTTTTGTTTGTTTATTTACAGTGTTAAATGGTTGGGGGTTTTACATGGGTGTGCCGTTTCATGTTCTGGTTGTTGGTCCTTTGTGACTAAGATCAGTAAGAACTTTTAGGAATGCTCTGTAGAGCAAGGTGGTGGAGTGGAGACAACATGAACTGTATGCCCAGAAGACCAGAGCTCAGTCCTGACTCTTACTCGTTGAGAGTTTTAACCTCTCTGAACTACAGTGTAGTGATTTAAGGACATGACTTTTCCAAAGACTCAGACAAATCACAGTTAGGACTTCCAAGCTCCAGACCAGTGTAACCAACATGTACTGTGCATCTCCACTTGGGTGTCTCAGAAGTATCTCAAACCCAACGTGTGAACCTAACCTCCTGCTCTTCCCCACCAAACTGGTTATTTGCCCTGTGTTCCCTCCTGTCGGAGAAGACCAAGATTAGTTATGCAAATAAGAAGTCTAGGAGTCATCTTGGACACTTTGGTCTTCTCCATTCTTCTTCATCTGAGCCATCAACCAGGTCTGTTGATTTGTTGTCTTCTAAATATCTTTTGAATCCTGTCAGTTTCCTCCATCTTCCTCAGTACCACCTGGTCCATCATCTGTTTTGTAGACCACTAGCAGTTGTCCCATCTAGACCCCTTTCCAGCAGGTCTTCACTTGCCCGCTCGTTGCGCCCTCCTCCCCAGTTTGATTAGTTCTGCAATCTGTACATTGCAGAGATCTCATCAAGTCATCATGCTTAAAATCTCCTTGGGTGGCTTCCCATTGCTTTTAATATACGGACCAAAATCCTTAACATGACGTCTATCTCCATCCTCATTCTTCTCTGGCTCTTTACCCTTCAAGGTTATTGTGAATTATAAAGCACTATTTAGAAATTAATCGTTAGCATGAAGAAATACAAGGTAGTATTTTTAAATTGAAAAATTATTCCAAAATCTAGCAGGTGCTAAATTGATGATAATTTTTTAGGTCAATCCTGGATAACTAGAAACTTACCTTTTACCCCCAGTTACCCCACTGTTGGAAGGCCGAGTCTTGGCTGGAACTCAGCACTCCTTCTGGAAATCTCCTTATTAATTTACTTAACAAATACTAAACCCTAGGCTTTATGCAAAGCCTGTGGAATAAAATAGTAAATGATAAGGAAGATTTGTTGCCAGCTTCCCAGAAGCATCCGCAATGTATATAAACTGGCTCGTTCACAGATGCTCCAGGGCAAGGAGAGCATGAGGGGCAGGGGCAGGGGCAGGGGCAGGGGCAGGGTGGGTGGAGGGGAGTCTCATGGTCAATTCCTCTGAAAGCAGTGTGTTCAAAATCCTGGAGCAGAGGTTCTAAGCCTGTGTTCAGATGGCCCCCTTCTGCTGAACCTTCAGAGCTCAGGGTGCTGAGATGCCTAGCCTTGAGAGTTAAGCTTTTGAGCAGTAAGTACGCTGTCAAGAGCCAAATCATCACCAGGGTGCTCAGGACCTTCTAGGAGAGGAAACTCCCATTCCTTAGCTTATCCAGAAGTCCCAAAGTAAGTGAAATAACATCTTTTTGTCTCCATTATCAACATACTCAGATGAAACTGGATTTTTAATAATGCTTGTATTTCAAAACAAGCTGGACCCTTTATCCTTTTGTAGAAACCACCAAACCGACAATCTCATATCACGAAAACAATTAGCTGGGCAAGGTGACATGCACTTCTAGCCCCAGCTACTCAGGAAGCTAAGGTGGGAGGATCACTTGAACCCAGGAGTTCAAGACCAACCTGGGCAACATAGCATGACCCCATATTAAAAAATAGATAACAAGCCAGGCACGGTGGCTCATGCCTGTAATCCCAGCACTTTGGGAGGCTGCGGCAGGCAAATCACCTGAGGTCGGGAGTTCGAGACCAGCCTGACCAACATGGAGAAACCCTGTCTCAACTAAAAATAGAAAACTAGCCAGGTGTGGTGGCACATGCCTGTAATCCCAGCTACTCAATAAGCTGAGGCAGGAGAGTCGTTTGAACCTGGGAGGTGGAGGTTGCAGTGAGCCAAGATCACGCCATTGCACTCCAGTCTGGACAAGAAGAGTGAAACTCTGACTCAAAGAAAATAAAATAGATACAATTTAATGTATTAAAGTAAAATTTTATGTTGTCATTTGTTTGCATTAGAAAATTTTTTTCTGGCCAGGCATGGTGGCTCACACTTGTAATCCCAAGCACTTCGGAATGCCGAGGTGGGTGAATCACAACGTCAAGAGTTAGAGACCATGCTGGCCAATATGGTGAGACCCCGTCTCTACTAAAAATACAACAAAATTAGCCAAGTGTGGTGGAGCACGCCTATAGTCCCAGCTACTCGAGAGGCTGAGGCAGGAGAATCACTTGAACTCAGGAGGTGGAGGTTGCAGTGAGCCAAGTTCACGCCACTGCAGTGCAGCCTATTGACAGAGCAAGACTGCATCTCAGAAAGAGAAAGAAAAATATTTTTTCAGGGCTGGGCGTAGTGACTCAAGCCTGTAGTTCTAGCACTTTGTAAGGCAGAGACTAGTGAATCACCTGAGGTCAGGAGTTCAAGACCAGCTTGGCTAACATGGTAAAACCTATCTCTACTAAAAATACAAAAAATTAACTGGGCATGGTGGCAGGTACCTGTAATCCCAGCTACCCGGGAGGCTGAGGCAGGAGAATCACTGGAACCCAACCTAGAAGGTGGAGGTTGCAGTGAGCCGAGATCGCGCGCCATTGTACTCCAGTGTGGGCAAGAGTGAAATTCTGTCTCAAAAAAAAAAAGAAAGAAAAATATTTTTTCATACAGTCATGTACCCATAATAACATTTCAGTCAGTGAAAAACCACATACACAACAATGGTCCCATAAGTTTATAATACAATATATTTATGTACCTTTTTTGTGTTTAGCTGTTTAGATATACAAATACTTACATTGTGTTATAACTGCCTACAGTACAGTAACATGCTGTCCAAGTTTGTAGCCTAGGAGCACTAGATTACTGTATAGCCTAGGCCTATGTAGGCTATACCAACTAGGTTTGTGCAAGTACCTTTATGATGTTCACACAGTGACAAAATTGGCTGACGATGCATTTCTCAGAACATATCTCTGTTGCTAAGCAAGGCATGACTGCATTGAATATAGAGACACCTGTCCTTCCTCCGGGGGGATATGCTGACATTATGTCATTTCTATTCATCTATGTATAAGAGCCTCCCTGTCCCTACCAGGTTTGTGAATATTTCATGTCTTTGCTGGCAAAATAAAGAGGGAGCAACACTCTGTTGGAGCCCTAGTTTAGAGGTTTGTTTTTAGTAGGTCTGTGAAATCAGAAAGCCTAGAAAGCATTAATTTAGGTTAGCCCCAGAGCATGGGATGCAGAGTAAGCAACCACTAGATGGTGTGGGACCCTGGAAGAGGTACAGTGGAACTGGGGTTTTAGCCTAGTGGCAGTAAGGAACCACAGGAGCGTTTGATCGATCCATCGATCGATCCATTGATTGATTTAAAATGGAGTCTCTATTGCCCAGGCTGGAGTGTAGTGGCACCATCTCGGCTCACTGCAACCTCCACTTCCCAGGTTCAAGCGATTCTCCCACCTCAGCCTCTCCAGTAGCTGGGATTACAGGCATATGCCACCATGCCAGGCTAATTTTTATATTTTTAGTAGAAATAGGGTTTCACCATGTTGGCCAGGCTGGTCTCAAACTCCTGACCTCAGGTGATCTGCCTGCCTCAGCCTCCCAAAGTGCTGAGACTACAGGCATAAGCCACTGTGCCCAGCCCACAGGAGAATTTTAAGCAGGTGACATCAGGTTTACCATTTCGAAAGGTCATTCTGGCTACTGTGTGGTAGATGTTGGAAGGAGGCCAGAACTGGAGCCAGAGAGATGAGTTGGGAGGTGAGGCTAAAGTGAGGCAAGAGGGTAAGGAGTTTCAGTTAATGGCACTTAGGGGCTGATGTGAGGAGTGAGAGAATGGAGGCCAAAGGATGAACTGAGATTTCTGGCTTGGTCAGAGGGTGGAAATGGGGCCCTGTACTCGCCAGGAAATACAGAGGGAGCAGATTTGTGTCCCTGGTTTTTATTGTCCTTTTGGGTAAATGGCAGTGAGAGGACAGGGAGGAATTGAGTTGAGTTTTACCTAAATCAAGTTTGAGGTTCCTGTGGGACCGCCAAGGAGAAGTGAAAGAGATCACCAAAGAGAGGCTGCAGAATGAGGAGTGGGCTGGGGACCAGGCGCAGAGGAGACCAGTAAGAGGAACCCTGGATGGGGATTAAAATAGAACAGCCTGTGGTGAGCCCAGAGAGCAGTAGCCTGAAAGCCAGAGACCAAAGATTGATCAAAGCGGGAGGAAGAGTTTGAAATCCCGCAAAGAGGTTGAGTAAAAGTCACTAAGTCCCTGAGGCGGGGAGCAAGATCCTCAGTGACCTTGGCGAGCAGAGCCGGGCAGGAACCAGCCTGGAGGTGGGAAGAGCAGACAGACATTTCCACAAGAGAGGGCCAGCCTAAGCTGAGCCATCCGCCAGAATGCCAGGGCCCCAGCCAGCGCATTTTGGGCCAGTTAAGCCTCATGGAAATGAGAGGGAGGGCGTGATGAGCAGAGGAAAGACGGATTTTAAAAAAGGCAGTGCTGTCGCTGGACAGGGGCCGGGTAGAGCCTGTAGTGCCTCCTCCACCCTTTTTGCCCCATTTCCTCAGGGAGTTCACATATGGAACAGTCTAGGGGTTTTGATTTTGGTTTTCTTTTTGAGAAAGGTTTTCTGGTCTCCAAAATAAGATTTTTTTTCAAGTTGATCTGTGTGAATTTCCCCCTTGTGAATTTTCAGCATGCGACTCGTTCTGATTTTCTGCCTTTTCATTTGTTCTTCATTTCTCTGAGTCATGCACATGTATTCTTTCCTCTGTTTTGAATACTTGTGTTCAGTGTGTTTCCTTATCTAGAAGATGTTCCTAAATTAACATTCTAAAGTAACTGGTAGACTCCCTTAAAAAGCATTGAGCAATTCTATCATTCTTCATTCTTATGGTCTGAATAGAATGCTTATGTGAGTTTATTTATGGAAAGAGAGGGAGCCATATAGTTTGCTATATCAAAAGAAATAACATATACCCATTAATGTAAAAACCAAAACCTTAAAATTCTCCTATAAAATATCGATAAATTCCATGGCATTAAAACATAAAATTATATGTCAAAATCTCTATATATGCAAAGAAAGTGAGAAAATTATTAGCAACATATGTGACACAGGGCCCATTTTCCTTATATACAGGGTTTTATAGATTTCTTTCTTTTTTTAAAGACGGGGTTTCACCATGTTGGTCAGGCTGGTCTTGAACTCCCGACCTCAGGTGATCCACCTGCCTTGGCCTCCAAAGTGCTTGGATTACAGGAGTGAGCCACCACGCCTGGCCTTTTTTTTTTTTTTGAGTTGGAGTCTCGCTTTGTCACCCAGGCTGGAGTGTAGTGGCACAGTCTTGGCTCACTTCAACCTCTGCCTCCCAGGTTCAAGCGATTCTCCTCCCTCAGCTCCTCAGCCTCCTGAGTGAGTAGCTGGGATTACAGGCACACACCACCACACCCAGCTAATTTTTTATATTTTTAGTAGAGATGGTGTTTCACCATGTTGGTCAGGCTGGTCTTGAACTCCTGACCTCAGGTGATCCACCCGCCTTGACCTCCAAAGTGCTTGGATTACAGGCATGAGCCACCTCACCCAGCCTTTTTTTTTTTTTTTTTTTTTTTTTTGAGACAGAGTCTGACTCTGTTTCCCAGGCTAGAGTTTGTGGTGCTGACACAGCTCACAGCAGCCTCAACCCCCTGGGCTCAAGTGATCCTCCCACTTCAGCTTCTGGAATAGCTAGGGCCACAGGTGTGTGCCACCGTGCCTGGCTATTTTTTAAATTTTTTGTAGAGATGGCGGGGGAGATCTCTCCCTGTTGCCCTGTCTGGTCTTGAACTCCTGGGCTTAAGCAGTCCTCTCAACCTGGCCTCCCAATGTGCTAGGATTAGAGGCATAAGCTACCACACCTAGCCTGGTTTTATTTTTTTTTATTTTTTTATTTTTTATTGGATTTTAGGTTTTGGGGTACATGAGCAGAGCATGCAAGACAGTTGCGTAGGTACACACATGGCAGTGTGCTTTGCTTCCCTTCTCCCCTTCACCCACATTTGGCATTTCTCCCCAGGCTATCCCTCCCCACCTCCCCCTCCCACTGGCCCTCCCCTTTTCCCCCCAGTAGACCCCAGTGTTTAGTACTCCCCTTTCTGTGTCCATGTGTTCTCATTTTTCATCACCCACCTATGAGTGAGAATATGCAGTGTTTCATTTTCTGTTAGCCTGGTTTTGTTAAATTGATAAGAAAAAGACAATCAAATAGGAAAATGAGCACAGATCATGAAGAGATACTAAAGAAAATACAGATGGTCAATAAATATTTTTAAAAAAGCTTTATTTCATCATTAAAGCCATACAAAGTAAAAAAGCCATATTGGCAAAGAATACCAAGTATTAACTAACTAGAGTATGGAGAAAAGAATTAGGGTAAAGGTGGATAGAAAAATATCACATTTTGTGTGTCCATAATATTTGAATCTTTTATAGTGAGTATATATACTTAAAAGCAGCAGCAAAAATAATATTAATTTAAAACAAACACACACACTTTCATATAGCACATTCTAGCTAATCAAGTGAATCCCAGTTTAAAGTCTGCTTATTGAATGTACTGGTTCTGTAAGCTTGGGCAAGCCACCTACCCTCTCTCACCCTGTTTCCTCATTTATAAATATGGGTGGTAATACTTCAGATATCTCAACTAGGTTGATGTGAAATTAAATTAATTACATATGTAAATCATGGCCAATAGTAGCACTCCATAAAAAACAATTCTTGGAAAAAAACAATCCCATCAAAAAATGGGCAAAGGATACAAACAGACACTTCTCAAAAGGAGACATTTATGCACCCAACAAACATGAAAAAAAGCTCATCATCACTGAGAAATGCAAATCAAAACCACAGTGAGAAATGAAAATGAAACCACCATCTCACGCCAGTTAGAATGGTCATCATTAAAAAGTCAGGAGACAACAGATGCTGGAGAGGATATAGAGAAATAGGAACGCTTTTACACTGTTGGTGGGAGTGTAAATTACTTTATTGTGGAAGACAATGTGGCAACTCCTCAAGGATCTAGGACCAGAAATACCATTTGAACCAGCAATCCCATTACTGGTATATACCCAAAGAATTATAAGTCATTCTATTATAAAGGCACTGTTTACAATAGCAAAGACTTGGAACCAACCCAAATGCCCATCAATGATAGACTGGTTAAAGAAAATGTGGCACATATACACCATGGAATACTATGCAGCCATACAAAAGGATGAGTTTATGCCTTTTGCAGGGACGTGGATGAAGCTGGAAACCGTGATTCTCAGCAAATTAACACAGGAACAGAAAACCAAACACCACATGTTCTCACTCATAAATAGGAGTTGAACAATGTGAACACATGGACACAGGGAGAAGAACATCACACACTGGGGCCTGTCAGTGGGTGGGGGGCTAGGGGAGGGATAGCATTAGGAGAAATACCTAATGTAGATGATGGGGTGATGGATGCAGCCAACCACCATGACACGTTTATACCTATGTAACAAACCTGCATGTTCTGCACATGTACCCCAGAACTTAAAGCATAATTTAAAATAAATAAATAATAACAATTCTCATTATCATGAGATCAAGTAATGTGTTCCTGTACTTGAAGCTACTGTTGATGAGTGTGACCTCTGAAACCGTGGGACCTCAAGCTGCCTAAATATATATGTACACATGATCAGAGTCAGAGGACATGGCAGGGAGCATTTCACAGTTGGGTCTCAGAGGATACTTTTTTTTTTTTTTAAGAGAAAAGCAGATTAGTAAGATGGAAAAGAAGTATTCTGACACTTCACAGAGAATAACCTTGAAGACAAGCTTCTAAGTTATGTCTTGATAGAGGTCAGGTTAGAGTGATGTTTCTCTGAAATCCAGGTTACTTTTGCTACTACCCAGCAACATCTCTGACTTTCATCATGAACCCCATGCCTTTTCTGTGCCTCCCCTTCCTAACCTGAGTGCTTTCACCTTCTCTGACATACATAGAAGGTAGTGGGGAAACTGATCCATACCATCTGTTTGCATGAGACAACAGTCTAGGTCTTTATACTTAAATGAGTTGCAAAATTGGATGACTCTTCTATCTCAGGCTTGGATATGACTCATGGTAGAAAATATAAAATTTGACAATCTGGATTCTTGATTTGTGACCTGATCAGTCTCTTAAAGTATTATTCCATTACATTTGTCTATTTTAGGGCATACTTGTTAATTTCTGAATCTGCCTGAACATCCCTAGAGCAGGAAGGAGAGTAGGAAGTCCAGCATCTGCTGATTAAGAATGGCTGTGAATGGCTGGTCCAAAGGTAGTGAGTTATCTCAATTGATTTTTGAGTTATAGATCAAACTCCTTTTTCTGCTTTATTCTCCCTTCTCACTACTACACTTGACTAGTCTAAAAAACAAAAATAAAATAATTTTTTTAAAGTTGCTGTGGGTCTGCTTTCATTCTTTAAAGCTTATTGATCATGCATTCTCCACAGTGCATGCTTAACTCTGTGGTTAAGCATACTCACTTTTTAAAAATGTAGTCAATTAATTAATGTATAGTAGGCTTTTAAAAATTGAACTTGGCCAGGTGCAGTGTCTTACCCCTGTAATCCCAGCACTTCACCCAACACCCCCAGAACTTTACCTTAGAGTGGAGTAATTCTATCACTCCACCTCGGAGTAATCCCAGCATTGCACCTTGGAGACTGAAGCGAGTGGCTCACCTGAGGTCAGGTGTTCAAACCAGCCTGGCCAACACGGTGAAACCCTGTCTCTACTGAAAATACAAAAAACATTAGCCAGTTGTGGTGGCAGCCATCTATAGTCCCAGCTACTCAGGAGGCTGAGGCAGGAGAATCACTTGAACCCAGGAGGTGGAGGTTGCACTGAGCCAAGATCGCATCACTGCACCCAAGCCTGAGCTACAAGAGTGAAACTCCATCTTAAAAAAAAAATTGAACTTGGTTTTGAGATCATTACAGATTCACATGCAGCTGCAAGAAATAATACAGAGATCCCATATACCCTTAACCCAGTTTCCCCTAATGGAAACATTAAGAGTATCACAGCCCGGATTTTGACCTGTAGAACATTTCTGTCACCACAAGGATACCTCATGTTGCCCTTCCATAGCCATGCCCACCCCCTACCCCACATCCCACCACCACTAGTCTGTTTTCCATTTCCATAATTTTCACAAATATTATATCAGTGTAATCACACAGTATATAATCTTTGGGATTGGCTTTTTTCAGTGAGCATAATTCACCCAAGTTGTTGTATGTTATCCGTAGGTCATTTCTTCTTCATAGCTGAGTAGTTTTCCACTGCGTGGGCATACCATAGTGTGTTTATGCAGTCATTGAAGGACATCTGAATTGTTTCTAGTTTTTGACTGTTAGGAATTAAGCTGCTATGGACATTCCTGCACAGGTTTTTGTGTGAACATAAGTTTTCATTTATCTGGGATAAACAGGAGTGCAATTACTGGGTCAGGTGGTAATTTTTAAAGAAACTGCTAACTCTTTTCCAGAGTAGCTGTACCATTTTACATTCCTACTCGCAGTATATGAATGTTCCGGTTTCTCCACTCTCTTGCCACCGTGTGTTATGACTGTTTTTTATTCTAGCCATCCTGATAGGTGCACAGTGATGCTGTGGTTTTAATTTGCTTTTCCCTAGTGGCTAGTGGTTTCAAACATCTTTTCATGTGTTTGTTTGCCATCTGTGTATCCTCTTTGTGAAATGTCTCAAGTCTATTACACATTTTCTAATTTGATTGCTTTTTTACTGTTGAGTTTTGAAAGTTCTTTGTATATTCCATATACTAATCATTTGTCAAAGGACAAGCTTGCAAAAGTTTTCAAATATTTACTCCTAGTCTTTGAGTTTGTGTTTTCATCCTCTTAATAATGTCTTTCAGAGAGCAAAAGTTTTTAATTTTGATGAAGTCCAGTTTAGTTCTCATTTTGTGGATTCTGCTTTTGATGTCAGGTGTAAAAGCTCTTTAACCCTAGATTTTAGGTTTTCTTACATGTTGTTCCTAAAGTTTTATAGTTTTGTGTTTTACATTTAAGTCTATTATCCATTTTGAGTTGGTTTTTATATAATGTATGGGACTTAAGTGTCAAGATTCTTTATCTTTTTTTCTTTTTTGCCTCTGGAAGTCCAGTTGATCCAGCACCATTTGTTGAAAAACTTATTCTTCCTCCACTGAATTGCTTTTGTACTTTGTCAGTCATCAGTTGTGCATATTTATGTGGGTCTGCTTCTGGGTTCACAGTTTTGTTTGTTCCATTGATTCGCTTGTCTGTCCCTCTGCCAATACTACACAGTCTGGAATACTGTAGAATATACTACGTATTGAAATTGGGTAGACTGGTTTCTCCCACTTTATGGTTCTTTTTTAAAAATTATTTTAGGCCGGGCGTGGTGGCTCACACCTGTAATCTCAGCACTTTGGGAGGCAAGGGTGGGTGAATCACCTGAGGTCAGGAGTTCGAGGCCAGCATGGCCAACATGGTGAAACCCCGTCTCTACTAAAAACACAAAAAAATTAGTGGGGCTTGGTGGCACGTGCCTGTAATCCCAGCTACTTGGGAGGCTGAGGCAAGAGAATCACTTGAACCCAGGAGGCAAAGGGTGCAGTGAGCCGAGATTGCACCACTGCACTCCAGCCTGGGCAATGAGAGTGAGAACTCTGTCTAATATATATATATATATAATTATATAAAATATATTTATACTCAATATATAATATATAAATGTATTTTATTTATATATAATTTTATTATATATATAATTTTAGCTATTCTAGTTCCTTTGCCTTTACATGTACATTTTAGAATAATTTTGTCTATATCTGCAAATAAATCTTGCTGGGATTTTTATGGGAATTGTATCAAACCTATATGTCAGTTTGGGAAAATTGATACCTTTACCATGTTGAGTCTTCCTATCCATTATCATAGTATATCTATCCGTTTATTTAGATCTTTTATTTCTTCTATCAGTGTTTTACAGCTTTCAGTGCAAGTCCTGCACATGTTTTATTAGATTTACACCCATGTATTTCATTTTTTGAATGATTTCAAATGGTATTAACTTTTTAATTCAGTCGACATGTTTATTGCTAGTATATAGAATTACAGTTGATTTTTTTTTTTTGGTATGTTTATGATTTGCCAAACTCATTTATTAGTTCTACGATAGATGCCTTGGGACTTTCTGTGTTACAATCATGTCATCTGCAAATAGGGACAATTTTATTTTTCCTTTTTTTCCATATGCTTTTTATTTCCTGTCTTGCTTTTTTGCATGAGCTAGTACTTCCAATGCTGTGTTGTATAGCGAGAGGGGACATCTTTGCCTTGTTCCCAATCTTGCAGAGAAGGTATTCACCCTTCCTTACCATGAAGTATAACAGTAAATATAATGTTGGTCTGTGTGTAATGTCCTTTTATAAATGCTCTTTGTGTAAAAGGAGTAGTCTAACGATTTGATGAACCATACAATGTCAGGCTGCCTCACTATTGTAAATAGACTCAGGCCAGTGGGGTTTGCTAGGGTCAGGTGTGAATAATAAAAATCATAGAATTCAGGAAACAGAACAATCACATTTAAATATTGATCCTCCCACCTTTTGGCTAGAAGGCCTGGGGAATATTACTTATACTTCTCAAAACCCATTTCCTCCTCCACAAAAAAGGAGGCAGAGCCCCAACCCCACTTTGTTGGTGAGTGCTAAGGGTCAGGGGTGATGGGGCTGTTACATCATCAGAGGAGCACACAGCAGGAGCTGGATTCTTTAGACTTACTGATTCTCACCCCACCCTGCTGGGACCCCACCCCAACACCTTCATTTATCTCTCTCTGAAAGAATTGATGAACTCTGATGCATCATTAGAATTTCCGCTTGGAATCTTAAACTAAAAGACTCCATTTGCATCAGGAATTTTAAACTAAAAGACTAGATGGCCGGAATCCCAGCACTTTCAGAGGCTGAGGTGGGCGGATCGCAAGGTCAGGAGTTTGAGACCAGCCTGGCCAACATGGTGAAACCCTAACTCTACTAAAAATACAAAAATTAGCCAGGCATGGTAGCACACACCTGTAATGTCAGCTACTTGGGAGGCTGAGGCAAGAGAATCACTTGAACCCGGGAGGCGGAAGTTGCAGTGAGCTAAGACCATGCCATTGCACTCCAGCCAGGGCGACAGAGCAAGACTCCATCTCAGAAAAAAAAAACTCAATGGTCTAAGATATTTGCTGTCTGTCTACAGGACTTGATGCTTAAATTAAGGCAGATCACCTGAGTTCATTTCCTGGCTTCTCATTACCATCTGTGTAAGCTTGGGCAAATCATGTAATTCCCTAATTTACTCTAAATGACATCATTTGCTTAAAAAAAAAAAAGAGCATAATGACATAACTACTTCAGGTCACTGTTAGGAAGACCAAATGAGTGAATTTATGTAACGTTTTTAGCAGTGTCTGACACGTTAGCTATGCCGACATGTTCACTATGATCGTGACTGTTGGTGACTATAAAGGACACATTCTTATTTGTGAATCACGTTCTTAAAAATAAAATTGTTTGCTTTGCAGATTTTTTAAAAAATGGATTTGGCCAACCATGGACTTATTCTACTGCAACAGTTAAACGCTCAGCGAGAGTTTGGTTTCCTGTGTGACTGCACGGTTGCAATCGGCGATGTATACTTCAAGGCACACAAATCAGTTCTTGCTTCATTCTCCAATTACTTTAAGATGTTGTTTGTCCATCAGACCAGGTAACTAAAGTGGTTGCTAATAACCTAATAACTGTGGACTTCTTAACCTCCGTGTCCCTGGCCCTCATCAAGGCCATGGGTCTCTCTACCTCTCCTAGCTCCCAGGTGACCTGCTCCCTTGTGGCCTCACTCACCCCCTACCCTTCTTGTTACGTGTGCTTTCAGTAGCACTTGAGAATCACTGGACCTGCCAGCTCTACACAGCCCCTCCACCTCCAGGTGCCCTCACTGGGTGTCACCTGCATGGTCAGGATCTCTAAGATCAGGTCCATTATAAAGCCAGCCACCCAACCTCAGTGAACCCTTCCAGTAGTAATCTTTTCTGGACTCAATACCTAAGCCCTGTCTCTCATTCCTCTAGTCCCAGTCTCCTGAGTACCTCCTGACTTTCAGCATTTATTCTTGTCTCCTCCTGTAACAAGAAAGCTCGAGGGCATGAATTTCCCCAGTTTCCCTCTTTTCTGTCTTAAAACATCTCTATCTTTCCTCAGTTTTGTTTTCCTTCTCATCACTCCTATCTTGAGAAAAGGGCCTCTCAATGTCTCTGGAAAATGATCTCCCTCCCTCATGCTGCCAGATCCCACCCCTCGATTTTCATTCTGTTCTTTTTACGTAATCTGTTTTCATCCCTCCCTCCCCAGCCCATGCGGGATCAGCACATCCTCAACACTACGGTGTGCGTCTCCTTCGCTTTACTATGAAAGCCCTTAAAAGGGTAATTGAGGTCCTTGCCTGCAGTCTCTTCATCCCACACTCTTCCTATCAGTGTGTGCTGTGGTTTCCTCCCCTCCTTCACTCTACTGCAGTCTTTTCTCAAAGGTCACCCCTCATGAAAACCACTGCCCTTCTCAGTGTTGTAGCATCCCGTCCTCCAGCATCTGCTCCTTCCTTCTTAAGTGATTGTCATCTGCATTTTTATAGCTGAATATCCCTTGGTTTTCTGCCCTCTAAAGCTGGGCCTTTGGTGAATTTTGTCTCTTGCACTCTCCCTTGGGTGGATGTCTTTTTCCTAGATCTTGCCTCTGCAGGAAACTTTAGTTTATAGCTCTGGCCTTGACTTTTCTGTCTCCAGAATTCTCTTCCCAAGGCCTGGGGCTACATGCTGGACATTTAGAGTTGAATGTCTCCTTTTGTCTCTTTGAGGATGTCTAAAACTGAATTAGACCTTCTCCAAAATTCCTCCTGCCTATTTTCTTATCTTCAAGTATCCCAAGCTTAATTCTCTTTTGAATCGTATCTTATCAGTCCCCAGATCATGTTTTCTTCAAATTACCTTTCACATTTGTCACTTCTTTTCCTTTCTTACTTCCATTACCTCATAACCCATTTTCCACGTTACTATCAGATTAGTATTTCCAAACACTGCTTTGACTGTAGTGTTTGATGAGAAACCTACTATATTGCATTATTCCTTGGATCAGAAACTTAGGGGATGCCCAGTGCATATATAACACAGAGGCTTCTTATTCTGTCACCCAAGGCCCCACAGGCTTGGAGCCCAACCTCCTCCTAGCCTCATCTGCGACTGGGCCCGCTGGGACACCCCACCCCTCCTCTTCACCTTAACCAGACCTACTTTCGTGGCTTCGGCTCACCTGGACCACATTTTGGTGGTCCCCTGCCCACTCCCTGAGTCCCAGCTCATGCAGCACCTCTTGTGTGACCCCTCCCAGTCAAGTGAAACCAAACAAATGACAGTGACCACATCCTCACTCATGGCTTAAAACACTTTCTTTGTGCCCCTTTTCCAAGAATGCACATTTGTACAAGAATGCAAATGTGCATATTTCCCCTATGCTGTTATTATTTGTATACTTACCCCCTTCTTCACTTGTAAGTTTCTTGAGGGCAGGGACTGGGTTTTACAAATCTTTGCAAACACCAACACACAATAGAATAGCCACTTGATCACTCTCTGGGGGATCAGATGGGACAACTGCAGAATAACGCAGGAGGGGTGGCTCATCTGGCAACACCAAGGATGCCCCCTCCAACTCCAGTGTGTCAGAGACTTCAGGCCTGGTGGGGGTTTTTACTGGGCAGTCTCCACACAGTGAATTAAATGGTACTGAAAAGGAGGCAATTTTAATTTGGGGAAGTGCAAAAATACTATGTAATGAGTTTTAATTCAATGCAGGAAACCCACCTTGAAGTATAGGGCACTAAATGAATGCCTTTCTAACAAGGCAGTGTGATATTTGTGTAATACAACAGTGTGACTCAAATGTGTGTATGACTGTACCAGAGGTCACACATGCCTAGTGGCCAGCTTTGCCCGCCTCCTAGTGCAGAATTCAAGCTCACTGAGGCAAGGCAAACGGGGCAAAGGCCAGGGGCGCACTTTTCAACCAGCACCTCCTCTGTGGGGCATGACAGACTGCCTCCCAACTACTCAGGCAAAAATACAGTCCATTTTTTCAAGTTTGGCTCCAAGGGTGATTTCTGGCTGTAGTTACCACTAGATGGCCCTGTCTCCTGTCAGCTACTCTGAATGGTACCTTTAAATCACAGACAACTGCAGACTTTGAGCTGTCAAAAATAAAACCACTGAGGGAGAGGCTTTTCTAATACAACCTTCTGACAGTGCTAATGTTATTCAGAAAAGCTTATTTTTAAAGTTGTTTAAGCCTATCATTTCTTTTAAAATTCGATTGAAGGAATAATTGGAAATGGAAATTACTATGGAAGTTTGTACTGTAAAACTACGTTCATCTTTTTCCTACATAAAAGTGTTATGTCGACCAGCCTGACCAACATGGTGAAACCCCATCTCTACTAAAAATACAAAAATTAGCCAGGCATTGCAGCATGTGCCTGTAATCCCAGCTACTGGGGAGACTGATGCAAGAGAATCACTTGAGCCCGGAAGGCGGAGGTTGCAGTGAGCTGAGATTATACCACTTCACTCCAGCCTGGGCAGCAAGAGCTAAACTCTGTTTCAAAAAAAAAAAAAACTGTTATATGTCAAACATATCTGAAGACCACTTAGATGTGAGTCCTTTCCAAAAGACTGGGAAAAGACCAAAATCTGGCCCAGAGCGAGCTGAGTGATTGACAGAGGTCAGCTGCTTGGGAATAAAAGCAGTTGGAGAGGGAGATAGCTGAAATATGCAGTAAGGAACTTGGAAAAATTCCACCCTTTTTGTTTTTTTGAGACAGAGTCTCACTTTTGTTGCCTAGGCTGAAGTGCAGTCCCGGTAGCTGGGATTACAGGCGTGAGCCCCCGTGCCCGGCCTCCACCTGTTTTTTAGGTGTATGTGTGCACATGTGTTTCTGCTTTAAAAAAAAAAAAAAGTTAAGGCTGCATGCAATGGCTCGTGCTGTCATCCCAACACTTTGGGAAGCTGAGGCAGGAGAATCTCTTGAGCCCACGAGTTCAAGACCAACCTGGACAAGATGGTGAGACCCTATCTCTACAAAAGTTTAAAAACTAGCTGGGTGTGGTGGCATATGCCTATAGTCCCAGCTACTCAGGAGGCTGAGGCAGAAGGATCAAATGAGCCTGAGAGGTTGAGGCTGCAGTCAGCTATGATTGCACTACTGCACTCCAGCCTGGGCCTACCAAGCAACACCCCATCTCTTAAAGAAATTTTTTTTTAAATCAAAATAAATTGGTGTTTGGAGACCTCCCTGGACCCTGGGATCCCTGGCTGTAAACCACAGGGACTTGCTGCTTTCTTTTCCTTGGCCCTTTGGAGTCCTCCCTCCAGGCCTGCCTGAAGCGTGGGCCAAGGTCTCCCCAGCTATGTCCTTTTTTTGCCATCAGAGAGTGTATAGAGTTCTTTCAGATTTGAGAGGCTTACTGTTGAGTCACCATTCACAAGTGATAGACAGGACAGCCTATCCAACAATGAGAAAAAAAAATTATAAAATTTACACCAAAGTCAGCCAGGCGCAGTGGCTCACACCTGCAATTCTAGCACTTTGGGAGGCTAAGGCAGGAAGATCACTTGAGGTCAGGAGTTCAAGACCAGCCTGGCCAACACGGTGAAACCCATCTCTACTAAAAAATATACAAAAATCGGCTGAGCGTGGTGGCTCATGCCTATAATCCCAGCACTTCGGGAGGCTGAGGCGGGTGGATCATGAGGTCAAGAGGTCGAGACCCTCCTGGTCAACAAGGTGAAACCCCATCTCTACTAAAAATTAGCTGGGCATGCTGACACGCGCCTGTAGTCACAGCTACTCAGGAGGCTGAGGCAGGAGAATTGCTTGAACCCAGGAGGCGGAGGTTGCGGTGAGCCAAGATTGTGCCATTGCACTCCAGTCTGGGTAACAACAGCGAAACTCTGTCTCAAAAAAAAAAATATATGTGTGTGTATATATATACACACACACACACACACACACACACACACACAAATTATCTGGGCCTGGTGGCAGGCACCTGTAATCCCAGCTACTTGGGAAGCTGAGGCAGAATCACTTGAACCTGGGAGGCAGAGGTTGCAGTGAGCCAAAATTGTGCCACTGTACTTCAGCCTGGGCAACAGAGCAAGACTTCATCTCAAAATAAAAAACAAAAAACAAAGTTGTTCTGGAAAGGGACTCTGCTTGTTAGTACATTTCATGGATGCTAAAAATCAAAGCGATCTTTGGATTTCTACCTTTCCTTTTCTTTTTTTTTTTTTTTTTCTCTGAGAGAGGGTCTCGCTCTGTCACCCCAGCTGGACTGCAGTGGCATGGTCGTGGCCACAGCTCACTGCAGCCTCAGCCTCGACCTCGGCTCAAGCCATCCTCCTGCCTCAGTGCCCCCAAGTAGCTGGAACTACAGGCATGTGCCAGTACACCCAGCTAATTTTTGTATTTTTCTGTAGAGATAGGGTTTCGCCCTGTTGCTCAGGCTGGTCTTTTTTTTTCTCCCCATTTATTTGTAGAGGTGGTCTCGCCATGTTCCCTGGGGCTGGTCTTCAGCTCCTGGGTTCAAACCTTGGGATCCTCCCGCCTTGGGCTCCCAAAGTACTGGGAATAAAGGCATGAGACACAGTGCCTGGCCCCTACTCTTGCCTCTTTAAGAGGGAAGAGAGTTGGCTGCAGGCTCCCTACTCTATCCCCTCCTTCTCCCTTGAGGAATGTTTCATCTCAGCAGAAGAAAGGATGTAATTTACATCTCTAAGGCCTTTGGTTTCCCAATTCCTCTGCCCACCTGATCCTAGAAAAGTTTCCCCTGGTCATTTCTTCACTTGGGAGTTGATTATTTACATTAGTAAATTTTTCAGCACTCAAAATCCCTGAAGCCCTGTTTTGAATATTGAACTTCCCCAAGGCATCTAAATGTGTTGCAGTATACACATGGTATTGTTGAAAGCCATCCGAAGACTACCTGTATTTGCATTCCTATTTAAAGGGATATAAAAGGACTCCAAATAAAAAAATGAATGATCTGTGTGCGTGTGTGTGTGTGTGTGTGTGTGTGTGCGCATTTTTTTTTTTTGAGACACAGTTTTTCCCTTGTTGCCCAAGCTAGAATGCAATGGCGTGATCTCGGCTCACCAAAACCTCAAACTCCTGGGTTCAAGTGATTCTCCTGCTTCAGCTTCCTGAGTAGCTGGGATTACAGGCACACCACCAAGCCAGGCTAATTTTTTGTATTTTTAGTAGAAATGGGGTTTTGCTATGGTAGCCAAGCTGTTCTCGAACTCCTGACCTCAAGTGATCTTCCCACCTCGGCCTCCCAAAGTGCTGGGATTACAGGCATGAGCCACCGCACCTGGTCAACTTTTCTTTTTTTAATGGAATAAAAATGTTAAATTTAAAAGAGTGTGATATGCTGTTAATATTTCAGTATATTGAAAATATTGGCCAAGTGCAGTTGCTCACACCTATAATCCCAGCACTTTGGGAGCCCAAGACAGGTGGATGACCTGAGGTCAGGAGTTTGAAGCCAGCCTGGCCAACATGGCGAAATCCTGTCTCTACTAAAACTACAAAAATTAGCCAGATGTGGTTGCACATGCCTACTACATGTGCTGGTAATTCCAGCTTCTCGGGAGGCTGAGGCAGGAGAATTGCTTGAACCTGGGAGGTAGAGGTTGTGGTGAGCTGGGATTGCACCACTGCACTTCAGTCTCTGTCACTCAGTGACATCTCAAAAAAAAGAAAGAAAAGAAAATACTTGTTAGTAAAATGGACATGATTGCTAAAAGAGCCAAATAAAGTTACAATACAAAACGTAGTATCATAAAAGAAAATTATAAATTCTAAAAGCATTCAAGGAAGCTGTCTTTGAATTTGAAATGCATTATCTATAAAATATCCACTCAGTGGAAGATAATATCTGTCTTGTGATATGTCGATATAGACCTCATTGATTTCTAATGATGCATTGGAATTTGTTAGTACCAGTGGCCTGGGAAGAGTTCTTGGGAACCTCTTCATCATTGCTGCTTCATCAGGATGATGTTTCTGAAATGATAGAAGCAGTCGAGTCTAAAGCTGTAAAATCAACAGCATCATCAACTGCATTAGGTGCCTTAGATAAATCACTCAACTTTTTGGGACTTCAGTTTCCATATCTGTCAGATGGGACTTAATAAATCCACCTTATCTACCACACAGTATTGTTTTGATTCTCTAAAGGATCTTGCTGTAGTGGCTTTGGAATTAGACAAACAAGTTCAAATACCAGTTCCACCGCTTACCAACTACGTGATACTGAGCAGCTTATTAACCCCTCTAAACCTCAATCCTTTCCTGTAAAATGAGAATGAATGACAATCCAGTGAGAAAGAATCCCTGTAAATCCCAGAAGCAGTGCTGGTGTTGATGGTGGCATTTGATAAGGAACTCCTGAAGTTCCGAATAAAAACAGAGTGCATAATACTTAATTTAACTTGGCCAGGCGCAGTGGCTCACACCTGTAATCCCAGCACTTTGGGAGGCCAAGGCGGGTGGATTGCTTAAGGTCAGACCACCCTGGCCAACATGGTGAATCCCTGTCTCTACTAAAAATACAAAAATTAACCAGGCATGGTGGTGGGCGCCTGTACTACTCGGGAGGCTGAGGCAGGAGAATTGCTTGAAACTTGGCAGGTGGAGGCCTCCAGCCTGGGTGACAAGAGCTAGACTCTGTTTCAAAATAAATGAATAAATAAAAATAAAAGATTAATTTAGCTTACTAGGAGAAAAACTGCTCTACGAATCTGTGGATTACAATGTCACATTTATTTAACATGAACTTCATCTCTTGATTATTTCAACCCATTTCATGAAACTTACTAACAATGAAGGATAGGAAATGTTCTTGTTTCCTGTGTTTTTAAGTGTTCATTTTTTTTGGTCAGGCTTTGTATTATCACTTAGAGTGGCATTTACTCAGTTTTTTTACTTGTTTCTTTCAGTGAGTGTGTCCGCTTGAAACCAACTGATATACAGCCCGACATCTTCAGCTATCTCTTACACTTGATGTACACTGGGAAGATGGCACCTCAGCTCATCGACCCAGTTCGATTAGAACAGGGGATCAAGTTTCTGCACGCTTACCCGCTCATCCAGGAAGCCAGCCTCGCCAGCCAGGGAGCCTTTTCTCACCCTGACCAAGTTTTCCCGCTGGCTTCTTCATTATATGGCATTCAGATTGCAGATCATCAACTGAGACAAGCCACCAAGATTACTTCAGCACCTGAAAAACTTGGGCGAGATCCAAGGCCACAGACCTCCAGGATAAGCCAGGAGCAGGTCCCAGAGGCCTCACAGCTTTCCCAGCTGACTTCAAACCTGGCCCAGGTAAATCGGACAAATATGACTCCCTCAGACCCCCTGCAGACCTCACTGTCTCCAGAACTTGTTTCCACTCCTGTTCCTCCCCCTCCTCCCGGGGAGGAGACCAATCTGGAAGCATCTTCCTCTGATGAGCAGCCTGCAACCCTCACGATAGCCCACGTCAAGCCGAGCATCATGAAGAGGAACGGGAGCTTTCCAAAGTACTACGCCTGCCACCTGTGTGGACGGCGCTTCACCCTTCGGAGCAGCTTACGTGAACACCTCCAGATCCACACAGGAGTACCTTTCACATCCAGCCAACAGGGAGAAAGTCGTGTCCCCCTGACTCTCTGTAGCAATGCAGCGGACCTCGGGAAAGACGCCATGGAAGTGCCTGAAGCCGGGATGATAAGTGACAGTGAGCTGCAGCACATCTCCGATTCGCCCATCATCGACGGGCAGCAACAGTCGGAAACCCCACCCCCCTCAGACATTGCTGACATTGACAACCTGGAGCAGGCCGACCAGGAGAGAGAGGTGAAGAGGCGGAAGTATGAGTGCACAATATGTGGACGCAAATTTATCCAGAAAAGCCACTGGAGGGAACACATGTACATACATACCGGGAAGCCTTTCAAGTGCAGCACTTGTGACAAAAGCTTTTGCAGGGCCAACCAGGCTGCCCGCCACGTGTGCCTCAACCAGAGCATCGACACCTACACCATGGTAGATAAACAGACTCTGGAACTCTGCACATTTGAGGAAGGGAGTCAGATGGACAACATGCTGGTGCAAACCAACAAACCCTACAAATGCAACTTGTGTGACAAAACATTCTCGACTCCCAATGAGGTTGTTAAACATTCATGCCAAAACCAGAACTCGGACGTCTTTGCCCTAGACGAGGGGCGATCCATTCTCCTTGGCAGTGGGGACTCAGAAGTAACAGAGCCTGACCACCCAGTGTTAGCTTCCATCAAAAAGGAACAGGAAACCGTCTTACTAGACTGAATGTCACTTACCTTTTTAGAAAACTGTCATTTTTACAAAGACTGTCTTCCTTCCCTTCCCTGAATTCAGAACCATAGTTCTCCATGGCATGAAACAAACAGGTCCTTGTTCCCTTCTCCTCTTCCCCTTTTCCGCCTCCTAGCCCCACCTCTGTCAAGGCTTTGTGCATTATAAACCTGGAATGTATCGACTTTCATGCAGGGGATATTTGAAAGATAATGGTCATTATACTTATAAACTCAAACAGATTTTGACAGGTTTTAGATAATTTAAAAGCATACTTTGAACTAATGAAGGGTATACAATAAAACAGCTGGAATCCAATTTGGTAAGTTAAAATTATGACTTTCCCTGGGTAAAAAGTCTTCTCAGAAAAACAATGTCAGAAAATACAGCGTGCTTCTCAGAGATACAGCTGGTACTCTGCAAAATCTAGAAGTACTATGCAAAATCTAGAAGGTGTGGGGAAACTTTTAAACCCAAGAAAACATTCTTAGTATTCCTCCTGCAGGTGTCTTACTTCAGAATGCGTCCTTTGAGATTATGTCTACTTAAGAAAAATCATTACTTAAGAAATCCACTTTAACAAAACACAAAGGAGAAAGAGTAATAATGTGATGGCAATCTTAATTTTTGCAGAAACATGACAAGCTGTGAGTTTGCGTGTTTGTAAGAGAAAAATGCGTGGGTGCTTGCTCTAAACAGGTGAATGAATGCACTTGCCTTATCTCATTGCTGGCTTTCCAAGTTGAGCAACAACAAAATGCTGTATTTTCGTTTCTGACAAATTTGTTTTAAAAATCAAATTTGAATGTACAATTCAAAAATTGTCTTTCTGAATAGAAAATGACCTGCCATTTTCTAGCCGCTGCCAGTGATAATTTGTTTTACACTAACTTTTAAATCAGTGCATATACTTCAGGGAAAGGATATAGGAATATTCATCTTACAGGGGAATTTGTGAGCAGAAGATGTAGTAACTGATGACTGAAACAGTCAATGCTGATAGTTTACTGGCAACATTAATTGAAGCATCAAAAATAAATGGCAAAGAGAAATCAGGACAAAAAAAATCTAATTGCTGTTTGGGAAAAATACTTGATTTTGATGTTTACTCTCCAGGTTTTTTGTTTGTTTGTTTGTTTTTTAATGCCTGAAATTTTCTCCACTGGCCCAAAAGCAGTAACAATTGTTCATTAATCTTCCCTTAGGCCAATAAAAGAAGGGCCTCACAGGACAAAACAGGAGCCAGAAATAAGGACTGAAGGGGAAGGGGAGTAGCTGATAGCTATACTGTATGTATATGTTAAAAACTGAATATCCCGTCATCCTATTTCATGTATAGTTGAGTTCTCAAAATTTGTAAGTTTTTATACATCCTTTCATTGAATAAACATTTAATTAAAAGAGTGTATGATTTCATCTCTATCTCTTTGTCAACCCAAAGAGATACAGGAAGGGGGTGTGTAGCAGTGCTTGAGGAATCATTGCTGTGTCTTCTCTTGTCTGCAGAACTTTGGGCAATTGCTCTAACCTGAGTGGTATTTTCCATACGTGTAAAATGAAAATGTTCTTAACTGCTTTGGGTCATAAGTTTGTTGGAGTCAAATGAGTGAACTCTGTAAAGATGCCGTGATCACCTTGCCGCAACATTTTTATTTATTTATTTGTTTGTTGTTGTTGAGATGAAGTCTCACTCTGTCACCCAGGCTGGAGTGCAGTGGTGCAATCTTGGCTCACTGCAACCTCCACCTTTCCGGTTCAAGTGATTCTCCTGCCTCAGCTTCCCAAGTAGCTGGGACTACAGGCGTGCACCACCATGCCCAGCTAATTTTTGTATTTTTAGTAGAGATGGAGTTTTACCATGTTGGCTAGGATGGTCTCCATCTCTTGACCTCATGATCCTCCCGCGTTAGCCTCCCAAAGTGCTGGGATTACAGGCGTGAGCCTCCTCGCCCGGCTATTTATTTATTTATTTATTTTGAGACAGTCTTACTGTGTCACCTAGGCTGGAGTGCAGTGGTGTGATCTCAGTTCACTGCAACCTCTGACTCGTAGGTTCAAGCGGTTCTCCTGCCTCAGCCTCCCAAGTACAGGTGGCGTGCCACCACACCAGGCTAATTTTTGGATTTTTTTTTTTTAGTACAGGGTTTCACTGTGTTGGCCAGGGTGGTCTTGAACTCCTGACCTCGTAATCTACCTACCTTGGCCTTCTAAAGTGCTGTGATTACAGGCTTGAGCTACCATGCCTAGCCTTATTTTATTTTTGAGACGGAGTGTTGCTCTGTAGCCTAGGCTGGAGTGCAATGGCACAATCCCAGCTACTTGGGAGGCTGAGGCAGACGAATCACCTGAACCCAGAAGGCAGAAGTTGCAGTGAGCTAAGATCCCACCACTGCACTCCAGCCTGGGTGACAGAGCAAGGCTCCGTCTCAAAAAAGGGCTTTCCACTATGTCTTTTTTTTTTTTTTTTTTTTGAGATGGAGTTTTGCTCTTGTTGGCCAGGCTGGAGGCTGGAGTGCAATGGCGCGATCTTGGCTTACTGCAACCTCCGCCTCCCAAGTTCAAGCAATTCTCCTGCCCCAACCTCCTGAGTAGCTGGGATTACAGGCACGAACCACCACACCTGGCTAATTTTTGTATTTTTAATAGAGACAGGGTTTCACCATGTTGGTCAGGTTGGTCTTGAACTCCTGACCTCATGATCCACCCGCCTCAGCCTCCCAAAGTTCTGGGATTACAGGCATGAGCCACCATGCCCAACCATTACGTCTTTTTTAGTAAACTGTTTCACATCTGTCAAATGACAGCCTTGTGCCAAGCTGACCTTTCTGAATATCTATGAGAGGGTAAATGAGAGTGTGCCTCTGTAGCCCTCCAGGACGCCCCAATGCAGCCTTGAAAAGACACAAGGTGCAGCCAAAGGGCAGGGTCTTGGAGACCAGAAAGTTATAGGGATCACAAGGGATAGTGGTGGGTGAGGGCAAGATAGCAGCCAGCCCCATTTCTGCTCCCCAAGTTGATGGATGGGGAGGACAGGCATTGTGTTCATCTGGTAATCATCTGTGGAATCAGGGTCTCCTAGAACCAGCTTGTGGCCCCCTCCTCCACCAAGGCAGACATGCAGAACTCCAGGTTCCTCCCAAAGAGAAGAGCTACCTGCAGATACTGAAGCCCACCCACCCCACCCTGGAATCCCCAGTGCCTATTCCAGTCCCAGGGGTATAAATTTAGCAAACTATTCTGAGTTTGGGATGGTACTAATTTAAACAAGCTTTGGAAATTCCAGGTGATGACATAAGCAGCACTAATCTGAGCTGTCATTCTTCTGGTTCTACCTCTTATTAACACACTGGTGCTATTACATTTCCTCTCACCAAGAAAACAATCCTGGCCAGGAGCGGTGGCTCAAGCCTGTAATCCCAGCACTTTGGGAGGCCAAGGCGGGTGGATCACCTGAAGTTAGCAGTTTGAAACCAGCCTGGCCAACATGGAGAAACTCTGTCTTTATTAAAAAAAGAAAAGAAAAGAAAAGAAAAGAATCCATAGTGGCTCACTCATTCAACAGATGTTGCTAAAAAACATCGTATAGAGTACTATAGGATTTTTACCATAGGAAATAGGGCTTTAGTGGGAAGAAAGCATGGCCATTAAAAGGTAGCTTTGGATAATGATTTAAAAATGGAGAGTAGAGTGGACCTCAACCTTCTCCTTGTTACAGGTGCTAGCCATTGGTGCTTTTGAAATTTTACCTTGCAAGAAAAGGAAGACCTGAAGCATCCAAATAAACCCTTCAGTTCCAAATTTCAGGTCTCAGTCACAGATTTCAGGTAAAATACAACATTGCTATGTTTAAGAAGATCTAGGCATTTAAGAAGGAGGATGGGCCAGGCGCCATAGCTCACACCTGTAATCCCAGCACTTTGGGAGGCCGAGGCAGTTGGATCATGAGGTCAGAAGATCAGGACCATCCTGGGCAACATGAGGAAACCCCATGTCTAATAAAAATACAAAAATTAGCTGGGCGTGGTGGTGCCCACCTGTGGTCCCAGGTACTCTGGAGGCTGAGGCAGAAGAATCACTTGAACCTGGGAGGCAGAGGTTGCAGTGAGCTGAGATCAGGCCACTGCACTCCAGCCTAGGGACAGAGTGAGACTGTGCCTCAAAAAAAAAAAAAAAAAAAAAAAAAAGGATGGTTGGGAGGGTGGTATATATGGGGACCTGCTCCTGCAACTTGGCTGGGAATTATGATGGGGAAGGGGAAGCCCTCTTTTCACTCTTCACTGGGAGTGAATTCTAAAACAAAATTATCTGTAGGCTGGGCATGGTGGCTCATGCCTGTAATCCCAACACTTTGGGAGGCCAATGCAGGCAGATCACTTGAGGTCAGGAGTTTGAGACCAGCCTGGCCAACATAGTGAAACTCCACCTCTACTAAAAATACAAAAATTAGCTGAATGTGGTGGCACATACCTGTAGTCCCAGCTACTCAGGAGGCTGAGGCGTGAGAATCACTTGTCACTTGAACCCGGGAGGCAGAGTTTGTGTGAGCTGAGATTGTGCCACTGCACTCTAGCCTGGGTGACAGAGCCAGACCCTGTCTCAAAAAAAAGAAAATTATTTGTAGGTAGAGTGTAGTTTATTGTAATGGAATGCAACCTATTCTTCAAGTTGACATTTGCATCTTCATGACAAATTTCAGAACCTTCCAAATATTTAAATTGCATTTTGCTTCGTTTTACTCCTCTGTTTTGATCTAGAGCAAAGGATTACTCTAGAGCATTTGCAAGAAAGCAAGATTTAAGGTTAGAAGTCTTTAAACAAATAAAAAGTTGATTAAGATACAGATCAATTAATTCTCCTTTTCTAGAACTAGCTCCTTTAACATAACAGTAAGAATATTGACTGAACTTTTAGCAAATCTCTAAATAAGATAAAAATTAGGCTGTGACAATTTTTAGTGTGGAAAAAAATGGACCAGGATGAAATGATATTATTTGGTTTTGTTTTCGGGCAGATCAAAATATTTTTGAACATAAAAAGGTTATTCAATTTGTGAATCAGGCTTATGCTATTCTCTGGAAAATGTGCCATACCCACCCTGCTAAACTTCCCCAGCTGTTGGGAAGATGGATCCTTGTGAAGAAGGCACTGTCAACTGAAAGGCTGAATGGGAGGGAAGGCAGAGCCCATATTGGGTGTCTGCCTGCTATGCCTGCTATGTGCTCTCATTTATTTATTTATTTATTTATTTTTGAGATGGAGTCTCTCTCTCTTGCCCAGGCTGCAGTGGCACGATCTCAGCTCACTGCAACCTCTGCCTCCCGAGTTCCAGCGATTCTCCTGTTTCAGCCTCCAGTGTAGCTGGGACTACAGGTGCATGCCATCATGCCCGGCTAATTTTTTTTTTTTTTTTTTTTTTTTTGAGACGGAGTTTCGCTGTTGTTACCCAGACTGGAGTGCAATGGCACAATATCGGCTCACCGCAACCTCCGCCTCCTGGGTTCAAGCAATTCTCCTGCCTCAGCCTCCTGAGTAACTGGGACTACAGGCGTGCACCACCATGCCCAGCTAATTTTTGTATTTTTAGTAGAGACGGAGTTTCACCTTATTGACCAGGATGGTCTCGATCTCTTGACCTCGTGATCCACCCACCTCGGCCTCCCAAAGTGCTGGGCTTATAGGCGTGAGCCACCATGCCCAGCCGAATTTTTTGTATTTTTAGTAGAGTTGGGGTTTCACCATGTTGGCCAGGATGGTCTTAATTTACTGACCTTGTGATCCGCCCACCTCAGCTTCCCAAAGTGCTGGGATTACAGGTATGAGGCCCCATGCTCAGCATTTTTTTTTTTTTTTTTTTTTTTGAGGAAGAACCTCACTCTGTCACCCAGCCTAGAAAGCAGTGGCGCAATCTCCGCTCACTGCAACGTCCACCTTCTTGGTTCAAGTGCTTTTCGTGCCTCAGCCTCCGGAGTAGCTAGGATTACAGGTGCGTACCACAATGCCCGGCTAATTTTTGTATTTTCAGTAGAGACAGGGTTTCACCATGTTGGCCAGACTGGTCTCAAACTTCTGGCCTCAAGTGATCTGGCCGCCTCAGCCTCCCAGATTGCTGAGATTACAGGCGCGTGCCACCCGACGCACCATGTCTCATTGACTCCTAAGAATCCTGTCGAACATGTCTCCTTTTCAGATGAGAAAACTCAGGCCCAGAGAGGCTAAATAACTTTTCTGAAGTTACCGACAAATAGAAACAGCCAGGATTCAATTTCCCATGTGACTCACTATAAAGCAAAGCTCTTCCTATTACTTCCCAATATTATTAACACCCAATATATAAAGTCTGAGCAGTACTAGGCAATTAACAGGTCCCCATGGCCAGGCGTTGTGGCTCATGTTTGTATTCCTAGCACTTTGGGAGGCTGAGGTGAGTGGATCACTTGGGCCTAGGAATTTGAGACCAGCCTGGGCAACATAGTGAGATCTTATCCCTACAAAAAGTAATGACAGGCCGGGCGCGGTGGCTCAAGCCTGTAATCCCAGTATTTGGGAGGCCGAGGTGGGTGGATCACGAGGTCAAGAGATCCAGACCATCCTGGTCAACATGGTGAAACCCCGTCTCTACTAAAACAAAAAATTAGGTGGGCATGGTGGCGCGTGCCTGTAATCCCAGCTACTCAGGAGGTTGAGGCAGGAGAATTGCCTGAACCCAGGAGGTCGAGGTTGCGGTGAGCCGAGATCGCGCCATTGCACTCCAGGCTGGGTAACAAGAGCGAAACTCCGTCTCAAAAAAAAAAAAAAAAGTAATGACAATTAGCTATGTGTGATGGTACGTGCCTGTGGTCCCAGCTATTCAGGAGGCTGAGGTGGGAGGATCGCTTGAGCCTGGGAGGTCTCAAGGCTACAGTGAGTCATAATCACACCACTGCACTCCAGCCTGAGCAAGAGAGTGAGACCTTGTTTCAAAAAAGAAAGAAAGAAAGAAGTGGGGAGGAAGGAAGGAAGGAAGGAAAGGAGGAAGGTAGGGAGGGTTTGGACACAGTGGCTCACACCTGTAATCCCAGCACTTTGGGAGATCAAGACTGGCAGATCACTAGGTCAAGAGATGGAGACCATCCTGGCCAACATGGTAAAACCCCAACTCTACTAAAAATACAAAAAGTAGCTGGGTATGGTGGCATGTGCCTGTAGTCCCAGCTACTCGGGAGGTTGAGGCAGGAGAATTTCTTGAACCCAGAAGGCGGAGGTTGCAGTGAGCTGAGATCGTGCCATTGCACTCCAGCCTGGCAACAGAGTGAGACTCTGTCTCAGTAAAAAAAAGAAAAAGAAAAAGAATAAAAAAGGCAAGCGAGAAGCCTTTCATTTCGCAAAAAAAGAGAAAGCTCGGGCAAAAAGTGTAAGGCAAGGCTTTTCTTGTTCATCTGGCCTACTTACTTACGTTTGGCTTTAGATCTAGTTTTGTCCAAACTGTGTTGAAAAGGAAAACATATTTTCCCAAATACGCAAGCATTCCTATGAGCTAGAAGCAATAGCTTCTGCTTCTTCACTCTGCTGCCCAGGCGAAGGAAAGGGGGAAGGAAAAACGTTTTTTGTTTGTTTGTTTTTTTGAGACAGTTTCGCTTTTGTTACCCAGGCTGGAGTGCAATGGCGCGATCCCGGCTCACTGAAACCTCCGCCTCCTGGGTTCAGGCTATTCTCCTGTCTCAGCCTCCTGAGTAGCTGGGATTACAGGCACGCGCCACCGTGCCCAGCTAATTTTTTGTATCTTTAGTAGAGATGGGGTTTCACCATGTTGACCAGGATGGTCTCGATCTCTTGACCTCGTGATCCACCCGCCTCGGCCTCCCAAAGTGCTGGGATTACAGGCTTGAGCCACCGCGCCCGGCCCCGGAAAAACGTTTTTACCTCTTAACCTCTTTATTCTGTCATTAAGGAAATTCACTTATTATATCCTTTCTATAGCTTTATATTGCCACAGTTTCGAACAGGTTCCTGGGTGGCGCTGATGCCCGGAGCCATACTTTGAGCAGCGCAGCCTGGCTGTATCACTTCTGCTATGATGCAGGTTCCTGGGTGGCGCTGATGCCGGGAGCCATACTTTGAGCAGCTCAGCCTGGCTGTATCACTTCTGCTATGATGCAGGTTCCTGGGTGGCGCTGATGCCGGGAGCCATACTTTGAGCAGCGCAGCGTGGCTGTATCACTTCTGCTATGATGCAGGTTCCTGGGTGGCGCTGATGCCCGGAGCCATACTTTGAGCAGCGCAGCGTGGCTGTATCACTTCTGCTATGATGCAGGTTCCTGGGTGGCGCTGATGCCCGGAGCCATACTTTGAGCAGCGCAGCCTGGCTGTATCACTTCTGCTATGATGCAGGTTCCTGGGTGGCGCTGATGCCGGGAGCCATACTTTGAGCAGCGCAGCGTGGCTGTATCACTTCTGCTATGATGCAGGTTCCTGGGTGGCGCTGATGCCGGGAGCCATACTTTGAGCAGCGCAGCGTGGCTGTATCACTTCTGCTATGATGCAGGTTCCTGGGTGGCGCTGATGCCGGGAGCCATACTTTGAGCAGCGCAGCGTGGCTGTATCACTTCTGCTATGATGCAGGTTCCTGGGTGGCGCTGATGCCCGGAGCCATACTTTGAGCAGCGCAGCGTGGCTGTATCACTTCTGCTATGATGCAGGTTCCTGGGTGGCGCTGATGCCCGGAGCCATACTTTGAGCAGCGCAGCGTGGCTGTATCACTTCTGCTATGATGCAGGTTCCTGGGTGGCGCTGATGCCCGGAGCCATACTTTGAGCAGCGCAGCCTGGCTGTATCACTTCTGCTATGATGCAGGTTCCTGGGTGGCGCTGATGCCGGGAGCCATACTTTGAGCAGCGCAGCGTGACCATATTGCTTCTGTCCTGTCTTGGCTCTTCTTGCTTCTCAGAATTCTAATAACCAGAGGAGCTCATGAAGGGCTGCGAAGGCATTTGTGCCGACTGTGGTGTGATTATTCCTTTGTGGCAAGGGCTCCTTAATGAGCTGTGGGCACGGTGCGGATCCATGCATGAACTCTTAGAAACAGTCCAGGTGTGGGAAGCTCTGGGATTTATTCTAAATCTCCCTGTCTTTTTTTCTCAGTGCCTTCGTAATCTGCCAACACAAAATAAAATGTAGCAGAAAGTAACAAATACCCTAAATCATTATTATTTATTTATTTATTTATTTGGAGATGGAGTTTCGCTCTTGTTACCCAGGCTGGAGTGCAATGGCGCGATCTTGGCTCACCGCAACCTCTGCCTCCTGGGTTCAGGCAATTCTCCTCCCTCAGCCTCCCAAGTAGCTAGGACTACAGGCATGTGCCACCATGCCCAGCTAATTTTTTTGTATTTTTAGTAGAGACGGGGCTTTACCATGTTGACCGGGATGGTCTTGATCTCTTGACCTCGTGATCCACCCGCCTCGGTCTCCCAAAGTGCTGGGATTACAGGCGTGAGCCACCACACCCGGCTATACCCTAAATTATTTTTAAAGAGTCCACCTGTATGCTCTTCCTTATTAAAAGCAAGGATCCTGATGAAAAGATGAAATGACATTAGGTAATTTGCCAAGGTCACACAACTTGATTTTTTTCAGATAGGGTCTCACTCTGTGCAGTGGTGTGAACATGGGTTCACTGTAGCCTTGACCTCCCTGGGCTCAAGTGATCCTCCTGCCTCAGCCTCCAGAGTGGCTGGCACTGCAGGTACACCCCACCGCAGCTGGCTAATTTTTTTATTTTTTGTAGAGACGGGGTCTCACTATATTGCTCAGGCTGGTCTCGGATTCCAGGGCTCAAGTGATCCTCCCACCTTGGCCTCCCAAAGTGCTGGGATTACATGCATGAGCCACAGTGCCTGGCCTTCACACAACTTCTTAGTGGTAATTATAGAGTGCAAATTTCCCAATTCCAGGGCCCTTTCTGCTACCATCATACTGTGTAGGAAACTCTTCCTAGCATTTTGCCATTTCTGTTTTTTTTTCTTTTTTCTTTTTTTTAACAAAAGTAAATGGGCTGGCCAGGTGCAGTGGCTCATGCCTGTAATCCCAGCACTTTGGGAGGCTGAGGTGGGCAGAGCACCTGAGGTCAGGAGTTCAAGACCAGCCTGACCAACATGGAGAAACTCCCTCTCTACTAAAAACACAAGAATTAGTCGGGTGTGGTGGCACGTGCCTGTAATCCCAGCTACTCGGGAGGCTAAGGCAGGAGATACACTTGAACCCAGGAGGCAGAGGTTGCGGTGAGCTAAGATTGCGCCATTGCACTCCAGCCTGGGCAACAAGAGTGAAACTCCATCTAAAAAAAAAAGAAAAGAAAGAAAATGAACTGAATAATTTTTTTCTCTTTCCAGTTAGATAAGAGATGCAAATAAGGCAAGGTCTGAAGGCAGCCAGCCAGAGCGAGCCAAGAGCTGAAAAATACACCATCTGCTGTTTGACCCCCGCCCAACTCCAGTCCCCCTCCCCACCTGGTCCCTCCCTCCCTCTGGAGATGTGCTAGCAGGCAACAAATGCCCCAAAAGCAACATGGAGAAGCAAGAAGTGTGCATCACACACAAAGTGGATATTAGCTTCTAAATAAGAGCATGTGTGAATACCATGTAGATTTGGTTAATTCTAAGAAAGATCAGTGCCGTTACTGTGAATCCACCAAAATTCTCAGGGAGACAGTAGCAGTCATCAGCAGTGACTAAGTTGTTCCTGGTGGAAAGTTTTACCAAAATTTGCCTTTTTCTTGCAATTACTGATATTAATGCTTTGCAGTATATTTTGCATCCTCGTTTATAAAACACTTTCACAATGGGAAAATCGTGTGAAGTCGTCTTTAGTTCCACATTCTGAAATGATGGATGGCTGAGACAGGGCAGGTGAACTCTTTCTCAGTCACCAAGCTGAAGTTTGCACGTGAGATACTAAGAAATGATGCAAGAAATGATCCTTGATCTTGTAGATGGTCTTCTATGTGTTTCTAAGGACACAGAGAAGGCAAAAGAGTTGTTGATGTCCCTCTGTTCCGAATTGTCTGTGAGACCCATATACTGAGCTGCCAACTCCACTGACCCTTGGATATTAGGCTTCTCAATTGCCCCCACGCTCATGTCAGTATGTGGCTCCATATCCAGGTTGGCAATACGGAAACTTCATTCTTCACCTCACAGTTCTCACAACAGAGAATCAGGTATTGTATCCTGTTGATCTGCCTCCTAACAGCTCTGGATCTCACCCATGGATTTTCAGCCAAACTGCTCCTACTTTATTATAGGCCATTATCAGTTCTTGTCTGGATTATTATTATTATTATTATTATTATTTTTTTTGAGATGGAGTCTCCCTCTGTTGCCCAGACCGGAGTACAGTGGCACAATCTCGGCTCACTGCAACCTCCACCTCCCGGGTTCAAGCAATTCTTCTGCCTCAGCCTCCTGAGTAGCTGAGTCTATAGGGATGCACCACAATGCTTAGCTAATTTTTGTATTTGTAGTAGAGACGGAGTTTCACCATGTTGACCAGGCTGGCCTCTAACTCCTGACCTTGTGATCCACCCTCCTCGGCCACCCAAAGTGCTGGGATTACAGGCATGTGCCACCCCGCCTGGGTTTATTCTCTTTTTTAAACTATTTATTAATTGGATTTTTTCTTTTTAGAGACAAAGGTCTCCCTGTGTTGCTTAAGCGGATCTTGAACTCCTAGGCTCAAGTAATCCTCCCACCTCAGCCTCCTACATAGCTGCCACTACAGGTGCATGCCACCACACCCAGCTCGCTTGGATTATTCTAACTGTGTAACCAATCTCCTCTCAACCTCCAGGCCTCAATTCTCTGCAAGCTAGATGCCACTGGCATTTTAGGTAGAAACACCTGTTTATAAAGCACATACTCATTACGTACCATAACACCCTGGCCATTATGGAAATCAGACATGTGGCAGCACAAACCTGGGCGGAGAGTAGGACCTTTCACTAGCCCAACACTGAGGATCACTACTATAGGAGGATTGCGTCTGTTCCCAGCTAAACCATTTCAATGACTTTGTAGGGTAAATCTCACGTCTTGAAATGGCCCTCTGGCCATCTCCGCAGTATCATTTCTGTAGTCTTTTTTTTTTTTTTTAGATGAAGGTTCACTTTCGTTGTCTAGGCTGGAGTGCAATAGTGCGATCTCGGCTCACCGCAACCTCCGCCTCCTGGGTTCAAGCGATTCTCCTGCCTCAGCCTCCCGAGTAGCTGGGATTACGGACATGCACCACCATACCCACCTAATTTTGTGTTTTTAGTAGACAGGGTTTCTCCATGTTGGTCAGGCTGGTCTCGAACTCCCAACCTCAGATGATCTGCCCGCCTCAGCCTCCCAAAGTGCTGGGATTATAGGCCTCAGCCGACACGCTCGGCCTACTCATTTCTTTAAGAAGGACCCTAGTTATGTTTAGATTTCGAATTCTGGAGGCAATTCCATCTGCTTTTCTGGGAATTAGGTAAGCCCCTGAGGCTAACAGGGATAAGTAGGATCAAGCATAATGTGGTTTTAAAATTAGCCTTATTTAGAGTATTGCCTCTTTGTTCATTAATTATACCTCGTTGTGTGAGATTATTAGAACAAATAGAAAAAATAGCACAGGGTTAAGAATTTGCACCAGGCTTTAGCACTCAATATTCTTTTGTGGGCAAATTAGACTTAGGTCTTTATTTCATCATTTAGGTATTGTTACTCTACCTCTGGTCTCTAAACATGGGTGTTACAGTCAGTGAAGCTTCTCTTGAGATATTACGTTAAACTACACTTCTGTTAAAACTTTTGATGTCAGCCGGGCACAGTAGCTCACCCGTGTAATCCCAGCACTTTGGGAGGCCGAGGCGGGTGGATCACGAGGTCAGGAGTTCGAGACCAGCCTGGCCAACATAGTGAAACCCTGTCTCTACTAAAAATAAAAAAATAAATAAATAAATTAGCTGGGCATGGTGACTGACACCTGTAATCCCAACTACTCAGGAGGCTGAAGCAGGAGAATGCTTGAACCCAGAAGGAGGAGGTTGCAGTGAGCCAAGATTGCGCCACTGCACTTCAGCCTGGGCAACAAAGACTCCGTCTCTGAAAAAAAACAAAAAACTTTTAATGTCAGCAAGTGATAGAAGAATATGCACAGATGCAAGATGACCTCACTCATAACTGCGGAACACTAAAGATGTCTATTACAGTAGGGCACCACGGCTCACATCTGTAATCACAATATTTTGGGAGGCTAAGGCAGGAGGATGGCTTGAGTCCAGGCGTGGGAGACCACTAGCCTAGGCAACATAGGGAGACGTGGTCACTACAAAAGCTTAAAAATTAGCTGGGCATGGTGGGGCATGCCCATGGGTGTTGTAAAGGCTGAGGTGGGAGGATTGCTTGAGCCGAGGAGGTTGAGGCTGCAGTGAGCCATGACCGCATGCCTGCACTCCAGCCTGGGTGATAGAGCGAGACCCTTTCTCAAATAAATAAATCATGATTATTTTCACCACCATGCTATCTTCAAATCCTGGTTAGCTTAGCCAAACCTGTGTTATCACTTAAAAGTCTCAGCTTTCTCACATTAAAATAAGGGCTCAGCTTATTTTCCTAATTCCAGATATACAGGTTGGAGGCAGTAAGCAATCTGTTAGGAGAAACTTGCATGTGTATAAAAGTTGTACCAGGTTGTCTGTAACCAGCAGGTCCATTTCCAGAATCCCATTAGAAATGAATAGTCATGGCCGGGCGCAGTGGCTCATGCCTCTAATCTCTCAGCACTTGGGGAGCCTGAGGTGGGCAGATCACTTGACGCCAGGTTTTCAAGATCAGCTTTGCTAACATGCCAAAACTCCATCTCTACTAAAAATGCGAAAATTAGCCAGGCATGGTGGCAGGCACCTGTAGTACCGGCTATTCGGGAAGCTGAGGTGTGAGAATTGCTTGAACCTGGGAGGCGGAGTTTGCAGTAAGCCATAATTGAGCTACTGTACTCCAGCCTGGGTGGCGGAGTGAGTGCATTAAAATGGACAATTTCCCCTGCATCTTTGGGTCCTCATTCTGAAGGCACCCATGTACACATTAATAAAATTTGTACTTTTTTTTTTTTTTTTTGAGACGGAGTTTCACTCGTTACCCAGGCTGGAGTGCAACGGTGCGATTTCGGCTCACGGCAACCTCCGCCTCCCAGGTTCAGGCAATTCTCCTGCCTCAGCCTCCTGAGTAGCTGGGATTACAGGCACGCACCACCATGCCCAGCTAATTTTTTGTATTTTTAGTAGAGACGGGTTTTCACCATGTTGACCAGGATGGTCTCGATCTCTTGACCTCGTGATCCACCCGCCTCAGCCTCGCAAAGTGCTGGGATTACAGGCGTGAGCCACCGCGCCCAGCCTAAAATTTGTACTTTTATTTAAAATAGAATAGAGCCAGATGTGGTGGCGCATGTCTGTAATCCGAGCACTCTGGGAGGCTGAGGCAGGTGGATCGCTTGAGTCCAGAAGTTTGCGACCAGCCTGAGCAACGTACCAAAACCCCAACTCTATTAAACATATATGTATATAATTCTCTATTCTTGACTAGGACTTCAAAATAAAAGAAAAATATAGAATACCCTTTAGGGGGGCCAAGACAGGAGGACTGTTTTAGGCCAGTAGTTCGAAACCAGCTTGGGCAGCATGGCAAAACGCCATCTCATGGTGGCACATGCCTGTAGTCCCAGCTACTCAGGAGATGGGAGGATCCCTTGAGCCCAGGAGTTCATTACACTGAGCTCTGATGGCAGCACTCTATTCCAGCCTGGGTGACAGAGCCAGACCCCATCTCTACGAAATAAAAATAAAAGTTTAAAAATTAAAGAAAAAAAAGTAATAGTCATGTAGATTTGAATTTATATGACACTGATTTTGTGTTTGGGTTCCAAGCTCTACTATGTGGGAAGTGTTGGACTGCGTCCATTTCTTACAGGGTTGGAGAAGAGGTTCTAACTCTGGTTCTGGTTATTGGTTGGCATTTCAGAGGTTTGTGTGACTATCGAAAAACTGCACATGAAACTTTATGCTGGGAAATCAGAGGTCAGCTAGAAGCGTCATGAGATTCTAATTAAAGGAGCCCAGGACCCAAAAAGCTTATGATCATGAATAGAGATTTTTGTGCATTTGCACCTATCCCAGATATATTCATTTCAGACTCTCATGATGCTCTATGAACAAAGGGTGCTAAGTAGTTGAAAGTAGAGCTTAAATGTGTGATGAATATCACAACCGACAAGACAAAGGCGATCGAAACTGAATCACAGTGAAATTAGAGAAAGAAAATCCATGGCATTTAATTAGATTGCATTTTATTTCAATGAAAATCTGCCCCAGACAGAACTAGGAATCAGATATTGTCTTGGACTAGAGGTAATTGCTAAGCTGGAAGCTTATATTGAAAACTAAAATTTTCAGCCCTTGACTATCACAGTTCCAAGCATCAAAGGAAAATACTGGAACAATGTATCTATGTACAGAGAGAGGCAACTCATGGGTATCACCTTAAGCGAAATAACCTGAGGGGGAACATTTTATATTCCTCAATTACACTTGGCGAGAGTTTACAAGTCTTGCATTGCTTTCTATTGTACATGGCTCTGTAGTAACGCCCAAAATAACAAAATGGAGGCACTTGCTCTGACTTCTGCAGTTTACATTAGATTATTATGTCTTCATAAATGAACAGCAGCTTTAGAATTATAAAACAGCATTGTTACTTCATGCTACTGTTGGTGTTCCTCTGGTTAAAATAATGTTCTCAACAGACATATAGAGCTTGTACAGGAACGACTCTGGGCACACCCAGGTAGTAGTAGAAGCACGTCGTGAAGCGGCTACTCATGGAATCTCAACTGTGAGGGCCAGCAGGCACCTGACCACAGGTGGCAGGAAAAGACAAACACACGTGGAATTTAAACAAAAACATCCACTCTTCCCACAAACTACACAAATCTTTAATCTGCTCAAAATAGCACAGAATGTCTTCCCGCTGTAGAGAGGGAGTCAATATAAACTAGTTATAAATTGCTGTCATTTCCAAAACTTTTAGTTCCTCTTCAAAACCTGACACCAGCACTTGGATTTAAATCTCAATTGGCGATCAGGCACAGGAGGCTAACGCCTGTAGTCTCAGCACTTTGGGAGGCCTAGGTGGGTGGATCACGAGGTCAAGAGTTCAAGACCAGCCTGGCCAAGATGGTGAAACCCCGTCTCAAAAAAAAAAAACAAAATTAGCTGGGCATGGTGATGCTACTTGGGAGGTTGAGGCAGAGAACTGCTTGAACCCGGGAGGCAGAGGTTGCAGTGAGCCGAGACTGCACCACTGCACTCTAGCCTTGGCGATAGAGCGAGGCTGTCTCAAAAAATAATAATAATTATATATATATATATATATATCTGAAAGGTTTTTTGAATTTGAGGATTTTAATAATTAAGTATGGGTAGCTATTATAAAGATTTGAGAATGATTCCTAAAAGATGACTTCCAACTACAAACAAGCCTACACACTGCTCTCTTGAGGTGTATCTTTTACTAATACTGCCAATTATGAATGAAGTTAGGTTTGCTAGCATAAAAGAAACTACTTTCAGTTTTCAAAGCAAACTTTCTTTCCACTAAAACTAGGCTTTCCAGCTAATCAGTAGTCAAAATTTAAATTCTCAAACTGGAGTACCGAGTTTGAGTAAAATCTAGAAAGCTATACGCCAGGCCGGTTCTACATGTCAAGAGTAGGTGACACTGCTCTTTGTGTGACAATTGTCTGACAAAACTCTTAATGTATTAGCATGACTCATCGTTTTGACATTTAAAAAATTTTTCAGGCCAGGTGTGAGCCTGTAATTCTAGCACTTTGGGGTCCAAGGCAGGTGGATCACCTGAGGTCAGGAGTTTGAGACAAGCCTGGCCAACATGGTGAAACCCCCATCTCTACTAAAAATACAAAAAATTACCCAGATGTGGTGGCAGGTGCCTGTAATCCCAGCTACTCGGGGTGTGTTAGGGGGTGCTGAGGCAGGAGAATCATTTGAACCCAGGAGGCAGAGGTTGCAGTGAGCCGAGATCACACCACTACACTCCAGCTCGGGCAACAAGAGTGAAACTCCATCTCAAAAAAAAAAAAAAGAGAAGGAAAAAAAATCCAAGATTACCTTTCAGGAAAGGCATTTTCACTATTAAGCCTTCTTAAAATTTCTTTCTAGAGACATTTGTTATTGTTTGAAAACAAAAATATTAACACACACAGAAAGACAGGCATTTTCAGGAATTACCAGATGGTAGAATTGTGCTAAGGATATCAGTCTGAAAAGCTACTGGTTTATTTCAGGAAAAGCATCTCTGCAGTGACTTCCCGGGAACACACAACTCAAACCAGTGAAAAACATTTTCATGTAATGACTACATTAGAAAGTTCTAGCTTACCAATTATTATCTTTATCATCCTAAGGTAGTACACATATATCCCAGGCTTCCTGTTATCTAATAAAACCAGCAAATCTAAGTGAAGCAAATCTTTTATTTAAATCAGTCGTCAAATCACAACTTATCCAAATGAATGTGTTGCAACAGTGTTCTTAAAATGGCACAGATATGGCACAGACACAATCCAGTATCTATCAAAATACCATTTGTAAAGAACCTGACTTACTTCATGCCATGTGTGAATGCAGTCCAGCATATAAGAGTAGAATCAAAAACTTACAACAGTGAATTCTTTTCTTCATAACATATAAAACATTTCACTACTCTGCCTCAGGATTAAGAATACTCATCGGTCCAAATAACCATAACAAGTAGGATGTAAAAAGGATGGAAAGGAAAGTTAATCTGCTACCAGAATAAAACTGCTTTCTATCCTCCACTGGGTTAGAAAGAAAAATTTCCCAATGACAAGAGAACATTCTGCATGTTTCAAAAGGCTTTTTAGTTTTAGCACACTGTGTGTAATAAGAAAGCAACTCATTTCAGAGTGCCACTAAATATGGACCTAATGGTTAGTGAATTTTAAAGAACTGTACCTTGATCAGGAATGTTATTTCTAGGAAGCTCTGTTTTTTGCAGGTTATAACTGATGCTTAAAGCTCCCCAAGGCTGCTCTATGGCACACGCCCCATCATATATTGTGTAACACAAAAAGCATGTAGTATCCTGCACATTTCCTTAAACATTAAGACAAAAATATACAATAGATACAGAAGGAGGATTACTTAAAACATACATATAAATACATAAAGAACGATAATCCAGTTTGAGAAGTAGAACTAGGTATTGCCAATGCCAACTCCAGTTCCAGGTTAAGAATTTAGGACGTTAACTCAGAATTTCTATGCTTATCAAGGGGAAACAGTAGGGTGGGCTTGAAAAGAGGAAATGTTAAATGGCTCTAGCTCCTGATGAAGCCTCAGGATTGTCAGGGGCTCTCTAGAAATGAGATCAGTTGATGTGCCTGCTCTCCGAGTCTCAAAGTTCTGAAATACTGGTCTTCAGTCTCAGCAGCAGCGTTCATTTTTTTCTACTACTTGTCTTCACATTCTGGTCTTCCAAACAGACAAAGAGTTTAACTGTAGAAGGAGGAAGAATCAGCGTAAATAAAAATCTCCTTTTCCTCTCTCATTTATTAACAACAGGATAGTTGTCAAAGTGACCTAATAATATCACAGTTTAACTCCGCTAAATAAACAAAGATGGGGCCTGGCACAGTGGCTCACGCCTGTTATCCCAGTACTTTGGGAAGGCGAGGTGGGAGGATCACTTGAGGTCAGGAGTTCGAGACCAGCCTGGCCAACATGGTGAAACCCAATCTCCACTAAAAATAAAAAAATTAGCCGGGCATGGTGGCATGTGTGTGTAATCCCAGCTACTTGGGAGGCTGAGGCAGGAGGAACACTTGAACCTGGGAGACTGAGGTTGCAGTGAGCCGAGATTGCGTCACTGCACTCCAGCCTGGGCGACAGAGTGAGACTCTGTCTCAAAAACAAAATAAAACAAAACAAAGATCAGTACAGTGGCTTACAACTATAATCCTAGCACTTTGGGAGGCTGAGATGGGAGGATTTCTTGAGGCCAGGAGTTTGAGACTAGCCTGGGCAATGTAGCAAGACCCCTGCCTATACAAAAAATCAAAAAAAGGACCAGGAAGTGGCACACGCTTGTAGTCCCAGCAGCTACTCAGGAGGCATAGGCAGGCGAATTGCTTCAGCCCAGGAGGTGAAGGCTGCAGCAATCCATGATTGTGACACTGCATTCCCTCTGAGTGACAGAGCAAGGCTCGCTCAGAAAACAAACAACAACCACACAAAAAAAAAGAAAACAAAGATGGGGAGGGTCTTGTATTGTATTCTCTTACACTGCTGCAAAACTAGTGACTGTAAGTGGCTAACACAGTGAGGGTCCCTCATTATATGCACTGGAAAATTAAACAAAAAAAAATGCTCATTACTACTGCTAGGGAAAAAAAATCCGTTTTTTCCAAAAGAGCTGTAAACCATATTTCAGGCAGTTTAGTATTAACCCACTTTGGGCCACTAGTTATTTTTATAAAAACTCAACAAGCTAGTCGAGTGAACACAATGTATTTCTTATGCCTTAGGGTCAAACACGCACATGTGCACACACACACATGCCCTTTCATTTTCTTCTAAAGCAGTCAAGGTAGGGGCTAAAATGAAGCCATTATTTTCATAACACTGATAAGACTAAATGGCATTTCACATAAAAGGGAAAAATATCTTAGAAGAAAAGGAGGCTTACTTGCACAATGTTTTAGGATTCTGTAAGTTCCGATTTTGTAGATTCTCTCCCTTGTTTCTGCATCTCCTCCTGTGTTTGGGTTGTGATCGCTTTATCTGATTCACTGTGCACTTTTCCTTCCTGAAATTCTACTTCCTGGGCATCTTCCTTCTCTTTCTGTTTTGGTCCATTTGTATCTGGGGACTCTTTGGTTAAGCCTCCTGAGGCATCAGTATCAGCCAGGGCTGAGTTCTGGTTTTCAGGGTCGACATCATCACCTTGTTCATCGTCTTTGGGTTCAACGCGTGACTCCTCTATTCTTTCTGCTAACAAGGCATGACCCTCATCTTCTGGCACAGACTTTGTTCCAGCTCCATCTCCCTCTTCCTTGGATGGGAGGATGACCTCTTCCAGCTGCTGATCATTTACAGTGGAACCTTTTACCTCCACAGTCATGGTCTTTTCCGAAGCTTCACTCGTGTCTTTGGAAGCATCAGAATGTGTCTGTCCCACTGCGGTTGGCTCTGACTCCTCTTTGGCTGTAAGAGTTTGTGGTTCGTCTTGTGCAGAGGCCTGAGGTTTGCTTCCTTCTTTCTCTGTTACCTGCCCAGCGTCCTGCTTGTCAGCTTTTATCAGGTGAGCTTGCGTCTGTAACTCAGACGTAAACATTTCGGTGGCTGTTTCTTCTGTATGCACAAACTGGTCAACGGCTGTCTGAATGATGTTTTGGACAAGTTTACTGCTTTGGGTCTCAAGTTCCAGAATCCCATGTTCAGGCTCTGAATCCTCCGTGATTGCTACCCTCACTTTGACCTCCTGGCAAGCAACCCGCTCATCGGCTTCATCGGACTTCCACTTCAGTGAGGTGGTTCTCTCTCCATCCAGGTCGGAACGTAAGCTTTCTTCAGTACCGGCAGACCCTATCCCCGGTATCGATTTGGCCTGACCCTCGGGCACTGTGGGCACAGCATCTTCTCCTGGATGAGCAGTAAAGTCTGCATTTTGTTCAGAGGATTTCTCTTCCAGAACTGAATGTGCACCTGCAGGCTTCAGCGTTTCACCTGTTTCTAAAATGCTGACAGTTTCTCCTAAGACCTTTTCTTCCTCTGCAGCAGCTGTTAGAGTTAGTGATGCCTCAGAGCTCTGACCTTGAGTTTTGGTGCACGCTGCCTCCTCTTGACCTAGGCAGGGAGGAGGGCTTCCTTCCAAACTGCTGACTTCCTTTGCCCCATCTATGACGGGCACACTCACTGTCTGGACGAGGTGCTTACTGACCTCTTCAGATATGGTAACAGCTGTTTCGTGCTCAAGCTTCTCTTCTTTCACGTGAGTTGGCTCTGCTTCCATTTTCTCCCTTTCGACCTGAACTACCATCTCTCTCTCCATGGGGGACAGAGCAGACATCATGTGACTCTGCAGTTCAGTAGCATCATCCTTTTGACATTCAGCTTCTCCTGTCACTTCCTCTTTAAGGGCAACTTCAGCGACCTTTTCCTGACTGACTGCTATGCCTGCGTCTATAGACACCTCCAGTCCTTTGACAGATGGTTCATCTTTGGTTTTCTCATCTGCAAACTGGCCAGCCTCTTGGGTCCCCTCCATCTTCGACAGAACAGGTCCAGCTTCCGCAGACCCCTCTTCATGTGTGTGCTCCAGTGTGTCTTCCATCTTTGATTGTTCTTTAGTTTTTTCCTGGAGCACAAAACTGGAAGGTGCTGGGGGTCCCTCTGTCTTTGCAGGAACTGCCTCTGCTTCTGCGCCCCCTGACTGGGTACCAGATGCGACCTCATTCTCCTCTTGGATTTCCACAATCTTGTCTTTCTGGGTTGTGTCTAGTGCATCAAAGTCTGCTACGGGGGTGCTTCCAACGGTCTCACTGTCTGTAGGGGTTTCCGCCGAGTGAGCGGGGAGAGCCTGTTCCATCACCATCTCCTGTGATTTTCCCCCAGCTAAGGTCTCGGCGTGACACGTGGTTGCAGGCTCACTGGACTCTCCATTCTCTGTGGCTGGAGGAGCTTTTTCAGAGCTTTCCGGGGAGGTCTGTCTCATCGTCTTCCCTTGCGTAAAAGGCTCAGTTTTCACCTCCTGAGCATCTACTTTCAACGCTACATCCGTCTCTTTCTTCAGATCCACTGCTTCAGCATCCTCTTCAGATCTTTCTGCCTCTGCTCTCTGCCCCGGCTGAAGCGTGTCTTCTGGCCCACTGGTGCCAGGCAGCTGGGATTCCTCTTTCACTTTTTCTGCAACCGCCTGGAGGACCTCTTGAGTCCGTCTCTCTTGCTCTTCCATGTCGGGTACACCACCTTCCACCTCCTGCACTGGGGTGGCCTCCTCTGTGGTGTCTGGGGAGTCGGTTAACTGGGAGACTGCTGACACCATTTCTGTGGTCTCTTCAGCAGCAGATGCTTCGGCTCCTTCTTCAGCACCCAATGGCCCTGCAGTTTCTGCCGCTCTTAGCGCTTTGGAAGTCAATTCCACCTCGCTGGTGACCGTGTCACCCTGGGCCTCTCTGTTCTCTGGCAGAGGCTCAGTAACCTCAGGGGTTTCTTCTTCTGCAATGACTTCTCTTTCCAACATCTCCCCAGTTAACGGTGTGGCTTCAGGTTCTACTTGTTCAAGGGGCTCTGTCACTAAAGCAGATATCCAAGAAGGAGACCTTTCTTCCTTAATGGCAGCTGCCCTGGTCCCATCAATGACAGCTGCCGCCACCATATGACCCTGACTGTCACTGAGCTCCTTGGACACCTCAGCAGCTTCCTGGTGTTCGGGCTGCTCTATGCTTTTCTGGGCTTGCTGTGCCTCCATTTTCTCCCTTTCTACAGCGTCATACTCTGACAGAGGGACCACGGCTGGGACATCAGAGTCATCTTCGTTGGCGCCTGCTGGCCCTGCGTCTTCAGCAGGGACTTGTTCTTGCTTCCCATCTGGCCTTTTCTTCCTTCGTCCAGGAATAAACTTCTTGATTGAGACCCAGGATTCTTCTTTCCCGGGTTCAGCATCTGGAGTGGAATGTTCTACACCAGACCCAGCTACGGAGTCTTCGTTTTTCTCTTCCAGCTTGGACTTGGATTTTTTTCTTGGCGTGACTAACCTTTTAAATGACTCCCAGGTGGAAACACCCTCCCCTTCAGTAGGGCTTCCAGCTTGCTCAGGGGATGAACAGCCCTGCCCGGGCTCATGTTCTTGGGAATCCGCAAGGGTCCTGTCTGTCCCCGTCTCTTTGTCTCTTCCGGGCTCATCTGTTTTCTGGTGGTCTCCTCCCATTGTTTTTGGCCCCCCTTCCTCATCAGAGGAGGACCCTTTCCTTGCTCTTTTCTTGGATGATCCCACACAAATTAAAGCTTCCCAAGATACTGAGGTATCCACCTTGCGCTTCGGTTCTTCTGGCTTTTGCTCTTCCACGCTCCCTTTCATTTCTTCTTGCATTTCAGAGGCTGCGCTCTCGGTGGAAGACAAGGTAGCGCTCTTGACCTTGTCCAGCTCATCTTCTTTGTCACTTTCCGAAGGCCGTCTAACGCGCTTCTTGGGTGTCACCATCTTTTTGAATGATGCCCAGGGAGTGACACCTTCTCTTTTTTTCTCTCCATCGGAAGTAGCTCCTTCTTCAGCTTCCCCGTCCTGGTGCACCTCGGCTAAGCCCTTCTCCAGACACGTGATCTCCTCGGGCTCCTCGGGGGACGAGGCCGAGCTGTCCCCCTTCTGCTCCTCGTGGCTGTCCGGAGAATCGGCGGGAACCTGAGTGTGCTCCCCTGAGTCCTCATCTCCGCCTCCTCTTTTCCCTTTCTGTTTCTTTCCAGAAAGCTTTTTTAAGCCAGTGCTGGTAAAAAGCTTCTTGAGTGGACTTCCCTGCACCTTCATTCTCTCCTGTGATGACAGCAGCTCCACCTCACTCACAAAGCCTTCGGGGGGCTTGGACAGTGCCTTCTCATCAGGACTGAGGTCAGCTCCCTGCACAGGGTCCACTCCGGAAACACACGTGTCTTTGAGTTTCACCAGCTCCTTGGCAGGTTCGGCTTCCTGAGGTTCTGCATTCATTTCAACCAATTCTTCAGCAGGTACCGACCCTGCCGTTTCTTCCACCTCTGCTTCCTGCTCCTCGGTTCTCTCCTCTGCGGTGCTGATGTGGACATCGGCCACAACCTCTTCCTGGTGGCCTTCTATTTTCTCATCAAACACTTCTGTCGCCAGCGGAGCGGGTTTCTCTTCAGAAGGTCCCTGCGAGCCACTGACCTCCTCCTCCGAGGGCAGCTCAACTTTCTCATATTCAGCTGATAACCGGGGCTCGGGGGTGCTATCCGCCATCTCCTGTGGCTGAGCCTGCTCGGAGGAGGCCTCTGCCTTTCCGTTTTCTTCTGCGTCTTTTTCTGGCTCTTGTTCCTTTTTCTTCTCTGAAGCTTCCAGTTCATCCTCCTTCGGCTTCCTGAAACTGGTCTTTTTTCGCCAGCCGGCCCAACCTTGAGTGAAGAATTTTTTGAAGGTTGATGCTGTTTCAGTCGTCACGGGACTCGCTGGGGACTCTGCAGACTTGCTGGGTTCTTTTTCTTGTTTCTCTTCTCCTTCCTCTTTGCATTCCTCCACGGCTTGGCCAGCTTCGGCTGGAGGAGAAATTTCAGCGTGGCTTTGCTCGTGCTTCAGGTTCTCTTCGGGTTTCTCTGTGGATTGTTTGAGTTCGCTTTCTTTGGAGGCTGCTTCTCCAGCCCCCGCGCTGGGGTCCTGGTGATCGCCATCCCCTGCTGCTCCTTCCCCTTCATCTTTTTTCACAGTGAGTAGCTGGACAGTGTCAGGCTTCTCTGTCTTATCCTTTTTCACAGTGAATTTAAAGCCGACAAACTTAAACACCTTCTTAAATCCAACATCATTAGCCTGGGACTCTGTAGATTGTGTTAGCTCTTCCAAATTGCTTTCTGAAGAAGGAATCTGGTCGAGGATTTCGGGGCTCTCCTCCTGCCCGTCGTCTCTGACGTCTTGATCAACTGTTGACTTAGCAGCCATCTCCTTATCAGAGTCTCCTTTGCTCACATCTTCAGAGTCTCTCTGCCCAACTATTAACAAAAAGCGGGGTGGGGAGAAGAGAAAAGATGATTACAATTCAAGAAAATCGTTTTTCTGAGACAGGGCGCGACTCTGTTGCCCAGGCTGGAGGGCAATGGTGTGGTCTCCATTCACTGCAGCTTCAACCTCCCAGGCTCAAGCAGTCCTCCCACCTCAGCCTCCCGGGTAGCTGGGACTACAGGCACATCCCACAATGTCCAGCTAACTTTTTATTTTCTGTAGAGATGAGATCTCACTATGTGGGTCCAGGCTGGTCTCCAGCTGCTGGGGTCCAGCAATCCTCCTGCCTTAGTTTCTTAAAGTGGTGGGATTATAGGTGTGAACCACTGTGCCCAGCCCACGAAAATTAAATATCTTAAAAACACGACCAATTAATATTTTCTTTAATGACAGGCAACTCGAGGACAAAGTGAGATCTCATGGAGATGTGTAAATCTTTTTTTAATATTGAGATGGAGTTTCGCTCTTACCACCCAGGCTGGAGTGCAGTGGTGTGATCTCAGCTCACCGCAACCTCCGCCTCCTGGGTTCAAGTGATTCTCCTGCCTCAGCCTCCCAAGTAGCTGGGACTACAGGCATATGCCACCAGGCCTGGCTAGAGATTTGTAAATCTTAATAGATTAATGTCTACTTCCTTCCAACGACCTTTAAAAATTCAGGTTCAAAGAGAATCATCTGCTCTTACTGTAGCCTGTTAAAGGGAAAGTCGACAAACTTAACTATCAAAAAATTAGTTTCACGTAAGTAGTCACGGCACCCCTAAGAGTGAGTCAACCAGACAGTGTATCTTCCGTTGCAATGTAAGATGGAATCCCACATCACACCCATATATTTTTTTTTTTTGAGATGGAGTTTCGCTCTTGTTACCCAGGCTGGAGTGCGATGGCATGATCTCGGCTCACCGCAACCTCCGCCTCCTGGGTTCAGGCAATTCTCCTGCCTCAGCCTCCTGAGTAGCTGGGACTACAGGCACACACCACCGTGCCCAGCTAACTTTTTGTATTTTTAGTAGAGACGGGGTTTCACCATGTTGACCAGGATGGTCTCAATCTCTTGACCTCGTGATCCACCTGCCTCGGCCTCCCAAAGTGCTGGGGTTACAGGCGTGAGCCACTGTGCCCGGCCCACATCCATATTTTAAACAAGAATCCATCAAGTTTTAGATACAACTTCCCACTTAATAGGAAATATAGAGTTTGAGAAACAAGCTAAAGAACAAACAAGTATCCACACAAATCCAAAAGAGGGGACATTCTATGTGGTAACTAAGTCTCAACAGGTCCCCATAAGGGACCAGAGCTCTTTGGAGAAATTCCAGGCTGGGTCATAGGGTGTATGAAAAATATTTTCTTGTGACTGAAAGAAGATGCTCAAAAGCTGACAGAGGTATGTCAAAAGGACACAAGAGCTGGCTTGAAGGGGCTCCCAATGCCCAAACTTTGAAGCATAAAAAAGAATAATGGATCCTTGATAGTTCACGATAGTGACGATTGGGTGTTCACGAGCATGTGTGAGACTGTGCCACCCTCAAACCTTGTTACGACGATTGTGCACATCACTCACCTGACATGAAAATGAAAGAGAATAATGACATTGATGAGTTACAGCACATTGAATAAAAAAAGAATCCATGAATCGAGAGTGATACGAAAAAATGTAAATAGGGAGCAGGGAGCACTTTCTTAAGGAAAAAAGGTCAATAAATATAGATATAACTTCCACTTTGATCCTCAAAGTCATTATCTTAAAATTTTAGATTTAGAAAATCACAATTTGCAAGCACCATTTTAATAATTCATTTATTCAGACTGGTGCTAAGTGCTGGGATTACAGGGCGCAGTGGCTCACACCTGTAATCCCAGCACTTTGGGAGGCCGAGGCAGGCAGATTATGAGGTCAAGAGATCGAGACCATCCTAGCTAACATGGTGAAACCTTGTCTCTACTAAAAATACAAAAAAATAGCCTGGCATGGTGACATGCTCCTGTAGTGCCAGCTACTCGGGAGGCTGAGGCGGAAGAATTGCTTGAACCCAGGAGGTGGAGGTTGCAGTGAGCCGAGATAGCGACAGAACAAGACTCCATCTCAAAAAAAAAAAAAAACACAAAAAAACTCATTTAGTCAAGGATCACAGACTGCTAAAGCCATCGGGTAAAAGGCTGTCAGGAAACATACATTCAGCGTACCGACACACACATTACTTAATTTCACAAGAATGACCTTGACAATGGAGAAATCTGGCAGGCACCACCTTAACCAAGTGATCAAATTTAACATCCTCAATAATGGGACAGATTGCATTTCGATTCCCGGTGTGAGGCACTCAGAAGGACAAGAATTCATCTACGTCCTGACCAAAATATTTAACAGCATCTCATCTCATCATGAGGACACAAACAGACAAATCCACAATGAAGGACGTTCTGCAAAATGACTAGCCTGGCCTGAAATAACAATGTCACGGAAAAATGAAAATCAAGCAGAAACACAAAAAGGATTGTCTGCAAGTAACTTTCAAATAGCTTGGTGGGGGTGGTGGGCGGATGATGTAGCTCTCCATAAATGGTGAATTAGGTCAAGTGCACAGAAGTGTTTACTATGTTTTTCCAGGTTTGTAATTTTAAAATCATTGAGGGGAAAAGTCAAGTCAATGTGATTTAATGGGGGGAGGTGGAGGAGAAAGTACTGTGTTAATTAAGAGATTTAAGGAACACAACAACCAGAGGTGCCCAGCATGATCCTGAATTGGATCGGCCAAAGGACATTTTTGGGTCTTCCCGGGAAAAACTGAATATGAGATTTGGGATTGGATGAGATGAATTTTAACTGAAATAAAAGGGTAGAGATTTGACTGCAGAAAGCAGGTTACCAAACAGTATATACAATGACCTCATTCTGGCTTAAAAACAACTGTCTCTTTTCTTTCTCTCTCCCTCTCTCTCCCTCTCTCTCTCTCATAACCCCCGCCCCAACCCATACACACACCCTTCACGTATGTGATCTCTGGGGGATGCAAATGTCATTTATTTTAGTTTTGCTTGTCTGAATGTTCTAATTTTCTTTTCTTTTTTAAGACAGAGTCTCACTCTGTTGCCCAGGCTGGAGTGCAGTGACATGATCTGGGCTCACTGCAACCTCTGTCTCCCAGGTTCAAGAAATTCTCCTGCCTCAGCCTCCTGGGTAGCTGGGGCTACTGGCAGGTGCCACCACACCTGCCTAATATTTGTATTTTTAGTAGAGATGAGGTTTCGCTGGTCTCAAACTCCTGACCTCAGGCGATCTGCCTGCCCCGGCCTCCCAAAGTGCTGGGATTACAGGCATGATGAGCCACTGCACTCAGCCTCTAGTTTTCTTTTTCTTTTCTTTCTTTCTTTTTTTTTTTTTTTTTGAGATGGAGTTTTGCTCTTGTTGCCCAGGCTGGAATGCAATGGCATGATCACAGCTCACTGCTGCAACCTCCGTCTCCTAGGTTCGAGCAAATCTCCTGTCTCAGCCTTCTGAGTAGCTGGGACTACTGGCATGTGCCACCATGCCTGGCTAATTTTTGTATTTTTAGTAGAGAAGAGGTTTCACTACATTGGCCAGGCTGGTCTCCAACTCATGACCTCAGGTGATCTGCCTGCCTCGGCCTCCTGAAGTGCTGGTATTACAGGTGTGAGCTACCACACCTGGCCTCTAATTTTCTTTTCTTCTTCTTCTTCTTTTTTTTTTTTTTTTTTTTTTTTTTTTTTTGAGATCGAGTTTTGCTCTTGTTGCCCAGGCTGTAGTGCAAGGGCATGATCTCGGCTCACCGCAACCTTTGCCTCCTGGGTTCAAGCAATTCTCCTGCCTCAGCCTCCTGAGTAGCTGGGATTACAGGCGTGTGCCACCATGCCCAGCTAATTTTTGTGTATTTTTAGTAGAGACAGGGTTTCACCATGATGGCCAAACTGGTTTTGAACTCCTGACCTCAAGTGATCTACCCGCCTCGACCTCCCAAAGTGCTGGGATTACAGGCGTGAACCACCCACCCAGACATCACAAAAGAATTTTTGCAAACACTTCTAATGCAATGTAAGAGATGTGACTTTCCTTTTGAAAAAGTTGGATAAAATCATTAGAAATATACTAGAGAAAAAAAGAAAAATTCCAATAACAAAGCCTATTCTAGTATGATTTCACTAATATGGAATACAAACAAAAATTACGTATCCTGCCAGCAAGCATGTGATTAAAAACAAACATTCATCAACCTCCCTGCAATCAGAAAATGCAGATACGTTACTAATGTAGGAGGAGAAAGCTGGGGTCACACATACTATTTCCCCTCACTATTTTCCCTCCACACTCAAATCTATGTTTCCATTTGAAACACTTCTTTCCGTTTCTGTTTCATTCTGGAAGGGCTGGAATGTTTATAGTCAAAACTAGGGAGGTAACGATTAGTGAACAAGCTGCCAGCAGGCAGAACAAAACAGCCATTGGGCTGGGCAAGGTGGCTCACGCCTGTAATCCCAGCACTTTGGGAGGCCAAGGCAGGCGGTTCACTTGAGGTCATGAGTTCGAGACCAGCCTGGCCAACATGGTGAAACCGTCTCCACTAAAAATACAAAACGTAGTAGCCAGGCGTGGTGGTGCATGCCTGTAGTCTCAGCTACTCAGAAGGTTGAGGCAGGACAATCACCTGGGAGGTGGAGGTTGCAGTGAGCCAAGATTGCGCCACTACACTCCAGCCTGGGCAACTGCCATTGGTATCTGAGGTAGTCGTTACTGAGAAGCTATTGATAGTTCAGTATAGCTCAGAAATAATCAGATATTCTCTTTAAATAGAGTGAGGTATGATTTGAGCACATAATAAAACGTATATAGAAAAACTTTAAGTCATAACTGGTCAACTAGTCTATAGTCTCTTTTGACCTAAGTAATCCTAAGAGCTACAATTGTCAGAACAATCTTCTGGCACCTCTGTGCTTTGTGCTTCACCTGATTTTGGCCTCCAAGTACCCTCTGTACTGGGGCCCTCTACCCACTCCATCCTGGGAGGCCTGCTTCCTAAAACACCGTTGCTGTCATAGCACCAGGCTGTCGACTCCTAATGGCTCCAGGGCCTAGAGAATATTCTGACCTACCTAGCCTGGCAGGTGCCTTTGCCTGCACCTGCACTGTTGAGATTAGATCCCGACCCCTACACCCACACAATCCTGTGGCCACCCACTGGGCTTGGAGTCTGCATGAAGCCTAGACCCTACTCCTCAGTCCCTGTCTCATCACTGGGCTCCTCTCCCCATGTGGCAGCTCAAGTGTTGAGTACTGTTGCATTCTGTTCTGCGTCCAACACTGTGCTGGCCCTCAGGCCCCCCAGTGAGGGCAACTTTGCTAAATCCTGGTGACTTTTTGAGGCCTAGGTCATCCTAGAGCTGCCCTGCCACCCACTTTCCCCGGAGACCGCAGCCACAGCCACATCCATTCCAACCGCCCAAGCCAGTCTTCTGGGCAGTGTCCTCTGGTGGGGGAAGTGGGGCCCGCCCTGAGGCATCCCTGGGACTGCGGCTGTATTAAAGTGTTTCGCTCTTGTCTCTCTGTAGGAGGTAGGCTGCCAGCGCAGAGCGTTTTGGCACCTGCGTCACGGGACCCAGGACGAGGCGTTGCCTCTCTGGGGCTGGGGGCCTGGGGCAAGATGACGGAAGCGGGCGGCAGCCTGGGCCGGGATGCCACGGGCGCTGGCTATTCCCGACCTGGCCCTTCCCGACCTGTCCCTGCGCAATGTGGCCAGCAGCGAGGCTTTCCCAAACCTGGGACGGGAAGGGAGGAGGCTGAAAACGCACACACTCCTCTCGGGCCGTCCTAAGGGATCCTTGGCCCTGGGGATTCGGTGTCCGCTTATCGCCGCGGGGCAAACGACTGCTGAGGGGCGCGCGCTACTCACAGCAGAGGTTACCCCACCAGGGCATGGCGCGTAGTGCCCGCCAGGAGAGGCAGCCCAACAGCGGCCCGCGAGGCCCTGAGCCCCTCCGGGCTGCTATCGCTCGCGGGAGCCTGGGCCCGGGCGCTGGCCGCGAACGTCACAAAGGACGCAGCCTTCCCGCGCCGGGCGCCTGCCCTCGGCTGAGCACCGCCCCAGTGGGGTCTCTTCAAACCCAAGCCCGCGGAGGCCGAAAACCATCCTGCTAACTCACTGCCAAGCCGCCGCTGAACATCCCTGACACTTAATTTCAAAAAAAGGGCCTCGAGGCCCGGCGTGGTGGTTCACGCCTGTAATCCCAGCACTTTGGGAGGCCCAAGAGGGCGGATCACCTGAGGTCAGGAGTTCGAGACCAGCCTGGCCAACATGGTGAAACCCCAAATCTACTAAAAAAAAAAGAAAAATTAGCGGGCGTGGTGGCTCCTGTCTGTAATCCCAGCTACTCAAGAGGCTGAGGCAGGAGCATCGCTTGAACCTTGGAGGTGAAGGTTGCAGTGAGCCAAGATCTTGCCACTGCCCTCCAGCCCGGGATACAGAGCAAGACTGTCTCAAAAAAGAAACGCCCCCCAAAAAAACCCCACAAACAAAAGCACCTCGATAATTGAGAAATCTGGCAGGCACCACCTTAACCAAGTGATCAGACTTATCCTCGATAATGGAACAGATGTTATCGTGCCTCCTGATGTGAAGCACTCAGGACAAGAATTCATCTTTATAGCACTACTGATCAAAACGTGTAATGGCATCTAATCACGAGGAAACAATCAGACAAATCCACAACCAAAGATGTTCTGCAACACAAGCAGCCCGGCCTGAAATGTCAATGTCACGGAAGGACGAAATCAAGCAAAAACACAAAGGGGTTCTGTCCGGCAGTGGCCAAGGTGTGGCAGAACCTGCTTGTGGGTCTGCCTTGGTTGTAAAGAGCTTTAAGTTCTTGAGTATTCGTACAAGAACGAGGGTATCGCTCAAGTTCCCATTACAAAGCCATCACTTACAGTCTTAGAGCCTTAAGGGCTAGAAGATGGAACTCACCTGGTCCCTCTAACTGGGACTTCAAAAATAGTCATCTGTGAGAATGCAAACGGCACAGCCACTTGGGAGGACAGTCTGCGGTTTAACACTAAATGTGCTCTTACCATGTCTGGCACTCATGGTCCTTGGTATTCAACCAAATAAGTTGAAAATTTATGTCCACACAGAACATCTGCACACAGATGTTTATAGCAGCTTTATGCATAATTGCCAAAACTTGGAAGCAATCAGATGTCCTTCAGTAGGTGAGTGGATAAATTGTGGCACACCAGACAATGGAATATTATTCAGCACTAAAAATAAATGAGTTATCAGGCCATGCAAAGACATGGAGGGAACTCAAATGATATAACTAAGTGCAAGATGGCATTCGGAGGAGGATACACAATGTATGATTCCAACTCTATGACATTCTGAAAAAGATAAAACTGTGGAGACAGTAAAAACAGTGGTGGCTGCCAGGGGTTGGGGGAGGAAGGGAGGAATACGTGAAGCAGAGATGATTTTTATGGCAGTGAAGCCATTCTATATGACGCTGTAATGGTGGGTACACATCACTGTGTATTGGCCCAAACCCACAGGATGTACACCACCAAGAGTGAGCCCCAATGTAAACTATGGACTTTGGGTGATAACCATGTGTCGATGTAGGTTCATTGATTTTAACAAATGACCCATTCTGGTGGGGTATGTTGATAAGGGTGGAGGGAAGCCATGCAGGTGTGGGGGTAAGGGATATAGGGGAATTCTCCGAACTCTCCACTCAGTTTTGCTGTGAACCTGAAACTGCTCTTAAAAATAATATATTTTTGGCCGGGCGCGGTGGCTCATGCCTGTAATCCCAGTACTTTGGGAGGACAAGGCAGGCGGATCATGAGGTCAGGAGATCGAGACCATCCTGGCTAACATGGTGAATGAAACCCCATCGCTACTAAATACAAAAAATTAGCTGGGCAGGGTGGCACATGCCTGTAATTCCAGCTACTTGGGATGCTGAGGCAGGAGAATCGCTTGAACCCCGGAGGTGGAGGATGCAGTGAGCCGAGATTGTGCCACTGCACTCCAGCCTATGTGATAAAGTGAGACTCTATCTAAAAAAAAAAAAAGCCCATTTCTAAAAACAGTCATATGACTTGACCAATATCATGAATGTGTGTGGTATCCCAGGCGGGCCAAAGGCTGGCTGGGGAGTCCTTAGAGCAAAGGAGCAACATACACAGTCTGTCTTTTTGAAAGAAGTCAATTTCATACCCTTTTAATGCATAAACATTCTTATTTTCCAGAAATCATTATAATTTTTATAGTTCACAAGTGCCACTTATGGTAAGAACAGTACTTCAATATGTCAACTCCCACACTTAGTTGGAAAGACTGCTTTCTGTCTAATGTGGACAGCCATTTGAATCTATTTCAGTGTGAAAGGAGAGTTTATTCATAGTGACAGTCGTGCGTCTTTTTGAAAAGTGAAGAGTACATACATCCTGCCCGCCCACTCATGGATAGTGATTCAAAAGATCACCTGATGTCATTTTACAACCATCAAAGTGAAGGCTGGATAAAGCAAGAATCAATGGGTGCCAAAGTGCTAAACGGAGGAGAGAGCCGGGATATTGACATGCTTATTGTTGAAAGGGAGGGAGAAATGCCTAATTCTACAGTGGTGAAATCAGACAACGCCTTAACATCAGCCTACGAGGGACCGACGGACACTGCGTGCAATACCCTGAGAAGGACACACCACTCTGCAGTATTCTGGCTAAGAATGAGTAACCTATGGCCAGGTGCAGTGGCTCATGCCTGCAATCCCAGCACTTTGTTTTATTTATTTATTTATTTGTTTAAAAAAATTTTTTTTTTGAAGACGGGGTTTCACCATGTTGGTCAGGCTGGTCTTGAACTCCCGACCTCAGGTGATCTACCCGCCTTGGCCTCCAAAGTGCTTGGATTACAGGCGTGAGCCACCACACCCGGCCAATCCCAGCACTTTGGGAGGTCGAGGTAGGCAGATCACCTGAAGTCAGGAGTTTGAGACCAGCCTGGCCAACATAGTGAAACCAATTTCTACTAAAAATACAAAAATTAGCCAGGCGTGGTGGTGGGCACCTGTAATCCCAGCTACTGGAGAGGCTGAAGCAGGAGAATCGCCTGAACCTGGGAAGTGGAGGTTGCAGTGAGCCGAGATTGCACCACTGCACTCCAGCCTGGACAACAGAGAGAGAGACTCTGTCTCAGGGGAGAAAAAAAAAGAGCAACCTAAATTGATTTAGCCAACACAAACATCAAATAAGGAATGGGTAGAAATGGCGAGAGGAGAATTTACGCTTTGAACATATCAAAGTCTAAGAGACAAAAGCTGTAGACATGTTCCAGATTAAAAGAAGCTAAAGAGACATGATAACACGTGGTCTCTGACCCTCGGGTGGATCTTGTAATGCAAAGAGGGACGCTTTAAAGCGGCCATAATTAGATTAACTGACGAAATTAGAAGCAGATTATAGGAAAGTTCTGTAATAATGTAAATGTGTGATACTGACAACCATCAATAATTGTGCTATGGTTATGAGAGGGAATATCCCTAATCTTGGAAAATACAAACTGAAATATTTAGGGGTAAAGGACCATGACGTATATAATTTACCTTCAAATGCTTCCCTAATTTTTTCTTTTTCTTTCTTTCTTTCTTTCTTTCTTTTTTTTTTTTTTTTGAGACAAGGTGTCTCCCTATTGCCCAGGTAGGAGTATCATGGCACGATCTTGGCTCACTGCAGCCTCCACTTCCGGGCTCAAGTGATTCTCTAGCCTCAGTGTCCTAAGTAGCTAAGACTACAGGCATGAGCTACCAACACCTGGCTAATTTTTGTATTTTTAGTACAGACAGGGTTTTCCCATGTTGGTCAGGCTGGTCTTGAACTCCTGAGTTCAAAGCAATCCGCTTCAGCCTCCCAAAGTGCTGGGATTACAGGCATGAGCCACCGCATGATTCCACCCTGAAGTTACCATTAAAAAAAAAATCACTTGGAAGAAGGCACTCAGAATTGCAGATAACTATTAAAAATTATAGAAACAACAAAATGGGGAGTGATTACGTACTTGATCTGATTTTAGAGGAGGACCTCAGATATTCACTTCATATCACATACCATGATATAAATTTTATCTATGTATTAAACAACAGGAAAACGACTTAACTTTCCCCCACCAAAGAGAGAAAATGAATTCAGGCAGAGGGGAAGAAAATTGAAGAGCAGAAGTACTGGGGACAGACTGGTGTTTAACTTTTCGCTGTACCACTTGCTAGCACCAGGCCCTTGTGGAAGTTTCTTTGCATCTCTATTGTTAGACATTTCTCAAAAGAAGGCACACCATTGGCAAAGAAACATGAAAAAATTCTCAACGTCACTAATTATCAGGGAGATACGAATTAAAACCACAACCTTGCACCAGTCAGAATGGCTTTTATTTATAATTTATTTATTTAGAGACAGTCTCGCTCTGTCTCCCAGGCTGGAGTTCAATGGTGTCAGCTCGGCTCACTGCAACCTCTGCCTCCTGGGTTCAAGCTATTCTGGCTCAGCCTCCCGAGTAGCTCGGACTACAGGCGCACGCTACCACACCTGGCTAATTTTTATATTTTTAGTAGAGACAGGGTTTCACCATATTTGCCAGGCTGGTCTTGAACTCCTTACCTCAGGTGATCCACCTGCCTTAACCTCCCAAAATGCTGGGATTATAGACATGAGCCACCGCACCTAGCCAGAATGGCTATTATTAAAAAGTCAGAAAAACAGCAGATGTTGGCATAGATATGGAGGAAAGGGAGCATTTATACATTGCCAGTGGGAATGTAAATTAGTAAGAGAGCTACAGAAAACAATATAGAAATTTCTCAAGGAACAAAAAATAGAACTACCATTCCACACAGCAATCCCACTATTCGGCATCTATATAAGAGAAACAAAATCAATTTATCAAAAAGATGCCTGCACTTGTATGTTTCTTCCGGCACTATTCACACTAGCAAACTCATGGAATCCACCCAAGTGTCCATCAAGGTTGACTGGATAAAGAAAATGTAATCCATATACACCATGGAATACCATGCAGCCATGAAAAACAATGAAAGCATGTCCTTCCAGCAACATGCGTAGATCTGGAGGTCATTATCCTAAGTAAAATAACTCAGAAACAAAATAAAATGCTGCATATTCTCATAAATGGTGACTAAACAATGAGTACACAGGGACATAAAGATGGAAATAATAGACATTGGGTACTCTAAAAGGGAGGGTGGGTGAAAGGGAAGTGAGGGTTTAAAAATGCTATTGAGTATAATGTTCCCCACTTGGGTGATGGGTACAACACTAGAGTCCAAACCTCACCACTGTGCAATAGATTCATGTAACAAACCTATACATGTATCCCCTGAATCTAAAATAAAATTAGGCAAGGCACAGTGGCTCACAGCTGTAATCCCAGCACTTTGGGAGGCCGAGGCAGGAGGATCACTTTGGGGTCAGGAGTTTGAGACCAGCTTTGGGCAACACATTCAAACCCCTACTAAAAATACAAAAATTAGCCAGATGTGGTGCTGCATGCTTGTAATCCCAGCTACTTGGGAGGCTGAGGCAGGAGGATTGCTTGAACCTGGGAGGTGGAGGTTGCAGTGAGCTGAGATCGTGCCACTGCACTCCAGCCTGGATGACAACAGAGTGAGTCCCGGTTTCAAAAAAATAAAATATAATACAGTAAAATAAAAATAAAATGAAAATCTCTGTTCTAGTGTCCTCACCTATAAGTCACTACCAGTGTTTTTCCTGAAGGCTGGTTATGAGGATGAAGTATCAGTTGGCTTTCTATAAAAATAATAAAAACTTTAATTTTTTTTGCTTTTCTTCAGAATAGAACGACTTGTTTTTCATTACTTTTTGACAAGTCCAAATATTATCAAATTTAGAAGACTTTAAAATAGAGAATAGGGAAAATTTTTCATTAAGGACAACATCCAGAGACAATTACTATTTGTGTTGTTTTCTGAATAAAGTCTTCAAAACTAAGACTTGATGGCTGCACAATTTTTTTTCTGTCCCCATGGTTAGACAATGTCCAATGTTCGCCATCACGCTGTCACAAACATTTCCGAGTGTAAGATCATTGTCTAAATGCCTGAATGAGTTTTGGACAGAAGAGGGCAGTATTGAACAGCTCTCAGCTCTGCTGAACCAGAAAGCTCTTGATTTTCAGGACCAAAAGTCACCAAAAATCACCAATACAAAAAGTTGAGATGCACTTTCTTTTTTTTTGAGATGGAGTCTTGCTCCGTCACCCAGGCTAGAGTGCAGTGGTGTGATCCGGAATCACTGCAACCTCCGCCTCCTGGGTTCAAGGGATTCTCCGGCTTCAGCCTCCCCTGTAGCTGGGACCACAGGCGTGCGCCACCATCCCCAGCTAATTTTTGTATTTTTAGTAGAGCTGGGGTTTAACTATGTTGGTCAGGCTGGTCTCAAACTCCTGATCTCCAGTGATCTACTCGCCTCAGCCTCCCAAAGTGTTGGGATTACAGGTGTGAGCCACTACGCCCTGCCTGAGAAAGTATTTTTACATGCTCTCGGCATGCTGGTTCTGAATGAGTTAAAGATCCTAGCTTACTTAGTGAGCACAGCACCAGGCTGTTAAATGCATTATTATTATAAAACAGCCTAAAAGATTTAGGGGCGGCAGGCAGGAGAGGCTCAGACCAGAGGCTCAACCCACCTCCACGGCTGGGAGTGAAGGGAGTAAGTGATTGATAAGAGGCCTTAAAAATAATGGAGGGGGCCTCCAGGACCGGCAGCCAGTGCTCACCAGTGCAGACCTGGAATGGTGGAATCCATTCGTAACGACACTTCATCACAGCCTTCCGTTAATGCCTTTTTCTATTTGGGGACAGAGTCTCGCTCTGTCGCCAGGCTGGCGTGCAATGGCGCGATCTCAGCTCACTGAAACCTGCACTTCCTGGGTTCAAGGTATTTTCCTGTCTCAGCCTCCTGAGTAGCGGGGACTACAGGTGGGCGTGACCATGCCCGCCTAATTTTTGTATTTTTAGTAGAGACGGGGTTTCACCATGTTGGCCAGAATGGTCTCAATCTCCTAACCTCGTCATCTGTCCGCCTCGGCCTCTCAAAGTGCTGGGATTATAGGCGTGAGCCACTGTGTCTGGCCTAGCGCACTTTTAATGTATGACTTTGAAACTCCTACGGAATTTTCATTTGCCTTAAATTTTTCCAACTGGCTACAAAGAGGAAAATCAAAAAGCTTGATCTTTGATTCGGGATCAATTCGGGATCACTGATAATGGCGATGCACTTTCTGGTGCCCCCAAAACCTCCTTCCATAGAAACAACTGCTTTTGCAGTGGCCTTTCCACACAATGTATAATTTAACTCAAGTGCGACTGAATGATCACGACATTTTGAAAAACACTGCTATCCACCCAAGTCTCTCAGATGCCCAGAGAGTCCAATCACAGTGCTCACATACTCCTGGTGCTGAGGTTCAGCTAGAAATGACTCCACTGTCCCACTAGGTCACAAAGATGGCCAAAATGTCAAAGGGAGTGGTTGGTGTGTCCCCTGTAGAAGCCTCTGGAGCCCGAGTTCACAGGCACCTCTGTCTCTGTACTGTCCTGCCAGTCACGGGTCTTCTCCCGCCCTGTAGACACTTCAAAGGGCAGGAAAAAGACTAATCTTCCAACAGGCCACAAACTCATATGTGGTACATGTCTAGTATTGACAGGTCTTTCGACATCAACCATTAGTGAAAACAACACCACAGATGCCTTGTTTCTCTAGAGCCTATTGCTACAGAAACCAAATATTTCTGTGTCCTTCTTCTGGGTGGAGACACCAGTCACATGCTTGTGTGAGACAGGGTCAATCTGCTGAAAACATTAATTGGAAAAGAAAAAAAAGTTTTTTTTGAGACGGAGTCTTGCTCTGTTGCCCAGGTTAAAGCACAGTGGCATAGTCTCAGCTCACTGCAACCTCCGCCTCCTGAGTTCAAGCGATTCTCTTGCCTCAGCCTCCTGAGGAGCTGGGACTACAGGTGCCAGCCACCATGCCTGGCTAATTTCTGCATTTTTTTTTTTTTTGAGACGGAGTTTCGCTCTTGTTACCCAGGCTGGAGTGCAATGGCGCGATCTCGGCTCACCGCAACCTCCGCCTCCTGGGTTCAGGCAATTCTCCTGCCTCGGCCTCCTGAGTAGCTGGGATTACAGGCATGCGCCACCATGCCCAGCTAATTTTTTGTATTTTTAGTAGAGACGGGGTTTCACCATGTTGACCAGGATGGTCTCGATCTCTTGACCTTGTGATCCACCCGCCTCGGCCTCCCAAAGTGCTGGGATTACAGGCTTGAGCCACCGCACCCGGCCTAATTTCTGTATTTTTAGTAGAGATGGGGTTTCACCATCTTGGCCAAGCTGGTTTCAAACTCCTGACCTCATGATCCGTCCACCTTGGCCTCCCAAAGTGCTGGGATTACCACTGCCCTTGGCATAAGAAAAGATAATTTTAAAGAAGATGTAGAAAGAGCTTTCTTTCACTTAATTTTCTGAATATACCAGAAGGAAGGATCTCTGCCTGGATATAAAACATGTAAGACGCAGGGCTGGGCATGCTACTCAGTAGGTCCCAGCTACTCGGAAGGCCGAGGCGGGAGGATCCTTGAGCCCAGGAGTTGCAGGCTGCAGTGAGCTATGATCGTGCTACTGTACTCCAGCCAGGCGACAGAGATCCTGTCTCCTAAAAACAAAACTTTTACAAAGATGCAGCAAAAATAAAGGCTGGATACAGATGAAGCTACTTCATGCTACAACTTCAGGAAGGAAAAATAATTTGAAGTCATCACTGCCAAGAACTTGGGTAAGCTTTTTGCTTTATGTTTATCTTAGATAAATAAAAGTTACCTTAAATATTAAGTGTGAAAAGTAAAACAGAGAAAAGATATGGAGCGAACACCTCTCACCTTATTTTTAAGAGTATAAACTATCTTCAAATACTACATTGTAAAAAAAATTATAACCTATCTTTAATAATAACAAATTAGGTGCTTTTTAATATTTTAAACAGCTTTGTCATAACAAGCCCTTTTGAAGTTAAAAAAAAAAATCCCGGCCGGGCATGGTGGCTCACACCTGTAATCCCAGCACTTTGGGAGGCCGAGGCAGGCGGATCACCTGAGGTCGGGAGTTAGAGACCAGCCTGACCAACATGGAGAAACCCCCGTCTCTACTAAAAATACAAAACTATCCGGGTGTGGTGGCGCATGCCTGTAATCACAGCTACTCGTGAGGCTGAGGCAGGAGAATCTCTTGAACCCGGGAGGCAGAGGTTGCAGTGAGCCGAGATCACACCATTGCATTCCAGCCTGGGTAACAAGAGCAAAAGTCCATCTCAAAAAAAAAAAAAGTTGGCCGGCGCGGTGGCTCAAGCCTGTAATCCCAGCACTTTGGGAAGCCGAGGCGGGTGGATCACGAGCTCAAGAGATCAAGACCATCCTGGTCAACATGGTGAAACCCCAACTCTACTAAAAATACAAAAAATTAGCTGGGCATCGTGGCATGTGCCTGTAATCCCAGCTACTCGGGAGGCTGAGGCAGGAGAATTGCCTGAACCCAGGAGGCGGAGGTTGCAGTGAGCCAAGATCACGCCATTGCACTCCAGCCTGGGTAACAAGAGGGAAACTCTGTCTCAAAAAAAAAAAAAAAATTCCTACAAAATATTAATGGAGTCAAATAAATGTGAAAATGAAAATATATGAAAAGTTGCATCTTTAATGACGTAGTAAGAAACCAAAACTTGAAATCATTTCATGTACAAAAATCTTACTTTGGCCAAGAATTACTGAAGTGTTTCACATTGAGGTGTTACCTGCTATTAACCCAGGTTTATCTCGATAAATGTTCTGTGAATCTCAATTTATAAAATCAATCTCCAGGTCTTATAATATGTATGTGCAAATATCCATTTTCCTTTCGAAGACATCCATAATCTCCCCCCACCCAGAGCTGCAAAGGCTCCGTGATCCCAAGAAGGGCTGAGCTACAGTGGTCCCTGCTGGCTGTGTGCTCCCTGCCCCCCAAGCTCCACATGATGTAGATATAGCCCGTGTGTTCAAAACCTGCAGCACCCCCTTTCCTTTCTCACTTTTCCAAATACTTAGCGATTAAGAGATAAAGTATAACTTGTTTTCTTTTACTTTACAGGCTTACAAGACAAAAAACAAAACAAAACAAAAAACCAAAAAAAACCCCTTAGGCCAGCCCAGTGGCTCACACCTGTAATCCTAGTACTTTGGGAGGCCAAGGCAGGTGGATCACCTGAGGTCAGGAGTTCGAGAACAGCCTGACCAACAAGGTGAAACCCTGTCTCTACTAAAAATACAAAAATTAGCCTGGTGTGGTTGGCAGAAGCCTGTAGTCCCAGATACTCAGGAAGCTGAGACAGAATTGCTTGAACCTGGGAGCTGGAGCTTGCAGTGAGCCGAGATGGTGCCACTGCACTCCAGTCTAGGAAAGAAAGTGAGACTCTGTATCAAAAGAAAAAAAAAGAAACCTTTAAAGAAATATGCTGATTATATATTATTAAATGTTAATGTTTTTATCCCAAACTTAGCTATCAGGTTTCAGTGACAACCACCACCATCATTTTTGATAGAGAAAAAGAAGTGCGAAATTGCAGAAACGGCGTGTTCATTTTTCAGGCTCCCTGTCCCCAGGCACATCAGGACAGCTTACATGACATCTGGAACTAGTTAACTTTCCCCAAGATTCGCAGCACTGTCCTGGAATTTTTCCAGGAATTCTCTGCATTCTAAATGCACCCCCATATGCTACACACCCAACTTCCCTTGTTCTAAAGCTCATTAACCACACAGCCTCCAAGCGGAGATATACTCAAATTTGGAGAAGCAAAAATGCCATACAGAAGCATACAGGTGACATCATCATTGGACCTGGTCTTTTTGGGGGCTGGGGTAGGGATAGGGTCTTGCTCTGTCGTCCAGGCTGGAATGCAGTGGCGCAAGTGGTCCTCCCACCTCACCTTCCCAAGTAACTGGGACTACAGGCATGTACCACCATGCCCAGCTATGTTTTTAATTTTTTATAGAGAGAAGGTCTCCTCTATGTAGACCATGCTGGTCTTGAACTCACTGGCCTCAAGCGATCCACCTGCCTCGGCCTCCCAAAGTGTTGGCATTACAGGAATAAGCCACCGTGCCCAACTCCATCCCTGGTCTTGATACTGATGTTTTATGATCCCTTCCTTAAACATCTGCGCAGGCATGTAAGAATGTGGACGTCACTAGACAGATATTAGCATCTTTACAACGAGAAAGAGGTCTTTTGCAAGGTACTCTACCATTAGGCTCTTACTAGCTGTGAAACCTTGGGTAATTACCAGATCATGAGAAGCTTACTTTCATGATAGAAACGGGGTTACACAACCACTTTCTGCAGGAGTATTGTGAGGAATAAATGATCATGTCCAAAAGTGCTGAATAATACCTGCCAGACTAGGTGCTCAGGAAGTGGTTATTAATCCAGCAGTTGTGAAAGGATCAATTTCATGCCTCCAAAGTCTTTGGACAAGGAATCTGTCTCCATAGCAGATTTGAAATAGCCATGTGCAAGGTATTTTTTTTTCTCTTGTAAAAATTATCTGCATAGGGAAGTGCATTATAAATAATCTAGAACTAACAAGAATGTTGGAGGATTGATTCTTCCCAGTTTCTACTTTAAAGAATAATGTCCCTATTTCTCATGATACTCTACAGTTTGCAAAATATCAATATTATCAGTTTCAGTAATGTGGGTGACTTAGAGAAAACAGAAAGATGATACTTGCTTAATTCAAAAGCATTTTTTTTAGCTAGGTGTGGTGGCTCATGCCTTTAATCCCAGCACTTTGGGAGGCTGAGGCAGGTGGATCACCTGAGGTCAGGAGTTCAAGACCAGCCTGGCCAACATGGCAATACCCCATCTCTACTAAAAATACAAAAATTAGCTGGGTGTGGTGGTAAGTGCCTGTAATCCCAGTAACTCGGGAGGCTGAGACTGGGAGAATTGCTTGAACCCAGGAGGTGGAGGTTGCAGTGAACCGAGAGTACGCCACTGCACTCCAGCCTGAGTGATAGAGTGAGTCTCTGTCTCAAAAAAAAAAAAAAGAAAGGAAAAAAAGCTTTTTTTTTTTTTTTTTTGCTGGCATACCATTACCCTGTGAGTGGGGAAGGGGATGATCATCATGATTTCACATCACTTATTTCTTGTTTCCAAGCTAACATATCGCAAATGGGATGTGAGAGAAAGAGACCTCAAGAATGGCAACAGTATGGAATGTGAATAAGCAATCATTTCATCATTCCATTTCCACTGCATTCATTTTAGTGGTTTGTGTAAACCGGATTGTGTGTGTGTATGTGTGTGGCGGGGGGGGGGGTAACAGTATGAAGGGAAAGCTTTTCCTTACTTTCAGAAATGCAAACTCGTTCCTAAATAATTACTACAAAATGCCATCATTCCTGTTAATGAATTGCGAAGTTTAAACCCAGGCCTGCCAATAATCCTCCATAGTATTTAAATGAGTCATCTCAAAGATGCAAGAGGCTTTGAGTATTTCATTAAACCCTACTGTCAATTTTTAAAGCACTCATGGCTTTTCAAGAATCTGAGCAACTATTTAAACATGATGACCATGAATCTTCCCCGTCGGAATATCTTGCAGAGGAAAAAAACAAATGGCAGCTGAAACTCCCTTTCATTTTTACTTCTTCCACCTCTAAGGTTTTTTGCTGTTAAATTTTTGGAGTTAAGATTTTCTGTACACTTTCTTATTACCAGGAAAAAGTGCAAGATTTTGCCACATCCTCCACATGCACATTGTGAGAAAAGTAAATTCAGTTAACAATAGGGCCAATTACCTGATTTTGCCTTAAAAATTGGTCCTTCCAACTATTTCTATTCATTTGTCATTCCACTGGGATTAACTGAGCCAGCTCATCAAAGACCCCTCAAGTGCTCCAAGTTTATTAACCTTTAATTACTGCTAAAACGACCACCTTCTTTTACCGTAAGAATCTCAGTTTGATTTGCAGTAGAACATAAGAATTTTTAAAAAAAGAATCTCAGTATGCAACTAATGGACTAGTGAATATAATAAAAATCGTATTGTACCCAAAGGGTACTCAGAAAAGTCATGGTCTCAGAAGCACCACCCCCAGCTGTGACTCCATACAATACACATTTGCTATTTCATTCATAGAAAAATTAACCGGTGGAAAAATGGAGATTTTTGTGTTTTAAATTCTTTCATTTTGTACAGCCTATTTATTAATAGCTTCTAGATACAGCATAAACTTTCAAGCTAGGTAAATGGCAGAAAGGTTAGCCCAGTCAACGTGGGGGGGCAATTTTAAGGAAATCTCAAAGTAAACAAGCTAATCTATAAGAAGTGAGAGACACTCGGTTTTGCTAAAGTTTCACATTCTTTTAAAATTCCACAGGAGCACAAGGCTTTGCAGGAGTAGTTGCATTGAGAAAATTTTAAGTCCTATAAATTCTACAGTTGCTTTTTTTTTTTAAATGTAGATTTGGCAGCAATAATCTCAAATATTTAAAGAAGTGCTGTTTCTATAAAGTTAAATTAGCAAATGGAGTTTAATTTTCTTGATGGAAGGAAGAGAAAACTCGAAGGTTAGGGCACGGTATGATGGCGTTAGACTATCATATGTCAAGTTAGAGGAGCTGTAAGAGCATTCTAAAAGTTTGATGCGTGTAAGTTATTTGCTAGAAGTAGGTATTGAATATTATAATTCCTACTCACTGCCAGATTCTTAGAAAATAAGCTAAAAAAACATACTTTTTTTTTTTTTTTTACTATTCATTGCCTAAATGGTGTTGCTTGCTAGTCACCAATTTTATAATAACGATGGCTTTATTAAAACCACCACTTAAACCAGAGCTAAATGTTAACTCCCTAAACCACCAAGTGTACCTTTATTTAAAGTTCCTAATAAATCAGTCAAAATGCAAACACTTGTAATTTCCCCAGAAGAATGTATTTGATTAATGACTACGGCGGGAGATTAAGCTTTCACAACCTATTTCCAAATTCACACACCTGACATATTTCTAACCAGTCGTCTGCTCTTGTTTCTCCCCGCATCCTCTCTCCCTAAGGGGAAAGGAACAACCCCTCACAAAATACACCCACAGTCTCCCCTAGGCACAGTTAAGAAGATTCCAGCTCAGACAAAAATGAAACGCTGAGGTTCTTTGATTCTTGCTGAGCCCAAGAGAGAATGCTCTTCTGATGAAAAAGTCAGCGCGCGGACAGAAATAAATGCCAACAACGGTCCAGCCACTGATCTCCGGGCTCCCCACCAAACGCTCATCATTCGGTGGAATAAAAAGCCCTTTCCTCGCCCCGCGCCTGCCGTCGGAAGACAAAGGCGACCTGGCTGGTGCCTTACCTGTGATCGTGATGGTCCCCAGCATAGTTTAAGGAGCGCTACCGCACAGGAGACGAGCTGAGCGGGTCCCTGCCCTCCCCGGCAGACGCCTCTTCTCCTTCCCGCCAGCCCCAGGTGGTCTCGACGGGATCAGAGCGGACCGAGCGCCCAGCCGCCCCTGGAGGATCGGGGAGAACCCGAGTGCCCTCTGAGCTGCCGCTGCGAAAAGCGGAGAGAGGATACGTTTCCCCAGCTAATTATAGGAGGACCCCGCCCCCCACCCCGCCCCCCACCCGCGGGCTGGCGCGGGCCCCTCCCTCGCTGCGCTCCAGGACTTCGGGCGCGCTAACTTCCCGGCTCCGGCTGCACAGGCGGGGATCACGTGTTTCATCCTAAAGCCGTCCCTCGAGCTGGGCTCTGTGCGCGCTCAGCGGCTCTGCAGAGTCCCGGGACGGTTTAAAGGGTGCTGGGCATCAGTTCGAGGCTAGATCCGCGGCACTGGTTCTAAACGGTTACTTGCTTCCTGGCACCGATTTGCTAATGCTTCTGTATCTCAGCTTTTTAAATAATTTCAAGGAAATAGCCACACAGACATTGCATTCTCCCTCCGTTTTTAAGGCTGCATTCTGCATCCTTGCGTTTGTTCAAAGGTTGGTGTGGTGCAAAACACCGTCCCTTCTTGGCATCTGTAGCATTTTATATTTTCACCGTCTGTGTCTTACACCTACACACACGCTGCACTGATCTGAGGATTGGCGACTCTCAGTAGCGCTGTTTCCTAAACTCTTCTTTTTTCTTTCTTTTCTTTTCTTTTTTTTTTTTTTGAGAAGGGCTGTTAGGAGTGAACTATCTTCAACATTTGACCAAGACAACTTTTAAAAAGCAGACTTGAGGCCGGGTGCGGTAGCTCAGGCCTATAATCACACCACTCTAGGAGGCCCAGATGGGTGGATCACCTGTCAGGAGTTCAAGACATGCCTGACCAACATTGTGAAACCCTGTGTCTACTAAGAATACAAAAATCAGCTGGGCGTGGTGGCAGGCGCCTGTAGTCCTGGCTACTCGGGAGGCTGACGCAAGAGAATCGCTTGAACCCGGAAGGCGGAGGTTGCAGTGAGCCGAGATCGTGCCGTTGCACTCCAGCCTGGCTACAAAGCTAGACCTGTCACCCCCCCCCAAAAAAAAAAAGCAGACTTGAGCATGAAGTCTTTTCTAAATGGCAGAAGTTAATCTTTTAGATCAAACTATGCCATATTCCAATCTTTAGACACGATCGCATCTCTAATATGCAAGCGCACAACTCAGAAATCAAAGGCTATGTTAAAAGTTCAAATTTCAGGCAGCCCTAGAATACTTCACTTCTTTCTCATTGAAGTTTCAGGTTGGTTCTGTATAAAGACACGACTGATGAATGAGATGGTGTGCTCTCACAATTGTAATACACTTTTCTTGTACACCAATTTTTTGTTAGGGTAGGTCCATCAGGTCCCTTGGGTTTGTCCCCATCTTTCATCATTTTCCTATTTATCACTTCATGCCTTCCCTGCCTGCCTGACCCCGTTTACACCAGCTCTTCCCCTTCCCCTATGCAAACAAAAAGAAAAGTTTTACTATTGCACTTCTCTTCAGAGTTCAATGAAGATTTTGTTCATGATTGCTTAGGGCAGGGAGGAGGGATGGGAGCCTCGGCGTGGACCACAGTGGGCACAGCAAAGAGAAAGGTGGGCGAGGAACAGGAGAATTGGAAAAATTGAAGTCCAGGAGAGCTGGCTGGCATGGTACGTAGTTGCACCTTTTGAGCACCAGGGGGCGCGATGCACCACACTGGGGTCCAGAGTGAGAGGCTTGAAGGCCGCTTCCTTGCTGGCAAACGAACCTTGTTAAAAAAAAAATCAGCTTCAGCCTCTCCAAAAACCTGGCTTCCGTTTCATATCCCGGCAAATACCCGGCCTGGCGGGAACAGGGAGTGATGGGCCTTGTCCCGACTCAGTGAGATAGCCTGGAAGCTGCCTCCCAGACCCAGCCACTAAGCGGCTTCCTAACCTTTTATCGTCTCTAGAGAAGTCTCAACTCTAGTTCACAAATTGCTCCAATAGTAATAATGAGTCTGGTGTGTGTGAAATGCTGCTGGTACTGACCATCCCTCTGGAGTCCACAGAGCCAACGCGGCAGGCAGCTCCGCCATTCCTCTCCTCCCAATCCCCAGACCCCAGAGGGTCTTGGCTGTGCAGATCACGGATAAAGACGACTTGAGATGTTGTATCAGGGTCTACATTAGTAAGTCCCTTCCTCAGAGATGCCCCAGGAGCGATGGGTGATCTGGGATCTCAGGGCTCAGCTCTGCATCATTTCTCAGCACCAGCGACTGGGGACCCACAGGGCTATCATCTGGTGCCTCTTCTGAAATCGAGTCTGCCCTTGCACAGCTAAATGAATTTCCAGCTTCTCCTTTCTATCAGCCCAAATTCTAACAACGGGACAAGCAACAGCTATTCCACCGAGCTGGATAAGAAAAAAAAATTAAAAACACACAAAAAGTCAATTACACATTTAATACCCTATACAACACTTTCAAAGGTCACTGTACTGCTGTTCAATGTTGGCACTTAAACATTTCTTTTTATAACATTCATGAATACACTAACACATCTGATTATATATATACTTTTTTTTTTTTAATTCAGAGTCTCACTCTTATTGTCCAGGCTGGAGTGTAATAACACAATCTCGGTTCACTGCAACCTCCGCCTTCCAGGTTTGAGTGATTCTCTTGCCTCAGCCTCCCCAGTAGCTGGGATTACAGGTGCCTGCCACCACACCCAGCTAATTTTTGTATTTTTAGTAGAGACTGGGTTTCACCGTGTTGGCCAGGCTGTGTCCAACTCCTGACCTCAGGTGATCCGCCCACCTCAGCCTCCCAAAGTGCTGGGATTACAGGCCTGAGCCACTGCGTCCGGGCTGATATTCTTAAAGAGGCAATTAAAATTGCAAGGCAGAGCAATAGATCATGTGGCAAGTTGTAGACTCTCTCAGCCAATGGGTCTCCTTTGATCTCTGCCTCTAAGAACGATCAGGGACAGGGTGTGTGGTGCATCTGCCCAGCGAGCCTCTGCGTGTCTGCATTCACGAAGAAACGTCATCAATCAGGAAAAAAGCAGGAGTGGAGATGAGACCTGAGGTCACTGTCCAATGCAGGCGACTTTCGTCTATCATTTCCATTTTGTTCCGCTTTGTTAAATCAGGATTTTTAGAGGAAGACATCACTACCCAAAGCAAGAATTATAGGAAAAGTTTTGCTGTATAATACATAGGTGGATGACAAAAAATGTGTTTTCCCAAATCTGAAGAGTTCACTCACCAAAATTTTTTTTTTGAGACGGAGTTTCACTCTGTCGCCTAGGCTGCAGCGCAGTGGTGTGATCTCAACTCACTACAACCTCCGCCTCCTGGGTTCAAGTGATTCCCCTGCCTCGGGGTAGCTGGGACTACAAACACACACCACCACACCCAGCTAATTTTTGTATTTTTAGTAGAGGCAGGGTTTCACCATGTTGGCCAGGCTGGTCTTGATCTCCTGACCTTGGCCTCACAAAGTACAGGGATTACAGGCATGAGCCACGCAGCTTGGCCAATTTTTTGTATTTTTAGTAGAGATAGGGTTTCACCATGTTAGCCAGGATGGTCTTTAACTCCTGACCTCGTGAGCCACCTGCCTCAGCCTCCCAAAGTGCTGGGATCCAGGTGTGGGCCACCGTGCCTGGCACACTCAACAAATATTTACCAAGTTGTTGCTCTATATTTATTATTCAAAACACCCAGGGATTAATCAGATACTGTCCCTTCCTTGGGGAGCTCAGTCGTGGGTGGTGGATATACTCAGGGGCAGGAGTGGGCAGCTCCAGTTTGGCTGACCTCTGAGATAACCTTGGAGCTGGTGTCTGAAGGGATGGGGGGACATTCCCTACCTGGGGCACAAAGGAAGGTGGCCCAGAGTGAGGAAAGGGCATGGGCAGAGATGCGAAGAGCAGGACATCTGGGCAATTGTGAGTGGGTTCCTTACATCTATGAGGCTCGGAGTCTACTTCAGGAGTTTTGGGGGATTCGGGGGGTTACGGGGAAGACAATACCGGAGATGAAACTAAAAATATTTATCAAGTGTTTTGAATGACATGTTAAAGGCTTTGTCAAATTATCCATTAAAAGTGAGCAAACAATCTGAGTAGCCATTTTTCTACAGAAAATACACAAATGACCGATGAGCACATGAAAGTATGTTCAGCGTTGTTAGCCGTTAGAAAAATGCAAATCAAAACCACCTCACCTCTGATAGGATGACTATAATAGAAGAGAAAAAAGAACAGGCTGGGTGCGGTGGCTCATGCCTGTAATCCCAGCACTTTGGGAGGCCAAGGTGGACAGATCACCAGAGGTCAGGAGTTTGAGACCAGGCTGGCCAACATGGCAAAACCCCATCTCGACCAAAAATACAAAAATTGGCTGGGTGTGGTGGTGGGCACCTGTAATCCCAGCTACTCAGGAGGCTGAGGTACAAGAATTGCTTGAACCAGAGGGGTGGAGGTTGCAGTAAGATGGGATCATGCCATTGCACTCCAGCCTGGGCAACAGAGTGAGACTCCGTCTCAAAACAAAAGACAACGACATAAAGCTGATGTGCCTGGTTTAAAAAATGGGGACAGGTGGCGGGGGCAGGGAAGACCACAATAACGACGAATGGGGAAACTGGAAGCCTCGTACATGGTAGTGGGGAGGTAAAATGGTACAGCTGCTTTGGAAAATAGGCCGGTAGTTCCTCAAAATGCTAAACATAAATTTACTATATGACCCAGCAATTCTCCTAGACATATAACCCCAAAGCAATGGAAATGTACACCCATACACACACACAAATTTCATCAATGTTCATTACGGCATAATATTCCTAGTAGCCAAAAGTGGAAGCAACCTAAACATCTATCAACTCATGCAGGGATAAATAAACTTTCGTTTATCTAATGGAAATGGGTTAGTAATAAAAAGAAGGTACTGAAACATGCTGTAACACAGATGAACATTGAAAAAGCTTTAAGGGAAAGAAGCCAGTTACCAAAGAGCATACGTTGTTTACTTCCATTTATTTGAAATGTCTAAAAGAGGCAAATCTAGACATAAAGTGGTTAGTGGTTACCTAGGACTGGGGGTTTGGGCGGGAGAGGGAGTGACAGCTAACCAGGATGCAGTTTCTTTATGAGGTCATGAAAATGTCCCGGCTGGACATGGTGGCTCACGCCTATAATCCCAACACTTGGGAGGCCAAGGCAAGCAGATCACTTGAAGTCAGGAGTTCGAGACCAACTTGGCCAACACGGTGAAACCCCATCTCTACTAAAAACACAGTATTTAGCTGGGTGTGGTGGTGCATGCCTGTAATCCCAGTTACTCGGGAGGCTGAAACATGAGAATCGCTGGAACCCAGGAGGCAGAGGCTGCAGTGAGCTACGATTGCGCCGTTGCACTCCAGCCTGGGTGACAAAGCAAGACTCCTCTCAAAAAGAAAAAAAAGGAAAGAAAGAAAGGAAACAGAAAATGTCCCACAGTTGATTGTGGGGATGGTTATACAACTCTGTGAATATACTAAAAACCACTGAATTTTGTACTTTAAATGAGTCAACTGAATGGTATATGAATTATAGCTCACAACAGTGGATTTGTTTCTTTAAAAAAGAACTTTGTGCTCTTGGTTCTGAAGATTACGGGCAACCACTGGAGGCTTGAGGCAAGGGATGGTGGTACCGAGTTTGGCTGTGATTTAGAAAAGACAACCGGCTGGGATGACGGGAGGAAGAGACTGACAGAATAAAACAGATGGACGTGGTGGTGACGAAGCTGAGGGTGGAGTCCAAAATTATGGCGCCCATGAGATGAAGGATGCAACTCGACTCTGTGGGATCATCCAGATGGATTATGTCCATGAAATAAGAATGGCCTGGAATCCTGAGGAAGAAGAATCTGAAAAAGGACCCTGAGAATGGACAGGGATTGGGGCGATCAGGGAGAAAGTGGCAGCAGATGCCACATGGGGAGAGGATTAAAAATGGAAGCAGCGGTCCACAGTGGCAGCACAAAGCAGTGACACAGGCTGGGCGAGATGGCTCACACCTGTAATCCCAGCACTTTGGGAGGCCAAGATGGGAGGATCGCTTGAGGCTAGGAGTTCGATACCAGCCTGGGCAACACAGCAAGACCCCATCTCTATAAAAACAGAAACTAAAAACAAAGAAGTGACACAGGAAGAGAATGGGAGAGGCCTCACAGTGGCAGGACCAGCAGACAGACAGCTGCAATAAAGTGGGCTACTTTCCTCTTCCTTTCCTGAAAGGGAGGGGATGGGGACCATGACACCAGAATTCAAACCAGTATTAGGCTCTTCAACTTCCTCCAAGGATGCTTAGGTATTTAACCCAAATATGGGTATCAAGAATGGAAAATGGACTTGCACACCAAATTCAACCCTCCCTGGTCTCCTCCTCTCCTCTCCTTTCCTTTTCTCTTCAAACTGGCATTACCCTTGGAGGAAAATCAGCCAAAAACCAATAGGGTCTCTTTTCTTCTTGCTGGAAAAGTACAGATGAAATAGAAGGGAGAATCTATGCCATTGTTATTCCTTTAAATGGACTTTGAGAGCATGTTTGGAGGTTCTAACAGGGTAGCGCAGCTACGTGTATACCCTTGACTGTTAGAAGGGTCCTCATCTAACGGGGATGGTTGTCCTCCTCGACCAAGTGCACAGCTGCAGGAGGGACATACGTGGAGCAGTGAGGGAGAAGGGGGGCGCCCGCCTAGCCAGCCTGGATCAGCCAAATCAACCCTGGCAGTCAGTGGGGTGACAGATGTTGCAGCCAGATCGCCCTCACCTCCTGTCATTTCTTAAAATGCTCCAAGGTAATTTAAAGTTGAGTGAAATATAGCTCCAAACTGGATAACTGTAAAAGAGAAGATATATCTGGCTAGGTATGTTGGCTCACACCTGTAATTCCAGCACTTTGGAAGGCTGAGGCCAGGTGGATCACCTGAGGTCAGGAGTTCGAGACCAGCCTGACTAACATGGTGAAACCCCATCTGTCCTAAAAATACAAAATATTAGCTGGGTGAGGTGGCACACACCTGTAATTCCAGCTACTCCCGAGGCTGAGGCAGGAGATCGCTTGAACTCAGGAGGCAGAGGTTGCAGTGAACCAAAATCGTGGTACTGCACTCCAGCCTGGGCAACAAGAGTGAAACTCTGTCTCAAAGAAAGAAAAAAAAAAAAGAGGACACATAGCTATCTAGATATCTATATCTGTAACTAGATATCTATCTATATCTAAATCAATGGGTGTAGATAGGTAGATAGGGATCTATCTGTGTCTATCTATCTGTACATTCTCTGAATGTAAATGACACTGTCAGGCTATCTATAGGATGGGCAGGCTCTCCTGGATTCAGCATATTCCCAGCAGGTCTCTACTGCATTCAATGCACATAGATAAATATCAGCTAATTGAATTTTATGGTCCAGATGAATTGGACATGTTTGTATAGACATGGTTATTTCTATTCAAAATCCAAGATAAATACTCTGAAGAATAGTTTCTCAAAGGAATTGTTATGATACAACAGAAACACTAAAGGAGAATTTTTAAATTACTTAAAAAATGGGAAAATAAACATGAAAAACTCAAATAATAAAAGTGATGTAGAATAAATATTATTTCTCTCCTTATTGAGTCCACATATATTTATTTCTTTACCTAGGCAATACCATATGAAAGGTGATTTATGTGTAAGTATGTTTACTGTTTAGAATGTATAACATGTAAAGAATCTGAGTGTTCTAACATGAAGGAAATAGTATACCTGTCTTTTCAGTGGAATTTAAGGCAAAAACAACATGTTTGAAGCAGTTAAAAGGACAAAGAGGGAAATGGGGAAAAAAATTTCCCAGAAATGATGTATATGACCTTTCCTTTTCTATTCTTCAAGATGAGGTCTCTCACTCTGTCACCCAGGCTGGAGTGTAAATGGTGAGATTCACTGCAACCTCAACCTCCTGTGCTCAAGAGATCCTCCTGCCTCAGTCTCTGGAGTAGCTGAGACTACAGGCATGCACTACCACACCTAGATAATTTCTTTATTTTCATTTTTTTGTAAGAGACGGGGTCTTGCTGTGTTACCCAGGCTAGTCTCAAACTCCTGGGCTCAAGTGATCCTCCCACCTTGGCCTCCCACAGCACTGGAATTACAGGCATGAGCCACTGCACCCAGCCAAGTGCATGAGTTTCTAGACTGAAAGAGCTCATAAGAACCCAGAAAACTGAATGGAAATGGATTCAAGTGGAGGGTCCTCATCACAAGACATGCAGAAGACCGAAGACTAAAAGGAGTCCACGAGCTACACAAGGAATGAAGAATCAAAAGGGCATCAGATTCCAACAGCAAGACGTCTATTAAGGCGACACCGACAGAGAATCCTAAGGTATTTGAACACACTCAATAGAAATTGACTCAATGAGGGGAATAGTCAGGACCAAGATTTTGACAAGCATGAGGAAGACATTTTGTTCCCTGTCCCAGTCCATTCGGGCTGCTATAAAAGCACCATATAAACCCACGGCTTGTAAACAATAGGCACTTTTATTTCCCACAGTCTCAAAGTCAGAGATCAGGAGGCCAGTGTGGTTGGGATCTGGTAATCCTGGATTCTTCTGGACTGCAGACTGCTCCCTGTAACCTCACATAGCGAAAGGGAAGTGGCGCCTTTCATAAGGACACTAATCCCATTCATGAGGGTTCCACCCTCATGACCTAAGTATCTCCAAAAGGCTCCATCTCCAGATACCATCACCTTGGGGTTAGGATTTCAAATGTAAATCTGGGGAGACACAAACCTTCAGTCCATAATGCTGAGCTTACACAATGAGGCCACAGGGCTTAGGGCTAAGATTGGCAGGCGGTGGCTCGGGAGCGGGTCCTGGCTCTGCTACCAGACTATTTGGTTGGACATTCTCAATCTGCCACTTCATTTACAGATAACAGTTATTTGGAAAGCAGGAATTCTCTTGCTCTAATCTCTGGCTACTGTATTGTGTAAGGCTGTATGCTAATCATCCTGTCGAGGGAAGTATCAGAAGGGTGACTGATTATTTCAGTGTTAGAAAACCATGTCAACATATATTGATGTTTTCTTCATTTCATTTGACTTTAGCTCATTTTGCATCGTCCTTGAGATAAGGGACTCCCTTATGCCACCAGTCACATCCTTCAGTATCAATTGCTCACATCCTCCAGTCAATTCTTTCAGTATATAATATTTAGCTTAAAGCAAATGAAGCTGTTCTCATGTTTTAAAGAGTCCGAGAAATACACTGTTCTTAAAACTGGGGATACTGAAATTGAAACCCAGTGATCTTTGGCAAGCTTCCATCAAGCACATTCCTATCTGAAATATATATAAGCCCTGGCATTTTTCTTTTAATGTGAGACAGGTTATTTTCTCGGGAGATGTTTTGCCTAGAGAAGAAAAGATTAAAGGAAAGACATGATAAATGTTTTCAAATACTTAGAGGGCTGCCATGTGGAAAAAGGTGAGTTTATTCTGTGTAGTTCCAGAAGGCAGCCCTGGGAACAGAGAAGAGCAGTTGGAGGGAGGCATATTTGAGCTCCAGGGAATAAATGGCTTCCTTTTATGGAGAAAATGCCGCAAACCTTCAAGTGGTTAAGCAGAAGAGCCTCCTGCACCGGGTGGGCTCCTGGTTCAGAGAACCTCCAAGCTCTTTTCTGCAAAGGCTTCTCTGGTCCCAAATCTGACTTTCCAGTGGGTCCATCATGGAGGTGGTGTTATGAGCTGAACTGTGTCCCCCACAAAATTCACATTTGAAGTCCTAACCCCTGGTATTTCAGAAAGTGACTGCATTTGGACACAGGGTCTTTCGCGAAGTGATTAGGTTAAAATGAGGCCATTAGCCTGGGCCTTAGTCAGAACAGGAGTCCTGGCTGGGTGTGGTGGCTCACATCTGCAATGCCAGCACTTTGGGAGGCCGAGGTGGGCTGATGACTTGAGGTCAGCAGTTCAAGACCATCCTGGCCAACATGGTGAAGAGTAGAGTCCCATCTATACTAAAAATACAAAAATTAGCCAGGCATAGTGGTATACACCTGTAATCCCAGCTACTCGGGAGGCTGAGGCAGGAGAATCACTTGAAACCAGGAGGTGGATGTTGCAGTGAGCAGAGATTGTGCCACTGCACTTCAGCCTGGGCGACAGAGTGAGACGATGTTTCAAAAAAAAAAAAAAGAATAGACATCCTTTTAAGAAGAGGAAATTTGGACACACCAAGAGACACCGGGAATGTGCACATGCTCGGAGGAAAGACCATGTGAGAGAGGCCTGAGGAGGAGCCACACCTGCAACACCAGGATCTTGGAACTCCAGCCTCCAGAACTGTGAAAAAATAAATTTCAGTTGTTTAAACCACCCAGTCGAGTATTTTGATATGACAACCCTAGCAAATTAATAGTGAGTTAGTGACCTTGTGCTTGGGGTTGGTCTAAATAGTGCATGTCCATGTTAAGATGCATGAAAAGCAACCAGTTCACTCAATTAATGAAATCTGGCACATATCACTTTTCATCTGAATGACTAACGCATGCACTGGTTAACACTAGAGGTCACAGGAAAACTACCCGGTATTGGGCTGTACTGACACTTGAACTACAGAGCAATTTGAAAAAAATTCAAAGTGTGGTATGCAGGAATAAATCTTGATAAACAGGCTAAACAGTTGCTGAATTTTAAGTCCAGGGAATATGTCTTCAGATGTTATCAAAGCATCCTTTTCTATATGATCTGGTTTGGCCATGTCCCCACCCAAATCTCATCTTGAATTGTAGTTCCCATAATCTCCATGTTTCCTGGAGGAACTCAGTGGGAGGAAATTTAATCATGGGGACAGTTACCCTTATGCTGTTCTTATGATAGTAAGTGAGTTCTCATGAGATCTGAGATCTCCCTTTTGCTTGCCACTTCTCCTTCCCGCTTCCATGTGAATAAGGACGTGTTTGCTTCTCCTTCCGCCATGATTGTTAAGTTTCCTGAGGCCTCCCCAGCCCTGCAGAACAGTGAGTCAATTAAATCTCTTTCCTTTATAAACTACCCAGTCTTGGGCAGTTCTTTATAGCAGTGTGAGAATGGACCAATACACTATAATATAGGGGCATTGTCTTCTAGACTATATCACTGCCTTAACCATAAAGTAGTTACTATAAATTAGGTGACACTGAAGCTGTTTTATTCTCAAGGTAAGTCAGTCCTTGAGAAAATAACTAAAAGATTTTCATTCCATAAATAAAACAGCTACTACAGTCTGAATGTTTGTGTCCCTCCTGACAAAAAATTTCGTATGTTGAAACCTAATCACCAAAGTGATGGTATTGGGGCGGGGGGGGCCTTTGGGAGGTGATCAGCCCTGGGGTGGAGCTCTCATGAATGGGATTAGTGCCCTCTTAAAATAGGCTTAAGGGAGTTTGTTTGTCCCCTCTGCCCTTCTGCCACATGAGGACACACAGATGGCACCATCCAGAGAAAATGGGCCCTCAGGAGACTATGATTCTGCTGGTACCTTGACATGGGCTTTCCCACTTCCAGATCTGTAAGAAATCAATTTCTGTTGCTTATAACTTACCCAGTCTCAGGTATTTTGTTACAGCAGCCTGAATGAACTATGACAATAGCTAAAATAATTGCACATTTGCATTAGTGGCTTAGTGACAATCAGAGAGCCACTCCTTGTTGACCACCTCAGTCCCTTCAAGGAAAAGGGCCTAAATCTTTTTTTTTTTTTTTTTCCCTGAGACTGAATCTCATTCTGTTGCCCAGGCTGGAGTGCAATGGTGTGATCTTGGCTGACTGCAACCTTCGCCTCCCATGTTCAAGAGATTCTCCTGTTTCAGTCTCCTAAGTAGCTGGGACTACAGGTGCGTGCCACGATGCCCACGATGCTAAATTTTATATTTTTAGCAGAGATGGGGTTTTGCTATGTTGGCCAGGCTGGTCTCAAACTCCTGACCTCATGATCCACCCACCTTGGCTTCCCAAAGTACTGGGAATACAGGTGTGAGCCACCACGCCCGGAAGAAAAGGGCCTAAATTTCAGACTGTTACTTGGGCAGACTTGCCTGGCTTTTTCTCAGATGGGCCAGAACATGGACCCAATTTGAAAGTGGACTTGAGTGGCCTCTGAACTATAGAGATTTATAGGTAACATCTCCAAGGCTGACTGAAAGTCTTTAGGGCAAGCAGTTATGGCATTTATCAACTTCTCTCCCCATCCCTGGCTATAACCAATCCCTGTTACATAGTTCCTAACCGCCAGTCATTCAGCAGAACACATAAGGGAGGATGTGAGGGTGATGTTTGGTGGCCACATTTGTGAAGGTATCTATCTTATTCTTTGACACCAAGAGGATTTTGTTTCAAGATATTCTTGAATGAAATTCCCTCCTTGAACTTTTTGTTCAAGTATATTAAAAGTTCCAATCTAGAATGGCTTTTAAGATCAGATTAGAGGCCGGGTGCAGTGGCTCATGCCTGTAATCCCAGCACTTTGGGAGGCTGAAGTGGGTGGATCACTTGAGGTCAGGAGTTCAAGACCAGCCATGGCCAATATGGCAAAACCTCATCTCTACTAAAATACAAAAAGTTGGCCAGATGTGGTGGTGTGTGCCTGTAGTTCCAGCTACTCAGGAGGCTGAGGCATGCGCATTGCTTGAACCCAGGAGGCAGAGGCTGCAGTGAGCTGAGATTGCGCCACTGTACTCCAGCCTGGGAGACAGAGTGAGACTCTGTCTGTTAAAAAAAAAAAAAAAAGATTAGAAAGAAAAAACCATAAAAGTATTTTTATAAAAAGCCATAACGGAATTACCAAGTGGACTGCTGCCTGCCTCAGGTCGCTTGGGTCGCTAAGGTCTTTGCTCACTAATCTACTATTTTATTTGTAGTGTCCATATAACTAGCAATATTGATATCAGCCACAGAATTCTGGAGGTGGGTAGGGATGCTCATTATAGATGAAAACTGACTTGCAATGAGATAAAGAGATATATTTAAATCAAGGTCATGCAGAAAATAGTAATTAAAGCAGTCTTAGCTGTATCTAGCCCCCTAAAATTAATTGATTTATGAAAGGGAGGAAGGATGAACAGAAGTCTTGCTGTCCTTCTTCCTTGCCCCTTTTGTCAGGTCAGAAGGAAAAAGCAAAGTTCACTGCACTGTCAGACTTGAATGCAGTTCAGAGGAAAACATCTTGACTGCTGATTACAGAAAAATAAATCTGTGTTTCTTTAAGGATGAAGGCAGTGAAATACTTGTACTAGAAATTTGTCAATGACATAAGTAATTTCAGAGCAGCCTCGCTAAACAAAAATTGCTTTGGAGCAGGAGAATGAATTAAAACCAGTTCCCAGAAATTGCATACCATATACTTTTACCTAAGTTCAAGGCCTGTTTTGTGTGCGTTCCCTCCAGTTTTCAAAACATGACAAAACAGGATACAGCTTGAGAAAAAGTCATGCAATAATATTGTATTTGAAATACCAAAGTGTGTGCGAGGGACCCCTCTCTTTGTCTGTTGGGCACTTGTGTCTGATAACGTTACTAGGAATCCGCATTGAATCACATGCAGGTCAGGGTCTGATTTCGTGTTTCCAGGCAACACCTGGCTAACCAACAGCAAGCACCTGTGAGAACCCAGAATGGTGCAGTCCTGAAAAGGACCTGGCTTTGTCAGTGATGATGCAACAAAGGAAAGAGAGCCTTGGATAAAACGTACAAAGCCACAGTATTTAACTACAAAGGAAATGAACGGATACAGAATTAAAGCCAACAGATCCTCCTCACCTCGATGATTATAAATGTAATACTGTGAACTCCGCATGAAAATGTGTCTTCATTTATCCAAATATTTGCTGAGCACTTCCTCTGTTCCAGCTACTGGTCCAGGATTCAGCACTGAACAAGACAGCCCCCACACCCCATCTCCTGCCATGGACCACCCTCTGGATCCCCATCCCAAGAAATTTCTACCCTCAAGATTCTTATGTTTTGTTTTATATTTTGAGATAGAGTCTCAATCTGTTGCCCAGGCTGGTACAGTGGTGTAATCATGGCTCACTGCAGCCTCAAACTCCTGGGCTCAAGTCAAGTGATCCTCCCACCTTGGCCTCTCAAGTAGCTGGGAATACAGGCATGCACCATAATGTCCAGCTAATTTTTTAAAGTTTTGAGAGACAGGGGTCTCACTATATCCCTCAGGCTGGTCTCAAATTCCTGGGTTCAAGTGACCCACCCTCCTTGGCCTCCCAAAGCTCTGGGATTATAGTTGTAAGCCACCGCACCTGGGCTTGACTCTTATATTTTAGCAGAAGTAAGGGTGAGAGACAGACATCGAATGCCAGATGCGAACAGCTGGTGTGGAGAAAAGTGAAGGAGAACAGGAGGGCTGCGATGTGGTAACAGGTGCATCTAACAGGATACCAATTCTGTCACAATTGAAAATGGAAATAGAAAAGGAATCAACTCATAAAAATGGTCCTTCTGGGCAGAGAAAGCAGCCTCTTGCAGAAAAACAGGAATGGGGTCGGGGGGAATCATCTTTAGAGACTCGGAGTAGGTCTTAGAGTGCCTGCTCTACGGATAAAGTTATTAAATGTTCAAAGCAAAGAAGAACGACTTTTAACTCCAGAATGGATTTTCTGTAAGGTAACAAGATCTGTAGGGACAGCTGGGATTATCTGGCGGTAACCTTTCAGCCTTTCTGCTTCCCCGAGGAACTGTGCACCAGGAGCTGGTGGGTTCAAATGGCAAATTAAATAAAAGCAGACCGTGACAGTAAGTGCCATTAGAAAAATGAAATTCTCCATAGTGTTGTATTTGTTACTATATCTAGGGGAAAATACTCAGATGTAGAAAAGTGGAATCCTGTAAAATGTTAAGAAATACACCGTTTCAAAGACTTCCGCTTTAGACAACAGTATTTTGGGGGTTTTTGTTTTTTGTTTTTGGGGGTGGGGAGTACGATCACAGCTGGTGTCACAGTGTGGTCCACGTGCGCATAACAGGAGCCGCTGCTAGACCACTCTCTGATTAGCGTAACAAGGCCTGGTTCATCTGATCACTGGCTGACAGTTTTAAGGCAGCTGGCCCCAGAGTGGCAAATGCCAAGGGCAGAGCACCCAGCTGCTTCCTGCTCTGTCGCTGCTGGTGTAAGTATCTTCAACTCTGGGTATGCAAAGAGTGTGAAGCCTCTGTGAACAAAAACTATTTAAGGCCGGCCTTGGTGGCTCACGCTTGTAATCCCAACACTTTGGGAGGCCGACGTGGGAAGAAGCTTGAAGCCAAGAGTTTGAGACCAGCCTGGACAACATGGCAAGAATCTGTTTCTACAAAAACATTTTTAAAACTTATCTGGTACAGTGGCACATGCCTGTAGTCTTAGCTGCTGGGAAGGCTGAGGCAGGAGGATCACATGTGCCCAGAAGTTTGAGGCTGCATTAAACCATGATTGCACCGCTGCACTCCAGCCTGGACCACACAAAAAGACCCTCTTAAAAAAAAAATTCTAAAGCTAAGGAAAAGACTGCCATTGTTTGTTTGCTCACAGAAACAAATGTGACCTGTGAAGGATGGTTTTCACATGCTTTAAAATGTTTGCTGTATGTACTCTGCAGAGAGGCAAATCTCAAAAAGAAGACAAGTGAGTGATTTATTTAAATGTGCCGGGTAAGTGATTAATTTAAATGTGTCGAGACCTGAGATAATCACTGGATTACTTGCATATGACAGTGAGTTCTGCAGACACTTTATTGCAAAATCAAATATGCTATTATCAAATTTAATAAGGTATTGCTTTTTGAGTAAGTGATTTTCCTCAACTGTTTGGGGGAAAAAAATCATCTACCTAACAGATACTAAGATTGAATTTCACATTTAAATTTCAAAGTTTTTCTAATTTGCAAAAGTTAAAAAATAATAAAAATAAAATAGAGACAGGGTTTTGCCATGTGGCTCAGGCTGACCTTGAAATCCTGGATTTAAGCAATCTGCTTGCCTTGGCCTTCCAAAGTGCTATGATTACAGGTATAAGCCACTGCGCCCAGCCTTCCAAAGTTTTAAATCTAAAATTGGCCTCAGCCCAAGATACAATTTAAAAATCATTCTCGTTTGTTTGTTTCAGACAGAGTTTCATTTTTGTTGCCCAGGCTGGTGTGTAGTGGTGCAATCTCGGCTCACTGCATTGTCTGCCTCCTGGGTTCAAGTGATTCTCCTGCCTCAGCCTCTTGAACAGCTGGGATTACAGGCATCCACCCCCAGACCCAGCTCATTTTTTTGTATTCTTAGAAGAGGCAAAGTTTTACCATGTTGGTCAGGCTGGTCTTGAACTCCTGAACTCAGGTGATATACCCGCCTCAGCCTCCCAAAGTGCTGGAATTACAGGCATGAGCCACCGTGCCTGCCCTTTTCTTTGGGTTTTTAACAAAGAGAAAAGCATACAAGCCATGGACTATAAAATGATTGATAATTTTGGGTAGGGAAAGGGAGCTTTTCTTTTTTCTTTTTTTTGTCTTTTCAGCAGGGCAATTAATATACATTTATTATATATGTATAATATAGATGCACATATAATAAATGTATATTAATTGCCCAAAACTAATGGCACTTGTGCAGCCTCTGTGAATGCTGGGAGAAGCACAGCAGGACAGAACTTTTGAGTTAGGGAGAGGAAGCCCAGCTGCATTTCTATATAAGCAGTTTGTATAAACTAAAAATCCCGAAGCTCAAAAGACAGGGACTGTTCTCTGAGGCTAAAGTAATTAGTTGTGTTTATTTTTTATGATAGAGAAATGTTTGTGTCCATGCCTCAGTGTGTATGTGCTTATAGAAGGCCACCAAATGACATAATCAAGCCCCATCCCAAAACCTACATATATCAGACCCTGCTGTACGGTTGAGACAATATTTAGTACACGATTGCTTCTTTCTAGCATTTAAGAAAGTTTATAAAGAAACAGAATTCTGTTTTCATTATAGGAGGAGGGTTGGTTCTGAATTACCAGTACTTCCAGTTTTAGAAAGAGCAAGTAAGTCAAGATGGGAAAAATATTTTCACCTCTGGCTTTGTCTAAATATTGTCTGCCATTGTACATTAAAAACCCACTGGCAGGAATGCCCTTTGTTCATTATTTTCTCTCATCAGCTGATCTTGCTATTTTATCTACAGCAGGACCAAATTCCACTGGGGGCTGATCCTCCCAGAAACCAAGATGGGCCAGTCCTCTTCTTATTTAAGTGGACGGTGGTAGAAACAAAGGTATCCCAAATCCTACAGTTCAGTGTTACATGCCAAAGCATGCCTTTGTCTATACTACAGTAAACTGTCACACAGAATTCTGATTTCTGGAAGCAACCATAAAACCTAATCATGAGCAGCCAGGCAGGTGGCTCACGCCTGTAATCCCAGCACTTTGGGAGGCTCAGGCAGGCAGATCACCTGAGGTCAGGAGTTCGAGACCAGCCTGGCCAACATGGTGAAACCCCTTCTCTACTAACACTACAAAAATTAGCTGGGCATGGTGGGTGTCTGTAATCCCAGCTACTCTAGAGGCTGAGGCAGGAAAATCACTTGAACCCGGGAGGCGGAAGTTGCAGCGAGCTGAGATCGCGCCACTGCACTTCTGGGTGACAAAGTGAGACTCTGTCTCAAAACAAAACAACAAAAACCTAACCATGAGCTATCACTGATGTCAAAAGCAAGGAAAAATGCTGTTTAATAATTTAACATGAAGATTCTGTATTTACATTGCCAGACTGCTAATTATCATATGCTAGGCAGAAAAAACAGAGAAAGAAAAAAAAAACAAAATGAGTATACCCGGTTGCCACAGAGACCCTGATAAATGAAGAGAATAGCAGTTGAAACTAAAATAGCAAAAGCTCACCCCAAAAATGAGATCTCCAGAAACGCTTCTGATGGGGAGCCTCTGTAGTCCTGGGCTATGGTATGGAGGAACAGCTAGCTCTTTTTTCCCAGAGGACAAGGCCTTTTCAAGATCTTGGGAAGGACAAGGTATATTAATTGCCTGGTCATGGAGGCTCATGCCTATAATCCCAGTATTTTGGGAGCCCGAGGCTGGTGGATCACTTGAGGTCAGGAGTTCAAGACCAGCCTGGCCAACACAGTGAAACCTCATCTCTACTAAAAATACAAAAAAGTACCCAGGCATGATGTACCTTGCAATGCACCTGTAATCCCAGCTACTCAAGAGTCTGAGGCAGGAGAATCCCTTGAACCTGGGAGGCAGAGGTTGCAATGAGCCGAAATCATGCCACTTCACTCTAGCCTGGGTGATAGAGCAAGACCGTGTCTCAAAATAAACAAACAACAAAAAATGTGTATTAATTACCACTTTTCTGCAGCTGAGCGTGATGGCTCAAACCTGTAATCTCAACACTTGGGAGACTGAGGCGGGCAGATCACTTGAGGTTGGGCGTTCGAAACCAGCCTGGACAATGTGGTGAAACCCCTGTCTCTACTAAAAATACACAATTCGCCAGGTCTGGTGGCACTGGTCAGCTACTCAGGAGGGTGAGGCAGGAGAATCACTTGCACCTGGGGGGTGGAGGTTGCAGAGAGCCAAGACTGAGCCAGTGCACTCCAGCCTGGGTGACAGAGTGAGACTTCATCTCAATATAGAAATAAATAATCCCCACTCTTCCTGCATGAGGGATTGGATATTTGCTCACATCTCCGAGGCCATGGTCAGAAGCCTGGGTCAGCTCAGGGAGACGATGGAATAGTCAGTCATAGGGGTGGGACTGAATCACTCACTGTAAAAATCAGCGTTTACCCACGTGGCTGAAATGTAAGAGAAATCACCTCTGGACTAAGGGAAGATAATCTTAAGACTGTCAGTAAACATGCCATAGATTAAAGAAAAAGTTCCATGCTATTTGGGATTCTATTAAAAAAAAAAAAAAAGTATGTCCCTGCCCCAACCCTCCCTCCTCTTATCCATCCTACAGATAAGCGAAGTCAAACAAGAAGCCTCTGGCACTCCCTTGGTGGTATAGTTCAGTGATCACACATTGTCCACTAAATACTTTCTTAAATACACTCTGCTTTCAGGGCCCTGTTATCTGGCCCCTTTTCCTTTCTGGGCTTTCATTCCACACCCTTCAACAGCAACGCTTTGCTGGGGCTGGGCTGTTCCAACACAGCAGCCTCCGAACCTGCCCTGCACAGTCAGAGCACAGTGGTTCAGCGGTTTTGGAATCTGCTGATCTGCATCTGCATCTTGGGAACAATATTACCTACTTCATAGGGTTGCTGTAACTATTAAAGGTGATAACGCTTTTACTTGTGATTCTCCTCACTTTTGTTGGCATTCCTTGTTTTGACACATCTAAATCCAGCCTCCCCCAATCTCCCCTCTGACCTCAAGTGACTGTTCCATCTGAGCCCTGCAGCACTCATCCCTTGAACAATTCATTTGGTAATCATCGAAGTGCCTTGTCTTAACCTTACCAACTTAGCCATAGTAAGCTCACATGTGGCTGGTGCTTGACTTGATTCAAAAGTTAACAGGGGAAGGACAAAGCATTGGGCTTGGGAACTTGAGCTGGGTCCATTCCAATCATTTGGGTGAAAATTATTTGAAATTCTCACACTAGGTCATGCAAATACTCCGCCTGTGAGACTGTGTATATTTCTAACTTTATATTACGCCTGTGGTGCTATATACAGATAAGTATTCCCACCAACTTCAAAAGCAGCTCCCTGCTTGAAGCAGCTCTGTGGGGGAATCAAACAAGAAGAAAAACAGGTTCCACATGTTTGAAGAATCTCATCTAAGTGAGGCGATGTTGAATCTCCTGTGAAAGGACTTTTCCCTTCATTTGTCTCTCTTATTCATATTACACGAATCAATTGACTTGCATGCTGAATCATCATTTTACAGATCTTTGATAGTGGTTATTAGTTATCCCCTCACTGATGATTAAATGGAACAATGCATTCAGCGTAGACAAAGGTCCTTCTTCAACATGCAGTCTTTCACTTTTCACAAGAGACTTACTGGTCCACATGCACTGAATTCTGACCTCAAGATATGGTTCCCCACCCACCCCCCATAGGGGTAAAGATCAAATTCCAATACTGTGTCCAAACGATCACTCTTCAATAACCATGCCTCAAAGATCTCTAGGCTCAAGAGCTATATAAAACATGCAGCACATCACCGGGTGCGGTGGCTCACGCCTGTGATCCCAGCACTTTGGGAGGCCGAGGAGGGTGGATCACCTGAAGTCAGGAGTTCGAGACCAGCCTGACCAACAGGGAGAAATCCCATCTCTACTAAAAATACAAAATTAGCTGGGTGTGGTGGAACATGCCTGTAATCCCAGCTACTTGGGAGGCTGAGCAGGAGAATTGCTTGAACTCAGGAGGCAGAGGTTGCAGTGAGCTGAGATTATCCCATTGTACTCCAGCCTGGGCAACAAGAGCAAAACTCCAACTCAAAAAAAAAACAAAAACAATGCAGCATATATCATAGTTTAAGCAAAGAGGAGTATGTACCTTGCAATGCACCTATCAGAAAAATGTGTGCAAGTATAGCAGGCTCCTCTCTAGAGGGAGAGATATTGACTCTTTTAAAGATACCATAACTTTTGCGTTTCCAACAAGAATTCACGTTCGACGCCAGAGAAGCAGTTAGGACAAAGCAACAATAATTTAAAAAGCATCAAGTTCCAGATAAGAAAGAGGAAACATAACTTCAAGGTCTAAGTATAGGGGCTATCCAAATGGTCAGACAAATACTTCCTTTTGTAACCAGTTGATTGTTTTTGCTGTTAACATCAATCCACCACCAGGCAGTATATGACAAGGGTATTTTCTGCTGAATTCAAAGTTTGCTGCAAGTGCTGTCTGCCCTGCAGTGCCTGGAGGGGCGGCTTACCATCTGCGGCAATGACTTCTTCCTCCTGGCCATTCAGGGCTCCTTCTTGACCTCCTTGACCATTCAGGGCTCCCTCCTGGAGGCTGAGTTCGTCTTGCTCAGCTAAGCCATTGATGGTGGACAGCTGCCCATTCTTCTGTAGGAGCTACGGGAAAGAGAAAGCCATAGAAACTTAATTTCGTTCCTTAAGACCAAGCCAGAAACAGACATTAACTTCCAGAATATAAATCAGTGAAAGAAGAAATAGAGAGAGAAGGAAGTTCCAAAACAATGAAGAGTTAGGTCTTACATTTGTCTGAAAGATCCAGCACCTTACAGGCAGCTAGGGAGGGCCTCATATCCGGGTCCACCCGTTAATTCCTGAATTGGAACACCAGATACATACATTCACCCTTCCGGGCCTATTTCAGACATAACCATAAATAAGTCAGATGTGTTTCCCACAGCTTTAAGCTTACAAAGTAGTATGGAAGGCAGACTTAAAAACTTTTTTTACTTTAAAATAATGAATAATGGGCTGGACTTTGGGAGGCCAAGGTGGGCGGATCACGAGGTCAGGAGATCAAGACCATCCTGACTAACGTGGTGAAACTCCGTCTCTACCAAAAACACAAAAAAATTAGCTGGGCGTGGTGGCGAGTGCCTGTAGTCCCAACTACTCAGGAGGCTGAGGCAGGAGAATCGCTTGATCCCGGGAAGTGGAGGTTGCACTGAGCCGGGATCACACCACTGCACTTTAGCCTGGGTGATAGATCGAGACTCTGTCTCAAAAATAAATAAATAAATATTTTAAAAATAAAACAATGAATAATGTTTCCTTGCGATTAGATGCAGGTTAAGCATAATTGATTGGACAAATCAGAAGGCAGACTTTTAAACAAATAATTACTAACTGCAGCTGTGGAGGCACACATAGAACAAATGACAATAAACAGAGCCCTTAAGAATAAATCAAGTAGGTTAAAAAACAAAAACAAAAACCAGCCTTAACTGAGGCTGGGGGTGTCCAGGACTTCTCTGAGGAAGAAGGTGAGACCTCACTTCCACAGGCAAGGGCTGTATGAGAAAAAGATAAGGGGATGCAGGGAAGGGAGACCCCTTGGTGCAAAGGCCAGTGTGCCCAGAGCCCAGCGAGCAAAAAGAGACATATAAAATGTGCATTTGGGTCACTGTTTCTTCCTGAAAAATATCACTACAATGGCCATTTGCAATTCTCCCCACAGGATGGTCTATACAATTGATGGTATCAGTTTCAAAATCAAGAGGGATGGCGGAGCTGGTGGCTCACGCCTGTAACCCCAGTACTTTGGGAGCCCAAGGCGGGAGGATCACTAGGTCAGGAGTTCAAGACCAGCCTGGCCAACATAGTGAAACTCTGTCTCTACTAAAAATAAAAAAAAATTAGCCAGGCGTGGTAGCACATGCCTGTAGTCCCAGCTACTTAGGTGGCTGAGTGAGACAGGAGAATCACTTGAACCTGGTAGGCAGAGTTGCAGTGAGCCAAGATTGTGTGACTGAACTCCAGCCTGGGTGACAGAGTGAGACTCTGTCTCAGAAAAACAAAAACCAAAAACACAAAATCAGTAGGCACATAGGCATGCCCTTGGTCATATCATATTATCACACTTTTTTTTTTTTTTTTTTTTGGAGACAGGATCTCATTGTCACTCAGGCTGGAGTGCAGTGGCGTGATCTCGGTTCACTGCAACCACCACCTCCCCGGTTCAAGTGATCCTCTTGCCTCAGCCTCCCATATAGCTGGGATCACAGGTGTGCACCACCACACCCGGCTAATTTTGTATTTTTAGTAGAGACAAGGTTTTGCCATGCTGGGCAGGCTGGTCTCAGACTCCTGACCTCAAGTGATCCACCCATATCAGCCTCCCAAAGTGCTAGGATTACAGGCATGAGCCACCTCACCTGGCCTGCCCTTGGTCATATTTTTAATCCTGAGAATATAGGTAAAAAAAAATGTTAAGCCAATGAAAAACAATAACCATTAGGAACCTAAATGTTTCAACAATATTATCCACAACAATGTTATATATACAGATATCTCATTTATCTTAAAACCAATGTGGGCAACTGCTATTATTTCCAATTTATAATAATGACACCAGGACTCAAAGCAATTCTGCTGGGGTAGGACTGTCTTGCCCCAGGTCACACAGCTCAGGAATGGGGACATCCTGGCCTGAAGCCAGGTCTTGCCATCAACTAATTCCAGGGTTTTTCTGTTTAAGGCTCCCAACATAAAGATAGGCACCACGTTTTGAAGGACCTGTTGCTACACACAATTATAAAATGACTTAAAGGGTATTCCATGGTACCAGACCTGAACAATACAACACAATCTCAGCTCTGCACGCCATCTGACTTCATTCCATCCTGCTTCCTGGCCAACAAATGACTCTGGTACACCACTGATTTAGATCCTGAACCCTGATGGGACAGTGGGTTCAAGACAGGGCAATCCAGAAGCCTTGAGCTGTGCTAAATTGATGTCACCTGGCTGTTCCCTGCACCCAGCAAGGCTGTCCTTCAACTGTATGAGCTTCCTCCTGAAATAATACCACTGTAGTTTAATACTTACACTACAGAAGGAATTGTTGGCTTCAAAATGCCCATGCTGAGTCCATTTATTAAACAGAATATACTCAGATTACATTTCCACTTAAAGTCTTCTCTTACCAAAATATGAAAGATGAGAATTTTAAATGAAACTTAAAGATAAAAGCCGGGGGTAGGGAATGGAGAAGTGGGTAATGTGTCTCCACAAAGCCCATCAGCAAAAATGTTGGAGTTTTTTTTGGTTTTTTTTGAGACAGATTTTTGCTCTTGTTGCCCAGGCAATGTCGCAATCTCGGCTCATTGCAACCTCTGCCTTTTGGGTTCAAGTGATTCTCCTGCCTCTGCCTCCCGAGTAGCTGGGATTACAGGAGGCTGCCACCACACCTGGCTAATGTTTGTATTTTTAGTAGAGATGGGGTTTTACCATGTTGGCCAGGCTGGTGTTAAACTCCTGACCTCGGTTGATCCACCCGCCTCTGCCTCCCAAAGTGCTGGGATTACAGGTGTGAGCCACCGCACCTGGCCAAATGTCAAAGTATTTTAATTGAACATCATTGAGTACGTACACAGGACTTAGATTTGATTAATAACGTGAAGAAGAGTTGGGGGAGGAAAACAGAAATCACATATTATCGTGGGCTACATGGTAATCCAATGAATCGTAAACCTAGAAACTTTTTACATACACAGTTTCATGATATGGCAAAGAAAACAGGGAACATAGAAAAGCCATTTTAGGCCAGGCGCAGTGGCTCACACCTGTAATCTCAGCACTTTGGGAGGCTGAGGTGGGTGGATCACAAGGTCAGAGATGGAGACCATCCTGGCTAACACGGTAAAACCCCGTCTCTACTAGAAATAAAAAAAATTAGCCGGGCTGGCGTGCACCTGTAGTCCCAGTTACTCGAGAGGCTGAGGCAGGAAAATTGCTTGAATTCAGGAGGCGGAGGTTGCAGTGAGCCGAGATCCTGCCACTGCACTCCAGCCTGGGTGACAGAGTGAGATTCCATCTCACAAGAAAGAAAAGCCATCTTCATGCCTCAATTTTAATGCAATAAACTTGGTCAGTTGTGCCTCTTGTTTAGGACCCGGAACTCTGAAGTCCTGTAGAGTTTAGGGTTCTACAAAGTACCTAAAATGATTGAAAAGGTTCTTATAATCCTTTGTGAATTGTCTAATCCGAGATATCTTTAGTCGGAGCTGAATTGAGTCTTTTTAAACATGAAAACTCTATAGCACTCAGGCACAAATTTCCATCTACTCTTTCAGAAATGTTACAGAGCTGGGCACTAGTCGAAGCTACTTGGGAGACTGAGGCAAGAGGACTGCTTGAATCTAGGAGTTTGAGATCAGCCTGGACAATACAGCGAGACCCTCATCTCCAAATAAAAACATAATTGAACAAAGAGATGTTACACATGCACAGCGAAGTCCGTCAGATGATAAAAAGAAGGAGCCTTAAAAACTGAGGTCAACCGCTAGACACCCTTAAATTCTAAGTATGGTAACAAATACATTATGAGATAGTAATTTCCAGTAACCACAGGGTAACTGTCCCTGCTTGAGAAAGGTACTAATACATTAACTTCGATAGAAAACAATGTATGACAGTGACGTTACTGAACCTGAGTTTTGAGTCTATTTTACTACGTGCACAGACTGTGTCCTGAAAGGGTACCCCAGCTTTGACCCCAAAGGTGACGTCTCAGGTGAGCTTTCAGAGCCTGTGAAGCATCAACACTCCACACAAAATGGGACTTCATTCTTAGATTGGCACATCCAGACAGGTCCCTGCTTTTGCAAATCCCGTGTGTTCTTAAAGTTGGATAATTCCCTTGATTTCACTCCAAATCGAAAGTGTTTTTATTTTTCTCCCATCTCCAGCCATCTAAATAATTCACAGCATTGTTAAAAGTTCAGGGACTTCTGAGAGTTATCAGTAAGTTAAAGTCACCTCGAATCAGAGGAAATCAGATCCACATTTCTTTAAGTCTTTTCTGTTTTTTCTTTCTTTCTTTCCTTTTTGAGATGAAGTCTCTCAGGCTGGAGTGCAATGGTGCAATCTCAGCTCACTGCAACCTCTGCCTCCCGGGTTCAAGCAATTCTCTTGCCTCAGCCTCCAGAGTAGCTGGGACTACAGGCACCCACCACCACACCTGGCTAATTTTTGTGCTTTTAGTAGAGATGGGGTTTTGCCATGTTGCCCAAGCTGGTATCTAGCTCCTGACCTCAGGATCCACCCACCTCGGCCTCCCAAAGTGCTGGAATTACAGATGTAAGCCACCGCGCCCAGCCTTTTCCTGTCTTTTCTACATATATATAGGCACACAAGCATTTACTTAAAAAAGTAATGAGGAACACATGCTGTTTTATGACCTAATGGTTTCATACATTGTGGGTGCATTTGTTTATCAATAAACACACACACACCTTGCTTACCTTCAATCAGTCTCTCTTTTCCCTGCAGCTCAAATGGCCACAGGAGACAGGATTTACACACAGCACTGCCCAGAGAGACTCTGAAAGATGCAGACACAACATAGTGGCACATGGGATTGGTGGAGCCAGATGGGATTCGAGGGCTGCCCATTGTAGGGAGGAAAGTAACATTGGGACTTAACTGTTACCAAACAAGGAAGGAAGAGAAAATGTGTATTTCACTTATGTGTATTTCACTTTTTCACTCCAAAGCTTCTTCACATAGTTTTATCCATCCACCCTGAACTGAACTTAGTTTTATAAATACAGTCATTTCTTTTGAGATGAGAACTAGACTTGAAAGACACGCTCCTTACACTTAAACATGGAAAGCACCAGAAAACCTATTTTCCCACTGGATTTGTGCTTCAAAAAGAATAAATACCTCCTTTGAACAAATCAAAACCCTAAATGTTTTCAAGCTTATATCCTTTGAGTGGGTCAGCCAGAGTTTATTCCCATGAAGTATTACCACATTACAACTAAACAAGCTGTTAAAAAAAAAAGATCCTAAAAACCTCAAATGCTTCCAGCAACAGTGTTTTCCTCTCATTTCTATAAGAACAACAACCAGGAGTGTCCAAGTGGTAGCCAAGGCACCGCAGAAAAACTACCAGACTTCTCCATCCCCTTCCTTCTCCACAGGATTCCACAACTGCTGGGGACCCCCTTGGTAGAGTAACCAACAAGAGTACCAGGCTCTTGAATGGAATTACAAAATAATGATGAGCCCTTGACAGCTGTCAGGACTCTGGGGGCAGAGGAGGTAAGCCACTAAAGCAACTGTTTTCACTGCAGAAGTGATGCTTCCGGATCTATATCCTCACTGGATGATGAGGTGCAAGTGGCCCAGCACCCCTGCAGTTCACACAGTAGACGAGGCTCCAACAGTGCAATTCGTCCCACCCAGGGCAGTACCACCAAGAGGCAAACCTGTAAGTGGCCTGCGTGGGAAGGAACCAGAAGTCAACATAACCAGGACACACCCACAAAGGATCAGAATTAAAAAGATTATCTGGAAGGAATTTTAAATCCCATGACAAAACTTGTAAAGAAACCTCTTCACTGTGTTTTTTTCCTTCATTCTAATAGAAAGTGTTTTGAAATTAAATCTTCAAAAATATCAAACAGGCCGGGTGTGGTGGCTCCCACCTGTAATACCGGCACTTTGAGAGCCTGAGGTGAGTGGATCGCCTGGAGTCAGGAGTTCGAGACCAGACTAGCCAACATGGTGAAACCCTGTCTCAACTAAATAAAAAATACAAAAATTAGCCAGGCGTGGTAGCTCAAGCCCGTAATCCCAGTTTCTCGGGAGGCTGAGGCAGGAGAATTGCTTGAATCCAGGAGACAGAAAGTGCAGTAAGCCAAGATTGCACCACTGCGCTCCATCCTGGGTTACATGATGAGACTTTGTCTCAAAAAAAGAAAAAAAAAGTCTAACAGAAAAAAACAAAAACCAGAGTATAAATCAGCAAACAATATCCCTGGAAGGCGATTTGGAAATAGGAATAACATTTTAAATATGCAAACCCATTAGCTGCACCATGCCACATATGGCATTACATATTTATGATGTGCAACACACAATCACTTATAAAAGGGTTGGGCATGGTGGCTCATGCCTATGATCCCAGCACTTTGGGAGGCTGAAGCAGAAGGATCGCTTTAGGCCAGGAGTTTCACTGGGCAACACTGGGCAACAAAGTGAAACCCAGTCTCTACAAAGGAAAAATAAATAAGTAACAAATACTTTATAGTGGCAAAAAACCTTAAATGTCTATCGGTAGAGGGGAGTAGTTAAATTATGAGATGTTCATATAATAGACACCATCAAAAGCTATGAGGTAGATTTAGACACACTGATGTGTGAAGATGTCCCCAGTTTAAGGGGGGAAAAAAGAAGCAAGTTGATGAGAACATTTGATTCTTTCATGTGTTTAAAACCAAATCAAACAAAATGACCCAATAAGAAAGAGGGAGAGGGGAGGAAAGGGAGAGAGAAAAGGAGTCAGTGTTTGTATAAGCATGTTTTTTAAGTCTGGAATAACGTGTACCGAATCTTTAATAATGGCTACCTCTATGGCACTGCTGTTGTCTGGTTTTATCTTTTTAGTGGGAGATTGAGAGAAGAGACATGATTTCCTTTTTGCTCATTTTATCATTGTGAAAGTGAAAACACATTAAACTCTAAAAGTCCTAGCTTCTTAGGATTCAAGCATGTTAAGAACCTGGCTTGCCAAGGCTCATAAATCTTTTTTTTGAGACAGTCTTATTCTTGTCTGTCAGGCTGGAGTGCAATGGCTCAGTCTCGGCTCACTGCAACCTCCCTCTCCCGGGTACAAGTGAGTCTCCTGCCTCAGCCTCCTGAGTAGCTGGGATTACAGGTGCCTGCCACCACACCCGGCGAATTTTTGTATTTTTAGTTGAGACAGAGTTTCACCATGTTGGCCAGGCTGGTCTCAACTCCTGATCTCACGATCCGCCCGTCTCAGCCTCCCAAAGTGCTGGGATTACAGGCGTGAGCCACCGCGCCCGGCTTATAAATATTTTAAGATCACCTAAGCCAACAGACCACACTGTTGGAGCTTTCACTCTTCTGTTTACATCACCTCCAAATGTAATTAGCATATTAATATCCTCAGCTAAGCCATTCATCAAAAACATTGACCAGGACAGAGCCCAGCACATGACAGTTCTACAGCAGGCCACCAGGCTCCTGACAGAGAACACATGTATTCTGTGCATTATGTACCCGTTTCACAAATGTGTTACATATACATTTGCTTCCACAGTAAGGAAGTTACTATCACCAGCTTGAGCACATTTCTAGCCCCTCGTATCTTCCCCATTCTGTGTAAAATGGAGTTAAGAATCCATTTTTAGGCTGATCTGATGGTAGTGGGTTATCAGAAACTGACATCAGTGTTACTAAAGTTAGTATACAACCCCACACTGCTAAACTTGACTGACTTTTAAAAAGGAAAAAAAAAAAGAATTCTTTTTTTTTTTTTCTATGAAAAGTGGTTCACTACAACCTCTGCCTCCCAGGTTCAAGTGATTCTCCTGCCTCAGCCTCCTGAGTCGCTGAGATCACAGGAAAGCACCACCACGCCCGGCTAAGTTTTTCTTTTTTTTTGGTATTTTTAGTATAGACAGGGTTTCACCATGTTGGCCAGGCTGGTCTCGAACACCTGACCTTAAGGGATCCACCTGCCTCGGCTTCCTAAAGTGTGGGGATTACAGGCATGAGCCACCTTGCCCGGCCAAGAATTCATTTTTAGACACCTCAAAGAATATTTGAAACATCACCAGGCACATATTAAGTTCTTAATAAGTCAACTATTAACATAAATTTTAGCTGTTTTTGTTATACTATTTGCTCTCAGTAATTGTGGTCTTGGGAATGACTTGCTCCACGTCTGAGTTTCTCTCTAAAATAAAAGCGCCAGGAGTTATCACCTGTGTTCCTGCTCTGCGCTCAACGATAACACCTGGCAAACAGCAAAGGCTTCTCATCTTTCTGATTTTCTAGGTCTGGGCAGGACAAGTGAGTAAAGGTGGTTTATATAAAGGTCTAAATGGAGGAGAGCCGCCTGCGATTTTTCTTTTCTTTTTTTTCTTTTTAACTATAGGAGGTATGGGGGAAACAGAAGACTGTGCAGCACATACACGGTCTTGGCTGGAGTCCAAGCTCCTCTCAGCTGTGGAACTTGACCTCTGAGCTTATTTTCCCAGTTACAAACTGAGACTAATACTCTGTTTTTGGATTGTGTGAGATTCAAATGAAATCATATTGGGGGAATTCTCTTTCTAAACGGGAAAGCACTCGGCAGCCATTTTACGAGACTTGGTCTATTTGAACAAATCAAGGTTGATGTGCTATCCTAGGACTTTCTAGCCGTTATATCCCACTAGAGTCGCCTTTTATACATGGTCCTCATGCTTCTGTTAAGGAGAGTTTCAAAGAAGGCAGCATTTGGTTTGAATCCTAGATGTGAAATGACAAGGGAATCCAACAAAATTAGACAGCTCGGTAGAAGCGACACATCTCACCACATCCCAAGACACACATTCACATGGGGCTGTACCTCGAGACAGGGGCACGGCTACTGGTCACATGGCCACGGCCTTGAAACCACAGACCTGGCCACAGGAAGAGAAAAGAAGACACAGTAGCCTTTTTTTACCCTGTGGTTCCTGGTTGGTTCAGATCCTCAGGTTCCAGGGCAAGTGATCCTACTGTAGAAGTGACACTGTGAATGACACCCCCCCACCACACACACACATACTCAGCTGTGTGGCGTGCATCAGTGAGCCCACCCATCAACGTAACTTCAGTAGCTATCATTAAGACTGATGATTTGTCTGGGCACGGTGGCTCACACCTGTAATCCTAGCACTTTGGCAGGCTGAGGCAGGTGGATCACCTGAGGTCAGGAGTTCGAGATCAGCCTGGCCAACATGGCAAAACCCCGTCTCTACCAAAAACACACACAAAAAATTAGCCAAACGTGGTGGTGCATGCCTGTAATCCCAGCCCATGCCTGTAATCCCTCCTAGGGAGGCTGAGGAAGGAGAATCGCTTGAACCCAGGAAGTGAAGGTTGCAGTGAGCTGAGATTGCACCACTGCACTCCAGCCCACGTGACGGGAGTGAGACTCCATCTCAAAAAAAAAAAGACTGATGGTTTATTTCATACAAGCCAATAGCTATAGTGCCAATTGGTGTACTCGCTCTAAAATTAAATACTTCAAATAGCAATCCAGACTGCCAAAAAAATCCCCCCTTTTATTTAAACCCAGGCACACAATGTATTTTCCAATGTATATTTAAATTTCTAGAAGTAGGCTGAAAATAAGATGGAGGCTAAATGCAGAAATGGATGATTCCATTGGTGATCCGTATTGATGAGAACTTTAGATGAACAATAGCCCTAATTTTTATAGGAAACTGGATTGAATTCTTTTTTTTTTTTTTAATATGAAGTTTTGCTCTGTTGTCCAGGCTGGTGTGCATTGGCACGCTCTCAGCTCACAGCAACCTCCATCTCCTGGGTTCAGGCAATTCTCCTGCCTCAGCCTCCCAAGTAGCTGGGATTACAGGTGCGCACCACCACACCTGGATACTTTTTGTATTTTTAAGTAGAGACGGGGTTTCACCATGTTTGTCAGGCTGGTCTCAAACCCCTGACCTTGTGATCTGCCCGCCTCAGCCTCCCAAAGTGCTGGGATTACAGGCTTTAGACACCGCGCCCAGCTGAATTATTTAGTTTCTCCATTCCTTCCCCTCCACACTCACGCTTTCCAAGAAGTTCAACCTGAAGATGCTGTGTCTCAGTTCTTTGAGATGCAGAAATAAACCTTATGAAAACATCAGTGTTAAAGTCATTTTAAAGAGGTTTTCTTTAAGAGTATAAAACATTACTGTTAATTCTGTAAAGAATGGCAAAAAAAAAAAAATGATTGTTGTTTTATTTTATTTTATTTATTTTGAGACAAAGTCTCACTCTGTCTCCCAGGCTGGAGTGCAGGGGCATGATCTCGGCTCACTGCAACCTCCGCCTCCTGGGTTCAAGTGATTCTCCTGCCTCAGACTCCTGAGTAACCGGGATTATAGGTGTGTACCACCACAGCTGGCTAATTTTTGTCTTTTTAGCAGAGACAGGGTTTCACCATGTTGGCCAGCTTGGTCTCAAACTCCTGACCTCAAGTGATCTGCCCACCTTGGCCTCCCAAAGTGCTGGGATTACAGGCATGAGCCACTGTGTTCAGCCATCAAAACTGTAATGCTTTAAATAGTAAAATGTTCCATCCCTTGGTAATGATGTAATTTTTTTTTTAAGACAGAGTCTCACTCTGTCACCCAGGTTGGAGTGCAGTGGCACGATCTCAGCTCACTGCCACCTCCGCCTCCCAGGTTCAAGTGATTCTCTTGTCTCAGCCTTCTGAGTACCTGGGATTACAGGCATGTGCCACCACACCAGGTTAATTTTTGTAGTTTTAGTAGAGATGCAGTTTCGCCAGGTAAGCCAGGCTAGTCTCGAACTCTTGACCTCAGGTGATCCACCCACCTTGGCCTCCCAATGTGCTGGGATTACAGGCGTTAGCCACAGCACCCTGTCAATGTGATTTTTAATTAGCTCGATATATACAGTTAGCACTGCTAAGGCAATCAGGAATATATGTTTATATTCCACGAATTTTAAAAATATTTAAGGCAATCTGCAGAAGAAAAATAGGAGGAGGCCTTTTAACTAGTAGGGTTTTTAAAAGAGAGAAAATGATCTGCTTATCGGGTTTCAGAGGTATTATCAAAGCATTGAGTCAAAAGATCTCTCCAACCACATGAAATTGAGGATGCATCCCGTGGCAGGAGTGACTGTAGTGATCTCTAAAAATAAGAAACCCTTATCTCCAAGAAATTGACCTCCAGGGCTCTCTTCCTGCTGCCAGTTTTCCTCAGGGAAGAGCAGCAGCCCCTCTTGAGGGTGGCGGCAGGTCCCAGGTCTTAACCTGCAGATGCCACGAAGCCGCTGATCTTTAAATAAAACCACTGCTGGTTTTAAATTTCATCTTATTTCTTTCCACCCATATATTCATTCAGCCAAACAAAACCAACAAACCAAAAAAATCCCCTTCCTGCTTGGTGACATCACTTTAAGCTCAACTGAGTGCATTTGAAGGACTCGGAAAAGGGGGTGAGCATCTCCCTACCATCACCCCGAGTCCCTCTGGCCCCTTCCCTCCAGCTCCACAGGACAAAAACAACAGGGCCCAGCTGTCAACCCCACGAGTCCTACCGCACTTATCCTGCAGGTCTTTACTTCTGAGATGGGATTTAGGGCCTACGCCACATCATCCCACCAACTGCCAAGTAAGAACTACTCACCAGACATTTATCCACTTTCAATACCTGATTGGCTTAGACCAGCTTTGTTAACGCTGTCACATTTGTTTAACTAACATAATTTAATCCTAGTGCAAAAATTCTATTTTTCAGAATGCCAATATTAATTTGATTTCGTGTTGAAATGGCAGGGCTTACTATTTAAGGAAGGTGGCCGGAAGGGTTTCTGAGCGGCACACGAGCTTGTGGGCCCGGGAGTGCTTGGTGAAGGGTATAAACACCAACCAGACAGACAGTTTCTCGCCACTGTCTACAAATCCCAGATGTTTTCTGTTTCTTATCATTTTCAGTGAAATTCATGAAAATGAGTTAACATAATTTCAGGAGAAATAACCCAAACTCATCTTTGGACATGAGAAAGAATGATTGCTAAGAGAGATCCACTAAACACCAGTTTGCTTTTAGCATGCAAAATTAATTCCATTGAACATTCATATTCAAATTGTTGGATGACTTAGAAAATAATGTATCTCACATTGCTTGTGGAAACCCCAAAGGACTGGCCACTACAGGTGAACTCATTTTATAAGGAATGTTGTCTACATATCAAGCCCCTGAAATCTCAAAGATTGGCATTTATCAAACTGGACTGAGAGCGTGAGTATACTGGGTGTATCAACACCAACATGCCAGCCACTATCTCAGAAGTGTTCTGTGCTCCAGGTTAGCTTGGGAACTCTGATCTAGACAGAGTTAAGCAGATTTACTGAGAATGTAAAGACTCCATTCTGAACCTCTAAGGAGGAAATCACTCCATTTTCTAAGATGAGTTGCTCACGGAACCCTCTGAGTCGCATCTCCTGACATTCCCCATAACTAAAGACACCATGGATACATGCCATATGTTTTAACACACAACACTTCGGTCAAGTATTCCCCGACTTTAAAAAGTTATAGTTGTTTTTAAAAGTATTAAAACTCCTGAGTTCTCTGGGAAAGTATGTGAAAGAAAACAAAGCACTCTAAATCTGGTTAGGTGGGAGATCAACTCTGCTGATTTCAGGCAAAGGGAATTTATAAGATCTCTGCTGGAGCTGGGGGCAATAAAAAGCACCACCTACCAATGACATCCATTCACTGCATGAAAATGGCCTGCCAGAATTCCGTTCTGTGGAATGCCTACCTTGTAATGCATTTGGGTCTTTGCACAGAGAAAAGCTCATTAAATCCAACTGGAAGAAAATCCTGTGAATCCGAGACCAAGTCTCTCACACAACCAGTATTTTCCTCTGTGTGAACACTGGACAGCAATTATAGGACATGGGGCATCCCTGGCGCCCCCCACACTGCCCCCACACCAAGAAATGTGTACCTCCCCTGGGGTGGTGATGACATTCCTGGTTAAGATCCACTACTCACAGCCTCATGGAACCAGAAAAGAACTCCAAAGACTGAACCTGGAGAATTGTATTCTTTCTTTCCCCTATCTACTTAAATATGCTGAATCCCCGATACAATCTATCCAACACAGATCTCAGGCAAGTGAGCCAGGGCTGCACAGGGTGTCCACTCGGGGAAGGAGACTATGTAATCCAGCAATTCCAGGGATTCTTGTGTTAAGGACAGGGAACAAGCCCAATCCCACGTTACTTACTCTCTCCTTAAGCTTCAAAGGAATGCTGGAGTTCCATGTTTAACAAAAAAGCACCTGACTTCTCTTGATTAGTTATTTGACTTTGGGTCCCAGATCATGTCAAGTTACACAGCACAGAATACAGACCCGTGGAGCCAGAGCTTTATGTTCTAGCATCATGACCTGCATCGTGAATGTCTAAGACAAGTTCCCCACCACCCACTGCTCTGAGCTGCTGCACCTTCAAGCTGTCCTGGGCAAATGAATTACCATCTTGACTTGTTGGACCTCCACAGATTCCAACTGCAAAATAAGCAAAATGTTATTGTGAAGAGTTAGAATAATGAAAGTAAATCACCTCAAAGCACATTTCTGACAGTTCCAGTAGTTCTCACGACTAGTTTCTTTCTGAGGCCCTGCACCAGCAAATTCATATTAGATTTTATCTACAGGACATATGGAGGTCAAGATCTCAGGTCTCACTTAATTCCTACATACCACTTCATACTCAAGTAATTACTCTCACGTTAAGTGGCTGCTTCTCGCAAAGGAATCCTCATTTGGTAGTAAAATAATTACATCACATCCTTACTTAGAAATCTGATAATACCAAATGTTTTGAAATCCACTGTGTGCCACAGAAAGGCTAAATAGTTTCTGAGTCCAAGAGATAAACAGTTTTGACAGAGGAGGAAACCAGCGTTTTTCCAAGTAAAGTCTCGATTTTAAAGTTCAAAAAATTTTAGAGGCTAAGATTACTTCTAATCAAAGGTGTGTCCCTAAGACAGGAGTATCGGAAACTTCACCGCGAAGGCAGTCAGATATGAAAAACATGCAGTGCCTAAACTCCGCACAACTGTCACCTGTTTACGGGGGAAAAGGCGGAGACAGGCAAGAGGAAGTCACAAGAAGTTCTCATAAAAAGCTCTTTTTGGCCGGGCGCAGTGGCTCAGGTTTGTAATCCCAGCACTTTGGGAAACTGAGGCAGGCGGATCATGAGGTCAAGAGATCAAGACCATCCTGGCCAAGATGGTGAAACCCCATCTCTACTAAAAATGAAAAAAAATTAGCTAGGTGTGGTGGTGGGTGCCTGTCATCCCAGGTACTCGGGAGGCTGAGGCAGGAGAATCGCTTGAACATGGGAGGCGGAGCTTGCAGTGAGCTGAGACTGCGCCATTGCACTCCAGCCTAAGCAACAGAGCAAGACTCAGTCTCAAAAAAAAAAATAATAAACCTCTTCTCCCATTCTGAGAAGGGATGCTTGTTTGGTTTGTGTTGAGCAGCCCTAGGGAGCACACATCAGCACCTCTCGAGGGTTCTTCACCGTGCTGACAGCTTCAACACAGGGAAATGGAGACAGAAGTTCACTCCAAACTTTGCCAAAACAGGCAGCGTATTACCATTCAATGAGGAGGATAGTTGAGACCACAGTCGAAGTGAAAAACAGTCAGCCTGCCACATCTGCAGTTCCCCATCCTGCAAACACTGTCTTTTCAATCCTCAGTTGGGTGAATCTGAGGATGGGGAACCTGTGGATCCAGAGGGCAAACTGTGGGACTTGAGCATCCTTGTATTTTGGTACCAACAGGGAGGGATGGGAGGGTCCTGGTACCAATTTCCCTAAGATACTGAGGGACCTCTGTACTACACACTGCCTGCAGACTTAGTGGCTATCCTGCCTTTGAACCATATTGCTTAAACTGATTGCTGATTTTTAAGGAAAAACCCAGTTAGAATGTATTCACCACCCCACTGCAGCTTCAATTCTAAGTCCATCCTCCATTTGATTGAAAGAGAAAAAGAACCAGCAAAATTGCTTGTCTCATTTTCAATAGAATGCACTTGATTAGCAAAGTTGCCCTAAGATAATGTGATTTAGCGGCAAATCAACAGTTGTTATCCTATTAAGTTCAACTCCAAATATTTGTAGCATAATCACCGAAAATGTAAGATACAGAATGAAAAAGCAGCGAATTTCAAATCCACAAACAACTGTCCTGTGTCTGCTAAAGAGCATCTATGGGAATGAGGAGATGGAGGCTGAATTCCAAACTGCTTTTCAATGGAAATGTCTGCCTCACCGGCTCCTTTCCGAAGCTTGCCGGGCAGAGGGTTTCACTGCCAGAACCTCTGCTGGCTGCAGCGTTAAGATATAAGGCACTGCACGAAGAAGGAAGGCGAAGAGGCTGCAAGTCAGCCAGCTGGGGTGAGCTATGTTAAGCCATCCCGAGGGACTTCGAGAAATGCCTCCTTATATGTGAAGAAAACTCAAGAAAGTTTCCTATACACTGTGGCATCCATCGGTTACTTAATAAAGTCATTAAACATTTAGCTCTGATAATGGACTTGCAGATGTCGCTGTGGAGAATCCATTTAGGGTCTGTGGATGTTTAATAGCAAAATTAAAATGATAAATTGAAATGGGTTTCTCTGACGTGTGTGCTTAGCTCTGTGCGCCACAGTGTACAAGCAGCCTGCTGCATACCAAAGTGAGTGACGCGAATCCAGCCCTGCTGCTGCTTGAGCACAGCCAGTGTTTATCAGTCTGTCCAGAGGAAGACAAGGACCTGCCTAGGCCCACTGATCCCTAAGGGGCAGGCAACGGCAAGACCCCTCCTTAGCTGGTACTGATGCTGCCGGGCTTCTCTGGATCCAGCATAGCCCAGGACAGTCAACAGAAAGAGCGTGATTTGCAAGCTCACCCACAGGAAATCTCAGCTGAGCCCCTCATGAGCTGTGAGACATGTGGGCAAATTTCATATGCTCTGAGCCTCGGTTTCTTCACCTATAGAATGAGGAATAATACTTTTGTAGGGCTGTTGCTGTGGTTATATTCTAACCCAATTAAGTCAGAATCTCTGGGAAAGGAACCCACATATTAGTAATTTCTTTTTTCTTTTTTTTTTTTTTGAGATGGAGTCTCACTCTGTTGCCCAGGCTGGAGTGCAGTGGCACAATCTCAGCTCACTGCAACCTCCGCCTCTCGGCTTCAAACAATTCTCCTGCCTCAGCCTCCTGAGTAGCTGGGATTACAGGTGTGTGCCACCACACCAAGCTAATTTTTGTATTTTTAGTAGAGATGGGGTTTCACCATGTTGGTCAGGCTGGTCTCGAACTCCTGACCTCATGATCCGCCCACCTCAACCTCCCAAAGTGCTAGGATTACAGGCTTGAGCCACCATGCCTGGCCCTATATTAGTAATTTCTAAGGCTCCCCCAGGTGATTCCCAATGGGCAGCTACTGTCTCAGAGGCATGATACTGACCAAGGGAAGCCGACAGGTGGTGAAGGGAACACTGGATTAGGTGATCTGCAGCAACTGGAGGTGAGCTCTCAAAAGGAAAGCAAATCAGAAAGCAGCTCTGTGAGAGAGGGGGAGTTTCTATGCAGGTAAGGTTACGGGGGAACCTAGAAGGATTAACTTCCAAGGAAGAGGAGGGGATTTGATGGGGGCAGGGGGTGAGAGGCAAAACAAGAATCTGGGCTGAACGAGGTGGCTCATGCCTGTAATCCCAGCACTTTGGGAGGCTGAGGCGCGTGGATCACCTGAGGTCGGGAGTTTGACACCAGCCTGAGCAAAATGGAGAAACCCCATCTCTACACAAAACACAAAATTAGCCAGGTGTGGTGACTCATGCCTGGTAATCCCAGCTACTCAGGAGGCCGAGGAAGAAGAATTGCTTAGACCTGGGAGGCAGAGGTTGCAGTGACCTGAGATCTCGCCATTGCACTCCAGCCTAGGCAACAAGAGCAAAACTCCATATAAAAAAAAAAAAAAAAAAAAAAAAATCTGGTGAAGGCTAGGAACCATCAATGAGGGGGATGGGAGAGGAAGCTGGCATGTGAGAAAGTCTTCAAAGAATCCTAACTGAACTTCAGGGCCTCACAGCCAGGGGTCAATCTGCTTGGCTTGAGATTTTTTGGGGGAACACTCAATGGCTTGGCTGTCTAAGTGGAGAACGATTGTAGCTGGGTGAGGGATGTGCTAGGAGAATGAGATGACAGAGTGCTTCTTCTCCATTCTGTCTGGCCCAGTCACCTGGGACTGGGCTCGTCACGGTGTCCAGCTGATTCCACTGTGGGACCCTCCACCCACCCTCTCTGTATGGTGTGCATCGAAGATGTTGGCCTTTCAGACACTGCCCAGTTTTCCTATCCTCCAAGATGGCCCTGATCAGGCCGCCTGAATTCAGTGGAGAAGGAATTTGACAATACTAGTCCCCACAGGCATCAATAGATGCCAGAATAATGTGTCCCATAAAGAAATGATGACCATTCTAAGAACAGATTTGTGTCAGTCCACACGTTTCTCCAGTCTCAACAGGAAGTTCCCAACTCGTCTTGTGCAGATATCCCTCTTCCCATCCGATGCTTTACCTTCCGAACAAATGAAAGTGAGTTAAAACAAAACAAAAGCAAAACTGATGCCATAACCATGCTGGTCATCCTGTTACTCACGGAGGAAAGAATTACAGTCCAGGGTCCACAACTGAAGGACCTGCAAGGGAGGCATCTCTCCGCCTTTGCTTCGAATGAGCTAAGAGCCAAGCTGAGAGTCAAGCTAAAACCTAGCAAGGGAAAACGGCATCTGGGAAAGCCCACCATCCTCCCTTTACAAAGTTAACCCGGCGACAGTGTCTCTATTCAAAAGCCCTGTGCTTCCTTTCTCTTACAGGCCGGTCTAGACTGTACGGATCAGGACATTCTAAGAAAGACACGTAACAGTGCAAGTTTCTTCTCTTTCTCATTTTCCTGTTTCACAAAACTACTCAATAAAACAATTACATTGCACATCTTGCAACCTTCTTATCAAGACGTTCCTCTACTGAGAAAAAAAAGGGAGAGTTTCTTAAGAGGTGAAAATGTACAAGAGGCAAAACCCTATGGAAACCACATCAACCACAAGGTGGGTTTCTGGCTTTTTGCTTTTTTGTTTGGTTGGTATGCTACCAAATCTATTTTCTCATACTTCTGCTTCTGAGACGTATAGGCTGCCCAAAATATTCACTACTACATAACCAAATGCTCTGAAAATCAGTGCCTAATTAAAAATACATTCACGGTCAAGCCAAGGATGGTGAATTTGCAGAGGACCTGGAAGCGGCATAACCATCTCTCTCAACATGAGGGCTGGAGAGTATCAGCTTGTATCTCCCTGTCTGTGCTAAGGGCTGGCTGCTGTTGGTTCTATGGGAGAAGGGTAGTGACATTAGTCTCTCACAGCATGTTTTCAACAATTCTGGTGGTTTGGAATTTGCTACAAATTAAGGAAAGAAAAACCTTTGTCCTATAATGTCTGCTAAAAACAAAAATCCTCCAGAAAAAAAAAAAACAAAACACAAGTCTGAGGAGAAAGTACTTGCAGTATGTACTGATTATGGCTTGAATAAATGATCTTATACAAATGCATTTGCCATTGTAACAGGGATCCATTAACCTAATTTATAAATCATAAGTTATAGCTGTCAAAATTGCTTTCAGAGCTGCCAGCTGTTATAGAGAGCCCTAGCGACGCCATTAATCCCTTAATTTTTAGCTTCATCAGTAATACACAGACCAGGCCTCATTCCCCACATAAGCACACTTGAAAAATGTCCTGATTTAGGAGGCAAAAGACATTAATTTGGGAGAAATTCATTCTGTCCTCCAAAAGCATAAGTTTTGAGTTCTGAACGGGGGTAGGGTAGAAGTGGGAAGAGTGAGAGGCAATTCAGATGTACCCAAATCCCACAAAATATGCATTAAATACTTCACGGGCTCTCTGTAATCCTTCACTATAATTCTATCAACTTTATTTTAGCACCTGTTTTTGGAAAGTCCGTTTAAACAATGTGCTTATAACAACACATGCACACACAAAAAAATGTGCTTATGACTTTTTTTCTATTTTTTTTTTTTTTTCAGCCAATGTCTTGCTCTGTTGCCCAGGCTGGAGCACAGTGATGCCATCTTAGCTCACTGAAGCCTCCTCCTCCAGGGTTCAGGCTATTCTCCTGCTTCAGCCTCCCGAGTAGCTGGAATTACAGGCACCCTAGTGGGTGCCTGGCTAATTTTTTTGTATTTTTCGTACAGTTGGGGTTTCACTATGTTGTCCAAGATGGTCTTGAACTCCTGATCCCAAGTGATCCACCCACCTTGGCTTTCCAAAGCACTGGGATTACAGGCGTGAGCCACTGCGCCCAGCCATAATTCTTTTTTTTTTTTTTTGTAATATATTTTAAGTTCTGGGATACATGTGTAGAACATGCAGGTTTGTTACATAGGTATATATGTGCATGGTGGTTTGCTGCACCCATCAACTTGTCATCTACATTAGGTATTTCTCCTAATGATATCCTTTCCCTAGCCCCCTACCCCTGACAGGTCCCAGTGTGTGATGTTCCCCGCCCTGGGTCCATGTGTTCTCATTTTTCAACTCCCACTTATGGGTGAGAACATGTGGTGTTCGGTTTTCTGTTTCTGTGTTAGTTTGCTGAGAACGATGGTTTCCAGCTTTATCCATGTCCCTGCAAAGGACATAAACATGGCTGCATAGTATTCCATGGTGTATACGTGCCACATTTTCTTTGTCTAGTCTATCATTGATGGGCACTGGGTTGGTTCCAAGTCTTTGCTATTGGAAATAGTGCTGCAATAAATGTATGTGTGCCTGTGTCTTTATCAATGATTTATAATCCTTTATAATCCTTTGGGTATATACCGAGTGATGGGATTGATGGGTCAAAAGGTATTTCTGGTTCTAGATCCTTGAGGAATTGCCACGCTGTCTTGCACAATGGTTGAACTAATTTACACTCCCACCAACAGTGTAAGTGTTCCTCATTGTAGGTGGCTCACACCTGTGATCCTAGCACTTTCCAAGGCCAGGGTGGGCAGATAGCTTCAGTCCAGGAGTTAGAGACCAGCCTGAGCAACATGGCGAAATCTCATCTCTACAAAAAATACAAAAATTAGCTGGGTGTGCTGACTCATGTCTGTAGTCCCAGCTACTCAGGAGGCTGAAATGGGAGGATCGCCTGAGCCCAAGGATACTGAGGCTGCAGTGAGCTGTGGTTGTGCCACTGTACTCCAGCCTGGGTGACAGAGCAAGACCCCTTCTCAAAAAAATAAAATGAAATCAAAATAGAAAAAGAAAATATATTTACTCCCATTGCTGCCACCCCAACAACTGTGGGACCTTGGTCAAGTCAACAGTGGTAGCTTTGGTTCTCCACTGATTGTTCTGTTCTGTAAAAGACCTGAACTCTCTTGAGCTCTGACCTTCTCTGACTCAGATCACATTCAGGACTCAGTCATGAGGGGCTAGTCACTCCGATTTGACACCTGGAGACAGAGTACAAAGTGGCTTGTTGAGTCCACATGTGCTTAAATAATTAACGACAGACACCTCAGTGGAACCGATTCATTGCTTAACCACTTCGTTCAAGATCCATAAGCAAACTAAATGATTTCCAGAAGTCTAGACTATAACAGCTAGTGAATCAGTCTCCAATACTCACATCTGAGTGACTAGAAAGGGAGAGTTTCTTTGTTTTGCTTTGTTTCCTAAGAATGCAAGCCGATGCCCCATCCAGCGAGGGGTGGCGCTTCCTCATGAAGCCGTGTGGGCTTCTGGGAAATGCCCCCTCCCTGCTGTTATGGATCTTGAACCTTGACAGCAAGCAAAGTAGAGCATATTTGTATAGTAAGAGCACAGAGATGGGGCAGACAGGTGCCAGCCTTCCTACCAGCTTTATTTGAAATGCAAACGAAGCGTGTTTAGCCTGATGCTATTACTAAAGCAAGTTTGTTTCTGAAGGAAAAAGGGCTTTCACTAAACAAGTGTCCCATCAGTGACTCACTCTCAAAATTGCTGTTGCCTTAATCTTTCAAGAAAATTATCACCTCCAGGGCCGGGTGCAGTGGCTCATGCCTGTAATCCCAGAACTTTGGGAGGCCGAAGCGGGCGGATCATCTGAGGTCAGGAGTTTGAGACCAGCCTGGCCAACATGGAGAAACTAAATATATAAAAATACAAAAAAAATAATAAAAATACTACTAAAAACACACAAAAAAATTAGCCAGACGTGGTGGCACCCCTGTAATCCCAGCTTCTTGGGAGGCTGAGGCAGGAGAATCACTTGAACTCAGGAGGCAGAGACTGCAGCAAGCCGAGATTGTGCCATTGCACTCCAGCCTAGTCGACAAGAGTGAAACTCTGTCTCAAAAAAGAAAAAGCGTATATTGGGAGGCCGAGGCAAGCAGATCGCAAGGTCAGGAGATTGAGACCATCCTGGCAAATATGGTGAAACACCATCTCTCCTAAAAATACAAAAAAACTAGCCTGGGGTGGTGGCATACACCTGTAATCCTTGCTACTCAGGAGGCTGAGGCAGGAGAATGGCTTGAACTCAGGAGACAGAGGTTGCAGTGAGCCGAGATCATCCCACTGCACTCCAGCCTGGGCAACAAGGGTGAAACTCTGCCTAAAAAAAAAAAAAAATCACCTCCAGAAGATAATCATGTGGTGGATGTAGATGAGCATAAAGCCTTTGCACCTTTTGAACCAAATACTGACTTACAGGAAATGATGTACTTTAAATTCACAGCATACACAGATTATCTTAGAAACTGGAAAATATATTTATTTCTTCATCAGACAAACTGTACAAATGACTTCCTTTCCCCTCCACAACTCACCCAAATGATAGACTGTAATACTTTAAACATTCTTTGTTTACATAATCCTCCCCGCTTTTCTGCATGAAATTGATTTTTTTTCTAACCCAAGATATTATAACCAGAGAAGTTATTGCAAAAAAGAACTTTGCTACAATACTCAGTTGTCTCAAACTTTCTGGTTATTCTTCTTAAAAAAAAATCATCTTTTCATCTTTTCCATAAACTCACCATTGAGAATGATAAGCTCTTGGTAGTCAGCAGTTTGAAAAAGACATACACACACATGCACACACAAACACACATCCATGCGCACACACACACACACACACACAGTGAAATGCAGTTCTTTGATGTGTACCTCCTGGCAAGGAAAAAAAATAGTCCAATGGAAAACTCAGTAATGTGAATCACTTCCAAGGCAGAAAAACATGATTTGGTATCCATTCCTATGACAATGGGAAAAATAGTTTTGAGAGTGAAAAGTTTTTATATCAATTAGATTAGACTATGTCTTCTAAAACTGTTTCCAGTTATTGCTTCTGGGGACTGAGGGGACAATATATTTGCTTTGATATTAAGTTTTTACAATGGATCATTAGTCTTACACTCCCCACTCTGTTGCTTCATAAATCATGTTCTTCGCATTAATTATTCCTAAGATAAAGTGCCTGAATCTTTCGGTCCAGACCCCACATGCTCATACTACATCTCACATTTCATCCTCTTTGTTGACCTCCAAGTTCACTCTCCAAAGCCTCTGAATGTTCATCATTTTGCAAAAGCTTCAGTTCCATGCAGGGTCCCCAAGCATTATTCGACACTTGATTAATCCCTCTGATGGGTTCCTATGTCATCTGGATACATCAAGTCAAAAGGAAGGGCCACACACGGAAGACAGCAAGTACTAAGACACATAGTACTAACAGGGAGTGGTCCCTGTCAGTTCCATTGATATGATCAAGTGGTCCAGGCACAGTGGCTCTTGCCTGTAATCCCAGCACTTTGAGAGGCCTAGGTGGGCAGATCATGAGGTCAGGAGTTCGAGACCAGCCTGTCCAACATGCTGAAACCCTGCCTCTACTAAAAATACAAAAAATTAGCCAGGCATGGTAGAGGGTACCTGTAATCCCAGCTACTAAAGAGGCTGAAGCAGGAGAACTGCTTGAACTCGGGAGGCGGAAGTTGAGGTGAGCCATTGCACTCCAGCCGGGTGACAGTGCAAGACTCTCAAAAACAAAAGAGAAAGTGTATGATAAAAAAGCTGAGTTTTGAGCTGGATCTGTACGGGCAAAAAGTACCAAGGGCAGATAAGAGAGAAAGAAGACACTGCCATGTGTTCTTTGTTTTTGGTTTGGGTTTGCGTGAGACAGGGTCTTGCTCTTTGCCCAGGCTGGACTGCAGTAGCTCAGTTATGGCTCACTGCAGTTTTGACCTCTCAGGCTCAAGCAATCCTCCTGCCTCAGAGCCACAGGTTACAGGGACTACAGGCACACACCGCCACACCCGGCTAATGTTTTTGCATTTTTCGTAGAGATGGAGTTTCACCATGTTGCCTAGATTGGTCTCAAACTCCTGGACTCAAGTGATCCTCCCACCTCAGCCTCCCAAAGTGCCGGGATTACAGGTGTGTTCCACCGCGCCCAGCCATGTGTTCTTCTTGATCTCATGTCAGGCAATGGCAAAGAGTGCAATGCGGGAATGATGCCAGGAGGGCTGGTAACGGCATGACTCAACGTGCAGGTTTAGAAGATCGCTACATACATGGCGAACAATGTACAATGCTGATCTGTGCAGACCGAAGTCAGACTGTGATTACCTCTTGGGGGGCAATAACCAGAAGGAGATGCAAGAGAGGCTTCTGGGGTGCTGGCCATGTTCTCCAGCCTAACCTGGGAGAGGATTACTTGCATGTACACTTAGGACTTGCTCGCTTTACCAGATATAAATTAAGCACAGACAGACCCTAAAAACCCCCAAACCACCAATCTGCCTGCAAAAGAGGAGCTGAAGGAGACCGAGCTGCAGGCAGGGGGGCTGCTGCTGTGTCCGTGCAGAGAGAGATGAAGCCAGGGAAGGCCTTGTGGACAGGATGAGTCGATGTGAAATATCTTTGGAGATGAGGACTTACCAATGGAAAAAGAATGACTCCTGGATTTGAGGCTGGGTTATGTCAGTGACAGCTTCTGAGTTCTCAGAAAAACACCTGACTATTGCTTTTAACAGTGGGCTTTGTCTTTTTTTTTTTTTTTTTTTTTTTTTTTCAAGACAAAGTCTCGCTCTCATCCCCCTGGAGTGCAATGGTGCAATCTTGGCTTACTGCAACCTCCACCTCCCAGGTACAAGCAGTTCTCCTGCCTCAGCCTCCTGAGTATCTGGGATTACAGGCATATGCCACCATGCCCGGCTAATTTTTGTATTTTTAGTAGAGACAGGGTTTCATCATGTTGGTCAGGCTGGTCTTGAACTCCCAAGCTAAGACGATCCACCTGCCTTGGCCTCTGAAAGTGCTGGGATTATAGGTGTGAGCCACCGCGCCCAGCCGGGCTTTCTGTCTTTGTACTGAATTCTGTCTTTCTGACTGTCCTTCTCTTAGGCATTCTCTGATCAGAACGCCTCACCTTGAGAAGATGCCCTACTTGTAAGGTTCCTTGACCTCTAGGTGCCTCCTTCCTCATTGATGCAATGGGGATTTATAATGTCTATCACAAGTGTACAGAGTGCTTAGGACAGCACCTGAGTCAGTACCGCCATTAGTATTACAGAGAACAAATCATTGCTTTTGTTACCGTGTCCCTCCATTTTGTGGGTCAACAGTGAGACCGTGTCTTTGCTTGATAATACTCTTTTTCGGGCAAAGAATTAACATCCTAGTTGGAAAAGCCTAGAAACCTGGAGATCGTCTGGGCTTTTCTGCATCTTGGTCATCCTCATGCAAAGGCTCCCTCAAGCCCTATCATTTCTTTTGTTTTCAATGCTGTCTGTACCCATCACTTGATTTCTGCCCTAGTTCACTCTTTAGCATTTCATGGTTGATTTAATGCAGTATCCTAAGAGCTGATCTCCCTGTCTCTGAGCGCCTCTTGTTAAGTTCCGTCTTAACGCTCAATCTGTCATGCTGGTCTCCTTTAGCTCCTAAAGTGTACCTCCTCACCATCATTAAACAGAGCCCAGCCTCCTTACACCAAGGCCTCCACTTTTCTAAAATCTCCTGCTACCCTCTTTCATAAAGGCTCAGTCCTGGGCTGAGAAGTAAGACAGAAATCCTGAATGTTCTTCAACAGTCATCTAAATTTTTTCACAACATGAGTGCAGGCTATGCTGTGGAAAATTAGCAAGAGCTAAGCCAAGATAAAAGTCTAAACTCCACGAAGATGAAGATAGAAACTTTCTTACAAACCTAGCGCTTTACACATAACACATATTATATAATTAATGATTTCAAGTTTGACCAGCCTGAACCTTGAGAGTAATCAGAAATGAATAAGCTGATAGGCAGACAGCAGAGAAAACATTATTAAATCAATAGACAAGAGAAATCAGAGAATAAGCAATTGCTTCAAAGAATCCCTACGAGCGGTGATCCCATGAGACCCAGGCAGAGCCACGCACTTCGGAGAACCCCATTCTGGCCCTCCTCTGGCTACATCCTTCCCCCGCAGCAACCAGAAGGGCAAACCTTCCTAAAATTAACATCCCATCTGTCCTGGGGGCCCAAGATTTGGAGCTGTCAGGGCTTATGCAAGCCTCTTCCCTGCGTACCTCTGGACCAAAGGGTTAAAGGGCATTTGTTTTGGTGAAGGTTGGATATGTGGGCTGGAAAACCCCCATGTGTGAGCTGGAGGTCCCTTAACATGTATGGACAGGCCAGGAATGGTGGCTCATGCCTGTAATCCCAGTACTTTGGAGGCCGAGGTGGGTGAGTCACCTGAGGTCAGGAGCTCGAGACCAGCATGGCCAACATGGCAAAACCTCGTCTCTACGAAAAACACAAAAATTAGCCAGGCGTGGTGGCACGTGCCTGTAGTCCCAGCTACTCAGGAGGCTGAGGCAGGAGAATCACTTAAACCCAGGAGGCCGAGGTGGCAGTGAGCCAAAATCATGCCACTGCACTGCAGCCTGAGCAACAGAGCAAGACTCCATCTCAGAAGAAAAAAAAAGATGTATGGGCAGCTGAGAGCAGGAACAAGAAGAGAGGACAGACCACTCTGGCATCACACATTCAGGCATGGGAGATCGTGCCAGACTGCACTTGCCTTGGGAGGCCAGGGTGGGAGGATCTCCAGAGGCCAGGTGCTTGATCAGCTTGGGCAATATAGGGAGACCTCACCCCTACAACAAAACTTAAAATTAGCTGGGTGTTGGGGAAGGGAGGGTATGGTGTAGGCCTGTATTCCTAGTTACTCAGGAGGCTGAGGCAGAAAGATCACCTGAGCCCTGGAAGTTGAGGCTGCAGTGAGCACCACTGCACTCCAGCCTGGGCGACCAGAGCAAGACCTTGTCTCAATAAACAATAAAACAAATGTGTGTGGAGAAAAGAATGAACCCACAGGAAATTGGGTCCTAACCTCACAAAGAATGCCCCAATTCCAAGTCTTAAAATTCTATATAGCATCATCAAGATACAATGGGTTCGGTTAGGATTTGGGGGCTTTACCTAGAAAGCTATTCCCTACATGCAGGAGAACTTCTTGCAAATGTCAAAATATCAACCATGAGATCTGAAGCATATAAGAAGACCCCAAAGACAAAGTGGGCAATAAATCTGCTCATAACCTGAAATTAAATTAGCAAATCAACACAGAGTTACGGAATTATGGTTAGCTATTCCCCTAAATTATAGAAATGCAAAAGTCAAAACAAATTTAAAACACCATCCTTCACCTGTCAAAGTAACACTACCAATATCGCTGGCATGGCCAAATCTCAACACTCATTTGTTCTCAGTAGCATCAAGATGAGCACAACTTGTAAACACATGTTCTTTAGCAACCTTCTATCCAGTTTGCAGAGGGAGGCTCGCAAGTTAAAAGTCACTTATCTAATGTAAGTGGCTGAGCTGGGGATTCAAACCCACATCCTGACCACCATGTACATGCCCTTTCCACGATGCATGAAGCCTAGATGTTTACCCTAAGGAAATAACAGGAGGAAAGCACAGAAACAAAGCCACTTCCTGCAGAATGGAAAGAAGCTGCCAATGTGCTCCCTGGCAAATGGAAAACATGGCCTTGATAACGGTCATTTATCTTTAGAATCACACACAAGGAATGGTAATTCTCTAAGTGAAAGCAAAATGGGAGTCTTTCAAGCTAACTGCGACTCGGTCAAAAGTCAAAGGTTTGTGAAATATGATTGCCAAAATGGGGCCTTGTGAGTAGTCTGTAAAGGATCTAATATTACAATTTTTTTTAAAAGAGCTGGGCATGGTAGCCCACAACTGTAGTCCCGGCTACTGGGGGTGCTGAAGTGGGAGGCTGATTGAGCCCAGGACTTAGAGGTATGATTGTGTCCCTCCAGCCTGGGTGACAAGAGAAGGATCCTTTCTCAAAAAAAAAAAAAAGAGAAAAGAGCGCTCATTTGGTTTGGCAGACACTAACATGGAAATGATACAGAGATTAGCACGGCCTCTATGCAAAGATGAGACCCAAATTTGTAAAGCATTCCCTATTTTTATATACAGTGTGTGCTATGAGCTATTGAAAGCTGAATGCATTAAGCATATTTTGATACTTAAGTCATTCTTTGATTAACAAGTGAATGTGTCAAATTTATCATATAGAAAAGGGTAGAATGGTGGGGTATTCCCTTTCAGCCAGGAATTAGGCCTATAGAAACATTTGCACGAGCATAAATGAATATTATACATAAGTTTCATTTTACATATGAAAGTTATATTTATATTATATATGAAAAGATGTTCATTTCAGCATTACTTGTAATAGGAAACCATCAGAATCACTTAAATGTCAATCAGTAAAGAGACTGGTTAAATAAATCAGAGTGTATCCATGTCACTGAACAGGTAGCCATTAAGCAGTGAGCCAGGTCTGTGTATACTGAACCAAAGGTGCTTATGATTTCCTACTGAGTGAAAAGGGCAAGTTGCATAATAGTATTATCTACATGCATATTTTTTTTAAAAAAAACAAACACCAGAGAGGATATGTTTGTGTGTGTATATAAGAAAACTCTCAGAAGACAATAACAAGAGTGAATGAAGGAACTATTTTTCTTATGTGGTGGCATTTGCACAATGACAATACACAACTTTTATGCTTAAAATTTTTTTTTTTATTTAAAAATGTTTCAAGTTTGCTTTCACTTGCTTATTTATTTACTTTTTCAACGAGACCGGCCTCACTCCATCATCCAGGATGGAGTGCAGTGGCCCAATGCGATCATTAGCTCACTCCAGCCTCGACCCCCTAGGCTCACACAATCCCCCCACTTCAGCCTCCCCACAGTAGCTAGGACTACAGGTGCATGCCGCTACTCATTGAGGTATTTAAATAATAGAAACAGGATGGAGACAATTGTCTCAATGAATGGTGTTAAATGTTTATTTTAAAAGAAAGAGACGGCTGGGTCAGGTAGCTCACACCTGTAATCCCAGAACTTTGTCAGGCCAAGGCGGGCAGATCACCTGAGGTCAACAGTTCAAGACCAGCCCGGCCAATATGGCGAAACTCCGTCTCTACTAAAAATACAAAAATTAGTTGAGCGTGGTGGCACGCATCTGTAGTTCGAGCTACTCCGGAGGCTGAAGCAGGAGACTCACTTGAACCTGGGAGGCAGAGGTTGCAGTGAGCTGAGATCACGCCAGTGCACTCCAGCCTGGGCAACAAAGCAAGACTCCGTCTCAGGAAGAAAAAAAAGAGAGAGAGAGAGAGAAAATAAATTTTAGAAATGTTTAAATAGAATGCCTCCTTCATGGTCAGATTTTTCCTATGTTTATCCTTTAGCATATATTTCTTGTTTCTTCTTGCATATATATTAAAAACTGCTATACATTTTTTCCTAGATCAAGGAGAGTTGTCTATAAATAAGCTCACCATTCTTAATCACACACACACACACACACACACACACACATATACACACACACATTTAAAACCCGAAGAGCTGTTCTTCAAGATCATCTAAAACAGTTCCTTCCATGACACTGATGAGACCAAGTCGTGAAAGGATGTTACTTGCCCAGAGTCACAGACCTGGTTAGGATTAGAAACCATACCAGAGAAATTCCTTCTCTATCCCTACTTTCTTTAAAAAAGATAACACTTTGATGAGACCAGGGAAGACAATCTTGTAAAGCACTAAAACCACAGTGAACGTCTTCCAAAGTCTGAATCAGGTTCTGGGCGTGACACTCCAGGTGTCTTCTCAATTTCAATCCACTGTGACTGCTTATTGAACAATTTATTCCAGGAATTTTAGAAAATACAAATGAAGTAAGTTTTAACGAAGAACACTTTAAAAGCCATTGTTCTAGGCTAAGTTAAGAACTGGACACTACCTTTTATTAATTGCAGTACCAATAACATCATTGCAGAGGGAAAGTCATCTCCAATACAACTGTGTTCAAAGAACAGAACCTCCCAGAAACTGGATGCCAACTAGATTTACGATGTTTTGATTCTTTTTTGATAAAAATACACGACACGGCCAGGCATGGTGACTCATGCCTGTAATCCCAGCACTTTGGGAGGCCCAGATGGGCAGATCATGAGATCAGGAGTTCGAGATGAGCCTGACCAACATGGTGAAACCCCATCTCTACTAAAAATAAAAAAAATTAGCTGGGTGTGGTGGAGCACCCCTGTACTCCCGGCTACTCAGGAGGCTAAGGCAGGAGAATCACTTGAACCCGGGAGTGGTGCCGAGATTGCACCACTGCACTCCAGCCTGGGTGACAGAGCGAGACTCCGTCTTAAAAATAAATAAATAAATTAATTAACAAAACAATTATCTGAGTGTGGTGGTGAGTGCCTGTAACCCCAGCTACTCAGGAGGCTGAGGCAGGATAATCGCTTGAACCCGGGAGGTAAAGGTTGCAGTGAGCTGAGATCATGCCACTTTACTGGAGCCTGGGTGACAGAGCAAACTTGGTCTCAACAACACCAAAAAAAAAAAAACCAAACAAAGAAAAAAACCCCACAACATCTGAATTCCCTTTCATTGTAAATCCATCCACATCAATACATTATAGACTCAAAGAAGGTTAATAAAAAATTAATTCATGAACTTTTTACCATGCTAAGTGGTTTTTTTTTTTTTTTGCTTTTTATCACATACCAAGTGATAACATTTTCATCATGGTAGATTTTAAATATAAAAGAGGACAAATTCTATTACTTCCCTTCCACAATAGTAAGACAAAACAGATCTTTCTGGCTAGAAAAAAATTAAACACACACACACATCTAGTAACTATTCCCTAAGGATCTGAAAAGGGAAGATGTAACATATCTTGTGTATTTCAATGATTAATGCTGTATTTAACATTAGGAAAAACACCAGCACCAGAAGAACCAATACAGTTGAAGAGTAAATCCTTACAAAATCCATACATTACTCTTAAAATTTGTTCCTGCTTATATTCTTATTTGCATTGAAAATGTCTTTTATATTTGTTGAAGATGAACAAAAGAAAAAAGCTAAATAAAAAAACAGAATTTATATTCCTATTAAAATATAAGATTACCAAAGAAAATGCTAAATAGGAGGCAAGAGTCTGCTTGCAGGTTTAAACCTGATCATTTTGTAAGCTCTAATAGTTAACTCATTCAATAAATATCTATTAAACAGCTATCATTTACCAAGCACCAAATTTTGAGGTAAAGGAATTTAGCATGTATTGTTTCCAATTATTTCAGTTCTACAAAGTTCTCCTATTGGAAATGTCTAGATGTTTAGAAACCCTTTTCCATGCATTTTGCATTTTAAAAACACCTCTTAAAGAGGAATAGAGAGAGAAACGAGGATTTTTGTCTATAGTTGTGGTTATCACTCCACTCCCGCAAAAGGTACAATCCAGGCTGTCTTTAAATCAAGAGCATACATATTGCTTAATAAGCCTCCCATCCAAGTAACATTCATAAGTGACAAAAGTATCTTGCAACCTCATTAATCAATAGCCATTTTCAGACATTTGCTCAAAATCTCCATCTGCTACAGTGGACATCTGGAGCCCCAGTGTAGAAACCCACCTTTAAACAGCTGCAGAAGTAATTACCCCTAGGAAAGGATGGATTCCTATTCATTTTCTTCGGTATCTTCAAGGTTGCATAGGTTGTTGTATTTGCCCTTAGGTTTGTTTGTTTTCTTGTTAACTAAATGACCAAGAGCGAGATTTGATTGAAATTGCTTCCATTGATTATTTGCCCGTGGAGATGCATACACAAAGAATTCCACCTCAAACTACCAAGAAAAACTCAGTCCTTCCATCCCATTCCATAAAAGATAGACTTAAAGGACAAGTCCCCTTGTATTCTTACTACTAAATAAATAAATCAGGAAAAAGGGACAGAGGGACCAATGGGCGAGATAAATCATTCATAAAAGCATACAATTGTGATAAAGCGCAATCAGCGAGTTGCTAGGGGGGAACAGGCAAATAAATAAATAATAAATACATCAGTTTCTTCACGTCTTGGATCCCCTGGTGTCTGGTGCTCCTGGAGCCACTCCCAGCTGCTCTGGCTTCTCTTTGTGCTAGGCTGGCAGAGCCTCCATCCACAGTGACTGCAAGGCTGGTCAGCACTGGAGGAACCGAATCCCTTTCTACTGCCAGACCGCTGACTAAGCAAAGTTACTCTAATTAGCCATCCTTTCTCAATACCATTATAGCCCTAAGCAAAAACCACAGACAGGTTTTGATGGGTTGATGCAGAAAAAAAAAAAAATCATTAAAAAACACAAACATGCAACCGAATGTACTAGCAGCTATGAAAACGCCTTCATCACTTTCCAACATGAATCAAATTCCTGGAGGAAGGAATCTAAATGTGCCACTCATTCCTGGCTCTAGTGGCAAGCACTTGCAATCAGGGACTACAACTGGCAGGACACCGTGTTATTAAAATGAACTTCGGCATCATTTTAGCTTTGCTACATTTAAATTTTATTCAAGATCTTTTTGTGTAGAAAAAGGTGTTCAGGAACGTGGAGAGATTTTTCCTTTCAGTACAAGACTTTTTGTTCTGTACTGAAATTGTATTTCAAGGTCTCTTTAGGCTCAACGCTATACCAGATGTACGTTTATACACAAATTTCCAGTCCGATTAATTTGTTAACCAACAACTGTTAGACCAAAGCAAACAAATGGTGGGCAGTGACATCTATTAACAATCATGTTCAATCTAATTTTTATTTACCAGCTATTTTCTTTCTGCAAAGATAAATGCTAACCAATTAAATGAAACCAGTCTAGATGTCTAGATGATAAGAACAATATTCCAGGTCAATGAGGGATTCTATTAATTTAATCAGCATAAAACCATTCAACAAAAATAAGAATTAAAGCAGCCTTTCTGCAATCCCACACTGGAGTGGAAATACAAAGGCAACACTTGGCGGCTAAGTCATACATTTGGTGGAAGGAAAATGATACGCAGGTGGTCCTGCTAACAACAGATGGTAGGAAAATAATTCCCAAAAACCTACTCCTTCCAGTGATCATGCCATCGTAGATTTCTCATTTTTAACATCCAAATTCCTGAATCAATGTAAAATGTATAAAGCCATTAGTACAAAAATAGACTGTCAGTGATTCATCCAAATGTCTTCTACAACAAAATATGAACGTGAGAAAGGCGATGTCTCCTATCACGGAATTTGAGTCAAGGTCTCAGTCACGCTGTTTTGTTGACCACCTCCTTGGAGGGTGGGTTTGTTTTTCATAATCCATTCTTCTACAGATTTTTCCCCCTTTTCTACATGGAAAATATATAATTTTAGGGCATCTATTACTCTGAGGGCTCAACATCCTGAAAGCAAATACCATTGGCAACCTCAGCCTTTTAAACTCCAGAGACACCTCCAAGCCCCAGCCTCTCTCAAATGCAAACCTCTAGCCTTTTAAATGTGTTTTCCAGACACAGTAAGCAAGAGCTGGGAGGAAAGATGGTTTAGATCCCTTGTTGGGGAGCAGAAACAGTGGCTGGGGAGGATAATCAGTATCACCACATCATCACATATGGGTCAAGACAGGTTTGTGAGAACAATTGCAATTTTTTTTTTTTTTTTTTTTTGAGGTGGAGTCTCACTCTGTCGCCCAGGCTGGAGTACAGTGGCATGATCTCTGCTCACTGCAACCTCTGCCTCCCATGTTCTAGCAATTCTCCTGCCTGAGCCTCCCAAGTAGCTGGAACTACAGGCACACACCGCCATGCCTGACTGATTTTTTTGTATTTTAGTAGAGACAGGGTTTCCCCATGTTGCCCAGGCTGGTCTTGAACTCCTGAGCACACCTGCCTCAGCCTCCCAAAGCACTAGAATTACAGGCATGAGCACTGTACCTGGCAAACAATTATAATTTAAAACAAAAAATTTTTTTTTTTTTGAGACAGGGTCTCACTCTTTCACCCAGGCTGGAGTGCAAGTGACACTCGGCCTCCAAAAGTGCTGGGATTATAGGAATGAGCCTAGCCCAGTGACAGTTAGAATTCTTACCTCCATTTTTATACTATTGTTTCTATGACCTTGAGTTTTTAAAAATGCCTTTGAAGTCAGCAACTGCCTATAAAATTGTGAAATGCCCCCAACTCACAAACACTCTTTTTTTCTAAGAACACACAAAAGTGATAATGGTTGTGTTAAATAGGAATTTGTTTTTTGTTATATTTTTAAATCTTTCTATAATTTCCAATTTCCATACTTATAATGCTTAAAGATCCCTAACCTTACTAAGGACAGAACTTTTATTTTTTATTTTACCAGACAAAACTTGTTTTTGCATAAGTTAATTCCTGACTTCTTCAGGAAAACATACCTGACAATATGTTTCTGATACATTTTAATGAAATCACGATCTATAACTTTAAACTACTTGCCTGCTACCCAGCCCCTCCCACCTCCTCCACCAACACCACACCCGCCAGGTGACCTTCAGAAACTGAAGGTAGGCGGGGTGCAGTTGCTCACGCCTGTAGTCCCAACACTTTGGAAGACGGAAGCAAGTGGATTTCTTGAGCCCAGGAGTCCCAGACCAGCCTGGGCAATGCGGTAACTCAATCTCCACAAAAAATACAAAAATTAGCAAGGCATAGTGGCATGCGCCTTTAGTCCCAGCTACCTGGGAAGCTGAGGTGAAAGGATTGCCTGAGCCCAGGAGGCAGAGGTTGCAGTGAGCCAAGACCATCAAGATCATGCCACTGCACTCCAGGCTGGATGAAAGAGCAAGATCCTGTCTCAAAAAAAAAAAAAAAGAAAGAAAAAAGAAATGAAGGAAACCATTTTGACCTCATTCCTTTAAAAAAATTTTTTTTTATTTTTGTAGAGATGGGGTTTCACCATGTTGGCCAGGCTGGTCTTAAACTCCTGACCTCAGGTGATCCACCTACCTCGGCCTCCCAAAGTGCTGAGATTACAGGCATAAGTTACCAAGCCTGGCCATGACCTCATTCTTTTAACTAGTCTGACAATAATCACCTAGCCACTCTTTCTCTAATAAATATGTCTACCAAAAGAGTCTTTGCTGCTGGAGGTCTCTTTCCTTAAGTTTGACATAAAAGTTGGAAATAGGCTTAATAACTTCATTGTTAGAAAAAGATGTTTAACTTTAAGGGGAAAACAAAGGGGGAGATGAGGGTAAAAGGAAAAAGCTCAGCTATACAGAAGAATGCCAGATAAAGAAATGTAGAAAGAATAACAGATGAGAAAGTCACCATTTCGCAATGATTCAGGCTAGTCATCATTGGACATAAAAATATTGGCAATGGAATCACCAGTATCAAACTACCACATTGACCCTGCCCAGCCTGTTCGATGCTTATAAGGGAAACGCATGCCTTATAACCATCGAACAGGCTGGGCAGGGTGGCTCATGCCTGTAATCCCAGCACTTTGAGAGGCCAAAGCAGGCAGATCACCTGAGGTCAGGAGTTCAAGACCAGCCTGGCCAACATGGTGAAACCCCATCTCTACTAAGAATATAAGAATTAGCTGGGCATGGTGGCCCATGCCTGTGGTCTCAGCTACTTGGGAGAAGAATTGCTGAGGCAGGAGGACTGCTTGAACCTGGGAGGTGGACGTCTCACCTCCAGTGAGCCGAGATCTCACCACTGCATTCCAGCCTGGGTGATGGGGCAAGATTCCCATCTAAAAAAATTAATAAATAAATAAAGCATCAAACACTAAGCTCAGCATCACCAGTTATGGGAGGGCCAGGCACTGTCTGTGACTGCTGGTGTGGTACAACAATAAGAACTCAACTATCACCGCACCATGACTCAGGTGGTATTCTTGCTAAGAGCGTCCAGCCTGCATCTAACCATAGATAAATCTGACAAATCCACTACGTAAGACAACTGGGCTCTTCATAAAAATAAATTTCATGGGCTGGGTGAGGTGAGTAATGCCTGTAATCCCAGCATTTTGGGAGGCCAAGGCGGGTGGATCACTTGAGGTTAGGAGTTAGAGACCAGCCTGGCCAACATGATAAAACCCTGTCTCTACTAAAAATACAAAAATGAACCAGGTGTGGTGGCAAGTGCCTGTAATCCCAGCTACTCGGGAGGCTGAGGCAGGAGAATTATTTGAACCCGAGAGGCAGAGGTTTCAGGGAGCCGAGGTTGCAGTGAGCTGAGATCGCACCACAGTACTTCAGCCTCAGTGACAGATTGATCCATCTCAATCAATCAATCAATCAATCAATCTATGTATCTATCATCTTATGAAAAACAGGAAGGCAAAGGGAGTATTCTAGCTTATGAAACTAGAAAAGAAACATAACCAAATGCAATTTGGGAACTTTGATCATATGCTGCACTCCCCTCCTTTTTTTTTAGTAGAGAGGGTCTCACTCAGGCTGGAATGCAGTGGTGTAATCATAGCTCACTGCAGCCTCGAACTCCCTGGTTCAAGGGATCCTTCCTCCTGGGCCTCCTGAGTAGCTAGGACTACAGGCAAGTGCCACTACACTGGGCTAATTTTTTGCATTTTTCTGTAGAGATCGAGTCTCATTATACTGCCCAGGCTAGTCTTGGACTCCTCACTTCAAGTAATCATCCCACCTCAGCCCCACAAAGTGCTGGGATTACAGCATGAGCCACCATTCCTGGCCAGGACCCAATTTTTAAAGCAGGTATAAAATATACTTAAGAATAACAGAGGAAGTTTGAATACGGACTCTAACTTAGATGATATTATTAAATTAATGTTGGACTGGGTGCGGTGGCTCGCACCTATAATCCCAACACTTTGGGAGGCCAAAGTGGGTGGATCATTTGTGGTTAGGAGTTCAAGACCATCCTGGCGAACATAGTAAAACCCCTGTCCACTAAAAATACAAAAACCAGCTGGGCATGGTGGCAGGCACCTGTAGTTGCAGCTACTCAGGAAGCTAAGGCAGGAGAATCACTTGAACTCAGGAGGTGGAGGTTGCAGTGAGCCAAAATCTCACCATTGCACTCCAGCCTGGGTGACAGAGCCAAAACTCTGTCTCAAAAATAAACAAATACATAAATAAACAAAATAAAAATTTTCAGCTGTGGGCCAGGGGTGGGGTATAGTGGCTCACACCTGCAATCCCAGCACTTTGGGAGGCCGAGGAGGGTGGATTGCTTGAGCTCAGGAGTTCGAGACCAGCCTGGGCAACATAATGAGACCTCATCTCCACAATAAATAAAAAAATTAGCTGGGGATGGTAGCACACACCTGTATTCCCAGTTACTCCAGAGGCTGAGGTGAGAGGATCATGTGAGACTGGGAGGCAGAGGTTGCAGTAAGCTGAGATCATGCCATTGTACTCTAACTTGGGTGACAGAATGAGACCATGTCTCAAAAAAAAATAGTTTCTCAGTTGTGATATCGGCACTGGGGGTAAACAGAAGAACGTAGGAATGTATTCCCAGGAGACAATGCTGAACTCTCTAGGAGTCAAGTGTCTGATATCTAACTTACTCTAAAAGAGTTCAACAACGACAAAAAAGATGCAAATAAGAGAAAGAAAGCAAAGGCGGCAACACGAAACTGACCTGTAACTAACGGAAGAAACCGCTTCCGCATATTTGGTGGGAAACACACATAACCATCCACCAGCAAACCTCCCCACCGCCACCCCTCCCCACCATGGAGACATTTTATTATTCTAGCAATTAACTCCCCAAACTAGAAGCAGTAATTCTTTATCTAAATACTAAATCAGGACTCTAAGAACTATTATTCAGAAGCCAGAGAAGTATGCTTCAATTACTGAGACTGCATGAGGCTCACTTGGATTCATCACAATGTCTGTGACATACACACTCATTTCAGAAGTCATTTTTAATTTTTAGCTTTACTTTGGTGTATGAGAATACCAGATATTTCATTCACTAAAATCAAAAGGGATCCACACGATTAGCCATCAGGGAAACGCACATCCATCCCACAATGAGATAGCACTTCACACTCACGAGGATGTCTGTCACCAGAAGGGCAGATAACAAGTGCTATCAAGGATGTGGAGAAACCGGAACCCTCATACACTGCTGGCTAGAATGTGAAAGGGTGCAGCTGCTTTGGAAAAGTCTGCTAGTTTCTCAAGAGGCTAAACAAACAGTTAACAAATAGCAATTTCATTTCCAGATAAATACCCAAGAGAAATGAAAACATTTATGTTCAGGCAAATTGTACACTAGTGCTCAGAGCAAGATTATTCATGATAGCCAAAAGGTGGAAACGATCCCAATGTTAATGTCTATTAACTGCTGCATGGATAAATAAAATGTAGGATATATCCAGACAGTGGAATAGTATACAGCAGTTAAAAAAACAGGATGGACTGATGTATGCTATAACATGGATGAATTTTGCAAACACTACAATAAATGAAAGCCAGGCACAAAAGGCCACATGTTGTATGATTCCATTTATATAAAATGTCCAGAATAGGCAAATTTGTAGAGAGACAGAAAGTAGCTCTGTGGTCACTGGGAATGAGGAAAGTGGGAAATAGAGTGACTACGAATGGGCATGGGGTTTCTTTAAGGAGTGAAAATGTTCTAAGGTCATGACAGTTACGTAACTCTGTAAACATGCTAAAAACCACTCAGTTGTACACTTTTTTTTTTGAAACTGAGTCTTGCTCTGTTGCCTAGGCTGGAGTACAGTGGCACAATCTTGGCTCACTGCAACCTCCACCTCCCAGGTTCAAGCAATTCTCTGCCTCAGCCTCCTGAGTAGCTGGGATTACAGGCGCCCGCCACCACGCCAGATAATTTTTATATTTTTAGTAGAGACGGGGTTTCACCATGTTGGCCAGGCTGGTCTTGAACTCCTGACCTTGTGATCCACCAGCCTCACAAAGTGCTGGGATTACAGGCGTGAGGCACCATGCCCGGCCTGAGTTGTACACTTTAAATGGTGAATTGTATGGTATGTGAATTATTATCTTAATAAAGTATCTGAAAAGCCTGGAACAATTAATCATTTTCCAGTAACTAAGACTAGGAAGATATCTTAGAGGCAAAAAAAGTGCTCAGAGGCAAAGTGATCCAGAGATATTTTCCTGGGGCAAATGTATCTGCTCCCGTATATTCATTTCCTATTAATCACAAACAAGGACTACAATGCCTCTTGAGTTGAGCAACAGTAAAATGTCATGACAAATCAGATTCAAGTGGTGTTGATTCCCAAAGGAAATAAAATACATTCTTTAATTATGAAATCCTCCCCAGATGTCTTGGCAAATTCTTATGATAGAAAGAAGTTCCTTTTCCACTAAACTTGGAAAAGACCTAACAGGATGACCCACAAGTCTGAAGTGCTTTGAAAAAAACTCTGTGCTAAATAATAAAAATTTTAGAAAAAAATATAATATGGAAACACACACACACCAACCTGAAAATGCTGCTGACATTTTGGGATTATCATCCATCCTTGAATGGGCCAGTTACGAACGGGCGACAGCTACATTAAAAAAAAACCTGTCCCCAAATTTTAAAAAAGCCACTGGTACTGTCTATATTCAAAGATCTGCAGAAAACTTTTATGAGAAAGATTTCACCTAAGACTCAACATCTTTCATCTTGACTATCAGATTTAATCATTAGATGTTAAATGTTTCTCACACTTGGTCTAAGCCTAATTTTCCATTTCCCCTCTGTAATAGTAAAGGAAGGCTTTAGATGTTGATTTTAAAAAAGCAAAACAAAAAACAAACCAAAAAACCCACACTGGGAGAGGTGGCTCAGGCCTGTCATCCCAGCAATTTTGGAGGCCAAGGCAGGTGGACTGCCTGAGGACAGGAATTCCAGACCAGCCTGGCCAACATGGTGAAACCCGTCTTTACTAAAAATACAAAAATTAGTCCGGCATGGTGGCACTGCCTGTAGTCCCAGCTAACTAGGGAGGCTGAGGCAGGAGAATCACTTGAACCCAGGAGGCAGAGGCTGCAGTGAACTGAGATCACGCTGCTGCACTCCAGCCTGGGTGACACAGTGAGAATCTGTCTTAACGAATTAAAAAAACCCAAACAAAAAAACCCCCAAAGGTCTTTTCCAAAATGGAAACATTACATAGAATTGAAGTTTCCATATAATATGGGTATTTGGTTAGAAGTCTTATCTTTCCTTGTAAGCAAAAAGAACAGATTCATGCTAAATCTAGTTTTATACAGCTGCCAAGAGTTATTTTTGCCTTAAATACATATATTTGAGAACATATAGTCACACTGTTTTAATAATGGTTACTTGTCGGTCCCATGAGGGTTCCTAGATCCAGCTTAGAAAAAGATAAAATGGGAGTTGGCGACGGAGGGGTGTGGCATCTGTCAGGCAGGAAGGTGTCGCTCAAGGAGGATTCGTAGGAGCCAGAGCAACTGAAGAGGGCGCAAGCTCGATGACCTCTTAGCTCACTCTATCAGCCAACGCCGAGAGAGAGACAGGTTTGGGTGCCTGATTTGGGAGGCCGAAGCGGGCAGATCACCTGAGGTTGGAAGTTCGAGAACAGCCTGACCAACATGAATAAACCTCGTCTCCACTAAAAATACAAAATTAGCCAGGGGTGGTGGTGCAAGCCTGTAATCCCAGCTACTCCGGAGGCTGAGTGAGGCAGGAGAATTGCTTAAACCTGGGAGACGGAGGTTGCGGTGAGCCAAGATTGCACCACTGCACTCCAGCCTGGGCAATAAGAGCAAAACTCCGTCTCAAAAAAAAAGAAAGAAAGGCCTTCATTAACAATAGTGATACATAGCTATGGTGTCTTTTTATGGCTGTGTTCTAGAAATATAATAGGTCCTGAAAACAGGGAATAGAAATGGTCAATAATAACTACAGACATAAAATCTTGTTTGTTCTACAGATCTATGACTGTCTTTGCCAAAATTGTCAGAGGAAATGAATTGGTGCTCTGAAAACCACCCAATAACCCTATTCCACACCCAACCCTCTCTCCGTTGGCCAGCGTTTGGCATTCTGGGGACTCTTCACACTGTGATGTGTGTGCTGGTGCTTTGACAGCTGTCTCTCAAATAACTGAAAATGTGCATGAGTCTTTTAAGGACCAAAATCTATACGTCTGACTTTAATGCAGCAATGCCTGACATTAAAATGTGCCTGTGAGAACTAAGTACAATAGTCCAGACAGGTGCAAACAACAGTATGGTGTTATTTCTATTAATTCAGCAGAAGAGTCTAGTTAAAATGCTCTGTATTAGCCACCCCCTCACAGTTGAGATTACAGTGAATATAAAATCAATGAAACTCCCAGCTTTTTAACCTCCTCGACTACTTACAGGCTAGATTCTCCCTCATCCTCAATTCCCTCCCCTGTTGATCCATCTGCTGGTTTTTACAAAATCTCAAGAGAGGAAAATGAAAGTTTTGAACAGATGAAATGATCTAAAACCCGGTCATTCCCACACCTTGTGATTTCCATGTTCTCTTTCAACCTTTAGCCACATACATGGATTTTTTAAATACAGTTACTATTGTGGAATACAGTTCTGCATATTTTCCCATTTCACAGCCATAGTCATTTCTCCAAGCAGCTAAAAATTCTCCTGTGCCCCTGTATGACGATGATCGGTGTATGTACCATGCATGATTCACTGAACTGATCTTTCAACATCTTCAACAAGGCTATGGTAAACATTTGTAAGAAACATTTGATGGAATGCAGTTTTCCTTCCCCTGTGTTATTTATTTATTGAATTTCCAGAACTAGGAGCACTGGAGCAAAGGATACGAACATTTATATGGTGAGACATGTTGCCAAATTGGTTTATAATTCAGTCTTCTAAAATGCACAGGAACCGATGCATTTCATCAGGGTGCTTTTCTTCTGGCCTATCCAGATTCCTTTTCCCTGTCCTTCCACTGACTCAGTGCCTTCCTCTTTCTTATACTGTCTTCAAGTCTGCTGCTCCACTGCCCTGAGAGCTAACGCTGTCTCTCCTCTTTATAACAAAATGCCAGCACCGTATCTAAGTTTTAAAAATATTTAAATAGGAGTAGTGAAAGAAATAAGCAATGACAGAACATAATTAATATTATTAAAGATGACAAGAAAGAAGAGAAAAATATGTGATCCAGCATTAGCTATCTATCCTAACTTTTCACTTTTTTTTTTTTAATCATTTGTCTCTTTGAGATATCTGTCTTCACTTCTCATGCAAGTTGATAAAGTATTGGCCCAGGCAAGGCCAGGTAGAGTTTTATAGCAGACACCTCTGAGCAGGAGGATCAATTACGTTTATTCCAGATACTTTTGACTAGTCCACTTTTAGGCAGAGCTGCTGAATCACTCAATTTTGTCAAATCACTTCAGTGAAATCCAGAATCACCATCATCAGTCCAGTCCCCCAAATCCTACAGTCCAGGAATCTGAAAACTACAACAAAAAGACCAACTAAAGGAAGAACAAAAAGAATATTACATAAATTTGATGGTTGGGTTCACCCTTAGTGAACCCACACTGACTCCTAACGACCACCAATTTCTTTTCTCACACAGTTGTTGAGTAATCAGCTATAGGCCAGGAAGGATATTATCATCACCATTAACTACGGTTCCTCTGGCAAGACACTGATGAGGGATGGATGGAAAAGGACACCTTTGCATGTACCATTAGATTTTTAACAAGCATTATTATTCTTGAATGGTAAAATCCTGAATTTAAACTAAGTGGTCCTTTTTTCCTAAAGGTATAATACTGTGTGTTGAAGTTTATTTTCCGTTTTTTTTCTTTGAGATGGAGTCTCACTCTGTCACCCAGGCTGGAGTGCAATGGCGCAATCTCAGCTCACTGCAACCTCTGCCTCCCGGGCTCAAGCAATTCTCCTGCCTCAGCCTCCCAAGTAGCTGGGATTACAGCCTTGTGCCACCGTGCCTGGCTAATTTCTGTATTTTTAGTAGAGACGGGGTGTTGGCCAGGATGGTCTCAAACTCCCTACTTCAGGTGATCCACCCACCTTGGCCTCCCAAAGTGCTGGGATTACAGGCATGAGCCACTGCTCCTGGCCAAGTTAATTTTCTTCTACTTTATTTTTTCAAGTTGATTTTCTTCTGTTATGTTTTAAATCTACTGGATTGAGATCAGTTTAGCTAATTGATTACCTGGGTCACTATATCCCTACAGCGACTATTTAAAGTTCAAATAGCAATAGCAGTTCCCTTCCTACATTTTGATTTTCGGACAATTTTTAGAATGGACTAGCTGAATTCCTGTGAAGGAAAAGTTTTGGGCAGTTGTATGAACATAAGTCAGACCAGTTAACAAATCTCTGCTTCCAGATGTTCAGTAACACTTTTCAACTAGGAATGCTTTGATTACTAAAACTTACTGATCTGTATAGTTTAAAGGGGTGAACTATATGGTGAGTGACATCTCAGTAAAGCTATTGCAAAAAAAAAAAAAAAAAAAGCCTTGATTTACAAGTATAAATTTAACTTTGTCCCTAAAACATAAACTTTTTTTTTTTTTTTTTTTTGAAGCAGAGTCTCACTCTGTTGCCCAGGCTGGAGTACAATGGCACAATCTTGGCTCACTGCCACCTCCATCTCCTGGATTCAAGCAATTCTCCCGCCTCAGCCTCTGAGTAGCTGGGATTAGAGCACCTGCCATCATGCCCAGCTAATCTTTTTTTTTTTGACCTCACATGAGCAGAACCCAGCTAATTTTTTGTATTTTTGTAGAGACAGGGTTTTACCAGTTGGCCAGGCTGGTCTTGAACTCCTGACCTCAGGTGATCTGCCTGCCTCGGCCTCCCAAAGTGCTGGGATTATAGGTGTGAGCCACCGCACCTGGACAAACCATTGGTTTTTAGATGCCAACCCTCAAGATGCAACTTGGGAAGTGAAGGATAAGGAAATGCACGGGTGCATGGCTGGAAGAATGAGTTTGGGAAAAGTCTGGGGGAGTATAAACAGAGGGTCCTAGGTCGCAGGGCTCCAGGGTGCTTCCACTTTCTAACTATCACATCGACAAAGCAGTCATGCACAGAGAAAAATGGAGTCAAAGGAAGACGGGTTTGAACTCCAATGTTGTGGCATATTGCACAGGATAATTAAATTTGGAGAATGAGGAAAAGATCTGAGGAGCAGAACTAGAACCAATAGTACTTCATGACTGGCTGGGAAGTGAAAGGAAGAGTGAGTGCCAGATTTCTAACTTGGCCAGGGGAAGGCAGTGACACCATTCTGCAAGATGATTCCAGCACTTTGGGAGGCCTAGGCGGATCACCTGAGGTCAGGAGTTCCAGACCAGCCCAGCCAACATGGTGAAATGTCGTCTCTACTAAAAATACAAAAAATTAGCCAAGCATGGTGGCGGATGCCTATAATACCAGCTACTCGGGAGGCTGAGGCGGGAGAATTGCTTGAACTCAGAGGTTGCAGTGAGCTGAGACTGCACCACTGCACTCCAGCCTGAGCAACAGAGGGAGACTCCATCTCAAAAAAAAAAAAAAACAATTTATGTATATACAGGCTGGGCACAGTGGTTCACACCTGTAATCCCAGCACTTTGGGAGGCTAAGGTGGGCCAATCACTTGAGCTCAGGAGTTCAAGACCAGCCTGACTAACATGGTGAAACCCTGTCTCTACTAAAAATACAAAAATTAGCTGATGTGGTAGCATACACTTACAATCCCGGCTACTCAGGTGGCCGAGGCAGGAGAATTGCTTGAACCCAGGAGCCAAGACTGTACCACTGCACTCCAGCCTGGGCAACAGAGCAAGACTCTGTCTTAAATAAATAAATAAATAAAATATATAGTTTAGTAGATATTTACGAAGAAGCAAGAATCGGTAGATTGAGCTATTTCTCTTTATATGGCCAAAAGTAATCTGACAAGAATAGCCCTACATTGATTTTTAGGTTTTACAAAGGAACAACCTTCTTAAAAGTTTAGTTTAGTTATAGTCTCAGAATACAGGCTGGGCACAGTGTATAGTCATTTGCTTTTCTATGAAACTGTCAGTGATTAGACTCGAGAAAAAAATAAATCAGTGTCCTTCTCAAGTTCTTCTCCAATGCTGAAAAAAGCCAGCTGGGCAGCTCACGGTCAAGGAATCATAAGCTTTGGGGATTTTTCCCTCTTCATGACCATAAAAAGCAACAAATTCGTGACATTTCCCTTTACTTCTATTTGCCAGAGGAAGAATTTGCAACTCCATTCAAGAAGGCTCTGTGTGACCTTCCCCTGATCTTTGTTCAAGTTCACATACAGTTACAATACCTCCAGTATTCACTGTAGGAGCGGCAGAGGGTTTGAGGAACACAATAATCTACAGCTTTTTACTCCACAGTGACCTGATTGTCTCTGGCCCCAAAAAATACGGTTAAGGGAGAGTTTGTAGGCATAACGTGGCTTGCCCCAGGAGGGTTAGACCTAGAAGCAATTATGTACCATAGAAATTAGTTCTATAGGCTGGGCACAGTGGCTCACGCCTAAAATCCCAGCACTTTGGGAGGCCGAGGTGGGAGGATCACGAGGTCAAGAGTTCGAGACCAGTCTGATCAACATGATGAAACCCCATCTCTACTAAAAATACAAAAATTAGCTGGGCATGGTGGTGTGCACCACCTGTAAGCCCAGCTACTCAGGAGGCTGAGGCAGGAGAATTGCTTGAATCCAGGAGGCAGAGGTTGCAGTGAGCCGAGATCATGCCATCGCACTCCAGCCTGGATGACAGAGAAAGACTCTGTCTCAAAAAAAAAGAAAGAAAAGAAATTAGTTCTATAAACAGTTGTTACTAAAGGCCAAAAAAAAGAAAAAAAGAACAACAAAATCTAATGCAAATTATCAGGATTATTTGAACAATGAAATCCACCCAAAATGTGCTCAATGCAAAAAAATTTTACTTACCCTCATTTTCTACTCCTTTTTCTCTTCCACCCAGTCCCCAAAGTATCAGCAAGTTACAAGAATGTAACTTCATAAGGAGATTAAAAATATGAAATATTTAATCAGGATAATCTGAGGCACTTCCCACATAATGTACATTTAAAAGTTGTGGGCTGCCCGAGGTGGCTCATGCCTATAATCCCAGCCCTTTGGGAGGCCAATACAGGCGGATCACCTGAGGTCAGGAGTTCAAGACCAGCCTGGTCAACATGGCGAAACCCTGTCTCTACTAAAAATAGAAAAATTAGCTAGGCACAGTGGGTGGCACCTGTAGTCCCAGCTACTCAGGAAGCTGAGACAGAAGAATTGCTTGAACCCAGGAGGTGGAGGTTGCAGTGAGTTAAGATCGTGACATTGCACTCCAGCCTGGATGACAAAGCAAGATTCCATCTCAAAAAAAAAAAAAAAAAAAAAAAGAAAGACAGACAAAAGATTGTGACATGCAGCCATAAAAAAGAGCACAATCATGTCCTGTGCAGCAACATGGATGCAGCCGGCGGTCATTATCCTATGCGAGTGAAGTCAGGAACAGAAAACCAAATACTGCATGTTCTCACATATAAGTGGGAGCTAGGCCAGGTGCGGTGGCTCACGCCTGCAATCTCAGCACTTTGGGAGGCTGAGGCAGGCGGATCACTTGAGGTCAGGAGTTCGAGACCAGTCTGGCCAAATAGCAAAACCCCATCTCTACTAAAAATACAAAACTTAGCTGGATGTGATGGCACGTTCCTGTAATCTCAGCTACTCGGGAGGCTGAGACAGGAGAAATGCTTGTACCTGGGAGGCGGAAGTTTCAATGAGCTGAGATCGTGCCACTACACTCCAGCCTGGGCAAAAGAGCAAGACTCTGTCTCAAAAATAAAATAAAATAAAAACAAAAATAAAGAAAGAAATGGGAGCTAAACATTAGGTACTCATGGGCAGAAAGATGGCAACAGCAGACACTGGGAACTATTAGAGAAGGGACAGAGGGAGGGGCAAGAGTTGAAAAACTACCTATTTGCTACTACGCTCAGCACCTGGATGACGGGACCAATTGTACCCCAAACCTCATCACCACACTATATACCTAGGTAACAAACCTACACATGCACCCCCTGAGCTTTAACTAGACTTTTCCTAGACTATTTTCAATCACTTTTTTTTCCAACAGGCTGAGGTTCTTTCCTGCCTCATTATTCAGCAGTTCTTTCTCTGGTGCATCTCCACTCTGCAGAGACTCAGCAGAAATTTCTCTATCCACCTTTGCTGGTACTCAGTATCTCTGAGCAATGTCAGGTTTGTGCCTCTTGTCCAGCACTTGGCTACAATTCATGCAAACCTGGTACATGAGCATGTTTAAGTCCACAGATGGCTGGGTCCCCTGCAGTGCTTAACACTGGCAGTGAAGAAAGAGCCCAAGTTCAGTTAGAAGGCACACTGGTTTTCCCTTCTTCCTAAACATATTTACACATCATCTGTCCATTAGCACTTGCTTTTTACTCTTTAAATAATTTTTTTGCTTTGTTTTTAGACAACCTGTTATCCAGGCTGGAGTGCAGTAGTTCAATCACGACCCACTGTTGCCCAGACCTCCTTGCTCAAGCGATCCTCCCACCTCAGCCTCCTGAGTAGCTGGGACTACAGGCACGTGCCACCTCGCCTGGCTAATGTCTTGTAGAAGTAGGGTCCCACTATGTTGGCCAGGCTGGTCTTGAACTCCTAGGCTGGAGAGATCCTCCTGCCTTGGCTTCCCAAAGTACTGGGATTACAGGCATGAGCCACCATGCCTGGCTCTTTAAATAACTTTTATTCCAGGATCACGCAATAAAAAAAACAACGTTTATCAATCCCATCTACCGTTTCTCGAGTCACCTGCCTATAACCCTAACTTCATTTGTATTGACGAGGGTACCGGCACATGTGGTGAACTTGTGACTTTCAGTCCAGCCCTCCCTCATAGAGGCTGGGAAGTTCATTCAGCCCCCAAATTTGCCTACAACTAAAGCATTCTGGGTGAGGAACAAGCGGGGTTTTGAAGATCACAGGGACTGCTTGAGAAACTTTCTCTGACAAATGTAGTACTTTAAACCATGACCTACTTCCCTGAATACTTAAGCATTCTTTGCATTCCTCCCTGTCATGGAGGGATTGTTTATCAGGCAGTTCCAGAAGTGACTTGAAATCTCTGTCATTGTTGCAATTCAAGATAAAATTGTAGGGCCTCTTCTGTCACCAGATTCTCAGTTTAGGACAAAAATTAAAAGACTTCAGTGAGTCTTTAACATATATCAAACGAATAACTGGTGTTTGTCTTAATCACAGCAAAACGAGCTTTCCATGTTATAATCAAAATGAAGACTGATCTAAGGCCGGGCACAGTGGCTCATGCCTGTAATCCCAGCACTATGGGAGGTCAAGGTGAGTGGATCACGTGAGATCAGGAGTTCGACACCAGCCAGAGCAACTTGGTGAAACTCTGTCTCTACTAAAAGTACAAAAGTAGCTGGGTGTGGTGGCACACGCCTGTGTGTCACCCAGCTACGTGGGAGGCTGAGGCAGGAGAATCCCTTGAACTCGGGAGGCGGAAGTTGCAGTGAGCCAGGATCACACCACTGCACTCCAGTCTGGGCAACAAAAGTGAAACTCCATCTCAAAAAAAAATACTGATCTAAAACTGCCATCAAACTGAGTTCAAACTAAACTTTAGTTCCTGAAGGTTTTATAAAGAAAATAAATCAGCTATAAAATCAATCGACTGGGTTTTTCCCCCATTATGGTCAACTATTTTCTATTTTTGTTTAAATTTTATTCCACTGCTTTTGTCAGTGGAAGAAAAAGATTGCAATGGTCAGGACTAATTTAGTAAACTTTCGTGGTAACATGTTCCACTGCTTTTCAGTAATTTATTTCATATAAAACAGAGCAGAACAAGAACAAAAATTCCCATTTAAGTATTTAGGTTAACAAAATAGGAATCAGGAACTCATGTCTAAATGTTGGTTAAATATGTCATTTCTGGCTGGGCACAGTGGCTCACATTTGTAATCCCAGCACTTTGGGAGGCACAGGCGGGCGGATCAACTGAGGTCAAGAGTTCGAGACCAGTCTGGCCAACATGGTAAAACCTCATTTCTACTAAAAATACAAAAAAATTAGCCAGGCATGGTGGCTTGCACCTGTAATCCCAAGTGCTCAGGAGGCTGAGGCAAGAGAATCACATGAACCTGGGAGGCAGAGGTTGCAGTGAACCAAGATCATGCCAGTGACCTCACTCTCTAGCGACAGAGCAGGACTCTGTCTCACCAAAAAAAAAAAAAAAAAAAAAAAAAGCCGGGCGCGGTGGCTCAAGCCTGTAATCCCAGCACTTTGGGAGGCCGAGGCGGGTAGATCACGAGGTCAAGAGATCGAGACCATCCTGGTCAACAAGGTGAAACCCCGTCTCTACTAAAAATACGAAAATTAGCTGGGCATGGTGGTGTGTGCCTGTAGTCCCAGCTACTCGGGAAGCTGAGGCAGGAGAAGTGCCTGAATCCAGGAGGCGGAGGTTGCGGTGAGCCGAGATCGTGCCATTGCATTCCAGCCTGGGTAACAAGAGTAAAACTCCGTCTCAAAAAAAAAAAAAAAAAGTCATTTGTGAAATATTTAAGAAAAAATCATCCCAGCAAAATTGGCTACTTCTTAGCAATCTCCCATAGATTACAATCCTATTCCCCCTCCCAGTTGCAGTGCGTATCAATGTTCAAAGCAGACAGGCCGTCTAAGGTTTCTATAGAATTCAATATATTATCGATGTTGAATAAGACTGTTTTGAGCCGGTGCAGTGGTTCATGCCTATAATTTTAACTTTAGGAGGCCCAGGTGGAAGGATCCTTTCAGCCCAATAATTCAAGACTAGCCTGGGCAACACAGCAAGAGCTGTCTCTTTTTCTTAAGAGAAAAAAAAATTAAAAAGAAAAAAACACTGTTTTACATATGTATCTAAATGAAAAACAATTTCAAACAAAAGTTTATAAAGAGGCATTATTTGAGCAATTTATAACTTTGTGAAAAATTATCAACAAGAACTAAAAACATAAAAAGGTTTCAAACTGTAAAATGCATCAGCAATCCTGTTTTATGTATCACAACAAAATTTACTTTACAGAGTAAAGAAAACTATCTAGGAGGCAATGAAGCATGTCTTTACTAAAGGTGGTCAATATCAGGGAGTGACAACAGAAATTCATCACTGTGGTAGGTAAAACCCAGGGCCTGTAATGGCTCAATTCAGTAAGAAATCATAGGCTTAACAGAAAATAAACAAACAAACAAAAAACAAAAAAGAAATCACAGGCTTGGGCACAAAGAAAAATAAATTGGGTCGGGTGAGGTGGCTCATGCCTGTAATCCGAGCACTTTGGGAGGCCAAGGCGAGGGAATCATGAGGTCAAGAGACTGAGACCAGACTGGCCAACATGGTGAAACCCCGTCTCTACTAAATATACAAAAATTAGCTGGGCATGGTGGCACGTGCCTTACTCAGGAGGCTGAGGCAGGAGAATCGCTTGAACCTGGAAGGAGGAAGTTGCAGTGAGCCTCAATTGTGCCACTGCCCTCCAGCCTGGAGACAGTGAGACTCCATCTCAAAGTAAATAAATAAAAATAAATCATGAATTGAGTTCTGAACAACAAACCAAAGAGCAGACACTGGAGATGGAAAAATTACGAAGAGAAAGTATCTTCTCTGGAGGGAAAGATATGCATTCCCCAAGCAACCTCATTTCTTTGCCTACAAATGGAAGGAATGCAGTCGATGATCAGGCCCTTTCATTTTTATGTGAACCCAGCCAGGATGGGATAGAAGAGTCACTGGCATGATGCTATCACGATCTGCAAATGCGCATGCAGAGGGATCGGTTTTATCTTGTTTTCTCATCTTTTTATTTTTTTTGCAGAGACAGGGGTCTTGCTATCTTGCCCAGGCTGCTGTCGAACTCCTATACTCAAGTGATCTTTCCACCTTAGCCTCCCAAGGTATTGGGAATACCAAGTCCACCATGAGCCACCATGCTTACCTCTAGTCCTCTCCTGTACTAACAATTACTTTTGGTTCCATCTACACTTCTCCATAGCCATTATTGGGTCTTTTAGTGTTTATCATCTCTTTTCCTAAAAAACTTGACTTTCTGGCCTCGAGCAGTGGCTCATGCCTGTAATCCCAGCACTTTGGAAGGCTAAAGTGGGTGGATCACCTAAGGTCAGGATTTTCAGACCAGCCTGGCCTACATGGTAAAACTCCACCTTTACTAAAAATACAAAAATTAGCCAGGCTTGGTGGCGGGCACCTGTAGTCCCAGCTACTTGGGAGGCTGAGGCACAAGAATCGCTTGAACCCAGGAGGCAGGGGTTGCAGTGAGCTGAGATTGTGCCACTGCACTGCAGCCTCAGTGAAAGAGCCAGACTCTATCTTAGAAAAAAAAAAAAGAAACGTGACCTTCAGCTGTGCCTCCCTTGCCCAATACCCCAAAAGCCTTGATACCCCAATGCCAGTGGTCTCTGCTCCGATGCAGACCACTATGAGAGAAATGCTTTGAGCTCATGGAAGCCCTCTGTCATTATCTAGAGAGTCTGCTGCAAAACTCTACTTTATTGAGACAGATTCTCACTCACTCTGTCACCCAGGCTGGAGTGCAGTGGAGCGATCTCGATTCAATGCAACCTCTCCTGGGTTCAAGGGATTCTCGTGCCTCCGCCTCCCAAGTAGCTGCGATTATAGGTGCGTGCCACCACACCTGGTTAATGTTTATATTTTTAGTAAAGACAGGGTTTCTCCATGTTGGCCAGGCTAGTCTTGAACTCCTGACCTCAAGTGATGGGCTGGCCTCAGTCTCCCAAAGTATTGGGATTACAGGCATGAGCCACCGTACCTAGCCAAACCTCTGCTTTACTTTAAAGTCCTAAGTTGTTATCATGAAGTCACGTTCTCTGTTCTAAAGGTGCCCTTAGTATAAATCTTTGGCATGGTTTATTACACAGTAGTAGATAACCGAAACCAACATCACGGAGTAGATGTTCTTGTCAGACTACTGGAGAAACAGAGGAACTCCATCTTCCAACTCCTGAAATCTTGTTGTTTGTGACTTACCCCTATGCCAAGCTTCTACTCTGTGCCAAATCCCACTGCCTACTGATAACTGAGATGTCACTATCACACTGTGAAAATGCTTGCCAACATAATCTCCCCGAAGTCGCCCTTTCCAGTCACACTTCCCACCACTTTACTGTGTGGATGTTATCTCTGCCTCACACAAGAGGGCATCCCAGGAGTTCTGGGTCCACTCACCTGGTATCTCTGTAACTTTGCTGTGTTCACTGTCAAAAGCTGGCCGTGGCTTTGTGTAGTCTCCTCAGCCCTTAACACTGATGGACTGCAACTTATCATCCTCTTTCCATTGTTTCCTTAACAACTACCAACTCCCGGCTGGGTGTGGTGGCTCATGCCTGTAATCCCCACACTTTGGGAGGCCAAGGCAGGCAGATTACAAGGTCAGGAGTGCCAGACCAGCCTGGTCAATATGATGAAACCCCGTCTCTACTAAAAATACAAAAATTAGCCGGGTGTGGTTGCTCGCACCTGCAGTCCCAGCTACTTGGGAGGCTGAGGCAGAAGAATCACTTGAACCTGGGAGGCGGAGGTTGCCGTGAGCCGAGATCGCCCCACTGCACTCTAGCCCGGGTGACAGAGTGAGACTCTGTCTAAAAAAAAGAATTTAGGTTTCTCCTTCTAGATAGAAAATAATATCTAGTGGAATAAAGATCTAAATATATGAAAAGGAGAACTCTAACTTTTTTAGAACTGAACTTCTGTTTCCCCAGCTCTTAGCACAGTTCCTGGAGTACAGAAGCTAGTAAAGAAATATTTATGAAATGGCCAGGCCTGGGTAGCTCATGTCTGTAACCCAGCACTTTGGGAGGCCAAGGCAGGAGGATTACTTGAGCTCAGGAGTTCAAGACCAGCCTTGGCAACACAGTGAGACCTTGTCCCTATTATATTAAAAAATAGAGAAAAGAAATTGAAATATTTATGAAGTCAAAATTGAATAGTAAACAAGTGGCTGAGAAAGCCAGAACTCTATTTTTCAACAACTTGGTAGGTTTTAAGATTTCTTTATAGATTTTTGGACCAGTCATATGCCATAAACTAAGCCCTTAGCTACTATCTACTTATCCAGCACAAGGGAAATTTTAAGTTCATAAATAAGGGCAGAGGGTTTAAGAGGCAATGCGATGGAAGGGGAACACAGATCAAGTCACAGTTTCAGGCTCAGTAAGGATAAGGGCATTTCACTGAGCACCTATTTACCCTGAACGACACCATCTATTTAGAAAAGCTTCCATTAGCAACCCACTTGTTAATATAGTCAAAGGAATGAAATTATGTGGAAGAAATATTTTCCTTTATTTTCTCCTGCAGATATGTGAAGGAAAATGCCTACTCTTCCAACACCTGAAACCTCACCTCTCACCCACACGAGTTCCAATCTCAGTGAAATCTGCGCACGCTATCACCCACCGTCACCTAGGCCTGAACCTCTCCCTGGTCCTTAATCAGCTCTTACGCCTACTCTTTCCCCTCCCTTAAGGTAATGGGGCCCACATCCCACACGTTAGAACATCTGATGAGCATTTCAAGACTACAGAATCCCAGCACAGTGGCAAGAGCTGGTAGTCTTAGTTACTTAGGAGGCCAAAGCCAAAGGATGGGCTGAGCCCAGGAGTTCGAGACTAGCCTGGGCAACAGGGTGAGATCCTGTCTCTCAAAAAAGAAAAAAATAATAATTAATAATAACAGCATCCCAAACCCTGAGATTGCCTGGGATTCTAATTCAATACGTCCAGGATGAGGTGTAGGGGTGTCTTTGGAAAAGCTCCCTAGGTGATTCAATAGCACCACCAGGTTTGGGAACAAGAAAAAATGTAATCCCTTAATACCCCCAGTTTGCAGTGTTTGCATATAACAAGTAGACAGTCAGGCAATAAACTGTAGTAATTAATCTCCCCTTCTTACATTATGGTTTATTTCATTTTGAAATCAAACATGAAACTGATGTTACCACAACTGAGACTAAGATTAGGCAGAGTGAAACTACAGGGTTTTCCCCATTTTAAAAAACATCACAGAGAAATCATAGGGAAGACAAAAAGCTTTAAACCTGAAATGAATACTTGTATTAAGAGGCGCCTAATGGTGTCCCAGATGGACTCTGGTTTCCCGTGCTTTGAACAACTATGTTTTTCTCGGAAAACGCATGTATACCGTCCAGCTAACAGAGCCAGGCTGTTTGTCGTGAGAACAGGAGAGGATCCCAGCAGAGTCTTCACCCTATTGTTTTCCCAGGAGGTGGATTTCTGCTGCTTCCAATCCCCGACCTCAACATTTCACGGATCATGAGCATAATTTCTGGCAACTAAATGACTGTCGACTGTTCCAAGAGAAGAAATTTTAAAAGTGATAGCTAAAGAAGCAGGTCATCCTCCAAGCAAATAAATTTAAAGACAGTTCACTAATTTGGAAAGAAAAAGGAGTAAAGAAGAGTAAGACAGCCCTTCCTCAGCTGTGCTTTTACTCTTGAACTTGCTTTTTTCCAATTTGAGTAATTTCTGGGGCAAAAGACTTTTTTTTCTTTTTTAAATACAGATAGGGTCTTGCTCTGTCACCCAGGCTGTAGTACAGTAGCATGATCATAGCTCACTGCAACCTCGTACTCCTGGGCGGAAGCAACCCTCCCACCTCAGCCTTCCAAGTACCTAGGACTACAGGTACACGCCACCATGCCCAGATAAATTTTTTATTTTTTGTACAGATGGGGTCTTGCTATGTTGCCCAGGCCACTCGTGAACTCTTAGCCTCAAGTGATCCTTTCTTGTTGGCCTCCCAAAGTGCTGGGGTTACAAGTGTGGACCCCTACACCTGGCCAGAAAAAAAAGGTCTTTAAAAATTAATTGGGCCAGGTGTGGGGCTCATGCCTATAATCCCAGCACTTTGGGAGGCTGAGGTGGGAGGATCACTTGAGTCTAGGAGGTCCAGACCAGCCTGGGCAACACAGTGAGACCTTGTCTCTAAAACAAATCAACAAAATTAGCAGGGCATGGCGGTGTATACCTGTAGTCCCAGCTACCTGGTGGTGTGCGCCTGTAGTCCCAGCTACCCGGTGGTGTCTGCCTGTAGTCCCAGCTACTCAGGAGGCTGAGATAGGAAAATCACTTCAGCCCAGGAGGTCGAGGCTGCAGTTAGCCAAGATTGTACAGCCATATTTTAGCCTGGGCAATAGAATGAGAGCCTATCTCAAAAATAAATAAATACAATTAAAAATTAAAATTAATTAACAATATGCTGATTCAGAGCATCTAGAAAAAAAAAAATTAAAAAAAATTAATTAACAATAAAACCAACCATAGCCTTTCACTCTCTGACAGCCAGGCCAGGGCATGATCAGATGGCAAGCACATGGCAAAGAAACGTGATGAGGCACCCAACTTCATAGTTAAAAACACACCAAGGAAACTGAGGTGCCATTCTTCACCTAGCACATTGGCAAGTATTGAAAAATCTGATACCTATGAAGACAAAGCATGGGAAAACGAGTGCAGATCCCCACAGTGGGAGTGCAAAGTGGTAGAATGTCTTTGGAAAAATCAATTTAGGATGGGTTAATTTTTTTTTTTTGAGATGGAGTCTCGCACTGTTGCCCAGGATGGAGTGCAGTGATATAATCTCTGCTTACTGCAACCTCTGCCTTCCAGATCCAAGCAATTATCCTGCCTCAGCTTCCTGAGCAGCTGGGATTACAGGCACCCACCATCATGCCCAGCTAATTTTTTGTATTTTTAGTAGAGATGGGGTTTCATCATGTTGGCCAGGCTGGTCTCCAACTCCTAACCTTGTGATTCGCCTGCCTCTGCCTCCCAAAGTTCTGGGATTGCAAGCATGAGCCACCATGCCCAGCTGGGTTAAATTTTTAAATGCATATAAAGCTTTCGATTCAGCAATTACACTTCAAAAATCTATCTTAGAGATACACATGCGTGCACACAAAGATAGATGAACTCAGATGCTGCCTGCATTGATTTATCATAGCAAAAGACTAGGACAAACTAAATATAAACCCAAGGAATTGCTTAAATCATTATAGGGCTTCAACCCGTAAAAGAAAAATTTATTCAGCCAAATTAACAAGAATGGGGGCAGTTATTGATGTCCTGATATGAAAAGACATCCAAAACCTAAAGTTACAGAATTTACATGTGATATGATCTTTTTCTTAAAAGGAAAATTTGGTGCCATTTTTAACTACTTTTATGTGTACGAAGTTTTTGAAAGAGTACGTAAGATGCCATCATATTGGCTTCAAACTATTACCTGAATTTGCAAGTAATTTACCCTATTTACAAATTTAAGTTCTCAAGTGTTAATATTTAAAAAAATTAAATGAACCTTGCTGTGCAATGATTATCAATAAAAATCATTTTAATAAGGGTAAACAAACGCTTTTCATCTTATTGAGCATTTACAATTCAAGATACAGATGTCATAGCTATAGTCAGTTTCAAATAAGTAAACTTAATTATTCATGAGAAATACAAAAGTATGTATCATTGGGTTTTATTACTAATTATTAATATCTCCACCCAAACCTTTTACTAGATATATGAATGAGAAGGGAACAAAAGGATGATTACAAGTATGAAATCTTACTCGTACATTCTCTGATAGGATTCTAATTTGCAGGAAAATGGACCAAGATCTAAATAGACAAATAAAAGAATTATAATTATAGATTTTTCAATAATTTATTGACAATAAGCATACATGTTTATTCGATATAATGTTTCTCTCTTCCCCCAGCTTTTTTCATATTTTTCCATTGTATTTTAAGATGAAACTTATTTTAAACTGTAATATTTGTTAAGTTATGAGAGAACTGAGAATGTGGTTCAAGCCGGGCGTGGTGGCTCACGCCCGTAATCCCAGCACTTTGGGAAGCTGGGGGGCAGGTGGATCACCTGAGGTCAGGAGTTTGAGACCAGCGTGGCCAACATGGTGAAACCCCGTCTCTACCAAAACACAAAAAATTAGCTGGGCGTGGTGGTGAGTGACTGTAATCCCAGCTACTCAGGAGGCTGAGGCAGGAGAATTGCTTGAACCAGGGAGGCAAAGGTTGCACTGAGCCAAGATTGCACCATTGCACTCCAACCTGGGCAAAAGAGTGGAACTCCACCTCAAAAAAAAGAAAAAAAAAGAATGCAGTTCAAGGAAAATTTAGTTTTTTTTTTTTTTCAAGAGATAAACATACTGGCTTAATTTTTCTTAGAATGCTTAGTGCTATAAATTCTAATTTCTAACTTCACAAATGACTCGTGCATGTAGAATTATAGAGACCGGGATGAATGCCATTTAGCTTGAGTTAAGGGTGTTCTCTAAGCACTGAATATGTATTAAAACTAACCAAGACAAAGGAAAATAAATAATTTCTTAGTATCTTTTAAAACAAAACATTTTATTTCCATTTTGCTATTTATTTTACAAGATCCAAACTAGAATAATCCTATAACATCAGCTTAAAGCTGTCAAGGCACAGAAATTAGTTGACCCAAAGAGGATATACATTTCAAGGCCTTTGCTTTGTAAAAGGAAGTATTTCAAGTGAAAATCTCCAGTGATCTTATTGATCCACTAGCCTATAAGCTGTAATGGATTTAAGGGAAGCCCTGTGATTCCCACAGTCTTTCAGCACCCTAAAGAATCACCCCCACATCCATATCGCTCCAATTTTTGGTCTCTGTTCTCATCAGAAAGTAGCAGCTCTTATAATCTGGTAAAAATCCACAGGAATACAGGTAGCCACACATACACAGAAACATGACTCTATTAGCAAACATGTAATTCTCACCTTAAATCCCGGCCCATTTGTGTAACACTGGTGATGTGGTCACTTTGAGGCCATCTTCATTCTCCATTTCCACTGTGTAAACAAGTGGCAAATGAGAGGAAGCATATGACCCTAGGTTACGGGAGGAATTATGAAATGCAGCTGGCCACCTCAATTGTCTGTTTTAATGCATGAGGGTCAAACACATCCTTAAATTTACGAGTCTGACAATGGATTCTTCTATTTGAATACATCTTTATGTTTTGGTGATTCACGGCTCTTGTAACCAAATGGAACCACAGCTTGTGGAACTACCAAGAGCCCCCACCTCCCCACCTGCTGGAGACAATGGCCTCACCCTGTTGCAACAGACGATTGTTCAATGTCCAGCATTGAAATCATTGATCCTGCAATAAATATAGAAAGGCTAATTCATTATGATTGTCCAGACTTAGCCTGGAGCCTAGCTACAGAAATCAAAATTTGCCAGAGACATGGAAGTCAGTTTGTCACTGGTCATCCCACCCTCTGTTGCCACTTGAATACAATTACTCTTTCAAAAACAAATTTTTAAAAACAAACAGCTAAGGAATAACGTGAGGTGTGAGGCTTTACTTACCATCAGGTCATCTAATATTCCTGAACCCTGCAGTGGCAAAACAGCCATGTCTCAAAATTAAACGCTGGCAGATAACTGATCTAGTAATTCCCCCCCAGCCCCACATCTTACATATAAAAATTGTAAAAGATTTCCTGTCTATCTTTGGATCTAAGGGAAAAAAATAAAGATTACAAAAGATTGAATAGAAGATAAAGATTCCTTCCATTTTACAGAAATGCACCCCTAGTTTAAAACCAAGCCTTCTGCTTTTGTGCATCTAAATGTTAAGCTTGAGGATCAAAAGCTTGTTTAACTCTCCATTTGACCTCATAGGAATGATAATTCAACCAGCGTACTGTCTTTTCAGATACAGGCACTTAGTGAGTAACTGGTAACTAAAAATTAGCGGGGTGGGGGGTCGTGAAAGTAAATCAAATTGCTAAACAGATAGCATGCAGGTGATATAAATGTCAGCTATTAGATAGAAAAATATCTGCTTACAACCTTTAATTAATGATCAGCATTCTATCCAAGGAGGAAAAAATGATGTATTAGCCTAAACCTCCCCAACTGTCCATAGATACATCAAGAAAGTCATAGACAGGTCAAGAAAGTTCAAAATGTAATTCATAAGTAACTCAGTGTATGAAACGGTCTCATTTGAGTCATATGCACTTGACACATTTGTCTATTTGAGGTAACAGCCAATCTGAAATTGCAATGCTAATACGCCACTTATATCTAGAGAAACAAAATCTAAAGCCCCCAGATCTGAAGTTTTTGGTCAAACTGTTCACTTGATCTGTTAATAAGGGAACAGACTGACTTGCCTTAGTCACCATCAGAATGAGTTTCACGTGATAATGAGATGGTCAAGGGTTAAACTGTAGTAAAAGCAGATAGGCCAAGGTATTCCTCAACTTGATGTTCTCCAATCAAAACCAAGGTGCCAATATTACCCCTTCCTCTTTCCAAAGGTATTCCTGAGAGCCGACTCCGTGCCAGGCAGCACACCATGCATGAAGGAGCACCGTTGGGGAGCACCATCAGGCATATTCCCTGCCCGAGAAGCATTCGGAACAGCCAGGAGAATACTAAACCCACACATGTGAAAACTGCTCAGACGGGTCCATGCAGCCATGGAGCCCAGAGTGCGGGATGGGATTACTTGGGAGGTCAGGAATGGGAGCTTAACAAGAAGAGGTGAAGCAAGAGCCGTGGTGCTGAGTCATTCTTAATTGGGGAGTCCCTTTGAAAAGACATTTGTGTTCAAAGCCTGAGTGATGCATTTTGCTAGTTGAAATAAAAACTGCATACATTCCAAGGATACACATAAGTGTATTGATTTGTCTCCAAATTGATAACTGGGCAGTGTGCCAACAAGTTCAATGATATTCTGGATGTCATTTAAGTGATTTTTTAAAAGGAGGTTGTTTGGCAACTTGGAAAGAGTAAAAGGATAAGATTGTGGAAGAAGGAAAAAGAGAGTGGAAGGAATATTTGTAAATAAATTCAAGTTTGCTGAGATTAAATCTCACAGTTCAGGGTGAACAGTAAGATCTGAAAGAGTAAAAAAGCCAGGGGAGAAAATGTCACCCAAATGCAAGTTTTAGTAGCTATACCTTCAAACTACTTTTATCTCTAGACTCTAAACACCGGTTACAGAACCCCTGCGTCAGTAGCTGGCATCAAGACATTATGTGCATACAGTAAGTATTAAAATGTGAATTGGATCAAAAGGATAGTACATTCCTCAGGCCAGAGGCTGAAGCATCTCTAAGAAAATCTATATAGAAGAGGCACAGTTAGTACTTAGTATCTTGGGACCATGGGTTTTACAGGTAGTTATGAATCAAAGACTGGAGGTAAAAGCTATATTATTAAGAACAGTCTTTCAGCCCAAACTAGACTAGGACAGCTAAGGAGGTCAAGGCAATTAGGTCATACTTGTAGATTCATTTTTTTTTTTCATATTGTAAACATCTACATCTCCTGAGATAACTCACCTACTCTATCCTCAAATTCGACAAATGGCAAATGTAACTATTAAGCATGGTTATCAACATCTTTCTACAAGGGTTATCACAAAACCAGTGGAGTGAAGCCTTGCTAAGGTACACACGCACTGCAAAATAGATCTAAAGCACCACGACCAGAACAAGCCACAATCTTGGCGGCTGTCCGGGCCCGGAAGAAATATTCCAGCCTTAAGAACTGAAGAGGATAAAATGCAGTATTTCAGCACTGCATCCAAGGAAGAGTACGGGGTACGCTCGCTGCCACCCTGACTGCACCCTTTGAGAACTTCTAGCCACTCCAGTGTGTTTGGCCAACTGAGTCCGCAGGCAAAGCGCTGCGCGAAGGCGAGGGCGCTGGCTGGTTGGTGAAACCTGTCATTCCTTCTGGAAACGCAGCGCCTGCCCAGGTTTTCCCTGGCTCCGAGCAAGCTACACCCCAGGCTTTCTCTCCCTCAGGAAGGCGGTGTCTGCTCGGGCCGCTGCCGCAGGACTGGGTACCAGACCCGCTCGCTCGCTCCAGTACCGCTAGCATCCACGGCGGTACGCGGCAGGGAACCCGAGGGTGGGCCGCCCGGCGGGCTCCACTACTCGCCCTGGTCTCACGGCTGATTTTCTGCATCTCAGAGCTCCGGGTGCCGGCCCGGGGTACATTCTCCACGGATCCCACTCCACTCCCACCCCATCCTCCCACCCTCCCCCCACGCCCCCCACGCAGCTCATCCTCCTCGGGCTGGATCGCTCCCACCGGAAGAGTGCGGAGAAAGGCTCAGCCGCGGTGGGCAGGGCGCGGGTTTTATGACTGCGGATGGCGCAGTCGCCTCCCCTGTAGACCCGCGACAAAGATGTAAGTCCCCCGCCGCGCTCGCCGCTGCTCTGGCCCCGCCCGGGCGCAAAAGACCCTGAAAAGCCTCCAAAGAGGGGTTCGCGCTCATGAGTTTGCAGATGGGCTGGAGGGCTAGGAAGTTCTCTCTGGCGGAAATCGGAGGGTCCCCCACCCCCACCCCAAAGACCAGCGCCTCCCCGGCGCAGGTGGCCCGGCGCGCCCGTACCTTGGTGGCGGGGTCCGCAGCAGCGATGGCGGAGTCCCCGGTGGTGTCTGGCGCCACCTCGGCCGAGGGGCCACCGCCGCTGGTCTCGGGCTCGGCCGGCGTGGAGCTCCCCTCGGGCGGCTGCTCCGGGCTGCGCTGCTCGGTTGAGCTCCCGGCGCCCATGGCTCCTCCGCACTTCTCCCGCGCCCAGCTGCCGGGTTACGCCTTCCACAAGCCGCAGGGACGCGGGCAAGAGCCAAAAGACGCGCGCCCGCGAGGTCCCAAGAGCGCCGTCCTTCGCCACTAGCCTCCTGCGAACGCGCCCAGCCTGCGAATGAAGGAGACGCGCTCGCCGCAAACTCATTAAAAGAAAAGGCGGGGGGGGGGGGGGAGGCCACCTCTTAGCCTCCGCCCCCTCCCCCTGGTTTTTCCCTCGCTTCATCACATGAGCACAGCCCCAGACACGCCTAGCAGCAGCATCTGCCCCCAGGCTGTCGGGACCAGAGGCGCAGCGACGCGCCAGCCCAGGTCCAGGCAGCAGCCCACCCGCCCTCCAGCACCTCCCGTTTCAGGGGGACAACCCAGGGCCCCAGAAGGCAGGAGAGCAGGGGAGCAAGAAGCCTGCCGGGGACACTGGATTCGCTGGGGTTTATTAAATGATGGATCACCCAAGGCAGGAGCTTCTGCTGCAGCCGACTTTTAGCTCGCCCAGGAGCGAGCCCGAGTCCCCACTTGCTTTCCTGCAGCTTGTGTTTAACTCCAAACATTTGTTCCAGCCTCCTCCCCATTAGCAGGAGAAAGCCACGCGCTCCCTGGCTCCTCCTGAGTCCGACCATATTTGGGCACCTCACGTGGCAAGAGCTGGGAACCGAGAGGTTAACGCAGTCAGGCCACGGATGAGGTGGGCCACGCGGCCCCACGCTCTCCTATCCTCCGGAACAAGTGATGTCAGGCGATGCCATCAGCAATACTGGCCGCCCCTTTCCCCCGGGGAACCGGGGAAATGAGGCTGTTACCGGAAATGTGCCTGTCCTGCTTTGAGGGCCTGTGCTGGAGGTTACCCATCCAGGCCGCCTCTGCCCCCCGCGATGCTGAGACATGATAGCATAGATCTGTTCCTTTGCCATCAGCCTTTCTCAAAAGATGAAGACTTTAAATAATATCAACCAAGTGACTGCATCCTTTCCTTTCCGACCCTTGAATATAATATTTGTTATATGAATATGGTAGCCAATCAATAAATATTTGAATTAAATTAAATTTGTAGCTGGATTGCTTGGTGCAAAGCATAAAGGATTTGGGGCTGAAAGACAAAATTTATCCCAGCTGTAACTGGCAACCGAGTGCCCCATTTTTCACAAATACTTGGAATCTCCATTAACAATAAAGAAATCAGCCTGGTAAAGATAGCGAGACCTCGTCTCTACAAAAAATTTAAAATTTAGCCAGGCGCAGTGATGCACCTGTAGTCCCAGCTACACAGGAGGCTGGGGTGGAAGGATGACTTCAGCCCAGGAATTCAAGGCTGCAGTGAGCTATGGCTGTGCCACTGCACTTCATCCTAGTCAACAGAGCAAGATTCTCTTAAAAAAAAGAAAGAAAAAATAACAAAAAGAAGAAACTTTTGGAACGTTGACACTAAATTCCAGATAAATATTGCATACCCAGATTTAGTACAATTTTGTAGAAATGTACTTGGAAGTACAAATGTAATAGAAGCAGTACTTGAGACTAGGATGTTTCACGCCTAATTAATTGCATGCAATCTGATGGTACCCTGAGAACCATAGGTTAGTTACCATCAAATTTATTTTCTGAATTAATATTTTTTTCTTTTTTTGAAAAGATAGGGTTTCACCATGATGGCCAGGCTGGTCTTGGACTCCTGACCTCAAGTGATCCACCCATCTCGGCCTCCCAAAGTGCTAGGATTACAGGCGTGAGCCACTGCGCCCGGCCTCTTTTTTTTTCTTTTTTGAGACAAGGTCTCACTGTGTTGCCCAGGCTGGTCTTGAACTCCTGGGTTCAAGTGATCCTTCTGCCTTGGCCTCCCAAAGTGCTGGGATTACAGGTGTGAGCCATCACTCTGGGCCTGTTTTCTGAATTGATTATTTTTATTTAAAGGACTACTTTGTGTAGTTTCTCCAGAATTTATCCAGTTTCTCCAGAATTTATCCCTTAAGAAACAGTATATTTGCAAAATACTTAGTTTTAGGAATTTATACACATTTCCCCTTTTTTTGACTTAAATTTTGACTACTTAGGAAACATTAGAATTCTTATTCTGTACCAGGCACTGTTGAATGCACTTTGCATAATCATCTTTACAATAACCCCATGGGATAGACAGTATTAATCTCATTTTACCAGTGGTAGGTGGGGTGGGGGGGGAGTAGGCCCAGAGAAATCAAATCGTGTGTCTGAGGTTTCACACCCTGGAGATGGAAGAGCAGGGAGTCCAACTGGCATCTGACTTCAAAGTCTACACTTCACCACTACCCAACACTTCCCTTCCCTTCTCAGTCAACTGTTTTCTCTTCTTAGGGATGTTAGTAAAAGTGGCATTTGGACCTCACTTAGGATTTTAAGAGCAAAAAGCACTATTAAAATCTGTTTGAGGCCAGGTACCGTAGCTCAAGCCTATAATCCCAGCACTTTGGGAATCCTAGGTGGGTGGATCACCTGAGGTCAGGAGTTCAAGATCAACCTGGGCGATACGGTGAAACCCTGTCTCTACTAAAAATACAAAAATTATTGTATTTTTTTTTTTTTTTGTATACACTCCGCCAGGGGTGGTGTTGTATGCCTATAGTCCCAGCTACTTGAGAGGCTGAGGCTGGAGGATCCCTCGAGCTCAGGAGTTCCAGACTACAACCTGGATTACATAGTGAGTCCCTGTCTCAAAAAAAAAAAAAAAAAAAGTGGTTACATTATTAGTTATCTCTAGCAATGACACACTGGGCGTGGTGGCGCGTATCTGTAATTCTAGCTACTTGGGAGGCCAAGGCAGGAGAATCACTTGAACCTGGGAGGTAGAGGTTGCAGTGAGCCGAGATTGTGCTATTGCATTTCAGCCTGGGTGATAGAGTGAAACCCAGTCTCAAAAAAAAAACCTATGCGAAAATGATTAATGTCAGCACATTTGAAAATATTTCAGTAAGTAGCACAATTATCAACATTTTCACATTCTGTGAGATTATATTCACTTGGTTCTTGGGAAATTCTTAGCAAAGCTTTTCATATCCACTAGCCTTTAAATTTTCAGAAAGGATTGCAAGGTCAACAGTGTACAACCTCCATGCTGAGGAAGACATCAGTATCTGCTTAGATTAGCAATTGCTTGCTTTTTGTTTATTTTCCAGGCCATGTAAATGTTCATATTCTTATTTGTAAAAAGTAAAATCATATTTTAGGAGATGTGCACATTTGAGTAGTCTGTCTGAAACAGCTCTGTCATAAGGGAGTATTAAGAATAAGAAATTCACACAAGACATATGTAACTACCTTTGGTTTCTGAACTGACCAAAAATCCCTTCTGTCTTTCTTAAAGACTAGGGAGTTACTCTTTATGTTTCTGTTTGTTTGTTTAAAAAAGTGATTATGGCCAGGCCTGGTGGCTCATACCTAATCCCAGCACTTCGGAAGGTTTAAGTGGGAGGATTGACACCAGGAGTTTAAGACCAGCCTGGGCAACACAGTGAAACTCCCATCTCTACAAAAAAAGAAAAAAAAATTAGCCAGGAGTGGTGGGGTATGCCTATAGTCCCAGCTACTTGAGAGGCTGAGGCTGGAGGATCGCTCGAGCTCAGGAGTTCCAGACTACAGCCTAGATTACATAGTGAGTCCCTGTCTAAAAACAAAAAAAAAGTGGTTACATTATTAGTTATCTCTAGCAATGAAATAGCCCAAGCTTTTGGATATGCCACTTAAGGCTTCAGAATGTTAAAGTTTCTTTCTTTCTTTCTTTTTTTTTTTTTGAGATGGAGTTTCGCTGTTGTTTTCCAGACTGGAGTGCAATGGCTAATCTCGGCTCACCACAACCTCCGCCTCCTGGGTTCAAGCAATTCTCCTGCCTCAGCCTCCAGAGTAGCTGGGACTACAGGCGCGCACCACCATGCCCAGCTAATTTTTGTATTTTTAGTAGAGATGGGGTTTCACCTTGTTGACCAGGATGGTCTCGACCTCTTGACCTCGTGATCCACCCGCCTCGGCCTCCCAAACTGCTGGGATTATAGGCATGAGCCACAGTGCCCAGCCCCTTCTTTTTTTCTTTCTTTCTCTTTTTCTTTCTTTCAGTAAACATTTATCAAGTGCCCATTATGTGCCAAGCACAAAGTTACCACTCTATTTTCCAAGGTTCTAAATCAAGTCACTGAAGTTTTCTTTTCTAGGGCTTCCAAGATGCCTTCAGAACTGCTTGGATTGGCATCAGGGGTGGAGGGGAGGCAGCTGTTCTCTATTTTTCACTTCTCAGTCCAAAGCTGTAGGTTACTTCAGTGTCTCACTGGCAGGTCAATTTTGCTCCAAAATAGCAGGATGCAGGTGTCCCCACACATCCTCTCCCATGGGACAGTCGTTGGTAGAGCTGTTTCCCTGAGAGGGTTAATTCTCTCGTAAAAACAGTTTGAGATTTCTCAAAAACAAATACATGCGGCCTGTGTAGCAGGCTGAACCTGTGCTTCACACACATACTTCTCCAGAAAGACTGGTCACATGAGGCTTAACACTGACATTTAGAGTCATAGTGGAGCGCCTTGTGCATGCACCAAAACATTTTCAAATGTAACATTAAAAGAATTCACAAATGTCAAAGATTTTACAAGTGAGTTCAGACACCCCCTTCAAAGTGCAATAATAATTATAATTATTGGCCAGGCGAGGTGGCTCATGCCAGTAATCCCAGCACTTTGGGAGGCTGAGGCAGGCAGATCATGAGGTCAGGAGTTAGAGACCAGCCTGGCCAAAATGGTGAAACTCTATCTCTACTAAAAAATACAAAAATGAGCCAGGCATGGTGGTGCATGCCTGTAGTCCCAGCTACTTGGGAGGATGAGGCAGGAGAATCGATTGAACCTGGGAGGCGGAAGTTGCAGTGAGCCGAGATCACACCACTGCACTCTAGCCTGGGCAACAGAGTAAGACTCCATCTCAAAAATAATAATAATTATTATTATCATTGTAATTATTACAACAGTTTAAAATCTACACTTAACTCTGCCCTAAAGGTTCATTCTCTAGTTACGAAGCCTTCACTGAGACTGGCAACTCTTGACCTTCACCTTTGAAACTGCTTCTTTCTTAATGATCACTTCTTTGTTTTCCCTGAATAAAAAGCCTACTTCTTCCTGAAGCAATTGTTCCCATAGAGATACGCAGTTATCTAAGAACCTAGTTCCCACTGTCGTATCTTGTACTTGTGTGAATTTGTTATTCTTATTACTCCCTTATCGCAGAGCTGCTTCAGACAGAATAGAGTATGTGAATGTGCACGTTTGTGTGTGTGTGTGTGTGTGTGTGTGTGTGTGTTTTGAGACGGAGTTTCTCTCTTGTTACCCAGGCTGGAGTGCAATGGTGCAATCTCGGCTCACCTCAACCTCCGCCCCCTGGGTTCAGGCAATTCTCCTGCCTCAGCCTCCTGAGTAGCTGGGATTACAGGCACACGCCACCGTGCCCAGCTAATTTTTTGTATTTTTAGTAGAGACAGGGTTTCACCATGTTGACCAAGATGGTCTCGATCTCTTGATCTCATGACCCACCTGCCTTGGCCTCCCGAAGTGCTGGGATTACAGGCTTGAGCCACCGCGCCCGGCGCATGGTCTTAAAATATGATTTTACTTTTTACAAATAAGAATATGAACATTTACACGGCCTGGAAAATAAACAAATAACCAATAATAATGTTATTATCCTCTTGAGAATTCTATGGAAGAAACTGAGTAGATCATTTGAATTTTACTTTTTATGTGAGAATTTGAAACTGATTATTTCAAAGTGTTAATTATAATTTGCTAATTATAAACTAGAAGGATTAACAGTTTTATTCAATTCATAAGTAATAATCTAAAATTCATATAGAAGGTACAGAAAATGTTCAATTTACAGATGAAGTTTAAAGCTCAGCCATGGCTGGGCGTGGTAGCTCACGCCTGTAATCCCAGCACTTCCGGAAGCTGAGGCAGGAGAATCACTTGAACCTGAAAGGCAGAGCTTGCGGTGAGCTGAAATAGCATCATTGCACTCCAGCCTGGACAACAAGAAGAGCAATATTCCATCTCAAAAAAAAAAAAAAAAAAAAACTTCAGCCGTTTATAGATATACATCACATATATAGAGGCCAATGCTTGTAACTCTTACGGAATTTATTGCTTTGGAGTTAAGTATAAAGCCAGCTGTTTGGATCTCAGTTTCATTTACCAAGGTTTAAGATTGGCTTCTGACTCAAATTCAGGGTTAAAGTAACAAAGAAGGGACTGGAACCAAGATAGAGTAAATGATGTGTCCAATATGGAGAGAGAAGTTCTCAGGATGCATTGCTGGAAGGTACCAGAAGGTATGTGGAAGGTATCTACATTCCAGGGTAGATCAAGTTGCTGTAATCCTCACAATGTCAAATCGCTTCTACAAAGGACCCTATAAGCTTCCAACATTTAAAAATACGTATTTTCACATATTGATTCAATAAACTTTCACTGAATTGAATGCCAGGCAAAATGCAGAGGACTTTTCAAAGTTGGAGACTTTGGTTTAATAAGTCAACATTACTTCCTCAAAACAAAGCTATTATACAATATGTTATACGATGTGAACTGTAGATTTTGTGTTCCTCTACCAACTTAAATTCCTTTGTGGCAGGGCATGGTGGCTCACGCCTTTAATCCCAGCACTTTAGGAGGCCAAGGCAGACAGATCATCTGAGGTCAGTAGTTTGAGACCAGCCTGGTTAAATGGTGAAACTCTGTCTCTACTTAAAATAAAAATACAAAAATTAGCTGGTTGTAGTGGCAGGTGCCTGTAATCCCAGCTACTCTGGAGGCTGAGGCAGGAGAATTGATTGCACCCAGGAGACGGAGGTTGCAGTGAGCCGAGATCACGCCACTGCACTGCAGCCTGGGCAACAGAGTGAGACTATGTCTCAAAAAAAAAATAAAAAAAAAAATCAGGCTGTGAATTGGTAAACACCTCAACTAGGAACACACAGAGGAAAGGTAGATAACCTTGCTAATATTTATTTTGTATTCCTTTAAGTTGGCTTGCTAATACTTTTAAAATCATCTTATAACAACAGTAATAAACCTATATAAATTTGCCCAAATGATTTTTGGCAAAAGTGCAAAAATAGTCGCATGGAGACGTCACTAGCAAAATAAATAAATACATACATACATACATACATACATACATTTTAAAAAAAGACAAAGCTGCAAGAGTAATTCAATGGTGGGTGACAGCCTTTCAACAATTGGTGCTGAAGCAACTGGACATTCATAGGCAAAAAGTTAACCTTGACTTATGTCACACACCTGATAAAATAATTAACTAAAAATGGACACAGACTGAGATGTAAAACATAAAGCTGTAAAACTTTTAGAAAAGACATGGGAGAAAAATCTTAGGGAGCTAAAGCTAAGCAGGAGAGTTCTTAGACTTGATACGAAAAGCAAGATCCATAAGACGAAAAACTCTAAGCTGGACTTCACCCAAATTTAAAACTTTTGTCCTACGTAAGACACAGTTGAGAAGATGAAAAAAAAAGCTACAGATTGGGAGAAAATGTTTGCAAACCACATCTCCCACAAGGGACTAGTATCTAAATACAGAAAGTATTCTTAAAATTCAGCAGCAAAAAAACAAGGAAACAAACAGAAAATCAACAAGAACACAGGCAAAAGACTCAAAGCAACATTTTATCAAAGAGGATCTACAGATGGCAAATAAACAAATGAAAATGTGTGCAATTTGGAAAAAGCAAATTAAAACCTCAATGAGATAGCACTACACATTGATCAGGGTGGCTAAAATGAAAAAAAATAGTGACAACACCAAATTCTGGTGACGTTGCAGAGAAACTGGATCACTCATACGTTGCTGGTGAGACTAATGTGGCAGTCACGCTGGAAGACAGTTTGGCAGCTTCCTTTTTTATTTTTGAAACTGAGTCTCACTGTATAACCCAGGCTGGCATGCGGTGGCAAGATCTCGGCTCACAGCAACCTCCGCCTCCTGGTTTCAAGCCATTCTCCTCCCTCAGCCTCCCAAGTAGCTGGGATTACAGGCACAAGCCACGCCCAGTTAATTGTATTTTTAGTAGAGACGAGGTTTCACCACATTGGCTGGGCTGGTCTCAAACTCTTGACCTCGTGATCTGCTCGCCTCAGCCTCCCAAAGTGCTGGAATTACAGGCATTAGCCACTGCATCTGGCTGTCATCTTCTTAAAAAAACTAAACAAGCCAAAAAAGAAAAAGAAACATACAACAACCATACCAACTTTGCAGTCACACCCCTGGAGCTTCACATAACAACTGATACATGCGTGTTTATAGAAACTTTACTTGAAATAGCCCCAAAATGAAAAACTTAGATGTCCTTCAACATTTTGGTTAAACAAACTGATCTGCCATACCATGAAATACTAGTCAGCAATAAAAAGAAACAAACTGACCGGGCGCAGTGGCTCATGCCTGTAATCCCAGCACTTTGGGAGGCCGAGGCGGGCGAATCACAAGGTCAGGAGATTGAGACCATCCTGGCTAGAGATGGTGAAACCCCGTCTCTACTGAAAATACAACAACAACAACAACAACAAATTAGCCAGGTGTGGTGGTATGTGCCTGTAGTCCCAGCTACTAGGGAGTCTGAGGCAGAAGAATCACTTGAACGTGGGAGGCAGAAGAATCACTTGAACGTGGGAGGCAGAGGTCACAGTGAGCCAAGATTGCGCCACTCTGTCTCAAAACAAAAACAAAAACAAAAACGGAAACAAACTGTTAATACATGCAACATCCTGCATGAATCTCCAGAGAATTCTGCTGAAAGAAACCTACCAATCCCCAAAGGTTACATACACATGATCCCATTTATATGACAGTCTTCAAATGGCAAAATTCCAGAAATGAAGAGGTCAGTGGTAGCGAAGGGTTAAGGAAGGTAGAGGGTGGAGAGAACTGGGTGTTGCTGTAAGAATGCAACAAGAGAAATTTTTGTGGGATGGGAATGTTCTGTTCCTTGACTGTATCAATGTCAGTATCTTGGTGGTGATATTGTGCTCTATTTTTGCAAGATGTTACTATAGGGGAAAACTGGTGAAGGGTATACAGGATCTTTCTGTATTACTTCTCACAACCTATACTAATTCACAATTAACTCAAAATGAAAGTTTTAATTTCTAAACAAGAATGATTTTAATTTATAAATAATATGTATTTTCAGATGGGCCAAAATAAAGGTCCAAAAGGTATCTACCCATTTATATTCAACTTACAGCCTCCTTCACTTTCCAGTGTCTTTGAAATACGCTTTTAATATTAAAATAAGACGAGATAGAGATCAACGCAGTATTAATAGGTGGGTATTTTGTTTGCTTGTAAGCTTTTTAACTCTGAAACAGTCAGACTTGATAAAACACAGGAACAAGAGATTTCCTGACTCTGCATTGCTTTCTACAAAGCTCCTTTCCCTCCTTGGCTGCATCTTGCCAATGAAGAAGTAGGGGACACACCTATACTCTTCCTGGCCAATATCATTTCCAAACGCTCCTGCAAGGGTCTCTCACCTCTCTGTTTCCCTCATCACTAACGTGTAGCATGGCTCTAGTTTGTAAAATGCATGCTGGAATCTAATGGATCAAGAAGATGTGTCCAGAGTCAGATAAAGCAAAAAAGGACTGGGTGAGGTGACTCACACCTGTAATCCCAGCACTTTGGGAGGCCGAGATGGGTGAACCACCTCAGATGAGGAGTTTGAGACCAGCCTGACCAACATGGTGAAACCCTGTCTCTACTAAAAATACAAAAATTAGCTGGGCATGGTGGCACACAGCTGTAGTCCCAGCTACTCAGGAGACCGGAGCAGGAGAATCACTTGAAGCCTGGATGCAGAGGTTGCAGTGACCTGAGATCGCGCCGTGCCACTGCCCTCCAGCCTGAACAACAAGAGTGAGACTCCATCTCAGAAAAAAAAAAAAGGAAAGAGCCAGTCACGGTGGCTCACACCTGTAATTCCAGCACTTTGGGAGGCTGAGGTGGATGGATCACCTGAGGTCAAGAGTTTGAGACCAACCTGACTAGCATGGAGAAATCCCATCTTAAAAAGAAAAAAGAGAAGAGGGCACTTTGGGGTTTTAAATGTTCATTTTCCAAAGTAAATTTAAATTGAACAAAATTGAACGTAGTTCATACTTTCCAAATTTAGAAAATTCGTATCATTCATGTGGCCTATATTTAATAACAACTATTATATATTCACTTGCCTATAAACATCTGCAACATTCAAGGTAATGCAGCAAGACACTCTCCAAGATTAACACATAAAAAGTAAACTTTTTTTTCTTTTTAGAGATGGGGTCTCACTTTGTTGCCCAGGCTGGTCTTGAACTCCTGGGCTCAGGCAATCCTCCTGCCTCAGCCTCCTAATATAAACATTTTATAATTATATTTTTAAAACCTTCAATAATGCTTAAAGCTCTCAGCACATAGTGTTCACCAATATTAAAAGATATTTTTTTTCTCTTTCTTTTTTAGAGGCAAGGTCTCGCTGGGTCCCACCCAGGCTGGAGTGCAGTGGTGTGATCACAGCTCATTGCAGCCTTGACTTCCTAGGCTCAAGTGATCCTTCCCCCTCAGCCTCCTGAGTAGACGAGACTACAGGTGTGCACCCTCATGCCCAGCTAACTTTTTTCATTTTGTAGAGACAGGGTCTCCCTATGTTGCCTAGGCTGGTCTCAAAATCCTGGCCTCAAGCAATCATCTCACCTCAGCCTCTCAAAGCACAGGGATTAGAGGCATAAGCCACCGTACCCGACCAGAAGCTGATTTTTTTTTTTTTTTTTTTTTGAGATGGTGTCTCGCTCTGCTGCCCAACCTGGAGTACAGTGGTATGAGCTCAGCTCACTGAAACCTCCGCCTCCCAGGTTTAGGCAATTCCCCTGTCTCAGCCGCCTGAGCAGCTGGAATTACAGGTGCACACCATCAAGCCCGGCTATTTTTTGTATTTTTAGTAGAGATGGGGGTTTCACCATGTTGGCCAGGCTGGTCTCGAACTCCTGACCTCAAGTGATCTGCCTGCCCCTGCCTCCCAAAGTGCTGGGATTACAGGTGTGAGCGACCGTGCCTGGCCCAGAAGCTGATTTTTTAGCAGAATGAGACTCGGGTGCTGACAGTGGAGCTAGTCCTAGCCCCAGAAATGCCTACACGGGAAGAGTTTTGATTTCCAACACTTCATTTGTTTCAAGTAAAATGGTTTCCAGACACTTTGGAGATATATAGAGAATTCCATCTTGGCTCCTCACCCATGTAATGGTATGCCTAAATTTGGTGTCAGGGAGAAGAGGTAAGGGGACATAAAATGTTTCTGTAAACCTCTCCTCCAGGCTTTCAGAGATTTAAGAGCTTTCGGTATCTCATTCTCCAGTCTAGGAAGGAAGATACTGCTAACTTTCTCCACTCATGGTAAGAACTGGCTGAAAAAGCTGATTCGCCATTCTTCCCTGTCTTCATGGTTTCTTTGAGATCTCTGAGATGGGCTTGTTTTGAAAAAACTAGCTATTAAATTGAAGAATAATTTCTCCCTTTCTAACACTGTTTTTCTTAGTACAAGTTGCAAAAGCAACTTCCTTTATTTATTTTATTTTAGAGACAGAGTCTTGCTCTGTCACCCAGACTAGAGTGCAATGGCACGTGTATGGCTCACTGCAGCCTCAACATCCTGGGCTCAATTGATCCTCCTGCCTCAGCCTCCCCAGTAGCTGGGACTACAGTCATGTGCCATCATACCATGCCCAGCTAGTTTTTGGTATTTTTTGTAGAGACAGAGTTTCACACATTGTCCAGGCTGGTCTCAAATTCCTGGGCTCAAGGGATCTGCCCACCTTAGCTTCCCAAAGTACTAGGATTACAGGCCTCAGCCACTGAGGTTGGCCTAGAGCAACTTTAAATATGTTGTCATCCAAAGACTCAATACCATGTAGATAATTAAACAGGAGTCTGTTCCTTCTCACCGAAGCCATAGTTGGGATTCCGGACATTGTTTGGAGTAGGTAAAAATGTTTGGACTTGGCTCTCATTTGAGTCGGTCCTTCCTGATCTGATTTGAAGTCCTGTATCTGCCCCTCCCTTTCCAGACACCCACTCCCACTCCCTTCTCATTCTCCACCATTCCTCTGCAGCCTGGGGAATCTCAGGATAATGGAGGCAGTTTGCTGTGGAGAAACTTGCTTCAGGGCTTCCTCGGTCTTCCTGAGCCTCTAGCAGCCTAAGTCATGTGTGTTGGAATCCCTAGATCCTTGAAGAAACTGGCACAATTATTCATCCCTTTGTGGGGTGCGGGTGAGGGTGTTAGAGAGCAGGAGGAGGCTGCCTGGGACAGGGCCCAGGGACAATGCAGTGACTCTCCTGATAACTTGGACGTATTTTAAACCAATGCCTTGTCTTTTTTGTTTTGTTTGTTTTGGTGGGACTGTGGGTTGACTACAAAATAGGAAAACTAAACAATGTGATTTAAACCAGATAGGGTGGTGCATGCCTGCAGTAGTCCTAGCTACTCAGGGGCTGAGGCAGGAGGATTGCTTAAGCCCTGGAGTTCAAGACCAGCCTGAGTAGCATTGTCACCGAGAGAAGTCCCGATCCAGACCCCAAGAGAGGATTCTTGCACCTTGCACAAGGGAGAATTTGGGCGAGTTGGAAAGCAAAAGCAAGTTTATGAGGAAAGTAAAGGAATTAAAGAATGGCTACTCCACAGGCAGAGCAGCCTCATGGGCCACTCATATGTTATGTCTTGATTACATGCTAAACAAGGGGTGGATTATTCATGTGCTTTCTGGGAAAGGAGTGGGCAATTCTAGGAACTGAGGGTTCCTCCCCTTTTAGACCATATAGGGTAACTTCCTGACTTGGCCATGGCATTTTTAAGCTGCCCTGGTGCTGGTGGGAGTGTCTCTTAGCATGCTAATGCATTATAATTAATGTATAATGAACAGTGAGGATGACCAGAGGTCACTTTCATGCCATCTTGGATTTGGCGGGTTTTGGCCAGCTTCTTTACCACAACTGTTTTATTAGCAAGGTTTTTGTGACCTGTACCTGGTGCCGACCTCCTGTCTCATCCTTTGACTTAGAGTGCCTACCTCCTGGCAGTGCAGCCCAGTAGAGCTCAGCCTTCTTTTACCTAGCCCTTATTCAAATTGGAATTGCTCCGGTTCAAATAAGCATGGTGAAATCCTGTCTCTACAACAACTACAACAAAAATTAGCTGGAGGTAGTGGTAGTCCCAGCTACTGGGGAGGCTGATGTGAGAGGATCCCTTGAGCCTGGGAGGTTGAAGCTGCAGTGAGCCATGACTGCACCACTGCACTACAGTCTGACTAGCAGAGGGCAACCCTGTCTTTTTTTTTTTTTTTTTTTTTTGAGACAGAGTTTCGCTCTTGTTACCCAGGCTGGAGTGCAATGGTGCGATCTCGGCTCACCGCAACCTCCACCTCCCGGGTTCAGGCAATTCTCCTGCCTCAGCCTCCTGAGTAGCTGGAATTACAGGCACGCGTCACCATGCCCAGCTAATTTTTTTGTATTTTTAGTAGAGACGGGGTTTCACCATGTTGACCAGGATGGTCTCGATCTGTTGACCTCGTGATCCACCCGCCTCGGCCTCCCAAAGTGCTGGGATTACAGGCTTGAGCCACCGCGCCCGGCCCCAACCCTGTCTTAAAAAACGAAAAACAAACAAAAAAACCCCAGCAAAACAAACAGAAACAATAACAACTATGAATAACCAACATTAAACAATGTGATCTCTTTCAGTGCTCATTTTGGAATCAAAAACTTCCACCAATTCAAAGTGAGAGTTTTGTCTGTGAAGCAGTAGCTGGTGAGAGAGAGATGAGATAGTTTAACAGGACAGACTTAGCCACCTGGGGAACTTATTTTCTAGAGGACAAATTGATGAAAACAATAGGAATTACAACCCATTAATCTGTCCTTAGGACCTAGAAAATGAGAAAAATTATCTTGAAAATAATCATGGGTCGGCCGGGCGTGGTGGCTCATGCCTGTAATCCAAGCACTTTGGAGGCCAAGGCGGGCAGATCACCTAAGGTCGGGAGTTCAAGACCAGCCTGATCAACATGGTGAAACCCCGTCTTAAAAAAAAAAAAAGTGATCGTGGGTACGATCATTCAAGCATCCTTAGTTCAGATTGTCTCTTCTAGTTGCACTCTAAACCTAAAATGATTTTCCACGAATGCGAGAATTCTGAGACTGAGATTCTCTGGAATTTTCCATGAGCAGCAATTCTAAGTAACAACAAAGGTGTTGCACACGGGGCCACACGCAGCCAGCAGGCTTTCAGAGGACTCTTGAGGTGGAAATGAAAACAGGTAACTTCCATTTATATGTATCTCATCTCATCCTATTTTAATTACTAATTTGAGTATAGTCTACACCAGGTAAGATGGTTGGGTCAATGAATGGCCACATATATAATGGCGGTCCCATAAGATTATAACGCAGCTGAGAAATTCTGATTGCCTGGTGATGTAGGAGCCACTGTAACACATCACTCATGTGTCCGTGGTGATGCTGGTGTAAACACACCTACTGTGCTGCCAGTCATGTAAAGGTCTAGTACAGGCCGGGCACGGTGGCTCATGTCTGTAATCCTAGCACTTTGGGAGGCTGAAGTAGGCGGACCATTGAGCTCAGGAGTTCAAGACCAGCCTGGGCAACATGGCAAAACCATCTCTACCAAAAATACAAAAATTAGCTGGGTGTGGTGGTACATGACTGTGGTCCCAGCTACTCAGGAAGCTGATGAGGTGGGAGGATTGTTTGAGGCTGGCAGGTGGAGGTTGCAGTGAGTTGAGATTGTGCCACTGCACTCCAGCCTGATTGACAGAATGAGACCCAATCTCAAGAAAAATAAAAAAACAAAGAAACAAAAGTCTAATACGATTATTATACAGAACATAATACTGGAGTGATAATAAATGACTATGTTACTAATTTATGTATTTACTATACTTTTGATTATTATTTTAGAGCATACTCCTTCTACTTATTAGAAAACAGAAGTTAACTGTAAAATAGTCTGTGGCAGGTCAAGGCAGGACCTTCTGTTACTGGTGGAGGGTGTCCAGGTTCTTGGCGTCTTGAACAAAGAATCGGACAAAATGCACAAAGCAAGGAAAGAATGAAGCAAAGCTCAGGTGCCCAGTTACAGAATTTTCTACAGAAATACCCTCTAGAGGTTTCCCATTGGTTACTTGGTGTCCACCCTATGTAAATGAAGTAGTGACCCACAATCAGTCTGATTTGTTGTCGAAGGGGACTGATTAGAGGCTGAAACAAAGTTATAAAGTTATACCCTATGCAAATGTCTGATTGGTTGCAGAAAGTGACCAATCAGAGGCTGAAATTAAGTTACAAAGTTATACTCCTATGCAAATGAAGTCTTGGCCCACAACCAGCCTGACTGGTTGCAGGAGGGGACCAATCAGAGGTACTTTCAAGTTTTAATCTGCCTTGCAGAAAAAGCAGGGGCTGGGTTTGCCTCTGGTCCTTTTGTTGCTTAGGTGTGGAAAGTTGGGGTTTTCCTTTTGATTTAGTTCTAGGAAGTCAGCATGAGTCAGCCTCAGGTTCCCTGCCTGTAGATCCTATTCTCCTGCCTCACTTCAGGAGGTACCCAGAAGAAGAATGCATTGTCATCATAGGAGATGACAGCTCTGTGTCTGTTATTGTCCCTGAAGACTGTCCAGTGGGACAAGATGTGGAGGTGGAAGACAGTGAAATTGATGATCCTGACCCTGTGTAGGTTTAGTGTGTGTGTGTGTGTGTGTGTGTGTGTGTGTGTGTGTTTTTAACTAAAAGTTTAAAAAGTAAAAAAAAAAAAATTAAAAATAGAAAAAAAGCTTATAGAATAAGAATCTAAAGAGGAATATATAATCCCAGCATTTTGGGAGGCTGAGGTGGGTCAATCACTTGAGGTCAAGATATCGTGACCAGCCTGACCAACATGGCGAAACCCTCTAGAGGTTTCACCTAAAATACAAAAAATACAAAATGTTTTGTCTCTACCTAAAAATACAAAAATTAATCAGTTGTGGTGGCACATGCCTGTAGTCCCAGCTACTCGGGAGGCTGAGGCGGGTCAATCACTTGAGGTCAAGATATCGTGACCAGCCTGACCAACATGGCGAAACTCTCTAGAGGTTTCACCTAAAATACAAAAAATACAAAATGTTTTGTCTCTACCTAAAAATACAAAAATTAATCAGTTGTGGTGGCACATGCCTGTAGTCACAGCTACTCGGGAGGCTGAGGCAGGAGAATTGCTTGAACCTGGGAGGTGGAGGTTGCAGTGAGTTAAGATCACTGCGCTCCAGTGTGGGTGACAGAATGAGACTCTGTCTCAAAAAAAAAAAGAAGAAGAAGAAAGGACATAAAGAAAATATACAACTGTACAATGTGTTTGTGTTTTAAGCTATGTGTCATTACAAAAGAGCCAAAAAGAAGTTTTTAAAAATTAAAAATTTTATGAAGTAACAGTTCCAGTAAGCTAAGGTTAATTTATTATGGAGGGAAGAAAAATATTTTTAAATAAATGTATTGTAGCCTCGGTGTACAGTGTTTGCAGATTCTAGTGTACAGTAATGTCCTAGACCTTCACATTCACTCACCACTCACTCACTGACTCACCCAGAGCAGCTCTCAGTCCTGAAAGTTCCATTCAAGGTAAGTGCCTTGTACAGATGTATCATTTTTTACGTTTTATGCATATTTTTAGTCTATCTTTTCTATGTTTAGATATGTTTAAATACACACGTACTTCCCACTGTGTTACAAGTGCCTACAGTATTCAGTGTCATCGCATGCTGTACAGGTTTGTAGCCTAAGAGCAATAGGCTATAGTAGGGTATACTGCATAGCCTCGGTGTGTAGCAGACTGTAGAATCCAGGCTTGCATGTGTGTACGCTCTGATGCTCGCACAATGATAAAACTGCATGACAATGCATTTCTCAGAGTGTATCCCCATTGTTAAGCAGTGTATGGCTGTATATGATATGCAAAATATATTAGTGCTATAGAAATGTAAGTATAGTCTTTATTTATTTATTTAAAGATGGGGTTTCACCATGTTGGTCAGGCTGGTCTTGAACTCCTGACCTCAGGTGATCTACCCGCCTTGGCCTACAAAGTTCTTGGATTACAGGCATGAGCCACTACGACCGGCCAGGTATAGTCTTTATAAATAAATATAGATATGCCTATTGGATCTGAGTGCTCAAATTTATTTTTAAGTTTGTTTTGAGATGGGGTCTCGCTCTGTCACCCAGGCTAGAGTGTGGTGGCATAGTCATGGCTCACTGCAGCCTCCACTGCCTGGGCTTAAGCTATCCTCCCACCTCAGCCTCCTGAGTAGCTGAGATCACAAGTGTGCCCCACCATGCCTATTTAATATTTTTGTATTTTCAGTAGAGACAGGGGTTTCACCATATTGCCCAGGCTGATCTCAAACTCCTGAACTTGGAGGCCTGCCTCAGCCTCCCAAAGTGCTGGTATTACAGGTGTGAGCCACTGCTTCCAATCAATATTTAAAAATTTATGGTGTATACAGTCAAAAGGACTAGAAACTACTTTGCTAAAGGAAAAGAATATCAGTCCGTAGAAAAGGTCTTGTGCCTCATGCCTGTAATCCCAGCACTTTAGGAGACTAAGGCGGGTGGATCCTTGAGCCCGCAAGTTCCAGACCAGCCTGGGTAACGTGGCAAAACCCCATCTTTACCCTCTACAAATAGAAAAAATTAGCCAGGCCTGGTGGTGTGCACCTGTAGTCCCAGCTACTAGAGAGGCTGAGGCAGGAGGATTACCTGAGCCTGTGGAGGTAGAGGCTTCAGTGAGTCCTCATGGTGTCACTGTATTCCAGCCTGGGTGACAGAGTGAGACCCTGTCTCAAAAAAAAAAAAAAAAAAGGGGGGGGTCAGGCGTGGCAGCTCATGCTTGTAATCCCAGCACTTTGGGAGGCGGGCAGATCACGAGATCAGGAGTTCAAGACCAACCTGGCCAACGTGGTGAAACCCCATCTCTACTAAAAATACAAAAATTAGCCAAGTGTGGTGGTGCATGCCTGTAATCCCAGCTATTTGGGAGGCTGAGGCAGGAGAATCACTTGAACCCAGGAGGCAAAGGGTCAACATGGAGAAACCCCGTCTCTACTAAAAATACAAAATTAGCTGGGTATGGTGGTGCATGTCTGTAATCTTAGCTACTTGGGAGGCTGGGGCAGGAGAATTGCTTGAATTTGGGAGGCAGAGGTTGCGGTGAGCCAGGATCATGCCATTGCACTCCGGCCTGGGCAACAAGAGCAAAACTCCATCTCAAAAAAAAAAAAAGTAATTGTGGGATTGGACCATGAATTTTAAATTATTGTAACTAGTCCCAAACACATATTTATTAATCAAAATAGGAACCATTACAATCAACACATTTTTGTCAACGAGAAATAAGTTTGTTTATTCCTGTAGCATAAAAGTCTGTGCTTTGGGATTCAGTGAACTCTTGGAAACCATTTTCTGCACCCTGTTGGTTATGGAAGCGTCTTCCTTGCAAATATTTGTTGAGATGCTTGGTAGTCAATTGGTGAGAGGTCAGGTGAATATGATGGATGAGGCAAAACGTTATAGCCCGATTAGTTCAACTTTTGAAGCATTGCTTTTGTGACGTGCAGTCCTGCGTTGCTGTGGAGAAGAACTGGGCCCTTTCGGTGGACCAATGCCGGCTGCAGGCATTGCAGTTTTGGGTGCATCTCATTATTTGCTGAGCATTCTTCTCAGATGTCATGGTGTCTCCAGGATTCAGAAAGCTGCAGTGGGTCAGACCAGCAGCAGATCACCAAACAGCAATCAGGACGTTTTTAGTGAAAGTCTGGCTTTGGGAAATGCTTTGGAGTTTCTTCTCAGTCCAACCACTGAGCTGGTTGTTGTATAAAATCCACTTTTCGTCTCACGTCACAATCTGATCGAGAAATGGTTCGTTGTTGTTGTGTAGAATGAGAGAAGATGGCACTTCAAAATGATGATTTTTTAAATTTTTCGCTCAGCTCATGAGGCACTCACTTATCAAGCTTTTTCACCTTTCCAATTTGCTTCAAATGCTGAATGACCATAGAATGGTTGACGGTGAGTTCTTTGGTAACTTCTCGTATAGTTTTAAGAGGATCAGCTTTCAGGATTGCTCTCAATTGGTCGTTTTCAGCTTCCATTGGCCAGCCACCACCCTCCTGATCTTCAAGGATCTCATCTCCTTTGCAAAACTTCTTGAGCCAACACTGCACTATATATTTCTTAGCAGCTCCTGGGCCAAATGCATTGTTGATGATGCGAGTTGTCTCTGCTGCTTAAACCTATTTTGAACTCGAATTTTTTTCTTGTCTAACATTTTTTTTTTTTTTTTTTGAGATGGAGTCTTATTCTATCACCCAGGTTGGAGTGCAGCGGTGCAATCTCAGCCCACTGCAACCTCCACCTCCCAGGTTCAAGTGATTCTCCTGCCTCGGCCTCCCAAGTAGCTGCGACTATAGGTGCCACCACACCCAGCTAATTTTTGTATTTTTATTAGAGACAGGGTTTCGCCATGTTGGCCAGGCTGGTCTTGAACGCCTGACCTCAGGTTATCTAACCACCTGAGCCTCCCAAAGTGCTGGGATTACAGGCGTGAGCCATCGTGCCTGGCCAATTGTCTAATATAATTTCCATAGTCTAAAATAAGTATTATATGAAGAGCAAGTAATAAGTCAGTAGCAAAAAAACATAAAGTGAGAAATGCACGTTAAAATGATGTATAAGATAACCACATTTATTTAAGAATGTTTTCTAATATTCAAGTGTAAATTTCAACAAAAAAACTGCAATTACTTCTGCATCAACCTAATAAAATGGTTTATCCACTATGGAAAACAGTATGGCAAAAAAATAAAAATAGAATTGTCATATGATGCAGTAATTTCACTTCTGGGTATATATCCATAAGAACTGAAAGCAAGGGCTGGATAACCATGTTCATAGAAGGATTATTCGCAATAGCCAAGAGGTGGAAGCAACCCAAGTGTCACGGATGGATGGATGGAGGACAAAATGTGGTAGATGCAGACAATAGATTATTATTCAGCCTTAAAAGGAAGAAAAATCCTGAAACCTGCTACAACCTTGAGGACATTATGCTAAGTAAAGTAAGAAAATAACACACACAGATTCCACTTACGTAAAGTGTCTAGAGTAGTCAAATTCTTAGACACAGATTGATGGTTGCCAGGGGCTTAGAGAAATGAGGAGTTGTTTAATAGGTGCAGAGTTTTGATTTTGCAAGATGAAAAAGTTCTGGGCTGGGCGCGGTGGCTCACACCTGTAATCTCAGCTCTTTGGGAGGCTGAGGTGGGTGGATTGTCTGAGCTCAGGAGCTCAAGACCAGCCTGTGCAACATGGTGAAACTCCATTTATTTATTTATTTTTAATTTAAAAAAAAGAAGTCCTAGAGGTTGGCTGCACAATGTACTTGACACCACTGACCTATACTGGCTGAAATGGTTTAAGATGATACCTTTTGTGTTATACATTTTGTTACCACAACTAAAAATTAAAAAAAAAAAATTAACCAAAAGACTTTGCTCAGTGACCAAAGAGATTGCTCTGCTTTTACAATCCAGATTCTTGAAAGAACAGTCTATACAGAACTAGTTTTTCACTTCTGTCTCATTCCCCCGTGCTCTGCCATATGGCGTCTGTGCCCGCCACTCCAGCAGGCTGCTGTTTGCCCCGGCTGCCACCTACGGAGAACATGTCTCAGCCTCCATCTTTGTTCGTACTCGGCCGCATTTGACGCCGTTGACCACTTCCTTTGGGAAATCTCTTCTTCCCGGTTTTGTCTCTCTCTAAGCCACCGCCCTTTGTACTGTTTTGCAGACTTATTTTTTATTTTTTGTTAATGTGGCTCTTCCTCAAGACCCCATCCTAGGCCCTCTCCTCTCTCTCATTCTCTATCTCCTTCTTCTTCTTCTTTTTTTTTTTTTTTTAGATGGAGTCTTGCTTTGTCCCCCAGGTTGGAGTGAAGTTGTGAGAAATCGGCTCACTGCAAACTCCGCCTCCCGGGCTCAAGAGATTCTCCTGCTACAGCCTTCTGAGTAGCTGTGATTACAGGCATGCACCACCATGCCCAGCTAATTTTTTTATATTTTTAGCAGAGACAGGGTTTTGTCATGTTGTCCAGGCTGGTCTCAAACTCATGACCTCAAGTGATCCACCTGCTTTGGCCTCCCAAAGTTCTGGGATTACAGGCGTGAGCCGCTGGCGCCTGGCTGCCTATCTCCTTCTTAAGTGAACTCCGCCCCTTTTACAACTTTAGCAGGGTTTGGGAGGAAAAACTTTTCTTCTACCCTCTTAAATTATTGAGGTCTGTGAGTTAAACTGACAAAAGACAGATCTGCAAGAGAAAAGACAGGTTTGTATTCACATATGTATGGGAGTGCACAGAAAAATGTGACCCAAGAAGGTGCTTAGAATTGGAGGCTTACATATTCCCTTAATAGAAGGAGGGAGGAGGGTTAGGGATACTTATAAAAAAAACCTATGACTCTTAGGAAACATAAAGATAAAGCCCTTAGAAGACTAGATGTAAGATAAGCTCCTCTCTTTGGGTGTGGTGCCGCTCATTTTGCAACAATGTCTCTTTGGGTGTGGTGCCGACACCCCTTCTCTGTTCTAGGGTAGGGAATTTAGAGCCTCTGCTTTTAGGCAGGCAAAGGAGTTTGGAAAAAAATCTATTCTCAAACAGCTTCAGTTCAAAATCGTCTTTATTTGCCGCAGTGGCAAAATCTGGACCCTTCTAGCCACTTACTTGGTAAGAATGCCCAAAAGTGTACCTTAGCCCAGTCTCTTTTCTGTGATCCAGAACAGACTATCCAATTGCCTTAGCACACATCAAGAAAACATCAAAATGCATTCGCCTCCTTTTCCTATAAACCTAATTTTGCTCTCTCTCTCTCTCTCTTTTTTTTTTTTTTTTTTGAGATTGAGTCTCACACTGCCACCCGGGCTGGTGTGCAGTGGTATGATCTCGGCTCACTGCAACCTCTGCCTCCATGGTTCAAGTGATTCTCCTGCCTCAGCCTCCTGAGTAGCTGAGATTACAGGCACCTGTCACCACACCTAGCTAATTTTTTGTATTTTTAGTAGAGATGGGTTTTGCCATGTTGGCCAGGCTGGTCTCAAACTCCTGACCTCGTGATTCGTCTGCCTTGGCCTCCCAAATTGCTGGGGTTACAGGCGTGAGCCATCGCGCCTGGCCCCTAATTTTTCTCTGGTAATTCGTATCATGCTAGTTCATCAAGTTAGAAAACATCAAGTCAGGCCAAATTTCACATCTCCCTTATCAAGTAATAAAACCTGATGAATCCTGCTCTTGAGAGCTTTTGGTACTTGTCCCCTCCCTCTGTTGTCATTGCTGCAGACAGTAAGCATTAGTCCCTTACAATCTCCCCTTTATTATATTGTCCTAATTTACATTCCAGCACAGATGTCCAGTGTGACATGTGTATGTTTGTGCAAGCTGACTTCAGTCTACATTCTAGGAGCTGTTGGATAACATTTCAAAGATGCTGATCATAATATTTTTCAGCCTTTAAAAAGAATACAATTCTAATACAGGTTACAACCTAGATGAAGCTTGAAAGCACACTAAGTGAAATAAGCCAGACACAAGAGTACAAATATTATATGATTCTGCTTATATGAGGTACATATAATAGTCAAATTCATAGACACAGGAAGTAGACTGGCGTTTACCAGGGTTTGGGAGGAGGTGTTTGTGTTTTACAGGTACAGAGGTTTAGTTTGGAAAAATGAAAAAGTTCTGTAGATGGGTGGTAGTGATGATGATTACACAATAATGTTCATGTACTTAATACAGCTGAATTGTACACTTAAAAATGATTAAAATGGTGAATTTCATTTGTGTATTTACCACAATAATAATTTAAAAAAGAATGCAGGGCAGGTGCGGTGGCTCACACCTGTAATCCCAGCACTTTGGGAGGCTGAGGCAAGCAGATCACTTGAGGTCAGGAGTTCAAGACAAGCCTGGGCAACATGACAAAACTTCATTTCTACTAACAATGCAAAATGCAAAAATTAGCCAGCTGTGTTGGTGTGCACCTGTAGTCCCAGCCACTCATGAGGCTGAGACACGAGAATTGCTTGAACCCGGGAGGCAGAGGCTGCAGTGAGCTGAGATTGCACTATTGTACTCCAGCCTTGGGTGACAGAGACTCTGTCTCAAAAAAAAAAAAAAAATGGAAAAAAAAACCAACCAAATAGATGCAATAAAAAATGATAAAGGGGAAATCACCACAGATTCCACAGAAATTCAATCAGAGAATATCCATCAGAGAATATTACAAACAGCTCTATGCACATAAACTAGTAAACCTGGAAGAAATGGATAAATTCTTGGACTCCTGTGTCCTCCCAAGCCTAAACCAGGAGGAAGCTGAAACTATGAATAGACCAATAACAAGGTCAGAAGTTGAGGCAGCAATTAAGAGCCTACCACACAAAAAAAGCCCAAGTCCAGATGGGTTCACAGCCAAATTCTACCAGACACACAAAGAGGAGCTGGTACCATTCCTTCTGAAACTATTCCAAATAATCCAAAAAGAGGGAATTCTTCCCAAATCATTTTATGAGACCAATATCATCCTGATACCAAAACCCGGCAGAGACCCAACAAGAAAAGAAAACTTCAGGCCAATATCCATGATGAACATAGATGCAAAAATCTTCAATAAAATATTGGCAAGCCGATTGCAACAGCAAATCAAAAAACTTATCCATCATGATCAAGTAGGATTCATCTCGGAGATGCAAGGCTGGTTCAACATATGCAAGTCTATAACGTAATTCACCACATAAACAGAACCAAAAACAAAAACCACATGATTATCTCAATTGACGCAGAGAAGGCATTTGACAAAATTCAATAGCCCTTTATGCTAAAAACCTTCAATTAACTCGGTATCGATGGAACGTATCGATGGAAAGTAATAAAAGCTATTTACGACAAACCAACAGCCAATATCATACTGAATGGGCAAAAACTGGAAGCATTCCCTTTGAAATCTGGCACTAGACAAGGATGCCCTCTCTCACCACTCCTATTCAATATAGTACTGGAAGTTCTAGCCAGAGCAATCAGGTAAGAAAAAGAAATAAAGGGTATTCAAATAGGAAAGGTGGAAGCCAAATTGTCTCTATTTGCAGACGACATGATAGTATACCTAGAAGACCCCATCGCCTCAGCCCAAAAACTCCTGAAACTGATAAGCAACTTCAGCAAAGTCTCAGTATATAAAAATCAATGTGCAAAAATCACAAGCATTCCTCTACACCAATAACAGACTTAAAGAAAGCCAAATCAAGAACGAACTGCCATTCACAATTGCTACAAAAAGAATAAAATACCTAGGAATACAACTCACAAGGAACGTAAGAGACCTCTTCAAGGAGAACTATAAACCACTGCTCAACAAAATCAGAGAGGACACAAACAGATGGAGAAACATTCCATGTTCATGGTTAGGAAGAATTAATATCGTGAAAATGGCTATACTGCCCAAAGTAATTTACAGAATCAGTGCTATCCCCATCAAGACTTTCTTCACAGAACTGGAAAAAACCACCACGAACTTCATATGGAACCAAAAGAGAGCCCACATAGCCAAGTCAATTCTAAGCAAAAAGAACACAGCGGGGGGCATCACACTACTGGATTTCAAACTATACTACAAGGCTACAGTAATCAAAACAGCATGGTACTGGTACCAAAACAGAGATATAGAACAATGGAACAAAACAGAGGCACCGGAGGCAACACTACATATCTGCAACCATACAATCTTTGATAAACCTGACAAAAACAAGCAATGGGGAAAGGATTCCCTGTTTAATAAATGGTGTTGGGAAGACTGGCTAGCCATGTGCAGAAAGCAGAAACTGGACCCCTTCCTGACACCTTACACTAAAATTAACTCCAGGTGGATTAAAGACTTAAACATAAGACCTGGCACCATAAAAACCCTAGAAGGAAATCTAGGCAAAACTATCCAGGACATAGGAGTAGGCAAGGACTTCATGAACAAAACACCAAAAGCATTGGCAACAAAAGCCAAAATAGACAAATGGGACCTAATGAAACTCCACAGCTTCTGCACGGCAAAAGAAACAGTCACTAGAGTGAATCGGCAACCAACAGAACGGGAAAAAATTTTTGTAGTTTACCCATCTGACAAAGGGCTGATATCCAGAATTTACAAAGAACTCAAACAGATTTACAGGAAAAAAACAAGCCCATTCAAAAATGGGCAAAGGATATGAACAGACACTTTACAAAAGAAGACATATATGAGGCCAACAATCATATGAAAAAATGCTCATCATCACTAGTCAGCGGAGAGATGCAAATCAAAACCACATTGAGATACCATCTCACGCCAGTTAGAATGGCGATCATTAAAAAATCTGGAGACAACAGATGCTGGAGAGGATGTGGAGAAAAAGGAACACTTTTACACTGTTGGTGGGAGTGTAAATTAGTTCAACCATTGTGGAAGACAGTGTGGCGATTCCTCAAGGCCTTAGAAATAGAAATTCCATTTGATCCAGCAATCCCATTACTGGGTATATATCCAAAGGACTATAAATCGTTCTACTATAAGGACACATGCACACGAATGTTCATTGCAGCACTGTTTACAATAGCAAAGACCTGGAATCAACCCAAATGCCCATTGATGATAGACTGGATTGGGAAAATGTGGCACATATACACCATGGAATATTATGCAGCAATCAGAAATGACGAGTTCGTGTCATTTGTAGGGACATGGATGAATCTGGAGAACATCATTCTCAGCAAACTGACACAAGAACAGAAAATGAAACACCGCATATTCTCACTCATAGGCGGGTGATGAAAAATGAGAACACATGGACACAGGGAGGGGAGTACTAAACACTGGGGTCTATTGGGGGGAAAAGGGGAGGGCCAGCGGGGGGGGAGGGGGAGCTGGGGAGGGATAGCCTGGGGAGAAATGCCAAATGTGGGTGAAGGGGAGAAAGGAAGCAAAACACACTGCCATGTGTGTACCTATGCAACTGTCTTGCATGTTCTGCACATGTACCCCAAAACCTAAAATGCAATAAAAAATAAAAAAATTAAAAAAAAAAAAGAACAGCATTCGGGGTGGACCCTGGGAGGGAAGTTTGCCTGGAAAACAGTGTAACCAGTGTAAGGCCCCAAAGCCTGAAGACTTCCTCCCACCACCCTGGTAGCATGCGGGGAAGAAGAGGTGGCCTCATGGATCATAGTGATCCCAGTGGAATGTTCAGAGGTGCCGTGGTGAAGACAGAGGTGGCTTCCATGGTGGCCAGGGCATGGACTGAGGTGGCCCTGGTGGGGGGGCCCTGGACCTTTGATGGAACAGATGGGAGGAAGACTAGGAGGACATGAAGGATCTGGAAAAATGGATAAAGGCGAGCACCGTCAGCAGCACAGACACCGGCCCTACTAGGTGCAGAGACCCCACAGAACTGCATTGACTGCCAGATTTATTTTTTAAACCAGAAAATGTTTTGAATTTATAATTCCATATTTATAATGTTGGCCACAACATTATGATTATTCTTTGTCTGTATTTTTCAACATTTATGAAGACACATTAAAACAAGTTAAATGGTAGTACGTGGAGTTTTTTTTCCCCCTTTTAAAAATGGTTAAGACTTAACAATGGGAACCCCCTGGGAGCATCAGTGTCATTATGGTGAACCCAGAAGGCCTCCAACTGTAACACTGTTCATGGTTGTGATTTTTTTTAAATAAAATTCCAAATGTTTATTTTAAAAATCTGTACTAGAGGATTCACTGATCAGCAGAAAGATGTTAAAGAGCATTTTCTTTTATATATCTATGTATGTCGTATTTTTGTATAGAGATCACTGCAGTGGGGCTTGCAGTGGGGGAGAGAGGTTGGGTTCAGCTCCAGAGATAATTTTCTTTTTATTTAATTCATTGATTGATAGAAGAAATGACTTGATTGATTGAAAAAATCCAAATTGCTAGGGTTACAGGCATGAACTGCCACAGCTGACCCCATTTTTAAAGAGATGGGGTCTCATTTGCAAAGATCATTTTCAACTGGCAAATGAAGTGATTAAAGACAGGGCCTGCTAGAAAGCTACACAAGCACTTACCTCTTGTACAAATGTGTCCACAGATTAATTCAGTAGCCCACCACCTTCAGAGTAATTCCTTAGGCTAGAAATCCAGTAGTGTGTCCCCTCCATTCCCACCCCCCACCCTGTCACATTTAATGAAGGATTTTTGTTAGAAAAGCCTTGCTGATATCCTGTCCTCAGAAAAGCGTCATATTTGCCATGGGTTGGGTGTTTTGTGTGAGCCATCTCTGCTTCAAAAGGCCAGAGAGCAAGGATTTCACCAGACTCGCTCACACCACAGCATGTATGACTATTTCTGCACCTGCTTGATCCTGACATTTGTATCTGCTTAGAACCCTGGGGACCTCTTGGCTGCCTCTAATCCTGAGAAGCTGCTGAATTTCTCCTATCATCCTCCTACAATGCAAATCAGGTCATGTCAATTTCTCAGAATTCTTCAGTAGACCCTTCCGCCCGGTTCCACTAACATTCAGAGTAAAATCCCAACTCCTGGCCTCCAGGGTCTGCACCTTGAACCTGCCCACGCCTCTCCCACCTCCATACCTCCGCAGACGCCCCACGCCTCTCCCACCTCCATACCTCCGCAGACGCCCCACGCCTCTCCCACCTCCATACCTCCACAGACGCCATTTGTTCTGCCTACAAAGCTCTTCCTCTCTCTACACTCTTTTGCTTCAGAGAACACAGCTGAATTCAGGAACGCCAAGTCCTTGCCTAGAAGGATATCATCTGTGCCTGGAATTTTACCTTTTTTTCCAGCATACTTTCAGCAGTGAAAGCATCCGGTTTGCAGAAAAAGAAGAGTGAAGCAGACACAGTAGAGAGAAACAGAGATGACTTCTCAGAAGGAGGGAGAGAGAAACCCAGGGGGCAGCTGCCTTTGTTCCTAAACCAGTCCAGTGCCCAGGTTTCTTTCCTCCTGGGAGGCACCTGAGCCTCTCGTTCTTGGGTTCTGGGAGCTGGTTGGGAAGCTCTTTTGTAGCCAACTGAATCTTGACCAGGATACAGCTCTGCAGACTTACCCCTTTCCTGGTGGTGAGGCCAGCCCCCAGCCACCCTGGAAGACCTGCTGGGGGTGGGCGAGGGGGAGCTGTGCTGGCTACCTGGGGTGGCAGCCTGCGCTCTCTGCTTTTGGAAGGACTGGTTTAGCAATCTGATATCTTAAAGTCAAATTAGGTAATCTGACTTTCAATCCACTCAACTGATCATCAAGAAAGAATGTAAAGGGCCAGGCAGTGGCTCATGCCTGTAATCCCAGTACTTCCGGAGGCTGAAGCAGGTGGATCACCTGAGGCCGGGAGTTCCAGACCAGCTGGGCAAACATGGTGAAACCCCATCTCTGCTAAAAATCCAAAAATTATCTGGATGTGGTGGCGTGCACCTGTAATCTCAGCTCCTCGGGAGGCTGAGGCAGGAGAATCACTTGAACACAGGAGGTGGAGGTTGTCGTGAGCTGAGATTGTGCCAGTGTACTCCAGCCTGGGTGACAGAGCAAGACCCTGTCTCAAAAATTAAAAAAAGAGAGAGAGAGAAAGAAAGAATGTTAAAAGCCAAAAGAAATGGCTAATAATTTCTTCAGGAGGAAGATCTCTAACCTCGAAAGACAAGAAGGAAGGATACCCACTATAACAGCAGAAACCATAAGAAATGTTTGCCACGGACAGGTAAAACTGAAACACCCAATGCTAATGTTAATACAGCATCTCCTTGGGTAAGTTACAGAAAAACGTTTTGTTCTAGATTCTTCACTTGCATATGCTCCAACCTGAGGCTCTCCTTAGGAGTTTAGGTAAAACGGGAAATGTGAGTAAGCTATACTTTGGGTTTTTAAGTTAATAACAGCAAGAAAGACCCAAAATAAGATTTTTTTTTTTTTTTTGATACAGGGTCTCCCTCTGTTAAGCCCAGGCTGGAATTCGGTGGCGCCATCATAGCTCACTGCAGACTTGACCTCCCAGGATCAAGTGATCCTCTCACCTCAACCTCCTGAGTAGCTGGGACCACAGGTGTGCACCACCACACCTAGCTAATTTTTAAATTCTTTGAAAAGATGAAGTCTCACTATGTTGCCCAGTCTGGTCTCAAACTCCTGGGCTCAAACAATCCTCCTGTCTTGGCCTCCAAAGTGTTGGGATTACAGGTGGGAGCCACCTTGCCCTGCCCCAAAATAGGATCTTGAAGTCAATATGTATATTCTTTTTGTCTTTTATAGTATTTTACATATTTATGAGGTACATGTGAGTATTTGTTACACAAGTAGAATGTGTAATGATCAAGTCAGGGTATTTGGGGTGTCCATCACCCCATGATGAGTATTTTTTTTTTTGGGAAGTAGACCCTGAAGAGTATTTTTATTTCTGTGTGTTGATAACACTTTCAGTCCTGTCTTCTAGGTACTTTGAAATATACAATATACTGTTGTTAACTATAGTTACCGTTGTCTGCTATTGACCATTATAACTTATTTCCTTTATCTAACTGTATGTACCCATTAACCAGCCTTTCTTCATCTACCGTTTCCCACCTGCATACCCTTCCCAGTGCCTGGTATCTTCTGTTCTACTCTCTTCCTCCACGAGATCCAGTTTTTTAGCTCCAACATATGAGTGAGAACATGCAATTGGTGCCTTTCTATGCCTTCGCTGCCTGGCTTATATTACTTAATGAGATCCAGTTCCATCCAGGTTACTGCAAATGATACGATTTCTATTTTTTTGAGGGGGGGAGACAAAGTCTCACTCTGTCACCCAGGCTGGAGTGCAGTGGCGTGATCACTGCTCACTACAGCCTCCACCTCCCAGGTTCAAGCGATTCTCCCAGCTACTGAGTACAGGTGATCACCACCATGCCTGGCTAATTTTTGTAGTTTTAGTAGAGACAGGAGTTTCACCATGTTACCCAGGTTAGTTTCGAACTCCTGACCTCAAGTGATCTGCCCTCCTCAGCCTCCCAAAGTGCTGGGACTCCAGGTGTGAGCCACCGAGCCCGGCCACAAATGATATGATTTCATTCTTTTTCGTGAACCAATAGTATTTCACTGTGTAGATGTTCCACATCTTCTTTCTCTGTTCATCTCCTGATGGATACTTAGGTTGATTTCATCTCTTGGCTATTGTGAATAGTGCTGCCGTAAACACGCAAGTCCAAGTAACCCTTTGATATACCAATTTCTTTTCCTTTGGGTAAAATATTCAATAATGGGATTGCTGGATTGAGTGGTGGTTCTGCTTTTGGTTTTTGGAGAAATCCGTATGTTGTTTTCCATAATGGTTGTACAACTTTACATTCCACGGTGTACAGAGTTTCTTTTTTTCAGCATCCTTGCCAGCATCTGTTATTTTTGGTCTTAATAATGTGATCACCTGATGGGTTCTTCCTGCCCACTGCATGGACAAAACCAATTTGCTGAGACTGTGGTGTTACAGTAAAGTAAAAGTTTAATTAACACAAGGCCAGCCACACAAAGGAGCTAGAGCTAGAGTTATTCCTCACATCAGTCTCCCTGAGAACTCAGAGGCTAGACTTTTAATTTTTTTTTTTGGATACTGAAGTTCACTTTTGTCTCCCAGGCTGGAGTGCAGTAGCACGATCTCAGCTCACTGAAACCTCTGCCTCGGGGGTTCAAGTGATTTTCTTGCCTCAGCCTCCCAAGTAGCTGGGATTACAGGCATGCACCACCACAACTGGCTAGAGAGGCTAGAGTTTTAATGAATAATTTGGTGAATGAAGACCTAGGGAATGGGTGCTGCTGATTGGTTGAGGATGAAGTAAGAGGGGTGTGGAAAATTGTCCTGTACTGAGTCTGCTTCTGGGTGTCTGAGTCATGAGTCATGGGTCCAGGTTGGGTCAATTGGTTGTCAGAATGCAAAAGTCTGGAAAACATCTTAAAAGACCAATCTTAGGTTCTACAATAATTATGTTATCTATAGAAGCAATCTGGGAAGTTCATAAATTTTGTGACCTCTGGCGTATGACTTCTCAACTACATTTTGGCATAATTAAGGCCCCTCCTGTAATCCTAATCTCATGGCCTTTGAATAGTTTTACAAAGGTGATTTTTGGCCCCTGAGCAAAGAGGGCGTTAGTTTTAAGAAGGGACTATTATCATCTTTGCTTCAAAGTTAAATGTAAACTAAATTCCTTCTATGGTTAGCTTGGCCTATGACCAGGAAAGAGCAAGGACAGCCAGCCTTCGAGGCTAGGAGCAAGGTGGAGTCAGTCATGCTAGATTCTCTCACTGTCATAATCTTTGCAAAAGTGGTCTCATTCTAACTGGGATAATGTGGTATCTCACTGTGGCTTTGATTTACATTTCTCTGATGATTAGTGATATTGAGCATTTCTTCATGTACCTTTGGCCATTTGTATGTCCTCTTTTGAGAAATATCTTGTCATTTGCCCACTTTTTTTTTTTTTTTTGAGAAAAGGTCTTACTCTGTTGTCCAGGCGGGAGTGCAGTGTCATGACCAGGGCTTACTACAGTCTTGATCTCCTGGGCTCAAGTGATCCTCCCACTTCAGCCCTGTGAGTAGCTGGGACTACAGGCATGTGCCACCGTGCCCAGCTAATATTTTGTATTTTTAGTAGATGCAGGGTTTCACCGTGTTGCCCAGGCTGGTCTTTAACTTCTAGACTCAAGCAATCCACTCACTTCAGCCTCCTAAAGTGCTAGGATTATACGCATGAGCCCACATGCCTGGCCATTTACCCACTTTTTTTTAATGGGACTTTTAAAAATCTTATGGTTAACTCATTTGAGTTCCTTTTGTATTCTGAATATTAGTCCCTTGTAGGATGAATGTTTGCAAATAATTTCTCCCATCCAACAGGTTGTCTCTTCACTCTGTTGTTTCCTTTGCTGTGCAGAAACTTTTTAATACAGTTCTATTTGTCTATTTTTGTTTTAGTTTTTTGTGCTTTTGAGGTCTTAGTCATAAAATCTGCCTAATGTCCTGAAGTATTTTCCCTGTGTTCTTCTATTAGTTCTGGGTCTTATATTTAAGTCTTCAATCCATCTTGAGTTGATTTTTGTATATGGTGAGAGATAGGATCCACTTTTATTCCCCAGCACCATTTATTGAAGAGAGTGCCTTTTTCCCAGTGTATCTTCTTGGCACCTTTATTGAAAATCAGTTGACCATATATATATGTATTTATTTCTGTATTCTGTATTCTGTTCCATCGGTCTATGTGTTTTCTTTTATAGTAATACCATGCTGTTTTGTTTACTATTGACTTATAATATATTTTGAAGTCAGCTTTGTTCTTTTTGCTCAGGATTGCATTGGCTATTGAGGCTCTTTTTTGGTTCCATAAGAATATTATATAATTTTTTTTATTCTGTGAAAAATAATGTTGGTATTTTGATAGGGATTGCATTGAATTTGTAGAGCAATATGACCTTTCTTTTTTTTTAGACAGTCTTGCTCTGTTTCCCAGGCTGGAGTTCTGTGGTGCTATCTTGGCTCACTGCAGACTCTGCCTCCCAGATTCAAGCAATTCTTCTGCCTCAGCTGCCCAAGTAGCTACGATTATAGGCACCTGCCACCACACCTAGCTAAATTTTGTATTTTTAGTAGATGGGGTTTCACTGTGTTGTCTAGGCTGGTCTTGAACTCCTGACCTGAAGTGATCCACCTGCCTTAGCCTCCCAAAGTACTGGGATTACAGGTGTAAGCCACCGTGCCTGGCCAATATGATCATTTAAATGATATTTCTTCTAGCTTATAAGCATGGGATGTCAGTCCAATTGTATGTGTCCTCTCCAGTTTCTCTCATCAGTGTTTTGTAGTTTTCTTTGTAGAGATCTCTCACCTCCTTTGTTGAATGTATATTCCTATTTTATTCTTTTTTTATAGCTACTATAAATAGGATTGCCTTCTTGATTTCTTTCTCAGATAGTTCATTACTGGTATATAGAAATGCTACTGATGTTTATATATCGATTTTGTATCCTACAATGGTACTGAATTTATTTATTAAAGAGTTTTTTGGTGGAGTCGGGGTTTTTTTAGATATAAGATCATGTTAACAGTAAAGAGGGACAATTTGACTTTCTCTTTTATAATTTAGATTCCTTTTCTTTCTTTCTTTTGTCTGACTGCTCTGGTCAGGACATCCAAAACATATATTAAAAACAAAAACAAAAAACAGAGTCTCCCTCTGTCTCTCAGGCTTGAGTGCAGTGGTGTGATCTCAGCTCACTGCAACCTTCACCTCCCTGGCTCAAAGGATTCTCCTGCCTCAGCCTCCCAAGTAGCTGGGACTACAGGTATGCACCACCATGCTTAGGTAATTTTTGTATTTTTAGTAAAGACGGGGTTTCATTATGTTGGCCAGACTGGTTTTGAACTCCTGACCTCAAGTGATCCACCTGCCTCGGCCTCCCAAAGTGCTAGAATTACAGGTGTGAGCCACCATGCCTGGCCTACAATACTTAATTCTTCCATGGCTCATATCTGTAGCTGATTTCCAAGGGGAGAAACCAAAGGGCTGTTGCTATAAAGCTGCACCTGAAAACAAGTGGTCCCATTATCTCACTAACAGCTCCCAAACTGTGCAGGGTCCAGGCATCCTCACCTGATCCTCCGGAAACACTCTCCAGCTCTGCAAGCTGATTTGCTGCTGACACAGAGAGGCGCCCAGCAAAAGCAAGGACTTGCGTCTATAGAGAACACTTAATCAGATTGTCGGGGCTAGCTGGGCTCCTTGGGAAATGGAGGGTGCAGTGGGCGCCAGGGCAGGGGGAAAGCTCATCAAGAGCAAGAGCAGGGTGCAGGGAAAGAGCAGAAAATAAACCTGAACTCGGTCTTGAATTCAGTTAAGTGTCAGCCACCGGAAAGCAATTTAAACAGACGGCAGCTGCCTCAGCTGCCAGTGCCTGCGGGCTCATATGACCAATCCCGGCCGTGTAGCTATTCTTAGTCACAGTTTCTCCAAACCAAATCCGCAGTAGAAGGGAAGAGACTCTTCCACCTATCACAAAGAGCTGTCCTACCTCCCTTTAGCTCTTGATTTTTACTGTTTGCTCTGCAGTCTCTGTTAGTCTCTGTTCTGGACATAATAAAATATGATTGTTAATTCAAGCAAAAGCTTGCGGTGACTTGGCAAAGCATTATCACGATTAATGGGAGGACAGGCAGAGGGTAAAAAGAGGTTGAAACTGGCTTTCCTTCTATTTCCCAACTCCTCTTCTTACTGATTATCTTAGCTATACATTTTTTTTAAAGCCTCTTGACTTCAAACGGGATAAAGCTTTCTTTCTTTCCAATGTAGTTAATGACTAGGACCTGCATCTGACATTTACTGTGTAATTGCAGTGACTATAAATGCTCCCTTTAAATCTGTGTAATTTCTAAGTCAAAATGTTCAGAAACCAACAGAAATGTTTATACTTAGATAAATTAACTGTGATTCAACAACTTTGTTCATGCTGTAATTTATGGAAGAGATTCCCTCCCCATCAGTGACGCTGGCTGAGTTGTGTTGTTAGAGACGTGCAATGTGTGCATTGGTGAGGCTTGCCTGGATCTTCCTTGTCAGGTTGGGTGTGTCTCATAAAATTAGTTGAAAGGGCTGGGCTCAGTGGCCCACGCCTGTAAATCCTGGCACTTTGGGAGGCCCAGGTGGCAGATCACTTGAGATCAGGAATTTGAGATCAGCCTGGCCAACATGGTGAAACCCTGTCTCTACAAAAAATACCAAAATTAGCAGGGGGTGGTGGCACACATCTATAGTCCCAGCTGCTTGGGAGGCTGAGGCAGTAGAATGGCTTGAACCCAGAAGCGGAGGTTACAGGTGAGCCGAGATCTCGCCACTGTACTCCAGTCTAGATGACAGAATAAGACTTCCTCTCAAGAAAAAAATCACAAAAAACAAACAGATTAGTTGAAAGGGAAAGAGAGAAACTGCAAGTGACAAAAGCACTTGAGTCTCAGGGGTGGCACATATGTACAGTGGTTGTAGACTTTGCGGGGAGAGGGATGAGGGGGTGTCATATTGTGGCTGAGATCACAGCCTTTACTGTCACACAGACCCGACTCTACTGCTGTGTGACCTTGGATGGGTTGCTTAATTTCTCTTAAGTTTTCATTTCTGTTTTCTCATGTGTGAAGTGGGGATATAAAAGACAATCTAGGCCAGGCATGGTGGCTCACGCCTATAGTCCCAGCACTTTGGGAGGCTGAGGCAGGCAGATAACCTGAAGTCAGGAGTTTGAGACCAGCCTGACCAATATGGCAAAACTCCATCTCTACTAAAAACACACAAAAAATTAGCCAGGCATGGGTTCACGTGCCTATGGTCCCTGCTACTTGGGAGGCTGAGGAAGGAGAATTGCTTGAACCTGGGAGTGGAGGTTGCAGTGAGCTGAGATTGGGCCACTGCCCTTCTCCAGCCTGGGCAACAGAGCAAGGCTCCATCTCCAAAAAAAAAGCCAGTCTACAAAAGATTGTTAAAAGGATTCCATGAGTTAAAAGATGCAAGGCATTAAATTCAGAAGAGAAACATCAGCTGTTGCTATTTTCTTTTCCTCCAAGACTATGCTGATTCGTTTTGTTATTGTTCTAATCCTAGCTCCACCTTACGACTGGAAGCTTGGGCCAGCTGCTAAAACCTGGTATTTCCTTTCTAAAATGGAGCTGTTAATATTTACCTGTTGGGATTACTGTGAGGATGACCGGACAGAATGATGTTCATGCAGAGTGCCTGACGTAGAGAGTGCCTGGCAGACTGCATGCGGCCAATCAATTTTAGGGCCCCCTTCTCACCCCTGCCCCTTCATGGGAAGAGCACAGGCTGAAATCATAGACTCTCTGGATGTGAGGTACTATGATAAAAGCCAAAAAAAAAAAAAAAAAAAAAAAACCAGGCTGGGTGCGGTGTCACACATCTGTAATCCCAGCACTTTGGGAGGCTGAGGTGGGCAGATCACCTGAGGTCAGGAGTTCAAGACCAACCTGCCCAACATGGTAAAACCCCATCTTCACTCAAAAAATAGAAAATATTAGCTGGGTGTCATGGCTCGCCTGTAATCTCAGCAACTCGGAAGGCTGAGGCAGGAGAATTGCTTGAACCCGGGAGGCGGAGGTTGCAGTGAGCCCAGATCACACCACTGCCCTGCAGCCTCCCCAGATGATTCTGATGTGAATGAAGGCAGAGTAAGACCCTAGATTATCTAGAGGTTTGAGGGTAGAGCCTAGGACAGTGAAACTTATCTACCTCTATTTTTCTTCTTTTGAGACAAGGTCTTGCTATGTTGCCCAGGCTAGTCTCAAGCTTTTGGACTCAAGCAATCCTCCCAACTCAGCCTCTGGAATAGCTGGAATTATAGGTGTAAGCCACCGCACCTGGTGCTACCTAACTCCATTCTCACCACAGACATAGAGTGTAAGTTCTCATCCTCACAAATGCTAGCCATTGGTCATGAGGAAGATTAAGCTCATGCTTATGCCTGAAAACCCATTTTCCTAGTCAGCTGGGGCTGCCATGACAAAAATACCACAGGCTCAGTGGCTTAAACAGCAGTCATTTATTTCTCACAATTCTAGGGGCTGGGAAGTCCAAGTCCAAGTTGTTGGCCTATTTGGTTCCTGGTGTAGTTCTCTTCTGGCTTGCGGATGGCTCTATCCCTTTGTTTCCTCACATGAAGGGGAGGAGGGGGAGTGAGAGAGAGAGAGAACAAGCTGTCTTGTGTCTCTTCTTATAAGGGTACTAATCCCATCATGAGTGCTGAAACTTCACATCCCCATTTAACCCTAATTTTTTTTTTTTTTTGAGACAGAGTTTTGCTCTTGTTGCCCAGGCCAGAGTGCAATGGCACAATCTCGGCTCACTGCAACCTCCGCCTCCCTGGTTCAAGTGATTCTCCTGCATCAGCCTCCCTAGTAGCTGGGTTTACAGGCATGCACCACCACACCCAGCTAATTTTGTATTTTTATTAGAGACGAGGCTTCTCCATGTTTGTCAAACTGGTCTCGAACTCCTGACCTCAGGTGATCCGCCCACTTTGGCCTCTCAAAGTGCTGGGATTCCATGCGTGAGCCACCGCACCCGGCCAACCCTAATTATTAGCACCTCACCAAGGCCCAACTCCAAATGCCATCACATTAGGGGTCAGGAATTTTAGGAATATAAATCTGGGGAGAACAGAACTCAAAGCATAGCACCAACTCCAAGAGCAGGCCTTGCTAACTAAAGCTTGGTTGTCCTTCAGAGCTCTAACAGCTCCAGGAGATCATTGTGAAACAGGCCTATTGTCACTTGTTAAAGGTTGTGCAACTCTCAGTGGCTGAACCATCAGATTCCAAACTTCATTCTCTTCATTATATCAAATAAGTGGCCTCGAAAGATCTGTAATGAGGACACGAGTGACCAGTCAGAAAAAGGGCAAAGAAACCAGTAACAAAAGGGAATAGGACAATTAAGCGCATAATAAACCGGGTAGAGGAGATAATGAAAAATAAACAAATAAAGGAAGAACGAATGAATGGGATTTAGGGCATGCAGCGATTACTTAAAAAAGGGACTGAAAAGTCTCAGGGAATCTTTTGTGAACATTAATTTTCATTAGGCCCAGCATTTTCTGTGTGTGCTTATGTTTACAGTTATTCTTGAACACTCCTTGCTCTACCCCGCTCTCCCAGGTCTTTTGACCTCAGGAAAAATCAGTCTAAAGAGATTGTTTTTGTCATCTCCGGCTGTCCGCGTTGCCCATCGGATCCAGCCTTTGTTTCTCTTGCAGCCTCATTGTCTCTGAGTGCAGCTTTAACCCTGACTTGAATCGTCTGAGAGACTGGGGGCTGACGGCTGAATCCAAGTCTCAGAGACACGCACTTTGACCTTTACAGTCCACCGACCTGCAAAATACATCAGTTGATACACAGAGGAAGAGATGGAAGAAAAAGTATCACGAAAGTGGGCCAAGGATTATCACAGGAGGAACAGAGACGGAGGGCAGAGTGGGCTGAGCAAAGACACCTTGATTAATGATAAGGCGACCAAGGGATAAGCTTTCATGCAGGCTGGGAAGGGTTCTGGTACCAGTGTTAGCAACCATTTCTTCTTTTTCTTTTCTGTTTTTCAGGCTAGGACTGAAGGAAAGGTGTTAAATACAATCTAGGGCGTGGTGGCTCACACCTGTAATCCCAGCACTTTGGGAGGCCAAGGTGGGTGGATCACCTGAGGTCAGGAGTTCGAGACCAGCCTGGCCAAAGAAACCCGGTCTCTACTAAAGCTACAAAAAAATTAGCCAGGTGTAGTAGCATGTATCTGTAATCTCAGCTTCTCAGGAGGCTGAGGCAGGAGAATAGCTTGAACCCAGGGGTAGAGATGGCAGTGAGCCGAGTGTCCCTGGGTGACAGAGCAAGACTCTCAGAAATAAATAAATCAATAAAATAAAAAATAAATAAATACAATCTGGAGTTGAGATTAAATATAAAAAATAACTTTTTAGAGAGAACTATTTTTTTAATAAAGGAAAAGATTATTGACACTTCTATGTAAGTCACCTTTAACTGAAAAATACTGAGGCATAATTATCATCAAACCCCATCTAGAAGTTTGGCAGTCTCTTGGGTACTTCAAATGCACACATTGTTTCATAAAATCTTTTTAGGAACTCCCTAAGGTGAATAGTATTACCCCCATTTTACAGAAAAGTAAACTGAGGCTTGAGGATGCTAAGGGACTTGCTAGGGACATAGGCAGTGGGTGGCACAGCTGAGTTGAGTTTAGGCCAAGTTGCCTTTGACTCTAAAGCAGGTACCATGGTCTTAAATTGCTTCAGACTAAGCCCAGGGAATGATCGAATTATCTGAGTGGGCTCCAAACCTGCCTTATCTTAGGGACTGAGTGAAAGGTAAGAGAAAGGAGAGAGGAATTGAGAGTGACCTCATGAGATGAAGTCTCCTGGTACTGCCTCCCAGTGTAAAGCCAAGAAAAACTTTCATTAGTTTCCCTCAAAGTAAATCCCTTTGCACTTGAATTAATGATGTAAGAAGTCCAAGATCAGGGTGCCTGCCTATTTAGTTCCTCAGTGAGGGCAACTGTCCAGCTGCCAGAGCTGTCAGAACTAGATGTGTTGCATGAGCCACTTAGTCTACAATTTGCTATCCAGTCCCAGCAGACTATGACAGTGAAGTTCAGAGAAAGAGGCCAGAGGCCTTGTCCCAGGCCGGGAGGACACCACTGAGCTGAGGGAGGAAAGCTCCCACCCAGGTTTGAAATGCAAGAAAAAATGATGCCTGGCCGGGTGCGTTGGCTCACACCTGTAATCCCTGCACTTTGGGAGGATGAGGTGGGAGGTCAAGTGAACTCCTCCTCACTTGAGGTCAGGAGTTTGAGACCAGCCTGGCCAACGTGATGAAACTCTGTCTCTACTAAAAATACAAAAATTAGCCGAGTGTGGTGGCAGGTGCCTATAATCCCAGCTACGTGGGAGGCTGAGGCAGGAGAATCACTTGAGCCTGGAAGGTGGAGGATGCAGTGAGCTCAGATCGCGCCACTGCACTCCAGCTTGCGACAGAGCAAGAGTCTGTCTCAGAAAAAAAAAAAAAAAGGAAAAAAAAAGAGAAAAAATGATGTCAGCAAAAAGATAACTCTGAAAAATTTCTTCCCTATGAAAGTAAGGAGAAACTGGCAAAAACGGGAGGAATCAACTTTTTTAGGGCTCTGGAAATTAATCAAATGTTGGCTGGAATTCAGGAAGTATGTATTCAAGAAAAATGGCTGAATCTCAGTAGTTAGAAAAATTAGAAAATAGTCGAGATGAGTGAAAACATAAACACAACATACCAAAACTTATGGGGTGCAGTGAACCCACTGCTTAGCGGAAATTTATAGCTGTAAATGCCAATATTAATAAAGACGAAAAGTCTAAACTCAATAATCTAAACTTCCACCTTAAGACACTGGAAAAGGGAGACTGATCCAAGATGGCCAATCGCTAACATCTTGGGACTGCAGCTCTCAGTGAAGGCGCAGAGAACTAGAGGACGCCACACTTTCAGACAAATTCTGGTCACTCACGGAGCAGAAGATCCCCCAGTGGAGGAATCACATGGGTTGCCAGCGCGACTTTCGTGGCCAGCGCAGCGGTTCCGCCGGCACCTTGGCACGGCAGCTCTCGGAGCAGAGTAAACAGGTTCGGAGGACCCACAAGGGCCCCCAGCACGACACCAGAGCCCGGCCCAGCAGCTGTGAAGGCACCTCGGCAGGGCAGCGCTCGGAGCAGAGGCGCAGAGTAAACGGGACTGGCTCCCCTTCTGACCGAGGTTTGGAGCCCTGGGAAGGCAGAGTCGCCCACTATGGACACAAGAAGGAAGCCCGACAGGAGAATCCTGGGCAGAAAAGCACCATCAGTTTTAACGCCGCTGCTCTGGCCCTGGGAACTAACAACCTGGACGTCCACTCAAGAGACCTAATCTGAAAGTTGGTAAATTCAAAGACCACAGGGGGATAAACTTACAATGACGGGAAGAAACCAGTGTAAAAAAGCTGAGAATATTCAAAATCAGAACGCCTCTCCCTCTAAAGATGATCACAGTTCCACATCAACAATGGAACGAGGCTTGATGGAGAACGAGCGCATCCCAATGCTAGAATATCGCTTCAGGGAATGGATAATAACAAACTTCGGTGAATTAAAAGAACATGTTGTAGCCCAACGTAAAGAAACTAGGAACTTTGAAAAAAAAGTTTGATGAAATCCTATTGAGAATAGACAACTTAGAGAGGAGTATGAGTGAATTAATGGAACTGAAGAATACAATACAGGAACTCCGAGAAGTTTGCACAAGTTTAAACACTCGAATTGTTCAAGCAGAAGAAGGGATATCAGAGGTCAAAGTCCAACTTAATGAAATAAAACACGAAGAAAAGATTAGAGAAAAAAGGATAAAAAGGAATGAGCAAAGTCTCCAAGAAATGTGGGACTATGTGAAAAGACCAAATTTACGTTTGATAGGTGTACCTGAATGCGACGAAGAGAATGAATCTAAGATGGAAAATACCCTTCAGGAAATTATTCAGGAAAATTTTCCTAAACTAGCAAAGCAGGTCAATATTCAACCCCAGGTAATACAGAGAACACCACAAAGATATTCCTCAAGAAGAGCAACCCCAAGGCACATAATCGTTAGATTCACTAGGGCTGAAACGAAGGAGAAAATACTAAGGGCAGCCAGAGAGAAAGGTCAGGTTACCCATAAAGGCAAGCCCATCAGACTTACAGCAGATCTCTCAGCAGAAACTCTACAAGCCAGAAGAGAGTGGGGGCCAATATTCAACATCCTCAAAGAACAGAACCTTTAGCCCAGAATTTCATATCCAGCCAAACTAAGCTTCACAACTGAAGGAAAGATAAAATCTTTTATGAACAAGCAAGAACTCAGAGATTTTATTACCACCAGGCCTGCTTTACAAGAGCTTCTGAAAGAAGCATTACACACAGAAAGAAACAACCAGTATCAGCCCTTCTAAAAATATACCAAAAAGTAAAGAACACCAACATAAAGAAGAATTTACACCAACGAATGGATAAAACAGCAAGTTAACATCAAAGGGCAGTAACCCTAAATTTAAATCGACTAAATCCCCCAATCAAAGACACAGCCAAAACCCAATGGCATGTTACATCCAGACCTGTTTCACATGCAAGGATACACAAAGACTCAAAACAAAGGGATGGAGAAAGATTTACCAACCAAATGGAGAGCAAAAATAAATACATAAATAAATAAAAAGCAGGAGTTGCAATTCTCGTATTGGATAGAATAGATTTTAAAGCAACAAAGATACAGTGGTAAAAGGATCAATGCAACAACAAGAGCTAACGATCCTAACACCCAGATACATAGAGACTTAGACTCAATGAGACAGAAAATTAATAAGGATATCAAGGACTCGAACTCAGATCCGGAACAAGTAAACTTAATAAATATTTATAGAGCTCTCCACTTCAAATACACAAAATAAGCATTCTAGTCAATACCACATCACACGTACTCATAGGTTTAAATGAAACATTGATTGGCCATTATTAATACCCATTTTTTTAAGAATAACGCAATATTTCCACTCCCTCTCCCTCTTTCTCTTCGTCTTTCTTCCTCTCCTTTACTCATTTTTTTCTTCTTTCCTTCACTCAAAAAAAAAGAAATCAACTTGTAAACCTCTAGATCCAGGTCGGCAATATCTCAATTCCTTCCTTCCCTTCCCTCCCTCCCTCCTTCCCTCCCCGCTTCCTCCCTTCCTTCATCCCTCCCTTCCTAAAAAAAAAGACACTGGAAAAGGAAGGGAAAACGAAACCAAAAAACAAGTAAAAGGAAGGATATAATAAAGACTCTAATGGAAATCAGTGAAATTCAGAATAGAAAAATGAGAGAAAATTAACAAAACAAAAACGGTCTTTGGGAAGACCAACAAAATTGACAAAATTAGCTAAACTAAGGAAAAAGAAGACTCGATTACTAAAATTAGGAATGAAAGGGAACACACAGCTCCTGGCCCCACAGAAATAAAAAGTATATATGAGGGGATATTTTGAACAATTGTATGCAAAGAAATCAGACAGCTGACACTAAATAGACAAATTTCTAGAGAGAGACGAACTGTCTAAACTGATCCAAGAAAATACAGAAAATCTGAAGAGACCTATCACAAAGAGATTGACATAATAGTAAAAACAAAAGCAAAATTAAAAAAAAAATACTTCCAACAAATAAGAGCTCATCAAATGTAAGAAAAGAAAGGATTAATAGACTCAAGTGACTGAAGGAAGGAAAAGGTGTTAGAATTTCAAGCCCTCAATTATCCCACCTTCCTGTTTTTTCAAAAAAAGTCATGGTTTAAAAAAAAAACACATAACATGTACCACCTTAGCCATTTTTAAGTGTATATTTAATATTGTTAAGTATATTCACATTGTTGTGAAACAGATCTTTCAGTCTTTTTCATCTTGCCAATTTGAAACCCGATACCCATTCATTAATGACTCCCCTTTCCCCCCTCCTCATCCTTTGGTATGTAATATTCTGTAAATGTAACATTTGGTCTGTAACATCCTACTTTTTGTTTCTGAGGTTTGACTACTGCCTCATATTAGTGGAATTATACAGTACTCATCTTTTTGTGATTGGCTTGTTTCACTTAGCATAATATTCTCAAAGTTCAGCATTTAATGAGATTTTCTTCCTTTCTAAGGCTGAATGGTACTCCATTGTATGCATAGACCGCATTTTGTTTATCCAGTCATCCTTTTGTGGACTCAGATTGCTTTCACCTCTTGGCTACCATGAGTAAATGCTGCTGTGATCATGGGTATGCAAACATCTTTTTGAGACTCTTCTTTCAATTCTTTTGGATGTATACCCAGAAGTGGAATTGCTGAATCATAATGGTGCTATTTTTAATTTTTTGAGAAACTGCCTACTGTTTTCCATAGAGGTTGCAACATTTTATAATCCCACCAACAGTGTGCAAGGATGCTGATTTTGCTACATCCTGGCCTTGTTATTTACTGGGTTTTTAGTTTGCTTTTAGTGGTGCCTCCTAATGAGTGTGAGGTGATATCTCATTGAGGTTTTGATTTGCATTTCCCTGGTGATAGTGACATTGAGCATCTTTCCATATGCTTGTTAGTTACTTGTGTCGCTCTCTTTTTTTTTTGAGACAGAGTCTCACTCTGTTACCCAGGCTGGAGTGCAGTGATGTGATATTGGCTCACTGGGACCCTACCTCCTGGGTTAAGCAATTCTCCTACCTCAGCCTTTCAAGTAGCTGGGACTACAGGCATGCACCACCATGCCTAGCTAATTTTTTTATTTTTAGTAAGGCGGGGTTTCACCATGTTGGCCAGGCTGGTCTCGAACTCCTCATCTCAAGTGATCTACCTGCCTTGGCCTCCCAAAATGCTGGGATTACAGGCATGAGCCAATGCCCGGCCTTATATATCATCTTTAGAGATGTTTATGATGTCTATTCAAGTCCTTTGCCCTTTTAAAAATTGGGGATTTTTTTGGTTGAGTTGTAGGAGTTCTTTATGCATTCTGCATATTAACCCCTTTCAGATATGACTTGTTACCATTTCAACCCATTCTGTAGGTTCCCTTTTTACTTCGTTGATTCTATTCTTTGACACACAAAGATCTTTAAGTTTTATATAGTCCCATTTGTCTATCTTTTCCATCTTTTATTTAAAAAAAACATTGGAATGCTTTACAAAACTGCATCTCATTCTTTTGCAGTGGCTGTGCTAATCTTCTCTGTATCGTTCTAACTTTAGCTTATAAAAGCTAGCACCCAACCATCCTTTTAAAGTCGATTTTCTTTTACTTATTCCAATCTTACTTTTCAAGCAGACCCCCCTCCCCCACCCAGTTATCCTATACCTTGATTCAGTGACTCTCAAATTTGAATGTGCACCAGAATCTCTTGGAGGGTTTGTTCCATTGTAAATTGCTGGGTCCCACCACAGAGCCTTTGATTCAGTAGATCTGGGGTAGGGTTTGAGGATTTACGTATGTAACAAGATATCAAATGATGCTGGTACTAATAGTCCAGGACCACATGTTGAGGATGGATGCTCTAGTCAAATTCAGTCGTTCTATGTGTTTTTAGAGATGATTGGCCTTTGCTTATGCTTTTTTTTTTTCTGCCCAGGAGGCCCTTTATTCAGGCACCTCCTCTACGGGCTTTCACTAAGCCCTTAAACTGGAATGAATGTCTCTCCTGAGTTTCTATGTCACTTTTTATTTATTTTATCACTTTTCCCCTACCTTTTACTTTTGTTTGTTTGTTTGTTTGTTTGTTTTTGAGACATAGCCTTGCTCTGTTGCCCAGGCTGGAGTGCAGTGGCATGATCTCAGCTCACTGCAACCTCCGCCTCCTGAGTTCAAACAATTCTCATGCCTCAGCTTCCCAAGTAGCTGGGATTATAGGCATGTACCACCAAACCTGGCCATTTTTGTATTTTTAGTAGAGATGATGTTTCACCATGTTGGTCAGGCTGGTCTTGAACTTCTGACCTCAAGTGATCCGCCCGCCTCAGTCTCCTAAAGTTCTGGGATTACAGGCGTGAACCACGGCACCCAGCCACCTTTTACTTTTGATTTGACTTATTTACATACCAGTCACATCCTCTATTAGGATAATAAGGTTTTGGATGTCAGTGCTCATGTTTAACTTATCTTTATACGTCCTTTAGTGCCTGGCAAAGAATCTCACCTATACTAGGCATGCAATGGATATTTGTTAAATGAATGAAAAAAAAAAAAAAAAAAAGGAAATACCCTATGAAGAAAAAGATAGCAGTATTAAGGAAAGAAAAACTGAATTAAAAGAAATAGAAAAAGGGAGATGATAACTGTGGTGGGATAAAGTGGTGGGAATTCTTCCAGAAGGGAATTTTGTTTTGCCAACTAAATGTGAGGCAAAAATAGACCAGGTCTTCCCAGCTGTTCTTTTTGTCTGATTTCTTGCAGCTGTGCTAGAATTCTTTTTTTTTTTTCCCCAGGCCAGAATTGCTAACCACCATGCCAGTAGGGTCCTTGTGATTTAATAAAAAGGAAAACACTGGGGGGCTTTAATTCCCAAACACTTAGGGTGTGAATCTGAAGGGGCACAATGTTCTATCTTATTGACCGAAATCCAGGCTGTGCCTTTCATCTGATGAACGATCATGATACTTTTCCCTGTGGAGAATTGAAAAGATGCCATTGTAATATTAAAAAAAAAAAAAGTATTGAAGAAATTTATGAGCTCTAGAATTTGTTGTTTATGCATAACATTTTTTTTTTCAAACAGGGTCTTGCTGTCACCCGGGCTGGAGTGCAGTAGCACGATCATAGCTCACTGCAACCACGAACTCCTGTGCTCAAGCGATCATCCCGCCTCAGCCTCCCGAGTAGCTAAGATTAGAAATGTGTCCCATCATAACCAGCTGATTTTGGTCAATGTTTTTGTAGAGACATAGGATCTTGCTATGTTGTTCAGGCTGTTCTCAAACTTCTGGCCTCAAGTGATCCTCCTGCCTTGGCCTCAAAAATGCTGGGATTATAGGCATGAGCCATCATGCCCTGGCCTATGCACAAAATTTTTAATTAGTGTTTTTTTCTTTTTTTTTGTGACAGAGTCTCACTCTGTCACCCAGGATGGAGTGCAGTGGCATGATCTCGGCTCACTACAACTTCCACCTCCTGGGTTCAAGCAATACTCTTGCCTCAGCCTCCCGAGTAGCTGGGATTACAGGCATGCACCACCACACCTGGCTAATTTTTGTGTTTTCAGTAGAGACAGAGATTTCACCATGTTAGCCAGGCTGGTTTCAAACTCCTGACCTCAAGTCATCTACATGCCTCGGCCTCTCAAAGTGTTGGGATTACAGGCGTGAGCCACCACACTCGGCCTTTAAAATTAACTTTTATAAAATGATCCCAGTCTACAGTTCGTTATTGCATTATGGCTCTACTTCCCCAGCATGTTGGATTGGGCATACCTTCTAACTTTTGCATCTTAGTTTGATTGTTTATTAGGTTAGTCTTCATCTAAACCAGCAGTGTGCAATAGGGTGTTTTTTCTGCCAGGGTTTCTCGTGGAACATGTGCCCTGAACACCTTCTGGAAGTTTCTGTGATGTTTGCTCTCATGGCAATGGATTACGCTGGCTCATGGCTGCTGCCCTGGGATTGCTCTGCTCATCTGCTTGCTGTTTTCATTTTTGTTAGCTGCTGTTGGACACTTAAGGCAGATTGCATTTTGTTATCCAGATGTTTCTATGCCCAGGGGCACTAGCATGCATTGCTCTTTTATGTATTGCTCTTTCACAGTACGTAGAAAATCGAGTCTTGAGAGCTAGCCTGAAAAATTTATTAATCCCTCACTAAAACTCCACCTTTAGAATAATTTCTCTATGGTGTGATTGCACCTGGAAGAACTGGAAATCAACCACTCAATTACGAGCTCAAGAGTATATGAAATTAAACACGCTCAGAAATTAATCATTTTTTTCAACTCTTCTGTAAATGATAGATATCTCAGCAGTCAAGTTATCTTCTGCTGCTAGAGGATATTCAAAAGTAAGAATCTGGAAGATCTTATTAAAAGACTTTAGACAGACCCTGGAAATAGATTTTCTGCACTTATATGCAAATTAATTTTGAATTCTCTACATATGCTGAGGGAAAAGATTAGGATGTCTAGATGGGTCTGGGTAGCAAAGTTAGGGCCTGATTTTTTCTGGTTAGTGCCTTGGGGAGACGAAGTTTGGCTATCACTCTGAGTATAATTTAACCCAAATGCTGAAAATTTTAGAGGAAACTGGATATGTCAAACAGGAACCTGTTCTGACATCAAATGAGTGACTTATTTTGTTGCTTAGCCAGGGTGGGCCAAACGTAACACTAAGCTGGCTATCAATAGTCTTGTTTCTTCAAGAATTTCTAATAGAGTGTGATCATATTCATTCATAGATGGGACAGAGATGCTGATGGCATTCTAAGACAGAGTGGATGTAAAACTATGAAAGATGGAGCTTTTGGTACCTAAAATTATTTTTTCCTTTTGAAAGTTATAGTCATTTTTAAATTTTGGCAATTAAAAATTTTGGAAAATAAAAACCACAAGTACACTTATAGTAGTCTTCCTTTCCTTTCCTTCCTTTTCCTCTCCTCTCCTCTCCTTTCCTTTCTTATCCTTTCCTTTCCTCTCCTTTCTCCTCTCCTCTCCTTTCCTTTTCTTTCCTCTTTCTTTCAAGACAGACAGGGTCCCACTCTGTGGTCCAGGCTGGAGTGCAGTGGCAGTATCAGGGCCCACTATATCCTTGACCTCCTGGGCTCAAACAATCCTCCCATCTCAGCCTCCCAAGTAGCTGGCCCTATAGGTATGTACCACTGTGCCCAGACAATTTTTTTTTTTTTTTTTTTTTTGTAGAGATGGAGGTCTCACTTTGTTGCCCAGGCTGGTCCTGGCTTCAGGTGATCCTCCCACTTCAGCCTCCCAAAGTGCTGGGACGACATCTGTGAGACACCATGCCCAGCCAGTGTGGCTTTTTTTTTAATCTGCCCAGTACCAACCCTCCTTCTGGTAATCACTCTTTCTGTACCTTTAACCTGACGATTCCTGTGGGAGCAGCTGTGCTCTGACATGGCCTGGACCGGCCTGGGCTGATTAGAGGAAAGCAGTACCAATGATCCCCTTCTCTGGGATATCTGAACCTGATTCCAGGGGTGATTATCAGTATCTGCAACAATCAGGGAGGTCCGGGCACCCACCAATTAGGGCAGACATTGGCTGAAAAACAATTTATATGGGTGCAGCAGTGCACGCGGGCTGAGGAGCACCCTTGTTTGAGAACAAGGAACATAGGGATTCCCTCTTTGGGGACAGAAGTTGGAAAGTGTGCGTTGGGGAGGCCTGTTCTCTTCCTGTAGACAAATCCCATCGTGGTGAATAGGAATGTGGCCAACAGCAAACCCTGGAGATGGAAGAGACTCCTGACGATGTTGAAACGCCTGGCCCCAGTTGTTCTGTGGGCTAGCTGGATTCCTGCCCTTCTATAGCTCTGTTGCTCAATCCTTCCCTGGGATCTGGAAGCAAATAAATTCTGCCTTTTTTTTTTTTTTTTAAGACAGAGTCTTCCCTGTCACCAGGCTGGAATGCAGTGGCGCAAACTTGGCTCACTACAACCTCTGCCTCCTGGTTCAAGTAATTCTCCTGCCTCAGCCTCCCACATAGCTGGGATTATAGGCCCGTGCCACCATGCCCAGCTAATTTTTTTTTCTTGTATTTTTAGTAGAGATGGGATTGTACCATGTTGGCCAGAATGGTCTCCATCTCTTGACCTTGTGATCCACCCGCCTCAGCCTCCCAAAGTGCTGGGATTATAGGCATAAGCAACCTCATTTGGGCATAAATTTCATTTTTGACTCAAGTTAGTTGAAGTTCAGATTCTTTCCCCCATAAAAGTAACAAAGAGTCCTAACTGATTTAACATTAAACACCTGTATTCTTTTTTTAAAAGCTTATTTGTTTGTTTTAGAGACAGGGTCTTGCTCTGTTGCCCAGGCTGCAGTACAGTGGTGGGATCATAGTTTATTGCATCCTGGAACTCCCAGGTGCAAGGGATCCTCCTTCCTCAGTCTCCCCAGCAGCTGGGATTACAGGCATGCACCACAACCAGCTAAATATTTTTACTATTTGTTTTTAGAGACAAGGTCTTGTGATGTTGCTCAGGCTTGTCTCAAACTCCTGGCCTCAAGCAGTCCTCCCACCTCAGCCTTCTGAGTAGTTGGGATCACAGGCATGAGCCACCTAACCCTGCCCAGTGCTTTTTAAAAAAACCAGGCACAGTGGCTCACACCTGTAATCCCAGCACTTTGGGAGGCCAAGGTGGGAGAATTGCTTGAGCCTAGGAGTTAGAGACCACTCTGGGCAAAACAATGAAACTCCTGTCTCTAAAGGAAAAACAAAACAAAACAAAAGCTTAGTGGAGTATAATTGACAAATATTAATTGTATATAATTAACAGGTATAAGCTGATGGTTTGATACGCGTGTACATTGTGAAATGATCATCACATCAAGCTAGTTAACATATCCATCACTTCACATAGTTACCTGTGTGTGTAGGTGTATGTGTGTGGTGAGAAGACAAGATCTACTCAGCAAATTTCGAGTATACCATACAGTGTTAACTAGAGTCACCATGCTGTACATTGGATACACAGAATTTATTCATCCTGCATAATGGAAACAGTACCCTTTGACCAACATCTCCCCACCTCCCCCAACCCTGGGCAACCACCATTCTACTCTGTGCTTAAGTGAGTTCAACTATTTTAAAATTTGCATATGTGAGATCACGCACTATTTGTCTTTCTGGGTCTGGCTTATTTTACTTAGCATAACATCCTTCAGGTTCATCCATGTTGCAAGTGGCACAATTTCCTTCTTTTTTTAAGGCTAAGTAATAATCCTTGAATATACTATATATGCACAGCCCCCATTTTCTTTTTTATTTCTTGAGGGTCTTGCTCTGTTGCCCAGGCATGACCATAGCTCATAGCATCTGACTCCTGTGCTTAAGTGATCCTCCTGCCTCAGCCTCCCAAATAGCTAGGACTTTAGGCACACACCACCATGCCTAGCTAATTACATTTTTTTTAAATTGTAGAGATGGGGGGCAGCTATGTTGCCCAGGCTGGTCTGCAAACAGAGATAATTATACCTCTTCTTTTCTGATTTCAATGCCTTTTTTTTCTTGTCTCATTGCTCTGGTTAGGATTTCTAGTACTATGTTGAATAGAAGTGGTGTTAGTGGGCACTTGTAGCTAAGATCAGATATTAGAGAAAAACCTTGCAGTTTCTCCCTATTGATTATGATGTTAGCTATGGCCTTTCATGGATGGTTGTTTTTCTTTTGTGAACAGTTGATGGAAATACATATGTGATCTTTATTATGTTGAAATATATCCCTTTTATACTTATTTTCTTAAGGTCTTTTATCATGAATGGATGTTGAATTTTGTCAAATGCTTTTTCTGCATCTATTTAAATGATCATGTAGTTTTTATATTTCAATCTGTTAATATGGTCTATCATCACATTGACTTGCATATGTTGAACCATCCTTGCATCCTGGGGATGAATCCCAATTGGTTGTGGTGTATGATCCTTTTTTTTTTTTTTGAGGTGGAGTCTAGCTCTGTAGCCCAGGCTGGAGTGTAGTGGTGTGACCTTGGCTCACTGCAACCTCTGCCTCCCGGGTCCCAGTTCAAGCAATTCTCCTACTTTAGCCTCAAAGGTAGCCGGGATTACAGGCACAAGCCACCATGCCTAGCTAATTTTTGTACTTTTTAGTAGAGACAGGGTTTCAGTATGTTGGCCAATGTGATCTTGAACTCCTGACCTCGTCATCTGCCCACCTCGGTCTCTCAAAGTGCTGGGATTACAGGCCTGAACCACCATGCCCAGCTGTATGATCCTTTTAATGTGCTGTTGAATTCAGTTTGCTAGTTTTTTTTTTTTTTTGAGTATTTTTTATTTTGAGTTTTGCGTCTCTGTTCACCAGGTATACTGGCCTGTGGTTTTCTTCTTAGGGTTTGTCTTTGATATTAAGGTGACGTCGACCTCATAAAATGGGTTTGGAGGTTGTTCCTTTTCAGTTTTTTGGAATAATTTAAGAAGGATTGATAGTAATTCTTTTTTTGAATGTTTGTTAGGATTCACCTGTGAAGCCATCTGGTGCTGCTCAGCATCAGTACTGTGCATGTCAGACAGAACTGAAAGGCCAGCGCCCTTCAGAAGGAAGCACTCAGTGAGGTCCCAGACATCCCCCAACAGGAGGAGGGAAAAGAGGTCAGCACCATGATTTATCAACCTCAAACGTATTATTAAGTCAGAAGATGGAGTTATTTTCCTTTCAGATAATATCACCCTACTTACTAACTTCCATTCATTCCTCCATCCACTGCAATCTGACTGCTAAGGTCAACAAAAACCTTCTCATTACCAAATCCAGTGGCCCCTATTAAGCTTACATCCCACTTACCTTTTGCACTATATGTGATTATTCTCCTCCTTGAAACTCCCCCCACTACCCACCCCAACTTCTGTGACACCCCTTTGTCCTGGCCACGTGTCCTCTCCTCTTTAGTTTCAAGAACTTTGAGACCATAAATTTCTGTTGTTTTAAGCAATTCTTTAATTTGTGGTACTTTGTTACGGCAGCCCTAAAAGACTAAAACATCATTTAAAAAACCCTTTACAGGTATACGATGTTTTTCCCCATGTTCAGCCTTGTCTAACTGGAGTTAGGCCCTGAAGTATTTATTGGATGAATGCATTCATTAACAAGCATATTCTTCTCAGTAGTCTGTCTTAAAAATGGAACAAATGTTAGCATTTGCCATCTACCGCTGACCTTTAAATCAATGTTATTGAAGTAAATTTACTGAAAATTAACTTGTGATTGTGCAAAATAATGGATATTTAAGGACGTTTATTACAGCGTTGTTTATAATAGCAAAGGACTGGCAACAACCCAAACGTCTGTCAGTAGAGGAACTAATTAAATGAGGGACGGTTTTACACCAACTCAATTGTTTTTTTGAGATGGAATCTCAGTCTGTCACCCAGGCTGGAGTGCAGTGGTGTGATCGTAGCTCACTGCAACCTCTGACTCCTGTGTTCAACAGGTTCTTGTGCCTCAGCCTCCCTAGTGGCTGGGATTACATGTATTCCACCACGCCCGGCTAATTTCTATATTTTTAGTAGAGACAGGGTTTTACCATGTTGGCCAGGCTGACCTCGAACTCTTGACCTCACGTGATCTGCCTGCCTTGGCCTCCCAAAGTGCTGGGATTACAGGCATGAGCCACTGCACCCGGCCCACTCAGATGTTAAAAATGAAGACTTTGCTCCATATGTAAGGAAAGCAAGTACAGACGATAGTTTGCTATCTTTCATGTTAAAAAAAGAGAAATATATATAATTTATGATTATAGAAAATCTCTGAAACAGAAGAAAATCCAATAGTTCCTTCAGGGGAGAAGAATCTGGTGGTCATTAAATAAATAAGTAAATAATAAACAAAATTTAACGCTTGAACCCAAGAGTTTGAGATCAGCTGGAACAATATGATGAAACTCCATCTTTTATAAAAAATACAAAAAATTAGCCAGGCATGGTGGTATGCATCCCAAGTAGTCCCAGCTACTTGGGAGGCTGAGGTGGGAGGATCACCTGAGCTCAGAAGGTCAAGGCTAGGGTGAGCTGAGATCATGCTACTGAGCTTCAGCCTGGGCAACACAGCAAAACCCTGTCTCAAAATAAATAATGATAATAAACAAAATTTAAAAGTAGAATCTGTGAAACGGTATATATTTAAATCTACTAAAATGTACCATGATATTTGGTGATCTTTCACTAGATGTTTCTATTCTGGCCTAAGGGGAACATTCTGTGATGAAAAATCGGCTGTGTGTGGTGGCTCATACCTGTAATCCCAGCACTTTGGGAGGCAGAGGCAGGTGGATCACTTGAGCCCAGGGGCTCGAGACCAGCCTGGGCAACATGGCAAAACCTCATCTCTACAAAAAATACAAAAATTAGTCGGGCATGGTGGTGCATGCCTGTAATCCCGCTACTCGGGAGGCTGAGGCAGTAGAATTGCTTGAATCCGGGAGGCAGAGGTTGCAGTGAGCTGAACTGGGCCACTGCACTCCAGCCTGGGTGACAGAGCAAGACTCCAGCTCAAAAAAAAAAAAAAAAAAATCACTATTATAATATAAAGTGGGTTTAGTTTAAATTTTTTTAAATTCAATAATAAAAACAAAGAGCTTCTTTTTAAAAATTTAAAATTAATTGCATACTTAAAAAAATAGAGATGAGGGTCTTGCTCTGTTGCCCAGGCGGGTCTTGAACTCCTGGTCTCAAGTAATCCCCCTGCCTCAGCCTCCCAAAGTGCTGGGATTACAGGTGTGAGCCATCACCCAGCCCGACTGCTTTTTATTATGTGACCTTTTTCATCAGAAGCCAAGTGATTTCATACAGGAGACAAGCACACCAATCATCTAAGTAAATACACCCCGTAAACACTGCCCAGATCCAGATCTAGTCAGGGGAGTCCAATCTTTTGGCTTCTCTGGGCCACACATAAAATACACTAATGATAGCTGATAAGCTAGAAAAAAATAGCAAAAAAATCTCATAATGGTTTGAGAAAGTTTACGAATTTGTCCTGGGCTGTATTCAAAGCCATCCTGGGCCACATGCATCCCATGGGCCCTGGGTTGGATGACCTTGGTCTAGAATGTTCCCAACATCTCAGGCTTCCCTTGTGCCTCTTCTCAGTCCTTTCCTCTCAACAAAGACATCCCCTGTTATGACCTTTACCGGGGGAAAACAATGTTGCCTGGTTTTGGACTTTCTATACTTGGAACCGTATGATGTCTCTTCTCTATCGGACCTTATGAGTATGACAACTACTCAACAGACTCCACCCATGCCTCTGAGGCTCACACACGAGGCTGCCATCTTCCTTTTTTTTTAAAAAAAGAATAATGCAGTCTTGCTCTGTCACCTAGGTTGAACTGCAGTGTCGCAATCTTGGCTCACTGCAACCTCTGCCTCCTGGGTTCAATTGATCCTCCTGCCTCAGCCTTTTGAGTAGCTGGGATTACTGAGTATCTGGGATTACAGGTGCATGCCACCACGCCCAGCTAATTTTTGTATTTTTAGTAGAGCAAGCAATTTTGTATTTTTCACCATGTTGGCCAGGCTGGTCTTGAACTTCTGACCTTGTGATCCATCCACCTCGTCCTCCCAAAGTGCTGGGATTACAGGCATGAGCCACTGTGACCGACCCCTACTTGTTTATATCACGTCATTCTTACATTTTCTCTTCACTCTCAGAGACTGGGACTTGCGTTGGTGTGTAACTTGTGGATTCTTTTAAGATTTAGATATTCCCTTATTCTTCAGTTTCCATAGAGTTGGAAAAGTCAGTTCTAAAGACAGGGTTTAGTGGCATTAACCTGCCCCAATGTGCCAATAATGAAGCTAATTCTCAGAACCTGTCCTGATACTAACACGTCACCCAGTTTTTACTGTTTTTTTTTTTTTTAAACAGAGTCTCACTCTATTGCCCAGGCTGGAGTGCAGTGGTGCCATCTCAGTTCACTGTAACCTTCGTCTCCCGGGTTCAAGACATTCTCCTCCTCAGCCTCCCAAGTAGCTGGGATTACAGGTGTTCATCACCATGCCTGGCTAATTTTTGTATTTTTAGTAGAGACAGGGTTTCACCATATTGAGCAGGCTGGTTTCTCTCTAACTCCTGACCTCAGGTGAGCCACCTGCCTCGGCCTCCCAAAGTGCTGGGATTGCAGGCATGAGCCATCATGCCTGGCCAGTAGTGAGTTCTTGCTCTGGTGAAACTGGATTAGTTCTCTCCAGAAGGGATTAGCGCCCAAGAGAGGGGTTGCCATGAAGCCTGGATGTCCCTTGGGTTTTACATCTTTGCCTGTGTCTGCTTCCCCTCTGACCTTCTCTGCCATGTTATGACACAGCAGCAGAAGCCAAGCAGATGGCCCTGCCATGTTTTGTGTAATTCCCTGTCTGCAGAACCATGAGCTAAACAAACCTCTGCTCTATATAAATTACCCAGCCTCAGGTATTCCATTATAGCAATGCTGAAAGAAACAAAAACAGGGAGACCTTTCTGTTGCTGCTGCATTCCTTTTCTATCGCCGCTGTAACAGATAACCCCAACTTCTTAGCTTAAAACAGCACAGTTTATGATCTTACAGTTCTGCAGGTCAGGAGTTCAGCACGGGTCTCACCCAGCTGAGGAATCAGTGGGGCTGTTTCTTTCTGGGAGCTCTAGGGAGGGATCTATTTTCCTGCTCATTCAAGTTGCTGGCAGAATTGCTGCTGCTGCTTGTAGAACTGAGGCCCCACTTTTGTACTTTTAGTAGAGACAGGGTGTCGCCATGTTGACCAGGCTGGTCAAGAACTCCTGACCTCAAGTGATCCACTCACCCCAGCCTCCCAAAGTGCTGAGATAACAGGCGTGAGCCACTGCACCTGGCCCTCCCACATACTTTAAATCATTCCTAGATTACTTATAATGCCTAAAACAATGTAAATCCTATGTAAATAGTTATTTTGTATTTTGTCCAGGCATGATGACTCACACCTGTAATCCCAGCACTTTGGCAGGCCAAGGTGGGTGGATCACTTGAAGTCAGGTATTTGAGACCAGCCTGGCCAACATGGTGAAACCTTGTCTCTACTAAAAATACAAAAAATTAGCCAGGCATAATGGTACACACCTGTAATCCCTGCTACCGGGGAGGCTGAGGCAGAAGAATCTCTTGAACTCAGGAGACAGAGGTTGCAGTGAGCTGAGATCGTGCCATTGCACTCCTGCCTGGTGAAAGAGCGAGATTCCGTCTCAAAGAAAAAAGTTGTTATACTGTATTTTAAAGTCTTTATTACTTTTATTATTGTATTGTTATTTTTAATTTCTTTTTTTTCCAATATGGTCATGTGATGAACGTATCTTTTTGGTCAACAATGTACTGCATACATAAAGGTGACCCCATAAGCTTATAAACTATATTTTTACTGGATCTTTTCTATGTTTAGGTAGTTTTAGATACAGAAATAACGCTGTGTTACAATTGCCTGCTGTATTCAGTGCAGTCATACACTGTGCAGGTTTGTTGCCTAAGAGCAATGGGGCTATACCTCATAGCCTAGGTGTGCAGTAGGCTGTACCAACTAGGTTTGTGTAAGCACACTGTACGATGCTCACAGCATGATGAAATTGCCTAACGATTATCCTCATTATTAATTGATGCTGTGACTGTATTTTCGATTGAGTTCGGTTGAGTCCAAGGATGCAGAACCCATGATTACGGAGGAATCGCTCCACTGTGCCTGCCACAGGTGTATACCTGGGAGGGCCGGGTCATAGCGGGTGCATGAACTCAACCAGTATAATCAATACTGCCAACAGTTTTTACAACGGGCCAACTGACACTCTCACTGGCACTGTGGGAGAGTCCAGTTTATCCACACCCTTGCTAATTCCCAGTATTATTTGTTGTTGTTGCTTGTTTTTCTTTTCTTTTTTGAAACAGAGTCTTGCTCTGTTGCCCAGTCTTGCTCTATTGCTGGAGTACAGTGGCACGATCTTGGCTCACTGCAGCTTCTGCCTCCCGGGTTCAATTGATTCTCGCGCCTTACCTGCCCGAGTAGCTGGGATTATAGGCACACACTACCATGTCCGGTTAAGTTTTGTATTTTCAGTGGAGATGAGGTTTCGCCATGTTGCCCAGACTGGTCTCAAACTTCTGGCCTCAAGTGGTTTGCCCACCTTGGCCTCCCAAAATGCTGGGATTACAGATATAGCCATCGTGCTCAGCCTGATTTCCAGTATCGGCAGCTTTTATCAACATTAGCCATTGGGCTGGGCATGTAGTGGTCAATAAACGTGGATTGAATTTTCATTTCCTTGGTGATTAGTCATGAGCACTTTTTAATGTTTATTGGCCATTTGGATGACCTCTTTTGTGAAGTCCTTGTTCAAGTTTTGTGCCCATAAAAAAAAAAAAAAAAACGGAGTTGGGAGCAGACAGCTTTTTAGACTGTGAAAATATTCATCACGGTGATTTTCCATCTGAACACATTAAAATATGTAGAAAAAAACAGATCATTTTAATGCATCTAGAATGTCAGCAAAGGAAGAAAATGAGCTCACGTATGCGCTTCTCTAAGCATCCTTTTTTCCTTTAAGTAAAGTTTAAGAAACAACAGAATCACTGAGAGTAAGTCACATCTATATAGTGCTTTAGGATTTACAAAGTGCTTTCCTATCCATTTTCTCATTCTGTTTTATTAGAAGTAGCAAATGAAATATTGCTTGCTAGTCTTGTTTTCATAGCATATATTACTTCCACCAAATGCAAAAATTAAGGCAACATGCATATATTAAACATAATTGTAGTTGGGTAAATTAGCAGCATAATTTGTGAATTTGATCATTTTTCTGCTCACAATTACCTCTAATTTGGTGATACATGCGATACACGCTTGCAGAATGTCTAAGGAACCCTCCATCTGATGCTGAAACGTAGACTGCCTTCTGGGAGTTGCTGTTTAAATCAGGAAGAGAGCATAAATCCACAAGAGCCTGGCAATTGGAAATAGGTCCGTTGCAGAGAGGAGAGCAAATCTCTATTGTTGAGGGCAGCTGAATGATACAAATCAGGCAGACATCTTTTCAAGAAGCAGGTCGAAAATAACCTTTCTGGATTACAGATGCTATGCTGTTTTCATTCCTTCCAGACTGGACACTAATTAAATTAGCCTCTTTACTCTGGTGCGTTAGTGAAAAACTGCTTCTGATCCGATGCCACATCTCTTCCAGGACTAAATATGTGTGTCTGATGGAGGAGAGGGGTCATATCTGTGTGTATGTGTGAAACAAGAGGAATTATTGAAGAAAAGCAATGAATATGCATTAAAATTCACAGGCTAAATGGAACCCTGATTTTTTTTCACTTCTTGGCATTTTAAATACCAATATGCTATTAAAATATATGACCTCTTTTCCCATCAGGTTTACAACCTTCAGAGAAAAGACAGGCAAATGTAAGATAGAAATAAAATATAAATTTAATGACTTTATCCCATGGCCATCTCAAAATTAGAACCATATCTCAGAAGAAGTAAAGTTGTCTCCTAATTATAGCAAAAGCCACCAGAGATAGAGAATTTTATTTCAAATGGTAGCTACAGCGACTATGTGGGATCCCCCAGCTTCTTAAACCACCACCTTCCTCAACACAGATTATTGTCTTGTTCTGTTTCTTATGCTTTGTCCTTCTCTGCTATTATTTGATTGCATTGGACATCAGTGTCACTGAGTATGAGTTTTTCCTTTGCTTGACTCAGTGTCCATGACTCTCTCTCACAGTTCGTGAGCTTCCTGGGAAGCTGACGGACTGCCCTTGGGATTCCAGGGAAGACATTTGGCTCAGGCCAAGATTTAGCAACATAATTCTTTTCTTGGCCAAGGATGAGTATATACTCCAGTTTTGCAGCAGTACTTGCAGGGGCTCTTGGGAATGAAGCTGCCCAATCTACTGAGACAGCTTCCAGAGGAGCCCTGGTCTCTTTCCCGAGGCTTAAATGGAGACGCATGTGGGCCTGGGAGTAAGGGATCAGTCTGCTGTTAAAGAACCAGATGAGAGATGGACAGTAGGGCCTTGAACACGTCACCAGAGACTGAAATAAATGAACCCTGGAGGCTGTCCCGACTCTCAACCCACATCATGTCTTTTTTATGGCTTAGGCAGTTTGAATTGGGTTTTCCGTTACTTGCAATTGAACATGGTTGGTTTTTTGGAGGTGGAGTCTCACTCTGTCACCCAGGCTGGAGTGCAGTGGCACGATCGCTCACTGCAACTTCTGCCTCCTGGTTTAAGTGATTCTCCTGCCTCAGCCTCCACACTGGGACTACAAGTGTGGGCCACCACACCCAGCTCATTTTTTTTTTTTTTTTTGTATTTTTAATAGAGATGGGATTTCACCATGTTGGCCAGACTGGTCTTGAACTCCTGACCTCAGGTGATCTGCCCACTTCGGCCTCCCAAATGAGTCATGGCACCTAGCCTTAATTGGTATATTGTTATTAAAATATGATGTAGTAATAGAAAAATCTTAGGTACAGCAAGGCCAACAGATCATGAGATGACTGCCATTGAAGAGATAGTGTGATACTCACAGTTCCCAAGGAAAAGGGGCACACCATGCCTCTGGGGGCCACGTGAGGAAGCACCAGGGTGGGTCAGAAGGCTGTGGGGGGCGGTGGGAGGCTGGGGAGTGAGGGCGTGATGATAGAAACTGTGGGTGGCAAGAGCCTTTATTGTGGTAAAGGAAGAAACAGATGAGGCAGGGTAGGCAGTTTAGGATTGGCCACTCTGAGCAATTTCTGTGAGCACATGGGCTGTCTGTAGTTGTCTGGTACCCAGCCCGGGGGTGATGAGGGCGGCAGGTGGTGGACTAGAGTAGGAGGACTCCATAAAGAAGGTGGTTAGTTTTGGGCTCTGGAGTTTTTGGTTTACATTTGAGAAATATGCTCGCTGCTGAGTTGTTTAGTATCTCTAGGAGTTGAGGCCTCCAGGGTCAGCAAGGCCGCAGATGTCAAAGCATCAGATTTCAGAAAAGAAGACATGGTTAACAGATAAATTCACTAAAGTTTAGGCCAGGTGCAGTGGTGTGTCCCTGTAGTCCCAGCGACTTGGGAGGCTGAGGCAGCAGAGTCCCTTGAGTCCAGGAGCTCAAAGCCTGGGCAACATAGCAAGAACCTCATCTCTAAATACATGTATACATAAATACATACATACATTAAAGTTCAATAAAGCAGCCAGAAGATCATGTTTTTACTATTAATGTTGCAAAAGGAACAGGAAAAGGATGCTGATTTTTCATGACGTCATCACAGATTTTCTGACAAAAATGTATGTATTGACTGTGCGTAATTTTCAGGGAATGAAGCATTCAGGATCACCAAGCTCCCCATAGAATGATTAATTACTTTTCTTTTATTACAGAAATCTCTGCTATCCTTTGCTCTTTCACCTTTGTTCATTAAATGATGTTTCTTGGCACTCAGTATGTGCCAGATAAGTCCTGTTCTGGCTACTGAGACACAGTGGGGAACCACGTGAAGGTTCCTTCTTAGAGCTTATATCCTGGAAGTGGTGGGGATGGACTATTAAAGTATTTAAACCATTATATAAAATAATTTCAAATGTTGATAAGTGCTAAGAAATAAATAGACAGATGATAGATGACATAGGATGAGGTTGGTGGGGGCTAGCGGCAATCTCTCTATTTTTTTTTTTTTTTAGAGACAGAGTCTCACTTCGCTGTCCAGGCTGGAGTGCAGTGGCATGATCATAGCTCGATACTGCCTTGAATTCCGAGGCTCAAGCAGTCCTCTTTAGCCTCACAAGTAGTTTGGACCTCAGGCACATGCCACCTTGCCCGGCTAATTAAAAACTTTTTTTTTTTTTTGTAGAGACAGGATCTCACCATCTTGCCCAGGCTGGTCTTAAAATCCTAGGTTCAAACAATCCTCCCGTCTTGGCTTCCCAAAGTGACGGGGTTTGGGGGGTGCCTCTGTTTTTGATTAGGTGATCCAGGAATGTAACACAGTGCTTGCCCTTCCTCTTACCTCCCCTCCCTTCCACACACACATTCTGGTGGTAACTTATCTCGTACTTGGGCCTTGAAGGGCTTCTGAATTGAAGTGCAGGTGGCCTTTACTCTCACTCTCATTGCCCCGCCTGGCATGTCAGGAGTTTTTCACTCTCTGTCTATTGTCAGAACAAACAACTCACCAACACCACAGAGATTCTTTCTTCTTCCTTCCACACATTTTTGATAAATTCAATCTAGCCATTGCTTCCTGTGTGTCTGCTATGAACAGAACACTGCATTAGGCGATGTGTCTTCTGTCCCATCTTGACCCTGCACATCTTAGCTTTGCCCAGTGAGGCTGGCTACTTGGCTTTCCTGTAGATAACCAACAAGGTGCAGAGCCCTTGTGCAAGCTCACCCTTGGTTTGTGGGTCCCTTGGCTGCATTCTTCTTTTCGTTTGTTTGCTTGGTTTTGGCTATGCACTGCCATTCCACCGGGCGGAGGGTTCTGGAAGCCTAGTTTCTCTAGAAGACAGATTTAATTTTCATGATGGCAGGTTTCACTGAGTTGGAGGGGTATGTAAAAATTAGTGGGCTGGGCATGCTGGCTTTTGCCTGCAATCCCGACACTTTGGGAGGCTGAGGCGGGTGGATCACCTGATGTCAGGAGTTTGAGACCAGCCTGGCCAACGTGGTGAAACCCCATCTCTGCTAAAAATACAAAAATGAACCATGTGTGGTGGCGGGGGTCTGTAATCCCGGGAGGCTACTCGGGAGGCTGAGGCAGGAGAATCGCTTGAACCTGGGAGGCAGAGGTTGTGGTGAGCCCAGATCCTTCCACTGCCTTCCAGCCTGGGCAGCAGAGACTCGGTCTCCAAAAAAAAAAACAAAACATTATCAGAGGCCACTGTTTTGGACGAAGCTCCTGCCTGAGCCTCCACCAGACCAGACTAAAGGTCAAAATGATGTCACTAAGGCTGAGGTTCCCAGTCACCAAACTAAAACTGTTAACTTGATCTTCTGAGCAATCAGGAACGAGAGATAACCACCAATCTCCCTCCCAAGCAGGCAGTTTCTAGCTTCAGTTGGCATGATAGTGAATGAACGCCCCCTCTTTTAACCCTTAATCTGAACTAAACTGATCATACCCAGCCAGTAATTTTTCTATTGTTCTTGCCCTACCTTACAAGGAAAATAACTCAAGTGATCAATCTGCTTTTTGGTCTTTGTTTCTGCTTTCTTCAGCACTTTTATGCCTATAAATCTACCCTTCTCTGTTCAGCTCATCGGAACACTTATTCTATTTTATGGAATGAAGTGTTGTCGAACGATTCTCGAATTGCTAATAAAGCCACTTGAGATCTTTAAGCTAAATTTGTTTAATTGTGTCTTTTGACAAGGGTCATAAGGAAGATTTGCTAAGAACTGGCTGCTCACACCATCTAGCTGTAACGATTGCATTTTCTATAAACGTATAAGAAATCTCGGCCAGGCGTGGTGGCTCGTGCCTGTAATCCCAGCACTTTGGGAGGCCGAGGCGGGTGGATTACAAGGTCAAGAGATCGAGACCATCCTGGTCAACATGGTGAAACCCCATCTCTACTAAAAATACAAAAATTAGCTAGGCATGGTGGTGCACGCCTGTAATCCCAGCTACTCAGGAGGCTAAGGCAGGAGAATTGCTTGAATCCAGGAGGTGGAGGTTGTGGTAAGCCAAGATCGTGCCATTGCACTCCAGCCTGGGTAACAAGAGTGAAGCTCCATCTCAAAAAAAAAAAAAAAAGAAATCCCAAATCCATGCATTTTTTTTTTTTTTTTTTTTTTTTGGTCAAAGTCTCACACTGTTGGTCAGGCTGGAGCACAGTGGCTTGATCTCAGCTCACTGCAACCTCCACCTCCCAGGCTCAAGCGACCCTCCTGCCTCAGCCTCCCAAGCTGCTGGGATTACAGGGACCTGCCATCATGCCCAGCTAATTTATTTATTTATTTTTTTGTATTTTTAGTAGAAGTGGGGTTTCACCATGTTGGCCAGGCTGGTCTCAAACTTCTGACCTCATGATTTGCCCGCTTCAGCCTCCCAAAGTGCTGGGACTACAGGCGTGAGCCACCATGCCTGGCCAAATCCATGCATTTCATTACTGCCCTTTGCACCACAGTGAGTGGCATGGACTGAATTGGGTCCCCCTACATAATTCACATGTTGAAGTCCTAATCCCCAGCACCTCAGACTGTTGCTGTAGTCAGACATAGGGCCTTTGTAGAGGTAATCAAGGTTAAATATGGTCCTGTGGGTGGGCCCCAATCCAACATAACTGATGTCTTTATACAAAGAGGAAGTGATACCAGGATGCATGAACAGAACAGGGCAGAAGAGGGCGGCTATCTGTAAGCCAAGGAGAGCGGCCTTAGAGGAAGCTTGGAACTCCAGAATTCCAGTCTCCACGAGAAATTTCTGTTGTTGATGCCACCTGTTTTGTTATGGCCATGCAAGCGAACTAGTACAGCAAAGAAGCAGGGGGTCCCCTGGCCGGGCTCACGTCTGTAATCCCAGCACTCTGGGAGGCTGAGGCGGGTGGATCACCTGAGGTTGAGACCAGCCTGGCCAACATGGTAAAATCCCCTCTCTACTAAAAAATACAAAACTTAGCTGGATGTGGTGGCACACACCTGTAATCCCAGCTATTCGGGAGGTTGACACAGGAGAATCGCCTGAACCAGGGAGGCAGAGGTTGTAGTGAGCCGAGATTGCATCATTGCACTCCAGTCTGGGTGACAGCAAAACTCCATCACCAAAAAATAAGGAGAGAGAGAGAAAAATAATATAAAGGAAGGGGGTCCCTTGCCAGCATATGTCTTGCCTACATGAGTTGTCTCTTCCATTCAGCTCATGCGATTCCGCTCATTCTAGACTTTGTATCTTTGCCTTTTCTTTGCTCTGCCATAACACTCGAATAACATTCCTCCCAGCATCAACTCCCCTTCCCCTGCCAATAGAGCCTCACTTTTCCTTACACAACTACCCTTCTGGAACTCTCAGTCCTTGCAGTTTGGATGGGGCTGAGGCTACATTCTTCTGCCTCCACCCACTCCAGGGGTGGGACCGTGACCCAGGTCTGCAGAATCAGAGGCGCAGGGAGTCAGGTGGGTTGAGGATTTCTCCGCAGCCGTGAGGAAGGAGGTATTTTCCACCTGGGTTGCTGAGCTGGTAGGATGTAAAGGGGTGCCAGACACCACCCCTTGTCTTATGAAAATGCAGTGAACTCAGGAAAGCAGAGCTGAGACCACATCCTAATGACATCATCTGGTCTCCATCCAGCCTTCCCTGAGCTTACTTCTTGCCTTTTTAATTACGTGATTCAACCACCAACCTCTTCCCCACCCACTTTTTTTTTTCCAAACAGGGTTAGGTCGAGTTTCCATAACATGTAGTTAAGAGTCATGACTTGCAGACCAGATTGAATTCTCTCCTTAACACCCGCTCTCACTTCATCTCCTTCATCAAACCTTTCATCATTTACTCCAGCACATGGACTGTGTCAGCTCTGAATCCTCAAAGAACTTAACGTCAGTGCTACATGATTTAATTAAATTAATTAATTAATTGATTTTTTAAACAGAGTCTCACTGTTGTCCAGGCTGGAGTGCAGTAGCACGATCTCAGCTCACTGTAACCTCTGCTTCCCTGGTTCAAGCGATTCTCCTGCCTCAGCCTTCCAAGTAGCTGGGACTCCAGGCACCCACCACCATGCCTGGTTAATTTTTTTGTATTTTAAGTAGAGACAGGGTTTCACCGTGTTAGCCAGGATGGTCTCGATCTGCTGACCTGGTGATTTGCCCACCTTGGCCTCCCAAAGTGCTGGGATTACAGGTGTGAGTCACCGCACCACACCTGGCCAAAAACATTTTTTTTTCTTTTTTGAGACAGGGTCTCACTCTGTCATCCAGGCTGGAGTGCTGTGGATCATAGCTCACTGCAGCCTTGGCCTCCTGGGCTCAGGTGATCCTCCCACCTCAGCTTCCCTGAGACTACAGGCTACACAGTTTTAGAAATTACTCTGCACATGCTACCCCTAAAGCCCTTCAGGAAACTGGGAACTGATGAGTCCTGGGTATTAGGTTTCTTCCTTTCTTTCCCCCAGTCACACTGCATCACACAGGCAACTAAAAGCCCGTGAGCTTTTTCCTGGTCTCTCTCATGGGTTGATCTCATCGGGTTCTCACAGCCACCCTGGGAAAGGTTAACTCACTTGCTAAATGAAGGTAATCTACTAAAAATACAAAAATTAACCTAGTAGGATACTGGGGAGGCGGCAAGTGCTTACAGCACTGTGCCTTTTTAGTAACAGGGATTAAACTTGCTTGTAATGACAAAAACCCAAGATACCTATGGCTTAAATGAGATAGAAGTTTACTTCTCTTTCACATAGAACAATGGAGGTTGCCAGGCGCAGTGGCTCATGCCTGTAATCCCAGCATTTTTGAAGCAGGTGGATCACTTGATGTCAGGAGTTCAAGACCAGCCTGGCCAACGTGGTGAAACCCTGTCTCTACTAAAAATACAAAAATTAGCTGGGTATGGTGGTACGTGCCTGTAATCCCAGCCACTTGGGAAGCTGAAGCAGGAGAATTGCTTGAGCCGGAACTGGGAGGTGGAGTGGTAGTCCAGGGTAGAGGCTGCACCCCTCAGAGTCCGATCCCTAGGCTTCTCCCATGGGTAGCTCTGCCAGAGCAACTTCCACTTCCAAACTCAGCTCCTGATTCAAGATGGCTGCCAAGGCTCTAACAGGCAGGGAAGAGGAATGTATTGTTCTTTCCCTTTAAGACTCCCTGTCAGAAACTGCATTTGTCCTTTCTGCTTTCCCATTGAACAGAACTTGGTCACACTAAACTGCCATAAAGGCTTCCGTAAGTACAGTCTCTGTTACACATGGCTACGGTCTGAGCTAGCAACCGGAGGCAGGAAAGTTGTCTTCCTGAAGAAGGGAACTGGGCATTGGGGGATCACCAGCAGCTTCTGGTTCTGGCTGCTCAGCCCAACTCAACCCATAGTTTGTTTATTGTTTCATATTTGCGTTCTCTCTCCCAGTAGCCTGTGAATTCCTGGCAAGCAAAGGTTGTATGCAGTTCTCTCTTGCATTTTCAGCCCCTTGGATTATGCTTTCTACATTGTATGTTTTTTCTTTATTATTATTATTATTATTTTGAGACTGAGTCTGCTTTGTTGCCCAGGTTGGAAGGCAGCCACTCGATCTTGGCTCACTGTAATTTCCACCTCCTGGGTTCAAGCGATTTTCATGCCTCAGCCTCCTGAGTAGCTGAGATTACAGGTGCCTGCCACCATGCCTGGCTAATTTTTGTATTTTTAGTAGAGACAGGGTTTCACCATATTGGCCAGGCTGGTCTCGAACTCCTGACCTCAAGTGATCTGCCTGCCTCGGCTTCCCAAAGTGCTGGGATTACAGGTGTGAGCCACTGTGCCCAGCCTACATTGTATTTTGATGATAGTAAATCTATAGGTGTTAAAGAGAGGAGACTTTGTAAAAGGAAACCAAAAGCTATATGCTACACAGCTTAATTATCCCCCAAAGATACCACCTGGTATGAAGCTGGGCCCACGGTCTTGCTTTGTTAATTTTTTTCTTGAGATGGGTTTTTTGCTGTGTTGCCCTGGGACCAAGGGATCCTCCCACTTCAGACTCTTGAGTAACTGGGACTACAGGCACATACCGCTTCTCCCTTGCTCAGGCTTTAAAATCAGATGATTCAGTTCAGTTTCGATCTTAAGAGCTGGCTGGTCATGGAAAAGTGAGTAAAATCTCTCCGAGCTTTATTTTCTTTACTAAGATAGGGATAATGATACCTTCCTTGCATTGTGAGAATCCCAAAGATGATTTATGTAAAATGCTCAGCACATCACAGGTTTCATTTATTCCTTTCTGTGGTCTTCAGTCTGTGATAATGGACTGGGGGTTGGTCTGTGGCAGGCTTTGTGTGTGTCTAATTCAGCAGTTCAGAATTACTCCAGGGCATCAGAAATGTGTCTTCTTTTTCTCTGACTTGTGCACTTAAGACTTAATCTTCCTCCATCTAGAGCTAAACAAAAAATAATGCCAAAGATAATTACAATGTTAACGTAAGAAATATCTAGCTTTGCCCGCATGACTGAATAAGTAGCGTCTATTGGAAGATTTCCTTTGCAGTGACTTGCAAATAGCAACTGTAACTTAATTATTCAGAAAAATTCCAGAAACAATCCCTTTGCCTTTGTATCTCCCTCTTCTGGAACATCAACGCATCATTCCCTGGGTGACGTTCAGCACGTTGCTTAGAAATGTATTGCAGCTTGCATGTAGGAGGCTCTGATAAATAACATCAGAGCCAGTCCCTCGTCGGGAAATTGTTGTCTGCTGCTTCTTAACATTTTTCCAAAAGAGCTGACAGATTTATTATTATTATTATCATTATTTGCAACAGAGTCTCGCTCTGTTGCCCAGGCTGGAGTGTAGTTGCATGATCTTGGCTCACTGCAACCTTCGCCTCCTGGGTTCAAGTGACAATCCTGCGTCAGCCTCCTGAGTAGCTGGGATTACAAGCCTGCACCACCATGCCAGGCTAATGTTTGTATTTTTAGTAGAGGTGGGGTTTTGCCATGCTGGCCAGGTTGGTCTTGAACTCCTGACCTCAGGTGATCCATCAGCCTCAGCCTCCCAAATTGCTGGGATTACAGGTGTGAGCCACCTGGCCCAGCATAAATTCTGTGAAATTGATATTAAGTCAGGTTGCCAGTGCTTGCAACTGGAAAAATCAAATGCATGGGGATTAGAAATGATCTCTTTGTTTCCCTTGTCAAGCACACCTCTTCTGCATTTTAGGCCAGGGCTCCATCCATCAAACATGAGCCTGCCCTCACAAGTTTGCCTCAATGCAGAAGGGAGTCAGAAATTTCTAAGAAAGAAGAAGAAAGAAGAAAGAAGAAGAAGGATTCACAAGAATATTCTTATTTAGGCTTAGCCAGGAGCAATATCATTTAAGCAGATAAATGCTGCACTCCTACCTATAATACACTCTTCTGTTCCTCCCACCAACACACTCTCCTCTTTCCTTTAAGCATTTTAAGACTCATCTAATTTAGCACAAGGCACTTCCAAAGCTCTTTCTTATGCCACTGCTGTCCTGTGAATACTGTGCCTTGTTCATATGCAGGAATATCAGCACTGTGACCAAAGAGCGACTGGGTCTTTTAGACTCATATCATCCTCTGTTCTCACCCTGTGACCACTTCTGCAAAGAGGTCCCTCTTTTTTTTTTCTTTTTTTGAGATGGAGTCTTGCTCTGTCACCAGGCTGGAATGCAGTGGCACTATCTTGGCTCATTGCAACTCTGCCTCCCAGGTTCAAGCAATTCTCCTGCCTCGGTCTCCCGAGTAGCTGGGATTACAGGTGCCCACCACCATGCCTGGCCAAATTTTGAATTTTTTTTGAGTAGAGATGGGGTTTCACCATGACAGCCAGGCTGGTTTGGAACTCCTGGCCTCAAATGATCCTCCTGCCTTGGCCTCCCAAAGTGCTGGGATTACAGGCGTGAGCCACCACACCCGGCTTCTTTTTTTTTTTAATTTGCCCCAGCACCCTTTGGTTTTGGAATCGCCCATCTCCCTTCCATATGACTAGGGCATTGCTGTTAATTACAAAGTTCTGCATCCCCTCCCACCAAGATGTGACTCATGTGGGTCAGCGTCCCCCACCCCCTCAAGGTATAGTCATTAGACCAGCTAGGGGCCAAGATGCCAGCAAGGCCAGGCTAGGTCATTCTGAGAGACTGAGATGGATACGGGGCAAGAGATGATCTTTGTCTTCCCTCCCGGGATTGCAGTCTTCAGGGACCGAAGACTGAGCACGAGCAGTGGCCATCTTTCCCACAATGTGCACAGCACCTGCCAAAGAAAGAATCAACGGAGAAGAAAGTGGGGCTGAGGGGCAGCGGTGGTCAACACAGGGGCCTCATCCCAGCAGGAGCCAAGCGTTTTTTTGCCTCATTCATTTGAAGTCAGGTTTCTGATGCTTGCCACTAGAAGACTCTAATACACAGGGATGATAAAGAATCTTTTCCTTGAGACCAGCCTGGCCAACATGGTGAAACCCGTCTCTACTAAAAATATGAAAATAGCCGGGTATGATGGTGCATGCCTGTAATCCCAGCTACTTGGGAGGCTGAGGCAGGAGAATTATTTGAATCCGGGAGGCGGAGGTTGCCATGAGCCAAGATCCTGCCACTGTATTCCAGCCTGGGTGACAGAATGAGACTCTGTCTCAAAAAAAAAAAAGAATCATTTCCTCCCCTCTGGTCAATCACATCTCTTCAATATTTTAGGTCAGGGTTTTATCCATCAAACATGATTCTCTACGATTTTGGGCATTCACCTATTAAGTAAACATTTACAGGCAGTTTTTGGCATCCCTGGCTACTGCTCACTGTAGTACAGATACATAATCTCTTGCCCAAAGCCTTGGGGACTATTTCAGAATTCAGAATATTTTGGATTTTTGAAAGGTAACACAGAGCATAAAACTGCCAGGGGTGGCCAGGTGCCGTGGCTCACACCTGTAATCCCAGCACTTCGGGAGCCTGAGGTGGGTGGATCACCTGAAGTTAGGAGTTTGACACCAGCCTGGCCAACACGGTGAAATCCCAGCCACTCCAGAGGCTGAGATAGGAGAATCGCTTGAACCTAAAAGGTGGAGGTTACCGTGAGCTGAGATGGCACCATTGCACTCCAGCCTGGGTGACAAGTGTGAGTGAAAGTTCATCTCAAAAAAAAACAAAAAAAACCCAAACCTAGGGATCCTCTGGAAGATCCCTGTAATATAATGCAGTGACATTTTCATATGGTAATGGATATTAATCCCAATTGGGATAAAGAAAGGTCAAATAACCTTACATTATTTTAGGTTCAGGTTTGCTACCAAATAAGCTTTAAAACATTTTCATATTTTGGAACTTGTTATGGTCAGGCTTGGGTCCCTGTCCTCTGACCTGTCCTCTGACCCAGGTGAAATGCTCTTTCTTCCTCACCATCCTCATAGCAGGGACTAAATTTCTGTCACAGCATCACAGGAAACCCCTCTCTAGGATCACTCTACATTTCACATAACAGTCAGTTGCCACACAGACATGCAAAAACATAATGAAGGATACAGACCAAATTGTCATTTTTTAATTTAAAACAATTTTAAGAGACAGGGGTGGGGGAGGTCTCACTATGTTGCCCAGACTGGTCTTGAACTCCTCACCTCAAGAGATCCTCCTGTCTCAACCTCCTGAGTAGCTGGCACACAAGTGTGTGCCACCGTGCCTGGCTCCAAATTGTTCATTTTTAATAAAGGTTTCCTCTGGTTAGAGGGATTATGGATGATTCGTTTTATTTTCTTACCGATTTTCTGTGCTTTTGATGTTTTCACATTAAGCATGTCTTTTTAAAATAGAATGTTTCTCTTGGATTTTCTAGGCAGTCAAACATATCATCTTTAAATTGTTTTTTGTTCCTTCCTAATACTTGTGTGTCTTTGTTTCCCTTGTCTGAATTTATTGACCAGGATTCCAGGAGGATATTCAGTAGTAGTGTGATAGAGACTATTCTCATCTTATTCCTAACTTAAATAGGAAAGAATATACTTATATAATTAACAATTTTTAAAAATAGAGACAGTGTCTTGCTGTGTTGCCCAGGCTGGTCTAGAACTCCTGGCCTCAACTGATCCTCCTGCCTTGGCCTCCCAAAGTGCTGGGATTACAGGTGTGAGCCATTGCACTGGGCCAGAATTAACAATTAAATACACATTATTTTTAAAAGCTTTCATGATTTTGATTTATACCATATAAGGTATATAAATGGAATAGAAAAAGGATCCTTTCACATAAAAGGATCAAAACAAGTGTGTGAAATAAGGAATTCACAAATATAATCTTTACCACTGATTCTCTAGAGTATTAAAAATTAAAAATGGAAATAGGTCAGCAGTCATCCAAACATGGATTTATTCTTTATTTAACTATATTTTGAAAAAGTACTTTTTCCAAATAAGTTCAAGAAAATCTGAAAGCTAAAATGAATATACGTATCTAAAAAGAATGGGAAAAATAGCAAATAGCTGCAATAATGTGCTCCAGAAAGAGAATCAGAAAATCGTGAAACAACAACAAAACTCTGAAGCGGAGAAAGATCCAGCCAGCGTCAAACAGGAGCCACAGAAAACCCAGTCAACAAGCAAAACAAAACAAACGGCTCTAGAAAAAATATCAAAGTCTCTTTTTTTTTTTTGAGACAAAATCTTCCTCTGTCGCCTAGGCTGGGGTGCAGTGGCACAATCTTAGCTCACTGCAACCTCTGCGTCCCGGGTTCAAGCGATTCCCCTGCCTCAGCCTCCTGAGTAGCTGGGACCTACAGGTGCTCACCACCACGCCTGGCTAATTTTTGTATTTTTAGTAGAGACGGGGTTTCACCATGTTGGCCAGTCTGGTCTCGAACTCCTGACCTCGTGATCTGCCCACCTCAGCCTCTGAAAGTGCTGGGATTACAGGTGTGAGCATCTTGCCCAGCCACTTTTTTTTTTTTTTTTTTTTTGAGATGGGCATGCACCACCATGCCCAGCTAATTTTTGTATTTTTAGTAGAGATGGTGTTTCACTATGTTGACCAAGCGGTCTCGAACTCCTGACCTCAGGTGATCCTCCCGCCTTGACCTCCCAAAGGGCTAAGATTACAGGTGTGAGCCACTACATCTGACTGAAAAAATATCTTCTGTATTAATGACTAAGGAACAGATATGAAAACTGTATTAGGGAAGTAAGACACATTTGAGATTAGTTTAAGGATGATAAGACCAAATTGAAAAGAAAGACAACCAGTCAGTGGTGTGTGTCTGTAATCCGAGATATTTGGGAGGCTGAGGCTCAGCCCAAGAGTGCAAGACCCCATCCTTTTTTTTTTTTTTTTTTTGAGACGGAGTCTCACTTCGTTGGCAGGCTGGAGTGCAGTGGTGCAATCTCTGCTCACTCCAACCTCTGCCTCCCAGGTTCAATCAATTCTCCTGCCTCAGCCTCCCGAGTAGCTGGGACTACAGGCACATGCCACCATATCAGGCTGTTTTTTCGTATTTTAGTAGAGACGGGGTTTCACCATGTTGGCCAGGACAGTCTCGATCTCCTGACCTCATGATCCACCTGCCTCGGCCTCCCAAAGTGCTGGGATTACAAGGGTGAGCCACCGCACCTGGCCGGGAGACCCTCTTTTAAAAAAAAGAAAAGAAAGAAAGAAAGAAAGAGAAGGGAAAGGAAGGAAAGAAGGCAGGAAGGCAGGAAGGAAAGAAGGAAGGAAGGAAGGGAGAAAGAAACAGCAAAGATAGGGAAAATTAGAAAAATGTACCCACGATCCAAAAAATAATGATTTGTACGTACATCATGGACAAGTGTGCCACAATTATCTACGCATGGCAGTGGAAGAGCTATGATCCTGGTTTGCTTGAACCCAGGAGGCGGAGGTTGCAGTAAGCTTAGATTGTGCCACTGTACTCCAGCCTGGGTGACAGAGTGAGACTCTGTCTTAAAAACAGCAACAACAAAAAGCTGTGACCCTGGATACCCTATCATTCTGTAATTGAAGTCCGCAGTTCTGACCCTTGCCCCACCCTCCAACAGCATTTATTTTGGAGTACTCACTGGCTTGCTGCAATCCAGAAGGGAGCCAGAAATACTCACTGAGAACTGACTTTTCCTTCCCACCATGGGCCATAACATTGCGTTTTGTTCCAGGAATGTCTTTGTAAAGAGAAGGAAGCTCCATAGAATCATGCGGATCAGATAATCACGAAAGGAAGGCAAAATTCAATTTTGAGGGAAACTTTGCTGAAACAATGCTGACACAGCTATTTTTGGATCACAAGATAATTTTGTATCTGAAGGAGAGATGATCCTGTGACTATAGCAGTTTACAGGAAATCTTAGCTGTTAAAAATAGTTACAATTCGGTTTTACTTGTTTTCTGTAAATAATTTTTTTAGCCCAATCTACTATCATGATCGCTTCTCTTCTAGCGTTTAAAGTATTATGTTTTAGCATGTCCAAAATATTCAAGTGATTGCTTTCGGGTAACTGTTGTGTGCCTGGAAGAGTCAGGTTTTAGCTCTTTCCAGAAGCACCGTGACTTCAGGTGAGAAAGCTCTTTTGCAACTCAAAAGGATTCAAACAATGAGGTCTACCTACAGCCATGTACATGAGGTGTCTGAAACAAGCACTTTATACCAATAAGCCAGCCCCCTCATGCCCACCCCTTTCTCACCGCAGTCAGCCACGGGACCAAGAGGTGTGGCCTACCTTCCCCACGAGAGCCTGTGATGGGATTCTCTTCTGCAAAGACAGGAGCTGTAGGACCAAGATGCAGAACTTCAATCTGTTTGAGAACAAAACCAATGGACAATATCCAGTTTGAGGAACCGTGTCGGGAGCTCCCACTGAAGGAACCAAGAAGAGGACAGGCCCCAGCCTGAAGAACATCTTCTGTGGACTGCTGTAAGCATTCACCAAAAGACAAAGGGTGCCACTTCTAGATAGATGCCCCAAATAATTAAAAACAAGGTCTCAAACACTCAAGTAAGGTACTCATGCACTCATGCTCACAGCGGCATCGTTCACAATAGCCAAAGGTGGAAGCACCCAAGGATTCATCAACAGACAAATGCACAAAGTGTGGTCTAAACAGACAGTGGGAGATTATTCAGCCATAATAAAAGGGAATGAAATTCCGATACAAGCCACAACATGGACGGACATTGAAAATATTAAGCTAAGTGAAATAAGCCAGGCACAAAAGGATATGTATTGTATGATTTCACTTATATGAGGTACCCATAATAGGCAAATTCATAGTGGCAGAAAGTAGAATAGAGCCTAGTAGAGGCTAGGAGGAGGGGAAAGGGGAACATCATTTAATGGATAGTTTCCGTTTCGGATGAGAAAGTTCTAGAGATGGATAGTGGCGATGGTCATACAACACTGTGGCTGTATCTACTGCCACTGAGTTGGGTACCTAAAAATGGTAAAAATGGTAAATTTTAGAGTTTAAAAAAAATTTTATTTTATACTTCTTCACTTTATTTTTCTTTCTTTAATTTTTTTATTGCCATAGGTTTTAGGGGAAAAGGTGGTATTTGGTTATATGAGTAAGTTCTTCAGTGGTGATTTGTGAGATTCTGGTGCACGCATCACTTGAGCGGTACACACTGAACCCAATTTGTAGTCTTTTATCCCTTCCCACCCTTCCCCCCAAGTCCCCAAAGTCTAATGTGTCATTCTTATGCCTTTGCAGCCTCATAGCTTAGCTCGCACTTATGAGTGAAAACACGTTATGTCTGGTTTTCCATTCCTGAGTTACTTCACTTAGAATAATGGTCTCCAGTCCCATCCAGGTTGCTGCGAATGCCATTAGTTCATTCCTTTTTGTGGCTCACTAGTAGTCCATCATATGCATATACCACAGTTTCTTTAACCACTTGTTGACTGGCGGACATTTGAGTTGGTTCCACATTTGTGCAGTTGTAAATTGTGTTGCGATCAACATGCGTGTGAAAGTATCTTTTTCGTGTAATGACTTGTTTTCCTCTGGGGACATACCCAGTAGTGGGATTGCTGTGTATCAGTGGTACTATCAAATGGTAGTTCTGCCTTCAGTTCTTCAAGGAATCTTCACACTGTTTTCCAGAGTGGTTGAACGAGTTTACATTCCCACCAGCAGTGTAGAAGTGTTCCCTTTTCACTGCATCCACGCCAACATCTGTTATTTGTTGATTTTTTTATTATGGCCCTTCTTGCAGGAGTGAGGTGGTATTGCATTGTGGTTTTGAATTGCATTTCCCTCATCATTACTGATGTTGAGCATTTCTTCATATGCTTGTTGGCCATTGGTATATCTTCTTTTGAAAACTGTCTATTCATGTACTTAGTGCACTTTTTGATGGGATTGTTTTTTTCCTGCGAATTCATTTGAGTTTGTCGCAGATTCTGAATATAGGTCCTTTGTCAGATGTATAGATTGTGAAGATTGTCTCCCACTCTGAAATTTAAGGCTATGTGTAGTTTACCACAATGAAAAACCAAAATAAAGGCAATAAATATTCAAAATGTTCTTGAAAAGATACTCCAAAGTTCCTATGTCTGCCTGGCACGGGGTTACTGCCCAATACATGCTCGTTTCTCTTCCTTTTATCTTGCTGCTTCTCCTCCCACCTTCCCTAACCACTCCACATTCATCCCCTTCAGCTTTCAGTGTGCCATTAGGGCTCCAGGCCACTCCACACACTACTCATTCACTTCCTACTTCAGAGGAGGCTGCACTTCACATCCCTCAAAGAGGTTGCAAAGTGATGGCAAGACTTCATTCCAGCAATTTCCTTACTGTCTCTGGTGTCGTCAATTTTTCCCTCTCCACTGGGTCATTCTGATCAGTAGACCCATGAGTTTCCCATAATTAAAAACAACAAACCGGCCATGTGCGGTGGCTCACGCCTGTAATCCAGGACTTTGGGCCAACCAACAGGCCGAGGTGGACGGATTACCTGAGGTTAGGAGTTCAAGACCAGCCTGGCCAACATGGCAAAACCCAGTCTCTACTAAAAATACAAAAATTAGCCAGGTGTGGAGGCAGGTGCCTGTAATCCCAACTACTCAGGAGGCTGAGGCAGGAGAATCACTTGAACCCAGGCAGTGGAAGTTGCAGTGAGCCGAGATTGCACCAGCCTGGGTAACAGAGAGAGACTCCATCTCAAAAAAAAAAAAAAAAAAAAAAAACAACCAACCAAGCAAGCAAACAAAAACCAAAAAGTTCTGAGCCCATATTCCCCTGTAGCAACTGCCCCAGTCCTTTGCACCTGTTCTTCTGCACAGCAAGGGTTCTTGAGAACTATCTGTGCTGTTTCTACTCAACTCTGTCCTCAACTCACTGCCCTTTGGCTTCCATCTCCACCAGAGAACTACAATTACCATCGGCAAGGTTACCAATAATCCCCATTTGCCTAAACCCGTGGTCAATCCTCATCTACTTGGCTTCACTGTGGCATTCAGTGGCCGACCCCTTTAGCAGCACGACGTATTCTTGGCTTCGTGGGCACCACTCTTTCTGGCTTTCCTCCTACCTCATTGCCACTTTTTCTGGTTCCTCCTCCAGCGTTCTGAAGGTTGAAGTCCCTTGTCTCAGTACTTTCACCCTCAGTGATTTCATCCTGCCTCAAGGCTGTGAATGCCATTCAGATGCTGATGACTCCAAATTTTATCTGTGGCACTGACCTTTCTCTTGAAAGCTAACCTCAGAAATCCACCAGTTGGCTGGACTTCTCCAAGGCTGATTGACAGGCATCTCCAGGTGAAAATATTGAAAGTAGAACTTTTCAACCCTCTCTAGGCTTTCTGGCCATAATCATCCTCTTCTTCATCTTCCCCATCTTAATAAATGCTACCACCCTTCACCCAGGTGTCCAAACTCAAATTCTCCTGAGTGGATTCTGCTTAAAACTCTCTAGCAGCCTCCCCTTGCAGTTAGAAAAACAGCACAGTGTGATGTGGCCTCTGCGCTGTGACATCACGTGGCTTCTCTTGGTGTGCTACATCATGGGTCTTTCCTGTTCCCAGGACACATTTTGCTTGGTCCTGGGTTTGTGCTGGCTGTTTCCCCTCCCTGGAAGGCCCTTTTCCAGATCTTCATCTAGCACAATTTCCTTAATTTATAAAGAATTCCTATTGAATCAGTATAAAGAATTCTTATACATCAGTATAAATAACCAACTTCCCAGTGAGAAGGTGGCAAAGGATATAAAGAGACAAGCCACAGAAGAGGAAACAAGCCACAGAAGGGGAAACAAGCCACAGAAGGGGAAACAAGCCACAGAAGGGGAAACAAGCCATGGAAGAGGAAAATCAGTGTATTTCCTCTTGTGTGGCTTAAGTCAGGTAAAATGATGCCTTTCTTTTTTTTTTTTTTTTTTTGACATGGAGACTTGCTCTGTCACCCAGGCTGGAGTGCAGTGGCATGATCTTGGCTCACCGCAACCTCTGCCTCCCAGGTTCAAGTGATTCTCCTGCCTTAGCCTCCTGAGTAGCTGGGATTACAGGCATGCACCACCACACCCTGCTAATTTTTGTATTTTTAGTAGAGATGGGGTTTCACCATGTTGGCCAGACTGGCCTCGAACTCCTGACTTCAAGTGATCCACCTGCCTCAGCCTCCCAAAGTGCTGAGATTACAGGTGTGAGCCACCATGCTGGGCCTAACATGATGCTTTACCAGATTTGTAACACAAGATGTACAAAGGCACAAAACTAAAATGAGGTAATATGGCTTACCTATTACATTGGTAAAGGTAAAACTCTAGTAATGGGTCAGGCGTGGTGTCTCACGCCTATAATCCCAGCACTTTGGGAGGCCAAGGCGGGAGGACCACTGGAGGCCAGGAGTTCAAGACCAGCCTGGCCAACATGGTGAAACCCTGTCCCTACTAAAAATACAAAAATTATCCGAGTGGCATGGTGGCACACACCTATAATCCCAGCTACTTGGGAGGCTAAGACTGGAGAATTGCTTAAACCTGAGAGATGGAGGTTGCAGTGAGCCGAGATCATGCCACTGCACTCTAGCCTGGGCAACAGAGCCAAACTCTGTCTCAAAAAAAAAAAAAAAAATCTAGTAATGACTGTGTTGGCAAGGGGTTGGGGAAGAGACACTATCACATGTGTTGTTAGTGGGAATATACGTTAGTACATTTATGGAAAGTCATTGATGGTATTCATCAAAATTTAAAATGTACATACCCCTTGCCCCAGAAATGTTATTTCCAGGAATTTTCCTGCAGATGTGCTGGCACATGTACAAGATTGAATATATACAAGTTTCTTCATTGCAGCTTTGTTTGTAATAAGCAAAATATGAGAAACAATCATCCATTAATATAGAAATAGTTTAATTAATAACTAATAATACAATGGAATCCAAAGGCAGTCTTTACAAAAACGGAGCCTTTCTACATGCTTTGCTATTAAACCATCTCCAGGATATATAATTAAATAAAAGAAGCAAAAAGACTGGAGGTGTAAAGCAGCCTATACCTTCATTCCTGAAGCTCGATGGAAAAATTATGAATATTTTTGATTATACGTGCATAGAGTATCTCCGGAAGAAAATACAGGAAACTAACAGACAGGCTGTGGAGAGCGAAATAACATGGGTAGTGAGGAAGAGAGTCTTAACTCTCACTATACACCCCTTGTTACCTTTTGTTTTGTACCACGTGTGTATTACCTATTCACTAAAGAAGTAATTGAGAAAAATAAAAGGTGTGTAGGAAGAAGGGCCCATGAGAGGCCGAGAAACAATGACCAGTAAAGTAAGAGGAAAGGAGAGAGGACTGTTTCAGTAGTTGGGGGTGAGACTTCCAGCAGCTCTCCTGCGGAAACCCTGAGCCCACCCATAGATAGCACAATCAGGCCAATAGAAGCCTGAAGAGGGCCCTATGGGCTTGGTGATTGAGGTGCAGACTCTTAGTTAGAAATGATTTTGTTGACACAAAATCCTACTCTGTAGCTATTTTTATTATTTATTTATTTACTTATTTTTGAGATGGAGTCTGACTCTGTGGCACAGGCTGGAGTACAGTGGCGAAATCTTAGCTCACTGCAACCTCCACCTCCCGGGTTCAAGCAATTCTCTTACCTCAGCCTCCCAAGAAGCTGGGATTATAGGCATGCACCTCCATGTCCAGCTAATTTTTGTACTTTTAGTAAAGACGGGTTTCGTCATGTTGGTCAGGCTGGTCTCGAACTCCTGACCTCAGATGATCTGTCCAGTTCGGCCTCCCAAAGTGCTGGGATTACAGGCGTGAGCCACTGTGCCTGGCCTACATGGTATTTTCATGATAATAAATCTATAGGTGTTAGGAGAGGAGAAGTTGTAAAAGGAAACCAAAAGCTATATGTTACACAGCTTAATCATCCCCCAAAGATACCGCCCCGTATGAAGCTGGGCCCATGGTCTTGCTTTGTTAATTTTTAAAATAAAATTAAAATAATTTTAATAATATTAAAAGTAAATTTAATTTAATTAAAAGTAAAATTTTATTTTTTATTATTAATAAATAAAATTAAAGTAATTTTAAAAATAGCCACCCAATGTCTTTTGGACAGCTTTCCTCTTTTTGGAAAAGTTTACAGCCTATGAATTTTGACTTTCCTTGGAGGAAGCAAGGAGGCAGGAGAATTGCTTAAACCCAGGAGGTGGAGGTTGTGGTGAGCTGAGATTGCACCACTGCACACTATCCTGGGCAACAGAGTTAGACTCAGCGGCAAAAAAAAAAAAAAAAAGGAACAAATCACTAAATCACTTAATAAATTCCCTTTTTGGAAATTCACTTTCCCTTGGGTTTAAGGCTCAGTCATTGACGCAAGCTCTGCCAATGAGACGAGCCCAGCCGAGACTTCACTTAGAAAGAGGGTAATGCAAGGAAACAGTTCCTGTGGAGGGGGGGTGGCAGTGTGGGTACCTGGCTTTGGGGCAGCGGCAGTGGAGACTCTGGCACTGCACACTGGCAGTGCCTAGGCCTGGCATGGCATTTCATCTGAGCATTCTGAATGAAAAACGTGCTCTGTCACATTTGTGCATGGTTGTTCTGGAGTGGTGCCAGATGCAAAGCCCCACACCTGATTCTTGGACTCCCATGGAAATTTTGGTAGTATATTTTAAATATCGGCCGGGCACAGTGACTCAGGCCCGTAATCCCAGTGCTTTGGGAGGCTGAGGCATGGGGAGTGGGAATCACCAGAGGTCAGGAGGTCGAGACCAGCCTGGCCAACATGATGAAACCCCATCTCTACTAAAAATTCCCCCCAAAATATTTTAGCCGGGCATGATGGTGGGCAACTGTAGTCCTAGCTATTCAGGAGTCTAAGGCAGGAGAATCACTTGAACCCAGAAGGTGAAGGTTGCAGTAAGCCAAGATCATACCACTGCACACCAGCTTGGGCAACCAAGTCAGACTCAGTTGCAAAAAAAAAAAAAAGAAAAAAAAATCACTTAATAAATTCCTTTTTTGTTTTAAATAACTTAGAATGGATTTTGTAGTGATTTTTTTTTTTTTTTTTTTTGGAGGGTGGATGTAGGTTAAAAAGACATCAACCACCCTGGACAACAAAGACAAACTTCATCTCTACAAAAAAATCAAAATTTGCTGGGCTTGGTCGTGTGTGCCTGTGGTCTCAGCTACTCAGGAAGCTGAGGTGGGAGGATCACTTGAGCCCAGGAGTTGCAGGCTGTAGTGAGCTATATCACATCGCTGCACTCTAGCCTGGGAGACAGAGCGATATTCCATCTTAAAAAAAAAGAAGTCAAGGGTAAATATGGATGTTGGAAGCCAGTTTTCTCACTGTTGGAGTGGGAGGTTACAGGTGAGCAAGGGGAGGGTGTTAGAATGATCCAGATGGCACTGGATTAGCATTGGAGATATCAGTATGACTCATGTTTAGCTTAATATAGATACAGATGGTACTTAAAGAATTATTTTTAGGTCGGGCGTGGTGGCTCACGCCTGTAATCCCAGCACTTTGGGAGGCCGAGGCAGGTAGATCACGAGGTCAAGAGATCGAGACCATCCTGGTCAACATGGTGAAACCCCGTCTCTACTAAAAATACAAAAAATTAGCTGGGCATGGTGGCACGTGCCTGTAATCCCAGCTACTCAGGAGGCTGAGGCAGGAGAATTGCCTGAACCCAGGAGGCGGAGGTTGCGGTGAGCCGAGATCGCGCCATTGCACTCCAGCCTGGGTAACAAGAGCGAAACTCGGCCTCAAAAAAAAAAAAAAAAGAATTATTTTTAGATATGTGGATATACATAAGCAAATATAGTATATAGACATATATTTCCTTGCTCTGTCCACTGAAAAGTTTACAGAAAATAACATCTCTAAAACAATAAGCACCCCAATAACTGAGCAATAGCAACAAGCCTAGATCTTATTTTATTTATTTATTTTTATTTTTTGAGTTGCTCTCTCGCCCAAGTGGCAGTGCAATGGTGCAATCTCGGTTCAATGCACCTCTACCTCCTGGGTTCAAGCAATTCTCCTGCCCCAGGCTCACAAGTAGCCAGGATTACAGGTGCGTGCCACCATGCCCAGCTAATTTTTTGTGTTTTTACTAGAAGTGAGGTTTCACCATGTTGGCCAGGCTGGTCACAAACTCCTGACCTCAGGTGATCTGTCTGCCTCATCCTCCCAAAGTGCTGGGATTACAGGTGTGAGCCACTGTGCCTGGCCAGATCTTAGTTTCTGACACCATTTTCCAATAACAGGAACCAAGGACTCTTAGAGAAATGGCTGATTCAAGGAGGGGGGCAGGAAAGATGAACTGGAGGCATCACGACCACATGAAATGTACAGATCTTTCTTGGCTACTAACAAAACTCAACCAACTAATAAAGACAATTTTATGTAATACAGGAACTCTGATATGGTCTGTGATCTAGATAGTATCAAGGAATTACTGTTAATTTTTTAGGAATGACAATGACATTGAAATTCTGTAAGAAAGTATCTGTAATTTTAGAGATGCTTCCTGAAGGATAGGGGCTGAAATGACATGTCTGGAAATTGCTGTAAAGAGGAAAATTGGGATAGATGAAGAAGTGTGGCCACTCTTGGTAACTGCTGAATCTCGGATTCATTGTCAAATGTTCTCTGCTTCCGAGTATGCTTGAAATTTTTCATAATGCATTTTCTTTTTGAGATGGAGTGTCACTCTGTCGTCCAAGGTGGAGTGCAATGGCTTAATCTCCTCACTGCAACCTCCATCTCCTGGGTTCAAGCGATTCTTTTATCTTAGCCTCCAGAGTAGCTGAGATTACAGGTGCCCAGAACCATGCTCAACTAATTTTTTTTTTTTTTTTGTATTTTTAGTAGAGATGGGGTTTCACCATATTGGCCAGGCTGGTCCTGACCTGAGGTGATTCACCCACCTCGGCCTCCTAAAGTGCTGAGATTACAGGTGTGGGCCACCACATCTGGCCTCATACTGCATTGTTTGAAAAGCTAGAAAAAGGTTTAAGTTGAGAATAGAGTTAAGAATAGAGCTGAAAAAGAAAACGTTTTAAGTTGAGAATAGAGCACTGTTTTTTGTTTGTTTTCGTTTTGAGACGGAGTTTCGCTCTTACTGCCCAGGCTGGAGTGCAGTGGCAGGATCTTGGCTCACTGCAACCTCTGCCTCCCAGGTTCAAGCAATTCTCCTGCCTCAGCCTCTCAAGTAACTGGGATTACAGGTGTGTGCCATCACACCTGGCTATTTTTGTATTTTTAGTAGAGACAGGGTTTAACTGTTAGGCAGGCTAGTCTTGAACTCTTGACCTCAGGTGATTCTTCCATCTCGGCCTCCCAAAGTGCTGGGATTACAGGCGTGAGCCACTGCACCTGGCAAGTTAGCACTGCTCATTCCACCTGTAATCCCAGGCTGGCTAGGAGCCCCGATGGGATGGACACTGCTGTGGCTGAGAAGGAGGTGTAAGTGGGTGGGTGGGTGGGTGTCTGGGCTGCCCCCAATCCAGGGCTGAGCCAGGAGGGCCTCTGATCCCGGATCTGGAGCTGAAAAAAGGAGTTGACGGCTGGAGGGCCCGTTTTTTTCTCCTATCTCAGCGGCTGGCTGTGAAACCCAGGGCGCCTTTTCTTGGTGTTTCCCCCCTCTCTCTATGCCATGGAAGGCCCAATGAACAATAGAAGAAGCAGAAGCTCCCACCCACTTGTGTGTTTGTGGCTACCTAGCAGTTCTTGCTACTCTACTGTAGGGTGTGAGAAACAGTGATTATGGTCGAGTTTGCGATGTTTGTTTTTCCCAAGATCAAAACCCCACCTTTCCTCTGTTAACATAAACCATCAAAAGTTGATCTGCGTTTAATTTTCCTTGGGTGGTCCTGGGTTGACATCTTGCCCTTGTGTTTAACCATAGGAACTGGGGAACCCAATCCTTTGTTGCATCTGCTCGAAGACAGCCCACCTCCCACTGCTGGCCTGGCGGTTCCAGCATGGATTCTGTTTTGAAACCCTGTCTAAAGTTACAGGGAACAAAAGATCCTTACATTTCATGTGAGCATTCTGAGGGAAAAGCATGTGTCCTGGCCACATTCTTGCACATTGGTCTGCATTCATGAGAAAGCCCGCAGGACAGGAGCGAGGCTGAAACTATGACCCCTCCCTTCCCCCATGTCTTAAAGGCTCCCCTACATTGCTGCTGCTTGAGAAGGAGTCAATGAAGCACTTCAGAGTGAAGGCACGGGCCTCTCTCTGACGGCCTGTCATCTGGCCAGGGCTTGATCTGTTGCCTGCCTGGCCCACGGTTGCTTCTTCCCTTCTTCCCAAAGTGGAGTTCAGGGGAAGAGAATGTCAAGACGAAAATTGCCCGTAACAGCTCCTGGAACCTGAGCTCACTGCATATTGAAAGTGCCTCTGCATGCTGGAATTCTTCAGGGAGGCCACTCCTTCAATCTGAGCACAGATGCATGACCAATCCAATCCTACCGAAGCAGGTGTTTCTCTGGCACCTACCAGGCGGGGCTATCCCAGAAAGGCAGAAATGTACACAGGCCCACGTGCTTGCTTGCTCGCATGACCAATCACAACCCACAGAGGACACTAGTGCCAGTGGGAGGAGCACAAGAAGGCCAAGTGTCCCTCCTACCTGGGCATCTCTCAGCCTGGGACCATCACCAAACAAAAAAGTGCACCCAGTTTGTGGCTACAGGACAACAGTATTGGAAACTTAGCAGTGACGTGAAACTTCATATCATTATCCTTCTTTTCATTTCCCTGCAGTCTGGAGTCTGGTCCTATTGAAAATTCCCAAAAAGGCTGGATCCAAATCATAAAACACAGCCTGTCTGCAGAATTACTATGATGTGGGCATCTTGAATTCATTACACCTGTGGTTTTATAGGGTCTATTTAAAATGTATACACTAAAGTGAATATAAACTTTATGGTTCATTTTGCCCAAGAGAATGGGATGGATGAGAGGAAATTAAAGCTGTGCACACCCTCCTTCATGGAGCTTTCCTCGTTCAAGGCAGCTGATACCGCTGGGTCCTGGAGGTCTGCACAGTGCCCCCTCCTGGGATTACCTCCCTTTGGATGGTGCTTGTTTCTCCTGAGGCTGACAATTGCGTTCTCAAAGGTTCCCACTCAGCACTTAAAAATCTGCTCATATGAAACCACCTCATAGCTTGGAGCGAAATTGCTCACAGTTTTCAGGTGTATGGATGCAATTATATATCTAAAAGTCTGGGACTCTTGCTCACCTGGGCATAGGCATTTATCAATCATGCCTAAACCTTCCAGGAGATGGGTCCAGAGATAAATGACTTCAGGAGTGACCATGAAATTTGAGGCTGGGAAAGCAGACTTGAAAAGTTTCATTTAAGGGATCTTGATTTTCAGGTGAGGCAGAACCGCCTGGATGTCGAGATGCTCTGATGAAATGCAGGGCAACCCCGGTTGTCATGGCAGTCTAGCCCTTGCTAAAGTTCTTGAACTCGCTTGTGGTCACTAAGTTGTCTGGATGAAATAAGTAGCTTTATGGATAAAATAAATCATATTTAAAACACTCAGGACAGTGATTGACACATAATAAGGGCTGCATGCTATTTGTTTCAAAATCTGGCTTCCAAAGCAATGTGATCTGCGGTCTCTCTCTCTCTCTCTCTCTCTCTGTGCAGAGACATTGGTTTTGAATCCAGGCCCTACCACATTGTACCTGTATAATTTAAGGCAAGTTCAATAATCTTTCTTTGCCTTAGTTTCTTCATCTGTGCAAAAAAATACTAATTGTACATTGTAATAATATTTGAGGATTTCATGAGTGACTATTAAAACTCTCAAAACAAAAGTCTGCATAAAATAAGAGCTCCAGGCTGGGCATGGTGGCTCACGCCTGTAATCCCAGCACTTCGAGAGGCCAAAGTGGGAGGATTATTTGAGCCCAGGAATTCAAGACCAGCCTGGGCAACCTAGTGAGAGTCTGTCCCTATTAAAAAAAAAAAAAGAAAGAAAGAAGAAAAACTCTCTACATGCTAGGTGTTATAATTATTCTATCTGGAGCGGTGTTCATAATCGTATTTTTGAGCGGTAGAATCATAGATGAATATCTACTTCATGTTGAAGCTTCATGTTGAAGCTTCCTCTGGCAGGGGTACATTTTCTTGGTCTTCCTAATTTTGTGTTTAACCCTGTGTCTGGCTGATAGAAGCTGCTCAATAAATGTTGAACTCAGCTGCTAAGATTGCATTGCACGGGCCAGGGGTGGTGGCTCATGCCTGTAATCCCAACACTTTGGGAGGCCAAGGTGGGTGGATCACTTGAGCTCAGGAATTTGAGACCAGTCTAACCAACATGGTGAAACCCTGTCTCTACAAAAATTACCCAGGCATGGTGGTGCAAGCCTGTAATCCCTGCTACTCAGGAGGCTGAGGCAGGAGAATTGCTTGAACCGGGGAGGTGGAGCTTGCAGTGAGCCAAGATTGTACCACTACACTGCAGCCTGGGTGACAGAGTGAGACTCAGTCTCAAAAGAGGAAAAAAAAAAAGAAGATGGCATTGGGCAATCAGTACCACCTCTCCCAGATATCATATCCATGGTTATTGTCTCATGTTTTCATAGCTTTTTAGGAAGTTTCTGGAAGAAAATTGGTATGAGATGAAATAAAGCCTAGTCAGTGCCAATTCACATGAACATATTTCTCACAAAATTGTGTCTCTTTTTCAAGACTCTTGAGGGCTTAGATAGCAGGTTCTGGGCTTGTGCTCTTGAGGGAGGCCCCTCTGTAAGCCTGTGTTCTGTGATTTGCCATAAAACAACAAACAAACTACCAGTTAATCATCTGCATATGTGGCCCATGTACTCCTGGCCCCCGGGAATGGTAAGTAAATGGGATTTTTATGGAAGTCAGATCTCTGAACAGGCAGTGAAATTGGCAGTCAAGGAAAACATAAACAGCAAAAAACACAATTACAAGAAAGCATATATGGTATGATTTCATATGCACGTAAAACTACATACATAAATCTTATATGGATATATCTAGGGAATGTCTTAACATTTAAATGGTAGTTATCTTTAGTGGTGGGATTTGGTGCCCTTTTTTTCCTCTCTGTTTATACTTTTTCTATACAGAAAAAAAATATACACCATTATCTTATATCTGAGAAAGAAAAAAATAGCCATTTATCAAAGGAACTGATTTGTTCCATAGACTTCAAAAATTAACTGTAAGGGGCTGGGCGAAGTGGTTGACGCCTGTAATCCCAGCACTTTGGGATGCCAAGGTGAGAAGATCATTTGAGCCCAGGAGTTAAGACCAGCCTGGACAACAAAGTGAGACCCCTCATCTCTACAAAAAATTTCTAAATTAGCCAGGCGTGGTGCCAGACATCTGTAGTTCCAGCCACTTGGGAGGCTGAGGCAGGAGGATCACTTAATCCCGGGAGGTGAGGCTACAGTGAGCCGTGTTTGTGCCACTGCACCCCAGCCAGGGCCATAGAGCCAGACCCTGTCTCAAAAATAAAATAAAATAGGCCGGCGCAGTGGCTCACTCCTGTAATCCCAGAACTTTGGGAGACCGAGGCAGGCGGATCACCTGAGGTCAGGAATTTGAGATCAGCATGACTAACTTGGTGAAACCCCCGTCTCTACTAAAAATACAAAATTAGCCAGGCGTGGTGGCACATGCCTGTACTCCCAGCTACTCGGGAGGCTGAGGCAGGACAATTGCTTGAACCCGGGAGGCAGAGGTTGCGGTGAGCCGAGATCACGCCGTTGCACTCCAGCTTGGGAAACAAGAGTGAAACTCCATCTCAAAAAACAAAAACAAAAACAAAAAAAATAGAAACAAGAAAAATTAACCATAAGAATTTCAAATCTGATGTCTAGTACATTTTCTAGATTTAGCAAATAACAATATAGGATACCCAGTTAAAGTTTGATAAACAATTATAAGTACACCCCATATAATATTTTGGATTTGCCTCTTTTTATGTTTTTTTAAAATGGAAAGAAATATAATGATAGGAGTATAACTTCTACCATTATTTATATTTCTTTTCATTCTTTTCTCTGTCAGTAGGTTTTACATGGTCCAAAGTCATACCATGTGTGTGAAGGTTTTATTCACTTACGAAGTCGTGTTGGGTCCCTACTAGGGCCCAGGCACTGTGCTAAGCCCTGGGGATACAGTAGGGGTAATACAGGTTTGCTGTTGCTTCTCAACATAAAATCATTTTACACAGTTTTTGCATTAAAAAGTTTAAATGAATGCATCATCTGCTATCAAGTTAGTATATTCCATTTTACTTAACCAGTCTTCCACTGTGGCTTAATTTATTCATTTGTTTGCATATTAGCTTTTTGCTATTGTAAATAATATTGCCCTGAATGGCTTTGTACATCAAGCTTTTCTCACATTTCTGAATTATTTTATTTTAAGGATAGACACTTAAAAATACTATTTTAGGCTGGGCACAGTGACTCACGCCTGTAATCCTGGCACTTGGGGAGGGGGAGGCAGCTCAGTCACCTGAGGTCAGGAGTTTTAGACCAGCCTGGCCAACATGGTGAAACCCTGTCTCTACTAAAAATACAAAAATTAGCCGGGCGTGCTGGCACACACCTGTAATCCCAGCTACTCGGGAGGCTGAGGCAGAATTGCATCATGAACCCAGGAGGCAGAGGTTGCATTGAGCCAAGATTGAGCCACTGCACTCCAGCCTGGGCAACAGAGTGAGACTCTGTCTCAAAAAATAAATAAATAATGAATAATCTATTTTATTTTTAGGCTAGCTGGAATTTTGTAACAATTTCTTTAGAAAAGGTTAATTGTCTAGAATTACAGAGTTGAAGCCTATATATTTCCTTTCCTTTTCTTTTTTTTTTTGAGACAGGGTCTCATTCTGTCACCCAGGCTGGAATGCAGGTGCCATCTTGGTTCACTGCAGCCCCAACCTCCCAGGCTCAAGTGATCCTCCTACCTCAGCCTCCCAAGTAGCTGGGACTGCAGGTGTGCACCACCACACCTGGATAATTTTTTGTATTTTTGGTAGAGACAGAGTTTTACTGTGTTGCCAAGCAACTCCCAAACTCCTGGGCTCAAGAAATCCACCCGTCTCATCCTCCCAGAGTGTTGGGATTACAGGCGTGAGCCACTGCACCCAACAGAAGTCTATATTTCTTTGACTGCAAATATGGTTAATCATTTTTCCTTATATGTGTTCACAAATTTTATTTGGTGGGTTGTCTACTCATTTTGTGTGGGAAGGTCTTGATGCAGTTTCTTCCTTTATGAACTCATATAAAAGGCTATTAAGTTTGCATAATGTTTATTTTTACACTTTTCAGCCTGTTGGTGTCTTATTTTTGGTTATTGATTTTACTTTTTTACTAAGAGCAATTTAACATTGTATCTATGAAAATCTGCTCATCTTTTGATTTCAAGTGTTTCTTAGTATAGAATATCATTTTTCTCTCTAGATGTGTATTACCTATTTAATTCTATTTTATTCTTTTTTATATTTTAAAATATATTAAAACCTTAAATCATCTGGAACTTATTTTGGTATAGGTTTGTAGTGCATAACAATAGGATTTTTGTTCCAGAGGACCTATAAATTATTCCCAAAGAAACTCCGTTTTTCTTTATCTTTCCCTTTTATTTCTATGATGGCTTTTCCTCGTGTATTTAATTTTATGGTATAATAACGCTTATCTTTGGATAATGATCACACTCTTCTTTATTAAGAAATCCAATAACATAGGATTAGAAAGTATTATAGTATATGATAAAGTATATAGAATGCAAATTATTACAGTTTTACAATATACTGTTAAATGTTAGGGTTATTCTCCTAATTCCAGAGTCTTCTTTCTGAAAAATTAAGTTTTATGAAACTTCCATGGAGATTTGTTTGAAATAGCAGTAAAGCTATGCATTAATTAGATAACAATGGACATTTCACCCAGGCTATTTATTCAGTTCTCCTCCTACCTACATATGTTAACCAAACCTTGCCTTGCCTTCATTTTACATGTCTCTTATAAGGGTCACACATGGGTCTCTCATGTCATCATGGCTGGGTCCTGCTAGATCCACCCTGGTCTGCTCCGATCAGCTCCACTTTTGTCCGCTTTGTATGTTGTCTCTAAGTCATCTTTATAGTTCAGCAGTTTAACGTGATGGGAAAGATCGCTGGACAAAATCCCATCCACTCTCAAAGGCTTCATTCTATTGTCTCCAAAATGCATGGTGCTGTCTTGCCTCTGCCTTTGCTAATATTGTTCTTCCTCCTACCTGAAGTGGATACCCACTCCAGATCTATATATCCCAGCTATTTGGGAGGCTGAGGCAGGAGGATCACCTGATCCTGTGGAGGTAGAGGCTGCAGGGGACCCTGATGGTGTTGCTGCACTCCAGCCTGGCCAACAAGTGAGACTCTGTCTCAAAAAAAAAAAAAAAAAAGTGGGGAGAGAGAGAGAGAGAGAAAAGGAAACATGACCAGCCTGGGCAACACAGCAAGACTCTATCTCTATGAAAGACTAAATTAATTTAATTTGAAATAATAATAACAAATAAAAATAAACACCTGGCCGGGTGCGGTGGCTCACGCCTGTAATCCCAGCACTTTGGGAGGCCGAGGCAGGTGGATCACGAGGTCAAGAGATTGAGACCATCCTGGTCAACATGGTGAAACCCCGTCTCTACTAAAACTACAAAAAATTAGCTGGGCACGGTGTCATATGCCTGTAGTCCCAGCTACTCAGGAGGCTGAGGCAGGAGAATTGCCTGAACCCAGGAGGCAGAGGTTGCGGTGAGCCGAGATTGCGCCATTGCACTCCAGCCTGGGTAACAAGAGCAAAACTCCGTCTCAAAAAACCAAAAAAACAAAAAAAAAGAGAGAAAATAAATAAATAAACACCTTCACCAATGCCTCTCCAAAATCATCCAGATTTATCCTGTGAAAATACAGATCACTTCTTATAGTCCAGTGAGTAAAAAGACAAATTTGAAGATCTGTCTACAGAGCAATGAATCACTGTCCTCTCAGTTTATATCTGTGTGAAAATCTACTCCTCATCGCAGCCACAAGTTCTTTACTTACTAGAAAATGTGTGAGAGATTGGGGTAAAGGGTGGCAGTCAAAGTGGTTTTTTTTTTTTTTTTTTGGTTTACCAACTGGATTTTCCTCTGATTAAGACAACATGATACAAATGAAGAGAGATTTGTGTTTTTGAGTGTAGCAAGACATTCTGAATAAATGTTTCTTGAAGAGGAGGCCTTACATCCTGGAACATTGGCAAAAATCTAAAAAAGGAGTGGACAAAATTAGCCAGGTGTGGCAGTGGGCGCCTGTAATCCCAGCTACTTGGGAGGCTGAGGCAGGAGAATTGCCTGAATCCAGGAGGTGAAGGTTGCAGTGAACCCAGATCGCGCCATCACACTCCAGCCTGGGCGACAGAGCGAGACTCCATCTCAAAAAAATAAAAGAGTGGACAGAGCAGCATGGAACTGGGCTGGAGTGTGGAGTCAGCAGTCAAGCTCACAGCAAACATCCTTTGAATGTATTTCTTCAGCTCTTCTTTGTATTAATATAATATATCCAGAAAAGCAACCTTTTTTGAGGGTCTGCTGTATGTCAGGGACTGTCTGAAGTGTTCCCCTAACCAAGTCTCAGTCTGCAACCTCAATTTGACAACTGTTGGATACAAAGCTGTATGCCAAAAGCCTATAACCCCACATTCTTTATTCCCCTCCCTCATCCCTCTAACCCCATTCATCTGGGCATTCATGCTCTGAACTTCACTAGGAAAAGAACTTGGTACCTTTGGCCCCTTCCCAACCACGTAAGAGCACCAGAACAGAACAATTTAGAGATAGAAAGTATCTTAGAGACTAGTAGTTTGCAAGGGCAACCAAATAATGTACCCCAAGCTGGGTGGCTTAAAATGACAAAAACCTATTGTCTCAGAGCTCTGAAGGCCAGAAGACTGAAATCAAGATTTTAGCCATGTTCCCTCTGAAACCTGTAGGGAAAACCTTTCCTTGCTTCTTCTAGTTTCTGGTGTTTTCCAGCAATCCTTGATGTTTTTGGTTTGCAGCTGTATCACTCCACTTTCTGCACCTGTCACCATGTAGCCATCTTCTCTCTTGCTTTCCTATCTCTGTGTCTCTTCTTTTCTCCTCCTCCCCTTCCTCCCCCTCCCCCTCCTCCCCCTCCTCCTCCCCCTCCTCCTGCCCCTCCTCCCACTCCCCTCCTCCTGCCCCTCCTCCTCCCCCCTCCTGCCCCTCCTCCTCCTCCCCGTCTTCCTTCCCCTCTTCCTCCCCTCCTCCTCCTCCCCTCCTCCTCTTCCTCCTCATCCCCCTCCTCCTCCCCCCTTCTCCCTCTCCTCCTCCCCCTCCTCCCTCTCTTCCTCCTTCTCCCCTTCCTCCTTTCCCTCCCCCTACTTCCCCTCCTCCTCCCCCTTCTCCTCCCCCTCCTCCTCCTTATCCTCCTCCCTGTCCTCCTCCTCCTTCTCCCCTTCCTCCTTCCCCTCCCCCTTCTCCTCCCCCTCCTCCTCCTCCTTCTCCTCCTCCCCTTCCTCCTCCCCTTCCTCCTCCTCCTTCCCTCCTCCTCCCCATCCTCTCCCCCCGCTTCCTCCTTCTCCGTTCAGGCAGAGTCTCGCTCTCTGACCCAGGCTGGAGTACAGTGGCATGATATCAGCTCACTGCAACCTCCCCTCCCAGAGATTCTCCTGCTTCAGACTCCCAAGTAGCTGGGATTACAAGTGTGCACCACCACACCCAGCTAATTTTTGTATTTTTAGTAGAGACAGGGTTTCACTATGTTGGCCAGGCTGGTCTTGAACTCCTGAGCTCAAGTGATCCACCTGCTTTGGCCTCCCAAAGTGTTGGGACTACAGGCGTGAGTCACCGCACTGGGCCAGAACTTCAATTTATCTGTTGTGGGGAGGGGACACAATTCAGCCGGTAATAGAGATCATCCTTTCCGCTCATTCCTTTCTGTTTGGTTGGAAGGAAAGTTAGGATCTCAAAGGTTGAGTTGAAGAGTAAATCTGTATGAAATGGTACATTATTGCTCTTGGCAGTCTTGGTGTCAGCAGACTAGAAACCCATCTTGCTTTAGAGTAGACTAAAAGGAGTTCTTGGATCATGAAATCGAAAGAAGAATGAACCAATCAGACAGTGAGAGATCCTCATTCCAGCTGGCTCCCGAAGCTACCAGAACAAGGGGCTCCAATGGTCAGGATGTTTCTCATTCTCTTCTTCGGTCTTCATTCTCTGTTGAAAGGATTTCTCTTAATGGTAGGTAATGTGGTCAGTTCCTAAGTTTTTATCCTGGGAGTTTCTAGTTCTAGAAAAGGATTGCCTTCAAGGCTGGATCCCAAAGGCAGACACCCCGGGGGAGAAAGCTGGTGGCCCATGGGGATAGGCGAGCTTGATCACGGACCACTGAACTTCAATAGGGGACGGAGCATCATCAAAACAGGCCAGGCTTTGACCAAGCGCAGTGGCTCATGCCTGTAATACCAGCCCGTTGGGAGGCTCAGGTGGGCAGATCACTTGAAGTCAGGAATCCGAGACCAGCCTGGCCAACATGGTAGGATCCCATCTCTACTAAAATTAGTCACAAAAATTAGCATTCCTGTGATCCCAGCTACTTGGGAGGCTGAGGCAGGAGAATCATGACCCTGGGAGGTGGAGGCTGCAGTGAACTGAGATGGCACCACTGCATTCCACCCTGGGCGATAGAGCAAGACTCTCTCAAAAATAAACAAATAAAAACCAGGGCAGTTTCTGCAGGAGCCTCACAGGAGGAGGACAAGGGGAACAGGAGGCTGCGGAGACAATGTGAGAGATATCCACTTTGAAAAGATAGTTCAAGAGCGAAAACCCTATTTGTATGTAAATTATCCAGATGGGCTCCAATGCTTATCCGTATTCACCAAAGAAACTGCTCCGTTCTCTAATTTATGCTGTTTAATAGATCAAGTTTCTGTCTGTGCCCCAGGGAAGGGATCTGTGACATTTACTACACTTGAATTCAAATATCATTTTAGATTAATTTGAAAATTGATTAGATCAGATGTTTCTACAGATGGGTTTTCATCCTTTTAGGGTATGTGGGGGGGTCACATATCCATTTATGGGTCCAGGATTTATTTGTACAATCAGGCTTTCAAGTCACTTACTAGCATCCGCTGGAGTTTAAACATGACCATTTCTAAAGTGCATATTTTACCAAAAATATCCTTCTTTAAATTTCTTTTAAAGCATTTGTTTAACTGCGAGAAACAGTTAACTATGCAAACTCTAGGACCGTTGTAAGTGAATTAAATGTACTTATTTCTAGATTATCACTACGGATTGTCGAGCTTAATCAGTTGGAAAGTAAAAGTAGGCTGGGCGCGGTGGCTCATGCCTGTAATCCCAGCACTTTGGGAGGTTGAGGTGGGCGGATCACGAGGTCAGGAGTTCGAGACCAGCCTGACCAACATGGTGAAACCCATCTCTACTAAAAATACAAAAACTAGCTGGGCGTGGTGGCAGCTGCCTGTAATCCCTACTCAGGAGGGTAATTCTCCTACTTAGGAGACTGAGGTAGGAGAATCACTTGAACCCAGGAGGTGGAGGTGGCAGTGATCCAAGATTACACCATTGCACTCCAGACTGGGTGACAAAGTGAGACTCCATCTCAAAAAAAAAAAAAAAAAAAAGAGAAAAAAAGTAAAAGTAATTTTTACATCTTTCCGCTAAACTGGAGAACAGAATATGGGAAGATGACCTTCTTCCTAGCAAAACGGCAAATTCTCAAGGTCCTAAGTGACAGATTGCTCTCCTGAGTATCCAGCTTGGTTCTCAGCTGCCAAAAGGCCATCTTCATCTGGATATATGTGGACACTGCATGCCCAGCTTGTGCAGAGAAACTTCACCCCAAGCCTTCTCCAGCACCTGCTCGGTCAATGCCATCATCGTCATCCATGCTGGGCAAGTCTAGAACCCAGAATCCTCTTTCTTTTTTCCCCTTTTCCCTTCCTTCCATGTATCCTCCAAGTATGACTCAGGACACTACCTGTGTCGGTGGTTCCCAAACTTGGCTGAGTATCGGAATCCCCCTGAAGGACTTTTTGTTTTTTTGAGATGGCTGGAGTGCAGTGGTGCGATCTTGGCTTACTGCAACCTCTGCCTCCTGAGTTCAAGCAATTCTCCTGCCTCGGCCTCTCCAGCAGCTGGGATTATAGGCGCATGCCACTACGCCCGGCTAATTTCTGTGTTTTTTGTAGAGATGGGGTTTCACCATATTGGCCAGGCTGGTCTAGAACTCCTGACCTCAGGTGATCCACACTCTCAGCATCCCAAAATGCTGGGATTACAGGCGTGAGCCACGAAGCTCAGCTCCAATAAAGGACTTTTAAATGAACTCAGATTTGGAGTCCCCTTCCTAGAGACTGAGTCGGTACATCTGGAAGTGGCCTGAGCGTCTGCATTTTAAAGTCCTCCCCAGCCTCCTAACATGATTTGATAATGACCAGCATTTGGGAGCAGCTGTCCTAAGCATCTCCATTCCCCACTACTGCTACCGCAGTTCAGCCCCCAGCACGTGCAGCCCTACCTCTGCACTCAGGCGCTGCATTCTCTCAGTCGTGCTTTTTCGCATTCAACAATACCGCAGCACACACATTGAATACTTCTTTTTTCCAGGTACTTTGTGAACCAGTGAAAGTCCAGGGATGAATAAACCATACTCCTCCCCTCAAGACAACTCTTTAGTGAGGTGGATAATCCAGGAAATAGGATTCTATTCATGAGACAGCTGCTCCAACTAGAAGAATAGGAAGTACCGGCAGGTCACAAAAGATGAACCAATTAGCTCAATCCGAGAAAGTCTCCCAAAGCTTCACAGAATGCTGAAATGGGGATGAAGAGGAGTTGATCAGAAAGAAATTAAGGATGGGAGGGAAGGTGAGGACATTTCAGAGAGTGTTAAGCAGGGGAATAATAGGACTACACTGGGGCCGGGCGCAGTGGCTCACGCCTGTAATCCCAACACTTTGGGAGGCCAAGGCGGGCGGATCACCAGGTCAAGAGATCGAGACCATCCTGGCCAATATGGTGAAACCCCGTCTCTATTAAAAATACAAAAATTAGTTGAGCATGGTGGTGTGCGCCTGTAGTCCCAGCTACTCGGGAGGCTGAGGCAGGAGAATTGCTTCAACCTGGGAGGTGAAGGTTGCAGTGAGCCAAGATTGTGCCACTGCACTCCAGCCTGGTGATAGAGTAAGACTCTGTCTCAAAAAAAAAAAAAAAAAAAAAAAAAATAGGACTACATTGGTTTTTTGTTTGTTGACGTGGTAAATGTAGTTTCTGTTCTTATAGGCAAATGTTGGGTTCCTTTTTCTTTTTGTGCATACATAGTAGGTATATATGTTTATGGTGTACATTAGATTTTTTGGGGAGAATCAGGGTCTCACTCTGTCGCCCGTGCTGGAGTGCAATAATGCAATCCTAGCTAACTGCAGTCTCTATCTCCTGGGTTCAAGTGATTCTCCTGCCTCAGCCTCCCAAGTACCTGGGACTACAGAAATGTGCCACCAGACCCCGCTAATTTTTGTATTTTTAGTAGAGATGCGGTTTCACCATGTTAGCCAGGCTGGTCCTGAACTCCTGACCTCAAGTGATCCACCCACCTTGGCCTCCCAAAGTGCTGGGATTACAGGTATTAATTAGCCACTGTGCCATACCCATTCTCTGCTTCACAACTCCCAGCTGTGGAAGTCAGCTAGGCAAGCCACTTAACCTTTCTGAGTCTGTTTTGTCGTCTTGTAAACCAGGTTTAGTAATAATTACCAAGTAGCCTTGAGGGTTTAAAGAGAAAAGTGTTTATTAAAACATTCCCAGCCTAATATTCTCTTTCTTGACATGGGTGGCTACACAGGCATCTGCTTTGTGAGAATTCATTGAATTGTGTGTTTTCTTGTGCACTTTTCTGTATGTGTGTTGACGTCAGTTAAGAAGTTAGAAACAGTAGTCTAGTCCAGCTTAGTGGCGTCTTAATAAGTGTTATAAATACTGATTCTCTTTCCTCTCTGTTTTTTACTGCTCGAAGCAGATGACCGCAGCTGGGTTGGATGGCTAATGCAGGAATGACATGCCAACATTTGCAAGCGGTGGAATGTGTTACATTAAAGTATGAAGAGCAGTAAGATGAAATGTAATAGAAACCAACATGCAGGAGGTTCAAAAAGAAACAGCACAAGTCGTGAGTGGTAGATGTGGTTTAAGAGGAATTATGAAAAAGCTCAGAGCTTTTAACTGACGCAAACATAATGAGTCCACAGCCCAGCTTTGCCTCTAAACTCTGTGACCCTCTGCAAAACAAGCAAGCAGATAAGCCCAAACTGTAACCAAACCAAAACAGAAATCTCAGTACAAGGTTGGGTTTCTGTCAAGGCGTAATGCTCAAATCCTAGGAAATAAATACACCCACTGATTCCTGCATCTGTCAGATCACATCTACATTGTAGGCTTTCAGCCACGGAAGCCTCTTCTTAGGATGGGCCTGGACCATTGACCACGTCCAGAGTTCAGTGACTAGGGTCCTGAGAGGTCTTAAAACCACAGCCTGGCACAGTGGCTCGTGCCTGTAATCCCAACACTTTGGGAGGCCAAGGCGGGTAGATCACTTGAGGCTAGGAGTTTGAGCTGAGATCACGCCACTATACTCTAGCCTGGGCAACAGAGCAAGACTGATTCAAACAAAACAAAACAAACAAACAAACAAACAAAAAGCTCATATAACGATCTGGAGAGTTTTAGCTTTAAGAAAATATTTGGAGGCTGGCTGGAAGGGCTTCACATATTAGAAAAGATTTTGTTAAGAGTGATTGGACTTAGGCCGGGCATGGTGGCTCACACCTGTAATCCCAGCACTTCAGGAGGTTGAGGCAAGAGGATCACCTGAGGTCAGGAGTTTGAGACCAGCCTGACCAACGTGGAGAAACCTCATCTCTACTAAAAATACAAAATCAGCTGGGCATGGTGGCACATGCCTATAGTCCCAACTACTTGGGAGGCTGAGGCAGGAGAATTGCTTGAACCTGGGAGGCAGAGGTTGGGGTGAGCTGAGATCGTGCCATTGTACTCCAGCCTGGGAAACAAGAAAAAAAAAAAAAGAGTGATTGGATTTATTCTATGTAGTTCAATGAGGGAAAACTCAGTTCAACAGGTGAAAGTTTGGAGAAGCAGATTTTGGATCATTTCAGTGAATGAGGTAGCTTGTGATTGCAGCTACCAAAAAATGGAGTGGATTCCCTGCCTGCCACTGGCAGTATTTTGCAGAGGCTCTGTGGCTACATGTCATGGCCATTATAGATTGTATTTTTACAATCATATTAGGTGGGATGACAGATTATAGGCCTTTGTTAAGGGTTAAATTGTTTCCCCAAAAAAGATAAGTGGAAGTCCTAACCCCTAGTTCCTGTAAATGTCATTTTATTTGGAAATAGGCGCTTTGCAGATGTGATCACATTACGACAGGTTCATTGGGATCCAGTTAAGACTGGTATCCTTTTAAGAAGGGACACATGGACAGAGAGAAGGCCATGTGAAGACACAGACGTGCAGAGGGGAGTTGGCCCGGAGCACCGGAGCCAGAGACAGGTTTCACGCAGCTGCAGGCCCAGGAACGCCAGGATTGCTGGCGACATCCAGAAGCCGGGAGAGAGAGCACAGCTCTGCCGACACCCTGACCTCAGACTCGCAGCCTCCAGACTGTGAGAGAATACATTTCTGTGGGTTGGTGGTACGTGGTGTTCCTACCAGCCCTAGGAAATGATTATAGCAAAACCCGTTCCCTTTCACAGCCTCTGAATCCTTATTAGACAGATAGCAACAATACAGGCAGGCCTGCCCCACCAAGGTATCTGATATACAGATTGCTCTCCCGCCTTCTGCAGCCACCCCCATGGTGACCGACTTGCCTCTTGACCCTCTTGTCCTTGGTTCCACACCCCCTGCCCAGAAATGCCCATGGCTGCTGAGTGCCTGGGAGACCCTCTGTCCCATTTTGCCTTTCCCTTCTAGCCCTGCTTTCACGCCCAGTGTTGCCCAGGGCTCAGAGTCTAGGGACTCTGTGAAGCCCCTGGTAGAGGCCAGCCAGCTACAAGAGCTCTGTCTTGCTGTCTGTAAGAATCAATAAGCCTTGAGATCTCTAGCCTCCCACTGAGGGAAAAGGCTTTCTGAGATGCAAACAACTCACCTACAAATGAATTTCTGGAATACACAGTTATTTGTGAGGGCAGGAACACTCTGTGTCAGACACTAAGGCCCAGTTTGTAGATAAAGTTGTAGCAACGCAGCATATTGTAACGTTCACCAGCCCAGAAAGTCACTGAGACGGCTCAGAAAGCAACCCATATTTCCTCCCACTGAAACTCAGGAATGTCCTTTGAGGACATTTGCTAAGATATGCGAATGATTTGCTTTTCAGAAACACTGTAAGTCAGGACCTCCATGTGATTCTCAACCGAGTCCTGCGGATCACGTGCAGAACTTCTCTGGGTGCCCGATTCTCCCCATAGCGGTGAATAGATGGGGCCTGTGGGGGCCAAGGCACAGAGCCAGAGAGGAAGGTTATGGGGCATTCTCCCAAGGACAGCAAGTACAATGTGGCCCTCCCTCTGACCTCCTTGGAAAGACATCAAGGACTTGGGGTCCCTGAGTCCCCTACAATCCAGTGTGTCCTTGATGGAGTGATGCCGCTCTCCCTGCACCCCACCTCAGCCAAACAGCTCCATTTGCCTGCTTTATATATTAGGGTGTCCATAGATTGTACTTGGTAAGAACGTCCCCTGCTCACATGTGTATGTGTGTGTACGGATGTGAGGACCACTCTTTCTAGCCTGGAAGCACATCGTAGTGGGTTGCATGGTGGCCCCCTAAAGACATGCCTTATCTTAATCCCTGGTGTCAATAAGGTGGCATTCCTTGGAAAAAGGATCTTTTCAGATGTAATTAAGTTAATGATCTTAAGCTGAGATCATCCTGAATTACGGTGGGCCGTAAATCCAATGACAAGTGTCCTTAAAAGAGAGAGAAGAGAAGAAAACACAGACCTAGAGAGGCGCTTTGTGAAGACAGAGGCAGAGATGACAGTGATGCAGCCACAAGCCAAGGAATGCCTGGGGCCACTAGAAGCTGGAAGGGATGAGGAAAGATTCTCCCGTGGAGACTTCAGAGGGAGCATGGCCCTGCCAATCTTTGATTTCTAACTTTTTTTTTTTTTTTTTTTTGAGTTGGAATCTTGCTCTGTTGCCCAGGCTGGAGTGCAGTGGCCCAATCTCAGCTCACTGCAACCACCGCCTCTCGGGCTCAAGCGATTCTCCTGCCTCAGCCTCCTGAGTAGCTAGAATCACAGGTGCCCGCCAGCACGCCCAGCTAAGTTTTTGTATTTTTAGTAGAGATGGGGTTTTGCCATGTTGGCCAGGCTGGTCTTAAACTCCTGACCTCAGGCTATCCACCAGCCTTGGCTGCCCAAAGTGCTGGGATTACAGACATGAGCCACCATGCCTGGTCTGATTTCCAACTTCTGGCCTCCAGAACTGAGAGAATAAATTTCCCAGTTTGAAGCCACCACGTTTGTAGTAATCTCACAGGAGACTAGCAGAAGCATTGTGGGGCACGTAATGTCCCTACCTGTGAGAAGGTCCCGCCTTTTCCAAACCCACCCCTGGGACCTGCACACACTTGGTGCTTCCTCATGATCTCAGCATTGTGTCAAAAGAACACTGTAATTCTACTTCTGGGGATCTATCCTGAGGAATAACTGGGGAAACACGCCAGGCTGTAACTCTGAAAATGTTCAGCACAGTTCTGCTTGGAAATAAAGGAAAGCTGAAAACCATCCACGTCTCACCACAGGGACCAATGAATTAATCACGGTGCAGTCATACAAGAGTCCTACATAACCGATAAAACAACATTTCAGAAGTGGAACTCTTGATGTGGAAAGATGTGACCAATTTACTTATATAAAAACACATCATGGTGAGCTTCAAATCACTGATAAGTTAAAAGAATACTACGGTATGAGCTCATAAAAAGTACGTAAGCTCATGTATTACATATTATACCTAGAAAAATCAAGAGAGAAATGTTGATAGTGGTTTTCCTTGACAGAGTAGATGTTTTACATTCTTTTGCTGCTCTGTTTTCCTGTTATTAATATATAATATATATTATATAATAATTATATGTATTATATACATAAATTATACAATATATTACATCTTATTATATATAATATGACATATGATATAATGAAAAGTAGTTATAATAATAATAAAAAGCAATCAAAGACATTTATTTCATTCAGGGAGAGAAAAAGCGCTGAAACTTGTCATCAGCGACATAGTGAGGAATATTATTTTGCCATGTGGAGGATTTAGGGAAATGTGTTTGTCCAGCACCAGGAAAGCTTTCGTTCCTGGGAAGTCAGAAGGAGACGCTAGAGGTCGCAGTGTCAGGAGTAGGCTAGTAAACAGAGCAATACTCAATCAGACAAATGCAGGACTTCTCAGAGCCTTCTACAGGCTACCATCACTGTGAATCTCCAAGAGCTGCCTGGATTGCCACCTTCCTCCCACCTACTTTGATCCCTGTGGCAGGAACATATTATAATACTCCTGCTCTGAGAACCATACTTTAGGAAATTGTGGGATACCATTTGACCAAAAGCAGTTCCACTGAGTTAAGAGCAAAACTACCCAGATACAAATTGAGAAGAATATTTTCAGTTTATATATTGCTGAGAAAGACAGACGTCTCTGAACTGTACACAAGTAACCATGAGCTAGAAACTGAATGGAAGTTAACTGTGTCTTCAAACAGTATTAAAAGTCTGGCGAGTAAGAACAGAGAACCTGCTGTTGATCAGATCCTCATTGCTGTCTGGGCTCTGTGTTTAGAAGGAATGCAGAAATATTAGAGAGGGTCTTGAGAAGGGTGGCAGTCAATGAGGATGGGAGGCCAAAGAGGAAAGGAGAGCTGAAGAGAAGGAAAATATTGACGGGTTTAGCTGATAGTTTGAACGCGGTGGCCAAGTGTCAGTGTACATGAATGCTACTTGCCAACAGATACCTTCATTCTGGGTTAGAAGATGGGCCTTTTCCCGAAAACCCTGATGCCAAGTGTTTTCCTCGGCATCAGGAGATGTTCCAAGTGTCCTTGCTTGATAATGAGGACACAGCTGGCCTTCCCTTTCCTGCCCAAGCTAAGTTTGGTCCCCTTTTCTTTCTTTCTTTCTTTCTTTCTTTCTTTCTTTCTTTCTTTCTTTCTTTCTTTCTTTCTTTCTTTCTTTCTTTCTTTTTTTCTTTCTTTCTTTCTTTCTCTTTCTTCCTCTCTTCCTCTTTCTCTTTCTTTCTTTTCTTTCTTCCTCTCTTCCTCTCCTTCTCCCTTCTTTCTTTTTCTTCCTTTTTCTTTTCCTTCCTTCCTTTCCTATCTTTTCTACTGTCTTCTCTCTTTCTCTCTTCATTTTTCCCTCTCTCTTTTCTTTTTCTTTTTTTCCCCTGGGACAGGATCTCAGTCTGTCACCCAGACTGGAGTACAGTGGCATGATCACGGCTCACTGCAGCCTTGACCTACCTGAATTAAGTGATCTGCCCACCTCAGCCTCCCAAAGTGCTAGGATTACAGGCATGAGCCACCACATCCAGCCTCTCTCTCTCTTTCTTTCTTTCCTTCTTTTTTCAGAATGAACCTTCAGGAATCAGAAGGCACGAATTCTGTTTGCAGCGTGGTTGCAAGCTTGCTGAGGGTGGGGTCAGGCAGGGGCTGATGTCAGTTTCCAGCCTGCTCAGGACACAGGGGCCCTTTACGAAAAGAACGTGATGGGACATCCTGTACAGGTAGGACACTCCTGGACTTTCACTTCCTGCCCCACGGCCCAATGCCCTCTGTCCCCAGCGGAGTCCTGGCTTTCCTGCCTCCTTCATCCTGCTGGCCTTTACTCTCTGTTCTTCCTTTCTCTGTGCACAAACCTCCAATATGAGGGCAGCCCTGGATACTTTCATAAAGGATGATGTTGTTTTTTTTTAATTCGAGACAGTGTCTCACTCTGTCGCCCAGGCTGGAGTGCAGTGGCACAATCACAGCTCGCTGCAACCTCTACCTCCTGGGTTCAAGTGATTCTCTTGTCTCAGCCTGCTGAGTAGCTGGGACTATAGGCCCACACCATCATGCCCAGCTAGTTTTTGCATTTTTTGTAGAGACGGGGTTTTACCACGTTGGCCAGGCTGGTCTTGAACTCCTGGCCTCAAGCAATCCACCCTCCTCAGCCTCCCAAAATGCTGGGATTGTAGTGTGAGCCACCATGCCTGGCCTGGTGATTAGTTATGGCTCTTGCCCTATTTTCTCCCTCACTCCCAGGAATGGATGTCCTCTTCTGCCCTTGGATACCCAGAACAAACTCTGTGGGTCCTGCAGGCCTGTCCCTCAGCAAACACAGCATTGGAGCAGAGCTACTATGCCCCCTCCTCCTACCTCATTCAGGCACCTTTTACCTTGGTGATGTTTCAGCCTGCGGTTTCCACACTTTGGAGTGCATGAAAATGACCTGGGCGGCCTGTTAACCCTACAGTTTCACCAGCTTCTACTCTAGAGAGTCTGATTGAGTTAGGGCGATTCTCCATTTTATGAAAACCCCAAGTGATTCTGACATAGAACCCCTGAAGCAGTACATGGTCAGTTACATATGTGCACAAGTGGACTCTGATTTCTCCTCCTCTTCCAGGTCAAATCTTACTATCTTATCATCTTAACATTTCTCAAACGTGTCTTCTCTACGTTTGCAATGCAGTTGGATGCAGTTCAAGTCCTTAGTCTATAGCGTATAAATATATATAGTACATATTACATGAATGTCAATAGGATGTCTGCATCATTGATTGGGACGCTCTAGGGAGTAATGGGACACTATAAATAGCTATGCCGAAATGGAGGGCGTGGCCTGGCCCACCGGAACCCTGTCCGTATACAAACCCTCTGTGATCTGGCCCCCTTCCCTCCCAGCCTCCTCTGAAGGCACAGGACCTGCCACCACTGTAGACTCCAGCCTCCCTGAGCTACTTGAAATTCTTTTAACCCACCCCCACGCACATCCGGATTGAGTTAGGTTGTCCTGCCACGTGTTCCCATAGGGCAATGCTATACACACCCACTGTGGCTTTATTTTTCTGTAATTGTCTGCTTACTAGTCTCGTTCTTCTCCCAGCAGGCTGGAAGCTCCTTCAGCACCTGAACTAGACTATATTCTTTGCTATATTTAGGGCCTAACAGACTAGGAGGCTAAAGCAATCACTCAACCAAAGTTTGTTTTCATAAAACAAGGTACTCAAAACCATTAAATCCTCCCCAAGGTTCATTCAAGAAATACTTACTGAGCCCCCACTACCTGGTACCCTGCTTCATCCTGGGCATGCAGATAAGGAAGGTCCTGGTCCTCTGGGAGCTCTCTTTTCAGGCTTGACTTACTTTTCTCAAAGGTGTTTGCATTTAAAAGGAAAATGTCCAGTGGGTAGGGCTGCTGTGATTGGAATCTCTCCAGCTTTGGCTTCCAGATGGAAAGAGGAGACTGAATGGCTTTAGATACCTTTCATATATTAAACTCTTTTTGTATGTTGGGAAAACAAAAATGGCCACAACAGCAAAAAAGGCAAGAGTTGGACAAAAGCAACATCGCCTTGCAGCTAAGCCTGCTGCCTCGGCTGCCTGCTGCCTGCCTGCCTGCTGTCTCTGCTGCCTGCCTGCCTGCCTGCCTGCCGCCTCTGCTGCCTGCCTGCCTGCCTGCCTGCCTGCCGTCTCTGCTGCCTGCCTGCCTGCCTGCCTGCCGCCTCTGCTGCCTGCCTGCCTGCCTGCCGCCTCTGCTGCCTGCCTGCCTGCCGCCTCTGCTGCCTGCCTGCCTGCCTGCCTGCCGCCTCTGCTGCCTGCCTGCCGTCTCTGCTGCCTGCTGTCTCTGCTGCCTGCCTGCCTGCCTGCCTGCCGCCTCTGCTGCCTGCCTGCCTGCCTGCCTGCCGCCTCTGCTGCCTGCCTGCTGTCTCTGCTGCCTGCCTGCCTGTCTGCCTGCCTGCTGCCTCTGCTGCCTGCCTGCCTGCCTGCTGCCTCTGCTGCCTGCCACCTGCCTGCAAGTCTGGGTCCTGCCTTATTTTGTGCAAGTGACTTCATCTTTCTGGGCTTCAGTTTTTGCAACTGTAAGATGAGGATGATGGTGGTAACTTCTTCCTTGGGGATCACGTGAGTATTAAATGAGTAACTGTGCCCGGCACATAGTAAGTGCTCAATAAATATTACCGCCACTAGATGCTATGGTCCGAGGGCTACATCTCCAGCTGGGTCTTGCAGGGTCCCAAGCATGCAGAGGAGACTCCCCTTGGGCCAGCTTCAGGGAGCCTCTGAAGCACTGTGTGTAGGCCAATCCCCTGTCTCTGTGATTTGGGCTGTTGTAGAGAAACATCTGCAGCCTAAGGACCAGCTGGGAACAGCTTTGGGTTTGGACAACGGCCATTTTCAAGTTTTCTCCCAACCAGAGCAATTTTGGCACTGAACTTAGGACAAAATCAATAAGAATACCACAGGGATTATAGAAATCCCTGTAATCAGCAGGAATAAATCAACTTATTCCTGTTGATTAAGAACAATCCTGGCCAGGCGCAGTGGCTCATGCCTGTAATCCCAGAACTTTGGGAGGCCGAGGTGGGTGGATCACGAGGTCAGGAGTTTGAGACCAGTCTGGCCAACAAAGTGAAACCCCGTCTCTAGTAAAAATACAAAAAATTAGCTGGGCGTGGTGGCAGGTACCTGTAATCCCAACTACTTGGGAGTCTGAGGCAAGAGAATTGCTTGAACCCGGAAGTAGAGGTTGTAGTGAGTCGAGATCGCGCCACTGCACTCCAGCCCAGGCAACAGTGTGAGACTCTGTCTCAAAACAAACAAACAATAATCCCTCAAATCAACAGGGATTCAGGGGGAGCTGGCATGGTGGGGAGGGTCACACTGAGAATGAAGACCCTCTTCCTGTGGGATTTTTCAAAGATTAAAGAAATCTGTTTTTAACATTTCTTTTGGGACACCAATATTACATGCCAATCACTGTCGATCAACAATTGTTAACTGACTCAGAGTGCATTGCACACATTTCGTTTACACAGAGGGCAATAATAATTTTGACAGTAGAAACGCCCTTTAGTGGACAGGCTAAGTAGGGAATTCTGTTGTGTGAGCTGAATGCACCCAAATGCCCCTGTTGTCTATTACTTGGATTTAATTAAACCTGAATCTCTCTTATTAGGGAGAAACTTTGAAGCTGGAGCAGCGTATTCACCAAGTAAATGTGAGGGCTGGTGAAGAAAGGCAGATGATAGACCATGAGCATCTTTACAATGTGTTTCTGACTTTGAAAATCTAGGCATGGGAGCTTCCCTGGCCCTAGGCTCCTCCCTGTTTTCCCTGCCCTCAAGTAGAAATGATCGGTGTTGGCAGGGTGCAGTGGCCCACACCTATAATCCCAGCACTTGGGGAGGCCAAGGCTGGCAGATCACCTGAGGTTGGGAGTTCGAGACTAGCCTGGCCAACATGGAGGAAACCCCGTCTCTACTAAAAATACAAAATTAGTTAGCCAGGCATAGTGGCGCATGCCTGTAATCCTAGCTACTTAGGAAGCTGAGGCGGGAGGATCACTTGAACCTGGGAGGTGGAGGTTGCGGTGAGCCGTGGTTGTGCCATTGCATTCTATGCCCGGCAACAAGAGTGAAACTCTGTCTCAAAAAACAAAAAAAAGAAAAAAAAAAGAAATGGTCAGTGTTAAAGGGAGCATGCATCCACCTGCTTCTTCTCCCCTCTAAATAATTGGAATGCTGTCTCTGCCAGGCACTGTTCTGCACTGTTCTAGGCACTGGGGATACAGCCGAGAACAAGGCACATGCTCTCCAGCCCTCTGGTTTCTGCCTTTCTGGGCAGGGAGAGATGGGCATTAAATAACCAACCACACAGGTACTGCAGTTCTGGGCCTCTGGTTCTCCTGGTTGCACCCTCTCCTAAGAGGTGGCTTGTGAGACCAGTGCCTGAGAGAGGAGCTGCCTGAGGCAGAGGCTGGCTAAAACCCTGCCCTTGCAGATCTGGGCTGTGGGGTCCTGAAGTGGGGGTGTCTGAGGCTCTGCAAAGCTCTTCCCCCAGCTGACAGTCCTCATCATTGACCCTTCAGCGCAGACAGTACTTCTCATGGAAGCCTTTTCTGCCTGTCCAGGTGTGGGCTGGCTGCACTGCCTGGTGCCCCCTTGGCCCCCTGCACTCACCTCATCACAGCCCTGAGCACACATGCTCTAATGGCTAGCTTCCTGCCTGCCTGTCAGCTTCCAGGGCACCATCAGGCAGGCTGGACCGTGCCTGTGATGACTCACCAGATCTCTGGCTTAGCACAGGGCTTGGCATGTCACAGCCACTCAGTAAATATCAGTTCCATGAAAAGGAGAGGAGGAAGAGGAGACAACAGTGACTAAAGACAAAGGATTGAGGCTGGCATTCCACTTTATTTCACCCATGATCATTCAGCTATCACTCAACAAGCTGGCTATTTAAAGAAAGGGTGTTCAGGCTGCAGTGCAGTGGTGCAATCACAGCTCACTGCAGCCTCAACCTCCTGGGCTCAAGCGATCCTCCTGCTTCAGCCTCCTGAGTAGCTGGGACTAAAGGTACATGCTACCATGTTCATTGAATTTTTACATTTTTTGTAGAGATGGAGTCTTGCTATGTTGCCCAGGCTGGTCTCAAACTCCCGGGCTCAAGTGATCCTCCTGCCTTGGCCTCCCAAAGTGCTGAGATTACAGGTGTAAGTTAAAGTGCCTGGACCTTTTCAGCTTTTAAATGAGGATAATATGAGGAATTAACCAACTTGTAAAATTCAAATAAAATAATGTGTGTAAAACTGTCATAAAATTCTAGTGTGACAATATAAATCATAAAAACTTTTTTTTTGTTTTTCCTGAGACAGAGTCTCACTCTGTCAGCCAGGCTGGAGTGTAGTGGTGTGATCTCAGCTCACTGCAGCTTCCACCTCCCTGGTTCAAGCAATTCCCCTGCCTCAGCCTCCCAAGTAGCTGGGATTACAGGAACATGCCACCACGCCCAGCTAATTTTTTGTATTTCTAGTAGAGAAGGGTTTTACCATATTGGCCAGACTGGTCTCAAACTCCTGACCTCATGTGATCTGCCCACCTCGGCCTCCCAAAGTGCTGGGATTATAGGCGTGAGCCACTGCACCTGGCCAAAAATCTTTTTACATACAAAGTATAGAATTAAGGGAATTTTATTAAAAAATATTATAAGTCTAACTGGTAGCTCAGGAGTAGAAGTTCCATCTGCCACAGGAAAGGCCTGGCCAAGTGCACTTTCTCTTGCCTTTTCTGCTTGGGTCACATGTAAGCCTTGTGTCTGAGATACCCAAGGCATTAAGAGTCCAGGTGGCTCTATGGTGAAGTGACTGGAGAGGGGCGGGGAAGAAGAGGAACCATGTTTCACTTGACTTGACCACCCAGCCAGAAACTTGGAATCCTCATTTGGAAGCCTACTCCACTGCCCTGAAATCCTCATCTGCAAGCACTTTTAGCACCATATTACAGGAAGAATTTCATTAAAAGAAAACCGTCAACATAGCTTACAGGATATCAACAACACATGTAAGTTTTGAACCAGAAAGTCTTTGATGTTGATATTGAAACTATATTCAGTGTCCATCCTCATGTCCTTTCCTCCAAATCTTTACCTCTCTGCTGTAGCTGCAGCCCTCTTCTGATTCCCAACCCAATCCATTCCCTGTAGAAGACCCACCTTACCTTCCACTTCACAGAGAAAACAGAGGCCAAAAAGCAAGGACTGTCAGAGCTTCCTGCCTTCTGCCGCCCACCCACCCTATGGTCATCTCTATCCACATTCACCCTCCTGTCTTGTTTCCAGGGAAGAAGTAATGTCTTCTCTGTATAATTCTAATTCTTCCACTTGGGTTTGGAATCTTATTCCTTTTTCTTTCTTTTCTTTTTTTTTTCTTTTTGAGACAGGGTCTCACTCCATTGCCCAGGGTGGATACAGTGGTGTGTCACAGCCCACTGCAAGCTCTACCACTCCAGCTTACTCCATCCTCCTGCCTCAGTCTTCCAAGTAGCTGGAACCACAGGTACACACCACTAAGCCCGGCTAATTTTTGTATTTTTTTGTGCAGAGAGGCTCTTGCCGTGTTGCCTAGCCTGGTCTTGAACTTCTGAGCTCAAGCAATCTGCCTGCCTCAGCCTCCCAAAGTTCTGGGATTATAGGCGTGAGCCATTGCACTGCCTTGGAATCTTTTTCCTTGTGATTTCTTTCAGAATTTCATTCCATGAATTAAATCTTTCTTCTTCTGTATCTGTAAACACTTGTTCTCTACTGGGTGCTTCTACTCAGACCACCAAGTGGATCCCACATACTCGCTAACATTGCTCTGTGTCTCTCTTTCCCTTGGGAGCCAAGCTTTTGGAAAGAGTAGTTCACACCATCTTTGCCTCTTTATCTTCCATGTCTTCTATTTGCTCTTCAACTCACTGTGACCTGCCTTGGGCCCATACTCCACAGCAACTACAATAAAGTCACCCACTCATGTTCTGTGATATCTTTGTTTTCCAGAACACCACTCTCTCCTGTTTTTCCTCCTGCTTCTCTGAGCACCTGACCATGGTTTCTCAGGTCCCTGTGTGGGCCCCACATCCTCCCTGCACCCTTCACCTGGAGGCATTTTCCAGGGTTCTATGTCTGTGCCTTTTCTCACTGTGCACACCCTACTTCTGTGATCTCTTTTTCCATGTGATGATTGCCACCTATACTGGGTTGAATAGTGTCACCCCTAAATTCATGTCCTTCTTGGACCTCAAAATGTGACCCTCTTTGGAAACAGAGTAATCACAGATATAACTAGTTAAGATGAGGTCATATTAGAGTAGGGTGATGTCCTAATAGGGAAGACAGAAGATATGCAGGGACAGATATGCAGGAATAACTCAGAGTGACAAGGGAGGCAGAGATTGGAGTTACACCCCTGAAAGAGGAGGAACATCAGGATTGCCAGCATCACTAGGACCTAGACAGTCAAGGAAGGATCATCCTTGTATCCTTCAGATAGAGCATGCCAGACGCACCTTGATTTTGGACTTGTAGACTTCTGACTGTGAGAGAATGAATTCTTGTTTTTTTTTAAGCCACGAAGTCTATCAAATATTGTTATGGTAGCCCTAGGAAACTAATGCACTACCTACATGCCCACAACCCCCAAAGGTAAATGTTAACCTGTACTTTCCCCCAAGTTTTGTTGATTCTAGACTCTTTTCCCTCCTCTTTATCCCCATAATCAGGCCCTCATCATCTCTCACCCGCTTTTCTTCAAAGCTTTGTCAGTTTTTAATAGTGCTTGGAGGGATCTTTTTTTGTTTATTTTCGTTTTTTTTGGTTTTGAGACAGAGTCTCACTCTGCTGCCCAAGCTGGAGTGCAGTAGCTCGATGTCAACTCACTGCGACCTCCCCCTCCTGGTTTAAGTGATTCTCCTGCTTCAACTTCTGGAATAGCTGGGATTACCAGTGCCCAACATGCCTGGCTAATTTTTGTATTATTAGTAGAGACGGGGTTTCACCATGTTGGCCAGGCTGGTCTCGAACTCATGACCTCAAGTGATCCTCCTGCCTCAGTCTCCCAAAGTGCCGTAGTTATAGGCATGAGCCACTGTGCCTGGCCCTAGAATGATCTTTCTAAAACATATTTTTAAGGAAATCTTTTCCTACTGGATTCTGTTGCAGGAGGCCATGTAGCTATAGAAAAGAATAAGAAGCTCTTTGCTGCTCATCTGCAATGATTTTCAATATATAACGTTACTTGAAAAAAGCAAGATGAAGGGCAATCTTAATGTCCTACTGAGAGAATTCCCAAGAAATGGATGACATTGGGCATTTCTAAGAAGGGGTACTGGATGCTGGGCCAGGGGTGTGGAGGGCAACTATATTAGTTTCCCAGGGCTGGTACCACAAACTGGATGGCTTAAGACAAGGGAAATTTCTCTCGCACGGTTCCCAAGGCTGGAAGTCTGAAATCAAGGTGTGGGTAGAGCCAGGCTCTCTCTAAATGTTCTTAGAGAAGGTCCTTTCTTGCTTCTTTCTAACTCTGGTGTTGCTGGCCATCCTTAGCATGCCTCGGCTTGTAGAGGAATCCCCCCAAGTTTTGCCTTCATTGCCACATGGCATTCGTTCTGTGTGTGTCCAGATTTCCTTCTTCTTATAAGGATACCAGTCATATCAGATTTAGAAACCATTTTAACCCAGCATGACCTCATCTTAAACTGATTACATCTGCAAAGGATCTATTTCCAAATAAAGTCACATACACAATTTCCCAGTGGACATAGATTTTGGTGGGATACTATTTAACCCAGCACAGTGACTTTTGGCTTCAGACTTGTTTGTATCTTTTGAATTTTGCATATTAAGTATATTACTAGACACTCAGTATGATGAGTATAACTTGACATCATTTAGTTGCAGAAGACTCAAAATCCCTAAACAAAGTATGGCATCAAAAACCAAGTGTTCGGCCTTAACACTGCCTCCTCTTCTTTTTTAGCTGTGATTCCTGAGGCTGTAAGCCCCCTATGGGTGGAGGTTAATTCTGTTTTCATATCACTGCTCAGTGCCTGAGTCTCAATGAATGTTTATTTAAAGACTGGATTCAAGGGATGAATATTTCACCTGGATATAAATGGCCTCTTGGAAATCAGTTTGAGCGCTGGAATATTTAATCATGAAGAATATGAAAAAGATAATAACTTTCATTTAGAAATCCTTTAAACATTTATAAAGTCCCTTTGCATATGCTTTAATCTGATCCTCACACACTCTTGAGAATAAAGTTGAGTCCCAGAGAAATCAAGTTTCTTGGGCTAGATGTGGTAGCTCACGCCTGTAATACCAGCACTTTGGGAGGCCAAGGTGGGAGGATCACCAGAGATCAGGAGTTCAAGACCAGCCTGACTAACACGGTGAAATCCCGTCTCTACTTAAAAAATACAAAAATTAGCTGGGTGTGGTGGTATGTGCCTGTAGTCTTAGCTACTTGGAGGCTGAGGCAAGAGAATCGCTTGAACCTGGGAGGCAGAGGTTGCAGTGAGCTGAGATGGCGCCACTGCACTCCAGCTTGGGTGACAAAGTGAGACTCCATCTTAAAAAAAAAAAAAATCAAGTTTCTTGCTCAAGTTCACTGGGCTAGTAACTGGCTAGCTAGAAGCCAGATCTCTTTGCTACTGTTGGGCTTTGGGTCATTTTCTCCTCTCAACAGACAGGGTTTGATGAAACACAGTCCTTCTAGCTACTCAAGTCTATTGTGAAAGAAATTTCAGGGAGGAAGAAAAGCTCATTTCTCTTTCAAAATGACAAAAATACACACTTGAAAACAAGAGGTTACAGTCCCAATTTGTTACGAGGAAAGCCAAATGAAGTTTTTTTGTTCCTAATCTAGAAGCTAAAATGAGTAGATTTAAATATTTTGATGTGGAAAACATTTTCTTAAACAAATTGGCCCCAAAATGTACAGATTATATTATTCCTAATTATTATTATTGATCAGATTTTAAACATTTCCGTTTTATTTCCTACTTATGACATAGTCTCATTACTGGTAACACTTTCTGTTAAATTCCAAAACAAACATTTTCATCTAGATGGCCTCTATCAGGGTTTGGCAAAGTGTGGCCCATGGCCTGTTTTTGGATAGCCTGAGACTGAAGAATGGTTATTACATGTATTCATTTTTAATTTTTATGTTTTTTAGAGACAACTTCACTCTGTCACCCAGGTTGGAATACAGTGGCACGCTCATGGCTCACTGCAGCCTCAACCTCCTAAACGCAAGTGATTCTCCCACCTCAGCTGCATAGCTGGGATTACAGGTGCACTAATTAAAAAATAATTTTTTTTGTAGAGGTCTCACTATATTGCCAAGGGTGGTCTCAAACTCCTGGCCTCAAGAGATCCTCATGTCTTGTTCTTCTAAAGTGCTGGGATTACAGCACGAGGGTGAGCCACCATGCCTAGCCTGGTTATTTTATTACACATTTACAAGAGTGTAATAAAAATGAGGAATATACCACAGAGACAATATGTGGTTTTCAAAGCCTAAACTATTTACTGAAAAAGTTTGTTGAGTCTTGATCTGTATTCAAATGTGTACACATAATATAGATATCTATCTATCTCTATATAGAGATAGATTTAGATAGCTAGAGATATAGAGATGTCTCTATCTATCTAGATATAGATAGATATATATCTATCTCTCTATATATATAGAGATAGAGATAGATATAGAGATAGCTATAGATAAATATATATGTATGTGTACATATATATTTCTGGTCCAAAGATTTTATGTATATGTTTACATATATATATACACACACATATATATATAGACACACACATACATATAGACATACAAAGGTTTTATATATATGTATATACATATGTAACCTTTTGGGTACAGACAAAGGTATATGTAACCCAAAGGTTATATATGTGTGTATATATATATAAAACCTTTGTATGCATATACATATATGTAAAACCTTTATATATGTAGTCTGTTGTTGACCAAAACATTGCTGTATGGCACATGACTCTACAGATAAATGCTAGGATTTCTGGCAGGTTATATGTATATATATATATATACACACACACATATGTACACATATATGCATACAATATATGTGTGTGTGTATATATATACATGTATATCCATATAGGTAAAAGCTTTGTATGTGTGGGTGCATATGTATACATATATAACCTGCCAGAAATCCTAGCATTCATCTGTAGAGTCATGCGCCATGTAACAATGTTTTGGTCAACAACAGACTACAGACATGACCGTGGCTGCATAAAATTATAATACCACAATTTCACTGTACCTTTTCTATGTTTAGATACATGGGTATTAACTGTGTTACGGTTGCCTACAGTATTCAGCACAGCAGCATGCTGTACAGGCATGTTAGCCTCGGAGCAATCGGCTGTCTGATTAGCCGAGGTGCGTAGCAGGTTATTCCCTCTAGAGTTGCTGTGAGGTTCACTCTGTGATGTTCACACGATGACAAAGTTTTCTAATGCTGCATTTTCTGAACGTATTTTTTAGGTGAAGTGATGCATGACTGTATATTTATTTATCCCTCCCTCATTGCATAAAGCGTTCTGTCAAAACAGATGACTCTCAAAGGTTTCATGAATCTTTTGGAAAATAAACTCCTTCAGCTGTATAATCACAGCACCCATGGCTTAAAAGGTGATAGTGAGAACAGCATTGAATAGCCTGCTGCATTCAGCAAAAGGCGATGGGACATGATGAGAGGCTCAGAGGAAGAAACCTGGTAGAGGAGAGCAACCTCAGCTAAGAAGGTGATTTAACAATTCATATAGAACTTCATATTTTATAAGTATATTTTAATTCCCTGGTATGAATTTTGCAGTAACTCCTTGATGGTCTGTGTGATGTTAACTACAGACAAATCAATGCAAAAATAGTAGCCTAAGTAGACATTAGGCTGTGATCTGTCAATCTAAAATTTGTTTTCTGGTGCCATAGTGATACCTATTTTAACTATCCCTGCTTTCCTCTAGAGGTGATTGAACAGTGTTGTTTTTTCTAGAGATGGAGTCTCACTCATTCTGCCATCCACCCTAGAGTGCAGTGGCATAATCTCAGCTCACTGCAACCGCTGCCTCCTGGGTTCAAGTGATTCTCCAGCCTCAGCCTCCCAAGTAGCTGGGACTACAGGCACAAGCCACCACACCCAGCTAATTTTTGTATTTTTAGTAGAGACAGGGTTTCGCCATGTTGCCCAGGCTGGTCTTGAACTCCTGGCCTCAAGTGATCCACCCACCTGGGCCTCCCAGAGTGCTGGGATTACAGACAGGAGCCACTGTGCCCCGCCAAACTGTGTTTTAATGGCCATCACTGTTATCTTCCTTTGAGATTTGGGGAAGTGATAGTTAAGTTTTCAGGGTCCCTCAACTAAAGGGGAGGACCCAAAGGTTGAGAAGAGAGGAAAGGCAAGGAAGGAAATAGAAAAGACACATTCCCCAAAGACTGAAGATCTGTACAAGATATGGCTCACTTGAGAGGAGGGGTTCAGAGAATGGGAGGAAAACAACACGCTAGACACTCGGTGAAGCAGCCAGGGTTACAGGAGCAAAGATACCAGAAGGGTTTTCCTAATTTTCCTAGGATCAGGATTCAGTCTACTCACTGGCCAAGCCAGTAACCCCTACCCCTCATCCCTCGTCAACTCCCCTCAAAGACAACTGCAGACAATTTATGCATCTAGCTCTCCCAGGAGATAGAAAGTGATTTCTTAAGCAAATTGCTCATGTAACACTGTTCTGTGTGCTGTTCACTGCTTTGATGTCTCCCTCCCCAGCCTCTTAATGATTAGACTGCTGGCTGCTGGCAAACGGTTCTTTATTTGCCAGGAGGAAAAAAGAGGAAAAGCTGAAGTGTGAGAACCAGATCAATGATTCTCCCGAAGCGAATTCTTTTAACTCTGTGAGCAGCATCGCCCTGTTTCTGAGAGAATTCTGGGGGTAGGCAGAGGACGGCTCTGTGGTCCCTGCAGTAGTTTGCAAGGGCAGCCTTAACAAATTATCACAAACTGGATGACGTAAACAACAGAAATGTATTGTCTCACAGCTCTCGAGGCTAGGAGTCCAAAATCCCGCTGCTGGCAAGGTTGGGGTCTTCTCAGGGCTGTGAGGGAAAGTTCTGCTCCAGCTGCTCTCCCATGTGTAGAGGCCATCTTCTCCATGTCTCTTCACTTCTTCTCTGTGTTCGTGTCTGTTTCCAAATTTTCCCTTTTTATAAGGACACCAGTCACCCTAATAACCTTACGTTAACTTGATTATATCTGCAAAAACTTTGTCTCCATAAAAGTCACATTTGCAGGTCCTAGGATGAGCAATTCAGCCTTTAAGCTTTGGGGGAATGATATTGATTGATTGATTGAGACATGGTCTCTTTGTGTTGCCCAGGCTGGAATGAAGTGGCATGATCTCACTGCAACCTCTGCCTCCCGGGTTCAAGTGATTCTCATACCTCCACCTCCCAAGTAGCTGGGACTATGAGTGCATGCCACCACAGCTGGTTAAATTTTTTTTGTATCTTTTTTTTTTTTTTGAGTGTTTAAAGTGGTTAATGCATATTTTATGTGTTTAAAATGGAGACCTCTATTGTGTTTATTTGTTCTGGCTCTGAGTTCAAGTCCTGGATATCATTATCAATTTGTTGTCTCGTTGAATCTAAATCTCATTATGTGTCTTATGTATCTGGGTGTTAAGATCTCTTATTGTTGTATTAATCCTTTTACCCTTGCATCCTTGTAGCTTTGAAATCTATTTTATTAAGTGTGAGAATTGCAACTCCTGCTTTTTATTTATTTTTGCTCTCCATTTGGTTGGTGAGTTTTTTTCCATCCCCTTGTTTTGAGTCTTTGTATATCTTTAGATATATGGTTAGATTTTGTGGATAATGTATATTTTGTGTGTTTAAAATGGAGAGCCCTATTGCGTTTATTTGTTCTGGATCTTAGTTCCAGTCCCGGATATCGTTATCAATTTTCTGTCTCGTTGAATCCAAATCTCATTATGGGTCTTATGTATCTGGGTGTTAAGATCTCTTATTATTACATTAATCCTTTTATCCTTGTTTCCTTGTAGCTTTGAAATCTATTTTGTCAAATGTGAAAATTGCAACTCCTGCTTTTTATTTATTTATTTTTGCTCTCCATTTGGTTGGTACGTTTTTTTTTTCCAACCCTTTATTTTGATTCTATGTATATCTTTGGATATACCGTTAGATTTTGTCTGTATCTTTTGATTGGGAGATTTGGTCGATTTAAATTTAGGGTTGCTGCAATTGATATTAACTAGCTATTTTATCCTTTCGTTGATAAAAATTTTTCTTTATGTTAATGCTCTTTACTTTTTGGTGTGTTTTTAGAAAGGGTCATACTGGTTGTTCCTTTCTGTGTATAATACTTCTTTTAGAAGTTCTTGTAAAGCAGGCCTGGTGGTAATAAAATCTCTGAGTACTTGCTTGTTCCTAAAAGATTTTATTTTTCCTTCAAATGTAAAGCTTAAATTGACAGAATATGAAATTCTGGGCTGAAAATTCTGTTGATTAAGTATATTGAATATTGGCCCCCACTCTCTTCTGGCTTGTAGGGTTTCCGTTGAGAGATCTGCTGTAAGCCTAATAGGCTTACCTTTATGGGTAACTTGATCTTTCTCTCTGGCTGCCCTTAATATTTTCTCCTTCGTTTCGATCTTGGTGAATCTAACGATTATGTGCCTTGGGGTTGGTCTTCTTGAGGAATATCTTTGTGGTGTTCTCTGTATTGCCTGGGGTTGAATAGTGTCCTGCTTTGCTAGTTTAGGAAAATTTTCCTGGATAATGTCCTGGAGAGTATTTTCCAGCTTGAATTCATTCTCTCCGTCACATTCAGGTACACCAATCAAGCGTATATTAGGTCTTTTCACATAGTCCCATATTGCTTGGAGACTTTGCTCATTCCTTTTTATCCTTTTTTCTCTATTCTTGTCTTGTTGTTTTGTTTCATTAAGTTGATCTTCGACCTCTGATACCCTTTCTTCTGCTTGATCCATTCGGCTGTTTAAGCTTGTACATATTTCACTAAGTTCTCGTGTTGTATTTTTCAACTCCATAAGTTCATTTGTATTCCTCTCTATATTGTCTATTCTTTTCAACATTTCATCTAACCTTTTTTCAAAGTTCTTAGTTTCTTTACATTGGGTTAGAACAAGTTCCTTTAACTCCCAGAAGTTTCTTATCATCCACCTTTTAAAGCCTACTTCAGATAATGGAACACAGTCCTTTTCCATCAGGGCTTGTTCTGTTACTGATGAGTCCTTTTCCATCAGGGCTTGTTCGGTTGCTGATGAGTCCTTTTCCTTCAGGGCTTGTTTCGTTGCTGATGGGTTCTGATTTTGGGTATACTCGGCCTTCTTAGGCTGTTTTTTTTCCCTTCGTTGTAGATGAACCGCCTTTCTAATTAGGTTTCTGAGTCGACGTCCGATTTATTGATTCCCAGTGCTGGGATCCGAGCAACCCACTGTGGCGGCCTAAATAGCAGCCATAAGACTGATGGTGCTCTTCTGCCCGGGAATCTCTGGTCTGGCTTCCCTCTTGAGTCCGCAACAAGCGGCTCTGACTTCCCGGAACTCCAAACTCCAATCAGTAGGGGAAGCAGTCCCGTTGGCTCTGCATGAAGAGCTGCTGCGCCGAGACGCCAGCAAAACTGCTGCGGCGGCCACAAGAGTCGCGCTGGCGACCCGTGGGGCTCCTCCACTGGGAATCGGCTGATCGGTGAGTGACGAAAATTCGTCTAAAAATGTGGCATCCTCTCGTTCTCTGGACTTTCACTGGGAGCTACAATCCTGAGCTGTTAGTGGTCGGCCATCTTGGATCGATCTCTCCTGTATCTTTTTGTAGAGATGGGTTTTGCCATGTTGCCCAAGCTGGCCTCAAACTCCAGAGTTCAGACAATCTCCCCGCCCTGGCCTCCCAAAGGGCTAAGATTTCAGGCAGGAGCCACCACACCCAGCCAAGAACGATGATATTTAAATCATAGGAGAAAGAGACATAAAGAGAAGGGACATAAAGAGATGGTTAAAGATTGCGAATTGTCACCAAAGGAAATGGGAAAAAGAGTTCACCACAAACAAGGAAAAGATCAATGTGTAAGGGTCCGACTGAGGTTTAAAAATAAAAATAAAAATAAATAAAAATGAAAAATACCTAAATTATTGAGCTGCTGCTATTTGCTAAACATTATGGTAAGCTTTTTTTTTTTTTTGCATTCTCATTTAATTCTTTCAATAGTATTTTTTTCTTTATTTTTTTTGAGACAGAGTCTCACTCTGTAGCCCAGTCTGCAGTGTAGTGATGCAATCTCAGATCACTGCAACCTCCACCTCTTGGGTTCAAGCAATTCTGCCTCAGCCTCCCGAGTAGCTGGGATTACAGGTGTGCACCACCACACCCATATTTTTATAATACAAAAATCAGAGACTGAGTTTCCCCATGTTGGCCAGGCTGATCTAGAAATCCTGACCTTAGGTTATCATAATCTTTTCAATCATCTTATCAGCACTATTGTGTTCCCTGTTTTATAGATATGGCTTATAGGGGATACCAGGATACTCGGGTGAATAATTTTTCCAGCTGTGCTTACCAGCCTGGGTGTAGGAGCAGAAGCTGGTAGGTGGGATGTTTGACTGTGGGTCTGCTGGTTGGGATGCAAGGAAAAGACAAGAAAGTAACAGATGTAAGAGTCTATCCATTTTACTCAATAGAATGCTAGTCCACAAAAAATTAGTTTGAAAGTCTACTCAGAAAATCTAGAACGGTGCTGTCCGCAGAACTTTCAGCTGTGATGTTCTATAATTTGCAATAATACAGCAGTCATTAGCTACATGTGGCTATTGTGAACTTGGGAACTGAATTTTACATTTTATTTAAATTTAATAGCCATGTGTTGTAGGTAGCTGGTGTCTAGCATGGATCTCTGGCATGCTAGAAAACTAATAGCTACCTGGATGCATGTTAAACCTTTTGCAACCACATGATAGTCAAGGTTAGATGAGGTCATTAGGGACCACAATGACTGGTCTCAGCCAGGCACGGTGGCTCCCACCTGTAATCCCAGCACTTTGGGAGGCTGAGGTGGGTGGTACACCTGAGGTCAGGGCTTGAGAACAGCCTGGCCAACATGGTGAAACCCTGTCTCTACTAAAAATACGAAAATTAGCCTGGCGTGGTTGCGGGTGCCTGTAATCCCAGTGACTCCAGAGGCTGAGACAGGAGAACTGCTTGAGCCAGGGAGGCAGAGGTTGCAGTGAGCTGAGATCACACCACTGCACCCCAGCCTGGGCGACAGAGCAAGACTCCATCTCACACACGCAAAAAACGTCTGATCTCTTTATAAGAAGAGAAGACAGAGAGACACAGAGGGCAGATGGTCATGTGAGAAGGAGGCAGGGATTGGAGTGATGCAGTCACAAGCCAAGGAATGCCTGAGGCCACCAGAGGCTAAAAGAGACAAGGAAGGCCTGACTCTCCCTGGCAGGTTGTGAAGGGCGCATGGCCGTGATTTCCATCTTTGAGCTTTCAGAACTCTGAGGATAAGTATCTTATTTTAAGCCAGTGTGTTTGTGCCAGTTTTTTACAGCAGCCACAGACTAATACACTCTCATTCAGTGGGCGAAAATAGAGACCGTTGGTTGTGAATTATCTCAGTTTCCCCCACTTTCCTCTTACACTTCCCAATACACACACTCCCCAACTTTTTTTTTTTGAGACAGAGTCTCACCCAAGCTGGAGTATGGTGGTGTGATCTTGGCTCACTTCAGCCTCCATCTCCCAGGTTCAAGCAATCCTCCCACCTCAGGCTCCCGAGTAGCTGAGACTGCAGGCACAGGCCACCATGTCCAACTTTTGTATTTTTAGTAGAGATGGTGTTTCACCATGTTGGCCATGCTGGTCTTGAACTCCTGACCTCAAGTGATCCACCTGCCTTGGTCTCCCAGAGTGCTGGGACTATAGGTGTGAGCTACTGCACCTGGGCCAACTTGTTTATACCCACACCAACCTTACAGTTTCTCTCTGGTCTCAAGGACTGGGAGGAAGAGACATTTTTCCTATTCAAGATTAATCCTTCTTTTCTGTTATTCTCAAGTGGCCCTTCCAGCTTCTCCCAAGGCCTTACTCCATCAGGCTCGCTTGCTCTCTCTCTCTCTCTCTCTCTCTCTCCCTCTCCCCCCTGCCCTGGCTTATTTCTCAGTTCATAAATGCTCTGTCCCTGTCGCCCCTGCCATGCAGTCTGCATCCCCTACAATCTGTTTTCTGTCTTTATTCTTCAGCAACCGGAGCCTGCCAAGGTCATCAGTAAACATCCAGTTACCAAAGCCACCGAACGTTTCCTGTGGTTCTCTTACTGGAGCTCCCAGTGGCATTTGCCTTTGCTAACCATTCCCTCTGTCTGCAACCCTGCCTTCTTTTGCCCCGGATTTTCCTGGTTTCCTTTGCTGATTCTTCTACCTCTATCTATAATTCCCTGCTGGTGTTTCTCATGGTTTCACCCTTTTTCTTTCCAGTCTGTAATCTTGTGTGCAATCTCATACCCATAGTTCTAATTACCCCCTATATGGTGCAAAGCAGGGCAGAGACGTGGAGGGAAGCAGGGTCTTCAGGCCTGAGCTGCTGAATCACATCAGCTCTTCCTTGGGTCTTTTCGACTATGTAAGCCAGTAAGTTCCCTTTATTGTTTCAGGCTGTTTAAAATAAGCTTTCTGTGTCTTGTAGCCAAGAGTCTTGATACACCGACCTAGTCTAGTTAATTTTGTGTTCTACGTGTAACTCAGAACCACCATCTCCTATCTTTCCTAGTCACTGCATTCCCCTCATTCCTGCTCCTAAAGGGGAGAAGCATTTTTATTTATTATTAATTATCATTATTATTATTGAGACGGGGTCTTACTCTATTGCTCAGAGCAGAGTGCAGTGGTGTGATCACGGCTCACTGCAGCCTTGATGTCCTGGGCTCAGGTGATCCTCCCACCTCAGCCTCCCAAGTAGCTGGGACTACAGTTGTGTTCCACTATAGCCAGCTAATTTTTTGTATTTTTTGTAGAGACGAGGTTTTTGCCATGTTGCCCAGGCTGATCGCAAACTCCTGGGCTCAAGCAATCCACCCACGTCAGCCTCCCAGAATGCTGGGATTACAGGTGTAAGCCACCAGGCCTGGTCAAGAGAGGCATTTTTAAAACTATTCTCCCTGCACCCCCAAAAAAGTTGTATTGTTTTCTTCTTCTGGGTCAGTGGAAGGAGCTTTACCTTATAGTAACTCTTTATAGAAAAAGGTGTATTTGCTTTAAGGTGGTAATCTTTAGTCCCTAAAACAGGTGGTGAGATGAGAAAAAAAAAAGTGATTGCTGGGAGTGTCTCTTGGCAGGGGCCATCTGAGTTTCCTCTGGCTGCTACAACAGGAATTTAAGCAACAAATTTAGTGGCTTTGTATCAGTCTGTTTTCACCCTGCTGACAAAGACATACCTGAGACTGGGTAATTTATAAAGGAAAGAGGCCTAATGGACTCACAGTTCCACGTGGCTGGGGAGCCCTTACAATCATGGTGGAAGGTGAAAGGCATGTCTTACATGGTGGCAGGCAAAGAGGGAATGAGAACCAAGTGAAAGCGGTTTCCCCTTAAAAAACCATCAGATCTCATGAGACTTATTCACTACCATGAGAAGAGTCTGGGGGAAATCGTCCCCTTGATTCAATTATCTCTCACTGGGTCCCTCTCACAACATGTGGGAATTATGGGAGCTACAATTCACGATGAGATTTTGGTGGGGACACAGCCAAACCTAATCAGGTTTCAAATGGCAACCATGCATTTTCTCACAGATCTGGAGGCCAGAAGTCTGAAATGGAGCTGTGGGCATGGCTAAGCTCCCTCCAAATGCTCTAGCAGAGAATCCACAGTTGCCTCTTCTGCTGCTGGTGGCTCCAGGCATTCCTTGGCTTGTGGCTGCATCACTCCCATCTCTGCCTCCATCCTTTCCTGGCCTTCTCCCTTGTGTGTGTCTCTGTGTCTTCTCCCTTTCTGTCTCTTATAAGGGCACCTATCTTGGACTCAGGTCTGACCTGGTTAATCCAGGGTGATCTAATGTTGAGATCCTTCATTGCATCTGCAAAGACCTTTATCCAAATAGGTTCACATTCACAGGTTCTGGGTGGTCATACCTTTTGAGGGGAGAGGCATGATTCTACCCATGACAGGCATTCTAATATCCCTTGGAAACTGTCTGCCACTGTCTTGGATCACCTCCTGGTCATTTCTTGGCCAGCTTATCATAGAAGTTGCTGGCCGGGCGCGGTGGCTCACGCCTATAATCCCAGCACTTTGGGAGGCCAAGGCGGGTGGATCATGAGGTCAAGAGATCGAGACCATCCTGGTCACCATAGTGAAACCCCGTCTCTACTAAAAATTCAAAAATTAGCTGGGCATGGTGGTGCGTGCCTGTAGTCCCAGCTACTCGGGAGGCTGAGGCAGGAGAATTGCTTGAGCCCAGGAGGCGGAGGTTGTGTTTAGCCGAGATCGTGCCATTGCACTCCAGTCTGGATAACAACAGTGAAACTCTGTCTAAAAAAAAAAAAAAGTTGCCTTCCTGCCCACCTGCTGTCTTATTCTTTTTTTTTTGAAATGGAGTCTTGCTCTCTCACCCAGACTGGAGTACAGTGGCATGATCTCGGCTCACTGCAACCTCTGCCTCCCAGGTTCAAGTGATTCTTCTGCCTCAGCCTCCCAAGCAGCTGGGATTACAGGCACCCACCATCATGGCTAATTTTTGTATTTTTATAGAGATGGGGTTTTACCATGCTGGCCAGGGTGGACTCGAACTCCTGATGTCAGGTGATTTGCCCGCCTTGGCCTCCCAAAGTGCTGGAATTACAGGTGTAAGCCACCGCGCCTGGCTACCTGCTCTCTTCTAGGCCTTCCTCTGATTAGCATAAAAATGATCTTCCCTGTAATGTGAAACTGATCACATCATTCTCCTGCTTAAAAAGCATGCTTCTAGAAGGTGAGACTGTATTCGCACTATAATTCTGAATGCTGCAGAAGATATGTTGTAATAGAAGCATTGCCAAGATTTCAAACTGCAAATACTTTGCTTCAATTTGTAGATTAGAACAATTTAAATGCATTCATCTGGATGATGCCTGCATATAAGCTCCCAATCTGATGCCCAAATGAGTGCATTAATATGGGGGCTCTAGTTTCTGCCCAGCTGCTTTATCTAATTGGATGCAAATTAAATATGCATGCTTAGTAAAGTGAATTTGGGAACTGCACAATCCCTCAGAGGAAACAAACTTCCAAATGTTCAATATGGCCAACCAGTTCACTTAGACTTAGCATGAGATAATTTTCTTAAGCTTCCCACACTTCATCCTGAATTGAGAACACAGAATCCCCATTATACATGAGCTAGCACAGGACAAAGAAATGGTTAGTCCAGGCCACAACCTAACTCCTTTGAGACCATACAAATCTGCTTTACTTCAACAAATGCAAAAAGTCAAGTTAAAATGAACAAAACTATTTAAAGATGTCTTGGTGCTCCTCATAACATGTTAATCTCCAAGATAATTCTTGGAGATTAACCACCGGCAGGACCACTTAGATTTCCAAAAGCACTACACAGTCCAAATCCCTAATGACTATGAGCTTTCCCCACTGGAACACAAATCATATTTTTAAAACAATAACTGTGTCTCTGAAGGCTAGACAATAAAGGCTTAAGACATGATAAGAAGGTGTCAAAGTTATCCCCAAGTTGAGCTTTTCTCATTGGGTCTGTTGAAGGCAGCCCAGCCAGACCCCTTGCATGTGCTACTGTAAGGATTAGGATTGGGTCTTTTATAAGGTGCGGTCACAGCATGGCTTCTGCTCTGATTTCTTGTCACTTGAGAGAGCAAATGACAGAAATTTAACACAAATGGGTATAATATAAAAAAGCATTTCTACTGGCTCAGTGACTGAAGAGTTTAGGGAATGGTTTGGCTTGAGTCATGATTGAATCCAGGGGCTTAACAAATGTCATTAGGACATGGTTCCTTTATTCATCATTGACTATCCTTTCTTTTGCGTTGGCTTCATTCTCAAGACATGTTTCTCTAGGTGGTGCCCTAGTAGGTCTAGGCTTACTTCCTACTAACTCAGCAACCTGAATTGAAAAACGAGTACTTTGTTTCTCCAGAACCTCCTGCTATCCTCAGAAAAGTCCTAGGATTGGCTTCTGGCAGCCTGATTTGGGTTACATTTCCATCCATAAACCATTGGCATATGTATTAGTTTGTTTTCACACTGCTATAAAGAACTGCCCGAGACTGGGTAATTTATAAAGGAAAGAGATTTAATTGATTCCTGAATGCCTCAGGAAACTTAAAATCATGGGGAAAGGAGAAGCAGGCACATATTACATGGTGGCAAGCAAGAGAGAGGAGCAAGCTGGGGAGATGCCAGATGCTTATAACACTATCAGACTCATAAGAACTCACTCACTATGATGAGAACAGCATGAGGAAAACCACCCCCATGACGTACTCACCTCCTACTGGGTCCCTCCCTTGACATGTGGGGATTATGAAGATTGACATTCAAGATGAGATTTAGGTGGGAACACGGGCAAACCATATCATTCCACCTCTGGCCCCTCCCAAATCTCATGTCCTCACATTTCAAAACACAATCACGCCTTCCCAACAGTCCCCCAGAGTCTTAACTCACTCCAGCATTAACCCAAAAGTCCAAGTCCAAAATCTCATTTGAGACAAGGCAAGTCCCTTCCACCTAGGAGCCTGTAAAATCAAAGGCAAGTTAGTTAATTCCTAGATACAATGGGGATACAGGCATTGAATAAATGCTCCCATATCAAATGAGAGAAATTAGCCAGAACAAAGGGGCTACAGGCCCCAGGCAAGTCTAAAATGCAGCAGGGCAGTCAATAAATCTTAAAGCTCCAAAATAATCTCCTTTGACTCCGTGTCTCACATCTAGGTCATGCTGATGCAAAGGTGGGCTCCCATGGCCTTGGGCAGCTTTGCCCCTGTGGCTTTGCAGAGGACAGCACCCCCACCACTACCCTGGCTGCTTTCTCAGCTGGTGTTGAGTATCTGTGGCTTTTCCAGGCACGTAGTACAAACTATCAGTGGACCTGCCATTCTGGGGTGTGGAAGACAGTGGCCCACTGGGGCACTGCCTAGCGAAGCTGTGAGATGAGGATTTTGAGACCTTGTCTCAAAAAATGAAAAGAAAAGAAAAACAACAACAACGACAAAACCCAGAAAGGAGTAACAAAAGCATTACTGTTTCATCTCTACATTTTTACTTTCTGGTTGTTGAAAGAGAAGAAATCATTAACCAAAATATGTACATATATCTTTAAATCTAAAGATATATGTCATATAGTCATTTGTATTAGAAGACACAGCTCCTGAATTTTATTGCTCTTTAGATACTGATCCAGATGAGATTTGGAAGAGAGCGAGTAATGTATTTCAGGTTTACTTGTGATGAATGTATAGCATCAAGCTTTAGGGACTGATTTGCTTGTCGTGTGCATTGGCACTAGTCTGATTGTCATCACACTGTGACATCGTTCCTCTCTGAAGGACCAAGAGCTCCCCTTCCTTCCTCATTGCTTTAGGCCTGACCTTTACTGAGATGCCCTCCTAAAAGTCTGTAGTCTAAGACAGGTTGGTAACGTAAACTTTGGCCATTTCTAAGTTTGTTTTTTTCTGTGCTGGCAAGAAACAGCCACTAAACACTGATTTATTGAGTATAATTTGTCTGTGTTTTAAAAGTTTAGAAATGTGTTCTTTGGACTACATACTTGGCCTAAAACACACAGTGGCATACCACACATATACCCCACCCCTTGCCCTGTGTTACCAGTGGTAAGGTGGCCACATTCACAGTTTACCAGGATCTGTTCTTTAGGACTGAGTCATTAGCACAATCCTGTCTTCCTAGGCTTATTGGAGAAAATGGAAGACAGGATATTTGAATTGAAAGGTACCTACAAATCCATCTTCTTTACCATTTCTTGAAGATGGTCAATCAGTCCTGCTTAAGCACTTCCTGGGGGGAGGAAAGTCACTATTTACAGATTCCCCAGCCCCTTGCATTGCTAACAGTTTGTATCATGAGAAAGTTCTCTCCCATAGAGTGGCTCTCTTGTTAATAGTCACCTCTTCTTAAAGCAACAAGAAAAGTTTTGAGGAATCTCTTTGTGCCGCATTTCAGTAGTAGATCAGGGTTTGGACTTCAAAGGATATCCTGGGTTTCTTTTTCTGAGTCAAAGGCTCATCATCTCATCTTTACTGCAGATCGGTAACAAGGCAGGTTTCTGGAATGTGTATATGGTTTCCGTATAAACAGTCCCCAAACTCATGCATCAACCTGACAAAGTCTAGACTCAAGGGTTTGTTTCAAGAAGGAAAAAAAGAGCCAGCCGTGATAGAAAGAATCGCAAGCCTATAAATTGTGCTGAAGTGTGTTTATGTAACTAGATTAGAGTTTAAATAAAGCAATGCAACGGTAAAAACTAAACTACAAGTCACAGTGGTAAAAGCAACCTCCGAAGAGTCAGTGGAATGGACAGGTTACACTTGTTTTGATCGTGCACACAAGCGAATACTCATTTCCAAGCAGATGGCTGGCACCTCGGGACATCGCTTCCAGGGCACGTTTCATCATTGCCATTCTCATTTTGAGAAACTGAAGTTCGAAGAGATGAGTGACTGCCCTAAGTCAGACAGAGCCCTGATTTCAAGGGCCAGGGGATACCTATGACCCCTCTGACCTAATCCAGGTGACAATTTACAGCTGATTCATATGACCCAGTTGATTCAGCTGAGTACCCCAAAGCTATTTCCTATGTAATGAGACAAAAGTCTCACCTAGGAGTGGCATAGGAGCTGTGAATTTTCGTCAGATTCTTAAGAGATGCCTGTGACTTTCTGCCTCCTCCTCTCATCAATATTTAGAACTCTTGAATCATATAGTTCAACCATCAGTCAAGTTTTCTAGAGAACCAGGGACAATTTGCTCAGCGATTGTGGCTTCTGCTAAGGGTTAAGCCAGTCAGAAATGAAGAACAGAGGGACCAAAGTAATATCATCAAGCAATATACTCAAAACCAGTCCAAGAAGAAGCTGAAGGAGGACATTTGTGGGGTTTATAAGCCAAATCAGTGCTTTATAAAATGTTATAGCCATGTGTTAAGTAAGGGTAATTTTAAGGCAAATTTTGGATTTTGTCCGGGAGTCAGGGCTCACGTCTGTAATCCCAGTACTTTGGGAGGCTAAGGTGGGTGGATCACTTGAGGCCAGGAGCTCGAGACGAGCCTGGCCAACATGGTGAAACCCCATCTTTACTAAAAATACAAAGATTAGGAGGGCATGGTGCCACGTGCCTGTAATCCCAGCTACTCAGGAAGCTGAGGCAGGAGCATCTCTTGAACCTGGGAGGCAGAGGTTGCATGAATTGAGATGGCACCACTACATTCTAGCTTGGGCAACAGAGCAAGACTTCTCAAAAAAAAATTGGATTTTATAGGGAAAAAAGAGTGAATATTTGAATCCCGATGAGGAAATGAAGGTTACACATGTGTAACATACACGTGTATGTATCTTACGCATAAATACGTAATGATATGAATGTTAGTCAGTGGAGTTGTAATTACAACCATCAGTTCCTCCTCTGTGAGTTCTGATAAGGAGCATTAGCCAATGTGGCACTGAGGAGGAAGGTGCACTTGGGTTTCTATTTCTGTTATTAGCACTTAAGCTACTCCGGTACTGTGTCCTATGCCATTATTTTTCCAGGTTGTTAGTTGTGGCACTGGATGCTTTTTGTTTAAAGACCTGAATATTATTTTCAAATCCGTCTCTATCTCTGCACAATGATTGATTTACTTGGCTTCAAGTTGTAAAGCTTTGTCATTGATTTAGACAATGATGTATTCCATTAGAGAGCCCGTTCATTCTTAATGGCCACATAATGTCATTGTACGAATGTTCCAAGGTGGTTTCGCTGTTGTTATCCAATTCCTAGGTTGATTTTCAACAGTTTTAGTCAGGAAGGTAAACAGCCCCTGGGCAGCCAAGGCTGAGGTGTACCCTTGCTGCCTCTTCCTGCATTTCTTCCTGCTGAGGGTCACTGGGCAGAATCCTGATTACTGCCTTGACTTAGATGGAAAAAAAATAATGGTTAAAAACAGACATAGAGAATATTCAAAGGTCAATGAGTCTTCCTTGCATCCCTGAGAGTTAGCCAATGTCTGCTTCAAGGTCTGGAAGCTCCGGAGAGTCAACTCTTGATTGTATTAATGATGAGAAACAGGAGTCAGCATAATCTAAAATGATGCCTGTCTTCTCAAGGATACTTTAATTGCATAGAGATAAGGCTGTGTCTAATTTGAGGGGATTTCAACTTGTTGCGAGGGAAAAAAGGAACCTACTATGAAGACTTGACTTTGAAGGAGTCAGCAGGCTGACTAACTGGCCTGTCTGTAAGCCTCCCTCCCTGAAGAGATGACAGCGCCATCCGTCACCCAGTAGAAAACAGAGTGCAGGAGAAACGGCGGTTCTTTTCGCTGGACTTAGTTCTTTATTCCAGGCAAATCGCTTTTCCAGGGAGAAAAGTGCTGTGTGGTTTGCTTCAGATCTTCTTCCTACTGCTGGGCTGAACAGCAGCCAAAAGCATACGCTTGGGGCTCCTTCAGTCCAGAGTTCAAAGCCCACTCCACCCACTTGCTCACTGGTCAAGGACAAGTCCCTGGATCTCACTAAGGCTCAGTCTCCTTTCTCTCAGATGAGGATAATCATACCATCTCATGGCATCCTCATGAGTAGTAAATGAGGTAATGCTTATAAGATGTGTAGCGGAGAGCCTGTAAGCTCTCATAAATGGCAGTTGTTATTAAACCTAGAATATCAGGGGGCTGCGGTGGCTCCGACCAGTTGTCCTGGTGCTTGAGGAGGCGAGGCCATGAGTTCAAGGCCAACCTGAGCAACGTTACAAGCTCTCATTGATTAACAAAAGAAAAAGAAAAAAAAAAACCTAGAATATCAGAGCTGCAAAAGATTGTAACAGACTTCTTTTTCCCAAAAGTTCCATTTTACAGCCCAGGTGTGGTGGCTCACGCCTATAATCCCATCACTTTGGGAGGCTGAGGTGGGTGGATCACTTGAGATCAGGAGTTTGAGACCAGCCTGCCCCACATGGTGAAACCCCTGTCTCTATTAAAAATACAAAAATTAGCTGTGGGTAGTGGCAGGCACCTTTAGTCCCAGCTCCTTGGGAGGCTGAAGCATGAGAATCACTGGAACTCAGGAGAGGGGAGGTTGCAGATTGCACCACTGCACTCCAGCCTGGGCCAAAGACAGAGAATCTGTTTAAAAAAAAAAAAGAAAAGAAAGAAAGAAAAAGAAAGTTTTATTTTGCAGGTGAGGCAACCAACGACCAGGAAGGTGAGATGACTTATTCAAGGTCGCATAACTAGTTTGAGTAGAATCCGGGTCATCAGAGCCAGGTCTTACCGAGGCAGCAGAGACAGTATGGATAAAAATGAAGTGACACATTTGTGTCAGATGAGTCAAAAGTTTTGTAGGTGTGATAATGAACATAGTTAAAAATATTTTTTTCAGGCAAGGTGTGGTGGCTCCCACCTGTAACCCCAGCACTTTGGGAGGCCAAGGTGGGAGGATCATTTGAGCCCAGGAGTTCAAGACCAGCCTGGGCAACACAGTAAAACCCCATCTCTACAAAAACATTAAAAAATTAGCTGGGCATGGTGGTGCACACCTGTGGTCCCAGCTACTCGGGAGGCTGAGGCGGACGGGTCACTTGAGCCCAGGGCAACAGAACAAGAGAACAAGACCCCACATTTTTAATGTGGCGAAATACATACCACATAAAAGTTACCATTTTAATCATATTGAAGTGCACAGTTCAGTGGCATTAAGCTCATTTACACTGTTGTGTGCCCATCACCGCCGTCTCCAGAACTTTTGCCATCCTTTCAAACTGAAACTCTATGTGCATGAAATAATCATTGATGAATGTTTATACCAGAATTAAAATATCTTGAATTGGAGAATTAATTTCCAGTGTATCCTAGTGTATAGTAATGACTTAAAAATCTCCTAAGTTCTCCCCTTCACCTTCAGTGATCAGCATATCAACACATCATTTTTGATCACTTTTACTTAGAAATAATTGATTCATTTTTGGCTCATGGGGAGCTCTTGGTTTTCCACTCTCCACCCCTGGATGTCACCTTGGTCTGACCTGGGCCTGGCTGGAGAGAATGTCCATGCCCTCTCGGACTCGTGGCCTTAGAGCAAGTACTCTCACTCCCAGCCACTGCTTCCTTCGCCCCCACCCCATTTTTCCAGGATTCTTCGGGAACCATGGTCCCTAATATCGAGTGTCTGACACTGACTCCATTGTAGCGATTAAGGGAAGCAAGAAATGTGCTCTCTTCACAGGCATGGGCCGAGTCCTATGTGACATGTAGAGGAAAGAAAATAGCCTCTAACCAGTAGCTGTAACTCACCCCTGGGAAGCTGTCAGGGCATAGTGGCAGCCTAATAGTGAAAGTGAAAGCTTTGCACCTGGAAAGCTTCAGCCACGACTGCGCTCCTATGACGCAGAAGCTGCGCAGGCAGAGAGGTATGCCCATATGGGAAGATCATCTCTGTGCCCAGCACACTGTTCTCTCACAGAATGGGTTCATATCAGACCTGACACCTTCAACACGCCACTGCGGCATGTTCAGGAGAGCCTCAGGCCCTTTCTCTGTTCCCAGGACTGAGTTTCCTTGTAGGCTTAAGCCATTCCCCACAGTTCTTTCCTTTGGAATTGTCAGTGTTTCTTTCTTTCTTTTTTTTTTTTTTTTTTTTTTTTTAGTTCACAGTGGATTTTGCATCAAGATGTGGTCAGTGCTTCTTAATCATTTTCCCATTAAATCAGGCTGGGTGCAGTGGCTCACGCCTGTAACCCCAGCACTTTGGGAGGCCGAGGCAGGTGAATCACTTGAGGTCAGGAGTTCAAGACCAGCCTGGCCAACAAGGTAAAACCCCGTCTCTACTAAAAATACAAAACTCAGCTGGGCATGATGGCACACGCTCACAGTCCCAGCTACTTGAGAGGGCAAAGCAGGAGGATCTCTTGAACCTGGGAAGTGAAGGTTGCGGTGAGCTGAGATCACCCCACTGCACTCCAGGCTGGGCAACAGAGGGAGACTCCATCTCAAATTAATTAATTAATTAATTAATTTATTAATTTTAAAAAATCCCAATCGCTCACTAAAGTAAATTAAATTCTGCAATAAGAATATTAAGAATGGCTTAGCTATAAGCACTTAGTACCTGCCAGGCACTATAATAAACATATCACATTTGGAATACATTTTATTAATATGTTCATGGAAACCCTATAAAACTATTATTATTATTACTGATACAGGGTCTCCCTCTTTCACCCAGGTTGGAGTGCAGTGGCGTGGTCATAGCTCACTGTAGCCTCAAATTCCTGGGCTCAAGTGATCCTCCCAGTTCAGTTTCCTGAGTAACTGGGGCCACAGGTGAGTGCCACCACACCCAGCTAATTTTTTTATTTTTTTGCAGAAACGTTTCTTGCTTTGTTGCTTAGGCTGGTTTTGAACTCCTGGGCTCACGTGATCCCTCCCATCTTTGCCTCCAAAGTATTGGGATTGCAGGGATAAGCCACTGTACCCGGCCACAGTTATTTTTATTATATGACATGGACACCAAGGCTTTGTGAGGATAAGTGACTGAGGTTGTATGGGCAGGAAGCAGAGAGCTGGCTAGAAGGCCAGGCTGTTGAGGTTCTACCCCTCATTCATTCCGAATCTGCTCTCCCCCAGAAAGGTAATTCTAACCAGTTACTTTTGAAAGATGTTCAAATTTGGAACAGTATATTGAAAATAAATGTTATTATAATGCCTTTAAACATAGCTAGTAAAAAATGTTAATTATTCTAGTAGCTGAAAATTGAAATACTAACAAAAATCTTTATTTTTTTGAAATTTTTTTGTGCAAAAATATACTTAACATAAAATGCACTGTTTTAACCAGTTTAAAACATTATTCTTTAATTAATTTTTTTGTTTTGTTTTTAGAGACAGGGTCTCACTTGTCACTCAGGCTAGAGTGCAGTGGTGTAATCATAGCACACTGTAGCCTCAAACTCCTGGGCTCAAACGATCCTCCTGCCTCAGCCTCCTGTGTAGCTGGAAGTACAGGTACATGTCACCATGCCTTGCGTGTTTTAACCATTTTTAAGTATACAATTCAGAGGTTTTTTCTTTCTTTTTTTTTTTTGAGATGGAGTCTTGTTCTGTCACCCAAGCTACAGTGCCGCGGTGCCATCTCGGCTCACTGCAACCTCCTTCTCCCAGGTTCAAGTTATTCTGCCTCAGCCTCTGTAGTAGCTGGGATTACAGGCACCTGCCACTATGCCTGGCTAATTTTTGTATTTTTAGTAGAGATGGGGTTTCACCATGTTGGCCAGGCTGGTCTCGAACTCCTGACCTCAGGTTATATGCCCGCCTTGGCCTCCCAAAGTGCTGGGATTACAAGTGTGAGCCACCGTGCCCTGCCCAACTCAAAGTATTTAAATATATTCACGACATTGAGTAGCCATTACCACTATGTAATTCCAAAACCTTTTTATCTCCCTAAATAGGAACTCTGTACCCTTTAAGCAATAATTCCCCATTACCCTCTTCTCCTAGCCCCTGATAACTTTCAGTCTCCTAACTTTATTTCTTTATAGGCGTTCCATGTAAGTGGAATCATATTCTTTTTGCCCTTTTGTATCTGGCTTATTTCACTGAGCATGATGTTTTCAAGGCCCATCTACATTGTAATAGGTGTCAGAATTTTATCCATCGTCCGTACCACATTAGTTTTATCTATTCATCTGTTGAGGGATGCTTGGGCTGTTTCCAGCTTTTGGTTACTATGAGTAATGCTGCTATGAACCCGAGTGTTCAAGAGTCTGAACAAAAAGAAAAAAAATTGAAAAGAAAAAGAAAATAAAGTTAAAACAGTAATAATAATAAAAGAGTCTGTTTGAGTCCCTGTTTTCAATTCTTTGGGGTATATACCTAGGAGTAGAATTGCTGAGTCATGTGGTAATTCTGTATTTAACTTTTTACACATTCTTTTTTGCTATGGAAATAAAGAGCTTTTAAAAAGGAGGGAGGCTGCAATTGTATGAGGTAAACTTCATTGCTACCATTGCAAGCCAAATAAGTAATTCCATTTATGATTGAGAATAGCAATGATATTCTTATTTTATTGTACTATTTTATTTACTTTTTTTTTTTTTTTTTTTTTTTTGAGCAACAGGGTCTCACTATGTTGCCCAGGCTGCAGTGCAGTGGCTCTTCACAGACGTTGTCACAGCTCACTGCAGCCTCCAGCTCCTGGGCTCAAGTGATCCTCCCAGCTCAGTCTCTTGAGTAGCTGGAACTCCAGGCCTGGCCCACTGTGCTCAGCTGACAATGATATTCTTCACAATGTATTTTACATGTTGGACACAATCTGGGGGCTACAGACAGTCTGTCTGGGTGAGTACTGTCAGCACTGTCATCTGCACTTGGGGGTATGCAGACTCGGGGGTATGTTTCGTTACTTACTCTTCCCAAATCACCTACTACACAAGTGGCTTCACTCTGAGCTTTCGAATTCCCACCATACAGCTGGGCTGGCTCCAGTCCAGGAACCCTCAGAGTGTCTCAAAGCTTTCATTGCTCTGCACACAGCTTCATCCCAATCCGACAGCCCCCACTGGATTCAGGCAGACATGCTCAGTGCATTGTGCATGGCTCTGCAATCAGGGGGACCAGGCTGAGTCCCAGCTGTCACTTGTGGATGGTGGCATCTCTGGCATGTTCCCTTCCCTCTCTGAGTTTGTTTCTTTAACTATAAAATAGGGAATTTTTTTTTTGAAAAGCAACTATGTACCTATTTTCTAAGGTTGTTATAGGATTAAATAAAATAATCGGTGCAAGATGATTGGGATAGTTCCTGGCAAATGTGAATCTTTCAGTAAGTGTTCACTGTTAGGATCAGATGTTAAATAACTGAATGCCCTGCCAGGTGCAGTGGCTCACTCCTATAATCCCAGCACTCTGGAAGGCCGAGGTGGGCAGATCACGAGGTCAGCAGTTCAAGACCAGCCTGACGAACATGTTGAAACACTGTCTCTACTAAAAATACGAAAATCAGCCTGGGATTACGCTCCTGCAATCCCAGCTACTGAGGAGGCAGAGGCAGGAGAATTGCTTCAACCTGGGAGGCGGAGGTTGCAGTGGTCTGAGATCCCACCACTGCACTCCAGCCTGGGAGACAGAGCGAGACTCTGTCTCAAAACAACAACAAAAATAACCGGATGTCCGTCTTGACTGGCTTCCTTCCTGTTGCTATGGTTATCTGATTGCTGTCAACCTTCATTTAGATGGCTCTTTGAAGAATCTAGTCTCCACTTTCAGTCCTCACAGGCAGCTGACCTGGCTTGGATCAGGGACTGCCACCCCAGATGTCTGCACACATGGGGGACACCTGCTCAAATCCCTGCTCCCATTTCAAAATCTGCTGAGGGGCTGGGATGGTGGCTCACACCTGCAATCCCAGAGCTTTGGAAGGCCAAGGTGGGAGGATAGCTTCTGCCCAGGAGTTAGAGACTATATACTACTATGTAGCCTGGGCAACATAGTAAAATCCCATCTCTACAAAAATTTAAAAAATTTTAACTGGGCATGGTAGTGTGTGCCTATAGTCCCAGCTACTCAGGAGGCTCAGCAGGATCACCTGAGCCCAGGAAGGTCGAGGCTGCAGTGAGCCGTGATCATGCCACTGCACTCCAGCTTGGGCAATAGAATGAGAGTCTCTCAAAAGAAAATGCTAAGAGCTGAACTTTTCATGATTAACTTAGGTACATTAACTTAGGTACATATTGCAGCCAATATTGGACTTTCATTCTCGGGTTTCTTTGCTGACTTCATTTGAGTTTCAGTAGAGTTTCTTTTTGTCAGTTACCTTCATGCAATTGAAAAGGGACACACTGTGGTGGCAAATAAGGACGTGGGGGGCCCTGGGAGAACATCATATTCCTTAACCCCTAAAACCTGTTGTGGGCCGGGCACAGTGGCTCACACCTGTAATCCCAGCACTTTTGGAGGCTGAGGTGGGCAGATCACGAGATCAGGAGTTCGAGGCCAGCCTGGCCAACATAGTGAAACCCCATCTCTACCAAAGATACAAAAAATTAGCCTGGCATGGTGGTGTGTGCCTGTAATCCCACCTACTCGGGAGGCTGAGGCAGGAGAATCACTTGAACCTGGGAGGTGGAGGTTGCAGTGAACCAAAATTATGCCACTACACTCCAGCCTGGGCAACAGGGCGAGACTGTGTCCTAAAAAAAAAAAAAAAAAAAAACTATTGTGTTCTAAATAGCTACTTTGAAGCCCCCCCATCTTTTTTTTTTTAAATAGGGGAACCTCAAGCCATTTGCCAATTAGCATATATAAATATTTTTGAGACGGCGTCTCGCTCTGTCGCCCAGGCTGGAGTGCAATGGCTCTCTTTCAGCTCATGCAACCTCCACCTCCCAGGTTCAAGCAATTCTCCTGCCTCAGCCTCCCAACTAGCTGAGATTACAGGTGTGCACCACCATGCCTGGCTAATTTTTGTATTTTTAAGTAGAGACCGGGTTTCACCGTGTTGGTCAGGCTGGTCTCGAACCCCTGACCTCGTGATCCGGCTGCCTCAGCCTCCCAAAGTGCTGGGATTACAGGTGTGAGCCACTGTGCCCAGCTCCAGTTAGTATATCCTTGTTCCCAGATTGCCATCCACTATAGGAGAATTGCTTCTAAGAACATCTTGAAAACCTCCCGCTCCTAAGAGAAGTGAATGGGCCCAGCCCTGGGGTGGGAAGCTGCAGATGTGATGTCCCTTCTGTGTTCTGACTCCTGGTTCCTGAGGACCTCCACTATCTCATCTATAGCGTGCTTTCTTTTTTTCATACTGGCCAGGGTTCTGGCTGACACTTTTGCCTCTCTGAATTCAGACTTGTCAGAAACCAGAACCTACCACGGATTTATCTTTCTCTACACAAGCTTTGCCCCTCGGCCCTCGCCATGGCCCTTCCTCTCAGCCAGGTTCCCTCCCTCCCGTCCAAATTGGCTCCCATCTCTCTGGATGCAGAACAGTCCCATCTCGCCCATCACCCCAGAGCTATGGCCTCCCGCCTTCCTTGGCTTCTCTCCTTCCTAATTATTTAGCACTTAAGTGGATTTTTCTGTCCATCTGTAATTTGTTGTGGATGTTTCTGTTTCTGCCACTTCTGTTTATGCATATTTATAGTCAGTTCAATTATCTGTTCTAATGGCGAGCTAGGTGCATGAATAATTTAAAAAGAATTTACATTTGGCTTTGGAAGGCATTTCTGTACCCACATTTGAGTTTGGTGGTGTCTGATATTCGGGGAATTTAAATTTTAAACTAAATAATGAAGCCGCAATCTAAAATGCCTTGGGAGGAGTAGGGGCGTTATTCAGCATTTCTTTTCCTCTGGTCTCCAAAATCCTTTGGTGTCCAACTCCATGAAGACATACAGTTGGAAAGTAAGACTTCTCATACAGTTGGCTTCTTCTGAACCCCAGAGAGCTCTTGCAGCTCTTTCAGGGAGTCTGTCTCTGCTGTTTGTCTGGTACATGTTGTCTCTGTCAAGAGGGGAGGTATTCAGAGGCTGACTTAGAGGAAAATTATCAGGGCTCATGTAATTACCTCTGGAAGAAAAAATTCTTAATTGTAAGACTTTGCCAACTGATCATTCATTAAATATGTCTGCTCATAAGCGCATATACAAATGCAGCCGGTCTGATTTCTTTTGAAAATTTGTCTCTTCACAATCCTGACTGTAAAATACGTAAGCAACATGATGTATGATCCAAAATATTAACTGACTTTAAACGATCAGGGTCCTTTCACATAAACAACGATGCCCACACGGGGTTGAATAAACAGATGACGTTCATGCTGCTGTGCTGGGGGAATGTTTGCAGCCCTGACCGTACCACAAGAAATATTTAAGTTGAGCTGATTTGTTACATAAACACTCTAACCTCAAACTCAGTCTCAGCAATTACACTGCCCTCCTCTGAGGCCTGCCACGCCAAAACAGAGGGGCACAAGCCGGCTCCAGGACAAACCTGTCTGGAGTCTCCTTTTAATCCTGGGATGAAATATGGTTAATAATGTATGTGAAAGTTTGTATTTTTAAAGCATTTCAGGAGACTAAAATGCAAACCTAGGGTGCTAAGGAGAAGAGAAGCCTAACCACTGCATGTGATTTTATAAAAATGAATCGGCTGGGCGTGGTGGCTCACACCTGTAATCCCGGCACTTCAGGAGGCTGAGGTGGGCAGATCTCGAGGTCAAATAGCTCGAGTCCATCCTGGGCAACATGGTAAAACCCTGTCTCTACTAAAAATACAAAAATTAGCTGGGCGTGGTGTGGTGGGCACCTGTAATCTTAGCTACTCAGGAGGCTGAGGCAGGAGAATCCAATGAACCGGAGGTGGAGGTCGCAGTGAGCCAAGATTGTGCCACTGCACTCTAGCCTGGCAACAGAGTGAGACTCCATCTCAAAAAAAAAAAAAAAAAAAGCTTGGATACAAACCCTCTGGCAGGTGAGAAGCTGTCCCCCAGGGCTGGCCTCAGGCTGTTTGTAGGGGTTCCAGCCAGCCCAGTGTCCCCCCTCCCCACATACTCTCAGTGGCTTCTGGGACCATTTTAGAAGCATCCCTTCCCAGACTTGTTCACCTTTCTTCATCCACTGAGCCTAGTGTGACGCCTGGCCTGGGCGGCACTCAACTCCCAAAGGATTAGACAAGATCCTGGAATGGGAGCCATCGCTGCCAATTGCACCTTGATAAGAGGCCTGTGGTTGCTGGGCTGGCCTAAGAATTAAACTTTGGGAGCTTGGGAGCCTAGCAAAGCCTTAGCTGAGAAAAGTAGGGGAGAAATGCCACGAGAAAAAGTTTAAATGTCTTGTCTCCGAAGGAATACAAGGAATTGATGGAGCTCTAATGCAGGGCGGGGGTGGGGGGGGAGGTGGATAAATACACAGTGGGTGGGGCACACTGGGCTGGAAAGTTGACAGCTCTCAACACCTCTTCATCCCGTCCACGAGTATTTCTCTAGCGCTTCCATGTGCTTAGCAGTGTGCTAGGCAAACGGTGATACAAAAGTGGAGTTTAGGTTAATTCCTAAACATCAGGATGCAGAATGACCTCGTGAATTTGTTAAAATACAGATTCCCAGGATCATCCCCAGGGCGTCCAGTTGATTAGATCTAAGTGGAGACAGGAAGCTGCATTTTTTAAACAACTCTCTCAGGTGAGTCTAGTGAAGATGTTCCCAGGGCTAGTTTGTTTTAAGAGACAGGGCCTTGCTCCGTTACCCAGGCTAGAGCGCACTGGCACAATCACAGTTCACTGCAGCCTTGAACTCCTGGCCACAAGCGATCCTCCTGCTTCAGCTCCAGAGTAGCTGGGACTAGTTGTTTTTTTTTTTGCAATTCTAAAACCTAGGAGTAAAAACTACCCGAAATGCCTGTGGATGTGCTATTAATTACCCAGAGAAGATTTCTACAGGCAACTGGCTCCTATGGTTTTGCTTAACTTGAATACGCTGGATGTGGCCAGTTATGGGTGCTGCCTCATGGAGACTGTCCATTGTGGTTGAAACAGGGCACCCACAGCCTCGGACACAGGAAACCACTTAAGTTAGGTGGCCACTTTGGACCTGGGGAAGTTGCTATCCCAGAGTTTAGCACAGAAGAATAAGGATTAAAATACCTAGGGTGGCTGGGTGTGGTGGCTCACACCTGTAATCCCAGCACTTCGGGAAGCAGAGGTGGGAGGATTACTTGGGCTGAGGGGTTCTAGACAAGCCTGGGCAGCCTGGCAAAACCCTGTCTCTACAAAAAAATATAGAAAATTAGCCAGGTGATGGTGCTTGCCTGTAGTCCCAGCTACTCAGGGGGCTGAGGTGGGAAGATCACTTGAGTCTGGGAGGCAGAGGCTGCAGTGAGTCAAGATCATGCCACTGCACTCCAACCTAGGTGACAAAGTGAGATCCCATTCCCTATCACCCCCCAAGAAAAGAACAACAAAAAATACCTACAGTGATAACTCAAGGCTGAGATCACAGGAGGGTGGTGCAGCTAAGGATTTCATTCTTTGGCCATGTGCAGTGGCTCATGCCGGTAATCCCAGCACTCTGGGAGGCTGAGGAAGGCAGATCACCCGAGGTCAGGAGTTCGAGACTAGCCTGGCCAACATGGTGAAACCCAGTCTCTACTAAAAATACGAAAATTAGCTGGGCATGGTGGCATGTGCCTGTAATCCCAGCTACTGGGAAGGCTGAGGCAGGAGAATCATTTGAACTTGGGAGGTGGAGGTTGCAGTGAGCTGAGATAGCACCACTGCACTCCATCCAGCCTGGGCAACAGAGTGAGACTGTCTCAAAAAAAAAAAAAAAATTCATTCTTTCTTGCTCATATTGAAGGCTTAATGATATGGTCCTTTTCCAGTTTGTTAAGTATTTTCTCCATCCTCTGTAGTTCATGATATGCCTTTTGTCCTAGAAACCTACCATTTTACCAGGACCTTAAAGAAGGTCCAACACTCACCTATAACAGTTCTCTGGAGCTGGCTTGCGGGTGGAGTTGCTAAGTGAGGCTTAGATTGACGCGGCACTCCAGTGTCCAGAGCTTCTTGTGTATCCTCTGAATCAGGCTGGAGAAACTTTTTGGTGACAGCTGCTGCCTGTGTTACCATTACCTACAGACCAAGACTCTATTATAGGCAGACCTGGCACCCTGGATCAGGGACCTGTAGGGACAGACTTAAGACGCAGATGCAGAGGTAGCAACACTGGAGACAAGGTAACGTTGCCACAGAACCAGGGCCTAGCCTGCTAGCATCTCCCCTAGTGCAGGGGATTCCAACCTTTTATGTGCCTTGGATGCCCTTGGACTAGCTGAAGCTCAGGGACCCCTTCTTAGAATTTTTTCTTTTTTTTTTTTGAGACCAGTATGGCTCTGTCACCAGGCTGGCATAATCTCGGCTGACTGCAGCCTCTGCCTCCTGGGTTCAAGCGAATTATCCTGCCTCAGCCTCCCGAGTAGCTGGGACTACAGGCACATGCCACCATACCCAGCTAATTTTTGTATTTTTAGTAGAGATGGAGTTTCACCATGTTAGCCAGGATGGTCTCTAGCTCCTGACCTCAAGTGATCCCACCACCCTTGGCCTTCCAAAATGCTGGGACTACAAGCATGAGCCCACCTTGGCCTCCCAAACTGTTGGGATTACAGGCATGAGCTACCGCAGCCAGCCAGAATAATATTTTTTAAATGCCTAAACGAAAACACTCACAATTATAAAACAAACCAATGATACTGAAATGCATTGTTTTTGTGTGTGTGTGACAGAGTTTTGCTCTTGTTGCCCAGGCTGGAGTGCAATGGAGTGATCTCAGCTCACTGCCACCTCAATGTCCTGGGTTCAAGCGATTCTCCTGCCTCAGCATCCCGAGTAGTTGAGATTATAGGTGCACACCACCACACCTGGCTGATTTTTGTATTTTTAGTAGAGATGGGGTTTCACCATGTTGGCTGGGCTGGTCTCAAACTCCTGACTTCAAGTGATCCAACCCCCTTGGCCTCCGAAAATGCTGGGACTACAGGCATGACACATTGTGGGAGATCTAATAACTACTATAATTTTGATGCAGTGAGAAGCATAAATGCTACTGTGAATATCTGTAGAAACTGTCATGTACTATTAAAATATCCGTGATTGGTGACAAAGACATAGGTATTGTTTCTCTGGTGTTCTAATGGCTAGAAAAAAAAAAACGATTAAAGCCACCAGACACAGTGGCTCATGCCTGTAATCCCAACACTTCTGGAGGCTGAGGTGGGATGACTTGAGCCCAGGAGTTTGAAACCAGCCTGGACAATGTGGCAAGACTTTGTATCTACAAAAAATAGAACATTGGCTGGGTGTGGTGGTGTGCCTGTGGTCCCAGCCACTGGGGAGGCTGAGGTGGGAGGATTGCTTGAGCCTGGGAGGTCGAGGCTGCAGTGCGCTATGATTGCGCTCCAGTCTGAGTGACAGAATGAGACCCAATCTCGAAACAAACAAAAAAGACACAGCACTGTTGATACGGCTGTTTTGCCATGAACACTCATAGCGAAGGAAATGCTCCTTTACAGCCATAAAGATGTGACCTTTCCCCCCCATTCAAATGGGGAAATGGACTCCTGAATTCTAGTCCATTCTGGGGTTCTGAAGTGTAGCTGTTAGAGTTTTGGGGTCTCCCTGTGCGTGGCGGCACTACGGTTTACGGGACTACATGAAGATCTGTTTACTGGCCAATTGTTTTGTCATAACGCTTGACTTTTTCAGAGGATGTGGATTGTAGATTTGTAACAAATGCTGTTAAGAGCGCACTCACTACATTTTCACTCCTTTGTATGAACACACGCAAAAGCAATGTATAAATATGTGTATGTGGATTTTTTTGGGAATATATAAGGTAAATTATCACAATTTATACATGTTCACAAATAAGACGGTGGCATGTGTAAATTACGATAAAAACAGGCCGGGCACATTCTAGTTAAACAAACAAAACCCTGGGTACTACAGATAGGTGGGAACTAGGATTCTCTTTAAAAATCGATTGCGAAAAATACTCCTTATAGCTTTAAGCGTATTAAATTACACATTCTAACTAAAACAAACAAAATAACCCTGAAAATAGAGGAATAAAAAGAATATTAATGAGGCGGGGAATGGTGGCTCATGCGTGTACTCCCAGCATTTTGGGAGGCTGAAGCAGGGATCGCTTGAGGCCAGGAGTTCGAGACCCTCCTGGCCAACATGGTGAACCCAGTCTCTACTAAAATACAAAGATCAGCTGGGCATGGTGGTGTGTGCCTGTACTCCCAGCCCCTCAGGCGGCTGAGGCAGGAGAATCATTTGAACCCAGGAGATGGAGTTTGCACTGAGCTGAGATCATACTACTGCACTCCAGCTTGGGCAAGTGAGCAAGACTCTGTCTCAAAAAAAAGACAAAAAAAAGAGAATATGAATGAATGGGTCAGCTCATTGCGTTACTGCTGTTTTCCCAAGTCCCTATTCATCTCCTCCTCAGTTAATTCCTAGTGTTCTTCAGGCAGCTTTCACAGATGATTCTTCTGGTCTGGGACTTAACCTTGGCAGGTGTTGGTACTGCCAGTTCTCAAGCAGAGAGGGGCCATGATCACATGTTTGGTGTGCCACAGTGGGTAACTGGGGCCACTCACCATCTCTGGCCTATTGGTAGTTTTTTACATTTCTATTAAAGGCAGAAAGAAATTAACATCCACCCTTCTTGGGGAAGACTTCTAACTCCAACTCACCATGACAAAGCTTATGTGATTTTTCTTTTCTCATGCTGTGGCCTTAGAAGAGATGGTTGATAACCGGCTCCTCCCAATAATCCCCATAATAATACTTCTTTTTCTCTATGAATGCTTCAAGTCATCAGGAGTTGATAAGCCCATTAATTAACCTTTCTTCTTGGTGGAGACTACAGATCACCCAGTGGGAGCTAAATACACTCTACCATCAGTAGGGTAGTGAATGAGCAAAAACAAATCCATCAGAGCCCAGGTTATGACACCCAGAGGACTTCGAATGCGCCTACGCAACAGGAAGTTTGTGGTCTGCAGCAGCGCCTAGACCGGTGTGCAGGATGCCGGCTTACTTTTTAAGTTGATGAGTTTCCTGGTAAAAGTAGGCTAAAGGTTTTTGAATGGAGATTTCTAAAATATTTTTTGAAAACACATTTTCAAAAATAGAAAATTAACCTTTCAATGCAGAGGAAAAGAATAAAAACATGTGCAGCAGAAGGCAACTGCTTAAAAATCAGTTCATGGCCAGGCACGGTGGCTCACGCCTCTAATCCCAGGACTTTGGGAGGCTGAGGCAGGCAGATTGCTTGAGCCCCGAACTTTGAGACCAGCCTGGGTAACATGGTGAAACCCTGTCTCTACCAAAATACCAAAAATTAGCTGGGTGGGGTGGGGTGGGGTGTGCCTGTAGTCCCAGCTTCTCAGGAGGCTGAGGTGGGAGCTTCACCTGAGCCTGGGAGGTTGCCGCTGTGGTGAGCTGTGATTGTGCCACTGCACGCCACTGGGGCAACAGAGTGAGACCCTGTCTCAAGCCAAAATAAATAAAATAAATTAACAACAAAAAAAGGCAGCTTTCCGAGTGGAATATATACCATTTCAATGTATACATCTGTTTGAGGATTTTAAGGGTTTACAAATTTACCGTAAAGGGAGAGGGGTACTCCTTGTATTTGGAGTACATCTCCCCAAATATACCATAAAACACCAGTAAACTATATATTTAGAGAGGTTTAGTCCCAGATAAAGGGCAGGGATGGGAAGGACACTTCAGAATTGCCAAGTGAAATTATTCTTGGGATGGACAGCTTTTGAGTGGGAGGCTTTTGAGCTACTAAACAGTGTTTTGGGACAAATTGTGCATAAAGATGCATTATGGGCTGAGCGGTGGCTGAGTAGGGTCACTGGAGGGTTGGGGACAAGAGGACACAGGAAAGATCCCGCAGGATGTGCCTGGGGGCATCTACCATATTTATGGTGGTTGTTTTACTTACTGTCTAGAGGACAATCACTGCTTGTTTCTTCCTGAATCCTTAGTTTTGTTTTAATTTTTACACAATTTTATATTATTGTAGGAAAAATTGGAAAACAAAGAAGGGTCAGGAAAACCCGGGCGGGGGAATAGGCCACAGAATAATCTCTACTACAAATTAAGGGTTGGGCAAAAGGAAAAACATTTTCCAAACACCTGACCTTTAAGAGCTACTTTTCCTAGCCCTGTGGGTCTTAGTGAGTTTAATGGCCACTGAGACTCATTCCTTGGTGGAAGACACTAGCATAAACCCATTTGTTTTAGGTAAGAGATAGCAACTTCACTGGTGCTGGAAAATAGTTCTGGATAGCCAGGCACGGTGGATTGCCTGAGCTCAGGAGTTCGAGACCAGCCTGGGCAACACAGTGAAACCCTGTCTCTACTAAAATACAAAAAATTAGCTGGACATGGCAGCGTGCGCCTGTAATCTCAGCTACTCGGGAGGCTGAGACACGAGAATCGCATGAACCTGGGAGGTGGAGGTTGCAGTGAGCCAAGATTGTGCCATTGCATTGCAGCCTAGGTAACAGAGTGAGAATCCATCTTAAAAAAAAAATAAAAGAAGAAATAAAATAGTTCTGGATACACAGTGTACTTCATTCCAAGAGATCTTACAAGAGATCCCTGATAGAAGATTTCTCGTGGACCAGATATTTCTCTATGTGTTATTGCTTTTCTTGTCACGTTCAAAAAGCTTGGTTGCATTCACAGTTTTCTAGGAAACTGGTGTCAGGTAACAATTTCAGCCGCTTCTCATGAGCAGTTACCTCTAGAGCGCAGAGTTTTATCTGGCACTGAAAACTTGCTCGTTGGTTTTCTAGATCCATGTTTATTTTCAGTTTGAAGACAAAGTGGAAAACTTGAGAGTGGAAAATGTTACCTTTTAGTTCACACTCTTTTAATCCCTTAGTCCCCATAAAGTAAACATTCTAAAGTGTAAGCGATAGAAATAATGTAAACTCTAATAGAAACAGAAATGTCTTAGTTTCTTTCAGACTTGGTGGAGGTCCCTTTGCTGAACACTATATTCCTCTGCGAACAGAATTCATCTTGAACGAAGAAGAAATCTTTGGCCAATTTCACCATCATGTCTCCAACATTGCGTAACAGACATTTTTTCAAGTCAGTTTCTTTTCCAACTGCAGCAAAAAGGCAAAGAATAGTCTGTTTCAGGAGCCTGAAAAATAGAAAAAGAACCATGTTTGAATAGTTTAAGAATAGCTTTCTCCTCTGGTGTTAAACCATTCACATGTTATAGCTCTAAAGTTTTGAGGCCAAAAGAACATGTAAAGGCAGAGTGATGATTCCATTCACTAGATAAGGCTGGGATCTGTGTTTGGAATGTTTTACTTAGCAGACGTGGAGAATCAGAGTCTGCACCAGAGTAGGCACAGCTACGCCATGCGGCATTCTGAATTTCCCAAGAGATTTACTTGGGGATACTGGCAGAATTCCCAGAGCTTCCAAGTTTGGGACCTACAGTTTGCAGCATCCTGTGGAATAAGAATGTTTAGGATTTTTTAAATTTTTTATTTCTTTACTTCTGAGATGGAGTCTCACTCTGTTGCCAGGCTGGAGTGCAGTGGGGCAATCTCAGCTCACTACAACCTCTGTCTTCTGGGTTCAAGCGATTCTCCTGTCTCAGCCTCCTGAGTAGCTGGGACTACAGGCATGAGCCACCATGCCCTGCTAATTTTTGTATTTTTAGTACAGACAGGGTTTCACCATATTGGCCAGGATGGTCTCCATCTCTTGACTTCATGATCTGCCCACCTCAGCCTCCCAGAGTGCTGGGATTACAGGCATGAGCCACCTTGCTTGGCTACTGTTTTTTTTATTTTCTGAGAGAGAGTCTCACTTTGTAGCCTAGGCTGGAGTATAGAGGCGAGATCTCAGCTCACTGCAACCTCCATCTCCTGGGTTCAAGCAATTCTCCCATCTCAGCCTTCCGAGTAGCTGGGATTAAAAGTGTGCACCACTATGCCTGGCTAATTTTTGTGTTTTTAGTAGATATGAGGTTTCACCATGTTGGCCAGGCTGGTCTTGAACTCCTGAGCTCAAGTGATCCACCTGCCTCAGCCTCCCAAAGTGCTGGGATTACAGGTGTGAACCACCACACCCAGCCTTGTTTAGGATTTTAGATAAGGAATCTTGTCACCTTGGATTTCTGGTTTTTATAGAGTAGGCACAAAAAGCAAGGTTTGAAAATGCATTTAGGACAATATGGAAGTTCACGGTCCTGGGACTTATTACGAAAGCTTTGCTACTTCCTCTCAAAGGCTATTAATATTTGTTGCCATTCTTGAATACTGTAATTTCTTAGAAATAAATCAAACTACATTAAAAAAATAAAGAAACAAAACACTTAAGTCCCAGAAAAAAATGTGTTCACCCCTCTAAAATGTAAATGCAGTACGTTGCCTTTAATCAGAATTTATACATGGAAGGACTTATCTTTTAGGTCATGAAAGTGAAACCGGCTGAAATCCTGCGCGTTGGCCTCCCACAGATAACTGAGAAGTTAGGAGGAAGAGAGGGTGCTTGATTAGCTTCTAGACAGAAGACAGTGATAAAGAGAGGGAACGAGAAACTTCAAATACTCCCCTAACATCTGATTCAAGTCAGGGGAATAAACAGAAGACAGAAGTATTATAAGCACAATAAAGATGAACAAAAAGAAAATATTTCAAAGACATGGCCAGCATCACTGGTGTCCCTAGACCTGAGGGTCAATGACTCTTGGGACAGGAGGGATCCTAGGGAGGGAGGACTCAGTGGACTAGAGCTAACCCTTGGCAAGACAAGGCAAGGCTGGACAAGGCCTTCCCTGCTCCAGAGATGTAGTGGAAGTCCCTTGATTAGCCATATTACCTTTGTATCCTGTATTTTGTGTCTAAAAGGGCTTAGAGTTTGTGGTCTTACTTTTTTTTTTTCTTTTTGAGATAGAGTCTTGCTCTATCACCCAGGTTGGAGTGCAGTGGCATGACCTCAGCTCACTGCAAACTCCGCCTCCTGGGTTCAAGCGATTCTCTCGCTTTGGCCTCCCAAGTAGCTGGGATTATAGGCACTTGCCACCATGCCTGGCTAATTTTTGTATTTTTAGTGGGGATGGGGTTTCACCATGTTGGCCAGGCTGGTCTTGAACTCCTGACCTCAGGTGATCCACCTACCTTGGCCTCCCAAAGTGCTGGGACTACAGATGTGAGCCACTGTGTCTGGCCTGTGGTCCCACATTTTGAAGAAAATGGAAGAATTGGCAAAGTATAGAAAGTCTCATTACAGATGAAAACAATCAGGGATGCAATAGCTAAGATAAGAATGTAAAAACAAATCTTGTTTAGTGCTTATGCATTCAAAGAAGCAATTTCAGAAGTTAACTCAGGGGGAAAATATTTTGGAAGATATAATATACAAAACATTTTATTTTGGTATGGGAATAAGAAATCAAAATATGTTCAGAAAAAGGTTATTTGAAGGGGAATTAAGAATTTCTTAATTGTAACCTAGGCTTTAAAACATTCCATTTTAGTTAGATAGGAGAGATTTAATTTAGCAACATAGGAGAGATTTCATTATCACTATCTTTTAGATGTCGATGAGGATTATTTAAATATAATAACTTGAGCTTCCATCCTGCTTGGCCCCTGCCTGGAAGTGGAAAGGAAGAGGGCACTCCTTGGCTGGCTCAGGGTGATGAGTCCTTGGACCACAATGGTGATGAGCAATTTTTGAGTTGCTCTGTGAAAAGATAAAGTTTCAAGACTGAAGCCAAAGAGCTCAGATGCTCTCCCAGGGCCCTTTGTAACCCTGTGGTTTGTGACTTGGGACTGAATGAATCACATTCACAGAAGGGCTGGCATGCAGCAACACTACTCAAGATTAATTTATGGTTATTAAATATCATTGAACATTTCTGCCGTTTTTTCCCCCTTGTATTGATACGTTATATATATTTTTGAGACCGAGTCTTTCTCTGCTACCCAGGCTGGCATGATCTCAGCTCACTGCAGCCTCTGCCTCCCAGGTTCAAGCAATTCTCCTGCCTCAGCCTCCTGAGTGGCTGGGATTACAGGTGCTCACCACCATGCCTGGCTAATTTTTGTGTTTTTGGTAGAGACAGGGTTTTGCCATGTTCCCCAGGTTGGTCTTCAATTCCCAGGTTCAAGTGATCCATCCACCTCAGCCTCCCAAAGTGCTGGGGTTACAGCATGAGCCACTGCACCCGGCCTAATATTTTCTATTCTTATGGGGTAAATGTATTTATTACATGCACAGAATGTGTAGTGATCAAATCAGGGTATCTGGGGTGTCCATTATCTTAAGTATTTATCATTACTATATGTTGGTATCATTTCAAGTCCTCTTTTCCTGTTACTTTGAAATATACAAAATATTGTTGCTGAGTATAGTCATCCTAGTCTGCTATAAAACATTAGAGCTTATTTCTTCTAACTGTATGTTTTTTTACCTCTCATTACCAACCTCTCTTCATAACCTCTTCCCAGCCACACATCCTTCCCAGCCTCTCGTGTCTACCATTTATTCTGTCTACGAGGCTAAGTTCTTTAGCTTCCACATGGGAGTGAGAATATGCAGTATTTGTCTTTCTGCGCCCAGCTTATTTCACATTACATAATAACCCCTATTTCCAACCATGCTGCTGTAAATTATTTCATTCTTTTTAATGGCTAAATAGTATTCCACTATCTATACATACCACATTTTCTTTAACCATTTTTCTGTTGATGGCTTAAAGTCAATTTAGGAAAGAAACTCATTTCTTTCCCAAACTTATTTCTACGTGTGTAATTCAAGAAAAAGCAATTCTTTTGTAAGGAACAAATATTTATAGCAGGACTGGAGTGAATCTGATTCCATACTCAACATAACTTTGCACAGCAGAGTAATGAAGTAAGGGAGTCCCTGAATTCTTCAAGAAATCTGCCAGACTTTCTTGTGTGTTCATTTGAATGACTCTTGCCAGAGCCCAGAAATACGATAAGTTTTGGAATGAGAAAACAGAATGAGGGGGGAAAAAAAGAAATCAAACCCTTCATTCCAATAATCTTTAAACAAAAAACTCAACAGCTGGATCGATTTCACTGGGACAAACAACTTATTTTAATTAGTTCTATTTAGTGACATCCAAAAGAATGAATCATGCCCTTATTCTAACAATAGTGAAAGCATTACAGAGAGGTCTTGGGAAGAGGGAGCAAGGAGAGCTCAAATTCTGGTGCTGTTTTGGTATATCACGTTCACCTTTGGTTTCAGTTTCCTAGGAGTTGAGATAGGCTAGAAAGGTAAGGAAGGGAAGGACAGAGAGTTTCATCAACTAAGCAGCATCTTCCTCCTGAGTGGGACGCACCTCCGACACGTTCCTGGAGGAATAACGAGTGTGCTGCTCAGTCCTGGGTATGTCAACCATCCACGGTGTGATCCCTGAGGGAGCCAAGTCAGCAAACCAGACATTTCCTTTCGGATGCCCACGTTTGTCCAAGCTGCTGCCGCCTAAGCTTTAACATTTTTATTTTATGCGTTTTGAATAGCCACAGACCTCTGATTATTAGTAGACGTGATTCCTGATGGATATAGTGAGAGGCACAGGAAAGAGACAATGCTTGCTGGGTCATTACCGAGGAGCCACTGAGAGGGAACGTTTGCTTTGTATAGTGGTTTTATTTAGGACACTGGATCTGTTTTTGATTGTTCAAGCAGGGTCAAACGATGGGTTATGAACCACTGCCCACCAAGCCTAGAACAGTATTTAGCAATTCGCAGAGAAGAAAGAGGCCTTGGATCGTGGTGGTGGTGGCGGGGTGGGGTGGGCAGGGGGTGGAATTGCCATTCCATTAGAGAATTAGGAAAGAGCTGGCTCTACTCTCCCTGGACTAAAACAAATTATGACAAAGTCATAGCTTTCAATACCCAAATAATTATCTTTACTTATTAAAAAAAATTACCCTATTATCCTCAAATACCTGTCTGTTCGAATAGCTGGTATCATCTTTCAGAATGGGTCAAAGTTCATTTTGCCTGTGACAGAAATGAAAAGGCATTCTTTGGCTTGGGGCTTAAAGGTTGGGGTGATACTGAGAGTCAACAGATCTGAGTTGAGTCTTGGCTTTTGTAGTTATTAGCTGTGCCACTTGAGCAGGTTGTCAACCTCTCTGGGCAGAGTTCTTGCAGCTCTGAAACAAAAATACTATCTATCTCCCTGGGTTGATGCCAGCACGACACGTGATGGGGATGGCAGAATGACATGTGCCAGCTATGAAATGAGAGGCAATACCAGAGGGTGGCAAGGCAGCTCTGTAGGCCTGCAGACCAGGGCTACCCCTCAGTGACCACACGGTAGGCTTGGTCCTCTTGAAGCCTTTATGGCCTTATGGGACAACACTTGCCTCCAGAGGTGCTGTGACCACCCAGGGCAAAATGCTAAGCATGATGCCCAATACATTGGAAGTAATTACCACGGGCCTGTGTCCTGCCCTTCAGGCCCCGTATATAAGATCTGGAGGAGGCCGGGCATGGTGGCTCATGACTGTAATCCCAGCACTTTGGGAGGCCAAGGTGGGCGGATCACGAGGTCAGGAGTTTGAGACCAGCTTGGCCAACACAGTGAAACCCTGTCTCTGCTAAAAATACAAAAATTAGCCGGGCATGCTGGCATGTGCTTGTAGTTCCAGCTATTTGGGAGGCTGAGGCAGGAGAATCGCTTGAACCTGGGAGGTGGAGGTTGTGGTGAGTGAGGTTGTGGTAAGCTGAGATTGCACCACTGCACTACAGCCTGGGCAACAGAGCGAGACTCCATCTCGAAAAAGAAAAAAAAAAAAAGATCTGGAGGAATTCTTGTTAGGGAGCACAAATACCTCAGGTAATAAAGGATTTAAGGGTCTGCATTAATAAAGCTAAGAATATGTCCTTTAGCATTTCCTGAATCTTAACTACAATAATTAAGGTATAATTGCACTTATATGACCTACTTGGAGAGCAGGTGAAAACCAAACAAAAGGCTAGAAAAATACTGTCAAGAAATGGGAGAATTGAACATACTTATTCTGGAGAAAAAGGACAAATGGCAGAAATGTAACATAAGAGGTTCCTGACACGAAAAGAGAGATTAGTTGGGATGGGGGGGTCAGTGTTCCGTTTAAGAGGAATGATACTGCTGTTTCCCCATGGCCTCACTGGGAAATCCAAGACATTTGCAACACACAAGCTCACGCCAAAAGAGGAAACAACATTTTATCAATGCTTGAGTTTACGAATTTCTTTGTTAAATTAGTCTCCTTCATTTTCTAGAATTTTCTTTTTACAGAAATGACAAAGATCAAAGATGCAGTATGGCTCAGACTTAACGCAGCTCCCGCTCCTCAACAAAAAACACATACAACCAGTACGCAAACATCCACAACCCGAAACAAACAATTTCACACCTTGTTTTAATGCAATTTCGCTTATGGGTCCCTTATCTTTCTCACCATAGCCTAGGTCTTTAGCGTTTGAACAACAAAGGTTTAACAAAAAAACTTGGCCAGATGTGGTAGCTCGTGGCTGTAATCCCAGCACTTGTGAGGCCGAGGTGGGCGGATCACTTGACTCATCTGACCTAAGGAGTTTGAGACCAGCCTGGCCAACATGGTGAAACCTCATCTCTGTTTAAATACAAAAATTAGCGGGGCACCATGGCACACACCTGGAATCTCAGCTACTCGGGAGGGGGAGGCAAGAGAATCCCTTGCACCTGGGAAGTGGAGGTTGCAGTGAGCTGAGATCGTGCCACTGTACTCCAGCCTTGGAGACAGAGCAGACTCTGTCTCAAAACAAAAACATAAACAAAACAAACAAACAAAAACAACAACAACGACAAACTCAAGTGGATTACTAGTAGTGAAACAAATGCAAACGAGAATCCTGGATGCCTGGCTTGGAGCCATAACTCAGAGGTGGTTGGAAAGCAGGGTCTTTAGGTCACGGAAGCTCATCTGCAAATGCCCAGAATACACTGGCAGGAGGGAGAGGTTCTGGGCTCAGGAGCAGGAGTCAGTGGGGAGAAGGAGGCGGGGTGCTTGCGGGGAAGGAATGTGTCTTTAGAACATGGTGAGGACATGTTAGATCCCTGGGGTAGGAGAAGTAGCCCTGAACCTTTCAAACTTCTGATTGGAGCTGTCCCCCAGGGAAGAGGGCTAGGAATGTCATCTCTGGCAGAAGCCAGCAGGTGCGGCTGCAGTGCTGTGGGGTGGGCATAAATAAGACCGAGAGTCCCCAGGTCTGGGCTGCCTAAGACAGCTCAAAGTCAAAGCCCAACCTGAAACTGCAGATCTCAAGTCATCCAGTGGCCTACTTTCTGCTGCCCCGTCCTTCCTGGGACCCACAAGGCCCTCTAGTTAAATGGTCTGTCCCATTGCTATGTGTCTGTCCAGGGACATGGCAGCCAAACACACGTGTTGTGCCACAGTTGAGTGTTCTGGGTTGAACTGTGTCTCCTAAAAGAGATGCTGAAGTCCTAACCCTGAGCGCCTGTGACAATGATCTTACTTAGAAGGAAGCTCTTTGCAGAGTAATCAAGTTAAGATGAGGTTCCTAGGGTGGGCCCTAATCCAAGAAGACTGGGGTCCTTCTAAGAGGTGAACACCATGTGAAGACAGAGACACAGGGAGAATGTGGTGGGATCATAGAGGCTGAGACGGTGGGAACGCCAAGGAGCGACAGCCACCAGCAGATGCTAGGAAGAGGCCAGCAAGGATTCCACGCAGAGTCTTGGGGGGTGCATGGCCTGGCTGACACCTTGATTTTGAACTTCCAGCCTCCAGAACTGTGTCAAACGTTCCATTGTTTTAAGCTACCCAGTTTGTAATACTTTGTCATGGCAGCCTCAGGAAACGAATATACCAAGATTTCTCTTTCACATGATTCTAGCTCTGTACCAAGAGTTACGTGGTAGGAAGTTACTCTTTTAAAATTATAACAGATGCTGGTTTTAATCCTGGAAAAGAATAATGAGTTTACAGAGTTCTGTTATGGTCAGAGATGCTCTAAATATATCTATATTCAGGGACGACATAATTTGACTTGCACTGGACGGAGCCCGGGTGCACTGAGGGCTTGTACTGAGCATCTAACTCACATCCACAGCTGGGAGTGAACTCCAGTCATGGAAAGTCATTTGGTAGGAATTTGAGGATCACACCACCTCTGTAGTAAGTATCAGAAAACCAAATATGACAAAAGGAGGATTTGAACTAGAAAAAAAGGAAGAAAAAGTTGAAGCGCATCAGCCTACCTGCATCAGGTCCTGTGAGAGCCTTGTGCACTTAGAACAAGCCTTTCACTTGTTCGGTTTCGGTATCAAGATCTATGTCATAAAAGCAGGGCCGAGTGGGCAGTCCCGGCATGGTGCTCATCTGGGGGAGAAAACCAAGTGTTAAAGATCAGCGAGCGCTATAAAGTGGCCACATTGAACCCTGCACATCTGAGGACGCGAATTCACTCTATCATTCAATACCGCCTCACAGAACTTCAGGTTTTATATGTATATATCTCTTTAAATTTGACAGCTGCTATTTCAATTTTTGTTTAAAGAAATGAAATAGAAAAGGCAAATGTCAACTTCCTGAAAATTGAGACCATTTACCTTCCCTGTGGCCCCACAACGCACCCAAACTACAAAGCAGTGATCTTCCAAACCTTTTATTCTCAATGAAATCTTCACTGAGCCCCAAGAAAGACAAGCCTGTCAGGTTGAAGGGGGCAGTGGGTGTGGGCAGGGTGAATAATGGCTTCCTTCTCATCCTCAAGACACAGTTTTGTAAAACCTACAGCTCCTGGCGCACAGCTGGAAAACTCCTGCGCAGGTGCCAGTCATCAGCCCGGTCTCCGTCAGTAACAGTAACTGACACGGACTTGAGAACGCGCTTTGTGATGGGCGCTATGCTAGGTGCTTCCCTCATTGCAGTCTCTCTGTGATGCAGGAGGTAGGAACTTTTATTATTTCTGTTTTACAAGAGAAGAAACTGAGGTTTGGAGAGGCGAAGGCACTTGTCCCAGGTCACACCAGTAATAAATTGCAAAACCAGAAATTTTGACCTTAGCCTATAATCTCAAATTACTCATTTCACCACTACCACACCGCCACAGCCATGACCACTAAGGCTTTTGTGACACTTGATGGACAGTCTAAGGGTTTCACAGAAATGATCTCATTGAGTTTCCCAGCACTCTAATGAGGTAGGTACTAATTTTAGCCTTACTTTACAGATGAGGACAGAGGACATTGAGGCATGAAGGTATGCGCTCTAGGACACAGGGCTAGTTAGTGGCGGGGACAGGATGAAAGCTGGTTCTTCACTGCTTTGCTGCGTCTAGATGAAAGATCTTCAAAGTGCACACTCTGCCCTCCTGCATCAGAAGCCCCTTGTGTGCTGCAGCTTCTGACGCTGGTCCCCTTGACTGATCCCCAGGCCCTCAAACACTGCTCCAGGGTCTAGATTCTGGGGCCCCTGGATGAACCATTCCTTTTCCATTTCAGCACTTCCTACTGTGCTTTAATAGTGATGTTTCATACAAACAATGCCCATGGAGCAATGCTGCAGCTGTCATCTGGAGGAGACACTTGGGTTCTGCTGTGCCCACACTTGATGACAACCAGGGTTTGCCGGCTTCTTTCCCCATGACAAAAATTTCTCAGGCAGGCCGGGTACAGTGGCTCACGCCTATAATCCCAGCACTATGGGAGGCTGAAGTGGGTGGACGATGAGGTCAAGAGATCGAGACCATCCTGGCCAACATGATGAAACCCCATCTCTACCACAAATACAAGAATTAGCTGGGCATGGTGGTGGGCGTCTGGAATCCCAGCTACTTGGGAGGCTGAAGCAGGAGAATTGCTTGAACCTGGGAGACGGAGGTTGCAGTGAGCCAAGATCACACCACTGCACTCTGGACTGGTGAAAGAGTGAGCCTCTGTCTCAAAAAAAAAAAAAAAAAAAATTCTCAAGGAAAAAGGGACCTCCCTAAGGCCTGGAGAACAGAACTCAACTCTCACCCTCCACTGCCTTCCCTTCTTCACCAGCCTCTCCTCCCCGCGTGGTGTTTAGAGACTCCTGTTACTCAAATGGGGTCTGTGTGCGGGCATTACCTGAGAGCCTGTTGGACACTCTAGTTTCAGAGCCCACCCCAGACCTGCTGCGTTCGACTCTGCAACCGCAGCAAGTCCCCAGGGGGTTCTGATGCAAACTGCACAACGTGGCCTCAGTGTCTGGTGGCTCTAGCCGCCCTTCCTCAGTCCACTGCCCAGCCCTTTGTCACAGGGAAAAGGAGATTGGGGGTGGGGAGAGGGAGAGGAGGAATGGTAAGGGGGCAGGGGAGAGCAAGGCCTGTTTAACCCCTGCAGGTGCAGCAGGGGGGGAGCAAATCTGTGCACCTGTGGGCCTCATCAACATCCCCTTCCCTGCCCACCTGGGCCCACTGAGAGTGGGAGCGGGGAGGCTGGGGGAACACATAAAACATTGTGATGGATGATGGCTGGCTCCTGTCTTGCTAATTGCACAGACTGCACTCCAGGTATACCATGGGCTAAAAAGCCTTCCGCAGCTGCCTGGAATACAGCTGCCATTCATAACACATGGATGGGAAAATCCATTTTGGATTCCAAACAATGAACTACAACCCACTTTTGGCACAAGACCTGCTTGTAGGTGGGGACTGGCTGTATTTTAAAACTTTAGGTATGAAGAAGGCTCCCATAGCCTCTGAAGTTAAGGTTCCCAGCAGGAGGGTAACGTTTTTCTCAGGTTAATACAGTGGCTGCCTATAATGGAGGACACCCCAGAAAGGAAACCACATTTACTGTTCTACTGCTGGAAACATCAAACACAAGGGTCATTGGTGGATACGTATTTTTTCCCAGTTGCCTAGGTTATAAGCAGGTAATTTTCCTGCCTAACTGCATTTTGAGATGGCATTTGAAGGCATCTTTTTTTTTTTTTTTTTTTAAAAAGACGGGGTTTCACCATGTTGGTCAGGCTGGTCTTGAATTCCCGACCTCAGGTGATCTGCTCACCTTGACTTCCAAATTGCTTGGATTACAGGCGTGAGCCACCACGCCCGGCCTGAAGGCATCTTATGGCATTTATAGAAGGCTTTTTTTTTTGAGGCAGAGTCTCACTCTCACCCAGGCTGCAGCGCAGTGGCATGACCTCGGCTCACTGCAACCTCCGCCTCCCAGGTTCAAGCGATTCTCCTGCCTCAGCCTCTGGAATTACAGGCATGCACCAACTCGCCTGGCTAATTTTTTGCATTTTCGGTAGAGACGGGGTTTTAGCATGTTGGCCAGGCTGGTCTCAAACTGCTGACCTCAAGTGATCACCCGCCTCAGCCTCCCAAAGTGCTGGGATTACAGGTATGAGCCACTGCACCCGGCTATAGAAGATGCCTCTATAATCTGTGTGAATTGGGTTTTCTTGTTTGTAAACATAGTGTGTGCAAACAAGCATGCAGTAAAGTATGTGAAATGCGTAAACGCATAAAACATCGTGATGGATGATGACTGGCTCCTGTCTTGCGAATTGCACGGGACAGCACTTCAGGTATATAATGGGCTAAGATAGTGCCCATTACATTTGGAAAAGAACAAGCATTTTATAGTTTAAGAGAAAGAAATGAATAATCATATTCAGCCACAGTGATGCTGCCCCACCTCCTGCCCCTGAAATGAACTCTCCAGGTCAAAGGCATCTTCCTGGTAAGGATGTCACTGGACTCTATGGCGGCTGCTGCTTCTGAGACTGTAACAGGAGTCACACCAAGGGCAGAATTCAGTATAGATGAGGCAGTGTAAACTTCAATCTCTACTCAAGGTAACAAACCCAAGAAGAACCCTGAAGATAGTGTATTTGGGCCCATCTGACCAAAGCTACCAATGGGAGATTCTACCGCACATAACACACTTTACTGCATGCTTGTTTATACGCACTATCTTTACAAGCAAGAAAACCCAATTCTCCACCTGTAACTCTCAGCTGATGAAAGACCAAGGCGGTGCAGGATTTGTGCCGTTCCTGGAGTTTTCTTTGCTAGCTGCAGTGGATCAGAACATGAATCTTCGAGTCACTCTGATTCTGTCACAAAACCAGCATCTAAAACTGACCAGGCTGGGTGCAGTGGCTCATGCCTGTAATCCCAGCATTTTGCGAGGCTGAGGCGGGCATATCACTTGAGTTCAGGAGTTCGAGACCAGCCTGGCCAACATGGTGAAACCCTGTCTCCACTAAAAACACACACACATAAATTAGCTGGGCATGGTAATGAGCACCTGTATTCCTAGCTACTCGGGAGGCTGAGGCAGGAGAATCATTTGAACCCAGGAGGCAGAGATTGTGGTGAGCTGAGATGGTGTTACTGCACTCCAGCCTGGGCAACAGAGCAAGACTCTGTCTTAAAAAAGAATCAAACATCCCAGCACTATGGGAGGCCGAGGCAGGTGGATCACGAGGTCAACAGATCGAGACCACCCTGGTCAACATGGTGAAACCCCGTCTCTACTAAAAATACAAAAAATTAGCTGGGCACTGTGGCGCGTGCCTGTAATCCCAGCTACTCAGGAGACTGAAGCAGGAGAATTGCCTGAACCCAGGAGGCGGAGGTTGCGGTGAGCCGAGATCACGTCATTGCACTCCAGCCTGGGTAACAAGAGCGAAACTCCGTCTCAAAAAAAAAAAAAAAAAAAAAAAAAAGAATCAAACAAACGAACAAACAAACAAAAACTGGCCAAAATATTAAATGCCAGGAAGCGTGAAATCTCTTTCCTCTGTTTTCAACTTTTCTTTCTTTCAAATGGGAGAGAAATGAGTTCAATCAGAAGACTCCCATGACCCCTTGCAGTGATGCAATCATCTCTTTCCAAATGTGCAGCTACTTGAGATAAGTGACAATAGACGAGAAACCACAAAGAGTCTGCAGACCCAAGAGACTCCCTGACCTACGGAGACACAGCCATCCCAATAAAACTTCTCCTGTCGAGCAAGCATAATATGGAACTATGTTAGCAAGACCTTATGAATTCCCACAAATTTTCTCCCAGTAAAAAAACTGTTGTCAAAGGATTGTCACCCCCAGACAAGAGTCAATACCGCACTGCAGGAACGAGGAGTGCAGGCAGCCCTTGGGAGCTGACCTCTGGCCACGCGCCTGGGGTCAGTGGAGATCTATGTTGACTTTATCTGTGTACCCTTTTAAGGAGGTCTCCTGCTTGAAATAACTAAAGAGCCACTAAATTGTACTTACTTGTAATGCTGCATTAATGGATTCTTCCACAAAGGCTGAAATACATGGGCTTTTGCCCTTCATGACCCTAATTTTAACTACAATGAATCTTCTGAAACTTTACCGATTTCGGGTTAACTCCATTTTGGAGAAAGAATGAGTTCTATCAGTCGCCTTTATGAGCATTAATTAAAAACCAGTACAGAAAGAATAGTCATATATTTAAAAGTAGTCATTAAGAAATAAAAGAATATCCTTGGTATAAGTTGAAAAATTATTAAAGATTCTGTTTTATAAAGTGACAGAACCACAATTTCTAACCATAATTTTCTTAACCAAAATATCATTGTACTGAGTTTTGTTGTGTTTCTGAAATAATTTATTTTCTAATTTCTCCTGAAATCTACCTTTTCTAATAACAACAGAAAATCATCTAATTTTATTTTGGTTCAGAAATAGAGCAGGATTTTTACACATTTCTGTTTTGTTCCTATGATCCATGATCTGAAGCAGAAGACAGTCCTTCTACACATTTCTTTCCTCCTCTAATGAATGGCTGATACACATCATGTTGTTTCAAAAATTTAAAAATAACTGAAAAGATTATACTGGTTAACTACATCACAAGTTTATTTATTTTTTTATTTTTGAGACAGCCTCTGGCTCTGTTGCCCAGGCTTGAGTGCAGCGGCATGACCTCAGCTGACTGCAGCTTCCAACTCCTGGGTTCAAGTGATTCTCCTGGCCATTATATCAAATGGTCATATTGATAATTATATAAATGTAATTCTAAGATGATGCATGAGGATAAACAGCCGAGTATCAATGTCAAGTGACCAAGGAGAAAGGAGGGAGGGAGGGAAGGGAAGGGAGAGGGAGGGAGGGAGAGAGGGGGAGAGAGGGGGGAGAGAGAGAGAGAGAGAGAGGGAGAGAGAGAGAGAGAGAGAGAGAGAGAGATTATATAATGAAAGTAGATCTTGCTGCTACAGTTGGAATTTGTTTGCTTGACTGAGTAGAAATGGAATGGCCTGGGATTTCTGTGGGGTAGTTGGGAACCTGCACCGTGGTGACTGCATTCCTGGTCTGCAGGGATATTCTGTCTGGGGCTTGATGGTGTGTGCTCTTAGAGTATACTTCTCTCTCGTGGTGGCTGATCAACATTACGGCATGGACTCTCTTGAGTGCTTGTTATTGTACAAAAGGACTGAAACAGTGAAGTTCATTCAACTCAGAAACCTTTGCTAAGAGCTTACTACGAGGACACCCAGGTGACCAGCACCTGGTCCCTGCTTGTAGAGGGACAGACCACATAAAGCAGGCCCTTGGGACACTCAGATCAAAGTCATCCTTTACTTTTCAGTTTAAAAAATAATGTTTTTTGTTTGTTTTTGAGATGGAGTCTTGCTCTGCTGCCCAGGTTGGAGTGCAGTGGCACCATCTCAGCTCACTACAACCTCCACCTTCCAGCCTCAAGCGACTCCTGCCTCAGCCTCCCAAGTAGCTGTGATTACAGGCACCTACCACTATGGCTGGCTAATTTTTGTATTTTTAGTTGAGACAGGGTTTTGCCATGTTGGCCAGGGTGGTCTTGATCTCCTGACCTCAAGGGATCCACCCACCCTGGCTTCCCAAAGTTCTGGGACTACAGGCATGAGTCAACGTGCCTGGCCAAAAAAGGTTTTCCTTTCTTTAGTTTTTACATCAAGAGAACGAACAGAATAAATTCCTAACTTATGACTTTCTGAGACAGAAGTCATGTTCAATTACTGTAAAAATTACCACACCGCGCTTGCATATTGTGACAGTACTACAGAGCTCAAACTGCCAATTATTCCAGTGGCCTCGAATGACTGAACAAGTACAATTATTTCTCTTCTTTTGTAAAGAGGACTATACATTTTTTTTGAGTGGTAGAAAGCCTATCCCTGGCTACATTTCTATTTGTTTTTAAAATTTTACTTAAAATATTTTCAAAATAGAAGAAAAGTCTTCTACTTCTAATACTGCTTCCAGAGGTTAGTAACCTCTGCAAATAATTTTTATGTAAACTCAGTTAATTTTTGATTCCTATATAAGAAATGTGCTTTTCTAATGTATATTTCTATAGTTATATACAGAAATTGGATAGTTCTATGTGCACAGTTCTGGAGTTTGACTTTTAGAAAAATTAATATTTAAAATAGGTCATTAGGCCAGGCATAGTGGCCCACACTTGTAATCCTCGTACTTTGGGAAGCCGAGGTGGGAGGATCACTTGAGGCCAGGAGTTCAAGACCAGCTTGGGCAATATAGCAAGACCCTGTGTCTTCTTAAAAAAAAATCAGTAATTAGGGTAATTGCTAAACAAGGAAAGGCACTGGAGAGAGAGAGCAAAGAAGAGTTGTGTCACTGAGACATTATTTTTGTAAAGTCAATAAGCCTGCTTTTTGAAAAATGAGAGATTAAAGAAGTTCTTTAAGAGGGAAAGAAAAATAAATGTGAAACAGGAGCCCGGATAGAGACTAAAGAAAATCAGAAGTTCTGCAACTTTCTTGCAGTGCTCTGAGCATAAGTTAAAGAAATCAGATATCACAAAGGACTAACAGTTAAATAAGTTAAAAGACTAGGATGCATCTGAGAAGTCTTTTGCCTAGGTGAAGACTGCTTTCCCTGTATTTGTGCTTTCCCCAGGTAAAGACTGCTTTCCCTGTATTTGTGCTAGGGACATCATCTCCTTAGTTGCTCTCACCTGTGATTACCAAGTTCCTCCTGATCCCTGACTGTTGATCAGCTAGTTGGTTTCTCAATCACTTACCTGCTTTGTTTTCTATTAATTACCAAAAGATACATAAAGTCCCACCCCCCAGGTATTAAATTACTTCCATTTCATTCTTCATATTTTCAGACAACACCCTGCTCCTGTGCTTGGAAGACAGGCGTGCCAGGCTTGGCAGAGTCCTGCAGCCCCAGCCATCTCTCTCCACGGTCCTCGGGGTGTTGGTGTCATTCTCAGTCTTGTTGCCCACTTTGAGCAGTTCTGGGCCAAATACCCACATCCCATGAAATCCAGTGCAAGCAAGAATGTCTTCTTCTGTAGCACTTTCTCCTTTTGTCTTGGTTCTTTTATTTTTGTTTTCAAAGAAATAAATTGGTGCCCTGGCAACTCCAACAGCGACGCTTCTGACGGAGGCATTTACCATGCAGAAAATGTAGCTATAGATGTAGCCAGGCTCCAGGAAGGCTTCTGAAGAAGTGAATGTCTTGTATTTTGGGACCTCATTTATAACTTGTGTTTGTTAAGTTTTTTTTTTTTTGAGACAGAGTCTTGCTCTGTCACCCAGGCTGGAGTGCAGTGACACAACCTCCTGCCCTAGATGGATTGCATCTTGCTGGGTGAGTTACTTCACTGAGACTGTTCTTTATTTTGTTTTTTGATTGTGACTGTCAAAGGTCAGCCCTGGTTATTTATCTATAACTACAGCATGAGCATAACAATATATTATGAGTCTATTTCAAAATTCAAATGAGACGAAGGACCCTAGTTTAGTGTTTCATACACAATACTCACTGTTGTTATTTTATTATAGAATTGATAATTGCCTGGATGGAAGGGGAGAGTTGTAAGTTACTCAAGATAGAAATAGGAAAGGAGAGCTTAAACCAAAAACGAAAAATCTTCTATATCTAATTACATATTTTTCATGGGAAAAAAAGGTTTCATTCGTACTATGAGATTGTCCCCTAATTTTCCTGCCTCTACAACTTCACAAATCATGCTTTCTGTAGTTCTTATTTATGGCAATCAAATACCAAGCTAAACCAATAGCCAAGACCTAAAGTATTTAAATGAACACGGGTAACTTGGTTGAGGTCCGGTAAGGCTGTAAGAGAGAAAGCTTCAGAAGCGAGACTATAAACTCAAAATAGTGTGATTCAAAATGGCCCTTTAGTCTTCAGGAGATGAAAGACTACAACTCCCAGCACTTTGGGAGGCCGAGGCGGGTGGATCATGCTGTGAAGAGCAGAGCACAACTTCCATTCATCAGCTGTGTGACCGACAGGTAGCACACCATGAGAATCTCCATGAGGTTTGGCAAAGCTGATCAATTTAATAATATATTTCATTGTTTTGAAACTCAATATTACATAATTAAATTCTGGTTTCTGAGAAGCTCATCCTCTGAAAATTACCTGTGATGTTGTGGGTTCAGTTTTATGCCAAGGTTCTACTGGCAACGAAACATTATTCTGTAGTTCCTTTAAGGAGAGAGAAGCTGGAGGAGATGGGAAGAGGAGGAAGCAGGAAGGAAGGGCTGGGAGGATGGACAGTGCTTTCACTTAGCCTATCTGGTCTTTCTCTTCAAGGAGCTTGTTATCAAAGGCACAGCTGCCCAGATCTTGCTGTGGCATGTCATTTAGCATTTCCCTTTGGCTTTAACCGCCCCCCCTGCAACCCCCCTAACTAGCCCCTTGCCCCTCCTGACCCTGGCAAAACTCATCCCCAGAGATAATAAGCCGTGCAGTAGGAAAACATAAGACAGGGAAATTATTATTATTTTTAAGATAGTCTGTTTCTGTCACCCAGGCTGGGGTGCAGTGGCACAATCTCAGCTCACTGCAACCTCTGCCTCCCAGGTTCAAGCAATTCTGCCTCAGCCTCCCAAGTAGCTGTGATTACTGGCATGTTCCACCACGCCTGGTTAAACTTTTTTTTTTGCATTTTTACTAGAGACAGTGTTTCCCCATGTTGGCCAGGCTGGTCTCAAACTCCTGACCTCAAGTGATCCGCCTGCCTTGGCCTCCCAAAGTGCTGGGATTACAGGCGTGAGCCACTGTGCCTGGCTCAAGTCAGGGAAATGACATCCATCATTTAAACTTCTCCTTTATGCTTCTCTTAGGACAGTGGCAAAGGAATAGGTTGGAGCAGGGGGAATCACCTCATCAGTGCTCATCACTATCCTGAAACTCGGCTGGCCAAGACTGGCTGAATTAGAAAAGAAAATTAACTCACTATGTTAAATACCAGAGGCATACATTGTTGTGTAATGTTTCTTACGTGATCCAGTCCAAATACCAGCAGAATGCTCAGGACTTCAGACTGGGTCTAGAAGTGGCTACTGAACAAAATGCTTAGTGGGCTCTTTCTTTACCATAATCCTGGGGATTCCCTTCAGCATTGCGGCAGTTTCTATTCCTGGAGCCATACTGTGGTGGTGACTCCCAGTGACTTCCTGCCCCTAGTGCAGATGACACCTATGACTTGCTTCAAACCAGCAGAATATGGAACAAGTGATGGGACATCACTCCATCTTAGCAGATTCAAGAGAAAAACTCGCCCTTGCTGGCTTTCAAGAAATAAGCTGCCACGTTGTGAGTGGACTATGGAGAAGGTCTCATGGTGAAACCCACATGGCCTCTGGGACCTGAATGTGGCCTCCAGCTGACAGCCAGCAAAAGCTGTGCCCTCGGTCCTACAACTCCAAGGAACTCCAAGAATTCTGCCAAATAGCTTTCGTGAGGACCCCAGGCCTCAGAATAGACAGTTTCTGCAGTCCAAACCAGAGAACCCAGCTCAGCTGACCCAGAGAATCGGAAGATAATACTTGAGAGTTGTTTTAAGCCACTAAATGTATGCTCATTTGTTATACAGCAGAGAAAAGAGACAAGTAACATTCTTCCATGGTTTACTTGCTCATTTAGTTACTACCTCATCCTCCTGAGTGAGTAGCGAGGACTGCAGCCACCACACCTGGCTAACTATTTTTGTAGACATAGGGTCTCCGTATGTTGCTTAGGCTGGGCTCAAGCAATCCTCCTGCCTCTGATTGCTCATTGGGCGAAATACTCCTCTAATAGCTACTTGAGAAAAAGGGCGCTGGGAGTAGATTTTTCTGAAATGTTTGGCATTGTCATTATTCTTATCACACTTCTCCATTGTAATCTAGCCTCCAGTATTACTGTTTCATTTTTGTTTTTTTGATAACTTTCACTTATTTTTTTCCTTTTAAGAGACAGTTTCACTCTGCTGCTGAGGCTGGAGTGCACTGTCATGATCTTGGCTCACTGTAAACTCCAGCTCCCAGGTTTAAGTGATTCTCATGCCTCAGCCTCCTGAGTAGCTGGGATTACAGATGCGTGCCACCAGCCCAGCTAATTTTTGTATTTTTAGTAGAGATGGGGTTTCACCAGGTTGACAAGGCTAGTCTTGAACTCCTGACCTCAGGTGATCCACCTGCCTAGGATTCCCAAAGTGCTGGGATTACAGGCCTAAGCCACTTAATACTAAGCCCAGTATTACTGTTGAGAAGTCTGATACCATTTGGGTTTTGGATTATTTGCATTTTTTTTTCCTGTGAAAGCTTTTGGTATCCTCTTTATGACTCTAATAACCTTTTTACTATTATGATGAAGTGCACTGGTGAGTCTATACATTCATTTTGCTAACCCTTTTGATCTGGGAGTCCTTCAGTTCTGGGAGAGAAAATATTGGGTTGAAGGCTGAGGATTGTTTCTATGATAATTTCTTCCCTTCTGGTTTCTTCTGTCTTATTGGAATTCCCATTATGTAGGTGTTAGGTCTCCTGGACTGAGCCTCTAACCTTTGAAACTTTTTCCTCTTGTTTTTCTACTTTTCACAACCTTATTTTAGATAAAATTATATTATTTAAAACTTCTATTGAGGCAAATGGCATACAATAAACTGTACATGTCAAAGTGTAACGCTTACTGTATGTTAGTACAAAAAAAGCTGCTATGAGCATTTATGCATGGATCTTTATATAGACATATACTGCATTTCTCTTGGGTAAATATTTAGAAATAGAATGTCTTGATCAAAGGGCAGGTACAAGTCTAACTTTTTAAGAAACTACCCCAAATTGTTTTCCAAGGGCGTGGTACTGTCACACATTCCTACCAGCAGTGTATGAGGCTTCCAAATGTTCCACATCCTCGCCAACATTTGGTATGGTCAGTTTTTTTTTTTTTTTTTAAGACAGAGTATCATTCTGTTACCCAGGCTAGAGTCCAATGGTGCAATCTTGGCTCACTGTAACCTCCATTTCCTGGGATCAAGTAATTCTCATGCCTCAGCCTCCCAAGTAGCTGGGATTACAGTCACCCAGCACTATGCCTGATACTTTTTTTGTATTTTTAGTAGAATTGGGGTTTCACCATGATGCCCAGGCTGGTCTTGAACTCCTGACCTCAAGTGATCCACCTGCCTCAGCCTCCCAAAGTGTTGTGATTACAGGCGTGAGCCACTGTGCCCAGTCCATTTTTTTTCCCCTTTGGGACAGGCTCTTGTTCTGTCTTGCAGGCTGGAGTGTAGTGGTGCAATCACAGCTTACTACAGCCTCGACCTCCTGGGCTCAAGCAATCCTCCCACCTCAGCCTCCCGAGTGAGTAGCTAGGATACAGGCCACCACAACTGGCTAACTTTCTTTTCTTTTCTTTTTTCTTTGTAGACACAGGGTCTCCCTATGTCACCCAGGCTGGGCTCAAGCGATTTTCCTGCCTCTGCCTGCCAAAGCGTTAGGATTACAGGCATGAGTCACTGTGCCCAGCTAGTCAATCTAATAGCTACATAGTGGTATTCACTGTGGTTTAAATTTCCATTTCCCTAATGGGTGTGATGTACGCATATTTACATGTGCTTATCAGCCATATATTTTCTTGGGTGAAATCTGTGTTCAAATCTTTCAGTCATTTTTTAAAAGTGTTATTTTCTCATTGAGTTTTGAGTTTTAATATTCCATACACAAATCCTTTTATCAAATAGATAACTTGCAAATATTTTCTCCCACTCTGTAGCTTATTTCTGAATATTTGGAGTGTTTCCAGATGTCTTTCAGTGTTGATTTCTAATTTAATCCCATTGTGGTGAGAGAACATATTTTGTCTAATTTGAGCCCTTACAAATTTATTAAGATATCTTGTGACTCACGATATGGTCTATTTCAGCAAATGTTCTGTGTACATTTGAAAAGAATGTGTAATCTGCTGTTGTTGGGTGGAGTCAGTCGAATTGTAGCACTGTTTAATCTTCTAAATCCTTACTGATTTTTAGGCTACTTGTTCTGAGAGGGGTTGAAAAAATTCTGACTGTATTTATGGATTTTCTATTTTCCCCTGCAATTTTATCTTTTTTTTTTTTTAATGTACGTTGATGCTCTGTTATTATATGGTTAAACAACCAGAATTGCTATGCCCTGTTCATGAAATGACCCCTCTGTCATTATGAAACAACCCTCTTTCATATGCTTGGTACTACTCTTTGCTCCAGTTCTACTTTGATATTGATACACCACTCCAACCTTTTTTTTTTTTTGAGATGGAGTTTCTGGAGTGCAATGGCATGATCTCAGCTCACTGCAACCTCTGCCTTCTGGGTTCGAGCAATTCTCCTGCCTCAGCCTCCCGAGTAGCTGGGACTACAGGCACGTGCTACCATGCCCAGCTAATTTCTGTATTTTTAGTAGAGACGGGGTTTCACCTTGTTGACCAGGATGGTCTTGATCTCTTGACCTCGTGATCCACTCGCCTTGGCCTCCCAAAGTGCTGGGATTATAGGCGTGAGCCACTGCGCCCGGCCCCAACTTTCTTTTGATTAGTATTAACACTTTTCCATCTTTTTACCTTTAACCTACTTATGTCTTTATATTTAAAATGGGTTTCTTGTTGACAATAATAGCTCTTGCATTTTTAGCCAATCTGACATTCTTTGCACTTTAATTAGTGAATTGAGAACATTTGTATCTAGTGTATCGATATGGTTGAGTTTAAATCTACTATTTTGTTATTCTTTTTCTTATTGTCCTATCTGTTCTTTGATCCTTTCCCCCTTTTCTGCTTTCTTTGGATTATTACTATTATTTTGGAGACGAAGTCTCACCCTGTTACCAGGCTGAAGTGCAGTGCGCTATCTCGGCTCACTGCAACCTCCGCCTCCTGGGTCCAAGCGATTCTCCTGCCTCAGCCTCCCAAGTACTACAGGTGCATGCCAAGATGCCCAGCTAATTTTTTGTATTTTTAGTAGAGACAGGGTTTCCCCATGTTGGCCAGGATGGTCTTGATCTCTTGACCTGGTGATCCGCCTGCCTCGGCCTCCCAAAGTACTGGGATTACAGGTATGAGCCGCCACACCCAGCCTGGATTATTTTTAATGATTTCATTTTATCTACTTTGTTAACTATAGCAAATTAATGAATTTGAATTAATGAAATGTGACCTTATGTTTACAGCACAGTGCTGTGTTGCTTAAATCTGCACAGCATGTTATTATCCTGAGTACTGCAGCTGACTGTAACAGAACGGTATTTATACACCTAAACATACAACAGAAAGGGTACAGTAAAAAATACAGTAGTATAATCTGATGGAACTGCTGTTGTATACATGGTTTGTTTTTGACCAAAACGTCATTGTGCGGTGCATGGCTGGACACACATTTCACTTCGCACAGTCTGCCTTCACAGTAATTACACTATTGCATCACGTCCAGTTCCACTACTTCACATGGAGTCTAAGAATACTTCTATTTCTCTCCTCTTAGACTTCGTGCTACTGTTGCCATCCATCTATATGTGTTATGGATGCTATACTACATTTCTACTTTTGCTTTATACAGTAATCACTGTATACAGTAATATCTTTTAAGATAAACAGTAAGAACGAATCTTTCTATCCATGTGGTTACTATTTTTGGTGTTCTTCATTCCTGTGAGTAGATTCAGATTTCTAACTGGTATCATTTTCTTTTTGCCAGCAGGACTTTCTGTAACATGTTTTATACTTCAGGTTAGCTAGTGACGAATTTTCTCAGCTTTTGCTTCTCTAAAATAGCCTTTATTTCAGCTTTGTTTTTGAAAGAGATTTTAACTAGGTAAAGAATTCTAGGCTGTGAATTTTCTTTCACTGCTTTAAAAATATTGACCCACCATCTTCTAGTTTGTGTTGTTTCTAACAAGAAATCAGCAGCCAATTTATCTTTGTTCCTGTCTCCATAATGTGTCATTTATCCTGTTTTTAAAATGATTTTCTCATTTTTGAATGTATGAGTTTATAGTTTCTACCAAATTTGAAAATGTTTTTCCATTATTTCTTTAAATATTTTTCAGTTCCTTTTTTCCACTCCTGTGGGACTCTAGTTTTCTCTATTTTCGGCTACTTAAAATCATCCCAAAGCTCTATGTTGCTCGGTTTATTCTTTTCAGCCTTTTTCTGTTTCATTTCAGAGAGTTTCTACTGCATGTCTTTTCTTTTGCAAGGTCTAATCTGCATTAATCAAGAGTACTTGTAGCATTTCAGGCACTGCAGTTTTCATCTCTTCAGTTTGATTTATGTCTTTGTTACAGCTTCTATGTTTCTCTTTGATATGTTAAATCTTTCTTCTAGTTTCTTAAACATATAAACTCCAGTCACAACAACTATTTTAATGTCCATGTCTATGAATTCTATCATCTGTTTAATGGGTTAGTTTTGATGGACTTTTCTCATTTTAGGTGGTATTTTCCTGCATCTTTGCATGCCTGCTAATTTCAGATTAGATGTCCAGCAAGACCCTTAGTATTCTAACCAGTGCCCCTGCATTGGGAGGTTTTCACTCTAACTGTTGGAAACAGGCATCTCTTCTTAGCTACTGTGTGGGAGGCAGGCACTGTTCCTCTGATTCTTTTGGGTGATCCTTTGCCTGGTGCTGGGTAGTTTTCTCATACACATGCTTTGATCAGTATGCATTTTCATACTCAAGGAGGACTCAGTACATCTGCAAAGCTCTCTCTCCCTATACAGTTCTCTCCTCTCCAATCCTCCACCTCTGCAAACCAGCTGCCTTGGTTTCCCTAGATGTATCCCAGCTCTATGTCTTCAACTAAAGGAGAGGGTTGAACTCTTTCTCCTGGGTTCCTTCTCCCTACACAGCCCAGAAACTTTTTCTAGATAAGGACAATTATAGGACTCACTTTGTTCCCAATTTTTCAGGGACCACTGTTTTTTGCTGCCTAGTGTCCAATGCCCTGAGTGATGTATTTTTCATATACTTTGTCCAGTTTTTAACTTGTTTCAAGTGGGAGGGTAAATCTAGACCCTGTTACTCTATCTTCTCTAGAATGTAGTATGCTTTTAACATAACATAATATATCAATGGGTGAGATAATATTCTGTCCTTTTTTTTTTTTTTTTTTTTTTTGGAGACAGGGTATTACTCTGTAATCCAGGCTGGAGTGTGGAGGCACAATTTCCACTCATTGCATCTCCATCTCCTGGGTTCAAGCGATTCTCCTGCCTCAGCCTCCTGAGAAGCTGGGATTACAGGCATGTGCTGCCATCCCGGCTAATTTTTGTATTTTTGGTAGAAGTGGGGTTTCGCCATGTTGCTCATGCTAGTGTCGAACTCCTGGGCTCATGAGATCTGCTGCCTCGGCCTCTCAAAGTGCTGGGATTACAGGCATGAACCACCATACCCAGCCATATTGTGTACTTTTAACATTATGTATCAATGGGTAAGATAGTATTGCCTTATAAATATAAGAGTGAATTTTATAGGCTATGAAGATTTTTCAGGTTATTATTCAACTCCATGTAACTACAGAGTAATGTTATAGGAGGCATTATATGATTACCTGTAATGACAGAATTTGATTTTCAGCTACGTAGTCCAAGCATAAAATTAATAAAGTCCATTGATACAGTACAATGAGCTTAAAATGAAATTGCTTTCTTAAACCTAGAGCCAAAATTTCATTCATTTACTAATCTGTAAAATAAGCAGAAAAAATACTTTTTTTTGGTATAAAAAAGTTTGTAGTCTTTAAAAGAAGCCATAAAAATTCTGTACTTATAATGTAGCTTAATATTTACAATGTTTTACAAGAAAGTTATCTGTAGAAAAGAAAATAAGGCAACACACATTTTCTGTTTAGGTTTATAAACTGAGCAACAACAATAATAATAATAATAAAGAGGATTCTTTAGTTGCTGCTCCATTCTCTGCCTTTTCCAAACAAAACAAGCCTGTTTTCTCTGAACTTTTAATTTCTGGGCAAGCCAGCTCCTTCCTTCCTTGTTTTGCTACTGACATGAGCAGCCAGAACCATCTGAAGTTCAACGTGCTTCCCTCTGCTGCCCTCTCGGTGACCTTGGTGAATGAAAGCTTCCCATGATGCACATTCTCAAATAAGTATGTGGTTCAGGCATCTGACAAGCGCCTGAGCAATTCTCTTGCATGTTGAAGTAGAATGATACGATCAGCCGATTAGTGATTTTTCTCACAGAAATCAAGCCAATAAAGCCTCATTGTAAAAGCACATAAAACACAAATTATCAGTGTAGATGCACTTTATAACAGAAAACCATTCTGCAGCACCTCTCATTTCCCAGCTTATTAGACTGGTATCCAATTTTGACCAAATTTCACTTTCACTTCTCCCTCTTTCTTTCCCCATCCCCCCTACAACCATTGTATCAATTGTGATGTAATTTTCTGTAAACCTAAAGTAAGTTGGTGCTTACATAAAAGTTTAACTTCAAGCACATAGAACTACTAGACTTGGTAGGATTACAAATAACATTTACTTCATTTGCTGCTGTATTTTCGAGTTGATGCAAAGTGACTGGATCGGGGCTTAGAACTTCCTGAATTAATGGACTGGCTGGCAGCTTTCAAACTAGTCGCTTCTCCTCCCTGTAGGCAGAGGGGATTTCCATGGGGAAAGAAAGAGGGTTGACCATCTGCTTAAGGGAATGGTACTCCTGGCCCTTTTCATCTCATTCCCACCAGTACTTGGGGATACTGGGAAAAGAGTTCCCAATGAGGAAGAGATTAGGGATTCCTGAGACGGTTTTGTATGTTTATTTTATTACCCAAACATATAATTACACAAAACTCTTTTCTTCTAGATCAGGGCTTGGCAAACAAAGACCCACATGCCAAATCCGCCCAGCTGCTTATTTTTATGAAGTTTTAGTGGTACAGAGCCACAGAGTCATTCGTTATATATTGTGTATGGCTGCTTTTGAGCTATAACGGCAGAGTTGAGTAGTTAGAACAGAGACTGCGTGGTCTGCAAGTCCTGAAATATCTACTACCTATTCCATTAAAAAAGTGTTTGTTGACCTCTGTTCTCAAAGACAACGTCACAAAAGGCTTTACTAAAAACCAAAAGACATGAAGAACTTGAGAAGAGTGTGGGTATTTCACAACTTTACCTAAAGACACTGAAAACTAAACAGTCCAGGGCAGATGTCAACTGAAAGAGAGCGGCTGGTTGGCGATGGTGTTCGAATCTAGATTAGTGGTTCAACAATACATACATTTTCCAAGAGTGAAAGGTCAGATATCAACCTGGTGTGGTTTTAATATTTTCGGGGACGGCTAAGGGACAGCAACTCTCAGGATGAAAGATTTAAACATAAAAGATAGTACTTTAGAGTATTTTCACTTAGAATCCATGTTGTAGATTACTGTTTGCCAAATATAATTTATGAAACCTAATTTGTAGATCCTAAATAGAAGTTATATGTGGAATCTAGTTCTCCATGATCAGAAAAACACCTGAGTTCTTGGAGACGTGATGTATCTTGTACCAAAGGGCACGCATAACCGTGTGGTCCTCTTGGGCCAGAGGTGGTATGTGTCAATTGAAACTTAAAAAAAAAAAAGACACTTTGCTGATGAAGAGTCAACACAGGTCCTCTGTGTCAACATAAGAGCAGCAGGTACTCATCAACGTCTAAGAGGTAGTGTATTACTGTGTGCTGACATAGAAAAAAAACAGCTTCTGTGGCATGTTTGGTGTCTCAGTGGGACTTGTTGAGGGATCTATCATCTGAGAATGCTGAAATAGTGGCTGGGGTGATAAGAGTTCTTGCACCTGGCCCTCTGTCACATAGAGTTGTCTGGCAAATAGCCCCAAAAGCACCACTGAGCTCTGAGATGCAGGTCACCACAGAGATCCTACCAGGGAAGTGATCTCTGGACAGCCTGGTAAACAGAACCAAGGACACCTGATGCTAACTACGGGAACGCCGAGGCAAGCTGGAAGAGGGAGCATTGTCACAGCAACATGGTTTAGCTAAGAATGTAATGGGAGCACCTTCTTGCGATGAGAGTCAAAGTTGTATATCCAGCAGGGAGGACTTCGATAAGAAAATAACACAATCAGGAATTTGGTCAAGGGTGAGGAGGGGTAAAGAGAAAAAGCACAGAGAATCCATTGTTTGGATTCTGTTTTTAGTTTTTGCCATGATCAGCTGGCAACCAGAGATCCTCTGGCCCACTGAACCATCAAGGGTGTAACTCACTTGTTTTTGACAATATCTTACCCTTCCTGGCTGTACCACCTGGAGGATTATGGGGCTTCCTATGAGGAAGAGGGAGAGAGAGAAAGAGAGAGAAAGAAAAGATAGTTTTGGGCCTTATGACTGTGGTCACTTTGGAATAAAGCCATAGCTAAAAAAACATGAGGCTGAGGTGGCTGAACTTATGATATAAAATAAGTACTGACTGCATTCCATCCCTCTTGCCCCCTGGACCTGCCTTCCCCAGGCTCCTAGTCTGAATTCCTCGTCTTTCACCAAGACTGCCCCAAATTATGATTGATGTAAGGACTGCAATAAAACGATTCCATAGTTTTAGCCCTTTCCAAAAATGTAACGAAATCAGGCAAACTGGCACTCATCCACAGAAAAGGAATCAAAGCAAGACCCCATGATCAATGCTTCCTAGAAATTGAGCCGGGTTCAAAAGAAACTGGGCTGTGGACCAGTACTACTACTCTTTTTAGGGATATTGATGAGTCCTCCAATGAATGTGTCATTGCTGACTGTGCAGAGTGTCGGGAAAATGGTAAAGTTTGTGCCTACTGAAGAAAGCTCTTAAATTTACTAGCTTTCAAATACTCTCAAGTTTAACTGTCTTAAGTTGTTAAGTCAAAGATTTTTAAGTTAAAAAATGTACGAGATTCCTATCAAGCTTAAGAAGTTTCAATTAAATTTGCTTTTGAAAAGTAATTGGGCTATGTATACTCAGAATATTTAGAGTCTCCTGAGATTAGTGGATGGAAACATTAAAAGCCTGAAAAAGTACTGAAAGAAAAAGAACGAAGGCCAGAGAGTGGGCTGGGAAGCATATGGGCGTTGTAACTGACCCCTGGGTTCAAGCAGAATCTGACCCGCAGCAGCTACTTGGAGCCATGAGGAAATGCCTCAGGATTCGAAAGATCTGATGTGGTTATTAACCACGTCCAAGAACAAAAAGTGAAAAACGATACTGGAAAATCCTGAGGTGTCTCCATCTCCATCTTTGATAAGATCTTGGCTCAAGTTCCTCTTAATGGGTCACCGGGCAAAAGGCTTCAGACCCGCAAAATCACAATGTGGCTTTTCCACTGCGGTGTGGTCAGGCGGCCATGCCCCTGTTGCTACAGATAGGACCGGCAGAAACTTTTCTTTGTCATCTTTAGATTTAATCAAAACACACTACTGTGATCAGATCTGCATTCTAGCTGTGACTTTGGTTTGTTTACTCAGAAGTCTCCTCTGTGGCCAATGGCGGGAATCAAAATTGTGTTATCTGTTTGGCATTACTCATCTCTTTTATGTAGCCGAGCCTGAGAATAAATTTGTTATTCAAATGTTACTTTCAAGTCCTCTTGCTTCTCCCTCAGAGCCTCACTAAAAATCACAAAGGTGCAATCAAGAATAAGCATCTTCTGTTTACATGCACCAGAAGTCCACACATATTGAGACACATCAGAGTTCATTTGGCTGGTGTCCCCATGACATCGGCAGGGGAAAAAGAAAGAACTGATGGCAATGCTAAGCTGGCAGGCTGCCACCATGTTTCAATTCCTGGAGAAGAATGAACCATACAGCCAGCCAGGGTCACTGGGGTGGAGACATTTCACTCTCTGAGTAGAGGAGATACACATTTGTATACATGGTTACCTATCTACATTTATGTTTAACACAATCTTATTTCTGGCACCTATTACTCCTGAATGTAACACAAATTGTGCTTTAAAAAAATAATTAGCTGGCCACAATAGCTCATGCCTGTAATTCCAGCACTTTGGGAGGCCGAAGAGGGCGGATCACTTCAGGAGAGGAACTCGAGACCAGCCCGGCCAACATGGTGAAACCCTGTCTCTACTAAAAATATGGAAGTTAGCTGGGTGTGGTGGCGCACGCTTGGAATTCCAGCTACATGGGAGGCTGACACAGGTGAATTGCTTGAACACCAGAGGTGGAAGCTGCAGTGGGCTAAGACCATGCCACTGCACTCCAGTCTGGGTGACAGAACTAGACTTTGTCTCAAAAAAAAAAAAAAAAAAAGATTAAATAACTGGGATGTTTTTAACTAGTCCAACTAATATAACCTGATTTTATAATAAAGAAATTGACACATTTTTAACACTTACTAATATGGACCACAGAGACCTACATAGTGCTTTAATGAGCTGAAGGTGAAAGGAAAACGATGAGTAGCTCTAGAAATTTTCTGGGAATAAGATGAGCGCTTACCTTGACAAGATCCAGGCTAGGGTTCCCTAAAGCATCAGAGAAAAAACGGCTCTTTGGAAGAACCAACAACAGACGATGGACATTTTTCCTGTGGTTCTTTCAAAGCCAAACATTGTTTTTAAAAGCCCAAAGCTATTTAACCTTTGTGAGTATGGAAACTGCTTTTGGCGAAGGAAATTAATTCCCATGGTAGCAGAATCCTATCAACATGAAAATACATAATGAGAAGGAGCTACTGTACATCTAGTTATGCTACTAAATAACTCTGCATATTGTGAACTCCAACATACGCCTACAATTAAAAGAACTGAAGAGCAGTTTTTGTCTGTGAGAGACATTTAGTTCTTCTGCTCTACAGACCAGATATGGTCTGAGCAGCGGCCCTGGGGTCTGGCCTCATCAGCACGCCTGGCCTGGTCTTGCGGCCGTGGTGCCCACCCCATTGGTGCAGGTGGGTCTGCCCCTGCCCTATGCACAGGACAGGTGGGTGACAGCCACCCCCTGGGTGCACACAGGGTTGGATTAGAACGGGGCACACGAGGCCAACAGAACCTGGCGGGAGATTCCTGAATACTGCTGTGCAGATGATGAAAGAGAAAAGGTTCCTCTTCCTCTGGACAGGGAGTTGTGAGTGTGAAGCAGATCACTCTGTGAACAGAGTGCATCACTCCCAGGGATGCAAGGCTGCGGAATGGAGCACAAATGCCAGAAGCCTAGATCCAGCTGTGGCTAAAGCCAGATCTAACCTAGCACTTATCTGGGTCAATCCATCTGCTCTCTTTGAATAAGCTTGAGTTGAGTTTGTCTTCCTTGTAGCCACAACCACAAGACAGCCCTGAAAACAGCGAGCATAATGCCCCATTGGCTGGAGAAGAGGAAGAGGCCTGGAGAGCAGTGAGAGGTAGCCTACGGCAGGGGAGTCAGAGCAGCCTCAGTCCCTGCCAGGCCCTCCCTTTGGGTAGGGAAGATGGTCAGCACGGCTATGCTCGCCTACTCACATGAAAAACGCCCCCTTTGCTAATATGCCCGCAGCTGTTAGACTGGAGTGGCAGTCCAGATACTCCTAAATTTAATGCCATCACCAGACACAAAACTAGAGATGTGCAGAAGGTCATTTAAGAATAGTGGCCGGGCACTGGTGTCGCATGCCTGTAATCCCAGCTACTTGGGAGGCTGAGGTAGGAGAATCACTTGAACCCGGGAGGCAGAGGTTGTGTTGAGCTGAGATTACACCATTATAATTCAGTCTGGGCAACAAGAGCAAAGCTCCGTCCCCTCCCCACAAAAAAGAACATAAAAAAGGAATAGTGGCTAGGCGTGGTGGCTCAAGCTTGTAATCCCAGCACTTTGAGAAGCTGAGATGGGATCACCTGAGGTCAAGAGTTTGAGACCACCCTGACCAACATGGTAAAACCCCGTCTCTACTAAAAATACACAAAAAAATTAGCTGGGTGTGGTGGGAGTCCCAGCTACTCTGGGAGGCTGGGGCAGGAGAATTGTTTGATCCCAGGAGGCAGAGGTTGCAGTGAGCCAAGATCACACCACTGCACTCTAGCCTGGGCAACAGAGGGAGACTCCGTCTCAAAAAAAAAAAAAAAAAAAAAAAAGAATAGTAATACACACTTGCTACCTTGAAAAGTTTTAAGCTATGAGTTGGTTTAACGTTTTAAGAGTTTTATGGGGAACAATACTGACTATTAAACCAATCTTCAGTAAGTTATAGGACAATTATTTCTAACAAGTTAAAAATAATTTAACACTCCAGTCAGTCTAACAAGACAGGAGGCATAAAAAAAACCAATAAAAATAATTTAACACTGGCTGGGTGCGGTGGCTCACACCTGTAATCCCAACACTTTGGGAAGCTGAGGCGGGTGGATCACAAGGTCAGGAGTTTAAGACCAGCCTGGCCAAGATGCTGAAACCCTCTCGTTACTAAAAATAAAAACAATTAGCTGGGTGTGATGGCAGGAGCCTGTAATCCTAGCTACTTGGGAGGCTGAGGCAGGAGAATCACTTGAAACCAGGGAGGCAGAGGTTGCAATGAGCTGAGGTAACACCACTGCACTCCAGCCTGGGCAACAGAGTGAGACGGTCTCAAAAAAGAAGAAAATAATAATAATTTAACACTTCAAGAATATTTACCAGGAATTAAAAATGGCAGAAAAAGGAAAACATTTTAGATTTATGACATACACAATACATTTCTTTGGAAGCAAGCTCTATAAGTGAAATCAGAGATTTTAAAGAGACAACTCTTCAAATGGACTGTTTTTGCCAAGTATTGGCCTATTTTCATGCTTTCATTTTCCAGAACTTTAAAATAGCATATTTTAAAAGACAATTTGATTTTGCATTTTGAGACGTCTCCATCTATGAGTTCATCCAGGAGTGGCCCGGTCCCTGTGGAGAGATTCATGACAAAGATACACTGGATGCCTTTTAAAATTCGAAGCAGCACGTACCGAAAATAAGCACTTCCACAAATGCTCATAACTTCCCGCAGCAACTATATTATACTGTGCTTTATTCAAATATGGAAAAACCCTGAAACGCAAATTTGCATGTTTGATTTTAAAAGTATATTTTCAAACACGTCATTAACTTCCAATGTGAGGCCAGTTACTTCTTCCTATCCTATTCTTGACATTTGGATGTTTAATGATTTAATTATTGCATTCCCTTAACTGTCTAAATCTATTTGCATAAGCTTGCAACAGAATCAGATGGAAGGCTTCATGAAGTTGTCAATATTATTTTTGGCTAGCTGAATGGAAAAGAAACATGCTATGCTAAGCTAATCGCATACAATTTTGAACAGGGAAATAAGCAAACTGCCCTTACATCTGCATAAGACATATTTGTTGGTGAAGAAAGAAAAGAAAGATGGGCGGTTAACTAGATTACTCATCATACAAAGTATTCAGCCTTTTCCCTGTGCTATGCTGCACAATGTCAATTCATCATGTTTGAAAGCTCAAAGAACAAAGACCGTTTAGATGACAAATGAGGCCATAAATGAAGTTGAGATAGGAATAAAGATTCAAGAGGGAAAATCTTTGTTTCTTTTAAAATATATATCTATTGAGACTATACAAATGACCCGCAACTTGTTTTAAAATGTACAGTCTACCATTAAGTTTGACTTGACAACTACTTGATGATATCTCCCAAGACAACTTAGAGTATTGCAAAGTTGCCTGTTATTATTATAGGTGAGATTTATCACTACACAAAAAGCAGCCAGCAAACACATGCAAATGTATCTAATCTGGTCCTAAAAGGCTGGGGTGAGCATCAGGGAAGGTCACTTCTTTAGGCATCAAAGTTAACCCCAAAGACCAAAGCCAAATCACATGTGTTGAGAGAAGCGGATGTCCTCAAGAGCAACAGCTGTACGTATGGCTGTATCGTACCCTTCCATCCAAATTAAAGGCCATCCAGGAATGAAATCCAAAACTGGATAAATGTATAGCGGCAACTTCATTGCAGATTGCAGGTTTCACTTTATCTTTCACCAGAGCTTCAAGCAAATAATGAACTTGTTTTGAGTTTGATGTATTTTCATATCCCATATCCAAAGGGTTACTGTGCCTACTCATGACCTCAACACAGCCCTAATATGTAAGATGTGTCCTTCCTCTATCTCTTTCTTGGCTCTAGAATATAAGTAACTTGCGGGCAAAGACTTTGTCCCATTTATCCTTTTATTACTAGTGGCTAACAGAGTACCTGCATACATAAAAATTTGTGGAAGAGACACAAGAGCAAAGAGGAGAGAAAGGTCTTAATGATTAACTGTCCTTTGTAAATGATGGTGGATTGAACATGAACAGTTGACTGAGAGGCTGCTTAGAAATTCCTTCCAGGTAGAGGCCTTGACATGATCAGTTCTCCTTTTGAGGGTCCAAGGACCAGGATCTTTGAGAAGTAAGCTGTATTAACCCAACTTACAAGGGCCTGATTTATATCCTAAATGCCATTTTGTTCATTGATGAACAATGCCTGACTCTGTCATTTTGTGAAGCAGTCTGGTATGATGGAAAGAGTAATAGATTTGAAACAGAAAAATGTACAACCAAGCCACATCATTGGGGACTTAGTTTTCTCATTTTCATAATGTGAAGAACTAGATGATCTCTAGCATGGAGGTTTAAAGGAACACAGGGTTAGACTTTCTCTTTGGAAGACCTGGTTTTAATGACCCTTTGAGGGGCTAATGACTCCAGAAACTTTCATCAATAGTACAGATGTTTCGCATTGAACCTTAGACTCAATATGAACTGTGCAGCGGACATCTTCACTGTAAATTATAACAAATGCTTTAGATACATGTTAGTAACCAGATTCATTACTGTGTAGGAAAGAAAGAATGTAGCAGGCCTGACTTCGAGAATTTGGATTGTGGGAGGGTTTCAACTATTCTCCAACTGATAAGAGGGGCTCGCTGCACAAACAGAATGGTTTATGCTGAACATTTGCTTTTGTTCTTGGAATCTGAAATTTGCTACGTGACTATTGCCCAATAAAAACCTTGGGGATTGAGTCTCTAATGAGCGTTCCCTGCAGACAATATTTCAGGTGTCATCATGCTGGAGGAATTAAGTGTATCTTGTGTGACTCTATGGGGACAGTGCTCTGGAAGCCTGCGCCTGGGCTCCCCTGGACCTGAACCCACGTGCTGTTTCCTTTGCTAATTTTGCTTTGTATCCCTGTGCTGTAATAAATCATGGTCTTGGGGGCTCTCAACACAACTATCTTCCTCCTAAAATTGTTTCTAAGTTCTTTATTGCTTATCTAAATAAATGACAACCCCACTCACTTGGGGAACAAGTCAGAAATTTAAGAGCCATTTTTGAATTCTCCCTTCCCCTCTCCTGTGCACTGAGTTTAGTTCATTCGAGTTCTGTGATCGCTCTCATTCCCATCTCCTGCCACTTGCCTACTGCCTTCTAAATCGGTTTTCATGGCTGTAATCTCTCCTCTTTCCGCCCCATCTTCCAGACTGCTGCCTGAGTGATCGCTCTGAAATGTTAACATAATTATGATATTGCTGTGCTTAAAATCCCTAGGCCCTGCAGAATAAAGTCCAGACTCCTAGGCTTGATGCTCAAGGCCTCAAAAGACCTGGGTCTTGCTTTCCTGCCCAGTGTCACAGCTCATTCCACATCTCCTGTCTCCTCCGCATGCAGTGGCCATGGTAAAGGCTTATGGCAATGTTCTCTCCTGCCTTCATGCTGCGAACCTGCGGCCTCCCTGTCCCTGGGCACCTTGTGAGCCTATTCTTGTCCTTCATGATATGACTTAGGTAACCCCATTCCTCGCCTGACTTCCCTATCCCTGCCAGTCCCCTGTGGCATCTGCTCCCTGGCTCCTAGAGCAGGGGGCTCCCCCTCTGTCCCAGACAATCAGCTTTTCAGCTGTCTCTATATTTAACTTGTGTGCTTCTCCAGCCTGTGAACTCCTCAAGTGCAAGGTCTAGGCCTATATTGTTGTTGTTTGTTTTTCTCATGGCCTAGTACCCAGTACTCCTCAATAAATACTAAGCGAGCGAATCAGAAATGAGGCATTTGTGCGGTTGCACAGTGATGTGTCCATTAAGCTAGAATGGGCTAATGAATCATCTCCGTTTGCCTGAGGATTGTATATGAAAAGGGAGAGGGTAGTCACTTCCAAGGGGATAACTCTAGCACCTGGACTCTCTTGGTGCCAAAAATAAAATCTCATTCTTCAGTGCTCCCTTTTCTAAATTCCACATGGTCCTATACCTTCTGGTGCCCCTATTCCAGCCCAAGGCAATACAATTAATTATTTAACAGAGTTGTTTACAACAGATTTTTCTGTGTTGCTTCCCACAAATTCAGTGCTGTTCATCTCAGAGATGTCCTCCTGCTGACCTTGGCCTGCACTGCCCTTCCCTTAAATCTCAATGTCCTTGTTCAAATCTCTATTGTACCTGCCCCGCCCCACATTACAGAAAGGATTTGAGTCTGGAACCAGGCAAAGCCAAAACCCATTGAAACCATCAACCCACTTGTAAATGAACCGGGTGACTCCCTAGTGCATGGTGTAACACACCCACCACCCTGTAACTGAGCAGCAGACTCCCCGTGCAGAGAGCATAGCCGCCCTCCACACTGTGGCTGGGAAATGCAGCATCATTTCACTTTCAAAACCACTCTGGGAAATGCGAGTCTCCAGGCAGCTTAATTAGCAAGAATATTTCATATCACAAAGAGTTTCAGGAAAAAATCTCATACGACAAAATGGGAAGAGCAGCACCTCAATACTTTGGGAAGGATCTGATGGCTTTTAGAGCATCTTACTCCTTGGGTAGTTCTCATTTCTCATGAAAAAGCAACTTTCAAATTGTATAATTCTGATAAAAAAAACAACAATCATGGTCACGTGTGGTGGGCTCACACCTGTAATTCTAGCACTTTAGGAGGCTGGGGTGAGCAGATCTCCAGAGGTCAGGAGTTCAAGACCAGCCTGGCCAACATGACAAAACCCCATCTCTACTAATACAAAAATTAGCTGGGCGTGGTGGCACAGGCAGGAAAATCACTTGAACCCAGGAGGCAGAGACTGCAGTGAGCCGAGATCATGCCACTGCACTCCAGCCTGGGCAACAGAACGAGACTCTATCTCAAAACAACAATAATAATAACCAGTTTAGAACTGTAGCACCCTGGAGCTAAAAGGGCCTGGAGAACATCATCCGACCTCAGGACGAAGGGAGCTGCTCTGTGGCCGGGGCAGGACTTTCAGCCCAGAGAGCCTGACTCCTTCAGTGCGCTTACCACTGCTCCATCCTGCCCCTCACTGAGGCGCTACCTTAACTCTGATTAAAATACAAACACACTTTCTTTAGAAGTTTTGTGGGCCAGGTGTGGTGGCTCACGCCTGTAATCCCAGCACACTGGAAGCTGACATGGACAATCACCTGAGGTCAGCAGTTTAAGACCAGCCTGGCCAATATGGTGAAAGCCCATCTCTATTACAAATACAAAAAAAATTAGCCTGGCGTGGTGGTACATGTCTGTAATATTAATGAGATGCTATCAAATAAGTTAAGATAGTCAAAAACAACCCTTGGTCCACAGCACAGGGGCTCTGACTGATGGGCACACATCCACAAGACTCACATGGCCAGGCCAGGCCAAGTCACTCAAGCAGGGGCAGGAGTCCTGGAAAAGGAGGGCTGCGTGGGCCTGCCTGAGCCACGGCTGTCCCTTCTCACAGAGGCAAATTACACAGACTCCCATAAATAACAGTCTTCACCACACAGCTCCTCCTCGGGGATTAAATGGGTTTCTGTAGGCTAATTGCCATCTTTCATACTGAAAATCTGCAAATGTGTATGGAATTCTTAATTCTGGCTGGCTGTCAGCCAGCAGGTCATCCTTCAAAGCAAGCAAAACAAACACATTTCTGGATAGTGTGCCCACAGCTTTCTGTAAGATCAGAAATACAGCCTCTACCAGGACAAAGGCCAAAAAGGGATGTGACAGAGCCAGAGCATCAGTGCTCTCACGCCACCTCCTCTACTCAGAGTCCCGGCAGGGCCCCAGCTGTCCCTGATCCACCCGGAGGGTCCCGCTATACTAGCTCCTCCTCTTTCTTATCTCTCTGTTGAAAAGCTATTTATATTTCATTAGAATGTCAGTGCAGTAAACCAGCTTAAGATCTTGGTAAGTAAGAAATGAGCAAGGCAAAAGGCAAAGCTCAAGCCCTCCGTGTGGAAATAAGCCACAGGTTCTCTGAACAGCAGTAAAAATAAGGCTTCCGGTCAGACATGGTGGCTCATGCCTGGAATCCCAGTACTTTGGGAGGTGGTGGCAGGCAGATCATGTGAGGTCAGGAGTTCAAGACTAGCCTGCCCAATATGGTAAAACTGTCTCTTCTAAAAACAAAAATTAGCTGGGAATGGTGGTGTGCACCTGTAATCCCAGCTACTCAGGAAGCTGAGGCAGGAGAATCCCTTGAACCCAGGAGGTGGAGGCTGCAGTGAGCTGAGATGGCGCCACTGCACTCCAGCCTGGGTGACAGAGTGAGACTCCATCACAAACAAACAAACAAAGGTTCTGCGTAGTGCTTTCCTCAAAGATAAGACTATTCTGTGGAATGTTCTGAGAAAGAAAAGGGAGAAATACTATCTTATTGTGTATGCACGTGTGTGTGGATTTTTGGTGGGGGGGTGGGGGAATCTAGGTCTCTTGGGGCTTTTTGTATTTTTGAGACAGGGTCTCACTCTGTTGTCCAGGCTGGAGTACAGTGGCTCAATCACAGCTCACTTCAGCCACCACCTCCTAGACACAAGCAATCTTCCCACCCCAGCCTCCTGAGTAGCTGGGACTACAGGTGTACCACCACGTCCAGTTAATTTTCCGGAGATGAGTTCTTGCTATGTTGCCCAGGCTGGTCTCAAACTCCTGGGGTGAAGCAATCCGCCTACCTTAGCCTCCCTAAGTGTGGGGATTACAGGTGCGAGCCACTGCGCTGAGCCAGTCTCTCAGGTATTTAAGCAGTTGAGGCACAACCACTGTTATATTTTGCCTCCAATTTTCTGTATGTCCATTCCAGAAAGGGGAGGTTGATTTCAGCAAAGAACATGAGCAGGTTTGCCGTAGAATGAAATAAAAATTAGATTGACAGAAATCAGGATCACGGAGAATACATACTGGATCAGAGTCAAGGTTCGGTTAGAAGGCAGGCATTGGGGCCAGCAAGCCCGCAATTACTAGAGCTGAGCTGTTCATTAGTTACAATCAGAGCAAACAACCAAGGACACTCAGCCCCAGCCCGAGGATATGCCTGGTTCATATGGAGAAGGCATTTTCATTCCCTGGGGGAGAAAAGCAAAAAACCCCAAAATACAAACAGAACAGACAATAACAACAAAAAAAGTAAAAAAACCCAAAATTTAGTGTCAGGACTGGAAGAAATTCGTTCCACAAATGAAACCTACTATGTGTCAAGTGCGAGGCCTGGCATTTAGGATGCAGAGATGGCTAAGATCTGTCCCTTCCCTCCCAAGTCGGACCACCTTGTGGGCAAACACGCAAGCACACAGGCTCGGGACTGCAGCTTTGCAGAGGTCCTGCTTGCAAGAGGAGCAACCCAGGAAACCCTTTCTGTGAGCTCTCCAGATGGGGTTGCGGGTGACAGAACAGCGCCCTGCTGTGTTGGTGAGGATCTTCCCCTACAGCACCAGTGGCCTTCAAAAGGTGACAAGAACATGATGTTACAGGACATGTCTCTGAAAGCAATTGCCACACCATATAAGTGCACAGCTCTAAGAGGTGCAGCTTGGTCTGGGTATAAAAACCAGACCATCGCCAGAGGAACCGACAGGCTGTGTTCTTCAGATGACTCTCCAGACACCATTGCCCAAGCGGGCCTTTCAGAAAAAGCCGGGTGGCTGATGGTTCCAAGTCCTATTCTCTGGCAGTGGCACGGAGCGAATCCACTCTGCCACGCCAGGGTGCACTCCCATGCCCAGCACTCCAGTCACGTGGCCAGCAGGGTCGACAATACTTTTGTGAAGCTGTGGACCCAAATCAAGTCTCTCACCTAAAGAGGTGATTAACCCACCCCAAACACGGAAAGAGGAGCCAGGGCGAGTCTCAGAAACAGTTCTAAATCTGCTTCAGGAATACGAAGCTAACGGAGGACAGAAAGTCCAGGATCCCCACCATGACATGTAGTGGGCTGTATGTGCTTTAGGAGAGTTCCAGAGTGCAAGTGACTGGTCAGCCAGAAAAGCTGTAGGAAAATCTCCACAAAGCACCACAGACATTTTCCCCTTTCAGCAACATGGTTTTCTGACAGCCAGTAGGAAACAACAGTTCAAAAATGTATCCTAAAATTTACTAAACTTTTAAAGCCTACCTGGAATTAATGCATTATCAAGCAAGAGTAGGTAACTGCAAGCTTCCCTTTCTTATTATGTGGTTCTCAGAATCGAGAGTTTCTTACAGTAACTTATAGGATGTGAAAATAAGACTATAGAGTCAGCACAAAGATGGGAGGTATGATAACCTGGGGTTGAATCCTGGTTTTGCTATTTTCTATCTTATGAGGAGGGGAAGTTCCTGAAGCTCTCTGTGCTCTGGTTTCCTTGCGTTTTAAACTGAGATGGAGATTTTAACCTGCCTCAAAAGGTGCTGGGGGCATTAATGAGTCAATACACACAAAGCAGTCAGAGCATAGCTGGCACCTTGTAAGTGCTCAATAAATGTTCTAGTTATGGGTTTTTTTTTTTTTTTTTTCTTGAGATGGAGTCTTCCTCTGCCACCCAGGCTGGAGTGCACGGTGTGATCTTCGCTTACTGCAAATTCCACCTCCTGGGTTCAAGCGATTCTCTTGTCTCAGCCTTCTGAGTAGCTGGGATTACAGGCACCCACCACCATGCCTGGTGAATTTTTGTATTTTGAGTAGAAATGAGGTTTCACCATGTTGGCCAGGCTGGTCTCGAAATCCCAACCTCAAGTGATCTGCCCGCCTTGACCTCCCAAAGTGCTGGGATTACAGGCATGAGCCACCATGCTCCGCCGAATTATGGTTTTAATTTTTATGACTGTAATTTATTTCAACATTCCTTTATTCCTGCTTGCTCATCTATGTATTTTTACATTGTTGACATTATGTTCTACTAAATGTCATTTTTCTCTACTCAGCACACTATTTCTGCAGATCATTAAACATTTTAAACATGCAATCACTGCACATACTTAGAGACATTCACTCTGCTCCTAAAACTACCTAGGCATTACTTATCTCCAACTTCCTTTCAATGAGTCTTTTTTGGATTACCCATTCTATTTAGGGGGAAAGAACCGATTATTTTGGGGGTAGAAAGATGTCAGTTCATGTGCTCAATAGAGAAGATGCAGGGAAAAACGTACAAGTCAAGATCTTTGAAGAGTTAGGAAACTACCACTGGCCGAGTTTTCGTTTTTAAAGTAGTGACGTAGAGAGCAGTGACTGCGTGTTGGGAACACTCCGGAGAGGGCCGGGAATGTCAGAGTCTGCTGCAAAGGGGACTCATGCACTTCAGATGAACCGGAGCACTCCATCACTGTCCTCAGCTTGACGCTTTGATCACAAAGAAGTACTAGAGAAGGATTTATGGACACAGGTTTTTCCAGTGCGGCAAAGATCCCCCATCATGGTTTCCATATACCATTAACCATGTACTGTCCAACTAAGAATTCCCACTGGAAGTTCTAATTCATAAGCTTAATTTTATCACTGTCCATGAAACCTTCTGTTCTTTTTTGTGATGTAGTTGCACCCACCATTTTTTTTCTGTTGGAAATACTTCCTACTCCAAAGAAAGATACAAGGTTCCAATTTATGCCTCAAATGAAAATTTAAAAAGCTTCAAAGAAGCTGAATGAATCTCCCCTTGGAACCTGGCTGTTAGATGGTTTGATGTCTCTCTTCTCTCTCCCTGACAAAATGTTTCAATCTCCAAAGAGGAACAAATTCCACTCTTTATGACAAACTTGTCATAAAGTTAAAATAATAGCGTTATCAAAATTAAAATAACCTGCAGATTCCAAACCAACTTTCACAAAAAGTCAGTTACGGTCATCATAAATAATAAAGACCTTTATGGCTATCTATACAATGATAAGCATTTTTTTTTTCTTTTGAGATGGAGTCTCGCTCTGTCACCCAGGCTGGAGTGCAGTGGTGCAATCTTGGTTCACTGCAACCTCTGCCTCCCAGGTTCAAGTGATTCTCCTGCCTCGGCTCCCTGGAATAGCTGGGATTATCGGTGCCCAACACCATGCCTGGTTAATTTTTGTATTTTTAATAGAGATGGGGTTTCCTCTTGTTGGTTAGGCTGGTCTCGAACTCCTGACCTCAGGTGATCCACCCACTTCAGCCTCCCAAAGTGCTGGAATTACAGGCATGAGCCACTGTGCCTGGCCAGCGTTTTAAACTATATTGTTTTTAGATGGCACAGAGGATGACAAAAGGAATAATTTGATGAATTCAAAATGCATTTACCTCAAGGGAACACCAACAACAGCATGGACCTGAGTGCCTTCAGCCAGGAGACCTGACCATGGCAGACAAGTCCTCCGGCAAGGTCATATACGCATTTTCAGGCCAAAAGTGAAAACTATCGGTTATTTTGAGCATTGTAGTTGGAAACTACTGTTCTCTTGGATGCTAAAGTACAAAAGAGAACTTTTCACTTATCATTGTGATTTTACAGCTTTGATGACCAGTTTACTCTTTGCTACTGGAAGTGGTGTCAACCATGTCATAAAAAAAAGAGAGCAAAGATAATGGAAACCAGGTACTGCTCTCCATGGCCTTATAATAACTGGGGTCTAGCAGCAAGTAAGTTGAAAGTGGAGGATTCTCATGATTCAGAAATATTTGTGCAAGTCGGACAACTACTGCGTGGTGTCTCCAACAGGAGAGATTACCTCCTTTATTTGTGGGACAATTCTGTTTGTGCGTGTAATATAGTTTCAAGCAACTTTTGAACAGTAGCAAATAATGGCCCATTTAGGAACCAAATTGAGGCTTAATGACTAGATGGGTATAGTCTTATTGTTTCAGCAATCCAAGACAGGGGATCTCAGTGCAGTCATGGCTCATTGGACCCTTGACCCAGCCTGGAGCTACCTCTTCTGACATTTCAGGCTTTCCTGGTTACCTAGGACAAGATCCATCCTGGGGCCAGCTTGGGCTCACACAGTTCAGGCAGGGGAAACAGCTGGGAGCTTTGCTTTTCTGATTAAAGACAGTGAAGAATGACCTAGAGCCCTTGCATGGTGGGCACCTGAGAGAGGACCCTCATTCACACAGGCTGCTAGCAACGATGCTGCCGGAGCTAGGCAATGGTCTGATCCCATTCTTCCCTTGGTTAAGGGCTTCTTAAGGCTCACCCCACCGCCTTCAGGGTCCAGCTCAACTCCCAGCTGTAGCCTCTAAGGCACTCTGGAGTAGGGCTCCTGCCCACTACTGTCTGGAATGTGCTACCCTGCCTGAGTCATAAATGCTCCTCTTTTTAGGACACCTCAGGGCACTCCTGGATAGAGAAGCAACCAACATTCTTCTGAGTCCCTCTGCATCCTGGCATCTGTGCGCCCTTTGTTCACATGTATCAGCTTGTCTGCCGACGCTAAGTTTCCAGGGAGGGATTGGGTCTTTCCAGTCTTGGTAACCTCAGAGCACAGTGCATAGCAGACATGCAAAAATGTTTTGAACTGGATGGAAATGTAGAGACTGTATATCACTCCCAATGTAAATAACTCCCCAATTTTTAGCCCTGGCTTCTCTCCTGAACTCCAAAAATGATTTCTAACTGTCTGATGGCCAACTTGGCAGGAAGTCAAACGCTGGCCTCGGCAGGGGCAGCTGTGGGTCTGTCAGTCACTTCAATGCCGTGTCGGTTTAAAGTGACTCTCTCTGGTCCATCCTTCCAGGTCCCTGGGACTCATGTCGACCCCTTCCTCACATCCCATCCCTTGGCAGTACACATGCCAGCCTCTCCACTTCCCATGTTATGGCCCCCACTGGAAGCTCCTTATCAAAGAGCCTCCAGGCTAATGCACAGGCGTCTCCAGGTCTCCGGCCTCAGTTCCTGCCTCCCTTAGGAGGGAACAGCCAGGGTGATGGGCCTGCAGTGTCTCAAATGCCCTAGCCTCACCCTAAGCCCCACTCCTTAGCCAGCATTCTTGGCCTACCCTGCCCACTGTGGTCTCTGCCGTGTTTGAACATCTATTGCATTAATCACTTACATCTTTCTTTTGGTAAGGGCCGTACTAACATACGCGCTTTAAGGCTCTGGGTGCTTATGCCTTATTGATCCAAGCATCCTGCTGCCTCTGGTGGGTGGCAGCAGGTTTTCACTTCCTTGTGATGTCTCCGGCTCAGCTCGCATGGCCCTGTGAGTACATGCTGACTGACCAACCAAAAAGAAAGAGGAAGACGTTGCCAAGGTCCTAGTGTTCTGTGGATACTATGGCTTATGGGATCTTTGCCATAAGCCATAGTATCCACAGAACACCAGGACTCTATCCCTTATCACTGGCTGTGCTCCCAGGGTGAGTATGGGGAGTAATGAGCTAATCTATACAAAGCATTTGGAAGGTGTGTGACCTTTGCTAAGAACAGGCAATGGTCATGATGATGAGGATGCAGAAAGGCAGTGCCTGGGTGGAAAATGTGGTCAAGGAGCTTCCACACTAAAGGCCGCACAGCGCCGCAATCCAATCTGGTTGTTGTGCGATCATATGAAATATATTTCGTCTTTGTCCTTGGTTCTAGTCACAGGGGTCCTAAAACTCTTGAAGTTTCTTGAGTAGGGGTGTCTTTTGCTATATTCATAAAGAGCTCCTTCAATAACACCTGAGCTTAAGGTAATGGAGTGACGGGGTGGGCCTCCAGTCAGCCTCAGGATGGGAAGACCAAGTGAGAAGAAGATTGGAAGGCTGGAACTTTCAGCCCCACCCATTGACCTCCAGGAAAGGTGGAGGTCAGGGACTGGAGATTAAGCTCTACAAAAACCCTTGGACAAGACCTGATGAGTTTCTGGATTGGTGAAGGCAACCTTGTGCCAAGAGGGAGGTGAACCCCAACTCCACAGACCTCGCCCTATGCATCAACTCATCTGTATCTTTTATAATAAACTGGTAAACATACGTGAGTTGGGAAAAGCTCTCCTCAAACTGTGTTTTCATCTGCTCTTGCACCACAAGTCATCAACACAGAAGACTTCTGTGACCAAATGTGTAGGGCGTTTCCCCACACACCAAGCAGCAGATGCCAGGTAGGGGTGTCCTCCAGTTCAGTCTCGACTGTGTCTACCCAGAGATAGTGTCAGATGCCACAGGGCTGAGTGACCCCTCACTACACCAGTCGCAAGTCCGGAACTTCTGACTGACTGGCTTCAAATTGCGGTTCTTAGGATCCCCTGTTTGGGTTTGATTAATTTGCTGGAGCAGCTCACAGAACTCAGGGAAACACATGCTTAACATTTCCAGTTTATTATAAAGAATACTGCAGGCTGGGCGAGGTGGCTCACACGTATAATCCCGGCACTTTTGGAGGCGGAGGTGGGCAGATCACCTGAAGGTCAGGAGTTCGAGACCAGCCTGACCAACGTGGTGAAACCCCGCCTCTACTAAAAATACGAAAATGAGCTGGGCACGATGGCGGGTGCCTGTAATCCCAGCTACTCAGGAGGCTAAGGTGGGAGAATCGCTTGAACCCGAGAGGCAGAGATAGCAGTGAGCTGAGATTGCACCACTGCACTCCAGGCTGGGCGACAGAGCAAGACTCTGTCTCCACAAAAAAAAAAAAAAAAAAAAAAAAAAGATATTGCAAAGGACACAGATGAAGAGATGTGTAGGGTGAGGTATGGGGGGAAGAGGTGCAGAGCTTCCATGCCTTACCTGGGTGCCCTGCCCTCCAGGAGGCTCCATATGTCTGGCTGTCCAAAAGCCCCCTGAACCCTCACCCATCACCCAAAACCATCCTCCTGGGTTTTTATGGAAGTTTCATGATATCCACATTCCTTCCCACTAGGTGTAGGGTAGGACCCTCCCATGGGAGGGTCTTAAGACACTCAACCAGAAATGGAGAAACATTACAGTGGAAGGAGGGCAGGGAAGGACAGAGGGCTGCCCGCAAGGCCTGACACCCCCAACATTGTAACAAAAGACTGTGAGAAAGGTTATGGGAGTTAGAAGCCAGGACCAGTGGACGAAAATCAGTATCTATCATAACACCTCTGTAAATAAGTATTTCTGTGAGTTCTGTGAGCCGTCCTATGAAATTAACTGAACCCAAGGGAAGGGGCTCATGTGAACCTGGTGTTTTTTTGTTTGTTTTGAGACGGAGTGTCGCTCTGTCTCCCAGCATGGAGTGCAGTGGCAGAATTTCGACTCTCTGCAACCTCTGCCTCCCAGGTTCAAGTGATTCTCCTGCCTCAGCCCCCAGAGTAGCTAGGACTACAGGCACCTGCCACCAAGCCGAGCTAAGTTTTGTATTTTTAATAGAGATGGGGTTAATGTGGGCCAGGTTGGTCTAGAACTCCTGACTTGAAGTGATCTGCCTGCCTCGTCCTCCCAAAGTGCTGGGATTGACTACAGGCATGAGCCACCATGCCCGGCCGTGAACCCGGTTTTTAGCCAGGTGGTCAAAAGTATGGGTGGGCTGGACTTGCACTTCGTGCCTGAAGTGGGTCTGGTCTCAGGGGAATGAGCAGTAATCTGTGGGATTGAACACTATCTCCAGATAGACACTGTCAGGATTGAACTGAATAAGAGGACACCCGGCTGGTGTTCATGAGAGTTGCTTGGTATGGGAGGAGTAGCCCCCACACAGCCAGCCACAGAAGTGCGCTGTGTTCGGTGTGAGAGTACAGGGGAAAAACAGTTGTTTTGCTTTGCAGTGGGATATTTGATCCGTAGGTCCGTATCTAAGCACATGAATAGAATGTGTTTGGGCCTGGTTTTTCAGTCTCGCTGGTCGGTAACTGATTTGACAAGAAAGACTAGCATGCTGACCCCAAAAGGATGGTGCCAGGATTTGTGGGCACTTGCGCCTCTTATTAGCTCCTTAAAAGACTTACTTTTCCAGACTTTTTTGGAGCCTGGAATTCTAGTACTGGTGAGTTTCCACTGGCAGCAGACTCCCTGAAGATTCCCTAGCCTTCCCATTGTGGGAAGGCCAAGAGAACTAAAGACACAGCCTCTATACTAGAAGTGGGAAGTGGGGGAGGTGGTACCTTAATTAACAGGGGATGGTGGGTGAGGCGACTTGGTAAATAAGGTAAGAGGATACACAAAGGAAGTAGCTGCATTAAACCTTAGCTGGCGGCACAAGTGCAGAGGTGTGCTTGAAAGAGAAACGGAGTGCTGCGAGGTGCTGAGTATATCCTGGCAGATGTGACAAGGGCACCATTCCTCTAACACCAGTCCTGGGAAAGGCACGTGAAATGGTTTGACCCTGTGTCCCCACCCAAATCTCATGATGAATAACGATCTTCAGTGTTGGAGGAGGGGCCTAGTAGGAGGTAACTGGATCATGGGGTGGATTCCCCCCTTGCTGTTTTTGTGATACTGAGTTCTCATGAGATCTGGTTGTTTAAAAGTGTGTGGCACTGCCCCTCCACTCTCTCTCTTTCCTGCCACCATGTGAAGACGTCTTGCCTCCCCTTCGCCTTCCACCATGATTTTAAGTTTTCTGAGGCCTCCCCAGCCACGCCTCCTGTACAGCCTGTGAAACTGAATCAATTAAACCTCTTTTCTTTATAAACTATAAAGTGGGTGATTTTGCAGGTAAGCTGCCCAGGCTCAGGTAGTTCTTTACAGTAATATGAGAAAAGATTAATAAAGCATGAAATCCCAAGTAACTATGCATTCAGAGAAGAAGCACAGATACGTCGGAGACTGGATGGGGAAGCACGCTGAAAGTTACAGTAGGTAACTTTCATGGGTCCTACACTCTACAACTTATTCTTGGGGTTGGGATGAGTCAAAAAGGAGATGACGTCCAGGATGGAATTGGCCTCTTTATGTTCCCAGCTCTAGGTCTCTTTCTTAACAGATCACAATATCCTTAATACAAACATCCTGGGAAGCGTACTTAATGCAGAAACCCCAGCCAATTCTTTTTTTTTTTTTGAGACGGAGTTTCGCTCTTGTTACCCAGGCTGGAGTGCAATGGCGCGATCTCGGCTCACTGCAACCTCCGCCTCCTGGGTTCAGGCAATTCTCCTGCCTCAGCCTGCTGAGTAGCTGGGACTACAGGCACGCGCCACCATGCCCAGCTAATTTTTTGTATTTTTAGTAGAGACGGGATTTCACCATTTTGACCAGGATGGTCTCGATCTCTTGACCTCGTGATCCACTTGCCTCTGCCTCCCAAAGTGCTGGGATTACAGGCGTGAGCCACCGCACCCGGCCCCCCAGCCAATTCTTACAGGGGTTGGTCATGCAACTATACATTTTCATTATGGGACTTCTAGGGGCTTAATCAAATTCCTTCATTGGATCATTTAATCTAACACAAATTATTTCCCTACACCTACTTTATACATGTTCCCTGATTTTATATTAGTGAGTACAGCCTGATCTAATTAAACATTCTGAATTTTCAATGATATCCAAAAAGAGTATGTGATAACCAATTCTCTCAAAAGCAATTTACTGCAAATATTTTCATTTACAGTAAGTCTTCACTTAACATTGTGGATAGGTTCCTGGAAAGTGACTTTAAGTGAAAGGAGATACTGTGTGGCTTCGTAACTCAACTCTTGTTTCTATCAATTAGACTGTAAGAATACTGGTATCACAGGCAATATATCCTTTTGCTTAAAGTGGTAGTTTCCAAAAACCTGTCGATGACATTAAATGAGGACTAATTGTAATCTGATATCTTGGTGGATAATTTAAGGAACACATACATAGTTAAGCCTGTAAATGGCCATGAGTTCCAGTCATTATCAGTCACATTTCTCCACAGTTACAATTCCAGTTTGGGGGTTTCCTTTTACTGATTAAATTTGAAAAGCCAATTCCAGTTTTAAAGCTTGACCCTCTTCTTTTTTTTTTTTTTTTTTTTTTGAGATGGAGTTTCGCTCTTGTCACCCAGGCCGGAGTGCAATGGCGTGATCTCGGCTCACCGCCACCTCTGTCTCCTGGGTTCAGGCAATTCTCCTGCCTCAGCCTCCTGAGTAGCTGGTATTACAGGCACGCGCCACCGTGCCCAGCTAATTTTTTGTATATTTTTTTTTAGTAGAGACGGGGTTTCACCATGTTGACCAGGATGGTCTCGATCTCTTGACCTCGTGATTCACCTGCCTCAGTCTCCCAAAGTGCTGGGATTACAGGCGTGAGCCACCGCGCCCGGCCAACCCTCTTCTTAAACAGTTTAACTTCTCTTTTTATTCAGGCTTCACACTAAACCCTCAAACTGCCTCTGACGGTGGCCTGGCCATCTAATTTACAGCACCGGTATCTTGGTTTGCATTCATTTTATTTCCCTTGCATACATTGCTTAGCTGCTTCTGATTCTATGCCTCGTAGCCAAGGATGGGATAGAAAAGTGTAATGGACGCAGCTAAGAGGCACACGAGAAAGAGAAACTCCATGAGCGCCGCATACTTTTATGAGTGCCTCTTGGAAGCTCTAAATTGAGAAGAATCTTTGTTGCCAAATTGTGCTATGAATCCAAACAAAAAATGGGGGGAAGAAAACAAATAGGCTGTAGATGAAAGCGGAAGAAGAAAAACGTGTCTGTCTTTCTATATATTTACCAGATGTATGAAAGTATCTGAGTAATATTTCATCAATCCCTGGAAAAAAAATAGATCAATATGCTGATTTTAGGGCTGGACAGAAAGTATTATAAGCATCTTTTTTTTCCCCCTCCCTGACTCTGAAGAGAAACACCATTTTTCTATGTATGCAAAGAGTAAAAAGTCAGAAGTGACACGTGGGGATTAACAGCGGTGAATTACAAACTCAACTCAGTGGTACAAATATCCGGCAACATTATTACTCAGCCTATTTCCCTGGCTGAGGCTGATTTCATTTAAAGTAGTTTTATACTTAGGCTAAAAATAAATGTACATCACACTCGGGGAGAGAAGATCTTCTACACAAATGGATTGGACCTAGATAACCTTATGTACCAGAGAGGAAAACCTCATGCTCATGAGTCACAAAGCTTTCTTCTTGTCAATATGATACACAGTTTCTGGAAACGGAGAACGATGCTGGTCACCTTCCTTCCCCCTGAACACACCACCCTGAGAAGACAGGGATGGCTCCTTTCCTATGACACAGACATCCATGTGGCTTTCCCTGGGCTGTGCAGGAAGGCGTGGCCACAACACCATCAGGCAACCTGCTGCAGGGACCTCACGATGACAGGAAACAGTGGACGCCTGGGCCAAGGAAACACATATCTGGGAGAAAGCAGAAAATTCTGATGTAGAGATGCGGAAGAACACTGGGGAAAAAGACCCAAGCTGGGTGGGGAGGAGGAAACCACCAGGATCCCAGGATCGGAGGCAAAGGACACAGGTACACAAATAAAGTGAGGCCAGACGGGAGGGCATGAGCCAAACCCGGCTTATTTCACCCTCGTCAGAGACTGCAGAGATGGGCAAAGCAGGGCCCAGAAGCATCAGAGAGAGGAAGACCATTTCAAAGACTTTTGTAAAATAAGCTCAGGGTTTCTTTGTTTATTTGTGGGTACGGAGGTGGAAAAGGCAAAGTGGAGAGTGAGGAGAGAAAAGGGGAGTGGGTGATTTGCAGGCAAGATGCCCCCTGCAGAGGTCCTGGCGGAGCCACTGGGGCGAGTGGCATTCCGCACACTCTCACATCATGGGAGGCGCATTACTGCATTAATTACTGCTTATACATCTCCAAGTGCAGCTCGGCGGTGATGGGGGTGAATGTTTAATTGTCTCACTGTAACTGGCGGTAAATCTCTAGCAAATGTGAAGGGTCATGCATTTGATTTAAACCTATGAGGTCTGAATTCTCCTCCATGCCAACCGAGCGAAGCGAGTGTATAACTGTGCACCCTAAGTAGGGCCGGTACAAAGGGGAGGAAACATCTCCCCACTGAGCTCGCAAAGAACTTCCTCACTGACCTGAATCAGATCCAGGAGGAAACAAAACATTCAGTACATACTTTTACAGTAGAGGGAGGGGAACAGAAAACAAAGGGAGCTGAACTGAAACGTGAGAAAGAACAGAACGGCAGTTGAGTCCACGGGGTGGGGCCGCAGCTTGCTGTTTCATGGCCCTCAGTCCAAGTCCAGTAACCCCACCCAGCATTCGTAGTAGGTGACATCACTGATGCCCCAAACATGCTCCAGGAGTTTCCTGCTTTCTAGAGTCCGGCCGAGTGATGATGTCAGTGATGCACCTGGGTAAAGATGCAGCAGGGCCGGGTCACAGGGAGTACAGACAAAGGCCAACCCGGTTAAATAAACTGCTGGTCTTTCAGGGCCTGGTCCCTTGGACGGGGTTCTACCATGTGATGGGTACAGCCCAGGCCGATCCCAACAGGAGGAAAAAAAGCATGTACGCATGCAGTGCCCCCTGACACCCTCTGCCCAGAAAGGGCACAGGGGCCAAAGTGAAGGAGTTATAGGAAGACAGGGAAGGAAACCATGCAAAGATAGCTACATGGCGCCAGTCCTAAGCTGCCGGGACATCCACAGCATGTCTCTCTCCTCCAACTGGGAGACGGAAGCATCGATGGTCTTTTTCTACAGTGCCAGGAGCCACCTGCCCCCAGAGATGCCCTACATGGCACTGACGATCATCTAAATGCTTCTGGATAGTTTCATCCCTTCTAGGTGAACTGCCAGGATGCTTAACCCCTAAATTCCAGCCCAGAGTGTTTTCATAAATAGCCGTCAAGACATGCTTCTTGATGTTCATCAGTGACAAAAGGGTTCATATGCTATGTTCTTCTTCAAGACTCTCTCTTCTCAAAAACTGGGTTTAAAAAAAAAAAGACTGTCTCACTGCCTCCATGCAAAGTCAATGGAAAACAGTCAAATACACCCAAAATCAATTTCACGTGGATATCTGCTATGAATTCAAACTTGGTTGGACACCTTGCCAGGCCAACGTTGTGAAAACTCAATGTTGTTTTAAAAAACACTGTGAGAGATGGCCAGGCGCAGTGGCTCATGCCTGTAATCTCAGCACTTTGGGAGGCAGAGGTGGGTGGATCACTTGAGGTCAGGAGTTTGAGACCAGCCTTACCTCATAGTGAAACCCGAGTCTCTGTGAAAAACACAAAAAATAAGCCAGATGTCCAGATGTCGGTGGTGTGCACCTGTAGTCCCAGCTACTCAGGAGGCTAGGCAGGAGCACACTTGAACCTAGAAGGCAGAGGTTGCAGTGAAGCCACTGCACTCCAGCGTGGGTGACAGAGCAAGACTCTGTCTCAAAAAGAGAGAGAGAGAGAGAGAGAGAGAGAGAGAACACTGTGAAAAGAAAGAAGTCACTCACCCCCTCTCCAACCCCTAACACAGTAAGCAAGAAGGGCCCAGGGACAAATTAACAGGGAAAAGCAATCTTGCATTTGCTTAGCAGAATTTGGGCGTTTGCAAACATTAGTCAGAGCTAGACAAATCATACTGAATGCATTTCTTATAAAAACGTTCTAGCTCTTACAGTCTTTCTTCGCTGTCCCAACTTTTGAGGTGCTAAAACACAGCAAGACAGCCAGGACCGGCCAGGGGGCGGCCCGGAGCCCACTCCCACAGCCGTGTGGGTGTTCTCACTCTCTTGCAAATAGACTGGGTTAAACATTCTGCCCATGCACTGCAGCTTATCATCCTCTATTGACTGTATTTTCATGTTATAAAAGTAATATATGCCCAATGTAATAATTTGATCTATATGGAAAAGAAAAGAGAAGAAAAAAAGAGAAAAAGCTACTCATAATATCACTGTCTAATTTAAGGGTTTGGTGTTGCCTTTCTAGTCTTTTTGTATATGGAATGTAATTTACTTCTTAATAATATCATTTCATATACTTTTCTTACATATTAATATTTTTGTCATGAAATTTATGCCAACTGATGAAACAGCCTTTGTAAATTACAGAAACGTAAAGACAATAACAAAACAATGTGACTACAAGACAAAGACCACCTACTACTAAATTATTTTTGGCATGAGGTTATTTTTTGAGACATTTTATAAACTATTAGGTTTATTGAATACTATAAACCATAAGCTTTGAAAGAATTTTGCAAACATACCATAACAGGGTAATTTGTAGTAGAATATAGGGTTGGAAACCCTTAAAAAACAACTTGCTCATTTCTTCCCATATCAAAGATCTGTTGTTGTTGTTATTTTGAGACAGAGTCTCTGCTGTCCAGGCTGGAGTGCAATGGCGCGATCTTGGCTCACTGCAACCCCTGCCTCCCAGGTTCAAGCGATTCTCCTGCCTCAGCCTCCTGAGTAGCTGGGATTACAGGCACCTGTCATCATGTCCAGCTAATTTTTTTGTATTTTTGTAGAGACAGCGTTTTACCATGTTGACCAGGCTGGTCTCAAATTCCTGACTTCAGGTGATCTGCCTGCCTTGGCCTCCCAAAGTGCTGGGATTACAGCTGTGAGCCACCATGCCTGGCCACAAGATGTGTATTAGAAAAACAATTTCTTATAAAAAGATGTATTCAGTGGTACTATGTCAGTCAAGAATCTTGTATTATTTTCTAGCTTTCAAGAATATGTATAATATCATAAAAAAGAGGCAAGAATATGTAAAATACATATGAAGCTTACGAGGAATGAAGAAAGTTATTTTAGGAAGGAAAAATTGCTACCATAAAGAAATATGGAAAACACTAGTAATACCTGTAAGAATGAGAGCAAAGGTCTTAGACGTCCATGAGCTGGGAATGCTTGTGCTTGGAGCTTCAGTAACGACAGCATGGGAAGTGAAATAGACTAGGCAAGCTGTTACACCAGGTGATAGTATTTATAATAATTGTTATTATTATTTGATTGTGGTGAACATGATGAAATAATTCAATGGTAGGAAAAAAAAGTCTGGCCTACAAGTGAAGTTGAAAAGTAAAAGTAAATATTTAGAAAGCGAAATCTGGAGGTAAAAAAAGCTCCAGTATCTCACCATGGGGTCTTCCAAAGCCAGCAATGCTGGAGATGTTTATTTTCAAGGATGGATTTGCTTGGGTTGGGATTCTGTAACAAGAGCCAGAGGGGAGCTTCTCTCCTCCTTCGAGGACACAACAAGAGGGGCTTTCTGCCTTTCCTATAAAGCCTGCCACATTTAGTGCCTGTATGGTTTTATTTACTGGAGTCTATCATAAGGCTTATGAAGGAAGGGCTGGGTCTTTCTCATATCCACGTGGTTGATGGCCTGGAGTGCTGTAGGCATTTAATAACTCACTGAGTGGATGAATGAACCCTGTGGAAGAATGAGAGCCTTTCTTATCTTGAGGTCTAAGTTTGGACTACCTTTCTGGAGGGGATAGATGAATATGTATTTCAGCAGCACTCTAATAAGCCCACATTGGGTGACTAAGCAGAAGAGTGATTCATTTTGCTAGAATTTTCCCACCTGCCAGAGACAGTCCCCCTGGTGCTCCCATTCCACTTCCCCTCAGTCATCTCAGCAGGAAATTACTATCCTGTCTCCCACCCGGGTGATGAATGTTCAAGGCATTTCAGCAGACTGTGGCAAGGCCCGGAACGGGATCAAGTAAAAGTAAATACCAGCCCTTATTAGGAGATCCTGGCCCTTCTGGTGCATGTGTCCCAGTACACATGTGGCTTCCTGCTCTGTCACAGAAAGCAGCCTTCTAGGGCCCCCACCTCCAGTGATGGTTTCCTGACCTCCAGGAACTTCTGTAGCCAGGAACCACTCCCTTTCTCACGCCCCACACCCGATTGTTCCAGGAGGATTTCATCACTGTGCACTGACGCTCACTGTGACCTCGCGTGTGGCCACAGGAGGAACTCGGCCGAGGGCTGAGAAGACCAGATAATGACATAGAGGGCTCACTTCAGGAAACCCAGGGAGCTGCAGCCGCTCCTCCAGGGTCATTCCACACATCCGTTTTCTAACAAGTCATAAGTCAAAGAGTGACACCAGGATTGGACAGCCTGGAGTCCAGGCACAAGCCACAGCCACAGATTCTGATTTTCCAGAACAGCTGTGGTCTTTAGCTGGTGTTGGATACGGTGGTGTTAGCTGGAGTGGGAGGAGACTATACTGTATATTTGTTTAGTGACTCCAAAGATTTTAAATTATATTGGGGTTTTCATTATTTTATTCTACTTTTTCGTAGAGACAGGGGTCTCACTCTATCTCCCAGGCTGGAGTGCAATGGTATGATCATAGCTCACTGTAGCCTCGAACTCCTGGGCTCAAGTAATCCTCCCACTTCAGCCTCCTGAGTAGCTGGGACTCCAGCTGCGTGCCACAACGCCTGGCTAATTTCTGTTTAAGTGGAGATGAAGTCTGGCTATGTTACCCAGGCTGGTCTTGAACTCCTAGCCTGAAGCAATCCTCCTACCTTGGCTTCCAAAAGTACTGGGATTATAAGTTTGACCCACTGTGCCGGGCCCTGGTTTTTATTTAATGGCTATTAAATGCTCAGAAGTGAATTAAGGTTTCAGCTAAATGCACAATTTTTATACCAAAGTATTTTTTTTGTTAATTCACTTCTATCTGCAACTACCAGCTATAAACTGCCTGAAGCAGAGAAAGCTTCGTTAGCCTCGGGCTCCCTGTAGCTCCAAGCTGAGTGCCTTATTCAGCAACTGGGCGAATGAATGAATTTGTTGGATGAACTACTGTGGGATTCAGAATCCGCAGGTGGTAAGACAGGACAGATCGTGAAGGAGGCTAACCTCCTCAGCTTCTCTATCATTTCATGTCGTTTGGGCACCTCCATCACCCCTCACCTCCTCTGATGGTCTACTCTGTCTGGGCCCGGACTGCCCAGCCGCCTTCTTATCCCTAAGCCAAGGCCTTCGCTGACTAAAGTCCAGAGTAAAGTGGCCTTCACTGAGGCCCTTCTGAGGAATAGAAAGCAAGCTCTTCAGTATCCGTTTTTCTTAACTGAAGTGCAATCAATTATACACAGGCCCATCATCATGGATTTTAAGCACTTTGATAAGCTTTTATTTTTCTGCTCACAAGCCTGTCGTCACAGCTACTTGGGAAGCTGAGGTGGGAGGACTGATTGAGCCCAGGAGTTTGAGTCCAGCCTGGGCAACACAGGTGTATAAGTCTATGAGTCCGGAAGAACGTCTATAGCTATGCAATCACCCCACAGTCAAAACACAGGGTATTTCCATGATCCCAAAAAGCTCCCTCCTGCCCCTCTGCAGTCAAACACTTCCCTTTACCCCAGCTCCTGGCAACCATTGATCTGAACTGTAGACCTGAATGTCATTCAGAACCCATTTCATCTGGACCCTGCTCCCTGTGCCAACACTGCCGCCAGAGCATCTGAGGGAGCTTTCTGGATGTTCTCTGCCACTCTGCTGCTGCTTCCTTCCCGCCTCCTGGAAGGCCCCCACTGCGAGGAGTCAGCTGTGTGAACGTGGGTGTTGCAAGGGTGTCTTCCTTTACTCTGTTCTCAGTGATTTCCTGCTATCAGTGCGTCTCTCTTGTTTAATGACTGCCTTCACCCATACCCTTAAACCCACCAGGCCGACCTTCCTGTCCCTTTCTTTGGAGTGCTGTGTCTGTATCTCCAGTGGAGGCACAGACTGTTCCTTAGATCCTGTTAACCCTCCGAGCTCTCTGTCCAAGCCAGGCTCATTTCTGGCCTTGCCAATCTGCCTCCTCCCGTGTCATTTACATAACCAATAGCATCACCATGCAGAGTGACCAGGCTAGAACAGTCCCTCCCCCCGGCTCCTACGGTAGGAGGCTACTTTTGGAGTACACCTACAATTGACCTGCACTCTCCATACCTACATCTGTGGCCAAAGTACAGACCCTAATTGCCTCTGGCCGCAGCTGAATTAACCCACCTCGCTGGGCCTGGTTCTCTTTTCACTAAACATTCTCCACAATGCTGCCACAGCTATTTTTCTAAAATACACATAAGACCATATTCTTCTCCTTATTAAAAAACAACAACAAAAACACCAAAACACAAGAAACAACACCAAGAAACAAACAAAAAAACCCCACCTTACACTGGCTCCCGAGTGTGTCCGAGATCAGATTCAAGTTCTATGCGATGGTCTTCAAGACCCTTGGCCATGTGGTCCCATCCTGCTATCCCCACTCCCACTCCCAATCACATTCCCCGGCCTCCCCACCTCATGCAACTCCAGCCACACTGGCTCACCCCACCCCAGAGGAGGATGCCATGTATGAGTACTTTGGTGCCTTTGAGTCAAAACTCATTCTGTTTTGCCAGTTCAGAGGTTAAGCCCTTTTTTGAAGCATTCTTGAGTCCTCTCTTGCTCCATATCCTGGGTAAATTCTGCCCCAGGCAGCCTGTTACCCCCACAGGCTCTGAGGGCACTCAGAATGCCAACGCAGCGCTCTCCAGATACCTCTGTGCTGTTCAAACCTATGCATCTCCCACCTGCTCTTCTTAAAATCTCTGTGCCTCACATGCAGGAAGAATTCAAGAAATGCAGATTAAAAAAGCATGTGTCCAATATTAGATGAAGTATGTAAACATCAAGGCACGAATCTGCACTTTTTGTCTATCTGTTGCTTGTGTGCACAATAGAGCCACATGGTTCATTATAAAAAATTATTATAATGTATGCTGTTTGGGCTCAGATCACTTTGTAATGATGATGATGATGGGTTCGAATTTTTTTTTCTCTGCTTGCATGGGATCTGCCAGGTTTGAAGAATTTCTTTTTGTTCTAAATCAAATTCAGGAGCACTCCCATGACAAGAGGTCAAATTCAGGCCACTGATGGTACCAACGGAAGGCTATCACTGTGTAGCCATAATGAAGCAGTTTCTGAATGAAGCCCATCATCATGGATTTTAAGCACTTTGATAAGCTTTTATTTCTCTGCTCATCTCCTTTACCCCCACAGATCACAAAATAACAGAATAATCATCCAACAGCAACGCAATCCCCATCACAACAACATCGAAAATGAGAACTCATGTGATTCGCTAATTTCCCAAGTCAGAGCTTCCCACCTGATATGCTGGGGAAGTGGGAGAGGGTGAGGGCTGCTTTCCCCAGCCCTTGGGGTGACTGGGCGGATCCTGCTTGGCATGAGCAGTCAACTCCACCATGGCACAACATCATCTGGAGTGCCATGTGTGATAAAGGTTGACAGCCACTGTCCTAAGCCATGCTATCATTTAAATAACAGACTGAATTCTCCCAAGTGATGTTCGTATTTGCCTTAGGAAGGAAATTAATATTATGACTCTACGGATCCTGAAGGCACGATCTAAGAAAAGAAAAACCCAAACTACCATGGCGAAGGTGGGTGAGACGGAGTGTCTAGAAAAACAGCAAATACTGTGCTATTAATTACACCCGAATTCTCCCTAACACATAATTTTTAAACAGTAGGTGGAGCATGATGATTTGAGGAACCACAGCAATGCAGAATGGGGGTGGGTTTGGAAAATGTGACTGACTCACCGTTCCGACCAAAGGGTAAATGAACCCAGCACCTATGCTGGCTCGGACGTCACTGATGGGTAAGATGAAGTCTCTTGGCACACCTTTTTTGTCAGGTTGGTGAGACAGAGAAAGGTGGGTCTTTGCCATGCAGATGGGCAAATTTCCAAAACCCTGTAAGAAAGGAAAGAAAATGTGTTCACTGGGTATGTTAGTCTCCTGCGTTTTTCAATTTGCACTTACACAGTCTCAGCAGCAATGGTATGCCGGCTCGGATCGGGGCACACGCTGGAGCTGCTTGTTACTTCTTGTTCCCTGAACAAGCAAGAAGGTGAGGATAAAAACTCATCTCGATGCGATCACTGTTTAGCAGGTCAAGGGCAACTACTGTTTATTTTGGAGGTTCTCTTTAAGAGAAGGCAATGTTATGCGCATGTTTGGGGAAAGCGTGGCTATTTTCAGGCAAGGCAGCAGCTGTAGAAACCACTTTCCAAGACTATTAATATCTGAGACCCAGCAAGGTAGTGTGGAGAGAGGCGAGGCTTTTAGTCATGTTGTTCACTCGCTCTTGCAGTCGGTCAGGAAGCAAAGGGCCCCTTTGTGTTGGTTTATGAATCACAGCTATTTGATGTGCGATTACATTATAAGAACTAAGATGAGGTCACTATTTAAGCTTCTTGTTTTTAAGGATCAAAGTCTATGTCTGACCCAGAGATCCAAAGGTGAAAGAGCAGGAAGTCATATGTGATGTCTCACAAAAAGGACAGTGTCCTCGCAGCCTGGTTCTGATTAAATGGCACATAATGTTCCTTTAGAGGCTTTGCTAATTCATTACAACTACATACTTGACACTAATTGTTTTAAAACATAAAAATAGAGATGAGTTTTGCAATGTTGCCCAGTGTGGTCTCAAACTCCTGGCTTCAAGGGATCCTCCTGGCTTGGCCTCCCAAAGTGCTGGGATTATAGGCGTGAGCACCACGCTCAACTGACACAACTTTTAAGGACTATTTCCTTGATAGATAGAGATAAAGGGAATGCAATCTTCAGAGTAACCCAGGTCAAATTTTCCTAAGATTTAGCCTAAAACTATCTTAGAGTCTTAACAACTCAGGGAGGGCGTGGGCTTGTGACCATTTTCTTTTTGAAATCTCTACTCTCCTCTACTGATGAGAATTTTGCTAGAGGACAATCACAACTGCTTTTCAGAGATGGTGCCAGAATTTTGAATTTCAGACATGGTTAAATATTGAAATACTTTCAATGAATTAATATATGCTTGCTAATGTAAAAATTTTGTCAGTAGGCATATTAAAAAGAAACAAACAAAAAACCAGCCAAAATGACATATACTATCACCAGATTACTCCATAAAGGAAATAACATTTTAACACTGAAAGGAGAAAGGACGTATTAAATGATAGCCTTAAGTTTGATTACTAAAAACTCATGGGGAAAAAAAACACACCAAACTAATCTCATGAGAATGACCTGATTTTACTTGGTTCATTGCACATGAATGAACACCACAACGCCAGTGCACAGAGCAGTGCCTGGGAATCCTTTTTGTAAAGGATAAGCCAAGAACATACAGGGAAAATTCTAAGAATTTAGAATTTTCTCAGTTGCTGAGTATCTTAACAAACCTAGAATAAATACGCTGGCTGGTAATGGTAGCATGTAACAAAATTTCAAATTGGTTTACAAAAAAGCATAAGGAGTTGGGGAATGTTTTTAAAGAAAAGGTCAATACTACCCATCATGAATTTCTCTAGCCAGCAGGCTCTTAACATGTTCTGACCTATTACACCAAAGTAGGGGGACACTCGAGGCATATAGTCCTGTTGGTGAAGGTGGCTGAGCCTCCTGGAATGGAGTTGATTGATTGTGACTGTCATTGGTCTAGACGGTGACACATGCTGTCAGATCACAGCCACTTTCTCAGCTGCTCGCCTACTTGCCTTTGTCAGTGGCTAGAGGTAGAAGATGATAGAGCCTTCGACCTCAGTGGGCAAGCTCAGTAAAAAGCCAACGAACCGCTTGCATAAGAAGAACACCAAACATTCCCATCTTTACAGGCTGCGCTCCTGTTTGCCGACCCTGGCACCATGCTAGCATTTTTTTAAGGTAGTAAGAGGCCTGCAAGGAAAAGGAAGCATTGCAATTCATCTAAATCTGACTCTGCAGCTTTACTCCAAAGGACAGTTTCAACGTTTTGGGCTGAGTGGGAGGGAAGAAAGATCACACATCACCTACAAACAGAGATACCACCCATATCAGACACATTTATAGTCACAGATCAGAGGATATATGCCTCACCATAAAGTTCTAAATATAATCTACACTCTACCCGAGGATATTACTTTAATATTTGTTAACCATAAAATAGATTAAGCAAAGGTGAGCGCTGGTGAGACATGTACAAATCCTCAATTCAAGCTGAGTATTATGAGAGCCTAAGGTGGGTTTTTTTCCCCCACTAAAGTACAACTTTTACCTGTTGAGTATAACGATCTATTTTGGCTTGTGCCTCAGGAGAGAGTTCGATATCTTTGGCTCCATAGACAGCCTGGGCAATGGTTCTTATCTTTTCCACAACTGGAAGCTGGAGAAACACAAATGATAACAAAATTGTGTAAGTTTAATCATGGTTAAAAGTTTAAAGAGACTTTCCGTAACTGCTTAAAATTCCCTATCAGGATACCCCTTAAGTGACTGCAGAATTCCTAGCAAACCCCCTTTTTCCCTTTTATCACCCTTAAAGATTGTCAGTGTCAGAAATAAATCAGATGTCAACTAGCAAAGAAGCCTTAGGTATTCAGGCAATTTAGAGGCTGCTTATCTAGTTGTAATCATTTTTATCCATTGCAGCATTTTTAAAAATGTAGTTTATTATAATTTCTTTCTTTCTTTCTTTCTTTCTTCTCTCTTTCTCTCTTTCTTTCTTTCTTTCGACAGAGTATCACTCTGTCGCCTAGACTGGAGTGCAGTGGCATGATCTCAGCTCACTGCAGCCTCATACCCTCAGGCTCGAGTGATCCTCCCATCACAGCCTCCTGAGTAGCTGGGACTACAGGGGCTCACCACCACATTTTTTTTTACATTTTTTGTAGAGACTGGGTTTCACCATGTTGCTCAGGCTGGTCTTGAACTCCTGGGCTCAACAATCTGTTCATCTTGGTCTCCCAAAGTGCTGGGATTACAGGCATGAGCAATCATGCCTGGCCTGTTTACTACAGTTTTTTTTTAAATAATCATATATGTCAGGACAGGAGTCTCCCAGCAATACTAAAAAACAAGTATTTTTTTCTGTGAGCAGTAATGGACTGAGATTTTAACATAAAGGCTGATGTGATCAAACACTGTATCGGAAAATCAGAGGCTGAAGCTACTGTAATTTTAGCAAATTATGAGAAATCACGTGGCATGGAAGAAACGTGAGAAGACTAGATACAGGCAAATAAGTGTGCTGGGGGAGATGATTTTCATAATGTTAGACTGAAAACCTGGACACAGACTGCTGGTAGAATATGGCAAGGGATCTTCAGAAACAAGAATGATTCATTAGGAGAGGAATATTCCACAGATAAAGTAATTCTAAATTTAAGAAACACAGTTGGCAAAATTTTCCATAATTTTTCTGTGGGTAGAAATGTATATGTGGCTAGGTGCGGTGGCTCATGCCTGTAATCCCATCACTTTGGGAGGCTGAGGTGGGTGGATCACTTGAGGTCAGGTGTTCAAGACCAGCCTGGGAAATATGGTGAAACCACGCCTCTACTAAAACTACAAACATTAGCTGGGCATGGTGGCACATGTCTGTAATCTCAGCTACTCGGGAGGCTGAGGCAGGAGAATAGCTTGACCTGAAAGGTTGCAGTGAGCCAAGATTGCGCCACTGCACTCTAGGCCTGGGTGACAGAGCAAGACTGTCTCAAAATAAATAAACAAATAAGCATATGCATGATGTAATTACTGGATTTACTATTTGGTGAACAACTGCTAAACCAAATGCTGATAGAACAGATGTCAACCAAGGGGCAGAAGTCTCCTGCAGTGTGCCTTAAGGACTGCTTGGCAATGTCAAGTGTCACATTTGTATAAAATACTGTTGATACAAGAGTTAGCCAACAAGAGAAAAATAAATATAAGCTAGTACACTCTTCCCCCAAAACTGCTTCAAAACCTGTTTTCCATTACTACAGTTTTTATTACTGTAGACTTGCTCTGTGGTCTGGAACTTAAAGATTGGATATTCCAACAAATAAAAAAGAAGTGAAGGTGCGAGCCTTACAACCTTTCACTGAGGGACATAAAAACAGTCTGAGTCGATGGAGAAAAATCGTTTGCTCGTTGATACTGCACAGACATCACTTCTCTGAAAGTTACTCAGTTCAGTGCAATTCCAATAAAAATCCCAAGATCATTTCTGGTTACTTGGCCAACTAGTTCTAAACCTTACAACGAAGGGTTGATCTCATTTCGATGTTAGTCCCTCCAAATGTAATGGTGCCATGTAATCCACAATGTTGGAGGTGGGGCCTGGTGGGAGGTGTTTGGGTCATGGGGGCAGATCCTTCATGAATGGCTTAGTGCTGTCCTCGTGATAATGAGTGAGTTTTCATTCTGAGTTCTTGAGAGATCTGCTTGTTTAAGAGTGTGGCACCTCCCACCCCTCTCTTGCTCCTCCTCTTGCCAGGTAATGCACTGGCTTTCCCTTCCCCTTCTTCTCTGAGTGGACACTTCCTGCAGCCCTCCCCAGAAGCCCAGCAGATGCTGGTGCCATGCCTTGAGAACCATGAGCCAAAATAAACTACTTTTCTTTATGCATTAACTAGTCTCGGGGATTCCTTTATAGTGACTCGAGAGTGAACTAACACAGGGTAATGGCATAAATAGTCAGATAACTTTACAAATAAACAAAACCAAAAGAACAAAGAGGACTCTTCTACTAGCTATCAATCATACCACAAAACTATGCTAATAAATTCCACGAGTATAGACAAATTAATCAATGGAAAAAGAAGAAAGACCCACAAAGATACCTCAGCATGTGCAGGATAGAATATGATAGAGGTGACACGAACCAACAAAGGCTGACTACCATCTGACTTTTGGCTGGAGAGAACTGAAATTCAATTCCTACCACATACCAGGCCTCCAAATAAACCCAATATGGAACAAAGGCATAAACTTGAAAATTATAAGTATAATTTTGGAAGAAAACAGTGGGAACTCTATTATCCTCAAGTAAAAAAGAATTTCTTAAATGAGGTAATGACGGAATAACCCACAAAAGAAATGGTGTATAGACTCCACTACAGCACAATTTAAAACTTGTTTTAAGAGAAGGTCTTATAAGCAAGGTCAAAAAATAAGAGACAGACTGGGAGATGATATATGCAAATATGTATTAAGCCACAAGATTATTAATCTTCAAAGACCAACATTTGTTAAAACTCTCTGAGCTCTCTATCTATCCCCAAGGCCACCTCCTCCACGAAGCCTTCATGGATGACCCTTAGGCACACGTGAGCATCCTCTTGGACATCCAGATGCCCTTGTGGAGCTCCTACCTGCGACTTCAGAGGACAAGGATTCACTGGGGCCTGACTGAGTGGCTGCCAGTAAAAACTCATGCAATCTTCGGGTGTATGAATGGAGCCTCAGTAGGGACTGCCACAGCAGACTCAGCAACACCACAGACACTGAAATCTCTTGGAGGGCAAGGGGCCTTTTGTAAACCATGCCACGTAGCAAATCGGAAGGAGGGCAGAATGTGAACCAAGGGACAAAAGTTAGATGGAAGTAGTTTTGAGTGCAGTGTTTAAGGAAGAACTATAGTAACAGAGCTCTCTCACTCAGCAGTGACCTGTCCTTGCCTGGAGGGTTCTGTACCAAGGATGTATATCAGGAATGCTGTACAAAGGGTTAGTGCCCAAGTGCAAAGTTGAGGCTGGGTTAGAGAGAGAAATTTATGGGTAACTTCTTTTTTTATTTTTGGTGGAGATGGGGTCTCACCATGTTGCCCAGGCTGGTCTCAAACTCCTGGCCTCCAGCGATTTTCTCGCATTGACCACCCGAGTTGCTGGGATTACAGGTGTACCCAGCATGGGTAACTTCTAATGTAAAAGATGCACTGCTCATATTAGCTGAAGAATAAAGAGTGGCTGATAAACTCTTTGAGGCTCAGGACCATCTCTTATTTACCTAGAGGCAAGATATAAGACAGCCCTTGGAATACATACAAGGCCTCAATATACAGATGAACAAATGAGTATTTCTGTATCGCCTATGGACTAAACGTGGGTTCCACGTGGTTCAATAGTCACACTGGATGATAAGAAAATTCAGGTGTTAAGGTGCAGGTAACAGCGGTGACGACTTTTTCCATGAATCTTAGATCACGAGCAGCCTATGCACCCAAGTGCTTACTCCCAACTGACAAGAGCTCCACTGCTGGTTGGCCAATGCCTTGCAAGGAGCAACTTTTTTTTTTTTTTTTTTTTTGAGTCTTGCTCTGTCACTCAGGCTGGAGGGCAATGGTGAGATCTTGGCTCACTGCTGCAACCTCCACCTCCTGGTTTAAGTGATTCTCCTGCCTTAGCCTCCCAAGTAGCTGGGAATAGAGACATGTGCCACCACGCCTGGCTCATTTTGCATTTTTAGTAGAGGTGGGGTTTCACCATGTTGGTCAGGCTGCTCTGAACTCCTGAACTCAGGCGAACTGCCTGCTTCGGCCTCACAAAGTGCTGGGATTACCGGCATGACCCACTGTGACCGGCCTCAAATATCTATTTTTAAGAACTTTAATTTTGGTAAAATACACATGGCATGTAATTTACCATCTTTTCTTTTTTTGTGACCCAGAGTCTCATTCCGGGGTTCAGTAGCATGATCACGGCTCACTGCAGCCTCAACCTCCTGGGCTCAAGTGACCCTCCTGCCTCAGCATACTGCATAGCTAGGACTACAGGTGCATGCCACCAGCTAATTTCCAAAATTTTTGTGAGCTACAGGGCTTGCTATGTTGCCCAGGCTGGTCTTGAACTCCTGAACTCATGTGATGTGCCTACCTCAGACTCACGAAGTGCTAGGTTTATAGCCGTAAGCTACAATGCCTGGCCTGATTTACCATTTTAACCATTTCAACTATTTCTAAGTGTACAATTCAGTAGTGTTAAGTCCATTTACAGTGCTGTGCAACCAACCTCGAGAACTCTCGATATTTAGCAAAACTGAAACTATCCATTAAGCAGCGACTGTCCATGCCCCCGCCCTCAGGCCCTGACAACCACCATTCTACTTTCCATCTATGAATCTGACTGCTCTACAGACCCCTACAAGCCGAATCATGTATCGGTCCTTTTGTGTCTGGCGTTTTTCATTTTGCATAATGTCCTCCAGGTTCATCCACGTGATACCAGGTGCCCTTCCCAAGGCTGAAAAATGTTCCATGGTACATGTGTGCCACATTTAGCTTATCCCTGCTGACAGACAAGGGGGTTCCCACCTTTCAGCTACTGAGAACAGTGCTGCATGAACAGGGGTACACAAGGACCTGCTTGAGTCCCTGCTTTCAATTCTTTTGGGCAGGAAGCAATGTACATGTTTTTTGTTGTTCATAACTAAACTATCTTCCTTTTCAATCCATGTTTATTGTTAAGTGTTTTGGGAATTTCAAGGAGGTGCCAGGCTGACTGCATGAGCTGAGTAGTTGTGGTTTACTTCCTGTAGGACACTTGTGACCACCCACATGTGATGGTACTGAGAGGCCGGCACGACGAGTGAATCCCAACAGGGTGGCCTTGCTTTGCTGCCTCAACCTCATTGCCAGGGCTGTGTGCTTCTCAGCAGGACTGCTATCTAACCCGTTAGCCCACAGCTGCCCAGCACTTGGCATTTCTGCTGCCCAGCCTCAGCCTTGCCACCACTGGAGGAGATGAAGGTGCATTCTGCTGGCTTCCACAGGTATGATACTGTTTCCTGGGACCCGAAGAGAATGCACGATCTACAGCCCAAGCTACAATCCTGCAGCCACATGCTAAATAAAGGGCTTCACCTCACAGCTACAAAGCTGTGACTCTTGTGACTCCTGCTACAGTTTTTGTTTTTCACTCACAAGTACAAATAAGGAAATAAAAATATCTCAGTTAACATACCTTTTGGGTTTAGTGTAAACACTAAGGAAAAGGTTCTCCCCTTGCGTGCCATCTTTTTACGTTATATCAGCAGGCAAGGAACTGCCTATGGCTACTCTGCTTGATTTGGGGGAGAAGTGTACTCTTGAAAGAAAGAAGAAAAAGCCAAGCTCAGCCCAAACGTCTTGATCTGAACTTGATATTCACTTGTACTCCTCTGTGGTAAATGATAGCTTTTATAAACAAAATGGCCCAACAGTTTACGACTGTTTATGCATTAATCATCGCTGGCTTTCTCTTGGTTCTGTAAATATTGACTAATATATTAACTTGCCACATTATACCTCGGAGAGGGGCTTGCACAAAGTAAGATGCCACAGGCATCTGCTAAGTGACCAAATACCCACCTACGGCAAGTCCTTTCAAGATGTCAGGGTGTTGACTGTAGAGTTTCAGGGACTTTGTGTACAAAGACCTTCTGATGGACTGGGGACAATGAGTCACAATAAACAAGTGTGACAGAATAGAGTGTGGAGTTAAGACTACATAAACATTACTGTTAAAGTCAAGAGATCTCAGATTGCAGAAGGAGGCCTGAAAATCAGCAAAAGCTGGCAAGACATTGAAAAAGAGCTGGAATAGGCCCGGCGTGGTGGCTCACGCCTGTAATCCCAGCACTCTGGGAGGCTGAGGTGGGTGGATCACAAGGTCAGAAGTTCGAAACCAGCCTGGCCAACACGGTGAAACCCCCATCTCTACAAAAAATTAGCTGGGTGTGGTGGTGGGCACCTATAATCCCAGCTACTTGGGAGGCTGAGGCAGAAGAATTGCTTGAACTTGGGAGGTGGAGGTTGCAGCGAGCCGAGATTGCGCCATTGCATTCCAGCCTGGGTGACAGTGTGTGACCCTGTCTCGGGAAGAAAAAAAAAAAAAGAAAGAAAGAAGAAAAGGAACAGAGCTGGAATAGTGGAAAAGTGCATCAAAGAAAGGACAGGAAAAATCTCAACAGGCAAACATAGGGAAGAAAGGCAGAGGCCAAGGTGACATGGTGTCAAACCCAGGGCTGAGTACAGTGAATACACAGTGAATATTCTGCCTGTATGATGCACAGCTGCTTAACATATTAGCTACTTCAAAAGCCTGGTGTCTATACTTGTATCTTTGGCCAATTTTGAACTAAAATTAGATTAAATCTTCATATTTAACAAAAATGTAACCCTCCTCATACTACACATTAATTCCTAAATACATATGAAACAGAAATACTCTAGAACAGAGCCGTCCACTGCCACCTTCGGCCACAATGGAAGATGTATTGTATTGTGTGCTCACTTGCCTTGTGTGGCTGTTAGAAGTATTAGAAATGTGACTGGAGCAACACAGAAACTGAACTGTCAATCTTAGCCACATGGGATACTGAGCAGTATGGGAAAGAAAGTAACAGTGAGCAATGGTGATATTGGTGGCACAGTCTCTCCCACAGAGCAGGCACAACACAAACACTACTCAGTGACACCACGGAGGAACAGAAGAACACTTGGTGACCTTCATGCTTTATGAAATTCAATTTGGAAGTGTGGTAAATTGGATCCCAGAAGCTGAGTCACTCCAAGTTAGACAGTATATCCTTCTTGGAAAGGCTCTGGAAATGCCCACTGGAATTCTACAATTAAATTATTTAAGTCCTGCTTTTTAGTGGAATAAAACTGATCTGTATATTCTAGAAAAGCAGGTACATCTTAAAATAATTTTTTGGTGCCAGGCGTGGTGGCTCATGCCTGTAATCCCAGCACTTTGGGAGGCTGAGGCGGGCGGATCACCTGAGGTTGGGAGATCCAGACCAGCCTGACCAACACGATCAAACCCGTCTACGAAAAATACAAAACTAGCTGGGTGTGGTGGTGCATGCCTGTAATCCCAGCTACTTGGGAGGCTGAGGGAGGAGAATCACTTGAACCCAGGAGGTGGAGGTTGCAATGAGCTGAGATCGCACAATTGCACTCCAGCCTGGGCAACAAGAACAAAACTCCACCTCAAAAGTAATAATAATAATATATATATATTTTTTGGTGACTAACGGTGGACAAAATAAAATGAAATGGAACAAAAGTTTATTAAAAATGAAGTGTTAGAAAGAAAGATCCATGAAGGCTTTGTAACGTAGGGATGTCTCATCTGACTCAGAGACCAACTTCTAAAGTCAGCAACCCTGAAAACTCAGTCAGAAGATCCATGAAACACTACATCATACTCCACTGTCAAGACCCTAGCATCTCTAATGAGGCCCCGCTGCCGCTGAGTGTTGGAGCACACTGCTATTTCTTCAGCCCTGCACCCAGTGAAGTCGTTGGCGTGCATCGAGGGCCACAGTGAATGAAAAATACATTGTTCTTTTCTTTCCCCGAGGCCACAGAGTTGAATTCACACGGGTTAAATCTTCCTATGCTGTGATATTGGGAGAGGGTATTCCAAGGCCCGTAAAACATGTAAAGAACAGGAACAATTAATAAACTTGTAAGTTGAATAGACATTTCCGGATACACAGTAATTATTTCCATTCGCATTTTGTATTTTAAATGAAGCATAAACTTTAAATGATCTACAAATACAGTTTGGCAAGGAGCTTTTCCTGTACTTCAAATTCAAGTACAACAGGCAGCTGTCGATATTAATTTATACTGACCACACCACACTAGGCACAAGGGCTTGCATTACCAACACCACCTGGAGTCCTGGAGCGGCTCTGCCCTTGTTACTGAGAACAGCAGGCTCCTGTATCTTTGACACAAAGCATGTCCTTGGCTGGAAACCAGCACATCTGAGCTACGTGCCGACATCCACGAGCCTGCTCAGTGCGCATGGAACCCTGTGGGCTTGCTAGCTGCGGGCAACAGGTTCACTCTGAAGATGCGGACATGTAGGGAGTCTCATCCTCCTACAGCAAACCTGGGGCACAGGGAGGATAACTGGACTCTGGGAAATGAAAGAAAGGTTCACTGCTAGAAAAGCTGCATTTTTCCACATGAAATAGTAAGAAATCCAGAGGGGTAATCTTTTATTACTATCAAATAGAACAGTGTAGCAAGGCCAAAAGAACAGAAGATACGGGAATAAGTGATTTTTTTTTTTTTTTTTTTTCTGAGAGGGAGGCTCACTCTATCACCCAGGCTAGCTTGCAGTGGTGCAACCTCAGCTCACTGCAATCTCTGCCTCCCAGGTTCAAGCAATTCTTCTGCCTCAGCCTCCCAAGAGCTGGGACTACAGGCATACACCCACCACGCCCAGCTAATTTTTGTATTTTTAATAGAGACCGGATTTCACCATATTGGTCAAGCTGGTCTTGAACTCCTGACCTCGTGATCTGCCCACCTCAGTCTCCCAAAGTGCTGGGATTACAGGCATGAGACACCATGCCCAGTGGGAATAAGTGATTTTAAAGATCTCGTCTCACCCAAAAGAGAGGAAAGGGCCGACTGGTTCCAGCACTCTGCTTGGCCCACTAACATGTACAATTTTTTTTTTTTTTTAAATTTTGAAACAGAGTCTTATTCTGTCACCTAAGCTCATGTGCAGTGAAATGTTCTTGGCTCACTGCAACCTCCGCCTCCCAGGTTCAAGTGATCCTCATGACTTAGGCTCCAGCATAGCTGGAATTACAGGCATGTACCACCATGCCCAGATAATTTCTGTTTTTCTTTTTTTTTTTTTTTGAGACAGAGTCTCCCTCTGTCACCCAGGCTGGAGTGCGGCGCAATCTTGGCTCACAGCAACCTCCGCCTCCCAGGTTCAAGCGATTCTCCTGCCTCAGCCTCCCGAGTAGCTGAGACTACAGGCCTGTGCCACCACACCCAGCTAATTTTTGTATTACTAGTAGAGGTGGTGTTTCACTATGTTGGCCAGGGTGGTCTGAAACTCCTGATCTTGTGATCCACCACGCCTGGACAATTTTTATATTTTTAATACAGATGAGGTTTCGCCATGTTGGCCAGGCTGGTCTGCAACTCTTGACCTCAAGTGATCTGCCTGCCTCAGCCTCTCAAAGTGTTGGGATTACAGGTGTGAGCCACTGTGCCTGGCCTGTTTTTGAGGTAGCGTTGGCTCTGTTGCTCAGGCTAGAGTGCAGCAGTGGTGTGATCTTTGTTCACTGCAACCTCTGCTTCCCAAGCTCAAGCAATCCTCCCACCTCAGCCTCCTGAATAGTTGAGACTATAGGGCATGTGCCACTATGCCTGGCTAAATTTTAGAATATTTTTAGTAGAGACAGGATCTGCCATGTCACCCAGGATCCTCCTACCTTGGCCTTCCTAAACGCTAAGATTACCGGCATGAGCCACCATGCCAGGCAAGGCACAGTGTTTTTATGATGAATCTGCTCATTCCTCTTCTACAAACCTGACATAGAAACGTCAATGTGTTATAAGAGCGATATGAATGAAAACAGATGCAACTCTGGTTCTGTGTTCATGTTCAAGGAGCCCTTGGACTTTACTCAAAACAAACCCCCCAACATCTCAGAAACTGGGGAGACTGGGACCCGTGCTGTTTATTTTCCCCCTAAACCCTAAGGTGGTAGTTTTCTCTGAGGTGGTCCATTACGTGTGGTACCTTTAATGTTTGTCCCTGTGATCATATTTAATATTCTCACAAGCTTGCTTTTAGATTGACAAAATGGACACTCTCCACCGCAATGGTCTCATCTGATCTAAACTTAAGTCAGAAAGCTTGGGGGGAATGGAGTGACTGGTAGAAGGCAGCCGGCCAACATGTCATGTCATTTTAATAGTTCATAATTTTACCTTCTTACCTTCTCTCCTAATTTTAGATGAAATAATGCATTCCTAGAAATGTCCATCACAGTAACAATCATTTTATGTGCCTAGAAGAAAGCCTTTCAATGACACTACAGGGATTCTTGTGACATGTGCAAGTGTAATAAATACAGATCACTGTTTTTTCTCATTAGGCGCTATTTCTACCATTGAGGAAAGAAAGCTGGGGAAGGCTTTGCCAGAATCACACAGGGATGAGTGGGATACATTGAGAAGGTCGGGCTGGTGCTCACGACAGGTGCAGATCCCTTGGGACTGTCTAACGCAGCTGAATGCCAGGCCTGGCAGGCTGGGAGAGGTTTCATAGAGAACCTAGGGTTTTATACTGCAGGCCAGCAGAGGTTTCATAGAGAATCTAGAAGCCAATGTTGGAGAAGCATCTAGATTTGAGAGAGATCTGAGGTGTGTTTGCAGAAGGTCTGGTCAAGCAGGAGATATCTGGGACCAGGTACAGTGGCAAAACTGCAATCCCAGGCAAACCTGTAATCCCAGCAGTTTGGGAGGTGAGGTGGATGGATCACTTGAGGTCAGGAGTTCGAGACCAGCCTGGCCAACATGGTGAAACCCCATCTCTACTAAAAATACAAAAATAAACCGGGCACATGCCTGTAGTTCCAGCTACTTGAGAGGCTGAGGCAGGAGAATCACCTGAATCTGGGAGGTGGAGGCTGCAGTAAGCTGAGATCGTGCCACTGCACTCTAGCCTGGGTGACAGAGCAAGACTCAGTCTCAAAAAAAAAAAGCAGGAGATATCAGGAAATTTGGGGTTGACTCATGGAAAGGAGGCCCGGGAAGGAGAGGCTTATTGAAGCCGTTCACATTGGACTATCACAGCTGTTTAAAGGCAGCTCAATCATAATTAAGAAAGCAGAATATTAAGAGCACAGAGGGGAGAAACAAAAGGAGGGATAGAGGGTGTTTTTTCCCTCTATTTACTGCAAAATGTAACAGGCAACAGAGACGTGCATCATTACCATTTTAGGTTTTAAGATTCTATTAACGGAACCCTGTATGTACAATGTGAATGTACTTCACGCCAGAGACTATACAGGTAAAGATGATTAAAGGGGAAATCTTACGTTCTGCAGATTTTTACCACAATGGGAAACCCCCCATTACAGACCCACAGATAGGCATTTTAAATGTTTCTTTAAATATGGAAGCTCGGGCTGCAAATGTTGCAAGTTCGCGTTAAGGACAGCTCTCACACCCCACCAACAGCTGCAGGTTCCAGCTGGCATTCTCAAGACAGAAAACAATTTCTTAAGAACCAACCAGAAAAGCAACAACAATAACAGCAAACATCCTGCCTTAAAAAAGACCAACAGAAGAGGAAACGCCCCTAGCCATATGGGCAGTGAGAGTGTAAGGGTTCAGAAGTCAGCAGAGTGGCCGTGGCTCCACGCTGCAGTCCTCGTGGTGTGTTTGGGTCTTTCATCCAGCCCCCACTGGGATCAAGAGAAAGGCTTCACGCGAGGAACAGGAAAGACCTTTTAATAAAAACAAACACTATCCTGTCTTGCTGTCCAGGCTACACCTCAAAATGTTTGCAAGGTTAGAGGGAGGATCCAGACATGGTTTTCAACCCAGATCCTGATCTCACAAACAATATACAGACAGAATGTCAAGCTGACTTTTCGGGGTCATACCTTCTTCTTTGCAAAAATGACTGATGCTTTTTGATATCACTAAGGGCTCCCAATTCTCAGAGAAAAAAAATGCCCATGTCTTAGTTTAGTTGAGTAGGTGCTTTAGGAGACTTGATTTCTATTTCCTGGTTTTAACCCAGTGCGAAAGAAACTAACCTTGGAGTTGGATAAAGTAACCTTGAGTTACAGGAGAATTTCTGAAGGTGAATTCAGGAGGCACACGCTCTTTCCAAAGTGAATATGACAGAGGAAGAGCTAGCATAACTGACTGCCTTCCTTCTTTTTTTTGAAACAGTCTAACTCTGTCAACCAGGCTGGAGTGCAGTGGTGCGATCTTGGCTCACTGCAACCTCTGCCTCCCGGGTTCAAGTGATCCTCCTGCCTCAGCCTCCTGAGTAGCTGGGACTACGGGCACCTGCCACCATGCCTGTCTAGTTTTTGTATTTTTAGTAGAGACAGGGTTTCACCACGTTTCCAAGGCTGGTCTCGAACTCTTGGCCTCAGGTGATCCGCCCACCTTGGCTTCTGCTGGGGTTACAGGCCTGATCCAGCCTTCATTGCCTGCTTTCTATGTTCCAGCATTTTACTCTGGGACATTCCATTTGGGTCTCATAGCAACTTGGTGAAGTTGGTGTCACTGTCAGACACCACTGTACAAGTAAGGATGCTGAGGCTGGAGAGATGAGTCGGCCTCCCCAGACTGTGTCCATGGTAGGAGGCCTGCTCAGGGTTTAAACTTAATTTGCATGATCCCAAAGCTTTAGCCTGTTGGCTCTATCGAATATGTTCCTTCTCCCGTCAAGCGTCCATTTGTTACGGACAAGTCCATCACCTTTCCATCTATATCACAGACCTGAGCTCACACAGCAGCGGGGATGTGTGGAGATACGGCTGGAAGAACGTATGGAGGAGGGATTTCTTAGCAAATTAAGCGCGCATATAGATTAGTTTTCTTTCAGTCATCATATTTCCCCGTGTACAGATACGGAGATATAATATTAGTGAATAATAAAGGTATCATTGTCAAAAGTCACATTAGAAAAGGAAAAGTCAAAGAGAAGATGATTTTGAAGGGGACTTTTAACAGCTTCTTAAAGGGATTGCAATCACCCTCCAGGGTAAGAGAGAAAATGGCCCGCTGTATGTCAAGTTTGAACACATGAATGTTCACACAACAAACTCCTTTTGAGCAATTAGTCTACTACATCTTATTCCCTATTTTTCAATCTTTGTTCTGAATTATTAATTGCTGCCTCCATCTGGTACCATATTTAAAAGTGGCCTACTCCTGGATTAGAAGTTACTGGGGCAAAGAGATGCCAAATGGTTCTCTAGATAGCGGTTGCTGCTGAAGTCAGTTTTCTCTCAAGTTCAGCTGAGACCCCCAAGTCAGAAGTGCAGCGGGTTTCTCGCTTAACCTGTGAGCTCGCCATCAGGAAGTCCGGCACACTGGTGTCTGCCACCCAGAGTCTCCGAGAGCCAGCAGCCCCACTCTCTCCAGCTAAACCACTTTCCACAGGGGTTCTGAGTCCGTTTCCACTTTGCACACAAATGCAGTCACGCCATGGGCTCTAACGCTAATCCTCATTCCCCTAAATGATCTCAGGTGTTTTCCTTCCACAACACAAGACTGGGGTGGAGAAAGAACAGCCCACAAGACGCCATCAGTCTTCGACTGAATACATTCTTGGGGCTATAAAGTCTGGGGAGACAGCAAAGGGCACGCAGACACCCAGTTTGCACTGAGAAGCAAAGGCAGGAGAGTGCTCCATGTAGAAGCACTTTTTATTTCTTTTTCCTGTAGAGCAATGCCACACCTTTCTCACTGCCCAGTATCCAAGGGTTGGTGGGGAGAGTGGGGGGTGGTGGGGAGGAAAAAGGGCCTCCAGAAAACCACAATTAGTTACTAAAGTTTTACCAGCACCAACCCATGCAAGAAATCAGGGGGAAGAAGGGTTGAGCTCTATTACTGACTGCACCAATGAATTCAGATTTCTACATGGCAACAAGTCAAGACTGTAAATGGTATTAGATGATCTAAACCTTGCCAGTGTGAGGAACGTAGCTAACAGGCAGACAGTCAAAGAGAGCCAGCAGCAGCACCAGCAGCAGCTCTTTTCATGGACCATCACACTGCAGCAGGCTGGCAGGCTGATTATCTAACAAACAATTATTCAGCTCAAATCGAATTTCTGTTACAAGAAAAGCGTGGAGTGAGTTGGCAAAGGAGGCAGCGATCCTGGCCTTAAGGCTGCCTATGCAATAGAGGTCGTTAGACCACAATATTCTTAAACGCTTTCCTCCTGTCAGAGGAGAGCTGGCATTTTAGCAGCACTACCTCCATGAAGAATGGGAATTCAGGAAAACAAATAATTAAAGTATCAGTGGAACTAAAAGGGTTCACCGTAGGGTTGGTGCATGTCTGAGACAGTATAACTCAGAAGCCTTTCCTCTGGTAACTGACCTCTTTTTCACCTGGGATGTTTTCCTCGAAAAGAGCTACACTTTGTGAAATCACTCATGAAAATAACTGCCTTTGCTATGTAGAGTGGGGTGGTTCACGATCAGATGGCAAGGCGGTCTCACACTCACAGTGGGATCTGCGGGTGTGGTTTGTGCAGAAAGGCCCTGGCGTGTGCCAGGGGTTGTAGGAACCCTGCTGACCCTTACCCAGGACCAAGGAACAGGAACCCAGGGTCTCCCTGGCCACCGCCATCTGAGTTGGCTTCAAAGCCTCTGACTTGCCCACAGCAGGGCTATATCGGTTTTGCGCTGAACACCCCTAGGTCTGAGAACTCGAAGTTAACAATTGGAACATTTTCCTTTTCACTCATCCAAAATCTTCTCCCTCAATTGATCTCTACCACCTCTGTAGTCTAGAATATTCTAGTTCCTTATTTATAGAATGGCTTCATAAAATGACAAACCTTTCCTGAGCTAGCCTGCAATTCATTCCCTGTGCCCTTCCTTCCATAAGCACTGGCTGCATTTGGGATCTGTGCCTGTGCCCGTCACTGTCACCCTTCCTCATCAAGAAAGGTCACTTAGTCACTGTCCCCTTCAACTGTATCTCCCCCCGGACCTTCAATACACACACACCTTTGAGCGTAGTACTTAGTTCTGAAGAACAGAGCAGGATGATGACCTCAGCCCTCTGGACACTTTCTTTCCCCCAGCCCTGCCTCTGCCGTGCTATGGGACACTGAGCAGCTGACTTAGTCTCTGTGTGCTTTAATTTTCTTGTCGGTGAAATGGGAAGATATCACCAGTTCCCACCTAAGAGGAATGTTAGAAGCAAAAAGGTGAGCATGTGTAAAGCACCCATTCGCCCGGCACACAAACACCTCCTTAATCAGGCACCGTGGTAATAGTAAATATTCATGCATCAGCCCTACTCTCTCACTGCTGTCAATCCAGGCTTATTGAGAATGCTGCTAAGCTCTTGCTTCACTGATTTCTTCTTCACTTATGCTATTGATTTATGCCACTGATCAGGAAAGAGTGTCTGTGACATCTGAGTGACACACCGATAGAATATGTGAGGGATGAAGGAAGAGGAGAAGCAGCAATCTGAAAGCTGGGCACTCTGGGCCGGGCATGCTGGCTCCTGCCTGTAATCCCAGCACTTTTGGAGGCCGAGGCAGGCGGATCACGAGGTCAGGTGTTGGAGACCAGCCTGGCCAAAATAGCAAAACCCTGTCTCTACAAAAAATACAAAAAGTTAGCTGGGTATGGTGGCAGGCGCCTGTAATTGCAGCTATGCAGGAGGCTGAGGCAAGAGAATCGCTTGAATCCAGGAGGCAGAGGTTATAGTGAGTCAAGGTCGCACCACTGCACTCCAGCCTGGGCAACAGTGTGAGACTTGTCTCAATAAAAAAGGAAGAAAGAAACCTGGGCACTCTGCAATCACACACTACCCATGAAGACAAATCCATGAACCAGAACCAGAGCCACAAAATTCAGAATGCAGACGTCAAAGGGGTCCAAAGACAGATGATCTGAGGAGAGTGGGCCCTGCCTGGGAAGCTCAGATCTTCTGACTGAAGGCTCACCATGTGCTTAAAACTATCCCAGAGAACCAACCCAGGAATCCCACTTCCGGGTATACATGTCCAAAAGAACTAAAAACACGGTCTTGAAGGGATATGTGTACATATGCCATGAACACCCATGTTCATACAGCATTATTTACAATAGCCAAGAGGAGGAAGCCAAGTGTCCACCCACAGATGGGTGAAGAAACAAAATATGGTGTATCCAAAGAATGGAATAGTATTTAGCCTGAAAAAGGAAGGAAATTCCGACATGCTACAACATGCATGCACATTATGCTGAGTGAAATAAGCCAGTCACAGAAAGACTGTATGATTCCTGTATGATGCCACCTACATGAGGTCCCTAGAGTTGTTAATTCATAGAAACAGGGAAAATGGTGGCTGGCAGGGGTGTGGGGAGGGCATGGGAACTTGCTGTTCAATGGGTAAGTTTCAGTTTTGCAAAATGAAAAGAGTTCTGGAGATCGGCTACATGACAGTGTGAATGTACTTAACACTACTGGTGGGCACTGAAAATGGTGAAGATGGTAAATTTTGTTACGTATATTTTACCACAATGAAAAAAATACATATATACACATACACTAGACATAGTTCAATGAAACCACAAGAGAAAAGGACCATCACAGAAATGAACAAGGAAAATACCTCCCATGGTTTCCCAAGCCTCATGAAGTTGCTCAAAAGTCTTGTTCCTGTGCAACTCCTAAAAGTGTCATCTGTCAAATCCTGTTTGCTAAAGTACTTCCTCACTTAGGCCTGTGATTTGGGAGTCTTTGGGACATGGAGTTATGGTCTGCGCTTGGAAATGTGACCTTGTCACATGGCTTAAAAGCCTCTACCTGTTTGTTTGTCTGAGACAGGATCTCACTCTGTCACCCAGGCTGGAGTACACTCTGTTACTCACTCTGTCACCAAGATCTGATCTCGATCTTGGCTCACTGCAGCCTCCACCTCCTGGGTTTAAGAGATTCTCTCACCTCAGCCTCCCAAGTAGCTGGAACTACAGGCGCATGCCACCATGCCCACCTAATCTTTGTATTTTTAGTAGAGATGGGGGTTTCTCCATGTTTGCCAGGCTGGTCTCAAACTCCTGACCTCAAGTGATCTGTCTACCTCAGCCCCCCAAAGTGCTGGGATTACAAGTGTGAGCCACCACACCCGGCCTAAACTCTTCTATCTTTAGTTTTCTTATCTGCAGGGTTGTAGTGACAACTGAATGGGACAACCTAAGCCAAGGTGGAAGAAATGCCAGCCATTGTTTTTACTAGATCTTACCTGAACATCGTACAGGAACTGGAATCGGCTTCTTTTACTGGCAGCCTCTCTCACAGCCCGAGCCAAGTCCACCGACCCTTTTCCACCAATTGACCAGTGATAGCAGGGGACGGCATCAAAGGCACCAGCCCGCTTTGCAAGCTCACACACCAAGTCAATTTCAGCGCGGGTGTCGGTCCTAGTGAAGAAAATGTTTGTGGTTTTGCATCTGTATCCATTTAGCGATGTTTTTAAAGAAAGACTAACCACTTCTACAGAATTTCACTCCCTAACACTGAATATATTTTAAACATCAAAAGTGGTCACATCATGTTTAAATAAATCAGACTTAAAGAAAAACATCGAAAAAAAAAAATCCTCTCCAGCATGACTCAAATATTTCAAGTTGTTAAGGGTGTTATCAAGAAAATTCCATAACACATCCCTTTGATCATTCAGTTTGTTTCAGACAAAAATGCTGGGTAGAATTATTTAAAAAAAAACAAAAACAAAGAAATAGTAACTCACTATATATAAATTTCACTTCCTTAATAACGCTGTGAGAAGACATTTGCTAAAATGAAACCAAACCAAATAAACAAATAGGAGAAGCTGGGTATTTCTGTATACTTTTAGACGAAGCAGAGAAAGACCGAATACCCCAAGACACAAATATCATTCACAGGGTGGCCTAGGGATACGCCCGCAGTTAAAAGGAGGAGGCTGGACTCACTTGAAGACATTCAGAGCCACCACAACGGGAACCCCAAAGAGCTGAGCAATCTGAATTTGCTTCTGGAGGTTACAGCAGCCGTCTGCCACCAGCTGGATGTTCTGTCAAAAAGAACAAAGCAAAACGCAGACCCCTGGGTATCACCTCCCTCCAAACCTGCCAAGCTGCGCTGGCAGCACCTCCCTGGCAGGATTTGCTGCATCTTTTTTCCCTTTTTCCTCCAAGAATGATGGCTGCAAGAATAAGGAGGTTCATCTTCAAAATAACTTCTAAAATGATTCTGGGTCCTATGGCATAAGCGTGGGTCTGAAGCCTAGCAGCCCCCCAGCCCTCCAGCCAGGATCTACACAACGCGCCCGTACTCTGCAGGTTGGGGCCTGACAGGCACAAGGTTCCAGGTGGGTGAGGAGCGCTGTCCAGGTATTTCTGGCTCAGAACCCTGGCGCCACCTGTAGGAGGTAAGAGGTACTGCTGCCAGTAAATCACAGTCTGTTTACAGAAATGTGTAAGCCACTCCTGTAAGCCGTAAAGCCAACGGTATGTAAACCTTCCATGACAAAGGAATACACAAGTATAAGCTTCCTATTTGTTTATGACCTGAAGACCTTGAGCTCCTGCTCTAATGGCTGCCCTGGAGGTAGAGAACAGTAGACAAAGCCTACATCCATCTTTTCTTGATATGTAAAGAGTTAATGGAATGAGTTTTGTCCTTTCAACCCACTCACTTCCTCTTGGATTCTTAGAACAGCACTTTTCTTTTCTTTTTTTTCAGACAGTCTCCCTCTGTCGCCCAGGGTGGAGTACAGTGTCCTGGTTGCAGCTCACTGCAACCCCCGCCTCCTGGATTAAAGCGATTCTTGTGACTCAGCCTCTTGAGTAGCTGGAACTACAGGTGTGAGCCACCAATCCCAGCTAATTTTTGTATTTTTAGTAGAGATAGTTTTTGCCGTGTTGGCCACGGGCTTTGCCTGGCTGGTCTTGAACTCCTGGCCTCATGCAATCTGCCCGCCTTGGCCTCCCAAAGTGCTAAAATTACAGGTGTGAGTCACTGTGCCTGGCCAGAACAGCACTTTTCCAAGAGACCACTGACAGAGGTGGTCTCATTCACTGTAAGCCAACCAGCCACTGGATTTGAGAGATTCTTCACACAAGCATCTCAACAGCTCCCTTACCTCCTCTGTGTATTCTTTCTTAAGAGGAACACCAGCGGTTACCTGAAATAAGGAGAGAAAACATGAAGAACGTCCCATAAAAATGCTTACACAACTGATCTGAAAGAGAACAACACAATCACAGGCGATTGCTTTTAAAACAGTGGCTGGCAGCACTGGCTATACCTAAAGGCTTGTAGGAAGCTTGTAGAAAACACCGATCTCTGGGCTCCACCCAGACCAATGAAAGCAGTTCTGGGAGGGGAATCTGGGATCGGTAATGTTCAAAACCTCCCTGGATGATTCGAATTTGAGCCAATGGAACAGTATGAAACTTCTCAAACACTGGTTCAAATTGGAACATAAAACAAATAAAATGTTTAATACCTGATTTATACAGAGTATGTCACCATTCAAAATCATTTTACAGTAACTGCCATAAAGCTCTGTTGTCCAGGCTGGAGGGCAGAGGCACAATCACAACTCAGTGCCGTCTCAAAGTCCTGAGCTCAAGTGATCCTCCTGCCTCAGCCTCCCAGGTAGCTCGGAATACAGTTGTGCATCACCACACCCAGATAATTTTTTATTATTTTGTACAAATGAGATCTCACTATATTACCCAGGCTGGTCTCAAATTCTTGGACTCAAGCGGTCCTCCCACCTTGGCCTCTCAAAGTGCTGGTATTACTGGTGTGAACCACTGTGCTTGGTCTTGCTGGTTAATCTCATAAGTCAATTTAGCTGGGTCCTAGGGTGCCTAGATATTTGTTCAAACATTTTGGGTGTTTCTGTGAGGATGTCTGTAGATGTGATTACCATGGAAATCAGCAGCCTTTGAGTAAGCAGGTAGCCTTACATAATGTGGGTGGGTCTCAACTGATCAGTCAAAGGCGTTTGCGAACACAACAAAAAGACTGGCGTCCCCTGAGCACAGGAGAATTCTGCAGTGGACTGCTGCCTTCAGACTGCATTAGCACCACTGGCTCTCCTGGGTCTTCAGCTTGCCAGCCTACGGTGCAGATTTTGGACTTGCCAACTTCTGTAATCATATGACCCAATTCCTTATAATAAATATATTTCTCTCTCTAATCACACATCCTATAGGTTCTATGTGTGAAGAACCCTGATTCATACGATGGGTTTAAAGAACTAATTGTGAAAGAATCTGTGGAGACCAAAGCATAACAGAGTATTAGTTCTTAGATTGCACCGGGATTGGCGAGCACTTTGGGGGACAGGATGTGAGTTTAAAATGATTGAGGCTAAAATGGGCAAATTCAAGGGCCACAGGATTTTCCACTGCACAAATTATGGAAAAAACCAAGCTGAATAAACATAAGAGGCTGCCATGGTTATTTGTGTAATGATCAAAAGGAAGTCTATCCCAGCACAGTATTTGTAGTAGAAACGGAAAAAAAGAAGAAGAAAAAAAGAAAACAGAAGTAGAAATGAATAATCATGCCTCAAAAATACAGAGCAGGTCAAGTAAGAATGAAGGATACCAAAAAGAGCACTACAGAAGAAGAATAAGGGATGAAAGTCATTTATCTTTCTATTATTGAAAACGCTCCCTGCATACAGATTTATGCCAGACACTTGGAACATACTAATCAATATGACACAGTCCCCAGACTCAAGGAAATAAGAATGACGTAGGGAGACAGAGAACAAGACATTCATGAAACAGTATGAAGCAGAAGGTACTACTGGGGCCCAATAGAGGGACGCTTAGCTTCACAGAGCTTCCTGGTCCCCACCTTCTCTTTCTTTTTTCTGTTGAGATGGAGTTTCACTCTTGTTGCCCAGACTGGAGTGCAATGGTGGGATCTCAGATCACTGCAGCCTCTGCCTCCAGAGTTCAAGTGATTCTCCCACCTCAGCCTCCCGAGTAGCTGGGATTATAGGCACCCCACCACCACTGGTCTCGAACTCCTGGCCTCAGGTGATCCATCTGCCTCAGTCACCCAAAGTGCTGAGATTACAGGTGTGGGCCACCACGCCTGGCTGGTCCCTATCTTTTCTTATTCTCTATCCCTATCTGTGCCTGCTAACCCGTTCCTTGTTACCATGATCACTGGCTGAGAATCATGACATTAAGCCAGAGTGGAAGAGACACAAAGGATTAATGTGGGACGAAAATGCAACCACTGAATAACAGAGCACATACATTCAGATAAAATGAAATAGGATTGTAAACACGTAGAGAATTTTTACAGGACAGAGACCAGAGTCTGGAAAACCAAGGGACTGACGTCAAGAGACTCTGACTGTAGGTCTGATCAGTCCCTGAAATAGATGCGTGATGTTACACAAACCACTGGATCTCTCTGTGTCTCAGAGATAATCTCTTTATCGAGACTAAAAGAGACCAGGCAATCTCTAAACCCTTTCCAGTAGTAAAGTGCTTTGATTTTATAATTTTCAGGACAGCAGGGCAGGGAGGGCTAATTCCAAATGCATCCTACATAGGTAGGAGTAGCTTTTAAAAATAGCACTTATTAGGCTGGGCGTGGTGGCGCAGGCCTGTAATCCCAGCATTTTGGGAGGCCAGGGCAGGAGAATTGCCTGAACCTGTGAGGCGGAGATTGTGGTGAACTGAGATTGCACCATTGCACTCCAGCCTGGGCAACAAGAGCGAAACTCTGTCTCAAAAAGAAAAAAAAAAAAAAAAGAAGTTGTTATACAGATTCATTGCCTGAAATCCAGGAAGAACTGCAGCAAGAGGTGTTTGGAGTAAAGTCAGAATTCTTTATGATTTACTGCTTTTCATTCTTGCATTTGAAATGATGATGAAGCTTTAGGTGAAAATAAAGGGCTTAAGTGTCGGGTATGAGGAGGGTGTTTGGATTTAGAACACTGTCCTTCACTAACATTTAGCTCTGCATGGTGGCCAAAGGGAGAGATTTGGATCCAAAGTCCTTGGCTCTCTGCTGGCCTGGTGACACTGTCCATGTTCCCTAAGCCAACCAAACCTCAGATTCCTTATCTGTAAAATGATATAAAAATAATGGGTCGAGTCGGGTGGATCACGAGGTCAAAAGATCAAGACCATCTTGGTCAACATGGTGAAACCCCGTCTCTACTAAAAATACAAAAAATTAGCTGGGCATGGTGGCGCGGGCCTGTAATCCCAGCTACTCAGGAGGCTGAGGCAGGAGAATTGCCTGAACCCAGGAGGCAGAGGTTGCGGTGAGCCGAGATCGCACCATTGCACTCCAGCCTGGGTAACAAGAGCGAAACTCCGTCTCAAAAAAAAAATAATGTCCACCTCTCCCAGGACAAAGAACTGCTTTACAGCATTTCATGATGGCAAACCTGCTATTTGTTTTTACTATGCAATAATCCTTGAATAGATGCCTTTTGTCACATACACAGTACAGTATACCAATAAAGAAATCAGATTTGGCAGTTCATCTCATATGTGAATATTTTAATGATAAAGGGACTTTATTTTATTTCAAAATGACTCATCAGTAAAAAAGGTTTTATCTTCCACTTGGAGATTCCTAAAACTGAAACAAACAAAAATAAAAAAACCAAACAAACCCCAAAAATCTATGCACAGGTTTTCTGTGAAAAGAAATATATTTTTCCTTTATAATGTCTGTAATTTCTATATATATTAGGATAGATAAATATCAAAAGTCTTCAAAGAAGTTAAAATAGTTATTTGTGTTTTCCAAGCAAACCTCACTTAGAAACAATCCAGTATTATAACGGAATTGCGAGAAGAAATCATAATAAACAGAAAGAGAAGGAAAATAGTTTTAGATGAAATCTGATGAGCTGCAGCATCAGTGAACCAAAAAACTATCTACAAACATTGAAAAATTTCAGTCATCAAAGAACTCACTCTAAGCCTTATGTTCTTTGTTCAGGGACAGGAGCCTCTAACCTCCCATTACCATATGGATATACAGTCTTGGCCTGAGTATCAGACACGAAGCTCAAGACTAAAAAGTGGCTGCATTATGCTCCTTTCCAAAATGTTGCTTAGAAAGAACTGTGGGTGTTACTCTTGACTCGAACTTACTCAACTCGAAGGGCTCTATAGTGGTGTTGATAAAAAAAAAAAAAAGTTTTAAATGTCCACAAAGGAGGTCTGCAGGAAAAATACTCTAGAAAACTACAGTCATTAAACAGGCAGAAACTTTTCAAATGCGAAACTCTGATTTAACATAGTGAAACCGCTTCGGTATTGGGAAGGCGGTGTGCGCACTTACACTGGGCCCGCCTCCGTGCATCTTCAGAGCCCGCACCGTTGCCACCAACACAACCACGTCGGGCACCAGGCCGGAAGCGCGGCACTTGATGTTGAAGAATTTCTCCATTCCAATGTCAGCACCAAAGCCAGCTTCAGTCACTGCGGGGAAGCAAGTGGAGTATGTGCTATTACTTTCTAAAAACGAAAGTAGGTTTCGGCAATCACCACTACGATTCAAGCTCAAAGGACAGCTGAAATTCCTTGTGTTTACCAACACAACGGTGAGCTGATTTCCCCACTGCCAAAGAAACATTCTCCATTCTCTGCCCTAAAGAGATGGTGGGTGCCCTCCTATGCTTCACACCACCAGGCCTGAGGAATCCTTGCCACGGCCAGGCCAAGACTTTTCTTCCAGTACCGTAACTCACACACAGCAAAGCTTTTCTTAATAAAATGGGGATTTTCAACTTCATAATCAGGTTCCAAATTGTATCAAAGGTCATTGACAGTATAATTATGATTACAATAGAAGACCCTTTCTTCTTATGATTATTCTTTTTTTTTTGAGATGGAGTTTCGTTCTTGTTGCCCAGGCTGGAGTGCAATGGCACAATCTCAGCTCACTGCAACCTCCACCTCTGGGGTTCAAGCAATTCTCCTGCCTCAGCCTCCCAAGTAACTGGGATTAGAGACTCCCACCACCACACCCAGCTATTTTTTATTTTTTGTATTTATAGTAGAGATGGGGTTTCACCATGTTAGCCAGGCTTGTGTCAAAGTCCTTACCTCAGGTAATCCACCCGCCTTGGCCTCCCAAAGTCCTGGGATTACAGGCATGAGCCACCATGCCAGGCCTTTTCTCACTCGTTATATAAAGAATAATTTATTTTAGTGCCACCCAGTCATTTATGTTAAGCGACCAATTTCAAGTTAGTTGAAGGGCATAAGGACCCTGCTGATTAATCTGGATACAAGACAGTAGCTTTGAGACACACCAGAAAACACTCATTTCTAGTCCCCACCCCTTCAGTTGCTAGAAAGGTCACAGCTGCCTTTCAAGATAACATGAGGCACTGGGTCGGTAGCATCTTCTTCATATACAAATAGCTCTAGGCCCTTGCAACTCAATGCGAGATTCATGACCCAACAGCATCAGCAGTACCTGAGAGCCTCTAAGAAGTGTGGAATCTGGGGCTCCCCATAAAGTTTACGGAATCAGAATAACAGTGTAATAAGAGCCCCAGGCGACACGGAAGTCCATTAAAATCAGGGAAGCAAACCACCCTAAGAAGGGAATACTACGATGTAGTAAAAAGTAAATGTTTATTAAACACGCACTTACACACTGACAGTATGACCGGGACACAGATAAGAATCGGCGGGAGAAAAACTAAGAAATCAGGAACATTGAACATGATCAGTTTTCTTGCTGGACTACAGACTTTCTTGTTGTACCATAAACTTTCCAAATTTATAATTATAAATGGCAGCTTATAATTTCGTTAAGTTGCTGTAGCAAGATTTACGAAATTGTTCCCCTCGTTACTGAAACTTTGGGCTGTTTCCAACATAAACAATGCTGCACTGAAAATGTCTGTGCCTATGAGTTTTAATCTCTTTCAAATCATATTCTTGGAATAAATTCCCCAGGGTAAGGTAATGGGGCCAAAGGATATAAAAAATGCGTATGACCATTGATATATGCTTTCGACAAATTTAAAAAATTACTTTAAAAATGTTCATTTTGGATAAATATAGCCACAAGCATTTTACACTTTATTATGTGTATCCTTTATTATGTGTTATTTAAACAAACTATGTAGCGGAACACTTTTGAGAAATAAAAGACATTCCTTTTCATATAGTATTTGGGACAATTCTTGTGATTTTATTAGTAGTGGTCAAAATCAGGGAAAATCACTTACAGTAACAATCCTTACTTCAGCGGTACCCTGGCAACGCATTTGTCAGGTTTAGCATGTTGGTGGCATCATGGACCCCAGAAGAGGGATAATCCAGGTGACTTTTGTCAAAAGTCATCATTGAGTGGGCTCCTGGAGGTGGAGGGCTGGACAACAAGGCCACAATACTGGATTACACAGGGCTGCCCTGCAGGTTAGCACACAGACGGGACCCTGGGTCCCTTCCAGCTACGCAGCCTTGGCAAGTCCTTGTTGGAAGCATTACGTGAGATGGAGCAGGTAAATGACCAAGTCACTGGGTTGTCGTTTTTTTTATTTTGTTTTGTTTTGTCTTCTGGGTGCGTACTGAGAACTCACAGAGACAGTTCACATCACTGGAACAGAAACGGTAATTTTCCCACTTGCTAAAAATTGTACTGAACTCCTAAGCATTTGTGGGAATTCCTGCTACATCCATGCATTTTTCTCACTGGTAGAAGCTCATTCTTACGGTCACTACCGAGAAGCCCTGCAGGGAAGTGGGAGAGAGAACATCTGCTATTCAACTAGAGAGAGCTGGAGGCGGGGCACGGGGAGGGAGGAGTCTGCCTGGGAGTTGTGGAGAAATGGGGTGATGGGAGTCAGGCTCTGAGGAGCAAGTAGGATTTTTCTAAGCAGAGAAATGAGGAGTTGGGTATGGCAGGCAAAGGTCAAGGGGAGGAAGGGGAGGGAGGAAAGAGATTCACAGGTTAAGGACAGAGCCAGGGCAGAAATGGTCAAGATGAAGAGAAATCAACCATCATGATGGGAGAGGTTTCACCAGCTAGACTTGTTCACTGGCCTGATCAGTACTGAGGAGTGGGACTGGAGGAACCCAAATGTCACACATTTTTTCCCTGCTATGGTATTTTGAAAACCTGTTTCATGTCGCCCTGTAGTTGGAGGTAGATTGTTGCATACATTTTACATAATGGGGCTGATCAAGTGATCTCTAAGTTCTTCCCAAATGGATGCATGTTTATACATTAAACTACCCTGTCAGCCGGCAAGCTCCATGATGAGATGGCCCATGTGTGTTTGAGACATTAACATAGCAGGCACATAGAGGGCACTGAAGGAATGTCATCATCTATCTCCAAACCAAATAAAAAGAGAGTAGCAGAAAAACATGTTTTAAAACACGTAGACACAAATATATTAATGACAAATTTCATTTATAACCATCGAATGCCCTTGAAAAATTGAAAACTCAAATTCCCTTCAAAAATCTAGCTCCCCATAATCCTAGCACGTTGGGAGGCCAAGACTGGCAGATCACCTGAGGTCAGCAGTTCAAGACCAGCCTGGCTAACATGGTGAAACCTTGTTTCTATTAAAAATACAAAAAATTAGCTGGGTGTTGTAGTGCACACCTGTAATTCCAGCTACTCAGGAGGCTGAGACAGGAGAATCGCTTGAACCCAGGAGGCAGAGGTTGTGTGATGAGCCGAGACCATGCCATCGCACTCCAGCCTGGCCAACAAGACTGAAACTCTCTCAAAACAAACAAACAAACAAACAAACAAACAAACAAACAAACAAACAAACAAACCCCCATAGCTCCTCTCCCCCATAATACTCCTGCATAGTCACCATGTTCTCCTGTCTTCACTGGTTCTTGCTTCCCCTAAAGCACCTTAGTATATAAAGTCAAGGCCACCCTCGGGTAAACTTCCCTCCCCTACCTTCATCTTTCTCCACACCCCCTGCTTCAAATTTCATGCTTCTGTAATATCAAGTTTCCAGCAGAGCCCACACACGCTATGTTACTCGTCATCACCTCCAGTTCTCTTCTCCCATCTGGAACATTCCTCTTGCCCCTCTCTGCCTCTTTAACCTGCTGTCCAAGTCTCAGCTTAGATACACCATTTCCTGGAAGCTTGTCCTGATGCTTTCAGGGAGAGTCGGCTACCCTCCTGCCCGTCCCATCTTCTATCGGGCCAGTGGTGTGCATCCTAATTAGACTGATGTGCCATCTCCCACGTGGAGAGTGGGACCATGCCTTATTCATCTTGTAGCTCCACTTAACACACCTAACACAGTACCTGACACAAAGTCAATGAACAAACAGGATGGGACTCGGGAGCCAATGACAATCTCAAGTAAAGGCCACGCTTCAGTAGAAATAGACACACGAAACAGAATTACATAGAAGTAGCATACTTCCATAGCATACTTTCCTTTTTTTCTTTTTTTGAGATGGAGTCTTGCTTTTATCTCCCAGGCTGGAGTGAGGTGACACCACGTTGGCTCACTGCAACCTCCGCCTCCTGGGTTCAAGTGATTCTCCTGCCTCAACCTCCCGAGTAGCTAGGATTACAGGGGCCTGCCACTATGCACAGCTAATTTTTGTACATTTAGTAGAAATGGGGTTTTGTCATGTTGGCCAGGCTGGTCTTGAGCTTCTGATCTCAGGTGATCTGCCCACCTCAGCCTCCCAAAGTGCTGGGATTACAGGCGTGAGCCACTGCATCCAGCCCCTTTTTTTTCTTACAGTATTAAAATGGTTTTACTAAGAGGCATAAATGTCATATTCAATAAAGATGTGACCATCTAAAACGTCTACACAGGTTAGCTAAGCTTAATTTCACATTTTATTTATTTATTTATTCATTTATTTTTGAAATGGAGTTTCACTCTTTTGACCCGGGCTGGAGTGCATGGCGCGATCTCGGCCGACTCCAACTCCACCTCCACCTCCCGGGTTCAGGCAACTTTCCTGCCTTAGTCTCCCAAACAGCTGGGATTACAGGCACCTAATCACGCCCAGCAAATTTTTGTATTTTTGAAGAGACAGGGTTTCATCATGTTTTAGTTTTAAAAAGAGACAAACTGGAAATAAAAAAGTAGTAATAAAGAGAACTCCAGCTAGGGGAAGAAAACAACAACTGGTAGCAAAGGACCGAGGACTCTGGCTTCCAAATGCTAAGGAAATAGAGAATGGGAAGGCAACAGAAGAAAGTACCAATTCTCCCATTAAAACTGGAAACTGTCCTGAAATACCGCATGTAATCACGTTTATGTTGTTTGGGTTCAAATATCAGGCTGCCAAGGAAAGAGCACGTGGTAGAGGCGTGCTGATGTGTAAGCAGTCATTGTGAAAGTGAAAACTACTTTAGTAAGGGACCACCAATCACTATGAATTTGGACACTGTGGAGTGCTGCTTATCTGTGCGTTAGGGGGCCTTGACATGAAGACCCACCTTATGAGAAGGGGACAAACCACTCTTATAGGAAGGTTCCATTTCTTAGGTACTTCTTAGGAACTGCCAACATATATCACCTATAAGAAGTTAAGTTTTTCTAGTGACTTGAAATAAGTAATGTATTCCCTTATCTTACTTGCAGCTCTTAATAAAATTTAAAAGAGATACAGGCCAAATAATTATTTAACATTAAATTCAATATAGACTTGTTCTTAAGTCCTGAAGCAAGTCCACTTAGTAGGATTTAGCTTTCCTGAAAGGCACATCATGCAGACTTCCGAAAGCTGCATATGTCATGAGGCTTGCAATAAAGTGTTTGCACAACCGTAACCATTATTTGTCTTGGCAATCTCTTTACCTTTTGTTACAGCTATTCCACTTACAATGTGAATGAAAACAGGAAATGCTGACTAATACTCTTATTGTGCAAGCACAGAGGTTACTAGATAGTGATTCTAAGCCTGGCTTGATTCGAACTTCAAAACCTATAATCAGCTGAGAAAGGAAGGGTCAGTGGGTCTGAGTTGGGAAATGACTGACAATTTGGATAAATACGGCTAACAACCTGCACAGGAAACACAGCTCTGGGTTCAGAATAGAGTCAAAACCAATTCTAGAATGCCAGCCAGCCGCCTTTCGGTGATCATCCAGGGGTGCACCCGGAGTTGTGTTGTAAAAATTAAACAGAAACAACGGCAACGACAAAAATGAAAACACCAGACCAAGAGAACATTCCTGGCAGGCAAACATGGTATCCATAAAATTCTTCAGGGAGGGAGAGACGATTTCTATATCTTAAGTTATTCTGTATGTTCCCAACTTACTGTGCACATCGAAGAAAACTGCTACAATGATTAGAAGTTGGATTTTCTTTTTTTCTTTTCCTTTTTTTTTTGAGTCTTGCTCTGTTGACCAGGCTGGAGTAGAGTGGTGTGATCTCGGCTCACTGCAACCTCCGGGTCCCCAGTTAAAGTGATTCTTCTGCCTCAGCCTCCCAGGTAGCTGGGATTACAGGAGCATGCCACCACGTCCCACTAATTTTTGTACTTTTAATAGAGACAGGGTTTCACTATGTTGCCCAGTCTGGTCTCATACTCCTGACCTCAAGTGATCCACCCACCTTCCCCTCCGCCTCCCAAAGTGCTGGGATTACAGGCATGAGTCACCATACTTGGTTAGGACTTTCATCACCAATGTCTTATTATTTATTTTTTTTAAGGCATTAACATCCTTACTTCATTGGAAGGCCCTTTAAAATGTGAGTTCATAAAACCCTACAGCTATGCAGGAACTGTAGGGACAATGTACTCTAACTTCCTCCTGTGCACCAGGCCAGTTACTGTTTGGAGGTAATGACACAATGACCAGCGAGGTGCCCCCGGTCCCTCTGACTCAGCCCAGAGTTCTGTCTACTACATACTGCATTCTCCTCTAAAACATGATTAAACACACACATCACAGAATTCAAGAACAACCTTTCCTTATTCGCATTCAATAATTACTGAGCCCTACAATTCCGCCTAGTGTTATACAGTCATCTCTGTGCCAATGTCTTCACTTAATGAAGAAAAAGCTGCAAGCCGGGCGCGGTGGCTCACGCCTGTAATCCCAGCACTTTGGGAGGCTGAGATGGGTGGATCGCGAGGTCAAGAGATTGAAACCATCCTGGTCAACATGGTGAAACCCCATCTCTACTAAAAATACAAAAAATTTGCTGGGCATGGTGGTACGTGCCTGTAATCCCAGCTACTCAGGAGGCTGAGGCAGGAGAATTGCCTGAACCCAGGAGGCGGAGGTTGCGGAGAGCCGAGATCGCGCCATTGCACTCCAGCCTGGGTAACAAGAGCGAAACTCCGTCTCAAAAAAAAAAAAAAAAAGAAACAGCTGCAGACACACTAACAAACAAGGGAAAGATTATTCATTACCCAGTGAGAAAGAACATCTTTTCTGACCTTTCTCGAGATGGAGTTTGCTCTTTTTGCCCAGGCTGCAGTGCAATGGTGTGATCTCAGCTCACTGCAGCCTCTCCCCCACCCCCGGATTCAAGCGATTCCCCTGCCTCAGCTTCCCAAGTAGCTAGGATTACAGGCATGCGCCACCATGCCCTGTTAATTTTTGTATTTTTAAGAGAGACAGGGTTTCACCACGTTGGCCAGGCTGTTCTCAAACTCCTCACCTCAGGTGATCCACCCGCCTTGACCTCCCAAAGTGCTGGGGAGGTGAGCCACCATGCCCGGCCAACCTTTTGCTTCTTGATGGCTTTTTTTTTTTTCTGACTTCTGTTTGGTACTTTCAAAATTCTGCTTACTGACCTGTATGCAGGTAAATTTGAATTCAGTTCTGTGTTACACTGATTTTTGGATGTTCTCAGGCTTTAGTGCATTCACAGAACCCATTTCTGCCAAATCACAAATCCTAAGTACGGTTCAGCCCTTCTCAACTGGAGGCGATTCTGCCTATTCCACTCCTCACCTGGACACTTAGCAATGTTGGGAGACATTTTTGATTGTCACAAATGGCATCTAGCAGGGTAACTGCTAAATATCCTATGCGCACAGGACAGCTGGGACTCCACCAACAAGGAATAATCAACCCAAAGTGTCCATAGCCCTGAGGCACAGACAGCTTGCTGTGGCTCACACAGGACGAAGGAGCCTGGCACTTTCTAGATGCCTCCTCTGAGAATATTACGAATGCACTACAAGCTAGGCAAAGAGATCGTGTACAATCATTATGCTAATCAATGTAACCCCATGCACTATAAAATCCTCGAATATGAATTATCGCAGTCAAAATTCCATCCAGCGTGGTTGGGATGTGCTGTGTCAACAGTGTGGCCACTAAAACACGACACTCTCTGGAGAGGAAAAACAGTGATGAGGTGATTGCTGAACTAGCTTCACAGGGAGGAAGCAAGGGTCAACAGAAATGCTCTCAACGCAGAGCAGCCTGGGGATGGCAGCTGTCCGCCTTATTGCTCATGTGCACATGATGGGAAGACACTATTCTAGAGGCACGGGGAGAGGGCCTGAAGCTAACATTAGTGAAACGTCTCCTATGAAGCCAGGCAATATACTAGGTGTCCTGTCTCATTTCACCTTTCAACATCTGTGAGGTATCTTTCTCCTCCATTTACAGTTTATGATACGAACGACTGGAAAGTTTTATAATTTTTCCCAAGGTCACAGTTATTAAGTGATAGAGCTTGGACTAAAGCCAAGGCCTGTCTGCTAGCAACTTCTGCCAAAGCCCCCACTTCACACTCCTCATCAGGCCATCAACTGATCCCGTAGCATTTCCCTAGCTGAGCTGCTTGGTCAGCTTTGCTTTCAGTGAAAATCTTAACACTCTGTACCTCAATAATACTTCAGCATTTAACAAGTAGCTCTAACTTATTTTCCTGAACTGAGAGGTAAGTGTATCCAGGCTTTTGTTCTAACTACAATAAGGCCCTGCTATGAGTACCAAAGCATGCACTCTAGAATTTTCTTTCTTTTTTTTTTTTTTTGAGATGGGGTCTCGCTCTGTCACTAGGCAGGAGTGCAGTGGCTCAGTCTCGGCTCACTGCAACCTCCACCTGCTGGGTTCAAACAGTTCTTCCTTCTCAGCCTCTCGAGCTGCAGGGATTACAGATGCGTGCCACCACACCCGGCTAATTTTTGTAGAGATGGGGCTCCACCATGTTGGTGAGGATGGTCTCGATCTCTTAACCTCATGATCCATTGCACTCAGCCGCAATCTAGAATCTTCTTTATAATCCTCCTTTCTTCCCTCCTGCCCTCCCTTCCTTTACTTAAGCTGGGGAACTTGTCTCCTTTACAGCAATTCCTTTAGGAATTACAAATCACCTCCTCTGCCAGTTCTTGGTCCATGTGTCAACAGTGATAAGTTCTGGGCCAGCAGCAGGGAATTTTCTGGTTGACAAAAAAATACTTCAGCCAGGCGCGGTGGCTCACGCCTGTAATCCCACCACTTTGTGAGGCCAAGGTGGGGCGATCAGGAGGTCAGGAGTTTGACTGCAGCCCGGCCAATATGGTGAAACCCTGTCTCTACTAAAAACACAAAAATTAGCCTGCATGGAGGAGTGCGACGGTAGTCCCAGCTACTTGGGAGGCTGAGGCAGAAGAATCACCTGAACCCACGAGGCAGAGGTTGCAGTGAACCGAGATCTTGACACTGCACTCCAGCCTGGGCAACAGAGCAAGACTCCATCTGAAAAAAAAAAAAAAAAACACTTCAGAGACAGGATGCTCCGGGGACCTCTTCCACCTGGACCCAACCCCAGGCAGGAACGGGCCACACAGGTAGAGAACGCTGGCACTGCAGTCTGGCCTCCTGAGAGCCAAATGGTCTCCTGGGGTCCAGATATTCACCCCCTCCCAGCCGAAAGATCAGACCCCAAGACTTGCCTTCCTAACCTCCTCCAGCCAGGCACCAGCCCTCCCTTCGCTGGTTCGGAAATGAGTGACTCGAATGCTCCAGCCTGGGTTTTCCTTTCAAATTGTACTTTGTTGTCAGCACAAGTACAGGCAAAGAAAAGAAAGGGCAAGAACCGCTTTAGATCTGAAATTCGCATTTCTGCTTTTACACTGGGGGAAACCCTCCTCGGACTTTGAAAAAAACTGAAGTGCTGGGATAAATATCCCTTAAAGTTTTCTTAATTTACCCTTGAAATACCCGGATGTTGCCACCAGAATTGCAAATTATACTTCTGCCTTGCTATGTCACTAAGGGGTCCTTTATTCCATGGTTACTCAGAGATAAAGAAATTAGAACTGTCAGATTTCATAGCTAGTTTAGAACGGTAACAACTCTTCTCTCCATATTTGCAACGAACATATACCAAGTATACAACATATTGAGTTCGCCATTACTTTTGGACACAAACTTGAATTTATGGCCTGCTAGAGGTCTCACAGAAGAACTAGTCCTTGCAACTAGCTCAGCTCAAAACAGGCTGAGATGAGAAATACGAGCACATAGGGCATATCTGGCTAACTTAATCATCAAAGGAATTTCTTGTAAATAGAAAGAAAAATACAACTATAGCTTCCATTCAAGTAAAGGCTACACTTTGGTTTTTCACAACAAATTAGAAACAAAAATAGAAGCTTAGTAGAGGAACAAGCAAGGTGTATGCTAGACAATACTTCATTCTGAAGCACTGTGGGTGTTAATTCCCAAACAGCACTAAAAGAAATAGAAACTAGAATCTGCAGGCTGCCTTTTTCTGGCCTATATAAACATGTTTATTCAACAGCAGCTGTCTGCAGATAAACTCAAAAAAAGTCACAGAAACACATGAGTTCTGAACTTGAGTTAAAAGTGAGCAAGTGTGGATTCTAATGAGTTTTTCAGCCACTACCAGGAGACTACACCAGGATAAATCATTAAATTAACTATGAGAGAAGTTCAGCATTATTACTGCAGCTTAAAAAAAGAGCTTTAGGCCGGGCGCAGTGGCTCACACCTGTAATCCCAGCACTTTGGGAGGCCAAGGTGGGCGGATCACGAGGTCAAGAGATCGAGACCATCCTGGTCAACATGGTGAAACCCCGTCTCTACTAAAAATACAAAAAATTAGCTGGGCATGGTGGCGCATGCCTGTAATCCCAGCTACTGAGGAGGCTGAGGCGGGAGAATTGCCTGAACCCAGGAGGCGGAGGTTGCAGTGAGCCGAGATTGCGCCATTGCACTCCAGCCTGGGTAACAAGAGCGAAACTCCGTCTCAAAAAAAAAAAAAGAATATATTAATGTTGAGAATCAACTCATCTTAAGTGTATGAAATTTTACTGAACACTAAATTCTTTCTGCTCTTTATAATTTTTCTATTTAACATATAATCCTATTTAGTTTTATTAAATATCTCAGAGTCAAATTTCTAGGAAGTAGATAGAACTAACTGCACACAGGCCAGGTGCAGGGGCTCACACCTGTAATCCCAGCACTTTGGGAGGAGGTGGGCGGATCACAAGGTCAGGAGATCCAGACCATCCTGGCTAACACAGTGAAACCTTGTCTCTACTAAAAGTACAAAAATTAACCAGGCATGGTGGTGCACGCCTGTAGTCCCAGCTACTTGGGAAGCTGAGGCAGGAGAATTGCTTGAACCCAGGAGGCGGAGGTTGCAGTGAGTAGAGATTGCGCCATTGCACTCCTGCCTGGCAATGAAGCGAGACTCCGTCTCAAAAAAACAAAAAAAAAGAACTAAAGTGGACACATACCAAGAGGCTTAAAGGAAGAGGAAGCCGGTACAAACCTCAATATTAATATTAGCATGTGCCATTCTTCCTTCCCATCACTTTGGTGATGACCGAGTTCATACACATTAGGGGAAGATTGGGGGTGGTAGAGACATCATGAGGAAGTTACTGGGGATATATGTGGGGAAAGGGGTGGAGAAAGTAAGCAGCGTAAAGACGACACAGGTTCACAACACATTTATGATTGTATACCAATGCCACTCAGACGTGCTTTTGTGCCTGAACTCAGAATTTCCTTCCTCCAGAGAGTTAATTAGTTGCAAACACTGGTTTGCATTATTTGGAACCATCACGAGATTATCTTGTTTCGTAAGATGATTTTGATCAAAGCGAAATTTAATTTTGGAAAAGAAATGAAAGAAATGTTTTGATGAATATTATAAATTATACACATTATAATATACTATTATACACATAATAAATTATACAAAGTTATTTTTACTCCTTTATAAAAATCCAACAGAATTAAATGCATAAATCCATTATCCAAAGAGTTCGAATGTTCTGATACAGAACAAGAACAATTTTCAGAGCGTCATCATTATGACCAGAGCTCAGTCCTTCTGCTCTTGGCCAGCAGTGGTGTTCCCCAGTCCTGGCTACAGCTGGGGATTTTGGAAGATTGCATGGGGGCAGAGCTCTCTGCTAGCAACTCCTGAGAACTGGACACCAGGAAGTTAACTCACAACAAATGAATTCTGGCAGACTTGGCCACCAACATGATTTAGCCCAAAATAATGAAAAGACGACACAGAACAGTTTCTACTGAGCAGTTATGAAAACTAACCCAAAAGGGAAAGAAGTACAGGATGAGTATCCCTCATGCAAAACGGTTGGCACCGGACTGAAGTGATATTTGGCTTTTGCATTTGTTCAAGTTGTGTAATACTTGCATATACATAATGAGATCTCATAGGGATGGGACCCGATTCTAAACACGACATTCATTTCTATTTCATGGACACCTTATACACATAGCCTGAGCTTTTTTTTTTTTGAGACAGGGTCTTGCTCTGTCACCCAGGCTGGAGTGCAGTGTCATGATCTCGACTCACTGTAAACTCTGCCATACAGTTCAAGCAATTCTCCCACCTCAGCCTTCCAATTAGCTGGAATTACTGGTGTGTGCTACCATGCCTAATTAATTTCTTTCTTTCTCCTTCCTTCCTTCCTTCCTTCCTTCCTTCCTTCCTTCCTTCCTTCCTTCCTTCCTTCCTTCCCTTTCTCTCTCTCTTTCTTTCTTTCTTTCATTTTTAGTAGAAATAGTGTTTCACCAAGTTGCCCAGGCTAGTCACAAACTCCTGGGCTCAAGTGACCTGCCGGGCTCGGCCTCCCCAAATGCTGGGATTATAGGTGTGAGCCACCGTGCCTGACCTTGAACAATAGTTTTCATAATTTTGTGCATATATGAAAGATTTAACTGTATGGTGACTGCAACCCACATGTGAGATCAGGTGTGGAGTTTTCCAGCATGTTGTGTCACTCAAACTTTGGATTTCTGAGCACTTCTTTGGAGTTTGGGATTAGCGATAAAAAACAACAGGTAAAAACATCTGACTTTAAAGCTTCCTAGGAAGGAACAGTTTCAAAAACCATGCAATAAGTTTTCACGAGACCATTAATGTAACTTGGCAAGAGAAACTATGATTACTGAATTTGAAAACAAAGTAAATATGCCAGCATTTCTGGCAGGACAACTTAGAGAACATAATAAATCAAGACAGACTCATCTCAGAGAGAAAATATCTTAAACTGTACACTTTTAAGATAGTACAATGTAGTAACTCACTATAAGCAGGCAGATCATGGGCTTTTGAACCAAAGATAGAGTCTCAGCAGTTTGTCATTATATAAATTCACAGTTTCGACCAACATTTAAAAAAACAAATAAAACAGGATATAAAATATTAGACTATATCACACATTCAAGAGTCACAGGCACAGAATCTACCTCTGGTGATTTCTTATTTAAGAAGGCAAGAGATGGACCTGCCAGCTTTGCGGTCATGTCTAGACCTACCAGTTTCTCACAAGCAGATTGATTTAATGACTATTCATGCCTGGCCCAAAAAATCTGCTCAGTTTCGGTACAAACAGCAGAGGCGGCTCCCATGAAACAACGTTGCTAATGTTATTAGTCAATGTATGTTTTGTTTTTTTTTTTGGAAATAGGGGCTCACTCTGTCGCCCAGGCTGGAGGGCAACGTGATCGTAGCTCAGTGCAGCCTTGATCTCCAGTGCTCAGGTGATCCTCCCACCTCAGCCTTCTGCGCAGCTGAGACCACAGGCACACACCAGCACACCCGGCTAGTTTTTGTATTTTTTTTATAGAGATGGGGTTGTGCAAAAATAGGGAGTAATTCTCATGTCCCCATCTCCCCACCTCTACCCCATCCCTAAGCCCAGAAGGAATTTGTTATAATTGCCATCTTGTATAAAAGAAGAACAAACCCTCAGTTTGCCACCTTTCTCTCTATCCTCTTGAAGTGTCCTCAGCCTGACAAAAATATGATTAGTCTACACAGGAAGATACTAAAGGTATATAAACATTTAATTGTTACGTTTATTATACTGGCAAAAGATATGCATTAAAAACAAGGTTTCATTATGCCTAACTGGCTTGCAAATCTCACAGAAAGGTTCCTGAAGAGCAGTTTGGGGCTCTCCCTAACAAAGATACCATTCTCTACCTACGTTCTTTATCTGCAATGCCACGGATGCCATTCTCTAAAGATGGCTCTGTATCCCAATCGATTCAACTAATCTAATATGAAACCTTTCTCTATGACACTAACTACCACATAATCTTCTGCTATAAGACCGAGTCCTGATTTAGAAGACTATACTCTTACAATTGGACAGGTTCTAAACTCTTTTTCTAAAATGATCCGTGATGCACAGAAGAATGAAAGGGTGGGCTGGTCAGTTTGGTTGATTTAGAAGATAATCCTAACCATGTTTGTGTAGAGAAGTCATAGGTCTTCTTGCCTAAACCGTGACTGACCACCTGGCAGATGCTGTCAAAAAAGAGATGATGACACAGATGACTTGGGATTAACTCGATTCTGTGTCTAGGAAAACCTCTTGAACTGCGTCACGCTGACAGTGGATTGGCAACTCACCTTTCTATTTCAAGAAGAGATAGAATCTGAATGTCTTCACTTCTCTTGCAGCTAGGTATGGCTGTGTGACTAAGGTCACTGATGAGATGCAACCAGGAGTGTTGTATGTGATTTCTGGGAAGCCTCCTGGAAAGGGTATATGCCCTTCTTCCTTTTTCTTGCTGGATGGGATTCAGATGCAATGGCTGGGTTTGTGCAATCATCCTGGACTATCAGGCAGCACGGAACCCCCAGTGAAGATCAAGAAGTTGCTAAACCAGCCCAGACTGGCTACCTTAACTTCCTTTATGTGAGAGAGAAATACACTTCTATTACAGCGTTGGGTGACTTCCTTCCCTCCCTCCCTCCTTTTCTTTCTTTCTTTCTTTCTTTTTCTTCTGTTGTTATTTGTGAGTAAAACTAATCCTCATTCATTTGCAAATATAGACACGACTTAGAAACATAGCATTTTTCATTTCTGTCATTTCAGTTCGCAAAATGCTTGAACACTGGTCAGGGTTTTCTTTTTCTGTACGATGTTAACTTAGAGACTAAAGTCAAGGTTACAATTCTAATTTAGAAGAGGTGCAACTTGTTCAAAGTTTTGCTGATGAATAAGCTAAACTTTCAGAGGCTGAGATGTTGCAACTTTAATCCACACCGCCAAGCGATGCCACTGAAGGAAAGTGGGAGAAAGAATCGCAAGCTCCAGACACTGAGTTAAATCAACACAGCAGAAACCGGCACTAGGAGCACTTGGGAGTGGCACAAGATCTATGTGCAGGAATCCAGGGGCTTTCCTGTTCAACTGTCCTTAAAAACTGCTTTTACTCTAGGCTGGGTGTGGTGGCTCATGCCTGTAATCCCAGCCCTTTTGGAGGCCGAGGCAGGAGGATCACTTGAAGCCAGGAATTTGAGACCAGCCTGGGCAACATGGCAAAAACTCGTCTCTACTAAAAATACAAAAATTAGCTGGATGTGGTGGTGCGTGCCTGTAACTTGGGAGGCTGAGGCACAAGAATCCCTTGAACCTGGGAGGAGGAGGTTGTGGTGAGCTAAGATCACGCCACTGCGCTCCAGTACCGGCCACGGGCAAGATTGTCTCAAAAACAAAAAACAAAACAAAACAAAACAAAAAACACCTGCTTTTACTCTAAATTCTATCTCATTTGTTTGTGTATGGGCCAAATGAAGAAATGGTTTTCTGGAAGAAAACCCTATTTTCATAGTTGTTTAAAATATTTTTAGAAGTTATATCATGAAATTGTTGCCTGTCCTTGAAAAGTAAAAACAATCTCCTCTCAACCAAAACATCTATGCAATTTTATAAAACAAACAAAGAAAAAGGGACTAAACAATATGGAGAAAAAAAATCAAAAGAAGGTACTCAGATTGCTGGTGTTTACAATTTAGCATGTTTGTTTGCAGAAACCCTTAAACCTATGAAAAAATTTAAAACCTCATTAAAATTGAACCGAGCATCTGGGCACAGTGGCTCATGTCTGTAATCCCAGCACTTTGGGAGGCTGAGGCAGGCAGACCATGAGGTCAAAAGATTGAGACCATCCTGGTCAACATGGTAAAACCCCGTTTCTACTAAAAATACAAAAATTAGCTGGGTGTGGTGGCATGCACCTGTAGTCCCAGCTACTCATTTGGCTGAGGCAGGAGAATTGCTTGAACCTGGGAGGCGGAGGCTGCCGTAAACTGAGATAGAGCCACTGCATTCCAGCCTGGTGACACAGTGAGACCTCATCTAAAAAACAAAAACAAAAAACACACACCACAAAATCTAACTGAGCATCTCAGTGCTGAATACAGAGAATTGGGTGAATGAAGAAGGAAGGCACGCTCACTGTCCCTGGAAAGCAGACGACATGGAAACCACTGACAAATCTCTCTCCATTGTCCATGCATCTGAGCTCCATCTGCAGAGAGTCTTAACCCTGCTCAAGTCAGGTGATTCACCCCAGTCACCTACTGCCCGCATCCTACCATTCATCCCAAGGGAAATGCAGGAATACATACGGCCTCAAACAAAAGCCATCGCTACTGCAAGAAAGTAAGGTAAGGCCCCTGGCTCACTAAACATGGCCATTAACATCCAGATTTAGTTCTAAAAACAAGTGAAGATGTAACCACATACTCATCATAACGTCAGTCTTGGCTCCGGCCTCAACCTCTCTCCTAAATTACAGACCTAAATTTCCTTCCCCACCCCTGAAACTAACAAACATTAACATCTTGCCATGACTGCTTAAGATTGTTCCTCTATCAGGGAAGTAAAGCAACATAGCTGAGTTCAGTATCCCATGCACCCATCCCACCCCTGTGCTTCTTCTCATGGTCACAACTCCTACAAACTCAAAGCTTCTGCAGATCAGGTTTTCAGACTTTTTCTACACACACATACACACACACACATGCGCACACACACACACACACATGCGCAGAATATAGCACTGTGTTGTGTGCATTTCAAAAATGTGACACACTTCCACAACCCGCTTTTTCATTCTGCATTTCTGAGCGGAGCCATGTAGATACACCCAGAAGTAGCATTGCCGGTTATACCATCTGCACATCTCTAACTGCTGAAGGAGTCCTTTCCTCAGGAGGGAGCCCCAGTAAATAACAATTTGTCCACTCTTTCCCTTCTGTTGTTCTATTTCAGAAAAGTGGGGTGACTTATCTGATTGCAGGGTGGGGTTGGAAAGAAATAGCATCGTAAGGTACAGTCCTGGCAAAATCATTCAGGAATTCCTCATGGATTAGGAACTATATTAAGTCTTCTCTGTGACTTTTAAAGACACTGAATATGACTCCAGCCTATCTGCTTTACCCTGTCTCTGAGCTAGCAGAACTCTTTTCATTCCTTGAACACACACCAGTCTGTCTCTCCTCTGGCCTTCTTCAAGGCTCGCCTCAGTGCCATCTTCTCAGGGGGGCCTTTCTGAAACCACTATTTAAAAACTGTCAATTACTCCTCGCTGGTAATTGAAAGCATAACATTTCAGATTAGCATTTATTCCCCTCCAAAATATGACTTCATCTAATGATGAAACTCATCTCCCCCAGATGTCTTCGACTGGAAACCATGCCCACAATCTGCCAGCTCTTGTCATCTACAGTCACCTGCCTGTTCTTTGCACTCTGCCTCGAATGTACTTCTCCCTGTGTCTGCATGTCAAATTACTTGATTTTTCAAGTCTATTTTTCCTTATATTAAAAAAAAAACCATGAAAGTAATATATACTACTTGTAAAAATTTCAGAATGTCAAAACACAAAATATGAAGTGAAAGTCACCATGATCTCATTCCCTCCAAGCAAATAAAAATGATCATTTGATATACTTCTATATCTCTTCACTATGTATAGAAATCTCATAAAAATTATCTACTAAAAAATACAAAAATTAGCCAGGTGTGGTGGCGTGTGCCTGTAATTCCCAGCTACTTGGGAGGCTGAGGCAGGAGAATCACTTGAACCTGGAAGGCAGACTTTGCAGTGAGCTGAAAGCACACCATTGCACCCCAGCCTGGGCGAGAAGAGAAAAACTCTGTCTCAAAAAAAAAAAAGAGAGAGAGAGAAAAAGAAAAAACTAAAACTAAAAATAAAATGTTTCTACATATGATGGAATATGTCTGTATGTCTATCTCAGGATGGTCCAGGGTATTCCTCTGCTATCAGTTCTCTATCTATTCCTCTTCACTATTGTGCCAGTATTAACTGTTTTTTTGTTTTTTTTGAGACAAGGTCTCACTCTGTTGCTCAGGCTGAAGTGCAGTGGCATTATCGTGGCTCAATGCAAGCTCGGACTCCTGGGTTCATGCAATTCTCCTGCCTCAGCCTCCCAAGTAGCTGGAACTACAGGCGTGTGCCACCATCCCGGCTAATTTTTGTATTTTTAGTGGAGACGGGGTTTCACCATGTTGGTCAGGCTGGATTTAAACTCCTAACCTCAAATGATCCACCCACCTCAGCCTCCCAAAGTGCTGGGATTACAGGTGTGAGTCACCATGCCCGGCCGTATTAACTGTTTTGCTACAGTGTTATCTTGTTCTGATATTTAGAATTAGGTAAATCACCCATCATGATTCTTGAAAAAGCTTTTAAATCCTTCCTCATGAATTCATTCTTGCAGAATCTAGACAAATGCTATGATTAATTTAACCATGAAGTTCATCTTCCTTGGCAGGTTTTACGGTAAATGCAGTATAGTATAGTGTGCATGGTACAGTATAGTCATTTTATAGTAATATATGGGTTAATTGACAGAAGAAGAATGATTATTTAACACCAGTTATTCCCACCCAAGAATATATGTCTCCATATTTATTCAGGTCTGGATGTTTGTCTTTCAACAAAACTTTATAGTTTTATTCTACGTGCTCATTTCTTCCTAAATTTATTTTCTAAGTATCCTATCCTTTGGGGGACTTGTATACATAGGACATTTGCTCCATTACAGGTATGTATTTATTGCTAATAAAAAAAGAAAACTATTGACATTTACATATTCACATTACATCCAGTAGCAAACTAAAACTTTTATTACTTAAAATAAATGTTCAGTTGACTCTCTGGAACTTTCTCATACTATGATCTTTCTGTACATAAATAATAAATTAGTCTCTTCCTTTCCACTATTTATAATTTTTTAAACTGTTCTTATTTATGCTTCAGAAGAACGATGAATACTAATGGTGAGGACAGGCATGCTGCTGTGTTCCTTATATTGGAGGTATCTTTAGGGTCACACAATTTAACGTGAGGCTCACTGTTAGTTTCAAGTTTTCAGTGTTTCCTAAATTCTTCTATTGCGTAAAGACTTCCTTAATCATCCACTTAGACACCTCTTTCATTCCTAGCTACTTCTTTACTCTTCTTTATTTTGATCTAGATACCTAAGCACTTTGTAATTTACAACTTACTTTTAATCTCAGCGGTTTTAAATTGATATTATTTACACTGAAGCGCTAATGGCTAAGGCAACATTCGTAGCTGTGGCTTAGCAGGAGCTTGAGGCTTTCGGAAAGCCCCAATGAATCTGTTTTTCTTCACCCCACAAAAGATGTTAAGAAAAATACAGGAAGGTTCAGCAAATGCACCTTCTTTAGCAATGATTAGTTTCCCAACATTACTAGCTCAAAATTCTATTATGTTTTCTTTGTATAAGAACAGCACAATATGGTAATTACAGCAAACATTGCTAAAAACTTTAAAACGACCCTATATAACTGCAGTTTCCTGGGGGAAGGGATAATTTGATCCTTTTTCAGTTTCCTCAGGCTGAATGCCCTTGGCCAAGATAGGGTAAGATAGCAATCATATAATGTAATTTTAAAGTTATTATGTAATGGATATTTTTTAAAATCTTCAAAAAGCTTATGCATTTTATGAATTTCAAAACTTCAGTTTAACCTCTGGATCACATTTTAAAATCATTTAATGTTAACTTTCATAGCATGACAATGTTTCGACAAGGATCTTATTTTAACTCCACATTTTATGATGGTAAACAGAACTACATTCTAAGCATATTACTTAGAATCTACATAAATCATAAGCAGGGATGGGCTGAATAGCTCACTGAAAATCAATTTACATCTTACAGCACATAGAGAAACAGTCAAGGTCAGGTTAGACATCCCTAAAGCTCAAACTCCTTCCAAAATGTTTTACATTTTTTTTTTCTTGAGACGGAGTCTCACTCGGTCGCCAGGCTAGAGTGCAGTGGTCTTGATCATGGCTCATTGCAGCCTCTGCCTCCCGGGCTCAAGCAATTCTCCTGCCTCAGCCTCCTGAGTAGCTGGGATTCTAGGCACCCACCACCATGCACTAATTTTTCTATTTTTAGTAGAGACAGGGTTTCACCGTGTTGGCCAGGATAGTCTCAATCTCTTGACCTCGTGATCTGCCCACCTCGGCCTCCCAAAGTGCTGGGATTATAGGCATGAGCCACCAAGCCTGGCTACTTTTTACCTTTTTAATTTAATTTAATTACTCTTTTACCTTATTTATTTAATTGCTGCTTCAACACAGCACTTGGCAAATATGCCTATGTTCACCATAAAAAGCCTAGTGGCAGTGCAGACAGGTCTAGCAGTAGCTAAGTCATTCAGTTACCAGAAATGTTACTAGTTTCTCATTCAAGATCAGCCTGACCAACATGGCAAAAACCCGTCTCCACTAAAACAATACAAAAATTAGCCAGGTGTGATGGTGCACGCCTGTAGTCCCAACTACTCAGGAGGTTAATGCGGGAAAATCGCTTGAACTCGGGACGCGAAGGTTGCAGTGAGCTGAGATCGCGTCACTGCACTCCAGCCTGGGCGACAGAGTGAGATTCCGTCTCAAAAAAAATAGGTTTGGGTTTATTCCGAGACATGGACAACACAGAAGGGTTTGAGCAGAGGTGGGGGAAGGACTGCTCTGGGGGCATCACAGACTCAGCGGTCGGTGGGGGTGGGGTGTCGTGGGACAGGAGTACATAGATCATATATAACCTGAACTGCGAGCTGACAGGACTTGGCGACAGACTGGGGTGGAGTGTGGATAAAGAAGAGGAAGCAAGAATGATGCCAAGGGTTTTGGCAAAGCATCCAGAAGAATGAAATTGTCATTAACTGAGATGGGGAGGCAGTTTTGGGACTTGAACAAGGGAATCAAGAATATGGTTTAAGAATTTTAAGTGCGGAATCTGCCAGGTATTCACACAGCATCTGGATATTTAAAGCTGGAGTTCCAGGAAAGGCCCCTGTTGGAGGTACACAAGTGTGGAGATGTGTGTGGAAGTGGTGAGGCGAGGGTATAGCCAGCAAAGAGCAAGGGCAGAGGATCAGCCCTGGGGCACTCCAAGGTTTCATGGACCAAAAGTGGCAGTGAAAGAGCAGCTGGCAGGAGGCAGAGAGCCAGCAGGAGCTGGTGTTGAGAAAGTACTTTCAGGAAGAGGAAGGGGAAAGAGGAGAGGGCACCCCATCACATGGAGCTAAGAGCTGAGCAGGATGAAGAGCAAGAATTGACCATCAGAGCAACAAAGAGAACACACACCCAAATAAAAGGGGAGAGAAGTGGAAACCTGTACAAAGTGATGAGGAGAGAGATACAGATGGAGGATAAGCCCTAATTACACCAGCGAATGCTGCCAGAGGACAATGGTGCATTCGGGGATGTGGGGAGCAGACGGAGGAGAAAGTGTTTCACGAACTGACTCTTATCAGAAAATATAGCTTCAGTCAGAGCATTGTTCTGTACCCAAAAGCACTAAAGGAGGAACCTGGGTAACTCATCACAGTACAATTATCACTGACTTTTGTTTTTTTTTGAGATGGAGTCTCGCTCCGTCACCAGACTGGAGTACAGTGACGCAATCACGGATCACTGCAACCTCCACCTCCCAGGTTCAGGCGATTCTGCTGCCTCAGCCTCCTGAGTACCTGGGATTACAGGCACCCACCACCACATCAGGCTTATTTTTATATTTTTAATAGAGCTGGGATTTCACCAGTTTAGCCAGGCTGGTCTTGAACCCTGACCTCAAGTGATCCCCTGCCTCAGCCTCCCAAAATGCTGGAATTATAAGAATGAGCCACTGAGCCCAGCCTATCACTGACCTTTTAATGAGAAATCCCCTTATATAGGAGAGGTATGGAGGTATTAGAACAAAACATGATTATATTTATATGAAGATACCACAGGTGATTAGAATTTTCTTATTTATACAGGAAGACTGCCTGATTCTTCCATTAACAAAGTACAGCTACTACTAAAATCGTGTTGTATTCTGTTTCTGCAGGATATTACCAATCTGATTTAAATTGTTTCTAGGTGAAACTCCTGCTCAAGAGTACAGAAAGATATGAGCAACAATGTTCACTCATCACAGCATGGTTTGTACCAATGCAACAATTAAAAACAACCTAAGTATCTGTTGCCAAGAGAATGGATAAACAGACTGCTAGGTGCCACTACCTGAATGACTGCTAGAAGTCTGATTCAATGGAAAAGGCAGGTTAGAGAAGATCCTATACACAATAGCACATTATTTTTGCAAATTTGAAACATTTTGCCTAATTTGGTGAGAGAAAATAAGACTTTAAAATTAAAAGCCTTGTTTCTGTTTTTCTTCATAATGCATTTGGCATGGTAAGCAGATTAGAACAGAGGCTGCCAGCCAGGCGTGGTGGCTCACACCTGTCATTCCAGCACTTTGGGAGGCTGAGGCGGGTGGATCACTTGAGGTTGCAGATAACCAACAAGGTACAGAGCCTTTGTGTAAGTGCACCTTGGATTTGTGGGTCCCTTGGCTGCATTCTTCTTTCTGTTTGTTTGTTTGCTTGGTTTTGGCTATGCACTGCCATTCCAGTGGGCGGAGGGTTCTGGAAGACTAGTTTCTCTAGAGGACAGATTTAATGTTCATAATGGCAGGTTATACCGATTTAGAGTGGTATATAAAAATTAGTGGAGTTGGTGCTGTGGCTCACACCTGTAATCCCAACACTTTGGGAGGCCAAGGCGGGCAGATCACTCCAGGCCAGGAGTTTGAGACCAGCCTGGCCAACATGGTGAAAGCTGAGACAGGATAATCGCTTGAACCCGGGAGGTGGAGAGTACACAGTGAGCTGATATTGTACCATTGCACTCCAGCCTTGGTGACAGAGCAAGACTCCATCTCCATAAAAACAAACAAAAAAAAGAGGGCTCCTACTCCCTAGTCTGCAGCCCCTGTTAGGAACTGGGCTGCACAGCAGGAGGTGAGCAGCAGGCAAGTGAGCATTCCTGCCTGAGCGCCACCACCTGTCATATCAGTGGTGGCATTAGGTTCTCATGTGAGTGTGAATGCTACTGTGAACTACGCATGTAAGGGATCTAGGACTAATGCCTGATGATCGGAGGTGGAACCGTTTCATCCCAAAACCATGGAAATTTTGTCTTCCACAAAACCAGTCCCTGGTGCCAAAAAGTCTGGGGACTGCTGTATTAGAACAACACACACAGTAGGTCAGATGTAGGTCTTGGGATTCCCCATGGCAGTTGGAATTTAAGGGTTATATGACAATGCAAGTTAATTTAGAGTTTTTCCTTTTTAAATGAAAAGTCCTGGATTTGGGCCCTTAGATGAGATCCTGACGTAATAACACTGGTAGTAGAGAAAACATATTTCTAAAAGTTGCCCGAGTTCTGTGTTACTGACTAGCACTTTGGTTACAGGAAATGAATTTAGAGTAGTGATCAAATTCACTATATGAAACTATAGACCGTACTTGGCTGGGTGAAAGTAACATAAACAAAACAAGGAAGCCACTCCGTTTTTCAATAAGGTTTGCCTCTGGTTTCTCTCCCCTTGGTGGTGATGCTCTTTCCCAGATAAGGAGTCAAATCCCTCAAATTTTGTTTAACATCCCTTTTGGCACCAAGAGTATATTTGAGATGTCAAATATGCCAGCTGAATTTAAGACCATATGTCTTTAACTTTAATGCTGAAGGCCACCAAAGATTCTCTGCATTGTTGCTTGACAATTTTCACACTGGAGTATCTTCTCCTCTTTTGAAGGCTGAGGCAAGACAGGGAAAGGCAGTGAAATGGTATGATGCACTAGTAACGTGCTATTTCCCAGTAGGTCTTGCTATCTCCAAGGTAACAATGAAACGTTTTAAACAAGCCTTTCTAGAAGGATTAACTTAACTTAAAGGAGGCTTTCTTCTTCTTTTTTTTTTTCTGAGACGGTGTCTCACTCTGTTGCCCAGGCTGGAGTGCAGTGGTGGGATCCTGGCTCACTGCAACCTCCACCTTCCTGGTTCAAGCAATTCTCCTGCCTCAGCCTCCCAAATAGCTGCGATTACAGGTGCATGGTACCACACCTGGCTAATTTTTGTATTTTTAGTAGAGACCGGATTCCACCTGTTGGCCAAGCTGGTCTCAAGGGATCCACCCACCTCCGCCTTCCAAAGCGTTGGGATTACAGGTGTGAGCCACTGTGCTGGGCCTCAAAGGAGATTTTTCAAAATAATCAGAGCCCCTCTGATTTCTCAGATTACCTCTCTGTATAATGGTCCCAGACGTCTTTTTATGAGGAGGACATACAAGCAGCAGTGTTTCCTATTGTCAGAATTCAAATTTCTCAATGAGTTTCATTTACCAAAAGAAAAAAAAGATTGAAAAAAGTATATGTACAGAGGCATTCATCACTTGAAAGAATGAATTATGTTTTGGAAGCCTTATCCTATAGGTAAAGATCCTTGGCTTCTTACAGTGGTAACAGTAGCTGCCAACCCCTAACTCTTCTGCTTGTGCCAGTCCATCATCACTGCACTTCGTGCCTGAGACAGCCCTGGAGGTACTGGAGGAACCTGGATTTTGGGGAGGTGAAGTGACCTACCCACAGTCACAGACAGCACATGACAAAGGGCAATTCAAAACCAGGCAACTGGAGCCTGCAACCTAATAGGCGCAGCTGCTAAGAAGAAAATCATCTCTATTATCTGGATTTTCATTGCATTATAGCAGAAAATGACACATGAATTATATTGGCGTCAAAATGAACTCAAAAAATATTACTCTAACTTAAGTCCATCGAAACTTTGAAAGATCAGGTTGTAAAATGTATTAGTGGCATGGTGATCTTTAATTAAGAAATTCTGTGCCTTATTTTATGTTATTTTCTTTCTTTTTTGAGACAAAGTCTCGCTCTGTGGCCAGGCTTCAGTGCAGTGGTACAATCTCAGCTCACTGCAACCTGTGACTCCCAGGTTCAAGAGAGTCTCCTGCCTCAGCCTCCCGAGTAGGTGGGACTACAGGTGCTCACCACCATGCCCAGCTAATTTTTTTTTTGTATTTTTAGTAGAGATGGGTTTCACCATGTTGGCAGGATGAGGTCTAGATCTCTTGACCTTGTGATCTGCCCACCTCAGCCTCCCAAAGTGCTGGGATTACAGGTGTGAGCCACCACACCTGGACCCTAATTTTATAAAATATTTTTAATTTTATGAAATATTTTACTTATACAGAGGAATATGTGTAAGTTAAAAAATGTGAACACCATCAATATACAAAATTCAGGATGGTAGAGACTTCTTTATTTTTATTTATCTTGCTTTTATTTTTCTTCCTTGTTTTTGGTTCCTGTGTTAAGGATGGTAGGTACTTCTAGTACTGACTTCTAACAGCTTACTATTCCCAGTGCACCATGTAGAACGACAGAAACCAGCTTCTCATTAAAAGTCTTTAGTTACTTTATTGGAATAAAGTGGGGAAAGGGCTTTCTAGCTACTTAATTCTCTTTTGTTTTGTGTTTTTCTTCTGAAAAGTCAATTCTAAAAAAATTGGTAACATCATGTACTCCTATTTCTGCTGAGCCAAGTCACAGAAATCTTTCAATTTCTATTATCTTGACAGGTGAGGGCTCCTCTCTCCTCATGTCATAAACATCTTCCCATTGTGTGCACATTTAATGAACAAACAGGACCTATCTGCCTCTAATCCAGTAAGCACATTGAAGGTATTTCAGGTAGACATTTTATCCAAAGGATCTTATAAAATTATTAAAGTAAATAGACAATGTAGAATTTGACCATAAAATGAAATCATTTTGGATGAGTGCAGTGGTTCGTGCCTGTAATCCCAGCTCTTTGGGCAGCTGAGACAGGTGATCACTTGAGCCCGGGAGTTCGAGACCAGCCTGGGCAACAAGTGAGACCTCGTCTCCACAAAAAAAATGGAACACTTAGCTGAGTGTAATGGTGTGTGCCTGTAATCTCAGCTACTTGGGAGGCAGAGGTGAGAGGATCGCTTGAGGCCAGGAGGTGGAGGTTGCAGTGAACTGTGATTGCATCACTGCACTTTAGCCTGGGTGACAGAACGAGACTCTGTCTCAAAAAATTAAAAACAAACAAATAAAAAATAAATAAAAGAAAACTAAACCCTACCTTTTGTTTTCAAAGTTCCAAGGAAACTTCTTTTATAACAACTGCTTGGAATTGAACCTAAGAGTTTGTAGGATTGACTTGGGGAAGTAGGAAGAGAAGAGAAAAGTTCACTTTCCTGAGGACTGCACACCCATGTCAGGTGAAGCTCAGGAGGAGCAGGTGAAGAAAAGATGATGCTTTTGGAAGAACAGCTGACCCCACCTGCACTAGCCTGGGATGCTGAAGAGCCCAGGACAAAGGGAACGGTGCTCTCGGCTGCCTTAGGTTTATGCAGGCCAGCTGGCCCTTTTCATAGGGCTGGGCCAACCACCACTGATGAATGTACCACCAGGGCAGAAAAGTCTCACAAATTGTATGAGTTAAGGGAAAAAGACATCACTACACAAACAAATTCTTTTTCTTTTCTTTTCTTTTTTATTTGTTGATGAAGTCTCACTCTGTCTCCCAGTCTGAGGTGCAGTGGCACAATCTCAGCTCACTGCGATCTCTGCCTCTTGGGTTCAAGTGATTTTCCTGCCTCAGCCTTCCAAGTAGCTAGGACTACAGGTGTGTGCCACCACGCCCAGCTAATTTTTTGTATTTTCTAGGAGAGATGGGATTTCACCATGTTAGCCAGGATGGTTTCGATCTCCTGACCTCATGATCCACCTGCCTTGGCCTCCCAAGGTGCTGGAATTACAGGTATGAGCCACCCCGTCCAGCAGACACAAACAAATTCTAAGATGATTAAAGGCCTCAATGCAAGTGACAACATTATAAGGCAATACAAACGATTATAACCTCCAAAAGCAGAAATCATAAAGGAAAAGGGTGTACAAGGAAAGGTACAACAAGCATATTTAAAAGATAAGCATACAGGGGAGAAGATATTTGTAACTCATAATGGCAAAGTATAATCAGAATCTATAAAGGATTTCCATAAATCAGTAAGAAAAAGGTAAATAGCACAATACAAAATAGATAATTCACAAATGCCCAGAAACAGCCATAAAGATGCTTAACCTCACAACTATAATGAACTACCATCAGGTTAGCAAGAGCTAAAAAAAATCTAACAATAGAAGTGTTGAGCTAGGCATGGTAGCTCACGCCTGTAATCCCAGCACTTTGGGAGGCCAAGGTGGGCAGACCACCTGAGGTTAGGAGTTTGACACCAACCTGGCCAGCTTGGTGAAACCCCATCTCAACTAAAAATACAAAACTTAGCTGGGTGTGATGGCGTGCACCTGTAATCTCAGCTACTCGGGAGGCAGAGGCAGGAGAATCATTTAAACCTGGAAGGTGGAGGTCGCAGTAAGCAGAGATCATGCCACTGCACTCCAGCCTGCGCAACAGACTGAGACTCTGCCTCAAGGAAAAAAAAAAGTGATGTTGGGACAAACGTGGAGAGGTCAGATCTCACACAATTGGCAGTGATATAAATTGGTATAATGTTGCAGAACAACTTGGCTTTATCTATTAAGTTGTTGCTAAGTGCACTTTTAACCCCCCAAATCTCACTTCTATATATAGTCCCTAGAAGATCTTTTGCACTGAATCTCAGAGACATGGACAAGAATGTTCTCTGTAGCATTACTTGTAAGAGCAGAATACTGGAAGCAATCTGAAAGCCCCTTGATAAAGAATGCACAAATGCACATGCTATATGCACGCAGAGGAAGACGACACTGTAGGCAAAATGAGGCTTCTTGGATCACAGGCGCGTAGACAAAGGCAAAACTGTTATGTTGCACAAAAATATCAAGTTATAGAGCAGGAGTTGGCTGGTATGGCTAGCAGGACAAATCGAGTTTGGTATGTGGCCTGCATCCTTTTAACATGTTAAATTATTAAATCTTTAAAAATTATTTATCCTTTTTTTTTGAGACGGAGTTTCGTTCTTGTTACCCAGGCTGGAGTGCAATGGCGCGATCTTGGCTCACCGCAACCTCCGCCTCCTGGGTTCAGGCAATTCTCCTGCCTCAGCCTCCCGAGTAACTGGGATTACAGGCACGCGCCACCGTGCCCAGCTAATTTTTTGTATCTTTAGTAGAGACGGGGTTTCACCATTTTGACCAGGATGGTTTCGATCTCATGACCTCGTGATCCACCCACCTCGGCCTCCCAAATTGCTGGGATTACAAGCTTGAGCCACCGCGCCTGGCCTAAAAATTATTTATCCTTTAAAAAAAATCCCCTTTCCTTCTTTTCCTTCCTTCCCTTCCCTCCCGTTCTCTCTCTCTCTCTCTCTCCGTCTGTCTTTCTCTCTTTCTTGACAGAGTTTTACTCTGTTGTCCATACTACACTACCAAGTATCTAGGTGTGATCATAGCTTGCTGCAGCCTTAAAATTTTGGACTCAAATGATCCTCCCACTTCAGCCTCCAGAGTAGCTGGGACTACAGGCGTGTGCCACCATACCTGGCTAATTTTAAAATTTCTTTTATAGAGATGGGATCTTGCCATGTTGTCCAGGCTGCTCTTGAACTCAAGCGATCCTTGCATCTTGGCCTCCAAAAGTGGTGGCATTACATGCATGAGCCACTGTGCCTGGCCACCTTTCAAAATGTTACCAACAATATCAAAACAGTATTATTTCAAACCATGTGAAAATTACATGAAATTCAAATGTTAGGAACCACTAATAACATCTGTTGGAACACACTCAGTTTCATTCCTAAACATGGACTAGTTTATGAATTCAATTTTACTTATGGCTGCTTTCTAAATTGAGTACCTGGGACAGAGATTCTGTGACCCAAACTACTTATGATCTTGCCATTTACAGAAAAAGTGCACTGACCTTATTATAGAACAATGCAGAGAGTTAACACCTATTAATATGTAAAATTTGAAAACATAAAAAATACCAGAAAAGTACCCAAAAAAGCTGCACATTTGTGGTTCTAATGTGCAGTGAGGTGCCGTGAGGCATTGTGGTAAACTCAGAGGCACTGTGGGATATTTCGAATTTTTGAGGGAAACGCAGCAATAAAGGACATCCACTGGACACTGCAAACACTGCTTATCTGAGGTAGTTCACCGCTTCAGCAATAGTGCTCTATATCCCTTTCAATGACATCATATATTTGCAAAGCAAAGTTTTTGGCAGGTACTGCAGCAAAATGCAAAAATCATGTGAAAATCAACATGGAGAAGGAAATGAGGTGCAGGTGTCAACTGGTTACAAAGGATCAGAAGTTGTCTGGTGCCCATCTATAACCCAGAAATGCCCACAATTTCTTCTCCTGGGCTTCAGGACAGAATTACCTGGTTTCTCTGATGATAAGCATTCTTCCTGAAAACCCAAATCAGGAAGGAATAGTCTTCTTTGGCATGGATGAAATTAGCACTGTTTGGGTTTGTAGGCCCCAGACAGGCAGGCAGCTGAATTTTTTTCCTTGCATATTCTGGTTTCCAGAAGTATCGCCCTTTGTCCTGCTGGTAATGACATGGTAGAGAGCAGACCAGCAACTGGGCATCTGGGGATTTCAACCCTGAAAACAGTGAGTCTGAGACTGCTGTGTTTTTCATCAGTGTCCACTCCAAGTGGGTCTTCCTGCTATTCCTTTCACTTACTTGCCCCCCACTTGGCATCTGAGCAATTGGCGAGGATGTGCCAGGCCTAGGTTCAACTTGAAAACATCCTTGACTATTCTCTTTCCCGGTCCTTTCAGATCGGTTTGGCTGCAATTGCGGCTCCTGGGACCCTCAAGCATAGCTGGGAAATCAAGTTAAAGGTGTAACTGACTTAAAATGTGCCAGCTTATGAGCTAATTAGACTGGTTCTCTCCAGAGGTAACCTGCCAAGAAGAGATGCTGTTGATGTTACTCTTATACTGTAGAACATTGTGAAATCAGATTACTTTAAAACGATGTGTTGGTCAGGCGCAGTGGCTCAAGCCTGTAATCCCAGCACTTTGGGAGGCCGAGGCAGGTGGATCACGAGGTCAAGAGAACAAGACCATCCCGGTCAACATGGTGAAACCCCATCTCTACTAAAAATACAAAAAATTAGCTGGGCATGGTGGCGCGTGCCTGTAATCCCAGCTACTTGGGCGGCTGAGGCGGGAGAATTGCCTGAACCCAGGTGGCGGAGGTTGCGGTGAGCTGAGATCGCGCCATTGCACTCCAGCCTGGGTAACAAGAGCGAAACTCCGTCTCAAAAAAAAAAAAAAAAAAAAAAAAAAAAAAAAAAAAAAAGATGTGTTACAAAGTTATGGAAAAAACAGTTGTGACTACAGAAGCGCAAGGCTTAAATCCCAGCTCAGTCTTACGGTAAATATGGGTACAGTGTTTCCACTCTTCGTCTGTAAAATGGGAGCTAATATCCTCCAACTTGTGTGCCTCACATGGTGGTTAAAAGGATTAAGCAAAACAATAGTTTGTAATTTATTCTGTCAGAGCAAACTGCTGGTAAATAAATGAAAGGGAATAAGTTGACTAAAAATACAATTTTTTTTAAATAAGAAAAAGCATAATAAAACAAGTTTGCAATTTATAATTATACACAAAAGATATTGTAAAAATAAAAATAAAAATAAAAAAAGTTCTCTGGTGCCTCACAAGGACACACATCTCATTCATAATGATTGGTGGTGATTTAAAAATGAAGCGATACCATTTTTTCCTTTGAATTCATACGTACTACTAAGTTGAAAGGACATAAACACTCATTAGGTTGTTTGGACCTAACCGTTTAATACATGGACATGTTAGGTATTTCTCTTGGCCGGGGGTACCACGAAAAAAGTTGCTAGGTCAGTAACGGTCACGAGAAGAGAAAGTCTGAGAAGCTCTGCTACAGATCTTTAGTGCACATGTATGTATGTGGTCGAAGCAGAAACACATGCCCAGAACGATAACCACTCAAATCAGGAGAGAAGCAGAAAAAAGAACAGGATCAGGGAGGGTCCGCAGGAACTTCAATTGTGTCTCTAATATTTGATTTCTTTTTCTTCTCTTTTCTTTTCTTTTTAAAGACAGGGTGTGGTCGGGCGTAGTGGCTCATGCCTGTAACCCAAGCACTTTGGAGGCCAATGCGGGCGGATCACCTGAGGTCGGGAGATCAAGACCAGCCTGACCAACATGGTGAAACCCCGTCTTTAAAAAAAAAAAAATTAAAAAGAGAAAAAGAGAATACAGGGTCTCGCTTTATGCCCAGGAGACCTGAACTGCTAGGCTTAAGTGATCTTCCTGACTCAGCCTCCCAAGTAGCTAGGACTATAGGCATGCACCACCATGGCCAGCTAAACATATCTCTTTAAAAAAAAACAGGGCAGGGCGCAGTGGCTCATGCCTATAATCCCAGCACTCTGGGAGGCCGAGGCGGGTGGATCACGAGGTCAAGAGATTGAGACCATCCTGGTCAACAAGGTGAAACCCCATCTCTAACTAAAAATACAAAAATTAGCTGGGCATGGTGGTGCGCGCCTGTAGTCCCAGCTACTCGGGAGGCTGAGGCAGGAGAATTGCTTGAACCCAGAAGGCGGAGGTTGCAGTGAGCCAAGATCGTGCCATTGCACTCCAGTCTGGGTAACAACAGCGAAACTCCGTCTCAAAAAAAAAACAAAACAAAAAAACTAAAGGACACATGGCAACATGGTAAGATTTTGATGAAGCTGAGTGGTGGGAACATAGGTGTTTGTGTTATTACTTTGTATACTTTCCTGTTTAGTGTATATGCAGTACATTTCGCTTTTTCATTTGTTTTTACAGAACATAGGAGCAGCTTGAAAGAGGTCTACTTTACACAAAAGCTTGGAGAAAGAAAGATGAGGTAGGACAAAGGCCGAACAGAGAGCAAGGGCAGGATGAGTTTCAGCATCAAACCACACAGGAGAAATGAGAGCTCTGCAGACGGCGCAAAACAACCCTCCCTCGGTCAGGCCTTCCTGAAGACGGGGGCTGAAAAACACAACTCGTGCTGAGCGGTTTCCTGAGCTAGCACATGACCTTCAGCCAGAGTCTCCAGTAAGCCAGCACTTCTCATCCTTGATTTAATTATGAATACATTTACTAAAGGAAGAAAACCATGGAAGTACCATAATAACAAAAGTGGATCCCAGGCTGAGATCAGTGTTTTTAAATAATGTAAACAGGGCGAGGTCTGGGAGAATTAAAGCTTAGAGCTGTAGGATCACTTGATGTCAGATTTTTTTTTTTTTAAGGGTGAATGAAATCATGAGAATGTTTCGTTTGGTTTGGTTTTCTTCTATCAAAAAAATGGAATATTTAGAATTTCAGGGCAATACAAGTGAAAAGAGAGAACAAGCCAGTTCTCTGCTGGGTATAGCCACCAGCAGAGTCCTCTGAAGGCCAGGAAGACTGATTTAAAATGTCCCCCAGGCCAGGCGCAGTGGCTCACACCTGTAATCCCAGCACTTTGAGAGGCCAAGGTAGGCTTGATGGCCTGAGATCAGGAGTTCGAGACCAGCCTGGCCAACATGGCTCTACTAAAAATATAAAAACTAGCCAGGCATGGTAGAATGTGTCTGTAATCCCAGCTACGCAGGGGGCTGATACAGGAGAAGCGCTTGAACCAGGGAGGTGGAGGTTGCAGTGAGCCGAGATTGCGCCACTAAACTCAAGCCTGGGAGACAGAGTAAGACTCCGATGTCTCAAAAAAAAAAATTAAATTAAATTAAAAATAAACTGTTCCCCAAAAATACTGGTTGAGAGGTAGAGCAAGGAGACAGATTGGGACTTGATAAGGTCATCTTTAATCAGCAACCTCCTCGGGGGGAAGGAGTGTTAAATTAAAAGAGAGAAAAGAAAAAAGGACCAAAGTAACCCACAACCGATGGCGCATATTATGATATATTGGCACAACATAGTTACAGTGGCACTTCCTATAACTGCGACCATGTGCTGTACGCAGGTCACCTGAAATTCCTCTTCTCTTTTTGAGATGGGGTTCCACTCTCGTTGCCCAGGCTGGACTGCAATGACACGATCTCGGCTCACTGCAACGTCTGACCCCTAGGTTCAAGCGATTCTCCTGTCTCAGCCTCCCAAGTAGCTGGGATTACAGGTGTGCCCCACCACTCTTGTATTTTTAGCAGAGACGGGGTTTCACCATGTTGGTCAGGCTAGTCTCGAACTCCTGACTTCAGATGATCCACCCACCTCACCCTTCTGCAGTGCTGGGATTACAGGTGTGAGCCACCGTGCCCTGCTGAAATTATTTTTTAATGGGAGAGGGTGGCAACCAGGAAAAGAGCATTGAGGAAAAACACTGAGGACACAATGGAGCCCTTGGGTCACATACTCTGTCACTTACTTTCTGATTGATGGTGAACATGTATTGTCATCTTGCTAAGCTTTTGTTACATCATCCATAAGATGAGGCTAATAACACTGACCCCACAGGCGGTTTTAAGGATTGAGTGAGAAGGTATATGATAGTCTCAGCACTGGTCTAATGCTCAGGAATGGCTCAGAAAACAGGGGTGTTCTTAATGAAAATATTAGCAAGGCTTTGTTTCCCAATCCCATTCAGTTTGTCTTGGAACTACTATGTCTATTCATTCTGATCTCTAAATCCTAATGCTGAAATGTCTGAGGCAAAGATCATCCTGTGTTTCAATTGGGCACTTGTCATATTTCTGCTCTGTTGCATGCGTGTTTATGCTCATGTACCCAGGAAGCACCTGGGGAACACACCCGGGTCTGCGTGATTCTCTACAGAGAACAAGCAGGAAAGTTGCAATTCATTAAGTAGCTTCTTGACAAGCAGCTCTGGATAGGGTAATAAACGCCAAATGTGTACAGGACATGGAAAGCTACCAAAGCATATATTGCTGTAGAGTGAAGAAGGTTAAACAATATCCACTAGGCTTTGAGATGTGCACCCACAGTTCTTTTTCTTACGTCACGGTCCCCTGTGAGAATCCAAGAATTGTGTAAGCTTCCCCAGGTTAAAAAAAAAGGTGGCCAAGCACAGTAGCTCACACCTGTAATCCTAGCACTTTGGGAGACCTAGGTGGGTGGAACACCTGAGGTCAGGAGTTCAAGACCAGCCGGGCCAACATGATGAAACTCTGTCTCTACTAAAAATATAAAAATTAGCTGGGTGTGGTGGTGTGCAGCATATGCCTGTAATACCAGCTACTCAGGAGGCTGAAGTATGAGAATCATTTGAACCCGGGAGGCAGAGGTTGCACAGAGCCGAGATCATGTCACTATACTCCAGCTTAGGCAACAGACTGAGACTTCATCTATTAAAAAAAAAAAAAGAAGTATATATAGCCATATGCACAAATCTATCTTTAATTATGGGAGGGGTTGTATATCTAAGTCTGTCCATGGGTCCCCCAGTGGCTGATGACCCTCAGTTAACGACACCTGCTTATAAGCATACACAACTGTATTCTGCCCTCCCCTGTAAAGACAAGGCCTTTTTCTGAAAACTGGAATCAAAACCAACTGAGAGAACAGAAAACAAATTTAAAAATCCGAAGTTCATGGGTAAGTTTGAAATTCCTACAGTTTAAAGATGAGGTCATAATATTTTTTAAATCCAGAAACTTGATACTGCTTTTTCCTTTCTTTCTTTCCTTTTGCTTTATTCTTTAAATGTAACACATGAGTAGAATTTGATGCCAAATATCTGTTTGCCTTTACATGTAAATGGAAGTTAGGTGGACTCTCACGAGGACTGCTGACTAATCGAAGAAACAGCCACAACGGTGATCACAGAACTTATTGAAAAATCCTCATGAAATGTTTTGCAAATTCATGCAATTATTTAAATAAATGTCACTCTGTTTTAAGTCTAAATGGACTATTGATTTCATTATCTTAGACTAATTATTTAGAATAGACCAAGTAATTCCTTATTTGTGTGTGCTTTTTGTTAGAACAAAAATTAGACTACATCAGCAAAACTAGTAATAATGGAGACAATTCTATCTAAGAGATGCTAATTATTGCTTAAAGATCTTGGTTAAGAACGTTAGCTAACATAGTACTTAATCAAGTGCATTGTACTTACCATTGAAGTTCTTGTCTCTCACGTCACATCATACATTACTGCAGGGCAGGAAACCTGTCTTATTCATCTTTGATTCCCAGCTCCTAGCAGATAGTACTTGACAGATATACGTGCTCAACAAATGGGCACTGAAGTCAATTATTTCAAAGGACTAAAATATATTTTCAATGACTTCTTTTCCAGAGTATACATAGAAGTGAAACTGCTCAATCATTTGTTCATTTTCAGTTCTACCTAGAAATTCCACCGGATTGCTCTTTTGCTGATGAATCAACTTTTCAAATCCTCTGCCTATTTTTCTATCAGATTATTTGTCCTCTGTTATCAGTCTTTAGTGTTTTATATATTCTCAATGCTAATCATTTGTTAATTATCTTCGCAAACATTTCCTTCCAATCTGTCACTTGCTTTTTAACCTTGTATTTTTGATCACATACAGTTTACTTTTTAATGCACCCCAAATTGTCAGTATTTTTCTCTTCAGTTTGAGCTTTTCATATTTTAAGAGATCTTTCCCTATTATGAGGTCATAAAGATAGTCTACTATAAACAACTTTTTGAAGAACATGAATACAAGGTTAAAAAGCAAGTGACAGATTGGAAAGAGATGTTTGCAAAGAAAATTAACAAATAATTAGCAGTGTGCCACATCCACCTCCCCTCCCAGTACCCAATGAAGAGGATGTGAAGCCGCCTCCTCCTTTTCTTATTTTTATTTTTATTTTTTGTTAGAGACAGAGTCTCTCTCTGTTGCTCAGGCTGGAGTGCAATGGTGTGATCTCAGCTCACTGCAACCTTCACCTCCTGGATTCAAGCAATTCTTCTGCCTCGGCTCCCTAAGTAGCTGGGACTACAGGTGCCTGCTACCATGCCCAACTAATTTTTTTGTATTTTTAGTAGAGACGGGGTTTCACCATGTTGGCCAGGCTGGTCTTGAACTCGTGACCTCAGGTGATCCACCCTCCTTGGCCTCCCTACTTCCCCCTTTTCTTAAGCCACAAGTGGCTCAAGGTATGTCCCCAGCTAGAGGTCAGAGGTCCGTGGTACCTGAGACCAGGTGTGGAACCAGAGGTAGGAAAGTCTAAATGAGGTACTGCTCAGAGGGCTTCTGCCAAAAGTGTGAGGGCCTTCGTGGCAGATGCCACATGGGCACCATCTCACACCAAAGCTTCAACCTAACAGGGATCAGGGCCAGCCTAAATGCAAGACGAGGGTGACAGAAAGCTACCTTCCCCTTCCCACTGTCAGCCAGAGGAGGCCCAGATGGGGGAGGAGAGAAGCTCAGGTCTGAGTGACATTTGGAGTTTTTGGTTTTGATAGAAAACTGGATATACATTTTTAATTTTAGGGTCTGTTCTTATGATTGAAAGTGATCAGACCAATTAAAAAATGTATATGTTAGAGGATCTAGATATTAACCTCAGTTTATAATAGTTTTATAAACTTATAAAAGTATATAAGTTTGTAACTATTACAAACTTCATCCAAGGGCAAAGAATGAACCAGACCCACAGTGCAGGCTCGACCAAGCAATGGGCAAAGAACTGTCTCCTGACCACGCCCCCTTCCCACTGTCCAATACATGAGCTTTGCCACCAACAATGTCTCTTGACCACGCCCCATTCCCACTGTCCAATACACCACCTCTGCAGCCAGGAACATTGTCTTCTGACCATGCCCTGTTCCCATTGTCCCATATACTGGCTTTGTCGCCAGCATTCCAGTGGAGTCGCAGCATGGACACACCACCTTCGTGAGAGTTCAACATTACAGGGCTAGAGTTACATGGTACATATTTATGAATATGTAAGTCATTGCCTTCACATATTTAGATATAACAGAGCACGGTTTTTAGACATTAAAACATATTTATACATCTATGTTCATAGCAACGTAATTCACAAGAGCCAAAGGTAGAAACAAGTCAAATGTCCAATGAAGGATGAGTGGATAAACAAAGTATGGTCTATCCACATGATGGAATATTATTCAGCCTTAAAAGGAAGAGAATTCTGACGCTCGCTACAACATGGATGAACCTTGAAGACATTATGCTAAGTGAAATGAGTCAGTCACAGAAGGACAAATACTGCATGGTTCCACTCACATGCGGTATTCAGGAATCAACTTCACCGAGACAGGAAGTAGAAGGGTACTGCCAGGAGCTGCGGGCAGGGGAATGAGGAATATTTAATGGGCACAGGACTTTGGTTCTAGAGCTTGGCTGCACAACAATGTGGGCGGACTTCACTACTGAATGTACGCTCAAAAATGGTGAAAATGGTAACTTTTATGTCATGTGTATTTTATAACAACTATAAACAAAATCATTCCAAAAAAAAAAAAAAAGATCTAGAGAAAAAAGAAAATGTGACCTCTATCAGTAATGTATTAATAGTTGGGGCAACAATGACAACCAGGGGTGGCTAAGAGGAATTGAGTCTTACCAAGCATCAAGCGCCAGGACTCCACCTGACCTGTATGATCTCACTGATACTTTTCAAACCTACCAAGTCCTTTCGAGAGGGAAGCCCTATCCAAAGCCCTATTTTACAGGTAAGGAAGCCAAGGAAGAGAAGGGTTAATGTGCCCAATGTTATCTGTGACTTGCAAGCAGTTGAGGGAAAACCTGACTTTAGGGCTTGCCCTTTGAATCATCTGGCAATGGACAGATTCCATCCTCATGAAAAATTCCCCTACTCACAGCATCGTGGACTAGACGGGATCATAGAAGGAATTAGCACAAGTGCTGACTTGTGTATAGCTCATGTTTTATGAAGCACTTTCTCACTTGATCCTACTCATTAAAATACTGCAAGTCACACAGATATTCTCTCTTTATTAAATTAAAAATTGAGCCCTAGAGAAATCAAAACACACTACCAGTCAGGGCTCCAATTCCACAGCTTCTACCTCTGAGTGCATGGCTATTCACATCCAACTCCTCATCTGGTCCAACTTCTCACTTTTCAGATGAGATTATCTACAAGGGACACACCCAGAGAGGCTAATGGCTTCTTCAAGGTCACACAGACAGCCCGTTTATTTTGCATCCATCATCAGTTTATATCTCGAAAAATATTCTGCCATGATAACATGTACTTTATAAATATGTGTTTGACAAAATAAGAACTGGTACACGCAGAGATCTCTGTCAGCATAAAATAGAGTGCTTCCTTCTAGAAGCGACTTTATTTGCAGAGCTGATGCATCAGAACCACCACTTCACTTAAGCACCCAACTTTCTGATGCCCGCCCTCACCCAGCCTCCCGGTCCATTAGTTCTACAATTAGGCAGCGATCAATTGAGCACATCCACTTAGACAGCATGGCTAGCCGCTCTTGCAGTGGACTTGCTATCGAAGCAGCAAAGTACATGAGAGCTGCAGAATACAGATCGTGGAGGAATGGAACTCCGTCAAGCCTCATCTGATCCTGACTGCCTGTCCACAAGGAATTCTTAAGAGTCTCAATAACCCTGAATGAAATGTGTGATGTCTGAGCCTAAAATGCAGTGCTAAGTTCTTTTGTCCAGCACACTCTTTTCTAATAAAATAACTCTTTGGGGTTTGAACCGAGGCTGATGATAAGAGTGAAAGAAGAGATTGCTATCCCTGATTATAAGCATTCATATGGTTAATGGGAATTCTGTTAGCATGAGAAACCTGCCAATGCAATCCCTCATAAGTCAGATTAAGGGACTCTTCCACGAATGCCTGTTTTGGCTCTGTCTTTGTTTTCTTGCTGCCTTAATATAATGGGTGGGACTGGGGCTGGCACTGACTAAGTATCTAAAAGAGTTGCCCCTTGTTTCTAGCTGGAACATGCAAGAAAAGCCAAAGAAGAACAGGTTCTACAAAGAGCTCGACAGCAGCAAAAGTTGTACAGTCCTACCAATGACTGTTTCTCAGTCTACTGGTTGGATATCTCTCCTACATTAGCTCGCAAAAAACAAGGAGAAACTGTATATGGAAATAAACCTGGGGCTTCAAGTTATCAGTACTACGTAGTAAGGGTAGTAATGGCTGACAGTCAATGAGCACTTTCTCTTATTCAATTATCATTAGACAGTATGCTCCACAAGTGCAGCGACTAAGGCTGGTTGTTCTAATTTTTATTTATTCACAGAGGCAGGATCTTGCTATGCTGCCCAGGCTGGACATGAACTCCTGGGCTCCAGCAATCCTCCCGCCTCAGCTTCCTTAGTAGCTGGGATTACAGGCATGTGTCACTGCGCCTATCTGTTTTGCTCCCCACTGGATCTCTAGCTCTGAGGAGCATGCTTTCTAAGTGGTATGCTCTCAAAAAACATTTGCTGAATGACTAAAATATCTCATTTAGTTTTCATAAAAAGCCTAAAGCGTTTGATACGTTTACTTTTATTATAATTTTACACACCAGAAAACCAAAGCTCAGTAGTAATTCAAATGTGTTCAACGTCACTCAGTTTGCAAGAGTCAGAGTTTATACTCAAACCCATATGCGCCTGATACCAGAATCTACGATTCAAGCACAAGCAGAATTTCACGAGTACAGACCAGACCTTAGTGCTTTTCCATTACTGAGACCATGTATGAAAGAGGGGGCCTGAAAGAATAGATTTCATGTCAGTATAGATATCACTCCAATCCAGTCAGCATCCTTAAGATTTCTTCAATATCCAACAACAACAACTAAATTTAAAAGAAATAACTTACCTACAAAGCCTTCTTCACCAACCAGCTTCAGGGCAATTTTATCAGCCAACACTGAAGAGTTGCCATGAGCAATGTTTGCAAACGGGCCCGCATGCACGAATACAGGTGTCCCCTAGAGAAATGGAAGAGCAAATCAAAATCCCAAAAGACAAATGGAAGCATGGAAACCAAGGTCAATTTGGGGCAAACAAGGTGGGAAAGCTTTTATGAACACTGCATATTGAAGGCATAAATCATTCAAAGACAGTCAAAACACCCTGACTCAATCGAAGAACCAAATTCCCTACAGATTCTAGAAAAATGCTATTCTACATTCAATTCTGAACCTGAGAGACAAAACTGTGAGAATACAGTCATTTCCTTCCAAAATACTGTTAAGCCATTTTGTTAGATGTCTCAATGGCCATGAAATACATTATTTACCTTAGTTTATGTTATCGGGCACTATATTTTTAAAAACAATGGAATTAAACCCTGATGGTATAAGAACTGTATTTATTTATTTTTTTAATCAAGAAAAGATTCCATTCAAGAAAAGGTAACCATAAAAATCAACATAATTGGCCAGGCAAGGTGGCTCACACCTGTAATCCCAGCACTTTGGGAGGCCAAGATGGGCGGATCACCTGAGGTCAGGAGTTCAAGACCAGCATGGCCAACATGGTGAAACCCCGTGTATACTAAAAATACAAAAGTCAGCCAGGTTTGGTAGCACATGCCTGTAATACCGGCTACTCAGGAGGCTGAGGCAGGAGAATTGCTTGAACCTGGGAGGTGGAGGTTGCAGTGAGCTGAGATTATGTGAGAGTCGTGGCAAGCTAGTCACAGAATAATTACATTTATAGGCTGTTTATATTTTAATAATAAGGGTCCTTTCGATTTTTAAAAGTTCCATTTAAGTCTTTCTTGTTTACTTGTCTTACATGTTAGAAATCTGTTAAATGCCCAGGTGCAGTGGCTCGCGCCTATAATCCTAGGACTTTGGGAGGATGAGGCAGGTGGATCATCTGAGGTCAGGAGTTTGAGACCAAGACCAGCCTAGCCAGCATGACAAAACCCCGTCTCTACTAAAAATACAAAAATTAGCCCTGCGTGGTGGAACGCACCTATAATCCCAGCTACTCAGGAGGCTGGGGAAGGAGAATCACTTGAACCTGGGAGATGGAGGTGTGCAGTGAGATCACAGCACTGCACTCCAGCCTGTACGACAGGAGACTCCATCTCAAACAAAAGGAAATCTGCTAACTCTTAAGATAACAGAAGCAAAAACAAATAAAAAGAAAAAAAGATAACAAAAGCAAAGAAAAATTTCCCTCATAGTAAATGCTACTATAATTCACATTAATGAAAAGGACAAAATAAACTAATTTAAGAGAATCATCAAAAATTTTAGAGTTTAGTTATTTGAACAAAATCTGTCTATATCCATTTTTAATGCCATTTCTGCACTTTTTCCTTTCCAGATACACTTTACCCCTATCTAAAAAGAATTCATCTGCAGGCATTAAAATGGTGTGGTGTTATTCATATCCTAGCCAGGGCCACTGGGGTCTGTGCATATGAAGCCTTGGCTCCACCTATGAAAACACAGGCTGCCCTTTCACTGACATGGAGGAAGGCAGGGAGTAGGGGTCGGCGTGGGGGGGCTGTGAGCCACAGAAAATTCCCATGAAGCATGACGGGCTGTTAGCCAACCACATTTCAAAGATGAGAAGGTGAACAAAACAGGAAGAAGAGAAGTGAAAGAAAACTCATGAGAATGAAAAAGGGAGAGTATAATCAAAACCGCCATGTGAGTTCTCTGTTTACCTTTCTTTTTTTTCTTTTTTAAGGGACTTAAAAGCTATTATTCCACTCTATTTACCTTTCTCCCAAAAGTCCTCAGGAGGGAGAACATAGGGCCCTGATCGGGTCACACAGATGTATATGGAAATGAACCCAGGACTATAAAACCCAGGGAACTGAGGCTGGGTGTGAGGGTTCACGCCTGTAATCTCAGCACTTTGGGAGGCCGAGGCAGGTGGATCGCCTGAGGTCAGGAGTTCGAGACCAGCCTGGCCAACACAGTGAAACACATACTAAAAACATAAAAATTAACAGGGAGTGGTGGTGTGCTCCTGAAATCCCAGCTCAGCTACTCGGGAGGCTGAAGCACAAGATTCACTTGAACCTGGGAGGTGGAGGTTGCAGTGAGCTGGGACCATGCCACTGTACTCTAGTCTGGGTGACAGATCACCACTCCAACTCAAAAATAAATAAATAAAACCCAGGGACACATATTTATAGATACATAAATATGTATGTTTGGTGTTTACATCTGTCTTTTCTCACTTCTATCTAGATAAACCTTTTAAGTGTTCTGAAGAAAACATATTTTAAAAAGCTTATGTCTTTAACACCTCCTAACCTTGCTGGTCTTCTGATGTCCTTGCCCATAGTAAGCTAGTGGAGCTGATCAAAGCTTAACGAGGACAAGGTCACAGGCTCCATCCTGGATGGGCAGCTGGCTTTGCTCAGCTGCAGGCTGCCATCTGTTTGAGAAGCACCCAACACGGGTCTCCAGGGGGCACAGGCGGTGGGGGCTAAACCCGCATAAGCACATTGGCTATTCCTGGGACAACCACTCCAAACGGCTACAAGGTCCTCAGCAACATTTACTTTAGAAAAGGAAAGGACTTTTATCCTTTGTAGACAATCTAGCATTTTTCAGGATACTAAACCTATTAGCAAAAGCATTTTTTATTTTTAATTGATGAATAATAATTGTATCTATTTATGGAGAACAAGGTACTGATCTAATATATGTATACACTGTGGAATGATTATATCAAGCTAGCCAACATATCCATCACCTCACAGATTTATTATTCTTTCTAGAGAGAACATTTAAAATCTAATCTTTTAACATTTAAAAAGTATATAACACCTTCTTTTTTTTTGAGATAGAGTCTTACTCTGTCACCCAGGCTGGAGTGCAGTGCTACCATTTCATGCCACTGCAACCTCCGCCTCCTGGGTTCTAACGATTCTCCTGCCTCAGCTTCCCTAGTAGCTGGAACTACATGTGCACAACACCATACCCAGTTAATTTTTGTATTTTTACCAGAGACAGGGTTTCGCCATGTTGGCCAGGCTGTTCTCAAACTCCTGACCTCAGGTGATCCACCTACCTCAGCCTTCCAAAGTGTCAGGGGTGAACCACAGCACCCAGCAACAATATGCTTTTATTATCCACAGTCACCTTTCTGTGTAATAGATAATGAAGACTTATTCCTCCTGTCTAACTGGAATTTTGTATTATTTAGTCAACTTCTCCAATCCTCCTCCACCTTTGATAACCACTGTTCTACTCTTCACTTTGCAAAAACACTTTATATATTTGTATAAATGTAGCTTTCGCTAGAAATCACAGAATCAGATCATGCTGACAGCATGAAGAAAGAGGCCAACTTCTTCAGGCAGAAAGTTAAGGCCCAGAGAGGGCTAAGGCAATTCTTTAAGGCCACAAAGGAAACTAATAACTAAGCCAAGATTAGGGCTCTGGTTTTGAAACTCCCAGTATGGAATTGGAGAGAAAAAAATATTGAAACATCATTGTTAGACTTCCAGATCCAGGCACACACATACTTGCACACTCAAAGATGCAGATGGCTATAAGATACAGTACATCTCCAGGTGAGATGGGTGGCTCACATCTGTAATCCCAGCACTTTGGGAAGCCAAGATGGGCAGATCATGAGGTCAGGAGATTGAGATCATCCTGACTAACACAGTGAAACCCTGTCTCTACCAAAAATATAAAAAATTAGCCAGGCGTGGTGGCATGCACCTGTAATCCCAGTTGCTCAGGAGGCTGAGGCAGGGGAATTACTTGAACCTGGGAGGTGGAGGTTGCAGTGAGCCAAGAATATGCCACGACAGAGTGAGACTCCGTCTCATTAAAAAAAAAAAAAAAAATACAGTACATCAAATTAAACATGTTGCTTAAAAAGTCCTATGACTAACTCAAAGGCATAAACATATTTATCTTGAATTCTGGGCTTTATTTTCTGCACAGAACACTCAGGAAAATAAGGCAGGAACTATCTTGCTATGAATAGTCCCCATAATGGCCCTTTTAAACACTTAATAGGAGTAATATTTCCATTACTTGTTAGCTTACCAGAGTTTAAAGCACTTAAATATGAATAGTAATAAATGAATGTATCAATAGAAATGTGGCTAAAATGACTGTAGAACCGAATTCCAAATTTTATTTAAATGCAAGTAGATGTGTCCAATGGCCACCACAATGGACAGTGTGCTCTAGCATGTGGGGTTTCCATCAATACCACATGTGGCTAACCTGTGGGAAAATGTTAAGAGCTCTCATTATTTTCTTGTCTTAACTCTTCCTCAGCCTGGCTATACATGAGAATCACCTGGGGTCCCCAAGCCTTACCCCCAGACATTATGCTCACTGAGTCTGATGGGGAGGCTGGCATCAATCAATATTCTTAAATCTTCCCAGGAGCTTCTCAAGTGCAGTCAGGATTAAGAGCTACTGGTCTCCTGGCAACCTGCAAGGATGTAGCCCTTGATGATGACCTCCTAGGAAACTAACAATCAAGTGTGGTCAAATGTGAGCAGGAAAGCATAATCCGCGTACTAGTCAATGACTTTGAAACAATCTGCGGACGTAGATTCCTAGTCACTGATTAAATACACAAAACCCAGAGTGACAACACAGGGTCAGGGTAGAAGAGTTCATGTGTGTAAATATTTTAAGTGAATGCTGTTTTATTTTGTAAACAGGTCCGTATCTTTTAAAGTCATCTTAAAACAGCCTACGGCTTAAATGAAATGGTATCTTCATTCGCCAAGTGACAGATGCAGAAACAAAACTCAAGTCCATGTACTCATCTCATGGAAGACTGCATAATAGTTACTGTGGATTTCTCTGTTTTCTGGCTTACAATAAACTTTATGTACCTTCACACTTTGTACAGGATGAGGAGTTCTCGTGTCCTTCTAGAGTAGTCTAAAGAATTCCCTCTTCTGTCCCTAGCAATCCCAGTCCTGAATATCAATAGTTTGAGTATGTTTTTTTTTTTTTTTTTTTTTTTTGAGACAGGGTCTCACTCTGTCACCCAGGCTGGAGTGCACTGGTGTGATCTCAGCTCACTTCTACACCTCACGGGTTTAAGTGATTTTCCTGCCTCAGCCTTCTCAGGAGATGGGACTACACATGCGTATCAACTACGCCCAGCAAATTTTTGTATTTTGAGTAGAGACAGGATTTCACCATGTTGACCAGGCCGGTCTCAAACTCCTAAACTCAGGTGATTCATCTGGCTTGGCCCCCCAAAATGCTGTGATTACAGGAGTGAGCCACCGTGCCCCGCCTGAGTACTTTTTGTAATGTAACCTAAAGCTGATACATCAGAGATTCAGAACCCTTAAGAAGAAAATAGGCCGGGCGCGGTGGCTCACGCCTGTAATCCCAGCACTTTGGGAGGCCGAGGCGGGTGGATCACGAGGTCAAGAGATCGAGACCATCCTGGTCAACATGGTGAAACCCTGTCTCTACTAAAAATACAAAAAATTAGCTGGGCATGGTGGTGCATGCCTGTAATCCCAGCTACTCAGGAGGCGGAGGTTGCAGTGAGCCGAGATCGCGCCATTGCACTCCAGCCCAGGTAACAAGAGCGAAACTCCATCTCAAAAAAAAAAAAAAAGAAGAAGAAAATAAAAGTGAAGGCAATAAGAACTGCTTGGACAACCCAGTCTACTAATTCATTCGTTAAATGGAAGGTACACTTTCTATTTCTCAGGTTTTCAGAGTGGGAAATATCTCAGAAGTTTGAGTGATTTCTAACAGAAGAATTATTTAAAACAAGAAAATTATGATCCCAAATGGTAAGTATTCATCTTTGAGGGAGAAGCATTATGAAGGAATATCACATATCTTCATATTGTTTCTCTCTTAGTCAGTTATTTATTTATTTATTTGAGATGGAGTTTTGCTTGGAATGCAGTGGCATGATCTCGGCTCACCGCAACCTCTGCCTCCTGGGTTCAAGCGATTCTCCTGCCTCAGCCTCCTGAGTAGGTGGGATTACAGGCGTGCACCACCACGTGCAGCTAATTTTTGTATTTTTAGTAGAGACAGGGTTTCACCATGTTGGTCAGCCTAGTCTCGAACTCCTGACCTCGTGATCTGCCCATCTTGGCCTCCCAAAGTGCTGGGACTACAGGGGTGAGCCACCACACTTGGCCTTATTCATTAATAAACATGTATTTTTTTAGTGACACATGGCTACAGGAAAAAAAATATGTATTTTTAGGAGAATGTAGTAAATATAATAAGCATTTATTTACTTATTCGACAAGTCTTTACTGAGCCTCTGATAGGTGCTAGGCACTTTCTAGGAGCTGGAGATATGGTGGTAAAGGATGGAAAAGGTCCTGCTCTCATCCCAGTGGGAGGAGAAATCCAGAAAACAAGGAAATAGGAAGCTCTCAGCATTCTGCCATGCACTGTAATAACAGCACAGAGGGGTAGAGGCTGTATCTTCCTGTGGCTTCCGTGAGCAGCTGATGCTTACGTGACATGAGACCTGAGGGAGGTGAAGGAGCTGGACATGCGGATATCAGGAACTGGCCCAGGTAGTGGTGTCAGCCATGTAAAGGGGCTGGGCAGAGGATGAGAGATGAGCATAAGGGACAGGGATGGGGAAGGGGCCAGGGCCAGATCCCAGGAGTCTTTCGGAGCAGGGTGGAAACATGGGTAAATCATGGAAGGACTCTAAGCCGGAAAGCAACAGGACTTAATTATGTTTCATTCTCTATGGCTGCTGAGGAGGGAGAGCATTTTGGAAGAAAAGAGTAGCAGCAGACAGGCTAGTTGGGAGGCTGCTGCACTGCTGCGGGTGGGGCATGCTGGCGGCTGAAGTAGGAAGAAGGCATCCAGCACCGTGGACAGAGCAGTCATGTAATCAGGGACGACTCTGCAGGGATGGAGACAGGAGATGGGAAGGGAAAACATGCCTCCAGGATCATCCCGGGGTTCTGCTCTGAATGACTGGATAGGTTTCAGGGAAGAAGTGAGGTTGGAAGGAAGTGGAAGGTGGGTCCTAGTTTATGTATCAGTTTGAAATGGCTTTTAAAATTTATTTTTTATTTATTTATTTATTTTAAAAACGGGGTTTCACCATGTTGGTCAGGCTGGTCTTGAACTCCCGACCTCAGGTGATCTGCCCGCCTTGGCCTCCAAAGTGCTTGGATTACAGGCATGAGCCACCACACCTGGCCTGAAATGGCTTTTACCCACCAACGTGGCTCCTGGTAACTACACCTGCAAGTCTGAAATTCCAGGTTCATGAGATTCCAAACAACAGTTTGGGAGTCATACCTGGCTAATCCTGGAGGAGAATGGGCTGAGAAAAGTGAGGCGTCATCAGAGAAGCCAGTAAAGCTGAGGAGGAGCAGCGAGCAGGCCTGGGGAGGGAAGGACCCCGACACCAGAGGAACCAGGTGCTACCGAAGGAAGACGGGCAGCTGTCAAACTCTGCTGAGCTTCTCGGAGGAGGGCAGAGAAACAAAGACTTGGTGTCTCCAGAGACAAGTAACCCAGACAAGGCAGTCAGGAGAGGTGGAACCCAAGGTCAGTCAACCTGGAGACCCCAATGCAGACAAGAGCCGAGCAGGAGCTAGATGAGGATGCAGGGGGATGGGAGGCTTTTGAAATGTTTTTGTTTACTTCTGAAGATGGCCTACCTCTGAGGACATGTGCATGCTGGCAGAATGATCGGGGAGAGGAAAGATGGGAAAGGCAACCTGCAGCAGAAGGGTGTGGCCTTGGCACCTGTGCATCCTGCACCCCTCCCCCTCCCCCAGGGCTGCAGGCGCCTGTTTAAAGGTGCTCAGTCCTCCCTTCCTCAGCTCAGAGGACAGCTTCAGGTAGCAACCTCACTGGGTACCTTCAGAAATAGTCCCCTCATTTCTTTCTGCTCTCTTTTTTTTTAAAGCTAGAGTCTCACTCTGTTGCCTAGGCTGGAGTGCAGTGGTGTAATCTCGGTCACTACAACCTTTGCCTCTAGGGGTTCAAGCAATTCTCCTGCCTCAGCCTTCCAAGTAGCTGGGATTATAGGTATGCACCACCACACCCAGCTAGGTTTTTTTTTGTATTTTTAGTAGAGACGGGATTCACCATGTTGGCCAGGCTGGTCTCAAGCTCGTGACCTCAAGGGATCTGCCTGCCTTGGGCTCCCAAAGTGCTGGGATTACAGGCGTGAGCCACTGTGCCTGGCCAGTTCCCCCATTTCTGTCATATTGGTTCTGATATGGTTTGGCTCTCTGTCCCCGTGCAAATCTCACGTGGAATTATAATCTTCAATGTTGGAGGAGGGGCCTGGTGGGAGGTGACTGGATCCTGGGAGTGGATTTCCCCCTGCGGTTCTCAAGATTGTGAGTTCTCACGAGATCTAGTTGTTGAAAAGTGGGTAGCACTTCCTCCTGTGCTCTCTCTCTCTCTCTCCTGCTCTGCCATATGAAGACCCTTTGACTTCCACCACTATTGTAAGTTTCCTGAGGCCTCCCCAGCCATGCTTCCTATAAAGCCTGTGGAACTGTGAGCCAGTTATACCAATTTTCTTCAATTACCCAGTCTCAGGTAGTTCCTTAGAGCAATGTGAGAATGAACTAACACAGGTCACTAACCAGATCCTCGCTCTTTCTGCCTGAGATTGCAAAGCACATTGCTGCCCAAGGCCTCTGCACTCAAGGTAACCCTCTGTCCACATGCTCTTCAAGACACACGCATGGCTCACCTCCTTGGTTTACTCAGCTCTGTGCAGGTACTCCCTTAACAGGCGGGCAGACACAGACACACACCCCACATCACTCTGCCCCTCCTGGTCTCTGATTTTTCCTCTCCAGACCTTACCACCAAATAACATGCTGTGTGTTTACTGGTTTGCCTTTTGTCTGCCTCCTTCACTGAAGTGGAGGTTCAAGAGGGCTGGGACATTGAATAGTGCTCTGCTGTATGCTTAGCCCCTACTATATTGCACTGATCCATGTGATGCTTTAAATAAATATTTAATCTTCACCATAACTCTGTTGAGTTAGTTGTTGCTACTTTGATCATTTTACAGGGGAGAAAATTGAGGATGAAATATAAAATAATTTGCCCCAGATTATGTACATGGCACAGTGAACATTCAAACTCAGTTTTCTTTTTCTTTTTTTTTTGAGACAGAGTCTCACTCCGTCACCCAGGCTGGAGTACAGTGGCATGATCTCAGCTCACTACCACCTCTGCCTCCCAGGTTCAAGTGATTCTCCTGCCTCACTCTCCCAAGTAGCTGGGACTTCCAGTGCATGCCACCATGCCCAGCAAATTTTTGTATTTTTAGTAGAGACGGGTTTTACCATATTGGCCAGGCTGGTCTCAAACTCCTGACCTCAAGTGATCCACCCTCTTCAGCCTCCTGAAGTTCTGGGATTGCAAGCATAGACTACCGCACCTGGCCAAACTCAGCTTTCTATCAGCTGAATGAATAGAATGAACAGATTGATATTCCACCTGCCTTGCTGCTGTGTTCCCCCAACATTATTTGCCCTCTGGTTACCTCCAGCAGCTCCTTTTGTCCCACTGCAGCTTGAGGACAAACAGCCCATTTGTACCACTTGATAGCAGAAACTTTCTTCTAATTCCCATGTTGACTGACATGAAAGGGAGCTGGGGATTGGCCATGGTAGGATCAGTTATCCCATGGAAACTGGCAAATGCTGTTACCCAGGAATTCTTCTTTCCCAGAGTGCTGACTGTTAGAACCCTCACCAGGACACCACTGTCCTCCATTCCTCTAACCGTATCCTTCCACTTGTCTCTACTCAACTTGCCCAGAAACTGCCTCTCTGTTTGAGCCCAAACCCTGAGGTCTCACTAGCAAGGAGTAGGGAATTAGACAATTACTAAGTCAAAAAAGTATGACTAGTAACTAGAAAACTAGATTAAAATGGAGATAACGTGACAAAACATTTAAGTTCAATGAAGACAAGAGCAGGGCATGCCATGTACAAAACTAATATCCTTACACAAATGGAGTACAGCATGCTTTTCTGGAAAGTATTTCTTGGCATTTACTGTATTTTGCCTGGAAACAAACGAACAACAAAAAAGCAAACAAAAAAATCCACAACTCAATGATTATGAGAGATTAAGGGAAAACAGAAAACATATTCTAAGCATAGCCATACAACCTACTGAAATATTAGACTGACATTGACGTTGTAAGTTTCTACTCAGGTCAGTTAAGCCAAGACACATAAAGAATCTATGAATACACTTTAAATTTCTTTTTGGTTGACCAAGAAGTTATCCTGATCCTTCTGCATCAGTTACCTAGTCTCAGGTAGTTCCTTATATCAATGTCTAAAGAGACTAATACAGGTTCATAACCGGATCCTCACTCTTTCTGTCTGATATTGCAAAGCACATTGCTGCCACGCAAAGGCACATTGCATGCTCTATGCCTGCCTCATGTTGGCAAAATATGGTCACACTGTTTGGCAATCCCGTTAATACAAACAATTACTATAAGAAGAAAACCACTTACTTCCAGGGTCTGCATCAGATTTGGTTTTATAGCATCTTTCATCAAAACTGTCAGAGCACCTGTCACCCCCTGTGGAAGAGAGAAAAACATTAGATTTCTAACAGAAGATCATCCAGGCAATGGATGGCACTCCTCTCCAGCCTGCTTCTTGGGTGGGCATCCCCACAGGCAACCCCAGGCCTCAGGGGACAGTGCTGCTGCCTCTGTCCACCTCTCCCCACCAGAGCTGAGAATGAAGTCAGTCATTCTACAATGTGAATGGTGAGGTACATTTTGAAGGACGTTTGCCCTTCTTCCAAAACCTTCCTTGATGATGATTATGAAGTTTTCCATAAAACGAATCTTTCAGTCCAAGATGGGTGGATCACCTGAGGTCAGGAGATTGAGACCAGCTTGGCCAATATGGCGAAACCCCATCTCTATTAAAAAAAACAAAAATTAGCCGGGCGTGGTGGCATATGCCTGTAATCCCAGCTACTCAGGAAGCTGAGGCAGGAGAATTGCTTGAACCCAGGAGTCAGATGTTGCAGTGAGCCGAGATTGCACCACTACACTCCAGCCTGGGCGACAGAGCGAGACTCAATCTCACAAAAAAGAAAAAAAAAAGAAGAAAGAAAGAGAGAGAAAGAAAGAAAAAGAGAAAAGGAAGGAAGGAAGGAAGGAAGGAAGGAAGGAAGGAAGGAAGGAAGGAAGGAGAAAGAAAGAAAGAAAGAAAGAAAGGAAGAAAGAAAGAAAGAAAGAAAGAAAGAAAGAAAGAAAGAAAGAAAGAAAGAAAGAAAGAAGAAAGAAAGGAAAAGAAAGAAAGAAGAGAAAGAAGAGGAAGAAAGCTGCAGGACAGGAAGGGCTCTGTGAGAGTCGTGCTGTTGTGCTAATGCAGAGCAGGTGGAAGAAGAGAAGGAGCTTGCCTACTTCTCTGCACACTGTCCTTGCTTATACTTCCCAACCAAAGAAACTGATTCAAAAAACTAAAGGAGGGGAGAAGTTAAGTGGGATATTTCTGTTGGATGTCTCAGGCAGGTTTCCACCTGCTCATTTTTGGGACACATCTCAGTGCTTCTGCTGTCATGTGCCAGACAAGCTCTGCCACCCTCTGTGCCTGCTAGCATTCCAAGCTCTGTGTCCACGTGGGGAGGGCTCGGACTTTCAGCAGTTCCTAAAATCTTCCCCCAATTCCCCAATTTTCTATGCATAGCCAACTCTCGATAGCTCCCACTCGATGAAGCACAATTTGAATAAATAAGGTACTTTGTGCAAACAAGAAACACGAAAGATAACTAAAAGGCAAAACACAAAAGACAATGAAAAAGACTAAGCTTTGCGTTTCTTGCAGATTCAAGATTTTTATCATATACTAACATAAAAATAAATTTAAGGGCCGGGTGTCGTGACCTCACACCTATAATCCCAGCACTTTGGGAGGCTGAGGTGGGCATATAACCTGAGGAGTTCAAGACCAACCTGGCCAACATGGTGAAACCCCATCTCTACTAAAAATGCCAAAATTAGCCAGGCATGGTGGTGCGCACCTATAATCCCAGCTATTTGGGAGGCTGAGGCAGGAGAATAACTTGAACCTGGGAGTACCACTGTACTCCAGCCTGGGAAACAAGAGTGAAACTCCGCCTCAAAAATAATAAATAAAAATAAATAAGCAAATAAATACATTTAAGAAAGTAGTATTTGAGGATTAAGTTTCAAAACTGCTCCTGATTCACATTTATTGCTATGCAAATTAATAAAGTACAGAGCAATGTATTTAGACAGAAACTGTAGTATGTTCATTTAGATAGAAATAGTGAGATTTGGGTAATTTTAATAAAGCAGCACTTGTATAGCAACCCGAGGGTTTTCTCTTTTTAAGTTTTATACTAAATATTCCATAGGCTGCTGACATAAATTGATCTATTGAATTTACTTGACAAGACCTATGAGATGAGTCAGACTCATTTCTTCAAAAGCAGCTGAAAAACAATCAGGACACTTTGAAAACGAATTCAAGAATTCAAATTACATCCTAAGCCATTGAAATTAATAGAATATGACTTTGCCTTTCTCTGTTCACAACTGTGTTTACAATCACCAGTGTGCATTTTAAATTCCATTACTTCCGTATATGAGAAAGTAAGCTTAAATTTGAAGTGATGGTTGTCTCAGAGGCAACCTGAGACATAATCCTGCACTTAGATACACAAATGCAAGCACACAAAACACCTATGGCATATATGGAGTTTAAGTTAACTGGAAAAGGCTGGGTGCAGTGGCTCATGACTATAATCCAGCACTTTGTGAGGCCAAGGTGGGTGGATCACCTGAAGTCAGGAGTTCGAGATTAGCCTGTCCAACGTGGCAAAACCCCATCTCTATTAAAATTACAAAAATTAGCCGGGCATGGTGGCACATGCCTGTAATCCCAGCTATTCGGGAGGCTGAGGCAGGAGAATTACTTGAACCCAGGAGGCAGAGGCTGCAGTGAGCCGAGATCTCACCACTGCACTTCAGCTTGGGCAACAGAGCCAGACTGTCTCAAAAAAAAAAAAAAAAAAAAAGGTAATAGGAAACGTTGTTTATATTACAAAGACGAAGAAGAAAAAAAAATGAGCATGCCAATTAGAAAAAGCAATAAAAAAGGTAATGGTAACCATTTGAGTAGTGCAATGCTTTCTATAATGCTTTCAAGGTTACCAAAAAAGGTAACTATGTAGTATGTTAGTTTAGATAGAAATAGTGAGATTTGGGTAATTTTAATAAAACAGCACTTGTACAGCAACCTGAGGGTTTTCTCTTTAAGTTTTATACTAAATATTCCATAGACTCCTGACATAAATTGATCTATTGAAGTTACTTAACAAGATCTATAAGATGAGTCAGACTCAGTTCTTCAAAAGCAGCTGAAAAATAGTCAGGTAACTAAAAAGGTAACCATGAAAGCATTACAGAAAGCATTGTCCTGTTCAAAGGGGAACAGAAAAGCAAGACTGATTAAGGTAGAGATTTGCTTTTATAATATGAAACCCAAATGTAAGGCTCTAACTTAAATAACATGCCAGGCTATTGCCAGAAATGTGCCAATTTTAACTTTATCTTCCTGTTCATGAAAGCAGAGCCCCTTCCTTCTGTTCATTGGAAAAGCGATTTGATCTCAATTTCAGGCAGGCATAAATGGCACTTTTTTTTTTTTTTTTGAAACGGAGTCTCACTCTGTCACCCAGGCTGGAGTGCAGTGGCGTGATCCCAGCTCCCTGCAACCTCCGCCTCCCAGGTTGAAGCAATTCTCCTGCCTCAGGCTCCTGAGTAGCTGGGATTACAGGTACCTGCCACCACGCTTGGCTATTTATTGTATTTTTTAGTAGAGACAGGTTTTCACCATCTTGGCCGGGCTGGTCTTGAACTCCTGACTCATGATCCACCCACCTCGGCCTCCCAAAGTGCTGGGATTACAGGCAGGAGCCAGCGTGCCCGGCTAGTGGCATATTTTTTAAAAGCTACCAAGTGACTGCAAGGGGATGACCCCTCCCCAGCCCAGATAGAAGCAGAGATCAGGATTGGCAAGGAGGGTGGAAAGCTCCTGAAATCAATTTCACATGTTTTGGTGCAGCCAGGTGTGAGCACATCATATATGACTATGAGAACACTAGGAAGCGGTCAGACGTGCTTGTGAGGGAAGAAATGTGTGTGTGGAAACTTCTTCTGGATCCTCATTACACCTACTGATAAAAGGAAGAAAACCTTTCTTCCGGTAACAAAGAACAAGGACAGCCCACTCCCTGGAGCTTCCGGGTTGGAAACACTCACCAAATCATCTGCTGTCACAGGCTGTCCGCTTTTGTCACTGGCCACCACCATCCTTCCCAGCCGAACCTTCATGTCCGCAAGGCTGTCCGTCAGGGCCAGCACCGCCATGATCTCGCTGGCCACCGCGATGTCAAACTGCGCCTGAATCAGCCCAAGCACAGGTAGTGGTCAGTGACAGCACCACTGGGATGGCCGTTCCCACAAGGAGCTGGATTTCAGCCATGAAGCAACTGCAGGCCCAGGGAGTCTATCCTCTAAAGGCCATGAATGCAATCCCATCACTTTTCTGCATGTCTAGACCATGCAGGTTTGTCCCTGGTGCTCCGTAGGGTGGTGTCCCAGGGGGAACATGCTCTTTGCCGTGCTCTGTTCAGCAAAGGGTGGCTGGGTTAGGCCCCTGTCACACCTGCTCACAGCACCACCAACTGGTTTGCTGTTGTAGCATGTCTCAGACTTAACTGATTACTAATGTCGTGATCTGTCTAGGGTGTGTCTCTACCACTGGACCATAAGAGCCATGAAGGCAGGGACTGTATTAGGCAGGTTCACTTCTGAATTCAGAGCATGGAGCATGAAACTCAGCAGGCATGCAATACACATTGAATCAGTTAATGACCAGCCGATAGACCTCCTTCCCTGTCAGTAATCGGTCTGTCAAGGAGTCTGCATTTGTCTGTCTGGCACAGAGGTAAGGGGCAGTGAAAGATGCTGGCTTCCTGCATGTGAGTCTACGATCCCAGATCTGGATCTCAACACAGCAGGAAGGGTAATCCTGTCAACTGGTGGCACAGACTCAATTTTCAGCTGCCCAGGAGGGTATGGCCACATCAGATCTTGAAGCTTTCAGTAGTGAAATCTTAGAGAGCAGAGACTTTTTGCAAAAAGTTTCTAAGACTTCCTGTTCCCATCTCTTGGCTCTGTCTCCCTATTTGTACAGTGTGTACTTCCTCCTCCTCATAATTCAGCCTCTAGGAACGTTTCTCTGGACAGAACCACTTCATTACATCCCAGCTTAATTCTCTTCTTTCCAAGGGGAGTGTGAGCCAGACAAGTTCAAGCTTAGGCAGAGAAAGAATGGCTGTGCCCTGGTGGGATCACCTTATGAGACATTTTATTATCCATTTCCATCCCTGACAAGTAAGGAAATGAAGGAAATAAGGAGCTTTCTGGCTACTTCCTGGTTGAGATTGCATGATGCACTGATTTAGTGAAAAAATATTACCTGGAATTCATATACAACTATATTCAATTATTGCATTCTCAATATAACTCATTTCAAAGATAAGTGGTTTTTCACTGTATGAAATTTAGGGTTCTCCATACTACCATTCCATTATAAGCAGTGCATATGAGAAAATGACTAAAAAAAATTGAGATTTTCTGTACAAAACATGAGACTAGACATATTCTTGAAATATTAGCTGTGTAAATAAGAATATATAATCCATATCAAGATCTTCATTTCTAATTGTTACAATTACAACATTCCACATCTGGAGCATCAAAAAATGAGACCAATTGGGTAAGTGAAATATCATTTATTCACTTTAATGACTAAATGATGTGCATAGTGTAAGGCTGCTCATTTTGTTTTGCAAATAAAATTTTTCAAAATCATACAAAGGTGCAAATAAAACTTTTATTTTTATCAGCTTACCACAGGTTTATTGATTTAGTAGTTACTTTTTCATTTCGTAGGTATACAGTGGGTGTATATATTTATGGATCGCATGAAATATTACGATACAGGTATGCAATGCATAACAATCACAATAGGGCAAATGAGGGATTTAGCACAAATTTAAACAAAGGCCAATGTGGGCTGTTGGCTCAGATGTGAATTGATATGAATTTCCTGGAAGGTACTGTCAAAATATATGTCAACATTTGAAAATTGTATCCTCTGACTCTGTAATCATACCTCTGGAATAATATCCTAAGGGTACTGCCAACAAGTACACACAAAAAAATGTGTGTATAGTTACTACAGCTTACTTGTGATAGCCACAAACTGCAATCTACATGCTCATCAACAGGGAACTGGTTGAATCCATTACGGTACCTCTATGAGACATGACATAGCCGTTAAAACTGATGCTACACATCTACCATTATTGACCTAAAAAGTTGTCTTCACTACAATCTTAAGATAAATAAAAAGCAGTTAAAACTCTTAAACACAATATAATCCCTTTTTATTTAAAAATATCTATGCACAAAGCAATACAAGATACAGCCTTGGGCAAGATTTTTGACATAACATCCCAATTTCCTCATTTGTAAATCAGCTTTACAACTGTGCTAATGTATACAATGGAAATGTTAATACAATGCACAGGGTAGGCACTTAAATGAAGGCCTTTTCAATCCTCGCTTTCATTCCCAATCCTCTTTCCACAGGCAACTAATGCCCTATACATCTTTCTACTTTTCATTCTAGGCCCTTATATACATAAATAAGCTAGAAGTGCCTAGAATTAAGTAAACACGCTGGGTTTTTCTTAATGTAAACACGTTTACAATGTCAGTATTTTACTTCAAATTTTTTAAATGGTTTTTAAAACCTTTCCAATGGGTATGAGAGCTCTCTACTCTCATCATGTCACCTATACACACATTGATTAATTTCAACTCTCCCATGATACAAAATGACAAACCAAATATATGCAACCATCCCTACTGCTGGACATTTGGATTGTTCAAATTTTCACCACAGTAAATAATGCCACAACAGATCTCCTAATACACAGAATTTTTTCTGCATCGAACACATCTTCTTCTTCTTCTTCTTCTTCTTTTTTTTTTTTTTGTCAATCAATGAGAGCATGTAACGTTGCTCAGGTTGGCCTTGAACTCATGGCCTCGCCTCCTCAAGCGCCAGGACAACTGGCCGGAGCCACTGTGGCCCCCTCTTCTTCTTATTAAAATACTTTTAGTCCAAAAGTTGTAATGGTTGGGTTATTTCAAATTTTAGTAATAACAAACTCATCAAAAAAGGATTTCTACTCCCACATCCCCATTTCCTTGCAATCCTCACTAGCACTTAGTATCTACTATTTTTACTTGATAAACTCTTAGGTAAATGATACTCGATTGTTTCAGTCTGCAGTTTTCTGACTACTCGTGAATATCCTTCCATGTTGGCATTTTACTTCTGTATCCAGAAACTGTCTTACTTATTATACTCATTTGTTGGACAGATATTTACAAAACACCTACTACTATATGTAACAAAGTTCTGTTCTGAGCATAGGGAATACAGCAATAAATAAAAAAGGGAATAACCTTTTTTCTTGTAAAACTCCCACTTCAGCAGGAGAGGCTGAGGAACATGAAAAGCAAGAATGCTTGTTAAGGATCTAAGCCCACTATAGTTTGGGCTGTCCTTTTCTCCATCAATCTAATTCCATCTTTCTATTTTTCAGAAATTTCTAAAACTTCATGGCAATGATTCCAGTTTGCTAGCATGGATATTGGAAATCTCTGTGTGTGTATATGTAAGTTCAAGGACTGGTAAGAGAGGAGGTCCATGAACTTAGTTTCTCTTCTTAAGGCAATGCCTGTATTTATTCACTTTTTAATTCAAGACATTTTGAAAGGTCACAAGTCTATCTGGTGTAAGGATTGGTTATTATAGTACAAGTGACTTTTCTTTCACTAATAAAGACAACATAAAGGACATAAATCTAAAACTGTTCTAAAACGTAAAGTTTATAACCAATTCAAAAAAAAAAAAAAGAAAAAAAAACCACCACAATTTAGAAATTCACTGTGCCGAAAAATCATGGAATTAATTTGTATTCCCTAAGTGCCATTGACACACATGAAAAATCTATTACAGTGAAGGCAGACATCATAATTTTTCTTCTGCATTCCCTATATGAGTAATAAGCCACTATCCTTTAAAAAAAAACTCCTCATGCTATAAAGTCTAATAATTAGGTTTTTGTTCTTTGATATGTAAAATTTGAGTAATGTGTCTGAGATTTTCTTTTATCAATTATGCAGATGTAGTATTACCTGGGTGGGTTCCCAATAAAATAAGAATTTATATTCAAGGAACACCCTGAGTAGCTCTTTCTAGAAACATAATTTGAAATATACATGAAAAAAAATGAAATTAACATACATGGAAAAGTTGGTAAAAAGACATTGGAGCCTCTGTGTCTTCTGATCCTCTCCCAGCCCTGCTGAGAGCATGAAGCAGTGGGAGAACCACTGGCCACAACAGGTTGGGGATAAGAAGAGAAAGGCAAAGAGTGAGCTCCCAGGCCAGTGGAAACGAACGTAAGAACAGAGCCAATCCCAGTAAAAAGCACCACCTACCTGCCGGGAATAGCCCTTCTCTGCGTTTCCCTGCCCGATGGTTATTTTTCGTAGAAATCGGTCGTTGGTATCCAATACTGAAAGAGAACAGATTAGTTCTTCAGTCAGCAAATATGGACCTGCCACCTGGTGTATGTCTGACATTGTTCTGATGCTCGGGAAGTTGCAGAGGGTAAAAGAGACATGGCCAGCCTCCCCCAAGCTGACCACCTACTGGGTAGACACAGAAAGAATCAAATAAACAAAACAACATCCACTAGAGGCGGGGCATGGTGGCTTACGCCTGTAATCCCAGCACTTTGGGAGGCCGAGGTGGGAGATCACTTGAGGTCAGGAGTCAAGACAAGCCTGGCCAACATGGTGAAACCTGTCTCTACTAAAAATGCAAAAATTAGCCAGGCATGGTGGTGAGATCCTGTGATCCCAGCTACACAACAGGCTGAGGCAGGAGAGTTGCTTGAACTCGGAGGCGGAGGTTGCAGTGAACTGAGATCACGCCACTGCACTCCAGCCTGGGAGACAGAATGAGACGCTATTTCAAAAAATAATAATAATAATAATAAAAGAAAGAAAGAAAGAGAAAATAACCACTAGTGATAAGTGCCACAGGAAGACAAGGGGTATTATGATGAAACCCAAGTCACAGAAGCCAATCCAGTTTTCTCAAAAGGTGGAACATAAAACAACCAGCAGGTTGGACATCGTGGTTCAGGCCTGTAATCCCAGCCTTTTTTTAGAGGCTTTTTTTGGGAGGCCAAGGTGGGTTGATCACGAGGTCACTAGTTCAGGACTGGCCTGACCAACATGGTGAAACCCTGTCTCTACTAAAAATAAAAAATTAGCCGGGTGTGGTGGCGCCTGCCTGCAATCCCAGCTACTCTGGAAGTTGAAACAGGAGAATCACTTGAACTGGAGGCAGAGGTTGCAGTGAGCCAAGAACGTGCCACTGCGCTCCAACCTGGGCGACACAGTGAGACTCTGACTGAAAAAACAAAAAAACCCCAGCAATTTCCCTTCTCAATATTACCCAAAAGAACTGAAAGGAGGCCAGGTGCAGTGGCTCACGCCTGTAATCCCAGCACTTTGGGAGGCCGAGGCGGGTGGATCACGAGGTCAAGAGATCAAGACCATCCTGGTCAACGAGGTGAAACCCCGTCTCTACTAAAATTACAAAAATTAGCTGGGCATGGTGGTGCGTGCCTCTAATCCCAGCTACTTGGGAGGGTGAGGCAAGAGAATTGCTTGAACCCAGAAGGTGGAGGTTCCACTGAGCCAAGATCTTGCCATTGCACTCCAGTCTGAGTAATAAGAGTGAAACTCCGTCTCAAAAAAAAAAAAAGAACTGAAAGGAGACACTTAGATATCTGTACACCCACATTCAGAGTAGCACTATTCAAAACAGACCAACAGGTGAATGGATAAACAAAATGTGGCAGACAGGCAATGGCATATCATACAGCTATAAAAGAAGGTCAGGTTGATACATGAATGGATGTTGAAAACACTGTGCATAGTAAAATAAGCCAGATACAGAAAGGCAAATACTATATGAGTCCACTTACATCAGGTACCTAGAATAGGCCGGAACAGAAGAGGTGAGCAGTTATTTACTGGATAAGGACCTTTTGTTGGGGATGATGAAAAGGTTCTGGGTATAGTGATGGTAGTGTAATCACTGTGAATGCATCTAATGCCATGAGTTGTGTGCTGACAAATGGATAAAAATATTGTTATGTCTAATTAACCACAGTTTTACAAACCAAAGGCAAATAAAGTAGTATTGGGAGGAAAAGTCAATGTGATTAGAACAGGCACCATTTTTCTTCATTTTCCTCATTGGCTTATTTGAATTTCAGCTGTTGGGTGGGCATGGTGGCACACACCTGTCATCCCAGCACTTTGGGAGGCCAAGGTCAGAGGATCGCCCAGGAATTTGAGAACACCCTGGGAAACAGTGGGAATAAAGAATAAAAAATGAGGTGGAAGGATCGCTTGAGTCTGGGAGGTTGAGGCTACAATGACCATGATTGTGTCTCTGCACTTCCATTTGGGAGACGGAGGTGAGAGCTTGTGTCTTCTTTGTTTTTTGAGACAGATTCTCACTCTGTCGCCCAGGCTAGACTGCAATGGTGTGATCTCAGCTCACTACAACCTCCACCTCTTGAAACTCTTGGGTTCAAGCCATTCTCCTGCCTCAGCCTCCAGAGTAGCTGGAATTACAGGTCCCAGCCACCACACCTGGCTAATTTTTTGTATTTTTAGTAGAGACAGGGTTTCACCATGTTGGCAAGGCTGGTCTCGAACTCCTGACCTCAGGTGATCCACCTGCCTCAGCCTCCCAAGGTGCTGAGATTACAGGCATGAGCCGCCGTACCTGGCCAAGACTCTGTCTCTAAATAAAACAACAAAAAACAAGAACTGCAGTTATTTACATTTTTGGGAAAATTAGATGTGATTTAGTGAATACCATTGCAACAAAACAACACCAGAACACTGACTTTGCTAATTTATGCAGCTTCAAATAACAAGCTGTCCACCTTGACAACTTAGATCCATTCTACTCAATGTACACGATATGGCACCGATGAAAACGGTGACAGAAATTATGTATTTGGGACTGTAGGCATCTGTACAATGAAGAAAGCTAACCTTTTCTTTCACACGCAGAGCGCTAGCAGGCCAGCTTGCCCTCGTGGCCTGTGGCTGCTCCCTGACGCGGCAGCTGTTCGTCTTTGTAACGAGCTCCCTCTCTCACACACACTCACACCTCACAGAAACCTCCTCTATGAGTTTCTCAGCTATACACAGAGCAAATACAAAATGACAGGCCTGCTTCTCAATAGCATCATCAGCCACCTATTCTTCCCAAGATGCATAGAAGGTGCAAAGCCAATCAAGTAAAAACATCTTTCCTGCTACGTAGTATGCACAATCTTGGCAACAGATCGAGGGGATCTTTTTATCAAATTTCTTTAAAATCAACAATAGAAATTCAAGGCTTTTATTTAGCAAACAGAAAACAAGAAAAAAAAAATCTGGCAAGATCAACTAGAATCAGTGGCCTCCAAAGCCCACCTGTGCCTTTAGCATGGCCTAGGAAGCAGAGAGTCTTGCAATCCACCAGGATTTTGATTATGTAGAGAAAGAGACATGTAACAGTATCAGTGATACATAAGAAATGTGGAGGTTAGCTACGTGTGGTGGCTCACTCCTGTAATCCCAGCAAATTGGCAGGATGAGGCAGGCAGATCATGAGGTCAAGAAATCAAGACCATCCTGGCCAACATGGTGAAACCTCGTCTCTACTAAAAATACAAAAATTTGGCTGGGCATGGTGGTTCACGTCTGTAATCCCAGCGCTGCAGGAGGCCACGGCAGGTGGATCATGAGGTCAAGAGATTGAGACCATCTGGCTAAGATGGTGAAACCCCATCTCTACTAAAAATAAAAAAATTAGCTGAGTGCGGTGGCGCATGCCTGTAATCCCAGCTACTTGGGAGGCTGAGGCAGGAGAATCACTTGTACTCAGGAGGCAGAGGGTGCAGTGAGCCGAGGTCACACCATGCACTCCAGCCTGGTGACAAAGCAAGACTCTGTCTCAAAAAAAGAAAGAAAGAAGAAATGTGGAAGTTAAATTCCAGCCCACAAGAAAGATACTAGAAAGTAACCCTACGTTAGTGATCCAAAATGGAATTCTTGGTCTCTGAAGGATAGAACTAAAATGGAATAACAGACACTTATTGGCTCCTGGGCTATGTATTGAGGGGCTACTTGTGCATACTCCTGAGCCAGCTGTACGGAGATACAAAAGTGAAGACCGCGCCAGTCTCTGACATAAAGCATCCTATAGAGAGTGCCAGTGGGGGTGGGGGTGGAGGCAGTAGGGGGAGATCTGTTTGCTTAGTTTTTGCTCTAGACAGTCCCTTTAGTAGTACAGATCTGACCATGTCCTAAGGAACATCCAGAGTGTGCCTAATGGCCGATGAAACAGACAATACTGGCTAAGAGCCTGGTGGTACACGCTATTAAGACAGGGACAGGTCCACTATTTTGGCTCCAGTGGAAGACACGGTACTGATTCCCTAGAATGTTGTTGGGGCAAAGAACCAGCCACCTGATGGTTCATTCCCTGAGGCTCAGGGAGGCTAGCGGACCCTTGGTCCACGGCCAAGAGATAGGCATGCGAGGGAGATGGAGAAATGGCAAGGCTGTAAGGTCCAAGGGCTCGGATGCTCAGAGAGGCAGAGGCTCCAACCTGCCCACCTGTGCAAAATTGTGCTCTGTAACAAAGTGGCTCTATGTCTACATTTTCTTCTGCTTATGTTAGCATTTCTGAAAAGGTCTGTGGATTCCCTGTCCCACTCTGGTTCCAGGAACACGCAGCCTTTAAACTTATGAGGTGTAAGATGAAACAATCATCAGACTTGTACACAGGCTGAAAGGAGGGGGTGGTCATTAAATGGCGCAGCATCCACATGGCCTGACAAGAAGGGTTCATTCCCACCCCCCTGCACCCCGAGTGTCCCGCTCTAGTTGTCAAATCAAATAAAGATCCAATCTAGTAACTGTTCTCCATTCTTTTGATGAAGAGTCCTATTTCTGATATTAATTCATGGCAATAAGAGCCAAACTACTTATCAAATGTCATTCCAAATTCCTCTGACCCAGGTAACTTGTCCACAGAAATAAAGTTTTCTTTGCTTCAATGAAGTTTTCTTTGCCCTGAACAATAATGGAATTCGAATCTTTTTTGGAATAATTTTGTAAATTGTCACTTCCAGTAAAAGTGATTCACAACCACAGAATGTTTCAATCCTTCCTGACTCCACAGAGAGAAACCAATCGCATACCAGCCCCAGGTACAAAAGATGACGTAGACTTTCTCTTCCAAGAGCTACATCTAAGCCCTTGTCCCGTTTCTGATGGCTGCTCAGGCCGGAGCCCCAAAGCAGAAACAGAAGAATGCCAATTGGCATGAAACTTTCTCTTTTAGCACCTCCAGATGTTTGGTGAAAAATACACTAATTTCCACCTTCGTGATTTTTCTGTCATCAGCAAACCTCCAAAACGGTTTTGAAGAGTAACACAGAATCACAAATACCTTGGAGAAAAAACATGACAATACATTTTGGACATCATAATGTTTTAATAACAAATCTTCCTAGTTCTAAAAAAAAATTCAGAGAAAATATGTAGGCTCCTTAATAAAATGCTCAAAGTATTCATGTCCATTATTTAAAATGCTATTGGTGTTTTCAAGAACTGAGGCATGCTTAAGTAAGCTGTGGTTCATCCACAAAGGAATATTCTAGAGTATTTAAAATGGCCATTACAACAAAGAGACAACAGAATATAAAATACTTATGACATAAATGAAACGTATAGGATATAAAATCTATACACTTAAGTTATAACTAGAGTTATACCAAAAAACTAGATGCATGCAAAAATCTATGAATAGTAGTTTTATTAGTATAGTAAGGTTTTTAAAATTCTTTTGAGGCATTTCCAAAATCTCTACAATGTTATTACTTATTTCAAAATGAAAAACGTATCCTTAAAAGTTTGCAGACTGGGTGCGGTGGCTCACGCCTGTAATCCCAGCACTTTGGGAGGCCAAGGCAGGCAGATCACTTGAGCTCAGGAGTTTGAGACCAGCCTGGGCAACGTGATGAAATCCCATCTCCACTAAAAATACAAAAACTAGCTGAGCGTCGTGGCACACTCCTGTAACCCCAGCTACTCAGGAAGCTGAGGCTGGAGAATCCCTCGAGAGTGTGAGGCAGAGGTTGCAGTGAGTGCAGATTGCACCACTGCACTCCAACCTGGGTGACAGAGTAAGACAGACCTTGTCTCAAACAAAACAAAACAAAAACCCACAACATTTCCAAGGAGATTTTACTTTAGTTTGGGAGACAAAGACACTCAAAAAAACTACCCGAGCCAGGCAAGATGGCTCACGTCTGTAATCCCAGCACTTTGGGAGGCCGAGGTGAGTGGATTGCTTGAAATCAGCAGTTCGAGATCAGCCGGGCCAACATGGTCAAGCCACGTATCTACTAAAAATACAAAAATGAGCCATGGTGGTGGTGTGTGCCTGTAATCTAAGCTACTTGTGAGAATGAGGCAGGAGAATTGACCGAGCCAGTGAGGAAGAGGTTGCAGTGAGCCGAGATCATGCCACTGTACTTCAGCCTGGGTGACAAAGCGAGTGAGACTCTGTCTCAGAACAAAAACAAACAAACAAAAAAACCTCCTCAGGCCGGGCACTGTGGCTCACACCCGTAATCCCAGCATTTTGGGAGGCCGAGGTGGGTGGATCACGAAGTCAGGAGTTCAAGACCAGGCTGGCCAACATAGTGAAACCCTATCTCTACTAAAAATACAAAAATTAGCCAGGCGTGTTGGCATGCGCCTGTAGTCCCAGCTACTCAGGAGGCTGAGGCAGAAGAATCACTTGAACCTCGGAGGCGGAGTTTGCAATGAGCCAAGATCATGCCACTGCACTCCAGCCTGGGTGACAGAGCGAGACTATATCTCAAAAAAAGAAAGAAAGAAAAAAACACTACTCAATACAACTGTCACCAAAGTGACTTCTGTTGATCGTGTGGGCACAGCTTTCGGGTCAGGAAAGGATGCTTGTGTTTCAGTGAAGCACCCCAGCTTGGGAGCTGGAATTATGATTCCATTTTAAAGATGAGGAAACTGAATCAGTCGTCTGTCCAAAGTCGTGCAGCTCATAAATGGCAGAGCCAAGGCTTAGTCTCTGGTGTTTGTCTCTCTACCTCATGGTTTGTGGGAAAACACGAAATTCTTAATGGACTGGGTATGTGGGTTCCCAGGAAGGAAACTCCCTGAAGGCACAAGACCTGGGCTCATCTTGGAGGGCAAGAGTGGCCTCGGCAGGAGACGGGATGGAGACGGCCCAGCCAGGGCTGGCAGCAGGACAGAGGTAGGCCCGCCTGGGTAGAAAGCAGGCAGGGAGCTTAGGGAGGGAAGCCAATGCGGGTGTCCTGAAGGCCAAGCTCTGCGATGGCCACTCTGTCACCCAGGATGTGGGGAGCCACTGGAGGCCGCTGACCACAAGAGGGTATCTCTGTTACTGTGAACCCTCTGAACTAGGGGATGGAAACGGAAGCGAGGAAATCAGTCTGGAACTGCTATAAAATGCGCATCTCATAAATATGTTCCAAATGTGAGAATAAAGAGGTAAACTGAGGGGAGAGGTATGAGAAGAATAATCGAGGAAGGATCAGGAATCCATGCCATCGAACATTTCTACAGCCGTAGGAGGTACTTGAAGTGTGCTTGCTGTATTTCTGTGCAGCGTATGGGACCATCTCCATTTCCAATGCCAAGAGCATGCATGTGACTTGCTCATGGCCATGCAGTGAGTCCGTGGTAGAAAAAAGACACACTCAGGGATCCTGACTTCCCATTTAGTGCTTGCCCTCTGTCCCATCCCACAGTGAGCTATAAGACTGAGGCCAGTGCAGAGAAGGAAGGGGACATCACAGCTGAGAGGGACGCAGGGAAGTCGAGGTGGTGGGGAGCTCGTGGGGAGTCCACCCGGCTGTATTTGAAGTGGTGGAGGGAAGCCTTGTAAACGGGTGGAAGCACATATCAGATCTGGAGGAAAATCCAGCATTGGAAACACACCGAGAACCAGTGGTAAGGAAGTGAACAGAGGAAGGTGAGATGGTGGGTGGAGGAGGAGCAGGACAAAGCCAGGCAGGTCTGGTCTTTTTTAACTTTTTAAAAATTTGCTTGTTTTTTCTTAATATAGAGACAAGAGGCCAAAGATGAGAGAAACTGAAGAGAAAATTAGGTAATTTTCCTTGGAAATCTGGAAGACACAGGAGTAGATGGGATTGAGCCTGGAGAGAAATTTTGTTTGGAGGCAAGGCTAAGGGAAGAGGGTGGTAAGATAAAAGTCACTGAAATAAATGGTGAGAACATGAAGCACAGGCTGGGAAGACCACTGCACAGGATCAAGCTGTGAGTTTCTGAACTTAATCTAAGAGCTTCGGCCATCAGCCTGCTGGCATCTCCCCAGCACCCACCTCTCTGCCACGTGATGGTAGACGGGTCGATGTTGAGACGGGCAAATGTACTCACTTCCTCTTCTGTCAGTGTGCTTGGATCAGTCTTATTTATTCCCAATTTCTAATGATTAAGAAGAAAAAATGTGAGAAGTTTGAAAAGAAAAGGTCACCAAAAATATCCCTCTAATTTACTTTTCTCCATGATTAGTAAAGCCTTTTAAAAAATGAAACTGGGCCAGGCACAGTGGCTCACACCTGTAATCCCAGCACTTTGGAAGGGTGAGGCAGGCAGATCATCTGAGGTCAGAAGTTCGAGACCAGACTGGCCAACATGGTGAAACACCGTCTCTACTAAAAACACACACAATTTTTTTTTTAAATTAGCCAGGCGTGGTGGAGAGCACCTGTAACCCCAGCTACTTGGGACCCTGAGGCAGGAGAACTGCTTGAACCTGGGAGGTGGAGGTTGCAGGGAGCTGAGATCATGCCATTGCACTCTAGCCTGGGCAACAGAGCAAGACGCTGCCTCACCCCACCAAAAAAAAAAAAAAAAACAAAAAAAAAAACTAAACTGAACTTTGAATGAATTATAGGTTAGGCCAAATCAGACAAATGCCTAGGGCCAGATTTCTTCTACAAGTGTAAGATACTGGGAATTTGGAACAAAGTCTGAAATGCATTGATGTGAAGATGTCCTGGGTTGACAGCATACAACTAACTACAACTTGTGCCTGATGCTGGCTGCTTCACCAGGGCCTCCTTGGGCTGCTCTATGTAGCCACCATGTACCCTGCTCAGAAGACACATAAACTGCTGTCTATATAACTGATACCCCAGTTCATTAGTTCTTTTCAAATACAAATACCAGTAATTTTAAGTTTATTCTTATATTGCAAAGTAAATTATTCCTAATTCATGGAGGAGAAAAAAAAAACATTAAAACTTTTAATGTCCGGCCAATTTTTAAATTTTTTGTAGAGATGGGTGTCTTGCTATGATGCTTGGGCTGGTCATGAACTCTTGGGCTCAAGCAATCCTCCTGTCTTCATCTGGCTAAGTGCTGGGATTAAAGGTGTGAGCCACTGTGCCAGGCCAAGAAATCTTCCTATTGATTTTGTGTAAATAAAACATCTTAAGAAAGTAATTTTTGGCTGGGTGTGGTAGCTCACACCTGTAATCCCGCACTTTGGGAGACTGAGGCAGGTGTATCACCTGAGGTCAGGAGTTCGAGACCAGCCTGGCCAACATGGATGATGATACCCCTTCTCTACTAAAAATACAAAAATTAGCCGGCATGGTGGTGGGCACCTGTAATCCCAGCTACTGAAGGCTGAGGCAGGAGAACTGCTTGAACCTGGGACGCAGAAGTTGCAGTGAACCAAGATCGCGCCACTGCACTCCGGCCTAGGCGACAGAGCAAGACCGTCATGCATGACTGTCATGGAGGAGAAAAAAAAAAACATTAAAACTTTTAATGTCCGGCCAATTTTTAAATTTTTTGTAGAGATGGGAGTCTTGCTATGTTGCTTGGGCTGGTCATGAACTCTTGGGCCCAAGCAATCCTCTTGTCTTTGCCTGGTTAAGTGCTGGGATTAAAGGTGTGACCCACTGTGCCAGGCCAAGAAATCTTCCTGCTGATTTTGTGTAAATAAAACATCTTAAGAAAGTAATTTTTGGCTGGGTGTGGTAGCTAAATCACATCTAAATCACAAAAAGAAAAGTGATTTTTAATGATGAAGCATAAAAAAAGATCTGGGAAGCAGAAACTGCATGTTGTTAGAGCTACCAAGGATGGAATTACTCACTACTTTCAACACACTGAACTTGGTTCAGTAAGAAGCAGGAGGCGAATTTTTAAAACCACTAATGTCAACCGGGGTTGTAAGTTATACCATTCAGGGTTATGTTCTAGCCTCTCAAACAGAGCTAGTAGCAACCAATATGGTTAGAAGATCAGAGGCAGCAAATATCATCAGAAAAAAGATAAGGCAGGTTTGAAGAATTAAGATGGCATTTGCACGTATGTTTGCTGCAACAAAACCATAGATGAGGCTGGGCGCAGTGGCTCATGCCTGTAATCCCAGCACTTTGGGAGGCCAAGGTAGGTGGATCACCTGAGGTCAGGAGTTTGAGACCAGCCTGGCCAACCCCATCTCTACTAAAAATACAAAAATTAGCCAGGCACAGTGGTAAGTGTCTGTAATCACAGTTACTTAGGAGGCTGAGACAGGAGAATCACTTGAACCAGGAAGGTGGAGGTTGCAGTGAATCGAGATCACGCCACTCCAGCCTGGACAACAAGAGTGAAACTCTGTCTCAAAAAACAAAACAAAACAAATAAACCAAAAACCGTAGATGCATTTTCAAAGGTTATCTTATAATTTCCTAGAAATTTGACAAATTTCATAAAAATATTTCACTTTAGAAAGAGAAGGACTCACCAAAAATTCTAATTTGTTAATTTTTTCAAGAGATGAGATCTTGCTATGCTGCCCAGGCTGGTGTGCAGTGGCTATTTACAGGATCATGGTGCACTATAACCTTGAACTCCTTGGCTCAAGCAAACCTCTCATGTCAGAATCATGAGTAGTTCAAACTATAGGTATGTGCCCCTGTGCTCAGCTAATTTGTCAGTTGACTAGGGTACTCATAAATTAGCAAAACAGGCCACTCATGTCATAGAAAAAGAAAATGAGACCAAAAAAGGTGAATTAATTTGTCCACCTGGCTCTTTCATGTAGAACCAGGTGTCAGGCTTCGAACTCTGTGCTCTCTCTCCAGTGTTCTGTCTCTATAGAGTTTAATACCCAAAAGGATATCAGAGAACCAGAATGAAATCAAATTGAAAATTTCAGGTTTTGACAATCTTTCTGATGTGTTTCTAGGATATTTACTTTTTAAAGAATTGCTAACTGGAAACTTACTTTTAGCCGAGCAAGCTGGATTTCTGAAAATTCTCTGACACCATTCACTAAAGGAACCAGCCGATTATACAGAGCCTAAAAACACAAAACAAAAATAAGACCCCACAAAAGTTAACTGTCCGTGAACTTGGACAATTTGCAGTATATGAAAAAAGTTCATTGCATTTATAACTAAACTATTTAGATAAAAGGCCCTATTAAAGTGTGTGGGCTAATATAAACAATGTAGACTTAAATTCTGTCATTTTCATAAAACTGACGAGATCTGAAATAACACACATTGCAAAGAGTTTGCATAAATTTATTTCTTAATCTATATCGCTACAACTACAAAATGAAGATGTACCTGGATTGTGCTGCAAAGACTCACTAAGGAATTACTTTAATTTTAGAAAATGAGGACCCTTGTTGTAAAACATGTCAGCAAGTACCCCTTTTATCTATGTCCCATGTCTATGAGGGATTAGCTTCTGGTGGGCGGTCTCTTTTGGGGGTGTGGTTTAACTCATAACCTACATGCACAAGAAGCCCAGCAAGGGTCTCTGCCGTCTTTTCAGCACATCCAGTATAGCTCCACATAACATTATTCTTAAAACGACATCTGTCCAATCCCCTCAGAATAGACTAGAGATTGTACCTACGGCCAGAATGAAGAGAACTGGTCTACCTACCGTCTTTAAAACTAACAATTCATTTCGGATAATATTTGGCTTTTACAACACAGTACAATTCTCTCAATAACTTGGCAGTGCTCATAAACCCATATGAGAATCTGACCAAAGGATGGCTCCTTCTCCTTGGGAAATAGGGATATGTAAAAATCACAAAATTGAATTGAATAACCTTTCCGAGTTTGCAGGCACCGGAATTCTTTCGACAAACTGCTTAAGTATCCAGGAATTCCAGGATACAATACCCAAAATGGCCAGCAAGGAATCCTTCCCACCTTATCAGTTTGCGTGTTTTCATGCAGAATCCTGGTGTCGATGGCAGCAGCCAGCAAGTTATTGGCAGCTGTGATGGCGTGGATGTCTCCAGTCAAATGAAGGTTGAACTAGAGAAATAAGATATCTTTCTATTTATTTATTTTCAGAAATAGGGTCACACTTTGTCTCCCAGGCTGGAGTGCAGTGGCATGATCATAGCTCACTGGGCTCAAGCAATCCTCTCACCTCAGCCTACTGAGTAGGCTGGGACTAGAGAGGCACGCCACTGTGCCTGGCTAATTTTCAAATTTCTGTAGAGAAGGGGGTCTTGCAATGTTGTCTAGGCTGGTCATGAACTCCTGGCCACTGTACCAGCTGAGACTATTTTTTTAAACAACTATGGTGGAATTCAAGGATTGAATAAATAAAATAACATGTAAATTACATATGCTTATAATGAGCTGTCTATAGGGAGGCCTCAATGAGAAAATCAAGGTCAAGGTTTTCCACGTGACAACAAAGAAACTTTGAGCAATCACTCAGATCATAAATTCTTCCATCCTCAGGTTAAGACAAAACACTCTGATGCATTTAATAATGAGTCTCCTTATATTCACTCACTTTATGTTTATTCATTGTTTTGATAAGAATACTAGATATGACTAGTACCTATTTCTATAATACTAGAAAATAGTATCACATCAAACATGTTTTGGAATGAGGCAGGGCATAAAATAAATAGTAACAATAAAATAATATGAAATTTTACAGAATTTTGAAGAAATAGAGTATTTTACCCCTTATGACTCTACTAATTCTGCTATTTTCCTTCCAGTCTCATAAGCACACATGATTATCATTTGTAGGATTAGCTTCTGGTGGGCTGTCTAGTTTTACAAAACTTCTTCTATAATAATCTTGTGTATAGTTTATAGAAGCTGCATATGGTAGACGTACCAAAATATTCAGACTGGATATTTACACTACCAAATATTCACTTTTACAAGAAAGGCCACGGTTATAAAGAATACACACAAACAGATTTTCCTTTTTTTAAAAAAAATTAATTGCTAATGAGTAATATATTTTCAGGAGAGTAGTTACTGGGTTAAATGAGCTCTCTTTCTTTTAATTACTGTTATTTTTTTGTGGAGATGGGGTTTTGCTGTGTTGCCCAGGTTGGTCTCACACTCCTGGGCTGAAGCAATCCTCTTGCCTCAGCCTCCCAAAGTGTTGGGATTCCAGGTGTGAGCCACCAAGTCCGACCCTTGGGATCTTGATAATATCACCAAATTGCTTTTTGAAAGGGATAAAGTGTCACCTGCAAAACACTAGTAGTAAATCAGTTACTTCAGAAATAAAGTAACTTTTAGACTAAGAAATAATTTAATAGTTAAGAAAGTGGTATTCTTTTTGAAGCTGCATTTCCTTATTTTTTGGAAAGTTAAATATTCATATTTTCTTGTTAAAATTTTACTTTATAATATAAAAATATGTTCACTGGAGGAAACATGAAAAATTACATATTATATACATTTTATAAATATATAATTGTACTTTTAAATACTGGTATCATAACACCAGAACAGTTTATAGCTTAGCTCTTACCCTCTCAATATAGCTACGTTTTTACATCAGTAGTCTTCAAAATATAGTTAACTTCATATCCTATTATTATCTCCCCATTTTTTAATGTTATAAACTATGTGAAGGTATATTTAATTTAAAATTATCTATTTTCTCATATATTCATGTTTTCCTTAGGGTACACTAAAAATGAATTTATTCGGCCAAAGGATATGCATGGCGAAGCACTTAATACATATTTCTACCCTTCTTCCAGATGTGTTTTCCTCCATGTACACTTTCCAGCAGTGTGTGGGAGTCCATTTCAATCTCTTTCCCAAAATTTGCTATCATAACTATTTTGAAGAATCCAATTCTGTCAATTTGACAATTTGACAATTGACAATTGTCAATTTGGTTTGGAGATGGAGTCTTACTCTGTTGCCTGGTCTAAAGTGCAGTAGTGTAATCTCGGTTCACTGCACCCTCTGCCTCCCGGGTTCAAGTGATTCTCCTGCCTCAGCCTCCTGAGTAGCTGGGATTATAGGTGTGCGCCACTATGTTCAGGTAATATTTTTTATTTTTAGTAGAGCTGGGGTTTCACAATGTTGGCCAGGCTGGTCTCAAACTCCTGATATCGTGATTCGCTCACCTTGGCCTCCCAAAGTGCTGAGATTACAGGCGTGAGCCACCGCACCCAGCCAATAGCGGTTTTAATGTAGATTTATTTACCTGCTTGTTAGTGAAGGTGAATATTCATTTAGCTAATAATTTTTTTTTTATATTTCTGTTGAACCCTTTGTCCATTTTATAGCTGGAAGGTAGGTTTTTCTTTCCAACTGTCTACTTGATGTCTACCTGCATATTTCCCAGGCCTCTAAACTGACTCCCTCCTTCTTATTACCACACTCCACCACGCCCCACACCACACAGTTCAAACCTCATACCCATCATCCCCCTGATCTCTGCCTCAACAAATGAGTCTACTGAGTTGCTCAGGCCAGTACCCCTGGATGTCGCCCTTGAATTCTCCCCTTTTCTCATCCCCAGCATCTGATCATGCAAACATCAGTGAACAAAGCTTATGTTGCTTTCTGCTCTTTTCCATCCTCACTGACCCCATCCTGGGCCAAGCTACTGCCATCTTTCCCTGGGCTACTTCCACAGTCTTCTTCCTAGATCCACCGTGTCTATTGAGGTGCCCCAGTCCCTTCATCACACAGACGACCGGGTGATTTTAATGAAACTCAGTCTGCATCGTGTTATTTGTCAAGATCCCTTCAATAGCTGACCTTGGAACTTCAAATAAAATCCAGGTTCTTGGCTATAAATCGCAATCGTCCGACAGAGCTGGCGCCTGCACACTTCTCTACCTCAACCCCCACTCCTGCCGGCCCACAGGGCTCCAGCCACCCTGGTGTCCTCCAGTTCTCGGAACAAGCCAAGCCCTTTCCTCCCTCAGGGCTTTCCCACAGCAGTTCCCACTGGCTGAATGCTCTCCCTCACTCTTCACAAGGCCGGCTCCTTCCCATCCTTCCAGTCACAGTATTTTCACTTTCAATCCCTCAGTCCATCTGGAATTTATTCTAACATTTTCCCATATGGTGATTTATCACGTTCGTCCAGTACATACTGTCTGTGCATGGCACTTAGTCAACAAACATCCATTCAGTGTCAGGCATGGTGCTCAGAGCTGGGAGGATACAGATGAAGAAGAGACTGTAGGCATTCAGCTTCAAGGAACAAAGTGCCTGTGTCTGGCCCACTCAACCATAATAAGGTAGTCCTCTCAGTGGGATGCTGTGGCTCATGCCTGTAATCCCAGCAGTTTGGGAGGCAGAGGTGGGTGGGTCACCTGAGGTCAGGAGTTCAAGACAAGACCTGACCAACATGGTGAAACCCCAACTCTACTAAAAATACAAAAATTATCTGGGCATGGTACTTAGCACTTGTACTCCCAGCTACTTGGGAGGCTGAGGCAGGAGAATTCTTTGAATCCAGGAGGCGGAGGTTGTAGCAAGCTGAGATCACGCCATTGCACTCCAGCCTGGGCAACAGAGTAAGACTCCATCTCAAAAAAATGAAATAAAATAAACAAGGTAGCCCTCTCCTCCAAGTCACGCAGCTGATGCCCTAAAACAGGATACCAACATCCTTCCAATTTGCTGGCTAAATCTGAGCCATTCCCCTGCATGTATCCCTTGTTCGCCATCTGTAATCTGGCCTCCTAGTTCTGGGTCTTCAGGGCTCATGAATGGTAGCCATCCCCATTCAGACCTGAGGCCTGGCACGATTTTTCTCAGCAGTGCCTTGGACTACTCTTTCTCACCCCACTCCCAGCACTTGAAGTTTATACAGATTTCCTTTTTAGCCTCCCCAGTACTCAGGCCTCCATGGGTAAACACTTGTATTCCTTTATCAAAATCAATAAATATTTCCTTTTATTTTTGAGTCGGAGTTGTGCTCTGACGCCAGGCTAGAGTGCAGTGGTGCGATCTCGGCTCACTGCAACTTCCACCTCCTGGGTTCAAGCGATTCTTCTGCCTCAGCCTCCCACGTAGCTGGGAATAAAGGTATGTGCCACCATGCCTTGCTAATTTATGTATTTTTAGTAGAGACAGGGTTTCACCATATTGGCCAGGATGGTCTTGATCTCTTGACCTCATGATACACACTGCCTGCCTTGGCCTACCGAAGTGCTGGGATTATAGGCTTAAGCCACCATGCCTGGCCTAAAGTCAACAAATACTTTCTAGTAAGTTCCTACTATGTGCTGGGCACTCTGCTAAATGCTTGGACCTGAGACCTCAAGAAAGGCCTGCAACTCGCCACAGCCAACTGAACCAGAGAGCCATAAACAAAGAGGGAATCTGTAGGGTAGAGCAGAACCTTGGCAATGGCCTAAGCTGGGTAAAGAGGACAGAAAAGGAAGAATGTTCCAGGCATGGGAAAATCCTGGAACCAAGAGAGAAAAGGAAAAGAGGCTGTAAGGGCCGGGCGCGGTGGCTCACGCCTGTAATCCTAGCGCTTTGGGAGGCAGAGAGCAGCGGACTGCCTGAGCCAACATGGTGAAACCCTGCGTCTACTAAAAATACAAAAATTAGTTGGGCGTGGTGGTGGGTGCCTGTAATCCCAGCTACTCAGGAGGCTAAGGCATGAGAATTGCTTGAACCCAGGAGGCGGAGGTTGCAGTGAGCCAAGGTTGTGGCACTGCACTCCAGCCTGGGCAACAAAGCAAAACTCTGTCTCAAAAAAAAAAAAAAAAAAAGGGTGGGGGGGGGGCTGGGTGCAGTGGCTTATGCCTGTAATTCCTGCACTTTGGGAGGCTAAAACGGGTGGATCACCTGAGGTCAGGAGTTCAAGACCAGCCTGGCCAACATGGAGAAACCCTATCTCTTTAAAAAAAAAAAAAAAAAAAAAAGAATCTCCAAGGGGAGAAAAGAAGGCAGGTGGGGACCTGCAAACAGGGGAGCAGGGGCAGCCAGCCATGGGGGTCTCCTGTGCTGTACTGAAGGGTGACAAGTAACAGCAGAAATCACAGAACAGAAACGTGACCTGCTCAGATTTGTGTTTCAGAAGCTTGTCCAGGGCCTGAATGGTGAGGCTGACGCAGAGAGTAGAAGTGAACTGGTCACTAGTTACAGGCGACGAAGAGGTAATGCAGAACACAGGGGCGTTTTAGAAAAGGAAGAATTAACATCAGTTATTTTGGCCCACTTTCCTCTGGAACTCTTTTATCTTGGAGTCCTTTTTTTTTTTTTTTAAATGGGACACTTCACAAATTTGCATGTCGTCTTCATGCAGGGACCACGCTAATCTCTGTGTCATTCCAGTTTTAATATTTGTGCTGCCAAGGGCCGCACTGGAGCCTGAACTGACAGGGGGAAGCATCAGGTCTTTGTGAACTTGGCAGTACAGCAGGTGACCGAGGGAGGCACAGACGCACATTCTCTCATCCAGACCCACAAGACCAGCAGGGTTTCAGAATTCAGAATTTTTTGGAGTTTAGAAAGGCAGTGTGATTTACATGTAGTTTATTTATAAAACACCCCAAGCAGGGGCTTGCTCAGCACCTGTTAATCAAAACTAATTTTTCTACAGCAATATGTATGAATATTCACTCCAAGTAGCACAGACAAAATCCATATAAAGCTCACCACAGTAAATGCCAGGGTGTGCCACTGTATGAGCTAGGCAAACATTTTGGGGTTTCAGAGCCTTGAGGACTTTGGGACTGTGGATGAGGGTCTGTGGGCCTCTGTGGAGGGAGCAGAGGACAGATGTCAGGAAGGAAATGCAGTGACACCTGACCCACACCTCTTCAAGGTCTTACCTCCTCCATGGGGATGACCTGGGCATATCCACCACCGGCGGCTCCTCCTAAACAACAGAGCAAGTGGCATTTCAAACGGGTCACCAAGTACACCTGCCATGATGGACACAGCTCCCCAACCCCAACAGAGAGACGTCACACTCAAGATGAAGTAACAAAAGGCAGTGAGAGACATTAATGGTTATGTCCAAGCGGGACAGAAAAAAAAAGTTGATACTTTGTCTAACTATGCAGTCTAAAGACCTCCATTTCCTTTCTTTAAAAAAAAGGTAAAAATAACAGAGCAGCTGTCTTACTAGGATATGAGATTATTTTGTTAATTTATTATTAGGTCTCTGTGACTATGCTTTATCTAAATCAATTGTACACGCTTTCATGTTTCAGAAAACTTTGTTTAAAAAAAATCCACTCTGGCTGGGTGAGGTGGCTCACGCCTGTAATCCCAGCATTTAGAGAGGCTGAGGCGGGCAGACCACTTGAGGTCAGGAGTTCGAGACCAGCCTGGCCAACATGGTGAATCCCCATCTCTATTAAAACTATGAAAATTAGCTGGGCGTGGTGGCAGGTGCCTGTAATCCCAGCTACTTGGGAGGCTGAGGCTGGAAAATCACTTGAACCCGGGAGGCGGAGGTTGGAGGGAGCTGAGACTATGCCACTGCACTCCAGCCTGGGTGACCAAGCGAGACTCTGTCTCAAAACAAACAAACAAACGAACAAAAAAAACCGCCGCATAGCCACCTCCGATAAGTAAATTATAAACTTCAATTGATTTCAGATAATAGTGTGTGAGATTTGTCACGCTGCTTATCCCTCAAAATGTTGGTTATGGGAGTAAAAGAACTCTCTCTTAAAGCAGGAACAACACCGCCCATGTGTGTATCAATTGACAGTATCCTTTCCTTTAAGTGCTTTCTCGTTTGATCCTCACAGCTGGGTGAGCCTGGTGCCGCTCTCAGCGGTTTACACTTTTAGAGATGCGGCTCCAAGAGGCTGTGACTGGCTCAAGCTGCCCAGGGTCACACCGTGGTAGGAAACACAGGTGTGAGTAAAACCTTGGCCTTCTGGCTCCTACTCTAGTGTTCGTTCTGCTACGTCATGCATGACACACTATGAGTTATCAGTACTTGATGAGATAAGAGTTATTCATATTTGTTAAGAGTAATATAAATATAATATTGTTTAAAGAAAAAAAAAACCACAAAGTGCCAAGAATAAACTGTAATTTTAGCCATAAACAGGATTGTAAAGTGAGCTAAGGAATGATTTCATGATAAATCATGGAAGAAGGAGTAATGAATGGGAAGATGCCAGATATCAGCCCAACCACAGCCAGAGCGGAATTTCATCACAACTCGCTGTCCACAGCCAGCCCGTCTCCTGAGAGCTCTGCCGGCCCCACACAGCAATTCCAGTGAGCCAAGACTAAAGCAGAGGGAAAGACCTTTCCCCGGAACTGGGTTGCTCAAACACCGATATGGATGGCAGTGTTTCAAGACCACTTGGCAAAGACGGCCCTGATAACATGCGAGACTGCACTCGAGACAGGAGCCTCGAGCAATGAAGCCTCAAGAATAGGCTCCTGAGGGGTCCAGGGAAACCCTGGCAGCCCCCACTGCTCATCGTCATGCCCAGGGCCCAACATGGGGTGACCCCCCGTGTACCAAGGGTGCAGCAAATAAATGTGCTAGGTCCCCTTGAAAAGTCTTAACTCTTTATCTGTTGACGATGTTCTTTTTAAAATTTTCTCCCCCCAACTTTGCCCTGAAAAGAACACTAATTGTTAAAAACAGTACCTTTCACTCCAAACGTGGGTCCTTGGGAAGGCTGCCTCAGACAGGCAAAGGAGTTGACATTCAGGTGTGCCGTCAGAGCCTGCACAAGCCCAATGGTAACTGTGCTCTTCCCTTCTCCAAGAGGCGTGGGCGTGATCCTGAGTTTGGGGGGAAAGGCTGAATTTAATATCTCCTAGACAACCTAGGCAAAGCCAGCCTAAGACACCAGAATCAAATGTGAGGGTGCTCATTCCAAAATGCACTCCATAATTTAATTTTCTCAGGCTATATTAGAGTCTACACACAGCACACAGGACAGGCATAAGCCAAAGTCAAGATACAGACACACCTTTACCAAGAGACCAAAAAAGGAAACATTATTGGGCAGTGCTAATAACAACATCAATTTCAAGAAAGGCCATAAAACCATTCATCCAAATGACTTAAATTATTAAGCTGATGATGGCATTTCTTGCTGATGAATATGTAGCACTTGTTCTTCCTGAGGCATTTATTGGGGCAGTGTGGGCACAGGGCCTTGGGTGAGTAGGGCACTGCCAGACTCTCAGGATTAGAAGGGACCCTAAAGCCCTCACTTGCCCTTCTCTTCCCAGATATCCCTGCCCAGGAGTTCTCCCTGCCATGCTTGAACACAGATGTGATAACGTCTTGACCTCCAGGGTGGCCCACTCATTTCGACAGCTGTTACCATTAGAAAGTTCTTTGTTCTAAAGAGAAGGCATCTGCATTCTTTTTGTGTCCCAGCTCTTGGAATCCGACACACTCAGCCTGATTCCTTTCCATATGACAGTCCTTCAAATACTCAGAGCCAAAGCCCTGGTGTATCCTACGGCGGAAACTTCTGCTCTTGAGAGGCTTATTGCTGATGACAACACTCTAACACCAAATGTTCCCGTGTTCATAACATCACAGTACTGGGTGCTGAAGAGAGCCTATTACATTAGCAAGCATAGCCTCATAAAATCGGTCTTTAGCACATCATAAGCATCGTTAAAAACTTTAAAGGCTGTCATTTGAGTTTACGATTTGGTCTTCCATGAGTTACTGTGAGCCACGTTGTCAGGGATACTCAACCATAACAAATCCAATAGTTGTGACCTACAAAACCTAGGGATGTGATCAGAAAGAAGGAATGTCTTTAGAGGCATCATCGTACCCTGCAATTCCATGAGTCATTCATTCAGCAGATATTCATCAAGCACTGCTAGAGCCAGGCACTACGCTAGACTCTGGGGGCACAATGATGATCCAGCCAGACTCCATTCTACCCTCACCAGCTTCTAGCTGATCTGAATACATCAGCAATTTCGAGAAATGTGACCAAGACTAAGACAGGAAAATATGGCAATCACACTGAATTATGAAGGGACGTGGAAAAAGGATCTAACTAGATTTGAACATCTGGGAATGTTTCCTGGAGGAAGTAACATCTTAGGTGAGACCTGACAAATGAATAAACATTAACCAGATAAAACTGAGAATGGACTGGGGCAGTTGACAGGAGAGGTGCTATGCTTCGTATTTATGGGGTTACTTATTTTTGTGCCCTTATTTGATAAATGAGGAAACTGAGGCACAGAGTTTAAGCAACTTGCCCACAGTCACACAACTGCTAAGCAGTAGAGCTGGGAGGCAAAGCCAGTCATCTAACTTAACCAGGTTCTCCATGGATGGAAATCATAACTCTAATTAGCCATTTAAAGCATAGAATGGGTACGATCACCCAAGGACAGTGCACTGAGTGAGAAAAGGGGTAAGGACAGAAGAGCGATGTACATTTTCTTTTAACAAGGAGTCAGAAGAAGAGAGTCCAAAAGGAAACTAGGAAGATGTACTAGAAAATAAGAGAACCTGGCTGTGTGCAGTGGTTCATCCTTGGAATCCTAGCACTTTGGGAGGCTAAGGTAGGAGGGTTGCTTGAGCCAAGGACTTCGAGACCAGCCTGGACAATATAGTGAGACCCTGTCTCTAAAGATATAAAAAATAAATAAAAAATAAGAGAACCCTGGAGAAGAAGGAAGGCCAAGGATGAGACTGATTCCAGAACAGGAAAGTCAAATGCACTGAAGCAGGAAGCAGGATGAGGACCCAGTGGTCGGTGGATTCGGCAACAAGGAGGTCGCTGGTACCCGCTGTGGCCAGAACTGGTGAGCCTATCCCGACACCACTGCATGGAAGAAACCTCAGACTCCTGAAGCCACAAGACCCTGGCTTATCAGTCACTTCTGCATCTGTCTAAATAGCAGATTTGGAGTGGGGTCAAGGCGAAGACCGAAAAGTTATACAAAGATGTTAATACTTCCACGTGGAGTCAACTTTGTTTTCTTGGATACAACATCAATAGGGGCAGCTAAAAGCCCACAGGCATCACAGTCTTAGAAGAGCCTGTAAAGAAACTGTGGCATCAAACACAGTGCCGTTTAAGTACCGTACTGAGCATTTGGTATTTGCAGAGGACTAAGTGGTTTACTTAAACTGTGTCACATGAAGGATTGCATTTTCAAGGATATGCTAGCATAGTTGCCGGAGAAAGCCAAAAGCGGACACGCCCAGAGATGACCTCCTCAAAACTCTGTCTAGCCATCCAATTCTTAATTAAAAACACAGGACTGCTCAGCTTTCGGCCAACTAATACAATTCAGGAAAATCACAAAGTAGGAAGTATTTATTGGGAGCAATAAAAGGAGAGCTACGATAAAAATTTTATTTCACCTCCTTCCTGCATTTAGTATCAAATTTTTTTTTTTTCCCTCAGTATCATTAGCTCAGAATCCAAATCATCAATGCTGTTTAAGAAACGATTGAGCACCAAGGTAATCCAATTTCTTTTTCTTTGGGAGCTTAGAGATGGAACTGTGATTTTTGTTCATTACCTTCCCCCTCTTCTCCCAGTAGGTTTCTGTGCTCCCTTCCTGATTTCTAGAGCATTGACTACGTAATTATTCTAGAACTTTTCAGATGGTTAATTTAATTTGAATGATAAGCGTTCTGACGTGCCTCTCTTGCCTACCAGGCCACATACTTGCTGAGGTAAAGGACTATGCTCACTCTCTTTGCACCCCTATCACCAGTTCGGAGCACAGACCAGCAAAAGAGAATTGACAATGGAATGATGCCTTTTTCTTTTCTTTTTTTTTTTGAGAAGGAGTTTCGCTCTGTCATCCAAGCTGGAGTGTAGTGGTAGAATCTCTACTCACTGCAACCCCCGCCTCCCAGGCTCAAGCAATTCTCCTGCCTCACCCTCCCAAGAAGCTGGGATTACAGGTGCCCGATACCATGTCCGGCTAATTTTTATATTTTTAGTAGAAACGGAGTTTCACCATGTTGGTCAGGCTGGTCTTGAACTCCTGACCTCAATGATCCACCTGCCTCGGCCTCCCAAAGTGCTGGGATTACAGGTGGGAGCCACCATGCCCAGCCAGAATAACATCTTTTTTAAGATGAGTATTATTTATTGGCAGCTACAGTAAAAATTGTCAAAGTACCCGTGACCATTTGGACATAATCTGGAAAGTAGTTTATAATTTACTCAAAGGTCAAAAAGATGGCTTATACAGAGAGAAGTGATAAAACTTTGAACTATTCTCAAGACCCAGAATCTTGTTGAATGGTACCACTGCCATTTGCCATGGGCCTAACCATGCACCCAAAACTACATGCTCAAGTAGCATATGAACAGAAATCATCCATCCCAGGCATCTTTAGGGTCTGGGAGGGATTTTTTTTTTTTTGAGATGGAGTTTCGCTCTTGTTACCCAGGCTGGAGTGCAATGACGCGATCTCGGCTCACCGCAACTTCCACCTCCTGGGTTCAAGCAATTCTCCTGTCTCAGCCTCCCGAGTAGCTGGGATTACAGGCATGTGCCACCATGCCCAGCTAGTTTTTGTATTTTTAGTAGAGACGGGGTTTCACCATGTTGACCAGGATGGTCTCGATCTCTTGACCTCGTGATCCGCCCACCTCGGCCTCCCGAAGTGCTGGGATTATAGGCGTGAGCTACCACGCCCAGTCTCTAGGAGGATTTTGATCTAACGATAAACTCCACAGTGCATTTGGTGATGTTTCTCATTACACTTGATTTAGGTAAACATTTCAAAGGCCCCATGGTAGGTACTTTCTTCTAAATACTTATGTTTTATTCTCCAAGCTGTGCAAATAAAAGAAAATCTCACAGACAGTTACTCAAGGTAGAAAAGCAAAACCTTAGAAAATCCAGTAAAGATTATTTTTACACTGTACCAAAATAATGGGTTGAAACATTTTTGTAAAAATCCAGTCAGGTATTTGGCCCTCTGCAGAAAAAAAAAAGAAAAAGAAAAAAAGAAAGAAACAAGATAAAGTAATGTGAATGATTTTAATTTTTTTTTAAATGTGAAATCAGTCCATTCCCAGATCAGATTGGGCTGCTTTTTTTAGCTGCTCTGTCCAACCAATTCAGGGAAATTCTAGAAACTTCTGCACAGAAATGGGTACAGGCCTGATGGAAACTGAGATTCAAATGCCCCGCATCTGCACTCCAAGTCAAGTTCTCAAACAAAATTCCTTTTCATTAGTGTAACGGGGAAAATATGTAAAACTCAAGAGTCTCTAAGATTCTTTTGGCATATTTCCCTGAACAATTCCCAATACTTTTCCTTTTGTCAGGCAAAGCAAATAAAGTGATGTGTAGGTGTAAATACCATCTGATGTGTACTTGATGAAATGCAGATGATTCTGACTGAGTAAGAAATCCTAAAGTTTGAAGAACGGCTTCTTAAACGAATTAATCTGTTCTGCATTTGGGTTATTAATAGAAGATTTTTTTTTAATCTCATTGTTTTATATTTTAATCCCATTGCTGATATATTTAAATCACATTTCTACATAAATTCGAATATATAATAACACGTATATTGTTATTTAGTTTTATTTAAAATTTTTTTGGGTATTTGAATTCTTCTAAACCATGGAAAAATATTTATGTTATAGTTTTAGAGAAAAGGGTAGGACAAAAATAGAATTATTGCATGATCTCAATATGTACAAAGGATGAATGTATAAATAAAATCTAGAGTTATAAGAGATGTAGCTATCTCCTTTTTTTTTTACTTTTCTTTATATTAAATTTTTTACAATAAGCTAATATTATTTTCAGAATTAAAAAAAGACTTTCAGAAAAAGGAAATAATTCTCCATTTAATGGAGGGATCATTTATATTTTGAAAGAAGCTGTAACAGTGCATATAATCCTTTGATAACATCATTTCCCCCTAACTCTTGACCTGGTCAAATGAAGAAACGTGAAGGTGATTTTCATTTCAAATTGCCTTTTCACATTATATTAGAAATGCTGCTTTAAACCAGTGCTGCTTTTAGCTACTCGTATTTTTTAAAGATGGGTCTTGCTATGTTACTCAGGCTGGTCTTGAACTCTTGCCCTCAAGTGTTCCACCCACCTCAGCCTCCTGAGTAACTGGATTATAAGCACAAGCCACCATGCCAGGCCCACTTTAGACTATAGATAAAATATTTGCCTGTGGCCTAAATTGATCTCAATCATTCAGCATTTAAAGAATTTGATATTAATGATAGTTTACAGCCCTAAAAAGTATACCATTTATTGTGTTGGAGAGAACACAATAAATGTTCATTCTTCCCTTACACAATCCAGTGTAAGGGAAAAGGCCAGTGTGGCTATTTCCTAAAAATCTTCAAGCTCTGCCACAAATGCATATGTATATCATAATCTTACCTGCATGGTGTTTTTTTTTCTGATTTAGTTTTTAAAATAGAGACAGGCCATTTAATTTTTGTTCCTTCAAAGGTCTTTGTTAGGTAAAGGAATATATATCGCAATTTCAGAAAAAGAATTATTGATCTCTTGGTGTTTAATCTGATCTTGAAAATTCATGTTTTATCTCTTTTCTATTTCCAACATGGCAGGCCAACTTCAGCTCGATTATACATGTTAATGCCAGCAAAGAGCCAACGTGGAGAAATATTCTACTGGCCATGGACACATTGGCTGTAACCCTGGAGAGCCATGCCAGCTAGCATTCTCCAGCATGAGGCTGGAGGCTCAGCTTAGATGAGAAGTAAGCAACCTGACAACAGTACATCATAGCTTTGTTTGAGAAGTATCAGTTTTGTGTTCCTAGCTAAGGACAGGGCCATCCGTGTCTGGATTTCTGATTTGATGGACAAGCCCAAAATAGAGTAAAGCAGAGGCCCTGGATAAGAAAATCTGCTGCATGATTCTTCCTTCATAAACAGACAACACATTCTACTCAGTTTTCCTCAAGTGTTCCTATCTAAACAGGTTGAGAAAACCTGCAAACCCACCTACCAAGATCACATGAAGCCTGGAAGAAGGGAACCAATTCCATAAATCAAATGCTTTTTAAAGGTCTTAATGGCGAAGAGTTTGTTTATTCATTGCAAACAAACATGCATCAAGCATACTGCCATAAAAGCAACCCTGGGCCGGGCACGGTGGCTCATGCCTGTAATCTTAGCATGCTGGGAGGCCAAGATGGGCAGATCACCTGAGGTTGGGAGGCGGAGGTTGTGGCAAGCCAAGATCGCACCATTGCCCTCCAGCCTGGGCAACAAGAGTGAAACTCCGTCTCAAAAGCAAAAAAAAAAAGCTACCCTGACTAAACTGTGTCCCAAACTTTGAGATCCCAGAGCCAATCTAACCAGAGGTAGCTCCTTGCAGAGTTTTAGGCCCACAGGGGATGACTGCAGGTGGAGCCAACCCCCTCCCATCAGCAAGGAACTTTCCCGCACTCAGTTATGCGGACATTAAGTTTGGGGCTCTAGATTGGAAAGGGACTCAGGAATCTAACTGCAGTGAGCCTGGAAGCCTGAGGGAGAAGGGTTAAGCCACAGACAACTGAGTGAGGTGTGCAGCAAAAATGAATTCCTTATAACACCAGCTGCTCAGGGATTCTGAGAAGCCCTGGCTATCTGTCCCTCTTACAAAAAACCTGCAGAGGCTGGGCACAGTGGCTCACACCTCTAATCCCAGCACTTTGGGTGGATGAGGGGGGTGGACCACTAGAGGCCAGGAGATGGAAGGCGAGCCTGGCCAACGTAGTGAAAACCCCTCTCTAAAAAAACAGGAAAAAACTTATCCAGGCATGGTGGTGCATGCCTGGAATCTCAGCTACTTGGGAAGCTGAGGCAGGAGAATTGCTTGAACCTGGGGGTGGGAGGGGTGCAGAGGTTGCAGTGTGCCGAGAGCCGAGATCGCACCAGTGTACTCCAGCGTGGGCTACATCGTCTCAAAAAAAAAAAAAAAAAAAAAAAAGAATACCTAAACAAAGAGAAGAAGAGAAGAGGAAAGTGGGAAGGGGATATGAAGAAATCACTATATCATTAAAGAGGTGATATTGTTTTGGATGATATTTTTGCTTTATTTACAGTTATAAATAATTGAACTCACCTCTGGAGATTTTTCCTTAGGAGATAATGGAAGAGACACACAAATCCACATGCCCAGGGTTGTGAATTCTAGCAGTTTCCAATGGCAAAAATTGGGAACCCTTCAATTGCCCATCAACAGAAAATTGGTCAAATAAGTTGTGGAACATCCCTATTCTATGTTCAAATTATTTTTCTGCATCAATGCATTTGAACAATTAGAAACACTCAGCATTATCAGTGGCTGGGCCAGGGTACCACTTGTCGATGGAACTAGAGGTGCCAGAAGATGTGTAAGATGGGATCTCCACCCTTACCCTGGGCATTTTTGCTACTCTCCCAGCCCCTGCTTCCCCAACACATTTAAGAATCTGGGATGTAGCTGGAAGCAGTGGTTCACTCCTGTAATCCCAGCACTTTGGGAGGCTAAGAGGGGCGGATCACTTGAGGTCAGGAGTTCAAGACCAGCTTGGCCAACATGCTGAAATCCCGTATCTAGTAAAAATATAAAACTTAGCTAGGTGTTGTGGTGGGAGTCTGTAATCCTAGCTACTCAGGAGGCTGAGGCAGGAGAATCACTTGAATCCGGGAGGGAGAGGTTACAGTAAGCTGAGACTGTGCCACTGCACTCCAGCCTTGGCAACAGAATGAGATTCTGTCTCAAAAAAAAAAAAAAAGAATCTGGGATGTGAGTGATGGAATGTTATGTTGTCATGAAAAATGGTAACATTGCTTTATACTCACTCACATGGAGTTCAGTACACCATATATGGTTGAATAACCAGGCTGCTTATAGAGTAGCATGCCTAGTGTGATCTCATGGATGCGAGACCATCAGTGTCAAAACAGCCCTCAGAGGTCAACAGTTGTTTCCTCTGGGTGCTAGGGTTTGGGATGTTTTACTTTTTTACTTCTGTTTTCTGAATTTTTAGAATATTTCTAAAATGAAACTACATTGTTATTATAACCAGAAAAAGAAATAAAGAAAAAAGCACTTACATTGATAATTAAATATGTAAAAACAAGGCTAAGTAGGAGTCAGGTCCAGTTACTAGAAATGTCTCTGCCTTACAAATAGGTTTTGGTGCCTGAAGCCTTAGCCGATACATCATAAGCAAGTCACTGCAATAAAATTTCAAGGCAACAAAGGAATTTATATGGTCCCATGATGTTCCCTAGGGTCACATTAAATAAATATTTGAAATCCCTTGCTTTCTATCATCCTTTCAGCTAGTGAAAGTATTTCTTTTTAAAAAAGAAGACAAAAAAGGCAAACAGTCCTTTTCACAAAAACTACAAATGTATCTTTTATAAAATAACCAACACAAGTGAAAATGGCCCAACATTAATTTTGAAATGCAGGAAAAGGGAAATAATGGGTTTTTGTCATGTGAATATATAAACAAGATCAAGGATATTAACAGGAAACATGTTTCCCACGATTATCTGTACCTTCTCCATTAAAATATTATTTCTAAGCAGAATGCACAAAACAAACTGCACCATTCAAAATATTTTACTTTCGATTCACAATTTGATTTTTTATAATGAAATTTAAAAAGCCAAGGAGGAGCAGGGGAAATAACAACACAGTATGAGAAACAAAGACGAAGCACTGCAACTCGACTTTATATTTTGTAGAGCTGACTAATTTTCTCTGCACAGAAAATGAAAACTTATCTCACGCCAAATGAAATGGACAAAACGTCAAATGTGAGAAGAGGATGGACTGAGGGGCCTGAGGACAGAGATACATGGGGAAGCGTTTCATAGATACGTCTGCTTGGTAAAGTAGATGTCAGACGGCCTCTTACCCAGCAACTAAGACGTATTTCCCATCTGCTTGGTCCTTCAACCTCTCCAGCACAGACAAACGGACTTTGGCTTTGCTTTTGCCATAGATTTCAATTTCATCTGAAAGCAATCCAATCTCCTTGGCAAGGACATCCACAGCTTTTGGAGTCTGTGCTCTTGAAATCTCAATGTCACTGAGGGGAAAGACAACATAAAAGAGGCAAGAGGCGTCTCAGCTTAGGTGGTCGCAACTGGAGTGAAAACAGCCACACATCCCGCCAACAATGAAATCAATGCAATTGCTTTGGGGTCCCTTCTCCCAGGCAGTAATAAAGCACAACTGCTAACGATTAATGTGTATGAGAAAATGGTGCATCATTTTAGAAACGCAACTCCAAAAAGTTTACAAAGATCCTAGAATTGTGTCCAGGTGGAAGCATAACACCTATGCCATTCAGAGAAGAATTTTATATGATAATGTGTCCAAAGGCCTCCTGCAAGTGCAATTCCACTGCAGGGCAAAATGCTCTCTGTGGGCCTTCACGGTATTCATTAGCCATGAATAGAGGGCCATCGAATAACCATCTCCTGTTGGGCTAGCCACATGTTTCTCTTGGCTTTTCAAAAATGTGGACATTATTATCACACTGGAGATTAAGTACAAAAAAAAAGGAAAAATGTGGAAATGCTATTTCATCTGAGTCCACGCTTCCCCCTCTCTTTTCTATTTACAGTCTAAAATCATATTTCAAAATACTGAATTAATTACATAACTGTTGGTAGAAGGGCCTAGTGAACTGAGTCCAAGTTCAGACAGGAAATTGTAGAAGCTCCAGAGTGTCTGTCACTGGGCAGTAACTGAACTCCTCTATTTTACTGGCCACCCTTGCTCATCTTACAGGAGTGGTCTGGATACCAGCATGTGCAGTGCTGGACTCTTCAGGGAGAACCCCTCTGGGGCTCATGTGCTCAGTCATTTCTTTGCTGGTGAGTCAGGCCATTCATGTGTCTGACTGTGTGTGAGTGAGAGATGGAAGGCATACCTGTTCCCCCAGCAGCAAAACTAACCCAGGAAGAGCAGGCAGCAGTGAACTGCTCTTAAATGTGGCATCGGAGATGACAGCTATTCCTTGACTTACCCTGGAATACTTATTTGTGTTGTGATCTGCCTCCTTGCAGTGGGCAGATGACCCCCTCATCGGACTTTAGTCAGCCCCTTGGCCCTGATGTTTCTGTAGCTACTGCGAACAATTTACCCACAGTGTTGAGACCATCCTAGACTCTCCTCCAGGATCTTGTGGGGGTCTAACCTGGGGGTAAGAGGCAAAAGCAAACACACCTCTATCCAGACTTCTCCAAAGGGCAGCAGAGAAGCTGGGAGTTCAGATAATCCGCCTAAGGCCTGCTGAGTACTCCCTTCCAGGCCTCCACCCATCCAACCTTTCCTTTCTAGACTCCTACGCTGTTTTACCTTCCTGACTATAACTTTTTTCTGTCTCTCTCTTCCCACAATCTCCTAAATTGAAGAGCTTAATCTTGGATAATGTGTAAGCTTTTAGCAGGATGGAGTGGCTCATGCCTGTAATCTCACCACTTTGGGAGACCAGGGCAGGAGGATCACTTGAGTCCAGGAGACTGAGATCAGCCTGACCAACATAGCAAAACCCCATCTCTACTAAAAATACAAATAAATTAGCCAGGTGTGGTGGTGAACACCTGTAGTCCCAGCTACTTGGGAGGCCAACACAGGAAAATCACTTGAACCTGGGAGGCGGAGGTTGAGGTGAGCTGAGATCGAGGTGAGCTGAGATCGCACCCCTGCACACCAGCCTGAATGGCAGAGCAAGACTCTGTCTCAAAAAGCAAACAAACAAAAACAATACAGGCCAGGTATGGTGGCTCAAGCCTGTACGCTCAGCACTTTGGGGGCACAAGGAGGGCTGATCACTTGAGGTCCACAGTTCAATACCAGCCTGGCAAACATGGTGAATCCCTGTCTCTATTAAAAATACAAAAATTAGCCAGATGTCCTCACTTGAACCCAGGAGGCGGAGGTTACAGTGAGCAGGGATCGAGCCACTGCACTCCAGCCTGGGCAACAGAGGAAGGCTCTGTCACAAAACAAAACAAAGACCTGTAAAGTTTTCTCTTTACTAGCTAAAAAGTCTGGGTGATACTGTCATGATTTTTTGGGTGATTTATAAACTACTTGACCTGCTTCTCTTTGCCCAGTGGGTCTAGAAATCAATGGTTTCAAAGTTTCAATGTAAATTCTTCTTGGGGGAGAACAGGCTTTAATTATTTAAAGAATTGTTGGTTAAACAAGAAGAATTTACATCAAAACTTTGGTACACAATTTGGTGGAATCTATTTTAATCTTTTTTAGCTCTTTTTAAGTAGAAATTATTCATTTACTTTTAAAATCTAAGGTCTCATAACAACATAAATAACTCTAAAATAAGATATTTAATGAAAGAGATTGCACAAGTCCAGGGATGATATTACAAAGAATAGCATTCCTCATTGCAACTTGCGTAATTAATAAACAGAGAGCATTCATTAATTGAGATGTTGCGTCCATTGCAGGGATGAAAACGTGGCCTGGAGAGTCACACCCTCCTGGTGGGTAGAATCGAACCAGGGTGCTTGTCTGGCTGCCAAAGGAAATGGAGTTCAATTCTATAAAGCACCTGGTTATCAGGTAAAAAATGAGTCGGCCCGACGCAGTGGCTCATGCCTGTAATCCCAGCACTTTGGGAGGCCAAGGTGGATGGAATACCTGAGGTCAGGAGTTTGAACTAACCTGACCAATATGGTGAAACCCCATCTCTATTAAAAATACAAAAATTAGCCGGGTGTGGTGGTGTGTGCCTGTAGTCCTAGCTACTCAGGAGGCTGAGAGAGGAGAATTGCTTGAACCTGGGATGTGGAGGTTGCAGTAAGCCACTTCACTCCAGCATGGATGACAGAGCAACACTCTGTCTCAAATAAAGAAAAAAAAAAAAGAGTCACTTACTAGAGGAAATTTATCTCCTCAGCACTCTGTGCATTCCAACGTTGCTGGATGAGATTACCTGGGGATGCACACTTGGCATCATGCATACCTGGATAATGAGGGTGGGGCCAATTCCATGGAGTGGGGCAGACACAGATGACTCAGCATCAGGCTGGAAAAGGCGGCTCTCTGGCTCCGATGTCATCCCTACCCAATCATTCTAAACCACATGCTGACACTATGTTTATATTTCCAAACTTATAGCTAGAATATGTAGCTTAGACCTCATCAAAGAGCACTATGAGTAAAATACCCACCTTGACGAACACAGACTATCCTATCAGATCGTTCTGAAGAAAGCTGAGCTCAGTTCCCACGTGGAATGATGTTTTGTTTGAGTGGTCATTTATCCCCAGAGTAGAAACCTACATGGTCCTTAAGACCAAGTGGATATATATGTGCTGGGCATTTCTGACACTGAAAAGCACATTCCAAATATTACCATATTTTGTCACATTTAAAGCCATTACTTTATGGATGACTAAGAAGAAAAAACACGGCTAGGCTGGGTGCAGTGACTGATGACTTTGGGAGGCCGAGGTGCGCAGATCACCTGAGGTCAGGAGTTCAAGACCAGCCTGACCAAGATGCCAAAAGTCCCATATCTACTAAAAATACAAAAATTAGCTGGGCATGGTTACATGCACCTGTAATCCCAGCTACTCGGGAGGCTGAGGCAGGAGAATTGCTTGAACCTGGGAGATGGCAGTGAGCTGAGATCATGCTATTGCACTCCATTCTGGGCAACAGAAAAAGATTCCATCTCAGAACAAAAAAAAAAGAAAAAGAAAAAATACTGCCATATAATGTAGAAAACATCACTGAAATTAAATGAAAAATTATGCCTTTTTGGAAGTGACAGAACACAGTCAGTAATACATTCATTATGAGTTAATTTTGGAGAAGTTACAATAGAGAAAATAGGATGGCAATTTCATGAATAGAGAAAATTACCTACCATCAAAACCACAGAACCATGAGTTGTGCTTCTCCCCATGACTAACTGGATGGAATTCACTGTGCTGAACTGACATTAGTGTAAATAAATTACCAGTGTTACCTTGGCACAGGGCACAGAGGCTGAAGTTTCAGGCAGGGAAGTCTCCACCGCCTGTGCTGCTGTTCACGAAGCCATCTCCTTCCACTACTGACCATATTCTTCAGCAAGGACGGAGAGGAAAACATATGTTAGAATGGTAAGCACTGACAGGGCACGCACTTAAACCATGGAAATATTGTTTATGGATGTTATGAAACAAGATTATAAAATTGCACAATAAGTCGAGGGGATGTTAGGAATATTTTTATTCAATTGGGTTGTAGGTTTTCCCTAAAAAGGAAAAGGTGAAAACCTGCATGGCTAGTTAGAATATATGACTATTAATACTGTACTGAAGAATTTGACAGTATTAAAAGAAACTGCTTTGTTTCTTAAATATGCATACATGGACTTGATGATTCAGCTTAATTCTACGGTTCCCTTCAGATTCTGACCATGTCTATTATTTTTGTTAAATTAAAAAAAAAAACAGGAAAATATGAGAAAATACACTATTAAAAAATACAGGTGTAAATACACCTATAATCCCAGCTACTGGGGAGGCTGAGGTGGATTATTTGAGCCTAGAATTTTTAGGCTACAGTGAGCCATGATCACACCACTGAACACCAGCCTAGCTGAGATTGTGTCTCTTTAAAAATAAATAAATAAATAGGCCAGGCAAGGTGACTCATGCCTGTAATCACAGCAGTTTGGGAGGCTGAGACAGGCAGATCCCTTGAAGTCAGGAGTTTGAGACAGCCTGGCCAACATGGTGAAATCTTATCTCTATTAAAAATACAAAAATTAGCCGGATGTGGTGGCATGTGCCTGTAAACCCAGCTACCTAGGAGGTTGAAGCAGGAGAATTGCTTGAACCTGGAGGCGGAGGCTGCAGTGAGCTGAAATTGCGCCACTGCACTCCAGCCTGGGTGGCACAGTGAGACCCTGTCTCAAAATAAATAAATAAATAAATAAATGAAGCTAGATTAAGCGTTCACAAAAGACATCATGCACATGGATAAACTTATACTGATGGGTTCTTCATGCCATTTAGGAAAGAAAAATGAAGAAAATACAAGACTGCATGAATGATCATCTTGGATGCCCAGCTTCCAAATACCATCCTTCTGTAGTTGGTATAAAAGAGCAAGCAATTGAATTACTGAGTAGTGCTATGTATGCATATAAATGATAAGTAAATGAAATAAAAATAAATAAAAATAAAATTTAGCTTTGATGGAAATATCACTTATAATCCTTACAATATATAATGACCCATTTTTAGGTAAAGAGTTTTAATTGTGTATTACCCTGTACATAAGAAAGAAATGAACTAAATGTCACTGCCAGAGGCCACCATAACTACAGGCTCCAGCACCATGAGAACACTCAGCTTATATGGTAGAACACTGATGACCTTGGACTTCAGATCACACAGGTGGTGGTGGTTTGAAAAAATGTCTACAAATACTTCAATACTCCTATCTTGAAGAAGAGAGCAGAATTCTCTGTCTCTTGAGTGTGAACTGGATTTAGTGATTTACTTCTAACACTCTGGAAAAAAGGAAGTGGTGGCACATAATCTTAGCACCTAGGTCATCCATTCTGTAGATTTCTCCTAGTTCCCTCCCTCGGATCACTCATAGTGGGGAAGTTAGCTGCCACACTAGGGGCAGCCGTACAGAGAGGTCAACATGATGAGGAACTATGGCATCCTGCTGATGGCCAGTGAGGAATGAAATACACATGCCCATAGCCATGTGAGTACACCCTCTTGGAAACACATCTTCCAGCACTAGTCAAGCCCTCAGATGACTGCAGCCCCATCTGACATCTTCATTTCAACTTCATGAGAGATCCTGAGCCAAAACCATCTGATACAGTTTGGATGTATGTCCTTGCCCAAATCTCATCTTGAAATGTAATCCCCAGTGTTAGAGTGGGGCCTGGTGGAGGTGATCAGATCACAGGGGCTGGTTTCTAATGATGGTTTAATATCATCCCCCTTGGTAGCATCCTGGTGACAATGAGTGAGTTCTCCTGAGATCTGGTCATTTGAAAGTATATAGCACCAGGAGTGGGGGGCAAAAAAAAAAGGTATATAGCACAACCCCCTCACTCTCTGCTCCTGTTCCTGCCTTGTGAGATGCCTGCTTTTCCTTCACTGTCTGCCATTATTGGAAGCTTGGTGAAGCCTCTTCAGAAGCAGATGCCTGTGTTATGCTTCCTCCACAGCCTGCAGGACAGTAAGCCAGGCCAGGTGGCTCATGCCTGTAATTCCAGCACTTTGGGAGGCCGAGACAAGTAGATCACATGAGGCCAGGAGTTCGAGACCAGACCGGCCAACATGGTGGAACCCTGTCTCTACTAAAAGTACAAAAATTAGTCGGGCATGGTGGTACATGCCTGTATCCCAGGTATTTGGGAGCCTGAGGCATGAGAATCACTTGAACCCAGAGGCAGAGGTTGCAGTGAGCCAACATCACAACACTGCACTCCAGCCTGTTTGACAAAGCGAGAAGGGAAAAACATCTTTTCTTTCTAAATTAACCAGTCTCAGGTATTTCTTCTTCCTTCTTTCTTCTTCCTTCTTCCTTCCTCCTCCTCCTCCTCCTCCTTCTTCTTCTTCCTTCCCCTCCCCCTCCTCTTCCTCTTCCTCCTCTCCTTCTCCTCCACCTCCTCCTCCTTCTTCTTCTTTTTGAGTCTCCCTCTGTCACCCAGACTGGAGTGCACTGGTCTGACCTCAGCTCATTGCAAACTCCATGTCCTGGGTTCAAGCCATCCTCCTGCCTAAGCCTCCTGAGTAGCTAGTATTTCTTCACAGCAATGCAAGAATCGACTTACACACCACGTAATCTGTTAATCTACTGCCAAACCTCTTACTTGCAGAAAATGTGGGATAATAAATGCCTTGGTGTTTGAGCTGCTAAATTTTGGGATAATTTACTTCGTAGCCCAAGACAACATATATGCAGTCCCCAATATGGGTCCCTGCCCCACACATGCCACGTGATCACAGGCAACTCACTTCATTTTGCAAAATCACCATTTCTTCATTTATCAGATAAGCCTAACACTGTGTGTGAAGTGTTTAACACTGTAGCTGGTAAACAGAAAACACTCACAAAACATTAGCAACTATTCCTCAAACTTCCAAGCTCAAATTCTCAAAGAGCTATTCAAACAAACCTGAATTCGCAGAGCTGCAGCAAGGACACTCACATCATCTTCCTGAATGAGGCCACCAAAATGTCCTCTCTGAGAGCCACCCCCAGCCTTCCCTGTAAAAAATTGGAGGGAAAACAAGACTTTCAGCATACTGTCATTTCCAACCAATTGCTCCTTGTAACAGCCAGAATAATGGTCTTATTTTTCACCAAGGAAGTTAGGATGTCAGGGCACAGTTGCAGGCTGCTCACCTCTGGCACAGCCTTGGGGCCCTTCACCAGGCCTGCTTCACAAGTAGAGAAACAGCCATCTGCTGGGCGCAGTGGCTCACGCCTGTAATCCCAACACTTTGGAAGGCTGAGACAGGTGAATCACCTGAGGTCAGGAGTTCAGGACCAGCCTGGTCAACATGGTAAAACCCCATCTCTACCAAAAATACAATAATTATCTGGGCATGGTGGTGCACACCTGTAGTCCCAGCTACTCAGGAGGCTGAGGCAGGAGAGTCACTTGAACCTGGGAGGTGGAGGTTGCAGTGAGCCAAGATCACATTACTGCACTCCAGCCTGGGTGACATAGTGAGTCTCCATATCAAAAAAAAGAAAGAAAGAAAGAAAAAGAAATGACCATCTAAGCTATTAACCTGGGATAAATGGATTGAAAAAATGTAATATAGCACATAAAAATACAAAAAAATTAGCTGGGCATGGTGGCGTGTGCCTGTAATCCCAGCTACTCAGGAGGCTGAGGCAGGAGAATTGCCTGAACCCAGGAGGCGGAGGTTGCAGTGAGCCAAGATCGCGCCATTGCACTCCAGTCTGGGTAACAAGAGCAAAACTCTGTCTCAAAAAGGAAAAAAATAAAATAAAATATTTAATGTGGATGCAACGTAGACTGCAGATTAGGCCAGAATCAGACTTGTGTTAAAATCATGTCTCTTCCTCTTGCTAGAAATTGCGATGTTGGGCCTGTTAATTAATGTGGGTAATAACCACCTAAAATTTTGTAAATAATGAAATATGATATGGTATATAAAGTTCTTGACATGTAGTATGTAGCTTAAACTATTAACATGAAAATAAGGCTCAGAAGAAAGGAACAGGGATATATAGTCCACAGTGTAATCTGTCAGAATGACTTCGTATCCTAACCTTTAGATTTTTTTTTTTTCTGAGATGGAGTCTTACTCTGTTGCCCAGGCTGGAGTGCAGCGGCCCGATCTCAGCTCACTACAACCTCCACCTTTCCAGTTCAAGTGATTCTCCTGCCTCAGCCTCTTGAGTAGCTGGGATTACAGGTGAATGCCATCACGCCTGGCTAATTCTTGCATTTTTAGTAGAGACGGGGGTTACACCATATTGGTCAGGCTGGTCTTGAACTCCTGACCTCATGATCCACCTGCCTCAGCCTCCCAAAGTGCTGGGATTACAAGCATGAGCCACTATGCCTAGCCTAGATTTTTTGACACAGTGGGCTTCATCTTATTAGAAGGATCTAAAATCTTTTTTTTTTTTTTGAGACAGAGTCTCTGTCACTCAGGCTGTAGTACAGTGGCACGATCTCAGCTCACTGCAACCTCCACCTCCTGCGTTCAAGTGATTCTTGTGCCTCAGTCTCCTGAGAAGCTCGGATCACAGGCACCTGCCAACACTCTCAGCTAATGTCTGTATTTTTAGTAGAGACTGGGTTTCACCATGTTGGCCAGGCTGGTCTCAAACTCCTGGTCTCACTGATCCACCCACCTCGGCCTCCCAAAGTGCTGGGGTTGTTAGCAGGAGCCTGGCCTAGAAGGATCTAAAACCTTTACCGTACAATCCATAAAAAGCAGAAGCATTTTCACGTGTGGATGCAAAGTGTGAGACAGCAGATGAAAATACTCATGGGGTAAGGCTGGGCAAAGTGTTACATGAAATATCAGGCTTCTTTGATAATTTAAAAATTCTCTGTCATAGAAGTGATAGAACTGGCTGGGCGCGGTAGCTCACTCCTATAATCCCCGCACTTTGGGAGACTAAGGCAGCCAGATCATCCAAGGTCAGGAGTTTGAGACCAGCCTGACCAACATGGTGAAACCGCCTGTCTAATAAAAACACAAAGTTAGCCGGTTGTGGTGGCGCATACCTGTAATTCCTGCTACTCAGGAGGCTGAGGCAGGAGAATTGCTTGAACCTGTGAGGTAGAGGCTGCGGTAAACTGAGATTGCACCACTGCACTCCAGCCTAGACAACAAGAGTGAAACTCTGTGTGTGTGTGGGGGGGGGGGGGGAAGATATCTACTTTCCTGCCTTCCTCACTTTGAAAATTTATAAAAGTAAACACACACGCAAAATGCTTTAGCCTGCATCCTCCCTTAGAGAAAAGAAATATTTCTAATAGCAACATTTTTGAAGACATTATTTTCTTCTTTGGATCACTCTACTCTTAAATTGTATTAGTGTGTTGGGTAATCATATCCCTTGGGTATTATTTAAAGATTAGCAACACTTCAGCTTTATGAATCACATTTAGGCGAAAGCCAAGTATCTAGAGGATGAGAGAGATTGGTTGTGTTTTGTTTTAACTACTAGAGATCTGTACTTAAGATCTTGTCCAACTACTATGTAAAAGAAACGGGCCTTTCTCATTCCTCTATCTTTAAGTGATGGAGAAATAAGAAAAAGAATCCGGGTACAGTGGCTCATGCCTGTAATCCCAGCACTTTGAGAGGTTGAGGTGGGTAGTTTGACTTGAGATCAGGAGTTCAAGACTAGCCTGGCCAACAACATGAAACCCTGTTTCTACTAAAAATACACAAAAAAGTTAGATGGGCATGGTGGCACATGCCTATAGTCCCAGCTACTGAGAAGCTGAGGCTGGGGAATTGCTTGAACCCGGGAGGCAAAGTCTGCAGTGAGCCAAGATTGCACCACTGCATTCCAGCCTGGGCGACAAACAGAGTGAGACTTTATCTCAAAAAATCTAAAAAAAGAAAAAAAAAAAAAAACGAAAAGTTACATTCCAGGAGCTGATATCAATTTTTAAATGAATAGTCTCAGAATTTAATCACAAATGCCCAATATGTCACTTCCAAGCTTACAAGGTAAGTCCTTGTATAGTTTCAGTCATTTGCATAGCATAGAACTTAGCAAAAGTGTAGATATGTGATTTTGAAAAGCTATATGGTTCCTGATATGTCTAAAGTTTCCAAGGACGTCTAATCTTTTCGCTTCCCTGGGCCACCCTGGAAGAAGAAGAATTGTCTTGGGTCACATATAAGATACACTAACACTAATGATAGCTGATGAGCTAAAGGTTTCATGACGTTTTAAGAAAGTTTATGAATTTGTGTTGGGCTGCATTGAAAGCTATCCCAGGCTGCTCTATCTCTGCCCACAGGCTGTGGTTTAGACAGACTTGGTGTAAACCATCTCACAGATTTCAACAAGTATAATGAGCCTTGCGAGAAGAAGTTAAAATCAAGGAAACAAACTCTTTGAGAATCTCCAGCTCAAGACGGCAGGCGGTACACACAACACCACTCTCTATCTGCAGCTGAAACTCCATTCAAAGTAAGAAAATGATGTTAAAAGGAAGTAAGTTCATAAGAGTTAAAAGGGTACCACGAACCACATGCAAGAAATTTGTGGAAGAGAGAGGCAAGTAGGGTTGGATTCAGTAACCACGGCAGAGAAATAACTCCCCAAAGTAACAGAAGCCTGAGATAAGGAAGAACCATTTCTTCTTCATGGACCCTAGATCAGCCCAAAGCTCACAATCAACAAATACCAAAAGCAGGAATGGAGGAAGACTGAGTCTCTGACGCAGCAGAGCTGTCCCCCAGCAGCCAGGTCAGCTGACTTCATGCAGTGTTGCTTTCTGATTATTGCTGTTATTATTGGAGACAGGGTCTTGCTTTGTCACCCAGGCTGGAGTGCAGTGATGAGATCATGACTTATTGCAGCCTTGACTTCCCAGGCTCAAGCAATCCTCCCACCTCACCCTCCTGAGCAGCTGGGACTGCAAGGGTGTGCCACCATACTTGGCTAATTTTAAGTTGTTTTATAGAAACGGGGTCTCACTATGCTGCCCAAGCTGGTCTTAAGCTCCTGGGCTCAAGCGATCCTCCTGCCTTGGCCTTCTGATTTTTATGTATAGTAGGCTAAGCTTTACTACCTGCAAAGTTAACTTTTGGTTCTTTTAATTACTGTTTGTTAATGACAAGAAATTAAAATTATAAGTAATTAAAAACAATACTTTTTTATTTTTGAGACAAGGTCTGGCTCTATCGCCCAGGCTGGAGCACAGTGGCACCATCTCAGCTCACTGCAACCTCTGTCTCCCAGGTTCAAGCCTTCTTCCCACGTCAGCCTCCCAAGCAGCTGGGACTACAGGCACATGTCAATGCCTGGCTAATTTTTGTTTTTGTTTGTTTGTTTGTTTTTTGAGACGGACTCTTGTTCTGTCACCCAGGCTAGAGTGCAGCGGTGTGATCTCAGCTTGCTGCAACCTCTGCCTCCTGGGTTCAAGAGACTCTCTTGCATCAGCCTCCTATGTAGCTGGGACTACAGGCACGTGCCACCATGCACAGCTAATTTTTGTTAGTAGAGGCAGGATTTCACCATGTTGGCCAGACTGGTCTTGAACTCCTGATCTAAGATGATTCACCTGCCTCGGCCTCCCAAAGTGCTAGGATTACAGGCATGAGCCACAGCACCTGACCTTAATTTTTGTATTTTTTGTAGAGACAGAGTTTCACCATGTTGCTTAGGCTGGTCTCAAGCTTGTGAGCTCAAGTAATCAGCCCACTTCCCCCTCCCAAAGTGCTAGGATTACAAGTGTGAGCCACCAGCCTCAGCCGAAAACAACACAATTTTAAAACACAACTTAAAACCCATACTCTCAAATACACACACACACAAACACCTTAAAACCCACACTCATATATATAATTCTGGCCTGGACTCAGATTTTCTAATTCAGTTTTAAAACTGCATTGAGGCTGGGCGTGGTGGCTCACACCGCTTATATCCAGGAGTTCAGAGCAGCCTGGGCAACCTGGTGAAACCTCATCTTTACAAAAGGTACAAAAATAAGCTGGGCATGGTGGTGAGTGTCTGTAGTCTTAGCTACCTTGGGGCTGGGGCTGCAGGATGACTTGAGCTCAGGAGGCAGTGAGCCTGCAGTCGTGCCACTGCATTCCAGACTGGGTAACAGAGCAAGACTCTGTCTCAAAAAAATAAAATAAAAATAAGTTCTGAATCTGGAGAATTTGAAGCAATAAAGACTGTCAACTCAGAATCAGAAATATATTTTTAATAAATTTCATGGCTAAAGAAAACTGAGAAAGGGAATAACTATTAGCCCCTGCCTATTTAGAGGCAAGACTCCAACTGAAGGTTTTCTATAGTATAGAAGGTTTTCTGGGTCTAGGTAAAATCCTGGGATCACAGTCCAACAAGGATCTCATCCCACACCATGGATGGGTCTTTTCACTTCCCATTAAACACTCTCATCTAACTCCTGATTCCTCCAGGGACAATTCAATGAATCACTTTGAAATTTGGCCGTTCTTCTAATGATAAACTTTCTGCAAAAAGAAAATTTAAGGCCAAAATGTTATCATGCCTTCCTCAGAAATCAGAACCACCCTCTCATTAACATGAGTGGTGCTGAGACCACCCTGCATACTTTCCCAGAACAATCACTGCAGTGAGAAGAACGCAGGCAAATTCTTCAGCCTTCCTGCCATCTCTGCTCTATGGAAACGTCTCAGCTTCTATGCAGTCTGGACAAGGGCACCCTTCTTATCAAATTAAGCCCACAGACTTAAATACTTTCTCCCCTCTAGAAGAACAAATTATTTCCAAAATGTATGTGAGGTTTTGAAATCAGTACAGGTAGGACTTCAAAAAAAAAACACACACACATACTAGTAGCCAGTTTTTCAGCTAGTTAAATATATTGACTTTGTAGGATATACATAAAATGAGTATCACGATATGGTTCGGTTCTGTCTCTACCAAATCTCATGTTGAATTGTAATTTCCAGTGTTGGAGATGGGGCCTGGTGGGAGGTGACAGGATCACGGGGGTGGCCCTTCATAAAAGGCTTAGCACCACCCACTTGGTGCTGCTGTCATGATAGTGAGTGAGTGAGTTATCCTGAGATCTGGTTGTTTAAGAGTATGTAGTGTGCACCTCCTTCTCTGATATGGTTTGGCTCTGTGTCCCACCCAAATTCCATCTTGAATTGTACTTCCGTAATTCCCACATGCTATAGGAGGGACCCAGTGGGAGATAATTGGAATCATGGGGGTGGTTTTCCCCATACTTTTTTTGTGGTAGTGAATACATTTCATGAGATCTGACGATTTTATCAGGGGTTTCTGCTTTTACATTTTCTCTCTTCCTCATTTTCTCTAACCACCACCATGTAAGAAGTGCCTTTCACCTCCCGCCATGACTCTGAGGCCTCCCCAGCCATGTGGAACCGTAAGTCTAATTAAACCTTTTTTCTTCACAGCCTTGGGTATGTCTTTATCAGCAGTGTGAAAACGGACTAATACACCCTCTCCCTCTCTCTTGCTCCTGCTCTGGCCACATAAGATGTATGTGCTTCCCTTCGCCTCCCACCATCATTTTAAGTTCCCTGAGGCCTCCCCAGAAGCAAAGCAGAGGCCAGCATTATGCTACCTCTACAGCCTGTGGAACTGTGAGCCAATAAATTTCTTTTCTTTGTAAATTACCCAGTCTCTGGTATTTCTTTATAGCAGTGTGAGAATGGGCTAATACATATCATTTGGTAAAATTTTTGTGACAGTGTTCTTGAGAGTTGTACTCCTAGTTTAAATTATTTGAATCTTACTGTCAAATGACAGCATTTCACTAATTCTTAAAGAATGCAATGTAAGACATGATAAAAAGCATATAATTAAAATATTAGTAAACTGATACTAATAAGCTATTAGTAATAACGTGGCCCACTGAAACCAAATTAACAAGGAATTTGTACAGTGTTGCATATTCTAAATGACAGGAACCTTTAGTTTTTTTTAGGAAATAAGTAAAAATTTAAATATCTTGTATTAAAAACTAATTAAAATTTGAAATGGAAAACTGGCCATGTACTTCAGGGATAGATCTAGAATATCCAGAATTTTGAGGAAAAAAAAAAGTAAAGGAAAACAGTGCTGGGTACAATGGATTTTGGAATCACTAAAGTTTAAGAGTCATAAGCAAAGATCTTAATTTATACCAACTGCAATGGCCTAATGAAAATTACATGGATATCTAATTTCCCTAAAGCTGACTTCTTATGTGTTCAGAATTTCATTGGACTTCTTCCTTTCTCGGGTTTGATTTTTAAAACATAAATGTATATTGTGCCAAGATGGAGTCCAAAACCTGTTTTGTGTGCAGAAGACACGGCAACAAGGAAGCAGAGGGAGAGATGCAGGGCGTGGACCAGCATTTATTGGCAGCTACCATCAAAAAGGCACTGCCCGGAGGTATCTGTTATTCCTCCCAACAGCCTTGCTGCCAATTTACCCACAGAGAAACTGGGAATCTTATTAATTAATCAGAATGCCTAGTTCCTCAAAGTCACACAGCCTGTAAGTGCAATGCAATTAAGAATGTTTTTACACAAACGACTCCTTTCTCCTTGTTAATCTTCCCACTACATTCTTCTCCTTTTTATTTTGAGATGGACTTTTGCTCTTGTCGCCCAGGCTGGAGTCCAATGACATGATCTTGGCTCACTCCAACCTCCGCCTCCTGGGTTCAAGCAATTCTCCTGCCTCAGCCTCCCAAGTAGCTGGGACTACAGGTGCCCACCTCCATGCTCAGCTAACTTTTGCATTTTTAGTAGAGATGGGGGTTTCACCAGGTTAGTCAGTCTGGTCTTGAACTCCTGACCTTAAGTAATCCACCCGACTCGGCCTCTCAAGGTGTTGGGATTACAGGTGGCAGACAGAGCGCTGGCCTCCACTGTGTTTTAATGTCTCCCTTCAGAGCCATATGAGGGAAAGGTTCAACGTTCCTCAGGGGCCCCAACACATCAGCATCCCAGGGCTCTTCCCCTCTTCCACACTAAATAGAATTATATTAGCTTAAAACGATGCTATAAACTACTCTGCGCCACGGAGTTGCTGTTTTGATACTGTTCTCAGAGCCCAAGACAGAAGACCAGCTTCTCCTTGGTCCCACTGGGTACATCAGTAAATAAGTCCTAATATTTGGGGTACAAAATGGTTTTGCTTACGATGAGATCTTCTGTTTAGCAAGCAGGGCACAACATCAGTGTGTATTTCTTTCACTAAGTCTTTTAGGCCGAGCATGGTGGTTCACCCCAGTCATCTCAGCACTTTTTGGAGGTGGAGGAAGGAAGACTACTTGAGGCCAGGAGTTCAAGGCCAGCCTGGGCAACACAGTGAGAACCCTGCCTCCATACACCAAAAAAAAAAAAAAAAAGGTTTCATTAGCTTAGGAGGGAAGATTGCTTGAGCCCGGGAGTTTGAGGCTGTGATTGTCACACTGGACTCTAGCCTGGGCAGCAGAGCAAGACCTTTTCTAAATAAAAAAAAAGAAAGAAAGAAAAAGAAATAGGTATTCTTTCAATAAATAAAAATGTAGTTACTCCTATAGCTAGAAAAGAGAATGCTGAAATTTCCTTGTCTAAAATCTAAGCATTGGACTCATGCAATAGTTGAATGAACAGAACCAACAACCTGGGTGTAATTGTTTTCTGAGCTCTGTGTCTGGGCTATCAGCCAACAGGAAAATCTCTCCTAGGATTCAGTATTCCATAAAATGCCTCCACAGAATTACCTCATCATAAATCACCACATCCCAACTATATTTACGGGGGGAGGGGGAGGAACCCTGTACATGAAGGTAAGAATAAAAATTTCATTATAAAACTCTGCCTTTACCCAGCCACAAGTTTATGAAAAGTTCTTCTCATCATCAGTTTAAATAAGAGCTCTTTCTTTTTAATCTTTCAAAAAGTTTATTCATTTCTTTACAGTGGTGAGATAAAAAAAGAGGGGAAAAAAACCTACTCCATTATTCCTAGATTAAATTTTCATACTAAACAAAGTTCCTAAAATTAAAACTTGTAGACTATTTAGAAATGTGCTGCTATGGATAGCACTGCTCCAGAACTGTTCATCTGTTTTCATCAGCATCAATCATCAGTGGCTGCCTAGTTGGCCCCATTTTTTTTTTTTTTTTTGAGATGGAGTTTCGCTCTTGTTGCCCAGGCTGGAGTGCAAAGGTATAGTCTTGGCTCACTGTAACCTCCACCTCCCAGGTTCAAGCAATTCTCCTGTCTCAGCCTCCCGAGTAGCTAGAATAACAGGTGCCCATCACGCTCAGCTAATTACTTTTAGTAGAGACAGGTTTCACCATGTTAGCCAGGCTGCTGTTGAACTCCTGATGTCAGGTGATCTGCCCACCTCAGCATGCCTCCCAATTCTTTTTTTTTTTTTTCTTAGAAGGAGTCTCACTCTTGTGATCCAGGCTGGAGTGCAATGGTGCAATCTTGGCTCACTGCAACCTCTGCCTCCTGCTGCCTCAGCCTCCTGAGTAGCTGGGATTACAAGTGCCTACCTATAAGCCCAGCTAATTTTTTTGTACTTTTAGTAGAGTCAGAGCTTCACCATGTTGGCCAGCCTGGTCTCGAATTCCTGACCTCCGGTGATCCACCAGCCTTGACCTCCAAAAGTGCCGGGATGACACGAGTGAGCCCCTGTGCCCAGCTGTCAGCCCCATTTTTAAGTGGGAGATGAGTTCAACAAAATGTCTCTAAAATGCCACGCTTAAAACTACAAGCAGAGTACAATTCTGAGTCCATGTTTATTAACTTGCTCAATACTCGATATTCACAGATTCGGCTGGGCACAAGCGTTCATGCCTGTAATCCCAGCACTTTGGGAGGCCAAGGTGAGTGGATTACTTGAGTCAGAAGTTTGAAACCAGTCTGGCCAACATGGTAAAACCCTGTCTCTAATAAAATTACAAGAAAAAACTAGCTGGGCCTGTAATCCCACCTACTGAGGCAGGAGAATCATTTGAACCTGGAAGGTGGAGATTGCAGTGAGCCAAGATCACACCACTGCTCTCCAGCCTGGGCAACAGAGCGAGACTCCATCTCAAAAAAAAAAAAAAAAAAAATTCATAGTAATATTCTGAACACCGGGCATTCAAAACCAAGAAAACTAGTAGAGTTGAGCCAGATACATTTCAAATAAATTATAATCTGTCTACTTTTAGAATCATTTTGAAATACACAAACCATCCCTGATTTACAACCTTTTCACTTACTGTTTATCCACTTTATGATGGTGGAAAAGGGACATGCATTCAGTAGAAACTGTGCTTCGAATTTTGATCTTTTTAGCTAGCTACACACAGCACAAGGCTGTCTTGAGCCCCTGGGCAGCAGCGACAGCAAATCGCAGTTTCTGTCAGCCACGCAATCACGAGGCCAAACCGCCAACACACTGTAGTGTACTGTGCTGCCAGCACGTTTCGATGTTGCTTTGTGTTTTCACATCCCATCCTGTCTACAAATGCCCATTTTTTACTTACAATATTTTCAACTTCTGATGGGTTTATCTGCTCATAACCCCATGGTAAGTTGAGGAATATCTGTAATGCCTTGGTCTTTTTTTCCCCCAGAGAATCATTTCATTGAAATCTAATGTTTCAGAGAATACCTTTTTCAAAACTAAGGGTCCTAAAAGGAAACCTTATTAAAAATAAAGCACTTTCACTAACAAAATATATGTCACTGTCATGTAACCACCGGGCTCAAAGGGATTCCAGGAAAACATCAAAGTAGTCTCCTATCTCCAGCCATGACTGTGCCAAAACTATCCTACATGAAAACTTTAATAAAACACAGCAAGCAAATATTACAGCAAAGCAGCATTCATTTACAAGAAACAAATGTTAGCACTGAGTTTCCTAATGTAACTGGGATTCAGAACAGAGGAATGAATCTGCCCTGTCCACTATTTCGTTGTTGTTTTTTTAAGGAAAAAGTTATACGAAGAAACTACACATATTTTTTAAATGTGGTTTGTTATTTAGTATACGCCTTCTGTTTGTTAAAAGGAGCCATTATGGCCACAGCTTTTTTTTTTTTTTGAGATGGAGTCTCAACTCTGTTGCCCAAGCTGGAGTGCAATGGCCCGATCTCGGCTCACTGCAAACTCCCAGGTTCAAGCAACTCTCCTGCCTCAGCCTCCTGAGTAGCTAAGATTACAGGCTTGTGCCACCACACCTGGCTAATTTTTGAATTTTTTGTAGAAACAGGGTTTCACCATGTTGGTCAGGCTTGTCTCAAACTCCTGACCTCATGATCTTTCCCACTTGGGCTCCCAAAGTGCTAGAATTACAGGCATGAGCCACTGTGCTCAGCCAGGGCCACAGCTCTTAATGCAAGAGCTGAACTTTGGCTCTTTCCTTTGACTTTGATCCATTCCACCCTCTCAGGCCCCCAGAGGTTTTTAATCTGATTGGTCAATTCTGGCAGGAGCTATATGTCCTAGAGAAGAGGGTCAGTATTGACCCGTCACTATGGCTCACTCTTTTATGGCACTGCCTGTCTTTCATGGAGCTGCCTACAAGGTTTCAAGATTTCAACCTCAAGTATGGTCCTGGTGGAGGTGAAGGAAGCAGAGGCTGCCAACTTTGATGAATGTTCTTTCCAGCTTTAGAGGGAAAATGTACCACTGTCCTCCAGCCCAGCTCAGCCCAGTCCTCTCCACTGCATGAGTATTTGGAGGCCAAACCCAGGAGGAATAAGGACAGGGGTCGGGGGGGCCGGGGGGTTCTCCTCTCCCTCCCTGTGCCATCATCTCTTGCTCACCTGTGCTACTTAGGGACTTGCTGAGTGGGGCTGGCTGTGGTCAAGGCTGTCTCAGCCTCAGTGTCTTTTTACAAACTGGAAAAAGGAGCCCACTCTGGGTCGGCTCCTCCTGGACCCCTTGGCCGCTGGCTGCCCAGTTGCGGGCACTGCTTGGGCTGCCCCCACAGGCCTGGTGTGGTCTAGAGTACTCCTGGTACCTTGGCAAAATGCCATCAAAAGCAGGACCAATCCTAAAACTGTTTCTGCATCTAGTGGTGATTTTCATAGTGTTCTGAGATGACTTTGGGGCTCGGAGGGTGTGCTTTGTGGGTCAATGTGAGGGGAAATCAGGGAGACACAGAGGCGGATCCTGTTCCCACTCCTCCTGGCAACCCGGCTCCCATCTGCATTTCATAGTGAGATTCCGCAAATATTTCTTTGGAAGAAAGGATCTTACTACTTTTTAAGAGACTGAAAACCACTATTTCTAGTTTACCTCACACACATACACATTATGTGATTGAGGTCACGACTAACCTGACTGCTAGAGACCAGCAGGGGGCACTTCACTGTGGGAGCAGACACCTCAACCGCCATCTTGGTTTCTCTTTGCCCAGCAGCCTGGTTCTGTCAGGGAATCCATATTCTAAGTTTCCGATCCTCTATATTAATGTTGACGACAGCCAACATTTCAGAAGCAGACCCTCTGAGGAAAAGGTTAACGTTTCTCCCAACGATCTGACCTCATCAGTGGCTGCACACCAATGTGAAGACACTTACCTGACAGGAAGTCATGGGAGCAGTTGAGAACAGTTGTTCCTGGTTGTATCCATGTAAGGGGAATCTCTTCTGGCTTAGGTGAGCCTAGGACCACAATGTCAGCTTCGTGAAGCTAAAAGGAGAAAGGAAAAAACACGCACATTTCAATCTGAGGCATAAAGATATAAGTAACTACTGATATCAAATGAGTTCAACACGATCCCAGAACCACGGCTTTGCTCCAAGCTGCTGACAAGGACAGAACTGCTTTGCTAACTTCTTTCAAGCCTCTATTAATACAAACAGAAAACAATTGTCATATCCTAGAAAGAAAGGAAAATAGGACTTAAAAAACTGTCTTCAGGGTAGTCGTTCAGCATACATACTGCAGGGAGTATTACCATTTACATGTTTTCACCACTAACTATAACGTCAAGAAAAATGGGGCAGCCAGGCACAGTGGCTCACACCTGTAATCCCAGCACTTAGGGAGGCTGAGGTGGATCACTTGAGTTCCGGGGTTCAAGACCAGCCTGGCCAACATGGGGAAACCCTGTCTCTACTAAAAATACAAAAATATGGCTGGGCACGGTGGCTCATACCTGTAATCCCAGCACTTAGGGAGGTGAGGCAGGCCGATCACCTGAGGTCAGGAGTTCAAGACCAGCCTGGCCAACATGTGAAACCCTGTCCCTACTAAAAATACAAAAATTATCCAGGCATGCTGGTGGGGGCCTGTAATCTCAGCTACTGGGAAGGCTGAGGCAAGAGAATCATAAGGGAGGCGGAGGTTGCAGTCAGCTGAGATCATATCATTGCACTCCAGCCTGGGCGACAGACTGAGACCCTGTCTCAAAAAAAAAAAAAAAAAAAGAGGAAAACAAGGGCAGAGCCCATGAGGTCTGGCCCACACAGTGGGCTTGCTGGCCTGTATAATGGCACCATCACAATGAGACCCCTATGGAATTGTAACTATACCCATGGAAGGACTGTCAGGAGCTTGAGAAATAATTTCACTTTCTCTGAGGCCCTGGTTAGTCTCTTGCCGAACCGTTCACTTTTTTGCCCTGAGAAAGTAGAAAGAATGCAGCAACTCCAGCAAAATGCATCGATCACATCCATCCCATCTGCATTTTGATTATCCGTTGCTGGAGGAAGAAGTCTGGTAGGAAAGTGACATTAAGACATAGGCGAAGAGCTTAGCTCTGACCTTAACCAAAGAATGGCCAGCTCCCCACCCTACTGAGCAACTGATGATTTCACACCGGACCCCTATGCGGAGGGAGGGGTGAATAGGAATACTAGATCTGCAGAGGAGAATAGCTACAATCGTACAGGTCAGCTAGGTGTTTTAAGTATTACCTCACTGAATATTCCAGATGACTGAGACTGGTGTTACTCTGCTCATTTAACAGACAAGGAAACTGTGATTCCCAGATACAAATAACTCTGTGTTATGTCCTGTGTCTCCTAGTGAACCCAGTCCTAGAGATCCAAGTGAACCCAGGCAGAAAGAGGACAACCACCGGTCCCTTTCCCTACTGTCTCTCCTGTGCACTTTAAAGTCCAGCAACTAACCACATAGTCTCTGGGGTCAAACAGACAGTGGGGCAGACTACGAAACACAAAAGCATCCCCGCTGCCACTGCCACCACCAAAAACACGTGCTAGAGACACCGTTATCCAGTCTCAGCTTAGACAAGCTGATCATTGAAGATCCTGTGGAAGAACCGGGATAGCTCCTCACCCTGAGGACTTTTCACACTATGTGGGCAAGAGGGTGCATCAGCTGATGCTTTTAGAAATCCTGAGACAAGAGATGATAATGGAAGCAAATCCATGACAGTCCTACCTGGTTTATGAACAAAAAGGCCAAGATCAAGGGCAGCTCCAAATCCCCTGACAGAGGAAGGAGGAGCACGATAAAAATCGAAATTTGTGTCTTCTCATAGAGCTGACAAAGCCAACTTTTAAAAGCTAATGCCTTGGAAATATTTGATCAATTTGACCATGTGAGTAGGGAAAAGCGTATTAACACTAATCGATTATCCAGTAACAAGCGAAACTGCATTCCCTGCTTTTCAGCTCCTGACTGTATTATTATTCTGACTTTATTATGGAAGTAGAAGAGCACACTGCCATGGTGTCACACAGACTCTACTGTATTAATCACAGTTAAAAGAAAAGAGAAATCCCTACTAAAACTTTTGCCCAGGGCGGACACGTTGACTAATACCACCATACTGGGTAATCCCAGGACTTTGGGAGGCCAGGGTGGGAAGACTGCTTGAGCCCAGAAGCTTGAGAACAGTTTGGGCAACACAGGAAGACCCTGTCTCTACAAAAATAAAATAAAAATTAGCCAGGTGTGGTGAGGCGTTGCCTGTGGTCCTAGCTACTTAAGAGGTTGAGGTTGAAGGATCGCTTGAGCCCAGGTCACAGCTGCAGTGAGCTGTGATCACGCCACTGCACTCCAGCCTGGGTGACAGGGCAAGACCCTGTCTCGAAAACAAAACAAAACTAAAACCAAAAACCAAACACATTTGCCTAAATAACCATTCTCTGTGCCACAGGGCCAAACTACCACTAATCCTCCCTAAGAACTTTGCAGCCAAATGAGAATCGCCTGAACCCAGGAGGCGGAGGTTGCAGTGAGCCAAGATCGTGCCACTACACTCCAGCTTGGGCAATGGAGTGACTCTGTCTAAAAAAAAAAAAAAATTTGCAGCCAATATCACCAGCAATCTAATCCCTTAAAGCCACCTATAATCTCTACTGATCTAAAATACAGCTAGCATTCCAGGTGATAGTATATATGGGGGAAAAGAGAGTGCTCGTGGAAAAAGGATTTTAAACATCTGTATTTAAAAAAATTATATTTCTTCATTTACACATACTACTGTCAGAAATTCAACCACAGCAATCCTCAAGAGAAATACAAAGGTTTAAGATTTGTTGCAGATCTGCAGATAAGAAACGCCATTTTGCAAGATTTTCAGGCACAAAAGCAGCAAAACCAGAACATGTTAAAACAACGGTAAAAAGGAGGTTAATGTGAACAAGACTGAAATGTTCATTTTGGAGGAAGCCAAGGATCACAGGTTCACACAAGTCCCCTAAGAACACTTAGTTTCCTACACGTGGTGTCTTTGATACAACCTGTTCTTTTCATTACCTATAAATCTTGGAAATCTCATTCTGAGCCCTCAGCTCCATACCTACACACAGCTCTAATGTGGGCTTGCTCATCAGCGACTGGGGAACAGCTCATTCCACGGAGAAAAGACAAACGCTCCTCCCTTAGCAGTGATTGCATAGTAGATGTTAATTCTTTCTGGGAAGGAAAAGTGCTAGATGCTTAAATCAGTAAATAACCCACCAAGGACAAGGGAAGATTTTAATGAGCTAAAATTCAAGGAGAATTATTGTCTCACTCGCTGTTCCTACTTTCCACCTCCCCAATGGGAAAGACCCTGGCCAAAGCTTGGCTTGAAACTCTACCTCATAACAAAATATTGCTTTCTCTGCTGAGACTTGAGCGGAGCAGCTTAAAGCAACCACCCCAACTCCCCAGGCAGAGAACCGAATGTTAAAACAATAGTAAGACGCAGATATGCAGAAACTTAACGGGGAGCGTGTGGGGGTGCAGTAGTTTAGATAACTGAAGATAAATTTTCTTGAAGTCATTAATATTTAAGCTAGAGGGACAAGCATCTGAAGATAAAGAGATGTGGGAACGGAGGACAGACGGGATTTGGAAAGTTATATGGAATATCATAATTTTGTATTTAGCAAATAAAATGCATTAAAATTTTTAAAACGAAATACAGCCCTGTCCTCTTAACTAGAAAACAGTATGTATCTCCTGCTATCAATGTGCTTTGAAACAGTTCATATCACATGAGAATCTCACATATGAGATCTGTATATACACTTAAAATCCAGAATAGGTAAAAAAAAGATATTTTCTAAAGAAACATCACTTTCTTTAGATCACTTGAGACCTATGAAAACTGTTTCTATGTCCTTTAAACATTCCCAGCACACTTCAGAAAATCAAGTTCAAAAAAAAGAAAGAAAACAATGTTCAAAATGATCAACATTGCGGTGGCTCAAGCCTGTAATCCCAGCACTTTGGGAGGCCGAGGCGGGTGGATCATGAGGTCAAGAGATCGAGACCATCCTGGTCAACATGGTGAAACCCCGTCTCTACTAAAAATACAAAAAATTAGCTGGGCATGGTGGCATGTGCCTGTAATCCCAGCTACTCAGGAGGCTGAGGCAGGAGAATTGCCTGAACCCAGGAGGCGGAGGTTGAGGTGAGCCGAGATTGCACTATTGCACTCCAGCCTGGGTAACAAGAGCAAAACTCCATCTCAAAAACAAAACAAAACAAAACAAAACAACAAACAAACAAACAAAAATTAACAGGTAGGTGATTTGTCCAGCAAGGATGTGCTTCTGAAATTACAATAACTAAAGACATTGGGGCCAGGCATGGTGGCTCACGCCTGTAATCCCAACACTTGGAGAGGCTGAGGCGGGCGGATCACCTGAGGTCAGGAGTTTGAGACCAGCTTGACCAACATGGAGAAACCCCGTCTCTACTAAAAATACAAAAAATTAGCCGGGCAGGGTGGCGTATGCCTGTAATCCCAGCTACTCGGGAGGCTGAGGCTGGAGAATCACTTGAACCTGAGAGGCGGAGGTTGCAGTGAGCCAAGATTGCACCATTGCACTCCAGCGCAAGAGCAAAATTTCATTCTTTTTAGAAAAAAAAAGACACTGGCATTCTCAACTAGTGCCTGAGTGTGGCGCACTGTGGTCAGACACAGAGAACACAGTTTGGTCTGGAGGGCAGGGAGGGGCTCTCCACACCGAGGTGGTCCCTTGCTTGATTTTCACTTTCAACAAACTGGGACACACTGTAGTTTATGTGTGCCCAGGTAAGTGGCTTTATGGGTCACATTATGGGCAGATTCTTCACGAGGCTTTATCTATTTATTTTTGGAGACAGGGTCTCAACTCTGTCGCCTAGGCTGCAGTGCAGTGGCATGATGTCAGCTCACTGCAGCCTTGACTCCTGGGCTCTAGCGATCCTCCCACCTCAGCCTCCCAAGGAGCTGGGAGTACAGATGTGTTCCACCATGCCCAGTTCATTTTTTAAATATTTTTTGTAGAGACAGGGTTTCATCATGTTGCCCAGGCTGTCTTAAATTCCTAGGCTCAAGTGATCTGCCTGCCTTGGCCTTCCAAAGTGCTAGAATGACAGATGTGAGCCACTGTGCCTGGCACACAATGATTTATGATCAGACAGGGCGTGTCCATGAAAAACCTTAGGTAGCAAGGGGACTCCTAAACTGCCTTGTGACAACATTTCTATAAAGGGCAGATGTCACTTTTCTAAGAAAATTGTCACTCTTATCAGATGTCAAAATGTGTGCATTTTTTCTTACTGTAGATAAGAAGCTGTCAGGTTGGGCCACAGTGTGTGGCTCCCACAGTCAGATGTGTTTTAGGAAGATTCCTCTGGAAGCCGGCTTGAAAATGCCTTAGAGGGGGTAGGAGGAAAAGCAAGGTATGGAGACCTCCTGGAGGAGGCATCTGCAGGAAGCTGGGTGCCCAGGTCTAAGCTGAGAATGGCCTGGGAGCTTGGGGATGTGGGTCGGGACACATAGAATTTAGGTGATGGTTAGAACCAGAAGTGTGGATGCCCCAAGGGAAACTGGCAGAACAGGAAGGAAAGCAGGTTAGTGAACATCCTTGGGGAGCACTAATCTTAAATGGTTAGAGGTAAGGAACAGATGGTGGAGATCAACATCTCCTGGAGCTAGGAAGGTCAGGAAGGGGCTTTTTCATTCAGGCCAAGGGAAAAGGGTGTGGACAACAGGTTTATATGACAGCAGCGGTCAAGCAAAATAAAAGCAAAAATATACACTTTTGGCAATTAGGAATTAATGGTGACTCCGCTGTAGAAATGTGCATTAGGAACCATGCCTGATACAGTCCTGCCATTACTATAGAGTGTGCTGCCTGCAAAGGGAGATTTCATTCAGGCAGAATGTTTCATGAGCAGATGCCCTGTTTATTCATTAATTTTTTTACCTCTGAACATCTAACTTTGTATTTGAAATTAAATGAACATTGATCATAAGATTACTGCTTTATATAGCCAGATGTGGTGGTACACGCCTGTAATCCTAGCTACGAGGGAGGCTGAGGCAGGAGAATCGCTTGAACCCAGGAGGCAGAGGTTGCAGTGAGCCGAGATCACACCACTGCACTCCAGCCTAGGCAACAAGAGCCAGACTCCTCCTCAAAAAAAAAAAATTATTGCTTTGTATCTATGACTCAGTATCCACCTTTCCCTGCAGTATTAAGCATGCATTAAATAGGAATGTTAAAACAGTATAACAAAGAAACCCCATCTCTACTAAAAATACACAATTAGTGAGATGTGGTGGCACATGCCTATAACCCCAGCTACTCGGGAGGCTAAGGCAGGAGAAGCGCTTGAACCCGGGAGGCAGAGATTGCAATAAGCTGAGATGTCACCATTGCACTTTGGCTTGGGCAACAAGAGCGAAACTCTGCCTCAATAGTAATAATAGTGTAACTAAGAACATCAAACCATCTTCATTCAAATCTTGTCATACTTTGGCAAGATAAGGGGATGACAACCGCAGCAGAAGGTATTTTCCCCACATCACGTCCACCCAGTGATCTCATCCTGGGAGAAGGTTTTTCCTTTCAGGAACTGGGTGTATATCTTCTATTTCTACTCTCCTCTGTGATTAGTAGAACAGATTATTGGCTTTTAAAATTTTAAGATGTTTCTTATGGTTATTTCATAAATCAAAATGACTACAAGCCAAACGGACATTTGGGAGTTAGGATTACAGCATTTATCTACCAAATTTTTCCCCTGAAGGATAATAAATGACCTTCCTTTTTCTAAATGTTTCTAAGTTCATGTCTTACTTCATCATTCAACTTATTTCCTGCTCAACATATGAGAAGAAAATATCAAAGATATTTAGTTGTGAGCAAAATGCTAGAAAAGACAATTCCTCTGGAAGCCAGCTTCACGCTTACAACAGTCGTGACAGGTGGTAAAAGGAAAAAAATGCAACACCATTCTGGGGATGGATATACTTTAGTGACTCATCAAAAGTAACTCCCTTCCGTATACTTCAGGAAAAAACAAAATCCAAAAGTGGCGCCAAGAGAGAGAATATGTGTGTAGATGGGGGGTGGCAACGAGGAGTTTCCTTCACATGACAAAGACTTAGAAGCAAAATACCTTATTTTGGTTCCTTCCGTATAAAAACAGGGAAATGCTCAAGTTACAGTTCCCAGAGCAACACCAGGCAAGCCAGGTCATAGAGGAACAGGCCTGAGGATTTATGCTCATACGTCAACCACAAACTTTAATACACACAGCGTGTTCACATTCATGCGAATTGCCATTGCTGGGGGAAATTCTGCTTTGCATTTCCTGACATTTTATGCTTTTCAATTCTAAGCCTCACGTTGCACATTAACAGATTTCTGCATTCCATTTCCTTTGAGAACTCTCCAGGCCTCAGTTGCCTGCTCTGAAAAGCGAGGAATTGAGGCACAGCAGGGAGAGCACCATGGGTGGAGTCCTGTGACCTGCGTTCAAGTCCAGACACTGCTCCTTATCAGCGACAATCAGGGTCAAGGCTCTCTGGTGAGCATGATATCCAGTTTTCAGGGTTTTTGGGTGAGACGAGGCATATATGCAAAAGCCATGAAAAGGAAATCTCCACACAGTGACAAGGTGCTTTATTGTTACAGGTTATGTTTAAGACATTCCCATTAAAAGATTCAAAATTCCACAGCCTTGAAAAGCATTCGCATTGTCCCGGTGTGGTGGTTCATGCCTGTAATCCCAGTACTTTGGGAGGCTGAGGCGGCCGGATCATTTGAGGTCAGGAGATTGATTGAGACAATCATGGCTAACACAGTGAAACCGGTCTCTAATAAAAACACAAAAAAAATTGGGTGTGGTAGCACATGCCTGTAGTCCCAGCTACTCTCAAGAGGGAAGCTGAGGCAGGAGAATTGCTTGAACCAAGGAGGCGGAGGTTGCAGTGAGCTGAGATCACTCCATTGCACTCCAGCCTGGGCAACAGAGTGACATTCTGTCTCACAAAAAAAAAATCTGCATTGCAGTACGGGCGAAAAAGGAAGCCAAGCTCTGTGGATAGTGCAGAAAAGGAAATGGGAGATAAGCTGCTGCCAGTGGGCTGAAGGTGATGCTTCCAGCCTGTTCTCTGCAGGACACAAGCCTGCAGCCCTTCTTCCAGAACTGAGGTAGGCTCTCTTGTGCAGTGTACACACCTCATTTCCCCATCTGGCCCCTGATGACCACAAAGACTAATTTGTGGTTGACCACAGGTGACTGCAGAGCAACAGAGGCATCATGGAGGCTGAAACTTACCCCACAGCTGAGAAGCGTGTTAAAGCCCAGATGAAGTTTCCCACAGAAAAATCGGAAAGGAGGTCAATGTGATTCCACTGCTGTTTGTTAAACCGGCTTTGCAATCCCATGACCCTAACACCATTTATACTATTATATCCACGAGAAAATATAGTCCACATTCAGAATCTATCAGAATGTTTTGCCTATAAGATACAGAAAGGGCATCGTAAAACGAAGGTAATGTAGGGAAAAGTGGAGATAGATGGTGCTTTAATTACATTTTTACTCACATATTTGGTATAACAACAATACATTTCTTCTCAATTTCAGTTTCTCAGCTTAAATTCTGAACCACCTAAGACCAGTCAGTCTGTTAATTATATGGCCCCTTCTTGATCTCATGCCCATAGTTTGAATGTATCATCTCACAAATCCTTCCCTCAACACTGCTATGTATAACGGCCTGATTTTTTTTGGCTTTCCAAAAGGTTCTAATCATCTTCTTCCCTGGTATTAATAAGCAGAGCAATGATCAGATAGAAGCCAGAGGTGAAAGTGGGGAGCTGACCCCCTAAATCTGTCAAAGAAAGCTCAGGGTCTAACATTATTCAGTGCACTTAATTCCACACTATTGATGACCTGGGCTATGACCTCAGCCACTCGCTGAGCACGAGGCTGTGATGTCCAGGAAGGTCCAGTGCTTTTTTCTCCATCTCACCTGCAGCAGGCAGGGGAGGGGCTGAACTCGCCTCACTGAGGCTGTCTTGTGTGTCCACCCCTGCCCTCTCTGAAAGTGCTCACCATCTCCTCTGAAAAGAGAGCCCAGACAGCTGGTGATGAGCCCCAGGCCTCAGAGAGGGGACAGCATTCGGTCTACTTCAGCTCAATTCTCTTAACAAGTGTGGCTCAGGGATTACAAACATCGGAATAAAATAAGAGTGAATCCAACACAAGTCAAAGGTCTCAGGTCTTGGTCTCTCTCATCTGAGGTGGCTGGTGCTTTCTGGTTTTCAAGATTAGAGATTAGACTTTATTTCTTAGTCCCAAATTTTCACAGCAGGTTAAAAAAAAAAGAAATATAAAGAAAAAAGAGATTAGACTTTATGTGATGATCTGGAATAAAAGCTGACATGGGACCGTGTTAAAAACACAGGCTGTTGTGTCACCTCTACCATTTTTTAATCACATGATCTTTGCAAAGTCTCCCCTCGGAGCCTAAGTTTCCTAATGTGTCATATGAGGAGGATGACAGTCCTGCCTAACAGGATGAGTGTGCAGATGGCTGAGATAACAGGAGTACAAGACAGGGCCTGGTTCGGAGTGGCCATTCTGTCAATTCATGTTGGCTGTCATGGCTGTCACTGCAGCACATTATTGCTTTAAATGCATTCCATCCTGTTAAAAGAATTGTCACATAACTCACTAATCTAGTGCCGTTTAAAAGCTAGAGTTCCTCCCTTCTCCCGTTTGGAGCAGATATGATTCTTTTTTCAAGAAGTCATCCTTTCACATGTGAGTACATTTAGAATTCTCCAATTCACTTTTAAAAGCCTTTCATGAGCCATGCTGTGCACTAAATTTAAACTGAAAAGGACTTTGTGATAGTCAGCTTTGCTCAAAAAATAAAAAACCTAGACACTTTGATCCTTCAAAGGTGAAAGACCTATATTTTTTCCTTCTGTGAGTACCAGTTTTGAGGGTCTCTGTACTCAGGAGGAGAGGGAGAAATGAGATCCTCTGAGAAAAATAAAATAAAATGGTTCTCTGATTTCTAGGTTATTTCTTCTGCATGCAGCTGGGGTTTACCTCATCTCCCAGCTAGAGACCATTTCAGCATTGTCCAGCTGTGCTCTGACCACAGGTTCAGAGGAGACTGAAGGGAGCAGGGCCCCAGCGTGCCTGCCCACCTCTCTCTCTGTGTGGGGCACCACTCCACCTTGTGAACACCAATGCAAAACTCTGCCCACCTCAGCTGGTTTTGGCACCAGGATCAAATAATCGGGATCAGAAAGAGGTTATCTCCAAACCTAGGCTCATTCCTGAGAGTGAAGCCAACAGTGTCATTCCCCTGCAGGGCCCAGCATGCTGGGTGTGGGGGCCTGCATTTGGGTGGAGGAAAGAGCGGGGTTCCCTAACCCTGCCCAAAAACACTAGCTCCAGTGCCTGGGCTACCTGACACGTGACACTCCAAAGCATATGGCTAATTTGGACAAGTGCCCAGGTGTTCTTTCCCTCCCCAACTCTAGGGTCTCCAAGGAAATGCTCAACGCATCTCCAAACCTGGAAAAGATGCTCAGAATCAGAGCAGGAAATTTGTTCTGTTTTCAACTACACACCCCAATGGGCATAGGTTACAAAGCTACCAAATACCAAAGTCTATTCTGGTTTCTATGGACCCCCAAGAAGCTCAACTCTTCATGCTCAGGCTCCATGGAGATGTTACACGTAAATCAGTGTCCACAGACTATCCTTCCAATTAGACAGAGGGACAGAGAAAGGATCGATTTCTATTTGTAACTAATTCGATGTAACTATTTGTTAAAACCATAGAGCCTGAAAGTAATAACTGGTCCATCAGGGACCTCCAGCAGACATGTTCGGAAGGAGAGTGACTTCCGAGTAACATGAAGCATGGGAAGGAAGAGGTCCACAGCTTTGGAGAAAAGGATGCTGTTATGTCATTAAAGGTCATAATAATAATCTACTAAGGATTGGAAGATGAGCCTGACTGGCTTAAGCTGGGTCCCCGCTCTGGTCAGTCCCTCCTCTCTCTGGGACATTGTCTCATGGTAATCTTGCTTTCGGTTTCGCTCCCTTGGCCAATATTCTGCTGGGAGACCTCACAGACAAACAGCTGGAGACACTTTGTCCTTCCCCCACCTACACAATGGAAGCATGTATACCAGGCTTCCAGTGAGGGACCCCGGGTCACACTACTTTACTAGTTAATCTACTTACAATTTGAGTGATTTGCCTCATTGACCCACACTGGTGTGTGTATACATCTAGATCTCTCTCTCTCTAAATATATATATAATATATATTAAATATATATATTAAAAATATATATTATATATATATTTGTGTATGTGTGTGTGTGTATATATATATTTCCCCCCCATTGCTCTGTCGCCCAGGCTGGAGTGCAGTGGCACTATCTCAGCTCACTGCAACCTCAACGTCCCCAGGTTCAGGTGATCCTCCTACCTCAGACTCCAAAGTATCTGGGACTACAGCCACCATACCTGGCTACTTTTTATGCTTTTTGTAGAGATGGGGTTTCACCATGTTGACAGGCTGATCTCAAACTCAGGGGCTCAAGCAATCTGCCCACCTCAGTCTCCCAAAGTGCTGGGATTACAGGCATGAGCCACTGCACCTGGCCCACATTAGCATTTAATTTCATTCTCACAACTGCCCCAGAAAGTAGGGAGTATATGATTGCCATTCTACACAACAGGCTCAGAGCAGCCACAGCTAAGGCTCGAGCCCAGAGCTGTGTGTCCCTAAAGGTCACGGTCTACTTACTACTTACTGAGAACACAAATGTTGTGCCCAACTCAAAAGCCTGAAGGGCAGTTTCTGGTGGCTGCGGCAGGCTGCCTGGTAACTGGAAGGTCAGCCCACACTGGTAAGAGTGCCTGTGGCTACAGATGGTGGACAGAACTCTCGTGTTACACAGTCACACCCAAGGCCCAACCTTTCACCCTCGGCTTTGGAAATCCCCAGCCAGATGTTCCACAGCGGGTAAGGTGTTGTGGGGACAGGGGTCTTGTTCCATGTCAGGTCCAAATAAGCACAGCGGAAACGCTTGTCAAAGATAATGTCCTTTTACTAAGTAGCCATAATCCTAAGCTTGTTCTCTTCTTTCCTCAACTCTTTCATCATTGCCAAGAAGGAGAAGTTAAATAGACTATCATCTTAAAATGCACTTTTATTCTTGGTTGATTCAACTGGACAACAAAAATCCCCATCTGGGCCAGGTACCCATGCCTATAATTCCAGCACGTTGAGACGGCCACGTGGATGGAACACTTGAGGTCAGGAGTTTGAGACCAGTCTGGCCAAATAGTGAAACCCCATCTCTACTAAAAATATAAAAATTAGTCGGGGGTGGCAGTGCTGGCCTGTAATCCCAGCTACTCAGGTGGCTGAGCCATGAGAATCACTTGAAACCATGAGGCAGAGGTCTAGTGAGCCAAGATCACACCACTGTACTCCAGCATGGGAGCCTCTGTCTCAAGGGGAAAAAAATCCCTATCTATTGTTAGCATTTTTATTCCCAGTGTTTTCACAGTGAAGCTTTTCCAAGGGTATGCCAGGTGTGGACAGAGCATGTCCCTATTGAGTGCCCCAGGACACTAACTCATGCCTAGGTGGCTTTTTGTACCACCGTGGCTTCCAGACGGCCATTGAGTGGTGCAATCCACGTATTGCCATATCTCCACATTACCATGGCTCCAAGGAAGGCTAGAATTCCTACTAAGAAAATGAATGGCAAGAGTTTTCTGCCCCATACATTCTTGTAAAAACACAACACAGGAGGCCAGGTATGGTGGCTCACACCTGTACTCCCAACACTTTGGGAGACCGAGGTGGGCAGATCACCTGAGGTCGAGAGTTCAAGACCAACCTGACCAACTTGGAGAAACGCCATCTCTACTAAAAACACAAAATATTAGCTAGGTGTGGTGGCGCATGCCTGTAATCCCAGCTACTAGGGAGGCTGAGGCAAGAAAATCACTTGAACCTGGATGGCAGAGGTTGTGGTGAGCCAAGACTGCACCATTGCACTCCGGACTGGGTAACAAGAGCAAAACTCCGTCTCAAAAACCAAAAAATACAATACAGGAACACTGACAATTCAAACATCAGGCAGACACAGGGAGGCATAGGGGTTGCAGGGAGGTAAGTGGCTAGTGAAAGAATAGCTGCCAGCATGAAAGACACAGGCTGTCATTTGTGGTGGGACAGGAGCCTGTCATAGGTAGGTAGACCAGGTAGAAGGGAACAAGTATGGGGCGGAGCCATGAACATTTCTTCCTATGTTTTTGGCTACAAAGATGACGCAATAATAAGAATGAAAGTTGACAGCCTCTAACGTTTGCAATGGTGCCACTATAAATACCAAAGACTCGGGGAAAAAATGTGTGTGCAACATCAACTATGAAAGAGAACCTTCTGGTACCTATGAAAATAAGAATGTTACCCAATGACTAGATTCTCCAGAAAGTCAAGCCACTTAATCATTTTCAAAGTTCAGATGAGATTCATCCTAAAGTACAGAGACAAGGTGATTTACTCCCGTAATAAAAAAAGTACTTTGAAAAATGTCTTTGTTTTTCAAAAATACAGATACAACTAGCAAAAGCATCTGTGACAGCTGTGAAAACATTCAATTGCCAAGGAAGGTATCTTCTCTTTTCACCACAGCTGTTCAGTGCAGGGCAAGGTTTATTTTCCTCTTCCACTGAGCTTCCAAATCAAAATTTCTGGGCTCTCAAAATGCAAAATACTGCCCTTGAATTTTCTTGGATAGGCTGCCACCATGTGGTGATCGCTAAAATCGCACACAGGTTCAGGTTTAACTGCAAGGCTGCCTGCCTGAGCTGTCTTAACCCAAGCATTGCATAAATTAGATCCACCTGCCACGAAAAGATTCCAGATCTGCTGAGACACCTGGCTTCCCTGGCAAGAGTACCATCTACTCCTCATTTCCATTCTCACCCGCAACATGAGGAGCATGTATTTTTAGATCATGTTCTGTAGTAACTGATTAGACTTAATGCATTCGTTTTAAACTTCACTTTGCTTGAAATCTGTGAGCTGTACTGTCATTTTTTAAAATGAAAATCATTTCAGACATGAAAATGTAAAACGATAACCTAACATACCTAGACAACACCTATTGCCCAGTGTAAGAAAAAAGGGATGAAGATGTCTGGGTTTCCTTTCCATCTATATCCACGTCCTTGCCTCAATAAATGCTTTGCAGATTTGGTTCATAGTTTCCATTATTTCTTTATATTTTTACTTCATTTGCATGGACCCCTAATAATATATGATTCCTAATGTATATATATAAAAATTCTAATATATATATATTAGAATATATATATATTAGAATATATATATATAACCAGGAGGCAGAGGTTGCAGTGAGCTGAGATCACGCCACTGCACTGCAGCCTGGGAGACAGAGCAAGACTCTGTCTCAAAAAACAAACAAAAGCAAAATTCATGTTGCTATCTACAGCTCTAGTTTATTAATTTTCACTGATTTAATATCATTCTGTTTTATGAATGTATGTCTATGCATACTCTACCTACAACTATACTGATTTATCCATTCACGCTGATGGGCATCTAGGTCACTGTTTACTTGATTTTCAAGTCGCCTGCTTGGCCCTCTTCCAAGTTGTACTTTCCTTCTTTCCTTTCCTTACTATTCTAAAGCTCTTTAATAGGCTTTCCATCCTCCTTTGAAACTTGCCTCAGTTTCTCCTTCTGCCTTATGCCCCTCAGTCCAATTCTTTCTTCTGAGGAAGCCAGAGTCGAAGTTGCTGCGGACCTGTACGGACACGCCAGCACTGCCTCCGGTAACAGATTTTGTGCAGGTGACTCGGATACACTCCTTAGTGGTCATCAGGCTCCAGAAGATGCTCAGTGAGGAACACCATCCTCTTAATATTCAAGAGTCACCCTTCTACAGGGGACCTCTAGCCTGCTCATCAGTGGGACATGACAGGGGCAAAATCCTGCCTTGTCTCCCTTGCACCTGGCTGGATACCGCTTTCACCAACTCATGGAGCTAACCCAGCTCTGACAACTGACAGAAAGGGGCCGAGACCCACAGAACCACCACCGGCCCTCTGTTTCAAACAAATAAAACTTTTTGCATTGTAAACATGTTACTCTGACCAATTGTAAACACACCTTTTTATAGGTATGGGCAAGTTTGGTCTATGATACATATTTAGAGTGAAATTCCTGGATCAAAGAGTAGCTCAAACTCTACTAAACTGCTTTCCAAAATGCCTAAAAATGAGCTGGGTGTGGTGGCACGTGCCTGTCATGACAGCTACTCGGGAGGCTGAGGCAGGAGAACTGCTTGAACGCAGGAGGCGGAGATTGCAGTGAGCTGAGATTGGGCCACTGCACTCCAGCCTGGGTGACACATCAAGACTCCATCTCGAAAAAAAATAAAAATAAAATTAAAAAAAAAAAAGAAACAAAATGCTTATTTCAAATTTTAACTCCTGCCAGCAATATATGAATTCCCATAGCTCCGGACATTTGTCAATATGTCTAACTGGCACTTTTTACCTACTGCCAATATGACTGGTAAGCAAAAACAGCAGGAAACCAGACAGCTTTTCAAGTGTCTTTTAAACCTCAGGCTCCTCATCTGTTAGTGGCCTGTCATGTGTCCATTTTTCTAACAGATTGTCTCTGTCTTATTGATTTGGAGGAATCTTTTATGAGTTACTAATTACTGGCTAAATGTTTGTTGTAAATATCTTCTATACTATAGCTGTCTTTTCACTTTTTTAAGAACTTCTTTTTACAAAGCAAAGCTTCGGGGTTTTTAAAATTTGATAGTCAGATTTATGCATCTTTTCTTTAGCAATCTGTGCTTTTTGGGTCTCTTAAGCTATACTTCCAATGCCAACATCTTAAAAGCATATGCCTATATTTTTTTCTATAAGTTTTACAGTTTTGCTTTCCACATTTAGGTATTTTAATATAGAAGAGATTTTTATATGTAGCATCAGGTTAGTATTCCTATTCTAGACTCATATACATATAACTAGTTTAGTCAGCATCATTTTTAATAATCTCTTTTTTTTTTTTTGAGATGGAGTCTTATTCTGTAACCCAGACTGGAGTGCGGTGGCGTGATCTCGGCTCACCGCAACCTCTGCCTCCCGGGTTCAAGCGATTCTCCTGTCTCAGCTTCCTAAGTAGCTGGGACTACAGGCTTGCACCACCATGCCCAGCTAATTTTTTATATTTTTAGTACAGATGGGGTTTCACCATGTTGGCCAGGATGGTCTCCAACTCCTGAGATCAAGTGATCCGCCCACCTCAGCCTCCCAAAGTGCTGGGATTACAGGCGTCAGCCACTGTGCCCTGACTTTAATAGTTAATCTTTTCCCCACTGATCTGCAGTACCTTCTCTCAAGCTTCCATATACACATAAATTTCCACCTTCCTCTGTTCTGACAGTCTGTTTATCTACCATATTATCCTGACTATTATAAGTGCATAATAATTCATGCTACGTGGTTGGGCATGTCTCCCACCCACTTTTTCCACAGAATTGCTTGGTTATGTTTGTCCTTTATGTTTCCATTTGGATTTCAGAATCAGATTGTCAAATTCTACAGAAAATATGTCAGGAACCTATAATTTGCAGAGAATTAGTATCTTTAAGATATTGCATCTTCGCCATGAAGATGATACCTCTACTTTTATATAGGTCTTCTTAATGGTTTTCATCCAAATTGTAATTACTTTCAAAAGGTCATAATGGATACTAGATTTACCAAGCGACTATCTGTACTATGGCGAGAATTAAGTTTTTAATCATAATGTAGTGAATGACAGTGATAGATCGTCTCATGTTAAATCACCTGGCAATCCTAAAATGAACCTAACTTGCTGCCATATTTGGTGTTCTAAGATTCTGCTCATGACTATTTCATTTGTATTCATAGCTGACACTGGCCTGTCAATTCTCCTTCAGCATCTTGTCCTCGTTTGGCCTCGGCACTCAAAGTGTGTTAGGACATGTTCTTTCTCCATTTGATAGAGAAAAGGATAGAATGAGAACGATCTGTTCTTTGTTTGAGAGCTCATTTGTAAAACCACCTGCTGCCTTTTCTTGTTTGTTTGGTGAGTAGACTGATTCAATGTCTTTAATGGATATGGGTCTATTCAATTTTCTTCCTCTAATTTCTTGAATTAAGCACTTAGTTTATACATTTCTAGACTTTCCTCTGTTCTAACATGAGCATTCAAGTTGATATGTTTCCAACACGAAATTTACCTTGCTTTGAAGCTGGGGTGTTTTCCACTGGGAGCTCATTGTCATGGACCCTTTTCTCTGGAACAGACATTGTAGAGCAGCTTCCAAAGATCCATGGGCCCCGACTACCAAAATCTTCTTTCCATCGAGGTTGACACCTACTAACCAAATGAAAATTGAGTATTATACCTAACACTCCAGATCTTTCCTTTAATAACTTTAACTTAAGAAAAAAGACCCTTTTAGGCTGGGTGCAGTGGCTCACGCCAATAATTCCAGGACGTTGGGAGGCCAAGGCAGGCAGACCACTTCAGGTCAGGGGTTCAAGACCAGCCTAGCCAACATGGTAAAACCCTGTCTCCACTTAAAATACAAAAATTAGCTAGGCATCATGGCATACACCTGTAATCCCAGCTACTTGGAAGCTTTAAAAGGGTTTTTTTTTTTTTTTTTTTTTTGAGACAGTCTTGCTCTGTTGCACAGGCTAGAGTGCAGTGGCACAACCTTGGCTCACTGCAACCTCTGCCTCCCGGGTTCAAGTGATTCTCCTGCCTCAGCCTCCCAAGTAGCCAGGACCACAGGCAAATGCCACCACACCTGGCTAATTAAAACAAAAATTTTTTTTTTTTGAGATGGAGTCTCACTCTGTTGCCCAGGCCGGAGTGCAGTAGCGCAATCTCTGCTCACTGCAAACTCTACTTCCAGGATTGAAACAATTCTCCTGCCTCAACCTCCAAAGTAGCTGGGATCACAGGTGCCCACAACTACACCCAGCTAATTTCTTGTCGTTTTAACAGAGATGGGGTTTCACCATGTTGGCCAGGCTGGTCTTGAACTCCTGACCTCATGATTTACCCTCCTCGGCCTCCCAAAGTGCTGGGACTACAGGTGTGAGCCACTACGAGTGGCAAAAATTTGTTTTTGTAGAGATGGAGTCTCCCTATGTTCCCGAAGCTGGTGTCAAACTCCTGGGCTCAAGCAATCCTCCCATCTTGGGTCCACAAAGCAGTGAGGATTACAGGTAAGCCACTGCACCTGGCCGATTAGCTGAATCTTAATACAGGTGTGAGCCACTGCACCTGGCCGATTAGCTGAATCTTAATACAGGTGTGAGCCACTGCACCTGGCCGATTAGCTGAATCTTAATACAGGTGTGAGCCACTGCACCTGGCCGATTAGCTGAATCTTAATACAGGTGTGAGCCACTGCACCTGGCCGATTAGCTGAATCTTAATACAGGTGTGAGCCACTGCACCTGGCCGATTAGCTGAATCTTAATACAGGTGTGAGCCACTGCACCTGGCCGATTAGTTGAATCTTTATGTTCTTGGCTAGAAAGCCCTTAAATATATGAATACTTGGTAGTATTTTACTCATTAAATTTAATAACAAAGAAAGAGAAAATATTCATTTCTTTTTCACTGACATAAAAATGCCAAGTCAAGGGGACAACAATGGAAATTAAGTCCTGACTAGACGCTGCTCACCAATAAATCCCAACCTAGGTTCTGGTGCCCTGAACTACATCTAACGGTTTCTTCATTTCTCTCTCTCTCTCTCTCTCTTTTTTTTTTTTTTTTTGAGGCAGGGTTTTGCTATGTACCCAGGCTAGACTGCAGTGGTGTAATCATAGCTTACTACTACCTCAAACTCCAGGGTTTAAGCAATCCTCCTGCCTCAGCCTCCAGCATAGCTGGGTCTACAGGTGCACACAACCATACCCAACTAATTCTTAAATATTTTGTAGAGAAAAGGTCTCACGATGTTTGCCAAGGCTGGTCTTGAACTTCTGGCCTGAAGTGATCCTCTCGCCTTGGCTTCATTTAAGTCTTCAGTGTAAGTTTTATTTAAATCTACATATTGACAGATTTAGTAAGCTGAAACTGGAAGCATATTTTACTGTGGTTATTTTGAGTGTTTCATGAGAGAAACTGACCATGTTTAAAACAGGGCTAATGGTTTATCTCTACTAATTTCTCTTTTAATTTATAAGATGGTCTGACTAGAAAAAGGTTTTCTCTTTTTTTTTAACTTTACACACAACCTCACTGAAGATTTTTTTTTCTTTTCTTTTTTTGAGACGGAGCTTCGCTCTTGTTACCCAGGCTGGAGTGCAATGGCGCGATCTCAGCTCACCGCAACCTCCGCCTCCTGGGTTCAGGCAATTCTCCTGCCTCAGCCTCCCGAACAGCTGGGACCACAGGCACGCGCCACCATGCCCAGCTAATTTTCTACATTTTTAGTAGAGACGGGGTTTCACCATGTTGACCAGGATGGTCTCGATCTCTCGACCTCCTGATCCACCCGCCTCAGCCTCCCAAAGTGCTGGGATTACAGGTGTGAGCCATCGCGCCCGGCCTTCTTTCTTTTTTTTTTTAAACTTAGAAAAAGTTTCTAGGTATTCATTCGTATCTCCCAAAAGAAAAGATGAGAAAAATAAAGAACGTCGACGTGAAATATCGCTTCTATGTTCAATTAGAATCTTCCAAAAACATCTTAAAAGGATATCAGAATAAAAATAAAAAATTTTTAAGTTCTTCCAAAAACAAATCCTTATTAAAAATAATGTAAATACCAATAAATAGAAAATAGCAGCATTTCTCAAGGAGTGTCCTACCTGATTTTTCAAGAAGTTCAATTACAGCTTTGGCAACCGGTGAAACAAAACACTCATGGGCATCCCCTCGTACCAACTTCCCCAGGTTTATGTCCGTTACTCTGAAACAGAAAATGAGGGAGTAGGTTAAGTCAAAGCCCAGCCAAAAAAATCACTCACATGTAATGTACATATTAACCCCAAATAACATTCAAGTCAATGTTTCATAGATAGAAGATATTAAAAATGAATTAAAGAGAAAGCAGGCAATAAAGGCCATTCATTTTCTTTTTCTTTCTTTTTTTTTTTTGAGTTGGAGGCTTGCTCTTGTTGCCCAGGCTGGAGTGCAATGGCATGATGTTGGCTCACTGCAACCTCCACTTCCTGGGTTCAAGCGATTCTCCTGCCTCAGCTTCACGAGTAGCTGGGATTACAGGCACCCGCCAGCACACCCAGCTAATTTTTTGTATTTTTAGTAGAGACAGGGTTTCACTGTGTTGGGCAGGCTGGTCTTGAACTCCTAACCTCAGGTGATCCATCCATCTCGGACTCCCAAAGTCCTGGGATTACAGGCATGAGCCACCACACCCGGCCAAGGCCATTCATTTTCTAAGGCAGTACCTTAGGAAACTTCATCCTGGCCCTGACCTGGGGTGTTCTGGTTCTGCCCACATACCAGGACCCAGCCTAAGACCATATAAAACTTCACTTTGCAACTGCAAGGAGCTCCTTTCCGTAGAGCGCAGTGGACTAGCATCCCTAGTTATACAACAGCATGGTCCTGCAGTCAGTGGACCAGCATCCCTAGTTATACAACAGCATGGTCCTGTAGTCAGTGGACCAGCATCCCTAGTTATACAACAGCATGGTCCTGCAGTCAGTGGACTAGCATCCCTAGTTATACAACAGCATGGTCCTGTAGTCAGTGGACTAGCATCCCTAGTTATACAACAGCATGGTCCTGCAGTCAGTGGACTAGCATCCCTAGTTATACAACAGCATGGTCCTGCAGTCAGTGGACCAGCATCCCTAGTTATACAACAGCATGGTCCTGTAGTCAGTGGACCAGCATCCCTAGTTATACAACAGCATGGTCCTGTAGTCAGTGGACCAGCATCCCTAGTTATACAACAGCATGGTCCTGCAGTCAGTGGACTAGCATCCCTAGTTATACAACAGCATGGTCCTGCAGTCAGTGGACTAGCATCCCTAGTTATACAACAGCATGGTCCTGCAGTCAGTGGACTAGCATCCCTAGTTATACAACAGCATGGTCCTGCAGTCAGTGGACTAGCATCCCTAGTTATACAACAGCATGGTCCTGCAGTCAGTGGACTAGCATCCCTAGTTATACAACAGCGTGGTCCTGTAGTCAGTGGACTAGCATCCCTAGTTATACAACAGCGTGGTCCTGCAGTCAGTGGACTAGCATCCCTAGTTATACAACAGCGTGGTCCTGTAGTCAGTGGACTAGCATCCCTAGTTATACAACAGCGTGGTCCTGTAGTCAGTGGACTAGCATCCCTAGTTATACAACAGCGTGGTCCTGCAGTCAGTGGACTAGCATCCCTAGTTATACAACAGCGTGGTCCTGCAGTCAGTGGACTAGCATCCCTAGTTATACAACAGCGTGGTCCTGCAGTCAGTGGACTAGCATCCCTAGTTATACAACAGCGTGGTCCTGCAGTCAGTGGACTAGCATCCCTAGTTATACAACAGCGTGGTCCTGCAGTCAGTGGACTAGCATCCCTAGTTATACAACAGCGTGGTCCTGCAGTCAGTGGACTAGCATCCCTAGTTATACAACAGCATGGTCCTGTAGTCAGTGGACTAGCATCCCTAGTTATACAACAGCATGGTCCTGCAGTCAGTGGACTAGCATCCCTAGTTATACAACAGCATGGTCCTGTAGTCAGTGGACTAGCATCCCTAGTTATACAACAGCATGGTCCTGCAGTCAGTGGACTAGCATCCCTAGTTATACAACAGCGTGGTCCTGTAGTCAGTGGACTAGCATCCCTAGTTATACAACAGCGTGGTCCTGTAGTCAGTGGACTAGCATCCCTAGTTATACAACAGCGTGGTCCTGCAGTCAGTGGACTAGCATCCCTAGTTATACAACAGCGTGGTCCTGCAGTCAGTGGACTAGCATCCCTAGTTATACAACAGCGTGGTCCTGCAGTCAGTGGACTAGCATCCCTAGTTATACAACAGCGTGGTCCTGCAGTCAGTGGACTAGCATCCCTAGTTATACAACAGCATGGTCCTGCAGTCAGTGGATTAGCATCCCTAGTTATACAACAGCATGGTCCTGCAGTCAGTGGACTAGCATCCCTAGTTATACAACAGCGTGGTCCTGCAGTCAGTGGATTAGCATCCCTAGTTATACAACAGCGTGGTCCTGTAGTCAGTGGACTAGCATCCCTAGTTATACAACAGCGTGGTCCTGCAGTCAGTGGACTAGCATCCCTAGTTATACAACAGCGTGGTCCTGCAGTCAGTGGACTAGCATCCCTAGTTATACAACAGCGTGGTCCTGTAGTCAGTGGACTAGCATCCCTAGTTATACAACAGCGTGGTCCTGCAGTCAGTGGACTAGCATCCCTAGTTATACAACAGCATGGTCCTGTAGTCAGTGGACTAGCATCCCTAGTTATACAACAGCATGGTCCTGTAGTCAGTGGACTAGCATCCCTAGTTATACAACAGCATGGTCCTGAAGTCTACTCAAAACCCAGAGCTGATCCTACAAATCTGGAGTCATCCAGTAAGACCTGGGATGGACGTACAGGTCTGATTTCAGCTTGACCTCAATATTTATCTCCTTGGGAAGTCGAGGCATGGAAAAAATGAGTGACCGCATACTTGTGAAGGCTGTGCCTCTCCCTGTTCAAGTCTAGGACAAAACACTCCACAAATGTCTAGCCTAAAGTGAGCACATCAATCCCAGTAACAGAATGGAGACATTAGAACCATTTTCCTAATTTCTTCTTTGACTCTCCTGTTGTTGTTTGGTTGGTTTTTCCTGGCTGGGCCTCAGCATGAATTCCTCTCCTTTTATGAAAGACTTGAAACTATGCCCTGGGACCTTCAAGTTCTGAAAGTTTTCTCATTGATTAGGGCTTCTTCTCCTTTTAAAGTTAGACTACTATAGAATTGGAGATTGTTGATGTTTTTGTAAAAAATATTTGTTTATTAGGCCGGGTACAGTGGCTTACGCCTATAATCCCAGCACTTTGGGAGGCAGAGGTGGGTGGATCATGAGGTCAAGAGATCGAGACCATCCTGGTCAGCATGGTGAAACCCCGACTCTACTAAAAATGTAGAAAATTATCTGGGCATGGTGGCGCGTGCCTGTAGTCCCAGCTACAAGCTGAGGCAGGAGAATTGCCTGAACCCAGGAGGCGGAGGTTGCGGTGAGCTGAGATTGCGCCATTGCACTCCAGCCTGGGTAACAAGAGCAAACCTCCGTCTCAAAAAAAAAAAAAAAAAAAAAAAGAGAAAAGAATATTCGTTTATTTATTTAAAAACAGAGACAAGATCTCACTATGTTGCCCAGGCTGGTCTCGACCTCCTGAGATCAACGAATCCTCCTGCCTTAGCCTCCCAAAGTGCTAGGATTACAGGTGTGAGCCACCATGCCCTGTCAGGACTGGAGGTGTTCGTGACACCTTTTCAGCCTGTGTTTGGGTCTACTCAAGTCACAATTAAAAGCTAGAATGGAAGATTGCTGGGTGTCTCAGGGAGATGGCAGCCTCTCTATCCAGCCCATGAAGGGTCTACCAGATCTGGAATCTAACTTTATAAATCTGCTTACAACCTATAACCATAAAAACATTGTGTTCTTTTTGGCTACAGTACAAAATGCTTCCTATATTTCCATGGAGGAAAATGGGGTTTTTAATCCCCAGGAAGCATGCTTATCCTCCACTGGAGAAGGCCAGTATGCTTTGTTCTACGAAGCTTATATCACTCAGCGACAGGAATCAGAACCTGACATTACAGCACCCAATAGTTATGATGTTCCCCTCTAAATTTCACATAAAACCTTGTGTCATTAAGAAAAGTATTTGTTTTGCTTTTCTCAGCTGGCCTGGGACTAAGAATACGGTACTGCTGGGGAATCGGGTTTCTAAGTTTTCTTCTCTGGTCTTTTCCCTTGGAATTACCAAGGAATAAAATATTAGAAGAATAGAGCTGGCCAAAGATTGTATAATTCAGACTGGGGCTTTAATGAATCTGATGGTAAGATCATATGGCATTGAAGCACGATAAAATGGCTATTTTCCAAAATATATAACTTTTGCATGCAGAATTTTAAAAGCCTATACACACTCCTGAACTATTTAAAATAATTTTTTTCATCTAATTACTGACATGGGGAAAGGTTGGTCAATCAGTAGGTACAAAGTTACACTGAGACATAGTTCAAACAAATAGAAGAAATTTAGAAAAAATTAAAAAAGGTTGGCCAGGCATAGGGGCTCATGCCTATAATCCCAACACTTTGGAAGTTCAAGGCAGACGGATCACCTGAGGTACGGAGTTCAAGACCAGCCTGACCAACATGAAGGCAATCCCATTTCTACTCAAAATACAAAATTAGCTGGACATCAATGCGGGCTCCTATAGTCCCAGCTACTCCGGAGGCTGAGGCAGGAGAATCGCTTGAACCCAGAAGGCGGAGGCTGTGGTATCTCAGATTACACTATTGCACTCCAGCCTGGGCGACAAGAGCAAAACTCCATCTAAAAAAAAACACCCAGCATAATAGAAAAAGTGATTTAGCCATAAAGGTGGATTATGTGTTTTTATTTTCTTACCCATCCACATCTTTTTCTGGTTTCAAGACATTGAGGACTTTGTTGCTAAACAAGTTCTCAGAGATCTGAAGGGCAAGGCCATGTACTCTGGTATCTTCATTCATCTTTAAGATTTCATCTATAATCTAAAGAGAGAACAAAATGAATAAGTAAATAAAAATTAGTTTTGTGAAAATAAGACCCAATGAAAAAAGCTTTCTCTAAACAGTGGATTCATGAAATTGCATCTGGTACAGCTTGTTGTTGTGTAGCTCCTTGTTGATGACTTGGGGTAAAGCACAATAAAAAGTCTATTTTTCTTTTCATCATGTGTATAAAGCTCAAAAAAAAAAATTAAAAGGCTTGGCTGAATTTTTTAATGACTTATCTGCCTTTCTGTGGCTCTGCTCTGTGCCAGAAAAAGACAAAACAGAACCAAGCCAAAGTTCAACAGCTATTAAAGTTCAGAAAGGCAACGTCAACAAGCCGTACTATAAGCCAAGCACACTGCCAGTTTTCAGGGAGGCCAGAAACATGAATCTGAAGCATTCCAACCTGGGTCGAATAACCCTGTGCCTTTCAAACACAATGTGTTCAACAAAGCTCACTAATCATGACATCCAAGCAGTCACGGAGGCCCTCGGGTTATCTGGACCTCAGTAACACATAAGGAGCCTTTCCAAAGGCTGATGCTAGAAAAACTTTTAGCATGCACAGCTCCTTTCATGGGAAACACTAAAACAATTCACTACTTAGTAAAAAGACCAGACTACATTTTGGGAAGCTAATGAATGTCTGGGTGTGTCTCTAAATAAGCAATGCTTTGTCTTCTCTTTGTTAATTTTATGTCAGGAGATAAGATTTTGATTCATCTCACTTAACAAAAATATTTGCTGGGAAGTAAGAAGATACTTTTCCTGGCATATAGATCTCACTCAGAGGCTCTGCGGAAGGTTGGTTTACCATTTCCGTTTCATTGTCTAATGAAAATCACTACCTGTGGGGTGGCAGGGGAAACCACTGGAGGCACAAAATCAGAAAGAAAGTTTTGTTTCATTCGTTCGGCATTCTTTCATTCATTCAACAAATGTTCTGAGCACCTACTCTGTATCAGTTCTAAGTAAAGGAAATAGAGCTATAAACAAAACTGTCCTCGTGGATCTTACACTCTAGAGGAAGAGGCAACTTCCTTCCTCCCTTCCAAACTGTAATAATAAAAGTAAAATTGCTGGAAATAATAAACTGTATGCAGAAAAACAGGTTCAGTGGGGTAAAGGGCTAACAGAGTGACGGGTGGAGGGGTGGTCAGAGGCCACGATGTCCAAGCAGAGACCAGAATGAAGTGATGAAACTACTGTCACCTGCACCAAGCATTTGGTAGAATCAACAAATGCCAACACAGATCTTAATCAATAAATTAAGATACTTACTCTTTTTCAACATAACACCATACAAATTCACTCTTTTAGAATTTCACCAAAGAAAAATAAGAATAAAGGGCTCCTTGTCAAAAAATAAGTCAAGACAAAGGTGCCAAGAACACGTACTGTGGAAAGAGAGCCTCTTCAATAAATAGAGCTGGGAAAACTGGGTATCCACACACAGAAGAAGGAAACTAGGCCCTCATCGCTCACCTTCTATAAAAACCAACCAAAATGAATAAAGACTTAAACATAAGGTCCCAAACCATAAGACTAGAAGAAAACATAGGGGAAATGCTTCAAGACACTGGCCTGGACAAGGTTTTTTGGATAGGACCTCAAAAAAATAGGCAACAAAAGCAAAAATAAACAAGTGGGATTACATCAAACTAAAAACATTCTTCATAGCAAAAAAAAAAATCAACAAAGCAGAGACAACCTACAGAATGGGAGAAAAGATTTGCAAACTATGCATCCGACAAGGGGTTAACATCCAGAATATATAAGAAACTCAAATAACTTAACAGCAAAAAAACAAATAATTCAAATAAAAAACGGGCTAAAGACCTGAACAGACATCTCCCAAAATACATACAAATAGTCAGCAGGTATAGGACAAAACACTCATCATCATCAGAAATGCAAATCAAACCATAGTGAGAAATCACCTCACCCCAGTTAGCAATGGCTATTATCAAAAATGACAATAGCAAATGCTGGTGTGGATAGGCAGAAAGGGGAGCTCTTACACACTGTTGGTGGGAAGGCAGATTAATGCAGACATTAGAGAAAACAGTATGTAGACTCCCGACAAAATTAAAAAGCAACTACCATATGGCCCAGCCATTCCCTCTACTAGGTATATAGGCACAGGAGCTGAAAGCACTATGCTGAGAAGTCATCTGCATTCCCATGTTTATTACAGCACTATTCACCTCGGCCAAGAGATGGAACCAATCCAAATGCCCATTAAGGGAGGATAAAGAAAGTGTGGTTTGTATATACAATGGAATATCATTCAACCATAAAAAGGAACAAAAGCCTGTCATTTGTGGCAACATGGATGAACCTGGAGGACATAACATTAAGCGAAATAAGCCAGGCGCAGAAAGGCAAATACCATAGGATGTCACTTACATGTGCAATCTAGGAAAGTTGATCTCATAGAAATAGAGAATAGAATGGCGGTTACCAGAGGCTGGGTTGGAGCGGGGAAGGGGAAAGGGGGAGGGGTTGGTCAATCGGTAGGTACACAGTTTCACTTAGGAGGAATAAATTCTAGTGTTCTATTACACAGTAGGGTGACTGTAGCTAATGACAATGTATTGTATATTTCAAGCCAAGCTAGAAAAGATCTTGAAAGCTATCTTCACAAATAAATGATACATGTCCTAGGAAATGGATGTAACTAACCTGATTTCATCATTACATAACATATACAAGTACTGAAACATCACACTGTACCCCACACCCATGCACAATCATTATGTGTCAATTATAAACAACAACAAAAGTCAAGGGCTATCAATACCAGTGGCAAGGCCAGCTTTGGTGGCTCATGCCTGTAATCCCAGCACTTTGGGAGGTCGGATCACCTCAGGTCAGGAGTTCAAGAATAGCCTGGCTAACACGGTGAAACCCCATCTCTACAAAAATTAGCCAGGCGTAATCCCAGCAACTCGGGAGGCTGAGGGGGGAGAATCACTTGAACACGGGAGGTGGAGGTTGCAGTGAGCTGAGACCGCACCATTGTACTCCAGCCTGGGCAAGAAGAAGGAAACTCCATCTCAAAAGAATAAAAAAAGAGAAATAAACTTCTATATTATTTAAGATTCCGTTATTTGAACTTTTCTATCACATGTAGGCAGCAGGAAGAAAAGCTAACCATAGAAGGGTCGGGGCCCTAAGTACAGGGATTGTGCCACAAGGTCCAATTTCCTCACCTCAGCCTGACAATTTCCACTAGATGATGCTACCACCACAGCTGAAGAAACACAACCAAACTCAACAGGTTGAAGCTCAAGTCTTTGGGAGACATATAGCAAATGACAAGGAGCAGGGATGTTATTAAGAAGCATTTACCCTAGAGAAAAGAAGTGAACTCTTCCCTCTAACATTAAGCTACAAGCAAAGGCTGGATCTGTTCCAGCCACCACTAAGAGACACCAATGGGCCCATTAGGTCTCAAGAGGAAAGAAAAGCAAGAGTTCAGAGCTCTGCCATTATTACCTCGGCTTCACTGCTATCTGGAGGGAGGCAAATGTGAGTGATGTTCAGACCAGCCTGAAAAAGGAACACAAGGTTATTTGTCACTATAAGAGAATGTATTGTTAAAAGTTATAATGAATTTTTAATAAGTCCTCACCTCCTCAGCCAAATTCTGGTTCATTTCCTGCATCAAGTTGTCATCGCCTGCCTTAGGAGAGAAAAAACAACGTAACAACATAAAAATAGCTTGAAAAGGCACGAAAGATAATCCAGAGATGAATTTTGTGATTACAGATGATCTAATTACAAAGATAATATGGAAAGTGCAGAAAAACAATCTTGCTATTTATAAAAAGGGACTCGTGGACAGTATTTAACAGAGTAATTCCTCAGGCCTTCAAATTATGCCACTTTTTTAAGGAAAATAATATCCTTCCTCTTAGAAGACATACATAGTAACCTAGCCAGCTTCCCTCTCTAAAAATGAGGGCACGGACTGGGCACAGTGGCTCATGCCTGTAATCTCAGCACTTTGAGAGGCTGAAATGGTAGATTGCTCGAGCCCAGGAGTTCAAGACCAGCCTGGGCAACATGGTGAAATCCCATCTCTACAAAAAATGCAAAAGTTAGCCAGGCATGGTGGTGCATGCCTGCAGTTCCAGCTACTCAGGAGGCTGAAATGGGAGGATCGCTTGAGCCCAGGAGGTCAAGGTTTCGTTGAACCAAGATCATACCATGGCACTCCAGCCTGGGCAACAGAGCGAGACCCCATTACAAAAAAAAATGGGGACACCAAAGATAGGAGTTGAAATGGTTTGCCTTTAGATGGAAAGCCAGGGAGTCAGTAGACCCCAGGAGGACCAAGCCCTAATCTAAATTTCTTTCTATTGTTCTAACTCTCCTTTCTTTTTAACGAGATATGGCTACAGATAGCAGAGAACATAAGAAACTTGAGCACAGCTCTGTAATCCTGAAATATGCAGCACGAAGGAACCAGAGGCTATTTTGATACGCTAAGTGCGTGCCAAGCCTCACAGTAGCAGCCCAACTGTCAGGCTGAGTTTACTTCCACGCTTGGCTCACCTCGTTATTTCTCGGCACCTGCCATCACACAAGCGTGCCAATCAGGATGGCAACCGAGGCCAACTGTGGCTCGGAACCAGGGCTGCAGCCAAAAGAAGTATGTGGAATGCAAAGTCCTTTGGATGGGGTAATGACTTTTCGCCTGTCAAGTTTATGGCAGGCTTTAAAAGATAGAGTAAAAGATTACCAAATATCCATCTTTCATCTAGCACCTGCCTCCATTAAAACAAAGTGGGACTTTTTTTCCCAAAACCTTCAAATCACATTTGGTAAGCATTTTTGAGCACACATGGACCACGATGTATCCTGTGTAATGCAATGCACGTAGGTGCCTTCCTCCTAGACCTGTGAAAACCACCCATACGTCAGAGAGGAAAATTCACAAAAGAAGGCTCAAGCAGAGCAGTACTTAACCCATGACCACAAAGAATCAAAAGACCAAAGAAAACAGCAGCATTGCTCACCGAGCCCTCTCTTCTTCCGCAAGAATCGGGGCTGCTCTTTTGTATACAATCATTTTCTAAATTGAAAGGCATCCTAAAATAGTAGGACTGAACCTCGTTCTCAGCTTACCTGGATAATTGCAAGAACCGGCTTGAAGGCAGGGTTTTTTTCTTGCAGTAAACGCAGAACTTCTTTTGAACTCTGAATTACTTCTCTACATTGAGAAAAAAAACAACACTGTGATTTCTTGGTTAATGAGTAGAAAGGGCTGACACAACACATTTTCTCAGAAAGTTCGTTCCTCCAAGTGAAAATAACTAGACCACAGAAAGACACACTCCAACGTACAGTGTGAAGCGGGGAGGCGGCGTAACCATGAAGACACTAACGCAAGGTAAAATTGGCAATCTAGTTTTTAAACTACGCAGAGGGAAACAAACTAGATGTTTACCATCATTTTCTAGGGGTGAATTTTTCTCTTGTATTTTCTAAGTGTACTATAATGAAAATTTTAGGTTTCTACTTCAAATAATCCCTCTCCTCGACCATACTCCCCAGCCGTCCCCCCAAAACCCTGAGTTTGGGTCCATGAGGAAAGCAAATTAAGTGGGAAGAGGGAAGTGAAGACAGGCGATTGGGGGGTGAAGACAGGGGGCTGGCTGTTGGACAGTGTCGAGCCAGGATAAATTCCAGGTCCTGGAGCTTAAAAAAATAATTAGGTAAGGAAGGAAGGGAAGGAGAGGAAAGTTCCAGAAACACTGGGGACCCATCATAATTGGATAACACGATCAAGGCCTCCAGGAGGTGGGGGGGGGCCGGGGGAGAGGCGGGGGCGGAGGGCTCAGTCCTCTGGGAATCCACAACATGGTCTGCACCTGTGCTTCCTAAAGCCCAGCAGCAGCCACCTTCACCTCCCGCCTCTGAGGGAGATGCCAGCCTGGGGTGAGCAGGCCTAGGTAAAAGTGGTAGGAGGGGCCAGGCCCATTGGCCACGCCTGTAATCCCAGCACTTTGGGAGGCCGAGGCGAGCAGACCACCCGAGGTCAGGCGTTCAAGACTAGCCTGGCCAACACGGTGAAATCCCATCTCTACAAAAATACAAAAATTAGCCGGGCATGTTGGCGGGTGCCTGTAATCCCAGCCACTCAAGAGGCTGAGGCGGAAGAATCGCTTGAACCCGGGAGGTGGAGGTTGCAGTGAGGTGAGATAATACCACTGCACTCCAGCCGGGGCAACAGAGTGAGACTCTGCCTCAAAAAAAAAAAAAAAAAAAAAATCTTTTAGAATGTCCTCTCTTAAGGCCTGGCATGGTGGCATGCACCTATAGTCCCAGCACCCTGAGGCCAAGATGGGAGGACTACTTGAGGCCAGGAGTTTGAGACCAGCCTGGGCAACATAATGAGATCCTGTATCTATAAAAAATTTAGTGGGGCGTGGTGGCATGTGCCTGTGGTCCCAGATACTTAGGAGGCTGAAGTTGGAGGATTGCTTGAGCCCATGAGTTTGAGGCTACAGTAAACTGTGACTGCACCACTGCACCCCAGCCTGTGTGGCAGAGCAAGACTCAATTTCTTGAATAAAAGAAAAAAGTGTTAGGAGCTCAGCTCTTTCTGGAACCTTCTGGGATGAGTGACTGCAGAGGCTACCTTCGCCACCAGCCTGTATGTTTTTAGCAGCACATGAAAACTGGGAGCTGGCTTCTTCCCCTCTCACAAAAGTCCGAGGGTACAACCGCAGCAGCCTCCAGGCTTCAGCGCTAAGGCCACCTTTACATTGTGTTTTCAGTCCCGAGAGGGTCTGCACTGCACCTAACCACAATGCAGAGTGAAGACATCCAGCCAATGCTGTCAACAGTACACTGCCAAGAGCAGGGAGGCATCAGGAGGCTTCCCCCAGTTTTCAAAGAGACAGAGCTGACAGATGAAACCAGAGGAACTGCAGTTCCCAGGCAGGGCTTTGGAGGAGAGCATTGCTCAGACTCACAGCCAGGACCAGCCTTTCTACCGCCAGCTGGGCTGGAACAGATGGACTGGGTGCAGGCAACTGTCAATGACCTGGGAACATTTCAGTTAGTTTTGTTTGGAAACACTTGGGATAAAGCTACTTCAGTCCCAGGGAATTAATTGTATTATTGTGCTGAATAAATGTGACCATATGGGAAAGTTTACAAATCACCTTATAAATAAGCACTAAACTCCATCCATCCAATAACGGGTGACTGAGGCCCATATGCTGCACTCTTTCCAGCCTGTCGTGACTTTTAATTTTGCTATGTTGGGTTCTTATTTTTGCCTGGGTTCAGGAAAGCACTGGCGTGTGGGTCCCAAGCTGCTCATGTTGTCAGGATCACTGGAGAGTTTGGTAAAAACAAAGGTTCCAGGCCAGGTGCAGCGACTCACACCTGTAATCCCAGCACCTCAGGAGGCCAAGGCGAATGGACCACCTGAGGTCAGGAGCTCCGAGACCATTCTGGCCAACATGGTGAAACTCCTTCTCTAGTAAAAATATAAAAACTAGCCAGACGTGATCGTACACGCCTGTAATCCCAGCTACTCAGGAGGCTGAGGCAGGAGAAGCACTTGAACTCAGGAAGGGGAAGCTGCAGTGAGCCAAGATCCCACCACTGCATTCCAGCCTGGGTGACAGAGCAAGACTGTCTCAAAAGAAATAATGGTTCTGGTGTTTCACCCCAGAAAGTCTGATTCAGCATGTCTCGGTAGAACCCAGAAATGTACATTTTTAACAGAGTCCAGATAGTTCTGAGACACTAAGTGGAAATACGGCCCAGGACTGGTACCGGTTATTTCATTTACTAGCTTCAGCAAAAGTCTCTAAGAGTCTCAGTTTCCTCATCTGCAAAACAGGTATACTGGCCAGGCACAGTGGCTCATGCCTGTAATCCCTGCACTTTTGGAGGCCAAGGCAGGTGGATCACCTGAGGTTAGGAGCTCAAGACCAGCCTGGCCAACATAATGAAACCCCATCTCTACTAAAAATACCTCCCCCCCAAAAAAAAATTAGCTGGGCATGCTGGCACATGCCTGTAATCCCAGCGTGAAAGGCTGAGGCAAAAGAATCACTTGAACCCAGGAGGCAGAGGTTGTAGTGAGCCAAGATCGCACCACTGCACTCCAGCCTGGGCAACAGAGTGAGACTCTGTCTCAAAAAAACAAAACAAAAAAGTCACATATACTACAGTGGTTCCTTTCCTTTTTCTTATAAATGTACATATTTGTTCATTTTTCTTTGCCCCAGAGCTACCCTTAAACACTAAAACCATTCATACTAATAGCAATAATTTTCTCAGAAACATTCAGAGTCTTGATCCATTCATAGTTGATGAAAGGAACACTTCTATAGGTAAGTCAGCAATTGCCAAAAAGTAATTCAACTTTTAAAGTAGTTGGGGATGGGGGCACAGTGGCTCATGTCTGTACTCCTAGCACTTTGGGAGGCTGAGGTGAATCACGTGAGCTCAGTAATTCAAGGCCACCTGGGCAAGATATCAAGACCTTGTCTCTACCCCCACCAAAAAAAATAAGTTGGAGGGTAGAGTGAGTGTGGATAGAAAAAAAAAATATACAGGCATACAGATTTCACTGTGTTTGCTTTATTGCAATTTACAGATATTGTGTTTTTCTACAAACTGAAAGTCCGTGGCAACCTGTGTTTTGTTAAGTCTATGGGAGTCATTTTTCCAATGGCATCTGCTCACTTTGTGTCACATTTTGGTAATTCTTGCAATATTTCAAACTTATTCGTTTTAGTATGTTTGTTAGTGATCTGTGATTGATGATCTTTGATGTTACTATTGTAATTGTTTCAGGACCACAAACCCTGCCCATGGTGGTTGGGCGTGTTCTGACGGCTTCACTGGACTGGCTGTTCCCCCTTCTCTCTCCCTCTCCTCTGGCCTCCCTATTCCCTGAGAAACAATATTGATATTAGGCCAGTTAGTAACTACAGTGGCCTCTAAGTGTTCCAAGTGAAGAGTCACAGGTCTCTCACTTTAAATAAAAAGCTAGAAATGATTAAGCTTAGTGAGGAGGGCATGGTGAAAGCCAAGATAGGTCAAAAGCTAGGCCTCTTGTGCCCAACAGTTAGCCAAGCTGTGATTGCAAAGGAAAGCTATCGAAGAAAATTATAAGTGCTATACAATGGACACACAAATGATAAGAAAACAGCCTTATTAGGCGGGTGCAGCAGCTCACGCCTGTAATCCCAGCACTTTGGGAGGCAAAGTCAGGTGGATCACCTGAGGTCAGGAGTTCGAGACCAGCCTAGTCAACATCATGAAACTCCATCTCTACGAAAAATACAAAATTAGCCGAGTGAGGTGGTGTGCACCTGTAACTCCAGCTACTCAGGTGGCTGAGGCAAGAGAATCGCTTGAACCCAGGAGGCGGTGATTGCAAGATTGCAGTGAGCCAAAATCAAGCCATTGCACTCTAACCTGGGAGATAAGAGTGAAACTCCGTCTCAAAAAAAAAAGAAAGAAAAAAGAAAACAGTTTATTGCTGATGTGGAGACAGTCTGTCGGAATGTCTGGATAGATAATCAAACCAGCCCTAACATTCCCTTAAGCCAGAGCCTAATGTAGAGCAACCCCCTGATACTCTTCAATTCTGTGAAGGCTGAGGGAGGCAAGGAAGCTACAGAATAAAAGTGTGATGCTCGCCAAGGTTGGTTCATGAAGTTTCAGGAAATAAGTCATCTCCGTAACATAAAAGTGCAAGGTGAAGCAGTAGGCGCTAATGTGGAACTGCAGTAAGTTATCCGGAAGAGCTAGCGAAGATTATGTATGCAGGTGACTACACTACACAGATGATCAGCCTTATCATGGATGAAACAGCCTTATTGGAAGATGCCATTTAGGACTTTCATAACTAGCAGGAAGTCAATGTCTAGCTTCAAAGGACACGCTGATTGTTGTTAGAGGTTAGTGCAGCTGGTGACTTGAAGGTGAAGGCAATGCTCATTTACCATTCTGTAAGTCCTGGGCCCTAAAGAATTATGCTGAATCTTGGCCACGTGCAGTGGTGCACACCTGTAATCCCAGCACTTTAGGAGGCTGAGGTGGTCAGATCACCTGATGTCGGGAGTTCGAGACCAGTCTGATAAACAGGAAAAAACCCATCTCTACTAAAAACAAAAAATTAGCCAGGCATGGTGGCACATGCCTGTAGTCCCAGCTACTCAGGAGACTGAGGCAGGAGAATCATTTGAACCCGGGAGGCAGAAGTTGTGGTGAGCCGAGATCACACCATTGCACTCCAGCCTGGGCAACAGGAGCAAAACTCCATCCCCGCCCCCGCAAAAAAGTATGCTGTATCTCGTGGTGGCTCATGCCTGTAATCCCAGCTAGTCAGGAGGCCGAAGAATGAGAATCGCTTGAACCCAAGATGTGGAGGTTGCAGTGAGCTGAGATAGCACCACTGCACTCCAGCCTGGGCGAAAGAGTGAAACTGTCTTAAAAAGAAAAAATAGAATTAGGCCAGGCGCAGTGGCTCAAGCCTGTAATCCCAGCAATTTGGGAGGCCGAGGCGGGTGGATCACGAGGTCAAGAGATTGAGACCATCCTGGTCAACATGGTGAAATTCTGTCTCTACTAAAAATACAAAAAATTAGCTGGGCATGGTGACACGTGCCTGCAATCCCGGCTACTTAGGAGGCTGAGGCAGGAGAATTGCCTGAACCCAGGAGGCGGAGGTTGCGGTGAGCCGAGATCGCGCCATTGCACTCCAGCCTGGGTAACAAGAGCGAAACTCCATCTCAAAAAAAAAAAAAGAAAAAACAGAATTATGCTGAACTTACTCTGCCTGTGCTCTATACATGGAACAACAAAGCCTGGATGACAGCACATCTGTTTACAGTATGGTTTACTGAATAAGCCCACTGTTGAGACTCACTATTCAAAGAAAAAAGAAGACCACTTCCAAAATATTCTTGCTCATTGACAATGTACTTGATCACCCAAGAGCTCTGACAAAGGTGTACAATGTCCTGCTAACACAATGTCCATTCTGTAGTCCATGGATCAAGGAGTAATTTTCAAGTCTGATTATTTAAGAAATACATTTCGCTGGATGCAGTGGCTCACACCTGTAAACCTAGCACTTTGGGAGGCCGAGGCAGGCGGATCACGAGGTCAGGGGTTTGAGACTAGCCTGACCAACGTGGTAAAACCCCGTCTCTACTTAAAAATACAAAAATTAGCCAGGTATGGTGGTTCTTTTTTACCAGGAAAAAGAAAAGAAACCCCATCACTACTAAAAATACAAAAAAAAATTGGGCATGGTAGTAGACGCCTGTAATCCCAGCTACCTGGGAGGCTGAGGCAGGAGAATTGCTTGAACCCAGTAGGCAGAGGTTGCAGTGAGCAGAGAGTGCGCCACTGCACTCCAGCCTGGGTGACAGAGCAAGACTCTGTCTCAAAAAACAAAAAAAAAAGAAATACATTTCATAAGGCTATAGCTGCCACAGGTAATAATTCCTTTGATGAATCTGGTCAAAGTTACTGAAAACCTTCCACAAAGGATTCTAGATAACCGTAAGCCGGATGTGGTGGTTCACGCCTATAATCCCAACACTTTGCAAGGCCGAGGCAGGTGGACCACCTGAGGTCAGGAGTTCAAGACTAGCCTGGCCAACATGATGAAACCCCATCTCACAGCTCCCGAAGAACAGGGCCTGTGAGTCCTGCTCAGTGCCGTCCAGCCTGTGCCTGGCACACAGCAGCACTCAACAGGCACATGGCAGATTCATGAGGAGACTGCTGTCAGAGCCTCCTGTGTCTCCAGCTCTGTACAGTGGAACAAAGGTTTATTTGTCGTGGTGTTTTTCACATCAGTTACATTGACCATCCATTCATAGCAGAACATACACAGTGGTGAAATTAAGATGTGTTGGGATATTCATTAGTGTCCTATAGGCAGAAAATAAATGTATATTTACCAGAAAAAAGAAAAGAAACCCCATCACTACTAAAAATACAAAAAAAAATTGGGCATGGTAGTAGACGCCTGTAATCCCAGCTACTCGGAAAGCTGAGGCAGGAGAATCGTTTGAACCTGGGAGGCGGAGGTTGCAGTGAGCCAAGATCATGCCATTGCACTCCAGTCTGGACAACAAGAGTAAAATTCCTCATCTCAAAAAATAAAAATAAAAAGAACATTCATGACTCATGGGTGAAGTCAAAATATCAACATTAAAGGGAGTTTGGAAGAAGCTGGTTACAACCCTCATGGATGACTGTGAGGGGTTCAGGACTTCAGTGGAGGAAGTAATTGCAATTTGGCAAAAACAGCAAGAGAACTAGAGTGACTGAATGGCTACAATCTCATGATATAGCTTGAACAAATGAGTTCATATGGATAAGCAAGGAACGTGGTTTCTTGAGATGAAATCATCCCTGGTGCAGATGCCATGAACACTGTTAAAATTACAACAAAGGCCGGGCACTGTGGCTCACGCTTGTAATCCCAGCACTTTGGTAGGCCAAGGCAGGCAGATCATGAGGTCAGGGGTTTGAAACCAGCCTGACCAACATGGTGAAACCCCATGTCTACTAAAAATTAAAACATTAGCAAGGTAATGGTGGTGCCCACCTATAATCCCAGCTACTTGGGAGGCTGAGGGAGGAGAACTGATTGAACCCAGGAGGTGGAGGTTGTAGTGAGCTGAGATCGTGCCACTGCACTCCAGCCTGGCAACAGAGCAAGACTCTGTCTCAAAAGATAAAATAAAATGACAACAAAGGATTTATAAGATTACAGCAGATATCAAGTAGTTGGTAAAGCAGCTGCAGGGTTTGAGAGGACTGATGTCCATTTTGAAAGAAGTCCTACTGTGGGTAAATTGCTACCATTTTCTCTCTGTAGCACGCAAGGCTACAGAGAAAACCTTCATGAAAGGAAGAGTTCCACTGAGGAGCAAACCTCATTGTCTTAATTTAAGAAATTGCCATCTACAGCCATACCACCCTGAACGCGGCTGATTTCATCTAATCTCGGAAGCTAAGCAGGGTCAGGCCTGGTTAGTACTTGGATGGGAAACCGCCTGGCAGTATCAGGTGCTGTAGGCTTTTGGCTCTTCGGCTCCCTGTCTTTTATTTATTTATTTTTAATAAATAAATAAATAAGAAAAAAAAAAAAAAAAAGAAATTGCCACAGCAACCCTAACCTTTAGCAACCACCCTGACCAGACCAGTCAATAACCATCAACATCTAAGCATGATCCTCCACCAGATCATTGGCACTTTTTAGCAATATTTTAAAATTAAGATGTATGTGTGTGTGTGTGTGTGTGTGTGTGTGTGTGTGTGTGTATATATATATGTGGTTTTGTTTCGGCTTTTTTTGAGATGGAGTCTCACTGTTGCCCAGACTGGAATGCAGTGGCATGATCTTGGCTCACCACAACCTCCACCTCCTGGGTTCAAGCAATTCTCCTGCCTCAGCCTCCAGAGTACCTGGGACTCCAGGTGCGTACCACCACATCCGGCTAATTTTTGTATTTTTAGTAGAGACAGGGTTTCACTAGTTGGCCAGGCTGGTCTCAAACTCCGGATCTCGTGATCCACCTGCCTTGGCCAGGCTTTGTTGTCCCATTTATAGAGCACAGGCAGAGTAAGTTCAGCTTTCTAAAGTGCTGGGATTACACATGTGTGCCACTGTGCCTGGCCTTATATATATATATATATTTTTTTTTAAGACAAAATGCTATTGCATACTTAATAGGCTACACTATTGTGTAAACATAACTTTTATATGCACTGGGAAACCACAAAATTTGTGTGACTCATTTTATTGCAACATTCCCCCCACTGCAGTGGTCTGCAACCGAAGTCACAATATCTTAGGTGTGCCTGTACAGGTGTGTAAAGAGTTCAACGTGATCACCACTCAAGCTAATAAAATAGGACCATGCTCCCTACAATTTGTTCTATGTGTAATGTTTCATTCTTTGGGGTTACTTACTTGTTGCTACAGTGACAAAGCAAAAACGAAAAAGGAGTCATTAGGCTCAATAAATCCAAAAAGTAACACAAGTGTTTCTAATCAGAGATGTTCATGTCCTTGGGGGAGAAAAATGGCCTTGTCAGCCTCCACTTTGAGGGCAGTGGGAAGGAATGTGAGACTCTCTGGCTAGGTTGCCATGTGTAGCTAAAACTCAGAATTAAGTCATCAGCAGCAGCTTTATTATTTTCACCATTACGGTGACTATTACACAGACTGTATTATTTACTGGCTGAGCACAGTGGCTCACGCCTGTAATCCCAGCACTTTGGGAGGCCAAGGCGGGCAGATTACAAGGTCAGGAATTCAAGACCAGCCTGGCCAATATGGTGAAAACCTGTCTCTACTAAAAATACAAAAATTAGCCAGACTGTAGTCCCAGCTACTGGGGAGGCTGAGGAAGAATTGCTTGAACCTGGGAGGCGGAGTTTACAGTAAGCCAAGATCATGCCATTGCACTCCAGCCTGGGCAACAGAGCAAGATTCGGTCTCAAAAAAAAAAAAAAAGAATTTGCATGAATAAAACCCAGAGATGACCCCAAATCTTGATGCATTCCTTCTCTAACCATTTCACAAGCACCTATTATATGCTGGGACCGAGGATATAGCACCAAAGAGGCAGCTGTCTGCCCTCATGTAGCTTATATTCCAGGTAGATGAGACAGACAAGAAATGAGCAAACAAGTAGTTTCAGGTTATAATCAGTGTTACCTAGAAAATAGAACAGCACGACGGAGGGCGTGTTTTTTGCATCCTATGCTGGCCTCAGACTCTAACCATTAGGATGAGTCTCAACAACATGCAAGTTAAAACGTAAAGACCCGGCTTGTAATTCCAGTGCTTTGGGGGTGGGAGTGGAATGAGCTGGAGCTGGGTTGTGGGGGGCGGGTGGGGTTTGGAGGGCTTGAGCCCAGGAGTTCCAGACTAGCCTGGGTGTCAGAGTGAGACCCTGTATCTACAAAATAAAATTAGCCCGGCATGGTAGGGCACACCTGTGGCCCCAGTTACTCTGGAGGCTAAGGCAGGAGAAACGCTTGAGCCCAGGAGACAGAGGCTGCAGTGGGCTGAGATGGCGCCACTGACCTCCAGTCTGGACTACAGAGCGAGACTCCCATTTCTAAAACAAAATAAAAATAAAAAGAAGACAGAACAAGGCAAACTAAATAAACGGTCCCTTAAAGTCATCCGCCACATAATAAAGAGCCTAGGAAACTTTTTCTACTACGGAGGCAGGGGAGGAGAGTGGGGAGGAAAATGGGAGAGGGGAAGGAGGAAGGAAAGGCAGAGAGAAAGACAAGCAGGCCACGACTATAAGAAAGAAGGCTAGAGGAAAAGGGAAGAGGATGTGAATGGAGGAGGTAGGCCGCCTGCTCCGGGAAACTGCATTCTGGAACTCGTTCCCAACCCCAGTTCGGAGGGAGGAGAAAGGGGCTTGCCCGCCACCTCCAGGTTGTCCCGAGGGGCTCGCTCTGCAAAGCCCGGAGCCCGGGCACCCCTCTCCGCGAGAGAGGGAAGGCTGGGGCCCAGGGGCGGGGACTGGGGCAGGGACAGCCCGGCCTGGGGCTCCCAGTTCGCTCAAGACCGGGAGAACCCTGCAAACCTAGCTGGGCGGCGGGGCTGGAAACCAGCACTGCGACCCCTCCGGCTCCTCCGGCAGCTGCCCGGGGCCCGGCTCCACCTTCGCCGTTCCGGGAAAAGCTTTTCCGGGAAAAGCAGCCACAGATCCCAGCCCCGCAGGAGGGGCGGCGCTCGGGGAGGGGCGCAGGACACCTCGGAGCCTCGCGCAGGCGGTGCTGATCCCAAGCCCGCCTCCCCCGAGCCCCACGGGCCCGCCTCCCCCGAGCCCCACAGGCCCGCCTCCCCCGAACCCCTGGCCAACCGGCGCGCGGAGCCGCAGCCCACCTCCTTCTCCTCCTCCTCGCCCCATCCCCTGGCTTCCGCCCCAGCCACGCCGCCCCTCTACGGTATGGGTCGCGCCCGCGCGGTTGCATCAGAGCTGGCGGCCGGTGGCCCACGTGGAGCCGGGCGTGCGATCCGTGCCGCTCGGTACCCATCGGGGACGCCCACGCCCACCTGCATTCCGGGCCTAGCCGGGTCCTGGACCCCCAGTTCTGCGCCAGCGTGCCCGGCCGCAGTCCCCGAGCCCGCGCTTCCCGACACACAGCCCAGAGCCCCTAACGAGTTGGCACTAAGCACTCGCAGCCCGGCACTCTGTTCCCCACCGCGGCTCCGGGCGCCCCGCCCCTGGGCCGGGGCCGCAGCAGCTTAAGACCAGGGCGGGCCGGACCCGACACTCACCTGACGATCGAGTCTCGCATCGCGGGCGTCCGGCCGCCTGGGCTGCAGCTGCTCGGGGCCTGGCCATTCTGCAGCCGCCGCTGCCCGAGCAGGCCCTCCCCGCCACCGCTGCCCCCTCCGCCGCCGCCGCTGCTGGCGCGACAGGGCACACGGAGGCGGCGTAGCGGGCCCGGAGGCTGCAGCGGGTGGCGGAGCTGGCACAAGACGGGCAGCAGGCGCTTGCCCATGGCGCGGGGCGGTGGGTCCTCCTGGGATACGGAGCTGCTGCTGGCGACGTCGGCTGGGCGCGTGCCAGGCGAGCCGGCGGGCGGCGGGAAGGACCTGGCGCTTCCTCCTTGCCCGCAGGGGCCCCTAGGGGGCACTGCACCCGGCTGCGGTGACGTACGGAGGGCGGGGGCCTGCGGGACGCCGGGCGGCTCGGAGGAGCGGCTGGGATGTCACTGGCCGGCTTCGGACACTTTCGTTTGTTCAGCTGTACCAGACAGAGGGTGGGGCGCGGGGTGGGGCTCAGACCTTGCCCTGAGACTCTGCCTCCCCCGCTTCGTCCTTTAAGGTGACCCTTGGTACTCAGGGCGCCAAGTTTAGACAGGAGGGCTTAGCTTTGCTGTGCCGGAGATGGCCTGAGGGTAAGAGGCTTTGTAACTTTAGGCAGGGCGCCTAATCTCCCTGCGCCTGCGCGCCTTCGTCAGTACAACAGAGAGAACAACACTCTTCTTAAAATCTTAAAAGAATTTTATATTCCTGATTGGTTCCAGGGACCCCTCCAGAGGACCCACATCCAGAGATGCCCAAGTCCTTGGTTAAAAAAAAAAAGTATTGCCGGCTGGGCGTGGTGGCTCATGACTGTAATCCAAGCACTTCGGAGGCCAAGGCGGGCGGATCATCTGAGGTCGGGAATTCAAGAAAAAAAAAAGTATTTACATGCCGGAGGTGGTGGCTCACGCCTCTAATCCCAGCACTTTGGGAGGCTGAGGCGGTTGGATCACCTGAAGTCAGGAATTCAAGGCCAGCCTGGCCAACATGGTGAAACCCCGTCTCTACTAAAAATACAAAAATTAGCTGGGCGTGGTGGTGCACACCTGTATTCCTAGCTACTTGAGAGGTGGAGGCAGGAGAATTGCTTGAACCTGGGAGGGAGAGGCTGCAGTGAGCTGAGATCTTGCCACTTCACTCCAGCCTGGGCAAGAGAGCGAGACTCTGTCTCAAAAAACAAACAAAAAGAAAGTAGGGCCTTTTGTTGTTGTTATATTTGTACAACTATTATTATGACAGCATTGTTTGCAATAGCAAAAAGGTAGAAGCAAGTCAAGTGTTCATCAGTGGGTGAATGGGTAAATAAAATGGTATATATAGACAAGAGAATATTACTCAGCCTTAAAAAGGAAGGAAATTCTGACACATGCTGCAATATGAATAAAGTTTGAGACACAAAAAGACAAATTCTGTGTGATTCCATTGATGCGAGGTTCCTAGAGCAGTCAATGTCCTAGGGACAGAAAGAGGAATGGGGATAGGAGGGAGCAGGAAGTAGCTGTTTAATGGATACAGAGTTTTTGTTTTGATAGATGAAAGAGTTCTGGAGCTGGATGGTGGTGATGATTGCACAATATGAATGTATTTAATGTCACCTTAATGTCAGTGAACTATACATATATATATTTTTTATCCTCGGCCCCAGCATATAATAGGTGCTTGTGAAATGGTTAGAGAAGGAATGCATCAAGATTTGGGGTCATCTCTGGGTTTTATTCATGCAAATTCTTTTTTTTTTTTTTTTGAGACGAATCTTGCTCTGTTGCCCAGGCTGGATGGAGTGCAATGGCATGATCTCGGCTTACTGTAACCTCCACCTCCCAGGTTCAAGCAGTTCTCCTGCCTCAGCCTCCCCAGTAGCTGGGACTAGAGTTTGGCTAATTTTTATATTTTTAGTAGAGACAGGGTTTCACCATATTGGCCAGGCTGGTCTTGAATTCCTGACCTTGTAATCTGCCCGCCTTGGCCTCCCAAAGTGCTGGGATTACAGGCGTGAGCCACTGTGCTCAGCCAGTAATAATACAGTCTGTGTAATAGTCACCGTAATGGTGAAAATAATAAAGCTTGCCTTCACGGGAACGGGCCCCTTGCTGTGCACTGTCCACCTCCTGGCCTAGCTGACCTAATGCAGGTGGACCCCTTGTTTTATTGCTCACGACCCTATCACTATCCTTATGATTGCACTCATTGACCTGCCCCCTAACCTATACACAATAAATACTCACACTTCTGGACATTCAGGACCTCGCCTGACTCCACTAATAGGTGGCATGGCCCCCCGAGCCCAGGTGCATTTTCCTTGTACTTCTGTGTCCTGTCTCTTTGTTTCTCAGATCCTACGCCTCAGCACAGCATAAGGCACACCCCACGACCCTGTGGGGCCATCAGCCCTGCACACAGCACTCCAGCCTGGGTAAGAGTGAGACTCCATTAAAAAAAAACAAAAACAAAAACAAAAGATGGTAAATTGTATGTGCATTTTACCACCATCTTAAGGGGAACTCCATGTTTGGATTCCCTTCCATGAACACTCTCGTGCTCATGGAAGCTGTTTTTCTCTCTCCTGGATTTTCCCTCCGGAGTCCCCTTCCACGAACACTCCCTTCATGGAAGCCTGTCTTCCCCTCCTAAACTCCGTCTCTCTCTATTCCCTTCCACTCAGCGTGGAAGCTGCTTTCCTCTCCTGGATTCCATCTTTCTGGATTTTCTCTCAGTGTGAGTTAGCTGTTTATTTCTCTCTCCTTCTCCTGTTTCTCTCTCTCAAAAAAAAAAAAAAAAAAAAAAAAAATCAAGAAGGAGGTGGAGAAACATCTCCAATTGGTGATCTAAGTTTGCTAGAGTCAATTTCTATTGTTTACAACAAACCACTCTGTTGTTTTGTACAGCGGTTAAAGTGAATGCAGGTGAAGGTCACTGGCCATGAGCAAGTCAAGGAAATAAGGGGCTGGATGTTGGGCAGGTCATCCAACAAAATATCCATCAAGTAGAGATTTTCTAGATATTTTGAGGATGGTAGTCATATATAAAGGTAAAGAGTATAGGATGATAAAAAGACTGACTCTGCTGGGCATGGTGGCTCACGCCTGTAATCCAAGCACTTTGGAGGCCAAGGCAGGCAGATCACCTGAGGTCGGGAGTTCAAGACCAGCCTCACCAACATGGTAAAACACCATCTTTAAAAAATAAAAATTAACGGCCGGGCGCGGTGGCTCAAGCCTGTAATCCCAGCACTTTGGGAGGCCGAGGCAGGTGGATCACGAGGTCAAGAGATCGAGACCATCCTGGTCAACATGGTGAAACCCCGTCTCTACTAAAAATACAAAAAATTAGCTGGGCATGGTGGCGCATGCCTGTAATCTCAGCTACTCCGGAGGCTGAGGCGGGAGAATTGCCTGAACCCAGGAGGCGGAGGTTGCGGTGAGCCGAGATCACGCCATTGCACTCCAGCCTGGGTAACAAGAGCGAAACTCCGTCTCAAAAAAAAAAAAAAAATTAAAATTAAAAAATAAATTAAAAAAAAAAGACCAACTCTAAGCTGCCGGCTAACACCTTGACTAAATGAGGCCAATTGGGAAGAAGGTCAATGGATGATAGCAGTCAGGTGACCCAAAGATTTGCATTCCAGGTCAGGAATGCAAATGGTGGTTCACGCCTGTAATCCCAGCTCTTTGGGAGGCCGAGGCGGGTGGATCATCTGAGGTCAGAAGTTTGAAACCAGTCTGAACAACATGGTGAAACCCTGTCTCTATTAAAAAGACAAAAATTAGCTGGCCATCATGCCATCTGCCTGTAAACCCAGCTACTCAGGAGACTGAGGCAGGAGAATCGCTTGAACCTGGGAGACAGAGGTTGCAGAGAGCCAAGATCTCGCCATTGCACTCCAGCCTGGGCAACACGAGCAATATTCAAAAAAAAAAAAAAAAAAAAAGATTTGCATTCCAAGTAGTCACCATTCAATAGTTCATTCATTCATGAGGGCATGAATGGTCTCCAGCCACTGCATGGATCCATGAAGCACTGATTCCACCTCTTGAACTTGAGGTGTTGGATTTTGGGAGAATGAATAGCCTTCCTTAAGAGGTCCCCAAGGAGAAACATCCTTAAGGGAGAGCAAAGTGTTAGTTTTTTGTTGTTGATTTTTTTAATAGAAATGGGGTTTCACCATATTGGTTGGCCAGGCTGGTCTCTAACTCCTGACTTCAGGTGATCCACTTGCCTCGGCCTCCCAAAGTGCTGGGATTACAGGCATGAACTACCATGCCCAGCCTAGAGTTAGTTTAAGAAATAAATAAATTGGCCAGGTGTGGTGGCTCACGCCTGTAATTTCAGCGCATTGGGAGGCTGAGGCAGGCAGATCACCTGAGGTTGGGAGTTTGAGACCAGCCTGACCAACATGGAGAAACCCTGTCTCTGCTAAAAATACAAAATTAGCCAGGCATGGTGGCGCATGCCTGCAATCCCAGTTACTGGGGAGGCTGAGGCAGGAAAATCCCTTGAACCCGGGAGGCAGAGGTTGTGGTGGGCCGTGATTGCACCATTGCACTCCAGCCTGGGCAACAAGAGTGAAACTCCACCTCAAAAAAATAAAAAGAAATGAATTGTAGGAACTGGTTATTAAAATATAGGGATGTAGAGGAGTTCAATATGGAACTTAAAGTGATCTAGAGCACACAGAGAAAAGATATGGGAAGAATAGCAGCATTGAGAAGGTGAGTCAGGAGAGAGAACCCCGGGTGGGAGGCTAGCCAGGAAGAATGGTCAGAGGAGCAGCAACCCCGGGTAACAGTGTGAAACCTGGTGGTTTATGTAGCTCCAAAAATGCCAAGGAGACAGACCCAGCAAATACTGGAAGGCTACAGATGCAGACAGGTCACTTGGATAAAACAAGGGCCAATATAGTTTGCACTTCCATGGGAGTTTGTTCTGTGAAATGGTTGTATATACACAGCAACGCCCAAATGCAGAAGGAGCCTAGAAACCAAAGGAGACAGAGAAATCCAATTTGTGGGCCATGTGCAGTGGCTCCTGCCTGTAATCCCAGCACTTTGGGAGGCCAGGGCGGGAGGATCACCTGAGGTCAGGAGTTTGAGACCAGCCTGGCCAACATGGCGAAACCCTGTCTCTACTAAAAAAAAATACAAAAATTAGCCAGGTGTGGTGGCAGGTGTCTGTAATCCCAGCTACTCAGGAGGCTGAGGCAGGAGAATCGCTTGAACCCAGGAGGCTGAGGTTGCAATGAGCAGAGATCATGCTACTGCACTCCAGCCTGGGGGATAGAGTGAGATTCTGCTTCCGAAAAACAAACAAACAAAAAGAAATCCAATATGTAGGTTTTGCTTGATTTATTAGGGGAACTTACAAACAGAAACGTGGTCTTTAGAGGCTACAAGATAGGTAGATCTCTCCGCCGCAAGCCCGTAGACCCCAGACTTACATCTTGGGGAAAAATACACGTGCTCTGGAATTAATGTGAAGGTGGCTACCAGGATCACAAAGTATGATTTCCGCAACAGCATCCAGGGTTGTTCTGAAGGAAACTTACACTGAATGGGTGGTTCTACATAAAGATAATACAGAAACTCAACATTCTGGAGGCATTCCCAGACTCGAGGTTAGTCAGTGGATTGGCATTTAAAATAAAGTAACTCTTGTCCCCACCAAGAGTTCACCTCTTCAATGAAGGAAGAAGCTTTGGTCTTCCAGGAAGGACTACCTGAGCCATGAGAGGTTTGCTGGGCTTGGGGAGAAGCTCTGGTTTGATGCAGCTTTTTCCGAAGCTCCCAGGGAGTGTGACCTGGACCTGGTCTGATTGTTTAGGCTGGAAAGCATGGCTCCAGAAGGTGCAAGCCTGGTCCGTGGGAGTATGGGTAGCACACACACCAAAAATACTCAGCAAAATCCATCTTATTACAAATACCAACCAGTGTATGGTCCTGCCGATGAGGCATGCACGGAGACATTTGTTACATAAATCTTTTTTTTTTTTTTTTGAGACGGAGTTTTGCTGTTGTCACCCAGACTGTAGTGTAATGGCACAATCTCGGCTCACTGCAACCTCCGCCTTCTGTATTCAAGCAACTCTCCTGACTCAGCCTTCCGAGTAGCTGGGACTACAGGTGTGCACCACCATGCCCAGCTAATTTTTGTATTTTTAGTAGAGACGGGGTTTCACCTTGTTGACCAGGATGGTCTCGATCTCTTGACCTTGTGATCCACCCGCCTTGGCCTTCCAAAGTGCTGGGATTATAGGCGTGAGCCACCACGCCCGGCTGATAAATCTTTTTTTTTTTGTGTGTGACAAAGTTTCACTCTTGTTGCCCAGGCTGGAGTGCAGTGGCATGATCTCAGCTCACCGCAACCTCTGCCTCCCAGGTTCAAGCGATTCTCCTGCCTCAGCCTCCCTAGCAGCTGGTAGGGATTACAGACATGCACCACAATACCTGGCTAATTTTGTATTTTCAGTAAAGGTGGGGTTTCTCCATGTCGGTCAGGCTGGTCTTGAACTTCTGACCTCAGGTGATCCGCCCACCCTGAGTGCTGGGATTACAGGCATGAGCCACCTCACCGGGCTATATAAATCTTTAACTGCAGCTAAATTTATTCTCTTAGAATAAATTCCCAGAGGTCTAATTACTGGCTCAAAGAGGATGAATTTTTAATGTCATTTGATTCATATTACTAAATTCATTTATGATATTTTATACCAATGTATATTCTCATTCAATTGGGATTAACAGTCTTTCTCCATCCTTAATCATATTAGGTAAAAAAAAATTTTTTAATTCGTATGTCACAAAATTAGCATTGAGACCATTCTTTACAGGTCTGATTTTGTATTTCTTCATGTCTTGTATTTTTCCCTTACTCCTGACTATCAATTCAAGGACATTTATAGAGCATACAGCCTTGGAAGATAAAACAGTGTCTCCCCTCAGGGCAGAAGGCAGATTTGTTAGATAATGTCTTCTTCCAGGGGCAAAGATTAGGGAGATTTGCTTCTCTTTTTCTTCTTTTTTTGAGACAGAGTCTCGCTCTGTGGTGCAGGCTGGAGTGCAGTGACGCAATCTCTGCTCACTGCAACCTTGGCCTCCGAGGTTCAAGCAATTCTCTTGCCACAGCCTCTAAGTAGCTGGAATTACAGGCACATAACACTGTGCCCAGCTAATTTTTTGTGTTTTTAGTTGAGACAGGTTTTCACCATGTTAGCCAGGGTGGTCTCAATCTCCTGACCTTGTATCTGCCTGCCTTGGCCTCCCAAAGTGCTGGGATTACAGGTGTGAGCCACCATGCTGGCCACTAGTAGCTTCTTTAAGACTGGGGATTTCTGAGCTCGGGGTCTTCTGCTGTGGAATGAACCACTGTGTGTACAACAATCCCCTGGGTTGCTCTAAGACTAGAGGAGTGAGGGGAAGCAATGCAAATAAAAAGCTCCTGCTGCTGGCTGTGCTGTAATCCTGTCCTTTGTCTCTTACCCAGGAGTCTTGTGTCTTCTGCCAGTGTTCCTGAAACTAAGGCAAGCGACCTTGTTAGCTTGCAAGCTGGGTAAAATATCACAGTTCTTGGCAATCATTTCTGAGCTGGGTTTTGAGGACTCAGCAGGTTTCCCTTTGGGTAGTAAGGGAAGGGTATTGCAGGCAAAGGGAGCAGCACGATAAAAACCCTAGGAGGAAATCTAGGCAAAACTATCCAGGACATAGGAGTAGGCAAGGACTTCATGAACAAAACACCAAAAGCATTGGCAACAAAAGCCAAAATAGACAAATGGGACCTAATCAAACTCCACAGCTTCTGCACGGCAAAAGAAACAGTCACTAGAGTGGATCGGCAACCAACAGAATGGGAAAAAATTTTTGCAGTTTACCCATCTGACAAAGGGCTGATATCCAGAATTTACAAAGAACTCAAACGGATTTACAGGAAAAAAACAAACAAGCCCATTCAAAAGTGGGCAAAGGATATGAACCGACACTTTACGAAAGAAGATATATATGAGGCCAACAATCATATGAAAAAATGCTCATCGTCACTGGTCATCAGAGAGATGCAAATCAAAACCACATTGAGATACCATCTCATGCCAGTTAGAATGGCGATCATTAAAAAATCTGGAGACAACAGATGCTGGAGAGGATGTGGAGAAATAGGAACACTTTTACACTGTTGGTGGGAGTGTAAATTAGTCCAACCATTGTGGAAGACAGTGTGGCGATTCCTCAAGGCCTTAGAAATAGAAATTCCATTTGACCCAGCAATCCCATTACTGGGTATATACCCAAAGGACTATAAATCATTCTACTATAAGGACACATGCACACGAATGTTCATTGCAGCACTGTTTACAATAGCAAAGACCTGGAATCAACCCAAATGCCCATTGATGATAGACTGGATTGGGAAAATGTGGCACATATACACCATGGAATATTATGCAGCAATCAGAAATGATGAGTTCGTATCGTTTGTAGGGACATGGATGAATCTGGAGAACATCATTCTCAGCAAACTGACACAAGAACAGAAAATGAAACACTGCATATTCTCACTCATAGGCGGGTGATGAAAAATGAGAACACATGGACACAGAAAGGGGAGTACTAAACACTGGGGTCTATTGGGGGGAAAAGGGGAGGGCCAGTGGGAGGGGGAGGTGGGGAGGGATAGCCTGGGGAGAAACGCCAAATGTGGGTGAAGGGGTGAAAGCAAACAGAACACACTGCCATGTGTGTACCTATGCAACTGTATTGCATGCTCTGCACATGTACCCCAAAACCTAAAATACAATAAAAAAATAAGGAAAAAGAAAAAAAAAAAAAGCTCCTATTAACATAAAGGCAGAGACAGATTGTGGAGGTCTTTGTGGAGGATTTTTGCTTTTCATTTAAGATGAAGTCTCGGCTGGGCGCGGTGGCTCACGCCTATAATCCCAGCACTTTGGGAGCCGAGGCAGGTGGATCACAAGGTCAAGAGATGGAGACCATCCTGGTCAACAAGGTGAAACCCCGTCTCTACTAAAAATACAAAAATTAGCTGGGCATGGTGGTGTGCGCCTGTAGTCCCAGCTACTTGGGAAGCTGAGGCAGGAGACTTGCTTGAACGCAGGAGGTGGAGGCTGCGGTGAGCTGAGATCGTGCCATTGCACTCCAGTCTGGGTAACAACAGTGAAACTCCGCCTCAAAAAAAAAAAAAAGATTAAGTCTCACTTTGTTGCCCAATTGGAGTGCACTGGTGTGGTCTCGGCTCACTGCAACCTCCACCTCCTGGGTTCAAGAGATTCTCCTGCCTCAGCCTCCTGAGTAGCTCGGATTACAGACATGCACCACCAAGACTGGCTATTTTTTGTATTTTTAGTAGAGATGGGTTTTCACCATGTTGGCCAGGCTGGTCTCAAACTCCTGACCTCAAGTGATCTTCCTGCCTCTGTCCCATAATGTGCTGGGATTACAGGTGCAAGCCACAGTGCCTGACCCTGGAGGATTTTATTCTGTGTTAAAAACACAGAATAAAAGACAGGAAGTAGGGAAGACAGTGGCAAGATAACCAGTTAGAATGCTGTTACGGTAGTCCAGGAAAAAGACTGCAAACTAGAGGAGGAGCTTCTTAGGAATAAAATAGTCCTACATGGGGGAAAATGTCATCAGTTTTGGGTAACTCAGGAAGAGATGTCCTGCAGGAAAAAATCTTCAATCCTCCTGGCCCTCAAGAGGGGAGTTTGAGCCCAGAGATGGTGCTTTAAAAAAGAGTCAATACACCAGTGAATTCAGGTGAGTTCATAAAATTAAAGGAGAACAGAGTGTAGACGATTTGGTATCACAAACCTGAAGCCTCTGGAGGCTTCTAGAGGACAGGCAGATAATATAGTATTAACTAGTGAAGTGGACCAGGTGTAAAACTTCCCCCAAAGCAGCAATATGTTCTACAGACTTTTGTGACAAAAGTTTATTTTACCTCAAGAGGAGAGATTTCTTATTTTCTGCCTAAAGCATCTGTATTCATGTGTACCATGGATGCCTTAAATTTGCTGACCAAGTCCATAATGAAGCACCAAGGAACCATTTCCCCCAAAGGTCAAAGCAAGTGTCTACCTTTTAGGGTGACTTTCACCTTTTTTTTTTTTGAGATGGAGTTTCACTCTTGTTTCCCAGGCTGGAATGTAATAGCACAATCTCGGCTCACTGCAACCTCCACCTCCTGGGTTCCAGCGATTCTGCTGCCTCAGCCTCCCAAGTAGCTGGAACTACGGGCACCCACTGCCACACCTGGCTAATTTTTGTATTTTTAGTAGAGACGGGGTTTTGCCATGTTGGCCAGGCTGGTCTTGAATTGCGGACCTCAAGTGATCTGCCCGCCTTGGCCTCCCAGAGTGCTGGGATTACAGGCATGAGCTACCGTGCCCAGCCGTCTTTCACTTTAGATCCCCTCTTTAGATCTCACAGCATTGATCTCACCAGAATCCAGGTCCAAATGGACCATATCTTTTTTTTAAGAGGTGAAAATTTGGATTTTATGATTAACCCTTTTAAAAATTCTGCAAGCCTAGGGCTGGGTGTGGTGGCTTATGCCTATAATCCCAGCACTTTGGGAGGCTGAGGGGAGGGATCACTTGAGCCCAGGAGTTCCAAGACCAGCCTGGGCAACATAGTGAAACTCTGTTTCTACTAAAAATACCAAAATTAGCCAGGTGTGGTGGCATGTGCCTGTAGTCCCAGCTACTTGGGAAGCTGAGGCAGGAGAATTGCTTGAGCCCAGAAGGTGAAGGCTGCAGTGAGCTAAGATCACACCACTGCACTCCAGCTTGGGCAACAGAGTGAGACTCTGTCTCCAATCAATCAATCAGCCAATAAATAAATAAATAAATTTGCACAAGCCAGATTCAGTCCCTGGGCCAGCAGTTTGCAGCCTCTGATTTAACTGTGGTCAAGTAGAAGGGATCTGCTTACCCCATGGTCTTGATGGTTCCATAAGAACGATGTGGAGAGGCATATATTGCTGTGTAAACAGGTGGGCAAACTGAGGGCTTGTATTTGCCCCTTAGAGCAGATGATTTCATCACCAGCCAAGCCCTGTGGTTTTACACTGAGATGAATAGACATGGTTTTGGAACTAATGAGGTGGAACTGCCTGCTTGTCTTTCTTTCCTATCATATGATTCATGTGAATAAACCATTGTCAGGAAAATAAAACTTTTTTTCTTTTTTATTTGTTTTGAGATGGAGTTTCACTCTTGTTGCCCAGGCTGGAGAGCAATGGCTCGATTTCAGCTCACTGTAATCTCCACCTCCCAGGTTCAAGTGATTCTCCATCCTCAGCTTTCCAAGTAGCTGAGACTATAGGTGCCTGGCACCACGTCTACCTAATTTTATATTCTTACTAGAGAAGGGGTTTCTCCATGTTGGTCAGGCTGGTCTCTAATTCCCAACCTTAGGTGATCCACCTGCCTCTGAAAGTGCTGGGATTACAGGCATGAGCCACTGCGCCCTGTTGGGTACCAGCTGCAGACCCGGACGTGGGTGCCCTTAGTCCCAGCAGTAACGCGGGATTAAGAAAAGGAAATAAAGACAGAGACACAAGAGTAGAAGTTACAGCATGGATCCAGGGGACCAATGCAAGCGTGGGAACCAGGTTGGCTCAGAGCTCTGGGCTCCAAACACTTTTATTATGTGCTTTATCTCATTGATCTTACAGGTGTGGAAGGGGAGAGTGAAGGGGTAGGAAATAAAGCTGGAGGGAGAGCACTTGAGATCCTTCTGAGACATGCTAAACTAGTACTCTGAGTTTATCACTGATTGTCATCAGGGTGCTGCTGTATCAGAAGTATTGCAGATGAGGAGCTACCGGGTCTGACCACACCCAATGCATCCAGGGGCTTTTATCTCCCAAGCATTGAGGACATAGAGCAATTAAATTAACTCCATTTTTCAAGAACCAAGGCAGAGCCTGAGGCATTCCGTGATGATCTCTGCCCTGCAAGGCTTTTCTCCTTGCCAGTTCCCATCTGCAAAGACCCTCCTGATTCAGTGAGCAGAGGTTGCCTCCCTTCTGAGAGAGCTTTGCATAAGCCCTCTTTACGAGGCCCTCATGCAGTCTCCCTGTTGAGAAGGCATTCGTGGGGCCAGAGCAGTATTGCCTGGTCTGCAGCCACCCCTCGGGGTTCCCCGGTGTTACTGTTACTGAGCTCTCACATGGTCTTTACCTTAGGCCTCCTGATGCCGCTTGATTTCTAATTAACGGCACCCACAATATAGTTTAGTTTGGTGTATAAACTTCAGTGTACTCTGAGCCAGAAAGCTTATAATGATCTAGCTATAATTAACATAGGTCTCCCCCTGGCCATCTTGACCCACAGTGCCCAGCTAAAACTTTTTCATAGGTACATACAGTGGACTGCTCCATGGGCAGGTACCACAATTGTAAAGTGGGCAAGTTTGTTCTTTTGGCACCCAAAATCTCAGCATTCTGGACCCTTTCCTTCCACGTTACCTGACTTCAACCCCACACCTACGTGTGAGAGTGCTCTCTGCTCTCATCGCACCATCAAAAGCAGTTATCAGCTTTGTGCAGTGGCAGTATCGTAGCCAATGAGGTTTATCCGAGGTGTGATTATCGCTAATTGAAAACATTCCCCAAAACCCCGCCATGACAACTTGAAATATAGTCAGCGTTGGCAATTTTTGGCAGTCTCTACGGGAACTGAATTAAAAAAAAAAAATAACAAAAAGCAAAAGCAGTTATCAGGGCAGGCACTGGTCTAAATGGAACGTTGAGGAGCATCTGATAATCCCACCCTCCTGTGCCCATGTAGTTGCTTAGCCTAAAAGGTTACTGGAAATCTGCACACTAAATGTCTCAGGAATTCTATCAGCCACAAGATGGGAAAGGGGCAGAGTCTTTCCAATATGCCACCTCCCCTGACCTACCTAATAGGAGCACTAAGGAAAGTTGATGATACTGGATTTCTGAGGGTGCTGTGAAGTTTTTAAAGCAACTTATTTGCGTTTGCTGTTACTTCTCTCCTTTGTGTATCTGGTCTGAATATGTTTTTCACACGCTTTGGACTCAAACAAGTTTTTAACTCTGTTCAATTATCAAAATGTATGGGACACTACAAATTGTCCAGCATTGTGTAGAGCTGGGGAAGCCATTTCTACATCAATTGGTTCAATCAGACAATGGTTGCACATGCTAAATTTTAGAATATTCTTTTTTTTTTTTTTTTTTTTTTAAGATGGGGGTCTTGCTCTTGTTGCCCAGGCTGGAGTACAATGCTGTGATTTTGGCTCACTGCAACCTCCACCTCCTGGGTTCAAGTGATTCTGCTACCTCTGCCTCCCGAGTAGCTGGGATTACAGGTGCCCACCCAGCTAATTTTTGTATTTTTAGTAGAGATGGGGTTTCACCATGTTGGCCAGGCTGGTCTCAAACTCCTGACCTCAGCTGATCCACCTGCCTCAGCCTCCCAAAGTGCTGAGATTATAGGCATGAGCCACCATACTCAGCCTAGAATATTCTTTCAAAATGGAATTTTTGATCTTCTGTTAGAGCTTTCTTTTTTCTTTTTGAACATAAGAAATTTTCTAAACTTCTGTTAAAGAGCTTTCAAATATGCTAGACCAGACATTCCAAATTTTATTAATTTACAGTTAGATTGTGTAATCATATTTTACATTTATTAAGCTTTTTGATGCACCATAATTTCCACAGTATCTCTCTGTAAAACATACATACATACATAAGCATATATATGTGTGTTTATATATATGATTTTTTAAAACAAAAAACATTGAGAAAAAGGGTAGGCATGATGGCTCATTCCTGTAATCCCAGCAGTTTGGGAGGCCAAGGCAGGAGGATCACTTGAGGCCAGGAACTCAATACCAGCCTAGGTAAGTGAGACTAGGTCTCTTAAAAAAAAAACCAAACCAAACCCATGCACAACAGAAAGCTCCAGATCATAACTCTAGGACAAAGTTTAAATTAAAATAAAGACATACGGACACATAAATTAGCAAAAAAGTTGAAGTAGTTTCTTTTGTTGTAATCCCCTTCTTGGTGATACTCAGTTGGAGTGTAGTGGCTGAGTGCAGTGGCTCACGCCTGTAATCCCAGCATTTTGGGAGGCCAAAGCAGGTGGATCACTTGAGGCCAGGAGTTTGAGACCAGCCTGGTCAACATGGTAAAACCCCATCTCTACTAAAGATGCAAAAATTAGTTGGGTGTGGTAGTGCATGCCTGTAATCCCAGCTACGTGGGAGGCTGAGGTAAAAGAATTCCTTGAACTGGGAGGGAGAGATTGCAGTGAGCCAAGATAGTGCCACTACACTCCAGTCTGGCTGACAGAGTGAGACACTGGCTCAAAAAAAAAAAAAAAAAAAAAAAAAAAAATTTAGTATAGTTATCACAATCCAGATAAAGTTATATAGTATTAGAGGATGTCAAAGTTCTTGAAGCATTGTTAACATTTGCTCTTTAAAACAGAGACTGTTAAATTGTCTTTACATCAAATGAAACGAGATAAACGTTATTAAGTGTTCGTGTTCATCAGCTGTATTTATAGCTCACTATAAGCCTGCTCATTAACATTTTTCTTTAAGGACTGAATTTACGTATACCATTTACCCAGGGCATGGTTCTTCTGTCATCTGTTTGTCTAAACTGGACTTAGAGCGAACCCATCCATTTTCCACCTCAAGGTGGAACAGGAAGATAAGGCAGATCTGAGGTCTCCTCCATGTGGAGTTGGAAACTCTTCTCTCTAAAACACACTAAAAGCTGAAAGCTATTTTCTTCAGTGTGAGGCAAGTTAGGTCACCTACAGTTTCATTGTAATGAGGTAGGGCTTTTTGCTTACATTTGGAGAGAGCTGCTTTGGAAAGTGTAATTAAAAATTTTATCAGCATATTTTTGTTCCCTGTAAACTTTGTCTATCAAAGAAAATTAAGAACATGAAGTTACATTAAAAACCTTAATTTGTGCCAAAAACTTAATATTAATTTTCTTTTTTTGAGACAGAGTTTCACTGTGTTGCCCAGGTCAGAGTGCAATGATGTGATCTCAGCTCCCTGAAACCTCTGCCTCCCTAGTTCAAGTGATTCTTGTGCCTCAGCCACCTGAGTAGCTGGGATTCTAGGCATGTACCACTATGCCTATAAAAACTCTACTATAGGCATAGGGTTTTATGCCTATAAAAACCCTACTATAGTAGAGGTAGGGTTTTTAGTAGAGATAGGGTTTTACCATGTTGGCCAGGCTGGATTCAAACTCTTGGCCTCAAGGGATCCACCTACCTTGGCCTCTCAAAGTGCTGGGATTACCCAGCCACCGTGCCTGGCTTTATTAACTTTTTGGTTCAATAATAAAAGTTAAAACAATGTCTTCTGTTATTTACTGCAAATTTTTTAAAAAGGTAATTTAGCAACTGATCTAATTTAGCTGTCTATCAAGAAAACAAGAACAATCCTAGACACCAAACTCATTGTTGTTTATTTTTTGAGATGGAGTCTCACTTTGTTCCCAGGCTGGAGTGCAGTGAGATCTCAGCTCACTGCAACCTCTGCCTACCGGGTTCAAGCGATTCTCCTGCCTCAGCCTCCCAAGTAGCTGGGAGTACAGGTGCAAGCCACCACACCTGGCTAATATTTCTATTTTTAGTAGGGTTTCACCGTGTTGACCAGGATGGTCTCAATCCCTTGACCTCGTGATCCACCCGCCTCACCCTCCCAAAGTGCTGGGATTATAGGCTTGAGCCACTGCCCCTGGCTCCAAATTCACTGTTTCAAAAGTAATCTGAGGCCGGGTGCGGTGGCTCAAACCTGTAATCCCAGCACTTTGAGAGGCCGAGGAGGGCGGATCACAAGGTCAAGAGATCGAGACCATCCTGGTCAACATGGTGAAACCCCGTCTCTACTAAAAATACAAAAATTAGCTGGACATGGTGGCACGTGCCTGTAATCCCAGCTACTCAGGAGGCTGAGGCAGGAGAATTGCCTGAACCCAGGAGGTGGAGGTTGCGGTGAGCAGAGATTGCGTCATTGCACTCCAGCCTGGGTAACAAGAGTGAAATTCCGTCTCAAGAAAAAAAAAAAAAAGTAATCCAAAGATGTAGAAAATGGTCCATCCTGGGCCACTGAAACATAGTTATATTATTGTGATCCTGAACCATTTTCTGCATGGTTCACAAGAAAAAGTTATTATAGCTACATGTAGTTTGGAAACATCTTGATATTCTAGAATAAACACATCAACTCACATGACAAATTACTTTGTACTTTACAAACTTTATTAAATAATGGGCATTACTAATTTCATTATCTTATATACAGTATTTAAACTATGTTTTCCTAGATGCATTTTTCCCCCCACAAAGAATAGAGCAGATGAAAAGTAAACTTATATAAAAAAAATTGAACCTTCAGTAAAGGAAACTAATAAGAACTTGACATACTTTAAAGTACATATAACATTTCCCCGTTATGTACATCCCCACCCCACCTCTAAAAGAAACTATTTTAAACAAAAGCAATTGATAACTTTGAGGAAAAAAGTACAAACATGATTTTATATATATATATACACACAGGTCTCAAAATCTGGGTCCTGGCCAACAGAAATAATCTATAAAACTACAGATTTGTCCTAAAACCTAAAGCCATGTAGATATTTTCCACAGTAAGATACCCACTGACGTGCAGTGAGGTGTATTCGTATAGGTGACATCAAAGTCGTGCAATAAGACACTGGTGTGAAGAAGTAATTTCTGAGTCAGACAGAACGATAATATGAACGATATAGAACTGAATAATATCAACCGAAAAAGCAAAAATGCAAAACAGCTTTCCTGGGACAAGAGTCAGGTAATTTTGTTCATAGGTAATACGAATGCACTTCCACACACCTCTAAAAACATGCTTTCTTGGCCGGGCACAATGGCTCATGCCTATCATCCCAACACTTTGGGAGGCTGAGGCAGGCGGATCGCCTGAGGTCGGAGTTCGAGACCAGCCTGGGAACATGGTGAAACCCTGTCTCTACTACTAACACAAAAATTAGCCAGGTGTAGTGACCGGTAGTGGCAGTAATTCCAGCTACTCAGGAGGCTGAGGCAGGAGAATCGCTGAAATTTGGGAGGTGGAGGTTGCAGCGAGCCCAGATCACACCACTGCAACAGAATGAGACTCGGTCTCAAAACACAAAACAAAACAAACTTTCTTGTACTTTTTTAAAAAACTGTTTCATCTTGAAAACTCATATTATGTTTATTTTTATTTTTTATCTTTTCCAGATGTGGCTTCATTGATCATATTGTTTAAATAAAGACAATAAAAGAAGGAATGTTTCCAGACCAGCTATTCAATGTGGACTTTGTTTCATAAGCTTTTTTTTTTTTTTTTTTCTAAGATGGGGTTTCACCATGATGGCAGGCTGGTCTTGAACTCCTGACCTCAGGTGATCCACCCCCCTCGGCCTTCCAAAGTGCTAGGATTACAGGCGTGAGCCACCGCGCCCGGCTTGTTTCATAAGCTTTAAGAATACTTTGGAGAAGCAAGAAACTTGGGTTATTTTTTGTTATTTAAAAAGAAAATCAAATGCCTTAGATACCTATTTGTAAGATAAAAATGCTCATATATTATGTCTGACAGATAAGATAAGAGGCATAGGACTTACAAAGAGGAAAACAATTATGTCACTTACTCAATATTACTACTTACCTTTAAATGAAAAGTCCAGGCCCCTACATATATTATTGTATTTTTTTTTTTAAAGACAGGGTTTCACCATGTTGGTCAGGCTGGTCTTGAACTCCCAACCTCAGGTGATCCGCCCACCTTGGCCTCCAAAGTGCTTGGATTACAGGCGTGAGCCACTACGCCTGGCCATATTATTGTATCTTTTAAAATAGAAACTAAGAGTGTGGGGGAAAGGCCATAGAATGTACACCTGATTAAAATGAAAATACTAAGACCACCCCTTGAGAAAACATTCTTGCTGCATTAACTGCAGTCTTCAGTAAAATAGAATATTTTTATAAAGTCGCAATAAATCTGCCTTCATTTTTCTCTTTAGCTTCTTTGACTTTTTTTATTCACAATGCCTTATTTTTATTTTTCTGTAGCCTTTCATAAGGAGTTAGATTAGTATACAGTGTCACAACTAAATGTGACAAATGGTCACAACATAAAAGGTGTTATTAGCACCTACTAACCAAGTATTTCATTCTTTTATATACCTGAAGACAATGAAAACAGGCTCCCATATCATGTGTGGTTCAGGAAATAGATTCTTGCCCATTCCTGCAGCCAACGACTCCTCAGGGCCAGGATCCAGCAGGTCATTTGGCAGAATCTCAAACTCATGACATGCCTGTGAAAAACTGCTCTGGAAAGGGTAAGTTTAAAGCGCTTTGCTTATTTTAGCTCATGCTTAACTTTGTATTGATTAGAAACAGGCAAACAAAATGATCTGGCGGGATTTCAGTTTTGTTTTTTCTCTTTCAACTGTCATTTGAAGAGGTAATCAAGTGGTTCCAGGAAGTCATGCCATCTGTTTTAACAGCTAAGTCAATTTGCATTTTATTAACCTTGGTTTTCTCTAAGCCATTAAGGAAATCATTCATTTCACCCCAGAAATTATTTTATAAACACGATGAGTAGCTCATTCTCTAGGCCTTGTCCGGGAATACAGGTTAGAGGTTTTGCATACAGACAATGGGTCCTGCTATGTTTTAATTTTCAACAGTCACACAATTTCTGCATCAAAATGAAATGATAAAAGAATATAAAAATAAAATTAAAAAAAAGAAGAATACTAGCATAGAAACCCTAAAATGGGCACCTCGGGCTACACTCCAATTACATATCTCTGGCTTAAGTTATCCTAAGGTCTTGCTGCAAATATAACCAAAATGTGAGATATAAGCATAATTCTTTAAACAGCTTTCGCTGCCTTTTAAAACATGAAAAAGTCTCCTTGCTGCCTTTGAGTCATAGGATAAAACTACCCTGGCCTTCTGGATAATAGGAAAGGATTACTGGATTATTGCTTTTTTTTTTTGAGATGGGGTTTCACCGTGTTGCCCAGGCTGGTCTCGAACTGCTGAGCTCAGGCACTCCACCTGCCTCGGTCTCCCAAAGTGCTGGGATTATAGGCGTGAGCCACTGCGCCCGGCTGTTGCATTTCTTAAGATGTGAGCGCTATTGGCAGGATATGCAAAAAAATATGGCCATGATGTTAAAAGTCTAAAAAATGTTCAACTAAGACTGACTTACATGAAACATGAAGACATTCAGCATCAGAAAATACATTGTTGATGCCAACACGTGCTACAGTACAATCCTGGCTGCATCGTCAGCCATTTCAAAACATTGTGCTGTAAAAGAAAGTATATTTTACACCTCTGGTTCTTATAAAACCGTTTTAATCTGGTACACATAAAACACCTCATCAGTATCTGTAATATTTTATGAGCAAAATAAGAAAATTCAGGCAGTTATCATGAAGAACCTTAAGCAAAACTGCTCGAACTGAGACACTGAAATTTTTCCCTTAGAGACTGGACAATATTTTGTTGATTGGGAGATGGCCCCCTCCAAAGATAGTCATTCAGTTTGTCAGAATCATTATATGGTGTCAGAAATGGTGAAAGCCCAAGTTTGCTGTTAACCTGCTTTTTGGGAGTGCATGGACTATTCAAAGAATGAGATGTGTTGCTGCTGCAGGCATTACCAGAAAAGCCAGCATCCACGTACTTTGAGTCAGATTTCCTTCTACGACTGTGAGCAAGCTCCAGCTCTGACTCATCTTCTTCTGACTTGATTTCCACATAGTCATCTTCATCTCCATCAGGCTCTTTGAAATTGGAAAAATAATTTTGTGTTGCTATTTGGGCATTTAAGGGTACATTTCTATTGACCACCAAAACTTTCTGTGAGTCTTGGAGTGTGAGATCTGAGAGTTTTTCAGGGCCCTGCTGACGTGAGTCAGCAATATCCGCCAGCAAGTCCTGGTGACTCTCACACCGTGAACTTCTGTGTAAAGACAGCAGCTGCTGCTTTCCCACTTCACTAGGGTAGTTGATGGAGTCCATTGATTTGTTTATCAAGACGGAGGAAGATGACTGGGACCTGTGATAAGGCTGAGATTTAGCGCTGATCCCTTTCCGACCCAAGGAGTTGTACAGATGGCCCTGACACGCGTTCTCTTTGTTGGGCTGACTCACTACCACGCTGCATCTCTGCATGGAGTCCAGCAGAGGGTCGGAGGTTTGCAGAGAAGGCACAGAGCAAGCTGCGGACAAGTGCCTGGGAGTACTTTTTGTATTGATCTCAAACGTGGGACATCTTGATCTCAAGTCTTGCTCTGGTGGGGGACAGAAATCTGCCAGCTCTCCATTACTATAGGTTGAGTGCAGAAGCCAATCTTCACTGCCATGGTGGACCTGGGAAGGTGACACAGACCTCAGGAGGGAGGATGCTTTGGAGCTGGCCCAGCCATCCTTCTGAATTTTCAAGGGAGACTCTCTGAATACAATCTGGTCATACAGCTGAGAATACTCAGCAATCCTGGCACCTGGAAGGCAAATATTGAAACAGTAAATACACACAGGATAATTCCTATATGTGAAGATTAAAAATAAGAGTATAACATTCTACCCAACCTATTTAAACATTTTAACAGTAGACAAGACTGATGTTTAAGGATGAGTAATCACTGAAGTCTAAGCAACACAAACGAATAAAAAAAATCCATGGTTTAATATAAATAAAAATACCACCTAAAAGTTCATTTAATTTAATCGAATTCTGCATTATTGTTTCAGTAGCAGGTCTGCAAGTGTCCACTACATATAATGCAAGTTTCTAGTGTTCTTTATAAGCATGAAACAGTGTCAGTGCTGAAAACATGCATCATAAAAATAAGCAAGTCAGCACTTCAGGCTGGTCAATGAAAAATCATTCAAGCAGTCTTTAAAAACAACATAGAAGGAGTGGGTTTGGTGGCTCACGCCTGTAATCCCAGCACTATGAGAGGCCAAGACAGGTGGATCACTTGAGGTCAGGAGTTCAAGACCAGCCTGGCCAACATGGTGAAACCCCATCGCTACTAAAAATACAAAAATTTAGGCCAGGCAAGGTGGCTTATGCCTGTAATCCCAGCACTTTGGGAGGTCGAGGTGGGCAGATCACAAGGTCGGAAGTTCGAGATCAGCCTGACCAAAATGGTGAAACCTGTCTCTATTAAAAACAAACAAACAAAAAATCCAGAAAGCTTAGCCGGGTGTGGTAGCACGCATCTGCAATCCCAGCTACTGAGGAGGCTGAGGCAGGAGAAACGCTTGAACCTGGGAGGGGGAGGTTGCAGTGAGCTGAGATCCCGCCACTGCACTCCAGCCTAGGTGACAAAGCAATACTCTGTCTCCAAAAAAAAAAAAAAAAAAAAAATTAGCTGGGTGAGGTGGTGCACACCTGTAGTCCCAGCTACTGGGGAGGCTGAGGCAAGAGAATCGCTTGAATCCAGGAGGCAGAAGTTGCCGAGTGAACTGAGATTGCCCCCCCACCCCTGCACTCCAGGCTGGGAGACAGAGTGAGACTCCATTTCAAAAAACAAACAAACAAAAAAGGCAGCACTGCCACGATCCACAATGCAGTAGCTACCCCGGCTTCCCACCATTTTTCTTTGCTCTCAGACAACTGTTCCTACAGGAGTTGGCTCCTGGCTCTTCCTGCGCTTCTTGCTTCCAGGCTGCCCTCCACTGCCATTGTCTGGGGAACCAACACCTACTAAGGAAAGTCCTCCCCTCATGTGCTTCAAAAGCACTTATATTGACTAACTCACATCTCCTTTCACATCCCCAGAAGCAGAGAACTAAAGCCTATGCCGCCAAGACATTAAGAAGGAGCTGTCTGTGCATGTACTCAATAATTTAATGCTCTCTACTACTGGTTCAAGAATAGGACCTAACAGTTACTTCCACATAAGCTTTTGCTACTTAAAATTAAGCCACGAGGTCATTCTCCCCTTTGCCCTGATTCTGTGTTCAGATACTTCTAAATATTAATATATTACCACGCTATGAGTAGGAAATTCTCGGGCTGGCAATGATTTAAGATGGGAGCCCAGAGATGTCAATTTCAAAATCTCCCACCTTCCTCAATCCATGTACCCACACAAACACCCTAGAATAAACAACTCTAATCCAATCTCTTGGCTTCCCTGGGAGACACTGAAAAAGAATAATTGTCTTGAGCCACACATAAAATACACTAATAGTAGTGATAGCCGATGAGCTTTTTAAAAATCTCAAAAAAACAAAAACCAAACAAAAAAAACCTTAATTTTCTTTTTAAAATAAAATAAATACTGCCACCAACTCTCATCTTTTTTTCTTTGTAGGCCACATCTTACAGTGAGAAAAACATTACTGTTTTAAGAAAACTTACATATTCTCTGAATAGGTGATAAATAAGAAAAAAAAAGTAAAAAAAAAAAAAGTTTACAAATTTGTGTTGGGCCACATTCTAAGCTGTGCTGGGCTGCCCGAAGCCTGTGGGGCATGGGTTGGGGCATGGGTTGGATAAGCTTCCTCTAATGCATCCTGTATCTATACAGGATGTGAAGGAAATGTATTCTATATATGATAACCAGCAGGTAACACTGTTTTCTTCTTCTTTAAACTATTTACATTTTTAGTGATGCGTTATTAGTAAATTATTTCCTTAAAAAAAAATTTTTTTTTTTTTTTTGAGATGGAGTTTCGCTCTTGTTACCCAGGCTGGAGTGCAATGGCGCAATCTCGGCTCACCGCAACCTCCGCCTCCTGGGTTCAGGCAATTCTCCTGCCTCAGCCACCTGAGTAGCTGGGATTACAGGCATGCGCCACCATGCCCAGCTGATTTTTTGTATTTTTAGTAGAGACAGGGTTTCACCATGTTGACCAGGATGGTCTCGATCTCTTGACCTCGTGATCTATCTGCCTTGGCCTCCCAAAGTGCTGGGATTACGGGCGTGAGCCACCGCGCCCGGCCCCAAAAATTTTTTTAAAGATGGGGTTTCACCATGTTGGTCAGGCTGGTCTTGAACTCCCGACCTCAGGTGATCCGCCTGCCTTGGCCTCCAAAGTGCTTGGATTACAGGCATGAGCCACCACGCCCGGCCCAGAGTAAATTATTTCTTGAACTTAAACTATTAACAAATGCTCATTTAGGTGAGTTTTGCCATTTCTTTTGAGTCTATCTTCCATGAGGAGAGAAAACAACTTGTTATTGTGTGACCTTCAATTGCAACCCCAACCCATCACCCCTGTTCCCACAATCAAGGTAAACAGTCTAACTTCTCATTACAGACCTATATGCAGATTCTTTCTTTGCAAGAACAAATTCTTTGGAAGAACAGAGATTATTAGTTTTGAAATTTCTGGTTATAAAAACTTCAGAAATTATTCCTTAAAAGGCGCAGTAAAAACTCTTAATATTAATTAGGGTTTAGCAACATCGTAAGAGTGTAAAAGTCTCCATGGACACCAATGTGCCCATGGTAGCCATCCTGAAACCTACAGTATTTCATTAACTCTGAAACCCAATCAAAAGCAGCTGGACCTTTAATACAGTCATTGGTTAGCAGACCCACCTGAGAGGCAGATCCTCTGCTCAAGCATTCTCACATACACTACAGCCCTGAGCGTGATCCCACAGCTGATTCAGCAAGGCTCTGAACTTCCACAAGTTTCCAAGAAGATGACAATTTTGGAAAATGTAGCAGAACTTAAAAAAATTAATAAAACTATTCCAGTATCCAAATTCAACCATAAAGTCTTGTAAGAACAAGCAGATCTTGATTATAGCCCAGATAATCTGACATCACATATCATCCAAAATATCCATCGTATTTCCCGGGCCTTTGTCTTTCTTATTATACTCTCCTCATCCTTTGCTTAATCAAATCCCACCCATCTCAAGATGGTCCATAAGCCCTATCCTTCTTATTTGAATCCTTCTCTGATTTAGTGTGTACCTAGCTGTTGTGTGCCCACACACACACACACACACACACATGCAGACACACACAATTTATGTTGCTGCATTGCTTATTATTTTGTGTAAGTTACTTATTTTTTTTGAGATGAAGTCTCATTCTATTGCCCAGACTGGAGTATAGTGGCATAATCTCGGCTCACTGCAACCTCCACCTCGCAGGTTCAAGTGATTCTCCTGCCTCAGCCTCCCTAGTAGTTGGGACTACAAGCGTCTGCCACCACGCCTGGCTAATTTTTGTATTTATAGTAGAGACAGGATTTCACCATGTTAGCCAGACTGGTCTCGAACTCCTGACCTCAAGTGATCCACTGGCCTTGGCCTCCCAAAGGGCTGGGATTACAGGTGTGAGTCACTGTGCCCGACTATTTTATGTAAGTTACTTTATTAGTCTTTGAACTTTTCTTTTTTTTTTTTTTCTTTAGACAGGGTCTTATTCTGTTGGCCAGGCTGGAGTGGAGTGGTATAATCATAACTCACTGTAGCCTCAAACTCCTGGACTGAAAGGATCCTTCTGCCTCACCCTCCTGAGTACCTGGGACTATAGGCATGAGCCATGTGCCTGGAAATTTTTAATTTTTACATTTTTTGTAGATATAGGGTCTCACTATGTTGCCCAGGCTGGTAATAAACTCCTGAGCTCAAACGATCCTCCTGCTTTTGCCTCCCAAAGTGCTGGGATTACAGGTGTGAGCCACCTCGTCTGGCCTCTGAGCTTTTGGTCTGGGAGAACAATGCTGTACATTGTCAACTCCTCATAGAGTGCCTAGCATGGTTCTAGACTGAAACTGGTCTCAATAACTAATTCATTACTCAGATTTTTCTTTCATTCCCTCCTTTATTTTACTGATTTTTTTGAGATGGAGTGTTGCTCTGCTGCCCAAGCTGGAATGCAGTAGCACAATCTTGACTCACTGCAACTTCTGCTTCCCCAGGTTCAAGCAATTCTCCTGCCTAAGCCTCCTGAGTAGCTGGGATTACGGGTACGTGCCATCACGCCTGGCTAATTTTTGTATTTTTAGTAGAGATGGGGTTTCACCATGTTGGCCAGGCTGTTCTGGAACTCCTGACCTCAAGTGATCCGCCCATCTCAGCTTTCCAAAATGCTGGGATTATAGGTGTGAGCCACTGCACCCAGCTTCGTTTTCTTTTAAGCCTGGTATTAAAAATGAGTGTACTTTCCTGAGACCATACCATTGGGAGTGGAAAGGTGGCCTGGAAATCAGGTCATAGCAGAAAAAGGAGAAGCAAGAAGATAGCTAAAATGTTTCCCATAGATAACTCATAATGGGCACAGTTTATCTTTGGATGACAGAGTTGAGCATTTATCAATTTTGAATAAAAGGTATCTCACTAGTAGGCAATACACTTGCTGATCTAAGGGGTTTGTTTGTGTGTTTCAGCTTGACCTTCTAAGAGGGTCTATAGTTTGCGTGATGCCTATGTGAACAAGAGACAAGCTTCCAGAGTGCCAGGTGTAATTAAACAGCCAGGCTGAGAGGACATCTCTGGCCCAAAAAGCTTCGTATTAGTCAGCTGAGTTGAGGTTCCCCCATATTCTTAGTTCTAGTTTTTGTTTTGTTTTGTTTTTTTTTTGAGACAGAGTTTTGCTCTTGTTGCCCAGGCTGGAGTGCAGTGGCATGATCTCAGCTCACTGCAACCTCCACCTCCCAGGTTCAAGCCATTCTACTGCCTCAGCCTCCCAAAGAGCTTGGATTACAGGCATGCACCACCATGCCCAGCTAATTTTTTTTATTTTTAGTAGAGACAGGGTTTCTCCATGTTGGTCAGGCTGGTCTTGAACTTCTGACCTCAGGTGATCGGTTCACCTTGGCCTCCCAAAGTGCTAGGATTACAGGCGCGAGCCACCATGCCTGGCCTTAGTTTTAACAGCTTGTATAGAACATATTCATTATCATTACATGACAATTGCTAGGATGTCTCTGGTTGTTGTTTTGAGATGGAGTCTCACTCTGTCGCCCAGGCTGGAGTGCAGTGGCATGATCTTGGCTCACTGCAACCTCCACCTCCCAGGTTCAAGTGATTCTTCTTTCTCAGCCTCCTGAGTAGCTGGGATTATAGGCACATGCCACCACGCCTGGCTAATTTTTGTATTTTTAGCAGAGATGGGGTTTCATCATGTTGGCCAAGTTGGTCTCGAACTCCGGACCTCGTGATCTGCTCGCCTCAGCCTCCCAAAGTGCTGGGATTATAAGCGTGAGCCACCATGCCCAGCCCTTATTGCCTTTTCTTAAGATTCAAAAGTTGGAGTTTTTTTTTTTTTGAGATGGAGTTTCGCTGTTGTTACCCAGACTGGAGTGCAATGGCACAATCTCGGCTCACTGCAACCTCCGCCTTCTGGGTTCAAGCAATTCTCCTGCCTCAGCCTCCCGAGTAGGTGGGACTACAGGCACGTACCACCATGCCCAGCTAATTTTTTTGTATTTTTAGTAGAGACGGGGTTTCACCTTGTTGACCAGGATGGTCTCAATCTCTTGACCTCATGATCCACCTGCCTCGGCCTCCCAAAGTGCTGGGATTACAGACGTGAGCCACCACGTCCGGCCAAAAGTTGGAGTTCATATGATCCCAGATAAAAATTTAGAATAATCTTTGCCGAGGGAAATGTGGAACATACTGTTTTCTTGACAGAGGATTAAAATCAGTGTTTCTGATGGTGCTCAAGCTGTAGACAAAAATTGTGCCTTCCTTACTCCACATGGGAGGAACATTTCTTAAGCCTGTATGGAGTTTTCTCCCATGTGAAATATCACCAAATACTCAGAAACCCAAAGGCCTCCTTTGTCTCAAAGCCTATCCAGAGGGAGGTCTGATGGATCAAGATGGCCAGCATGCTATGACGGGCTCTAAGATGTGGGAGCAACTGGACCTGGTTGGGTGATTTATAGGCGGAAATTGGACCTGGGGCCTGAGGACCCCGGCTAGAGAGTTCAATAAAGATGCTCGAGAGTTTCGGCAGGTGAGTAAGATGCTCCTCCTTCCGCACAGCACCGAGAGCAAGCTCCTGGCAAAGCGGCAAGGCCCACACGGAGAAGTCTGGAGAATCGGTCCATTCGATTACGACGTCCTGTGCCCAGATAAACAAGAAAGAGAAAAGGAGTCATCATGTCAACTGCTGGAAAGCCTGTTGGGCACAGGAGGTGGTCTCCATCACCCAGCTGGAGGAGGTGTGGATATAACTCGGCAGGCCCTAGGGACGTGCCTCTGCCAGGCGGAGGGGAAGACTGCACTCTCAGAAGATGACTCTGGAGAGATTCCCTCCTCCTTGTTGGGGAGAACGTCGACAAGAGCCCACCGTGTCAAGAAAGGACCCAGATGCAAAGCTGAGAAAAGATCCTGAAGGATCCCAAGACAGCACCAGCAGGCAAAACAAAAAGGAGAGCCAACCGAAAGCAAAAAGGAAACCCGAGTGTGGAATCATTTTATACGTAAAAGGTGGGTAAAAAAGAAGACTGTTTAAGGTAGTCATAGGCCTTGATGATTCAGTATCAAAGGATGTGATTCTATCAAGATTGGAGCTTTGTATTGTAACAGATCGTCCATATTCAAAACGGCCTGGCCCAGGGCATTACTACTTTTTCAATGGCAGTCTGTGGGCATAAGCCATCATCATCCAACACTTCAGCATTACATTTTCTCTTATTCTGAGGAGCCCCAACCCAGACTTAGTCAACGCTTGCAGTTGCCAACATACAACTATTTCTAAGGCCGTATATTCCCTGCTCCACCAAAATTGTTCTCCTGCAGCTGGAACTCAGTCGCTTTCTCTGTAACAGCAAACCACCTCAGCAACACTAGCGTCGGAAAAAGGAAGCGCATCATTGCAAGGAGAAAAACACATGCATTCTAGTCTCACATGCATACAAAATCACTGTTAACCTTCATTTCATTAAGAAGAAGTAGAACTCAGAGTGTCTGAAATCCTTCAGGCATCAATTCAAGGATTTCATTTCCCTACCTGTTAAGAAACTGTACTGAAGATTAAAACTTTAGACAATTCTTAAATACTCCCAAACTTAAAAAAACAAGTTCCCTACAGATTCTTGTTGTGCAACTTGTGGATTCATTTAAGATGTGGATACCTGCTTCCTATTCTTCAGTTTCCATCAAGGTCAGTAAGTCGATTCCAAAATAGCTCAGTGTCATCAACCTGTCCCGATATGCTGAATTATCGATGAAGCTAATTATCTGAGTCTGTCTTGACACTAAGCCATCAACCATCTTTTACTTTTTTTTTTTTTTTTTTTTTTTTTTTAGCGATCCTTGGTGCTAAAAGCTTTTACTTTAATTATAGAACAGACTCTCTCATTTGATACTGAGGTGGTCCTTTGTTAGAAAATCTGGGGCAGGATTTCTTAAAATATGATGAGAAGGCCATACTGTTTGAAATGCATATTCCTAGGCCTATAGTCAGAAATCTCTCTGTGTCTGCAGGTAAAAGCTCCTCCGGCAAAAGCCACTACCCTTGGACTCTTCTTTCCATGACAATCAGGGACTTCATTCACAGCTATGCTCTTCCCTGGAGATCAGTGTCAAATTCCAGCCTTCAGAAAAGCCAGACCATGAGCATCTCATTCCCATAGTCCTGATCTTACCAATGTTACACCCAAGATTCTGGTTTGGTGCGCTCCACAAAGGAGTCTAACTAAAGCATTAAACTCAGAAGCATATATGAAAAACGAAATGAGATAGTGTAAAATGCATTATAGCAGCTCTTTTAAAAACTTGAGTAGTAGGCCACGTGTGGTGGCTCACGACTGTAATCCTAGCATTTTGGGAGGCCAAAGCAGGAGGATCACTCGAGCCCAGGAGTTTGAGAGCAACCTGGGCAACATGATGAAATCCCATCTCTACCAAAAACAAAACAAAAAAATCAGTGGGATGCGGTGGTGACGCCTATAGTCTTAGCTACTAGAGAGGCTGGCGCAGGAGGATCACCTGAGCCCAGGAGGCAGAGGCTTCATGCTACTGCACTCCTGCCTGGGTGACCAAGTTAGACCCTATCTCAAAAAAAAAAAAAAAAATCAGTAATGGAAATATGTGAGAAAACAACTGATTTATAGTGTGAGCAGCTACAGAAAGTACAATGGCTGGGGTGGTGGTTCACATCTGTAATCCCAGCACTTTGGGAGGCTGAGGCAAGAGGATTGCTTGAGCCCAGGAACTGAGACCAGCCTGACATGGTGAAACTCTTTCTCTCTTTTTTTTTTTTTAAACTTTTTTTAAGTGGACTATCTGTCAAATGAAACCTTTCTCTACAAAAAATATAAAACGTAGCTGAGTGTGGTGGGGAGTACCTCTGGTCCCAGTTACTCACGAGGCTGAGGTGGGAGGATTGCTTGAGCCTGGGGAGGTTGAGGCTGCAGTGAGCTGTGACTGTGACATTTCACTGCAGCTTGGGTGACAGTGAGGTCCTGTCTCAAAAAAAAAAAAAAAGTGTGCAGCCAGGCACGGTGGCTCATGCCTGTAATCCCAGCATTTAGGGAGGCCAAGGTGGGTGGGTCACGAGGTCAGGAGTTCAAGACCAGCCTGGCCAACATGATGAAACCCCATCTCTACTAAAAATACAAAAATTAGCCAGGTGTGGTGGTATGCACCTGTAATCCCAGCTATCAGGAGGCTGAGGCAGGAGAATCGCTTGAACCTGGGAGGCGGAGGTAGCCCAGATCATGCCATTGCACTCCAGCCTGGGTGACAGAGCAAGACTCTGTCTCAAAAAAAAAAAAGTGTGCAAAAAAATCCTCTCTTTTTGTTAGCAGGAGTAGGCATTTTTGTTGAGATCCTGACACAAGAAATGTTATTCTATATGCTTCCAAAGCTTAGAAGATCACACACACTCCTCCTCATGAGAAATTACTGATATATCAGAAAAATTGGAGATGTCACATGTTAAAACTTATTGCTTTTTTCGTACTTTAGATTATCTTAGAGAAAATTATTTCTTAAAATATTATCTCTGCAGTTACGATGTTACACACACATCACCACCCTCTGAGGCCAAATCACGCCCCAACATGCAGAATTCAGTGGAGGTGAAGTGGCCGAAGGCGGGTATGCTCTGTCTGTGGCCTTACTTTGAGATCCCAAAGCTTGAGTGTCAGTGTTCTCACAGGTGTGTCCGTTTTAAGGACATCTGAAATTGGAAAACCGCTCTCGCCTCTTACTTTGGAGAAGGAAAAAGGGCAGGGTGCACATACCAATGGCAGGCCCTCCTTGCTTCTTCTCTTCCAAGATGGCAGCCAGGTCTTTATGCACAGATTTCTGATGCTGACTGGCCAGCGGCTGCTCCAGCTCCGGACTTTTCACTTTTAAAAGCTGATTTGCCTTCTTAATCTTCTGACTGTACTGACGAGCCATCATAAACACCCTGCTTTTTGTCTTATCTATGGCCTCCATCCCCGGGTCAGGGTTTTCTGGGTCTGTTTGAGACAGGCCACTGCCGGCCAGGTCATAGGGACTGTCCATGAGGGGCATCTCACTGGCCAGAGAGATCCGGTTGAGGCTCAGAAAGGAGTCTTCTTTAGAAATCAGGTCTTCCTCAAAGGGGCAGTTGGCATGGCTGGCTCTGCCAGGCCTGCTCTTCACAGGTGTGAGGAGAGCCTGGCTCTCAGGCAGGGACAGTGTGGACACAGTGCGCCCTGCGTCCCGGCTCAGCTCAGGGCGGCCCTCTGTGTGCAGCCTGTCTGGCACATCATCCTTGCTCACAGGAAACGCTGCAAGGAGACGGTCTCTGGCCTTGTCTTCATTTTTCTTGATGTAATTTTCCAGGTCATTCCAGATTTCATCGACTTCTTCGGACAGTTTATCAGATACAGGCTTCTCAGGCATGGACAAGTTACAGCTGGGAGAGTCATAGAGGAAACTCAGATAATCATGATCGGGGGTAGCCTGGTGGTAAGGGGCTTCGTCCTCACTGAACTGGAGACTGCCTTGGGAAACAAATGGCCTCAGGCTGTCACAGCACACGAAGTCGGCCTCCAGACCCAAAAAGGTGCTCCGCTTGGCACGCTTTAGGCTGCTGGACTTAAAACCCAGTGACGGAGGATCTGGGAGTCCTATGGTATCGTAGATGTTCTCCTCAACCGCCTGGAGTTCACGCGTGCTCTGGCTGGATGCCTCTCCACCTGAAAGCGCGCCATCCTTTTGTGCGTAAAGAGAGCCGTTGCTGTGGCCAGCTTGCCTCTTTGTGAAGGCTAGCTCTGGGGTGCTCTTGGGGCGAACGGAGTCCCAGGCTGATTTGGAGGGAGTGGATTCAGCTTCCTCCCGCTTAGCAGCCATCAATTTTAAGTCCTCATAACTGATGTTATCATAGACGTGGTCTATGTCATCAATAGTCAACTCTACGGATGACCCAAAGGGAGTCATCTCCTCCTGCCCTTCTGTTTCAAGGCCGTTCTGCAGTTCCCTTGTTCTGTCCCTAGTTCTTATTTCAGGAGAGCAGGTGTTGCTCTCCCCAGCACTGCTGGCCCGCCTGACAATCCTGTGACCAGAGCTGGAGGTCTCAGTGGACTCAATCTGTCCCATATGCCAGCTACAAGGGCGACTAGAAGTGCTGTCTTCACAGAGTCTGGTAGAGTTCAGATCTGAAGAGGAAAAGGATGGCACGAACAGCTGATAATCATCCTCGTCATCCTCGTTCTCCTGTGGGGACCGTCGGCTGGGAAACAAGGCTTGCCTGATCTGGTGATCAGTCCAGATGTTTCTGATGGCTCCACCTGCTCGAAGCACGCTGATCATGGAAGAACTGCTAGGCTGACTGCTTCTCTGGGCATGAGATGGCCTTGTTGAAGTCAGCTGGGGAGATCCTTCCTCTCTAGAAACCTGAGGAAGATGGAAACATATCAGCTGAATGACAGCACCATGGAGAAGACACATAGTTCAGGAATTTCTCCTGTGTTTACACATCGCCTCTGCCAACTAGACTTTAATATTATTTTTTAAAAATTTTATTATTATTATTTATTTATTTATTTATTTATTATTATTTTTTTTGAGATGGGGTTTCACCATGTTGGTCAGACTGGTCTCAAACTCCTGACCTCAGGTAATCCACCCACCTCGGCCTCCCAAAGTGCTGGGATTACAGGCGTGAGCTACTGCGCCTGGACAACTTCAATATTCTTTTTTTTTTTTTTTTTTTCTGAGATGGGGTCTTGCTGTGTTATCCAAGCTGATCTCAAACTCCTGGACTCAAGCAATCCTTCCACCTCAGCCTCCCAAGTAGCTGGCACTACAGGTGTGAGCCACTGCACCTGGCTGGGTGTTTATTATTATTACTATTATTATTTTTGAGATGGAATTTTGCTCTGTCACCCAGGCTGGAGTGCAGTGGTGCAATCTTGGCTCACTGCAACCTCCACCTTCCAGTTTCAAGCAATTCTCCTGCTTCAGCCTCCCAAGTAGTTGGAATTACAGACACGCACCACCATACCTGGCTAATTTTTGTATTTTTTTAATTTTAAAAATTAAAAAAAAATTTTTAATGGTGCTCTATACATTCAGAGAAACTTCTCTAGTAGCAAACTACAGAAATGATCCCTGAAAGTATAGTCTTTATTTTTATATTTTTAGAGTAGAGATGGGGTTTCACCATGTTGGCCAGGCTGGTCTCGAACTCCTGACCTCAGGTGATCCACTTGCCTCAGCCTCCCAAAGTGCTGGGATTACAGGTTCGAGCCACTGCACCCGGCTGAGTGTTGATTTTAATTGACTTAAAAAGCACTTCGGATATTTTCAAAAAGGGAAGGACAGGAACTAATAGATATACATTTAGAAACTAGGCTGGATAATGTACAGTCATTCTCCAAACTTATATTCACAATCATCTTATGAATTAGGTATGATCGTACCAATTTCACAGTAAGGGAATCTAGGTTCCTAAAGGTTCAGTAACCTGCTCTACCTAGTCAGTGGTAAGGCTTGTGCTAGAACCCAGGTCTAACCCCAAACCCTTTGCCCCAAAGTAGGATATAAGCTAAATACAGAAAACTCGTAGATTCTTCAAATAAGTCTGGTGTATACTTGGCAAATATTTATGGCATAAATATATATAGATGTTAAGGGCCATGCTATCTGGTTTCTACTTGAGACTTTCTAAGGACCTTTAGAGGCAGTGCTTGTCCCTCAGGAGTTTTATCATGGTTTCTGATATACCAAAAGCCCCTGCTGCTGATGTGACTGCATACACCAAGGATTTCTCTTAAATCTGCAGATCCACCACAAACATGGCCAGCATTACCTTGGTTTATAGAATCTAGGCAAAGAGTTTTTATTGTAGGAATGTAATTGAATCCTCTGTTGAGTTAATGATATTTTTACTTCTTTCAAAATATATTTAATTAACATTTAATTGCCTATAAGGAAGTAAAATAGGAGTGATATTAATCATTTTTTAAATTTTTATTTTTTTTCTTTGAGACAGAGTCATGCTCTTTTGCCCGGGCTGTAGTGCAGCCTGGCTCACGTGGCATGATCTTGGCTCACTGCAACCTCTGCCTCCTGGGTTCAAGCAATTCTCGTGCCTCAGACTGCAGAGTAGCTGGGACTATAGGTGTCCGCCGCCACGTCTAGCTAATCTTTGTATTTTTAGTTGAGACAGGGTTTTGCTCTGTTGGCCAAGCTGGTCTTAAACTCCTGTTCTCAAGAGATCTGCCCACCTCAGCCTCCCAAAGTGCTATGCACCCGACCATATTAATGATTTCTAATCAACGAAAACAATGAGGTCTTTTATGACTTGGAACCTTTCTTGACAGAGCTCAGTGGTACAGACAGGAGTAGATTACTCTCTGATGCTAGTCTGCAGATGGAAGAATTAACTTCAAAGCTTTGAAAGCGTAAAGACCTAATTAGTACCAGGGGCATATATTCTAATAAAACACTATAGGAACCTACTGGAAATGTCAAATTAGAAAGAACTTTTCATCACATGTCAATGAAAAAGGGATATATGTTAATTGGAATATCTATTAGGGAAGGAAGAGAGGAGTAGAAAAGACAATAACATTTCATCCTAAATGTTTTTTTTTTGTGTGTGTGTGCCCTCTTTCTATGAAAACTTAAGCAACTCAATTAGTCATTTATTTCTTTTCACACAAGCACGTGCGTGCGCGCACACACACAATATTTATATCTAATAGTTTTTGTATATATGTTTTTCATATCCTTTAATACCTCTTCCTCTTCACCTTACTTATACTGCACTGGTATAATGTTTATAAAAATAGAGGCACCCAGTAACAACTTTTTATAAAGTAAAACAAGGTTAATATTAACTATGACAAAATACTTTTGTTTTTTGAGACAGAGTTTCACTCTTGTTGCCCAGGCTGGAGTACAATGGCGTGGTCTCGGCTCCCTGCAATCTCCACCTCCTGGGTTCAAGCAATCCTCCTGCCTCAGCCTCCTGAGTAGCTGGTATTACAGGCATGTGCTACTCTGCCTGGCTAATCTTTGTATTTTTAGTAGAGATGGGGTTTCACCATGTTGGCCAGGCTGGTCTTGAACTCCTGACCTCGTGATCTGCCCGCCTCGACCTCCCAAAGTGCTGGGATTACAGGTGTGAGCCACTGCACCCAGCCAACAAAACACTTTTAAAGAGTAACAAAATTATTTTGTGTTTCTCACAATAGCCAAAAGTGATCCTTCTAAGATGGTCCATCCCAGAAAATTCCCAAAGGTTTTAGAAAATTAGAAAACCTGAATTGTTAACATTGAGGTATCTTCTTAAGGTAATTACACTTGAAATGAAAATAGCAGTTTTTTGGAAGCTGTAAATTTACATCAAGTTAATCATTAGGAAAACTGAAGATGCTCTTAGATTAAAGAGGTAATCAGCCAGGCATGGTGGCTCATGTCTGTAATCCCAGCACTTTGGGAGGCAAAGGAGGGCAGATCACTTGAGTCCAGGAGCTTGAGACCAGCCTGGGCAACATGGTGAGAAACCCTGTCTCTACAAAAAATTAAAAAAAAAAAAAGTAATAATCAGGCTGGACATGGTGACAAACAACTGTAATCCCAGCACTTTGGGAGGTAAAGGTGGGAGGATCATGTAAATTAAGGAGTTAGAGATCAGCCTGGGGTAACATCGTCAGACCTTGTCTCTGCACAAAGTAAAAGAATTAGCCAGGCGTGGTGGCACATGCCTGTAGTCCCAATTACTTAGGAAGCTGAGGTGGGAGGATTCCTGAGCCTGGGAGGTTGAGGTTGCAGTGAATTGAGATCGTGCCACTGCATTCCAGCCTGGGTGACAGAGCAAGACCCTGTCTCAAAATAAATAAATGTTAAAAAAGAGAAAGAATGAGCGTATGGTTGGTCATAATATTGAAAGTAATGGTAAAAATCACAATTACTTTTGCACCAACCTAATAATTTCGATACCTCAATTTTACCAGAGCCAGGATGAACTTTTTTTTCCTGTCCTTCCACATTTTCAACATCAGAGCTATTTAACAATGACATTAGCTATCAGGTATAGAACACTGGCTTTGTGCCAGTGATTCCACTAATAAATACTTTTAAGAACATGTTGCATTTAATCTTTAGGACAGTTCTGTAAATTAGGACGCTAAGTCCTGGTAAGGTTAAGCAATCTGCCTGTAGTCATACAGTTTATAAATGGCAGAAATGGATTTGAATCCATGTCTTAATCCACAGTTCATATGTAAGCTTAACCACCTCATACACACATGTACCCAGCCTCAGAATATATATCCTGGGAGAAATATTAAGCTATTCTTAAGGAATATTTCCTGTTATAAACTACTTCTGTATTTATTTATGAGACAGAATCTCACTGTGTTGCCCAGGCTGGAGTGCAGTGGCACTATCTCAGCTCACCGCAACCTCTACTTCCTGGCTCAAGTGATCATCCAGTCTCAGCTTCCCAAGTAGCTGAGTGTGGTAGTTCAGTCAGTGTGGTGGCAAAAATATTAAGGGCAAAATATTAAAGTTATAGAAAACAGTCACAGACCTTCTTGGAAGGCCGGAAGGTTTTGTCAAAGCCTCAGGATAGAATTATGGCTGAAGGCAGCGTAATCCTCTTTGAGCTAATAGCAAAAGTAAGTAATAAAAGAAGGTAAGGGAATTTATCTAAATAGCTTGTTGACTGATGTGGTCCTAAAAACTAACCTTTAATCTTTTGAGGACCAGATGGCTCTCTCCAGGTGAGGGTGACCAGATCTATCACCTGCAAATGGTGTCTGCTTTAGGCCTTGGCACTTGGCCTTTAATCTTTACCCTCTACTGGTGTTGACTCAAAGTCTTTGTCATTTAATGAGTGTTGAATAAAGGCTGGGAAGGCCAACATGTCGGGGCTGGCAGCCGTTAACTCCTTTGGGTGAGTAGCCACAGTACCCCTAGCCTGCTCTTCCACCATACTCTGCGTCTGAGTGAATTTGTTCATCCATCGTGGGGTTGGGGTCTGCCTCTTGGACCCCGACAGCTAGGACCACTGGCACAAGCCACCACGTCTGGCTCATTTTTGTATTTTTTGTGGAGGGGGGTTTCGCCATGTTGTCCAGGCTGATCTTGAACTCCTGAGCTCAAAGTGATCTGCCCACCTCAGCCTCCCAAAGTGCTAGGATTACAGGCATGAGCCACCACGCCTGGCTGTTATAAACACTTTAACCATCAGTAAATCTGCTCTCCTTAAATTTAATATACCTTCAGCACATTACTATTAGGAGACGGAATTTTACCACGAAAAGAGCATGGTGCTTTTTTTCTTGTCTTCTGATTTTATAAGGTTTGGTTATACCCATATGGACCTGGCTTGAGCACTGCTGTAGAAAGTTTCCAAGCAGCTCCTGATTCAATCTCTAGAACTCTTTCATGGAGAGATTCCTTCTTTTAGCACTGAGAGGGGCTTGGCTTTACAATCCTACTATGGCTGCTTTTAAGAGCAGGGAGCCCTCTGCAGTGACCCCACTTATGAAATCAAAACCTTATGCTGTATTTCAGGACAATGACCCAATTAATATTAACAAATTTCAAATGTTTCCAAACAAAAATATGTGCTACCTGAAAAAAAAAAATACACACGCCTGAGCCATGACAATCAGTTAATGATAAGACTATGTTTGCCTGGGCATGGTGGCTCATGCCTGTAATCCTAGGACTTTGGGAGGCTGAGGTGGGTGGATCACCTGAGGGCAGGAGTTCGAGATTGGCCTGGCCAACTTGGTGAAACCCCCTCTCTATTAAAAATACAAAAATTAGCTGGGCATGGTGGTGACTGCCTGTAGTCCCAACTACTAGGGTCCTCAGGAGGCTGAGGCAGGAGAATTGCTTGAACCCATGAAGCAGAGGTTGCAATGAGCTGAGATTGCGCCACTGTACTCCATCCTGAGAGACAGAGCAAGACCAGTCTCAAAAGAAAAAAAAAAGATAAGACTATGTTGATTTTTATAGACATTTTCTTGGTTTTAATGGAGAGATACAGCATTTATCAACAGGGTCACTTTGGTTCTGTGCTATTCCATGGTGTAAATGGGATTGTAGGGAGAGATTTACTTTTCCTTTTTTTTCTTTGAGATGGAGTTTTGCTCTGTTGCCCAGGCTGGAGTACAGTGGTGCAATCTCAGCTCACTGCAACCTCCAACTCCCAGGTTCAAGTGATTCTCCTGCCTCAGCTTTCTGGATAGCCGATACAGATGTGCATCACCACACCCAGCTAAATTTTGTATTTTTAGTAGAGATGAGGTTTCACCATGTTGGCCAGGCTGGTCTCAAACTCCCAACCTTAGGTGATCCACCCACCTTGGACTCCCAAGGTTCTGGGATTACAGGCACGAGCCACTGTGCCTGGCCAGGAGAGATTTTCATAGCCATATTCTTCCAGATACACAACATTAAACAAGAAACCATGACCATTTCTCAAAGAATTGTTAATTAAGCCAACCGATCAGCAGCCACACTGGACAAACCACTCAGCTCAGGAGAAAATACCTGTTCTTCATAGGTAATACAGTTGGGTATAATATCTCCCGAGACAGTATACCGTTCTTATTCTCACTCGCCTAAGCTTTTGTCAGGGGAAGAACAATCACAACTTGATATGGCAAAGTCTCATTCAATCACATGTCATCACCTCTCATGTCAGCACAGAACCACATTCTTAGAAGGGGGTCTCTAGCCCTTGTGAATGAAGGCTTGTGCTTGGAGGAGGGAGTCATATCCAGGAGGCAGGGGCCTTGGTCTTACACCAGTGGAGGCAAAGGACAATGTGAGGAGGCTCATGTTAGCGCTAGGCAGATATTACACCTTCAGGTACGGTTACAGCCTCTGAGGTGGGATGTGGGGCAGAGGATGAATAAATAATCACCTTGCTTCTCAGATGTGGGTGGGGGAAGGGAAGACGTCACTAAGGATGAGTCTTCGCTTAAATCAAATGTAAATAATTCAAAATTTAAAATACCAAATTGCCAAAATGTAAAATGATTGTTGACACTTGGAATACGGGCTGGGGATCAGAGAGATGGGGAAGTGACACAGATGAAGGGTGTCTGAAATGAACATTTCCAAGTAAGAAATGTGACAGAGCTTACCTTTCGGATGTCTTGTGCTGTTTCTGAAAAACAAAAGGTTTTTTTTCAAGTTTGAGAATGAAAGTGTACTTCTTATATAAGTAAGCACTAGTATTTTATAGGACTTAGAAACTTATTACTAATAATTGAAGCCCATGTGACTTCGGGGCCCTATAGATCTAATGTTTGGAAAATAGCTGTCAGCTCTTCCAGCTGCATACCCGCTACACTATATGCATCTGAGCCTTAGGCATCTTCCTGGATCCCTGACAGCCATGAATTAACCATCTTCAAGATGCTCCAAAAGCTTCTGAACAAAAATATGTTGTTTCCTGAAGAAAAAATGCACACACTCTAGGCCATACAATCATGTCGAGATGATGCTGCTTCTGTTGATTTTTCCACATTTTATTGGTTTTAACTGAAAGATGCAGCCTTCCTGCAACTAAGGAGTGCTGCAAGTGGAATTGTGGGGAGAAACTGACATAGCCACATCCTCACAGAAGACACCCTTCTAGCTAGCCTGATTATGGGTGTCTCGTCTTTAAACACCATTACAGAAGCATATGAAGTCCTTCCCTCCCCACAGATCCCACCCCAAGGTAACAAGAGTTAACAGCTGAATGTTTATCTTTCCAGCTCCTGCACTGCCCCCTCCCACTACAATGACTGTTTTGCTTTTTTTTTTTCTTTGAGACAGAGTCTTGCTCTGTCATCCAGACTAGAGTGCAGTGGCACAATCTTGGCTTACTGCAGCCTCTGTCTCCCAGGTTCAAGCAATTCTTGTGTCTCAGCCTCCCCAGTAGCTGGGATTACAGGCATGATCAACCACGCCTGGCTAATTTTTGTACTTGTAGTCAAGATGGGGTCTTGCCATGTTGCCCAGGTTGGTCTCGAACTCCTGACCTCAAGTGATCCACCTCCCAAAGTGCTGGGATTGCAGGTGTGAGCCACCATGCCTGGCCTGTTTCACTTTTGAAATAAGAATGCAATATGTAACTATGTATATTCTGCTAAATATTTGAAGACACTTTTATGAACAGGTAGGGATCTGCTTTATTTTTGACAGCTGTAGAATATTCCATTGTGTGTAAGGATGTACTACAATTTCTTTAAATATATTTCTTACTGCATGGACATTTTTATAGAGTGTCCTATTACAAATAATGCACAGAACAAACTTGTACATAAATCTGTCCACATGTGAGTAAGTACATCTGTGCAGGTGAAACTGTTGGGTTAAGGGCAAATGTACATTTTAAATGACCATTACCAAATTTTGCCCCTGAAATGCTGCAAAAATTTACACTCCCACCAATAATTTTGGAGCGATTTTTTTTTTTTTGAGATGGAGTTTCGCTCTTGTCACCCAGGTTGGAGTGCAAGAGTGCAATCTTGGCTCACTGCAACCTCTGCCTACCAGGTTCAAATGATTCTCCTGCTTCGGCCTCCCAAGTAGCTGGGATCACAGGTGCCTGCCACCACCCCCGGCTAATTTTTGTAGTTTTAGTAGAGGTGGGGTTTCACAATGTTGGCCAGGCTGGTCTTGAACTCCTGACCTCATGTGATCTGCCCACCTCAGCCTCTCAAAGTGCTGGGATTACAGGTGTGAGTTACTGCACTCAGTGGGAGTGATGATTTTTCTGTTTTGGCTAACCTCATAGTTTTTTCCCTTATATTTATTTCATTTAAATGTATGGGTGTTCAGATTATGAATATGGATGACCATTTAAAAATTTTATTGGCGGTTTGTGTGTTTTATGAAACTGCCCAAATATATTCTCTGTACTTTTTTCTTAAAGAGTCCTTTGTCTTTTCTTTTTGATGTATGGGGTTTATACAATAGAAATATTAATGTTTTTATGCCTGTCAAATATATTACAACTATTTTATGTCATCTGACTGTACATTTTAAATTTTATTGTTGTTTTTATTATTTGAGACAGAGTCTCACTCTGTTGCCCAGGCTGGAGTGCAATAGCGCAATCTCAGTTTACCGTAACTTCTGCTTCCCAGGTTCAAGTGATTCTCCTGCCTCAGCCTCTCAAGTAGCTGGGACTATAGGCATGAGCCACCAGGCCTGGCTAATTTTTGTATGTTTAGTAGAGATGGGGTTTCACCATGTTGGCCCGGCTAGTCTCAAAGTCCTGGCCTCAAGACAGTCACCTGCCTTGGCTTCCCAAAGGGCTGGGATTACAGGTGTGAGCCACTGTGCCTGGCCTTTTTTGTTTTATAGACGTTAATCTTTTTGTAATCAAATCAAATCTGTCAATCTGTAATTAATCTATTTATTTTTGTGTGGTTTGATTTAGTGACTATCAAGAATGAAACAGGAAAATATATTTTACGACTTACCACTGGTCTTCAAAACTTTATGTGATCGTGAGGAAGGTTCTGGGAGACAAAACAAAGCCAGCATCATTCGCAAAACCACATCAAACCTTTTTCTTCATGAAAGGATTACAAATCTATTGACAGATTCACAGAGCTCTAGAACTTTTGTTTCAAATTTAACAAAATCCCCATGGCTCAGAGATACATAGGAACAAGATGCTCACTCTGCTAAAATATTCTAATAAATGTTACACTGTGTTATCAGAAGTCGCATGATAGAAAAGCAAAATCTGACTTTATCAATCCTGTCACTAGCAGAGTGGCTTCCTCAGCATTCACTAACACCTACAAGTTGATGATGTTCAATTGTATATTCTTTTTTTTTTTTTAGACGGAGTTTCGCTCTTGTTCCTCAAGGCTGGAGTGCAATGGTGCCATCTCAGCTCACTGCAACCTCTGCCTCCCGGGTTCAAGTGATTCTCCTATCTCAGCCTTCTGAGTAGCAGGGATTACAGGCACCCACTACCACACCCAGCTAATGTTTGTATTTTTAGTAGAGACAGGGCTTCACCATTTTGGCCAGGCTGGTCTCGATCTCTTGACCTCGTGATCTGCCCGCCTCAGCCTCCCAACGTGCTGGGATTACAGGTGTGAGCCACCCTCCCCGCCGCCTTATTTGCATTTTTTGTCTCTCTCACCATTAGCTCCTTGCAAGCAGGAGTCACGTGGATTATTTATCCTTGCATTCCTAGACCTTAAAGTAGGTTATAAGCATACTATTAAAGCATAAAGTAGGTTATAAAAAAAGACTGCTTCAAATAAAACCCAAAACCTGTCAACACTTCATGGAGTCTGGTGCAGCAAACACGAATTAAACCTTGAGCTTGGGGTATCTTTTGTGTGTGTCACTCATAGGGTGTGATTTTTCGTTAGCAACAGCAAACACGGTTTAAGTATCTGCAGGCCAATGGTAAGACGTTGTACAAAGCAAAATTAGTTGACTGGCATGCTTGATATTCACTGGGAAATATTAAGTAGAAATAGGTTTTTGTTTGTTTGTTTGTTCTGAGACAGAGTCTCACTCTGCCGCCCAGGCTGGAGTGCAGTGGCACGATCTTGGTCACTGAAACCTCCACCTCTCTGGTTCAAGGAATTCTCCTGCCTCAGCCTCCCAAATAGCTGGGATTATAGGCACCTGCCACCACACCTGGCTAATTTTTATATATTTACTAGAGAGGGGGTTCACCATGTTGGCCAAGCTGGTTTTGAACTCCTGACCTCAGGTGATCCACCTGCCTCAACCTCCCAAAGTGCTGGGATTACAAAGAAAAGAGTTTTAGAACAAATGCTTGAGAGTCCCATCTTAAGGCAGCCTCAAATGTATTCAGACCATCAGTGAGCTCAGAAGGCAGACAGAACGTGCCCTCTTGTCAGACCCAAAGAGACTTTCCTTGCCAGTGCCCCCTAGTATTAAAGTTGTATGACAATATCCTACTTACCCGATTTTCTTCTCAGCCGATGCGGAGCAGAACCTTCTTTAGAGCCACAGAACGCTTTCGTGTCTCCCTCGGGACTGTAACAGAAGCCTGGGTAGTCTGTGAAGATGACCATGAGCATCAGCAGGACTGCGGTGTCTGGGGTGTCTCAGAAAACGGTTATGACTAATGTAGATTTCTATGGATTTTAGTTTTTTTTGTTTGTTTTTGAGACAGAATCTCACTCTGTTGCCCATTGTGGAGTGCAGTGGCATGATCTTGGCTCACTGAGGAACTCCACCTCCCAGGTTCAAGTGATTCTCCTGCCTCAGCCTCCCGAGTGGCTGGGACTACAGGCATGTGCCACCATACCTGACTAATATTTGTATTTTTAGTACAGACGGGGTTTCACCACGTTGGTCAGCTGGTCTTAAACTCCTGACCTCAGGTGATCCACCAGCCTCGGCCTCCCAAAGTGCTGGGATTACAGGTGTGAGCCACTGTGCCCGGCGTATATGGATTTATTCTTTTTCATCCGACATGGATATGATCCTCCTTCCATAAGTGGTGCTGTATATGTATCTGAGGGTTTTTTGTTTCACTGAGACTTGTAGGAGTCTATGAGCTCACTGCCCTCTCTCCCTCTCTTCCCTCACATCCCCACCACCTCAGGCCCTCCTTTTTCACTCCTATAAATGGATCCCAAAGTGCTGGGTGAGGTGGCTCACACCTGTAATCCCAGCAAGACACCAAGGCCAGCAGATCACTTGAGGTTAGGAGTTTGAGACCAGCCTGGCCAACATGGTGAAACCTTGTCTGTACAAAAAACATAAAAATTAGCTGGGAATGGTGGCATGTCCCTGTAGTCCCAGCTACTCAGGAGGCTGAGGCAGGAGAATCGCTTGAACCTGGGAGGCAGAGGTTGCAGTGAGCTGAGATCATGCCACTGTACTCCAGCCTGACCAACAGAGTAAGATTCTATCTCAAGAAAAAAAAAAGGCTATCAATCAGCTTTATCCTTCCTAGAAAGTGAGTTCCTTCATGCCCCTGCAGAAATTGTTGTCTTCCAGAGCAGTGACTCTTAATCTTTTTCTAGACATCATTCCTCCGAGCATCTGACAAATGCTTTAGATTCTCTTACCAGAAAAGAAATTTTCATTTAATTTCATCAAGTTTGTGTCTTTGTACCATTTAAGGGATACAGACTTTGGGTTAAGGAACCCTGGTTTAATGGTAAGGTACTGATGCATATTCAATGATCACCTGCACCCTAGCCTAGGGGCAAACAATTTACAACAAGCCATGAACGGGTACTCCTCAAATTAGGGGGAAGGGGCCGGGTGTGGTGGCTCATGCCTGTAATCTCAGCCCTTTGGGAGGCCGAGGCAGGCGGATCACTTAAGGTCAGGAGTTTGAGACCATTCTGGCCAACATAATGAAACCCCATCTCTACTAAAAATTCAAAATATTAGCCAGGCATGGTGGCACACGCCTGTAATCTCAGCTACCGGGGAGGATAAGGCAGGAGAACCGCTCCAGTCCAGGAGGCGGAGGTTATAGTGAGCTGAGATCACGCCACTGCACTCCAGCCTCGGTGAGACTCTGTCTCAGAGAAAAACAAAATCAGGGGGAAGGCTCTTCAAAGGTATCTCAAGTTCAGAGAGATATTCTGAGGATCAAAAAGACCAAATGGGCTTTTCCAAAGTCAATGGAAAGTTTCATAATGTGGTCATCTGACCCAATGGGCTGGCCTACTCTGCTCACATTCAACCAAGTTCAAACTCAGGGCTGGGCAAATAATGTCACTGCCTCAGGCTGGGCTGCTCTGGCCCAGGCCTAGGCCTGGAAGAGATCCGTGTGGCACCAGTTAGTGGCTTGACATAATTCTGAACACTCATAGAATCGAACTGGCTTCCGAGTGCTTGCCCAGAGTGTGGGATTCAGCAAATTGTTTTGCTGAATGGAGTTAGTCACAGTAATAGTTAACTTCTCCAGTTCCCAGCCTCCTTCATTTTTCCTCCTGATCTACACATGCCCATCCAAGACCTCGCCTTCTCTTCACAGTGTTCTTTCACCTCTTTTCAGAGTGTTCTCTGACTCTGGGAGATGGAGTCTTGCAGTGGTGTGATCTTGGCTCATTGAAACCTCCACTTCCCGGGTTCAAGCAATTCTCCTGCCTCAGCCTCCTGAGTAGCTGGGATTACAGGTGGCCACTACCATGCCCAGCTAATTTTTGTATTTTTAGTAGAGACAGGGTTTTGCAATGTTGGCCAGGCTGGTCTTGAATTCCTGACCTCAAGTGATCTGCCTGTCTTGGCCTCCCAAAGTGCTGGGATTACAGGTGTGAGCCACTACGCCTGGCCAAAGTGAGAAATGCATTGTGAAGCCCTGTTTTTTGGTGGTGCTAGAGGTGGGGGAAAAGAGCTGACCATGGAGACATAACTGACATTACTGGTTAATGCAGAAACCCAGTGGCGAGCCATCAAGTGACTCAGAGAGATCCGGGAGAACCGATGTAGAAACAAGCCACTGTGCTAAGAAGGGACGATACTGTCTACCCAATTGTTCAAACAGTGAACAGAGAGATACTACTTCCTCACTTCATCTACTTGATTGTAAAAAGAAAAGAAAAAAAAAAGGAGAGATGCTATCTTTTCACAATTGACATTTTCATGAACTTTAAGATAGAAAATATGATAGATACAAATAGACAATGAAGTTTCAAATTGTGTTAAGGAAATAAAACTTACGAACAGCATCCATTTCAAGGATTGCTTGCTTGGCCTGAAAGAGAGAAAGTGGAGCTGTAATTCCAATTGCTTTTTTTTTTCATTCTTAAACTCCAAATCTCAACACAGATCTTATCCCATCTGAATAAACAGATTTTAAAATACGTTTAAAAACTTGTTATTTCTTTTAAGCATTAACACATAGTTCAGGGAATTCAGACAGATGAGCGCCCTCATGTGGCTAATAGCTGCTATACTATCGCGGCACCAGAGCTAAGACTGCACCCCTAACCCTGTGAAAGAGAAGGGAGGGAGACTGGTTCCTAAGCCTGGCTGATCATTAGCATCCACCGGCCAGCTTATTAAAAATGCAGATTCTCGCCACCCAACCCTGATCTACTGACCCAAAAGCTCAATACATGGAGGAGCGTGGTATCTTTATCACCAGCCCTCACCACGCCACTGGGGGCCTAGTATGGAGCCTGGTCTCCTTTTTTCTTTTGAGACGGAGTCTCGCTCTGTCACCCAGGCTGGAGTACAGTGGACTATCTCGGCTCACTGCAACCTCTGCCTTCCAGGTTCAAGCAATTCTCCTACCTCAGACTCCCGAGTAGCTGGGACTACAGGTGCCTGCCACCATGCCCAGCTAATTTTTCGTATTTTCAGTAGAGACGGGGTTTCACTGTGTTAGCCAGGATGGTCTTGATCTGACCTCGTGATCCGTTCGCCTTGGCCTCCCAAAGTGCTGGGATTACAGTTGAGAGGAGCCTGGTGTCTTTATCACCAGCCCTCATCACGACACTGGGGGCCTTGTAACTACCTTGAGTTAATTGCAAAATGGCTGCTGGCAGTTTCCTGTCACTGCTGTCTTTCCCCTGCAGAATGCGTGATTATCATGAGCGAAGTCTCTCTGTTTCCCCCAACTCCCTGCACCTCCCATCTCTTCTGTGTGCCCCAGATTCTCCCAGAGTGGGACAGCCCTGAAGGACAATGTGATCTGTGATCCCAGCTCAGGCACTTCACTAGGTAGGTGCTCTCCCATCCTGGAATGTGCTTCCTCAACTGGACAGTGGGATCATGAAACCTCTCTTTCAGAATGGTCAGTAGGACTCAATGATCAGCTCAAGTAGTGAGTTCTGCACACCCTCCTAGGGCAGGGGTCCCCAGCCCCCGAGCCACAGACTGGTACCAGTTCATGGCCTGTTAGGAACCGGGCTGCACAGTGGGAGGTGAGTGGTGGGCAAGCAAGGGAAGCTTCAACTGAATTTACAGCCGCTCCTCACGACTCGCATTACAGCCTGAGCTCCGCCTCCTGGCAGATTGGTGGCAGCATTAGATTCTCATAGGAGCATGAACCCTACTGTGAATTATGCATGTGAGGGATCTAGGTTGCAGCACTCCTTATGAGAATCTAATGCCTGATGAGCTGAGGTGGAGCTGAGGCAGTGAAGCCAGCACCGAGGAGCAGCTGCAAATACAGAATAGCATCAGCAGAGAGGTTTGACCGCAGAGACCATAAATCAGTTGTTTGCAGATTCATATCAAAACCGTCAGTGAGTGACAAGGGGCACTTAAGCTGCATCGTGGCAAGTGAGTTGATGTACTTCAATTGTACAGCTGCATCTGGTGCCCTTAAAAGTATGTTTGAGCTGGGTGCAGTGGCTCACACCTACAATCCCAGCACTTTGGGAGACCAAGGCAGGCGGATCACCTGAGGTCAGGAGTTTGAGACCAGCCTGACCAACATGTTGAAACCCTGTCTCTACTAAAAATAAAAAATTAGCCAGGTGTGGTGGTGTTTGCCTGTAGTCCCAGCTACTCAGGAGGCTGAGGCAGGAGAATCGCTTGAACCCAGGAGGCGGAGGTTGCAGTGAGCTGAGATCATGCCACTGTACTCCAGCCAGGGTGACAGAGTGAAACTGTCTCAAAAAAAAAAAAAAAAAAAAAAAAGTATGTTTGCAACAACTTCAAATCTCCATCTATTCCAGATTAAAGTGAAGGCAGACATTCTGAGGTTGCCACAAAAGCCTGAAAATCCTGCTTCCATTTCCAATATCCTATCTTTGTGAAGCAGGGTTTTCTGCAGTGACAGCAACCAAAGCGAGATTACAGAGCAGACTGGACATAAGCAACAACACCCTGGGGGCGTCACTGTCTCCCGTCACCCCCAGATGGGACCTCTAGTTGCAGAAAAACAAGCTCAGGGCTCCCTCTGATTCTACGTCATGGTGAGCTGTAGAACTATTTCATTCTATATTAGCATATACTAATAGAAATAAAGTGCACAATAAATATAATGTGCTTTCATCATCCCAAACCACGCCCCTGCCTTGGTCTGTGGAAAAACTGTCTTCCACCACACTAAGCCCTGGTGCCCAAAAGGCTGAAGATCGCTGTTCTAGGGGACTGTAGCCTTTCTTGCCTCGTTAATGTCATTTTCATTTTTTAAAGGCTAGTATAATTTTCCTACAAAACACTATGCTAAACACAACTTCTAAAGAATTTTAGGCCGGGCGTGGTGGCTCAAGCCTGTAATCCTAGCACTTTGGGAGGTCACCTGAGGTCAGGAGTTTGAGACCAGCCTGACCAACATGGAAAAACCCTGTCTCTACTAAAAATACAAAAAATTAGCCAGGTGTGGTGGTGCATGCCTGCAATCCCAGCTACTTGGGAAGCTGAGGCAGGAGAATAGCTTGAACCTGGGAGGCAGAGGTTGCAGCAAACTGAGATCACACCATTGCATTCCAGCCTGGGAGACAAGAATGAAACTCCATCTCAAGAAAAAAAAAAAAAAAAGAAATTTACTCTATTTTGCTAAAATCTGTGATGTCGGCTAAGCGGCAATCACATTTAGATAAAAAGTGTGGGACGGCGGTGCGGGGGGAGCCTCAACACAGTCCCTTAATTTAGAGAAAACAAATGCTTCAATTTTTGTAACACTAATAACTATCTCTCTTGTACATTCAGAGTTTAATTTCAAACACAAATGTTTGAAATTAAACATGTGTGAAATTAAAATGTTTGAAATTAGCTTAGTCTCTGGGAAATGCAATTACAGAACCGTGCTAATATATAAAACGCAAAATACCTTCTTCTTTATTCTTAATTAATTTGGACAAGAGTTAAGTTTACTTATCACATATACTAATGGGCAATATAGCTATTTCCAAGAAGTTCCCTGGTATCTGGAAAGGTGATTTCAAGAATTTTTTTTTTTTTTCCAAGTCTTGACGATTTTTAAAAGTGCTGTTTCCAAGATTTCCACTAGGTGTCAGCCAAGGACCCTCATTGAGTTAAAAGAATGGAAGGGGTCGGGGCATATTGGCTCATCCTTTGATGTAATCCCAGCACTTTGGTAGGCTGAGGTGGGTGGATCACCTGAGGTCAGGAGTTCAAGAGCAGCCAGGCCAACATGGTGAAACCCTGTCTCTACCAAAAATAAATAAATAAATGAATAAATAAAAATAAAAAAATTAGCTAGGCGTGGTGGTGGGCACCTCTAAACTCAGCTACTCAGGAGGCTGAGGCAGGAGAACTGCTTGAACCGGCAGGTGGAGGTTGCAGTGGGCAGAGATCGTGACACTGCACTCCAGCCTGGCGACAAGAGCAAAACCCATAGAAAGAAAAGAAAAGAAAAGAAAGAAGGAAGGAAGGAAAGAGAAAGAAAGAAGGAAGGAAAAAGAAAGGAAGGAAGGGAGGGAGGGAGGGAGGAAGGGAGGAAGGGAGCAGGGAGGCTCTAACTAATGAGTTTCCCACAGCTGTGTTGACATTATTAGACTAGTGATACATTTGATGTTTACAAATTTCTCACTATGCATTTATTTCATAGAAATGATAGAAATACATTTTGAAAACTTTAGGAAAATAAACAATCTCGAGGAAAGATGTGGAAAGTTCACTTTAATAGCAATTCTGCTTAAACAGAAAATTATGATTACATTATAGTGAATAAAGTATATTAAACAAGTGTGTTTGAGGCTGGGTGTGTGGCTTGTGCCTGCAATCCCAGGACTTTGGGAGGCTGAGGCTAGTGGATCACTTGAGGCCAGGAGTTCAAGACCAGCCTGGTCAACATGGCAAAACCCCGTCTCCACTAAAAATACAAAAATTAGCCAGGTGGTGGTGTGCACTGGTAGTCCCAGCTACTCAGGTGGCTGAGGCAGGAGAATCACTTGAACCTGGGAGGCGGAGGCTGCAGTAAGCAGAAATTGTACCATTGCACTCCAGCCTGGGTGACAGAGTGAGACCCTGTCTCAAAAAAAAAAAAAAAAAAAGGTTATTTATTTATTTTATTTATTTTTGAGATGGAGTTTCCCTCTTGTTACCCAGGCTGGAGTGCAATGGCGCGATCTCGGCTCACCGCAACCTCCGCCTCCTGGGTTCAGGCAATTCTCCTGCCTCAGCCTCCCGAGTAGCTGGGATTACAGGCACGCGCCAGCATGCCCAGCTAATTTTCTGTATTTTTAGTAGAAATGGGGTTTCACCATGTTGACCAGGATGGTCTCGATCTCTTGACCTCGTGATCCACCCACCTCGGCCTCCCAAAGTGCTGGGATTACAGGCGTGAGCCACTGCGCCCGGCCTAAAAAGTGTTTTTTTATTGCCAGTGGGGACAATATGGTTAAGATGCTCTTTGAAGCCAGATAGACTTGGTCACGTGCTAGTTATATAAACTTGGGCAGTTTATTTAATGTCTCCGAGCCTATGTTTTTATTTCTCTAGAATGGGGAGAATAAGAACTACCTCATAACATATTTTGGTGAGGGTGTAGTAGGGATATAAAGAACTCAGCACAGTGTATATGCTCAGTAAGTGGTAGCTGAAAAGATGTTTTTAGATTGAAGGGACAGACAATTCGCTATATTCACCATCTGAATACCCGAAAGGAATTTCCTGGGACACACACACCAGCATGGTAGAAAGAGGACAGGTGTGTAAGGTGGCCTTGTTTTGTAATGGTCTGTAGCTGCCTTTCAGAATCTTGTTAGCGATTTTAGTTTTCCCAGTAGACAGGTAAACAATCGGTGAGCATATCAAAATGCTCTGCCATTGCTCAGAAGGACAGAGTGAGGCATCAGGCCAGCAGCCAAATGACTAACCATGAAGACAACGAAGTCCCCTCTCTGCATGAGCTCCCCCGCATCTCATAACACCCTGACGAAACAAAACTCACGCTCAAGTCCAAGTCCACACCTAGCACATTCATTTCCTGAGGACCGAATCATGGCTGGCAGCCCTGAGAACAAGCTTCAAATGCTTGTTAAAATATACAGACAGCAAAACAGACTCTCCTCTTTCTCAGAAATCTCAGCCCTTCTTATTTTCCACCCAGTTCAGTTTTCATGATCATCATCCCATAGTCTGCTCCACCTCACTCCTCCCAGCCCCAACCTGGACCAATTCACCATCCCTGTGAGGAACCCACCCACCGCCCTCACCCTACTCCCTTGAACACTTTATCTCTAGTGACCTTTTCCTCCACTCCAGAGCAGCAACACAGAATCAGAGTCACCTCCGGAACCTGATCACACGCAACACTGCCTCATCTCTAGGGCGGGACTCCAGAAGTCCCTTCTTCAACTGCAGATTTGTACATTTCCGTCTCTCCAACATTCACTTCTGCTGAGCCAGTCTTTATTTCAATACTGCAGTCCCTCAGCACACGCCTCTGTTTTCAGCTGGTTCTCCTCTCCACTCAGCCTGATATCATGCCCAGTCACTGCAGCTGCGTGCCCACTGGCACCCTCCCCACCCTGGCCCTGGGAACCTTCCCCTACCAGCTCTGCTGGTTCCCAACCTGGAGGAACCCACACACACCACGGTTTTCACTAGCAGTTTCCAAGTTGCTGAGCAGATTTTGAAATGACGTCATTGCACTGATTCATGGTGGCCAGCTTGAGCTGGGTCCTTTGCTGCCTTTCACAAATTATTCTAGTCATCTCTAGGGACTGGTCCATTTTCTTTCTTTCCTTTTTTTTTTTTAAGGCAAAGTTTCACTCTTATTGCCCTATCTGGAGTGCAATGGCGTGATCTCAGTTCACCGCAAGCTCTGCCTCCTGGGTTCAAGCGATTCTCCTTCCTCAAACTCTGAGTAGCTGGGATTTCAGGCATGCGCCACCACGCCTGGCTAATTTTGTATTTTCAGTAGAGACCGGGTTTCTCCATGTTGGCCAGGCTGGTCTCGAACTCCTGACCTTGTGATTCGCCTGCCTCTGCCTCCCAAAGTGCTGGGATTACAGGCATGAGCCACCATGCCCCACCCTACGTGTCCATTTTCTTTAGCAAGTATTCTTCTGATCCCTTCCGCTTTCCCTCAGATACCCCGATCTCTGCTTCACTCTCCCAGCAGATGAGTTTATCACCTGTGTTAGTGAAATCAAACTGTTTGTCTTCTTGCAAATCCACCTCAAAGTTACTCCATCTTTCATCTTTTTCTCCCTTGGCTCAGAGAGATGCTTCTAGCCCTTTCCAAGATGAGCCCCTCTTCCTGTGTGTCCCACCCTCTTCCTTCCCACCTCCCCAGGCCTCGTTCCAAGAGGAAGTGAGCCACCGTCTCCTCTTCCACCTCCCTTCTCCACCCTGCCATCCCATCAGAGGGACTTGGCATTTGACTCAGACAAGAAGTCTTGATTTGCTCTTGCCTCTCTCTCCAAACTAGCATTTTTTTTTCCTTTTGTGAACTTATATATTAAAAAGTCTATACCCATTCTGTTGCTTCTTAATTCCCCTTCTTCTTCAACCCACTTCAATCTCTCCATTCTCTCTTAAAGTGCCAAATCTAAAATCTTCTTTTCTGTTTAAATTTCCTGGACTGGCCTGGTGCGGTGGCTCACACCTGTAATCCCATCACTTTCAGAGGCCAAGGGGGGCAGATAACCTGAGGTTGGGAGTTCAAAACAGGCCTGATCAACACAGAGAAATCCTGTCTCTACTAAAAATACAAAAAATTAGACAGGCATGGTGGCGCATTCCTGTAATCCCAGCTACTTGGGAGACTGAGGCAGGAGAATCACTTCTTGAACCCAGGAGGCAGAGGTTGCAGTGAGACCAGATTGTGCCATTGCACTCCAGCCTGGGCAACAAGAATGAAACTCCATCTCAAAAAAAAAAAAGAAAAATCTCCTGGACCAGCAGCCTTTGAGACAGTTTCTCCTGTCTCTGAGATGTGCTTTCTCCTTTTCAGCACAGCACCTTCTTCCAGCACGTCCTCACGGCCTCTCCGCCACTCTTTCAGTGCTTTGTTTGGCTGTTCCCCAAATCCCCCACCCACCTGCAGATCTCTTAGATGTTGAGATTCCTAAGGGTTCATCTTTTTTTTTTTTTTTTTGAGACGGAGTTTCCCTGTTGTTACCCAGACTGGAGTGCAATGGCACAATCTCAGCTCACCACAACCTCCGCCTTCTGGGTTCAAGCAATTCTCCTGCCTCAGCCTCCCAAGTAGCTGGGACTACAGGTGCGCACCATCATGCCCAGCTAATTTTTGTATTTTTAGTAGAGACGGGGTTTCACCTTGTTGACCAGGATGGTCTCGATCTCTTGACCTTGTGATCCACCCGCCTCGGTCTCCCAAAGTGCTGGGATTATAGGCATGAGCCACCGTGCCCGGCCTGGGGTCGTCTTTCTTTTACACATTTTTGTGGACCATCCTGTTAAACCTTTGGGCTTCAATTACTGCAGCTAGCAAGAGCCTCCTGATCTTTAACTTCCAAGACCTGAATTTCCACCTGCGGCTGACCCTGCCCAGCAGCATGGGCGCCAGTGACAGCGGCGGGCTCCTCTCTCTCGCTCCAATCTCACGAGTTCCTCTGGCTTTCCATCTGTCTCAGAACTCACATCACCATGCTCTCCTTTAACTCTTGACTTAGCCCTGTGGGCGAAATCCTGCCTCTGCCTCAGTGGCACCTTCTGCACGTGTCCCCTCTGTTGCTGTGGCTCCGTGGCAGCACCACTCAGCTCCTTTCCAGGCCATCATGGTGGGTACTATCTTATCCAGCCTCCAACCTCACTCCTGTCACTTATTTGTCACCCTGTCCCTAAAGTGACACTCTCAGAACACAGGGCTGACCTTGCCATCTCCCCTTCCTCCAAAGCCTGCAATGATTTCCCAGTGTGAATGCAGTCCAGGCTCCTCAGAGCGCATGCCCACAGCCCTCCAAGAGCTCTTGCCCTTCCCCTCCCTGCCTCCTCTCCTGCCCCAGCCCCTGAAAACTCAGCCCTCCAATCCAGGCACTGCCTGTGCCCCCTGAACGCAGCGCATTCGTTCTCTCCTGTTTCTGTTTATGCAGGTCTCTAGGTCTGGTTCACTTTAATTCCTTTTTTCCCTACTTAATAAAAATATTCCTAAGACTGGGCATGGTGGCTCATGCCTGTCATTCCAACACTTTGGAAAGGCTGAGGCGGGCAGATCACTGGAACCCAGGAGTTTGAAACCAGCCTAGGCAAGATAATGAAACCACATCTTAAAAAAAATTACAAAAATTAGGTCAGGTGCGGTGGCTCATGCCTGTAATCCTAGCACTTTGGGAGGCGGAGGCGGGTAGATCACGAGGTCAGGAGTTGGAGACCATCTTGGCCAATATGGTGAAACCCCGTCTCTACTAGAAAAATACAAAAATTAGCCGGACATGTTGGCAGGTGCCTGTAGTCCCAGCTACTCGGGAGACTGAGGCAGGAGAATCGCTTGAACCCGGGAGGTGGAGGTTGCAGCGAGCCAAGATCGTGCCATTGCACTCCAGCCTGGTGACAGAGGAAGACACCATCTCAAAAAAAAAAAAAGAAAAACCAACAAAAATTAGCTTGGCGTGGTGGTGCAAGCCTGTGGTCCCAGCTCCTCTGGGAGGCTGAGGTAGTGGGATCTCTTGAGCTCAGAAGGTCGAGGCTGTAATGAGCGATGTTTGTAAAACTGCACTCCAGCCTGGGCAGCAGAATAAGATCCTGTCTCAAAAAAAAAAAAAAAATCCTTATCCCTCAAGACCGAGGTAAAAGGTTTTTTTCCTTCCTCTTTCCACTCAACTGAATTGAGCACTTTGTCCTTCCCCACCACCTAAGTCATACTCTATTACGTCTTCATGGATGGAAAACAGTTCACGGCTTGGCAGCTGGCTCCCCATCTACAGATTCCTTCTTGGCCAAATCTGTATCTTGTCTCCCAAGCACCTGCATGGGACCCAGCTTTACACACACAGGTGCTTCATGCACCTTTGAATAATTCTCATAACTCCATCTTCTTTTAAGCCCCCAAAGGAAAAACACCACCGCCTCCATGGAGTCTGCCACTCATGTAAATCTTTTTTCTTTTTGAGATGGAGTCTCACTCTGTCGCCCAGGCCAGAGTGCAGTGGTGCCATCTTGGCTCACTGCAACCTCTACCTCCTGGGCTCAAGCAATTCTCCTATCTCAGCCTCCTAAGTAGCTAAGACTACAGGTGTATGTCACCATGCATGGCAAATTGCTGTATTTCTTAGTAGAGATGGGATTTCACCATGCTGGTCAGGCTGGTTTCTAACTCCTGACCTCAGGTGATGGTCCCAAAGTGCTGGGATTACAGGTGTGAACCACCACTGCACCTGGCCTTTTTTTTTCTTTTTTTTTTTTTTGAGATGGGATCTTGTCCTGTCACCCAGGCTGGAGTGCAATGGTGCAATCTTGGCTCACTGTAACCTCCGCCTCCTGGGTTCAGGTGATTCTCCTGCCTCAGCCTCCTGAGTAGCTGGGACTATAGGTGCATACCACCACACTTGGCTAATTTTTATACATATATATATTTTTTGAGACAGAGTTTTGCTCTTGTTTCCCAGGCTGGAGTGCAATGGCACCATCTCAGCTCACTGCAACCTCTGCCTCCCAGGATCAAGCGATTCTCCTGCCTCAGCCTCCAGAGTAGCTGAGAATACAGGCATGTGTCATCACTCCTGGTAGTAGAGACGGGGTTTCTCCATGTTGGTCAGGCTGTTCTCAAACTCCTGACCTCAGGGGATCTGCCCACCTCAGCCTCCTGGGTTCAGGTGATTCTCCTGCCTCAGCCTCCCAGAGTAGCTGGGACTACAGGTTCGTGCAACCAGGCTGGGGGCTAACTTTTCTATTTTTTGTAGAGACAGTGGTCTCGCTTTGTTACCCAGGGTGGTCTCGACCTCCTAGGCTCAAGTGATCCACCTGCTGTGGCCTCCCAAAGTGCTGGGATTACAGGCATGAGCCACCAGGCCAGCCTTTCTATTCTGAAGTTGAACATTTTATCCTATCAGGATGCCTTGCTGGGATTTGAGCTCTCTCCCGTTTGACGGTGCATTGATTCCGTGTCCTACCTTAGCTGGAATCTTGGCTGCGTGGTTCTCCAGAATCAGTCTCTTTAGGTGCAGAACCCAGAGGCGTTTGTCTGGCTGGGATTTGGCCTGCCAAGACGAGATGTGGACAGTCAGACAACTTGATTCCTCCGTCCACAGGACCCTCTGATGAGATGGGAATTGACCATGTGGCCAGAAGGCTCTTGAAAAGCCACATAGCACTCATTGTTCACAAAGGGGCTTGTGGGGAGGCCCGGGCCTGCCGTTACCTGGACTGTGTGCTGCAGCTTGGGATTCTTGTAGTGGAAGACGCTGAAGCTGAGTGGCTCCTTTGGAATCACCTCCACGAGCATGAGGTTGCCACACTGGAGCAGAGAGAGCAGAGGGGGTGAGGCACGCTCGGGAGGGAGCGGCACTGGGGATCTCAGTCCCTGCCCTGGCCAGCATGCAGACCTACCAGGATGTGAGCTTTGTACGTAAACGTGTCATCTCTCTTCTTCGTGATGAGCAGCAGCTTGTCGAAGAGGAAGAGCGTCCGCTCGTTCTTGGCTCGCTGGAGGCGGAAGGTTCCCTCAAGCACCAGTTCCCCGTAGCTGGTCAGGTCTGGCCCCTTCCAGTTAGTGAGCAGACTCTGTATTTCCTGAGAAAGGGAATGAGGCCACAGCACTTAAAAGGAAGCAGAGGCCAGGAACCAAGGGCTTGGTGGCTCATCTATTGAGCCTCAAGAATGGTGACAAATCATCCCTGATGGGGGCTAACAATCTACATGGTATCTGATGGTCTATGGTATAAATCTGCATTTACAGGTGGCGCCACTTAAGGGTTAACAGAACTAAATCAGGCTGTTACTTGATGAGCTGCTAATTACTTGTTTCCATTCCTTAATCATGCCGTGATATGGTTCATAATAGCTGCTACATTTTTCAAAAGCCAGGTCCAGGGGCCACTTAGTATGGGACCTTCTCAGGCAGGCCTCCTTCCCTTGATTTTTTTTTTTTTTTTTTGGTTTTATTTTTTTGAGTCGGAGTCTCGCTCTGTAACCCAGGCTAGAGGGAAGTGGTGTGATCTCAGCTCACTTCAACCCCCACCTCCCTGGTTCAGGCGATTCGTGCCTCAGTTCCTGAGTACCTGGGATTACAGGTGCCCACCTTCATGCCTGGAAATTTTTTTTTTTTTTTTTTGTATTTTTAGTAGAGACAGGGTTTCTCCATGTTGGCCAGGCTGGTCTTCTACGCCTGACCTCAAATGGTCTGCCCATCTAGACCTCCAAAAGTTCTGGGATTACAGATGTGAGTCACTGTGCCTGGCCCCTTCCCTTGATTTTTCTCACCCCCTCTTCTCTGGGAAGAAAACCTTCAGAGCTGTTGAAGACTTTCTTCCAGATATTGAAGTTCATTCATACCACACAGAAGAAATTCAAAACTAAAGCCTATAAAAAAATCAGCCCTGTCATTTTCTCAGAAATTTCCTGAGTTTAAATTTACTTACTCAGGGAAAGGAAATGAACCTTTGCACCTAACTTATGTTTTAGTGCTTTTTTATTCAAATTTTAAATTTTTATGAGTACACAGTAGGTGTATATATTGATGGGGTACATGAGATATTCTGACAGGCATACAATACATAATAAACACATCAGGGTAAACGGACCTCTGTCATCTCCAGCATGTATCATTTCTTTGTGTTACAAACATTGCAATTATACTTTCGGTTATTTTATAAATTATTGTTGACTATAATCCCCTTATTGTGCTATCAAATACGAGATCTTATTAATTTTTTTTTTTTTTGAGATGGAGTCTTGCTCTGTTGTCCAGGCTGGAGTGTAGTGCTGCCATCCTGGCTCACTGCAACCTCTGCCTCCTGGGTTCAAGTGATTCTCCTGCCTCAGCCTCTCAAGTAGCTGGGATTACAGGCATCTGCCACCATGCCTGGCTAATTTTTGTATTTTTAGTAGAGATGGGTTTCACCACGTTGGCCAGGCTGGCCTCAAACTCCCAACCTCAGGTGATCTGCTTGCCTCAGCCTCCCAAAGTGCTGGGATTACAAGTGTGAGCCATCGTGCCTGGCCCTCATTTAAAATTTCCTAACCTTGGTTGACCACTGGCAAATGAAATTGCAGAAAGTGAAACTGTGGAGCTGGGGCAGGGGGGCGGGCGGGGGCCGGGGGACGACTGTATTCAATAGATTCTGACATGTCTGCAGAACACTTGCATGATAAAGCGTTAAACTTTTGTTGCTATTGCAAAACACAAAAGCAGCCTGGAAGATGAGCATGTCATCTGCCTCTGATTTTTGATCGTCAACAGCATCACACCACACTCTGGCTGCCTAGACCTGAAACCTATACAGAGTTTGTTCTGATTTACGAGCCAAACAATGTATCTTTTTTCCAGAGTTAGGTAAGGCCAGTCTGCATAGGGTCAAGTCACTTTGGGCTTTTTTGTCTCTCTCTAGTGACAGGCCGAGCCTGGAACTGGCCTCTGGGCCCACACAGCCTCTTGTTTTGTTTTTAATAGTGCATTTGGTCAGGCGAGGTGGCTCACACCCGTAATCCCAGCACTTTGCGAGGTTGAGGCGGGTGGATCAGGAGATCGAGACCATCCTCCCCAACACAGTGAAACACTGTCTCTACTAAAATACAAAAACGTAGCTGGGCATGGTGGCGCCCACCTGCAGTCCCAGCTACTTGGCAGGGTGAGGCAGGGAAATCGCTTCAATCGGGGAGGTGGAGGTTGCAGTGAGCTGAGATCACGCCACTGCACTCCAGCCTGGTGATAGAGCAAGACTCTGTCTCAAAAAAAAAAAAAAAAAAAAAAAAAAAAATAGTGCATCTATTGAGGTGCCCAGGGCATGATCACTGGCTCAACATCTGTCAAAATGTCCTGAGGATTTAGGGCTTAAAATGTTCATGCTGGATAGGCCTTTAGCCAACTTCTCTGTCTTATTTTTAAAATGAAGAAAGCGCTGGGTGTGGTAACTCAAGCTTGTAATCCCAGCACTTTAGGAGGCCCAGATGGGCAGATAACCTGAGGTTAGGAGTTTGAGACAAGCCTGGCCAACCTGGTGAAAACTTGTCTCTAGTAAAAATACAAAATTAGCTGGGTGTGGTGGTGTGCCCCGTAATCCCAACTACTAAGAAGGCTGAGGCAGGAGGATCGCTTGAATCTCAGAGGCCAAGGTTGTAGTGAGCTGAGATCATGCCACTGCACTCCAGCCTGGATGACAAGAGTGAAACTTCATCCCCTTCCCTCCCACCTCAAAAAAAGGAAATTGGAATGATGTGCTGGAGGGTCACTTCCCATGTGAAACTGTAAAGGCGCTGGTTCAGCCTTGGCCCCCCTTACTGCGCATCCCCTGCCTATGACCACCCATGCATCACCTCATGGTTTTGTAGGAACTGGGAGCAGAGGAATAAAGGCTTAAAAAGTCTTTACATAGTTTAGGGAAAGTTGCTTTCAACAAGAATTACTAACTTTGGCCGGGCACGGTGGCTCACGCCTGTAATCCAAGCACTTTGGAGGCCAAGGTGGGCGGATCACCTAAGGTTGGGAGTTCAAGACCAGCCTGACCAACATGGTGAAACCCCATCTTTAAAAGAAAAAAAATTAAAAAAAAAAAAAAGAATTATTAACTTTGAAATTAATAGAAGTAGGAGACTCCAAATTTTAACTTAGGTCATGAAAGGGGCTATAAGCAAACAGTTAGCTTAAAAGTTATAATGTCACTTTCTCTCAAATAGCCATAGTAGACAATGATCGGTATTACTGGTGTCCTGACCTGCTTTCAGGGAGAACTACGCTGAAGGCCATTAATGTAGTGCAGTACTTGAGCAGCCTTAATATTTTACTGGGAAAACTGAGTCAGGACACCTGCAAACCTCGTGGGCTCACCTGTAACCGGACCGCGTGCTCGTGTTTCCGCTTCATGTCATTGATGTGCCAGGCGACTCGCTGCATTGTGTCTATAGCATCAAGTACCACATCATAGCCTTCTGTGTCCTTATCAAGGTGATTTTCTATTTCCTTCAACGAAAAAGAATGAGGTTTTTTTTTTCCTTTTTTCCCCATTTTTTTCATACAGCCAGTGAAAAAAATGGCACCTCTATGATTAGTTCCTTATATTTGATTTTTACTTATTTATTTATATAGTACTGGCTGGGTGCAGTGGCTCGAACCTGTAATCCCAGCACTTTGGGATGCCAAGGTGGGTAGATCACCTGAGGTCCAGAGTTTGAGACCAGCCTGGCCAAAATGGCAAAACCCATCTCTCCTAAAAATACAAAAGTTAGCTGGGTATGGTGATGGGTGCCTATAGTCCCAGCTACTCAGAAGGCTGAGGCAGGGGAATCACTTGAACCTGGGAGACAGAGGTTGCAGTGAGCTTAGATTGGGCCACTGCACTCCAGCCTGGGTGACAAAGTGAGACTCTGCCTTGAAAAAAAAATTCTTACACACTACCATCATTCTTTAAGATTTTGAGGCCAGAAATACCTGCAACAAAATGGTAAGACAAAAAAACAAAACAAAACAAAACAAAAAAATAAAAGAGGGAAGATAAAAGTAGAATAGGATTGCAGGATAAATAGGATAAAATACAACATGCATGTAGCCCACTGGGTCTCACAGCGGTATTACAGTTACTATAACAGACATGTGGAGTTCTGAGCTTCTTGGTGGCCAATGTCATACAGTTCTCAGTAATTAAGTTCTCACTCTCACAAGACCAAATACATGCTTATTTTTCCCCCTTATTTATTTAGGAAGCAAAATGTTCCATACAGGACCTTAATATTTAACAGAGCAAAAATATAGTGCAAATTATCTTTAAAAATTATCTCTATAGCAATTACGTTTTCCTGTAGTCAAGGTTTTAAAGGCCAAATGAAGTTCACTAAAGACAGTCCTGCTAAGTGTCAAGAGAAATCTTGTGGTTTTACCACTCAGTACTCTGATGGGCGGAAGTGTGTTACATTAGCAATCACCACACCATTGGAGGCCTACAGTCCCAGGAGAGAGGGACAGGATCTTTGTTCTATTTCTTTTGAGCCCATAAGACATCTGTCCCTAGATCCTCAGGAGTCTAAGGATAGAGACTATTGTATATAGTGCCTTTGATTCTTTATTTTCTCCACAGTGCCCAGCAGAGAGCTGGGTGGTAAATAAGCGCTTACTAAATTGAGAAACTATGGGCCGGGCGCGGTGGCTCAAGCCTGTAATCCCAGCACTTTGGGAGGCCGAGGCGGGTAGATCACGAGGTCAAGAGATCGAGACCATTCTGGTCAACATGGTGAAACCCCGTCTCTACTAAAAATACAAAAAAAATTAGCTGGGCACGGTGGCGCGTGCCTGTAATCCCAGCTACTCAGGAGGCTGAGGCAGGAGAATGGCCTGAACCCAGGAGGCGGAGGTTGCGGTGAGCCGAGATCACACCATTGCACTCCAGCCTGGGCAACAAGAGCGAAACTCCGTCTCAAAAAAAAAAAAAAATTGAAACTATGTCCTTCTTAAAAACAACAATAACAGTAATCCTATATTAGCACTTAAAACAGTAAGAAAACATTGTAGTCAATTAGATAGTTCCTGTGACATTTATCATACATAATCAGCTAATGGGTGGAGGTTCAACATTATGGTACCACTTGAAGGCTAGTCCTATTATTTTATAGTAACAATGTAAATCTTTGTTTACTTTTACTGAGTCGTGAAGTTTTTCATCTAGCTAGAAACTGCAAAGGAATTTACATTTTCTTTCCATACTTGGACTCGGCTATTAACAAGGTCCTAAATGGCAAATTTAAAAACATAAAGATTTCTTCTTTTAGTCTGAGAGACAAGTATGTTCATCAGTAAACAAACTGGGAAGTACAGAGGCTATTTCTATGGGGATTTTCATGGATGGCAACATAACTTTGAAATGATGTGAATGACGTAGAGGGAGCCATCTAATCAACTATAAAAACAGAAAACGCTTCAAAAGCAACCAGAAGTTAGTTTTGGATTAATCCAACCACTGTTCTTTCTTTTTTTCTTCATTGCCAACTCTTAATATGGAAGATAAAGGCTGTTTTTCCTATTAATTAACGTTTTGTAAGTATCTTAACTTGTTGTCTCACACGTTTAGCTAACTGAGATCTTAAACTTTCCTTTTTACTGAAGGCCATCTTACTGTCTAAAGACCATTTAGAGATTTTTGAGACACATTAGTCTCAGACATTATATAACAGAATTCAGCAGAGATGTGTCCTGCACAAATGTTATTTATTTAAGAATTATTTAGTGGCTCACACCTGTAATCCCGGCACTTTGTCGGGCCAAGGTAGGTGGATCACCTGAGGTCCGGAGTTTGAGACCAGCCTGACCAACATGGTGAAACCCTGTCTAAAATACAAAAATTAGCTGGGTGTGATGGCGGGCGCTGGTAGTCCAGCTACTCAGGAGGCTGAGACATTAGAATTACTTGAACCCAGGAGGCGGAGGTTGCAGTGACAGTGAGCTGAGATCGCGCCCCTGCACTCCAGCCTAGGTGACGGAGTGAGACTCCCTCAAACAACAACAACAAGAACAAGAATTATTTGGGGCTGGGCACGGTGTAATCCCAGCACTTTGGGAGGCGAGATGGGCAGATCACCTGAGATTAGGAGTTCAAGATAAGCCTGGCCAACATGGTAAAACCCATGTCTACTAAAACACACACACACACACACACACACACACACACACACACACACACAAACTGGGTGTGGTGGTGGGCACCTGTAACCCCAGCTACTTGGGAGGCTAAGGCAGGAGAACCACTTGAACCTGGGAGGTAGAGATTATAGTGAGCCAAGATGGCGCCACTGCACTCCAGGCTGGGAGACAGAGCAAAACTCTGTCTCAGAAAAAAAAAATTATTATCTGGACACTGATTTAGCAAATAAATCCCACTAAATCTAAGAGGTCATTAGGGTTAATGTAAAAATTAAAATAATATCCCTGATGTGACCTCGTAGAACACAATATTCTCCAAAGATGAGCTACCCAGCAAACAGACAAAGCTAAGTAATTACTAGTAAAGATGGACCAATAAAGTTCTTGAAATTTTAAACATATATGAACCAAGCAAATCTGAAATAATTATTCAAGTTAGAAACCTAGAATCATTTAAAAAGAGATACCTATAAATTGCAGGCCTTTTGACATAGAGAGGAACTCTGAATTAAAATTCCTTTAAAAAGGAGATTTTCTTTTTTATTTTTTTTCCAAGAAGGGAGAAAGTGAAAAAGGAGATTTTAATGTAACATAAAAATAATAAAAACAATAGCTTATTTTTTTTTAAATTTTATTTTGAGACAGTCTCACTCTGTCGCCCAGGCTGAAGTGCAGTAGTGCAATCTTGGCTCACTGCAATCTCCACCTCCCGGGTTCAAGAGATTCTCCTGCCTTAGCCTACCAAGTAGCTGGGATTACAGGCACCCACCACCATGCCCAATTAATTTTTTTGTATTTTTGGTAGAGATTGGGGTTTCACCATGTTGGCCAGGCTGGTCTTGAACTCCTGACCTCAGGTGATCTGCCCGCCTTGGCCTCCCAAAGTGCTGGGACTACAGGCATGAGCCACCGTGCCCAGTCACAATAGCTTACTTTTATCAGTGCCTGTGAGCCACAGTGCATGTGGGCAATTTATAGGATTCAGACCCAGGCAGTCTTTCCCAGAGCCCTGTTCCTAACCACTCCACCGTACTGTTTTTCTTCTGCTACAAAAGTAAGCAAGTTCTACTTCAGAATGAAAATCACCTATGATAATACCTTTTTTCCCATTCCTATCAACTTTTTTGGAGGGTAAGAAATAAGAAGTTGAGGCTGGGCATAGTGGCTCATGCCTGTAATCCCAGCACTTTCAGAGGCTGAGGCAGGAGGATTACTTGAGCTCAGTAATTCGAGATCAGCCTGGGCAACATGTTGAAACTCCATCTCTACCAAAAATACAAAAAAATTAGCCAGGCATGGTGGTGCACACCTGGAGTCCCAGCTACTCAGGGTGCTGAGGTGGGAGGATCGCTTGAGCCCAGGAGGCAGAGGTTACAGTAAGCTGTGATCACATCACTGTACTCCAGCCTGGGCGACAGAGCCAGACCCTGTCTTAAAAAAAAAAAAAAAAAAAATCTGGGCATGGTGGTAATCCCAGCACTTTGGGAGGCCGAGGAGGGTGGATCACAAGGTCAGGAGTTTGAGACCAGCCTGGCCAAGATGGTGAAACCCTGCCTCACCAAAAAAAACAAAAAACCACAAAAATTAGCCAAGCGCAGTAGTGGGTGCCTGTAATCCCAGCTACTCGGGAGGCTTAGGCAGGAAAATCACCTGAACCTGGGAGGTAGAGGTTGCAGAGAGCCGAGATTGTGCCATTGCACTCTAGCCAGGGTGGCAGAGCAAGACTTCTTAAAAAAAAAAAAAAAGAAAGAAAGAAAAGAAAGAATTTAAGAGCTATGATTACCTTTGTTTCTAAAGCTTTCTTGGATTTTGTAAAAGCAGTAGAAAATAATGTAAGAGGAAATACCTGCAGTGATGCTAAGCTCAGCTGGGAGGCCATCTATCACGCTGCTCATCTGTCCTCTCCCTTTTCAGCCCTTTCTCTTTGCTCTCCATACAAAAGCCAATCTATGACAAATAGCTTTTCCTTTCAATTGCCTACTGAATCAGGGCTGATGGAAACATTACAAAATCTGTTTTTCATTTGCATGATAGCTCCCTGCCTGAAACTGTCAGTGCCGAGGGCGAGGCACTCCTAAGCCCCATCAGAATCAGAGCTAAGATTAATCTCTTCTCTTGGCTGTTGTCAATGGGGCTACGGGTCTAGAATATAAATATCTCTAAATCCTCAAAGCAGATTAGTCAGTTGTGAAATATGAGTGTGGGAAATGTTTCCATATGTCCACAGCATTTTCTGGTATTTTCCCCCAAACTTAATATATACACACAAAACTCCCATCCCCTGGAAAGTGCTCACGCCAGGCAGAAACTTACATGCAGAAGGAGATGATACTTGAGAATCCGCTGAACTGGTTTCAAGAGATAGGACCCCAGAGGCAGCGAGTGTTTCAGAGTTTCCTGACGTTCCCTGAAGAATTTGGCCAGTATCTTATTCCTCATGCACTCTGTTAGCATGGCCACGGATCTGCAGAAAGAGTCCATGTTATTATCTAAATTGTAATGCTTTATGGGATACTCAAGTTTTAAATGTCACTGCAAGTATAAATGCCCTAAAAAGAGTAGGGTAGCTGCAGACTTGTGGCCAGATCAGCATGCCTTTAGGCAAACTGGAGAAAGGTTCCTCTGGGAGGGTGAATTACAAAAAGGAAATTAGAAAAAGGCACTGGGCCAGGCGCGGCGGCTCACGTCTGTAATCCCAGCACTTTGGGAGGCTGAGGCTGGAGGATCATCTGAGGTCAGGAGTTTGAGACCAGCCTGACCAACCTGAAGAAACCCCATCTCTACTAAAAATCCAAAAAAATTAGCTGGGCGTGGTGGTGCATTCCTGTAATCCCAACTACTCGGGAGGCTGAGCAGGAGAATTGCTTGAACCCAGGAGGCAAAGGTTGCAGTGAACTGAGATTGCACCACTGCACTCCAGCCTGGGCAACAAGAGGGAAACTCCATCTCAAAAAAAGAAAAAGGCATCAGACCCAGTGGCACTGGCACCATGGGCTCATGGCTTCTAAGGAACAAGTTCCTTCCTTCTAGGAGATGCAGACTTGTGCCAGGGCCCCTAGATGGGCCCTATCTGGGTATCTTTGGGCAATGCTCACACAGCACATCTGTATTCCATTTCCACAGGTTAGATTAAAAAGAGTAGGCACGTTTTGTACTAAGAAAAAGGAGTTCCTTCTTGCTAGAAGATCCAGCCCTGTCAGAACATTTATCACAACTCCCTCTGCTGGTCACTTTTTTTTTTTTTTGAGACAGAGTCTCGCTCCGTCACCAGGCGCCAGGCTGGAGTGCAGTGGTGCAACCTCGGCTCACTGCTCGTATCATAAAGCAAGCTAATGGCTGGTGCAGTCTCACATGGGTAAATTAAAATCTTTGTTCTCAAACTGTAGAAGGAAGCAAGTACAACTAATTTCAGCCCTTTTCTCCCTAAGTCAGTAATGTTTCCAGGATTAATTGAAAAAGATCAGATAGAGCCAAACAACAAAGTAAGACCATGAGGAAGGAGGTGAAATGGAAGTTTCATAATTAAGCCACAGAATCCCTTTTTTTTTTTTTTCTGAGACGGAGTTTCACTGTTGTTACCCAGACCAGAGTGCAATGGCATGATCTCGGCTCACCGCAACCTCCGCCTTCTGGGTTCAAACAATTCTCCTGCCTCAGCCTCCCAAGTAGCTGGGACTACAGGTACGCACCACCATGCCCAGCTAATTTTTGTATTTTTAGTAGAGACAGGGTTTCACCTCGTTGACCTGGATGGTCTCGATCTCTTGACCTCGTGATCCTCCCGCCTCGGCCTCCCAAAGTGCTGGGATTATAGGCGTGAGCCACTGCGCCCGGCCAGAATCCCTTTTGTGCCAATCTACTTTGAGAAATATCTGTTCACACTGATTTATTTTCCTCTTGAGTCGAGGTTTCAAAACTCTCCATCTCCTCTCCTAGGAATGTTTCTAAGGTTATTTAGAGCCAGATTTGGCTGCTCTGTAGCCCTTTGGCCACCTGAAGGCTTTGGCTCTTGCTCAAGGGTAAGAACCGGCAACAAATTAGGAGCATGCTGAGCTCCAGGTTCCTGGAAGTCTTAGGGACAGGCAGGTATCTGAGCACAAGGACCTGGCCGGGTTTGCACCCCTCCCTGGGGAACAGAAGGTGGGAGCTTTTGTCTCTTCACAGTCAAATCACTGGGGCGTGACTGGTATGAGGAAAGTGGACACTGTCAAGATGTGCCAGCGACACTTCATGTCACCACCCTGGATCCAAAGCGGGAAGGAAAATTGTCAGATGGGCTGAGACACCTTGCACTCTTGGCTTGTTAAATTGGGGAAGGGAACCTCGGGTCTCAGAGATAAACTGATTGGATATAAGATACAATCTTTCTCTATGAATATGAAAACCACACAAGTAGACAAGAAACAGACATGTCTTCTTCACTGAGAACAACTCTTGAGTACCTCTCTGCTAACATGTTTCTTCAAAGTCAGATTCAATTTCATTTAAAAAAAAAAAAGATAACTTTCTTGCCAGGCATGGTGGCTCATGCCTGTAATTCCAGCACTTTGGAAGGCTGAGGCTGATGGATCACTTGAGGTTAGAAGTCTGAGACCAGCCTGGCTAACGTGGTAAAACCCATCTCTCTTAAAAATAAAATAATTAGCTGGGCATGGTGGCGTGTGCTTGTAATCCCAACTACTTGGGAGGCTGAGACAGGAGAATTGCTCAAACCTGAGACGCAGAGGTTGCAGTGAGCTGAGATCATGCCACCGCACTTCAGCCTGGGTGGCAGAGCAAGACTGCCTCAAAAAAAAAAAAAAAAAAAAAAAAGACAACTTTCTCCAGAAAATTATCCTAAACCTTGAACTTTTATTACACATTACTGAGTTTTTCCTGTTAATTTATATTTATTTGATCTTCCAAAACATGCTTTTCTACCATTGCATTTAGTTACATCTGACCTTCAAAGGAATAGAAACAGCTTGAAGGAAAAGGGATATTGTTTGCTATTTCCTGCCAACATACACAAGTTTGGGACACTGCTCCATGAATGACAGGCTTTTTTTTTTTTTGAGACTGAATTTCGCTCTGTTGTCCAGGCTGGAGTGCAGTGTTCAAGCGATTCTTCTGCCTCAGTTCCCCGAGTACCTGGGAGTACAGGCATGAGCCACCATGAATGGCTAATTTTTGTATTTCTAGTAGAGACAGGGTTTCACCATATTGGCCAGGCTGGTCTTAAACTCCTGACATAGTGATTCGCCTGCCTCAGCATCCCAAAGGGCTGGGATTACAGATGTGAGCCACCGTACCCAGCCAGAATGACAGGCTCATAAAAATGTCCTTGCACAAATGATTCTGCCTTATCTGGGTCTGAAGCAGCCTAGCATATAAAGAAGCTGTTTTTATTTTGTACTCTTCTTAGTAAATCACAAAATCTTCTGAATTTGCAATTTTGTAAGTTTAAATTAAGAAGTTATTTCTTCAAATGACATGTTTATACTGAAATTTATACAAACCTAATTCCCCAAACAAGCTCCTGTATCATTTTAGAGTCTCATAATTGGGTCTAGAACTTTGTTGATCTTCAGAATCTGAATGTTTTTTCCTTCCTTGAGGAAGAAGTTTTGTGGAGAAGTTGAGGGCCGATTCTGTGACTTCTCTGAATTGGGGTGGGAGGCAAGCTGGGTTTTGGTTTAGAACCTTGGGATTTAGTCAGGGCATGCTGCAATCTTGTGATGTTTTCGGCATTAAAGTGGAAACAAATACTTTAAGAGAGAAAATTGCTTAAGTGAAACCATGTAAATTAACTATGGGTGGGTCTACAGATACAGATGTGTGATAAATGTTCTAATATGCATGTGGGTTTTTTGTGTTTTTGTTTGTTTTTTTAGGGAAATCTGGGGAAAGCATGGGTCCCATAAGGAAAAGTATTTGCCATAAGTTGAGCCTCTGAACTTCTGGCTTCTTGGGTCTTTTTTTTTTTTTGAGAAAGAGTCTTGGTCTGTTGCCAAGGCTGAAGTGCACTGGCACGATCTTGGCACTGCACCTCTGCCTCCTGGGTTCAAGCAATTCTCCTGCCTCGGTGTCCTGAGTAGCTGAGATTACAGGCATGTGCCACCACGCCTGGCTAGTTTTTGTATTTTTAGTAGAGACGGGGTTTCACCATGTTGCCTAGGTTGGTCCCGAACTCCTGACCTCAGGTGATCTGCTTGCCTCCCAAAATGCTAGGATTACAGGCATGAGCCACTGCACCCGGCGGCTTCTTGGGTCTTTATGAGACAGGATCTTGCTCTATTGCCCCAGCTGGAGTACAGTGGTGTGATAATAGCACGCTGTAGCCTCAAACTTCTAGGCTCAAGCTATCCTCCTGCCCCAGCCTCTGGAGTACCTCTAGGACCCCAGGAACATACTACCACACGCAGCAACATCCCGGGTCTTTTAATCCACACTGGCTTTCCAGGGTTGCTCCTGACAGTGGGGAGCAGGGTGCCCATTGTTTTCCCTTCCGGAAGTAACACTCAGGGCTCAGCCTGCTGGCTTCTCTTCTAGATGGGTCCTACCACCCACTTTATCATCAGGGACCTGTCTACCAAGACCGGACACAGAGTGTGGAGAGTATCCCTAGCTCTCTTCTTCCTAGCTGGTCCTTAAGATAACTCAAAGTCTGGTGGGGTGCGGTGTCATCCCAGCTACTCAGGAGGATAAGGTAGGAGAATTACTTGAACCGGAAGGGGGAGGTTTCAGTGAGCTGAGATTGCGCCACTGCACTCCAGCCTGGGTGCCAGAGTGAGACTCTGTCTCAAAAAAAAAAAAAAAAAAAGAAAAGAAAAAACCCATAACTCAAAGTCCTGCTAATCGTGTGGGAAAAAAAGGAAAATAAAAAGGCAGGGTGAGAATCACAAAGTTTCAGAAACTTTTACAAGAATATACTCATGTAAGCATGAGGTCTTACAAGTGGGAGAAGAAAACCTTGGTTCAAATCCAAGCTGGGCCATTCATCAGCTTGCACCCTTCATAGAATCACTTTACCTATCACAGCGTATTTCATCCACAAACTGGAGAAGCGACAGGGGTGACAATGAACTCACACTTAGGAAGAACCTAGGAGGGGCCAGGCACTGGGATGGGCGTTCTGGATTAAAAAAAATTTCTCAATGTCTCTGGATTGCTTTGAAAAGTTAAATTTAGTACTTTGTATTTAGAGCATTTAGCACATTGCTTAGGAATTACTAAGTGCCCAATAAATGTCTTCTGGAGAAAAAAAAGAAATTCCTTCAGTTGTAGCCCATCATCTTAGGCCTGATTCTGTTACTGAAATGGTCGACGCACTGTCCCAAGATGCTTTTACACCGCCCTTCTGCCATTGCTTTCTGACGTCAGGAAAAATGAAGCAACAACCCAGGCGAGCCGCCGCCCCTCTTCTCATCAAGGCTTATGGCGATCTGTCCTTTCTCTGAACTCCATTTACATAGTTCATAAAACGTATTTAGCAAAAAGAGCACCTGTTTTCTCCCCACCTAGATTATAGAAACTCATTAGCAACGTTTCCTAAATTCTTAAAAACATGACACACACAGAAAAGGGTTAGCAGACAAGACCTGCAGCCTGATGCACAGCTGGCTTAGCTTCTTTTTGGAGATACCTCGTCATCTTTTTGGTTTCTTCCATACACTTTTAAAATTTTCCCCACCCTGCCTCTTCAGGCAGCCCCAAAGTCCAGATGGACCCTTATCTGGGTGGCCCTGTAATCTGTTCTCAGCACGTTTTGCATTCTTCCCATAGTATTCAGCAGAGGACAGGCAGAGAATGCCTAGCAACCACCTGTATTGCTCTGGCTGACCTGAAACAACGTGAAAGTGAACAAAAGTACTCCTGGCCCATTCTTGATCCATACCTTGGATAATTAGTGCAATACTGGGTATAAATGTGGAACTCTTCACTCTGCAAGGAAAGAAAAGAAATTTTTATAGGCAACAAAGCACAGACATAAACATTCATTTGAAAATAATAAAAAGAAATAGCATTCAGGCCTTGACTTTCTTTTTTTTTGAGATGGAGTTTCACTCTTGTTGCCCAGGCTGGAGTGCAGTGGCGTGATCTTGGCTCACTGCAACCTCCACCTCCCGGGTTCAAGCGATTCTCTTGCCTCAGCTTCCCGAGTAGCCGGGATTACAAGCATGAGCCACCACGCCCAGCTAATTTTTTGTATTTTTAATAGAGATGGGGTTTTGCTATGTTGGCCAGGCTCATCTCTAACTCCTGGTCTCAAGTTATCTGTCCACCTCAGTCTCTTAAAGGGCTGGGATTGTAGGCATGAGCCACCATGCCTGGCTTTGAAATTATATTTTGAAAAAGAGCCACAGATTATTCTGGTGGATTTTGCATTCTACAATTTTGTTTAACTTTTATTTTATTTTATACTTTTTAGACCACTTAATGCTAAATTTACATGTGACTCTATGTTAGTGCCTATTATTCTGGTAGCTTTAATTTTTTTAAATTCTAAAATCTCTGCTTTGAATGCTTCCTGTTAACCTCAACTGGAATTATGTTAAACTTTTTTTTCTAATGGAAAGTTTCAAGCATATATAAAAGTAGAGAGGATAGTATAATGAATTCCCAAGTTTCTACTGTCCAACCTCAGTAATCATTAAGTCCTCCTCTCTATACCCCCCGCGCCTCTGTTTCCCCATCACTCTGAAGTAAATTCTAGATATCATTTAGCTTGTAAATATTTTAACATGTATCTCTAAAATAAAGATTTATTTTTTATTTTTTTGAGACAGAGTCTCACTCTGTTGCCAGGCTAGAGTGCAGTGGCGTGATCACTGCAACCTCTACCTCAAGCAATTCTCCTGCCTCAGCTTTCTGAGTAGCTGGGACTGCAGGCGTGCACCACCATGCCCAGCTAATTTTTTACATTTTTAGTAGAGACAGGGTTTTGCCATGTTGGCCAGGCTGGTCTCCAACCCCTGGCCTCAAGTGATCCACCCACCTTGGCCTCCCAAAGTGTTGGGATTATAGGCATGAGCCACCGTGCCTGGACTAAAAAAGGACTTTAAACATAACACCGTTGTCACACTTAACTCCATAACATCATGAAGTTTTGCCAGTCACTATCCATATTTCCTTTCTTCTCTTTTAAAAAAATATTTTGCCTGTTCGTTTTGCAAATGAAAATCACATAGAGCAAGTGGTTGATACCTCTTTAGTCTATTTTAATCTTTAAGTTCTCCCCTATTTTTCTTCCTTTTGCAAGTTAGTTGAAGAAACCATACTGTTGTGTTACACAGCCCAGTCTCAGTACTGCTGATGACATCATTACAGTTTCATTTTTTTTTTGAGATAGAGTGTTGCTCTGTTTCCCAGGCTGGAGTGTAGTGGCACAATCTTGGCCCACTGCAACCTCTGCCTCCCAGGTTCAAGTGATTCTCCTGCTTCAGCCTCTCAAGTAGCGGGAATTACAGGCACATGTTCCCACATCTGGCTAAGTTTTGCATTTTTAGTGGAGATGGGGTTTCACCATGTTGGCTAGGCTGGTCTTGAACTCCTGACCTCAAGTGATCCACCAACCTTGGCCTCCCAAAGTGCTGGGATTACAGGCGTGAGCCACCGCGCCCAGCCTGGTTTTATTTAATACGCTCTGTCCATTATACTCGTACTGGTTTAATAGAGCCTTGCTCAGATTTAGGTTCCATAATTTGGCACAATGTACTAGCAGTTGTACTGTGCTTCCTCTAATGGAAGTCTAATGGAATCAGGAAGTGTAATGGACATAAAGTCTGGTTGTCTGTCTTCTGTGATGCTAACAGCCATTGGTACTTATTGGCTAAATCTATTTGTTAGGAGTTGAAAGACGGTGGTATTTATAATACTTTATTCCTTATTTATTAGCTTTTGTTAGCTAGAATCTGTCCAAAAAAACAACCTCTATTAATTCTTGGTTACTCTGCAGTTTATGGTTTATATGGGAAAGACAGAATAAATGCTTAATTTTTTCCTTTTTTATTTCAAGACAGGGTCTTACTCTGACACCCAGGCTGGAGTACAGTGGTGTGGTCATGGTTCACTTCAGCCTCAACCTCCTGGGCTCAAGTGATCCTCCCACCTCAGCCTCCAGAGTAGCTGGGACCACAGGTGTACCACCACCTCTGGCTAAGTTTTAAATTTTTTTATGGAGACAGGGTCTTACAATGTTGTCCAGGCTGGTCTCAAACTTCTGGGCTCAAGCAATCCCCTGCCTCAGCCTTCCAAAGTGTAGGGGATAACACGCATAAGCCACCGTACCCAGCCAGTACTTTAATTTTCAAAAAAATGTATTTGTTCTCTAGTATTATGCAAAGGTCATCAATTTGGTTTTTAATATCACTGCAAATTCATTAATATGAGGCTATTTGATGAGTTTCCATTATTTTCAGTTAATTATCTCAACTGATGCTCAAATTATCCCACTGTTGGCTATAGGAGCCCTTTCTTGAGCATTCATGACCTGGCCTGTGGTCTTTTGTAGCTTGTTTCCTGGTGGGACAAGATGTTCCAGACTATCTTGTATATTTCATGCCCCACAGTCATTCTTCATGGAGGCCCTGTTCCTTCTGGCAGGTAACAGTGTTTGGAGACCACAGTCTGGGTATCACGAACACTCTTACTGTAGGGTAACCATTATTTCTAGGACTTTTCCAGCAGACAGCATTAGGAAGTGGTGTTTTTATTCTTTCTGAGGTGGAGTCTTGCTCTATCACCCAGGCTGGAGTGCAGTGGTGCCATCTTGGTTCACTGCAACCTTCGCCTCCCAAGTTCAAGTGATTCTCCCGCCTCTGCCTCCAACTCCTGAGTAGCTGGGACTGCAGGCACTTGCCACCACAGCCGGCTAATTTTTGTATCTTTAGTAAAGATGGGGTTTTGCCATGTTGGCCAGGCTGGTCTCAAACTCCCGACCTCAGGTGATCACCTGTCTTAGCCTCCCAAAGTGCTGGACTACAGGAGGTGAGCCACCATGCCTGGCCAGGAAGTGGTATGTTTTTTCATTTTTATTTCTTGAGACTGAGTCTCGTTCTGTCACTCTGTTGCCCAGGCTGGAGTGCAGTGATGCAATCTTGGCTCACTGAAACCTCTACCTCCTGGGTTCAAGCGATTCTTCTGCCTCAGCCTCCCAAGTAGCTGGGACTACAAGCATGCACCACCACGCTTAATTTTTATATTTTTAGTAGAGATGGGGTTTCACCATGTTGGCCAGGCTAGTAAGTGGTGTTTTTTTAAAGGATAAAATATAACCTTAGTTCATACCAATACTTATATTAATGATTCAGATACAGGACTATAGGACTTTTGATTAGCTACACTTATTCTTTCGTCCATGTTTTCTTTCTCCTACCAATTCCATTTCTCAGTGATGCTAACATAAATACTTCTTTGCTTTATCCCACAACACACTCAGTAATTTCAGAATAACAATAGCAACACCACCATAAATAGTATCATTACTAAAACAGAGATGTATTTGCTGTATTTCATCTAAAGCATTTTACGAATCAATGGAAATTCCTTTTGCATGGTTATGCCATCAACCGAATATAGTTTAATTTTGCTTTCAATTTTTGGAGGCTGCTTTTCTAAACCTTCATTTTGTTCTATAATTATGTAAAATATTTATATGGCTTCAAAGTTAACTCTACAAAGAAACTCATATCCCAAGAAGCCTAATCTCTTTTTTTTTTTTTTTTGAGAAAGATTCTCAGTCTGGCACCTAGGCTGGAATACAGTGGTGCCATCTCAGCTCACTGCAACCTCTGCTTCCTGGGTTCAAACGAATCTCACGGCTCAGCTTCCTCAGCCGTGTTCCACCATGGCCCAGTTAATTTTTTTTTTTTTTTCTTTTTAGTAGGGATGGGGTTTTGTCATGTTTGGCAGGCCGGTCTCAAACTCCTGTCTTCAAATGATCTACCCACCTCAGCCTTCCAAAGTGCTGAGATTGCAGGTATGAGCCACAGCTCCCAGCTCCAAAGAAGCCTAACCTCAAAAGCTGGGCACAGTGGCTCATGCCTGTAATCCTAGCACTTTGGGAGGCTGAGGTGGCGGATCACCTGAGGTCAGGAGTTCAAGACCAGGCTGTCCATCATGGTGAAACCCCATCTTAAAAAAAAAAAAAAAAAAAAGAAGCCTAACCTCTATTCTTTCTCTTGTAGTCTGTTCCCTCCATTCCTCCCTTGGTAACCAATTTTTAATCTGACAGGTTTTTCTCTCCTAGATAAACAAATCATGTTATACCAGTGATCCTCAAACTTGAGTATCAGAATTACCTGGCGGGCCTGTTAAAACAGAGATTGCTGGGTTTCTGATGTACTGGGTCTTGGGGGAGGGCCTAGGAATCTGCATTTCTAAAGACTTCCCAAGTGACATTGATGCAGTAGGTCCAGGACCACACTTCAGGAACAACTTTTATCCACTCCCTCCCCTGAGGAGTGTATAGTTGTGTTTTTTTTGTTTTTGTTTTTGTTTTTTTTGAGATGGAGTCTCACTCTGACAGTCCAGGTTTGGAGTGCAGTGGTGTGATCTTGGCTCACAGCAACCTTCGCCTCTTGAGTTCAAGTGATTCTCCTGCCTCAGCCTCCCTAGCAGCTTGGAATACCGGTGCCTACCACCACACCTGGTAAATTTTTTGTATTTTTAGTAGAGACAGGGTTTCACCATGTTGACCAGGCTGGTCTTGAACTCCCAACCTCAGGTGATCTGCCCACCTCGGCCCCCCAAAGTGCTGGGATTGAAGGTGTGAGCCACCGCGCCCGGCCGAGATATTCTTTACTGTATTGCCTCACAGTACTTCATTATGTAGACATACTACAGTTGATTCAACCAGCTTATTGTTTAGGGACATTTGGGCTGTTTTTAGTCTATTGCAGTAACAAACATCACTGCAAAGAACAGTATTATGCTGGCATGAATTTCTGTCAATGTATCCCTGGAACAGATCTCTCGATGTAGGCTTGGTGGGTGGAAGGGTAAATCTGGATGCTCAATGCATAACCCACTTCCTCTCCATAGGATCCAGGCCATTTTGTTTTCCTACAGTTGTGAGAGGGTCTGTTTCCCCATGGCCTTGCCAACATTTCCAGCACTGTACCAAATTTTCAAGCATGGTATTTAAAAAAAGCTAAATTAGTTGCCAACTTTTAAAAGTTGAAAGATATAAATATTTCAATTTCTAGCTTCTCCTGAAAAATATAAGACCCATCAGCCCTGGACCTGCAGTTTCCCATGGCAATGAGCATCCCCAGGAGACAGGCAAACACCTCGATTGCTACAGACTCCACCTGGGCCCCTTTGTGCAGCTGAGTTCACTTACTGGTTCCTGAAGCCAGCCCTGGCTCCATGGATGAAAATGGCAGAGGGACTTGTTCAAGGTCTATGAGTGAGTTAATGTACCAAAAGGGGACTTTTCTCTGACTTTACTGAGTTTCTTGCTTTTTCTTTCCTGCCTCTTGCTATACTCAACCTGGAATTGAACAGTATCAAGTTGGCTTTTCTTACATTTTGGGACCTGTAGGATCATTTGAAATACCAAATTAGAAAGCAATAGTTTCAATGAAATTGCACAATATAGTTGACCTACTCATACCCAGCTATCGTAAGACTTCGTGACTTTTGCACAACTGAACTTCTGTGCATTTTGTGACATCATGGCTCTATCCCTATTTTAAATTGGAAGGTTTTGATTTAAATCAGCTATATATCCTTAATTGGAATTAAATGCAAGTTTGCCCTTAGGTGTGGAAAGCTCTGTGGACCTTACAAATGATGATTTCACACAAAAATCAACAGCTCCTAGTTAGGTAAATCCTTACACACCATTAGTTATTAAATATGCTACCCCAAATTCACTGAAGGATTTAGGAAAATATGTTTTACAAATATATACAAATTATAAGTAAAGATATTTCCTGGCCAGCCACAATGGCTCACGCCTGCAATCCCAGCACTTTGGGAGGCTGAGGCAGGTGGATCATGAGGTCAGGAGTTCAAGACCAGCCTGGCCAAGACAGTGAAACCCCATCTCTACTAAAAATACAAAAATTAGCTGGGTGTGGTGGCGGGCACCTGTAATTCCAGCCTCTTGGGAGGCCGAGGCAGAGAATCACTTGAACCTGGAAGGCAGAGTTGCAGTAAGCTGAGATCGCACTGCACTCCAGCCTGAGAGAGCGAGACTGTCTCAAAAAAAGAAAAAAAAAGCTATTTCCTTCTTGTTCTTCAAATCTTTCAAGCTGTAATTAGAGATGACACACAAATGGGACATTTAATTATGAAAGAACCAAAATATGACATCATCAGTGCTGATCAATCAAGCACATGGGTCCCTCAAATATCTATTGAATAGGTAGCCACAGTAAAGCAGTATGTGTGATTTTAGGGTTTCTACTGCCACAGGGTCCTCCTCTCCCTCTCTGATTCCTGAGAAGTTTTCACTGGACATGACAAGAAAGACTTAAGATGTAAATAGCATATGGGTAAGCTAACTTTGACTTCAATTCACTCTAATGATATGAATATCCAATATCCCATACTTCCTTGAGGATAATTTCAGTAAGTGGGTGGCACATGTGCATGCTTGTGTGTGTGTGTGTGCATGCTCATGTGTGCACATGCTCGTGTGTGTGCCTGTGCATTTGTGCGTGTGCTCGTGTGTGTGTGCATGTGCTCGTGCGTGTGTGTGCATGTGTGTGTGTGGGCTCTAAAAGAAGGCACCAACAGAGAGAAGAGAGAGAGCCAGACAGTGAGGGAGAGGAGGCAACTAAGGGAATGTTGAGGCTCTAAAGACAGACTTTGTCCTCCTTCTAAACGTTACCCTGGGTCAGCCTTGCTGCCAGGCAAGATGAGGGATGGATGTGAGTGGGGAGGTAAAAGCAGTAAAGTGGGCCATTCTAGGTGTTTCCAGAGACCTAAAACAGACAAATGTTTACTGGGAGATTTGGCCTGCCTAGTAGGAAACTTTAATTTCTGTCCTTAGAGAGAATGGTGGGTTCATTCTTCCATGAGTACCAGGTAAAAAGCAACCATTTTCTCCATTTGTCGACAAGGACTTTGGTAACCGACACATACCATGACAGTAAGCGAGGTCAAAGATGAATCTCTGTGCAAGCCCCAGTGGTTCAGATAAAAGCAGAAGTCAACCGCCGGCTTCACCTCTTTCATTAATGGCCTCCCAATTAAAGCAATTTTCCATTCCTCCTTAGAGTTGAGCAGCGGGTTGTGTTTCAGAAGCAGTAACATCTTGTAAATGTCAGGGTGCTGAGTGAAAGGCAGGCGGTGCCTGGCCCAGCACTCCCTCACCATCCCATTTCCATGCGAAAGTGTGAGTGCTTACATCAGTCTTCTAATTAAACTTGGCAATATTACAATGAAAAGGAAGATTTGGGAGTTGGCAACATGGCACATAAACAAACTTTTATGTGAATAATTAAGAGCTAAGCATACGCTGGAACATCTTTAATCAACTTGTGATTAGTTACCAGCGAAGGCCCAAGCGTTTCCGAAAGCTTCTACGTTGTTTATGTGCTGTGGTTATTTTAACCTACCTCCTTTGAAATACTCAGCATATCTCTTTACCCATTTCTCCATCTTTCATTTTTCTCCTTTTTTTTTTTTTTCAAATCCCTGCCCAATTTTGACACAGGCAACTTGTGAAAAGGATTGTATGTGTGCGCTTACACATGTGTAAATGTGTGTGCACAAACATTTTACATGTGCACATACACACACATAGGAGAGTTTTATATATGAGCCTGCGGATTGCCTTTAAGGAACTTTGCTCCAATAAAACCCAGGGTGTTGTGTTTGGAAGCCATCCGGATGGATCTGCCGCCATCAGAAAAGACACTGTGGAACAGTCCAGAGCCAGGTCAGACTGGAACGACCTCTCCCAGTTCACACCGGACTCTGGGGCGCAAAATGAAGTGCTAATTCCCAGTGGGTCTCAAAACGTCATGGTGAACTTTTCTTAAACCTTCTTCAAACTACAACTGCAGAAACCACATGAAGGTTTGCTGCAAAACAATTTTGCTAAAGGCTTTCCAAACAAAAGCTGTTGAATGTTTAAGGGAATTTAAACAAGACTGGAATCTATATATACATACTAGGTAGCATACCGAGAAAGTAATGTAGGAAAGGCTCGTTGGGTATGTTTCAGAATTCCATCTCCTATTCGAGTTTGGACCATGAGCTCATGGTCATTTAGGCTTTGAAAGTCAAATGCTTTCCTTGTATTTTTCTAAACCATTGATGCAGCTTAAGAAACTGTAAAAGAGTACATTTTTAAAATGTAGGAGATTCATCCTGCTCCTATCCTTCAAAAGATAATTATCTACATTAGAGATAATTATAGATTATACATAAAATATCTAGAGTCTCTTGAATTTTTTTTTTTTTTTAGACAGAGTCTTCCTCTTGTCGCCTAGGCTGGAGTGCAATGGCACTACCTCGGCTCCTACTGTAACCTCTGCTTCCCAGGCTCAAGTGATTCTCCTGCCTCAGCCTTGCAAGTAGTGAGATTACAGGTATGCCACCATGCCTGGCTAATTTTTTTTTTTTTTTTCAGTAGAAATGGGGTTTCACCATGTTGGCCAGTCTGGTCTCAAACTCCTGACTTCAGGTGATCCACTTGCCTCAGCCTCCCAAAGTGCTGGGATTACAGGCATGAGCCACCAAGCCTGGCCTATTTGTCTAACATTTTTCTACTCCTGACTCTCCCCTCCCAAGCTTTAAGTTTTTCCTAGCAAAGAGTAACATTATCCAGTTACTGTGAAAGTTCTAGAACAGCTACAGGTTAGTGTCTCCCTTTCTCCAGGAACAATACATTTTTGCTACTGAAACAAAAAGAGCAGAGAAACATCTGTGGCTAACTCCATCTGATATAAAACCAACAAGTCATTTTAACTTTAAAATGAAAAATTCTGTACTCTGTAGCTGTCTCAGTTGGCCCAGAAAAATGAACCCTGCTTACCTTGGACACAAAACACTCTGCTATGGCCACAGGATCATTTTCACAGTTTTCCAAATCTTGCAGAAGTTCACTAATAAAAAAATAACAGCCAGGAAGTATTAGATTATAGTCTTCTGGATGAGTACATTTTGTACAATTTAAAAGTTTAAACATTTCCACGGCATTTACAAGGAATCATATAATTGGATAACTGAGGACCTGCTGTCATTGTATCCCAGGCTTAGGTAAGGGACTTACCCAAGGTCATGGTGGAGCAGGGGATTAAACACAGGTTGAACCCATAGCTCTCCCACAAGAGTTATGCCCTGCCTATAATTTCAGTTTTATAGACGCTTGTCATCATCTACATGAATGCTCATCCATGCTCATTTAGACATCAAACAGCTGCCTGGTTACCAGGCACAGCGTAAAGGATTAGGAACACATCAGTGAGTGAAGTGAGATATGGGCTCTCAGGGGTCCCCAACCAACCTTTTTGGCACCAGAGACCAGTTTTGTGGAAGACAACTTTTCCACAGACTGGGTTGTGGGGATGGTTTGGGATGATTCAAGTGCATTACACTTATCATTAGAGTCTTACAACCGAGATCCTGCGCATGCACCGTTCACGATAGGGTTCGCACTCCTATGAGAATCTGATGCCGCCACTGATTTGACAGGGCGTAGGGCTCAGCTTCGCTTGCTGCTCACCACCTCCTGCACGGCCCAGTTCCTGATAGCTCACAGACTGGTATTGCTCTGTGACTTGGGGGTTGGAGACCCTGTGGCTCTGGTATTATGGAGCTTCCAATCCACTGGAAGAGGCAGGCATTCAATAAACTTTCACATTGGCAGCCCAGGTGCGGCGGCTCACACCAGTAATCTCAGCACTTTGGGAGGCTTAGGATCACCTTCAGGATCCCCTGAGGTCAGGAGTTTGAGACCAGCCTGGCCAACATGAAGAAACCCCATCTCTACTAAAAATACAAAAAAATTAGCCAGGCGTTGTGGCAGTCACCTGTAATCCCAGCTATTTGGGAGGCTGAGACAAGAGAACGGCTTAAACCTGGAAGTCGGAGATTGCAGTGAGCCAAGACTGAGCCATTGCACTCCAGCCTGGGCAACAGAGCGGGACTCCGTCTCAAAAAAAAAGAAAAAAATCACACTAACAAAATTATAATAAAGATAGTGCTTTAAAGGAGAGAGATGCTGGGGAGGGAAGTATCTTTCCTCAAATGCAAATCCACGTTATTTTTTTACTGGCAGTATCATTTTTTAAGTAAAAGCTTAACACTTCATTGTGTGACTGCACCATAATTAATTCAATGACTCTCGCACTGTTGGATAAAATTCTATTTATGGAATTGATGGGCCAAAAAACATTCTCAGTGTAAACGTTAACACATTTCCAAATTGCACTCCACGTAAGTGATATTAATACATACTTTACTATGTTAAGTGTTTATTTTAATGAGCCATGTTATATATTTAATAAAAGTTCAGTGGTTCACAGGAATTATAATAAAAACAAGCAGTTTCTTGTTTTCCACTTCTCATTCTCAATGGGCACTGCCTAGAAGCATTTTTGATTCTTTAGGCTGCTTCCGCTCTAAGAAAGCCCATGTTTCTAAACACGCTGATTATGATTTTCATTAGTTTTTATTTTTAGATGTTATTTACTTCTCAGTTTCCCCAAACTTAAACTTACCCCTCTGTCTCCTCAACTAGTTCTAAGATCTTTTTTTTTTTTTTTTTTTTTTTAAATTTTAAAGACAGGGTCTCGCTCTGTCAACCAGGCAGGTCTCAAAACTCGTGGGCTCAGGTGATCTTCCTGAAGTGCTGGATAGTGTGAGCCACTGTACCCAGCTTCTCAACTAGTTCTGTTATACAAGTTGATTAAACATCAGAATTTACATCTTTAAAGACTATGTAAATATTATTCCCTGTTAGCCTTAGAGTATATGATGATTTCATTTCCTTTCTTAGAGAATCAAGTTTTCCCTGGAGTTAAAATTGTTTCTCTTTTTTCTCGTTTTTCAAGGTCAACACCATTAATTTATTCTCAAATTGTGTGCTAGAAGTATAAATCTTGTCTCACTATGTTCAAACTTCAGATATTCTATTGTTTGCATTTTTCTCTTGGTGACCTCTGCTTCAACCTGGACAGGCTGCTCTCCAGGCCTGCTGATTATTTCTTCAACATAATCCTAATTATGACCCTTGCTGGTCTCCTGTATTGAATGCCTTGCTTCTTAGATACTATTTCCAATGTATTCCCTCCTTTGAGAGATTACAATATCAAGCAATAGCTTTCTCAGAAAGAGTAACAGGAGGTATGCTTTCTGAGACTCTTCCTGTTTCAAAATGTTCTCCCTTCACACTTGGCTAATAACATCAGTAGATATAAAATTCTTGGTTGAAAGTAATTTTCTCTAAGTATTCAGGGCACTATCTGCTGCTTTATAGATTCCAAAGCTGCTCTTGAGATTCCAATATTATTCTGATCCCCAGCCCATTCTGAAAGCTTTTAGAGTTTTCCCTTAGTTGATATAATTGTGACATTTTGTGATAGTAGGCTTTGGGTGGGTCTTTTCTCATATACTAAGCCAATGTAAAAATTTGGGAAATGATCTGGATAGTAATTCTTCAAGTGTGGTCTAAGGACCCCTGGGGTTCCTGAGATGAGACCCCTTTAGGAGGTCCACAAGGTTGGACCTCATACAAACACTGAAACATTATTAAATTTTTAAACTTTCATTCTCTCATGAGAGTACAGTGAACTTTTCCAGGGGCTACATGACATGTGATATCACAACAGATGGAAAGTTGAAGCAGATATGAGAATTCAGCTGTCTTCTAGTAAGTCAGGCAGTAAAAAGATCTGTAAAAATGCAAAACAGTTCCAAAACAAACAAATAAAATTAGTGGAAAAAGTAGCAAAATTATTTTTCTAGAAATATGTGGGCTAGTTTCTTTTTTAGTATTAGTAAATAGATAACAAGTTCTCAGTTTCCATTTCTAATGTGGCAAACAAAACATAATAAAACACAAACAAAAAAGCTTTTTGGGTCTTTAGTATTTTTAAGCATGTAAGAGATCCTGGACCAAAACACTTGAGAATCTCTGCTCCTGTCTGGGTGTGGTGACTCATGCCTATAATCCCAGCACTCTGGGAGGCCAAGGAGGGTAGATTGCCTGGGATCAGGAGTTTAAGACCAGCATGGCCAACATGGTGAAACCCCGTCCCTACCAAAAATACAGAACTACTTGGGTGTGGTGGTGTGCACCTGTAGTCTCAGCTACTCAGGAGGCTGAGGGAGGAGAATCACCTGAACCTGGGAGGCAGAGATTGCAGTGAGCTGAGGTTGCACCATTGCACTCCAGCCTGGGCAACAAGAGTGAGACTCTGTTTAAAAAAAAAAAAAAGAGTATCTGCTCCTGAGTTATATCTTTGATATTTCCTCCCTTCCAGTTTTAAAGTTCTTATTACTCACATATTGGATCTCCTGGTCTGAGATTCTAATTTTCCTCATTCTTCCTGTTCTACTCTCTTCCTGTTTATTGCTCCATTTTTTTTTTTTTTGGGTGGGGGAGATTTCTACTTTATTTCCCATTTCTTTTTTGTCCTTTTGTTCTTTTTCCATTTCTTTTATTGATTTTTTGTCTCTACCATCAGATTTTCAATTTCAAAGTTTTTTTTTAACATGCATTTTGGATGTTTCTTGCTTATGCTTCTGTTCTTATTTCATGGGTGCAAAATCTTCCCTTATTTCCAAAGATGCCATGATGATGATGATACTGATTTTGTACTTTTCTTTCCTGTTCTTTGTTTTCTACTGAGTTCCCTTTTTGATGATTTTAGCTTCTGTCTTTCATGTTAGCTATTATTCTCAAATTCTGAGTATCTTCATTTGTCCTTTCATATTTGAAAGAGAGCCACAACGTCAATGGAGTTTATCATGTGGTGTTCCTCTTTCTAAGGCACTGGTTCTGAAACTTTTGGTGTCAGAACCTGTTTATACTCTTAAAAAATTTAGTGAGAAGAGTAGCATTGTTTCCTATTTTTGCAAATTTTTACTCTCTAACTTGATAGAACATAGCTGGATTCTTATATCTGTTTCTGCATTCAATCTGTTGCAATCTGTTGTTTTGGTTGAAGTACACAGGAAAAAAATTCCAGCCTTACACAGCATGTCACTGGAAAAGGGAGGAGTATTTTAGTGGCCTTTCTGATAAGTATAGATATCTTTCATTGCACACTAATATCCTTCATGGAACAATGAAAGTCAGCAAGTGGTAATGGATTAAAGGCCTGTTTGAGTCTGACACCATAACAATGCACTATACTGTTACTTTATTATATTATTATTTTTTTGAGACAGAGTCTTGCTCTCTTGCCCAAGCTGGAGTGCAATGATGTAATCTCAGCTCACTATAACCTCCGCCTCCCAGGTTCAAGCGACTCTCCTGCCTCAACCTCCCAAGTATCTAGGATTACAGGTGACCACCATCATGCCCAGCTAATGTTTGTATTTTTATTATAGATGAGGTTTCACCATGTTGGCTGGGCTGGTCTTGAACTTCTGGCCTCAAGTGATCCACCTCCCTCAGCCTCCCAAAGTGTTGGGATTACATACATAAGCCACTGCTCCTGGTTAGGGCTATTATCCCTATGAAGCTGCACCTATCTACTTTCTTTGCTTGCTATTCAATAAGCAATTACTAAAAGACGACGTGCCAGGCATGGTCAGAGGCAATGAGGTTATAGGGGTAAACAAGGTGGATACAGGCCCTGTCCCATGTGTTTATGTTCTGACCACAGGTGAAAAGTACTAATCATTGAATAAACATCATAATATCACATTGCACTATGTGATATGAAGAAATAGAAGGTAGATTGATAGAGAGCAACTGAGACTGGGCAAGGGTGAAAGAAGGTTGGGACAGTTAGAGAAGGTTCTCTGAGGAGGTGGTATTTGAGTTCAGGAAGTCTTGACAGAGAAAGTCATTTAAGAATGAGATCGTAGGCCGGGCGCAGTGGCTCACACCTATAATCACAGCACATTGGGAGGCTGAGGCAGGCAAATTACCTGAGGCCAGGAGTTTGAGACCAACCTGGACAATATGGTGAAACCCCATCTCTACTAAAAATACAAAGACTAGCCAAAAAGATTAAAAAAAAAAAAAAGATTAGCTAGGCATGGTGGTGAGTGCCTATAATCCTAGCTACTTAGGTGACTGAGGAGGGAGGGCTGCTTGAATCCGGGAGGTGGAGGTTGCACTGAGCTGAGATTGCCTGACTGCATTCCATCCTGTGCAACAGAGTAAGACTGTCTCAGAAAAAAAAAGAATGGGATTGCAAATTAGTATAGAATGAACTTGGTGGGTTCTCCTGTGAGGTATAGAAAGGAAGCCACAGTGGCTGGAATTTGGTGGGCAACAGAGAGTGTGGCGGGATAGAGGAAAACATCTAGCTATAAAAGATATGCAAACACGCAAAGTACTATGAGCACAGTTGGGACCTGGAATGCAGTGCATCAGCCACTGAAGACACTTCTAAATACCAGACATGGGACAGTTATAGCCTCATCAGGTGAAGACTATGGATTTCTCATTGAATCAGTGTGACTAATGTGCAACTGCACATGTGCACCAAGACTGCATCAGTGTGAGTAATGCACAACTGCACATGTGCAACAGAACTGTATCAGTGACTAATGCACAACTCACATGTGCAACAGAACTGTATCAGTGTGACTAATGCACAACTGTACATGTGCACCAGGACTGCATCAGTGTGACTAATGCACAACTGCACATGTGCACCAAGACTGCATCAGTGTGAGTAATGCACAACTGCACATGTGCAACAGAACTGTATCAGTGTGACTAATGCACAACTGCACGTGTGCACCAAGACTGCATCAGTGTGACTAATGTACAACTGCACATGTGCAACAGGACTGTATCAGTGTGACTAATGCACAACTGCATGTGTGCACTAAGACTGCATCAGTGGGACTAATGCACAACTGCACATGTGCATCAGGACTGCATCAGTGTGAGTAATGCAAATTGTACATGTGCACCAGGATTGCATCAGTGTGACTAATGTGCAATTGCACATGTGCACCAGGACTGCATCAGTGTGAGTAATGCACAACTGTACATGTGCACCAGGGCTGCATCAGTGTGAGTAATGCACAACTGTACATGTGCACCAGGACTGCATCAGTGTGAGTAATGCGCAATGGTACATGTGCACCAGGACTGCATCAGTGTGAGTAATGCACAACTGCACATGTGCACCAGGACTGCATCAGTGTGAGTAATGCACAACTGTACATGTGCACCAGGACTGCATCAGTGTGAGTAATGCACAACTGTACATGTGCACCAGGACTGCATCAGTGTGAGTAATGCACAATGGTACATGTGCACCAGGACTGCATCAGTGTGACTAATGCACAACTGCACATGTGCACCAGGACCGCATCAGTGTGAGTAATGCACAATGGTACATGTGCACCAGGACTGCATCAGTGTGACTAATGCACAACTGCACATGTGCACCAGGACCGCATCAGTGTGAGTAATGCACAATGGTACATGTGCACCAGGACTGCATCAGTGTGACTAATGCACAACTGCACATGTGCACCAGGACCGCATCAGTGTGAGTAATGTACAACTGTACATGCGCACCAGGACTGCATCAGTGTGAGTAAGGTGAAATTTCACATGTATGTATACCCAGAATGCATCAGTGTGGCTAAGGTGCACCTGTACTTTTGCACGAGGAGGAAGAAATAACTCACAGATTGTGTTTTGTATTCAAAGCTAAATTAGAGTTATCTTGCCTTCAGGATCTGGATATTTTCTCTTTTCCTGTAGTAATTATTTTAAATAGTTTCTCCATTTTGAGTAGGACTGTTGAAACAATTATAGTTTCCTACTTGAGCTCAGGTCTCTTAGTTGGGTGGGAAATGAGAGGAAACACTGTTCTCATTTACAGAACATACCACATGTGAAGCTTTTCTGACCCCTGATGTGAACTTTGAGGCAGGAATTATATTATGACCTTGAATCTTCTAACCCTTTACACTGAGAGAGACTGGAGGATGCAGCCCCTCCCCTTCCGGTCTCAGAACTCTCAGCAGCACTTCCCTTTCCCATTGCCTAAATCAGCTGGTATTTTGACCCACTGCATCTACAGACACATGTGCACGGAAGAGAAATTACTGCAATAATTTCACTCATACTTTCCAGGCACTGGCCTGGAAAAGTCCAGTTGAAAAAAGTGTGGGTAAAAATATCTCTACCATGTACAGAAGTCAGACATTTTGGTGGTATGGAAATACACTAGAAAAGAAAACGATTCCACCTTCCTTTGCGTTGCTGTTTTATGCATCCCATGATTTCACTCCCTAAACTACAAACAAGGAGAAGAAAAAGCCTGGCCCAAAGAATTTATTTTGTCTTCAGACATGTGTTAGTTGCTCTGTAAAGTCCCCCTCAGACAAAATTAATTGCACATTCCTTAGCATTCTCAAAGCATTCTGTTCCTTCCTTGATTATGTGACTTATTGCCTCTGCTGTACAATGGTGTCATTCATCCTTACACTATTAGACTAGTCCATGGTTTCATACAGAGTAATGACTCAACATAGGTATACTGAATAAAGAAAAGAGTGGAAGGAAAAAGAAAGTTTTACTCTGGTCTTCTGAGGGAGGAAGGGAGAGAGCTTCGATGATTTTAATCTGCTAAGAAACAACGGAATGTCTAGAAACAGACGTTCAATATGGAGGAATGATCTTTATTTCCTCACTTTTCATTCTTAAAGGAAACTCAAATTGCAGTTTACGTTTCTGTATTCCAAGAGGGGGCTACTTTCTTCTTTCTCTCTCTCTTTCTCTCTTTTTTTTTTTTTTTAGTTATACAAAATAAATGCATTTGATACTTTAAAAGTTGGCATTTCTTTTTGGTTTGCAGTAAAACACTGGATTTTAGGCAGCTGGTTCAAATGAGGAAAGTGATTTCTTTGGACTAACCCAGTTTCCTAACCTCGTGGTTATTTATTCCAGACACCAAACCAGAGACTTAAATTTCTAGGTTATCATAGGAATTGTAAGAGAAAGAGATATTTAGGTAACAAAAAGAACACAAAAATAAAGTTTCGATTGTATTCCAAAACATTTCATGATAGATTTTGTGAAATAGCAATTTAAATCTAGTCATATACCAAAAGCAAACAAAGATAGGACAAGGAAAGAAATCAGATACTACTGTCATTTATGAACATGCCTGGAAAAATTCTTCTAAAACTATAAATAAATTGGGCTGGGCACAGTGGCTCCCTCCTGTAATCCCAGCACTTGGGGAGGCTGAGGTAGGTGGATCAAGGAGCTCAAGACCAGCCTGCCCAACATGATGAAACTCCAACTCTACAAAAACACAAAAATTAGCTGGGTGTGGTGGCATGTGCCTGTAGTCCCGGCTACTTGAGAGGCTGAGGCAAGAGAATCGCTTGAATCTGGGAGATAGAGGCTGCATTGACCCAAGATCACGCCACAGCACTCTAGCCTGAGCGACACAGTGAGACTGTCTCAAAAAAAATAAACAAAAATTTTTAAAAAATTAAAAAAATTTTAAATGATTCAGTGCCTAAATATACAAAACATCATGACTGGGTAGGGTTTATTCTAGTAATTTTACATATGATTCAAATCATAATTCCTATTCATAATATTTACCACATTATGAATTGAAAGAGTAAAATCGTATGCTAACTTTATTAAAGGCATACAAAGCATTGAATAAAATTCAGTATTTACAAGAAAATCTTAGCAAAAATAGGAGAAGTGTTTGTCTAAAACCACAGCAAACATCACACTTAAGGGTAAAATATTTCTGCTAAGGCCAAAAAAAAAAGATAAGAATGCCAACATCTAAACAATATTGTATAGGAAGACTTACCCAAAGCAATAAGACACGCAAAAGACAATAAAGGGTAGAAGTACTATAAAAGAAGACAAAAAAGCTTCCTCCTCTTCAGACATTATTATCTACATAGAAATGCAAGAGAGCTATGAACCACTCTTAGAACAGGAAAGTTGAGAAGTTTGTTATAATACTGATATACAAAAAAATCAAAAGCATTGCTAGATGAGAATAACAGAAAATTTCAAAAAAGGAAAAACTGTTCTAGTCCAAATAACATCAAAAGCTATAGTATCTAGGAATAAAGTTTTAAAAGTTACATGAATTAAAAAATCATGAATGTTGCACATACAAATGTGATGGAGAAATTACAAAACATTATTAGAAGAAATTTTAAAAGGCTTGATTGAAGACATATACGTTTATGGATGGAATGACAGTAATGTAAAGATGGCAATCCTGTTGAAATCAATCTATACATTTTAATGCAATTTCAATAAAAATCCCAATGGAGTAGTTCAAGGAAATAATAAATTAAAAAAAAAAATCCCTTGACAGTGCAGTCAAGAAAAGCTAAGCCAGTGTTGAAGAAAAGCAATGTGGGCTTGATCCTCAAAACACTGTGGTATGGGACAAGAATGGGTGGGCCAGTGAAAGAACACGGAGCCCAGAAACAGACCCACACATCCATGAAGGTCTTCCTTTTTTTTTTTGAGATGAAGTCTCACTCTGTCACCCAGGCTGGAGTACAGTGGCATAATTTTAGCTCACCGTAGCCTGTGCCTCCCAGGCTCAAGTGATTCTCCTGCCTCAGCCTCCCAAGTAGCTGGGATTACAGGCATGTGCCACAACACCTGGCTAATTTTTGTATTTTTAGTAGAGACAGTGTTTTGCCATGTTAGCCAGGCTGGTCTTGAACCCCTAACCTCAGGTGATCCACCTGCTTCGGCCTCCCAAAGTGCAAGATTTACAGACGTGAGCCACTGTACCCAGCTGAGAGAAGCACTTTTCAAATCAGTGGCTAGCCATATGAAAATACCGGGTTAGATCTCCTACCATACACCACACCTCCATCAACGATAGACATATTAAGGACAAACATGAAAGACAAAATTTTTAAGACTTTTAGGAAAAAAAAATGGAGCTTATTTATGATCTGAGACTGGGAACTTTTTCTCTAAACATAAAACTTACATACTATCAAAAGTACACTTAGTGTAGTCGAACTTGTACATCATACAACTTATTTTCTTTGCTTTTTTTTGATGATGCCATTGCACTCTGTTGCCCAGGCTGGAGTGCAGTGGCATCATCTTGGCTCAATGCAACCTCCGCCTCCCAGGTTCAGGCGATTCTCCTGCCTCAGCCGCCTGAGTAGCTGGGATGACAGGTGTGCACCACCACGCCCAGCTAATTTTTGTGTTTTTAGTACATACACGGTTTGGTTTCACCATGTTGGTCAGGCTGGACTTGAGCTCCTGACCTTGTGATCCGCCCGCCCTGGCCTCCCAAAGTGCTGGGATTATAGGCGTGAGCTACTGTGCCCGGCCCACAACTTATTTTCAAATAAACCACAATTAAAGTTAAAAGGCATGTCTCATGGTAGGAGATATTTCCACCTCACATAATCTGCAAAGATACTAGCCGGAATTCATCAAGATCTCCTATACAAGAAAAACAAATATCCCAATGGAAAAATGGGCAATGGATATGAGCCAGAAAATTGCAAAAGAGAGCAAAGTGGCCAACAAGAAAAGATGCTCAATCTTAAGGCAATTGGCAAAATGCAGAGACAGATTATCCCCAATGGATATTACATAGCAGTTAAATGAACTAGAGCTATAACTCCCCAAAACAATGTTGAGTGAAAATAAGCTGTAAGTTGGCACCATGTGTGCCATATTTGAAACAGGTGAAAGCATATGACTTCTTTTATTTTTGAGACAGGGTCTCAATCTGTTGCCTATTCCGGAGTGCAGTGGTGCCATGATAGCTCACTGCAGTCTCAAAATCCTGGGCTCTAGCAATCCTCCTGTCTCAGTCTCCTGTGTAGTAGGACCATGGGCATATGCCATCATGTTCTGCTAATTTTTGATTTTTTTTATAGAGATGGGATCTCGCCATGTTGCCCAGGCTGGTCTCAAACTGCTTAGCTTAAGCACTCCTCCCACAGCATGTTACACATTTTAAATAAATACTTGTATATCTAGTAATGGCAACAAGACCATGCTTGGGAAAGAAACACCAAGCTTTGGATAGCAGTTCCAGCACAGTTGTGTACTAAGCCAACTTAGACTGGCTTGCCTGAGCCAATTCTGCTCATCTCTTCTTAATTCCGTGTTCAGGGATGTTGTGTTACGAACTTGAAATCTGCTGTGATGGGTGTTTATACAACAGAAATCAGCACACATTACAAATTCCAGATCCTCCCTTCCCTTTCCCCACGCTGGAGAACTGGTTTACTGACACACCAGTGTGCCATTCTCCACAGAGCGGCATGTGACTAGGAAGGGTATGTAAGTGGATTCAACATTATCTGAAATGCCTTCATGCATCCAACAAATTTTAAAGCAAATACAGCCCAAAGACAGGAGTAATACAATAAATGAGCCATGCCCAACTCTTGCACAGAATGTCTTTCTGTGCTTTTCTGTATTTTGGAAATCTTTACTGAAAAAAGAAACCCAGTCAGTTGAATTTTTCAGGCCAGCATAATAGCATTTCTTTATGCCCTCTCTAATTTTAGATTTCAGTCTTATCTAGTTGGCCACAATATTATTATATTATTTTGGAAAAACTTGGACCTGAACTAATAGGAGCTCAAAGTTATTATTTCAAGCTCCAGCCATAGATTTGAAATCGATACACCCATTGATTGGTTGAATCCGGGAGGCGGAGGTTGCAACGAGCTGAGATTGCATCACTGCACTCTAGCCTAGGCAATACAGTGAAACACTGCCTCAAAAAAAAAAAAAAAAAAAAGAGAGAGAGAAAGAAAAGAACAGAGATGTGATTCAGGAATATAAATCTCAGTCATCCAACTTCCACAGACTGGGATCCATTGCAAAGATCTCTTCTTGCTAACGCGTTGACTCATTCATTCATTCATTCATTTGAGACAGAGTCTCACTCTGTTGCATAGGATAGAGTCATTTATTTATTTGAGACAGAGTCTCACTCTGTTGCCCAGGATGGAGTGCAGTGGTGCAATCTCGGCTCACTGCAACCTCTGCCTCCTGGGTTCAAGTGATTTTCCTGCCTTGGCCTTCCAAGTAGCTGGGATTACAGGCATGCGCCACAATGTCCAGCTAATTTATTTTTGTATTTTCAGTAGAAATGGGGTTTTGCCATGCTGGCCAGGCTAGTCTCAAACTCCTGACCTCAAGAGATCTGCCCACTTTGGCCTCCCAAGGTGCTGGTATTACAGGTGTGAGCCACCGTGCCTGGCCTCATTCTTATCTTTCTTTAAATTAGGAGACACATTAAGATTTAAACTCCAGGATTAAAAGTCCCTCCTGGAGTAAGCTACAACTTCATGAAACATGCCTGAGAAGCAGGGCTCTACTCTGGCAGGAAGGCACATGGCTAAATGCCTGGGGTTTGGAGTCAGAGAGGCTCAGATGGTGCATATGAAGTGAAAATGTATCTAGTGCTCTATGGCCTCTGGCATGGAGCAAGCACTCTATAAATATGCCTTACCATCAACTCACAGCCAAACCACAGAAGACCTCGGCCAGGGGCCTCCCGGGACCTAGCCCTCTTGCCTTTCTGGGTTACAGGGCATTAGTGGGCTCTGAAACTAGAAACTGCAGGGGTGCACAGGATTTTATCATCAGCGACTGTGCCATGGGGGCCAGCTTTCACACCAGCACATTACAAGTAGTCTCAGGATTCTCTAATTCAATTTTTATGCCCTTTCTCTATTTTCTGTTTATTTTGCTAATTTTATTTAGACTGTGTATCTCAACCACAGCTGCATTTTCCAAACACTTGAAGACCTTTGCAAAATTCTGACGTTCTAGCTTCACCTTGACCAATGAGTAAGAATTTCTGGAGTTAGGATCCAGTTTCCCAGGTGATTCCAGTGTATAGTCTGGGCTGAGAAACACTGATGCAACATTAATGACTGTTTTTCAAAGTCTAACTGAGTCAAATGAAAAAAGTGCTGTTGCAGTTTACAATAGCAAAGACCTGGAACCAATCCAAATGCCCATTGATGATAGACTCGACAGGGAAAATATGGCACATATACACCATGGAATATTATGCAGCCATCAAAAATGATGAGTTCGTGTCCTTTGTAGGGACATGGATGAACCTGGAGACCATCATTCTCAGCAAACTGACACAAGAACAGAAAATGAAATACCACATGTTCTCACTCATAGGCGGGTGTTGAACAATGAGAACACATGGACACAGGGAGGGGAGCACTATATATTGGGGTCTGTTGGGGGGAATAGGGGAGGGACAACAGGGGGTGGGAAGTTGGGGAGAGATAGCATGGGGAGAAATGCCAGATATAGGTGAAGGGGAGGAAGGCAGCAAACACTGCCACGTGTGTACCTATGCAACTATCTTGCATGTTCTTCACATGTACCCCCACACCCAAAATGCAATAGAAAAATAAAAAATAAAAATAAATAAATAAGAAAGAAAAAAGTGCTGTTGTAACACTGATACTTCCTACATCCTAGGCTTTCAGAATGAAAGGATAAGGCGTTTCAAATCAAGGAACATGTCTCCCAGAGGCCAGGCTTGTGGGAGGTGTTGGAATTCAAGGGTGGCCAAGGAGATGTGAATCCTGCCTTCAAGGAGCTCACATTGAGCAATTTTAGTAAGCCGAGATGGGTAGGACCGAGCTTGCCTTTATAGCTGAGTCATAAAATGACAGGGCATTGCAGAATGTGATGATGGGAATTCATTATCACAAAACCAAGAGCATCGCTGGCGTATATTTTGGTACTTCCTCTGTGCTGGCACTTTCAGCTTATCAGGTGGTGGGAGTTTCACCACAACCATATGAGGGAGATTTTCCTACTGCTCCCATTCCTTCCTTCAATAAACGTTTGGATGCCTCCTGTGGGCCAGACACCATTTCAGACATTTGGGCGGTAACAGAACAGACTCCTGTCCTTATGGCGCAAGTGTTTTGTGAGTCAGGGTGGAGAGGAAAGAAACCACAGCACAATGTAAAAGTCAATCAGATAGCATGTTAGAAATTATGAGTGCCATGAGAACAAGGAAAACTGGAGGAGGTGAGGTATGTGTGGAGCCTCAGGGAGCCTCAGCGAGAAGAAGGATTTGAGCAAAGACTTGACATACTGGAGTTAGTTCATTTCTTTCCATTTAAAGATTCAGCTGATACATACAGGTGGCTTTGCTGGGATGCAAACTCACATAGGTTGAACACCAGCTTCTGTGCTCTTAACCAGCCTACTAACCTGTCCATCCATCCTTCTGTCCTTCCCTCTTTCTTTCTCCCTCTCCTTTTCCCTCTCTTTCTCCCCTTTCTCCCTTTTCTTTTCTCTCTCTCTCTCCCCCTCTTTTCCCCTCTCTCTGTGTCCCTTTCTTTCTTTGATGAAGTCTAGCTCCATCATCCTGGCTAGACAAATTGCAGTGGTGTAATCTTGGCTCACTGCAACTTCCACCTCATGGGTTCAAGCGATTCTCCTGTCTCAGCCTCCTGAGTAACTGGGATTACAGGTGTACGCCACCACACCTGGCTAATTTTTATATTTTTAGTAGAGATGGGGTTTCACCATGTTGTCCAGACTGGTCTTGAACTCCTAACCTCAGGTGATCTGCCCACGTCAGCCTCCCAAAGTGCTAGGTAATCCTAGGTAACCCATGGTGGCATAAGCCACCATGTACCCCCTAAGTTTTCTTTCAAGAAGCATTAATATAATAACTTATTTATTCACTCTGTCTTGTTTACCATTGTAATTTTCTAGCCTAGTATCTGCTACATACTTACATTTTCAATTAACCGATTGAAATTATCAATTCAATTGAATTAATATATCATGACTTGAAGTATGTATTTTGTGTTTACTGTGTCCAGCCCACTCCCCAGGTAGAAGAAAAGTTATAGAAAATCCAGTGTAGCTGGGGATCCTGGAGACTGAGCAAGCGTGTATTCTCAGATGTCCTGTTCATGTCATGTTGCATAAGAAAAGATGTCACTGCCCCGCCAGGGCAAATAGGTTTCTTCTGAGCCAGGAGGAGGGAGAGAGAGAATATGGAATCCATGTGAGACACAAGGAAATAAGGATGCTTCTAAGTAGAAAGCTTCATGGCACAATAGCCCACAAAAACGTATGAGGCTGAGTCAGGGGTTATAGGTAAAGTTTTCTTAGGCTGCATTCATTTGAGAAATTTTTATAATGTTTCCATGTAAGAACGATATTTTGAATATTAACTTACCTATTGAAGTGGTAGATATCCTGTATGTTTCCAAAAAGGGCTGATCTTTCTTCAGTCCCCAGGAGAAGTTTCGTTTGGTCCCTGATGCAGTCAAGGTAATCCTATGAGATCAATGAGAAGGATGACTTAAACACTCCTGTCCTTTCCAAGTCATCTTTAATTATGCCCACTGAATCTTTAATATCTGTTTCAAGTCATTGTTATACTAATGTGCTCATTAACTCTGAGAATACACAGTTGCTCTCTTATTACTGGCCCTAATACTCACCTATTTATAGAATGAAGAGTTTTAGCAAAGAGAAAGAGTGTGGCATACATTCTTTTTCTGTTTGTTTTTGAGATGGAGTCTCGCTCTGTTGCCTGGCTGTAGTGCAATGGCACAATCTCAGCTCACTGCAGCCTCTACCTCCCAGGTTCAAACGATTCTCCTGCCTCAGCCTCCTGAGTAGCTGGGATTACAGGCTGCGCCACCACACCCAGCTAATTTTTGAATTTTCAGTAGAGGTGGGGTTTCACCATGTTGGTCAGGGTGGTCTCGAATTCCTGACCTGGTGATCAACCCGCCTCAGCCTCCCAAAGTGCTGGGATTATAGGCGTGAGCCACCATGCCCAGCCTGAGTATGGTACACATTCTATCTACCTCCAAAATACATTAGAGCTTCCCTAGATGGGTGCTACAACAACCATCATACCGATTATGTCCGTTTTGGGATAACCACCTTGTCTGCTGTTTCCTTGATTGATGTGTAAGATAAAAACATACTTTAAAATTCATATAGTGAAAAACCAGAAATAAAAATTCTGGACTGAAAGAACTGTTTTAAACATAACCTTTAGGTCACAAAACTACTTGTTTCTAAAGTACAGAACTAAATTCCTTCTTCAAATATCAACGTGTTTTTTTAAGTGAAAAAAATAAGCGTACAACTTACTTTTTTGCTTTCTGCTATGCTGTGTTAATGAACCCGAAAAACTCTCAATTGATTTTGTATGTTTTAACATAGAAACGGCTTCCACACAAATCTGCTGTGGATTCAGACCCGTAGTGGGTTAAACTGATGTGGGAAGAAGCGATCTGAACTGCTGAGAAAGAGGAAGCTGCTTTCTGCCCCTTGTGTGCTGAAGAGTTCATAACTGAGTGTTCCCCTTTCCCTAGCAACACCTGAAAAAGGATTCTGTAGGAGGCAAGAAAACAATAAAGAAAAAAGTGAAAACAGCTGAAATAACGTAAAATAAAAAAATAAATACAGTCCTTGCCCTGGGCTGAACAACGAAGTATGGCTCCCTCTCAAATGGAACATGGTGATCTGCAGCATTTAGAGGAAGGAACCTTGTGAAAAGTCAACCAGACAGCGAGAATCCCTGCACACAGCCACATTCCAATGTCCCACAGCCAACACAGTCGTATTTAGATGTGGCTAGAGAAAGGAGAAGCTGAAATGTAAGAACCATCAGCGAATTGTTTCTTACACCTTCTACTAATCCACCTTCTTTCTCTCATGTTCTTTAGGTTCCTCCAGCGCCAAATAGGCAGGGCTTTCATCAGAAACTTTCTCAAGCAGCACATTTTACAGTTTGCATCAAATTAGGTTTCGTTCTAGTTCTTTCACACTAAAATCACTGTCACGCATGAACCAGTGTTCATAAACCTTTTTCAAAACAAGCTTGTGGTAACAGCTTTTCTTCTTAAGAAAGCAGTCACCTCAATAAGAAACTAGATTCAAAACGTTTAAGAGTAGTTGGCATTAAAATCCGCAAACAGCTTGGCCTATTCCCCTCGCTGTTATAAATGGAACAATCATAAGAGCTTGAGTACCTGCACAGGATAGACAGGCCCAAATAAGAAAACCGAAAGGGGCCCAGAACTGCAAGAATGGTACACTGTGAACAACACCTAAAACCTATACTCCTGCAAACATAAATAAATAAATATACTCATTGTGATTTCTGTTAAATTACACAGGGTGCAAAGGGCTGGGCTGACAACGTGGAGTGAATGCTTGTATTTAACAGCAGCTTGAGAGGCTGCTGGGCATTTTTGCATACTGTACATAAAATTAAGAAGGTGAAACAGAAGGATGTGGATGGGCACTAGCCACACTAACGTGGCAAGATAAGGGGTGGGCAGAGGTGACATATGCAAGCCACATTCACCTGGCTGACTTCAGAGGCTCCGCCGTGGAGCTTAAAGAGAGAATGAACAACCCTTTCTCTCACTTCAAGTGCGAAGCTTGCTCATTTGCAGAAACCTGATACTAAATTCTTCATGTGAGAGAAAGATTGAGTTAAGGGGCTTAAAGAATTTCATCTGGGGTTAGAGACAAAGAACCATGGCCCGCATCCAACAACTGATGGCCCCTCTCCAGCTCTAAGAGTTTCAAAAATCTCTGACTCTGTGGTAGAGAAACTAAATTTTAAAAGTTGCGTGTTTTCAGAAATTATTGAGAAAACAGATCGTGAGGAGTCCACAGTTTAGTAGACCACTCTAGAAAACAAATCAAAGTTGTATGGTCATAACTTGCTCCCCGCCACTGATCAGAAGTAAGTCTTTTAAATTTGATACTTTAAACCTAGACTATTTCCTGAAAACTACTGTGGCATGCCCTGCATTTGCAGCTGTAAACATCTGTAGCCAAAATGAGTGGTTCGAAGCTCAGTGATAATAACAGTTCATTCTGTGCTAGAAATGAAAGAGTAAGGACACGAACAGAATTTATTAGAGCCTGTCATGCTACTTATTAATTTTATTGGCTTTTATGTAAACACCTGTGGTTACCCTACTGTTAACAGCTATGAAGCATCAATTTAAAACTTTTGCACTGAGGCCAGGCGCGGTGGCTCACATCTGTAATCCCCACACTTTGGGAGGCCGAGGCGGGAGGATCACGAGGTCAGGAGTTCAAGACCAGACTGGCCAACATGGTGAAACCCCGTTATCTACTAAAAAATGCAAAATTAGCTGGGCATTGATGGTTCGTCCCTGTAATCCCAGATACTTGGGAGGCTGAGGTAGGAGAATTGCTTGAACCAGGACCCAAGAGGCGGAGGTTGCAGTGAGCCGAGATCACGCCACTGCACTACAGCCTGGGCTACAGAGTGAGAGAGACTCCATCTCAAACAAACAAACAAACAAACAAACAAACAAACAAACAAAAAAACCACTTTTGCACTGAAAACAATGCCTCTCCAAGAGGATCAATGAATTTACTCTACTTTGGTGAGGGAAGGAGCAGAGAGTTAACACACAAAAGGGGCTTTTCACCATTCGAATGATTTTCTGTGATTTAAAATGTCCCCCATTTATTTTCTCATCAGTTTATGTCCTGAAGATCTCTACCATTATAAGATTTGCACATGAGGGTCCTCCTCTAACTTTTTCATTCCTTGTAATGTCCGTTATTAAAATATTCAAGCAGATATTGAATCTGACTTGGTCCTATTCAAAGTATGGGAGGTGGGCAGGAGCCGATTTGCAAACTGTTTGCTGCTGATCTACACGGAGAGAAGTACAGACATCAGGTGAGCACGCAGAACTCTCTAGAGTAGTTTACCGAGCGATTTAATATCTGTTGAACCTAATAATAAATTTGTGCTTATACTGTATATATCTTACTCTTCCTCTAACTTTTCAAGTATTTGTTTTATAAAGTGTATTTTATAAAAGAATTGGGTGTGACAGATGGAAAGAAAACACACACACTTGCCCCTCACCATGGATAGTTTGCAAAGCTCTGATCTACATAACCATCCAGAAGCGACATGCTCTAGAAAGAACTGAGACAGAAGGCAAATTCAGCGCCCTTGCGAGCTTACCTTATTTCTATGAGATCCCAGAAATACTTTAGTTATGGCTCCTTCACTTCCCTTTTTCCTCTGAGATCACATTAAAATGCTTTTTTGCTTGTTTGTTTTTTGAGAGGAAGTCTTGCTCTGTCATTCCGGCTGGAGGGCAGTGGCACAATCTCGGCTCACTACAACCTCCAACTCCCAAGTTCAAGCAATTCTCCTGCCTCAGTCTCCCAAGTAGCTGGGATTACAGGTGTGTGCCACCATGCCCAGTTAATTTTTGTATTTTTAGTAGTGATGGGCTTTCATCATGTTGGCCAGGCTGGTCTCAAACTCCTGACCTGGGTGATCCACCCACCTCGGCCTCCCAAAATGCTGGGATTACAAGGGTGAGCCACCGCGTCCGGACAAAATATTTTAAAATTACAGTCTATTTAACATGATAATGAGGATAAACTGTAGTAAGAGATAGTTATTTACAGTTATAATGTCGATCAATACTTCATATTCTTTCTACCTTTTGATTCTTCTCTTATAGATACTCCTGTTTGTAGACACAGTATGAAAAAGATTCTGTTTCTAAATCTTTTTGCTCACAGTCCAAAATCCTACCTTGTGGTTTCAGGTTTCAGCCTTTTTGGTCTAGCTTCTGTTGTTAGCACTTCCAAATGCCCCTTTAACAGACTCTTAAGATTTTTTTGTTTTGTTTTTATTTTGGAGAAATATCTTTTTTTTTTTTTTTGAGACAGCCTTGCTTTTTTGCCCAGGCTGGAGTGCAGTAGCATGATCTCAGCTCACTGCAAACTCCACCTTCTGGGTTCAAACAATTCTCCTGCCTCAGCCCCCTTGAGTAGCTGGGATCACAGGCTTGCGCCATCACACCCAGCTAATTTTTGTATTTTTACTGGAGACGGTTTCACCATGTTGGCTGGGCTGGTCTCGAACTCCTGACCTCAGGTGATCCACCTGCCTCGGCCTCCCAAAGTGCTGGAATTACAGGCATGAGCCACTGCGCGTAGCCCTGGGAAACAATCTTCTTTCATTTCTTTAACCTCTCTACCTTTTCTAGAAAGGTAGTCTGTTTATCCAAAAACTTGCCTTCCAAATTTCATGTATTACATTGGGATGCCTCTGAAGCTAGAAAAACTTACATGTGTATAGTAATTTACAGTTTAAAAGCACATTAACATTCATTTATACAAACCTTCCTCCCATCTTTTTATTTTGAGGATGTAAGAATGTGTGCCAAGTGCTGTTTTACAAGCTAGAAATTAAAAAAAAAAAAAAAGAATAAAACACGATCCCTTCCCCCAGAGCTCCCGGTCTAGTTGAAGAACCAAGTGTAAACAAATAAATAGAATACAGTGTTTTGGCAGCAAGACTGATAAATATTCAGTACACGAGAGGGCAGGAAAGGCGGAAGTGGGCAGTTCCAGGGAGGGGAGAGGCTTCGCAGGGGTGTTGAGGGTAGAACTGAATCTTGAAGGATGGAGTTCTCAACACAGAGAAGGGAGGAAGGAGACAACATCCAGGAGGCCAGAAATGGGTAAACTAAGGCACAGAGTAACAAAAAGAACATTGAAAGAAGTTGAAAAGGGCTAGATTTCAGGCCAGATTTGTGGCCATGTCAGGGTTGAGACCAGCTGGACAGAGTGGGGCGTGTGCCTGAACACAGAGACCCTCAGGGGTGGGGCTGCACTACTAGATGAGACTAAGTGAGGGCCGGCACAGGTAATGCATTACCTTCCATGCTACACAGCTGGTGTTAACCATTGAATGGTTGGTGAGATCAAAGATGGTTCTATCATCAATAAAGAAAATAAGGCCATGCATGGTGGCTCACACCTGTAATCCCAGCACTTTGGGAGGCCTAGGTGGGTGGATCATCTGAGGTCAGGAGTTCAAGACCAGCCAGGCCAACATGATGAAACCCTGTCCCTACTAAAAATTCAAAATTTAGCCAGGTATGATGACGGGTGCCTGTAATCCCAGCTACTCGGGAGGCTGAGGCAGAAGAATCACTTGATCTCAGGAGGCAGTGGTTGCCGTGAGTCGAGACTGTGCCATTGCACTCCAGCCTGGGCAGCGAGTGAAACTCTGTCTCAAAAAAAAAAGAGAGAATAGGAGAGAAGCTATAAAGCTGCTTGGGAGGCTGGTTAGGTGATGCATGCAGCAGCGCTGGTATCCGCAGATCAATTCCTAACCCTGAGTCAGGTGGAGAGGAGAGATATTTAAAGGGATGTGGAGAATAAGAGAAAGCAGGGAGTCCAGGATGACAGCCATGGTTGAAGTAACTGATCAGCCATGTGGGCTTTCCGGGGAAGGAAGTCTGGGGCTCCTTTCTCTTTGTAGCTTTTCATCCCAAGGAGGAAGTTGCTGTTTCACCAGCTCCCAGCAAAGATGCTTTCTTATCCACCATGGCACGAGTGAGTTAACATCAATAAGTACCTGGGGCCCCATCTGTCTCCTCTTCCTTTTGGTCATAGCGTGGAGACAGCTGGGCTGCTCCCTCTGGATAGAAGGACCCACTGGCTTCTCTCCTCTGATTTACCTTCCTAGGTGACTGGTGAGGTAAAGCCAAGCCAGGACCAGCTCTAGCGGGCCCCATCTGCAGAGGCCTGGGCAGGGCTGTTCTGAGGGTTGGTACCCGCTAGACCGGACCTTTTCACACCCAGATGAAATGTTGAAAGGCATCTCTCGGTTTTGTGGTGAAAGGAGACAGGTCTGCTTTTGGCCTAGTTAATCCAGAGCATAGGTTTTCATGTGCTCAGCCTGGCTCATTTTGCTCTTGCTAGGGCCCAAGCTCTAAGAAGAAATATGGGTTTGATTTTCCAGCCATCGTCTTTTGCACGAAGAGTGCCCTTAGAGAACATTGTGACTGATAAGATATTGGTTCAGGGCCAGGCAAGGTGGCTCATGCCTGTAATATCCACACTTTGGGAGGCGGAGGCGAGCAGGTCACTTGAGGTCAGGAGTTCGAGACCAGCCTCGGCAACATGGTGAAACTCCAACTCTACTAATATTAAAAAAAAAAAAAAAAAAAGCTGGGCATGGTGCAGAGCACCTGTAATTCCAGCTACTTGGGAGGCTGGGGGCAGGAGAATCACTTGAACCTAGGAGGAAGAGGTTACAGTGAACCGAAATCATGCCACTGTGCTCCAGCCTGGGGGACAAAGCAAGACTCTGTCTCAAAAAAAAAAAAAAAAAAAAAACCAAAAAACCTCTTGTCTCCACCATGTAAGACATGCCTTTCTTTCTCCTCTGGCTTCCACCATGATTGTGAGGACTCCCCAGCCATGTGGAACTTTTTGAGTTCATTAACCTATTCCTTTGCAAATTGAAAAAAAAAAGATACTGGTTCAGAATCACAGGTCCCTGAGCAAATCCCCAGTCATGCACTTTCCCTTCCTGTTTCTAAGGGAACTGAAGAGAAGATGGCAGTGGTCTGGGGGTAAAGATAACACGTCAGTTTTGGACATGTTAAGACTCGGGTGACTGAAGGATATCTCCAAGGAGAGGGTTATCAGGACAGCATCAGTGACCTCTGTCGGAGCGGGTGGGAATGGGGTGGGGCTGGAAGTGTCCATCTCTGCAGCTGTGAACTCCAACTGTCAGCTGTGAGATGATGGTGACTCTGAAATGCTCTTCCAGGCTTTGGGGTCCAGGACCACATCCAGTGTGTGGCCACGAGGAAGCAGCTTCAGAGAATCCCAGCGCCAGCAAGTTGCAACCTTGGCAGCCCCAGCACCAGGGTAAAGGCCTCTCCTCAGGGAGCCTCCCATCTCAGGGGGAACACCAAACAGCTTGTATTAATCTGCTTTCATGCTGCTGATAAAGACATACCCAAGACTGGGAAGAAACAGAGGTTTAACTGGAGTTACAGTTCCACATGGCTGGGGAGGCCTCAGAATCATGGCAGGAGGTGAAAGGCACTTCTTACATGGTGGTGGCAAGAGAAAAATGAGGCAGATGCAAAAGCAGAAACCCTGATAAAACAGGAGACTTCCCCAGGTGTGGCACCCTAAATGAAAGTTAAAAGCAGCTTCTGTTGCCGGGATCAGTTTTAATTTCCATTTTCCTAATTTATGATATAGAGGCTGATCATACTGGTAATGTGTGGGACTCTGTTAATGGCTCTGATTAAAAAAATCACATGGTTTCATGGACAGGGAAAATGTGGCACATATACACCATGGAATATTATGCAGCCATCAAAAAAGATGAGTTCGTGTCCTTTGTAGGGACATGGATGAACCTGGAGACCATCATTCTCAGCAAACTGACACAAGAACAGAAAACGAAATACGGCATGTTCTCACTCATAGGTGGGTGTTGAAAAATGAGAACACATGGACACAGGGAGGGGAGCACTACACACTGGGGTCTATTGGGGGGAAAAGGGGAGGGACAGTGGGGGGTGGGGAGCTGGGGAGAGATAGCAGGGGGAGAAATGTCAGATATAGGTGAAGGGGAGGAAGGCAGCAAATCACACTGCCACATGTGTACCTATGCAACTATCTTGCATGTTCTTCACATGTACCCCAAAACCTAAAATGCAATTAAAAAAAAAAAAAGAAAAAATATTGCACGGTTTCAGCCTCATTTACCGCCTATAATGCTTGCAGTACATAAACCATCAGTAAAAAATGTCAAGAATGGCCTTCTTGTTAAACAGTGACAGATGATACATTGCCTGTTCAGTCCCTCTATTGTTTTCCTACTTCCTCCTGAAAGCGGGGAGAGCTGGGAGCTCTCTCACAGTGAGGAGATGGGCCAGCCAGGCCTAGGAAGGGGCAGAAGGTGTCAGCTCTTCCCAGAAAAAGAAACTTGGAACAGGAATTCTGTTAAAAATAGAAACAGTGAGTAGAAAGAGAAATACATCTTTGTTTAAAGACAGGAATATTTGTTTGGTTTTCCCCTAAAGACTTTAAACAAAAACACATTTATGAAGAAGATACTAAGAAATAGGCATTGTGTTAATATGTTAAAGTTCCTAAAGTAGCTGGGTGCTCACCTTTTCCTACACTTCTGACAATCATTACAGAAATCCGCTGTCTTAGGCCAGGTGCAGTGACTCATCCTGTACCCCAGCACTTTGGAAGGCCGAGGCAGGCATATCACCTGAGGTGAGGAGTTGGAGACGAGCCTGAAACCCTATCTCTACAAAAATACAAAGATGAGCTGGGTGTGGCGGCGCACACCTATAATCCCAGCTCCTTAGGAGGCTGAGTTAGGAGAATCGCTTGAACCTGGGAGGTGAAGGTTGCAGTGAGCAAGCATCGCACCACTGCACTCCAGCCTGGGCCACAGAGTGAGAGTCTGTCTCAAAAAAAAAAAAAAAAAAAAAAAAAAAATCAACTGTCTTGATTTACTTCACGGTAATGTCATTTATTTGTTGACTTCATATGGATGTGTATAAATGTAATGAAACCCAAAAACGTTACCATAATGGAAAAGCAATTTGGGATAAACATAAATACTAAAATGAATTCCTTGTATTATCTTTCAGTATAATAATTAGAAAAGTCCTTATAAGAGGCCTTTTCACAATAATAAAGTAGCAGAAAACTTAATTTTCTGTTGTCTTGTTAAGTATTTATTTTCAAAATTCCACTTAGAGTTTCCAAATTACGCTGATGACATTCTCATATGCCAAATATGAGATCTGCAGACATGGCCGTGAAGTCCTGATTGTTGCGTACCGAAATGTCTTCCCATACTTATTTCATACTTATTTGCAACCTCCCATTATTAGTTTTTTCTATAGTGTAAATCTTATCATTGTTTTTAGCTACCAAAATAAAAAAGCAAAACATTCCTGAAATAATCGATGTGCTTTTGAATGCACGAAAATACAAAGTCTTTGAAGACTTTTTTTTTTGAGACAGAGTCTTGCTCTGTTGCTGAGGCTGGAGTACAATGGCGAAGCCTCGGCTCACTGTAACCTCCGCCTCCTGGGTTCAAGTCTTCTGCCTCAGCCTCCCAAGTAGCTGGGATTACAGGCATCAGCCACCACACCCGGCTAATTTTTGCATTTTTAGTAGAGATGGGATTTCACCATGTTGGCCAGGCTGGTCTCGAACTCCTTACCTTGTAATCCGCCCACCTCGTCTTCCCAAAGTGCTAGCATTACAGGCATGAGCCACTGTGCCTGGCGAAGACCGTGTATTTTAAAATTTTCAAACTGGGCCACCACCGTGTTTACCAGAATAATCCCTTGGAGTAAAGACCAGTATGAGGCTGCAGTGGGCACAGTAGGTAGAGAAGAGTTTATTAACCACTCTTTTGAGGAGGATCCCTCCAGCTGACTTCCTTTCCTACAACTCTCTCTGTTTTCATTGTCAGGTTAACTTTATATAGCATTTTTTTTTTCTTTTTTGCCTTTTTTCCCTCTAGGTCCCAGACCAGGTAAGGAAGCAAACAGACACAATTAGACATGGCAATAATCCTCAAAGTGGAAAATGGGAATGCTTGGTGAGGTGGTGGAGGGATGCAATGTCTTGGCAACACTTTAAGCACTTGAAAATAAACTGATTCATCTTAATTATAATCAGAGGACTGCTGGTATAATCTGAGACATGATGATTACAGAAAATTAAGTAAAGCCCAAAGGGTTTTTAATATGGAGAAGAAAGATCAGTAAAATCAGTGTACATTATTACATAATCTGAATTTTAACTACTCACTGCTATTTATCATTATTACTGGTTTTTCTTTTTCTTTTTGTTTAGAGACTAGGTCTCTATCATCCAGGCTAGAATGCAGTGGCATGATTATAGCTCACTGCAGCCTCAAAATCCTGCCTTAAGCGATTTCCTGCCTCAGCCTTCCCAGTAGCTGTGGCTATAGGCACACATCACCACATTGGGCTAACCTTTCTATTTTTTTGTAGCAATGGGGTCTCACTATATTGCCCAGGAGACTCCTGACCTCAAGTGATCCTCCTGCCTCAGCCTCCCAAAGTGTTGGGATTACAGGCATAAGCCACCACACCCAGCAATCATCATTATGTTATTTTGAAGTTTATTGCTAGGCACTGAGCTGTCTGCTTGATATACATTCTCTGATTTCATCTTCACCACAACCCTAGGAGGTGTGTCCCATTAATCCCATTTTCCCAGAAACTGAGAAAGTCTCAATCACTCTGCTGAGGTCATACAGAGAGTAAATGCCTCAAGTCATACTCAAACCAGGATCTGCTGACAATATCCTGGGCACTGAAACTCTGCACTGTTTATACCTTAACGCAGTATATTTAAACAGGAGGAGGGGTTTGCTGCTGATTCATTTTTGAGAGTTAAAGGTAATTTGTAACAGGTGTCAGGTAGGAGCTGACCAAAAACAGCCACCCTGCTGGGTGTGGTGGCTCACTCCTGTAATCCCAGCACTTTGGGAGGCTGAGGCAGGTGGATCACAAGATCAGGAGTTCGAGACCAGCCTGACCAACATGGTGAAACCCCGTCTCTACTAAAAATACAAAAATTAGCCGAGTGTGTGCCTTAATCCCAGCTACTCAGGAGGCTGAGGCAGCAGAATCACTTAAACCAGGAGGCGGAGGTTGCAGTGAGCCGAGATTACACCACTGCATGCCAGTCTGGGTGACAGAGCAAAAAACAAACAAACAAAGACAAAATAAAAAAAACAGTCACCCTGACTGACTAGGCACCTCCCACCTGCCAGAATCATCACAGGCTATGTCTGAATTAGGATCAGTCCCTGTTACATGCGGTACCCATTGCTTCCATGTTTTCATACATATACACTACAGGGTATGTTTTCCACCAGCCAAGCACACCGGCTCTCAACCATCTGCCACATTCCCTTCAAGACTAGCTGGCAGGTCCTCATCCTTCCTTCTCACCAATGCATAGCTCTACGCTCCTTTCCCATTTTCTGCCAGCCACCTCACAGTGGGTCACGTGGTCCCTCTTTATGGACAAGTCTCTACATACCTCTTCCCACAGAAACACACTCCTTCCCCAAACCAGTCACGTGGAGTCAGTGCAGATGCATTCCCTCAGCTCTCTGAGCACAATGCTACTTTCAAGTAATATGAAATTATTACACAATGGGGAGCCTGGAAAGCAGAGTGTTTTGGCTCTAGAGAATTAGAAATCATTCTGAAATGAAGACAAATCAGGAATGAAGAGAAGGATGGCAGTTCTGAAGACAGCCCTCAAAGGGAAATGCTCATGTACTGTGATGGAAACGTCCAAAGAGGTTCAGGACCTGCCTGGAAGAGCATCCCCACTGCGGCCAACAGATGAAAAAAAGCTCAACACCACTGATCATTAGAGAAATGCAATAAAAACCACAATAAGATACCATCTCATGCCAGCCAGAATGATGAGTGTTAAAAAGTCAAGAAACAGACTAGGCGCAGTGGCTCATGACTGTAATCTTACCACTTTGGGAGGTCAAGGCGGGCAGCTCACTTAAGGTCAGGAGTTCAAGACCAGCCTGGCCAACACGGTCAAACCCCGTCTCTAGTAAAAATACAAAATTTAGCTGGAGATTGCTTGAACCTGGGAGGTGGAGGTTGCGGTGAGCTGAGATTGTGACACTGCACTTCAGCCTGGCCAAGAGTGACTCCATCTCAAAAAAAAAAAAGTCAAGAAACAGATGCTGGCAAGGTTGTAGAGGAAAAGGAACACTTTTACACTGTTGGTGGTATAAATTAGTTCAATCATTGCAGTGATTCCTCAAAGACCTAAAGGCAGAAATACCATTTGACCCAGCAATCCCATTACTTAAAAGAAATACAAATCCTTCTATTATAAAGATACATGCATGCGTATGTTCAGTGCAGCACTATTCACTATTGCAAAGACATCGTGAGTCAACCTAATGCATCAATAACAGACCGGATAAAGAAAATGTGGCACATATACATTATGGAACCATATGCAGCCGTAAAATGGAACAAGATCACGGTTGGAGCGGGAAACCATTATCCTCAGCAAACTAATGCAGGAACAGAAAAGCAAACACCAAATGTTCTCACTTATAAGTGGAGGCTGAACAATGAGAACACATAGACACAGGGAGGGGGACGACACTCACTGGGGCCTGTTGGGAGGGGTGGGGGGGAGGGAGAGCATCTGGAAGAAAAGCTAATGAATATTGGCTTAATACCTGAGTGACGGGTTGATTTGTGCAGCAAAGCACCATGGCACGTTTACCTACGAAGCAAAATTGCACATCCAGCACATGTACCCCAGAACGTAAATGTTGAAGAATAAAAAAGCATCCCTATCACTGTGGCTGGGTGATTGTGGAAGGTGTTCTGACACTTCAGGTGTGTGTGTGAGGAAGAAGCTTCTTAGAGTAACTTCTGACACACTCACTTGTGTGCACCACAGACAATCTGGGTTTTTATCACGTCATGCATGAGTTCTGCATACCACCTTAATATACTGATGGCTTACCAGCCTTTACCAAACATCAAAATGCCAATTGATTGCTGCAGGAAAAACGTTTCCTGTTCAGAAATCAAATAACAACCCACACTTCACCTGAGGACTCTTAATTCTAGTGAACAAGAGATTTTGATATAAGGACACCAAGTAATAGCCCATTAAAACAGGCACAGCAGGCTGAGTGTGGTGGCTCATGCCTGTAATCCCAGCACTTTGGGAGGCCAAGGCAGGTGGATCACCTGAAGTCAGGAGTTCAAGACGAGTCTGGCCAACATGGCGAAACCCTGTCTCTACTAAAAAAAAAAAAAAAAAATTGCTGGGCATGGTGGTGTGTGCCTGTAATCCCAGCTACTCAGGAGGCTGAGGCAGGAGAATCACTTGAACCTGAGAGGCGGAGGTTACCGTGAGCTAAGATCGTGCCACTGCACTCCAGCTTGGGCAACAGAGCAAGACTCCATCTTGAAACTATCAAACAAACCAGGTACAGTTTTTTTCTATATACACATTGTCAATGATCATACGCTGTACTTAAACAAGTATTGGACTATATGACTTATCTAATAAATAATTACCTATATGACTTATCTAATAAATTGGAGTGCTTGCCCATCTAATTTTACTGAGACAGGAATAGTAGTACAGATTATCTCACAGCAACTGATCTGTATATAATAGGTACTCAAATAGTGTTCATTTGGTGGATAAGAAACAAGGCGTTAAAAACCAAAGCCTTGACTTATTCGTGCTAAATGCCTTCAAACTGTAACCCTGAATCGAAATGAAATTTCAACCAGCTAGAAAAGGCAGGGCTTACCTGGACGATATTAACTGGGAAAGGCTGGAAGACATGGTGAGCTCAACTTCTCATCTCCAGAGTCACGCAATCAGTAATGACCCTCAAAGTCAAGCTATTCTACTTGAAAGTTGCAATGCAATGGGGCTGTATATATTAAAATAAATAATCTACACATGGATGGACCTTTTTATGGGCGGTGTGTCAAGGCAGATGAATGTGATTACGCCCTGGTGGCATTAGGTAATCAGCTGCTAAATATGGAACCTTATGGCTAAGCTATTCCGTTCATTGTACCAAAAACAATGAGGAGCCCTTAGGATGTATTTGATTGCCTCGCTCACTATATTGTTGTTGATCTCATCACCCAAAAATCTTAACCAGAATTTATGTATTGATAGAGAAGCAGTCGCAGCCTTGAGGATCTGCAGGCAGAGAAGAGGAGGCGCGTGCAGGCGGTGGAGGGGTGTCAGCAAGGCATGGGAGCCAAAGTGATGGGAGGCTCCCCAGAAACTAGACTTTGTCAAAGAGCCTGGGGTAGGGGTAGGGAGCAGAAGATTTCCTTCTGTCATACTGTCCTCGAGGACTGGTTCTAATTAGTGCCCACAGGGTAAAAAAGGTGACACAGGGAAAATTTCCTCCCCTCTTCACTTTAAGGACTCTTAGCGACGAAGTTTCCGTAAGTGATTTTTCAAGCGATGCTATGAATTTCCACAGCAGCAGTTTTACCATCTGAACAGAAGTGCTCTCTGCTTTTTCTTATTAAAAAAATACAGTTTCTATCTAGTACAAGATAGAAAAAGTAAATCTTTTTTATTAAAAATTAAATCTTTAATAAAAAAATTAAATGTACTGTCTTGGGAAAGGAAATTTGCTTTTCCAGGACAGGAGATCTGAGGACAGGGCAAGGCACTGCCAGATGCAGCATAAAGGCCTCAGCTGCAGGGCTGGCTGCAGAGGCAGTGAGGTGGGAAACGCATCAGCCTCAAGGTCAGGCAGCCTGGGTCAGGGAATCAGACACTGGGTGAGTTATTTCCTTGCTGAGACTCCACTGCTTCAGCATTAAGCAGAAAGAACACAACGGCCAGTGCCTCCTTATCATTCCAGGGGTTAAACCACACACATGGTCTAGTCAAGGGAGCTCGGCACACAGGTGCAGGTGTCAGCAGCTGCTATGTGGCCATATCCCAGGTTTCCTCCCAGAGCAGCAAGGTAGGTCAGATGGGAGCCTCTCTGAGTTCAAAAGTAAATGAACTCTATATGCTGATAAATCATAATAAAAACATTCTCCCCGCACCTTTCTCTGCCACTGGCAGTAACAGTCCCATAGGAAGGCTCATTTACTAAGCAGCTCATTATTAACCATCAATGCTGGCAGAGAGTCTGAAGATTACTGTCAAAGGAGACACATGCATAAAAAGTCCGGGATGCCGGCTAGGCGTGGTGGCTCATGCCTGTAATCTCAGCACTTTGGGAGACCAAGGCAGGCAGATCACACGGTCAGGAGTTCGAGACCAGCCTGGCCAATATGGTGAAAACCCATCTCTACTAAAAATACAAAAATTAGCCGGGTGTGATGGTGGGTGTCTGTAGTCCCAGCTACTCAGCAGGCTGAGGCAGGAGAATCACTTGAACCCGGGAGGCAGAGGTTGCAGTGAGCTGAGACTGTGCCACTGCACTCCAGCCTGGGTGACAGAACGAGGCTCTGTCTCAGTCAATCAATCAATCAATCAATCAATCAAGTCCTGGATGCTGGCCAGACTTGGTGGCTCATGGCTGAAATCCTAGCACTTTGGGAGGCCTAGGCAGAAGGACTGCTTGAGGCCAGGAGTTCAAAACCAGCCTGGGCACCAAAGTGAGATCTGTCTCCACAAAAAAATTTAAAAATTAGCCAGGCATGGTGGCATGCATCTATAGTCCCAGCTACTTGGGAGGGTAGGGTGGAAGGGTCGTGTGAGCCCAGGACATCAAGGCTGCAGTGGGGTATGATCACACCACTGCACTACAGCCTGGATGACAGAGCGAGACCCTATCTCAAAAAACGGGTCATCTAAAAGTTGCCATCTAAAAGTTTCCAGGCCCTTGCCCTCTTGCTATGACCATCCAGACAATAAAACCTGCATCTTCTCTCGCACCTATCTCTCTTTTGAAACTGACTTGTCCTCTCTCTCATCACTGCCTTGACCTGGTTCTCATCTCTCACCCGGACTACTGCAAGCACATCCTAACCCAGCTCTCTACTGTCGGTCTGATTCCCCACAACTTTTCAAGTATATCTAGCATGATTTTCTAAAGCTCAAATTTGGTGTCATGCCTCCTGGGTAAATTCCTTCAGTGACTCTTAAATCCCTCCCCACCTTCGTGGCTCATCTTGGACTGCTTTCTTGCTCCCCCTCACTCCCTCACCTCCACCAACACAGGCACTTACTCATTGCTCTTTCAGGAACGTCCCTGTCTCCTGCTCTCTCAAGCCGTTTCTAATATTATTATTTTTATTGAAACAGAGTCTTAATAAAAGGCTGGAGTGTAGTGGCGTGATCTTGGCTCACTGCAACCTCCGCCTCCTAGGTTCAAGCAATTCTCCTGCCTCAGCCTCCTAAGTAGCTGGGATTACAGGTGTGCAGCACCACACCCAGCTAATTTTTTGTATTTTTAGTGGAGACGGGGTTTCACCATGTTAGTCAGTCTGGTCTCAAACTCCTGACCTCTTGATCCACCCATCTCGGCCTCCTAAAGTGCTGGGATTACAGGTGTGAGCCACTGCACCCAGCCATGCGATTCTATTATTATCTATCTTTCCCTACTGCCAGGATTGGCTCTCCTGCTCATCCCCACCTGGCTCATTCACCCTTCAAGATTCTTCGCAGGAATGCTTCTCTGACCCTTTTTGTCCCATCTGGGTCTTTGTAATACTCATGATAAAGGAAGCATACGGTAAATATCTTTGTGGCTCCTTCTCTCCCTGAAACTGATATGAACAGTTAGCAGGTGCTGTGCTTTAGCTTTCCCAGCACGGAATGTGTGTAGACCCAGACATCTCACGGAGTGAATTCCCAGAAACAGGAGCAACGTGCAGAGCCCGGGAAGGCAAGGGTTAACGGAGCCCCAGCTGCTCCCTCTCCAGCTGAGAGGCCGGGGCTGTACAGAATCTTAACCCAGCCCAACATTCCTCCCCGGCTCCCTGCCTTTGTGGCAGCAACAGCATTTTTACACCACCACCTCTTGAAGATGACAAAGGTCCCTCAACTATGCATTGCGTTTTTAACTCTCTTCCCCCGCCCACCTCACTCCCACCTTTGCACAAGAAAAGAAATGCTTCTCCAATCAAAAGTAGATTAACTCTCACCCCTTTCTCTCTATGTATTTGCATTTGGAACAGCATTTACGAGGCCATAAACAGACCCCTGGGTTGAGTGATTTATCCACAGCTTTACGGAAAACCAGACAAAAGCAGCAGTCTTTTCAGCAGTTCTGTGTTTATGGTCAGCTGCTGCGGGGCGGCAGCTCGGCAGGTCCCCTCCTTATGAGGCACCCACTTCTGGCTTTCTGAAAGGCTAAGGGCATCACTGTAAGCCCCATTATGAAACCGAAGGGACACTTGTAACACTTCTTGTAGATCTATAGAGAAAAAGTGTTTTCTTAAAAGAAAATATTTTCAAGTATAAATGGATGGCTCTCCGTGCCTCCCACAACACACATGCCACCCACCTCAACAACATCCTTCAGGGGTGATTCTGCCCCAGTGAGAGTCCGCCACTTGAAACAGCAGGCTCTCTTAATTTTTAAAGTGGCCTATTTTATGGGGTGGGGGTGAGGGGTGTTGGTCATTAGGAATTGTTTTATATTAGTTTAATGAAACAAAGAATCTTTTATAAAAATTTTTATATTTTTGAGACAGGCTCTGGCTCTGTTGCCCAGCCTAAAGTGCAGTGGCACAATCACAGATTACTGCAGCCTCCACCTCCCGGACTCAAGCCATCCTCCCGCCTCAGCCTCCCAAGTAGCTGGGACTACGGGCAGGTGCCATGATGCCTGGCAAATTTTCGTATTTTTTTTTTGTAGAGACGAAGTTTCGTCATGTTGCCCAGGCTGGTCTCAAACTCCTGAGCTTAAGCGATCCACCTGCCTCTGCCTCCCAAAGTGCTGGGATTACAGTCATAAACCACCATGCCTGGACTAAAACAAAGAATCTTAACATTCAGTTTGCTTTGGGATGGATGAAGCTGGCAATTTGTCATGATGTCTGCATTATTTTCATAAAAACTCCTCCCCTTACAGAGTAAGGAGGATTCTTTGTTTTTATAAAGTGTCATCTCACCTTGGTTAGGGATTAGTTATTGTAATGGAATCCTCCCTAACTATTAAAAGGTCATTCAATTAGTTAAATCTTGATACACGTTGCAATATGAATGAGCCCTGAAAACACGCTAAGTGAAATAAGCCAGACACAAAAGGACAAATACTGTAAGGTTTCACTTACATGAAGGATATAGAGCAGGCACATTCAGAGAGACAGAAAGTAGACTGGAGGTTGCCAGGGCTGGGGAGAGGGGAATGCAGAGTTAGTGTTTAACAGTTTCCGTGCTGGGATGATGAAAACGTTCTGGAAATAGACAGTAGCCACAGTTGGGTAATGTTGTGAGTATACTAAATGCCACTGAATTAGACACTTTAAAATGGTTACAGTAAGTTTTAAGTGTGTCTTCCCACAATGAAAAGCATTTATAAAGTTCATTATAATTAAAAACTCACTTTTTTATGAAGGCCAGCCAACAGACAATGTATTTTATTTATTTATTTTTTTGAGACAGTCTCACTCTGTCATCCAGGCTAGAGCGCAGTTACTCAATCTCAGTTCCCTGCAACCTCTGCCTCCTGGGTTCAAGTGATTCTCCTGCCTTAGCCTCCCGAGTAGCTGGGAGTTCAGGTGCCTACCACCATGCCTGGCTAATTTTTATGTTTTTAATAGAGACAGGGGGGTTTCACCATGTTGACCAGGCTGGTCTCAAACTCCTGATCTCAGGTGATTCAGCTGCCTTGACTTCCCAAAGTGTTGGGATTACAGGGATGAGCCACTGTCCTCGGCCACTACAATATATTTGAGATATTACAGCAAACATTATAAGAATTTTCTGGTAAGGTGTGGTGGCTCATACCTATAATTCCAACACTTTGGGAGGCTGAGGCAGGTAGATCACGAGGTCAGGAGATGAAGACCATCCTGGCTAACACAGTGAAATGCTGTCTCTACTAAAAATACAAACAATCAGCTGGGCGTGGTGGCGGGCACCTGTAATCCCAGCTACTTGGGAGGCTGAGGCAGAAGAATTGCTTGAACTCAGGAGGTGGAAGTCGTGGTGAGCCGAGATTGGGCAACTGCAGTCGAGCCTGGGTGACAGAGAGAGAGACTCTGTCTCAAAAAAAAAAAAAAAAAAAAAGCCCTTGCTATTTAGGCCCAAGGGTAAGGATTTCAGTTATGCTCTGGGTCATAATTCACAAGTAAATTATGGTGACCAAGGAGGACCAAGGTGAGTCCTCACCTTTCCTAATGACCCTACATTCATTAGTATATTAAGGAGTTCTTTCCTCTGGCTCCTTGGTACTGTCACATCCATCTCCTCCTACCCATTCCATTTGCTTCGGGCTGAGAAACCAAATAATTAAGCTCATTTTAAACATACAGGGTAAACAGGCTGTTAGTGAGAGCTCGGGGCCTTGGGAAAGACACAGGACTCACTGTTGGGTATCTGAAATATCTGTTTTGGCTGCTCAAAGGACTTACTTATTTCCTGGTTGCATTTTTGAGGGCTGAGCCTGGTGGAGATGCCACCGCTAGTCATCAGTAGACTTATGCTTCTTGAATTAGACTCATTTAGAGAGGATGAAGCTGAGGTCAGAATGGTTATTTGTCCATAGACATACAGCTGACTGTCAGCATGGGTCTGAAGCCCAGACCTGTATGTTCTGTCCATTAAATTAACTCCAATTTGACTCAGCTCACATCAAAATTCTGAAAAAAAATTATTTATTCCACCGTTGCAGCCCTATATTATAGTGGAAATGAATTCCAACTACATGAAGACATGTCAGGTGAATTAAAAATGGCAACAAAGTATCTTTTTTATTTGTAAAGTTGAAGTAATTTTCTGAAATAATACCTTAACATTGATTAGCAAGCATAACAGCATAACACTTTAGAACCTACCAGAAATTACTGGCCTTGTCCAACTATTATACGAATAGTTATACTAGCTCTCCTCTGAATGCTTCCTATACACTTAGCACTGTACTAAACATTTTACATGAATGGTCTAATTTTTACAACAATCCGATTACTCCCATGTTACAGATGAAGACACTGACAAGTGGCAAAGTTCAGTAACTTGTCCACATCAAACAGGGAGATGGCTGGGCCAGGATCTGGGTTCAGTTCTTGGAGATGTTCAAGTCTGTGTTTTCTGTCATTTGGTGACATTCCAAGGTGATCAGGAGCTGCCTTTAACAGTTCGTTGTTTGCTTTATTAAGAAAAAAAATTCCTTTTAAGATACTGGATCTCAAGATTGATTGTCTATTGGAAGCTTCAGAACTTTAAGGAAAACTGACCCTGGCCACAGAGACTGGGATTTCACTAGCCCAGGACGTAGCTGAGGTGGAGGGAATTGTAAAAGCTCCCCAGGTGACTCTCATGTGCAACCTCTGCTTTAGAAAGACCCCTCGTTTTCAGCTGTTGCTGCTAACCAGATTTCTTAGGCAGTAACCTTTAACTGCTTGAAGAGCAGCCCCTCTAACGCTGTGTATGTGGGCTTCCTATCCTTGGTATTAATAGAGCTGATGACCAGTTAATTGTGTAGTTCTCACAAAAGACATTGTCATATTTTGTTTATTCCTCCTTTTGAAGTAAGAATGTTCTTCTAGTGGATTTTTTTTTTTTTTTTGAGACGGAGTCTCGCTCTGTCACCCAGGATGGAGGGCTCTGGTGTGATCTCGGCTCACTGCAATCTCCGCCTCCTGGGTTCATGTGATTCTCCTGCCTCAGCCTCCTGAGTAGCTGGGATTACAGGTGTGTGCCACCACACCTGGCTAATTTTTGTATTTTTAGTAGAGATGGGGTTTCACTGTGTTGGCCAGGCTGGTCTTGAACTCCTGACCTTGTGATCAGCCCGCCTCGGCCTCCCAAAGTGCTGGGATTACAGGTGTGAGCCACTGCACCCTGCCCTTCTAGTGGCTTTTCTTACCAAAAGTAGTCCTTGAACATTCTAGATAAATTTGAACATAGGTTAATTTATGTATTTTATCAGAAGCCTTCTTTTCCCCATCCTTTTTCAAATAGGACCTGAAACTTCACGGCCAGGTCCTACTTCAGGACAGGAGGTGGCAAAATCAGGTCCCAGACTATGAACTGATCTGTTAATTATCATATACAGATGAGTCTAGAAAGACACTCTGGTCTTGCAGGTGAGTGGGTACCAATTTCTCACCCTCAGAAGGCTACATATATTTCTGCCAGGGAAAAAAAGGGTGATGTCACAGATTGCTTTAGACTCATCTCAAGACATAACTAAGGAAGTGACCCTAATAGTTCCCCTAGCATAGACTACCCCTCTGTGTCAAGGCTCTGGTGTTTTTTTTTTTTTTTTTTTTTTTTTGAGACGGAGTTTCGCTCTTGTTACCCAGGCTGGAGTGCAATGGCGAGATCTTGGCTCGGCTCACAGCAACCTCTGCCTCCTGGGTTCAGGCAATTCTCCTGCCTCAGCCTCCTGAGTAGCTGGGATTAAAGGCATGTACCACCATGCCCAGCTAATTTTTTGTATTTTTAGTAGAGACAGGGTTTCACCATGTTGACCGGGATGGTCTCGATTTCTTGACCTCGTGATCCACCCGCCTCAGCCTCCCAAAGTGCTGGAATTACAGGCTTGAGCCACTGCGCCTGGCCCAAGGCTCTGGTTTTGTCTGAACCATGGGGCAGCTGGTCATAGATAAAGTGGCCAGCTCTTCCCTTCACAACTGCCAAGGCTCAAGTTCACCCTGGTCAGTGGCTGAGAGGTAGACAACTGGGCAATCAAGTATGTTTCCAGAAAATTTCATTAACAAGTATGTTTGAGGACCCACCTTAACTGGCATGTAGGAGGCACTCAATAAAATACTTCAGGTTTTTGGAGACGGAGTTTCTTTCTTGTTACCCAGGCTGGAGTGCAATGGTGCGATCTCGGCTCACCACAACCTCCGCCTCCTGGGTTCAGGCAATTCTCCTGCCTCAGCCTCCTGAGTAGCTGGGATTACAGGCATGCGCCACCATGCCCAGCTAATTTTTTTGTATTTTTAGTAGAGACGGGGTTTCACCATGTTGACCAGGATGGTCTTGATCTCTTGATCTTGTGATCTCCCTGCCTCGGCCTCACAAAGTGCTGGGATTACAGGCGTGAGCCACCGCCTGGCCCAATACTTCAGTTTTTTTTCCAGTTGTCTCCGAATGAAACAGCTGGGAGGCATGACTAGGGTGCATCCCCTTACTGCCAATATTTAGCTGCAGGATCTAGGGTGTGAGCAGCTGTCAGCTGTTGAGTTTTTACGCTAATAAACACTCGGTGCTAATCACTTCATGGGCATAAACCATTTGATCCTCATACCATCCTAAAAGGAATGCAACATCTCCCCAATTTTAAGAAGAAGAAACTGCAGGTTACAGAAGTAACTGTTCAAGATCAAAGGTGGGTCAGGTGTGATGACTTACGCCTGTAATCCCAGCGCTTCAGAAGGCCGAGGTGGGAGGATCAATTAAGATCAGGAGTTTGAGACCAGCCTGGCCAACATGGTAAAACCCCATCTCTACTAAAAAATACAAAAAATTAGCTGGACATGGTGGCGGGCATCTGCAATCCCAGCTACTCAGGTAGGCTGAGGCAGGAAAACCTCCTGAATCCAGGAGGTAGAGGTTGCAGTGAGCTGAGATCATGCCATTGCACACTCCAGCCTGGGTGACAGAACAAGACTCCATCACACAAACACACACACACACACACACACACACAAAAGGTCAAAGGGAGTAAGTGACAACCAGGGTTTGCTTCCATTTGGAGAAATCACTGGCATCTCAGGATCTCCATTTTCTTTTCTTTTTTTTTTTTTTTAAAGACAGTGTTTTACCATGTTGGTCAGGCTAGTCTTGAACTCCTGACCTTGTGATCCGCCCGCCTCGGCCTCCCAAAGTGCTGGGATTACAGGTGTGAGCCACTTCGCCCAGCCGTGGATCTCCATTTTCTTGTGTATAAAAATCACAGCAAATACTAGAAAATTTACTCAGCAAATATTTATAAATGGCCTATTAAGTGTCAGACATAGTACTGAATGTGAGGAATATAAAACATTTAAACTTTAAAATATCAAACATAAATCAAATCCTTCTTACTCTTTCAGAATTTATAGTCAGGTTTGACTATTTCCAGGTCTAAAATTGGATGTGATTCTAGTACATCGAAAATCCCATGCCATTGGAAGCAATCTAAGTGTGCACTGACGGATGAACGGATAAAGAAAATGCAGTCTATACATACAATAAAATATTACTCAGCCTTAAGAGGGAGAAAATGGACACCTGCCATCACATGGATGAACCCTGAAGATAATATGCTAAGTGAAGTAAGCTAATCACAACAAGACAGATATTATTATTCCACTTATATGGGGATACCTTAGGTAGTCAAATTCCTAGTGACAGAAAGTAGAAAGGTGGTTCCCAAGGCTGGGGTGGAGGTGGGGGAAACGGGGAGTTATCGTTTATTGGGTGCGGAATTTCAGTCTGGAGGATGGAAAAGTTCTGGAGATGGACGGTGGGGACGATTGCACAACACTGTGAATGTACTTGGTACCACTGAACTGGGCACTTACATTTTTTTTTTTGGGGGGGGATGGAGTTTTGCTCTTATCACCCAGGCTGGAGTGCAGTGGCACAATCTCGGCTCACTGCAACTTCCACCTCCCGAGTTCAAGCAATTCTCCTGCCTCAGCCTCCAGAGTAGCTGGGATTACAGGCATACGCCACCACGCCTGGCTAGCTTTTTGTATTCTTAGTAGAGACGGGGTTTCACCATGTTGGCCAGGCTGGTCTTGACCTCCTGACCTCAGGTGATCCACCCACCTCGGCCTCCCAAAGTGCTGGAATTACAGGCATGAGACACCACACCCAGCCCAAATTGTTCATTCTGATGTATATGCTATCACAATTTAGAAAAAAGATTTTAAAAACTGCATGCAAGCTGCTATCTAGAACAACTGCCCTTCCCTTTAAGTGGCAAAACAATCGTAGCAAAGAGAGAAAAAATCAGAAACATACGTGATTGGAAAGCAGTTAAATACTGTTATGTAGGTTAAAAAGTCATAAGTTAATCCAAGCTGTCTCTCCGGTTCTACGTGTTACAGAGCAGGGCTGCTTGGACTCTGACACTAACTCTAGGCTTATCACATGACCCAGGTAACTCTTCTATGTGATCAGTTTCCCAAGGTGCAGGTAACCCTGCACTTTGGAAGAAATTACTGGGCATGGGAAACCTCTCCCAACTGAAATCTGGTGTGTTTAGAAGATAATTTTCTGAATTCTATAATTTTCTACCTACTCAGTATAATTGAATATCCAAGACGGCACACACTCAAAATGCAGCATGATTCTAACCCAACCCAACAGGACCTGTTTTAGCAAATCTTCAATAGAAATCTGCCTACAGGCAGTCTTTACAATATATGAGCAGTTCTTCAGCAGACCAGTAGTAATAGCTACTCAATCACCTGAGTTAACTGAAGTTTTTAAAGTGCCTTTTCATTAAAAGTCAAAATGTTGCCTTAAAAGCAAAGCCTAAGAGAATAAAAAGGAACTTCGCAGTTGCAGGCATTTCTGGAAGTGTTTGAGCTCACAAATGGACTGAATGCACCTAGTTACGCCCAAGAAAAGAACAGCTATCTGTGTATTCTACTGTCTGTGCTCTCCTTTAATACGATAACACTGAATCTATAAATACAGGTGGACATTATTTTACATCAGAAACTCACTGGTATGTTAAGTCTCCTTGGCAAACTAAGAGTTTCACATTCATAGCAAACGCTATAGTTTATACAAGAATATGGGACCAAATTATGCAAATCCTTTCAGTAAAAAACTTCCTACAACAATTTACAAGTATCATGCTAGTTTTCAGAAGTGTGAATCAACTCTCAAACTACTAAGAGCTTAAAATTATTTCAAACTGTATTTTTTCTTATAGGGTTGAAATAAAAAATGCATTAAGGATATTTGTGGCAGTTTTTATTAGTCTTACTTAACATTAATGGAAGACCATGTTTCTTTGGCAATTGGCGTAGGAGTCTTGAACCTTCTAGTCTGAGCAAAGGGGAGGGAGGAGTGGTGAAATGTATTTGTAACAAGTCATAATATTCCAAAGAATAGGTACAATAAGTTCTGCTATAATGTTTGTTTCTTCCCACGAGATTAATATGTTAGGAAACAACTTGAACCTGATTGTCATCTGAGTTTTGCTTTTGCTTGTGCAGGATTTCATCCATGAGGAACACTGGGTGGATGCACAGAGTTGCATCAAGTTACAGAGAGCAGAATAGGAACACAAGACACCCACATACCCCTGACAACACAGCAGCTACCTTGGTTTCTCCTGAGTGAATCTGAAACCTTGCCCATTCACATCAGTCTGCCAGCTCCGGGTCCCTGGCAGGTGACCCTCCCCCATGACATGCAGCCCTGCCCACAGCCTCCCCTCTCTAATTTTCTCTTTCCTCTCAGTCCATCTGACATTTTTCTTCTTTGTTCTCTGTTCTTTTTATCTTTGTCTCCCTCTCTTGCTTCCTTTTGTTCTCCGGGGTGGCCGGTGTGGGTACCCGGTGGCTTCTATAAACAACTTCAAATCTTTTTCAAGGTGGAGTACCATATTTACTATAGCATGTATGTATGTCTTAATCGTTTATTATGTATAAAACTATGGCACCATTTTTGTTAGTTTTTTTGTATATGTGTCATGGATAAAGTTTTTGAGTGTTGCTCTTGGTACTTCATTTTTCTCCCCATGTGATTTTGCTGAGTAATTTTTTTTTTTGAGACAGAGTCTTGCTCTGTCACCTAGGCTGGAGTGCAATTGTGCAATGTCAGCTCACTGCAACCTTCACCTCCCAGGTTCAAGCGATTCTCCTGGCACAGCCTCCTGAGTACCTGGGATTACATGCACGCATCACCACACCCAGCTAATTTTTGTATTTTTAGTAGAGATGGGGTTTCACCATTTTGGCCAAGCGGGTCTTGAACTCCTGACCTCAAGTGATCCACCTGCCTTGGCCTCCCAAAGTGCTGGGATTATAGGCATGAGCCACTGCATCTAGCCAAAGTGCATGATTTTTGAGAACACATATGTTATGCACCATAGAGTTCATGCACCACAAAATGACGTTTTGGTCATTGATGGACTGAAGATATGGTCCCATCATGATTATAATACTGCATTTTTACTGTACCTTTTTGATGCTTAGATACACAAACGCCCTAGTGTTTTAGTTGCCTAAAGTATTCAGTACAGGAAGATGCTGTACAGGTATGCAGCCTAGAAGCAATAGGCTATACCATATACCCTAGGTGTGTCGTAGGCTATACCATCTAGGTTTGTGTAAGTACACTCTATGATGCCCACACAATTGCAAAATCAACTGACATTTCTTAGAACATACTGCCGTCATTAAGTGATACGTGACTATATTACTGAAGAACTGATCATAGGCCCTTTGAAACGCATATAGCTCTTTCCCTCTATCGTCTGTACTCTCTTGGATCTTAGACATTTGATAGGGGAGTAAAAACAATCCCTGGTATAATATATTCTCAGATCGTGCATTCTCGCAACTGGGGCAGAATGGCCTACAAAGCCTGATTTGGGACCTCCAACATCCCAGTTTCCTTGGATTGACTCAACTATTCATCCCAGCTCCAAGTTTCAAGAAGTCAGTCAAAATTGTCTGGAATTCAAGGGTGACCTTGCCCTTATCTGAGATTTAGTGTGGCACTGAGGGATGTCACCACATCCATAATTATTATACCAGTAACTGATTACATTATCGCCACAAAATTCTTGGTAATTTGAAAATTGTACCACAAGTAAAGGTTAATGATGTCAATTTATTCTCTAAAAGTCCATCTCTGAAAAGATGTGAGCTGACCTCAGTTTCTTACAGAAAAGCATCCATAACAATGTTGGTTAATTTGGGGAGTGCAAGTCTTAAAAATACAGTAAAAAATTTTTGATAATTTGTTTCTTCATTGCCTATTTTTTCGTCCAGTGCCCACGTTCCCATTTTGGCTTCTTGGAATGGCTACGGAAATCAGTTTAAAAGAAGGGCAGGGGCTAGGTACCGTGGTTCACACTTGTAATCCCAACACTTTGGGAGGCCAAGGTGGGCTGTTTACTTTAAGTCAGGAGATCGAGACCATCCTGGCTAACACAGGATGCCCATCTCTACTAAACCAGTTCCCCATCTCTACAAAAAATAACAACAATTAGCTGGGCAGGGTGGCACACACCTGTAGTCTCAGCTACTTGGGAGGCTGAGGCAGGAGAATCGCTTGACCCCCAGGAGGTGGAGGGAGGTTGCAGTGAGCTGAGATCGTGCCACTGCACTCCAGCCTGGGCAACAGAGCAAAACTCCATTTCAAAAAAAAAAAAAAAGGGTAGGGCAGTACAAGGGAGGGCATTCAATTTTCTTACAAACTTTATCAGGGTGGCAATGAACCTGCAGCTTCCAAGCATCAGACTATTAAGTGTCTGAAGGTTTTCATCCATTATCCTTATTAATTCCCACCCACTCACAAGGCTTTCAGAATGCTACCAAGACAAGCACAATCCCTGCCTTTGAATTAGGCTAGACCCAGTAGGTATGTATGCATGCATGTATGTATGTATGTATGTATGTATTTATTTATTTGAGATGGAGCCTCAGTCTATTGTCCAGCCTAGAGTGCAGTGGCGAGATCTCTGATCACTGCAGCCTGTGTCTTCCAGGTTCCAGTGATTCTCCTGCCTCAGCCTCCCAGGTAGCTGGGATTACAGGCACGTGCCACCATGCCCAGCTAGTTTTTGTAAAGATCATTTACTAACCTCATTTTTTTTTTAGTAAAGATGAGGTTTCACCATGTTAGCCAGGCTAGTCTAGAACTCCTGACCTCAGGTGATCCACCTGCCTCAGCCTCCCAAAGTGCTGGGATTATATGCATGAGCCACTGTGCTCTCTCATGACATGTGCCATGCCTACTCCCTATTAGCCTTCTGCCATGATTAGAAGCTTCCTGAGACATCCTCAGAAGCAGATGCCACTATGCTTCCTATAAAGGCTGCAGAACAATCAGCCAAATAAATTTCTTCATAAATTACCCAGACTCAGGTATTTCTCTGTAGCAATGCAAGAACAGCCTAATATAGTTACTATGCTTAGCCTATCCTTAGCAATACACTACGTGTTCCAAATATTTAAAGCTGTAATTTTGAACCAGGGACAATTTTGCCTTCCAGGGGGCATCTGGCAATGTCTAGAGACATTTTTGGTAGTCATGAGCAGGGATGGTGGTAGTTCTATTGGCTTCTAATGGATAGAAGCCAGGTTTGTGTCTAAACATTCCTACAATGCACACAACTGTCCCCCATACCCAAGAACTATGCAGTCCAAAATGTCTACGGAACTGCTGATGCCTGCTCTAGAAAGGTTAAGAAGGCTGAACTTGGCTGGGCACAGTGGCTTATGCCTGTAATCCCAGCACTTTGGGAGGCCAAGGCGGGTGGATCACGAGGTCAAGAGATCGAGACCATCCTGGTCAACAAGGTGAAACCCCGTCTCTACTAAAAATACAAAAATTAGCTGGGCATGGTGGTGCGCACCTGTATTCCCAGCTACTCGGGAGGCTGAGGCAGGAGAATTGCTTGAACCCAGGAGGCGGAGGTTGCGGTGAGCTGAGATCGCGCCATTGCACTCCAGTCTGGGTAACAACAGTGAAACTCCGTCTCAAAAAAAAAAAAAAAAAAAATAAGAGGCTGAGGAAGGAGAATCGCTTGAGCCGGGACACAGAGGTTGCAGTGAGCTGAGATTGTGCCACTGCACTCCAGCCTGGGCAACAGAGCGAGACTCCAACTAAAAAAAAGAGGGCTGAACTTTGAATCTTTTGCTACAGTCAAAGCAACGGTATGCATTGAAAGCAGTGGGCTTCAGAAAGAGGCCACTAGCCAACTATGTGACCTGGGACCAGTCACTTAGTCTTCTGCACATTCAATATTCTCATGCTAAAATAGGAATTAAAAGAGTACCCACATGATGGGACAGTGAGTGAGCAAATAAATGCTTAACCTAGTGCTTGATACCTGGTAAGTACTCAAATATTAATTGCTGCTAATGCTATTTTTTAGTGTTTTTGTTTTATTGAGGTATCTATTTAGAAAATTTACAAATGATAGTAAACAGTATATTTATAGCTGCAGGAATCTATTGAGGTGACAGGGATGGTTACAAAACTTAAGATGTCACAAGACACTCATTGCCTGCCATGCTCACGAGAGAATCTGACCAATACAGGTATTTTAAATTATTTTCCTAAGTTTTGACTCACGATCTGGCCATGAAAATGTGGAGCAAATAACCCAAACTGACCTCAGTCACAAAGTACACATGAATTCTTGTGTTCAGCCAACAGCTACTTTTGCAGAGCAACTCTGCAAATTTCAATTCATTTTGCTTTCACCAAATGCTGCCCACCTTGCACTGTTTTCATTGGTCATTGTGATCCACCAGCAGGTGTTCAGATCACATTCAAAATGGGCAAACTCATTAGAAATGAAAGAGGTGAAAGATCTGTTCTCCCTGCCCTCCTTCCCAGATCGGATTGCAGAATGAAGATGTGAACACTCCAAATCACTCACTGTTGCTACCTTCTAAGCTTGTGCTCCTGCTGTTGAGGTGGTGAAAGATGAGAGTAAGGTACGGTGGGGAATGAGGGGTCATAATAACAAGAACAACAACAATAATACAGAGATGTGGAAATACATAGTCAAAGTGAGATTTTTGAGGGATTATGTACAATGATTAGATGTACTATTTAAGAAGTGACTCCTAAATAAGCAGAAAACTAACAGGTTTGTCTCTAAATTATCATAGATATTAAATGGTTTTAAGAAAGATCTCATTCACCCGTTACGATAAAATCCCTTGGAGGAAAAAAATAGACACATTCACATAAAAGTGATCAAATGGCTCGTAAAGAAAAAGGACATTAAATGATGCCAAGTGCTATAGTGTAAGTTCTTTATTAAATCCACCCACATAACAAGCCTTCATTAAAACAATCCCTGCCAACTCCTACACTCTAGCATGGAACATATTTTTCTCCCTCGGTATTTAAAAAAACTTTAGTTGAAGTGAACCTTGTAAAAAGTGTCTAATAAATGTTATTTAAACTGGAGAGAAAGTATGGAGAGAAGATATCTGTAAGTAAAAAGGCAGTAAAATCTGTGACAATTCCCTTCTTCTCAACAGGCACCGAACATGACTCCTTTAGTCCCGTGTCCCAGGCAGGTGTGGCGTGACCAGGGAATGCCTACGCATAACCATTCCATTATGGCCAAGGAAAAAGAGTAACAGACGCACGCTGCCCTGTCCATAGCAGACAATTTTGTCTCTCCAGCAGGATCAATTGGAAGACAAGCTTAATCAGAAGCTACCTCCACACTTGACAGTGTTGTCCTCAAGGGAGGGGTGCCCCCAGGACAAAAGCCAACTCAGATTCCATTTCATCCAAGTCATAGACATCTCACAGGGCTAAGAGCTAAGTGTCCAGGCAGAGCATGTGTTGAAATCACTGCACAAACTCCCCAGGCCTGCATCCTGGATTTCCTGCTTTCATTCTGCAAAAATTTTGGAGAAGGCTTACTTCCCAAGCATAAGACATTTCTTCAACTAATTTGATATCACCAGTACAAAGAGAAACCTCTTTTCTTGGCTATGACAGTGGGGAGAATAGCTTTCAATGTGCTTCAAGGCACTAAGTGTTTGAAAAACACCCTTCTCTCTTTTATCTACCCTGACACTGTCTGTACCATCACTCAATAAACAGAGAGTCCACACAGACTAAGGAACATGGAGCTGGGTTGGTGATCGCCATTCTAATCCTTGTTTAGCTACAGCATTTCAATAATGCTGAATGCTTCCAATAAAGATATGCTTACACTTCTGCTGTTTAAATTTTGAACATTAAGGCTAGAATACTTAGTTTTCTTTTCTTTTTTTTTTTTGAGACGGAGTTTCGCTCTTGTTACCCAGGCTGGAGTGCAGTGGCGCCATCTCAGCTCACTGCAACCTCTGCCTCCCGAGTTCAAGCCATTCTCCTGCCTCAGCCTCCCAAGTAATTGGGATTGCAGGCAAACATCACCATGCCCAGCTAATTTTTGCATTTTTAGTAAAGGCAGGGTTCCACTATGTTGGCCAGGCTGGCCTCAAACTCCTGACCTCAAGTCATCCACCCACCTTAGCCTCCTGAAGTGCTGGAATTACAGGTGTGAGCCACCGCACGTGGCCCAAATACTTAGTAGTTCTTTTTTTTTTTTTTTTAAACACAGTTTATGGATAAAGTCACATGAAAAGGATTTTAGCTCTCTAGCATATAACAGAAAAATGGCTTAATTTAGTATCAGAGCTCAAAGATACCATTTTGTAGAAATGTAACTTCTAGTTACACAACATTTTACAACATTATGAACTGTTTTAAAACTTTACTAAAAGGTTACAACAGGCTATGAACTATATCTGAGGCCAAATCTTATGAGGTTCTCAAAGGCTCTTTTATAGATCATTTAGAAAGATTAAAGAAACCCACCCTACCCATGACAGCCCCTGCTTAATCGAAGGTCCCATTAAACATGAAAGAGACCCTTATTTTCTGCTTTCCAACTATGGATTTCTGTCTCTCCACAAATTGTATCATTGGCAATTTAACTTTTAAAACTTGCTTTCATATTTATCATCTCATTTTATCTGTGAATGCTGTTAGGGGCGTATGTAAAATAGAAATAACAGCTCCATTGTTCCTTTGACTACAGTTCACAGTCGAGATCTTACCTCTTTCTTGAAAATGTCAAGTGCATAAAAGTAAATGACTAGGAGCAGAGTATAGAAGAACCACGGCTGGGAGGGCACAGGGGTGGAGAGAGAAGGGTCTGGGGAAGAACGACGAACAACAGGAATGAGAACCACCATGTTTTGGGGTTAGACGTTCAGAAAGCATCAGGAATTCATTTCTGAATTCTTAAATGGCAGGGGAAAGGAAAAAAATACCTGAATTATGTGAGGCTATTTTACTACAATGTCTCCACATGTAGGAAAGAAGGGCACATCATCCTCTTTACATGTGTAACCAACATCTGGGAATCCTGTTGCTCAACTGGGGTTAGGAGGATCTCTTCTCAGAAATAAGCTGCTCTGAAATTTGGGACTGTGTTGAAATGTCAAATCATCCGTCCCGTTCATGTGTTTTAACTCAGTGTATATATATCAATGATCTTAAAAAATGTTGCTGTTCACAAGTCCTAATAATGAAATCTAAACTTGAGTGGTGAAGATTATAGAGTTATATGGCATGCAGATAAAATGTACTGCTAATAGGGGTGATCAAGCTGAGAGGAGATTCAATAAAGCAGAGTGTTCAAAGTCAGAAATCACACTACTGTAGAAATCACAAGTGACTTCAATTAGACTAATTTCTTTTCCCCAAGAAACTATTTTTGCTTGGAAGGAACTAGCTAAGGCTGGGCGCTGTGGCTCACACTTGTAAGCCCACCATTTTGGGAGGCTGAGGCAAAGCGATCTCTTGAGGCCAGCAGTTTGAGACCAGCCTGGGCAATATATTGAGATCCTGTCTCTACAAAAATTTAAAAAAGAAAAAGAAAAAAAAAACCTTAGCACCTTGTGTTGGTGTGCACCTGTAATCCTAGACCCATGGGAGGCTGAGGCAGGAGGATTGCTTGAGCCCAGGAGGTCAAGGCTGCAGTGAGCCATAATCATGCCACTGCACTCCAGCCTGGGTGATGGAGTTAGACCTGAATTCAAAATAGATAATAAATAAAAGAGCCAACTAAAAAAAGTCTGTCTTTCAGGCTGTCAATGAACAGCCCTTAATTTAAAATTCTGCAAGTGAAAAATAGAGGACATTAGAAAAGTCATTTACAAAATTAGAAAAATACATTAGAAATAGATCAAGAAAACAGATTTTAAAGGAATTGATATTCTGTGTTTTAAAAGAATACCCATATGACAGTCTTACCCACCACAAGCCTGCAGTAACTCTACCCAACAGTAGAGTTACTGCAGGCTTGAAAAATAACTGTTTACTTTTCATTAAGAAAAGAACTAGATAAAAGCAGCCTAGCCTCTCTGATAAAGCAGTGATCTGGAGAAACAGGTGGTCTCATAGCCAAACTGGATGAAGAGGCTTCAACCAACTAATCCCTGAGAGGAAACAATTCCAAAGTTTTCTAGGAGGACAGGGTAAATGATGCAAAGCATTCTAGTGACTTCTGGAAGAGGGGAGCATCCAGTTCTTCCTGCCTGAGTCCCTCCCTCTTCATCTGGGACTCTTCCTCCCCAGCCACCCTTCTTTCCAATGCCCACCTCCTCCTGCCCCTCTCCTTCCCCTAATTTCCACCTCAGATTTCCAGTGGGTTCATTAGAAACAGTCCAACTTCATTCAAAATAATAATGTTGAAATCACTCACTTTTTTTTTCCTAATTAAATTTCTGCTGTAGTGAATTGCCTAATCTGATTTTTTTTTTTTTTAAAAGACAGTCTTGCTCTGTCACCCAGGCTAGAGTGCGGTGGCGTGATCTCAGCTCACTGCAACCTCCACCCCCGGTTTCAAACAATTCTCCTGCCTCAGTCTCCTGACTAGCACGCCACCACGCTTGGCTAATTTTTGTATTTTCAGTAAAGACAGGGTTTCACCATCTTGGCCAGGCTGGTCTTGAACTCCTGACCTCATGATCCACTCACCTCAGCCTCCCAAAGTGCTGGGATTACAGGCGTGAGCCACCATGCCTGACCTGTTTTCTTTCAATCATCTCTTACCTGTTTCTTCTCACCTAAGGTTTATCAACCAGCCTCAGGAAAAAATTAAAGTGTTTATGGAATACCAGTTCAGTAATTAAAGGTCTCTATCCATAAGGTGAGTTTTGATTAGGTAGAAAAGTTTCCAAGAAAAAAAGAAAAAAAAAAAAAAAGCATAGACCAAAGACAGCTTTAATAACCACGTTTCCTGAGAGGCTGTACAATTTCTGACTGTTTTATGGCTATTTCTTCTCAAGTACAAATGACATCATTGTTGAAATTTTTTGAAAACAGGCCTGCTTTATTCTACATTCGGTACCACATACCGTTTCAGTGGCCATCAATCGACTTTTCTGTTTTTACTGGGAAGGTACATCATGGTTATTTTTAGTAGACAGAGTCTGGTTCTATCATTGCTGATCACACATGGTCAGGCTTTAGAATTCTTTTTCTAAACCTATGAGAGTGTATTTGAAGGAGAGAATGTGCTCACTGTCAACATCCTACTGTTCTCTGAAACACTCTAGAGTCAATGTCTAGAACAGGAAACAGGTACCAACCAATGAAAGAATCTGGTGTATTACTAGGCAGCAAAGCAAGTGGAGCTTTGTAATACATAAATTCGCCCTTGAGATAGAAATATTTTTAACTATAATTGAGAGTGAGTTCACATCTGAGCTTCTCTGATAATTCTTGCTTTATCCTTTAAAAAAGGACCCAGGAATCAAAATCAAATAGCTGAATTTCCAGAGGATGTCGCCTGGCACATAAGCTGAGCTCAATTCTCATGAAATAATTTGTGCAAGTAATTTATAATTATAACAACTTACACAAACTAATTTATATAGGATTATTCTCTGTAAAAGTGAACAGAGGCTGGGCATGGTGGCTCACACTTGTGATCCTAGCACTCTGGGAGGCTGAGGCGGGTGGATCATGAGGTCAGGAGTTTGAGACCAGCCTGGCCAATATGGTAAAACCCTATCTCTACTAAAATACAAAAAAAACTAGCTGGGCATGGTGGCTCACGCCTGTAGTCCCAGCTACTTGGGAAGTTGAGGCAGGAGAATCGCTTGAACCCAGAAGGCAGAGGTTGCAGTGAGCCAAGATCTCACCGCTACACTCCAGCCAGGGCAACAGAGCGAGACTCCATCTCAAAATAAAAGAAAAAAGTGAACAGAAAGGAGACACTTGAGATAAGACAAAGCCCATGACTTTTCTCTTTCAATCCTTTCCCCAAACACCAACCAAACCAATACAGGGACAGCAGAGAGCAGTGGCTGTAAACTTGTCTGCACATTAAAATCACTTGTGCATCTTCAACAATTCTACCCCCACAAGCCACACCCAGGCCAATGAAATCACAGTTGCTGAGTGTGAGATTCAGTCTCAGTAGTTTTGGAAGCGCCCAGACACCAGTAGAGAGTGGTGATTAAGGTAAGGACAGCTGAGGGGTTCAGTCATACACCTGACACTCATGCTCCAGGAGACCTGAGCCCTCCTCCATCCTCATCTGCCCCACTGTGAGTCACTCTGAGATCGTGGGGATAGGATTTACTAACACATTATACTCGTATGAGCACAGTATCATCATTCTTGTTCCTCACTCATAACTAATTTGTTAATGCAAATATTAAGAGGATGTTAACACAGTGAGTTATGGCCTTAGGTTTTCTCTTAAGTTACTCTCTCTTTAAACATTCACATCCCTTCTGCCTCTTAGAAGGCATCCCCTACAACTGGCTTGGCTTTGCTGTTTCTTTTGCAAGCATATTTCTCCTGCCTGGCAAACATTAAAAGTGGAGTCTGCCTTACCTCGACGATGCTTTTTAAATCTTGCACATAAGTCCTTTCGGTCTCCAGGATTTCCTGAACAACTCTATCCACATAGAGGAGCTTGGGGCTGGTGGCCGAGTCTGCAGTCGTCTTGGGCGCCCCATTTGAGTCCACTCTCCATGGTGCCCTGGGCTGCCTTTCGCTGCCCTCATCCGTGTTCTGTTGCCCTGTGGCAGGGTCGTCCCTCTGCAGCTCGCTGCTGGAAAATGGCCTGGCCGGAATCAGCTCCAGTTTTATGGCCCCTGCTTCCTTATCCTGGTTAAACAAGCCCAAATGGCTATTTGAAACTAAGGTCATTCTGCTGCCGAAGGAACTGTGGCTGTCCCGGGAAGAGGCCGAGGACGACGTGGAACCGAAGCTGACGGGTCGGTCGCTGTCAGAGAGCTCCATGGTCTTCAGTTCTTGGGGGCAGGAATGCCTGGCTGTCGTCTTGGGATTGGGAACTTTAGTTACAGCTGATGGCACTTCAAGACGCAACTGGTGCCCATCTATATGCATTAAAGAAAACAAATAAAAAGGACAAGCTAAGCAATTCTATCAAGCAGAGAGCTGAAAGGAAGTAAAAACCTAGTTCAAATAAATATAGTCAATAACAAAAAGGTGGCCAGTTATAGAAGGGAATACAAAGGTACCCGTGGTGGAGTGAGATGCGAAATCAGTGTTTCCGAAGCATTATCTGGGTGCCTGTTACTTATGCAGAGTCTCGGGCTCTGATCTGGACCTGCTGAGCTTGAATCTGCACTTTAATAAGATCCCAGAATGACTTACAAGCATGAAAGTTTGAGAAACTCTACATCTGTTGTCTCAAAAGTGTGACCACCTGGAATGACTCATATGCAAATTAGTCTAGATTCACTAAATTAAGGGCTCAGCTGTCAGAGCACCAGGAATCTATCACATTAACAAGCACCACAAGTGCTTCTTATGAACTTAAAAGTGACCCTATGTGTTTCCTACGGATTTTTGAAAAACCTTGTTCTAGATTTTAAGTATTTCACCATAATTCCACAATATTTCAGCCTAGCATCCCGGAGCCACCACCATTTGATTTAAATGATGCTGGCAACCTTACATTTTACTTGCATACAGCATTAAAGAAAGTGTCACATAGATAATAATTTTCTAATACTGGGCAAGGAAAAGATACAGTCATACACAGCAGAATGATGTTTTAGTCAACAATAAACTTCAGGCCAGGTGCAGTGGCTCATGCTTGTAATCCTAGCACTTCGGGAGTCTGGGGTAGGCAGATCACTTGAAGCCAGAGTTCAAGACCAGCCTGGTCAACATGGTAAAACTCTGTCCCTACTAATACAAAACTTAGCTGGGTACAGTGGTGCACGTCTGTAATCCAAGCTACTAGGGAGGCTGAGGTACGAGAATTGCTTGCACCTGAGAGGTGGAGGTTGCAGTGAGCTAAGATCGTGCCACTAAACTCCAGCCTGGGTGACAGAGTGACACTCTATCTCAAAACAGAACAACAAGCTGCATATATGACAGCTGTGAGAGCAATCTGCCGTACCGTATGGCCTAGGTGTGTAAAGGTCTATGCCATATCGGTTTGTGAAAGATACTCTGTGATGTGCATACAATGACAAAGTTGCCCTATCACACATCTCAGAATGTCCCTCCATGCTTAAGTGATGCATGACTGTATGAAGACCTACACCCCACTGAAAACTTACCCTCTCACCACAGCACTTTTTCTAGATCACTTCTTAAAAACTGGCGTTTCATTTGTGGCATACATGAAGTTATACTATTAGAGAGTATGTCTGACTAACTGCAACACTCTACAAGTGCAGTTATAAAATCATATAATATGATGAATAGAGGAACTAAATGATGAGAACAATTATGATAAAATGGAGCTGTCTCGTTTAGAGGACGGCAAGAGGAAAAACTATCCGCAAAGTCAAAAGATCACTTAATACCCACAGCATTTAAATATCATGTTGGGCCCCAAAAGGACCCACATGAAAACTAAATATTCAGAAGCTATTTGGGTAAAACACTCAAAACGCCAATCTTTCTCATTTGTAAGGCAGGGGTCAACATCACCCCCCCCCGAGTGCCCCGCCACCAATAATGAGATTCCACATCTAAATATGTCACTAACAAAGACATCTGCTTCATTTTGCTAGGTTACCTTACCACAGAAACATGTTTACAGGTTTCATGAGAAAAACAGTAGAGGGAAGCTTATGTCTGGAAGGTTATAATGTGACAAACAGTAAAAAGAATACATAGTAACGATCATTTCTCAATAGTAACGTAAATTTGGTTTAATTCTATCATAAAGATCATTAGACACTTGGTACTAATATTTTTAGAATACAAAGAATCCATCAAGCCTGTTCTTCAACATACTTTTTCTAGATAATTTATATTTATGACAAATATTAGTACCAACTTATGGTGCAAATATTAAAGTTATGAAGATAAAATGAAGGAACTAATTCCGAGTCAAGAAGGAATGGTAAGACGTGTGGGAAATGAGCAGTTTATCTGCATAACCATGACCACATGCTAGAGTTTGCTGCAAATTTTTAAATCCAAGCAGCAGTCATGCATTTAGGTACGCTTACAGTAAGGATGCTTGCTCACGTTTGGGACTGGTGTTGAGAAAGTCATGGGCAGTCCAGAGTAGGAGCAGACACAACAGAGTTTTCTTTCCATTCGCAGCCACCATAACCATGACCATCAGGCTGATCTCACTGTAGGAAATGGGCACTCACTTGGGAAGTATCTAAGGATACTTTGAGATCCTGAGGGTCCAATGAGGCTAGGATATGGGATTAAACATAAGTTGGATGTACTCTATAACAGGGCTGTGGTACCACTGGTCCATGGCCTGTCAGGAACCAGGCAGCACAGCACGACGTGAACAGTGGGCAAGCTAGCATTATTGCCTCAGCTCAGCCTCCTGTCAGATCTGCAGCAGCAGATTCCCAAAGGAGTGTGAGCCCTACTGTGACCTATGCATGCCAGGGATCTAGGTTGCCCGTTCCTCATGAGAATCTAATTTCTGATGATCTGAGGTGGAACCATTTCATCCTGAAACCATCCCCACTCCCCACCGCCACCATCTCAATCCACCCTTTGAAAAACTGTCTTCCAGAAAATCAGTCCCTAGTGTCAAAAAAGTTGAAAGGCCAAGACATCTGGAAGGGTCTACCCCCCATAGATCTGGACACACTGTCTCCAGGGCAAATTCTGATTTTCTAACTGGACAAGAATCAATCTCTCCAGAACAGAAAACTGTCACACAGTTACAAAACTCTTGGCACTCACTACATTCATGATCGGGACTAGTGACAAATGGACACAACAGAGACATTATTTTCTTATCATCACTTCTTTTCTCTACTTACTTTTGCTCCAAGTTATATAACCAATATTGGGATAGAATGATTAAAGAGGAAACAAAATTGCTTTTAGAAAAGTCTACGTTGGGTTGCTAGAAATGACAGTGTCTTTAGAAATACTTTCAAAGGCTGGAAGTGATGGCTCATGCCTGTAATCCCAGCACTTTGGGAGGCTAAGGTGGGTGGATCACAAGGTCAAGAGTTCAAGACCAGCTTGGCCAATGGTGAAACCCTGTCTCTACTAAAAAAATATAAAAATTAGCTGGGTGAGGTGGCAGGCACCTGTAATTCCAGCTACTCAGGAGGCTGATGCAGGAAAATGGCTTGAATCTGGGGAGGTGGAAGTTGAAGTGAGCTGAGATCACACCGCTGCACTCCAGCCTGGGCAACAGAGTGAGACTTTGTCTCAAAAAAAAAAAAAAAAAAAATTCCAAAGGTAGGAAAGAGTGGGACATAAAACTCAGATCAATAGGGAACCCCTTCATGAATAGATCTTAAATAGCAACATGGATTGGGCACTGCCGCAGGGAAGGCTTCATATGTTCCAGTGCCAGTCCACATACAGTTGGCTGCCAACCAGACACTTTCTAAAATAGACAGTTTCAGAATTTGGTGTCCACAGTATCTAGCCAAGCTTACCATCCCAAACTAAAGATCTCCCAAAATTACCAACGACAGGAGTGAAACATTTAAAGTCAGGTCATATAATGGCATGTAATATGAGACCACACTTGCTAATGGATAACGTTTTTTACGTTGAATCATTGCCTAGAAGATAATTATAGTTTCCTCACGTAAGAAAATATACCTCATAAAAACCGTCTAGTCTTGTTCTCACTTTCCTCAAAATAATTTTAAGATTTCCACCCTGTCTGGCCTATTCTAATACAACTCACCAATTATTAATATTTATCTCTAGAGCATTGTTACTCCATATAGTAGCCAGGGCCACATGTGGCTACTGAGAACTTGAAACGCAGTCAGGCTGGGTGTGGTGGCTCATGCCTATAATCCCAGCACTTGGGGAGGCTGAGGCAGGTGGATCACTTGAGCTCAGGAGTTTGAGACTGGCCTGGGCAACCTAGTAAAACCCCATCTTAAATACAAAAAAATACAAAAATCTAGCTAGGTGTGGTGGCATGTGCCTCCAGTCCCAGCTACTTGGAGTCAAGGCTGCAGTAAGCCTTGATCGTGCCACTGCACTCCAGCCTGGGTGGCCAAGTGGGACTCTGACTCAAACAGAATAAACATAGTCAGTCTGAACTGAGATGTTAGATGTACACCGGATTTCAGTGACTTAGTATGAAACTAGATACATGAAATAAAATACCTCGTTAATAATTTTTATATAGTGTACTGAAATAATATTTGGGAGTAGGTTAAATAAAATATCTCATTGAAATTATTTTCACTGGTTTCATTTTACTTTTTTTAGTTTAAATTTATTTTTATTTTTGAGACAGGGTCTCACTCTGTCACCCAGGCTGGAGTGCGGTGGCGCAATCATGGCTCACTCCTGGGTTCAAGCCATCCTCCCACCTCAGCCTCCTTAGTGGCTGGGACCATGCCACAACACCAGGCTAATTTTATTTTTAATTTTTGTAGAGATGAAGTCTTGCTATGTTGCCTAGGCTGGCCTTGAATTCTTGGGCTTAAGTGATCCTTCCATCTTGGCCTCCCAAAGTGCTGAGATTATAGGCATGAGTCACTGCCCCTGGCCTCATTTTACTTTTTAAAATGTGGCTACTAGAAAATCAAAAATTACATAAGTGGTTCACATATATTTTAGTCAGACAATGCTGATCAAGAAATCTTCCAGATAATTACATTATTCCTGAAGATTTAAATTTACATCCTTATTCTTTGTTCAAAAATAGTGAATGGAGAGATATATACAACTCAAAGTTTGCATTTTTGTTTTTTACACCACTTATTAATGCACAATATTGTTTAAAATTAGCAAAAACACAGTTGGGAGGCCATCGCCGTGTAGCAGATATTGGGCTAACTGATTTTCCATAACAAGTGGAAACATCCAGATTAAAAACTAGAGAGCAAGAAAGCTTTTTCCTTTGCCTTGGGTGAAAGATGTTAGCAGGCTGTATTAACATTTGGGTAATTTGCTGCTTTTCTTCTCAAAACTTCTGTCTATTTCAAAATCCCAAACACACGGCTAACAGTGTAAGACTTTCTAAGAACTTCCGGACAAATCTTGCTAATGGCCTATATCAGGTATATCTTTTGACCCTAAAATAAGCTGGTTCCACCCACTCTGAGGATTCTGATCAATCTCACCCTTGGCAAACCTGGAGGTGGTGGGGGCGGAAGTACCCATAGAGAACATTAGAAACTTACTGAGTCTCACAATGAGGAGCACTGGTTAGCCTAGAAGCCATCAAAATAAAATATTCTTTTTTTTTTTTGTGCCATCCTCCATAAAAGGAAAAGATGCCTAGACAGCTTCTACGGAGCTAGGCTTTCGTACATTTTCCTTCATGACAAATTCCTCTAATTTTTTCTAGGTAAAAAAACGAATTCCTTAGCTTTTCTTTTTTTTTGCTCTTCCAACTTCCGTTATTTTAATTGCTCTCTTTTGGAATATCATGCCAGAATCAAAAGCAATGCTTCTTGGCTCTGGTTTTTTAGGCTGATTTAGGTTTCATGCAGAACATTCTATGGCTTCCGGTGACCATATTTACATGGAGAAGGGGGACATTTGATGGGTCCCACAGCCTACAACTCCCAAGGAGACACTTAGGAGGCAAGACAGAAATTCTACTTACAGCAGGGACTGGGGGGTGATCAGGGTTTCCAAATTCTGCTCATTGCTATTCTAGACATCTACCTAGTCTGAGTTCCTTGGCAAGACAATCATGGAAATCCAGAGAATGTGTTGTGCTCAATACCAATGAGTAGCTGAAATTATGTGGTTCTTTATTACACCTCCTGTGAATTACTCAAAGAAGGAAGGCCGCAGAAGGACTAAAGTATAAGGAAATAGTTACTCTATCAGCTAGTGACGTTCATTTAATATATAGCGCAGTTTTGCCAGAGCCTCAATGTCGTAAACAAGTGACTTAACGCTTTAAAAAATGTTTGAGTCAAAGTTAAAAAATATACATATTTATATATTTCAGAGATGACACTAGGTATTTGAGGAGCATCCTTTTACCCTCTACAACACAATATGGATTTTTACTTCGTAGTTTTCTAAAATACCAACTTGATTCCTGTTTAATGGTAGGGCCAGGACTAGAAATTCCACATTTTCTCTAGTGTTCAGCATGTTCAATTCGGGGAACATAATTTTATTTGTAATTATTTGGTGATAAAGGAACCAAGGAGTTAAAAAAAAAATCTTGTTACCATGTTAATTTCTTCGTTTTTAACCATGGTACTATGATTACAGAAGATGTCAATGTTAGGGGAAGCTGGATGAAGGACATATAGGAACTCTGCACTATTTCTGCAAGATTTTTTTACATTAAAAATTTTTTCAAAATAAATAGCTCAAAATGTTTTAAATTTTAAAAATGTATTTTACTGTGGTATGATTAAGTATAAAAAGTTTTACCTATTTAATGTATAAAATTTGATGAATTTGGAGATAAATATACATGTTAACTATCACCACGATCTATGCCACGAACATAGCCATCACCTCCAAAAGTTTTCTTATGCCCCTTTATTATTATTAAATATTTCATAATAGCACCACTTAAGATCTACCACCTCAGCAGAATTTTAAGTATGCAATATAGTATTGTTATCTACAGGCACTATGCTGTGCAGTAGATCTCTTGGACTTACTCATCTTGCATAGCTGAAAATCTGTCTCCTTTCACAATTACCTCCCTGTTTCTCCCTCTCCCTAGTTCCTGGCAACCACCATTCTAGTCTTTTCTTCTATGAGTTTGATTCTTTTGGATTCTTCATAAGAGTGGTGTCACGTAGTATTTACCCTTCTATGTCTAGCCGATTTCATTTAGCACAACAGCCTCCAGGTTCATCCATGCTGTCCTAAGTGGCAGGATTTCCTTCTTTTTTATGGTCAGACAATTTTCTCATTATGTGTATGTGCCACATGTTCTTACATCACAGGCAAAAAGAATAAAAATGAATCCTCTCTTATACCATACACAAAAATAAACTCAAAAAACAATAAGACCTAAAAATAAGGCTAGAAACCATAAAACCTCTAGAAAATAAAAAAACGAAAGGGAGAAGAGCTTCATAACATTGGTCTTGAAAATGATTTTTTGGATATGACACCAAAACACAGGCAACAATCGCAAAAAGCAAAAACAGACAAGTGAGACTACATCAAACTAGAAAGCGTCTGCACAGTAAAGGAAATAATCAACAGAGCAAGGAGACAACCTACAGAATGGGAGAAAAGATTTGAAAACTATGCAACCAACAAGGCATTAAAGCACATATTTGTACAGGAAGATCAAAAATGGGAAAATATATTTTATAAAAATAGTCTCATTCAAACAGGAGGTGAGGGGTTGAATGAAGAAGAAAGATTCCTTCAAGCTATAAAGTCAAATACTAAATACTCAGATCATTTACTGATTTTTTTTATATTAATTGCTATGGTATGAATGTCTGTGTCCTACCAAATTCATACGTTGAAACTTAGTCACCAAGGTGATGGTATTAGGAGGTGGGGCTGTTGGGAGATGATTAGGGCATGAGGGCTCCACCCTCATGAATGGGATTAGTACCCTTTTAAAAGAGGCCAGAGGGAGCTTGTTTGCCCCTTTTGCCACATGAGGATGCACAGGAGGCACCATCTAGGAGGAACAAGCCCTCACCAGACACGCAAAATGTTGGTGCCTTGATCTTGGACTTTCCACTCTCTAGAGCTGTAAGCAATCAATTTCTGTTCTTTGTAAGTTAGTTACCCAGTTTAAGGCATTTTGTTACAGCAGCATAAATGGACTAAGACACTAGACAGGAAACTAAGAGGTATAATGGCTACCTCAGTTGAGTAGGGATTAAGCAGTTGCTTAACGCATAGATAAATTGCCTTAACTAAGGGATGCCTCTGGACCAGTCTGGTTAAAAAGAACCTAAAGAAATTCCCTAAGGCTGGGTGTGGTGGCTCATGCCTGTAATCCTAGCACTTTCAGAGGCTAAGGCAGGTGGATCACCTGAGGTCAGGAGTTCAAGACCAGCCTGACCAACATTGATGGTGAAGCCCCTTCTCTACTAAAAATAAAAAAAATTAGCCAGGTGTGGTGGCAGGTGCCTGTAATCCCAGTTTCTTGGGAGGCTGAGGAAGGAGAATCACTTGAACCCGGGGAGCGGAGGTTGCAGTGAGCCAAGATTGTGCCACTTCACGCCAGCCTGGACAAAAGAGTGAAACTCCATCTCAAAATAAAAAAAGAAAAACTCCCTAAAGCCTTTTTATGCAAATGAAGCTGTTTTTACTTTTGTTGTATGCTTTGTTGTGTGTGTTGACAGTGTGGGGGATGAAGGAAATTATTTGGGGCACCTTAAACCATCCATTGTGCTACCGCTTAGAGAGGGACTGTGAGTTGTCTACCAAATTCCACTCTATCCTTTTCTTCAGTGATAAGAGTTTTCACTGAGCCCATTTTCCAGCCTCCTTTGCCACTAGATATTGGCCATGTGGTCAAGTTCTCACCAGCAGAAATGAGGTATGCCCCTTTGGGGGTCTATTTCTCAAGACTTTAGATTTTATTACTCCACATTCTTTCCCCTTCATGCTGGAACCTAGATGTGACAGAAGCCTTGTCTCCAGTATAAGAAGGATACCAGTGCACTAGGGTATGGCAGAGCACAAAGACAGACAAAACCATGTAGTCACTGGTACGAGCCATGTACTGGTTACCCTGACGCTGCCACACTAGAGGAGCCGTATGCTGAGACCGAAATGATACACAAGGGAGGCCCAGGGAACCCCGGCTGTGACAGCCCCTGCTGTGAGTGTTTCCAGCCAAGACACTGTTTGGATGAGAAGCCTTTCAGATGACCCCAGCCCTGTCATGTCTGAGTGCAATTTTATGACAGTCCCCAAACCAGAACCATCTTGCACAACCTTTCCTGAATTCCTGCCTCACAGAAACCTTGAGCAATTATGATTGTTTGTTGTTTCAAGCCATTAAGTTTTGGGGTGATTGGTTAGGCAAGAAGAGATAACTCAGTCTCTACTATAACAGATGAGTCTTATTATGATACACTGCTATAATTCTATGTCAAAATTATCTTTAAAAGCCCCTAAAAACCAACCTCTATGGTCTTTCATGTAACTCATTACTTTTTGAAAACTGTATAGATGGAAAAAACAAAAAGCAGAGATGAGTTAACATCATGCTCAAAGTTGAATTGTGAATCAGAGACTACAGTTTCTAACTTCTAGTCCATGATTCCTTGAACTCAGATACAGATTCACAAAATAGTAGGGCTGAAAAGGAACTTAGAGATCAGGAAATGAAAGACTCAACATAAGCTACTTGTCTAAAGCACATGGTACCGTATCCCAAAAGGGACTACACAGTGTGTGGCTATGTGTGCGCAGGAATGGACATATCCACAACCTGCTGTATAAACACATTTCAGAGAAGCAACCAAAAATTAAATTATGTCCTAATGCTCCCTTTTGGTCAGAGGATTTGCATGTTTGCCCTGGCTCTGCATCCTCCAGGTTTGTACTGATCTTTGCATCTCTGGTTTCCTTGTGTGCGAGGCAGCTGGACTAGGTGACTTCCCCAAGCCTTATCCAACCTTCGGGCCATGACTCCAATCCTGAGAACCCAGCAAGCCACTGGCTGTCACAACTGCATGACCTCTTTCCCACTGGAGGCACAGCCCAAGCAGTGACCCCTAATAGCAATTTCTACTACATCCTACGAATGCCAGGTCGTGGATGATGAAAAACTGTGTAACACTGAGTTTTCCAAAGGCCAAAAGAAACCTATTTTTAATTTAGATTAAATAACAATCTATGCTCCAGCTTCACTTTGAACAGTACCTTCCTGTTAGTGTAGAAACATCAGTCTCAAGGCAGTAACTAAACAATGATGGTTATATATACAAGCTCCATCTGTATGGAACACACTCAGTTCCAAAACATCCCTGCACAGCTGGGAGGGAGGCACCAAGAGAAATAACATTTTCTTAAAGAAAACAGAGGAGGAAGAAGAGGCAAATTCCAAGTGACTAAAAACAGCACTCTGAACAAATAAATCCATCCATGAAGTACATTAGACATGTTCTTTTAAAAAAGAAGGAAGAGCCAGGCGCAGTGGCTTACGCCTGTAATCCCAGCACACGGGGAGGCAAGGTGGGCGGATCATGAGGTTAGGAGTTTGAGACTAGCCTGATCAACATGGTGAAACCCCGTCTCTACTAAAAATACAAATATTAGCTAGGCGTGGTGGTGTGCACCTATAATCCCAGCTACTCGGGAGGCTGAGGCAGGAGAATCACTTGAAACCAGGAGGCGGAGGTTGCAGCGAGCGGAGATCTTGCCACTGCACACTCCAGCCTGCAAGAAAAGTGCGAGACTCTGTCTCAAAAAAAAAAAAAAAAAAGTGCCTGATAAGAGGGAACCAAGTAAATAAAGCCATCTAGAAGGTACAAAATGATTAAATGTCATGTCTTCTCAAATCTTTAAAAGTATAGAAAATGCTCAAAATATACAGTGAGTAAAATGGGTAGTTTAAAGAACATATATATATTATCCTAATTTTGAATTTAAAATTCTACTTCTTTATTGCCTACGTAAGAAATACATTGAAGGAATACAGAATCAAATGTTAACATTGGTTTTACTGAGTAGAACAAATAATTTTGTTCCTTTCATATTGATGTGTAAATCTCTTTTCTTCAATAGGTGCATTACTTTTATAATCTGAAAAAGTTATTTAAGGAAATTAAAATCACAATCTCACTTGGTGTCAGATATCTAAATATTTTAAGTTAAAATAATTTTTTATTCAACATGTGATTAAGGAATGCTGAATATTTATATCTTTCAAAAATGTATCACTAAATTCAAATAATAAAGCAAAACAAAATCGGATTCCCATGGACAATAGCATTGAATACAATCCATGCCTCCTTCGCCCCAGTCATTGTTCCTCACAAAAGTATTTCTTACCAAGAAACACTCGAAATGGAATCTGCATTTCTTAGTCAACTTTGGGTGCCACTAGACTCAGACTCAATTTCATCACGGCAGTTGCTAAGCACACATTTGCAGACATGTATTTTGTTCCTCCAACTTTGACTGCATATGGACCTCAAAAAGAAAGCATGTTAAAATGTAGAGCCTTAGGCGCGTGACAACTGGAGACTTTAGAGTTCTCCCCAGAGTCAGAAACATCAGCTCTCTAGATATTCCAGCCTCACTTTAAGGAAAGAGCAAAATCAAATGAAACTCAGACAAAAACTATTTAAGACAGGCTGCAGTTCTGATGGAGGGGGAGAAAAAAAATCAGCTTCTAGACTTCGGTCTATCTCCTTTGTAACAGAAAAGTTGTGCTAGACCCAGCTGAGCTTCCGCCCGGCACAGTTGTGAAGAAAGCCCCCAGCGACCGTTTCTCACCTCGGTGGACCTCTCTGGCTGCTCCAAGAGGGAAGGAGCGTTTGTCCTGGCATCGGTTCCTTGGGGACATTCACATTAGCACCTACCTCCGCTCCACTCAGGCTGAAGCACATCGTCTGCCTTCAGCTGATGCAGTGACCTCAGTCAGGTAAGAGAAACAGCCTCTGCTAGTCTGTGCAGCGCCTTCCGTGGAAATATTGCATGAGTCAGCTTTTATCTCCCAAACCCAACACACAAAGGCTTTACAAAAACCTGATTTGCAACTTTCTCACTGCCTTTTTCCCCCTAGTGTGCAGACCACAGACTTCAGCATCACTAAGAGCCTTAAATGAAACATGACATCATTCAATTGAGAAACAGGACAATAGACACCACTGTGGGTAACTTGAAAATGCACACTTCACTGAGCAACACCCTACCACTTCCATTCTTCTGTGAACATCAAATACAACCCACACTCGCCTCAAGCTGCTGGGTTTCACCTTCCTGGCTCCGGCCATAGTTCTCATTAAACTCCAGAAAATAAGCAAGATCTCTGGAGCTCTGATATTTTTAGGTTCACTTCCTGAATTATGGGCTTGTTTCAAAGTAAACGGACACATCTTTAAACAATTTTTAAAATGCAGGTTGCAGTGGGGGTGGGGTGGTGAATAACACCCAGTGGAAGGCAGTTTGGATAATTAGTTTCTGATAACAAGACACTTAATAGAATTTTAGCTGAGCAAAGTTTAATTTAAGGCTGACATTTAAAAAACCTATCTGAAGACAAATACCTAAAATTTTTATGTACAGGCACTTCTTTGGAGAACAGTTAAGTTCTGTGATTTTATATTCATAAATACTAAGTAAAGAGAGAATGATCTAATATTCCTACAATACTTTAATGAGACCTTCCAATTACTTTGGGTTGTTGATTTCTCTAAGACCACCGGTCCTTCTTAAAATGCTCTATCTATTTTTATATAAAGATTCAGAAGGCGTGTATTTGACAAAGATCTTGAATTCTTTAAATGAAGGTCTCCAGAAGTACGAAATGCTATTGAAAACTGATACCACTGCACTGTGGAACTAAAATTCAAAATATGGATTACGTCCTTGTATAGATGTCTAAAACTGAACTATTTCAGAGGATTAAAATCCTTTAAATAGAAGTTCCATTTAAAGCCTTCATTTGTGGTTATGGAAAATACCATTGGCAGATCGTCTTTAATATAGCTATTTCTATCATGCCTATTAAGTGATTTTAAACTAACAACATAATAGGATAATTTGTTTTAATGCTGATTTCCTTTCAAATAAGGCTGAACATACACACAACTATTTAAATAAGTGATTTTGAAGGAAATAATTCAGAAGACAACCTGCTGGAATTTCTCACCCACAAAATTCACCAGTTTGATGGAAATCAGTAAGTCCAGGATGCTGAGAAGGCAGTCTGAGAGGAAGGATCCCCTCCCTGAGCTGTGGAGACTATCTTCATCCTCCATTCTGGCCTCCACAGAAACCCCACTGGCCTGTCAAATGATGTCTGTGTCTCCAACACCAGTGCCTAAGCTGAACTCTTCCTTTCTGTTCGATGAAGAGGCAGCTCAAATCAAGCTCCCATTCAATCTGCTACAACCACTTTAGCCCACTGCTCTTTCCCGTGGGTTTAACAGCTGTTTATCTTACTTAGAGTAAGGATCATATGATCTCATATTTAATTGTTTGCTAATTGTCTCTCTTTTTGTTTTTTAGATGGAGTCTTGTTCTGTTGCCCAGGCTAGAGCGCAGTGGCATGATCTTGGCTCACTACAACCTCCGCCTCCCGGGTTCAAGCAATTCACATGCCTCAGCCTCCTGAGTAGCTGGGATTACAGGCACCTGCCACCACATCCAGCTAATTTTTGTATTTTTAGTACAGACGGGGTTTCAACATGTTGGTCAGGCTCGTCTTGAACTCCTGACCTCATGATCCACCGGTTTCGGCCTCTCCAAGTGCTGGGATCATAGGCGTGAGCCACTGCCCCCGCCCTGCTGTCTCTTTCTTACCCTGCATTGTAGCTGTTGGGGTCAGGGAACATTCCTATACTGTAGATTTGATATTCTTGAGGCAGTTACAGACATCTAAACTCTTAGATGGGGTAAAATATACAGAGACTCTAGGCTTCCTAATGACTCATTCCTTGTGCATATCCTCAGATCATAACACAGCTACCTTTAACTTCCAATCAAATCATATCGTACTTGGAATTTTTTTACTTTTTATTTTTGCCAAGAAACACGTTTCTAAAATGTGATTTCTGAGAGATGCCATGTATGTTACACATAAACAAAAACAGCAAAGTTGCTGGTGGGCAGTTTGCTAAGCTTACCCACCAGACAGGTGCCAGTCGTGAGGGACAGCTTTGAAGTGACAGAAGGGGCCATATTGGGTCCTATGGGACAGTCATTTATTAGTTCATTCACGGTTTCTGCTTTAGCAAAATCAACAACTTGTGTAAGACTTCTCCTATAATTTGCAAATTAGTGAAACCACCTATATTGCATCTAAAAATATCAAAGATTTAAAGTATATTGAAGTTCATTTTTTAAATAAGCTTTTTCAGAGTACACCAACACACACACACACACACACACACACACACACTCTCTCACTCTTTCTCTCTCTCACATCTTTTGCCTTTATATTTATTCTAGTACCAAGTATTTGCTTGAATAAAAATTAACCAGTGGATAGTGCATGAGCCTAGGGAGGGACAGTACATTCACAAACTAGTAGAAAGGAAAAGAAAAGGGAAGAAAGGCTGGGCGCAGTGGCTCATGCCTGTAATCCCAGCACTTTGGGAGGCCGAGGAGGGCGGATCATGAGGTCAGGAGTTTGAGACCAGCTTGACCAACATGGTGAAAAACCCCATCTCTACTAAAAATATGAAAATTAGCCAGGCATGGTGGTGTGCCCCTGACATCCCAGCTACTCGGGAGGCTGAGGCAGGAGAATCACTTGAACCCAGGAGGCAGAGGTTGCAGTGAGCTGAAATTGCGCCACTGTACTCTAGCCTAGGCGACAGAGCAAGACTCCGTCTCAAAAAAAAAGGAAATGCGCCTCCATTTCTTCAGCAATAGTCCGGGTTCTTTCACACCTGAGAGCAGAGGCTCATTCTACGCTTTGGTATTTTCCAAAGGCCCGGTCTCTCCCCTTTAGCTCTACAATGGTTCTGCCTCCCATTTCCTATTCCACACACTAGACACACTGAACTGTTAACAGTTCTTGGAGGTGCACTGCTGGCTTGCCACTGGACTTTTGTTAATGCAGGTAATTGAAAAATCTGAAGACACACCAAAGGCACAGATCCTTGCCACTTTTTGCTGTATAATTTATTTGCCAATACTAACACTGGGTGAAAAGATTATGTTTGCTCAGTAAAATTTATTTTTATTTTTTATATTATTTATTTTTGAGACAGAGTCTTGCTCTGTCACCCAAGCTGAAGTGCAGTGTCACTATCTCAGCTCACTGCAACCTCCGCCTCCCAGGTTCAAGCAATCCTCCCACCTTAGCCTCCTGAGTAGCTGGGACTACAGGCATATACCACCACCTCTGGCTAATTTTTTGTGCTTTTAGTAGAGAGATGGGGTTTCCCCATATTGGTCAGGCTGCTCTGGAACTCCCGACCTCAAGTGTTCCACCTGCCTTGGCCTCCCAAAGTGCTGGGGATTACAGGTATGAGCTACCGAGCCCAGCCCAAAATTTCTTTTTAATTGATAGAGTGGCCACAGATAAAATGCACACGTGTGGCTTGTTAGGTGATAAAGATACTACCCTTGCTGAAAAGCAGCTTTATTTATTCCTCACAAGCACTGGTTACACAACCGGGAAGTCTGCGTTCCGTTCCCAGTGTCCCCACCTGGAATGGGGAATCAAGGCCCAGAAGAGCAGCACTGACAGGACATAACTACACAACCAGAACACAACTACACAACCAGAACACAACTACACAACCAGAACAACTACACAACCAGAACACAAAACTACACAACCAGGACACAACTACACAACCAGAACACAACTACACAACCAGAACACAAAACTACACAAGAACACAACTACACAACCAGAACACAACTACACAACCAGAACACAAAACTACACAACCGGAACACAACTACACAACCAGAACACAAAACTACACAACCAGAACACAACTACACAACCAGAACACAACTACACAACCAGAACACAAAACTACACAACAAGAACACAACTACACAACCAGAACACAACTACACAACCAGAACACAAAACTACACAACAAGAACACAACTACACAACCAGAACACAACTACACAACCAGAACACAAAACTACACAACCAGAACACAACTACACAACCAGAACACAACTACACAACCAGAACACAAAACTACACAACCAGAACACAACTACACAACCAGAACACAACTACACAACCAGAACAGAAAACTACACAACCAGAACACAACTACACAACCAGAACACAAAACTACACAACCAGAACACAACTACACAACCAGAACACAAAACTACACAACCAGGACACAACTACACAACCAGAACACAACTACACAACCAGAACACAAAACTACACAAGAACACAACTACACAACCAGAACACAACTACACAACCAGAACACAAAACTACACAACCAGAACACAACTACACAACCAGAACACAAAACTACACAACCAGAGCACAACTACACAACCAGAACACAAAACTACACAACCAGAACACAAATACACAACCAGAACACAACTACACAACCAGAACACAAAACTACACAACAAGAACACAACTACACAACCAGAACACAACTACACAACCAGAACACAAAACTACACAACAAGAACACAACTACACAACCAGAACACAACTACACAACCAGAACACAAAACTACACAACCAGAACACAACTACACAACCAGAACACAACTACACAACCAGAACACAAAACTACACAACCAGAACACAACTACACAACCAGAACACAAAACTACACAACCAGAACACAACTACACAACCAGAACACAAAACTACACAACCAGAACACAACTACACAACCAGAACACAACTACACAACCAGAACACAAACCAACCAGCAAGGAGGTGCAGGCGGCCCTGTGGCATAACTGGAGGAAGACCAGAAAGTCCCTGCCACTTAAAAAAATCCCTTCCCAGGCTGGGTATGGTGGTTCACATCTGTAATTCCAACACTTTGGAAGGCTGAGATGGAAGGATCCCTTGAGGCCAGGAGTTAGAGACCAGAGTGAGCAACTTATTGAGATTCTATCTTTACAAAAAAGACAAAATTTAGGCCAGGTGTGGTGGCTCATGCCTGTAATCCCAGCACTTTGGGAGGCCGAGGTGAGTGGATTACTTGAGGTCAGGAGTTCAAGACCAGCCTACCCAACATGGTAAAACCCAGATTCTACTGAAAAAATAGAAGAATTAGCCAGGCATGGTGGCATGTGCCTGTAGTCCTAGCTACTTGGGAGGCTGAGGCGGGGGAATCATTTGAACCTGGGAGGCTGAGGCTGAGGTAAGCCAAGATCACACCACTGTGCCTCAGCTTAGGCAACAGAATGAGACTCTATCTTAAAGAATCAATCAATCAATACAAAACTTAGCTGAGTATGGTGGTATATGTCCATAGTACTAGTTACTTGGAAGGCCGAGGTGAGAGGATGGCTTAAGCCCAGGAGTTTGAGGCTGCAGTGACCTAGGATCTCACCCTTGCACTCTAGCCTGGGTGACAGAGTGATAGCCTGTCTCAAACAAAAACAAAAACCCCTTCCCAGAAATCTGCCATAGGTCCTGGAATTCCAAATCGTTTTGGTTCAAGGTAAAAGTTATCAGTTAAAACCCTAATCTCCCCTGGGAAGGGCGATGGCATCACTGCCATAGTAGTGTGAGTTAGCCTGACCATCCTTCCAAGGAACTATCCAGGTTTTCTGGGAATGAGGGCAGGAAGCACAGACAACACACAAATCTAGGGACTTGGCCAGGCCTGAGGTACTTGAAGCACTTTGCCGACTGTGCAGCCAGGTGACAGCTCAAAAAGCTGGGCAATAAGGAGGAAAGGACAGCCCAGAGACAGAAAGACGGGCAAAGCCATGCAGACATTTTTGGGTTCAAGGAAATATTTTGCTTCATACAATCAACATTGGATAAGGCAGATTTAACAAATAATCGTAGACTTTCAGATGCAAAAGTGCTAGAAGTGAGAAGGGGCATTTGAAAACACAAATACTATTTTACACAAGGAGCCTAACTAAACCGTGGAGGAGGTGTGGTGGGGGAGGGGAGACTGCTTATAATTTAAGATCTTGCCATTGTGGCACATTTTTCAGGGAAAATGGTAAAACCAATCATTTTTGGAAGCATGGGCCATTGACAAAACACTTCTAATGTATTTTTAGTCTATTAGAAGTTTTTTCTTTGAAAGAATAAGGCATGTGATCACATTTTCAATGACACATCACCGAATAAATGTGATGGGCCGGGCACGGTGGCTTGTACCTGTAATCCCAGCACTTTGGGAGACCGAAGCAGGTGGATCATCTCAGGTCAGGAGTTCGAGACCAGCCTACATGGTGAACAAAACCCCGTCTCTACTAAAAATACAAAAAAATCAGCTGGGCATGGTGGCACATGCCTGTAATCCCAGTTTCTCGGGAGGCTGAGGCAAGAGAATTGCTTGAACTTGGGAGGCAGAGGTTTCAGTGAGCTGAGACTGCGCCACTGAACTCCAGCCTGGATGACAGAGCGAGACTCTGGCTCAAAAAAATAAAAAGTGATCAACATTGAAGTCAACTGCACACCTAACAGTGTCACACATCCACATTGAAGTCCCTTAGAAGGACACACTGACCTTCCTCCTGTAAGAGCTAACGTCCTAACACCATTCTGCACTGCAGCTGCTCTGATCACAAATCTATACATTCTTCCAGGCTGTGTACTCTAAACCCGGCAAATATCACCAACTACAAATTCTACCTTGCTACTGTTCTACAAACCAAACTATATACTTTTTCAAACAAACAACAAAGCTAACCTTTTTTTTTTAAAAAAATATTATTTCTAAAGGCCTTTTTTCAAAGTGGCAAGTGAGTTTGTTTTCACAAATTTAAAAAATATCTGTCAGCAGGCCAGGTGTAGTGGCTCATGCCTATAATCCTAGCACTTTGGGAGGCTGATGTGGGTGGATCAGTTGAGGCCAGGAGTTCGAGACCAGCCTGGCCAACAGTCTCTAGTAAAAACACAAAAAATTAGCTGAGCATGGTAGTGTACACCTGTAGTCCCACCTATTCCAGAGGCCGAGGCACAAGAGTCACTTGAACCCAGGAGGTGGAGGCTGCAGTGAGTTGAGATTGTGCCACTGCACTCTAGCCTGGGCAACAGAATGAGACTGTATCCCCCCCTTAAAAAAAATTCTGTCAACAAAAGACACAGGTCTAAAGCACACAAAAGCACCAAATATAGTGGGAGTTAAGTGAGGCCAGTTTTGTTAGTCCTGGAGTACTGAATCTAACAAAAGAAACCAAACTATAAACACTAAATAGTTACCAGGACCTCCATCATCCAACTGAAAATGTTTCTCGGCCCCTGCTGCTCTAAATGCCAATATTGAGGCATGGTCCTAAGAATTTTAGAAAACAAATGAACAAATGAAGCCTGTTATTCACAACACTGTTGTGCACAGCCTGCCTTGCCCTTGCAATCAAGTTATGATTGAACGTCTCCATCATATGCCTACCAAGAGTCGGCCGTGACATGAGCCGAGGTGGCCTTGAAGGGCACATGTTCCAGACTCTAAAATGTTGCTGTTTCAAGCATTCCTCCCTGGGTTCATTTTTCTGCTACTATGACAATCATTAGCTCAATTTGTCACTCAGTTCTTTGATTAGGATACTTGGTTTTTATTTCCCAGAGACAATACAATCTAGTCTTAGTTATTTTTGAACAATTTTTAGATATCAAGCAAGCAAATATGTTGCAAATAGCCTCCTGCTTTCGATGATCTATCAGTCCCATCTCTAAGGACACCATGGGAGGACTTGCTGTGCTCAGCACAATGAACTAATTATCCCTGGAAGAATGCAGGCGGCTTCCAGACACATTTTTCTCCAGGAGATAACACGCATCTAATCCATTCATAACTAAAGGCATTCAACACAATCTATACTTTTGAAACACTCTAAAATATGTACTTGAAGAAAAGGCTTGGATGCTCTGTTGAAATCTTAACAGCAGTATGTATTTTCCAAAATACTAATTAAAACAAAATCATCTTATAGTTTCAGAGTAACAGCCAGTTACTTATATTGAGATTTAAGTAACCTTTACGGGGTTTGCAAAGGAATTTCTCATCCTGGCAGACGAGAGAGGCAAACTCTATTTGCTAGCCTTCCTCCTCTTTTCTGGACACAAACCCACAGCTGAAATGGAATGAAGGGGAGGGCTCAGCTCAACCTTGCCAACTGCCCCCAGCCCTTCTTGGTAGGTTGACAGAGGCAATTCTCAAGAGCAGCAGAGGGGGGAGTGTAGCTTGCAGGAGATACAGACAAGCTTCTGGAAGCAAAGAGAAATCAATCTCTGAACTGGTCAAACCCCTACCCCTGACCTCCAGTAATGGCCATCCTTTGGGGTCATCACAATCAGTCTTCTTCCCCCACTCCCAAAGCTACATTCAATGTCAAGATGGTTGACAGCTTCACCTCTAAGACCTATGACCAGTGAGCAAATGATTTGTCTCAAGGGAGCCTAGACGCTTTCTAGAACTGAAGTGGGTGGTTTGTGTGGATATTCACTTGGTCTCCTGCACCAAGTCGTGGGAACAATCCCACTGACGGAGATATCTGTAAAGGCCAAATATAGATTCCACTCCAGGAAAGCAGAACTCACTTCTCTCTAAATGAGTTGAGATGACTTACCACTTTCCAGGATTATTTTTCAATTAAAGAAGGCAATGGAGGCCACTGACCTTAGTATATCAGTATTACAATGGCCTTACCCAGCCCTCTGTTGCCGTGAAGTTCTGATCTTTGCCTTTCAGAACTTCGAGGCACCTAGCAACATCCTGCTGATCTTTCTTCCTTCACACCTTCTCTCCACTTGAACTAAGGCCAGTCACCACTTACTCACCCTCAGGTACCAGGCCCTTCTGAATGTCAGGTCCCATGCTGGGCGCAGTGAAGGCACATGGGCTTTAAGCCTCAAACAAAAAACCCACAAGTATGATGAGTGCTGTGGAGCAGTGTGGGGCATTGCTGATGTAAACTACCAACAATTGTGTCCCTAGCCATTTGCACTATTTTCCTAAGCTCTCTTTTCCCTTAGTCAAACTGTCCTTCAATTAAAATTAAAAGTGGATAGCAACTTTATGTTGACAGTAAAATCAAGCTCCATTAGGCTGCCTTCACTTAGGGTTCAGTTTCCAGTCTTAAAGAATAAGCCCAGTCGGACTCATCTTTCATCTTAAATTTAATTACTTGGTATCCAAGCTGACAGCCAAACTTGCTGAAAGTTTTTGAGAGTCTAAACACTTGCCTAATTCCCAGTTCCCACAGAGGTACATGAAGTAACTTGTTTATGTTAACAGAACAAAGGAAAGGAAAGAGAGCTCTCTGTTCCACTGCAGGTTCAATCAGAATTGGGTCAAGAAACAAGTGTGACTGAACTTACTTCTGTTTATTCTGAATAAACATTATTGAATCCTTTACAAGTAAACGAAAGAAGAGCAAAAGGAGGAAGAAACAGCTAAAACATGAAGACTGGTGGTCTGAGAGGTGGGACGATGGGTGAGCGCCTTCCCGCATACTTTGATCTCTCTACATTTTCTTTAATGAATATGTATTATTTGTGTGGTTAAAATATAAGAAGAACAGAATGAATTTACAGGGCAGGTCTTGTTCCCACCACACCCCTGGCCCAATCCTTCCCAGTCTTGCTTTGTCTGACGGTCTACACACTCTGCTCCCTGGCTGGCTGCCTTCCAGGTAGGTTTGGCTATAGGCACCAATAGTTTGAAGCAGGAAGAGGGGGAAATAGAGGCATTTCCTCCACTCCCTCATTGATTAGGGGCAGCTCCTCCATGGTTCCAGCCTTTCCTGGGGTCCCTTAACTCTATTTTGTCCCTGGTTCCTCGGGGATCCCTGTAGGTTGTCCCAAAAACAGTGGCTAAGGCTTCCCACTGTTGTCGTCTCTCTTTGCTTCACATAAACCCTTCACTTGAACCAGCTGAGTTAATTCAGTTTCTTGCCAGGTCCCTGGCTGACGCATTGTCACACTAACTCCAGAATCCTTGGTCTAGCATACTGATAGCAGTTTGACTTCATATGCAGTCAGACTATTGGCCTGAGCTTTTTACCCAGTGATACAATGCCAAATTTTAGCCCGATTTTAACTTATGATCTGCTTGATCCAGGTCAATGAAATAAATACTTAATTAGAGCCTATTCTATAGCAGAAATATTTTGAATTTGATATCTGCTGATATATTCACTTATTCAGGATTTATTGAGCAGCTACTATGTGCCAGGCACTAAAGACACAACAGTGAACAAAACAGACAAACACCCCTGCCTTTATGATACTTATTTTCTAGGGGGAACTGTATAGACTAAAAAGAATCCTATGAGAACAGAATTCAACATTGGAAAGAGACTCGGGCTTTCTAATCTGGTGTTTCAATGACCACTTACAACATCTCACCAAGTGTGTCGGGTCTCTGCTTAGATACTCTTAGTTATCAGACCTCCCATCCTGCGCAAATAATTGATCATACCGTGGAGTTCTTTTTTTTGTTTTGTTTTTGTTTTTTGAGACAGTCTTGCTCTGTTGCCCAGGCTGAAGTGCAGTGGCATGAGCTCAGCTCACCGCAACCTCCGCCTCCTGGGTTCAAGTGATTCTCCTGTCTCAGCCTCCTGAGTAGATGGGACTACAGGTGCATGCCATCATGCCCAACTAATTTTTTGTATTTTTAGTAGAGACAGGGTTTCACTGTGTTAGCCAGGATGGTCTCGATCTCCTGACCTTGTTATCTGCCCACTTCGGCCTCCCAAAGTGTTGGAATTACAGGCGTGGGATTTCGTACCTGGCCACCCTGGAGTTCTTTAAAGACCGCTATAGGAAAACACAAGAGAAATTGCACCTCACCTCCATTTTGTAGTTCCTTAATTACTTGAGCTGTCCTATCAGTTTCCCATATGTATTTACATCTTTATTCAACTATTTATGGAATAACTACCCTAAGGGTTTCCTGGAGGCGGGTTCAGTGCTGGGGGAGGCGGTACAGAGAGGTCAAAGGGGAGAGCTGCCCCTCATGACTGTGGGGCGTGTGGGGTAGAGCGGACTTAACACGGTTACCACCCTCTGGTCACCTCGATGTGTGTCAAGATCATGCCTTCCTAACGCTTCCACCAAAGTGGTTTCAGAATTTTAAGTCCTCATGCCAACTTACTATTAAAAATGTTAAAAAGACATCATTTTTGGAGAACATCCTCTGGGAAATAAATTTTCTCCCCACTCCTCCCAAGTGAGACTTTTAGGGACATCACCATCACTGTGTCCTCCAAGGGCATGGAGTTTGGCCAGGCAGACACACGGAGGGGTCACCTGAACAGGCGACCCATGGCTGTGTGAGATACGCAATGGGCTGGGAAGGCACAGGTGCTATGAGAATGCGGAAATGGGGCCAGGCCTGGTTTGTGGTGGTCTGGGAAGGCTTCCCTGAGGGAGGGATGTGTGGACTGACATCTAAAGGCTGAGAAGGACTCAACAGGGGAAACCAGCCAAAGAGAAAAGACCCTCCAGGCTGCTTTACTCCCGTTGGCAGAGACTGCTGGTGTACCTGGCGTCATACCCACAGTGAACACCCAACCTAGATTTTTTTCCTGGGCAATCTTGTTTGCAAATATACTGTGACATACCACAATTAATAACTATGTCTACTGCAACAATGCCCCTTTATTAAGGTACGTACTCCTTTCCTTCTCCACTCTGGGGGGTGATCCCATCCCCTCCTCTGCACGATCAGTCTTCTCTAGTCTCACCTTTTCTCTCTCCTCCAGACGGTGGGCAGAACTGCTTGGGCGGTAACCATGACTCTATTCTTGCCTAATTGCTTGGACTGGGTCCTTAAAAAGTGTGGTTACAGTAAATCACAATGTAAACTTCCCTGCCCAGCATTTCCATCTGGGTATTATCAGATTAAAATGAACATCAAAGGAGCCCTATAAAAAGGGGTCACAAAAGGACAGACTGACAGCTGGGGACGGTGGTCCTGCCACTGTTTGTCTTCCTACTTCCAGGGCCCTTAAGAACTGACCATGTGCTTTTGAGCCTTGAGTATTTCTCAGGATCAGCTGGACACCTTTCCTGGGGGACCCAAAACCAGAGACAACTGCCTGGCTGCCAGTATGGATCAGATAGAAGATATCTGTTTAGGAGTCGGTACAAATTAGGGCGTAATAAAATGGTAAACAATGAATTAAGCTGCTCTAAGAGTTTTGAAGAATTGTGTTTCCATAATGACTATTAGTTATCAGCCTCGTAATATTTTTTTTGAGACTGAGTTTCACTCTTGTGGCCTGGGCTGGAGTGCAGTGGCGCGATCTGGGCTCACCGCAACCTCTGCCTTCCGGGTTCAAGCCATTCTCCTGCCTCAGCCTCCCAAGTAGCTGGGATGATAGGCATGCGCCACCACACCTGGCCAATATTTTATTTTTAGTAGAGATGGGGTTTCTCCATGTTGGTCAGGCCAGTCTGGAACTCCTGACCTCAGGTGATCCACCTGCCTCAGCCTCCCAGAGTGCTGGGATTACAGGCGTGAGCCACCGTGCCCAGCCCTATAATTCCTGATGTGGTAGAATTTGAGATAGATGTTTTAACTATGATCGGTAAAAAACTTCCTGCAAAAATTTTTGATGACATCATCCGACAGTAAACCGATGTCTGGCATCCAGGTCATGCTTTTTACCTATTCACTGACATCATCTCTACTTTCTGCAAAATTGCATTCTGGAAACCAGGTTATAAAGATTATGAAACAGCTAATTTTACCACAGGGGTGTTGTCATCATTTGTGGCTGCATCCCAGACAAGCACCTGCCTCAATATATCCCTGACATGCAGCAGCACAGCAGCTGAGCTAACTGTATACCTGCAAAAATTATGCTCCTATAATATGCAGATAATGTAAGGTATGGTTAGTTCTGAATTATTCAAGGAACTCTTATAAGTTTATATACAATTATGATTATTAGAACAAATTCACTGCAGTGAGGTGTCCTGGATGAGCCTCCATAGAAATTGGGTGAGTGAGACTAGAAGGTTCTTTGAAGCTATCCCCTAACCCATGTACTTACTTTCACGCAATGACTGACTGATTTACAAAGGACCTAAGAGGGATCCTAGAAAAAGGATTTTAACAATATTTAAAACTAGGATTCAGATATTTTCAGGCATATATCACAGATTCTCTGTGGGGAATGAAGGTGGGGCTGGGGCTGAGATCTGATGGCAACAGAAACTTTTGTGATCCTGGGAGAGAAGAGGGGAAGGAAGTCTGGTAGGACAAACAGAACCAGCAGAAGGCCATTATTCTAGTGAGGGGAAGTCCTGGCTTCTGATCTTGTATGCGGCAAGTACTCAGGCTGGCTTCACCTGGTCGTTTGGACAGCCTGGGAATGCCCTGACAGAGAGACTGGGTGGCTGAAAACCAAAAACCAAAGCGAAGAGATGTAACAACTGTAACATCCCAGGCAACTCGGCTGTGAAATCCTTCTGTCCAACAGAAGGAAATAAAAGGGGACAGGAATCCTTTTCCCATAAAGACAAGAACAGGGAGTTCTTAGCAGCCTGGGGGTAGGGGTTTGAGGGGCCCACTAGGAGAATTCCCACAGGGAGCCTGGGAATGCTGACTGTTCCAGGGCAGGGGCCCCGGCAAGGATCAGTACAGTGTGGGAGGAAGGGCAGTGACAGGTCAGGCAGAGGAAAGGGGAGCCAGGAGGGGCTGCCTGGGAGGTCCTGTCTTTACACCTGTGGGAAGTGACAGCTGAGCTGGCAAAGTGTGATCTTTTAAAGTGACTTCACCTGTAGCCACAGGGCTGGTGGGACCTGGTGGAGCTGAGGCTGATGAGACCGAGTGTGACCTGTGGACCTGTTGTCTGGTCAACACAGGATTTAATTTCTTTGTGTTGATGACCCAAGTTTAAAAAATCAGGATACTCTGCATTAAAAAAAAAAGAACAGATTCTGGGGGTGCTTGGGGTTGGGGTGCCAGAAAATTAAAAAGGGATAAACATGAGTTAATGCTAGTCTAACGCTCCCGCACAGCAGCAGTGGGTGGGTGGAGCTAAGCTTGCTCACATCACCCTGGCTGGGCACTTCCCAGTGTGCCACAGTCCCTACCAGCCCCTTTCGTATTACTCCTGTCCTCTGCCACTCTTTTGTATGATCTGCCTGGCCCTTGAGGTGCGTGACTTTGGATTATACATGGGGGCACATCCAGATGCTGCACTATTAGGTTACTAGTCCTAGAAATTACCAGACTATATGATCTGATAAGAACAATGTATTTCTCCAATGTGTAAGCCATATGAAAATAGGCCGGTGCGGTGGCTCACGCCTGTACTCCCAGCACTTTGGGAGGCCGAGGAGGGCGGATCATCTGAGGTCAGGCATTTGAGACTAGCCCAGCCAACATTTGGTGAACACCTGTCTCTACTAAAAATACAAAAATTAGTCAGGCATGATGGTGCATGCGTATTATCCCAGCTACTCAGGAAGCTAAGACAGGAGAATCGATTGAACCTGGGAGGCGGCAGTTGTGGTGAGCTGAAATCACACCAGGGCAAAAAAAAAAAAAAAAAAAAACCAGAAAGAAAGAAAATGAAAAATAAAGAACTAAAAAGATGACTTCTTGTTACTCTAGACAAGATTAGGCACACACACATGCAAATGCTATAAGGCCAGTCTTTCCATCATGGAAAAATTTGGTGAAGGAAAGGGAAGAAGGTTTACAGTGGAGGGGTAGGGAAAAATTAATCACAGCTCAGCCAATGTAAACCCTCTTTACCATTTAGCCTGATTAGCTCTCATTTTCATTTTTGTCTCTTTATATTCAAAGTAACTTCTCCTATTAGTTTTTGAAGACCTACATTTCAATAAAACATTAGAATTTGGTCAGGTTTCTATGAAGGAATTAAGATAGAAGAAGCAATTAATTCTGCCCAACCAAACAGATAATTGGTGTCATAGTTCTTGTTTTTTTTTTGAGACAGAGTCTTGCTTTGCTGCCCTGGCTGGAGTGCAGTGGCATGATTACAGCTTACTGCAGCCTCAACCTCCCAGCCTCAGGTGATCCTCCTGCCTATGCCTCTGAGTAGTTGGGACTACAGGTGTGCACGACCAGGCCTGGTTAGTTTTTAAAATTATCTGTGGAGGTGGAGTCTCCCTATGCTGTCCAGCTAGTCTCAAACTCCTGGGCTCGAGTGATCCTCCCACCTTGGCCTCCCAAATTGCTGGGATTATAAGCATGAGCTACTGCACCAAGGCTGTCATAGTTTTTGAAACTGACAACTTGATAGAACATCCAGACAAACCACAGCCCCCAAAGAATGACACACTGAACTGGCTGGCAAGACCCAGGGGTTCCTACCATCTATGCACCCTTATGGAAGCAGTGGAATGAAGATTTGTTTGCAAGCTCTTCTGAAAAACAAGACAAGATCTACTATAAATGCCAAAATTTATGTATCACATCCTAATCTCATGAAATGCTCCTTTTGTTGTACCTTTTTAAAGAACAATAGGACAGGAACGAAGACAGAATTGGAGATTCTAGTCCCTCAAAATAAACAATGACTATAAAATTGGATTTACTGGCAAGGAAAAAAGAGGAATAAGCAGTCCCCTAACTTGGAAGGGCGTTTGTGTGTTCTGACATTGATCATTTAAGACGGCACCTAGAGGCATTAGTTCTTCATCAGCATTTTTCCTAGAAAGGGGAAACCCCACCCCGCGCACCATCCTGGTGTTTATTTCTTTCTGAACCCGAGAGTTAAAACTTTTAATACACAGAGGCCTCTGAGAGGATTTGTAGACATACCCAAGTCTTTCTGAAGAAGAATCGCCTCTGATATGTGATATCTTCCCTCAGGAGCATGAGGAGAAGGCAGCGGGTGAGGGGGATAGAAAAACAAAAGCAACCATTTTCCCCTAATCCTCATGTGGAAGAAAAAGTAGAAGCTAAAAGCTTCCCCCAGGGAAAAAGCTACCCCAGACTGGAGATGAATCAAGCAAGTCTAGTAAACTTCAGACTGCTGATCTTGCTCAGCTTGAAAGGCCACACGCTTACTTCCAGCACACCTCCTGGCAGGTGGGGCAACTGGGCTCAGGGGACCCTGGGCGTGGGCAGTGCTAGATGGAGAGGGGCAGGGGCTGGGTGGGACAGGCAGTCCCACTGCTTTCCATGCTTCTCTGGAAACCCCATGACAAAGACAGTGTCAGAGAACAGGGAATTCTTGTGCTTTTCTACATGGATAAGTCCACCCCAGGATTTTATTTTTTAAAAGTTCCCCTGAAGGTGAGATAAACCATTTATATCTTATAAAAATGAGTGCTCCAATGGCCTATCTTTGAAATATGCTTTACATTTCATTCTTCTGCAGACACTAAGAGATTTTAATCTATTTAGACATTTTAATACATCAATTACCATAATGGCATTGTAAGCCAAAAACGCTGGTGATTGTTAGTACCCACCCTAAACCACTACTTCTCCAGGCGTTACCTAACCTAAATTACTGCTATGGACTGAATTGTGTCCCCTGCCCAAATACATACGTTGATATTGAAGCCCTAACCCCCAAAGTGACTGTATTTGGAGACGAGCCCTTTAAGGAGGTGAAGTTCAATGAAGTCATAAGGGTGGGGCCCTAGTCCAATAGGACTGGTGTCCCTATAAGAATAGGAAGTAATACTAGAGATCTTGCTCTCTCTGTATGCAAAAGCCCATGTGAGAATACAGCCAGAAAGCAGCCATCTGTAAGCCAGCAAGAGAGGCCTCACTAGACACTAACCCCACTAGCACCTTGATCTTGGACTTACAGACACCAGAACTGTGAGAAAATAAATGTCTGTCATTTAAACCACCAGTCTGTGTTGTTATGGCAGTCAAGGCTGGCTAGCCATCATCGCCAGCAAGCTTTTCAATAAGCAACCAGACTGCTGGGCCCTGTGCAAAAGCACCACATCAAAACGTTTAGGGATGGGGCCCAGGGATGGGCAAAGGTAACTGAACTCTTTGGGTGATGTAAGGTTGAGAACCACGGAGAGCTCAAGGCTGCCTGCAGCCCCTTATTCCACCCACCTGTCTTCCCCTAATCCATCATCCCAAAGACAAATGCTTGGATGGGGGTCAAGGATGAGAGACTTCAAGGATTAGACTCTCCAAAAGGGAAATAAGGGATTATGAATAGAACTAGGCAAGAAGCACGGTGGGGTCCAGGGTGAGGTGTGTTGTAGGAAAAGCCACTTTTGTCTCCAAGTTGGGCTTGCTCAGAAGGGACAAGAGAGGTCCTTGAGATCCATGTGAAATGCTGCCCAACTCCATCAGAAGGAGACCAGAGGAAGGTTTACGTCTGAAGCCCAAGGTTAATGAAGAGTGTGCTTGTGCTGACTATTCCCTGCCCTCAGAGGACAGCAGCAGCCAAACATCTCCCTCCTTACTCCAAAGAACCAACTAAGATGTATTCTCAACAGGCTAACAGGTAAGTCAGACCATCAACCACTGAGGATACCTTCAACTCTGAAACTCAGCACGAAAGGAAAGTTATCATTTACAATAGTTGCACTTTTACTCTTTTTTGTAAGTCCTGATATTCACCAGACTGAAAGGCTCTACTATGTCAGTAGACTTAGTTCTAATTATCAGGGACAATAATATATAAGCAAATTCAAAGGCACCAATTACATTCAACTATGTAAAAATGCCACACAGAATTCTGCAAGTTTTCAAAAGTCAAGGTGTTAAACAGCAATCAAACACTATTTAAAGCAGCATATTAGCTGGAAGGCAAGACCAGAGTATTTTTTCTTGTGATTCATATGTATTGCCAGGGTAGAGCAACATGGCTGTAACAAAAGAATGTTCCACACTTCCAAATTAAGGTACAATTTTTTTTTTCTTCCAATGGCGTCTTGCTCTGTAGCCCAGGCTGGAGTGCAGTGGGGCAATCTTGGCTCACTGCAACCTCCACCTCCTGGGTTCAAGCGATTCTCCTGCCTCAGCCTCCCGAGTAGCTGGGATTACAGGCACATGCCACCACACCTGTCCACTTTTTGTATTTTTAGTAGAGACGGAGTTTCACCATGCTGGCTAGGCTGGTCTCGAACTCCTGACCTTGTAATCTGCCCACCTCGGCCTCCCATAGTGCTGGGATTACAGGCATGAGCTACCATGCCCGACCTACAACAGAACTTTTAACAACCACTGTGTTGCCCAGTTGCGTCTTTGAAGTGGCAAAAGATGTCCATGTCTTTTTTTGTTGAAAAAAAAACCAAACTTTTTTTTTTTTGAGACAGTCTTACTCTGTCACCCAGGCTGGAGTGCAGTGGCGCGATCTTGGCTCGCTGCAAACTCTGCCTGTGATTCATATGTATTGCCAGGGTAGAGAGACATGGCTGTGACCCAAGAATGTTTCACACTTCTAAATTAAGGCACAATTTAAAAAAAGCAGAATATATTCTAGACTGATTTTTAAAATACTGTTTAGAAAGTAGCTCTTCAAGTAGAAAGAAGTTTTGTTTGTTTTTTCTTCAGATGGAGTCTTGCTCTCCTGGGTTCAAGTGATTCTCCTACCTCAGCCTCCCGAGTTGCTGGGATTATAGGCACCTGCCACCATGCCTGGCTAATTTTTGTACTTTTAGTAGAGACAAGGTTTCGCCATGTTGGACAGGCTGGTCTCAAACTCCTGACCTCAACTGATCCTCACACCTCAGCCTCCCAAAGTGCTGTGATTACAGGCACGAGCCACTGCATCCAGCCTAAATATAAAATTTTAACACCAGTAATTTCTTATTTCTTTAGCAGGCATTTAAGAGCATTTTTAATATGTTGCCCAAATATGGGAAATAAAGCTGTACAATCTATAACCCCATCCTCAACGTTTCCAAACTCTTTAGAGAGAGAGAGAGGGGGTGAGTATGTTCTCTTTTTCTGAGATGGAGTCTTTCAGCTCACTGCAACTCCACCTCCCAGGTTTGAGCAATTCTCCTGCCTCAGCCTCCCAACTAGCTGAGATTATAGGCGGCTAATTTTTGTATTTTTAGCAGAGGTGGGGTTTCACCATCTTCACCAGGCTGGTCTTGAACTCCTGACCTCATGATCCACCTGCCTTGGCCTCTCAAAGTGCTGGGATTAGAGGTGTGAGCCACCGTGCCAGGCCTGTGTGAGTGCCGCGTGCTGCTCTGACTGTATTAGACTAATTCCTCACAACCCTCTCCCATGACAGAGCTGCTACTGTCTCCATTTTATGGATAAAGAACTCAGAGCAGAGCAAGTTCAGCAGATTGGTTGGATGTGCAATGCTAGTAGTGGAGGCCCCACAATTTGAACCCCGGCAGCTAGATTTCAGAGCTTAATCACTATTCAATACTGCCAGATATGTGTGTTTATGTCACAGATGTATAGAATTAGAGAATCTGGAATATGTGCCTTGGGGGTGAAGGAGGGGCCTTAGGATAAATATGTTTAACCAAAATCTTTCCTTTCATAGATGTTTGAAGCCTGGAAAGAGGATCACCCCAGTTCCTCTAGCCCAGGGGTTCTCACACTTTAGCTAGCATGGGAGTCCCCTGGAGGCCTGGTAAGACACTGACTGCGGGGTCCTAGCCCCAGGTCTCTGATTTGATGGGGCTGGGATGGGGCCTGAGGATTTCTAGCAAGTTCCCAGATGGCTGATGCTGCTGGTCCTGGGGACACATTTTGGGAAGGTGACTTCCTCAGTCTGCAGCTGCTCCAGAATGAGGCTTCTGCATGCCTCACTGTGCATCTTCCAGATCAATGGTGGACGCCACTGCTCTGTAGCAGCAAGGGGCTGAGGGAGGCTGGTTGGCCTGGCAGGGTCTCCTGGTCTCCTTCTCTCCCTGTAGCTGAAACATACAAGAGGCTTCTCTCTGGTAGGTTAGCCTGGATTCACGGCAACACTGGTCCTTCCATATGTTCCTCTTCATCTTCCCCAGCACAAAACCAATTTGAACCAATAGAAACCCACCATCTGCTGAGTAAACATTATTCTCACTATGAGCTATTTACTGAAACCAGTGATCTAAAATTTGGCTCTATCGATGCTAAACATAGCAGGAGTTAGCAAAAATAGCAGGGGTGGTGGATAATCGCCAGTCTTTATCCTCAGAAGGAAAGGAGGATCAGACAATTTCAAAGTTTGCTTTTGTTGACACTGTAATTCAAAAGAAATTTAGTTTATTTGTTTAGCTAAGAGGATTCATGGTCTTCATTAAGACCCCTAATAAACTATTTTGAAAGTAGAGACACCATTGAATTATTGTTTATTTAACGGGCGTAAGGCATGACTGAGCCAGGTACACACTAGGCACTCACAGAACATCACTTGCTCTCCATGTTACTGTTCCTAATATTTGGGGGAACCCAGGGCAAAATCCATACCTATATGCCCAGGTCAGGCAAAGGACATGACCTGAGTAAGTACAGATCTCAGAGTCCAAAATGTCTCTTCCTCATTGGCGAGGCAGCTTGGGGACAATGTCACACAAGAAGCATTTCGGGATCTGTTGCACGAGGGAAATCTCACAGGACTGAATCCTTGGGAGTCACTAAACGTTGAGTCAGTGTGTCTGAATCCCTGCCAGGTACCAGGGACCTCAGGTAAAGACTTCTAGACAACAGTTACTTTTTGGTTGTTTACATTTTTTATTTTGAAGTAAGTATAAATTTTTAAGAAACTGCCAAAACCAAACCAAATCAAAAGCGTACAGAGGGCCTCCTGTGTCCTTCACTGCTTCCCCAACAGTCACTTGCATACTTGTAGTCTAATAACAGAGACTGACATTGGTCTAGCCCACAGCATTCAGATCTCACCAGCGTTTTTTTTGAGACAGAGTCTTGCTCTGTCACCCAGGATGGAGAGCAGTGGCACAATCTTGGCTCACTGCAACCTCTGCCTCCTGGGTCCAAGCGATTCTCCTACCTCAGTCTCTCAAATAGCTGGGACCACAGGTGCATACCACCAGCTATTTTTTTTGTATTTGTAGTAGAGATGGGGTTTTCACCATGTTGGCCAGGCTGGTCTTGAACTCCTGACCTCAGGTGATCCCAGTCTCCCAAAGTGCTAGGATTACAGGCATGAGCCACCATGCCCAGCGAGATCTCCCCAGCTTTAAGGACAGTTCTATTTTTGTTGTGAAGACATAAAAAGGTAATGTAAAAGCAACAAACAAAATCACCAGTTTCATTTAATGTTACTTTGAAGCATGCCTTTGTACCAGCTATGAGAGAACAGTAAGTGTTAAGCAAATGAATTGTATAGATACAACTCTCTTAAAAAAACTTAACTGTTTTTCAGAGATTTGAGCTTAACATATAATCAAATTAACCTGTTTCTCAATCATTTGCAGATACAAATGCCTATTAGTGAAGACAATTAGCTTCTTTTTATTAAAGAGGTGAACTGGAAATGTGAAATACATAGATTCTAAGCCGCCTCATCCTGCCCAAACACACACACAACCTGCACAACTGTTGGAAAAGAATGCACAGGAGAGCTGGAGAATTTTATATATTGTCTCGCCTACAGGTGCATTATGGGAGGTACTTGTATTTTGTTTCACTTCCCCAAATAATCTTTAGCAGCTCCTATTACTGTATTTGTTATAAACTAGTGTATGGAACACACACACAGACACAAACACACACACACACACACACACAATCAGGTTAGGGAGTCAAACCCTTTACATGCTAACAACTTCCTTAACTAACAAAACTGTCATAACATGATCAAAATTGATATAACCTGAGGTATTGCTTGAGCATCACTAATCCAAAAATCCCAAATCCTCCAAAATCCATAACTTTTTGAGCATGTGCATGACTCCACAAGTGGGTAACTCCACACGTGGGAAACACTACACATAAGTACTTAACACAAAGTTTGTTTCATGCACAAATTTAAAACATTATATAAAATTACCTTCAGGCTACACGTATGAGGTATATAGGAAACCTAAATGAATTTCATGTTCAGACTTGGGTCCCATCCCCCAACTGTCTTATTATATAATGCAAATATTCCCAAATCCAAAAAAAATCTGAAACCCACAACACTTGTGGTCCCAAGCATTTCAACCCATGCATCACAATCGATCTACTTGTTTGATGCATTAGCCAACAATTGGTCTTTATCCATAACATTCTTTTAAAAAATAAAAATAAAATAACCAATACCACCAGAAGAACAAAATGTCCTGAGAAACTCTTAGGAAGAAGATTCTTCAGGATCTATCAAAAAGGACCAGAACCACTTTCTTTAGCAGGTAGTGATGTGTGGACATTTCTGATGCCTCCCCATAAGAAAGCTGCTCTGGTTTTAGGAAACAAAATACAGCATCTTCCCTTTGCACAGTATGGGTCTGTCTGTGTCAATCTTCCACCAGGAGGCTGGCCAGAGTAAACAGATGTCTCAATATGCGGAGAAGCCAAACTCCCTTCCCATACACAAAGAGCTGATGCTCCTGCTGGGGCCATCTGAATTCTGAATGGCCAACCAAACTTCTGCGAAGGGCTCCCCTCCCAGGGCTGGCCCAAGGCAAGATTCTGAAATAGGAGAAGCTTGTTCAGGACCACACCAGGGCCACTTGCCCAATTCCCAGGCACCCAATTTACTTCCCAGTTGCCTGTCCTTAAATCTCCCCCACTCAGGGTTCCCTTCTTTAAGGCTAGTGCCTGAAGCTCCACAACCTTGCAAAAATCCTGAGGAAATTTCAAGAGCTAAAATAGTCTTTCCAGGCACAGAACCAGACAGTCACGGGCCTGAGTCCAAGTTCAGTGCTCCCTCCATTGCCTACAACACGACAAGCTCTTTGGTAGGGCTCAGGAGTTATCCACCTTCTCAAAGCTTGAGAATTTATAAATTGTTTGTAATGGTTCTTACTCTTTCAGAATCAAATCATCACATATACTCTATTTCACCTCCTGGGGAAATTTTAAAATGCTCAGAAGCATTCATGTATTTAAAAGTACTTCTTCTTTTTTCCCCTTGAGACAAGAGTCACACTCTGTAGCCAAGGCTGGAGTGCAGTGTCATCATCTTGGCTCACTGCAACCTCAGCCTCCCAGATTCAGGCAATTCTCATGCTTCAGCCTCCCAAGTAGTTGCGACTACAGGTGTGTGCCACCATGCCCAACTAATTTTTGTATTTTTAGTAGAGATGGGGTTTTACCATGTTGGCCAGGCTGGTCTCGAACTCCTGGCCTCAAGTGATCCACTTGCTTTGACCTCCCAAAGTGTTGGGATTACAGGCATGAGCCACCACGCCTGGCCCTATAGTTTGATTTCTAAAACCACTATACCACCACCAGGGGATTCAATCTTATGCACACAAAGAATACTTTTAAAACATACTTGCCTTGAGACATTTTTCCTCTCACAAATAATTTCTGGTATCTCTAGACTTAAAAAAAACCATTTGTGAAATTATGCTCATGAACCAATTATTGATTTCCACCTTCTGGCTGGTTGAAGATTCCTTTTATGCAGTTTACATGGAGAAGTTGTTGTTATAAAACACACCTACAAAATCAGATTAATGGGCTGAAGAACCAACCACCAGAACCAATGCTAATGCATCCCTGAAGAAGGGAGAAAGCACATGTGTGTGTGTGTGTGTGTGTAATGAGATATTCAAAGTGTTTAATGTGGGATGATCAAATGTCTAAGTGTCATCCTCTGATTTCAAAAGGAAAACTGCAGATTTTCTTCTGAAGCTGGCAGCCTGCCATTGCTGCAGGCCCTGAAGTGGCTTTGGGCTTCAGGGACAAACAGACTTGGCTCAAATTGCACTCCGCTTCTCCCCGGCTGCAGCTCTACCCTGGGTCTCCTGGTCTTAGGATGAATTCCTCTGCCAGGCTTCCCCGGGACTTTCAACCTAAGCTGTCAGATAAATCACTTAAAGGATATGTAGACTTTAAGAACTATTGACAGAGGGAAGACATCCTAAAATAGCCTCTGTGATCTGAATTCTCCCTCATCGCAACTTTAACATAGAGCCAGGTTTTAAATACCAGTATTCTGCACCCTCCGCATGCTCAGGCTGGAGTGTGCATGGATTTTCCTTTTTGTTTTATATTTTTTGAGTGTGCATGTTTGTTAGGCAGTGTTGTAAGCAATTAACATGCATCGTCTCATCCAGTCCTCAGGAGAATTCCATTGTTCCCATATAAAGATGAAGATATTTTTCTATAAATAATATCCCCATTTCATTTGACTTGTTGTGAAAGTGGCCAAGAAAGTAAAAAATTAACATTTTTAAGGTAAAGATTCTAAGTCTGAATTATTTTTATGTTTCCCACCCTTTCTTCCTGACAAGTAGGGCTTAAATACGTGTATTTAGTCACTTTATAGCTATTTACAACACGAAATCCCCCTCCATTCAATGAGGGCTCATCTTGTTTCAAGAAAGTATCAACAACCAGAGATGCAGTTCATGAGAGAAACTCTAGAGTCAGACCCCTGTGAAACAACAATAATGGACATTTGGGTGTGTATGGGCTTTGTTTTTTTTTTTTTTCAAAAAAATGTTTAGAGTGTGCATGTTTGTTAGGCAGTGTTAACACGCATCTGACATGCACGGTCTCATCCAGTCCTCAGAATTTCATTGTTCCCATTTGAAAGGTGGACAATTTGAGGCGTAGGCCACACAAGGCCAAGATCACACAAAGTTAAGCAGAATAGCCAGAATTTCAGTGTTCTTAACCACTGCCCTATACTTTCAAATTTCAAAGAAAGTAGAATCAGCTCTGTTTTTTTTTTTTTTTTTTTTTTTTTTGAAGAAACACCCATTACAGCCTAGGAATCCAGTTTGTAAACAGAGATATGTTTCTAGTGAATTCCTTATATTTTCTATACTTTTATCTGAAATTAAAACCGAATTAACCAGCTCACTATCTAAAAATCAAAGGACAATGTGCTAGACTTGGAGCTTTTCAGAAGTTTTTCAAAATTACCAAATATGAAAAATTATATTTGCAAAAACATCAAACAAAATTCAAGTTCTAGAAGCATAAAGTACTAAGCAAAGAAAATGAAAGCCAGAGTAGGTTTTCAAGTAGGACAAATAATGTTCTTTGGAATAGAAACTTGTTGTTGAATCTCACCATGGAGCAAAAGGCTTATAAACTTTTGAAAAAGCAGGGTTCACATGGAAACAGAAACATAACGGGAACTACGATATGGAGACTGACAGATGCTGCGTGTCTTCCTAATTCTTTTAAAAGCCAGCCTTGGCTATTAAAATGTCAGTGTAGGAATAATAAAATACCACTGATTCTAGTTTTCCAGGGGGAATGTTTATGCAGAGGTTTTAAAACTTTAGTTATATACAAATTTACTAGCACAGAGGCAGATACATTGATAACTCCAGGTACTAAGAATTGCAGCTTCAGTCACTAGGAATTGACTAGAAAACACTTAATAGATAGTAATCACACAGTCATGAGGACTACATAATAATATAAATCAATTATTACATCTAACATGTTTTGAGTACTGTGTGTGAGGCACCATTTATTTTATTTTTATTTTTATTTTTTGAGACAAGAGTCTCACTCTGTCACCCAGGCTGGAGTGCAATGGCACCATTTCAGTTCACTGCAACCTCCACCTCCCAGGTTCAAACAGTTTTCCTGCCTTAGCCTCACAAGTAGCTGCGATTACAGGTGCCCACCACCACACCCAGCTAATTTTTGTATTTTTAGTAGAGACGGGGTTTTGCCATGTTCACCAGGCTGGTCTCGAACTCTTGACCTCAGGTGATCTACCTGCCTCCGCTTCCCAAAGTGCTGGGATTACATGCGTGAGCCACCGTGCCTAGTTAGGCACTATTTTAAACATTTTCTTTTTAAATTAATTCACTGAATGCTCACAACAATTCTAAAAGGCAGATGTTACTATCATCCCTACTTGAGAAACATGAGGCACTGAGAGATGAAGTAACTTTCAAAGTCACACAACTAGTAAGGAGTGAAACTGTATTTGAGCCTAGACAGTCTAAGTCTGGGGCTGGAACTCTTACTCTGTGCTCTAATAATTTCCAGTAGCAGAGTCCTGCCTGCCAGGACAGGGACGGTCCCCACCTAACTGAACTAATGGCAGACAGAAAACAGAAAATTCTGCCATGTACACTGGCAAAGGTTCTTATAAACCAGATCCATGCTGCCTGTCTTTGAATGGATCACAGTTCAGTTAAGGATTCAAAGCCCCCCATGTGAACTTGTGAAAGCATATATAAAGATGAGGATGAGGGAAGCAATAACCATATACAGAGCCGGTACCAACTTGGCTGGGAATGACTTCTGAACTATCCTGACACAGCTTCCATTCCCTTGAAGTCCGATTTGCATCTTTCGCCATTTTGCCCCGCCTCTCGAGCTAGTCACGAGGTCCCTGGATCCTGAACTGGGCCACTCAAGACTGTACCTTTCTCTCATAGCCTTGTGCAAAGAAGACACTCCATAGAGGCTGCTGCATGATTTATGAATGTAACAATAAGGGCCATATATGATTTCCCAGTGGCTGAGCATTGAGCTGGCTCCAGAAGGAGGAGATGGGTAAGGATGTGTAGAGAGTAGGCGAGAAAGCAGCCAAGTGTTAGAGAAGGAAGCCAGGCCAGAAGAGACGAAATACGTGGGGGAGTGGCCAGCCTGAACCAAGGAACTGTGCTGCAGTGTGATGGTGACGGATGCAGGACTTCAGAGTCAGTGCCAGGGAACTCAGAGACTATTCCAAGGGCAATCTGAATCACTGGCTAATCATATCAAAGGAAGAAGGAATCTGCAGTGGGTTTTGTTTGCTGACACAGAGCTTCCAAGTCTCAGAGTTAGATGATCAGAAAGAGAAGCCAAAGTTCAGAAGCAATTTCCAGGAAGCAGAGAGGCACCAAGTAAGTCACACATAGGGTTTTTGTTTCTTAATTTTTCAAGTCTTGCTCTGTCACCCAGGCTGGAGTACAGTGGTGGGATCTTGGCTACTGCAACCTCCACCTCCCAGGTTCAAGCGATTCTCCTGCCTGAGCCTCCTGAGTAGCTGGGATTACAGGAGCACACCTGGCTGATTTTTGTATCTTTAGTAGAGATGGGGTTTCATTACGTTGGCTAGGCTGGTGTCAAACTCCTGACCTCAGGTAATCCACCTGCAGGAACAGTTTTCTGAGGTCTACAGATCAAGTCAAAGCTCCTTATCTTGGCATTTAAGACCTTCTCTGTTCTGACCTGGTACTGCAGCCATATGGACATCTCAACATTCCCCAAATGTCATTTACTTTCATACCTCTGCGCCTTTGCTCAGCTAACACCTGCCCGTAGATGGTCTTCCCACTGTTTTCTCCACAGAGAAATCACCAACACACTCACTCTGACAGCGTAACTAATTAATTCCAGTTTGACTTAGTAGAAACTTCATGAGTTAAAAGAGTCTGAAAGTGTGACAAAAGCAAATATTTACTTTCTCTTGGCCCAAATTTCAGAGTTGAAAGTACCCTCAATGGTTTGGAAGGCTCCATTCAAACTCTACTTACTTGAGAAACTCTTTATTCTCCCTTAAAATTAACATTCTTTCCCTCTGATTTTCATTTAGCACTTATTTAGTTCTGCCTATTCATATTATATTTGTTGCATTTCTTTAATCTTGTTTTCTCTAGATCACAAATACTTTTTTGAGGTCAAGGACAAGCCTTAGGAAAAGTTCTCTTCTTTCCAGCATGCCATTAGTTTTCCACATAGCAGCTGCTCAGTGAATATTTATTGAATCATCAGCCCCATGATCATATTATTCTAATTAAAATAAGAGGCTTTTATCAAATGATAATTACATAGTTAATTATGAAGAAATATGGGAAAAGAGTTGTACTGTTTTTTGAATTGTACTATTGATCTGAAGAGTATGAGAGTCTATTAAAGTCCATCAGAAAAGAGTGACAGACACAGTAAATTGTTTGAAAGCATTATAGTCATTACTGTTTATAAAATGGGTTAATTTTGAGTTCACAAACATAAAATACTTTCAGTATATAAACACACCGAACACTAAATTGTGATGTGCAATTTCTCAGCCTTCACTTTACTCATGCCTGAAGTTGCTAGGCCTTATATAGGGTGAGGTTAAAAATTCCTCATCCCATATAAGCAGTGAGTTCAGTTGGGATTGACAGATGTCTAATGAGGTTTTCTCAAACGGCTCTCAAGCCTAACAAAGCGAATGGGACAGGTTCCAGCTGGACAGGAACCTGGATCGACCCCTGGTCTCTTGTTCCTTCAAGCCTAGATGGATGTGAATGAGGAAAAAGGGTCTGGGTAAAAATTAGAGTGGTTCAGCCATATTCTCTCCAATGGCTCCCCAAAACTTTTCCCAGGTCCTCAGTAAACGTTGGTGATGAACTGATTTTATCATCTGACATTTCTTCCAACATAATTGTTGAAAAAGAAGGTTGGCTGAGATTTACAACGACCTCTCCTCACAAGGTGGGTTGTTGGTCTTGGGAAGGAATGAGAACCATTCCACTGATAGAAGCAGCAGCTCTGCCCCAGCCGACATAATGAAGGAAATAGTGGTTTAGAAAATCTTAAAAATTGCTCAGAGATGATTACAGACTGTCATTAAGAAATGAGGAAGGAAGGGCTTTCTTTTCGACGACAGGGTGTACAGCTCTACTGTCAGAAATTATTATTTTATATTTAGGCCAATGGTAGTCTGTAGGCCTTTGAAATGTAAAAAGCAATAATAACTTAAGTATCTGGTTTGACTCACAGAGCATCAAGATAGATTACACAGGCCATATATAAAAACCAGGCTCTGTCCTTCACAATATCTTGTATTTCAGGTTTCTGAAGTCACTGCTATATTGATTGAGTGCCTGCTCTGTGTAGGACACCTGCCATGGTGGATTCGGAGCGTATCAGACCATGGAGATCTAACTGGGTTCATCATCCAAAGGAGGGAGGGCCTTGAGGAGACTAAGAAATGCACACGCTGGGTCGCAGAACAACAGAGCCCACAGGCCATGCAGGTTTCACAGGAGGCAGGGATCTGGGAGCTGACGCAGCTTCCCAGAAGCAGGAGAAGAGAATTCCTAAAATCATACAGGCACGAAAATAACTGTGGTTCCACACAACAAACCAAATAACTTGGTTGGAACGTGAAATTTGCACGTTTGTTCTTGATTAGATCTTTGAGAGTGTGAGTGGGGGAATCATCTACAGTAAAGACATCCTGCAGTGAGTTTCACTCCTAATCCAGGGTTTCATTTCTCACCTTTCCTCTCATATCCTCCACACCTGTTGAAATAGCTGAAGCACAGGAAGGGCATGTTTTAGTGTGCTGAGAGGCAGCCTACTCACATACAAATATATGCATGCTGACTTCATTTGGACAGAACCATCAGAGAAGTATAGTTACGCGTTAGATTTGGAGATGAAAACTATGAACCACTGAAATCCACCTTTGTGTTCCATTTCCTTGTTCTAGTGAGGTGTGAAAAGGCTTCTCGAAGTAGCAGCAGCTTCTGTTTCGGCTTGACTGCTGTGAGTTCCTGAGTCCAGCCCTGAGAAAGAGTAACTGTGTTTGTGGGGCCAATATATGGTGCAGTGTATGCTGCTCGGGTGATGGGTGTGCCAGGATCTCACAAATCTCCAGTAAAGACCTTTCTCCTGTAACCAAATACCACCTGCACCCCAATAACTTACGGAAAAACAAAATTTTTAAAAAATGAAAAGAATTCCAAAATAAAATAAATAAAATAGCAGTTATGCGTTTAAAGGACCTGTCTCACTGTCTCACATCACACTGATGATCAACCAAGAGACTCTCATCACGCTCAGAATAAACACCAAAAAGTCACACAGGCAGGAACTAGCTGTTGTGAGATTTCTTGAATTCACTTTGACACGGTGCGGTAAAATGCTGACATTATTTAACACACGGCCATTTTATATTTACCAATTCAATTAAGTTGCAAACAATTGAAACTATAAATTTTTATTTCAAAAGAGAATATTATTCCAGAGAATAAAGAATTAAAGCTTAAAGACCACATTACTACTTTTTCTTTTTTTGAGACAGAATTTTGCTCTTGTCATCAAGGCTGGAGTCAATGGTACAATCTTGGCTCACTGTAACCTCCGCCTCCCAGGTTCAAGCGATTCTCCTGCCCCAGCTTCCCAAGTAGCTGGCATTACAGGCATGTGCTACCACACCAGGCTAACTTTTTGTATTTAGTAGAGATGGGGTTTCACCATTTTGGTCAGGCTGGTCTCAAACTCCTGGCCTCAAGTGATTCGCCCTCATTGGCATCCCGAAGTGCTGGGATTACAGGCATGAGCCACCACGCCCAGCCAAAATCTGTTTTCTGATACTTAAAAGTAAAACCTTAAGAATCATCCACCTGTCTGTCTCAGGATACATTTGTTAAGTGTCTGTTCTATGCCAGCTTCTGGACTAAGTGTCAGAGACAAAAAGACTTTTTAACAAAGATTAACATACGGCTCCTGCCTTTAAAGAACTAACTAGAAATAAATACCTTCTTCAGAGTCTCTTCACACTGAAGTTATACTTAAATAACTTAAATATAAAAATACCAGTAGATTGAAAAAGCCTTAAAGGCCTTCATGACCAGGTTGGAAATTAAAGTGTATTAAAAGGAGAGAGAATGAAATAAAAGGGAATTAGAACAGACCAGCTCATTGCTCATAAAAAGAAATGAACTTCTGATATGGATGGGTCTTGAAAATACTATACTGAGTGAAATAAGTCAAATAGAAAAGGATAGATATTAGATAATTCCACTCATACAAAATATCTAGTAAATTCCCGGAGGGGAATGGGCAAATTCATACAGAAAGAAAATATATTAGAAGTTATCAGACAGCACAAGAGGAGATCAGAGAGTTACTGCTTAATGGTTATAGAATTTTTGGTTGGGGTGATAAAAACTTACAAAAATATTGCTGATGGTTGCACAACATTGTGAATATAACTAATGTCACTGAATTGTATACTTAAAATGATTAAAATGGCAAATTTTATGTTATGTATATTTTACTGCAGTTTAAAAAGTGAATAATATTATATACCAAAAACCACGGAATTGCGCACTTTAAATGGTAAATTGTGTGGCATGTGAATTATACCTCAATACATTGGTTTTTAAAAAAAATCTTTTACATGTTAGCACAGTACTTTGTTACCTAGTAAAGCTCTGAATATTGTTATAGAAACTTGTCAAATTTATCAGGAAAGTATGAGATAAGAGAGAAAATGTTAGATTAAATGGCTGGGCTCGGTGGCTTATGCCTGTAATCCCAAGGAGAGAAGGCCTCTTTGGAAGGCCAAGGCAGGTGGATCACCTGATCACGCCACTGCACTCCAGCCTGGTAACAGAGTGAGACTCCATTTCAAAAAAAAAAAAAGAAAGAAAGAAAATGTAAGATTGAGTCTGGGAAATGTGATTCCAGGCCTGCTTTGCCACTTCATTGGCTGTGATGCCTGAAGCTTAGTAATCAACTTCCCTTGACTCTGTTTTTTCACCTGGGAAACAAAGAAGCAAAATCAGGTGATTAACTTTTTAAATACTATGACTCGCAGGTCTTACTGAATGCCTAGATTTTACAAATAATCACTCGTCCTTTGGCAGTTTAGAACACAGAACAGCCTTGTCTCTTTTGGATACCTAGTTAAATGACAAGTTTACTATCTTGCAATGAATACTCATCAGGTTATTTTCAACAGAGCTTCTTGGCTGGACTCTTGAATACAATCAGCCTGAAAAGTATGGCTGGAAACCACTGTCCAAACAAAACAGATGACAACATTTGTTTTTTACACCTCTCAAAAGTAGATTAGCTATAGATCAGAGCATGCCACTGCCTAAAACAATGTCTGGTATATATTTGCTTTCAGTACATATTTGTTGAAATATGTACTGAAAGAACACTTGTGTTTACTCCCTCGGCAACTGTCAGGGCGTGGGGTCTAGTGAGAGCATAGAGGGGCAGCAGGCCAGCTCTCAGCACCCCCGGGAGTCTATAACTTCTGGGCTCAGACTTGCTTCCTCAGCTGGCACTGTGTTCCTCCCAGAGGTCCATCATCGGCACGACCAAAGAGCTCCCTTCTAATAAGTACCATTAGGGAGTCCAAGGTCCAGACAGAAGAGAACGAGGTCTGGTATTTCCAAAGTATTTCACTCTAATGAAAATTTGTTTCAGAAAAAGGCCATAATACCATTTGAACTAAGTTAACAAGAGAGCTACATTTTTGTCACTGGTTCTATTGTTGCCTCAAAACAATAGTTACAAAACAGAAAATAAAAATAATTACTTGGAAAACTCAGAAACTAACATACTACTCTCCTCATCTCCCAATCCAGATGTAATAAAGTGATGTGATTTAGACTAAAATCAGCCAAAAGCCAGTCAAACACAAATGCCACAGAACCAGAATTCCATCTTAACATAAAAGCTGTAGAAAAAAAAGAAGGTAGTAATCATCTTTTACTAAGTGACTATTGAAGGTACTTAAGTCTTTGATTAGGAAAGGAAAATAGACCTCCCCAAGTAAAGTTAGCCACAATTTATGATAACCTGAGGAAAAAAGCAGATTTTGGATTTGTCAATTCCATTCGAAGGCAGAGAAAAGCTTATAAGCTCACGATCACCCCCCTGAACCCTTTACAAAGAGCCACATAGTCACACCAAGATGTCAAACATACCCTGAATTGGAATTCCATCCTGGCTTGGTGGGATAAGAAGTTTTGACTCAGCCCTTCGAGGAGAGCTTCGATTCCTCCATCCTCTGACCAGAGCCCCCACCATGGTTGCCGGCAGCATGCTCCCCAGGTCGCTGTGGTCCTGCCTTGGTGGGGAGGTGGGGGCCTGGTCAGGCTGTCACTGCAGGAGAATCATGTTCTCCTTGGAGGTGCTACACCCAAGACTGACGGGTTTGGGCAGTTCCTCCTGCTCTCATCTCCCGCCCACATTATCATCCCTCTTGCATTGTCAGACCTCCTCGGGAGGCCCAGGGGAAGAAAGCTTGGGAGGTGAGACAAGGAAAAAAAAGACAACAGCAAAAATAAAAATGAAGAATAGGAATAAAGTGACTCAACAGAAGAGAATGGCCAATATTATGGAAGCACCAGTTCCTTTATATGACGGATAATGTCTGATTCTTCATTTTTTACTCAAAGTCTAATTTTTCAACATGCAAAAATGACCATGTGTGGGAGGGCTGAGGCGGGACACATACCCGTGTACCTATTTCTCTTTTCCTGGACTATTTTCCTTGCTAAATTGGAAGAGCTTTCAGGCAATTGCTTTTCCAAAGCGAACCACCTTCTACATAAACAATTTGTTTACAATATAAGAAATGTATTTCTAATGTTTTGAGTGTTCACAGAATTACACTGGCACTTGAGAAGGAGGAAAGTTGGTCAACGGATTTAGTAAACTTTCCAATCAAGTAAACTCTCAAAGACTTTTAAAAAATCAATCAATTCCATGACCTAATTAGCTCTCCTGTGGAGCCCAGGTAGAGTTGCCTCATCCTGAGCAGCTGGTACCTGAGCTGCACTCATATGGGACACTGCTCACATGTGCCCCCTACTGGTCAGGTGCCAAGTGCACACTGGGCAGAAACCAATGACTGCATTAAAGTAGCTCTAGAAAGTTCTAGAATCCCTTGGCCATCTCTGTATGCTATATTCATTCAGCCTAGGTGGTAGAAATTGAGATTGAATTAGCTGTAGGCAGTGTAAGACGTTTTGTTATTATGACTTGTATGGGTTACAGAGATGGAATGATCCATGCCTGACTTCACTCTTTTTTCCCCTTCCCTAGTTACATCTCATTTAATTTAATAAGATCAGATTGATCCAAGATGGCTGATCGCTAACAGCTCGGGATTGTAGCTCCCAGTGAAAGCGCAGAGAACGAGAGGACGCCACACTTTCAGACGAATTTTCCTCACTCACGGACCAGAAGATTCCCAGTGGAGGAGCCCCACGGGTTGCCAGCGTGACGCTTGTGGCCAGCACAGCAGTTTTGCTGGTGCCTCGGCGAGGCAGCTCTTCATGCAGAGTAAACGGGAGGAGATTCCCGGGCAGAAGAGCACCATCAGTCTTAACGCTGCTGTTTTGGCCGGCGTAGTGGGCTGCTCGGATTCCAGTGCTGGGAATCAATAAACTGGACGTCCACTCAGAAACCTAACTAGAAAGGTGGTAATTGTAAAGACGACAGATGGATAAATTTATAACAAAGGGAAGAAACCAGCCTAAAAAGGCTGAGAATACCCAAAATGAGAACCCCTCTCCCTCTACAGGGGATTACAGTTCCTCATCAGCAACCGAACAAGCCCTGATGGAAAAGGACTGTGTGCCATTAACAGAAGTAGGCTTCAGAAGGTGGATGATAAGAAACTTCTGGGAGTTAAAAGAACTTGTTCTAACCCAATGTAAAGAAACTAAGAACTTTGAAAAAAGGTTTGACGAAATGCTAACAAGAATAGACAATATAGAGGGGAATATAAATGAACTAACGGAGTTGAAAAACACAACACGAAAACTTAGCGAAATATGCGCAAGTCTGAATAGCCGAATTGATCAAGCAGAAGAAAGGATATCAGAGGTCGAAGTCCAACTTAATGAAATAAAACGAGAAGACAAGATTAGAGAAAAAATGATAAAAAGGAATGAGCAAAGTCTCCAACAAATATGGGACTATGTGAAAAGACCTAATTTACGTTTGATAGGTGTACCTGAATACGACAAAGAGAATGAATCCAAGCTGGAAAATACTCTTCAGGATATTATTCAGGAAAACTTTCCCAATCTAGCAAAGCAGGACAATATTCAACCCCAGGTAATACAGAGAACACCACAAAGATATTCCTCAAGAAGAGCAACCCCAAGGCACATAATCGTTAGATTCACCAGGGTTGAAACAAAGGAGAAAATACTAAGGGCAGCCAGAGAGAAAGGTCAGGTTACCCACAAAGGGAAGCCTATTAGACTTACAGCAGATCTCTCAGCAGAAACCCCACAAGCCAAAAGAGAGTGGGGACCAATATTCAACAACCTTAAAGAACAGAACTTTCAGCCCAGAATTTCATATCCTGCCAAACTAAGCTTCACAATTGAAGGAAAAATAAAATCTTTTATGAACAAGCAAGTACTCAGAGATTTTATTACCACCAGGCCTGCTTTACAAGAGCTTCTGAAAGAAGCATTATACATAGAAAGGAACAACCAGTATTAGCCTTTCTAAAAATATACCCAAAAGTAAAAAGCATCAACATAAAGAAGAATTTACATCAATGAATGGATAAAATAACCAGTTAACATCAAATGGCAGCAACCCTAAATTTAAGTCGACTAAATCCCCCAATCAAAAGATACAGCCAAAACCCAACCGTATGCTACATCCAGACCCATTTCACATCCAAAGATACACAAAGACTCAAAACAAAGGGATGGAGAAAGATTTACCAACCAAATGGAGAGTAAAAATAAATAAATAAATAAAAAGCAGGAGTTGCAATTCTTGCCTCTGATAAAATAGATTTCAAAGCAACAAAGATATAATGGTAAAAGGATCAACACAACAATAAGAGCTAACGATCCTAACACCCAGATACATAAAACCCATAAAGAGATTTAGACTCAACAAGACAGAAAATTAATAAGGATACCAAGGCCTTGAACTCACATCTGGAATGAGTAAACTTAATAAATATTTATAGAGCTCTCCATTTTTAAATACACAAAATATACATTCTCCATCTTAAATACACAAAATATTCATCAGCCATTATTAATACCCATTTTTAGAATAAAGCTAGATTCCTGTTCTCTCTCCCTCTTTTTCTTCCTCTTTCACTCTCCTTTTTCCTTCTTCCTTTTTCTTCTCCTTCATTCCCTTTTTTTTCTTTCTTTAAAAAAAAAAATAAGATCAAGATAGTTCCTTCAGGAGGTGGGCAAATTCCCCAAATTCCCTAAAACCGATCACATTCAAAAAAACTACAATGTACTAAAGAAAGAGTATTTTGAGGATACACACCTTACATATTCATTTTCTTGACATTTACCTTATCATTTTGACCTTTCCCAAATTCAGAAAACCTTTGGTATCACTGTGGTCAGAGGGAAAGTCAAAGAGCAGGATGGAATTTTAAAAGGGTAGAAGAATAGGAAGATATTGGCTCTATTCTCTCTGCACCCCAACCTCAGCACAGGATTCTTGCAGCACCATCTCAGAGGGGCAGCCCTTGGTGAGAGGCACGTGACCTAGGCCTCCTTGCGAGGTACCTCTCCTTTCTCACTGGAGTGGGGTTCCCCTTTTCCACAGGCAGCTCCTTCTGCCACAGAGGGCTGAGCTGGGCTCTGATGGGTTTGGGGAGAGCTGCTCAGAGGCAAAGCTACCTACTCTCTAGGGGAAAGGGCAAAGTGGCCTTTAATATCTCTGTTCCTGTCACACCCAGAATCACCAAGACAGGCTGAAGCTGTCTTCTGCTGGGGCCATGCCCTGTGGGAGTGGATGGCATCAGGGAAGAGAGCAGGGAGCCCAGTGCTCAAGTGTAGGGTTTGGTCTTGTCTTAGAAGAGGTGGTTGAGCCGGGCACAGTGGCTCACACCTGTAATCCCAGCACTTTGGGAGGCTGAGGCAGGGGGATCACAAGGTCAGGAGTTGGAGACCAGCCTGACCAACATGGTGAAACCCTGTCTCTACTAAAAATACAAAAATTAGCCGGACGTGGTGGCACATGCCTGTAATCCCAGCTACTCAGGAGACTGAGGCTAGAGAATCGCTTGAACCCAGGCGGTGGAGGTTGCAGTGAGCTGAGATTGTGCCACTCACTGGGCGACAGAGGGAGACTCCATCTCAAAAAAAAAAAAAAAAAAAAAGAGGAGGTTAAGGAGAGATCAGGAGGAACAGCCCAATGTCACATATCGGGGAGAGGATCAGGAGGCAGGAACGCAGCTGTGCATTCACCTAGAACCATCTCTCGGGAACTTCGTGTTCTATTGTAGGAGACTGTACAGGCTGATAATTAGGGGTGGGAGGGAGGTGAAGAGAGCCTCTATCAAGACAAGCAGAATTCAACTTTGACCCCATCCTTAGGGTGAGGTGGCAGAGAAAATGCAGCAATGCTGAAAGTACACATGTGCTTCCTTCATCGGACCCGCTGTGGGTGAACCGTGCCTTCCCCGGAAATGCAAAGGGAAGCAGCTCAACAGTGAGCCCATGAACTCATTTCCCCTAAACCTGTCCTATTGTAAGATACACCCCACCCCCATGAAAAGGGACACACTGAGAAAGGAAACGTATCTAAAGGACTTGGTATTAAGGCTATTAAAAATCTACTAATACCCTCCACATGGAGCTCTTCTTGGAGGCCTGATCATTACTGCTGCCACAGATCAGAAATCCCCATCCCCCAAGGGCCAGCGAGAAGTCCAAAAGGAGACACAGGGCTGCAGCCAGAACCATTTCAGAAAGCAGAGCAAACTGCCCAAATTCAGACGCTGAGACCCCGGCATAGCTGCTGCCATCAGCCACCAGACAGGATATGGAGGCAGGTGAGAAAGTAGGGGGATGGAGCCAGTTGAAATGTCAAAAAAGTTCCCGATCCCACACCTGATTTCCCACGTAGGGGTACCGCCCATATGCATTCACAGTACTTCTTGCACTCTGTTGAGGTGAGTTACTTGTTATAGTTTGTTTCATGCAACTATCCCCAAGCCTCAGGGGGCACTCACTGGAATGCAGATTCCCAGGGCTTGCTCTGAAATGGCTGTTCTATGAGGTCTAGGATAGTGCCAGGGAGCCTGCACTTTCTAAAGCTTTCCACATTTGCTTACATCGTCAGCCTGGATTTGATCCAAGGATGGTATGAAGATGCCAATTTACTAGCCTGAGGGCTTCTTGAAGTCATGGACCACAGCCTTCTTAATGCCCAGTATAGCGTATGTCCCCAGCACATAGATTGTTGGGTGAAGAGAGTCCCGGAGGGCAGGGACATCTTCCCCTGGTCTCCACCCGAGGAGGCTGCCTGATACTTTTATCCTTCCATGAAACCCGCCATTTGCCACAGCCCCTGCTGCCACCCTGGCTGCGGGTGCCATACCGTAGGGGATTGCCTTGTCTTACCTCTGCCCCAGGCCCCCTCAATATTCCCACGTTTCACTCGCCTGTGATGCTTTGGCCCAGAATACGATTTGCCCAGGCGGCAGTTTCCTGCCTCTTCCGCCCCACCAAGAATGGCTCCATCTTTCCTTCAGACGTGCTATGCCCTGGATACTAGGGCAGAGGGGTCTGTGCGTCAACTCAGGGTTCAAGCTGAACAGCATCATTGAACGCTCTGTCATCCTTAGTTTGCCAGTTATAGCAGGTGAATGCACAGTGTCCAAGGTTTTCCCCAACAGGAAGCTGAGTGATGACCGTGACTGCTGTGGGAACGTGGTCAGGAAGAGGAAGAAGGGTAATGTCCTGCCTGGGAGGTCAGCACCACCCTTCCATACACACACACGTGCTTCCTTCACCGGACCCACTGTGGGTGACCCACACTTTCCCCCGAGATGTAAAGGGAAGCAGCTCAACAGCCAGCCCATGAAGTCATTTCCCTCCCAAACCCGTCTTATCATAATATACACCCCTCTCCTCTCATGAAAAAGGACACACTGAGAAAGAACACACCTCTAGAAAACCAGAATCATCCTGAAGGCTGTTTAAAGGACAGTTTGGCACATAATAAACTTTTGTTCATGGGTGTTTTTTGCTAATGTCCTATTGCGACGAGTTGACAACTATCCTCTAAATTTCATAAATACGGTCCCCATCTGCCCTCTACAGAGGATGACAGCTAAATTGGGCCATGTGTTTCTCTGGAGTCTCTTAGGTCCTAATGTGTTTCTGAGCACACAGAACACATGCCAGTTGAAGAAATGCATGTCAAGCTGTGACGATGTGGTTGTCAACTGTTAAGATGTGCATGAAGCCATCAGAATTTAGCATGACATCCAAGTCTGTAGCAAATGCTTGACTTTCTACTATAACATCAGGGAGAAGATCTTGGGGTGAGGGTGGGGCTGTGTGTGGCACGTTTCATCCTCATTTCTGATGTTCTCTCCATCTGGGTGGTGCTTCAGGAGCTCCTGGGCTTTTTCTCTGAGACAGAGTCTCGCTCTGTCGCCAGGCTGGAGTGCTGTGGTGCAATCTCAGCTCACTGCAACCTCTGACTCCCGGGTTCAAGTGATTCTCCTGCCTCAGCCTCCTGAGTAGCTGGGATTACAGGTGCCCAGCACCACACCCAGCTAATTTTTGTTGTATTTTTAGTAGAGACAGGGTTTCACCATGTTGGTCAGGATGGTCTCGATCTCCTGACGTGATCCGCCCGCCTCAGCCTCCCGAAGTGCTGGGATTACAGAAGTGAGCCACCACGCCAAGCCTCCTAGTTTCTCTTTAAGCCCCATATACATACTCTCTTAGGGGCAGAACTCAGGAATTAGACTGACATGCATAGGAAGGGAAAACCAGGCAGGCATGATCTGGCTGCACTCTTGCTTTTGAGGCAGACAGCTGCCCACCGGTAGCACCCACTTTGTTTCCCCGTTGCATGTGCAAGGTCTGGCTCCCATGTGGGAAGCACTGCTCAGGCCGGCCTGCTGCCTAGGAAGGTTCTGATTCTGAGTTTGGTATTAGGACGCCTATGTGTCCAGACATAAGACACAATCTCTGATGGCAGCTTTATCAGCAATAAAGATGAGTTTCATCTCCCTCTGCCTTCCTGCTTGGTTTCAAATTCTTAAACTGGGCAGAAGCTGGCCAGGTTCGAGGGTTTCATTGCCCTTTCCCCAAGCCTCCACGTCTGGGGGGTTGGCTCAGGGACATGACACTTGAGGAACAAAATGACCCCTGGTGGCTTCTGGCAGATGCGGCACTGGGTGTGGGCCATCGGTTTCTCACGTGGCTGTTCGCAGCACAGCGTTCTGTGCCACAGTTCGCTTTTGCGGTCTTGCAGGTGGCCTTTCTCGTGGCCTGGTGAGCAGCTTTAGTGCACTTTTTACTTTGGCAGCTGACTCAGCCGCAGACCATTTTGCCACAGGTGAGTGGCTCTTTCTGGGACATCACTGGGCCTGCAAGCACCAGGCCCAGACATGCAGGCTCAGGCCTCCGCATGCACAGAGGCTGCATGGCCTCAGCAAGGCGGTCTTAGCCTAACCGTGGGGGAGAGGGGAGTTTAGGGATCAGGCATCACACTTGCCCCTCACCGGATGTAATGAGGCAGAGTCAACTGTAGGAGAAGGAGAGTCTTTACGTTTATATGCTTTTTTTAGCATCAGGGTAGAACCATATTGCAAGGCAGCATGCTCTGTACACACAGCATAGTGGGGTTTAGCTTTGAAGTATCATTGCCTGGTCCCTTCAGGTACTTTGTCAGCTGCTGCAAATTCTGTACTCAAGGCCAGAGGGAAATTGAGGAGCGGCAAAGTCTGGGCTCAGGAAGCTCATTCACAGGTTTGACAGTCTCCCTAGACTACAGGGCCTCAAGTAGGCTCTGGATCTCTGGGTTCTCTCAGACGCCACTGGGGCTGTGCTCCAGGCTGCAGTTAAGGAAGGACAGCTGTGCAAAGCTAACTACTCCAGCGGGTGGGGAAAAAAGTTTTCTAAATTTGGAGGTGGAACCATCAGTGTATACTGAATTCTCAATACAAAGAACATAGAGGAAATTCTACATTTTGATTTGTTTTTTTTTTTTTTTGAGATGGAGTCTCACTGTCACCCAGGCTGGAGTGTGGTGGCACAATCTCGGCTCACTGCAACCTCCACCTGCAGGGTTCAAGCAATTCTCTTGCCTCAGCCTCCTGAGTAGCTGGGACTACAGGTGCCCACCACCATACCTGGCTAATTTTTGTTGTTGTTGTTGTATTTTTAGTAGAGATGGGGTTTCATTATCTTGGCCAGGCTGGTCTTGAACTTTTGACCTTGTGATTTGCCTGTCTTGGCCTCCCAAAGTGCTGGGATTACAGGCATGAGCCACCGCGCTTGGTCTACATTTTTTAAAGAAGGGAAATGAAAGAGAAGATGATCCACTATTATCCTTTCTTTTCTCCAAGTGATAACCGCTACCCAGCCTGATTGTTCTGAACTGGATGTTGTACACAATTCACCTGAGCACTGAGCTATCTCCCATGCCATCTTTGCAGTCCTCAGCATTGCAGCAGCCATATACAGGAGAAAAGCAGGGAAAACACATGCACATGTGGTTTCTGCTAAAAGAAGTTAATCGATGAAAAACTGATTTGTAACTTCATATACAATTGGCACTCTCACATATATAAGCATTATTGTCTAGAGGTGTTCATTACCTCCCAAGGGTACCTCCTCTCATCTGACCTAATGGTGGGAAAATATGCTCAAACTTGACCATCTAAGGCAACTCTCCTGTGATTCTCAGTGTACCCTCCTCCAGCAGTAGCCCTCTTCCTTCAAGCGTAAAAGCTACAAATGAGTTATCTGTACTCACTGTCTTCATCTCTTCCCCAACTCGCTCCAATCTAGTGTCTTCCCTGCTTCACCACACACAGCCCCTCAACCAAAACAGTTCTCTGTAGTATGATGCTGCTTAACCCAACTGGTATTTATCAGTCTGCATGTAACTTCTTGGCAGCAGCTGATACTTCTGGCCACTGTTTTCCTCTTTAAGCACTATCCTCCCTTAAAGACCATGGCCCCTTAGAATCCTGGTTTTCCTCCTCCCTGTACCAACATCTCTCTTCCATCTCCTTGGTAGGATCAGCCAATGACTCATTTATATTTTCAGCCCAAACTTTTGAGCACCAGACCAGTATATCCAAGTGACTATTTGATAGCTCAGCTTTGAGATTTCACAGGAAACTGAAATGTAATATACCCAAAATGAAACACAACTTCCCTCCCAAATTGGGCCCTCTTTCAAGGAATGTCACCATCATTTGTGGTGTTCTGCCAACCAGAAATTTCAGAGCCATCCTTTCCACCTTTTTTCCATCACTCCACATATTCAAATCATTACCACCTCTAGTCAATGTCTTTACTTCTTAACTCACTCGCACGCCACTTACTTTTCTCCATCTCTACCCTGGTCATCTTTCATCTGTACTAGTGGAATATTCTTCTACCTGTTCTCTGGAGGGGAGCAGGACTATCATGCCATGATCATTCAAATGGCAGACCTGATTTCACCCTATCCTTATCCCATCAGCTGAAAACTCTCCCATGGCTTTTCATTTCTTCTAGGACAAGGATCACACCTGTATGTCACCTGGCCTCCAGCACCCACACATGTGCCCATCCTGGCCCCCTTGCTGACCTTGGCCTTCTCTCCCACACCATGCCAGATGCATCACTCCTCTCCAAGTCCCTCCAGAGCTCATTGTCTCTCCACATCGCTTTTCTGCTCCCACCTCAGTTCCTGCTCACCCGTTAGACCTTAGTGTGGCGATCACCTCCGGACAATGTCTGCTTGCATTTTTTTTTCCTTTTTGGCATTTATAATTTACAATTAATATCTGGCTTATAGCCATCTCTCCTCCTAGTCTAGTTTAGGATCTTGACGGGGTGGTGGGGAAAGCGCATGTGTTTTTTTGCCCACATCAAATTCCCACAGCCTGAAACAGTACCCGGCACAGAGTATATACTCAATGAATGCTTGCTGAATGACTGAATGGACAACTATAGTGCCCTGAGGACTCTGGTGTCGTTAGTGTGGGTGATATTTCTATCACAGCTGTTGCAATTTTTGAAAGTATGCTATTGCTTATAATTAGGGAAAGAAGCAAGCCTGTAATTATGAAATCATTCCCATGGGAAAACATGATCTGCTTTATGATAACTACTTTATTTTACAGATGCTTCAAAGAGAACACTTTGGTGAAAGAGAGCTGCCTGTATTTCTCCCTCATGTACATTTAATAACCACATCTTCTCTACCCTGAGAAAGGCTGTATTGCTGAGCATAGCCATGAAGTTCAAGGAATTTAACAAATAGCTAAATATCTCTTTGTGGCTTAATATTCATTATATGAGGAAAATCTAGGTTAAATTATATTAAAAATGGTTATTAAGAACAGAGCAACTTAGAAATAAAGTCAAGGCAATGGAGCTTTCTCATGTCACACCCTTAAAATCCTACAAACATGATTTCTGTATGTATTTTCTCCTCTATAGCAAAGCAAGGCAAGGCTACCTTACATCATTACGGCACTTCCACTCACATACACAATTTAATAAAAGTTTAAAAATTTTGTAGAAAACTACTCATTAATATTTCTTCAGAGATTACTCATTTCTCAGTAACAAAAGGTAATGAATTTAGACTGATTTCTAGTTTATAATTATTTGATATTCAGAGATTTCAGGTTTTAAAACTGCAATATCATTGATACCTTAGATGATAAAACCCAGGTTTTCTAATCATATTTAAAAAGCACCTAGAAATATTTTGTCTATAATTCACATATTCATTTACTCATGATTGGTTAGAACCAATTCCTAACACCTCGCGATTTGGCCATTGGAAGTAACTATCTTTAACAAAGCCTTTGTTATTTGTAATAAACCCTGAAACGTGAACAGTATAAAATTTTAGAACTCTATGTTAGATTGGTACAGAACCTTAAGCCAGAGAGTGTTCCAACATTTCTTTCTCTATTACAAAGAGTATGTGGATTAATTACAAGGTGCTGACTGACCTGAATTGTCTTTATCCCTGCCTGAACAAAATTAATTCCTACCATTTACATCTATTAGATTAGGTCAAGATGGGTAATTAAGGATGAACCTAATATAAAAACTTCTGCTTACTAGGGCATCTGAAGTTAATACAGGTCTATAGAAATGATTCCTGTTTATATATTAATGGCACAGAAAGTTAGATTTCTCCCTGCTTGCTTTGTAGAATTATGAAAGCTATTCAGGCACTGCTTAAATTTAGGTGTTCAATGGAAATAGTTTCTTTTTTTTTTTTTTTTGAGATGGAGCTTCGCTCTTGTTGCCCAGACTGGAGTGCAATGACATGATCTTGGCTCACGGCAACCTCGACCTCCCAGGTTCAAGCAATTCTCCTGCCTCAGCCTCCTGAGTAGCTGGGATTACAGGCATATGCCACCATGCCTGGCCAGGAATAGTTTTAAAACACTCAACTATGGTGGAGGGGCATGGGTGGGCCCAGGAGAGATGCTGATCAAGTGGTCTGAAGTTTCACTGAGACGGAAGGAGCTGGCTCTGGTGATCCATTACACAGCATGGTGACTGTAGTTAATGATAATGTATTATATATTTCAAAAGGGCTAAAAGAATGGATTTTAAGTGTTCTGACCACAAAGAACAGCCTGATTTGATCATTTCACAATGTGTGTGTGTGTATGCATCAAAACATCACATTGTATCCCATAAATATATGCAATTATTATCAGTTTAAAATGACACTAAAAAACACTATAAAAAGTGAGGGAACACATTTACCTTTTTTGCTGCGTTTTGTCTTTATGCATCAGATAATACTTGTACCAACTTCTTTTTAATTTTTTTTTTAGAGACAGGGTCTCACTCTGTCACTCAGGCTGAAGGTCAGTGGTGTGATTACAGGTCACTGTAACCTTGAACTCTGGCCTCAAGTGATCTTTCCTACTCAATCTCCCAAGTAGCTGAGACTACAGGTGTGCACCACCGTGTCTAGCTAATTAAAAAAATTTTTTTTGTAGAGATGGGGTTTCACTATGTTGCTCAGGCTGGCCTTGAACTCCTGGCCTCAAGTGATCCTCTTGCCTCAGCCTCCCAAAGCACTGACAGCATTCTACACAAGTGGTATGTATCAAGTGTTGTGAACATAAGTGGGCCCCCAACTGAGTCTTGTGTCTGCATGTGTCAGGAAGGGGCCTATATCATGAAGATGTATGTCCCTAGAAGGGATGACATATGAATTGAGTCCTAGCATTTTGGGAGGCTGAAGCAGGCAGATCACTTGAGGTCAGGAGTTTGAAACCAGCCTGGCCAACACAGCAAAACTCCATCTCTACTAAAATTACAAAAATTAGCCAAGTTTGGTGGTAGGTGCCTGTAATCCCAGCTACTCAGGAGGCTGAGGCAGGAGAATCTCTTGAACCCAGGCAGTGGAGGTTGCAATGAGTTGAGATCACACCACTGCATTCCATCTCGAGTGACAGAGTGAGACTCCATGGGGGGGGAAAAAAAGAAGTGTTTGAGGTGTAATCTGGCATTAAGTAACTTGAAATAAAAGTGAAACTCAGGTGCCATAAATGTAGGTTTACAATAACTGATAATGCTTTAAACCTGGCCAGCTTTCATTTAGGTGGATATAATTCTCAGAAGAGCTCATATCACTCCCTGATTGCAGGCTAATTCTCAAAAAGTCAGAGAGAGAGCTGCTTGGCCTCTGAGGTCATCGTTTGTCATGAACAGTAGAGTAAAAGAGCAATTCTCCAAATTCCTTAAGAGATGAGAAGTTCTGCCTAACTGAACTTTCAGGTAACTTTGGGGTTAACAATAAAAACCTCTTTCACTGCTTGTTAATTTTTTTTCCTAAACTGGGTCATGCACATCCCTACCTTGATAGGTAAGGACAGTATCCAAGCTGTAATTGAATCTTCCCTGATGATTCAGATTGTTGCCCTGCCTCAGGGTCCAATCTATAACAGGAAGCATGACACCAGACTAGGAAGAAGGTGGAGGAGCTGGGATTAATAAACACTGATAGGCTGACGCACATTCAAAGATTCTTTTTTTTCCTTAAATAAATTCTTCATGTCTCTGTACTTGTGTTTGTCGTGGAGAAGGAGGGTCAGGTTCTCTTCTATAAATGAGCTTAGAAAAAAACAGTTCATAGGCTGAGCGTGCTGGCACATGCCCATAATTTCAGCACTTTGGGAGGCCAAAGTGGGCGGAATGCTTGAGCCCATGAGTTCGAGACCAGCCTGTGGCAACATAGCAAAACCCCATCTCTACAAAAAAAATTAGCCGGGCATGGTGGTGCACGCCTGTAGTCCCAGCTACTTGGGAGACTGAGATGGGAGAATCACCTAAGCCAAAGAGGTTGAGGCTGCAGTGAGCCGTGATTGTGCCACTGCACTCCAGCCTGGGCGACAGAGTAAGACCCTGTCTCTAAAAACAACAACAAAAAGTTCATTAAGGGCATTGGGTTTCCTGAGCTGTACTTGGCTACAGGTGCACACAATGCTGTAGAATCTGGTGAGCTGAGACGTGCTCTTGAATATATTTAAGGATTCAAAAGCAAGCATTGCCTATAGACGGGCAGAGGAAAATGAACTTTGTCTACCAGGATCTTCAGTTAAACACCTAGGGATCCTTCCATATCTGTCTTAGGGGCTGGGTTAGCTATGGCTCTGCAGAGGTCACAGATTACACAAAATATTTTAAAGTAACGCTGTGCTAGAAGAGATGTGTATTTGCTTGAAGACAGAAAAATCTTTTACTAGAAGGAAGCGTACCTTAAAAGTTTTATTTTGGAACTTGTATGCATGATGATTTGCCCTTTTAGAGCTAAAGGTTAATTTTCCATGGCATAAGAACTGCAGATCAGTGCCAAAATTCAATTCCCAGACCTAAATTATATAATCAGAAATAGGGCATCCAAACTGAACATCAAATAGTCTCGCTTTCTGGCCGACTATGAGAAAAATCAGTTTCAATGTTTGAAGTAGGTATTTGTTTATGTAATGCAACCAACCATGACTGCCAAACACAGTAATTAAATGCTTTACAAGGGAGAAATCTTGCCAGAATATGCAATTTGAGGGGGGAAATAAGCAGAGAGCTGATATGTGGTAGAAAACGCTGAATTATTTATTTCATTCTGCTCAGAAGTAGACATTCATGCTTTGAGTCTACCTACAGAAATACTGAAAGAGAAAGGAGAACATCAGAAGGGGGTAGTTACTTTATTCAACGTTATCTTTTTTAATCTATAAATGGTACACTTTCTTCTCATGCAAACTTGAAAAATGAGGACTTCTCATCTGTCTGTCATTTCAAAATCACCTGCGTGGGAATGAAGTTAAACATTTACAAATAAACAATAGATAATTGTATTTTTCTTTTTCCATTCATTTAATCATCAACGGATTTTTTTCTCTCCTCTGATTTCATCTAAATCCTCCTACTGGTGAAACACAGCATCGATTTAATATAGGCTAATACTTAGAATGAGCAACTAAATCTTTTCAGAGAATTCCACTTCTAAGACAATTCTGAAATCATCCTTAATCTCGATGTTCACTCATCTCCATGATCAAATAATATAAATGGTGTCTGGCTTCCCCCAGGAACTTATGGGAACATAGAGGAAAACAGAGGAGGTAGCAATTGCTAGACTTTGTACAGAACTCACAAGCGCCTAGTAGCATTAATTTATTCATGTTGACATCCATGGAATCAGGCTCTGATTTTCTCTACAGTATAGAGAGAATCCAAGCAGAGGGAGTACTAGCACAGCAGATAAAAGGTAAGTTAGGTGGGGGAAATATTGGGATTAAGTCTTATGCTATCATTTTCCTTTTCCATTACCCACATAGTGGTTCTTTGATATCATCTGCACATTTTTTTGTGTCCTGGAGAATAACTTCTATTATTAACAGGGACCCCTTGGCTCAAGGGACCATCAGCTTTTGAATGGCCTGCAGCACAAAGCTCCTAACATGTCACCCCTTTACCATGCCACTTTCTGCATTATTCATTCTCGCCCAATAGCTAGTGAATCTTCAGAAAGCTGGACTGGATTACATCACCCTCCTGCTTAAGACCTATAAATATAGTCCCATTGCATTTAGAATAAAAGCCAAACTCCTTAAGATGGTCTGCAAGGCTGTGCATGATCTAGTCCTCATCTCTCTCTCCAGCCCCAACTGCTCACTAGCCTCCAGCCTCTCTGGTTTTCCGTTCATTCACGTCCCAACTTCAGATAGGCCTTTCCTAATCTCCTCCTACGACTAAAATGTGATCTCTTAGAGCATCCTGGTCTCTTCATTCATAGCACTGACCACAATTTAAAATAATATACTTATGTTTTTTAAAACTGTTATCTTTTAGCTCTGCTAGACTCTAAGCTTCTGCAGCTGTCACTTCCAATGTAACCACTGTCTCCTCGATGGTCACTACAGTGCCCAGCATATGGAGTCCTTCCACAGACACTGCTGAGAGTGAGCAAGTGACTTCTGACTTGACCAATTCCTCAATAGTCTGCGGTTTTGGTTCCTTCATAGGAATGGCTCACCCCCTTCCTCTCTACAGGAACATTCTAAGATGAAGGAAAAAGAAGCAACATATGGCATGGATGTGGCAATCAGGGAACACTTCTACACTAATGGTGGAATGTAAACTAGTGTAGCTACTATAGACAACACTGTGGAGATTCCTTAAAGAGCTAAAAGTAGACCTACCATTTGATCCCACAATCCCACTACTGGGTATCCACCCAGAGGAAAAGAAGTCATTCTTAGAAAAAGATACTTGCACACACACGTCTATAGCAGAACAATTCACAACCGCAAAATCATGAAAGCAATCCAAATTCCCGTCAATCAACGAGCGGACAAAGAAACTGGTATATATATATCTACATAGATACAGATATATATATATATGATGGAATACTACACAGCCATAAAAAGGAATAAATTAACAGCATTTGCAGTGACCTGGATGAGACTGGAGATTATTACTCTAAGTGAAGTAACTCAGGAATGGAAAACCAAACATCGCATGTTCTCACTAATAGGTGGGAGCTAAGTTATGAGGATGCAAAGACATGAGAATGATACAATGGACTTTGGGGACTTGGGGGAAAAGTGGGAGGGAGGCAAGGGACAAAAGACTACAAATACGGTGCAGTATGTGCCTGGGTGATGGGTGCACCGAAGTCTCACAAATCACCACTAAAGAACTTACTTATGTAACAACAACAAAAATAAAATAAGAGGCAAGATAAGCATTAACATTGTGTCATTTCCCTCAGCCAAAGGGACTACTGTGTGGGGTCCACAACCAACAGACCCTTCTGCTATCTATGTATGCTCATATGCTCCAGGGTTTCCCCACTATTCCCAGGATAAATAGGGAACCCTAAAGTTTTGCTGAATGAACATAAGCATTCAAAAGCATTTTTAAAAATCAACCTTACCTCTAGAACTGACGTGTTGGCACAATCCAGGGGGCACCCATGCTCAGATTTGTGACCGGCACTGGTAAAGCATGCCGGGGGTGTGTAGTGTAGGTGCCACCCTGCTCAGAGCATCAGTGTTGTCCTTCTGAGTTAGCCTGCCACCTCTTCCATCTCTGTGCCCTGTTCTTAGGTTTACTATTTTTTTTTTTTTTAGATGGAATTTCCAGGCTGGAGTGCAATGGTACAATCTTGGCTCACTGCAACCTCCGCCTCCTGGGTTCAGGCGATTCTCCTGCCTCAACCTCTCGAGTAGCTGGGATTACAGGCATGTGACATTATGCCTGGCTAATTTTTGGTATTTGTTTTTTTTTAGTAGAGGCGGAGTTTCTCCATGGTGGTCAGGCTGGTCTCGAACTCCCAACCTCAGGTGATCTGCCAGCCTCCCAAAGTGCTGGGATTACAGGCATGAGCCACCACGCCTGGCCAGGTTTACTCTTTATTACAAACCCAACATTTATCTTATACATGGCTTTAAGAATATGAACAAATATGAATAAAATAGAACATATTCCTTATAAAGGTCAGTGGAAGGCTATGAAAAAAAAACCTAAGTCGATTTTTTTATTAGAAAAAACCCACAATGTTACTGAGTTTTGAAAACTGATTCCTCATTATTTACTCTGAAAACATAAACACATGTGAAAATACTGTATAATCAATATATTTTTTTCTTTTTTTCTCTACTCATCCTATCTTCCTCTTTGCTTCTAGGATCAATATTTTTCTTCTATCAAAATCCATGGGGCTTATGAAGAAAAATAAACAATTATCTCATTGAGGACCAAGGGTAAAAATTAATAAAGCCACTGTTTTCTTTAAATACAAAAATCCCTTAGTTATCCCAGGAATGGTTTGAAAAGGAAATTAGAAATACATTGTAGGAGCAAAATCTGGGTTATTGCAATGTCCACACGAAGAGAGTTTTTGGTAAGAACCTGGTTGAAGTTTAAGAATCATTCTTTACACAGCTTCACAGGATAATGCTGAAAGGAGTAAACACACAGTTGCGGTAACTGACATCAAGCAAGGCATTAAAAGTAATTCAGGCAGAATTATAATAATAATAATAATTATTATTATTATTATTTGAGACCGAGTCTCACTCTGTCGAGTGGCACGATCTCGACTCACTGCAACCTCCATTTAGGCAAAATTGAACCCCAAAGAGCGTTGAATGATTTTATCCATTAGCTAAAGAGTTATTTCTCCCCACAGACTGAAGCCTTATGGCTTCGAGCTGATGCAATTATAAGGGAGTTAGATGTCAAACTAGGCCAGAGAATCACCTTTGCAGGCAATCAAAAACCATCTCGGAAGGCTGTTCAACTCCCCATAGATATCCAGGCCAAAGTCATCTTTTTTCGTCGCTTCCGCTCATTTTGTACAGCAAAAACACATCCCAGCTACCTACAATGATGTGTCTTAAAGGCTTTCTTCCCTCTCTATTTGAGGGCTAGCTCTAAGTCAGGCGCCTCCTTTCGTCTTTCCTGAATTCACAGTGGGGCTGTGCAAATGTTTGAGTTAAAAAATGAACATCAGTGTTTACAGGGATCTTATTTTAGGCTATCCTCAGAACTAAGCAGGGGAGAAACAAAGAAAAGCCTGCAAAGAAGGCCCAAGTTAAAATGTCTAAAAATAAATTCAGATGAACAGTGGCATGGAGTCATCACCGCAATAAAAAGATGACTGCCAGAGAGATGAACCACGTACGTCGCTCCCCAGAACTCGGCTGCCATTTTATTTACATTCAAGGTCAAATAAGACAAATCCTGTTTTTGTATTACTTTGTACAAAGCTGGGGGACTAGAGAGAATTTTGTACTTTGTATCATCAGAATATAAAAATATTTTTCCAGAAACAAAATTTAAATAAGTGAAACACGCATTTTTTTTAACCTTTACCATAGTCTGCCCTCCAAATAATCAACTTACTTTCAGTGATTACACATAAAGCATTCCGGTTTTAAAGTCCTTTGTGCTCGAGTTTCAGGTCGGGCCTGATTAGGAGCACTGCGCCCAGCTGAGTGGAATGCTGAATTCCTACTTGGTCATTGGCCAGCAAGACTCCATGGCAACCACCATGTCTCAACAGATCAAAGGAGAGCTGAGCACTCAGGAATTGTCTCAGACTACCCAATAATAGACACGACGCTTAATATGAGTACACTTTCTCAAATGGACCATTAAATTTTATTGTAGACGAACTCAAAATATCATGTACAAAAAGTCCAGAAACTTACAAAGGGAACTGTTGGCTCTCCAAGAAAACCATCGTTCTTTTTTTTCTTTGGAACTGGACTACAGGGAGTTGAAAAATCTTTGAGAGAGCCATAAAGAATCAAATCACTTTGCACTTTGTTGAGATGGTGTTAGAGCTGTTGAAGGCTCCCATGATAATTCTGTGTTCTATTTTTAGCAAAAGTTACAGGTAGGGCAGCCAATGCTTTATGTCTGCTTTTGGCAAGTACAAGCCACAGTGAGTTTCTCACTTGAGGCTATGGGCAGGTCCGTGAAGCCTTCCCTGATTCAAGGAAAGCTCTCACAGCCAACAGCAACCAGCCTAGAAAAACAGCAACTACACTTTGAGCATCAGTCTTCACTTTCATGTTCCTGGAAAGACCTATTTGTATGTATGTTAGCTGCCCTTGTATACAAGACAATCTTCAAACACTTCTGCTCTTAATGCTTTTTTATACCTACGTCTTACAAAAAGACAAGAGGCCTTGAACATTTTCATACCTGCTGATGGGCTGGAAATGCTTTTAAAGGAATCAGTAATACTCTACCACAAAAAGACAGTATTTTTACTTGTGGCTGTTGATGGATTCACTCTCAGCTTAGCTGTAAAGGAGAGTCACCTCGGCTTTTCACAGCTTCATTTCTTTCCAGACTTCTGAGCTCAGCTTTTCTAAAAGTTCTCTAGCAGCACAGAGGCTGTGGTAGGAAAACCAGGTAATACCATTTCCAAGGCAATTTTAATGCAAATTCAATGCAGGAAAATATTCTTGCTTGAATTAATAAAACATTGTTTAGCCAAATCTGTTGCAAGTAGGAAAAAGTAGACTGCGATTAAAAACAAAAAAGTAATAGACCCCAGGAGGCTGTCACTGGATTCTTATTTCAGACTACTATTTTCCAAGATACCTTATAATCCCAGATTGTAACAAACAGAGGTATGTTGTGCCTCGAACCCCATTTTAGTGTCCTATTAAGACAAGATAATGCTGTTTAGTACATATTTATTGAAAACACAAGGCTTGATAGAGAAATAGCCTTTTTTTTTTGGAGATGGAGTCTCACTCTGTCACCCAGGCTGGAGTGCAGTAGCGTGATCGCAGCTCGCTGCAACCTCTGTCTCCCAGGTTCATGTGATGTTCCTGCTCAGCCTCCTGAGTAGCTAGGATTACAGACGCATACCACCATGCCCGGCTACATTTTTTGTATTTTCATAGAGACGGGGTTTCACCATGTTGCTCAGGCTGGTCTCAAACTCTTGAGCTCAGGCAATCCGCCCACCTCGGCCTCCCAGAGTGCTAGGATTACAGGTGTGAGCCACCACGCTTGGCCTAGGAACAGCCTTTTTAAGGTCAACCCTTAGTCAAAGACTAAGTATCCACAGAATCCCATGTAGAAATTCTTTTTTTTTTTTTTTTAATGTTTATTGAACTGAACTGCAAAGTCTTTTCTTTTTTCTTTTTTTCTTTTTCTTTTTAAAGATGAAGTTTCACCATATTGGTCAGACTGGTTTTGAACTCTGAACCTCAGGTGATCCACCCACCTCAGCGGATCCAAAGCGTTGGGATTACAGGCGTGAGCCACAGCACCTGGCCCTGAAATTCTTTTTTAAAAAAATCATGTCCATGGCAATACAATATTTAAAAAGACTGGTGAGCAAACATTTTAGGGATACTAAAAACTTGAAATATTAATAGTTAGCTAACTAAAGGTGATACAGACCCAACCCTAATATATGTTTAAACAGGCCCAGTTTTCATGCTATATGATTTAAATAGCTTGGCATCCCTAAGCATTGTACACACACACACAAATACACACACCCCTTTTTGGAGAACATTTAAAAATCTTATCAAAGCAGCTAATATGATGGCAGCTGCATAAACCTAGAAATTGATTCCAGTTCAGTCTCTAACATGAACTTGCTGTGCACATTTGATGGTATTACCAGCTCTCTCTGGACCTCAGTTTTCTCATCAGTAACATGAGATAATTAGGAGTAGGTCTTCTCTGTGTCTACAATGAACACTGAGGTACTACAGAGGAGAGCAAAGGGAGTGGTAGAGACCCTGGGCAGGTTATCTGACCTGCCCCAAGCAGAGAAGATGAAGCAAGCTGGCAAACAGATGCAAGTTGGCAGTGGAGACCAGCACGGCTGAAGCAGAGGGAGTGTGGGATGGGGAAGTGACAGGAGATCCAGCTGGACAGTCAGTCCATGGAAACCCTCGGAGGTGGGAGACATTGTTATCCTGTGGTGACCTCGGTGTGATAAGGAGCAGGCCAAGTTTACCATTGTTCCTAAACTCTCTTCCCTGGGTGCCATTCCAACCTGAATATATCAGTTGACTTCAGACAACCACAACTCCACTGAATTGCAGTAAGTGGAACATCTGACTTTTAATAAATTCTGTCCGGGAAGCTGCATTATATTTATAGAACTTACCTCTTTTCATCTAGAGGACTGCTAAGGTAGAGGAAGGGCTCAGAAAACACCACATATCTCTGTTGCTATGCCTTTGTTTTTTAACAGGAAATTCTTGTCCAAACGAGAGCCTTTCCAATGTGGAAAGACACGAGGGAGACAACAGAACACCTACTAGGTAACCATTCCATGGGACAGGTAGACACAAAGCCCCAGTGTAGGCAGATGGCCACTGAGGCCAAGGTTATACATTATGGATTCCTTTAGCCTTAACTCTGCCTTCCTCTTATTGATGGAGCTCCCGTGGGCTTCCCATGTTACCCCAACCAACTCCCCTGGTTGGCCAAACCATAAGGAATAAAGGGACAAATGCTGGAAGCAGCTGGGAGTTTTACCACTGGTTCTATGGTTGAAAGAAACCAGAGCATTTGCCCAGTCACTGGTGCTGGTGCAGTCAAGAACTTGAACAACAACAAAAACAAAAAAGGTCCCCTGCCTTGACATTAATTTTTAATTATTTATTTATTTATTTTTTAGATGGAGTCTCGCTCTGTCGTCAGGCTGGAGTGCAGTGGCACAATCTTGGCTCACCACAGTATCTGACTATCTGGTTCAAGTGATTCTCCTGCCTCAGCCTCCAAAGTAACTGGGATTACAGCCACGTGCCACCACATCCAGCTAATTTTTGTATTTTTAGTAGAGACAGGGTTTTACCATGTTGGCCAGGCTAGTCTTGATCTCTTGACCTTGTGATCCGCTTGCCTCTGCCTCCCAAAGTGCTGGGATTACAGGCATGAGCCACCGTGCCCAGCCAACATTAATTATTAAATCAAATCATTACCAGCAGGAAGATACAGGCAGGAAGAAAAGTTCTATTTTTTTCTATTATATTAGCTTTCTCTTACTCCATGTGTGGCTAGTGGCTAGTAGACGTCTTATGACCACTTAAGAGAAAATGCCTGAGAAAAATGCCAACTGCAAGGATGGCAGAGCAGAGACAAGGGAAGAAAGTGAGTCCTCAGTGATATTTCTGAGTCACTAAACCAATGAACCTTAGAGGCTGTACTTCTTTGAGAGTAATTTAGTCATTTCTGTTTGTTTAACCAAATTTGAGTAAGAGTTGCTATTACAGTAGGAAGTATTCTGATAAAGTACCAATGAAAGTATGAAACCTGAAGATAGGGAGTGGGAGATAAAAGGTGCCATAGATGTGAATGTGCTTTGAACATCAGAATAGAAAGTGGCGGCCAGGTGTGGTGGCTCATGCCTGTAATCCCAGAACTTTGGGAGGCCGAGGTAGGCAGATCATGAGGTCAGGAGTTTGAGACCAGCCTGGCCATTATGGTGAAACCCCAACTCTACTAAATAGACAAAAATCAGCTGGGTGTGGTGGCGCACACCTGTATTCCCAGCTGCTCGAGAGGCTGAGGGAGAAGAATTGCTTGAACCCGGGAGGCGGAGATTGCAGTGAGCTCAGATTATGCCACTGCATTCCAGCCTGGAGACAGAGTGAGACTCCATATTTAAAAAAAAAAAAAAAAAAAAAGAGAGAGAAAGCACCTGAAAAGTACATACACTGATCTGTAAAAATAAAAACTGAACTTTGGAGCATGTCTTCATCACACTATAAATCTAAGATATAAAACATTCACAATTTGCTCTAAATGATTCATTTTCGAACCACATTTTCCTGAATCAAGAGACCACATTATTTAACCCATTTGCTAAACAACTGCTCAGTATACGAGAATAAGCAAAACTAAATAACTTGCCTTTAAGGCTAAAATCTGGTGGTGGGGGGCAGATAATTAATTCTTTCTCTGTGGAAATGTAAATATTTAATGTTTAAAATCAATATTCCCAAAACATGGATAATTTATTTAATTGCAGGTCTGAATGAACCTACAATCATTGGAAATAATTAGAAGAAAAAGTTTTCAGCTGGGTGTAGTGATGTATGCCTGTACACCCACCACTTTGGGAGGCTGAGGTGAGCAGATCACGAGGTCAAGAGATCAAGACCAGCCTGGCCAACATGGTGAAACCCTGTCTCTACTAAAAATACAAAAATTAGCTGGGTGTGGTGGAGCATGCCTGTAGTCCCAGCTACTTGGGAGGCTGAGGCAGGAGAATCGCTTGAACCGGGAGGTAAAGGTTGCAGTGAGCCAAGATTGCGCCACTGCACTCCAGCCTGGGCAACAGAGCAAGACTCTATCTCAAAAAAGGAAGAAGAAGAAGAAGAAGAAGAAGGAAGGAGGGGGAGGGGGAGGGGGAGGGGGAGGGGGAGGGGGCGGGGAGGGGGAGGAAGAAAAGGTTTTCTTGGCTGTCTTCCAAGAAGAGACTGGGTGCAGACGCTCACACCTGTAATCCCAGCACTTTGGGAGGCCGAGGCGGGTGGATCATCTGAGGTCAGGAGTTCAAGACCAGCCTGACCAACATGGTGAAACCCTGTCTCTACTAAAAAGTACAAAAATTAGCTGGGCGTGGTGGCAGGTGCCTGTAATCCCAGCTACTTGGGAAGCTGAGGCAGGAGAATCACTTGAACCTGGGAGGTGGAGGTTGCAGTGAGCCAAGATCATATCATTGCACTCCAGCCTGGGTGACATAGCAAGACTCGATCTAAAAGAAAAAAGGGGCCAGGCACGGTGGCTCAAGCCTGTAATCCCAGCACTTTGGGAGGCCGAGGTGGGTGGATCACGAGGTCAAGAGATCGAGACCATCCTGGTCAACATCGTGAAACCCTGTCTCTACTAAAAATACAAAAAATTAGCTGGGCATGGTGGCACGTGCCTGTAATCCCAGCTACTCGGGAGGCTGAGGCAGGAGAATTGCCTGAACCCAGGAGGTGGAGGTTGCGGTGAGCCGAGATCGTGCCATTGCACTCCAGCCTGGGTAACAAGAGCGAAACTCCTTCTCCAAAAAAAAAAGAAAAAGAAAAAGAAAAAAGGATGGTCAGAAGAACAATCATGGGGGAAGAAAAATAAAGTATTCAGTATTTCACAGCAGGTCAGCAGGTCAGGTCAACGAAACTCTTCCCATCTGTCTTCTTGTGTACTCCAAAGTGACCCCATGAGTATCATAATTTTCATAAGTGCTTTAAAGTTCCTCAGATAGAAAAATTCATGTTCATAAAATATCATAAAACAGAAAGCTTGGATATTTTTTCTTTTTGTCTAAAAGATACATAGTTGAGGCTCATCTCAACTATGGTGTAGAAAGTGGTAGAACAATTCACTGAGTTTCAGAGGAAAAGGCCTTGCACCCCCATGAGAATGCAGCATTTTACTCTTCTCTTCACAGGCTCACTGGATACTGCAAGCACAGACAGAACGCATTTAAAGATGGAGCTTAGGCCAGCGTGGTGGCTCACCCCTATAATCCCAGCGCTTTGGGAGGCTGAGGTGAGTGGTCAGGAGTTCAAGACCAGCCTAGCCAACATGGTGAAATCCCCTCTCTACCAAAAACACAAAAATTAGCTGGGTGGGGTGGCACACACCTGTAATCTCAGCTACTTGGGAGGCTAAGGAGGAAGAATCACTTGAACTTTGGAGGCGCAGGTTGCAGTGAGCTGAGATTGCACCACTGTATTCCAGCCTGGGCTACAAAATAAGACTCTGCCTCAAAAAAAAAAAAACCAAAAAAACCAAAAACATGGAGCTTGTTCCAAAACACTCTTGGTAAATGGTTTATTGCTACACCAAAACGTGTTCCAGGTTCCGATGGTATATATATATATGGTTCCTAGCCCTGCTTAAAAATGCTTTTTAACTCAACATGTTCCTCAAATGTGGGAGCCAACCAAAGGCTGTCAATGTTTTCATAAAAGACATGAAGATACCAGAAGAAAACCATGACTGGGAAGATTAAGAGCTGACAGGAGGAGGAAGAAATTTCTTTATCCCTGCCTTCTTCTCCCCTTCAACCTAACATAAGTCACAGCTTGGATTCTTGCCCTGGGATACAGGGTGAGGGTAGGATGGTCCTGTGGTCCATGACACACTCCCCTGAACTATCTGCTTCTCCCTCTCCTCCCGCAGGCCCTCATTCTGATTGTCTCCTCATCCTTCTTTGGGGGATCCTGGCCTCTACCGTATTATTTCAAAGCATTCCACCTAAGTTCTTGCCACAAAACAAACAAGAATGCTCAGAGTTTCAAAATTAAAACAGGGTTAACACACAAATTTTTTAAACGTTCAAATGCTACATAATCATAAGGTGCTTCTTTTATTGCTCTGATATAGACATGAAGCTCCCCTGATCATTCTTATACATGGTTACTCATTTCCCTATCACCATAGTTTCACAGCTAGTAGGCATCTCTCTCAACTCAAATATCAAGATACATGGCCTAATAAAGAATGTTTAAGCTGGGCATGGTGGCTTACGCCTGTAATCCCAGCACTTTGGAAGACAAAGGCAGGCTGATCATGAGGTCAGGAGTTCGAGACCAGACTGGCTAATAGAATGAAACCCTATCTCTGCTAAAAATACAAAAAATTAGCCAGGCATGGTGACATGCGTATGTAGTCCCAGCTACTCAGGAGGCTGAGGCAGAAGAATCACTTGAACCCGGGAGGCAGAGGTTGTAGTGAGCCAAGATCATGCTATTGCACTCCAGCCTGGGCCACAAAGCAAGACTCTGTCTCAAACAACAACAACAGATGAATGTTTACATCACATTCTCTAGTTGTGAGAACTACTTCAGGACATGCAGTTTGTCCACAAATATTGGAATTTCAGTGTTTATAGGAACAATGGGAAGAACAGCAGTAATGGGAACTGGTCCCCAAATGGCCCTAACTTTATTTCAGGTACAGGATGAGTTAAATGGGCTCTGTGTGCCTGAGGACTGCACATGCATAGCTTTATGTCTAATGAGGAAAGAATTCACTCCAAAATGTTTTTCAAATGAACTTTTGGAAAAAAAAAAACAAACCAACCCTGGTTTAAATGGAAGATCGTCTGCATATAACATCTGTTCTATATATGTGTGGTTTTACTGACTGAATCCTGATTTGTTCTCAGTCCTTTTTTTAGATGGAGTCTCACTCTGTCACCCAGGCTGGAGTGTTATGGCGCAGTCTTGGCTCACTGCAACCTCCGCCTCCCGGGTTCAAGTGATTCTCCTGCCTCAGCCTCTAGAGTAGATGGAATTATAGGCACCTGCTAAGTTTTGTATTTTTAGTAGAGATGGGGTTTCACCATGTTGGCCAGGCTGGTTTCGAACTTCTGACCTTGTGATCCGCCCGCCTCAACCTCCCAAAGTGCTGGGATTACAGGCGTGAGCCACCACACCCAGGCTGTTCTCAGTCTTTCTCTATAAAATCCTAATCTTGAAGGTTCAAATGCTCTTAAAAACTTTTTCAAGATTTTCTTTGGAATCATCATTTTGCTGAGAGAGAGATTTTGCTGGATTTTAGTGGCGGTGAGTGCTGGGCCAGCCTGTGCCCTGCACTGGCCAAAGCTTCTTCCAGCATCACCATGTAGACGAGGTGAGTGAGACTGAGGGCCCAAAGCAACAAATTCAAATTCACTCACAGAACCATGCATTCCATTCCAGGGGAGGACACCTTTCCTGGGCTGAAGGATCCAGTTTCCAACTATTCAGTGGAGAAGGAAGAATGCCATTCCCCTTGGAAAGGGCCCTTCCAAAGGATCTCCTGGCACAGTTCAATTTAGCGACATTAGGCTTGGCAGGTCAACGAGACTTCTTTCAGCCTTAGGTAAGTATTTCTACAAACACCTTTTTCCATCTAGGCAAAATATTGCCAAAATTAATCATTTGTATTTTGTTTAGAAATAGACCTTGTGCAAATGCACTGACATGTGACCAGGACAAAACACACACGTTGGCAGGTAAGACTTGCCTACAACCTGTTCCAAATGATTTTTCTTTCGCTGATGATCTCTATGGTTTAAGAAGAGACCTTCAAAGCTCCAGTTAGAATCAAAGATAAAGTATGGAGTTTTAACAGCTGGCTGTCAGTCTGAGGTGCTTAAATAAACTAAGAAGCCCATAATTAATGAAATTATTTTGTCAACTGAAAAATGCCACATATTTATCACTAGAAGAGCCCTCCCTCAGGCGTATTTTTAGAGCATCATCCTCTCCACCAGAATCTCCAAAGGAAAAATTTGGTAGGGAGGAGAGAAGAATTTATCTGGATGGGAGAGGCAGGAGAGAAACATGTAAATCCACCTGAGAAAAATGTACACCTGGAAGATAATCATCATGAAAAAATTAGAATGGTTCCTCATTTAGTGTTAACTCTAGGAAAATAAAACATCTCTACATACAGCCATGTTTTAAGATTTCCCACAGTTAATAGGACAGTTTTATCAGACATATTAGAGAGAAAAATTACTTGGAGCAATAAAATTTACCCTGCAATATACTTCACATAAAGAGTTATGAATAGGCCGGGCATGGTGGCTCATGCTTGTAATCCCAGCACTTTAGGAGAATGAGGGGGGCAGATCACTTGAGGCCAGGAGTTCAAGACCAGCCTGGCCAACATAGTGAAACCCTGTCTCTACCAAAAATACAAAAATATTAGCCATGTGTGGTGGTGCACGCCTGTAGTCTCAGCTATTTAAGAGGCTGAGTCAGGACAATTGCTTGAGCTTGGGAGGCAGAGGTTGCAGCAAGCTGAGATCTGAGCACTGCTCTCCAGCCTGAGTGACAGAGTAAAACTCCATCTCAAAAAAAAAAAAAAAAAATTATGAACAAAGAAATTTGGGCTAATTGCCAATGTACACACCTTCCTGGGAACCCTCTGTATCTGAAACCAACTTAGTTTATTTTTATTGATTTCTTATGAATGCATGTGAAGTTTCTTAATTTTAGATCCACAGTTGTGAGTAGTTACGTGCCTTATGTAAGGCACTGGACCGTGTGCCATGCATAAGACCTAGTCCTGCCTTTAAATTACTTTATTCCATTAGAGCAGGAATTTACAGCACTCAGAAAAGCAACCAAGTCGGCATTTCAAGGAGGGTTTTTAAGATCACAAAGCGGTGTCAAAAGGCAATACGTAATTAAAATGGCTAAATGAATTGTTCGGAGGCTAACTGATACAGCAACTTAGAAGCAGGGGCAGATAAAATCGGGTTGGAGTAATTTAAAAAGGAGAAGGAATCTGAACTGAGTTTAAAAGGATAGATAAGGTCTGGATAGTAATATGACTGCTGCTGCTGCTCCATGGCTCCATTTGACAGCCTGCCAAGGGCCGGGCACTCGCTGTGGCAGGCATTGCATACATATGCTCTGATATCCACAACTGAACCAAAATGAGCTTAGCATCATGCTTTTGTAGATGAGGACGGCAAATAACTTGCCTGAAGCCTCCCAGTGAGGAAGTGAGCTGTGATTCACATCCAGGTCTAGCTTACCCCAGAACCCACTGTGTTCCTTTCCACACTGACTCCAAGGAGCAGAGAGAGTTCTGTTTGTACCAAAAATACTTTTTAGAACACTTGGATTAAAAAAAAGAATAGGTTGGAGCTTACAGGGCAAGCAACAACATGTCATCATAAGTGTTAGACCAGACACCTGACATAATTAACTCAGCACTTTGAGTGGACCAGCCCGCTGGACCGAATGAACAAGAGGTTCATTAGCTCAGAAAAACAAGAGACAGAGAGAAAGAAAACCCAGGCCCAACACGGGCGCACACAGCATGGCTGCGCTGTGTGCACATTTCACAGCTGTGACGATGATACTGGTCTTGGGGTTGCACTTGGGTATTTAGACCTCAAACTGTTTCAAGAACTAGCAGTTGCGTGACTTATACAGCGACTTAGATTTCTGTGAGCTTCAGTTTCCTAATCTGTAAAATCCAATTAACGAAAACTGCACAAGGCTAAAAGAATTAAGAAATTGGCCAGCAGTGGTGGCTCACCTCTGTAATCCCAGCACTTTGGGAGGCTGAGGTGGGCGGATCACAAGGTCGGGAGATCGAAACCATCCTGGTCAACATGGTGAAACCCCATCTCTACTAAAAATACAAAAATTAGCCAGGGGTGGTGGCACATGCCTGTAATCCCAGCTACTCGGGAGGCAAGAGAATAGCTTGAACCCTGGAGGTGGAGGTTGCAGTGAGCGGAGATCATGCCACTGCACTCCGGCCTGGCAACAGAGCGAGACTCTGTCTTAAAAAAAAAAAAAAAGCAGAAAAAGAATTAAGAAATAATATATAGCAGGTAGCTTATCCTAAATGTTAATTTTTTGCTTTCTGAAGGCAGTGGAAATGAAAAAGCAGAGATGAGACAGATGGTAAAGTACATTTAGTGAGATTTGCTGACAAATTTCATATTAAGGGCAGGGTGAGGAGCAGGAAGGAGGAAAGGAGAGAGATGTCAAACATGGCTTAGAAGCGATGTGGCTATCCTAAAACACCTTCATTTTCTCAAAGAGAAGAGTTAGGAGGCAGAGACAGCTTTAAGAATACATGATCACAGAGGTGACTGGAAGTCCTCAACTGAAAACCCCAGAAAAGATTTAGAAATGATGGTGGGGGCTTAGGAATTAAAGGGAAACCAGAGAGAAATGATTTGGCAAGTGTTTGGCTAAGAGTCTGGTGGCTATATTCCATTTATGAGGACCTGGGAAATTGCTGAACTCTGTTTCTCTTTGAATGACTGTGCTTCAGCAATCAAAGGAATGTATATAAAGTCACAACACTGTAAGAAGCCAGGCCCCACACTTTTTTTTAAGGCAAAGCATATTAAAAGAAAATATCGCTTTAATACAGGACTTAAGATCAATTGCGATTCCATGTCTTCCTATTTTAAAACACAATGACTGCTTTAATACCCTATTTAACTCTAAAATGTTTTTATCACAAATGTAAGCTTCCTCTAGAGCAGGCTTTCCTATGGCACAGAAAAGGTATGATGGTATAATGCAATCAAACACAGATTTCTGAAGTATGCCTGCCCTGGACAATGCAACTGAAATGAGGCTGGTTGGGATCTGGGATAAGACAGGAAGAAAGGGGACACGGCAGAGGGGAGGTAATACTGGCGGGAGTTCAGCCAACATGAACACAGGCTTTGATCACCTGAAGCCTAAAGGTGGGTAATTTTGTTTTACTGACTTCTTAAGCTTGGGGAATCTGGTCCAGTGCTTCTACAAGTTTTTCAAATATTACAACTAACTGTCTGTTTCAGACACTGGATTCCTTATGTACAGATGCTAAAAGCAGATCTGGCACTATTGAGCGCATCTGGTCGTTCTGATGTTTTGGGTGACAACCTTTCCGTGCCTATTAGATTGGTCCCTGAGCAAGCTCCTGGTGGGTCTATCCAAGCTGATCATTAGCTGCAGATGTTAAGAACGTGAGACATCAATGATCCCATACTGCACTGGGCCATGATATTCTATCTGGTTTGTAAAATACAATGATCTTGTACCTGGCTTTATAACAAGTAAATAATTTGCTAACCATTATGTATCTAAAACATAGCTTCGAAACATACTAAAGAAAAACTGATACAACTAAAAGCAAAAACTGATAATCCACCAACACAAGGAAAGCTCTAAAGCAGCTCTCTCAGAAAATGACAGGTCAAGTAGAGAAGTTAAGGATGCTCATGATTTGAGTAACAATTAAACAATTAATAATTGTACCCAACCAACAGAAAACAAGCAGTATTTCCAAAGACATAGCCCATTCACAAGCAAAGCACATTTCTTCTGATCACTTTTCAAACTGCTTTTGTACCCTAAATTTCAGATTAGTTTCTGATTTCTTGGCAGAAGCCTTGTATCTTTGCCTTCATATTCTTCACAATACTTAGCTCAATGCTCTACACAAAGCAGAAATTCTTGATCATCCCACACAGGTCACTTTTAATGAAGTTATCAATAAAACTTTGGCTAAGTCACTTGATGCCACGCCTCTTTGAACCAGGTGTTGCATAAAAAGTTCACCAGGATCTGTCAAGTCTTATTAGATTGGAGGTAGTTTAACAGCAAAAAGTCTAAACAAACTTTCTTTCGCCTTAGAATTTGAGATAACTGAAAGTCATCCTTCATTGATCCTGGAGTCAGTGCTATAACTTAAATGTTTTGGGACGCCCTGTCACTTTTATGCATGGAACACAGAGTCAGCCCAACAAGACAGCAAAAGGTCACGGGCTCCCTAACTAGCAAACATGAGGGTTGGTGCCATTCATTAGTTTATCCAGCTAGAGTGCACGGTGCTATTGTATAGAACTTTATCCTCCAAATGACCTTTCTCTGAGCTCCTCCAACAGGGAGGGACAGAATGCAATCATTGCTTTAATCCTTTTTTTTTTTTTTTTTGAAATTGAGTCTTGCTCTGTCGCCCAGGCTGGAGTGCAGTGGTGCAATCTCGGCTCACTGCAACCTCCACCTTCTGGGTTCAAGCAATTCTCCTGCCTTAGCCTCTCGAGTAGCTAGGATTAGAGACGAATGCCACCATGCCCAGCTAGTTTTTGTATTTTTTTAGTAGAGACAGGGTTTCACCGTGTTGGCCAGGCAACTTGAACTCCTGACCTTGTGATCCATCCACCTCGGCCTCCCAAAGTGCTGGGATTACAGGTGTGAGCCACCGCGCCTGGCCTATATTTCTTCCTATAACCCATTTCTGTGTTTGTGCTGGCCACTTCTCTTTCCCATAGTTGACCTTAAATCTGCATTTACCAAACTATCTTCCACAGAACAATATGGTAATAAATTTTAAAACTACATTAGTTTTTAAACCTATTAAAATTAAGGAGTGGTGGCATGAAAGCAGGTGTTTCATGCTTAATGAAGTTTGGGAAACCCTCCCTGTAACACCTCCTACTGAACACATGCCATTCAGGGCAGCATGTGAAGAGTCTGCAGCAACAGGAATTAACCTTACTGAAATCCCAAACTTACTTGACCACGATGTCCCCTTCCCCTCCTCATTTTCAGTAGAAACCTATTACCATAATTCCATAACACTAAGGGCATGCTGTCTGAGAGGTTCCTCATTCCCAGTGCCAACCACAGGAACACAAGCTAGTTCCTTCCTGATTCCAAAGGTCATCCTTTTGGAAGAAAACTAGTTTTTTTTTTTTAACTCATATCCTTTTTCTCTCAAGAATAGTGAGGGACCCCCTCACACTCTCCACCAGCTATAACTAAAGGGTCTACAATGAGGAAGTGTCCCCTATAAAAGGGTGTCTAGTCCCAATACTACCTTAAGGTATTCAAACTTCTAGGAGACTTTTTTAAAGGAAAAGAGATGTTTGAAGCTTAGGTAGAGTTAATCTGCACACTTTCTGAATGCTGTTGTTCTGGGCTTATTTTTGTAACTACTATATTTGGTGTGTATAACATTTTTAATCTCTAACTACATATTTTTAAAAATCACTTTCATAATGCCACTGTGCCAGGAGACACTCAGGAGGTTTTGCAATGCCAAGAAACTGAAGGAAAGGACTTCAGTGACTTTCTGAAGATCAAACACTGTATTTGCATCCCTGTCCTCTGGCATTCTGCCAAGAATTCCCCTGGATGCTTATATTATTAGAAGTGTCCAGCTCAATACAACAAGTTACTTATTCATAATGTGAATCATTTATGCTGTAGCCACCAATAATTCTTCTATTAGCTGCCTTACAATAAATCCATCAGCCCCGAGTAAAACACTTATGGGGCCCTGGGACACAGTGGCAAGGTCACCTAGAAGACTTGTGAAAGGCTGGGTGGTATGGATTCCTTCGTGAGCATGCCTTCACCATATTTCTAAATCATAGAGAAAAAAACAGGAATATTTCAATCTCACAAAGCCTTCAGTGTTGAGATTATACAATACCAAAGTACCACAAAAGTAGCTACTGACCTGGGATGGGGTCAGTGTGTGGTCCTCCTGCACCTGCTCATGAGAGGGCAGTGACAGGGCCTCAGTTAGATGGGGATGGAAAAAACTAGAGGGTGATGCCTGCCCTTCAGAAAAGAGCACTGTCACATAGTAGGGCCACAAGGTACCACAGATTACAGAACACAGCTGTGCTGAGCAGTGGCAAAATCCAGGGTGGAAAACATACCACTTCTAATCTTTGGTGTCTTTACTATCAGCCTGCCACTATCCTGTTATCCCACTCACCAGTGCAAGGGGCTCAGGAAATGCCTGCAAGAGCAGCACAGATCGGAATGCCCTCAGCACCAGCGCCTGGACATGCCCTGGAACATGAGTTTGCATCTTTCTGTCCTCCGGACAGTCCTATGCTGTGTGCCCTAAGTGGCAGCTCTGCCCTGATGCCCTTCCATCAAAGAACTGGGGTAGGTGAAACCCTGGACAAGAGGGCACGGAAAACAAAACGTACGGACAATTTTGTTCAGAAAAATATTATCTATATATCTATCCATCTGTGAGTTTGTCTGGTACTGAATAGTCTTAAAGCTGAACACACACATGCAACATGCCAACTGAAAAGTAATGCATTTCTAGTTCCTTTAAGGTCAAGAAACCAAGAGTTTGTGTGAAATAGGCCTATGCTTCTCTGATTTTTCAAAAGTTCCTGTAAATTAGTGCCACCTGACCTGACAGTACTAATTAAGGTCAGTTGAGCCCCAGTCCTAGGCCTTCCATAGCTGGAGACAGGGGCACTTCTGTCTAGAATTTTCTTGCTTTTGTAGCTTAATTTGATTGAGTGATACCTGATGGCTTTGTGCTCTCAGAGTCTAAACTGCCTTGCTGCCCTCGAGAGGACAGCTGTTCTATACTGTCTGCAGAAAACTGGCTGCTGGCACATTGCTTTGTATTGATGTGCTATATACATTGGTGCGTGCGTGTCAAGATGCTTGCCTGTCTGAGAACTGGTGGCTCGGCAGTCCACTTCTACACCCAAAACAGTATTGAGGTATTTCAGAGGTATAATGTGACTTTTCTAAAGGAGGAAATTAGTTAATTCTTTCATCAAACATCTGAGCTTCTCAAACATGTCTTTTTCTGAAACACAGAACAGCAAACCAAACAAAGATCCTGGTCCTCAGGGAATACATTTGAGTGGGCACACAGCTTTTTGAAAAGGTTCCTCGGAAATGCAACACACTTACTTTAAATCAACAAGCAAACTTCAGGAGAAATTCTCCACACAATTTATATGGTCGCTGATGTTGAAGACTACCACAGATATTTTCTCCAAAACCAGATTATGGCTTGGAAACAAACAAAACCAGATCACAGTAATTGAAAATGTTGTCTACTCAGTAACACAGGTCAGCGGCTACAGGTGAACTATAATTCTAGACTCCCATGGCAATGAGAAGATGGAGCTGACTTTTGTTCTTGTGGAAACCACGCCTCTCAGACAAGATACTTTGTCAAAATGGAGCCAAAGGATCCCGAGTCCAGTCTCATTTCCCGTTTCCTTATTTTCTGTATCATACTACAAAGCAAACAGAATATCAAGTGCTGTGGGAAGGGAAATATTTATTTGATTTTAGGAAAACAGAAGGGACAACTGCAGCAATCTAACCTAGCAGCATGCCATTTATTTCTTCCTTTGCTGATAAAATCATGTGTCTCTCTGATGAGCAGACACAGCTATGGACTCATTACAGAAAAGATCATCATTTCTAAAACAGAAAATATTTAGCCTTTTTTTTTTTTGAGATAAGGTCTCACTCTGTCACCCACCCTGGAGTGCACTGGTGCAATCTTGGCTCACTGCAACCTCTGCCTCCTGAGTTCAAGCAACCTTCCCACATCAGCCTCCTGAGCTGGCACTGCTGGCACTCACCACCACGTCCAGCTGATTTTTGTATTTTTTGCAGAGATGGGGGTCTTACTATGTTGCCGTATTTCCCAGGCTGGTCTCAAATTCCTAGGCTCAAGTAAGTGATCTGCCAGCCTCAGCCTTCCAAAATGCCGGGATTATAGGTGTAAGGCACTGTGCTGGCCTGTTTACTCTTTTTTTTTTTTTTTTTTTTTTTTAAAATGCATTCAAATGACTGAATCTCACACACATATTAAGTGCACCTGATCAATAACGCAGGTGGAGTCTCATGATGACTTTTGTGGGCCTTGGACAATTTGGTCTTTGTGAGCCTCTTCCTCCATGAAAAAATATTAAATTAAATTTTATAACTGCATTAGTATAAAGACAAATATAATACAAGCTAGGTTCCATATTATATATTCCTTGTTACTTACTATGTTCATTTTTTCTTCTGTTTTTAAAAGGAAGTTAAAACAATTTCATGGGCCACTAAAAGTATTACAGACCCTGAGCACTGTGACTAAGCCAGCTCCAGGCCACAACCTATTGATTTTCAAGCTACTCAGCATTCTAGCCATAAATTAGAGAAAAGAACTTCTGGGACTTTCTTGCCAGCAATAAAGATCTGCAGTAAGAAAACCACTGTTTCACCAGTTAGCAAAACACTGATGAACTCTGACACAAGCAAAGTAATCTCGACTCGATTAAAATACTATTTGCCTTTGAAATAACTTTGAGTACTTCAAGAATAATTCAGTGTTTCAAATATTTATTATTGTTTGTGAGTTAAAGGCAAGGCTCTAACCCATTGCTGTACTTAAGCTTCTAATGGTTTTATATTATTGCTTGGTTAAAAAAAAGATCTCGTATAAAATTGAAAGTATAAACATTTTTCTTTCCCCTTTTTTTTTCTTGAGACAGAGTTTCGCTCTCATTGCCCAGAATGGAGTGCAATGGCACAATCTTGGCTCACTGTAACCTCTGCCTCCCGGGTTCAAGCGATTCTCCTGCCTCAGCCTCCCAAGTAGCCAGGATTACAGGCATGAGCCACCATGCCTGGTTAATTTTGTACTTTTATTAGAGATGGGGTTTCACTAAGTTGGCCAGGTTGGTCTCAAACTCCTGACCTCGTGATCCACCTTCCTCGGCCTCCCAAAGTGCTGGGATTACAGGCGTGAACCACAGGCCTGGCCAAAAATACAAATTTTTTATCATTAAAAAGTGGTAACACTATGCTTACCAGACTGAATTTCTTCATCTATTCTTAAGCATTTGATATGTGATTGAGTGGCATTAGTTTACCATCACAGGCCTTGACGAATAGTTAATAATGTGGTCAGAGCCTGATAAAGTACTTAGGAAAGAAACAGTAAAATAATTGCCTGGACCTAACAGAAAGGCATAGCTCCTTCTCCTTCCTCTCCCTTTTAGTGTCACTGGGGTTTTTTTTAAGAACTACCGCCACCAAATTAAAATGAGATTTTCAATCTTAAAGAAAAAGAAGTTTAAAAAAACCACAGAACTTTTCTAGCCAATGAAAAGGATTTAAAATATTACCTAAAGACTAACTCAGTAACACCAGAAGGCCAATGGGAAGAAGACTCTGAAATGGGTCATGTGATTACTCTGACTCCATTCTGAGTGTTTGTGTATATTAACCTGAAGTATGCATTTTCTTTCATTTCTTATCTTTTGGTAACAGTATTTGTCACTATTGCCTATAAAACAGTTAAAGATTTTTTTTTTTTTGAGACAGAGTCTTGCTCTATCCTCCCAACTGGAGTGCAATGGTACAATCTTGGCTCACTGCAACCTCTGCCTCCCTGCTTCAAGTGATTCTCCTGTCTCAGCCTCCCGAGTAGCTGGGATTACATGCATGTGCCACCATGCCTGGCTAATTTTTGTATTTTTAGTAGAGACGGGGTTTTATCATGTTGGCCAGGCTGGTTTTAAACTCCTGACCTCAGGTGATCTGCCCACCTTGGCCTTCCAAAGTGCTAGGATTAGAGGCATGAGCCATCATGTCCCACCTAAAGACCATCTGAAAATAGTTTTTTCTATTTTAAAAAAAACTACAGAGCCGGGCACGGTGGCTCACACCTGTAATCACAGCACTTTGGGAGGCCAAGGTGGGTGGCTCACTTGAGGTCAGGAGTTCATGACCAACCTGGCCAATGTGGTAAACCCTGCCTCTACTAAAAACACAAAAATTAGCCAGGCGTGGTGGTGCGTGGCTGTTATTCTAGCTACTCTGGAGGCCAAAGGAGGAGAATCACTTGAAATCGGGAGGTGGAGGTTGCAGTCAGCCAAGATCGCACCACTGCACTCCAGCCTGAGTGACAGAGCGAGATTCTGTCTCAAAAAAAAAAAAAAAAAAAAAAAAAAGACTACAGTAACTCCTCTTTCTGCAGTTTCAGTTACCTGCAGCCATCTATGGTCCGAAAATATCACAGTATTTTGAGAGGCGGAGAAATCACATTTACATAACTTTTATTACGGTGCGTTGTTATAATTGTTCTATTTTATTTTTACTTTTTTGCTAATCTTTGCTGTGCCTAATGTGTACATGAAACCTTATTGTAGATATGCATGTATAGGAGAAACACTACATATAGAGTCAGTACTACCCATGGTTTCAGGCACCCAGTGGGGGCTTGTAACATATCCCCCACAAATAAAGGAGGCTGCTATACTTGAAAAATCGAAACATTTGACTTACAGAGTATACTTTTACAAACATATCCAACAAACCTAAATTATAAATATGTTAAGCTTTTAACATGTTTCATACTTAAGTGGCAAAAAAACGAAAAGAGCTCACTTTTATAGTTGAAACCTTTCCAATGTCTTCACCCACAGACTCTTCACATCAGTCTTCACCTGTAGTTAAAACAAAAAATAAATTGCTTTTTATTTAAATATGAATTTTTCAAAATTCTTTTAATGAAACATGTCTGAGCTATCAGGGCTCATTTTAAGTGGTTTAAAAGGAAGACTGGATGCAAAGGCCAGGATTTTCCCAGGAAAAGGCCACATCGTGCTACGGCACTGTAAGAGGCCTACAGCAATGATCATACACATTTAATTAAAAAACGAAAAGATTTGCAGGATGTGGTATTTAAAAGTTACTGACGTCCTATCATCCTTGATTTTCCCTTTTCCTTGAAATACTCAGATAATTCAAAAGGAGACTTGAACTTTCAATAGCTCTGTAAACAAAGGAGTTCAGTGGCTTGCCAGAAGCCAGGAAGAATTTCCCCCAGCAGACAGAGAAAGCTCAAGGCCATGAAGCAGGGAATGGAAGGAGAGGTTCTGATTTCAACCTTCCTTGCCCGCAGCATCCCTCGCTCCAAAACACTAGTCCTCCAACAACTTCCTAAGGCCACAGCCACTCTACCCTGAGTTCTTCCTATTTTCCATCAGTGCAAGGGAGCTCATTGGGGTGATGCTTACATCTGGTGAAATTTGGAGCCACAGTTTTTCTGGTCACTGCTTTGGTTCTTTTTTTTTTTTTTTTTTGAGATGAAGTTTCACTCTTGACACCCAGGCTGGAGTGCAATGGCGCAATCTCGGCTCACTGCAACCTCTACTTCCTGGGTTCAAGCAATTCTTCTGCCCCAGCCTCCCAAGTAGCTGGAATTACAGGCGTGTGCCACCACACCTGGCTAATTTTTTGTATTTTTAGTAGTGACATGGTTTCACCTTGTTGGCCAGGCTGGTCTTGAACTCCTGACCTTAGGTGATCTGCCCACCTCAGCCTCCCAAAGTGCTGGGATTACAGGCGTGAGCCACTGCACCCAACCTGGTTACTATTTTTAAAAAGAAAGAACCACACACATTTCAACATTTGCAGAGTTTTAACATTTAAAAGAAAAATGTGCCTAAAAATTTCTCAGTTGGGTATCTTCATGACAAAAAGTTACTTGAACATATTGTAGTTGATCGAGGGATGAATCAAAATAAAAATTTCAGAGTGAAAGGTAGCTACAGAGTACCACTAGTAGGGAACATTGAAGGCAGGTATGGAATGCACTGATTATTATAAAAATAGCCCAACTAGAGAGCCAGCTTCCAAAAGTTTTGAAAAAAAAAAAAAAAAACTTAATAAACAGCTTCACTATAATTAGTTCCACCTAGGTCTGAAATCCTAGCTTTTGTTATAAAAAATGGGGAAATGGGTGGGGACAGTGAAAATTAGCTAATTTTATTCTGCATATGAGGAGTTAAAACAATGCAGTTTCACTTGTGACATTTTTTATTTAAGAGAATAAAGAAATGAATTAAATGTTTAACCTCAGTAAGTTTAAAAAATTAAATACGATATAGGTAAGACAGACATAAAAACAAAAGCAGGATTGTATGATTTAAGTATTTAAGAACCAGTAGGTGGTTCATTGCAGAATAAACTACTTCACGGGCAGATTTCTGACAAATTTGTTCTTAAAATCCAACACAAAACTAGAGGACTAAAAATTATTAGGGGACTATCTCACAGAAACGGAAAAGATGAAAAAAAATCATGAGTACCATATAACAATACCCCTATGAATAAATTCAAACATTTTTCTAAGGTGATATTTAATTATCAACACTGACCTAAAAATGTAAAGGCTACAAAATTAATACCTATAGTTTACCTCAAGGATTAGCTAATTCCAGAAAAGACAAAGGAAAAATGAGACTCCCCAATTTGATAAAGCCAGCACAAATCTGATAAAGTACAAAGAGAGAAAAGGAAGAGGCATGCTCAGAAACTCAGTTTCTAGTATACATCTACGTAAATAAGGTTTACTCTCTAAATATTATATAAGTAGATCCATTACGCCCTATCATTAGGTCACAAAAGATCAACACCTATTCTTATCTTCAAAGATGCCAAAATGGCACAGGGTAAACTCAGCACCTATATATGGTCATCTCTCAGTTTATGGAGAAATAGGATAGTTTGCCATGATTTTTAAGAAGACCTGAAATCAACAGACATTTTTATTATAAGTCAGGAATAAAAGATGCTCACTGTGCAACAGTGAAAGAAGACGAACAGCCAAATTACCCCCATCGGTGGGTGACAAGGTTGAATACCTAGAAAGATACCATAAAATAAATATCTTTTAAAAACCTGTTAGAAATAGTAAAGGCTAAGATCACTTAAAACAAAATAAAAAGCACCGGGTTTTTCTCCAGGGGCAGAAAGGATGAGTTGCAAATGAAAATGAAGACAGTCTGAAAATAGATCATATTCAGAAAACAATGCTCAAAGAATCTACACAGAAGACATTTAAGGAAATCTTTGGGACAATGATACCCTCATGAGAAGTGATGAAAAATACAAATGTACTTTTTAAAAAAAAGATAAAAGCATCATCTAGTCAGGAAATTCAATCTGAGGTAAACCAATGAATTTATAATGCTGGTTATTATAGGAATATGAGAACAACAAGAGGGCTTTTACAATCAGCAGTGCTTATTTATAGGTGTATACATGAGAACCTCAGAGGCTGTTCTATAAATTCAAGATAGGATTTTAAAAAAACATTAAGAATGTTTGATTATCTGGCCTTAAGTACAAAATCCACTAATATATTATACTCAGGACATTAAATCCAAATAGAAATTTCTGTCAAAACAAAACTCCATTATACTTCTGAAGGTTGGGGAAGTGTTAAAAATAGCCATCAGTGTTATATTTGTGAAAAGAAAATGCTGACTGCACTTCACTGAATCATGGTGAAACAGGTCACATCTTATTGCTTTTGGCCAAAGAACAATGCTAAACTTATAGTCTAGACTATAAACAAGGTGATGTTTAAAATAATTTATATAGGCAAAACACAACTAATATGAGTTTGAGCATAAAAATAAATAAAATGTCAGGGTGAATTTTGTAAAAAGAAGACCAACCTATCACCATGTCTTTTTAACTACAGTGTCTAAAATAAGCTTACCTTTAATTTCAGACAACAGACTCAAAGCTATGTGTCCCTGACAGTAACTGTGGATCAATTCTAGTTATTCCAGAATGAATGTTAACAACAAATATGCACAAAAGAGACCAACTTTGCTTTATATACACAGGATGAAATAAAAGGGAGTTTTATTTGTTTCTCTATGTGACCCGGTAAAGTGGCTTTTAATGGTCTGAATTAGCTGTGGCTTAAACAAGGAAAGATTTGCAGTCATGTCTGATAATAACACTTCCACCAATGCTACTGACTATGTGAAGACCTAAAGCACAAACAGTTTCCCTAGAATGTCAATTATTTGATATATAGGAGCCCAATATATTTGTTCATAAACACAAAAGGTATTATTTCTTGAGTAAAACACATGAACGTTGTAAAAGAAACAAAGTGAGGGGAGAAATTCATAGAAATGACAGGATTTCAGATCAGTGTCTAATTGTAATAACGCCAAAAGGGGAAATCTACTAATGTTCCTCCCATAAGTTTCCAGAAAATATGATTTAAGTCAGTAGCAAAGATGGTTAAGTATCCAAAAACAAAGGGAATATTTTGAGGGGATATAAAATCTGACCATGTAAATCTCAAAAGAATCTCTATGTGGAATAGATTCTTGCTGCTGCTCCTACCTGCCATCTTGGAGAGCCACTCCACATCTGTCCATTCCAATCTGGGAATGTCAGCTAGGTAACTTGTGACTCTACATCCACTGTAACATAAAAAACCCCTTTCTTACTTCTACCTGCCCTTCTTTGAGCTGTTTCATTTCATTCATAGACATCAGCAAGTAACAATGGCTTATGTAATACAAATGGGCTTCTACTAAGTGGGTGGAATAACATCATCTGTTGGTTTTGAAGCCTGACATCCATCTACCCTCCTGGCATTCACACCAACATTTTCCTCTCCCTTTTCCTACTCCCAGCCTATGTGATCTGAAAGACAATTAGGCTAAGCCATTCATCATGTTTTATCCCCCTAATTACATGTTTCATCCCCCTAATCACTGCATTAGGTCATGGATAGGCACGTGGCCTGCACCAGACCAATCAGGGTCACTGAGACCTAATTTTTGGATTTTATGAAGAAGGAAACAAAACTTTTCTCAGTCCTATTAGATAAGAATAAGAGAGAGAAAAGCTACTGCAGCCATCCCCGTAAACATGTAGGGTTCAAGGATAAGCCAACATGGAGAAACCCCATTCTGATAAATTTTCTGTGCTTTTGAACTGTAAAATAGGCTTGTACATAAATTATTGTGACTTGCTTTCACATACTCAATATTGTGTGAGATTCCCCTATGTTAATTTGCTAATTATGTAGTTCAACTGTTTGTACTGGTGGATAGTATGTCATTGAATAACTTGTGGTATATTTGTATGCTCTAGTGTTTAGATCTGTAGAATGTATCCAGTTTGGGGTTTTTTTCCTATTAATAGCAGTGCTGTACATTTCTTCTGTATTCATGTGCTGGAGATTCTACATTGTATTTATCTGAATTGAAAGAGTTAGGCTGTTCATCACACACACAGTGAACTTTACTGCTAATGCTAAAGTTTTTCAAGAATTGTACCAATTTACACTCCACCCATAGTGTATAAGAGTTCCACTGGCTCTACACTGCCTTATGGCCAACATTCGATGCTACAAAATTTTAATTATAGTTATTCTGATGGGTGCAAAATGTCATTATTATGGTTTAAATTTGCATTTTCCTAATTACTAATGAGATTGAGCATATTTTCATATGCATTTTGGCCATTTATGTTTCCTTCCCTGTGAAACACCTGTTCATGCATTTTGCCCATTTTTCTACTGAATTGTCTTTTTCTGATAAGTTTATCAGAGTTCTTCATGTATTCTTCAATATATAAATCCATAGGTCTGTTATGGATTATGATTTATCTTCACTCTCAACAGAGGATCTTAAATATGATGCAGTTACATATGTTTATGGTTTAATGATTTTTGTCTTAAGAAATTCTTTTCCTATACTAAAGACATGAAGATATTCTTATATATTTATTTTAAACACTTTGTAATTTCACATTTAAGTATTTGATCCAGTTGAAATTGATGACTGTATATGGTGTGAGGCAGAGATTCATTTTCATTTTCTTCCATAAAAAGGATAACCAATTACCCAAGAATCACTTATTAATTTATTCTTTCCACTTATTTGCAATGCATCTCTATTATATATCAGGGTTCTATATAAATGTGGGCCTGTTTCAAGACTACTATTTTATTGGTCTAACTGCTTATCCCTATTGCCAATATCAAACTGCCTAAATGACTATGATTTTGTAAGAACACAAATAACATTGCTAAATCCTTCTACATGTTTCCTCAGAATTATTTTGGCTACCTATCAACCTTTGTTCTGTATAAATTTTAGAATTAAGCAAAGTTCCATCAAAAGCATGTTGAATTTGATTGGGGTTATATTGAATATACATATGAGAAAATTAAGATCTTTATATTATAATCATGATGTTATTTACAAACATGTTACCTCTCCACAGTATTTAGGTCCTTAAAAAATAACTTCCAATGAAGTTAAAATTATTCTGTTTTCTACATAAAGATCTCACATATCTTTCACTAGATATATTTCTAGAGATCTTTTTGTTGTTCTTAGAAAAGTTGTCCTTTTAAAAAGTATCCTGCTTTTTTCTAGAAAGGATGTTACTAACTTAAAAATATATATTTGGAATTACCAAGAAAAGTTGCAAAATATAAGAAGAGTACAAAAAAAAAAAAACTCTTGGCAGGGCATGGTGGCTCGTGCCTGTAATCCCAACACTTTGGGAGGCTAAGGTAGGTGGATCATGAGGTCAGGAGTTCAAGACCAGCCTGACCTATATGGTAAAATCCTGTCTCTACTAAAAATACAAAAATTAGCCGGGTATGATGGCATGCACCTGTAATCCCAGCTACTCAGGAGGCTGAGGCAGGAGAACTGCTTGAACTCAGGAGGAGGCGGAGGTTGCAGTGAGCCAAGATTGTACCATTGCACTCCAGCCTGGGTGACAGAGTAAGACTTTGTCTCAAAAAAAAAAAAAAAAAAGACACCAAAAAACCCAGTCTCTTTTCTTAGCTCTTCCTTGTCAAATGTTTATTGATTTTATTCGTTCTTTAATAGGACCAAATTCTGGTTCTAGTGTGCTATCGGCATATATAATTCTTTGGCTGTAAGCAAGAAACCCCATCAGCTACAGAATTCACAATGGAAACTGGCTGACCAAAGTAGGAAAGGAGAGAATGCCAATTCAACAAATCATCTGAATTTTTCATTCATGCATGTAATTATTTAAATACCTCAGAATTCATTTATTTATCCATTTAACAAATATTTACCATCTATTATGTACAAACATCCATGTCTATTATCAGAGACCTCCAAAGACAGATACATACTCTGTAGCTTTCCTTGCAAATTCAATTCCATTTTAATTTCTAATTTATATATATGCAAATGGCCATTTCTTCTTTTGGGAAAACAAAACAAAATAAAACAAAACACAACAGTGGGTGTCAATCATTTAGAAGGGGAAAAAAATCCCAGAATTTGGAAGAAGAAGCCACAGAGGTACAAATCATTCAGAGCTGTTATTTCTTAGTCTCTTAACCAGTACATAGACCAGTTTTACTCATCATTTGATTCAATTATGTAGTGAATGTCTGGTATGAGCTGGGCATTATGCAGGCACAAAGAATTGCAAAGTGAATAAAATGTGGTATCTTCAAGAAATATGGCTCACATTACAAAATAGATAGGCATTCTCTCCTTTCCTACTTTGTTTTCAGTGGTGCTTTGACAGATATCTTAGGAAAGATTTGTCAAAAGAAAGGTTTTCCCCACTCAATCCAGATGTTGTATATCAGATTTGCCTGTCTTGTCGGGCACCATGTGCTCCATGTAAATATAATTTATAAAATGAGTTGAGCTGTTAAGATGAGTTCAGTTTCCAGTTTGTGTCAATTCCTGAGTTCCACAGGACACACACCAACATGAGACAGGACCGACAGGTTCTTACTATATTAGTAAGATGTGTTACACTGATACCAGATGCTTCCAGAATCTGGGCTAGATTTCATGGTAAGCTGACTGTGAGCTTTTAAAAAAAATAGGAAATTAAAAGCAGACAAGGAACATGAACATGAATGCAGCACCAAATTTCTCTGTGTCACCAGGCTGGAGCACAGTAGCACGATCTAGGCTTACTGCAACCTCCCCCCGCTGGGTTCAAGCAATTCTCCTGCCTCAGCCTCCCAAGTAGCTGGGACTACAGGTGTGCGCCACCACACCCAGCTAATTTTTGTACTTTTAGTGGAGATGGGGTTTCACCATATTGGCCAGGATGGTCTCGATCTCTCAGCCTTGTGATCCACCTGCCTCAGCCTCCCAAAGTGCTGGGATTACAGGCGTGAGCCACCGCGCCCGGCCGTCTCTCTGTTTTTCATACTTACAGCCATCTTTGCTCTTAATAAAGAAAAGTTGGCCAATTAGAACTGAGGTTTCCGTCACTATTTTCTTTACGTTTTTTAAGTTGGAGGAGATGCTGGGCAAAAATGTAAAAAGTAGGGTATGTTTCTTCAATGAATGAGCTTCACTTAAGTATAGATACTACTACAGGTGCTCTTACAGGCACTGGGGTTACAGAGAAAAATTCTGAGCCACTGCCTAACATATCAGGTTCTTGAAGGGATACATACCAGGAGACAAACTAGATAGCAGCTATAAGTGCTGTAATACAGTCATCATGCTTTTACTCAAGCAACCTGAGCTACTCCTAAAATGCCTTGAATGCATCCAACATCTAAGCACCAACAGCATGACAGTGCAGGTGCCAAGGATGCAGCCATGACTGGAATAGTGTCAGCCCTTACCCTCATGGGACCTTTAGCCAGCGGGGTGGCTGGCACAGCATTAAAGGCAATGCCCAGAGGCAACTGTAGTTATACAGTATATGTTTGAAAGCATAAAAAAATACAACTTCAATATGAAAATTTGGGTCTTGGTAGCATACCAGTGGAGGAAAATTATGGGTAAGGCAAGACTTCAGAGATACTCAAGTCCAGACCTAACTAAGGAAAAGGAAGGTGATTATGAAAGTTAGCAAGGTTTGGCAGATGCTACATGTAATAAAATGGAGGAAGCCACAGAAATTGATCAACATTTTCTAAGCAGAAAAATTTTATGAGCATCACCTTTTATAGAGTTTAAGAGCTTCTTTCAATTTAGGTCAATAATTTTAAACAGTTCAGAACGCATTAACAAGCAGTGAAAATGAATGTTAATTAACAATGAAATTCCCTCAAACAAACAGACTTCATATGGCTGTGGTTTTAAAAGTTGTACTGTCTCTTACGTCAAACACATTTGGTAAGGGGAAACAGGATAGTAGGTTTCTTGTGCCACTTATTTAATAAACTAATATTTTAGGAAATAACTTTAAAATCTGAATTTGTATCCACTCACCTATTTATTTAATGGTGAAGCACATTTTTTTTTTTATCCAGGCTTCTATAAAAATATACTTCATTCAGGCAGCATATGGAAAAAAGTGTTACATCACTTGAAAATGTTCTATTTAGAAAGGTAATTTCCTTTTACTTTTTTTTTTTTTTTTTGCCTTTCCACATCAGTCAAGAAAAACAGGCTTTGACATATTGGTTTTTAAAAAGAGAACTACCAAATATATCACAGAGTTTTTATTTAACATCTATCTTGAGGCTATTTCAATGAGCTTTCAGTTTCAAGGGGAGGAAAAACAAAACATGAATATGAAGGACTGGCTTCCAATGAAGCATTTTACAGTTACTACCAAATAGTGATTTATTCATCTGCATGTTCCACAGCACTGCCGCCACCACTACTTCCTGGAAATCTTCGGTTCTGCTAACACGGACCGTTTTTACTTTTAAAAAGAGGGGAACTGCTAAAATTGAATAACGTAGCCCATGAGGAAAATAAGAGAGTGACAATTGACATATGCAAAAACACCTTTTCATTTTTTTTTCATTTTCAATCTGGACTTGAGAAAACGTTTACTTTCACTAAACTTTCATTAGCAAATCTAATGTGCTTACACAGTTATTTTGCTGATCTTAAAAGAGGTTCAAAACTGAATATGATTACCATTTCAAAACTCTTTCACAGAGTCTGAACTTCACAGATTATCTCTTCTGTATAATGTTTTTGCTTTCCTTCACAGAAACCATTAGGGTTTTCTTCAGTCTATCTTGCCAGTTTAGACTATATTAAACTTGCTTATTTTAGAATAATTTTATTTAGAAGATAGATGCGTGTGCTTTCTAGTTTCTAATGCCAGGAACAAAGTAATATTTCTTCAGATTCTGTTTATGTGCATGTTCGGCCCAGATATCTGGGTTACATAAAAGGCAAAACAGCCTCTAGTAGTGGGGACATTTGGCTGTGTGTAGAGTTAAGCCCAGATTAAAGGGCGGGACACTTGTGGTGCACAGATAAGCCAGAGTATTCTCTAGCCACAAGTTTTTTCACTATAAAACTGACATTTAGTACCCACTAAAAAACTGACATAGTGTACTCCTGCCATAAAATTATTTAGCTTTGCACTTTCTGATCTAAATATTCGGCAACGATAGGTATTTCTTTAACATCTGTCTCCAACATTAGACCACAGGTGACCCCATTTCTCTGCGTACCAATGCATACCCAATGCCCAGCAAATGCCATGGCAGATGCTCATAAATAACTGTTAAATGAATAACCAAGTAGAAATGTACTCATTGGATTTAGTGGCAATTTTGAGGAAACTGTGAGGGCTAAAGTGGAAATAGTTCAGGGCGATGAGTGAAACACCACACATCTTAGACAAGGCCTGAAGGAGGGAAGTAGAAAGAGCTAGTGTGGCGTAGGTATTCCAAGGAGGGTTTTGTGTGGGAGAGTCTGGATGATGTATAAATGGTGACAAGATAGATCTTTTAGAGAGGAAGGGCTTGAAAATACTGAAAAAGGAAAAGTAATCCAAAGCATCCCTGAAAAGACAGGAAGAACGAGGACCCAGGGCCCAGGACCCAGTGTTAAATAAGATGGGGATGCATTTGCTGTTATAATGAAGGCAGGAAGGTGATGGTTCTTAGTATATTTGGTGTCAGGCCATGGCCCTGTGTGTTCTCAAGTGATTTCTATTTGCTCAGTGAAGTAAAAGACAAGATCATCTCCTGAAAATGTTGGGCAAGGCTGTGTATTTGGGAAGAGTTGGGAAAATTAGAATTAAGTCATTTAGGAGAGTCGGTCATGAGCTGACTATTAAAAAAATAGTAAGTCTGTCAATATCACATTCTGCACCAACAACCATCAGGTGACAGATCCTGAGGGTGGGAGGCTGGCCTGGGCATGTGCTTAGCAGACAGCAGGTAGGGCCAGATGGGTAGCCCTACAGGGAAAGCTGTGGCTTTGGAATCGAAAGATTTGGGCCCAAGGCCAAGATCTGCCATTAATGAGCTGTCTGACTTGGAAGAGTCACTTCACTTCTTTAGGGCTTAGGGTTTACCATTTTTAAAATGACAGAATTGCACAAAAACCTCTAAGTTCCCTTCTATCACTAAAAGTACTCTTTATAATATAGCCAGCAAATTAGTCTAATGGTAGCACCATTAACACATAATAAAAGTTCAGAATTGGACAGGAACCATCGTTCCTGCCTGATCCGTGGCTCCATTGCTTTCCGACATGCATTACACAAGACCTCCCCTCTGGTCTGCCTATGAGTCTACTTGCACCCTGCCAGCTACATGACAAACGTGATCATATGGAGTTCTTCACTTCCATCATTCCAATGGTCCCCATCACTATGTAGATGAGCCCAGACTCTTCAGGCCAGCCCAAGAAGCTCTTGGTCATTGGCTCCCGCCCACCTGCCTGCCTCATTGTCTCAATGAAATACTAACTGCAAAACTGTTTTACAGAATAAAAAAAAAAATGACAGGGAGAGCTTGATTAAAGGACATAAAATTACAGCTAGACAGGATGAATACATTCTAGTATTCTATACCACCATAGAATGACTGTAATTAACACTAATATGTAGTTCCAAATAGCTAGAAGGATACTGAACATCCCCAACACAAAAAATGATAAATGTTGTAGATGATGAATGTCATTTTGTATTCCATGAATATGCATATTTTAATTTCTTAAAAATTAAAAAAGAAAAATAGTAGAGAAATATATAGCATTTTAAAAAGTAAAGCATTGATAAAGGTTATTCTAATCCCTTAAACATACACATCCTCTACTCTAGTGGGATACATATATTGTCATTTGCTATTTTAAGACAGTTCAATTTTAAAACACTGTACGCAGAAATTGGGGCCAACCAGTTCTCAGCAGCAACAGTGAAAATTTTGTGGCTGGGTTAAAATATACTAAAGTGAATTCCTTTCACTTTCTAAGGTGAGAACAATATAAGTTAAAGCCTTCCCAAAAGAAATGGGCTTTCCAGAGGAAGTGAAGACAGAATATAAATAACATTCCCCATTCATTAAAAGAATGGTATTCAATGATGTTTACACATGTGGTTCTCACTCTTTAAACTTAAGTCTAAATATATTTTTAAAGCTGTAGGTAAAACAGTAATTTACTGAAGCCAAACCACAAAGAAATTTCAAGAATGCATCGAGGTTATATAATTCTATTCCCTACTACATAAAGAGAATTCTCATAACTTCTATTTCGGTCATCTGTTCACTAATTCTGACTTAGGAGATTTTTGGAACATAAAACAATTAGAGAAATCAAGTTTCAGTCTAATTAAGTTTCTAGGTAAGAGGTAGAAATGTAAGCTCCCAACCACTGAACAGCAATTGCTACACAAGAGGTACCTGGCAAGGGGGCTTCTACCTGCCCCTAGAACTCCCCATCCTCTCCCTCCCATGGTTGGGAATTTTCTTGTCCTCTTGACACCTTTATTTGTCTTCATTTCAGAAATTCTAATCTAGCAGGAGTGACCTCGGCAAAAGAGGGAGGGGCAATGAGAAGAAAGGTTCAAGCAAGGGTCAATAAACATTAGAAAATCAGCTGCTAACTGAGCGGTGGCGGGGGGGTGGGGGAGGGGTGTTCCAGAACTTTCTGTGTACTTGGGGTGGAAGGAGGGCAACTAGAATAGCTTTTATGGAAGACTTGGGAGATAGAAGGAAACACAGTCAAAAACGGTGTGAGAACGCAGGAGGTAGGAAAGACTAAATTATTCCAAGGAGCCATAAGACACCTAACTTAGCCAGAGCTGCCATCTTGGTGGAAAACAGAAATACATTCAATCTAAATTTAATAAATTCAATATGTGCTTCTGATACTGAAAAATAAAAATCCTAAGCAATCCAAGATGATCATCTTTGAACAACAATACCTTCTTAAGGGCCAGGGCAAGATCCATAGATATTCACACTCCTTTCATGGTAAGAATAATGAGAATAAGAATGATCTCAGATTTTAAACGAATAAGTGCCAAAACATAAAATCTAACGGACTAAATAATAGCATTTATATGGCTAAGCCCTCATTCAGTAGGCTGCAAAATCTAAGCCAAGAAAATCTCTAGAATATACAACAAAAAAACAAACAGAAGGAAAATAGATAAGGAAGAATTGATTCCAAGAGGTCTAAAATCCATCTACTCAAATTCTAGGTGAAGATATACATTAATATTAGTGGGGAGAAAATATCCTAAGCTAGAGAAGACTTCAGATAACAAAGCTCAAAAATAAAAGGACTGATGACAAAAAGGTAATGGCAAACTTTCAGAACTAAGGATAAAGCAAAAAGTCCTATAAGGTTCAAAGAGGTAGAGAGAGGCACACACACAATCAACTATGTTGTAAATCTAACATCAGACTTATTGGCTACAGTAGATTTGAGGTATCAGAGGTACAATGCCTTCAAAGTTGTAAATCTAACATCAGACTTATTGGCTACAGTAGATTTGAGGTATCAGAGGTACAATGCCTTCAAAGTTGTAAATCTAACATCAGACTTATTGGCTACAGTAGATTTGAGGTATCAGAGGTACAATGCCTTCAAAGTTGAGAAACAATAATTTTGAATTTTGAATCCAGACTGAAATAATCAAGTGTGAAAGCAAAATCAGACATTTTCACACATGCATCACAGTGCTTACCATCTATGCATATTCTACATCAAAGGTTACTCGAAGGGAGTAGCCGACCAAAAGAAAAAAGGAATCTAAGGAAAAGGATGACATGAATTACAAAAAAAACCAGTAAAAGCTAAATATAACCCTAAAGCAGAGAAATGTCTAGAAAGAAGTAAAGCTACTGGGAAAATCTCCTTCAAGTGGCAAAATTTCATGATCCATGATGGGAGTTCTTTCTCTATGGATCTAATTATATTACTTGACTCCACAGTGAATAATACTTGCATACTGGCACTAGGTTTTTAGAAACCACTCAGAAACAAAACAAAAAAACACATTCATAATTAGGCTAAAGTAATAAGAAATAAGTGTATTAACTGTGACACTGTAAAAGCTATAGTCTAGCTAACTGGGAGGTCATGGGTAGGATGGATAGACTCTCTTGGGACCAAGGGGGTTCCCGCATATGGGACTTTCATAGCCAAAACTGGGAAAGTCCTGTGTAAACCAGGACTTGTGTGTCATCTTAGTCATAGGGCAGAAGAAATGAATAAAGGATGCTAATATCATCTTTCAGACCAAGGTTCAACAGATGCTTTAGAAAAGAAAGAAGTTGGTGACAATCAAGATAATAACAGCAACTGTTAGCAGTGATTATACTTGAGGAATGAGGTTTTGTATTTGATTTCATCCTTTCCAAACTTCACATTTTAAAAACAATACATCCATTTAGAGCACAATGGGTCAACTCTTATTCACAAGGCATCTAATTTCTAACAGAGAGTATTTCAAAATTAGGACAACCTAGAACTCCAAACATGTGAAGCCAACTAAAAATGATTAAGTAAGAGATTTTTATCTAAACCTTGATATGAAAGCAAGGGTACAAACAAACCAAGGACAGGAAGATCTGTTCCCTTGTCCAGGGGCTGTGTCTGTCCTCTTGTGAAGGATGAATGATCACAGGAAAGGACAAGAAGAAGAAGACCTTAGTGAACCAAAAAAAAAAGGACCAACTGAGACACGTTGAATACAGTAATAAGCCATTGAGATTCCACACCAACACTACAGCTACTGCTGTGGTGTTTATCCACATCAGAACTGCTCAAAAGACACAGTGCCCTCTCTCTCTCCCTCTCTAAAGGTGTGGCTGTGTATGAGTGTCATGTATTACACTAGCTTTTTAAAAAAAGTCATGAGTTACATACAATGAACTGAACATTTTATGCCAAAACTGTTACTTAGAGAAAAAATTCAAAATAGGGGTCTTTTCACAAGCATTAATATTTTGAAGTTTGTGTAATGACCCTGAAGAGGTATCTATAGATAAAATTTATATTTTCTTTAAAGAGAACTCAAGTCTTAGGTATGCTGACTCCACAATTATTTGCACAGGAAGTCATTAACTTATCTGCAAATAATAACTCACCATAAAGATAATAATTGTTTCATACCCTTCAACTCAAAAACGCCTCTGTTGACACCCAAAAGATAGGATATTTCTAATCCCAGGACTTTGGGAGGCCGAGGCGGGTGGATCACGAGCTCAAGAGATCGAGAGCATCCTGGTCAACATGGTGAAACCCCGTCTCTATTAAAAATACAAAAAATTAGCTGGGCATGGTGGTGCGTGCCTGTAATCCCAGCTACTCAGGAGGCTGAGGCAGGAGAATTGCCTGAACCCAGGAGGCGGAGGTTGCGGTGAGCCGAGATCATGCCATTGCACTCCAGCCTGGGTAACAAGAGTGAAACTCCGTCTCAAAAAAAAAAAAAAGAAAAGAAAAAAAGAAAAAGCCTGCAGTCCTGCTTTCTGTAAGCCACTAGTTACCAAGCATCTAATCAACATCCACTGAGTGTGGAACAGTACATGAAAGCAGGGGCCTTGATATATTTTCCTGTTTAATGAGTCCCTGCCAGATCACTGCATATCTATCAAGTTTCCTTTTTTTAAGATACACAGTGTTTAAAAAACATACCTGAAATCAGGATATAGCTTATTATTAACATGAACATTTAACAGAGTTTATTTATGCTCCCTAAAAAGTTGTTAAATCAATTCTTAAAAATCCAGAGTCTAGCAACTGAGAAAACCAAAAAATGCCACATACACAGCTCACTGGAAATGCATGTGATAACTAACTTAAGTGAACCCATGAAAATAAATTTTTTAAAATGTGGCTCCAGGTAAGCTGAGATATTGTCCTACAAGTGAAGACAGCTGAGATTAGAACCATTAAAAAGAAAATTAGCCCAAAGCAGATGCTTGTTTCCCAATTGTTTTTAACTACAAATTACACATAAGGTATCCACAAATTTCAAAAGAATCAGCAGAACCACAATCCTAAAATGTCCACCCATGGCTTTTCTGTTTTTCATTTTAATTGTAAAACTACTAAGATTCCCATTCAGTTATTTTAGGGGATTAAAAACATTTCAATGTCATTTATCAAAAGCAAAATTTGCAGCACACAGTCTCCACAACTCTAAAAACAAAATTTAAAAAGAAAAAAAGTCTGTGAAAGCTGAAATTTACTTGCTCTCCAGGAAACGAATTGGAGTTTGCTGGAGTAAAGGTAATGAAATGATGTAAAAACTTTGTGTGAAAGTCAAAGTGTTCTGTTAAGAGCCCATTAAGCGTAGGAACCATATCTGCCCTCATTTTCATTTCCTTTGGTTCTTGGTGATAGCTCTATTGAATATTCAAATTAAACAGATTTGAGAACTAATTATTTTTCCAGAAGAAGAGCCCTTTAACTACTTCAACACCTGGATTGTTTCTAGTTTCTGCATCCCCCCAAAATGCTCCCAACTCTTCTTGGAAGGATAACATCCTGTAAATTCCTACCCACTCCTACTCTGAGGTCAGCTACAAACCACAGCCTTGCAACTTTCAGGCAAAGCTGCTGGTGTCTGTATAAATCCACAAGCACGGAAATGATGATATACCTCCAAGCATTTGCTCTGTTCTCTACAAAATCAAGCTTCATTGTTCAATTATTTTATTACTTCATTACTTCAATGGGTTTTCTCCCAGAATTAGGCTTAGAGCCTGGAATTGAAAGTTAAATTTTTCCATATGTCTGAATTTAAATCATTGGCTCTAATGATGGGGAATCCATTTTTTCTTTCAGTTGAAATATTTCAGATGTTTATTTTTATCCACTTAATTCTTTACAAAAAAGCTTTATCCCAAAGCTGAGTTTCTGACCTCTGTGCACTTTTCAAGTTAGTCTTGAATGTGGTTCTATTATAGAAGTCAATGCGGCGCTGGATAACATACGGAGGGCATACTATGTGCCTCCTCAACTTCCCATCCATTTTCTCCCCAACTACTGTTTTAAATTTCAGCAACTCCATCAAGCTCTCCTAGCCTACCCTGGGCCACACATTTTACTACCCTACAAAACCATTCTCATATTATGTTCTACCTCCCATGTGGCTGCTTGATCAGACAGTTTTATTCTTAAAGGCACGTGGGTCAGCAGACCTTTTCTCCTAAACCAAACTAAAAGCCAGTCTAATGGCCAGGCAGTCTCTCCCATACCTCCTAGTTACTCAGGGTACTGAGCATATGAGTGGCACCCGACAAAGTGACCTGCACATAGTAGGTCTTGACATGTCTTTGAATGGGTGAGTACATGTGGCAGCCATCTGTGAGCATTTCACAGTCTTCTATCTTGGAAGGGAGAAATAATGGCACCTGGTTTTTAATACTGTGAAGGACCCTGAGACTTCTCCCAGTCACACCTGCCTGAGTCAAAGGTAATACTGCCACAAATTTCCAGCAGGGTCATGCAGGTTTGCCTTCACCATCTTCAATCTGAATTTATATTTTGTTGCTGTTGGAAGTTTAGACTGTTTTTGTTTGTTTTGCTTTGACACATAGTCTCACTCTGTCACCCAGGCTAGAGTGCAGTGGCATGATCACGGCTCACTGCAGCCTCAACCTCCTGGACTCAAACAATCCTCCCACCTCAGCCTCCCATGTAGCTTGGACCATAGGCATGCATCACCATGCCCAGCTAATTTTTGTAGTTTTTTGTAGCGACAAACTCTCACTTTGTTGCCCAGGCTGTTGTCCCTCCCTTCCCTCCTTCCTTCTCTCGCTCTCTCTTTCTCTCTTTCTTTCTTTTTCTTTTGAGATGGAGTCTAGCTCTCTTGCCCAGACTGGAGTGCAGTGGCACGATCATAGCTCACTTGCAGCCTTGATCTTTCTGGCTCAAGCCATCCTCCTGCCACAGCCTCCCAAGTAGCTGGGACCACAGGTGCACACCACCATATTCAGCTAATTTTTAAATTTTTTTGTAGAGATGTTATCTCATTATGTTGCTCCAGATGGTCTCAAACTCCTGGGTTTGAGTGATCATCCCGCCTCGGCCTCCCAAAGTGCTGGGATTACAGGTGTGAGCCACCATGCCCAGCCAGACTGCTTCTTGTTTTATTTTAAAAAAGTAAAATTAATAATATAGGAATATCATTTTTAAATGAGGACATTAAGGATATCATAAAAATGGACAGCCCCACTTTCCCACCCTCCCATGTCTCACACCTGGACCCCCTTTTTTCTCCCGGTGGGCCCTATATTGCTTGGATCAACCCTTACCAATTCTCTGAACAACAACCTCCCCTGCCTTCCATTCCTGTACTTTGCAAGTGTCCAGGCAAAACCCACTCCTGGGTTATTTTTATCTTCCTATTTTAACTTATATATCTCAGCAGCTGAAACTGAAGCGAGAAACCACACACACAGGATGCTCTCATGATAAACCCGTGGTTGACAGCCTCAGTTGAGTTCTCAATGCTCTTCAACAATCCTTGAACGTTATTCTTGTATTGAATGTTAACCGGACACCTACTGTGTGCCAGGGACTGTGCTAGGAAAAGCTGGTCCTGTCTTTGTCCTTGACCAACTCCTTTTGTGATTTGTCTCTGCAGTATGTATAGCTTTCACTTTACCTCTCAAACCTTCTGACTCCCCATATTCTCAGAAGATAGTCCACTCTCCTATGCTGAGGATTTGAGACCAGCAGGAACAAACTCTCACAACTTCCTGGGTCTTGGACTTCCATAAACACCCCTGGCTTCATTCTATTTTTTAAGTTTTTTTTTTTTTTTTTTTTTTTAGAGACAGGGCCTCACTCTGTCACTTAGGCTGGAGTGCAGTGGTACAATCACAGCTCATCATAATCTCAAACTTGTGGGCTCAAGTAATCCTCCCACCTCAGCCTCCTGGGTAGCTGGGATAACAAGCATGCATCACCATGCCTGACTAATTTTTTAATTTTTTTTTTATAGAATAAAAATCTCACTATGTTGCCCAGGCTGGTCTTGAACTCCTGGCCTCAAGTGATCCTCCCACCTTGGCTTCCAAAAGTGCTGGGATTACAGGCATGAGCCACTATGCCCAGCCTTGACCTCACTCTTCTTCCCTTCCTCCCCCAGTGCAGGAGAGAGGATGGTCAGAACAGCAGAGGGCAACTTGGTCTCCAGCACTCTCCAGTCTCGGCCATACACTACTGCCTCCCACACATCTCACCCTCTGCACTGGCTGCTTTCTCTCAGCTTCCATGCAGGATGATACAATTGGTCACCCTAATAAGCTTCCCCTTTACAGCCTATGCTCCCTCTTTCCTCCCCTCGGCCATTAGTATCTTCTGCCTCAACCAAATTAGTTTAGGATCACTGTTTCTGACTCTCTACTTCATCATCTCTGACCCCAGTCAGGCTTCTGCCCCTTGTACCACCTCTAAGATGACTGACACTCCCATCGTCAGAGGCCCCTGCATCTTTATCTGCAGCTTTTGCCAAAGCCTTCAGACTTATATTCTCAGTGCCCAGAGAATAGCTCCATGGCAGCTCTTGGCTAACCCTTCCCCAGCATAAAGCTCCGCATTCATCCTGATTCCCATCAGCCTCACCTGCGACTCCGGCAAGTCTCAGGATACACAGGCCAGCAATGAGCTGCCTGGAACCAGCTCTGCTCAGACTCCCCCTTTCCTGCTGCCCTGGACTGCATCCTGCTCCCTGTTCTGCCTGTCAGGTCCTTCCAACCCATCTTTACCTGGTGACTCCTCTCACCCTGCAAGACCCACCTCCAGCATCCAGGACCTCCGTCAGGATGGCATCCCTGAGCCTGCACTTCCAGATGACATTGTTGCCCTCTGATTAGACCTGCGATTTCCTCAAGTGCAGAAATTGGGTCTCATCTTTGAAACCTGAGGCCCATTGTCATTCAAAAATGTTGAGCTGAATGATGAGTCTTCAAAGGAGAGCAAATCCATTATTTGGTTGCTCCCAGATGTAAAGTGTGCTTTCAGCTTAGTAAAAATAAATCAATGGGGCTTCCAAGAAAGCACTGCATAAAATATGTTCACAGACCAGTTTAAAAGCCAAAATACAGAAGTCATTAGCAAAATATCAGCTAATTAGAAAAGGGAAATTCAAATGAAATCATACTAGAAATGTAGGCGAATTTTAGTCTTTGATCCTCATGCTTGTTTCCCCAGAAACCTTTTGGCAAATTAAACCAGTGATTAGTGACATGTATCATTTCATGGCAGAAGGTCTTATGAAGAATTCTTTAAAATATCACTTGAAGGTAAAGTTCTTCTCAATTATCCTTGTGTTTTAACTCTCAGTATCCTTAACCAAGACTGCCCGTGTAAGAATAAATGTTTGTGAAATTACTCTCTCCTTTGTTTTTCGCTTCTGAATAATGGCCCCAGGACATTTGTTACCAGCCAGCGCATGTTCCTACCATCCTGTTGAGAGCAGGGCACGGAGGAAGAGGGAGAGATCCAAGGTGGAGAGGTGCGGCCAAGGCAGCAACATTCATCTGGGGGCCTCTCCAACCTTCCCACTTTGCCCCAGACCAAGGCCCATTGGACCACGTCTGACTGTCCTCCATAGGGACCCGAGGCTGAGAGAGACCTCTTTGTGTCTGATTGGCCAAAGCTGATGATAAAAGCAGACAAAAAGACACGTTATGAAAGAAATCTTTAAATTTACTTTTTTTCTTTTTTTTTTGAGATGGAGTCTCGCTCTATTGTCAGGCTGGAGTGCAGTGGTATGATCTCAGCTCACTGTAACCTCAGCTCACTGCAACCTCTGACTCCCTGGTTCAAGTGATTCTCCTGCCTCAGCCTCCAGAGTAGCTAGGATTACAGGCACACACCACCACACCCAGCTAATTTTTGCATTTTTTTTTTTTTTTTAGTAAAGACAGGGTTTCACCATGTTGGCCAGGATGGTCTCAATCTCCTAACCTTGTGATCCGCCTGCCTCGGCCTCCCAAAGTTCTGGGATTACAGGCATGAGCCACCATGCCCAGCCAAATTTACTTTTTAAGTTATAAAAGTAATCACTCCCCACTGTTAAAAAGTCCAGAGAATAAAGAAAAGCAAGGAAAAACTGTACTTGTAATGCAGGGACCATCATGGCCCATACCCTGGTGATTTCTTCCAGCTTTGCTTATGTGTTTACAATGCAGAATGGAGATTAAATAATTTCGTGTACTCTTTTTTTTTTTTTTTTGACTGAACATTACAACATGCACATTTTTAGGTGAAAATTTTAAACTGTTGACCTTTTGCTACTTATAGCAAAAATTCTTCAGAAAATGTTAAATGCTGCATGCTTGTTTTAGGAACCAGAGAATCCTGAAGCAGTGAGACTGTTCTCTCAGAAGGCCAGAGAGCTGAGAAGCTCTGGTGAACTGGCTGGTGGCAGTGGCTGAGGAAGCAGCCAGCCAGCCCCTGGGGCAGGACAGAACTAGCAGGAAGTGGGCCACTAGAAAGTCCTATGCCCAGTTCCCTGGGGCTTCCCCTTACTCTCTTGCGGCCCTCCACTAGCCCACATCCTCCTCTTTCTCAGGCCTGTCCTACCCTCTGTTCCCCTCCTTGGGAGCCCAACCATGCGCTGAGGCATCCGTAGGTGGGGAGTGGGTGCCAGCAAGAGGAAGGGGAACCCCCAAATCCGTTGTAGCAGGTGAAGAGGTGTTCTGAAATGCAAGGTTAGAACTTACATTTTTCTATAAGTCTTAGCTGCAAGTTTGCCTACAGGTAACTGACCTGCACAGGGTTATGCAGTTGCTTCAAGCATATTGGCCTGAAGATGCTTTTGTTATGACCAGCGTCCAAGCCACAGGACGGTGTAGGACTCCACTAGGTGTAAGGTGTGGCTGTCATGCTGGGCTTTTAAGGTCTCTGTGTGTAGGGGATGGGGTGTCTCTTCTTCTGGAAGATGATGGGCTCCTGGCTTTCATCTCTTGCTGGTAACCCATTTCCTGGGCTGAGTCCTCTAAGTGCTAGGGTGCCCCGAGATCAGTCTTCCAAGTGCTGGGGTGCCCCAAAAGACAATAGCACCCATTGCATCATTCCCCAAGGTCCTCCCTGTTCATCACCTGAAAAGCTGCCTAAAACGCAGACCTGGGGAGGAGGGTGCTGGATGGAAAGAAGGTAGAATTGGTTTCGTGGTTTTAATTCAAAGACACACACACACACACATACACACACACAGACTGAGGTGATCAGCCAGAGACAGGACTTGCAAAGTTGGAGCTGCTGCATATATTTCAAACAGGTTGGAAGACCTAGAAGCCTTGAGATGACACAGCCACAGAAGATGCAGAAAACTGTGCTCCACAAGTGAGCTTGTATATTCCTGGGCACAGGAGATTTTCTTGGCTCCCTTACTCTTCCACAGTATTTTCTCAAATCTTTGAGAGCTTCAGCTTCAGTGTTCTCTTCTGACTTAGAAGGATCATCAGGCTTTAACTCCCTCCACTCCATTGAAACAGTTTATCAAGGCCAATGACCTTCTCACTGCAAAATGCAATGACTGACTCTCTTCATCTTACTTTACTTTTTGACTGTTAGGATGGACATTCTCCACTGAGCTTTTGGAAGACCCTGGGCTCCTGGCTTTCCTTCTTTGCTGGCAGCTCCTTCCCCATTTCCTAGGCTGAGGTGCCCAGTCTTCCAAGTCCTGGGGTGCCTCAAGGTCAGCCTCCTGACCTCTTCTCCATCTGCACTCTCTCTGATACCTCGTCTAGCCCAGTGATTGTAAATATCGTTTATTTTCTGCTAGTTTTCAGGTGTGTATTTCCACACCAGCCCCCTCTCCTGAGCACCAGACTCACATATCCACTTACCTACCTGGCATCAGCACTTAAACATGAGATGCATCTTCCAGACCTGGCATAGCCAAAGCCTAACTCTCAATCTCTCTCCCTTGCTAACATGCCTTTCCCTGCATTCATAACCTCAGAAAATGGTGTTCACTGAACTCAGATATTCAGGCTAATATCCTTGGTCTCATCCTTTATTCTCTTCTTTCCCATGCCCCACAACTAAGCCATCCACAAACCCTGTGGGCTGCACTCTCAGCAAACACTCAACCATGGCTCACCACTTCTTCAGTTCTTACCCTAATCCAGCTCTCAGCTGGACTGCTACAGTTACCTCCTGCTTATTGATCTCCTTGCCCATATGCACGCCTCCCCAGCAGTGACTCTCCACACAGAAGCCAGAGCAATTCTGCTCTATACAAAATCACGGCACTCCTGGGTTCAAACTCCACCAAGGGCTTCCCTTCATACCCAGAGTAAAGTCAATGTTTTAACCAGGTATTCCCCATGTACCATTCTTTCCATGTACCAGCCTTCCTGCTGAATAAGGTACAAACTCCTTTAAAGAGAGCACTGTGGATAGTACTGTTCAAATATAAAGAATGGCATCATCAATGATCCCCCATTAAGTAGCCTGTGGCCTCCATCACACTTACTAGGAAGAGGCTGCCCAGATCAGTATCTTTAACTTCTATCTAATAAATACAATATTTTTTGTCTAACTGTAGAAACTTTAAAAAATACGAAAATCTCCAAAAATATAGAAAAGTATAAATAAAATAAAAATCAAAGTATGAAAGCTTAAAGGTAACTATCATGATTATTTTGGCCTAATTTCCTGCCATCCTTTGCTAGGCAGTATCGACTTTCAAAAAATGGATGATTCTCTGTTGGCCTTGTGCCTGCCTTTGTCACATGTCTTAAAGATTTTATCATTGCTAATGGGAAATCTTAATTGCATATGATAGTTCTTTGTATGAATATTCCATAACTTATCCAATCCTCTAGTGTTGAGACTTTAGGTTTAAATGCCACAGTGCAGAATCTGGTGTACACAAAGGTTTATTTCCTTAGGGTATACCCTAAACATGAGTCGAAGAGTACTCACATTCAAGGCCTTGACAGATACTGTCCAGCGGCTTTCAGAAGCGTCACTTCAAGCAGCAACGTGTTCCTGTGTCCAATCCTTTATTTCAGACCGGCTGACGTACATACCACCTGTATGTACTGAAGTCATCTCTAGCTCTAAACTGCTGCTGGTGAATCCTACCCCTTACATCCAAACAGGCTCCATGGCCAGTTATTCCTCTGTGGCCAGCGGAGGTCTAGTTTTCTAGGCTAGAATCCTCAGTTTCTGCTCTATCTCTCATCAGGTCCCCTTCACCAAATCACACATGTGCACACACTCACTAGCTCTATTTCCATCGCATTCCAGTCCTCTCCAAATCCTCATGATTTCTGCATGTAGATGACAGCACCACATTCTTACCTGGAGGAGAGCTCCTCTAACCAGTGAATTACCTGGGGCTATTACTACAACAGAGGTTCTTACTCTATAGGATAATACAATGAATATTGTAACCTGTGCAATTGTTTCATCCTCTCTGCTAGATTATAACATCATTAATAGTAGGGACAGAATATTAACCAACTCCATTGAACTAAATGAATTCAACCCTGAGTCCTTTCACTCAAGTCAAGTTAATACTTAATCCAGATATAGAGGGTTCAATGCAGCAAGGCAAGGCGTGTGTGTGTGTGTGTGTGTGTGTGTTTTCCTACCTAGATACCATCCCAAAACAAATGTCCATTTGCTGAGGACTCTTTGAAAATTGATCTCAAAGGAATCTAAAGAAAAACCAGGATTGCAATCCTATGTGCGGAAAGCTGACACTTTATGCTCTTCTTAAGTGAAGGGGTTTTCTATTGGGTCCACATCCCCTTTGAAATTTACACCAAGAAAAATATACACATATTCAACAGAGGCAGCAATTTACAGCAAAACAGAAAATTCCACTCAGTGCAGAAAACAACCAGAAACATATAACGTTTCAAAGCTCTGGAAGCGGGAGTTCACATGCCGAAATCATTGCTTCATTGTCGGTTTTCCTACAGCAACAGCCTTCCCTCTGACAATTGTGTCAATATTACCAAACCTTGAAAACACTCACTTGGAGTTCAATCTGTTGCCCATATGTCGGATATAAGAACAGTTGAATTCACAATATTTATTATACACAAGAGTGGGTTCTATTTTAAAATTTCATTATCATCTGGTTACAGGATATCATTAAAATAAATATTAATGTAGGCTCCTATCAGTACTTAAAACAGAATGATGTCTGCATCCCATAAAACCCCCTGCATATTACTCAGCAGCGCGTTTGGAAGACAACGAGGCAGCATGTTTATTATTATCTATCTAATCTTGGATTTCAGTTTCTAATGATCACAGATGGCAATAAACTCTTTCGCCAGTGCTCAAGGCAAGAGGGTGATGGAAACCTCTCCTAATTGTGGCAAACATATGTTGACACAGATATTTATATGCAATTCTGCCAGGCAGGATATGTTTATATCCAGTTTTATTATCCTTGTGATCCTAAAAAACAAAATCTTTGTGTCAATGTCAGATTTTTCAGGTATGCAGTCATTCTAACTTCCTGCTTGAAGACTGGTAAAGACTTTTTTTTTCAAGATTAAGATTACGGTTTTTAAAAAAGTGCAGTTTCCAAGAAGAAAACCAGATGTTTAAGTTTTATTCTCAAAAATGATGTTGGTGTTGATTTTTTTTCGGGACCACTGCTATCTGTAAGCTCAAGCTCTGTTTCTCTTCAGCCTTGGGATCTGCACCACAATAATCTATGGAAGCATCCACCCTTCTGAGTGGAAGAAACCCTGATAATCTTATTTTTGAAGAAGAACTTTCAATCAGAACAGAGAATATTCCAATACTAGCAAAATTAAGAAGTAAAGTGATGCTTTTGAGTCACTCATAAGTACAATTTAAGAATAGATTTTGCAGCTTTTAAATGCAGCTTAGGAAGAAAAATGACTAAAAACTTGACATCTCTGACTACCACAAAATGCCTTTTAAAGACTTAAATATTTTTTATCCTTCAAATAAATATTTTGTCCAGAATTTGACAGTGTAAACAAACATGTCTGATATAGACTTACGGGCTTAACTTGTTGAATCACATCTCTTAAAACAGGGGTTGTGAGCAAATTCTGCTTCCCTTGATCCACTGCAAGAGATTTCACCACACCACAGAGTCCTGTAGTGGCTTTCCCTCATCCCTTCTTCCCGACATGTCCCATTTACTATAAAGAATGGCTTATTTGCTGCTATTCTTTCACAAGCTTTCCTGAGTTTACTAACGGCTGAGTGTAAAGATATTTAACTTGAAGTTATAGTTTCATGTAACCTAGACCTACAGTGGGGGTAAAAAGACAAAACACACACACACATACACATACACACAGACACACACACATATATGGACACAGCGTAGGGATGCAAATGGAATGGAACTACTCTTAATTCTTGGTAGGATATTTTCCTTCAAGGATCTCAAACAATGGGCTTGAATTGTTTGTGTGTCTTTGAGCCTTTAGAAATGGAATTTATAAACACCTCCTCGAAGAGCGTCACTTATCTTAGTCTTATCCCCAAATACTAGGGTGGTGTCATGGCTGAACCTTAGAAACAAAAAATGCTTGCCAGCAGTGTACATCTGAAGCCCCTGAGGGTCAGAAAACGTGAATTAACCAACGTGGGTGCAGCAGGCTGGAGATATCCCCTTCATTCCACAGAGCCAGGCAGTGAATAGAGACAGAGCACATGTTCTGGTGTCCCCAACTTCCCTTCACAGGCAGATGCACAGATTGATATGGAGTCCTGATCCCAAGGTGTCAATGGAACCTCCAAGGTCAGTGTGGTGAGTCCTTCTTCAGGTCAGACCACAATGAAGCTCAGCTGGCCATGGAACTCTAAGCTTTCACCTGAAGGCCTCTGTGAAAATAACATCCTTTCTTTGGGCAAATCTATAGTACCTTAGTATCTCTCTATATTCCTTAATGGAAACAAAATATGAGCCTTCTTATACTTTCTTACAGACCCTTTTTGTCTTTCTTGCTGGACATCAGGAGTCCTTACATATCTTGTTCCCCAGGCCCCCTCCCCACCCATAATGGCCCATGTTGCATCACTTTCTCTCCATTGTGGTGCCTTTGCAGTTTTTTCATCACCTTCACAAACACTCCTGCTGGTATGGAACCTTTGAAAGTAATGTGCAATTCTCTATCACTCCTCATCCCAATATATTTCATCATGCATCCCCCCAGGACATCATCCCACAGAACCACAAGCCATTATTATACCTGAAAAAAGTACCAAGAAGTCCGTAACGCCATCTAATATCCAGTTGTGTCTGTTACGGGCTGAAGTGTGCCTCCCCGAAATTCGTATGTTGAAGTCCTAACCCCCAATTCCTCAGAATGTAACTTTATTTGGAATTAGGGTCTTTAAAGAGATGATTAAAGGCTAGGCATAGGACCTCATGCCTGTAATCCCAGCACTTTTGGAGGCCAAGGCAGGTGCATCACCTGAGGTCGGGAGTTTGAGACCAGCCTGGCCAACATGGTAAAATCCCAACTTTACTAAAAATACAAAAAATTAGCCAGGCATGGTGGTGCATGCCTGTAATCCCAGCTATTTGGGAGACTGAGGCAGGAGAATCGCTTGAACCCAGGAGACAGAGGTTGCAGTGAGCCGAGATTGCGCCACTGCACTCTAGCCTGGGCAATAAGAACAAAACTCTGTCTCTTTAAAAAAAAAAAAAAAGAGAGACAGAGAGAGAGATGATTAAGGTAAAATAGGTCCTTAGGATGAGCCCTAATCCATATGACTGGTGTTCCCATTCTAAGAGCAGATGAGGACACAGAGCACAGAGGGACCACCATGTCACGATGAGGAGAGAAGATGGTATCTGCAAGCAAAGGAGATCTTGGAAGAAATAACCCTGCCAACACCTTCATCTTGGACTTCTAGCTTCCAGAACTGTGAGAAAATACGTTTCCGTCACTGAAGCCACCCAGGCAATGGCACTTTGTTATGGCAGACCTAGCAAATAAGTACACTGTTCTAAAATTATTTTATAGTTCTAAAAAATCTTTTTTTTTTCTTTTTTGAGATGGAGTATTACTCTGTAGCTCAGGCTGGAGTACAGATGCATGATCTTGGCTCACTGCAACTGTACCTCCTGAGTTCAGGCAATTTTAGTCTGGTTAATTTTCATATTTTTAGTAGAGATCTGGTTTTGCCATGTTGGCCAGGCTGGTCTTTAACTCCTGACCTCAAGTGATCTGCCCACCTTGGCCTCCCAACGTGCTGGGATTACAGGCATCAGCCACCATGCCTGGCCTAAAAAATCTTTAATTAACCAAATTTTAGCCATTATACTTTGTTGTTATGAAAAAAATCTCAGGCTTTTATTTCAGCCAAACTGGATTTCAAGTGCGAAACTGGTACAAGGTGGCTTTGAAGTGAATTCCTTATTTCTGGGCTTCACTTTCCTATTTAGAGACCATAGCCAACCCTGCCTGCTGTTGTTGAAGTGTGGCCGACTGTGGTTACAGCTGAGGAGAAAAACCCCAAAATTATATGAACGTGTTGGTGCATGGAAAATTTTCAGCAAATGTCCCTCTCATTCCTTAATCCAAACAGAAATCCACAAATTTCTGTTTGAAGTAAGGAAGAAGAACTGATGGTTATGCCTCTAGAAGCCATCACAATGATATCGTCTCTCTACTGTACTTTGCAAACTAAAATCATCCTAGCTGAATTTCTTAAGAGGCTGTCCTAGAAGAGTCACATGGCTAGGTGCTCCATCGGATGGAAGACCTCTTTTACCCATGAAGACTTGTAGAGTCTGAATGGGGGTGATAGGCACATAATGAAATCATTTTCATTCCTAATCGAAGCCAGTATTTGAGTACTCACTTTGTGTCGGGCCCTGTGCCAAGGAACACCTACTCACTGGAAATTAACTCATTTGTTCTCTACAACAACTCAAGGAGGTGCTGTTTTGTCCTTACAGAGCCTAGCAAAGAGGAACTGGGGCTCTGGTGTTGAGGTTACAGGAGGGAGAGGCAAGGAGTTTCCATAGCGGGAGTCCCTTGTTGGGGAGGGGAGGATTCTGGAGACAAGAAGCAGAAAGGGGCAGGGTGGGAGGGCCCTTGAGTGAAGGTAGCAGCATGCCCAAGCCCCAGGCCCCTCCAGACTGCCTGGAACACAGGGCTTTGAATAGGACAGTACTGGAAGAAAGAGCTGTAAGAGGAGGTTAGGGTCTTACTCAGGGATGAGGCTCAGAGTGAGAAATGTGTAATAAATTCTATAGCACCTGGTAGTCACTGCAGGATCTTACATGGGGATTGTGCCTAACACAGATGATCCTTTCCAATCAGCCATTGCTATGGTTCCAGAAGTTTAAGAAGCCTACAATCTAATACATTCATCTGATAAGGTGTTATTATTGCATCCAGCTCAACTGCCGTGACATTCTGTAATCACTGTGCACAGCTTAACTGAAGATTTAAGACACGTTGAAGATTCTATTTTCCTCCTTGAGTAGGTGTTTTTAGGTTGATCTAAAACTTCATCATACATACACGTGCACAGTGACCTCTAAAAGCCCAAGATCATAGGGCAGCCCAGTAAACAGATCACTGTAGCCTCCGATGCTCAGAGAGGCAGGTGACACGTGTGGGTCTGTCTGGGTAAGGACAGAGGCGGTGGCAAGGCCGTGGGATCAGAGAACACATACCTGGTGAATAGGCTGAAAAGAGCACCAGACTTGTGCGGCACACACAGCAAAGGCCTAGGGCCAACTCTGCTGGCCGTCTGCAATCCGTGGAAGGGCTGAACACCAGCTTGGAAGGGAAGAGAACTAATTTCCAGTTCTCCTTCTACTACTTACTGGATACATGACTTCGAGACTTTGAGTTCCCAATGGAAAACTAGAGAGAATGCTGGCTGACCTGCCTCATGATCTGATCATCACAGGCTGCATGAGACAGGTATGCCTGATACATAAGAGGCATGTGACATTGGTTATGTGCATGACGTGCTTGCTCCATTAAAAGAGTGCTGATGGAGGACACAGGTGCTACCTCCTCATAAAGCACTACTGAAAAACCCAACAGCCAAGCTCTCACGAAACCAGGTCAAGTGTTTTTCCCCAAGGTTATTTAACTTGCAAAATGAAACAAAACAAGATGTCCCATCTGTTTTCCTCCTTCTGGCTGCACCTGTGTGGTGGAAGGCACGATGACATCAGATGTGATTTCAGTGTCATTTGATGAACTATACTCAAGTGAGGTCTGGGGTAGGGAGAAGTGAAACCAAGAATGTGTCATGGACACACAGGATACTTAACACAAACAACAGAAGCAGAAGTGGCCTCAACAAGTTTCTGCGCTCATTTCCTACAGAAAAAAAAAAGATGCTCATTAAGAATCCATGTCTATCAGACATAAAAGGAACTGACGCCTCCACCCTTCTCTAATAGACTGGCTCAAACAGTGCAATTGACCATGTCTTTTCCTTGGGAGTGGTGATACCACTACAAAACTCCCTCTTTGTTTTTCTATCTTCTAAAAGGGTTTTACACAGTGTTCAGAACTCAGGATACCTTGAGAGAAACATTTGCCGATTTTTAATTTCAACTCACAAAAAAATTGTCCAATCTCCTGCAGTGGCAAAACAGCACCAACACAATGAAATGTACCTGGGGCAGAGGATGCTGAGATGAACACATCCTTAGAAATAATTCGTCCTTGAACAAAACCTGTTGGAGGTGACTAGAGAATGGGTCAGAGGTTCCTGCTAATTCTGTCTACACTGGGAGGGGCTGGCTGGTGAGGGGTGGAAATGGCATCTGAGGATTCTCATTACTGAAGGGTGGGCACCAGGGTCCATCCCAGTAACCTAACTCAGAACAGTGGCACAGCGGGGAAACTGCAGGTGGCTCTATGCTGTCTGAGAAACTGTGGCACCAAAAGACTACCCATAGGAAATGGGGTGCAGGCACAGGATGGGTGACCCACCAAATGACCCACGTACTAGAACACACACTGGTGTCTCTAGTAATTTTGATTTTTGCAAATTAAAAAAAATAATAAAGACTGGGAATGTTGCCTCTTTGTTACTGTAGGTAGTGTAACATACTAATTTATTATTCTTTACCCTTGGGCCAAAATTACCACTCACCACAGCATGTAGAAGAGTGCCTTGTACATAATAAATGCCCATATAATACGTTGGCTTTTATTGAAATTCATTCCCTTAACCAAAGCATATACATCTGAGACCCCACAATATCATATGCTCATTCAGCTCTCTGCTTCTCTCCATCTGATATAACACAAAGTGCTGGCTGGCAAAACCAAGCTGACCCCAGGTGTGGACAGAGCTCTCGGAGGAGGAAGTGGTGTTAGGTACCAGTAAGGGAATCCAAGACTCAAATATGAGTTGGATTCAAATGTGCATCTCTCACCTACAGCTCAAGGTTAACTGCACTCACACAACAGTACTGGACGCAACACGGTAAGACCAGGTAGTGAACTGCAACGTGTTCAAGTCCTAAGATGTTACCTAAGCAGAAAACAGATGTCGAAATAAACATGATGCATAGTATCAATGTTGACAGATACACAGTTGGACAGCACTCATAACCGTATATTTAAATAGGTCACTAATGGTTCCTATTATGGCTCAGTAATATCATCTATACTCAGTATTTCCCAGTTCTCAAATTGTGTACTTATATTGTTTAAATTGGTTTATGCCAGCTGGGCATGGTGACTCATGACTGTAATCCCAGCACTTTGGGAGGCTGAGGCTGGAGGATCACTTGAGGTCAGGAGTTTGAGACCCAGCTGGCCAACATAGTGAAATCCCATCTCTACCAAAAATACAAAAATTAGCTGGGCATGGTGGCACAGATCTGTAATTCCAGCTACCTGGGAAGTGATGCAGGAGAATCTCTTGAACCCAGGAGGCAAAGGTTGCAGTGAGTCGAGATTGTGCCACTGCACTCCAGCCTGGGCATCGGAGTGAGACTCTGTCTCAAAAAAAAAAGGGGGAGGATTTGTGCCACAAAACCCTCTGACGTGAAGCAACTAACAGAATCTCATGTGTCAAAAAGGGAAGCTGATGCTCAGAAAGGTTGTGACTTTTATTATCTCCCAGCAAAGCAACAGCCCCAGAGTCTGACATTCTGGAACAGGGCCTTCTTGCACAAACGCTGGACCCTCGTCGACCATCATTACCATACAGAGTTAGAGCTGACAGCTGAGGTTGTACTATCAGGCACTACTCTAAGCAGATTGCCAGTATTCATGACTCTTTGCAACAGCTGCAGGAGTTTGTGACCATTATTAAATTCATTTTAAAGGCAGATAACAGGCACAGAGAGACCAAAGTCAGAAACTGAAGAGATTCAATCCAAGAGAGGCCAAAGGTTTTCCTTTCTTGTCAGAGGCAGGATAAACTGCACTGTTTTATTTCGTCCTTTGGTTATGAACAAACAAGTTTTATTTGGGTGTTACTAAGAGAGACCTCTCTCTCCAGTCTCAATTCATTCTCTCTCCCATTCTTCATGGCATAATTTCTCATAACATCTGATGTTCCCTTGCTTGTAATGTCTCTTGCAAAGATTGCAAACCTCCAGAGGGCAGAGCCTCTGTTCAGTCTCACTTATATCCCAAGCTTCTGGTGCAACTGATTGATGCCTGACACAAAACAGTAACAGAGATATTTGCTGAATGAACACACACACATACTGACCTATAGTCCTCATCACAACAGAAATAGACAAAGTTTTGAAAATAGGCAAGTTGAGTCAATAAGATCTGGCAATTTAAAACACAAGCAAAACAACACACACAATTGGCTCTGTTGACCCTCCAGTTAGAATAAGTGGGTGTGGAGCACCTGATGGTCACAAAGGGACTGACAGTGTTTACACAGAGCCCTTCCCCTCTTGCACAAATACTGAAAGGGTCTGGGGGGACAAAGGACAGGCCAGGCTGCTGCAGCAGTCTCTTCCCTGCTCAAGGCCCACCAGGTATGGCCTGGGCACAGCCTGGAGTCAGCAGAGCTGAGGCGCTTCTGGGTAGCGGTGTCTTCCTTGGACAGAAACACTGACAGGCCTCCCAGTATTTTGGGTTTGCTGCCCAGGGCCAGTCAAGGACTTTGGGAAACACATGCTTAGAATTATTTATAATGATCAAACTGAAATTGGTGTTTATCTTTCCGTTCACTCACATGAACATCCCCTTTCAGATCAAAGACACAATAAAAGTCATCAAAAATATACACAAGAAAATAAACACAAAAATATAAAATGTATAATGATTGTGTGATTGTGATCAAATAAAAGATAATACACAATTATTATCATAATTACATAATATAAAAATATGATCATACATAATGATATTATTGTGTATTATCAAATAAAAGATAATACACAATAATATCATAATTACATAATTACATAATACAACATAGAAGATGCAGTGGCATAAATGTTGGTGTTAATGAGATAACAAACACGTACGAACACACATTCCTTAATTCCAAACACATCTTTTAGGAAAAAGAAATCAATTTATGCCCCCAAACTATAGGCAGTCAAGCAGCAAATGGGCTGTGGTCTGAAAGTCCTGCCCCCTCAGCTAGAGCTGAGAGCTGTTTTTTACATGTGCTCCTATGAGGAGCAGAGTAGTGCTATCCTAAGCCCTGGTTGCTGGAGCTGTGAAGAACATAATGTGGAAGCATGAAAAAAAAAAAGGAGTATATTTTTCTTTTGCGACTAGCTAAAGAAAGCACGCAGAAGCACACATCTTATTTTCTTTACCCTTATACATCCTCTCACTCCAGCTCCATAAAAGCCACCTTTACGTGTGCAAAAGCTCCCTGCTCCCAAACTGACTTCCATGCCCTTCAACATCTGTTCCCTTGGGATGGAGCATCTCAGTGGGTATCAAGAATAAAGTAGTCAACACTCAGTTAATTCAAATGAAACTGTGTCTAAAAAACATCTAAGAAGACACATGCACACAGATGTTTATTGTGGCACTGTTTACAATAGCAAAGACTTGAAACCAATCCAAATGCCCATCAATGACAGACTGGATAAAGAAAATGTGGCACATATACACCATGGAATACTATGCAGCCATTAAAAGGATTAGTTCATGTCCTTTGCAGGGACATGGATGAAGCTGGAAACCATCATTCTCAGCAAACTGATGCAAGAACAGAAAACCAAACACCGCATGTTCTCACTCATAAGTGGGTATTGAAAAATGAGAACACACGGACATCAGGAGGGGAACATCAGGGCCGGTCAGGGTGGGTAGGGGGCTATGGGAGGGATAGCAGAGGGTGGGGGGATTGGAGAGGGATAACATTAGTAGAAATACCTAATGTAGATGATGGGGGATAGATACAGCAAACCACCACGGCATGTGTATACATATGTAACAAACTTGCACGATCTGCGCATGTACCCCAGAACTTAAAGTATAAAAATAAAAATCTACAACCAGTGGTATGACTTTCGATTGCCCACTAAGGGAGCAGGAATTTGGAGAGTCATTGATTTCCTGAGCTGGATGATGGACATCAGAAAGACACACGGATGAAGGATGCTTTTAAAAAACTCTACAAGGTAGAAGGGAGAATGAAAGAATGCGAAAGCATTTGTGGGGCAGAGGGCAGGGAGGTGCGAAGGTGGGAAAGGCGAATGCAGGCAGGGGTGCTAAAGTGCAGAGAAGACACCTGGAAGGAGAAACTGAGTGCAGGACTCAGATGACCTTTGAACGCCCTCCCTAAACCCAAATGTCTCTAGCTCAAATGCATCTCTCATTGAATTTTGAGAAAGGGCCCTCATTTGAATCAAACTGTCTAGGATCCATTCCTAAAGTAAATCTGAACCGTTTTTTCTTTTTCTTTTTTTAGAGACAGGATCTTACTTATCACCCAGGCTGGAGTGTGTGGTGCAATCAAACCTAACTACAGCCTTGACTTCCTGGGATCAAGCAATCACTCTGCCTCAGCCTCTGGAGTAGCTAGAAATACAGCTATTGACACCATGCCCAGCTGATTTTTTTTTTTTTTTTTTTTTTTTAATTTGTAGAGACAGGGTCTTGCTATGTCATCCAGGCTAGTCTTGAATTTCTGGTCTCAAGCTATCCTCCCATCTTGGCTTCCCAAAGTGTTGGGATTTTGAGGGTGAGCCACAGCATCCAGCCTGTTTTCCCTTCCATAATTGCTTCCTTTTTATTTCTGCACCAACTCACAAGAGCCAATTTTTAAATCTCAGAAAAGCCACGTGTTAAACAAAGCCATCATTAAGAAGTAAATAATATACGTTTAAAATTAAATAAATCCTATTAAAAACAAAGGTTGTAATGCCCCAAACTCATCACTTCTAAATTATTTCCCTGCATTTTACTATTATCTATGCTCTCAAAGTTATTTACATCTACTGCATCTATGTGGTAGAGATTAAACTAGACAAACGGGGTAACACTGCACATCTCTTCCCCACTCTGAATTTCATAACGGCACATTGGCAGCTTGTGTCAGCCACTGTGGGAATATTTACACAATGGATATTGGCAAATATTATGAATAAGCCCTGGAGAACATGTTAATAATACAGATTAAACATAAAGATGTGTTGTGCCTGTAGCCACCATGCTGTATAAATAGCACACACAGAAGAAGCCAAAATATTCATCAGCATTCAAAAACAATCATTCAGTTCAGCAGAGGAGTCACTCACATCACTGGCAAGTGAGTAAAGTTCCGACATAACATCTGCATTGTTTCGCTTTCATCTTACTCATTAATGTAAAAGAAAATATCAAACAATATTCATGTCAAAACTACATTCACCTATTAATAGGTCGGTTGTAAACGAACATAAAGTTTACAAACATCAACAAAAGCCTCTGAGAATCAATGGAACTTTTATTATTTACAAACTGTAGCCCACATTCTATCAGTATAATTTATAATAAGCTTGTATGTTTAGGTTTGTATATGTAATGTCTCATGTATGCATACACACTCACACACAGCTCAGTCTTCCACCTCCATCCCAGTGGGTCGTTACACATTAACCCGCACACACTATATAAGCTTTCTTTCTACTGCTCCTGTGTTTAATGTATTCTCTCTCCTCTTAAGACCTGTTCCCACACCCCAGGCCTTACACAAAACAATGCCTGCTGATATGCCCATCAATAAGCTGCAATAGGTTTTTCTGTCAAATGTCCTCAAAGAATGGAAGGAAATCCTCTGTATTTTAAGCCCTGGTAAAGGCTTTCTTGCCTGGCTTCACAAGCTGACTTAGAGTAGTTGGCAGCTGTATTCACCGCTCACCATCAGGATCACTGTTCTCAACTTTCTTCAGCAGCCGGAAAGAGATAAACACCTTCGAATTAGCCCAAAACTTGACTGAGTTCTATGGGAAACAGAGCCAAGGAGATTTGGAGGTCTCTACTTCTAAAGGTTCATGACATTAACAGTCTTCTTCTAAAAGCCCTCAGCCATTTGAGGTCATTAAAAACATTAAAAAGTACAAGTGCATTCTGCCACACTCGTAATTAACTGGTTAATTACTTCTCATCAGTTTACTTTTAAATTTCACTAGGACATCAAATTTGATTTTGAAATTCCAAAAGAAGCAACAATTCCATTGACTCAACTGGAGGATAAAACCGCTGTCTTAGCAAAAACTTTTTAAAAAGGAAGTCTCTTAATTCTTCTCTGGGCCACCATGAAAACAAGTGTGATTAAAGTGATTGTTATTCTTCAAGCTCAGTGAAGCATAATGGATTCTATAATCTTCACCAGAAGCATACCACCAAATGAGTGTTTTTTTTTAACTTAACAAACCCTCCAAACTCAGGATACCCTGTGACAAAGGATTTCCTGTAATTCTCTGGGAATATGCAATAGAAGAAACTTCTCAGAATTTAAATATCTGAAAATATATAACTTACATAATTACACTTCTTCAAATTCTTAACGTTGGTAGAAATAATTTTTTTAAGTTCTTGATTTTCTTTCTATTCTTCTCAATATTTAAATCACATCTCCCTCAATTGAGGTTTTAATTCTAGAACTTCGGCATTTACTAGTGATTTTTATCCTAATAGACTGAGAACGTTGCAACCTCAATCATTTCTTTAATAAATTCAGTCTTTCAAACAGGAGTCTGATTAGTATACCTCTTTGTCAGATGAACATGTTCTTACAAGAGCTGAACCAGGCAGGCAGTGCTGTCAGTCTTCAGGTGGTTCCTGAGGTCGCCACGGATGACTGACAACCTAAGAAGGCTCACATCTTTAGGAATTTCCTCTCCAAAAAAGAATGCTTCTGAATTTTTCAGTAAACAACCATTGACGAAATGAAATCTTTGTTGGAAATGCCCAGTTGTTAATTAAATACTAGCATCTAATATTTATTTGTACTTAAGTGGGGCATCCCACCAAATGTGAACTTTTTTTTTTTTGAGAGGGAGTCTTGCTTTGTTGCCCACGCTGGAGTGCAGTGGCACAATCTCGGCTCTCTGCAACCTCTGCCTCCTAGGTTCAAGTGATTCTCCTGCCTCAGCCTCCCAAGTAGCTGGGATCACACTCATGTGCCACTATACCAAGTTAATTTTTTTGTATTTTTAGTAGAGACGGGGTTTCGCCCTGTTGGCCAGGTTGCTCTTGAATTTCTGACTTCAGGGGATCTGCCCGCCTCAGCCTCCCAAAGTGTTAGGATTACAGACGTGAGTCTGTGAGTCCATGAGTCACTGCGTCCAGCTAAACATTTTAAATATGGTTTTTTTCTCTAGCGAAGACACCTCAATAGTTGATCAATTACTTCAGTAGCCACCACGAGCCCCAGCTTTGCAAGGCACATGAGTAGCACCGTTCAACAACGCTGGCCAAAGGCATTCTTGCCTCCCTCCCAACTGCCACATCTTGTAATGATACCTTCCTTTTCTCTTCCCAAGTGAGTTGTCTACCAACTAGCTACTCTTTCCTTCTACAACAAAACCATCCTCAATTTTAACTAGATATGTAGCTGCCTATAACTAAGATGGCATGTTTCAGGGCAATAAGATAAGAGAATGTGGTCCCTAACTGCAGAGAGCCACCTATACTAGCCCTGGAGCTATTAAGAACTGTGGGGCAAAAAAAGTGAATTTCTCTTTTCAACCACTGTTTGTTTTTTCCCTCACTTGCAGTTCTAGCTCATAACACCAAGCATACTATGAGCTTGAGATCTGGGGCCAGTCCGTTGAGCACCGATCCCAATACTGCCATTGATTAGCTGAATGTCTTTGGGCAAGTTACCTAATCTTTTGCTTGCCTCAGTTTCCTCATCTCTGAAATGGAAATAACTGCATATATTCAAAGTTATTTTGAGTATGATATTAGTAAACATATGCCAAGCCTCTGGAACATCACCTGGACTAGTAAGTGCTCAGTCAGTGTACGCTCTCATCACCCCTGTACCAGTCAATCCAGCATCTGCTACTTCTTGGTACAACAGAAAACTGCAAGGCAGGAAGCCAATGAGAACCAGAGGTAAAGCTTCCTAACCACCTCCTTCTCTCTCCATTGTCCTCATTGTCCTCATGCCTGGATGCCTGGTCTGCTTATTCCTTGGTAGAATTTCCATTCTACTTTTTTTTTGAGACGAGTCTCGCTCTGTCACCAGGCTGGAGTGCAGTGGCATAATCTCAGCTCACTGCAACTTCCACCTTCCAGGTTCAAGAGATTATTTTGCTTCAGCCTCCCAAGTAGCTGGGACTACAGGCACATGCCACCATACCCAGCTAATTTTTTTATTTTTAGTAGAGACGGGGTTTCACCATGTTGGTCAGGATGGTCTCAATCTCTTGATCCACCCACCTTGGTCTCCCAAAGTGCTGGGATTACAGGCGTGAGCCATGGCAGCCACCCTCATTCTACCTTTTATAGTAGACTCAGCCACTGAAATCCCTCCTCTGTCTGATTCTTCTCACAGGAAATTCTAGCCTATATGATTTTACATCTGTGGTATTTTCTGTGATAGAATTTAAATCAATACATGTTATAAGATTTATACTGGGGAGATTTAGAAAGATGAAGGGGCTGCAATGCAGGAAAATGAGAAAGAAAGCAGGTGCCAGCTTTTGGAGGGATAAAGAAGGCCAAGGGAGAGTTAACAGAGATCTCTGGCTTTGGGGTGGATTTGAGGGGAGGGGCACAGACATAACAGAGAAGGAAACTCAGTGGTGTACATTCCAGTACAAAGTTATCAGAGTTGCTCTAATGCTTTGAATCCCTCTGTGCTATGGAGGGGGTTGGAGCTCTGTTGAGGTTATAGGTTATCCAGAGCTTTATTCATCTCGACTACCAGTTAATCTGCCTCAGACCAAGGTGTGGTCCTGAGAATACAGAGCAACTTCTTCAAACCATGAAGTCACAGAGGCATTTCCAAGCCTCAGATGAATGCCAGAGAAGAAAAACAAACCTTCTATCTAAACTGATTTAGAGAAACAATTTGCCAATGTGTTACTTGTGACCTCAAAATTTTATTAAGGAGTCCAGCGTGCCTGACAACAATTTTACCTGGACATGAATCTAAAGGGTAATTCAGTCATTCATTCGGAAGTTTTTAGGAATACAGCCCTAAGTTTAGAGAGGTGATGCAATCCTCCATACTTAGAGGATAGCACAAAATCTGATTTTCATGTGACTACTTTTCCCTAGTGTTTACTCAGAATATATAAGTGTTTCTTTAAATCTCCTTAATAGCAGTAAAAACTATCCAAACTCTCAGAAGCGTGGTGCACTGACCAGAAGTAAGACTGTAATATTCCAGACAGAGGTAATAAGAACCCGATGAGGCTGAGGCTTGTCTGGAGAACTTGGGAACCACAAAGAGGCCGGTTGGCTGATGCAGAGTAAGTGTCAGGAGAGGGGCAGGGGATGAGATGAGAGAGTGTCAGAGCAAGGGACACACTGGGGAGGGTCTCACAGGCTGCCCCATGGACTTGCATCGGAAATGGGAAACCAGTAGGGTGGACTGAGCTAACCAACATATGAAAGGATTGCTCTGGCTGGTAGGAGGCAAGGTCCAAGCAAGGAGACCAGTTACAAACCTACTGCAATAAACCAGGAAAAGAAGACAGTGGATTGGACCAAGTGGGAGCATTGATCGGAGACCATGAAAAGCTGTAGAAATCTGGATGCTGGAGGGAGAGCCTATGAAGTCATCTATGGATTGGAGCTGAGGTCTGAGAAAGAGATGTGACCAGAGAAGCCCTAAAGGGACCCTGATCTCTGCCTTAAATTCCACTCTCACCTTTGGGTTGAGCCATTAGAAGAAGTCTTCATTAAAACACATTCAGGCCTGGCACAGTGGCTCACTCCTGTAATCTCAGCACTTTGGGAGGCTAAGGCGGGTGGATCACCTGAGATCAGGAGTTTGAGACCAGCCTGGACAACATGGCAAAACCCTGTCTCTAGCAAAAACACAAAAATTAGCTAAGTATGGTGGCACGAACCTGTAGTCCCAGCTACTTGGGAGGCTGAGGCAGGAGAACTGCTTGAAGCTGGGAAGCAGAGGTTGCAGTTAGCTGAGATTGCACCACTGCACTCCAGCCTGGTGATGGACAGAGACTCCATCTCAAAACAAAACAAAACAAAAATCCACATACAAAAAACACCCATTCAATGTCAGGTTCATGCTCTAATTATTAATATATCAATCAACACTGGCTCAGCAGTTCTTCTAAAAGTCTAGGCAAGAGATAAGAGTCTAAAAAGCTGGAAAGGGGACATGAATAAATGAACACGGACTGAGAACTATTCAAGCAGTTACTGCTAACTGACTGGACAAGGCGGGAAAGGGAAGGAAAATGCTTGCTGTGACCACTGAATTGTGGGCTATTAACTAAGAAGTAGAAAAGGAGGTGGAGGGGGGAACAACACCAGGAAGCTGAAAGCAGGTCTGGAAATTGAGATTATGAGTCTAGCTATGGGTGGGTGACTTTGAGTCAATTGTGCAAAAGCCAAATAGATAAATCCCCAACCTTATTTCACAGTCTTTCTCTTGACTAAACACAATAGGGCCTATTTGACCAGAAATGTTAAGTCAGCATATTCTACAAGAAATGTCATTTGATTCTTTTCTTTTCTTTTTTGAGATGGAGTCTCACTCTGTCGCCCAGGCTGGAGTGCAATTGCATGATCTTGACTCACTGCAACCTCCGCCTCCTGGGTTGAGGCGATTTTCTTGCCTTAGCCTACCGAGTAGCTGGGATTATAGGCACCAGTCACCATGCCTGGCTAATGTTTGTATTTTAGAAGAGGCAGAGTTTCACTGTGTTGGCCAGGCTGGTCTCAAACTCTTGACCTCGGGTGATCTGTCCGCCTCCACAAAGTGCTGAGATTACAGGTATGAGCCACCATGCCCAGGCACCATTTGATCATTTTCTCATAGGTACAATAACTAAAACTAGGCCACCAGAATCCATTCCTTTTTAATATGAAGAGGCTCTTTGGAGATCTGTCTCAATAAACTGGATCTACCATCACAGAGCCACTGTTGTACCACTTAACACTCTACAATGTGATTTAGCTATTTTTCGTTTGTTTGTTTGTATGTTTGTTTTGGGTCTTTTTGCCAACAAGAGTGACACATTCTAAGTGTGAAAATTACAAACATAGACTTCTCAGACTTGTTTTTATATTTCTAAGTAAATCAGAAGTAGGGTTTTCATTCAGAATCCACAAAATTAGCACTGAACATCAGATCTGCAAACTCTACTATACAATAGACATAAAGAAGTGGACTGAAATTCAAATCAAACAACTGATTACAGGTCAGTGGTGCGCCAGTTACCATGGTCTCTAGTGGGAACAGAAGGATGAGTACGGCATGATCTATATGCCCACGTGATATCCACCTCACCAAAAGGCGTACGATGCCGTCCCCATACATCAGAAGGTATGTTTGCAGGCTTGGAAAAGGGCTGATATCCTGTTTGGAAATGCCTAACTGCTCAGATGGCTTGAGATATTAGAGACAACGCACCTTTACAATTTATCTGATGGTTGTGCCTGTTTCAGAATAAACATGATCCCTGTTGAGTCTGCAACTTTACAATAAACTAGTAAAAGACAGGAAAGAAACATACATATTACAGAGCCCACATTTATTACAGACCTATAAAACTTTAAACCAATGGAGCTACTGGAGTCCCATTACAGAAAAGCATTCAAACAAAAATACTTTCTAAAGAAACGTTTTTAAAGAGTTAACCCAGAGCTTTGTTGGATTGCTCTAGTGAGTTTCTTTTTTTTTTTTTTGCTTTCCTTTTCCTTCTCTTCCCTTTTTTTCTTCTTCCTCTTTCCTACTTAAAAATTTAGCTACATACTCAGAATTACTATTACTCAATTAATTTGTGATTTTTTTTAAAACTTAGATTTCTTAAAGCTAATTTCAACTAGTAAAAAGAAAAATTATTTTGTTCCAACACCTGCTCTCAAGGAGCTTGTCGTCTAGTGAGGGAAGGTGGATAATGAAATGGTTACCAAAAATACCACGTAGAAAGTACTAGAATAGGCTGGATGCAGTGGCCCATGCCTGTAATCCCAACACTTTGAGAGTCCAAGGCAGTGAATCACTAGAGGTCAGGTGTTCAAGACCAGCCTGGCTAACACGGTGAAACCCCATCTCTACTAAAAATACAAAAAATTAGCTGGGTGTGGTGGCGGGTGCCTATAATCCTGGTTACACAGGAGGCTAAGGCAGGAAAATTGCTTGAACCCAGGAGGCAGAGGTTGCAGTGAGCTGAGATCACACCTCTGCACTCCATTCTGGGCATCAGAGTGACACTGTCTCAAAAAAAAAAAAAAAAAAAAAAAAAGAGAGAGAGAGAGAGAGAAAGAGAAAGGGGAGGGGAGGGAAGGGGAGAGTGCTGGAATAGAGGTGCCCAGGATGCCAGGGAGCTGAAAGGAAGGCATACCTCTTTTGTAGATGCATGTGGGGAGGGGAGCTCACCCAGCATCCCTTCATAGCATCACCCACAGCCATGAGCTGCTCTGGGTACTTTTCTCGGGAAACCAAAGGAGAGAGGATGCTGGAAGTGGGAAACAGAGACTGTGATAGTAGCTACCCTGCTCCAAGCCCCACACATATCTTCTCCTGGAGCCGCCTCGTCTTGGCTGACATGCCAGTTCTGAACCAAGGCATTTTTCACTACCTCCTCTGCTACCATCCTCCCTCTCTGTATCACTGCATGGATTCCCAACAGTTCTACCTGCTTCCAGAACATTCCATGACAGCTCTTTCTCTGCACAGCAGGCAGAGTGGTAACTGGGCATTCATCAGGTTATGTGACTCGCCTGCTTTAAACCCTCTTGTGGTCTTGCATTGCTTTGCCAAAATGTGGCAAAGATCTTTGATGTTATAAAGACCTGCACGACCCAGCCCTGCCTGCTTCTCCCACCTCATCTCCACTTACTGCTCCTCCTCTGCACACACACACTGGCTGCCTTTCTTTTTCTAGAATGCGTGGAGCTTATTTCTCTCCAAGGCCTGCCCTACTTAACTCTCTTCCTCTGTCTAGGATGTTCTTCCCTCGGACCTTCTCAGGATCACTCCTTATGATTTAAGTCTTGGCTGAAGTGTTACTTCCCCAGATAGGCCTTTCTGATGACCTAAGCAAACGCAGTGCCCCACCCGGTTTCCCCGTGTAATTTTCTTTAAAGCATTTGTTATGTAGGGTTTCCGCTTTATTCTAGGTTTGGTCTGTTTTGTTCAACACCGAATCTCCAGAACACAGAAGGGGACATTTGTTGAATAAACTAATTCTAATCTCAATTCCCAAGTGTCATGAACACTGGGTCTCTACTACAGTCAAGCAAAAATGCATTCCCCTTGGCCCCTCTTACCACTGGCTTTTGTAAAAAATAAGCCCTTCTTCTGACACCTAGACTGTTTTTCCCGGTTATTTTCATGTTGGTTTATTATTCCAGCCATCTAATAACAGAACACAATTTAAGTGCGACAACCAGTAAACATAATAAGATGCCCACTATTTATCAAAGGCTTCCTATGTACTAGATGCCATCCATATGTTACACAGTTAAAGCTCATAACATCTTTAATGTATCATCTTATCCCCATTTTAGAAGGCATTTTCAAGTAACTTCTAAATAACACACAGAGACTGCCTAATTTCTACACTATTCCCACATTTCAACTGACTATTGAGACCTTAGATAAACAAACTTATCTTTCCCATGCACACAATTTTTTTTCACAATAATAGCCCAGAAATCAACTTGAACTAGTACTATGATAGGTCAGCAAATAAAGAACACATTAGATTCAGCTGCTGTCTGTATTATGGATAGTGAAGCATCAAGTAATAATTTCTCATTCAAGATATGGTATATAGTTTCTGAACATTTGCCAAGCATATCTTCTGCCTATATTAGTAATCCAAAACCAGGGAGATTTTTAGAATAATTATTGCTAGCTATTATTACTTTCTTCTGTAAGAAGAATAAATACCTGTTCACTCCCTAGTTAGAAATTCCTTCCTTCCTTCCTTCCTTCCTTCCTTCCTTCCTTCCTTCCTTCCTTCCTTCCTTCCTTCCTTCCTTCCTTTTCTTTCTTTTGACAGATTCTCACTCTGTTGCCCAGGCTGAAGTGCAGTGGCATGATCTTGGCTCTCTGCAACCTCCTCCTCCCAGGTTCAAGTGATCCTCCTGCCTCAGCCCCCCAGTAGCTGGGATTACAGGCATGTGCCACCAGGACCAGCTAATTTTTGTATTGTTAGTAGAGATGGGGTTACTCTAAGTTGGCCAGGCTGGTCTCGAACTCTTGACGTCAGGTAATCCAACTGCCTCAGCCTCCCAAAGCGCTAGAATTATAGGTGTGAGCCACTGGGCCCAGCCTTAGAAATGTCTTAAACTATAGTGTTGGACAGTATCACATTTTGATATATGACTGGTCTTCTTTTGTTCCTCAGGGCATTCTGGATTTCAAAAGTCATTGCTATGATGGAACTCAACACTGCTCAGTTCTCAGAACGTCATATGTGCTTCCATTTCAGATAAGTTCTAAGAAGAAACAAAGAAAAATAAGAATGTTTCATCATAAGGATGCTTCTTAGAAGCTACCTGAATTCTAAGTGGCTAAAGGTAATACTTCATTGGGATGAGACACACCTGTGGAGCACAAGGGTTCCATATGCACAAAATCATTATCTTCATATTTCCTTCCTTGCTATTGCAGCTTCAAGGTCAGATATCATTAAGTTTTTCGATGAAATGATATTCCTTTGAGTTGAATCTAAACAATTGTCAAAGGGGGAAATAGCATTTATCTTACATAGACAGTGAAAAAAATGGAAAAAAGCCAAGACCACCAAGATTTTCCTCCATGACTATGCTCCCAAAGCTTCCAAAGACTTCCCAAAGCACTTTCCTCAAGAGACCCAATACTAATCAGCCCATCCACGTGCCCATTTCCTGTCTGCTTCCCAACCAGCTCATTACCCTGACAGCCCCACCCTCGCTATTCCTCATCAAGAAACTCCCTAAAAACTCTCACATATGTTGGGAAATGCTTAGTGTAAGGAAAAGCTTTTCTTTTAAAAAATAAACCTTTAAAAGCTGTGTCTCCTCTAATATCCCCCCACCACCCACTTCATGTTCCCAGATCCTCTGACCTTCGCACATCATCATTCATCTTCAGTTGTTTCCAACTTTAAAAAGTGGAAGACACCTGAATTCTGAAACTGTAAGCTGTTTCAGAACGACCACATCCTCCTTTGATGCAGCTGTAATACTTCAGCACAACATAGATGCTTAAACTAATAGCAGGTTACATGGTTAGAGAGAACACACAGGATCGTATATTTATGCCTCAGATTACAGCTTTTCCTCTCTCTGCCATACATCAGAGAAGTGCAGATGTCAGTGTTTGCGGCCTGTCTGTAATCACATGGCCATGGAAAGCTGAGCTCTGTGATGGCTGGGAATCAGCCTCCCCAGCTCTTCCATGTGGCCTCCCCTCTTCCCCATTCTCCCCTCTGCTGCAACTAGCTTGCTAGCCACAGGTCAGAGATGGCCTTAAATCATCCTGGCTAAGGTTGGACCACAGCTAATATGCATCCCTGGAATGCTTACAAATGACTTCTCCTTTGCTTCTACTTGTTTCCGAAGATTCCAATTTCAGCCAGAGTTGGTGTCTGTTCTAAAGAACTCTTAAAACACGAGGGCCTTTAATCACAGAGAAGTTGGAGGGAAGGGAAGGGGGTAGCTCAGGAAGGAAAACAAAGTCCATGCTTTGCTTCCTTCTTGGCCAAGTGCTGACCAACCCTCCCTGTCAGACAGGGTGCAGGAAGGGCACTTTGTTCTGGCTTCACTAGCAGTTGGGAGAAAATGGGAGGAGCTGAGGAATGCCCCAAAGGAACAGATTCCAGAAGGACCCAATCACCATGTGTGCCAGCATGCCACTGAGTGCTGCTGAGTGATAGGGCTTGGGTGACATGTTGAATTGAAAATTAAAACAGCATGAATGCACACTTTATTACAACCAGAAATAGCCAAGCTTTGTCAAGACTTCCATTGAGTCACCCAGAAACTGAGGACTTAAAGGGAACTTGGATAGGAGGAGAAGAGCTAGAGAGGGACAACAGGCTCCAAGTGAGTGAAGAAAACAGGTCTTGATTAGGATTCAGAGTTTAGAGGGTGGTCAGAGAAAGCAAAGACTTCAGCAGTATTTTACTCTCTAAACAGGGAGGAGGGTGGGGAACTATTGGAAGAGAACCCGCTTGGAGTATGAAAAGCTGGAGGCTTGCCAGAGCTGGGAAGGGGGCTGGATCTAAAAGGAGCCAACTCCATTTCACTGTTCTAAAGGACCTACTGGGTCAGAGGGACGTTCAGCCCTTGGGATAGGGAGGAGAGGAGGAGTATTTATGTTAAATTAAATCTAGATAACAGAAGGAAGTAAAACTGGAGCTAATGCCTTTGTTGCCCTTCAGATGGCATTTATGTGCATGAAGATTTCACACATCTCTGCAGACAGCTGCCAAAAGAAATTATCCGGATGTGAGAGCTGCTCAGCTGCACTCCTACACAAGTTATGTGTAGGTCAATTTCACATAAACAGGATTCCCTGACACACTTCGCCAGTGGAAGTGAAGGTTTCACCAAAGTAAATGTTTTAAATTATTTTTAAAAATACATTAGATCATAAATGCCTTGCAATACTTTTACGTACTATATTATTATTTTTCTCATGTCTAAGTCAACACCCCAGAGCTAAGAAAAAGAGAAAAGAAATTTAGTCACAGTGTGGTTGCAGAATCTTACATGCAACCACAGAGTAACACTCGCTTACTCAATGGATATTTATTGAGCACAAATACGCACTTCACTGATGCTAAGACACATTTTCACAACTTATAGATGCAGCTTACGATGGTGCCAACTTTATTGACGGTATTTTTTTTCTGTCTTTGTGCTACATTTTAAAATTTATATTTCATTAAAAATTGAAATATTTCAAAGGTATATTAGATCTGATGAAACAGGAACTCATCAGTATCATTAAGGTCTCCATTCAAATGTTACCGCCTCTTCCTCCAAGAGGCTTCCTGGACCACCAATCAAAGACAGCCTATCTCTCACTCTGAGTCTCCACCACCATACTGATCACATCTCCATGGAGACCGTCTCTCTTTGTATTGGTCAGGAATTATTACAGGCATAGTAGGTTCTCAATAAATGCTCTGGAATGAATCAAAGTTACCATTTATTGAGCAATTACTACATGTCAGACCCTGAACTAAATGCTTTACAGAGGAAAATCCCATTTATTCCTAGCAATTGAAAGACTTCTTACTCTGTACTTTACACATGGGGAACTTGCAGCAGGTAAATGGGGAAGCAACGAACTAGTGCTCAGCTCAGCCTGACTTCAAAGCCTCTATGTATATGTACTCTGCTACACTGCATATCATATTCGAGACCCTGGAATTGTTTTGTGCTTGATTCTCTAGCTGGTTTAGAGATGTAAAGCAAGATGAATTTATTATTCAAAGAAAAATACAACTGTTTCCCCACCTTTGAAAGGTAATATTTGCCAACAGGGAATCACCACATTCCTCTAGACCTCTAAGTGCTTTCATTTATAAGCACCTGTGCAAACATAGAGATGGAGGTGCTGGTATCTCTGTCCAGTAAATGAGGAAAGGCTCCAGGGAAGAGGCGGATATTTAAACTTTGTGTGGAAGGACCCCACCACTGGTGAGACAGAGAGTGCAGCCCACCCGGGGCTCTGCAAATTATCTTGAATGGCAAGGACATAGGGTATATGTGAAGAGGTACTAGGAGAGGAGCAGGTACAAGGGCCGTGGGTGCTTTGCTTGGGGCTTTGGGCCTCATTTCATAGGAGTCATCAGTGGTCTGTGTCAACATGAGTTTTATCCCAACCCAGCCAAACTTCTCTCCCCCATTCAGCATCTAACTCAAAGCAGAATGTTGACATCTGGCACTGCCGTTTCTACGTCCACTGATTACTGTGTTTAACAGAGACTTCTAGCCCCAGAGCAAAGAGAGAATACAGAAAGGTGACTAGGAAACCAAGTGACAAAGTGATCTTGATTATAAGTCAGTCTATAACAAGTCAATGTAGATAGCACCAATGAAATCTGTCATCTGGGGTCTCTACAAAAATGCTGATGGACACTACAAACCGTAATAGTTCATTTAGAATAGAGCCAGCAAACTATAGCTGCGGGCTACATCCAGTCTGTTTTCGTATGACCTGTGAGCAAAGATTGGTTTTCACATTTTCAAAGGGTTGTTAGGAAATAAACAAATCACATCCCAAATCAAAGAGTCTATGACAGAGACATGTGGAGCCTAAATTGCTACCTGGATTTTTACAGGGAAAGATTTGCCATCCCTGCTCCCCTTCACAACCCAGGACTTTCCATGACCCTTTTCAATGTCTAGTCAGTCACGGGCCATTTAAATTGGTGCTCAATGTGACTAGATCCAGAGAACCAGACCTATTCACCTCTTCAAACATTAGAGCTCATTGAATACCATGATGATTTATGGATTAATAATTCCTCTTATGAGAATACTGAAGTTTTAGCTATTATTAGACTCATGGTCATCTTAACTTTGTTTTTCTTTGATGTTTAAAAAAAATTCCTTGTTACACATAAACGGGGCTTGCTAGCTTTTGGCCAAAGGCTGTAACAGCCAAGGGTTTGCTCTTCCTAATGCTGGTGCTAAGAGGTCTCCACAACACCCTGGTATTTAAAGCTTACCAAAACAACTTTCTTAATTAAAGACCTAGTGAAAACCCTGACTCTCCTTCCATCAGGTTATTACAAGTGGGTGTAGATGGAATTTTTTAAAAACTTAGCCTACCATTAACACTCTTCAAATTGCCTTTCTTCTAGGACCACGTGGGGTACTTTTTGGAGGCGGGGGAGTTGCGGATTTGCGGATCCTTTAGCTTTCCATCAAACTGTAATTCAATCTTTACCAAAGAAGGATGTTTCAATGTGGAAATTTTTACTTGGCTTTTATCTCATCAGAAAAACGGGTTTGTTTTTTTTTTTTTTGTAACCTATGTTTACAGATTGAAAAGATACTCAGACTCAAACATGAAAACTATTCTAGATACATAGTCAACTCCTAATCACTGGAATGGGAGTCACCCAGGCATACCTGAAGCTGTTTTGCAGCATCTAGATTCACTATGGTCTCGGTATTCCACAGCCAACCCGAGCCCCATAGCTAAGTGATTAGCCATATACTTCTATCTTCTTAGCTAAAGCATCTGCCGCTTTTCATCAGCATAGACAATATAAAGCTGAATATGCAGTCATCTCTTAATCACTTGAAAGCTGGCTCTTCTGTCAGTAAATTCTACTTGGCACAGACTGCCCATGGCTCTGAATGACTGAATGGATTGGGGTCAGCTTTTCATTTTATCAAGCAAGATTGATGCAGGCCTGTGATGAAACATTAATATCTGAGATGCCTTGCCACACACAAGCACGAGGTTGCTTGCAGAGTCTTTGTCGGGAAAAAGTTCTAATTCCCATCCCTGCCCAAATACATGCACATTTTGCATTAGAAACTATATTTTTCCTAAGTCAAAAGAGACAAGTGATTATTATTTTTTCTTAAAAACGGAACCATTACACTTAATTAAAAATATGTCTCCATGCAAGCATCATTTCTTAGGCAGTGCAGTTCAGGAGGGGCAGGGAAGAGAGAAGAGAACCTGAGTAAAACCACAGTTCTGCCAGTCAGGAGCTGTGTATAAACTTCCACAGAATCACACATGCTTGGTTTCTCAATAGCAAGCATCTTCAAAGCATACCACAGGTGCCAGACATGAATACAAATCATTTCATTTAATCCTTGCGACAAGGGCAGAGAAGAAAGGAGGAAAGGTATGAAAATGAGGACAGGTGAGAAAACCGAGAGAGAGACACCAACTACGACTTTTACTTTTCCTGGTTATGAAATAATCTACATCTAAATAATTTCCTTAAAGAAGTCAAAGTCTCAGAGCTACAGAGACACAGAGGTGAGCGTCACGGAGGTGGACTGATTCTAGATCACTGGATCTTAACCAGACTTCTTAAATCTTTAAGATGCAGGGCTGGACTAGTTATCCAAGAGCCCTTCTGGCTTCAATATTCCAGGGACCTAATCATGCTGCAGGAGGATTAAAAGACAACAACCGTTTGAAACACCAGTGATGGAAGGAGCGGAGAGGAAAAGAAACCTGCAAAAAAGTGAATGGTCGCCACTAAGAGTCAGAGTAAAGCTCCAGGAACTGCTTTTGGTTGACGAAGGGCTCAAGAGATTTAGTGCTGCTCAAGCACTTCCCACATTTATGGGACAGACTATGAACCATTCAATCTTGATTTAATCACCAAAAAATCATATCCACCATGGGGGAATACAGCATAGGACTGGTTATTCTTGGTTTTGAAAAATTATGTTCTTACTTCCTATTGATTTGTTTTAAAAATGATCATTTAACTTCTTTGAACTATAGCTTGAATCCCCCAGTGAAATAGCTAAGCCTGTATTTGGTGACAGTCACCTATATTAAAGGCACTGAAGGAAGCTGGTGTCCCTAATTCAGGATGCCCATTTAGGGTAGAGGAAGCAGGAAAATATCACCAAGGACAAGCAGAATCTGGGCAGTTATTCGGCATCTGATCACCAGATAACTGTTTCTCACTTTGCTCTGCCCTTTAGCAGAGGACTTGGGGGCTGCCATACACGGATAGGGAAGGTCATGCAGCCATTGCTGTTGACTGTTGATTGCTACAGATGACAGGATGAAGCCAGGTAGGTGGGAGAACTGCGAAGAAAAGTTTCTTTAGTCAGGTGGTTTAGTGGCTTAGACTTGGGACCTCAAATGAGACAAAAAGTCAAGTCAGGAATTGGGAAGCCAGACTCAAAATGTTAAAGAGTCAAACATCAACCCAGCACTTTTCTCTCTGTCTTAAATATTTGTAGACCAAATTACAGGGAGTAGGGGATAGGGAGGGAGATAAAGAGCGAACAGGAGGCCGAAGAAGCTATCTGGTTTGTGTGCACTGCTTTATAAGAGTGGCAGGCAAGACGACCAGAAGCGAGTATCTTGCCCAGACTCCCACAGGGCAAAGCTAAAAGTTCGAACAGTTTTATGATTTCCTGAAATGATGAACTTGGAAATCTTTTTACTGGAATTTAATCAAAATCCAAAATCTCGACATATTTTAGAAGTATGCCAACTACAGAATCTGAGAAGCCAGAGATGCCTGTTTTTAACACCTGTATCGCATTACAGGACCTATCTAGGCCCAGAATTCTGTTAGATGTCAAATTGGACCTAGAGTTAACATTCTAGTCATTTCCCTGGTCTAAATACAAAACACAAGATAGTTCTGTATCCAGTGTCCAATGTGTTCAAACCCCTAAACCAACTCTCTCGAGTTGGTCCTCGCAGGGTGATGCCTGCCCCAAACACCCACACCCGGTGATTTCGAAAATACATGCAGTAGCCTCGGCCACCTGCGGGTGGTACAAAGGGCGCCTTGCGGACCAAAGCTGGAGGAAACGCCGGCTTACAAACCCCGCTCCGCCAGCGCATTCAAGTCGAGGATCTATATAGCTCATTGTTTCCGAGGGGCGCAATGAATTGCCCGGCTGAGCGCCCTTCTCCCAGTTACAGCGTCCCGAAGCTTCCGGCTTCGGAACGGGGCTCAGCGAGGACACAAAAGGGGGCGGGCTCGGGCATCACCGCGAGTCCCCGCGGTCCTCCGAGGCCAGAACGCTCGGCAGATTCGCGGCCGCCCAGGTGTTACCGTTTACCCCTTGACGGAGGAGCCACAGACTTTCGACTCCCCACCCCCAAAAAGCGCGTCTGCAGAGCGGGGGCGCCCCCAAGCCCTGCGCGCCGCAGCTGCCCAGCCGCCGCCTCCACCGCGCGTCCCCGGGTTCTGGGGCTCCGGGCTCCCCGAGTTCTGGGGAGCTGACCCGGCTAACTGGCTGTGGGGTCCCGTTCTGGGGCTGTCCTGCTGAGCCGGGGGTGGAGGAGCAGTGGCAATAACTCCCGGGTGCTTGCAGAAACTCCCCTGCGCGCTAAGGTTGCAGCCGCTGTAGCTGCGGCGAAGGGTGGGAGCGCCGGGAACTTGCGGGCGCGGAGCCCCTAGCGGGGAGGCGGGAGGCAGCAACCCCAACCTGACCCCGACCCCCGAGGCGCAGCTTCCCCCAGCGCCCTCCGTGCCCACCGCGCGACGTCCCTAGCACCCTCGGTCCCCACAGCGGAGGGGAGCGCAGGGTCCGGAGGGGCCTGGGCACCACGCTCCGTTCGGCCCCACCGGCGAATGTGGGGCTCTGGCCAGAGGTCCAGGTTCCCCTGTCCCATCCCTGGAAAAGTCCCCAGGGCGTCCAGGCCGGATCGGCCCTTACCAGGGAAGGGGCGGCTCCGCGCGCCCTCGCGGCTCTCGCAGGTCGGGCGGGGAAGCTGCGGGCTGCGCTGCGCCGGCTAGGGCTGCCGGAGCGCCCTGCAGCCGCCGTCGGGCTCGGACTCCGACTTCCTCTTCCTCGGGCTCGGCCCAGCAGCTCCGCCGCGCCCGGCCCGCCCCTCCCCGCGCCCCGACGCCGGCTCCCGTGGCCCGAGCAGCGGATCGCTGGTCCCGCCTCCCCTCTGCCCTGAGGGCGAAAAAGGTGGAGAGGAGGGGGGCGAAGAGAAAGAGAGATTAGGCACTTGGCCTTGTCTCTGGAGCCTTGCCAAAGAGAACAGTCAAATTACAGCCTCGGGGGGAATAAAGTTAAAAAAATAAATTCTGCTACTGTTTTCGCAGACACATCACTTTTCTTCATTTTCCGGGATCTTCAGTTTTAGCTTTCCTTTGGACGTAATGATTTAAAATAATACCAAAAATCATGGTTTTAAGTCAACATTCTAGTATTCCATAGGAGCTTTGCGGGTAATCACATGTTAAAAGAGGGGGAAGTCCGGTGTTCTTCAGGAGTCATTACCCTACTCACCTCGGTTAAAACACCAAATGACCTTTGCCTACAGAAAGTAAAAGTGGTAAAGAATAACCCTGGTGACAGTCAGAGAGATGTTTAAAGGCACCGGCTCTGCAGTAAAGTTATGACTCCAATCAAAGGTGTGCGCAGCGAGAGTTAAAGGAATGTGAAGTCATTTCTTAACACTGATCTCCCGCCAAAGTCGGACGTATCAGGTTCGCCTGTGGACCCCTTTCGGTTTGGTGGAGGATATGATGGCACTCTTAGTTTAGTTGTTTACAGATCCTCAGCCTTACAACTTGCTAGCTGTGTGGCCTTGAGAGAATGCCTTAACCTCTCTGTGTCTGTTTCCTCAACTGTAAAATAGAGATGATGATGATGATAGTGCCTACCTCATAGACTTGCTGTATGTGATTTAAATAAGAGAATCTGCATGAAGGGCTTAGGAGACTGCTTGGCGCATGCTCTAAAAACTGAATAAATGCTAGTTTTTCTTACGGATTTTTCTTTTTTTTCTGCTTTTATGCATATGAATGATTATGGAAATTATAATAAAGACTGAGAACGAAACAAGGTTTGTGCAGTCAGGCCACACAGCATCCCAGTTCTCTACCATGTGGAGTTTATGTTCTGTTTTATAATTTATTTGAGTCTTCACAACTGACTTGTATTACCTAAAGCTATGTAACTGGGTTTGCTTAGAATACATTTACCACGGTAGATTTGCAATGGGACTGAAACAGACATTTGCCATCTTCAAAGCATCGTTTCAGCTGGCCTTGCAATAACCTTGTGAGGTTGACAGGACAGGTGCTAGTTGCTTTTCACAGTCAGGAAACTGAACTTAATTAAGAACCTGCCCAGTTTCTGGAGCTCACACAAAACCATGCCTGTTACCACATCTCTCTATGATGTGATTTGTGTTAGAAGTGTGCAGCATGTTTGTGAAATAGTGCCACATTAACGGTTTCCATCAACCCTTTGAGTCGGTGCCAGCCTTTCCTTCACACTCAAAGCACCTAGGATTCAAAGAAGCTCATTGATGAGTGTGTTTGCTGCTGAGGGATAGGGGTTTCTAACAAATTGGAAAGGAAGGGAGAATTGAGGATTCCTGTTCTCTGCTGTCTCCTTCTTGACCCCCTAGTCAGACATTTCTTTGATTGATTGATTGATTGATTAAGGCAGAATCCTGCTCTGTTGCCCAGGCTGGAGTGCAGTAGCACCAATCATAGCTCACTGTAGCCTGGAAATGCTGGGCTCAAGGAATCCTCTGGCCTCAGCCTCCTGGGTTGCTGGGACTGCAGGTATGGATCACCACACCTAGCTTACTTTCTGATTTTTTTGTAGAGACGGGGTCTTGCTAGGTTACCCAGACTGCTCTCAATCTTATGGCCTCAAGCAATCCTCCAGCCTCTGCCTCCCAAAACACTGAGATGACAGGACTGAGCCACTATGCCTGGCCTCAGTCATTTATTTCTTAGCACAAATGCTTTGAATGGCACAGTCGATGAAGCACTGTGATCTGATGAAAAGGCTGGTCCGGCTGCAGATACTGCTGCTCAAGAGCACTCACCCTTCGGCAGATAACTCTTCTGAATTTGGTTCTGTGCATATGGGATGGTTCAGCTCAGTTTATTAATGAGGTGGGAGGTAGAGAGTAAAAATGAGAACAAGAAATTTCTTTTGTTGAGACTGTATGCCAAGTACAGCACTAAGCACCTAACTCCCATGACCACTCCTGATTTCCAAGTAAGTGAACTCTGCCCTTTAGATTTTTAGAATTTGAGCTCCTTGAAATCACCAGGCCTGACATACTGTGGGTCTAGTTTGTGTGCCTGGCACTCAGTTCAGCTCCTAACACACAATAGCTATACAATAATCAGTATATGGGTGGATGGATGGATAGATAAATGGATGGATGAATGGATGGATGGGTGAAGAAACAACATAAGAGTTGTGAAGATGCTGTAGCATTCCTTGTTGGTAATAGTCTACTCTCTCACTAAGGAAAAGGACCCAATGGAATGGTTTTCTAATGGTGCAACCAGTATCGGGAAAATCCTTTTGGCGAGAGGCCTTTCTAATACTGCTCTGCCAGTCAACGTCAAACAAAGGGAACAAAATCCAGTTCAAGTATTTCTCAAAGAGGGACTTTAATACAGGAAATTGGCTCTACAAGTGGTGGAAGAATCAAGAATCCAAAAAGAGACAGTGAGACAGTCCCGAAATTAACAACAGCAGAAAACCACTACCACTCCTAGACAGAGGAATTCAGAAGAGAGCCTGAAGAGGTTTCCCCCACCCATCCCCATAACCCTGTGATTCTGAGTAGGAACAGGACAACAAGAGTCTGAGGGCAACCGGCCCAGGCTTAGCCCATCCTCCAATTATACCTTCTCCCTCTCAAGTAAAAGTGGGTCTATCAATTAGGTTTCTGTAGACGAGAAGTTTTTGTTCTTTAAGATGATTGAACGTTAAGATGGGTTGATAGGTGCAACAAACCACCATGGCACACGCTTACCTATGTAACAAACCTATACAACCTGCACATGTATCCAGGAACTTCCAAAAAAAGATTATTAAATGCCTCGTATGACATCTAATTTCCTCCCCATACAGATTCAGTAAAGTAGATACTATAAGCCCGAAATTGTGCAAAAGGTCACAGCTGTCCAGGAAAGTTCGGCGACTTGCTCAAGGCCACACAGCTATGCAAGGCAGAGCAGAATGCAAACAGAGAGCTCTGTCTTCCAGTTCTTATGCTCTTCCCACCAACTCCACTGTTTCTCCTGAAAGGCAACATGACTGCATGGTTTTGTGCAGTATCACATTTCAGGGTCACCAATCCACCCACTTATGGGAGGTAATGTTTGTAGAGCTTACAGAGTTAAAAGGCTCTATCATACCCTGCCTTAATTTTATGACCTATAGTGATAACTTTTATGACGCAAATAGTGACTATACTGAATTTATTATTACACAAGATCAGAAATATGTTCTCTGGATTATAGGAGAACCTCAGGAAAAAAAACAACAACAGCAGCAGCACTTATCCCTTTTTGGCAGGGAGTGGGGAGGCTATTTCAATTTCAAATTTGGATGTGTGAGGCTTAAAAAATACTCTCTAGGATGTCCTGACCTTATTAGGGAGATTAGGGTAAGAGAAGGGACTCATGTAGGAAAAAGTCTCATGAAGGGAAAATGAAAGACCAAGAGCATAAGTAAGTGCATATAGGATGACACATGTCTTCAGATTCTCTGGAGCCAGTAGTGGCTGTCAAAATCTACGTTGGTGCTGCTGTTTCTCTCAATCCTCTAATTAGCTAGAAGATTTAAAAATCGAGAAGCTGTACTAAGCCCAAAGTGAAAGATACAATAAGAACTGTTCATAATTATTAGTGTCTAGTTGAGTTGGGTCTAAAAGTAGGTAGAAGAATTTGAGGCCTTCTGGAAATCCTGACACTTCAGAATATCCCCATTGCTTGCTTAAACAAGACTTCCTACAATCTCCATCCCTAGTGACCTAGAAGGTTAAGGCCTCATCTGCAGGAGGCAAGTGCAAATTCATTATCCATCAAAGATAATATAGTGAAGGATTATCTTATGCATTATCAGACTGGCATAGTAAGTGCATCAGATCTTCTTAAAAAGCACAGCTCCCCCATGACAAAGGAGGCCCTGGCATAGGAGGAAGACACAGGTCAACCAGGGCAAGAAAAGTCAAAGGGACCAAGAAATGGAAAAAGGAAATGTGGACAGATAAACAAATGTGTGAAAATCAGTGTAAAAAGCTTATGGTCAACGTCATCATTTTGCCTATTATTCTAACTGTCGATGTTACCTTAATGTTGACCAATATAGTAAAGTAAGATGTATGTACCTGCTTTACACATATTGATATTTGCAAAAATAAAAATTCTAGAACTTGAACCTTTTAAACTGGGGGACAATACACCCTAGAGACAAACTAAATCCATTATTAGGCAGATAGCCTGGACATCTTGGCAACAGAGCATATCCTTAATTGTATTCTCCTAAGATATAAAGCAACACGGGCCAGATTATACTTCTGCTTAAAAATTAACTTTATTTTCAGGTTGATAATACAGTACACCTTTGGATGCTTTAGTGTGTGTTTTAGTGTATTTTTCTGAGCCATTTTCTCTATGTTGGATGTGCTGGGAGGAAGAGCCACTTCCAACTTTATTTCTCAAAAACATTATGTTTAGAAGTTCTCCCCAGAAATTTTACTACACCCCTTAGAATCATTGGGAAGTGTGTGTGTGTGTGTGTGTGTGTGTGTGTGTGGTGGGAGTGGTGAGGAGGGTCCTGATTTCACTGTGGAAGGGGGAGTCTACTGGTATTTCGTGGTAGAGTATGAGGGTTACTAAATTTTCTGCAATGCACTTGTTCTGCAATCTTGCACAACAAGGAGTTGTCCCATCCTAAATACCGGTAGCATTTCCTTAAGTGCACACTGTGAGTAGTGTATTTAGGTGGGGTATCTCAAATTTAAACTCTTTCAGAGCTAGGCCAGTAAAATAATATTTTAGCAGTTCTGAGTCGTCTGGATGTGGTACGCAACTGAAGGCATATGAATTCAAATTTTCTTAAGCACTGTTTTGGCCAAATAAAAGTATTCCCCAAACTAGATTCTTCTTGTGGGTTTCCAGCTTGTTCCCCTTTCACACCCAATTGCTTTCAGATACCTTTTCAGACAAAAATGAAAGAAGGAATCACTACACCCTGCACTTTCTCCTTCCCCTCCTTTCATAGTCCGCTGTGTGAGTAAAGATTGATAGGAAATACTTTTCCCTTCCCTTAAAATTCAATGTAATATTTGCTAGAATTAAAGGAATAAGATAGCCAGGAGGTAAAAAGGACTATTTTGCCCATGAAAGATTAAATTAATTCTTAAAAATATTAGGCAATAAACTGATGGCAGAAGCCTCAAGCATGATCCTTCATTCTTCTGTATCTCTTCTCTTTTCCAGTATTAATGATGTAAAGCAAATATGGTTGGCCTTCTGCAGCCATGGGTTTCACATCCATGGATTCAACCAAGACTGGAGAGAAAATATTAGAAAAAAAATAGTTGAGTCTGTACTGAATATGTACAATTTTTCTTGTCATTATTCCCTAAACGATACAGTGTAATCACTATTTATTTATTTATTAATTTATGGAGACAGGGAGTGCAGTGGCATGATCACGGCTCACTGCAACCTCCACTTCCAGGGCCCCTGTGATGCTCCAACCTCAGCCTCTTGAGTAGCTGGGACTAAGGTGCACACCAACACACCTGGCTAATTTTTTGTATTTATTTATTTATTTATTTATTTTTGTAGAGACCATTTTCGCCATGTTGCCCAGGCTGGTTTTGAACTCCTGGCCTCAAGCAATCCCCCCACCTTGGTTTCCCAAAGTACTGGGATTACAGGCATGAGCCACCATGGGTGGCCTGTTATTACAAGTATTCACATAGCATTTACATTGTATTAGGTATTATGACTAATCTGAGATGATTTCAAGTATACACAAGATGTGTGTAGTATATGCAAATGCTTTGCCATTTTATATTAGGAGCTGGAGGATTTTTGTATCCTGTTTGGGAAGGGGTTCTTTGGGGAACCAATTCCCCACCGATACGGAGGGACACATATATTCACAAGTGAGTACACACAATGATTGTTACTGGTTTTTGAATACCTACCATCTCCCAACTCTACGTTACATGCTCTGCATGCATTATCTCACTGAATCTTAACAAGTAGATGTTTTCTCTCCATTTTATAAATGAGGCTACTAAGGGTTAGACAGTTTAGGTAATGTGGCCAAGGTAAGATTTTGTAATTGGTAAGGGGCAAAGCAGGCATTTGGAACCAGCTCTGTGACCCTAAACCTGTCCCCTCAAGTACCATGTGCCATTGAGGTTTCTCAGCACACAGTGAGAAACTGTGAACCAGCCGTCTTCATCTCTCTCGGTCACCTTCTTCTCCAATTGCATGCCCACCTGAGTTCTTCTGAACGATCGTTTATGGGAAAATGCACACGTGCTCTGGTAAGACACTCCAAACAATAATCCAGAGTCTTCTAGCCTCAATGCTAAAGTCCAATAACCTTGCCAATGGGAAGTTTTCTCTTAAATCATTTGTGGCAAAGTCGGCCCTGACTTTGTCAATAATTTGTCAATAAAGCCACACCTGCGATGATTTCAGACTATTTGTAGTTTAAAAAAAATCTTATTTAGTTGAATCTCCACTCACTTAAATGCAGAAATATTAAGGCATTTGATTTTAGGATATTGGCCCAGACTCCTGCAGGATTCTTGCATAACATGTGGTATATGCATTGTATGACCTTTCTACAAAAAACCCCTTCAAAAAACCCATAAGATCTTAAATTAGGGATTAGGAATCTGAAATTTGAAAGAGCCCATGCTATACTGAACGGATCCCATCAAAACTATGTTTTCTGAATGGTAAGAAGCAATGCTGTGTTGCTGCTGGCTTGTACTAGTTTTTAAGAGCTGGTTGTTAACATTTTAGAACTTTTGTAACTCACTGACATCACATTGGTGGTTTGAAATCAGCCATGGTGGGGATATTTACACCACAGAAATTGGCAAACACTCCAAATCAGGAACTCATCTCCAGCTCCTGTACATCCACCCCCGTTGCTTATTAAAAATGTCATATTGTGAGCTCTTCCTATTTGCCTTTCCCAGCAAGTTGGAAGGGCCAGATCTCCAGCTGATTGGTGCTAAGGGAGAGTCTATAGCAGAGAGCAATTGTCAGCTTGACTAGCAAATCACTTTATAGACGTTTATCTTTTTGTCCTGAGGGTAATTGCGTGAGTGCCAGAACAGAATCGTTTGGTGCATTTAAGCTTATCAGGAAACTAAGGCTTAAAGAGTTTAGGTAATGTGGCCAAAGTCTGATAATTAGTAAAGAGCAGTGTAGGCATTTGGATGGAATAAGGAGCTATTGATTTAAGTTATGTGTTGTAGATTCATCAGTAAAAGTAGGACCTGTGGCACGGCCTTAGACTCTTCATCCAAGTCCTCCCCTCAGAATTGAAAGTTGCAAAAAAGTTATTGCTGCCATGATGGGCCTGATCCCTGTTTTACAAGTGTTGTGAGAAAGACTGAGACAGGAATTTCCACTCCTTCTCCTTTAAAGGAAGACATGAAAAATAATAAGATTAAAGTTCTACTGTGCACAGATGGTTCACCAAAGGACACTGGGACCACAGGCACTGGGGAATGTTGGGCAGAGGCAGAGAAAAGGACCAGTGAATGGTGCCACCTTCAGTGGTGCAACCACAGGGATCTGGGGCTCCCAGCCTCCTCACGCAACCCTGGTAAGACGTGTGGACTTTGTCAGCTGAAGTGCAGGGGCTGAAGGAAGAGTGCAGGGCTGGCTCGATGAGTGCAGGAACAATCGCAAACTGGAGGGAACAAGAGTTTTAGCCACAGAAACCCTCCCCTGGCATGTGACTATGATGAAGTTTTGTGTGTTCTCCTTTCTTCTCTGCATCTTCACACTTAGCTCTTCTACCTGTGAGGAAAGAAAGTTTACACTCAGGATGGGATCGAAAGCAGTAAAGTGAGGACTGACTCATTAGTGAGAACAAAGCAATCGGGGGAAAGGAAAAAAGCCCCACGATTATCCTCATTCATTAATGCCGAATAAAGATCTGTGAGACTGCAAATTGGCAGTGTTCTTTCAGACACGACAGCATCTTAGAAATCACTGAGGGCCATTGCTAAGGTATCTATAGCAACTCTTCAGGAGCTGCTGGCAAATTTGGAGCCTTGCGATGGTCAGCAGAACACTCTTTCTTTTCCATTTCCATTTTAAATGGTGGCAGGCTATGTTTCACAAAAAATAAAAAATGCCTTATTTCAAGAAAAATTTCCAAAAGGAAAGGTTCCAATGAAGCCAGGGTTTAAAGGCCATTCCCCCATCAACTGCAAAAGGTTGTCTAAGTTGTTTGGAATTGGACATGAAATGACATAGACCCAGGTCATCACATCACATGTTTAACAAGATAAAACATGAACTTTGAAGTACACTTTCATGTCGTTCAACCCCATAAGAAAAATGCTAACTTAAAAAAGAAGAAATCTCATAAAATTCTCAAAAATAAAAAAGAAAACTCATTTGGGATGGAGAAACATTGATATTTGAAAGTCTGAAGACCTGAACCTTAGGCAGAGTTTATTATAATAACGAAGGAAGTGGCTATCAGCAGGATCATAAACTCAGTCCTGGAAAAACAGTGTGACAATATTGGGGAGCAGAGGTGAAATAGCAGGGAATGGAGAAAATTCCTCAGAGAATTGAATTTCTAACTCTGTCTCTGGAGGTCCCTGAAGCAAGAACTGAGGGTGACATCATTATGATCTCAACATAGTTTCTTCAAGTTAGCATGATCAAACTTTCTGACTTGTTGAATGTTATGGGGAAATGAGTTTTTGTCCTATGTGCCAATTTATGATAAAATACCTTCAACTCATTGTTTTCTCCAATTTCGTTGTTACTAAACTCAGGGAAATTTTATTCGTTGCCTTTAGCACCCAGACTCTATTAAAATATTTGGGATAAACTTAGAAGTTATTAAGAATAAATGAAATATGTGCAATAGATACGAATTCCTCAGTGTTTGCTCAGTGAACACAACCTAAATATTCAGAACCATGTTTTGCATCAAAGACTGATGAGATCACCGTCTTCACCTGGGTGTGTCACTGTCTTCAGAACAGAAATAAAATCCACTTCCTCCTCACAGTCACATTTGCATATGTATTCCTGTCTCTGTACAGGTCTATCCTTCTAGCTTCCTTTTTAATTTTTAAATTTCTAAGTCCCCTTCCCTCCAAAAAACTCAACTTTATCAAAACTTAATGTTATCAAAATCCTTGTTCCTATTACCGTTTTCCTTCCAGTCTAATTCGGCAAAACCTGATTATGTAATATCAATAACATTACATATGAATTCCAAGATGCTCCACGTTACTTTGGAATTCTGAATACAATAAATTAAATCAGAGCCAAATAAATGTCATGTTTTTTCCCTATCTTTTCAAAAGTCATTGTTATAAAAATTGGCGCCTTCACTTGCGTTATTCCCCTTCAACTTATTCACCATGGTTGAACGAATGACTTATGTATAGATAAAAACCGCCTAGCAAATATCTAGACAGAAATATGAGAGAAGATCGAAGCCCCACAAATCACAGGAACTCAACAGCCTGTGTAGGTTGGAGTCCTTTGTAATGTGATTAACTTCAGACACACTCAGTATACTGGTTTCAAAGTAACTTTTTCTGTATATACAGAAGGACTTCAACCAGGAAGAACCCAACTTCAAGGTCACTTTCCAGCAACCAAATACCTTCCTGAGAGTTGACTCCCATACTCCCAGTAAGATGTTTTGAGCTTCTGTTTTTTTTTAGGAAATATATCCTTCCTACTTTCAGGAACAGAAAGGACCTTTTAAACCTATCATCAAATTTAAAAAGAAAAAATATAAAAGAAGAAGATAGCCCGGGTGTGGTGGCTCACGCCTGCAACCCCAGCACTTCGGGAGGCCGAGACGGGTGAATGACCTGAGGTCAGGAGTTCAAGACCACCCTGGCCAACCACCTCTCTACTAAAAATACAAAACTAAGCTGGGCGTGATGGAGGGCGTCTGTAATTCCACAAACTTGGGAGGCTGAGGCAGGAGAATCGCTTGAACCCGGGAGGCAGAGGTTGCAGTGAGCTAAGATCACACCACTGTACTCCAGCCCGGGCAACAGAGCAAGACTCTGTCTCAAATAAATAAATAAATTTTAAAAAGAAGACAGCCTTGATAGGGACTAATGAAACAAACAAACATTTCCTGTAATCTTACAATGAAAAAAAAAGATGAAGTGATCATATACCTTCTACAGGTGCTACTGTCCATTTCCTTCCTTCCTATCTATCTACTCCAGCTTTATAGTTCAAGTCCTCATCACTTAAGTCTCTGCCTGGGATATGTCCACTTTCAGGCTCTCATGCATTCTACACAGTGCTGCTACCAGCCTGCTCTCAGTGGGATACTGTTTGCATAGCTAACAGTACACAAAGGACCCCTAAACGGCTAAAAGGACATCCAAGCTGTATGGCCAGAGAGAATTTCGTGATTGTGATCTGGAAAGTAAGCAAAGAATCAAAGACTTATGGGTAGTGGGGAGACTGGCAACCCGCATGTCCTCCCTCCAGGTAACTCCTGGCCCATACTCTCCAGAGCCCTGATGTATATAACCCTTCCCACTGCTGTGCTGCTGTCCAGAGAGGAGGCTGTTCCCAGGCAGTCACATGGAACTGGAGCAGGTGGATTTGCAGGGTGCACACTGGAGGAAAACACATCTAATTAAATGTCAGCCTTGTCCAGACTTGCTCAGGGGCTAAGTGGAAACAGTGTAGCTAGAGTTCAGGGTTGTAGTTGAGGAAGACTCTTTACTTACACACTCAATTTTGAGAAATTGGAAGCTTGACTGGGAATTGCTTCTCTTAAGTTTTTCTTGTTTTATCTCCAATGCAAGGAAAGAATTAATCCATTGTGGGTTAGCATGGAATGTAGATCAGTTAGATATTTAGAAGAATCACCAAGACACCCTAAGTTAGAAAAATGAAAGAAGAAGAATTTGATAGGCCTGGGACAAAAGCATTTCCCTTAAAAAAAAGTGATGGATATAAATCCTTACAATACCAGTTAGTCTTATCTGTTTCACAAATTTCTAAGTAAGAATGGCTTAACATTTATTGAAATGTCTGCATACTATTTGAAGTTTTATATATATATATAGTTTCATTTATTGCTTTAAAAATTATGTGTATGTCATCCCATAAGGTGGAAACATTAATTTTCAATTAATTTCTTATTAGTTGACATCACAAAACTGTGTGCTCAAACAGTCTCAGAATAATTAAAGAAAAACACTGGAGTCCAGGCGCAGTGGCTCACGCCTGGAATCCCGGCACTTTGGGAGGTGAAGGTGGGTGGATCATAAGGTCAGGAGTTCAGACCAGCCTGGCCAGCATGGTGAAACCCCATCTTTATGAAAAAAATACAAAAAATTAGCCAGGCATGGTGTGTGCACCTGTAATCCCAGCTACTCGGGAGGCTGAGGCAGGAGAATTGCTTGAACCTGGGAGCCAGAGGCTGCAGTGAGTTGAGATCCAGCCTGGGTGACAGAGCAAGACTCCATCTCAACAACAACAAAAGAACAACCAAAACAACAAAAAAGGAGATACTGGAATCAGTGCACCTCACTCTCAACTTGATGGAGTGTGCAGAAAAGGTAAGGAACATCTGGCCTTGCACGGAAGAAGCCAAGTGTACCCCATGTATATAAACATCAGCCATCCCTTGAACACACTTCATTGATTCCCTAGTGCACAATTTCAAACTCCTTATCCTGACTCAGACCTGTTACTCTAGCCCCTCTCTGACCACCTTGGCTTCCATCATCATCATCATCATCATCATCATCATCATCACTATCATTTTTATCCACCCAAACCTTTCAGTTAGCCAAATCTACCAATAAGTAGTATTCCTCAAGCATACTACGTGAATTTCTGTGTTTGTGGCAGGAATGTGCCTTCCTGTGTTCTTTGAGATAGATCCTTCCTCCAAGGAGAAATTTCAGCACCACCTCCTATGTTAGGTGTACCCCAAACATTCCTGGGATATGTTCCTCCTCAGAATGTCTAAAACCACACATTGTCTGTCTGTCTTCTTCTGCCCCGACTCCAACAAGAACCAAAATACTTTACAGGGTGTGCACTCAAAGTGTGATTATTGGTATAGATAGAATAGGGTCAGTAAGATATGTTGAATTTCGTGATGGTCAAACCTGTGTCAACTTTGTTTTTAAATGTCAACAAACAAAATTAATATAATTGAAGGTAGGTATTCGTATAAGAACATGATTCATTGGCGGATTCTTTAAAGTTACAGCCTCTCTGCTACAGTATTTCTTAATAGACTGCTAAGTACTTGGCAGAAATGTAGGGAATAAATGAGCTAAAACTAGCTTAAAGGGAACTTAGTGCATTACTTACGTCCCTCCTCCATAGGAGAGGGCATGCTCTATGTTGCCGTTTCACTTTCTAGAATCTGACTCTATTTGGCTGAGTTCAATGAATGAGATGATGCTGTCAATCTGAGGTTTACTATGTCTCAAGTGCAAAACCAGCAAATCTCAGACTGACAAAATTTTTCAGAACTGGAAAGGAATTCAGACTGCCTAGTGCAACCAACCTGTCTTTATTCTTTCTTTCCTTCCTTCCTTCTTTCCCTTTTTATTGCTTTCTCTCTCTTCTTTCTTTCTCCTCCCTCCCTTCCTTCCTCCTTCCCTCCCTTCCTCCCTCCCTCTCTCCTTCCTTCCTTTCTTCCTTCTTTCCTTTCTTTCTACTTTCTGGATGGAGTTTCACTTCTGTTGCCCTGGCTGGAGTGCAGTGGCATGATCTCAGCTCACTGCAACCTCTGTCTCCCGGGTTCAAGCGATTCTCCTGCCTCAGCCTCCTGTAGCTGAGATTACAGACATGCACCACTACACCCAGCTAATCTGGTAGTTTTAGTAGAGACGGGGTTTCCTCCGTGTTGGCCAGGCTGTTCTCAAACTCCCGACCTCAGGTCATCTGCCCGCCTCAGCTTCCCAAAGTGTTGGGATTATAGGACTGAGCCACCATGCCCGGCCTAGTGCAACTTTTCAAACAATTTTCTAAATAGCACTTGTCAAGAAAGGAAAATAAAAATGCCAATTTGTTGTTCATGAGTGGCTAACACATGGAGCAGTGGTTGTGACTGAATTCTGCAGTGAGAAGGAGATGGACTCAGCCATGGGAGGAGTGTCTACACAGTGGCTTCCAGTGGGTGTGTTAGTTAGCGCTGGCAGCCTGGGAAGGGGAGGGTGTTCTTCCCCAGCAAATCTGGCAACAACAGAGCTGTTAGTGGGAGGAGGTGAGAAATAGCATCCATGCCAGCCACGGAAAGGAGAAGTGATCTGGTGGAGCATGGTGCTTTCTAGTCAGGCCTGTGAAGGGATTTTAAGGGATTGGGGATGTTATGTTTTTACTGGAAAGGTCCCGCTGTCATTTCATGGGCCTGGCATAGGCATGGTGGAGGTAGAAAGAGGAGGTCTAGTATTGCCAAAAGAACCCACACAGGCTGGCCGCTTGGAGAGGCTGTCCTTGATGTAATGGCTGGCCTACCTGAAGACTAGCTATACTGCAATGCATTTATTTATTTATTTATCCATTTGAGATGGAGTTTCACTCTTGTCGCCTAGGCTGGAGTGCATGGGGTGATCTCAGCTCACTGCAACCTCTGCCTCATTGGTTCAAGTGATTCTCCTGTCTCCAGTGTAGCTGGGATTACAGGCACCTGACCCCATGCCCAGCTAATTTTTGTATTTTTAGTAGAGATGAGGTTTTACCATGTTGGTCAGGCTGGTCTTGAACTCCTGACCTCAGGTGATCCATCTGCCTTGGCCTCCCAAAATGCTGGAATCATAGGCGTGAGCCACTGTGCTCAGCTGAATGCATTCATTAAGTCATCCAATATTTCCTGGGTCCCAGGTATGGACCAGGTGGTGCAAGGCACAGGGAACATGGTGTAACAAAGGAAATGCTGACCCAGTTCTCATGGAATTGCCATCCCTCAACTCACTTTATTGATCCATAATGGAGGAAATCGACTTCCATGACATAATACCCAAATCAGTACAGTTGCACATTGCTTATCAGTGGGGCTACATGAGATTTTGTCATTGTGCGAACATCACAGAGTGCATTTATACAAGCCTAGATGACCCAGGCTATGGGGTACAGCCCGCTGCTCCTTGGCTACAGACCTGTACAGCATGCTACTGCACTGAATTGTAACATAATGGTAAGTATTTGTGTATCTAAACATAGAAAAAGTACCATAAAAATGTGATAGAAAAGATAAAACGTGGTGCCCCTTGATACGGCACTTACCATGAACAGAGCTGGCAGGACTGGAAGCTGCTCTGGGTGAGTGAGTGGGTGAGGGAGGGAGGGAGTGGGGACTGAATGGGAAGGCCTGGGACATGACTGCCCACCACGGTAGACTCTGTGAACACTGGACACTTTGGCTACACTAAATTTATGTGAACTTTTTTTCTTTCTTCAATAATAAACTTCACTTACTATAACCTTTTAATTGTATCAACTTTTAATTTTTTAAACTTTTAACTTTTGTAGTCACATTTTAAACACACATTGTATAGCTCTACAAAAAATAGTTTATTTCTTTATTTCCTTATTCTATATTCTATGGGCTTTTTCTATTATTAAAATTTTTAATTATTTTATTCTTAAATTTTTTGTTAAAATCTAAGACACAAACACACACACTGGCCTAGGCCTAGCCAGGGTCAGCATCATCAACATCCCTGTCTTCCACCTCCACATCGCGTCCCACTGAGGGGCCTTCAGATCTTCTGTGATCACAAGGTCTTTTCCTGAATACCTTCTGTAGGACCTGCCTGAGGGTGTTTTACAGTTACCTTTAAAATATATGTAATAGAAGGTGTACACTCTAAAATATAGACGGGGTGGGGTGGCTCATACCTGTAATCCCAGCACTTTGGGAGGCAGAGGTGGGCAGATTGCTTGAGGTCAGGAATTTGAGGCCAGCCTGGCCAACAAGGTGAAACCCCCTCTCTACTAAAATACAAAAATTAGCCAGGCATGGTGGTGGGTACCTATAATCCCAGATATTCATGAGGCTGAGGCAGGATAATCACTTGAACCTGGGAAATAGAGGCGCAGTGAGCTGAGATCACGCCACTGCACTCCAGCATGGATGACAGAGAGAGACTCTGTTTCAAAAAATAAAATAATAAAAAAGCGTAGTATAGTAAATACAAAACCAGTAACAGTCTTTTATTATTATCAAGCATTGGGTACTTACATCATTGTGTATGCTAGACTTTTATATGACTAGTACCGCAGTAGGTTTGTTTACCCCAGCATCACCACAAACACATGAGGTATGCATCGTGCTGTGACCTTACGATGGCTAGGATGTCACCAGGTGATAGGAATTTTCTAGCTCCATTTTAATCTTATGGGGCCATCATCATATATATGGTTCGTTGCTGACTGAAAGACCGGTTGACTGTATAAATTGTCAACTATGGAAAGTAAAGGACACTGTGAGAATGTACGGAAGGGTATTCAGCCAGGGGTTCAGGAGAGTTGTCCCTAAGATTGTCCTTTGATCTGGGATCAGAAGAATGAGTAGGAGTTAAGATGGCAGAGAGAAAGGGGAGGAGGCAGGGTGTTCCAGGCAGAGAAACCTTACAGCCAGTCAGAAGCTCTGAGGTGGGAGGGCAAAGCCCCTGCAAAGACGGTCCGTGTGGCTGTGGGGCTTGTATGAAGACAGACCCCAGCCAGACGGCTGGTGCTTGGAAGAAGGCTGTGGTGCTGGAGCTGAGCCATGGGCTGCAGGGGGCAGAGAAGTTGGGGTCAGATGACACAGAGGAATTCCAGGTCGGTGCACAGGGAAACCAGGAATTGTGAAGCCAGTAGGTACATGACCCCACTGCATGTTGCTCCATTTCTCTGAGCTTTGGCCTCTTTTGTTTGTTTGAGACAAGGTCTCACTGTGTCACCCAGGCTGGAGGACAGTGTGGCACGATCACAGTTCACTGTAACCACAACCTCCCTGGCCCAAGCAATCTTCCCGCCTCAGCCTCCCAAGCACCTGGGACTACAGATGTATAAATATATATATAAATATATATATATTTTTGGTAGAGACAGGATCTCACTTTCTCTTGCCTTGGCTTCTCAAAGTGCTGGGATTATAAGTGTGAGCCACCATGCCCAGCCTGGTTTCTTAATAATCCCTAGAGAAAGACTGTACTTGGCAAAAGCCGGAGTTGGCTCCTGGCTATCCTATTCACTAACTTGGTGACTATTAGGAAAATTAGTTAACGCCTTGCTCTTCACCTTTTTCAACCAGAGAGCAAGGATAGTTACTACTATCTAGTCTGCTTTGCAGAGTGGTTGTGAAGGGAAAATGAGATCACGAACCTGAAAGTGTTTTGGAAACTGGGAAGCGTGACCGAACGCAAGTCACGGTAATGACATGAATGCAGTCGTGGTGAGTGAGGTTCAACAGCAGAAGCACAGCTGTTCCTGAGGATGAAGTCAAGGATTGGGTGGAGGTGAATGCAAACCAGGAGCTCGCTTCGCTAATCTGCTTTGGAAGTGATTTAGTTCTGTCTTCTGTATTAACCTATTTATGTCAGTTTTGTGATCAGGCTGGAAGTTTTCTTGTTCGCTTGGTTGAAGCCAAGTGGAGCTGCATTTGGATTTCAGCTCTTCCACTTCCTTGCTATATTCACTTTCTATTGCCTCATGACAAATCCCCACAAATTTAGTGGTTTAAAACAACAACCCTTTATCATCTCATGATTGCCATAGGTCAGAAGTTCGGTGTGACCCAACTGGGTTCTCTGCTAACAACCTCATGCTCAAGGTGCGGACTGTCCATAGCTCCGGGAAGGAATCTACTTTCAAGCTCAGTCAGGTGATTGGCAGAATGCAGTTTCTCTGGTTGTAGTACTGGGGTCCCTGTTTCCTTGCTTGCGGTCATTTTCAGTTCCTAGAGGCCTATCTCTTATTCTTGCACATAGACCTCTTACCTTTATCCTGGAGCCAGCAAGGGCACATCTGTCAAACCCTTTCACGCTTTGAACCTCCCCGACTTCTTGAGTATCAGGCAGAGAAAGCTTTCTGCTTTTAAGAATGTACGTGATTAAATTAGGGCCATGGATAATCTCTTTATTTGAAGGTCAGCAGACCCATATGATATGATCATGGGAATGATATTGCACTAGGTTTACAAGTTCTATGGGTTAAAGCATAACATCTTTGGAGTCATTTTTGGAATTCTGCCTACCACAGGTGGTCAAGGTGACCTTGATGAGACTGTTACTTAGCCTTTCTTGGTCTTGGTTTCCTCATCAATCATCCCTTGAAGCATCATTGCATTGATAAGTAAAATAAGGCAGACATTGTACCTAAAATACGGCAAATATGTAGCCAACAAGGTGTCTTTCCCCTGTATCTCATATTCAGTGTTATGTGCTGAGAACCCAGCTAACCCCCAATACCAGAGGAGAGCTTCTATAGAAAATAAGAATGAATCCTGTCCCTTATAAGTTCAGATGTTCTTTAAGAATTTTATGCCACTATATAGCATTGTCGGGATTTGATTTATCCATAGCAGCTGTAAACTGATGTTTGCACACTGTATATCAGCATAAATTAAGAACTTGGACAAAAGAATTTTCCAGAATTCAGTATTGAAGTGTTTTCATCCGATCCTAAAAAAAAAAAAAAACAAAAAGACACCCCCCCCCGTCCCCCACCGACACATACCCATTATGTCTTGGCGGTAAAAGTAATTTCTTGGTGGTGGTTATGGTGGGTTAGAAGAGAACAGGGCTTTAATATGATTGCTGGAATTTACTTTGTCCTGCAAATTTTATGGGCAAATTCCATCAAAGCATGCTTGCTTTTAAGACTGCAGAACCTGATGAAAGAAAGCATGGTTCTACCCTTCTTCTTGAGCTGTCAAGACGTAATAATCCTTGCACTGTGATGCTTCATAGATTCTCTCCATGCACAGTAAATTTTTATACAGCCCCCTTCTTTATTAATATGAATTAAACAAAAGAGCCAACAGCCCTTAAATCCATCAACTGGTTATAAATCTATCTCAGCAGCTGTGTTATGAGTTACTCAGGGATCAGTACAGTGAATGGGCTACTGTGCTTCCCCTCCAGGAGATGGAGTACACCCTCCCTGAAATGGTCATTCTCCCCCATGTCAGTCATATTCAGGTTAAGGGGAAGTCAGAACTGCAGCTCTTTGCAAATCTTCAAAGGGAATGTGGTAGCGAAGAGGCGATGGGCATCCGCAGACCCAAATGCTGTTGTTGTTCTTTTTTTTTTTTTTTTTTTTTTGAGACAGAGTCTTGCTCTGTTGCCCAGATTGGAGTGCAATGGCATGATCTCTGCTCAGCACAACCTCTGCCTCCTGGGTTCAAGTGATTCTCCTGCCTCAACCTCCCAAGTAGCTGGGATTACAGGCATGTGCCACCATGCCTGGCTAATTTTTTTATTTTTAGTAGAGATAGGGTTTCACCATGTTGGCCAGGCTGGTCTCAAACTCCTGACCTTGTAATCCACCTGCCTCAGCCTCCCAAAGTGCTGGGGTTACAGGTATGAGCCACCACACCTGGCCCCAAATACTGATATTAATGAGAGAGGAGTAGCTCATGTTTTAAATTTCAGTGGCCTTTCAACTACTTAGTGCCCCTCATTTCTCCAGCAATCAAAGGGAGTTAGCAAATTCTGCCTATTAATATTTGCTTCATAAAAGTATTTTCAGGGTTAATGTAATAGCATGAAAAAATGCTTTAAGTGGAGCATCTTATCTGGTGATTATATATTTTATGTTCTCTACTCTGAGGTCTAAACAATAGATAATGACTAATGACAGTCTTGAAGGAGGACACAGAAAAAAGAATTGTGGTGATGTCTGCCAGTTCAACCACACACAGCCAGAAATCTTCCAGTCCCCAGATGTTCTTCACTCACTCAATTCAATAAGTCTGGACAAAATAAAACCTTTCAAAATGGAGCATTTTGGCTTGCTGAATTTTGGGTCATTAACATCCCCTTTCCTTTGTAATACATCACATAAAAAGATCTTAAAATAATTGGGTTTGTGCCTTAAAAGGTCTTAAAATAATTGGGTCTTTTTTCACCCTTACAGACCTTGTAGTAGCTCAGGTTAATCTTTCTGAGTATTAATGAATTGTTCTTGTGCAATGTGGAGGGTGATTACGTCGAGAGTAGACTGGACGGACACTCAGGCCTTAACATGGAAGCCACTTTTGAAAATACATTGCTGCTCTGTTCAGGTTATTTTCTTTTAGTTTATTGCTTTCTGCATTAATAAAATACCTAGAATTAATCAATTTAACTGATTAACCTATTTAATATCTGAATGATTGACATGTACTCTAACATGTAACAGCTACTATGTATTGAGAGAGTGTATTGCTAGATAGTACTAAGTGCTTTGCTTGTATTATTTCATTTAATGCAACAAAGAACCCTATGAAAATAATGTCCACCTCATCATCATCACCTCCTCTGTTTTATGATTTACAAAATGGAAGACTAGAGAAGTTGGTAAATTTGAACAGGCCCATCCAGCTAGCTGGAGACTAAATTTGAGTGCAGTTCTATGTGACGCTGATGTCATCACGCCTGTGACTTCGGTGCTACGCTAATTGAAATGGTGGATGTAAGTCTCGGGAGGCCCAGGTAGCCAGTGTCCTTCTAGCAGTATGAGGGGGTGGTAGGTGTCCACCTCTGGCTATGAGCAGAATGGGTGACTGCCTGCCATGCGTGCATTTCTCCGTCTGTGTATTCCTGGTTCGCAATTATCTGACTTGGGAATGATTGTTTGAAGAGGGGGATCTAGCAGAGATTTCCCGAAGGCACTAAGGCATCCAAGCCAGGAAAATATAAGAGTGACTTTCTCCTTCCACATCTGAGCATAAAAGGAAAATGCAAACAAGAGCTTCTTATTTCCACTTCAGCAGATACTCTGTGTTCTCTTCATTTTCTGTCATCTGACTTTTAAAATGAGTTCAAAACCACACAAGCAATGAATTTAGGTATATGAAAATACAAGCATCATGCTGGAGTACAGTGGTGTGATTTTGGCTCACTGCAACCTCTGTCTCGGGAGTTCAGATCCTCCTGATCCTGCTGCCTCAGACTCCTGAGTAGCTGGGATTACAGGCAGGCAACACCATGCCTGGCTAATTTTTGTATTTTTAGTAGAGATGAGGGTATTACCATGTTGGCCAGGCTGGTCCCCAACTCCCGACCTCAAGTGATCCGCTGGCCTCGGCCTCCCAAAGTGTTGGGATTACAGGTGTGAGCCACCATGCCCGGCCCCAAATATGCACTTCCTAAATTTGTAAATATATAGAAATAAATTCTGGAAACATAGACAACAGACTGATATTGAAGGTCCACTCGATAGAGAGGATGGGGTGGGAGGGCTGAGACTGGAGCAGGGGTCCCTCAAAGGGGACTCTAGCCTTATTTGTAACATTTTAATGTTTTACATGGAGAATCATTTTACTCAATTGCCTCCTTCCTAGAAGCCTCTGCGGGCTTGCCGGTGATTCTTAGACTTCAGCATTCCCCACTTGGGCATCCAGTTGAATCATTTGGATTCTGGGGACGCAGTACGTGTGTTCTGAACAAAGCATTATGCTATTAGCAAAACAAAGCAGCCCCTGAAGTTTGATATAATTAGAATGGTTTCAATCTCCATAGAGTCTTTCCACAAATAGGTCACAATACGTTCTCTCTCTCCTCCAGGAGCGTGCCCTTGTGGAGCCCGATTTCTGGTTCTAAACGGAAAGCCATTGTCGCAGGCTCCACTCAGTCTACTTGCAAGTGCAGATCGGAGGCTAGGAAAGTCCCCTTGTCCACTTCACACAGAGGAACTGATTCTCGGAACTGGAGGAGAAAAAGGCAGGAGGGAAAACACAGAAGGCAGCAAGGCCCCTTCACCCTGGCCTTCCTGCTTCCCCAGCCAGCCTGGCCACGCCCTCCTCCCCGGCCAGGCCCCAACGCCCACCGACCTTGCTCGGGCCCTGACCTATTTTTTTTTTCTTTTTCTTTTTAGCCAAAAAAGATAATTTAATGAAGGAAAATAGAGAGCAGAGTTTATTTAAAGATACATACACTTTGAAAGATGAGGCACAGCTGGCTGCAGAAAGAGAATGAGCCAGCAGCCCTCCCAAGAGTTCTGCACTGGGGTTTTTATTATGTTGGATTCTGGTTTATGTTTTTTTAATTGTACTTCAGGTTCTGTGGTCATGTGCAGATCATGCAGGATTGTTGCATAGGTACATGTCGTTCTTATGTGTGCACCTCGAGGTCCAACCAAAGGAAAGTTCCCCTGTTTCCAGAACACTCGCATGCTTTCCTGCAGCGGGCCTTGTTCACACCTGTTTCTCTGCCTAGGGCAATCTTATCAGTCCTTCACAGCCGCCTCGAATGCCGTCTCCAAGAATGTTTAGTCTTCCTCAGTCTGCCCACCGGATGTCCTGATGTCCTTTCTCTGTCGTCCAAATCCCCTCATCACCTGAGGGGCCCCCATGTCTCATGAGAAGTGGCCTTGTCTCCTCTTCCTGGAGAGAGTATAAACCCCATGAAGGCAAGGTGGTGTGTGACTCATCCATCCATCCTTCCTCCTTCCCATACACCAGCCCATACTCTAGGAATTGGAGATGTAAGAATGGACAAAAGATTGCCTTTGTTCTCCTGCAGCTCACATCTTAGGGACTCAGATAATTACTAAAGTAATTTAGTAATTATCTGGGAAGGACTGTGGGCCCCTAGCCCTTAGGTTGACAGCTTCCACCTACTTGAGCATCTCAAGGAGCATGAAATCCCGGCCTCTTCTTTGCATTTCTTTGTCTCAAAACTGAGAGGAAGCCTCACCTTCACAGCGCCAGGGCCCTGGGCAGAAAGCAGGAGGGGAGTCCACCTTTCCAGCGCAAGAGGGAACAGGGGCCCATAAATGACACAGAGATAGGAGGTTCAGTCACGTCAACCAAAAGAAACACCTTCCACCTTTCTCATGTGTATACTGGGGAGAGGCTGGGTCACCACATCACTCTGTTCCTTCGGTGTGTTCCTGTGTGTCTGTGAGTGTGCATATCTGTTTGCACGTGTGTGCATGTGCACAGATGCATGTGTGTGAAGAGAAGCAGCTGTTGGAAAGCCTCGGTGCAATGAGTTGTCACCCTGTGTGTCCCCTGGGAGGGTCAGAAGGGCCTGGCTCTGGCCTCAGGGCCACTGGGTCCTGCTGACCCTTCCCCAATGGTGGCTGTATGGACTGTTCCTACCTCAGAGTGGAGAAGCCAGTCTCCCCTGGCTAGCTCCTTGCTGTGGGCACTCCTGAAAACAACCGTAGCCTGTGGGAGCGTGACAGAGAAATGAGCCGCAGCCACACCATACCCCGGGGGCTGGCAGGTGATTGCAAGATGGGTCAGAATGTAGCGCTGGCTGTGTCAGTGTCCAAGAAGAGGGGCCCTTCTGTGGGCCTTATGTAAACAACTGCACAGGGGACTCAGCATCTGGCTGAGACAGTGAACCCTGGAGTCTGAGGGCCTGGGCTCAAATCTTGGTTCTGCCATGTACTGGCTGAGAGCCCTGCAGCAGCTAATTTAATGGCTCCAGACTTTGGTTTTCTCATCTGTGAAATGGGAAAAACAAGTAGACCTCCCTCCGAGGGTTGCTGTAAGGCTTAAGTGTAAAGCACTTTGAATAGCACTTGACACAGAGTACCTATCTGAGAAAAGGTAGCTGTTTTTTTGTTTTTTTTTTTTAGTGTTGTTGTTGTTTTGTTTTGTTTTTGAGACAGTCTCACTCTGTCGCCAGCCTCCGGGGTATGGTGTGGCTGCGGCTCATTTCTCTTTCATGCTCCTAGAGGCTACGGTTGTTTTCAGGAGTGCCCACAACAAGGAGCTAGCTGGAGTGCAGTGGCACAACCTGGGCTCACTGCAACCTCTGCCTCCTGGGTTCAAGTGATTCTCCCACCTCAGCCTCCTGAGTAGGTAGGATTGCAGGCGCCCACCACCATGCCAAGCTAATTTTTGTGTTTTTAGTAGAGATGGGGTTTCACCATGTTGGCCAGGCTGGTCTCGAACTTCTGACGTCAGGTGATCCTCCCGCCTCGGCCTCCCAAAGTGGTGGGAATACAGGCATGAGCCACCGTGCTCAGTCTGTTTTTTTTTTTTATTAGAGTAGGACATAATAAATAGGAGATGGCACCTCCTACTTGTGTATCTAATATACAGACGAAGTTGAGCCGTATGTGGTGATAACATTAGAGAACACCCCACCTTACTCGGCAGTGCTTTTTCCTCCTTTGGGGTGACTCCACTTCCCCCCACCCCACCTCCTCCCCACAGGTGTCCAGCACCCTCTGTTGTCTCCTTGGCTGGCCAGGTAAGGCACTTTTACTGTACCTGTCCAGGGAAGCCCACACCAGACAGAAGCCCGACTCCGGACCAAGCATGAGTAAGTATGCCCCCTTCAAACCTCAGAAACCCTTTGAGGCCAAAAGCAGTGTCTAACTGCTTCCTTCCTTCTTCTTGTTCACAAAAAGTTTTAACAACTTCCTCTTCTATGTCAGATGCATAAATAATTGTTCTCTTCTGTTCTGTCCTCTAGACAGTTGTTCTAAGTTGGATGTGAGCTAGAGTTAAATTGTCCCTGTGAGTTAACATCGCTTCTCATTCTAGCCTGGGACTCTTACCTTATTTAATTGATGGTGACATTTTGGGGATCACAAATAGGCAAGAGAGAGAAATTGCGGGGGCAGAAGGTGTAAAGCTGGTCTAGAACAATTCCCATTGGCACTTAGGGTCGCCTCACAGAGCCACCTGGGACTCCACTTTTGTAAAAGCCACCTTGGTACTTAGGTCTGTTGACGAAGCATCATTTCCCGCCCCCCACAAAAGTGATGGATATGAAAGCAGTGTGACCTGTTTCAATCAGTTTTAAGTGACTAAATTTTTAGGTACTAAAGCATAATATTTGTAATATCCTGAAATTCTTAATGCAAATAAAATTGTGGTTTTGGTTTATACACATGAGCACAAAGCTATCTCTTCTCATGGGTGGGAACCTTTATACTTGGCTTAGCTGCATTTTTACAAATATGATTTGCTCATATTATGGCAGGTTTATAAAGGGGCAGGTAAGCAAAGACGTGGAAGATAAGGAATGAATAAGCTGGGGTAACATGAGTTAAACATTGCTACTAACATGAGTATTGTATGCATGATGGTTTAGTAGCAATTTTTCATAAGCATTTCATTTGAGGCATAGAGCAGAGAAGTATATTCTCCTACTCATTCTAGATGGAGAAATCAAGGTGCAGGGGGGTTAGATGGCTCTTCTTGAGAACTTGAGGCTTTTTACATGCCACACTTAGTGCCTGTTCATATTGCCTCTCCTGGAAGGGAGTGAGGGGTAAGGGTGGGGAAGAAAGGGGTGCAGATGACTTGGGGTAAATGCGGAAGACTGCTGGCACTGGGTCAGCAGGGGACAAAGCCAGAGCAGCTGCTGCAACTGCCACCACCCCTCCTGGAAAAATGGACAGAGCGGCTGCCTGTGCACTCCTAGTGTGCTCTCAGCTTGCTGTCTGTGGGCTCATCCACACTGCATAAGCTGATTTGACCTGCTTACCAGGAAACACCGCACTGCTGTCTCCTCCGGCACCCCTTACAGAGAGGCCCCCTCTGTCACTGCTCCTTCCCCCTGCTTCTTATGTTCTCCTTAGAGGCCACCACCCAGGACTTTGCAATAAAGGTTTTGGTTTGCTCTGGGATTGTTCCGACCCCCCCTGCCTGAGGCCTGCCCTACTCCTGCTGGCTGACATCACTGGCCACTGTTCCCTGAGCTGGGTCAGCACACAGCCTGGAGTGATCCCCGATGACGCTGGGAAATGGACCTGTGACCCCTGCTTGTGAAGGGTCAGTGAACTTTCTGGTGGTGCACAGGGTGTCAGAACAATGTCAGCAGAGCCAGAGGGGGAAAGTGCTGACAACCGTGGGCACCGGCAGGACCGGCTCCTCACACGGAAGACTGCAAGCGGTGATAGCCATCTGTCCTTATCTCCGCCCTTCCAGCTCCCACACAGCCACCCAGCTGACTTCAAATAGACAAATGGAAGTCGAGGGCGTCTGAAATTAACCAGTCATCTTTTCCAGGCCATTTTCTCAAGGAAAGGGATTAACCTAAAGAAGGAGGTATGTTTTCTGAAAGGATAATAAATCTCTGCTTCTCTTGGGGTTTTCCTCCATTTTTCTCTTCCTTTTGTTACTTATACTCTTGTATCTATTCTAGTCTTTTTCACTTATATTTACTTTTCTACTGATACCTTGAATTGAATACACAATTACGCTCTCATAACTGATGTCTAAAAACTACTCTATTCAAATACTATGTGTTGACATCTGTGCCAGGCACTGTCCCAAATACAATGAGAGTTAGGTCTAGTACACAAATAACCTCACTACAGATAGGGGGCAATACATGTCACAAAAGGGATACGAAGACATTGCTATTGGGGTGTAGACAAGAGTAGACCACTAGCAGATGAAGAGATCGAAGATGGTCAGGAAAATATAACCTTTGGCTGTGCGGTGACTTGGGTATTGACAGGCAGAGAGAGCAGAGTATTGGGGTCCTTTGCAGGATCTGGCGCAAAGTGGGTATTCCACAAATTCCAGGCAGAAAGGGCAGCATGAGTAATAATGTAGAGATGGCAAACAACAGGCAGCTACTGTGTAGCACGGATGGCTCCAGGTGTTAGGGACCCAGGGATAAACTGAGTGCACAGAGTCCCTGCTCTCAAGGAGCTTGTGCTTTAGTAGCAAGAAAAAGACACGAAACAAATAAAACTGTAATATGCCAGGTGGTCTTAGGCACCGAGCATAAAATTAAAGCTGGAAGATGCAGTGGCTAACACCTGTAATTCCAGCACTTTGGGAGCCTGAGGTGGGCAGTTCACTTGAGTCCGGGAGTTCTAGACCATTCTGACCAACATGAAATACAAAATACAAAAGTTAGCCAGGCTTGGTGATGCGTGTTTGTAATCCCAGCTACTTGGGAGGCTGAGGCATGGTAATTGCTTGAACCCAGGAGGTGGAGGCTGCAGTGAGCTGAGATTATGCCACTGTACTCCAGCCTGGGTGGCAGAATGAGACTGTGTCTCAATAAAACAAAAACAAAAACAAAAACAAAAAACCCAATAAAATAAATAAACTTGGATAAGGAGCAGAGAGTGACAAGGGACATATTTTAGAGGGTCATTGGGGAAGCCCTTCTAACAAACAAAAATCTTCTGAAAGTGTCAGGGGCTACCATGGAGGTGTCACGATGGAGCATCACAGGTGGAGGGACCAGCACTCGTAAAGGGCCTGCATAAGAAACAGCAGGTATATCCAAGGAACACAAATGAACCAACATGGCAACTTATCAAGCAGGTGAATTACAGAGATGAAGTTAAAGAGAACCTCGGGGCCAGATCATGTGGGGCTTGGTGCACCATAGTAATGACTTGGGATTTTATCTTGAGTGGGTAGAGCAAAGCAGTGACCTGAACTCATTCACATTGCTCAGGAGACTCTGGCTGCTGCAAGGAGAATTGGCTACAAAATAGGTTGAAGCTGGGGATCAGCTAAGAGTTGCAGGGGGTACTTTTTTCTTGGAGTGTGGTACACAAATATTGCATATAAGTTTACTTTTCCAGGAAATAAATCTAGAGAAGTAACTTGGAACCAAACCAGGAGGGTTCCATCTTGAGAGCCAGGTTAATAAAATTAGTCTCTGTTTCACTGACAGTGAGGGTCCATTGGGAGATTTCAGCAGAACAAGATGGTCATTGTTTAGTCTCTGAAAGCTACAAGGGAACTCTGGGCTCAGCCCCTGCGACTTGAGTGATGTAAGTCCAGCTTCTACAGCCACCAGCTCTTAAACTTTGGGCAAGCATTGAACCATCCTAAACTCTAGTTTCATTATCTGTGGTTAATTCATCTGTTCCTTTGCTCGTTAGACTGCACAGGGCTACTAGGAGGAAAATGTGACAGGAATATACACGCAAGCCTTCGGTCAACTGTGACACAGAATTAGGTGTCAAATGCTGGCTACTCGGACTCTGCTGTATCCTGCAGCCTGAACAGGAAGACTTGTGAGTTCTCTGGAGAGGTTATAGATGCTGCTACAGGCTGTTGCAATGCTGGGAGGAGGGGTAGGTGTGGGAGGTGAGAGACTGTCCTAGTGCTGGAAGAAGCAGCAGAAGGAGCACTGTTACAGGGGTCATGGAAATCTCTGCTGAAAGGAAAGAAACCAAATGAAAATTGCAGCTGGGGAGGGGGCAAAGAAAGGCTACACCGGGCCGGGCATGGTGGCTCACGCCTGTAATCCCAACACTTTGGGAAGCCGAGGGGGCTGATCACAAGGTCAGGAGATAGAGACCATCCTGGCCAACCCACCGTGAAACCCAGTCTCTACTAAAAATACAAAACATAAGCCAGGTGTGGTGGTACATACCTGTAATCCCAGCTACTCGGGAGGCTGAGGCAGGAGAATAGCTTGAACCCGGGAGGCATAGGTTGCAGTGGGCCGAGATCACACCATTGCACTCCAGCCTGGGTGGCAGAGTGAGACTCCATCTCAAAAAAAAAAAAGAAAGAAACAAAGAAAAAATATGAAAGAAAGGTTATACCAAAGAGGGCTGTTGAAGTCAGAAACCTGACAGATTAGGCATTATAACTGAGGAATAGGAAATAATCAAACGGTAGGATTTTTCACTTCAAAGACAGGAAGCAGGATGAGTGGTAACAGACAGGAGACTGATGGGAAGGAGAGGCCATTTTAGGAGGGAAGATATCAAGCACTGAGCATTTGCAGCCCACAGCATCACCAGGACAAATAGCGAGAGCAATCTCATAGGCAGCTGGCCACGGGGGTTGATACTCAATCCGTGTTGAGTTTAGCTGAATTGACCATAGGCACATAAGAAGATGACAATTTAGATGGCGTCATAGAGTAAACGAAGGGTCTTGCAAAGAAGATGGGGAGAAGGAAGAGAGCTAAAGATAGAGACGTAAGTGCCCAGGGCGGTGGCTCACACCCGTAATCCCAGCACTTTGGGAGGCTGAGGGAGGCAGATCACCTGAGATTGGGAGTTCGAGACCAGCCTGACCAACATGGAGAAACCCTGTCTCTGCTAAAAATACAAAATTGGCCAGGCGTAGTGGCGCATGCCTGTAATCCCAGCTACTTGGGACGCAGAGGCAAGAGAATCACTTGAACCTGGGAGACAGAGGTTGCTGTGAGCCAAGATCATGCCACTGTACTCCAGCCTGGCCAACAAGAACGAAACTCTAAAAATAAAAAGTCCAAAATCAAAGATGGGCTGGAAAGAATGAGATGTCAATCAAACCATTGAATTTGAATTGGGGAGAGAGAGCAGGTAGAGAATAGAGGGGAGAAAGCTGGGGGAAGTGAGAGAGAGAGGGGAGGAGGATCAAGAGGAGAGAGAAGGAGATCAGAGAAGCTTTAGAAAGTGCAGGTGCTGTCCAGAAGTGGAGGTAGGCATTTCAGGGGTTGAAGAAGGGAATAAATGGGTGAAAGAGTGGTGACTTCAAACACAGGTTTGAGGACTTGAGCAAGAAAACGACAGAGCAGGACAAAAGGCAAGTAGCTGGGGATGTAAGTGTAACCAAGGGATCACCTTTTGGGATCTGCAAACATATCAACAGAGAAAGAGAATTAAACACTGGAGGTGTCCCGCAGCAGCTGGCAGTCCTGAGCATGGAACCGGTTCTCTGCACTTCAAGCGGGGATTCTTTCCCTTCAGGGTCTTGTATCTCCGGCCTCCTTCTGGTGTTTTGGATGGGAGGCAATAATAAATTATATTAAAATATCTCGTGACTAAATGTTCCCTTTAAGGTAAACTGACATAAACAAATACTGATTTATAACCAGGAAATGAAAATCTGAGCGTCATGAAATAACCTTCCTTTCATCCTTCTGCTCATATCAGCTGCTGACAATTCCTGGGACTTCATAACAGACCTTTGATCCCAGCCACTCATCTTAAGTGGTTCCAGCCCCATTCTGTCACCTCATTCTTCACAGTTTTAATGAATCAGGGCCTCTCGATGTCTCTTTGATATATGGCTCCACAGATTCCCCCCTTTATAGAAACAAAGCATTTTGTTTTCATTATCAGCTGATTAATGGAGGAATTGACTTCCGAGCAGCATATACCCATGCATGCTCACTCTATGTTGGTTTGGAATCAACAAACACTTTTGCTCCATGCTAAGGGAAATAATAACATTTTAGAGACGTGCAGTCTAAAACCTTGAAACTCTAACCACAACGCAGTAAAAACTATACAGTTTTCCCTGTGGTTATGTGAGGTGTTTTACGGTCATCCGCCCCTGACCTATGTTTCACAACATTAAAAATCCATCATTTTCGGAGATTCTGGGTTATCAGTAAGTGTTCTGAGAATAGACTTTATTGTATCTTAAACATACTTTTACTCAGTTGTAGTCCATGGAGGATTCCTGACATGAAGTCCATATTTATGTCTACACATTTTAAGACAGGATCTTGCTCTATTACCCAGGCTGGAGTGCAGTGGCATGATCATAGTTCACTGTAACCTTGAACTCCTGGGCTCAAGCAATCCTCACGCCTCAGCCTCCCTAGTCGCTGGGACTAGAAGCGTACCCCACCATGCCTGGCTAATGTTTGTGCATACGTAGAGACAGGTCTCACCATGTTTCCCGGGCTGGTCTTAAACTCCTGGCCTCAAGTGATCCTCCTGTCGTGGCTTCCCAAAATTCTGGGATCATACATGTGAGCTGGCCACGCTCAGCCATACACATATTCAAAGAAAGCAACACATTCCTTTTACGGCTTAGTAAAAAGGCCGAACAACAAAAATATGGCTGCATTGCTCACCTACCAAACCATTGATTTTTTTTTCCCTTAAACTGATGTCAGTTCATTAAGATGCCTGATTCCTCTGGGACTTTGGGTCACCAGCTAATCACATCATATTTCAGTCCAACACTAGGGACCAGTCTACAATTTCTCATCCCATTCTGCAAGTCTCACCCCACATGAGAAAGCCCTGCAAAAGAGTCCACAGGCATCGAGGGACTTTCTGTCCATGACTTGGGAGGTGTATGCCCATCTATGACGCTGGCACCGTGTCTCACTCCTGCTGTGAGACAGGGCCTCCCATCCTTTCACTGGCTGGCATGGAAAGACGCCTCCTTCCCAGGCCCCATGCCTGTCAACACGTCTGATGATAATGAGCAGGCCACAGGTGAATTGTGTGCCTGCGTACTGGATGACAACTTCTGTCAAGTCCCTAAGGGGGGAAGGCCTCTGCCGTCATCCCTACTCCACAGGCTGCAAGACTGGACATCCCTGCCTGGGTAGGACTCTGTCCTTTCGCCCGTTGAACCATATGTGCAGTGTTATATGGCCCTCCAGCAGAAAACAGAGAAGTGTTGGTTCCAAAAGTATTTATTTGCAAAAGTTTCTCTTACCTCTACATACAGACTTGGGAATAATTTGAATTTACATACACAAGATAAAGCAGAGAAATGAAGCAATTATCCAAGGGGAAAAAGGATACCTTTTGTTTGAAATGCTCAGATAGTTGAAGCCAAAATATGTATGTGGGGAGGAAAGAGTGCACTTGAATTACAAGGATAATTGCCCCAGTTCACTGCTTTACTTTGCATATGTAGACACAAAAGTGTACAGTTTTTAAAGGATCTGTTATCCTCAGAAACACAACCCCAGCCTTTGGGAACTCACTTCATGTTAAGAAGCAGTGTCCAGAAGCCTGGAACTCCGCCAGCACCATTGTTTGCAGTCCATTTCAGTGTCACTGGAGTCAGAGAGAAATTTGTTTTAAGGGTAATGTACTATGTTTTTATGATACGGCTTCCACACTGAAGCGTGGGAAGTTGAGATTTCATGCTATTCATGACAAGGCTTTCAGGTCTGTCTTGTGAGAAGAAAGGAAGTATATTAAGTACTTCTTATGTAGACAGAGCAGTGCCTATAAAACAGCTTTCAAAGGTTTGCAGCATTTTCGTTTGCAGTATATTAGCATGAATCTGTGACTAAAGATAGTATACTGATCTTTGAACTAAGATTTTGAACGTGGACAGGCAAATTCTCTTAATGGTCAACACTATTCAAACTGATAAGGATTAGATCTACATGGAATCTTAAGAGTATCCCTTGATGGCATAGAAAAGGTTGTTGTAACCTCTAACTTGTTTTTAAAAATCCTGGAAAAAAATGTTCTAAGAAGAAAAAGGGAAATAACTCTTTAGAAAGGGAAAACTAATCTCCTGGGGCAGGAAAATCAATTATTTAAACATTTCTTTCTTTAAATGATGAATTTCTGAAGAAACACAAGGGAAAAAGAGAACAAGTCTTTTTTTTTTTTTCTCAAGTGAGAATCAATCCAACAGAACAGGGTAAGATACATAAAGGTAATACAAGAGAACAGGGTAAAATACATAAAGATAGTTTTGTGTTAAAACCAGAACTATAGAGCCTGGAAGAAGATGAAAATAATCTTCTAGGAGACCACTTATTTATAAAAATGGGATTTGCTCTCCATTTTTTAAACTTCCTTGTACTTATTCTCAGCATTAAAAAATGATTAACCACTTCTGAAGACTGAGTAGGAGAGACAGAAACATTAGCACACCACTGAGTTCCCAAGCTTGGAGCATCAAGGTTGACTCATGGACAAAAAGCTGTTGCAGGAGTTGGACCTGAACCAATAGATTGAGGGGAGGGCAGAATTCTCTTTCCAGACAGCATGTGGCACCTGGAGCCAGAAGAAAAATCAACCTTCAGAGCACCCCAGGCCATGCTGAAGGTGGTTTGCAAAAGTCAGATTTTGAAGTTGGACAGGAAAACTCAAAGACAGAGATGCTGGAAGCCAGGCCAATGCCTGTCCTTAGGCTTATGGTTGCAAATGTGGTTTTGGAGCCCAGTTACCTGGATTTGCATCCTGGTGTGCTCACTCCTGATTCTAAGAGGGGTGATTTGCTTGGCCTCTCCAGGCCTTGTTTTCCCTCGCTACCAAATGAAAAAATGAAAACCTACCGCAGATATTGTTGTGGGAATCAAATGGGCTAACATACACCAAGTGCTTAGAACAATGTCTCATACATAATAAGAGCTCAATGCCTGCCAGCTATGATTAGTTTATACTTACCAGGGTGAGAGCCTGACCGTGGGATGGGCTAGGGCTGCTGAGCTCATGTCTGGTCTATGAAGGCGCCATGTGCTCTTCATTCCATCCTGGGCTGAAATGAGAAGGGAACTTCAAGGTCTCATGCTTGGGTATCTGGGAGAATGATTGTGCCAATCGACACACTAAGAAATGTGTAGTCTCATTGCATGTTCTAACTCATAAGTGGGAGTTGAACAATGAGGACACGTGGACACGGAGGGGAATGTCACACCCCGGGGCCTGTCAGGGGATGGAGGGCTAGCGGAGGGACGATTTAGGAGACATACCTAATGTAGAGGACAGGTTGATAAGTGCAGCGAACCACCACAGCATGTGTATACCTATGTAACAAATCTGTATGTTCTGCACGTGTATCCCAGAACTTAGGGTATACAAAAAAAAATTGAAATGTGTAGTTTACAAATTTAGCTCAACCTTCAACAGGACTCAATTTTTCTTTCATTTATCTGTAAGCAGCTGCCCCTCACTCTCCTATAGTGAATGTGCCTCCTTTTGCCACTCTTTTCTTAAGATCCCAAGCCTGATCCACAGCCTCTCAGCCTGTGGCTGTGCTTTGTATCATAGCACAAACCCCCTCAGTGTTTTTTCTCAAAATGTCCCACTTTTCCTTCATGTTTTCATCGGTTTCCTATGTGGCTCCCATCATTATGTTCTTTTTTTGAGACTTAAGAGGAAAAAGAGTCATTTTTGTATGAGATTTGCATGTCCACGAATGCCCTAGTCCTCCCCATAGAGCCCCTGCTTCATAGTTTTGGTTTTTCTTTTTTTGAGGTGGAGTTTTGCTCTGTTGTCCAGGCTGGAAGGCAGTGGTGCCATCTTGGCAACCTCTGCCTCTTGGGTTCAAGTGATTTTCCTGCCTCAGCTTCCTGAATGGCTTGGGATTACAGGCACACACCACCACGTCTGGCTAATTTTTGTATTTTTAGTAGATAAGAGGTTTCACCATGTTGGCCTGGCTGGTCTCAAACTCCTGACCTAAGGTGATCTGCCCTCCTGGGCCTCCCAAAGTGCTGAGATTACAAGTGTGAGCCACCATCCCTGGCCCCCTGCTTCACCATTTTTTAAAAACAATATTCATTATTTTAATAATTTATTTCCTGTAGTGTTATTCTTCTCTTTCACTGGCTTAAAAAATCAGAATATGAGCATGCTCAAATCTTTTCTAATCCAAAAAATGTCATTCGTGGTAGGACTACAATGCAAGCTTCCTTCCTTTTTGCATCTTCCCTTTAACAGCAAACTTATGGCAGAAAGCTCTAGACTTCTGCTTTTTTGATGTCCATTACTCATAAATCTCTTGTTACTTTTTTAAAAAAGTTTTTATATGCATGAGTAAAGCATACATATACAAAAATGCACAAACTGTAAGTGTCTCACTCAATGAGCCATTGCAAAGTGACCACACTCTAGTAGGAACTGGGGTCATGAAATAGAAAGTCCCCAGCCCCCCAGGGGCTCCCTTCATGCCCCCTTCCTAGCTCCAACCTTCCCTCTTCTTCTCTCTTGACTTCTAACATCATGGATTAATTTTCCATATGTTAAATTTGTATATAAATGTAATCATACAGTATGTAGACTTTGTGTCTGCTTTCTTTTGCTCAGTTTAAAGTTTGTGAGATTCACCCGTGTTTCTTGCACATAGAAGCATTCATTTTCAATGCTGTATTCTAATATATGAATACATTGCCAGTTATTAATTTATTCTACTATTGTGGGCAATTTGGTTACTTCCAGGTTTTAGCTATTGCACAAAATACTGCTGTGAATATTCTTTTGGTGAATGTATGGACACGTTTCTGTTAGGTATATACTTAAAAAAAATTTCTGTGTCAAAGTTTACACATATGATCAATAATGCCAAATGGTTTTTCAGAGTGACTTTTATCAATGCGTACACTAATGAGCAGTGGATAAGAGTCGCGTTGCTTCCTTTCTTGCTAACACTAGGTAGTGTCAGTGCTTTCAATTTTAGCCATTCAAGTAGTTGTGTAGAATAGCTCACTGGGTATTTTTCTTCCTTTTAATCTAACCTTGTTGAGTTAAAACTTACCTCCAATAAAATGTACCCATTTTCAGTTCCACGTGTTTCCAAATGTACATACCCGGTAATCACCCCCTAATCAACAATTACGTGATGCAGAATATTTCCATCACCTCAGAGTTTGTTCATCTGTTTGTTTGCTTTTGAATCCCCTCACAGTGAATTCTCCCCGTTTTTGATGCCAGGCTAACACCGATCAGCTTTCTGTCTCTATAAATTAATTTTACCTGACCAAGGTTTTCACAAAGTAAAATTAGAGTACATACTCACTTGCGGCTAGCTTCTTTTGCTCAGTGTAAGGTTTGCAGGACTTATACGAGTTTCTGCGTCTATCAATATTTTATTGCTGAATAGTGTTCCAGTGATGAATGCATCATATATTGTTTGCTTATTCATCTGTTCATGGACATTTGGGTTGCTTCCATTTCTTAGCAATTATAAATAAGGCTTCTATTGATATTCATGTCTGAGTGGTGTTGTAGTTTTCATTTCTCTTGGGTAAAGGTTAATGGGATTTATGGTATAATGTAAGTGTATGTTCAACTTTCTAAAAAACCACCAACTGGTTTCAAAAGTGATTGTACCCTCTTGCACCACCAGCAGCAATGTATGAAAGCCCTAATTCTTTCATATACTTGCTGACATTTGGTATTGCAATCCTTTTAAATTTTAGCCATTTTACTAGCTATATAGTAGCATCTCATCGTGCTTCTAATTTTCATTTTTCCAGTCACTAAAAATATTTATCTTTTCATGTGTTTATTTGCTATTTGCTTATCTTCTATGTAAAGTGTTAATTAAATTTTCTGTCCCTTTTCTAAAAACCAGGTTATCTTCTTATTGTTCAGTTACGGGTCGTTTACATATTCTGGATACGAGTCCTTTATCAGATACACATCTTGCAACGTTTTTTTCCAGTCTGTCTTGCATTTTGTTTTCTCTGAGGCAGAGTCTCGCTCCGTCACCCATGCCGGTGTGTAGTTGCATGATCTCACTTCACTGCAACCTTTGTCTCCCAGGCTCAAGCAATTCTCATGCCTCAGCCTCCCAAGTAGCTGGGACTACAGGTGTGTGCCAGTAGCCCAGCTAATTCTTTGTATTTTTAGTAGAGACAGGGTTTTGCCATGTTGTCCAGGCTTGTCTTGAACTCCTGAACTCAGGCAACCCATCCACCTCAGCCTCCCAAAATGCTAGAATTACAGGCAAAAGCCACCGTGCCTGGCTGTGTCTTGAATTTTTATTTTCTTAACCATGCATTTGGATAGTCAAAAGTTTAAAATTTTATTAAGTCCAATTTATTATTCTTTGCTCTTTGATGATCATGTTTTTATGACCTACGTAAGAAGTCTTTCCTTAACGTCATGATTTTTTCCTGTTTTATTCTAGAATTGTAACAGTTCAGCTCTTATACTTAGGTCTATAATCCATTTCAAATTAATTTTTGTGTATGGTGTCAGAATTTATTTTTTCCCCTTTGTAAATATCCAGGTTTTCTAGCACTGTTTGTGGAAAAGAGTTTTTTTTTTCCTCATTGGATTCCCTTGGTAGAATTGCCGAGAATCAACTGACAATACATATGTGTGTGATATTCCTACACTCTCTATTGTATGCTATTGATTTATTTGTTTGTTCTTATGCCAAAATTGTTTATGGCTTTGATTACTGTGGGTTTATGGTAAATTATGAAAACTCATTATTGTAATTCCACTACCTATGTTTCTGTTTTTCAAAATGTTTTGTCTCTTCTAGGTCCTTTGCATTTCCATCTACATGTTAGATTGAGCCTATAAATTTTACAAAAACTTTGTTGGAATTTTGGAAGCAATAATGTTAAATGCATAAATCAATTTGAGGAGAACTGATATGTTAAAATATTAAAACTTCCAATACATGAATAAATGTCTCTATTAGGTCTTCTAAAATGTCTCTCTGCAGTGTGTTATAGTTAACAGTGTACAGGTCTTATTCATATTTTGTTAAATTTATCCTGAAGTATTTTATTTTTTGGTATTGCTTTTTTTTTGAGACAGGGTCATCTTCTACAATCTACCCTAAATTGATACTACACGTCTTTACATGTAAGAATCTTAAAGCAGTGTATTTCCATCTGTTTCCATCTTTTGTTCTATTGTTGTCTTACATTTTTCTTCTTAATAAAGCTCATGATATGCTGTTATTATTTCGCTTTAAATAGTTCAGTTATCTCTGAAAGAAACTGAGGAAAGAAAAATTAGGTACAGCAAAGTTTCTTTTTCTAGTGCTCTTTATTTCATCGAATGATATTCACTTTTAGCTAGAAGAAATTTCTTTAGTATTCTTGTGGTGGACTTATGCTAGAAACAATTTCATTCAGCTTTTTTTTTTTTCTGAAACTGTCTTATTGCTTATTTTTGATAGATATTTTCTTTTATTCTTTCTTTCTTTTTTTTTTTTTCTTTCCTGAGACGGAAAGCTCTGTCACCTGGGCTGGAGTGCAGTGGCATGATCTCAGCTTACTGCAACCTCTGCCTCCCTGGTTCAAGTGATTCTCCTGCCTCAGACGCTCGAGTAGCTGGGACTGCAGGGATGCACCACCATGCCTGGCTAAGTTTTGTGTTTTCAGTAGAGACAGGGTTTCACCATATTAGCCAGGCTGGTCTTCTCCAGACATTATAACGATATTGTACTATTGCTTCCTGGCTTGCATTGTTACTGATGAAAATTCAGCCCCTATCTTTATTGTATGTAATGTTTGTTTATTCATTATGGGCTTCTGTGTGAAATATTTGCTTAGGACCCTAGATAGCACAATGAAATATTCACTTAGAGTTATGACTTGCAAAAGATTGAAGCTTTTAAATAGACTTTGTATTTTTAGCTTTCAATGGATTCAAAGTGGTATTTCCTCCAATTTGGCTGAAGTGGTGAAAGTTCATCTAAGTTTGAGTTGATTTCAGGTGAATGATATATCTGTATGTAAGTATTTATATGCAGATGACATTGGTATAAAACCCATGGCTGCTATAGAATTATTTGTATAGATATGTTGTCTAATACCAGTTTCAAGAGTGGAGCTGAGCATTATTCTCTAGTTCAGGTGGAATGTTTACATTGAGAAAATGCTACTACCCAAGATCTGGACTTTTTCCAAAACTCCAAACATACTTCTACAAAGGATTTGGATGTACCGTAATTATCAAAACATAAGAGGCAAGTCAAAGTATTAAATGGAAATTAATGCAGTTATCCTAAAAATGAAATCGTTGTGGAACTGGTACAGACATTTTAAAATGCCTGATTTTGAAATGCTACTAGGCCAGAAAAAAAAGAATAGAATCATGTCTTTTGCAGCAATGTGGATAGAACTGGAGGCCATTATACTAAGTGAAACAGCTCAGAAGCAGAAAGTGAAATACCGCACGTTCTCACTTATAAGTGGGAGCTGAACAATGTGTAAACATGGGCATACTGAGTAGAATAATAGACATTGGATTGCAAAAGGTAGGAAGGTGGGGGTGCTGAAGGATGAGAAATGACCTACTGGGGACAGCGTTCACTATTCAGGTGATGGTTCCACTAAAAGCCAGACTTCCCCACCACACAATGTATCCACAATGTAACAAAAATGCATATGCACCTTCAAATATATAAAAATAAAATAAAATAGACACAGAAATGCAAATGTCCAAGAATAGCCAAGACATTCTTGAAAAAGAAAAAAAAAACACCCTTTTTGAGACAACCAGGAAAAATTGAACAGAAATTGATGGTATTGAGAAAATGTGGGGGTTTGGGCGGTCTGACAATGGTACTATAGTTATGTTAAAAAATAAAAGTCATATATATAAAAAAAATTTTTTTTAATGAAATCGCCTGAAAATGTTTCGGATAGGACAAACACAATTTCCTTAACTTTTATTGCAGACTACCCAGCTCCTTTGGGATGATGATTACTAATGACCTCTAAGCCCTTCACTGCGCAAATTTGAAAGCGTGATCCTCCCCTTTCCTTCTGTAAGTGAAAACTACTTTCTGTAAGTTAAAGGCATATTCAGAATAAGATCTAAGGCCACCGAATAGGAGAAAGTATTTACAAAAGACAGGGCTGATGAAAGACTTTTACCCAGACTATACAGGCACACCTTGGAGATACTGCAGGTTCAGTTCCAGACCACTACAATAAAGTGAATAGTGCAACAACGTGAGGCATACAAAATTTTGGTTTCCCAATGCATATAAAAGTGGTTTACACTATATTGTAGTCTATTAATTGTGCACCATCATTATGTCTAAAAAAAGGCACATAGCTTAATTAATAATACTTCACTGCTGAAAAATGCTGACAATTATGTCTTCAGCAAGTCATAATTTTTTAGCTGCTGGAAGGTCTTGCCCTGTTGTTGATGGCTGCCGACTGATCAGGGTGGTGGTTGCTGAAGACTGGGATTGCTGTCGCAATTTCTTAAAATAAGACAATGATGAAGTTTGCCGCATCAATTAACTCTTCCTTTCATGAAAGATTTATCTGTTTCATGTGATGCTGTTTGATAGCATTTTCCCCACAGAGTAATTTCTTTTAAAATTGGTGTCGATCCTGCCAAAATCTGCTGCTGCTGTATCAACTAAATTTATGTAATATTCTATGTCCTTTGCTGTCATTTCAACAATGTTCACGGCATCTTCACCAGAAGTAGGTGCCACTCAGGAAACCACTTTCTTTGCTCATCCGTAAGAAGTAACTTATCATCTGTTCAAGTTTGATCATGAGATTGCAGCAATTCAGTCACATCTTCAGGCTCCAGTTCTAATTGTAGTTCTCCTGTTGTTTCCACCGTATCTGCAGTTACTTCCTTCAGTGACATCTTGAACCCTTCAAAGTTCATCCATGAGGGTGGGAACCAACTTCTTTCAAACTCCTCTTAATGATGTTGATATTTTAACTTCCACCCATGAATCACAAATGTTCTTAATGGTATCTACAATGACAACTCCTTTCCAGAAAGTTTTCAATTTAGTTCGTCCAGATTCATCAGAGGAATTACTACCTTATCAGCTATAGCCTTACAAACTGTATTTCTTAAATAAGAAGACTTGAACGTCAAAATTTCTCCTAATCTATGGGCTGCAGAATGAATATGGGCTCAAAAATATTCAGTAAACCATGCTATAAAGAGATGCGCTGAATGGGCACGGAAGCTCATGCCTGTAATCCCAGCACTATGGGAGGCCAAGATGAGCGGCTCACTTGAGGTTAGGAGTTCTAGACCAGACTGGCCAACATAGTAAAAACCTACTAAAAATACAAAAATTAGCTTGAACTTGGGAGGCAGAGATTGCAGTGAGCCAAGATCATGCTACTCCAGCCTGGGTTGACAGAGTGAGACTCTGTCTCAAAAAAAAAAAAAAAAAAAAAAGACATGTGCTGTCATCCAGGCTTTATTCTATCTATAGAGCACAGGCAGAGTCAATTTGGCATAATTCTTTAGAGTCCTAGGGTTTGCAGAGTGGTAAATGAACACTGGCTTCAACTTAGTCACCAACTGCATTAGCCCCTAACAAGACAGTCATGTCCTTTGAAGCTCTGAAGCCAGACATTGACTTCTCCTATCTATGAAAGTCTTAGACAGCCTCTTCCTCAATAGAAGGCTGTGGTATCACATTGAAAATCTGTTGTTTACTGTAGCCACCTTCATCAGTGATCTGAGCTACATCTTCCGGATAACATGCAGCTTCTACATCAGCACCTGCTACTTCACCTTGCACTTTTCTTTTTCCGAGACAGAGTTTTGCTCTTGTTGCCCAGGCTGGAGTGCAATGGTAGGATCTCAGCTCACTGCAACCTCCGCCTCCCAGGATCAAGCAATTCTCCTGCCTCAGCCTCATGAGTAGCTAGGACAGCAGGCATGTGCCACCACAGCTGGCTAATTTTTTTTTTTTAATTATTTTTTAGTAGAGATGGGGTTTCTCTATGTTGGTCAGGCTGGTCTTGAGCTCCTGACCTCAGGTGATCTGCCCACCTCAGCCTACCAAAGTGCTGGGATTACAAGTGTGAGCCACCGAACCAGCCCGCCTTGCACTTTTCTTTTTGAGATGGAGTCTCACTCTTGTCGCTAGGCTGGAGTGCAGTGGTGTGATCTCAACTCAATGCAACCTCTGCCTCCCAGATTCAAGCGATTCTCCTGCCTCAGCCTTCTGAGTAGAGAGGACTATAGGCACATGCCACAATGCCCAGTGAATTTTTTGTCTTTTTAGTAGAGACAGGGTTTCACCGTGTTAGCCAGGATAGTCTCCATCTCCTGACCTTGTGATCTGCCCATCTCAGCCTCCCAAAGTGCTGGGATTATAGATGAGAGCCACCACTCCTGGCCCCACCTTGCACTTTTAAGTTATGGAGACGGTTTCTTTCCGTAAACCTCATGAACCCACTTCTGTGAGCTTCTTCAGCTTCCTCACCTCTCTGAGCCTTCACAGAATTGAAGAGAGTTAGGGCCTTGCTCTGGATTTGGCTTTGGTCTTTAGGGAATGTTGTGGTTTTGTGGCTGGCTTGATCTTCTCTCTAGACTACTTACATTTCTCCAAAGCAACAAGAAGCCTGTTTTGCTTTCTTATAATCCATGTGTTCAGAGGAGTAGCACTTTTAATTTCCTTCAAAAACTTTTCTTTGAATTCAAAACTTGGCTACATGGTTGGTACAAGAAGTCTAGCTGTTTGTCTGTCTCAGCTTTTGACATGCCTTCTTCACTAAGTGTACTGATTTCTAGCTTTTGATTCAGAGTGAGGGATATGTGACTCTTCCTTTAACTTGAATGCTTAGAGACCTTTGTAGGGTTAATAATTGGCCCAATTTCAATAGTGTGTGTCTTATGGAATAGGGAGGCCTGAGGAGGAGAGATGGGGAATGATGGTCAGTGGGGCAGTCAGAACACACATTGATTGATCAAGTTCACCATCTTATATGGGTGCAGTTCATGGTATCCCCCCAAAATTATAATAATAACATCAAAGATCACTGAAGCTGCAAGTTATCCAGAAGATCTAGATCTAACTCAGTTCACTGATGAAGGCGGCCACACTAAACAACAGATTTTTAACGTGATGAAACAGCCTTCTATTGGAAGAAGATGCTGTCTAGGACTTTCATAGATAGGAGAAGTCAGTGCCTGGCTACAGAGTTTCAAAGGACGTGACTCCCCTGTTAGGGGCTAATGCAGCTGGTGACTAAGTTGAAAGATCACCTTAACAAATAAAATAATATTAAATTTTTTGAAATATTTTGAGAATTACTGAAATGTTACACAGAGACATAAAGTGAGCAAATGCTGTTGGGGAAATGGCACCAAATAGACTTGCTCAAAGAAGGGCGGCCACAAGCCTTCTATCTGTAAACCTTGCAACATCCATGAAGCACAATGAGGCAAAGCGCAATAAAGTACCTTACACCCGAACAAAATCTCTTAAAACTCAACAATAAGAAAACTAACAGTTCAATTAAAAAACAGGTCAAAATACCTCACCAAAGAGAATATACAGATAGCAAATCAGCATATGGAAAGGGGTTCCACATTCCATCATTAGGGAATTGCAAATTAAAACAATGAAATAAATCTACACACCTAATAGAATGGCCAAAATTCAACACACTGACAACATCCAATGCTGGTAAGGATGTGGAGCAACAGGAAATCTCATTCACTGGTGGGAATGCAAAATGGTACAGGTACCTTGGAAGACCGTTTGGCATTTCTTACAAAAGTAAACAACAGACTCTTACCATATGACCCAGCATTTGCACTCCATATTTATCCAAATGAATGGAAACTTGTGTCCACACAAAAACCTGTACCTGGATGTTTATAGCAGCCTTATTCATAGTTGCCAAAACTTGGAAGCAACCAAGATGTCCTTCAGTAGGAGAATGAGTAAACTGGGACACATCCAGATGATGGAATATTATTCAGAGCTGAAAAGAAGTAAGCTACCAAGTCACGAAAAGATGTGGAAGAACCTTAAATATATTACCAAGAAAGAAGCCATTCTGAGAAGGATGTATGCTGAACGATTCCCACTACGCGACAAGCATATGAGTATGACAAGAGTAAGAGTCTGTGGTTTACTTTTGTTGAGTTTTAAGAGTTTTTTATTCAGGTATATGGTGTTTTATTGTGCTTGCTTTATTGTATTTCACAGATATTGCATTTTTTTTCTCAGAAAGGCAAAGCAATGGAGACAGTAAAAAGATCAGTGGTTGGCAGGGGTTAGTGGGGAGGGAGGGATGAAGAGGAGGAGCACCAGGGGTTTTAGGGCAGTGAAACTATTCTATACGATGCAACAATGGAGGATGCATGTCATTCGACATCTGTCCCCCATCAAATGCACGACGCCAAAAGTGAGCTCTAATGTGAACTCAGGACTTCGGGTGATTGTGGTATGCCATCGCAGGTTCACTGATTGTAACAAATGGATGTCTCTGGTGGGAGTTGTTGATCTTGGGGGAGGCTGTGCATATACGGGGGAGGGGGATATGGGAGCTTTCTCTGCTTTCCACTTAATTTTGCTGTGAGCTTAAAACTGCTCTTTAAAACAAGCCTATTTTTAAAAAATCAATAGATAAAAGATTGGATTTTGAAGAGTTCTAAAGGCTCCTCAACCATATCTAAAAGTTCCTTGCTATTCTCAATTTTTATAAAACTCATGTCTGTAATCCCAGCACTTTGGAAGGCTTGGTGGGTAGATCATGAGGTTGGGAGTTTGAGATCAGCCTGACAAACATGATGAAACCTGTCTCTACTAAAAATAGAAAAATTAGCCAGGTGTGGTGGTGGGTGCCTGTAATCCCACTTACTTGGGAGGCTGAGGCAGGAGAATTGTTTAAACCTGGGAAGCAGAGGTTGCAGTGAGCTGAGATCGTGTCACTGTACTTCAGCCTGGGCAACAGAGCAAGACTCATCTCAAACAAACAAAAAAATAGGCTGGCTCCAGGAAGAAAGACAGAGCCCACCTTGGCCCCTATGTGTGGCTGTATGGGATGGTGGGTTTGGTGCCCAGGACATCCCACTGAAAGGTTTCACCTACCCTAATATACTTGCTTCTTATCTGCATGAGCTTCTGCCTGTCTGGCTTGAAGGAAGTACTGTTAGAATCACTTCTCTGGGTTAAACAACAAAATGCCCATGTGATAAACACACATTTGACAAAGAAGGTCTTGGGGCACATGTGTGCAGGCAGGCAAATCACACCCTTAACTAAGTTACTTTCGATTCTGAGAATATGGGAGCTAAAAGCAATTTAGAGACTGAGAAACCCAATATGTGGACAGGTTAAAGGTCAAAGGTCAGTCTTTTGGGGAACCGGCCATATTCAGCGGAAATAAAAAGAAGGCCTGGGAGCAAGTCACATCAGAGGACACCAGGCCTGGGTCATGGGGCCTGGTTTTGGGAGAAGTGTCCAGTAGTGTGCCTGGGAGCCTGTCAGCCCAGGGCAGGGAGGGGAGGACAGGGCCATGCCGTTTACCTTTCATTTCCTTCACGACCCTCCTTCCCAGCCCACTCTTCCAGACTTGTACAACAAACAGCTGGAGTCACTCTAGAAGAATTTTCCAAGGCAGCAGGTGGATCAGGAGTGGTGTACTTCTTTAGAGCGCTCGTGGACTGGCTTCTGGTCATAGAACCCTGGAGAACTTTGGTATAGAGTGTCATAAAGAATTCTCATAACAGATGCCCTGGGAAATGAGGTCGTTTGTTCAAAACAAGAGAATACAAAGACAGCTCAGCAGAAGCTCCAGGTCCCTCCTCCCTCTCTCTGCTCTACAACCTTACCTGGTCTTTACCTGTTTCTTACTCCCCGCTCTTTCAAAATCTCTTGCAAGCAATTGAGGGAGAAAGCGAGGCAGTGATGAACAAAATGGGAGAAGGAGGGATAAAGGGACAGACAGGAGGAGAATGAGGGCCAAGAGACAGAGGGGAGTGGGAGGGAGCATGGGAGAGGCACTGCCACGTGCAGTCCTGTGACACACCGTCCAAGCTAGTGCAGCACAAACATAGTGCCATAGGTACTGCTTTGGTGGTAAAGGACATTTTCCTTCGAAAGGCTTTGGAGATCTGGGTTGGTTCCAAGTCTTTGCTATCATAAATGGTGCTGCTATGAATATACATGTGAATGTGTTTTTATAATAGAATGATTTATAATCCTTAATGATAGACTGGATAAAGAAAATGTGGCACATATACACCATGTAATACTATGCAGCCATTAAAAGGGATGAGTTCATGTCCTTTGCAAGGACATGGATGAAACTGGAAACCATCATTCTCAGCAAACTAACACAAGAACAGAAAAGCAAACATGTTCTCACTCATAAGTGGGTATTGAATAATGAAAACACATGGACACAGGGAGGGGAACATCGCACACTGGGGCTCGTTGGGGCATGGGGGGCTAGGGGAGGGATAGCAGGAGGTTCGGGGGGACTGGGGAGGGATAACATTAGGAGATATACCTAATGTAGATGACAGGGGGATGGATGGAGCAAACCATCATGGCATGTGTATACCTATGTAAAAATCCTGCACAATCTGCAGATGTACCCCAGAACTTGAAGTATAATAATAAAAAAAATTTAAAAAAAGAAAAACTTTGGAGAATGTCGCCTAGCTAAAATCTCAGGGGGCCTAGCATGGATGCCTGGCATGGGGATCCATGCAAGGCTGCAAGGGGCTATGGACCTGGCAGAACTGTACATCTTTCAGACGCCCATGGAGGGTCCCCTGGCCTCTGATAACGGCTGGAGGCATCACCGGCACTTGTGGACAGAAATGCAGGCTGGAAGTTGGTGCCAGGAGGTGGACGGACTTGTTTGCCTTCCATTCAGGCCATCGGATGAACCTAAATGTCATGTCCATCTGCTCTGTGGCATAAGAGCAGAGATCTCTGCCTCCAGGGACACCAACAGAGGCTCCCCCAGGACTGAGAGCGAGGCAGTGCCTTGGGTCATCTTCCTTTGCTCTTCTAGGCACGTTCTTATTCTTGTCCATCCGGCTCTGTGCCTTTGGAACTGACCTTATGGGCTGCACTGGGGGGCTCCCTTGCTCACTGATACCCACGGGGCCTGGTTAGTGGGCGAGGCTGGCAAGGGTAGAGAATGAGATCTGGTTATGGTGCAGCACCTTCCGTTTATCCCCCCAACTCCAGAATACGACTTTAAAAAGCTGCATGGTAACCAGTCACACATATCTTAAATGATGTATATGTGAGCCTAAATTAACCAAAAGGATCAGAATTGAATTTTAAGAGTAGTTTTTTATTCAAGAGCCAAGTGTGAGTGGATGTCGGGGGAGCAGAGCTAAGCTGGGGAAAGGTGACCAGTGTTGTCTGCATTGGATAAAATGAGGATCATTTATGAAGGCAAAACAGAGGTGCTACATGGAATCACAACATTTTCCATACAAAAGCTAACATACAAATATAAGATTTAATTGGCTACTGTTGATTGAACACTCTAAGAGGGTTGTTTAACATTTTATTGTAGAGGTAACAATAACAAGGGTCTCTACGTCCACTTCATTTAGCCCAGGTTTGAATGAAGAATAGAGTCTGGTTAATGTATAACATTGCAACACAAAAGTCAGAAAGCGACGATGGCCATGGACCAGAGAAGTAAAACAGCCGTGTTCCCTACGTCTGTTTCCAGGTCTTAATTTTTCCCTCTGCTGTAATAAATTTGGAAGGTCCTGAAATTTTATTTCCCTTTTACATACGTATGTGTGACCCCTACAACATTGACTCAGGGGATTCAGGAAGGCTGATTTGAACGACTCGGACAGGCACCTTGGAAGAGCGCTCGCTGGCCTGTGCTGACCGCCCACCTTTCTTCCCTGTCAATGTGCTTTAGGCAACAGAGGTAGAGCTGTGGGTCTTTCTGGGGCTCTCCTTGTCACGATCCCTGGCTATGCCTTCTTATCAAACACCAAATAGTCCAATTTCAGATCTTTCGCCTGACTGGGATACCCCATTGTCAAGGAGTTTCAAATTCTGATTTCAGTTGGCACTAAAGTCAAAGGCATGTGGTGTGGTGTTGGAGCTCGAAGCCACAGAATCAAGGGGCTTTTGATTCCTGTACAATTCCTGCATGGACCCTCCTATCCGTAACCTTGGTCAGGGCTCCATATTTTCTACTTGTCAAGCAGATGCAAGTATTAAAGAGGAGGCATTCCTCTAAAGTCATGACATTCCTACCCCAACCAAAACACCAGTTTAAGGTTTAGTTTCCCAAACATTTCCCCAGGGATTGCTCTCAGGGCCAGTTTCCAGCTGCAGGGAAAACTAGCTCCTTAATTTCCAGTCACAGACACATTCCATCGGTCTTCCTCTCATCTACCTGTAGGGATGTCATGCTCCGCAATCCCCTCAGCCCTTTCTTCCCGCTTTCGTCTTCCTCCCTCCCTCCCTCTTTTTTCTCCTTTAGTGTCTCTCTCCCTCCTCGGCAGCTGCCTGGACGCAGACAAGAGGTCGTAGAAACGAGTTCCGCAGATGGGGGCATGGAACTGAAGTCCATGCTGAGAACAGGACTGACGGGCCCGCCCAGCTCCCTGACAAGGGGGAGCACTTCTTGAAGCAGACGGATGCATCTGTTTCCATGTTTTGCAAAATGTGCATGAAAATGACTGTATGAGAGCAAAAAATTGAGTCCTTAGAGAATTAGGAGGGAGCTCCTGGAAGATCATTCTCTCTACTCATAAGATGTCTGCAAAAAGCAACTTCGAGACCAAAGGGTAAGAAAACAGTCCTGGACAAAACATGAGGCAACAAATGAGCACAAATCAACCCAACACGTTTCATCCCTTATGCTGGGACTTTGTCTTCAGAATGGACATTTTCTGGGCCAGATCACAAATCTGCCCATGCACTGGTTGAGTCTGCCTGTTCACTTATGGCTCACCCTCCATCAGGACTGGGCGGGCGAAGTAAACGATTAACTACACAGTTTTCACTGCTCAGCGAAGACACAGGACAAGAATAACAATTAAAAGCTTCTTGTTGTAAATTACTGACATGAAAAGCTGCCTTGGAAGTGTTTGGAGACACTAGAAAATGTCCTGATGCCTGAAATCCAGTGGCTTGCTAGCTTTTGACCATGGTCAAAAAGCTGCCTCTGAGCCTCAGAAATGCCCAGTCTGAAAATCAGATGGCTCACAGATGGAGCTGCATTTTCCTCACTTCTTTCTATCGGGAGGGAGATGTTCCCTTAAGGGGGCTAAGATATCTTTTGGCAGCCCGAATCAAGAGGATCCATGTCAGGAAAAAACAATGTTTGTTTCCGTTGTATTCTAAGATGTCCTATTTTTGGCATTCTTCCTTGAGGATGGCTTTATCTCAGTGCAGAGACCAGGAAGTCAATTGCGTTGGCCAGAGCATCCTCCTGGCCAAGCTTCGTGCGGAGCTGCAGACAGCCCTACTTAGCCTCCCGCACTTCGTGCACTACTTGCCCAGGGCCAGCGCAGGCTTTTGCCAAAGTCTATGTTTGAGGGGCCCAGAGGGCTCACAACGCTTCCACCTTGTTTGTAAAATATTAGTTTAGTTCTTCAGATGAGAAGATTAAGCTTCATCTTATTCCATATCCTTTTAATCCGTCTCTGTTTCTGCGGCTCTCTTAGCCAGAAGTGGGTGGATGCTAACATTTGTGTCCCTGCAAGCAAACAAGATTTTCTCAGTTTTGTTAATAACAATAGAACAAATGGCATTGTGAATGTCCAGGGAATTTTTGTGGCATCTAGTAGCAGTGGGTGGAGGGGGTGACGGGTACAGCTAACATGATTGCTTCGTTGTTTTCTCCAAATTCAGTTGTTGCATAAAGACTGTGAAGACATGTTACTCTTATTAAAACAACTCGGAAAAATTATGTCTTTTTCTTAGGGCTCATCTATAATCCATGAATATTTCTCTCAAATTTAGCAGTTCTTTGATGTTAAAATTTTGCCCTTTAGAATGTTGTTTTTCTTATTTTTAAAAAACATTTTAAGTTCTTAAAATACAGAATAATGAATAATATGATACCCTGTACCTATTTCTACTGCCCGGAAGTATCAATTTAATTTTTAATAGATCTGCTTCTTTTTCCTGTCTAAAATAACTAAAGCATCACAGAGGCAGCTGAAGTTCACTTCAGCCACCATCCTTGATCCCATCAACCTTGGTTCCTTCCACCACCCCAACTAAGCAATTATTCCATGAGTATGATGAGTTTGGTGTGTATAATTCAAGGCCATGTCCATATTTTACATGTAATACACACCCATGAAATATAGAATACATTCGTATGTATGTTTTGCTTTTTATTGAAGCAAAATGTGTTTGTAGAAAGCATGCATATCAAAAGTTACAGCTCAATAAATAGCTATGCAGTAACCATATCTATGAACCAAACACCTAGATTAAAAAACGGTTATTACCAGCATTCCACCCGCATATTGTAACTTTGTATGTCAATTTTGCTTAATTTTGAATTCTATACTATATAATAGAATCTTTCTTGTCTGGTTTCTTTTGCTCAATACTTAGGTGAAATTCAAACCTGCTTTTGCATATAGCTGTAGTGCATTGATTTTCATTCCTGTATAGTATCGTTAAAAGAAAACCTTTAGGCCAGGCGTCGTGGCTCATGCCTGTAATCCCAGCACTTTGGGAGGCTGAGGTGGGCGGATTACGAGGTCCAGATATCAAGACCATCCTGGCCAATATGGTGAAACCCCAACTCTACTAAAAATACAAAATTAGCTGGTGTGATGGCACATGCCTGTAATCCCAGCTACTTGGGAGGCTGAGGCAGGAGAATGGCTTGAATTTAGGAGGCGGTGGTGAGCTGAGATTGCACCATTGCACGCCAGCCTGGGCAACAAGAGCAAAACTCCATTAACAAAAGAAAGAAAGAAAAAAAAGAAAGAAGAAAGAAAGAAGGAAGGAAGGAAGGAAGGAAGGAAGGAAGGAAGGAAGGAAGGAAGGAAGGAAGGAAGGAAGAAAGAAAGAAAGAAACTTTAGACAAATCATATTTAACCGAGTAGAATTGAGAAAATAGAGATTGAAGAGCTGGGCAGCCCTCCACCTCTTAACCGGAATAGGTTCAAAGCGACTCCTGCCGCGTGATCAGAGAGGATTTATGGACAGAAAAAGGAAAGTGAGGTTTGGAAATGCTGGGCTGGTTATGGCACAATTTGAACAGTTGGCCACCTTTGATCACCTGAAACTCAGTGATTGGTACAAGAGTAAGGTACAGTTTGCTGATGCATCCAGTCAGGTTACAGTTCAGTTTGTATGGAGAAACTTTATCCTGGACTTAAAATATGTAAGGAGGCAGCCTTAGGCTAAACTTAATTTAGCAGTATTCAGTCACATTAACATACTACAATTTCTTTATCCATTCTTCCGTAAATGAACATTTGGGCTGTTTCCTAATTTCCAAAGTTTCCATTTATTATGAGTAGTGCTACTATGAGCATTCTTGAGCATATGTTTTGGTGTGCACATATATGTTCCTGTTGGGTGTGTGATGAGGAGTGGAATTGCTGGGTCATATGATATGATTATAATGAGCTTCAGTAAGCCTTGCCAAACCATTTTACAAAGTGCTAATGCCAATTTATATTTCCACCAATTTGCATTGTTTCTGAAATGTGCTGAAGAGCACCACACAGTACTTACAATATGAATACCATATATAAGTCTGCATCCTGTTTCTTTCACCCCATTTTAAAAATAACCCATTCATACTGACATATAGAGCTATGACTAAACCACCATGACTATTCCATGATACGTATACATCACATTTTAGTAATTCATCTATTGATACACATTAGGCTGCTTCCATCATTTTATTTTTGCTAAGACTGTTTTAGCCTCCTTTTACAAGTCTTGAATTAAGGGCCAACAATTTCTGTACTTCAGTGTTTCCAAAATTTGTCTGATAATAATAATCACCTGTAGTATTGTAGGACTGGTTAAATATTCAGATTCCCAGGCCTTTTCCCTGGAGCATCTGAGTCCGGGGGGGGTCTCAGGGTCTGCAGGCATCTGTGTGTTTCACCACCATTCTGGGTGTCCTTTTAGTCAAGGATGTTTGGGAAGGGCTGCCTTAGGTTATATACTCAAAGGTGGAATTGTTTGATCACAGGCTGGGCACATAGTCAGTTTTACTAGATACTACCTCATTGTTCTTTGAAGGCACTGTCCCATTGAATCTTCACACCAGCATTGCATAATAGACATTTTTTCAACATCCTTAATATTTTCTGTTTTCAGACCTAAACTTGTTTACCAACCTGAAGGATGAGAAGTGGCATTTTCAAGTTTCATTTCTCTGATTACCACCGATGATACTTGCTAGCATTTGTGTAGCACTTCTATGTAATCTGATGTTTCCAGCAGCCAGCTTGTCTTAGCTCATTGTATTCTCCCAACCCTAGGCAGTAGGGAGCAGTTTTACCAGATGAGGAAAACTAGACACTGAAGTCAGATTAACTGCCCAGCGTCATTGACCATTCAAATTCCCTCTACTGTAAATTTCCTATCATTGTCCATTACCCATTTCTTCTATTGTGTTTCTTTTTGTTTGTTGATATCTTGAATTCTTAAGAAATATAGTATAGACACCATTTTTTCTATTATATGTATTGCAAACAACATCTCCCAGTCTGCCACGTATTTATAGAGCTTGTTTATGGTGACTCTTTCACTTTTCTCAAAGCGCTTTCACAAAAGTTATTTCCACCATTCACTCGTTTATTCTTCCATCGAGCATTCATTTCGCACAGTGCTTGGCACTATTTGGGTCACAGAGGTTTCAGACATCTCTGCAGAGATAGAGACCAGGGTCTAGTTGGAGATGACGGAAAATACACCAGCAACAAATAAAGTGCAGGTCAGCTGGTGATAAGTGCTATGAAAGATAAAGCAGGAAAAGGGATAGAAACTGCTGAGTGTGAAGCGGGGTGGGGATAGGGTCTGCAGGGAACGGGGGGAGGGTCATTGCTGTTTTATATTGGGTGGTTGGGGAAAACTTCTCTGGTAAGGTGGCTCTTGGGTGACCTGAAGAAGTGTGGAAGCAAGACTGTGGATGTCTGGGTAAAGAGTTGCTGTTCCAGGCAGCGAGGAGGAGCCAGTGCAAAGGCCCTGGGGTGGAAACACCTCTTGTGTCTGGGGAATAGCAAGAAGGCTAGTGGGTCTAATGGAGTGTGCCATGGGAACAGTAGAGGAGAGCCCAGAGAGTAGAGGAAGGGTGGGCTCTGAGGGACCGTGGAGGCCACTGTAAATACTTTGAGCTGCAAGGGAAGCAAATTGAGGTTATTTAACGTTCACAGGCTCTGGGAAGATCCATAAATTGCCAGGATCACCTAGTAAGTGATAGATCTTGGCTTGGAATCAGGACTTCTGACTCCAGCGTTATTTCCATCACATCGCAGCTGTCTGAAGGCCTCAGACCTTTTTTCTTCATAACAGGAAGAAACCAAGAGAGAAAGGAACACTACTTAGGGTCACCAATTGTCTGTCCTGATTTTCTGGGGACTGAGGGGTTCCCCAGGAGGTGCTAACACTGGGTACTTCAAGACTCATGTCTAAAACCTGGGCAAACAAGGACAGCTGGTCACCCTCACACTGGCTGAAAATATAGCAGCGTGTTCCAATTGGCTGCTTCATCTCCAGGGACTTCTGTGCTGCTGCTTGTAAGGCTGCCCAAGCTCTGGAACCTTCCCAAACCAGCCTCAGACACAGGACTCAGGGTCATTCTTGGTGCTACTATTTAGATTCACTGGAATTACAGAGGTCACCTCTGGGTGATGGGATTATGTGGGTTTTCCCCCTTCTCTTATGTACTTATTTTTATACTTTAAAATTTTTACCACGAATATATATTATGTTGTTGCCGAAGAAAAATATAATATGGTAAAATATCAGTTCATCTTTACTGTCTTTATCCTGAATATTTAGCTCAGTTCCTAGTATATAGTAAGGGCTCAATGCAATGTTTTGAATCACAAATTAAATGTATAGAGCAAAGCACTTTATTGAACCAGCAATGTCTGTGACCTCTGAAGGACCAATGCTATCTTAGAGGTTCTCAAACCTTAGTGCACCCGGATGACGTGGAGGCCAGGTTAGACCGTAATTTCTGGGCTCACCTCCAGGGTTTCCAATTCAGTTGATCTGGGACGAGGGCTTCCTAGTTGCATTTCTAACAAGTTTCCAGGTGATGCTATTGCTGCTAGGAGGGAGAAAACCACAGTTGAGAACAGCTGATCTATATTAGTTAATTATTTAATTGTGTTCTGGTGTTAGCGTGGTCATTTAACCATCAGGTATAATCTTGTTTCATCGGAAAATTTGGTTCAAATTCTAAACTAATTTATAGCTGAATTCATTCATGCCCTCATTCAGCAATCATTCGATACCCTCCCTCATTAAGAACTGGAGTCACCTAAAGATGAATGGTACATAGCCATTGGCCTTTAGGTACTGAAAGACCTCCAGAAGCATTAAGTCATTATTATTATTTTTTTTAGTTAACTGCCAAATAATAAATTAAATTTAGGAAGAAAATGAAAAACTTTAAATAGAATACGTTGTTCATTGTCAATTCAAGAAACTTGACTGACTTCGATAAACATTCTACAGGCTTAAATGCAGTGTTGTCCCTTATGAATTCAGCTGTTGAGAGTACAGGGCAAGTGAGGCCAGCTTCATGGACTCAAGCCAGCTGCTCAAATGGAACCATGGCTGGACACAGGAATAAATGTCAAGTCAAAAAAATCAATAACTCAAGTGCAGTTTATGTCAAAAAGACCTGAGGGTTTTAACTGGCTTCTTTCCAAAACCCATGCACAGCAAATCAACTTACTTAGCTTCCTATGGATACATTTTACAGCCAGTTTATGTTTGAGGGTTAACCAGGAAGTAGCATTGCTTAAAATTAGATTTCTATGGACCCTTTGTGTGTGTATGTATATATATATATACACACACATACATACATGCACTTCTAGGGACGGTGAGCAATTTGTAGGTTTTGCTTTGAAATTTTTTTCTGGCAAAGTTATCACAGCCATACTCTGTGGTCATGTTTTCCAGAGTATGGTCTGTGGACAACTAGGATGAGCATCACCTGGAAAGCTGGTTTAAAATGCAGATTCCTAGGCCCCACCTTAGGCTCCCTAAACCAGGACCCAGCATCTGCTGGGCAATTCTTTTGTGTACTAAAGTTCTAGAACTCCTGATCTATGTCCAAAAGAGAGTCTTTTCAGAAAAATCCTGGGCTTACCCATATGTGTGGTCTCAGCACACCTATGATTATTCTGTCTTCTAATTAGGTTTCTTACTTTCCCTAAGAGCATGTCAAATGTTTTTTCTTCCCTCTTCCCTCTCCCTTGGTCAACCTTCAAAGAACATGGACTTGTTATTAATCATCAACATGGAAAACCTATGTTCCTGATTTTCTTATTGCTCTAGCTACTAGGGAGCTCAACCTCAAATTTGGGGTCCATCAGAGGCCGTTGCCTGGACATTTATGGCAAATTTTTGTGCACGCTTACTCTTGGCTTCATCTTCTTTTCCCAGAGTTGTTTTTCCTTTCCCTCACGTCACTGAAAATGTCTATTGTCCTCTCTGCATTTCTGCCAACCACCTTAAGCACTTTTTCTTTGAAGTAAGATAAAAAGAAATAATTTTATAAAATTAGCATTTATATTGTTTTCGGGTAGATGTTATTGAATAAAATAAGATCTACTTACTGTAAAAAGAACAAAGAATCACGTTAAAACCAAGGAAGAAAAAATTTGTGAGACTAGGATCTGTATTAATCTAACACATTCATTTTTATCTTCATCTAGCAGTTGGAGATGAAAATGAAACTACATTAGGAGCCCAAGAAATGGGCTTACCCTTAAACCCAATGCTTCTTGGCATTTCTAACTCATGACACATATACACATATATATTCTATATGTAAATTTTGTTATGGACTGAGTGCTCGTGTCCCCCCTCCAAATTTATGTATTGAAGCCCTAACTCCCAACATGACTATATTTGGAGGAATGGTTTTGTGGAATTAATTACAGTTAAGTGAGCTCATAAGGATGAGGCCCTAGTTTGATAGGATTGGTGTCCTTTTAAGAAACACCAGAGAGCCCTCAAGCTCTTTCTTTCTTTGCCCTGAGAGGAGTACGATGGCTGTCTGCAAGCTAGAAAGAGAGTCCTCACCAGAACCTGACCATGCTGGCACCCTGATCTTGGGCTTCCTGGTCTCCAGACCTATTTGTAAATAAATTATAAATTACTGTTGAGTAATCCACATAGCCTGGTTTTTTTTTTTTTTTTTTTTTTTTTTGAGACGGAGTTTCGCTTTTTTTATCCAGTCTGGAGTGCAATGGCGCGATCTCGGCTCACCGCAACCTCTGCCTCCTGGGTTCAGGCAATTCTCCTGCCTCAGCCTCCTGAGTAGCTGGGATTACAGGCACGCGCCACCATGCCCAGCTAATTTTTTGTATTTTTTTTAGTAGAGACGGGGTTTCACCATGTTGACCAGGATGGTCTCAATCTCTTGACCTCATGATCCACCTGCCTTGGCCTCCCAAAGTGCTGGGATTACAGGTGTGAGCCACCACTCCCGGAAAGCCTGGTATTTTGTTATAGCAGCCTGAGCAGACTAATACACGTTTTTATTTTTTTTTTTAATACTTTTTTTTGGAGACAGAGTCTCACTCTGTTGCCCAGGCTGGAGTGCAATGGCATGGTCTAGGCTCATTGTAACCTCTGCCTCCTGGGTTTAAGCGATTCTCCTGCCTCAGCCTCCCAAGTAGCTGGGATTACAGGTGCCTGACACCATGCTTGGCTAATATTTGTATTTTTAGTAGAGATATGGTTTCACCTTGTTGGTCAGGCTGGTTTCGAGCTCCTAACCTTATGATCTGCCCCCCTCGACCTCCCAAAGTGCTGGGATTACAGGTGTGAGCCACCACACTCAGCTACGTATCTTTTAAAAAATAGACAAGCAAGTATGAAAGATAATTATCAGGTCTTTCTTACTGAACTTCAACTTGATCTTTCAACAAAATAATTAGGCACTTACTGAAAAAACATAAAACCAAGAGGAAAAGAATATACTATTTGGAACACTTCCTAGGAGTTCTGGGTTAAAGTGCATGAAAATTTACTATTCCTTCCATATCCAGGAAGTACAAAGGCAAAATAATGAACCTATGCCTTGTGTTTAGCAACCTGCAGTCCTAATTCAGCCACCTGCTTCAGTTGAAAGGTGCTACCTTTGGCCTTTCCAAGTGATATCTGTCAACTATCTACCCTTAAATGCCAGTTAACCAAAATACATATGGAGAGGTGATTGCCTGGAGATAATTTTCTACTTTTGATATTGATATGGGAGTCAGAACTAGAAAATGAATCCTGTATTGAATCACCTACTAAGGCAAAGAGTGTCATCCAGAAATGCTGGCTTCTCAGGTCACTGACAATGCATCAGTCCAGTCAGAGACACTAATTAGGTTTCCGAGACAATCTCAGGTTTAGAGCATTTACCTGCAATCAGAGTTGTGTGTGCTAAGAGAGGTTGCAAAATCACCAAATGATCCCCTACCATAAATGGTAGGGACACTAAAAATCTTTCCAGCAAGGAGGCCAGAGCCATGTAAACTGAGAGAGGGATTTCTTCCAGAAGCTATTTAAATAACTCTATATAGATGCCCTCTTATTCTTGTTCCTAATTAAAATTAGTTTAATATGCTCCCTGGGTGGGCAGTGGTCCTTAATTCCTTTTCTTACTCCACAAATCACTATGCCATAGAGACGTGTGAGCCCTCATGTGAGTTGTTGGAGAAGTAGCTCAGGGGGCTGGGGAGCTCTGGCCATTGAGGTTTGTCCCTCACCTACGCTGAAGTCCTGGGACAGTACAAGAGTCTGAAGAGGAGAGAGATGAGTCCTAGGAAGGAATGAATAAAGATGAGGTTTACTGATGATGCAATGAAGGGAATCATATCTAGGAGGGAAGAAGCATTTCCCTTCTATACTATTCTCTATAACAGGTTCTTATAGCCAGTTACTGATGCCCACCCAAACTACCTCTATGATCCTCGATAAGTGTTGCAGATAGCCAGTCCCTATCTTTAAGATCCTGATAAAGGCAGGGACCAGCTCATAATTCATCACTTATTCTGCCATCTAATCAGCCCTCCTCCTGTTTGTGATCTTATCTCTTCTCAATTTTAGCATCTGCTTCAACAGCTTGTCACTTATATCTCTCTCACACTTCCTGCCATTTCTAGACTCCAGGACTTCCATCTTCTCCCCTCTGCAGCCACCACACAGGCAGCACCCATATCAATTAATGAGATGGGGGCCAGGCGCTGTGCGAAACCCTTTACTTATATTATTTCATATGCATAAAACAAGTGCATGACAAGGGCTGCCCTTTCCCCAGTTTTACAAATGAGGAACCAGGGTTGGAGGGTGACTTGCCCAAGCCACAGAGTGAGGCATTTGTCAACTCTGCTGTGCCTTCCCTCACCATAGCAGAAGCACGGCTTCATTCTGGATTTCTGTGAAAGCACCAGGCATATCACCTCCTTAGCATTTCCTCCACTCTCCATCCTTCCCTGAAAAGTCAGGAAAAAAGAGAGGTTTCACCTCTGGTCTAAAATGGACCCATGCCCTTTGCCTTGATTTTATCCCTTTCTATTTTATAAGATTTTTTCCCTCCCATTTCCTTTTCTGTACCTTTAATTTTTCATTCTCCACTCATTCTTTCTCATGAAAAAGCTTTTGTCCATTCATCTCCTTGTGCAAAATAATATGGAACTTGAGTAGGCAGTCCCTCTCAATGATTGACATGGCAGAGTGCTGACCTCAGGAAGCTCAGGCACTGAAAGGAGAGATGAGGTATGAGTAAGCGTTGTATGAGCATGAGAAATGCAATCAGTGTGGTGAGAGTTCAGGGAAGGAGAGGGCATTCATCATTAGAGAGCTGGTAAAAAGATTTGATGGAGGGCTGGAAGACTAGGTCTGGGAGAATTGCTGCAGGCAGAAATTGGAAAGGGGGCACCAGCCGAGGGGAATAGCATAAGAAAAGACATGGAGGCAGGAAAGCCTAGAGAGTATTTGGCAAAGGGGTTTGCCAGTTTTAAGGGGGCACATGGAACTTCCGGGGAGTAGTAGAGAATAAGGCATATTGCAGAGGATTATGAATGCCATCCTAGGGTAATGTCTTGCAGGTAATGGGTAGGAAAGTGACACTGTGAGAATGTGAATCAGGGAGGTTGTTCTGGTGGGAAAGCTCAGGATGGAGCAGGGTGTGGTGATGTGAGGGCCGGAAGACCAGGTGAGAGGCTGTTGCTGAAGTACAGGTTAGAATTGCTGGGCTCCTGTCCTGTCCTTGGATGGTCGCAGCAGAAATGGAACAAAACAAACGTTTGACATATTGGAGGTGAACTTGGGTAAAAAAGAAAGGAACATCAAAGCTATCTTTGAGCCTGAGCGCAGGTACTGAGAAAATGAAAAATGAGAAAAGGAGAAATGAGAAGAGATGGGGAGGGCTCAGGAGGCTGAGAGGGTTAGGACATGAGTTCAGTTCTCACTATGTCGATGTTTCAGGTCATGGGACATTCAGAAGAGGCTGGATCCAGCAGGTGCATTGACATCTGGCTGAGGGCTCTGGAAAACAGAGTCGGAGTTAAATAGTTGAAAGCATTTTGCCTGTGGGTGAAAGCTCTTAGAAGGTACAGAGCTCTGGCTGGGGCCCAGGCTCAGGCCTGTAATCCCAGCAGTTTGGAGGGCTGAGGAGAGAGGATTGTGTGAGGCTAGGAGTATAAGACCAGACTGGGCAACACAGGGAGAGCCTGTCTCTACAAAACAAATTGTTAAAAAAAAGTAGCCAGGCATGGTGGTTTAGGCCTGTGCTCCCAGCTACTCAGGAGATTGAGGTCTGCAGTTAGAGGATTGCTTGAATGTGGGAGGTTTGAGACTGCAGTGAGCAATGATTATGTCACTGCACTCCAGCCAGGTGACATAGTGAGACTTTGTCTCAAAAACACAAACAAAAAAAAAAGGAAAAGAAAAGTGCAGAGCTCAGTGAAAAGGGGCAGTGATACTGAGCAGAAACCGATCACATTGACCTTTTTAAGCCAATCCTATTCTGGCTTGTGGTAGGTACTCAAAATACATTAAAGAAATGAATGAATTATGAGATGCTCAATATGTTTGCTAAATGAATAAAACAACAAATGAAAAAACAGCAGATGGATGAATTTATGGAGTCCTGTACAGACAAATGAAAACAGAACAGGACTAACGGCTCACTATTAGAAGTATCATGTGAAATATATTTTGACAAAAGTTCATGAAGAAGAACTTGAAAAAATCTTTGATAGACAAGTAGCTGGGGGGCTGTGCTGCAAGCCTGCTTCCTCGCACAGAGTAGCCAATATGCCCCTCTCTGCTCTGCAGGGATTTCTGGGACATTGCAGAGGTTTTCTGGCTTCTGAACCTCTGTTTCCTGGCTGCAGCTGGGTTCTGGGCCATCTTTTGTTTCATTCAGTTTCACATCAGAAGATCCTCTTGGATGTTGGCTCTCAGCTGGGAAATGGAAACTATTTGTACTGCCATGAAGGAAGCTTTCCACATCTGGCAGGGTCTCTGGGCTGGAACCAGCATAAAGAGAAAATTAGGAAATAATCAAGCAGCCTGCAGTCTTGGTGTGTTTTATTGTTAGTATTCCAGTTACTGGGAGGATGTCTAAAGCTCTTCCCGGTTTACTGTCTTGAAAATTAAAAGAAAAAAACTAGCAACACTCCATACAGCTCAAGCTCGTCAGCATAAGCATCCCAGCAAGAAGGGCCCCATGAATCTGTGAATAAAGCAAGATGGCCTTGGTGATCAATGCCGGCTGGCAGAATGTTTCCATTTGCTCACTGCTTGGCTGGCACAGGCTTGCAGCAACAGAACAAAGCTTATTTTGTGCTTCCCAAAGCACCCCAGCTGTACTTTCGAGGGTTTTTCTTTTCCCCAGACGCCTGCTTTAGGGACCTTTAGCCCCTTCCTTCAAATTAGGCCACTGTTTAGCTGGCATTTGGCATAACAAGGGGCCATATCTATTTGATACTTATAATTTTTGCATGTCCAGTGGGGAAGCAGAAACCCATGTGGTATGCTTTAAGGACAGAGAGCACTCCCTCCACAACCAAGAGTCCCACCCAAAGACTAATGTATCTGAAATCCTTCCAGAATTTTTCTTTTTTTTGAGTTGAAGTCTTGCTCTGTCACCCAGGCTGGAGTGCAGTGGCACACTCTTGGCTCACCGAAACCTCCACCTTCCCTGTTCAAGAGATTCTCCTGCCTCAGCCTCCCAAAGTGCAGGGATTACAGGTGTGAGCCACTGTGCCCAGCCCAGAATAGTTTTATAAAGCTTTTCTAGGGTCCCTTCTCTGTCACCTCCAGTAAGTGGCGATCCCATATGGCCTGAAGACCTTCAAGGACAGGATGCCACCCCAGGAGGCAGCCTGCTGCACTAACAGGCAATGCACGCTCCTTATTTCAGAAAGTTCCAGCTGTGATTGAATTAAAATCCACCTCCCTGGCTTGCATCTAATACTTCTTCCACAGAACAATTTTTAAAATATTTGAAGAGAACTAGTGTGTCACCATTTGCCAAACTAAATACCTTCAGCTGTTTTTCATTGGTCATGATGACTAGCACAGATTAAAGCAGAATTGTCCTCCCACTCTTCCTCCCTCCCACTCACTCCTCTTTTAATTCCCACAAGTATTTCTGCATCTCTATGTGCCAGAAACTGTGCTAGGCATTGCTTCCCTCCATTATATAACATGTGCACTTTGAAGGAAAGAAGAGAACTAACACATGAACTGTGAGGTCATGAAGAGCCCATACTTCAGAGTTATGCAGAGCTGAATTCAAGTCTCAGTGTGTCCTTCCTTTGATTTGATTTGCTTACAGTTTTTCTTTACTTTTAGTTATTATGGGTACATAATAGTCCATATTTATGGGGTACATGTGATATTTTGATATAAGCATACAATATGTAATGATGTGTCCTTCCTTTTAGCTATGGGATCCCTTTAAGTTTTTTGCTTTTTGGGTTTTTTTTTTGAGACAGAATCTTGCTCTGTTGCCTAGGCTTGCAGTGCAATGGTGCGATCTCGGCTCACTGCAACCTCCCAGGTTCAAGCGATTCTCCTGCCTCAGCCTCCCGAGGAGCTGGGACTACAGGCGCATGCCACCACACCTGGCTAATTTTTGTATTTTTAGTGGAGATGGAGTTTTACCATGTTGGCCAGGATGGTACAGATTTCCGGGTCTTGTGATCCACCTGCTTCAGATTCCCAAAGTGCTGGGATTATAGGCATGAGCCACTGCGCCCGGCCCCCTTCAAGTTTGTTTGTTCGTTTGTTTGTTATTTATTATACTTTAAGTTCTGGGGTACTTGTGCAGATTGTGCAGCCTCGTTACATAGGTATACAGATGCCATGGTAGTGATTTGCTGCATCCATTGCCCCGTCATCTACATTAGGTATTTCTCCTAATTCTATTCCTTCCCAATCCCCCCAGCCCCTGCTATTCCTCCCCATCCCCCCACCCCCCAGGCCCCAGTGTGTGATGTTCCCCTCCCTGAGTCCATGTGTTCTCATTGTTCAACACCCACTTATGAGTGAGAACATGTGGTATTTGGTTTTCTGTTCTTGTGTCAGTTTACTGAGAATGATGATTTCCAGTTTCATCCATGTCCCTGCAAAGGACATGAACTCATCCTTTTTAGTGGCTGCATAGTATTCCATGGTGTATATATGCCACATTTTCTTTATCCAGTCTATCACTGATGGACATTTGGGTTGGTTCCAAGTCTTTGCTATAGTGAACAATACCACAATAAACATACGTGTGCCCCTTCAAGTTTTTTAACCAGGATGAACATCAATTTTCTTATTCATAATATGAGGGCAATAATCTATCTGTTGCAGGGACAGAGAGAATGTGTGCAAGTTGCCTGGTACATCACCTGGACTGAGCAGGAGCTCAATCATGGAAATATTTGGCCCATTACATCACACCCTTAAGTCAAATAAGAGCATAGAATAGTCTTGATCATCAACATTTAGCAGCAACAAATCCAACCATCTGTGAGCTTGTTCAGCATGCCATCTGTGTTTTCCTTCAGGTTACTGATAAAGGAGTTGACTAGGATATGACGTGGGAAGGAGCCCAGTGTCCCTTTCCAAGGACACTACCCTTTGTGAAATTATTTTGTTAATAAGTATTTTTTGGTCAGGGACATTGAACTGATTATAAGTAGAACTGTGCTCTTTCTGGTCTATATTTTTGTTCCATCTCTTTCACATGGATGTTGTGGGAGCTTTTGTCAATTGCACTCCTGAAATCCAGATAATCTATGTGTGTATCATTCTCCCGATACAATAATCAAAGATTCTGCTTCTCTCCCATGCATTCTCTTTTGAAAGGTAAACACTCCCAGGAAGGCTAACATGTTGTATTAATCCACACTAAAATGTTAGTGGCCTAAGAGACCCCTTTCTATCTGACTCAGATGGAAATGGGAGGGTTACTGGATCCTGGGGAAAGTGAGGGGGTTTGTTAACATAAAGGCAAAAGGTGTGTAGCCACAGCAGAATGGGGAATGAAACAAGTCTTACTGACTTAGTAAATGAGCTCAATGAGCACAGATCCACATTTTACATGGAGAAAAAGATGTGTAACTGATGACACAGCCTCTGAGGATTCCAGGACACACTCACAGATTTGTACTTCTCTCCCTTTCTGTTCTGAGAATCACGACATTCCTCAAGTGTCAAATACACCTTACATCCCAGCCTTAGCAAGAGAGCTGGTTGGTCTTTATTGCGACAGATATCCAAGTTCAGCATACACCTAAGATCCTCATTAATAGTAAAAATAGCAGCCAGCATTTATGGGGTGCTTACGATGTTCTAGTCTGTGTGCTAGGCACTTTATATGCATTATCTCGTAATTCTCACCATAAGCCTATGAGGGAGGGATCGTTATCATTCTTGTCTTGTGGTTGGGGAAACTGAGGCTCAGAAATCCTAGGCAATTTACTTAAAGCCACACAGCTACATGGGAAACAGAGCCAGGGCTCTGTCCCAGTACTACTTAACTCCAAACAGCTTTTAAATCTTCAGACACATTGTGCCTCCCAGTCTTGTTTCAGGGATTTATTATTTGACAATTGTGGCTGCACTAACATGAACTCCAAGGTGGACCCAGAGACATAGTGCCACTGGGCCCCTTTTGGTCTTTCTCCACCTGCTCTGTGGCAGCTCTAATCTCCTGAATAGAATGTGCTACTATGGCCCTCCTAGGTAGCCTGACCTAGCACTGATGGCCATGGTGCTGCCCCAGTTCGGCTTGTAGCTCGCACCCAGGGAGACATCTGCTCTCTGGAGCTCATACTGCTGGGAAGCCACCCTCAAAATTGTTTTGGAAATGGGAGGTGGTGTCTTGGACCAGCTTGACTGGGGGCTGAATCTCATTACTGACAGAATTGTGACCTTTCAGCAGAATATGGAAAATGCCACGGATATAATATGCAAAAATGATGTCAGTGCTGTGATATGGGAGGGAAAGGATGGCCCATGTGGGATATTTATTTTAATGATATCATCACTATTTGTTATGTGGTTTGAATTAAATAGAAGTCTTTGAGTCTAAACCACACCAATGATCTCTCAAAACATTCCCTTGTTTTGTCTGGTGTCATTTAGCATTCAATCTGCTGTGTTTCCTGGATGAAGAAAGCCCTTGATATGACTTCTTTGTTCTGATATCTTAAACTCAGAAATAAGGGGGCCTTTATTTTTAATCTAATTGTACCCATATTGATTCAAGATACAGGCATTCTTTAATGAAAGCAAGAAGGAATGTGATGTTTAAACTAAGGAGACAGGCCCAAATGATAGACAATCTGCTGAGAGTTGGAACACACACATACACCTCTGTCTCTGTCTTTCTCTCTCACTCATATGCCCTGAAGTTGAGATGAAAATGTGTAGTGACAAATATCACAAAAATACAAATGTGTTTACAGGACTCTTTGGCAAATTTCCAAAGGAATTGTTGCCCAGTGGAAGCTAAGGGCCCTTCAGTTTTACCAGGTGAGGGAGCTGTGTGAAGCAGATGCTTCTTTTTGGCTCCACGCTGCTGTTCTGTGCAGGCTGCAGAACTAGAGAAGGTTTGCTAATCACAGCCCTAATGGTAAAGTGAAAGCAATAGTTCATGGCCCCACCTTCCATGTACAATGCATTTTCTGTTTTGTGTGTATTACTTCATTTGATCTTTTCTGTAGGGATGAGAAAGAGACTTGTCAATGTGAAGGTCACTAATGTCTCCATTTCATACATAAAGAAACAAACCCGGAGTGAGGGCCTTTTCCCATAGACACACTTGTAGGTAGTGGTAAACAGGAGACACCTGGGCTCCTGGGTGTTAGGCCTGGTTGGACATCAGGACCCAGGTGATCACATTCTCATCAGAGGCAGAACTGGGCTCAGGTGCTCTGCACAAATGGCCCATTGCAGAAAATCTGGTGAGAATCCCCACTGCAAAGGCCAGTGGTGTGCTGACGCAGGAGCTAGCAATCACTCTGGGCTGAGCTCTGTGTGAAGCACCCAGGCATGTGAGGGTGAGGCAGGGAGGGTGGTCATGTGCTAGGGCTGCCATAACCCACTACCACAGACTGGAAGCTTTAAAACAGAAATTAATTGCTCACAGTTCTGGAGGCTAGAAGTCCAAGATCAAGGTGTTGGCAGGGGTGATTTCTTGTCACCTCTCTCCTCAGATTGTAAATGGCCACCTCCTCCATCTGTCTTGATCTTTCCTCTGTGTGTGCCTGTGTCCTAACATCCTGTTCTCATAAGGACCTAGCCGTTGGATTAGGAGTCCACCCTAATAACTTCATGTTAACTTAATTACCTCTTCCAAGACCCTATTTCTGAAGAGGATTCCATTCTGAGGTACTGGGGAATAGGACTTCAAACTATGAATTTTGGGGAACACAATTCAGCCACTAACAGTTAACAAGAAATTTGTAGGAGATGCAGAAGGTACCCAGGGCTGTGCCAGTTGCATTCATTCCACAGCACCACTCTGTGCCCAGCCCTGAGCTCAGCCAACCGTCTGGCCCTTCACAGCCAGGCAGGACACCTCGGGGCAATGCAACCTTTACAAGTCCCAGCAAATTGTCACCAATGCTGGTTCCACAGGGCTGAGAGAAGGAAGGCAGCCTAGTGTGCTCTCTTTGGTATGCATAAAAATTACTTGGAAAACTTGGTGAAGTTAGATACTTGGACTTCATCTCAGAGTCTTGGTGGCCTCAAGAATATGCATGTCTAATGCACCTTTCAGGTGAGGCCAATGCTACAGGCCCACAGACCACACTTTGAGTGGCACTGCTGTGTGACATGTGGGGGAAATTGTCCTCCTTAAATCTAGCTCCAGCACTTTGGGAGGCCAAGATGGGTGGATCATGAGGTCAGGAGTTCAAGACCAGCCTGGCCAAGATGGTGAAACCCCATCTCAAAAAAAAAAAAAAAAAAATCCAGCTCCACTTCTATTACTTAGCAGCCCCTGAATGATGAATAATATGTGTTCTAAAAGCTGTCTTCCTCAGGTTAGGCTAAGAGTGCAAGCCAAGTTCTCATGGTTCATTTCACAGACTTGGGTGCTGCAGTTGTGCAGAAACCACATCCAGTCCATTCTCGTAAATGTTTTAGCCCTCCTGCCCTTGTGTAGGAGAAGACGAGGGCCCATCTCCATGAAAACGAAGAGCAAGGGAGGCCGAGGCGGGTGGATCACAAGGATCGAGACCATCCTGGTCAACATGGTGAAACCCCATCTCTACTAATAATACAAAAAAAAAAAAATTAGCTGGGCATGGTGGCGAGTGCTTGTAATCCCAGCTACTCAGGAGGCTGAGGCAGGAGAATTGCCTGAACCCAGGAGGTGGAGGTTGCAGTGAGCCGAGATCGCGCCATTGCACTCCAGCCTTGGTAACGAGAGCGAAACCCGTCTCAAAAAAAAAAAAACCAAAGAGCATGTGGCCTGCCACGCTCTTGTACTGGGTACTTCCACACTTATTCTTTTGCATGTATATGATAACAAGACCATCAACATTGCCGATGAAGGAAACATCATGGTGTTGGCGGGACACACTTCCTGAGTGCTTAGTCTTGAGTACTTGTAGCTAAAAGAAGGGTCTGTGTTCTAAAATTTCATTTGAAAGCAGCTCATTTTGTATTCAGAACAATTCTTCCAAAGAAATAGTTATAAATGGTCATTTCACAAAAGCCCATTTAACCTGTAATGTGACTGAAGGATTTACATCATTCCTAACCACTCTGTCTTAGAGGAAAGTGCATGCCAAGTTTCAGCCGACAATACCCAAAGCAAAGATTCCCCTCAATGGCTTAGGTGGGGGAAGGGAGAAGAATGAAGCAGTGAGTAGAGCTAAGATGCCAGGGAGTAACTTGTGAGAAAGGAGGAACCATTACGAAGCAGAATGTGGCCATTAGACTAAGTTCTTTTTTTTTTTTATTGCATTTTAGATTGTGGGGTACATGTGAAGAACATGCGAGATTGTTGCATGGGTGCACATAGACTAGGTGCTCTTGAACTTACTCCTATTTGCTAGCAGAACTTATGTCATTTGCTGCTGTCCAATGCATGTGTGTTAATCTTGTCTCTTCAATCAGATTATCATCTTTACAGTCTAGCATTAGGTATGTTATCTCTATTGTCTTTCGAGGGGGCCTCTTGGAAATCAATGGATTATCCTTTCTTATGCTGACTAGGTCCCAGTAGGGCTCAGCAGTCCAGTTATAAGAAGCAGTGAAATCAGATTGTAAAAATGGGACGAGGTTTACCAGGCAGGGGCCACTGAGGGGGCTAGGAAATAAAGGAATTGGAAGAGCTACCAATGGCAAGAGAACAGACAAAAGTGTCACTGGGCACGCTCTGCAAATAGTTTAACTCCAAAGGGAAAAGAGGAAAGGGAGAAATCATTTCCTTTCATCTCACAGGAGATTAGACTAAAGGAGAGGTGTCTAGAAACAGTTCTGTTCTCCCGTTTGTGTGGTACCAGGATAGGCTGATGTAGGACCATGGAGAAAGGTCAGTGGAATTACTGGAGATTCCCAAATTAAATAGGGCTGGTGCCCATTCTGGGAGTTCTCTGGAGGTGCAATAGGCCGGAGCTCTACTGGAATGAGTTGGGCTTATTCAATGAGGCCTCTCTGTTTTTGGCTTGACTGTGGTTGCCTTGTTAATGGCATGGCAGACAAGTTACTCAACTTCCAAAGTTCTGAACTTCATGTTCTTCCTAACTTTAGGAGATAAAAAGAAATTGTCCTAATTGTATTCCTTCTTTGGAAAGACTTTGCTGAAGGAGAAAGGGCACCAAACTAGCAGTTAGAATATCTCAGTTTTAATCCCTGTTTTTGCTTGCAATGTGTGGCATTAAGGAATTTAATTCACCTCTTGGTATCTCAACCAATGGCCTTCAACATTTCTTTCAGCTATAATTCTCTTATTATACTTCAAGCTAACCAGAGAAATAATAGTAAGGAAAGTAACAATAGGCAAATAGCATTAGGGGAAGAGGAAGCATGCCCATTGTCACCATTTCAGTCCAACATTAACCTGGACTTTCAAGCTGGTGCATTAAGGGAAGGTAAAGAAACACAATGTACAAACATTGAAAAGGAGGAAATAGGCCGGGTGTAGTGGCTCACTCCTGCAATCCCAGCACTTTGGGTGGCTGAAGCGGGCAAATCACCTGGGGTCAGGTGTTTGAGACCAGTCTAGCCAACACGGTGAAACCCTGCTTGACTAAAAATACACATATTAGCTGGGCATGGTGGCTTGCACCTGTAGTCCCAGCTACTTGGGAGGCTGAGGCAGGAGAATTACTTGAACCCGAGAGTCAGAGGTTGCAGTGAGTCAAGATCATGCTACTATACTCCCATCTCAAAAAAAAGAAGAAGAAGAAAAAGAAAGAAATAAAATTGATGACATGATTATATGCAGATATATGGAGGAGTCAAAAAATATTCCACAATATTCTAATTAATAAACTGAGTGTAGCGTGAGCTGAACTTTGTGACAAACTGCAAAAACAAAAACAAAAACAAAACAAAACAAAAAAAACAAAGAAACACAAACCCAAAAAACAGGAAATGCAATTTTAAGGATTCATTTAAATTTTATCAAAAATATTTAGGAATAAATATAACAAAGATGCAAAACACTTCTTTGCACATAAAGAAACATTAAGATAAGTTAGATCTAAATATATTGGCAGTGGGAATACTGTGTTCATACATTATTAACACTGTAAAGATGTTAGTTCTCTCCAAATCGATATATGTATTCAATGCAATTTCAATTCCACTAAAACAACAAAATTTATGAAAAAAAAAAATGGAAAGATTTGCTCTCTTGGTTACCAAGACTTGATATTTTGTTTGTTTGACTTTGTTTTTGAGATGGAGTCTTGTTTTGTCGCCCAAGCTGGAGTATAGTGGTATAATCTCGGCTCACTGCAGCCTCTGCCTCCTGGGTTCAAGCAATTCTCCTGCCTCAGCCTCCAGAGTAGCTGGAATTACAGGCATGTGCCACCAAGATCAGCTAGTTTTTTGTATTTTTCATGGAGACGGTGCTTTGCCACGTTGGCCAGGTTGATCTTGAACTCCTGACCTCAGGTGATCCGCCCACTTCGGCCTCCCAAAGTGCTGGGATTACAGGTGTGAACCGCCACGCCCTGGCCAAGACTTGTTATAAGGCTTGACATTGGCACAATTGTAGTCAAACAGCATGCAATAGCACAGAGCCCTGGAGCAGACACACATATGCTTATACTACGGTATTTATGGCAAATGTGGCACACCGGAGCAGTGGCTAAAGACTGTCTTTTCCTAAACAGCTCTGCATTAATTGAATATCCACGTGGAGGAAAACAGATTCATCCTTTTCTCTCACCATACCAAAGCCAGAAGTTCCAACTGGATTGAAATTTAATGGAAATGTAAAAACAATTGAGCTTTACAAGATAATATAGAATAATATCTTTTTGACGTCAAGATAAAGAAAAATTTCTTAAACAGAACACCAAAAGCACTAGCTACAAAAAGAATCTCGGTAGAAAAGGAAGAGAAACGAGTACCGAGTCCCAATGAACAACAGTTAAAGTCGGGGAAATGCACCAGCAGTTTTAACTGAGAAATACGAACACAGAGTATGGAGAAAAGTTAAGGAAGTGTGGAGGGTGAGAAACTGGGGGAAGAGACTGCTGTCAGGAGGAAGTGTTCACAGGGCTAAATGCCGCGGGGAATTCCAGTACCATGAGGTCCGGGACGTGTCGCTGGGCTTAATGAGAGGAAGAGGCGCTGGTGAGAGCAGGCGGAGGGATGTGGAGGAGGAACCGGGAAGCAGACTGCAGGGGATGAGGGAGGAGGGAAGCAGAGGAGGGAGCCCAGAGTGGAGACCGTGCTTCCGAGCTTTTAGCCTTTGCAGTGAGTGGTGTGAGACGAAGTCATCATTACAGTGGGGAATAGATTTTTTTTTTGTTTGTTTTGTTTTAAGATGGAGTCTTGCTCTGTTACCCAGGCTGGAGCGCAGTGGCAAGATCTTGGCTCACTGCAACCTCTGCCTCCAGGGTGCAAGCGATTCTCCTGCCTCAGCCTCCTGAGTAGCAGGGATTACAGGCACCTGCCACCACGCCCAGCTAATTTTTGTATTTTTAGCAGAGACGGGGTTTCACCATGTTGGCCAGGCTGGTCTCAAACTCCTGACCTTGTGATCTGTCTGCCTCAGCCTCCCAGAGTATTGTTTTTAAATGAGAAAGTCTTGAGTGTGCTTAATGCTGTTGAGAGGGGTTAGAATGAAACTGTGATGGAACTTAAGAGGTAGGAGAGAAAGAGCAGGAGGGTAGGGTAGCAGCAGACAGCAGAGAAAGCAGGGGGCATGGGACGTCTCTGAAGCATGGTGTGAGCACTAGCCTCGGACAGCCTGAAAGAACCTGTCCTTTTATAATAGAAGGATGGAGGAAATGATATGAATGAATGCAAGTTAGTGTGTATGTTCTGGTGTCAGGAGTTGAGCGGTTTTTCCAATTGGTGGAATTCTGTTTTTTCCTTAATATTACTACTAACAATTATTCATAATTACTTTGTTCCCTATTGCAAGCATTCCATCTATATCAATTCATTTTATCATTTCAACAGCCAGGCTATCTCTATTTCACAGGCAAGGAAAGGGAAACATGGAAATAGGATCACTAATTTGCCTCAGGTCACAAGAAACCCAGAGTCACCCCGGGTAAGCCTGGAGCACCCTGTCAACCCCTGCCTCATCCACAGTTTGTCTTCACTCTCTGAGGAGAGGATTCAATGATAGAGGACAAAGGAGAGTCCCTTCTATCTGGAGAGACCCACAGAGCTTTCCAGGCAGGGTTGGGTGCTTGAGGGAGGCTGGGGACCATGCTTTGTTGGCTTCAGGGAGAACTAAAAATATTTTAGGTCAGCAACAACCAGAACTCAAACTGGCTTCCCGAGCAAAGAAAGAGCTCCAAGGAGGATACAGCACTGCTCCAAATCCAAGTGCAAGAAGCTGTTTAAAGAAGCTGCCCAGTGCTGCCACTTGATAATTATATCACTAATTGTTCCCTTTCCGGTTGTTATTTTAAAGGAAAGAATGTGCTCTTCTTTAGAATTACCTTGGGGGAAAGGCTGGAGGGAGATTCCAACTCCCAAATTGTCGTTTAAAATGGGTGAGTGATGGATAAACACAATAGACCCGTGAACAGAAGAGGCGAGGCCAAGCCATTAGGAAGAGGTGGAATGAAATTGTGGACTTAATGCCCAAATTCTGCAAATTTAATTTTATAGGAACACTGTGCTTCACAGAGAACTGCTGAACTGTCAGTGTTATTTATGTCCCGAGGCAGGCACTCAGGGGCACCCTGTGAGCCAAAATCGATGACTCAAACTTCCAGTCTCCACAAGCCAGACAGACACACACACACACCGGATCGCCACACTCCCCGGCGTGGTAGTGCACATTCTCAATAAACTCCAGTTGACTGATTGGTTGACCAAATGACTGGAATCTTTCTCATACTCAGCCTAGATTTTAACAGTTGAAACAAGATTGGAACAACCTTAGAAATTGTCATATAAAGGGAAAGTGCTCCAGGAACTTTCAAAGTGTGTAGGTGGTACCAATCGTTTTTATATAGTCAGATGTTGATCATATGGTACTGAACCAAAAGATCATCAGGGACTCAAAGACTGGCTAGAAGAGTAGTATTGAGTTTGCATGTGGTTAAATGCAAGTGAGTGCACGAAAGGGAAATGAACCTAACTGTCTCGTAAAGGACTGTGAGCCAAAAGTATCCGAGATAGGCCTCAATCAAATTAGAAAGTTTATTTTGCCAAGGGTAAGGATGTGACATGATGCAGCCTCAGGAGGTTCTGATGACATGTGCCCAAAGCAGTTGAGGGACAGCGGGGCATAGCTTGGGGAACTATGTGGCTTCTAGGTCATAGGTAGATATGACAGTTGCATCCTTCTGAGTCTCTGATTAGCCTTTCACTGAATATACAATTTATGTGTGAAGAAGGGGTTAGAGGAATAGTCACTTATGCCTTAGTCTGGCTTAGTGAATCTGCATTTTTACATAAACATAGGACAAAGGAAGCAACCAGATGTGCATTTGCCTCAGGTGAGCAGAGGGATGACTTTGAGTTCTGTCCTTTATCCCGTACCTGTGAAGGTAAGGGATCAATGTACATTGCCAGGATGAAATTCAACAGAACTGTTTTAGGATAACCACCTTGAGGCCCACAGGAATTTCCTTGTGGAAAAACTACAGGGAGGTATGTAGCTTTTTTTTTTTTTTTGAGAAGGAGTTTCGCTCTTGTTACCCAGGCTGGAGTGCAATGGTGCAATCTCGGCTCACCACAACCTCTGCCTCCTGGGTTCAGGCAATTCTTCTGCCTCAGCCTCTTGAGTAGCTGGGATTACAGGCACACACCACCATACCCAGCTAATTTTTTGTATTTTTAGTAGAGATGGGGTTTCACCTTGTTGACCAGGATGGTCTTGATCTCTTGACCTCATGATCCACCCGCCTCGGCCTCCCAAAGTGCTGGGATTACAGGCATGAGCCCCCGCGCCAGGCTGGTATGTAGCTTTTTAATCCTTGATAGCTATCTTATTTACAAGTAAAATGGGTGGCAGGTCTGCCTGACATAGTGCCCATCTTGACTTTCCCTTTTGGCTTAGCAATTTTAGGGTCCCAAGATTTATTTTCCTTTTACATGACCAACATTGAAATAATTGTCACAACCTAGGAGAGGGCTTAGAAATCACCTGTAAAATGTTCAACCCATTGACCTGCTGGAGCCAGAAAAAAAAACAGCCAAAAAGTAAACATTTCTAGGAAAGATGTTTAAAAAAAAACAAAGATTGTTCTATTTGACATAATTTCCTACACTCTTGAAATTCTACAATGAATAAGTTGTACTCATTATCTCTGGGAAATATCAGAATCCATTTTTACAATTTGTATGGACTGATTTCTGGAGGAAGGGCGACGATAAACAGGGATAGGAAGGTCTAAAGCAGAGACAGCTTGAAAGGGGTTTGTGAGGGAGGGTAGCTAAGATGGGGAACCAGAATCTGTGGAAGGGAGACAAGACATGGGGTAGAGAAATTGGGATAAGAGAAAGTAAGAATGGAAACTTACTTAAAAACCTCACCCAAGCCTAGGGGACAAAGGAAGGTTGGAATGGCTTGGAGGAAGGAGAGTTGTTTAGCGCTAAGACCATGGACTCTAATTCTCTTTTATGATACAAATGTGTGGCTGGAAGGATGGGAGATTGAGGTCAGGACCATGCTGGGTTGTTAGGGAAAACGGGCACTTTCTATTTATAACCCTGACGTTTGAGAGAAGATGAGGATTTATTTTTCCAAGAGGTAAGCTGTAGCCTTTGTCAGATACCAAGTCCTGGGCCAGCGGAAACAAGGCTCTATGCAAGTATGGAAATTATTATAATAACTGAAAATGTGAATTTCTCGAAACTAAGACACACCCTTATTTGAATACAGAGAGAAAACATCTTTGAAATCATTTTAGATTATTTGGCTCTGCATTTGTTTAGATGCTTCACATGCTTTCTTCATAAGAGCGATAGAAAAGATGGAAAATCACTTTCCCTTTGAAATGATCACACGCTTTTGCCATCTCACATGAAGACAGAAATATTTTCTCTTTTCTACTCCATTAAAGAGTTGTGCAGTTGTCCTATCTGTTCAGTTTGTGGTGAATTGTTTGTAAAGAGAACTGTTGAAAATTACTAAATTGGCTCTAAAAAGCCCACACAAAATTCTTCAGATGGACATCCTCCGCTAGAGGAATGAATCATCAAAAAATGATGTGATATTTTATTTAAAATCTTCTGTGAAATTGCGGCCAAATATGATGGTCTAAAATCATTTAAGCAAGGTCTCTGCTCTTGTGATTAATTTCTTCTACAGATTTCTTTTTGTAAGCCTTGCTCATTGTCAAATATTATAGGGAAACAGCCCTGCTCTTTTTGAAATGTCCTCATTTTATTTTTGCTCTCAATTATATTTGAGAGTTGAAGACTCTTTATCGTCCCTTCAGTTCAGAGTAGCAGCTATTTCTGGAGTTTATTTTATGTGTTATTTTGAATAAGAAGACTATTTCATGATGCCTTATTTTTATAGAAAGAAACAATTTTGGCCAGGCACAGTGGGGCTCACATCTGTAATTCCAGCACTTTGGGAGGCTGAGGTGGGCAGATCACGAGCCTGACCAACATGGAGAAACCCCGTCTCTACTAAAAATACAAAAATTAGCCAGGTATGGTGGTGTGTGCCTATAATCCCAGCTACTTGGGAGACTGAGGCAGGAGAATCACTTGAACCCAGGAGGCGGAGGTTGCAGTGAGCTGAAATTGCAACACTGCACTCCAGCCTGGGAGACAGAATGAGACTCTGTCTCAAAAAAAAAAGAAGAAGAAAAAAAGAAACAAGGAAACAATTTTAATATTTTCTTTTTCCAAAAGGGAAATAACTTCTTTCAGAATGCCTATCTACTTTTCAAATCTGGGGAAATCTTATGCCTGATGGCATGTATAGCTGCTTTTTCACATATTTTTTTGAGCATTAGAGTTAATGGAAATAAGAATCTTGGGGAAAGAAAATAATTACACAGGCTTTGTAGTATAAGAACACAACTATAGAATTAAGAATCAGAATCAATTTTCTGAATACATTTTATTTGAAAAAAGAGAATTGTGTTTTTGGGGAAAAGGTAATCCAGGTAGAGAATCTCTGCCTTGTGTGGGGACCTGAGGGCTGTTTCAAGTCTCCACCCCTCCTATAATCCTTGGAGAGAGAGAGAAGGGAACCACCTGTGTGGTTTAGTTCACAGTGAAAATTATTGAGGTATAAATAATTACAAAGTCCATCTGGGTCTGGATGCCAGATATAGATGCGGGCACAGGCGCCTGTTACACTCAGTGGTGTACTTCTTATATGAGATCTGTGTGTTTGGATTCTAGGACCCCCTCTGGTATTTGCAGTTACCAAGGTAAGCCTGCATGGACTACGAATAGCCTCCCTGCCCTGTATGTCGGCTCCCAAAGCAAGATCTCTTTGGAGAATAGAACATGCATAATGGGGGGTATTAACAGCCTCAAGGAAGAGAGGAATGGGGCTCAGGACCTCTTGCTAGGTAGGGGAGGAAGAGGAAAGATGGGTGCTCCTTGGAGGATTGTGAAGAAATATGGCGTCTCAAGACCAGACTAGTCAAAAAGAAGTGTAGATCTAGGATGTTAGTGGAGCAGGTAAATGGGAACAGGCTTCAGAACTTAGGCCTGAATTGAGACCATGAATAACAGAATCATTAAAAAGGGAGCACCATGGTGCCAGGGACCAAATTTGAGTATGGTGGGTATTCTGAGAGACGGAAATCGGATCCCTGCCCATAACGTGGGGGTCAGAACTAATATAAGATGAATTAGACATATTTGGGAGCATAGTGCACAGTCTCTTTTTTTAAATTATACTTTAAGTTCTGGGATACGTGCAGAACGTGCAGGTTTGCTACATAGATATACATGAGCCATGGTGGTTTGCTGCACCCAATCAATCCATCATCTACATTAGGTATTTCTCCTAATGCTATCCCTCCCCTAGTCCCCCACCCCCTGACAGGTCCCAGTGTGTAATGTTCCCCTCCCTGTGTCCATGTGTTCTCATTGTTCAACTCCCACTTATGAGTGAGAACATGGGGTATTTGGTTTTCTGTTCTTGTGTTAGGTTGCTGAGAATAATGGTTTCCAGCTTCATCCATGTCCCTGCAAAGGACATGAACTCATCCTTTTTGATGGCTGCATAGTATTCCCTGGTGTAGATGTGCTGCATTTTCTTTATCAAGTCTATCATTGATGGGCATTTGGGTTGGTTCCAAGTCTTTGCTATTGTGAACAGTGATGCAATGAACATACATAGAGCACAGTCTCTTCTTAAATGCCAGATTATGTGTCTGTGGTTCTGTCTTCTTCTTAAGGCTTGCTGGGTTAGCACTGCAAAGCCTGTCCACCCTGACATGTGCAAGCAGGTTAGCGTCTCCTAGCAGGGCCTGTGCGAGAGCCTCTTCATCCAAACCTCTTCCAGACACAGGTCTAGACAATGTTTTCACCAATGAGATATGATTTTTTGAACAATAAAATGTTGTTAAAACAATGAAGTACAAAGTTTAAGTTTCTAATTGTTATATTTAGCTAGATCATCTGTGTATAGAAAAATTATAAGAAATACCCATCAAAGAAAAACTATGATTTAACTTTCTGATTTTCTGCTGTTATCAATTACTGTTCAGTAGAACCACTCTTACATGTGCTTAATGGGTTCTAAAAGTTTCTGGGATTTGTTCCTAGCTCCCAAATTTGTGGGACCTCCATGCAATTTGGCTCCCAAAGCATGCATGGAAACCTTGCATCTGCAAATCGTCAGGAAAGGCCGTAGGTGAAGACTTGTCAGGGAAAAGCCCTCATCCACTCCCAGTTGCTTTTTTCTACCTCGCCCCTGCCTCCCCCCAACTTTTTTTTTTTTTTTGCCTAAGAGGAAGAGAAAGGGAAGTTCCAGCCTTGGAAAGAAAATCTTCCATTTTGTTGTTGTTATTGTCACTTAAAACAAACATTTTACCTCTAAATTCATAGTAAGCCTCCCCCATCCCATCTACTATCTAGAAATGTTGCTCATGACCTTAACAATGGCTCTCAGAGGGTCCTGGTACATAAAGAGTTGGTCGGATTAACATGATTTCTATTAGGGTTTTAACATTTTTATTTTGTTATTTTTGTTTTGTTTTGTTGTCAAATTAGAGACAGAGTCTTGGCTTTGTTGCCCAGTCTGGTCTTGTCCTGAACTCTTAGCCTCAAGCCATCTTTCATCCTCAACCTCCCAAAGTGTTAGGATTCTTGGCCTGAGCTAACACACCCAGAACTAAAATTTGCATTTTAAAATCACCTTTATTGAGGCATAACTTAACTAAAATAAAATGTACCCATTCAAAATGTACAGCTTAACGAGCTTTGACAAATGTGTACCCGGGTGACCCACACTCCTATCAAGGTGTAAATTATTGCCATCATCCCAAAACGGTGCATTTGCCTCTTGCGAGGATTCCCCAGAACCCAGAAAACCAATGCTTTCTGTCACTGGTTCGCCTTTTCTAGATGTTTATAAAAACGCAGCCCTGGAGTATTTACTCTTTGTGTCTGGCTTCCTTTGTTTAATATGCTGTTTCTGAGATGAATTCACGTTGTGTTTGTTAGTAGTTCATCCCTTTTTATGGCTGTTTATGTAAATACAGAGGGGAAAAGGCTACCTTATGCAGTTACATGCTTACTATTAGGGCGATTTTAATAAAGATCTGACTTTGGTCTTCTAGAACACTCTTGCATCTTTTATTAAGACAGAATGAAATCCTATAACTTCTCCTTTGGCTGAAACAAACTGAATTTCTTTTTGGCTTAAGTTACAATGAAAAACAAATTAAAGCATTGGCTTAAAAGCAAGACATATGTGTTGCATTGCAATGCACTGACTGATTTTAGAACATACTTTTACTGTCAGTTAAGGGTATTCATGACTTGATTTTTTTTCACGTGAAACTTGATCCCAGAAGAATAAGCAAATGTTAGAATTCATGGGTGTGATCTCACAGTCTTTCTCTTCAAGTCTTTAGGTTTTGTGTTAGAGTACTTGGCCCAAGATTTTTGCCAGCAATTTTTAAAGTTCTTGTGTTTTCTGATCAATTATAAAGCTTTATAATATAATTTTTTTTTTTTTTTTTTTTGAGACGGAGTTTCGCTCTTGTCACCCAGGCTGGAGTGCAATGGCACAATCTCGCCTCACCGCTATCTCCACCTCCTGGGTTCAGGCAATTCTCCTGCCTCAGCCTCCCAAGTAGCTGGGATTATAGGCGTGCGCCACCACACCCAGCTAATTTTTTTGTATTTTAATAGAGACGGGGTTTCACCATGTTGACCAGGATGGTCTCAATCTCTTGACCTCGTGATCCACCCACCTTGGCCTCCCAAAGTGCTGGGATTACAGGCTTGAGCCACCGCGCCCGGCCAATATAATTTTAATTTTAATTATTAGAGTACTATTGAGAAGGAAATTTTAAAAATTCAAAAAATATGTATTAATCATTTGGTTGCAATGAGGACAGGTAAGCTATTTTTCCTTCTTCCACAAATGTATGAATCTAGTAGGGATTAAAGACATGTCCAGAAAGAACTGTAACATAGAGGTATAAGAATTGCAGGTTACCATAAAAGAAACTGCTATGGGAGCTCAGCAGGGAGAAGAGTTGACATTTGCTCTGGATTTTAATAGAAAAGCAGAACTTTCAATAAATGAAAGAATTAAGGACATTCTGAACAGTTAAGGTGCCTGTTATCAGGGGCTTCTCAAATGTCACATGGGTGAGGCATGCTGCTGCAGGTCCAAGGACCACACAGCCACCCATGCTGTTAATACCATTTTCTCCAATAGAGGATTGTGTCATTATCCCTTTCTCTCTTATGTCTTTTACTCATTGCCCTATTTTACTATCTCTTTCTTACAGCCTCTAAATGTGCACAAGGATGTTGTTTTAGTCCTTTTGTTTTGTATTGCTGTAAAGGAATACCTGAGGCTGGATAATTTATAAAGAAAAGAGGTTTATTTGGTTCACAGTTCTGCAGGCCACATAAGAAGCATGGTGCTGGCATCTGCTCAGTTTCTGGTGAGGGCCTCAGGCTGCTTCTACTCATGGCAGAAGGTGCAGGGGTGCTGGCCTGTGCAGAGATCACATGGCCAGAGAGGAAGCGACACACACACACACACACACACACACACACACACACACACAGAGAGAGAGAGAGAGAGAGAAAGAGAGAGAAGTTGGGAGGAGAGGTTCCAAGCTCTTTTTAACAACCAGCCTTTGTGGGAACTAATAGAAAGGGAACTCACTCATTATCGGAGGACAGCACCAAGATGTTTATGAAGGACCCACCCCCATGATCCAAACACCTCCCATTAGGCCCCATCTCCAACACTGGAATCAAATTTCAACATGAAGTTTGGGGGACAAACATCCAAGCTATAGCAGGCTTCCTATCCTAAAAAGGTATTGGGTGACCTTTTGATTCACCCTAGCTATGGCCCCATGTCTCCCATTTCAAGTTTCTTGAAAGAGTATTCTATATTCCACGCTGATTTTGTTTCCTCATCTTCCTCTTCAACCCTCTGCAGTCTGGCTTCCACCTAATCACTCCACAGAGATTTCTTTGATAAAGGACATGGCAATTTCCAAAACCAATGGATATTTTCCATCTCCTATCATCCTGGCTTTCTCTGCCACACTTACTTCCAGTGACCACTTGATTCTTGAACTCTCTGTTCTCCTGAATCCTGGGATACTATTCTTTCTTGATGCCCCTCCTTCCTCCTGCTTAGAGTATCTGTCGTTTTTGGGGCACCAGCCTCCTCTGCCCACCCTAAACTCTAATACCATTTAAAGACCCATAACCGTAGAGTATCCCAGCTGGAGTTCTCTTTCGCCCCCTCAGCCATCAATAATTGATCCAATCAAGGAAATGATCCTTGACTCCACTCTCTACTCTCTAGCCTGATTCCCTGCCTGGCCATCATTTCTCATCTAGATTTTTGCAGAAGCCTCCAAACTACCACCCTGTATCCTCCCTTTTAACCCTTTCTCCACACAACAGACAGTATATTAAGAAGACAGTCTGGGCCAGGCGCAGTGGCTCATGCCTGTAGTCCTAGCGCTTTGGGAGGCTGAGGCGGGTGGATCACCTGAGATTGGGAGTTTGAGACCAGCCTGACCAACAAGAAGAAACCCCACTTCAAAGATACAAAAGTAGCCAGGTGTGGTGGCGCATGTCTGTCATCCCAGCTTCTCGGGAGGCTGAGGCAGGAGAATTGCTGGAACCCAGAAGGTGGAGGTTGCAGTGAGCTGAGATCCCACCATTGCACTCCAGCCTGGGCAACAAGAGCGGAAAAAAAAAAAAAAAAAAAAAAAAAGAAGAAGCCAGCCTGAACTCCTAGAGGCTCCTTGTGGGGTGGTATGAGGTTCACCATGTACTGCGGCTGCTGTGTTCCCAGCTTGACCTCTCCACCCATCCCGTTGCTCACAGTGTGGTCAGGAGAGCCTGCTGACTCCAGGTCTCTACAAATGTCAAACTGGTGCAGGCCCTACGCCTCTGCTCAGGTGTCAGCTCTGCCTCAACAGCCCATCTCACCTTTCTCCAACAAGCATATCCCTATCAATTCTTTATGACTCAGCTCAAGTGTCCTCTCCTTAGGGGGCTTTCCCGACCCCCAGTTTGACCTTCAAGCATCCCTCCGTAGGCGAAGCACTCTGTACCTACCCCACTTGCCAATTAGATTGAACGATCAGCTTCTCCCTGAAGGCATAGTTTCCACAAGAGCAAGGTCTCTGTCTTATTTGTCACTGCATCTGCATCCAGCAAAGAGTAGTTGTTGACTTGATGTAAACAGTCCCCAAGTCATGTGGTGGGCCCGGTGTTTGGCTGCTGCCTCGCGCATGCTCACTGGCCCTAAGTGCCCCCAGACTTGTAGTGCCAAGGCAGCTATAGCCGAACCAGGAGCAATCCGTCCTCTTCCTAATGCCACAACCTGGGACTCTACCCAGGGGACCTTTGGACATAATCCTAAGGGTGAGGAGTCAGGAGCTTCCCAATTTCTACCCCTGAACCAGACCTGATCGCCACTGCCAATAGGCTCTGGGGAGGAGCAGAGCAGAAAAAGATGGGAAATTGTAGGCAGACCTGTGCTTAGACCCCTACTGCTATTTGATGGGGCTCAGTCAGCTCCCCTGTTCCCTATTTGGAGACAGTTAGTAAATAGATGGTGAAGTCGAGAAGATGGAGCTCAAAATACCAGCCTTATTACCGAGAAAGGCTAATTTGAAGGATAAGGGTAGGGGTGTGTGTGTGTGTGTGTGTGCGCGCGCACGCGCGTGCATATGTGTGTGTGCACCCAACAATGGCTTCCTTATTCCAGTCTCCAACAAGAGGCTGACACTGACATACACACTTAGAGGTAACACTGCACCATGACCCCACCCAGAGCCAGGAACGAACCTGCCCCCTCCACCACCTCTGTTATAGCTCAGAGCAGAATGATCTCTGCAGACAAGCCTGATCCCAAAGAGAGACAAACTGAGCGGTCAGGCCCAATCCCAGGAAGTGGAGAGAGACCCAGAATATTATTCTAACCCACTCACTTGGAAAGAAGCAACAGGAATTCCTGCCATTTGACTGTCTTGCCAGGCCTCAGCTTCTTCATCAGTAAAAATGGGGTTACTTGTGTCTATTTCTCTGGGTTGTGGTGAAGCAGGAAGGAGAGGCCTGTGTCCTCCCCAGGCCTCAGACAGTGGTCTCTTCATCACTGACCAAACCTCCTAATGTCTCCCCAGCTCTGGGAGTGAATTCCACCTGGAATCCAGAAGAATTCTCTGTGCTATCTCCATCTTATTCACTCCCTGTTACTATTGGTTTGGATGTCTCTCACCCTCATCACATCTGGCCACTAGATGTTGTCCTGAGCGCCCCCCACCACCATGTACTACTGCACACTAACAGGTACAGTGACTCATTACCTTCCTGTGGAGTGTGAGTAGGGAAACTGGGAGGTAAAAATCCTACCAGGGGCCAGGCATGGTGGCTCATGCCTGTAATCCTAGCACTTGGGGAGGCTGAGATGGGAGGATCCCTTGAGCCCAGGAGCTCAAGACCAGCCTGGGCAACATAGTGAGACCTTGTCTGTACTAAAAATGAAAAAAAAAAAAAATAACTGGGCATGATGGCATGTGCCTGTGGTCTCAGCTTACTGGGGAGGCGGGAGGACCCCCTTGAACTCAGGAGGTCGAGGCTGCAGTGAAACATGATCACAGCACTGCACTCCTGGGCAACAGAGTGAGACCCTGTCTTAAAAAAAAAGAAAAATCCCACCGGGGGATATTATAAGTGAGGAGGTTGTAAGTATGTGGATATGCAGCTTGGCCATGGGAAGAGAAAAGAGGAAATGATTTCAAGGGATGTCCCAGGGAGGGGCTGAGAAGACTTGGTGACAGAGGGAAGGGGGCCCAAGGTGAGGAGGTGACTGAAGAGATGACAACCTACCCACGATTGGAAAGTCAGGGTGGGGCATTGCTTTGGGCACTGGTTGAAGGCAGGGATAAAGGGTTTGGTTTGGGTTGACTGGATTTTAGTGGTCAGCAGAATGAATGAGTGAAGAATCCTGTCAAGTGTTCTGAGACTGAGTTCTAGAAGTAGGGGAAAAGATGGGGCCCTGTGGGAATTTAGAAGCATTTCCGAAATATTTCTGCCTGAAGTGATGTCTTAGTCTACTCACACTGCCATAACAGAATACCACAGAGGGAGTGGCTCAAACAACAGAAGTCTGTTCGTCATAGTTCTGCAGGCTGAAGTCCAGCATCAAGGTGTTGCAGGCGTGGTTTTTCTTGAGGCCTCTCTCCTTGGCTTGCGGGTGGCTGCCTCCTCACGGTGTCCTCAGATGGCCTCCTGAAGCCTCTTTCTCTTCTTATATGGACACGAGTCGTATTGAATGAGGGCCCCATCCAATAGGCCTCACTTTATTTAATCACTTCTTTGAAGGCAGTATCATCAAATGCATGAATTAGGGCCCACTCACATGGCCTCATTTAACTTTAGTCACCTCCGTGTCAGATTGGGGGTTAGGGCTTCAACATAGAAATCTGGGGGACACAATCCAGTTCATGTCAAGTTGTCTTTAATGTTATGTCTCTAACATAAATATAACCTGAATATTCTCCAGCCTGTAGGACTTACCCTTTTTAAAATTCACGGCAGAATTCCAACTGCACCCCTCAGTAGGAAGCCCACGCTTCCTGTAGGTTCCTTCCTGGCTCGCTCCTGAGCCTCCTCCAGGAATGCCTGTGTGTTCTCAGCAGCTTCCTGGTCATCATGGTCATCTCTTGTCCAGACATCTGTGCCTCTGTTGGTCATATGGTGTGTATCTTCCTCAAGTTCTGCCCTTTGCCCTTCCTTGATTTATCCAAAGCATGGACACAGCTCCTACCTCAATTCCATAAAATACAGCTAGCAGTAGACTCAAGTGTTCAAAAAGATTCTAACAAAGGCTTGGCTCTAACCTGATGCCGGAAAGACATATCTTATTATCTGTGTGACTTTGAGCAAGTTACCTGATCTCTTCATACCACAGTTTCCTTATCTGTAACATGGATATACTAAGAGGACTTTCTCCTAGAGCTGTGAGGGTTAAATGTGTTCTTTTATGTAAATCTAGCAGCACTTTATAAGGATTATTAGCCTTTATTATTGTTGTTGTTGATGGCGATTGTGTAGTATCTCAGTAGAACTGGTGAACAAGGAAAACTTAAGTCAAAATCAGATATCACTACCAGAATCCATGAGCCATGCTTCCCCCAGGGGTCTCCTGCTGGCTGTCATTCCATTGTGTTTCCAGAGCAAGTGTCTTAAACTTGTTGAAGTTGAAAAAGCGGGCAGGTTCTCCAACGGAAGTCCCTTGTCCCCCAACCTGTCTGAGTCTCTGCTCTACTTGAGTCCAGTCAGACTGGGGAGGGGACACTCAGCATCCTCCTAATCTCTGCAGATGTCCCACTCTACCCCTCGCTGTCTGAAACACCTGCATCCCTTTTCAGGTCTTTCCCCAACCACAGAGTGAACTCTTGCCTAACACCCTCATGACCAAGAAAACAGGTTTCCTTCCAGAGCAAAGGAAGGAAAGTGAATTTGGCCTTTACCCCAAAATGCAGAATCACTTGCAGTCTCTCAAATGACAGTTTTTCCAACTTCGACAATTTTAAGGTACTCACTCTGGCAACACAACAGAAACTTTCCCATGTGCATTTTTTTCCCTACCACTCCAAGCACCAGGAGACAGAAGCAGAGCATTTTACCCATTCCATCGTGCTGCAGGTGTGGGTGTTTACTTCTGGTGAACATAGATAGTTCTTGAATTTTGGCAGCAAAGAAATAAAGAGTTGATGTGGATGGCCAGTGCGGGCGTGGTAGAGACCCAATGCCCATTGCACACGACAAATGCACTGCCATATTCTGGGTGAAACCTCAGAGCTAAAAAGGGATTTATACATTTCTCAGTGATAATATTCTGCATTCACTGAAGGTCTGCTGTGAGCCAGAAAATGTGCTACACTCTGAACATGTTTCATCTATGAATTTCCCAAGAATAGGCATAATTATCCTGAATTTACAGGTGAGCAGGTGCAGAGAAGTTAAGAAAGAATGCTCAAAGCCATAGAGAGTATAAAAGGCTGACTGAGAATTCAAAGTTCTGTCTCTCTGACTGAGAAACCTTCCCTTTTCCTGATACCTAACATTGCTTCACCTCCCATAAATCAGAGTGGAGCCATTTCCAAATCAACTTGGACAAACGGCGGCTCTCAAGATGTTGAAGTTAGTGACAAAGATTGAAGAAGACAGACATTCCTTCAAGGATTTTTTCTTGTGAATTCAAACAGCATCTTAGATTATCTTCGCATTTACCTTTGTTGTGTCTCCTCGAGGACAGGAGAATTAATGTTCCCTTTCCTCTATGCATGTAAATGTTCCCTAATAAATTATACTTGTTGACAGTCTGAGAGAAAGTCTTCCATCATCCTACACAAGTTTGCTTAGGATGAAGCCACTAAACCAGTTTACCCAGAGTGCACTGTAGAGAGAGGTACAGGTTTGATGGTTGCAGGTGTAAAGGCCATCTCTAGGCTGATGATATGCAAATTTTCAGCTAAGACTTCTGCTTTGAACTCTGGATCATATCTCTAGCTGGCTCTTTCACACCTCTGCTTGGATATTTCACACTGCCTAAAATGTAATGTATTTGAAATGAAACTTCGGATTTCATTCCTCCTCCTTCATAAACATGAACCTCCCCATTTTTTTTTTCTAATTTTAGCAGCTGACCCACCCTACACCATGGAGACGTTGATGAGTTTTTAATGACATAACCAGATTTATTTATCATCTAGCAACAATGTGTGCCGAAGAGTTTCACAAATGAGAGGAGAGAAGTGAGTTGGTAGTTATTAAGAACGTCAATCTGTAAAGCTTTGTGACTGATTGCCTTTTAAAAATCATCACAAAATATTGTACATAAGTATAAGTTAATGGAATGTGTTTATAGAAATTTCTGGCTGGATGCAGGAGCTCATACCTGTAATCCCAGCACTTTGGGAGGCCAAGGTGGGCTGATCACTTGAGGTCAGCAGTTCGAGACCAGCCTGGCCAGCATGATGAAACCATGTCTTTATTAAAAATATAAAAATTAGCTGGGAGTGGTGGCGGGCGCCTATAATCTCAGCTACTTGGGACACTGAGGCAAGAGAATCACTTGAACCTGGGAGGCAGAGGTTGAAATTAGCTGAGATTGTGCCACTGACCTCCAGCCTGGGAGACAGAGTGAGACTGTCTCAAAGAAAAAAAAAAGAAAGAAATTTCTATTGCGTCTATCCATATGAAATCGTCATTCATAGGTCAACAAAGGTTGCATAATGGCAATTTAACACATTATGGCACAACAGACAGGCATTTGTGTCCATCAAAAGTATTAAAATACCTAGTTTTGGTAAAAGCATCAGAAAACAATCATATCCTGCTGGCATAAGTACAAATTGTGGAAAACTTTCTGCAAGGCAATCGCATTCAAAGTGTTAGAAGGATAAAATTCTGCAGTGTAATTTTACATCAGACAATATGAAAATATCAATGTAAAAAGATACTCATTGCAGTGTTGTTTATAACAGGAAAACTTGGAATTAATTCCAGTGTTTATCTACAAGAGATTTTAAATAAGGCTAATCTGTTCCATGAAATAATGTAGCATTAAATTTCATGTCATATTGTTGAGAAAAAGGGCAAGACAGAAAACAGCATGTATACTATGACATTTTATTTAAAAATATAGGATTCTATATCTGATTATTATAATATGCAGAGACTACTACTGGAAGAAGGTATTTCTAAATGTTAACAGAGGCTATATCTGGGTTGTGATATTTTAGGTCTTCCTTTATATATACTTTTCAGAACTTTCTGACAATTTTGGAACAGTTTATATTATTTTTGTAATCAGACAAAAGCTACATTCAAAAGAAAAAAAACCAACTAGCTAAAAAAAAAAAAAAGCTTCAAAAGTATTTACATACATAGAGGAATGATCACTTCTTAGGGAAAATACTAGTGTTTAGAGGCAAATCCCTAATCTTTTTTTTTTTTGAGACGGAGTTTCGCTCTTGCTACCCAGGCTGGAGTGCAATGGCGCGATCTTGGCTCACCGCATTCTCCGCCTCCTGGGTTCAGGCAATTCTCCTGCCTCAGCCTCCTGAGTAGCTGGGATTACAGGCACGCACCACCGTGCCCAGCGAATTTTTTGTAATTTTAGTAGAGACGGGGTTTCACCATGTTGACCAAGATGGTCTCGATCTGTTGACCTCGTGATCCACCCGCCTCGGCCTCCCAAAGTGCTGGGATTACAGGCTTGAGCCACCGCACCCGGCCCCTAATCTTTGATATAAGCAGTGATGACACTTTCCTACATTTTTCATGGTACAAACATTACAGACAGAGAGTATGTTCTTCTAGAAGACATTGCATGAGTGAATGATTGTACCACAGGTTTATACCAAACACAACTTCTAATGACCTCTGAAGATGTCCGTGGGTATTTCCATTTCTCACAGATACAGATGACTCTGTGGGTTGGATACCCTGCTGTGGAGCCTAAACCGTTAAACATCAATTCTAAGTTCTGAAGAAAGGCAGCTCTTTCCTCAACAGTTTGTACGTTTTTGATTCCTGATTTCCTAATTTCTAGTCCAACAGCATGTGACTTTGTATGTCTAACTTGGGATTTGTGGGCTGAGTAGATCTAAGAGTGTCAGAGAACCTTTTGCAAAACAAAAATCAAAAAAGAAAAAACAGGGTCTCTCTCCGTTGCTCAGGCTGAAGTGCAGTGGTGCAATCATGGCTCACTGCAGCCTCCATCTCCGATGCTCCAGCAATCCTTCTGTCTCAGGCTCCCAAGTAGCTGGGACTACAGGTGCATGCCTCCACACCCAGCTAAGTTTTGCATATTTTGTAGAGAAAGGGGTCTTGCTATGTTTGGGTTGGTCTTGAACTTCTAAGCTCAAGTGGTCCATGCATCTCAGCCTCCCAAAGTCCTAGAATTACAGCCACCACATCTGGCTGAGAACCTCTTTGAATGTCAATGACTACTTGTCTCAAATAGTCTTATTAGTCCATATGACCAACATTTTCTCACCTGGGGGTCCATGTCCCTTCTGCTCGCAAGGTGGTGTCTATAGTGATGAGAAGAGCATCTCCATGTCAGTTCTCTCCAATAGGAATACAAGAGACACACATGTAATCTAAAATTTCCAGGAACCACATTACAAAAATAAATAAAAAGAAATAGGCAGAATTAATTTTAATACTGTATTTTATTGAACCCAATATGTCTAAAAATGTTAGCATTTCAACATGTAATCACTATATATGATTACTGAGATTGTTAACATTTTCATTAGCTTTATGTCTTATCCTGCCATTACTTTAAACAATATGCAAGCAAATACTTTCAACTGTTTAACTCCCGTTCCCTTCTTAGATAAATGGTGGCATGCTGCTGTATCGCTCTGCATCTGGCTTTTTAATACATGTGGAAATCCCTTGATTGCAATATGCAGATATCTTCATACTTTTTTTTTATATAGCTGCAGAGTATTGCATTATGTGAGTGTTCCATTTCAACCAGTTTCCTATTAATAAGACTTAGGTTGTTTTCAGTCTTTCGTTATTACAGGTAGATTTACAATAAGTAGCCTTAAATGTCATTTATATTTTTGTCAGCATATGATAAAGACTCTTTAGAACTTACAGCTTTTGGGATTCTATGCCTACTATGTAAAGAATCTGAAAGAAATTCGGGATGTGACCTTGGCTCTCCAGCAGTTTATCAACAAAAAGAATAAAATGATGACATTTACACTTGTGTCTTGCAAGAACTCTTGTTATTGTTTCTCACACTCAGAAACAATCTCAACAGGCTGGCATCATTTCTAAAAAACAGTGGGAAGATTTCGTCTAGATTTGCCCCTGGAAGCTGGTAGGTAGGAAGCCTTCTAAATGCAGTTTCTTCTTTGCCTCGAATGGATTGTACTCCTCAGATGGGCCACCACAATGGTATCACAAGGGAACTGAGCATGAATAAAGACAAGTCATTCTCCCACCATATGTCGTCATTCAGTGCTCTGGCAGAGAAAAAAAATGTTTTTAAACAACACCAAACTGGCTTGCCTCAAGGTAAGTGTGCTGAAGGTTCAGGGAAATGAGTTGGGAATGGTAGAGTCTTGGACATTTTTGAGTTTAGGCAAGACTTCACTGTGGCTGTCACTACCATCCAACCATATGGTGGGAGACTCAGCTGGGGAGACTGGAGAATTCATCTCACTGAGCATCCCTTGGCCTCTTTTTTTTTTTTTTTTTTGAGACAGAGTTTTGCTCTTGTTACCCAGGCTGGAGTGCAATGGTGTGATCTCGGCTCACGGCAACCTCCGCCTCCTGGGTTCAGGCAATTCTCCTGCCTCAGCCTCCTGAGCAGCTGGAATTACAGGCATGCGCCACCATGCCCAGCTAATTTTTTGTATTTTTAGTAGAGACGGGGTTTCACCATGTTGATCAGGATGGTCTCGATCTCTTGACCTCATGATCCACCTGCCTTGGCCTCCCAAAGTGCTGGGATTACAGGCGTGAGCCTCTGCACCTGGCCTCCCCTGGCCTCTTTATGGCAGGCCCTGCTGCCATTGTTTCTTTTCAGACTGGTGGAATAGACTGTAACTGATCAGTTTCACCATCAAAACTTAAATCCAGTACTCTGGAACCATTGCAGAAATCTCAGCACATCACTGGTGCTGGAAAGTTAATACTAGTAACTAAATCGTGAGCAGTATAACTTTGCATTAAACAGAAATTAAATTGACTTAATGAATCCCAAACAGGAGCAAATTTTTCATTGCATGTCCCTCTAAACTGAAGAACATTTGAGTATTTCCAAAATTTTCAATCCTAGGTAGAGGACACTGGCCTACTGTTTCTCCATTATTGCAACAGCCATCAGAAGACACTAATCTCTGATTTGTGTTTTGAGGAAAGTTTTGACCTACTGTTTCTCCATTATTGCAACAACCATCAGAAGACACTAATCTCCCTTCAGAACATAACACCACTGAGAAGGGAGCCAGTGGGTGCTTTGAGCCAATAAAGGGATAATTCTCCTTCTGTCTGATTTATCTCTACTCCAAGCTTTTGAAGAGGAAGGAATTCTTCCCTTCAAAAAGCGCCACTTAGATTTTAATACTTTAGGACGGTTTGAAATAAGGACCTCAAGGGGGTGAAATAGCTGTCTTTATACACTAATTATAGTTAATAGTTGAAAGGAGATAGGTTATTAAAGCAGTGGAAGCTGGAAGACAGCCCACAAACAAATTTTACAAGTTCACACCACTGCTTGGGTGACAGAGCAAGACCCTGTCTAAAAATAAATAAATGAAATAAAATTTGTTCATTGACTCTTGAATAAGTGGAGTTTTTTCTTTTTTCTTTTCTTTTCTTTTTTTAAGTTTCTCCTTGAAAAGTTCTGAGCTCAGATTTTAGAACAAATTTCCAGGTATATCTCAGCTAGTCCTAGCTCTCTGCTTGTAAAGCCAACATCGCCTTGAGGAATGTCTTGGTCCTGGAGTTGCTGAGAAATTTCCTTCTTCTATCTGTGAGATGATTCTAGCTGACTGTGGAGCCCAGGTGGTTTGAGTGCATTGAGACCAAAAAGACATGTTTAAGTTTGATCATTTAAGAAATACCCTTGGAAAAGAGATTGCTGAGACACAAGGTACCCACATGCTAAATATATTTTGATACATATTTCTGATGGACCTCCAGAAAAGATATACAAATTTATACCTCCCTCAGTAGTACATGAAATGTGTTTCTTTGCATGCCTACAACACTCCGAATGCTCCTTTCATCTTTGCCAATCATTTCAATAACGATCTTTATTTTGCGTTTCTTTAAATGTGTTTTTTCTAGATTACTGTTGAGGTGGAGCATCTTTTCATATGTTTATTGAACGGTGGTATACTTCATTTAGGGAATTGACCATTTGGGACTTTTGTCTATTTTTAAATTAGAATGTTGTCTTTTGATTGTTTAGTAGAAACATTTTGTCTACTACATATGCTGTTCATCTATTTTTTCAATTTGATGTTTTTTCCTTTTGACTTTTTAAATAGAATCTTTTACTGTGCCTAAATCTAAAATATTGATGAAATCAATTCTGCAAGCCTCAAAATAAAAAAAGCTTCCCACCATGGGAAATTGCAAACATGACTATAGTTTTTCACTGTTGGTATCCATGCCCCGTAATCCAACTTTGCTGGTTTGTCCATCAAGAGATGCCACTGATCTCCCTGTATGTAGCCTGCATTGGCCAGTGGCATGTGGCAGAAGTGACAGCGTGCACCTTTGGCTTCTTTCCAGTAAGTCAGCCTGGATTTTCATAAGGCACTGTCACTTTGACCACATTCCATTGGTCAGTGTAGACTGACTTATTGGCATATGAAAGGCACATGGCCCAGTCACTCTCATTTGTGCCAGTAACCAGCCAACCAGAAGAGAGTGAGTGAGGCCATCCTGGATACCCAGGCCACAGCCCATTCACCTACTGACCACAGCCCATTCACCTACTGACCACAGCCTCATAAGCAAACCCACTTGGGGTCAGCCCCATCTGGCCCAGAACAGCAGAACTGCCCAGAGGTCCTGTAGAATTGTGAGCAATAATAATTATGATTTCAAAGCACTGTGTTTTCGGGGAAGTTTGCTATGAGGCAGTAAATAACTGATTGATCTATATTTTCTTCTAACATGAGGTTTTATTTTGGGATTTTGGGTTCTTAACTCTTTAGCCCGTATGAAGTTTATTTTTTGTGCATGATGTGTGTATTAACCCACTTTCACACTGCTGATAAAGACATAGCTGAGACTGGGTAATTTAAAAAAAGAGGTAAAAGAATTTAAGGAACTTAGAGTTCCACATGACTGGCGAGACCTCTCATGGCAGAAGGCAAGAGGGAGCAAGTCACATCTTACATGAATGGCAGCAGGCAAAGGGAGAGAGAGCTTGTGCAGAGAAACTCCCCTTTTAAAAACCATCAGATCTCATGAGACTTATTCATTATCATGAGAACAGCATGAGAAAGACCTGCTTCCATGATTTAATTACCTCCCACTTGGTCCCTCACACAACACGTGAGAATTCAAGATGACATTTGGGTGGGGACACAGCCAAGCTCTATGATTTCTTTGCTAAATGTATAGCCACTTCTCTTATTTTTTATTTTTATTTTTTAACTTTTATTTTAGGTTCAGTGTTACACATGCAGGGTTGGAAATACTGGCAAACTCATTTTATAGGGTTTTTGGTGTACAGACCATTTTATCACCCAATGCAAATTTTCTTAACACTGTTGATTGAAGTTTCTTCTGCCACCAATTTGAAATGTCTTGGTTTTCATGAGCTAAATTCCCATATACACAGGGTTTGCTTCTAGACTCCGTAATATGTTCCACAGATTTATTTTCTTATTTCTATGCCAATAACACTTAATTCCTTAATTTTAGAGTATGACTTGATATCTGGAGTCCTCCTAGGGAATCATGTCAGAAGCCAATTGTTATAAATCAAGGAGAGGGATATAGTCTTAAATAGTTTTGTATTCCCCCCAGAATCTAGCTCACTTGTGTGAACATGGTGGTGATTGCCAAATATTTTTTGAAAAAGGAAACATTTGGTCTTCAATATCCTAGAAATAAATCCAGGAGCCTTGTGGCTTACAAGGATGACATTTATAGTTCTTATTTCTCGTTATCTTCACAACAACTGTGTAAGCATAAGGTAAGCAGCCTGAGAAAGGCTTCATCATCATGACTGTGGATGAGGAAGAAGAGGAGGAGGTGAAAGCTAAGAGTAACTTGAGTGTTTACTCTGTATTGGGTTCTAAACCTGTACATGCCTTACCTTATTTAATTCTCTTAACAAATATATGAGGTTAGTACTATCTTTATATTCATTTTTCAGAAAAGAAAGTGAGATTCAAAAGATGTACCTAGACCAAAGACACCTGGTAAATCAGAGAGTCAATATTCTAAATGCATATGAACACAGAAGCAAACACATGAAAATTAACAGTGAAAAAAAATACATCTAAAAGTCACAGTGGCTTTCTCTGGACAGCAGAATGGATGACAATCTATGTTTTCTTCTGGACATTTTTTCTATTGTGTAAATTTGCTGCAGAGCTTTCTTTGTCACATTTAGCCTGGCTTGGTTGGGGTCACTGAGCTACGAGACGTGAGCAAGAGTCCATGTGAGTAGTCGTCATTCTGCTGAATTATTATCCAGCCTGCATATTCATGTCCTCCTATGTGCACTTTGCACTGAAACATTGCACTCCTGCGTGGAATCCTGCCTTGGGGTGACTTTAGTCCTTACCTTTATAGGGACAGAACCAGATCAACAAAGGAATTTCATCCAAAGAAACATTAGATCCTAAGCAGCTGACAAAGATGTTTGGAAGGCATAGAAATAACTCATTTTTACCCCCTTTTCCTTTTCTGTTCCTCAGCCCCTGTCTATTGCATATGTGTGAACAAGTGTTAGGCAGTGATGTTTTCTGGCTCCATTAGTTTTATTGTAATAGTAGGGAATAAGAGTTGGATTGTGACTATAGGGACAGGAAAGGTAACCTCTAGTCAAATGGTAAAGCAGAATAGGACTTCTGAAAATAGGAAGAAATGGAAAGAGATAATATCTTGAGTGATCCAGAGGAAAGAAAGGAAAGGAAGAAAGGAGAGATAAAAAGTGAAATAAAAGTCATAAATCAATGGAAGGAATAAAATTCAGCTTATTGGTAGCTCTGTTAAATGTAAACAAGCTGAATTATTCTACTAAAGGATAGACCATGACAGCATTTTTGTATATAAAGACCAAACATGAAGTTTAAGGAAAAGCAGAAAATAAAAGAATAAATATATATGGTACACACACACACACACACACACACACACACACACACACGTCTGACATATATACTACTGTGTAGCTAGAAACATCTGAGACTAATAACTGAATTAATAAAAATTGTGTTAGGTTTTTAGATATAACCTACTCAAAATCAATATTCTCCCCCACCCCCAATTTAATCAAAAAGCACCAAAAAAGAAATAGGTGAAATATCCCACTTATTAGACAGACAGACAGAAACCCTAAAACATATAGGAATAACACTAAAACACTGTATTTAAAAGAAGAAAACAATACAATCTTATCAAAGGACATGAAAGATTTCCAAACCAGTAGGAAAATGTTATCTAGTCCTGGGTGGGAAGGCTTATTACAATAAAAGTATTGATACCCCCCCAAATTAGCATTTGGACATAGTGCACTTCCAGGTAGAATTTCATCGAATTTTTGGATTAGATTAAAGGATCTTAAAATTTATACAGAAGAATAACTATCTGATATTGGTCAAGATACTTTTGAAAAATAATTGCCTTACCAAATATGGGAAAACTCTAAAGCATTGTAATAAAGACAATAGGGTATTCATACAGGAATAAATAAATAAGAGTGAGACAGAAAGAATAATCCAAAAATGCAGGCATATATATAGAATATAGGAAATAATTTAGGTGAGATTTAAATTTAGTGGGAAAAGAATGGATTATTTAATATAAGCACTGCCACTATCTGGAGAATAAAATTGGACAACTACCTACTTCATATAAAAATAAATTCCAGATGTCTTATAAACTGAATGCCAAAATAAGTAAATACATAAAATAAGCAATAATATCTGCAGGAAAGTCTAGGAAAATCTGTCCAATATTGGGAGAGGAAGATGTTATTAACAAAGACTAGAAACTCAGAAGGTAGAAAATTAAAAATAGACATATTTGACACATACAAGCTGTACACTTTTAAAAACAGACAAAAGAGCAGATCTGAAAAAATACTTCTAAGGCAGAGAACAGTATCTGGCAGTATTTGCAGTATACAAAAAGTTCTCAGGAATTCATGAAAAGGGAAGCCATCTAACAGAAAAGTAAGGAAAGAAGACTAATAGGCACTTCGCAAGAATAAATTCACGAGCTCAAGTGGAAATGGAAAATGATCAGACTACTAATTATCAGGGGAAGTCAAATTACAGTAACAAGTCACATTTCACCCACACAGGCGTGTTTATATGTGTGGCTGTGTGAAGTTAGATAAACTTAGAAAAATATGGAAAGATCGTCTGAGTAGTTTATATGAGATGATGGGGTAAAATGTGGGATGGAGAATCAAGGGAAAAAAGTAAAGACAAAAAGACTAAATTTGAAAACACTGCACTTGAGTAAACGACATCGTTTCTTGAATAAAAAATGTTTAAAGATTAAATCAATAGGCGTCTCTAAGAAGAGCAAGTGTTAAGGCCTCAGATCATGGCACCCGGCCCCTTATTGTCCTTGACCCCTTGTGGTCTGTGTGACCTTGGGCAATTCATTCATGCAACAGAAAATGGGGATAATCATGACACATATTCATATGATTGTTTTTAGGATAAGCTGAAATTATAAACTTAATTGACTTGTCACAGTTCCAAGCACTGTGCATCACAAGTTTATTGCAAAGGTTAGCTATCGTTATTACCAAATGAGTGCAATCTTGAACAAAGACTTACTGTATTTTTTAAAGCAACTTACTTGATAAAAGTTAGCATATGTTTACAAATTCTTTTCTCTTCCATCAAAGAAATGGAGACCAAGGACTAGAAATATGTAAAAACTAAGTGCTAGGACCTGCCACCAATTGTTGAATTCACATAAATGACGATAAAACGCCTCCAAAATTATCAAGGAAGTCAATTAGAAGATAAGAGAATAAAAACTTAATTTTCTGCAACTTTCCAAAATCATAACTATCTTTTTTAAAGCAAGGAACAGCTGCTCAATACTGAAAATTATAGTTTCTTTTAGCAGCGGAAATTAGTAGAATATCATATTATCATTAATGCTCCTATAAGCTCCTTCCCTGTAACCCAGACTGCCCGACTTGCTGGCACCTGCTATTAATGCCCCAGCCACTTAACTGCTTGGCAGTTTCCTTTACTGCAGAAGCACAAGAACCTACTTAGCACAGCGCAAACCTTCCTCACTGTGTGCAACAATCTCATAGCATCTCTTACAAGTTTCCTAGTAATTTGGAAATGGCTAATTCCCAAATTAGCCATTTTCCATAGACAGTGTCAGTTCTCAAGCTTTAATAACAATCATCTGGTAAGCATGTTAAAGACAGATTTCTGGGCAATCACTGTAAACACTGGATTTTGTATGTCTGTGGTGGAGCACAGGAATCTGTGTTTTCAACAGATCACCTAGGAGATTCTCATACAAGTGATCCAATGACCGCACTTGGAGATGACTGCAGTGCTTTAAGAATAGTGTAAACCTTGAAGTTTGTTAGGCATGCAGAATCTGGGGCCTTACCTAGGACCTCCTGAATTGGAACCTACTTTTTTTTTTTTTTTTTTGAGATGAAGTCTTTCTCTGTCGCCCAGGCTGAAGTGCAGCTCCAGCTCACTGCAACCTTCACATCCTGGGTTCAAGAGATTCTCCTGTCTCAGTCTCCCAAGTAGTTGAGACTACAGGCGCCCACCACCAAGCCCAGCTAATTTTTCTATTTTTAGTAGAGATGGGGTTTTGCCATGTCGGCCAGATTGGTCTCAAATTCCTGACCTCAAGTGATCCACCTGCCTTGGCCTCCCGAAGTGCTGGGATTACAGGCATGTGCCACCCCACCCAGCCAGAACCTACATTTTAACAAGATCTCCAGGTAACGTGTTTTGAGAAGCATGTTAATTTTGAAAGAACATCCTCACTGTCTGAAATAATCTGGAGGCGTTAAGTAGAGCCTTTCCGTTCCGAAGTTGTTGAGTTTAGTTCTGAAGAATCACACAGAAGAAATACGTGGACCACATATGTTAGTAAGTTTTATCATTGCCTTGAGGCTTTAATTCAGTTTTACAGTTCTTATTGAGAAATATCATACACCAAACCCCATTCTCCAATTTGGTTGCCTTCTCGAGAACATAAGGGTTTCTTGCTGAGCTCTTTTTATCCCCCATTTTTTGCAATCATTTTGGGAGGTTGCTGGCTCACTGGGGAAAGAATGTGCTATTTCCATACAATGGAATTTTCCTAACTCTACATTTGACATATCAGGTGTATGCTCTCACTAAATTCATACATTTTGTTTGCTTGCTTACAGCAAGACATTGGGGTCATCCCCCAAACAAGTAACTCATCTGATGAAATCAGGAAGGCGCTTCTGGTGTCAAAGGGAAGTGTCTCATCTCCAGGGAGGGACTCCAACTTTTAGGCCAGGGGAGCAAGAACATCTGTTTCGGTTGTGATCCATCCTGTTGGCTGAGCTGTCGGCGGGGGTGTTTGGGATGCAGCCTTCGTCGGAAGATATTGCTATGGTCATCAAAGGATATTTGCCATGGAATCCAGGACACACCCATAGGGAATAAATACATAGTTATGAAAAAATGATTACCAATAAAACAGTGACCTAGAAAGGCCCACAGGCTGGCTCAGGCCCTGGCTTTTTCTCCTCTCTTCTATTTTTACTCATTGGAAATAGACAAGAACATTTCAGAAAGAACATCCTCACTGTCTGAAATAATCTGGAGGAATAAGTACAGCAGTTCAATTCCAAAGGCGTTGTGGATACTCCATGTGTATTTTCATCAGCTGGTAAAAATTTCTTAAAAACAAGACTTGATATGTGGCTTTTTGCTCCTCAAGTCCATTTTAAATTCTCTGTCCCCTCACCTAACAGGCTATAGGGAACACCCAGGAGGCCGCAGGTATGAGGAGAGACAGAGGCCACAGTAGCTCAGAGAGCAGCCATATGGGATTCTCAGGCACTGCATTAATCAATTTTCATGCTTCTGATAGAGACATACTTGAAACTGGGAAATTTACAAAAGAAAGTGGTTTATTGGACTTATATTTCTACATGGCTGGGAGGCCTCACAATCACAGCAGAAGGTGAGGAGGAGCAAGTCACATCTTACATGGAAGGCAGTGGGCAAAAAGAGAGCTTGTGCAGGGGAACTGCCATTTTTAAAACCATCAGATCTCGTGAGACCCATTCACTGTCACGAGAACAGCATAAGAAAGATCCACCACATGATTCAGTCATCTTCCACTGGGTCCTTCTCACAACACATGGGAATTATCAGAGCTACGAGATGAGATTTGGGTGGGAACACAGAACCAACCATATTAGGCACCTTCTTATGTAACTTACTTGAGGAGATTCCCTCTCCCCTCACACACACCTTCTCCAACCTGATCCTGAATGAAGCCTTTCCATAGCACCATCTATTGAAACTAGCCTGAGACCTTATGAACTGGTGGACCTGACAGGCCCAGCTCATGGTCAGGGACTCCTCTTTGCTGGGACCCTTCTCTTTCCCATTGAAATTTGTGTATCCAATGTGAATCTATTTTCTGAACAATATAGCCATTGACCTTTTCTCTTAGGAAAAGAAAAATTAAAAAACATACAAATCTGCTCAGGCTGAGTAAACTGATTGTTCTTATTAGATGGGAGGTCACAGGACCAATTTAAGTTTGTCAGGTTTCAGTATGTCCAGTGGTTGCAGCCCCCACCCCCTACAATAACCACCCTCTACCCCTGGCTGTGCTTGCTGAAGCCACAGGTTCAGGTTTCTTTCTTTTCCATCTCACCCTGTGATTCTGGATCCCTTATGGGTTAGTCTTGTGCTAAATCTTAACCTATTTCACCAGGACCTTTGAAGTGTTCATCAGAGTAACCTGGAAGGCTTATGAAACACAGAATGCTGGGCTCCACCCCCAAGAATCTGCTGTAGTAGGGCTAGGGTGAGAGCCTAGAGACTGCATTTCTAATAAGTCCCCAGGGGAGGCTGGCTGCTGTGGATTTGTGGACCACACTTGGAGAGCCAAGGCCTGGGTGGCTATTCATTCAACAAATATTTATTGAATTTATACCCTGTGCCACATACTATGCTAGGTGCTGGAGATAAAAACACGACAAGAGAAATGGAGTTTATAGTGTCACTGGATAGGCAGATGTTAAAGAAATAGTTACATGCATAAAATGACTAGGCATTATGTCAGCAAATAACAGAGAACTAAAGGATAACAGGGAATGCACCTCTGAGAAAATGACATTTTAACTGAGTTCTGAAGGAAATATTTATATTTTTAATCCATTCACTCACAATCTCCAGGCAAGTAAATAAAATTTCCACACTCAATATAGCCTTCAGGTAATGCCCTTAAGCTGTACCTAGTGCACAGCCACTCACTTGGGTGCTTGCTGGAAAAGGGATTTGTAATGGGAAGACAACGTTCCCCGGGAAATTGTTTTACTTTCAAACACATTATTAGACAAAGGGAGTAAAGGAGAGTCAGGGAAGTGAGCCAAGAAACCTGTGGGATCGAGGGCTGCATGGCTGAATCTCTCTGTGGGCCTAGTGTGCCAGTCCAGCAAGAATGATGATATTCTCTCGCATCTGTGCCCCTCGAGCCAGAGGCAAGACTTTAGCAGACAACCTTGGAAGGGGGCCAGTCCTGTCTTCTCATTTCACAGAGGATGAAGGTGAATTTCAAATCTCAGGTGACTCGCAGGGATCACCCTGGGCAGCTAATGATGGTGCTAGAACCCTATGCCACCAGAGGCACAGCATGTGGGAAGCCAGGCGACCACAAGAAGGGAGGTTGGAAGAACCTGAGAGGCCAGCAAGAATGTGGGGCCAGTGAGAAGGCAGAGCTAATGAAAAGGCAGGTCACAGAGAAGGTGGGGCCAGCAAGAGGCAGGGCTCATGAAAAGGCAGGTCAGTGAGAAGGTGGGGCCAGCAAGAGGGTGGGGCCAATGAAAGGGCGGGGCCAATGAAAAGGCAGATCAGTGTGAGAAGGCAGTGCCAGTAAGAAGGTGGGACCAGCAAGAGGGTGGGGCCAGTGAGAGGGCATGGCCAATGAAAAGGCAGGTCAGTGAGAAGGTTGGGCCAGAAAGAGGGCAGAGCCAGTGAGAGGGTGGAGCCAGTGTGAGGACAGGGCCAATGAAAATGTGAGTCAGTGATAAGGTGGGGCCAGGAAGAGGGTAAGGCCATTGGGAGGGCAGGGCCAATAAAAAGACAGGTCAGTGAGAAGGTGGGGCCAGTAAGAGGGTGGAGTGAGAGAGAGGGGGTGGGCAAGAGAAGGGTTGGGCCAGTGGAGGGTGGGACTAGTGAAGGGGTGGTACTAGTGTGGGGGCAGGCCAAAAGCTTTATCTTTCAATATAGAAGTGCCATTGAATTTTGAACGGGGATATAAGGTTATTAGCTGTGAAATTTGAAGCATGTCACCTAATGTCTCCAGTATTACATAGAGTAGATCTTTTTCATCTACTGAACTTGGAACTTCTCAAGGGAAGTTGTCAGTCTTGGATGTCATAAATGTCCACATACGAGGTGATTATGGTGGTCAGCCCTTACATCAGTAGAGGTGAGTCCCATCACGAACCAGCAAGTTGTCCTCCTGGTGCCATTTCTTCACCTACATAGAATAAGGATTTGATTAAATGAATTATGAGATCTTTTCCAATTCTAAAAAAAAGTTCGGATCCGGAGATAACTTTTCAAAATTGATTTTTAATTATTATACATTAAAATTTTTTTTTTTTTTTTTTTGTTCTTCAATGGAGAGGAAGCGGCCAGACAGCTGCACAGGAAAAACAGATGTTTAAAAATACATTTTGTGGGTACCGTGTATTTTATTTTTCCTTTTCCTGGTTCCTTTTGACCTGTGGTTTTTTGGTTTGACCCTTGTGAAAACAGAGCTGGATGCACACGTATTTCTTAGGCTTCCTAAACTCCTGAAATAGGGCAGCACAGAAACACCTGCTGAGAATGTGAGGAGGGGGTTGGGGGCTGCAACCTTACACACTTGGGAAGGAACCAGGCTCTTGAGGTTTCTATTCTGGAGCCATTTGTGACATGACTTCAGCTAAACATGTGAAGTGCTTTTTCAAACATCGCTTATGTCCCCTGACCAAATGTGACTTGGGGTCTTCAAAGGTTCAGGAAAAGCCCAGAGCTCAAGTATCCACATTTGGATACTTGATCCATATCATTTCTATAAGGAGATAGTTTAAGCTCACTTGGCAAACTGGGTTAATGACTAACTGGGTTCAGTGACTCAGATAAAATCCCCACATCCTGACTTGTGGTTAGACCTTTGACTACCTTTATCTCAAAGAGTTTGAATTATTTTGTTTCTTGTTGAGGATTTTGTAAATATTGCACTATTTTATCCATCTTGGGGATAGTGAAAGAGTCGTGGAGCTACTGTTGAATGAGCTGAATTCAGCGCGTTGTCAGCCAAAACCTCTGGGCCCCAGTGAACTCACTCTGGACTAGTTGCTCTGCCTGCCTCTGGACTAAAACCCGGTCACACCACCTGGGGAGGGGAAGGGAGGAAGGAAATCTGAGGTGCCATATAGTCTGGATAGTACCTCAGCTGACCCCAGAGAGTTTTGAAGCTGGGATGACCCTTCAGAGATGTCCCCAGTTGGCAAGGGGTCCAGGCCTTTATTCTCCTGCATCTGTTGGCCAGTGGCTGCCAGCACCCCCTGGAAGGCAGCATGGCCTCTAGGAGCTGACAGCTGAGGGGTCTCTGCAGGCAGCAGTCCCAGCAGCAGGGGCACCAACCCTTCATCCTTTTCAGGGTATCCCATGTCCACTAGAGGGAACTGGAGAAAAAGGGCACAATCCTTAGGTGGCACAGGTGTGACCTGCCATCGGTACCTTCTGCCAGACGTGTAAGTGCAAGCTGGTCTTCAATGGGGAGCTTTTGGGATTTCCTTGAAGATCCCTCTGAGGACCTCTGATTGCAGTTCCTTGCACGGAGTGCTTCTCCAGCCAGCTGCCATGGCCCCACAGAGGCCTGAGATTTTTGTGTGCACTCCTCTGTGGGATTCCTTCCCCTTCCAGGTGCTCCTTTAGCATGGGAGCTCCTTAAAGATGACTCATGGCTAGACAATGTCCCCATAGTCCATGTCCTGTTCCTCGGAAAAAGGTACCTTTGTCTCATTCTCTGTGACCAACTATGCTGGTTTTTCCAGGACTGTCCTGGTTTTAGCACAGAAAGTCTCATCTCCCAGGAAACTTTTCCATCCTGAGCAAATCAGGGTGGTGGGTCACCCTAGAACATATGGACCTGAAACAGCCACATCTCTGCAGGTCAGCTGCAGTGTTGCACCACTAGGCTTTTCAGGTGTGAATCAAATACCATTTCTTATGTGCGTCAAACTCCAGGGACTTATGGAAAGCCTTCCAAATGGCTAGCATAGCCCCACTGCCTCTAAGCTTGCGTGGTAGAGGAAGTGCACAGGCTATGTGAGAAGAACAGAACACGAGGCCGATGCTCCAAAGCAAGCCTGTCTTCTACCAGAATCTTCAGTGTCTCCTGACACCTTATTTAGCCTGGAAGTGGGTCATGGGCTACAGTTTACAAAACCTGTTTTAAAACTTGCTGGTCTATCTGCTGGGGGCGGAGTGAGGTGAACTCTCTGGGTGTAAAGTCCCAGAGGAACATGTGCTCAGTGGGAAATGGTTCCCAGGGGGGCTGTTAACACTCTTCAGGAGGGAGGCTGAACAGGAACCTACTTCTTAGCTTTAGCATCCATGGCACCATTTTTTTCCCTTTAAATCCTTTGGCTTTAGGCCAGAAACTTTAGAGAGTTATGTATATAAAAATCATCCAAGGGTTCTATTGAAAATGGAGCTTATCTGTTCCTAAACAGGAAAAGGTGTTCAACCTCATTTATAATCACAGAAGCGCAAATTAAAACCATAGCAAGACAACATTTCTAACCTGTCAAATCAGCAAAACATCTAGTACTTTCTGTTGGTAAGGCTGTGGTGGAAATAAACACTCATGCATGGCTAGCTTTGTCCCTGAGGAGGGGCATTTGGCAATACCCAACACAATTACAGGTGCATTTACCCTCTGATCCAGAAACCCATGTCTGATCATCCATCCTAGAGATGCACCTGCACATATAATAAATGACACATGCAGACAATCATGTCTTGTCTCATTGTTTGTATAGCAAAAGGATAGGAAATAACCTTAGTGTGAAGCAGTAAGATATTTGTAATTAAACCATTGTAGATCGACACACAAAATTTTATGTAGTATACAAAAGGCAATGGGAATATTTACCTATATACTACTAATATGAAGAGATCTTTAGGATATAGTGTTAAATGAAAAAAAATTAAATAGCAGATTGTATATGTATGTATATATATATAGTGAAATTTTTCAAGAAAGGAGGAAAAACATACATTAATATTTATGTGTATTTGCATATAAAACAAAAAATAATGAACAACGTAGGGGATAAGGGAGAAGGAGGGTGACTGGGGACAGGATTTTATGGAAGCAGTCTAAATAATTTGTTGTATGTTTACTTGACACATGGATTTTCAGACCATGTAAACTATGAGCTACTTAATAAAACAGTTTAGAACTATGTAGATGTCCAAGTCCCCTTTTTCAAATTCTCATTTACTGATTCCAGGGCAAGGCTCAGAATTCTGTATTTTTATAGAGGGTTGGAAGAAAACAAACCTGAACACACATTGGAAAAGTCTCCCTAGGTGCTCTTTATCCCACACTCTTTTATTGGCATTTCACTTGAGCACTCCGTTTGGCTGAATTAATAAATATTTTATCATACATTGGGTTCTAGGAAAAACGACTGGAGAGGGGATCAAATGGAGGTGATTGTGAAGACTCTTATGGCATCAGCAGATGCATGCAGCAATGTAGAGTCAGGTCAGAGGCCTTTCTAGAAAATGGTCATGTGACCAGGATGGTCATCCCAGTAGTAGACTGTCCACAGACAAAGCTGTGTGTTCCCATCTCTCCTTAGAGTCCGAGAAAGTTTCCTGGGAGTGTCTGCATTCTCAGTGTTATAGAAGTAGCAGATCTGAGGCAAATTAGCAAAAAAAAAAAAACAAGTTTTGACAGCTGGGATGGTACTGGGATTGAATTGTGCTTCCTGGAAAGATATCTTCAAGTCCTAATTGTTGGTACCTGTGTACGTTACTTTATTTGGAAATAGGGTCTTTGCTGATGCAATCAAACTGAAATGAGATCACATTGGATTAGGGTCAGCCCTAAATCCAATGGCTGGTGTCTGAGAAGTGGAAAATTTGAGTGGTACAGAGCCACGCAGACACACAAGAAGAAGGCTGTGGGATGACAGAGCAGAGATTGGAGTGACGCAGCTGGCAACCAAGGAAGGCCAAGGACTGCTAGCAGCCCCCAGAAGCTAGCAAGAGGCAGGGAAGACCCCTCCTTAGGGCCTTCAGCGGGGACATGGCCCTACTGACACCTTGATTTCAGACTTCTAGATTCCAGGGTTGTGAGAGAATAAATTTCTCTTCTTTTAAGCCGCCCAGTGTGTGGTAATTTGTTATGGCAGTCCTGGGAAACTAATAGGAATAGTGAGAGAAAAAAGTAAAGACACAAGTAACTCCAGGCCTGAGAAGCTGGAGAATGGTGTGGTTGAGACACCAAAGGTGAGGTGGGGTGTTTGGAGGGGTCAGGGAGGATGGGAAGCTCGGTTTTAACTCCTCGACTTTTAGGCACAATGAATGTATCAGGGAAGATATGTCAGAACTGATGGTCTCTGAGTTGATACTCATGATATTACAAAGGGAATCAGTGCACATTTTGATGCATCAAAATCTATCAACTGTCTGGGCATAGAAGCTCACGCCTATAATCCTAGCCATTTGGTGGGGGGCAAGGCAGGAGGCTTGCTTGAGTCCAGGAGTTTGAAACCAACTTGAGAAATGTAGCGACACCCCTGCTTCTATATAAAATAAAGACATGGTGACCTGTGCCTGTGATCCCAGCTACTCAGGAGGCTGAGGTAGGAAGATCAGTTGCGCCTGGAATCTGAGGCTGCATTGAGTTATGACTGCACCACAGCACTCCAACCTGAGCCACAGAGCAAGACATAGTCTCAAAAAACAAAACAGACCAAAATCTGTTAACCAAGTGCTCATTAAAGCCTTCCAGTTTCACAGTGCTGAGTCTCATGACGCTAAGAGGTGGAGAAATAAAATCCCCCCTTGCGAAATTTATGTAATAAAATCGAGAGCTGGGGCTTGCATATGTGAAGAATAATCTTGAAAGGAAATAATACATTGCAAATGGATGTAAGTTAAGAGATAACACTGGTATAAGTGTTTAACCACTGGCTTTCTAAAAGGAAAGCCCTGACTTGTATTGTTTGATGGTTTCTGAAGTGTAAATATTCCCCCACGGCCAATTCCACGCCCCCAGCGTGATGCCATTGCACACGAAGTAGGAAGACACGCCACCAGCTGGCTCCTGTGAGTCAATCTGAGCCAGTACAAGCTGAGGGCTGGGGAAATTAGGTTTCAGGAAGAAACAGAATCGCAGAAGGTTCTAAAAAGGGGCAGACTGGGAGGAAAGAGAAGAGACTTCCATAGGGAACCAGCCTGAGGGAGAAGCAGAAGAAGAAACAGAGAAAGGTCCAGCAGCCAGATGGAGTGAAGTTGGGATTGCAGCTCAGACACTTGTGAGCTGTATGAGCTGAGCCTCAGTTTGCTCCTCTGTAAAGTGAGCACCTGTTGTGCAGGTTTACGTGACAGAGGCATGCTACTCGGTACTTAGTACAGAAATGTTCAGCTGCCCTCAGCAATGAGATGAATAACTTTGTTGCAGTGTTGGTGTAAGCCATAGTGGTAAGTAAAGCTCTAAAGGCACACACACACGTGTTTGTATGTGTACATATACATGAACATACAAACATGTACTAATATATGTATATGCACATATACACACTTAGAATCCTCTACTTAGTAAGACAAAGCTACATGGCCGGGCATAGGGAGGTGGGTTATTCTCCTTGAACGCAGGTGAGAAGACGTCTGGAGCATGACGTCATCTCTGTTGAGTTATTCAAGGACGTCTGAGGGATGAGAAGTGCTGAGAGACTTGGGAGACAAACATCCTGCCACGGCCTTTGAGGCTACAAACAACCACAGCAGGACCGGACAAAGCGCTCACGTGGACGGGTTCCTTCCCGACCTATTGACAAAAGGGATTTTAGGTCAGCGTTTATCCATCAGGAAACAACAAGGAAATAGGACTCCTTCTGCATTCTGTCAAGGAGGTGAGCAACCATTTCAAACTGGAGCAAATTCCTGACGTTGAACAAAAGGGTGTCCCTGGGAATATGACTGAGTGGGGCAGGGGCATCTTGAATGTGTCCTTTTATTAAGGTTGAGTCCCTGGGTAGACAGAAGGGGCTACCCTGTGTTACGGTTGTTTCTCCTTTAGCAACTTTATTCCAAATTAAATTATTTGAATACAAACTCAACTGTGTACCTTGGCCCTGGACCTTTCACTGCTTGAAATCAGCTCTAGATATACAATGACAATAATCTTATGTTTGTAATCACATATATGTATACTCACCTTGTGAGTTTAAGGAAGTTTAAGAAGCTTCTCACCTTTGCATGGCTAGTTATACTGAAATTTGTAATGATTGGTTGTCCCTGAGACGGCACCAGCATTGCTACCAGCCAAGAATGATCTATGACAAGAACAAATGGGAAAGTCAGTGCACAGCCAAGCCATCGAGGCAGTTCCCAGTAAAGATGAGGCAAAAGAGTGCCTAAGACATGGAGGGTTGATCAGGAAAAGCAGGCAAGTGCAACAGGATTTTGAAGGACATGCAGAATTTTAGGGAGAAGAGTAGACCAGGCAAATGGTACGATTTGAATAGGTAGAGAACAAAGGTCTCAACCTCCACACACTGCGGAGTTTACATTCTGTCTGACCAGCAACCTTCCTGTCTGATCGGTTACTGGTCAGACAGGAAGGCACCCAGGCTGCCATTGTGGCTTCTAAGCTTAGCACCGTAAGCTCCTGGGTGGGCTTGATACAAAGGCCACACCAATGTAGATGCTGGCCATGGATATTATTCAGTCATAAAAAAGGAATGAAATCCTGTCATTTGCAGCAACATGGATGGAACTGGAGGACATTACGGTAAGTGAAATAAGCCCAGAAGAGAAAGTTACACATTGCATCTTCTTAGTCATATGTGGAAGCTACAAAAGAGTTGACCTCATAGAAGTAAAAAGTAGAAAAGAGAATACCAGAGTCTGGAAAGGGGAGCAGGTGGGGGATATGCAGAGATTTATTAGAGCAGGGGTCCCCAACCCCAGGGCCCTGGACCCAGTCTGTGACTTGTTAGGAACTGAGCCGCACAGAAGGAGGTGAGTGCCAGCGAGCTCACATTACCACGTGAGCTCCGCCTCTTGTCAGATCAGCTATGTCATTTGATTCTTATAGAAGCACGAACCGAACTGTGCTGTGAACTGTGCATGCGAGGGATCTAGGTTGTGTGCTCCTTATGAGAATCTAATGCCTGATGATCTGTCACTTTCTCCATCACCCCGAGATGGGACTGTCTAGTTGCAGGAAAACAAGGGCTCTCATTGATTCTACATTATGGTGAGTTGTATAATTATTCCATTATTTATTACAATATAATAATAGTCAAAAAAAAGTGCACAATAAATATAATATGCCTGAATCATCCCAAAACCATTGCCCCCAACCTGGTCCATGGAAAAATAGTCTTCCACGAAACCAGTCCCTGGTGCCAAAAAGGTTGGGGACCACTGTGTTAAAGGATGCAGAATAACAGCTAGGTAGGAGGAGTAAGATCTAGGGTTCTAGGCACTGTGGGGTGACTATAGTGACCTATAACATATAATTTCAGATTGCTCGAAGGAGGATATCAAATGTTCCCAACACAAAGAAATAATAAACGTTTGAGATGATGGATATGCTAATTACCCTCATCTGATCACTGCAGGCAAGAAGTCGAATATCATTCCTGACCCCAAAGGGAATCCTTGATATCAGAAAGGAGCACTGCTTTCTTTGATTTCTCAGTCAGGATTATCTTTGTATTATAAAAGAGAATTATGTGAGTTTGGGGGAGGGTGATGTTAGTTTTATGTCAACTCGGCTTGGTTACAGCACCCATTTATTCAGTCAGTGAGTAAACTAGGAATTGCTTCATAGATGTAGTTAACATGTACAACCAGTTGACTTTAAGTAAAGGTGATTACACTTGATAATGTGTGTGGGCCTCATCCAATCAGGTGAAGGCCTTAAGAGCAAAACTGAGGTGTCCTTGATGAAGAAGAAATCCACCTGTGGGACTACAGCATCAAGTCCCAGACAAAAACCAAAAGCTCCAAAACAAACCATGTGCTCCTGCGATGATTCAGAAAGTTCTGCTCTGGCCACTTTGGTTAATGACCTGCTCTGCCAGAAACTGTGTGACCTTGGCGAATTTCTAAAACACACTGAGTCTTTGTCTCCTTATCCATAATTTAAAAAAATACAGTGACTATTGATGAAATAATTTAAAATACCTAGTAAATAAAAATAGCACTTGACAAGTATAATAAATAGAATGTCCTTTCCCTCCCCCCTCTAAATTGTTCCTCCTCAAACTCTTTTCCTTCCTAATGATCTCATGTCAAAAGTGAGTCGCTAAAATAGGCACCATGGATGTCCCTGGTCCATGATAACTTGTTTGTTTGTTTGTTCTTTTTTTGTTTTGTTTTGTTTTGAGACAGGATCTTGCTCTGTCTCCCCGGCTGAGTGCAGTGGTATGATCATAGCTCACTGCAGCCTCAAACTCCTGAGCTCAAGCAACCTTTGCACTTCAGCCTCCTTAGCAACTGGGACTACAAGCATATGCAACCATGCCCAGCTAAGTTTTTGGTATTTTATTTTTTTATAAAGAAGGAGGTCTTGCTCTGTTTTCCAGGTAAATCTTCAACTCCTCTCTTCAAACAATCCTCCCACCTTGGCCTCTCAGGTGGCTGAGATTATAGGCTCCAGCCACCATACCCAGCTATTCATTTGTTTTGAGATCTTTCTTTGGTATACAACACTTGAGATTAATAAATCAGAGGAATTCAAAAGAAGTCACCGCCCCAGGCGTTTCCTCCCATAATTAATAACAAAATCAAGCCCTCATTGCTCACAGACATACATACAGGAGCAATAAATTCCAGCTGGTTTATCTTGCCTTGCTGGTCTGAACACATTTCGATGGGAAAAAGATAATTCTTTTTAAATATACAGTTTCAGCATAACGCTACCAAACATACAGAAATCTCTGTGACCTGTCAGCTTTGCAGTCTCTCCCCCATCTTCCCTTGCTTTGTTTCTGAGTCACAGTCCTGCCTTTGGTCCCAACCCACCAAACTCTCCTAGCTTTTTCCTACACACATTTTCTGCTTTAGTTAGTTCCACCTCATGAACGAGTCTTAGTCCTTCCTCCCTCCATATCCCAGGTGGAAAGCCAGAGGCACGAGGGCCATACATGGCCTTAATGACTGTTTTTTGTTTGCTTGTTTTAATTTTATTTTGTAAATGACAAATCATAATTGTACATACTTTACGGTTGCTTCTCCTCTAGCAACTTGATTCCAAATTAAATTATTTGGCTACAAACTCAGCTGTGCACCTTAGCTCACTCAGAATGGCTCTGGACAGTCAGCCCTAGATATACAATGACAGTAATAGCCCTTGTCATGGCTTAGCTGTGAATTTGTGGCCCATTGCCCAGCCAGGACCAAGGCTCCTTATCTTGAATTTTTAAAGAGAGGGTTTGCAAGTCTCCTAGTATTTTATTCCCACTATGTTTTAAGGGGATTGATTTGGCTCATAAATGAGTCCATAGCTCTTGGCTTTCTCACTGACCTAAATGGGAGCTTCACCAATCAGAGCCAGGAAGTGTCAGTTGGCCCTAAAGAGCCTCTGATTTCTCCTAGTTGCTTCCCTCTTGTAAACGCTCATGAACGAACATGATTTTGTGCGGCCTCATGCTCTGAAGACCTTCAGGAACTTGGTGGAGTTAAAGCTGGTCAATGATTTAAAACACTAAATGTACGGCCCTGAGAATACTGGCCATGTCAGTAGGCTATCTCGTCTATCTCATGACATTGTGTGTTCTGCTTACTTATAAACTTCCAAAATATTTTATAATGATGATTATGTCCAAGAAACATCTGTGACCAGTACTAAGTCAACACATAATTCTCCCTGATAAACTGCTGTCATTCTAAATGTGAGTTTACAAAGACATACAGTCACCAGGCAAAATCGAGTGTATTTTTTTGTTTGTTTTTTGTTTTTGTTTGTTTGTTTTTTGAGAGAGTCTTGCTCTGTCACCCAGGCTGGAGTACAGGGTGTGATCTCAGGTTACTGCAACCTCCACTTCTCAGGTTCAATCAATTCTCCTGCCCCAGCCTTCCAAGTAGCTGGGAATACAGGCATGTGCCACCATGCCTGGTTAAGCTTTGCATCTTTAGTAGAGATGGGGTTTCACTGTGTTAGCTTGTCTGGTCTCAGACTCCTGACCTCAAGTGATCCACCCACGTCAGATGTAGTGTTTTTATTTTGTGTTTTTAATGTTGTCTTTTTTCTTTTCTGACTTGCTCTCTTTCTTTTTATTCCCTACAATGTTTTCCCAGTCCTGCTTTGGCTCTTAAATGATTAAATGCTCCAGTTACTGCAGGTGTAATAATATTCTTCTGATCCAGACTCTCTGATAAAACTTTTTCCTGTGGTCGCCACTTTGAATGCTGCCATAGGCAATGATATGTCATCTTTCATCAAAGTGTCATCTACTCCTTTGAACTGGTGATAGCAACAGCCAATGGGTTGGATGAAGGATGGTGGGGGCAGGGTGTTGTTTATTTTATTGATCTCCTACCATCAGATGTGGATCAAGGCATAGTATTTAGCATCGAACAAAACAGATCTGACCCCTGGCCCCCACACTAGTTGGTCCTGCCAATCTTCCTTTTATTCCCACTCCTGGTCAGGTTCTTATTGTTTAGAATCTTACATTACAATTTTTTCTTGTTACATAATAATTGTATACATTTATGGAGTACATGTGGTATCTTGATATATACATACAATGTGTAATGATCAAGATATTTAGGATATCCATCACCTCCAACATGTACTATTTCTTTCTGTTGGGAAGATTTCAAATCTTCTCTTCTAGCTATTTTGAAATATATAATATGTTGTTGTTAACTATAGTCACCCACCATGTTACTGTAAAATAGAACTGATTCTTTCCATCTAACCCTGTGTTTATACCCATTAACTGGCTTTTCTTATGCCATTCCTTACGCTTTCCAGCTTCTGGTAACCACCATTATATTCTCTGCCTCCTTGAGATTAACTTGGAGTCCTCACTCACATATGAATGAGAACATGCAATATTTGTCTAAAAAAGAATGAAATCCCATCATTTGCAAAAAGATGGATAGACTTGAAAGTCATTAGGTTAAGTGAAATAGCCATGCACAGATTCTTAAGAAGGATGCCATGGAAAATTTAGAGAAAATATAAAAGAATGGTATATTGGACTGATAAAAATATAAAGTCTTTGAAGTAATATTGAAAGCTAATATAATTTAGGTATAGTCATGTGCTGCTTAACAATGGGGATACATTCTGCATCGTCAGGCTCTTTCATCAAGGTGCGAACATCAGAGCGTGCTTACACAGAGCTGGCACAGACTACTACACACCTAGGTTTTAGGGTATAGCCATTGCTCCCAGGCTACAGACCTGTACAACATGTCAATGTTCTGAATACTGTAAGCAGTAGCCCTCCCTGTCCTTCCGTGGCAAATTTGAAGGACCTGAGTTCCAGTTGGCAGTCCTATAAGACTGTCAGACCTGCCTCGCAATGAAAGGTGAGTAGGCAATACAGATTTCTTGTGTTAAATCACTGCAGTTTCACAAGTTATTTGTTACTGCGGCATAGCCTATTTTGTCCTGACCAAATTCATACCCTTGTCTAATTTGTCTGAGTAGATTACCCACCAAAGTCTAGGACATTTATACATTTTTTTAATATCCTGCAGCAACAAGGATAATGTCAAGCTTACAGCAGTCTTCCCCTTAAACATATTTTAGCATTGATGTGGTTTATGAAAGTAATAAATATTCCAGGTTGAAAGAGAAACAGATGGAAAATTCCACTACTCTGGGTAGTTGAAGCAACTCCAAGAGAACCATTTAAGTAGTTTTTAACTTCAGTTTCTCACTCCCACCTTATGTCCCTCATTCTTTTTCTCAGCTTGCTGGAGTTATTTTTCTAACCCTCAGAAAATCAGTGTTTTAACTTTAGCAAACAAAATGCAAACCAAAACATGAAAGAAAAGGTTAATGATTATTTATAAATAAATGATTGTTGCCAAATGAATCCAATGCTCAGAGCTCTTGGGGTGTAGATTAGCTACATTCCTGAATAAGCAAAGCCAGTGTGGAGGCCCTCTGTGGAGTGAGCCTGCCAAGCTATAGAGGCTCTGATGAACACATGGCTTCAGACACGAAAACAGGAAATGGGAGCAGGGGGTTTACTAGGGCAACTGGAAGAAATGAAGATAAACAAAGACAGTGTCCCCAAAGCTGGAATCCTCCAATTTATTATTTTGCAAAATGTCAACTGAGCATTGTGTTTTCTCTTTGGTATGTGTACATGTGGCAGAGATATCAGTGGTCCCCAATGTATGTTTTCTCCTTTTGCTTCAGTAACAGAACCATCAATCCTTAGCTGGGCACATGGCCATTCTAAAAATAATCTGTATTTCCTGGTCTCATTTGCAGCTGTTTGTAGTCACAGAACTAGGTTCTGGCCTATGGGATATGAGAGAAACTGATATACACAAGTTCCAAGACAGGTCTCTAAAGGGGGGTGGGGAAGATGGACACCCTTTCTCCTCCACTTCATCCATTCGGTATTGCAATGGAGATATCATGGAGTGCCACGAGAATGAGGACCAGACTCTCGGGTTGGTCAACAGAAAGCCGGATTCACCTGGGCTCAGATAATCATGGAGATGCCCTGGAAGCTCTCAATTTTTTTTTTTTTTTAACCTCTGGGAAAAGTCTCTTTAATAAAAAAAAGTTCTAGTACATGTACACAATTGTCCTCACCCTTCATCTACAGCGCTCATCAGGGAAAATTAAAAAATAAGGGGCAACCTAGACACACTCAGTATAAAAACGCAGAGATCTAACCAAATGGGAGGCCTGGGGGTCTGGAAACCAGAAACGCTTGATGGCCAGTGGGCCCAGCAGCTCGGGGCTGCGCTTTCCAAGAACCACCTCTAACTTTTTGAAATAGCATTTAAAAAAAATTAAGTTGCACCAGGAGGCCTAAGAAGGGTCCATTCCAGAAAGAAAGTGATCATGGGTCAGTCACCGCTGTCCCAGGACACAGGGCTGAGCACTTTACCGAAGGTGAGAGGCTTCTGGAAACTTGGCCTGAAGCAACCCTGGCCCAGGTGAAGAGGTTTTCAGTGCTGACGTCAAACTGCCCACATTCCTCCATTTTCAAAGGCTAAGGAACCAACCCCTCTAATGTCACACTTGCAGCCTGTCTCCTCCAAGTTGCTACAGCCACTTCCTGACAAGCTCCAAAGTCCTTGGCTGAAGGGGGTACTGAGACCCCTTGGACATGCTCTATGGCCTGACACTGAGTCCCCAGCCCTGCTGGGAGGTGACCTAGTCTTTCTCCCCGCCACCATTCATGTCTGCCAGCTTCTTGAAGTGACTGCCCCACTCATTCAGATAATAATCTTGGTCCTGGTCAGAGGCGGAAGAGGTGAGGGAGCTCAGGGACATGGCATTGGAGCTGCTGCCCTCATAGTCGAACACCAACAGGGAGTCGTAGGGTGGGGCCGTGGGGTCCGTGTTAGCTGCCTTCAGGTTCTCGATTATAAAGTTGCCAATTTCATCTGGGTTGGCTGGTTGAGGACGGTACATGGGTATAGGGATAAAGGTTGGTGCCACGTCATTACAGAGAACCACCTCTGGCCTGGCCTCCAGACATCGGTGGAGCTTGGTGATGTCATAGTCCTGGTCTTCTTCGCCACCCCCCCCTTCGCCATAGTAGAAGACATTGTCATGGGTGTCATCTTCTGGGAATAGGAGGGGCTCCTTGACCTTTTGTTTCTTTCTCACCAACAAGAGCAGCACGAGCAGGAGGAGTAGCAGAGCCAGAACAGCCCCCAGCACAGGGAGAATGAAACCCCTCTTCCAGCTTTCAGGGCAGGTCTCCACGTGGCCATGGCAGTCGAACACGGTGGCCCTGATCACTGTCAGCTGCTCCTGGTTGCCGTGGTCAGACAGAGAAAGGTGCACGTCATATGTGTCCTGCTTCAGGAACTTCTTCAGGGACAAGGCCACTGTGTCACCTTTCTCATTGACCTCTGCTGTCCAGTAGATGTCCAAGTCATGTGTGAGCTGGGCCTGCAAAGGGGAGGTGTGGGAGGACAGGTTCTTGTCCATGATGTTCAGCACCTGGGGCAAAGGGCTTTGGTTGCAGATGGATCTCATGGGGCTCAGGGACTTTTGCATGAGAGAGATGTGTTTTCTATGGTGTGCACTCTATGCTCTTCTATATATTTAAGCCACTATGATTTAAGATTTTAAAGTTAATGATGAGTTGGGTCTAACTAGTATGGCAATTTTCTAGCTTGTTTAAATGTCTTCTTTATTGTCTAAAATGCACACACTTGGTCCATAATGCAGACACAGGCAAATGATGTATGTATGTCAATCTGGTTCACATTTAGAAAACATGGTGAGAGGGTGTTGTTATGTGCTGAGAACTTTGTACTGGGAATCCTTCCACTGAATATTTATACCTGAAAAGGTGTAAACGCATGTCAAACTCACAATCCTTCATGGAAATAGTTTATCCTGTAATCAAATTTTTAAAAGAATTGGAGTTGGTGTAAAACTAAAAATCGGGTCGTAAACTTTTGACCTTTGTTTGTGACATAGGCTGGAACTTCCTTCTTAACACTGCTTTTGGTATATCCAGAGGTTTTGGTGTGTAATGTCTATGTTTTCATTTGTTTCAAAAAATTTTTAAATTTTCATCTTAATTTCATCATTGACCTAAAGATACTTGAGGAGCAGGTTGTTGAATTTTCATGTACTTGCAAAGTTTTTAGTGTTCCTCTTGGTATTGACTTCTGGTTTTCTTCCACCATGGTCTGAGAAGATAATTGATATGATTTTGATTTGTTAAAATTTATTGAAACTTGTTTTGTGGTCTAACATGGTCTATTTGGAAAATGTTCCATATGCTGATGAGAAAATGTATATTCTGTGGTTGTGGGTGGAATGTTCTGTATGCCGCGTCTCAACACACTGAAAAACAAGAACAAACCATGGTCAAAGCTAGCAGAAGAAAAGAAATAACAAAGATCAGAGTAGAACTAAATGAAATTGAGAGAAAAAATACAAAAAAATCAATAAAATAAAAAGTTGGCCATTTGAAAAGAGAAAATTGATATACCACTAGCAAGATTAACGAGGAAAAAAAGAGAGAAGATTCAAATATGCATAATCAGGAATGAAAAAGAAGACATTACAACCGAATGTGTCTGATGCCACCGAAATACAAAAGACCATCAGAGAATACAATGAACATCTCTATGCTCACAAACTAGAAAATCCAGAGGAATTGGATAAATTCCTGGAAACAGGCAACCTCCCAAGATTGAACCAGGTAGAAACAGAAATGCTAAACAGACCAGTAATGAATAGTGAGATTGAATCAGTAATGAATAAAATCTCGTCCCCACAACCAAAATGCTCAGAACCAGATAGACTCACAGCCAAGTACTACGAGACATACAAAGAACTGGTATCAATCCTACTAAAGCTTTCCAAAAATCAGGAAGGAGGAAGTCCTTCTTAACTCGTTCTACAAAGCCAGCATCACCATGATACCATAGCCAGGCAAGAACACAACAAAAAAAGAAAACTACAGGCCAATATCTCTGATAAACATAGATGCAAAAATCCTCAACAAAATACTACAAACTGAATTCAACAGCACGTCAAAGGGATAAAAAACCATGAATAAAGTGGGTTTTATTCAAAGGATGCAAGGATAGCTCAATATATGCAAAATCAGTCATTGTGACTCAACACATAAACAGAATTAAAAACAAAAACCATGTGATCATCTAACAGATGAATAAAAATCATTTGGTAAATTTCAGCATACCTTCATGATAAAAGCCCTCAATGAGCTAGGCATGAAAGGGACATACCTCAAAACAATAAAACCCATATACGACAAACCCATAGCCAACATCATACTGAATGGGAAAAAGTTGAAAGCATTTCCTCTAAGAACTGAAGCAAGACAAGGATGCCCATTTTCACCACTCCTATTCAACATAGTACTAGAAGTCACAGCTAGAGCAATTAAGCAACAGAAAGAAATAAAAGGCACCTAAATTGGAAAAAAAGGAAGTTATCTTTGTTTGCTGATGATACGATCTTGTTTATGCTTAGAAAACCCTAGAGACTCCTCCGAAAGGCTCCTAGGTTTAATAAATAACTTCTTAAGTTTCCAGGATAGAAAATCAATGTACAAAAATCAGTAGCATTTGTATATACCAATAACAATCAAGCTGAGAACCAAATCAAGAACTCAACCCCATTTACAATACCTTTTTAAAAACCTTAGGAATACATTTAACCCAGGAGATCTCCACAAGAACTACAAAACAATGATGCAAGAAATCGTAGATGGCACAAACAAATAGAAAAACATCCCATGCTCAAGAATTGGGAAAATCAATATTGTTAAAATGATCATACTGCTGAAAGCAATCTACAGATTCAATGCAATTCCTATCAAATTACCAACATCACTTTTCACAGAATTAGGAAAAACAATCCTAACATTTATCTGGAATCATAAAAGAGCCCAAATAGCCAAAGCAATACTAAGTAAAAAGAACAAAGCTGGAGGTATCACATTGCCTGACTTCAAATTATATTACAAGGCTATAGTAACCAAAATAGTGTGGTACTGGTACAAAAATAGACACATAGATCAATGTAATGGATTAGAGAATACAGAGATAAAGCTCCATACCTAAAACCAACTGATCTTCAGCAAAGTCAACAAAAATATACAATGGGGAAAGGACACCCTATTCAATAAATGGTGCTGGGAAAATTGGATAACCATGTACAGAAGATGAGATAAGACCCATATATCTCTGATGTACAAAAGTCAACAACTCAAGATGAACATTGGCTTAGGCAAAGAACTTATGACCAAGACCTCAAAAGCAAATACAACAAAACCAAAAGTAGACAAATGGAACTTAAACTGAAAAGCTCTACACAGCAAAACAAATAATCAACAGAGTAAACAGACAACATACAGAATGGGATAAAATATTTGTAAATTATGCATCTGACAAAGGACTAATATCTAAAATCGATAAGGAACTCAATATAACTCAACCAGAAAAAAAAAAAACCTTTAAAAAGTAGGCAAAGGACATGAACAGACATTTTTAGAAGACATACAAGAAGCCAACGTACATATGAAAAAATATCCAACATCACTAATCATCAGAGAAATGAAAATTAAAACCACAATGAGATATCACTTTACACCAGTCAGAATGGCTACTAGAAAGGCAAAAAACAACAGATATTGGCAAGAATGTGGAGAAAAGGGACCATTTATATAGTAACGCAAATGAGTACGACCTTACAGAAAACAGTAGGGAGACTCTTCAAAGAACTAGCAATAGAACTACCATTTGATCCAGCAATCTAATTACGAGTATCTAACCAAACGAAAAGAAATCCTTATGTAAAAAAGACGCCTGCACTTGTGTGTTTACCACAGCACCATTCACAACAGCAAAGTCAAGAAATCAACCTAAATGTCCATCAACAGATGATGGATAAAGAAAATGTGGTATGTGTATACCAGAGAATACTCCTCAGCCTTAAAAAAAGAATGAAATGACATCTTTTGCAGCAACATGGATGGAACTGGAGGCTATTATCTTAAGTTACAATGTAGAAATAGAAAGTCAAATACGGCATGTTCTCCCACTTATAAGTGGGAGGTAAACAGTGTACACACACGGACATACACAGTCAAATAATAGACTCCAAAAGATAAGAGTGGGGGAGGAGGTGAAGGATGAGAAATCACCTATAGGGTACAATGAACACTATTCTGCTGATGACTGAACTAAAAGCCCAGATGTCACCACTACACAATATATCCATGTAACAAAAATGCACTTGTACGCCCTCAATCTATTTACCAAATAAAAAACAGTTTGTAATTTTGAGACTATAGAAACAAAGGCATCTTTGCCCTCAGCACTATTTGGTTGCTTTAATTGTTACTAAATTGATGCTTTGAAGACAAAAGATGAAAGAATCAAAGAGTGTCTTGAGAGTTTCCAAACACAAACTCACATCTACACACACACACACACACACACACACTTAAACAGTTTGTAAAGGTATTAGAGTAATTTGCCTTCCTGGTTAAATAGTTCCAATTCAGATAAAAGGAAGATAAAAAGGTTTAGGTTTGTGAGAGTTTTACTTTACAAAGTTGGAATGACAAGTTGTACCAGTACGAAAGTATTGTTTGAGCCCCACGTTTGGTGACAGCAAAAAATATGTTTTATGGGAGAATAAATAAGTGGATCTCAGCCTGAGTTTTTTTTTTCCTTTCTTTACACCAGAATAAGATTCAATTAAATAAAAAACTGAATTCAGTAATCATTCATTGACTGTTAGGCTCCGTGCAAACCTCTGGTGACATGAAGATAAACGAAACATGACCTGAACATCAAGAAATGCACAACGCAGTTAGGGAGCCAGTGAAATGGATGGAGATGATATACAGAACTCTTTCCGTTCTAAACCCACACGATGAATAAAATGCTCTAGAAACACAGGAATAAGCAGTTAATCCTACCTGGGATGAGAAGAGACACCGAAGGAAGTCTTGAAGGATGAATAGAATTTCTTCAGGCGTCGGTAGAAGAGGAGATATTCCAGAGAAAGAATACCAAGTGCAAAGAGTTGGAAATATGAAAATCATGGTGGTTGGGGCCGCGCCGTGAGACTTCAGCAGTCAACACTTCTGGCAGCCATGAAAATGGCTGTTTAAGTCCTGAAGTTAGGATCTGGGCAGCCCATTTTGGCACACAGTATCCCTTCCGCCTAGTGAGACAGTCATTTGGCAGCTCTTAAAATGTTAGAAAGCATTGTTTTCTGCTTGAAGCTAGTGAGAGGATAGAATATATTGCTTCCAAACCTGTAAGGTCTTCTCATTGTGTTCAGGGTCAAGTTTAATTCCATAGTGAGTCCTTCAGGTCCATTAGCAACTTGCAACTAACCTACATTTCCAGTCTCATTTCGCACATTCCCTCTTCATGCTCCAATTGCAGCTGCAGTGCCAGATGTGTTTCATTTACAAGAGCAGATTCACATCACCTCAGGTCCATGGTAGGTGGCCATTTATTTCCTGAATACTTTCTTTTCTACCCCTATTAGACAGAAGGCATAGAAACTGTTCTTGTTGTAAGGGACAGACAAGAGTATATATTTATAGTGTTGCCCTAGAGCTGTGTTAACTCTCCTGCCATCTGTCATAATATATCCCTAAGGATATATTATGTACCACCTGGATATCCCTAAGGATATATTATGCACCACCTGGATATCTTGTAGACTATCACACTATTCCATTATACCAATTACATTGTCATATGATGATACTATGTTAATCCTTATGTTAATTATGTAGCAAGAAGTGGCTAGTACATTGGAGGCCTTGGTATGCTCCATAAAAGTGGGAGGTAAACTCCATGAAGGTTCAGGGGCCTATCACATCAGTGAAGTGTTTAGGGGCATACCAGAACAACCCATCAAATTAAAGGACAAGTTATGACATCTGTTGCTTCTTAGGACTAAGGAGGTAGCACAGTTCTCAGCAGGCCTCTTCTTGCTCTGGAACCTGCGTACTTCACACTTGGGAATGCTATCTGACACATTTACTAAGTGCTCTGGAAGGCTTCAAGATCTGAATCAGGCCCAGGGCAGGAAAACGTTCTGCATAGTCCGACAGAAATATAAGCCTTCCTGCTGCTTAGGCCGTTTGATCCAGCAGACACTATGGCACCAGAGATGTCAGTGGTGGGAAAGTCACTACGTGGAGTTTGTGGCAAGCCATAGTAGAAGAATCTCAGTGTAGATCCTGTAGTTCTGGAGCAAGACCATGCCCTCAATAGGAGGAGATTCTATATCATTTGAAGACCATCTCCTGGTGTGCTACGTGCCTCTGGTAAAGAGAGAGCATTTGACCATGAGACATTAAGTGGCCGTGTATTTAGAGCTGTCCATCATGAGCAAGGTCTTGTCAGACCTACGAAGTTAAAAGTTGGGCAGGCCCGATCGCAATCCACTGTGTGATAAAGGAGTGCATTCAGGACTGGGAATGAGCAGGGCCAAACAGTCTAAGTAAGCTGCACAAGGAGGTGGCCTAGACCTCCTTGTCGTCCTCTGCTATTGCACACATGTCTCACCCTCTACTCATGCTTGTGGCTGCATAGGTGTGTGTGTGTATGGGGAGGGAACGGTTCTTTTTTTTTTTTTTTTTTTTGCCAATCAGTTTGAGCTTTATGAGGTTGCTCAGGTTAGCCTTGAACTGATGACCTCGCCTTCGCGAGCGCCATGACCTCCGGCGGGAGCCACTTTGGACCCCAGGAACGGTTCTTAACACCGGCTGATGGAGGAGAGAAACATCGGAGTTTTATTAGAGGTGTGTTGGCTTGGCATGTGGGTGTAAGCTCAAAATGCACTGCTGATGCACCTTTGTCCCCACTCAGGGGTAGCCTGAAAAACAGGGGTGAGTGGAAATCCTCCCAACTGGAAGATCTTTGGGCAGCGTACCTGGTCTTCAACTTTGTGTGTAAGAGAAGTGGCCTAAGATAAGAAGATAACTGGACTCTTGGGCAGTGGCAAAACACTACTTTATTTATTTATTTATTTTTGAGATGAAGTTTCACTCTTGTTACCCAGGCTGGAGTGCAATGGCGTGATCTCGGCTCACCGCAACCTCCGCCTCCTGGGTTCAGGCAATTCTCCAAAACACTATCTTTACCAAAAATACAAAAATTTAGCCAGGCACGGTGGCTCATGCCTATAGTCCCAGCTACTCATGAGGCTGAGGTGGGAGAATCACTTAAGTCTGGGGAGGTCAAATCTGCTATGAGTCAAGATCATGCCATAGGACTCCAGCCTGGGTGACAGAGTGAGACCTTGTCTCAAAAAAATTTTTTTAAGTAAGTTATGTAGATATCCACCCTAACGAGAGAAGGAATAATGCTCTCCTCCTTAGACGTGGGCTGTGCCCAGTGACTCCTTTCAAAGAGTATGGCATGGAAAGTGAGGGGAAAGAATGTCTTTACGGTGGAGAAGCCTAGCAAACACTACCTTGCCCAGGCAATCAAGCTTACAGCATCAATAGTCATAAATCATATTGATAATATCATCTAAAATGGCACTTTACCTCTGTGATCTTCTTCCTCAAAACACAGTAACTCCAGTCTTATCCTGAGAAAAAACATCAGTCAAATTTCACTGTAGGGGTAGTTACAAAATACCTGACGAGTACTCCTCAAAACTCTTTGAGGTCATCAAAAACAGGAAAGTCTGAGAAAGTATCACAGCCAAGAGTAGACTAAAGGAGACGTGACACGTGGAGGAGGATGGAATCCTAGAGCAGAAAAGGACATTAGGTAAAAACTAAGGATATCTAAATAAACTATGGACTTCAGTTCATCATAATATGCCAATATCAATTCATTAATTATAACCAATGTATGTACTAAAGTAAGATGTTAGTAATAGGGTTAACTGGGTTTGAGATATATGAGGAGTCTTCTTATTATTTGTTCAATTTTTCTGTCAATCTAAAACTGTTCTTTAAAAAGTCTATTAATAGGCCAGATGAAGTGACCAACTCCTGTAATCCCAGCACTTTGGGAGGCTGAGATGGGTGGATCACGTAAGGTCAGGAGTTTGAGACCAGCCTGACCAACATGGTGAAACTCTGTCTCTGCTAAAAATACAAATATTAGCTGTGTGGTGGTGGGTGCCTGTAATCCCAACTACCTGGGAGGCTGAGGCAGGAGAATCACTTGAACCCGGGAGGCAGAGGTTGTGGTGAGCCGAGATCATGCCACTGCACTGCAGTCCAGATGACAACGTAAGACTGTCTCAAAAAAAAAGTCTATTAATAAAAAATGATGTAACAACGAAAAAAGAACTTTGACTCTTATTTCACACCATATACCAAAATTAACTCAAAATGGATCATAGAACTAAATGTAATACTAAAACTATAAAATCTCTAGAAGAAAACAGAAGAGAACATCTTTAAGACTATGGGTTAGGCAAAGATTTCCTAGGGCGCCAAAAGCAAAAACCGTAAAAGAAAAAACTGATAAACTGAACCATCAAAATTTAAAAACTTTTACTTTTCAGAGCAAAATTTAAAGCTTTTACTTTTCAAAGGAAAATGAAGAGATAAACAACAGACTAAGAAAAAACGCTTTTAATACATATAACTACTAATAACACAGAATCTGCAACTAGAATACAAGTCAAGAATAGGAAAACACGGCCAGGCGCGGTGGCTCATGCCTGTGATCCCAGCACTTTGGGAGGCCGAAGCGGGTGGATCACAAGGTCAAGAGATCGAGACCATCCTGGTCAACATGGTGAAACCCCGTCTCTACTACAAATACAAAAAGCTAGCTGGGCATGGTGGCACGTGCCTGTAATCCCAGCTACTCAGGAGGCTGAGGCAGGAGAATTGCCTGAACCCAGGAGGCGGAGGTTGCGGTGAGCCGAGATCATGCCATTACACTCCAGCCTGGGTAAACAAGAGTGAAACTCTGGCTCAAAAAAAAAAAAAAAAAAAAAAAAAAAGAATAGGAAAACAAACACTAATTCAGTGGAGGAAAAGAACATCTTTTCAATAAATGGTTATAGTTAGTCAGATAGCCTCCTCACAAAAAACAACACCACAAAAGGGACTTTGACCCTTATCTCACACTACACAAAAATCAGTTTCAGGTGGCCACAATTCTACATCTAAAAAATAAAATAAAGGCTTTAAAAGAAAATAAAGGACACAAACCACACAATTTGAAAAAATATATAATTACAATTAATCAAAATGAAAAATTTCTGTTTTTCAAAAAACACGAAGAATAAAAACACAAATCACAAACTGAGAGAAAATATTCTCTCTATATACCATCCAGAACATTTTTTGTTCAGAATATATAAAGAACTCTTACTGAACTGATGTTTTTCAAAAGATGTATAAATGGGTAATAAGCATGTGAAAAGATGCTCACCACCATTAGTCATCAGAGAAATGCACATTAAAACTACAGTGGGACTCTACCACACATCAGCAGAATTGCTGGTGGGAATGTAAAATGAGATACCACTGTGGAAAACAGTGAGCAATTTCTAACAAATATACACTTACCATATGATTCAGCGAACCTACTCTTAGGTGTTTACTTAAAAGAAATGGAAATCTGTATGCACACAAAAACTTCTACACAAATGATCGTAGAAGCCTCTTTCATTATAGCCAAAGACTGAACACAACCCAAATGTCCATCAGCAGGTGGGTGCACGAACACATGGTGGTATCTCTGCACAACTTGTCAATAGAAAGAATGAACTCCTGATACGTCGAGCAACATGAATCAATCTTAAAAATGTGATAGTGCTCAAGCCTGTGATCCCAGCACTTTGGGAGGCCGAGGCGGGTGGATCACAAGGTCAAGAGATCGAGACCATCCTGGTCGGCATGGTGAAACCCTGTCTCTACTAAAAATACAAACAAAAATTAGCTGGGCATGGTGGCACGTGCCTGTAATCCCAGCTACTCAGGAGGCTGAGGCAGGAGAATTGCCTGAACCCAGGAGGCGGAGGTTGTGGTGAGCCGAGATCGCGCCATTGCACTCCAGCCTGGGTAACAAGAGCGAAACTCCGCCTCAAAAAAAAAAAAAAAAAAAAAAAAAAAAATATATATATATATATATATATATATATATATATATATATATATATATATATATGTATATATGCTAGTGAGATACTGAGTGAAAGAAGCCAGATACAAAAGCACACATACATATGATTCCATTTACATGCAATCCTAGAGAAGATTGATTTAATCTATAGTAACAGAAAACAGATAATGAAGAGCTGAGGTTCAAGGAATTGGGAGAATTAACTAGAATGGGGTACAAGGAACATTTTGGGGGTGATAGAAATGTTACATGTTTGTGGTGATTTATGTGTGTATTAGTCAAACTCATTAAAATACACACTTAAAATGGTCACATTTTATTGTGAGTCATACCTCAGTAAAAAACATTATTTTTAAAAAAATGATCGAAGCGGTTCATACACCTTCCAAGTACCTTTGAATGTCCATTTCCTGACAGCCTCTCTGTCACCAGTTATTACTGAATTTTTAACTTTTTGCCACTCTAGTGAGTGAAAAGCGTAATTTCCAACTTTGAGATTAATGTCTGTTGATTATGTGATAGGTATTTATGGAGAAGACCAAACTACAGAGTTATATCCTGAAAGTTATTGCCAGTGAAACTATGGCTAATGAGAAAGTTGTTAGGATGATCACTTACACTCTCCATGTTTTCGTTTCTCAGCCAGAATCGTGATGCTCCACTCTTCGCTAGGAATTTTGACATTTTAGATGCATTCTAGTCTTGCAGTTAATGTTCAGCTTTCATTTTTTTGTTGTTATGCTTATTCCTACCAAATCCTAGGTTTATACGCTTTAGAGCTGAATCACGGAGGTAACACTGCAGGGGTGCTTTACCCCAGCAATTTCTGTCTGCGCCGGGTCCTCATTTGTAGACATGGACAATGACTGTTTTCTCAATCTTATAAAACGTGTCATGTCAGTCAGCAGAATTGCAGCTCATCTGAAGCATCCAGATGTGGTCACCCAAACTTGCAGTTCCGCACAGGGTAAAGCTTTGAGAAATACTGAAAATGCTTGATATCCTCAGCTTATCTAAATGGCTTTGTCTAAAGAAAAATATGTGCTTGTGATTGTTAGGATTTAACAATGAGAAAGTGCACTGGAAGATTCCTCAATAACAGCTGTAAGGAGAGTAAACACATTTGTTTGTGTAGCACGATGATTATATATTTGCTTAGAACAGCCCTGGATTCTGACTGTATCTCGGCATAATTTTTAATAGTGCCTTCTTTTACTCTCAAAATGTCCTGGTTTGAAAGATAAATTACATTACCACTGTAATTACAAGGGATTTCTCACTAATAAGCAGCATTGTCCCATCTGCTTGTTTTTTTTATGACTAGAAATAAATGGGGAGTGTTGGGAGGGAACGACTTATAATTATCTTCTAAATTATGCTAGATTCAGAAAAAATAGCACAATTTTCTCTTTTACTATTTCAGAAAAAAAAATCTCAGCTGACTTAGTTATACAATTTGCTCAAAGATTGCCTCAAAAGCACTAGTTTAGAAAACAGCTAAGATTCCAAGTGCCCATCAGTCTGCTCTTCATAAGTAAATTATAGTCCTACTCTGGAAGAAAATATTTTGGCAGAATGTGAAATTAAAGCTCATCAACCACATTTATCTATATACACTGAAGGCTTTGGAATCCTTCTACACATGAAATCCTGTTTGACAGCACACGTGTTGTGCGTGCATTTTTGAGATCTCTTCTTGCTGTAACTTTTGGCCGAGTATAGGCTAAGAGGAAGGCCAAGCTTATTGCATTCTGGATATTGCATCGTGCCAGGCGGCCGGGTCTGCTGGGCGACATTCCTTCCCAGTGTGCCACTTCAAGTCATGGAGCTCCTTAAGACAAAGAATGGTGACAGTCTTTACTCCGAAGCCCCCTTTTTGCCAGCCTTGGTGCTTTCAACCAGGAGTTTCTCCTTAGACCTTGCTCCAATGAAGGATATATTTGTTCAGCACAGACATTTATGAGGGAGGGTAAGGCAGCATGTGAGTTTCCCGGGGCTTCCATGATGAGTGACACGGATTCGGTGGTTTGAACAACAGAAATATATTTACATACCATTCTGGAGGCTGGAAGTCCAAGACCAAAGTGTAGACAGGGTTGGTTTCATTCTGAGGCCTTGCTCCTCGGCTCGCAGACGGTCGTCTTCTCGCTGTGTCTTCACATGGTCTTCTTTGGTGTGTTTCTGTGTCCTAATCTCTTCTTATAAGACCCCAGTCAAATTGGATTAGGGTACACCTAATGACCCTGTTTAAACTTGACTAACTCTTCAAAGACCCAATCTCCAAACACAGTTCCATTTTGAGGTACTGGATATTAGGACTTAGAACATATGAATTGAGGGGCAGGAAATACAAGTCCATAACAATTAGAACTAGGATTTTTCACCACCTAACATTGAGAAGCATTGCCTGGTGCTCACTCATACCCTCACTCGCCGCATTGGGGAGTTTGTGCCAAATGAGAAAAATTAATGTATTGATTCCCCCACAGTACAGATGACAAGCCAGGAAGCATGACCAATTACATGTACACCATGAGGACCACAGCATGTCCTGGAACTCCACCCTGAGAGAAGAAATGCTGCTCACGGTCACTAACTCAGCACCCACTCATCCTCCAGGATTCATTGCAAATGCCATCTGAAATGGCTTGGATCTGCGTCCTCACCAAATCTCATGTCAAATTGTAATCCTCAGTGTTGGATGTGGGGCTGGTGGCAGGCGACTGATCCTGAGGGCAGATTTCTCATGAGTGGTTTAGCACCATCCCCTTCCCATTATCCTCTAGACAGCGAGTGAGTTCTCATGAGATCTGCTGCTTTGCAAGTGTGCAGCACCCCCCTGTCACTCTCTCTTGCTCCTGCTTGTGCCATATAGGAGCCCTGATCTGCCTTTGCCTTCTGCCATCACCCGAGGTTTCCAGTGGCCTCCCCAAAAGCAGAAGACGCTGTGCTTCCTGTTGTAGAATCGTGAGCCAGCTAAACCTCTTTTCTTTATAAAACTAACCCAGTCTTCGATATTTCTTTACAGCAATGTGAGAACTGACTAATATAGCATGTCTTCCTGAAAGATGCCCTGAGAGCTCCCTTTCCCAACGTCTGCTGTGTCCTGCCAGAGGCAGGAGAGATTCTCATAGCTTCATTCATATACAGTGTGCTTGTCTGGTTTTATAGTTCTTCTCACACTGATGCAGTTAAGACACTTTATTTCTACTTGGTTCTCTTCTCAACCAGGCCATGGCTTTCCTTTTCCATGTCCATAGGGTCTGTCCCAGCCTCTGGCACATGTAGACTACTAGTACCTGATTGAATACGTGAATAGGCAAATTGCTTACTTGCTTTTCCAGTCAACTGCAGACCACCCAGAGAAGACACACGTGTAGACAGAATGTGTTCACTCACAGGCCTACATCCAGCCACATGATCGTGTGTGAAGTTGTCAGAAGAATTAGAGAACATCCAAATCTCGTTTCGCACCACTGCTCTACTGTGTTACACACAAGCACCTCTAGAGAGGAACCATGCCAAACGGGCAGGTTGTTTGTTTCATTGCCATGGTTAAGCCGGGCATAAGAATGGGCTCTTATTAAAACTGCTGCTTTAACTCTGGCCAGATTGCCTCGACTTGAGTCCTAGCTCTGTTACTTATGGGCAGGGTAGCATTGGGCAAGTTACCGATGTTCTCTATGCCTCAGTTTCCTTGTTTGTAAAACATAAAAATAACAACCATAACATACAGACAGACTTCACAGGGCTGCCCTGAGAAGGAAAAGAATATGTACGTGTATGTATGTGTTTATACATAAAGAGCTCAGGCTGGTGCCTGGACTGTACTGAGTGTCATAGAAATGTTTGCTACATTTCATTAATATCAGTACCATTATTAATGAAAAGGGAGTCATTTAGTTAGGCTCTGTGCTGCCATTAGAATTCCAGTTGACCCTGTGAGCGTGCTGTCTGCGAGGGGCTCCTCCTTGCCCTCTGTCTGCTTTCCTCCTGCGCAGTTTTTTTTTGAGACAGAGTCTTGCTCTGTCACCCAGGCTGGAGTGTGGTGGCATGCTCCTGGTTGACTGCAGCCTCCACTGCCAGGGTTCAAGCAGTTCTCCTGTTTCAGCCTCCCAAGTAGCGGAATTACACACCCGGCTAATTTTTGGACTTTTAGTAGAGATGGAGTTTCCCTATGTTGGCCAGGCTGGTCTCAAACTCCCGACCTCAAGTGGTCCGTCCGCCTCGGCCTCCCAAAGTGCTGGAATTACAGGCGTGAGCCACCGCACCTGGCTGACTTTGTGCTTCTTCACATTGAAGCCCAAGCAGAGGAGGGAACAGAATGGAAAAAGGAGGAAAAGGAAGGAATGGAAGGGAGTAAAGGGGATGGGGGGAAGGGAGAGGAGGAATCAGGTCTCACAGGAGCCAGAGAGGGACACTCCAGGCCGGGTTTGAGAGCTTTCCCAGTGACTCCCCACATAAAAACAACCCGGGCCAGTGCAGCCTTCCAGCCCCAGCTGTTTCCACTTCCTCCACATATGCTCCTCACCTAAATTGTTTACTAACTTCACATCCAGAATGTTTTAAATAGAGGAAAACCTGGGGCTTGTCTACACCAACCAGAGAGCAGAAGATAAGGGGTGAAAAATTCAACAACAACAAAACAAAAAAGAATGATCCTAGAAGGCCTGAGCTGCACCAGAAAAACACATCTCCCGGCACCATTACGGCTTCCTGAATCAGTGACAGAACCGGCCTCCCCCGTACTGTTGCGCCAGGTTACAGAGGGTAACGTACTGACTTCTAGATTGGGCTGGATAACCAAGAACAGGAAAAAAAATAGAATCAGTGGAGAGCTGCTCGTTCTGAGAGTCGAAAAAGTTCTGTATTTGAGAGCCTCACTCACGAGTGGACGGTACAATTTCTAACGTCTAGTGTAGATCTCCAACCAGATCTACAGGTTTGAATTCCAGTTTATCCACCTGGGAGCTGTGTGACTTGGGATGAGTTACTTACCCTCTCTGTGCCTCAGTTTTATCATCTATAAATTGGACAGAATAGTATTTACCTCAAGAGATGTCGTGGGGTTACATGAGTTTAGTTTAAAGCTCTTAGATTAGTGTCTGGCATTAACACAGAAAACACTAAGTGTTTGCTTTTTTTGTTATATATACATGTAGGTTTTCACTATTTTTTAAAAACTAGAGTTTATTATTACTCTGATACTCATGGCCTAGGATTTATCATGGGATTCTGGTTTCTATGCTAGGCCTGACATTTCTGATGCACCTTCTGCCAGTTTCCATGACAACACTATTGCTTTGTCCTCACACACCCCAAATAAGAAAAGCTTGTGAATTTCCTGAATATTAAGTATAAGAAAAGACCACATGCCAAAGCGGATGACATTTTTTTTTTAATTTAGTGTAATTATTTTTTTTATTTTTTGGTAGACATGAAATCTCGCTGTGTGGCCCAGGCTGGTCTTGAATTCCTGGCCTTAAGCAATCCTCCTACCTTGGCCTCCCAAAGTGCTGGGATTACAAGTGTGAGCCACCACACACAGCTAAAGATGAAATTTTCATAAACAACACCATCAATACTAATGAATTGAGAAATTCCTTCATATTTCCATCTTGATGTTGTGACCAGAAGTGGAATGAATTGGAGCAAGCAAATAAAAAAATGTTTACTATGTGTATGCACTAATTTTAAATGAGAAGAAACATCGCTATTAGGAAAACAATGTACCATCAGACACCTCGGCTAGAACTAATATGTGGGTGGTAAAATGTGGGCAAATTTTACTATAGAAGTAAAGTTACAGTCGGAATAAAATGGACTAAAATAATCACCGCATTTTCCCTGGTGTATTTCCCATGGAATCCACAGTGAGGTCAGGTCAATGGACTGTCAGTGAAGTCCTTGATGGAAGAGAAGCCCTGAGACCCCCATTTTCATTGCTTAAGCAGCAGTGTCTTTGACAAATACTTAGTGTTTTGGCTACTTAAGGACTGATGAAATATGGCTAGAAATGTATCTTCTAGCCATATTGGGAAAAGAAATATTCTTTAAGAGTTTTCAACCAAATGGCATAAGATATCTCAACATTTAACTTCTATTTGATTTTGAAATTCTTTTCCTTACAGGCATGTTGGAAGAGTGTGTATCCTGCTACGAGATTCAAGTGAGCCTCATACAATGCTTCTGATAGTTTTTGTGAATCGGATGTTTCTTTGAGCACAAAGCTATGGTGCAATCGTAACTGAGAACGGCTCAGATCTAACTGCCCAGGGCATTAGAAAGGCAATTTCATCCTGAAAGATACTATGAAGATAGGTACTTTTGGAGGGGAAACCAGAGTGCCAGGTGCTTTGGGGTCCCATTGTCTCCCAATGACAAAGAGAAAAGAGCTTCCAAGCCACTGGCTCCTGGTTTGAGAGGGGTAGGGAGTTGGCAGGGACAGTTCAGGCAGATTCCTGGATCTGATACCAGCTTCACCCATTCATTCACTTTAACCAATATTCATTAATGAGCTGCTGTTCACCAGGTACTGTTCTCAGCATTGAAGTCATAGAAATGAAAACGACATAGACAGCCTCTGCTCTCGTGAAGCCTGTCTCAGTCAGGGAATCCGAAAGTAAACAAGCAAATAAACAAACAGCAGTGACCAGTGCTATGAAAATAAAGCAGGAAGGGCGATGGAGAATGAGAAGACACCAGGTCCCATCGACGCTCTGCTTCGCATTTTACTCGGTGCCAAATACTTTAACCATTCTACAAGGTCCTACCTGATCTGGCCACCCTCCCTGTAACCTCCATGACCTCTTCTCCTACTTCTCCTTCCTCCTCTTACTTTTCCAGCTACGTTGGCCAAAATGCTGCACCTGGAATCTGCTGGTGTAAACCGGTAAAGTCCCAGACAAATGGGATGGGCAAGTCACCCAACTGCCAGGAGTGTTACCTGCTGGGGGGCTTTGCTGTAGCAGGTCCTGCTGCCTGAGCCACTCTTCCCGGGGTGTTTTCTTCACTAGTTCCTTTGCCTCATTCACGTCTTCACTCAGATGTCACCTTCTGAATGAGGCTTATCCTGAACACCCTGTTTGATACCGAGCATACTGAACTACTTTTCTCTCCTAAATCCCCCGCCTCCAATCTCTCTTACTTCGCTTTTTCTTTTTCTTTTTTCTTTCTTTCTTTCTTTTTTACAACTTATCACATTCCTGCATATCCCAATATAATTATTATATATATAGATCTACTTTTGGTGCTTCTGCTTCCAAAGGCCCATACCTACAATTCTTCAGATCCTGCCCTCGGGCTAATAGAGCCCTTTCCCTGCTCCCATAAAGCTGTAAATACCTGGGAGTGTGTATGCCCCTGGGGGACCCTTGGCCAGTGGCTGATAAGTGCAGGCCAGTGAGAGTCCAGCCCCCTGGCCTGCAGGCAGGACAAATCTGGAGTTCTGCAGGATCCAACTCAAGCCACACCCCAAGGGATTTTGTCCGAAATTGCACCCTTGCCTGGCTTCTTCTCTCTCCTTGTTGAGCTTTCTCCATGCCATTGCTGGTTTTCCTGGGAGCATTTCCTTAAGAATTGCGTCACCCAAATCTTCATCTCAGGAACCACCACTGAGGAACCCAACCTAGAACTCAGGAGCTAGTTTTAGTGAGTTCATCCAGTGAAAAGGGAAAGCAGGGTGTCTGGTCAGATGGGTGAGTCTGAGCGCAGGAAGATGAAAAGCGTCGCTTCTGGAGGTTTCTGTGATCTCAGCTGAATGAAAAATAAGGCCTCCTGGTGGGAAGGCAGGGATGTCGAAGGACAGAGAAGGAAGAAGTAAGACAGAGTTGCCTGGGAGAGTCAGGGAATGAGTTTTCTAAGGAAATATGGGAAGACTGCTAGACAGTGTTGACCAGTGCTGTGTGTGTGTCTCCAGCCACGTCAGCTGCCCGAGTGCAGGCTTTGAGAAGGCAGGGAGTTAGATGTTACCAGGAGTAGAGGTATTTCCAGGTGAGTAAGCTGAAGGGAGGTTAACAGGTGTTTGGGGTACAAGAAAGGGAATGATTACAGTGGTAAGGTATGGGATCTTTGCTTGGGGCAGAAGGAAGTGAGGATGCTGAAGGGTGGGCTAGAAACGAGGGTAAAGGTGCTAGATTGTGGGTCCCGGTAAAGTTCAAGGGTTATTGCTGTAATGCTCATGGACAGTGATGCTTGAAGCACTGAGCGATGGTGGGGAGCCTAGAACTCAGGTTGTGGAGTGACTGCCCTGGTGGTGAAGTCAGGTCACAGGTGTGAGCAGGGAGCGGGTGGCTGAGGCTGGGCAGAGTGCAGGGTCACCGGCTGTCAGAGCTCTGCATAGCTCATGCTTGATAACTGATTGTTGAAATATTCCATATCTATTTTCTGGGGTGTGTGTGTGTGTGTGTGTGTGTGTGTGTGTGTGTGTATGCACGCGGTTCCTGATCTGTTGTGTTTTGAGACCCTAGTGAGGAAATAAGATTAGAGCAAAGCATAAAAGATCTCCCCGCCCCAGTGAATCTGTGCCCTCCATGCACTGGTCACATACAGCACATGCTGATCACAGAAGCTTTCAGTTTCACAAGAATTTCTCTCCATTCTGTTAGTTGCTCAGATCTGTGATCTCTAATTTCCACAGTTTTCTCCCAGGTTGTTTTTAGGCAAAGGAGCCACAAGCCTGTGCCTTGTTCTCAACCCAAAGAACCTTTGATCAATTACTCTCCAGGCCCCCCCAGAACATATAGGGTAAATGTCCACACTCCTCCTAATGCCAACAATAATGCAATCTTCTAGAAGGAATGTATCTTTTCTCCTATAAGCTGGCTGGCACTGCCAGGCCTCATTCCCTGATGATGCTCATCTCCGCCTCCCCACACACTCACTAGTTCCTTCCAGCAGGACAACACCAGCAAAGGATTAGAGCGCTCTCTCCTCAGCACCTAGAAGGCAAACTTGGCTTCTTGATATATATATACTTTTGTTTTGTTTTGAGACGAAGTTTCACTTGCCACGCAGGCTGGAGTGCAGTGGTGTGATCTTGGCTCACTGCAGCCTCCACCTCCTGGGTTCAAGTGATTCTGCTGCCTCAGCCTCCCAAGTAGCTGGGATTACAGGCACTTGCCATAATGCCTGGCTAATTGTTTTGTGTTTTAAATAGAGACCGGCTGGTCTTGAACTCCTGACGTCAAGTGATCTGCACATTTTGGCCCCCCAAAGTGCTGGGATTACAGGTATGAGCCACTGCACCCTGCCTTGGCTCCCTGATATTTGCATGCATGCACGTGCATGTATACACATACACGTGCATGCATGCACCCACATATAACACATGCAAACATACACGCACACACACATATGGCATTGTGGGTATCTCGCACAATCAAAGGAGTCCATTTCCAGTGCAAAGCATCGAGCAGAACGACTAAAAGGTAGAACATAGATTTAGAAGTCAAAAGAGAGTCACCCTGACTCTCCTGGTTTGCTAGCTGAGGTTCAAGTTAAGACATGAATCCTCAACTGCTGTGAGGTAGGAACATTTAATTTTTATTTTTTCTTGGAGTCTCATGCATACCGGGTTGGAGGGGGAGAGAAGGAGAAGCTGGCAGGAAGTCCTTTTCTGGATCAGGTTATCGTAGTCCCCAAGACTGAGTGCACAAGTTTCCATCGAGCAGGTGGAAGGGCCACCAGGTGACTGCAGCAGCCCACCCCAAGGGGTCTCTGGCAGAGCTTTGGGCTTCCCTGCAGATGTTAAGGTTGGATTTATTCTTCCTGCCCTCCTACGGAGCATGTGTTGGGGATTAGTGGGAAACTGACTAGAAAGGTCTTTTGCTTCCTTTGTACCTATAGCTATGTCATCTGACTTCAGGTGAAAATTTATGTCTAAGTGGTAAATGTTTTTGAGAATCCAGTGAGGATTGTGACTCCCTCTGCCAAGGCACCCGTTTCATCATGGAGGGAGTTAACATGGATGGTAAAAGGGCTGAAAGAGTTTCTGAGGTTACCTCTACCTTGTACCGCCATACAAAGTAGTCAACATCTCCACGAGTTGTCTTTCTCCAGCAGTCTCATAGGAGCTTGCAGCACAAGTTGGAAAAGATGGAGAAAACCCACTTTCCTCTTGAATGAAAATGACTTCTCCCAATCCTGATTTGTCTCAGCATGCAATATATATGGTTGTTAATTTACTACCCATAGCATGGACTCATCGTCTTCCCTGCATCACTTGTCAATATGTTCTCAGGCTGAATGTATTTTTTATTATTTATGCAGGCATCTGCATCTGCAACTCTTCATTGTGCCTGGTGCAGGTTAACCATGCTCTGCAGGCCACCCTTTATCCCCTCAGCCTGCCCCAGGCCTCCTGTGCCGAGTGATGGGTGTCTAATTGTACGTCCCCCTGAGAGGTAGGTGGCCAGCCACCCTGAGAAGAAGCAGACACCAAGGGTGGGGATATGGGGGGAAGGAAGAGGCTGGTGCTGGTTACCTCCCACCTTGGACTATGTCCATTTCTCTCTTCCTGCAGGTCACTGACATGTGAACACACTCCTAACACGTTGCCCCTGGTCTTGCTGAAATTGCCTAGACTATATTATTTTCTTCCCCGCACTTGACATAGAGCATAAGCTGAGAGGTATGTGATACATGTCACAGTTTATGATGGTGTTCAGGTAAAGCCATGCAAACTCGTCCATCATTACGAGGTTCATTTCCAGTGGTGTTCATGGAAGGTAAGTTGACTCATTTATACAACACAATTCCCTCATTTCCCTTTGAGCAATTGTCAAGTGTGCTTGACGCAAGCCAAGTGACCTTCAAATGTGGAGCGGGGTTTGGCCTGGAATGTCAATGTGCATTTAGCAGCATGAGTTGCTCCAAAGAATCCTGATTTCTTATGCATGAACTGCTGACCCCAGCACTGGGGCCTGGAGAGCGGGACAGGAAGGAAGGTGAACTCCCGCTGATTCAGGGGCCCTCCCGGCAGCCTTTCCACGGTGTCAGCAGGATTCACATCACTCTCCTCTCCTCCCTCTTCCGCCCCACCGTAAGTCCTGTCCCTGGAAGCACTTTTCAGTTGCCAGGAGTCATGAACATCAGGAAATAATCCAAAAAACAGGGTGACTACTTTACATGCTGTGGCCTTTACTCCTTTACATGGTCACACATGGGCCTGGTGTGAGCACCGGCTCATAGGTGTGGAAGCAGCCTGGCCTAAAGGAAGGAACACTGGACCGGCCAGAGAGGCCTTCAGTGACTCCAAGACCAAGCAAGTGTGCGGCCTGGAGGCTGGCCTTTCCTTCTTTCTCTCTTTCTTTCTTTCTTTCTTTTCTTTCTTTCTTTCTTTCTTTCTTTCTTTCTTTCTTTCTTTCTTTCTTTCTTTCTTTCTTTCTTTCTTCTTTCTTTCTTTTCTCTTTCTTTCTTTCTCTTTCTTTCTTTCTTCTTTCTCTTTTTCTTTTCTTCCTTCCTTCCCTCTCTCTCTTTCTTTCTTTCCTTCCTTCTTTCCTTTTTTGAGACAAGAGTTTCGCTCTTGTTGCCCAGGCTGGAGTGCAATGGTGCGATCTTGGCTCACCAAGCCCGGACTTTCTAAGGGGCCTGTCTTGGTGGAGAAGGAGGCATGTTCTACGGCTGGCTTTCCAGAGCCCTCCTCCAGCTCCACTGCTTGGAGTAGTGCTTCCCAGTGTTGAAGCTGCAGATCTGAGGACCATGTTTCTTCAAACACAACGAGGCCTCTAGGGCAAGGTCATTTCCAGGAGATGTGATGCTATACGTAGGAAAAGGCCCACCAGGCGATGTGCCTGCCTGCTGAGGATCACAGGAAACAGCCTTACTACCAACACTGGGTCCTGAGCTGGAGAAACAGCTCCTTTTTTGATTTCAAAATATCACTCATGTTCCATGGTGCAGGACATATTTTGAAAGACTCAGATGGAAAAAACAGGCTCCAAAGGCGTCACAGTGTGCCTGTGGCTCTTGTCTACGCTAAGCAGCAGCACAAGGGCCTGCTCATTAGTTCTCTGATGACAGGTATATTGGCAACTGTAAGCAAGCAATGAGAAAGGCAGTTGTGCGAACAAATGTTCTTCATTCGTATTGCACAAAGTCTTCATAAAGGGATACAGTGTTGAAACCTTCCTAACTCCTCTCTAGCTGAATGTCTTTTCCCCTCTGCTACCTCTGAACCTCTCATCCCTCCAGCTCAGCTCAAAAATGCAGAAGCTGTTTGCTGACCCCTTCAGCTAGTGTCCTGTCTCTGGTAATTCAAAGACGCCCCTGAGGAGGGCCCACAAAGAGCCCTGTGTGCCTGCACATGCGCCATCACTGATAAGGCCAGCGGGTGGTGAGCAGTTCTTTTCACACTTCACATCCGGAGGCTTATCCTGTGATTTGTGTGTGAAGCACCTGTTTGCATGGTTCATCCACCCTTATCTGAGATTCTGCATCTTAGGCACTAGGGCAGGTTGAAGCCTTTCCCACCCACTTACAGAGCAACAGCTCATTCCTGAGTAGTGTGTCAAGTTGGTATGTCCAGTGCACTTCCGAGACTCACCAATAAGATCACTGACTTAAATGTTTTCTGCCCCCTACCTTTAGAAGAAAGAAGTTAGGCAATCTAAAGGGAACAAACTGATAATGTTGCTTTTGGAAAAAATAAACAAAAAATAAAACATTTTCCAGAGTGTATTGGGTTCAATACATATTTAACACAGTTGCTCACACTTTCCATATGAACATTTACTCAATAATCCTACCTGATGCTTAGAATGAATAATTACTGTGGGGCCCCTCATCAAATATCAGAAAGAGACGATCAGGTTCAATATTTTGCCGTAAAGCAGGAAATTGAACTAAGTATTAAGAAATAAATATCAACAGAAAGAATAACAAAGGAAGAAAGGGGAGATTAATTGTCATTGTTAGAGAAAAACTTATTTTCTGATGATGATGGTGAAGACCTTATCTTATAATCCTCATAAACATAGCCTCCTTTTCTTTGCACTGGGCACCCAACATCCATTATGACTGTTCTCCCCCACAGCCCAGAGATGCTGGTGTTCGTACTCTCCTTTCACTGAGAGAAGACTGGAGTTCATGTGATAATTCAGCTGCCTGTCTTATGGCAAGCGAGAGGGACCTATTTTTAACTGAGGCATGCTGGACTTCAAAGTCCACATTTTTGCTTTTAGGGCAACTCTCTGAATCAAGATTTTCACCGATTCTTAACAATCTATTGAGTTCAGCAGTTACTGAGGATCTATCATGTCTTGGTAGTGATCGGGAACACAGATAGAAAAAAGTTACGGCTCTACTTTCATTCGAGCCTGAAATACTTTTCTTCAGGGAACCTTCAGAGCAAACACTTGCAGAAAATTTTTCTAATTGAGCTTGAGATGTTGACTATTGACTCTCATTTTAAAAGCTAACCAATTGGCTATGAAAATGGCAACACCTACAAGATAACACTTTCTGTATTTGTTCATGCATTTAAGTCCCAAAACTAACGAAAAACTTTAAGAAATTTTCTCCCAAAGGAAGGGATGGAAGTGTCTTTTCTTCTCACACTGTGAAGACAAGTAAACATAATTTAGTTTCAATACAGCTATATTAGCTTTAGATTATAATGAGCTATTGCCATAGATCAGACCACAAAAAAAGAAGCAAAACTAAACATGAATACAGGGTATGTTATATAACAGGGTTGGAGTGTGGCTTCTAAAAATCACAATTTCATGTGCATAAGGCAATTTCTGGACAAGAATTCTATAACTAGAGCTGGTTACATGAACAAAAACTGCTTCGTAGTTCAGGCTGCGAAGTGGGCAGCCAGTGTAGCCCAGAAGAAGCTCCTGGAAGAAATCAGTGAGGTAGCTTTGTATATTTATGAACATTTTTGGTGTTTTCAGTCTTTCTGAGGCACCTAGTGATGGCCGCTGTGGAAGACTAGGCGGAGCATGACAAGATCATCGTCTGTAAGCACTCACTGGGCCATTTCTAGAATATGCTTCTGTAGTTGAATAATGGTGGTTATTGTTGAGTCTTTCTTCACCAAAAAATAATAAAACTAATTTAGCAAGCTGATTTGGAAAAGAGCCTAGTAAAACCTGCTGCAGAGTCAATTTGCTTTGAAAAGTGTCTCTGTCCTTACAGACACACAGATGGAGCATTTTTTGTTCCTCATTGGTTATTAGTCAAGCCACTTCGTCTGTTTTCAAAGTCATGTGATAAAAAAGTCATGTGATAAGTAAATTAATAAAATGTAACTCAGTAGTGTCCATTCTCTAACATCCAAAATATATGACCTATTATAAATTTATCAATAGTAAATATTTCTTTCTTTTTTTTTTTTTGAGACAGAGTTTTGCTCTGTCACCCAGGCTGGAGTGCAGTGGCTTGATCTTGGCTCACTGCAACCTCTGCCTCCTGGGTTCAAGAGATTCTCCTGCCTCAGCCTCCTGAGTAGCTGGGATTATAGGTGCACGCCACCATACCCAGCTAATTTTTTTGTGTTTTTAGTAGAGGTGGGGTTTCACCATATTGGCCAGGCTGATCTCGAATGCCTGACCTTGTGATCCACCTGCCTCGGCTTCCCAAAGTGCTGTCATTATGGGTGTGAACCACCGTGCCCGGCCAGTAAATATTTCTTAAACTAACTTCTAACCTGTTATAAATTTATCCAAAGGAATAGTAATTTTCATATAATAGAATAAAAGGGTTTTCAATGGCTCTTATAAAACTGCGTTCAATGGAAATAAAGCACTGGGCATAGCTGTGGGTGCGTGAATGGATGGAGAACTGACTGAGCAGCCTGTGAGTTGATTAGCCATAGAAAAATTGGGTCTTGATTGCTGCAATACCTCAGCCTGGGCCCAGTTTAAAAGCAGCATGAGGGTAGGAGGGGCTCGATGTGCCTGAATCAGTGTTTGGCAGGTTGACAATAGACTTGACTTGTTTTGCAAATACTAACATGGACTTTATGCCAGTTCTGCTCTATATGCTTTGCAGTTATTAGTGCATTTCATCCTCATAACTCTTTATTTTATTTATTTATTTATTTTGAGAACAAAGTCTCACTCTGTTGCCCAGGCTGGAGTGCAGTGGCAAGCTCTTGGCTCACTGCAACCTCTGCCTCCTGGGTTCCAGTGATTCTCCTGCCTCAGCTTCCCAAAGTGCTGGGATTATAGGGGTGAGCCACTGTGCACAGCTCTTTATCTAGTTTAGAGGTAAGAAAACTGAGGCAGAGAGAAGATAAGTTGTGCAAGGTCACACACAGTGAGCACCGAAGTCGGGATTACAAATGCAGGCAGCTGGGATCCAGAATGGTCACCTTTCAACATCGTGCCATGCAGCCTTCCAGGTAAACCAGCTGCATGTTTGTGAACACTTGCAAAACTGGCTCCATTTTTAGGCAGCTGATTCAATATCCCTTACCTGATACCTCACCTGCCCACCCAACTCTCACCTTCAAAAGGTTCCTGTCTAGCCAGGCACAGTGGCTCACACCTGTAATCACAGCTACTCAGAAGGCTGAGGCAGGAGGATTAGAGCCCAGGAGTTGAGAACAATCTGGGCAACACAGCAAGATCCCATTTTAAAAAAATTTAACTTTTCAGATAAGGTTTCTGTCTGCAAGTGAAGGAAGCATTGCTCCTGAAGGACTCCACTGCAATAGAAATGTATTAATAACTGGGAGAATAAACCACAAGGCCTTCAGTGCTCAGTAACATTCAGAAGGGAATTGTTTTCTTTTAAGCTATAAGTCATTGGAGAGAGGTTGGGTCCTTAAGAAATGAAGCACAAGATAACTCTGTGAAAATAAAGCTAGAAAACAGATGAGCTGACATCAGATCTGCTACCAGGAAGGGGTTTTGATAGCGCATCCTGAGAAGCTTGGAAAAAAAATTGCTGAGGTCTTCAAATTTTGCCTATGAAAAATTCGTTAAAGCTTTAGTTTTAATAGTGAGAAAGATGGAAACACCCAAATGTCCATCAATAGGTGGTTGATTAAGTATTTTACATTCATGTAATGAGCTAATCCACAGTCACTAAAAGATAAGGTTTTATACATTAGATAGGGTATGATCTCAGTTTGTAAATATGTACAGAAATTAGTGCTGTACATATATCCAAAAATCCCAGAGGAATACAATGAAACTGAAAATAATGGTTACCTTGATGGATGGGATTACGAGAAATTATATATTTGTGTTTATAAATTTCAGAATTATTAGCATTTTCATAATAAATGTACATTCCTTTTGTATAAATGAAAAAATAAAGATTTTGGCATTTTCAGAGAAGGTTAGCATGCACGTTATTGGGGAAAAAAGAGAATGTTTGCAATATTAAAGGGCTGCATCTTGAATATTCAGAAATTGCTTTGCTCTATCTGCCATATTTCCTTAATCTCACAAAAATCCTTTTTATTAGACCAAACTTTGATGTTATACAATTATTTCCTCTTGAGAGAAATAAGAAACAGTTTCACAAAATGTGTCACTGTATCTACTGAAGAAGATATTGTTGAGGATGTTGTCCATTATACTAGCTTTCCTATATGAGACAGCTTTCTCGGGCCTCCTTATGGTGAAAAGCTACTTTCCTGAACAGCTGGGCATCTTACCTTAAGGACACTGTGGGTATCCTTGCATATCTCTTTGCTTTGGTTACTGGGAAGCTCAGAGACAGAATTCTCACCTGTTTGACAGCTGTACAGAACCAGCTAGTGTAGATTTGGATATGCTATTCTAACAGCTAACTTTGCGGCAATTCCTTTCTCTTTTATTCTTTTGGATTTTACGTATCTTTGTCAGTTGCCTCAAATAATCCCCTTCAAAAGGAAGTCAGTGTTGAGCATCAATTTAAAGGCAGCTGTGCCACCCCTCTACAACCTTTTCAAAGGACATGGGTTTGTACAGAGTGGAGCACAGTCCTTCGTGCAAGGGCCATGAGGACCACCTTCACTTTTATCTGTTTCACAGCTTGGGATTGTAGATGGAACTTCCCTTAACAAAAAGATTCAGTTTCCTTAAAAATAGGTCAAAAAACCTCTTATGTAGAAATGCAGTTGGATGCATTTTAATGCATATACTTGTATTATTTTATATTGAATAATATATTTTACGCAATTATTTTATATTGAATCATAACATATTTCAATCATGTAGTGTTGCATATGATAGTCATCTGATATCTTTGCCTGTTATTATTTATATGATTTATTGATTATTTTAACCTTGACCACATGTATCCCTTCAGCTAATCGCATCTCTTTTCTCTCATTCAGAGCCGGACTTCTCGAGAGCTGTCTTCATCTGGCTAGTGCCTTCATCATCCTATTAAAACCAGCTGCAATAATCTCCATGTTAGTAAATCCATGTACATTTTTCAGGCTCTTGACTTCCCAGCAGCATTCAACACAGTTAGTTAACTGTGTGCTGCCATAAATCTCCTATTCTTTCACGAATACACTTCTGGTGGCCCTTTTTCCGTATGAGTTTATCCTCTTCTCGCTAGCCATTAATGTTGAGAGGCACTGCCTAGGACCTCTTTCCTTCTTTGCACAGGCCCCCCTGGATAATTCTGTGTGTGCCTATGTTTTCAATTACAATATACCATTGTCTTCCAAATTTGTACATTCAGCCCAGAAACCTCATTCAACTCCAGACCTATGGGTCTGACTGCTGATTCAACATCTCCTTTAGGGTTACTTCAAATTCAACATGATCGATTGAAACTGCATGATCTTCTGCTGAGCCTGGTTCCTCTGCTAAGGTTTCCTACCTTACTGAATGATTCTCTTTCATCCATACAAGCTGGAAGAGTAGAGCCTTCTTGTCCTTACCACCACTTCCTATCTGCCCACCTGTATCTCACAAACCTTGCCACACCCCTTTGTCTCCATAGTCACCACTTTAATCCAAGCCACCATCACGTCTCTCTCTTTTTTTTTTTTTTTTGTAGGAGACAGAGTTTCACTCTTGTTGCCCAGGCTGGAGTGCAATGGTGTGATCTTGGCTCACCACAACCTCTGCCTCCCAGGTTCAAGTGGTTCTCCTGCCTCAGCCTCCTGAGTAGCTGGGATTACAGGGATGCGCCACCACGCCTGGCTAATTTTGTATTTTTAGCAGAGATGAGGTTTCTCCATGTCGGTCAGGCTGGTCTCGAACTCCCAACCTCAGGTGATCAGCTTGCCTTAGCCTCCCAAAGTGCTGGGATTACAGGCATGAGCCACCCTGCCCTGCACCACCATCACGTCTCTCTGGAGTTCTGTGTTCTCTTAACTGGTCCTCCTTGATCTATTCTTACTCTTCTTTAGTAATATTCTTCACACTGCAGCCAAAGTGAAAACATGATCACACCCATCTACCAACATTCCCTTCCTGGCTTAAAACAGGGTTTTCCATAACTCTTAAAGCTAAATCAATAATGTGACCTAAAAGGCCCTCCATGGCCTCATGATTATATTGTCTGACGAATACTTTCTTTGCCCTAGTTGCTTGAGACTTTTTTCAGTTCTTTGAGCATGCCACAGGACCTTTGCATACACTCCTATTTCAGCCTGGGACATTCACTTGCCCCATCCCCTTTCCATGTTAATCTTCGCTCTTATCCAGACCTCCAGGTCTCTCATGTCATGGCATTTATCACATTTTCGTAATTGTGTGGTTTTTGGTTCATACTTACATCCATAGCCCCATGATTGTAGGAAAAATGTCCGTTATTTATTGTTCATTATTACATCCCTAGCAACTAGAACAACATTTGATCTATGCAGGTACTTGAGAAATATCTGATGAATGGATTAATGAATAAAATAAACCCTATTTGATATACTTACTGAGTGTTAATCTGTGTGTCACCATACTCTAAGTCATGGGATTTTTAAAACTAGATTCTAGATTCAGTGTCATTTTGCCGAGTAATGAGTTATTTATGTTTTTAAAAGGAGATAAAAGATACTCTCGAACTTGAAAAATATTTTATTGCTGAGTGGTTACCCTTCAAAAAGTAATGGTGGAACTGGAATTCAGATAAGCAATTTGCTAACGTTTTTCCCCCTGCATCAGTGTCATGTCTTAAAAAACCCAGCCTCCTCCTTGCAGCATAGGGAGGTTGCAGTGATAGAGCAAATCTTCCAGGATCAACATTATACGGCAATTTTTCTTTCCGTGTGGGATGCTGCTGGCTACCCAGCACCACTCTTCTTAGTTCTCCTTATTTTAGTTACAGTTCATTTTGTTCCCTAAACTGTGCTTGCTATTTCATTTTTATTGCCGTACATTAGTGACATTAGAATGAGTGAGGCAATAAAAGCAGAAGAAGGGAAAGATGGTTTATTCTGCACCAGGGCTCTATCATGGCTTGGCTTCTTTTTCTTCCACCCATCCCAAGTCTGTGTCACGACTGTAACAGATGAAGGTGATACGGATCCTCTACACTTTGAGTTGCTCAGTATGATTCATTCAATGACTGCCTTTCATTGACCTGAGAAAGTGTGTCAGTGGAAAGGGAGGATGGAAACCACATGAAAGTCTGGGAGCTGCCAGCCACTGAAATGTAAAACAGTTTCAAACAGGACTCAATCTAGCACAACAAGCATGTCTCATAAATGGAAACATTAAACTCTGTCCAAATTAAAAAGTTCTGGAATTTAAAAAGATGCTGTTAAGAAAATGTAAAGGCAAGCCACAGATGGAAAAAACATTTGCAAAATAACAGATCTGATAAAGACTTTGTGTTTAGAATATGGAAAGAACTCTCAAGACTCAAAATTAAGCAAACACCTCAATGAAAAATTAGGAAAAGCTTGAAGTAGGCACTGCATCAGCTAAAAAAGACAGGTGGCAAATAAGTATATGAAAAGATGCTCAACGTCAGTCCTTAGGGAAATGCAAATTTACTGAGATACTACTATATCGCTATTCGAATGGCAACAAAACAAAACTGACAGTATGAAAGTGCTGTTGAGTACTTGGAGTAACTGGAACGCTCATACATCGTTGGTACCAGATGGCACAGCCACTTTGGACAACAGTGTAGCAGTTTCTTGTAAAGTTAAACATATACTTTCCGTGTAGCCCAGCAATCCCACTCCTAGATATTCACCCAAGTGAAATGAAAACTTATGGTTCATGTAAGTGACTGTCTACGGAAGCTTGATTTGTAATGATGCAAAAGTCGAAAGAACCCAAGTGTCTACGAACTGGTGAATGTATGGTCAATCTGTGACACATCTGTATGCTGAAATACTACTCAGTAATAAAAAGGAATGAAGTACTGTCAGCAGCATCGATGACTCCCTTCTGTGTTGCATGCCCCAGCTGAATGGCACATTAAGTTCACCTAGGGTGGCAAATGTCCTCAGAGCAAAGCAATTTTGCGGCTTCTCTATACCACTCTAGGCATGAACTTCCCTTAGATTTTGGCCTGATTATTCCTTACTATCTTCTCAATGCTTTGAGGCTTTTAAGAAGCTATGTGAACTTTTGCTAATCCAGAGCTTGTAGTTGTCAGCAGAAAGATTGGTTTAAATAACATAGTCTGCTGTGTCACCAGAGACAGAAGTTGCGTAATTGTACTTACATATAGAAGTCAAAAAAAATGGTCGGTGTGGTGGGTTTCAGGCACCTAGGTAGAGTCAGGAGACATGTTTAGGGAAAGCGGATGCTTTCCCTATGCCTCTGGTATCTCATCTCAGAGGTGAGTATGTATTCATATGCTGGGTTATAACAAGAGCAGTGACACTGCCTGAAAGGATATCCTTCAGAAAACAGCATCAGAACAACCTACCATGTAGTTCACCCCTAGAGTTTCCTTTAATTCAGCACCACTTTTCCCATTGCAGGTAGCCATATAGAAATAGGACTGTGGGCCTTCTCCATTGGTAACCTCAGCCTGCCTCTCTGGCACTGCCCCCCGTGGTGTCTCACCCTTCCCACTTCAGACTCAGTTTCCTTTTTTCCCTTCTCCAGCTTCTTTTCACTCTTCACACCAGATACCATTTTTTTCCTGAGCCTTGGCTCTCCTCCCTCGGGTCTATCTTCCTCAAGCTTCCTGTGCCTGCCTACCTGGGCATGACCCCTTAGAGGATGGCCCATAACTACCTCTGCCTGAGCTGGGGCAGTGCCCAGACACTACACACAGACGCCACAGCTCTCAAGACAGAACCTTCTATCAAAATTCAAATATGAAAGTTAAATCATTCAGTCCCAAAATGTGTCTTCACTGTCCAGTGGTCTGTTTCCAGGGTCAATGGCAATTTAAAAGCTATTAGAAAGTGTAAGCGTCTATTTCTTACATGGTTTCAATCCTGTATAAATCATTCATTTAAAAAAATTTCTATGGAAATTAATTATATTCCACTGTAACTTTAATACTTTTTTCTGGTAGTCTCTACATCACATCAAAAAGAAAAACGAGCCACATCTGCAGAAAACATACTATTATAACTGATAACTCCTTTTTTCCTCTCAGGGATAACTCACTAAGAGAGAAACAAAGATCAGCTTTGGGGACATATAAGGATAACCAATTGGAATCACATTGTGTCGGAGCTTAAATAACCCCATTTCTCAATATCTAACATTGGTTGATGCAATAAAGATGTGTAACTATCTCATAAAACATGAAGCCAGAGAGTGTGAGGTTCTGGGTTTGGTCAGTGTTTCAGCAAAACCTACAGGCCCAGCCTCTTTCTGCTGCACCATCCTCATGAGAAGTGTCTGTCCTGAGACTCAGCTGGCACAGTCACAGGATGGCTGCCAGAGCCCTGAGCCCCAGGCATCACATGCTATGGGCAGGGCAGTAAGAAGGGAAAGTGGCTGTCTTCCCACCTTCCCCTCTTTTAACTAGGAAGCAAATTTCCTCCTTGCCCTCTATTAATACAGCATGAACCAGAACATGCTGTATTAATTTCCGGGGCTGCCTTAGCAAAGTACGAAAGACTGGGTGGCTTAAACAACGCACATTGATTGTCTCACAGTTCTGAAGGCTGCAGGTTCAACATCAAAGGTCAGCAGGATCAGCTCCTTCCGAGGGCTCTGAGGGAAGGTATTCCAGACTCTCTCCTGGGCTTGTAGATGGCGTCTTCTCCCTGTGTCTCTTTACATGGTCTTCCCTCTAGATAGATTTCTGTGTCTAAATTTCCCCTTTTATAAGGATACCAGTAATATTGGATTAGAATCCACCCAAATGACCTCATTTTAACTCAATTGTCTCTGTAAAGACCCTATTTTCAATTAGGTCACATTCAAAGCTGCTAGGGGTTAGGACTCCAACGTATTTTTTTTTGAGGCTGGGTGGGGGACACCATTCAACCCATAACCCATGCCCACCCCAAACGAAACACTAGCATGCCGAAATTACTATGCCTGGCTCAAACCAATCAGATTCATCTTCTGAGGCTGAAAGTGCGGTGCAACTTTCCTCACCAGTAGCCCTCTGAACAAAACTGGTTTTTCATAGATGAAGGGAAAGGAGGATGGTCAGCAAGTGGCAATTACATCCAAAAGGAGGCCCAGAGAGATAAAGTGACACACTTAAAGTCACATAACCAGCCCATGCTCTCTTGGATGCCATGCTGAGATATGTTACGTCAGCATAGGAATTACCAGTGCTTGCTTTTCCTGGAAAGTAAAATCTATTTTCCTTTTCCTTCTATCCTGACTTCTGTACCCAGGGAAGAGTAGGGGAGAAAAGATCCCAATTATGCCTTAACCGACTTTTCTCTTTACTCCTGCTCCAAAGCTTTTTTGCTTTCCTTTTTGTGCTACTTCGCTATAATCCCAAGTTTTGAGCAAGGAAAACCAGTATAACCTTAGAGTCTCCACCTGAAACATAAAGATTGAAATGATCATGTCCGTCATGTTTCATAACTGAGATGAGGTAATACACAAGAGGTTAAGAAGGGCAAGTATTGACCAGACTGTGGTATCCTGTGGCTGGGATATCTTGTCGTGAGAATCGCTAAGATAAGATCATGCAATAGAGCTTTGCAAGTTGTTCTCAAAAACAAAATCTGATCGTGGTGTTGGATACATGAACCAAAAAAAAAAAAAAAAAAAAAAAAAAGAAGAAGAAGAAAAAAGAATTTAAGCCTAAAAAAAACAAAAACAAAAACAAAATCTTCAAATTCAGCTGGAGCTGAAGATTGGTCCTTACTACACTTGCCAATACTGTCTACCAGTTTGCCTCCTCAATTTCCCCTCCTTTGAATGCTTCCCTTTTTCTAGGTACAGGAAGCACATAGATGTACAGTTCCCCAGGCTCAAGATGGATTCTCAGGAAAATCAAACAAGATAGGAGCATAGGGTCGGCATGGGGGCGTCTGCCTGTAATCCCAGCACTTTGGGAGGCTGAGGCAGGCAGATCACTTGAGGTTGGGAGCTTGAGACTAGACTAGCCAACATAGCAAAACCTTGTCTCTACTAAAAAAACCCAAAAATTAGCGGGCTGTGGTAGCACATGCCTGTAATCCCAGATTCTCGGGAGGCTAAGGCAGGAGAATCACTTGAACCTGGGAGGAGGAGGTTACAGTGAGCTGAGATCGTGCCACTGCACTCCAGCCTGGGCGAATTAGACTGTGTCTCAAAGGAAAAAAAAAAAAAGAACAAAAGAAAGCAGCAGAGAAATCATACACAATGTATTTATCTTTACAAGTAAAGTATAAGTACTTACTAATGCAAGGACTTAGGAGATTATTGAATTATCTCCTGCGTGTGCAACACTTCTTAAAATAAATGGCGATTGGGTCCTAGACTATCCTCAAAAACCCTGTTTTATCCATAATATTTCTGAAGTATCAAACTACATGTCTGTGTATGTATATAGTTGACAATTGAACAATGGAGGGTTAGGGGCACCAACCTCTGTGCAGGTCAGAAATTTGGGTCCAATTTTGACTTCCCAAAAACTTAAGTACTAATAGCCTACTGTTCGCTGGGAGCCTTGCATTATATAAACAGTCCATTAACACATATTCTATATGTGATATGTATTATATATTGCATCCATGCAATTAAATATATCAGAGAAAATAAAATGTTTTGAGAATATCATAAGAAAGAGAACATACATTTACTGCTTATTAAGTGGAAGTGAATTGTCATAAAGGTCTCCATCCTTGTCTTCACATCTAGTAGGCTGAGGAGGAGGAGGACAAAGGGGGCTGGTCTTGCTGTCTCAGGAGTGGCGAGGTGCAAGAGGTGGAGACAGGAGGGGCAGGAGGGGCAGGAGAGGCAAGCACTCAGTGTAACTTTATAGAAATATATCATAATTTATGTCTGACTTTCTTGCTTTCTTGTTTCTCTAAAAGTGCTTCTATGCTACAGTGCCAATTCTTCTTCAACCATTTGCTTCAGTTTCAGTGCCAGTATCATGGAAGATCCATGTCACAAAAGAAGGCAAAGCAATCCTGAACAATCGGAAGGCTTCTGCCAGGTTGTCTAATGTTTTCTGTCTTCTCCTCATAGTCTGGCACTGGTTTCGAAGCACTCTTCTCCGTCAAGTCATCTTCTGCTAATTCCTCTGGTGTGGTATCTCTGAGCTCTTTAATTTCTCTAACAACCATATCTTGAAACCCTTCACCCCCATCTTGTTCTCCACAATCCCTTTCATTATTTCCTTGATTGGCTCTGTGGTAAATCCTGTGAAGTCATGTACCGTGTCTGGACACAGTTTTCTCCCACAGTAATTTATTGTTTTGGGCTTGATGGCTTTCATGATTTTTTCTATCACAATGATGGCATCTTCAATGGTGTAAAGCTTCCAGCTTTTCATGATATTCTCTCTAATCAGGGATCTCTTCCGTAGCACTGACAATCCTTCCCATGGAGTACCATGTGTAATGAGTCCTAAAAACCCTTATGACCTCCCAGTATTGAGGCTGAATTAGAGACTTTGTGTCTGGGGGCAGGCAGACCACTTTGATGACTTCATCTTTACAATTCTGGGGTTCTGGGTGGCCGGGGCATTGCCTAATATCACAAGAACTTTAAAAGGCAGCCTCGTCCTGGCAAGGTACTTCCTGACTTCAGGGACAAACCGTCCATGGGACTAATTCAGAAAAAAAGGTTATTTTTTGTCCAGGCCTTCTTGTTGTACAACCAAAAAAGCAGCGGCTGGTGTTTATCCCTTTCCCTTCAAGGATCAGGGCGTAACCGCTTTACAGGTAAGGGCAGTCCTGATCACAAACCCATCTGAATTTGCACAGAACAATACAGTTAGCTACCCCCTCCTGCCTTAAACCCTGGTGCTTGCTTCTCTTTCTTACTAATAAATGTCATTTATGGCTTTTCCACCCCAGAATAGGCCACTTTCATCTGCGTTAAAAAGCTATTCAGGCAAGTCCTCATTACTTTCTTAGTGGTGCCTGGGAACTCATCTGCTGCCTCTTCATCAGTAGAATCTGCTTCTCATGTTATCCTGACATTTTCAAAAGCCAACCCTCTTTCTAAAATTATCAAACCATCCTTTTCTGGCATTAAATTCTCCAACTTTAGACACTTCGCCTTCCTTTGCTTTAAGGTGTCATATAGTGACAGCTTTCTCTCTAATCATATTAGAGTCTGTAGGTATGCCTTTCTTATAGCAATCCTGCAACCACACACAAGTTACATTTTCAGTACAAGATAAAAAAGGTGTATTTCACAAAAAGTACAAGGTTTCTGTGCTTGATGACAGCTGCAGGGATGGTTTCACAAACTTCCTTTCCTCCCTTTCCTTCCTTCCTTCCTTCCTTCCTTCCTTCCTTCCTTCCTTCCTTCCTTCCTTCCTCCCTCCCTCCCTCCTCCTCCTCTTCCTCCTCCTCCTCCTTCCCTCCCTCCCTCCCTCCCTCCCTCCCTCCCTCCCTCCCTTCTTTCTTTCTTTCTTTCTTTCTTTCTTTCTTTCTTTCTTTCTTTCTTTCTTTCTTTCTTTCTTTCTTTCTTTCTTTTCTTTCCAATGGTCCTCACACTGGATTAACTTATCTTGAAATGGCAGGCAATTGCAGTGGCAGACATCAACCTATGGTATGTATTAAGCAATTAAGGTTTTTTGTTTGTTTGTTTGTTTTTTTTTTTGTAACGTCATGACTTTGCTTCTTGGGAGCACTGCCAGCATCATTAGTGACACTTCCGATGGGTCCCATGATGTTTTTCAAGGTTTATGGTATTGCATTAAACACCATGAAAAATGCAAGAGAACCGTGAGAGATCACTTTTACTGGTATATGCAACTGACCGGAGAGACGAACTGATCACACGGAGATAATTAGCGTGATCTGATGTTTAAACAGATACTCACACTTGGGCTCACCTCATAACAGCAGGAGGTGGCTACAAAATTATTACAGTAGTGCTGTATGCACTACAGTTAATTCTATGCCATATATATATATATATATACATTTTACTATAATTATCCTTTTCTTTAAAATCTTTATTTCAATAGTTTTGGGGAAACAGGTGATTTCTGAGATTTTGGTGCAGCCATCACCCGAGCAGTGCACACTGAACCTAATGTGTAGTATTTTATTTCTCACCCACCTTCCTCCCTTCTCCCTGGGTCCTTAAAGTCCATTATATAATTCTTAGGCTTTTGCATCCTCATAGTTTAGCTCCCACTTACATAAGTGAGAACATACGATACTTATTTTTTTATTCCTGAGTTACTTCATTTAGAATAATGGTCTCCAACTTCATCCAACTTGCTGCAATGCTGAGTAGTAGTTCATGGTGTATCCATTTCTTTACCTACTCATTGGTTGATAGGCATTTAGGTTTCATATTTTTGCAGTTATAAATTGTGCTGCTATAAACATGCATGTACAAGTGTCTTTTTTATTTGTACATACAAATTTTCCTTTGGGTAGATACACAGTAGTGGGATTGCTGGATCAAATGATAGTTCTACTTTAGCTCTTCAAGGAATTTCCATGTTGTTTTTGATCATTGTTGTACTAATTTACATTCCCACCAGCAGTGTAAAAGTGTTCCTTTTCACCACATCTATTTCAACATCTGTTGGTTTTTGATTTTTAAATTATGGCCATTCTTGCTGGAGTAAGATGGTATCTCACTATGGTTTTAGTTTGCATTTCTCTTATAGTGATGTTGGATATTTTTTCGTAGTTTGTTGGTCATTTGCATATCTTCTTTTGAGAATTATCTATTCACAACCTTTGCCCATTTTTTGATGAAGTTATTTTTTTCTTGTTCTTTTGTTTGAGTTCCTTGTAGATTCTGAATGTTAGTTCTTTGCCTGATGCATAGTTCGTGAATATTTTCTCATACTCTGTGGGTTGTCTGTTTACTCTGCTGATTATTATTATTATTTTTGGGCTGTGCAGAAGCTTTTTAGTTTAATTATACCTTATTTATTTTTGGTTTTGTTCATTTGCTTTTGGTTTCTTGGCCATGAATTCTTTGCCTAAGCCAATATCTAGCAGGGTTTTTCTGATGTTATCTTCTAGTATTTTTATGGTTTCAGGTCTTAGATTTAAGTCCGATCCATCTTGAACTGATTTTGTATAAGGTAAGAGATGAAGATCCAGTTATATTCTTCTACATGTGGCTTACCAATGATCCCAGTGCCATTTGTTGAATAGGGTGTTCTTTTCCCACATGATGTTTTTGTTTGCTGTGTCAAAGATCAGTTGACTGTAAGTATTTGGCTTTTTTCTGGGTTCTCTCCTCTGTTCCATTGGTCTATGTGCCTACTTTTATACCAATACCATACTGTTTTGGTAATTATAGCCTTGTAGCATAGCTTGAAGTTGGGTAATGGGATACCTCAGATTTATCCTTTTTGCTTAGTATTTCTTTGGCTATGTGGGCTCTTTTTTGTCTTCATATGAGTTTTAGAATTGTTTTTTCTAGTTCTGTAAAGAATGATGATGGTATTTGATGGGAATTGCATTGAATCTGTAGATTGCTTTTGGCAGTATGGTCATTTTCTTGATATTGATTCTACCCATCCATAAGCATGGGATATGTTTTGATCTGTTTGTGTCATCTATGATTTCTTTTTTGCAGCTGTTGCAAAAGGGATTGAGTTCTTGATTTGATTATTAGTTTGGTGGTTGTTGGTGTAGAGCAGTGGTATTGATTTGTTTACATTGATTTTGTATCCTAAAGCTTCGCTGAATTCATTTATGAGATCTAGGAGTTTTTTTGGATGAGTCTTAGCGTTTTCCAGGTATACAATCATATCACTGGCGATCAGTGACAGTTTGACTTCCTCTTTTCCAATTTGAATGTCCTTTATCTTTTTCTCTTGTCTAATTGCTCCAGCTAGGACTATGCCATGTGATTTAATACAGCATCTTTATGTTTGCTTACATTTCTTTTGAATGTAAATAGCGGCATGTGTGATCTGTAAGTATGTGTGTACATTCTGGTAAACTTTAACTTATATATAATAGATTTGCATATATTTTGTGGTTGCAAATAAAAAATTAGGCTAGTATTTACATGCATTTTATACATGCATAACATACATAGCCTTTTTTCTTTTTTTGATATTTCTAGGCTCTGGGGTTTGTCTTTGAGTTTTTTCAGGTAGTTTCAAACCTCCAAAATTTTTCCAATATATTTATTGAAAAAAATCTGTGTATACGCAGACCCACACAGTTCAAATCCATGTTGTTCAGGGGTCAGCTGTATATATGTGTGTGCATAGACATATGCTGTATGTGAGTATAGACGTATGGAAGAAACAATGCGCTACTTTCAATGACTTCCCTGTGGAGAAATAAATATCAACCTAGACTTCCAGGAAGCTATGTTCCTTTCTTACCTGCCCCCTTGCTTCCCCATCACATCCTCCCAGCCACCAGCATTGAAGGTGACTCTACAGTTTGATTCTGTACCTCGCCTCATCCTTAGGTGGTGGAAGCGGGGGCTCCCCTCCTGCCAAGCCCCTACTGTGGTTCCACGGAGAGAAGGAGCTCAGCAGCCCTGACTGAGTTGGGCCAGGCATCTGGGTCCTGGGGAACTGGAGAGGCGGCGGGGAGAGGGTGGATGGACACTGTTCCTGGTCCCTTCCCACTGCTTGCCATACCAGCCCTTGTGTGAGTGGGCACCCGAACAAGTATCTCAGGGGCAGCAGCAACAAAATAGGGTGCCCACTCCCTCCCTGCCACCTTCCTCCTCCTCCTCAGAGCGGAGACTTCCTGTGGTGCTGAAGGGCCTTTGTCAGGGAGGACTTTCCTCACTTTCTCCCTCTCCTCCCTTACTTCTGACCTCAGGAAGTAAGGACTGAGGCTGCTTTTCCGAAAGAGGAAGGAGAGGAAGAATTTGCAGAGGGGAATAGGGAGGAATTATAGCCATAAGAAGAAGGAAAAAGAGGAAGGGATGGGAAAGTCCCAGGGAAATGGAAGGCGCCAAGGCTGGCTCCCGTGGCCACAGCAGAGATGGCTGCCTGTGTGACGCTCGGTCAGGGCCACTTCCTCTTGTTCTTTGTCCTTCATCACATCTGGTCCTGCCCTTACCTCGGGAAGTCACAGGTGAAGGAGAACATGACTTCCCTATCACGTGTTGTCATAGAGTCTGACTTACAAAATCTCAGAAGAAAGCCTGTAGCTCTGTCAGCCAGGTACAGTGGCTCACACCTGTAATTCCAGTACTTTGGGAGGCCGAAGTGGATGGATCACTTGAGGTCAGGAGTTTGAGACCAGCCTGGCCAACATGGTGAAGCCCTGTCTCTACTAAAAATACAAAAATTAACCAGGTGTGGTGGCAGGCACCTGTAATCCCTGCTGCTCAGGAGACTGAGGCAGGAAAATCACTTGAATCTGGAAGGTGGAGGTTGCAGTGAGCCAAGATCACACCACTGCACTCCAGCCTGGGCAACAGAGCAAGACTCCATCTCAAAAAAAAAAAAAAAAAAGAAAAAAGAAAAAGAAAAAAGAAAAGCCAGCCTGTACTCTCTAGCAGGTGCTGAGAGTTTTTATTTAGATGCAGATAAATGACATTACACCCAGTGACATCATAGTTCCCCTCCATTATTGCTTTCATTGCCCCATTTTCCATTCCATCATCACCAGTGCTTTTAATATTAAGAACTGTTTGAAGTTGCTTAAAGGGAGGATTGTCCTCAAATGGAAAATGATATCAAGAGTGCAGATAACTGAAAATTTGTAAAGCAAAAAGAGAACATCTGTGCTACATTGACAAGGTCTACTTGATTTCTTAAGCGCATCTAGAGATAATGTAAATTGGTCTTTCAACCTATGACCTCTCTTCTTTCATGCAATTTTATGAAGAAGGGAAAGTTGACAATCCCTGCTCTTCTTCAAACATTTGGCAGAGGCAACATTTGCACCTTATTTTTGAACCACCTGAAAAGCAACAGAAACAAGTGGTCACTGTTAAGTGTTTTGAATTAGTGCAGAGGAGACTGGTGTATGCTGGGCCTAGTGTATTCTGCCTAGAATTTTAAATTTAAGCTGCTATTTCAATATCAGAGTTTCATTGTCTAATCATTCATCTGTGCTCAGGGCTAGGAGTTCAGGCAGAGAAGTGCCCACAGATAGCAGGTGAGAACTCTAGCCAGCCAGAGACAGAGAGAAATAGTTGAGTCTCTAAAACAGCGGTCCCCAATTTTTTCAGCACCAGGGACCAGCTTCATGGAAGACAATATTTCCATGGAGGGAGGTGGGGTGGGGCGGGAAGGGGGATGGTTTTGGGATGAAACTGTTCCTCCTTAGATCAATCAGATTCTCCTCAGGAGCACACAACCTGAATCGCTCACACATGCAGTTCACAATAGGGTTCGCACTCCTAGGAGAATCTAATGCTGCTGCTGATCTGGCAGGAGGCGGAGCTCAGGTGGCAATGCTGGCCCTGGCCACTGACCTCCTTCTGTGTGGCCTGGTCACTAACAGGCCATGGACAGGTACCAGTCTGCAGCTGGGGCATTAGGGACACCTGCTCTAAAAGACTGACATTTTGTAAATGAGGATAATGCCTCATCTAAATGAGGCCCTAAAGACCTAGGGTGGTTATTTAAGTCCCCTACTTCCCCTGATTCAATCATTCATTTGTTCATTCATTCCATATACACTACTTGAGTATCTGTTTTAGGATTTCTTAAAATTAGGCATGGGCTGGGCCAGGCGTGGTGGCTCACACCTGTAGTCCCAAGCACTTTGAGAGGCTGAGGTGGGTAGATCACAAGACTAGGAGTTTGAGACCAGCCTGGCCAACATGGTGAAACCCCGTCTCTACTAAAAATGCAAAAATTAGCCAAACGTAGTAGTGCGCACCTATAATCCAAGCTATTTGGGAGGCTGAGGCTGGAGAATCATTTGAAACTGGGAGGCAGAGGTTGTAGTGAGCCAAGATCACACCATTGCACTTCAGCCTGGATGACAGGGCAGGACTCCATCAAAAAATAAAATAAAATAAAAAATTGGGCATGGGCTTTTTCTGGGCCAGAGCATATTTTGGTTCTTTTATTAGCAATGAGATAGAAATTTTACGACAGTGACACACGAAGATTGACAAACAGTTTTCACATCCTTTTTAAATCCCCTTCAAGGGTAATTAATGCCAGTAGTGCTTGGTGGTGTGAAGAAGACAGGGGGATGGTGAGGATGAGGGAGGGAATCTGGCCTTTTTTCCATCTTCCATCTGTGATGCCTGATAGACATCGAGAGGTGCTGTCAAACTGGTGGTTATCCGAGATCAAGGGAGAGGTCAGGACAGGAGCCGTAAGTGTGGAAACCATCAGTGTACAAATAACATGGAGCCCATGGAAATGGCTGAAATTGCCTTGGGAAGGCTGAGGACTGAGTTCCTGGAGCACAGCAAAGAAGACTGTGAAGGAGAGTCCAGTGAGATAAAAGGAAATTAATGCAAGTGTGGAGACCTGGAAATCAAGTGTTTTAAGGAGAAGTGATCAACTGGTTAAATGCTGCTAAGAGGTTAGGTAAGATGTGACTGAGAATTGTCCATGGGATTTGACTGAATGAAAATGGTCCAGGACATTGTCAAGGGTGGTGCCTGTGGAGAGGCACAGGTGCAAACCTGATTGGGCAGGCTGAGGAAGAAATGAGAGAGGGAAGAACTGGAAACATCAAGTGTGAAGAGTGGAGTGGATGCTGCCTTCAGGAGAGGCTTCTCTTACGGGGAGCGACCCTTTAATTTCCTCTTCTAAATCTGAGTGACTATTTTCTTTAAACAGCTTCCTCTTGTTCTGTCTCTACTGCACTCTGAAATTCCTCTCTTTTTGGTGGTTATTTTTGAGGTTGGATCCAAACCAAACAATACATTCCTCCCTAGGCAGAAATCTGGACTCTGTGACGTTCCCTGAACAGGGCGATTTGTTCATCCCTCGCCTGGCTGCAGGTTTGATGATGGAGTCTTTTCATGCTATCACAGGGCCTAAGGTAAAATGAGGCTGGATTAATATATATACATATATATTTTTTGTATATATTTTATATTACCCATATATATATATTGTGTTATAAACTGCCAGATTTTATTTTATGTAATTTAAATACTTTCCTAAATTCCGTTTGAGGTAGACAGGTGGGTTAATTGCAATGCTTAAACATAAGGTCAGTCTTGCAGATTTCATCTTCTAGAAACAGGGAACGAATCTGATTGTGTCTTCTACTTCAGAAGAGGGAAATGGAGTCCTACGGAGCTTGTGAATGCTCAGGGTGAGTCAGAGGTTTTTGAAGTGCTGTTACTCCTATGGATAAGGCAACAATCCCAAGTGAGATCCTCAGGTTTCGAGTGACAAGGCTCCTGGCACCTGGCAGGAGACCCCACAGAAGACAGACTACCTAGAGTTATCTGTGCCCCACAGCTTTCTTTTCTTCTTTTTTCTTAAAGGAGACAGGGTCTCACTCTGTCACCCAGGCTGGAGTGCAGCGGCAAAACCATAGCTCACTGCAACCTTCACTCCTGGGCTCATGCAATCCTCCTGCCTCAGCCTCCTGAGTAGCTAGGACTACAGGTAGACACCACCATGTCCTGCTAATTTTAATTTTTTTCGTTGTTGTTGAGATGGAGTGGCGGGGTAGACAGGGGCGGGGGGTCTCACTATGTTGCCTAGGCTGGTCTCGAGCCCCTGACCTCAAGTAATCCTACCACCTTGGCTTCCCAAAGTGCTGGGATTACAGGTGTGAGCCACCATGCCCGATGGTGCTTGTCCCCCACACTTCCTTCACAAACACAGGTATTTAAAGAAATATAAATAAGACACTCTTCTGACTTTGGTGCCTTTGACCCTGTTAGTGATGCTGTCTGATACACATAGGTGCCAATACCATGCACCAGCTTATGAGAAAGCAAAAGCTTTATTGTGAATCCACTGGCAAGGAGATGGGAGGTGATGTAAAATGGTCTCCCCAGTGCAGGTGTGGGTCAAGCTTCTGTGGCCTTCCTAGCTGGTCCCAGGCGATGCCAGTGCAGCCAGTCTGGCAGGCTGCAGGCAGTAACAATAAGGAGGTTAACACCCTCCCCACTGCATGCACTCAGGCAATTTTGGCTCTGCATTACCTCTAACAAGGAAAGCAATGGCTAGTCAGTTTCAGTTTCAGCTAATCAGTTTCAGTCCCACAGTTACATTAGCATAAACCCAAGTATTATTCAGGAGCAAAATGAAAGCTCAGCCAAAAATAAATAAATGCATAAATAAATAAGTAGTACAGAAAAGGAAGCCGAGAGAATCAAATTGTAGAAGACCAGCAGTGTGTGTGTGTGTGTGTGTGTGTGTGTGTGTGTGTGTGCCCTCAGAAATCATCCAGCCCAAACTCCCTTATTCCGCAGGGGAGAAACTGAGGGCCAGGGCAGGAAGCCCTGATCTCAGCCCTTCTTGCCCGATGCTCTGTATTCCCCAGAAGGCAGCATCTGGCCGAGAAAATTGAGAAACCTGCCCAGAGGCATCTTGTGTAAAACCCCCTGTCATCTTTCCTTCTTTAATTTTTTTTTAGTTGTGCAAGATATATATTCTAAAGAATATATATAGCCGGTATGAATAGTTTCCTCCTGCTTCTTGTTCTACATTTTTACTGTGAAAAGAAAATCCTCTGTTAGGTACAGTGGCTCAGGCCTGTAATTCCAGCACTTTGGGAGGCCAAGGAGGGTGGATTACCTGAGGTTAGGAGTTCAAGACCAGCCTGGCTAACATGGCAAAACCCTGTCGCTGCTAAAAATACAAAAAATTAGCTGGGTGTGGCAGCACACACCTGTAATCCCAGCTGCTCAGGAGGCTGAGGCAGGAGAATTGCTAGACCCCATAGGGTAGAGGTTGCAGTGAGCCGAGATAGTGTCACTTCACTCCAGCCTGGGTGAAGCAGCAAAACCCCATCTAAAAAAACCCCAAAACAACAACAACAACAACAACAACAATAACAACAACAGAACCCTCCAGGTTGCAAAGAATGAGGCTTTTGCATTTCTAGGCTGGGAAGTGCTTGTAGCTTAAATGAGATGAGGGACCATGACATCATGCAAATATGAATGCTGACCCACCGGCCAGCCTGTGCAGAGCAACCACCTCCCAGCTTGGGCTGGCTTCTAGCCACTCACAGCACTGCTGGCAGTTCCTGCCCACCCAAGTTCAATGCCCTCTTGCAGCCAGCTCAGCAACTAGCTGGCAGGGGCCTTCTTGTCATTGTTATTGCTGCAACCCCTTCCTGCAAGAAATTCCACAGGGTCACATCCTGCAGGCATGTCTGCTAACTCTGCACAGCCTAATGCAAATACTTAAAGGTGCCATGTGCGTGTAAACTGATCATTCAACTCATTTGGAAAAAAATTTTAAAACCAGTGTGTTGAGACTTTTCAAGTATCTAACTCATTTCTGAACAAGTACCATGCATAAACATCTTGATTTCCAGCAACATACTATAGAAAACACCTGCTATTAAAAACACTTCACAACTTCTACTCAGTGTCACCCATTGCTGTTGTGAGAGACAACACAGCAATATCTGGTATGTTGCAAGCTTTCAAGATAGCCTGAACTTAAAAAATTGGTCCATTCGTTGTATCTGATGGATATAGATTTGTCTCCTAGTTGACTTTGTGTCAAGAGCTAAAACTGTGAACCTAACTTTCTCTTACTGGGGGGTAATAACTAAAAATAAAGATTTATTTTCATGCTCAAATAAATAAACAAATAAATAAAACCCTAGATCCTGACTGTCAGTCCACATGGTAGAAGCCCTTTTATCCAAACATTATAGACTAAGGGATCTTTATTGACTAGCTGGTAATCTAATTATAATCTAATTAGAAAATAAGGCAAATGAGGAGATGGTATAATCCTAACGGCATGACAGAGGTGACCCTTTCATTGATTCTTAACAAGCTCCATATTCTTTTTGGTAAAATGGAGTAGTGTCCAAATGGGTGTGATGCCCCTGCATCTTCCTTTTCTTCCCTGGGGTTGGCACAGATGCCCCTGAGGGACCTTCTTGCCCGGTGCTCTTGAGTCCCAGAGCAGTTTGAGGCTCCCTGTCTCTCAAATACACTTGCTCCTCTGTGGCTAAACTTTCCCTTAGAATCTGCCTACGACCCATTCTTGATGGATCATCTCCTCCTTTCTCCCATAGGCCCATTTCCACTCCTGGGCCCAGCAGTCAGGTCAAAGCCCAAACCCTGACTTCATTGGCCTGAGGAGGGACAGACAATTCACTCCTCACATGCTAGGCTTAGGAAAGCACTATTTTGCTCCCAGATACTCAGCCTGGCCTCCGAGGCTCAAGGTCGGCCCATGGCCTGGTCCTGCTGCTCCCTCAGATGCCCTCCAGGGCTGGATATACCAGGGATGAGACCTATGAATGAAACGGTAGGTCTTTTGGGCAAGCAGGGGTCTAACAACTAGAGGAACTGTGCCTGGGCATCAGAACCCACCAGAACCACACCTGCCAGCTTGCCACAGGCAATTTCTGCAGCTTCTACCCCCAGAGATGGGTGCAACGGCCTGAGGCCTTCCTGTACTTTGGCCAATGGGATGTTTGCAGGCACGACATGACCAGAGGCCTGACTTACATGTGCTTTTTGGCACTGAATTGTCCTCTAGCACATCGTAGGATCTGCTCTTTCTCTTCTTGGGCTGCCTCTCTATTACAATGGCCTGGCCTAGGAGTGGAGGGAGGTGTGGAAATGGTTGCCCACTTCGGGCCCCAGCTTATTCCCTAGTTAGCTGCCTCTTGACCGTCCCTCTCCAGCTTCTAACCACTCCCAGTGTAGAGTTCCTTGGAGTTGTTTCTTTTTGTGGAATGATCTTTGTAGCTTCTTTCTCTATTTCCAGGGCGGCCGCTTCCTTTTTCAGTCTGATCCCACATCCATGTTGACTTTCAGAACCTGAAAGGTTTGCCTTATCTACTGAAGCTTTGTCTTGTAGCTAAAATCACACCGTTTGCCCTTCCTACTGCCCTGTCAAATAACTTCAATGAGATTGTTTTCCAAAGAAGAACCTAAGTCCAAACTTTTGAGGGTAATAGCACTAAGGGAGAAAGCAACAAAGGAGTGAAATTTTAAGAAATATATGTATTTTCAAAACTCTATATACACAGTTTTTCAATAGAAAGGTAATATAATTCGAAAGAGTGTTAAATCCTTCCAGTCACAGGACATTTGCAAACACGTGTCTGGTAATCAAGCAGGCCTTGGTAACTCTTCCTCCAGCATCTCACGGACAAGAATTGGTTTGAACCAATCAGACATGTATGTTCTAGGCAAACTCACTCCTTTGCAAACTTAAAAATTATAGACAAGCTCACATACTAAGGATCTGTCTTGTCTAAGTAGAGCAAGTTTAATCTACTTAGACAAGACAGATTCTTAGTAAGCGAATTAACTCTTTTAGTGTAAATTAAGCACATTTTGAAAGTTGCCTTGGCTGGGCACAGTAGCTTATGCCTGTAATTCCAGCGCTTTGGAAGGTTGAGGCAGGTGGATCACCTGAGGTCAGGAGTTCAAGACGAACCTGACCAATATGGTGAAACCTTGTCTCTACTGAAAATACAAAAATTAGCTGGGTGTCATGGCATGCACCTGTAGTCCCAGCTACTTGGGAGGCTGAGATAGGAGAATTGCTTGAACTAGGGAGGTGGAGATTGCAGTGAGCTGAGATCTGCAATCCAGCCTGCACTCCAGCCTGGGCAACAGAGCAAGACTCCATCTAAAATAAAAAAAAGGTTGCCTTGAACTTCCACGGATGTGTGATCCAAACGCAGAAGGGTTTAATGCTCTGGGTTTAGTGCTCCGCTCTCGTGAGTGTGGAATTCTGAATTTTTGAACCGGGGGGCCCTGCATTTTTGCTTTGCATTCAGCCCTTCAAACCTTGTAGCCATTCCTGCTTTTAGGTCATGATGAAGAAGAGAAAGGTTCTAAGTGTACTTTCCTAGCTTTTGCTCTCTGTCTAATCTCTTATTAATTCACACATGTGGCTACTTTGAGAATCTGTTTGAGACTGAAACCCTCTTCCACAGTAAACTGAGCTTGTAAAAACTCACTCCTTTTAACTGTGGTGGGAAGGGTCATGGGAGTTGCTCTGGTCTTCACGGTTTTCACGGCCAGTGGAAATGCCATATTCCCTCCCACCTCCCCTAGTCTGCTCAGAGCAGCCATGGGTTTACGGTCACCACTCCAGGCCTGCTTTTCTACCTCTGTCCTCCCAGAAATAAAACAGATGGTGAGATTTTGCTCTTTTAGGGGAAATGACAAGTTCAGCACACTTAAGACTGCATTTGTGGCCATGGTTTGAAAGGAAAGTCCAAAAATGAAGGAATAAGAACATAGTGGGCCGTGGTCCAGCCCCAAGGATGGTTAACCTGAGATGTGGGGTGGCTGGGACCAGAGGTGGCCACCAGCAAACTGACCTGACTCCGAGTGAGATGCATGTTCCTTCCCTGCATCACAGGAAGACATCCCACCTCCTTGTGGAAGGCTGCCTGTTAAGGATGTGGGATGGTGCTTATGAATATTTAATTATGCCTTTTAATGGCTTGGTTTTTTTTTATCACCTTTCTTATTTAAAAATAATTCTGACTTCATTCCTCCCCCAAAATATAAATAAAAGCAAAAGATTGCTGAGAGAGCATTTTCTATGGCACCCTAATTGTTTTGCTTGTTTTAATGCCCAAGACTCAATGTTCCCCTGGTGTACTTGAGGTTAGAAAGATTCTCTGAAGTGCTTCATCCTTCCTCACTCCCATCCCGCAGTTCCTGGCCTTTGCAGGGTTCGTGCCTCTTTTTACTGGAAGATTGTTCAAGTGATTAATTACCAAATAAGAATAGAGATAGTCAGGGATCTTTAGTCCCCCCACCTCCTGCAAGTCATTGAGTATAATTATCTAGCGAGTTCATTAAGTGCATAGTAGTTATGCTGGTTCTCTCCCTGAACAGAGATAGCTGGCAAGAGACGATGACCCTGCTTGCCCAACTAATAACTCACAAGCACAATTTTATACAGAAAGTCACATAAGGAGCGACACAGCATAAATCAAAAATAATCTCTGGAATAAACTGCAAATAGTGGTAAATATCAAAGAAAAGACAACATTTACCATCTAAACTGTCCTGCAGTGACCTAGCCCTAATTTTGCCTCAGTCCATGAATAACAGCAGACATTTATAAGGCACTTCACTGGTTATAAGTGTCTTGTAGGTACACGATCATATTTTTAGGTTCATAATCTGAGAAAATCCAAAAGGGTAACTTCCCACTGGAAATCCTCATTGTTGGCTTTGACAATAAATAATGAAGATGAGACTTTATTCATAGGAACCGAGTGACTGGAAGGGCAATGGGGGCATGGCAGCGGAGCCTGGCACAACAGCACCTAGATAATCATCTCTGCAAAACTGTCCAACATACAGAGCTGGGCCTCCCTGTTAAATGGCCAACTTGCCACGCCTCCCCTCCTCGGCTTTCACATTCGGTTCCTATTGCTGCGTCTCCCTGCTTTCCAGAGCTCCTGATCACACAGGAGTGACATCTATGCAAAGCCCATCACTTCCCAGACCATGTGGCCCCTTTGGTGGCCTCACCCACATTGTCCAGTGTCCTCTCTCACCCTCCTTGCTCTGAGAACACTGCTTAAAGTGGGCAGCTCCATGCACAAACGACAGATGTGTTTTCTCACCTTGTATCTCTGCCCAGAGCACCTTCTTATCTAGACCAAAAGTCGGCACACTTTTGGTGTCAAGGGCCAGACAGTAAATATTTGAGGCTTTGTAGGCCACACAGTCTCTGTTGCAACAACTCAATTCACAAAACAGCCACAAACAATTCAGAAACAAATGAGCATGGCTGTATTCCAATACGACTCTATTTATAGAAACTGGAATTGGAAATTTGCATTGTTGTCATGTGGCATAAAATCTTCTTCTTCTCTTGATTTTTTTTCAATTATTTAAATGCATAAAAGGCCAGGCCTGGTGGCTCACATCTGTAATCCCAGCACTTTGGGAGGCCGAGGCAGGCAGATCACCTGAGGCCAGGAGTTCGAGACCAGCCTGGCCAACATGGCAAAACCCTGTCTCTACTAAAAATACAAAAATAAGCCAGGCGTTGGGGCATGCGCCTGTAATCCCAGCTACTCGGGAGGCTGAGGCAGGAGAATCACTTGAACCCAGCAGGTAGAGGTTGCAATGAGCCAAGATCGCACCACTGCACTCCAGCCTGGGTGACAGATGGAGACTCTGTCTCAAAAAAAGAAAAAAAAAAAACCCGTAAAAAGAAAAGAAAATCCTCTGTGTAAAAATTATTGTTAGCTTGTGGGCTGTATAAAAGCAGGCAGTGGGCTGGATGTGGCCCAGGGGATGTAGTTCTCCAGCCCCTGATCCAGACTATTACTAGTCTTTCACGGGCATGTCACATGTCACTTTATTTGGTAAATTTCCCTGAGTGTTGAGCATTTTGGGCAAAGATCCCCTGTCTATGCTCTGATGGTGTTGTGGGATTTTCGGGGTGTTGTGGGATCTTTGGGGTGTTGTGGGATCTTTGGGGCGTTGTGGAATCTTTGGGGTGTTGTGGGATCTTCGAGGTGTTGTGGGATCTTTGGGGTGTTGCTTTTCTTGCCTGAAACCTGTGGCCAGTGGCGCCTTTGCCCGAGTTTTGCTTGGGCCTGCTGGGCTTGTTCCGCCCAGTTGGCCATGTAGGCTCTGCTCAGCTCACACTACCAGCCTGGATCCCATACCTCCAAGGGATACTGTGAGTCAGGCGTGGAGCAGTGAGGGCTGTGTGAGTGAGTGAGGGGTCCAGCCACTGTGCAGTCAGACACACCGGCTGCTGTTATGAAGCAGGCAGCTCCAGGTGCCAGCATGGGTGCCAGCTCTCTGCAAGGCTGTGGCTGGACCAGGCACACCACAAGCAGCTTTCCTGGCTGGTACCAGGAAATGGGTTGGTGCCTAGAAGCTTGGAGGCACCAGGAACCAAAGGGTTCCAAAGAGGGAGTCATAGTCCTGGCTTGGGGAGCTGCCAGGTCTGGGCTCCCTGAAGGGCCACAGCTCTTCTCTCTTTCTTTTCACTTGCACTGTGGTGAGCACAGGGCATGTTTCAGCTCTGTTGTGTTACAGTTCTTTTAGCCCTGCCATCTGATGGGTCCTGAGTTCTTGTCCTGCAACTAGCAAGAATGAGTTATGCAGAAAAGTGGAGGGTGAGTGAGACAAAGAGGAGCTTAATCAAGCAACAGAACAGCTTTAGAGGGGAGCCCCCCCGGGGGGCAGGTCCTTTGCACCGCCAGGGCATCCTGACCTGTGTTCAGCTCCTAGCATGGAGGAGACCCTGGAGTGGGAAGCTCCTCTCTCCAGGCAGGTCATCCCATCATCTCTGCAGCTCTCAGTAGAGAAGAGGCACTGGGCTGGGTCATTCCTTTCTGCATGCAGGAAGTCCCATCATCTTCCCAGCGCTCAGCAGAGAGGAGGTCCTGAGTGGGTAGCTCCTCTCTGCAGCTGGTCATCCTGATGTCTGCTCAGCTCTGGCAGAGCCCTGGGCTTTTATAAGCCTCAGAGGGGAGGAAGTGAGTGCCAATTAGTCCACAGCCATGAGTGGGCCTGGAAAAGGAACCACAAGTTCCCACTCCAGTCGGGGGGACTGACAGCCCAGCCCACAGCCTTCAGGCCCTCCCTGATATGAAGGTAGGACCTCACTGGGTACTTGCCCCCTTCCACCCAGAAATATTCCAGGAATCTTTCTGCCTCCTGTTGATATTCATGGTGCCCAGGCTGTAAGTGCCAAGGGGCACCTGTAGGCCAGTGCCAAGCTTCCCTTAGCCCTCCTTTGGCTTCACATCTATGCTTATTGGTACCCAAAGTCAGGAGGAGGCTGAGATGGCAGGGAGCTGGCATGTCAGCACTGCCCCAAGTGTGTGCACCCCCCACCCAGCCTGCAACAGCACTGAGCTTGGCCCTGACTTTGCTTCATGATTGGCTCAGGTGCTGACAACAGGGAGAAACTAGGCAGCAGGAGCAGGCACTTCTGAGCCTATGATGGCAGGGGTGGCCTTCCCGGGCCTCCAAGGGTGCAGAGATGTTTGGGTCTGCAGTCATGATTTGCGTGGCTGCAGCTGCACCCTGAACGGGCGGGGCTCCTGCCTGTGAAATGGAGCAGGAGGCCTGGGTCTGCAGCTGCCACTTGGGCAACTGCAGCTGCTCCTGGGAGGGTGGGGTTCCTGCCTGCTCCTGGCCTGTCCCAGAGCACAGGGATACCTGGGTCCACAGTCATAGCTTGGGTGGCTTCTGTGGCAACCAGGGAGCCCCTGCCCCAACTTGGAAGGGGCTGGGCACCTGCTTGTCCCCAGCTCCCACTGGCTCCATGGAATATGCAAACCTGGCCATACCTCCCTGCTGCAGCCAGCCTGATGGCAGCGGCTGCTCCAGAAGGCCCACTCCTGCCATCAATGGGACCCAATTCATACTTCCTTGTCAGCTCTTTCCATTAGATACTAATAATCTGCTTACATTTCTGACTGTCTACTGGCAATTAAGGCCCTTAGGGGAAGGGCTGGTGATCTAGGGCCTGGCCTGCCACTCCCAGCAGCCACTGAATGGAATTGGGCATTCTGGGGTGGTGTCTGAGCCATCTTCCCTGAGTCACCTGGGGCCCTCAAGGACAGTAGATCACTGAGAGAAAGGAACATATGGGCCACAATGGGGGCCAGAACCAGTCAATGGTCTGGAGAGGAGTAGGTAGTCATTATGGAAAGATGTGCAGAAGTCTGAATGAATGTGTCTCCACAAAATTCCTATGTTGAAACCTAATCCCCAAGGTGAAGGCATTGAGACATGGGGCCTTTGGGAGGATTAAAGGTCCCAGAGAGCTACCCTGCCTCTTCTACCATGCAGGAACAGTGAGAAGTCACCATCTATGAATTAGAAAGTAGGCCCTCACCAGACACAGAAGTTTCCAGCACTTTGATTTTGGACTTCCCAGCTTCTGGAATGTAAGAAATAAATTTCTGTTGTTTATAAGCAACCTAATCTATGGCATTACATCATAGGAGCCTGAATGGATTAAGAGGGCATAAAATGATGCTTGGATATGAAAATTCTGGGAAGGAGAGTGGATCCTCCAAGCAGGGCATGTGAAGAGGAGGGCGTTTCCCTGCTGTAGGCGTCTACTAAGGTTTGGGGGTGGTATCCTGGCTCCAAATAATAAGCACTACCCCATACCCATAGGCTCAGAATTACCCACAGTGCATGTGGTTCTGCATTTTAAGTAGGTGCACCAGGTGATTCTTCTACAAATCACAGGTTGAGAATGACCCTGCCCTGCTTGAGCTCAGACTACTTGGTGGTCTCTGAAGATTGATTCAGGCTGCATCAAAGTTAGGGACATTGAGAGAATCGCCTGTCTGGCACCTGTATAGCTCTAGCAAGAAGCACAGATATCCCAAGGGCTCCCAGAGATCCAAGACAACACCAGCCACCATGTGGGCATCTGCAGTGCAACAGACCACAGTGCATCCATGCAGGTGAGCTCAGCAACAGTAGGGCTGGAGCAGTGGCAAGACAGGTGGAGAGCAAGACATGAGGAATGTGAGGAGTGAGGATGGCAGTGGAGTAGACACTAGGCCAGCAGATATAGGACAGGCCTAACTCATTAATCAACCTGCCTAGAAAGGTGCATAGTGCAAGGTCAGACACAGACTCTGCAGTCAGCCTCTCTGGTTTGAGTCCTAGCTCCACCTCTTACTAGCTGGGTGGGTGACCTTTCATCTCTCTTTGCCTTAGTGCCTCATCAGTAAAACAGCAACAATAACAGTTCCTACCCTTGGACTGTTGTAGGATGAAATGGGTCAACACAGGCGAATGTATCAGAACAGTATCTGAGACACAGTTGGCATCATGCTGTTGTTGTTGTCACTGTTACCACCATCAAGAATCCACAAGCCAGTAGGACCTAAAGGGCCTTTATGCTACCAAATTGGTGCTTGGTAAATAGTCGTTCAACTGCAGTGAACTGTGTTAAGCTGCAACTTGAGTCTCTCCTTGCCCAGCATGTACCAGGCTCCAAAACTGACGCTACCCTCTTCTTGGAGTCTCGACTTTTCACAGGGAAGAATGATTGACTTCAGGTAGGCTTAAGAACCAGTATGGATGAAACGCAGCTTCTAGAATTGTACTACCCTGAATCTGCCATTTAGAATACGATCAAGCTGTTTAAACTCTGTAAGACTTCAGTTTCTTATCTGTAAACATGGCATTAACCTCCAGCATATGGTTCTTATGAAAATTTAAATGAATGATATTTTATTTAAGTAAATGATCTTTTCTTCTTAAAAAGAAAGCCAATCTAGCTAGGGTTATTTATATGGTAATGAACTTAATCTGGTTGAAGAGCCAGTATTTTTATGAACACTTAAACAAGGAGAAAGTGAATATATTTAAGTCAAATATATTTTTAACTGGTGGGATATCGGGGTTCTTCTCTTTTGCCTTTTGTCTACTGTTAACCCACCACTCCAAAATCCACAACAGGAGAACAGATTGTCTGGATATATTGTATTTACTTTAGCTGTTCCTTGAGATAAATTACTTCTGAAATAACAACAAACGTTTATCATCTTACACCATATCTAAGGATCACGAAATTGGGAGCAGCTTAACTGAGTGGTCTGGTTCAGGGTGTCTCAAGAAGTTGTAGTCAAAAGGTCATCTAGGGCTGCAGTCATCTGAAGGCCTAGTTAGAGGTGGAGGATTTGATTCCAAGATGGTGCACTCACATGGCTGGCAAGTTAGTGCTGGCTGTTGGAAGAGGACCTCATTTCCTCATCATGTGGCCCTCTCTGCATGACTTCCTGAGTGTTTTTACAATATGGCAACTGGCTTTCCCAAGAGCAGGTAATCCAAGAGAAAGCAAGGGAAGCCACAATGACTTTTTTTTAGTGACCCAGTCTCAAAAGTCACACTCTCTCATGTCACAGCCACCTATTGGCTGCACAAGTCAGCCTTATTCGACATGGGAGGAGACTACGCAGGGTGTGAATATCAGCAACACCACTTGTAGGCTGGCCGCCACATTTACAAAGGACTTAAAGGACTAGATTAAATCAACTTTTAAAATATTATGCTGTTTTACTTAAAAACTCCCTTGGTCAAGACTTCACCAAGATTCTTTAGTCTAAACAAATGCTGGAAATAGAAAGTTAATTCCCAAGGCCATATTTTGCTTATTCCTGACTGGGCATGGTATGAGTGGGTGGATTCTTCTGGGGGAGTACATCAAGGAGTGAGACATGGCATTTCTCACCCTCAAACAAATAGTTTAGTATCTTCTCAAACTTTGTATTGCTGGCACATGTGTGCTAAAAGAAAAATCTTAGACAAATTAAATTTAACAGGGTTTAGTTGAACAAAGAATGATTTGCAAATTGGGTGGCCTCTCAAGCCAGAGTCAGCTTAGAGACTCCAGTGCAGCCACCTGGTAGAAGAGTTATGGACAGGAAAAGGAAATTACCATACAGAAAATAGAAGTAAGGTGCAGAAACAGCTGAATTGGTTTGGTTACACCTTGGCATTTGCCTTATTTGAACATGGTTTGAACAGTTGGCCCCCTTTGATTAGCCAAAACTTGATGATTGGCACAGAAGTAGTTAACAATCTGTTTATACCTCCATTTTATAGTTCACCATATAGGGAGAAACCTTTAGGGTAAATTAAAAATATATAAGGAGGCAGCTTTATGCTAAGCTTGATTTAACATGTATGTATAGGAGATACCAGAATATTTTGCAACAATATCCATGTTCTCTTCTTCCCGGGATAGGTCCTTGGGACTAGTTCTTACCAATGGAATCTAAGCAGAAATTATGTATGTCATTTTCAGACTGAGGCAATGGAATGGGATTTATCCATTCTCCCTCTCTTTTCTCACCTGTTGATAGGATGCAAAACATTGGTAGAGGAAACCATGGTACTAGAAGATGACAAGGTAACCAGTTGGAAAGAACCTGAATCCCTGAATGCATGTATGGCACAGAGCTCTCTCTCTGCCTCCTGAGAGATTCGTGTTGAATGGTGATGAGAGTGAGAAATAAACCTTCATTGTATGAAGCCACTGAAATGGGTTTTTGTTATTGCAGCAATATTACTTGCTTTGACTAATGCCAAGTATAAATCATATTTAAATATTTGCTGTCCTGGGATTCAGTTTAATTATTACAAATCTAAATTCATGTCCACTTTAATATTCATGTTTTCTCATAGGAGATACCATTTTTTAAATAATAAGAGTGCCAAGCCCCAGAACATAGCTCTAAGGTGAAAATGTAGAATGTCATAACTTATTACTAGACATCTGGGTCAAAAGAATAGAGAAGATGGTGGGGTTTAAAAATAAAATGTAAATAAGGGTTATAAAAAATGTAATACTATATAAAAATTGATCCAATGCATTCAAAAATTAAAGACTCCGTATCTCTTAACAAATGCCAAAGTACTGCAAGATTCTTTTATATACCAAGGACCAGGCCAGTAGAAAAACACACACACACAACAACTTTAACCTTATAATCCTAGAATGAAGGATCATCTCTAGAGTCCTCAGTAGCACACTCATAAACAGGTCGTAAAATCTTGTCAGCACAATCAAGGGCTATTTCGGAATCTCTTTCTATAAAAAGCTAATGCAATTCTTGTTTTGTAATTTAGACTCTGTACTAGTCTGTTCTCAGGATGCTTATAAAGACAAACCCAAGAATGGGTAATTTATAAAGGAAAGAAGTTTAATTGACTCACAGTTCCACATGGTTGCTGATGCTTTACAATCATGGTGAGGTAAAAGAGGAAGCAAGACACATCTCACATGGAGGCAGGCGAGAGAGCGGAACTGCCCTTCATGAAACCCTCAGATCTTATTTACTATCATGAGAACAGCTCAGGAAAGGCCCACCCTAAATTCAATTACCTCTTCTGGGTCCCTCCCCCAACTTGTGGGAATTATGGGAGCTATACAGTTCACGGGGAGATTTGGGTGGGGACAGAGCCAAATCCAAATCGTATCAGACTTTGTTAGTTTTTGTTCCTCCCCTGAGGAAACTGAGTCCCATAAGGAAATGGAGGAAAACATGGCCAGTGGTGCCGACTCTCACGCCATTGCCCTTTCCTTAGCACCACCCATTCCAGGGCCGTCACCATCTCGGTGGGGTCTCTCTGTGTTCCCTGAGATCTCAAACCGAAGCGCTTCTTGGGGCACCAGCCTGGGCCCTGCGCCGTGGAACTCCCGGCTCCCACCAGTGAGGGCTTCGAGTCTGCTGGCTATTCCGGCCAAGAATGTCTGCACAAGAAGCCCCCTGCTGGTCAGATTCGTGGCGTGGGGACCTCGGGCTAAGTAAATCTCATTTCTCTCTTCTCCCTCCTAAGTCTCTTCCACTGTTTTCCTTTGTTGGCTCTGGACTTGTTCCAAATGAAGCCCTACTCAACTTTCAGGGGGCCTGAGTGTATCTGGCTTTAAAGGGTGCAGAGGGGCTGAGGTTGCGCTGGGAGATGGCGTGTGTTAAGTAATCGTGGACACAGTGGTATTTACAGCCTCACTAACGTGCCTGGTCTTGCCGCTTCAGCCTCTGACTGTAAATAAAACATTTCTCCTATTTTTTTGTTTAGACAAATGACAAATAAAACTGGGTAAAGAAAGAAAGCATTTACTTTGTGTCTTGGGACGTGACATTTCTTTTCTAACATCTCTCTGAAAGCTGGAGTTCCCTAATGCCTTGCTAAAGAAAATGAGTGACATCTCTCAGAGAGCAAGAAAATTTCTGCGCTGTAAAACAATTTCCAGGACCTTGGAGGTGAGTAATTTCCTTCTCTATCAGTATGTGTACAAAAGAAAAGGGACCCAGGGCGCTGATGTAACTGTGTAAAAAATAGCGAAATGTGTGGCAAAGGAATAGTAAAATACTTGAACTGAAAATGAAGAGAGGTAATTATTTTTATAGTCTGGCTCCAGTCACTGAGCAGTTGATTTAGATGACTAAGTCTAACACATCTGTATTTACATGATCTGGAAGACATAAATTACTAACACGTAGAAAAATTCTGGAGCTGGGAAGTAAACTACAGCTTAAGTATCTGATGAAGTTATCTAGCAAGTCATTTTCTCTTCGCCGCTGAAGTCTTGATTACATCTAGCATGATTGCCATCTAGTGGTTTCACAGCAACTGCCTGGAGTTGGAGGACAGTTCAAATTGCTTTGAACTAATGCGTTGGTGCAAAAGTAATTGCTGTTTTTGCCATTAAAACAGCAATTTCCTTTCACCAATTTAGCCCAATGAAAAAGAGATTGAAGGAGTATTTCCAAGACACCTACACGTAGCTAATTCTTATGCCAATCATGGCATGAAAACTCATGAACTTCACATAAACACCTAAAATCAAACCTTGCTTATAAGGTGCTAAGAAATAGTGAGAATATCTGTAGCAACTAATACGGATACAGAAGAAGAACCCCCAAATTCAATAGCCATCTGTCAGATAACCGAAGGCTGATGATCTTCACACAATAACTTTGGCTTCTCCATATTTCTTGCTCTGAAATGTTGGGGATCTTTGATAATATTAGCTCTGAAGTTGGAGCCCCACCATACCAGCTTCTCCTCTCTCTTCCTCTACCTGGAATCCCCCACTCTCTCACCTGCATTCTGGAGGCCACCAGTGCCCACCTAAAGGTTGCTCCCAGCTTGCCAATGTCCCCAGTTCTGTGCAGTTCTCTGCTAAGCCACTCACATTCTCAACTATGGGGAGCTCAATGCCAACCACAGTACAAGAGCCACAGGAAACTCAGGGAAGAAAAATTAGAAAACCAGATCTCCAGGGAAGGAATAGTCATAGTTTATGTTACAAGTTGTTTTGAATAACTACACACTTCATGTAGACCTATAAAAACTTGAATGCACAGAATAGCAAAAAGCTAGGCTAAGAGGGGAGCAAGGCGGGGCCAGAATCCTCTATAACCTTTGGAAAAGTTGGAAAAATGGAAATGTATCATAAATTTTTAAACATAATTCTACTTTTGAAACTAGACTATTCCAAATCATTGATGTTATTTTAATTGAGATATAATTTACACAACATAAAATTTACCATTTAAAAGAGTGCAGCTTAGTGGTTTTTAGTGTATTCACAAAGTTGGGTAACCATCACCTCAAACTGATTTTAGAACATTTCCATTACTCCAAAAATAAACCCATATCCACAGCAATCACTCCCTATTCCCCTTTCCTGTTCCAGCCCTTGGAAATCACAAATGTACTTTCTATTACTATGGATTTGCTTATTCTGGACATTTTACACAAATAGAATCATGCAATATGTGGCCTCTGGTGTCTGGCTCCTTTCACTTAGCATGTTTTCAAAGCTCATCCACCTCGTGGCATCGCAGTATTTTCTTTCTTTTTATGGCTGAGTGATGATGCCAAACTTTGCACATTCATCAGTTGGTGGTGGACACGTGTTGTTTCTACTTTTACTGTTATGAATAATCCTGCTATGGCCATTCTTATACAAGTTTTTGTACATGACTTTTTTTCAGTTTTTGTATATGAATATTTTCAAAATGCTCTTGGGCATGTATATCTAGGACTAGAATTTCTGGGTTACATGGTAATTCCATGTTGAGAATTCTATGTGACAATTCTTTAACCCTTGGAAATGCTGTCCAGTTGTTTCAGCAGCATCTGCACCATTTTACATTCCCACCAGCAACATATGAGGACTCTAATTTCTCTGTATCTTGCCAACACTTGTTATTTTCTGTGTTTTAAAAATATATTACTATTATATCCATCTTAGTAAATGTAAAGTGGTCATTAGTTTTATTTTAAAGAGCAAACATTAATGCAAATACAGACTGGAAAACAAACCAATGCCCTTTGGAGATCGAAAAGACCTCATTATAATAAAGTCACCTACATACTTCTACCTCACTCAGCACAGAGGAGAATAATTACACAGCCCGTTCAGATCTAGACTTTGCTAAGAGGGTATTTGTAGGATGAGAGAGTGAGCCAGAACTGTCTTAGTTCATCCCACTGATCCAGTAGAGTTCTCTACTATTTATCTGATAGTTAATCGTTTCATTCAATTCATCTAATGGGAGGAAAGTCTTTTCTTACCATTTTATTTATAGTTTCTAGAATGCCCTTCTTGACATTTACAGTTTGTTTGCCATCTTATAACTTCCTGTAAAGTTTGAAACCATGTGACAAATCTTAAAGTATACCAAGCTGCTTAGCATGTCCTCAGCCTCAATACTTCTTCCTCACATATTAACCTTTTCTATAAAGTCATGGTTTCCATTCCTATACCATCTCTGATACCTTCCTTTAGTTATCGCAATGTGTCAATATCCTTCTAAGCAGCTATCCCTCAAATATGAGCAAAATGTGCTCTGGCCAGTGGGGAATACAATGAGACCATTATTGGTCATGACACTGTTTTCTCTTTATAATACAGTGCAAGTCTTGCAGGACTTTTTGCAACTATGTAATATAGCTGAAATAGTGCTTCCACCAAATCTGCTAAAATCCTCAAGACTGTTCCAAACGACCTGCTGTTACCCTGCTGCTCTTGGATAGTTGGTTTTTGAAATTTATATTTATCATTATTAAATCTTATTTAAAAAATTTTAGTCCTTAATTCCAGCTTGTTACGATCTATTGGATTCATCTAACTATGCCAGCTTTATGTCAGTTATGAATTGAAAAGACATTTTTTATTGATGGTTCACCGATTCCTTATTATGAACCATGCAGGAAGCCTCGTCTCCCGGTGAGCGTCTATTCTTGGACATAGCACCATCCAGCAGCAATGACAGAATAGCTGTTCACTTGTCTGCCTCACTGTTAGATTAAAATCTCACTGTCTGTGTTAAATACTAATCACTTAATAAATATGTGTTTAATCAAATTGAATAATCTTCCTTTCAAATGTTAGCCTAGAGCTTTGTTGATGTCCCTTGATAAAAATCCCACTCTTCAGCTTTCTTAAGCCATGGTCAAGGGGAAGAAAAGCCATTCATTGACCCTGTCTGTACAGCTAACAATTACTTCCTAATATAGCCTCCTTCATCTTTCAAGTTCTCATAAAAATAGTTTATATTTTTTCAGTCTTTTTTTATGCATCTGGATTTATGCTAAGCATTTATGTAAATTAACTCATTCCATCCTTACATCAAACCTATAAATTTCATATTTATTTTCATTCTACGGATGAGAAAACTGAGGCACAGGGCATTTAAGTAAATCATCCAGGGTCACATGGTCAATTGCTTATCAGAGTCGGAATCTGAACCCAAATAAGTTCCAAGCTAGAGCTAGAAAGCCTTTCATTGAAGTCATGGCCATCCCCTAGAAAAAGAGAGAAACTACAATTTGTGATATCCTACTGACAGCATCCATTTTGTTAGCCATGTCTCAAAGATTTGTGCCAGTGATTGACACCTTTCATTCAAAAGTGACCCACAGAGAGGTGGTTGCCTCAGAAAGAGAAGGGAATGAATTGAAACTGAGGTAGGAGGGAAGCCTTTACTCCAAACCTGATTGAAGACTGGCTGAAACAAGGAGGAGGTGAAAGCATCTCTCCATAAGACATGTATTAGGGTTCTCTAGAGGGATAGAACTAATGGAGTGTGTGTGTGTATGTGTGTACATATATATATATATATATATATATATAAACTCATATATATATATATATATATATATATATATATATGAGTTTATTAAGTATTAACTCACACAATCACAAGGTCCCACAATAGGCCTGAGAAACAAGGAAAGCCAATTCAAATTTCAAAACTGAAGAAGTTGGAGTCTGATGTTTGAGGTCAGGAAGGATCCAGCACAAGAGAAAGATGTAGGCTGGGAGGCCAGGCCAATCTCTCTTTTCACATATTTCTGCCTGCTTATGTTCTAGCCATGCTGGCAGCTGATTAGATGGTGCCTACCCAGATTGAGGGTGGGTCTGCCTTTCCCAGCCCACTGACTCCAGTGTTAATCTCCTTTGGCAACACCTTCACAGACACACCCTTCAATCCAATTAAGTTGACACTCAGTATTAACCATCACACATGTCCGCCAATGCCATGTCAGTTTATCATTGCTATGGTAACACAAAAGAAGTTACCACTCTTTTCCATGGCAATGACCAGGAACTCCCACCTGGTAAATTCCCACTGTTTTTCTGGAAATGTCTGAATAACCTTCCCTTTAATTTGCATGTAATTAAAAGTGAGTATAAATATGACTGCAGAACTGCCCCTGCTACTCTGGGGTGGCCCTGCTGTGCAAGAAACAGTCCCTCTGCTGCTGCTGCTGCTGCTGTGCACAGCTGCATCAGTAGAAGTTGCCGTCTAACCCTACTGGCTCATATTTAAAGTTTTTCTGGGTAAATCCAAGAACCCTCCCAGGCTAAGCCCCAATCTGGGAGCTTACCTGCCCTGCATCAAAACCAAGAAGAAACTCATGAGGTATTACCCATTTACATGTAATGCCTGGTTACTTTTATTTTTAAAAGAATGCAAAATTACAAAATGTAAATATGCATTTATTGCAAGTGCTGGATTCATACATGTTGTTGTATTCTAGATACTCGCCTTCATTTTTCCAGTTATCAAAATAGTATTTTCAAAAGCAGATCTGCAGACTGGTGGACATTTTGTTGTATGTGAAATTGCTGATGTGGCTGCCCTTTTGACACAGCTAAAGGAGGTAGGTCTGCAGATTTTTACATTTTATCACAACAAATTTAACACATCAGTAAAATGCAATGAAATCACTTTAGAATGGTTGTGACCTTCATAGTTTCTTCTAGAAGATCAATTTACCTTACAACACTATGGAGAAAACACCCAGAACCCCTTCAGATCCACTGATTCCCTTCAGTAGCTCCAACAGTTAGCTTCTACTTAAAGAGCAAGGACAGGCATTAGGGACTGGTCTAGTGATAAGATCTTAGTGTATGCAAATTTACTGCACATGGTGACAGCAGGAGGAAATTCAACATATTGTTGACAGTGCTCATTTCTAAGATGCAAGCTCATGACAGTTTTTTCATACATGTCCCAAATTTTCCACAGGAAAAAAAACTTTTTTAATGTGTCCTCCTTTGTCTTTCTATGTTTTAATTCACTTTGAAATGTATCACTGAATGCACTGATAGCCTTAAACACTATTCAGTTGGAAAATACCCTTGAAAGTTTACTGTCCTTTGATTGTGGTGAGTGAATCTTGGTTCTATCTTTCTGTTTCTTGCCTACCTATTACACAGTCAGCTTTTATATCTTTCTTTTTCTTATTTACTTTTTAGAGAGGGAGTCTTGCTAATGTTGCAAGGCTGGACTTGAGCCGGACTCCTGTGATCCTCCCATCTCAGTTTCTGAAGTAGCTAGAACTGCAGGTGTGAGCTACCATCCACTTGGGCTCACACATCTTTCTTAATGTTGTTTCTTCCTGTTTTTTTCTTCTTCTCTCACCTTTTAAATTCCTGTTTCTATTTACTATATGCAGGGAAATTAAATAAGTGTGCTTTTAGAATTGTTTGTAAAATAGAGTAAACCAACTATGAGTAAATATTTGAACATCTTGGTTGTGGAAGATTGTTCTGTTTCTTTAGGATGGGTTTTGTGACAGTTATTTTAAGGATCTTAGAGGGAAAATATTGGGTGGGGTTTGGAACATCTGAACTAGATGACTGAGGTTTCTACAGATCCAAATAGTTGTCAAGTGAGTCATTCTCACATCAATATAAACTCTGCATACTTCTTGTTTTACACTTAGAGAGCCTATGAACAAACTATGTCTTGCTGCTGAAACTAGTGCCTTGAAAAGCAAAACTAAGACACATGAGCCATTGTGAAAAAATTAAATTTTTTCCATTTCTATTCTTCATTAGATGATGAAAGTCAGTCTTCTGATTTTTTCAGTCCAACAATTTATCTTTAGAGCAAGTTCACAGAACAATTTGTGTCCCATGGTTAAATCATTTGGATTTAATCTTAGGCTGATTTTTGAAGAGTGCTCTGTTTTACAAAGTACAACTAATATTATAATTGTAGTTGTTGGGTTCTTAAGACACGTGTTATATGATTGCTTATATTAATATTATCTGTCAAGAAGGCAGTGGTCAGATCTATTGTGTTTTGAAACTGAAGATCATTGGGAAAAGCATTTTTTTTTAATTTTCAGGGATTATTGAATTGTTTCAATTCCATTTTTAGAGTGGCTATTTATTTCCTTTGCTGTCCTTTGAAATAGAGAGAGTTGACACTGACTCCATTTTATAGGACATATTTGGGTTATTTTAGGAATAAGAATGGTTTGAATCGAATCTCTAATATTTCTGTTCCCACTGTGACTATCACATCTAATATGTAAATGGTGCTTTACAACTTCAAAATATACCTGATCTCAGCTGATTCTTAAAGAAACAGAGCAGGTGTGGCTGATGTGACCCACAGAAGAGGAACACAAAGGTTTTATTCTGACTCCTATAGACGAGGCATTTGACCACTCTGAGTGGCTGACAACATCAATCTTTGCGATGGCTGGTTTTTCTCTCATTAAAGAATCTTGGCCAATGTTGGCTCAGCAGTTATTATCTGTATTTGCTTCCTAAGTTTTAGGTTTGATAAAGACGTCTCACTTCAAGGCTTCATTTTATAAATTAATAATTCCAAATGAGGAACAGCGAAGAGCACACATAATTTACTATTGAGAAGAAACCCAGAGCTGTCAGAATCTCTCCATTCTAAACTTGACTTTGAAAAACAGAGATCTGAAAATTGGCTGAATAAAATATTCCGGCTTTCTTTTTGTGATCAATCATTGAAGTATGGCTTATAAAAAGGAAAATGGCATTTTAAATCATACCTATTTGTACGTAAGACTTGGAGAAGTTTTAATACCTCAATATAATTTATCATTTTGAAGCATGTCATTTATCTCCATGGCTACGATCTATGAATTCTTCTATGTCTGGAATGCCACATGTCATATTAAAATTAAGACTGCAGCTTTAAGTGATGAAGAACAAACACTGAAATATTCTTTAGAAAAGCCTTTCCACACTCAGGCTATTTACAAGCGAGCTTATGTTTAGACAACTCAATGAAATGTGATCCTCTTGAATTAAGGTTTATATATTTACAGACAAGAGTGCCGGAAAAGAGAAATAGTTCATTAGAACTTGCCTTCTCTCCTTTTTTGTTTTTTAAACAAGTTTTAACAGCGTCACTTGCCTTAAATATTTATTGAAAGTAGATATATTTTTAAAAATAAGAGAGATCCATGCAATTAACAAATACTCATAATAGATCAATGATGAACTTGGCCATTGACACACATGTTTAGATATGAATGAAGTCTTAAAGAATTAAAGCTACCATCCATTAGCTCTGATGTTAATGCCCTGTATTAGTTTTAATTAGTGGACATCCTGTCTCTTTTAAGCTATATTTTCTCTCCAGCTCCTCCCCCACAATTTCCCTTTTCTAAGGTCACTGCCAGAGTTCACGCTGGCTCTGGTTGAGTTTCTGCCTCTAAGCTAGGAAACTCTGAGTTTTGCTTTCAACATGGAAAAAAAAATCATGCATGGATGAAAACTGGCATAAGTTAAATCATTTAATTCCCTTAGTCCTAAATTAAGAGAATTGCAGAAGTGTTCATTTAATTACATTTTAACACCTAACTGAAAATCAGAATTCTCCTAACTTCTAGGTTCACAAAGAGTCTGTGTTAAAAGTTTTACAAGACCCCATTTTAATTTTAGGGACTGAATCTTTGCCTGATACTTGGCGGGTCTCAGATATTTCATACATAGAGAGTCCTTTTTGTTTTGTTTTATAGAGTCCTTTTTTGTTTTGATGGTTAATATATTGAGTTTAAGGTAATATATCCTTATGGGATCACTAGCTCAATTTTAATTCTTTCAGAAATTAATACTGTAACTTTGAAAGGTAAAGAAGAGACCACACAAGAACCCGGGGAAAAGGTGCTTGAGAAACCAATTTGTAGAGTTATGGGCTTTGGAGGAGCTGGCCCAAGCTGCCAACCAAACGGTTGGACCAATGCCCTCGAACTCCTTCAAGCACCCTGGCCTGGCGCTGGGTGGCCGAGTCACAGGCTGGTGGCAGAGCCCTGATTCTGCAGGTGCGGCACGTTAACCCTGATTTGTGCTGGGGCAGCAGCTGAGCCTGGAAGTCTTTGAAATAACATTTTGAGACAGAAAGTGGGGCTCCTTTGTCTTTCTTACTTCCTGCTTCTAGTTTAATTGGGTCCTGGCCAGATGACACTTGGCAGGATGCCAAGCCAGCACTTGACTCTTACGGGTAGAAATAGTGTGTGTTTGACTAAAAGCTAAAGATTGATGATACTTGATCCCTAAGTCCAAATACTGCCCTAATAGGAGGCATGCAGAAGCAGGTTTTCTATTCTGAGGAGCCTTGCTGGAAGACGGCTGAGTACACAGGACCACTTAGGAAGCTTCTCGAAGTCACAGCTCTCATTGTTTGCCAGGTGCTGTTCTAAGACCTCTAAATGTATTAACTTTGTAATCCTTACACTGATCCCATGAAGTAGCAAATACTGTGATCACTTCCCCCTTTCTTCAATGGAGGTGTTGAAACACTTGCCCAAGATCACCAGTTAGGAGAAGAGCCAAGGTGTCTGGCTCCAGGGCTCATGCTTCTACCCACTAGCTACTGTGTCCCGATATCCCACCACATTTCCAGTGAGATGGGTTCATTCGTCTGGAGTTCACATGGGTGCTTTGAAATCAGCGAGGAAAAGGCATCATTCCTCATTGCTGTCAGGGACACAAGGGCACTATCTTTTTTACTGCTTTATTTTAAATGTGCTTGGAGATACTGATGAGCTCTAGAAAAATTTTCCCTTCTCTTAAAAAAAAAGTTTTTCATAAAACAAAAATGGAGAAAGAAAGAAGGAAGAAGGCAGAAAAAAGAGAAAGAAGGAAAGGAGGGAGGGGGGTTAATTCAGCCAATGGGAAACATTGGTAGGAGGAAGAGAAAACTCAGGATATGACTCTTCCTCCTCTCAGCCTCCAGCATCCTTGGCTGTGGCTGCATTGCCCTGGCACCAGCCCTACCTGGCAAGCTCTCTGTGGTTCCAGCTTCCTCCATGTGCTCCCAGATCTCTGGCTCTGGTGAGGGCTCTCTATGCCTGTCCCTCTAGCACTGGGTGGGAGGGGTCAGGGCTAATCACTCTTGCCTCGCTGTCCCCCCTGTTGCAATCAATTCCTTGTTTTAAATTCCCCTTCTGGAAATACTTAGCCATGGTATCTCTCTACCTGGACAGATCTTGTCTGAGCAGTCCTGTAATCTCTTAGAGTGCAGCAGCGTGGGTGTGTTTATTCCTTCCAAGAGCAGAAGATGGGCTTAGAAATAAACTTTCAATTTCTTTTCCAGCCCAGAATTTCACAAAAGCATAATGTTTAGTCAGACCAAAACTATATTACAAACCCAGAGCAGCAAAGAGGAAAGAATTTACACTAAGCTTAACCCCATCCCACAGCCCCACGCTCCTCACACCTCCCCCCTCAACACTCCCTGTAATTATGTGGGTTGTGTTGTAACTGGTTTATTTAGCTGCTAAATCAGAGAGACTCAGGCACTCATTTTTCCCAAGAGTTCTGCAAAAATGCAGAAAAGGTTTTGGTGAAGTCTTGCAACCATCCAGTGGTCATTCAAAGCGCAAGGATTCTCTGCCATAACAATCCTACCAGCCAATACCTACCGTGGCCCCCAGGAGTCCCAGGACACAGAGCTGAGGTAGACTGGTCTCTGCTCCCTGAGAGCTGAGAGTCTAGCAGAAGACTTGGCCTGAGGAGGAGAGTGGTCAGCGTCATAGGAAGGGAGCCCGGGATGCTCAGACGAAAGAGATGAACTCAGACTTCCCCTTTCCCTACTGAAGTCTGATGGGAGAGTCCAGGGAGGCTTTGACAAAGTAACAAAGGCTTGGCCTTCAAGGATGGGGAGGGAAATCTGGGAGAAGGACATAGAAGGGGGTTCCGGATCTGAGCAGGAACGGCAAGCCAGAAGCCCAGTGGGCATAGCAGAAGGTTCAGGTTGATTTAGTGGAAACCCCTGGTTGGAAGCAGACCCTGTGAGTGGTGATCAGACTCCTTGAAGCTAGATTAATGGGCTTGTTTTGTTCTATTTTATATTTCTTCTGCACACATGCTGTCTAGCGTCTCCACTTTCTCTCCAGGTATCGCAGCTGGCTGGGCTGATCCTCAGGAGACAGGAGGCACAATCGCAGCTTGCTTTCTCAGCTTCTTGCTGCCTCCTGTCTGCCATTCTCTTTCTCCTTGCCTTTTTTCCCTTCCTCAACCCCACTTTGGGGGTTTTCTTTTCCATCCTTCTGGTGGCCCTGCTGTTCCCTTGCTAGCTAAGAGATTTATACGTTTCAGGCTGGATCCAAGACAGTGTGGGATGAAAACCAAATGCAAATTGACTAGAAGAAAGGGCCAAAATAAACACAGACTGAAGACCCCAAACCAACGGTGTCCAAACTTGTGCATGCATCTGCGCTGTCCCCGTGGGGCCCTCCAACTCTGCTCAAAGCAATCTCCAGGGCTGTCCTCCAAGGACAGTGGGGGAGTTGGAGGGAAGATCTCTTTGCATTTCCTTCTTTACCTTTTAAATTAAAGGTGGATGTGACCTCAGGGCTTTGTACAGAAAACCTCTGAGGGTCAGTGGAGTGACCCACTTACCCCACCATTCCCCACCCTATTGGGATCCTTCTGCTACTCCAGCCCCATCACTGCAGACTCAGTTCCTGCACTCTGGGGTTCAGATGTGCATCTGCTGAAGAATCTTCCAGAACTGCAACTCCCATCTGCACTGGGAGCATGTCTGGCCCACTCCAGCGCAGGCACTGTGGGAAGGGCCCTGGTTATGCTGTGTGAATTCATGTAAGACTTTTTCTTGGGAAAGGACTCTTGGAATCACAGCTTGGGGAATTGTCTTTACAATTACCACTTCCTCTTAGGGAGTCAGCAGCCTGGGCTCAAATCCTGCTTGGTCACTAAGATAGTTTTGTGACCCTAGACAATTCACAGCACCTCTCTCACCCTACATTTCTCCAACCATTCAACAAATATTCACATAGCAGCTACTGGCACCAGGAAGAGGGAGGGGAGCATGATTTGGTAAGTCATCTTAAAATTTACGATTTCATTATGACAGTTACTCAGTAAATGAGTTTTTAAAAATCAGCAGGTGGGGGAAAACCTTTGAAGAACAATTTGGCATGATCTTGAAAAGTTGAAATCTGACTGCTGTTTGACCTAGTAAGTCTACTCTTAGGTATATACCCTAGAGAAATTCTTAAACATTCCCAGAGGACAAAGAATGAACATAAAAGAATTTAAATGACAACTCATAAGAAAATGAAAAATGTGTGATATGTTTTTACGATGGTGTAGAGCAGTGAAAATGAATGACCTAGGGCTGCACATGTCAACATGGACGATCTCACAAGCGTAACGTAAGAATGTTGCAGAAAAACATGTAAAGCGTAATGCCATCTATGTAGACTTAAAATGGACAAAGTAATATGAGATACTATTTAGTGGTGAGAGTATTTTTTACATACCTGGGCATTAAAAAGACCAAATTAGATTAGAGCTTTCTTCTGCGGAGGGAGGAAAGAGGATGAAATTGGGGAGTAATACACAGGGGATATCACCTGTTTTGATAATATTTTGTATCTTAAGTTGTGTTTACATAGCTTTTATCATAATATTATTAGTATTTTGTGTATATATTTTAAATGTTGCCCTATAAACATTTTAAAATTTATTAAATAATGATAACTGCCCTGAAGAAAATAAACATCTGAAGTGATTGAGTTTTGGTGGCGGGTACTGGAGATTGGGTGGTCAAGGAAAGCTTCTCAGCAGAGATACTGGGTTGAGCTGAATCATGACTGACATGAAGGGAGCAGCCATGACAATATCTAAGGGAGGGGCATTGCAGGTGGAGAGATCATCTAATGCCAAGGGTCATGAACCATAAAGGGCCCAACAAGATTTTACAATCCTTGCAAGATAGCAAGATAGCCTGACTTAGTCGTGTGGATGCTGACAGAAGACATGAGACTCCTGGGTCAGAGAAAGATATTTTATTATTCGCAGCAGGAAGCAGCATGATCTTTCTGTTCACATTGCTTCACCTCACTCCCCTCCCATGGTCAGTGTTCAGAGATAAAGTCAATATAACTTCCTCATAGATTTGGATGTGGAGAATGAGAGAATCACAGAAATTTGAGATGATGATATGATTTGGCTGTGTCCTCACCCAAATCTCATTTTGAATTGTAATTCCTAGAATCCCTACATGTCATGGGAGGGAACTGATGGGAGATAATTGAACCATGGGGTTGTTTCCCCCATGCTATTCTCATGAGAGTGAGTGAGTTCTCCTGAGATCTGAGGGCTTTATAAGGGGCTTCTTTATAAGAAACTCTCATTCTTTTGCTTCCTGTGGCCGTGTTTGCTTTTTTTTTCTGCCCTGATTGTGAGTTTCCTGAGGCCTCCTCAGCCATGCTGAACTGTGAATCAATTAAATGTCTTTTTAAATAAATTATCCAGTCTCAGGTATGTCTTTATTAGCAGTGTGAGAATGGACTAATGTAGATGATTCCTAGATTTGGGGCTCCACCCCAAAAAGTATGAATTGAAGGGCCAAGTAAGGGACAGGAAGGACTCAAAAGTAGTACTTCAAGGATGAAAAGGTTTCCGTGCCTACTGACATCTAAGTGGAGGGGCAGAGAAAGTACTGGGAGTAAGAGTTTGGAGTTTCAGGGCAAGGTCAAGGCTGGAGGTCTAGACCAGGGAGGCCCTGGCAGATGAAAGGTACTAACAGCCCTAGGACTGCTAAGCTCAGTTGAGAACGCTTACCACATTTACCATACTCACCTGGTCAGCAGAACCACCTGGATCACGTTAACAACACAGATTCCTATGTCCCTTTGCATCTAAAATTTTATAACTATATATATATTTTTGTACACATTCAATAGGTACTGAATATTTATTGAACACCTATTATGTTTCAAGCACTGTACTTATTGTGATTGGTGAAGCTATAACAGCATCCTGTGGCTATGAAGAAAGGCCAAGAGAACCACTGAGACTTTGACGCTAACTTCATTGAACCAACAGACCAGCATCTATTATCTACTGAGACTTCTCACTAGGAGGGAAAAATCATCCCCTATTTGTTTAGGTCATAGTGAGGTTTTGTGCTAGTTTATTACTTTCTGTCAAAAGCATTCTGACCTAATACACACATTCTATTGTTCTACTTATAAATCTAGTAAACAAATAAAATAAAACAAATTTGGGGAAGGGGGACTTTAACTAACATTTGATTAACTGAAGCTAAATAAACCAAACTCCCTTAAATCATCAGTCTCAGTTGCAGACTTTGTTTATTAAAATCTCTTAAACCTTCTAAACTGCTTATATAATTTATCATATTTGATTTTCTATTTTAGCACTTCAAATCATTGATATGGTAAGATTATCACAAATTAAGGCAAAACATCCTCATATATTTGAGCATCCCTTGTAAATCCAATACATTTAACTTATAAACACAGTAAATCTAGTCTGATACCATTAATGAGCTAAGTTAAATATTCTTATACCTTTCAACTTCAAATGACAAACTTAAAATAAATTTCACATTTCAGATTGGAATCATAAGCTTTTTAAAGATTCAAATCACTTAAGGAAAATACACAAGTTTATTCCTAACCTTAACATGAAAGTATCAGTGTTATGGATTTGAATTATTGCATCATTTTCGTAATTAATTCTACACATTCCCAGACTTAAGTCATTTGCCCAACAAGGGAACTGACTTACTATTTACTATTGTTAAGGATTCATGCCCACAATATGGTGGACATCTCAGATGAGCAGAGGTTGCTTAGGAGCTCAGGTCAGAAGACAATACTGCAGCACTGGGAGACAGCGCCCTAAGAGCTGGCATTGCTATGGCAACAGGAGGCTCCCAGTCTTCACCTTTCAGAGGGGTTTGATTTTAGAAACTTTATTCCAATTACCTCTTAATTACTATTTTTATTTTTAAATATTAGAGTAGAAGGAAGTTGGAGACTCTACCTAAGTTAGCTAACAACTTCCTTTATGATCTCATTGGCTTCTGCATTTACTTGGCACTCTGCAGGCATTGCTAACATATTTTCATCTCACTCTAAAGACATTTATGTGCTGATGAATTTAATCCTGAACATTTGGCTCTGAGCCATGACTCTCAGGTCATGATAATAACATAAACCATTCCCCTGTCTCATGACTTTTTAGGAATTTCCCAAATGAGATTATAGCCTCTCACATTTCATTAGAACTACTGTATTTAGCTTGGCAGGATCTCAGCTTCAGGGGCTGTTCTCCCTCGTGCCTGCCCCTGAATGTCCTGGACCTCATTAGCTGAGGCCACCCAGATAGGGAGCAGGCCTGGCATCAGCCTTAGATGCATCGGCCCCTTGCCTCCACTCTCCCAATGGAAGTTTCCTTACCTTTCTCACCTCCAGTTCTCTGCTATTCACCCTTTCTAAAAGGTAGAGAAACACACAGCCTTTTTTTCAGTCTCCAGCCTCTTTTGTGAGGTGGGTGGGGGCAGGAGAGGGGAGGCACAGTAGCAGCAGAGCTGGAGCAACCTTTCTTCTGGACCTCTCATTACTTGTATCTATGAGTGAGTTGAAAACATGGTGTTACCATTGTTTCCATTTCACACATATTGTAAGAGAGCACTCTGCTGATACCTAGCAAAATAATATTATATTTCTCATGCCTCTCAGATGCAATATCCACTGATAACTATGTGTTTTTCTTCCAGTTATGGATAGTCCTAAAAGATGCTTACAAAATGTCTTTTAAAATATCACATCAGTTTGAATACTCTTTGGGAACTCCAATATTTAGAAAAACTAGCCTGGGTGTGGTGGCGTGCACTTGTAGTGCCAGCTACCTGGGAGGCTGAGGGAAGAGGATCACTGGAGTTCAGAAGTTGGAGGCTGCAGTGAGCCACGATCACACCAATGCATTCTAGCCTGGGTGACAGAGCAAGAATAAAGTAAATAAAGAAACCAACTGGTGGATCATCTTTGCAAGATGGATCATCCCCAGTTTGTAAATTTGGCTTAAAATGGGGTGCACTTTGTTGGGGTTGGAGCATGAGCAATAACTATTTACCACCAATTTAATGCATCAGAGAAGTCACCCTACCTTTCACAGGGAGGAGCAAATAAGAAGATATGCTAGACTCTCCTGTACTTCTTGATGGAAGTTTCCATTTTGTGGGCAGAGGCAGGAATGTCTAGGAAGAAGTCAATCTTGGTTCTGCTTTATATATGTTTGTATTGATTTTCCTTGACCCAAAGCGATGCTGAGCTGTGTCAGACAAATATCAACCAATCTTAGTGTTCCAGAAGAAACTATTTGTGCCTTTCACTGTCTTATTCTGATTTCGCCATTTTCTTCAACTTTCCTTCTCCTCTCCTTTTCTTTGTTGTTATATCCAACTTTATTTTCCAAATTCAGAGTTACGTATTTTGGAGAAGAGACATCCAGCACCTATGCACAACTGGGCCCTCTTCCTTGCAGGTGCAGGGGGATGGTAACATTGATGACATTGCTCCACCTCCTGTGAGGTCACATGACTAGTTCTAGCCAATGGGCTGTGAGAGTGAGGAGGTCACTCCTGGGCCAAGGTAGAATGGAATTGTTGGGGTGAGCTCTTCCAGTGTTTTCTCTAGCCATGTCCTGGAAGGTGCATCCCACAGGATTACTGGGTTACCCCATGCAAGCAATTGTCTTGGAGCGTTTCCAGGCTTGCAGGGGACTTTGCCTGCCCAAGAAATGAACTTCTCTCACCTCAAGTCATAGAAGCATTGCATTTGGTGATTGCCAGTGCCCCGTGGTTCTCAAAATGTGGTACCCAATCACCATCATCAGCAACACCTGGGAATATTTTAGAACTGGAGCATTTGGGCACTACCCAGCCCTACTGAATCACACACCCTGAGGGTGTGGCGCAGCAATCTGTGCTTTAACAGACTCCCAGATGAGTAATGCCAGCAAGTATGAGGACCACAGCTCTACCCTCTGCTGGCTAACACAGCTTTCAATTCAGTATTCCCTTTTGGCAAAGTAGAGACTTCGGGTGAGTCCTATCAGTAAGACAAACCATTGTCAAGTTTCTTAATTAAGTATTCTTCCTCACAATGATGCAATCATTCCATTATTTTTTCTGTTTTAAGGCCTCAAAACAGCAAGAGGATCTATCAGCCTCCCAGACCACTATTTCTACCTTTGAACACAGTCGTCACATGACTACATGTAATGAACTTAAAAGAAGGTTAATAAGAGCTTGGGGCTGCAGAGAGAAGGAAGAAAATTGTCTTTACTTTTGCAGATACCACCGATGGCTGGGGGACTGACTGTGCTAATTTGCCCTGATCTTGATGCTGCAGCAGAAATTAGTGTGGGGTGTGCTTGGGGCAGAAGAAGTGGCTCCATTCCATGGGGCAAGCAGGCTGAAATGGATTTTACATTCCTTCAAAGGGCTTCCTTCCTCTCCTCGATTACTCAGTCGGTTCTCTGCGAGCAATGTGATCCTCTCGCCTTATTTCTCATCTGGTTCTCATTTTCACACCTCTAACTATCCTACTGGGGGGCATTCCAAGATAACCCAATGAAATAAGCATGATATCTGCTGTCTTCAGTAAATCACTTAACCTAATGATGTACTTAGAGGGCATTTTTAGGCAAATTATTTATATGACTCAAAGAAATGCTTATTTACATGTATTTCCATTCAGATTTGACTGTGTTCAAACATAAATTTTAAATGAGTATAATGAGAACTGTATATGCTCCACCTAACGTTTTACCATGTCAGTTCTCTCTCACACTCTCTGAACACACACATACGCACGCACCTCTTTTTTCCTGAAGTTGTCAATATGATGCTTCATCTCTCCGTACTTCAGCAGGCATCACTCACATCACTACAATATCACCTACCACCAGATCCACATTCGACATTCCCACTTGTCTTTTATACCCATGAGATTTTTCCTAGACCAAAATCCAATCAAGGCTTACACTTTGCCTTTGGTTGTTGGGTCTCTGGTTACCTGGAACAGGGCTCAGACTTCAGCAAGCCCTGATTTGTAGTGGTTGTGGTATAAATTCTCACACCATGGGCAATTTCAAGCTATGAATGTTTAATAATTGGCTCGCAAGATTCTTGAGTATTTACCAGCTTCTATGAATTGCTGCAAGTCAGATCTACCACACCACTAGGCAGTGCGACTGACGCTTTACATGCCAGCGAGGCCCACGAGACCCAAGCGTGCCCTGGCCTGTTCTGTGAAGGTGACATTTTAGTAACTTTGTTTTTGTTTTTTGAGACAAAATCTCACTCTGTCACCCAGGCTGGAGTGCAGTAGCGCATCTCAGCATCAGCTCACTGCAATCTCCATCTCCGGGGTTCAAGCGATTTTCCTGCCTCAGCCTCCTGAGTAGCTGGGATTACAAGCATGTGCCACAGTGCCCAGCTATTTTTTTTTTTTTGGATTTTTAGTAGAAATGGGGCTTCACCATGTTGGCCAGGCTGGTCTCAAACTCCTGAGCTCAGGCAATCCACCCTCCTTAGCTTCCCAAAGTGCAAGAATTACAGGCATGAGCTACTGCCCCGGCCACATTTTAGTTCCTTCAATGGCTATTTATCCCAAACTAGCAGGGTGTCCCTGAAGTTCAGTTTAAAAAGTATATCTCAAAAGTATATCCTTTGTCTAAAAGCCAGCAGAAATCCAAGAGCAAGAGACCATTTGATTAATCTAAATTTAAATTCGAGTCATCATGTAGCTGAATTTTTGAGACTATGATAAATTTCTGACTGTCTCCTCTAGGTGAGTTTTTTAAAAATAAAAGAAAAAAGCCAATAGTGATTTTCTAGAATAACTTTTAAAGCTTAAAAACTAGGCCACGTTCTTTATAAAGTGTTCATGCATTTCAAAAGTGGATAAGAAACAGGACTTATGGGAGGTGAAGTGCCACAGAATGTGGAGAGGCTTCTTGACTCCTTGTGGCCACCTGAGAAGAGATGGGACGGGGAGACCCGACACCTGGGGAAAGGGCAGCCAAGAGACCCCAGAGGAGCAGGCGAGAGGCGCAGGGAGAAGCAGGGGCGTCGCCTCCCCACCGCTTCCTTGAGGGTCCCTGCCTACACCGTCACCATGATCTGGTCCAGGGGCTTGCGCTTGAGGTCAGGCACCGTGGCCTCCTTGCTGGGGTACCCCACGGGAAGCAGCATCAGCAGCTTTTCATGTGCGGGGCGACCCAGGAGCATCCTCAGTCGAGGGCCACAGTTGAGAGGAGTGGTAGTGACAGTCACCAGACCTGCATTCTAAAATAAGAGAGGGCAAGAAGGCATTTTAAAGTCAGCAGGCAGAATGACAGCTCTGCCTCTAGCCTGGGGTCCTTCTTGTCCCAATTATACCTGCTCTTCCTGTCATTTCCCTGAAGTCAGGTAGCAAAGAGGCTGCCAGCTCAAGTAATGGTATTATGAACCTCCCCGCCCCTGTCAATCTCCCCACCCCTTCCCTTCTTTTCCAGGCAGTGGGAAGCTTCTGGAAGAATAAAAATACTATTATTTTTCATTGATGCTTAAGAAATAGGAATGATTATTTTATAGAAAAATACTGTAGGAATCCAACCCCAGTAAAGGAAAAGCAAAACCAACAGGGAGTTCCTTTTAGCTAAGGTGTTGGTCTGTGTCCTGGTACAAGAAACAAATGATAAGAGCAGTCCACCAAAGCAATGTCCTAGCCCAAATACAACATCATTTTCCTACTAAATACTCTCTTTTTTTGTTTTCTTTTTGAGACAAGGTCTGGCTCTATCACCCAGACTGGAGTGCAGTGGCATGATCTCAGCTCACTGTAACTTCCACCTCCTGGGCTCTAGCTATCTTCCCAGCTCAGCCTCCCAAGTAGCTAAGACTACAGGCGGGCACCACCGTGCCCAGCTAATTTTTGTATTTTTTGTAGGGATGGGGTTTTGCTATGTTGCCCAGGTTTGTCTTAAACTCCTGAGTTCAAGTGATCTGCCCCTCTCGGCCTCCCAAAGGGCTGGGATTACAAGTGTGAGCCACCATACCTGGTCAATTTTCTTGCTAAATATTCTTTCCCGAACTCCAGTGATCTGCCTGGAATCTATGATTTGTTACCAGTAACTCTAATATTAGCATTTGAAAACACACACACACACACACACACACGAATCTAGAGTGACTTGATATAGTTTCTTGCTGAAGGTCTCTCATACGACATCATTATATATCTTGATTCATAAGGATTTTACAATGCCTAGAGACTGTTCTCAAGAATACATGCATCCAAAAATCTAACTGATTTCTTTTGTCATTAGCTCTACTTTATTATGGCATTTCTTCTCCTTGATCGTATCTTCACATAGTATTTGAACTTGGAATGGATACATCTTAAATTTTTTTGAGAAAATATTTACATCTTAATTTGGTGTCATTTTATATTTTGATTCTCTTTCAAAACATAGTTTTTACTCCATACTGAATTTTGTATATCTCTGGCAGTAGAAATTTACAAATACACAGACCACATTAAACAGTTTCTCTTCTTAATATTATTAATATTGTGTTGATTTCTATTATTATTTCCCCTTTCACTCTCTTGGTGTGAGTACTTTGGTCTTCTTATAGGTCAGGAATTTTTTTTGGGGGGGACGGAGTTTCGCTCTTGTTGCCCAGGCTGGAGTGTATGGTGTGATCTCGGCTCACTGCAGCCTGCACCTCCCAGGCTCAAGTGATTCTCCTTCCTCAGCTTCCCAAGTAGCTGGGATTACAGGCATGCGCCACCATGCCCAGTTAATTTTGTGTTTTTAGTAGAGACAGGGTTTCTCCATGTTGGTCAGGCTGGTTTCAAACTTCCAACCTCAGGTGATCCACCCGCCTTGGCCTCCCAAAGAGCTGGGATTACAGAGCCTGGCCAAATCAGAAATTTTTAAAAATGAAATCCTCAGACTGCCAAAGGGCCAGGGATTGAATTCATCAGGTTTATAAATTTGGATTTAAAAAAAAAAAAGGCGTTACGTTCACTGACATCTAACTGAAATTTTCTTCCTTTATAAATACAGGCAACAAAACGCAGTAGTGTTAGCAATATCTATGACCTTATCACCAATGAAATCCAGTTATTTTCATATTATTTTACAGTTGTTATAGATATTTTAAAATATCATTACATTCATCACTACTCTAAAATTATAAAGCTACTGATAGATCTTGGTATTTAATGTATTAATAAAGGCTTCATATTTTATTCTAAACAACCACCACAGCGAGTTCCTATGGCTACCAAACCAACCATGGAAGCATCGCATCCCCACCCAGTGAAATACTGATGCCCGTTGATAAGGGCATCAGTGGCCAAGGGGTACCCCATCGACCTCTTTCCAAGCCTCCAAATAGCAAACACCTAAGTAAAAGCAATGAGTTAGCTTCCAGACACTTTTCCCACTGCCCCTCTCCAGCTTTTCCAATCAGATCACCACCTCTAAACCTGACCAGGAATTTCTGGAAGCTGCCTCTCCAAGACATGCATGGCGAGCTTACCCCATGGAGCTGCTTCTTTCCTCCCTCACTAATCATGACCTACTCTCAGGATTATGCCTTATGGAAAGCTAGGGGGCAGCAAACTCAATGGCAAAGTGAAAAAGACTGCGGGCACCCAGGCAGCTTTGTGAGCTGAGCTTGCTGCAGGCTTTGCACCCTCAACCAGGTGGCAGTGCCCTGCGGTCTGACTCTGAATGATGATTCCATTATTTACCTGCTTACAGATTCAGGAAGGACATCAATGCCAGCTCCTTCAGGATAATTTTTCCAATAACCTAAAACACATTTCTTTTGTGTAACAATGACTATATTTTGGAAGGTGTTATTCAACATACACGTTTTCCTTTCTTTTTTTTTATTGCTCTTTAGGTTCTGGGGTACACATGTAGATCATGCAGGATTGTTGCATAGGTACACACATGGCAATGTGGTTTGCTGCCTCCATCCCCCCGTCACCTACATCTGGCATTTCTCTCTATGTTATCCCTGCTGTCCCTCCCTTGGCCCCCACCAACAGACCCCAGTGTGTGATGCTCCCCTCCCTATGTCCATGTGTTCTCATTGTTCAACACCTGCCTATGGGTAAGAACATGCAGTGTTTGATTTTCTGTTCTTGTGTCAGTTTGCTGAGAATTATGGTTTCCAGATTCATCCATGTCCCTAGAAAGGACACAAACTCAACATTTTTTGTGGCTGCATAGTATTCCATGGTGTATATGTGCCACCTTTTCCTTGTCCAGTCTATTGTCGATGGGCATTTGGGTAACATATGCGTTTTTTTTTTTGAGACAGCAAAGAAGCTCATTTTGTTCCTTTTTGGAATTCATTGTCCTTTAAAAGTATGATTACTTGCTCTTATAATCTTGTTTTCCACATTTATTTTATGCATTTACCATCTCTCTCTATTCCCTACCTGGCCCCCAGTCACTGCTAGAAGATACAGTTAATCAGACAACTATCTCTGTTGGCTCCCAGGAACCGCCACATAGAGGCTGGGCATGGTGGCTCATGCCTGTAATTCCAGTACCTCAGGAGGCTGAGAAGAGTGAATCACTTGAGCTCAGGAGTTGAGACTAGCCTAGGCAATATGGCAAAACTCCATCTATACAAAAAAATGCAAAAATCAGCCGATCTTGTAGTAGTGGACTTTTTCTTGCCATTTGCAGCAAAACCAGGTACTTGTTTGAAAATGAGAATCAAAATAGGGGCAGCATCCAAGTACTCTTTAGTCTAATTGGCTCCGGGACTAATCCTGTAGTCCCAGCTATTCAGGAGGCTGAGGTGGGAGGATCACTTGAGCTCAGGAGGTTGAGGCTACAGTGAGCTGTGATGGCACCACTGCACTCCAGCTTGAGTGACAGAGTGAGACTGTCTTAAAAAAAAAAAAAAATCCCAGAAAATAAAAAGCTTAGAAAATATTTGCTGAGTGAATGCATTGTAGAGTGAATGCATGAATAGTTTGAAATCTATAGAGTAATCCTGCTCCACTTCATGTTAGCATTGCACTCATTCCTATGTAGATGGAATCTTTTAAAAGCACGTGACCATCTTCCTAATGCCATGCAATACAAACTTCTCAGAAAAGGGGCTCTATGAAGAGCCCTTCTTACGGCTTTTTAGTCATTTCATCATCTCAGCTAGCAACAGTAAATGTATCCAGGGAGTTCGTCTCTGTGATTTTTAGGCTCCAAAATTCTTCATGCATGCCTGCCAAAACCCTTGAAACTTCATGTTGTTACAGATGACAGCAAACACAACACCAATTTTTCTACCTTTGAAATGATGTTCTAAGTGAATTCCCAGCTTGTTGAACCATCATACTCACCAATCCAGGTTTCCAGAGTCAGTTTTCACAACAGAGTTACCTTACTTAGGAATTCTACTTTAGATAAAAAAAACAGTTTCCAAATGTCTCTGAAGTGAAAACTCAGCTGAAATGTTCTAATAAGGTCACCCTTTAACCCTTGATGTCTCAACATACCTGTAGGGCAGCTAGCAGGATGCCACAAGCGATGGAAACACTGATCTCATTGTAGTAGTGGACTTTTTTCTTGCCATTTGCAGCAAAACCATGTACTTGTTTGAAAATGAGAATCAAAACAGGGGCAGTATCCAAGTAGTCTTTAATCCAATTGGTTCTGGGAAGAGAAAAGAGATTCCTGAGACTATTTGCCTGTATTTTTTGTTCTGTTTTTACTACCTTAGCTTCTTTATGATAAAAATAAAAACATGTTTACTAATTGTGGGAAGTAGGAAAATTCTTCTTCAAAGTTTTCTTTCTTGTTAAAGAATAAATCTTTCTTGCTTTTTGTTAATAACTCTTTGTTAAGCCCTATCCTATGTAGCTGTTAAATATGCTTATAGGCACGTAGTACATTCTATGTCCTTCTACATTAACCAAGATATCTGTGCTGGACATGCTCACATGCATGTCTCAGTTCGCAGCCTATGCCCCTTCCTTATTTTGACTTCCTTTTTGTTCTCCATTGCTTTTACCTGTTTAAAATTGTTTTATGTTATTAGCCAATTGGGTTTTAGTTTAGATTGTGAAGTCTGGCTCCAACAAGTGGAGATCAGACACAGCAGTAAGGACAACCCCAAATGCATAAAGGATAAATATGTCTGCTTTTCCTTTGTCCATTGTACTCTCATGGCAAGATGGCTAGCAAGGATACCTTCCCTGCAGAAAGTAAAAACTGCCTTGTTGAGAGAGGCTTTGTTTCAGTGCTAATTTTTCTTTTTGGCACGGAGCATCTGTTTCCAACACTCATCTTTTATATTTAAATTGAAAAGCTGCAGAATTTTTGTTTTTGTCTCATTCCTCTTTTTCTGACCAGGATCATTCAGTTTCATAAACATGTATTAATAAGTGCCTGGCATAGCAAGACATATGAAATGCTGAAAGATACAAGGACAGGTCCTATTACCCAGCATGCAATGAGCCAAAATTCTGCAAGGGAGAAGACAAGGATATCAGTGAGGTTCAGCCAAAACCACAGGTGGGGAGATGGCGATGCTGTTGTCCCAGTTATGGAAAAAAGGAAGGGAACTTCCGTGAGACAGGGAGATCATTCATGTGAGATATAAATACAGGGCTGAATTTTTGTTTTCCAGCTCACAATATCTCTTTCTTGATTTCATTACCCTGGCCTACACATTTTGGCAGAAGTTTTATTCTAGCACAGATAGTCAAAGGACAGAGAGTCCTATTATCCCACATATTGGGATTTTACCTTAGGATATCTATGTCATTCATTAGCAAGAGACAGTCACCATTCATTCCATTTGTAGCCTAGTTATGCTTCACTGTTCCAAAGCACACGAAGCTCACTTGTGTATTTCTCCATGGTTCCTCTTATGCTATGAACATCTGTATGTTGCACTTTCAAAGCTACTTAACTGTACTTCAACCGGCTTAGTCACATTTGACTGTTATCATTTGTTTTCTCCCTACAAAGAGGGAAAATGGTAATGATTTAGAAGATCCACTCTGGAGCTGGTCTATCCTGGCCACTGGGCAAGCTACCTAGCTTCCCATGGAGTTGTTTCCTCCTCTGTAAAATAACCCCTATGGTTATTACAAGGGTGAAAATAGTTAAAATACATGAAGTGACTTTTAATAAAGCCAAGCATTAGAATTTTAAGTCATGGAAATATCAACACAGAGAAACCTTTTGTAATCCACTTTCCTGACTCACTGGATGAACCAACACTTTCCATTCCCTGCATAGAGCACGCTGACTGTGGGTGCCAGGAGCAGACCCTGGGGGCTGCCTTTGCTGAGGCACTGCAGTGAATTCCCCTCCACTTCTTTCCTGGAGTTGAGGAAGCCAAAAAGTTACTAAAGCCTCACAAATAATCACACTTGTGGTAAACTTGTCCTAAAACTAAAGCCCGCTTAGCAAAATTGTTTGGAAGACCCAATCACTTTAGCAAAATGTAATTTGCTTCATGTAAGGTCTTGAGAAAAATTTCACCATTTTATGTTCCAGATGGGTAAAAAGTGAAGTAATTCCTCAATTATTTACTAAGTAAATAATTATTTATTTACTTAATAATAATAAATAATTATTAATAATAAATAAACAATAATTACTTTATTTATTTAGTAAATAATTGAGTCAGAGCTCATTTACCAAACACTCACATGGTGATACAGAAGTGAGCCCTGTCTTAACTTCCATAATTCCTCCCAGAGGCAGAATCAAGCTTGTTAACGTTTACAATAAAGCCAGGACATGGCAGTGCTGGCTATTTTATTTTAACCACCAAGGCGAACGTCCCCAATTCCACCACTGTTTGTACCTAAGTTTCTTGAGGTCTGAGACCCAGCGATGCCCCATTCTTTTCATGTAGTTGATCTCCTCTTCCTCCTCGATGATCTTTCGAATCTTGTGCTTCATGTCCGGGTCCTTCACAACCACAAAGGTCCAGGGCTCTGTGTGGGCCCCACTCGGGGCTGTTCCTGTCACCCATTCCATTAAAACCAGAAATTAAAACTGCAGGAAAGTGTGAGCCTGCAAATTAAGGAAAGGCTGGGCATGGTGCCTCATCCCTGTAGTCCAAGCACTTTGGGAGGCTGGGGCTGGAGGATCAAAAAAATTTTTGCAGAATTTCTTTCTTTTAACTAGCAGGGTGTGGTTGTGTGTACCTGTAGTCACAACTACTTGGGAGGCAGAGGTGAGAGGATCACTTGAGCTTGGGAGGCAGTGAGCCATGATTGCACCATTGCACTCTAGCCTGGCAACAGAGTAGCATCCTATCTTTTAAAAAAATGTTTTTAAGGATAAACATAATAATTCATACTTGGCCAGGCACAGTGGCTGATGCCTATAATCCCAGCACTTTGGGAGGCCAAGGTGGGTGGATCATCTGAGGTCTGGAGTTCAAGACCAGCTGGGTCAACATGGTGAAACACTGTCTCTACAAAAAATACAAAAATTAGCTGGGTGTGGTGGTGGGTACCTGTAATCTCAGCTACTCAAGATGCTGAGACAGGAGAATTGCTTGAATCTGGGAGGCAGAGGTTGCAGTGAACTGAGATCAAGCCATTGCACTCCAGCCTGGGCGACAAGAGCGAAACTCTGTCTCAAAAATAAAAAATAAAAATAATGTATACTTGCTCAAAATGAAGTTAGATAATCTGGAAAGCAAATGCCTGGCAGTGGACCCTGTCATGCTGCTGCCAAGTCCATTTTGTTCAGCATCAAACCAACTGATCGGTGATCAAGCCCACTAGTTCCAGCACTGTGGGAACTCACCACTGCTTCTCTAAATATGTGGGAGAAAATGTACCCAAGTAACTGCACCACAACTGCTAAGGAAAGAAACTCAGAGGGTTTTCAAAATTTTGACAGCCAGAATTCTCCAGACTTTCATTTCTTTTGATATTCTTGAAAAAGAATAAAGTTGTGAAGTTTATTGAAGAAGGCAAAATGTATATGGTAAGACGGTTTTTAAAACACTACTCAAAAGGCAACTTAGCTATACATAGTTTGGTCCCTATATCAAAGCTATGAGTGTGGTACTGTGAGGTTTGTCCTGTCCTTGGGGACACACAACAGTTGGGGAATCCTTAGCCCTGGGTACTCAGTATGAACGGCCATGTATATTCTTAGCCATGGGTACTCAATACTTACAGCCACGTATATTCTTAGCCATGGGTATTCAATACTCATGGCCGTGTGTCATTCTATTCCCAGGGACTTCGGGAACCCTCAGCCTACACCTTGATCAGTTCCAGTGTCCCAGGGCAAAGCTTCACCTTTGTCTATGGAACTTCAATTCCTGGTGGGATTCCAGTGAGAGTAGGGGCTGGTTTCTGATCTGGGTGTTACCCCTCAGCCCTAGAGATGGCCCACTGTTCCCAAGAACAGACCACACAGACTCACAGGTGGGATATTTCAGAAGCAACTGTTCCTTCCTTCCCATGGGTAGTTTAATGAAATAAGCTCCACCTATGGAGGGAGGAAGGGCTGAAGACTCTTGTTGGGATTCTTGCTTGCCACATACCACTCCCAGCACTAGAAGTCACAACTGGCTTGGGAAATGCAAGTCAAAAGCTAAACATGAGGCCCAAATTACTGTACAGAGTGATTCCAGTTAACTTTGTATCCATTTTATTTGTTTACTAAATATTTGTATCTCTTGACATAAGATATAAATTTTTCCCTAATGTTTTTAACTGTGCCAGCATATGTGTACATACACATATAGAAATACAGATAGAGATAAAGGGTATGTTTAGTAACTGCTGTTAGTTAGAATAAGGACTCAACAATCTAATGCATTTGTATTTATAACTAAAGTGAAATATTTTATTCTTGCTTCCTTTCATGTTGGACTATGGATTCACAATGGGCATGTGATAATTTTTGCAAATAAACTTAAATGTGGTTTATGCAAGGATAAGACTCCAATCACAGGAGATTCTCAAGTAGGGAGTTTTCTCCTTATCTCTCCTCCCCATTTTCTGTAGCTCACATTTTTTTTCTTCACTGGGAAAAATTAATTTACATTAAAAATGGGTTTTTCCTTCCTTTGGTTTACTTTGCAAATTCACATAAGTAAATTTTGCTAGTTTATGAGAATACTGTACTACAGCATCACAGTGTGTAACATAAGAAATTTGCTTCCAAAGAAAAACAAATATAACTGTGAGTATGTGAATGCGTGTGTGTCTTTTGTGTTTTAAGGGGAGGGGAAAGAAAGAAGATGTATCTCCATCGATACATTAATATAATGATATGACCAGAAATCTTGTTTTTTTAATTAAAAGTTCATAAACTGAATAATTTCAGAAGTTTTGAACTATTGTCACATCTGCTTCCAAGAAATTTGTAATCGTCAAAATGTGGAAAGCAGAAATCACTGTGTTTCTGGCAGTCACCCTTGGGTAAGACTTTATAGATAAACATACCACTCTAGACTTTATTCACTATGTTAGAACTTTGACATTTTCCCAGTGTTAGAGTCACACCAGTAAGGCGGCTAACATTTCCAAAGAGCCCACCTGCCATTACAAACCTGCCGTTCTGATGACATTATCAATGACTTCCATTGGGACTTGCTCATTACTTATGAACCTGACTGACCGTCTGTTATTGAGAAGTTCATAAAATTCCTGAGATCTCTTAGCCATTTCCTTCTCAGAATAGCGGGTGTGAGAGAACAGGATGTGTTCAACATTTTCTTCTGATTCTTGCCATTCATCAACATCTGCAAATAAGAACAAGAAAGGTGACAAAGTAAATGATCTCTTGATCATAAGGTGACCACTGGGGAGAAGAAGGTAAAGTTCTCAAATGTGTAAGGTTATAAAAAGAATAGATTTACAGACTCCTTACCACTCATCTTGACTATCCCTTAAAACTCCAGCTGAGTGCAATGGTTCACATGTGTATTTCCAGCTGCCCTGGAGACTAAGGTGGAAGGATTGCTTGAGCCTAGGAGTTCAAGGCTGCAGTGAGCTATGATCACACCACTGCACTCCAGCCTGGGCAATGGAGAGAGAGAGACGCAGTCTCTTTAAAAACAAAAAACAAACAAAAACAAAGAAAAGTCCGGGCATGGTGGCTCACGTCTGTAATCCCAGCATTTTAGGAGGCCGAGGGGGGTGGATCACTTGAGGTTGGGAGTTCAGGACCAACCTGGCCAACATGGTGAAACGCTATCTGTACTAAAAATACAAAAATTAGCCAGGCCTGGTGGGGCACACTTGTAATCCCAGCTACTTGGGAGGCTGAGGCACGAGAATTACTTGAACCTGGGAGGCAGAGGTTGCAGTGAGCCGAGACTGTGCCACTGCACTCCAGCCTGGGCGATAGAGTGAGAGTGTATCAAAAAAAAAAAAACAAAAAAAAAACCAACCCCCCCCAAAGAAAAAACAAGCAAAAACTCCAAACTAATTATAAAGGGAGAAAAGAAAAATTTTACCTACAAAAAGATGAGGAATTCAAATGTCTGTTAATGATGGACTAGGTTATTTGAAACAATCTCCCATCAGCTGAAAATCACTCTGATCTCTATATAAAACATTTTTCAAAGTCTTTTTAAAAATTATTGAGCCTACAACATAACAAGAAATTTGCAGGCCAAAGTAAAGAGAAAATATGAACTCACATTGGTAAATAAGAACAGAAGATACACTTTTTTTTTTCCCTACTGTATTTGCCAATCCCTACACATTAAACTTCCATTTATATGTACTCAGGGATCAAGGGTGACAAATATCAAAGCCCAGGTCCACACACAATGTGAAGTCTAATAAGCTGGGACCCCAAAACTAAATCCTAGGGGAAGTGTGAATGATAAATAAATTATTCCTAAGGGTTTATATCAGTTTGATAAGTCTTGCCTCAAACTTGAACTTGGAGTGAACTTGTCCTGCCCAAAAGTACCCCAGATGTCTAGCAGAAGCAAATGCCAATATACAAATAATTTTAAATATAATTATCAGCAACCCACCAAAGGCAATCAGGAACATAGAGAAGAAAACATCTTGGACAAGAAACAGTAGAATCAATTTTAAAAAAATAACATCAGATGCCCAAAGACCCCAAACACTGGAATTAGCAGACCCAGAAGATAAAACAACTATGATTACTATATTTAGAGAAAAAAGACAAACATATAAATCTGTAGGGTACAGAAAAAAATAAAAGGCAAAAACAAAAATTTTAAAAGGAGAAAAAACAAGAACAACAGCAAAAATAAAGAATAAAAGGTAATATAAGCAATCTGAAAAAAATGGAGAACTTCTGGAACAACAAAAATAAAGGATAAAAAGTAATATAAACAATCTGAAAAAATAGAGAACTTCTGGAACTGAAAAATCATAGAATTAAGAACTTAAAAGGATGATTGACTATCAGGTTAGACTAGCTACAGAAAAATTAATGAACTGGGAGATAAATCAAAAGAAAACACCTAGAATTGGGCAAGGAGAGACAAAAAGAAGAAAATATAGAGAAAGGGATGAGAAAAAATAGAGCAGAGTAAGAGTGAAAATGTCTAATACACATCTGATCATTTGATTCAAAGAGAATATGGTGGAGGCAATATTTGAAAAGATAGCATCTGATATTTTTGCAGAACTCATGAAACATACCAAATTTACAGATTTAAGAAGTCTGGTAAGTTCTTTTCTTCCCCCCCCGCCCAAGAACCTTTTCCTTTCTCTTTTTTTTAATTAGAAATGGGGTCTTGCTATGTTGTCCAGGCTGAATTCAAACTCCTGGCCTCAAGGGATCCTCCAGCCTCAGCCTCCTGAGTAACTGGGAGTACAGGTGTGCACTATTGCCCCTGGCTATTTTTAATGCCATTAAACACAGTTGCTACAAGGGGAAGAATATATTAAAGAGAAGGTGCCAAACTTCAGTTTCATAATTAATCCTGGCAACAATGCAAGTAAGTCAGGGGCTAAATTAGATGCAAAACTGCAAGTTATTTCAGGCTTCTTGCCTATAGGTAAGCTGTGTAAATGGCACATTTTTACTCTAAGGCCCTGTAAAACAGAGAGTTATTTTTAAAAACTATACTTTTTACAATAAAATATAAAAATCTTAAAAGCAGCTAGAGAAAAAAACGTTACCTCAGGAAGAACAATGGAAATAGCTGCATTTTTAACCATGACAAGAATAGTTGCACTAAATATAAATGAACTAAATGCTCCTGATAAAGGCCAGTGATTATTTTAAGTTAAGTATGTTGTTTATAAGTGACACATCTAAAACAGAAGCATATAGAAAGGTCGAAAGTCATATCATGTATCACATAACTATATTAGTTGAAAAAAATTAAGGCAAAAGCATTGTTGATAATAAAAAGGGTCAGTTTATAATAATACAATTTAATTTAGTGGAAAAATATAATTTTAAATATGTATGCAATTACATTACATGACCTCGAGACAGACTTCCAAGAAGAAATGTAAAAATCCACAACACAATGAAAGATCTTAACACATCCCTCTCAGTAATAAAAGAAATAAGCAGTAGAAAAAAAGCAGTAAGGATACAGAAGATTTCAAGGCAATTGACAAAAATCATCAAATATTACAGAAAACATATTTTTTTTTAGACAGAGTCTCACTCTGTTACCAGGCTAGAGCGCAGTGGCACAATCTCAGCTCACTGCAACCTCTGCTTTCTGGGTTCAAGCCATTCTCCTTCCTCAGCCTTCCGGACTACAAATGTGCCACAACACCCAGCTAATTTTTTGGGTTTTTTTGTTTTGTTTTGTTTTTTTGAGATGGAGTTTCGCTCTTGTTACCCAGGCTGGAGTGCAATGGCGCTATCTCGGCTCACCGCAACCTCCACCTCCTGGGTTCAGGCAATTCTCCTGCCTCAGCCTCCTGAGTAACTGGGATTACAGGCACGCGCCACCGTGCCCAGCTAATTTTTTGTATTTTTAGTAGAGGTGGGGTTTCACCATGTTGACCGGGATGGTCTCGATCTCTTGACCTTGTGATCTACCCGCCTCGGCCTCCCAAAGTGCTGGGATTACAGGCTTGAGCCACTGTGCCCGGCCAGAACACACATTCTTTTTACGTAGAGTTTATTGGACCAGAAAATAACTCTTAACATATTTTAATGGCCCAATAGAGAATGATCTGTGACTGTAATGCAATTAAACTAGTAACAAAAAATATATATATTTTGCCATCTAAACATTTTTTTTCAATAATTTCAAGTGTTTGAAGACAGCGTCTTAAAATTTTTTTCTGTTGAAATCTTTGTAGTTCAGACCAAAAGTATGTCTTTTCATGAGCTTAAGTGGGCCATCCTGGGAGAGGCGGAATCTCAGGAGAGACAGCTGTCTACAGCAGAGGCCATCCCTGGAAGAGGCCGACAGTACTCCCAGCAGTAGAGGCAGCAAGCCCTTCGTTAAAGGGGCATCTGTGTGATATATCAGCAGGCCCTTCGCACCATGACTGCAATTCCATGTATGCACCAGAAAAATCCACATTTGTACAAGATATACACATATGTACAAGACTAATACTAAAATGTTTACAGAAATAGTTTATGGTCCTAAACTAGAAATAGACCAAAGGTTCATCAACAGTAGAATAAATTGTGATACAGCCATATAACAGAATACTATACAATAGTGAAAATAAATGAGCCTCAGTTACATGCCTAACCTACTTAGCATTATATTTGACTCTTACAAATATAAAACAGCAAGTCAAAAGAACATAAACAGTACAACTTTAATGTTTAGGAATGTTCAGCTGTGTAAGAGTGATGCAGCTAAGCAGAAAAGCAAATAAATAATTTCCATAAAATTCAAAATAGTAGTTTCTTCTGTTGGGGAAGGATGTATGGGTGTTTATGAAATGCTGGATATGTTTGTTTCCTAACCTAAGTAATAATTATATAATGTTTTGCTTAATAATTATTTGCTAAGGCATTCATCTGTGTTTTATACACTAGTTCAGTAAGTACATGTCACAATTAAGAGATTTTTCAGTGAGAAGAAGGCCATAGAGATTAATTATTAGAGGAAGCAGGAATAGGTCAACTGTCCAGAACTCTTAAACAAAACTTCTGAGAAAAGAGAAAAGATACTTGACTTTTTCTCAATGCAGTGAAAAAGTTCACGTTCAGTAAAGTAGGTAAAGTCTAGATACAGTGGAAACTTAGATCCTTGGAGATGAATTTCCTGCCACGTTACCATTTTTCAAAGTACAATAGCACAATCATTATTTTTAAATTCCTGTTTCATATTTAAAATATCAATGCTTTCAAGAAAGATTTAGAGTTTTAAACAATAAGAACTTGAAAGTGTGAACAAAACTGGCCATAGGTGCTTTTGCCTTCTGAGCAAAGTAGCATCATTTGTGGAAAACCTCCCCGTTGCTCACTTCCCCACACCAGCTGATGAGGGAAGGAGACAGTGTAAAATCTTAAACCTCTGATGATTTTCCTGTGCTGCCATGTCCCTGCATTCCACGGACCACTGTTTTTCAGAGGATAGGCATGGGTCTTTGGCAGAGAGGAGCTGAGTATGACCAAGTGAGGGAACAGAGTTCGGGGAGAGGAGCCCTAAGGCAGACCTACGACTGTGACTTAAAAGACTTTTAGAAGGAAGAAGGGGCTGCCCAAATGCTAACATGCTGTGAGAGGAGTTGGGAAGTGAGGTACCAAAGAAACGAACAACAACAAAGGTTGATTTCCACAGATAAATTGTTGCGAGGTAAAGGAAGAAAACACATAGAGGAAAGCAGGAGTCCATGGGGCATGAACCTCAGAGCCAGAGGTGGCTCCGTGGGCACAGGTTCAGTGGGATTCTCAAATGCTTGAGAGGGAATCTGCCTCCTCAAAGCATGGAGGACTGAGGATTCAGCCTTCTTTAAATCTTATTTTTAGTTTATTTATTTTTTCTAAATAGGATGAGCTCAGCTGACCCCTGGGTTATGTAAGTATGGCACATTACCTAGAGAACAAAGCATGAAAAAGCAGTGCAAGCCCTAGAGTTGATCTGTTTCATGTTAGTGGAACTGAACGACTTTCTTTTCTTAGACATCTGCTCTGGAAATGCCAATGGCAATAATTTTGCAGTGGTTGTTGTGGCGGTGGCGGTAGTGGTGGTGTTTTGGGAAAGAAGGGTGGTGCAGTGGAATAAAAATCTCTTGTGGGTACGATTAGTTGGGAAAATACAAGTTTTCAGGTTATAATTGTACATTTGCAAAACACAAAATACTATGTATAATGCAAATTACATTTAGTAAAGCTCTCAAAACCTTCCTGGAAGCTGGAAATATGCAATTCATTCAACAAGGTTTTTATTGAGCCTTTGACATATATTCGTGAACAAGATAGATATGACTTTTATACTACAGGGGTGAAGAGGAAAAGCTTCCCTCTTTACTCTCTGAATGTTCACTGAAAAGGAACTGACAAAAGCCAGATTAATAGAAGAAAAAGCCATACAAAATGATTTTAACACACATAGCATGAGGCAATAGCAAGAGAATGATCACTCAATAACCCAGCAGGGTCCGACTGCTTATATAACCTTCTTTATAGAGGAAGAGGACATAAGAGGTGTAAGGGGAATGAATGGACCTGTGATCAGATGATGGTTGGTGAATCATTCCCTTTGGGAATTGAATGGGACCTGAGAACAAACAAAAAACAAAGGTTTATGACAAAGTTTTTCTGGGCTCTAGGTGTGATGTTTAATTTTCACTCTCTTTCTCTGTGATATGAATTCTAATCTTTTCTGATGAATAAAATTTTAGGGAAGGGATTGAAGGTAATTGTTTTCCTCTTTGGGACAATAATCTTACTCATATATTTAAACAAAGCAGCAAATGTACATATGGATAGAATTACAAACTGTAATCACTCCTATGAAGACAATTAATTCTCTATGAAGTGACAGAGAATAAGAAGGGGTGGTACAAAGAGCGAAGACACAAAGTGGTTCCCCAAGGGGATGGCATGTAAGGTGAAACTTGAGCAATAAGAAAGGAGCTGGATATTCAAATGTGTTGAGGAGAAATGGGAAAAAGGCAGAAACACATAGATGCTGTTGATGTAGCCTGGGTGGGGGACAATGCTGGCTTGAACCCTTGGAGAGGCAGGAAGAATGACAGGAGTCTGCAGATTCTCGAAACACCTTGGAAATAGAAATGGAAAGACTGGCTAACGTGGGTGGTTGAGAGTAGCTGGGAGAGAGAGGGAGGAACCAAGACTTGTTGCCAGGTTTCTGGCTTTGGTGCCTGGTTAGATGATGGAACCATCCACTGAGCTAGGAGGACTAAGAGGTGAACTATTGCAGGTGGGCAGGAAGGAGGAACAAGAGTCAACAGTCTGCCTGATTCCAGATGCTGTGAGCCATTCAAGTGCAGATGTCATGTACAAAAGAAAATGTCTGAGCCTTGAAGGTGAGGTCCTATTTGGAGCCGACCCATAGAGATGAGCATGAGCAGGAGGAATGAAAGGAAGAGTGGAAGAAGGTCAAAGACCTGCCCTAAGGGACTCGGCCATTCTCCAGGTGGAATTCAGGTAGAGAATTCACCTTCTGGGGACCCCCAAAAATGATGTTAGAAGTCACTACTGTTGGCTCATGGCTCTTAGTGAGGAATCTTCTTTTTAAATTTCTCTAGCAGGAACAGTTTGGGCCTAGTTAGAGGAAAGTAGGTGTGATGGGGGAGTGGTAATAAACATCTATCAGCTTTCTAACAATCAGTCCTGAACAAAATGCCAAAGTCATCAGTGTCACAGTGACAACCCTGAACCTTATCAAGATGTCAATAAAGACTTTCAACACCAATGATACTTTGAACATTGTTTAAGATGAAATCTGGCGCCTCTGTAGTTAATAACTGGTATATAAGCAAATGCATTAAATGCTTCCTTAACTGTTTGAAAGGTAAGTCACTAACACTTAAGACCCATTTAGCATTTGTAAAATCCAAGAGCAGTCTAAGTGCATGACTTGGCAGTTTCTGCAGCTTCTAAGGTCCAAGGTAGACTCTCCTAATTAGCAGAAGGAAGCAAGCTGTTGCCTCATTATCAGTGCCAGCCGCTACCCTGACCAGGTAAACAAATGTTCCTCATCACTCTTGATGGGATTGTCCTGAGTGCACTCTCGGAGCAGTGCACAGTCAGGCTGCCACTCCCGGAGCCTTTCACAGGGCAGAAGGTCTACACTATGCCTGGGGAATGAGACCAGCAGGGCCAGGCTGGGAGCATAATGAGCTTCCACTTGTCTCCTTCCCTTGAACTCCTGACTGTTTCCAAGGAATGTGGCCCTCACCCAGAGGCAAGAGAGCAGGCTGTGTTAACCCCTTTGTTTTCCTGCCTTCACCCTAGAGCAGTCAAGCCACTAGTGATTACTCAAGCTCTAAAGTCTACATAGTCCAAAGAAATGTGTACTATTATGGTCTGCTTTTTTGGTTTTTTTTTTGAGACAGAGTCTCGCTCTTGTCCCTCAGGCTGGAGTGAGATGGCACGATCTCGGCTCACTGCAGCCGCCGCCTCCCAGGTTCCAGCGATTCTCCTGCCTCAGCCTTCTGAGAAGCTGGGATTACAGGCACCATGCCCAGCCAATTTTTGTATTTTCAGTAGAGATGGGGTTTCACCATGTTGTCCAGGCTGGTCTCAAACTTCTGACCTCAGGTGATCTGCCTGCCTTGGGCCTTCCAAAGTGCTGGGATTACAGGTATGAGCCAACACATCCGGCCTGCTTTTTAAATGTAAATCTTGAGCTGCCTTACTGGGGCGTGCTGATGATACCAACAGTAACTTGCCTTGTATGATTGCACTGGGGCTCTGCAAACAATCCCCTAAAATATCGCCAGGCACTTGACCTGGCGCACTAAAGAAGCACCTCCAGGTCTCCCTCTGAGCTGCCTGGTCTCTGGTCTCTCTGATCCTTTTTCCTGAAGCACTGAGAGGGACTCTTTCTGGAGCTTTCCTTTCTGACTAAGGACATTTCTTTCCAAAAGAAATGTAATTGGGATGGGCACAGTGGCTCATGCCTGTTATCCCAGCACTTTGAGAGGCCAAGGTAGGAGGATTGCTTGAGCCCAGGAATTCAAGACCAGCCTGGGCAATATAGAGAGACCCTGTCTTCAAAATGAGTCTAAAAATTAGGCATGGTGGTGTGTGCCCGTAGTCCCAGATACTCAAGAGGGTGACGTGGGAGGATAGATTGAGTCTGGAGCTAGAGGCTTCAGTGAGCTATGATCATACCACTGCACTCCAGCCTGAGCAACAAAGCAATACCCTATCTATTAAGAAAAGAAAAGAAGAAGATGAAGAAATGTAATTGTCCTAAGATCCCCTGCCTAGGAATCCAGGCAGATAGAGATAACCTATGAGGACTTTACCGGCATAATGAGAAGACTTTTGTTCACAGTGCAGTTCCACCCCTCACCTTCCCACTACCTCTCATGAACTCGAGGAACTGCATCCCAAGGCACTGTTCTTTTCACTCATTCATTTCCCCTGAAAATCATGTACTTCTACACACCCCCACCATTCCCACTTCCCCTATGAAGAGGGATATGTAAGCATCTGAACCCCACTGGGTTCTTAGGTAACCATTATCCCGTGATTCCCCAGTGCTTATGCATGTTAAATAAATGTGTATGCCTTTTCCTCTATTAGCCTGTCTTTTGTCAGTTCATTTTCAGTAAACCTTCAGAGGGTAGAGGAAAAACTGCTTTTCATATTTCACTAGCAGGAACAGTTCTGGCCCAAACTGTATACTTTTAGTTAGAAGGAAGTAGGTGTGAAGGGGGAGTGGTAATAAACACCTATTAGCTTTCCAGCAATCAATCCCTTGGTCCCTACAATTGCTTTAATGCCAAGGAATCCCTTAATTGTTCCATATTTAGGTTTAGCCAGCCAAGTAATTCTGGGTGACTTGTATCTTTTCACATTGAAATGGAGGTATTTTTCTGGTTGCTTTTCCAAATGAATTGCTTTAGTGTTTTTACAGTTCTGCTTCACAGTCTTTGCAAATGGGCCACTATTTCCAACTTTGAAACCAAGGACAATTTATGTCACGTCATCCTTGTTCCCTTCTTGCAATTTTGGGAGCCTTGAGGGGCAATGTTACTAAGGAGGAGGGTGACGCAGATTTCAAAGGTGAGGATGGGAGCCACTTCAGGGCTCAGCACCTGACCGAGAATGCCTCTTTCCCAACTTCATCACCATTGCTCTGCTCCCTACCTGGGCCTCTCAGTCATCCCACTTCCTGTGAGGCCATCCTCATAGCGATAACAAGAATTATGAACAGGCCGAGCAAAGTGGCTCATGCCTGTAATCCCAGCACTTTGGGAGGCCAAGGCAGGTGGATCACGAGGTCAAGAGATTGAGACCATCCTGGTCAACATGGTGAAACTCTGTCGCTACTAAAAATACAAAAAATTAGCTGGGCATGGTGGCACGTGCCTGTAATCCCAGCTACTCAGGAGGCTGAGGCAGGAGAATTGCCTGAACCCAGGAGGCGGAGCTTGCAGTGAGCCGAGATAGCGCCATTGCACTCCAGCCTGGGTAACAAGAGCGAAACTCTGTCTCAAAAAAAAAAAAAAAAGAATTATGAACAGAAGTACAGTTATAATTAAGCATTCTTCAGGCTGCTTTAACCCACTTCCTTGTTCCTAAAAGTCTCATAGCACTAGTAAATACTGACCATATGCATTCCCACTGTTCCTGTATATAGAATTTCTGACATTAGAATCACAAGGCTTTTGTTTGAGAAACACAGGATCTCTCCATCAGGATCATAAGGCTTTTGTTTAAAAATTACTTAAAATGTTTTTCAGATCATGAATTCCAGTGAAATAGCTGATGCCAACCAGTTCGAAGACTCCCATAATGGAGCAGAATCAGCATTAGAATACAGTTTCTTCATCTCCCTGTCCCATGACCTCACCCTGCAATCTTTGACCAATCAATGGCCTTCACACTTTAGTTCACTCCAAAACCCTAAAAAATCCTAGCTCCAGACTCTTCAGGGAGATGGATTTAAGGTTTCCCCTGCTTCCTCATTCAATAGCCCTATGATTAAACCTCTTTCTCTGTTGCAACCTGGTGTCTCAATGTATTGACTTGCTGTATGCATCAATCAACCAAACTATTAAGGTAACACCTGGCTGCTGTATAGATGGGTTATTTCATTAGTAGCACTGAGATGGGTAGGGATTGGGAAGGCTGAAGGATGCCCAGACAGAGAGACCTTGAATAGAGCAATGCTATCCTAAAGCTGATGGGGTTCAGAACATATTACCCAAAAGCATGCCAACTTCAGAGCAGGAAGGACTCTCTGACCTTCCCCTCTCCTTCTTTCCTGAAACAGGTCATAAAACCAATGAAGAATTTTCTGACCCTCCCCTGAGGCAGGTCATATGACGTCCATGTAAGAGGTGCCCACCAAGAGGAAAGGAGCATTCTCATCTCTGAAGACGTCGGGACACAGAGAAGAATCTGAACAAACAGAGATTGCTCAGTGATATGGTTTGGCTGTGTCCTCATCCAACTCTCATCTTGAACTGTAGCTCCCATAATTCCCACGTGTTGTGAGGGACCCAGTGAGAGATAATTGAATCATGGGGGTGGTTTCCCACGTACTGTTCCTGTGGTAGTGAATAAGTCTCAGGAGATCTGATGGTTTTATAAGGAGAAGCCCCTTTCCCTTGGTTCTCATTCCCTCTTTGCCTGTCGCCATGTAAGCCATGCCTTTCACCTTCCACCATCATTATGAGGCCTCTCTGACTGCATGGAACTGTGAGTCCATTAAACCTCTTTTTCTTTGTAAATTACCGAGTCTCAGGTATGTCTTTATTAGCAGTGTGAAAACAGACTAATACACTAAGTTTTCCCCGTTTATTGCCATTAGATCACATTAGACTATAGCCCCTCTGTCCTCTTGTATGTCTCCACCACTGTTCACTTTCACCAAACCTAGCATGAAAACACACAGTTTTAACTGCTCCTTTGGGTCTTCATTTTCCTATGAAGGCTTCTGTGTCACATGAAACTTATGCCGAATAAACATGTACCCCTTTTCTGTTAGTCTATCTTTTGTTATAGGGGCCTCATGAACCTAGACTGGGGAGAGAAAAGGGTATTTTTATCCTCCTCTCCAAAGCAATGGAGTGAAGCCGACAGGATTTGTCTTCTGAGGCCCTTTATCTCTTTTGGTCCCCCAGTGTCCTGTGCCGACCTTAACTTCCCTGAGGAGGAACCTACCCAGACTTGATCTCGAGAACAATGTCTTCATTCAAGTGCTTTTCCTTTCCTACTCTTTTCTCTTCTAAAGGCGCCTGTCTCTTGTTCGAAAACCTTAAGGTCTTACAGGAGTCTAGCGAACCAACCTTTTAAATTAGCCATGTGAAAGTATTAATGTCTGGGTGTGTCTAAGAGAAAGCTGATTGCATTGCTTCCCATAGTAAAAGACAACTATGCTGACTAGGCTCGTCTCTTTGAGCAGAGTAGAATGCTGACTTAATATAGAGTTTTTGGCAGTGGGGTGCTGGTAAGCCAGCTCTTTGCAGGGTGGCAGGGAGAAAGTACTGATTTATGGCACTTGCCAGTATCCATGATGTAAGTAATCCCAACATGGCCTGACTTCAAGGCACTGATGACTTAACAAAAAACTCCTAAATATTTAACAGTCAGCTCTTGCTAATCCTCAGAGGCTAGCCCTAGTATGCTATGTGGTTGGGAAGCATGGAGTTCAAGAACTGGTGGACTTTCAGGGGTATGAGTGACACACATCATTTGTAGGATCAGTGCCAGTTGGTTGAGACTCGGACACTCAGAGGAGCTGGTACTGGTTGGCTGACTTTTAGAAGCAAGAGGCTGACCTGGATTGGTTAGCTTGCCAAGCTTACACTGAAATGAGTTGTCATTAATCCACTACTTAGGCTTGGAACCAGTTCTGACAGCTACCTTGATATTATCGGGACATAAAACTCTGTTTCTTAAAGTCGTAGGACCACTTTTGTTCTTAGAAGTTACCCACACTGGATTAAAAATGTTAACTCAGGCCTTTCTTAGAAAAGATGGGACAAGGTGGGCCACTTGTCACTCAGTTAGCGACTTCAGTTAGAATGATAGCTTTCGGATGGCCAGTGAAGCTAAGTGTGGAGGAAACCCCCACTAACATTAAAACAAATTCATTTCAATGAGATGTGTTTCCTATCTTTTTCTTCTTTCCCTATTTCTACAGACTTTTATGAATCTAGGCTTAACTGGAGGATTTGTGGGTAGAATTTTCAGTTCATTTTATTGGGACAATCTGAGATTTGCTTCTTTGAGATAAACTTCAGCAACTCCATAACTGTAGACAAACAAAGTATCAACAGGACACCAAATTTGGCTGGTTTGCAGAGGAAGACTGTATCTTACATCTAATAAGCATAGTCACACAATGTTCTCTCACCACTCCCCCACCCCCCCAACACATACGCATGCCAATTGCCTGATCTGTGAACATGGAATAGGAATTCTTTGTGAATCAGAGCTGCAGGAGGTTGGATTGGTACCCATATTTTCTTTAACTCAGGCTAGAATGGCCTGCAATACTTATTTTACCATTTAGTGTCTTGTTAATGTTAAAAATGGTTTGAATCTGGTATCTATTTGCAGTCAGCAGCACCATCTCCATGTGTCTTCAGTAAAGGAGTCTGTTCTCTTCTCCAGTTAGCCCCTGCTCAATCCCTTCTGGACCTAGAGTAAGATCCCCACATAGACCATGTCTACCTGCCCTGTGACTGAGAGCAGGGGCTTGGGGGCCTGAAAGCCTGCGTTTAAGCACTGGTTCTCACCAGTCACCTGTGTGACCTTAGCATGCACTACTTATGTAAACAATGTAAGAGAGGTGGAGTAAATCATTTCATCTTCAAAACGATACAACAAGGTAGGCACTATTAGATTCCCCATACAAGAGATCTGTGGATGACACACACAGGCCAGACTTTGCCCCAGCTGCTAAAGAAGACACTAAGGCTGTCCCATTCATTCTTCTGTATAAAGAGAAGAGAAGAATGAGGCTGGCATGATGTAATCCCAGGAATTTGGGAAGCTGAGGCCAGCAAATTGCCTGAGCTCAGGAATTCACGACCAGCTAGGCAACATGGTGAAACCCCATCTCTACTAAAATACAAAAAAAAATTAGCCAGGTGGGTGGCATGTGCCTGCAGTCCCAGCTATTTGAGAGGCTGAGGCAGGAGAATTGCTTGAACCCAGGAGGCAGAGGTTGCAGTGAGCCGAGATCACTCCACTGCACTCCAGCCTGGGTGACAGAGGAAGACTCTGTCTCAAAAAAAAAAAAAAAAAAGAAAAGAAAAAGAAACAAAGAGAGAGAGAGAGAGAAGGATAAGGATGAAAAGGAACAGAGAATGAAGAGGCAACACATTTTGCAGAAGTTAGTAATCACGCAGAGAACCAGAGAAAGGCCCTTTAATCCTGCTCTATGTTCTCAGCCTCCAGGTCCAGCCCCAGGACCTGACCCTCAACAGACTGCCCAAGCTCTTGTGTCCTCAAACCTCATAGGTATTCAAATCTAGTGGCCTTTCCTCAATGCACACTCTTGCTAGGCTCTGAGAGAATGTTTTCCCCTGCTGGCTGTCTCCTGCCTCCTCCATTCTAGGTCATTCTCCCAGGGGAGAGGCAGCCAGCAAACAGCTACGTGTCTGGACCCTGAAGCCAGACTGCTTGGGTCCCGTTTCTGCAATCACCTGCCTGGGCTTACCCTATTCGGGCCTCAGTTTCCTTATCTATAATATGGGGATTCTAATAGTGCCTACCTCGTTGCTCTGTCATGAAGATGAAATGATTGACTGCACATAAAATGTGGCTCTCATTAATATACATAAGTAAGTGCTATTAATATACATAAGGGCGTGTTATTGTTACAATCCCAGAGCCCCGTTTCCCACAGCTTCTTCCTTTCTCTAGTACATTTCTCTTCCACAGTTCCTCTTAACTGCAGGTGTCCCCTAAGTTCTATTCCCACCCTTCTCTCTAGCAATGCCCACTTTGTGAATTCATTAGTTCTCCAGGTTCCAAGTCTCTTCCCCATACTGCTGACTCTCCAATCAGTGTCTGTGGCCTGGGCCCCTAACCTAGGCTGCTCTCTCCCTTTTCTGCTCAGATGTGTCACTGTCATCTCAAATCAAACATGTCCTCAATGGAACTCAACATTTTCCTCTTTAAGCAGGATCCTCATTCTCCCACCCACTTATGACACCATCCCAGCCTCCAACTCTCCCACTCTCCTCCTTTTCCCACCATCCAACCTATTAGCAAACCCTGCTGCTCTTCCATTAACTTCACTCTGATCCATCCCTTCCACTGCATTCCCACTGCCCCCACATCCGGGCCATCCTTCCCAGCACAAACCATTACCCAGCTTCACAACACATGTCCCCTTGATTAAGGAAAGTGCTTCTTCACTGGGCCGAATTGGCATTCTGAGTGGAAGAGCTTTCAATTCCAGAGAATAAGAGGAGCCCTGCTGAGAGGCTGGACCTCTAAGAGGTGCATTCAGCCCTACAGGATCCTAGCACTGAGGACCAGCTGGACACCCTTTGTCCCAGTCCTGAGATTAGGACACACACTCACACACTCATGCTCACACACACTCATGCATGCTCACACACACATGCACACTCACATTCCCACTCACATACTCACACTTGCACACACATACAGTTGTGCACACACACACGCACATTCATGAACACTCAAATGCACATGCATGCACACACACACACATACACTCAAGCATACACACTCTTATGGACAGACACACATGCACATTCATGAACACTCACACATACATTCACACACACATGTCCAGGTGGCCTCTGTTTGGGAATGGGGACATCATTCGCCCAGCTGAGGATCATGGAGGCTCTTCCAAATTGAACCCATCCCAGACAAAGCTTCTCAGACACAGATGGCTCAAGCCTCCTCCATAGTCTCTCCCTTACTACCTGCCTCCTTCATCCTCCTCCACAGTCTCTCCCTTACTACCAGCCTCCTTCATTAACTCTTGATGAAGGAGGCAGGTAGCTCTTGCCCTCAGTTCACTACTTCCGTTCTTACCCTCCCCCTGCCCTTGGTTCTCCACTTCCTCTCTTATCCCCGTTCCAGGCCTCCCGCTGCTTTTGCTCCTTTTGCCCCTTGTTGCCTGACAGGCCTCTCAGCACTTGCTGTTTGTTCCCAACCCGGTTTGTCCTTTCCCTGACTGCACCATCAAATTCCCAGGCCTGCTCCAAACACCTCAGAATTAGTTCCACCGGGTCTGTCTCTTTGTTACTGTCTCTGATTCTCATGCATCATCGTGGCAGCTGAATTGGACATTCAGTTTGTTGAGAACAGAGACCACCCCAGTCTTTCACTTCCAGGGTCTGGCAAGGGAAAGGTAGCAGCCTCCTAGGTGATGCCACTTGGTAGATTTCAGTTTCTGATCAAAACCCGGTCACTTTGCCCCCTGCCCACTACCAGCCTGGGATGAATCCCTGCAGGAAGGTTTTAACAACCAGAACAGAATTGGAGCCAGGGAAAATTTCAGCTTCTCAACAGCTTTTTCACTGAGCATCCAAAATAAAAAAAGGTTGGTGCCAGCAGGTGACAAGCTCATTACTGGCGCGAGATGATCTGTCTGTGCCAGGCACTGATTCATTAGCACACTAGAAGTTGATGCTGAAGCTGGTCTGTGTTTCTTCCTCTCCATAAGCCCTGCCGTTGACTCACACTCATCAGCAACACACATGACAGCAAAGCTAAGCAGCATAGCCAGTGTCTTTACCTTCTTCTGCTTGGTGCAGGTCAGTGCTGTCTTTTAAGTCTTCATCCACCCAGGGGCGAGCCTCGGCCCTGGTTGTAGCCTCCCCCTTCTTTTTCTCCATGCTTCTATTAGCATTTTTAAAGATCCACACAACCAAAATGCAGAGAATGGCTACCAAGACGGGAGTCAAGAAAAACATGGTTCGGAGTCTGATGCACAGGGGTGCACACTTCCCACACTGGTTTTTAAACACACAGAGATAGAAACAGAGAATGCCGGGAGATGGAAGGAATGCAGAGAGAGCTGTGCCAGGGAAGGAACAAAGTGCAGAACTCTTTAACTCTATGAGGACTTTGCCAAGGAACAAAGATCACAGTCCCATGTGTGGGGTGTTGTGGCTTTGGTCATGCACCAGGGCATTCACTTTTTAAAATTACATACTCAAGCACCATCTTCTTAGGCAGCAATGCCAGAATCTGAGTAAGAACTTGCACATGCCAGATCTAGCTGGATCACGCCACCAAATCAGATCTGCTGGAAGAAAATGTTCAAAAAAGAGGTTTGGTAAAATTCATTTTAAATAGCATGTTTGTGAAACGCAGCCCTAGGGTTTTGATTTTTTTTAAATGATACGTGAGCCAATATATGAAATAAGGAGAATATCATGTTTTGCAGCAGAGAAAAGCTTTGATCTAGGAAATGTGACACAAAAAAATTAAAGTGACAACTTCATTATTTATATAATAACTTCAGTAAGGCTTTTTGTTTGTTTGTTTGTCTGTTTTAGTAAATGCCTTAGTCAATTACGGCTGAAGTAACAAACATACTGTGGATCTGGTGGCTTAAACAACAGAAGTTTATTTCTTGGCCTGGCATGGTGGCTCATGTCTGTAATCCTAGCACTTCGGGAGGCAGAAGGGGGCAGATCACTTGAGTCAGGAATTGGAGACCAGCCTGGCCAACCTGTTGAAACCCCTTCTCTACTAAAAATACAAAAATTAGCCAGGCATGGTAGCAGGCACCTGTAATTTCAGCTACTCAGGAGGCTAAGGCAGGAGAACAGCTTGAACCTGGGAGGCAAAGGTTGCAATGAATCAAGATTGTGTCACTGTACTCCAGCCTGGGTGACAAGAGCAAAACTCCCTCAGAAACAAAAAAGGAAGGAAGGAAGGAAGGAGGGAAGGAAGGAATGAAAAAAGAAAGAAATAAAGAAAGAGAGAGAGAGAAAGAAAGAAAGAATAAATAAATAAATAAATAAATAAATTTATCATAGTTCTGTAAATTGAGAAGTCCAGAATCAAGGTGCTGGAAAATTAGCTCCTGGTGAGGGCTCTCCTTCTGGTCTGCCGACAGGTACCTTCTTACTGTAACCTCACATGGTGGAGAGTGGAGACAGATCATCTCTCTCTTCTCGTTTCTTATAAGGCCACTCATCTCATTAATAAGGGCTCCACTCTCATCACCTGTTCACCTCCCAAAGGCCCAACCTCCAATACCATTATACTGGGGGTTAGGGCTCCAACATATCAATTTTTATTAAACACATTCAGTCTTTAGCATCAAAGTACAAAAGTATGTATAATACGATGCCATTTGAATAAAAAAAGTAGAAAATATGACACATTTATACAAGCCTGTATATGTATAACATTTCCTGGAAGAGTATACTCTAAACTTTAAAGAGTTGTTATATCAGGAATTCTCTTTATTAATTTTTCAATTTCTTGTGAGTCTATATTATTTCAAAATAAAGGGTTACAAGAACAGTGGTTACTTGTTTTGGAGCGAGTGTGGAAACTGGATAGATGGGGGACAAGAGTGAGAGAATTTCTACTGAATACTATTCCATAATTTCAGAATTTTGAGCTGTTGTAAATATATTAGCTATTTTTATAAATGAATATATGTTATTTATTTCAACAGTCATTTTGATGGTTTTGTTTTATTATGCATTGTAATACTCCTTTTCGTGATAGACAGCTGTTTTTTAAAATGTATGTCATACTGGTTCTCTAATGCCAGAGAACTCTGTAAAAGATTAGAAGTAAAGTTTGTTATGGAAGCATCAGGCTCCACAGACCATTGATTTGATGGTGCTGCCTGCCATGCTGACAACTTTTGTACAGGAAAAGTGCCCTCCCCTGTGCCTGCTGAAAGGATAGCAGAGGGAACATGTCCAGTCCATGTGATCCAACCCCACGCCTAACGCCAGGCAGCTGAAGATGGCAGAGCCTGTGTTGGGGCCCAGCTTCTCTTTACATCCCACTAAAAACACAGAATAAAGAAACCACTCCACAGCAAGAGAAGAGAAGAACAAATGTGCAGAGAGAAACAAGGCCTGAGAGGCAGCAACACCTTACAGCCCAGGGGCAAGACAAGCTGAGGGACCACGGGCGGCAAGTGCCTGGATAAATGTGTGGATGGATAGGGGGTCTTGGCCGATTGGCTGCATTTTGCCCTCTGAAAGCTCCTAGGAGGAGCCAGCCCTGGCTCATTTTCAGCCCATGTGTCTCTTTACCTTCGAAGGATCAGAAAGATCCTCTGTGCCTGTAACTACTAAAGTACAGTTCATATCAGTGCCAGGAACAGGATTAAGCCCAGGAAACCTAGGGCAGTGGAAATTGGTTATAGCATACAGGTGGATGAATACTGGAGGCACCCCCATCTCAGAAGGGACTACCAACACCTGCGGCGTGCAGCGGCTGGCCGGCTAATTGGATATTGCCTGAGTCTCTTGGGTTTCAGACCACATGCCCAGCAGAGTGAGTCCGTAGGGGATTCCAAAGCCACTAAGAGCCCGAAGGAAGCAGAAACTTAAGGACAACCAAGTGAGAGGGAGGCTTTCTGTCATGTTTGGCAGCTTGCAATGGGAAAGAAAAGATTCTTGCTCTCAATTGCTTGGTTCGAGGTATAGAAGGAAAGCAAAGTGAGCCCGCATTCCCTCACTAGTTCATCCACTCATTCATTTCACATATATTTTTTGGGATCCATGCAAAAGGCATTACATTAGGGGCCATAGAACAGAGAGGGCAGCAAGGGCTGCACATGCCTTCATTGAGCCCAGAGCCACAGGGAGACAAGCAGATCGAATCTCACATACTAACACCACATTGCAACTTCCCTAAGAGCTGCTAGGGAGCTGGCTGGAGGGTGACTGGGCCAAGTTGGTGAAATCGGAGGCTTCCCAGAGGAAGCAATGGCTGAGTTGAGGTCAGACCTGTGAGTGAGAATCAGTCATGGGGGAGGAGATAGCCTTACGGGTAGAGGGCGTGCTGTGGGCAAAGACCTATGCCTTGGAAGGAGCAGGTATCTGTGGAGAGGACTGTCAGGAGCATTTCAGGAGGGCATAATCACTGGGCGCAGGGAGCCAGAGAAGTAGGAAAGTGACAGATGAGGCAGGTCTCCAGAGGTCATGCTGGTAAATTTTTTATTCACCCTAAATGGAATGTGGGGAGGGAACAGTGACAGATTGAGAATTGGGGACACATCAAGAGCATACCATGTGGTGCCAGGTCCTCTGCTTAGCACTTACACATATAAACTCATATGTGCTCACAACAACCCTGTGCAATAGATCCCATTAGTAGCCTCATTTTCCAAATGAAGAAAATGAAGTACCAATAGGCCTAGGGTCAGTGTCAGATACATGGGCAGAAATAGCCCCTGTGTGTAACCCCTGGGATGGCTCCCCTGTTGTTCACTTCTTCATAGCAAACCAGAGTCCTTGGCCAGAGCCCCGTTGGTGCCACACTGGCCTGGTTGGGGAATGGAAAGTGGGAGGTGCAGGTTTCTGGCACAGAGGCAGGTTGGCATCTGGTGGCTCCAGCTTAGCTTAGAAGGAATACAGAAAAGAGGTGTAAAAATGTGTATAGCACAGAGGAAAAGAATTGGCAGCTGCTGCCAGGAGGCAAAGGGTGGCAGGAACAGGTAGTGGAGAAGGGAAGGGCAGGTCATGGTGAGGCCAGGAGGGGAGGCACACAGCTCCAGAGCTCTGGTGCCCACACTGCTTTTTATTCCAAAGCACCTGCATGGTCCATGAAACACAGCCTTCCAAGGACTCTCACTCCTGGATACCAACCCTGCCTCCTTCTTGGTGTGGATTCCCACAATGCTTAACTGAGCTAGACCCCCAGTTCTCCATATCCAACTCGCTCTCCATGGCCAGGCCTCTCTTTCATGGTCAAGTCAGATAGCAAATGCCTCATTGGTTCCCCACCAAGCTTGATGGTAAAGGCCCCTGCTAATGTCAGGGTTTCCATTTGGTTTTGCTTTGGAAGCAGAGCTGTGGCTGGGGCAGAGTGAGCTGCCACACAGTTGTTGGAAATAGATGCTCAGTGCTGCCAAGAAAAATTAGCACTAGGACAAAGGATCTTTCAGCAACGCAACTTTTACTTCCTGGACTGCAGGAAGGGCACCCTCACTAGCCATCTTGCCATAAGAGTACAATGAACAAAGGAAAAAAACACAAATTTTCCCCATACACATTTGGGGTCGTCCTTACTGCTGTGTCTGAACTCCATTGGCTGGAGCCAGACCTCACAATCTAAACTAAAACCCGATTGGCTGACAACTTAAAACTATTCTAAACAGCTAAAAGCAATGGGGATCTGGGACATGCCTGTGAGCACATCCAGCACAGATGTTTTGGTTAAGGTACAAGGACATAGAATGTACTACATGCCTGTAAGTATGGCATATCTAACAGCTACATAGGATAGGGCTTCACAAAGTTATTAGCACACTTATTCTTTAACAAGAAAGGTAACTTTAAAAAGGAACTTTTCTGCTTCCCATACTGCTGACTTGTAGAAGGCCCAACTACCTCTCTCCTCTGAGTAGCTCTAAAGCATCCTGGTTAGCTTGTTTTCCCAACATGTTTTCCTCATTAAGTTAGGAAAAGGGAGTGAGTGGTGAGGGTGGATGCAGTGGAAGGTGGTATGAGACACTTTCACACAGGTCGTGTTTCATTACTCACTTCAGAGTGGTTGTCTGGTTTAATCATTTCATTTCCACTGATGACAGAAAATTTTGCTAACAGACAATTTTGGCTAGGCACAGTGGCTCATGTCTATAATCCCAGTGAGTTGGGAGGCTGAGGCAGGAGGATCACTTGAGGCCAGGAGTTTGAGACCAGCCTGTCAACATAGCAAGACCTTATCTCTACAAACAAACAAACAAACAAAAAATTAAAATTGGCTGTGCATGGTGGCCCATGGCTACTCAGGAGCTAAGTGAGAGGATCACTCGAGCGCAAGTGTCTGAGGCTACTGTGAGCTGTGATGGCACCACTGCACCCCAGCCTGAGTGATAGAGCAAGATCCTGTCTTATGTGGTGTGGTTCTGTGTGCCCACCCAAATCTCATCTCGAACTGTAATCCCCATGTGTCCAAGAGGGACCTAGTGGGAGACAATTTGATCATGGGGGCAGTTTCCCCCAGGCTGTTCTCATCATCGTGAGTGAGCTCTCACGAGATCTGATGGTTTAAATGTGTTGCACTTCCCCATAAATTACCCAGTCTCAGGTAATTCCCCATAAATTACCCAGTCTCATACTACCTGAGAACAAACTAAGACACTGTCTCAAATAAATAAATAAAGGACAATTTTATCCCTTCTATTTTAATACAAATAGCATTCTCTTTCTTGCCCTTCCATTTCCCTGGGTGCCCACAGGGTGTCCTGGCACTGGGAGAGAGAGAAGCAGGTCTTGGTGTGGCCCCATCTTGGTGGGTCCCACGGAAGGGTCTAGTCCTGGTGGTTTTAGGCAACAGGCAGCCTACAGGCTGCATCCACACCCAGACACATTCGGCCTCCCACCACCTCTGCGTCCTCCAAAGCCCAATCACAGGGCCCTTCTGGCTAGTCCACAAGCAACCAATCTCCCTGCCCCTTGGGAGTAGTTCCTAAGTCTCTTGGGATATTTGTTCCCCTGATTTTTGGAGACTGGGGGAAGGGAAGGAAGGTTGTTGTCTATCTCAGGCTCTCTCACTTTTGCCTTGTATGTGTGTATGTATATTATTTTATTTTTTCAAACTAGCACACACTTAATTATTTTTAAATTATTTTGAAAACGTTTTGGGGTACATAGTAGATGTGTATGTCAGTGTGTACTTTTTGTGTATTTTATTGTGGTAAACTACATATAGCATAAAAGTTATAATTTAACCACTTGTAAGGGTACAGTTGGTGGCATTACAGTTACCTTCACAATGTTGTACAACATGCACCACTAATTCCAAACCTTCTTCACTATGCCATCAGAAACTCTAGACCCATTAAAAAAATAACCTCATTCACCCTCCCCCAACCCCAGGTCACCTCCGGATGGCTTTCTGTCTCTGTGAATTTGCTGACTCTAAGCACCTCATATCACATGGAAATACACAGCATCGGTCCTTTTGTCACCAGCTTCTTTCACTTAGCGTAATGGCCTCGAGGTTCCTCCATGTTGTAGCAGGTGTCAGAACTCTCCCAAAAGATTGCAAAAACCAAAATCTCACACAAAGGCCATCACAACCTTACACACAAAAAAAATACTTCTGGAAGGAAATCTGCCCAGCAACTGCCTGTCCAATCTCAAACTGGCGTCATTCTTATTACTGGTCCTTGCAGCCAAGGATAATTATCTCAAAATTTTGAGATAGTTACTTTATCTCAAAATATAATATGCATGCTATAATAAGCTATGTTCATATTTGGGGATGTAAGAGAAAAAATAAATAAAATTAAAATTTTAAAATACTAACAATAATCAAAGAAAGGATTATTTCCCATACCTCCCGGAATGTGAATATGGCTTATCATGGTATGCGTATCACCATGCAATTCCCTAATCCCTAAGTAAACATTATTTTTTTTAGAGAGCCTCTCTGTTATACTGTGGGTTGACAATAGAATTGCGCATACACAGGGTCCTTGATTCAGGCGAAGAGGGGACAGGGTCCACGGAGAATTCATAGCTTTTATGAAGTCTTGATGAACTCATTCCCTTCTGGAACAGCTCAAGGTGCCGGTCCAAGAAGGAGCTTGTGCCAGAATGTAATCAATGCAGCTTCCTTCCTCAGGAAATTCTTGTCCCCACTCCCCAAAAAAGGCCAGTGGAACTAAACAGTGTGTGTAGTGATGTGGTTGGTTTCCATGAACTTTCATTCTAGTACGTGCTTCTTATCTCATCTGGGGACTGGTAACCAAGAGTCATGTTCCAGCCCATCTGCAGACCACATTTTGAATAGTACTATTCTAGAAGATACATTTCCCCAAGACACACAGGTTATTTTTAACTCTCAATGCTGACATTAAATTGAATGAGTCCTGTGTTCATTTTCCTTCTTGTTTTTCTAATATCCTACATGTGTATTTGCCAAAGAAGTCAAAAGTGTTTGAAAGAGAACTTTCCACAGAAGAGAATTCTTGGAGCATTGAGTGAGTTAACTGCTCTATCCGTTCACCCAAGCAAACTGGTACCAAGCATTTAAATCAAGTGCTCATTTAGCAAGTTCAAGTTGAAGACTTGAAATAGGATGTGCCTGTGTTGTACTCTACGGTCTTCTCTGTGTTCTGATGTGAAGCTGGAAAAACATAAGGAACTCACAAATGCTTTAAAACTTAATTGGCCTCATGCTCACTGATACCAACCTGCCAAGAGTATTTATCATATAGCCAATTGCTCGGAGGGTTTATGATGCTGACATTCATTATGTATTACCTACTATGTGCCAGCACTGTATTAACCCTTTATCTACATTACCCCCAATGAATTCTCAGGGTGAGGCACCTTATAAGAAACTCCACTGCCCTGAAAAGAAAAGCAAATGAAGAACTATCTACCTTGGCCCAGGCACACTGAGTGAGTCAGAGCGTCCTCAGAGTGTGGTCTTGGATTAGAGCATTGGGAGCACTGGGAACTTGATACAATGCAGATTCCCAGGCCCCACTCCAGACTTACTGAATCAGAAACTCTAAGACCGTGACCCTGCAATCTGTGTTTCCACAGCCCTCCAGTGATTCTGATGCTGGCTAAAGTTTGAGAGTCGCCGGGCTACAGAAAAGGCTCTTTCTCACATTCCCCACTTTATTCCAAATTCAGATTCTCCAAACCCAAGCCCCTACACCATCCAGAAAAGCAAACTATTCTTAAGATCAAACATTTATTGAAAATTGTTCTTACATGATGTCTTAATAAAACACCATTTGGTTTTTCTGCAAATTAAAAAAATCAGAAAAAATCATCAGAGCTAGTAATTTTTTCTCACTCTTATTTTTCCTCTAAGAATAAATTATTGGGACGTGATTTTTGCAAAACAAGATGGCTCTTGATAAAGGCATTAGCTGCTTGGCATTTAAGAAGATGCCTGCTTGTATTAGCTTGTTGAGCTGCTGTGACAAAGTATTGTAGCCTCTACAGCTTAAAATAACAGAAATGTGTACAATGTCTTGCACATAATTAACTCCCAGTAAACAGATTTTCAAAGCTTAGGTAAAGAATGGAAGTGATGTTTTTAAAACTATTTTAAGTTTAAATAATCTGGTCACAAAATTAGGGGCCAATTAAAAGCTGAAGCCAGGAAAGGGAGTCAAAGAACCATCACAGCAGTTCAAATGAAAGCTAACAGAGTTCTTGTTTGGAAAGAAAACTGTGGGACTGGGAAGAGGAACGGTTTGCATAAAATTTAGTGACAGTGCCATGGAATACTATGCAGCCATAAAAAAGAATGAATTCGTGTCCTTTGCAGGGGCACAAATGAAGCTGGAAATCATCATTCTCAGCAGACTAACAGAGGAAGAGAAAACTAAACACCGCATGTTCTCACTCCTAATTGGGGGTTGAACAGTGAGATCACATGGACACAGGGAGGGGAACATCACACACTGGGGCCTGTCAGGGGTGGAGAGTAAGGGAAGGGAGAGCATTAGGACAAATACCTAATGCATGTGAGGCTTAAAATATAGATGACGAGAAGAAAAAAAAAATAAAAAGAAATAAAGAAGAAAAAAAGAAAAAGAAAAAACCTACATGACGGGTTGATAGGTGCAGCAAGCCACCATGACACATGTAACCTATGTAACAAACCTGCACATTCTGCACATGTATCCCGGAACTTAAAGTAAAACTAAAAAAAAAAAAAAAAAAAAAAAAAAATTGGTGGCGGTGGAAGTGCCATGGTCCTGATATGGAGGACTATGGAGTGGGAATCAAAGGCTATATCCCACCTTCTCCAAGCAAATCACGGATCCCCATTCTCCCATTGCCTTACTCCTTACTTTCCCTGGGGAAGGGTTTTGGATTTCCCTGGCTTACTGTGCTGTTTAACCTGATGGGCATTTAAGTGGAGCCATGATGGGTTCGGGGAAAGGCTCTTCATAGAAAGAGCTCTCAGGAAAAAGTGCTTGAAAGAAAATACCGGTCTCAGAAAGTTGAAGGTGGTTCTGGACTGTAATTCTTCAAGTGAGACTGTCTCTGTTCCAATCAGAGCATTAATTTTGAGGTTGAGGGATTTTCTAAGTATTTCTTTTTCTTATCCAAACTGTATCCGAACAGTGCTGCTTGGGTCTTGGGTAGGGGCCTACAAAATAAAAATTATAGTAATTCTCCATCCACCATATTATATGATCTTTTGAAATCAATTTCTTTATATGAACAAAGCTTAACCACAAGCAACGTGCCAGGCATTCGAGAAAAGAGTATAGAAATTCTGCAGTGATATTAGTCACAAAGTTTTTAAATAGAAAAATGGCATGTTCAGAGCAATATGATGCAACAGTTATCAATAGTACATTCGCTTCCTATGGAGACTTAATCTTTGCAAAACAAGATAGGTTTTTGTTGTTGGTATTTTTTGAAGAAAGACCAGGTCTCATTCTGTCACCCAGGCTAGAGTACAGTGGTGCAAGCATAGCTCACTGCAGCCTCAAACTCTTGGGCTCAAGCAATCCTTCCACTTCAGCCTTTCAAGTAGCTGAGACTACAGGGTGTCTCTTAATAAAGAAATTTGTTGGTTGGCGTTTAAGGAGATTCTTGATTATGTTAGTTTTCCAGGGCTGCTGTAACAAAGTATCACAGTCTAGATAGTTGAAAATAACAGAAATGTATTATTCTCTCAAAGTTCTGGAGGCTAGAAGTCCAAAATCAAGGTGTCAACTAAGAGGTGGGGCTCTCTCCTTATCACACTGGGGCCACCCAGATAATCTGAGATAATTTCCCTAAAACGAAGTTCCAAACCTGACCAAAAATCAGTGACTATGGTTTAAAAAATTACAAACATTATGAAATCATTTTATGTGATTAAAAAGTATCCCAGCTCAGATGGTGAACTTTTTAAAGATTAAAAGAATAAATATATTACTCAGGCTAAATAAAAAGTTTCAGAGTATTTATAACCATGAAAAGCGTCCCTATTTATTGAGCAAAAGTAGTATAATAGTATTTTAAAATGGTAACAGAGATAGCAGACCAGAAAAAAAGAAATTCAATCTCATTTATGAATCCTCCTCATACATTTTAGAAAAAGAATTGACCGTTTAAATGTAGTAGTATGTTTAAAATACATCTTCTATGGTCAAATAAGGTTTACCCAAAAGATACAGGATAGTTAAAGAAGAAACCTGTTACAGGTTGAAAATTGCTAATTTGAAAATCCACAATTCAAAATGCTCCAAAATCTGAAACTTTTTGAGTGCCAATATGACACCCAAAGGGAATGCTCATTGGAGCGTTTCAGAGTTCAGATTTTCAAATTAGGGCACTCATCTATAATGCAAATCTTTCAAACCCCCTCAGAATAATTCCAGAACCTTTCTGGTAACAGGCATTTTGGATAGAAATGGTCAACCTGTAATATATTACAATTGTTGGTCAAAATTTTAAATTATATAATAATTTCCAAGGATTTCCAGAAGTTATCTGATATTTAACATGCAATCTGATTTTTAGAAACTTCTTTAGAAGCCAGTAACTTAAAAAATCTATCTTAAACTGAATCAACAATATTGTTGCTGATAAAACACAAGAAGCAATTTTATGAAAATCAGAAATCAACATACTAAAGAAGGAAGAAAGGAAAGAATGAAGGAAGGAAAAAAGCTCACTCTAGCATTCTTGCTCTGGAAATTCTGCTCAAAAAATTAAGAATGAAGTATATAGTAGACCCACTATTATAATGAAATGTGCAACAAGGACTGAAAATTTTTAAAAAATCACATGGGGCCGGGCGCGGTGGCTCAAGCCTGTAATCCCAGCACTTTGGGAGGCCAAGGCGGGTGGATCACGAGGTCAAGAGATCGAGACCATCCCAGTCAGCATGGTGAAACCCCGTCTCTACTAAAAATACAAAAAGTTAGCTGGGTGTGGTGGCGCGTGCCTGTAATCCCGGCTACTTGGGAGGCCGAGGCAGGAGAATTGCCTGAACCCAGGAGGCGGAGGTTGCGGTGAGCCGGGATTGCGCCATTGCACTCCAGCCTGGGTGACAAGAGCAAAACTCCGTCTCAAAAAAAAAAAAATCACATGGCCCTTATCTTCATTTTAAATCATGTTGGAGTGGTTTAGAACAGGGATTTGCAAAGTCAACTGGAGGAGACACTGGCTGGCTTGGTTTTGCCAACTGTAATGATAATTACAAAATCATAGCTGATGTTTTCATAAGCATTTCCTCTATCAGGCACTGTGATACTCACTTGACAGCATTTAACACTCACTTCAAATCTACAATGTAGATGTCAAGAAGCATTTTCCCCCTCACTCCTTACATTTCCACCTAGAAAGAAAGAGACGAGACGTCTGCTGCCTCCCAGGCCTCTCTCTCAACCCCGCCTTGCTCACTGCTTCATAGAGGACTCCTGCAGGACTCTCACGCCTCTGCAATCTGTATTTCCTCAAGGCCCAACCGAATGCACAAATCATTTGTTTCTCCCAGGAGTAAGCCTACTGGAGCAGAATTGGTTGTGGGATCTGGGATGAGAGAGATGGAACAGGACAGTGGTAGTTGTGAGGAGGAAGAAGTAAGAAGCCTGATTCTACCCCCAAATCCACCTGCATTCTTCAATTGAGTTTTCCTTGTAATGAAATTAATGATTTTGCTTGATCGGTCTAACTCCTGGGTCTACATCTGAATTCTGAGGAACAGAGGGAAAGGTGGTAACAATCCCCCTCAAGCCCCACGGCAGGCACTCTTACTGTCCTCATTTTAGGAAGAAATTGAGATCTGAAGAGTGTATGCAGCTGTTCTTGTGTATAAAGAAATATCTGAGACTAAGTAGTTTATAAAAGAGGTTTAACTGTCTCACAGTTCTGCAGGCTGTATGAGAAGCATGGCACCAACATCACTTAGCTTCTGGTGAGGGCCTCAGGAAGCTTGCAATCATGGCAGAAGGCGAGGGGAAGCCACCATGTCACGTGGTGAGCGCAGAAGCAAGAGAAAGGAGGAGGAGGTCCCAGACTGATAAACAGCCAGATCTCATGTGAACTAACTGAGCAAGAACTCACTCATCACCAAGGGGATGATGCTAAGCCATTCATAAGGGAGGGATTCCTCCCCACAATTCAACACCTCCCAATAGGTCCTACCTCTAACACTGGAGATCACATTTCAACATGAGATATGGAGGGGACACACATCCAAACCCTATTAGAGGGGTTAAGCTACGTATATGAACAGCCTTGGCATGTCTCCAAGATGAACCACTGAGAGTGACAGAAGGCAGCCAAATGCCTAGGCAGATAGGTGCAGGTCCCTGGTGAAACCCCACCTCCAAGCCAAAGACAGTTTAAAGCCTAAAAGCCAAGACACAGGTTAAATCCTCAGACCAGATTGAGAACTTGTCTTCCTGTTTGGTGTGCTTTCCTCTGATTGATCCCCACTCTTCACCTATTTTGCATATACTTTCTCTTTTCTAATTGTTTTCCTGTGCTGTTGTGTGCATCTTTGAGTGGTGACTTTGCTTTAACCTTTTTTGCGCACTCACAAACCAATCAGCACACATGCCCCATCCTGTGCCTATAAAGACCCCAGACTCAGTCAGTAGAGGGGGAGATGACCTGACTTCAGGGAAGAGACAACCCGACTTTGGGGAAGACAAACTACTCTTCCTGTCCTCTGTCTAGCTCCCCTCTCTATTGGAGCTGTTTTCATCACTCAGTAAAATTCTCTGCCTTTGCTATCCTTCAATAGAATGTGACCTCATTCTTCTTGAATGCTGGACAAGAGCTCAGGACCCTACCAAATGTGGGCACCCAGAAAGGCTGTCACACTGGCTCTTTGCCCTCACTGGTGGAGGGCAGCTGCCCCACACAATGAGACAAGGAGACAACTGAGCTGCTAACATGCTGCTGTCTGTGGATGGCAGAATTAAAGGAGCACTGTAACACCCCCTCTTGGGCTTCAGGGTTGCAGGCACTCTTACCTGGGTGCTGCCACATCCCCCTCAAGGTGACACAGCTGGTCTGGCCATGAGCCCTGCATGGAGTTTGCTCCTGTATCAGCGCCTGGAGTGTTGGCTGGATCCCGCACTCACTCACAAGCTCCCTCCTACAAGAGGCTGAGCACAGTAGGCTGAGTAGATGAGGCACCCCTTCTATGAGTCCAGCAAAGGGGCCAAGTGAAATCCTGCATGACCACCATGTTCGTACCTGCTAGACACCTGTGATGTAAATGGCACTGTCCTGAAGTTGCACAGTGCACAACTTCCTGCCCCACACTGTGGGTGCGGTGGTCCTGGAACCCCTTGGGAAGAGTGTCCTAGGTGGGGAAGTGTGGTCATAGGGTAGGCAAACACTCATCTTTACAAAGTAATACCAAGCAGGCTTCCAAAGTGTTCATCAATCTGCAGTCCTCCTGCAGTAGTCTACAATGTTAAAGAAAAATTTATCGTGACATTTGTTGGATGGTAAGGAAGACTATTCAGGTGTCAACTAAACAAACAAAAAAAGTCAAGGTTTTAAAGAATTGAACTTAGTTTTATCCAGAAGTCTTGAGGACAGAGACTGAGGCTGACAGCCCAGGAGCATTCCTGTTAGATTACCCCAGACCAGTGTTTCAGCCCACTGCTTATATACAGGTGGTGGGGTATCAGTGTGCAACATCACATCAGACTTCACATTACTCACCCACAGTGTGGGGCAGGAAGTGATGTCGCTCAGAAGTCACATTAACACAGAACTACATCAAAGTCTGGGCATAAGAGTACACCTGGTTATAGATCATAGAGGCACAATCACTAACACTGTCAGACTTTGTCTTTTTTGTAGGAAGAGGCAAGGATTAGGGTTATTTATCTTTTAAGGAATACAGTGACTCAGGGAAAAGATGTGGGAGGCCATGTGCTCTATCTTTTTGTCTTCAAAGTGGTACATCATCACAGAGGGTTTTGTGAAATCATATGGGCAAGCAGAAATGAGCAAACATGGTTTCTTGTGTTGCTACTTTTTCTCACACAAGGGACTATTGCAATGGGGGTTTTGTTGTAGGGGAGAGAGATTGGGCTCAACTCCAAATACAACAAGGGCAAGTGGAGATTTATAGTCAGGCAGTAGGGTGAGGGGTCAGTGGATGGAAAATTACTAAGAGGATACATCAAGGGTAGGGGGATTCTTGCTGAAAGCAGGCTGGGGTGATAAGACATCAAGGGTGGGGAAGATAAATTTGATCAGATATCAAAGATGATCAGAAACCAAGAGTGAAGTTTGAGGAATCTGGTCAGATACTGAGGCTGGGGGAATCTTAGATAAACAGACTCAGTAGGATTCTTGCTAAAACTGGATTAAGTAGGCCAAGGGCAGAGTCCAAGGTCAGGACTTAGTTGAAAAGGCGGCCCCAAGGAGCTGACTCAAGTGTGGTGAAGGAGAGAGTCTTTGTCAATAAGAGTCTTTGTTAAAAGAGGTGTAGCTGTAGCACATCCCAGCTCTCCGAGAGGCTGAGGTGGGAGGATCACTTGAGCCTACAAGTTTGAGACCAGCCTGGGTAAAGTGAGACAATGTCTCTATCATTTTTAAAAAACTTAAACCAAATTTTTTTAAATTAAAAAAATGTTCAAACTCAACAGTAAAGAAATGTAAATTAACACCAGAATACCATGTTAAATTACTCTAATCAGTACACCAATTCAGCTAGACTCATGGAATTATATTAAAATATAATAGTCAGAGTGAGATAAAATACTCTTTCTCATTTCATACACATCTGGGGTATGTAAGTTGATACAGCTTTTGTGAAAAGAAAATTGCCAATAGTCATTAAGTATCATTTGAAGGGTAACTTTAAACCAAAAAAAAAAAAAAAATCCCTTAGAAATAAACCTCAAAAAAAAGAATCTGAAATGCAAAAGAAGCTTTTTGCATAAAAATGCTCATTTTAACACTACTTATAATAACACAACATTGAAAATAACAATAAACAGCAATGCTAGAAAGGTGATTAAATTGTGATGAACTGTTATAAGGCAAAAATCTGTTTTGTGGAATATTTAATAATATGAAGAAATGAACAGGAAATTATGTAAGTAAATTGATGTTAAATTGAAAATAGCATTAGATACAAAACGTTACATTTCAAAATTTTATATACAACCTATAACACAATATTAAATTTCAAAGTACTATATGAGTATTAGAAATGTGCATTGAACAACTTAGGGCATATATCAAAATATTTAATACTGGTGATCTCTGAGTCATACTTGATTTTCAATATTTCTATTTATATTGTTCAACATTTTTCATATTTTCAACAGTCAATATACAATATTTTTACACATTTTAAAGGTTAAAGTATATATTACTGGATACATTAAAACTCCAGTCGAGGTGTTCAAGGGTCTACAATCATCAGTAAAGAAACACAATGCCATGTAATGTAGTGCATGCTCTGGGTCAAGCTGCCTGGGTTTTAGTCCTGAATTTGCTACTTGCCAGGTGTGAACTTAAGCAAGTTACTTAACTTCTTTGTGCCTCAGTTTCCTCCTCTGTAAAATGGAACAATAGCAGTACCCAACTCATAAGGTTACAGTGAGGAGTACCTGAGTTCATACATATAAAGTGCATAGAACAAGCTTTATGAAAGTAATGTTATTACTATATGCAAAAAGAAAAGAGTTCTTCTTAACCAGATTGTACACTCCTTAAAAGCAAGGTCCATTCCTCTTAGTTCTTTTATATCTTTACTCCCACCCTCCCCCCAAAAAACTAAAAAATAGTGCTGGGCCAATAGTGATGTCCCTTGCAGCCCCTTCTTGCCCATTCCTTTTATTCATTTTACCTAAGTGTTGCAAATAGCAGAAGAAACCTGCCCAGCATGGACAGACTGTGAAAATATGGCTCTATCATCATAGTACCAAAGTACAGTATCATTACTGAACATCATAGGCAATGAGATGTTGATGAAGGCAAATCTCAAGTAGCCACCTGGATTTTTATCAAAATGCTCTGCACTACTTTTTCCCTTAGAGCAATAACAGCACCTTCTGGCAGGACAAGGAACTGGGCTGTTGAGAATGAAGAACTATTGGCCTTTGGGTAAGGGAAAAGGAATTCTAGTTCATGGCCCAAAGAAGGTGGTGGGAGAGTCTGATCTTGATTTCAAAAGTTGGCAAGCAGTAGGGGAATAGGATCTCATTCAAGGGAAGGTGTGGACATCAGGAGAGAATCAAGTTATCAGAGCAGAGTGACTTTGAGGTTGGTAATGAGAACCCAAGTAGGAAGCTGAAAGGAGAGGGCAGGTCAGAGTGTAACTGCCCAACAGCATCTTCCTGCCCATTGCACAGAGAAAACCAATTCACTGAGATGGCAGTATTGCAAAGAAAGAGTTAAATTAACATGAGGTTAGCCATGTGGAAGATGGGGTTTATTACCCACAGCAGCCTCCCCAAGAACTCAGAAGCTAGAATTTTTATGAATAATTTGGCAGTCAGGCAAGGGTCTAGGGAAAGGTGCTGCTGATTGGTTGGGGGTAAAATCATATGGGTGTGGGAAATGACCCTTGTATGCTGAGTATGACTCTCAGTGGGGCCATAGGACTGGTTGAGACATGGGTTATGAGTCTGGTTGAAGTTGGTGAGTTGTCAGAATGCAAAAATTTTAAAAACATCTCAAAAGACCAATCTTAGATTCCACAATAATGATATTATCTACAAGAGCAATTGAGGAAGTCACAAATTTTGTGACCTCTGGCCACATGTCTCCCAAGCAGTAAGAGATTGTAGAGAACTATGCCTACATTTTAGCAGAAGGCAGGCCACTCTCATAATCCTAATCTTGTGGCCTTTCATTAATCAGGGTTTCAGCCCCTGACTAAGGAAAGGGTCAGTTTTAAGGAGGGACTATTATCAGCCTTGCTTCAGAGTTAAATTAAATGCTTCCCAAGGTTAGCTTGGCCCACACCCAGAAATGAGTGACGAGTGATGACAGCCAGCCTGTAAGGCCGGAAGCAAGGTGGAGTCAGCCGTGCTAGATTCTCTCACTGTCATCATCTTTGCAAAGGCAGTTTCAGGAGAACCACAGCCACCAAAACAGTGGCAACTACTGAGCACTGGCACTGTCTGCCATGCTGGGGTGATGGTTGTGAAAAGGCTGGTTTGGAACTCATGGCAGATGGTGTGATGGGGTCTCTATCTGCAGACGGGGAGTGCTGCCACCGCTCACTAGTCCAGCTGTCATCCCCGCTAGGTGTTACCTAGTTGAAGACACACTGGGTCTTGCTCAGCACCACTCCCTCTTTCTGGGGCAGCCCACATGCAATTATTGGTCACCAAAGAGATCCAAAGGCCTGGCTCTCTAGCCAAATCTAGACAGTTCTGAAGGGTGATCCCATCATCAGAACTCCCTATAGCCTAAACTGTGACATCTACAGCCTAGTGTCTCCCTCTGCCCAGTCCTGCTTCTCTGTCCCCCTTCTGCAGTGTTGACCCCAAGAACTCTCCCTGATAAAGTCCTGTGCAGTTGATAATCTTAGAGTCTAGGACAGCCCCTCCTGTGGAGCTTACATCCTAGTGGGACAGCTGGAAAGCAAACAAGCAAGCAAATCAATAAATACCTTCAGGGCTAATAAGTACTAAGAGGAACAGGAAAAGGGTAAGTCGATAAACAGTGATAAGACATGGCTACGGTGATCAGGGAAGGCCTTTCTGAGGAGATGACTTAGGGACTGAGAACTGAACGGCAAAAAGCATCAAAGTCAGTGGTCAAGATTAGCAGGCAGTGGTGGAACAGAGGAGGCCTCTGAAGCCGGAGTGGGATGATTCAGGTTGAGTGCAGTAGAAAACAAAGCTGGAAAAGGTCCTTTCCAGATAGGAGCTTGTGGGTTATGAGAAGGAGTTTGGGTTTTATGCTAAGTGAATGAAAGACTCTGGAGGACTTAAGTCCTAGAGAGAACTGATCTACTTTAGGTTTGTAAAATATCACTCTTGCTACTGGGACAAATAAATTAGAGAGAAGAGTAGTGGCAGGAGGATTATTCAAGAAATTCCTGCCTACATCTAGGTCACTGTTTCTCAGAAGGCAAGTTGCAGCCCAGTCATGGGTAGTGTAATCAAATTCAATGGTTTGTGACCTTAAACACTTATTAATGAAATAGCATAGGCTGGACTAGAATATAATAGAAAAAGGAGTAGATGGCATTTTGTAACAGTAAAAATGACTTCATGATTCTTAATGTAGTGAAAAATGTTTCTGAGTATGTGTATTTGTTCAGGATTAAAAGCAAACTTCTTGGCTGGGCGCACTGGCTCCCACCTGTAATCCCAGAACTTTGGGAGGCTGAGGCGGATGGATCACCTAAAGTCAGGAGTTTGAGACCAGCCTGGCCAACATGGCAAAACCTCATCTTTACTAAAAATACAAAAATTAGCCAGGCATGGTGGTGTGCCTGTAGTCCCAGCTACTCAGGGGGCTGAGGCAAAAGAATCGCTTGAACCCAGGTGATGGAGATTGCAGTGAGCCAAGATTACACCACTGCACTCCAGCCTGGGTAACAGAGGGAGACTCCACCTCAAATAATAATAATAATAATATAATAATAAAACTTCTTATTGTAGATCTTGGTAAAAAAAAGTTTGAAAGCCACCGGTCTCCTTGATTGGGAAGGCACATTGGTGTGTACAGGTTGCATTAAATAACCAAGGCCAGGAAAAGATGGCTTAAGAAGAAACTGAGGTAAGCTGCCAGGACATAGAGAGTGTGATATCCTGGAGTAGTAAGCAGGGTCAAAGACACCTCAAGAAGTGGTAGGGGCAGAACTGGTGAAACAGCACATAGGCTGGTCTCAAACATGAGAGGAAAAACCAGAGCATAACTAGGGGGGTCCAGGAGGGTGCAAAGCAGCTGCAGGGAGATGGTTTGTACTCTGAAGCCATGTCAACCTTGGCAGAGGCAAAATATTCTCTCTTGCTTTAAAAAAACAGACCCCACCACAAGTTAGCAGGTACACACTTAGAGATATGTCAGAATTGGTTGCATCAGGTTTGCAATCAACTCTCCCGAAAAGAAAAAAGATGCCACCTCCCTTTTCCCACTTCTGGTCAGGTCTCACCTGTCACTAGCCCCTGCCAAAGGGCAAAAGAGAAGGTGTAGGGGACACATAAAGACAAGCCCTGTGCCTTAGTTCCCATTGGTTATCCTTCTAGCCAGTCTTGCATCATCACCTAAAATGTAAGAGAAAGAACAGTTACTGTATATGAAGGCTAAAGCAACTCCATCTTGAATGCTAAGCCACCATATGACTTCTGATTAACCCAAGTTCCGGGAATGCTATTAAGATTTCTATTTCCATGTGCTTACTTAAATCCTGCCTTTAGGTCAAAACAACTGTGATGGTTATCAGAAACCCCATTTATCATAAGTCCTTCTGTTAGGCAAATTTCCTATGGTATATGAGCCCCGTGCCTGGGGGTGCAGGGACATATCATCTTGTGGCTGCCTAAGACATGACTTCTGATCATAAGTCCCTATTAGGTGTTTTTTTTCTGTGAAACTGGATTTGTCAGCCTCTTTCTTTGGCCTCTCAGCTTTCTCAGCCTTGGTTTTGGTTTTTTTTTTTGAGACAAAGTTTTGTTCTTGTTGCCCAGGCTGGAGTGCAATAGCTCGATCTCCATTCACAGCAGCCTCCACCTCCCGGGTTCAATTCTCCTGCCTCAGCCTCTAGGGAGTACCTGAGACTACAGGTGTGCGCCACAAAGCCCAGCTAATGTTTTGTATTTTCAGTAGAGACAGGGTTTCACCATGTTGGCCAGGTTGGTCTTGAACTCTTGGCCTCAGGTGATCCACCTGTCTTGGCCTCCCAAAATGCTGGGATTATAGGCGTGAGCCGGCCTTCCTCAGTCTTAAGTGCTAGTTTTGCAGAGGACTGCCACTGCAGAACGTTTGATGAGTTAACTGGGAGTTGAGAGACCAAGAAATGAATGAAGGGAATGAAGCATTCACAGCCGGTAAATCCAAGGGTGGCAGCCACTTCTATGCGGAGCAGTGTGGTTCCCCATGTAGAGGCTTATGGACCACCACATTTTTGGAGGGGCACTCCAAAAATGCTCGCAGGTTTCAAGTGATTGTTAACTGAAAGCCATTGATCACACTGGGATAAGGAAGGGTAGCTAGCAGCTGCTGTAGTAGAATGGAAAATATTCTTTTATAAGATCTCTGTAGTCAATAGTCGACTTTTATTGGCACCAAGCAATCAGTACGGGTCTGCATGTCCACCTTTGTGGTAGCTCTTCTCATTAAGGATCCTTCTGCAAGTTCACCTGCGGAAACGTTGTAATGACTTTTACTTCCTCTATAGTCAAATTCCAATGCCTTCTCAGTGCTCTACCAGGGCTGTGGGCCAACCTGGGGCCATGGGCCTCCCTAAACCATCCAATCAGTAGTAGCCATTGGCTACTTTATCGAGCCAAAGGCAACATAAGTCAACTGAATTCTGTTTGTTTTTCCTTCCCCTTGCCACCCTCAGTGCCACAAGAGGGGACCAAAAAGCAAAAAATATTTTCTAACAGCCTGAAATCCCTTAAGGAAAACAGAAGAGATGCCCAAGACTCCTCTTTTGGGGGGTGCCCGGGGGAATTCTCTTTTTTCCTTTTTATTTTTTAAGGAAACCTCAAGAGTTGTAAAGAGACAAATTCCCCTCAGATATAAAACTCTGCTCTCTTTTGTATTGCATAACCCAATCTCTTTGGCTTTTGGGGTCTGCCAGAGGTTACTTTTTACTGTTGGAGAACTAGACACTACTGTGCGTGATGGCTGGTGAGTCACTGGCAAGAGCTACAGTGTTAGAGATGGCTAACAGCAGTTATCTACAGCAAATGGTTATTACTACAGAAGAATACTTGTTTCTTTGTGCATTTGGATATGAAAAGCATGATTTGGGCACCTAAAAGCTATGGAAACACCCCCTCGTGAGGGAGAATACTCCCAGGGGGATGGAAGGATCACAGAGTGAGCTGGTTGGTGTTGAGTTGCCCACCAGACTTGGGGGGGTGTCACTGTGGTGAAGTGCACTATGGAAGTACTGCAGTGTCCAGCCCAGTGGCAATTTCCTCTTTTGGGACCCACCATTCCGTGTGAAAATGGGATCCTCGATTTTGGGAGATCTAAGTGTTCTGCTTCCAGCTATACCTGACTTTCTTTGCCCTGCTCATCAAAGAGCTCAACTTTCCTGCCAGTAATCTAATCAAGAAGCAAACCAAGTTGAAAAACCCGTGTATCAGACTAAATAAGTCAGCCTACATTTAGCTGGCTATTTTGATAGTCTTTATAAAAGAAATTTACATCTGTAAAGGAAATCTCTATTTATAAGCATGTCTCACTTTCTGTACCTAAACCACTAGAAACGTTTATGGTAAGAAGATAAAGGCTTAACGTTTACATTAAAAACCTTACCATGTTTAAGATATTATTTTTCTTACCATGTTTAAGATACTGCCTTGACTGGGCTTTGACCTGTTGTCCAGGAACTGACCCTTGATTTGCGTGACTCTCCCTGAAAGGGGGAACAATAAATGTTAATTACCTGCAGATGGTGTTTGCTCCAGGCTTTCAGCATTGTGTCTGCACAGAATAAAAGCAAGCAGCTCCAGCATCTCAGGTGGCACTTTGGCCACTAGAGCCAGGCAGCCCCCTAGCCGATCTTACACTGTGTTCGATACTCACTTCATCCCTTGGTCGGCCAGGGTCTATAGGACAGACCCCACAATGAAGGTTAAAAAAAGATACAGATAGATAGGTCAGGCACGGAGGCTTACAACTGTAATCCCAGCACTTTAGGAGGCTGAGGCAGGCAGATTATGAAGTCAAGAGACTGAGACCATCCTGGCCAACATGGTGAAACCCCATCTCTACAAAAAATACAAAAAAAAAAAAAAATAGGTGAGTGTGGTGGCGTGCACCTGTAGTCCCAGCTACCTGGGAGGTTGAAGCAGAAGAATCACTTGAACCCGGGAGGCAGAAGTTGCAGTGAGCCAAAATCATACCACTGCACTCCAGCCTGGGTGACAAAGTGAGACTCCATCTCAAAATAAATAAATAAGATACAGATAAAGCTAAATGGATAAAAAGAGAAAGTACAAAAGGTATTTCCCAGGGAGTTGGTTCACTGGATGTCCACTGGGCTGGACAGTGCAGTGCTTCCATAGTGCACTTCACCACAGTGACACCCCCCAAGTCTGGTGGGCAACACAACACCAACCAGCTCACTCTGTGATCCTTCCATCCCCCTGGGAGTATTCTAATAAGAAGTGCACCAAATACAGGATCCTTTGGTTAGAGCTACCTGCGATAGCTAAAGTGACAGTAAAAGAGGGTGCTGGGTCAGGCCAGCCTCGAGGCTGGACCAAGCTCAGATTTCTGTCTGAGCTCTGCCCACTAGTCTCCAAGCCACCCATTCACAAGGGTAAAATTATTGCAGGGCAACAGAAAGTCCCTGAAAGCCGTCCATCCACAAATGGAGAAGTCATGCCGGGGTAATAGAAGGTACTTCTGAGACCCGTAGTTACCAACGAGGTGAAGGAAGGGCAAATCCAAGTAACTTGGAAAAACCAGAGGGCGTATGGGAGGAAATTGTTCCACTTTGTAGGTTAGTATCATCAGTTGCCTGAGGAAACCTTAAAAGGGATGATGAGAGTAACTGATTTAGGAGCGGTGTCTTTGGTTTTAAGTGCCGCAGAGTGGAAGAATGTATTTGGGTTCATGCAGAACCCACAGGTCACTACTGAACAACCACAGATGGAGCTATGTGTGTTTCAGACACACAGGAGGTTACTACTAGGTAGCGACAAGCCTGGTATATCGGATAACAGTCACTGTAAGCCCTCTTTATACAGAGAGGAAAGATTGCTCAGTTTCCCTTATCAATGCCAGGTACAGCACTCCAGATAAGCAGCTGACATGCTTTGCTGTATGCAAGCCACGTGGGACTGGCTTTATGATGACAGGAATATTAGCCCACTGAGTATGCCCCTTATCCAGGTCATAGTGAGTGCTGTGGGTAAGACGGCCCCTTCTACATGGTCACTCCATGTGATGCTCTGCAGGAATAATCCTGCTGAATTGAGCAATAGTTCAAGAAGCCTTATCCAATTAAATAAATAAGATGAATGAAGAAAACACTGATGGGGTGAGCCTAAGAGGGAAAAGAAAAGAGATGGCCGTGAGACTCAGCAGCGTGGAAATCTTTAGATAGTTAAAAAATGGACAGGGCACTGTGGCTCGTGCCTGCGATCCCAATGCTTTGGGCGCTGACTTGGGCGCATCACTTGAGGTCAGGAATTTGACACCAGCCAGGGAAATACAGCAAGATCCCATCTCTACAAAAATTAAAAAACTTAGCTAGGCATGGTGGCGCTTACCTGTAGTTCTAGCTGCTCAGAAGTCTGAGGCAGGAAGACCACTTGAACCCAGGAGTTTGAGCCTGCAGTGAGCTATAATCATGCCACTGTACTCCAGCTTGGGTGACAGAGTGAGATTCTGCCACAAAAAAAAAAAAGAAGAAGAAGAAAAGAAAAAGGAAAAGAAAGATATTAAATGAATTAAATTGAAATTGATGGGGTTATAAACAAAGGCACGATCATAGCTCACTGCCACCTCAAATTCCTGGGCTAAAGCAATCCTCCTGCTTCAGCCACCCAAGTAGCTGGAACTACAGGCACATTCCACCGTGCTGGGCTAATTTTTTAAAATTTTTTCTTAAAATTTAAAGTCTCACTGACCTTAGTTAACCAACCAATGAGATCTCACTAAGTTGTACAGGCTGGTCTTGAACTCCTGATTTCTAGCAATCCTTCCTCCTTGGCCTCCCACATGCTAGAATTACAGGTGTGTGCCACCATGCTCAGCCCAAATACAGCTACTTTTATTCAACAAATGAATGGGGAGGCATTCAGAGCTAAGTACACTTAATATATAAGAGAAAGGAACCTAAAGTCCCCTCCTCTGTGTCTCATTCAAAGGCATACCAGTGGATCCTTGACCCTTTGAGGAATTCCAAATAGCAAATTCATTTTATAGAGTATGATTTTCTTCATAAAATATGGTAAGTCTAATGGAGAAAGGCAAAACTATCTCTTTGGTTGGATATAGATGATTCTCGTAAATGAGGCAATAAATAGAGAACAGATAAGTCCAGTAGCAATGGAGACACAAGCAGGCAGCTAGACTCATTCACTAGCCAGAAGATTGCTCTTGCACACCAGCATTAAGCACAGCCAGTGCCTAGCCACAAGCCAGTCTATGTTGCTACATACCTTGTACTTTTCAGATCATTTGCAAATAAATTTAAACTCTGGAGGTTGCATCTGAGATAAAGGTCCATTGTATTAAAAAAAGAAAAGAAAAATCACCTGGGACCCCATTCATAAGAAATCAATTCAACTAATTTCACCGAAAGATGTCACTGATCAGTCAGCAACTATATGGTGTGTCACTGCAACATCACTGCTGCTAACTCCGGAGCAAGAAATGTGTTCCTCTCAGACTGTGGATCCACGATTCTGGCACCTTCCTTAAAGGCCGGCATCACAGAACTCTGTTCCTGATGCCACAGATGTTTGCCAGCATTTCCCATTAGTGTCTGCTTTCTTGTACTCTATTTTAACCAAAAAATCTGAAAACCGTGTAATTAAATAATTGTCGTGAATGAAACATACAACCTGCACCATACATATAGAGGTGTCAATTTAGAAATTAGAAAGAATAAATCTAAATGAGAACCCTCTACCTCTTTCTAAAAATTTAAAGCAGAGTCTGAAATAGAATGAGAAAATATCATCATTTGCTGGAGTAAGCAAATAAAATCCTCCAGCATCCTTTATTATTACCAGGAATATAAATGCATTCACTTATCTGGAATGACTCAGAAACTTTTCCTTATTGAACTTTTAAAAAAGAAGTTTAAGTATTATTCTTTTTTCTTTTCTTTTTTGGGACAGAGTCTCACTCTGTCACCCAGGCTTGAGTGCAGTGGCATGATCTCGGCTCACTGCAACCTCTGCCTCCTGGGCTCAAGCAACTCTCATGCCTCAGCCCCTTGAGTAGCTGGGATTACAGGCCTGTGCCACCAGGCCCAACTAATTTTTTTGTATTTTGGGGAAAGATGGGGTTTCACCATGTTGGCCAGACTGGTCTTGAACTCTTGACCTCAAGTTAAAGCAGGAGCGGCCGCAAGAAACAAACCTCTCAAACACTAAACGGGGAAGGAAGGGGTGAGTTATTTGGCTGGGAGCAAGGCCAAGCTCATCTAACAAAGGAAATCTCTGCCTTTATAAAGGCTTACAACTCTAGATATTACCTGTGACAGGGTCTTGGGTTTACAGCTTTAGAAATTACATGGGAAAGGGTCTTGGGTTTACAATTCTAGAATTTACATGTGAAAGGGTCTTGGGCCAAGGAGTAGGTGTGGGGTACAGTGACTTAGGTGGGGATTTGATCTTGTTTAAGTAAAAACAATGCCTTCCGGAAAGATGCTTCCATACCATGCCTTCCATCTACAGGAGGGCGATTAAGGTGGCACCCCGTCTGCCAGCCTTGACTTCTTCTATTGAAATGCAATGCGGAAGTCAAGGGGGCATGGTCTTAGATGCTTAAAGGTGATTAAGGATCTCCTCCCTCAAAGTGATCCACCCACCTCAGCCTCCCAAAATGCTAAGATTATAGGCACGAGCCACCACATGTGGCCTATTCTTAAGTTTCATCTCACATGCTCTCCTGAAAGAATCGGAAATAGTTTGCTGATCCACATAAGTACAAAGACACAACAAAACAGTACACATGGCAGGGGGCACACATTTTACCTAAAGTCTATGTACTTGCAGCCCCCAGACTAAGGCGACTTGGAGCCCCTTTGTAAAAGCACTGGATTCTAAGCTTTCTTGTCTGCTAAAGCGAATTGAAAACCCCACAAAAAATATACAAATTCATCTGTATCTAGTTTTCAGCATTCATCACATTTTTGTAAATAAGTAAGTAGTATGTGTGTCACAAAACTCAAAAAGACAAAGAGCCACAATTTATCTCCCTTGTCACATATCCCCTCCCCAAAGACAACCACGGCCATTGATTTTGACCTGTCTTTCCAGAGGTGGTCTATGCTTAGAGACGTGCATAAATGACAGGTTCCTCTTCCCCACCTCTTTTCCTTTCTATTACTTGTTATGGCTGCATTTGCAGAAATCACAACCCAGTTAATCTGTAAATTTCACGCACCCTATTCTACCTTCCCTGGGACTAGATCTAGAGTCTATGGGTCTCCCACGATGTGTGGAGAGGGGTCCAGACAGATGCCCAGATTGTCATGGGTCCCTCAGGTCACTGCTGAAACATCCCTCATCTTGCCCCAATGGGACCACATGGTCTACCAGGCTCAGTGGCTTTTTCTACTTCCCCTGAGTCATGCCGTGAGGCTGCCCAAGGCTCCAACTGCCTGACCTTCCGTGAGCCTTCCCCATTCCCACCTGAGCCCCCTGCTCACCCTGGGTTCTCTAGGAAGAGTGAAAAGCAGAAGCCCTCTGGGTGGGATCCTCAGCGCCACCATCTGCCCCTTTCCTCACCTTCCCCTTCCTTCCTCAGCCCCCAAGAAACTCTTTCGAGTTTGATAGAAGGAGACTTTCTTCATCTCATATCCTCCAAACATTTTTCCTGAGTCGGAGTCCCTTGCATTCCCCTAACATTTTTATTTTATTTTGTTTTTGAGACAGGGTCTTGCTCTGTCACCCAGGCTAGAGTACAGTGGTGTGATCTCAGTTCACTGCAACCTCCAGCCTCTGGGCTCAAGTGATCCTCCCACCTGCACCCCTGGAGTAGCTGGAACTACAGGCATGAGCCACAATGCCTGGCTTATTTTTGTATTTTTTGGTAGATGGGGTTTCACCATATTGGCCAGGCTGGTCTAAAACTCCTGGATTCAAACAATCCGCCCACCTTGGCCTCCCAAAGTGTTGGGATTATAGGCGGGAGCCGCTACACCAGGCCTCCCTCCCCCCAACATTCTTAAATGAAAACCAAAGCCAGGGAAGCCTTGTGGTTCTTTTCTGCCTTGTCACATTCCTCTAAGCAGGAGATCTACTGACTTTCTGAGAGGGGTAGGGGAACAGCGTATGTTCTCCGTTCACTCCCCGATAGCGCCCTCAGAGCCCTTCACCTTCTGGGTCCCACCAGCTCGCTGCGGCCACCCTGCTCTTTCACAGGCTCTAGTACTTGCAGGGTTCCTCCTGCCACGGGGCCTTTGTTCCCACCATCTGCAGGACTCTTTCCCTCTTCTCTAGGAATTAACCCTTTCCAACCCAAGTGTTACTTTCTCAGAAGCCTTTCTGGGCCTATGTGTTCCTTTAAAAAATATTACACAGTACAGCTACCCCTCCTAGTAGCCATGGTCCCAGCTGACACTATTCATGTGCTTGCCTCTCCATCCAGACTGAAGCTCCATAAACACAGACTCTCTGGCTTTGGTGTCATTATTACCTAGCTGAGTACCTGCACTCAAATAAATGCTGGGCTGAATGAAGGAATATCTAGGCACTCAATAAATAAATGCTGAATGAATGAATGTGCTCTACTGCCTCTTTTCTCCTCAGCTCTCTGTTCTTCTCTCTGTGAGCCCGTCTGATTTGGATTTTATATCTATCATCTATCAGTGAGATATGTGTTTTATCCTGGTCATTAAAATAACCTTCCACATGACATCTCTTTAAACCTCTCAGCCACTCAGGGACTTCTTGCTGAATTTTTGACTTACTATTGGATTCGTTTGTGGTTACTGTAATTAGTCACTTTCAAATCCTTTTCTTCTTTTCTTTTTAGTAAACCTTTGTTTTAAATATGAACCATGCATTTCAACCAGAAATTCTGAATACTTTTTGACCTCACATTAGCCTGCAGGCTTAGGGTCATGGGAATGAGAAACCTGCATTTCATGCAGCTTGCAGGGAAAGGAAACCAACCTTTGAGTTGAGTCTGGTAGATCTCGTAGTTAAACACAATGAATGGCCTGCTTTGTTTAATGACTGGTAGGCCTGGGACTCACACTAGAGTAATTCACTGGCTCATTCACCCAGTTGATGAGCACCTTGCCAACGTGGTATCCACTTGCCAGAAATTTCTTCAGTCCTCCAACCAGATGATCCATAAATGTCAACACTCTTCAGAAACCAACATTAAATCACTGAACTCGGATGGAGGAGACCTTTGGCTAACTTCTAAAAGTTCTGTTAGCAGGATGTTTAGAGATGGCGGCTCCACAATTTCTATAGGAGAGAGTTAGGAGCAGTAATTTGGTTGGAAGACAGGGCTTAAAGCTGCTTTGGAGTGGAAATGTCAAAATGTAACCTCATATGATGAGAAAACCAATTCATGGAGATTGTGGCTTAAGGGTGAAGAGGGTTCCCATTCCTCATTTCTTGACACCAACTGGTATTTGAGTTCTTATAGTCACTATTTACACCTGAAAACAAACTGCTGATTTTTTCTATTTTATTTTTCCCCTGGAATAATGGTAACTTTTAGTAATAGTGTTTCTACTTTAAGCCTTTGGAATTAAAACAATCTGCTTAACTCACTTTGCACAATGCCTAGTACCAAGGGAAAAAGCTACTTAATGAATACATCTTGATCATGAGAATATACAGTGCTTAATAGATGGAATGGCCATAAGGAATGCCTTCATACATTTGGAATAAAATGTCTCCCTTTTTGTGTGACTTAAGATTTAGTACTTTCAAAAATAGTTGGTTTTGCTGTTTTTTTTAACTGTTCGTATTTTATTAAGTTTAATTTCTCTCTTTCTTTCCTTCTCCTCTCCTCGCCTTTCCTCTCTCTCTTCCTTTGTCTCTTTGTCTCTGTCTCTGTCTCTGGTTGGAAAAAACATGGTTGGAAAAAACATTTAAAAGATCCTTTCCTATTTGGCGATCAACTCACTAAAACCACCTAAGCCAAAAGGTAATTTTTCAGTTTCAAATAACAGCTGGACAAAATGTAGTGAGAAGTTTCCAAGGTACGGAAGATGTCCCATTCAACAGTGAGGATTCCATTCTCTGAGACGTTTAGTAACATTTCAAGATACACTTAGATTTGCACATTCATTTTCCAAGAGGACTCACCCAAGAACTGACCTTGCAACTCAGATAAATGGCCACAAGGGGGGGCAAGAGGTACAGACAGGACCAAATTGAAGCTGCAGTAAAGTTTCCGTGAAATGTTGAAATAATACATTTTGTTTTTGCATGCCACAATTGCCTATTAGAGAACAGACCCTACACGGTCCTATTCAATTCTCTCTAAACAACCACACTGTATTCTGAAGCTTTGCATAAAGGAAAATTAATATGAACCGTAGAAATATGGCTGTTTGTGCACTTACCTTCCCTGCCAGATGGGAAACCCCTGGGGCAGGACTGTCTCTTCTCATCTCTGTGTTCCTGATGGATTGATGGCACTCTAGGAATGTAACCTATCTGCCCTAAAAGGTACATGGCAAACGCTAGTGAAATTGAGGTCTTGGTCACCAAGAGGAACCATAGTGTAGCCATCAAATCCTGACATGATCACAACTTTCCCCTCTAATTTCTCTCCTGGGTCCTTTCCTTTGAGGCCATGTCTTTCCCAATTGATTAGCCTGGTGCTCCTCCAGGCCTTGGCAGTGGGATCCCTGGCCGCCAAGAAGAGTTAAAACAATACGAACGTGGCAGTCAGAAGACCTGGGGGAGAGGCCTTCCTGGCGGGCCTTTGGTTAAGTAACTTGGGTGCAGCTCAAAGACAGAGACTGTGTTGTGCCCCTTTGGCTTTCATTGTGAAAAACCCCCCACAACCAGACACACAGAAAAAATAAATCAGCATAATAAATACAAGAAGGCCACAGACTGAGACTGGCTGAATTACTATGACTGGCAAAGTGAGGGCATTGATTAAGACAGAATAGAATCCTGTCCTTTGGGACAGGGATGTGTAGGAAGACCCTGATGAAGCTGGGGACATTGAGTCCCTAAATTCTGATGAGCTTTCTCTGCCAGTGAAAGAGACCTCCACACCATCAGCAAACGTGGCCTCTGCAAGCCCCAGCAGAAGTCCTGTCCCCATCCCCAGAGATGTGGCCTGGAGACCACATCTGATACCCAGCAGTGATATCAGCCTGTCTACATTCACAGCCTTTCTACATCCTCCAGGCCACAGGCTGATACCCAGCAGTGATATCAGCCTTTCTACATTCCTGTGAGGGGTTTCACCCTGCATGGCCGGAGGAAATGTGAATGGCCTCCCCTGAGTCAGTTGACATGCAAGACAATGCAGGTTCTCCTCAGAACCCGCCCCCATCATCCCTATTTGCTTCTAGACCTACAACCAGACTTAAGCTCCAGCAGGCCCCTGAAGGTGAGGGTCAAAGTGTGAGCTGTGAGGAGGTACACTACACTCCAAAGAACTACTTTATGTTTCCAATTTATACAGACAGAAACCCAGGGAGTGTGTACAGGGAGGGATATCAAGGGTGTGGGCTAATGGTGAAGGGAGCGTAACGTTGGATCAGATAAACTGTATTGGCGTGAACCCACCAAGAAGAGATTCTGCATGCAGTTCTGCACACAGGGAGAGGGAAAGGGCTCTAACAGTTTACTTGGTTGATTGATTGAAATGTGAGTCAAAAAGTGGCCTACCACGAGCAAACTGAAAATGCCCCATCTCCTTTGATGAAAGGTAGGGGAATGGATTCACGGGCTTAGGAAGATTGGAATGTCAAGTGGATTTCCCATTAAACACCTGCTCACCCCCACTGGGAGGAGCCAGAAGACATACCAGCCACCAGTGCTTTGAGAAATAAACTGGTGATGACAGCCCTTGGAGTGTCCCTCAAGAGGGCTGGGACTGATCGCCTCTGTAGACCAGATCCCACAGTGGGACCCCAGGCACACAATTTGAAAACCTCAAGGCAGTGACAGAGTAATTAAATCTCGGGGTGGCAGAGACCACATGGCAACACTCCACCACCAAAGGCAAGGTAGACGTGGTCATCGCAACAGACTGCGGAGACAAAGCCACAATCAGAGTAGCCTGACTCATGCACACTATCAACTTGCATACACTATGACTCATCATACACACACTATCAACTCATCACACATTATCAACTTGCACACACTATCAACTCATTATACACTATCAACTCATCACACACCCTATCAACTTGCACACACATTATCAACTCACACATACACTATCAACTCATCACACTGTTAACTTGAAGACACACTATCAACTTGCACATACTATCAACTTGCACAAACTATCAACTAGTGAACACTATCAACTCACACACACTATCGACTCATTACACTATCAGCTCATGTACACACTATCAACTAGCAAACACTATCAACTCATGCACACACTATCAGCTCGCACACAGTATCAACTCATCACACACTATCAACTCACGCCTACACTATCAACTAGTGCACACACTGTCAATTAGCCAACACTATCAACTTGCTCACAGTATCAACTCATCACACACACTGTCGACTCGTGCACACACTATCAACTCGTACACACACTAACTCATCACACACACTACTGACTAGCACACACTACCAACTTGCACACACTACCAACTCATGCACGCTATCCACTCACACACACTATGGACTTGCGCCCACTATCAACTCATGCACGCTAACACACTATAGCACTGGCTGATTGTGGTGCTCCTAGAATTAAGATAGATAGGATGCCTATTAAATTCTGATTTGATTTGTACAGCCGAAAATTTCAGGTCAAGTGAACAAAAGTCTAATTTGAATTATGAAAAGAATCATAACCCTTCAGTCAATTCCCAGATTTCAGTCAGTTTACAGACCCAGAACCTTTTGAATGAAAAGGAGGCAGAGTCCCCTCAAGAAAGGACCCTGGTATGCAGCTGAAAATGTACACTGTCAGTCTTTCTCCCAGCCATCCGCAAATGGATTGATGGCCTTTTACCAAGGGAATTACACATTGAAGAAAAAGAAAGAAATAGACCTCCCAGGGTCTACTGGACACTGAGTCTGAACTGGCATTGAACTCCAGGAGACTCAAAATGTCACTGTGGTTTTTCCACTCAGAGTAGAGGCTTATGGAAGTCAGGGCATCGGTGGAGTCTTAGCTCAGGTGTATCTCACAGTGGGGCCAGTGGTTCTTTGAACTTACCCCACGTTTATTTCTCCACTTCGGATACATCTCTGGAACAGACAGCAGCTGGCAGAATCACCACACAGTTCCCTAAACCATGGAATGAGAAATTTTTATTTATTTTTTATTTATTTTTTTGAGATGAAGTTTCACTCTTGTTGCCCAGGCTGGAGTGCAGTGGCACTATCTCAGCTCACTGCAACTTCTGCCTCCTGATTTCAAGTGATTCTCCTGTCTCAGCCTCCCAAGTAGTTGGGACTACAGGCATGCACCACCACACTCAGCTAAGTTTTGTATTTTTAGTAGAGATGGGGTTTAACCATGTTGGCCGGGCTGGTCTTGAACTCTTGACCTCAGGTGATTCACCTGCCTCAACCTCTGAAAGTGTTGAGATTACAGGGGTGAGCCAATGCGCCCGGCCAGATGAGGGCTTTTATGGTAATAAAAGCCAAATGGAAGCCATTAGAACTGTCCCTACATAGGAAAATGGTAAACCAAAAGCAGTACTACAATCCTGGAGGAATAGCAGAGATTACTGCCACCTTCAATGACCTGAAAGATGCAAAGGTAGTGATTTCCACCACGTCCCCGTTTAACTGCTCGAATTGGCCTGTGTAGAAGACAGATGGATCTGATAGGTTAACATAAGCGTAACCAATGGCAGTTTCAATTGCAGCTGCTGTACCAGATGTGGTTTTATGGCTTGAGCAAATCAACATATCCCTGATACATGGTATGCAGCTACTGATTTGGAAAATGCCTTTTCTTCCATCCCTGTTCATAAGGCCCACCAGTATCGGTTTGCTTTCAGCTGGCAAGGCCAGCAATGCACCTTTACGCTCCTACTTTCGGGGCATATCAACCCTCCAGCCCTGTGTTATCACTTAGTTCACAGGAATCTTGATGACCTTTCGCTTCAACAAGATATCACGCTGATTCATTACATGTTATGCTGATTGAATCTAGTGAGTAAGAAGTAGCAACTACTCTAGACTTCCTGGTAATACATTTGCATGTCAGAGGGTAGGAAATAAATCTGACTAAAATCTGGAGGCTTTCTTTATCAATGAAATTGCTAGGGGTGCAGTGGTATGAGACATATCCCTTCTAAGGTGAAAGGTAAAGTTGTTGTATCTGGCCCCTCTTACAACCAAGGAAAAGGCACAATGTCTAGCAGGCAAATTTGGATTTTTAGAGCCACGATATTCCACATTTGGGTGTGTTACTCCAACCCATTAACAAATGACCCTAAAAGCTGCGGGTTTTAAGTGAGACCCAGAACAAGAGAAGGCCCTGTCACAGGTCCAGGCTGCCATGCAAGGTGTTCTGCCACTTGTGCCTTATAATCCAGCAGATAAAATGATGCTCGAAGTGTCAATGGCACACTGGGATGTTGTTTGGAGTCCTTGGCAGGCTCCTATGAATGAATCATGTAGAAGCCTTTAGGATTTGGGAGCAAAGCCCTGCCCTCCATGGATACCTACCCTCCTTTTGAGAAACAGCTCTTAGCCTGCTACTGGGCCTTAGTAAAAACTGAACACTTGACCATGAGCCACCAAGTTACCATGGAATGTAGGCCCTCCACCATGAACTGGATGATATTGGACCCAACAAGCCATAAAGTCAGGCGTGTACAGCAGCCCTCCATCATCAAATAGAAGAAGTATATACGTGACAGGGCATGAGCAGCCCCTACAGACACAAGTCAGTCTGTCATAGAGAAGAGACTTGAACCTGGTTTACAGATGGTTTTGAGCAATATGCAGGCACCACCTGAAAGTGGGCAACAATCACAGCAATGACAGTCCCTTTCTGGACCATTGCAGAAGGACAATAGTGAGAGAAATCTTCCCCACGGGCAGAACTCTGGGTAGTGCCTATGGTAGGAGAAATAGCCAGACATGTGATTATATACCGATTCATGGGCTGTAGCCAATGGTTTGGCTGGATGTTCAGGGATTTAGAAGGTACATGATTGGAAAATCGGTAACCAAGACATCTGGTTGTGGGCAGACCTCTCTGAATGAACAAAAAATGTGAAGGCACTTGTGTCTCATGTAGATGCTCACCAAATCACCAAAGGGTGACCAAGGACTTTAAATCAGGTGGATAAGATGGCCCATTCTGTGAATACCAGTCGGCCTCATTCGCCAGCCACTCCATCATCACCCAATGGGCTCTCGAACAAAGGGACCATGGTGGCAAGGATGGAGGTTGTGCATGGGCTCAGCAACATGGACTTCCACTCACCAGGGCTAACCTGGCTCTGCTAACCTCTGAGTGCCTGATCTGCCAGCAGTGGAGACCAACATCAAGCCCCTAGGATGGCATCATTCCCTACGGCTGACCAGCCAGCTGCCTAGTGGCAGGTTGGTTACACTGGACCATTTTCATCATGGAAGGGGCAGATGAAATTGACATTTACTCTAGATATGGATTTTCCTTCCCTGCACAGAATGCTTCTGCCAAAACTACCGTCCATGAATTTTCAGAATGCTTTATCCACGGCCATGGTATTCCACACAATATTTCTTCTATTTAAGGAACTCACCACACATGAATAGAGACATAACAAAGGGCCCATGTTCAAAGAATTCACTGTCTGCCCATCCTGAAGCAGCTGGCTTAGTAGAACATTGGAATAGATTTTTATAGACTCAGCTACTAGGAGTTGTTTTGAGCTATTCTGTTTCAGGGGGCTGACTGGCTAAAAAATAATAATAATTTTTTTAAAGACTCAGTTACAGTACCAGGTAGGTGGAAATATCTTGCAGAGCCTGGGCATGGTTCTCCAGATGGCTGTATATTCACTGAATCAGCAACTAATATATGGTTCTATTTCTCCCATAGCCAGGATTCACAAGTCCGGGAATGAAGGGGTGGAAATGATGGTGGCACCACTGACCATTAACACTAGTGACCCACCAGCAAAGAGTTTTGCTTCTTGTTCCCGAGGCTTTATGCTCTCTGCTTGCCTGGAGGTCTTCATTCCAGAGGGAAAAGTGCTTCCACCAGCAAACACAAGTTCATTGAACTGGAAATTATGACTGCCATTCAGCCACTTTGGACTCCTCGTGCCTCTGGGTCAGCAGGCTGAGAGGAGTCATGATGCTGGCTGGCGTGATTGATCTGGACTGCCAAGAGGAAATTGGACTGCTACTTCAACATGGACATAAGAAAGAGTATGTGTAGAATGCAAGAGATCCCTTAGTGTGTCTCTTAGTGTTACCATGACCTGTGATTAAGGCCAATGGAAGAAACTACAGCAACCCAATCAGAGCAGGACTATAAATGGCCTAGATCCTTCATGAATGAATATTTGGGTCACTCCACCAGGTGAATAATCATTACCAGTTGAAGTGTTTGCTGAAGGCTTAGGGATACAAAATGGGCAGTAAAAGAAAGTAGTTATAAACAGCAGCTTACAGAAAGAAGGACTGTCATTTTCACGAATAGTCCTCCTTATTTTGTTATCAATATGCTTGTATGTGTGTATATATTATATATATACCTATATGAAGTATATATAATATATATGCCTATATGAAGTATATATAATATATATACTTATATTTATTTTCTTTTTTTTTTTTCAGACTGAGTTTCTGTCGTTACCCAGGCTGGAGTGCAATGGCACGATCTCAGCTCACCACAACCTCCGTCTCCTGGGTTCAAGCAATTCTCCTGCCTCAGCCTCCCGCGTAGCTGGGACTACAGGCATGCACCGCCATGCCCAGCTAATTTTTGTATTTTTAGTAGAGACGGGGTTTCACCATGTTGACCAGGATGGTCTTGATCTCTTGACCTTGTGATCCACCCATCTCAGCCTCCCAAAGTGCTGGGATTTTAGGCATGAGCCACCACACCTGGCCTTATTTTCTTTCATCTTACTCCCTTATCATGTAACATAAGATATATTGACTTTTCATCAGTATTTAAGTATTGTTGATTTTACATCATATTACTGAGGTTACGGGATATCCAAAGAGTAAAGTTTACCCAAGAACTTGACCTCCTCTTCCAGGGAAGGGATCAGTGAGTTTCAGTTGTAGGCAGGGTAGTTGTATCATTGTAGGATAAATTATGACCTTGTTATTGTCTTTATTTGGAGATTAATTACATTTTAAGGAACATACGGGTACTAGGTTGAAAGAGGTGGATCTGTACTGGTTAATTTTATTTGTCAACTTGATTGTGCTAAGGAATGTTCAGAACACTGGCAAAGCTTTGTTTCTGGGTGTGTCTGTGAGAACCGTTTCAAAGCAGATGAGCATTTCAATCAGTGAACTGAGTGAAGAAGCTCCGCCCTCACCAATGTCCAATTCATTGAGGGTCTGAACAGAACAAAAAAGCTGAAGGAAGGCACATTTTCACTCTCTCCCCTTGAGCTGGGATGTCAGTGTCCTCCTGCCTTCTTCCTAACTGAAGCCTTTGGGCTCAGTCTGAGTTACTCCATTGACCTCCCTGGGTCTCTCAGATTGTATGTCATGGCAACTCTTAGCCTCCATGATTGTATGAGCCAATTCTTATATAAGCCTCATCTTATTGTTTTTGTTTGGAAAACCCTGACAAATATTTCTGTTATGAGTCTACAGCTCTCTTGGTCTCCCCCTGAGTCTCCACCACTATCTAACAGAGAGAAGAAATTGTTAGCATTCCAGTTCAGTTCAAGCGTGATCTGATCCAGTAACAAAGAACCTTGCTATTCAGTGTGACCTGAGCCCAGTGCACCAGCCTCAGCTGAGCGCTGGCCAGTCCCAGGCCCCACTGCAGACATACTGAATCCAAATCTGCATTTTGTAAGATCTCCAGGTGGCCTTCACGCGCATGGAAATTCGAGAGGCACCGAGACAGGCCCTCCGAGGCAGGGTACAGTCTCTGATAAAAATGCTGGGTCTCTCAGGCAGGCTCCTTCTTCCCTGCCTCTTCCTTTTGCCTTGGGCCACTCTGGCCAGTGGGCCTTCAGGACTGAAGACTCTCACTGACTCAGTGCGGTAGACCCACAAGAGGCCTGGCAAAACTCCCACTTAGCCTAGTTTGTGGTCCCTTGGCACTGGCTTTATGCTGCTCAGAAATAGAGCCCTTCTCTGGCAGCGCCCACAGCCTGAGTCTCAGCTACTTTAGGGCCCTGCTCAGGCCATGTCAGGACCTCAGGCATCCTGGTAAGTGATTCCTGAGAGCCTGCATCTGACGACTGGGGCTCCCACTGACTTATCTGTGACATCCCTTAGCCTGGTGTGGCAGTGGCTTGTCTATTAGCCTCTCCGGGCCCCCAAATAAGTCAGAGGGCAGGATCAACTACTTTTAAGTAGCCCTTAACTTATCCGAAATATTTTCTCCATGGCCAAAGCCCAGAGAGGGAAAGTCAGCAGGCACACAGCAGAAAGCTTCTCCTTGCTTTCCTGCTGTCCATTCCAAACCATCTGCATTAATCTACTCTCGAGCTGTTAATGAAGACTTGGTAATCTGCAAAGGAAAGAAGTTGAGTGGACTCACAGTTCTACATGGCTGGGGAGGCCTCACAATCATGGCAGAAGGCGAATGAGGAGCAAAGTCACATCTTGCACAGCAGCAAGCAAGAGAGAGAGAGCTTGGGCAGGGAAACTCCTCTTTAAAAAACCATCTGATTGGGCTGGCTGTGGCGGCTCATGCCTGTAATCCCAGCACTGTGGGAGGCTGAGGCAGACAGATTACAAGGTCAAGAGATCTTGGCCAACATAGTGAAACCCAGTCTCTACTAAAAATACAAAAATTAGCCAGGCATGGTGGTGCACACCTGTAGTCCCAGCTACTTGGGAGGCTGAGGCAAGAGAATCACTTGAACCAGGGAGGCAGAGTTTGCAGTGAGCCGAGATCATGCTACGGTACTCCAGCCTGGAGACAGTCTCTGTCTCAAAAAAAGAAAGAAACATCAGATCTTATGAGGCTTATTCACCATCAGGAGAAAAGCACAGGAAAGAACCATCCCCATGATTTAACTACCTCCCACCTGGGTCCCTCCCATGACCTGTGGGAATTATGGGAGCTACAATTTGAGATTCGGGGAAGCCAAATCATATCATCCTCCCAGCCTGGCAGGTGGATGCTCAGGAAGATGAGGGCCAAGCTCAGGTGAGGAAGCACAAGAGATGAGCACATTTACTGTGGCGTTCCTCACACCACTGCATCCAGCACAGAGCCCCACACAGAGTAGATGCACACTGCCCACGGTGGAAGAGGCCCTTCACTTCTCTTGGCTCTGATTTTCCTACATTTGAAACATTTAACAGCAATAAATGTTAAATGTTTACTTATTGCTGTTAAATAATAAACAAACCTGTACCACATGGGCATGATGGGATCAACTGAGATAATGAACGTGGAAGTATTCTGGCTGTAAACCGCCAGGCAAGTGCGGTTTCTCTGTTCTTCTGGTTTGGAAGGCAGTTTCGTGTTTACTACCTCAGCTGGTGTTTACGACACTCTTTTGAGTCGGGTAGAACAAGCACACTTGTTCTCATTGTTCATGATAGTCATGTTCTAGAAAGCCACTGCGAACACTGAATGAGCACATATCGAACCCCTTGCTTCAAGGTTAGGTTCCTGGGAGCCTCTGGTCACAATATTTTTGTGAACTGATCAATATATAACCTTGTTTCATGTGTGTTTCTGTTTAAACATATTTTATTTAATATACAGTTTCTGGGAGTCTCTGGTCGCAATATTTTTGTGAACTGATCAATATATAACCTTGTTTCATGTGTGTTTCTGTTTATACATATTTTATTTAATATACAGTTTCTGGGAGTCTCTGGTCACAATATTTTTGTGAACTGATCAATATATAACCTTGTTTCATGTATGTTTCTGTTTAAACCTTTAATATACAGTTTTGATTCATTAGCATTAAACCACAGCCAGCAGAGCTGTAAATCACAACTGGATAAAGTTAGGACGTGTGTTTTCTCCATAAGGCACATACTGGCCTTCCTGAGCCAAGGAACACCTGGCATCTTAGTGCTATGCTTGGAGACTGTTTTTGTTTGTTTGTTTGAGACAGAGTCTCGCTCTGTCGCCCAACCTGGAGTACAATGGCACGATCTCAGTTCACTGCAACCTCCGCCTCCTGGGTTCAAGTGATTCTCCTGCCTCAGCCTCCCAAGTAGCTGGGATTACAGGCATGCACCACCACACCCAGCTAATTTTTGCATTTTTAGTAGAGATGGGGTTTCACCATGTTGGCTAGCCTGGTCTCGAACTCCTGACCTCAGGTGGTCTGACCACCAAGGCTTCCCAAAGTGCTAGGATTACAGCTGTGAGCCGCCACACCCAGCCAGAGGCTCTTTTAAACAGCAAAATCATCAGAAAAAAAAATTCAAAATTTGTGGCACTAAGTGAATACTGTGAAAAATCCCCTTTTTACACTACGAGAGCAGCAAGGAGGCAGAACGTCGGCCCAGGCCTCAGGGTGCTCTTTTGTTTCACTGCTCTGCAAATGACCTGGAAAGCATCCTTAGTGTTGATCTGGGGGTTACAAATAAACGTTAGCAAGCAGATGAGTTCATAAATATGGAATCCATGAATAATTAGGACCCGTTACCCATATTTCACAGTCATTACAGCTAAAATCTTACGTAACCTGCCCAAGGTCATGTTTATGTGAGTGGCTAGACAAGGGCTTGAGTCACACCTTTTGGTCCAGCTGCTGGTTTCTCCAGCAACACGTTCCTCCTCTTCTTTCAGCTGCCAGAGCCCACTCACGGGCCAGCTGCATAATGCGGGAGTTACCTGAGTAAAGAAATCCAAGCTCCTGATTCAGGAAAGGAATTTCTGGGTCATCTGAATCCAGTATGTGGAAGGTTCAGATTAGCCAGAGGAAGCCTCAGACAACTTCTTGTTTCCTCTGAGACTTCCACCAAAAAACCCAGGCCGAATAGGATCTATGCAAAGAAATGCAGTCACCTACGCATGTGCCGGCTCCGTCTGAATCCTCTTCATTCCAATTCCTGGTAGAGCAACAGAGAAATGTCCAAAAAGCTGTAGTGAGGAAAACAGACCCATAGCAAAATGGGTAAGCTTTGCACAGTGACAGTATCAGAGCCAATGAGGTTTATCTGAGGTGCGATTATTGCTAATTGAAAACTTTTCCCAATACCCTGCCTTGACGACTTGAAATATAGAAGCATTGGCAATTGTTGACAGTCTCTATGGAGATTGAACTTTGTTGGAATCAAAATGGAAAAAAAGAGAAAAATGGATAAAAGTTTTTTAAAACAGAAAGGGGAATAAAAATCAGCCCTAAGAGTGGGGTCTCCCCCAGATCTCAGATCCTGTGAATTTTCACTCCAGTATTTTCTTTCTGCCATTACCTTTTTTAGAGACGATCTCACTCTGTTGCCCAAGCTGGAGAACAGTGTTGTGCTCATAGCTCACTGAAGCTTTGAACTCTTAAACTCAGAGGTCCTCCTGCCTCAGCCTCCGGAATAGTCAGGACTATAGGCACGTGCTACCTTGCCCACCTAAGTTTGAATTTTTTTTTTTTTTTTTACAGAACATGGTCTCATTAAGTTGTCCCGTCTGGTCTTGCATTCCTGGCCTCAAGCAATCCTCCCACTGCAGCTTCCCAAAGTGCTGGAATTACAGGCGTGAGTCACTGCACCAGGTCCCTAGTCACACTTTAAATTGGGAACAAGTAATTATATGGCCAGTGACTTTAACTGCCATTAAACCATGGCTGTTCTTGGTTCCTGCCCCAAATTCCAGATGTATTTAGGCAGGGTCTGCTCAACGCGGAAGTCCTGTTTTTATCCCCAAACCTGCTCTTTCTGTAGTTTTCACCATCCCAGAAAAATAGTTTCTTTCTCCCTCTTTCAGCTTTCTTAAAATCACATCTGCTAACCCAGTTTTCACCCCCTCCCCTGCACCCGCCTTGGTCCAAGCCAGCATCTTCAGGCACTGGCCTCCTAACTCTTCTCCGTTCTATTATTGCCCCTCCTGCTCTATTCTCAGGACACCAGCCAGTGGGATTCTTTTCAACATTATTTAGATGAGGACACTCTCAAAACAGTTGGCTGGCTTTCCATCTTCCCCAGAGGAAAGGCCAAAATTCTGCAAGTCCCTGTACTATTTGATCTCTAACTCACCTCCGGAACTTCACTCTCTCCTCCGTCCTCACTCCCTCTGCTCCAGCCACTTGGGCCTCCTTGGCTTTTTCTTGAAAAGGTCAGACCTCCCCCTACTGCAGGGCCTTTGCGCTTGCTGTCTCCTATGACTGTTTATATCTCTCTGCCCAGCTATCTGCAGGCTCATCCCGTTCCCTCCTTCAAGTCCCTGCCTGGATGGCACCTGTTCACTATTTAAATCTTCCCTGCCCAGGGGTTCTGCTTCTGCCTGGTTATTGGCATCCCCGGTCTTAGGTAAGATCACCCAGCTGGATCATCTCCAAAGCCCGGCTGCTCCTCCGTGGTCTCCTGGCAGCAGCTTCTGCAGATGCAGAACCCAACTGCATGACCCAAGAGGAATGCACTCACCTCCACAGTCAACCTTGAATGAATGAGTGAGCGACAGCCAGAGCAGATGGATTTCCAAAGTCCAGTGGACTCAGGAGGAAGGGCGGGAGTGAAACCCTTCCAGGTGGTTTACCTTTTTCTCAGCTTCCCTTTTGCTTGTAACACTCATCACCATTTGACAGTGCATATTTATTGTCAGTGTCTCTCACCAGGATGGAAACTCTCTGAGAGCAGGGAATGCTTTTCACTTTGTTGGCCTTTTTCATTCCTAGCACCTGGGAGGGTTTCAGGTCCCTTGGAAACTGAAGGAGCAAATGGGGAAAGGTAACTACATGTTTGAGATTGGAAGGAGTTACAGACCACCACCACTCACATGGCTCTTCGCCCTGTCTTCCTGCTGAGCTGCCAGTGTGCCCTCACCCAGATGCCTCCAATCTGCAGCAGGCAGCAGGAAGGAAAGAGAAGTTGGGGCTGTGGCTTTGCATTCCCCTGGACTCTTACATTAGCAATGAGGATGCCTGGGAACAGAGGCTGGGAAGGTAAGGGTGTTTCCAATTTTGCAACCTCAAAGAGAAGCTGATGCGTGAAACAAGGTGAATTCTCCTGGGAACACCTGAGGTTGGCCATCACCCGGCTGTGCTCCCAGTGCAGGAAATAGGCCCTCAGCAGCCATGCGGCCCCGAGGGAGAGTGGGCCCACAGTAGGGGACTGGGGTGTCTGATGGGTCAGGGGAGGCCTCCAGGCCTGCCCATGCCTCTTTTCTCCCCAAGCTCCCTTCTCATTCTGCCCCACTCCTCCACCAGCTGCCAGGCCTGTCCTCAGTCTCTCTCTGGCCTCTTTTGTTTTGTTCTCTCAGTTATATGGTGTGCATCGCTTTACAACAGGAACACTACTCACATGCTGCTAAGAACACAAGGAGTAGCTTTGTTCGGCCTTTATACTCAGAGGGTCCCAAGATGCAGAGAAGATCCAACTACTCTTTCTTTTAAATTTCAATCGTTTTGGGGGTACAGGTGGTTTTTGGTTACTGGATAAGTTCTTCAGTGGTGATTTCTGAGATTTCAGAGCACGTCACCTGAGCAGTAAGCACTGTACTCAATTTGTAGTCTTCTGTCTCTCACTTTCCTCCCACCCTTCCTCCCGAGTAGACTGGACTTTGGAAATCCATCTGCTCTGGCTGTCACTCACTCATTCATTCAAGGTTGACTTGGAGGTGAGTGCATTCCTCTTGGGTCACGCAGTTGGGTTCTGCATCTGCAGAAGCTGCTACCAGGAGACCACGGGGGAGCAGCTGGGCTTTGGAGATGATCCAGCTGGGTGATCTTACCCAGGATGGGGGATGCCAATAACCAGGCAGAAGCAGAACCCCTGGGCGGGAAAGGCTCATCTGGCTGTGGAGATGCTTTGGTCACGGAAGCCTGGGGGATTGTCTACTCCATTGCACTGTGAATTTTGTACTTTTTAGACTTTGAGATGATCAGAGAAGTATTACATGTGGTCTTCCCATTTCTTTGACTTTTTTTTTTCTGAGACGGAGTCTGTCTCTGTCCCCAATCTGGAATGCAGTGGTGCAATCTGGGCTCGCTGCAACCTCTGCCCCCCCAGGTTCAAATGATTCTCCTTCCTCAGCCTCCTGAATATCTGGGATTACAGGCATGCACCACCACACCCAGCTAATTTTTGTATTTTTAGTAGAGACAGATTTCACCATGTTGGCCAGGCTGGTCTGGAACTCCTGACCCCCAGTGATTCATCTGCCTCGGTCTCCCAAAGTGCTGGGATTAAGGCGTGAGCCACCATGCCCAGCCCTGGCCTTAGCATTTCTTTGTCTCTATTTTAGGTTTTTTTCACATTTGAGGTTAACAAGTCATAGAATAACCAGCATAGCTGACATTTCCAAAGAGATCTACTGTGCCAGATTCTGGGCTATGTGCTGCACACATGTAGTCAAAATCACCTGTGAGGCAGGCACTCGAATTGCCCCCACTTAGCAGGCGAAGAAACTGATTGTCAAAACAGTCAAGAAACAGGGCCAGGGGCACGTGGGGCAGATGCAGCCCCCGAAGTCCCTGCCCTGTTGTCTTCGGACTCTCATTTCTTCCTGGGCATGAGGTGTCTTCTAATCCTCCTGAGACACTTCAAGGAAGATCAACATGCACTCCAGCCCTGAGCAGCCCTGGGTCTATCTGCAACACACAATGACCTGAAAGAAGAGAGCAAGGCAGGTTCAGCCCCAGAGCCCACCTGCTTCCAGTAACGAGACTTTTATCTTCAGCAGAACCACCGAGTGAGGCTCCAGCAATAGAAATGTATGGGAGGAACTTAAGCTCTTTATCAATAGTTTTCTTTCAGAATAAAGGGAGAACAAATAGGTTCTATTTTGCAAATTTTAAAATTCCAATTAAGAAAACATTTTTAAGTAGAGAGAAACATCAGCAAAGTTTTTTTTGTTTTTTTGTTTTTTTTGAGACAGAGTCTCACTCTGTCATCAAGCTGGAGTGCAATGGTGTGATCTCAGCTCACTGCAACCTCCACCTCCCTGATTCAAGCGATTCTCCTGCCTCTGCCTCCTGAGTGGCTGGGACTACAGGTGCGTGCCACCATGCCCAGCTAATTTTTGTTTTTTCAGTAGAGATGGGGTTTCACCATGTTGACCAGGATGGTCTTGATTTATTGACCTTGTAATCCACCCACCTCAGCCTCCCAAAGTATTGGGATTACAGGTGTGAGCCACCACGCCTGGCCCAAAGTATATTTTAATAAACCTAAGGATAACCCTGGCATTAGAAAGAGAACCTCCCTCCTCAGGTGGAACTCACTCATGGGGAGAGGACGGCAAACGTGAAGACCATAACTGGGGGCTTCTGCCAGAGTCTCCTCTGACCACTGTTGGCTGTGCCCAGGCCATGCCAAGGGCCTGCCTGAATTTCCTTGCCTTGTGAATACATCTGGATTTTAGTCAAGGAGACAGCTAAGCCTAGCCCAGAGTTGTGCCAATGAGTGGGTGTTTAATGAAATAATGGATTAACACTGAAGTCCAGATTGCTCGAGGAAATGTGGAACCAATGAGCAAAGCCTGTCCCTGCTTCCAGGTTCCAAGAGGGTGAGGCTGGAGACAGACCTGTGAATGGCCGTGAGTGGAGGAATCCTTGGGTAGAAATGGGAAGGCCAGTGCCTTCTACCTCTCAGTCTTGTCCCGGGTAGCTCCTACAAAGCAGGGTGTCCACCCACAGGGCATGGAACCAAGGACCCTTCACAGAATAGCCTGTGTTTCCAATGGCCTGTGTCACCTCAGCAGACTCCCTTGGTTCAAAGTATAAAAAGAAAGCTCCCCTGTTCTGACCACAAAGGCCCCGTTGCCATCAGGGCTACAGGGCTAACTTCAAAAGCTTCTTTGGGCTTCACAGGAAAACGAGAGTTTCTGGGATAGCTACATGTAAAGAAAAATTAGCCTTCATATTTTAAAATGATAGGAATGCATCCTAAGGTCTTGCGATGGAGAGAACAGCTTTAAAAGGACCTAAAAAATACAGGATGTCATGTCATTGGCCAGATGGCATGAAATCTTCAGTGTCCTTGATTAATAAGGGGCTCTCTGCAGCCATGCATTCAGACACAATCTAAACAATGTCATCAGTCATGACATCCCCCTTCATGGGAGGGGCTGAGAAAGTCGGGGCAAATACAGGCAGCACAAGCTATTGGGTAGGTGCACACTTTTACCATCTGTGCAACATCATATTATTTGGGACATTTAGTATACACATAGAGAGAAATGGGTTTGAATCCCTCTTAAGGATACAAAACACAGAAAAAGAAAGAGAACTATTGACTGGGCACGGTGGCTCATGCCTGTAATCCCAGCACTTTGGGGGTCCAAGGCAGTTGGATCATGAGATCAGGAGATGGAGACCATTCTGGCCAACATGCTGAAACCCTGTCTCTACTAAAAGTACAAAAATTAGCTGAGCGTGGTGGCGCACACCTGTAGTCCTAGTTACTAGGGAGGCTGAGGCAGTATAGAATTGCTTGAACCTGGGAGGTGGAGGTTGCAGTGAGCTGAGATTGCACCACTGCACTCTAGCCTGCAATAGTGTGAGACTCCATCAGAAAGAGAGAGAGAGAGAGAGAGAGAGAGAGAGAGAGAGAGAGAGAGAGAGAGAGAGAGAGAGAGAGAAAGAGAGAGAGAGAAAGAATAAACTATCTTAACATTTACCCAAAAAAGCGATTTTTCTTTCGGCAACTCCCCATGAGCCATAATTATTTCAAGATAAAAAGTTTAAAATTTTAAAAAATATCATTCTGTCTCAATATGGAGGATGGATGAGGCTTTTGCAGCAGTTGAGGAAAGAGATGGCTTGTAACAGAAGTTTTACAGAGGGAGATGGATTTGAAACACATTTCAAAAATAGAACCGGACCTCCTGACAGATTAGATGTTGATGGGGAGGGGGAGGAGGAGGAATCAAGTCTAACTCAAGGTGATAGCTTAGGCAGTTGGATCAAGATTGGTGATATATTTTTTGTTTCTGAAAAAAAAAAAAATCATTGGGAAAAAAGATTCCAATTGGCTGTCACTGCAAAATAACAAACCTGAATAAATATCTTAGAAACAATGTATCATTAGTAACATTTGAAACAAACAAACAAAAAAAGTCCAGGAATTGAACTGAAGTTGGAAAATCTGGGTTTTATTTGTTTTTGTTTTGTTTTTTAGCATCAAAATGTGAGATGAGAAAATCTGGGCTCTAATCAAGGTTTTACTACAAATTGTGTGACCCTGTTAGACTCACTCAATTCCCACAGCGCCTCGGTTTCCTCATCTGCAAAAAATGAACTAAATTGAAGAGCTCTGAAATCCTGGGAAACATGTGCCATTAATGCTGAAGCTGTTTGACTCCTTTTTTACCTCCCGACTGACTTTAGTCACGGTGAGTAGCACAATGGCTTGCATTTTCTCTGGACACTAATTCTCAGAACATAAGTTGCTTTTAATTTTGTATCTGTGCCATCTTTGCACTCCAGGAACAGCCCCCATGTGGCTCCCAGTCCTAGAAAATCAGCACTTTTGCAAAGCATCCCAACCAATGCCCAGGCAGTAATAAAATACACCATGGCCCCAGGCTGCATTTCATCTTTCGTAAGCCTTCCAAGCTCCACATGCTCTGTGCCAGGATCAGCTGAGTGGACACGGGAAATCCACTGCTGACCAGGCTTAAACCATATCTGGACTTGGGCTCAGCTGATGAATACTGTGAGTTCTTTTTAGTGTGTAGCCTGGCCCCCTGCCTAGACACACAGCTACATTCAGCCACCTCTGCTGCTGTAACTAGACCACGTACCTCACTTCCTGTCCTCAACTATAGGCAGGGTCGTTTAGACTGAAGGCTATATTCTGAGTGTAACTTGATTGACACACTACATTTCTTAACAGCAGATTTTGTCTATCCATGTAACTATCGCTTATGAAGTGCAAGGAAGGCTCTGTTTTGAGAAGACATGGCCTCCAGAAAGACAGTAGCAAGGACTTCACATGCATAGAAAGGTCTTAAAGAAATCAAAAGTTGGGCCGGGCGTGGTGGCTCAAGCCTGTAATCCCAGCACTTTGGGAGGCCGAGGCGGGAGGATCACGAGGTCAAGAGATCGAGACCATCCTGGTCGACATGGTGAAACCCCGTCTCTACTAAAAATACAAAAAAAAAAAAAAAATTAGCTGGGCATGGTGGCGCGTGCCTGTAATCCCAGCTACTCAGAAGGCTAAGGCAGAGGTTGTGGTGAGCCGAGATCGCACCATTGCACTCCAGCCTGAGTTTCGTTTTCCAAGAGCGAAACTCCATCTCAAAAAATAAATAAAATAAATAAATAAAAACTCCATTCAAGTTCCAAATAGGCCCATTCAATCGCTCCCTTTACTCAACAGATATTTGGTGATGTCTTCACTGGACCTACAATGTGACAAGCATGTGCCAGGTGGACAGGGAGCAATGGCCACTTGCAGGGGTCTTGCTAATGTCACTTGTCCTAGAGACGGACACCCAGAAACTCAGTCCTGGGAGCCCTTTCCTCAATGAGGGCAGCAAATCACTTTTCAGGTCATACGTAATCAGATTTTGCAGGCAGTGGTCTCTGGATGGCAATAACAGTCAAAGCACAACCAACCTGTGGAAGAGGTGTTGCTCTTCTTCTAGTGAGTAGTGTGAAAGGAAAGTCAATCTCAGGACCCCAAAATCACTAAGCCAAAGGGAAAAATCAAGCTGGGAACTGCATCAGGCAAACCTCCCTGCCATTTTATTCCTACCTAAGATAGCTACAAAAATTTTTTTTTCTTAAGCTACATACGTCCCTTACCACTTGCCTGCCAGGAAATTCCTTATGGGCCCCAAGATCTTTATCCTAAAATTATTCTGTTGAATTTCACCCTGACAATGTAAATTGATAGCTTATCTTCACAGGTGCAGACCTCAAGACAGAACTCAAAGCCATCCCTCTGTTCACCTGAGGTAAATGCATATCTGATTACTTTCTCTGATGCAAAAATGCAAATTTGCAGAGCTAGATGAAGGCATAAGTGACTTTTCCTCTAATTCCCTCTCACCTGTAAATTGTATATTTGGTGAAAGGACGATCATAGACTCAAAAGAATGCAATCATTTGTCTCTTATCTACCCATATCTTTAAAAAAGGCCTTCCTCTTTCCCCAATATCCACACTTTCCCCTTTAAATATTGAAGCCTTCAAAATCATCTTTGAAGAAGGCACAGACCTCCCTCCCGGGGACGTGTTCTTAACCTTGGCAAAATAAACCTTCTAAATTGATTGAGACCTATCTCGGGTACTTTTTGGTTCACAGTAGGAAATCAGAATATTTGAAAAGAACTAGACCTGAATTGTCATAGTCCAAACAGTCCTACAGAAAAGTTCCCACTCATTTATCTCCAGTGTTTTGTTTGTTTGTTTTGAGATAGTCTCACTCTGTTGCCCAGGCTGGAGTGCAGTGGCACCATTCCAGCTCACTGAAACCTCTGCCTCCTGGGTCCAAGTGATTCTCATGTCTCAGCCTCCAGAATAGCTAGGACTACATGCATGTCCCACCACACCTGGCTAATTTTTGAATTTTTAGTAGTGATGGGGTTTCGCCATGTTGGCCAGGCTGGTCTCAAACTCCTGACCTCAAGTGCCTCCAGTGTTTTTAAGCTATTTTCTATATTAAATGCTTTCTTTGGTCATGTGCTGTCTGAAAATCCTTATGCTTGAGTAATTCAGTCCACATAAGAATCCTATGAAATAGGCAACATTACTGTCCCCAAGAAAAAACTGAGGCACAGAGAATTGAAGTAACTTACCCACAGCTAGGAGGTAGTCGAATGGGCATCTGGCTGCAGTGACTGTGTGTCTAACCATTAGGGTGTTCTGCCACTAGGCCACAGAGCCCTGTGAGCTGTGGAGGTGAGCCCAACAATTGGCCCCCCAACCTCTAACTCTAGCTCATGTGGTTTCCTAAGCCTAGAGGTAGATGGAAGGAAAAGTGGAGGGCCAGCTCAGTTGCGCTCTGGAGCTGAGACGCAGAAATGGTATTCCACTGGGGAGGCCACCAGGAGTGTCACATCCTTCGCTGCATGCTCAGCTTGGTCAAGGCTCTGCAGTCAGCAAACTACCAAGAGCACCAACCACGCTTGCCTCCAGTCCCTCATGGCTAGGCCCAAGGCAGAGTCCAGACTGCCACACAGAGCAGCTGGCTGACTCCAGAGCAGCCCGCATTCCAAGGGCTCAGAAGTATCAACATTGGGCACCTGTAATCCCAGCACTTTGGGAAGCCAAGGCCAGCAGATCACAAGATCAAGAGATCGAGATCATCCTGGCCAACATGGTGAAACCCCATCTCTACTAAAAATACAAAAGTTAGCTGGGCATGGTGGCACGCGCCTGTAGTCCTAGCTAATTGAAAGGCTGAGGCAGGAAAATCACTTGAACCCAGGAGGCGGAGGTTGCAGTGGGCTGAGATTGCGCCATTGCACTCCAGCCTGGCGACAGAGTGAGACTCCAACTCAAAGAAGTATCAACACTGCCATTTGCTGCTCATTGCACCATCTCCTACCAGAGATGGCAGGGAAGATGTTTGCATGGGAAGATTTGTAAACTCCTACATTCTGCAGCAAAAAGGTTTGTCTTCTGTAATCAGGGACATTGGGAGGATCCCCAGAAAGGAGACACCTATTGAGCACCAGGTGGTAGTACTGCCCACACGGAAGCAGGGACAGCTGACAGATGGCCATTTTTTTTCTAGCCCAAAAAGGTGGCATTTCTAGAGAACAAGTTTCTCAGCTGCAGCAAGAGTCTATGGAACATGAGGTCACTGGGGTGGGGCCTGTCATGGTGAAGACCCCCCACTTCCTGGGGCAACTGTTCTGTCCTCCCTCTGCCAGGCTGTGATGGACCATTCAACAATGCCTGAACGTCCTCTGACAGAAGCCACCTCTGCTCTGCACCCCTGTTAAGGGAGGTGGCCCACATCAGGAAATATAAAGGTAATCATGGGTCGAGTCACACTGTCACTAAGAATCAAACATCTGTGGCATTCAAATCTTTAATGGACCTAAGCTTTGGGGTCATTTATTTCTTAGTGGTTTTATTTCAAATGCGACTTGAACAGCCAGTGGTTGGGTTTCTCAGAACTAGGGTGTACAGCCTGAGTCAATTTCACTGGTGTCCACAAGCCTGAGCCCAGGGGTTCCGAGGGGCCCCAAGTGCCCACTCAGCAGGAGCCCCCACCAGCTGCCTCATGCCTGCCACATGTCTCGGGTAAATCCCAGCACAGCTTGGGGGAAAAATGGCCAACAGCAGGCCTCAGCAACGTGTCACAAATGGGTCCAGATTATCTGTGAGGGTGGAGAGAGCAAGTCCCAACAGAGTCTGTGGAGATCTGGGATCTGCCTCTGAATCCAGACCTGAAAGGCAGATGTGGTCCGTCTGAATTGCTGAGGCACCGAGACACTGGCATGCACCTGAAGGTGAATGGGTGATTACTTCAAAATGGCAACGACTCTCTGGCACCACCTTTCTGCATTTTGTTCCCTGATTGGATACTCTAAAGGCACTCCTTCAGTCAGTGCCCTGATTTTTAAAGTAAAAAAGGAGAAAAAGAGATAATGTCTCAGGAGCAACTTCCTGCAATTATCTTATGAAATCATCTGAGTTTCTATTTATAACCAGACCATTGCTCAAATGCCAGCAACCTAAAATTGCAAGCACATACACATATTCTCCCTTGCTGTCAACATTTTACTCTTCTTCTAGGCATTAGCATGACCAGACATACCTTATTATTTATAAAATAAACCATCAGAATTAGAAATGTTGCCTAGCACATCATAGGTGCTTGGTAATCCTTATTGAATGATGAATAAATTAATTAACAGATCAACAAAGAGGAGGTCCCCTGCAAATCCATTCAGAACCCAGCTTGGGCTGGGCTTTGAGGAGTCCCTTTTTTCCTTGGCTCCCTGCCCATTTTTCTCCTCCAGGGCCCCTCAGCTTTGCTGGTTTTAGCCCTTGGCCCCCCGGGGTTCCTGCACAGCTCTGAGTCACTTGGTTTCAACCTGAGAAGCTAAGGTGGCTGTCTGGCCTGAGCTCTGCAGATGGAAGTCTGAGGTCATTAAAGTAAAATATCCATCAAGTCTTGGTGCAACTTTAATGCATTATTCATCCCACAGAAAAAAATTTTTTTTTTTTTTTGAGATGGAGTCTCACTGTTTCCCAGGCTTGGAGTGCAGTGGCGTGATCTTGGCTCACTGAAACCTCTGCCTCCTGGGCTCAAGTGATTCTCCCTCTGAGATAAACCCTCTGAGTAGCTGGGATTACAGGCATACACCACCACTCCCAGATAATTTTTGTATTTTTAGTAGCAACAGGGTTTCACCATGTTGGTCAGGCTGGTCTTGAACCTCTGACCTCAGGCAATCTGCCAACCTCAGCCTCCCAAAGTGCTGGGATTACAGGCATGAGCCACCATGCCCAGCCCTGTCCCACAGAGTCCAGATATCCTCTCCTAAAATGAACAAACAAAAAATCATAGTAAATGGGAACATATTGGTGTAGAGGTGAGAAGATAAGAGGCTGCCCCATCAGGAGTCAGGATTCAGACTCACACTGCATTTTAAGAGGCTGCCCCATCAGGAGTCAGGATTCAGACTCACACTGCTTTCAAGGAACAAAGACTTCACTCTTTTTTTTTTTTTAGTGGTGGGATCACAGCACACTACGGCCTTAATCTCCCAGGCCCAAACAATCCTCCCACCAGTCTGCCAAGTAGCTGGGACCTACAGGTGCACACTACCATGCCTAGATTGTTTGTTTGTGTTTCAGTAGAGACAGGGTCTTGCTATGTTGCCCAGGCTGGTCTCAAACTTCCAGAGGAAGAGGCTCTGGATTTAATCACTTTGCCTCACTTGGGTGAGGCTTCAATTCCCAGCCACATCTCAAGTGAGCAGCACAGACTGGATATCCCACAGACAGCTGTCCTCCCTGTGTCATCATCTCAGGGATGAGGGGGGATTGAGGGTGCAGCAGGGTTTTTTGGAGGGCCCTACAGCTATTTCCTTGCAAGGAAGCTGAAGATGACTGCATGATGAGGCCAGGCCTCTCTGGTGCAGAGGAAGTGTCCAGGTCACCTGGAAAGGCAGTGCTGAGCAGAGGGACAAGCAGCATGTCCTAAGGACAGGCCACCTATCTGAGTTCCTTTTGGGCTTAATCCCCATGACATGGAAATGCACCCAGGCTTCTTGGAGGATGAAGACAAGAAACTAGGAAGCACGTCTTCCCTTTACCACTCTAGACATTCACTATAGGAATGTGAAATACTCATAAGTATCAATAAGCAGCCTTTTTTTCCGATTCTGGAGTTACCAATTTAAAAAAAATTCCCAAAGTCTGAAGGTCAGTGTGCAAAACAGATGTGGCCCAGGAATTCTAACACCTGCATCTCCATCTCTTTCCCAGAAAATGCTACAGCAAGCCAGATCATGAGTAGTGTGGCTAAGAGGAACCTGAACCCTCTCCGGGGGCACAAACACTTCCACCTCCTCTCTCTGCCAGCATCAGGGACAATGGGGTTGATCTGACTTGAAACCACTTCAAACTCTCAAAATGGCTGTTTCAAAAAATAATACCATGGAAATCATCCAGGCTGGGCTTCATTCATGTCACTTGCGAAAAGAAAACCAGGTCATTCTCCTCTCCTCCTCCTTCCCTCTTCCTCCTCCCTTCCTCCTCCTCCTCCCTCTCCTTTTCCTGTTCTTCCTCCTTTTCTCTGTTTCTCCTCTTCCTCCTCCTCTTTCCCTCTCCTTCTCAGGTGCTCTAAAATATGAGGCAAAATCCCCAACTAGCACAAGGCACTAAGGGCATTACCCAGTTCATTAGTGGATCAAGCACCCAGGGACTGCCAGGGATTTAAAACTCTGCGTGTGTTCTCTTCCTGAGCCAATAATTCCCCATTTGTCAGCAGTTTGCTGAGGTTAAGTCTTGTCATTAGCATTCATGTCCAGTTGAAACATTGTAAGATGTTATATTCAACAAAAGCATCTTGTCCTTCATCAAGAAAGAAGAAGGGAGCTGGCTTTTCTCCAGTCATTTCTTAAAAAAATTAAGTGGGTAAATATCTTCTCAACACTTCCCAGAAATAAGCTCTTAAAGTCCCTGCTGTTAAACAAAATTGCTATCCATGGCAGAGAGGGATGCAGGAGCAGCCAATTGACTGGGGGAGATTCTCCTGCCATTCACTGGCATTCGCCATGTGCCTCCACTAGCTAAGGGTGCAGAGGGCATCAGGCATGGCTGCTGGTCTCAAGGGGCACCACAATACCATGGATAACAGCCAGCTCCTATCTAGCACCTACCTGTGTTGGTGCCTTATAGACGCTGCCCCTGAGCCTGAGAACAATCTTTGAGGCAGATGATGCAGGATTTAATTGAGGAACAAGCCAAGCACATAAATGATGAAGAACAATATAAAGAAGTATATCTAAAGTTCCAAACACCTGGCAAAAAAAACTACATTACTAGAGCTGCACAGAAGGAGAGGTCAACTAAGGTGGCCCTGCGAGGTTTACAGAAAGTATTGCCGTAAGAGAGGAAGGAAAAGGCCATCCAGGCAGGGAGGAGGAGCCCAAGCCTGGATTCAGAGGCAAGATGTGTACGCAGGACCTGGAGGAAGAATTTAGGGGAGTGGAGGAGGGAAGGCAGTGTCGGGGAGATGTCTCTGGTGGCTGGGGGCAGGGAGGGAGTCCTTTCACTGGGTGGATGAAGCCTCCCACATTTCTACCCTCATGCCTCTGCACTAAAGGGCTCCCCAAATATACTGAAGTCAGCTTAGAACCCCGTGGGTGACCTTTCCCAGGCTGAGCTTCCCCCTCTTCCTGGGAAGCCTCTTGCAGCTGCTTCATTTCAGGGCATCTCTCTCCTTCTGACTGCCTACAGCACTCACGGCCTGGAGAGCCCAAATGACCGTGCGTCCTTTTTATGGTCATGCGTCACTTTCTCATCCATCATGATGCGTGTGGTTAGTGTATTCAACAAGATGGTATCTCCTAGGGGTTGGGAGCGGCGTCTCACGCTTTCCAGCCTCTGCTCCCCACTCTGGCTTTGTACAGGGCTCCACCTTCGGTCCTCTGATCCTCTCCACATGGAGTAGTCCAGTTACTGGTTGAGGGTGTCCATGTTTTTGGTGTTTTGAACAAAGAATTAGACAAAATGCATAAATAAAGCAAGGAAAGAATAAAGCAACAAAAGCAGAGGTTTATTGAAAATGAAAGCACACTCCACAGGGTGGGAGCGGGCCCAAGCAAGTGGTTCAAGGGCCCTAGTTACAGAATTTTCTGGAGTCTCAATACCCTCTTGAGGTTTCCCATTGATTACTTGGTGTATGCTGTATGCAAATAGAAGATGAAATCAAGTTACAAAGTCACTTACTCAGTAGGTAGGCATCCTATGTAAATGGAGAGGATGAAGTGAAGTTACAAAGTCACTTACTCAGTAGGTAGGCATCCTATGTAAATGGAGAGGATGAAGTCAACTTACAAAGCCATTCACATTCCTGTCATTGCTGAAGCGGTTCCATTTGATTTGGTTCTAGGGAGTCCTTAGGTTCCCTTCCTCCAGGTCCCATTCTCCTACCTTTTCCCCTTGATGTGCTTTTTTTTCTTAAATCCACCATTGATTCGCAGATAACCCCTATGCCTTCTCTCTGAACTCAGTCCTTTTGTTACCCAGGTTGTACTCCTATGTCTCCCATTTTCCATGAGACAATTCCATGGCCATGTCTTGTCATCGCCTCAAATGTAATATGTACAAAACAGAATAATCTATATTCACTGATAACCAGCTCCTCGCCTTTGTCAAACATTTCACAATTCCTTCCATTATACACACCTTTGACAAAATACAAATTATAAATGAAATGTTTATTTAATTGAATTTCTGTATACTGCATCTGACTCCCTGTGGTCAATCTCCACCAAGCACGGTAAGAGTTCCAATAGTGTCACCGTGTGACATCTCTCCTGCTCAGCCACCACTCACCCCACAGACTCCATGGAGTGGAATATATTGAGAGTCCAGAAATCAGCCCCAAGCGTTCAGGACACTTTTATGAATTAAAATGAGCCACCAAAGTGATGCCAAAAAATTAATATCCAATGTTTATACCTTTGCCTATAGGAGCGCCTTCTCAAGGTCTCGCCCAGCACCTATTTATTCTTACCTTACATTCAGTCCTAATGAAACTGGCTATTTGGCTTACAACTCCGTGGTAGAAGCACAAAAGCATAAGAGAGACAGGAACCACAGAGGTTAGCAGCAGAAGCAAGACCACACTCAGAGGGAGGAGATGATTTGAAAGCTGTGAGACCCTCTTCTATGAAGGCTGAAAGCCATAGCTCGTCTGACAGCAGCCTGATCTTAGATGACAGCATAGGAATTACACAGAATAACAGCGAGTATTGGTCTAATACTTTACATTTTGCACAATGTTTTAAAAATTATTTTGTCTGCTTCCCTCAGGCATCTTTTGAAAGAAATAAGACAAGGATTATTCTAATTCTGCACATAAGGAGACAGAGGCACACATGGAGTGACTCACCCAAGGCCAAGGAAGAAGTTAGCAGAGCTGCTGGGTGTTCAATCCCTCCATCTTACACCCTCCACATTTGGGTCAGATATGGGGAGAGGAGATTGGTTCATTTTTCTTTGGGGTTCTCTTCTCTGTCCTCTCCTCTCCACTCTTGACAGCCCTGGACGCCCTGCCCTCCTCTGCCAACCATCCCTGCCTCACCTGGATTTCTATGAATTTCCTCCTGGCTGCTTCTCTTGACCTCAGTGGGCACCGCATCCCCCAAACCTGCACTGCCAAATCAATGCTCCCCAAATAACACCTTTTCTCAAAAGCCTGCAAGGGCCCCTCTTCTCCTGAAGCTGAGTTCCTGAGCACCTGGCTGCTGAGACCCTCCAGGATCCACCCCCATGACACACCCCCAAACCCCCACTCACAGCCCCTACCAGCTTTTTGTCCCTCTGCTCTACTGACCTACTGGCGGGATTCACTGCCTCTGGCTCCCCTTGCTTAGGGTCTCTGAGCCTTTTTGTAAATGCAATCATCTACATCAGCAGGTCCCATCCTTTTCAGCACCTGGGATGGGTTTCCTGGAAGACAATTTTTCTACGGACTGGGGGTGGGTGGCGGTGGGGAATGGTGAAGGTGGGATGCGGATGGTGGGTAGGGGCGGGTGGGGGTAGGGATGGGTGGGGGGAATGAAACTGATTCGATTCTCATGAGGAGTTCAGAACCTAGACCCTCGTACTCTCAGTTCACAATAGGGGTCGCACTCCCATGAGAATTGACTGCCACAGCTGATCTGACGGAAGGCGGAGCTCAGGCGATCGTGCTGGCTGCCCACCGCCTGTGCCACCCACCGCCATCTCCTGCTGTGTGGTCCGGTTCCTAACAGGCCAAGCACTGGTACTGGTCTGTCGCCTGGGGTTGGGGACCCCTGATCTAAATCACAGCCATGCTCTAAAACCCAGTCAAATTGCTGCCTTTTCCCAGGAGCCTTCCTTGATTACCCCCAAAGTCATTAATTTCTCTCTTTCTTTTCTCAGTACTTTTCAGTCTTGCATTTCAGTATGTGTGGTTTTGTTTTCAAGCTGCTTAATATATGTTTTTGTTGTCACTTTAATAACATGAAAGGTGTGCTAATGACAGAGGCCACGCTCCTGTTCCGTGGCCCCTCCACAGCTCCTAGCTCAGGCCTGGACCCTGTGTTAACCGAAGGATCCGCATCAGGTTCCCAAGGATCACACACTTGTTGTTTGACACCGGGGCTTCAGTGACTGGAGATATAAATCAGTCTCAAGCCCGTCTGAGTTGCTGTCACATGTTTAGAAAAACGTTTCCAGGTGTGCGCAACTGCAGGATGGTCACTGTGGGCTTTGACATCCTTAGGTGGGAAACTCGCAGACTGTCCTTGTTCTGCCTGCCTGCCTTCCCTACTTCCTTCTTTCTTTTCCTTCCTTTCTTCTCTCCTTCCTTCATTCTTTTTCTTCCTACCTCCCTCCTTCCTTCCTTCTTTCCCTGTCTCCTTCCTTCCTTTTTCCTTTCTTCCTCCCTTCTTCCCCCTCCCTCTTCCTTCCCTTCCTTTCTTCCTTTCCTCCTTTCTTCTATTCCTTCCCTTCCTTCCTTCCTCCCTTCCTCACTTCCTCCCTTCTCTACCTCCCTTTCTCACTTCCTCCTTCCCTCTTTCCTTCCTTCTTTCCTTCCTCCCTCCCTCCCTCACTTCCTCCCTTTCTCACTTCCTCCCTCCCTCCCTCTTTCCGTCCCTCTTCCCTTGTTCGTTCCTTCCCTCCCTCCCTCCTTCTTTCCTTTCTTCCTCCCTCCCTTCCTCCCTCCCTCCCTTCCTCCCTTCCTCCCATCCCCTCCTCACATTCTGCACCCTTGTTTTTAGGCTGAGACCACTACCCACACCCAGCTGTCCTTGAGTGAGCAGAATTCAGTTTTTGAAAACACGCAACTCATTCTCCCAATGAAAGTCATCTTGCAAAACTCCTCTAAAATTTATGAACTAAGGCACTTTACAGAAGAATCCAACCTAATAAACTATTTACTTCACCACAAACACTCTTTCAATATTTAAAAGTGAACACATGTTTTGTGGAGCTACAGTCAGTGTGTTTATGCTATTTTAAGTTCCGGGTTTGTTTTTGAACTCAGATTATTTCAAATAGAGCATCCATATTAATCAGCATTTTCACATGGCATCTCATTGGCTGTATTCACATAGCATTCCATTATGTTTGGTGACCATGGTTTGCTAAGTCAAGGAAATATCCTTTAAATTATATTTTCAGCAGCCTGGATGAAGGGGGATGCCGTCTGCACTGACCCAACACAGCCCCAACAAGGAGGAAACCCTGACATTTCATTTCTCTTTCACAGTCACTGCCACAAATCTTTTTATAATAGCTGCCTCTAGCTAAATGCTAGATTACTGTTGGAAAACGAGGGGGAAAGCTCATTTCCACTCCTGCCTTTCACCTGTCTCTTTCTGATAGAGGCTCAGCCCAGGCAATTTTATCACTGGCAAAAGAAGTTAGGCTGCTAGTTGTATTTTTTTTATTTTTATACCCACCTGTGTCCCTTTGTTGTAAATGTCATACCCAAAGCCTGACTCATGGGTCTTTTTTTCATTAGCTCCTCTGAGGCTGGAACACTCTAACATTGCTGTGGGGTACATGGATGGGGTCCCCAGGCTCTCAGCGTGGCCAGGGAGTGACTGTTCCAAAGACCCAGGGAGTTGCTGCTTACCACACTTACTCCACGAAGCATTAGAAAAAGATGGACTGCAAGAAACATCCACTGAACACATGGTGCATATCAGGGCCTGAAGAGCAGAAGAAAATCACACCGAGTTCAGGTTTTCACCATCTAAGGGGGAGATTGGAACAACTGCCTACCAAGCAAGCAGTAGTGGATGCTATGGTAGAGCTGTTCGCCTTCTGCAAAGGGGGCCTCGGGCAGCAGGGGTCGGCTGACCCCCACCATGTGCCCTTGTCCCACTTCTGCTGCTCTAACATCTGGCTGGAGATTCACTGCTCCTCCTCCATCCCCCACCCCATTCCCAGCTATGCAGGTGGGTGGGGCTGACTCTACCCCCAGCTCCCAGGAGGCAGGGCAGCCCGAGTAGCTCATGCTCATTAGCATATCTCACTTTGTTGGCCCCAACCATTGATTCAGGGATAGACATGTGACCTGACCCCAACAGTCACTACCTCTGGGGGAGATTTGAAGGGGCTTCTGGGAAGGAAAAATGTCTTCCTTCTATTAGTATCACCAGAAGAAGCCCTTTCATTCCCTTTGGATGTGACTGAGGATGGATGTAATTGCAGGAGCTTATGGCTGCCGTCTCATGTGTGTCCACCTGGGAATGGGCCTGCACCAAGGAAGCAGAGCCAAGGGAAGGAGAGAAATTGAAGCCTGTTATAACACATGAGCCCAGGTCCAGCCAGACCCGAGGCCAGGCCATGACTGGACCTTTCAGTTGCGTGATCCAAAAAATTACCTTTATTTCTTAAGCCTGCTTGATTTGTATCTTCTCTTACGTGCAACATAATAGAATCTGTTTGGTTGGGAAAACTGGCAGGCAAGCATCTCACTCTGATACAATGTGATAGGTGCCATGACCCATAGAGGTAAAAATCAAGAGGAGGAAAAGATTCACTCTGGCTCAGAGGGGAGAGGTTATTCTATGCTTGAGGACAGAATGAGGAGTTACCAAGGCAAAATATCCCATCTCAGATGCATTCATGGGCTTCTTAGAGTCCTAGAGCTGCAATTTTGCAGATGAGACAGGTTGGGGCTGCAGAGGGGTGACTTGGCCGAAGTCACAGTTATATGATAGGATTGGAACTAGAAGGGAGATCTCATTTTTAAAATGGTTTTCTTAATTTTAATCGGACGGGGCTTTTAACGTTTTTATTTGTAAATCCCCAAAGAATAATTTGTTATTAAAAATTATTATTATTCTTTTCTTCGATGAGTCCTAAATCAAGCTTTCTCTTTACTTGGACTGATCTTTCTTGGGAATTCACAGACGAAGGGACCTACAGACATTTTGTATAGTGTAAAAACACTCATGAGAGCAGCACTCCAAACTGCACTGAATCCAATCTTACACAAAACGATGCTGCTTTTAGGTGCTCCCTCATATTTGAGAAAACAAGGGAGAAAGTTGGAGACGATTTCAAGTCTCCATATCCAGAGGTAGTAAGGATCTTGCAGAGTCATGAGGCTATAAACAGAAGTTGGTTCCAGTCCTGGAATTCAACTTGGAAAAGACAGCACATATTAGAGGGAAAGGGTGGGAACTGTCATAAAGGAGTGAATCCGAGGCAGTGGAAAATTCTATATTCCTGGATAAGGAGGGTGGAGGGGAAGGAGAAGATAGAGTGGGAGGGGATTGCTAGAAGAATGGATCAATCATCAGTGCCCAGCAAACATTAATTATGTTCCCAGAGAATATAACTTTGCAAACAGGAAAATGAGGAGGAGGAGGAGGAGGAGGAGAAGGAGGAGGAGGAGGAGGAGGAGGAGGAGGAGGAGGAGGAGGAGGAGGAGGAGGAGGAGGAGGAGGAGGAGGAGGAGGAGGAGGAGGGGAAAACCCCTGGAAATAGTACTTTGTACATCACAGGAGATGGGAAGAAAATAAATGGAGAAAAGCAGTTATTTTAAAGACGGGGTGGGGGGAGGAGTCCAAGTCAGGATTAAAGAGAATAAGAATGTGGTGTATGGACACGCACACTAAGGAGGTGGATAAGGGCTGGGAGAAACACTCACTTCCTAATAAAAAAGAATGTCACAGCTCTTGGCTTTAATCTTTTCTTTAAGAAAATGCTTTAATATAACAAGTAAAAAGTTGAGAGTGTTTAGAAGAAAATTCATGATCTACAGGACACATGAGGGTAGGAAAATTAGAGCCCAGCAAGACCCAGTGGCCCAGACCTGCCAGCAACTCCTCTGAAAACATCCAAAGGTCAGAGTAGAGGGTCCTCAAAACCTCCTCGGGCTCCATGATCTCAGAATTAAATGTACAAGGCACAACACATCTGAGATCTCTTCAGAGGCTACAATCTGAGCTGGTGAAAGATTTGGAACTGGATACTTCGAATGATGTCTGCAGGATGAGTCCCCAGTGATCCATAGAGTTGCCTAAAAATAAAATAAAACTGTAACTTTATTCATACATTCCATGCAGAAATAGCCAAGCCTTTGGGAGGAGAGTTATATTTTCTAATGTTCTATGTCACTTTGCATTTAAAGAAGATGTTAATGGTGTTGCTTGACATATATGCAAATAACGAAGGCTACCTGCTGCCTCAGTTTCCCCTCCTCTAGCTTTATTGAGCCAATACCACAGCTTCAAGAGCCTTTGTTTCTGATTCCATTTTCTCAGGCATTGGCTTCTGTGATGAAGAAAATTAAAACTGTCCAAGTGTCTTTTGATGGCAGCTGGCTATACGACTTTAAACATCACTTCCATTAGCCACAGAATTTGGGAGTTTTATAACTCAAAATTCCAGCAGGTTCTAAATAAGGAATTAAACCCCTTCTGTGCTAAACTGTATAAACAAGCAGATGGAAGGGAGATGCAATTATTATTTTTAAAGTCATTAAAAAAAATCAATGTTCTTCCCCCCACCCCCCTCCAAATACAAAGCACGTAAATCCTTGTGATGGCAGTAAGGGCTCAAATTCTCTGCAAAGGTAAAATCTTCATCCTTGGAGATCAGAAGGCAAATAAAATTGACAAAAAATGTAGCATAGATGACAGTTCCCCAGGTGCATTGATGATGCAGATTCTCAGGTTGCAACAGATTCTGTTTCTGCTGGCCTGCGGGGGAGCTAGGAAACTGCATCTTTCACAAGCAGTCCAGGTAGTTGTACACAGGTAGCTCAGGGACCACACTATGGGGAACACTCATTCAGGGCAAAAAGCCCTGGGAGAAAATAGTAGCAAGTCAGATAGATGGGCCTGCCTGGCTGCAGAGAAAACACCAGGATTGGCTGGATCCCTTGTCTTCCAGGAGCTGACGGTCTACTAGTTACTAATGATTGGTAAGGAAACATCACTCCGATTACCTAAGACACTATATTTTGTTTTCTTCACTGTTTTAGAGGAATGGTTCCCCCATCTTTTCCTTATGAAATATCACCTTTATTATTTTCTTCCAGTGTATTAATGTAACAATCAACAGAATAATTGAATGTCGGTAGTAACAGTGCTTCTCACCAGCATGATACAACCTGTGCTTGAGAGTGACCTGAGAGAATTCAAGCCTAAAGCAAGGAATCTTGATGTCAGTACCGGGTTGCAAACTCATATGCCAACTAGCAGGTAATATATTATAAAGCCCCCACAGGTGTGAACCCAGCGGGGCAAGAATCATGACCAATAGTGTTTGACACTGTCTTCGAGTTGGGGAAACAGTAAGAAATGGTGGGGACTGCTGTAAAGTGGAACAGGGCATGTTCCCTCTAAAGAAGTCTGCTGTTGCTGGCTCTGGCCACAGTGGCATGCGGGGATGTGGGCCTAGGAAGGCCAAATTGTTCAATTTTCCTAAAGCAGCCAAAACCCAGACATTTTATGTGAAAGTTCTTTATTTTAAAGCGTTGATAATTTTTAGTTATTTTATTTTTTTTCTTTTCCTTTCAGCTGCATTTGTTTTAATGCTGAATTTACTCCCGTAAGTTTTTGTTTCTTCAGTTTCTTCTGGGATATGTTCTTTTTCTGGGCAGCCTCCTCTTCTGGTTTAGGGACAATCTATTCCTTTTGAGTAAGGATCATCTCGGTGTGGCAGGGAGAGCTCACGTGTGGGTTAATTCAACCATGAGCTCTGCAGGTCCGGTAGCGCATCTCGGGTGCCTCATTCACTTGGATATGCTCAATGACCAGAGAATCTACATCTAAACCCTAAAGTTTAGAATTATGTTCTGCATTTTTAAGCACGTGCAGCAAAAAATAGGCACTCTTTTTGGGCCACCGACCTTGTGTCCAGCCCTCCTGCCTGGCCTGGGCACACCTGCCAACTCTGCCACTGGAATGTCAGAATTGTACACAAGGTTTCTGTAAAGTCACATCTTTCAGATACTTTGTGGGTTTTCGTATATGCATATCCTTGATGGCCTGGGCAGTTTCATGTGTGTTCTTAAAGTGAACATATAGATTGGAACCTCTTGATTTGCATGATGTTGTGGGGTTCTCCAGGTCAAGTGAATAGTGAACCATTTTCTCAGATCACCTCAGGACGCTTAGGGAAAGAGGAAGCGATCATTTTCATAAAGCACAAGGGTGCTGCCCAAAGAACACATGTGTATAGCCGGGATTTGACTGGGCCACAGTTTGATATTCCTTGCTGTAGTCACTCTCTGTGGCCATTTCACATACAAATCCCATTAGATTTTGGAATTGCTGAAAAGACCTGACTCGGGGACCACTGCCCTGGAGCAGAGATCAGAAAACTTTCTTCAAGGGCCATGTAGGAATTTGGACTCCATTGCAGCTACTCAATCCTTCTGCTGTAGCCTGAAAGAAGCCATAGATGACTGATAAAATAATGCGTGTGTTTCAATAAAACTTTATTTGTAAAAACAGGTTGCCAACCTGTGACCACTGTTTGCCAACACCTTCTCTAATATGTCTTATTCTGGAAATCTTTGACATTTATCTAATCAGTCTGCTTTATCTAATTTTAGAAAAAGGAATCCATTTTAAATTGTTTGAGCTGAAATTCACTGTAATATGAATCTTCCAGAAATAGCCTGGCTCCCTATGTGCCATGTTGTTGAAATATATCACACAGGTGGTGCCGCGAAAGGGAGAGTTGGCTCCCACAGGGCTCCAGCTGATCTGCCACTGTCAGTCCCAGCACTGACAGCTTGGAGACCTGCTTATTAACAGCCCCCAGCTCTCCTTGTTCCCTGAGCCAAATAAGCTTCACAACTGTTATTTTCCAGCCTCCACACTGAGGCCATGTTGCCGGGAACTGTTCTTAGCAGCCTGAATCCACGGGATACTTCTGGTCAACCCAATAAAGCCACACGCTAAATTTAGCACACCCCTGCCTATGGGATCAGACAGAATTGACACCCGGTAATTGCACTCTGCAACACTTCCTGACTGCTTGATTCCTACTGATTTTTCCTGTGTCAGGGTGAAACTCAAACTCTCACTTGCAATAAACTTGTGGTGGCTGGCTTTTGATCTTTGTCCCTAGAGCTATTGATGTCACTGGTTTATGCCAGCCAATCCCCCACTGCCTAGGAGCAGACCCCAATGTTTCAACTGCCACAGCTGTAGGCAGAAAGAGCAGCCTGAATTGCTAGGCCAAAGCGACCATCAATAGTCATAGTTAGCCCTGTAGAGAGCTGGGTAGAAGACTAAGTCAGGGCCATACATTTAAAGGGTATCTCAGTTATTATCTTGTAAGGGATGTCAGCTTGAGGCTAAGAAATAATTTGTGGCCAGGATTTAAGGGCAAATACCAACCTTTAAGCCATCACCAAGCACCCTGTACATACACCCAAAGTCTCCATCAGCCTGGAGCTGCCTATGCTGACTCTGAGGGCCCTGATGCATGAACAATACAGAAAAGTAAGTACTATTTGTGAATGACTCATTTTGTAAGTGCTTGGCTTCTTGTAGCTGTAGCGGCTGTCCTCCAAGCTCAGCCTTCACAAAGCAAGTCACTAAATCATATTATTCACTGTCAAGACTGATTTGACATGAACACATCTTAATGTGATTCTGAAAAGCTGACACTAATGTGTTCATGATTTCTGTCAACTTACCATCATCAGAGGATAACCTGGAGTCCCTGTTTCAGCTCATGTCAAGGCTTCAAAGACATGGAAAAGTAAAAATACGCATTATCTAGACAGCAACAGGGCCAGCCTGGGTGGTCTGAGGTTGCCCTCAGACCTCCTGGGTCTGCAAGGATGGAAGAATGGACATAGGCTCCACCTCCTGGAACCACAGGAAGGCAACCTTCCAGAAATCCAGGACAGCTGCACAAAGCCACCCGATGCCCTGAGCCAAAGGCTTTTTGCACAGATCCATTATTCCTTCAGAAGGGGTAGTCAGTGTTAGCAGGCTTCTAATGTGTCCCATGTCACAGTGCAAAGAAGCGATTGGGGTATCTCAAGGCATATATATGGAGAATCCATTAGCAGCCTAAGCAATTCTTCTCCACCTCCTTGCCGTCAGGTCTGCTAATGAAAGGATGCTCCAAGTTGTGTTGCAGGTTTAAGCAGGGGCGTCCTGTACTTTTGCTGGGTATATCATGATGAGGCAGCTTAAAAAGGACTTAGAAATTCTCGCCTTAAGAGTACAATGGAAAGTGCTCCGGCCTAAGGCTCAGAAGACAGGCGTTCCAGTAGCCTGTTTACTCATAACTCAGTGACCTTGGGAACACCAGTTAACTTGCTAGAACTGTGGTTTCTTACTTATGAGATAGTATAGTTAAATGCAAACGAGCCCCAAATGCCTTACTAGCAAAAACTCAGCTTATATCTTCTACCTGGTGCAAGTTACTGTCACTGCAAAATACATAGGGATACGTCTGGTACATAATCCAGAATACACTGGGATTCATAGGAAATGGAAAGGAATCCTTTAACGCAGCTCTTCTGCTCATGAAGAATTTTAACTGAATGGTGTTTCTGACAGTGACTTACATGTGGTTCAGCCAACACCATCCCATAATTAGCTGTAAGTGGAAGAAGTAGGTCATTCTCAAGTTCTGATCACTGCTACTGAGGGCTTTTCATCGTACTCGACATCCTATCCATCAAATTGCAAAACGTCTCACCCAGGTGTGTGCTCATTCCTTTACATGAGAACTTTTTGCCCCCAGAATGACGTGGTTTAGTAACCTGATGCTCTTTGGGATTGTCTAACCTAAATTCATCTCCTCTGCCCTCTCGGGGCTGCCTAGATTCCCCCCTACTCACTCTGCAGGCCGGCTTCCCAGCTGACTTTCCTCTTTGCGAAGCCTGCCATGCTGAGAACTACTCTGGCCCTGGACAAGAACTAACGTTTTTCTGCGTAGAAGGCTTTCTTTCAATATCAAACACCATTGTTACCACCGGTCCCCTGATTTCAGAAATATTGCCGGAAGCTCCTCTGGAGAATTGTCTAGGTTCTTTATTCCTTGTCATGTTTTCTGATTTGAAATATTGTCTGGGCCGGGTGCAGTGGCTCATGCTTATAATCCCAACACTTTGGGAGGCCAAGGCAGGCGGGTCATTTGAGGTCGGGAGTTCGAGACCGGCCTGGCCAACATGGTGAAACTCTGTTTCTACTAAGAAAAATAAAGTTAGCTGGGCGTGGTGGTGGGTGTCCGTAATCTCAGGTACTCAAAAGGCTGAGGCAGGAAAATCACTTGGACCCAGGAGGCAGAGTTTGCAGTGAGCCCAAGATTGCACCACTGCACTCCAGCCTGGGGGACAGAGTGAGACTCCCTCTCAAAATAATAATAATAATAATAGTAAAAAATGAAATATTCTCTGACATCCTTCCTCCTCCTCTGCCCCAATATTACCTCCTAATCTCAGGAAAGAGCAAATAATTCAAATCCAACTCCTAAGGGTCTGATGTCCAATATAGGCCAATGGTCCAGGGGTACACACTGAGGGAGTGATGAGAGGGAGCAGTCCCTGGAGCTTCTCAGTAGCAGTGGCCCTTATTGGGCCATGGGGGCAGAGTTGCAGTTCAAGGAGCTCCATAGAGTTGGATGCAGGGCCCAGCCAAGGGTAGGTTCTGCTCCCAAGAAGAGCTGACTAGGAACTGGGCAAAGGGGTCAGGATGCAGCACATTGGGCATGGCTGTCCCAGCTTCCCATGGAAAGAGATGGGAATACCAGGGGCCAGGGCAGCATGTGGGTTAGTTGTAGAGACATGGGGGTTAGGCTCTAGCCCAGGGCTGGCTGCGGTGTCAGGGAGCTACAACCACCCCAGACTATTAAGACCTGGGTGACAGAAAACAGCTGTTCCTCCCACTGCTACTGAATGCAGTTTCCCAGGCTTAGTGAATGGGTGGGGCTCAGCCTATGGGTGGGTCACTTTTTATGCCAACTTTTTACCAAACCTTTTAATATTTCTTATAGCCATGCTTTTTAAGCTCTTAGTTCTTATCTCTATCTTCTCTTTTTAAAAAAGTTATCACTCTGAATTTATGTTTTACTCTTTTGTTTCTTGTCTTTTTTTAAAAAAAATTCTAAATCTCTTTATTACTTTTTTAAGCAGAACATCAAAAGGAAATGGAAATTTCTACATCTCATTTTACCTCTTCCTTTTTACTTTCTTGATTCTTTGCTTTTTATTTTTGCATTTACCTTCTACTTTTTTTTTTTTTTTGAGGGAGTCTTGCTCTATTGCCCAGATTGGAATATTGCCCAGATCTCAGTTCACTACAACCTCTACCTCCTGAGTTCAAGCAAACCTCCCACCTCAGCCTCCCAAGTAGTTGGGACCATAGGTGTGCATCAGCACACCTGGCCCATTTTGTATTTTTTGTAGAAAGAGGGTTTTGCCATGTTGCCCAGGCTGATCTCAAATTCCTGGGCTCAAATACTCTGCCTACCTCAACCTCCTAAAGTGCTGGGATGACAGGTGTGAGCCACTGTTCCCGCCTTAGCTTTAAGTTTTACTCCTATCTTTTACATTTCTTGATGTTATTATTTTTTTCATTTTTAGCTACATCTTTTTTCACACCTGGCATTTACTGCCACATGGCTTCTTTGTATAATGCTGAGTGAAAATTGCTTGCCTTCTCTGAGTCTTGAGTTTCTCATCCTAATAAGGGACTGTGTCTAATACCTGACTCATTGTGCTGCTCTAACAGTTAAATGAGAGCTTAACACGGTTTCTGCCATGCAGAATGTGCTCAGTAAATGCTTCAAAGTTTTTTGTTTTGCTTTGCTTTGCCGTATTCAATAAAGCTTAGCAAACATCCTCATCTATATGTCCTGGAATGTGAAGTCATAGGGTATAATCTTTTTTGCTAACAGGTTCACAAATACTGTAATGGAAACATTTTTTCCTTGTTGATTTATAAAAACCCTTTGTGTACATGTAATATCTTTCTCCTCTGCATTATCATTTCCCCCAAATGTCCTGCTTCATGACTTTATGTTGTATTTTGCCATAAAAAAATTTGTATTTATTTTAAATTTAAAAATGTCTACTTTTTTTTTTGTTTTAGCATCTGAATTTCCAGTCTTGGTTGGGAAGACATCCTTATCTCCTAGATTGCTCACATGTCATGTGAGTTTTATTGAATAATTTGGTTTATGTCTCACATGGCAAATTCTCGCTGCTGAGGTGCTGGATCTCCGCCATCATCTACAGAAAACTTCTAGCCCAGACATTGCAATTGACAAGAAAACTTGGTCTAAGACAGCAGCCCCAGCCCTTCAAAGTCCCTCTGAGGATCACAGGGATCTCTGCCCCATCTCTGCCCCATCTCCCTGTATGCTGCCCTGCTAAGCAAATCAAAGTAAAGAGAGAGAGAGAGAAAAAAAGCACAGTCATATCAACATATCAACATAGGCCTTCTTGCAACAGGTCAGGTGGATCACTCAGAAACAACTCTCTTCAAGATCTTCATAAGAAAAAAAATTTTTTTCTTTTACACAATATCAAAGTGTGAACTGTGTTGAACTGTCATAGAAAGGGTCAAGAGAGATGGCAGTGACAGCAAGAATAAACATGAATGAGGACTCTTTTCCAGGCATGATGTGTGGCATCCTGGATGTGATGGCTGAAGATTACAGTTACCTCGTCCCTGTTAACCAGTAGACCCTGGGCTCTGTTCCAAGAAGCACAGAGCATGTCCTTTGGCTTCTTTGTTGCTACTGGCATCAAAAGAGCTGGAGAGAAAGATGTTTCCCTACAAACTGCATTTTCAGTGTTCCCTGGGAACTGCAAAAATAGAGAGGGGGGAGAGAGAGAGAGAGAGAGAGAATGTAAAGAGAGAGAGAGAGAGAATATAATTAACCATGGATCCTTTTTGTGAGACAGCAGTATTGCATTAGAGAGTTTAATTATCTCAAGGCTGGCCATGCAGTCTGTGAGAGTTTACTACTCAAAAAAATCTCCCCAAGAACTCAGAGGCTAGGTTTTTATGACCCATCTCACGGGCAGGGGACTAGTGAATGGGTGCTGCTGATTGGTTGGGAATGAAATCATAAGGGTGTGGAAAAGGGTCCTTGTGCAATGAGTCCACCTCTGAGTGAGGCCACAGGACTGATTGAGTCATGAGTTATGGGTCTAGGTGGAGTCTGTTGGTCACCAGAATGCAGAAGTCTGAAAAACACCTCAAAAGACCAATCTTAGGCTCCACAATAGTGATATTCTAGGGAGCTTTGGGGGAAAGTCACGAGTCTTGTGATCTCTGGCCACATGACTCTTGAGCAGCAAGGAATTATAGCCAACATTTTAGCAGAATTCAGCTCCTCCCATAATCATAATCTCATGACATTTCATTAGTTTTACAAAGGCAGTTTCAGTCTCTGAGCCAGGAGGGAATCAGTTTTAAGAAGGAACTATCATCATTCTTGCTTCAAAGCTAAATTATAAATTAAATTCATCCCATGGTTAGCTTGGCTTATGCCCAGGAATGAGAAAGAACACCTACCCTGTGAGGCTATAAGCAAGGTCAACCATGCTAGACTTTCCTCACTGTTAAAATCTTTGCAAAGGTGGTTTCAAGATCAGCTGAATAACTAATAACCTTAATTCTCATCTCAAATCAATTTAAATTGCCCAGGAGGATGGAAGGATGAAAGTACAAATAACTTTGGGGTCTGGTGGGTGCCTGGGTAGTCTATATCACACACATATGCCCTTGCCAGCTCCCGAAGAATTTTTTCACAGAGTCCCAGACTTGCTCACAAGGGCCCTGCCTATGGTGTCTATAAACAGATTTGCCCTCACACCAAACATGAGTAATAAAAAGTAATAAAAACCCAAAAAGTCAAACCAAATATTTATGAGAACAATCAGTTGGCCAATCTTTCTCTTGAGTTTTCATGTCAGGCTGCCGGAAGCATCTCTGTTTCAGGATGAGCCCATCTCACAGGTTCCCCTTAGCAGCACATGATTCCTGCAGGGCCCTCAAGTGCCACTGCCTGCCTCATGTCTACACCTGCACCTGGAGTCCTCCACCATCTGGAGCCTCCTCCTGCTGCCAGTCCACTTGCCGGTGTCTGCTCCTTCTGCAGGTCTCAGCTCCTATGTGGTGACCTCTATCAATCCTTCCTGTCCCTGCAGGTCCCCTCCACACTCCCCTGCTCTGCACACTTGCCCCACACAAACCTCTGACAGAGTAGCTGCTGTGCTCTCTGTCACTTTGACTCACACATCTGTCTCCTGCAGGTTAATAACTGTTGTTTAAGTTCCCTGAGGGAGGTTTTTCTGGTCTGGGCCAGCTGTGTTAGGCTGGATGGTCTCTGTGGCCTCCCTTGTGCTTCTGGGGCCTCAGCAGGTATGGCGTGGGTGGCTGGGATAATTGGGATAATCATCCTTCATGTGATCAACCTAGCTTTGTTCACATGGTGGCAGCAGTTTTCAGTAGCAAGATAGATCATTATTCAATGTGCATGCAATTGTCAACGCTCTACTTCCATTGCATTTGCTACTGTCCCATTGACCAGACAAGTCACATGGCTAAGCCTAGAATCACTTAAAAGGGAACCAGCCAAGAATGTGAATCAACTGTGGGCCACTGTTTACCCCAGCAGGGACTGTGCCTCTCATTTCCATATCTCAGATGGTCCTCAAGTATCTCCTTTAAGTTTTTTTAATTATTTATACATTTTAAAATTGACAAATAAAAATTGTATATATATTTGTGGCATATAAGATGTTTTGATATATATAGCCATTGTGAAATGGCTAAATCAAGCTAATTAATATATGCACTAATTCACACTTTTTGTGGTGAGTACAACTAAAATCTACTCCTGGCAATTTCAAATATGCAATATATTGCTATGACCTATAGTTGCCATATTATGTAATACATCTCTAGAAGTTATTTCTCCTGTCTAACTAAAATTTTGTGTCCCTTTAACCAACATCTCCCCAATTCCCTCTCTAAGTGTCTTCTTAATGAATGAATAAATGTAGTTAGTTTCAAAACATGAGTAAACATGACTATTTATTATAACAAAATAATAATGCTTGAATTTATCATTAATAAAATATTTGGAATCAGATCAGATATGTGGCTCAGAGGAGATGAACAAGCTGGATGAGCAGAGAAGATGGGATGGTCCTGGAGGATGGTGTGGTTTCCAGAGGCTGAGCAGGACAGTGCCATAGGTAGAGGACCTGCAGGCTGCTGAAGGGCAGATCCTTTGATTCCTTGCATACAGTGATGTATGCAGTTAGCCTCCTTCCTGCTCCATGTATTCTACCTGCTGTTTACGCCCTTGCTCTGTGCCTGGGGAACTCACAGACTCTGGCGCATTTCAGCCAGTAGGAGGCACTGGCGGGAGTCGGGTGGAGGAGAAAGAGTCGGTATTTATCCTCTCTGTCTCCATAGGAAGCCTCAGTTTTGACTGTAGGTGCTGTATTGGACCACAGACCCTGTTTTTTAGTTGTTGGTTTTGTTTGAGACAGAGTCTCACTCGGTCACCCAGGCTGGAGTGTAGTGGCATGATCTTGGCTCATTGCAAACTCATCTCCCAGATTCAAGTCATTCTCCAGCCTCAGCCTCCTGAATAGCTGAGATTATAGGCATGCACCACCACACCTGGCTAATTTTTGTATTTTCAGTAGATATGGGGTTTCACTATGTTGGCCACGCTGGTCTCGAACTCCTGACTTCAAGTGATCCGCCCGCCTCAGCCTCCCAAAGTGCTGGGATTACAGGCATGAGCACAGAGCCTGTTGAGCAGCCCTCCCCATAGCTGGGCTCCCACCAATGTCATTCCTTCCTTCTTGTGTCCCTTCAGACCTGGAGGAGGTCAAAGCAGATGGGCTACATCATTTGCAGGGCCCAGGGCCAAAATGAAATGCAAAGACCCTTGTTCAAAAAATGTTAGGGATTTCAAGAATGTGACAGCAGAGTGCTAAATCAAGCACGGGGACCTTCTGAGCACTGACGAGTGACTGCACAGGCTGCACTATCAGGCTCAGTGCTGGTGCTACTCCCCTCCCTGGGGCACACCTCCACCCCTGGGGGCCCCCATAGCCCTGCTCAGACGTGTGTAGATCATCTCATCTTTAAACTTGGCCCATTTACCCTGTGGAGGGTGCCAACTTCCTGCTGGGACTCAGGCTGATATAAATACCTATGAGCAAGAAGAAAAATTCCTCGAGATAAAATAGTCACAGCATAAAGGAAAGCAAGTGGAAACACTGGGCCCCTTTGAAGCTACTATTCTTAGTCATAATAATAACATCAGTAGAGTGATCTACCATCTACAATGTACTTTTATGGTTGTTTGATCTTCATGACAAATCTTACGGAGTAGGCAGGACTTATATTATGTCCGCAGTAGCATACAAGATCACCCAGCTAGAAAACGTCAAAACAAAAAACTAAGGCCTCTGACTCTAAACCCAGTACTCTTTCTGCTTTAGCTGGAATGGAAAGGGTCAAGGTTGGAAAAATCATGGAAAGGGTCACGCTGTTCCAGGAGGGGCTTTTTGGGACGGCTGTGCCTTTTAGGGCACCCTAGTCCAGAGGTTCTCAAGCTTTCTTTGTTTATGAAAACCTTAAAGTCTCAGTAACTTCTTTGGAGACTTCTACAACTAGAAAAAATAACAAACAATACATATTTTAGTCCTAACAAGTTAGTAGTCTTTTGGAAAATAATACACAATTGGAAGAAAAAAATAATGTTTATTTCATACTGGGACGTGTGTGCCTGTTGAGCACTGCACAACTTCTCATACCTTGGAATCAGAGCAAACACTGTCACCCTCATTTCCTTCACCACATTGGTTTTCATGCAATATTTGCCTTTTATCACAGGAACTGCCAAAAATGCAGCTTTGCAAAAATATGTCTTCAGCAAAAATAAAACGTGATCTAATGTTGAAACGATGAACTACCTTGAGCTGGACCTTCACTTGGTGTGTGGCAGATGACATGCTTTCCTTCAAAATGTTTAAATATCTATGGTACCCTGTAAGTTTGCTGACACAACACAGATTGCTTTGCTCATGGTTTAAGAATAAGAGCCCTAGTCTTCAAATCTGCACTTTCAGAAACAGGACTTCACCTATTCCAAAGGAAATTCAGACTTTGGTGAACTGATTCACACTAACCCATCTCATGAAAGTCTGATCTATAAACAAGCTTACTGTCTTTATGACATAAACTAAATTTGCCAGAGACTATATTTCAAGTTCGGAGAAGCTGAACTGGCCATTAATTGTTTAATAACTGGAATTTGGGAAGGAGAGGGGTTAAAGAGTAAGAATTCTAATGATCATAAGGCATTCAGAAACCAAATTGATGGGCTAGAAAGCAGGTTTCCGCCAGAGCATGTCAGGCTGTTTTAGGAGCTCCTGAAAGAGTAACTACTGGAAAATCCCCTACCCACTTTTCTTCTCAATGAACTCATTAAGAAGACCATTTATTTTCTGCCACTTTCCCAATCCATCATGTTTCTTCCTGAGAAATTCAACGTGGGAATTTCCCACAGATGTTGCAGAGTGAAGCGTCAACAATCGCAACGGGAATGTCAATCTGGCCCTTCTGTGTGGAGTCCAAGAATTCATTTTCCTCAGATTACATCTTTGTGTTCCCAGGTAATGGGGGTCACCATCCCAAGAGCAGGACATTACTCTGTTGCTTCACAGCACGGGGTTGCTCTGGTACTTCACAGCATGTCGTTACTCTGGGTCTCGGGGCCCCACTTACCCCCCTCCCCATTCTCTTCTCATCACCCACAGAAGATTGGAGAGGAAAACCAAGGGAAATAATGTGTGTGCCCTATAATTGGACTCCAGTATTTTCCATAGTGAAACAGGAACCCTGTCAGCAGCAGCACCTTCTCAGAGGCTACCCCACTTTGTCTTTGCGGTGGAGGATGAAGAGCAAGTGGGAAATGAGGGAAGAACAGCCACGTGTCCTTCTACCTCTGCGCCCAGGAACAAGAGCCTTTGGGTCCCGATAGCTCCATCCCCAGGGTGAGGTTGCAGCAGTGATATGCACATACAACACTGATTCTTTTTTTTTAAATTGCATTTTAAGTTTTGGGATACATGTGAAGAACATGCAAGATACACTGATTCTTCTGAGATAAAGAATGGAAGCGACAGGTTAGACTGGCTGCTTGAAGGGTTACTTACAGCTGCCCTGGCTTCCAGCTGCTTTTAGTCCCTCCCACATCCACGAACAAACCTGCAGCTCTGAGGTCAGTGCAGGAGGACCATTGTTAGGGGGGCTGGCCAGGGCGGTTCGCCTAAAGCACTTTCCTACAGCCTGGGGGTGAACAAGCCCAGAAGCTAAGATGACTGCACTTTACACTTACCTGCTTCGACCTCCTCCGGATCTGAAGGGATACAGGGAGAGCTGCCTGGGCTATCTTGCCCTGTTCAAGGGAGTTTTAGCCTCTTGTGTAAAACCCAGAAGCAATCCCTATAGAAAATCCTTGCAACCATTAGAAGCCCATCCTCTACAGCTAGAGCCATCTGTGTGCAGAGACCCTTGCTCTCTTCTTGAATGTAGATTGGAAGTTTTCCCTAACAGGATACTTGAGACTGTCTAGACATTCCCTCTGGAAGGTGAGAGGTGTGTCGTGATGTTGCCCCTAAGGGGGCAAAAATCGTTTCTCTGGTGGCTGAAAAAAGGCTTAGCCATTATAAGGATTGTGGCCTTCTAAAGGGACATAGCGCACAAACAGCTCTACAGTATTTCTGGGCATTAAAATGTCATGGGGGGAAGGGCAGGAATTATGGGAAAAATTCAAAAAGCCTAAAGTCTCCTTATGGGGTAGATAATGGGGGAAAAGGCAGAGGAAGCTGTGAATGTCACACTCAGGCTTAGTTATGACCCTGTCTTGGATGGAGCATGTCCTCCATTCTGCATCTCTCTGGGAGCCCTTTGGAAGGAAGAACAAGGCAGAGCAAATGTGCCCCCAAAGATCCAGGCACAGGGCGTCTGTTCCACTCATGAAGGAAATAGATAGTGATAAGGACTGGGCGGGGCCTACTCAATGGGCTGCCAGAGAGCTAAGGCCCCTTAGCGTGGGGCCTGTGGCCAGAGCAAGGCCTTCTCTGTCCCTGATGCTCTGCCTCCCAGGTAATGGAGGTGAGGCTTTCTCACACTTTGGATGACATCACACACTCCTTAACCAAATAGTGGATTCCAAAGCCTTTTGCAATAATTAAGGGAGATGAGTGCAAGAGGCAAGGGGCAGCCTGGCGCCTGTATAAGCAACACTTTCTGCCTGAGTGAGTGTTGGTGAGTAATGAATCTGGAAATCTATTTCCAGTATTGGAGGATACCTACCACTGTGTGGGCTGGCCAGGTCCCTTCCACCCTCGATGCTGAGTATCCAGGGAGATGCTTAGACAGGATAAGGAGAAACAGAAGCAGCCACTCAGGGTTTCAGTAGCCCTTGTCTCTCCTTGTTTTACATGAGCTTCCTTTCGCTCTGTTAAAAAAAATACTGTTGGCTTTAGATTTTTTTCGTAAAACTAGGGTGTGAGGGTTGCGATTCAGGGCTTTCCGTGATTTTCAGACTCCTATAACCAGTGTTACCAAGCTCAACCCACTGTTACCCCTGAGGACAGCTGCTGTAAGCCCTCTAGAAAGAGAGTCAGATGGCACCAGGCATGGAAATGAGCCCTAAGATTTCTGTCATCAGAATATCAACCCAGCATGACTCAACATCACGTCGGCCTGCCCTGCTGACTTCCGAGCTGGAATTAGAAAGTAGTTGTAAAAATTGTTTCCTTCCCCAAAGGATACCCTCCCCTTACCACGCCCACAGATACAAATAAACTCTATGTAAACAGTGTCCACAAAGTGAGGAGGACTTGGGATACACTTAATGTTAATTACATTTTCAAATAATATGCTGGATATACATTCATGTGAAGTCCTAGATATATATTCATCTGAACTACTCTACTACATCTAACTGTTCATCTGAAATAGCATAATAAATACACTGTAAAGTATCCAAAAAGTCTGGAAACAGGAAAAAGAGCATATTACTTGACAGTGTCAACCAATATACTGCTTAGGAAATAGCTGACCCCATTGTGTTAGGCCACTGTGCATTGCTATAAAGGAATGCCAGAGACATTTCATAACCTGACAGGCTCTATCCAAGACAGTCACAGCAGCAAAGCCTGAGTGCAGCCTGCACAGGTTCCTCTACCGTTTCCCCCTTCCCCATCACTGCTCCCCTAAGGAAACTTTATTGCTGGCATCTGCTTCTTATGGGAGCCTCAGAAAGCTTAAAAATCATAGCAGAAGGTGAAGAGAAGCCAGTGTGTCACATGGCAGGAGAGGGAGCAAGGGAGAAGGAGAAGGTGCCAGGCTCTTTTAAACAACCAGATCTCACATAGAGTGATAGAGAACTCACTCATCATGGTGAGGATGGCTCCCAGTCATTCATGAGGGATCTGCCCCATGACCCAAACATCTCCCACCAGGCCCCACCTTCAACACTGGGGATCACATTTCAACATGAGATTTAGAGGGACTCAACACCCAAATTGTAACCCCCATGTTTCCTGATCCTGGGGACACCCTGCGCATTGCACAAAAACCATAAGATCCAGGATTTCTCAAGGGCCCACTGTGTGTAAAATCCTATTTGTTGCTTTATGGATGTTATTCTGTCTTCACACAAAACGTTGAGTCATGCATTTGAAGTCCCAGCTATTCAGGGAGCTGTGGCAGGAGGATCACTTGAGCCCAGGAACCTTAGGCAACAGTGAGCTGTGTTCATGCTGCTGCACTCTAGCCTGGGCAACAGAGTGATACCTCATCTCTAAAAAATAAAAATAAAAAAAAATAGAAGAAACTATAAATTGAGGATAGTATGTGATATGGTTTGGCTGTGTCCCCACCCAAATCTCACCTTGAATTGTAATAATCCCCATATGTCAAGGGCAGGACCAGGTGGAGAGAATTGAATCACAGCTGTGGTTTCCCCCATACTGCTATTGTGGTAGTGAAAAAGTCTCACAAGATCTGATGGTTTTATAAACGGGCGTCTCCCCTCACAAACTCTCTTTGCTGCTGTGTAAAATGTGACTTTGCTCCTTCTTTGCCTTCCACCATGATTCTGAAGCCTCCCCAGCCATGTGAAACAGTGAGTCCATTAAACCACTTTCCTTTATAAATTACCCAGTCTTGGGTATGTCTTTGTTAGCAGGGTGAGGACGGACTAATATGTTATGCCTATCTTGTGGATTGAGAAACGGAGGCTCGACAAAGCACAAGGTTGCAAACTTAAATGCCAGCAGAGACCACATCAGGATTAAAATAAGGTACTGCCCCATAAAAAGAATGATCAAGGCAATTGTTGATAGGCGGGAATTCAGGCCCAGTATTGCCAGATCTTTCCATTTTTCTGAAGAAGCCAGAAATCTGGATTCATGCTGAAAACTCTGATATTTGGGTGTTAGTTACTGATTAAACTTATATAAACTTGGGCTGTGTTGCCCAAGCCAAAAAAAAAAAAAAAAATCCTGCAAAGCAAATTCAGCAGCAGGCCTCCAGTCTGAAGACTCTGAATAGTAAATTGCTCATGGGCTCACAGGTAGAAATACTAAGACAAATCAGAACGTAGGTCCAGCGACCTCAGCTGTGTCTTTTCTCTCAGAACACTACAGAAGTAGCTGCACTGAATTAATTGAAAATTTGTTTAAATAATTCAACTTCTTCTTTTTTTTTTTTTTAATTTGAGACAGAGTCTCGCTCTGTCACCAGGCTGGAGTGCAGTTGCTCACTGCAACCTCCGCCTTGCAGGTTCAAGCTTTTCTCCTGCCTCAGTCTTCCAAGTAGTTGGAACTACAGGTGTGCGTGACCATGGCCAGCTAATTTTTATACTTTTATATTTTTATACTTTTAGTAGAGACAGGGTTTCACCATATTGGCCAGGCTGGTCTCAAACTCCTGACCTCAGGTGATCCACCTGCCTTGGCATCCCGAAGTGCTGGGATTACAAGCATGAGCCACTGCCCCACCTAAATAATTCAACTTCTAAAGCCATTGGTCTAAGCAGCATGGATTCTCGCTGGAACGTTGAGCAGTGCCGAGCAAGGGGCTGTGGCTGGGCTCTCGGGTCTGTGCTGCAAATGCTATCTCTGTCTAGCCCTGGATTAAAAACCAACAAATGGTGAAACCCCATCTCTACTAAAAATACAAAATTAGCCAGGCGTGGTAGCGCATGCCTGTAATCCCAGCCACTCAGGATGCTGAGGCAGGAGGATTGCTCGAACCTGGAAGGCGGATGTTGCAGTGAGCAGAGATTGGGCCATTGTACTCCAGACTGGGCAATAAGAGTGAAACTCCGTCTCAAAAAAAGAAAAGAAAAGAAAAATCAAGAAGCTCCTGAGCTCACCCAAAAGGGAATCTTACTTGAAGTCGTATCTAAAACTTTCAAATGCCTGAGACCTCCCACAAGTCTCTTTTTTAGAATGTCCTTAACACACGCTCCTCAAGCAGTGTGTTTCAGGCAATACTAACAGAGGCTGAAGTTTTTGCTCAACCTGGCACCAAGATTAGAGTCCCCCAAAACACAAAGGCAGCTGCAATCACCATACCACTAGTTTCAATAAACTGTAGTGTTCAAAACGGGATAAATGCTTCACTTGGTTTTCTACTCCATGACTGTAAAAGATTCTCCAGAACCAGCTGAGCAGAGCGTCTTGCATTACAGAGAATTCAGGGGCAGCAGCACCCATGCCTGCACATACAAGTAGCCATTTCTGCAAATGCCTGAGAAAATCACCCAGATGAATGGCCCAGAATGCCGGGAATCCTGTTCATGAGTGGGACAGACCCGGGGAGCTCACAGAGGCACCTCCCCAGCTGCACGACTGGACAGCTCCCTGAAAGAGAACATGCCTTTTCCAAGGGGGCAGTGGGTACAGACATGAACAACTGAGCTCCGGGAACAGGAATGTGGCTGACACAGCCAACGGCAGTTCGTGAGTAAACCTGGTTGTGTATACCCCGACTTCATCCCCAGAGCCACAGCAATGGTCACATCCCCCAGTGCAGGCACAGGGCTCTCAGCAATCTTATGCACAGATAACTTAAAATGTGCTGTTTTATGACAACCTAGATGATGACGCCAAACAGAACCTGATTTTGCATCACCCATGGAGGAAATTCAGTTTCACTCTAGTGCCGGGAGTCACCTCCACAAGAACCAGTTTCCAAAGGAAATAAAATAGCAGAGTTACCCATCCTTTCTTTTTAAAAGCAAAGCAAAGCAAAACAAAATTCCAACCAAGTATCACAGGTCTAGGGCCTCATCTCATAAACATATCAAATGATTACAAAAAACTACAATACTTTTCCAAATAATTCCAACAACATCCTCTTAAGCATGGCGTCACGAACAAAGGGGAAAGGCACCATTGTGACGGCAGCCCGCCCATGGTTACCTGCTCAGATTGACAGTTCCAAAGAAGCGTTTCTAAAGATAAGTATGGCAGGTGTCCAAATGAGGATGCTTTCCACCTTTTCCTGTGCATGTTAAACAGAACACACAAATCCAGCTGATCACGGTCTCTGGACATCCCCAAAGTCTCCAAAGTCTCCATTTGATGTGACGGATGTCCTTCTAGCCACATTCATTTAGTCCACCCTGTCTCTTGCCCTCCCTGGGAGTGATTCTTCCCCGTGGCCTCAGGAACCACCCAACATTCACTCCCAGTCTTGATCTTCATGAAGAACCACACCACTGTGCTAACTGCTCTACTCAGGGGCAGAGGGTACCATCTTAAGTGACACAGAGAAAGAAATCAGCTCAGCAGTCTTGCTCATTAAGAAGGCCAACTAGTCATGAAGTTAACCTGGCAATCATTACTTGATAATTTTTGAGGGAACTTTTATCAACGCCATGATCAGTACGCAGTGAACCCCACTCTACCACACCATGGAGAACACTTCTCCAGGTCCTAGAATCTCTGCATCCCTGACGGTCTTCCCTCACCCTCAGCTCTCCAGCCCTGCTTCTCCGTGGTTTCTTCTGGTCCCCAGGGGCTTCTGCCTCGATCTTTCCAGTTCTGAGACTTTGAACTCTCAGTGTCTGTATTTTGAGATGCCTCTTCTTGAAGTGACAGAGATGGATATTCTAGCTTCATTACAAAGCTATATCCAAGTTAGAATTCAGGGTGATCACTGGACTCACCAATCATTTGTGGATTAGTAGATCTTATCTGGCTGGGTGTAGTGGCTCATGCCTGTAATACCAGAACTTTGGGAAACCAAGGTGGAAAGATCCCTTGAGCTCAGGATTTCGAGACCAGCCTGGGCTACATAGTGAGACCTTGTCTCTACAAAAAATAAAAATTAGCTGGTTGTGGCAGTGCATGCCTATAGTCTCAGCTACTCAGGAGGCTAAGGTGGAAGGATCACTTGATCCCAGGAGGTCAAGGCTGCAGTGAGCTGTGATGGTTCCACTGTACTCCAACCTGGGCAACAGAGCAAGACCCTCTCTAAAACAAATAAACAAAAAAATAGGTCTGATTTTAGAGCCTGTCCCATCTGATCTTATTTGAAAATTCACCTCATTTATAGGAGGGAGCATCTTTTCTCGACCTGCTACTGTCGGTTCAGCTTAGCAAGAATAAATTGAAAGGCACAGAGCATGGGTTCGGGAGTGTGGCCACCAACAGACTCAAGTCCCAGCTCCACCACTTCCCAGCCCTGTGGCTCTGGGAGGTCACTTAGACATCCTGGGCTCTGGCTCTCTCTGCCAACCCTACCAACTGTGTGACAAAGCAGAGGCCGCTCCCTCCCTCCCAGGACTGTAACAGGGACTAAAATATGACAGCATGTACAATTAAAGTATAAATGCTCCCTTTTTAAAATTGGTTCAGGCCAGGCGCGGTGTTTCACACCTGTAATCCTAGCATTTTGGGAGGCCAAGGTGGGCGGATAGCCTGAGGTCAGGAGTTTGAGACCAGCCTGACCAACTTGGAGAAACTCTGTCTCTACTAAAAATACAAAAATTAGCCAGCTGTGGTGATGCATGCCTGTAATCCCAGCTACTCAGGAGGCTGAGGCAGGAGAATCTCTCAAATCGGGGAGGCAGAGATTGTGGTGAGCCAAAATCACACCATTGCACTGTGGCGTGGGCAACAAGAGCAAAACTCCATCTCAAAAAAATGAAATAAAATAAAATTGGTTTAGATCTAGCAAAAGAAAGCAATAATAACTTAAAACCGGGGAAAAGAAGACAAAATTGTAAAAGTTGCTGGTTCACACTAATAAGAACATAAACTAGAAGGCTCGATGCAAGAGTTCCCACCAGCATCATTGAGTCTTCCATGCAATTTTACAGGCTTACTCAGCTCCAAGTTCAGTGCTTCTCATGCGGCCTCGTTCCCTGTATTGGTTCTCTTCTTGGCAGGAAACATCCAGTGGGTAGAAGCGAAGCTCCCCTCCCCAGTAAAGTTCTGCCCTTCTCCCCAATCCCAAAGCTCAAAGCTTCAAGGAAAAGAAGAGTGTCTCCTCTCCATAAAGGAATCCAGACATAATCTGACCTGACACACAGCGAACTGCCTTTTCCAGAGTACTCGGAGCTGCCAGGAATATTGAATCCCACTGGGCACCTTCTGTGTTCTGCATGGCAGGAATGCACTGGGTGAGCACATATTAGGACCCGTTGGTATACACAGGTGCACAGATGCTGTGATCTCAATGCTTCCATTTCATAGAAAACCTTTTATAATGTAATCCAGATTTTGCTAGCAATATGTCACTTTTCAAGCCTTTCTTCCAGGGTCACCCTTTCCTTTAATAACCAAACAAAATGGTGCAATGGAATGGAAAGGCAAGGTACTATGCAGCCAGAAGAAATACAAGTGCTTCTTATTTGTCAACAAAATGAACAACGTATGTACCTTAAAGGCAAAAATGATGAATACCTAATATATTTTTTTAAACTCATTGCTAGATGCCTGTAAGGTACATAGGAATGAAAAAGTAATGATCACATCCTCAAGAGCCTTTATAATCTAGTAGTTTTCTCTCACCTTCTCACCAGATCTCCTAAGAGCACCACACTGGGGGCAGGTGATTTCTTGTAAGGGTTGAGAAGGCAAGGCCTCAAGAGGCAAAGTGACTACAAACAGTCAGGGATGAATCTTGGACTTCGAGTCAAAGCTTGATTCTCCAAAACATCAGCATGGCCTGCAGTGGGAATAATCATACAAATTCAGAAATCAGTCATCCTGTTTCTTCAGGCATGCAGGACCATGTCACCTCCCCCCATCTAGCTGTGAGCCTTCATCATCACATTTTGCCCACTGTAGGAGTTGGCAAAACTGTAGGTGCAACTGGACCCTTCAGAGGGCAAAGGCTCCCTGTGAGAAATGATCTGTCTCCAACCAGCATCCCTAAGAGACCTGAAACACATCACACTGGGTTCCTAACAAATTCCAGGTGAAATTAGGTGAAAAATGAAGCTCCAGAAGAAAAAAGAAAGAGACATCTTATGCTTTTGACAGGGGTGAATGAAAAGACAGGAAGACTCTGCTGTTGCCAGGCAACCCCAGACTCTGAGCTTCCAGTAGGGGCCCTGACTATGGGAATCGCTTCCTTTGTTTGTGCTTTCCTAGCTGTCAAGGGTCCTCTGGCAGCTGAGATCACCCCAATGTGTGAGACCAGAATCTGTATCCTGATATGTGTTACCCTAGAAATGGTTTATTTCTGAGCTTCTTTCTTTCTCAGGAACCCAAAGCCTTTCTCTGTATGTCATGGATGTTATGTAATCTATATGCAGGCAGTCTATATGAACACATCATACATGCAGATTGAGCCAGTTCCTCAGAAGTTCTCTGTTTCTCCCCTGCCAGCTGCCAATTTTAGCAGGCCAGCTGACACCCAGCCATTTTATTCATCACTGTACAAAACCAGGGTTTGACCCCTCTCTTCCTAAGAATCACAGAATACAAAAGCTGGGAAGGGCTGAGAGATCTCTCACTTCTGCCTTGACAACACTTGCTCTTTCCTGGAGTTTAAATTAAGCATTTGACCACAGCTATTGTGAACCTGTCTCCTTTGTGATGGAGTACTTGTGGCTTTATTCTTTGGGGAGCACTGAAACGGTGTCCAAAGATCAGCTGGATGTGCATGAGGGAAGGCAGTCTCAGCCTCTGGGGGGAATGTCCATCAGGACCCAGGGTTTTCATGTGGCAGAAGTGTGTGTAGTGTGTGGTATGTCATGAATGCTTTCGTTCATTTTGTAGAAAACTTATGATGTAATCTGACTGTCTACTAGATGGATGTTAGTTCCAAGTCTTTCTTTTGGGGATTACCCTTCCCTTGGATGTTATCTGAGAAAAATAGCTTGAACCCATCCCGCATTCTTTTTGAAGCCCATTGTCTCAGGAAATTCTCCTGAGAATTTCCAAAGAATTAGGTTCTTCTTGGTGCATGCTGTCTCTTCACTCTCTCTTCTCTCTGTCTTTCATCTTTTTTTCCCCACTGAACTCTACATCCTCATGCCTTTTCACTTCACCCTATGCTATTCCTCTTCTTTCTCTCCCAAAGCAGCACCAACACAAGATTAATGTATGTGAAAGACACTTTAGTAAAACTTGAGAGAATAGAGGGAGAATTATAGTACAATTCAGACATCAAAGACAGCATGTGTCTGATAGGAAAAACCAGTCAGTCTGTTTTCTCCTACTATATTCTCCACACTCAACATGTATGTGTGTAATTTACCCCAAGTGGAACAATTCTTCAACAGTAACCGGGTGTCCTATAATTCAATTCAGTTCTGACACTATCAACCTGGAGTCAGAATGAGATCCCACAGGTTAAGGACTCAGTTCCTCAAGACCACCTCCACCCCACTTTGGATGCCAAATAAAAATCCAGGCCGCCAGTACTTCTAACCAAGTGGCTATAAATTGAGGGTTCCTACAAGCCCTGCCTTGGGTTTGATTACAGAAATCAGGAAACTGCTTCACTCACTATTACTTATTTATTATAAAAGGATGTCATTCAAGAACAGCCATATGGAAGAGATGCATAGGACAAGGTATGGGGAAAGGGGTGTGGAGCTTCCATGCCCTCTCAGGGCACACCACCCTCCATGTTTTCAGCAGCCTGAAGTTCTCTAACCCTGTCCTGTGAGATTTTCTGAGTTTCATTACAAAGGCATAATTGATTGAATCATTGGCTTTGGTGATCAACTCAATCTTCAGCCCCTCTCCCCGACCCAGAGGTGGGGTGGGAGGTGAATGGGACTAAAGTCCCAACCCTCTAATTACAAGCTTGGCTTCTCTGGCAACCAGCCCTATCCTGAGGCTAGCCAGGAGCCCTCATCCCACAAGTATGTCATCATTATACAGAAACGAAAAACAAACAAACAAAAAAACACCACTTCGGAGATTCCAAGGGTTTTAGAGCCTCTTGCCAGGAAATGGGGGACCAAATATACATTTCTTATTATAAATCACAGTGTCACAGCATGAAATACCACAGTCCTGGATTTCCCCAGCCACTGATCACCTCACCGTCCCTACAGAGAGATTTTTCTCATAGGCATTCCTTCTTTTCAAATCTCCTGCCCACTGATATTCAGAGGGATCCTGTGACCTTTCATTTGCCTGCAAGCTCCTACCACTTACCTTGCCTCTCTCAGGCTATCATGAACCCCAAACACAGAAATCCTGCTACTTGTACCTCAGAGTTCATTCTTTTTTCTAAGCCAGGCAAGTGAAATATTTCCTTATGAATTAAAAATAATCTAACCAATTATTTACCCAATCTAAAAACGAGATGCAATTGTTATATTCCTACTTGTTATATTCATTACTGAGAAAAGCCTCCTCAAGAAAACGATTGTAAAATCACTTGAAAGTGAGAAGACCTTGCTTTTCCCAATAAAACAGCTCTGCAGTTTAGATGATAAATGACATTCCTCCTCTAGAATGGAGACTTGTGGCAACCGTTGTTTTTGATAACTTGTAACTTTCAACTACATTGTTATAACACTAATGAAATAACAAACCCCCTCAAGAAAGTAAGTCACTTCACTTGGCTCATGAAGCAGGGATTCCCTCATCTGATGAAATAGGGCACATGGACCAAATCATCTCTAAGTATCTTCTAGTAGATACTCCATGGTTCTTTAAATGCATCTGCATCTTCCCTTGCTGGAGACTTGGAGGCTGGAGAGGAAGGTGGCGGTGGATGGCAGGGAGTGAATCCAGTGGTTTCTGATGTCCCTGTTCGTGGCAATGGACTGAAATGACTCAAAGAATCAACTGAAGAGTTTGTTGATTTTAAAAATACAGGTTCCAACATCCCACCCTGATAATGCCAATTTAGGAAATCATGCAAAAGTCCACTACTTATATTTTTAAAAAATTAAATAAACACCTCTGCAGGAGATTCCGATGAGCAACAAAGGTTAGAAACCACTGGATTTTTATGACAATCACCAACAATAATCAAAATGCAGGTTAAAATAATCAATTTGAATACCAAAGAGGAAAACATTATATTAATCTCATTAATCAATTTGAATAGAGTTAGTTGATGTCTTGGGCACAGGACTGCACAAGATGGCCTTTTCCAATGATGACATAAAAGAACCCTGAAATCTAAGCAAAAGTGGGCAAAGGTTATGAACAGACACTTTACAAAAGAAGACCTATATGAGGCCAACAGACATGAAAAAATGCTCATCATCACTGGTCATTAGAGAAATGCAAATCAAAACTACATTGAGATACTATCTCATGCCAGTTAGAATGGCGATCATTAAAAAATCTGGAGACAACAGATGCTGGAGAGGATGTGGAGAAATAGGAACACTTTTACACTGTTGGTGGGAGTGTAAATTAGTTCAGTCATTGTGGAAAACAGGGTGGTGATTCCTCAAGGACCTAGAAATAGAAATTCCATTTGACCCAGCAATCCCATTACTGGGTATATATGCAAAGGATTATAAATCGTTCTATTATAAGGACACATGCACACGAATGTTCATTGCAGCACTGTTTACAATAGCAAAGACTTGGAACCAACCCAAGTGCCCATCGATGATAGACTGGACAGGAAAAATGTGGCACATATATGGAATACTATGTAACCATCAAAAACGATGAGTTTGTGTCCTTTGTAGGGACATGGATGAACCTGGAAACCATCATTCTCAGCAAACTGACACAAGAACAGAAAATCAAACACTGCATATTCTCACTCATAGGCAGGTATTGAACAATGGGAACACATGGACAGAGGGAGGGGAGTATCACACACTGAGGTCTGTTGGGGGGAACTAGGGGAGGAACAGTGGTCGGTAGGGAGTTGGGGGGGGATAACGTGGGGAGAAATGCCAGATATAGGTGATGGGGAGGAAGGCAGCAAACCACATTGCCATGTATGTACCTATGCAACAATCTTGCATGTTCTTCACATGTACCCCAAAACCTAAAATGCAATAATATATACATTAAAAAAAACCAATAAGCTTTCCAAAGCGTGTGTTCATTAAGCCTTCATTAAAATGTGATTGTGTACGCAAGCCTAAAGGAAAGACCTGCAGCACCTCCAAATACATAGCTTGGAACAGACAACAGGGATCACCACGGTCTCTTCAATACTTATGAGGACCTAACATAGCTCTTTAGCCGGTAATCCCAAAATAAGGCATTTTGGGGTAATTAAGGACGTCTTTGCAAGTATTCTTTCTGGATCTAAACGAATCCAACCAATATTTTCCTATTCTTTAAAAAATAGTGATGTATAACTTATTCCTACTTATATCACCTACTTATATCATCATCAGAAAAACCTCTTCAATGAAACCATAAAGGTCAAAGCATGACATATACAGCACAAGGTCACTTGCAAGTCTTTATGTTAGACTGAGCAAATATTCATAGTTGCCTTAGATCTCAGTTGTCCTGAAACAACAGAAATTCCCTCATTAATGTAGAAAGACCATTTGAAAACAAGAAGCTAAAAACTGATTTTGAAAAGACAAGTAAAACTTTCTGTTTTAAAAAATATTTTTCTTGCTTTTGGTATTAGTCATCATTGCTATGTAATAAATTATGCCAACAATTGGTGACAAAATAATAAACATTTGTAATCTCACAGTTTCTGCGAATCACAAATCTGGGAGCAGCTTAACTGGGTGGTTTGGCTCAAGGTCTCTCATAAGGGTACAGCCAAGATGCTGGCCAGGGCTACAGTCATCTGAAGCCTTGACTGGGTCTAAAGGATCTGCTTTCAGGTTGATTTCACTCATATCCCTGGGTAGTCAGTGCTGACTGTTGGCCAATGGTCATCGCCCTGGCTACATGAACCTCTCCATGGGACTGCTTGAGTGTCCTCACAACCTGGCAGCTGGCTTCTTCCAAAGTGAGTGATCCAAAATAAAACAAGACAGAAGCAGCAATGTCTTTTATGATCCAGCACTGGAAGTCTCCTGGTCATTTCCACAATATCCTATTCATTACACAGGTCAGCGATATTCAGTGTGAGGGGAAACTCACAGGGGCGTGAATATAGGGAGGCAGGAATCACTAGGGGCCATCTTGGAGACTGGCTACCACACTGCCTGAAACTAACAACATACCTCAGTAAATATCATATTTCATTATTGAACCTAAAATACCATGATCCCCTCTCTCTCTCTCTCTCTTTTACACAGAGTCTAGAGTCTGACACCTAGACTGGAGGGCAGTAGTGCAATCATAGCTCACTGTACCTTGAACTCCTGGGCTCTAGCAATCTTCCTGCATCAGCCTCCTGGGTAGCTGAAATTATAGGCATGAACCACCATGCCCATCCAGACACTTTGTTTCATGTAACAGTAAGGAAGAAGAAAATGGCCAATATTGAAAAACTCTACAAATAAACTGGACTCTCAAAGGCTATACCTTCATTGTAGGAGTAAATGAGAAATAAATTCAATCCACGAAAAAGAACAGCACAAGACTTACAGGTCTCACCAGCACTGGGTGAAGGGAAAACAACTATTCCCTGCAGAATTTGAACCCAAGTAGGTAAGACCACCAACTTCAGACAACTTTAAATAGAATTATCTGCAAATCCCCTCTAGAGAAACTTGATTTCAATCCATGTTAAATAAAATTGTAAGACACATTCCAATTTTAGAGGAAGCTAAAATGTGGGAAAATGTGCATCTTAAAATCAAGAAAGTAGTCAGTCATATCAGTGAAGACAGAATAAATGTACAGAAATAGTTTAGAGTCAGCATTCCTTAGGACAAGATTATAAAAATGGAGTCTTATTTATGAAAAAAGAACAGACCCTCAGTCCATCTGCTGTGTTCTCTCGGCCAATACTGTGTCCTTTCTCACATTGGTTCCTTAGACTCAGCTAATTGCAAAAGCAGAAAAGGATAAAAAGCAGAAAGTTATGAAGGGAATCAGTGTAGAAACAGTAGAGATAGAATAATATTCTTTTATTTCTTTTTTTTTTGAGACTGCCTCCTGGGTTCAAGCAATTTTCTTGCCTCAGCCTCTCAAGAAGCTGGGACTAAAAGTTCTTGTCACCACACCCAGCTAATTTTTTGTTTTTAGTAGAGATGAGATTTCACTGTTAGCCAGGATGGTTTCAATCTCCTGACCTCATGATCTGCCAGCCTCGGCCTCCCAAAGTGCTGGGATTACAGGTGTGAGCCACTGTACCCAGCCTATTTTTTATTTTTAGACAGATTCTCGCTCACAACCACTGCTCACTGCAGCCTCAATCGCCCAGCTGAACTGCCTCAGCCTCCAGGGTTAGTTATTTGTGTTTTTGTAGAGACAGGGTCTTGTCATGTTGCCCAAGCTGATCTTGAGCTCTGGGGCTCAAGCAATCCTCCTGCCTCAGCCTCTCGAAGTGCTGGGATTACAGTGTGAGCACCACACCTGACCTAAATGAAATTAGAATTAAACCCACTTAAGTCCAGCTCTTTAACAGCTGTGTTATCTTGGGCAAATTGCTTTACCTCTCAGGGCCTCTAGTCACATGACCTTCAGATAAGGTCAAGGCAGCAATCTACCTTGCAGAATGGTAAGAATTAAGTATCACATGTAGGAAACACCTAACACCAGGCTTATGCTATTTGCTGGTCTTACTTCACTTAGTGTTGCTATCAAGATATAAGAAGCAGGGTAATGGCTCGAGCCTGTAATCCCAGCACTTGGGAGGCCGAGGCGGGTGGATCACGAGGTCAAGAGATCGAGACCATCCTGGTCAACATGGTGAAACCCCGTCACTACTAAGAATACAAAAAATTAGCTGGGCATGGTGGCGCGTGCCTGTAATCCCAGCTACTCAGGAGGCTGAGGCAGGAGAATTGCCTGAACCCAGGAGGTGGAGCTTGCGGTGAGCTGAGATCACGCCATTGCACTTCAGCCTGGGTAACAAGAGCAAAACTCCATCTCAAAAAAAAAAAAAAAAGAAGCAGGGTAATTTATACATTAAAATGGTTTATTTGGCTATTGATTCTAATGGCTGGAAAGTTCAAAATTGGGCATCTGGTGACGGCCTCAAGCTGCTTCCACTCACTGGTGGAAGGTGAAGGGGAGCTGGCTGTGCAGAGATCACATGGCAAGAAAGGAAGCAAGACATGCAGCAGGGAGGTGCCCGGCTCTGTTTTTGAATCTTATTTTATTGTAAGTTCCAGGCTCTTTTTAACATCCAACTCTTTTGGGAACTCACTTACCCCTGAAGGAGGGAATTAATCCATTCCTGAAGTATCCACCCCATGACTCAAACACCTCCCAATGGGCCCCACCTCCAACATTGAGGATCAAATTTCAATATGAGGTTTGGAGAGAAAAATATCCAAACCACGGCATTGCTCAACAATGATATTCAACAATCATAGTTATCTTTATGATTACTATCTTTCTAAGACAACACTCCTTTTTAGAGATTTTGTAAAATGAATAGGAAACACAGTACCCAGGGGAGACTGCCTTCTTTCTGCTGCTCATTCAGTAACAGCTGTGAATATTGATGTGGTCATAAGTCTTCACTGACCGTGAGTCCTGGATTCAAGTGTTATTTCAACTGCACCGGCTAAGCAGCCTGCCTCCTTCTTAAAGAGCCATAAAGAGAATGGAATGGTCCTTAGATGGGACTGCCTTCCTCAAACCATCACCAAGAGGAGTGCCAGGAAGTCTCCTCTGGAGGAGGCAGGCAGCTCTCACTGATGGGAGATTTGGAAAGACTGGTTCTTTATTCTGCAAACATTTGCTAAGAATCTCCCAAATTCCAGACTCTGGACCAGGTTTCAGGGACATGGAGATTACTAGAACATGGCCAGTGTTCCCGAGGGGCTGGCCATCCAATGGAGGAAAGAGCAGGAAGAAGGATCATAGCAGCCCAAGGCAGGTGGGGGTTGTGGGGGCACCTGGGAGGACACAATGACTCTGCCTGGGGAAATCAGGGAGGGCTTCAAAGAGGAAGTGATGCTTGGGTGAACCATAAAGATGTGAAGTATTTTGCCAGGGGGATAATACTGAGGTAATAGGGATTCAATACATAACATCCATTTATTTCTTCCCTTCCCAGATATGGACTCAATTGAGAAATAAGGCACAAAGAACAAATGGAGGTCAAAATATCAGCTTTATTGCTGAGAAAGACCATTGGAAAACATGACTTTTGATTTTTGGTCAAAAAGGCATGCCAAAAAAGAAGGCACTTTACAGCAGAGAACCCTGATGAACACTACCTCAGCCAGGTAATTAGGCTCCGTGTCAACAGCAATAAGTCACATTGACAGCAAGTGGCCTTGATATGATATGATGAGAAGGGCACTTGACCTCCAGGGTCTTCCTCCCCCAAACCCACAACCCCAGTCTCATGACAAAAACACCAGACTGATCCCAACTGAGGGACTTTCTGCAAAACCCCTGGGTCAACAAACACAAGGGAAGCCTGAGAAGCCACCACAGCCAAGACGAGGCTAAGGAGAAGTGATAATGATAATGAAATGTCGTGCAGTGTCCTGAATGGGATCGTGAAACAGAAGGAAGGCATTGGGTAAAATCTAAGGAGAGCTAAATAAACTGCGGACTTCAGTTAATAATAATGCGTTTATATTGGTTCATTAATTGTAACAAAGGTATCATACTACTGTGAGATATTAATGACAGGGAAAACTAGATATGGGATAAGGGCCCTCTCTGTGCTAGCCTGTCAGTTTTTCTATTAACTTTAAACTGTTGTTAAAAAAAAGTAAAATCTGTTAAAAAGAAACACATGGAGGGGGCATCACAACACACTCCAGCCCCATCCAAGTATGGGTCGTAGGGCAGCTACGTGGGAGCTGCACGGAAGACTCCCCAAGCCAGTGTTGCTGCCCAGGACAGTAAGCAGAGGGGAGGAGAAGAAACCAAATCTCAGGACTCAGAGGCATGTCATTGGCCCCATCCAACAATGGGCCATGGGCTATGGACCCCAACTCCCTATTGGGTCACCAAGGCAGCCTCCAAGGAGGGTCAGAGGAAAGTTGCAAGAGGCCTGGTGCTTCTCCGGAGCAGCCCAGTGGCAAAGCAGTCAGCGCCTGGGCACTGGGGCTCGTTTCTCTGGACCCCAAGCCTGGGTTTGCCACTTGCTACCTGTACAACTCTGGCAGATTGTGTAACCTCTCTGAGTCTCAGCTTTGTGAACTGTGAGATGGAGACTGGAATACAACCTACTTCCACGGGCTGAGAGAAGATAAAATGAGATGCTGTGTGTAAAGTGGCTGTGGGGTATGGTAAGGATGTGGATGCCAGCTGTTATTACTCTTGTAGAAGCAAAGCCAGGGGAAAGGGTGTCCCTGCCCTCGCGGGCAGTCAGCACAGGAGAGGACACTGGGTCTTGGAAGCAGCCCCAGGGGCGAGGAGGTGAGAGGAGCAGCCATCTGGAATCCGCGGTCATGGCTGCGGCCTGCTGCACAGGACACGTGTGAGGAAATCGTGTGGAATCAGACTGAAGCAGAAGAGATGGGCTCAGGCATGAAAACCAATGAATGCCAGGGCTCTGGACTTTTCTACAGCAAGATGGGAATTTTTCAAAGCCGTGATAGGCAGACTTTTCCCGGAAAGGACCTGACAGTGAATAGTTTAGGCTTTGTGGGCCAAGAGGCAAAAGGCTGTTACGTAGGTACTTTCATAAAAAGAGAACAATTTCCCTTAACAGAAAGTGGATTTTCTGAAATACAGATAGATATCTGAAAATGACTATTAGGTAAGCCTAATGCAATTGTGTAGCTCTAGCTTAATTCCACCTCATCTCAATTGCCACCCCTGCACACCTCAGTGTAAGAATGGGTTTAAAAATTAAAGCAAAGAACCGAGGTAAATTGAGGAATTCTCATGGTGAAATCCCGTCTCCACTAAAGGTATAAAAAAATTAGCCAGGTGTGGTGGCATGCACCTGTAGTCCCAGTTATTCAGGAGGCTGAGGCAGGAGAATCACTTGAACCCAGGAGGCAGAAGTTGCAGTGAGCCAAGATCTTGCCACTGCACTCCAGCTTGGGCAACAGGGCCAGACTCTGTCTCAAAAAAAAAAAAAAAAAAAAAAAAACTTAAGGAATTCTGAGATCTACAGTCTTTAGCAAAATCTCAGGAGTTGGAAGTGAATTCCTCAGACTCCTTCACCACCTCTTCTTTTGTTCTCTATAGTTTAAAGTCTTGGGAAAGCTGGTAATACAAAACAAAATGAAATGTTCTAATACAGCACGAGGGGTAGCACTCCAGAGCCTGAAGTCACAGCAGCATCACTGTGATTTATGGTGTGCAGGCAGCAGAGAACAGCGCTGAGGGTGTCTTGCGGGCTCATTCCCACCTACTCTGCAGTTACCGTGGAAAGTGGCTGTGAACAACATGTAAATAAATGGGCATGATCTGTGTTCCACTAAAACTTTATTTATGGACATTGAAATTTGAATTTCACATCATTTTTACATGTCACAAAATATCATCCTTCTTTTGCTCTCCCCCATAACCATTTAAAAAAGGAAGAATGATTCTTAGCTTCAGGACTCTACACAGACAGACAGTTGGCTGTATTAAAGGATGATTTTTTTTTTTTTTTGAGATGGAATCTCGCTTTGTCACCTAGGCTGGAGTGCAATGACATGATCTCGGCTCACTGCAGCCTCTGCCTCCAAGTTCAAGCAGTTCTCCTCCCAAAATAGCTGGGATTATAGGCGTGCACCACCACGCCAGGCTAGTGTGTGTGTGTGTGTGTGTGTGTGTGTGTGTGTGTATTTTTAGTAGAGAGAGGTTTCACCATGTTGACCAGGCTGGTCTCGAAATCCTGACCTCAGGTGATCTGCCCACCTCGGCCTACAAAAGTGCTGGGATTACAAGCATGAGCCACCATGCCCAGCCCTAAGGATGATTTTAAATAGGAGTTCTATCAAGACGTTAGCAAATTGCATACCTAAAGCATCTCTTCATCTCATAGAGCTCCTGGTGACATCATCTCTGCATAGAGCAGCAGGGATTCAGGGAAGCGGTTTGGTCTCCTCTAATCCTCCCTTTCCTGGTGCAGTTTGCAGCATTTCACCCGCCCTTCTATCTTGGCTGCTGTTTCAGACAGCATTAGGGTGAAACTCAGAAATACTCTTAATCACTCTAAACCGAGGCAGTTCTGGGCTCCTGCCATCATTAAGAAAAAGCTTCTTTTTAGCTTCCTGGCTGTTGCCAGAACTTGAAGAGCTCAATTCAGTTGCTATAATTCACTTCTCTGGCACCTTCCAGCTATGCAGGTCTTTGCAATAAAGGAGTCTGTAAGCTTCCAGCCTCACGGAAAAGGACTTATTATACATTGTGCTTGAGAAGAGCGGTGTGTAAGTATCGGAGAATAGAATACCATATGGTAAAGGCATGCCCACAATTAAAATCGGTTTTGATTTTGTAATTGGGTTACTTTGCATGTTAGAACAGGAGTTTTGAAATTAATAATAATAACCACAGGTGCTGCGGTTCATAAGCTGATGCCGAAATGAGGACTAGGTGCTGGAGGAAAAGAGGGAGAAAAAGGAGAAAGGAAACTGGAGCTCACAACTCCTTCCGTATTACAGAGACCCAGAAATGATCTGGAAGGTCAGTCCATTTTACGAGCAGGAGACGAGCCCTGGGAGGCCGGTAGTTGCCCAAAGTCCGTAGTTAAGTATCAGTAGAGCAAAGCCTGGCCCCGCAGCATCCCCTGGGCTGATAATTACATGGCGGAAATATACTTCTCTCCTCCTTCTCTTATCCAACTGGCCAGAGCCCCAGGGTTTATCTTCATTTACAATAACAATCTCCTGTTTCTTCTCTTTAGAAAGTGGGCATTAGATCAAGAGCCCGGGATGGTCTGGAATCCATTTTTGTTCAATTGAGCTGCATCCTTTTCACTCTCAACAATATGTGGTTTGAATCATTCTATGGTCATCCTAGGGTTCGGCCTGTCAAACAGGGTGAAGAGGTGAAAGTGCGACAGGACTGCTAGCCTCTGCCAGGCCTCAAGGACAAATACAAGCTAAGGTGTCTGGGATCTGCTTTAAATGGTTTATTCTTTGAGAAACAGAAAGGCTAGAAATGTTTACTTGGTGCTAAAAAACCAGGACCTAAGTCTCAAGAAGAGACTTGCTCCACACACTCTCGAGTGTGACTCCAAGCATCGTAACAGGCCCGCATTCGACGGCTTGAAACCCATGTTAACAATGCGCTGTTTTATTCTCCAAGCCATTGTTATAGGTGTGGATCAAGTTCGAAGGGTCTCTTTTCCTCTGAACTCTGCAGTGGTTTTCTCTGTGCACACAAGGCTCAGTGCCTGTTTCCAGTTTGAGCAGCTCAGTAGCAGCCACAAGGCATGAGCAGGGCACCTTCAGCACATCTGTACCCGCCCCTCCAACAGCCTCAGGGCCCAGAGACAGGGGAGCACAGCACCAATGCTAGCAACGCCAATGCTTGCCCTCTTGGCGGTGTGACTTTGAAATGGATTGTTCTTTGAGAAAGAGAAAGGCTAGAAATGTCTACTTGATGCTGAAAAACAGTAAGTCTCAAGAGAAGACTTACCCCACACACTCTTGAGTGTGACTCCAAGCATCTTAACATCTAGTTAACAAAAGGAAGAATGAAGGGGAGAGACATCTTGTGACCAGATTTCCAAAAGTGTGGCCTGGAGATGGAGTGAGGATGGGGGTGGGTGAAACGCAGATTTCTGATCACTAGCTGAGATCCCATGGTCTTCAAGGCGGCATCCGTACAGAGAACCACAGGTGATTCCAGCATACGCCACACATTTGGGAGACTGACTTAGGAATATTTTTCAATATACTCTGACCATTCCTGTCTCTTCCTGCCTTCTCTACTGCTTTGTGGTTGCTTAATGGGCCTTCTTCCCAGAGCTGAAATTGAGATCCTTGAAGACAGATTTTGATTAATGAAAAGAATCAATCAACCAAAGAAGGGTAAAAAGGAGCAAGAAGGAAGGAATCGATCATGGGAGCATGGATCCTGAGAATTTCAAGCTGCTCTGGCCCAACAGCCTCCGCTTCTCCTCAGATGATGCAGGAGATTCACAGGCATCCTGGGTTTACGTGATCTTGAATCCCCCGACATCCTCCCAATAGGTTCCAAGTCACATCTCTCGGTGGCCACACCCTCAGCCTGCAGCCTTGTCCATATACTCGACAGTACCTTCAGATGTCTTTTTCCGTGTGAGCCATGAAGTGGAAACTAGGGAACACCGAGATTATTCTGCCACAGACATATTTACTAGCCTTCTCTTTAACTGGTTGACACTGGGGGACAGTGCTTTCAGTTAGCTTGCTATTGAGTGGGACCAGAAAGCAATGTAGTCATAAACGTGTGCCTTTTAAAAATCAAATCCAACAATCAGTATGAGCCAGATGGATGCAAGGCCAGCAACTGCTCTGTGGCTTCTCTCCAGAAGGTACTTTGTGTCCCCAGGAGGCTGAAGGTCCCAGCGTTTGTCTGTTCTCCAAACCTTCCATCTTAGGCACCTCTCCTCTCTTCCAGTTTCTTTCTTTCCTGGCTCTGTTTTCTGGATGCTCTGTCAGCAATGAAAAGGACAAGAGTAGAGCAGAGGACCCAATGGGAAGAAGGATCATAGAGGAGGAGGAGAAGCACGGGGGTGGCTGTTTCACCTTCAGCACTCAATCCAGGCTGCTCCTATGGGAAGACCCAGGAAGGCCATTCATTGCAGACTTTTCTCACCCTGGCAAGCTGGACAGCTTGAGGACAGAGCGTGGAAGTGTTTTCTCCCTGACAGCATCATTTCAAGTCCTATTTGCCCGTTGAGGTTACCCACGTGTGACCCTAGAAGATGTGTGTGGCTATATTTCACCTCAAACCCAAACCTCAGCAGGTTTGGTTGCTCAGCCAAGGAGCAGCTGGTGGCCTTCTGCTGTTACCCATGAAGGGCCTGCTGGGAGCCCATGAAGATTTACTGGCGGCGATGCCTCTGACACTTCTTTTTCCAGAGTGAGAACAACAGCAGGTAAGGCAGCCATGCCCGGCCTGTCACTTTCCTCGGGGAAAGAAAAGGGAAGCCATATGCTGACTTTTTGTCTACAGAAGTAGCACAGTCGGAGCATATGTCCAGGAGCTGCAGAGATGCTGTACGCTCAGCACAGCCTTTGTCCAAACACTTTTTCAAGAATAAAAAGCCTTCATTAATGCAATGCACTCCCTCATGCCCCCAGACGCCAGCCAGCCCCTTGATGATTTCACCAGCCAGTTTCTTTGTGTCTGGAGAAGGTTGTGGGCCTTTCTGTCTATCTTCCAGAGAGTGGAGGCCAGATGGGCAATAGACTAAGAGTATGGGCCAGCACTGCAGTGGTTTTAAGTTAGCCACACAAAATAGAATTTTCTGCCTGGACATAGCAGCTCACGCCTGTAATCCTAGCACTTTGGGAGGCTGAGGTGGGAAAATTGCTTGAACTCAGGAGTTTGAGACCAGCTTGAGAAACAAAGTGAGACCTCCATCTTTACAGAAAAAGAAAAAGGAAAAAAGTTAGCCGGGCATGGTGACACACACTTGTGATTCCAGCTACTCAGGAGGCTGAGGCGGGAGGATCACTTGAGCCCAGGAGTCGGGGTTGTAGTGAGCCACGATTGCACCACCGCACTCCAGCCTGTGAAACAGAGCAAGACCCTGTCTCAAAAGAATAAAAAATAAAAATTTGCTGCTGGAGTGATGAATATTGCAGTGGAAAGTGATGACATTGCCCAAGGTCAAGTCTCTGCACGGGAATGGAGCTGCATCTATAAGATGAGGGCCTCGCTCACCTGTGTGTGGATGTGGACAGGCAGGCTGACTCATTCTCAGGTTGTATTTAAAAGCCTGTGGCTTTAGGGGGACAAAGGCAAGAAGAAGGAAAAGTGCCCGAATTTAACAGTGTGTGGTACAAGTTTAGGTGAGTTTTCTCTTTCTTCCTACAGGATAGATTTTTCCAATATTCCTATAGGATAGATTTGCCAGTCTCCTATGGCAAACTTTTATTACCATCATAATCAGAAAGAAGATGACACCGTCCCAACACTGGATATACTATGGTCCAATGAACTCAGCGTCAGATGCCTCATCAAAGGTAGGGGAGAACAGGCATGGTGGACTCATTCCTGAAAATCAAGCAGTTGGAACCCATGAAGACACTGTCTTCCACAGCATCAGAGCACCTTCCCCCAGGAACATGCCTGAATCCGCCTGGCCCTGGAGGCAAAGTTTAGAGGAAGAGACTGGTTAGGAACCAATCAGCCACATGGAGACACCAGTTAAAGGCAGGTTTCCAGAAACCTCTTTAGGAGCTCAGGAACCTCAATTTTATTGACCATTAGCCATGCAGTCTTGGATAAAGGGTCAGGGAGCAACATTTGAAGAGGAAGAAAGGGAGATAAATGGGCTCCCTCTGGCCTGTCTGATTCTGTGCCTCTGACCCAGAAAACTGGTCATTGTCAGCTCTTCTCTCGGGGCTTGCCCCATCCTGGGTTAGGAAATGATTTCTGCAAACTGTGAATGCCTTGAGCACAAATTTGCTGGGATGTGGGGTTTGGGGAAGAAGGAAGGGTAGACGATGTGTGTTCAGACCTTTCTAGGTAAATATATTAAATTATGTATGCTTAAAATAGAAAGCTAATGAGAACGTTCCCCCTTGCCAGCTTCCAGCACTGATCTTTAAGGGCATACACTAGACAAGGAAGATCCAGGTCTTCTTTGGAGCAGCCAGTATTGTTACCAGGGCAGCCCTGATGAAGCCACTGGGAAAGTTCCTTTGTCTGTTTTCTTTTAGTCCTTTTATCTACAGGCACAGCTGCTTAATAAAACCAGAAGGTCTAGGATGCACCAGAGCTTACTGACCCCTGACCAGAGAGTAGAGCAAGATTAAGATCCCATAAAATCGGCACAGACTGGAACAGACGACCCTTAGTTGCCTTCAGATCATCAACATATCATTAAAATGCTAAAATTTCCTCCCCTAAAAGAAAATCTCCACCATTTTGTGTATAGGTGATATATGAAGGTATATGTTTATGAATTAGGCATATCTAGAGTCCCGCCCTGCACATGCAGACATGCTTCTCCCGCCCTGCACCTTGTCCTTAAAACCCCATGACTTTTGTTTGGGAAGAAGCTATATTTTGAGTGTGAGCCACCTTCTCCATTCCCTGGCTAGTGAATAAAGCCTGATTGCCTTTCTAAGCTGGATGTTCTTTCTTTGCGGCTGACGCAGAGTAGGGAAAGAACTCAGTTTATCGGTGACAAAATGGTAGGTCTTTATCTGTTCCAACCTTCTGCTACGGGCTTTGTTTTGCAAACTGAATATCCCAGACTCTCTTGCAACTGAGGTTTCCTATGTGACTGCTAATGGCCCCCGAAGGCACTCATGCAGCCTTGAATTAAGAACTCAGTTAAGTGGAAAAGGAAGCGGGGCTCACAGGAGGCTTTGTAGCCAACAGGTTTGGTGTTAGCTTTTGATCCCTGGATCACAGCTGGGTCATGGAACGTGTTCCTGGAAACAGCATTTGCAATGGCTTCTTCCTGGTCCTTGGAGTGTGGCTAAGGATAGGACTCCAGAGTCCTGCAATAGGCAGTGGCTGGCTGATCCCCAGATTTCTGGAATTCCTGGTCACCACACCACTGGGAAAACTAATCTGCCTCTCTTCCTCTAGAAAGCTCAGAAAAATAAAATAGTTTTCCTGGGAGCAAAGTGGGGTTAGGAAGGCTTTGAGATGTATATTTAACCCACTCAATCCTGATGTTTGCTTATATTGCATTTGACCAATGAAAAGGCCTTGTCAGCAGCTGATCTGAATATATCATGAACATGGATAAATATTAATACCAAACTAGTGCAGAGAGACACATGGCTGTTAAATGAATGGAGATTTCTCTAGTTGAAATGTAGCAGGCCTTGCTTTCAAAACAGACTCCTCTCCCATGCACCTGTGAGTCCCGGGGACTCTTCCTAGATGTCATTTATTCATCCAGATGCTCCTAAGACAGAAATAACAGGCACACGGGGAAAGCATTGTTAGATCAGGTTTAGCCTAAAGCTGCCTCCTCACATTTTTAAGTTTAACCTGAAGGTCTCTCTGTACATAGTGAACTGTAACCTAACTGGATGTACACACGGACTGTAACCTTTGTGCCAATCACCAAGTTTCAGCCAATCACAGGTGGCCAAGTGTTTGAACCATGTTCAAATAAGGCAAATGCAGAGCTGTAACCCCTCCTGTTTCTGTACCTCACTTCCGTATTCTCTTTGTTACTTTTCTTTCTCCGTCCATAAATCTTCTTTGGCCATGTGGCTGGGCCAGAGCCTCTCTGAACCTATTCTCGTTCAGGGGCTGCCTGATTTGTGGTTTGTTCTTCGCTCATTGAAGTTAAATTTAATCTGTGGACGGCTTTTATTTTAACAGCTTTAACAGCATCGTAACTCTCTGATGCCACCAGACACTCATTCATTGCATTCTGCCAGTCGTCAGCCTTCAGAGCAGAAGGATGTTGTGGACTTGCCCATGTGCCGAGGCTGAGGTGGGCCCCATGCCCACTGGCCCTTCAGATGGCCAGCATGCCTCCCCTTACACGGCATTCAACATACTATGGGAATCTCTCGACCAGCCGAGTCACATTGCTTCCCTCAGTTTTCTAATATAAAAAAGAAATGAACTAACCAAACACAAGTCAAGAGTGAAATACCCTTGGTCAAGGTCACACAGCAAGGTAGATTCAGAATCTTTAGTGGCCCCCACTTCCTGCAGGATAAAGTTGAATTGCTTAACTTGTGTGCAAAGCCCGTCATGATCTGACCATCTAGCTTCACCCCCGCCTCACTGGCCCCCTCTGTGGGCTCCAGCCCTGCTGGAGTCACTGATGTCTGAGACTCTCTGTGCCCATTCTCAGCCAGACGCTTGACTCATGCCGTTACCTATGCTGCATCATCCTCCTCCCACCTCCAACTCCACCACCTTCCTACGCTCCTCATGACTCATGCCACTCAGCCTTCAGGTCCCAGCACCTCGTTGCTTTCATTAGTCAGTCCATCCACAGGCATTCTGCTAGGCTTATTCTGTCTGCATGGTCCCAGGTGCAGGGAAGGCAGCAGTGAATAAGCAGACCTGCCCCTCACCACCAGAGCTCCCAGCTCAGTAGGAGATGCAGTTAAATGGTCAGTGCTGAGATGCTGTGACAGGCAATGTGACAGAATAAGAACAGGGTGTGTACAAGTCAGGGCTCTCCAGGAAACAACCAATAGGATGTGTGTGTGTGTGTGTGTGTGTGTGTGTGTGTGTAAAACAATTCATTATTAGGAATCGGTTCACATAATTATAAAGGTGGGCAGTTCCAAGATCTGCAGAGGGAGTCTGCAAGCTGGAGACTCAGGAAGAGCAGTTCCAGTGTGAAGGCAGGAAAGAAGCTGATGTCCCAGTTTGAAAGCAGCCAAGCAAGAGGACTTTTACTCACAGGAGAGTCAGCCTTGTGTTCTCTTCAGGCCTTCAGCTGCTTGGTCAAGACCTACCTGCAGGGGGAGGGCAATCAGCTGTCCTCAGTCTCCTAATTTGGATGTTAAATTCATCCAAAATCATCCTCAGAGAAACACCCTGAATAATGACCAAATATCTGGGCATCCCGTGACCCACTCAAGTGAACATAATGTTAACCATCACAGGGTGCTGGGGGGACACACAGCTAGAACTCCAGCTCTGGAAATGCTTCCATGATATCCCTGCCTCCACAAGACTCCATCCAATGTCTTTTTCCTGTTTCCATAGCTTCATCACAGGCCATATTATATCATTTCATATCACATCACATCATCATACCATATCATATCATATCATCATGCCATATCACATCATCATATGTATCATACCATATAATCATATACCATCATACCATATCATATATCATATCATTATATATCATCATATGTCATATCATATCATCATATCATATATCATATACCATTTTATCATATATCATACCATATCATATCATATATATCATACCATATCATATCATATATATCATATTGTATCATCATACCATACCATCATATTACATATCAACATTCTCTACCATTTCATATCTCATACTATATTATACCACATCATATCATATCATATATCATCATACCATATTATAGCATACATCATATCATCATATATCACATATGTCATCATATATCATCATATCATATAATCACATATCATTATACCGTACCACTTCATCATATATCATACTATGTCATACCATATATCATCCCATATCATATCATCAGACATAATCATATCATATATTATCATACCATATCACATCATCATATATCATACCATAGCATACTATATATCATACCATATTATCATATACCATCATACCATGTCATATCATATCATACATCACTTCACTATATGTAATCATATGTCATCATATATCATCATGCCATATTATCATATTGTATCATATATCATCATACCACAGCATTTTATCATATATCATACTATATCATACCTTATATCATATATATTATCATACCATATCATCATATCATATCATAGATCATTCCATACCCTTTAATTGTCATACTATAGTATACCATATATCATACCATATTATATCATCATACCATATCATATCATCATATATCATTATACCAGATCATATTACATTGTCATATACTATCATATCATATCATCCCAGCTGGCTTGTCTGTCTATCCCACTGGACTGTGAACTCCTTGATGTCTTTTCAGACAGACCAACCCTGGAATCAGACCAGCTCTGATTCCAAGACCTGAAGAACTTACTTTGGAATCAGACCAAATGGCTAACATCCTGGCTCTCCTGCTCTTATCTGTATACTTAAGGAACTTTCTTTATGACCTGGAGCCTCAGTTTCCTTCTCTGTGAAAAGGGATAGTAGCAATACTAGTACCTACCAGCCTCACTAGAATGTTGTGGAAATTAAATGAAGTAATGTATATGAAGCACTTAGTGCTGGGCAGCCACCTTGTAGCAGGAAATAGAAGCAATTGCTGTCATTCCCTGCTGAACTCCAGCCTCAGCACACCTCCCTGTGTAACAGAATCCGGATTATATGCCCACAGCACTACCCCATCCTGCCAGTAACTGGATGTGTCTGTACCCAATAGAGACTCAGCACTTCATCCTTCCAGAACTCTACTAGCACTGCACAGTTCCCTACAGACAGGCTCAGGGAGAAGGGGAAGTGTCTGATCATGTCTGCAGGAAGAGGGTGACAAGATGGCCAGACATTTGTGGAAAGCTGGCAGGGTTCTTAGAGCAGCTGGCCCAAGAACTGTTCCCAGCAGGGGCAGAAGCAGTCATCTTTAGTGACCCGCGCCATCTGGCTTGATCTTTAGTTAACTACAAGACTGACTTCAATCAGGCAATTGATTTCTGGCCAATCTCTTTCAAAAGAAGGAGACCTCGGGACAACTCATAGTCAAGCATTTGATCTCACTTCAAGGAGAAACATTGCAGAATGGATCCACAGTGGACAACTCCATCTCTTCCTATCATTGAGGATTTTTCTATCTTTCTGAGAACTTTGGTGTTGTCCACATGGAAGGGTTTTATTGTTCTCCCATGTTCCTCCACTGGAGGCATTGGCACAGACAGCCCTGCCTTTCATTAGCCACTAGCCTCTGTGTATCTCAGTTAACTGCACCTACTTGATAGAGACAGTTGCCTCCCAGATTTCAGGGTGATATCTCGTGAAATGATATTTCATCCAACGGAGCTGTGGGTGAAGATGTGTGGGCAAGCATGCAGCATCCCATAAGTGCTGAGCCAGAGCATTGCACCGAGGGACACAGCCGAAGTCCTTACATAACCCAAAGTCAGTTTTACACAGAAATACATGTAAAGAAGGGAAATAACTTCTCAGAGCATGTAAATCAACAACCATGTAATAATGCTTTGTAAAAATTATATTGGGACTATCTCTGCTATTTCACTGAGCCTCCTCTCCTCTGCAGGCAATAGTATAGTGTGTGTCCTGGTGCTGGCCTTCCCCAGAATAAAATAATTTTTTATTTCTAACTTTATTTCCAACCCATATTTCCCCACTAGCATCACCAACTAAATGAGGGCTTATTGTAAGATATTAAAAAGATGTTGAGGCCAGGCATGGTGGCTCACACCTGTAAACCTAGCACTTTGGGAGGCCAAGGCGGGTGGATCACCTGAGGTCAGGAGTTCAAGACCAGCCTAGCTAACATGGTGAAACCCCTATCTCTACTAAAATACAAAAATTAGCAGGGCATGATGGTGGGTGCCTGTAATCCCAGCTACTTGGGAGGCTGAGACAGGAGAATCACTTGAACCCCGGAGGCAGTGGTTGCACTGAGCTGAGATTGTGCCACCGCACTCCAGCCTGGGTGGCTGAGTAAGACTCTGTCTAAAGAAAAAAAGGGTGTTAAAATATAACAAGAGTAAATGTTAAAATAATAGCGCATGGCCCTCAACGTCCGTTGGCCGGAATTCCTCTGCACATAAATACCTTGAAACCAGGTATTCATTCATCAGTTAAAGGGCATTACTGTGGGGTCAAGATATAAGCAGAGTTTACAGTTCACTGGACCCAGTATGAAAGCAGGGTGTTATAGGTTGAACTGGGTACCCCCAAAAGATGTTGAAGTTCTAACCCCCAGCACCTGTGAATAAGATCTTATTTGAACACTGGACATAGTATCTTTTTTTTTTTCTTATTTTTTTATTGCATTTTAGGTTTTGGGGTACATGTGCAGAGCATGCAATACAGTTGCATAGGTACATACATGGCAGTGTGTTCTGTTTGCTTTCACCCCTTCACCCTCCCCAGGCTATCCCTCCCCACCTCCCCCTCACACTGGCCCTCCCCTTTTCCCCCCAATAGACCCCAGTGTTTAGTACTCCCCTCTCTGTGTCCATGTGTTCTCATTTTTCATCACCCGCCTATGAGTGAGAATATGCGGTGTTTCATTTTCTCTTCTTGTGTCAGTTTTGAATCTGGACATAGTATCTTAACAGATGAGCAAGTTAAGATGAAGTCATTAGGAAGACCCTAATCTGATATGACTGGCATCCTTATAAGATGGGGAAATTTGGACACAGAGACAGATACTCATAGAGGGAAGACGATGTAAAGACACGGGAAGAAGACAGCAGTCTACAAGCCAAGGAACGCCTGAGGCTAGAAGCTCAGATATTTCCTCAGAGAGCTCCGAGGGAATGAAACCTGCCAACATCTCAATCTTGGGCTCTGGCCTGCTGGACTAGGAGACAATACATTTCTGTTAAAGGCACCCAGTTTTTGGTACTTTGTTTACAACAGCCTGCAAACTAATACACCAGGCTTCTCATGATTGTTTTAATGTGGAGGGATTCTTTCCCAGAAGGTAGAATCTTTTAATTATTTATCAATCTACTTTCAGTATGTACAGTTAGTCCTGGTAACCCAAGAATCTGGAAAATATCTAGGGAAGAAGAATCTCTGAAGTCTGGATTTCCTGTAAGTGAAGAATGTAGGACTCAAAGCAGAAGAATTCAGGGCACATGTGTACACAGTAATAGGAATAATAGCTTACATTTAGTGGGTATTTTTATGCACCAGGCACTCAGTGAGTTAAGTGCCTCACACGAATCAACTCATTCAATTTGCACAACCCCCTATGTAGATACAATAATCATCTCCATTTTTCAAATGAAGGAAATGAAGCACAGAGAGGGTTAGGTACACACCTAAGGTGGCACAGCTGGAAAATGGAGAGGCTAAACTTGGAACAGACAGTCAGCTCCAGAGCACACCTCTTATGGCTGGAAAGGCCTGGCAGCCACCGGTTTTACAAGTTATGGTTAATTTCATGATGAGCATCTGTGAGATAGTAAGGTGCACTTACACATATGCCTTGGACACAGGGTTACTGATGACCTACCATGGCCAGGCATTGTGCTGGGGGCTGGGATTCAAGGCTGCACCTGATGCAGACCCACATTCAAGGGACCCACTGTCAGTGAAATACAGAGCATTGCAGAAATCCTTGGTTTCACTTTTATCCCTCTGCATGTTCATTCTTAGTCCCACCAGCCACAAAATTGAGACTTTTTTTTTTTGAGACAGTCTTGCTCAGTTGCCCAGGCTGGAGTCCAATGGCACAATCTCGGCTCACTGCAATCTCCAACTCTCAGGTTCAAGCAATTCTCCAGCCTCAGCTTCCTGAGTGGCTGGAATTACAGGCACCCACCATCATGCCCAGATCATTTTTGTATTTTTGTAGAGACAGGGTCTCACCATGTTGGCCAGGCTGGTCATGAGCTCCTGACCTCACATGATCTGCCCACCTCAGCCTCCCAAAGTGCTCGGATTATAGGTGTGAGCCACTGCACCTGGCAAAAATTGAGACTTTTTCTAGGAGAATTTCTATGATATAGTTGTGGTGGTTAGCTTTATGTATCAACTTGGCTAGGCTATAGTACCCAATTATTTGATCAAACACTAATCTAGGTATTGCTGAGAAAGTGCTTTGTATATATAGTTAACATCTATAATCAGTCGACTTTAAAAAAAGGAGATTAATCTCAATAATGTTGGTGGGTAGGTCTCATCCAAACAAGTGAAGGTCTTAAAAGCAAAAACTAAAGTTTCCCACAGAAGAGAAATTCTTCATCAAGACAGCATCACGAACTCTTAACGTGAATTTCCAGCCTCCAAACCCGGTCTGCAGATTTTGGACTTTTCAGCCCCCACACTCACATGAGCTAATTGCTTAAAATAATATGTTTTTATAAATACATGCACTTGTGCCTATACAAATGTGTGTGTGTGTCCCATTGGTTCTGTTTCTCTGGAGAACCCCAACCAATACAGCAAATAGTTTAGTTTAAAAAATCACAGAATTAAGTAATTTCTAAGATTTGGGCCTGAGTCTCAGATTCATCACATAACAGCTCTGGGCCCTTCAGAAATTTCAGGAAGGCCTAAAAGTGTCTTCAGGCTTTATTTTATTATTATTATTTTTTTGAGACAGAGTTTCGCTCTTGTTACCCAGGCTGGAGTGCAATGGTGCGATCTCGGCTCACCGCAACCTCCGCCTCCTGGGTTCAGGCAATTCTCCTGCCTCAGCTTCCTGAGTAGCTGGGTTTACAGGCACGCGCCACCATGCTCAGCTAATTTTTTGTATTTTTAGTAGAGACGGGGTTTCACCATGTTGACCAGGATGATCTTGATCTCTTGACCTCGTGATCTACCTGCCTTGGCCTCCCAAAGTGCTGGGATTACAGGCGTGAGCCACTGTGCCCAGCCTTCAGGCTTTAAATTCTTCATCTATAAGGGGACAATAAGATGTTTTAAAATAACAATATTTGCCTCACCTGCTTCAAGGAATTGGTGCAAATATCATAGCAAATGACTTTTTAAAAATTAAAATAATGAAATGCTACACTAATGTCAGTTATTAAATGCCAAAGATATATTTTTTACAGATGATAGCCAATGATTTCTTTCAGAGTTTGCAAAATTGGCCTCCAGGTGGAACAGTAAAATAAGGAGCTCATCTTCAGGTGGACTAAACGCAGACCACACTCAGCTTGTGAACGCTGTGGGTCAGCTCAGGAGGTAGTCACTTTACTGCCACTGCCTGGGCTGTCCTTACCCTGGCATGCGGAGGACTAAGGAAGACAGATATGGGGGCTCTTTCCTGTTAGCTCACTGATGGCATGGACGCATAAGGAAAGCAGGTATTTTCCATTTGTCCTGCAATGTCTTTAGGAGGTGAGTGACCTGAGTCAGCGTGGCTACTCCCCAGTCCTGTGGTGGAACTGCGTTCAGGACCATGGCTGCACAGCACATGTGTCCAGGGCTGTTTCTTCCCAGCAGCTGAGCAGCCACTGAGTGATTTGAGAGGCAAGGAGGGAACCACCTGGACCTACCACACAGCCCTGAAACAAGCCTCCGAGATGTGCATGCTGTTTGCTGAGGTAGGCACAGTGTCATCTGGGAGAAGTGGCACCCAACTGGTGCCTCCTCATAGAGGAAGAGATGTGGGGAAAGTCGGAGACAGATCCAGAGCGCAGAATGCCAGTGGAGCCAGCAGAATGTGTGCCTGTGAGTGTGGCATCCCATGCACGTGGCATCCTGTTCACACAGAAGCCTGTGCACAAAGCATCCTGTGCATGCAGCATCCTGTGTGTGCCTGTCCTGCACATGTGGCATCCTGTGCATGCAGCATCCTGTGTGTGCCCCATCCTGCACATATGGCATCCTGTGCATGCAGCATCCTGCACATCCTGTGCATGTGGTATCCTATGCATGCCCCATACTGTGCATGCCCCATACTGTTCATGCCCCATCTTGTGCATACATGCAGGGGTGCAGGATGAAAGGGGTGGGTGTAAGTCAGTTGTGCTAAACTGTCAGGCGGCAAGCAGCCCTCTTTGCTGTGTCTGGGACCATTTAGTTATCTCCTGGTCTATACGACCCTTAGGCCAACATTGCTGATTTTGCCAAGTTCCTCTGGCTGCCTGGTGATGACTTTCCTGTTTGCTCCCATCTCATGCAGTACAGGGAGCTCAGCAGCCATTGTTTGTCAGAAGTCTTTATGGTAGCAACCTCCAGTCAACCCCATCTCCTTAATGAAACCAACGACACCACACCTGTAGGGCCACGGGGCCATGTCGCATTTCTCTGGTCTCCCAGGATGCCAGGATTTATTGAAGCCAACAACTTGATTATGAGAACAAGGGGCTTTCTTCTCTAATCCAAACAGAACCAACCCATTCCTCTCCTGTTATTCTAACTGAAACATTGTCCAAAGTGAGTGGCATGAGCTTGTTGGAGGCCCCGCTGCCAATAACCTGGATTATTTCATTTTTTGAAAGTGTCTGACTATATATATTTTTCCTTACAAATATTGATGCTTTATTCAAGGTTTTGTCCACATGTTCTTGGTTTTTCAGGACTGCTTCCATTGCCCACACATTTTCTACCCTGGATAATCACAAAAACTAGAAGCCTTAATTAGCATCTCCCAAAAGTATGCCTAGGAATTCCAGCATGCTCTGGCTATGTGCTCAGTGAGAGCTGCCTATCAAGTCTGCCCTGATAATGGCATCTGTTCTGTAACTGAAACTCCTGGAGGCAGCACAGTTCCCACACTGGATAGCCTGGCAAGGCCACACAGGTTTCTGGAAGCGGTGATGAGCTCACTGTAGAAGGGTTTTATATGGAGAGAGTGACTCTGGTTCTCAAACACAATCAATACAAATCAGTTCAAGCAAGAAGTGCTTGCAGTATAAAGAAATGGTGCAACGTGCAAACTGCATGTCAGAAAAAGGCAGAGTGAGAGCGGTGGGAAAGGTGTCAGACAACCAGGGAGAAGAGGGAGGGGACGGACTTTGCAGCTGTATAATCACCTGAGAGCATTTGCCAATATCTAGTCAATGTAGAGACAGAGTGTCTCACCTCAGCAATTCCCAGAGCAGGGCGGGCACACCGTGCTGGCCCAATTCAGTCAGTAGCCTGTCTTTGTATAGTGCTAGAGTTAAGAATGATTTTTAATATTTCACAGGGTTGTGAAGAAGGAGGGTGGGAAAGGGGTGAGAGAGACCAGATGTGAGCCACAAAGCTTAAAATATTTACAGTCTGGCCTTCTGCAGAAAGTATTTGCTGTGGAGTTTCCCAAACTTGCAAGGTCATCTTAAGACTCACCTGTGGCCACTGAATGGCTCGTCGGTGGTGGATCTATTATGGAGTAGGCTCAGGGATCTGTGTCTTTAACAATGCTCCCACCCCGGGGGTCCTAGGATTCGGTAAGTTTGGAAAGTACTCTCAGAAGGCAAATTCTCACTGCTGTGTACCGAGTCATCTCGGAGGTCCACCCTATCAGGAGAAGCCAACACATCCATCTGGGAGGAATTAGGCCTCTCCCTTAGAACAGAGTGGGTGGTCACAGTGCTTAACAAGGAAGACTCACATGCAAAAAGCAAGGTGCAGGTAGGCACAAAACGTATGACACTATTTTATGAAGTTTCAAATGCACAGGCATGGACCCTTCAGAAGGAGTAAAAACAAAAAGAGATTCATGGTGAGGATTCATGTCAACTTCAAGTTAGTAGTTACCTCTATGGAGAGAGAGGAAAGGGTGAGAGACAGGTACCAAGGGGTTCTGTCTCATCTATAATGTTTCCTTTCTTTCCTCCCTTCCTGTCTTTCTCTTTCTTAATTTCGTTCTTTCTTTCTTTCCATCTTTCTTTCTTTTTCTTTCTTTCTCTCTTTCTCTTTCTTCTTTCTTTCTTTCCTTCTTCCTTTCTCTCTCTTTTTTTTTTTTTTTTTTTTTTTGACAGAGTCTCACTCTATCACCCAGGCTGGAGTGCAGTGCTGTGATCTCGGCTCACTGCAACCTCTGCCTCCCAGGTTCAAGCAATTCTCCTGCCTCAGCCTCCTGAGTAGCTGGGATTATAGGCATGCACCACCACACCTGGCTAATTTTTGTATTTTTAGTGGAGACAGGGTTTCACTGTGTTGGCCAGAATGGTCTAGAACTCCTGACCTCATGATCCGCCCACCTCAGCCTCCCAAAGTGCTAGGATTACAGGCATAAGCCACCACGCCCAGCCTAATGTTTCATTTCTTAAGTGAAATGTCAAGTAGAGAGAGAGAGAAATAGAGACATCTTTCAATATTATTCCCTAGATTTTTCTGTATAACGAAAATATTTTATTATAATATATTTTTTAAATTACTGCTTGCCAGGTACAGTGGGTCACATCTGTAGTCCTAGCACTTTGAGAAACTGAGGCAGGAGGACTGCTGGAGCCTAGGAGTTTGAGATCAGCCTGGGTAACAGAGGCAGACCCAATCTCTACAAAGACGTTTTTTTAAATAGCCAGGTGTGGCAATGTACACCTGTAGTCCCAGCTACTCAGGAGGCTGAGGGGAGCAAATTGCCTGAGCTCAGGAGTTTGAGGCTACAGTGAGCCTGCAAAAGAGCAAGACCCTATGTCAAAAAAAAAAAAATCACTGAGTAATTTATAGCTCTTAATTGCAAGAAGCTGAAGCTGAAGTCTTTTAGGGGTAATAAGAAGTTCCATATTTTCTGGTGTCTTTTTTTTTTTTTCTTCCAAGATGGAGTTTGGCTCTGTTACCCAGGCTGGAGTGCAGTGATGGAGAGCAATGGCATGATCTCAGCTCATTGCAACCTCTGCCTCCCAGATTCAAGCAATTCTCCTGCCTCAGCCCCCTGAGTAGCTGGGATTACAGGTGCCCACTACTGTGCCCAGCTAATTTTTATATTTTTAGTAGAGACAGGGTTTCACCGTGTTGGCCAGGCTGGTCTCAAACTCCTGACCTAGTGATCTGCCTACCTCGGCCTCTCAAAGTGCTGGGATTACAGGCGTGAGCCACCACATCCAGCCTTTTGGTGTTTTTTAAAATAATTGATATATAAAGTGATGAAGATTTTTTCAAAAATCAACTGACTTTTGCTAATTGATTTGGAGGAAGGGTCAGCAGGGGAGAAGCCTCCTCTATCTCTTCTGAAGATGTCCTCTTATATTATAGGAGGTGACATCACTTCCATAAGGTTCTGGAAGACCAGGAAATGCCAGTCAAATCTTTCTTAAATACTATGGACAGGTGGAGGCAGATTCGGGGGAAAGGTAGAATTCCAGTGGGTGGTGAGAAGCAGGCGGTGGTGCTTTAAGAGAGAGAGCAGGCTCTGCTCCTAGGAGCAATCTCAACAACAAAGACACATCGAGAAAGGAAAAATATATGCACCCTGAGACAGCACAGGAAGAAACAGTGGAGCGGGTGTTTCCAGACAAAATCGAGCAGATTACAGCTACCACAGAATGACAAGACCTGCAAATAAAGCCTCGGGGCCAAGAGCAAGGATTCTGCTAATTGGAGTCCAGAATTTAAGAGGTGAACACAGCACACAGCCCCAAAGGGACTGACTGCAGGTTTAATTAAATATGATTTTCCATAACCTTGTCCTTGATTTAAAAAGCACTGTCCCTGAGAAATGCTTGAAAAAAAAAAACCACGTGTGCCTCCATAGGTGGGTTTCTTGTCCTTTGAATCTGAGATATAGTGAGCCATTTTCCCACCTATAATTTGGCCCTCTGGGATGGCTATTGGATTTAGGCTTCTTGCTCAACTACCACTCCCACCCCCCCAGCCAAATATGACCTGAAGAGGGAGAAATAATACAAACACATTTCAATCTCAAAAAGTAGAAAGTGTAACCCACAGACAACGAAGTATTGTTTTGTTTTGTTTTTTTTAGATACTTCAAACTCCTTACTATGGAATTTGAAAGCTTGAGGATTCTGGGGTACAGACACTTGTTCTACAAGGCAGATGCTCTAGTCCTGCTTCTAGACAAAGCTAATCGTGGTGTCACAGACTTAAGGTGTGCCATCACCTTCACTGTGCTTCCACTGGTTTCACACTCATGGTTTATCAGATCAGACAAATGATAGAAACAGCCCCAGAAGTATGAACAGGAGAAAAAGAAAGGGATTTAGGGTAGTGGTCATTACTTTTCAAACTGAATATGAGTAAGAAAAGTATTCTAAGTAACTGCATGCAGGATCTTCCTAACTATGCAATAGTAGTAAGGTGCTTTATATATACTTATATACACATGAACTCTAATCTTGCTATTGTTTACATTTTACAGATTAAGAAAACAAGGGGCAGATACCTAAGTCAGCACTGGGAATCACATAGAAAGTAAAAGCAGGGTCAGAGCTAGATTCATATATATTTTTTAAGACAGGGTCTCACTCTGTTGTCTAGGCTGGAGTGCAATGGTGTGATCTCAGCTCACTGCAACCTCCACCTCCTGAGCTCAAGTAATTCCCCTGACTTAGCCTCCCCAGTAGCTAGAGCTGCAGCTGTGTGCCATGATGCCTGGCCAATTTTTGTGTTTTTGGTAGAGATGGGGTTTCACTATGTTGCCCAGGCTGGTCTCGAACTCCTGACCTCAGGTGATCCACCTGCCTTGGCCTCCCAAAGCGCTGGGATTACAGGTGTGAGCTACTATGTCTGGCCTTAGATTCAGATTTCAAGATCACTGCTCTTGATTGACTGATAGATTCATTGATTGGCACCACATCTGTAGCTACTCAAGCTTCCAAACTAATGAACGTGACCTTTCCCCTGTATAAGTTTGCACTGTGCTGAACCTGTTCCCATTAATTGCTCATTTGAGCCTTTCTACCCTGTGGGATTGCCAGGGCGAGTGTTATTAAGTTAGATAAAGAGAATCCAGAAAGTCCAGACAGATTAAATCACTTGCTCAGACACCAGGCTGGGCTATAATAAGCTCAAGTATTCTTTTCACTCTGTCAATCGCCTGTAGTCCACCAGAGGCCCACAGAAATAACAATGAAGACCATAGCCGACTCCCCTGCCCCTAACCCTCTTGCAATGTATTCTGGGCAAGATCCCTCCCTGCAATATCTGCATAACTTGATTAATGTGTTCTGTGGAGGAAATACTCAGATCAATGTACCAGAATCACAGACTGCTTAATCTAGCACCTAATTTAGGACTTGCCTTAATCCATATATGATATATGGTTTGGCAGTGTCCCCACCCAAATCTCATCTTGAATTCCCATGTGTTGTGGGAGGTACCTGGTGGGGGGTAATTGAATCATGGGAGCAGGTCTTTCCTGTGCTGTTCTTGTGATAGTGATTAAGTCTCATGAACTCTGATGGTTCTGTAAGGGGGAGTTTCCCTGCACAAACTCTCTCTTTGCCTGCTTACATCGATGTAAGATGTGACTTGCTTCTCCTTCCCCTCCACCAGGATTGTGAGGCTTTGCTAGCTACGTGGAACTGTAAGTCCATTAAACCCATTTTCCTGTATAAATGACTCGGTCTCGGGTATGTGTTCATCAGCAGTGTGAAAACGGACTAATGCAATATACATATCACAAGATAGGAGGCAAAAGACGTGATCACCCATGCCTCCCTATAACAGTCTAACTTGGAGTCTCAGTTCCATGTATTAGCACTAGCTATACACAGTTTAGCAGAATTGGCTTTGTCATCGGATAGATGGCCTTGAAACAGAAGCTTTATCATCTACTGAATGTATGATGTCATAGTACTTAATCTCTCCAAGCCTCAGTTTCCTTATCTATATAATGGGAATAATGATCCCTTCCTGAGGCAAGTGTAACTGTGAAGATTCTGTGGACAATATACTCAAATGCACAGTACCTGGCACAGTAAGCACTCAATAAGAGGTAGCTGATGGCCCCATTACTTGCAGCTTGGGCTTGGGGATTCTTTTTTCTTTTCTTTTTTAGACAGGATTTTATGCTCTCACCTAGGCTGGAGTGCAGTGGTGCAATCACAGCTCACTGCAGCCTCAGTCACTGGGCTGAGGTGAATCTCCTAGTGCAGCCTCCCAAGTAGCTGGGATTATAGGCACCCACCACCATGCCACTTAATATTTTGCGTTTTTTGTAGAGATGGGGTCTTGCCACATTGCCTAGGTCTCAGACTCCTGAGCTTAAGCAATCTGCCTACCTCAGTCTTGCAAAATGTTGAAACTATAGGCATGAGCCACCTTGCCCAGCTGAGAAAAGATTCATGATAAAACCTGCATGTAGTAGGCGAGCTTTGTCCATCCCTTTGAAGAGACTCCTCTCTGACAGCCACAGATAATTTGAAAGATTTTATGAAGCCTTGGGTGGAAAACCAATGAAACTTCTAAATTCAGGCAATTTAATAGAAGCATCTGAACAGTTAGTCATAAAACATTCTTTCCTAATCCACAGAAGACATTAACATTTATTTTTCCAATTACAAACGAATAACCCTCAAGGAATTTTCCCTAAAAGTGACAACACAAAAATAATTACTCTCTTCGTAATGAAGTGAGTATCCGAGGGAGATGGTTGGGTTGATGAATGATGAGCATTTTAAAGCCCCTTCATTTCTGAATGGTTTTTCCTGAATTAATCATCATTGAACGAACACTGAGTTTATTTGTTGTTGGCAACAAAATGGGAATTTCAGCTCTTGAAGGGTTTCTGCCTTCAGGCTCTGGCCTCATTGGAAACATGGCTTTGCCTGTTTCATCATATGGTTGTCATTCTTCATCTCAGGTGCTGAAAGGTGAGCAGTCCTTAAGCAAGGGCACTTTCTGTTCCTAAGGTCCAATGTGCAACTTCCTTTCTGTGTGCAATAGCTCTAAGGAGTATCTTTACTGTTTCCTCCAAATAAAAAGTGTAAGTTAAGGAGCAGTACCTTGGATCAAATGACTCTTGTGATAAGACACTAGGAAAAAGAGCAATTAAGGCCTATTTCCTTCCAAAAGTTATAAAATATTTTATGGATTTTACATTTCCAGCCAAAATAAAATGCAGTCACTTTGTTTCCTTGCACAGTGATGACACAATAAAACAATGCACAGTGTTTTGTCAAGGGACAGAGCATCATTCTCACTCTTCCCATCTTCATTTTTTTCCCAGGGATAAGGCAACAAAGTATGGACATTCCTCCCATCCATTGCTCTGTATTGTGCAGCAGTATTCACATGTCTGTCTTAATTTGTTTGTCTGATAGCCTAAACAAAATGATGGAAGCACAAGGGAGTGGATTAGGGCATTAGCAATAGAAGTTGGCACGATGCTGAATGGGTTGGAGGCAAAGCTACACCAAGGGCCTGTGAGCATGAGACCGACAGGCAAAGCAACCCATCACAGAGTGCAGGGAGGAAGGAGGGAGCTGGAACACCTTCTGAACAAGCCAGTGTGTGTCTATGAGTGGGTGGGGATGGGCCGTGCAAGGCTCCCTGCCAGGCAGGTTATTACTTGCCCCTGGGGTAGCGTCCTAGGGAGAAGTGATCATCTATGGAAGGAATTCAGCAGAGTGGATGATGTGGGAAGGAAGGAGACCAGGAAATCCAATCAGGGTGAGGGCTGAGGCTGAGAATGGGAGGCATTCTCATTGAACTGGCTATTCCTGGGTCACCCGAGCCCGGGCTCCCTGGGTGGCTGCAGTGTCCTGTGGCCCTGGACTCCAAGGCTCTAGGTCTTGGCTCTTCACCTGTTCGAGGTATGGACACTTTGAGACCCCAGTGTGGCATGGACCCTCCTGCATATATTCATGCCTTTCTGCTGCTCTCTAGCTCTCTTCCTTCTAGCATCCTGTCTTGGGATCTCTCTCTGTTGCTCTATGTGTGGTTCACCTCAATCTGTCTCTTCTTTCTCTCTCTGTAAGTTCTATCTCCCACACAGTTTCAGAGATTATGAGGACCTCACTAAGTCCACATGAACTAGAATTTTAAGACCTCCTAGATTAAAGATTTAAATAGGGAGTTCCCGGCTCTAAAAGGAGCACAGATGTTTGAGATAGAAAATAAGGTCAGGAAAAGATTGTGCTCTTTCTTTAAATCAGTTTGAGAGGTTTGGTCAATTCTCCCATCACCAATTACAGGAAGAGGTGATTCTCTACAGCTCTGGGGTATTCTGTGAGGATGAAACAAGCCTACACTACAGATTACACATATTGATTCCCCACGTTGAGATTACATCCAAAAAGAGCAAAGTGCTGTCCTAAGTGCTATAGAAAGATATTTAAGAAAAGACAATCTTATTTGTCCCTTATCCATGAGCTATCAGAAAGGAGGTCTGGGTCAGGAATGTTCTCTTTTAAAAATCTAATCAGGTCGGGCATGGTGGCTCACGCCTGTAATCCCAGCACTTTGGGAGGCCGAGGCAGGTGGATCACGAGGTCAAGAGATTGAGACCATCTTGGTCAACATGGCGAAACCCCGTCTCTACTAAAAATACAAAAATTAGCTGGACATGGCGCACGCCTGTAGTCCCAGCTACTCGGGAGGCTGAGGCAGGAGAATTGCTTGAACCCAGGAGGTGGAAGTTGCGGTGAGCCGAGATCGTGCTATTGCACTTCGGCCTGGGTAACAAGAGTGAAACTCCGTCTCAAAAAAAAAAATTTAATCAGCACTGAAGGAGTAATTTTGTGCTACTAACAACAGAAAACCAAATACTAAATCACCCACCCTCAAGCATCTAGTGACCCAGAGGGTGTGTTGGGTTACACTTTACGTGAATCATTTAGCGACCTGACAAGAATCAATCTGGTAGCATCAGATATACCCTGACTTCAGTTTCTATTTTTCGGTTCGGTAACCACTGGGTGGACCGTGATACTGCAAAAAAGTTCACAAAACTGCTTCTAAAGATTAATTGGGGAATTTCAAAATAGCAAGTGATGATGCATTACTCATATTATTTGAGCACATATTTTAAAAAGAAAGATTTGAGGCAAGAATCTTTGCTTGTCTTCTCTGCCTCACTCTAGAGGGTAATTTTACCGTAAATTTCTGGGACAGTACATCTCTCCATTTCTCTTTCATGAGTCTTTTTACCCCAGGCAGCATTTGCTTCACGTTGCCAACAAGGAGGAAAAGAAAAGGTGGCTTTTGTGAAAGTAAATTCCTTCCACAGAACAACCACCTCCAGGCATGAAATCTCTTTAAAGGAAACTTCTGACCCTATGTATTTGAAAATGATTAATCACGTCAGAGTCTGAATGTAAGAAAATGTCTATTAATGACAAAAATGATTCAAGTTCTATTGAAAGAGACCAAGACAACTGACCATTGTGTAGGAGCTGAGGTTTTACCGTGCTGTAAGCTAACCAATTAGCCTGCCAGTTTCATGGATGCTGGCAGAAGACGCTACACTCCTGAGTCAGAGAGGAAGGACAGTCACTCACAGCAATAGCAGTGGCTAAAGCAGTGGCATTTCTTGAGCCCCAGTTCTCCAAGGGTGTTGCAAAGAACAGATGACACCTGTGCATGCAGTGGGTTGAATCCCAGGAGAGGGACTCAACACTTAGGGAACCCAAATATTTTATAATAGCTTTGCTCTTCAGGGAGACACGATCTCTAACTTCCAGAGCTGTTTGCTAGACATTTAAACATTCTTGGAGAGAGGGTCTGGAACAAAGGCAGTCTCTGCTCACAAAACACGCAGAGACATGAGACCCATGTAGAAATGTCTCCCAACAACTTGAATACTGAATTCTGATTAAGTCTATGCAGCGACTATGTTTAGAATGCACTCTTCTCTTTGGGAGGCCGAGGCGGGTAGATCACGAGGTCAAGAGATCGAGACCATCCTGGTCAACATGGTGAAACCCCGTCTCTACTAAAAATACAAAAATTAGCTGGGCATGGTGGCGCATGCCTGTAATCCCAGCTACTCAGGAGGCTGAGGCAGGAGAATTGCCTGAACCCAGGAGGCGGAGGTTGCAGTGAGCCGAGATCGCGCCATTGCACTCCAGCCTGGATAACAAGAGAGAAACTCCGTCTCAAAAAAAAAAAAAAGAATGCACTCTTCTTCACAATCTGTGCTTGCTGGAACTACTTACCTTCTAGAATCCACTAGAACAAGGTGAGCCCAAAGAAGGCCATCCCGCTAGTTTCATTTACACCCCACTGAGGAGACTGAGCATGAGGGAAACACACACCAGACACTAATCTGGCCTTGTTTATCCAGTTGACTCAATAAAACACCAGAAAAGCAGGTTTCTCAAGGACTTCATTTGTAGCTGTTCTAATATCAGTACCTTATGGAAATGTCTGCCTCATGTGTTGTGATGGGGACACTCAGAGAGCCACGAGAGGTAGAGAACAATCCAGTCTTTAAAGAACAATTCATCCCCAGGCAAGATGTGCCAGTCAACAAGACAGAACTGGTTGGCCTTCGTGACTGCACAAGGAGGTATTAAGTGTTTTCAGCATTTCTTTCTGTGAGGGGGTGGGAGGGAACTCCATGAAGCCTGCACTGTTCTTTCTCACTCCTAGAAGACTGAGAAGCCACTCCATTTTTCACAGGCAAATTACAAACACACAGTGGACTGTACTCCAAGCCCCCAGGGAAAAGAAACTAGTTGTTAGTAACAATTCTCCAGGGCTATTTGGATTTTTAAAGCTTCCCAGGTGATTCAAATTTACACTCAGCTCTAAGAACCACAACTCTAGCTGGGAAGAAAACAGTGGAGTTTTTGTGAATCTTCTGTCACATTCATTCAATTGGCAAACACACATCAATCTCTTTGATGGGCCAAGCCTAGGACCAGATGCTTATGAAGTTCAGATCCCAGACTCAAGCATCCTAGATTCTAACAGAAGACACCAACAAGTGCATAGACAATAACGATACTGTGGAAGCATCTATGATGGGGTACAGGCTGGAGCTGAGGGGGAACATGCCTAGGAGGGGATCTGACCCAGCTTTCTGGATAGATCCTGTTGGTAAAGAGGGTGTTCCGGGCCAAGGCAACAGATTTTACAAAGTATTAGAGGAGATAATACATAGAACAGTACAAAAACTCCAAGGAATTTGGAAGAACTGAGCATTAGTACAAGGCCCAAAGATGAGGTGGAAGAGACAGAGACAACACTTCTCATAAGGCATGCAGAGGGGTTTAGGTTTCAAGCAGAGGGTGGAGTCATTAGACTATCCTGGCAACGGGATGGAGGATGGATCAGAGGGAGACAAGCCTGGACATGGCGACTCCCAACCAAGGTGGTGGCAGCAATCCAGGAAAATTGGACACGGATTATATATGAGAAGTATTCACATAGGACAAACTGGATGACTGGGAGCATACTGGGGAGTCAAGGAAGAAACCCGAACTTCTGGCTGGAGCTCTCATGGGGATCAGGGGATGCCAGGCCCTGACAACGGCAGGAGGGAAGGTGGGGAGGGGATGTGTGGTGGGCGCAGAGGCCTTTGGAGGAAAAGTTGGCTCTTCCTTCATCTGAGACCATCGCATGGGCTGGTCAAGTCTAATAGAAATCCTGCCCATTCTATATTTTTCTGACTTCCATGGTGCAAGGCATTCTAACAATAAGTGGAATAGTTTATTAATTTGAAATGTTTTTGAGGGTTCTTGTCAAATCTGACAAGAAACAGGGAGTTTTAATTAAGGGGCATGGCCTAGGAGACTGCCAGACTGAGCACAGAGCTCGTCTTCTCTCTCATCCCAAGAATGTGGCCCATCTTCTTTGTTTTCACCACCTGATCTGAAGATGCCTCAGGAGAGGGCCAGGATTACATGCCTAAAAATACCTTAAAAATGAAAAGCTAGATAGACGCAGGTGCTTGGTCCCCACCTCCACAGAGAAACTGACAAAGCGAAACCATCATGTTAAAGTGTTGTGTAAGCCACACATGTCAACAGACTTGTAAGCAGCTCCATTTATTTGAGTAAATAGCTTGTAAATAAATCATTGGTAAACAATACAAAATTAAATACATTTTCAAAAGCTTGCCAGTATATGCAGAATTCACAAACATAGTTTCTTTAAAAAATAAAATATGTTCAGAGCACCCTTGATATAAAATGCCTGACCCCCGTCCTTGAACAAGGCCACCTGGAGACATCTTATGGTAGGTGGGTTTCTGTGGGAGGCAGCAGGGGCCTCCTGGAGTGAAGGAAGAGTTTCTACTCTCACCTATTACCCATCCCACATCCCATCTGAATTTGTATCCTTATCCAAAGAGCTGGAAACTGAGAGGGCTAGAGCACTCCACCAGGCCTAGCTCCAAGCACGAGGATCAGGGTGCACAATTAGGGCCAGAAGCACCCAGAGTCCTCAACACAAGCCAGTGAGAGAAGCCAGAAATGCAATCACCACACTTCCAAACCAGCCATGTCAGCTCCTATAGCAACTGTCTTGAGAGAATGTGAGGCTTTCTCACCTTGACATTAACACTCGGTTTATGTGCACTGGTCTGATGTAACCCAGGTACGGAAGCTACCAGAATCTATTTCTAAGGAAGAAGACACTCGATCTGCTAACTTCCTTCTAATCTGCTTTCCTGGAGAAAGAATAATACACAGTATTGGGTTGAAAGCAGACAATTCGTTGCTACACAGTGCTTCCTTTTTCCAATGCAAAATACCACCTAGATAGTGTGGGCATTTCTCTAGAAATCAAGTTAGTTCTTCAAATGAAGGGTTCATAAAACTTTAAAAGACCACGGATGAGGCAATAAGCACATGACCTGGCAAAGCATCCCAACCAATGAAATAATAGACATCTCATAAATTAAACCCTTGACCAACTTAACATTTCTGTAGTGTAGCACATTAAAATAACAGATACACTGAATTCTCTCACTTTGGTGCATAAAGTGAATGTTGAAGTCAGCAGCACTCAATGAAGAATGCCTAGTGGCCTCTTGAAAACACATGTGCTGTGACCTCCAGTTAAAGGACGACCACAAGTTTATTCCATCCTTGTGAAATAAAACTCACATCAATATTTTAACTTAGTTGTGTGTAGATATATACAAGTACAAGAAATTTGACAGCTGAGTCAAATGTACAACTTAAGAAAAAAATATTACCAAACTAGTTGTAAGAAAACTATCTTCCCTGTATCATAAGGTACTAAACATCTGAGTCCTTGCAGAAAATGCAGCCTGGCACGGCCCTTCCTTGAGTGTCCACCTGCTTTGATAATCCTTGGTTGGGCATTGGCCACAGTCATAATATCTTTGCTATTAAAATATTACATTAACAAAAACCTCTAAAACCAAAAAAGAAACACTCTTGATAAATGTCTAATAGACCCCCCCACCTTCACACCAAAAAAAACTTTGTTCATAAGGACACCTATCCTTTCACAAAAGTCTTCATGTAGTACAAATCCCAGGACCCTCTTCATCTCTGGGAGAGTTCCACCCTGTTCCAGAATCATACACTCTTCTTCTGTGGAGGGCTCAGTTTCCTCATGCCTCTTATCCGAGAAAGCAGCTCTTTGATAAATTCCTAAAAGAGATCAGAAGAAGTTAATATGAAAGGTCACTATTAAAATTCTGTGTTTAAAAATCTGTTTAAAGTAATTGATCTCAACCTCAGTTAACCTTTGCTGATGAATTTGGTTGGACCTGTTAACCCCCAATGGTATGATACAAGAATTTCTTAAACAAATAGAGAGTACTAAAACTTCACATCACAATGCCTTCATATTGTTCTACTTTCTTTAGGGGGAAAACCAGGCTACTTTCACTACTGACATGACCTACTTGATCCCTGAGGAATTTGTGTTGTGATCAGAGCTATTCAACATTATCATGCAAACAAATTACCTGGTGATCTCACAGATTCTGAGTGAGCCTGTCAAGGTTGGGGTCTGAGATTCTGCATTTCCAACTAGCTCACAGGTGATGCCAGTGTTAGTCCCTGAACCTCACCAAGAATAGCAAGGCTGGACTAGTGGCTCTCAAATTTGAGTGTGCATCAGAATCACCAGGGAGACTGCTGTGGTTTGAATGTGTTCTCCAAATTTTATGTATTGGAAACTTAATCTCCAAATTAATATGTTGATGGCATTTGGAGGTGGGGCCTTTGGGAGGTAGCTAGGATTAGACAAGTTCATCAGGGTAGAGCCCCCAAGATGGGACTGGTGGCTTTATAAGAAGAAGAAAGTTCTGAGTTGGCGCATACTTGTCCTTTCACCATGTGATAACCTCCATCATGACATGATGCAGCACAAAAGGCCCTCGCCAGATGCTAGTGCCATGCTCTTGGACTTCTCAGCCTCCAGAACTGTAAGCTAAATAAACCTCTATTCTAAGAAATTACCTAGTCTGTGGTATTCTCTTTCAGTAACAGAAAACAGGCTAAGACAGGAACTCATTAAACCACACAGTGCTAGAACCCGCCACCAGAGTTTATGATTCAGTAGATCTGGGTGGGGCCTAATAAGGTGCATTTCTGACAAGCTCCCAAGTGACACTGATGTTACCCACTGGAGAATACTGCACACCACTGGTGTAGATCACACTAAGATTCTTTGGACTCTTTTGACTGCAGACTATAGATAAAAAACCAAACCAAAACAAAACAAAAAACTTTATGTTACAATCTAGTACCTAAAAACACACACCTGAAAATTAAAACGTACAGGATACTTATTACATGCCATGCACTCTGGTATTTCTATTCTACTCTAATTTCTTTTACAAGGGAATGCTGTGGAAGACTCACTAAAAGGATTTTATGACCATTGATCAGAACCTGAAGATTGAAAAATGATCCAGAATGGTTCCCACTTTATAGCATCAGGAATCTGTCACTGTTGCCTCCTGTTTTAAAATGTTTGGCCACCAAATAAGTCATATTCATTAGGTAACAATTGCTTGGTCTTCCTATTTTATTTTATTATATTTATTTGTTTTTTTATTTTTATTGTACTTTAGGTTCTGGGGTACATGTGCAGATCATGCAGGATTGTTGCATAGGTACACACAGGTCTATGTGGTTTGCTGCCTCCATCCCCCCGTCACCTACATCTGGCATTTCTCCCCATGTTATCCCTCCCTGATCCCCCTATCCTCCTAATGTCCCTTCCTTGCCCCACCTAACAGACCCCAGTGTGTGATGCCCCCCTCCCTGTGTCCCTGTGTTCTCGTTGTTCAACATCCACCTATGAGTGAGAACATGTGGTGTTTGATTTTCTGTTCTTGTGTCAGTTTGCTGACAATGATGGTTTCCAGATTCATCCATGTCCCTACAAAGGACATGAACTCATCATTTTTTATGGCTGCATGGTATTCCATGGTATATATGTGCCACATTTTCCTTGTCCAGTCAGGTCTTCCTATTTTATATTTATCAAATACAAAGCTGACAGCCAGTCAGACTTTCTAATCAGCAAGTAACAGTCAATAAGTGACAGAACTGAGCGCATCAGAGACTGAGAGCAAAACACCAAGATACTGCTATCCAGTAGCATCTGAAAAAGAGCCATCTGAAAAAGAGCTCTCAATCTTCCTGTACCAATTACAACCCTCGGTCATGAGCTCCCAGGCTAAATGAGCCCTGCATTACTCTCTGGCTCTAAAACACAGTAACGCTAAGCATTCAACATTTTATTAGTACGAAATTTCTTTTATGAATAATACTTTCCCTATTATAAATGTAATATGTGTTTTTTTCTAGAAAACCTGGAAAATACAACCAGCAACAGTGCAGTCCTCAGAATTAACTACCATTAATATATTTCCTTCTGCGGATATTGTTTTTACCTAATTAAGATCATATCATATAAATATATCCTTTTTATTCACTTCGTATTATGTCAGAAGCTTTTTCCCACATTAAACAATCTTCCTAAAAATTAATACCAGTGGTTATATCATCTTTTTGTAAGGATGTTACATGATTTGCTTAATTCCCCCCACCACTGGATATCTGGATGGATCCTGACTTTTCAAAATTGAAAACAATGTCATAACTAATGTTTTGTGCATAAATCTTTGTCTGTAGTTTGGATTATTCCCTTTGGAGAGCTAGCCCAGAAGAAGGTAACGTGGCTTATTTTCATCACCACCAGTTCTGAACTTGTACAAAATAGAATGAATACAAGTGAAGTAAAATGGAGGCCTTATTTTAATTTTCTAAACACTGACTATTATGATTTAAGGAATTTTCTAGGGTAAAATCATGCCACATTTTCCTATTTATATTCAATTTTCATTTTGCAAATGTAAATGTAAATGCATCTCCTGTTGCCTCCTGTGTAATCAATGCATAGTATTCTGCACACACAGTTTCAGTTTCATTGTTTTTGGAATCTGTTATGCAAATGACTATTACCAAAAGTTTCAGTATTTGAATGTAAGTTTTTTTTTTAAAGCAAAGGTCAAAATCACAAACCCTGTCATTTATTTTGTTAATAATTGGTCATTTTTCTGCACTATTTTAATAACACATTTTCACAAAGTAAAGACTAAATTTACATAAGGAATAATATACCCTAAAAACTACAGACCTTTCTCTTCAAGATATTCAAATTTACTTTCAGATAATTAAAATCAAATTTGGTAATTTAAATCAAATTCAAACTTTCTCACAAAGCTAACCATGATGTACATAAATCTCAGAGATTAAAAAGTTTAAATAAATGTTATTTGCCTTGTGCTTATGATATATTCCCACTAATGAAATACTCTCATTTTAAATTTTATATTAACATAATTTATACATCTATATCTTAACATACTATGTTGTACATAATGTGCATATTTTAAACTGTTCATTAAATTTGCATAATGGGGTGCTCAGTCAAGTAAGTTAAAAAATAGCAAGACCAATATTTATTCTCCACACAGAAACTTGGCAGTAACGCTTGCACAGAAGGATTTTGTTGATTACAGATGATTCGCAAAGAAAATTCAAGGATCTCTAGTCAAGAATACTTTGATGGCTCTTGGCTCCTATTACTCAAAACACTCTATTTCAGTAACAATGTATCGCATTTACTCCTAAAATACTATCACTTAGACTTGGGTTACAGGCACTGATATAGTCAGAGAAGGGCTACTCCTTTGAGGAAATCACCTCTGAGTTAAGACTGAATTAACAGAGAGGGGCCAGCTTGGGAGGATCTGGAGGGTCTAGGTCACAGTGCATGTGCAGAGCCTTGCAGATAAATAAGCAAGGAAGCGGAAGTCCCTGGCACAGAATGGCAAGAGTGAGTGTGATGGACCAATGCCAGGGGGCTGGGTGTGGTCACCAGGGCCTTGTAGGCGCAGTAAGGCGTCAACAGAGCATCACAGTGGAAAGCCCCTAGAGGCTCTGGAGCAGGGGAGCAGCAGCATCTGATTTATGGCTTTGGAAGGCTCCTTTGGTCACTGTGGGTCTTAGGAAAATAAGAATGAATCACAGGCCAGTTTAAAGCTACAGCAGTACTCCAGGCAAGCGATGCCAAGGGCTTAGAGTATGTTGATAGAAACCCAAATGGAAATAAGTGGGTAGACCTGGAACCCATTTAGGATGCAGAGCCAATAGACCTTGCTGGGGGGTGTAGGTCACAACACATGTGCAGAGCCCTGCAGATAAATAAACAAGGAAGTGGAAGTCTTTGGCACAGAATGGCCAGGGTGAGTGTGATGGACCAATGCCAGAGGGAGCATGGTGTGGTGAGTAGGGTGTGGCAGGGAGGGGGAACAGGAAAGCAGAAATTTAAGGTCTCTGTTCCTCATCAACTGGAGGAAAGACAGTGCCATTCGCTGAGCTGTGGGATAACTGGAGGCTTACAGACTTGTGATGAGATGTCAGGATGACAAATATGACTTGGGGTCTAAGCTCACAGTTGAAAACATTAATATGGACATCTTCGGCATCTAGATCACTGCCTCTCAACTTATATATGAAACAAAACCAAAAAACACTATGTGTGTGCACTAGAGATACCAGCCTGAAACAAAAATTTTATGAAAGATATAACTTATTCTGAAAAAATAAAAGTCAGGACCAGCAAATGTGTTCCTACCCAGTTTGTAAATACATGGTGATCTAGACCTGGACTATTGAGTATGGTGGCCAGTAACCATATGTGGCTATTTAAATTGAAATTAAGTACAATAAGTAAAATTTGAAATTCATCTGTTAGTCACACTAGCCACATTTTAAGTACTCCACAGCCACAGATGGCCAGTGGCTACCATGTGGACAATGCTGATAGAGACTCTTTCTATTATCCCAGAAAATTCTGTTGGGATGTACAGATGATGCTGCTTTACATTGTAGGCCTAGGTGGGGTAACCTTGGAGTTGACTATAAACAGAGAGGAAGATAAGGTCAAAGGCTCTAGTGAGGTTTGGTAGAGGAGTCAGAGCCACAAGAGCTGGGGGAAAAAAACAAGAGAATGTGCTGTTCAGAAGCCAAGAGGAAAAAGTGTTTCTAGCAGAAAGAGGAGTTCACCTAAGTCAAGTGCAATGAGAGGTTAAGTAAATCAAGGACAGACAAATATATAGGATTGGGCTAGAAAGGGCCAGTGTGTCTTAGATGAGAGAAGTTTGAGTAGAATGGTTGGGGAAGTGGCTACAAGGTTCCCAGTGACTTTTTCTTTGTAAACACCTTAATTAAGGCATAATTGAAATGCCATAAGCTGAACATATTTAAGGCAGACAAGCACCACAAGCCTACTGTCTGCATGATCAACATCATGGACGTATCCAGCAGTTTCTTCTTCGTGCTTCTGTGCAATCCCCCTCTCCTCCCATTCGCAGGAAAACACTGACCTGTTTTCTGTCACTTCAGATTAGTTTTCCTTCTCCAGAGTTCTATACAAACAGAATCCTAACACTGTACTTTCTAGTGTGGCTTCTTTCACTTTGCACAGTGATTTGGAGATTCAGCTACACTGCTCCATGTGTTAATAATTAATTGCTCTTTTATTTCAGAGTAGCATCGATCATAAAGATATACCACAATTTATCTATTCACCTGTTGGCAGAAATGCAGGTTGTTTCCAATTTGAGGCTATTACAAATAAAGTTATTTAAAACATCCATGTACAAATCTTTGTATGGGATGTGCTTCAATTTCTTTTGTGTAATATCTATGAATGGAATGGCTGAATCATTGATCTGTCTATTTGTTGATGTTTATACCCATACCACATTGTCTTGAAAAGTACGGATTTATTTATAGTAAATCCTGAAACCAGGTAATGTTAGTCTGCCAACTTTGTTGATCTTTCTCAAAATTGTTTTGACTATTCTAGGTCTTTTAAATTTCCTTAAGAATTTTAGGGCCAGGTGCAGTGGCTCACACCTGTAATCCCAACACTTTGGGAGGCTGAGGCGGGCGGGTCACCAGAGGTCAGGAGTTCAAGACCAGCCTGGACAACATGGTGAAACCCTGTCTCTACTAAAAAACACAAAAATCAGCCGGGCGTAGTGGCAGTTGCCTGTAATCCCAGCTTTTCAGGAGGCTGGGGCAGGAGAATTGCTTGAACCCTGGAGGTGGAGTTCCAGTGAGCTGAGATTGTGCCATTACACTCCAGCCTGGGCGACAGAGCGAAACTCCAACTCAAAAAAAAAAAAAAACCACAATTTTAGAATCAGCTTGTAAATTTCCCTGCTGGGGTTTTGACTGAGATTGCCTTAAATCTGTAGATCAATCTGGGGAGAATTGACATCTCAACAATAATGAATCCTTTCACCAATGAACATGATATATCTCTACTCTCAATTAAGAACTAACCTAACTCAGCAATGGTTTATAGTTTTCAGTGTATGAATATTGTACATCTTTTGTCAGATATATTTCTAAGTGTCTAATATTGTTGATGTTATTATAAATACTATATTTTTATTTCCAGTTGTTGCTGGTATAGAGAAATACAATAGATTTTCATGTGCTTATCTTGTATCCTGCAAGCTTGCCGAACTCAGTTTAGTTCTAGATTTTTTGTAGATTCTATTGAATGTTCTACACAGCCATATTGTTTATGAATGAAAACAATTTTACATATTCCTATTTAGAAGCCTTGTATTTATTTTCTTTCTTTTCCTAACTGTACTGGCTAAAAGCTGCAACACTGTGTTGAATAAAAGAGGTGAGAGTGAATATCCCTGACCATGCTCCTAATGCTGGGGGAAGCAATCCGTCCTTCACCACAGAGTATGTTTCCTGTAGGCTTTTTGCACTTATTCTTTATCAAGTTAAGGAGGTTCCCTGCTATTTTTAGCATGCTGAGAGTTTGTATCAGGAATAGAGGCTGGGTTTTGTCTAATGCTTTGTCTGCATCTACTGACATGATTAGAAGTTTTCTCCCCACCCCCAGTTCTTTAATGTGGTGAATTACATTGATTTTCTAAAGTTAAATTAATCTGGCATTCTTGCAATAAACCCCACTTGATCCTGATGGCTTTTTTACATATTGTTGAATTCAACCTGATGGAATGTTCACATCCACGTTCATGTAAAATGCTTGTCTGTACATTTATTTTCTTGTAATATCTTTATCTTTAGTATCAGAGTATTGCCAGCTTCATAGCATGAGTTGGGAAGTATTCCTTCCTTTTCAGGTTTCTGGAAGAGGTTATGTAGAGTTGGTAGGATTTCTTCCTTAGATGTCTGGTAAAATTCCCCACTGAAGCCATCTGGGCCCAGAGGTTTTTTGTTTGTTTGTTTTGTGTTTGAGGGGAGGTTTTGAAAGGTTGTACCTATTAACAAATTTTCCTGTATGAGGAAGAAAAAACAAAACTCTTTTTCCTACTCCCACACTCAACATAGAATACTTCATGTCACCAAAATGTGGGTGCGGGGCAGGGGGTTTCCCCACATAGCAGGCAATTCTCCAGAAGACATCAGCAGAGTATCCTATGATTCAATTCAATTCTGGGTGTCTCACTCTGTCACCCAGGCTGGAGTTCAGTGGCACGATACTGGCTCACAGCAACCTCTGCCTTCCGAGTTCAAGCGATTCTCATGCCTCAGCTTTCTAAGTAGCTGGGATATTTGCCATGTTGGCCAGGCTGGTCTTGAACTCCTGGCCTCAAGTGATCCACCTGCATCAACCTCCCGAAGTGTTGTGATCAGGCGTAAGCCACCATGCTTGGCTGATTCTGACACTATTAACCTGGAGTTACAGGTAGATACCGCAGGTTAAATCATCAGTCCCACAAGCCTGACCCCAGCTTCAGATGCCAATTCTAGGTCCCATGTTGTCACCTATACTTCTGGCTGACCAGCTATGAACTGAGGTTCTCATCACCCTCTCTGTGGGTACAATAATTTGCTAGAGCAACTCCCAGAGCTCAAGGAAACACTTGCATTTACTGGTGTATTACATTAATAAAGGATGTAATAAAGGATACAGATGAACAACAGATGAAGAGACACACAGGTCAGGGCATGGGGGAAGGAGCACAGAGCTCCCAGGCCCTCTCTGGGCATGCTCCTCTCCCAGCACACACATATGTTCAGCAACCCAGAAACTCTCTGAACCCCATAGTTCAGGGATTTTTATGTGGGCTTTATCATATAGGCATGATCAATTATTAACTGTATTTCCAGCCCCCTTCCTCTTTTTGGAGGATGGGGTAGGGCTGAAAGTTTCTAATCATTGCTTGGTCTTTCTGCTGACCAGCACCCACTTAGTTGCCCACCAAGAGGCCTCATTAGAACAAAAGACACTCCTATCACCCAGGAAATTCCAACAGATTAGGAGATCTGGGTCAAGAACTAAGGTCAAAGATGAAATGCTAGAACAAAAGATGTACATAGCATCTGATTGCACAGGAAATTATAAGAGTTTTAGGAGCTCTGTGCCAAGGATCTGGAGCAGAGAGCAAACAAGTATTTCTATTATATGACAATGTTAAGGCAGGAGAACACCATCTGGAGGCAGGGAACCTAAGGCTGATTCGGGCAGACCGCCTAGAAGCAAATCAAAAGGAAAACCCCAACTTTCCACAACCACGTAAAAAATGGATAAGAGGCTATTCCCTTTGCAACCTTCCCCACTTTCTGCATTGCAGATGAAAAATGGAAGGTACCTCTGATAGGTCCCCTCTCGCAACCAATCAGACTGGTTGCAGGCCTAGTCTTCATCTGCAGAAGGGTGTAACTTGAAAAATTCACTTCTGCAACTAATCAGACTGGTCACAGGCAACTATTTTATTTACATAAGGTATAACCAAGTAACCAGTGGGAAACCTCTGGAGGTTTCTGTAACCAGGACTCTTGGAAATTCTGAAACCAGCACTCTTGAGTCACTTGCTCGAGTCCACTCCCACTCTGTGGAGTGTACCTTCGTTTCAATAAATCTGTACTTTCATTGCTTCATTCTTTCAGTGCTTTGTGTGTTTTGTCCAATTCTTTGTTCAAAACACAAGACCCTAGACACTCTCCACTGGTAACAATATCCTGCCTATTTCAACTAAGTTGTTGGATTTACTGGCACAATCTTGTTTATAATATCTATAGAATCTGTAGTAATGTCACCTCACTCATTCCTGATGTTAGTAATTTGTCTTCTCTCCTTATTTCTGTTTATCATTCTGGCTAGAATTTTATCAATTATATTGACCTTTTCAAAGAATCGGTTTTTGTTTCACTGCTTTTCTTTTCTTCTCTTTTCTATTTTGAGACGAAGTTTCACTCTGTTGCCCAAGCTGGAGTGCAGTGGCACGATCTTGGCTCACTGCAACCTCTGCCTCCCAGGTTCAGACGATTCTCCTGCCTCAGCCTCCTGAATGGCTGGGATTACAGGCATGTGCCACCATGCCCAGATAATTTTTGTATTTTTAGTAGAGATGGGGTTTCACCATGTTGGCCAGGCTGGTCTCGAACTCCTGACCCCAAGTGATCTGCCTGCCTCAGCCTCCCAAAGTGCTGGAATTACAGGCATGTAATTACACTGAACCTGGCCTGTTTTTCTATTTTACTGATTTCTGCTTTATCTTTATTATTTCCTTTCTCCACCTTGCTTAGGGCTTAATTTGCTCTTCTTTTCCTGGTTCCTAAGGTGGAAGCTCAGGCCATTGCTTTGAGACCTTTCCTGATGTAGACATTTACTGCTACATATTCCCCCCACCCCAGCAGCACTAAGCATTGCTTTAGTGGCATCTCACAAATTTGGATATGATGGGCTTTTATTTTCCTTCAATTTCAAACAGCTTCTAATTTCTTGTTTAATTTCTTCTTTGGACTGTGGGTTATTTAGAAATGTGTCATTTAGTTTCTAAGTATTTGGAGATCTCCCAGCTAATCTTTCTGTTACTTATTTCTAACGTAATTCTGCTGTAGTCAAAGAACATACTTTGTATGGCTTGAATCTTTTCAAATCTGAGACTTGCTTTCCGTCCCAGAATAAATCTGTCTTGTAAAAGTTCTGCGTGCATGTTATTGAAAACCAGGCTGTCTCCATGCCAATGTTTCAATCAACCTTTATACACCCTCCTCTCATGTAACTTGTACATATATCAAACATGCCGAAAGAAAGGATGAACATGAGTGGTGCCCCTGTTGCAGGATATTCAAGTGACAACGGTAAGTTATTTAAGCAATTCTCTAACCACAAAGGACATGATCTTTTGCAATATTCTAAAAAGGAAATCTACTCTTTTTTGAACTTTTGGTCCCCAGCTAAAAGGATGGGTGCGGATCAATGAGGAACTCCCTGGTGGATGCGGGAGTTCTGGCACTGCTTACACTCAACCGCCAAAAAAGAGAAGAAACCCCTGATTGAAGGCCTCCCCTGTGTGGCCTCTTTACATGTTCCTGTATTTAATCCAACATAACAGAGGTTTTACAGTTCAAAAATACGGATGTTCTCATTCATCACAAGTCTTTTCCCTAAGGTCGCAAAGCAAATATTTGAATCCAGGCCTCTTGATGACAACTGAATTTGATAAATATGTACTGAGCTCATGCTCTAATCTAAGTAAAGTCTATGCCAGACTCTACCCAAGTGCTGAGATGCAGAGCAGAAGGTGGCAGAGGCCCTGCCTTCCAGGAGCTCCCAGGCCAGCTGGGAAAGAAGACACAGAAACACAGGCCCTGCCAACGTAAGGCATGAGCTGCAGCTGGGAGTGCATGGGTGCCCTGCGGGCAAAGGACAGCCCCTGCCAGGCCAATTCAGGCTCCTCCCATGCTGCCTCTCACAACCAAAGACTGCAGAAGGCAGCCAGAGCTCTGAGAGACCTCAAAAGACCTCTGTGTTCATTTAAAGGCTACAGAATTCGGAATGACTGCTCTGGAAGAGCCAGCTCCCTCTCCTTCCTTCCTCCCTCCCTCTCCTCTCCTCCCCTCATCACTCCTTCCAGGGAAATTTTTTTATTAACTGACTGCCTCTCTACCAGTTTCTAAGATCTGGCCATTCTAGTTTCCTAGCAGTTGAAATACAATTTCAGCTAACTGCCATAATTTTTAAAAGATAAACAAACATTTGCCTTGACCCAGCTTTCAAGACAAGCAGTCTCTGTTTTCTACACTGCCTCAGTAGCTTTTGTCCAAATGTATCTCAAAATCCTACCTAAGAGATCCGGGGTCCACACCTTAGTCTACCTCCCAGCAGAAGCATTCTCTGTGGGCTGCTGTGCCCTGCCCTGGGCGGGGACAGAACTGCAGGTGGACAAATCATCACATACTGCTGGTGATGAGGCTGGGGCCCTGTGTCCTGAGGACTGTGGATTGTACAATGAGGCAAGAAGCAGAGAAACAGAAGGAAAAGGTTTGGATTACAAATATAGCAGGAACATTTGAAACTGTTGCCTAAAAAACCTAATGGATTTTTTTCCTGTAAGGAAGGAGTCACCTGATACACAGTAAGAAGCAGCAGAGCCACATGCCTATGAGAGGGACTCTGGAGTCAGATGACTCAGGTTCAAATCCTTCTGCACCACTTAGAAATGAATCAGTTTCTCTTTATGCCTCAGTTTTCCTCACCTCTAAATAGGAGCTGTGACAATAAGACCTCCCCTCAAGGATGCTGTAAGGATTACGTGATGAGATGATTTACTGTAGGTTCCATGTTGGGAAAGTGCTTAGACAGTAGTAAGTGCTGTACAGGTGCTTGATACTGTCATCATCATCATCATCAGACTACACTAAACTTTCCAGTCTACAAATTCAAATCAAGAATGTGCTACTCTGACCACACCAAAAAAAATGTAGCTTAGGCCAGGCACGGTGGCTCACACCTGTAATCCCAACACTTTGTGAGGCTGAGGCGGGTGGATCACCTGAGGTCGGGAGTTTGAGACCAGCTTGACCAACATGCAGAGACACTGTCTCTACTGAAAATACAAAATTAGCCGGCCGTGGTGGCACATGCCTATAATCCCAGCTACTTGGGAGGCTGAGGCAGGAGAATCACTTGTACCCAGGAGGCGGAGGTTGTGGTGTGATGAGACAGACATTGCACTCCAGCCTGGGCAACAAGAGTAAAACTCCATCTCAGAAAAACAAAAAAAAAGAAAAATGTAGCTTATTCTCTCCACCCCCCACTCCTGCCCATTTTCACCATGGGAAAGGTTTGCCATTGAAGGCAGAGGAGAAGTATCTTGTGTGACACCAGGTGTGATCATGGGAGCTCAGGCTGGGGCATGGATATCAGGCTGGGTGCAGCACACACGTGTTTCTTCTGAGGAAGCTGTCAGTATCCCGCCAATGTTTCTCCCTCAGTGATTGTCAGTTCTCCCAGCTTTAGATAACAGAGGCTCTAACTGCAGAGAAAATCCACAGCAGCCTCTCCATCCCGCCTGGCCATAGGCCAGGGTCCCTGCAGCTCAGATTCTTGACTGGGGCCGCTCCTCACCACAGCCTGAGCAACAGCCCAGGACCAGAATCAACACTCCAGAGCCACCCAGACTGTATGACTTACCCTCTCATCATGAAGTGCTCAAAATGCACTTGAAAACATTCCTTTGGTGGCATTTCCCAACTGCTCCTTCCTGGCTAAACACACACACACAAACACACACAAACACACACACACTGGCTCTGAGTCTTTGGACGTGACTGCTGTCACACTGCAGGCGAAGTTTTATCCTCCCACCAAAACCAATGAACTCCTGGGCCCCTACCTCTCACCTCAGTCCTGGGCTCTATTTTGGGATCTGAGAGTGATGCACCGCATGCACTTTTTTTTTTTTTTTTTTTTTGGAGACAGAGTCTTGCTCTGTCACCAGGTTGGAGTGCAATGGTGCAATCTCGGCTCACTGCAACCTCTGCCTCCCGGGTTCAAGCAATTCTCTGCATCAGCCTCCTGAGTAGCTGGGATGACAGGCACCCACCACCACGTCCTAATAATTTTTAGGACGTGGTGGTGGGTGTAATACACGTGGGTGTAATACAGGTGGGTGCCTGTAATACACGTCCTAATGTATTTTTAGTAGAGAAGGAGTTTCACCATCTTGGCCAGGCCCGAGACTATTCTTTCCCATGTGTGTGCATTTCTAGTTTGCTTGGCACAGTACTGTGCTCTCGTGGGCACTGAATATGTCAGGGATTCAGATACAGCATATATTTACTGGGCACCTTTCATGTGACAGGCAGTCTAGTTATTTTCACATACTGTCCCATTTGATCATTACAAGTATTATAAACCAGGCTCAGAAGGGTTTAGAGGTTTGCCTGAGGTCACACAGTGGCTCAGTGGTCAGACCAAAATTCGAAGCATAGGTTCATATAAAGGCAAAAGGGACCTGGGATCACCATCCTGACTGGGGAGGGCACAATGCCCTTTGTCTGCATGATGCTGCTCGAGGCGAGTTATCTTTATTATTAAGCAACTGGGTTAGGTTATTGTAGTCCGATTACAAACTAAACTAAAATGGCAAAAATGCATTATGATCAACACAGCAATGCCTTCATTTTTTAATATGGAAAGAGGGAAGAAAGATGTACAAAGAACAGTGTCTACAATTAGACTGGAAATTCTCCTCTGAGTATGACAAACCTTTCCCTCCAGTTCTCTTCCCAAGGGGACAATAAAAATCTTGAGAGCCCCCAGTAACTCCCTCCTATTCTAGCTACCTTATAAATTAGAAAAAAATTTTAAAAGGAGGGAAAGCTGAGAAAAAAAGAGGAAAGAAGGAGGGGAAAAAAAGAAAGGAAGAAGAGAGGGAGTGGAATGCTGACTTTTCTGCTTGCTGAAATTCTGCCCAGGCAACCCCGGAATCATCAAGGCTCTCCTCATCGGCACGTCCAGTGCCTCAGCCAGGTCCCTTGACTCTGCTAAGGACCACTTTTTTTCCTTTTCTCTTTATCAACTTCATTGAAGAATACATTATGAACAATAAACTACATCTATTTAAAGTGTATCACCGATGAGTGGTGACAATGTGTTATACCCAGGAAACCACCGTTGCTGACAAGATGCAGCACGTTGCCATCAGCTGGGGGCAGTGCCTTGCACCTGCAATCCCAGGACTGTGGGAGGCTAAGGCAGAAGGATCACTTTGAGACTAGCCCGGGTAATAAAGTGAGATCCCATCTCTACAAAAAATGTAAAACATTGGCCAAGTGTGGTGGTGAACACCTGTAGTCCTAGCTACTCAGGAGACTGAGGAGGATCATTTGAGCCCAAGAATTTGAAGGCTGCACTGAGCTGTGATCATGCCCCTGCACTCCAGCCTGCACAACAAAGTGAGATCCTGCCTATTAAAAAAAAAAAAAAAAAGTAAAAGAAAAAGACAATTCCATCACCAATGAAGACGTTTTATTCCCTAGGGTTCATCTGGTTCCAAACCCAATTTTCTTTCTGTCACTATAAATTACTTTGCATTTTATGTAAATGAAATCATTCCTCTTATGTATTCTTTTTTACTTGGCTTATTTCACTCAATATTTCTGAGATTCACCTGTACTAGATACTACTGTGTGCAGCCATAGTTTGATCCTTTTTTTTTTGAGACAAGAGTTTCAGTTGCCCAGGCTGGAGTACCGTAGTGCAATCTCAGCTTACTGCAACCTCCACCTCCCAGGTTCAAGTGATTCTCTTGTGTCAGCTTCCTGAGTAGCTGGTACTACCGTGCATGCCACTGTGCCCAGCTAATTTTTGTATTTTTAGTAGAGATGGGATTTCACGATGTTAGCCAGGCTGGTCTCAAACTCCTGACCTCAAGCGATCCACCTGCCTTGGCCTCCAAAAGTGCTGGGATTACAGCGTGAGCCACTGTGCCCAGCCAGTTTGATCCTTTATATTGTGGAGGAGTTCTGCTGTATGGCTAGACCACTATTTGTTTATCCATTCATCCACTGATAAAATGTCTTCGGTTCTGACCATTGCAAATAAAGCTGTTATACATACATTTGTACAAGTATTTTTATGGCCTTTTCTTGTTGTTCTTTTGAGCACATATTCAGTAATACAATGGCTGAGTTGTGTTATGTGTATGCTTAACTTTTTCTGAACCGCCCCCACAACCAACGGTTTTCTAAAGGTATTGGGCCATTTTATGCTCCCACTCTGCTGGTAGGAGAATTCCCATTCTTCCACATCCTCCCCAACACTTGGTGTTGTCAGTATTTTTCATATTAGTCAAATTCTAGTAGGTGTACTGTGGTAAGATTTTGGGGGGAGCTTTTCAAGGAGTTTGTCTACTTCCCTGTGCAGCAGGGCCTCCAAGAACATTGGTTTGTTAACATTGTTTTGCTATAAGGTTGGGGAAAGAAAATAGTTTCCCCCCAGAGGCACTGTCTGTATGGGAGTTCGCATGTTCTCCCCATGTCTGCCTGAGTGTTTTCTGGTCCTCTGGTTTCCTCCTACATCCCAAAGCTGTGTTTGTTACGTGAACTTCCCTGTCTACAATGTTCCCAGCATGAGTGAATGTGGGTGTGGGTGCAAGCATGCCCTGCAATGGGGTGGTTTCCTGTGAAGGGCTGGTTCCTGCAATGTGTGTGATCTGAGCTGTCAGGATGAGCTCCAGCCACTAGCAACACTGAACTGGAAAAAGAAGGTTGAAAAACAAATGAATACAAATTATCGTAAAACAAAAATCATAAAGAATATGATGATCACTCAAAGGCATGACAATAAATAATGCAGTCCGAAGGTGCCTGGCCAACCTGCCATACTGGTTACTGATTATTTTGGAACCATGTGATGGGAGGAGATGCTCTTTACAATTTACCCTTTGCACACATTTGTTCCTGGATTTAACCCACTGCTGGTATGATCACTATCACTCATAGATTCACCACAAATTGGTTGAATAATTATCAAACTTGATTTTATTAGTCTTTCTTAAATGTCTATATAGCTCACAGTTATTTCAATGTTTAATATTAGAAGTGTTTTGGGGGTCTTTATTTAGAAGTTTGGAAATGTTTTTGAGACCAGAAACATGCCATAGGAACTTAACTCTTGTTTATACCAATAAGCCTGCAGTCAAATTGGTTTTGCTTATATGCAGTTTCATTTAAAATCTCAGTTTCCGGGAACCTGTCGACAATGTTAAGACTTGCTACACATTCTCTACCTGGGTCTCTAACTGCCACTCCTCACTCTGCTTTTTGCACTCCCACCCACCATCTGCTGATTAAATGCTAGCCTCCAAAGCTCTGTTCCCAGGCCCCTTGAGGCACTCCCTCTTACCAGCCACACTAGTGACACAGATCTCACCTCTAGCTCAGGTTTCACCCTGACAACCAGACCCACATTTTCTGTAGCTACCAAAGATCTCCATGAGATGTCCCGTGGGCAGATTGATCTCAAATGACCAAAAGTGAACTAACTTACTGTTACTCATCCCTTCCTCCAACATGTCCCTGCCCTAGAATGTCCATTTTTGTGTGTCCTGAACAAATCATCATCAAGATATCTTCTCTCACCAAATTAACCTATAAAGTTAATGCAATTCTAGTCAAAATACAAATATTCAAGAATAGGTAAGACACTGTGAATAAGAAAGTAGTAGACTTATTGGACCCTTACTAAGAACTTATTATAAAACCCTAGTAATTGAGACAAAATGCAGGAGTAAACAAATAGGCAGATGTATTCCCTACTTATAAGGAAAGTTGGCATACAACAGAAAAGGATTACAGAGCAGTGAGGGTACACTGAACTGACTGCTCAGTAAGTGGGACAATAGGACAAAACATAAAATTAGATCCCTACCTCACAGTATACACAATAACAAAATCATGAGGAAACCTTCATGAATACCTAGGTGTAAAAAGTGTTAAGTGAAAAGTTTCAGAGAAAAATATAAGGAAGACTGTATTTAAGATCTTAAAGTCATGAAAAATTTCATAAACACGTCCTTTTTTTAAAAAAAGCACAAGCCAAAGATGCCATTAATAAATTTGGCTTCGATTAAAAGTTAAAAACTTCTGGGCCAGGTGCGGTGGCTCACACCTGTAATCCCAGCACTTTGGGAGGCCGAGGCGGGTGGATCACGAGGTCAAGAGATCCAGACCGTCCTGGTCAACAAGGTGAAACCCCGTCTCTACCAAAAATACAAAAATTAGCTGGGCACAGTGGCGCATGCCTGTAATCCCAGCTACTCAGGAGGCTGAGGCAGGAGAATTGCCTGAACCCAGGAGGTGGAGGTTGCAGTGAGCCGAGATTGCGCCATTGCACTCCAGTCTGAGTAACAACAGCGAAACTCAGTCTCAAAAAAAAAAAAAAAAAAGTTAAAAACTTCTGACACAAAAGACAACACAAATGAAAATAAGCTCCACAGTTTGGGAAAATCACTTTGCAACCTATAATAAGGTCAAAGAATTGTCATCTAGAATATATAAATAACTCTTAAAAATCAACAAGAAAAACGCCCAACAACTCAAAAGAAAAGTAGGCAAAGATTTCAAAATGGAAATTCCCAGAGAAGGAAACATGAACACCCAATAAACATGCAGGACAAAAAAACAGGTCTCAACCTTACTAGCAGTCAGGAAAAATTTTGTTGAAACAATGAAATAGCATTAGATTGGCAAAATCTTTAACACTTAGCAATACTAGGTGTGGAAATCATGAGGTCAAAAGGGAATCCTTATATCCTACTGGTGGGCATGCACAGTGCAAATCCATTTCTTATATATTCTTTGGATAAAGCCTTGTACACAAGGAAGGTAACAGGTCAATAATAGTTATTTTATTGCACCATTGTTCATAATAATAAAAAAATAAATACAGCCTGAGTACCAACAGAAGAATGGATAAACACATTATAGTATATGAATAGAAATACTTTACAGTAATAGAAATGAATGAAGGACAGCCCTCTGTATGAACATGAATAAATGTCAGACATCTAATGTTGGGCAAAACACACAAGCTGAAAAAGAACATTTGCAAAATATTCTTTACACAGTTACGATGCATACAAAATAATCCATGTGCATACTTGTCACCCCCAGATGATTCTAAGAGTCTCACTCATCTTTGTCTTCCAAGAATAGTGAGTGTTTAAGAAACAATGGGTGCTTCTCAAAGGTTTGCAGAGTAAAGGAAAGGATTGTACAAATGAACCAATTAATTCCTGTAACTCTGGCATAAAAGTGGAGAAAAAGAGAGAGGGGATACTGAAATCTTCAAATGTCAATTGAGTTAGAAAAAAAAACTAGACAAAGTGTCAACTGGCCCAGCAACTATGAAGGTTCCAGAGGTGCTCTTTGAGCACTGGAATCCAGCCAGACTCGAGGTGGGGGTGAGGGAAGACACAGAGTGTTAGGGGAGGGGAGGGCCAGGGATGTTCCTTTCCACTCACACACAGTAATACAGAGGAGACATCAAAGAAGCAATAGAAAGCCAAGCCACATTTCCAGGGAGCTTGGAAAATGGACTTTATACAACATGCTGCTGAGAGACTTCTAAGAAAGAAAGAAGTCCAAGCATGTTCCTGAGAGGATCCGGGAGCAGCCATGAAAACAGAAGGACCTTTCTCTCCCCGGAGTTTCTGCCACGTGGTTCTGTCACAGGGGTGTGGCATCACAGTGGCCACACTCTACTCTGAGCTCTGCCCGCTGCACTAGTCCATCCTGGGCCCTGTGGCTTTCATATTCCATCCCCAGCACCCGACCTGCTCCAGCCGGCACCAGTGGTGGCAGATGGACACCTGTTTTGTAATTATCACCATAGCCAGCTATCTGGTCGCCTTCCCTAGTCATTCAAAGTAATTCATCTGTTCCTCTCTTTGATGATAATGTGCTGCTTAAGATGGGCCATTGGAAAGTAGGAAAAGGGAAACCACAGTATCACTGCAAATCCCTGTTCTGTGCATAACCTGTACTTATGTCATTCTTTTAAGCATTTTGAATCATTTAAAAAGCTAAACAAGATAAATGGATATTATGCAGTAGCACTTGCACTGGACATATTTCCTGACAAAAGAAGAAATGCTTAAAATCACTGCTCAGGAAACAGTCTCACCAACGGCAGTGATTGTGTACATTTATAAGGTCTAATAAAGGGTGCCCAGAACTCTGGATGCTCACCCTGATTTTCCTAAACAACAACAAAAACCATCCACTCCTTATGCAGAGGATGGGGGGAAAGGGGAGAGAAACAGCAGATGAGGATTCCAAAGGCTGGGATCCATGTGGGTCCTGCAACTCCCCATGTGTTGCCTCCTCTTTGTGCCCCTGACCAGTTACTTCCTTCAAGGTGCATATTCACAGGGGCCATCTGCACCCTGCCTGGAGTCTGGCTGCCAACTTACCGCAAATTGAGTCAACTCAATGGCAAGTTTCCTTTGAAGCAGCTACCAGACACTTCTTCTAAAAAGCCTGACATTAGCAGATGGGTGGAAATCAGGCAAGGTGTGAAGGAAGTGGTGGGAAGGGAAGAATTTCCAGATGTTCAAAGTTTAGATGAGTGAGGAAAATGGGCAGGTGGTGTGTGCCTCTTGGAAAAGATGAGGATAACACCTGCAAATTGTTCCAAATGGCAAAATGTCCTCACCCAAAGAACCAGCTAAGCATTTAAAAATCACACTGAAAACTCCTGGATGAGGCCAGACAGGCAGGCAGATGAATCAGTACTGATGAGCTCAGCTTTGGGGTATTCCCCAGCTCAGTGTGACACTGGGATTTGCTCCCGGAAGTCCCAGGCAGGAATCAGCTCCACGGCAAGCCCTGTTGCCCATCATCACTCACCACTGACACATTTAATTTCCCCCTTCACTTGTGAGGGTGTGGGGGTGTTTTTATCTTTCAAGAGGTGCATTTGTTGGCAGGGCACACCAGAACTGATCCTATTTTTCATTATCTGAAAAGAGGCTTATGGATCTGTTATGGGTAGGGGTTTGTGGCTGCTGCTGTTATAATGACTTCTGCCAGCATAAATTCCTGAAGGTCGTAACCACATTCTGCTTTTTTTCCCCCTCCTTTAACTTAAAACCACTGACACTATGTTGTCCATTTATTTTCTTGACTGTCTGTCTTTAAATAGTAATTTGTTCCACTGTGAGATAAGTCCCATTAATCTATTTTAGAGTTTCGGTCCATTGTTCTTGGACTAATTTATTTTTTACCCAAATTCCAACCTCTATTTGTATGCAGCAGACAGTTCATGAACCCTCCCCTAGATTCAATCTGACAGCATTTAATTCTCCCCTCACTTACTAACTGGTATCTCAGAATCTTTACATTTTCAATTTGGGCAATGTAAAAAAATTCACATATATCATCCAGCCACAGTAAACAATCAATAGAATAAATTTGGCAAAATTATAATCTCCCAGTTTGGTCACTGATGAACTAAAGTATAAATAACATTATCAAGATTCTCATTGTCAATGAGGGAGAGTATTATTTGCTATAAACACCCAAATCTTGCCTAAATAAAAGAAGCCCATTTCCTGACGTTTTGGGACTTGTTTTTGATTATAACTCTCTTTGTTATAGACATAGAAATTAAAGTCATGTGTCACATCGTCTTTATTTTATATTCTTTCATTTGTCTAGATTAGTCTAATTACAGGAAGAGAGTGTGGATCTGTTTTTAATATAAGCTTGTCCATTCTGAATTTAATGAATAAGAAAAGACCATAAAATATAATCAATCATCTGAAAATGCTAACCAGGTCCACTGCCCTTTAAAGCTGTGCCTCCTCTATTGTGTCTCATAAAAATAACAATAATCAATTATCAAGAGAAAGAAGATACTCAAAAGCAAGGCCCACATGGCTTTTCCTATAATGCCATCTAGTTTCTTCTGATCACTCTTATTATTGTTGTTGTCATCACCATCTCATGGCCATCCTGCTTATAAGAGTGTATAATAAAATATTTAACCTGTCCTCACCTCCTGAGACACCTCTCAGGAGGTGAGCTCTAAGCCCTTAGAACATCTGCCTGGAAAAAAAGAGTCTTTGTTTACTTGGGGTATGGTGCCAAGTTATGTAGTCTAATGATGTGGCTTAGAGTAGACACTTTGGATCATGTGGTATCAGCTGGAGACAAGGTCAGCCACATGAGTAGTCAACTGTCTACATGACAAAACCCCAATAAAAACTCTGGATACCCAGGCTCAGGTTAGCATCTCAGACCGCCAATACTCTCTGCATATTTGTCACATGTCACTGCTAAGAGAATTCTGTCCATTACCCAGGGAGGAGACAAGTGGAAGCTTCACATTTGTCACTTTTGTGGACTCTGTCCCACGTGTCTCTTCCCTATAATTAACCAGAACCATGAGTATAAAATATTTGAATTCTTCTTGCAAATTATCAAACACAAAGTTGGTTTTGAGGATGTGTGAGCTTGTGATTGGTGTCACAAGTGAGAGCATTCTTTTGGACACTTCCCTAACTTTACAAAGAGTGCTGAATAAAGGCCAGGAGATAAATGCAGAGTTTTGCTTCATGACTGCCTGTCTTCAGCAGGCTTACCTAACATTTCTGGGTAACACTGATTTTCCTCAATGAAGATAATCTTTATCAGATTTATAAATATTCTAAAGTAGAGCTTGTGCTCAGTTAGTAAAAATTCAGAAAAAGGAAGTGAGGAGTTGACAATAGGATTTGGACTCAAATGTGGGTCCTTTTCCAGCTCCAGTATGTACAGCACTTTTACCTTGAGCCGATGAGGTCTGGTGCATAGAGTCCTACTGAAAGTATGTGAGCAACTATAATACTGAGACCAAAATACTTCAGGCTATTAAGTAAAGCGACACATATTTCTGGCTAGTAAACCCCAATCCTTTAATACTTGCCTGCCCAATGACACGAAAACATTATAAGGCTTTTGTAGCCAGTGGCTACAACTACTAAAACGTAGTTTTCCTCTGATTCTGGTCTGGATTTCTCAATCCCTTCTCTATTCAGAAACATTGTTCTAAACGTTTTAAAGTTGTGTTTCAGATTCATGAATCTAGTATTCAAACTCTGTTCCTCATTCCCGCCCAAGATTGCAGTCTTTTCTGAGGAAACCCCAGGAGAGGTCAGATGAAAGGAGTCTGACATAAGAAAGGAGTTCCCCCGTCTATGGATAACACACTGAGACCCACTGAAATGAATAACATGACTGCTTCCTCTAGCAAGTGCAGATGCTCTGAAAAGCACATTCTGTCAAGCAATTTGCTTCCTAACTTAGAGAACCATTGAATAAACTGGCAGCCTGACACTTCTGTCCTTTCATTCCTATTTAAATATTCTTTGAGCACTTAAATTCCCACCATAGTTCACTGTGGCTTTCCAAGAGGTTATTTTAAAAATGGATGTAGAAGTTCCCTGCCAGGTCTCAGTTCCTAGATTAGATACAGGCACACAGATATTTGATACACATTTGTTGAACAAATGAATAAAGAGAAGATTGTAAAACACCAAGCTGTGTCTCTTTCAGTCACCACACGGTTTTTCTGTGTTGTAAATACCATTTATATTCTCTCTCCACTGTAAACATTTCAGTGGAGAAGGAATGTACTTCCATGTATGCATAAACTGAACAATGACTCTAAAAGACAGGTTTAAATCTTAAATAAATGGTTGACAATGGCCATCACCAAAGCTAGTCAGAAAGTCACAGTTACCATGAAATCATGGCAGAAGGAGATTCTGCCTTCCTACTGCCAACATGAGAAGAACAGCAGAGCAGACCTGCCTTTCAGAAAATACTGCTTGATTTCCACTTACAAACAAGACCACACATTGCTTTCTGGCATCAGTGCATGAACATGACATTTCCATTACCTGGTGGATTACTGGAACCCAGAAATGTCTCTTGCCACCTACTCTCAGACTGAGTCATCATGGATGAACAGATGCCAATCAATGTATAGGCTTTGATATCGTTGATCATTGTCTCATTTGATACAATGATAGGTTCTATCAAAACCTCTAGTTTAAAAAATGAAAAAAATTCATGGAAAGAAAAACCTGACATTTATCAAAGGGCAATAGCATAGGTATCGTCAACTATAAAAAGAGATTTTTTTGAAAAGCTCATTGACTAGACAACTCCCAAACAGATGGTAAGGCAGACGTCCCCAAGCCCAGATTAAACGCATTTTCTATTCATCCTCCCAGTACAATGGAGGTTCTCCTAGTTTGTAATCCCAAAATTGGAAACTCTTCAAAGAGTGAGAAAAAGGAGAAGAAGCTCCTCTTAAGTCTGGCTAGCAGGCTTCCAAACCCCCACCTCTGATTTTTACCATGTCCACTAGGCTAACACTATCGATCATTCAAATACAAGTAATATCCGAAATAAAATTACCTTTTTGCCTCTCGCATTATATGGAAACATCCTTTTGCTACCTTAAGTCAGATCAATTTTAATATTCACTACATTAGGAATGGCATTTACTCAAGGAAAAAAATGAAATCACCATTCTTACTAATCAATCATTCATACATTGGTGAGGTGCCACAGTTATATTGCTGTGTTTCCCGGCAATCATATTCACTGTCCAGGTCAGGAAGATTTACATGACAAGAGTCCACAGATTGAATATGAATCAATCAGGTCAGCTATGGATTTGGGGGGAAAATGCATATATGAATCATAATGGGGGCACACAAGTCCCTTCCCTATTGGGCAGTGGCCCATATAAGGATGAAGCTACAGACCCAAAGTATATGACAGAAGGTGACACACCAAAAACAATATGACTTCTGGGAAATTAGCAAATTCTTTAAAGCCAACTATTTAAATGTAATAATCCAAGAATATCATTATTGGTGAATCTGGACAATTTGCATATTTAACATGTGATAGGGAAGCATTACTTTATGCTGAATCAGATTCAACTAGTATACTAAGGACCTACTATGTGTGAAGCTTTATGTCATGTGCTTTAATACATGCCCTGACTTCTCCATTCATTAACTGTGTGAATTTAGACAAATTACAGAACACTTCTATGCCTCATACTCCTTAACTGACAACAATCAGTTAGCAACAATCAATCTATTAGCTTTGTTGTGAAGATTAAATGAGACTTCCTGTTTCCAGTCAGGTATGTAAGAAGTTTGGAAATTCCCACCCCATCCTAACAAAAAAAAAGTAAAAAGCTGAACAAACTCAAATATCCACAACTATTTTTACATCCACAAGGGAAGTGAGGTCATTGAGCAAACAAATGCCCTAGAAGTAGAGGGGCTGACAGGTGAATACAGAAAATCACAGCTTCCTGGAAGAGAAACTCACAAGTAACAACCTTGGGGAACCAAAGGATGGGTAGAAAAACCTCAACTGGAATTGACAAATTGCTAGAGTCTCAGAGAGGACAAGTTTTAGAGATTAAAATTCCATGGGGATCCAGTCATGGGCAGAGGTAGCAGCATACCTTTGTATGAGATTTACCTTTAAGAATTCTACCAGGTCCTCACAGTGAATAATGGAGAAAAATTCCCTTGAACTTCCAGCGGGATGAGAGAAAAGGGAACCATTTTGAAATAATACACCAGAGCATTCTATTCTTCTTCTTTTTTTTTTTTCCAAAGTCTAAAAGTTTATTTAACAAGGTCTGTCCTGAGAAGAAACTATTTAACCAGAGCCTAACCTGCCTAGGGTTTTACTAGAGCCTAAGTGACCTGGGGGAAGGGGAAACACCAAACTGCAGCTGGTTCCAGCTGTCCTTTCCACCTACAGGGGCATGGGGTGAACTGAGAAGCACTTGTGAAGTTCACAGTTCAGGGACACAGGCTACCTATAAGACTGAGAACTAATCACTGGACTGTGGAGCTTCCCCTCTCCTCACACCTTACTACCACACTACTTAAGGCCCATTTACAGTAGTTCCTTTTACCTCGTTCACCATGTTCAGATATCAAAAAAAAATTGTAACACATAGTAAAAGGCAGAAAAACATAGTTTGAAGAGAGCAAGCATTAGAACCACTCAGATACAGCAGGAATGTTGGAATTATCCATCCAGGCATTTAAAATAACTCTGTTTAATATCATAAGGGCTCTGACAGATAAAGTAGACAGCATGCAAGAACAGATGGAGAATGTAAGTAGAGAGATGAAAATTCTAAGAAAGAATCAGAAAGAAATGCTAGAGATTAAAAATACTGTAACAGAAATAATGCCTTTGATAGGTTCATTAGTAAACTGCACACAGCTGAGGAAAGTGTCTCTAAGCTTGAGGATATCTTGATAGAAATAAATAGAGAGGTATTCAATGTTCATAGATAGGAAGATGAAATATGGTCATTATGTCAGTTCTTCCCAAATTGATCTACAGATGCAATGGAATCCCAATAAAAACCCAAGGATGTTATCCTATGGATATCAACAAACTGATTCCAAGGTTTATATAGAAGGACGAAAGATCCAAAATAGCCACTGCAATGTTGAAGGACAAAAGCAGGGTGGAGGGGAGGACACACTACCCAATCTCAGGACATACTTGAAGCCACAATAATCAAGATAGTATGGTACTGGTGAAAGAGTGGACATATAGATAATTGGAATATAATAGAGACCTAGAAACACTAACATAAATATCAACTGATCTTTGACAAAAAAGCAAAGGCGATTCAATGGAGCAAAGGTAGGCTTTTCAACAAATCCTGGGACAACTGGAAATCCAGGTGCAAAAAAATAAACCCAGACCCAGACCTTACACTCTTCACAAAAATTAACTCAAATGGATCATGCATGGACCTAATGTAAAATGCAGAACTATAAATCTCACAAAAGGTGACATAGGAGAAAATCCGGATGATCTTATGTTTTACAGTGAGTTGTAGATACAACACAAAATGAACGATCTTAAAAGAAAACAATGATAAGCTGGATTTCATTAGAATAAAAATGCCTGCCTTGTGAAACATGCTGTCAAGAGAATAAAAAGAGAAGCCACAGATTGGGAGAAAATATTTGCAAAGAACATGTCTGAAAAAGGCCTACTACCCAAAATATACAAAGAATCCTTAAAATTCAACAAAAAGAAAACAATCCCTTTTAAAGGATGGACCGGAAACCTTAATGGACCCCCTCACTAAAGAAGATATAGATGACAAATAAGCAAATAAAAAGTTGCTCCAAATCATATGTCACCAGGGAAATGCAAATTAAAACAATAATGAGATATCACTACACACTAATTAGAATGGCCCAAATCCAGAACAATGACAGCACTAAATGCTGGTGAGGATGCTGAGCAACAAGAACTGTCTTTGCTGGTGAGAATGCAAAATGGTACAACTGCTTTGGAAGACAGTTAAGCAGTTTCTTACAAAACCTAAACATACTCTTCTTACCATACAATATGATAATCCTACTCCCTGCTATTTATTCAAAAGACTTGAGAACTCATGTCCACACAAAAACCTGCTCAGGAATGTTTATAGCAGCTTTATTCATTAATTGCCAAAACCTGGAGGTAACCAAGAGTATTTCAGTAGATGAATGAATGGATAAACTCTGGTATATCCAGACAACAGAATATTATTCAGCACTGAAAAGAAATGAGCTATTAAGCAATGAAAAGACCTGGAGCAAACTTAAATGCATATTACTAAGGAAAAGAAGCCCGTCTGTAGCTAACTGTTGAAATCAAAATTTTTAAAAGCCAGTTTGGGCTGGGCACAGTGGCTCACACCCGTAATTCCAATACTTTGTGAGGCCAAGGCAGCTGCATCACCTGAGGTCAGGTGCTCAAGACTGGCCTGGCCAATGTGGTGAAACCCTGTCTCTACTAAAAATACAAAAATTAGCTGGATGTGGTGGCACAAGCCTGTAATCTCAGCTACTTGAGAGGCTGAGGTAGGAGAATCACTTGAACCTGGGAGGTGGAGGTTGCAGTGAGCCAAGATCATGCCACTGCACTCCAGCCTGGGAGACAGAGCAAGACTCCATCTCAAAAATAAATAAATAAAAGCCAGTTTGAAAAGGCTATAAATTTTCATGCTGTGGTTATTCTGAAAATAGAAAGGCTATATACTGTATAATTCCAACTATATGACATTTTGAAAAAGGTAAAACTATGGAGACAATAAAGAGATAAGTGATTGCCTGGGGGAAAGGGGAAGGGAGAGATGAATAGGCAAAGCACAGAGGATTATTAGGGCAGTGATACTACTCTGTATGTGCTGTAATGGTGGATACATGTCATTGTGAATTCAATCAAACCCGTAATCTACAGTTCCAAGAGGTGATAATGATGTATTAATGTAGGTTCACCAGTTCTAACAAATGTACTTCTCTGTGGGGAGATGGTTACAATTGGGGATGCTGTGTACATGTGTGAGGTGGACAGGAGTGAGTATATTGGAAATCTGTACCTTCTAGTCAATTTCACTGTGAACCTAAAACTGCTCTAAAAAATGAAGTCTACTTAAAATTTTCTTTTAAACGCTATGAGGAATTTACCAAATGTTTAAATTTTCTGAAAAAAGATTAAATGTGTTAATATGAGATGTAATTAGATCAGCACCTGGCATCTACTAAATGCCTAGTGATGTTTTTAGCTATTATCATTGCTATTGTTGCTATTACTAAAATTATCATGTGGGCCAGGCTTAGTGGCTCTTATCTGTAATCCCAGCACTTTGGGAGGCCCATGCAGGCGGATTGCTTGAGCTTAGGAGTTCGAGACTAGCCTGGGCAACATGGAGAAACTTTGTCTCTATAAAAAATACAAAAATTAGCTGGATGTGGTGGTGTGCACCCGTTGTCTCAGTTACCCAGGGGCGTGAGGCAGGAGGATTGCTTGAACCCAGGAGGTTGAGGCTACAGTGAGCTGTGATTGTGCCACTGCATTCCAGCTTGAGCAACAGAGTGAGATCCTTTCTCAAAAAATTAAAATAAAATTGTTAAATTATCATAGCAAATAATTCTTACCAACATGCAGAGATGTGGTTATTATTACCTCCATTTTATAGAGGAGAAAAGGGAGACTCAGACAGGTTAAGAACATTGCTTATAGTCATACAGTTAGTGCTAGCATTGGCATAAGACTTTTGACTCAAATTCCAGTATTCTTTCCACCATTCACCCTACCTCTGCAATGAGGAGTTTTAAAATAAAAGTATCTGAATCAGCAAAGACATCTTCCTTACATTTCTAACTTCCAAGTGGCATAACTATGTAAGTAAAATAACTTTGATCAAAAACAGCACCTCTAGAGATGGCTACTTAGAATAGAACACCATTAATTGATAGGCATTTAGTTCAGATAGGGCAAAGTCCTATAAAATACGAAACCTCTTGCTGAGTTAAGTAGCTTAGGAAGACTGGCAGATTGGAAAGAAAGGGCACAAGATCAGGTGTCAGAAATTCGGGTTGAATCCTGACTCTCTTGCTCACTGCTCTGACCTTATGGACAAGCTACCCAAACCCTCTCTACTGTAAGTGACGATTGTGAGGATTAAATAAAGTAATGCATGTTATAGTGCAATGTGAACTACAGAGCTCTGGAAAAATACAAGCTATTAATTGTCATTACCACAATCCAGGTGCCAGTAAAATCTGTTTCTTATTAACGTAAACTCAAAAAGTGTCCAGCCTTTTTGAAATGATCTGTTAACAGATAAGTGAACCTGAATGAAATTCCTCAGCATTATACATCATTTCCATTCCTAGAAACATGAGCTAAAAAAAGAACACAGAGATGTTCACGTAGAGACTCCAGCTCCTTTTTCTGCTTGTGGAACTCTGAAGACTATTCAAATACTACATTCTTTCATCTCCTAAGCCACCATGTAGAAACCAGATGAGAAATATTTTCACTGCGGTGTGGGGTGGGGGCAAGACCCACCATTTTCATTGAACTGCACGGCTCTTAATTAGTGTAAATATTTGGTTCCCTAGACATTCCAAAAACTAGAGAGAGAATTGGCTCATTTCCATGAGAGAATGCAGTGCCTTTCACTGTTGGCTGCCAAGCCGGGCAAAAGAGAAATCTGCAAGTCCAAACTTTCTCACCCAAATAACCAAACCATGAATTTCTTCACTTAAATGGAGAACTGAGAAAAAAGGGAGTGATAACATGAGTGACTGCGTGTCAGCAGCTACCAAGTGGGCTTCCTCTCTGCAACAACCCCTTCCACCCCCATATTATGTGCTCATTCACCTGCATAATTCATCATTTGTCTTGACCACAATTCTATTATTCTTGTCTAACCCATCACACTTGAAATTGCTTTCTAATATCTAATTAACTCCTATACTAATTTCCCAACTACCTATAAATAAAGAAGCTCTAGTCCCCAAAGAACTAAATAGAAAAGTCTCCTGCCTTCTCTCTGCTGCCAGAAAGCCTAAAGTCAGACTGTCAACCCTCAGATAGGGAATTTGAGGGTCAAATTCTAAAAAGCCCAAATCTCTTCAGAGAAAATGAACCAAACACTGACATTTTTGAGGAACCTACTCCGTTGCATACATAACAGATTAAGAAAAAAAATCCGGCTTGCAACTTGGTCACTCTATAGTGAGGCCCAGCAATAGTCAAGCAGTCCTGGGTGAGCGCGGTGGCTCATGCTTTTAATGCCAGTACTTTGGGAGGCCGAGGCAGGTGGATCACTTGAGGCCAGAAGTTTGAGACCAACCTGGCCAACATGGCAAAACTTTGCCTCTAGTAAAAATACAAAAATTAGCCAGGCATGGTGGCCCACGCCTGTAATCCCAGCTACTCATGAGGCTGAGGCAAGAGAATCTTTGCACCCAGAAGGCAGAGTTTGCAGTGAGCCTACATCGTGCCACTGCACCCCAGCCTGAGGTGACAGAGCAAGACTCTGTTCAAAACCAACAACAACAACAACAAAAAACAAGCTGTTCTTATACACACAAATGCAAATCCACTTACTGCGTCCTCATATTCAAATGTGAGTCTGCTACCAAAAATCAGCAAAGACATGAAAATCGGCAGAAAAAGGTAAGATTTAGAGAAAACAGAAACAATGCAGAGAGCAGAATAATCTTAAACATAAAAACAACAAAAAACTTCTCCAGAGTGTTACATAGGGGCTCCAGGAGAAAAGTCTGGGGGCAGGGGGATGGTAATGATGTGTTTGAGCAGTCAGGAAATACATTACATGTTTGACAAAGCCACTGGAGAGTTCACCAAAAATAGCAATTGGTATTAGACAAAACTTAAGACACGAGTTGCGGCTGGGCACGGTGGCTCATGACTATAATCCCAATACTTTGGGAGGCTGAGGCAGGTGGATCACTTGAGGCCAGCAGTTCAAGACCCAGCCTGGCCAACATGGCCAAACATCGTCTCTACTGAAAACACAAAACTTAGCCAGGGTTAGTAATCCCAGCTATTCAGGATGCTGAGGCATGAGAGTCACTTGAACCTAGGAGGTAGAGGTTGCAATGAGCCAAGATTCTACCACTGCACTCCAGCCTGGGGGACAGAACAAGACCTTGTCTCAAAATAATAGTAATAGTAATAATAATAATAATAAAGACAAGGATTATCAACTCCAAGAGAAACAAAGGGCTATACAAAAAGGAACCATGATCATATTTTACTGTTGGCTTAACAGTGAAAAACATTTGTTTAAATCATAATGTTATAAATCTTGGCTACTAATTTAGCAAAATACTGTTAAGTAACTTTGATGAGGGTATAGATGAAAACGAATTGTGTGGAGAGTGAGAGAGTGATCATCTTTCTCCTAAAGTCAATAAATGGAAAAAATGTAGTAATTGCATATTTAAGAATAAAAGAATAAATAGGCCAGGCACAGTGGCTCATGCCTGTAATTCCAGCACTTTGAGAGGCCAAAGCAGGAGGATAGTTTAAGGCCAGGAGTTCAAGACAGGTTTGGGAAACATAGTGAGACCCAACCTCTATTTTAAAAAAATAAAATAATAATTTAGCTGAGTATGGTGGTGCATGACTGTAGTCCTCGCTACTCAGGAGGTTGAGGTGGGAGCATTGGAGCTCAAGGTTGCAGGGAATTATAACTGCACCATTGCATTCTAGCCTAGGTGATAGAATGAGACTCTGTCTCTAAAAAAAAAAAGAGAGAGAGAGAGAGAAAAGAAAGAAATAAATAAAAGACCAAATAGTAGGGAAGGGCAACAGCCCAAAGTGCCAAAGTGTTGCTTATTAAAATATAGAAATATAATACATAAATACAATATAAAAGAGGGAAGGGGCCTGAAGAATGGAGAAAGTCACTGGTACCTTTTTAAATAAGCCTTAGAACTTGGCGGCGGGGAGAATCAGATGTATTAATTTATATTTGTATTACATTAATTGAAACATATATATAATTTTTTTTTTTCTTAAGAGATGAGATCATGCTATGTTGCCCAGGCTGGTCTTGAACTGCTGGGGTCAAGTGATCCTCCCACTTTGGCCTGGGAGTACAGGTGTTCGCCACCAAACCTGGTCTAAAAGTATATATTTTGATGGCTAAAATTAAAATGAAAAATCTCTATGACTGCAAGATGTAATGAAAGCTGGAGGTTGGAAGAATAAAGCTCAAATAGGTAACTAGTCCCAAACCAAGTCATTGAAATCACACACTTGTAAAAGCATGCTTTCCTCCCCCTTTTAATTAGACCTCTTCAAAAATCAGAAGTCTTACCACCATTGCTTTGATGTTACATATAGACTCTAAAACATCTGATGGATCTTATAATTTCTCCAATTTATCACAGGGACAAAATACTTCTCTTGCTAATATTTTCGTAACTAATTAAAACGTTAATTTCTACTCTCTGCTGTCAGTCATGACAGTCTACATTAAATGCTTTATTTAGTCTAATCACACTGATATCCATTTGTGTGCTAATATTTAGACATAATACTTGATGAATATCTAAATAAAGCATAACATTTTATCCCAACAAAGGTAATTCTTTGGAAAGACAGAACTGACTTTAAGCTTTTAAAAAATACATACCAATAAACTGATAGAATGTATAAACCAGTTATAAACCTAAAACTTTTGCTAAAATGATTCCAAACCCTCTCACAATTTCCTTTGAAGTCCGGCTTTTATCCAGCACAAGCAACACACTCTGCTCCATTAATTTTAAGTATCTCTAAATGAGACACATTTAGGCTTAGAAATAATGAAGTTAGAACTACTCAAACATATGCACTCATGGATAATAATTGCTAATTGGTACACACACAGTCAAACCCACTAATTGTGGTTTGCTTTAAAAATAGACAAATTGATTTAATAAAAACCAGTTCAAACATGGCATTTAGGAAGAGTAATTTGTTTACCTCTGTTGGTTTGTAGCAGTCTACAAGAGCTTCCTAGAATTAAACACACAGAAGGTCAGTTTTATTATGTGAAAATTCAATCTTATTTTAAAAGCAAAATTAAAAATCATTTTATATTTATAGTATTATTTCATAATGGTAAATCAAGATTTCACACTATCTAGAAACACACTTCATTTCAACACCAGTTGGTCAACTGAAGATATAAGACGTTTAACCGTAATAAATTCTTCAGCCTGCACTCACACATGCTACATGAAAAGTTTTTTGAACAGGAAAAGATTTATTTTTATGCTACCATAGCCTTGAAAACAAAATATAATCCCTGATCATTTGTTGTTCTTGTTGTTTGTTTGTTTGTTTGTTTTGAGACAGAGTCTTGCTCCATCACCCAGGCTGGAGTTCAGTGGTACAATCTCAGCTCATTGCGACCTCTGCCTCCTAGGTTCAAGCAATTCTCCTGCCTCAGCCTTCTGAGTAGCTGGGATTACAGGCACACACCACCACGACCAGCTAATTTTGTATTTTTAGTAGAGACGGGTTTTTGCCGTGTTAGCCAGGCTGGTCTCAAACTCCTGACCTCAGGTGATTCACCCACTTTGGCCTCCCAAAGTGCTGGGATTACAGGCATGAGCTACTGCACCTGGCCCCTTGACCAGGTTTTGAATGCCTTGCTGGAGAAAAAAGCTTTTTTTAAAGAAGGACAGGGATGCACAAGCATCCATCAGGTTGTAGACTTCAGAGAGACGTAAACTAACTTACTAGCTCAAATCCAGGATGGCCTTCCGCAGGAACCAAATCCCCATCTCCAGTTTTCCTCTAATTAATTGGGTTTAACCTGGCAGGATCCAGATAGTTTCAAACCCACTCCTCTGGTCAATCACTTTGTACCTCCTCTGTATGCACATGCGCATGCACACATCTTTCCTTTAATATCCAACTTGGTGGATATTAAAGTTGGGCCAGCCTGTGCAAGATGGTGGCACCCACACTGCACTCAGGAAGCAAGGGGTTTAAGTGCATTGCAGCCATAAACCAGCTTGGGTCCTCACCTGGGAACTGGGGTTGGGGGATGATGACAGCTTAAAAAGCTCCTTTCAAGTTCTCGATTTTAAGGAAACTTTGTTATGTCATTACATTTTCCACAGAACTGATACCTGCGTTATCTTTTTAAAATTTTGTAACTAGGATGCTATTGTCTCCCAGCTAAATCTACCAAGAAGAAATAATTGTCATAAATGAGACTGTTTACCACTCAAGGGACGCTAGTATGACTCATACATTAAGCACATTAATACATTAAAATGTGCCCTTTGATTGCCATAGTGGCCATTTGCCATTTGTGGTCACCAACAGCCATTAGCAGTAATTATCAGTGGACATTAAGAACAATGGCAAGTCAAAGTTAATTGGTTTTAGAAACTCCCAAATGCAGATTTTAAAATGATAGATTTGACCTCCTGTGGGAAGGGAAATGAGTATCGCACTTTATTGCTCTCCACTAAGGAAATATCAGATATCTCAATATCCATCGCTCTACTGGAATGCGATGAGGTGAGCACTGTCTATGAGAAGATAGTCTACTAAATAGAAGCATGTCATAAGAAACCATATTTAGAAATTAATTTCATGAATGATACAGTCCACAACTGTGAGACCAGAGCCCTGGGCTTGGATATTCCAGTGCTAGCTTAGTCTCTCTTCTCACACAACTGTGGGGAATCACTACCCTTCCCTGGCAAGGGGATCTTTGGAAGCAGAATCAGCTGTTTCTCCCAAGAAAATGAGGCTGGAGAAAGTGATGCCCATAAGGTGCTTTGAGAACTGACTATAGTCAAGAGCTGCTTTATCATCAAAGAGGCAATTTAAGAGGCTGAACACTTAGCTGCCCATTGCTTTCCTCTCTGCAAACAGCCATGGCCCAAGTCCTGGTGCCAACACTGCCACAGGGCGGAATCAGTTCATGCCAAGCTCTGGAGACCTAAACAGACTCTCAAGTATCCTTGATCAGAAGGTTCTCAATTTTGAAAACTGCTCACCTGTAACTTTGAAGCTCTCTCTTCATCACTGTCTGCATCAAGAAGATCATCAATGTCAATTTCTACCTCTGGCATTTCTTCTTCCTGGGGGACAGCAGGAGGATATGAAGGCATTTAATTTAGTTAGAAACCTAACTGTACCCCACCAGTTAGGTTAAGTTGAATAAACAATTAGATCATTAATCAAGAAGGGCTGATGGATAAGCAGGGAGAAAGAGAAGCTAGGGGAGAGGAGGAAAGGAAAGAGAGGGAAGGGGAAACAGATGAAGGGGTAAAGAGGGGAGGGGGAGAAGACAGGAAAAGGGAAGAAGGAATGGGGATGGAGGAAGAAGGAAAATGAAGGAAGGAAGGAAAAGAAGAGGGGATTGAAGGACAAGGGGGGGAACAAAGGAGAATTAAGAGTCACAAAGTATTAAAGTCATATTACAAAAAATGAGAATTTCCTCCTTTCTAGCAGAAAGCTGCATCTGTAAGCATATAATGGGAGATTGGCAGATGATAGAAAGAGCTGGGAGATTCCAGCTTCCTATCTAACAGCTACCCTTTGCTGGGTGATTACCCCAATCTCTATTTGGAGGTATACGTCTTCCCTCACAGCTCTGGGTCTATGGAAAACCTGATTTCACCATGGGATTTGGGGCATCAGCATTGCCTTAGCCCCTGTTACTGATTTAAGAGAAGACACGTGGTCCAACTAAGAACTAAGGGGGCTCTGGGAAAAGGCGCTCTTTCAACAAGAATGTCCCTTTCACACCCTCTGAACCAAGGAAGTGTGTGGCACCGGAAATTGCCAGTGGCCATCATACAACCCTGAAGAGAGGCTGAGTTTAGGATGAGGCTGACTCCATGGTGGGCAGAGCTGGAGAGAATAAGAAAACAGGGTTCTAGATAGAATCGCCACATCCCTGCATCAAACCACCTCTGAAGCCTGTTTGTCGGTGAGTGAGTCAACCCCTTTCATTGTTGCAGCCCATGTGGGTCTAGTTTAATATTCCTGCACCAAAGACACCCAGTCCAGAAAATAGAGAAGAAGGGCCAGCTAGATTTGGTGAGAGGCCTCACTAATTTGGAATCTGACCTTCAAAGGAGATCTCAGCTATTTCTCATCTCTTCTGTTACCTAAGTCTTCTCTATACCTCTCAGAATAGCATTTTAAAATGTCAAAATAAAATAGCACTTAAGAGAGTCCTGCAATTTTGCATTTCATCAGGAGTCACTGCATCCCAACTCCTTCCAGCCTCAGGAATGGCTGAGGAGGATCTGCAGGAATGAGCTAGAGAGAAAGGTGTGCATGGGCACCCCGGAGACACCTGGGCATTCCCTGGGCATGACCTCTCTGTGTCTTGGGTCCAAGAGCTATTTGTCTTGGCTTCCCAGGCTGACTTTCTGAATGTTTCCTTCCTACTAAAGTGCATTTATTCATTAATAGTACTCAAACTTGTGTGTGTATGTGTGGGGGAGTGTGTGTGACAACACAAAAACAAGGACCCTAGTATACTGAGGAAGTCAAGAAATATGATGCACTATCCTTGCTGACATCAGCTCCAAGGGCAGTCCCTCAACAGGCAAGAAAGTTCCAGAAACAACCTCCCTAGTGACTTATTCATGTTTCTGTGGAGAATTTATATTTAGATCCTTTGCTTGGTTCTTAAGGGGAAAATCCACTTCGAAAGCAGTATTTGTCAACATGAATGTTTTAGATCTCATCTGTGCAGTTCTGCCTAATAAAAGAAAGATTTTGTACTCCTCGACATAATCGTCATATCTGTACTTGACAATCATGTAGTTGTTAATGATGTAGAAACAGGAAGTTGAAATGCTTTGTTGATAATAAAGCTGAAGGATGACCTTTCGGTGGCTAGGAACACTGTGCAAACATCACACACTGAACGTACACAAACCTACGTGGCCTGGCCTACCACACACCTGGGCTGTATGGCACAGCCTATTGCTCCTGGGCTGTAAACCCGGACAGCACGTTACCATATACTGAATAATGTAGGCAATGGTAACACAGTGGGAAGTATTTGTGCATCTAAACATGAAAACGGCAGCGTAAAAATAGCGCATTATAATCTTATGGGATGACTGCCATATATGCAGTCCATTGTTGATTGAAATGCTGTTAAATAATATGGGACTACACTCACAAGCTATACCAATGTGGCTTCTTAAATCTCAGCTAAAGGAGTTTAATGTCTATTTTTTTTAAGATGGAGTCTCGCTCTGTTGCCAGGCTGAGTGCAGTGGCACAATCTCAGCTCACTGCAACCTCCAACTCCCTGGTTCAAGCAATTTTCCTGCCTCAGCATCCTGAGTAGCTGGGATTACAGGCACACACCACTATGCCCAGCTAATTTTTGTACTTTTAGTAGAGACGGGGTTTCACTATGTTGGTCAGGATGGTCTGGATCTTCTGATCTCATGATCCACCCGCCTCGGCCTCCCAAAGTGCTGAGATTACAGGCATGAGCCACCGCGCCCAGCCGGTGTCTGCTATTTTTAAAGGAAATGAAAGAACAATTAGTAACTAAAGCCCTCCTCAGAACAGCGCAGCAATGGGTTTCCCTGCAAACATTATTCAAATCGTTTTGATGGCAGCCAAGTTTGGTCAAACAGGCTTTGACTTGCATAGCCGTGTAGAGCCTCACCCTACACAGTAGGCATCTTCGATTAGGCATCATCTCCTTAGGACTGTGCATGCTCTCTGTTAGGTATTGCACTGACCCATTTTCCCCAACCCTTGAGATCTGGGCTGTCCAATATGGTAAGCACATGTGGTAAGCACATTAGAATACATTAAAATAAAAGACAATTCAGAATTCAGTTCCTCAGCCGCAATGGCCACATCTCAAGTGCTTAGTAGCTACATATGGCAAGTGGCTGCTGCGCTGGACAGCACGGATGGAGAACACCTGCACTGTGGCAGAAGCTCTATAGCACAGCGCTGCCCTGGAGTACACTCACTCTCTGACTGAGGAAGTTGGGAAGCAAAGCCCCTTCCCCTCTCAAAGGGGCTTGGCAGGAGTAAAGAAAAAAATTGTCAGGCATCTCAAGGTCACTCCCACTACCCAAGGGCATGTGGTGACAAACCTTGAGCTTGGTCTTGCAAGCCAGAAAGCTGAGGCCAACAAAGCCCAGATCTCAAGGGTTGGGGAAAACCTCAAATGATTGAGTAATCACAACACTCATTAGGCATCGGCGCTTTTTACCAACCTATGCGCTTCTCAGAAAGCCCACCCTGATTTATCAGAGGCATAGGAGGAGAGAGGCATTGTGCTCCCAGCTCAGCATGCACCCCAGGTGTTTGAATGTCAGTGGGGCTGAAACAAAATCCAGGTGAGAAGAACACAGAGACCCAGAGGCTCTCAAGGGAAAGTCCTAGGAAACAAAGACAGCACCTAAGTACCAAGCAGAGATTCCTGTAGATTGGTACTTAATATTCTTAATGAGAAGTATGGAAATATTCTAAATTCAATTGAAGTTCTATTTAACTTCCTCTTCTGTATGCTGGTCTTAGAGCAGTATCACTGAAAAACCTTAGTGATAGATCAAATCACTTACAAAGGAGTGAACACACCCACGGCCCACCACGATGTCCCAGAGCTTAGCTGTGTTTGGGCATTTTCCCACATTAAAGATGTGTCCCTAAACAGTGGTCCTGGTGACAAAAAAAGGAACAATTATCTTCATAGGGGCTGGGGAAAGTTACCAGCTACACCCTACCCCACATTACTGAAAGGCCCTCTTGGGAGCCACAGCATAAGGTCCTGGATCACCTCTAGGCATCTTTCTGGTCGTACCTTTGCTGAGAAGCCACAGTCCACGGTGTGCAAGGCACTGTGTGTCAGCCACAGTGAGGCCCTGGCCCTGGCGAATGGGCCATCTAAACACAGCTCTGACAAACACAATGGCAAGCCATGGCCCCAAAGCCACAGACAAACCTGAAGTGCTTTAGTCATTCAGGGAGAGAGAAAACTCAGCTGTAGGCAGGCGGGGAGGTTTCACATAGGAGGGAGGAGGTGAGCTGGCCTTGTGCAGTGACAGGATTTGGACAGGTTTAGAGGGAAGGGAGAGCACTCCCAAGAAGCAAAATGGTAGCAGGAAGCAAAAAGACAAGACGAGGTCTAAATATGGGTTAGAAACATCCTTGGCCTGGAAGCTGGTCACCCCTTGGCTGCAAATATGAATGTCGATGGGGGCCAGACAGGTGACAGAAATGGGGCAGGCTGGGGGGCTATATGGTAGAGTGAGGAGTACAGCAAACTGCAGAAAACACTCTTTTCCCACCTCCTGTCACCTTTTAGGTATATGTGCTCAGTGCTGCTGGATTTTCTAAGTTTTCAGGAATACTAAAAACAGAGTTTTTAATGTAAAACATTCCAACTTTTAAAGCTGCCTGGCAACTTTTAAAAATGTTGTGTAGGATAAATAAAACCCACTGGCCCATAGACTGGGGTTTCCCCTTGTCCTGCAGAGACTATCACCACTGAGGGCTCCATGGCTCCAGAACAAGAGAGAGGAAGGACAGAAGGAAGAGCTGGCCTGCTGCAGAGCCCGGGCTAACAGGGAGGAGGCAGGAGGCTGTGGGAAGGCCACGCATCAGGTGCAAAGTCACAGGTCTTGAAGGCAATCCTTGAAGGTGAGAATAAAAAGGAGATTTTAAAATAGTGATAATAGGGAGGAATAAACAGACAGAGTTTGGAGAGGAGCTGGATGAGGGATGAGGGAGAAAGAAAAGGTAAAGAGAAGATCCGGGTTCTGAGCCTGAGAGGTTTTAGAGAAAGACAGCAATGACGGGAGCACACCGGGGCCCTGAAGACAGCTCACAAACCAAGATGCAGTGCAGACTTTGGCCATCACCAGCCCCCTGCCCCAACTTGCAAGCGGAAGTGGGATCCACACACTGCCACACTCAGGTAAGCGCCGCCGAACCTGCCACTGGGCTTGCCATGGATGGAAGCTCAGAATGGCTTCAGGCACCAGGATGCAGAAATGCAAGCAAAGCGGAGTCCTGAAACACAGCCGGCCTGCAGTGACAACATGCACACACACACACACACACACACAGATATATACACATACATGAATACACACACTCCACACCACTCATACACACACACACACAAGTAAACACACAGGTATACACACACATAAACATACACACCTCCCATACCACTTACACCATCACATGTACACACACACACACACACACACACAAATATATACACACATGAACACACACACTCCACACCACTCATAGTCACATGCACACACACATATACACAACATATACACACACATGCATACACATACTCTATACCACTCATGCATTCACATGTACACACACACATAAACATACATACCCCCACACTACTCATACTGTCACATGCGCACACACACATATACACACATGCACATATATACACAAACACATGAATACACATACTCCACACCACTCATACACTCACATACACACACACTCAAATATGTACACACACATGCACACATGACTACACACACACACTCCACACATTCATACACACACACAAATATATACACACACACACGAATACACACACTCCACACCACTCATACACTCACACAAACATACACAAATATGTACATACACTCACACATGAATACACACACTCCACACCACTTATACACTCACATGCACACATACACATGCACAAATAAGCAAATAAATTATACAGATATGTACACAAATAAATCACACACCCCACACACCACTCACTCACATGCAAACACATCCATATACAAACACAAATGTACACATACATAAATGCACACACACCACTCATAGGCCCACATGCAGACATACTTCGGGTTTGTCTGTGGCTTTGGGGCCATTGCATGCCGTTGTGTTTGTCAGAGTTGTGTTTAGCCAGCCCGTCCCCCAGGGCCAGGGCCTCACTGTGGCTGACACACAGCGCCTTGCACACTGTGGACTGTGGCTTCTCAATGACTGTGGCTAACGGTTCTCATCTGCCTCCATTTCAAAATACCGATGATGAAGTCACATGGGACTAAACTCCTGTGCAAACTGTGGCAGCTGACAGAGAAACATGGGTGGCAGGGGTGGGGAGTGGCAAATGCCAGCTTCTTATGGGCTGTTCAAACACTCATCTGATAAACAGCCAGAGTTTCTTATACCTCACCTTTCGACAAGCCTATAGGAGAAAACTGGCATAGGAAGCATATAAAAGGAACTGAATCCTTGGGATTATGTGAGCTCTCTATGAAAATATCTACATCTCGTTTTTATTTTAATGACAATCCACAATAATTCCTGTAAGAAGCGCAGTCTAAGAATAGCCTGGATAGCCGCGCTATAACCACTCTGTGCCAGGCTGCTCCATGTTTACACGTTGGCATCAAGCAGAGTTATGTTGACTGTTGTGGCTAATGAGAAAAAAGCCACAGGGTAGATTTAATATATAAATGACTCATTCACATCAAGTGAAGTCAAAGGCTATCACTCAAAGGACATTGAGCTACAGAATCTGCACCTCATTCCTGTGACAAAAGGAGTGAAGTCAGCCGCCACAGCAAATGGATGTTGTGCATTTGAGTTTCATCAGCTGGGCACTATGTTTAATTTGCAATTTTGATGTGATTTTTATAACCATAGCATAACAAATTCATATCCAGTTTTAAGTGGTACTTAAATAATTTAACATTAAATATCTAAATCAGCCTTGGAATCTGCAAAAAAAAAAAAAATTCACTTAACAAGGGGCCCAACCTACCCTATAACACATCCCTATACAATGTCAGAACGCTAGGGATAAAAGGAGAATCCTGGAGGCTTCCAGAAGAAAACTAGACCACACATGGAAGACAGAGGACTAATGCCAGGGGGTTTCCATATAGCAACAGAGCATGGAAGCCAACAGCAAGGATTCCAGAAACCCAAGAGGCAAGCATTTCCTCAAGGCCTGCATCCTCCCTGCTGTGGTTTGGATGTGGTTTGATGCCTCCGAAAATGAGGGTGAAATTTGGTCCCCAGTGCAACAGTATTGAGCAAGAGGTGGTGGGAACTTTCAGAGGTGATTAGGTCATGGGGGCACACCCTCGTGCATGCATTAACACCGTTCTCTAGAGACTGGGTTGGTTCTCATGAGGCTGGTTGTTATAAAGTGGGTATGTCCCCTTTGCCCCATCTCGTTTTTCAAGGCTCACCTGCCCTTCCAGTTTTCTGCCACGCTATGACACAGCATGAGGGCTCTTGCCAGAAGCCAGCCAGATGTGACCCCTCAACCTTGAACTTCCCAGGCCTTGAGGTTGGAAATTGTTTCCTCTTGGGACTCTGGAATCCTTGCTCTTGGCTTCCCTTGGGAAGCCTGCTGACATTGATTATCTTCTCCAGAACTAAAAGAAATAAATTTCTTTTAGTCTGTAGCCTTCTATCACAGCAGCAGATAATGAACCTAAGACATTCCCAAACTGTCTATGAAGGATAGAGAAAAAAATAGACATTTTAAGACACATTGGATCTTACATCTTCATATATTCACCTCCCATTTTGGGAAGGAGTGCTCCAGCAAGAGAAATAAAGTTTGATTTTCTTATATCCTCTATAATTGTGGCTCATGAAGGCCAGAGAGCATGTCCCAAAATCGAGACTGAGGAAGGTACATGGGACACCAGAGTGAAGAACAAAGCAGACGGAGGCTTGACAAGCTGGGGAGCATGCAAGGCATGCAGAGGAGCCTGCGATGCCAACCGAGGGCCCAGCCCCACCGGGCACCCGTCTGCACAGGGGCCGGCCATTTAGAGTGGCTGGGGTTGGATGACCTCACCTTGGGCCTTTAACAGAAGTAGCATGGGCAAACAAGCATATGCCTTTCCAGTGGGATCCTGTAGTACCAGTATTTCCCTAATACACACTTGTTTGAAAAGTTAAACAAAGGGCCAACGCTCACTTAGAGCCAGAGAGCAAAGTCCTCCCAAAGCCCCCTTTAAAAACATCAAAATAGCTTGACTGAACCTGACTCCATGGTGAAGTGAAGAAATATTTTGCATAATATTTAAAGGAATCGCCGTTCTTGTCGCCCAGGAGAGCAGGTCCTGACCTACCTATATCTTATGAAGGTTCACTTCTGGGCCACGGACGCAGATGCTAACGACAGCTGCAGAAAGGAGGTCTCCTGGCAGGGCCATCCCCGCGTCCCACACAGAAAGCCTCCCTTTCCTCCTGCTCATGAAGACACACCGAACACGAGTGAGCAGGAGTGGCATTATCTCACAAATCAACACTGGGAAACAAACACCAGCTCTCAGACATGAAGATTCACATCCTGGGTTAGGTCAGATTGTTCTAGAACTAGGCACATCTACATCAGGATCTCAGAACACCAGGCAAACCCATGCAGCCCTGATGTACTGAACACCTACTACCTGTCAGGTGCTGTCTTAGATGTCAGGGATAAGGAATGAACAACTGGCAAAAACATTTGCTCTCGTGGGATTAAACCCTAATAGGGGAAGACAGACAATAAATAAGTACAATCAGTGTGGCAAACAGTGATAGATATTTTGTAGAAAAATTAGGCAGGGGAGAGAGATAGGGAGTAGGGGGCCTGGAATTTTAAATGAGGCAGTGACAGGGTAAGGCTCAGTGAGACATATGTCTGATTAAAGACACAGCATTAAGGGAAAACACAATGTCAGGCTGTGTCTAAGAAGCGGCCAGGAGCCCGGGGTCACTCCAGCAGAGTTGGGGCCATGGTGGGGGAAGAGACAGAGCATGTGGAGACTCAGAGGCCCCTGTAAAGCCTCTGACTTGTACTGTGAGCAAGAGAGAAGCCATTGGTGGGTTTGGACAGAGGGACAAAGGGTTATAATTTACTTGTTAGAAAGGAGGGCATATGTGAAAAGACCACTTAAGAGGCCACAGAAATAAGCTGATAACAGATAACATTCGCTTCAACTAGGGGGTAGCATAATATATATTCTTTTTCCTTTTTGAGATAGAGTCTCGTTCTGTCACCTAGGCTGGAGTATAGTGGCACGATCTTGGCTCACTGGAACCTCCGCCTCCCAGGTTCAGGGGATTCTCCTGCTTCAGTCTCCCAAGTAGCTGAGATTACATGCTTCTGCCATTATGCCCAGCTAATTTTTATATTTTTAGTAGACATAGGGTTTCACCATATTGACCAGGCTGGTCTCGAACTCCTGACCTCAAGTGATCCACCGCCTCAGCCTCCCAAGTGTGATATATATTTTGTTCTTACAAATGAGCTGTCATCTGGGTCACCACTGATCCAAACCTCAAAGAGCAAACTGGTGTCTCAAGAGCTCCACCAGGTACGGCAGTTGGCTGAGCCACTTGGCACTTTGCAAGATGGCAAGTCTCAAGCTCACACCTATGAAACAGCAGCAGCAGGCCAGTGTGATGGGGGTGAGAGCCACTGACGATGCAGACCAGGTGATGAGAGAAGTGCCCAAGGACTCTTGGTCCCAGAAGTTCAGTGAGGATGCTAAATGTTGACTAAGCCCAGGCTGAACTGCCTCGGGGCGGTGGCAAAGCAGCAAGGAAAAAGAGGCTGAGGAGGTCTTTTCTAGGTCCTGAACCCACCCACCCGGCAGGAGTCTCTTTCCCACACACCAGGGAGGTTGATCCTCCTCTGTGGGGCTACGCCAGTATCACTGGCACCCAGGCAGGCCTCGTTCATTGCCCAGATCTCTCCCCTACATTTAGAAATTCATTTTAGAAAATGAATATCTCTGCAGAGATTATCAAAGTGCTCTAGACAAAACTTGAAAAAAAAAAGGACTCTGAGTTGGGGCAGAGTGGTGTTCTACGCCCAGCCTTGGTCTCAAAGGGCTCAAGAGGCCACTTCCTTCTGTGATGGGAGGACCCTAGGGAGCCTGGTGAGCAGAGCACAGCATGGGAATAAAGTGACAGAAGCTTCCGACTTCCCTGTATGACCCAGGCGGCCCTGCTTCTCAGCACAGAGGAGGTCTCTTGGGCAGGGGCCAAGTGGTGGTGTGCCCAGAGCATGGGGTTTGGAGAGAGGCAGGCCCAGGTTTCAATTTCATCTCTGCCTCTGACAACCCGTGAGAGCTGGGGCAGGGCAACGCATCCCCTAAGACTTAGTTCCCACACCTGTGAAATGAAGACTGCTGTCTAATTCTCGGGGCTGGATAAAAATCTGGCACAAACATGCCTAGGCATGTTGTGTAAACTCAACCAACAGCAACAGGACCTCAGCGGATGCTGAGTTGACTGGGCATATCCGATTCCTCTTCAAATAAATACATACATGTTCCATATAAATGTCTCTTCCAGGGTATCTTGTACTCCTGATGCCTGAAAATCGTAGTGAAGACTTATCACATTACCAACTCATTCAAAACCATAGGATTCAAAGAGAAAAAAAGAAAATGTCACACACACACAAAAAAGCCAGATGCAGAGCTTCCTGGAGACAGTCACACAGTGCTCTGCATATGAACGCTGACCACACACAGCTGGTTGTTGACAATGCCCACGTGACAAGAAAGTCGGCAGGTTGTTCCTCATGAGGCCAGTGAACAGAAATCATGGCTGAGACCATTCATAAGGATGGCAAGGACCACCTTCTAAGCCGTGCCATAAATGAGGACACTGAGAACACCTTGAAGGCACTGGACACAGTGGCCAGATGGCCACCACCCTCATGGCTCCTGTGTGACTGACAGTAGCATCAGCTTCTCCCCTCAGGACCCTCCCTTCCCCGTGTAGCACCTGAAGGAAGATCCCGGGAGGGAGAGGAACACCACCAGAAGCTACAGGCTGGTCCTGGGCCACAGGCAATGGATAAGGACACTGGGAAAGAATACAGGAAGGACTGGCACCACCCAAGGTCAGAGAAGCAGCAGCAGTCCAGCCTATTTTCTAAGAAGTCACACCTGTCTATGTCTTACTTCCCGTTAATTTAGGGATTGAGCCTAAGCTGTCTTCTGATAGAAGATGGTCCACATCCATATTTGCAGTGGAAATACTTAGAGCCAAGCAGAATTCTCTTAGACTGGAAACACTTAAGTTACCTGAGGATGAAATAAAAGCAGTGGGCAGAAGCCTGTTATAGCCAATTCTTGGAGAGAAACCGGTTCCCTGACTATCAACTGCTCGTGAATGAGACATTCGGGGTTGCTGCAGTGTTAGATTTCCTACCACAGAACACGAAATCCAGACCGAGCCACCTCCTGTCTTGGGAAGGCTCCTAGATCAGCAATGGTCAAATATGTCCAGTACTGGCAGGTGCACAGAAGTCTGAGAAGATGATATGGAAATGCTGCTTGGAAGACGCTGAGGCACCATCGCAAGGCCTCCTGCTGGTGAGCAGACACGTGGTGCTTTGAGTCCGAAAGGTGATTGCTGATCTGGGCTATCAGGCATGAAAAGACATGAAGGACCCTTAAATGCAGATCCCTAAGTGAACGAAGCCAAACTGAAAAGGTGCCATCCTGCATAATTCCAACTATAGGACATTCTGGAAAAGGCTAAAATATGGAGATAATACAATCATCAGGGATTGCCAGGGGCTGATGGGAGGAAAGAGATGACCAGGGCAGAGCATGGGGCATTTTTCAGGCCAGAAAACCTGTATGATCTTGTAAGGGTGCATATATGTCATCATACATTTGTCAAAACCCAATTAGAGAAAAATGACACACAACCCCAGAACTCACAGAATGCACAAGACAGTGAGCTCACTCAGGCTCACAACAGAGTGAGCCTGAATGGAAATGATGGACTTCAGTTAACAATAATGTATCAAGATTGTCTCAGAAATTGTAACTGAGACACCACACTAATGCTTGATGTTAAGAAAAAAAGAAACTGGAATGGAGAAGAAAGAGGTAGATGAGAAGTCTCTGTGCTTTCGGTTCAATTTTTCTGTAAATCTAAAATGCTTTAAAAAAATAAGTTATTAAATTAAAACAAAACAAAAGAGCAAGACTAATGAGCTGGTGGTGGCTGAACCTGGAAGGTGAGGGCCAGAGCTCCCTGTGACTGGCTCTGCTGGCTCTTCTTACAGCCAAGGGCCGGACAAAAGGTCCAGGTGTGAGTCACACAATGACGTTCCGCCAACTGAGCCACACCCAGGTCCTTGGCTTCAGCCCTGAGACCAGGGCAGGCACCACGGGGAGCCTCACAGAGAGGACCCTGCAGCGCTGTCCCAGTGACAAAGGAGCAGCAGCCAGACTCTCTTCTGCCCAGTGGGGACTCCCAACTCCCGGTTTCGAGGAGCCAGGGTTGCCACTGACAGGACACAGGCCTGCACTAAACCTAAGAACAGCAAGGGTGCAAATGCGAGAGGAAGAAGCAAAGCCAGGTAGCAGCACAGCCTGAGGCAAGGAGGCGTGGGCCTGATCTGGGGAAAGTCAGCTGGAGCCAGGCAGTGCCTCTTCTGTGGGCCCAGCCTGCGTGGCAGAGTCAGGGCACAGGGGAGGGACACTGAGACTAACAGAGTCAAGGCTGGTCAACCTTGTGGGATGGGGCACCCACCAGGGATGTTCTGCATGAGGATGAGAAACTTGCTAGAACATGCCTTGCACTACCTGCTTCACAGCGCACAGGAGAAGGGGAGAGAAGAGCTCATGGTTGATGCAAGGGCTACACCAGGGTCAGAGGACAGGCTGCCTGGGCACATGGGCCCAGCTGTCTTTGGTCTTAGCAAATGAGGCCAGTCCAAAATAAAAAGTCACTTAACCAGAGCTGCCTTGTGAAATGGGCAGACCAAAGGGCAGGCTTCTTTGTAAATTATTACCATAATCGTTTACCTGTAATGAGTGTTTATGTAGGCCATGTGATGGTTCATGGAATACTTCACTCCTGACCCCTCCTCTCCCTGTCCCCACCACCCAATCCATCACCATAACTATCAGTTCTATAGCTTAAATGTCTCCTGAGCCTGTGCTTTGTACCACCTCCACTGCCCCCCAATGAAAGCTAAATCATCTTTTGCATAACCTATAGCAGGAGCCTCTTAACTGGTTTCCATAACCCACCCTCATTACTCCTCCATCCCAATTTCCACTCTGTGGCCAGAGTAGCAACTTTAAGAACACAGATCTGTGATTTGCCAGCTTAGAACCCACAAGTGGCTTCCTACCAGTCTTAGAACCAACATTCTTACCACCACCTGGAAGGCTTCGCCTGCTAAGCTTCCAGCCTCCCCTCCATTCAGCGCTTCACCACCGACTCTCTGAACTCTGCCGGTCTCCTCCAATCCCTCAGGACACTCCCCAGGCAGGCTTCCACAGGGCCTTCGCATGCACTGGGTGCACGCATAGGACACTCTTCTCATTATCTTACATCAGCCATCACTTCCTAAAGCAAAATACCTTCGCCAGACTTGTGAAGAGGTCAACCTCCCAGCTCTGGAAACTCACAATGCCCTGCACCTCTCTTTTGCTGCACTTTCCATACACCTAAATTTACATTGATCAGTCTCCCTCCCTAAACTGGAGGAACAAGAGCAGTGCCTGGTACAGTGCCTGACACAGCCCCGATAATCATTTTGTAAATAAAATAACAATTCCCTGAGGTGGGTATTATCATCAACTCCATTTACAGAGGCGACGTCTGAGTATCCTGCCCAATGGGGCTGATATCTGACCCCACAATGCATGGCCCCTACAACTTGTGCTATGTGCCTTTCAGGATGCAGCATGGCTGGGGAAATCATTTCCCCCTTTTGACTTCAGTGACTTTTGGAGCAGCAAGGGATGAGAGCAGAGCCCTTTCAGCCATGTAGCCCCAGACACCCAGCTCATTAAAGAAGCCCTGGTATCCATAGCATACAACCAGCTGGAGCCCAGGAAACTCCATGGAAACTTACAGGATGACAACAGCTTTCACACTCAGGGGACCACACTCCCTGTGACAGATATGAATGGATTCAGGCTCTCAGTGAAGACTTGAAGGAAAGAGGCAAGTTTGGGAATGATTAGCCATTTCTGGAGAACATGTGAATCCCCCAGCTGGGGGCCTGGGCCTCTCCTGCTACAAATATAGGGGATGTGGCTGCTTCTAATCTTGCTCTTCTGCAGACCTGTTACAGAGGAGCCCACAGCTGCACGTCAGAGCATGTCCAAAGGGAAGGGAGCCAGGGGCAGGGCCATGAGATGCATCACGGTGTCTCCCGCTCCAGCCTCAGCTCAGCAGTGGAAAAGGAGCACTCCCCAGATTGAGAACGGGAGCTGGACAGGTTCACCTTAGGTTGAGAAGGAAGAACTTAAGTCTGCAAACTTGGTTAAGGAAGGGTTCAATGCAAGATCACAAGGGAGGAAGAAAAGGCAACTGGCCCAGAGGCAAGTAATTCTGACCCCAGCACCATGATCATTAGCTGAGGCTATTGCCAATCTCCAGGGCTCAAGTAGAGTCTATTTAAGAGCCTGTACATCAGAAAGTTAACTGGTTTTTAATTGTACGTCCTACAGTATCGGTATATTTATACATATGGCTCACCTATAAAAACCTATATATATATATGACTCTATATATGTATAGCCATAGAGATATGCTATTATAGGAGAGCCGTGTGTGTGTGTGTGTGTGTGTGTGTGTGTGTGTGTGTGTGTGTGTTTGTGAGGGCTCTTCTATAAAAGCCCTCAAATATTAATATATCAACTGGTTTTAATAATGTTACCAAAAATTTAAGGTGTACTTCAAGATTAATTTTAAAGTGTACCTAGGGGATTGATTACACAAGATGCAACAAAAATTAAAGTGTGAAACACCACAGGTGTGAAAATGTAATGGAAATGAGACAGAGTTACCTTCTTCACTATTTATTCCTCACGTGGAAAATCTGCTTCCAGAGCTTGTCTGACTTAGTCCCTCTGTGCTGTTCTAACAAAATATCAAAGGCTGGGTAATGTATAAAGAACAGATTTTTGTTCTTTTTTAAGATAGACAGGGTCTTGCTCTGTCACCAGGCTGTGATACAGTGGCACAGTCATAGCTCACTGTAACCTTGAACTTCTGGGTTCTAACGATCCTCCTGCCTCAACCTACCGAGGGGCTAGAACTGCAGATGCATGCCACTAAGCCTAGCTAATGTTATAAAATTTTGTACAGATGGCATCTCACTATATTGCCTAGGCTGGCCTTGAACTCCTGGGTTCAAGCAATTCTCCCACCTTAGCCTTTCAAAGAGCTGGGATTACAGGTGTGAGACACCATGCCTGGCCATGAAGAGAAATTTTTTTCTCAGTTCTGGAGTCCAAGATCAAGGGGCTCGTGGATTTATTGTGTGGTGAGGGCTGGGCATCTGCTTCCAACATGGTGCATTCCTGCTGCACCCTCCAGAACACCGTGTCCTCAGACAGATCAGCGGAAGGTGAAATGGAACGCTGCATGACCTCTTTTACAGGGGCCTGGGTCTCATTCATGAGGGAGGAGCTCTCGGAGCCTAATCACCTCTGAAAAGGCCCACGTCTTAATACTAACACATTAGCCACTAAATTTCAACAGCTGAGTTTTGGAGGGGACGTACTCAAATGATAGCCGTGCCTCAGCTGAAAGCCTGAAGTGTTCTTTTTCAAATTATGTTCACATTCACGAGATACCTGCCCCAGAATCACTCCCATGAACTTGTAAAAATGCAGATTCCTGAGAACTCCCTCCAAGCCGCTGAACCCTCTTATCTGAGTGAGGTGTCTCAAGTCGCCACAGTTGGGAGCCACAGGCATTAACCCCCGAGAGCCACTGCTTCCAAAGGTGTTGAGTTTAAGTAAGGGATGCCATTCCATTACAGATGGGGACAATTTTAAAAAAGAGGGGGAAGGCCAGCACTTCTGTCTGGCCACCGATTTGTGTGTCTTTTAGAGAAAACAATCACGAGTGCTATATTTCCTGGCTATGTTACCTCTACTGCAGGCAGGACACTGCGCTAGTGCTGAGGATTCAAAGATCTGCAAGACATAGACCTACCCCTTGGCGGGTGAGACAAAACCATCACAAGTAACAATGAGCAGGCAGATGGCGGCTACAGAACCGCACCCTGCTCCCTGGCCGTGGAAGCCAAGCTCAGCAGCGTGAGTGCCAGCAGTGCTGCCTGGACCACGTCAGGGCCACCATTCCTCAGCCACCGCTCATCTTTGCTTCTCCTGAGCCCCTCTGAGAACAGATGGCGTCGCTGAGGTCCCTTAGTGTTTCTCAGCTCCTGCTGCCACCTCCACTGCAAGTAAGAGTCACAAAAACTGTCTTCCACAGCTCATCCAGGTCTTAACCCATAGGATGTGGCAACACTGGTCAAAATGTCATGGAATGGGACATTGTGGCAGGGGAATGAGTCATGCACACTTTCCCTCAGCAAAGGAGGCAGTTCTCCCATCCCTGGAGAGAATGGCCACCTGAAAAGCACACGGCCAGGGCAGGGCACACAAAGCCGGGCATCCAGGCCCTCCTCCACTGTGGCGGGCAGGGGCACAGATGTCATAGCCAGATTGCCTCCACAATGGAAAACAGGAGGCTCTTTCTCTCCACCCCGCTACAGCAACCTGGATACCCACCACCAGCCTTCCCACGGCAGCCTGGAAATCAGCCACGTGCCAACCATAAAGCATCCCGTTAGCTTTTAGGCCACCTGCTCCCTTCTCACTAATTTCACGGACCCCAGGCCGGCAGCGAATATTCTATTCAACTCATGAGTTTCTTGCTTCTTCATGCAAGACAAATGCCCTCTGGAGCAAGAGCTCCGAGCCTGCCTCCTGGGAGTGACTGCAGCAGGTAAGAGGCCACAGTTGAACTTCCTAGACCAACGACAGTGGCTAGAAAGCCCAGCTGTTCCCGTGAATTGGACCGGAGGCAGGTGCAGGAAGTGCAGCAGGCGGGAGCTGAGCCTCTCACACTTTGGGGCTCTGCTCTAGCGCTTTCCTCTTCCACAAAGACTCCCTCATCCCCCACCTCTGGGAGGCCTGAGGAGGGCAGGGGCAGAGACAATCCTTGTAACCTTCTACAGCCCTTCAACAGAGACTCCAGCCAACTCTCACACTCAAGGATCTAAAGGGATGAAGCAAGCAGCAGTTGAGCCTGAGGGGAGGGTGGAAGGTTGTGTTTATCGGAGGGAGGGAGGGAGGGAGGGAGGACAAGCACATTCCTGCCTTCTTGTGATCCAGGAAGTTTCTGGCTATTTTCTGCAAATGCCATTGGCACTGATGAGGCTAGATTTTCACCCTTAGAACAACAGCTTTGTAGCTTAGACTCCAAAGAATTAGTGTAGAATAAAATTCCAATTAATTTAAAAAACCCCGATTTTGTTATTCTGACTCAGTCATAAAGTAAGTTTCCATTAAGGCAGCAAACCGTTGTCTCATTTACCTCTGTTGCTTCTGCTACTAGAACAGACACTGGAATTGGATCACAAGTCACGGCAGATGGACAGGGAGAAGAGGAGGCCACGCTTTAATTTTAACCAATGAATGATTGAACTTCATCTTTCTTTTTCAAAGGAAAAATGGTGGCAAATACTAAAGAGACAAATTCTTTATGCTGATCTCTGTTTCTATTCCCAGAAAGAGGTGTTAATGGTACATGGTTAAGTGATTAAGGTTCTCCCCAGAGCTTTATTTTCTCCTGAGCAGGGAACAATTTGGATTGAGGAGGACATACTCAAAACAACCTTAGAGATTCAAAAAAAAAAAAGTCCTTGGAAGAGAAACTAGATTAAAGAATTGGATGCCTTGCTACTACTTCTGCTAAATATTGACATAAAAGAAAGGAGAAACAGAATGTCTCACACCTAGTGGGCGGTCCATAATTATCTGCTGAGTGACTGACTGAATGATTTACTTGGAGTCCCAGTGGCTCTGAACCAGCAAGCTTACTCAGACGCTGTAAAGGCAAGCAGGGTTGAAGATTTATGGCTGCCTGGTTGCCCCCAGTGACCGTAAATCTTTGCCAGTTTCGAGGCTGTTCCAGGCAGTCCAGCTAGAAGCTGAGAAGGCTTAACAACAGTGGATTTCAATGACTTCCTTTGGAAGGCCCCGTTGTTGCTCCTATTTATAGAAAGGAGTGGGAGGTCACCTAGGACTACAGCTTTAGTCTCTCTGACACAAGAGAGGAGAATCCTAGTTCCCCACTCACTGGAACAGGTTCTTCAGTCCAGACAGTGACCCGGCTGCAGAGTGGCAGGTCTTCAGTCCTTGGACACAGCAGGAGATGGGCAAGGGGCATTCAGGCTAATCACTGCCGGTGACCTGACACTGCCTTAGCACTGGGAGTGTCCTATCCTCTGGCCTCCCATAGCTCTGTGGTCCTAGGCCTATTAAAACCCTTCAAGAATTTGCATAGTGTCTCAGTTTAGGAAGATGAGAAATTTCAGGAGATGAACAGATGAATGATGGAGATGGTTGCAAAAAAAGTAAATGTTCTTAATGTAGCTGAACTGTACACTTAAAATGGCTAAAATATTAAAGTTTATATTATGTGTATTTTACTACAATAAAAAAAAGGGGGGTCAGGCATGGTGGCTTATGCCCGTAATCCCAGCACTTTGAGAGGCTGAGGTGGGCGGATCACTTTCAGCTCAGGAGTTCGAGGCCAGCCTAGGCAACAGGGAGAAACCCCATCTGTACAAAAATACAAAAATTAACCAGACATGGTGGCACACACCTGTAGTTCTAACTACTCAGGAGGCTGAGGTGGGAGGACAGCTTGAGCCCAGGAGGCAGAGGTTGCAGTGAGTCGAGATCACACCACTGCCTTCTAGCCTGGGCGACAGCGAGACTCTATCTCAAAAACAAAAAACATCACAACGTATATCAGTTTTCTCCACTAGCAAACTAAGAGACGCTTGAGGGCAGGAGCTACATTTTATTTATTTTTTTAGCCCCCATGTATAACATGATATCTGCACATACATATATTGCAATTTTTTATTGAGTGAATAAACGGAAGCTCTCTCCTATGTAAAATGCTTAGGCCCACCTAAAGCTACCATAAAGCACATTTTCCAAAGGTTCAAGTGAAGAATGAGTGTAACCCATATAATTGCATGAGTATTTAACTTCCACTTGAAATTGACACAGATTCGAAGATGGTCATACAGGTTATATTAAAATGACCATAACTAGTAATCGCTCTAGGTATGTAAGTAAAGTAAAAAACAAAAGTAGACGCATAATCTTTTTATAACTTTTGCCTTTATATAATCACCTGGATCAGCCGTCATATTTATGAACTGAGTCAATCTCACCTTTAAATCAGTGTCGATAACTGTATTCAACATGTGTAAGTACTCAAACAAGCAGACTTCCCCTGTACTCACTGAGAACAACAAACATCAACCCCAAGCAGTGGTGAAATAAACAAAACGGGGTCTTAAACTATGCAACAAATGATAAGAGCTGCTTTTATGTTTTACAGCAAAACAAGCAAATCATTTTATCACGTTTACAAAGGACAGAGCTGCTTGTGCTAAAGGCGAGGTGAGTCAAGAGTAGTCAGAAGCCAAGGTGATTTAATGTAAAATATTCTAAATTAAACACTATTTAATCATTTTTCAATCCTACTGGTAGACAATCAAAGAGCTATTCCTTTAATTCGTGGAAAAGAGTGATTTACAATTGGCATATAAATCATGGTAGAACACTATTTGGGTCTCTTCACTAAATTACACACACACCACTTAAAATCCTGTTTACAGTATCATTTTGTACATACTCTCAAGAAATAAAACAAACAGGGGTTGCCAAATAAAGATACATCTTGGCTCAAGCTGCGTCCAAATCCTTAAATGGGTTTTGAATTTGTTGAGTAACCATTTCTTGGGATAAGTGGAAAGTAAAAGAAATGGAAGAGGGATTTAGAGAAAAAAAGAAATAAGAAAACCATGCTTGCTGTATTACTCTGTTCTCACACTGCTGATAAAGACACGCCCAAGACTGGGTAATTTATAAAGAAAAAGAGGTTTAAAGGACTCACAGTTCCATGTGGCTGGGGAGGCCTCACAATCATGGCAGAAGACGAAAGGCACTTCTTACATGGCGGCAGCAAGAGAGAAATGAGAACCAAGTGAAAGGGGTTTCCCTTTATAAAACCGTCAGATCTTGTGAAATCAGTATCTTTTGAAATCAGATCTTGTGAGACTTATTCACTGCCATGAGAACAATATTAAGGAAACCGTCCTCCATGATTCCATGATGTCCCACAGGTTCCTTCCCATAACACCTAGGAATTATGGGAGCTACTATTCAAGATGAGATTTGGGTGGGGACACAGCCAAACCATGTTACCCACATTAGGCATTCAATCAATAAATGCCCACTGAAGAAATGGATGAGAGCCAGAATAAGGAGGCTTAGGACAAGGGGCTCCAGAGCCACATCCTATGAATGGCAGAAGGAAATGTGGAATGAGCTCTTATCAAGAGCAGCTGTTCAAAATCAGAATGGGCTGCCTTGCAAGGACATTCCAGATCTGAGTGACCCAGCAGAGGCAGATGTCATCCCCTCCCTCTTCCAGATGTATGCAGCTACCTCCCACCCCTCCCTCCTCCCCTTCCCCCAGCCCTGGCCCTCCATCAAGCACTTCAGCATTTACTCATTATCTGCAGGATGCAAGCCAAGGCCATCTTCTCATTTCCTATCTCTTTCCCATCATAACTCCCCTCTTCTTCATCTTCCTATCTCTTACTTACTCCTGGAAATTCTTTTGAAAATGCAGACTCTGATATAGACATCCACACACTCCAATTCTAATAAAGAAAATGTACTTATTTTTTCTTGTTTTCCTGTTTTTCTGAGTAGCGTGGCATTTGGGGACCGCTGACGCAGCCAGCCTTCCACCTAGCATAGCAGTCTCTGAGATTTCCCACATACTGAGACATCCGTGTCTCCTCCTCTTTCTTCTCCTCTTTTTCTTCTTCCTGTGTCCTGGAGATGCTGATTAAACAAGTTTTGAGTAACTTTTTAAAGCTCCCCGGGTGATTTGGATAATCAGGAGATTTGGGAAGCACTGGTCTTGGTAACCTCTAAGCTTCCTTCTCTTCATGAATCAAAGCTGGGTTTGAAAAATGACAGATACTCTGTACTTAACAGAGTAAGAAAAAGATAACTGGGTAAAGAGAACTGATCCCTCAAAATATTCTACGGTCTATCTCCCTCCCACTAAAAGGCCAGCCAAATGTGTGACTGTGCCACGTCATCCTCCAGCAAAGGGGTCCCAACCCCCAGGCCATGGACTATTACCTGAAAGATGAGACCCTGTGTGGAAACAGAGAGGCCAAGAAGCCAGGCCCGCAGGTGAAGGAAACATTGGAAACTGTGGAAAACCAGCCCAGTCCAGTCTCCAGATTATTCCAGAGTCAGCCACAATCTGACTGCAACTGTGTAAGAGCCCAAGAAGGAACCACCCAGCTGAGCCAAATCAACCCCCAGAATCATGAAATAAAATAATACATATTGTGTTAAGCTACTGAGATTTAGGGGGTGGTTTGTGGCACGCAGCAACAGACACTTGGAGTATATAGGTAATTTGCCAATCTGAGTCTCCTTTAAAGCATAGTGGTACAGGTCCATGGCCTCTTAGGGACCAGGCCACAGAGTAGGAGGAAAGTGTGGGCGAGAAAGCATCACCGCCTGAGCCCCGTCTCCTGTCAGATCAGTGGCGGCATTAGATTCTCATAGGAGCGCAAGCCCTATTGTGAACCATGCACAGAAGGGATCTGGGTTGTGCACTCCTTATGAGAATCTAACGCCTGATAATCTGAGATGGAACAGTTTCATCCCGAAACCATCTGTCCCCCACCCTCCGGTCTGTGAAAAAAATTGTCTCCCATGAAACTGGTCCCTGGTGCCAAAAAGCTCGGGGACCACTGCTCTAGCATACTCGAGAACAAACAAATAATCTGGGCCAGGATTTGGAGTCAACAAAATAACCGGGCAGCCCAGCCAGCATCCAAATCAAGCCCACAGAATGCATGGGAAAAGTCAAAACGGGCCAGCCTAAACCTGCAGCCAATCAAATCTCATGCAGCCAATCAAATCTCACGCATCCAATTTCATGCTGTGTCAGGACCCAGAGAAGAGCATTCCGTAGTACCCTTTAGGGAGACAGTGAGAAACAAACAGAATCTGGAATGGTGCTCAGTCCCAGACACTGAGTCAGCAAGCTCCAGCCTCTGCACACACAGTCATCTGCACCTGGACACTTCTTTCCCCATCTACACCTCAAATCCTAGTTCAGAGACCAGTCTCATGTCTGAAACTATTTCCTTCATGAATAGTCAGCAGGGTAAGGTTTCCCTCTTTTAAAATCTCACGTTTGAATTTCGTGTCTATAACCGCATTCAATGTGCATAAGGACTCAAACAAACAGACTTCCCCTGTACTCGCTGAGATGCTGAAGAACAGCAAATATCCACCACCAGCGGTTAAATATACAGATAATATGTTGCCTCCAACATAAAAGATGACTTGATACTATATTGCAGATGAGACTAGAATATTTCCCAAATCTTCCACAAGGAGAGCAGAATGTTTTCCAAAGTCAATCAAGGGTCTGTGGTACTTAAATGAAGATTCTAGGAGCAGGTGCTATGGTCTTTGCCCTCTCTCACACTGTTGCGGACGCTCTGAGAGACACACACATCTGACGTACTTGTGTCTCTCCCAATTTCGAATGCGGTTCTTTGCACAGTCAATAAATAAACATCCAGTGGATAAATTCGCTCCACAGATACTTACTGAATGCCTGCTGTATGCCAGGCATTTTTCCAGGTGCTGGAAATAGAGTAGGAAACAAAACGGACAGAATCTTTGCACTCCTGGCTTTTAGATGTGCAAAATAACATTAGCAGGAGATAAGCACTATGGGGAAAAGCAAAGCAGGAAAAGGAGCCGGGAAGGGTGGAGGCTGCTGCCACTTCAAGAACAGTTGATCCTGGAGGATTCAATGGGAGGCTGATTTGTGATAAAGCCCTGAAGGAGGTGAGGGAGGGAACCATGAAGAAGAATGTTCCAGACAGAGGGAACAGCAAGCTGCAGAGCCCAGAGAAGGAAACATGTGAGGACCAAGGAGGCCAATGTGGGGAGCAGAAAGAGTGAAGGGCAAAGGAGTAGGGGATTAGAGAGGTAAGCGGGTGGGTGGGTGGGGGAGTCAGATCACGCAGGTGATACAGACCCACGTAAAAACATAGCCACCATACACCATTCGACTTACATTAACAGGATCACTCTGGCATCCAGGTTGAGAATAGGGAGAAAGAGAGGAAGAATGGAGGGCACATAGGGGCTACAAAAGTAATACAAGCAAGAGAACTCAGTGGTATGGACCAAGGTAGAGGAGGCCAGACTCTGGGTCTATTTTGAAGGTAGAACCAATGGGATTTGCTGACCAGTTGACTATAGAATGCAAAAAATCCAGAGATCTAGGATGATTTTGAGGTTTCTGCCTTAAGCAACTGTTAGGATAAAGTTGCCATTCCCGACATGCACAAAGTGGGGAGGAAGAGCCGTGGTGAAGGGCAGGGTTGAAGATCAGGGGCTGGGCTTTGGGCGTACTAAGGCTGAGCTTCCTACTAAGTATCCAGGTGATGTTGAAGAGGAAGTTGGAGATGTAAGAATAAAGTTTCATAAACGGGTCCAGGCTAGAGATACACATTTGTGATTCACCAGCATATAGACAGCATTTTAAGCCATGAGACTACCTAAGAGCCTCAAAAGATAGCATGTAGAAGGAAAAGAAAGGTGACATGATTTGCCCTGGGTCAGGCGTCAAGGAAAAATTTGACCCAAACCATCCTTTTCCCGCCTTTAACCTACAAGTTGGAATCAAGGGCAGGCTAAGTGCCTAAGAAGGTCTTGCTGAAAGGTGACTGTCTTGGCTTTCATCTTCCTGCAGATGGCTGAAGGGGTTCTGGGTTGTGGGGTTTGGGGACAGATTTATGTGACTCATTTAAAAGAACAGAAAGGGATAGATGCTGCTTGATTCAGTTAGAACTACTCAGGGTCAAGATTCCAAACTGGTTGTTGGTGCCAAGGAATCCACAGTTTTATCCAGAGGTGTGCTTGATAATAAAGCATCCTATATCAGTCTGAAGAAAGGTTTCAATGGGAGCAATCCTAGAATGTAAAGTCAGAAATGTTCCCCACTGAAAGAGAAGCAAAAGCAATCAATATCAAAATGATGAGTTTAACCATCAACAGAAAGCCTCCAACATAAAAGATGACTTAACACTATATTGCAGATGAGATGAAAGTATTGCCTCAATCTTCCACAAAAAAAGCAGAATGTTTTCCAAATGCAATCAAGGAAACCCAGGTGTCTTCCTTATCCAATCAAGAGGCTAGAGTCTCGCTCAAATCCAATAACAGTGGCCCTGAGAAATGGGGCTATAATGTCCAGCAAGTCATGAAGGAACACTAATATCTGCTCTATTGAATTATGATCCCTATCTGGGGTGGCACTGTGTCAACAGAAATAGATCAAGAAATGGGCTTGAAGGGTAGGGAGTGCTATCAAATCGTTTAAATCCATCACTGTTCACCTGGTGCTTCTGGGGAGAAGGGAGTACCCAGGCCCTCAAGGATTGATCTCAGTGCTGTTCAGAAAAAAGAACTTACAAGAAGGGGGAATTTAGTGAGTGAACAGAGGTTAATTAAAACATCCTGTAGGAAAAAAGATGTCCCATAAGAAGGTAATTCCTATTCTTCTGTTACCACACCAATCAATCTTCTGCAGGACCCACCCACCAGGAAGGCACGCCCCGAGCACAGAGGGTTTTTTTTTAAATTCCAATTCACCTTCAACCTCTCCTGAATAAAATGTATGATTTTAGAATGTGTTCTGTAAACATTTGTCTGATCATTTAATTAAGCTATTACCAAAAGAAGATTTGTGAAAATACATTATTTCACCATCTTTGAACCAGCAAATCTGGAAGAAGACTAATTAATCTAGAAGATTAATCTGTTCTAAATTAGAGACCCTTAATGTTTTAAGCACATAAATACAAAGTTAAATTTGGACAGAGCAACAAATTATAACAACCACCTAATAAAATAAAGAAACCCTGATAATAAATAGACCTTTCTCAACAGTGACTAAACTATGTTAGAATATAATATTCTACTTCAGTTTTTTTATATTGTTGAGTCTTCTGTATGAGTGAAAAATACTGAAAAGGATCAGATTTAAATGTGATGTGGTTATTCGGTATAACATATATCTTTGAGATTAAAACAAATATTGTGAAAACAGTCAGTTGTAGAAATACAAACCATGCCAAGAAGTATAAAGCATGTAAAAAATAAAAAAGAATGACTAAGTCAAGTTCAGCTTAACTGTAGGCAAGGAATGTAAATCTTGTCAAGATCCTGTAGTCAAAAAATATAAATCATTCTATTATAAAGACGTGCACATGTATGTTCATTGCAGCACTGTTCGCAATAGCAAAGACATGGAATCAGCCTAAATGCCCATCAATGATAGACTAGATAAAGAAAATGTGGTACATATACACCATGGAATACTATGCAGCCATAAAAAAGAACGAGATCATGTCCTCTGCAGGAACATGAATGGAGCTGAAGGCTATTATCCTTAGCAAACTAACAATGAAGGAACAGAAAACCAAATACCACATGTTCTCAGAAGTGGGAGCTAAATGATGGGAACACATGGACACACAGAGAGGGGAACAACACACACTGAGGCCTTAAGGGTGGAGGGTGGGAGGAGGGAGAGGATCAGAAAAAACAACTAACGGGCACTCGGCTTAATACCTGGGTGAGAAAATAATCTGTACAACAAACCCCCGTAACAAAAGTTTACATAAGTAACAAACCTCAAACTTAAAAGTTGAATTTAAAAGCATGCAAACACACACACACACACACACACACGCAGAAAGAGAGAGAGAAAGGCTGAGGGAGGCAGATCACCTGAGGTCAGGAGTTCAAGACGAGCCTAGCAAATATGGTGAAACCCCATCTTTACTAAAAATACAAAAATTAGTCGGGCATGGTGGTGGGTGCCTGTAATCCCAGCTTCTTGGGAGGCTGAGGCAGGAAAATCACTTGAACCCAGGAGGTGGAGGTTGCAGTGAACCGAAATTGTGCCATTGCACTCCAGCCTGGGCAACAAGAGTAAAACTACATCTCAGAAAGAAGACTAAGTCAAGCATAACTTAAAAGAAAAATCAAACCTGACCACCCACACCCCTGCTTCCATGGCTCCTCACTGAGCTGAAAATTCTGACTCCCTGGCTTGGCCCACAAGGTCATCCTGGCCCCAGCAACTTCTCCAGCTCTGCCTCAAGCTTGGCAGCCACCCAGCCTGGTATCCATTTTCTGAACATCCGCCCTCTTTCTTCCTCAGGCTCTCAAAGCTCAGTCTTTGCGTCGGCCACCTCCTGGCCCAGGCCGTCCCCAGCTTCAGGTCATCCCCCACCGCAGGCCCTGACCCCACCTTGGCCTCCAGCAAACACTGTCCATTGGCTTCTCCTGCTCTGAGCTGCCATGCTGTTTATCAACCACTCTGGACCCCCGGAAGCCCAGGTCCTGGCACAGTATGCAGAGAGGCTGCTCCCCAAAGCTTTTCATGCTTCCAGCTTCAGATTATCAAAATCAAGTTGACAGGACGTGGAGCTCACCTATGCCATGACAAGCCTACAGATGAGTCAGTACTGAAGGTCACATCAACTCCAAACACACAGCGGGGCTCAGCATAAGCCCAGTGGAATAACTGAGTGCGCTGAGGGGACCGTCCTGTCTAGTGACACACTCACCCCTGAGGCCCAGCTCTAAATTATGCATGGCATTTGTCTTCAGACTGACAGTGGAATTATGTCCTTTAAAGTGGATGGGAAAATTGCTCCTGAGGGCTTTTGAAGACCATACCAAGAGGAAAAGCCTGTTTGCTAAGCTTCCTGGAATTAATGTCTTTTCTCCCTGATTAAATAAAACAATTAATTATCTGAACTGAGGGCGGAGATATGGCAAGGAGCATTCATTTTCAGAAGCCCCAAGACAAATGGGGCAGCACTCCCTTTATCCCAAATCCCTCCTTGGTCACAGGAGACACTGAAGGCCAGGCACGAATATTCTGGTGGCCTCCTTCCAGTGACAGGGTAGGGCTGTGCTTGGCTGCCCCTCTGAAGTGGGGTGTGACTATGGGACTTTCTTTGGCCAGTGAACTGTGACGTGAAGTGATGTGTGCACTTCCTGGTAGAAGCTTTGGGAGCCAACAGGTGCCACACCTGACTCTCACCTGCCTTGCCAGTCATGGCCACATGTGTCTACACAGAGCCTCACCAGCCTAGGTCCCTGAGTGATGGTGAGGGTAGAACCCTACATCAGCCAACATAAGCTCCACAGCACTAGTAAGAATATGACTTGCTTGGTTTAAGCCACTGAAATTTTGAGGCATTCCTGAGCGTAACAGACGCTAGCCTATCCTGACAGATACACAGAGCTGATTTGTCACTGCTTGCTAGAATGATAAATGATCATCAGCTTCTTAACACAGACAGGGAGGCTGCAGAGCTATTATGCAGAGGTAGCCTTCACTCTGTGGAGCCCTGAGCCGTGCCAGCAGCAAGAGTAGGCAGGAACCCAGCATCTTCCAATCACACACATTATCTGTCAGACTCTGTGCTAAGTGCTGGCAATATGGTAGCGGGCTATTGCTGGAAATTCCTGTGGTTAATGCAAGGATGGTCCCCAAGGTAAGATGAACAGAGTCAGGAAATAGGTGAGGTAGTTGGCAAGGACAAAGAGTAAAGGGCAGATGGCAGGGGCCTTGCAGGAGCAGCTCTGTGAGTACGTGTGACCTTCACGAGACACTATCAGTGTTCGGGCTGACTATTGCTAGGCTCTTCTCCGAGTGTTTCGCCTGCATGTAACCACTTTATCCTCACAACTACCCTATAAGAGAGGCAATACCATTGTTGACATTTTATAGATGAGGAAATTGATACAGAAAGAAGTTAAGTAAAATAATAGACCAATGCAACCCAACCAAGCTGAAAAGCAGGAAGTGAAACTCCTACTACATCAGAAATTGAGTATAGTTAATAACAGCCTGGAATTAAACAGAGGAAAGACCTGTAACTTTCCCCCTGTTGTGATAGTCAGGAGCCAACAACAGATGGTATGTTTAGGTGAGAAGATCCTGGCTACCCCACCAAAGGTATGAGGGAATGAAAGGAGAATTAGTCAATCTCACTACCGATACATGAATAAAGCCATAACCCCTTGATCAAGCGCATCTCAGCCAGGCTATGCAGCTACCCATGTGTGCCCAGCTTTGGTTTGTTCAATTAGATCATTCATTCATTCACCAACTTATTCACAAATGTTTTTGGGCACCAGCCCTGCACAAGGCACTGTGTCTCACACTCTGGGACACAACAGTCAACAAAATCGTGTGGTGGCTGCTCTCAAGGAGCCTTTCATTCAAGAGGAGACAGTAGACAGACTGGGAGTGAGGACCCACTGAGGGCAGAACAGAGGTCGCTTGTCTGCATTTTTGGCAGAGAGAAGTCCAAAATATGCTTAAAAAGTGCTGTCTCCAAGATATAGGTACAGTAATGACAAAACACACATATGGTCATGAAGAGGATGGGAAGGAGGGAGGGGGCAAAAGGGGTATGTTCTGAGAAATGCATCCATCAGTGATTTTGTAATTGTGCAAATATCACAGAGTGAACTTAACACAATCTAGATGGTACGGCCTACTCCATGCCTAGGCTGTAGGGATGGCCTATTGCTTCTAGACCACACACTTGCGCAGCACGTGAATGTCCTGCCAGATACCATCTACCAGGAGGTGGCTGGATACCCCCTTCCAAGGGAAGTCAGGCTTGCCTAGGAGCAAGAGGAGGTGGTCATGATGGAGATGGCCCCTTCATACTCCACAGAAAAGCTGCCTGGGCACAAAGCCATGACTGACCAAAGGCTGAGTCCCTCCTATGTTCACATCATATCCTACCCTGGACACTTGCTCTCCAGGCGCACTTGGCTGTGTGACCACACCTACAAATCAGCTGCTGAAGAACCCACATATTAACTTCTGAATCTGTTACAGGGAAGAAGATAACATTCAGCTTGCCCAGTTAGCTCACGGGGTTGTCACAACCAATCCTTCTTCAAAAACCCAAAGAATCACTGACCTGCTGTCAAAAGGAACTCCTTACAACTTGGAAAATATATGAAGTGTCAGAAAGTAAGCATGATACCATAGCAAGTCTCTGCTGTTTTCCTCAGATGTTTAAAATAAATATGCTTATAAATATACAACAATGTGGGATTCTACATGAACCACTGAAATTTTTGTTTCACTTGCTCATCTTAAGAAACGCCCCAGCTTGGTGACTGGGTAGAACCCGTAACGGGGTGCATAATAACTGTCTGTGTACTATGACGTTTGGAAGCATTTTTCTGAACACTGCATTTCCTTGAAGCCCTAACACAAAATATGTTTATTTTTTATTTTACTTCCTTTTTGTAGAGGTGGAGCAATAAAGTTGAATTTACATACCCATTTTCACCCACTCATTTCCTCTTTATAATTTCAGGGCTGGCTGTACTACAGAAAATTCAAGTAAAGTTTATGACTAATATCAGCCAGAATTGCTTGCTAATAGTCCAAGATAACAGACACACATAAAAAAGCCCTTTCAAATATGAAAAGTCTAATTTGCCATAGTAATCATGAAAGATAGAATTAAAAAAACAACAGAATATTTGTACTATTTGTATCGAGTGGATATTTATGGATTTCCAGCACAACAACATTTCCACCAACAATGGACCACATATACAACAGTGGTCCTGTAAGATTATAATATCGTATTTTTACTGCACCTTTTCGGTGTGTAGATGTGTTTAGATATACAAATGCTTCCATTGTGTTACAACTGCCAACAGTATTCAGGTTTGTAGCCTAGGAGTAATAGGCTGTACCATAGAGCCCTGGTGTGCAGTCGGTTGTATCATTTAGGTTTGTGTAGCTCACTCGGTGATATTCACAAAACAACGAAGTCACCTAAGAATGCATTTCTCAGAACACATCCCCACCACTAATCAAAGCATGGCTGGCTATTGAACTTACTTGGTGATAGGTACTGTACTGTGCACCTCACATGTATTATCTCATTTAATCTTCACCTCAACCTTATAAGGGAAGTCCATGTCTTTCTTATCCCCATTTTATAGTTGCGCAAATAGAGAGTGCTAGTAGGAGCTGAGTGTCTGTGTCCTGCAAAATTCACATGGTGAGCCCTAATCCCTGTAGTGAAGCTACCAGGACGTGAGACCTTTGGGTGGTTATTAGGTCATGAGAGTGGAGGCCTCATGAATGGATGATCTCTGTGTTTCCATGTGAGGATGCAGCAAGATGGTAGCCATTTGCAAATCAGGAACCAGGCCCTCACACTGGCATCTTGACCTTGGACTTCCCAGCCTCCAGAATAGTGAGAAACACATCTATATCATTTAAGCTACCCAGGCCATAGCATTTTGTTACAGCAGCCTGAGCCAATTATAACAGAGAGGTTGAATAATTAGCCCCAAGGTACACAGCTTGGAAATAGGGAGGCCAGATTCAAACCCAGCAGGTCTGAATAGAGAGCTTCTACCCTTGGCCACTACACAGACAAGCTGTTCTGCTGCTGACCTTAACCTGAAAATCCATAAATGCATGCTAATTTCATGAAAATGGCTGAATTTAGTCAAATGACAAGATTAAGTTTTATGGTTTTTAAATATCCTTTACACACAAGTTAGTTAGCTATATAGTCAATTTGAAATTTGGCATATCCAAAAAAAACTAGTTCTTATTCCACTACTGAATCCTATTCCCCACTTCAACCAGCAGCTGCTACAGACGAAGAAGAAGGGGGTAAACATACGGCAAATCATTTACCGCAGTAATTCTATTTCAAGGCAAATTTGAGAAGCAATGAGAAAGAAAACCTGTCATAGCCCCAAATCATAAATAAATCAAGGCACATTTAATGAAAGATCTTAACAAATATACACAAAAAGTACACTATGTTTGTCAAAAAGACAGCTCACATACACTCAAAGCAGACCTAACAGCTTAGCTCTGCAGCAAGGTATAATTAAGGTGAAGGACAAAGGCATCTTACTATGTTTAGAAACAAGAAGGCTCTGCGCAGAGCTGACATTTTTCCTAATTAAGGTATCAGCAAAAAATTGTTTTAAAAAAACGTTATGTGCAAGGAGCCAATTTGAGAAGTGGATTACCTGGGGAACAAGAAATAAGCAAAGAGACAAGGCAACAGAAAAGAACATTGATAGCTAAGAGTTAAATACTCAAGACAACATTGTTTAATGTTCTACCAGATTGTGAGAATTTCTCCTCTAAGGACAACCTGAATCCCAGAGCAGAAATGCCCACCACTGCCCACCAGCTTCCTGAAAAGTACCCTTGAATAGTAATAACCTCCAGAGAGAAGTTGAGCACCAGGCCAGGCCAGGTAATCCTCACCAAGAACACCTTGCAGAATGCCAGCCTAACCTGAAGCACTCAGCCACTCTGGATAGACAGACTAAAGAGGAGATAGGCCAGGCTCGGTGGCTCACGCCTGTAATTCCAGCACTTTGGGAAGCCAAGGTGGGTGGATTACCTGAAATTAGGAGTTCAAGACCAGCATGGCCAACATGGTGAAACCCTGTCTCTACTAAAATTACAAAAAGTAGCTGGACATGGTGGTGTGTGCCTGTAATCCCAGCTACTAGGGAGGCTGAAGCAGGAGAATTGCTTGAACCGGGACCCAGGAGGCGGAGGTTGCAGTGAGCCGAGATTACACCACTGCACTCTAGCCTGGGCTACAGAGCAAGACTCCGTCTAAAAAGAAGAAGAAGAAGAAGGAGAAGGAGAAGGAGAAGGAGAAGGAGAAGGAGAAGGAGAAGGAGGAGAAGGAGGAGAAGGAGAAGAAGGAGGAGTAGGAGGAAGAAGAGGAAGAAGAAAGAGGGGACAAATACCGCACTTGAGGTACTTCCTGTGGTCACTTTAGTAGGTGACATAGGAGAGGCAGTCTGTGAAGCTCCCTAAAAGCATGGCTGGGGTGGGGGCGAGTGAAGTATGAAAGCCTCAGATTGTGTGACTTTGAAGGGCCTCTGGTGCTGAGTTGTTTGGAGAGATGATTTTTTACTGCTGAGTGATGACCCTGGACTACCTCAGCAGGTCTAAGAGGGGCTCTGGACAAAATAAGGGACAATGTGGTGCAGATCTGCATGGTCACTGGAACAATTAGTGTCCACATTCTTCTCACAGTGCATCCAACATAAGGACAGGATGTCAAAGTGTAGGCTTATTTGGGTGAGAGGAAGGTAGAGAAACTACGGTGGGATCTTTCCCCTCTTTACTCTGTCTATGCAGCGTGGCTGAGTGCTTCAGGTGAGGCTGGCATTCTGCAAGGTGTTCTTGGTGAGGATTACCTGGCCTGGCCTGGTGCTCAACTTCTCTCTGGAAGTTATTATTATTCAAGGGTGTTTTTCCAGAAGCTGGTGGGCAGCTCCACTAAATTTCACATTTTCAAAAAAGACATCGGTAACCATTCAGTTTAAATCTGACCTAAGGGAGGAGCTATAGTCTCTCCATCTTCCTCTCACCCAAATAAGCCTACACTTTGTCATTCTGTCCCTATGTTGGATGTACTGTAAGAAGAAGGTGGACACTAATTTTTCCGGGGACCATGCAGATTTGTATCACATTGCCCCTTATTTTGTCCAGAGCCCCTCTTAGACCTGCTGAGGTAGTCCAGGGTCATCACTCAGCAGTAAAAAATCATCTCTCCAAACAACTCAGCACCAGGGGCCCTTCAAAGTCACACAATCTGAGGCTGTCACGCTTCACTCACCCCCACCCCAGCCATGCTCTTAGGGAGCTTCACAGACTGCCTCTCCTGTGTCACCCACTAAAGTGACCACAGAAAGGACCTCAAGACACATGCCTAAAACAACTCTTCCAAGAATGTCTGTGACAACACTGACATCAGAGAAAACAACAGGAGGCAAACTGAGGAGCGCGTGGGATGTCCCCACGTTTGCAGGTCCTCACGCAATGCTGGATGAAACACGGAAGTATTAAATCTTACAGGGCTTAGATTTCATTGAACTACTTTCCCCAAGGCCTGCCATGTATGGCTCTCACAGCCACTCTTTCATGCAGGTGCAACTGCATAATATCCCCATCTTACAGATGAAGTAGCTGAAACTCAGGGAATTATTTGCCCACAGTCATACAGCAAGAGCTGAAGCTGACACTTGTCAATCTATACTATTCTGTCTCAAATATAATAATAGCTAACATCCAGTGAGTACACCCTATCCACCAGACACTATGCTAAATGCTTTACTGCATGGAACATCTCAGTCAATTCTTTTTTCTTTGTTTTTTGAGATGGAGTCTCACTCTGTCACCTAGGCTGGAGTGCAGTGAGATGACCTCAGCTCACTGCAACCCCCACATCCCACGTTTAAGCTATTCTCATGCCTCAGCCTTCTGAGTAGCTGGGATTACAGGCACACACCACCACTCCTGGCTATTTTTTGTGTTTTTAGTAGAGATGGCAAGTCATCATGTTAGCCAGGCTGGTCTCAAACTCCTGACCTCAGGTGATCTATCCACCTTGGCCTCCCAAAGTGCTGGAATTACAAGCCTGAGCCATCATGCCTGGCCCATCTCAGTTACATTTTTACAACATCCCTTCAGTTACCTGTTCCCCCAATACACATCTCACAAATGAGAAAACCAAAGAACAGAGAGTCTAAGGAACTTCCCTCCGGTCACACGGTTGGTAATGTGGCACAGCTGGGACTCGAACCCCTGTCCTTCTCACTCATTCTATCCATGGATATTATTCTTCAGTTTTGTCACAGCAGTACTTGAAAAAAAAAGTTATCTCATGTTACCTATATAAGAGAGCCAACGTGGATATTATCCATTTTTTTTTAACAGTCCATGAACCGATGGTAGAGATTTAACATGAGACAGGTGTTTGGGGATTCAGATTGATTCTAATGAAGGGCAAGTCTGCAGAGTTAGTTTCCATTTAAAAAGATGGGCCAACGTGGAAAAATCTAGACACTTGTCTGGACTCTCTACACCTGGGCTCTCTGTTACCCTTGCTATATAGATAAAGGCTTCATGGCCAATGTTCTTTCCTTCCTTCCTTCCTTCCTTCCTTCCTTCCTTCCTTCCTTCCTTCCTTCCTTCCTTCCTTCCTTCCTTCCTTCCCTCCCTCCCTCCCTCCCTCCCTCCTTCCTTCCTTCCTTGCTTCCTTCTTTCCTTGCTTCCTTCTTTCCTTCCTTCTCTCTTTCTCTCCTCTCCTTTCTTCCTCTCTTTTCTTTCTTTCTGTTGGTGTCTCACTCTGTCACCTGGGCTGGAGTGCAGTGGTGCAATTATAGCTCACTGCAGCCTTGAACCTTTGGGCTCAGGCAGTCCTCCTGCCTCAGCCTCCTCAATCCTCCTGCCTAGCACCGCCATACCTGGCAAATTTTTATTTTGTGTACAGACAGGGTCTTGCTATGTTGTCCCAGCTGGCATTGAACTCCTGCGCTCAAATAGTGCCCCCAACATGGCCTCCCAAAGTGCCAGGACTATGGGTGTGAGCCACCATGCTTGGAGGTCACAGTATCCTTCCTCCCTGGGTTTCCTCAGTGCCTTCCCAGGTTGGCTCTAATCTCAGGACAGTCAGATACCACAGGCCTCCCTTCCTCCCAAAAGGAAATTCATTATAAGGTATTTTAGGAAGTAGAACAGAGCTTTGAAAAGCACTTCCCTATTCATAGTGACAGGGAGAGTATAGAAAGGAAACAAGAGCAGCTCTCAGACTTTCCCTAGAGAGCTCCCTTCACCTCCAGCATCCACGTATGGAGCCGGTCATCCAAGAGCTACACAGATCCTGTTTATTTCCTCCTCTGCAGATGAAGAAATCAGTCCCCTGTGAGATCTGAACATCTACACCTAGATGTTTCCTTATCTTCTCAACCCAGGTCAGGATAACATTTGAGACAAACCAAATCCATCTCTTCACCTTGATTGTCATTTTCTTTTTCTTTTTTTGAGACGGAATCTCACTCTGTTACCCAGGCTGGAGTGCAGTGGCACAATCTTGGCTCACTGCAACCTCTGCCTCCCAGGTTCAAGAAATTCTCCTGCCTCAGCCTCCTGGGTAGCTGGGATTACAGGTGTGTGCCACCTCACCCAGCTAATTTTTGTATTTTTAGTAGAGACCAGATTTCACCATGTTGGTCAGGCTTGTATCAAACTCCTGACCTTGTGATCTGCCCAACTTGGCCTCCCAAAGTGCTGGGATTACAGATGTGAGTCACTATGCCCAGCCCTAGATTGTCATTTTCATTTTGAGTAATGAAATAAACAACAGTATAAAGACCCTTGTTACTAATTCTCATGTCAGCATGACAATTGTGATGGCTGGGAATAATTTTATCTTTAATGATTCCAAAAACCAAAGGGAGAAATAAAATAGTTGGAGCTGTGCTTCGGTGGGAGACAAACATCTCTTTGGTTGAGATACTTCACGTCTAGAAATCAATCGTATTGCCTTTACCTGAAGTGAAGAAATTAACTTCAAAGCCTGGCCCTTCATATTATGAGAGGGACACAACCTTCCCTGCTGTGACCCCTTCCTCCCCAGCCATACCCACCATCCCCTGGCAGGGTCCAGCTGATCTTGCTCCTCAGTTGGCCCACACAGCCAGCGGCCACTGTCCCCAGGGGCTTCTGTGACATGCTCCTCTGCCTGCACTTGGGTTTCCCCCATCCTCTTACACAGGCTGAGTTGTGGGAAAGACCTGCAGGACCCCTAGGTCCAGACCTCCTACCACCACTCCCAGATGAGCCTGAGAAAGGCCATGGTAAACCCTGCTGATGTGGTGCCGGCAATTGATGACAGTGTGCAGACGGAGTAGGAGGGCACACAAGGGCAAGGTCCTGCACAAAAGGCCCCACAGAGGCTGCATGGGGCAGGGTGAGGGCCAGCTGTGGCTCCAGGAGACACACACACAAGCCCTCTAGGAGACTGTGGCTATGACACACAGCTGCCTGGGAACAGCACATTCTCATGCAAGGTGAAACATGAACCAATGAGCAGCTGGACAGTATTTATATCCCAGCTGGGGCTAACCACACAGTAACGAGGGAAAACACACGTGCCACAGGGAAGCCCATCTCCCTCGCCTGCCGACACGGCCTCAGGAGATGAGTCTGTCCCGGCCTCTCCTTGGGAGAATCGCTGTGGTTCTGCTGCAGCTCTGATTGGCCCAGACAAAGTGGCTCCTGTCCCACTCCCTGCCTCCCTGACATCTGTCCTGAGTTGAACCCCAGGCCTCACAGGATGCTAAATCAAACTGGTCTCCAAGAAGAACACAAGATTGTGGGGCTTTGGGAACAGCAAGGAGCGGAGGAAGACTGACGCAGAGTTGCTCATGTATTTGCACCCACAGATGTGTATAAAGAACCTTCCTGGGGAGAGAGAGACAGAGAGGGATTGAGAGGGGAAAGAATGGTAGGGCTATCTGTGACCACTGGATCTGCATGGACGCTCGACGGGCCCCAGGCCCAGGGGACACTGTACACATGACCCTTCGCTTGCCTTCTCTGCTGTCATCAGACAGATTCCAGCCTTTGGTCACACCAGCAAGAATGTTCACTTCTTATCTACCAGGATAGTTCCCTTCCCAGTATAAACCTGGCCCCAACACTCACTCTATTAAGTGAGACCCATATATGGCTCTGAAACTATCACTTCAGTTTTTCCCTCTCTTCTCCCCAGGTCCTTTCACAGAAACAACAGGAAAAGCACAGTCTATCTTAGTTTTTTTGGAATTGTCAAGTGCACCCCTGTTTTCAAATGGTCACATGGTACAGGGATGGGCTGTGCCACTTCTGCTGAGAACAGAAACTGGCTAAACTGTACCCAGAGAGCCATTCAGTGTCCTCAGCATCTGCCACAGACCTACCCAGCAAGACACCTGCCTGGAACCAGGGCCGGGCTGACCTGTAGGTATGGGGATTTCCGGTATGGGGAAGGTGGCAAACAGGACGTGGAGTTAGGACACAGGCAGCCAGAAGGCAGAGAGAGACACAAGGAGGCGGGCAGATCACCGGCGGGTGGGATCGGCCCTAAATAACTGGCCTTTCCTAGTGATCTCTCCTCCCTCTTCCTGGAGTGGCCTCATCCGTATAAAACCCATCGCCTTGCCCACAGGGTCTCCCACATGATGAACAGGATTGTCCCGTCTGAAGTCACTCCTTCAGGCCCTCTGCAAAACCCAGACACCTGCAGCAATGGCAGGGCACTGCCCTTACCTGGGCCTCACTCATAATAACAGTGTAAAGAAAACAATCTCCCTTCTGTGAGCCAAAAGGGATCTGTTTGAATGCAGACTGCTTCAAGATGATAACAAAACCCTTCTGGCCCAGGGACACTGATCCACAAATCCACAAAACAGCAGTAGAAAGATGCAGATCACGAACTAGACCAACAGCAGTTCCTTCAGATAAGCTCAGGAAGTTCTCACCCTTATTGCACCCTGAACTTATCTGATATTTCAAGTAAGATAGCAGCAAGATGCTCCTTCTCTGTCCTCTCTTTGCCGCTAAGACATGAAGGGGAAAGTTCAGCCTAATCTGAAAGGCATTGCCTGGAAGCAGGAAACAAGACAAGAGGCAGTTGCCAAGGAAGCCAGACACAGATTGTGCCATGGGCACCCTGCCTCCAACTCGACTTTTAGAAGCAGTTCCCAGCTTGGTAACTCCCGGAAGGCATGGGGACTCCCCGCTGAGAAGAAGACAGGAACCCCTCCAGGGCTGGCCTGTCCCGATAGCCAGTAGGGCTGGCTGCAAGTGCACTCTGGCTCCACTGCAATGCCCCACCTCCCTCACCCTGTGGTGCCCACTAGGGCCCTCCTGCTCACCCCATTATAAGAACAGTCTCTCTCCAAAAGACAGGTAATAATCAAGGAATAACCCCCAAAGAAAGGGAAAATAACACAAGACCCCATCTGCCCGCTGTTCTAGATACCCCCCGATGGAGTTCTGAATTCTCCGTTAGCGGAGACACTTATGACTTAGGTGTGGCCGTTTAGAGATCCTGTTACCAGCAAGAGAGTACAAGATATTCAGGGCCCGCTGAAGAAAATAAGACTGGCCAACCAAACAGTGTTAGAAAACGCCACAGGTATATCACACTTGTGGTTCAAACTGCATTTTCCAAAATAGGCCAGACTGGGGTGTGACATCCAGGTTTCATTTTAACTGGTTCTGCTGAGAAAACACCAGCCTCAAACCTAGCCCAGTTAAGAGCCATGGGTTATGTTACCCAATAACACAGGGTTAGATGCTGTAAAAAAAACTAAGCCTTTGACTAGGGAAATTACCCAAAGCAGCAGCTCTGGCAATTACCCACCATCTGTACCTGGGCTACACGAGGCACCACCTTGCATTTGGAAATGGCCTCACCGGCCCCATGCTCAGGAGTTCATCTTTATTTGTGCTTTTTATTGTTGAAGCAATATTTTACAAAGGAAATTACTAACCAGTCACAAAGAACAGGGAGTTAAATATTTATAAGGACTCACAATATTAACAGACTCCCTTTCCCAAACACACATTCAGCATATAAAAGCTCTGCATCCTTAGTAAATGAACACTGTAATTTCACCAAAAAAAAAGAGGCAACTACTGGGTCCATGTGTGACCTCTGCTGCAGAGATCCCACTGAAGCGAACCCAAGAGACCCAGCTCAGAAGGGGCCCCTTCCAACTCCACCACCTTCTCCACGGCTCTGGGCAAGTTACTGTACCTCTTCCTGCCTGATTCCATCCCTATAATGGGACCAGAAATGGCATCCACCTCACAGGTTTATTAAGAGGATGGAAGGAGTTAACATGGGCAAGCCTTAGAATAGAGCCCAGCCCATAATAAGCACTATGTGAGCCACTATTGTTACTGTTATCTCTGGTTTTATTATTTGGTCAACAGGGATTAAATGTCATAGCAGTATCATATATAATGTTCAAGCCAACTGATCATATGTTTCAAATACAAGAGCAAAAAGAAACATCCTCTTCACTATTTATTATTAAATGATCTTAAAGGAAATTATACTTATTTAAAACACACTGTTGAACACTGAATGCCAGGTTTCCCAGAGGATACACTATAAGCCAATGTTCCTACCCTCTAGGAGCTTACAGTAGAATTGAGAAGACAAAAATGCACACAGGTAAGAAACCATACCATAGGCAACTATGGCACGTGCCCACCAAGATGCCATAGCATTTCTTTTTAATTGATTTATAAATACCAAGAAGTACTGGGTAAGTTAGTAAGTGTTCTCACAAAAAAAACGCTAAGCATGTGAGGTGATGAGTATGCTAATTAGCTTGATTTAATCATGTTGCAACGTATACACATATCAAAGCATCATGCCTGTACACTGCAAGGTTATATAATTATTATTTTTCAGTAATACCTTAATAAATCTGGGGGGATCAGGGGAGGGAGATGTGCTGAGTAAGCAAATTGATTTCAGCCTGAAACGAAAGACCTCATGGAGATGGGACTCAAGTTGGGCTTTGGAGGATGGGCAGGACTGAGAGAAAGGAAGCTTTGAGGATAGGGGATCCTGGGAATGGCGTGAGCAGAACTCTTGAGGCTATCCTGAATTTAAGATGAGAGAGTGGGGTGCCTAAGAGCCTCAGATCTCAGTCTTGGGCTACCATGTCCTGGCTGAATGACTGTGGGTCAGTTCCATAAGCTTCTGCGGGCCTCAATTCCTAGTGCTGGCTGGCATTGGCATTATTCTGAAGAGTAAACAAGATAAAGCATGTAAGGAACACGCAGGGAGAATCAGGCATCACCAGCTATCAAGCAGAGTTAAAAGACTCATCTGTCTGCCAAGAGAACCACCTGTCTGCAGAAGAAGGCTGAAACTGGAAAGCAGTGCAAGATCAAGTTGGAAATTTACAAAGGAGGGCTGTAGGGAGCCCAGACTTCATTCAGGGAGAGATCCAAGCTCCCGAGAAGAGTCATTTTAATGGTGGCCTCTCTGAGCAGCCTACACACGCACAACAAGGTGGGAGAATCTGGGAAAGGGAGTCCAGGAGAGGGTGCCAGAGGCTCCACGTGAGTGGGAAAGGCTGGGTGTGGACACTCATCATAGGGATGGAAAAAAAGAGTGAGGATAAGAGACCAGATTAGGTGGCACCAAGTGTGGGAGAAAATGAGAGAAGCTAAAAACGCACTCCGCTCATGCAATGTGGTTTCCTGGATGAGGTGCTAGAAGAGACAGGGCATTTTGGAAAAACTGGGGAGATCTCAATAAAGATTGTCATTAGCTACCTTGTACCATTGCTCATTTCTTAGTTTAGAGAAATGCACAAGCTTATATAAAATGTCAACATTGGAGGAAGCTGGGTGAAGGGTACATGGGAAAAACTCTCTGCTTTCTTTGCATCAAAATTACTTCAAAACACACACAAAAAACTCCATGTCTACTTGGGTGACTCGTCACATCATTAATGAAGAGGGAGGCCAGGCAAGCAGCAGTTTGGAGGTAGATGGGGAGCTGACTGAGCAGCTCAGAAGGCAGCATGGCTGATGGGAAGACCAAGGCCATGCTCACACCTTGACTGCAAGAGCAACCTTGTAACCCATATCCAGCCATGTGAGGCCTCTGGATGCATCCGGTCTCCTGGGGAAGAGAAGCCATCTCCTGTTACCATGCTCACTCTTTGTCCCCAGTCAGTCTCCCCATGCCAGTTACAGCACCCCTTAAACCCCCTGCTTCCGGTTTTAGTAACTCTGCCCACCAGGAGAGGTGTCAGATGTCAGTTCCAAAGAACTTTATTTTTAGGCTAAAAAGCTTCTATTCTGCAGCCCAAGATAAACCAAGACTTCATAAGAAAAGACAAAATATGCCCAACATCAGCTCTCAGTATCCAAATGATGAACTGACTAAGTCACACACCTAGTGATGCTCAGAGCTGAGGTTGTACACTCAGCTGTACCTTGCTCTCTAACTACCCTTCTCCCCACCTGCACCACAGAGCCTCACATGGTAGGCCAGGAATGCTCTGGTGTGTTAATAAACACACATAAAAGCGCAGCTTTACAAAAGAGCATCACCTTGTCATAAAAGCACCAACACTGGGGGTTACAGAGATCTTCTAGAAAACTGTCTAGTCTCCCTGGCCTAGGGAATGAATCTAATATTTCCCATCTATAGTGACTTTAACCATTAGTTCTAAATGTCAATACCACATAATGAATATAGAGAGTGATTCTCTCTAACCCATCTAATGATGAAGCACCCATCTGCAAAGGGTTACCATCTAGAACTCTTCTTTTTTTTGGATGTTAATAGCAGCTTTAATAATAATCGACAAAACTTGGAAACAACCTAGATGTCTTTCATTATGCAAATGGACACATTTTATAGACAGGTGATGAATCCATAGAATATATTCTTCAGCAAAGAACAGGAGAGATTCTGAATGCTGCTAAACATTTGTTGATTTTATTTAATGACATGGTTCTGTGATCTTTAAATTCATCCCTACTTAAATAAAATAGGTCTTGTGCTAATTATGAAATCAGAAATCATGCTGTTTGCATGAGAATAAAACTAGAGAGGAACAAGAGAAGGAGATGAAATTCCCGTCCCAGTTTGCAGCCTGAAGAAAATCCCTTAACTTTCAAATGTGTGCGTCAATCACGGATTCTGTGCGGAGACATGAGAAATCTGAGCAGCGGTAGCCCTGGAAGATCCTTTTACCATGCTGTAGATGGAATCAGCGCGTCAGGCAGAGCAGTCAGGACAGAAGATCTCTCAGGTCTCTTTCAACTGTGAGCTTCTGGGATTCTCCTTATAATAGAGTTTAGACTGATGTTATGCTCAAACAAAATTACAGAGAATCCTTCAACTATAACATACCAGGTATGTACAATGCTATGCTAGATGGAGCTGGTTTGTATCAGCTCACTGGAGACCACTGTTAAATTTTCAGGAATTTTACAAGCCAGCTGTCAAACACAATAATGAGAGACGTTTCAGGTCAGTGGAACTCCTCTGTAACACTACCATGGTGGATATATGTCATTCCACATTTGTCCAAACCCATAGAATGTACAACACCATGAGTGGACCCTCATGTAAACTATGCACTTTGGGTGATAATGGTGTGTCAACATAGGTTCACCGATTGTGACAAATGCACTGCCCCATGGGGGTCACGCCAGGGAAGTTGGTGGGGAGGCTGTATTGGGGGACTGGGTAGAGAGTACACAGGAAAGGCTCCTTCCTCTCGATTTTCCTGTGAATTTAAAACTGCTCTAAAAAACAGATTTAAAAAATTTTTAGATGTATTTTGAAAAGCAACATGTTAAACAAAAGTTAACTTTAAAAAAATAATAAGACTGGTCAGGCACAGTGGCTCATGCATGTAATCCCAGCACTTTGGGAGGCCAAGGCTGGCAGATCATGAGGTAAGGAGTTTGAGACCAGCCTGACCAACATAGCGAAACCCCATCTCTACCAAAAATACAAAAATTAGCTGGGCGTGGTGGCAGGCACCTGCAGTCCCAGCTACTTGGGAAGCTGAGGCAGGAGAATCACTTGAACCTGGGAGACAGAGCTTGCAGTGAGCTGAGATAGGGCCACTACACTCCAGCCTAGGCAACCAAGTGAGACTCCATCTCAAATAATAATAATAATAATACTATATCACTTCACTGCCTAAAAGCTATCATACTTGGAATCAAAATCCAAATTTCTCACCATCAAAAAAAAAAAAGTCGTACTGTTTCTTACAAGGCTCTGTCTGTTTCTCTAACCTCATCACCTATCACTCCTCTCTCATTTCACTAGAATGTAAAACCCGCAAGGAAGGGAAGTGACTCGTGTCTCTTTTGTCTACTTCCATATGACAGGTGGTTAAAAGGTAACTAACACATGACAAAAGTGTAATGAACATGCGTTGAATTCAGTTCTCATCACCCATATTTTCTTATTCTTTCTTGTGTGGCAGATTGTATTTTCCAAAACTGGCTTCAACAATATTTCTCATTCCACTTCCCTTCCTCACAAGGTGATCTCCCTTGATGTTTCTCCCATCAAAAGGTAAAATCTGTATTCCTTTTCCCTGAAGTCTTGTTAGAACAGTGACTAGAGGCTGGGCACAGTGGCTCACGCCTCTAGCCCAGCACTGTGGGAGGCCAAGGCGAGCAGATCATAAGGTCAGGAGTTTGAGACCAGCCTGACCAACATGGCAAAACTATTTCTCTACTAAAAATACAAAAATTAGTCAGGCATGGTGGTGGCCACCTGTAATCCCAGCTACTCAGGATGCTGAGGCAGGAGAATCGCTTAAATCCAGGAGGCAGAGGTTGCAGTGAGCTGAGATTGCACCACTGCACTCCAACCTCCATCTCAAAAAAAAAAAAGAAAATTGTGACTACAACAGAAGCAATACTATGTGACCTCCAAGGCAAAATCATTAAAGGCAATACAACTTCTTTCTCATTATATTCAGAGCCCAGTCCCCATACAGCAAGGAAACCGAAATAGCACACGGAAACGCCTGTATGCCGAAGAGCTGACACAATGGCCCTGGCCCCAACAGTTTCCTAAACGCGTGAGTGAGTCATGTTGAAAATACATACTCAGGCCCTAAGTTTGCCACATCAATTAGTTCCCCCTGAGACAGAGATGAGTCACCCCCAACAAATGAGGCACAAATCAGATTTGCAAACAAAATAAATGATAGTCATTTCTTAAGCCACTAGGATGTTGGGGAGCTTGCTGCATGGTTTTGGTTAGTGATAAATGCTTCATTCTACTTTCAGATCCTTTCTGCTCTGGCGTTTTCATACTCAATTTCGTCATGACAACTGAATCAGTCACCATTAAATTATTATTCAGGAACTCCATGCAGAAAACTCATCTCCCTGGTCAAAATTTGTCATAGGATCACCTCTAACTATAATGGAAGGCTACATATTTTTAAGAAGTATGAAGTGTCATATTAATAATTTTATATTGAAGCCAGGCATGGTGGTTTACGCCTGTAATCCCAGCACTTTGGGAGGCAGAGATGGGTGGATTGCCCGAGCTCAGGAGTTTGAGACCACCCTGGGCAACATGACAAAACCCCATCTCTGCTAAAATATAAAATATTAGCCAGGCATGGTGGTGTGTGTCTATAGCCCCAGCTACTCTGGAGGCTAAGGCAGGAGGATCACTTGAGTCTGGGAGGCAGAGGTTGCAGTGAGCCGAGATTGCACCATCACACTCCAGCTTGGGCTACAGTGAGACTCTGTCTCAAAAAAACAGAAATAGATAGTAATAATAATTTTATATTGATATGTTAAAATAATATTTTATATATTGAGTTAAATATGTTACTAAAATTTTTAATTGAATTATATAATAGTATAAGAAAAGTAATTATATAATAAAGTTGTAAATACTCAAAACATCACTTTCTAATTACTTGATGCCATTTTCCTATTCTTATGCTCTTAAGTTTACTTCCAGCTCCTGCATCTGTGTGGAGGAAGTACTTGTCCCTGCTCTTCCCCAGGAACTTCACAGTGCTCACCTGAAATCAACCATGGCGAAGACTTACACCAAGGAAATTGGGCTGCTGTCAATCAAGGTTTTTTTTTTCTCTCATAAGAACCAGTTGTTAAACTTTCACCAGCAACTGACTGCATATATGTGAACCTCGAAGATAAAAAATAAAAAAACACAATAGGACACTGTATTGTGTTAGGGAGGAGAAGGAGTGAGGGAGAGGAAAATAAAAGGGGAAGTGAAAAGAGAAAGGGAGACAGCAAGGTGGGGAAGGAGGAGGGGGAAAGGAGAGTTGGGAGGGAAGGGGCAGGAGAAAGGGTGAGAGAAAGCAAGTGGGAGAAGAAGAGGGGAGGAGAGAAGGGAGATATGGAGAGCAGGGGGGGATTGTTTTATGTAGTTAGTATCCCAAGAAAAACAAGGGTTCTATATAGGTAATTTCAGATAACTAGTATTCAACTCTGTCTGCAGATCTCTCTAAAGGGATTCCTCATGTGCCTGCCTCTGGGGTCTGAATGGCTCAGGTCCCTCCGGTGGCCAGGTGTCCTGTGGCACTGCCTCTCGGGACATGCTCCAGACTGCAGACAGGCTCAGAGCTCTCTCTGTCTTATGCAGTGTGTAAGACGGCTCTGGTCTTCTGAGCTTTTTATAGATGCTCTGTCTCCTCCCTTACTGTCAGGCTGGCAGCTGTCACTTCTAGATGTTCTCCCCGGACCTAGCAGCCTAGTTTGTTGCTTCTAAATCCAGTGAACTAAGAAGGCAGAAAACCAAACATTTCAGAAATGTGGCTAATGTAAGAGCACACACACTCTACGTGAAAGCCCAAGGACCTCCGTAATGAATCAAGAACACAGCCCCAGAATCTCTCTTCAGGGTCTCAGAACTACTCTTTCTACTCTTTCTGCTTTCTTTCCTTCCTTCCTTCTTTCTTTCCCTTTCTTTTCTCTCTTTTTTTTTTTTTTTCTGAGACAGAGTCTTGCTCTGTCACCCAGACTGAAGTGCAATGGCACAAACTCAGCTCACTGCAACATCCGCCTCCCAGGTCCAAAGTAGCTGGGATTCCTGAGTAGCCTCAGTTTCCTGAGTAGCTGGGATTACAGGTGCCCACCAACAGGCCCAACTAATTTTTTTGTATTTTTAGCAGAGATGGGGTTTTGCCATGTTGGCCCGGCTGGTCTCAAACTCCTGATCTCAAGTGATCCACCTGCCTCAGCCTCCCAAAGTGCTGGGATTGCAGGTATGAGCCACTGTGCCCAGCCTCTTTCTGCTTTCCTTTAGGCTCCTTCGCTTGGTTCCAAATGACTGGAGTTACAAAATTCATGACTTCAAGATTGGTGAGGTTTCACTAAATATATAAAATATCCAACTGAAACAAGCTGAAAAGTAAGGAAAATGGAGATGACATTAACTGAATAAGAAAGAGAATCACAGTCCCATCACAGAAGTAACATTCACAAGCACCAGCCACACTGTTCCCTTAGCAATCTGCTTCCTCCTCCTGAAGCGGGCCAGCTGTGAGGTTGCCTCTCCCAGTGGCCTCAGAAGGCTTCGGAGCAGCTCAAACTGCAACCACCAGGCATGGGCAGTGGTGGACAGGAAGTGCTGGCAGAGGCAGCCCTGCTGCCCAGAGCTGGCCCCACTTTGGCGATCTGCTCATCCTGTGTCCCTCTTTGTTTACAACCTGAGAGGGAAGAAGGAACAAAGAGGCCCTGGGACATGACCCCAGGCCCTGGTGTCACCAAGCAAGATGGCACCATGGGAGAAGCCTCTAGGGCTCTTTTGTCCCCTAGTAGGCAGTTTCCAAGAAGAACAGCACTTGGTTCGTGGCATGTGAGTGACACATGGTATGTGGCATGTGGCCCCCTCACTATGCCATCTGGTGTGCTGGCTCTGACTGGCACATCCAGAGTCCACACCAACCTCCTAAAAATTCATTCTTCTATTTTTCTAAACTTGGTCTTTGGTCGGGCACTAAATTTTGAAAATGAGAAAAGAACTTAACTGCTCACTGAAATCACTGTGTGAAATACTGCACTTTAAATGTATTTACATCTCTTTTTCTTCGTAGGGTTTTGTTTGTTTTAAGATAGTCTGATAGCAACATAAAAGCTCTAATGCTCAGGCCTGTTGCCTATTTACCCAGGCTGTCACAAAAATTTTAAATAACTGTATAGAACAATAAAGCTACCCCAGAAACAGAGGAAAATTCTCAACATTACTCTCCTTACACTGAGTGTTTAACTTGTACAGAAAGAAACAACCAATGTTCTAAATCTAAAAATAGAAACTCTGGAACTAATCCTATTATTTTAGTTCTACTTTGTGCCTGCCACATAGTAGGCTCATAAAAAATATTTATTGCGTCACTGGCTGGATGGTTAAATAGATACAGTACTGCCAACTGGACAATCTGAAGTCAACCAGCCTTCCCCAAGGACTTAAGCCTGCAGAACTGGTCCAGAAACATATTTGGGCCTAGAGAAGAAATATAATTAACTAGGCAAGTCAAGTCTTCTCTAACATGAAATCTGAGTATCTTTTCTTGGAGTGGGAGCCCAGGGATTTTAAAACTCTTGCCTAAAGGCAAGTTTAGACCTGTCCACAACCAGCTGATATTTATTGAATATTTACAGCACAGGGGCCACTGCCAGGAAATGCAGATGGAGTATAGTGAGCACAACAGAAAGGCTCCACCTAATACTAGAACATACTCACTAGAATCTATGTGGAGCCACACATACAAGGTCTCCTGTTTTAGTCAGTTTGGGCTGCTTTCACGGAATACCACAGACTGGTGGTTTAAACAGCAGGAATATATTTCTCACAGTTCTGGAAGCTGGGAAGTTCAAGATCAAGGTGCCACATATCCCATGTCTGGTGAGAGCTGGCTTCCTGGTTTGCAGATGGCTAACTTGACAATGTGTTCTCTCATGATGGAGAGCAGAGAAAGAGAGCTCTCTTCTGACTTTTACAAGGGGACTAATCCCATTCATGAGTGCTCCACCCTCAGGACGTAATCACCTCGGAAAGTCCCCTCTCCCAATATACTCTTATATTGGGGCTTAGAATTCCAACATAGAAATTTTAGGGGGATATAAACATTCAGTCTATGGTATCCCCTGATTTGTAACTACAGTGCAGTGAGAAAGGATGATCTTTACATGAATGGCTGGGTCAACTGGATGTTCAAGTAGAAAAAAATGAATTTTTTTTTCCAAATTCAGGTCAGACGGGTAATGTGCCAATGTAGGAACAAGGTTCAAGGGTGACACATCTCACACATGTGCGTGAGCACCCAATCATCATGCCCATGAACTACAAAAGGTTCATGAATCCTAATCTCTACATTATACCACTCATAAAAATGAATTTCAGATGGATTACAGATCTATAAATAACAGGTAAAATAATGAGGCATCAAAAAGATAAAATAGAAAAACATTTTCATGACCTTGGAGCAGACAAGGATTTCTTAAACAGGTTGAAAATGTATAAACCATAAAGGAAAAAGCTGACAAATTGGAAAATATTAAGATTAAAAACTTCTGTGCATCAAGAGCAACCATTCACAGAGTGAAAAAGGCAATTTACAAAGTGGGACACATATTTCTGACAAAGGACTCAGATCTAGCCTCTACAGAGATCAATGTCCGGGATATACAAAAGACAACCCAAACCCAAAGTTGTTGTTTTTCTCTTTGAAATGAACAAAAGAATTGAACAAGCACTTCACAAAGAGGATACCCAGAGGCCAATAAACACATGAAAAGGGGCTGGACTTGAAGTCACTGGGTAAATGTAAATTTGAACCATAATGCAACAGCACTATCTACATAACAGACGGTTAAATGAAAAAGTCAGAAAATAGCAAGTATAGGTCAGGATGTGAAACAATCAGAATATAGCATGGCGGGCATTCAGATTGGTGCTAAGAAATCATCTGAGAGAACTTAGCAATGTTGAATATATACATACTCTACAAGCCAGCAATTTTGCCACTCCGTATGTAAACAACAGAAATCCAGACACAGGTTCACCAAAAGACATATACAATAATATTCACAGAAGCTCAATTCAGAATAGTTCAAAACTGAAATCAAAAGTGGAATCAATGAAAAACAACTGTGGTATAGCATACATGGAGTACTGTGTGGCAACTGAAATGATCAGACCTTAAATGACATGTAACAATGTGGGTGTATCTCACACATCTAACGTTGAACAACAACAAACAAACAGAACAGACATAAAAGCTTTTAAGAAGACAAAATTAATCCTATGACCTTGGAGGGAGAGCAGGGGGCTAATAATGGGACAAGCACACATGAGGGACCTCTGCAATCCGTTTCCTGATCTGGAAGGTGGGTAGCTTCAATTTGACAAAATCCATCTACTGTGCACTTGCCCTTGGGTTTATAGATGCTGCATGATATACTATAATAAAAAGTTTTTGGGTTTTGTTGTTGTTGTTTTGAGATGGTTCTGTCACCCAGACTGGAGTGCAGTGGCTCATTGCAACCTCTACCTCCCAGGGTTCGAGTGATTCTCCTGCCTTAGCCTCCTGAGTAGCTGGGATTCAGGCACACACCATCATGCCCAGCAAATTTTTTATTTTTAGTAGAGATGGGGTTTCACCATGTAGACCAGCCTGGTCTCAATCTCCTGACCTTGTGATCCACCCGCCTCGGCCTCCTAAAGTACTGGCATTACAGGCGTGGGCCACCACACCCAGCCTACAATACCAAGTTTTTAAGAAAATTCTCTCATTCATGTCTTTACCTCACAGTTATTTCTGTTCCTGGTCCCTTGGCCATGCCAAGATTCATCCTTCCTGAGGGGGTTTGAATTAACGGAGCCCAGTATAGTCCCCCAGGGCTCTGCACAGCTGGTGCCATCTCTCATCACACAGGCCCAGATTCACATGCAATGAACTTCCTCAGAGAAGCCCTTCCTGGCCCCACCAACCTGGCCACAGTCTCTCGCTCATTACCCTGTTAGTTTTATGTTTTTCCTAGCACTTCTTGTGAGCTGAAGCCATTCTGATTTATTCATTTGCATTTGTTTTTAGGAGCACAGGGACTCTTTTGCAGTTGTATCCCAAGCACCTGTGTCCCTAGCACCTAAAAATGTATCCGGCATTTTGACCTCATTAATTTCAAAGTTATATCCAAAGAAAAGTCCGCCTACAAGTGTTTACACCAGGCTTTCTCATAATCATCAAAAACCGAAGCAACCAAGTTGTCCTTCAAGAGCCAAATGGATGAACTGTGGCACATTTATACAATGCTATCTTACTCCACCATCAAAAGAATTGAGCTATCAAGTCACGAAAAACCACAGAAGAATCTCAAATGTACATCGTGTAGTGAAAGAAGTTAGTCTGAAAATGCTGTATACTGTATGGTTCCAATTATATGACATACTGGAAAAGGCGAAGCTATAGCACTGGGAAAGAGATCAGTGGTTCAGGAAGAAATGGAGGGGGTTGGTGTGGCCTGGTGGCTCATGCCTGTAATCCCAACACTTTGGGAGGCCAAGGTAGGTGGATCACCTGAAGTCAGGAGTTCGAGACCAACCTGGTCAACATGGTGAAAACCCATTTCTACTAAAAATACAAAAATCAGCAGGGCATCGTGGTGCATGCCCATAGTCCCAATATCGCACCACTGCACTCCAGCATGGAAGACAGAGTGAAATCCATCTCAAAAAAAAAAAAAAAGAAAAAAGAAATTGAGGAGGTTACATGGGTAAAGTACAGGAGATATTTTAGGGGGTACAACTGTTCTGGATGATACTGTAAGGGTGGATACATGACACTACGCATTTGTCAAAATCCATAGGACTGACTGCACAAAGAACAAATCCCAATGTATGCAAATTTTAAAAATCACTTAGGAGATTGGGGGATCCCAGGGCGGAATGCAGAATGTGACAGAACAATCTATCTATATTATAAATATATGCAACAATCTCAATGAAGGGGATAAGAGAAAAGGCTGCTGACCTAAGTAACCAGAAAAGTAGAGTCTGTTAAAACCAAATGCAAAAGGAGTGCATGTAAGTGCCGTATTCTAGCTGATAAAGTTGTTTCCTACAGGGTTTGAGTTAACAATTCTGATATTGTTGTACATGTATACTACAACTGAACAATTAAGGGAACGGATGGTGGGAACCACGGGTTTGTCTCTGTTGGAGTAGGAGTTTAAAGACAGGCAAAGAAGGGAGGTGAGCACGACCCACGTGGTAATGGACGAGAATCGAAGACATCAAACGAGCTGATGTTTAGCTTGATATAGATTCTGATGGTTACATATGAATATATTTGTAGATATGTATATATACACAAATTAGAATTCACACCTATATTTTCTTGCTGTCACATGAGAGATCTTAGAAACAATGACATTTCAGTAGCAACAAATACACCTGGCTTCCCTTATCTTGGTTTCTTTTTTTTAATTATTTTTTTGAAGTGGAGTTTTGCTCTGTCACCTAGACTGGAAAGGAATGGCATGATCTTGGCTCACTGCAACCTCCACCTCACGGGTTCAAGTGATTCTCCTGTCTCAGCCTCCTGAGTAGCTGGGATTGCAGACACACGCCACCATGCCTGGCTAATTTTTATATTTTTAGTAGAGACAAGGTTTTGCCATGTTCGCCAGGTTGGTCTCAAACTCCTGACCTCAGATGATCCACCTGCCTTGGCCTCCTAAAGTGCTGGGATCACAGGCATGAGCCACCATGCCTGATGATACCTTGGTTTCTAATACCATTTTCTAATAAAAGGTGCCAGGGATCCTTGGAGAAATAATGGCAGGCTCTGAACCTGGGGCAGGAAACATACAAGATGAGTCTAGAGTATTTTGCAGTGCTAGAAAGTAAAGCAGTATTTAAATACACACACACACACACACACACACACACACAATCATAGAAGTATGTGGAACACAGGAACCATCGAAACAGCTCCCAGTAGCCAAAGCTGCAATAATATGGGCCGTAAAATAAAGTAATGTTGAATTATAACACAAAGCACACAATAAATATCCATGATCCCTACTGACATAAAGCATTGACTAAATAAACAAACGAGGAAGAAGAGACAAATCTCCCATGCAAAATAATTCCATGTAAATTATGTAGCTACATGAAGAGGTGGAATATAACTTCCCATTCCTTAAGAATGAGCTACACATAGTGATTTTCTTCCAAAGAATGCAGTGTGGAAAGGGAGGGCATAGCTATGCAGTGGAGAAACCTGACAGACACTATCTCAGCCAGGTGGTCAAGGTGAGTATCAACGGTAATAAGCCATGTTGACGGGATGCACCTCGACAGAATATGATAAAAGTGTTTCTTTACCTTTTGGGTCTTCCTCCTTCAAACCCATAAACCCAGTCTAATCCTGAGAAAAGCATCAGACAAATGCCATTTGAGGGACATTCTGCAAGATATCTAAAAATTACTCCACAAAACTGTAAAGGTCATCAGAAACAAAGGTGGTCTGAGAAACTGGCACAGCCAAGAGAATCTAAGGAGACGTGCCAGGTAAATGCAATGTGGTATCCCAGGTGGGACCCTGGAACAGAAAACAGACTCTAAGCAAAAACTAAGGAATCTGATTAAAGTATGGACTTTAGAGAATAATAATATATCAATATTGGTTCATTCACTGTGACAAACTAAGTCTCACATATGTTGCTAACAGGTAAAACCTGTTGCAGAGTATATGGGAACTCTGTGCTGTCTTCACAATTTTTCTGTAAATCTAAAACTACCTAAAACATAAAACTTATTTGTTAAAAAAAAAAACAAAGAATGCTTGGCAGAGGTAGACAAAGGGACTAGTAGGTGGATACTGGAAGGAGGGACAGAAGGACAGCACATTGCCTGATGGAAGGATAATTGATAGAGTGGCTTAGAAAGCTGAGAGCACACAAGACAAAAAACTGGAATTTCGTAACATGGAGGTCATGAGCCTTCTGGATGGAAAAGGACAAGTCTCGCAGCAGTGGCTAAGACGGGCACAGAAGTTGACAAATGGGAACAAAGAACATAGACAATCTCTCTGTCAAATCTGTTTGAAGACAGGAAGAGAAAGAGAGAAAGATTTTTGTGTGTATTTGTGTTCTAATACTTTACTGAGGTGTAATTTACATATCATAAACTGCACAGATCTTCAGTATCCAGTTTATGACTCTTAAAACAAAGGAATGGTTGATGATACAGGAGACGTCAGCCCCTGAGCAGGTGGAAGGAGCTGCGCTCCAGAAGGGAGTTGAAGGGTGATCCAGTCTTCCTTTTTACTTTCCTTCTGTCCTGTGGGTGGTAGCACCATCCTCCCCTTCAGAGACTGTCATTCCTGCCCCCCAGAAATGAAGACATCAAAGGAATCTTCCAAAGTGTTATGTGTCATACCCAAAGTGTTATGGCTGCTTCTTCTGAAAATAGAAAATTTCAGATTTTTCTGAAATGGAAAATAGAAAGAATCTAATATGAAAAAATTTACCGGTTTTTTCCCCTTATTTATAATTTTAAAAAAATTTTTAAGCCTATCTTCCTCAAAAAGAGAAGATGGAAGAAACACCAGTCAAGCTATTCCAAACATTGTAAAGCCCAGTGGCAGGAGAGGGCTTGTGTCCCTTTCTTACCCATGACAATAAAATGGTGGGATACCCAAGCCACCCCTTCTAAAAAACAACTCTGAAGTTCTTTTCTTATAGGAGAAATACATGTGCATTGCACAAAACTGATAAATAAAATAAATTACCCATAATGATACTAAAAAGCACTGCTAATAGTCATCATGTATCATTCAAATCTCTTTTCTAGGTACATATAAAAGATATCCTATGAAAAAAGAAGTTTTACCTAGAATACATGTTATCTATTATTACTTAAATCAAATGTGATAGAGCTTATGTCACAAAAAGGTAATTCTCCTGAAGCAATCCAACAAGATTTTTCATTCTGGTGTGTTGGTTAGATTATTCTATATTCATAAAACCTGATGTGTGGTCAAATTTGCAATCAAGGTAGAAACTCCACCAAAATTATTCCATAATAAAAAAAAATCTCATAAGCCTCTGTTCCCCATTGGTCAGAGAACACACCTTTAATTTGAATACATAGATTAATGAGGCAGAGTTAGTTATAGCAAAAGCATAGTAGATGTTGCTAATAATACTTTCATAAATATTCTGGGCTTGGGGGGTTGGTTTTTCATATTACTAATCCTCAAAATTTCTCTGAAAGGATTAGATCATTTAAAAGTGGAAATTAAGGTTAGCCAAGGATGATGACTGACAATTACTCTTTTTTTTTTTTTTTGCCAATCAGTTTGAGCTTATGAGGTTGCTCAGGTTAGCCTTGAACTGATGACCTCGCCTTCGCGAGTGCCATGACCTCCGGCAGGAGCCACTTTGGACCCCGACAATTACTCTTAATAAAGGCAGGTAGTGGGCAGCCTGCTCATTCTTCTAGGCAGACCAAGCCAGCTCCCCGACCCCAGGAAGATGGGAGGGTCTATCTTAGAAGGCAATGTCTCTGCTGTGGTTTGAGTGTCCCCATCAAAACTCACTGTGGAACCTTAATTCCCAGTGCAGCAATGTCGGGAGGTGGAAACAAACTTTAGAGGCCGGACTTAATGAGAAGAGTTTGCGTCACAGAGACTCCACCCTCTGGGCCTCAGTGTCTTGGTGCAGTTCTCACTGCAGTGAGTGAGTTCTTGCTCTTGTGAGACTAAATTAGTTCTGGAGGCAACAGATTAGTTCTCACCAGGGCAGGTTCTGTTTTCCCCTTCGCATGTATCCACTTCCCCTTTGACCTTTCTTCATGTTATGACATGGCTTGAGACTCTCCCTAGAAGCCCAAAGCCAAACAGATGCAGTGCCATGCTTCTGGGACTCCCCAGCCTCCAGAATCAAGTGCCAAATAAGCTTCTTCTTGATAAATTACCCAGTCTCAGGTATTCTGTTACAGTAACACAAAATGGACTAAGATATCCTCTCAATCAGGGCACAAAGGATGTGAAAAGGACCTGTGAGTGTAACCAGTAGGTATCTCTGAAATGAGACAATGAGGCAAACTATTTCCTACCACCCAGTAAGAAGCCACACTAAGGAGCTTTTCTGTTTGTATTGATTTTGTAAAGTGGGGCTAGAGGTAGGAAGACATTTACAAGCATGGGTTCCTGCAGCAGAAGGCTGAGGTCCACACCCACTCCACCCCTCCTGTGTAGAACACACCCTCTCACATCCTTGGAGTTGTGGTTGTAACGGCTGTCATGAGAACTTCATTTTACTAAATATTTTATACATTATCTGTGTCTCATTCTTTGCCCCCCTTCAGACTTTATAGTAAGGTGTCAACAGTAAACTAAGTAAGCTAATTCCTCATTTTGTTCTTCTTCAGAGTGATGAGTTAACCTTGCTATCATTCACCACTGAATACAGCCCATCACCTGTGAACCCCCAAAAGAGTTCTTAATCTAAGTCTAACATGGGATGCTCCCAAGATCTAAGGCATGACTGGCAGCTAAATGCTCTGGCATCGCGGGCTAGTTTAAGTGACAGCCTTTCTATTTACCTAAATACAGACGAGTTTTCATCGTCTAAACATCTCCCCATGTAAACTGCCTCTGGTATAAGATTAGTAAATGCTGAACCATCTGGGGTGATGAAGACACGGAATATCTTACCATAACAAAAGGCACTTGTTTAAGCAGAGATAGTACATGTTGTTTTTTTTTAGTTGTAATATTTCTAGGGTGTTTTCATTAAAGCAAGCATAATCATATTTTAGCACCAAATCAATGACTCACTTTCTTTTGACTTGTGAGAGAGCTGCCACACCCCAACACAAACATGAGAAAAAACAGTTGCCTAATTGAATTGTTATATACAGTACTAGCTCATAAGAACCAAACAGAAAAGCCATCGCTGCCAATCTGAAAACTCAACACCTTACCTACCTGGATTGAAACAGATTTGATTCCATTAATATTAGCAGAAATGAATGAAATGCCTATGCCAGTTGTTCTATTGACACACAAATATAAGAGAAAGATTGGCTGCAGAAGCTAAGGACTTGAGCGAAAACATCATTTAGCATAAGCAAACCAAATTATTCAGAGTTTTTTACACTGTATTTAGAAAAAGCATTATGTTACTTCCACCATGTCAATGGTAATATCTGCTGCCTTCAAATATGTAAGATAAAATATATACTCTGTGTCCTTTGGCTTATTTAAAGTGAGTTTTTAACTTTTAAAAGAGATTGAACATGGAGCCAGTTCCATCTAAATGGACAGACCAAGAGCTCAAACACTCCATGACCAACTGCTCATGCAAAGCCGGCCAAGAAAGAAAGAAGCAGCACACTCACTGGGGTGTCTCCGTCAGAGCTAATGGATTTGAATTTTTCTTTTTCTTTTTTTTTTTTTTGAGACAGAGTCTCTCTCTGTCTCCCAGGCTAGAGTGCAATGGCGTGCACTGCACTCTAGCCTGGGAGTGCACTCAGCTCACTGCAACCTCCACCTCCCAGATTCAAGCAATTCTCGTACCTCGGCCTCCCAAGTAGCTGGGATTACAGGCGCCTGCCACCATGCCTAGCTAATTTTTTATTTTTGGTAGAGACAGGGTTTTACCATGTTGGTCAGGCTGGTCTCAAACTCCTGATCTCAGGTGACCCACCCACCTCAGCCTCCCAAAGTGCCACCATGCCCAGCCAGGATTTGCATTTTTCTTAAGAAATGGCTGAATCCTGTAAATTGTTGAACTAAGATGAGGCATATTTGAAAATGTATCAAGTAAATCAAACAAAAATGATTTGCTCGGTCTATTGACCAAACATGCTAGAATACATGGAAGGTATCTGGGGAATGGTGCAACTGATGTTCACAGTTTCCAGGAAGCAAGTCTTCCTCTTCCTCCTGGCAGGTTAAACTTGGGCATGTTACTAAACCTCTTGGAGCCTCCCCCTTTTCTCATTTTAAAATGGAGTAACTACTTATATCACAGAGTATTCATGTGGGTCAAATGGGATTATCTGACAGTGCTTTATGATTCTGTCACTACACAAAATAAACAAATATTATAAAGAATAAATTCTGCTTTTCACTTCCTGCCAGAACTGCCCATAAAAAAAAAATCTTACATTTTTCTTGTTATCCCATCTTATTAGTCCTAAAACTAACTATAAAGTAACATTCCAGGAATAAACTTCCCAGTGGAAAGTAATTTGCTTAGTATAGATTTAGTTATGCTCTTATTCAGGCTAATTTGTACATTTCACCTTGTTAAATTTTGCTCCTTAAAGCTGCTGTGATTTTCCCTCCTAGATGCTCATTTCTCATCTCACCACGAACCCCCCTCAAGTTAAAATGAATACCACCGTTAGTTAATTATGAGGTGCCAACGTAAAGGACAAATAGTAAGAACAGAAAAGCACCCCCCAAAGCCAATATTATAGGTTATATGCCTAAAAATCTTAAGTCAAACATTGCTAGTTCTTAAAGGTTAACCCCATTAAATGCAAAGAAAAAGCAGCTATGGTGGCTGTATCTGTGCTGTCAGATTTCAAACTTAACTTGAAAGCCAACAGTTAAGAAGAGGTTTCCAAGGAGGAAAAGATGATTTTTTGAAAGGGTTCTTAGTCTAATCCTTTCATTCTAGTCCCTACCCAAGCCATTCACACAAGACATTATGCCCAGGGAAGGATGGATACACTCCCACTTCAGCTACAGGAAATTAGCTTCGCAAATTCGCTGGCCATTTGGTGAACTGGTCTAATCCTTGTCTCAGGTTTGCTTCAAAGGGGAAGACACTTCTATTTCTCTCGCTTTCAATATCATTCTGTCTTTGATACATCTCACTTTCACCAGTGTGGCCCTGGCTTTAGCATAGAATTGCTAAAGGTGAGAGCTGGAAAGCCCCAGACCTCCATTTTTTTCAGATGAAGAAAGAAAACCTGAAAACAAACTCCGATGGTGAAAATGACTTGCCAAGCTCATCTAGCCCGGCTAGGACGGAGCTCACAGGCAAGGGCCATGCCCACTACCTCACACTGGGAACGGCCAACAGGAATTAATCTCACAGATGCCAGCAAGGTTCCCACAGCCACAAAGCATACATCCTGCCCTGGCTTATTCATTCCTGAAGCCCAGCTCTTAAGAGATTACTTTCTCTTACTTAAGATCTGACTTCCTATTAAAATGAAAGGTAACTAAATTGTTTTTAGTCATTTGCATTATAATGTCAGTGAAGTTACCATATCCTTTCCTCAACACAGGCTTTAAGTAAAGAAATGTGTGGCCACCATGTACTAAATAACTGTGTTGAATGTACTAATACAACTGCGAACGGGACAGAGTCCCTGCCCCAAAGAGCTTTCAATCATATGGACTCCTCCATTCTTCTGCCATAATGGGAAGGTTTCCTTTACTTTTTCTACTTTTTCCCTTTCACAATTTAAAAGGGTGAAGCTTCTTATAACCCCTTTTCTTCCCTACGTAAATATCTGTTGAACAAACAAATGGATGAATGAATGAATGAATGAATGAATGAATGAATGAATGAATATTCCAGCCCTCTGCAGCTCCTTCCACAGTTTTCCCCGTGGGTTCTTTCAAAATGAAGAAGCTGTTTCTTAATCATTTTATTCCTCAACCATAAAGTGATGATTTAGAGACCCACCCACACTCTGGTCTTCTCTTTTTTCTAAGCTTTTACTCAGTGGAACAGATTTCCAAAATGCCAGTGCTGACTAAGAAAAACTTGGTGAGAATGTGTTGGCCCCAACTTTTAAGTAGAGGCAGGAATCCAGGCTTTCATTCTTGTTCTATGAAGACTTGTGTGAGCCTGTTGCTCCGAGTCTTCTCCACAGATGGAAAAGCACTCACTACTTCCTTCCACAAACCTTTCTACTCCCATAGAAATAAGCAATTCCTGTGCAAACAAAACATGCTGAAGACTTAAAATTACAGAGGATGGCAGTGACTTGTGATCCTTTTCTTCGAAGACTTTCATTACCCCATACATCTGTGCCTGATGCCGCGACAACTTCCTTTTAGTTCAGAGGTTCAAAGGACTCCATAGTTATAATTTATAGCCAGGAAAAAGAACCATAACTTCAAGTTGACAGTGAAAGAGCAGGTTTTCAATACAAGCAGAGCCAAATTATATTCATGTGTTTAATTTTGGGAACATATTTCTGAAGTGCACATCACAAAACCAGAAGATGCAGCCGCTGTCCCTCACTGACAGTCAAATGAATACCACAGACCGAGCAGCTCAAACAACGAGCATTTCTGTCTCAGTTCTAAAGGCTGGATGTCTGAGATCAGGGTGCCAGCCATCCTCCTCCTGGTATCTTTCATCTTCTTCACTGCATGGCAGTGAGAGAGAGCTCTGGTCCCTTCTTCCCCTTATAAGGGCACTAGTCCCATCACAGCCCTCCACCCTCATGACCACATCTAACACCAATGACCTCCCCAAAGTCCTCCCTCCAAATATCATCACTTTGGGGACTAGGGTTTCAACCTATGAACTGGGGGGACACAAACATTCAGTCCACAGCAGGAACACCCAAGTGCAGCCAAACGTGTGAGAGTCACCAGGGCTGCAAAGGTACAAGATTCTGCCTTCAGGAGGCTGCAGTGAGGGTGGGAGACATGATTACAGAAAGAGGGGCCTTGGAAAGGCCTCAGAGCCAGCCTGACAGCAGGAGATGGATCAGAGAAGCTTCCGGGGAGGCAATGCCAAGTGCCAGTTTGAAGAACAAGTACGAACTAGACAGGTAGGGAGTGGGGGCGGGGCAGTGGGTGGAGGTGATTCTGGCAGAGGGGTTCCTGCTGAGCTGCCTTAGGGACTCAGCTGACAGCTGAAGCAGCAGGGCCAGGGTGGCCAGAGACAAGTCCAGAGATGGGGGCAAGGAAACCCCTGAACCCTGGATGTGTGCTAAGGGGTTCCTGCTTTATCCTGAAGGCTGTGGGGAACCAGCTGCAGCACATGGAGGTGGCTCTGAAGCACTGTGGGGAGCTGGAGCAGGGACAGAGGAGGAGGCCCAGCCCAGGAACGGGAGACCCTGCCACCTGCCAGCCACATGGCCTCTGATGGGGGCCTGCAGCTCAAGGTCTCTGTACTTCAGTTTCTTCACCTACCTTGCAGAGGCACTGCGAGGATTAAATTAGCACCCATGAAAAATGGGGTTAGCAATCAGCACTTCATAAATGGAGCTACTGGGAGCAATGGGAGCATCATGGCTAAGTGACTTTGGAATCAGTGTGACCTTGGACAAGGACAAGTGACAACTTCTTGGATCTCAGCTGCTTGCTCCAAAAAAATGAAGAAATAAAAATAATACCATCTCCTTCATTCATAAAGTTGTTGGGAGGATTGATGGTATGAGGTAAGATGCATAAATCTCCCAGCTGTCACCTGAGAGCTATGTTAGTTCCAGAAGTAGCAGAAACAATAGCAGCAGTGGTGGGGGATGCAGTGGCAGAAGGAGTAGCCACTGTAATTTGAAAGAAACTGGACTGCAGTGACCATTGCTATAATATAGGTGGGAAGTTACAAGTAACTGGCTTAAGGCAGTGGGAGCAGTGGGGACTCAGATTCCAGAGCTGCAGGAGCAGCAGCACGACTTCGTGACTCCTGGGTGTGACAGCAAGGAGGAGGTGAGAGATAAGCATGCCACGTAATCTTGGGCTGGGACAACTGTGGACAGCAGCGCCTGTCGCCCACTGAGGGAAGTGAGGAAGAGGAGCAGGTTTGCTGAGGAAGATGAGAAACTCATTTTCAGACCAGTTGAATATGAGGTTTCCCTGAGGTACTAAGTGGCATTGTCCATTTCAAAGCTGTCTGAATACATCTGGCACTCAGAAAACAGATCAGCACTAAAAATATGCAGTTACACGTTGTCAGCATATGGACAGCAGGAAGAGTCCTGCTATCCAGAAAGAGCATGCAGGAGTGAAAAGAAAAGAAATAAAAAAACAGAAAAGAGAGCTAGGACCGGAAGACAAAGAAATTTCATCATTGACAAGCAGGCAAGAAAGAAAACCCAGAAAGGAGTTGAGGATGGGAAGGGCAGAGAGAGCCCAGGAGGAGATCAGGAGACTGGATGGCCCCCAAGGCCAGGGAACAGGAATTTAAAAGGAGAGGGTGAGGCGTGCTTAAGGCTGCCGAGGTTGGGTCAAACAAAGATGCAAACACGACCACGGAATTGAGAAACAGGAAGGTCCTCAGGGAAGCTGGTGGGAGCAGACACAGCTTGTGGTGGATAAAGGAGGAGTATGTCCTTCGGGGAGAAAGATCTTCTGGGAAAACAGCCAGTAAGGAAAAGAGAAAGACAGGGTGCCACGTGGGGTGGGGGAATACAGGGCGGAGGAGGGGAAGCTATTTGTGTAGTAGTGGAGGAAGGTGGTGGTTTAAACAGAAGAGAAAGGCTTCGACTTGTGTATATGCTGAAATGAATGGAACAGAGAGGTTGAAAACTCCACCAAGAGAGGAGTGTCATGAATGAAGTGCCTGGAGAGTGGCTGGTCTAGCTTGGTCTGAGGGCACCATCGTGGGCAGAGAACAGAAGAGTTGCCTTGGATAGACCGGGGAAGGCTTGAACTAGGAAACAAGAGCAAGAGTGTGCACTGCAAATCAAACCAGGCAGCCAAGGCAGGTGCCACATGGAAAACAAAATTCAGATTTTATTCTTTCTTCCTTCTAGAAATAGACTTCTTGCTGCAGAGCTGTGGGCTAAACAAGGGAGGCCAGGGGCTGCCAGGTTGTTTTAGGCTGGGAGGAAAAGGAAAAAGACAGCAAAAGCACACAGCAACTCACAGAGAGGAGATTGGCAGGCAGAACCAGTGCGGCAGGGGCATGTTACGAGTAAAGGGAAAGACAGTGGACAGGCTCAGGGAAGATCACATTTGCAAGAGAATTCTCTCAACCTAAACTTCAAAGTCAACTGGCTACCACTACCACCTTTCAGTTCCTGTGTGCAGCAAGTAAGTCAGTGAGGAAAGGTGTGTCTTCCAACAGCACTGACATAAAACTAAGGATGCAGGAATGTGATGTGATTATAGTAACAAAACACAGACTGACTTTTTCCTTAGCCATGTCTATGGTAAAGGAACACCACCAACTAATTCAGATACGAAAACATCAATGACTTTTAAACACTTGCTGAACATTAATCCTTTTTCATTCATTCAAGCAAATGCTTGAAGGTTGAAGAATTATGTCCTGCTAGGAATTTTTAAATGATAAAAATTATAACACAGTTTGTTGCCTTCATGTTGTTACAGTGTAACTTCTCTACACATCTGTGAAAATCCACTGAAACAGTCAGAATGAGGAAGGCTCCAGAAACAGGAGACAGTCCAGAGACTATTTGTCCATGTTCAAGTTCAAACACACACCAACACCCCAACCCTAAAGTAACCATATAACTCTTCCCCAAATTCTCGCACCAATGTGAATACCTTGTTTTCTTTCCCCTTTTCCTCCCTCTCCACATCATAGAGAATAACCAACAGTTAGTGGCAGCTTATGGCTCCAATCACAACATTGACGTGCTATTAGTACTATGTTTGGTGTCTCACCAGTCAGTCCTCCCGACAGCCTCACAAAGGCATCAGGATGATTTACTGAAACATATAGAGAAAGCAGACAGGCATGGTAGCTCACTCCTATAATCCCAGCACTCTGGAAGGCCGAGGCTGGCGGATTACTTAAGCCCAGGAGTTCGAGACCAACCTGGGCAACTGAGTGAGACCTTGTCTCTACCAAAAAAAAAATGAGGTGGGAAGATCGCTTGAGCCTGGGAGTTTGAGGATGCAATGAGCTGTGATTGCCCCACTGCACTCTAGCCTGGGCAACAGGAGTGAGACAAAATATATATATATATTTGAAATATTGAGACTGTCTCAAATATATATACATATATTTCAAATATATACACAAATATTGAGAGTTATATATTGAAATATATATATTTATATATATTTGAAATATATATATTTATATATATTTGAAATATATATTTATTTATTTATATATATTTGAAATATATATATATTTATATATTTGAAATATATCTTTATATATTTGAAATATATATATATTTATATATTTGAAATATATCTTTATATATTTGAAATATATATATTTATATTTATATATACATTTGTATATTTCTCCAGGTATATATGGAGAAAGTGAGGCTCAGAGGAGTGAAGGAAATTGCCTAATCACATACACCCACTGAATGACAGGGCCACATGTGAATTCAGATTCATCTCCTTCAAAGTATACATTGTGACCACTGCTTCCATGTCACATTTCCCTAACCACTGTTCCAAAGAGAATGTGTTAGTTTTTCTTCCTTTGACAATTTAGAATTCTTTTATCTACTTACTTTTTCTTTTCTTTTCTTTTTTTTTTTTAGGCAGGCTGGTGCCCAGGCTGGAGTACAGTGGAGTGATCTTAGCTCACTGCAGCCTCCACCTACCTGGGCTTCAGTGATCCTCCCACCTCAGCCTCCTGAGTAGCTGGGACCACCGGCACATGCCACCATCTCTGGCTAATTTTTGCGTTTTTTGTAGAGACAGAGTTTCATCATGTTCCTCAGGCTGGTCTCCAACTCCTGGCCTCAAGCCATCGGCCAGTGCTGAGATTACAGGCGTGAGCCACCTTGCCTGGCCTTATCTACTGACGTTTTGCCTATGTCATTTATCCCTTAGTAGTTTACAGGTTGAGTTTATAGAGATTTTTGGTTTGTATTGTTGTTTAAAAGCCCGTCCTCAAATACTTGAACAAATGGTGATTTACCAAATAATCCACAAGACAAATTCTAAGCAGCAGTTTCTACCTTCCAGCTCTGGCACTAACAAAGCAGCAAAGCCGGCTGATGTGATGCTGCACCTGGACATCACATGGAAAAGAAGGACCTGCGCGTAAAAGGAGGGGCCTCATTCAGGTACAAGAACTAACCTGCTGACAGTGGTGTCCCCCACATGCACTAACAGTCCACTTACAAGGTACAACAGCAGCATCTGGGAACAGGCGAACCATGAGGTTCACATAGGCGCCAGGCTTTGTCCTGCCTCAGGGGGCAGGACAGGGCATTGGTTAAGGTGTGCCTGACTCCCTGGCCACAGCCTTGCTCTGTCACATCCCAGCTGAGAGTCCCAGGGCAACTTCTTAACTTCTCTGTGCCTTAGATTCCACCTTCACAACATGGGGTTCTCAGAGGTTGTTGCCAGGATTACAAGAACCTTGCCTAGTGCATGCTAAGTACTCAGCCAGTGTCTGCTAACTCTATTACGTATGTTTAGGCTTCTCCCTTTCAGAAGCAGTATTTTTTAAATTGCAGGTCACAATCCATAAATGCATTATAAGACAAATTTAAAAAAATAAAATTATCATTTTTCAGAAAGTGAAGAATAAAACATTGTATTTAAACATTAATGACGTTACATTTCAGATTACTTTTATAATATTTTCCTTAGCAGACATAGTAAGATTAAGTGATGCCCTATGATTCTCTGTTTCCATGTATCCATATGTCAGACAGCAATCTATATATCCATATGTATCAGGCAGCAATCAACAGGGTATTTCTGTCTGTGTCACTACCAACATCTCTCAAAAGACAGTTTTATAAAATGAGGGTGGTAGGGAATGAGGGAAGACTAAAAGGTGTAATAAATCAGGAACCATTTTATAAAAAGCAGACACTGGAAGCAAAGAGAAAGACCTCCTAAGTTGACAGGACAACACAGCAAGTACCCAAGGTACACAAGTCTGTTTATGGCTAGGGTGCTACTGGCATTGCAATCATCTGAGCTTAGCAACATGTTTTTATTTCCAAAGCAAATCGAATTGCAAAACTGGAAGTACAGATGTTATCTTGATGCTGGGCAAACTTGGAAATATTCATATGACTTATCCAGTAAGTCATCTTGTAGTACTTGTTAAAGTAGATACTATGCCAGATTTCAAATGCTCTTAAAAACCGCCAGGGCTGGGAAGAGATATGAAAATGTCTTTAAACAGAGATACTTAAATGTGGATGTACATTTAGTCTAACAGTTACATTATAACAAAATTCCTAGCTGAAAATTTACCTGTATAAGCCTTCCCATGAGAAGACGAAATGGAAAAGAACTATAAGCTCATAACTAATCATTTCAGAATCCAGTAAAAGCACTTATCTATGTATTTGAAAGGCTGTTTGACATGGTATTTTACAATGCCTTTAGACTGGGTAAGAGGGGATCACATCCCTAGGCCCTACTCCTGCCATCACCTCTCTTCCTGAAGGCCTCCTGGCACCAAGTGGAAATACCTATCCAGAACTAGTGTCCCTCCACCTGGTTTTAGTCTGTAATCCAGGTCCCTGGAATTCCCTCCCCAAATCCCAAGTAGCTTCTAAGACATGAACAAGCTCCTCCCAGATCTGTTCTACCCAAAGGGGACATCACCACTGGTGTGTGCCAGAGGCATCTTGGTCAAGGAGTGGCAGGTGCATACCAAGACTGGGAGTGCAGGCGGACACAGTGTCCTTCACCAGGTGGGACTGTACCAAGGGTAGGAAGCAAAAGGGAAGAAACCTGGACCAGGGCAGATTCTCCCAAATGCATTTCAGCTCACAACTCTGGGAAGCTACATTTTTAATTCAAAATTCAAACCTAGCCTTCCAAGTCAGTATGAAGCTGTAGCTGTCAAGGTCAGGGGGTAGAAGAAACTTTATATAAATGTTATAAATTCATAAGTTTTAAACATTTAGACAGAAGCCCTGTAGACCTTCATTTGTTCTCTTGCACGGTACAAGCAGGCCTGGTGGTTACACAGGGGACTCAGATTTCAGGCTGGGTTCATCCCCAACCCCAACCCACCCACCAGCTACATGAGCTTAAAGAAGCCTCTTAATCCTCTCTGAGTCTTCATTTCTTCATTTACATTTAAACAAGGATAAAGAGAACATCTTCTTTACCGGGTTGTGAAGACTAAATGAATGAGCCCAGAGTACCTAGAACAGCACCTAGTCACCTAACAGGTGGGTAATAAATTCCCCTGTGACATTATTCTCATACAAAACTGATTAGTCACTGCACACTTCCTGATAAAACCACAAACAGAAAGTGGTTCTGTGTATTTCTTCTTTCCTCTTCCTATTTCCTTTTAAATATATTGCTGTATGCCACTCCAAAAGATTTTCTATTCTGAAAAGGTCAAGTCATCTGACTGCTGACCTGCCTGGGTCAAGTTCTTCTGAAATTAAAGATGTGTTCATATTCTATACCAACTCAGCAGATAACTCAAGCCTTTGGCAGGTTTGAAGTTTGAAGGCTGGGAAATTGGACCTGTCGGTTCCATGTGCTAAACATTTGAAAGAATTACCACTTTTAAGTGTAAAAAAGGACATTTCCTAATCTTCATATGCATGAGGCTCAGAGCTGTAAGCCAGAGTAGGTCCTTCTTGATTCATAAACCAGAGGCTGAAATACTTGAAGCTATCAACAAAGAAAGGTTACTCAACAAGAGAACTCAATGCTAAAAATAGAGCCCTATCAGCAGAGAAATAGATGCAAAGAGACAAGCCTTTATTTGGCTACTTATTTGCCCACATTTCTTTATTATTAAATGGAGGTACACCACCAGCATAGTGATTATAATTTGCCAACAACCTTCTCATGATTTATATTCCTTCAGCCTATATGACTGAACAAACAACTTGAAGAGAAATGTTTGCCACATGTAATGGCATGCAGGCAGCATAGAGCATCTTGTATTATTTCACCATAAAAACCTCTCTTTCCAATGTCTAGCTGTTTGCTGTGGGTTGAAGATTTAAAAGCCAAGAAGGAAAGTACAATACAAGGAGAAGATTCAAGGTCATGCTTACCCTTTAAAATATCTACCTAACCTACGTGTTCAACATAGGGAACAACCAAACCTCCATATTTTCTAATTATTCTTAAGAATTTTTAATATATATTATTTATCAGCCTACTCAGTGCATAGAGCTCTTTCCAGTTTCCCAAGCTACGTCTTATTAGTCTCCCACAAAAAGAACCATGCTGGAGTGCTGTTAATTTCAACAATACTTTTTCTATTAACTCACATCTTTTCCAAACACCAAATGGGGGGGAAAACAGTATAAAATAAATGAGAATTCACTGGATTCTATAGAGGCAAGATTAAGCACATCCATTCATCCAACAGTAATCCCATCTACATCAAATATGTTGTTTCTTTACAGAGTTTTGCCAACTTCCTATACAAATCCCATGAGCACTTCTTATGTTTGCCAATTTTTATTTATGCAATTAAATTGGCTTTTTGTAAGAGCTGGGCTGGAGAAACAACACATTTTTACAAGCCTATTAGTCATACAGTCAAGCTTCATTATATCATAATCATTCATCAGTAGTCAGTAATGGGCATGCCATTTCCTTGTGCAATGAGGATGTTAAAGAAAATGTGTCTTCACAACCGGCCATGAAATGTGTCAAATACAGAATACCCAACATTAATGGTAAAGGCCGTGAGTTCATCTGGTTACCATCATTGCTGAAGAGCACAACAGTTGAATGGACACAAACCTAGCCTTAGCTTAGAAGCCACATCCTTAATTATTAACCCTTTCATGCTTCCACTCTTTCCAAACTCGGCTCCCTTAAGAGGAGGACATTCATTTAGAATTAATTACTGTTATTCAAGATGCTCATGAGAGATCATTTTGACTTCAGTCGTTTTTCTAGTATATATTTGCCACAGTTTATTCTACAGATTTATCCCTACATCAAGTGTATACACATCCCTGAGACTTGTGTATGTCCAGGGACTTGTCCTAGTCCCTGGACTGTGGGAAGTCATGATGTCGTGGAGGAGAGAGCTGGGAGCCTGAAGCTGGCAGATCCCGGGATCCTGCAGGCTCCCTGCAGGGCTCCCGCCCTTCCACAGAGGCACCCATCGAGGTTGCCCAGATGCTCATTCTGCGCCCATCAATGGGAGTAACTGAGCTTAGAGAGGAAAAACAACGGCCTCAACAAAGCACAACGTGTTCAGCTCTGATAGTGCAAGGATGAATTATGGAGACACCGTCGGGGCTGGCTGGAAAGGGGAAAGCGTTCCATCTCAGGATTTTCACGGTAAATTTCAGGAACCAAGGGGGCTCTGAGATATCCACCAGAACCTCTCCTCTCCACGAGGCAGCTTCAGGGAGATCCCTTCCCTGCTCGCTCTCCACAAAAATCGGGGCTTCCCGGATCCCAGCAGTGAGCGCTGTTCTCTTAGGCTGCTGTTTCCCCAACCGCTGCTGAGGCGCAGCTGGAGTGAGCCCCTCTGAGCCCCGCTTCGCGCAGCTGCAGCTGGAGCCCAGAGGAGCCCGGAGCTCGGAGAAAAGCAACGCGCTCCACAGGACCCAACCCTCCCCATGGCCACCAAGAGGGCCCGCAGCTCCTCGGGCACCGGCAGCTGAACCCAGGTAGGAGCGTCCCAACAGCAGAGCCCGACGCCAGAGGGCACCGGGGGAGGGGAGGGGAGAGAAGGCGCCGCGCCTCGCTCCTGGCACTTGGTTCTTCCCTGGAGTCAGGGCCACAGGCGCCCCGGAGCTGGAGCCCGGGAGAATTCCTGAGCTGGCACAGAAAGGCAAGAGAGATCCCCGGCCCTCCCCGCCCCGCGCCCAGGTACCTCGCAGCCGTAGAGCTGACCCAGCTGCTCCACGATCCACTCCTCCAGCACCAGCCTCTTCCGAAGCTCTTTACGGTCATATTTCACTGTCACTTTTCCCTGCTGGTGGCGCCGCTGCTGCTGCTGCTGCTGAACCTGCCCGGTAGCGGCTGTCGTCGCCACGGGCGCCGAGTCCTCCCGGGAGGATCCCGAGCCGCTGCTGGAGCCGGGGCTGCCACCCGCGCCGCCCCGGGGGCTCTGGAAGAAAACCCGCGCGCCGCCTCCGCCGGCCCCGCCGGCCGCCTCGCTGCTGCCCGTCGCCACCGACATGTCCCCGCGCGCCGGAGCCCGAGTGCGGCCCGGAGGAGGGGCGGGCGGAGCGCGCCCGGCGCCGCTACCACCTCCCGCCCGGCAGCCGCATGCGAAGAGCTCCCCAGCACCTGCTCCGCGCCTCCCAGGCTGTTCTGGGAGGGCGGGAGGAGCCGCGGCGGGAGGGAGGAGGGCGGGGAGGAGGACGGGGCGGGCACCGCAGCCTTAAAGACGCCGCGGAGGACCCTCTCGGTCCAGCCCCCGGAGGCGGGATCTGGCGCCGGTGGCGGAGGGCTCGGGGCGTGGGAGTCGCGGCGGGGCGGGGAATGTGTGCGCCTAGACACTGGCGGTCGCCGGTGTGCAGACTCCGGAGGGACCGGCGTGGGGCGGGGTGCCAGGGAGATGCTCCTCTGCGCGGGTGTCCGTGGCCTCTAGTCTCGGAGACCTACTCACGCGTCTCCCACAGCCCCCTAGCGCAGGAAACGCGCAGCCTCTCGGGGCCTCCACCTGGCGCAGCCCCAGGCAGGACCCGCCGCGAAGGGGACGCGGGAAAGGACCGCGCAGCAGGCTCCCCGCCGCGGTTTTCCTCGCCCCACCGTCTCCTCGGGTGGCTGGGTAGTGTCCCCTCCCCTCCCAGCCCCGCCCCGCGGCTCCAAACACACATTCCTATTCATGCCACGATGGATGCCACTTCCTCCCTGGATTGTGAGAAACATCGACGAGGCGATGTTTGTGCAATAAGCGAGTCACGGCGCTTGAGAAATTACTTCCAGACCAGTGTTTCTTTCCTTACTAAGCATCTGCTTAATCATAGGCAGCGCACTCGGATATCTTCATATCCAGAGGGCAGAAAGCCCGCTCCAGCAAGGCGGCTGGGGCAACCAGACAGAAAATATTTATTTCTCTAAGAGGGTCGGCGACAGGGTCCTGGTTTCACATATCTGGTGCTGCGTTCCCTGCACTGCCAGCTCTCTCTCAGTGCCATTCCAAACAACCCCTTCCGCCCAGGAGGGCAACAGCACTGCCTGACTCTGCTATGAAACATCACAGCCGAGTAGTTGGTTACACACCAAGGAGCTGATCAGAAGGGTTAGGGCAATAAGGTGAGGAGGGAAGTTGTAAACAGAAAGCTGCCTGTATGACATTAGGGAGACAGTAGCATAGTCTTGTTGTACATAACAACACATTCCTGTTCAGCAACTGAGAAACCACAGAGACGTCCAAATACAAGGAAGCAGCTCTTATGAACGGTTTTTGATAAAAGAGCCGTAAAGGTTAACGGCAGCTACTCAAAGAAGTTTCTCAGAGACAAAATAGATATAAAGTCAATTTCCTTGGAACGCTTTCCTATGATGAAGATCCTGTGTGGGGTTCTAGACTGACACATATAAAGACAGAAAATAAAAGAAGTAACCAGCCAGTTTCTCCTGAGGCTTCAGGTTCTGCCATCCACCAGTGCCCAGCTCTGCTCTACCCAGGCTTAGGAACGCCTTTGTTCCCTCAGGCTGGGGTTTTCCCGTGAGAGCCTCGATAGGGATTTTCCCAAAGTGTTCCATGCCTGCGGCTCTTCATAGGGACATGTCAAGCCTCACAAAGTGAAAGGGAAGGATCTGTGTTGTTGAAATAGGGTGACTGGTGTGGGCACTGGACTCCTGCCATAATTGCAAAGAGGTCAAGGCTGGACTATCTCTGCCTGCTAGAGGAGGCCAGCTGTCCTTCAGAAGGTAGGTTTTGCACCAAGCCTATCAGGGACAAGGGAGACAGAATTACCTTCATTGACCCTAAAGATCGATGACCAGTCTGTGCACCACCTCTGCCCTTAGGATGGGTCATTGTAAACCCTGAACACACAGTCAAGCGGGTGAATGCCTCAATGAAATGGGACTCTGTCTGCAAGGAGGAAGGGAAGAGAGCATGACATCAAGCCCCAGCGTCTCCTACACAGAATCAGCTTGGGTGTGGCTCCAGATATCTGGCCAAGTCCGCTAGCACCAGCTTTGACCAACTGCACTAACCAGGAGAATGCAAATCAAAACGAAAACAGCTTAAATGTCATTAACAAAGGAGAAACTGCATAAAATCTCTACCTCATTCTGGCCCTGGGACCCGACAATCCTATCGTTTTGAAAATCGTGCCTGCGATCCTACAGTTTGGCAAAGACTGGGGAATTCCAACTTCTTCCTTTGAATCTTTGGAGCATGAAATCAATCAGTCATTCAAGGATAACATCAAAGAATTTACAAAAATTCACTAAGTTCTTTCTGAGAAATTCTGATGTCAATTTTTTTCTCACTGCATAAGATGCTTTCTTCTTTATGCTTAAAATTCTGTTTTCCCTTACAATTTCAAAAACGACAGATACCAAAAGACATAGGTTTTAGGCATCTTAACTTACGGAATAATATCCAGGATAGTCTCTTCCACAGGTATGCTGGCCTTCAGATGTTCAAGTGATTCACCCTGACTGGCAAATAGAGTTGAACCAGGGTCCCACTTGCTCCACCCAGTACATAATTTATATCCAAAGTGAACTCCATATCATCTCCTTTATCCCCTGACACACACACACACACACACACACACACACACACTTCATTCCAGGTTTGAATAATTAAAACTTCATGTCCTCTTTTTGACAGATAAAGAACCTGGTTTTGCAAATTTCAAATATTGAAGCCAAAATATTTAGGAATAAAAAATTTTTCCTAGTTCAGAGACCCTTTACATAGCTGACTATCTAAATTCAGCAAAACCAGTGATACTTCTCATCTACAAGACCAATATATACATTTGTTCAAGGAAAACACTTTCATTACTAGCCTATTTAGACAAGTGTTTTTAGATGCTGGTTAATTTAAGACAATGAATAGTTTTCAGTGAATTGAATGGGCTGGGATGCACTTTCACCTGAAGGCAATTACTCCCTGCTGTGAGAGAGCAACCTAAGGCTGTTTCATTTGTCAGTATCTTCCTTTACTTGCTTCCTGATTTGAACAGTTTTTTGTTTGTTTGTTTGTGTAGGAATTATATAGGTCCTTTATCTCTGAATCTGATCTTTATGCCCAAAGGTTGTTAGACACCATGGTGACTTAATCAGGGGCCCCAGAACTTTTGTCGCCCCCCAGAAAAATAATTAAATACACGTTTATATTCAGATGCAAATTTCCTTACTTCTTAAAGACTAAATGTCACAATAATTATGCAACACCTGATAATCTACCTTGACAGTGTTATAATCACATCCTGGAGGCCCACAAATTACAACATAATCTTATCTTGAGTAACAAATGTCAAATGATAAGGTGCCTAGATCCGAATTCTCTCCAAGATTTGATAAAGCAAAAAGACAAATCGAAAATGATTTCCTGTCTGGTTTTCATTATAAATATTGAAGCAATTTGATCTCTCCTTTGGGATTCTATCAGTTACCCACAGCATTTTGCATTTTCATGCCAATATTTCATTGTTCTTTACGGAGTGATAACAGCGCAGCTGTTGACTGTATATCAATGTAGTTTTTCTTTTGGCTACTGTTTCATCTTTTTTCTCCTTCTAATTCTGGACCTTTGGTTGTATCAGGTTGTGATCAATTTAGGATCATAATTCCAAAATAACTTTGTCATTGCTTGCATTAAAAAACAAACAAAAAAAACAGAGCAACAGCAGTCATTGTTGCCAGCCTAAAATTTTGTCTCAGAAACTAACAGAAGTTCTCACCTCACTGTTCAGACAGGTTGAAAAAAGGGCGAAAAAAAAAATCCATAGCTTTATCTCATCCCCTTTAACAAAGATTAAATATCTCTGCCCATTTCAGCAAGCCTAACCTGTGGGGTATATTGTGTCCTTCTGGAAAACTAGATTCAAATTTGTTTCTAGAGGAGCAAGTTATCCTCCCTTCTAGCCAATGGCGTCTTGTGCTCCCCACTTTTACCAACAAACATTCTGGAGGAGGTGTCCTTTTCCCCACATCTTGAGGTCTTCCCATCTCATCAAGAAGCCCTGCGCCCTCACCGAGGTCACCAGCCAGCTCCGTGTTGCTCAAGTGCAGGTGTGAGTTTCAGTGCTTATCTAACTTGACCTCCTGCCACATTTAACAATCTTGAACCTTTCCTCATTATTCAAACTCTCTCCTGCCTTGGCTCCAGTACCAACACCCTCCTGGTTTTCCTCCTACCCCTTGATCTATTGCATCACAGTGAGTGTTTTTTGTGAGCTCTTTTTCCTACATCCCTGCCCTCTAGGTGGGTGGTTCCCAAGTTCTGCCCAGAGCTCTTTCCTTGCTCATTCACAGCCTCCCCAGTGCTTTTGCCAGAGCTCCAACTTCCTGCACCTTTGACTCTCACCTACCTGCCATACACTCCTCAAATCATGACCTCAAGCAGATCTATGGCAGGAGCTTCAGATCTGCGGCACGCCACATATGGTACCAACACACTGCACAAGCATGTTTGTATTTAAAGTAAATTATTACATATCTATAACAATTCATGAGAAAACAAAACATTTATATATATATGTTTATTTATATGTATATGTATGTATGTATGTATGTATATGTCATGGGTGGCTAGCACAATAAATAGTGCTCAATGTTTTTCAAACATTTTAGGTCATGACTCAAGTAGATATCTACACACATATACTTACCCATTGTATTAGTCTGTTCTCACACTGCTGTAAAGATATTACCTGAGACTGAGTCATTTAGGAAAATTTAAAACCATATCACCCATATTTCATGTGACATACTGTGGAAGGTGCACACCACAATGCCTGGCTAAATTTTTTGTTTTGTAGTTTTCACTTTTTGATTTTAGTAAAGATAGGGTCTCCCTATGCTGGCCAGGCTGGTCTGGAACTCCTGGACTCAAGCAGTTCTCCCACCTCAGCCTGCCAAGTGCTGGGATTACAGGTGTGAGCCACCATGCCCAGCACGGCAGGCATTCTCATTCTACCATTATTAAGTTATTCAGGGTTCTGGTGAAGAACTTTGACCCCAAATGACTGACAGAGAGCATTCATGTGACCTCCTGGAGGTGCCACAGAATAACCAAAGAAACAACATATTCTTGGCATTAAGAGGCAAGAATAATTTTCCTTGGCTGGGTCTCCCTCAGGAATGGCCTCCAGAGTGCTCAGAGGGTGAAGATGAGAAGACAGCAACTGAGAGAGACTCCAGCTTGAGAAAAAAAATGTATTGTGGTGGTCACCAGCACAAACCCAGATCTCAGCTGCCTAGATCAAATTCACCCTCTGCCACTGAGGCACAGAGTGACCTTGGCAAGTTACTGAATCTCTCTGTACCTCCACTTCTCTAGCTGCAATGTGATCAGTGGTACTTGTGTGTGAGGGTGTGTGTGAGGACTGAGTGAGTTACTGGGAATAAAGCACCTAGGACAATGCCTGTTCTTATGTGCTGAGGGACCACAAGCACAGAAAGGAGGACTGGCTCACCATGGTTCCAGCAACATCCCAAAGGAATTATGGCCAAGGGCATACCTTGACTTCAGGGATGGGAAGGGAACAGTGGAAACCATCTCCATGGGGGTCTTGCTCCAACTCTCCATGCAGCATATTCAATTATTGTTCCCATTAACAAGCCCCAGTTAATGGGGGCTAAACACCTATGACCAACCGCTTACTCAGGGGGCACTGACACCTGGATGACTGCAATCACCTCAAACTTAAAGCAACTCAAATGTAAATCACCATTGCTATGATCTGAATGTGTCTCCCCAAATTCATCTGTTGAAACTTAATCACCAATGTGGTCAGATTAAGTGAGGGGCCTTTAGGTGGTGACTAAGCCATTACGACATAGTCCTCATAAGTGGATTAGTGCCCCTATCAAAGAGGTGCAAAGGAGCTGCCTCTCCGTTTTTGCCCTTCCATCCTTTCTGCCTCATGAGGACACAGCAAGAAGGCCCTCACCAGACACAAAATGCTGGCACATTGACCTTGGACTTCCCAGCCTCCAGAACCATGAGGAAATAAATGTGTGTTCTTTATAAATCACCCAGTCTGTGGTATTTGCTTATAGCAGCACAAATGGACTGACACCCATCTTCCCAGGCTGAACATGCTCCTCACCTCCCTGACAAAGCTCTCTCTTGACATCCCTAGTTTTAGGGAGGTTTCCCCTCATGCTTCTTATTGGCCACCACCCCTGGCTCTATCACATCACCCATGGAACCTGTGTGTGATCTGGTCTCTGCTCAAATGTTACCTCCAGACCTTCTCTCTGCACCCTCTATGCTCCTGCCCCGTTTATTTCTCTTTCTCATTCTTATGACAGCTTGGAAACTATATATGTATTTGTTCATTGTCTTACTCTCTCCCCAGAAGGCAAATTTCATGAGGACAGGGATGTCAGTGTTCACCTCAGTCTCTCCACTTCCTAAAACAGTGTGAGACAAATAGTAGTACACAGCATCTCACTGTGGACAGAAGGAGGCTGCCATCTGTCCCTCCCATTAAATTGCAAACTCCTGAAGACCAGAATGCAGCTAATTTGATTATAATTTTAGAGAGAAGAATGGTGTTTAGCACAAAGCAGGTGCTCCGAAATTAGTGAATGAGCAAGACCATCTTCCCTTCTGACTGCACACACTTCTCTTGAGTCTACAGTGCAAATATGCAAAGATATAGATCTCTTTCCTCTCTCTCCAATATAGGTCCGATCTTGGGTGGTGGTGATTTTAAATCATAGGAAGTCACAGTTTTTCTCTCTACCAAAATGCTCCGGGGTTTGACTATGTTTCCTTAGTAAACAAAAAGACAACTGTCACCAGTTGCTCCAGGGCCCTACATGTGAGCAGAATCTCAGCCAGATGCAGTGTCTCACACCTATAATCCTAGCACTTTGGGAGGCCAGTGTGGGAGGATCACTTGAGCTCAGGAGTTCAAGTACACACTGGATAACATAGAAAGACCTCACTTCTACTAAAACAATTTTATTTATTATCTGGGCAGGGTGGTTCCCAGGAAAATGAGGCTTCAGTAAGCTGCGATTGTGGCACTGCACTGTACTGCAGCCTGGGTGACAGAGTGGAGTGAGATAGACTCTATCTCAAAAAAAATAGAGAGAGAGAGAGAGAGAGAGATTGAGAGAATCTCTAATCACGTTTTCCTCCAGTATTTAGTTTCAGCTTTGCAATACCTTGTGGGTTAGAGCCATTCATGAGGCAGCGGCTGAGGAGTCAGGTATAAAATGAAATTGTAATTCCAGCTCTACTCTCACCTGGTGTGAGCAGTCATTTCAGATCCGAAGGTAGGGATGGTTCTGAAGGCTCCCACCTAAGGCCATCTGTAGTGAAGGACCAGTTTTGTTGTTTCACAGTTCATTATGAAGCAGGGCATGATCCTAGAGTACAACATTAATGTGTGACTTGTGCCTCCTGCAACCTGCCATGTGAGTCTACAACACTCAGGCTGGTCTGAGCCTTGTTCTGAGACCAGTCTATACCATTGGTCTCATGACAATGTCACATTTCTCTAAAACATTCTGAATATCTACTCTCCATTTATGAACCTACTTCATCATGGACCAATTTTAAACCATTCACCAACTAGCAGCAGTTCAGGACACACTCTCTGGAAAGCACTGTGCTAAAATTCTCATTGTGTAATTTACAACTGGCTTATAAACTTTAATAACTATAATAATAGCAATAATAATTGGGCATTGCCCTCCAGCTTGAGAAAATGAGACACTGGTTTTGATTTCCTCCTCCAGAAATCTTTTATTAAAATAGAGCTGATCCCAGTGACCCAGAAAGATGTGAACCTTCTGACTAAGGCTGTGTGGTTTTCCTGCTGTTTGCAGCCATGTGGTCTGGAGGATTCCTCAAGAATCCTTTGAAATCGACATCCTTGTTCTACTGGGTCTCTTAGGGCTGCTGGGGTGGTGGCACTGTATTAAAGTGCTACAGTGGACTCTGTCCCAGGGAACAGGGTGCTGGGTATCCATGAAGGGCCTGATATTGCCAGTGTCAATTATCCAGAGATCCAAGAGGCCTTCTGGAAGCTGGAATTCCTTAGGCACCACCAAGGGGAGGGGGGAGAAGCGATTTTACTGTGCAGGCTCGTGACTAGACTCTCAGGAGATGTCTAGCCCCAACCATGCCTGTGCAGTCTCCACAAGGAAGTCAGCCCACACCCAGGGCAGGAAGGTCCAGAGCTGGGCCTATCTGTGAGCAGATGACCCAGGCTGATAACAGTGTGGGTCTAATAATACCAAAAGCTGCCCATCACTGACACCTCTTATGTGTCAGGCAGTTTATTATAAATGCTAGCTCATTAAATTTTCCCACAATCCTGTAAGATAATCTACCTGTAGGTTGGTTTTTATATTCATTTGCAGGATAAGGAAATCAAGCTACTAGAAGGTATGTGGTCCCCTAACACTACCCTGAAATTTTATGAGTAGTGAGCTAGGACCTTTTTCATCTGCTGGCCTAGTTGTTTGTAAATCTAACTTATGTGTTTGAGCCCCCTCTCAGTCCTGGGATAGGGTCTTTAGGGCAGGGCTGTGTGTTGATGGCAGGGTTAAATGGGCACATAGCAACCCCTCACCCCACCTTCCATGCTAGCTTGGCTTGGTGGAGCCTGGGAACATTGTAGGAGAGCCTCAGGGTACAGACAGCCTCACAGGGAACATTCTCTCTCCCCTCACAAAGATTGCTATTTCAGTTCAATTTTGGATGCGCCAAATATTGTTCTAATTAATGAAGGCATTTTATCCTTTCCTTTTCTCAGCTCTAAGAACTAAAACCCTCTACAATTAATTGGTAATAATAAATGGCATGTGGCAGATGTTCAGTACCATGTCCCTTGTCACATGGGATGTAATCTGATGCTGGGCCCACACCAGACCCATTAAGTCAAAGTCTCTGGGGGTCTGGTCTGGGCACTGATGTTATTTAAAAGTTCCTAGAGGCTGGGCATGGTGGCTCACACCTGTAATCTCAGTACTTTGGGAGGCCAAGGCAGGTGGATCACCTAGGGTCACGAGACCAGCCTAGCCCACATAGTGCAGCCCCAATCTCTAATGAAAATACAAAAATTAGCAGGGAGTTGGGGTAGGCACCTGAAATCCAAGCTACTCAGGAGGCTGAGATAGGAGAATCACTTGAACTCAGGAGCCAGAGGTTGCAATGAGCCAAGATCGCACCACTGCACTCCAGCCTGGGCAACAGAACAAGACTCCATCTCAAAAATAAATAAATAAATACATGTTCCTAGGTAATCCCACTGTGTAGATAGAGTTGAGGACAACTGTTCCAGGCCATTTGGGAACAGTCTTAAGGGTAACACTTAAGTGCACTTCGCAAGCTCTGCCCTCTCTTCCCAGACCTCTCTCACGCATTCCCACACCCAGGTGCTGTCTCCTCTGGGCTCTGTCCACAGAAATCTCAGGCCCAGCAGCTGCTGCTCCCCCAGTCAGTGCTTCCTCAGTCCCACAGAAACGCATTCTTCTGCCACCATGCAGATTTCATTCACCATTTGAGATGGGTAAAGCAATTTGCCAACTGTTTTAAAATATTGAGTGGGCAATGACCGGCAAAAAAAAAAATCTTCATTATAGAACAATAAAGGAATCAGATCTCAGTATATAATCGTGGAAATGAGTAAATCTCTCATGCCACCAAGAAAGCTGGTTACTTAATTTTTAAAAACACAGCTTAAGAATACTGTATTAGGCTGTTTTGCATTGCTATAAAGGTATACCTGAGGCTGAGTAATTTATATATAAAAGAGATTAATTAGCTCACGATTCTGCAGACAGTATAAGTGGTGTGGTGCTGGCATCTGCCTCTGGTGAGGGCCTCAGGAAGCTAACACTCATGGCAGAAGGTGAAGGGGGAGCAGGCATCTCACATGGCAAGAGCCAGAGGGAGAGAGGCAAAGGAGGTACCACACACTTTTAAAAACCAGGCCTGGAGACAATTCACTCACTGTTGCTAGGACAGCACCAAGCCATTCATAAAGGAGTCGCCCCCCATGACCCAAACACCTCCCAGCAGGCCCCACCTCCAACACTGGGGATTATACTTCAACACGAGATTTGAAGTGGACAGATATGCAAACTATATCAAGTATGATGTGCCAAAAACTTGTGTAGATAATTATGTAGATCTTAGAAATTACACTATGTTGAAAATGTAGAGAATGGAGGCGAGGCTCAGTGGCTCACACTTGTAATCCCAGGACTTCAGGAGGCCGAGGCGGGCAGATCACAAGTTCAGGAGATGGAGACCATCCTGACTAACACAGTGAAACCCCATCTCTACTAAAAATACAAAAAAATTAGCCAGGCGTGGCATGCCTGTAGTCTCAGCTACTCAGGAGGCTGGGGCAAGAAAATTGCTTGAACCTGGGAGGCGGAGGTTGCAGTGAGCCAAGATCTCGCCACTGCACTCCAGCCTGGGAGAGAGAGCAAGCCTCCATCTGAATAAAACAAAACAAAAGAAAACAAAACAGCAGCCTGGGTAACATGGCAAAACTCATTTCTACAAAAAATACAAAAATTAGCCGGGCATGGTAGCATATGCCTGTAGCCTCATCTACTCTGGAGGCTGAAGTGGAAGGATCACTTAAACCTGGGGAAATAGAGGCTGCAGTGAGCCAGGATTGCACCATTGCACTCCAGCCTGGGTGATGGAGTGATAGCCTGTCTCAATTAAAACAAAAAAACATTTTTTTAAGTAAGGAAGGCATTTCTTTTTAACTTTTATAATTAAAAAAGAAGAAAAATCTATTGACATATGTTGCATACATACTGTTGAGAAAACACAGACCACATTATAACATTGTAAGTCATGGCACAGTAATAACGTTATAGCCTAGAAAACAAACCAACCACTAAGCGTATCCTGGTGTATCTCATGTAGACGCAAAGCAACATGCCATTGATTCAAGTCCTAGGTGTCATTAACCTCCTCTGCCCCGACTGCCCAACCCACAGGAAAAGATTATTATAAAATATTTCACAGATGCCCTTTGGCTGTCTGAGCCCTGGTGAACTTAGAAAGAGAATTTATAGTTGAAAACCCAGAAATGCGACAGCACATAATGAATGAGGATAAGCTTCAAGGTACCTCCCAAGCTGTCACTGCAGTGATGGTAGAAATGCAATTGTCATCACAGACATCTCTTCAGAAAATAAAAACGCTAGTAAGTTTCTGATTCTATTTAACCAGAGAATATGGAGCCTTTCTGAAAAAACAGAGTAAGAGTTTAATTTACCTATTATGCTACTTCTTCTGTTTTGTCTTTTAAAATCAGACAGGCAGTGCAAAGAAAAAGGTGGACCCCACACCTGGGGAGGATAAGCCGCACCATCTGCAGCTGCCAATGCTGGAATGCAGTTGAGGGTTGGTTTCTGGCCTGAGCCGAGCTGCCAGGGGGTGAACTGTGTCCTTCCTAATTTCCAGGCCACCCACCTACCCAGGTGTGGACTCCAGGTGTCCCGCCCCTCCACCACTGCCATTTGCCGGCAGTTTCCCAAGAGGCCCTCAGTGCCGCATTTCCTCCCCTGTCCTCTCCACCCCTTGCCAGCCCTCTTCCTGCTCCTCCAGGACCAAGGCGGCACCTAGCAATGGGCTAACCCAGTGGCATGATGATGACAAAAGGCAAAGGCCTGAGCTGGGTTGGGCAGTCCCCCAGCCCCCAATCTATGACTTCCTGGAACCTCAGAATGTGGCTTCATGTGGAAAGATTATTGCAGATGTAATCAGTTAGGCTAGGGTCCCAGGGAGTAGGGGGGCCTCAGCCCAAATGACTGGTGTCCTTATCAGAAGAGAAGGGACAAAAGCATAGATGCACATGGAGGAAGGCAATGTGACGAGGCATGGAGAGTGTCACAGGATGACAGAGGTGAGATGGGGGTGACACGTCTGCAAGCCAGTGAATACCAAGGCTGCTGGAAAGTCATGGAAGCTGGAGAGAAAAGAAGGACCTGCCCAGGGTCCTCAGAGGCAGCACAGCCCTGCAGACGCCTTGACTTTGGACTTCTGGCTTCCCAAACCAAGAGAGGATAAATCTTTGTTGTTTGAAGCCACACAGTTTATAGTGCTTTGTGGGTCCAGCCCCGGGAGCAGAGCCTTGATGGGGCCATGTGGACCTGGCTACTCATTGTGGCCACCTACAGTTTGGCGAGGAAAATAAGTTTCATCCCAAATGACAACTCAACATGGTTTCGCAGGGGCCACTTAGCTCTCTGTGTGGAGAGGGGCTCTGGGGCCATGTCCAGGGTGAGGAAGAAAGCAGGCTTTGGGCATTACTGCTGTCTAACATCAGCGCAGAGCAGAGAGCTACAGCCTCATGGCCTGCATTGCCAGCCCCGCTGGGGGCGCCCCCCAAGGCCCACAGCCTCACACCCACATTCTAGGGGTGGCTCCCACAATCACCCACTCTTCTACCATGTTGAAATGTTTTCTGTTTTTCATTTTATAAAATAAAGTGAAAATGAATACCAAATAGCACACTTAAAATTAGGAGTAAGCATTTTCAAATGCCAGTCATCTAAAAGTCTGATTTTAATTTAATGTTTTTTATTTAATGTTTCACCATGTGAAACACCCTCTAGTCTGGTCTCAAACTCTTGGGTTCAAGTGATCCATCTGCTTCAGCCTCCCCAAGTGACGGTGATTACATTTATGAGCCACTGCACCCAGCCTTTTTTCTTTTGAGTGGAATTATTTATCTTTCCACGAATATACTGAAGGTCAGCTGGTTTCTTATTAATGGATCCTAGACCCAGTATGGAGGTGTAGGTGAAAGAATGTTAGAGAAGCGTCCTGAAGGAAAAGACTGACTTATAACAGTTTAAAGACTAAATATAAAGTCAACGTGGTTTCAGAAAATGTGTGGGCTGGAAAGATGATTTGTTTGTTTGTTTGTTTTTGAGACAGAGTCTTGCCGTGTTTCCCAGGCTGGAGTGCCGTGGTGTGATCTCAGCTCACTCTAACCTCCACCTCTCAGGTTCAAGCAATTCTTCTGCCTCAGCTTCCCGAGTAACTGGAATTACAGGCATGTGCCACCACGCCTGGCTAATTTTTGTATTTTTAATAGAGACAGGATTTCACCATGTTGACCAGGCTGGTCTTGAACTCCTGACCTCAAGTGATCCACCCACCTCAGCCTCCCAAAGTGCTGTGATTACAGGCATGAGCCACCACACCCAGCCTTGAAAAGATGGTTTTTAAACAACAGGGTTTAGATGATAAAATCTCAGAAGGAAACAGAGATGGGGTTTGGCTTATGACATTAGCTCAGTGTCCCCTGTAGCTGGCATGGTATTTGGTAAGCAGAAGTTTTAGCAAATAAATACATGACTCCATATGCTAATTTGTTTAAAAAGCTTAAAGATAATTGAACACCAAATGCTATTTGGACATAGAAATAGCCTCTTGATAAGATGTAACTGCTCAATGTTGTTTTTCCACTCCGTTTGTTAAGAAGAAGACATTGAGAATCACTTGAGCATTCTGAAAGTCGATATCCAAGGAAGGCATGAATCCTTCTGCACAGGACAGTAGCAATGATTTGACAGCCCTTCCCTAACACCAGCCTCCGTCACACCTGCTCTATTGACATTCACTACTGTTCAGGCCTCAGGACAGCTCAACACTTTGCAGTCGAGGCCATAAAGGCACTGAGAAGTTGGGTAACTCTCCCAGACCACACAGCTGGTGAGGGCAGAGCCAGCCGGGGCAGCCCCTGTGCCAGGCAGCCTCTTCTCAGAAGCCGCTCCTCCAGTCAGCATCTATGAAGAGCCCACTGTGTGCAAGTCCCCCATCTGCCATCACACTGAGACAAAGAAGCACCAGGGAGGCTCCTCAGAGAAGGCTTTTCCTGGTCATGGCCCCTCACATTCCTCCAAACCTGGTCCCTCCACAGCCTCCTCCCTCAATCCGATCTTCACACTCAGCAAGCTCTCACTCACCCAGTCTCTCCCCAAGTCTGGCAGGTACAGGGAATCATCAAACTCACAACACAGAGGCAGGTGTAGTGGCTTACACCTGTAATCCCAGGTACCTGGGAGGCTAAAGTGGGAAGATTGCTTAAGCACACGAGCTCAAAATTTCAGCGAGTTATAATTGCCACAGCCCTCCAGCCTGGGTGACAGAGTGAGACTCTGTCTCTAAAAGAAAAAAAAGTTGCACCACAAACAAGATGTGAGTTGTGGTGTAGTTGGGAACAACCTAGAGTTCTGGCTGCTCTTCTGCAGGAGGAAAGGGAGGAGTGTTTGCAAACAAATTAATTTAGCTTATTATAAAAGCTGAGCTGCTTGTTTACTTCGATAGCTATCTTATCAGATGTCAACATTCCCCTGGACCTGGCTAGCATGGTTGAGATTGAAAGAAACTGTTAACTACACAAGCAAGAGGACAACAGTGATGGTTGTTTGCAGGACCAAGACTGATGACTTCCCAATATGGTCTGGCTATGTCCCAACCCAAATCTCATCTTGAATTGTAATCCCCATAATCCCTGTGTGTTGAGGAAAGGACCCAGTGGGAGGATCATGGAGGTAATTTCCTCGTGCTGTTCTTGTGCTAGTGAGTTCTCAGGAGATCTGATGTTTTTTAAGGCAGTTTTCCTGCTCTTGCATGCTCTCTCTCACCTGCCACCATGTAGGACGTACCTGCTTCCCCTTCCACCGTTCGGGAAGTCATCAGTCTTGGTCCTGCAAACAGCCGTCACTGCTGTCCTCTTGCTTGTGTGGTTAACAGTTCCTTTCAATCCCAACCATGCTAGCCAGGTCCAGGGGAATTTTGACATCCAATAAGATAACTATCTAAGTAAACAAGCAGCTCAGCTTTTAAAATACATTAAATTCATTCGTTTGCAAACACTCCCTTTCATCCTGCAGAAGAGCAGCAAGAACTCTAGGTTGTAAGTGTCCAGAGGCCTCCCCAGCCATACAGAACTGTGAGTCAATTAAACCTCTTTTCTTTATAAATTCCCCAGTCTCGGGTATTTCTTTTCTTTTCATTTTTTTCTTTACTGTTTTTCTGTTTTTTGTTTGTTTGTTTGTTTTTGAGATGGAATTTCATTCTGCCACCCAGCTGCCAACCAGGAGTGCAGTGGCGCAATCTCGGCTCACTGCAGCCTCCGCCTCCTGGGTTCAAGCAATTTTCCTGCCTCAGCCTCCTAAGTAGCTGGGACTACAGGTGCCCACCACCACACCTAGCTAATTTTTTGTGTTTTTAATAGATACAGAGTTTCACCATGTTGGTCAGGCTGGTCTCAAATCCCTGACCTCAGGTGATCCACCCACCTTAGCCTCCCAAAGTGCTGGGATTACAGATGGAAGGCACCACGCCCAGCCAAGGGCACTTTTTTACAGCAGAGTGAAAAAGGCCTAATACAATTCCTTGAGCCAAAACTCCTAGAGATTACAGTATATTTTCTGTGTGTACATAAGAAAGTACAGTGGGATTTAAGGAATTTGCTAATAGGACTATTTACCTGATGTGGTCAAGATAATATGTGGATCCTATTTTTCATGGACTCTTAAAACTGCCCCAGGACACCTCCCTGGCTGTAGCTAGGTAGCTGACCCTTTATTTGCATTCAGTGATATCTGAAAGCTATTCAGAAAAACTTGGCTCAACATTTATTTCTGAATAAACATTTGAAAATCATTCATTTTTCTGGCAAATCAGTAGCAGCATCAGCAGATCATGCCCCAGTTTTACGGGTCACTTACCTCCATCTGGCCTGGAAGTCAGGCCAGGTTCTGCTTGTACACCTGCTTCTGTGTCCATAACACAGTGTGCATTTGTTAGAAAAAGCTAACTGCCATGGCAGAGACCCAAAATCTCTAATGGCTCCACCACCATAGACGTCTATTCTGTGCTCACATATTAGTTCTAAACAGATGCACAGCCCTCCTCCAGGTAGTCACTTGCAACGAAGCCCAGGCTCAGGAAAGCTCTGCTCTCATCACCTTTTCAAGTGGAAAATGTTCTTGTAACTCTTCAAGTTGAAAGTCAAGTGACTCGCAAGGTAGCCTTGGGTGTTGAAATCAAGCCTTCACTAAATGGAAAGCCCCGGAAACAGCATGGGTGGGTTTTCCTAGGCCAGGTCAGGAAATGGTATCTACCCCTTCTGCATGCATTTTATTGGGTAGGAAGGACTCAGGGCCATGGGCCACTCCTAATGGCAAGGGGTCTGGGAAACAGCTCAGCCATGGGGAAACATGGATTTTGATGATCCCTTAGCAGTCTCTGCTCCATAATGAGATATGAGATGATGGATGAACCCTGAACCTTATTCCCCACTTTCAATAAAAAGATACTATTCTGGACAATATAGACCATAGGAAGCCTTATAGTTCATATTTTAAAATTCTGTTTTCAGGGAGATTCTGGACAAATAAAAAACTCTCAGACAAAAATTGTGGGTATTCCAGTAATCCATGTAAGGCCCTGGAGTCAGATAACCTGGATTTGAATCTGGACTCTGTCTTCTTTGTAGCTGGTTGATCTGGGCAAGATATTAATTTCTCTTGGCCTCAGTCTCTTTAGATATAAATGGGTATAGGAATAGTATCTGTCTCACAGAGGTGGCCTGAGGGTTAAATGAGAAGATGCACATGGACTGTATATGCCAGTGATGAGCATGGGACTTGGCACAGAGCAAGCCCTGAGAATAGGAATCAAACCACATTTCACTGAGACTCCAAATGGCAATAGATACCACCTTCCGAAGTAAGGCATGAAGCCACCATGTAAGACTTGCAAAATGAAAGGTGGTGGGGAGGAATCAGGCAACTCTCAAACCCTCTTTCCCATTAAGGGTATGAGTTGGGAGGAACTGGGAGAAGAGGGTTGCTGCTGGGCATCCCGCTGTCCCACCCCCAGGGGAGGTGAGTTGGAGGTGCCTGACTTTAAGGCCGTGAGGGGACCTTAAACAATAGCACTTGGGGGCACAGAGAGCTCGTGTCTGACCCAGGCCTGAAAACCTTGACAAACCTGGCAGGCTGGCGGCTGTGCCATCAGAGGCAGAGGAGGCACTGCATGGGGACAGCCACCTCCCAGTACTTCCCAGGAGCCAAGTGTGGAGCCCCAGTGAGAACCAGATGGGGCCGGGAGATGGCAAAGCAAAAGAACGTCTCATGGATCCCAATCGAAGGGGACCCAGGGTGGGTTCACACAAAGCAGCTAAAGGCCTTCCTGGTGACAGAGGGTATGGAGCAGATGCCAGCCAGATGTGATCAAGATTCTCCACCTATATTAGAGAGCAGGAACGGAGATCCCAGTGACAGGAGCTTGGCACTGGGCTGGGCAAGGAGACTTCTACCAACTCACAAAAGGGCACAGGGAACAAACTCATCTTTCCATCCTGCCAAGCCCAGAAAGGTGCTGCCGATCTTTCTGTTCAATTCAGATTCTTCCAACAAACATTCTCTGAGCACCTCCCACACCAAGCATCCTCTAGGGACCTAGGACACATCAGTGAACAAAACAGAGGCCTCGCCTCGGCAGAGCTTCTGTATCAGTGGGAGAAGACAGACAGTAAAGAATGAGCATAGCAAATGAACAGGAGCAGGCTGTAAGGCATGTGAGAAGGCAATGTTCTAAGGAGAAAGGCAGCCATGAGCACAAGCGGGTGGAGCTGCCGTTTTAATCATGGAAAGTCAACTTTCTGGTTTCTCTTACTTGCTCTTCCTGCCCTGAACTCCAAACACCAGAAGTAGCTAACTGGGAGGAGCGCTAGAGCCCAGCGTGGAGACAGAGGGCGATGCCCACCCCACACCCCTGCCAGTCCCACCACCATCACAGCTGGCAGTTCCCAGCCGAGGCAGGTCGGAGCTGCAGGAAGGGAGGAAGTTTAGGAGGAGTCAAGCTTCAATATTACACTGACCTGAGCATATTAAGTACTGCATTGAATCTGGTCAGCTAAAAGTAACCAGAAAATGACCAGGAAAGCTTCTAGTGCTTTCTCCTTGAGCAGGGATGGGGGTAAGGCCACAGAGGAATTTAAGGGCCACAAGAGACATAAATGATGCTGCTGTTTATATATCAGGCCAGGATTCCCAAATGTTGAAATGGCCACACATTCATTAATGATAGCTGATTTTTAATGGACTATCATAGAACACTATGGAATCACTTCTTAGTACTGTATACCACAGTATCTGTTAAAAACAATGAAGTTGGCTGGGCGCGGCGGCTCAAGCCTGTAATCCCAGCACTTTGGGAGGCCAAGGCGGGTGGATCATGAGGTCAAGAGATCAAGACCATCCTGGTCAACATGGTGAAACCCCGTCTCTACTAAAAATACAAAAAAATTAGCTGGGCGTAATCCCAACTACTCAGGAGGCTGAGGCAGGAGAATTGCCTGAACCCAGGAGGTGGAGGTTGTGGTGAGCCGAGGTCGCATCATTGAACTCCAGCCTGGGTAACAAGAGCAAAACTCTGTCTCAAAAAAAAAATGAAGTTTACCTGTGAAGCAAAAACCTCAGAAGCTTAAAATGAGGTCCAGTTAACCAAAAATGTAGGGTGTTTTGTTTTATAAAATTGAAATATTGACATCCAGAAAGAACTTGATTTATTTAAGAAGGAAAAAATATGAGAAATACCTGCATATTCATTGTCTCGGGCTCTATAGCAAAGTACCACTCACTGGGTGGCTTAAACAATAGCAGTTTATTTTCACTCAGTTCTAGAAGCCGGAAGTCCAAAATCAAGGTGCCCACAGAGCCACCCTCCCTCTGGCAACTGCAGGGCAGAATCCCTGCCTCTGCTGGCGTCTGGTGCGTGTCTATCCTGGACATTCCTTGGCTTGCGGCTGCAGCACTTCCATCTCGGCTGAGTTGTCCCATGGTTGTCTCCCCACAAGTGCTGTGTATCCTCTCTTCTTCCTATGAGGACGCCTGCCATATTGGACGAAGGCCCCACCGAAGTCTAGTGTGACCTCATCTTCACTCATTACATCAGCAATGATGCTGTGTAAATAAGGCCACATTCTGATGTACTGGGGAATAGGATGTCAACATATTTTTTGGTGGGGCTTCATTCAATCTGTAAAAACGTATTAAGCCACTTTTTAAAGAAAACGTACTTCTTTTTAGGACACTGTAAGAAAAGAAAATTTTAGTCCCATGTCACTGATGAACACAGATGCTTAAATTCTAAAAAAAAAAAAAAACAAAAAACAATTAAGTGTGGTGAGCTGTTATTGCATTGCTGTAAAGAAATATCTGGCTGGGGAATTTATAATGAAAAGAGGTTTAATTGGCTCACGGTCCTGCAGGCTGTACACACATGGCACTGGCATCTGCCTAACTTTGGAGGAGACTCAGGGGACTTTTACTCAAGGCAGAAGGAGAAGCAGGAGCTGGCACATCACATGGCAGGAACAGGAGCAAGAGAGAAATGGGGCTGGGCGTGGTGACTCACACCTGTAATCCCAGCACTTTGGGAGGCCAAGGCTGGCAGATCACCTGGGGTCTAGAGTTCGAGACCAGCCTGGCCAACATGATGAAACCCCATCTCTACTAAAAATATAAAAATTAGCCATGCATGGTGGTGGTGCACACCTGTAATCCCAGCTGCTCGGAAGGCCGAGGGGGGAGAATCGCTTGAACCCAGGAGGCAGAGGTTGCAGTAAACTGAGATCAAGACATTGCACTCCAGCCTGGGTGACAAGAGTGAAACTTCATCTCAAAAAAAAAGCAAGGAGGGAGAGAGAAATGGGTGGCAGGGGAAGGTGTCACATGCTCTTGCACAATCAGATCTCATGAGAACTCACTCATTGTCATGAAGACAGCACCAAGAAGATGGTGCGAAACTAATCATGAGAAATCCACCCCACAATCCAGTCACCTCCAGGCCCCGCCCCCAACACTGTGGATTACATTGCAACATAAGATTCGGGTGGGACACACATCCAAACCATATCACAGACCAAATTCAACAGCATACTAAACAGCATGATCAGGTGGGATTTATCCCAGGCACACAAGGATGTTTCAACAAATGCATATCTATAAATGTCATCATCACATTAACAGAACGAAGGACAAAATCTATATGATCATCTTAACAGATATAGAAAACGCATTTGACAAAATTCAACATCCTTTCCTGATAAAAACTCTCAACAAATTAGGTATAGAAGAAATGTGCCTCCACACAATAAAGTCCATATATGAGAAGCCCACAACTAGCCGTGAAAAGTTAACAGCTTTTCTTCTATGATCAGGAACAAGACGAGAATGCTCATATGGTTTGGCTCTGTGTCCCTGCCAAAAATCTCATCTCGAATTACAATCCCATGTGTAGAGGAAGAACCTGGTAGGAGGTGATTGGATCATGGGGGCAGATTTCCCCTTTTCTCATAGTGAGTGGGTTCTCATGAGAGCTGATGGTTTAAGAGCATGGCACTTGCCCCTTCTCTCTCTCTCTCTCTCCTGCTGCCATGTAAGGTGTGCCCTGCTTCCCCTTTGCCTTCCAGTATGATTGTAAGTTTCCAGAGACCTCTCCAGTCCTGTAGAACTGTGATTCAATTAAAGTTCTTTTCTTTATAAATTACCCAGCCTCAGTGTGTAATTTATAGCAGTGTGAAAGATAAACACTTATCTTTATAGCAGTGTGAAAACAGACTGATACAGATGCCCACTCTCTCCACTTCTATTCAACACAGTACTGGAAAGTCTGAGCCTAAAGGCAAGAGAAAGTAACGAAAGGCATTAAAATTGGAAAGGAAGAAGTTAAATTGTCTTTGTGTATAGATGACACAATCTTATATAAAGAAAACTCTAAAGGCTCCATAAAAAACTGTTAGAAATAGGCCAGGTGGGGTGGCTCAAGCCTGTAATCCCAGCACTTTGGGAGGCCGAGGCGGGTAGATCATGAGGTCAAGAGATCAAGACAATCCTGGCCAACATGGTGAAACCCCGTCTCTACTAAAAATACAAAAATTAGCTGGGCATGGTGGTATGCGCCTGTAGTCCCAGCTACTCAGGAGGCTGAGGCAGGAGAATTGCTTGAACCCTGGGAGGCAGAGGTTGCAGTGAGCCGAGATTGTGCCACTGCACTCCAGCCTGGTGCCTGGTGACAAAAAAAAAAAAAAAAAAAACTGTTAGAAATAATAAACAAGGCCAGGCACAGTGACTCACACCTGTAATCCCAGCAGTTTGGGAGGCCAAGGTGGGTGGACCACTTGAGGTCAGGAGTTTGAGACCAGCCTGGGCAACATGGAGAAACACCATCTCTACCAAAAGTTCAAATAATTAGCTAGGCATGGTGGCATGAGCCTGTGGTCCCAGCTACTCAGGGAACTGAGGTGGCAGGATCACTTCAGCCTGGGAGGAAGAGGTTGCAGTGAGTCAAGTTCATGCCACTGAACTCCAGCCTGGGTGACAAAGACCCCCCATCTCAAAAAAAAGGAAAGAAAGAATAAACAAGTTAGTGAAGTTGCAGAAATCAACACATGATACAGAATCAACATATGAAAATAAGTGACATTTGTATACACCATGAACTGTTCCAAAAAGAAATCAACAGAATAATTCCATTTATAAAAGCATCAGAAATTATTTAGAAATAAATTTATCCAAGGAGGTGAAAGGTCTGTTCACTAAATACTATAAAATATTGATGAAAGAAATTGAAGACCAGTCATGGTGGCTCATATCTGTAATTCCAGCACATTGGGAGGACAAGGCAGGAGGATTGCTTGAGTCTAGGAGTTCAAGACCAGCCTGAGAAACATAGTGAAATCCTGTCTCTACAAAAATAAAGATAACAAATTAGCCAGGTGTGGTGCTGTGCACCTGAGATTTAAGCTACTCAGGAGGCTGAGGCAGGAGGATTGCTTGAGCCCAGGAGTTAAAAGTTACAGTGAGCTATGATCATGTCACTGCACTCCAGCCTAGGCAACATAGTGAGACCTTATCTCAAAAGGAAGGTAGGAGTGAAGGAAGGGAGGGAGGGAGGGAGGGAGGGAGGGAGGGAGGGAGGGAGGGAGGGAGGGAAAGGAAAAAAGGAAAGGGAAAATTGAAGAAGACACAAATAAATGGGAAGATATTCTGTGCTAATGGATTAGAAGAATTTATATTGTTAAAATGTCTATACCACACAAAGCAATCTACAGATTCAATGCAATCCCCATGAAAATTCCAATGACATTTTTCACAGAAATAGAAAAAATAATCCTAAAATTTATATGGAACCACAAAAGACCCTGAAAACCCAAAGCAATCTTTATCAAAAAGAACCATGCTGAAGGCATTACATTACCTGATCTCAAAATCTACTACAAAGCTATAGTAATCAAAAGAGCATGGTACTGGCATGAAGAAGACATATAGACTAATGAAACAAGAAGCTCAGAAATAAATCCATGCATTTATGGTCAGCTGATTTTCAATAAGGGTCCCAAGAATATACAACAGTGAAAGGACAGTTTATTCAATGAATGATGTGGGAAAACTAGATGTCCACATGCAGAAGAATAAAATTAAACCCTTATTTCACACCATACATAAAAAGAAACTCAAAATAAATTAAAGACTGAAAGATAAGACCAGAAACTCTAAAACTACTAGAAGAAAACATAAGGGGAAAGCTCCATGACATTGGCTGGGTAATAATATTTTGGCTATGACCCCAAAAGCACGGGCAACAAAAGCAACGACAGACAAATGGGCTGCGGCAAACGAAAAAGCTTCTGCACAGCAAAGGAAACAACAAGAGTGAAAAGAAAATCCACAGGAAGGGAGAAAATATTTGCATGTCATACATTTAATGTCCAATATATATAAAGGACTTAAACAACTCAATAGCAAGAAGACAACCTGATTTTTAAAATGAGCATAAGTGGTTCCCAGAGGCTGGGAAGAGTAGTGAGGGTGATGGAGGTGGGAGCAGTTGGGGATAGTTACTGGATACAAACACTATAGTTAGGTAGAATGAATAAGGTCTAGTATTTGATAACACAACAGGGTGACCACAGTCAGCAATAATTTACTATACATTTAAAAATAACAGAAAGAAGGCCGGGCATGGCGGTTCATGCTTATAATTCTAGAACTTTGGGAGGCTGAGGCAGGTGGTTTACTTGAGGTCAGGAGTTCAAGACCAACCTGGTCAACATGGTGAAACCCCATCTCTACTAAAAACACAAAAATTAGCCAGGCACAGTGGCACATGCCTGTAATCCCAGCTACTCAGGAGGCTGAGACAATAGGAGGATCACTTGAACTCAGGAGGTGGAGGCTGCAGTGAGCTGAGATTGCGCCACTACACTCCAGCCTGGACGACAGAGCAAGACTTTGTCTCAATCAATCAATCAATCAGTCAGTCAGAAAGTATAGTCAGGAGGTTTGTAACATAAAATATGATAAACGCTTGAGGAAATAGATACCCCATTTATGCCAATGTCATTATCATGCATGCATACCTGTATCAAAGTATCTCGTGTACCCCATAAACATATATGACTACTATGTACCCATAAAAATAAACAGTTAAAAGTTTAAAAATTAGCAAAGGACTTTTCTCAAAAGAAGACATATGAAGAACCAATAGGTGTAAGAAAAGATGTTCAGCATCACTGCTCTTCAGAGCAACGCAACTGAAACCACCGTGAGACGCCACCCCACACCTGCTAGAATGGCTGTTACTAAAAAGACAAAAGGTAACAAGAGTGGGAAGGATGTGGAGGAAAGGGAAGGCACAGCTGTGATGGAAGGCAGTATGGAGGTTCTTCAAGAAGCTATAAGCAGAACTGCCATATGATCCAGCCATCCCTCTTCTAGGTGTATATTCAAAGAAACGAAATCAGTATAAAGAAATATCTATACTCCCACACCTGTATTCATCTTCAATAACCATTCAATAGATGAATGGATAAAGAAATGTGACTTATACACAGTGGAACACTATTCAGCCTTAGAAAGGCAGCAAATCCTGTTATTCGTGACAACATGGATGAACCTGGAAGACATTAATCTAAGTGGAATAAGCCAGGCACAGAAAGAAAACTAGTTCATGGTCTCATTCATATGCGGAATCTAAAAAAGTCAAACTCAGACTCACGATGTAATCCCAGCACTTTGGGAGGCCTAGGTAGGCAGATCACTTGAGGCCAGGAGTTCAAAACCAGCCTGGCCAACATGGTGAAACCCCGTCTCTACTAAAAATACAAAAAATTAGCTGGGTGTGGTGGCACACACCTATAATCCCAGCTCATCAGGAGGCTGAGGCAGAAGAATCACTTGAACCTGGGAGGCAGAGGTTGCAGTGAGCTAAGATCACACCACTGTACTCCAGCCTGGATGACTGAACAAGACTCTGCGTTAAATAAGTAAATAAATAAATAGAAGTGTTGAACTCAGAAACCAGAATAGAATGGTGGTTACCAGGGCTGCACAGGGGGAAGGTCTAGGGAGATGTTAGTCAAAGGATACAAACTTGCGATTAGGAAGAGACATAGCTACAATCACTACTATAGTTAGTAACAGTAACAATGTGATGGACACCTGAAAATCGCTGAGAGTGTCTTAATCAAAAAAACATATGTGAGGTAATGGATATGTTAATACCTTGATGTAGCCCTTCAAAATGTATACAAATTTCAAAACATAATATTGTAGACCATAAATACTTGCAATTTTTGTCAATTAAAAATTATCTTAAATTTATTTTAAAAATTTAGCCAAAGACTCCAATATAACATACTTGCATCAATATTCCAGGTTTTGGTTTAGTTCTCAAAGCATGTGGTTGAGTCGCTGCAGCAGTAGCTAGATATTTACATTGTATTCATTCAGAAGAAAAGCAGCAACTCCCGGTAGACTTCTCCCCAGAGGTTTCCAAGCATTCACTGAGATCTGAGGGCCTCACAGCTCACGCCAGTGCTCCTGTGGTTCTGCTGGCTCTGGCCCACCCATCCCACAGTCTGCAAAACTTCCTTAAAGCAGAGAAGAGATTCACTTCACTCAGAGTGAGAGCAGCAACATTCTAATCACTTAACAATGGATGTGGCCAGTGGTTCCCACTTTCTCCTAGGAGCTTTCTCATCCATTGACTCTTTCTTTAACTTCACTGACAGTATTACATGAAATCACTCTGTCACATCTATAATCCCAGTACTTTGGGAGGCCAAGGCGAGCAGACCACAAAGTCAGGAGTTTGAGACCAACCTGACCAACATCATGAAACCCCATCCCTACTGAAAATACAAAAATTAGCTGGGCATGATGCTACGTGCCTGTAATCCCAGCTACCAGGAGGCTGAGGCTGGAGAATTGCTTGAACCCAGGAGGCAGAGGTTACAGTGAGCTGAGATTGTGTCATTGCACTCCAGCCTGGACAACAGAGTGAAACTCCAGCCCAAAACAATAAAAACAAATAAAAAAGAAAAAAAGAAATCACTCTGCTCAGAATCCCAGCGCTGCACAGCCTCCACCAACAATTTAAGACTCTTTTTTTGTGTGTGTGGCGCAATGTCAGCTCACTGCAACCTCTGCCTCCCGGGTTCAAGCAATTCTACTGCCTCAGCGTCCCAAGTAGCTGGGACTATAGGTGCGTGCCCCGCCCCCAGCTAATTGTTTGTACTTTTAGTAGAGTTTTGTATTTTTAGTAGTTTCACCATGTTAGCCAGGATGGTCTTGATCTCCTGACCTCATGATCCACCCGCTTCGGCCTCCCAAAGTGCTGGGATTACAGATGTGAGCCACCATGCCCAGCCCCCAATTTGAGTCCCTTTAAAGCATCCAAATGCAACACTGTCTTCTTGGTGACACAGGAGATTCTGCTTTAGTTAAACTTCGCCAGGACTGGCTACTTAGTTTGGGGAGGGTACACAGTGTAAAATGACCCTCTTTGGGAAAGTATCAGTGAGTTCGAGACGACATCAGCTGACCATGAAAACACGAGAGAGTCTCTTCCACGAAGGCCTGTGAGGCCGGCCCTGAGCCCCGCCCTCCCACCTCCCTGCACTGACTGTCCCTGGCTCTCTGAAGAGCTTCCTGAGTGATACAGCCTCTGAGTTGTTAAGTGTTGACATGGGCTTCATTGTGCAACCATATTTACTCAGGTGCGGTTTGTCACTTTCTTTTGATTCCAGGCACGCAGGTTCTGAGCAGAAAATCTAGACTCTGGCTTCCTCTGAGCTTGGACCAGCCTCCAGTTGCCTGGCAGCCCCTTGTCTATGCCAGCAATGCCTCCCCCAGCCTGTGCCCACAGGGCTCCCAGGCAGGGAGTGAAGCAGCTGTGTGTGCATGTTCAACACAGCTACGTTCTTCACTTCCACCAGGAACTATTCAGATCCCATGCTGCCAGCTTTCCAGGTTTCCATGAGAATTCAGATTTTTTGTGAAAAAATTTTTAATGTTGACAACTAAATAAAATTTCTAAAAGAGAACTGTGCAAGCAAAACAATAGATGGGCATGAGCCCTGTGTAGTCGTGAGCTGCAGGTTACCCTCGGCAGCACCTACCCTGTCTACAGGTGTCATTCTTGGCAGCACAAGGACATCCACTTGTACGGGAGGGAAAATGTTCCTCAACCCTCTGAGGACTTCCAGCTGGGACTGACATAAGACAGATTAACCAGAGAAAAGCACACAAATTTGACTTGTGTGCACGTGGGAACCCTCACAAGAAAGATGACAACCCAAAGAAGTGACTAGGCCTACATGCTTGTTTATTGCATTGAACACAATGAGAAGTCATGGACACAGGGAGGGGAACATCACGCATCGGGGCCTGCCGGGGGTAAGGGGCTTGGGGAGGGATAGTATTAGAGGAAATACCTAATGTAGATGACGGGTTGATGGGTGCAGCAAACCACCATGGCACGAGTATACCCATGAAACAAACCTGCACTTTCTGCACACGTACCTCAGAACTTAAAGTATAATGATAATAAATATATATATACATATATATGTATATATATGTATGTCTTATGTTGAACAAAGAATAGCAATTGCAGAAAAGTAACTGGAATGTATGGGAGATTAAAGGACAATCAGGGTTATTTTAACAAGGTCTGTTTGTACAGATTTCTCTCTGCCTCAACTTCCATTCTCTAATGAAAAGAATGTTTCTTCTTACTGATACAAGATGGTCAATGTTTTTTTTTTTGTTTTTTTTTTTTTTTTGAGATGGAGGTTTGCTCTTGTTGCCCAGGCTGGAGTGCAATGGTGTGATCTCAGCTCACTGCAACCTCTGTCTCCCAGATTCAAGAGATTCTCCTGCTTCAGCCTCTGGAGTAGCTGGGATTACAGGCACCTGCCACCATGCCTGGGTAATGTTTTGTATTTTTAGTAGAGACAGCATTTTACCATGTTGGTGAGGCTGGTCTCAAACTCCTGACCTCAGGGGATCTGCCCACCTTGGCCTCCAAAAGTGCAGGCATGAGCCACTGAGTCCGGCTGATGGTCACATTTTATATGGTTATTTTATCCCCTGCTTCTAAAAAAAAAAAAAAATCAGAGTGCCCTTCATGCACCTGCTTTTTTCCCAGTGTTTTTAACTTAAAATAATTAATTTTGAGTAAATAGTATATTTTGAGGTGGCACATCCTGAACTCCTTTCTCCTCCATGAGGCTGCGCTTCCTCCCCCAGAGGCCCTGCTGGGTTTCCTCCATGCATGGAGCCACTGTTAGGACAAGTGTCCCTGAAGAGCAGAGGAGGTCTCAGGGGTGTGGTGGTCCCTCTGATTGACATATGGGTAGGAAAAGTCTCAGCAGATGAGCCTGGAGGAGGTGAGAAGGCAGAACGTGCAGCGTCTTGACAGGGTGGAGGGGAAGCTGTCTCCAGATGCAGCCAGGTATCCTGGGTAGTCGGGGGTCAATGGTGAGAAGGGGGTGGTGGTGGAACAAGGGTGGTGAGAATGGTTGACCAGAGAACCTAGAAAGGATGTGACGGAACAGGGGCCTCAATGGAAAGAGACCAAGAAAGGCAAGGCCTCCCACTCACAGTTCCACCCAAGGCTTCCCTGGACATCCCGGGCTCAGCAGAGAGCTCGTCCCGTTATGGCCTCTGGGGCCCCTGGAGAACAACAGCACTCCCCCTCAAGATGCTCCCAGTCACTCCTGGTTGTGACTCAGAGTTGCCTTGAGGGGCAGCCCCAGTGTCTTCTAGGGAAGAAGCACAAAGCAGTTTCCTGCCCTGGCAGCCCCATCAGGTTTGCCTCCCAAAGGAGTTTGTGGGATTGGCCTCCTGGGAGCCGAGCAAAGCAAACACTTGTAGAATTTGTTCATTCCTCTCATTGTAAGTTTCTGTTTGATGAATTCCACATTCCCAGGAAATGCCCTCGGCACTTTCAATAACATAATAGCTCTTGTTGAGGTAGGGAGTGGGGTCAGGGAAAACTTGGTAAAGCCCTTGATTGGCACCATGAATGGAGAAGGCCGTCGGCACCATTCCTTCCCAGAACTGTGCTGTCACCTGGGGCCAGTCTGGCCGGGCCAGCCCTGGGGGAACAGGGAAGCAAGGCAGGAGGAGCATGCAGCTGGCCCTGCCCAGGCTGGGGGTGTGGGCTCTAGCCTGACTTTGTGGATAGGACATTAGGCCAGAGATGTCCAGGCCCAGGTAGGCCCAGTGTTGACTGTGACTCTCAGAGAGGACCTGAGCTTCCAAAGAGGCTCAAAGGACTGGCACCTTCTTGTGTCCCTTAGCCCCTGGGACTCAGAGAAGTGACCAGAATTTCTTCAGACCACCTGAGGCCATTGGCAGTGGACACCTAGACGCATTTAACCTGTTTGCGCAAAGTGAGCAAGAGTAGAGTAACCCTAGGAGACTTCGGGTGGACAGTGACAGTTGCTGGATGTGTCCTTATAACTGGAAGGATTGACAATGTCTTCCAAAACTCTGTCTGTACAACAAGGAGCCAAGTGAAAATTGGCAGCTGCAGATTCAATCGAAGGAGACGAAGCAGCTCTTCTTGCCTAAATAACCCAGTGTGGGTTTGAACAATGAATCCATTAACCATGTAGGTTCTTCACTTTCATTCTCTTTAAACTGTGTATCTTTATAGCAAATTATTTCCATGACTTATGTTCTTCAGCTTTACAGGAAAGATGTGCAGTGGCTTCCCCATTCCGTGGCTTCCGCTTTCCATGCTTTAGTTACCCACAGTCAGCTGCAATCCGAACACATGGCATATGGTAAGTGAGTTTGAGAGAAAGAGGCCCCATTCACATAACTTTTATTACAGCATATTGTTACTGTTTTTTATTATTAGTTACGGTTGCTAATCTCATACTGTGCATAGATGTATGTGTACAGTCTAGGAGAAAACACAGCATATATAGGGCCCAGTATGATCTGCAGACTCAGGCGTCTGCTGGGGATCTTGGAGCATGTCCCCCACAGATAAGGGGGACCACTGTACACACTTGATAGATGTGTTTTGATTTTTAGAAGCATCTTCTAGAGTAAATGAATGAATCCTTATAGGCTTTTACATCGTGTGTTTCATACTCCTTGCCTGCAAAGCAATGCAGAATTTCTGCTAATTAGCTAAGGTAGCTCTAAATGTACTGTTTAGAACTGTAAAGATTAATTGTACTAATTATGCTTAATTGTGCCAGTGAGTAAAGGTGTAGAGGGGGAGGAGGGGAGAAAGGGGAGGGGAAAAAAATCAGTGACTCAGCTGGCGGGAGACAGTCCTTCCCAGTTGGCAGAGGCACCTTCTGAAACAGACAGATGTGGGCAAAGCCCCCTTTTCCTGGCCTGAGGGAAACAGCCCATGACTTCTCTCTAGTTGTCTGTCTCCACTGTATTTGTCAGAAACACTCTGCTATGGTCCAAGCGTGGTGGCTCATACCTGTAATCCCAGCACTTTGGGAGGCTGAGGCGGGCGGATCACCCACGGTTAGGAGTTCGAGACCAGCCTGACCAATATGGTGAAACCCTGTCTCTACTAAAAATAAAAAGTTAGCCAGGTGTGGTGACATGCACCTGTAGTCCCAGCTACTCGGGAGGCTGAGGCAGGAGAATTGCTTGAACCTGGGAAGTGGAGGTTGCAGTGAGCTGAGATTGTGCCACTGCACTCCAGCATGGGTGAGAGTGAGACTCTGTCTCAAAAAAAAATGGTGGGGGGACATACGTCAGTCTCTATGTCTCTGTCTCAGGCAAGTTAGCGCTGGTGGTTTCCGCTGCACATTCACTGGGTGTCAAGGAGAGATCTCTCACGTGGGGCAGTCTGTGTCTGGAGCCACCTGTGCGATTACAGGAATGACTGACTCCCATTCTCACCCCTCCCCCAGTGCAATGGAGACTTCGCGGCTTCAGCCTTGTACTGTCAAGGTTCTGATATCTTGAGATTCTGAAAGATTTGGCCTTTCCAGTGGCTTTGCACCAGTTTCTCAGCATGTTGTTTCTACTTCTAAGATTGATGAAGCAAATATTTCACAAGGTGCTTCAAAGTCACAGCCTCCACATTGAGAGTTCAGGCATGGCGGTGGCTGTAAGAAGCATGGAGGTCCATGCTGACCTGGAGATGGGTGGGTGCCTCTGAGTCTCGATGGCAGTTGGAGTGCACCCTATGCAAGGGGTGGTTTGTCCTGGAGAGTGGCTGAAAGAGGGAAGAAAGGAGGCTGGGGGTGGAGGAGAGATGGGAAGTGGGTCTCAGGGCAGTTCCAGGGGTCCAGGTGCTCCTGAAGCAGGAAACCAAGGCCACTCTCTGCTCAGCTATGACCAACCCATGATGATTTCACTTTATAACAATGATTTTTGTTTCTACCATACACAGTCACACTCTGTAATTGCCAAAAACGTTGTAGAACTGTAACCACAAAACAATGGATTGGCAAAGAACCAGTCAAATCAAACATTTTGGGCCATGTGTACTAGTTACGTATCACTATACAGCAAATCATCTCAAAACATAGTGGCTTAAAATAGAGACATTTGTTATCTCATGCAGATTTGATAGATCAGGAATTTGGGAGCAGCTTGACTGGACTGATCCAGCTTTGGGTCTTTCATGAATTACCATCAAGATGTCAGCTACAGGCCGGGCGTAGTGGCTCACGCTTATAGTCACAGCACTGTAGGGGGGCCAAAGTGGGAGGATGGCTTGAAGCCAGGAGTTCAAGACCAGCCTGGCCTAACACAGTGAGAACCCATCTCTTAAAGAAAAAAAAAAAAAAAAGTCTGCTACGGCTTCAGTATCTGAAGGCTTGACTGGGGCTGGAGGGTCTGCTTCAGGAGACCTCACCGGTATGGTGGGCAAGCAGGTGCTGGCTGTGGGCATCAATTCCCTGCCACATGGACCTTGCCATAGGGTTACTCCCGAGCCTCAAACCTGGAGGCTGCCTCCCCCACAGCAAATGATGCTGTAGAGCAAGCCAAAGCCACAGGGTATTGTATAATCTAGCCATAGACGTCACATTCTGTCACTTCTGTTGTTGACATAGGACTGGTTCCCCTATTTAGTGTGGGAGGGGATGCTGCAACTGCGCGAGACCAGGTGCCGAGGATCGCTGGAGGCCGTCTTGGAGGAGGGTTACCACACCAGGGAAAATGAATGCCGACCTAAGGTCACCATGTACACAAATGCATTCTTGAGGAAAATGATCGGCTGATATTTTCAGAACATCCAATTTTGTTCAAGTTTCAAATCCTTCACCCTGCATTTCAACCATAAGTACTTGTAGCAGAAGTGACCAAACGCCAGTTTTCTTTCTGCTTTCTGCTCATTCCTGCAGCCAAAGCTCCGTGGAATGCTCAAAGGTGAGACTTGCAAGAATGAAAGGAGGCAGGAACTCCATCCTTCTCTTTTCTTTCAGCTCACTGGAACATATATTACCACATGTTTGAAAATACCACCAGGATTAAAGACTGCTCTTAATTAATATATCAAGACTAAAAAATAACTGAAATTCAGTGACACTCAGTTCTAATCTAAAGACTAAAGGAGGAATTTGCCAACATGACAAAGAGTGGTAGCATCAAACTCAGAGACGTGAGAGCAGATACAGGGATGAGTTAAAAAATGTTCTGATATTAACAAAGTCACTTTCATATGGTGTGACTGGGGCCCATGTGAGAGGAGGTAACATTATCTTCTGTCAAGTAGCAAGGCATTCAAGGAAACTTGCAATTAAATGCAGGCAGCGTTTGTAGCAGAATGATTGTGTGCAATGCACCGTGCTGGTTACTTGCAGAGGAAATCTACCTGCAAAGCAGCATGGTCCCAGTGCTCAGGGAGCTTAGCCCTCCAGGCAAGAGATAGACACATGCACAAATAAGAGGAACCTGAGTGCCCTCAGGGAAGTACAGGCAAGGGATTAAGGGAGAGCTGAATGATGAGGGCCCCAAGGTGGGCTTCCCTGAAGAGTTGGCAACTAAGTGAGGCATTGCAGGATGCACAGAATGTTGATGCACAGGGCTAAGGAAGACAGGGAATGGGAAGCAGAGCAATTCTAATGGAAGAGCTTAGCAATGAGACAGAGGTAGGGCAAATGCTGGCTTCGTTTGGGGATGACACCTTCTGGACTCTAACTAGAGTGAAGGGTTAGAAGTGGACAGAGGTAGAGGGTTGTTCTTGATGGGGAAAGAGGCTGAGAGGGTACACTGGAATTAGAACATGGTTTGTTAAAGTATGAATTTACTCTAAAGCAATGGAAATCACATTTCCAGGGTTCAAATTCCAGCTCTGCACACTTAGCAGTTGTGTGAACTGGAGCAAGTTACTTAAATTCCCGTGCCCCGGTGCCTTCATCTGAAAAGGGGATGATAATAGTACCTACTTCGTAAGATTACGAGATGAAATGACTTCATCACAGAAAGCACTAGATCAGTCCCTGGAACACTATTCCATCTTGTCATCATCATCGTTGTCATCATTTGTTTAAGGGAAATAACTATGATAGTTCTGTGAACGGAAAATAGGGACAGGTCTGTGGAATGCTGCAAAAGTAGAATGTCAAGCACTAAAATAAACCAGTACAAGGCCCCACGTAACCAGCTGGAAGGCAGGGCTTTCAGAGGGAATCACATGGATATTCAGTGAGCAGTAAATGCCTCTACCACAGAATGAATGTGTGGTGCAGGAAATAATATTTGGTTCTAGGTGTCATATTAGTCTGCTAGGGCTGCCATAGCGAAATGCTACAAGTTGGATGGCTTAAACAACAGCAATTAATTTTCTGACAGTTCTGGATGCTGGAAGTTCTGGAGCTACCTATGGATAGGTGTGGTTCCTCCTGAGGCCTCTCTCCTTGTTTTGCAGATGGCCTCCTTCTCACTGCATCCTCACATGGCCTCCCTGCTGTGCAAGTGCACAGCCCTGGGGTCTCTGCATGTCCAAGTTTCCTCTTCTTAAAAGATGCCAGTCAGATTGGGTCAGGCTCCACCCCAATGGCCTTATTTGAATTGAACCACATCTTTAAAGGTCCTTTCTCCAAATATAGTCACATTCAGAGGTATTTAGGGTTAGGGCTCCAACATACACATTTGAGGAGTCAGGGAAGGGACACAATTCAGCTCCTAAGGGTGTGTTGAGTTTGACCTACCTGAACAAATCATCTAACACTTGTCTTAAGAATAAATCCATCCAGGTGCAGTGGCTCATGCCTGAAATTCCAGAACTTTGGGAGACTGAAGTAGGAGGATTACTTCAGCCTAGGAGTTCGAGACCAGCCTAGGCAGTATAACGAGACCCTTCCACTATTAAAAATAAATAAATATTAATAATGAATAAATATAAAGAAAATAATACATTCAGTTTGTTAGATATTGCAAAGTTTCACTAAGTCAAATGAGTGCACTCAACTAAGGAGCAATTATCATAAATGTGATTTCTGTTCAGTTTTTGAAACAACCAACAAATTTCCTAAACATGAAGCAAAAGGAAAAATTTTTCTTGTAGAAAGAAAAGTCTGACATCTGAAATACATAAATGTTAAAAAAGACTGAAACTCACTCACAGCCATGAAATAAGTAATGGATTTAACCTGGCATTCATTAAGGAAATTGAGGCTACTAGGTTGATCCTATTAAAATAAAATTCATCTCAGTTTCATACAGTAAACACTGACAACAGGCAGCAGGTCCATGATTTTTTTTACAGGATTCACTAAATAATCAGGACTCTGTGTTTTGCCATGGCTCAATCTGTGTAAGCTGCCAAAAATTGGAAGAACAATTTAAAATTCAATCATGCAAAGTAAGCAGAGAGCAGCAGACATGTTTGAGATTTCCTCTCAACGTGTTTTAGCATCCAGAAAAAAATAGCCAGTAACTAGAATTATAAGAAAAGGTACCAGCCATGCACGGTGGCTCATGCCTGTAATCCCAACACTTTGGGAGGCCAAGGCAGGTGGATCATGTGGTCCAGAGTTCAAGACCAGCCTGACCAACATGGTAAAATCCTGTCTTTATTAAAAATACAAAAATTAGCTAGGCATGGTTGCATGCACCTGTAATCTCAGCTACTCAGGAGAATTGCTTGAATCCAGGAGGCAGAGGTTGCAGTTAGCCAGGATCGCACCACTGTACTCCAGCCTGGGCAGCAAAGCAAGACTCCATCTCAAAAAATATAAAAAAGAACTTTCAGCGGAACTCCAATCTGGTAAAATATTTTCTCACCATAGTACTTTATGAAAAGCAGATAAACGAATACATAGGACACAATGTGAGCTGCAGTTCCAAAATAGAATATGAGTCTGGGTTCCCCCTTAGATGGTTTTCCACAATGGGCTCTCAAGGATGCTGTAGAATCTTCTTCTTCTTCTTCTTTTTTTTTTTATGACAGGGTCTTATTCCATCACCCAGACTCCCAAATAGCTGGGACCACAGGTGTATGCTACCAGACCAGGCTAATTTTGATTTTTTGTGGAGATGGGGTCTTGCCCTATTGCTTTAGCTGGTCTCAAACTTCTGGGCACAAGCAATCTACCTGCCTCAGCCTCCCAAAGTGCTGGGATGAGTCACTGCACCTGGCCTGTAAAAATCTTCTCCAACGACCTCTCTTTCTGCACCATACAATTCAGCAACTGGTTATTTGACTTTGTATTTGTGGTCCATATATATATGAATCTCTGGCATCCAGCTAGCTGTGGAATCCCATCAGTTCTACCTCCTTGCTATCTTTGTCTGTCTTTATGTTTTGGTCCCTGTGGTAGCTTAGTTCTGGGCCCTTGTCTCCTCTTGCTTGGGTTGAGCCACAAATGGCCTTCCAACTAGTCTCCCTGTCTCCAGTCCTGTCTTCCACCAATCCCTGGGAAGACTTCCTTGATGGCCCAGTGACAGGGGATGGCGTGAGAAGTCACATGGTCTAGTGATTCTCAACCAACAAGTTAAAGACATCATCTAAGTGGAACTAAAGTTCCTTATAACAGTTACCAGAATTGGCTTTTGTTTGTTCTCCAAGTGCATCAGTGCTTTCTGTTCCTTCTTCCTGTATGTGGCTTATCCATCTACATCCTTCTAGGAGGTGGGTTCTTGGACATTCAGTGCTGTTCTTGATTGCAGATAAGCAAGTGTTTATGACATGCTGCAGTTGTCACTGTATACAGTTGACACTTGGATGATTTGGAGGCTAACCCACTGCATAGTTGAAAATGTGCATATAACTGTTCACTTTTCAAAGACTTAACTATTAGTCTGTTGACCAGAAGCCTTGCCAATAGGATAAAGTGGATTAACACATATTTTGTTAATGTATTATACTCTGTAGTTTTTACAATAAAGTAAGCTAGAAAAAAGAAAATGCTATTTAAAAAATCAACAGGAGAAGAAAATGTATTTACTATTCATTAAGTGGAATTGGATCATAATAAAGATCTTCTTCATTGTCTTCATGTTAAGTATGCTGAGGAGGAGGAGGAAGAGAAGGGGTTGGTCTTGTGGGAGGGACATGAAGGAAAGAGAAAAGAGAGGAGGCAGGAATGACACCTTCCTCGTGTTCTGACCCTGTGGGTTCCACTCATAAGACTGAGAAGGCAAAAGGGAAAGACTGTTGGTGTCTGACTTGGACAGGTTATATTGGAAATTCCTCTTCGAAGATTCTTCAAGATAATAAAGTAAGTGGAGTGAGGCTGAGAGGAAATTTAGAGCTGGAAATCCTACAGATAATGTTTGAAGAGAGGGACGGATAGGCTCACTTGGGCTGGTGGGGGACATTCGTGCCTTGCAATAATCTATCCTTGCCATTCAAAAATGAGTCCTGTTGGGAACTCTTCACATGACTGAAAACTTGTATTCTTTTTTCTAGGTCAAGCAAATATATTAAGACATCTTACACTATCAATCTATTACTATGAAGAAAAACAAAAACCAAGACTGAAGCCAATGTCTAAAAATTCTTCTCTTTCTTGCTGACCAAAATATTGTCCCCAGGAATAACTGTGTGGTGTCACCATGTCACCATCTCGATAGCACATCTCTTATCCACCACTTTGGGTTTTTTGTTCGTTTGTTTGTTTTTGAAACAGAGTCTCATTCTGTCGCCCAAGCTGAAGTGTACTGGTATGATCTTGACTCACTGCAACCTCTGCTTCCTGGATTCAAGTGATTCTTGTGCCTCAGCCTCCCCAGTAGCTGGGATGACAGGCATGCACCACCACACCTGGCTAATTTTTGTATTTTTCATAAAGGTAGACTTTCACCATGTTGGCCAGGATAGTCTGGAACTCCTGGCCTCAAGTGATTTACTCTCCTCAGCCTCCCAAAGGGCTGGAATTATAAGCATGAGCCACTGCACCTGGCCTTATTCACCACTTTGGATCCTCTCCGCCTCCTCTATCTGTTATTTCAGCCTCCATGGGGAGGCTACAAAGGTAAAGTCTCTAGTAGGCCAATTCAAAGATTCACTTGTAATGCGGACATTTTATAGAAAAAGAAGACATCTATTGTTAGACTAATAAAAACAAATAAATGTTTGGTTAAATAAAGGTCACCAAGGCCAGGCACAGTGGCTCATATCTGTAACCCCAGCACTTTGGGAGGCCAAGACTGGTGGATCACAAGGTCAAGAGATAGAGACCATCCTGGCCAACATGGTGAAACCCAGCCTTTACAAAAGTACAAAAAATTAGCCGGGCATGGTGGTTCATGCCTGTAGTCCCAGCTACTCAGAAGGCTGAGGCAGGAGAATTGCTTGAAACTGGAAAACGGAAGTTGCAGTGAGCCAGGATTGCGCCACTGCACTCCAGCCTGGTGATAGAGCAAGACTCTGTCTCAAAAATAAATAAATTAATTAATTAAATTAAATAAAGGTCACCAAATTTCTTCACTGATACTCAACTAACAATCAGTTACTTCCATAGATAATAACCAGTTTTTGGGGTAAGTCTTAATCCCAATAAAATGTATCAGAAAATTGTTTAAGTGTTTTATCAGGAATGATAATTTCTCTCCAGAAAGTGATTACAAATTGACATCACACTCCAGACTTGAGACAATCTTCCCTTTATGGTTGCAACTGAAAAACAGATGCTTGCATCGGTGAAACAGAAGTCATAAGAAATAATACTTACCTTTACTAAGTCCAAACAGTTTGAATTTTTCTCTTATTTTCTATTTCTTTTTTTTTTTTTTTTTTTTACTTAGAACACACTAATGACCCCCAAACTGCAGTACGAAGAAAATGTCCTGCTGTGGACTAGTCTGTTTGTGTGCCGTAGGTAAAAATACTGCCTGAGACGGCACTTTGTAATGATGTGATTTACTTCTAAGAATAATGCCATTTGAAATTAACATTGTCCTTTCAGTTTGGAGGCTTTAATTTAAATGTTTGATGTTTCTTATTATGTATCAAAGTCATGCTGTCTATGAAACACATCTCAAGTTTATTATAAAGATACATTTTTAAAGAAAGGAAAGTGCATAGCTGCTTTATTTTTAACAGCTGAAAACAGAAATAGCCCAAATGTCCATCCACAGTAGAATGACAGGGAGTGGAACTGTGATACAGTCACACAAAGGACTACTCCTTGCCATTTTACAAAGGAACAAACCACTGATACAGACAACCGGGACCACTCTCATAGTCACTGTGAGAACAAAAGAAGCTAGACACAGACAAAAACTCACAGCATGATGCTATTTATACGGAGTTAAGAACAGGCAAAAACAAATCAATGGTGGGAGAAAGCAGAGTAGTGGTTACCTCTGAAGGGGAAGGCTATTGGCTATGACAGGGCAGGAAGGAGTCTTCTGGGTGCTGGAAACATTGATTTTTCTGGGTTTTGTTTATTAAGGTTTCAACTTTATTAAGATTTACTGAACAAATAAAAATTGTATATATTCTAGTGTACAACACAATGCTTTGAAACATGTATATGCAATACAATAATTAAATCAAGCTGATTGACACAATTGTAACCTCACTGACATCATTTTTTATGGGGAGAACATTTAAGATCTACTCTGAGCAATTTTTTGGAATATAAAACATTATTTTTAACCACACTCACCATGCTATACAACAGATCTCCAGACTTATTCCTCCTGTCCGATTGAAACTTTGACCAGTGTCTCCCCAAATCCTCTTTCTATAGACCCTGGTAACCAACATTCTCCTTTCTGTTTCTGTGAGTTCAACTATTTTAGATTCCACATATAAGTGATTTTCATAGGTTGATTTTGTATTCTGCAACTTTACAGAATTTATCATTTCTAACAGTTTTTTGATGAAATCATTAGGGATTTCTATGTATAAAATCATGTCGTCTACAAAGACAATTTAATGTGTTACCCGGAAACATTTCATTTAAATCTTGGTGGTGGTTACATGTAGATAAAAATGTGTAAGAAATATGTATTTTTGAATGTCATATCTCCAAAAAAAAAGGAAACGAAAAGAACATTTTGTATAGATACCCATTTTAAAGGCCACTTTTGAGTAGTAAATTCATGATAAACTTAAGCTTCTTTGATAGTATCTTACATTTTAAACATTTTATAGCGCTGGGCACCTTTGCAACATGCCTTTGCATATGGTGCAGCCCATGAAGACTTGCTAATTGTTGCTTGCTCTCATTCCAGTGTCACGATAACTCTGGAGGTGCAAAGGGGCTGGCCTCATTTTCATGTTATAAATAAGCAAATTGCAGCTAAAAAAAAGACTAAGAGACTTATTCCAAGTTATACAGCTGATTCATTGCCAGATCAGTGCTATAACTCAGATCTCCTGAATCCAATGTAATAATCATTTTATAACAATCAGCACCACCCCTTTACCTGAGAATGACTCCCAGGAAGAAGCTCACTGTGATTGCTCCTGGACTTTAAGTGATGGGTGACAATTACCAGGTAACAATCAATAAAAATGCCACATATGCACATATTACATGCAGTGTTTCCCACTGTCACAGTGGGGTTATTTCTCTCAACAAAATTATGAATAGAAATATCTATCCCATCTCACATTTCTAATAGCTGAGACTTGCCCAAGGTCACACATCAAGAAAATGGGCAGCCGGGGATGATTCAAACCCAGATTGGCCTGACTTCAAAGTTTGGGTGGGGACACAGCCAAACCAGGTCACCCTGTTTATAATGAATATTTTTTAAAATGTTGGAACAGTAATGTTTGTTTAAACAGCAATGTTCTTACTTCCTCTAGCAAGTTGTAACACAGCAATTTTCCTTAACTGCATGTAACCATGTCCCATCTCAAACTTGTTTGTGGAGCCCCAGTCCTTCAGCCTGCGGACATGCTGCCGCCAAGCAGCATCTGCGATATTTAGATCCCGGGAAAGAAAATTCCTCATGTGCACCACACAGATGTTAACAGGGTTGGGAGGACCACAGAACTTGAGGTGAGACTCGTCAACATTTAAATAAACTAAACCTGTTTATTTATGCAAAGTTAGAGTAAAATTATCCTGCTGTACTAGTGGTACCAATGAGAGTGTTAACTCCAAATGTTACCTCCATACAAAAAAAATGTTATGTGTTAGAAACTGAATCTACACCTTAGGACCAAGCATTTCAAAATAGGTCTCTTCACTTTGCAGTTTAAATATCGTCCCCCTGCCTCCTATGGTACACCAGGCTGAGGTCTCCCCACAGCTCTCTGTGATATGTTGCTGAGGAGAAAAGTTCCTGGCAGCCAGGAGCTGGCCTGGCACTCACAGCTAAGCCCTGATGTTCTTCTGTGAAGCATAATCTCACAGGACATCAACACCAGACAACAGGCACCAGCCCCACTCTGCTCAGGATGGAGGAAGAAAAAGATAAGACCACACATAATCATGTCTGAACATGGCCAAAATTAAGAGCATTGCTGAAACCAAAATGACCAGCTTCTCCCCATCCTGGCCAATATGAGCGGTTGCTGCTGCTTTATCCAGCAGGGCTCTGGCCGCTTCCTTTTCTTTTTGCTTCTAGGTAAGAATGACAAAGATAATCACAGAATTCCCCACTTCCTGACCACATCCAAGCCAGAGCAAAGCTAGCCTTCCTCAAGTCCTCCCCAAAACACAAGTGCAAATCCTCCAAGTCGTTTCCCACCATCTTACTGAGACGCTCCTAGGTTCCCCGTGGTGTGTGTCCTCCATCCCTGCAGCGGTGGCAAATCCAATCTGTTCAGCTCCAGTGTGATCCTGGGGGGTGCTAAAGACTAATGACCTCAGCTACTTGGCTGCCAGTTCCTGTGTCATTGAGAAGTACATTACATTTAGAAAACAGTATTAAACATGCTTCAGTATACATCAATGAATCTTCCTTTAAAGACCGAGGATTCTCTGTAACTATAACATAAACCAGTGTCAATGGTGGTCAGTGACAAGGCAAGTGCTTTTGCCTAGGAATAGAAATTTTAGTGAGCTCCTATTAAAGCAGGCCCTCCCTCTGATTTCTAGATTATTTAATACTTAACGTAAGAGGAAGGCCAAGGGGGCTGATGAAGAGTGTTTGTGTCTGGAGGTCAGACCCCAAGAAAGATCATGCAGAGTCTGACCCACAAATAGAGGGAAGGAAAAGGCAAGCTCCCCACTGCTCCAGGCAAGAGCATAGCCATGAACCAGGCAGACAGGCTTCCTGCTCTCTGGAGACAAGTGTTCTCATGAGAGAAGACAGCAAACAGTGAACAGGATAATTTCAGAGAGTGTGGGGGGGGTGGTGATGTTAAAGGATAATGAGGGTGGACTCATAAAAGATCAGTTCTAAATAGCTGAAGCATTAGCAGAACAAGATGAGCTGTATCTTTTTCTACAATGTATATACGCTGGCCAGATGCCATCAGACTTCTGGGAATTTCTCTGATGAATTCTAGATAACGTAACAATACTTTGTAAAGCAGTAACTTATACATGGATGTCAACTAGGAGCTCAGCTGGTGCCATCGACCAGGACCCAGGCTGTGCCATTTTGGAGAGAGGTTGTAAATGCCAGTGCTGTCTACCCCTCCTCAAAATGAATATAGGATGATGACATGTTGAACTGCCACCAAGGTATACAAATATTCCATTTCTAGGTAATTTTTTTTTTTTCGAGACAGAGTCTCACTCTGTCACCCAGGCTGGAGTGCGGTGGTACTGTCTCAGCTCACTGCAACATCTGCTTCCTGGGTTCAAACGATTCTCCTGCCTCAGCCTCCTGAGGCTTGGATTACAGATGTGCACCAGGAAGCTGGCTAATTTTTTTATTTTTAGTGGAGATGGGGTGTAACCATGTTGATCAGGCTGGTCTCGAACTCCTGACTTCAAGTGATCTGCCTGCATCTGCCTCCCAAATGCTGGGATTATAGGCATGAGCCACCACACCTGGCCAATTTCTAGGTAATTCCTTATTGCAGCTACAGAATCACTCATCTTGGAAAAACAATACTCAGGAACATAGATAATTGGGTCATGGTGAACTGGGATCGTATTTTTCCATATTTGCTCAAAATCACTTCACTGAGCCTCCAGAATCCCCAGTGTGGAAGGCCAGCATGGCGGGAAGGCCACCTGGAGGAGCCAGCCACTGTCTGTGCAGATTGGAAGTTTGCCTCCAGCCAGGCAATTCCCTCGAACTTATGGATGAACACTCCATCAAAGGGGGCTGTTCCATTTCCAAATAATAAAGGAGCAAAGCATGAGCTGGGGCCAGCAGCTTCAGAGCAAGTCCCCGCCATGAGGCTGCCCATAGGGTCAGAAGGAGCCATCGTTCATCCTTCTGCAGAACCAACCAGCAATGCCCTTGACTTGCCTAAAGTCCTTCTCACCTGTAGCCTTCTCACCAGCAGCTGTGCTGCAGCCTGCAACAGGCTAATGGTACCTGGGCTCACCAATAATTACACAAGTGACAGTTTTTCTTTTTCTTTTTTTATTTTTGGACAGAGTCTGGCTCTGTTGCCAGGCTGGAGTGCAGTAGCACAATCTCAGCTCACTGCAATCTCTGCCTTCCATGTTCAAGTGATTCTCCTGCCTCAGCCTCATGAGTAGCTTGAACAACAGGTGTGCGCCACCACACTGAGCCAATTTTTATATTTTTAGTAGAGACAGGTTTCACCGTGTTGGCCAGGATGGTCTCGATCTCTTGACTTTGTGATCCACCCACCTCGGCCTCCCTCCCAAAGTGCTGGGATTACAGGCATGAGCCACTACACCTGGCAGTTTCTCATTTTGAATAAGCATCAGGAGAAGGGCTTTTGCTGTCACTCTCACCCCAGAGTGTCACCTGCAGCCGCACAGCACTTTCCCCCACACCCTCACCCCAGCCATCTGTCCACAAGCCAAAGGCGTCCAATGACTCCCCACCAACCTAAAAATGAAGGAAGTTAAGAAGCTCCACACCTGGGACCTGAACTGCCTTCCAACACGATTTTCTCTCATTCCATATTAGGCTGCCTTTGGTGCAGCCTTGCTCTCTTCATTGAGTCTGCACTTTCTCATTCTGTGTGTCCGCCCTCAATATCCTTCCCACCTAGGATGCCCTCCCCAAGGTGGACAGGACCAAATTCCACCTGCCATTCTTCAGGTCCTGGTTCTCAGGCTTCCTCCTCCCCAACACCTGCTTGCACTGTCCCAGCGGAGAGGAATCTCGTCTCCCCTGAGCCCCTTGGGACCAGCTCTGGGCTTCCAACTTGCATGTCTCACCATCCACCTGCAATCCACAGTCCAGCACCCTGAGAGACCCTGGAGTCGCCAAGTCTCACTCACACATGCTTCATCCATAGCACAGTGCAGTCCTGGGCATGATAGGGACTTCATAAATAGCTATGGAATGAGTGGAAGGCTGTGAAGACACTGTCCATATAGACACATGATCTTGGAATAATAATTCTGTGTTCTCCCTTTACCACTTCCTCCTTTCTTCATTTCTTTTACTTATGTGTTTGTTGTCACCTGCCTTTTAAATTGATAGAGTCTGTCCCAAATTTCTACGTCTGAAGTACTCCACGCATTCCAAGAAATGTTTTCTGTTTTTCCTCCCTTTTATGTCTTTCTATAAAAAATAAGTCTTTCACTAGAACAGACAAAAATATAACAAACAACGAAAAAAACCAGAGCCCAGGAGGAGACATGATTTTACCAGGGTTATGTCAAGACCCTGTGAACGTGCACAGTTCACAAGCACGTGAGAGCCCACAGGAGGATTCACGTGGAGTGTACCAGGCCTTTCTCCTGCTCGATGTCAGGGTCCTTTCGGAGTTTCCTATGACTCTCCAGGCTTTGATCTCTTTCCCTGTTCTGGCCACTGAGAACCAGCCTGCATCCTTTCCTAAGAAAGCAGCCCCTCAGCGCCCCCTAGGGCCATTCTCTCCTCATCTCCCTAGAGCCAGTTCACCCACCACCCTGCTTTCTCCTCTTCATCTCTTTTGCTGCCCAGGAAGCAAGCGTATGAGACCTTTTCTTCCTGTGTTTTTGCCAGGAGGCAGGCACTAGTCAGCAAGCACACATTTGCAGAGGTTCTGGAAGTTCTTATGCTCATGGTTGCTGAAGGGCTCAGTAGACTTGACCCTCCCCTTACACCAAACTTGAGGTCAGGGCTCACTTCTCCCCTCACCCTCTACCCTTCCCTGAAGGCTGGAAGTGCTTTCCTCCACATAGTCCTTCTTCCAAGACTATCTGGCAGGACAAGTGTTGATAGTCACCCTCTATCAAACAGCTGACTCTTTGTCCATTTCTACCTAAGGAGTAAAGAGAAGTAATGTCACGATTGTCAGGTGCAGTACTTGTGTTAGAACTAATCTCCCAGCAGTTACACACTGCTTTCAGGGAACAGAGAGGTCACTTTTCTTAGAAAACTTTTTAAATCTGTAGAATCTCATCTGTCTGGAAAAATTCATTGTCTGCCCAAAGCTAGGGAAATAAATGGACCCTCTGCTCAGAGCCCTCTGGTCTATAGCAATCACCGTTTATGTTGACAGTGTTTTTTTATTTCTTTGAATAGTCATGCCTTCTAGCCCAAGACAGTGTCTTCTTCATCACTAATTTGTCATAACATGTGTCTAAGCAGTCAAGACCATCCCAACAGAAACACCTTGAAGAATCCAAGACTCTCGAAGCAATGGATTCACTGGCAGAGGGGCTGGTGCGTGGGCTGCGGGTTGCTGAGGAAACGGCTTTCTCCTGGAAGGCATCCCGAGAACGGGAGAAGCTCCCTCACCACTGAAATGTGGATTAAAGCCTAAACTCCCTGCCAGCCCCAAAGAAGAGAGGAGCTCTGTACTGAGAAAGTCAGCCTTCTCCCTTGTGAAGAAACATTTGGATGCTACTTTAAAAAAAATTGTTGCTACTATGAAGGAACAGTAAGTTGTAAAGGAGAGAGGGCGTCTACAGCACAGGAGTTAACAGTGAGTGGGTTTGGGGCTCAGATGGCCATGGCTTGAATTCTGGCTGTGGCACTACTAACTACACTCTCCCAGTTATTTACCCTTCGTGAGTTTAACGATCCCCAATATAATGGGAATAAACCTGCAGCCACGTCACAGCCCGGCTCCACGGCTCCCGTGTAATGGGAAGAAACCTGCAGCCACGTCACAGCCCGGCTCCATGGCTCCTATATAATGGGAATAAACCTGCAGCCACGTCACAGCCCGGCTCCACGGCTCCCGTGTAATGGGAATAAACCTGCAGCCACGTCACAGCCCGGCTCCACGGCTCCTATATAATGGGAATAAACCTGCAGCCACGTCACAGCTCGGCTCCACGGCTCCCGTATAATGGGAAGAAACCTGCAGCCACGTCACAGCCCGGCTCCACGGCTCCCGTGTAATGGGAATAAACCTGCAGCCACGTCACAGCTCGGCTCCACGGCTCCCATATAATGGGAATAAATCTGCAGCCACGTCACAGCCCGGCTCCACGGCTCCCGTGTAATGGGAATAAACCTGCAGCCACGTCACAGCCCGGCTCCACGGCTCCTATATAATGGGAATAAACCTGCAGCCACGTCACAGCCCGGCTCCACGGCTCCCGTATAATGGAAATAAACCTGCAGCCACGTCACAGCCCGGCTCCACGGCTCCCATAAGGCCCACTTAGCACAGTTGCCTGCACACCGTCGGGGGTGGATCCAGGCTGGCTCGTGCTGCTGTGAGGATGGTTATGATGATCATTGTGTCATGCACAATGTGCTCCCAGGAGGTTCCAGTTTTTGAGAGGTGGGGAGGAAAGGAGGATTTGTCCCTGGAGTAAATTGGAAGCAGCAGTGAACTCAGAGACGTAGAAGGGGCTGTGCGGCTTGGATGTAGGTCCCTGGTGTCTTAGTCCCAAGACGTTTGCAGCCGAATCCTCGGGACTAAGAATGCTGCCTGGTGGCCAGAGGAAGATGAGGAGAGTAGCCCTAGACATTGAAGGGTTCTCTAAGCCTTTCCTCTCAAGGCACTCATTCTGGAGTTTGAAAAGAGTAGCACATTTCTGATCATGGACCGCAGGTAAAGACCTGCATTCAGCCAGACTTCACAGTCTCCATAAATAACTCCACTGAATGCTTACCCCTCCGAGATGCTGTCAATGGTCAGATAAAGTAGCTGTCTCTTTTGCCGGGGGGCGGGGGGGAACCCCTGCTTTGTCTTATTTAAAAACAACAGCAACAAAAACCAAAGCAGGCTGGGTGCAGTTGCTCACCCCTCTGTAATCCCAGAGCTTTGGGAGGCTGAGGCAGAGTATCACAAGGCCAGGAGTTCAAGACCAGCCAGGGCAACACAGTGAGACCCCATCTCTAGAAAAAAAAATTTTTAATTAGCCAGGTGTGGTGGTGCACACCTGTAGCCTCAGTTCTCAGGAAGCTGAGACAGGAGGATTGCTTGAGCCCAGGAGTTGGAGGTTGCAGTGAGCTAAGATTTCACCACACCACTGCACTCCGGCCTGGGCAACAGAGCAAGGCCCTACTTCTAATATATATTAAATATTGTAAAAATAAAAACAACAGCAAGGACACTGTCTGTGGGGCAGACATTGACTCTGGAGCTTCTCCTCCGTTTCCCAGACTGAAGGGAGTCGGGGAGGTGTGGACTCCTGCAATGCCTCTCTGTGGGGCCTGGTGAGAAATGTTTCCACTTCCACATCATTTTCAACTGTGCAACTATGAAGCACATGGGCAGATTGAAATGGAGCCCGAAACTGGTCGGCTTCCAAAGAAAATTACCATAAATGGGAAACCTGAATATAGCTATTCATCCTCTGGCTTCAGGCTATGAATGGCTCATTAATTAGGGCCAGAAAAAAGTGATACTGTCTGAGACAGGATGGCAAAAAGGAAACGCTTCTCAGCCAGGGGCCACGGCCAAGACTGAACTGGCCCCAGCACCCAGCCCAGCTGCACGTACGTGGTAGGTGGTCCACATGTGGAGAATGAAGAAATGAATACAAAGGTGGTGTCAAAATATTGGGCTTTGAGCCCCTGCTCCACCATTTCCAGACATCACAAGCCTGGAAAAATCCTTCCCAAATTCCAGAATTCCAGATTTCCACCTCTGTAAAGCAGACAAAAAGCAACACACATCTCAAGATCACTGTGAGAATTTTACAGGGTAATTCCGAAGAAAAAAAATTTTTTTTTTTTTGTTTTTGTTTTATTTTGTTTTGAGACAGAGTCTTGCTCTTGTCACCCAGGCTGGAGTACAGTGGTGCAATCTCAGCTCTCTGCAACCTCCGCCTCCTGGATTCAAACAATTCTCCTGCCTCAGCCTCTTGAGTAACTGGGATTACACACACCCACCACCATGCTTGGCTAATTTTTTTGTTTTTTTTAGTAGAGATGGGGTTTCACCATGTTGGCCAGGCTGGTCTCAAACTCCTGGCCTTGTGATCCCCCCACCTCAGCCTCCCAAAGTGCTGGGATTACAGATGTGAGCCACCGTGCCCAGCTCTGAAGAAAAGTTTTTAAGAGATACAGAGTTTGTATAAGAAAGAGGGAAAGGAAATGAACATTCCCTTAAAACCTGTTTTGCACTAAGCAGACTGAGACAGACCCTTCATACCCACTACCCTGTGTAATAGAATACAATGTGGTTTATTATCAAGTATTCATCAATGAAGTATGATTTGACTTACTTTATAGTGGAGGATTCACTGCTTCCTCCAAAGCTGTCACTGCTCGCTGGGGTGGTGGGCTGCTCCTGGACCGGTGCCGCTCACAACCTGCCTTCCTTCCACTCCCCAGCAACAGCTTCATCCTTGGGTAGGGAGTTCAATGTATGCTTGGCGCTGTAAACCTTGCTTGGGCAGATCGTGCACCTGGACGTCAGGGCCTGGGACAACGTGACTGACCTGACTCAGAGGAATTGTGCCACCATTTATGATAAATGTTTAGTGTGCTTGATTTATAATAGGCTCTTTTTAATCTAGATTTTCTTGGGCCCTCTGTCAGGCAATATAAACAGGTCCAATTAACCGTTGACTAACAGATCAATAAAGGACATGAAAACAGACAACCCAGGTGGCATTTTAGGGTCAAATAGAACTCCCTGAACATCTGCTTGGCTTCCTCTCCATCTCACTGCTCCCTCTCCCTGCTCTCATTCCCCTTTTAGAGGGTGAAGAGAGTATGCGAACAAGAAAGATTCCTAAACTTATGTAAGAAGGAAAAAGCAAGCCAAGAAAGGACCCGCCTACCAGCATGCCCTAGAGAGCTGAATTCAGCCATGCACTTAAATAAAAGGAATAAATTGCACTCACTGAGCACCCACAGTGTGCCAGGCACTGTGCTAGGCACTTTGCACCTGCTGTGCAGAATCCCTGTGAAATAGAGATTATTATCTCGGTTCTGCAGATGAGGCTCAAACAAGATAAATAACTTGTCCAAGTCCACAAAAGTACATTAGATGATAGAACTGAAATCAAATCCGTCTGACCCCTAATCTATGTTTTAACCAATGTATCCCTTCATAGACTACCCGCTATGGTCTGAATATCCCCCAAAATTCATGCATTGAAAATGAACCCCCATTGTGGGGGTGTTAAGAGGTGGGATATTTTGGGAACTGATTAAGGCACGAGGGCTCCACCCTCCTGAGTGGATTTGTCCCTTGCAAAGGGACTGAAGGGAACTCGTTTAGGCCCTTCTTTGCCCTTCTGCCTTCCACCCCATGAGGACTCAGCATTCTCCCCTCTGCCAAAGACCCTCACCAGACACCGAATGCCAGAGCCTTGAACTTGGACTTCCCAGGCACTGTTAGAAATACATTTCTATTGAATGTAAATCACTCGGTCCGTGGTGTTTTGTTATAGCAGCACAAACAACAAAGACACCACCAGTTACCTCTCACATGTATAGCCCAGTATGTGTGACTTCTGTGCTCCTCCCCTAGAAATGCCAGCAATATAGAGATTAGCCAGTTTCATTCATGACAACTTGCTCAGCTATCAGTTTAAGCATCTATACATATTTGATCATGGATCTGCTTGTAAATCGATTTCCCATGAAGGCTTAAACTGGACAGGATTTGACAGTCGCTCAGATTCTGGTCACTTCTAGGGGTGCAGAAGAGAAACAACAGGCTTATAGCATTGGAGAGGCCCAATTTGAATCCCAATTCTCCCTCTTTCTGGCTGCATCAGTTGGGTTTTTAATTCCAAACAGCAGAACCCATCTGAAGCCGATAGCCAGTCTATTGAAAGGGTGTCTGTCAGGATGGACGGGAGGGGTGGAGATCCAGGCTGGCCAGTTGCAGAAACCCAGTGAGACTGGGTCTAGCCAGGGTGACCACAGGAATGCCTAAAGGATGCCAGCCTTGCCCCACTGGGCAGTCACCTCCCTGCCATGCAGCATCCTAGACTCTCCCCACCTCTCCTTTCCAAATTGGCATCCCAGGGGCAGCATCCAGTGGTCATGCTCAGGCCATCGCCTGCTGCCTCCCTGTTGGAGGCTGAGAGAGAATATCTGTCCTGCAGACTCCACCCTTCCATGGTGGAGCTTAAGGGAGCACTGTGCTTCATATAGTGCCTGTGGATGGTAACCCCCTCCCCTTCCCCTTCCCCCTTCTTCCACCACTGATGGCTGTAGCTCCTCCAGTCTACCAGATCCCTGCACACAGCCCAGCCCCTGCCCGGCCTCTGAGAAGCAGGAACTGGTGACAGTCATCCCATCCTGACACTTCCCCCTCTTTGTTATAGTGGCCACTTGCTTCCCCCAGCCACAAGATGTGAGCTTTTCATACAGTCCCTGAATGGTTCTATACTGCTGGTCACAAGAGATCTCTTTTTGTTTGTTTGTTTGTTTGTTTGGTTGGTTGGTTGGTTGGTTGGTTGGTTGGTTCATTGGTTGGTTGGTTAGTTGTTTCATTGGTTGGTTGGTTGCTTCATTGGTTGGTTGGTGGGTTGGTGGGTTGTTTGGTTGGTGGGTTGGTTGGTTGGTTGGTTGGTGGGTTGGTTGGTTGGTTGGTTGGTTGGTTCATTGGTTGGTTTGTTGGTTGTTTCATTGGTTGGTTGGTTGCTTCATTGGTTGGTTGGTTGGTTGGTCATTTGGTTGGTTGGTTGGTTGGTTGCTTGGTTGACTTTTGGAGTTTTTTCTTTTTTGAGATGGAGTCTCACTCTGTCACCCAGGCTGGAGAGCAAGTGGTGTGATCTCCACTCACTGCAACCTCCACCTCCCAGGTTCAAGCAATTCTCCTGCCTCAGCCTCCCAAGTAGCTGGGATTGCAGGCACACACCACTCACGTCCAGCTAATTTGTGTATTTTTAGTAGAGACAGGGTTTTGCCATGTTGGCCAGGCTGGTCTTAAACTCCTAACCTCAAGTGATCCCCCTGCCTTGGCTTCCCAAAGTGTTGGGATTACAGATATGAGCTGCTGTGCCTGGCCTAGTTACAAAAGAGCTTATTAACACTGGGCTTCAAGTGAAAAAATGGAGAGGCAGCAAATCAGTTGCAGGAAACATCCTGAGAATTTCTTTCAGAAGTCATAGGAACCCCAGAGAGAGCATTACATTTGATGGCAAGCAATCTGAGTTCAAAAGCAACCTCTAACTAGTGTGACCTTGGGCCTCTGCATTCACCTGCCAGTGTCTCTTTCCTCACCTATGAAATAGAGTAAATAATATTTCCTGAGCAATGTGAAACACGGAAAGTCAACAGGAAACATGGAATGTGGAAAGTCAACCTGAAACATGAGAGTCAACAAGTGCCTCCCATGGAAAGAGCTGCACAAAGATTGTATTTGAGATGGCAGAGGGAGAGCTGTGCAAGGGAAGGACAGAGCTGTGGAGGGCGTCTGAGCTCCCAAATGGCCCCTGCTCTGCTCAGCTCAGCCCAAAGGCAGAGCCAGTACAGATTCCCTGGCCATGGGCGCCAGCACACCTACTTGTAGGGGCCTGTCCTTCCTACAACAGCAGTACATGCTTGGAATCCTGCCTCCCAAAAACTATATTCACTCTCTCTACATAGCTTTCAAAGTACATATTCTGATGCAAGAGGTTTAAAAATCATCCTTTTTGTACGTCTTTTCCCTTTGCTGTGGATCTATCGTGCAGGTTCTCATTGGGAACTGGCTAATGCAGCTCATGCCCTGTGAGGGACTCACAGCTCATCCCACATGACCACTTACACATTCTCACCAACCCCACAGGAACAGAGGAGCAGCTATGAAGAGACCGAACCCGTGCCTTCCCCTCTTCCCCAGCCTGGAATGAAGTAGCCACATTTATAAAGAAAAAATACATAAAAATCAGCTTTTTCAAGACTCTCAGCACCGTGGGTGGTTTCTTTCTGAAGCCAGAAAGTTTGGTAGAAATGAAGGGCAGCTCAAATTTGACATGGTGAAGCCAAGGGAGAGGTAAACATAGTTATCCTAAGCTGTGCTGCAGCCAAGTGAATATCATGGCTCCCCTTCTTTTAAGAGACCTCCAGCCACCATTTTTCCCAGAAGTCCTAACTTTTGAATTAAAATAATATTTGTGGTTATGAATTTATATACCCATGAATATTTATAATTCCAGGATGCAACACTCATGTTCACAGTTTCTAAAGTGAAAGGCATGGGAATGTCTGTGATGCTGTGTTGGAAATCAGGTAACTTGCTAGCTGCAAATTACAAAGAAAACAAAGGACCCACAATTGTAACTTAAATGTCCCCTGTCACTTAAGGGACTTTTGAGAAACACAATTTATAACTGTACTAATCTTTTCTGAACACATACTTTAAAAGATAATCAATAATCTACTCTGATAATAACTATATAGCTATGAAAAAAATCACTCATTGAATCATAACGTGGTTAGCTCTCTTCCAGGAGGCTGTACGATAAAACTTTGCTTTATATACAGGACCACAGACTTTCAGAGCTTGATGAAGCCTTGTTCCATTCCCTAATTTTATATTCAGTTGAGCAAAGTGGACCTGGAATGGTCAAGTGGCCCCTCCAAGGTCACCCAGCAATAGTGGGCCAGGAAGAAGCGGAACCCACCCACTACCTTGACATTGGTGTGCCTCCATTGCCCCACCTGTATACAGCAAGAATTAACTTATTATCACCCCATTTGCTCCACAGAAGATGAAATACATAAAAGGCACCATACCAGGGCCAACAAAGCCTACCTAATGAAAAGAGACAGGTCACAAACATTTGGCAGGAACAGAGTCATTTCAGGTGGTGACAGGTTTAGCCTAATTTATTTGCAAATGAGGAAGGTGCATTGATTCATTTTTTTCTCAACCCAGTCAGACCACTAACTTTTCATCATCCTACATATCCACTTGTTACATGTTCTTATCAGCAACACAAGTTCCTGTTCACAAGCACTTCAAACATCAAGATTTTAAAATGTGTCTTGAACATAAAATCATTCTTATCACCACAACCTCAACTCATAAACAGGTTGTGTTCAGAAATACATTTGCTCATCACTTTCATTTTATTTTATTTATTTACTTATTTATTTGAGACAGAATCTCACTCTGTCGCCAGGCTGGAGTTCAATGGCACAATCTCAGCTCACTGCAACCTCCGCCTCCCGGGGTCAAGCGATTCTCCTGCTTCAGCCTCCTGAATACCTGGGACTACAGGTGTGCACCACCACACTCAGCTAATTTTTGTATTTTTGGTAGAGATAGGGTTTTACCATGTTGACCAAGATGGTCTCAATCCTTTGACCTTGTCAACCACTTGCTTAGGTCTCCCAAAGTGCTGGGATTACAGGCATAAGCAATCGCATCGGGCCAAAACAATTAAAAACGTTTAATGTTTTGAGACAGAGTCTTACTCTGTTACCCAGGCAGGAGTTCAGTGACACAATATTGGCTCACTGCAACATCCACCTCCCAAGCTCAAGCAATCCTCCCACCGCAGCCTCCTAAGTAGCGAGACCATGGGCACACAAAGGAAAATTAGCTGGCACCATGCCCAGCTAATTTTTTGTATTTTTGGTAGAGATGGGGTCTCACCATATGGCCCAGGCTGGTCTTGAACTCCTGAGCTCAAGCAATCTTCCCTCCTCGGCCTCCCAAAGTGCTGGGATTAAAGGTGAGAGCCACCGTGCCTGGTATTGCACTTCATATTTAGAACTTGGAACTTGTTTTCTATCAGAAAGAATTCTACAAATGGAAATTGGGTGCCCCACCAGGCCTTCCCAGGAGTCTAACCCACAGAGCCCATAGAGTCACTCAACCGCTCCCCGCCAGCACCCAGGAATCTGAACCCCTTCTCTTTCCATTTCTCCTTCATTCCAGTGAGGAGAGCAATAAGATTCCAGTCTTTTTCCTCTCCCAAAATCCACTAAAAGAAAATCCAGAGACCACACCTGAAATGCAGCCTCTCCTAGGCAACTGCGAGCCACTTCTGCCACGGTGTTGCCCAGGTTTTCATCTGGATTCCTCCTGCTACTGGGGAAAAAAGCCTTCCCTGAGCCTCCTTCCTCAGACCTATTGGCTGTGGGCCTTTTGCATTGGAAATTCAGGAATACCTTAAATTACAGTCTAGCTGAAAATGAAGGTTCCTGAAAATTCTACCACTCTCCTCCTGGTTCCAACAAGATAGTTACACAGTTTATACCCACCTCAGGAAGATAAATACGGGCTTTGGAGCCAGATGAAACATGAGTCCAAATCCCTGCCTTCCACTTTCTAGTGCATCTCCTCCGTGAGACAGTTCACACATGGACACTTTTAGCCCTGGTGTCTGGTGCTCCTTACGCTACGGCGCCCATCTCCCTCCTCCCAGAGGCATTTCCAGTCACCAGATGCAACGAGAAAGGAGAAGAAGGTAAAGTGAGAAACACTAACTGCAGGGAATGGTGACACAGCACAGGATTCTCTTAGGGCTTAACTCCTCACAGTGTCGTGGGGTGAAGAAGGGGAGCTCTCTTCCCCAGGAGGATGGAGGAAGGAAGGCAGGTTCTGCTCTCCCTGAAGACCTGGGGCTCCCTGCTCACCAAGCTCCATTCTCACTTGGCTTTCCCAGGGGTGCTGAAAGGAAGGATCGCAAATGCTTTGGAAGGTGAGAGAATAAAAAACACCCCACCAGCCTGAGCTCCATCCTGCCTTGAGAACTATGGATAAACATCAGGGATTTTTCTGTGCTAGCAAAGAAGGACATAAGTCTAATTGTGCCCATCTGTTTCACAAAGTTATCCATCCCCTTCTCCCAGCAACCCCCTCTGACTTGAGTTCTACTGCAAATGCCAACCACCTCTGCAGGGCTTCCCATCATGCCCCATTCATTCAGTGGACACGCATTAAGCACCTCTGATGTGTTCATCGCTGTGGTCAGTGCTGGAGTCACCAACCACAGGCCATGCAGATATGTCAGAGGGCAAGGGCGCTACCTTGAGATTGGACTTGCGCCTGGGGAGCCCGCCTCCAACCCTTACCAAAGTGCCTTCAATCACTGGACTCCTGGCTTCAGGCTCCACCTCTTCACATGGCCCTTCACACTCCACGTTTACGTCTCCCCGTTACTGGGGACTGGGACATGCGAGCCCCTGCTTGAGTCACGTGGTTGGTTAGTGGCAAAGCAGGAACTAGAATCGTGGACCCTCCTAGGCTCCTCCCTGCACAAGCAGACCATGCTTCCTCTGAGTTTTCTACTTGCCCAAGGCTGGGGTTGAAAGTAGGAAGACATGACCACGGTTTAATGGAAGAAGGAAGGAGTATGAAGCCCAGATCACACGCGCACATCAGGAGTTTTCTCCTCATGCTTTCGCTTCCTTGGATGTGAAATGAGATTGGTAAATGGGAATCCGGCCTCCAGATGATTCTCCTGAACTGCCCCTCCTGGCAGAAGAGCAGGACTGAGTATTTGTTTTGCTCCTAAAGACCAAAACCCAGCCCACAGCAGCCGTCTACAGAAGAGTAATTTTTTCATGTTCCTCATTTTCATTGAAAAAGAAAATCATGTCCAGTTCTGCATTTTACTCCATAATACAACTGGATTTGTTTTAATGTAAACATAGATCAGTAAATTTATCCTGTACAAATTTTGACCAAAATGAGTTTTTGGGGCAATGCACCAGCTGAGCCTGTGGTTTCTTGCACTTTTGTCACTCAGCTGAGTACTGACGGGCACACGGCTCAGTTCGAGATGTGGAGACTTACATGTCACCTAAATCTCACCCGTGCAGCCTGCAGCCTACACTCGGGCTTCAAACAAACAGCTGGGGAGTCACACTCAGGTTTGATAATAAGTACTGAGAAGAGATCAATTCAGTCATGATCTTTGCATTTATATGTGCTCCACATGAGTGACCTCCCCGTTTCCCCACACAAGCCTGGGTCAGGACCCAAGTGACCCCTGGAAGAGGATCAGCCAGGTGCCAGGCAGAGTCTGCTGGAAAGAAACACACCTGCTCCCACTTAACAAACTAGCATAGCATGGATCTTCACAACAATGAGGAACAATGAGGAATTGGGTGTTTATTTGTTTGCTTGTTTGTTTTCTGAGACAGAGTTTCACTCTTGTTGCCCAGGCTGGAGTGCAATGGCGCGATCTCGGCTCACTACAGCCTCCACCTCCTGGGTTCAAGTGATTCTCCTGCCTCCGCCTCCCGAGTAGTCGGATTACAGGCGTGCACTAGCACATCTGGCTAATTTTTTGTATTTTTAGTGGAGACGGGGTTTCACCATGTTGGTGAGGCTGGTCTTGAACTCCCAACCTCAGGTGATCCACCCACCTTGGCCTCCCAAAGTGCAGGGATTACAGGCATGAGCCATCATGCCCAGCTGAAATTGGTTTTAAATATTTAAAATCACTCCACCATTTACTAATCCCTAAGCAAGTTTATTGTCAACTCCTTGTGAAAAGCAACCATGCTTCTCTTGATAGCTCTTGGTAACCAGAAACATTTTACAATCACGTTTAAGCACTTTCCTTCATGGGGGTAGAAAATGAACTGTGCAAGTATCTGCTCAGATTTTGGAATTTTCACGTGTCAGAACTGGAGTTTCCCTCCCTCTCTGTGGGATGGTTGGATGGATCCCCTGTGCATCCTCTGAGTTAGAACTGGTAAGAGTTTCCAGCTTTCCGATTTCCTGAACACACAGTGCTGAGGTTAAGATGAGGGGCAGGAGTTAGACTGTCATTATTTCTGAACCATAGGCAGTTTATTGTATTATAAAAGGTCATTTACATAAAAGTCTTCATTTGTTTTCTTGAAATTATGTTAACTGAGAAAAAAACAGCACATGACAGAGTATAAACACCTCTCATACAAACAGCTGTCAAGACATCATCTAAATGTTTTCTGGGGAGGCTGAGGTGGACAAATCACTTGAGGCCAGAAGTTCAAGACCAACCTAGCCAACATGGTGAAATGCCCTCTCTAACTAAAACTACAAAAATTAGCTGGGCGTACTGGTTCATGCCCTCAATCCCAGCTACAGGGCAGGGGCACTGAGGCAGGAGGATCACGTGAGTCCAGGAGGCAGAGGTTGCAGTGAGCTGAGATTGTCTGGGCAACAGAGAAACCCTGTCTAAGAAAAACCAACTTATTTAAATTTAACATTTACAAGGGCCTCGTTTTCCGATGAAGTTGCCTGTATTTCTATTTTTCAAAAAGTATCATCTCTATTGAAGTTAAAAATGGTTTGATGGAATAATATATCAACTAGTTGAAAGTATATTTCAATTATTATCTATCTTTTTTTTTTAATGGAGTATTGCTCTGCTGCCAGGCTGGAGTGCAATTGTGCATCTCAGCTCACTGCAACCTCCACCTCCCGGGTTCAAGTGATTCTTCTGCCCCAGCCTCCCAAGTAGCTGGGACTACAGGCGCATGCCACCACGCCCAGCTAATTTTTGTATTTTTAGTAGAGACAGGGTTTCAGCATGTTGGCCAGGATGGTCTCGATCTCTTGACCTCGTGACCTGCCGGCCTCGGCCTCCCAAAGTGCTGGGATTACTGGAGAGAGCCACCGATTACAGGCGTGAGCCGCCACGCCCGGCCATTATTACCCATCTTTAAGCGTCTCCAATATTGATGATAGTCCTAGTGTACAGTACCTTGAGCCCATATTTTCCTTGGCGACTGAAGTCACTGTGTGTAACCGCCACAAGAGCATTTGATTTCTGGAGGTTGTCTCCCCTGAGCATTGTGAAAACCCTGTAATCTTGACGGGCTCCCAACATGGGCATTTTCTCATTCACCAAGTAGGAGAATCCCGCAAGCACTTTCCATTACTTAAGAAGTCACAGCAAAAGCTTTTATTTTTATTTGTTTTTGTTTTATGAATGTGGCCCTTTCAACTTAATAACAACAATCCAAATCAGGGTGCGAAAACCACACACGATCACTCTCCGGAAGCACAAACATTCAGGTAGCCGAAGCCCTAATTCAACAGTATTTTTTCACTTGATTTTCATGGAAGCCTCAGGTCCTCCTACCGCCACCCCTAGGCCTGTGCTCAGAGCTTTTCTCAGCCCCCAGGAGACTGGACCCGGCGGCCCGCCCACCTCTGCCTTGCTCTTTAACTGCAGCGCCCTCTGGTGTGCGTCTTGATTTTAGCAGCCGAAGTCCCTGGTCCTGTGTGTCTCCTTGCTGGTGCTTCCTGGTGGGACTTTCATCTTCTGCTTCTCTCAGGTAGCATCTAGAGACAAGTTAGAATGACAAGACTTTGTAAGATAAAAATAACAATAAAAATGCTGGAATCCAGACTCTCCATTCCTCACCGTAAAATGCTAAGGAAAAAACTTTTTCCAGTGCCTCACCCTCCCCAAGGACTTGGAGACCTTGGCTTAGGACCTTGCCTCATAGATCATTTAGGACAAATCCCTCCTCTGAAAGACAAGGAATCCAGACCCGGGGGAGTTAAGTGACTTGTCAGGCTGATACAGTGAGTGGGGCTGACCACCTAGTTCTTCTGCCACCTTATAATGGAAAGAGCTACAATTCACTGAGTATTACCATAAGCGATACCCTAAGCTATGGACCCTCTGGCTCAGAGGGACCCTCTAGCTCAGACCTCTGATAGAAATATAATGCAAGCCACAAGTATGAGCCACATAGGACATTTTAAATATTCTAGTGACTACAATGAAAAAATAAAATGAAACAGGTGAAATAATTTTTGCAATATTTTTAACTCAAAAAAATTTTTTTTGAGATCGAGTCTTGTTCTGTTACCATGCTGGAGTACAATGGCGCTATCTCAGTTCACTGCAACCTCCACCTCCCAGGTTCAAATGATTCTCCTCCCTCAGCCTCCTGAGTAGCTGGGACTGCAGGTGCGCACCACCACACCCAGCTAATTTTTGTAGTTTTGTAGAGACAGGGTTTCATCGTGGTGGCCAGGATGGTCTCCAGATCTTGACCTCATGATTTGCCTGCCTCGGCCTCCCAGAGTGCTGGGATTACAGGTGTCAGCCACTGCACCCAACCTCAAATGTTTTTAACCAAAATTATTAGTTCGACATGTCTCAACAGACAAATGAATAATGAGACATTTGACACTTTTATACTAAACCTTTGAAATCTGGTGTGCACCGTATACTGACAGTACATCTCAATTCAAACTAGTATTGCAAGCTCTCCAGAGCCTCGTGTATCTAATAACTGCTGGGTTAGACCTCGCAGCTTTAGATTTTAGAATTAGCTGGCCTGTGTGATGGCTCATGCCTGTCATCCCAGACTTTGGGAGGCCGAGGTGGGAGGATCACCTGAGGCCAGGAGTTCAAGACCAGCCTGGCCAACATGGTGAAACCCCTCTCTGCTAAAAATACTAAAATTAGCTGGGTGTGCATGCCTATAGTCCCAGCTACTCAGGACACTGAGGGGTGAAATCAATTGAACCCAGGAAGCAGAGGTTATAGTGAGCCAAGATTGCACCACTGCACTTCAGCCCCGGCTAAAGAGAAACAACAGGCTCTGTTGTTGCTGTGTTATGTGGTGCCTGCCAGTTAGAGCTAAACAGTCAGTTTTGCCTTTTCCAAGCAGAAAAATGCTCACATCACAAGTCAGTGTCTAGGTGTCCCGGGAGGTGACTCTGGTAATGTGTATTTTCATTGCTCATTTCCACTCTTAAAGGTCCAAGTCTCCTAACTTTTTCATGTTTTCCTAGGGTGCCATCCTGTATGTAAACTCCAAAATTGATGATTTCTTCTCAAAGGCAGTGTTACCATAATTCACACGGTTTAGATATATTATTTTAAAAGTATTTAAATCTATTCGACATTGTTCATTAAGCTTCTGTTAGAGTCATAAAAATATCTTGCCATGTCTGATTAATTCAGCCAAGTTCAGTTTTTAAACATCATTGCTGTTCTACAATGTGCTATTTATTGTCAAAGCCAAGAATTCATAAGTGTTTCCAATAACTGAGAGGGATGGGGTATTTTACTAAAATATCTATGATAATTAAGACTGTGAGCTGATTTTATGAGATCTATAAATATAGAAGTGATAGGAAGTGAAAATGGATTTAATATACTTCTAGCATCATTTTGTCTAAAAGCCAATGTTCCGTGAACACGCTGTTGTTCTTTTCCCTCTGCAGACCTGAAGCAAGCACTGCTAGAAATGTGATTTTCTACAGAATTGACAGGCCGCTCCCTCTCAGACCCCAACCCTTCTTTTCTCCTTCTCTTTCCTCCTGGCCCCTTACCATTCCTGTTTCCATTCCTGCTTTCAGACTCGTTCCTTCTTTGCTTAAAAGGCAAGATTTTCCTGGCCCTGTTGCACCCTAGGCTCAAGCAGTTTGCTGAAGAGATCAGTTTCCTGTCTGTCATCACACTATATTTTCTAGAAGATTCTATCCTGATGAAGCACTCCCAGACTGGTTGAAAACCAAAGTTACTTCCCCTTGGAAAATCTTTGTGGACATCCAGGTTGGCATTCAAATTTCCAAGTTGTGTCTGGGCGCAGTGGCTCATGCCTGTAATTCCAGCACATTGGGAGGCCAAGGCAGGCGGATCACCTCAGGCCAGGAGTTCAAAACCAGCCTGGCCAACATGGTGAGACCCTGTCTCTATTAAAATTGCAAAAATTTTTCAGGGCAGAATGGCAGGCGCCTGCAATCCCAGCTACTCAGGAAGTTGAGGCAGGAGAATCGCTTAGGCCCAGGAGGCAGAGGTTGCACTGAGCTGAGATCATCCCAGTGCACTCCAGTTTGGGTGACAGAGCGAGACTCTGTCTCAAATAAAATTAAAATTTAAATGTAAAAAGGCAAAAAATTTACTAACTTGGGCCCGCGATGGGGTCTCCAACCTCAATGCTGCCACCTTCAGGCCCCTGGGAGTTACAACCATTACTGCAGCTCCCCTCTGCTCCTGTGCTATTTCTCTGAGCCCCATTCGCTCCCACAGCTGTCTCATTCATTCACTCAGCCTCCAACCACCCTTAAAGCATATCAGCCTCACCAGGTGACGGAGAGTAAAATCACCATCTGTGGGTCTGAAAACATGCCTGAGTCCTGACGAGTGGGTCTTGCGTTCATTTCCACCCCCTCACAGCACTCCCAGGGCCAGGAAGCGGCCACGGCCTGGGCTGAGAGCTCCAGATCTCCTCAGGGTGGGCCTGGCATTTGCTGACTTCAGGGAGGGCAGCAGGGCTCACAGCTTAAATAGGAGACCTGCCCTGGGTCCTTAGCACGTGCAAGGACAGGTTCCTTATAGAATCTGCTCATTTCATCTGTGTTCGTAGCATTTGTCATTTTCCACATGTAGACATCCATGCCAGAAAGCTGAGGAACCTTGCACAGGATTATTCAGCCACGTTGTCAGCTGACTTCCATGTCTGAATACATGGTCTCTAGATCACACCCATGACAGTCACCTTTGTGCTGCTTCTATCCCCATCCTGGGCTGGTCTGAGTCTGGGGGCCAGATGCCTGCAGTAGGGGCGAGGCAGAGGGCCCAGGTGTGCACAGAGGCCCCTCCTCCTGTCATCTGACTGTCCTGCCTGGGAATCTCCTGCAGACCTTTTGCCTTCTTCCTGCTCCCCCAGTCACTGGCCCAGGTCACCCAGCCTCAGGGATGGGGCTTCCAGGGCCTTCCCAGTGGCCTCCTCCCAGGACTAACCCAGCTCCTGTCCCCAGCCTTGTGCATGGGAGGTTCTTCTCACACACAGATCGCTGGACCCACCAAGCTCTGCCCCTCTCAAGTCTGAGAACTGCCCACCCCTGTGTGCCTGCTGTCCTCCACACCACTCTCCACATGGCCCCTCTTGCACAGAGGCTCTAGTGCATCAGGCCAGAACTTTCTAGGCTCCTGTTTCCCTGTACAGTCACAGAGGTGGCTGCCATCCTGTGACTCTGTCCTGAAGCAGAGACAACCCCTGAGCTTGGTCCGGGTCTCCTCCTCTTTCCCACAGCCTCAGGGCCCTAGGGATTGATGGTCACCAGATGCAGGTCCTCGCCACATGAAGACGGTGTGGAGTTGAAGGTCTGTGCCTATTTTTCTCATTCAGTGGGGAACAGGCTAAGTGGGACTCACAGCCTCTGCCCAGTCCTCACCCCAGGCAAAGCCCTCCCTTGCAGCCAGGGGCCACTGGGCCCCCCACCACCCTGTAGGGATGAGGGCCCCACAGGGTCGTGGGGTGTCCCTTATGCTGTGCTGAGGCGCAGGATATGAGAAACAAAGAGACAGGACAAGGAAGTACAAGCAGCTGGGCTGGGGGGGGCGGGGGCATGCCACCTATAAGCAGAGTCAGGTGAGGCCCTGAATGTCCAGAAGCATGAGTATTCATTGTGTTTAGGTTAGGGGGCAGGGCAGTGAGGGAAGTCATCTTTAATGATAGTGATAGGGTCGTGAGCAATAAAACAAGGGGTCCACCCATGTTAGGTCACCTAGGCTAGGAGGTGGACAGTGCACAGCAAGGGGTCCATTCCCATTAGGTCATCAAGGCAAGGGCCGTGTGCAGTAACGGGTCCACCTCGATTAAGTCACAGAGGCATGGAGGTGGGCCACGCACAGTGAAGAGGGTACAGTGTGCAATACCTCTGTCTATGGGCATGCTACTTCTAAGAAGATTTACAGGAGGATGCTTTAAGTCACACAGCAGTGACAGAGCTGTCAGAGTTACCGCCACCTGCTGGCAGCTTCCAATGAGTTCTGGAGGAAGATGCTTTTCGAGCAGCATGGTAACAAGAGCCGATAAAGTTCACAGTCACGAGGGTTGATTATCCAGAGGGGTTTTGAGCCCTCGGATGCTCGAGGGATTGCCGCTCTGAGGGCAGCCTTCCACAAGAACTGGAGCAAGGTCCTACAACTCCTTCATCAGGAGGAGTGGCTCTTGCTCCAAGCCTGCCATACAGCAGGGATCTTTATGATAATGAACACTGCCTCCTGGGCCATGGGTTCTTGTCCTGGTATAACTGTTTTTCCCTTAAATCATGCTCTGTACTGTGTCTGCTCTAGGCATCCCTCCAATGATAAGCTACTTATTTCTTAATTCATGCTCTGTACTGTGTCCACTCTAGGCATTCCTCCAATTATGAACTAAGATATAATTATATATATATATATATATATATATATGTAGCGAAATATTCTTTAGGCACTCATACTATCAACTATTATATGACTACATATAGAGGATTATAGAAAGGGATTCTTCAAGCCCTAATTCTATAAACTAATATATGATTATACAAATGATTATATAAAAGGAAATAACTGAGTAGTAATACTATAAACTGAGATATTCTTCAAGCTTTAACTGTGCCAGGGTTCTGCTTAGGTCTCTTTCCTCAGTGCCCAAAGGGGGGTTACCCACAGGTTCTTGTCCTGGTATAATTGTTTTTCCCTTAAATCATGCTCTGCACTGTGTCTGCTCTAGGCATTCCTCTGATTATGAACTAGGATATAGTTTTATATATATATATATGTGTGTGTGTGTATGGAAATAACTGAGTGGGAAGATATTCTTCAGGCACTCATTCTATGAACTAATATATGATTATATAGAGAGGATTATATAAAGGAAACTAACTGAGTAGTAACACTATAAACTGAAATATTCTTCAGGCCTTAATTGTGCCAGGATACTGCTTAGCTCTCCTTCCTCGGTGCCTAGGGAGTTAACCACACCGCCCTCTGGCTTCTGCCCACAGTTCTAGATGGTTCCATGGTGACTGAGACAAGGATGCACTCGGGTTGCCCCTTTGAGGATGGCTGCAGTGACCATCCAGGGACTGAGCAGAGGGGCGGTGCAGCCATGGGCCTAGGTGTGGTTGGCCACAGAAGCGTGTGTGTTGGAAATAGATGCTTGGTGATGCAAAGAAAAATCAGCACCGAGACAGACGATCTTTCAGCAATGCAATTTTTACTTCCAGGTCTGCAGGAAGGGTACTCTAACTAGCCATCTTGCCAGAAGAGTACAATGAATAAAGGAAAACACACAAATTTATCCCTTACGCATTTGGGGTCATCCTTACTGCGGTGTGTGATTCCGTTGGCTAGAGCTAGTCCTCACAATCTAAACTAAAAACCGATTGGCTAACAACTTAAAACCTTTCTAAACAGATAAAAGCAATGAAGAGCTGGGACATGTCTGTGAGCATGTCCAGCACAGATATTTTGGTTAAAGTACAAGGACATAAAATGTACTACTGCCTGTAAGCATGGCATGTAACAGCCACATAGCATAGGATCTAACAGAGTTATTAGCACCCTTATTCTTTAACAAGAAAGGAAACTTTAAAAAGGAACTTTACTTCCCACAGCGGGCAGCAAAGTGAGCCCCACGCATGCATAGGCTCCTCCCTCCCTTGGCTTCCGCTCTCCATGGAAACACAAGTGATCACATGATTGATCAGGGTAGGCCACTAGGGCTTTTTCTTTTCGGTTTTTCCAGAAGTCATAAACGGATATAGAATATACTCAAAGACCTCTTCATGCTCTTAGTGGAGAGGCAAAGAAGGTCCGCTCTGGACTGGGGAAGCGGCTGGGCCAGAGCGGAGCGGGGACTGCGGGGTGGGGCCGGGCACCCGGCGACGGGCGCCTGCCTGGGGGGCGGGGCCGGGCCGGGCGCGCGGCGCCTGCCCGGGGGGCGCCTGCCGGTGCGGGGATGGCTGGGCGCACGGTGCCCGCCCAGGACGAGGACTCCGGGGAAGGAGGGCGAATGTCTCCAGCACCGGCGGTGACAGGACCACACCAGGGCCACTGAATATTCCCGTGCAAGTTTCTCCGCCTTCCTGTGCGTCAGTATTTACATTGGAGTAATAAGAAATGCTATGTCGAAAATTAAATGAGGCGGTCAAAGCAGGAAGTGTCCCGTCCCACGTGGAGCCGGCCCCGGAGTAGGGACTCCCAGCAAAGGGGGCGGGCTGGAAGGGGCGGCCCTGAGTCCGGCGAGTGGGCGGGACGGGGCGGAGCATTCTAAGCCCGGCCATTCGTCCCCCAGTGTCCGCCTGGTCCACGACTCTCTACCCCATTGACCACGACACTCTACCTCTGCGCTCCGGACCCCAATGGCAACAACCGCCAGCCTGGCGTTCCTTCTGCGCCCCCTGCTTCTGTTCCTGCTGTCCGGCTGGCGCCATGCGGGATGGGCTGGTGAGTTGGGGGGCGGGACCCAATCCTCCGGGCAAGGGGAGGGCTGGAGGGGAGCACGGCTGTGGACGGCAGCGGTGTCAGAAGAGGGGTGACCTGCGCTATCTCCCAGGACTGCGCTCTACCTCAGTTCCCTTCTGCGGCTCCTTTACGCCTACTCTGCTGCCTACCGCTGCCGCTTGCGTCCCAGGCCAGGAGGGTTGTCAAGAAGGCCGAAAAGGAACGTCAGGAGGGTGGAGTGTTTTACCCCAGCGAGTCAAGGAATGTGTCAAACTCTGAGATTCAATTATGAGGCCTTCATTATGCCGGCGAACGAGAGGTGGCTAATGCCCAGAATTCCCTCAGCACCTAAGAAAAAGGCGGTCTTTTAAATCCTAGTTTTGAAAGGGAGGGGGATCCTAGCTGAAGCAAATTTTTCACAAAAACAGAGTAAGCGAAAAGTTAAAAGATAAACTGGTACATGAGAAATAAAACAGTGTGAGGTGCGAGGGGTAAAATTGTCATGAAAGACAGGACTTATAGATAATGGGGGCTCTCTGGGCGCTAGACTGCACCTGCATTCCCAGGCTCTGCTCGTGCCACTTAACTTGGCCTCTTATCAACAAATGCATTCATGGAGGTGCCCAGTGTCAGCCTGCCCCAGCTACATACTATAGTTATATACTTAATGATGGGAAAATAACTAAATTGAGAAGCGAAGATGGAGTCTGTCCGGCTCAAGAAGCTAACGTAAAGCCTAAACAGCTTTTAGTCCAGAAAGAGATAGTTTGAGCTGACAAAAAGCAGATTATCACAGGAGGAGTAAGAGGGCTGCAGAGGGTGAGGTGGGGCAGGGATTCCTGGTGCAGCCCCTCCGCCCCACCCGCAGTCGGGAAGGAAACACCAGAGCCCCTGGAATTCAAGCTGGGGTGTGGACAGGGGTGAAGGGGGGGTCCACAGGGACACGATGACAGACACCCCGACCAGCCACAGCCCTGCTCTGCTCTCACCCACTCTCCACCACACAAACCCTCCAGGATACCCAGGGCTCCCTGCCCTGGAACTTCCACCTGTGCTTTCCTACAGACACTCACCTGCACCCAGGGGATCAGCAGACACTTCCCACCCCTTCCTCACCATCCACTGCCACATCCAAGGTCACATCCTCTCACTCCCCACCTCAGCCCAGCCCTGTCATTCCACAGGCCTCCCTCACCTCCCCATCCATGAAGGGGCCCTTAGCACCTCCCAACCAACTGGGACCTTCTCCCCGCTTGCCTGAGGACATATCCCAGGAAACACACCCCATGCTTTCCGCAGAATCTAGTGCAGGGGGGATGGGAAGCACCATTTCCCCCAAAGTGACCCTGGGAACACTGGTGAAGAGAGGCACCCACTTCTGCTCTCGGGTCCCAGACCCACCTGTTCTTCCTACTGAGGAGCCAGGGTCATAGAGGGTAGTCACTGTGCAGACAGGAGTCACCAAACCCTTTCTAGAAAGGAAAGGCTGAAGGCACTGTGGTCATTGCCGGCCATGGGTTCTCTGTCTCTGTGTCAAGTCCTGTCCCTTTGTAGAGCAACAGCAGGCAAAGTAACCTGGAAATAAAAGGGAGACCAGATGTGGACACTGTCCTAGGTTACTGACCCCGGATGAGGGCACCTGCTGTGTCCTGGTAATTGATGCCACCTCCCCTACAGTGTCATCTCCAAGTGGTGTCAGTTGAAGAGTCACAAATGTGTCCTACCTTGCCTGTGGCTTCTGGGTGTTGTGGATGTGATGGATGTGAGTGGGGGTCCCGTGGTTCGGGACCTACTCTCCCCTCCTTTGCTGCTGAGTGGCATCAATGATCCACCAGGGCCATCAGCAACTCTCCCTAAAGCCTCGGGTGTGAGCTGAGGGTGAGGTCGTGCAGCCATCTGGTGTCTGGGATTGGGGTCAACTGCTTGTGCAGCTTCTGGGTTCCCTGTGGCCCTGCTCCTGCCTGTCCCAGGAGAACCACCTGAGTCTTCTCACAGCCAGGCCTACCTTCCTAATGACCTAGAGGGTGAGGAGCACATGCTGTGATGGCAGCTCTGAGGCTGTGTGGTCACTGCCCTCCCACAGAGAGGCCCATCTCCACCAGGGCCCAGAGACACACCTGGAGCCACTTTTCAATGAGGAAATTTTGAAGCTGTGAGTGGCACAGCCTTGATTCTGAGCGCTGGGGGACTCAGTTGTGATTCTGCGGTTGGGAATTGCCATGAAATCCACATAGCACCTTTTCCAACCACACATGCCTCTGGAATCTTAGGGAGTCCAGGGTCAAATAGCTGTAGTGGCAGGGCCAGCCGCGCTCCTCATTCACAGACTGTGTATGGCTGCACCCCAGCTACAAGGGCAGGGTTGAGTAGTGACAGGGAGGCCATATGACCAGCACAACCTGTAATAATTACTAAATTAACTACAAACTCTGTCCATTTCTGGTACAAACCCAGGAAATGTGAAATTACCATCGAATGGATCTGTGAATGCAGCACATCCCTCTAACGGGGCCTGACACAGGTGTCCATCCGTTACTTTGCCCCAAATGCACCTCATGAGTAACAGGGGAGCAAGTGAATGCTTCAGATCCCTGGGAGGAGGTCGGGTCACATACTGTGTCCACTAGGTGTGTCTGGGCATTTGCTGTTTCTTGGTGTACAGTTAGCAGAGTGGATGCCCGTCTGGCTCTGTGGCGAGGCTGAAGCAGTCACTGCAGTTGCTGTGGGTTGAAGGGGCCCACCAGGGGCTCTGGGCTCTTCTCCTAGTCATGGACTCTGGGTCGGAGCTGTGGCTCAGTTGTCACAGTTGAGCAAAGGAAATCGGTTATTTCCTGAGGTAACTCCTTTCAGCTCCAGGTCATCCATCCTTGCATTTTATCTTTGTTTCTGGTAATTATTTAAGTCCAGCAGTAGCCGCGTGGAGTCTCCATCTCTTTTGGATCTTGGACCCCTTTGTTCTATGAGCCATGGGCATGGCTTTGCATGGCTGAGGTCCCAGCGGGCATTGTGACTTCCCTAATCATTTCCATCATGGCGCCCTCCTTCCTCCTGACAGTTGACGGCCTCCAATTGAGATCTGTTGTTTCAGGATTTTCCATCCCCATTACTGCTGGGAGCCCATTTCAGGAATAGCGTCTACTATCCCCAACCCTGGGCTTCAGCAACAGGCACCCCTGAGCTTCTTGACAGTCTGCTGCCTTCTCCCAGGGCCTTCTTTATATGCTGGGTAAACAGGAGTCCTCCAGGCTTCCCATGAGCACAGAGGACGGACATTGTTCTGGATTTTCATGCTGCAGCTGCTCTGGCATGGGCGCTTCTCTCAGCCTTTTGTTCCTTCCTCTACAACCGCCCCCTAAGAGCTGTGTTTTTGTGTCTTTTTCCAGCATCGCAAGGGCCACCTACTAGCAGATGAGAGGCACATTCCAGGGATCCTACTGTGTCTTGTTACCCATAATAAATAAACCCACTCTTATCCAATGTTGACTACATCATACCCACTGTGCCATGCTCCAGCATCCTCAGGGCATGCTCCCACACTCTGCCACCTCCCGCAGTCCACCTGGGCTGCTGCTGAAGATCCTGCCATCTAGGCCCTTCCTCCTGTAGCTGGCCTGGCACCTCCATGGCAAGGTCCTGTGCTGACCAATGTATGTATAGGCCTGGGCAGAGTGGGGAGATGGACACACTGGGGACCCATGGTTCCTCCACAGGCAGAGACCACTGCCCAGAAAGACAGCCCATGCTCTGGCAGCCCAGCCCTGCAGGAAACCCTCTTTCTGTCACAGTGTCTGGGTCTTTCCCCCACCCAACACTCTCTGGTGTTTTTTCTTTTTTCCCATAGACTCTCACTCTCTCTGGTACAACTTCACCGTCATCCATCTGCCCAGACCTGGACAACGGTGGTGTGAGGTCCAAGGCCAGGTGGATCAGAAGAATTTCCTCTCCTATGACTGTGACAGTGACAAAGTCTTATCTGTGGGTTGCCTAGAAGAGCAGCTGAATGCCACAGATGCCTGGGGAAGACAACTGGAAATGCTGAGCCAGGTGGGGCAGAGGCTCAGACTGGAACTGCCTGGCATTGAGCTGGAGGATTTCACCCCCAGTGGTGAGTGGAGAAGACCAAGGACGGAAGGGAGCAGGGGACGGAAGGGAGTGGGCTCAGGGGCTGCACTGAGTGCAGGGAGAAGACATTAGACATGGGGCCTCCATGAAGCCCAGCAGCAAGGACAGGGCTTGGAGGAGACAACAGAGCCAGATGAGAAGGGGCTCAGAGGAGGAGGATGTGGGGCAGGGAAGAGAATTTGTAAAGACCAGAGCTGACCTCTTTCTGATTGGAGCAGGACCCGTCATGATGCAGGCCAGGATGTCTTGTGAGTGTGAAGCCGATGGACACAGCAAAGCATCCTGGGAGTTCAGATTTCATGGACAGAAGTTCCTCCTCTTTGACTCAAACAGCAGAAAGTGGACAGTGGTTCATGCTGGAGCCAGGCGGATGAAAGAGAAGTGGGAGGAGGACAGGGAACTGACCGAACTCTTCGGGAAGGTCTCCATAGGAGACTGCAGGAGCTGGCTTCGGGACTTCCTGATATGCAGGGAGAAGAGGCTGGAGCCCACAGGTGACTACAGGGGAGCACCGGGAGCATCTGGAGATGCCGTCAAGTTACAGCCTTGTCTGTCAGTGTCTGTGGTGCGTGCAGGTGTATGGGTGTGAGTGGGTGTCAGTGTTTGTGTGTGTGTGTGTGTGTGTGTGTGTGTGTGTGTGTGTGTTTGAGTAAAACCATGACCCCTCATAGGGGACCACCTTTTGGGGCGCCTGTACTCTCCCATCCTCCTCTCCCTTCTCCCTCCTGACTCCTCTTCCTCACTGCGCGTGCTTCTGCTGCCCTCACTGTGGATTTCTCGCCAGCCTCAAAACTATGGGCATATTGTGTTTCTAGACCTTTCTCCTTATATTTCCCTCCTCCTAGGATTGCTTTTCCTTTCCTCTCCCTTGGTGTGTTTCTGGAAATCCATGAAAACCACCTCCAATGCCAGCCCGGAGATCCTCCCTTCCCCGCCCTGGGGCTTCAGCTCTTCTTCCACCACAGCAAGAGGGTGAGCTGTTCTGTCACCTTGCTGCCCTCAGCAACTGTGTGAGTTTTCTGAGGACAGGGGACACCCCCTCTTTGTTCCTGCCCCAGGACCTGTCACAGCTGCTGCACCATAGCAGAGGGGGACAAAACCTCTGCCTTGCAGGATGATCTGGGGTGGCAGGAGCTAAGGAGCTGTCCTCATAAGAATTGGGGCGGACAAGGGTTGTCACTCTTGTGTTTCCATTTCAGCATCACCCACCGTGACCCCAGGTACAGCCCAACCCAAATCCATGGCCACCAGCCTCAGTCCCTGGAGCCTCCTTCTCGTCCTTCTCTGTGTCACCCTATATGTCATCTGAGGAGAGCCTTTAGAGTGACAGGTACTGTGGACAGAATTGGGAGGGGAGCAAGAAGCAGACGGGTGAAGAGGGAGGATGGGAAAGGAGAATTCCCAGAGTCCCCCACCTTCCCATGGCGGGGACCTTTCCATCCTGGCATGAGACAGGTGAATGAGACCTTGTGTCACTTGTTGGCAATGACTGGGGCAGTTCAGCCATGAGTTCTGATGGATTCGCATCTTCAGAGGCTGGAGGGAAAGGAAGGGGCCCATACTGAGGCTCAGGGTCTGTTGAGCCAATTCAGGCCTGTTTCAGAGCAGGTTCCTATTTGGGAAGGGTAGTGGTGTGTGGCCCGCAGGCAGCAGGAACTCAGACATGGGCTGTCCGCACAGTAGGAGAGGAGCAGCACGGCTGCTTCATCTAGGATGTCAGGGGAAAGGGCATCCCTGAAGGAGGCTAAGAGTGATCTCGGGGAATCCCAGGATGAGGGGCTGTGAGGGCCTGGGTTCACCCCATTCCAAAGGCTGCGTTCCCAGAGAAAGCAGCTCTGGTCCCAGCAGTTAAGGTGGAAGGTGAAGAGTAGAGGGTGTCCAGGATGAGGTTTAGGAAAAGGCCAAGCCCCTGGAACCCATGGGATGGCCAGCAGGGCTCTGTCGCAGCGCCCCTGCCCTCCCGCCTCCTGCACGCTCCAGATCCTGAGCCAGCTGAAGGCTCTGCCTGGAGCAAAGTGGATGCAGACACGGAGCTGAGCTGCTGCTGGAGTTCCAGGGTCACCCCTGAGCTTGGCAGGGAATGAATGGGGCAGGGCGGGGATAGTTCCATTCAGAGCTATGGGTGCAGCTCCCAGGGTGAGGAGAGGCTGAGAGTGAAGGGGAAAGAGCAAGTTTGCCTGCAAGCCCACCCAAGGGCAGGGAACGTGGATCCAGAGAACACTCTTTGGACAGGGCTCCCCCAGGTCATCTAGACCCTAGACCCTTCTGTGAGACGGAGGAGCAGGCCCTGAGTGACGGTGCAGACCCCTCTTTCCCAGCCTCAGTTCTGAGCCCCGTGGGCTGTAGCAGGGCCTGGGCTGGCTCTGTGATGTGGTGAAGGAGGGAGGAGGTTGGGAGGCTGCAGGGCCTGTGCTGGCTCTGTGATGTGGTGAAGGAGGGAGGAGGTTGCGAGGCTGCAGAGCCAGGGGGAGGGTTGGAGGGAAAACCTGCTCCTTATCTGGGGGAGAGGCTCCAAAATGGCAAGGGCCTGGGAGGGATTACCCAGGAGAACAGACTCAGGTTTTTCTCAGCCACTTAAACCAACGCTTCTTTCTGAAGGTGGAAGATGACACCAAGCAGCCCCTGTTAGCCTGGTCTGCCTACCGCTCTCCCTCAGGAAGGCCGCCTGTCTACTCACCACTGTGCCTTTCTGGACAGCCAGGAGGTCAAGCCTTAGCAAGCCCACAGCCCTCAGCAGATGATGAGGGCATTGGAGACCCAACCTCTCATGCCGTTCATTACCTTCAGTGATTGTCCTAGTAGCCATTTTTCTTCACATCTTCTGCCACTTTCTCTCGGTGCTAATGGATGGAATTCCTGCACAAGTTATAACTGGACAAGAAATCGCAAAAAGCGTTTTCCTTCTACTTCATTGACTGTGGGAAAGCAGACACTTCTCTGAAGTATGACCTCATTCTTCCAAACGGTATTGCTAGTAAAATCGCATGCTGGGCTTCAGACCTCAGGGATCCTTTCCATGCACTGACCAAGAATTCTCTTAATCCTTTTTACTTTTATGATTCTGTCAACCATATAGGAGGGAAGCGGCATAATCATCACTCACTGTAATCTCAGTAAGTGATGATCTCCTGGGCTCAAGTGATCCTCTACACTCAGCCTCTAGAATAGCTGGGACTGCAGGTGCATGCCACCATGCCCGGCAAGTTGTTTTTTTTTTAGATAGAGACTGGGTCTTCCTATGTTGCCCAGGCTGGTCTTCAACTCCTGGCCTCAAGCAATCCTCCCACTTTGGCCTCCCAATTCTCTGGGATTACAGACATGAACCACACTACCTGTTGTAGAAATTTTTAATTATTTAATATGAGAAAGTGTTAGATTCATGATTATTTCATTTAGTAATGTATTAGGTGATACTTACAGTTAAATAAAGATGTCTATTTTCAAAGATAAGGATTGACTTTGGAATTTCTGTTTATAACCCAGTAGAAAATTAACGGAATTTCATTTTTCTGCTGTGTTATGTTTAGTAATACAACTAGGGGCGCTACCAGATACCTTTTGGCAACAGGGACTTTAAAGATCACTCTTCACTTACAAGCAGCCTGGCTGTCCGTCTTCACTGTCCTGAGGCCCTGGAGACTGGCAGATATTCCTGCCTCTGTCTCTGCCTCCATAAGGTGATGCTTTCTGTTTTGACCCCAGCCCGCTCCACGCTTGGTAGTGGCTTTTCTTGTCATTTTTCAGCGCTGACCATGTTCAATTCTATTAGAAGGAATTCTCACCACTGATACATCTCTATTTGTAAAAGTTATTCTATTCCCCCATAGACAAAAGATCAGAACAGCATATATAAAGAACTCCTAACAATAAATAAAGTGCACCTAGGTCTTGGGCAAATGCCATGAGCAGGTCAGAGATGCTGAAGAAGCCTGTGAAAGCTTTCATGTATCTGACACAATCAGCATAACATCAGTATGTCCCTGCATACCTATCCTACTAACAGAGTTTTAATCTGTCTCTACCAACTGGTGGACAGGAAATGGAATATCAGAGAGCTCTTACACTGTGAGTAGGAGGCCAGATTGAATCACTCCTGTGACTTTTATTCAGGCAGAGACCTTGAGGACAGTGGACGCTGTGCTCATCCCACTAACCAGGAATCCCAGAGTCAGTTCCAGGCTCCACACATGTCCCAGAGTGTGGAGGTACGAGACTGCTTACTCTGCTGTCCTTTGTCATAGCAAAAAGTTAGCAATAAAATATTCTAGTACAGTACAGGATGCTTTTCAATGTTGATGAAAGATTTCTATTTCACTCTACATCACAGTGCAAAATCTGAAATAGCAAAAATGAAACAATCCAAATGCTGCATAAAAATGTTTTCCTACACATTAGTGAGGATTTTTTATTTACATACAACGAAAATGACCACATCGATCAGATCACTTTCCATATTTACAGGAATATACAGATCACCCAGTGGGATGAATAGGACACCATAAGGTATCTATTTAGGAAAATAAGGAGGTGGGAAAGGCCCACATCCATCGGCTCCCTGGTGATAAAAGACATTCTTTGAACAATTGCTGAACCTGGAGTGGTGTCTGAGCATGAGATGGTCGTAATGTCTGGAGTGAAACTGAATTTGAAGTTTGCACTGTGGTATCTGGGGAGTGTCCTGGTTTGCAAGGAAACCACAGTAAAATATGGGGCATGAGGTGGCATCATTAAGATGGGGCATCAGTGTGACAGCTCACTCTCAAGTAGTGCAGGAAGAGAAGTTCTCTGTAATGTACTTGCCACTCTGTGGATTGTGCTTGTTTCATAGTTCTTTTACTAGTTGAAAGCAGAAATTCAAGAAAAACTTATTTTTCAGAAACAGATGTGAAGGGGTGAATACCTCCACAAATGTGGCACAGCTCCTCGTCCTCCTCCTCCTCCTCCTCCTCCTCCTCCTCCTCCTCCTCCCCGAATCCTGCAAAGCCAGGGCCTCCAGATGTTTCCCTCTCCCCCTCGGTTCTCAGCCTCAGGCAACTTCTCCTGCCCCCTCCTCCCCTGCAGGCAACCCCTAGGCCCCTCTAGAGACTGAAGCAGCTCAGGCCCAGAGTCCCTTCATCACTTTCTAAATATTTGCCTAATCCAGGTGAGACTCAGATCTGTGAAGGGTTGGATGTCCATGGGCACAGGAGCTGAGGGCGGCTTCTGCTTCTGTCCAGGGCTCACTTTCTGGGACAGCCATCGATGGTTGCTCAGGCCTGACTCTGTGGCTGCACCCCCTGTAAGGTCCAGCCCTACAGGGTTCTGTGAGCCCCTCCTGGCTGGTGCAGAGACGAGAAATTGTAGAAATAAAAGACCACAAGGCACAGACATAAAGCATAGAGAGTTTGGGCCCAGGGGTGCACTGCTACCCAAATCTCGGAGACCAGCAGTGACACCGAATGCCTGGAAGCTCTCGTTTTTATTGAGGTTCAAATCTGGAGGCAGGGAAGGTTGAGTGTTTGGTGACTGGGGGCAGGGTAAAATAAGGCGTGGCATACAGGTGGGGACTCGGGGATTCGTTAGCAGACGTGGGGTAAGGAGCATAATGTGTCAGCACTTTTCCATACTTGTTAAGAAAGAAGACGTCAAAATTTATATTACTCTTACCGACTATCTTTTCTAAGAAAAAAGGAACCAGGTACAGAAATAGAACATGAGAGTAGACATGGAACGTGACCACGGAAGCACAGCACCGCATAGAGACAATTAAGCCCTGGATGTCTGCGGGCCTGCCTGACAGCCACCAGGCCTTACTGTTGTAACCGAGCGAGCACGAAGTCACCACTGAGACAAAGTCTAGGCCTAATTACAGGGTCTTTATTGCTGGCCGCCATGGACGACTCGCCTCTCTCTAACCCATGGCCCGAAAGGAGGGTGTCAAGACCTTTTATGCCCATAAACCACCTCCTGGGCGGGGGTGGGAGTGAGGGGCTTTGGACATTCCGAGGGCCAGGGGACTTTGGATATTCTGATTGTTACTTAAGTGGTTTACAGAAGTCAAGATAAGCGTTAGTTTACACACTGTCTGAGTAGGGTGGAAATTACAGACCTTAGTTACTTACTACAAGTCTTAAAATGGCACAGGGGCCAAAATGGCGTGGGTTTGGATTGCTTGCCTGTCATGTTAGGGTTACAGAGAGCAGTTTCAACGGAAAGCCGAGGTGTGGTCGAGGTACGCAGTTTATGGGGCGATTACTATGTCACACTTACCACAAGAGCTTGGAGAAGTGGAGTTTTCTCCTAACTCCTCTGGGGAAGGAGACGTCTCAGCTATTTTGGGCATCTCCTTCCCTAGATGGCTAAACAGCAGGTGCTTTCCCAGCGCTGGTGAGGGCGGGGGTGACAGAGGGCAGAGAGCCTCTTGCCTTAGGGTCATTCATTTCACAATGTCACCCCAGGTTCACACTTCCCACCTGAGAGTCATTAGTAAAGGAATTAAGATCACCTATGAATAACTAATTACTATAGTTATATTTCTAGTTACTTTCTTCTTCATTATTTATATGGAAATAGGCTGAAACTTTTGGTTCCTGCCTCAGCATTTATGGGGTCTACTCCCTACATCTCCTCTCCATGCAGCTCAACCCTGTGGCCACTTCATCCACCCACAACTGAGGAATCCCCAGCACATCCTAATCTCAGCAAACATGGAGGCATCTGGACCTGTGGGCAGAAGTAGGAGGGAGGTGGGGGGGGGCCAGTAGCCCCTGGCTGCTGGGGAGGGCTTAGCCTGGGGTGAAGACTGGGCAGAGACCTTGAGTCCCACTCTGCCCCCAGCCACTGGGCCCTTCCCCATTAAATGAAAAAAATAGGCACTGAGCTTCCACTCCACACAGTCTTCATGTGGTGAACATCACTGCACCTGGTGACCATCAGTGCCCAGGGCCCTGAGGCTGTGGGTAAGGGGAGGAGACCTGGACCAAGCACAAGGCCTGTCTCTGCTTTAGGACAGGGGTATGGAATGGGAGCCACCTCTGACTGTGCAGGGACACAGGAGCTTAGAAGGTTCTGGCCTGATGCACTAGACACATGGGGGTGGGTGTTTCTCTGCTGCCAGCAGAGAGCAGGGGACAGGGAGGAGGAGGAGGTGGCACCCACAGATGCAGGGGCGTTCAATGCTCCTGTAATAAACCGATTCACAAGGCATGCCTCAGTATGTGCAGAAGGTTATAATCCTGATGAAGGATGTGATGATGCAGAGTCCAAGGTTATACAACCAAAAACTGATGATCAAAGAGACAGATTGCAAGAGGCTTGCAAAGACAACCTGCTGTTGAAGAATCTGGATCCGAAGCAGATGTCTCAAGTATTAGATGCCATGTTTGAAAAATTGGTCAAAGATGGGGAGCATGTAATTGATCAAGGTGACAGTGGTGACAACTTTTATGTCATTGATAGAGGCACATTTGACATTTATGTGAAATGTGATGGTGTTGGAAGATGTGTTGGTGACTGTGATAATCGTGGGAGTTTCAGCAAACTGGCCTTAATGTACAATATGCCCAAAGCAGCTACAATCACTGCTCCTCTCCTGGTGCTCTGTGGGATTCAGACAGGGTAGGCTTCAGGAGAATAATTGTGAAAAACAATGCCAAAAAGAGAAAAATGTATGAAAGCTTCATCGAGCCACTGCCATTCCTTAAATCTTTGGAGATTTCTAAATGCCTGAAAGTAGCAGATGTGATAGGCACCAAAGTATACAACGGTGGAGAACAAATCATTGCTCAGGGATATTGGGCTGATTCTTTTTTCATTGTATGTGGGTAACCCCCCCATATAGACACCGAGGAATGAGAGCTAAGCAGAACCCTGGCACAGTTAGGGCTCGAGAAATATCTCACTTTATAGTGTTACTACTCAGCTATTTCCTTTTATATAATCCTTTACATAATCATATATTAGTTTATAGAAATAGGTCTTGAAGAATCCCTTTATATAGTCCTCTATATATAATCATATAATAGTTGATAGTATGGGTGACTAAAGAATATTTCCGGGGAACGATCCAAGATGGCTGATCGCTAACATCTCGGGATTGCAGCTCCCAGTTAAAGCGCAGAGAACCAGAGGACGCCACACTTTCAGACAAAATTTGTTCGCTCACAGAGCAGAAGATTCCCAGTGGAGGAGTCACATGGGTCGCCAGCATGACTCTTGTGGCTGGCTCAGCGGTTTTGCCGGCACCTCAGCACGGCAGCTCGTGGTGCAGAGTAAACGGGACTGGTCCCCCTTCTGACAGAGGTTTGGAGCTCCGGGAAGGCAGAGTTGCCTATTACGGACTCAAGAAGGAAGCCAGACTGGAGATTCCTGGGCAGAAAAGCACCATCAGTCTTAACGCCGCTGTTTTGGCCGGCGCAGTGGGTCGCTCATATTTCGGCCCTGGGAATTAACAACTTGGACATCCACTCAGAGACCTAATTTGAAAGTTGGTAATTACAAAGACGACAGGAGGATAAATTTACAATGATGGGAAGAAACCAGCCTAAAAAGGCTGAGAATACTCAAAATCAGAACGCCTCTCCCTCTAAAGAGGATCACAGTTCCTCACCAACAAGGGAACAAGGCTTGATGGAGAATGAGGGCATCCCAATAACAGAATCAGGCTTCAGAAGATGGATAATAAGAAACTTCTGTGAGTTAAAAGAACATGTTGTAGCCCAATGTAAAGAAACTAAGAACTTTGAAAAAAGGTTTGACAAAATCCTAATGAGAATAGACAACTTAGAGAGGAATATAAGTCAATTAATGGAACTGAAGAATACAATACAGGAACTCTGAGAAGTATGCACAGGTTTAAACACTCGAATTGTTCAAGCAGAAGGCTATCAGAGGTCGAAGTCCAACTTAATGAAATGAAACAAGAAGACAAGATTAGAGAAAAAAGGACAAAAAGGAATGAGCAAAGTCTCCAAGAAATGTGGGACTATGTGAAAAGACCAAATTTACATTTGATAGGTGTACCTGAATGCGACAGAATGAATTCAAGCTGGAAAATATTCTTTAGGATATTATTCAGGAAAATTTTCCTAAACTAGCAAAGCAGGACAAGATTCAACCCTAGGTAATACAGAGAATACCACAAAGATATTCCTCAAGAAGAGCAACCCCAAGGCACATAATCGTTAGATTCACCAGGGTTGAAACGAAGGAGAAAATACTAAGGGCAGCCAGAGAGAAAGGTCAGGTTATCCACAAAGGGAAGCCTATCAGACTTACAGCTGATCTCTCACCAGAAACTCTTCAAGCCAGAAGAGAGTGGGGGCCAATATTCAACATCCTTAAAGCACAGAACTTTCAGCCCAGAATTTCATATCCAGCCAAACTAAGCTTCACAATTGAAGGAAAAATAAAATCTTTTATGAACAAGCAAGTACTCAGAGATTTTATTACCACCAGGCCTGTTTTACAAGAGCTTCTGAAAGAAGCATTACACATAGAAACAACCAGTATTAGCCTTTCTAAAAATATACCAAAAAGTAAAGAGCATCAACATAAAGAAGAATTTACATCAATGAATGGATAAAACAGCCAGTTAACATCAAATGGCAGTAACCCTAAATTTAAATAGACTAAATCCCCCAATCAAAGGATACAGCCAAAACCCAACATTATGCTACATCCAGACCCGTTTCACATGCAAGGATACACAAAGACTCAAAACAAAGGGATGAAGAAAGATTTACCAACCAAATGGAGAGCAAAAATAAATAAATAAATAAAAAGCAGGAGTTGCAATGCTTGTATCTGATAAAACAGATTGTAAAGCAACAAAGATAGAGTGGTAAAAGGATCAATGCAACAACAAGAGCTAACGATCCTAACACCCAGATACATAGAGACGTAGACACAGTGAGACAGAAAATTAATAAGGATATCAAGGACTCGAACTCAGATCCGGAACAAGTAAACTTAATAAGTATTTATAGAGCTCTCCACTTTAAATACACAAAATATACATTCTTGTCAATACCACATCACACCTACTCATAGGTTGAAATGAAACATTGATTGCCCATTATTAATACCCATTGTTTTTAGAATAAAGCAATATTTCCATTCTCTCTCCCACTTTTTCTTCCTCTTTCTTACTCTCCTTCACTCCTTGTTTTTCTTTCCTTCTCTCAAAAAAAGAAAAAAAGAAATCAACTTGTAGACCTCTTGATCCAGGTCGGCAATGTCTCTCTCATTGCCTGATTTCCTTCCTTCCCTTTTCTCCCTCCCTCCCTCTTTCCCTCCCTCCCTCCCACCCTTCCTCCTTTCCTCCCTTCCTGCCTTCCTCCCTTCCTCCCTTCCTACAAAAAAAAAAAAGAATGTTTCCCTACCTGTGTACCTATAATTATATCTTAGTTCATAATCGGAGGAATGCCTAGAGTGGACACAGTACAGAGCATGAATTAAGAGATAAGCAGCTTATAATTGGAGGAATGCCTAGAGCAGACACAGTACAGAGCATGATTTAAGGGAAAAACAGTTATTCCAGGACAATAATCCATGGCCCAGGCAGAAGCATTCAGTATCGTAAAGATACCCGCTGGATGGCAGGCTTGGGGTGAGAGCCACTCCTCCTGATAAAGGAGTGGCAGGACCTTGCTCCAGTTCTTGTGGAAGGCGGTCCTCAGACCAGCAATCCACCTTGCTGACTGTGAACTTTATCAGCTCTTGCTACTGTGCTGCTCAAAAAGCATCTTCCCATAGAACCCATTGGAAGATGCCAGAAGGTGGCGGTAACCTTGACAGCTCTGTCACTGCTACGTGACGTAAAGCATCCTCCTATAAATCTTCTTAGAATTAGTTTGCCCATAGATAGAAGTATTGCACACTGTACCCTCTTCACTGCACATGACTCACCTTGAAGCCTCAGTGACCTAATCGGGGTGGACCCCTTACTGCACATGGCCCTTGCCTTCATGGGAATGGGCCCCTTGCTCCTGCGCACTGTCCACCTCCTGGCCTACGTGACCTAATGGGGGTGGACCCCATGTTTTATTGCTCATGACCCTATCACTATCCTTAAAGATGATTTCACTCACTTCCCTGCCCCCTAACCTATACATAATAAACACGCATGCCTCTGGACATTCGGGGCCTCGCCTGACTCTGCTTGTAGGTGGCGTGGCCCCCCGAGCCCAGCTGCATTTTCTTGTACTTCTGTGTCCTGTCTCTTTATTTCTCAGATCCTGCGCCTCAGCACAGCATAAGGCTCACCCCACCACCCTGTGGGGCCATCAGCCCTACAATTGTAGAATCTGGAGAAGTGAAAATTACCATGAAAAGAAAGGGTAAATCAGAAGTGGAATAGAATGATGCAGTAGAAATCGCTGGATGCTTTCGAGGACAGTACTTTGGAGAGCTTGCCCTCGTCACTAACAAACCTTGAGCAGCTTCTGTGCATGCCATTGGGACTGTCAAATGCTTAGCCATGGATGTGCAAGCACTTGAAAGGCTTTCGGGACCTTGCATAGAAATTGCGAAAAGGAACATCGCCACCTATGAAGAACAATTAGTCGCCTTGTTTGAAGCAAACATGGATATTGTTGAGCTCACTGCATAAAGCGAAAGTAAGGAGCAGGAAGACCTGTAGTGACAAAATTACACAGTAGTGGTTAGTCCACTGAGAATGTTTTTTCCTTTTTTTAAATTTACAATTTATCAACAAACAGTAGGGATTTAATAATCAATAGGCTTTTTTTTTTTTTTTTTTTTTTTTTGTGACAAGTCTTGTTCCATCCCCAGGCACCAGGCTGGAATGCAGTGGCACCATCTCGGCTCACTGCAACCTCCGCCTCCTGGGTTCAAGCAATTCTCCTGCCTCAGCCTCCCTTGTAGCTGGGACTACAGGTGTGCACCACCACACCAAGCTAATTTTTGTATTTTTAATAGAGACGGGGTTTCACTATGTTGACCAGGATGGTCTCCATTTCTTGACCTCGTGATCCACCTGCCTCGGCCGCCCAAAGTGCTGGGATTACAGGCGTGAGCACCCGGCCTGTTTTAAAGTTTTCTAGCTTGATAAGTTATGTGCTGGCCTTGGCCTATTGGTGAAGTGGTATCAAACACCATATGCAATTTTAAAACTTTGTATATTTTTGCAGTAAGATACATTTTGACTTCTTTGGCATAATGTCAGTAACCTACATATTCCACTGGTTTTATGGATAGGCAATTTAGTCACTATGATAATGCGGAAAACAGTCTTTTAGATGAGAGATCATTAATGCATTTGTCACTCATCAAGCGCATATCTCCTTTTTTTCATTTTACAGTTCTCTATATTCTACATCTTTAAAATTTTGATCCTGACATTTAATGTCACAAAATTTTTTTAAGAAGTGATTTGAACTTAAAATCTGACATTTTTTTTTATTCTTTACTCTAAGATCTTATCTTTTAAAAAACTCTCCTATACCAAAACTAATTCAGGACCCTTATCAGCATGCCCACAGGTGATTTCTTCGTTCTTTATTAGGCCTACACAACACAGTCCTTTGCAGACTGGCATCTGTTCCCTTGGGTTTCTTTTCTTTCTTAGGTTGGCTGCAAACCCACAATCTCATTGATCAGCAGCCAATGCAGTTTGTTTTTTGTATTTTTAATTCTTAAAAACATCCTCCTAGAGTGACAGAAATAAATTTCTATGAGCATAATCCTATATAAAGACAAAATGAATTTCTGCCTGTACCACATACATCATTAGGCCTTGCCGTTGCTTTAATGTGGACTCATAGTTGAAATTAGTGCAGAATGAACTCAGATGTACTAGGTTTTCACTGTTCGCTGATGTGCTCAGTATGCTGCCACATAAGATGAATTTAATTATATTCAACCAAAGCAATACATTCTGACATGATTTCTAGGCCCCATGACCCAGTGTCTAGAGACATTAATTCTAATCAGTTGTTTGCTTTTAAATGCGTGATTTGGTTTTGGGAAACAGGTTTCAAATGAATATATAAACATGGGCAAAATAATTCTGTGCTAGTGTAGCCTTACTAGAGAATGTTTATGGTCCCCCTTGTACATGAAAATGTGGTTAGAATGTTAATTGGATAATGTATACATACAAAGTTAATAAAGTATGTAAAGTATAACTTCAGCTACATTTTAGAACACAGTTTAACATTTTTGGAAAACATTCTTGTAGGAAAAGGGAGCTCTCTACATGAAGATGACTTCTTTTCTTTTTTCTTTTTTTTTTAGGGAGAAAGAGAAAGAAAAAGAGGAAAAAAGAGGGAAAAAGAAATATTACTTCATTTCTAAAATGGGTATCAATAATGGCCAATCAATATTTTGTGTGTTTAAAGTGGATAATGTATATTTTGTGTGTTTAAAATGGAGAGCTCTATTGAGTTTATTTGTTCTGGTTCTAAGTTCAAGTCCTGGATATCGTTATCAATTTTCTGTCTCGTTGAATCTAAATCTCATTATGGGTCTTATGTATCTGGGTGTTAAGATCTCTTATTATTACATTAATCCTTTTACCCTTATATCCTTGTAGCTTTGAAATCTATTTTATTAATTGTGAGAATTGCAACTCCTGCTTTTTATTTATTTGTTTTTGCTCTCCATTTGGTTGGCAAGTTTTTTTCCAACCCTTTATTTTGAGTCTTTGTATATCTTTAGATATACCGTTAGATTTTGTCTGTATCTTTTGATTGGGGGATTTAGTCGATTTAAATTTAGGGTTACTGCCATTTAATATTAACTGGCTATTTTATCCTTTAGTTGATGTAAATTCTTCTTTATGTTAATGCTCTTTACTTTTTGGTGTATTTTTAGAAAGGGTCATACTGGTTGTTCCTTTCTGTGTATAATGCTTCTTTTTGAAGTTCTTGTAAAGCAGGCCTAGTGGTAGTAAAATCTCTAAGTACTTCCTTGTTCCTGAAAGATTTTATTTTTCCTTCAAATGTAAAGCTTAAATTGGCAGGATATGAAATTCTGGGCTGAAAGTTCTGTTCTTTAAGTATACTGAATATTGGCCCCCACTCTCTTCTAGCTTGTAGGGTTTCCACTGAGAGATCTGCTGTAAGCCTAATAGGCTTCCCTTTATGGGTAACCTGATCTTTCCCTCGGGCTGCCCTTAGTATTTTCTCCTTCGTTTCGATCCTGGTGAATCTAACGATTATGTGCCTTGGGGTTGGTCTTCTTGAGGAATATCTTTGTGGTGTTCTCTGTATTGCCTGGGGTTGAATAGTGTCCTGCTTTGCTAAGTTGGGAAAATTTTCCTGGATAATGTCCTGAAAAGTATTTTCCAGCTTGAATTCATTCTCTCCGTCACATTCAGGTACACCGATCAAACGTATATTAGGTCTTTTCACATAGTCCCATATTTCTTGGAGACTTTGCTCATCCCTTTTTATCCTTTTTTCTCTATTCTTGTCTTGTCGTTTTATTTCATTAAGTTGGTCTTCGACCTCTGATATCCTTTCTTCTGCTTGATCCATTCGGCTATTTAAGCTTGTACATATTTCACTAAGTTCTCATCTTGTATTTTTCAACTCCATAAGTTCATTTGTATTCCTCTCTATATTGTCTATTCTTTTCATCATTTCATTGAACCTTTTTTCAAAGTTCTTAGTTTCTTTACATTGGATTAGAACAAGTTCCTTTAACTCCCAGAAGTTTCTTATCATCCACCTTTTAAAGCCTACTTCAGATAATGGATCACAGTCCTTTTCCATCAGGACTTGTTCTGTTGCTGATGAGTCCTTTTCCATCAGGGCTTGTTCCGTTGCTGATGGGTTCTGATTTCGAGTATACTCGGCCTTCTTAGGCTGTTTTTTCCCCTTCATTGTAGATGAACCGCGTTTCTAATTAGGTTTCTGAGTCGACATCCGATTTATTGATTCCCAGTGCTGGGATCCGAGCAACCCACTGTGGGGCCTAAATAGCAGCGATAAGACTGATGGTGCTCTTCTGCCTGGGAATCTCTGGTCTGGCTTCCCTCTTGAGTCCGCAACAAGCGGCTCTGACTTCCCGAAGCTCCGAACTCCGGTCAGTAGGGGAAGCAGTCCCGTTTGCTCTGCATGAAGAGCTGCTGTGCCGAGGCGCCGGCAAAACCGCTGCGGCGGCCACAAGAGTCGCACTGGCGACCCCTGGGGCTCCTCCACTGGGAATCAGCTGATCCGTGAGTGACAAAAATTAGCCTAAAAGTGTGGCGTCATCTCGTTCTCTGAGCTTTCACTGGGAGCTACAATCCCCAGCTGTTAGTGATCGGCCATCTTGGATCAGTCTCCAGATGGCTTGTTTTATGTTTCCGATTTTATTTTAAAAGCCGGGTCTGTTAAATAAGAAAAAACACAAAAGAACCCCAGATTCCTGGTTCACCATTCTGTATTCTTACTTTTTCAATCCAGTTTGTTGCATAAACTAACTGTGAACTATTCATGGAACAGCAAACACCTGTTTGATAAAGTACTTTGACCAAGGCTATAAATGCCGTTTACATTATTGTTGGTTATATTTAAATATTCCTTATCATAAAGCACACTTTTATAATAAAATACATGAATCATGATTTTTCAGAAAGAAAGAAGCAGCTCCCAAGTGGGAGGAAATATTTGCAGAACAATGAAGGGAAATGATCTTCTGGGACTGGGAAGCAGGGGAGAGGCGGAGTGGAACCTTAGGGAGTTTCTCGTTCATTGGCTCCATGCGGGTGACCAAAGCCCAGGTGGCTCAGCTGGAGGCTCAGACGCTTCCCCCGCGTGGTCCACACCGGCCTCCTCTGCATTCCGTCGCCAAGTCCTGGTCCCAAAAGCACTGGCTGAGGGCCCCACGTTCATTCATTCATTGCATCCCGGCTCTGCTACTGCTGCGGGACTGTCCCTGAACCGCGCTGGCCGGTGAGTTCCAGGAATGAGTCCGAGGAACAGGAGCCGGCATTGGGGAGGACGGGCTGCCCGGGGCCTTTCTCAATTCCCCTCAAGAGCTCCTTCTGGCCCCGACGCGTCCCTGGGGTTGCGCCTCCCCTCCGAGAAAACACAGTGGCAGAGGCCAGAAAGTAACGACAGTAAAACAGCTCGTTGTCTGTGATAAATGCCAAGGTTCTTGGCCTCATAGCCAAGGAAATTAAGGACAGGGACGCACATCCACCAAGAGAGATTGGAGCAGGAGTTTCATAGGCGAAAGAACAGTTCTCTGTCACAGAGAGGGGTCCCGAACGGGTTGCCAGATTGTAGCAAAGATGTCAGAGTTTTTATAAATGGGCTACTGAGGAGGGGTGTCTCATCTCTATAGGCCCCGAAGAACCGGTTGGGACCAGGTGTGCCATTGGCATAGGGCAGAGTCTCCAGCAGCCTCCACTCCATCCTTTGAGCCTGCAGGCAGGCGCTTAGTTTGTGCTGCTCTGAGCTGCTTACCTGCCTGTGATAAAAGTGGGTGGAGAGTTTCTGTGCCTGCTCCCCAGGCACCCCCATGCAGCTGCAGGCATCCCTATCTCAGTGTGCCTAAAGAAATGGACAGAAGCTGGGCGAGGGGGTCACAAAGTCATTTCAGCACTTTGGGAGGCCTGGGTGAGTGGATCACCTGAAGTCAGGAGTCTGAAATCAACCTAGCCAAAATGGCGAGACCCCCGTCTCTACTAAAAATACACGAATTAGCTGGGCTTGGTGGTAGCGGGCGCCTGTAATCCTAACTACTTGGGAGGCTGAGGCAGGAGAATCTCTTGAATCCGGGAGGCCGAGGTTGCAATGAGCCCGGGTTGTGCTATTGCATTGCAGCCTGGGCGATGAGAGTGAAACTCCATCAGAAAGAAAAGAAGAGAAGAGGGGAAGGGAGAGGGGAGGGGAAAAAGAGCAAGGTGGGAGAGGAGCGAGGAGGGAGGGGAGAGGAAGGGGGAGAAAGAAAAGTAAAGAAAAGAAATGGACCCAATGTGCTCATTGAGGCCCACTGTTTTTGTGGGGACCCATCTTATGTATAGGAAGTTCCGTCATTTACCGGGAAGCTCCTCCTCTGTGCTTATCTGTTTTACAGCCTGATATTTGGTTTACAGCTGACCTATGTTTTACAGGCCGCTCTTTGTTAGAAGAGAAGTGATTTCTTTGAACTACTTGAGGGTAGAAAGGGAGCAATCTCTGAGCTGCTTTTTGTTAGAAGGAACGTTTTTTTTTCCAGGGACTCTCTTTACCCTGTCTACCTAAATGGTTCCTTTCTTATCTCCTATAACATCAGGAGGATAGGCAGGACCACAGGATTGGAGGGGGCCAAAGGGCAAGGCTGCCACCTCCACTGCACCCTGTGGGGGAAGGAGCCTGAGCTACCAGGACACAGGCATGGTCGGGACCAGAGGGGAGGGAGGGGATCTCAGAAACTTGAGCACAGACATCCCAGACAAACACAGATGCTCTGTTCTCACCGGCTCTCCACACTGTAGAGTCCAGCCCTATGGGGGGGTCCTGTGAGCCCCTTTCGACTGGTGCAGAGATGAGAAACTATGGAAATAAAGATACAAGACACTGAGATTGAGAGAAAGAGAGTTTGGGCCCAAGGGTCCACTGCAACCAAAGCTCGAAGTCCGGCAGTGGCCTCAAGTGCCTACACACTCTGCCTTTACTGAGTACGAAACAGGGGAAAGGGTAGGTAGGCCGTGGCATCAGTGGTCAGCGATTGGGTCAAGTACATCACGTGTCATATAGGTAGATGCCCAGGACTTTCAAGTAACCCAGATGAGGTAATGAGCATAATGCATCAGCATTTCTCCACACTTGTCAAGGAAGAACAAAGACATTAAGATCTACGTTACTTTTACTGATTATATCTTCTAAAAAAAAAAAGGAACCAGGGCAGAAGCGGAACGTGAGAGTGGACATGGAACGTGACCACTGAATTCAGCATCACAAAGAGACAATTAAGCCCCCGGAAGTCTGCAGGCCTACCAGGCCCACTGCAAGAGCTTGAGGGAGTGGAGTTTTCTCCTAGCTCCTACGAGGAAGGAGACATCCCTTCCATAGCTTGCTAAACAGCAGGAGCTTTCCCACGCTGGTGCTGCCACATAGCCAAGGTGCCCTCCAGCAGCCCTTACCGGAGCATGACAGAGGGCTTAAAGCATCTTGCCTTCAGGTCACTTCTTTCACAATGTCACCCCAGGTTCAGTCTTCGAGACCTGAGAAGCATTATTAAAATATTATGCTCAGTATATATATATATCTTAATGATTACCTATGAATAACTAAGTGTACCTATGAATAACTACTATGGTTATATCTCTAGTTATTTTCTTCATTATTTATATGGGAACCACTGGCTGAGCCTTCTGAATCCTGCACTTATGGGTCTCCCACCCACATTCCACCACACAAACCCTCCAGCACCCCAGGGCTCCCTGCCCTTGAACTTCCCCCTGCACTTTGCTGCACTCACCTGCAACTAGGAGCTCAGCAGACACTTCCCACACTTCCCACGCACTCCCCTCCCCACCCACTCCCACCAAACAGGTAACATCCTTTTACCTTCAATCTCAGCTCAGCCTGGTCACCCCACAGGCCTCCCTCACCTCCCCATTCATGAAGGGGCTCTCGCCACCTCCCCAACCAACTGGCACCTTCTACCCCTTGCTGAGGACACACCCCAGCAACATACCCAAAGCTCCCAAAAGAACCTATACGGGGGGATGGGAAGTACCATTTCCCCCAGGATGACCCTGAGAACACAGGTGAGTAGAGGCACCCACTCTGTCCTTGGGGCCCAGAACCACCTGTTCTTCCTACTGGGGAGCCACATCATGTAGAATGGTAGACAGAAGTTGCCAAACCCTTTCTAGAAAGGGACTGCAGGAGGCACTTTGGTCTCTTGAGGACGTGGTTTCTCTGTGTCTGTGTCAAGTCCTGTCCCTTTGTAGAGCAGCAGCAGGCCAGGACAACCTGAAAATAAAAGAGGGAGCAGATTTGGACACTGTCCTAGGTTGCTGACCCCAGAGGAGGGTACACACGGTGACACAACAGTTGATGGTGCATCCTCTGGGGCGTCACCTCCAGGTGGGGTCTCAGCTGTAACTCCAAAAGTCAGAAGCAGGCTTTACCCAGCCTGTGGCTTCCGGGTGGTGTGGATGTGATGGGAGTGGGGGTCCCATGGTTTGGAGCCTACTCTCCCCTCCTTTGCTGCTGAGTGGCATCTATGGTCCACAAGGGCCCATCAGGGATTCTCCCTGAAGCCTCAGGTGTAAGCTGAGGGTGATGGGGTGCAGCCATATGGCATCCTGGGGATCGGGGCCAACTGCTTGTGCAGCTTCTGGGTTCCCTGCAGCCTCTTCTCACTGCCTGGCCTGTTTTCCTAATGACCTAGAGGGTGAGGCGCCAACGTGTGATGGCAGCTCTGAGGCTGCATGGTCACTGCCCTCCCACGGCTCAAGGCCCCATCTCTGACAAGACGTAGCACTCTACGGGAACCACTTGTTAATGCTGACATTTCCCTGCTGTGGGTGGCACTGCCTTGCCTCTGAACATTCACACGGAATCTGTGTTGTGATTCTCCAGTTAGACATTGTAACCACATGGAACTCTAGGATCTTAGGGGGTCTTGCGTCATTGGGCACTGAAGGCAGGTCCAGCTTCACTCATCATTCATGGATTGCCTGTGGCTGTTTTTGAGCTGCAACAGCGGAGTTGAGTAGTTACAATGGAGAATATATTCCCTGCACACCTCCACATAATTACATTGCCCTTCACAGCAAACTCTAGTGGCCATAAATATCTTTGGAGAAGGCCAGAAAGAATCATGGCACTTGCTGCGGGGTTAAAGGGTCCTTCCTCACTGGAAACTGGTGTCTTCTTCTAGTGATGGGTTCAGGGTCTGAGAAGTGGCTTAATTCTGCAAATTAGGCAAAGCAGCCTCGTTCTTGAGGGACTGGCTACTTTCAGCCTCCTGGTCATCCATCATCATTGGTTTTATATCTGTTTGTTGTAATTTTTTTTTTTTTTTGAGACAGTCTCACTCCGTCACCAGGTGCCAGGCTGGAGTGCAGTGGCGCAATCTCGGCTCACTGCAACCTCTGCCTCCCAGGTTCAAGCAATTCTCCTGCCTCAGCCTCCCAAGTAGCTGGGACTACAGGCACACTCCACCACTCCCAGCTAATTTTTGTATTTTTTTAGTAGAGACAGGGTTACACCGTGTGGCCAGGATGGTCTCGATCCCTCTTGACCTCATGATCCGCCCACCTCGGCCTTCCAACGTGCTGGGATTACAGGCGTGAGCCACCATGCCTGACCTGTTGTAATTATTTAAGTCCAGCAGTATTCAGGTGGAGTCTCCATCTCTTTTGGATCTTGGACCCCTTTGTTCTATGAGCCATGGGTATAGCTTTGCATGGCTGAGGTCCCCAGCTGGCATTGGGACTTCCGTAATCATTTCCATCATGGCACCCTCCTTGCTCCTGACAGTTGACAGCCTCCACCTGGAATCTGTTATTTCAGGATTTCTTATCCCATTACTCCTGGGAGCCCATTTCAGGAAGAGTATCTCCTACCCCCAACCCTGACCTTCAGCAACAGGCATCCCTGAGCTTCCTCCCATTCTGGTGCCTTCTCATGGGGCCTTCTTTATATGCTGGGTAAACAGGAGTCCTCCAGGCTCCCCATGAGCACAGTGGGTGGACATTGTTCTGGATTTTCACACTCGGACCCCTCTGGTGTGGGCACTTCTCTGAGCCTGTGATCCCTCCCTCTACTACCTGCCAAGGCCCAGAGAAATTTTCAGACTTTCTGTTTCTTGCTGTGTGGACCATCCCTTTGTTCAAGGTTTCAGGAAGGCATCCTCAGAGCAGATGGGAACCATCACCAGCGGCTTTGCCAACATGTTAAATCCTGTGACCGGACAATTGACTCCTTTATCCAAGTGGGTTCCATCCTGAGTCCATCCCGCCATGCACTGGCATCCTCAGGGGCAACCCCCACACCCTCCCACTTCCCGCAGACTCAATTATCTCACTTTTGGGGATTTATTCCTTACAGGTTACTGAGGACAGCATGAAGGTATGTGCAGACATAAGGTTACGCCAGTGAATGCCTGCTCAGTACACTCAGAGCCACTGGGCGGGAGGAGCACAGAGCTGCAGTGTGGCCCGTGTTTGCTCAGCCTGTAAAGGCACAATGGCTGGATTGTTGCTGGCTGTGGTCACAGCCATAGGGCCTGTTCTCTGTGTGGTCCAGGTCATTCATTTAACAGTTCCATCCTCTTGTACCCAGCCTAGCCTGAGGAAAGAAGTCTGGTTTCCAGCCCTACAGAGGGCTAGAAAAGCGGTGCTATATCCACATTGACATGGAATCTGATGTTTGGAAACTTGAGAATTCCTGTCCAGCACAGCAGGTCAGCCACATTCTGTCAGGGACTGGACCGAAGCCTGGGCTTAGGAGAGCGTGTGGTTTCTGTACGGAGGCGTGGAGTTCTGCCTGCGTGTTCATGGGGTCCCCTGTGAAATATGCCAAAGCCTGTTGTTTCACTTTTCTCTGGTGGTAACTAGAGTGAGCAACTTTGACCTTTCTGTTTTATAGAAAGCATTTTATTCAGACAGGACATTCTTACACGGGATTTTTTTAAAGATTTTTTTCACCTGCCTTAGATTTTTCTTGGGTATTCCATCTTTTCATTGTGTCAGACTCTTTTCTTGCTGAGAAGCCATTTGGAAACTGTAAGATCACATTTCTGGAAAGGCGGTTTGAATTTGTTGATGCCTGACATGCAGACCATCCACATGGCGGGTCGTGCTCCAACTGCAGAGCTTATAGCTTGTAGTGAACATGGAGAATGAAGTACTCAGATAATTCCAGCTGAGTGGGACTGGGGGTAGCTCTTCTGAGAGTCCGTCCCAGCATCTGCCTGCCAAGTATTTATTGAAACGGCTTATATTAACTACAAACATCCACTAGATGGCCCTTTGAGTCAGTTACTGAGGCACCTGTGACCTTGTACAACAAACCGCATTCTCAGGAAGCTGTTTTCAGCATTCCTTATGACACTACACACTCCACTCACTGCCCTGTTTTCAGTGTCAAGGAGTTTAATTCTCATGCGCAAATAACAGACACACAGGGCCTCAGTATTTTTCCATGCGTGACCTCAAATGCCTGTACATAAGTTTCAATATGTTGCCGTGCGCCCCCACAGTGTGTCACCTCCATGAGACAGTTCACACGCAGACACTTTTAGCCCTGGTGTCCGGTGCTTCCCACACTACGGCACCCATCTCCCTCAGGAGTCTCCCTCCTTCCAGCGGTATTTCCGGTCACCAGATGCAATGAGAAAGGAGACAAAGGTAAAGTGAGAAACACTAACCTCAGGAATGGCAACACCGCACAGGATTCTCTTAGGGCTTAACTCTTCAGTGTCGTGGGGTGACGAAGGGGAGCTCTCTTTCCCCGGAGGATGGAGGGAGGAAGGAAGGCAGGTTCTGCTCTCCCTGCAGACCTGGGGCTCCCTGCTCACCAAGCTCCATTCTCACTTGGCTTTCCCAGGGGTGCTGAAAAGAATGATCACAAATGCTTTGGAAGGTCAGGGAATAAAATACACCACCAGCCTGAGCTCCATCCTGCCTTTAGAACTACGGATAAACATCAGGGATTTTTCTGTGCTAGCAAGGGGGGGTCATAAGTCTAATCATCCACATCTGTTTCACAAAGTTATTTCCTTCTTTCAGCAACCCCCTCTGACCTGAGTTCTACTGCAAATGCCAACCACCTCTGCAGGGCTTCCCATCATGCCCGATTCATTCAGTGGACACGCATTAAGCACCTGTGATGTGTTCATCACTGTGGTCAGTGCTGGAATCACCAACCACAGGCCATGCAGATAAGGCAGAGGGCAAGTGGGCTACCTTGACATTGGACTTGCGCCTGGGGAGCCCGCCTCCAACCCTTACCAAAGTGCCTTCAATCACTGGACTCCTGGCTTCAGGCTCCACCTCTTCACATGGCCCTTCACACTCCACGTTTATGTCTCCCCGTTACTGGGGACTGGGACATGCGAGCCCCTGCTTGAGTCACGTGGTTGGTTAGTGGCAAAGCAGGAACTAGAATCGTGGACCCTCCTAGGCTCCTCTCTGGACAAGCAGACCATGCTTCCTCTGAGTTTTCTACTTGCCCAAGGCTGGGGTTGAAAGTAGGAAGACATGACCATGGTTTAATGGAAGAATGAAGGAGTATGAAGCCCAAATCACACGCGCACATCAGGAGTTTTCTCCTCATGCTTTCGTTTCCTTGGATGTGAAATGAGATTGGTAAATGGGAATCCGGCCTCCAGATGATTCTCCTGAACTGCCCCTCCTGGCAGAAGAGCAGGACTGAGTATTTGCTTTGCTCCTAAGGACCAAAACCCAGCCCAGAGCAGCCGTCTACAAAAGAGTAATTTTTTCATGTTCCTTGTTTTCACTGAAAAAGAAAATCATGTGCAGTTCTGCATTTTACTCCATAATACAACTGGATTTGTTTTAATGTAAACATAGCTCAGTAAGCTTATTCTATACAAATTTTTGACCAAAATGAGTCTTTGGGGCAATACACCAGCTGAGCCTGTGGTTTCTTGCACTTTTGTCACTCGGCTGAGTACTGACGGGCACACAGCTCAGTTCGAGATGTGGAGACTTACATGTCTCCTAAATCTCACCCGCGCAGCCTGCAGCCTACACTCGGGCTTCAAACAAACAGCTGGGGAGTCACACTCAGGTTTGATAATAAGTACTGAGAAGAGATCAATTCAGTCATGATCTTTGCATTTATATGTGCTCCACATGAGTGACCTCCCCAGTTCCCCACACAAGCCTGGGTCAGGACCCAAGTGACCCCTGGAAGAGGATCAGCCAGGTGCCAGGCAGAGTTGTCAGCTGGAAAGAAACACACCTGCTCCCGCTTAACAAACTAGCATAGCATGGATCTTCACAACAATGAGGAACAATGAGGAATTGGGTGTTTATTTGTTTGCTTGTTTGTTTTCTGAGACAGAGTTTCACTCTTGTTGCCCAGGCTGGAGTGCCATGGTGCAATCTCTGCTCACTACAACCTCCACCTCCTGGGTTCAAGTGATTCTCCTGCCTCCGCCTCCCGAGTAGTCATGATTACAGGCATGCACTAGCACACCTGGCTAATTTTTTGTATTTTAGTAGAGATGGGGTTTCACTATGATGGTGAGGCTGGTCTTGAACTCCCATCCTCAGGTGATCCACCCACCTTGGCCTCCCAAAGTGTAGGGATTACAGGCCTGAGCCATCATGTCCAGCTGGAATTGGCTTTAAATATTTAAAATCACTCCACCATTTACTAATCACTAAGCAAGTTTATTGTCAACTTCTTGTGAAAAGCAACCACACTTCTTTTGATAGCCCAAAAACATTTTTACAATTGTATTTAAGCACTTTCTTTTGTGGGGGTAGTTAATGAACTGTGCAAATATCTGCTCAGATTTTGGAATTTTCACATGTCAGAGCTGGAGTCTCCATCCCTCTCTGTGGAATGGATGGATGGATCCCTCATGCATCCTCTGAGTTAGAACTGGTAAGAGTTTCCAACCTTCCAATTTCCTGAACACACAGTGCTGAGGTTAAGATAGAGGGCAGGAGTTAGACTGTCATCATTTCTGAACTGACATAGGGCAGTTTATTGTATTATAAAAGGTCATTTACATAAAAGCCTTCATTTGTTTTCTTGATATTATGTTAACTGAGAAAAAACAGCACATGACAGAGTATAAACACCTCTCACACAAACAGCTGTCAAGAGATCATTTAAATGTTTTCTGGGGAGGCCAAGGTAGACAAATCACTTGAGGCCAGAAGTTCAAGACCAGCCTGGCCAACATGGTGAAATGCCCTCTCTGACCAAAACTACAAACATTATCTGGGTGTGCTGGTTCATGCCTGCAATCCCAGCTACAGGGTGGGGACGCTGAGGCAGGAGGATCGCTTGAGTCAAGGAGGCAGAGGTTGCAGTGAGCTGAGATTGTCTGGGCAACAGAGAGATACTCTATCTAAAAAAAAAAAATTATTTAAATTTAACATTCACAAGGGCCTCTTTTTCCTATGAAGTTGCCTGTATTTCTATTTTTCAAAAAGTATCATCTCTATTGAAGTTAAAAATGGTTTGATGGAATAATATAATATCAACTAATTGAAAGTATATTTTAATTATTATCTATCTTTTTTTTTAATGGAGTATTGCTCTGTTGCCAGGCTGGAGTGCAGTCATGCATCTTGGCTCACTGCAACCTCCACCTCCCGAGTTCAAGTGATTTTCCTGCCTCAGCCTCCCCAGTAGCTGGGACTATAGGCGCGTGCCATCACGCCCAGCTAATTTTTGTATTTTTAGTAGAGACAGGATTTCTCCATGTTGGCCAGGATGGTCTCAATCTCTTGACCTCGTGACCTGCCAGCCTCGGCCTCCCAAAGTGCTTGGGATTACTGGAGAGAGCCACCGATTACAGGCGTGAGCCGCCACGCCCGGCCATTATTACCCATCTTTAAGCGTCTCCAATATTGATGATAGTCCTAGTGTACAGTACCTTGAGCCCATATTTTCCTTGGCGACTGAAGTCACTGTGTGTAACCGCCACAAGAGCATTTGATTTCTGGAGGTTGTCTCCCCTGAGCATTGTGAAAACCCTGTAATCTTGACGGGCTCCCAACATGGACATTTTCTCATTCACCAAGTAGGAGAATCCCGCAAGCACTTTCCATTACTTAAGAAGTCACAGCAAAAGATAAACGCTTTTATTTTTATTTGTTTTTGTTTTATGAATGTGGCCCTTTCAACTTAATACCAACCATCCAAATCAGGGTGCGAAAACCACACACAATGACTCTCCCGAGGCACACACATCCAGGTAGCTGATGCCCTAATTCAACAGTATTTTTTCACTTGATTTTCATGGAAGCCTCAGGTCCTCCTACCGCCACCCCTAGGCCTGTGCTCAGAGCTTTTCTCAGCCCCTAGGAGACTGAACGCGGCGGCCCACCCACCTCTGCCTCGTTCTTTAACTGCAGCGCCCTCTGGTGTGCGTCTTGATTTTAGCAGCCGAAGTCCCTGGTCCTGTGTGTCTCCTTGCTGGTGCTTCCTGGTGGGACTTTCATCTTCTGCTTCTCTCAGGTAGCATCTAGAGACAAGTTAGAATGACAAGACTTTGTAAGATAATAACAATAAAAATGCTGGAAGCCAGACTCTCCAATGCTCACCGTAAAATGCTAAGGAAAAAACTTTTTCCAGTGCCTCACTCCCCCACCGAGGACTTGGAGACCTTGGCTTAGGACCTCGCCTCATAGATCATTTAGGACAAATCCCTCCTCTGAAAGGCAAGGAATCCAGACCCAGGGGAGTTAAGTGACTTGTCAGGCTGATACAGTGAGTGGGGTTGACCACCTAGGTCTTCTGCCACTTATAATGGAAAGAGCTACAATTCACTGAGTATTACCATGAGCGACGCACTATGCTCAGTCTATTACAGGCACTGGCTTATTTGAGGCCCACGGCAATATTTTGAGATAGGTACTATCCTGATTCCTGATGCCTTTTTTTTTTTGAGACAGAGTCTTGCTCTGTGGCCAGAGGAGTGCAGTTTTGATCTCAGCTCACTGCAACCTCCACCTCCTGGGTTCAAGCGATTCTCCTGCCTCAGCCTCTCAAGTAGCTGGGACTACAGGTGTGCACCACCATGCCCAGCTAATTTTTGTATTTTTAGTAGAGACGGGGTTTCAACATTTTGGTCAGGATGGTCTTGATCTCTTGACCTCATGATCTGCCTGCGTCAGCTTCTCAAAGTGCTAGGATTACAGGTGTGAGCCACTGTGCCTGGCCCATGATGCCTATTTTACATACATGGAAACATAAGCTTTGCGAGCAAGGCTGAGGAAACGTGCACACTTCATGTCACACAAACACAGGTTTTGAACCAGGCAGTTTGACTGCAGAGGCAGTGCTTGAAACCATTACTGATCTTACTGCCTTTGTGGCAACTGTATACTTAGATATGGATATGCAAATATGTAGATATATGGATACACATGTATGGATGTACATGAATTTACACGTTTATATCAGTAAGCAAGATATAGTGTCATTTTGCATATTTTGAAACTTAAACCAATTGGCATCATAATTGTATGTACCTGAGGCACAGATGGGGGACATGAGTGTCTTAAGTCCATTCTATCTGCTTTCTGCTGTGCCTTCCTGTAATACAGAAACAGGAAAGCTAAAAACTACAGTTCCCAGACTCCTTTGCAACCAGTCAGAATGGGGGTCCGATTCAGTCATTCCAACATGGGGTAATTGCAACAAGGGCCAGGCATCTGCTTTCCTACTGCCAAGCCCAGTAAGGGTGACTTTTGGTTTTCTGGGCAGCATTAGCTGAGGTCCTGGGCTCTGGTCGCTGGCTCTGAGTGCTGGGAGCAGGGCACGTGGCATCCACTTTGAAGGCAAAAATCTTCCCAGGCACAGTGGGATCTGGAGTGGGCAACAGCGGGGTGGCTTCTGAGGGTGGTGGGTTTCCGATTATGATGGTTTCCTTCCTTGTCTTGGTGGCTTCCTAACTGTGGCAGTAGTGATGTGGTAAAGAGTTGGCGGCCTTTTGATCCTAGTGGCTCACGTGGGCTTTGGATGGCTTCATGGGGCTAAGCAAACAGATACTGGAGTCCAGAGCCTACCAAGAGTGGGACTGGACCCTCAGAGTAAAGGTGGGCTGAAGGTCAACCAGTCTTCAGACGGAAGGCAGTCCAGGTTCAAGGCTTCTGCGTGTCCCCAAATGTCTCAATTCCTGCAGCTAAATTCAAGGAATTTTATAGCTACCAAGTGCCTGATAAAAGCAAATGAAAGTCATTCTGGAGGAAGGATATATCATCCTACTTTTTTTTGAGATGGAGTCTCATTCTGTCACCCAGGCTAGAGTGCAGTGGTGGGATCCACCTCCCAGGCCCAGGTGATCCTCCCACTTCAGTCTCCTGAGTAGCTGAAACTACAGGTGCATGACACCACACCAAGCTAATTTTGTATTTTTGGTAGAGATGGGATTTCCCCATGTTGCCCAGGCTGCTCTCAAACTCCTGGCCTCAAGCCATCCACCCCACCTCAGCCACACAAAGTTCTGGGATTACAGGCATGAGCCACTGCGCCCGGCCTCAAATTTTTTTTAACCAAAATTATGAGTTTAACATTTTATCAATAGACAAATGAATAATGAGACATTTGACGCTTTTATACTAAACCTTTGAAATTTGGTGTGTACCACATACTGACATTACATTTCAATTCAAACTTGTCATATTTTAAGCTCTCCAGAGCCTCATGTATCTAGTAACTGCTGGGTTAGACCTCGCAGCTTTAGATTATAGAATTAGCTGGCCTGTGTGATGGTCATGCCTGTCATCCCAGCACTTTGGGAGACTGAGGTGGGAGGATCACCTGAGGCCAAGAGTTCGAGACCAGCCTGGCCAACATAGTGAAACCCCGTCTCTACTAAAAATACTGAAATTAGCTGAGTGTGGTGGTGCATGTCTATAGTCCCAGCTACTCAGGACGCTGAGGCATGAGATCAATTGAACCCAGGAAGCACAGGTTATAGTGAGCCAAGATTGCGCCACTGCACTTCAGCCTGGGCCACCAAGCAAGACTCTGTCTTAAAAAATTTTTTTTTAATTTAGAATTATTTGGCAGGGATTTAAAAATAACTATGCTTACCATGTTTCAATAGCTTTAAAAAAATTAAAAAATTCATTACTTCAAATGTAACATATATGAAATATGGAATAATCTGTTAGTGTAAAACTAAATAACTGAGATGAAGAACCCAACAGGTGGCTTTAATAGCTAATTAGACAGACCTGAAGAGAGAAGCGGGAAACTGGAATTTGGGTCAAGAGAAACCATCTGGAATGCGGCACAGGAAGACCAAGGGGTGTAAACATCAGAAGAGACAGTAAAGGACATGCACACGCTGTGGAGAGGTTCACCCACATTTAAATGGAATCCTAAGAGGACAGGTGAAAGATGATACAGAAGGCATATTTGAAGAGACAAGGGCCTCAAATTTTAGAAACTAGCCAGGAGGCTGCTGTCAAATTGATTGTTTTTTCTCTTGATTGATTGTATTTTTTTTTTTTTTTTTGAGATGGAGTTTCGCTGTTGTTACCCAGACTGGAGTGCAATGGCTCTATCTTGGCTCACCACAACCTCCGCCTTCTGGGTTCAAGCAATTCTCCTGCCTCAGCCTCCCGATTAGCTGGGACTACAGGCGTGCACCACCATGCCCAGCTAATTTTTGTATTTTTAGTAGAGACGGGGTTTCACCTTGTTGACCAGGATGGTCTCGATCTCTTGACCTCATGATCCACCCGACTCAGCCTCCCAAAGTGCTGGGATTATAGGTGTGAGCCACCGTACCCAGCAATTTATTGTATTTTATCAATAGTTGTTTTTCAATGTTTCCCTTTTAAGTGTTTCCATTCAAAGATATTCTTCTTGAAGACGACCTTTCAGATGCCCTCCAATTTCATCACAGTGCACCTAGGAGTGAATTCATTTTTATTTATTCTAATTGAGATTTGTTATGTTTCCTAAAATTGGGAATCTATATCTTTCATAAAATCTGGAAAGTTCTTAGCCATTAGCTGTGTGAAAACTTCCTCTCCCTCATTTTCTTCTCTGCTTTGGGAAGTCCTGTTAGAGGCAGGTGGGGCTTCTCATTGCACATCCGTCTTTACCCTTCTCTCTTGCAGTTTCAGCACGAAACTCTCTCCACCAAACTTTGAATGAGTTCTTCAGACCCATCCAGTTCAGTGACTCTTCATCATACATATATTTTTTTCTTTTTTCTTTTCTTTTTTTTTTTTTTGAGATGGAGTCTCACTCTGTCACCCAGGCTGGAGTGCAGTGGTACGATCTCAGCTCACCACAACCTCTGCCTCCCAGGTTCAAGAAATTCTCCTGCCTCAGCCTTCCAAGTAGTTGGGATTACAGGCACCCACCACCACACCCTGCTAACTTTTTTGTATTTTTAGTAGAGATGGGGTTTCATTCACCATGTTGGCCAGGCTGGTCTTGAACTCCTGACTCCATGTGATCCATCTGCCTTGGCCTCCCAAAATGCTGAGACTACAGGCGTGAGCCACTGTGCCCAGCCCATCCTATATTTAATACGCTGCTTCATCAGTATGTTGAGTTTCAAATTTTAATTAATACATTTTTCATTGCTGTAAGTGCTGCTTGGTTCTATTTCACATATAACTAGTCTTTTGTGACAATGTCTCAATATTTGCAGTGTGTTTTATTCTTTTATAAAACAATATATATAATCATTGAAGTAAACATATTTTACTATTTTATTTGTAGTTCTAATATCTGCAGTCCTTCAGGGCCTGACTTACTGTGTGGGATTGGCTGACTCACTCGCTGTGGTTTCACTCTTGATTTATTCTGTGGGGTCCTGAGCTTTTTTTGTGACATGGCTTTTTTACTGTAGGAAGCCTCTGCTGCCTACGTGAGGTTGTGTTCTACAGAGATATTATGTTTGATTCTGTTAAATACCTGTGGATCTCCACAAGCCAGGGATCATTTTTGTTGAGGTTTTGGCTTGCACATTCTCAGGGCAGCCAGAGAGGAAACACTCTAACCCTCAGGACAGCTGCAGTGACGAATCCTCAGGGCAGAGTGCGCTACTGATTCTACATGCACAGTACTGCTCTCCCGTTCCTCACTGCCACTGCTGTGGCTCTTTGTTAGGTTCTTGGGAGGAGGAGGCACCTTAGCAAAAAAATATTTGCCAAACAAGATTTGAAATAACTTTATTTTGAGCAAAATATTTTCCTGGTTTTCTTGCTCTGTTGTTGCTGTGTCACGTGGTGCCTGCCAGTTAGAGCTAAACAGTTTTGCTGTTTCTACGCAGAAAAATGCTCGCATCACAAGTCAGTGTCTAGGCATCCCGGGAGGTGACTCTGGTAATGTGTATTTTCATTGCTCATTTCCACTCTTAAAGGTCCAATTCTCCTGACTTTTTCATGTTTTCCTAGGGTGCCATCCTGTATGTCAAATCCAAAATTGATGATTTCTTCTCAAAGGCAGTGTGACCATAATTCACACAGTTTAGACATATTATTTTAAAAGTATTTAAATCTATTCAACATTGTTCATTAAGCTTCTGTTAGAGTCATAAAAATATCTTGGCATGTCTGATTAATTCAGCTGAGTTCGGTGTTTAAACAGCATGCTGTTCTACAATGTGCTATTTATTGTTAAAGCTGAGAATTCATAGTGTTTTCAATAACTGGGAGGGATGGGGTATTTTACCAAGATATCTATCACAATTATAACAAATGTAAGATTGTGGGCTGATATTATGAGATCTATGAATATAGAAGTGATAGGAAGTGAAAATGGATTTAATATACTTCTAGCATCATTTTGTCTAAAAGCCAATGTTCCGTGAACACACTGTTGTTCTTTTCCCTCTGCAGACCTGAAGCAAGCACTGCTAGAAATATGATTTTCTACAGAATTGACAGGCCGCTCCCTCTCAGACCCCAACCCTTCTTTCCTCCTTCTCTTTCCTCCTGGCCCCTTATCTTTCCTGTTTCCATTCCTGCTTTCAGACTTGTTCCTTCTTTGCTTAAAAGGCAAGATTTTCCTGGCCCTGTTGCACCCTAGGCTCAAACAGTTTGCTGAAGAGAACAGTTTGCTGTCATCATACTATGTTTTCTAGAAGATTCTATCATCATGCAGCACTCCCAGACTGGTTGAAAACCAAAGTTACTCCCCCTTGGAAGAATCTTTGTGGACATCCAGGTTGGCATTCAAATTTCCAAGTTATGGCTGGGCGCAGTGGCTCATGCCTGTAATTCCGGCACATTGGGAGGCCAGGGCAGGTGGGTCACTTGAGGCCAGGAGTTCGAGACCAGCCTGGCCAACATGGTGAGAAGACCCTGTCTCTACTAAAATTGCAAAAATTAGCTGGACATGGTGGCAGGGGCCTGTAATCTCAGCTACTTGGGACGCTGAGGCAGGAGAATCCCTTAAACCCAGGAGGCAGAGGTTGCAGTGAGCTGAGATCATCCCACTGCTCTCCAGCCTGGATGACATGCGGAGACTACAACTCAAAAAAATAAAAAAATAAAAAAAGGCAAAAAAATTACCAGCTTGTGCCAGCCAAGAGGTCTCCAACCTCAATGCTGCCACCTTCAGGCTCCTGCGAGTTACAACCTCCACTCCAGCTCCCCTCTGCACCTGAGCTATTCCTCTGAGCCCCATTCGCTCCCACCCTTAAGGGTGGTTGGAGGCTGAGTGAACCAGTGAATGGATGAGACAGCTGTGATGTCTCATTCTTTCACTGGATTTTTCTCTCCATCACCGTTCAGGCTCACCAGTTGATGGAGAGAAAAATCCTCCTCTGCATCTGAAAAACATGCCCGAGTCCTAAGGAGTGAGTCTTGCATTCATTTCTACCCCCTCACGGTGACCCCAGGGCCAGGAAGAGGCCACGGCCTGCTGAGAGCTCCAGCTCTCCTCAGGGTGGGCCTGGCATTTGCTGACTTCAGGGAGGGTGGCAGGGCTCACAGCTGCAATGGGAGACATGCCCTGGGTCCTTAGCACATGCAAGGACGGGGTTCACCGTAGAATCTGCTCATTTTGTCCGTGTACATAGCATTTGTAATTTTCCACATGTGGACATCCATGCCCAGAAAGGTGAAACCTCACACAAGAATATTCACCCACATTGTCAGCTAACTTCCATGTCTGAATGCATGGTCTCTAGATCACACCAATGACAGTCATCTTCGGGCCACTCCTATCCCCATCCTGGATTGGTCTGAGTCTGGTAGCCAGATGCCTGCAGCAGGGGTGAGGCAGAAGGCCTAGGTATGCACAGAGGCCCCTCCTCCTCTCACCTGGCTGTCCTTCATACTCTCCTGCCAGCCTTCTGCCTTCCTCCTGCTCCCCCAGTCACTGGCCCAGGTCACCCAGCCTCAGGAGTGGGGCTGCTAGGACCTTCCCAGTGGCTTCTCCCAGAATTAACCTGGCTCCTGTCCCTAGCCCTGTGCATGGGAGGTTCTTCTCACACACAGATCCCTGGACCCGCCAAGCTCTGCCCCTCCCAAGTCTGAGAACTGCCCACCCCTGTGTGTCTGCTATACTCCAGACCACCCTCCACGTGGCCCCTCCTGCACAGAGGCTCTAGTGCATCAGGCCAGCACCTTCCAGGCTCTTGTGTCCCTGCTCAGTCACAGAGATGGCTGCCATCCCATGCCCCTGTCCTAAAGCAAAGACAGGCCCTGGGCTTGGTCCAGGCCTCCTCCCCTTTCCCACAGCCTCAGGAGCTTGGAGATTGAGGGTCACCAGGTGCAGGGCCTCCCCCCATGGAGACTGTGTGGAGTGGGAGATCTGTGCCTATTTTTTTCATTCAATGGGGAACAGGCTGAGTGGCTGAGGGCAGAGTGGGATTCAGGGGCTCCGCCCAGTCCTCACCCTAGGCTAAGCTCTCCCTTGCAGCCAGGGGCCACTGGCCACCCCCACCAAGTCCCTCTGGCTTCTGGCCACGGTTCTAGATGGTTCCATGGTGACCGAGACAAGGATGCACTCGGGTTGCCCCTTGAGGATGGCTGCAGTGACCATCCAGGGACTGAGCAGAGGGGCGGATGCAGCCGTGGGCTTAGGTGTGGTTGGCCACAGAAGAGTGTGTGTTGGAACTAGATGCTCAGTGACGCAAAGAAAAATCAGCACCTAGACAGACGATCTTTCAGCAACGCAATTTTTACTTCCTGGACTGCAGGAAGGTACTCTCACTAGCCATCTTGCCACAAGAGTACAATAAATAAAGGAAAACACATACATTTATCCCTTAGGCATTTGGGGTCGTCCTTACTGCTGCATCTGACTGATCTCTGTTGGCTGGAGCCAGACCTCACAATCTAAACTAAAACCCGATTAGCTAACAACTTAAAACTTTTCTAAACAAGTAAAAGCAATGGAGAGCTGGGACATGTCTGTGAGCATGTCTAGCACAGATGTTTTCATTAGAGTACAAGGACATAGAATGTACTACTGCCTGTAAGCATGGCATGTAACAGCTACATAGGATAGGACCTAACAAAGTTATCAGCACACTTATTCTTTAACAAGAAAGGAAACTTTAAGAAGGAACTTTTCTGCTTCCCACAACCGGGAGCAAAGTGAGCCCCACGCATGCATAGGCTCCTCCCTCGGTTTCCACTCTCCATGGAAACACAACTGATCACATGATTGATCAGGGTAGGCCACTAGGGCTTTCTTCTTTTTGGTTTTTTCCAGAAGTCATAAACGGATATAGAATATACTCAAAGACCTCCTCATGCTTTTAGTGGAGAGGCAAAGAAGGTCCGCTCTGGACTGGGGAAGGAAGCGCCTGCGACCTGGGCAAGAAGGTGGGGACTCCCGCGGAGGGAGGCCGGTGTCTCTGGCGCTGATGGTGAGCGGAACACACCGGGGCCGCTGAACATTCCTGTGCAAGTTTCTTCACCTTCCTGTGCATCAGTATTTACATCGGGGAAATAGTAAATGCTGTGTGGAAAGGTAAATGAGGCGGTCAGAGAAGGAAGTTCTGCGCGAGCGCAGCGACAGCGTGAAAGCCGTGAGGGCCGGGTGGAGCCGCGCCGGCCGCGTTCGCAGGTGTGGGAGTTGCCACACATTTCATCCGCCGGTCTCGGCCTTGATCGCGACTCTCCTCGGCTGCGCTCCAGGACTCCAATGGCAAACGCCGCCAGCTCCGCGTTCCTTCCCTGCCTGTCGCTTCTGCTCGGGCTGTCTGACTGGTCCCCGGCGCCGCGCGCCGGTGAGTTGCGGGGTGGAGCCCAATCCTGGGGGCTGTGCACTGCAGCGGGTTTCAGAAGAGGGGAGACCGGAGCGATCTCCCCGGACTGCGACCCGCCCTCAGCTCCCTTTCGCGGCTCCTTTCCGTTCGGTTCACTGCCTGCGGCTGCCGCTTGCCCCCCAAGCCAGGACGATTGTCAAAGAAGACCGAAGAAGAACCTCAGGAGGGTGGAGGGGTCAGAGGGCTGCAGAGGGCGAGGTGGGACAGGGATTCCTCGAGCAGCCCCACAGCACCACTCGCTGTCGGGAAAGAGAAACGAGAGCCCGTGGAACTCGATCGAATTGCGGTCAGGACAGGGGTGAAGTGAGTTCCACAGGGACACGATGACAGACACTCCCACCAGCCACAGGCCTGCTCTGCACTAACCCGCGCTCCATGACACAAACCCTCAAACCCTCCAGGAACCTCAGGACTCCCTGCCCTGAAACCTCCCCTGGCACTTTCCTGCAGCCACTCGCCTGCACTCAGAGGCTCAGAAGACACGTCCCACCCCTCCCTTACCATCCACTGCCACCTCCCAGATCACATCCTCTCACTCCCCACCTCAGCCCAGCCCCATCATTCCACAGGCCTCCCTCACCTCCCCATCCATAAAGGGGCCCTTAGCACCTCCCGACCAACTGGCACCTTCTCCCCCCTTGCCTGAGGACACCCCAGCAAATGTACCCCATGCTTCCCACAGAACCTAGTGCAGCAGGGATGGGAAGCACCATTTCCCCCAGGATGACCCTGGGAACGCTGGTGAGTAGAGGTGCCACTTCTGCCCTTAGGGACCAGACCCACCTGTTCATCCTACTGGGAAGCCGGGGTCATAGAGAATAGTCACTGGAGTGACTATAGACAGGAGTCAGCAAACCCTTTCTGGAAAGGAAAGGCTGAAGGCCTGTGGTCCTTTCCGGCCATGGCTTTTCTGTCTCTGTGTCAAGTCCTGTCCCTTTGTAGAGCAACATCGGGCAAAGCAACCTGGAAATAAAAGGGAGACCGGATGTGGACACCGTCCTAGGTTGCTGACCCCAGATGAGGGCACCTGCTGTGTCCCGGCAATTGGTGCTCCATCCCCTAGGGTGTCATCTCCAAGTGGTGTCAGTTGAAGAGTCACAGTGTGTTCTGCCCTGCCTGTGGCTTCTGGGTGGTGTGGATGTGATGGATTTGAGTGGGGGTCCCATGGTTCGGGGCCTACTCTCCCTTCCTTTGCTGCTGAGTGGCATCAATGATCCACCTGGGCCATCAGCAACTCTACTCAGTGAGCTGAGGGTGAGGGGGTGCAGCCATGTGGTGTTGGGGCCAATTGCTTGTGCAGCTTCTGGGTTCCCTGTGGCCCTGCTCCTGCCCATCCCAGGAGAACCACCTGCATCTTCTCACAGCCAGGCCTACCTTCGTAATGACCTAGAGGGTGAGGAGCACACCCTGTGATGGCAGCTCTGAGGCTGCGCAGTCACTGCCCTCCCACAGAGAGGCCCATCTCCACCAGGGCCCAAACACACCTGGAGCCACTTTTCAATGAAGAGATTTTGCAGCTGTGAGTGGCACAGCCTTGATTCTGAGCACTGGGGGACTCAGTTGTGATTCTGCGGTTGGGAATTGCCATGAAATCCACATAGCACCTTTTCCAACCACACATGCCTCTGAGAACTTAGGGAGTCCAGGGTCAAATAGCCGTAGTGGCAGGGCCAGCTGCACTCCTCATTCACAGACTGTGTATGGCTGCACCCCAGCTACAAGAGCAGAGTTGAGTAGTGACGGGGAGGTCATATGACCAGCACAACCGGTAATAGTTATGGAATTAACGACAAACTCTATCCCCTCCTGGTACAAATCCAGGAAATGTGAAATTACCATCAAATGGGTCTATGAATGCAGCACATCCTCTAACTGGACCTGACACAGGTGTCCATCCATTACTTTGCCCGAAATTCACCTCTTGAGTAACGGGGAGCAAGTGAATGCTTCAGATCCCTGGGAGGAGGTCGGGTCGCACACTGTGTCCACTAGGCATGTCTGGGCATTTGCTGTTTCTTGGTGTACAGTTAGCAAAGTGAATGCCCGTTTGACTCCGTGGGGAGGCTGAAGCAGTCACTGCAGTTGCTGTGGGTTGAACGGGCCCACCAGGGGCTCTGGGCTCTTCTCCTAGTTATGGACTCTGGGTCTGAGATGTGGCTCAGTTGTCACAGTTGAGCAAAGGAGCTCGGTTGTTTCCTGGGATGACTCCTTTCAGCTCCAGGTTATCCATCCTTGCGTTTTGTCTTTGTTTGTTGTAATTATTTAAGTCTAGCAGTAGCCGCGTGGAGTCTCCATCTCTTTTGGATCTTGGACCACTTCATTCTATGAGCCATGGGCATGGCTTTGCATGGCTGAGGTCCCCAGATGGCATTGGGACTTCCCCAATCATTTCCATCATGGTGCCCTCCTTCCTCCTGACAGGATTTTCCATCCCCATTACTGCTGGGAGCCCATTTCAGGAATAGCATCTCCTACCCCTAACCCCAGCCTTCAGCAACAGGCACCCCTGAGCTTCTTGACAGTCTGCTGCCTTCTCCTGGGGACTTCTTTATATGCTGCGTAAACAGGAGTCCTCCAGGCTTCCCATGAGCACAGAGGATGGACAATGTTCTGGATTTTCATGCTGCAGCCACTCTGGCATGGGCGCTTCTCTCAGCCTTTTGTTCCTTCCTCTACAACCCACCGCATAAGAGTTGGGTTTTTCTTTCCTGCAATGTGGGTCATTCTTTTTCTAACGTCCCAAGGGCAACCTACTAGCAGATGAGAGGCACATTCCAGGGAACCTACTGTGTCTTGTTACCCATAATAAATAAACTCACTTTTCTCCAATGCTGAGTACATCATACCCACTGTGCCATGCTCCAGCATCCTCAGGGTGCCCTCCCACACTCTCCCACCTCCCACAGTCCACCTGGGCTGCTGCTGAAGATCCTGCCATTTAGGCCCTTCCTCCTGTAGCAGGCCTGGCACCTCCCTGGCAAGGTCCTGTGCTGACCGATGTATGTATAGGCCTGGGCAGAGTGGGGAGATGGTCACATTGGGGACCCGTGGTTCCTCCACAGGCAGAGACCACTGCCCAGGAAGAGAAGTCCATGCTGTGGCAGCCCAGCCCTGCAGGAAACCCTCTTGCTGTCACAGTGTCTGAGGTCTTTCCCCACCCCAACACTCTCCAGTGTTTTTTCTTTTTTCCCATAGATGCTCACTCTCTCTGGTACAACTTCACCATCATCCATCAGCCCAGACCTGGACAACGGTGGTGTGAGGTCCAAGGCCAGGTGGATCAAAAGAATTTCCTCTCCTATGACTGTGGCAGTGACAAGGTCTTATCTGTGGGTCACCTAGAAGAGCAGCTGAATGCCACAGATGTCTGGGGAAGACAACTGGAAATGCTGAGAGAGGCAGGGCAGAGGCTCAGACTGGAACTGCCTGGCCTTGAGCTGGAGAATTTCACCCCCAGTGGTAAGTGGAGGAGACCAAGGACGTAAGGGAGCAGACTGTGGGCTCAGGGGCTGCACTGAGTGCGGGGAGAAGACATTAGACATGGGGCCTCCATGAAGCCCAGCAGCAAGGACAGGGCTTGGAGGAGACAACAGAGCCAGATGAGAAGGGGCTCAGAGGAGGAGGATGTGGGGCAGGGAAGAGAATTTGTAAAGACCAGAGCTGACCTCTTTCTGATTGGAGCAGGACCCGTCGTGCTGCAGGCCAGGATGTCTTGTGAGTGTGAAGCCGATGGACACAGCAAAGCATCCTGGAAGTTCAGATTTCATGGACAGGAGTGCCTCCTCTTTGACTCAAACAGCAAAAAGTGGACAGTGGTTCATGCTGGAGCCAGGCGGATGAAAGAGAAGTGGGAGGAGGACAGGGAACTGACCGATCTCTTCTGGAAGGTCTCCATAGGAGACTGCGGGAGCTGGCTTCGGGACTTCCTGATGCACAGGGAGAAGAGGCTGGAGCCCACAGGTGACTACAGGGGAGCACTGGGAGCGCCTGGAGATGCGGTCAAGTTACAGCCTTGTCTGTCAGTGTCTGTGGTGGGTGCAGGTGTATGGGTGTGAGTGGGTATCAGTGTTTGTGGGTGTGGGAGTGTGTGTGTGTGTGAGTGTGTGAGTTTGAGTAAAAACATGACCCCTCATGGGGGACCACCTTTTGGGGACGCCTGTACTCTCCCATCCTCCTCTCCCTTCTCCCTCCTGACTCCTCTTCCTCACTGCATGTGCTTCTGCTGCCCTCACTGTGGATTTCTCGCCAGCCTCAAAACTATGGGCATATTGTGTTTCTAGACCTTTCTCCTTATATTTCCCTCCTCCTAGGATTGCTTTTCCTTTCCTCTCCCTTGGTGTGTTTCTGGAAATCCATGAAAACCACCTCCAATGCCAGCCCGGAGATCCTCCCTTCCCCGCCCTGGGGCTTCAGCTCTTCTTCCACCACAGCAAGAGGGTGGGCTGTTCTGTCACCTTGCTGCCCTCAGCAACTGTGTGAGTTTTCTGAGGACAGGGGGCACCCCCTCTTTGTTCCTGCCCCAGGACCTGTCACAGCTGCTGCACCATAGCAGAGGGGGACAAAACCTCTGCCTTGCAGGATGACCTGGGGTGGCAGGAGCTAAGGAGCTGTCCTCATAAGAATTGGGGCGGACAAGGGTTGTCACTCTTGTGTTTCCATTTCAGCATCACCCACCGTGACCCCAGGTACAGCCCAACCCAAATCCATGGCCACCAGCCTCAGTCCCTGGAGCCTCCTTCTCGTCCTTGTCTGTGTCATCCTATATGTCATCTGAGGAGAGTCTTTAGAGTGACAGGTACTGTGGGCAGAATTGGGAGGGGAGCAAGAAGCAGACGGGTGAAGAGGGAGGATGGGAAAGGAGAATTCCCAGAGTCTCCCACCTCCCCATGGCTGGGACCTTTCCATCCTGGCATGAGACAGGTGAATGAGACCTTGTGTCACTTGTTGGCAATGACTGGGGCAGCTCAGCCCTGAGTTCTGATGGATTCACATCTTCAGAGGCTGGAGGGAAAGGAAGGGGCCCATACTGAGGCTCAGGGTCTGTTGAGCCAATTCAGGCCTGTTTCAGAGCAGGTTCCTATTTGGGAAGGGTAGTGGTGTGTGGCCCGCAATGCAGCAGGAACTCAGACATGGGCCGTCCGCACAATAGGAGAGGAGCAGCACGGCTGCTTCATCTAGGATGTCAGGGGAAAGGGCATCCCTGAAGGAGGCTAAGAAGAGTGATCTCGGGGAATCCCAGGACGAGGGGCTGTGAGGGCCTGGGTTCACCCCATTCCAAAGGCTGCGTTCCCAGAGAAAGCAGCTCTGGTCCCAGCAGTTAAGGTGGAAGGTGAAGAGTAGAGTGTGTCCAGGAAGAGGTTTAGGAAAAGGCCAAGCCCCTAGAACCCATGGGATTGCCAGCAGGGCTCTGCGGCAGCGCCCCTGCCCTCCCGCCTCCTGCACGCTCCAGATCCTGAGCCAGTTGAAGGCCCTGCCTGGAGCAAAGTGGATGCAGACATGGAGGTGAGCTGCTGCTGGAGTTCCAGGGTCACCACCGAGCTTGGCAAGGAATGAATGGGGCAGGGTGGGGACAGTTCCATTCAGAGCTATGGGTGCAGCTCCCAGGGTGAGGAGAGGCTGAGAGTGAAGGGGAAAGAGCAGGTTTGCCTGCAAGCCCACCCAAGGGCACGGAACGTGGATCCAGAGAACACTCTTCGGACAGGGCGCCCCCAGGTACTCTGTGGGAAGGAGGACCTGTGAGAAGGTCATTCTGTAAGAAGAAGGAGCAGGCCCTGAGTGATGGTGCAGACCCCACTTTCCCAGCCTCAGTTCTGAGCCCCTGTGGGCTGTAGCAGGGCCTGGGCTGGCTCTGTGATGTGGTGAAGGAGGGAGGAGGTTGGGAGGCTGCAGAGCCAGGGGGAGGGTTGGAGGGAAATCATGGTCCTTATCTGGGGGAGAGGCTCCGAAGTGGGGAGGGCCTGGGAGGGATCACCCAGGAGAACAGACCCAGGTTTTTCTCAGCCACTTAAACCAATGCTTCATGTTTCTGAAGGTGGAAGATGACAACAAGCAACCACTGTTTGCCTGGTCTGCCTCCCGCTCTCCCTCAGGAAGGCCACCCATCTACTCACCACTGTGCCTTGCTGGACAGCCAGGAGGTCAAGCCTTAGCAAGCCCACAGCCTGCAGCAGATGATGAGGGCGTTGGAGACCCAACCTCTCATGCTATTTTTCTTCACATCTTCTGTCACTTTCTCTTGGTGCTAATGGATGGAATTCCTGCACAAGTTAGAACTGGACAAGAAATCCCAGCAAAAAGCATTTTCTTTGTACTTTGGTGATTGTGGGAAAGCAGACACTTCTCTGCAGCATGACCTCGTTCTTCCAAACCATATTGCTAGTAAAATCGCATGCTGGGCTTCAGACCTCAGGGATCCTTTCCACGCACTGACCAAGAATCGTATTAATCCTTTTTATTTTTATGGTGTTTTACATCTTCTCATTCTGTAAAACTTACTGGAGTGAAGTGGCATAATCATCACTCACTGTAATCTCACCTGACAAAGGTCTAATATCCAGAATCTAATATCTACAGAATCTTGTTGAATATCCAGAACTCAACAAGCAAGACAAAAAATCCAATTAACAAATGGGTAAAGAGATGAACACTTTTAAAAGAAGACATGCAAGTGGCCAAATCATCAGATAGGTGCCAATCAAAACCGCAGTGAGTTGCCACCTCGTACCTGTCACAAAGTCAGAGATGGTGGTGGGGCTGCAGAGAAAGGAAACAGACACTGTGCGTGGGAAAGCGAACCTGTTCATCCACTATGGAAAGCATTGTGGAGATTTCTGCAAGAACTTAAAATAGAACTACCATTCAAACCAGCAACTCCACTAATGGGGATATACCCAAAGGAAAAGTATTTATTTTGTCAAAAAGACACCTGCACCCATATGTTCAATGCAGTGCTATTCCCACTAGCAAGGACACAGAGTCAATCTAAGTGAACTGAATGAAAACAATGTGGCACATAGACACCATGAAAATCTATGCAGCCATGAAACACAGCAAAATCATGTCCACTTCAGCAACACGGATGGAGCTAGAGGCTGTTATCCTAACCAACCTAATGAAGGACAGAAAGCCACATACTGCATGCTCCCATTTGAAAGTGGCAGCTAAACATTGAATTCACATGAACCAGATGCTGGAGATCACTAGATGGGGGAGAGAGGAGGCGTACCTGGGCTGAAAACCACCTGTTGGGGACCCTGCTTACTGTTTGGGTGATGGGATCATTGGGACACTAAGCCTCAGCCTCCCAAAATCTACCCGTGTAGCAGCCCTCTATGTGTACCCTTTAATCTATAATATAGGTTGAAATTAAAGATGAATAAATAAAAATGACATAAGGCCAAAAAAAATGGGGTTAACTGAGAGAACTCTGCACTATAAACCCTAACCCAGCTCAAAAAATTAAACTCCAATCGTTTAAAATAATCACAAGTTGTATGCTGATAATTGAATAAAAGTTATACATGTAAGTGCCAAACCCTAAAATTAAACACCGCATAATAAAATTACACATGAATTCCATCTTGTTCTTTATAGCCTTACTTTCTTTTCCATTTTCAAGTGATATATTTTGTGTATCCTCAGGGAATCCCTGCTGTCAGGCTTCTCCTTCTGCACCACCCCCTCGTTTCCACTGTCCACCTCAGCCCTTCCTCGGGCCTGGGACTGTGGCTTCCTTGGCATTGGAGGCACAAGAGCTGCATTCAGCCTTGGGAGAGAGGAGGGCGCAGGGCAGGTGGTGGGGGTGGTCTCGGCATTGCAGAGAAACCTCACAGCTCAGGCCCCTTATCACAGACGGCTGCGTTTCTCCACCAGCTTAGCCACAACCAAGCCGACCTCGCCCCTTTCCCGATTGGCTTTTTTCTCACTCTAACTCCTTGAAAATGTATATTCTTCCACCTAACATTTCTTTCTACTTCTTCTCTTCACAATATATTCAGATTTATTGTGCCCAGAAAATACTGCTCTCACCATGTCCTAAGTTACCATCTAAACCATAGTGAGTGATTTGACAAGAAAGAGGCCCCGCCCCAATCGCTGCCTCTCATTTATTCACTCACAGGGTTCCTACAGCTCAGCACCGACAATGGGCTGTGCTGCGCATGCTCCTCTGAGGAAAACAGACAGAATCCCTGCTCCAGTGTGGACAGCAGGTGAACACAACCAGCAGGTACATTGCATGGGACATAGGAAGGTGACAGATGATTCAGGGCACAGGGAATAAGGTTGTGGGGAGGAAGAACAGGAGGGGAGCCCCCAGGTCCTCAGTAGCCCAAATCCGAAGGTCTGTCGAGAAGGTAATGTGTGAGTCCTGGCTTCAAGGAGGTGAGCATTCCCGCAGGAAGCAGAAGCCTTGAGTGGTCCAGGGAAAATCCAGAAGGTGTCTCCATAACACTTTTAAGGCAACCCTAAAACAAAAGAAAGGCTGTGCTCGATGGCTCACACCTGTAATCCCAGCACTTTGGGAGGCTGAGGTGGAAGGACTAGGAAGTAAGGAGATCGAGACCAGTCTGACCAACATGGTGAAACCCCATCCCTACTAAAATTACAAAAATCAGCCTGGCATGGTGGCATGTGTATAGTCCCAGCTACTCAGGAGGCTGAAGCAGGAGAATCGCCTGAACCTGAGAGGTAGGCGTTGCAGTGAGCCCAGATGGCGCCGCTGCATTCCAGCCTGGGGACAGAGCAAGACTCCATCTCAAAAAAAAAAAAAAAAAAAAAAAAAAAATGGAAAGAAAGAAATACCCAAGAATGTATTTATTAAATAATTAGTACCAAACAATAAATATTTATGACCTAGCAATTTAATCACCATTTAAGAAAACATTTCACGAAAATTGAAAATGTAGTATGTTTATTTCATTCTTTGTGTTTGTTTGTTTCTGAGCTGGAAGGGCTGGGTGTCATTTATCAACAGCAGTTTCTCCACATTTGTTTCCTTCCCGTGGTAGTTTCCTTCCCAGCGCAGGCACAGAGCCCTGGAGAAGGGCAGTCTCTAAACCGGGGAGCCAGGAACGCAGGTCAGACACATCTTTGGTGGCAGGTTCAGCCCCAGCAGGATGCAATCTTTCAAGGTGGAATTCACTTGGGTATTAGAGAAGGACCCAGCTGGATGTAGAGAGGGAATCTTCAAGGGGGCTCACATCTCAGTCCAGGCCTCCTCACTATCCAAGTCCATCCAAGGTTTAGGACTCTGGGGGGCAACAATCAGGCCCACCCACCTCAACAGGGACAGATTCTTTAATCCATGCCCAGTTCACACACACCTGCTGGTCACACAGCTAAAGAGAATCAGCCTTATGGAAAGAGACAGACTATGTCCTCTCTGCCCCTCCCCGGCATCTCTCTTCAGTGGCATCTGTGCAGGAACCTCTGGGAAGATGGAGGCCTGCCTTCTCAGTTCAGACACATGTGCCTCATCTGCAACAGGATGGAGGCCACACATGGACCCAGGAGGACACCTGTGCTCCCCAGTCCATCAGACACTGCCCTGCCTGCAGGCTGCCAACCGCTGGTGCCAGACCAGAGCTTCAGCAGGCCCCAAATTGGGACCTAAAGCCTGTTTGCACAGGCACTTGGCAATTTTTGGTAGGGAGGTGGATAAAAAAGTAGATGGATGTGAGAAGAACCAAAGAGTCATTTGATAGACTAAAGATATGAAGAGATTTTACCTTTATCTCCTTCACTGTAAGCCAATGATGAAATCTCACCGTGATTTCTGGGGAGGGGGCAGAAGGAAGGCAGTGTTAAGAATCATCTGGTCTGTGGCCCAGTTGGCCCATGGAGGTGCAGGCAGGGTGGGCCCTCACTGGGGCAGCTGGAGAAGCACGAATGTCCCCTCTGGCAGGTAGGTGATGTTCTGAGAGAGAGCGACAGAGCTGGTGTGCGATGTCCACCGCAGCTTCCAGCTTGTGCAGCTCCATCATGCTGTCCCATGCGGTGGCCAGTGAGTTGGCAATCAGCTCAGCTGCCTTGGAGTCACCCTCAGCAGAAATGATGGCAGCCTTTCTCTGCTCAGCCTTTTCCACGACAAACCTGGCCTTCTCTGTTTCCTGCTAAGCCACCTGTTTGGCTTCCACCCCTTCTGTGAACTCCTTCCCAAAGGTGAGATCTGTCAAGGACATGTCAGCTAGGATGAGCCCAAAGGTGGCTGCTCCCTCTGTGAGGTCGTTACTCACCTGGCTGGGGAACAGCTCTCTCTGGGGGATTAGTTCTCCAGCATCAAAGCCAACCACCACTGACTGAGGATCTCAGTCATGATGGACGGCAGCACACCCTCATCATAGCCCTCTCCCATGCTGGTGGAGATGCCGGGAAGCTGGCTAGGGGAGGACGGGGAAGCTGACTAGTGATGGGCCAGAAGAGGACAAGCAGTGTGATGGTGACATTCTGTAAATATTTGCTACCAGTGATGACTGGCACATGAGGTGCTTGGAAGGGCAGTCAAAGATCATTGGTTTCTGTCCCATGGGATGAGAAAGTGAGTCCCTTCCCCTCCACAATGTCCTGTACTCCATGGAATCAATCAAAGATGGCAGCTCTGTGCCCAGCATCCACATTATTTAAGGTGGAGTTCACCACACCTCCTGCCACAGCTAAGGCCAGGCCAAACTTGCCGACGGACTCAAACACTTTGGCAGCCATGTTTTCTTCTGCTGGACTCTCTCACACCTGCTTTTATTCCGACCTGCACATCAGTTCTTCCTATTTTATTCTCAAATAAGCACAAGTGTGTACTAGTGGACATGGGTATCTGATGGGCACTGAGCAGTTTCTCAAACCTTGGAAATAGATTGGGCACAGCTGCCCTCATTTCCTGTTTCATATCGATTTTGGCAGGGGATCCTGGTTTTTTTGATCACAGCAACTGCTGAAATCACAGATTGTAAAAATACCATGTCATCTAAAGCAATGATGTATAGTCTAATGTTGAAACTATCAAATACCTTGGACTAGCACTTCCTAGTGCTAGCACCACTAGCACTTCTTAGTGGTGTCCAGGAGATGGCACTGCTTATCTTTTTAATATTTCCATAAGCCCAGAGGGTTTGCTCAGTGAGTTCGTGCCCTGAGTTTCTTGGCACACAGCTTGTGACATCATGGTGGATGAGGGAGGGATCCATAAAGGGTTTATTTTGGGGGGTTGGGGCAGTTCCTCCCACCTTGCAGATCAAGGTGCCCTGAGGGCAAATAGCAGAGGGGTGCGCTCTGGTGGCCCCGAAGTTCTGCCCCAGGGGAGAGGTTTCTCATCTGCTGCAGCAGAAACCAACAGGACGCTGCTTCATCCCAGAACCCAGGGGACCAGGAAGGAATGTCAGAGTGAGGAGCTGTCTGAATGTTTCAGATCACAGAGTGATGTCCTGCTTGAAGTCCTTCAGAAGTCCTTCATGAGCTGAGAGAGCCCCCAAGATGACAGGTGAGTGGGCAGAATGGGACAGACACAACTCTCGAGATGACATGCAGTTTCTTCCTTGTTTTTATATATGTCTGTGTGTGCACATGCATGTGCATGTCTGTGTCTGAATCTCTGCCTGCAATTGTGTATGTGTGTGGGTTTCTGTGAGTGTGTGTGTGTGTGTGTGTGACAGAGAGAGAGAGAGAGATAACTTGCATGTATAAATGGTGAATTGATTTCCTGGTTGATTTGCTGTGCAGAGAGATAGGGCCTCCATGGGAGTTCCCGCCCACCCCTCATTCCCTATCTTCCCTCCTGACATTCTCTCCTCCCTGTGGAAAGAGTCCACCCCAGTAACTGAGGCTTCATTACTGCAGACTTCTCACAGCTCACCAAAGTTCTGTGATAATTGCACCCCCAGGCCTCTTCCTCATGCTTGTCCCTCTGCCGGGTACCATCTTCTCCTCCCACCTGGCCATGCTGTATTCTTTGTGGGAAACCCCCCATATGGGTCCAAGGAAGGAAAGCTAAGCAGAATCCTGGCACAATTAAGACCTGGAGAGTATCTCAGTTTATAGTGTTACTACTCAGTTATTCCCCTTTATACGATCCTCTATAGATAATCATATATTAGTTCATAGAATGAGTGCCTGAAGAATATCTTACCACTCAGTTATTCATATATATATGTCTTAATTTATGATCAGAGGAATGCCTGGGGTAGATACAGTACAGAGCATGAATTAAGGAACAAACAGCTTATAATTTGAGGAATGCCTAGAGCAGACCCAGCGCAGAGCATGACTTAAGGGAAAAACCGTTATACCAGGACAAGAATCCATGGCCCAGGAGGCAGCGTTCCATATTGTAAAGATCACCGCTGGATGGCAGGCTTGGGGCAAGAGCCACTCTGCCTGATGAAGGAGCTGTAGGACCTCGCTCCAGTTCTTGTGGAAGGCTGCCCTCAGACCGGCAATCCACCTTGGTGACTGTGAACTTTACCAGCTCTTGCAACTGTGCTGCTTAAAAAGCATCTTCCCATAGAACTCGCTGGAAGCTGCCAGTAGCTGGTGGTAACCCTGAGAACTCTGTCACTACTGTGTGACTTAAAGCATCCCCCCATAAATCTTCTTAGAACTAGTTTGCGCACAGATAGAAGTATTGCACACTGTACCCTCTTCACTGTGCACAACCCACCTTCAAGCCTCGGTGACCTAATGGGGGTGGACCCCTTACTGCACATGGCCCTTGCCTTGATGGGAATGGACCCCTTGCTGTGCACTGTCCACCTCCTAGCTTAGGTGACCTAATGGGGGTGGACCCCTTGTTTTATTGCTCACGACCCTATCACTATCCTTAAAAATGATTTCACTCACTGCCCTGCCCCCTAACTATCCACAATAAATACTCATGCTTCTGGACATTCGGGACCTCGCCTGACTCTGCTCACAGGTGACGTTGCCGCTGGAGCCCCGGTGGGTTTTCCTTGTACTTCTGTGTCCTGTCTCTTTATTCTCGAATCCTGCGCCTCAGCACAGCATAAGGCTCACCCCACGACCCTGTGGGGCCATCAGCCCTACATTCTTACTATTCCTACAAGAACAGTCTGAAATGCCACCTCCTGAGAAGTCTCCATGCAACTCCCCAGGCAGAATGAGTCACCCCCTCTTCTGCCCTCTGATAGCCCCAACCACCTCGAGGACATCACATCGGCAGTAGCCGCCACGTGGGTGTTTGTTTCTATACCTGAATCTAAGTGCCTTGAGGACCAGACACATCAGTCACCCACCTGAAATCCCAGCACCTAGCACAGGGGCTGCCATAAGATAGGGTTTAAGACCCATGGGAGGAATCCAACCATCAGACTACCCAAGGGGTACTAGAACTCAGAAAGGAATCCCTATAATTTGGGGGACTGGACAAAAGTCTTCATTTCTGTTCTTTCCAGTATCAATCTCCATGACTTCACTCATCCGTACTCCATTCTCCTATTAAGATTGGCCAGTCAAGAGAAGAGTAGCGGCAGGAGCAACTACACCTGGTCTCCACCACCACCCACGGTGGGGTGCACCCTTGGTGGGACCTGGTAAGCATGACAGCCCATGGGCGTTGGGGACCTGGAGCCTCCACTGTCCCACAGAGACCAGCAGGAGCTGTTCAGCCACTTGCAGAGATAGCCAGAGAGTGCTTCACGGGCTACATGGGGCTCTGGAGAAGCGGGGAGTTCAGGACCCTCTTTTATGGGGCATGAGAAATTTAGGCAGGATCATGTCTACAGAAGAGGCTGTCACTTTGGTTTAGCAATGTTTTCACCTCCTTACCCCTCCAGATCAGAGGGGGGCGCTTTACTTGTTTTTATGGATTATTGTGTCAACCAAAACCAGAGCTCAGAATCACCCTCAAGATCTGAAACTTCAAGATTTGACAAAATGTACAACATTTTCATGGCACTTCTATTTTTAGGAAATTGTTTCTGAAGAAAGCATTTTATTGTATGGCATTGCCCAAATTACTTATGCAAAAATTTTAAAACTACATAATGTCACAACAACTTTTTGGGCCAGGAGTGGTGGCTCATGCCTGTAATCCCAGAACTCTGGGAGGCCAGTGCCAGAGGATCGCTGGAGGCTGGGAGTTGATCAGCGGTGGCAGCATGGCCAGAGCCTATCTGTACAGAAAATTTCAGAAAATTGACCAAGTGTGCTAGCATGTGACTTTAGCTCCAGCACCTCGGAGGGCTAAGGTGGGAGAATCACTTGAGCCTGGGAGTTTGAGGTCACAGTAAGTCGTGGTGGTGCCACTGCATTCCAAACTGGGAGACAGAATGAGAGCCTGTCTCAAAGAAAACAACAACAGCAGCAGAAGTAACGGAAAATAATTTAAATCCCAATGAGCTAAGCTGACAGAAGAGTTGTGGGAACCAAATGACCCAATAATGCAATTTTTCACATTTGATGAATGAGAGGGTTTGCTGAGTGTTAGTATTCTCAGAAGCTTCCATCTCATGAAATCTAATTTCCTCTGGTAAATCCGCTCCTTAGTCCAGGTCCTCTGAGGAGCAGGTGCCTCCATGGGATTCACATGAGGGATTTCATTGGTGGAAACCCCGGGAGAACCATTCAGTGGGACGCAGTTCTGACACCAAGTACAGGAGGGAGGGTCAGGAGGTGGGGTTAAAAAGCTCTAAAAATGGAGAAAATATTTGAAAATAATATATTTGGTAAGGGACTGGTATCCTGAATATATAGAGAATTCTTGCAACTCCACATTATTGAGCAAATAAAACAAACAAAAAAAAACAATTTAAATATAGGCAAAGAATTTGAATACATATTTCTCCAAATGAGACAGGTATAACACAGTGTGGCCGCAAAAGAAGAGAAAATTTTAGGCAGCAGTTTCAGGTGGGCAGCAAAAGGAATCTGTTGAAATATCTGCAGAGGCTCCGGGCTTATAAGACCCTACGAGATAGGGTGTGGACCAAGCCAGGTAAGTATGAGCCGACCCAACAAGGTCCTGGATTTTACCTCAGTTTCCCCTGGGACCTCATTATATGCTCATTAACATACTAAATACACATGCACCAGGGTCCTGGCAATTCTGAGAATACCCATATTTGGTGTATAAATGGGTGTTGCCACAGTTCTGAGAAATCCTCTCCTTCTTCCAGGAATTTTCATGAATATTCCACCCGTTGGTTGGAGAAACCCAGGAAGGCGGCAGCCCCAAATGCCCTTGCACCTGCCTCTCTCTGGAGCTCCCCTGCACTCTTTTGACTTGAGTGTGCACTTTTCTTTTTGCAATAAAGCTCTGTCCTTTCTCTATTTTCCCACTGGTCCTTGAATTCATTTCCCCAGGTGGTGTCAAAAGCCTGACACCTGCTGGGGTCGAGGTCACATCAGCATCTGGGGACCTCCCCTTGCCCACTGGCATCAGAAAAAGAATGCAAATGGCAGTGAGCCCCGGAAAAGGTGCTAAGTGTCCACAGCCCTTAGGGAAATGCCAATCGCACCCGCAGGGGATGATTCACCCTCTGGGATGGCTGACCCCAAACACAGTGAGGGTGGAGGGGGTGGGGCCTGCGTTCCTACAGTGGACAGAGCAGGAGATGGAGAGTCCCTGGAGTGTGGCGGTGGTTACCTGTCACCCTCTCCCCATTTTCGTGGCCGGGGTGTCTCCTTGTTCTCTGGCCCTACCGGCTTCCTTCCTCTCCCTTTCTCCTGCCCTCTTTTCCAACCATCCCAAGGTTTTCTGAGCCTCAGAACCTTCAAGCTGTGGGGTGGGGAGGCGACCGCCTAGCAAAGAAACCCCTAGCGCTGGACCGCGAGCAGCGGGGTCGGGATGCGACAATGGGAAGCCCCTGCGGGACCCTGGACACGCAGGACCTCGTGTGTCCCGGACGCCCTCCCGCAGCAGCCCCAGGGCAAGGAGAATGGGGGTCCTCGCGGGGGTCACACTGTCGGGAGTCCTAGGGATTGGAGCGGGACGGTGACGTCTCCACACTGAGCCGGTGGCAAAGTCCCCGCCAGGATGAAAGATAAACCTGGCGCTCCTCACCCCACCAGGCCCCGCATTTCCTGGATCCTCTTGATACGGGAACCGCCTGATTTTTGCCAATTGCCGAGTCCTCGCGGGTCTTCCAAAGGCCGTTTTTTCCGCAGACTGTGGACCCGGAGGCCCAGGGACATCGGCCTGCAGCGGGGCACCCACTCCGGTGTCTCCACGGGCAGGATCGGGTCGGAGCTGGGTGACAGCGGGCGCCCTGGGAGGAGCGCGAGGAGCCGGGAGAGACGCGGACAGGTGGAAAGTGAAACCCGCAGGAGCGAACTCTCCCCGGAAGTCATCTGTGGTTGAAAGCAGCGATCACCTGTAATACCCCGCTATGACAACACGGTTGGGTAAATACCTAGAACCAGCGCCCGCGGGCCCCTGCCTGGGTTCCGCATCTGCAGACCCTCTTGGTCCACAACAGATCAGGCGAGCCCACCCGGTGACGGTCCCTGGCGCTACGGTGCCGCTCTTCCTTACTACTTCACCCCCATATATTCACCGGTTTCAGAATAAAAACCATGAAAAGTCATGTGTGCAAGGCTCCCCAACCCCTGCCTGCTCCACTGTCATTGGCCACAGGCCTAGGATGAAACTTTATTGGAGACTTCTCTTCTTTCCAGGGAGTCTTTACCCCATTTCAAACGCATATGAATACATATTCTTAACTCAGCCTTTGATATTTTTGACTCTTGATAAGCCCTGTCACCCTGTCCTTCGGGAAGCCTGTACCAGTTGACCTCCCTCTACAGTGGATGTTTCACCATCCTCTGCCCAAGCTGGGTCTTCACAATCACAGACAAGAGTGTAGCCAGCATTGCCATCCCGTGACATGAGACTCTTTAAAGGTGCATTAATTTGCACGGCAATTTTGTGTAGGAAATTTATTCTACACAATTGAATTGGGATTCGTGCAGGCACAGTTTCTTTTTTTTTTTTTTTTTTAATACAAAGCTAGCATATGTAATAGAGTTTATTTGTTCAGAGCTGGGCATCAGGTGTAATAGAATTACGCATTTTTTTTTCTTTTTTTTTAAGGAAGAAAGAGAAAGAAAAAGAGGGAAAAAGAACAGGAATATTACTTCATTCCTAAAATGGGTATCAATAATGGCCGATCAATATTTGTGTGTTTAAAGTGGATAATGTATATTTTGTGTGTTTAAAATCGAGAGCTCTATTAAGTTTATTTGTTCTGGATCTGAGTTCAAGTCCTGGATATCGTTATCAATTTTCTGTCTCGTTGAATCTAAATCTCATTATGGGTCTTATGTATCTGGATGTTAAGATCTCTTATTATTACATTAATCCTTTTACCCTTGTATCCTTGTAGCTTTGAAATCTATTTTAACAAATGTGAGAATTGCAACTCCTGCTTTTTTTTTATTATATATTTTTGCTCTCCATTTGGTTGGTAAGTTTTTTTCCAACCCTTTATTTCGAGTCTTTGTGTATCTTTGGATATACCGTTAGATTTTGTCTGTATCTTTTGATTGGGGGATTTAGTCGATTTAAATTTAGGGTTACTGCCATTTGATGTTAACTGGCTATATTATCCTTTCGTTGATGTAAATTCTTCTTTATGTTAATGCTCTTTACTTTTTGGTGTATTTTTTTTCTTTTTTAAAAAATATGGAACACTTCAGGAATTTGCGTGCCATCCTTGCGCAGGGGCCATGCTAATCTTCTCTGTATCGTTCCAATTTTAGTATATGTGCTGCCGAAGCGAGCAGTTTTTGGTGTATTTTTAGAAAGGCTCATACTGGTTGTTTCTTTCTATGTATAATGCTTCTTTTAGAAGTTCTTGTAAAGCAGGCCTGGTGGTAATAAAATCTCTGAGTACTTGCTTGTTCCTAAAAGATTTTATTTTTCCTTCAATTGTAAAGCTTAAATTGGCAGGATATGAAATTCTGGGCTGAAAGTTCTGTTCTTTAAGTATATTGAATATTGGCCCCCACTCTCTTCTAGCTTGTAGGGTTTCCATTGAGAGATCTGCTGTAAGCCTAATAGGCTTCCCTTTATGGGTAACCTGATCTTTCTCTCTGGCTGCCCTTAATATTTTCTCCTTCGTTTCGATCCTGATGAATCTAACGATTATGTGCCTTGGGGTTGCTCTTCTTGAGGAATATCTTTGTGGTGTTCTCTGTATTGCCTGGGGTTGAATAGTGTCCTGCTTTGCTAAATTGGGAAAATTTTCCTTGATAATGTCCTGAAGAGTATTTTCCAGCTTGAATTCATTCTCTCCATCACATTCAGGTACACCAATCAAACGTTTATTAGGTCTTTTCACATAGTCCCATATTTCTTGAAGACTTTGCTCATTCCTTTTTATCCTTTTTTCTCTATTCTTGTCTTGTTTTATTTCATTAAGTTGGTCTTCGACCTCTGATATCCTTTCTTCTGCTTGATCCATCCATTCGGCTATTTAAGCTTGTACATATTTCACTAAGTTCTCATGTTGTATTTTTCAACTCCATAAGTTCATTTGTATTCCTGTCTATATTGTCTATTCTTTTCATCATTTCATCGAACCTTTTTTCAAAGTTCTTCGTTTCTTTACATTGGGTTAGAACAAGTTCCTTTAACTCCCAGAAGTTTCTTATCATCCACCTTTTAAAGCCTACTTCAGATAATGGAACACAGTCCTTTTCCATCAGGGCTTGTTCTGCTGCTGATGAGTCCTTTTCCATCAGGGCTTGTTCCGTTGCTGATGGGTTCTGATTTTGGGTATACTCGGCCTTCTTAGGCTGTTTTTTTCCCTTCATTGTAGATGAACCGACTTTCTATTTAGGTTTCTGAGTCGACGTCCGATTTATTGATTCCCAGTGCTGGGATCCGAGCAACCCACTGTGGCGGCCTAAATAGCAGCGATAAGACTGATGGTGCTCTTCTGCCCGGGAATCTCTGGTCTGGCTTCCCTCTTGAGTCCGCAACAAGTGGCTCTGACTTCCCGGAGCTCCAAACCCCGGTCAGTAGGGGAAGCAGTCCCGTTTGCTCTGCATGAAGAGCTGCTGTGCCGAGGCGCCGGCAAAACCGCTGCGGCGGCCACAAGAGTCACGCTGGCGACCCGTGGGGCTCCTCCACTGGGAATCGGCTGATCCGTGAGTAACGAAAATTTGTCTAAAAGTGTGGCGTCGTCTCGTTCTCTGAGCTTTCACTGGGAGCTACAATCCCGAGCTGTTAGTGATCGGCCATCTTAAATCGCCTCCTGCCCGTGCAGGCCGTTTCTACAGCATTTGGTTTCTGTAAAAGTAACTGACTGGGGACCCATCTGCATCTTCATCCACAGACGCTGGTTACATTTGTTGTGATGCAGTCATGCCATGCAATGTCGGGCAGAGATAAAAAGGAAAAGAATCTGAATGTGCGGGTCTGGGAAGATCTTCAAAGTGTGTTATTTTGAGATAGACTCTGTGTGCAGCAGAGTGCCTATGGGCTTATATTTGTCTTAAAAACCAGCATCGATGCATACACACATCTCTACTGTTAGTAAGGAAAGCAGTGTTGCCGTAACTTACTGCGGGTCTGTTTATCCATTTTAGAAAAAACAAATGTAGTTGAAAAGCCATGGTGGCAGGAATCAGTCATCACTGGCCCAGATGCTACACTGCCCTACACATCGTCCCAACTGAGGCTGCTGGAGGAACAGCATGTGGAATGCAGTTACGTTGCAGAGAGGAACCTAAAGTCAAACTGGACCACGGGTTTTACGGGAACCTCTGCCTCTTCACCCAACCCCTACCTGGTCAGGCAGTGACCCTGGAGGGGCTGGGACGATGTTGGGAGGACAGTGAAGATGAGGGTCCAATGGTGGGAGCATGGTGAACAAGGAGAGCTCATAGCATCAGTGGGGGAGCTGCTGTGATGCTGGGAGCACTGGGAAGGCAGGAGAAAAGTGTCATGAAAAGTACAGTTCCCAGTCCTGGCAGAATGCCTGGCCCAGCTGCACTCACAGCCAAGACCCACTGAGCCCCTGGATTGATCTAAGGCAGGGCACGGTAAAGTCAGGAGTGTGACTATTACTGAGGCTTCTGCCAGAGCACAGGAAACAGCAACCAGAGGAAGGCTCAGCAGGAGACTCAGACTGCCACCCCCCTACTCTCCCTCATTTAGGGGGAGGAAGCCTTGAGCCCAGGAGGCTGAGGTTTCAGTGACCCTCTCCAAGATCCGATAACACATTCAATGTGTACCCTCTCATCAGCTGCCATACCAATGCAGTGATCATGTCACTGCACTCCAGACTGGTGACAGAGCAAGACTCTGTCACACACAGGCTCACACACACAAATTAAATTGTGTAAGCAGTCATTTCTTGTGGGAAAAGGAAAGATACACATGGTAGGGGTATTTGTGCCCAGCTTTGAAGGATGGTGGCCCTTGCCCAGGAGGAACAGGCCAAAAGCCAGCACTGGCAGTTAGGAACCACAGGGAACCAAGGGGGCAGTTGAACTTGCTCTGCTCAGCCCCCTGGGCCTTCCACAGACCTGGTGGGAGTGATGGTGGGGGCACTGTTTTATGGGGAGCTTAGGGCCAATCTCCCTGATGTGCTTTCTAAATCAGCAAGGTGTCCCACAGGTTGTGATTTTAGAGACAAGGACCTCAATGCTGTGCTCAATTTTAATGAGCAGAGTCTTTTTGCCAATCAAATTGTGCAGGTCTGAGCAAGACACACATCCTTAAGATAATTTTTAAAGCTGTTTAATTTTGGTAAACATGTAGAACGTAAAATTTACCATCTTAACCAATGTTTAGTTTACAATATGTTATTTGAAGCCTGTGAAATCCTGGTGCTTCTGTAATAAAATCAGCAGTTTTTTGCTCCTGCAGATGTGGTTTCAGGCAATCCTAAACTTGATTTAGCTTTTCTGGCTGATCTGTTTAACACCTACCCATGCCTGCACAAGCTGAATAATAATGACATCGATATGAATTTACTGGAAGGAGAGAGCAAGGAAGAGAGGACATTTCAGAACTGGGCGAATTCCTTGGGAGTCAACCCGTGCATTAATCATTTGTACAGTGACCTTGTATATGCTTTAGTGATCTTTCAGCTCTATGAGATGATATGAGTGCCAGTCAACTGGAGCCATGTCAATAACCTCCTTATCCTGCCCTTGGAGGGAACATGAAGAAGACTGAAAACTGTAACTATGCAGTGGAACTTGGCAAGAACAAGGCCAAATTCTCCGTGGTTGGCATTGCTGGGCCGAACCTAAATGAAGGGAACTCAGCACTTACTCTGGCCTTGGTATGGCAGCTGATGAGAAGGTACACATTGAATGTGTATCGGATCTCAGAGAGGGTGAAAAAGTAAATGATGAAATTATTATTGAATGGGTCAATCAGACTCTTAAAAGTGAAAACAAAAATACTTCTATTTCCAGCTTCAAGGATAAATCTATAAGCACAGGTTTACCTGTCCTAGACTTAATAGATGCCATTGCACCAAATGCAGTTCGTCAAGAAATGATGAAGAGAGAAAACTTATCTGATGAGGACAAGCTGAACATTGCTAAATATGCCATTTCAGTTACTCGAAAGATCGGTGCCTGATTATATGCATTACCTGATGACCTCGTAGAAGTGAAGCCAAAGACGGTTATGAGGGTGTTTGCATGCTTAATGGGAAAAGAACTGAACAGAATAAAATAATCATTTCATATGATTTTCTGCCACATTAAACATATTCTATGCCTTACAGTTTACAGAATTCTAAAATGTAGTGGGTATAAAACCAGAGATTATTTGTATGCTCAAAATAGTTACATATTCATTAATGAATTCAATATCCTGTTCATATTAGTTAGAGCTGGTCGGCCTTTTTGGATAACACAGTTAATTTACCAGCTGATACAGATAATAGAGTATATTCACAATCAAGCTGATGTTTCATGATTAAATTATTTTGTTGCTTAAAAGTCTTATTAAGACAAGACTAATTCATTCTTTGTGTAGTTCACAAAAGATGAATACAAAAGTTTTTGCAGGTTCTGCTGTGAAATGTGTTTTGATTTTTGTGTGTGTTGATTTTGATCATAAATGCATTCATCCTCATAATCCAGTTTTATTTGCTTCCTCCAACTCTTTAAAATGGTCCAAAAACACTTTTCTGTAAGTTTCTATACTGTCTAAAACCTTATGGTGACAAGTATTGTTTATTAATATCAAACTTCTTTATACATGAGAACTAATTCTTGAATAAACCCCAAAGTTCACTCTCTTGTTAAGTAGCCACAACTTTTTACTTAAAACTTAATTTTAGCTGCAGTGATACCTTACATATCCTAGTTTGGTAAGATAGCTTTAACTATGACATGTAACATGTATATGTTGGTAGGATGTTACTAGAGATATATGTGTGCATATACTTTTTTTCTTTTTTTGCACCTGAATCACCCAGCTTTTCATAAGTGGTATGTATAATTAATTGGTCATTCAGCCAACCATCAGTATTTTTCCCCCACAACACGTGTAACACTTTTCAGTTTATGGATATCTGATACATTAAGATGTCTTTTTATAAGTATTCGCTTTGAATGTGTACATAGCTATTTGACTCCTTCCAAACAGTAGACAAACATTGGCTAGAACATCCCAAGATATGTTGACACTATCCTGTTAACTTGCTAATTTAGGTCTTTATAGATGCCCTATATAATTTAGAATATGCCCACTGAATATCTTTTTTTTTTGTAACCCCTCAATTTATTGCATTCCTGGATAAAAGTCATTGTCCAATGTCACTGAGAAAGTGACTATACTGTACATAGGAGATTCTGAACATTTTTTATTCATTCTAAACAACTTAATTACTATTGCTCATGACCATCTATCTCCATGGTACAAAATCTTTCTAAATTCTAAACTCCCCAGAATTTCCTCTGTGGTGATATTAAGTAAAAGGTGAGTTTCTTCAAAGTATTCTTTAATACATTTGTGTGTTGTTTTTCTCATTATACTGTCATTCTTACAAGGTAGATGCTCCACTGTCATGACAAGTAGGAGTGGTAGATGTTCAGTCTTTACCTAAATCTTAAGTCATCTTCGTCAAGTACCCACTGCGTGCCACACCTCTGTCACTCCTGTGGTTTCTGCTACTTTTTTTCTCTAGGTTTTGTCTCCTGCTCAAAGTCATTTTGTTAGTAATTGACAGAGCCAGTCTTTGAACCTAGACAGTCAAGCTCCAATGTACTGAACTACCATTGAGATTGCTGCCAAAGAAAAATGCACAGTAGTGTCAAGAAATAAAGAACATGTATAGACAAAGGATCACTTAAGGTTATTCAGATTTGAGCATTTGTGACTCTCTTCAGATTCCTGGACCTAACTGTTTACAAAGAGAAAGAGGCAGATTAAACACTTTTCTGCCTCTGTTGCATTTTTTTCCATTTCTTCTTCAGTATTAAGTATCTGTATTGTTACTATTAAGTTTCTGTGACAGAGGTTGGCAAAATACAAACCTTGGGGAAATTATTCTGTAAATAAATATTACTGGCACACAGCCACAATCATTAATTTGTATATCATCTACGGCTGCTTTAGGGCTACAACACCAGACTTGAATAATTGTAACAGAGGCCCACAAGACCTGAAATATTTATTATCAGGCTCTTTATAGAAAGTTTGCAGACCCCTGTTCTCTAATGTCAACAAATGAGATTTCCAGAATTTTTATATTACCAAACTTATTATTCTGACCAGCCTCATGTATTCTCATGATGCCCATCTTTCACTAGCTGTGACATATGATTCTCCCATTCGTCTGAACTTGACCTCTTGTATTGAGAATAAACAGACCTAACTAAATCTCCTAGGATTTAAGAGAAAATCTGCATTGTTTCCTCCCTACCTACCCTACTTCATATTGTTTTCTGTCAAGAATATTCAGGAAAAGAAACAAAACAACAACAACAAAAAGAATATGCAGGAACTTTTCCAAGTCTTTACCCTATGTAATAGTAACACATAATGGAAATTTTCATGCATGTGGCATGATCAAAAATAAAGAATGGTCTGCATTTTAACATATGCACCAGAAACTAAATTGAAAATCACCAACATGTCAAAATAATGCAGTGGACTAAAACAAAATCTCAGTAGAGAGATTTTTGGGAAACAAAAATAATTAAAGACAGCTACTTGTCTATTTCTTGGGGACATTAGTCATTGCTTTTAGGCTGTTAATGTGAGAACTGTCTTTTTTATTTCTCAAGAGTTCCCTATTTACAAGTTTTGGTGATAGAGCTCAATATATTAGGCACTTTTTTTCTGATGTTTCTTGCAGTGAAAGAGGCCTAGGCTCTGCTTATGACTACCACAGATATTGAATTGAGGACTTGTACTGCAAAACAGCAAATCCTGTAGAGAACCGACTCTGATGGTCACACCAGTTGTAGCAAGAGCAAGTTCATAAAGGAGCATGCCATTGACGCCTGAGGTGAATCCATGGCACAGTGGGCAGTGCCAGCTGTATTAGGTCAGAAGCTTCAGTCTGATTGTTTGGTGTTCAAAGGATCCTAGCTGACCCAGCTTTACTGTGCATTTGGGGCCTGCCACCCAGCTACCTAACCTCTGAATCTTATTCTCCTTATTTTTTTATTGCACTTTAGGTTTTGGGGTACATGTGAAGAACATGCAAGATAGTTGCCCACTGAATATCTTTAATCGAAAGCAACATAAAACTAATATTCAATGTAGAGTATTTTCACATTTTTTTTCACAGCCCATTACAAATTGGCAATGTTTGGATAATGTTTGTGTTACTTGGAAGTAGCTAGAGCTTGGACCTATTTTTTTTTCTAAATTTTTAGCATTAGTCCATTTCTGCTACTAATAATCGAATCCAGAAATCTACTCCCTCCAGCTTCCACTGTTAGTGCCAGTGAGCAATACTGTTGTGCAGCAAAAATGTCACCTTATGTCAGTGTGAATGAGTCTAAGTCCCCTACTACCATTGATTTAAACACATATGTTGGTAAGAGTCAGGCTGCCCATGTGTTTAGAATTTTTAAATGAAATGATCAACAGGTGGAATTTTGAAATATATTCTTCTACAAATGAGATTTTTCTCCCTTTTATATTTTGATGATTGCTTTCTTATATGAAGATTAAAATATGTTCTTGCTCTTTTATAAGATTATTTAAATTATGTTTCCTCTGATTTTTTTTCACCATTGTATTTACTAAGTTATCAGATTTACAAGAAATCTGGCACTTTAGAGTGTTCTTTTTCTCACAGAGTATATTTAATTAAAATGCTGTGCATGTAAAAAATAAATAAATTAAATCTAGCCCCAGGCCAGGCAGGGTGGCTCACCCCCGTCATCTCAGAACTTTGGGGGGCTGAGAGGGGCTCCTCGCTTGAGCCCAGAAGTCCGAAATCAGCTTGGGGAACATAATGAAATTCGGTCTCCACTAAAATACACAATTGGCCTGGCTTGGTGGCGCGCACCTGTGGTCCCAGCTACTCAGGAGGCTGAAGTAAGAGAATCCCTTGAATTAGAAGGCTGAGGTTACAGTGAATGGAGATTGCGCCGATGCACTCCAGCCCTGGCGGCAGAGCGAGACTGTCACGAAGAAACGAACCAACCAACCTACCCGGGCTATAACCACGTCCACTGGGGATTTGGGGAGCGGCCGCGGGGATGGGACCCGGCCTGGGGCTGCGCACCGGACAGGGAGCGGGTCACTCCGCAGCGCAGGGAGATGGAAGGCGGGTGTCGCGGGTCCAGGCGAGGACACCGAGACCCCGCCGCCGCTGAACACTGCTGTGCATTTTCTTCAGCTTCCTGTGCTGATGTGTCCACACTGGGCTAATAAAAAATAAACAAAATACGGTGATGATTACGTGTGGGTTCGGTGCCCGGGCAGGCAGCCAAGAGGGAAACATCAGCCCCCGCTGCGCTCAGCTGGACGTGGGTTCAAAGCGTCCGGGGGCGGGACCGGGCGGGCGACCAAAAGGGGAAACACCCCGGTATCGGAACATAAAACTTCGCACGCAGGGGCCGCGGCCAGAATGGAGCGCCGAGTGGGGCAGGGCCCGGGGTATGTCTTTCTGCAAAGAAGTAGAGTTGACTTGGCTGCGCTCTAGGGGTAGACGCCTGAATGCCAAAAGTGTTTAAGGGAGTGTCTCCTCCGAGGGGCTGGAAGAACAGGCTCTAGACCTGCTTGTGTTTCACACTGCACTCCCAGGCAATCCATTTCAGCCAGCATGGCCGGGGCAATAGGTTCGCTGGGTCTCGCCTCTCCAGTCCCCTGTGCTTCCGGTCCACACCCTTTTGAAGCCGCTGCGTGTAAGCCTTTATAAGTCGGCTTTCAGCCCCGAGGTGATTCATCTGCGCAGCTCCCCATCCATCAAGTCACTAGTCTTCCGCGCTCCCGGTCCCCAATGGCAGCGGCCGCCAGCTCCGCGTTGCGGCAGTGCCTCCCGCTTCTGCTCCTGTTCCAGCTGTCAGGCTCGTCCTGGGCAGAGACGGCCGGTGAGTTCTGGGATGTAGCCTAAGCGGGGCGGGAACCAAAGCTGGGGGCTGTGGACTGCAGCGAGTTTCAGAGCAGGTGAGTCTTCTGGAAGGACCGGCGCGATCTCCCGGACTTCGCCCCAGCTCAGTTCTGTTCCGAGGCTCCTTCTTGCCCGGTCCACTCCCCACTGCTGCTTTTTTCCCGCCTCCAGGAGCAGGGCAGAGAGGAGGCTGGAAAGGAACCTTGGGAGGCTGGAGGGGCTACAGAGCTGCAGAGGGCGAGGTGGGGCGGAAATTCCTTGTGCAGTCTGGCAGTGCCACCCGCCCTCCGGAAGCAGAAACCAGAGCCCCCGAACCTGAGCTGGGGTCGGGACAGGGATGAAGGGAGTTCCACAGGGACAGGATCACAGACACCCCCACCAGCCACAGGCCTGCTCTGCTCTCACCCGCTCTCCACCACACAAACCCTCCAGCACCCCCAGGGCTCCCTGTCCTTGAATTTTCCCCTGCGCTGTCCTGCAGACACTCACTTGCACCCAGGGGCTCAGCAGACACTTCCCACCCCTCCCCTAATATCCACTGCCACCACCCAGGTCACATCCTCTCACTCCCCACCTCAGCCCAGCTGGTCGCTCCAGAGGTCTCCGCATCCATGAAGGGGCCCACGCCACCTCCTACACCACGTGGCACCTTCTGCCTCCTGCCTGAGAACACACCCCAGCAAACACAGCCCAAGCTCCCTACAGAACCTGTGCAGGGGGATGAGAAGCGCCATTTCCTCCAGGATGACCCTGGGAACTCTGGTGAGTAGAGATGCCCACTTCCCCTTTGGGGCCCGGACTGGCCTGTTCTTCCTACTGGGGAGCCAGCGTCATAGAGAATAGTCACTGTGCAGACAGAGGTCACGAAACCCTTTCTAGAAAGGGAGAAAGGATGCCCTGTGGTCTTTGCAGACTTTGGGTTCTCCGTTTCTGTATCTAGTTGTGTCCCTTTGTAGAGCTGTGATGATTACATGAGGCAGTCATAGAAGGAAGTCTGTAATGGTAAGGCTCATGTCCTCCGCTGGCAGCCAGCCCGGTGTGCAGGTGGGCGGTGCCCGGGGTAAGTGCCTACGGCCTTCACAGCAAACTCTAGTTGGCCATAAATACCTCTGGAGGAGGTCACAAAGAATTGTTCCACTTGCTGCAGGGTTAAAGGGTCCTTCCCTCACTGGAAACTGGTGTCTTCTAGTAATGGGTTCAGGGTCTGAGAAGTGGCTTAATTCTGAAAACTGGGCAAAGGAACCTCGTTCTTGATGGACTGGCTGCTTTCAGCCTCCTGGTCATCCATCATTTGTTTTATCTTTGTTTTAGTTATTTACATCCAGCAGTATCTGGGTTGGGTTTCCATCTCTTTTGGATCTTGGACCCCTTTGTTCTATGAGCCATGGGTATAGCTTTGTATGGCTGAGGTCCCCAGCCTGGCATTGGGACTTCTCTAATCATTTCCATCATGGCACCCTCCTTGCTCCTGACAGTTGACAGCCTCCACCTGGAATCTGTTATTTCAGGATTTCTTATCCCATTACTCCTGGGAGCCCATTTCAGGAACAACATCTCCTACCCCCAACCCTGGCCTTCAGCAACAGGCATCCCTGAGCTTCCCCCCATTCTGGTGCCTTCTCATGGGGCCTTCTTTATATGCTGGGTAAACAGGAGTCCTCCAGGCTCCCCATGAGCACAGCGGGTGGACATTGTTCTGGATTTTCACACTCAGACCCCTCTGGCGTGGGCACTTCTCTGAGCCTGTGATCCCTCCCTCTACTACCTGCCTTAGATTTTCAGATTTTCTGTTTCTTGCTTTGTGGATCATCCCTTTGTCTAAGGTTTCAGGAAGGCATCCTCATAGCAGAAGGGCACCATCTCCAGGAGCTTTGCCAACATGTTAAATCCTGTGACAAGAACAGTTAACTCTGCTTTATCCAAGTGGGGATCCTCAGTCCATCCCACCATGCACCGGCATCCTCAGGGGCAGCCCCCACTCCCTCCCACATCCCTCAGTCCACGTGGGCTGCTACTGAAGATCCTCTGCCAGCCAGGCCCTTCCTCCTCTAGCAGGCCTGGCACCTCTCTAGCAAGGTCATGTGTTGACGATGTGGGCAGAGAGGCAGGGGGACATGTTTGGGGACATGTGTTTTCTCAGCAGGCAGAGACCTCCTCCTCCTCCTTGTGCTCATGCAAGGGGGAGCACTCTCAAACTTGTGGACACCACAGTTCTGGAGGGGGCACACATTGCTGGGCCAGCCCAGGCCTCCAGAGATGTACTCTTAATGTCACAGTATTGAGGAGGGCTACCAAGGGGTCTTTTTCTGCCCACCCGACCCACACATGTCTTTCTCCACAGACCCTCACTCTCTTTGCTATGATGTGACCATCACCCCTAAGTTCAGACCTGGACCACGGTGGTGTGAGGTTCAAGGCCAGTTGGATCAAAAGACTTTTCTTCACTATGACTGTGGCAACAAGACAGTCACACCAGTCAGTCTCCTGGGGAAGAAAATAAATGTCACAAAGTCCTGGAAAGAACAGAACCCAGTCCTGAGAGAGCTGGTGGACATGCTCACCGAGCAACTGCTTGGCATTCAGTTGCAGAATTACACACCCAGAGGTAAGTTTAGGATGGCCCAGGACAGGAGGGAGCAGGTGCAGGGGTAGGTTAGAGGCTTTTATAGTTTTCATGAAAAATGCAAATGGGAAGGTCATCTCACCCCACAAGAGGTCTACAGGCAAGGCCAGGATGTGGCAGAGAGAGTAAGGCCTGGAAATTGTAAGGGGAACAGGATGGGGGCTCAAAATGTGTCAAGACCAGAGCTGATCTCTCTCTGTGGGGGCAGAACCCCTCACCCTGCAGGCCAGGATGTCTTGTGAGCAGACAGCCGAAGGACACAGCAGTGGATCTTGGCAGTTCAGCTTCGATGGACAGATCTTCCTCCTCTTTGACTCAGAGAACAGAATGTGGACAACGGTTCATCCTGGAGCCAGAAAGATGAAAGAAAAGTGGGAGAATGACAAGGATATGACCATGTCTTTCTATTACTTCTCAATGGGTGACTGTACACGATGGCTTGAGGACTTCCTGATGGGCATGGACAGAACCCTGGAGCCAAGCACAGGAGGTAACAGAAGAAACGAAACGGGGATCTCAAATTAGGTCAGAAATGGGGATCTCAAGAAATTAGTTCTTGAGTTCAGCTTCAATGATCCCAGTGTACACATTTATGTTAAGATGACCCCCTCGTGGGGGCTCCTCATGGAGGCACCTGTGCTCTCCCATCCTCCTCTCCCTTCTCTCTCCCGACTTCTCTTCCTCACTGCCCTCGCTTCTGCCCCCCTCACTGTGGATTTCTCACCAGCCTCTAATCTGTGGCCATCACTGTGTTTCCACCTTTCTCCTGAGCGTTCCCTCCTACTAGGAGCACTTTTCATTTTCTTTCCTCTACCTTGGTCTATATCTGGAAGTCCATCAAATCCACCTCCAATGCCAACCCCAACACCCTCCCCTCCCCCATCCTGGGGCATCACCTCCTTTTCCGCCACTGCAGGAGGGTCAGCTGTGCTGTCACCTTGCTTCCCTCAGCAGCTGTGTGAGCTCCCTGAGGACAGGGATGCCCCTCTCCCTTCCTAACCCAGGAACTGTCACAGTGCCTGCCCAACAGCAGAGGGGGACACCATCTCTGCCTTGCAGGATGATCTGGGGCAGCAGGAGCTGAGGAGGGGTCCCCTAAGATTAGGGGCCTGGACAAGGGTTGTCACTCTTGTGTTTCCATTTCAGCACCACCCACCGTGGCCCCAGGCACTGCCCAACCCAAAGCCATGGCCACCACCCTCAGTTCCTGGAGCCTCTTCATCATCCTCCTCTGCTTCATCCTACCTGGTATCTGAGGAGAGTCCACTGTGAAGGGAGGAGAAACTGGAACAGGCTTCCCGAAGGACAGGGTGACAGGGCTCCATCAAGAGTCAAAAGTATCAAAGTCTGGTTAAGAATATGTATTGAAATGGCATAAAGACTCCCCGGAAGGATGAGAATCCAATAAAGTTTTGTTCCAGGCGTGTGGCCAATGAGAATGGACCCAGGCAGGGGCAGGGGAGCCTTTCATACATGACTTTTCATAGTTTTGATCCTGAAACAGATGAACAGGTGGAGATACAGAAGTAAGGAAGAGTGGGGCCCCGATCCCCAGAGACTGTCACCGGGTGGGCTCGCCTGACCTATTGTGGGCCACGTGGTTCCAGGGATGAGGAACCCGGGCAGGGACCCGCGGGACTGCTGCAGTGACGAGGCACTGGTTCTAGATATTTACCCAATGGTGTTGTCATGGGGGAATATTACAGGTGACTGCTGATTTCAACCACAGATGACTTTTGGGTAAAGATCGAACCTGAAGGGTTTCAGTTTCCACCCTGCAGCATGCTCTCAGGGTTCTGCGCCCTCCTCCCAGGGCGCCCTCTGCTCCAGAGCTCTGGAACCTGGGCCTGCCCGGTGAATATTCCCGAGTGGGTGCCCCGCTGCTGGCCGGTGCCCTCCGGGCCTCCGGGTCCACAGACTCCAGGAAAAATGGCCTTTGGAAGACCTGAGAGGACTCCTTGGTCGCGGCAAGGGCCAGACGGTTCCCGGGTCAGGAGGATCCAGGAAATGCGGGGCCTGGTGGGGTGAGGAGCACGAGGTTCCTCCTTCATCCTCGAGGGGACGTTGGCACCGGCTCAATGTGGAGACGTCAGTGTCCAGCTCGGATCCGAGGGACTCTGGCAGTGTGGCCCCCAGAGGACCCCCATCCTCCTTGCCCTGGGGCTACTGCAGGAGGGCGCCCATGATGCACTAGGTCCTGACTGTCCAGCGTCCTACAGAGGCTTCCCGGTGTCTCCCCCCACCCCTGACCCCAACACTCAAGGTCCAGGGCCCCTGGTTTCTCTACTGGGCTGGAACATGAACTTCGTGAGGCAGAAAAAAACTTGGGATGGGTGAAACAAAAGGATCGGAGCGAGGGCGGGAGAAAGGGAGAGGAAGGAAGCAGATAGGGCCAGAGAACAGGGAGAAACCCCAGCCCCCAAAATGGGGAAAGGGTGACACTAGGACAGCCCCCACACTCCACCGACTCTGTCTCCTGCTCTCTGCCCCGTAAAGAATGCAGCCCCCTCCCCCTTCACTCTCTTTGTGTTTGGGGTCAGACAAACCCGCCGGGTGAGGCGTCCCTTGTGGGTGTGACTGGCACTTCCCTGAGGGCTGTGGACACTGAGCACCTTCTCCTGGACTCACTGCCATTTGCATTGCTCTTCTGATGCCAGCTGGCAAGAGGTCCCAAAACGCCAGTGGGTCTGCAACCCCATCTGCTGTTGGGCTCTTGACACCGCCGGGAAATGAGTTCAAGGACCAGTAGGAAAATAGAGAATGGAAGGAGATTTATGGAAAAGTGCACACTCAAGTAACAGGAGCGCAGGGGAGCTCCAGAGAGAGGCGGGTGCACAGGGCTTTGGGGCTGCCACCTTTCTGGGTTTCTTTAACCAAGGGGTGAGATATTCATGAAAATTCCTGGAAAAAGGAGAGGATTTCTCAGAACTGCGATGCCACCCATTTTTACACCAAACATAGGTATTCTCCGAAGTGCTGGGGAGCTGGCTGGTGTGTTTACTATGCCCATCAGCATGTAATGAGGTCTGAGGTGAAACCTACATCAAATCCAGGGCCATGTTGGGTCCACTCATTCATTCTTAGCCAGCTTGGTTCACACCCTGCCGTTTAGGGTCTTACAGCCCGGAGCCCTTGCAGATATTTCAACAGATTCCTTTGGCTAGTCTCTGAAACTGCTGCCTAAAAGTTTCTCTTCTCTTACGACCACGCTTTATTATACGTATCTCCCTTTGAAGAAATATTTATTCAAATTCTTACATATATTCAAATTGGGTCATTTTGCTTCATAATATTGAGTTGTAAGCATTCTTTATATATTCAGGATACCAGTACCTTACCAGATATATGATTTTCAAATATTTTCTCTATTTAAAACGTTTTCTTAACCTTCTAAGTGGAGTCCTTTTTGAAACATAAATGTTTTACATTTGCATGAAATGAAATTAAACTGCCTTTAATTTTGCCATTTGCTCCATTGGCATACAGTGTTCATTTCTGTCCCTGAATTCTAAGTTCCCGTCCGTCACCCACATGTGAACGTGGCACCTACCACAGTGGCTGCCATAGGATAGGGTTTAAGACACATGAGAAGAATCCAATCATCAGACTACCCCAGGGCTGCTAGAACTCAGAAAGGCATCCCAATCATTTGGGGGATTGGACAAATGGCTTCATTTCTGTTCTTTCCAGCACCAACCTCCATGGCTCCACCCATCCCTACTCCTTCCTCCGTTAAGATTGGCCTGTCAAGATAGGGGCAGGGGCAGGAGCAGCTACACCTGCTCTCCTCCACCACCCACGGTGGGGTGCATCCTTGGTGGGACTTGGTGAGTATGACAACCCCTGGGCTTAAGGGACCTGGAGCCTCCACAGCCCCACAGAGATCAGGAGGAGCTGCTCAGCCACTTGCAGAGACAGTCAGAGAGTGCTTCAGGGACTGCATGGAGCTCTGGAGAAGCCAGGAGCCCACAACCTTCTTTTGTGGAGCATGAGAAATTTAGGTAGGATCATCTCTACAGAAGAGGCTGTCACTTTGGGTTAGCAATGCTCTCACCTCCTTATCCCTCTGGATCAGAGGGGGCGCTTTACTTGCTTTTATGGATTATTGTGTCAACCAAAACCAGAGCTCAGAATCACCCTAAATATTTGAAATTTCTTCAAGATTTGACAAATGCACAACATTTTAATGCCACTTCTGTGTGAGAAAGCTGTGGCCGAAGAACACATTTTATTGTATAGCACTGCTCAAATTACTTGTACAGAATTTAAATATCTACAAACTGTCACACAACCAAGTGAAAAGTAAAAACTAAAAAGCAGTAAGCTTTGGACCAGGAGTTGTGGCTCAGTCCTGTAATCCCAGAACTTCAGGAGGCCAATGCCAGAAAATTGCTCAAGGCTGGGAGCTGGACATCAGCTGTGGCAACATGGTGAGACCCTGTCTCTACAGAAAATTTTTTAAATTGACCAAGTGTAGTAGTATATGCCTGTAGTCCCAGCTCCTCAGGAAGCAAAGATGGGAAGATCTCTTGAGCCTGGGAGTTTGAGGTTGCAAGAAGTTGAGGTGGCACCACTGCAGTCCAGCCTGGGGACAGAATGAGAGCCTGTCTCAAAGAAAACAACAATAAACAACAATAACGTAAGAAACAACACAAAAAAATTAAATAAGCTAAGAAGACTTGTGGGACCCAAATGGGAAATCATGCCATTTCTTATTTTGAGGTAGTAAGGGGTTTGCTGAGTGTCAGTATTCCCAGAATGTTACATCTTATGAAATATCATTTCCTCCGGTGAATCCACTCCTTAGTCCAAGTCCTCTGTGGAGCAGGTGCCTCCATGGGATTCACAGGATGGATTTCATTGGTGGAGACCCTGGGAGAACCGCTCAGCAGGACACAATTCTGACACGAAGTGCAGGAGGGAGGGACAGGAGGTGGAGCAGGTGAGTCCTACACTACAGTGAATGGTGCTGGGACCACTGGATGCCACATGCAGAAGAATGAGGCAGACCCTTCCTTCCAGCACACACAGAAACTAGCTCTAGATGAAGGGCAGATGTCCACCTAACACATGAGACTATGAAAGTCTCAGAAGATAATAGAGCAGAAAATATTTTTGACCCAGGATTTCGCAAAGGCTTCTTAAATACTGTATGCCAATAGCACAAATGTCAAAATAAAAGGTAGTTTAATTTCATTTCATGCAAGTGGAAACCTTTAGTGCTTCAAAAAAACCCCTCCCTTTAGGTTAAAAAAACTTACAGAATGAGAGAAAATATTTAAAAGGCATGTATCTGGTAAGGGACTGGTATCCTGAATGTATAAGGAACTCTTGCAGATCAATATCGTAAAGTGAAATATCCCACTCAATATTATAAAGTGAAATAACCCCACTTATATATATGCAAGGAATTTGAATAGACATTTCTCCGAAGTGAGACAGGTACACTACACCGTGTTCAGAAAAGAATAGAAAATTTTAGGTAGCAGTTTCAGGTGACGAGCAAAAGAAGCCTGTTGAAATACCTGCAGAGGCTGGGGGGCTTATAAGATGCTGACAAACAGCGTGGGAACCAAGCTGGCTAAGAAAGAGCAGACCCAACATGTCCCTGGATTTGATGTAGGTTTCACCTAGGACCTCATTACATGCTGATGAACATAGTAAACACACCAGCCAGCTCCCCAGCACTTCGGAGAATACCGATATTTGGTGTATAAATGGATGGCACTACAGTTCTGAGAAATCCTCTCCTTCCAGGAGTTTTCATGAATATTTCACCCCTTGGTTGGAGAAACCCAGAAAGACGGCAGCCCCAAACCCCGGTCCACCTGCCTCTCTCTCGAGTTCCCCTGCACTCCCTTTACTCGAGTGTGTACTTTTCCTTTTACAATAAATCTCCCTTCTTTCTCTATTTTCCTACTGGCCCTTGAATTCATTTCCTCAGGCGGTGTCAAGAGCCCAACACCGACTGGGGTCAGGGTCCCATCAGCATTTGGGGACCTCCCCTTGCCCACTGACATAGAAGAGGAATGCAAATGGCAGTGAATCCAGGAAAAGGTGCTCAGTGTCCCCAGTCCTCAGGGAAGTGCCAATCACACTCTCAAGGGGATGCCTCACCTGGCTGGGATGGCTGACCCCAAACACTGAGAGGGTGGAGGGGGTGAGGCCTTTGTTCCTCACGGGGCAGAGAGCAGGAGACAGAAAGTCAGTAGAGTATGGGGACTGTTCGAATGTCACCCTCTCTCCAGTGTTGAGAAGGGGGAGTTTCTCTTTTTTTTTTTTTTTTGGAGTTTCTCAATGTTCTCTGGCCCTACCTGCTTCCTTCCTCTCCCTTTCTCCCGCCCTCCCTCTGATCGTTTTCTGTCCTTCTCTAGGTTTTCTTCGCCTCACGACGTCCCTGCTCGGGGTCCCACAGCCCAGCGGAGAAACCGAGAGAGGTGAAGTCGGAAATTGCAGCTAAAGTGTCTACATGTTCCCTTTTCTCCTCAATTTCACCAACATCTGTGTTTTTCTGACTCTTTAATAATTGCCATTTTGACAGGTGTGAAATGATAGCTCACTGTGGTTTTGATCTGCATTTCTCTGATGATAACTGATATTGAGCATTTTTTTCATGTTTGTTGGCCACTTGCAGGTCTTCTATTGTAAAGTGTCTGTTCATGTTCTTTGCTTATTTTTTCAATTGGGTTTTTTTGTTCTTGCTTGTTGAATTGTTTACGTCTCTTGTAAATTCTGGATATTTGATGTTTGGCAGATGCATAGTTTGTAGATATTTCTCCCATTTTATATGCTGTTTACTGTGTTGCCAGTTTCTTTTGCTATGCAGAAGCTCAGCACAGCAAAAGTTTAATGAGGTCCCGTTTGTCGATTTTTGATTTTGGTTACAATTGGTTTTGATGTCTTCATGAAATCTTTGCCAGGCCCTATGTCCAAGATGGTACTTTCTAGGTTTTCTTCCTGGATTTTTATAGGTTTAGGACTTACATTTAAATATTTAATTCATGTCAAGTAATTGTACCTATATGGTAAAATGCAGGGTTCAGTTTCATTCTTCTGCACATGGCTAGCCAGTTATCCTAGCACTATTTGTTCAATAGGGAGTCTTTTCCCATTGCTTATGTTTGTTGATTTTATTGAAGGTTAGATAACTGTAGGTGTGAAGGTGTCTTTCTGAGCTCTCTGTTTTGTTCCACTGATCTGAATGTCTATTTTTGTACAGTACCATTGTGTTTTGATCACTGTAGACTTATAGTTTGAAGTTGGGCCATGTGATGCTCATGGTTTTGTTCTTTTTGCTTATAATTGTTTTGGCTATTTGGGCTCTTTTTAATTCCAAATAATTTTTAGATTAGAGTTTTCTAATTCTGTGAAAAATGACATTGGTTTTTTGATAGAGATGGTGTTGCATCTATAAATTCTTTTGGAAGTATGGCCATTTTAGCTGTGTTGATTCTTCCAGCACATGAGCATGAATTATTTTTTCCATTTATTTGTGTTGTCTCTGATTTTTTTCAGCCAGGTCTTATAGTTTTTCTGGAAAAATCTTTCATCTCTTTGGTTAGATGAACTACTATGTATTTCATTTTGTGTGTGTGTGTGTGTGTGTGTGTGTGTGTGTGGCTGTTGTAAATGTGATTGTGTTCTTGCTTTCATTCTTAGCTAGAATGTTATTGGTGAATAAGAATGCTCCGATTGTGTACATTTATTTTGTATTCTGAAACTTTACTGAAATGATGTGTCTGTTCCAGGAGCCTATTGACAGGGTCTTCAGGGCTTACTATGTGTAGAAGCATATCATTGGCCAAGAGAGATGTTTGACTTTTTCTTTTCCTATTTGAATACCCTTTCTTTCCTTCACTTGCCCAATTAATTGCTCTGGCTAGGATTTTTTTTTTGTCCCCAGTGTACTCTGGTCTCAATCAAATAGACTGAAGAGAGCAGTTTTCTGTCCTGTGATCAACAATTTCATTAAAAAATTATATGCCTGTTGTAAGCCAAAGTTTCTCCTCTTTGGAAAAACTCTGTGGGCACTCAGGCGAGCAAACGTATTTCCAACTTCTGCCCATGTGGAAGGTCTCCAGCCACGGTACTGCCACTGTCAGTCCTCTGGGGGTTCCAGCCTCCACTGCAGCTCCCCTTCTGCGCCTGGGGTTTTTCTTCTGAGTCCATTCACTCCCAAAACTGTCTCATTCATTCAGTCATTCCCTCAGCCTCCATCCACCACTTAAATCATGTCAGGCTCACCTGGTGATACAGAGAAGAATCATCCTCTGTGGCTCTGAAAAAAGACTCTAGATTCCTAGTAAGTGGGTCCTGGGTCCCCCTGGTTGCTGGAAGAGGTGGTGAGGACCCTTCATGGATGGGGAGGTGAGTAAGGTCTGGGTGGGTACAAGTGCCAGGCTGAGATGGGGAACTAAAGGATGTGACTTGGGTGGTGGGAGTGAATCATGAGGGAAGGGGTGGGAAGTGTCTGGTGAGCCCCTGTGTGCAGGTGAGTGTCTGTAGCAAAGTGTAGGGGGAAGATCAAGGTCAGGGAACCCTGGTGGTGCTAGAGCGTTTGGGTGGTAGAGGGTGTGTGAGAGCAGACTGTGTGGTTGTTGGAGGTATCTGTTGTTACATCTTTGCTGGATCTCCCTCCCTAATTTCTCTCTCTTTATTTTCACCCCTTCAAAGAGCCCCAGGTTTGGGAAGAGGCCACAACCTAGACTCACAGCTCCACCTCTCATCAGAGTGGGCCTGGCCTTTGCTAACTTCAGGGAGGGAAGGGCTCATAACTGAAAAAGGAAACCTTCCCCGAGTCCTTAGCATGTGCAAGGACCAGGTTCCTGGCATGATCTGCTTATTTCCTCTGTGTTCATAGTATTTGTTAATTTCCACATGTGGATACCCATGCCCAGAAAGCTGAAGAATATTCAACTAAAAAATGTCCAGCCACAATGTCAGCGGACTTCCATGTCTGAATGCGTGATCTCTAGATCACACCCATGACAGTCATCTTTGGGCCACCCCTATCCCCATCCTGGGCTGGCCTGAGTCTGGTAGCCAGATGCCTGCAGCAGGGGTGAGGCAGAGGACCCAGGTGTGCACAGAGGCCTCTCCTCCTGTCACCTGGCTGTTCTCCTCCAGGCTCTCCTGCCAGCCTTCTGCCTTCCTCCTATTCCCTCAGTCACTGGCCCAGGTCACCCAGCCTCAGGGGTGGGGCTGCCAGGGCCTTCCCAGTGGCCTCCTCCCAGGACTAACCCGGCTCCTGTCCCTAGCCCTGTGCATGGGAGCCTCTTCTCACACACAGATCCTGGATCCGCCAAGCTCTGCCCCTCCCGGGTCTGAGAACTGACCACCCCCGTGTGTCTGTTTTCTTCCAGACCACCCTCCACGTGGCCCCTCCTGGACAGAGGCTCTAGTACATCAGGCAGGAAACTTCTAGACTCCTATGTAGCTGCTCAGTCACAGAGGTGGCTGCCATCCTATGTCCCTGTCCTGAAACAGAGACAGGCCCTGGGCTTGGTCCAGGCCTCCTCCTCTTTTCCACAGCTTCAAGACCCTGGGGATTGATGGTCACCAGATGCAGGTCCTCCCCACATGAAGACTGTGTGGAGTGGGAGGTCAGTGTCTCTCTTTCTCATTTAATGACTGGGGGCAGAGTGGGACTTAGGGGCTCTGCCCAGTCCTCACCCCAGGCTAAGCCACCTCCAGCAGCCAGGGGTCATTGTGCTTCTCACCTCCCTCCTACTTCTGCCCAGAGTTCCAGATGTCTCCATGTTTGCTGAGATGAGGATGTGCTGGGGATTCCTCAGTTGTGGGTGGATGGAGTGACCACAGGGATGAGCTGCATGGAGAGCGGGTGCCGCTGCAGACTCAGGCCTGGGTGACCATCTATGGCTATGCCCTAAAATGAGCCCCAGATGAAAGCAGAACCCTCTCTCGGCTTCTGTGCTAATGGAAATCCAACCCTTCACAGATCTGAGTCTCATCTGGATTAGGCCATATATTCAGAGAGTGATGAAGGGACTCTGGGCCTGAGCTGCTTCAGTCTCTAGAGGGTCCTGGGGGTTGCCTGCAGGAGAGGAGGGGGCAGAAGAAGCTGCCTGAGGCTGAGAACAGAGGGTGAGAGGGAAACACCTGGAGGCCCTGGCTTTGCAGGAGGAGGAGGAGGAGCTGTGCTGTATTTGTGAAATTACCTATTCACATCAATTTCTAAAAAGTAAGTTTTCTTGAATTTCTTGATGTGCTTTTCAGATAGTATGAAAAATGATGAAATAAGCAAGAACTACAGTCATTGCAGCACAGTCCAGAGAACTTCTCTTTCTGCCACTTCAGAGTGAGCTGTCACCCTGGTGCGCCCTCCACCTTTAATGATGTCACCTGATGCCCCATCCTTCAGTATTCTTCCTCTAAACCAGGACATTCTCCTAATAACCACGGTATAATCACCAAAACAGTTTCACATCCATGCAAGACACCACCTCATGCTCACACTCCACTCAGTGTTCACCAATGGCTTCCATAATGTCTGTAACAGACAGAGATCTGAGGGATTGGGCATTTCCTATCGCCTCATTTTGCTGAAGGTACAGGTGATGGTATTTTATTTGTACCATTCGTTGATCTGCATATTCTGGAACATATGTGGAGAAATCTAGATTGATGAGGTTAATATTTCTATGTGTCACTCAGAAGTCATTAATATATTTGAGACTTAATGTTTTCCATCCAGCATTTTGGTTTCATTTTTGCTAGTTCAGAGTTTCTAGGCTGGTGTAGACTAAGACAGAAACCTTCACCAAACTCTTTGTGCTCTACAAATACACAGTAGGTGTATTCAAAAGGAGGGAGAAACAGAAGTATTTCACTAAACCTGCTAAGTCTGAAACTCCTCGTGGTCTAGAGATACACACAGTTGGCAGGTGGCCAGCCAGAGGTTGAGTTTTATCAAGATCGTGCTCACAGGGGCTTTTTGGTATCATCTTCAACCTTCAGAAAAGACATAAATGATGGTTTAAGAGGTGGAGGAGAACCTGGATCACTTTTCCAGACAATTCTTTTTTAACTACTCCAGACATGTTTTTCCCTTGAGCCTCAACCCTGGCACCTGCAGCTTGAACCAACCTCCTTCCTCCTTTGTCACATCACAGTCAGCCTAGGCCCTGCACCTGACCAGGGGGTGGAGTGGAGGGGCCTGCAGGACTGAAGCTGGGAGTGATGGGAGAAACGCCCTGAGGTTCCACCCCGCCTCCTGTCTCTCTCCTGCTTCCCATCTGTCCCAGAAAATCATTTCACTTTATTGTTTTGCAAATATTTTCTACCATTTGAGCGCTGCTTCTTTATTTTCTTAAACGCGTGTTTCACAAAGAGCAGGGATTGGGTTTTGTACTTTCTCCTTTCTCTGTGTAGTTCCTTTTTGAGTGTCTGTGAGTGGTGAAATCAGGTCGGAGTCGCTCTAAAGTCCCGTTTGCCTCTTGCGCGCCTCAGGGAGGATATTAAAGGCGTTCGCGGATTCCAACTGCAAAAGTCTTTCGTGGAAACTTCGTTTGTGGGAGAGGTTTCCATTTCCGCCCCTCCTTCCCGCAGCGCCGGCTGCGCCCAAATCGGTCCGGTTCGCGCCTGCCTGAGGCCCCAGAGGGGTCGCCCGGCTGCCGCGGAAGTCCCAACAGGAGGGACCCGGCCTCAGTCAGGTCGCTGCGGACAGAACCGCCTTTGGAAGACGTGGGAGGCCTCGCCCATCGCGGCAGGGGACGGTTTTTTCTCGTGGCTTGAGGTGATGGGGAGTCAGCGGCGGCTGCTGTTTCCTCTTACAGCCTGGTGCGGGGGTCTGGAGGACTTGACACCCGGCTTCTTCGGAGACATCACCTTCCTGCTGGGGTACTTGGGGCTCCCCCAGTGCGGCTCCCGCGCGGATCCCCCTCCTGCTTGCTTGGAGGCTGCTGGTGGGCGGCGCCCGTGACCTACTTGGTCCTGAGGGTCCATGGGTCCGGCCAGCGGCTCCTCGCCGTCTCCTCCCCAACCCTGTCGCCTGTGGTCCAGGGCTCCTGGTTCCTCCGCTGGGCTGGGACCCCTTCCAGGATGGACGTCCTGAGGCGGAGGAAACCCATGGACGTGTGGAAAAGTAGGTTCAGAGACAGGATGGGAGAAAGGGAAGGAGAAGCAGGCGGCAGGAGAACAAGAAGAAACCCCAGTCCCGAAAATGGGAGAGGGTGACACAGAGACCCCCCTACCCCGGGTTAGTCAGAGTTCACCAGAGAGGCTGCAGCAATAGGATATAGGCATATATATATATGAAAGGGAGTTTATTAGGGCGGATTGGCGCACACGATATCAAAGTGAAGTCTAATGGTAGACCGTCTGCAAGCCGGGGAGGAGAGGAGCCAGTGGAGGTAAGGCCAAGTCAGAAAGCCTCAAAACCTGGGACACCCACAGGGCAGCTTTCAGCCCCCTGCCAAAGGTCCCAGAGTCCCCGGAAGTTGGAAACTGCTGGTACAAGTCCCAGATCCTGAAGGCCAAAGAACCTGCAGTCTGATGTCCAAGGAGGGAGGAAGCAAGCACCTTCAGGGGAGGCAGAGAGAAGCCAGAGAGCCCCACCCTCTCCTGCCTGCCCTCTTCCAGCCCAGCTGGCAGCCCATGGTATGATGCCCACCCACACTGATGGGGTCTTCCTCTCCCAGTCCCCCGACCCAAATGTCAGTCTCCCCTGGCAACACCCTCCCAGACACACCCAGAAACAGTACATTACCAGCCACCTAGGCATCTCTCAATCCAATCCACTGGACATATAATACTCACCATGACAGTCTCGCAGACCACACTCTCTCCCACACTCCACCCCAACTCCATCTCTCTGGCTCTGCCCCTGGAAGGGGTGAAGATCCAGTTTCTCCATGTCCTCACTGTGGTTACGACGATAGCCTTTCTACTGGGTGAGATGGCATCTCCTTGGTGTGATTTGCGTTTCCCTGATGGCTATTGATGTTGAGCCTCTTTATGGGCTTAGTGATAATGCATACTTTTCTGGAGAAATGTCCATTCAGAACCTTTCCACACATTTATTTTGCATTATTTCTCTTCACAATACTGAGTTGTAAGAGTGCTTTATATAGTCAGGATACCAGCCCCTTACAAGATGCATGATTTGCAAATATTTTCTCCATGATGTAAGTTGTCTTTTCACTTTCTAAATGGCATTCTTTTTGAAGCACAGAGTATTTATTACTTCTGGAATTAGTCAAATTAAACTGGTTTTCTTTTGGCAATAGTACTTTGGCATACAGTACTTAAGTAGCCTTTGCCAAACCCAATGTCCCAAAGATTTACTTCCATGTTTTCTTTTCTTTTTCTTTCTTTCCCTTCCATGCTTTCCTTTTCTCCCTCCTTCCTTCCTTCCTTCCCAAAGTTTCACTCTTGCTGCCCAGGCTAGAGTCCAACGGTACAATTTTGGCTCACTGCAAACTCTGCCTCCCAGGTTCAAGTGCTTCTCCTGCCTTGGCCTCCCAAGTAGCCTCGATTGCAGGTGCCTGCCACCATGCACGGCTAATTTTTGTATTTTTATCAGAAACAGGGTTTCACTATGTTGGCCAGGCTGATCTCAAATTCCTGACCTCAAGTGATCGGCCCACCTCAGCCTCCCAAAGTGTTGGGATTGCAGGTGTGAGCCACCGAGCCTAGCCCTGCAACCCCTTTCTCTCATAACCTAATGACCTATTAAAGCCTCCCCTCCTAGTACACATTGGGGATTAAGTTTGGGGGGACAAAGACATTCAGTCTCTAGCACCACCTCTTCTGAGTCCTGTCTCCTTGGAAATGAGGAAGCTGGATAGCATCCTCCCCACAATCTCCCCTTGATTAACATTGCCTTGGAGTGACACTGAGTAACTCACTAAGGCCAACAGATGGGCTTCCTTGGGGACAGTTCCAGGGGCTGGTTCCTTGTTTGTGTCTGGGGATCCTTCCCTGCTTCTTTGCATGTCTTATGTTTTTTTAGATGAAACAGAATTTTACAAGAATCCCATGTGGCAGCTCTGAAAATCAGATGTCCCCTCTCTTCAAGGTGTGTCACTGCTGTTTGTTTAGTGACTTTCCTGGATGGATCTCATATCTGTGTTCCCTGTCTTGGGTGGCCCCTGAAGTCTCTGCTCAGTTGGGTGAGGTTGGGCAGAGGTTTGCATCGATGCCTTGAGCCAGCGAGTCTCTCCCCAGGGTAGAGGGCTTTGTGTTTGTGATGCACTCCTGCCCCTGCAGCACTCGGGCGGGCGGCCGTCACCACTGCAGCTCCACTTCCTGCCTGAACAGAACCTTCAGGTCAGCCAAAGGTCAGAGATGGGGCCTTCTCAGGTGCTGCCTGGGCATGTGCCAGCCCCTACACACATCTTATTCCCCAAATCTTTCTCTCAATTTCCCCCACTAGTGGGGTTGTACAGTTGCAATGATTGCTTTTATCCAATGCTCTGAGGATCTGGCTTTTCCCCTAGAGAGAGACCTCAGGAGGTCAAATAATGACAAACCCAATGAATGGGGCTTTTTCAGTGAGTTCCAGACAGGCCAACTAGTTCTCTAGGGCTGTGGCTTTTGATGGGTCTCCAAGCCCAACGTGCCCCTCCAGCGAGTGGAGACTGTGGCTTTGCAACTGTCACTGACATGGTGAGTCTGGTGTTTTCTGGCACAATAAATCAGGATATATTGTGTAGACAAGACGTAGAAAGAAATCTTAGGAGGAATAATATAAATGTTCACGTACCAGTTGGAAAGAATTAGAAAAAAAAAATGAAGACAGGGGCAAGGTTGGCTTGGTTGTAGCTAACCTGGTGGAGAAATGCAGTCTTCTGGGATAAAGGACCTGAGCTATGAGTTTTCTCTGCAATGCCAAAACCACCCCCACCACCTGCCCTGCATCCTCCTCTCTCCCAAGGCTGAATGCAGCTCTTGTGCCTTCAGTACTAAGGAAGCCACAGTCCCAGGCCTGAGGAAGGGCTGAGGTGGACAGTGGAAAAGGAGGGGTTGGGTGCAGGAGGTGACTTCTGGAGGATAAATAAAACATGTCACTTGAAAATGGAACAAAAAGTAAAGGTATAAAGAACAAGATGGAAATCATCTGAAATTCCATTATACAGTGTTTAATTTTAGGATTTTGGCACTTTCATGTATAATCTTTACACAATTATCATCATACAATTTACGATTATCTTAAATGACTACAGTTTATTTTTTTGAGCTGGGTTAAAGTTCATAGTGCAGAGTTCTTTACCTTGGTCAGTTAACCCCATTTTTTGGCCTTACATCATTTTGTTTTATTTATTCATCTTTAATTTCAAGCTATATTATAGATTAAAGGGTACACACGCAGGGCTGTTACACGGGTAGATTTTGGGAGGCTGAGGCTTGGTGTCCCAACGATCTCATCAGCCAAACAGTAAGCAGAGTCCCCAACAGGTGGTTTTCAGCCCAGGTGCGCCTCCTCTCTCCCCCATCTAGTGATCTCCAGTGCCTGGTTCATGTGAATTCAATGTTTAACTGCCATTTTCAAATGGGAACATGCAGTATTTTGGCTTTCTGTCCTTGCATTAGGTTGCGTAGGATAACAGCCTCTAGTTCCATCCGTGATGCTGAAGTGGACATGATTTTGCTGTGTTTCATGGCTGCACAGATTTTCATGGCGTCTACGCAGCACATTGTTTTCATTCAGTTCACTTAGATTGACTGTGTCCTTGCTAGTGAGAACAGCACTGCAATGAACATATGGGTGCAGGTGTCTTTTTGATAAAATGAATTCTTTTCCTTTGGGTATATCCCCAAAAGTGGGATTGCTGGGTTGAATGGTAGTTCTATTTTGAGCTCTTGCAGAAATCTCCAAGCTGCTTTTCACAGTGGCGAACAGGTTCGCTTTTCCACCAACGGTGTCTGTTTCCTTTCTCTGCAGCCTCACCACCATCTCTGATATTGTGACAGGTAAGAGATGGTAACTCACTACAGTTTTGATTGGCTCCTATCTGATGATTAGTAATATTGAGCATTTTTTCATGTTTCTTGGCCACTTGTGTGTCTCCTTTTGAAAAGTGTTCATCTCACCGGGTGCAGTGGCACATGCCTGTAGTCCCAGCGACTCGGGAGGCTGAGGCTGGAGGATCGCTTGAGTCCAGGAGTTCTGCGCTGTAGTGTGCTATGCCGGTCGGGTGTCCTCACTAAGTTCCGCATCAATACGGTGACCTCCTGGGAGCAGGGGGCCACCAGGTTGCCTAAGGAGGGGTGAACCGGCCCAGGTCAGAAACGGAGCAGGTCAAAACTCCCGTGCTGATCAGTAGTGGAGTCGCGCCTGTGAATAGCCACAGCATTCCAGCCTAACAGGGGCTTCTTGGTGTCATCTTCCACCTTCAGAAAAGATGAAGCATTGGTTTAAGTGGCTGAGAAAAACCTGGGTCTGTTCTCCTGGGTGATCCCTCCCAGGCCCTCCCCATTTTGGAGCCTCTCCCCCAGATAAGGACCATGTTTTTCCTCCAACCCTCCCCCTGGCTCTGCAGCCTCCAAACCTCCTCCCTCCTTCACCACATCACAGAGCCAGCCCAGGCCCTGCTACAGCCGACCGGGGCTCAGAACTGAGGCTGGGAAAGAGGGGTCTGCACCCTCACTCAGGGCCTGCTCCTCCTTCTCACAGAAGGGTCTAGAGGATCTTGGGGTGTCCTGTCCAAAGAGAGGTCTCTGGATCCATGTTCCCTGGCCTTGGGTGGACTTGCAGGCAAACCTGCTCTTTCTCCTTTGCTCTCAGCCTCTTCTCACCCTGGGAGCTGCACCCATAGCTCTGAATGAAACTGTCCCCACCCTGCCCCATTCATTCCTTGCCAAGCTCAGTGGTGACCATGGAACTCCAGCAGCAGCTCAGCTCCCTGTCTGCGTCCACTCTGCTCCAGGCAGGGCCTTCAGCTGGCTCAGGATCTGGAGTGTGCAGGAGGTGGGAGGGCAGGGGCACTGCCACAGAGCCCTGCTGGCAATCCCATGGGTTATAGTGGCTTGGCCTTCTCCTAAACCTCATCCTGGACATGCTCTACTCTTCACCTTCCACCTTAACTGCTGGGACCCAAGCTGCTTTCTCTGGGAATGTAGCCTTTGGAATGGGGTGAACCCAGGCCCTCACAGCCCCCTCCTCCTGGGATTCCCCCAGATCACTCCTTCTTAGCCTCCTTCAGGGATGCCCTTTCCCTTGACATCCTAGGTGAAGCCACCATGCTTCTCCTCTCCTACTGTGTGACCTGCCCATGTCTGATTTCCTGCTGCCTGCGGGACACACACCACTACCCTCCCTGAATAATAATTTGCTCTGCAACAGGCGTGAATTGGCTAATCCCTCTTGAGCTCAACAGGCCCTGAGCCTTGATATAGGTGATTCCCTTTCCCTTTGGCGTCTGAAGGTCAGACTCCATCAGAACTCAGGGCTGAGCTTCCCAGGTCACTGCCAACACATGTCATGAGGTATCATTCACCTGTCTTATGTTAGGATGAGAAGGTCCCTGCCATGGCGAAGGGTGGGACTCTGGGAATACTCCTTCTTTGTCCTCCCACCTTACCCATCTGCTTTTTGCTCCCCTCCCAATTCTGCCCGCAGTACCTGTCACTCTAAAGGATTCTCCGCAGAAGCAATGTAGGATCAAGCAGAGGAGGATGAGGAAGCAGCTTGGGGGACTGAGGGTGGTAGCCGTGGTTTTTGACTGGGCTATGCCTTGGGCCACTGTGGGTGGTGCTGAAATGGAAACACAAGAGTGACAACCCTTGTCCTGGCCCCAAATGTTATGAGGACACCTCCTCAGCTCCTGCCACCCCAGGTCATCCTGCAAGGCAGAGGTTTTGTCCCCCTCTGCTGTGGGGCAGAAGCTGTGACAGGTCCTGGGGTAGGAAGGGAGTTGAGGTGTCCCCTGTCCTCGGGGAGCTCACACAGCTGCTAAGGGAAGCAAGGTGACAGCACAGCCCACCCTCCTGTTCTGGCAGAAGAGGAGGTGATGCCCCAGGGCGGGGGAGGGAGGATCTCTGGGCTGGCATTGAAGGTGGTTTTGATGGATTTCCAGAAACAGACCAAGGGGAGAGGAAAGGAAAAGTAATCCTAGGAGGCAAATCTAAGGATAAAGGTCTAGAAACACAATGACGCCCACAGTTCCGAGGCTGGCGAGAAATTCACAGTGAGGGAAGCAGAAGCAAGTGCCATGAGGAAGATGAGTCAGGAGAGAGAAGGGAGAGGAGGATGGGAGAGCACAGGCGCCCCCATGAGGAGTCCCCATGAGGGGTCATGTTCTTACTCAAACTCACACACTGACAATCCCACACACACTCATACACAAACACTGACACACCCATACACCCCCACCCACCACAGACAACGACAGACAAGGCTGTAACTCAGTGGCATCTCCAGGCGCTCCCAGTGCTCCCCTGTAGTCACCTGTGGGCTCCAGCCTCTTCTCCCTGCATATCAGGAAGTCCCGAAGCCAGCTCCTGCAGTCTCCTACAGAGACCTTCCAGAAGAGATCGGTCAGTTCCCTGTCCTCCTCCCACTTCTCTTTCATCCGCCTGGCTCCAGCATGAACCACTGTCCACTTTCTGCTGTTTGAGTCAAAGAGGAGGAACTTCTGTCCATCACATCTGAACTCCCAGGATGCTTTGCTGTGTCCATCGGCTTCACACTCACAAGACATCCTGGCCTGCAGCCTGGCGGGTCCTGCTCCAATCAAAAAGAGATCAGCTCTGGTCTTTACAAATTCTCTTTCCTGCCCCACATCCTCCTCCTCTGAGCCCCTTCTCATCTGACCCTGTTGTCTCCTCCAAGTCCTGCCCTTGCTGCTGGGCTTCATGGAGGCCCCATGTCTAATGTCTTCTCCCCGCACACAGTGCAGCCCCTGAGCCCACAGTCTGCTCCCTTCTGTCCTCGGTCTCCTTCACTCACCACTGGGGGTGAAATCCTCCAGCTCAATGCCAGGCAGTTCCAGTCTGAGCCTCTGCCCCGCCTCTCTCAGCATTTCCAGTTGTCTTCCCCAGGCATCTGTGGCATTCAGCTGCTCTTCTAGGCGACCCACAGATAAGACCTTGTCACTGCCACAGTCATAGGAGAGGAAATTCTTCTGATCCACCTGGCCGTGGACCTCGCACCACCGTTGTCCAGGTCTGGGCGGACGGATGATGGTGAAGTTGTACCAGAGAGAGTGAGCGTCTATGGGAAAAAAAGAAAAACACCGGAGAGTGTTGGGGTGGGGAAAGACCTCAGACACTGTGACAGCAAGAGGGTTTCCTGCAGGGCTGGGCTGCCAGAGCATGGGCTTGTCTTCCTGGGCAGTGGTCTCTTGTCTGTGGAGGAACCATGGGTCGCCAATGTGTCCATCTCCCCACTCTGCCCAGGCCTATACATACATTGGTCAGCACAGGACCTTGCCAAGGAGGTGCCAGGCCTGCTACAGGAGGAAGGGCCTAGATGGCAGGATCTTCAGCAGCAGCCCAGGTGGACTGCGGGAGGTGGGAGAGCGTGGGAGGGCGCCCTGAGGATCAGTGCAGGGTGCTGTGGGTATGATGTAGTCAACATTGGATAAGGGTGAGTTTATTTACTATGGGTAATAAGACATGGTAAGTTTCCTGGAATGTGCTTTTCATCTGCTATAGGTTTCCCTTGGGATCTTGGAAAAAGGAATGACCCACACTGCATGAAACAAAAAACCCAGCTCTTACGAGGCGGGTTGTAGAGGAAGGAACAAAAGGCCGAGAGAAGCGCCCATGCCAGAGTGGCTGCAGCATGAAAATCCAGAATAATGTCCCTCCTCTGTGCTCATGGGAAGCCTGGAGGACTCCTGTTTACCCAGCATATAAAGAAGGCCCTAGGAGAAGGCAGCAGATTGTCATGAAGCTCAGGGGTGCCCATTACTGAAGGCCGGGATTGGGGATAGGAAATGCTGTTCCTGAAATGGGCACCCAGCAGTAATGGGGATGGAAAACCCTGAAATAACAGATCTCAAGTGGAGGCTGTCAAGTGTCAGGAGGATGGAGGGCGCCATGATGGAAATGATTGGGGAAGTCCCAATGCCAGCTGGGGACCTCAGCCATGCAAAGCTATACCCATGGCTCATAGAACAAAGGGGTCCAAGATCCAAAAGAAATGAAACTCCACACAGATACTGTTGAGTTTAAATAATTACAACAAACAAAGACAAAATGCAAGGATGGATGACCTAGAGGCTGAAAGTAGTCTCCCCCAAAAATAACCAAGCTCTTTTGCCCAACTTTGAGAACTGAGCCACATCTCAGACCAGAGTCCATGACTAGGAGAAGAGCCCGGAGCCCCTGGTGGCCCCTTCAACCCACAGCAACTGCAGTGACTGCTTCAGCCTCCCCACGGAGTCAAACGGGCATTCACTCTGCTAACTGTACACCAAGAAACAGCAAATGCCCAGACACACCTAGTGGATACAGTGTGTGACCCAACCTTCTCCCAGGGATCTGAAACATTCACTTGGTCCCCTGTTACTCATGAGGTGCATTTGGGGCAAAGTAACGGATGGACACCTGTGTCAGGTCCAGTTAGAGGGATGTGCTGCGTTCATAGACCTATTTGATGGTAATTTCACATTTCCTGGATTTGTACCAGGAGGGGATAGAGTTTGTCGTTAATTCCATAACTATTACAGGTTGTGCTGGTCATATGACCTCCCCGTCACTACTCAACCCTGCCCTTGTAGCTGGGTGCAGCCATACACAGTCTGTGAATGAGGAGTGGGGCTGGCCCTGCCACTACGGCTATTTGATCCTGGACTCCCTAAGATCCCAGAGGCACGTGTGGTTGGAAAAGGTGCTGTGTGGATTTCATGGCAATTCCCAACCGCAGAATTACAACAAGGTCCCCAGTGCTCAGAAGCAAGGCTGTGACACTCACAGCAGCGAAATCCCCTCATTTGAAAGTGGTTCCAGGTGTAGTACTGGACCCTGGTGGAGATGGGCCTCCAGCTGTGGGAGGGCAGTTACCATGCAGCCTCAGAGCTGCCTATTGTGGGGGCTACTCACCCTGTAGGTCATTAGGAAGATAGGCCAGGCCATAAAAAGATGCAGGTGGTTCTCCTGGAATGGGCAGGAGCAGAGCCACAGGGAACCCAGAAGCCGCACAAGCAGTTGGTCCCAGTCCCCAGTGTGGGTAACCCGCCTCCACCCCAAATATAGGCACCGAGGAAGAAGAGCTAAGCAGAATCCTGGCACAACTAGTGCCTGAAGAATATCTCAGTTTACAGTGTTACTACTCAGTTATTTCCTTTTATATAATCATCTACGTATAATCATATATTCGTTCATATATGAACGAATGCCTAAGAATGTCTTACTACTCAGTTATTTCCATATATATATATATAATTATATCTTTGTTGACTGCATTCATCTAGGATGAATGCCTAGAGCAGACACGGTACAGAGCATAAATTAAGGAATAAGCATCTTATAGTCGGTGCAATGTCTAGATCAGACACAGTGCAGAGCATGATTTAAGGGAAAACAGTTATACCAGGACAAAAATCCATCACCCAGGTGGCAGCGTTCAGTATCATAAAGATGCCTGCTGTATGGCAGGCTTGGGGCAAGAGCCACTCCTCCTGATAAAGGAGTTGTAGGACCTTGCGTCCAGTTCTTGTGAAAGGCTGCCCTCAGACTGGTAATCCCTCGATCATCTGAGGGCTCAAAACCCCTCCGGATAATCGCACCTTGCTGACTGTGAACTTTATCAGCTCTTGTTACTGTGCTGGCTAAAAAGCATCCTCCTATGGAAATTGGAAGCTTCCAGCAGGTGGCAGTAAACCCTGACAGCTCTGTCCCTGCTTTGTGACTTAAAGCATCCTCCTATGGATATTTTTGGAAGTAGCATGCCCATAGATAGAGGTATTGCACACTTCACCCTCTTCACTGCGCACGCCATGCCTCGGTGACCTAATGGGATTGGATTCCTTACTGCATACAGTCCACTTCCTTGTCTCGATGGCCTAATGTGGGTGGACCGCTTGCTGCGCACTGTCCACCTCCTAGCCTACGTGACCTAATGGAGGTGGATCCCTTGTTTTATTGCTCCGACCCTGTCACTATCCTTAAAGATGACTTCACTCACTACCCTGCCCCCTACCCTAAACCCAATAAATACTCATGCTTCTGTACATTCAGGGGCTTACCTGACTCCACTTATAGGTGGCATGGCCCCCCTGAGACCAGATGTGCTTTCTTTGTACTTCTGTGTCCTGTCTCTTTATTTCTCAGATCCTGCACCTCAGCACAGCATAAGGGACACCCCACAACCCTGTGGGGCCCTTAGCCCTACACTCAGGACACCACAAGGCTGCACCCCCTCACCCTCAGCTCACACCTGAGGCTTCAGAGAGGGTCCCTAATGGTCCTGCTGGACCTTTGATGCCACTCAGCAGCAAAGGAGGGGAGAGTTGGCCCTAAGCCATGGGGCCCCCACTCACATCCATCACATCTACACCACTCAGAAACCACAGGCAGGGTAGGACACATTTGTGACTCTTCAACTGACACCACTTGGAGATGACACCCTAGGGGATGGGTCATCAATTGCCAGGACATAGCAGGTGCCCTCATCTGGGCTCAGCAACCTAGGATGGTGTCCTCATCTGGTCTCCCTTTTATTTCCAGGTTGCTTTGCCTGCCGTTTCTCTACAAAGGGACAGGACTTGACACAGAGACAGAGAACCCATGGCCGGCAAGGCCTTCAGCCTTTCCTTTCTAGAAAGGGTTTGCTGACTCCTGTCTGTACGGTGACTATTCTCTATGACCCTGGCTCCCCAGTAGGATGAACAGGTGGGTCTGGGCCCTAAGGACAGAAGTGGGCACCTCTGAGAGAGATCCAAGATGGCTGACCACTAGCAGCTCAGGCTTGTAGCTCCCAGTGAAAGCGCAGAGAACGAGAGGACGCCACACTTTTAGACGAATCTTTCTTGCACAAGGACCAGGAGATTCCCAGCGGAGGAGCCCCACGGGTCGCCAGCGCGATTCTTGCAGCTGGCTCTGTGGTTTTGCCGGTGCCCCAGCGCGGCGGTTCTTGGTGCAGAGTAAACAGGACTGGTTCCCCTTTTGGCCGACGTTTGGAGCTGACTGAAGAAGGGATTTAGGAGGGAAGCCAGACGGGAGACTCCCGGACAGAAAAGCACCAAGAATCTTGATGCCACTGTTTTAGCCGGCACAGTGGGTTGCTCAGATTTCGGCCCTGGGAATTAACAAGTTGGACATCCACTAAGAGACCTAATTTGAAAGTCGGTAATTACAAAGACGACAGGTGGATAAATTTACAACGATGGGAAGAAACCAGCATAAAAAGGCTGAGAATACTCAAAATCAGAATGCCTCTCACTCTACAGAGGATCACAGTTCCTCATCAACAAGGGAACAAGGCCTGATGGAGAATGAGTGTGTTCCAATAACAGAATTAGGCTTCAGAAGGTGGATAATAAGAAACTTCTGTGAGTTAAAAGAATATGTTGGAGCCCAATGTAAAGAAACTAAGAACTTTGAAAAAAGATTTGACGAAATCCTAATGAGAATAGACAATTTAGAGATGAATATAAGTGAATTAATGGAACTGAAGAATACTATATGAGAACTCCGAGAAGTATGCACAGGTTTTAACACTCGAATTAATCAAGCAGAAGAAAGGATATCAGAGGTCGAAGACCACCTTAATGAAATGAAATGAGAAGACAAGATTAGAGAAGAAAAAGTAAAAAGGAAGGAACAAAGTCTCCAAGAAATATGGGACTATGTGAAAAGATCTAATTTACGTTTGATAGGTGTACCTGAATGTCATGAAGAGAATGAATCCAAGCTGGAAAGTATTCTTCAGGATATTATTCAGGAAAACTTCCCTAACCTAGTAAGGTGGGACAATACTCATCTCCAGGTAATACAGAGAACACCACAAAGATATTCCTCAAGTAGAGCAACCCCAAGACACATAATTGTTAGATTCACCAGGGTTGAAATAAAAGAGAAAATTTTAAGGGCAGCTAGAGAGAAAGGTCAGGTTACCCATAAAGGGAAGCCTATCAGACTTACAGCAGATTTCTCAGCAGAAACCCTACAAGCTAGAAGAGAGTGGGGGTTAATATTCAATATCCTCAAAGAAAAGAATTTTCAACCCAGAATCTCATATCCAGCCAAACTAAGCTTTATAAATGAAGGAAAAATAAAAATTTTCACAAACAAGCAAGCACTATACACAGAAAGTAACAACCAGTATCAGTCATCCCAAAAACTTACCAAAAGATAGAGTATCTCCATAATGAAGTATTTACATCAACTAATGGGCAAAATAGCCAGCCAGCATTAAATGACAATATTAAACTCACAAATATCAATATTAACCCTGAATTTAAATGGATTAAACACCCCAATCAAAGACAAAGACACACAAACTGAATAAAAAGTCAAAACACATCGGCACTCTGTATCCAGATTCATCTCATAAGCAAGGACAACAAAGACTCAAAAGAAAAGGTTGGAGGAAGACTCACCAATCAAATGGAGTGGAAAGAAAAACAAACAAACAACAAAAAAAAAAAAAACAGGAGTTGTAACTTTCCTCTCTGACAAAATAGACTACAATAGTAACCAAGACTAAAAGAAACAAAGAAGGACATTACGTAATGATAAAAAGATCAATGCAACAATAGGAGTCAATGATCATAAATATATATGTACCCAATATAGGGGCACCCAGATATATAAGACAAGTTTTCAATGACTTATAAAGAGACTTGGACTCCCACACTAATAGCGGGAGACTTTGACACCACATTGTTAATATTCGACTGATCAATGAGATAGAAAATTAACAGAGACATTTATGATTTGAACTCAGACCTGGAACAAGTAAACTCAGTGAATATTTATAGAATTCTACACCCCAGGTCCACAGAACATACATTTTTTTTTAGTATCACATTACACCTATTTTGAAAGTGACCACATAAATGTAAGCAAATCACTCTTCAGCACTTGCACGGCATTTCACAGATTTAAACGAAATATTGGTTGGCTGTTTGTTTGTTATTTTCTTTCCTTATTCCTTCCCGCCTCTGCTGTTAAGCACAATCATCAGCATAAAAGAGGTTTTTAATACCTATTTCTAGATTGCATTCCAGCCTGGGCAATAGAGCAAGACTCCTGTTCTCTCTCCCCCTTTTCTCTTTCCCTTTCTTTCTTTCTTTTTAAAAAAAAAAAGAAAGAAAGAGAAAAAGAAGTGGGCACCTCTACTCACCAGCGTTCCCAGGGTCATCTTGGGGGAAATGGTGCTTCCCATCCCCGCTGCACTAGGTTCTGTGGAAAGCGTGGGGTGCATTTGCTGGGGTGTCCTCAGGAAAGTGGGGAGAAGGTGCCAGTTGGTTGGGGAGGTGCTAAGGGCCCCTTCATTGGGGAGGGGAGGGAGGCCTGTGGAATGACAGGGCTGGGCTGAAGTGGGGAGTGAAAGGAGTGACCTCAAAGGTGGCAGTGGATGGTGAGGGAGGGGTGGGAAGTGTCTTCTGAGCCCCTGGGTGCAGGTGAGTGCCTGCAGGAAAGCACAGGTGGAAGTTCCAGGGCAGGGAGCCCTGGGGGTGCTGGAGGGTTTGTGTGGTGGAGAGCGGGTGAGAGCAGGGCTGTGGCTGGTGGGGGTGTCTGTCATCGAGTCTCTGTGGAACTCCACTTCACCCCTGTCGGGACCCCAGCTTGAGTTCCAGGGGCTCTGGTTTCTCCTTCCCGACAGCGAATGGGGCTTCCGGACTGCACCAGGAATCCCTGCCCCACCTCGCCTTCTACAGCCCTCTGACTCCTCCACCCTCCTGAGGTTCCTTTTCCGCCTTCTTTCTTTCTTTCTTTTTCTTTTTTTTTTTTTTTTTTTTTTTTTTTAGTAGAGATGGGTTTCACTGTGTTGGCCAGGATGTCTCTATCTCTTGACTTCCTGATTCGCCCGCCTGAGCCTCCCAAAGTGCGTGAGCCGCGGCGCCCAGCCTTCGCCTACCTTCACAACTCCCCTGGCCCTGGGGGAAAGGAGCCGCGGAAGGGAACTGAGGGAGAGCGCAGTCCGAGGAGATAGGGCCTGTCTCCCCTCTTCTGAAACCCGCTGCAGTCCACAGCCCCCCAGAATTGGGCCCCTCCTCGGAACTCACTGGCAGGCCCCGCCCTGGAGCAGCTGGACGCCAGGAACCAACACGAGAGGAGCAGACGCAAGAGGGGTCTCATTGGGGTCCTGGAACGCAGGGGACGAAAGTCGTGGTCCAGGCGGAGACCGGCGGAGGAATCGCTGGGATTAGAATGCTCTACCCAGTCCAGTCAGCCAGCCCCAGGCCCTGCGAACCCTCCCTCTCCACCCCGCCCCATCCCACAGATGGGCGGGTGGCCCGCCCCGACTTTATACACACCCTCGCAACCTGACACTGTTCCTTCTATGACCGCCTCCTTTAATTTTCGACACAGTGTAGGGGTAGACCCCATAAGTGCCGAGGCAGGAGCCAAAAGCCTCAGCCTATTTCCATACAAATAATGAAGAAGAAAGTAACTAGAAATATAACCTTAGTAGTTATTAGTTATTAATAGGTGATTTTAATTCTTTTACTAATGCCTCTCAGGTCAGAAGTGTGAACCAGGGGTGACATTGTGAAATGAATTAGTCTAACGCAAGACGCTTTAAACCCTCTGTCAGGCTCACATAAGGGCAGCTGGAGGGCGCCTTGGCTGACCGGCAGTGCCAGCCGTGGGAAAGCACCCACTGTTTGGCCAGCGAGGGAAGGAGATGTCCAAAATAGCTGAGACGTCTCCTTCCCTGGAGGAGTTAGGAGAAAACTCTACTTCTCCAAGCTATCTCTGACAAGCCTGATGGCTGTCAGGGAGTCCCCCACACATTGGGGGGCTTAATTGTCTCTATGTGGCACTGTGCTTCAGTGGTCACACTCCATGTCTACTCTCATGTTCCATTTCTGTACCTGGTTTTCCTTTTTCCTTAGAAAAAATAATCGGTAAGAGTAATACAAATCTTAATGTCTTTGTTCTTTCTTAACAAGTATGAAAAAGTGCTGATGTATTGTGCTCTTTACCTCATCCCAGCTAACTAATTCCTCAGTCCCCACCTGTATCCCACGCCCTATTTTACCCTGCCCCCAGTCACCGACCACCACGGCCATGCCCTACCTACGCCCAACCTTCCCTGCCCCCAGAGTTGAAACTCAATAAGTGAGAGCATCCAGGCATTCGGGGTCACTGCTGGTCTCCGCGATTTGGGTAGCTGTGGACCCCTGGGCCCAAATTCTTTTTTCTCTATCTCTGGGTCTTGTGTCTTTTATTTCTATAATTTCTCATCTCCACATCAGCCAGGAGGGGCTCACAGAACTCTGTAGGGCTGGACCCTATAACACAACATTTATTATTACCCCAAGGTAAACACTGATGCCCAGGAAGGTGAAGAAACTTCCACAGGAATATTCAGTGGCCAAGGCATATTCCTGTCATTGCCTGTGCCAGAGACACCTGGCCACCCTCCATGGAGTTCCTGCCCATCTCGAGCGCAGCTGCTTCCCCAGTCCGGAACAGATCTTCTTTGCCTCTTCATTAAAAGCATGAGGAGGTCTTTGAGTATATTCTGTATCCCTTTAAGACTTCTGGGAGAAAAAAAGAAGAAAAAGAAAAGAAAGCCCTAGTGGCCTACCCTAATCAATCATATGATCAATTGTGTTTCCATGGAGAGCAGAAGCTGAGGGAGGGGACTATTCATGCGTGGGGCTCACTTTGCTCCCCGTTGTGGGAAGCAGAAAAGTCCCTTTTTAAGTTTCCTTTCTTGTTAAAGAATAAGGGTGCTACTAACTCTGTTAGGTCCTATGCTATGTGGCTGTTAGACATGCCATGCTTACAGGCAGTAGGACATTCTATGTCCCTGTACTTTAACCAAAATATCTGTGCTGGACATGCTCACAGACATGTCCCAGCTCTACATTGCTTTTACCTGTTTAGAAAAGTTTTAAGTTGTTAGCCAATTGGGTTTTAGTTTAGATTGTGAGGTCTGGCTCCAGCCAACAGAGATCAGTCAGATGCAGCAGTAAGGACGACCCCAAATGCCTAAGGAATAAATTTGTGTGTTTTCCTTTATTCGTTGCACTCTCATGGCAAGATGGCTAGTGGGAGTACCTTCCTGCAGTCCAGGAAGTAAAAATTGCATTGATGAAAGATTGTCTGCCTCGGTGCTGATTTTTCTTTGCGTCACTGAGCATCTAGTTCCAACACACACTCTTCTGTGGCCAACCACACCTAAGCCCACGGCTACACCCGCCCCTCTGCTCAGTCCCTGGGTGGTCACTGCAGCCGTCCTCAAAGGGGCAACCTGAGTGCATCCTCGTCTTGGTCATCATAGAACCATCCAGACCTGTAGGCAAAAGCCAGAGGGCAGTGGGGCCCCAGTGGCCCCTGGCTGCAAGGGAGGGCTTATCCTGGGGTGAGGACTGGGCAGAATCCCTGAGTCCCACTCAGCTTATACCCCACTCAATGAGAAAAATAGGCACAGACCTCCCATTCCACACAGTCTCCATGTGGTGAGGACCTGCACCTGGTGACCTTCAGTCCCCAGGCTCCTGAGGCTGTGGAAAAGGGGAGGAGGCCTGGACCAAGCCCAGGGCCTGTCTTTGCTTTAGGACAGGGGCATGGGATGGCAGCCATCTCTGTGACTGAGCAGGGACACAAGAGCCTGGAAGGTGCTGGCCTGATGCACTGGAGCCTCTATGCAGGAGGGGCCACGTGGAGGGTGGTCTGGAGGACAGCAGACACACGGGGGTGGGCAGTTCTCAGACTTAGGAGGGGCAGAGCTTGATGGGTCCCAGGATCTGTGTGTGAGAAGAACCTCCCATGCACAGGGCTGGGGACAGGAGCCTGGGTTAGTCCTGGGAGAAGGCCACTGGGAAGACCCTGGCAGCTCCACCCCTGAGGCAGGGTGACCTGGGCCAGTGGATGGGGGAGCAGGAGGAAGGCAAAAGGAGGCTGGCAGGAGAGTTCCAAGCAGCACAGCCAGGTGACAGGAGGAGGTGCCTTTGTGCCCCACCTGGGCCCTCTGCCTCACCCCTCCTGCAGGTATCTGGCCACCAGACTCAGGCCAGCCTAGGATAGGGATAGAAGCAGCCCAAAGGTGAGTATAATGGGTGCGATCTAGAAATCATGCATTGAGACATACATGGAAGTCAGCTGATATTATGGCTGAATAATCCTGTGCAAGGTTCTTCAGCCTTCTGGCATGGATGTCCACATGTGGAAAATGACAAATGCTATGAACACAGACAAAATGAGCAGATTCTACAGTGAACCCTATCCTTGCACATGCTAAGAACCCAGGACAGGTCTCCTATTTCAGTTGTGAGCCCTGCCGCCCTCCCTGAAGTCAGCAAATGCCAGGCCCACCCTGAGGAGAGCTGGAGCTCTGAGCCCAGGCCGTGGCCTCTTCCCCACACTGGGGGTGCTGTGAGGGGGTGGAAATGAACACAAGACCCACCCGTCAGGACTCAGGCATGTTTGTCAGACCTACGGAGGGTGATTTTTCTATCTCCTGGTGAGCCTGACATGATTTAAGGGTGGTTGGAGGCTGAGTGAACCAGTGAATGAATGAGACAGCTATGGGAGTGAATGGGGCTCAGAGGAATAGCACAGGTGCAGAGGGGAGCTGCAGCAGAAGCTGTAATCCCCAGAGGCCTGAAGGTGACAGCATTGAGGTTGGAGACCCCATCACTGGCCCAAGTTGGTAATTTCTTTGCCTTTTTATTTTTTAAGACAGAGTCTGGCTCTGTCACCCAGGCTGGAGTGTAGTGGGATGATCTCAGCTCACTGCAACCTCTGAACCTCTGCCTCCCAGGCTCAAGTGATTCTCCTGCCTCAACCTCTGAGTAGCTGGGATTACAGGCTCTTGCCACTGTGCCCAGAAAATTTTTGCCATTTTAGTAGAGACAGGGTCTCACCATGTTGGCCAGGCTGGTCTCAAACTCCTGGCCTCAGGTGACCCACCTGCCGTGGCCTCCCAATGTGCTGGAATTAAAGGCATGAGCCACTGCACCCAGCCACAACTTGGAAATTTGAATGCCAACATGGGTGTCCACAAGGATTTTCCAAGGGGAAGTAACTTTGGTTTTCAACCAGTCTGGGGGTGCTTCATGATGATAGAATCTTCTAGAAAATATAGTGTGATGAAAGACAGCAAATTGGTATTTTCAGCAAACTGTTTGAGCCTAGGGTGCAACAGGGCCAGGAAAATCTTGCCTTTTAAGCAAAGAAGGAACGAGTCTGAAAGCAGGAATGGAAACAGGAACGGTAAGGGGCCAGGAAAAAAGAGAAGGAGAAAAGAAGGGTTGGGGTCTGAGAGGGAGCGGCCTGTCAATTCTGTAGAAAATCACATTTCTAGCAGTGCTTGCTTCAGGTCTGCAGAGGGAAAAGAACAACAGCGTGTTCACGGAACATTGGCTTTTAGACAAAATGATGCTAGAAGTATATTAAATCCATTTTCACTTCCTATCACTTCTATATTTTATAGATTTAATTAAATCAGCCCACAGTCCTAAATTTATTATAATTATGATAGATATCTTAGTAAAATACCCCATCCCTCTCAGTTATTGGAAACACTTATGAATTCTAGGTTTTAACAATAAATAGCACATTGTAGAACAGCATGCTGTTTAAAAACTGAACTCAGCTGAATTAATCAGACACGACAAGATATTTTTTATGACTCTAACAGAAGCTTAATGAACAATGTTGAATAGATTTAAATACTTTTGTATAATATATCTAAACTGTGTGAATTACGGTAACACTGCCTTTGAGAAGAAATAATCAATTTTGGATTTAACATACAGGATGGCACCCTAGGAAAATGTGAAAAAAGTCAGGAGAATTGGAGCTTTAAGAGTGGAAATGAACAATGAAAATACACATTACCAGAGTCACCTCCCGGGACGCCTAGACACTGACTTGTGATGTGAGCATTTTTCTGCATAGAAACAGCAAAACTGACTGTTTAGCTCTAACTGGCAGGCACCACGTGACACAGCAACAACAGAGCAAAAAAACAGGAAAATGTTTTGCTCAAAATAAAGTTATTTCAAATCTTATTTGGCAAAAGCTTTTTTGCTAAGGTGCCTCCTCCTCCCAAGAAACTAACAAAGAGCTACAGTAGCCATAGTGACAAACATCGAGGACAACACTGTGCATGTTGAATCAGTAGCGCACTCCGCCCTGAGGATTGTCACTGCAGCTGTCCTGAGGGTTAAAGTGTTTCCTACCTGACTGCTCCTGGAATGTGCAAGCCAAAAAATTAACAAAAATGATCCCTGGCTTGTGGAGATCCACAGGCATTTAACAGAATCAAACATAATATCTCTGCAGAACACAACCTCACGTAGGCAGCAGAGGCTTCCTACAGTAAAAAAGCCATGCCACAAAAAAGCTCAGGAACCCACAGAATAAATCAAGAGTGAAACCACAGCGAGTGAGTCAGCAAATTTCACACAGTCACTTAGGCCCTGAAGAACTGCAGATATTAGAACTACAAATAAAATAGTAAAATATGTATACTTCAATCATTGAAGACATAAAAGAATAAAACACACTGCAAATATTGAGACATTGTCAAAAAAAGACTAGCTATATCTGAAATAGAGCCAAGCAGTATTTACAGCAAGGAAAAATGTGTTAATTAAAATTTGAAACTCAACACACTGATGAAGCAGCATGTTAAACATAGGATGGGCTGGTGCAGTGCTCACGCCTGTAGTCTCAGCACTTTGGGAGGCCAAGGTGAGTAGATCACATGAAGGAATTCAAGACCAGCTGGGCCTACATGCTGAAACCCTGTCTCTACTAAAAATACAAAAAAATTAGCTGGGTGCAGTGGCGGGCTCCTATAATCCCAACTACTTGGAAGTCTGAGGCAGGAGAATCTCTTGAACCCAGGAGGCAGAGGTTGTGGATCGCACCACTGCACTCCAGCCTGGGTGACAGAGTGAGACTCCATTTTAAATATATATATATATATATAAAATGAAGTCACTGAACTGGATTGACCTGAAGGAATCATTCAGACTTTGGTGGAGAGAGAGTTTCATGCTGAAACTGCAAGAGAGAAGTGTAAATATGTGGGTGTGCAATGAGAAGGCCCAGCTGCCTCTAATAGGACTTCTGAAACAGAGAAGAAAATGAGGGAGAGGAAAATTTCACACAGAAAATGAAACACCGCATATTCTCACTCATAGGTGGGTGACGAAAAATGAGAACACATGGACACAGAAAGGGGAGTACTAAACACTGGGGTCTATTGGGGGGAAAAGGGGAGGGCCAGTGGGAGGGGGAGGTGGGGAGGGATAGCCTGGGGAGAAATGCCAAATGTGGGTGAAGGGGAGAAGAAAAGCAAAGCACACTGCCATGTGTGTACCTACGCAACTGTCTTGCATGCTCTGCTCATGTACCCCCAAACCTATAATCCAATAAAAAATTAAAAAAAAAAAAAAAAGAATTTTTCAGATTTTATGAAAGACATAGATTCTCAACTTTTGGAAACACAACAAATCTCAATTAGAATAAATAAAAATAAATTCACTTCTAGATGCACTGTGATGAAATTGGAGAGTATCTTAAAGGTCGTCTCTAAGAAGAATATCTTTGAAGAGAAACACTTAAAAGAGAAACATTTAAAAACAACTATTGATAAAATACAATAAATCAAGAAGAAAAACAATCAATTTCACACCAGCCTCCTGGCCGGTTTTTAAATTCGCAGCCCTCGTCTCTGGAAATATGTCTTCTGTGTCATCTTTCACCTCTCCTCTTAGGATTCCGATTAAATGTGGGTGAACCTCTCCACGTTGTCTGCATGCCCTTTGCTGCCTCTTCTGATGTTTTCACCCCTTGGTCTTCCTGTACTGCATTCCAAATGGTTTCTCTTGACCCAAATTCCAGTTTCTCACTTCTCTCTTCACGTCTGTCTAATTAGCTGTTGGGTTTTCATCATCTCAGTTATTTAGTTTAACATGTATAGATTATTCCACATTTCATATATCTTACATTTGAAGTAATTAATTTTTTTCTTTTTTTTAAGCTATTGAAACATAGTGAGCATAGTTATTTTTAAATCCCTGCCCAATAATTCTATATTTTTAATTTTTTTTTTGAGACAGAGTGTTGTTTGGTGACCCAGGCTGAAGTGCAGTGGCACAATCTTTGCTCACTACAACCTCTGCTTCCTGGGTTCAATTGATCTTGTGCCTCAGCCTCCTGAGTAGCTGGGACTATAGGCATGCACCACCACACCCAGCTAATTTTAGTATTTTTAATAGAGATGGGGTTTCACCATGTTGGCCAGGCTGGTCTTGAACTTCTGGCCTCAGGTGATCCTCCCGCCTCAGCCTCCCAAAGTTCTGGGATGACAGGCATGAGCCATCACACAAGCCAGCTAATTCTATAATCTAAAGCTGCGAGGTCTAACCCAGAAGTTACTAGATACATGAGGCTACTGAGAGCTTGCAATACGACTAGCTTGAATTGAGATGTACTGTCAGTATACGGTGCACACCAGATTTCAAAGGTTTAGTATAAAAGTGTCAAATGTCTCATTATTCATTTGTCTGTTGATGACATGTTGAACTAATAATTTTGGTTAAAAAAATTTGAGGCTGGGTGCTCCTTCTGGGTGCGGTGAGTGGAGAAGGCGAAGGCATTAGCTGGCAGGGCAAACACCTGAGAGTGACTTTTTTTTTTTTTTCAATTTTTTATTGGATTTTAGGTTTTGGGGTACATGAGCAGAGCATGCAAGACAGTTGCATAGATACACACATGGCAGTGTGCTTTGCTTTTCTTCTCCCCTTCACCCACATTTGGCATTTCTCCCCAGGCTATCCCTCCCCACCTCCCCCTCCCACTGGCCCTCCCCTTTTCCCCCCAATAGACCCCAGTGTTTAGTACTCCCCTTTCTGTGTCCATGTGTTCTCATTTTTCATCACCCGCCTATGAGTGAGAATATGCGGTGTTTCATTTTCTGTTCTTGTGTCAGTTTGCTGAGGATGATGTTCTCCAGATTCATCCATGTCCCTACAAACGACACAAACTCATCATTTCTGATTGCTGCATAATATTCCATGGTGTATATGTGCCACATTTTTCCAATCCAGTCTATTATCAATGGGCATTTGGGTTGATTCCAGGTCTTTGCTATTGTAAACAGTGCTGCAATGAACATTCGTGTACATGTGTCCTTATAGTAGAACGATTTATAGTCTTTTGGATATATACCCAGTAATGGGATTGCTGGGTCAAATGGAATTTCTATTTCTAAGGCCTTGAGGAATCGCCACACTGTCTTCCACAATGGTTGAACTAATTTACACTCCCACCAACAGTGTAAAAGTGTTCCTTTTTCTCCACATCCTCTCCAGCATCTGTTGTCTCCAGATTTTTTAATGATCGCCATTCTAACTGGCGTGAGATGGTATCTCAATGTGGTTTTGATTTGCATCTCTCTGATGACCAGTGACGATGAGCATTTTTTCATATGATTGTTGGCCTCATATATGTCTTCTTTCGTAAAGTATCTGTTCATATCCTTTGCCCACTTTTGAATGGGCTTGTTTGTTTTTTTCCTGTAAATCCGTTTGAGTTCTTTGTAAATTCTGGATATCAGCCCTTTGTCAGATGGGTAGACTGCGAAAATTTTTTCCCATTCTGTTGGTTGCCGATCCACTCTAGTGACTGTTTCTTTTGCCGTGCAGAAGCTGTGGAGTTTCATTAGGTCCCATTTGTCTATTTTGGCTTTTGTTGCCAATGCTTTTGGTGTTTTGTTCATGAAGTCCTTGCCTACTCCTATGTCCTGGATAGTTTTGCCTAGATTTCCTTCTAGGGTTTTTATGGTGCCAGGTCTTATGTTTAAGTCTTTAATCCATCTGGAGTTAATTTTAGTGTGAGGTGTCAGAAAGGGGTCCAGTTTCTGCTTTCTGCACATGGCTAGCCAGTTTTCCCAACACCATTTGTTAAACATGGAATCCTTTCCCCATTGCTTGTTTTTGTCGGTTTATCAAAGATTGTATAGTTGTATGTATGTTGTGTTGCCTCCGGTGCCTCTGTTTTGTTCCATTGGTCTATATCTCTGTTTTGGTACCAGTACCATGCTGTTTTGATTACTGTAGCCTTGTAGTATAGTTTGAAATCCGGTAGTGTGATGCCCCCCCGCTGTGTTCTTTTTGCTTAGAATTGACTTGGCTATGCGGGCTCTCTTTTGGTTCCATATGAAGTTCATGGTGGTTTTTTCCAGTTCTGTGAAGAAAGTCAATGGTAGCTTTATGGGGATAGCATTGATTCTGTAAATTACTTTGGGCAGTATAGCCATTTTCACGATGTTAATTCTTCCTAACCATGAACATGGAATGTTTCTCCATCTGTTTGTGTCCTCTCTGATTTCGTTGAGCAGTGGTTTGTAGTTCTCCCTGAAGAGGTCCCTTACGTTCCTTGTGAGTTGTATTCCAAGGTATTTTATTCTTTTTGTAGCAATTGCGAACGGCAGTTTGTTCTTGATTTGGCTTTCTTTAAGTTTGTTATTGGTGTAGATGAATGCTTGTGATTTTTGCACATTGATTTTATATCCTGAGACTTTGCTGAAGAGAGTGACTTTTACAGTAGCTCCTTTGTTGTTCTTAAAGAGGCTGCTGGCCACTGGCAAAAAATGACTTGGCAATTCTTCTAGGAAACAAGTACAAATGAGGATGTCTTGGTAAGTTTAAGCTACTAGTGTAGTAGACATATGTATTGTTGTTAGTCTATCTTGTTTGGAAGTGTGTTTCAAAATACTTGTAGAATTTAAAGTTTTCAGAGATTGTTAAAACTAGTTCAGATTTTTTGGTCATTTCTCAAAAAACTGAAATATTTATAACTCATAAGTTAGTTTGTTGGAGTATCAAATTTAAAACTTAGAAATCATCCGTGCAGTAACCATATTTATGAAAAGCTGTAGCCCTCCAAGGTCTGGGAATTTATGGAGAAACTCTTTGATAGCTCTGCATTTGTTTCCCTTTAGGTGAACAATGTAGGACATCCTCAAAGAGGCTTTGAATTTCACGCTCCACTTCAGTTACCAGAGGTTAAAAAATGGGTTCTGTTATTTCCTGTGCATTCTCAAACTCATTTATTAGAACAGTTTTTCTATATTTAATTTTTAAATATACACATATATGTTTTAAATGGTGCTTTAAAAAGATCCCTCACAAGTTAAAAAATTAAGTTATTTCAGTGCTAGATCTTACCAACTAAAGACTTATGGCACCACTATTAGTATAGTTGTTCCAGAAACCTTCATTTTATTTTTATTTTTTATTTTATTTTATTTTTTATTGTACTTTAGGTTCTGGGGTACATGTGCAGATCATGCAGAATTGTTGCATAGGTACATACATGGCAAGGTGGTTTGCTGCCTTTATCCCCCCATCACCTATATCTGGTATTTCTCCCCCCCATTATCCCTCCCCACCCTCCCCACCCCACGCTGTCCCTCCCCTAGCCCCTTCCAACTGACCACAGTGTGTGATGCTCCCCTCCCTGTGTCCACGTGTTCTAGTTGTTCAACACTCACCTATGAGTGAGAACATGCAATGTTTGGTTTTCTGTTCTTGTGTCAGTTTGTTGAGAATGATGGTTTCCAGATTCATCCATGTCCCTATGAAGGACATGAACTCATCGTTTTTTATGGCCACATAGTATTCCATGGGGTATATGTGCCATATGGTCTTTATCCAGTCTATCATTGATGGACATGTGGGTTGGTTCCAAGTCTTTGCTATTGTAAACAGTGCCACAATGAACATACATGTGCATGTGTCTTTATAGTAGAACAATTTATAATTCTTTGGGTATATATCCAATAATGGGATTGCTGGGTCAAATGGAATTTCTATTTCTAGATCCTTGAGGAATCACCACAGTCTTCCACAATAGTTGCACTAATTGCACTCCCACCAACAGTAAAACTGTTCCTATTTCTCCATATCCTCTCCAGCATCTGTTGTCTGCAGATTTTTTAATGATCACCATTCTAACTGGAGTGAGATGGTATCTCAATGTAGTTTTGATTCACATTTCTCTAATGACCAGTGATAATGAGCATTTTTTCATATGTTTATTGGCCTCATAGATGTCTTCTTTTGTAAAGTGTCTGTTCATATATTTTGCCCACTTTTGAATGGGTTTGTTTGTTTTTTTGTTTTCTTGTAAATCTGTTTTAGTTTTTTGTAGATTCTGGATATTAGCCCTTTGTCAGATGGGTAGATTGCAAAAAATTTTTCCCATTCAGTTGTTTGATGGTTCTCTCTAATGATTGTTTCCTTTGCTGTACTGAAGCTCTGGGGTTTAATTAGATCCCATTTGTCTATTTTTGCTTTTGTTGCCATTGCTTTTGCTGTTTTAACCATGAAGTCCTTGCCTATGCCTATTTCCTGAATGGTTTTGCCTAGGGTTTCTTCTAGGGTTTTTATGGTGTTAGGTCTTATGTATAGATCTTTAATCCATCTGGAGTTATTTTTAGTGTAAGATGTCAGAAAGGGGTCCAGTTTCTGCTTTCTGCACATTGCTAGCCAGTTTTCCCAACACCATTTATTAAATAGGGAATCCCTTCCCCATTGCTTGTTTTACTCAGGTTTGTCAAAGATCAGATGTTTGTAGATGTGTGGTGTTGATTCTGAGGCCTCTGTTCTGTTCTACTGGTCTATATCTCTGTTTTGGTACCAGTACCTTGCTGTTTTGATTACTGTGACCATGTAGTATAGTTTGAAGTCAGGCAGCATGATGCCTCCAGGTTTGTTCTTTTTGCTTAGGATTATTTTGGCTATACAGGCTCTCTTTTGGTTCCATACGAAGTTTAAGGTGGTTTTTTCCAGTTCTGTGAAGAAGGTCATTGGTAGCTTAATGGGGATAGCATTGAATCTATAAATTACTTTGCACAGTATGGCCATTTTCACAATGTTGATTCTTCCCAACCATGAGCATGGATTTTTTTTTTCCGTTTGTGTCTTTCTCTTATTTCATTAAGCAGTGGTTTGTAGTTCTCCTTGAAGAGGTCCTTTACATCCTTCGTTAGTTGTATTCCTAGGTATTTTATTCTTTTTGTAGCAATTATGAATGGGAGTTCACTTTTGATTTGGCTCTCTGCCTGTTGTTGGTGTATAGAAATGCTTGTATTTCTGCACATTGATTTTGTATCCAGAGACTTTGCTGAAGTTGCTTACCAGTTTGAGGAGATTTTAGGCTGAGATGATGGAGTCTTATAAATATACAATCATGCCATCTGCAAATAGAGACAATTTGGCTCTTCTTTTCCTAATTGAATACCCTTTATTTCTTTTTCTTGCCTGATTGCTCTAGCTAGAACTTCCAATACTATATTGAATAGGGGTGGTAAGAGAGGGCATCCTTGTCTTGTACCAGATTCCAAAGGGAATGCTTTCAGTTTTTGTCTGTTCAGTATGATATTGACTGTGGGTTTGTCATAAATAGCTTTTAGTATTTTGTGAAACATTCCATTGATACCTAGTTTATTAAGGCTTTTTAACATAAAGTGCTGTTGAATTTTGTGAAAGGCCTTCTCTGTATCTATTGAGATAATCATGTGGTTTTTGTCTTTGGTTCTGTTTATGTGATGGATTACATTTATAGACTTGCATATGTTGAATCAGCCTTGCATCCCCAGGATGAGGACTACTTGATCATGATGAATAAGCATTTTTTTTTCCGAGATGGAGTTTCACTCTTGTTACCCAGGCTGGAGTGCAATGCCATGATCTCGGCTCACCACAACCTCCGCCTCCTGGGTTCAGGCAATTCTCCTGCCTCAGCCTTCTGAGGAGCTGGGATTACAGGCATGCGCCACCATGCCTGGCTAATTTTCTGTATTTTTAGTAGAGACGGGGCTTCACCTTGTTGACCAGGATGGTGTCGATCTCTTGACCTCGTGATCCACCTGCCTCGGCCTCCCAAAGTGCCGGGATTACAGGCTTGAGCCATCGCGCCCAGCCAATGAATAAGCTTTTTGATGTGCTGTTGCATTCTGTTTGCCAGTGTTTTATTGAACATTTTTGCATTGATGTTGATCATGGATATTGGCCTGAAGTTTTCTTTTTTAGTTGCATCTCTGCCTGATTTTGGTATTAGGATGATGTTGGTATCATAAAATGAGTTGGGGAAGATTCCCTCTCTTTGTATTGTTTGGAGTAGTTTCAGAAGGAATGGTACCAGCTCCTCTTTGTAGGTCTGGTAGAATTCGGCTGTAAACCTGTCTGGACCTGGGCTTTTTTTGGTTGGTAGGCTATTAATTGCTGCCTCATCTTCAGCCCCTTGTTATTGGTCTATTCAGGGTTTCAACTTCTTCCTGGTTTAGACTTGGGAGAGTGCAAGTGTCCAGGAATTTATCCATTTCTTCCGGATTTGCTGGTTTGTGTGCATGGAGTTGTTTGTAGTAATCTCTGATGGTAGTTTGTATTTCTGAGGAATTGGTGGTGGTCTCCCTTTATCTTTTTTATTGTACCTATTTGATTCTTCTCTCTTTTCTTTTTTATTAGTCTGGCTAGTGGTCTATCTATTTTGTTGATATTTTCAAAAAACCACCTCCTGGATTTGTTGATTTTTTTGAAGGGTTTTTTTGTGTCTCTATCTCCTTCAGTTCTACTCTGATCTTAGTTATTTCTTGTCTTCTGCTAGCTTTTGAGTTTTTCTTATCTTACTCCTCTAATTCCTTCTATTTTGATGATAGGGTGTCTATTTTAGACCTTTCCTTGCTCATCATGTGGGCATTTATTGCCATAAATTTCCCTCTAGACACTGCTTTAAATGTGTCCCAGAGATTCTGGTATGTTGTGTCTTCATTCTCATTGGTTTCAAAGAACATCTTTATTTCTGCCTTCATTTCATTGTTTATCCAGTTGACATTCAGGAGCAAGTTGTTCATTTTCTATTAAGTTGTGTGGTTTTGAGTGAGTTTCTTAATCCTGAGTTCTAATTTGATTGCACTATAATCTGAGAGACTGTTATGATTTCCATTTTTTTGCATTTGCTCAGTAGTGATTTACTACCAATCATGTGGTTGATTTTAGAGTAAGTGCGATGTGGTGCTGAGAAGAATGTATATCCTGTGGATTTGGGATTGAGAGTTCCGTAAATGTCTGTTAAGTTCACTTGGTCCAGATCTGCGTTCAAGTCCTGGATTTCCTTGTTGATTTTCTGTTTTGTTGATCTGCCTAATATTGACAGTGGAGTGTTAAAGTCTCCCACTATTATTGTGCAGGAGTCTAAGTCTCTTTGTAGGTCACTAACGACTTGCTTCATGTATCTGGGTGCTCCTGTATTGGGTGCATATATATTTAGAATAATTAACTTTTCTGTTGCATTGATCCTTTTTACCATTATGTAATACCCTTCTTTGTCCCTTTCGATTTTTGTTGGCTTAAAGTCCATTTTATCAGAGACTAGGATTGCCACCCCAGCTTTTTTTTGCTCTCCATTTGCTTGATAAATCTTTTTCCATCCCTTTGTTTTGAGTCTATGTGTGTCTTTGCACATGAGATGAGTCTCCTGAATACAGCACACTGATGGTTCTTGGCTTTTTATCCAATTTGCCAGTCTGTCTTTTAATTGGGGCATTTGGTCTGTTTACATTTAATGTTAATATTGTTACATGTGAATTTGATTCTGCCATTTTATTACTGGTTGATTCTTTTGCCATTTGGTTGGCATAATTTCTTCATTGCGTTGTTGGTCTTTACCATTCTGTTCTTTTTTGCAGTGGCTGGTACCGGTTTTTCCTGTGTTTAGTACTTCCTTCAGGGGCTCTTGTAGGGCAGGTCTGATAGTGACAAAATCTCTCAGCAATTGCTTGTCTGTAAAGGATTTTTATTTCTCCATCATTTATGAAGCTTAGTTCGGCTGGATATGAAATTCTCAGTTGAAAGTTCTTTTCTTTAAGGATGTTGAATATTGGCCCCCACTCACTTCTGGCTTATAGGGGTTCTGCCGAGAGATCTGCTGTGAGTCTGATGGGCTTCCCTTTGTGGGTGATGAGACCTTTCTCTTTGGCTGCCCTTAGTATTTTTTCCTTCATTTCAACCCTGGTGAATCTGACTATTATGTGCCTTGGAGTTGCTCTTGTAGAGGAGTATTGTTGTGGTGTTCTCTGTATTTCCTGTATTTGAATGTTCGCCTGCCTTGCTAGGTTGGGGAAGTTCTCCTGGATAATATCCTGAAGAGTGTTTTCCAGCTTGGATTCATCCTCCCCTTGATCTTTCGGTACACTAATCAAGCGTAGATTAGGTCTTTTCACAAAATCCCATATTTCTTGAAGGCTTTGTTAACTTATTTTCACTCTTTGTTCTCTTTTCTTGCCTTCTCATTTTATTTCATTAAGTTGATCTTCAATCTCTGATATCCTTTCTTCTGCTTGAGCTATTTGGCTGTTGAAACTTGTGTATGCTTCACGTAGTTCTCATGCTGTGTTTTTCAGCTCCATCAATCGTTTATATTCTTCTCTAAGCTGATTATTCTAGTTAGCATTTTGTCTAACCTTTTTTCAATGTTTTTAGTTTGTTTGTATTGGGATAGAACATGTTCCTTTAACTCAGAGAAGTTTGTTTTTACCCACCTGCTGAAGCCTACTTCTGTCAATTTGTCAAATTCATTTTCTGTCCAGCTTTGTTTCCTTGCTGGTGAGGAGTTGTGATCTCATGATGGGGGAGAGGTGTTCTGGTTTTTGATGGTTTCATTCTTCTTGTGCTGTTTTTTTCCCATCTTCTTGGATTTATATAGTTTTGATCTCAGGTAGCTGCTTGGGGAGGCGTTTTTTTCCTTTGTCTGCCTGCAGAGGCACTGCTGGCAGCATATTCAGTGGAGCTGTTGATCTTTTATTTACTCAGGAAAATTAGGCCAGCTTCTGCAATGGCGGTTTCCCTTCCCCCCTGCCAAACTCAATTGTTCCTGGTTGCTCTCTAACTGATGTTCTGGGTACAAAACTCTGGAGTGAGAGTTTTTCAGCCTGCTGGGCTTTATGCAAGGGGCAGGGGACCTGTCCTGCCCTATGGGCTGTTTCCCTGGTTTCAGTTCCCCTTATTTCGGGGGCGGGGGGGTGGGTAGCTCTGTCCAGCTGGCTTTCTGGCTTTCACATCAGCCAGTGTTTCCACCTAGATCTACGCTGACAGCCCTGGCACCGGCCGAAGTTGCTCTTCTCCCCTGTTCAGGTGTCCCTGTCCCTGTTCAGGTAGCTCGCCAATGCTTTTCAGCCGAGCAAAGATTTCCTGTTCTGTGGGTCGTAGAGGGCTTGGGTGGAGAGCTGTATCCAAACCAAAGTCCCAGAGGGGGAAATCTCCCAGTCCTCTAGTCGGTTTCATGCACCTCTTGGGTGGGGCAGAACCCTGCTTTGCCTCAACTTGCCCTATTTGGTTTATAACCACTGTCCAACCAGACCCACAAAATGAATCTGGTACCTTGTTTGGAATTGTGGCGACCACTCAGCTTCTGCATCTCTCTCGCTGGGAGCTGCTTTCGGGAGATGCCTCTTATTCTCCCATCTTGGGATCCCCCCCTTGTTATCACCGAAATCTTCATTTTAAATGGAAGTGCTTACGGCCTCTTTCCCCCCCAGTGTTGGTTTTCAGTACCTGTTTTAACATATAGTTACAACCTTTCAAACCTGTATTCCTTCTTTATACCCAGGAAAATGTCACCAGGCACCTCCTCCACAGTTCACAAAAGGAAGAAGATGAAGATTCTATCTTCCTGTTTCCCCTCTCCAGTTTTCCAAAGTGTCTGAGCATATACCTGGCTGTCCCCAGATCATCACTGTGCCACATCCCTGCTCCCCACTTCCCAGCAGCCAAGAAAAGCCCTTTCTACATGCTAGAAGGAAATATATCCAAAAAGTTAACTTTGGGATGTTAGAAACTAGAATAGACCTCTCCACCACCGAGCTGCTGTGCCACACCCCCAGCCTGCTAGGGAGTGACAAACCCAAAGCATTTTAATCCACCCTTTCTGCCACCCCAGATCCCAGGGGCTCATCCTGTGACTTTGTAACCCTATTAATTCCTTTCAAACACACAGGAGGAATCATTGCTTCATCCGACTTTATTCAAATCTAATAATGCATTAGCCAAAATTATCTGTGCAAAATTTGAAATGTTTTGTGTTTAAATATTAGATATAGTGCAAAGCCATGGAGTTTTTAAAAGTTGTTTTAATTAAGTAGGTGGGGGAGGACTCAAGATGGCGCTGTGAGAACAACCCAGGATTGGAGCTCGCATTGAATCCGCAAACGGTGAGTCAGAGCTGCATTTACAGACTGATTTTTGTTGCCCACAGAACGGGGAAACTCCCAAGTATAAAAAGACACGGGACGCCAGGCAGTAGGTCTGCCTGGCGAAGCCGGCAGCCGGGGCGGCGGCGGCTGGCCCTACCCAGCAATCCCCACAGGGCACGATTGTCTGGGTGCCCTGTTGAAATGCCAAACTGAGACTTGAGAGGGCTGGACTTGAGACTGAACGAGACTTGGACAGTAGCCCAGCCCAGGGGATTGCAGGGACAGATCGTTTGGGATACCCAGTGGGACGAACAAAACCGCGATTTCAAACTATCCTGAGCAGACGGTCTGAGACGCTCTGTGGGGGAGGGGCATCCACCACTACCGAGGCAACCCGCCCCAACTGAGATACACGCCCACTGCTGACGCAGCCAGCCATTGCCGAGGCAACCCGCCCCAACTGAGATACACGCCCACTGCTGACACAGCCAGCCATTGCTGAGGCAACCCGCCCCAACTGAGATACACGCCCACTGCTGACACAGCCAGCCGTTCTCCCTCGTGGCAACCCGTCCCTACTGAGATACACGCCCACTGATGATGCAGCCTGCCATTGCTGAGGCAACACGCTACAACGAAGAGACTCCACCGCAGGGTGTGGCGGAGACCAGAGCAGAGCCTGCAGGAACAGGGCGAATCACACAACAGCAGGGCGGAGACTCGGCAGCCAAACAGTGGCTAGTCTGCCTTCTAGCTGGGCAGGACACCTCATCAAACATCCAAAAATAAAGCCCAAACCCCTTAACACAGAGCATTTGAGAAAAAAAAAAAAAGGGGGTTTTTAATGAGCTCTGTTGCAGCAGAATCAAACATAGCAGCCTAACAGCCCTGAATGAACAACAGAGCGCACAGCTCAGCAATTAAGCCCGTATAAAGTACAAACTGTCTCCTCAAGCAGCTCCCTGACCCCTCTATATCCAAAAGACTGACATTAGGCAGGCATCATCCTGGGACAAAGATAGCAGAAAAAGAAACTGGTAGCATCCCTCTCTGTGCCACAGCTGCTAGAGGTGCACCCCAGACAAGCAGGGTCTGGAGCAGACCTCAGCAGTCGTACAGCAAAGGGGCTAGACTGGTAGAAGGAAAACCAAGCAACAGAAATACTTCATCATCAACATTCCGGGTGTCCACTCAGAGACCCAATCAAAAAGTCAGCAACTACGCAGACGACCAGCGGACAAATCCACAAAGATGGGAAGAAACCAGCGCAAAAAGGAGGAAAACACCCGAAACCAGAACACCTCGCCTCCTAGAAAGGACCAAAACTCCTCACCAGCAAGGGAACAAAGCTGGACGGAGAATGACTGTGACGAAATGATGGAATTAGACTTCAGAAGATGGATAATGAGAAACTTTTGTGAGCTAAAAGATCATGTATTAAATCAATGCAAAGAAACTAAGAACCTTGAAAAAAGATTTGAAAAAAGATTCGAGGAAATGATAACAAGAATGGATAACTTAGAGAGGAATATGAATGAATTAAAGAAGCTGAAAAACATAATACGAGAACTTCGCGAAGCAAACACAAGTTTCAATAGCCGAATTGACCAAGCAGAAGAAAGAATATCTGAAGTCGAAGACCAACTCAATGAAATAAAACGAGAAACCAAGATCAGAGAAAAAAGCGCAAAAAGGAATGAACAAAGTCTCCAAGAAATGTGGGACTATGTGAAAAGACCTAACCTACGTTTGATAGGTATACCAGAAGGGGATGAAGAGAATGAATCCCAGCTGGAAAATACTCTTCAGGACATCATCCAGGAAAATTTCCCCCACCTAGCAAGACAGGCCAACACTCAATTGCAGGAAATACAGAGAACACCACAAAGATATTCCGCAAGAAGAGCAACCCCAAGGCACATAATCGTCAGATTCAACAGGGTTGAAATAAAGGAGAGAATACTAAGGGCAGCCAGAGAGAAAGGTCGGGTCACCCACAAAGGGAAGCCCATCAGACTCACAGCAGATCTCTCGGCAGAAACACTACAAGCCAGAAGAGAGTGGGGGCCAATATTCAACATTCTTAAAGAAAAGAACTTTCAACCCAGAATTTCATATCCAGCCAAACTGAGCTTCAGAAGTGAAGGAAAAATAAAATCCTTTGCGAACAAGCAAGTACTCAGAGATTTTGTCACCACCAGGACTGCTTTACAAGAGCTCCTAAAAGAGGCATTACACATAGAAAGGAACAACCAGTACCAGCCATTCCAAAATCACACTGAATGCTAAAGAGCTTCAACATAATGAAGAATCTACAACAACTAACAGGCAAAACAGCCACTTAGCATCAAAATGGCAGTATCAAATTCACACATAACAATATTAACCCTAAATGTAAATGGACTAAATGCACCAATCAAAAGACACAGACTGGCAAATTGGATAAAAATCCAAAACCCATCAGTGTGCTGTATCCAGGAAACCCATCTCACATGCAAGGATACACAAAGGCTCAAAATAAAGGGATGGAGGAAGATTTACCAAGCTAATGGAAAGCAAAAAAAAGCAGGAGTTGCAATTCTCATCTCTGATAAAATAGACTTTAAAGCAACCAAGATCAAAAGAGACAAAGAAGGCCATTACATAATGGTAAAAGGATCAATACAACAAGAAGAGCTAACGATCCTAAACATATATGGACCCAATGCAGGAGCACCCAGATACATAAGGCAAGTTCTTAATGACTTACAAAAGGACTTAGACTCCCACACAATAATAGTGGGAGACTTTAACACTCCACTGTCAATACTAGACAGATCAACCAGACAGAAAATCAACAAGGATATCCAGGGCTTGAACTCAGACCTGGAGCAAGCAAACCTGATAGACATTTACAGAACTCTCCACCCCAAATCCACAGAATACACATTCTTCTCAGCACCACATCACACCTACTCTAAAATTGACCACATAATTGGAAGTAAAGCACTGCTCAACAAATGCAAAACAACTGAAATCATAACAAACAGCCTCTCAGACCATAGTGCAATCAAGTTAGAACTCAGAATTCAGAAACCGACCCAGAACCGCACAGCTTCATGGAAACTGAACAACTGGCTCTTGAATGTTGACTGGGTAAACAACGAAATGAAGGCAGAAATAAAGAAGTTCTTCGAAACCAATGAGAACGAAGACACAACGTGCCAGAACCTCTGGGACACATTTAAAGCAGTCTCTAGAGGAAAGTATATAGCAATAAGTGCCCATATGAGGAGAATGGAGAGATCCAAAATTGACACCCTATCGTCAAAATTGAAAGAGCTAGAGGAGCAAGATCAAAAAAACTCAAAACCCAGCAGAAGACAAGAAATAACTAAGATCAGAGCTGAGCTGAAGGAGATTGAGACACAAAAAACCCTTCAAAAAATCAATAAATCCAAGAGCTGGTTTTTTGAAAAGATCAACAAAATAAACAGACCACTAGCCAGATTGATTAAAAAGAAAAGAGAGAACAACCAAATAGATGCAATAAAAAATGATAAAGGGGAAATCACCACAGATTCCACAGAAATTCAAACCATCATCAGAGAATATTACAAACAACTCTATGTGCATAAACTAGTAAACCTGGAAGAAATGGATAAATTCCTGGACTCCTGTGTCCTCCCAAGCCTAAACCAGGAGGAAGCTGAAACTATGAATAGACCAATAACAAGGTCTGAAGTTGAGGCAGCAATTAAGAGCCTACCACACAAAAAAAGCCCAGGTCCAGACGGGTTCACAGCCGAATTCTACCAGACACACAAGGAGGAGCTGGTACCATTCCTTCTAAAACTATTTCAAACAATCCAAAAAGAGGGAATCCTTCCCAAATCATTTTATGAGACCAACATCATCCTGATACCAAAACTTGGCAGAGACCCAATGAGAAAAGAAAACTTCAGGCCAATATCCATGATGAACATAGATGCAAAAATCTTCAATAAAATATTGGCAAGCCGATTGCAACAGCAAATCAAAAAACTTATTCACCATGATCAAGTAGGATTCATCCCGGGGATGCAAGGCTGGTTCAACATATGCAAGTCTATCAACGTAATTCACCACATAAACAGAACCAAAAACAAAAACCACATGATTATCTCAATTGACGCAGAGAAGGCATTTGACAAAATTCAACAGCCCTTTATGCTAAAAACCCTCAATAAACTCGGTATCGATGGAACGTATCTCAAAGTAATAAAAGCTATTTATGACAAACCAACAGCCAATATCATACTGAATGGGCAAAAACTGGAAGCATTCCCTTTAAAATCCGGCACTAGACAAGGATGCCCTCTCTCACCACTCCTATTCAATATAGTACTGGAAGTTCTAGCCAGAGAAATCAGGCAAGAAAAAGAAATAAAGGGTATTCAAATAGGAAAGGTGGAAGCCAAATTGTCTCTATTTGCAGATGACATGATAGTATACCTAGAAGACCCCATTGCCTCAGCCCAAAAACTCCTGAAACTGATAAGCAACTTCAGCAAAGTCTCAGGATATAAAATCAATGTGCAAAAATCACAAGCATTCGTCTACACTGTATTCAGTGGTGAATGATAGCAAGGTTAACTCATCACTCTGAAGAAGAACAAAATGAGGAATTAGCTTACTTAGTTTACTGTTGACACCTTACTATAAACTCTGAAGGGGGGCAAAGAATGAGACACAGATAATGTATAAAATATTTAGTAAAATGAAGTTCTCATGACAGCCGTTACAACCACAACTCCAAGGATGTGAGAGGTTGTGGTCTACACAGGAGGGGTGGAGTGGGTGTGGACCTCAGCCTTCTGCTGCGGGAATCCATGCTTGTAAATGTCTTCCTACCTCTAGCCCCACTTTACAAAATCAAAACAAACAGAAAAGCTCCTAAGTGTGGCTTCTTACTGGGTGGTAGGAAATAGTTTGTCTCATTGTCTCATTTCAGAGATACCTACTGGTTACACTCACAGGTCCTTTTCACATCCTTTGTGCCCTGATTGAGAGGATATCTTAGTCCATTTTGTGTTGCTGTAACAGAATACCTGAGACTGGGTAATTTATCAAGAAGAAGCTTGTTTGGAGCTTGATTCTGGAGGCTGGGGAGTCCCAGAAGCATGGCACTACATCTGTTTGGCTTCTGGGCTTCTAGGGAGAGTCTCAAGCCATGTCATAACATGAAGAAAGGTTAAAGGCGAAGTGGATACATGCGAAGGGGAAAACAGAACCTGCCCTGGTGGGAACTAATCTGTTGCCTCCAGAACTAATTTCTTGCTCTCACAGGAGCAAGAACTCACTGCAGTGAGAACTGCACCAAGACACCCAGGCCCAGAGGGTGGAGTCTCTGTGACCCAAACTCTTCTCATTAAGTCCCACCTCTTAAGTTTGTTTCCACCTCCCAACATTGCTGCACTGGGAATTAAAGTTCCACAGTGAGTTTTGATGGGGACACTCAAACCACAGCAGAGACATTGCCTTCTAAGATAGACCCTCCCATCTTCCTGGGGTCGGGGACCTGGCTTGGTCTGCCTAGAAGAATGAGCAGGCTGCCCACTACCTGCCTTTATTAAGAGTAATTGGCAGTCATCATCCTTGGCTAAATTTCCACTTTTAAATGATCTAATCCTTTCAGAGAAATTTTGAGGATTAGTAATATGAAAACCCATTCCCCCAAGCCCAGGATATTTATGAAAGTATTATTAGCAACATCTACTATGCTTTTGCTATAACTAACTCTGCCTCATTAATCTATGTATTCAAATTAAAGGTGTGTTCTCTGACCAATGGGGAGCAGAGGCTTATGAGATTTTTTTTATTATGGAATAACTTTGGTGGAGTTTCTACCTTGATTGCAAATTTGGGCACACACCAGGTTTTATGAATATAGAATAATCTAACCAACACACCAGAATGAAAAATCTTGTTGGATTGCTTCAGAATTACCTGTTTGTGACATAAGCTCTATCACATTTGAGTTAAGTAATAATAGACAACATGTATTCTAGGTAAAAATCCTTTTTTCATAGGGTATATTTTATATGTACCTAGAAAAGAGATTTGAATGATACATGATAACTATTAGCAGTGCTTTTTAGTATGATTATAGGTAATTTATTTTGTTTATCGGTTTTGTGCAATGCACATATATTTCTCCTATAAGAGAATAACTTCAAAGTTGTTTTTTAGAAGAGGTGGGCTTGGGTATCCCACCATTTTATTGTCATGGGTAAGAAAGGGACACAAGGCCGGGCGCGGTGGCTCAAGCCTGTAATCCCAGCACTTTGGGAGGCCGAGGTGGGTGGATCACGAGGTCATGAGATCGAGACCATCCTGGTCAACATGGTGAAACCCCGTCTCTACTAAAAATACAAAAAATTAGCTGGGCATGGTGGCACGTGCCTGTAATCCCAGCTACTCGGGAGGCTGAGGCAGGAGAATTGCCTGAACCCAGGAGGCAGAGGTTGCAGTGAGCTGAGATAGCGCCATTGCACTCCAGCCTGGGTAACAAGAGCGAAACTCCGTCTCTAAAAAAAAAAAAAAAAAAAAGAAAGAAAGAAAGAAAGGGACACAAGCCCTCTCCTGCCACTGGGCTTTACAATGTTTTTTTCCATCTTCTCTTTTTGAGAAAGACAGGCTTTATATTTTTAAAATAATTAAAATAAGAAAAAAGTCAGTAAATTTGTTCATATTAGATTCTTTCTATTTTCCATTTCAGAAAATTCTGAAATTTTCTATTTTCAGAAGAAGCAGCCATAACACTTTGGGTATGACACATAACACTTTGGAAGATTCCTTTGATGTCTTCATTTGGGGGGGGGGCAGGAATGACAGTCTCTGAAGGGGAGGATGGTGCTACCACCCACAGGACAAAAGGAAAGTAAAAAGGAAGACTGGATCACCCTTCAACTCCCTTCTGGAGCGCAGCTCCTTCCATCTGCTCAGGGGCTGACGTCTCCTGTATCATCAACCATTCCTTTGTTTTAAGAGTCATAAACTGGATACCGAAGATCTGTGCAGTTTATGATCCAAAAATTATACCTCAGTAAAGTGTTAGAACACAAATACACACAAAAGCTTTTCTTTCTCTTTCTCTCTTCAGCCAGCTTTGACAGAGAGATTGTCTATGTTCTTTGTTTCCATTTGTCAACTTCTGTGCCCGTCTTAGCCACTGCTGCGAGACTTGTCCTTTTCCACCCAGAAGGCTCATGACCTCCATGTTACTAAATTCCCGTTTTTTGTCTTGTGCGCTCTCAGCTTTCTAAGCCACTCTATCAATTATCCTTCCATCGGCCATCCCAGCATCTGTCCATCCTTCCATCAGCCAATGTGCTGTCCCTCTGTCCCTCCTTCCAGTATCCACCCACTAGTCCCTTCGTCTCCCTCTGCCAAGCGTGCTTTTTTGTTTTTTGGGTTTTTTTGTACAAATAAGCTTTGTGTTTTAGGTGGTGTTAGATTTACAGAAGAATTGGGAAGACAGCACAGAGTTCCCATATACTCTGCAACAGGTTTTACCTGTTAGCAACATATGTGAGACTCACACATTTGTCACAATGAATGAACCAATATTGATATATTGTTATTCTCAAAGTCATACTTAATTCAGATTTCTTAGTTTTTGCTTAGAGTCTGTTTTCTGTTCCAGGGTCCCGCCTGGGACACCACATTGCATTTACCTGGCACGTCTCCTTAGGCTCTCTTGGCTGTGCCAGTTTCTCAGACTTGTTTCTGATGACCTTGATGGTTTTTGGAGTGCTTTTTAGGTATCTTGTAGAATGTCCCTCAGATGGCATTTGTCTGATGTTTTTCTCATGATTTGACTGGATTTATGGGTGTGAGGGAGGAAGACCCAAAACATCTTGTTAACATGGCTTACTGCTGTTGATATTCACCTTGACCACCTGGCTGAGATAGTGTCTGTTGGGATTCTCCACTGCATAGCTACTCCCTCCCTTTCCACATTTCGTTCTTTGGAAGAAAATCACTATGTGTAGCTCATTCTTAAGGAGTGAGATGTTACGTTCCACCTCCTTGTGTAGCTACATAATTTACACAGAAATATTTTGCATGGGATATTTGTCCCTTCTTCCTCATTGGTTTATTTAGTCAATGCTTTATTTATGTTAGTAGGGATCATGGATATTTATTGCATGCTTTGGCATATAATTCAATATTACTTTATTTCTTGGCCCATATTATTCCAGCTGTTTCTGGGAGCTGTTTCAATCGGCTCCTATGTTCCTTTGACATGTCCCCATGATTGTGTGTGTGTGTGTGTCTGTGTGTGTGTGTGTGTGTGTGTGTGTATTTAATACTTCTTTACTTTCTAGCACTGCAAAATACTCTAGGCTCATCTTGTATGTTTCCTGTCCCAGATTCAGAGTCTGCCATTATTTCTCCAAGGATCCTTGGCACCTTTTATTAGAGAATGGTATTAGGAACCAAGATATGGTGGGGCGCCATGGCTCATGCCTGTGATTCCAGCACTTTGGGAGACCAGGCGGGTGGATCACCTGAGGTCAGGAGTTTGAGACCAGTCTGGCAAACCTGGCAAAACCCTGTCTCTACTAAAAATACAAAAATTAGCCAGGCAGGGTGGCATGTGCCTGTAATCCCAGCTACTCTGGAGGCTGAGATAATAGAATTGCTTGAACCCAGAAGGTAGAGGTTGCAATGAGCAGAGATCACACCATTGCACTCTGGCCTGGGTGACAGAGCAAGACTCCATCTCAACAACTACCAAAAAGAAACCAAGGTAAAAGATGCCAGGTGTACTTGTTGCTACTGAAATGTCATTGTTTCTATGATCTCTCATGTGACAGCAAGAAAATATGTGTGTGTATTCTAATTTGTGTATATATACATACCTACAAATATATTCATATGTAACCATCAGCATCTATATCAAGCTAAGCATCAGCTCATTTGATGTCTTCGATTCTAGTTCATTACCACGTGGGTCGTGCTTGCCTCCTTTCTTTGCCAGTCTTTAAACTCCTACTCCAACAGAGACAAACCTGTGGTTGCCCCACCACCTGTATCCATTCCCTTAATTGTTTAGTTGTAGTATACGTGTACAGCAGTATCAGAATTGTTAACTCATTCCCTAAGGGAAACAACTTTATCAGCTAGAATACGGTGCTTACATGCACTCCATTTGCATTTGATTTTAACAGACTCTCCTTATTTCTAGTTACTTAGGTCAGCAGACTTTTCCCCTATCCCCTTCAGTAAGATTGTTGCATACATTTGTAATATAGAGAAATTGTTTTGTCACATTCTGCATTCCATACTGGGATCCCCCAGTCTCCTAAATGATTTTTTTTAATTTGCATACATTACGATTCATTCTTCATGCAGTCAGCCCCATGGATTTTGACAAATGCATAGTGTCATGTACCCACCCTTACAGTATCATACAGAACAATTGCACCCCCTAAAATATCTCCTGTGTTTTACACATTTAACCCTCTCCATTTTTTTTCTTTCTTTCTTTTTTCTTTTTGAGACAAAATCTCACTCTGTCACCCAGGCTGGAGTGTAGTGGCGCAATATTGGCTCACTGCAACCTTTGCTTTCCAGGCTCAAGCAATTCTCCTGCCTCAGCCACCCGTGCAGCTGGGACAACAGGCGTGCACCATATGCCTGGCTAATTTTTGTATGTTTAGTATGGACAGGGTTTCACCATGTTGGCCAGGCTGGTCTCAAACTCCTGACCTCAGGTTATCCATCCACCTTGGCCTCCCAAAGTGTTGGAATGACAGGAGTGAGCCACTGCACCAAGCTAACCCCCTCCATTTCTTCCTGAACCACTGATCTCTTTCCCAGTGCTATAGCTTTGCCTTTTCCAGTATGTCATATAATTGGAACCATACAGTATACAGCATTTTCAGACTAACTTCTTTCACTACACAATATACGTTTGAGATTCTTCTGTGGTTTTTCGTGACTTGATAGCTCAATTCTTTTGATGGTGAAATAAGATGCCATTGTATAAATGTGCCACAGTTCATCCATTTGGCTCTTGAAGGACATCTTGGTTGCTTCAGTTTTTGATGATTATGAGAAAGCCTGGTATAAACACTTGTGGGTGGACTTCTGTTTGGATATAACTTTGAAATTAGTGTGTCAGGTACATTTTTAGGTGGTAGGGACACAGGTGCTTGGGATACAACTGCAAAGGAGTCCCTGTGCTCTTAAAAACAAATGCAAATGAATAAATCAGAATGGCTTCAGCTCACGAGAACTGCTAGGAAAAACATAAAACTAACAGGGTAATGAGCGAGAGAATTGTGGCCAGGTTGGTGGGGCCAGGAAGGGCTTCTCTGAGGAAGTTCATTGCACATGAATCTGGGCCTGTGTGATGAGAGATGGCACCAGCTGTGCAAAGCCCTGGGGAACATACTGGGCTCAGTTAATGCAAACCCCCTCAGGCAGGATGAATCTTGGCATGGCCAAGGGACTAGGAACAGAAATAATTGTGAGGTAAAGACATGAATGAGAGAATTTTCTTAAAAACTTTGTGTTGTAGCTGGATGCGGTGGCCCACGCCTGTAATCCCAGCACTTTGGGAGGCCGAGGTGTGCAGATCACAAGGTCAGGAGATCGAGACCATCCTGGCCAACATGGTAAAACCCCATTTCTACTAAAAATACAAAAATTAGCTGGGAGTGGTGGTGGGAGTCTGTAGTCTCAGCTACTATGAGGCTGAGGCAAGAGAATTGCTTGAACCCGGGAGGCAGATGTTGCAGTGAGCTGAGATCCCACCACTGCACTCCAGCTTGGGCAACAAAAATAATGAAGCATCAAAAAGATAACCTAGAAAAACATTTTCATGACCTTAGATCAGACAAAGATTTCTCAAACAGGTTGAAAATGTACCCATTATAAAGGAAAAAGCTGACAAGTTGGAAAATATTAAGATCAAGAACTTCTGTACATCAAAAATCAGCAATCAGAGAGTGGAAAAGGCAATTTACAAAGTGGGACACATATTTCTGACACATAGAGAAGAAACATAACTAAGTAGGCAAGTCAAGTCTTCTCTAACATGAAATTCTAGTATCTTTTCTTGGAGTGGGAGCCCAGAGATTTCAAAACTCTTGTCTAAAGGCAAGTTCAGACCTGTCCACCAACCAGCTGATATTTATTGAAATATTTAAATTAAATAATAATTTAAATATTTATTTCTAATTTCACTTAGAGCTGTGTGCTCTTTAGCCACATTTCTAACAAGCTTGGTTATTTGCCTTCTTAGTTAACTAAATTTAGAGGCAACAAACCAGGTTGCTAGATATAAGGCCTGGGAGAACATCTAGAAGTGACAGTTGACAGCCTGACAGTAAGGGAGGAGACAGAGCATCTATAAAAACTCGGAAGACCAGAGCCGTCTTACACGCTGCATAAGGCAGAGAGACCTCTGAGCCTGTCTGCAGTCTGGAGCATGTCCCGAGAGGCAGTGTGGCAGGAGCCTGGCCACGGGAGGGATCTGAGCCGTTCAGACCCCAGAGGCAGACACACAAGGAATCTGTTTAGAGAGATTTGCAGAAAGAGTTGAATACTAGTTATCTGAAATAATTTACCTATATAGAACACTTGTTTTCCTTGGGATACTAAAGGCACAAAATAATTCCCTCTTTCTCTCCATGTCTCTCTTCTCCCCTTTTCTCCTCCCCAATTCCTCTCCCCCTTGCTTTTCTCCCCCCTTTCTCCCACCCTGTCCCTCCCTTCCCGACTCTCTTTCCCCACCTTGCTGTCTCCCTTTCTGTTTTCACTTCCCCTTTTACTTTCCTCTCCCTCACTCCTTCTCCTCCCCAACACAATACAGTGTCCCATTTTTTTGTCTTTGAGGTTCATATACATGCAGTGAGTTGCTGGTGAAAGTTTAACAACCTGCTCTTATAAGAGGAATAAAAACCCTTGATTGACAGCAGCCCGATTTCCTTGGTGTAAGTCCTCACCATGGTTGATTTCAGGTGACCACTGTGAAGTTCCTGGGAAGGAGCAGGGACAAGTACTTCCTCCACACAGATGCAGGAGCTGGAAGTAACCTTAAGAGCATAAGAATAGGAAAATGGCATCAAGTAATTAGAAAGTGATGTTTTGAGTATTTACAAGTTTATTATATAATTACTTTTCTTATATAATTATATAATTTAATCAAAAATTTAGTGACACATTTAACTCAATATATCAAAAATATTTTAACATATAATTGATATAAAATTATTATTATTATTTATATTTTTTTGAGACAGAGTATCACATTGTACTGCAGTCGTGCTATCTTGGCTCACTGCAACCTCCGTCTCCCAGGTTCAAGTGATTCTCCTACCTCAGCCTCCCGAGTAGCGGCCACCACACCTGGTTAATTTTTTTTGTATTTTAGTAGAGACGAGGTTTTGCCATGTTGCCCAGGGTGGTCTCTAACTCCCAACCTCAGGTGATCCATCCATCTCAGCTCCCAAAGTGCTGGGATTACAGGCATAAACCACTATGCCCAGCCTCAATATAAAATTATTAATAAGATATTTTACACTCCTTAAAAATATATAACCTTCCATTATAGTTAGAGGTGATCCTATGACAAATTTTGACCAGTGGGATGAATTCACTGCACGGAGTTTCTGAATAATAATTTAATGGTAACTGATTCACTTGTCATGGGAAACTTGTCCTTTTCCTTACTTCCTCACATGTAAGTAGCAGAGGAAAAAGGCAATTAAAAATAAAAACAATAAAATAAAAACTTATCCATGACATCTTTGAACTGTTGAACAAAGTTCCACTATGTTAGACTTCTCTGTATATGGCAGAAAAAAAAGCATATTTAGTTCCCAGATTGCTATTAGGAGGTTGTTGTGTTACATGCAGCTAAGCCAAAAGGTGGAATGAAAGAGGTGTCATAGCAGAGACCTGCACAAGGTGAGGACGTAGGACAAGTGAATTGTGAATGAAGAAAATTCTAGGCTGATGAAATCAAATATGAAAAGGATAGGGCAGAAAGGAGCTGAAAATAGAATAAAGCAAGGTTCACTAATTACCAATACCATGCAACAAACTCCCCAACATCCTAATGGCTTAAGAAATGACTATCATTTATTTTGTTTGCAAATCTGATTTGTGCCTCATTTGTTGCGGGTGACTCATCTCTGTCTCAGGGGGAACTAATTGATGTGGCAAACTTAGGGCCTGAGTATGTATTTTCAACATGACTCACTCACGCGTTTAGGAAACTGTTGGGGCCAGGGCCATTGTGTCAGCTCTTCGGCATACAGGCGTTTCCGTGTGCTATTTCGGTTTCCTTGCTGTATGGGGACTGGGCTCTGAATATAATGAGAAAGAAGTTGTATTGCTTTTAATGATTTTGCCTTGGAGGTCACATAGTATCATTTTTAGTCAAGTCACAGATCTACAAGACTTCAAGGAGAAGGAACACAGATTTTACTTTCTGATGGGAGGTAAGTCAAGGGAGATCACCTTGTGAGGAAGGGAAGTGGAATGAGAAATACTGTTGAAGCCAGTTTTGGAACATATAATCTGCCACACAAGAAAGAATAAGAAAATATGGGTGATGGGAACTGAATTCAACGCATGTTCATTACACTTTTGTCATGTGTTAGTTACCTTTTAACCACCTGTCATATGGAAGTAGACAAGAGACACGAGTCACTTCCCTTCCTTGCGGGTTTTACATTCTAGTGAAATGAGAGAGAAGAGTAATAGGTGATGAGGTTAGAGAAACAGACAGAGCCTTGTATGTTACAGTATGGCTTTTTGCTTTTAATGGTAAGGGATTTGAATTTTGTTTCCAAAAGTATGATAGCTTTTATGCAGGGAAGTGATATGGTCTTATTATTTTTATGACTATAAAAGTTAACTCTTATTTAACATAGTTTTTTTCAAAATACACCAAAAAATTTTTGAATTTGTTTTTTAGAGCAGTTTTAGATTCACAGGAAAATCGAGAGGAAGGCACTTTTCCTATGCTCTCTGCCGGGTACCCCAACACAGCCTCCCTATCAACTCCCCCAGCGTGACCCCCCATGGGGCAGTGCATTTGTCACAATCGGTGAACCTATGTTGACACACCATTATCACCCAAAGTGCATAGTTTACATGAGGGTCCACTCATGGTGTTGTATATTCCATGGGTTTGGACAAATGTGGAATGACATGTATCCACCATGGTAGTGTTACAGAGGAGTTCCACTGACCTGAAACGTCTCTCATTATTGTGTTTGACAGCTGGCTTGTAAAATTCCTGAAAATTTTACAGTGGTCTCCAGTGAGACCAGCTCCATCTAGCATAGCATTGTACATACCTGGTATGTTATAGTTGAAGGATTCTCTGTAATTTTGTTTGAGCATAACATCAGTCTAAACTCTATTATAAGGAGAATCCCAGAAGCTCACAGTTGAAAGAGACCTGAGAGATATTCTGTCCTGACTGCTCTGCCTGACACGCTGATTCCATCTACAGTGTGGTAAAAGGATCTTCCAGGGCTACTGCTGCTCAGATTTCTCATGTCTCCACACAGAATCCGTGATTGACGCACACATTTGAAAGTTAAGGGATTTTCTTCAGGCTGCAAACTGGGACGGGAATTTCATCTCCTTTATTCCTCTCTAATTTTATTCTCATGCAAACAGCATAATTTCTGATTTTATAATTTAGCACAAGACTTATTTTATTTAAGTAGGGATGAATTTAAAGATCACAGAACGACATCATTAAATAAAATTAACAAATGTTTGGCAGCATTCAGAATCTCTCCTGTTCTTTGCTGAAGAATATATTCTATGGATTCATCACCAGTCTATAAAGAGTTATAGATAGTAACCCTTTGCAGGTGGGTACTTTTCCCTGAATGAAGTCTGGGCTCCCTACAGCCCTCCTTTGTAAATTTCCAGCTTGGTCTCTAGAGGGGTTATAGATAATCAATCACTCTCTATATTCATTATGTGGTATTGACATTTAGAACTAATGGTTAAAGTCACATTAGATGGGAAATATTAGATTCATTCCCTAGGCCAGGGAGACTAGACAGGTTTCTAGAAGATCTCTGTAACCCCCAGTGTTGGTGCTTTTATGGCAAGGTGAAGCTGTTTTGTAAAGCTGTGTTTTGTGTGTGTTTGTTAATGTACCAGACCATTCCTGGCTTATTATGTGAGCTTACCTTGCTCTCTATCTCTACCCCTCTCCCCATCTGCACCACTTACTTGTGTGCATTTTTATGTTCTCAATTTGACTATAAGCTCCACAGGGCAGGTGGAGAGAGGGGTAGAGATAGAGAGCAAGGTACAACTGAGAGCAGACCCCCAGCTCTGAGCATCACTAAGTGTGTAACTTACTCAATTCATCATTTGGACACTGAGAGCTGAGGTTAGGCATATTTTTTTCTTTTCTTGTGAAGCCTTGGTTTATTGTGGGCCTCAGAATAGAAGCTTCTTAGCCTGAAAATGAAGTTCTTTGGAAGTACCATCTGACACCTCTCCTGGTGGGCAGAGTTGCTGAAACTGGAAGCAGGGGGGTTGAGGAACCAGCATGAGGGACTGACTGGGGACAAAGTGAGCATGGTAACAGGAAATGGCTTCTCCTTCCCAGGAGACTGGATACATCCAGAGGCCTCACATGGCTGGATATGGGTTACAAGGTCACTCTTGCAATCAAGGTGTGATCATGGCCTTGGTCTTGCCATCAGCCATGCTGCCTTCTAAGCTGCTCAGTGAGCTCCCATCTACCTCCAAACTGCTGCTTGCCTGGCCTCCCTCTTCATTGATGATGTGACGAGTCACCCAAATAGACATGGAGTTTTTTGTGTGTTTTGAAGTAATTTTGATGCAAAGAAAGCAGAGAGTTTTTCCCATGTACCCTTCACCCAGCTTCCTCCAATGTTGACATTTTATATAAGCTTGTGCCTTTCTCAAAACTAAGAAAGAGCAATGGTACAAGGTAGCTAATGACAATCTTTATTGAGATCTCCTCGTTTTTTCCATGAACGCCCTGTCTCTTCTAGCACTTCTTCCAGGAAACCACATTGCATAAGCGGAGTTCATTTTTAGCTCCTCTCATTTTCTCCCACACTTGACCCACACTAATCTGGTCTCTTATCCTTACCCTTTCTTTTCCATCCCTATGGTGAGTGTCCATGCACAGCCTTTCCCACTCACGTGGAACTTCTGGCACTGTCTCCTGGACCCCCTCTCCCAGATTCTCCATCATTACTACCTCCTCTTGCTCCTAGGCAAGCCTGACTTCCCATGGAAGGGGGTATCCAGCCACCTCCTGGTAGACAGTATCTGGCAGGATGGATACGTGCTGTGCAGGTGTGTGGTCTAGAAGCAACAGGCCATCCCTACAGCCTAGGCATGGAGTAGGCTGTACCATCTAGATGATGTACGTTCATTCTATGATGTTTGCACAATGACAAAATAACTGAAGGATGCATTTCTCAGAACATATTCCTTTTGCCTCTTCCCCCATCCCATCCTCCTCGTGGCCATATGTGTGTTTTGTTATTACTGTAACTATACCGTGGAGGCAGCATTTCTTAGGCATATTTTGGACTCCTCTCTGCCAAAAATGCAGACAAGCGACCTCTGTTCTGCCCTCAGTGGGTCCTTACTCCCAGTCTCTCTACTGTCTCCCCTTGAATGAAAGGCTCCTTGAGAGCAGCCACCACACGATTTTGTTGACTGTTGTGTCCCTAAGTGTGAGACACAGTGCCTTGTGCAGGGCTGGTGCCCAAAAACATTTGTGAATATGTTGGTGAATGAATTGATTGGCCTCTTTGAACAAACCAAAGCTGGGCACACATGGGTAACTGCATAGCCTGGCTGAGATGCACTTGATCATGAGGTTATGGCTTTATTCATCTGTTGGCAATGGGATTGATTATTTCTCCCTTCATTCCCTCATGTCCTTGGTTGGGTAGCCAGAACCTTCTCACCTAAACATACCATCTGTTGTTGGCTCCTTGTTATCACATTTAGTTACAGGTCTTTCCCCCTTTTCATTCCAGGCTTTTATTAACTATACTCAATTTCTGATGTAGTAGTATTCTCACTTCCTGCTTTTCAGCTTAGCTGGGATATATGGGTCCACTATTTGCTTAACTTCTTTCTATATCAATTTCCTCACCTATAAAAGGTCAACAATGCTATTGCTTCTCTTACAGGGTAGTTGTGAGGATGAAGGGGTTAAAGGCAGGTGAAAAACTTAGAAAAGTGCCTAGCAATAGTCAGCCTGAACACTGACAGTGTCACAGTCACCGTACTCACAGAGCTACTCCTGCAAGACCCCTGCACAGAACCTTCCAGGCATCTGTGGGAAGATGAAAGCCAAGACGGTCACTCTTCAGCAAGACCTTCTTAGGCACTTAGCCTGCCCTTGATTCCAACTTGTAGGTTAAAGGCGAGAAAGGGATGGTTTTGGTCAAATTCTCCCTTGATGCCTGACCCAGGGCAAATCATGTCACCTTTCTTTTCCTTCTACATGCTATCTTTTGAGGCTCTTAGGTAGTCTCATGGCTTAAAATGCTGTCTATATGCTGGTGAATCACAAATGTGTATCTCTAGCCTGGACCCGTTTATGAAACTTTATTCTTACATCTCCAACTTCCTCTTCAACATCACCTGGATACTTAGTAGGAAGCTCAGCCTTAGTACGCCCAAAGCCCAGCCCCTGATCTTCAACCCTGCCCTTCACCACGGCTCTTCCTCCTCACTTTGTGCATGTCGGGAATGGCAGCTTTATCCTAACAGTTGCTTAAGGCAGAAACCTCAAAGTCATCCTAGATCTCTGGATTTTTTGCATTCTATAGTCAACTGGTCAGCAAATCCCATTGGTTCTACCTTCAAAATAGACCCAGAGTCTGGCCTCCTCTACCTTGGTCCATACCACCGAGTTCTCTTGCTTGTATTACTTTTGCAGCCCCTACCTGCCCTCCATTCTTCCTCTCTTTCTCCCTATTCTCAACCTGGATGCCAGAGTGATCCTGTTAATGTAAGTCGAATGGTGTACGGTGGCTATGTTTTTACGTGGGTCTATACCACCTGCGTGATCTGACTTCCCCACCCACCCACCCGCTTACCTCTCTGATCCCCCACTCCTTTGCCCTTCACTCTTTCTGCTCCCCACATTGGCCTCCTTGGTCCTCACATGTTTCCTCCTCTGGGCTCTGCATCTTGCTGTTCCCTCTGTCTGGAATGTTCTTCATGGTTCCCTCCCTCACCTCCTTCAGGGCTTTATCACACATCAGCCTCCCATTGAATCCTCCAGGATCAACTGTTCTTGAAGTGGCAGCAGCCTCCACCCTTCCCGGCTCCTTTTCCTGCTTTGCTTTTCCCCATAGTGCTTATCTCCTGCTAATGTTATTTTGCACATCTAAAAGCCAGGAGCGCAAAGATTCTGTCCGTTTTGTTTCCTACTCTATTCCCAGCACCTGGAACAATGCCTGGCATACAGCAGGCATTCAGTAAGTATCTGTGGAGCGAATTTATCCACTGGATGTTTATTTATTGACTGTGCAAAGAACAGCGCTCGAAATTGGGAGAGACGCAAGTACGTCAGATGTGTGTGTCTCTCAGAGCGTCCGCAACAGTGTGAGAGAGGGCAAAGACCATAGCACCTGCTCCTAGAATCTTCATTTAAGTACCACAGACCCTTGATTGACTTTGGAAAACATTCTGCTCTCCTTGTGGAAGATTTGGGAAATATTCTAGTCTCATCTGCAATATAGTATCAAGTCATCTTTTATGTTGGAGGCAACATATCATCTGTATATTTAACCACTTGGTGGTGGATATTTGCTGTTCTTCAGCATCTCAGCGAGTACAGGGGAAGTCTGTTTGTTTGAGTACTTATGCACCTTGAATGCGGTTATAGACACGAAATTCAAACGTGAGACTTTAAAAGAGGGAAACCTTACCCTGCTGACTAGTCATGAAGGAAATAGTTTCAGACATGTGACTGGTCTCTGAACTGGGATTTGAGGTGTAGATGGGGAAAGAAGTGTCCAGGTGCAGATGACTGTGTGCGCAGAGGCTGGAGCTTGCTGACTCAGTGTCTGGGAATGAGCACCATTCCAGATTCTGTTTGTTTCTCAATGTCTCCCTAAAGGGTACTACGGGATGCTCTTCTCTGGGTCCTGACACAGCATGAAATTGGATGCGTGAGATTTTCGAGTGGCTACGGGGTTAGGCTGGCCCATTTTGACTTTTCCCATGCATTCTGTGGGCTTGATTTGGATGCTGGCTGGGCTGCCTGGTTATTTTATTGACTCCAAATCCTGGCCCAGATTATCTGTGTTGTTCTCAAGTATGCTAGAGCAGTGGTCCATGAGCTTTTTGGCACCAGGGACCAGTTTCATGGGAGACAATTTTTTTCACAGACCAGGGGGTGGGGGACAGATGGTTTCAGGATGAATTGTTCCACCTCAGATTATCAGGTATTACATTCTCATAAGGAGAGTGCAACCCAGATCCCTTTCATGCATGGTTCACAAAAGGGTTTGTGCTCCTATGACAATCTAATGCCACCACTGATCTGACAGGAGGCGGGGCTCAGGTGGTGATGCTTTCTCACCCACGCTCTCCTCCTACTGTGTGGCCTGGTCCCTAAGGCCATGGACTCAGAATGGCAAGTTACCTATCTACTCCAGATGTCTGTTGCTGCATGCCATAAACCACTCCCTAAATCTCAGTAGCTTAACACAAGATGTATTACTATATTTCTTGGTTCTGGGGGTTGATTGGGCTCAGCTGGGTGGTCCCTCTTGGCCTCGTACACAGTTGAAATCAGATGGTGGCTGACTCTGGAGACTGGACTGGGCTGGTTTTCCACAATGTTTCCTTCACCTGCGGGCCTGGCTTCTTGGCCTCTCTGTTTCCACACAGGGTCTCATCTTTCAGGTAATAGTCCATGGCCTGGGGGTTGGGACCCCTGTGCTGGAGGATGACGTGGCACAGTCACACATTTGGCTGGCCTTTTGGTGGGAGGGAGATAGACCGTAGAATATTTTGAGGGATCAGTTCTCTTTTCCCAGTTACCTTTTTCTTACTCTGTTGTTTAAGTACAGAGTATATGTCATTTTTTATATAGGCTGTTCCCAGCAGATATGGACCCAGCTTTGATTCATGGAGAGAAGGAAGCTTAGAGGTTACCAAGACCAGTGCTTCCTAAATCTCCTGATTATCCAAATCATCCAAGGAGCTTTAAAAAGTTACTCAAAACTTGTTTAATCAGCATCTCCAGGGTACAGGAAGAAGAAAAAGAGGAGGAGAAAGAGGAGGAGACAAGGATGTCTCAGTATGTGGGAAATCTCAGAGACTGCTTCCCTAGGTGGAAGGTTGGCTATGTCAGTGGTCCCCAAATGCCACGCTACTCAGAAAAACAGAAAAACAAGAAAAAATAAGTACATTTTCTTTATTAGAATTGGAGTATGTGGATGTCTGTATCAGAGTCTGCATTTTCAAAAGAATTTCCAGGAGTGAGTAAGAGATAGGAAGACGAAGAAGAAAGTTATGATGGGAAAGATATAGGAAATGAGAAGATGGCCTTGGCTTGCATCCTGCAGATAATGAGTAAATGCTGAAGTGCTTGATGGAGGGCCAGGGCTGTGGGAAGGGGAGGAGGGAGGGGTGGGAGGTAGCTGCATACATCTGGAAGAGGGAGGGGATGACATCTGCCTCTGCTGGGTCACTCAGTTCTGGAATGTCCTTGCAAGGCAGCCCATTCTGATTTTGAACAGCTGCTCTTGATGAGTTCATGCCACATTTCCTTCTTCCATTCATAGGATGTGGCTCTGGAGTCCTCTGTCCTAAGCCTCCTTATCCTGGCTCTCATCCATTTCTTCAGTGGGCATTTATTGAATGCCTAATGTGGGTGACATGGTTTGACCGTGTCCCCACCCAAATCTCATCTTGAATCGTACCTCCCATAATTCTTGTGTGTTGTGGGAGGGACCTTGTGGGAGATTATTGAATCATGGGAGGTGGTTTCCCCAATACTGTTCTCATGGCAGTGGATAAATCTCACAAGATCTGACGGTTTTATAAAGGAAAACCCTTTTTGCTTGGTTCTCATTTCTCTCTTGCTGAGCCATGTAAGAAGTGCCTTTTGCCTTCTGCCATAATTGTGAGGCCTCCCCAGCCACATGGAACTGTGAGTCCTTTTAAACCTCTTTTTCTTTATAAATTACTCAGTCTCAGGTATGTTTTCATCAGCAGTGTGAGAACAGGCTAATACAGTGGGCATGATCTTCTTATTTCCTTTTTGCTATAAATCTCTCTTCCATTTCTGTTACCTTCCACTTATCCCAAGAAATGGTTACTCAACAAATTCAAAACCCATTTAAGGATTTGGACACAGCTTGAGCCAAGATGTATCTTTATTTGGCAATCCCTGTTTATTTCATTTCTTGAGAGTATGTACAAAATGATACTGTAAACAGGATTTTAAGTGGTGTGTGTGTAATTTAGTGAAGAGAACCAAATAGTGTTCTACCATGATTTATATGCCAATTGTAAATCACTCTTTTCCACGAATTAAAGGAATAGCTCTTTGATTGTCTACCAGTAGGATGCAAAAATGATTAAATAGTGTTTTATTTAAAGTGTTTTACATTAAATCACCTTGGCTTCTGACTACTCTTGACTCACCTCGCCTTTAGCACAAGCAGCTCTGTCCTTCGTAAACTGATAAAATGATTTGCTTGTTTTGCCGTAAAACATAAAAGCGGCTCTTATCGTTTGTTCATAGTTTAAGACCCCGTTTTGTTTATTTCACCGCTGCTTGGGGTTGATGTTTGTTGTTCTCAGTGAGTACAGGGGAAGTATGCTTGTTTGAGTACTTACACATGTTGAATACAGTTATCGACACTGATTTAAAGGTGAGATTGACTCAGTTCATAAATACAACTGCTGATCCAGGAGGCATTCTGTCCAGAATAAATTGATAAATAAATAAAGGCAAAAGTTATAAAAAGATTATGCGTCTACTTTTGTTTTTTTACTTTACTTACATACCTAGAGCGATTACTAGTTACGGTCCTTTTAATATAACCTGTATGACCATCTTTGAATCCGTGTCAATTTCAAGTGGAAGTTAAATACTCATGCAATTCTATGGGTTACACTCATTCTTCACTTGAACCTTTCAGAAAATGTGTTTTATGGTAGCTTTAGGCCTAAATATTTTACATGAGAGAGAGCTTCAATTTATTCACTCAATAAAAAGTTGGAGTATATGTATGTGTGGATACCATGTTATACATGGGAGCTAAAAAATTAAATGAAATGTAGCTCCTTCCCTCAAGGATCTCTTAGCTTGCTAGTGCAGACAGCTTATACACATCTTGATTTTTTTTGTTTTTTGAGATAGAGTGTTGCTGTCACCCAGGCTAGAAGGCAGTGGTGTGATCTCGGCTCACTGCAACCTCTGCCTCCTGGGCTCAAGTTGTCCTCCTAGCCTCCGGAGTAGTTGGAACTACAGGTGTGTGCCACCATGTCTGGTTAATTTTCATATTTTTGTACAGATGGGGTTTCACCATGTTGTCCAGGCTGATCTTGAACTCCTGAGGTGAAATTGATTCGCCCACCTCAGCCTCCCAAAGTGCTGGGATTACAGGCATAAGCCACCATGCCCAATCCCCCTTTTTTTAATTGCAGTAAAATACACATAATATAAAATTTAACATTTTAGCCATTTTTAAGTGTATAGTTCAGTTACATTAAGAACATTTACTAACTTTTTTTGCAACCCTCTCCATCATCCATCCATTCATCTCCTGAATTTCCTCATATTCCTAAACTGAGACACTGTGCCCATTCTTGAATGGTTTATTACGCCTAGGACCACAGAGCTATGGGAGGCCAGAGGACAGGACACTCCCAGTGCTAAGGCAGTGTCAGGTCACCGGCAGTGATCGGCCTGAATGCCCCTTGCCCATCTCCTGCTGTGTCCAAGGACTGAAGACCTGCCACTCTGCAGCCTGGTCACTGTCTGGGCTGAAGAACCTGTCCCAGTGAGTGGGGAACTGGGATTCTCCTCTCTTGTGTCAGAGAGACTAAAGCTGTAGTCCTAGGTGACCTCCCACTCCTTTCTATAAATAGGAGCATCAACGGGGCCTTCCAAAGGAAGTCATTGAAATCCACTGTTGTTAAGCCAGTTTCGAGACTGCCTGGAACAGCCTCGAAACTGGCAAAGATTTACGGTCACTGGGGGCAACCAGGCAGCCATAAATCTTCAACCCTGCTTGCCTTTACAGCGTCTGAGTAAGCTTGCTGGTTCAGAGCCACTGGGACTCCAAGTAAATCATTCAGTCAGTCACTCAGCAGATAATTATGGACCGCCCACTAGGTGTGAGACATTCTGTTTCTCCTTTCTTTTATGTCAAAATTTAGCAGAAGTAGTAGCAAGGCATCCAATTCTTTAATCTAGTTTCTCTTCCAAGGACTTTTTTTTTCTTTTTTTGAATCTCTAAAGTTGTTTTGCGTATGTCCTCCTCAATCCAAATTGTTCCCTGCTCAGGAAAAAATAAAGCTCTGGGGAGAACCTTAATCATTTAACCATGTACCATTAACACCTCTTTCTGGGAATAGAAACAGAGATCAGCTTAAAGAATTTGTCTCTTTAGTATTTGCCGCCATTTTTCCTTTGAAAAAGAAAGATGAAGTTCAATCATTCATTGGTTAAAATTAAAGCGTGGCCTCCTCTTCTCCCTGTCCATCTGCCGTGACTTGTGATCCAATTCCAGTGTCTGTTCTAGTAGCAGAAGCAACAGAGGTAAATGAGACAACGGTTTGCTGCCTTAATGGAAACTTACTTTATGACTGAGTCAGAATAACAAAATCGGGGTTTTTAAAATTAATTGGAATGTTATTCTACACTAATTGTCTGGTACAAAGCTGTTGTTCTAAGGGTGAAAATCTAGCCTCATCAGTGCCAATGGCATTTGCAGAAAATAGCCAGAAACTTCCTGGATCACAAGAAGGCAGGAATGTGCTTGTCCTCCCTCCCTCCCTCCAATAAACACAACCTTCCACCCTCCCCTCAGGCTCAACTGCTGCTTGCTTCATCCCTTTAGATCCTTGAGTGTGAGAGTTGGCTGGAGTCTCTGTTGAAGGGCTGTAGAAGGTTACAAGGATTGTCTCTGCCCCTGCCCTCCTCAGGCCTCCCAGAGGTGGGGGATGAGGGAGTCTTTGTGGAAGAGGAAAGCACTAGAGCAGAGCCCCAAAGTGTGAGAGGCTCAGCTCCCGCCTGCTGCACTTCCTGCACCTGCCGCCGGTCCAATTCACGGGAACAGCTGGGCTTTCTAGCCACTGTCGTTGGTCTAGGAAGTTCAACTGTGGCCTCTTACCTGCTGCAGTCACTCCCAGGAGGCAGGCTCGGAGCTCTTGCTCCAGAGGGCATTTGTCTTGCATGAAGAAGCAAGAAACTCATGAGTTGAATAGAATATTCGCTGCCGGCCTGGGGTCTGTGAGATTAGTGAGAAGGGAGCAGGTGGCCTAAAAGCTAACGGGATGCTTTATGGTTGGCACGTGGCTGATTTCCAGGCTGCCGTGGGAAGGCTGGAGGTGGGTATCCAGGTTGCTGTAGCGGGGTGGAGAGAAAGAGCCTCCTGTTTTCCATTGTGGAGGCAATCTGGCTATGACATCTGTGCCCCTGCCTGCCACGGTGGAGGAGGGCCTGGATGCCCGGCTTTGTGTGCCCTGCTCTGGCCGTGTGCTTTTCAGGTGGCCATCCTCTCCAGGGACGGGAGAGCTGCCTCCTTCGCTGAGGGAGGGTGTGCACGACTCATTCCCCTGCCACAGTGTCCCATTCCATGACATTTTGACCAGTGTTGCCACAACCTATGGGTTAAGACCTTGATGATTACAAAAACCATGGAAGATGGTTTTCTCAACTCTTGTTTCAGTGGAGGTGGCTGCAGGAGCTGAGAAACACTAAGGGACCTCAGCGACGCCATCTGTTCTCAGAGGGGCTCAGGAGAAGCAAAGATGAGCGGTGGCTGAGGAATGGTGGCCCTGACGTGGTCCAGGCAGCACTGCCGGCACTCACGCTGCTGAGCTTGGCTTCCACGGCCAGGGAGCAGGGTGCGGTTCTGTAGCAGCCATCTGCCTGCTCATTGTTACTTGTGATGGTTTTGTCTCACCCGCCAAGGGGTAGGTCTATGTCTTGCAGATCTTTGAATCCTCAGCACTAGCACAGCGTCCTGCCTGCAGTAGAGGTAACATAGCCAGGAAATATAGCACTCGTGATTATTTTCTCTAAAAGATGCACAGAAATCGGTGACCAGACAGAAGTGCTGGCCTTCCCCCTCTTTTTTAAAATTGTCCCCATCTATAATGGAATGGCATCCCTTACTTAAACTGAACACATTTAGAAGTAGTGGCTCTCGGGGGTTAATGCCTGTGACTCCCAACTATGGCGACTTGAGACACCTCACTCAGATATGACAGTTCAGCGGCTTGGAGGTAGTTCTCAGTAATCTAAAAAAAAATTTTTTTTTTTTGAGACGGAGTTTCACTCTTGTTACCCAGGTTGGAATGTAATGGTGTGATCTCGGCTCACCGCAGCCTCTGCCTCCTGGGTTCAAGCAATTCTCAGGAATCTAAATTTTTATAAGTTCATGGGGTTGATTCTTGGGCATGTATTTCATGAATGTGAACCATAATTTGAAAAAGAACACTTCAGGCTTTCAACTGAGGCACGGCTACATTTGGATATGTCCCATCCAAAACTCAGCTGTTGAAATTTAGTGGCTGATGTGTTAGTATTAAGATGTGGGCCTTTAAGAGGTGATTAGGCTCTGAGAGTTCCTCCCTCATGAATGAGACCCAGGCCCCTGTAAAAGAGGTCATGCAGCGTTCCATTTCACCTTCTGCTGATCTGTGTGAGGACATGGTGTTCCAGATGGTACAGCAAGAAGGCACCATCTTGGAAGCAGACACCCAGCCCTCACCACGCAATAAACCCACCAGCCCCTTGATCTTGGACTCCAGAACTGAGAAAAAAATTTCTCTTCATGGCCAGGCATGGTGTCTCACACCTGTAATCCCAGCTTTTTGGGAGGCTAAGGTGGGAGAATTGTTTGAATCCAGGAGTTCAGGGCCAGCTTAGGCAATATAGTGAGATGCCATCTGTACAAAATTTTATAACATTAGCTAGGCTTAGTGGCATGCATCTGCAGTTCTAGCCCCTCGGTAGGTTGAGGCAGGAGGATTACTGGAGCCCAGGAGTTCAAGGTTACAGTGAGCTATGACTGTGCCACTGTATCACAGCCTGGTGACAGAGCAAGACCCTGTCTGTCTCTAAAAAAGAAAAAAAATCTGTTCTTTATTCATTACCCAGCCTTTAGTATTTTGTTAGAACAGCACAGAGGGACTAAGTCAGACAAGCTCTGGAAGCAGATTTTCCGCGAGGAATAAACAGTAAAGTAGGTAACTGTCTCATTTCCATCACTTTCTTACATCTGTGGTGTTTCACACTTTAATTTTTGTCACACCTTGTGTAATACCCTAGGTACACTTTAATATTGGAGTACACCTTAAAATTTTAGCAGCATTTTTGAAACTAGTTGATATATTAATATTTGAGACCTTTTCTAGGAGAGCCATATACACATATCTATATCTATATATATATGTGTTGTAGGATGTAACATATATATATATATATATACTGATACTGTAGGCTGTTTAATTAAAAACCAGTTAACTTTCTGATGTACAGGCTCTTAAATAGACTCTACTTGAGCCCTGGAGATTGGCGATAGCCTCAGCTAATCATCATGGTGCTGGGGTCAGAATTACTTGCCTCTCTGGGACAGTTGCCTTTTCTCCCTACCTTGTGATCTTGCATGGAACCCTTCCTTAACCAAGTTTGCAGACTTAAGTTCTTCCTTCTCAACCTAAGGTGAACCTGTCCAGCTCCCGTTCTCAATCTGGGGAGTGCTCCTTTTCCACTGCTGAGTGGAGGCTGGAGCGGGAGACACCGTGATGCATCTCATGGCCCTGCCCCTGGCTCCCTTCCCTTTGGACATGCTCCGACGTGCAGCTGTGGGCTCCTCTGTAACAGGTCTGCAGAAGAGCAAGATTAGAAGCAGCCACATCCCCTATATTTGTAGCAGGAGAGGCCCAGGCCCCCAGCTGGGTGATTCACATGTTCTCCAGAAATGGCTAGTCATTCCCAAACTTGCCTCTTTCCTTCAAGTCTTCACTGAGAGCCTGAATCCATTCATATCTGTCACAGGGAGTGTGGTCCCCTGAGTGTGAAAGCTGTTGTCATCCTGTAAGTTTCCGTGGAGTTTCCTGGGCTCCAGCTGGCTGTGTGCTATGGATACCAGGGCTTCTTTAATGAGCTGGGTGTCTGGGGCTACATGGCTGAAAGGGCTCTGCTCTCGTCCCTTGCTGCTCCAAAAGTCACTGAAGTCAAAAATCATTTCCCCAGCCATGCTGCATCCTGAAAGGCACATAGCACAAGTTGTAGGGGCCATGCATTGTGAGGTCAGATATCAGCCCCATTGGGCAGGATACTCAGACGTCGCCTCTGTAAATGGAGTTGATGATAATACCCACCTCAGGGAATTGTTATTTTATTTACAAAATGATTATCGGGGCTGTGTCAGGCACTGTACCAGGCACTGCTCTTGTTCCTCCAGTTTAGGGAGGGAGACTGATCAATGTAAATTTAGGTGTATGGAAAGTGCAGCAAAAGAGCGGTGCTGGGCATTGTGCGTTTCCAGGGCTGGGAGGTTGACCTCTTCACAAGTCTGGCGAAGGCATTTTGCTTTAGGAATTGATGGCCGATATAAGACAATGAGAAGAGTGTCCTATGCGTACACCCAGTATGTGCAAAGGCCCCATGGAGGCCTGGCTGGGGAGTGTCCTGAGGGATGGTAGGAGACCAGCAGAGCTAGAGCTCAGAGACTCGGGGTGAGGCGTTCAATGGAGAGGAGGCTGGAAGCTCAGCAGGCGAAGCCTTCCAGGTGGTGGTAAGAATGTTGGTTCTAAGACTGGTAGGAAGCCACTTGTGGGTTCTAAGCTGGCAAATCACAGATCTGTGTTCTTAAAGTTGCTACTCTGGCCACAGAGTGGAAATTGGGATGGAGGAGTAATGAGGGTGGGTTATGGAAGCCAGTTAAGAGGCTCCTGCTATAGGTTATGCAAAAGATGATTTAGCTTTCACTGGGGGGCAGGGGAGGTGGTACAAAGCACAGGCTCAGGAGACATTTAAGCTATAGAACTGATAGTTATGGTGATGGATTGGATGGTGGGGACAGGGAGAGGAGGGGTCGGGAGTGAAGTGTTCCACGAACCATCACATGGCCTACATAAACACTCATTACAGGTAAACGATTACGGTAATAATTTACAAAGAAGCCTGCCCTTTGGTCTGCCCATTTCACAAGGCAGCTCTGGTTAAGTGACTTTTTATTTTGGACTGGCCTCATTCGCTAAGACCAGAGACAGCTGGGCCCATGTGCCCAGGTGGCCTGTCCTCTGACCCTCGTGTAGCCCTTGCATCAAGAGTGAGCTCTTCTCTCCCCTTCTCCTGTGCGCTGTGAAGGAGGTAGTGCAAGGAGTGTTCTTGCAAGTTTCTCATCCTCATGCAGAACATCCCTGGTGGGTGCCCCATCCCACAAGGTTGACCAGCCTTGACTCTGTTAGTTTTGTGTCCCTCCCCTGTGCCCCGACTGTGCCATGCAGGCTGGGCCCACGGAAGAGGCACTGCCTGGCTCCAGCTGACTTTCCCCAGATCAGGCCCACGCCTCCTTGCCTCAGGCTGTGCTGCCACCTGGCTTTGTTCTTCCTCTCGCATTTGCACCCTTGCTGTTCTTAGGTTTAGTGCAAGCCCATGTCCTATCAGCGGCAACCCTGGCTCCTCGAAACCGGGAGTTGGAGTCCCCACTGGGCAGAAGAGACTCCGGCTGACTGCCGCTCTTTGTCACTGGGACAGCGCTGCAGGGTCCTCTCTGTGAGGCTCCCCGTGGTGCCTGCCCTGGTCTCAGGGCTGAAGCCAAGGACCTGGGTGTGGCTCAGTTGGCAGAACGTCATTGTGTGACTCACACCTGGACCTTTTGCCCGGCCCTTGGCTGTAAGAAGAGCCAGCAGAGCCAGTCACAGGGAGCTCTGGCCCTCACCTTCCAGGTTCAGCCACCACCAGCTCATTAGTTTTGTTTTAATTTAATAACTGAATTTTTAAAAAGCATTTTAGATTTACAGAAAAATTGAACCGAAAGCACAGAGACTTCTCATCTACCTCTTTCTTCTCCATTCCAGTTTCTTTTTTTCTTAACATCAAGCATTAGTGTGGTGTCTCAGTTACAATTGCTGAGACAATCTTGATACATTATTGTTAACTGAAGTCCATCATTTCCATTCAGGCTCACTCTGTTGTGAGCCTGAGTGAGCTCACTGTCTTGTGCATTCTGTGAGTTCTGGGGTTGTGTGTCATTTTTCTCTAATTGGGTTTTGACAAATGTATGATGACATATATGCACCCTTACAAGATCATACAGGTTTTCTGGCCTGAAAAATGCCCCTTGCTCTGCCCTGGTCATCTCTCCCTCCCGTCAGCCCCTGGCAATCCCTGATGATTGTATTATCTCCATATTTTAGCCTTTTCCAGAATGTCCTATAGTTGGAATCATGCAGGATGGCACCTTTCCAGTTTGGCTTCGTTCACTTAGGGATCTGCATTTAAGGGTCCTTCATGTCTTTTCATGCTTGATAGCCCAGATCAGCCCAATTGCCTTTCAGACTCGAAGTGCCACGTGTCCGCTCACCAGCAGGAGGCCTTGCGATGGTGCCTCAGTGTCTTCCAAGCGGCATTTCCATATCATCTTCTCAGACTTCTGTGCACCTGCCAGTACTGGACATATTTGACCATTGCTGATCTAGGACCCTTCCCAAGACAGAAGGTGGATCAGTCTGGATTTCATGTTCTGTGGTAGGAAATCTAACACTGCAGCAACCCCGAATGTCTCATTCACAAGCAGTTGATAGTGCAGGGAACCGGTTTCTCTCCAAGAATTGGCTGTAACAGGGTTCTGCCCACTGCTTTTATTTCATTCTCAGGTAACTTAAGTGTTTCCAGTCTAAGAGAATTCTGCTTGGCTCTAAGTATTTCCACTGCAAATATGGATGTGGACCATCATCTTCTATCGGAAGACAGCTCAGGCTCAATCCCTAAATTAACGGGAAGTAAGACATAGACAGGTGTGACTTCTTAGAAAATAGGCTGGACTGCTGCTGCTTCTCTGACCTTGGGTGGTGCCAGTCCTCCCTGTATCCTTTCCCAGTGTCCTTATCCATTGCCTGTGGCCCAGGACCAGCCTGTAGCTTCCAGTGGTGTTCCTCTCCCTCCCGGGATCTTCCTGCAGGTGCTGCACGGGGAAGGGAGGGTCCTGAGGGGAGAAGCTGATGCTGCTGTCAGTCACACAGGAGCCATGAGGGTGGTGGCCATCTGGCCACTGTGTCCAGTGCCTTCAAGGTGTTCTCAGTGTCCTCATTTATGGCACGGCTTAGAAGGTGGTCCTTGCCATCTTTATGAATGGTCTCAGCCATGACTTCTTTTCACTGGCCTCGTGAAGAACAACCTGCCGACTTCCTTGTCACGTGGGCATTGTCAACAACCAGCTGTGTGTGGTCAGTGTTCATATGCAGAGCACTGTGTGACTGTCTCCAGGAAGCTCTGCATCTGGCTTTTTTTTTTTTTTTTTGGTGACGTTTTCTTTTTTTCTCTTTGAATCCTATGGTTTTGAATGAGTTGGTAATGTGATAAGTCTTCACTATGATTTTCAGGCATCAGGAGTACAAGGTTTCCTGGAAGAGATATTTACATGAAACATTTATTTATTTGAAGAGGAATCGGATATGCCCAGTCAACTCAGCATCCACTGAGGTAGTATTGCCATTGGTTGAGTTTGCACAACATGTCTGGGCACGATCATGTCATATTTTTATCCAGCCCTGAGAATTAGACAGCAGTCTTCATTTCATAGGTGTGGAAACTAAGGCTTAAGGGATGCATTGCCCTGTCCCAGCTCTTACAGATTGTCAGAGGCAGAGATGAAATTGAAACCTGGGCCTGCCTGTCTCCAAACCCCATGCTCTGGGCACACCACCACTTGGCCCCTACCCGAGAGACCTCCTCTGTGCTGAGAAGCAGGGCCACCTGGGTCCTACAGGGAAGTCAGAGGCTTTGGTCACTTTCTTCCCATGCTGTGCTCTGCTCACCAGACTCCCTAGAGTCCTCCCATTGCAGAAGAAAGTGGCCTCTTGAGCCCTTTGAGACCAAGGCTGGGCATAGAACACCACTCTGCCCCAACTCAGTGTTGTTGTTGTTGTTTTTTAACTGTGTCCGGAGCACTCTGATAATCTCTCCAGAGATATTCATTGCTAAAATTAATTGCTTAACATTGGGGAGAGATCTGGGGGATGAACGAGGCCTGCGCTGGGTGCCAGTGATACTGGTGCAGCCCCACAGAGGAGGAGCAACCTCCCTGGTGTGTAGAAAAGAGACTCCTGCCTGGTGGGTGGGTTCAGGACCTAGAAAAGACCTCCTCAGCTTAGTGCCTTGTTGCTTTGCCACTGAACCTGAACCTGTTGCTTCCCCACGAACTTGGGAAGTTGCAGTGAGCCAAGATCATGCCACTGCAATCCAGCCTGGGAGAGAGAAAGAGAGAAAAAAAGAATAAAGAAAGAGAGAAAGAAGAAAGAAAGAAAGAAAGAAAGAAAGAAAGAAAGAAAGAAAGAAAGAAAGAAAGAAAGAAGGAAAGAAAGAAAGAAAGAGAAAGGAAGGACAGAAGGAAGGAAGGAAGGAAGGAAGGAAAGGGAAGGAGGGAAAGAAGGAAAAAGGGAAGGAAGGAGGTAAGGAGGGAAGAAGGGAGGGAGGGAAGGAGAGAGGGAGGGAGGAAGGAAGGGAGAAAAGGAGGGAAAAGAATATATATCATGCTACCCCCTAGTTGAAGCCAGTGCTATACCTTACCAGCTTATTTCTGTGACCTCTCAAGTGATCTTTTCACATATGACCTAACAGATAAATTATAACCCATCATCCCTCTGTTCAAACCCGCAATGGCTTTACTCTCACTCATGGCACAAGTCAGAGGCTTTACCGGGGTCTCCGAGTCTCCACATGCTCTGTCCCTTCCCCCGCCATGGCCCCAACTCTGCTAGACTGACCCTGGGCAACTGGCAGCTTCTCAGACACAGTGTTTTCCCTTAATGCTATGTCTTTAATCAGACATTTTCTCACTGAGCCTTACCCTGTCACTGCCTGATTTAAAATTACAGCCCCAGGCCGGGTGCAGAGGCTCACGCCTATAATCCCAGCACTTTGGGAGGCTGAGGCAGGTGGATCATGAGGTCAGGAGATCAAGACCATCCTGGTCAACATGGTGAAACCCCGTCTCTACTGAAAATACAAAAATTAGCTGGGCATGGTGGTGCACACCTATAGTCCCAGCTACTTGGAAGGCTGAGACAGGAGAATTGCTTGAACCCAGGAGGCAGAGGTTGTGGTGAGCCAAGATAGAGCTGTTGCACTCCAGCCTGGGTAACAAGAGTGAAACTCTGTCTCAAAAAAAAAATTCCAGCCCCATTACTCCCTATCTCTCTCCCCTGCCTAATTTTTCTACAAAATATCTATCACCGTTTGCCACACTGATTGTACTTATAGTCTGTCTTCCCCTATTAGGGTTTAATCCCACGAGAGCAAATGTTTTTGCCAGTTGTTCATTCCTTATCCCTGACATCTAAGACAGCACCTGACAGGTAGTAGGTGTTCAGTACATCAGGGCTGCATGGGTTTGCCTGGTGTTCTGAGATGCTGATGTAGATGTGCCTAGTTCTAGAACAATCTGACCTAACCCAGGATGTGAATCTTCATGTCTGAGAGCTGGTGTTTGTTTCCCAGTGTTGATTTGTGAGATAATGCCACTCCTGCTCACTCGTGTTGGGTGTGTCTTCATGAGCAGGAGGAAAGGGAGGCTTTCTGTGTGGGACGCGGGGATGGCCCTGCCAGGAGACCTCCTTTCTGCAGCTGTCGTTAGCATCTGCGTCAGTGGCCCAGAAGTGAACCTTCATAGGATATAGGTAGGTCAGGACCTGCTCTCCTGGGCGACAAGAACGGCGATTCCTTTAAATATTATGCAAAATATTTCTTCACTTCACCATGGAGTCAGGTTCAGTCAAGCTATTTTGATGTTTTTAAATGGGGCTTTAGGAGGACTTTGCTCTCTGGCTCTAAGCGAGCGTTGGCCCTTTGTTTAACTTTTCAAACAAGTGTGTATTAGGGAAATACTGGTACTATGGGATCCCACTGGAAAGGCATATGCTTGTTTGCCCATGCTACTTCAGTTAAAGGCCCAAGGTAAGGTCATCCAACCCCAGCCACTCTAAATGGCCAGTCACCTGTGCAGACGGGTGCCTGGTGGGGCTGGGCCCTCGGTTGGCATCGCAGGCTCCTCTGCACGCCTTGCATGCTCCCCAGCTTGTCAAGCCTCCGTCTGCTTTGTTCTTCACTCTGGTGTCCCATGTACCTTCCTCAGTCTCAATTTTGGGACATGCTCTCTGGCCTTCATGAGCCACAATTATAGAGGATATAAGAAAATCAAACTTTATTTCTCTTTTGCTGGAGCACTCCTTCCCAAAATGGGAGGTGAATATATGAAGATGTAGGATCCAATGTGTCTTAAAATGTCTATTTTTTTTCTCTATCCTTCATAGACAGTTTGGGAATGTCTTAGGTTCATTATCTGCTGCTGTGATAGAAGGCTACAGACTAAAAGAAATTTATTTCTTTTAGTTCTGGAGAAGATAATCAATGTCAGCAGGCTTCCCAAGGGAAGCCAAGAGCAAGGATTCCAGAGTCCCAAGAGGAAACAATTTCCAACCTCAAGGCCTGGGAAGTTCAAGGTTGAGGGGTCACATCTGGTTGGCTTCTGGCAAGAGCCCTCATGCTGTGTCATAGCGTGGCAGAAAACTGGAAGGGCAGGTGAGCCTTGAAAAACGAGATGGGGCAAAGGGGACATACCCACTTTTTAACAACCAGCCTCATGAGAACCAACCCAGTCTCTAGAGAACAGTGTTAATGCATGCACGAGGGTGTGCCCCCATGACCTAATCACCTCTGAAAGTTCCCACCACCTCTTGCTCAATACTGTTGCACTGGTGACCAAATTTCACTCTGACTTTCAGAGGCGTCAAACCACATCCAAACCACAACAGGGAGGATGCAGGCCTTGAGGAAATGCTTGCCTCTTGGGTTTCTGGAATCCTTGCTGTTGGCTTCCATGCTCTGTTGCTATATGGAAACCCTCTGGCATTAGTCCTCTGTCTTCCATGTGTGGTCTAGTTTTCTTCTGGAAGCTTCCAGGATTCTCCTTTTATCCCTAGTGTTCTGACATTGTATAGTGATGTGTTATAGGGTAGGTTGGGCCCCTTGTTAAGTGAATTTTTTTTTTTTTTTTGCAGATTCCAGGGCTGATTTAGATATTTAATGTTAAATTATTTAAGTACCACTTAAAACTGGATATGAATTTGTTATGCTATGGTTATAAAAATCACATCAAAATTGCAAATTAAACGTAGTGCCCAGCTGATGAAACTCAAATGCACAACATCCATTTGCTGTGGCGGCTGACTTCACTCCTTTTGTCACAGGAATGAGGTGCAGATTCTGTAGCTCAGTGTCCTTTGAGTGATAGCCTTTGACTTCACTTGATGTGAATGAGTCATTTATATATTAAATCTACCCTGTGGCTTTTTTCTCATTAGCCACAACAGTCAACATAACTCTGCTTGATGCCAATGTGTAAACATGGAGCAGCCCAGCACAGCGTGGTTATAGCGCGGCTGTCCAGGCTATTCTTAGACTGCACTTCTTACAGGAATTATTGTGGATTGTCATTAAAATGTAAACATGAGATGTAAATATTTCCAGAGAGTTCACACAATCCCAAAGATCCAGTTCTTTTTCTATGTAGAAAGGTTTCTCCCATAGGCTTATAGAAAGGTGAGCTCTAAGAAATTGTGGCTAACAATTTAGGGGAAAACTGGCATGTGAGGTATAGAAAGGTCCTTGGCCTGGAAGCCAGTCATATTTGGGCTGCAAATATGAATGTCAATGGGGGTCAGACAGGTGACAGAAATGGGGCAGGCGGGGGGGGGGCTATACGGTAGAGTGAGGAGTACGGCAAACTGCAGAAAACACAGCCCATGGAAAAGCAGCAGGGAACACTCCATTCCCACCTCCTGTCACCTTTTAGGAATATGTGCTCAGTGCTGCTGGATTTTTTAAGTTTTCAGAAATAACTAAAAATAGAATTTTTGAATGTAAAAAATTTACATGCCAGTTTTCTCCCACAGGCTTATAGAAAGGTGAGGTATAAGAAATTGTGGCTATTCTTCAGATGAGTGTTTGAACAGCCCAAAACAAGCTGGCATTTGCCACTCCCCACCCCTGCTACCCATGTTTCTCTGTCAGCTGCCACTGTTTGCACAGGAATTTAGTCCCATGTGACTTCACCGTCCCTATTCTGAGATGGAGGTGGATGAGAACTGTTAGCCACAGTCATTTCAAGGGAGCTACTAAGCTGTGTCTCCTAGAGTTTGGAGACTGTGATCCATTTTCAAGTGAACTTTTAGCTTGAATATTCCTGCCCGCTCCCTTCACTGCTGTGGACAGGGGTAAGTGTTTGTATATTTTAAAAGCTAGCATGACAATGGACAGGGCTCACAGTGTCAACTTTCTGGCTAGTTAGAAGTGTGTGTGTATATCTGTGTGTTTGTGTATGTGTGTGTGTCTGCATGTGAGTGTATGAGTGGTGTGTTTGTATTTATGTATGTGTACATTTGTATGTTTATTTGTGTATGTGTGTATGTTTGCATGTGAGTGGTGTGTGGGTGTGGATTTATGTGTGTGTATATCTGTGTGTGTATTTGTGCATGTGTGTGTGTGTGTGTCTGCATGTGACTGAGTGGTGTGGGGGGTGTATATTTATGTGAGTATCCGTATGTTTATTTGTAAATGTGTATGTGTGCATGTGAGTGTATGAGTGGCGTGGAGTGTTTGTATTTATGTGTGCATATGTGGGTGAATATATTTGTGTATTGTATGCATGTGAGTGTATGAGTGGTGTGGGGTGTGCATATTTATGTTTGTGTATATCTGTGTGTTTATTTGTAAATATGTGTGCATGCGAGTGTATGAGTGGTGTGGAGTGTGTGTATTCATGTGTGTATACTTGTGTATATATTTGTGTATGTGTGTATATGTGTGTGTGTCTATGACTGTATGAGTAGTGTGGGGGGAATGTGTGTATTTATGTGTGCGTATATCTGTGTATTTATTTGTGCGTGTGTGTACATGTGAGTGTATGAGTGGTGTGGAGTGTGTATTCGTGTGTGTGTATATTTGTGTGTGTGTGTGTATATGTGTACATGTGACTGAGTGGTGTGGGAGGTGTGTATGTTTATGTGTGCATACACCTGTATGTTTACTTGTATATGTGTGTGTGTATGAGTGGTGTGGAGTGTGTGTATATATCTTTGTATGTGTATGTGTGTGTGTGTGTGTGCATGCTGTCACTACAGGCCAGCTGTGTTTTGGGACTCTGCTTTGCTTACATTTCTGAATCCTGGTGCCTGAGCCTGTTCTGCACCGCCATCCATGGCAAGCCCAGCGGCAGGTTCGGTGGCTCTTACCTGAGTGTGGCAGTGTGGGGATCACGCTTCTGCTTGCAAACTGGGGCAGGGGGCTGGTGATGGCCAAAGCCTGCACTGCATCTTGGTTTGTGAGCTGTCTTCAGGGCCCCGGTGTGCTCCCGTCATTGTTGTCTTTCTCTAAAACCTCTCAGGCTCAGAACCTGGATCTTCTCTTTACCTTTTCTTTCTCCCTCATCGCTCATCCAGCTCCTCTCCAAACTCAGTCTGTTTATTCCTCCCTATTATCACTGTTTTAAAATCTTCATTTCTTTTTTTTTTTTTTTTTGAGACAGAGTTTCTCTCTTGTTACCCAGGCTGGAGTGCAAGAGCGATCTTGGCTCACAGCAACCTCCGCCTCCTGGGTTCAGGCAATTCTCCTGCTTCAGCCTCCTGAGTAGCTGGGATTACAGGCACGTGCCACCATGCCCAGCTAATTTTTTGTATTTTTAGTAGAGATGGGGTTTCACCATGTTGACCAGGATGGTCTTGAATTCTTGATCTCATGATCCACCCGCCTCGGCCTCCCAAAGTGCTGGGATTACAGGCTTGATTTTTATTCTAGCTAGAATTGCCTTCAAGGCCTGTGGCTTTACATCTGATGCGTGGCCTTCCCACAGCCTCCTGCCTCCTCCCCGTTAGCCCGGGCTCGGCAGCAGGCCAGCTCTTCCTTCTGTCCTTCCTCTCTCTTGTTCTGGAGCCATGGAACCCTTAGTGGTGACAGTCTCTGCAGGACAAGGGGAAACCCCAGTCTGTGGGCCAGTGGGTTTTATTTATCCTTCACAACATTTTAAGAAGTTGCCAGGCAGCTTTAAAAGTTGGAATGTTTTACATTTAAAACTATTGTTTTTAGTTATTCCTGAAAACTTAGAAAATCCAGCAGCACTGAGCACATATTCCTAAAAGGTGACAGGAGGTGGGAAAGGAGTGTTTTCTGCAGTTTGCTGCACTCCTCACTCTACCATATAGCCCCCCAGCCTGCCCCATTTCTGTCACCTGTCTGGCCCCCATCGACATTCATATTTGCAGCCCAGGGCTGACCGGCTTCCAGGCCAAGGACATTTCTAACCCATATTTAGAACTCGTCTTGTCTTTTTGCTTCCTGCTACCATTTTGCTTCTTGGGAGTGCTCTCCTTTCCCTCTAAACCTGTCCAAATCCTGTCACTGCACAAGGCCAGCTCACCTCCTCCCTCCTATGTGAAACCTCCCCGCCTGCCTACAGCAGAGTTTTCTCTCTCCCTGAATGACTAAAGCACTTCGGGTTTGTCTGTGGCTTTGGGGCCATTGCTTGCCATTGTGTTTGTCAGAGCTGTGTTTAGATGGCCCATCCGCCAGGGCCAGGGCCTCACTGTGGCTGACACACAGTGCCTTGCACACCGTGGACTGTGGCTTCTCAGCAAAGGTACGACCAGAAAGATGCCTAGAGGTGATCCAGGACCTTATGCTGTGGCTCCCAAGAGGGCCTCTCAGTAATGTGGGGCAGGGTGTAGCTGGTAACTTTCCCCAGCAGCTCTGAATATAGTTATTCCCCTTTTTGTCACCAGGGCCACTGTTTAGGGACACATCTTTAATGTGGGAAAATGCCCAAACACAGCTAAGCTCTGGGACATTGTGGTGGGCCGTGGGTGTGTTCACTCCTTCGTAAGTGATTTGATCTATCACTAAGGTTTTTCAGTGATACTGCTCTAAGACCAGCATACAGAAGAGGAAGTTAAATAGAACTTCAACTGAATTTAGAATATTTCCATACTTCTCATTAAGAATATTAAGTACCAGTAGACACAGTGATGCATGCCTGTAGTCCCAGCTACTCAGGAGGCTGAGGCTGGAGGATCTCTTGAGTCCAGGAGTTCTGGGCTGTAGTGTGCTATGCCAATCCGGTGTCTGCACTAAGTTTGGCATCAATATCGTGACCTCCCGGGAGCAGGGGACCACCAGGTTGCCTAAGGAGGGGTGAACTGCCCCAGGTCGGAAACGGAGCAGGTCAAAACTCCCTTACTGATCAGTAGTGGGATCGCGCCTGTGAATAGCCACTGCACTCCAGCCTGGGCAGCAGAGCAAGACCTCATCTCTGAAAAAAAAAAACAAAACAAAACCAAGAATATTAAGTACCAATCTACAGGATTCTCTACTCAGTAAAAGGTGCTGTCTTTGCTTCCCAGGACTCTCCCCGAAGAGCCTCTGGGTCTCTGTGTTCTTCTCACCTGGATTTTGTTTCAGCCCCACTGACATTCAAACACCTGGGGTGCATGCTGAGCTGGGAGCACAATGCCTCTCTCCTCCTATGCCTCTGATAAATCAGGGTGGGCTTTCTGAGAAGCGCATAGGTTGGTAAAAAGCGCCGATGCCGAATGACTGTTGTTATTACTCAATCACTTGAGGTTTTCCCCAACCCTTGAGATCTGGGCTTTGTTGGCATCAGCTTTCTGGCTTGCAAGGCCAAACTCAGGGTTTGTCACCACATGCCCTTGGGTAGTGGGAGTGACCTTGAGATGCCTGGCAATTTTTTTCTTGACTCCTGCCAAGCCCCTTTGAGAGGGGAAGGGGCTTTGCTTCCCAACTTCCTCAGCCAGAGAGTGAGTGTACTCCAGGGCAGCGCTGTGCTATAGAGCTTCTGCCACAGTGCAGGTGTTCTCCATCTGTGCTGTCCAGTGCAGCAGCCACTTGCCATATGTAGCTACTGAGCACTTGAGATGTGGTCATTGCGGCTGAGGAACTGAATTCTGAATTGTCTTTTATTTTAATGTATTCTAATGTGCTTACCACATGTGCTTACCATATTGGACAGCCCAGATCTCAAGGGTTGGGGAAAATGGGTCAGTGCAATACCTAACAGAGAGCATGCACAGTCCTAAGGAGATGATGCCTAATCGAAGATGCCTACTGTGTAGGGTGAGGCTCTATACGGCTATGCAAGTCAAAGCCTGTTTGACCAAACTTGGCTGCCATCAAAACGATTTGAATAATGTTTGCAGGGAAACCTATTGCTGTGCTGTTCTGAGGAGGGCTTTAGTTACTAATTGTTCTTTCATTTCCTTTAAAAACAGCAGACACCGGGCCAGGCGCGGTGGCTCATGCCTGTAATCCCAGCACTTTGGGAGGCCGAGGCGGGTGGATCACAGCATCAAGAGATCGAGACCATCCTGGTCAACATGGTGAAACCCCGTCTCTACTAAAAATACAAAAAATTAGCTGGGCATAGTGGCGCATGCCTGTAATCCCAGCTACTCAGGAGGCTGAGGCAGGAGAATTGCCTGAACCCAGGAGGTGGAGGTTGCGGTGAGCCGAGATCGCACCATTGCACTCCAGCCTGGGTAACAAGAGCGAAACTCCGTCTCAAAAAAAAAAAAAAAAAAGCAGACACCAAACTCCCTTAGCTGTGATTTAAGGAGCCACAGTGGTATAGCTTGAGAATGCAGTCACGTACCATATAACAGCATTTCAGTCAACAATGGACAGCATATATGACAGTCATCACATAAGATTATAATGCCCTATTTTTACGCTACCGTCTCCATGTTTAGATGCACAAATACTTCCCCATGTGTTACCGTTGCCTGCATTATTCGGTATGGTAACATGCTGTCCAGGTTTACAGCCATACAGCCCAGGTGTGTGGTAGGCCAGGCCCTCTAGGCTTGTGTATGTTCAGTCTGTGATGTTTGCAGAGCGATGCTCCTAGCCACCGAAAGGTCATCCTTCAGCTTTATTATCGTCAAAGCATTTCAACTTCCTGTTTCTGCATCATCAGCCTCTATTAATAGCTAGATGATTGCTAAGTACAGATATGAAAATTATGTCAAGATGAGATCTAAAACATTCATGTTGATGAATACTGCTTTCGAGTATTTATTTGCTTAAGAGCCAAGCAAAGGATCTAAATAGAAATTCTCCAAAGAAACAGGAATAAGTCACTAGGGAGGTTGTTTCTGGAACTTTCCTGCCTGTTGAGGACCTGCCCTTGTAGCTGATGTCAGCAAGGATAGTGCTCATATTCCTTGACTTCCTCAGTATACTAGGGTCCTTACTTTAGTGTTTTCACACACACACACACACACACACACACACAGAATTTAGTACAAATGCACTTCAGTAGGAAGGAAAGTCAGCTTTTCCCGGGAAGCCAAGACAAACAGCTCTTGAAGCCAAGACACAGAGAGGCCACACCCAGGGAATGCCCAGGTGTCCCTGGGGTCCCCATGCACACCTTTCTCTCTAGCTCATTCCTGCAGATCCTCCTCAGCCATCCCTGAGGCTGGAAGGAGTTGGGATGCAGTGACTCCTGATGAAATGCAAAACTGCAGGACTCTCTTAAATGCTCTTTTATTTTGACATTTTAAAATATTATTCTGAGAAGTATAGAGAAGACTTAGGTAACAGAAGAGATGAGAAATAGCCAACATCTTGTTTGAAATTCAGATTCCAAATTAGTGAGGTCTTTCATGAAATCCAGCTGGCCCTTCTTCTCTATTTTCTGGATGTCTTTGGTGCAGGAATATCAAAGTAGACCCACATGGGCTGCAACAATGAAAGGGGTTGACTCACTCACTGACAAGCAGGATTCAGAGGTGGTTTGATGCAGGGATGTGGCGATTCTATCTAGAACCCTGTTTTCTTATTCTCTCCAGCTCTGCCCACCATGGAGTCAGCCTCATCCTAAACTCAGCCTCTCTTCAGGGTTGTATGATGGCCACTGGCAATTTCCGGTGCCACACACTTCCTCAGTTCAGAGGGTGTGAAAGGGACATTCTTGTTGAAAGAGCGCCTTTTCCCAGAGCCCCCTTAGTTCTTAGCTGGACCACGTGTTGTCTATTAAATCAGTAACTGGGGCTAAGGCAATGCTGATGCCCCAAATCCCATGGTGAAATCAGGTTTTCCATAGACCCAGAGCTGTGAGGGAAGACGTAGACCTCCAAATAGAGATTGGGGTAATCACCCAGCAAAGGGTAGCTGTTAGATAGGAAGCTGGAATCTCCCAGCTCTTTCTGTCATCTGCCAATCTCCCATTATATGCTTACAGATGCAGCTTTCTGCTAGAAAGGAGGAAATTCTCATTTTTTGCAATATGACTTTTACTACTTTGTGACTCTTAATTCTCGTTTGTTCCCCCTCCTCCCTCTTGTCCTTCCTTCCCCTCTTCTTTTCCTTCCTTCCTTCATTCCCCTTTTCCTCCATCCCCATTCCTTCTTCCCTTTTCCTGTCTTCTCCCCCTCCCCTCTTTACCCCTTCATCTGTTTCCCCTTCCTCTCTTTCCTTTCCTCCTCTCCCCTAGCTTCTCTTTCTCCCTGCTTATCCATCAGCCCTTCTTGATTGATGATCTAATTGTTTATTCAACTTAACCTAACTGGTGGGGTACAGTTAGGTTTCTAACTAAATTAAATGTCTTCATATCCTCCTGCTGTCCCCCAGGAAGAAGAAATGCCAGAGGTAGAAATTGACATTGATGATCTTCTTGATGCAGACAGTGATGAAGAGAGAGCTTCAAAGTTACAGGTGAGCAGTTTTCAAAATTGAGAACCTTCTGATCAAGGATACTTGAGAGTCTGTTTAGGTCTCCAGAGCTTGGCATGAACTGATTCCGCCCTGTGGCAGTGTTGGCACCAGGACTTGGGCCATGGCTGTTTGCAGAGAGGAAAGCAATGGGCAGCTAAGTGTTCAGCCTCTTAAACTGCCTCTGTGATGATAAAGTAGCCCTTGACTATAGTCAGTTCTCAAAGCGCCTTATGGGCATCACTTTCTCCAGCCTCATTTTCTTGGGAGAAACAGCTGATTCTGCTTCCAAAGATCCCCTTGCCAGGGAAGGGAAGTGATTCCCCACAGTTGTGTGAGAAAAGAGACTGAGCTAGCACTGGAATATCCAAGCCCAGGGCTCTGGTCTCACAGTTGTGGACTGTATCATTCATGAAATTAATTTCTAAATATGGTTGCTTATGACATGCTTCTATTTAGTAGACTATCTTCTCATAGACAGTGCTCACCTCATCGCATTCCAGTACAGCGATGGATATTGAGATGTCTGATATTTCCTTAGTGGAGAGCAATAAAGTGCGATACTCATTTCCCTTCCCACAGGAGGTCAAATCTATCATTTTAAAATCTGCATTTGGGAGTTTCTAAAACCAATTAACTTTGACTTGCCATTGTTCTTAATGTCCACTGATAATTACTGCTAATGACTGTTGGTGACCACAAATGGCAAATGGCCACTATGGCAATCAAAGGGTACATTTTAATATATTAATGTGTTTAATGCATGAGTCATACTAGCATCCCTTGAATGGTAAACAGTCTCAGTTATGACAATTATTTCTTCTTCGTAGATTTAGTGAGGGAGACAATAGCAACCTAGCTATAAAAATTAAAGATAGCCTGTAATCCCAGCACTTTGGGAGGCCGAGGTGGGTGGATCACGAGGTCAAGAGATTGAGACCATCCTGGTCAACATGGTGAAATCCTGTCTCTACTAAAAATACAAAAAATTAGCTGGACATGGTGGTGCGTGCCTGTAATCCCGGCTACTCAGGAGGCTGAGGCAGGAGAATTGCCTGAACTCAGGAGGCGGAGGTTGCAGTGAGCCGAGATCGCGCCATTGCACCCCAGCCTGGGTTACAAGAGCGAAACTCCGTCTCAAAAAAAAAAAAAAAAATTAAAGATAACGCAGGTATCCATTCTATAGAAAATGTAATGACATAATAAAGTTTTCTTAAAATTGAGAACTTGAAAGAAGCTTTTTAAGCTGCCATCACCCCCTGCCCTCCAGTTCCCAGGTGAGGACCCAAGCCGTTTATGGCTGCAATGCCTTTAAACCCCTTGCTTCCTGAGTGCAGTGTGGGTGCCACCATCTTGCACAGGCTGGCCCAACTTTAATATCCACCAAGTTGCAAGCCAAAGGAAAGATGTGTGCATGCGCATGTGCATACAGAGGAGGTACCAGAGGAGTAGGTTGGAAACCATCTGGATCCTGCTGGGTTATATCCAGTTAATTAAAGGAAAACTAGAGAGTGGGATCTGGTTCCTGTGGAGAACCAAATCTCCACAGATTTGGTTTTGAGCTACTAAGTTGGGATTTTGGGCTACTACGATAGGTTTTTAGTTACTTAGTTGGATTTGACTTCCTAAGTTAGTCCACATCTCTCTGAAGGCTACAACGTCATGGATGCTTGGGCACCCCTGTACTTCTTTAAAAGATGCTCTTTTCTTCAGCAAGGCATTCAAAGCCTGATCAAGGGGCCAGGTGCAGTAGCTCACGCCTGCAATCCCAGTACTTTGGGATGCCAAGACGGGTGGATCAGCTGAGGTCAGGAGTTTGAGACCAGCCTGGCTAATATGGCGAAAACCCATCTCTATTAAAAATACAAAAATTAGCCGGGTGTGGTAGTGCACACCTGTAGTGCTAGCTATTCGGGAGGCTGAAGCAAGAGAATCGCTTGAACCCAGGAGGGAGAGGTTTCAATGAGCTGAGATAGCACCACTGCACTCCGGCCTGGGCGACACAGTGAGACTCTGTCTCAAAAAAAAATAAAAACTGGTCAAAGATTACATTTTGTTTTTAATGTTATGATAGTATAGAAAATAAATCTTTCCTGTTCAAAATTTTTTCATGTAGTATGTGTGTATGCAGGTGAGGAATGTATTAAGGTTAAATGTTTTATATCTTCAGACAAACAACTGGTGTTGAAATGAAGTGTGTTTCTAGACAGTATGAAATCTTGATTTACCATTATAAAATAACACTATGAATATAAAATGATTTTATTTTACTTTTAAAATAATATTGAATTTTAAAATAATAAAACTGACTTTCTGTGTGTTTAATTCTAGGAAGCTCTTGTAGACTGCTACAAACCAACAGAGGTCAACAAATTAGTCTTCCTAAATGCCCTGTTTGAACTGGTTTTTTATTAAATCAATTTGTCTATTTTTAAAGCAAACCACAATTAGTGGGTTTGACTGTGCGTGTACCAATTAGCAATTATTATCCATGAGCGCATATGTTGAGTAGTTCTAGCTTCATTATTTCTAAGCCTAAACTTGTCTAGTTCAGAGATACTTAAAATTAATGGAGCAGAGTGTGTTGCTTGTGCTGGATAAAAGCCGGACTTCAAAGGAAATTGTGAGAGGGTTTGGAATCATTTTAGCATAAGTTTTAGGTTTATAACTGGTTTATACATTCTATCAGTTTATTGGTATGTATTTTTTTAAAGCTTAAAGTCAGTTCTCTCTTTCCAAAGAATAACCTTTGTTGGGATAAAATGTTATGCTTTATTTAGATATTCATCAAGTATTATGTCTAAATATTAGCATACAAATGGATATCAGTGTGATTAGACTAAATAAAGCATTTAATGTAGACTGTCATGACTGACAGCAGAGAGTAGAAATTAAGGTTTTAATTAGTTACGAAAATATTAGCGAGAGAAGTATTTTGTCCCTGTGATAAATTGGAGAAATTATAAGATCCATCAGATGTTTTAGTCTATTTGTAACATCAAAGCAATGGTGGTAAGACTTCTGATTTTTGAAGAGGTCTAATTAAAAGGGGGAGGAAAGCATGCTTTTACAAGTGTGTGGTTTCAATGACTTGGTTTGGGACTAGTTACCTATTTGAGCTTTATTCTTCCAACCTCCAGCTTTGATTCCATCTTGCAGTCAGAGAGATTTTTAGTTTTAATTTTAGCCATCAAAATATGTGCTTTTAGACCAGGCTTGGTGGCCCACACTTGCAATCCCAGGCTGAAGTGGGATTCTGAGGCTTATTTTAAAAGATAACCATGACTTTCTCTACCATTCAGCCCCCTTCCCTATTTTATATTACATTTATGTATTATATTATATTTCCATATTGTAATAAGCAACACTTTTGCACTTTTGGCTGTTTACCTTCCCTGCTATTTGCTCTTTTCTTTCTTTCTTTCTTTTTTCTTTCTTTCTTTCTCTTTCTTTCTCTCTCTCTCTCTTTCTTTCTTTCTCTTTTAGAGACAGGGTCTCATTCTATCACCTAGGCTGGAGTGCAGTGTTGCAATCATAACACCCTGCAGCCATGAATTCCTGTATTCAAGCAATTCTCCCACCTCAACCTCCTGAGTAGTTAGGGCTACAGTCATGCACCACCACACTCAGCTAAATTATTTTTATTTTTATTTTTTTTATAGAGACTAGGTCTCACTATGTTGCCCAGACTCGTCTTGAACTCCTGGCTTCAAGCAGTCCTCCTGCTTTGGCCTCTCAAAGTGCTGGAATTACAGGCATAAGCCACTGTGCCTGGCCTATTTTTTCTTTTATTCTTAAATATGCAATTACTACTTTTTTTCGTTTATTGACTTTAGGAGAAAGATGATCACTCTCTCACTCTCCACACAATTTGTTTTCATCTATACCCTCATCAAAGTTACTTAACAGTATTTTGTTAAATTAGTAGTCAAGGTTTATAACATTATGATTTAAACAAATGTTTTCCACTTAAGTCAACAGTCAAATATGATCATGGTTCCTTTTTGTATAGCCCTTCGTTTCTCTTGGAGTTGATCATTCTTGTCTTTATTATTATTATTACTATTATTTTGAGACAGGGTCTCACTCTGTCACCCAGGCTGGAGTGCAGTGGTACAATCTTGGCTCACTGCAACCTCTGCCTCCCAGGTTCAAGTGATTCTCATGTCTCAGCCTCCTGAGTAGCTGGGATTAATAAGCCCAGCTAATTTTTGTATTTTCAGTACAGACGGTGTTTCACCATGTTGGCCAGGCTGGTCTTGAACTCCTGGCCTCACCTGCCTGGAAAAACATAGCGAGACCTTGTCTCTTCAGAAAAAGTGCTGGGATTATAGGAGTGAGCTACCCTGCTCAGCCATAACTCTTGTCTTTAGTTTTGTCTAATACCAATTGCTATTTTTTGTTAAACTCTCCAGTCTTTGTTGAACATGTATCTCCTGACTGCTCAAACATAATATTACCACCCCCCTGTCCCCAGACTTTTCTCCTGGAGCCCCTATACAACAATCTGGAGAAGATTTTCTTTGTTTTTATATTTAAGATTACTCTGCGCTCTGCATTGTCTCTGTTTTCCCTGAATCTCACCTTTTACTGACTATTTTCATGCCTTTGCTAATTTTTGGCAACAGACTTGCATTTGAATATGAGGAGAGAGGAAGCTGATTTGTATTTGTGTGTATAAGAACGGCTCGGTCTTTTTGGTTTGTTTTTGAACAGAGTTTTGCTCTGTCGTCCCAGGCTGGGGTGCAGTGGCACGGTGTAGGCTCACGGCAAACCCTGCCTTCTGAGTTCAAGCAATTCTATGCCTCAGTCTCCCAAGTAGCTGGGATTACAGGCATGGGCCACCATGCCTGCTAAGTTTTGTGTTTTCAGTAGAGGCAGAGTTTTGCCATGTTGGCCAGGCTGGTCTCAAACTTATAGCTTGAAGTGATCCACCCGCCTCAGTCTCCCAAAGTGCTGGGATTACAAGCATGAGCCACCACACTCGCCCAGGACTGCTTGGCTATTGCTGGGTCTCACTATGGAGTGACCAAATTGCAAGCCAGATTTTTCTGCTTAATCTGTTATGTGTGGAAGAGGGTGGGCTCCTCAAACATGTCAGCGTTTGGTTCATTTTCCCTGGAGATATTTGGGTTTTTAGAATTTGACCCTCAAGTTCCCTACCTGAGGGTTGACAGTCTGACTTTAGGCTTTCTGGAAGCAGAGAGAAGGCAGGAGACTTTGCCAGTTAACTCTCTGGGGACTAGACCTTCTTTATTTATAGGTAGTTGGGGAATTAATATATGAGTTAATTAGATATTGGAAAGCTATTTAAAGTTGTGTGAACCAGAATAATAGAATTGTAGTCAAGACAAATGATGAATGATGCAGGTGAATGAGCACGTAATATGGGGGTGGAAGGGGCTGTTGCAGAGAGGAAGCCCACTTGGTAGCTGCTGACATGAAGTCACTCATCTTATCACTCCCTTTTTTCTCAGTTCTCCACCTAAGTGAAGAAATTCATGGTTTGGTTATTTGGGTGAGAAAGTTTGGACTTGCAGATTTCTCTTTTGCCCGGCTTGGCAGCCAACAGTGAAAGGCACTGCATTTTCTCATGGAAATGAGCCCATTCTCTCTCTAGTTTTTGCAATGTCTAGGGAACCAAATATTTACACTAATTAAGAGCCGTGCAGTTCAATGAAAATGGTGGGTCTTGCCCCCACCCCACACCGCAGTGAAAATATTTCTCTTCTGGTTTCTACATGGAGGCTTAGGAGATGAAAGAATGTAGTATTTGAATAGTCTTCAGAGTTCCACAAGCAGAAAAAGGAGCTGGAGTCTCTATGTGAACATCTCTGTGTTCTTTTTTTAGCTTATGTTTCTAGGAATGGAAATGATGTATAATGCTGAGGAATTTCATTCAGGTTCACTTATCTGTTAACAGAGCATTTCAAAAAGGCTGGACACTTTTTGAGTTTACGTTAATAAGAAACAGATTTTACTGGCACCTGGATTGTGGTAATGACAATTAATAGCTTGTATTTTTCCAGAGCTCTGTAGTTCACATTGCACTAACATGCATTACTTTATTTAATCCTCACAATCGTCACTTAAAGTAGAGAGGGTTTGGGTAGCTTGTCCGTAAGGTCAGAGCAGTGAGCAAGAGAGTCAGGATTCAACCCGAGTTTCTGACACCTGATCTTGTGCTCTTTCTTTCCAATCTGCCAGTCTTCCTAAGCTACTTAACTCAGCAAGAGGTTTCGTACTTTATAGGACTTTGCCCTATCTGAACTAAATGCCTATCAATTAATGGTGTTCTGTTCTAAGTAGCCATCTCTAGAGGTGCTGTTTTTGATCAAAGTTATTTCACTTACATAGTTATGCCACTTGGAAGTTAGAAATGTAAGAAAGATGTCTTTGCTGATTCAGATAATTTTATTTTAAAACTCCTCATTGCAGAGGTAGGGTGAGTGGTGGAAAGAATACTGGAATTTGAATCAAAAGTCTTATGCCAATGCTAGCACTAACTGTATGACTTTAAGCAATGTTCTTAACCTGTCTGAGTCTCCCTTTTCTCCTTTATAAAGTGGAGGTAATAACCACCTCTCTGTATATTGGTAAGGATTACTTGCTATGATAATTGTTAAAATTTGTTTTATTTTTATTTTTTGAGAAAGGGTCTCACTCTGTTGCCCAGGCTGGAGTGCAGTAGCACAATCATAGCTCAACCTCCTGTGCTCAAGTGATCCTCCTGCCTCAGGCCCCCAGGTAGCTGAATCAACAGGTGCACATCAACATACCAGGCTAATATTTGTATTTTTTGTAGAGACAAAGTTTCTCCATATTGCCCAAGGTAGTCTCGGACTCCTGAGCTCAAACAATCCACCCGCCTGGGCCTCCCAAAGTGCTAGGATTACAGGTGTGAGCCACCAAGCCTGGCCCACAATGATAATTTTAGTAATAGTAACAACAGCAATAATAATGGCTAAAAAGTCACTCGACACTTAGTAGATGCCAGGCACTGATCTAAACACATCTCATGTAGTAACACATTTAATCTTTTTTCAAAAAATTTTGACATTTGTTAAATTTTTCATAGCCTTTAAAAGAAAATTTTAAGTAGACTTTATTTTTTAGAGCAGTTTTAGGTTCACAGTGAAATTGACTAGAAGGTACAGATTTCCAACATACTCACTCCTGTCCACTTCACACATGTACACAGCATCCCCAGTTGTCACCATCTCCCCACAGAGAGGTACATTTGTTAGAACTGGTGAACCTACATTAACACATCATTATCGCCCAAAGTCCATATTTTACATTAGGATTCACTCTTGGTACTGTACATTATGGATTGATTGAATTCATAATGATATGTATCCACCATTACAGCATCATACAGAGTAGTGTCACTGCCCTAATAATCCTCTGTGCTTTGCCTATTCATCTCTCCCTTCCCCTTTCCCCCGGCAACCACTGATGTCTTAATTGTCTCCATAGTTTTACCTTTTTCAAAATGTCATGTAATTGAATTATACAGTATATAGCCTTTCTATTTTCAAAACAGCCACAGCATGAAAATGTATAGCCTTTTCAAACTGACTTTTTTTTTTTTTTTTTTTTTGAGATGGAGTCTTGCTCCCAGGCTGGAGTACAGTGGCGTGATCTCGGCTCATTGCAACCTCCACCTCCTGGGTTCAAGTGATTCTCCTACCTCAGCCTCTTGAGTAGCTGGGATTACAGGTGTGTACCACCATACCCAGCTAATTTTTGTATTTTTAGTAGAGAGAGGGTTTCACCATGTTGGCCAGGCTTGTCTTGAGCTTCTGACCTCAGGTGATGCGCCTGTCTTGGCCATTCAAAGTGCTGGGATTACAGGCGTGAGCCACTACGACCAGCCCAAACTGGCTTTTAAAGAATTTGATGTTGGGCAGGTGCAGTGGCTCCTGCCTGTAGTCCTAGCATTTTGGGAGGCCAAGGTGGGCCAATCAGGAGGTCAGGAGATCGAGATCATCCTGGCCAACATGGTGAAACCCTGTTTCTACTAAAATAAATAAATAAACTGGGCATGGTGGTGTGTGCCTATAGTCCCAGCTACTCAGGTGGCTGAGGCAGGGGAATTGCTTGAACCGAGAGGTGGAGGTTGCAATGAGCTGAGATCCGCCACTGCACTCCAGCCTGGCAACAGAGCAAGACTCTGTCTCAAAAAAAAAATTGATGTCAACATTTAGCAGCTACAGACTGGCTTCTTTTCCTTAGTAATATGCATTTAAGTTTGCTCCAGGTCTTTTCATTTCTTGATTGCTTATTTCTTTTCAGTGCTAAATAATATTCTGTTGTCTGGATATATTTGAATTTATCCATTAATTCACCTACTGAAATATTCTTGGTTACTTCCAAGTTTTCTTAATTAATGAATAAAACTGCTATAAACATTCCTTAGCACATTTTTGTGTGGACCTAAGTTCTCAAGTCTTTTGGGTAAATGCCAGGGAGTAAGATTACTGTACTGTATGGTAAGAAGAGTGTGTTTAGGTTTTGTAGGAAACTGCCTGTCTTCCAAAGCAGCTGTACCATTTTGCATTCTCACCAGTTCTTGTTGCTCCACATCCTCAAGAGCATTTAGTGTTGTCATTGTTCTGGATTTGGGCCATTCTAATTGGTGTGTAGTGGTATCTCATTATTTTGTTGTAATTTGCATTTTTTCTGGGGTCATATGATTTGGAGAAACTTTTCATATGCTTATTTGTCATCTATATCTTCTTTAGTGAGGGGTCTGTTAAGGTTTCTGGTCTTTTTTTAATTTTTTTTTCTTTTGGTTGAATTTCAAGGGCTCTTTGTATATTTTGGATATTAGGCCTTTATCAGACATGTTCTTTGCAAATATTTTCTCCCAGTCTGTGGCTTCTGTTTTTATTCTCTTGACAGGGTGTTTCAAAAAGCAGGAATTTTCATTTTAATGAAATCCAGCTTATCAATGTTTTCTTTCATGGATCATTCCTTTTGTGTTGTATCTACAACTAATCATAAAACATGAGATCATCTAGATTTTCTCCAGCATTCCCTTTTGCAAGATTTATAGTTCTGAATTTTACATTAGGTCCATGTATGACCCATTTGAGTTAACTTTTGTGAATAGTATTAAGTCTGGGTCTAGGTTTGTGGTTTTACATGTGGATTTCCAGTTGTCCCAGTATCATTTGTTGAAAAGCCTACCTTTGCTCCATTGAATTGCCTTTGCTTTTTTGTCAAAGATCAGTTGATATTTATGTCAGTCTGTTTCTGGGTCTCTATTATATTCCGGTTACCTATATGTCCATTCTTTCACCAATACCACACTGTCTTGATTACTGTGGCTTCAAGTATGTCTTGAAGTTGGATAGTGTGAGTCCTCCATCTTTGTTTTTGTCCTTCAGCATTGTGTTGGTTATTCTGGGTCTTTTGTCTTTCTATATAAACCTTAGAATCAGTTTCTTGATAGCCATAGGATAACATCCTGGGGGTTTTATTGGGATTTCATTGCATCTGTAGATCAATTTGGGAAAAACCGACATAATGGCCATATTTCATCTTCCTATCTATGAACATTGAATACCTCTCCATTTTCTGTAGAGATATCCTCAAGCTTACAGATTCTTTCCTCAGCTATGTGAAATTTACTAATGAACCCATCAAAGGCATTATTTCTGCTATAGTGTTTTTAATCTCTAGCATTTCTTTTTGGTTCTTTCTTAGAATTTCCATCTCTCTACTTACATTCTCCATCTGTTCTTGCATGCTATCTATTTTATCCAACAGAGCCCTTATGATATTAAACAGAGTTGTTTTGAATGCCTGGATGGATAATTCCAACATTCCTGCTGTATCTGAGTGGTTCTAATGCTTGCTCTGACTCTTCAAACTATGTTTTTCTGCCTTTTACTATGTGTTAAAATTTTTTTCTGATATCTGAACATGGTGAATGAGGTAAAAGGAACTGCTGTAAATGGGCCTTAAGTAGTGTGGTAGTAAGGTGTGAGGAGAGGGGAAGCTCCACAGTCCAACGATTAGTTCTCAGTCTTATAGATAGCCTGTGTCCCTAAACTGTGAACTTCACAAGTGCTTCTCAGTTCACCCCATGCCCCTGTAGGTGGAAAAGACAGCTGGAGCCAGCTGCAGTTTGGTGTTTCCCCTTCCCCCAGGTCACTTAGGGGCTAGTAAAACCCTGGCAGTTTAGGCTCTGGTTAAATAGTTTCTTCTCAGGACAGATCATGTTAAATAAACTTTTAGACTTTGGGAAACAATAAAAAGAAGGAGAATAGAATGCTCTGGTGTATTTCAAAATGGTTCCTTTCTCTCTCATCCTGCTGGAAGTTCAAGGGAATTTTTCTCCATTATTCACTGTGAGGACCTGGTAGAATTCTTAGAGGTAAATCTCATACAAAGTTATGCTGCTACCTCTGCCCATGACTGGATCCCCATGGAATTTTAATCTCTAAAACTTGTCCACTCTGAGACTCTAACAACTTGTCAATTCCAGTTCAGGTTTTTCTGCTTATCCTTTGATTCCCACAGTGATTGTTACTTGTGAGTTTCTCTTCCAGGAAGCTGTGATTTTCTGTATTCACCTGTCAGCCCTCTACTTCTAGGGCATTTGTTTGCTCAATGACCTCTCTTCCCTTGTGGATCTAAAAGTAGTTGTGGATTTTTGAGTTTGTTCAGCTTTTTACTTTTTTGTTAGGATGGGGTGGGAATTTCCAAACTTCTTATATACCTGACTGGAAACAGGAAGTCTCATTTAATCTTCACAAGAAAGCTAATAGATTGACACCATCGTGGTCAAGTAAGGAATTTGAGGCATAGAAGTTTTCTGTGATTTGCCTAAATTCACACAGTTAATGAGTGGAGAAGTCAGGGTATGTATTAAAACACATGACATAAAGCTTCACACATAGTAGGTCCTTAATATGCTAGTTGAATTGGATTCTGCATAAAGTAATGCTTCCCTATCACATGTTAAGTATGCAAAATGTTGAAATTTACCAATAAGGATATTCTTGGATTATTAAATTTAAAGAGTTGACTTTAAAGAATCTACTAATTTCGCAGAAGTTATATTGTTTTTGGTGTGTCACCTTCTGTCATGTGCTTTGGGTCTATGGCTTCGTTCTATATGGGCCATTGTTTTCCCCCCAAATCCATAGCTAACCTGATTAATTCATATTCAATCTGCTGACTCTTGTCATGTAAATCTTCTTGACCTGGACAGCAAATATGATTGCTGGGAAATGCAGCAATATAATTGCGGGCACCTCACTAATGTATGAGTGATTAATTAGTAAAAATAGTGATTTCATTTTTTCCTTGAGTAAATGCCATTTCTAATGTAGTGAATATTGAAATAGCTCTGACTTAAGGGTAGCAAAAGGATGTTTCCATATAATGCAAGAGGCAAAAGAGTAATTTTATTTTGGATATTACTTGTATTTGAATGATCAGTAATGTTAGCCTACTGGATATGGTAAAAATCAGAGGTGGGGCTTTGGAAGCCTGCTAGCCAGATTTGGAAGAAGCTTCTTCTTTTTCTCACTCTTTCTTTGCACAGTTTCCAATTTTGGGGTTACAAAATAAGAGAACCTCCATTTTACTGGGAGGATGAACAGAAAATGCATTTAATCTGGGCTTGAGGGTATCTGCCTTCCCGTCTGTTCAGGGAGTTGTCTAGTCAATGAGCTTTTTAAAAAAATCTCTTTTTATAATTGAAGCTACCTATGCCATTGCTCTTTGATAAACATCAGGTTTTTCTTTCCATGTACGTATTTCATTTTTTGAATTAGAAGTTTTGATAGAACTATCATTTTATCAAATGACACAATGATAGCAAAGCCTATACATTGACTGGCATCTGTTCATCTGGGATGACTAAGTCTAAGAGTAGGTGGCAAGAGGCATTTCCGGGTTTCAGTAATTTACCAGGTAATGGAAATGTCATGGTCATGCACTGGTGCCAGAAAGTGATGTGTGATCTGGTTTGTAAGTAGAAATTGAGCAGTATTTTCTGAAAGGCAGGCCTGCTCTGCTGTTCTTCTCAGATTAGCAGTAGGAAGGCAGAGTCTCTTTCTGCCTGCCTACTGCTTCGTAGTAACTGTGACTTTCTGACTAGCTTTGGTGATGGCCATCATCAACCATTAATTTAGCATTTCAACCTGTCTTTTAAAGTCATTGTTCAGTTTATGGATACATGGAAATACATTCCTTCTGCATTGAGCTGTTTACAGTGGAGAGAGACTATAAACAGTATTTACAACACAGAAAAACCATGTGGTGACTGAAAGAGACACAGCTTGGTGTTTTACAATCTTCTCTTTATTCATTTTCTCAACAAATGTTTATTGAATATCTGTGTGCCTGTAACTAATCTAGGAACTGAGACTTGGCAGGGAACGTCTACATCCATTTTTAAAACAACCTCTTGGAAAGCCACAGTGAACTATAGTGGGAATTTAAACGCTCAAAAAATATTTAAATAGGAATAAAAGGACAGAAGTGTCAGGCTGCCAGCTTATTCCATGGTTCTCTAAGTTAGGAACCAAATTGCTTGACAGAATGTGCTTTTTAGGGCATCTGCACTTGCTAGAGGAAGCAGTCATATTATTCATTTTAATGGGTCTGAGTGTGTATCCATAGATGGGGGAACTCCTTTCTTATGTCAGACCCTTTTCATCCGACCTCTCCTGGGGTTTCCTCAGAAAAGACTGTAATCTTGGGCAGGGACGAGGAACAGAACTTGAATGCTAGATTCATGAGTTGAAACACACCTTTAAAAAGTTGTCACATTTAGAACAATGTTTCTGAATAGAGAAAGAATTGAGAAAGACAGATCAGATTCAGATGAAAACTATGTTTTAGTTGTAGCCACTGGCCACAAAAGCCTTATAATGTTTTAGTGTCATTGGGTATGCAGGTATTAAAGGATTGGGGTTTATTAGTCAGAAATGTGTAGTTTTACTTAATAGCCCAAAGGATTTTGGTCCCAGTATTATAGTTGCTCATGTACTTTCAGTAGGACTCTATGCACCAGAACCTCATCTGCTCAAGGTAAAAGCACTGTACATGATGGAGCTGGAATGAGTCCCACATTTGAGTCCAAATCGTATGCTCTGACCTTTTCTGAATTTTTACTAATTGAGCACAAGCTCTACTTTAGAATATTCATAAAGCTGATTAAGATTATCTTCATTAAGTAAAATCAATCCAGAAATGTTAGGTAAGCTTGCTGAAGACATGCAGTCACGAAGTAAAACTCTGCATTTATTTCCTGGCCTTCATTCAGTACTCTTTGCAAAGTTAAGAAAGTGTCCAAAAGATTGCTGTCACTGTGACACCAATCACAGGTTCACATGTCCTCAAAACCAACTTCAGTTTTGATAATTTGCAAGAATAATTCAAATATTTTACACTCATGGCTCTGGTTTATTACAGGGAAAGGCTATAGTCCAGGGAAGAGACACATGGGACAGAGTCCAGGAAAGTGACAAATGTGAAGCTTCCACTTGTCTCCTCCCTGTGGAATGGACAGCATTCTCTTAGCAGTAACATGTAACAATACGCAGCATTTATGGGCATTGGAGAAGCTAACCTGAGCGTGGGTGTTCACAGTTTTTACTGGGGATTGGTCACATTGACATAGTTGACTACTCATGTGGCTGACTTTGTCTCCAGCTGATACCACATGACCCAAAGTATCTACTCTGAGTCACATCGTTAGACTATCTAACTTGGCACCATACCCCAAGTAAACAAAGACTCTTTTTTTTTTTCAGGCAGACATTCTAAGAGCTTAGAGATCACTTCTCAGGAGGCAAGGGCAGGATAAATTTTTTACTGTATACTCTTAGAAGCAGAATGACAATGAGATGGTGATGATAACAATAATAATAATAATAGTGAATAGATAACAATAACAATAATAATAATAATAGTGAATAGATAACAATAACAATAATAATAATAGTGAATTGATAACAATAACAATAATAATAATAGTGAATAGATAACAATAACAATAATAATAATAATAATAGTGAATAGATAACAATAACAATAACAATAATAATAATAGAGAAGAAACTAGATGGCATTATAGGAAAAGCCACATGGGACTTGTTTTGGGTGTCTTGTTTCTCTTGATAATTAATGCTTGTTATTTTTATGAGACAAAATAGAGGAGACACAACCTTTAAAGGGCAATGGATCTGGTTGGCGTTTCAAATGATTGATTGTGCCTTTACTTATTTATTAAATTCTGAATGTCCAATCCTATATTAAAAACAAGTCCAAATTCTCCTCCTGTACTTAGACTTACCTAGACAAAAGAAAGAATATAGAGACAATATGACACATGACTTTAATTTCTATGTCTATAACAAAGAGCGTTATAATCAAAAACAAGTCCCAAAAAGTCAGGAAATGGGTTTCTTTTATTTAGGCAAAATTTAGGTATTTATAGCAAATAATACTTTCCCTCATTGACAATGAGAATGTTGGTGAAGTTTTTTATACTTTATTTCCTCAGTGATTAGAGTGGGAGATTATAATTTTGCCGAATTTATTCTATTGATTGTTTACTGTGGCTGGATGATATATGTGAATTTTTTTACATTGCCCAAATTGAAAATGTAAAGATTCTGAGACACCAGTTAGTAAGTGAGGAGAGAATTAAATGCTGTCAGATTGAATCTAGGGGAGGGTTCATGAACTGTCTGCTGCATACAAATAGAGGTTGGAATTTGGGTAAAAAATAAATTAGTCCAAGAGCAATGGACTAAATCTCTAAAATAGATTAATGGGACTTACCTCACAGTGGAACAAATTACTATTTAAAGACAGACAGTCAAGAAAATAAATGGACAACATAGTGTCAGTGGTTTTAAGTTAAAGGAGGGGGGAAAAGCAGGTTGTAGTTAAGACCTTCAGGAATTTATGCTGGCAGAAGTCATTATAATGGCAGCAGCCACAAACCCCTACCCATAACAGATCCATAAGCCTCTTTTCAGATAATGAAAAGTAGGATCAGTTCTGGTGTGCCCTGCTAACAAATGCACCTCTTGAAAGATAAAAACACCCCCACACCCCCATAAATGAAGGGGGAAATTAAATGTGTCAGTGGGGAGTGATGATGGGTGACGGGGCTTGCTGTGGAGCTGATTCATGCCTGGGACTTCCAGGAGCAAATCCCAGTGTCACACTGAGCTGGGGAACACCCCAAAGCTGAGCTCATCAGTACTGATTCATCTGCCTGCCTGTCTGGCCTCATCCAGTTTTCAGTGTGATTTTTAAATGTTTACCTGGTTCTTTGGGTGAGGACATTTTGCCATTTGGAACAATTTGCAGGTGTTATCCTCACTTTTTCCAAGAGGCACACACCACCTGCCCATTTTCCTCACTCATCTAAACTTTGAAGATCTGGAAATTCTTCTCTTCCCACCAACCCCTTCACACCTTGCCTGATTTCCACCCATCTGCTAATGTCAGGCTTTTTAGAAGAAGTTTCTGGTAGCTGCTTCAAAGGAAACTTGCCATTGAGTTGACTCAATTTGCGGTAAGTTGGCAGCCAGACTCCAGGCAGGGTGCAGATGGCCCCTGTGAATATGCACCTTGAAGGAAGTAACTGGTCAGGGGCACAAAGAAGAGGCAACACATGGGGAGTTGCATGACCCACATGGATCCCAGCCTTTGGAATCCTCATCTGCTGTTTCTCTCCCGTCCCCCCATCCTCTGCATAAGGAGTGGATGGTTTTTGTTGTTGTTGTTGTTGTTGTTGTTATTGTTTAGGAAAATCAGGGTGAGCATCCAGAGTTCTTCTGGGCACCTTTTATTACAGCTTGCGTAATGTACACAAATCATGACCGGTGGTGAGACTGTCTCCTGAGCGGTAATTTTAAGCGTTTTGTTTTTGTTTTTGTTTTTTGAGACAGAGTCTTGCTCTGTCGCCAGGTGCCAGGCTGGAATATAGTGGTGCAATCTCAGCTCACTGCAACCTCTGCTTCCCGGGTCCAAGCAATTCTCCTGCCTCAGCCTCCCAAGTAGCTGGGACTACAGGCATGCACCACCACATGCCTAACTAGCACCACCAGCTAATTTTTGTATTTTAGTAGAGATGAGGTTTCACCATGTTGGTCATAATGGTCTTGATCTCTTGACCTCGTGATCCACCCATCTCTGTCTCCCAGAGTGCTGGGATTACAGGTGTAAGCGAATGCACCCGGCGCATTTCTTCTTTTTTCAGGAAATACTTCCAATTCAAGGGCTACTACATAATATTCATTTATCTCATTTAGCTTTTTAAATGACTCAAGATACTTAAAAGAATGACATAAGTACAGGTTATGCACAGAACAGGGATTTGCAGTGATACTGTGGTTTCCCTTTTTCCTACTTTCCAATGGGCCCATCTTTCTTAAGCAGCACATTATCATCAAAGAGAGGAACAGATGAATGACTAGGGAAGGTGACCAGATAGCTGGCTATGGTGACAATTACAAAACAGGTGTCCATCTGCCACCACTGGTGCCGGCTGGAGCAGGTGGGGTGCTGGGGATGGAATATGAAAGCCACAAGGCCCAGGATGGACTAGTGCAGCGGGCAGAGCTCAGAGTAGAGTGTGGCCACTGTGATGCCACACCCCTGTGACAGAATCATATGGCAGAAACTCCAGGGGGAGAAAGGACCTTCTGTTTTCATGGCAGCTGCCAGATTCCCTCAAAAACATGTTTTTACTTCTTTCTCTCTTAGAAGTCTCTCAGCAGCATGTTGTATAAAGTCAGTTTTCCAAGCTCCTTGGAAATATGGCTTGTCTTTCCATTGCTTCTTTGCTGTTTCCTCTGTATTAGTGTGTGTGAGTGTAAAGGAATATCCTAGACCCTCTCCTCCCCTAACACTCTGTGTCTTCCCTCACCACCACCACCCCCCCCCCCCACCGCCAAGTCTGGCTAGCTTCCAGTGCTCAAAGGAGCACCTCTAGAGCCTTAATAGTTGCTGGGTCAGTTGACACTTTGTCTAGTTTTTTTCCTCACTCAATTGACATTTCAAGATTTCAGTGTTCCCTCTCTCATTTTCTTCATGTTTATGCCAGAGTTACAGGAACTAATCAGTTCATTTGTATAATCTTTTACTCTGCAAACCTTTGAGCCCTTCTTTCTTCTCAAGCACTCACCATGCTAGAAAGACAAAGATGAGTAAGATTCTTGGAAACATGTGGGGGTGGCAAGTAGGCACATGGATTATTTTGTATGCATTGTAACTGTGTGAGGAATACTTTGCAACTTTTCTTTTTCAGCCTGTGTATTTTGCCCAACATATGATGTCTGATATTTATCCATGTTAATATAGAGGGCTTTCATTCATTCATTTTTATTACTGTACAGTATTTCTATTCATATACTGTAATGTGTTTATCCATTCTTCTGTTGGTACTCAGGCTGTATTCCGTTTTTCATTATTATGAATGATGGTGCAATAAAATAACTGTTACTGACCTGTTGCCTTCCTTGTGTACAAGACTTTCTCCAAGGAATATATGAGTAATGGAGATGCTCTTAAATGTTTGTAACAGCATGCATGCCCACCAGCGGAATATAAGAATTCCCTTTTGACCTCATAATTTCCACACCTGGTATTGCCAAGTGTTAAAAATTTTGCCAATCTGATGCTATTGCCTTGTTTTAACAAAATTTTTCCTGACTGCTAGTAAGGTTGAAACAGTTTTTTTCCCTTACCTGCTTATGGGTGTTCATGTTTCCTTCTCTGGGAATTTCCATTTTGAAATCTTTGCCCACTTTTCCTTCAAGTTGTTGGTGTTTTTCTTGTTGATTTTTAAGAGTTATTTATTATTCTAGATAACAATCTTTTGACGTTGATATAGATTGCGAAGTTATATTCTCAAACTGTGGAGCTTATTTTCACTTGTGTTATCTTTTGTGCACAGAAGATTTACACTTTAGTTGAAGCCAAATTTATTAATGACATCTTTGCATTGTGCTTTAAAAAAATAGGCTTGTTTAAGAAATCTTTCATTACTCTAATGTCTTAAATACAGTCTTCCTTATATTTTGCTTTGAAAGTTTTCACTTTCACTTTTTATACCTAGGTATTCACACCCTCTTAAATTTGTTCTTGTGTATGGTGTGAGGTAGAAATCTAATTTTATGTTTTGTCTTATTGTCCCAGCCCCATTTATTGAGCAGTCACTTCAGTGTATCCTCATTGCTCTGTAATCCACTCGGGCTGTATGTCATTTCCTTATAAGTAGGGATTACTTCTGGCTATTTGTGTACTCCTGCATTTTGTCTCAATTACTAGGGCTTTATAATAAGTTCTTAATAAGGGTCCAATAAGCCTACAATTTCTTATTCAAAGTGTCTTATTCTTAAATATTTGTATTTTGACTAGAATTGCATTAAATTTATAGGTTAATTTGTTGAGAGAAGAGGTCTTGATGATGATTTGTTCAGGATACACAAAAATGAACATTATAACTTCCTGAAGGGCAGGGACAGGTTGGAGGAAGGGATAGGTAACAGTGAGTTAGTCCACTCTTGGTCATCTGAGACTGACCTGCCCATGGGACATCTTGTGGAGATCTTTGGTAGCCACAGAAAATGTGGGTCTAGATCTCAGAGTGAAACCAGAGCTAGAGTTGAGATCTGAGTCATTAGTGTGGTTGATATGAGACAGTGCCCCAAGGCACTGGGAAACAGAGCTTTGGAGGCCAACATTTAATCAGCAGGTGGTGAGTGGGAGTGCAAAAAGAGGGTTGAGGAGGGGCAGTTAGAGACCTAGGTAGAGAATGCACAGCAAATCTTCACTTAGCATTGTCCGTAGGTTCCTGGAAACTGAGATTTTAAATGAAACTACATATAAACAAAACCAATTTGACCATAGGCTAATTGATATAAACAAGAGTTAAGTTCCTACACCGTTTTTCTGGTGTCAAAACATTTCCAAACTTCTAAATAAAGACCCACAAACACATCTACTATTAAACATTGAAATAAATGTAAGCTATATAGACATTTAAGAAAGACTAATAAAATCAAGTTTGATAATTATTCACCTAATTTTGTGGTGAATCTGTGAGTGATAGTGATCATACCAGCAGTGGGTTAAATCCAGGAACAAACGTGGGCAAAGTGAAAACTGTAAAAAGCATCTCCTCCCATCACGTGGTTCCAAAATAATTAGTAACCAGTATGGGAGGCTGGCCAGGCACCTGCATTATTTGTTGTCATGCCTTTGAGTGATCATCATATTTTTTATGATTTTTGTTTTACAACCATTCATATTTATTTATTTTCCAACCCTCTTTTTCCAGTTCCTTGTTGCTAGTGGCTGGAGCTCATGCTGGCAGCTCAGAGCATGCACCAGGCAATAACCAGCCCTTCACAGGAAGCCACCCCATTGCAGGACATGCTCTCACCCACATCCACATTCACTCATGCTGGGGCATTGTAGACATGGCAGTTCACATAACACATACAGCTATGGGATGTGGGAGGGAACAAGAGGACCAGGAAAAAAATCAGGCAGACACAGGGAGAATGTAAGAACTCTCACACAGACAGTGGCTCTGGGGGGAATCTATTTTTTCCCCAACCTTATAACAAAACAATGTTGAACAAACCAATGTTCTTGGAGGCCCTGCTGCACAGAGAAGTAGGCAAGCTCCTTGAAAAACTACCCCTAAAATCTTACTATTACACACCCACTAGAATGACTAATATGAAAAATATTGACAACACCAAGTGTTGGGGAAGATGTGGAAGAACTGGAATTCTCCTAACCTTATGGTGGGAGTGTAAAATGGTACAATCACTTTAGAAAACTGTGGGGGTGGGGGTGTCAGAAAATGTTAAGAATACACATAACACAACTCAGCCATTGCATTACTGAATATGTGCTCAAAAGAAACAAAAAAAAAACATAAAAATACTTGTACACATACATTCATAACAGCTTTATTTGCAATGGCCAGAACCCCAAACATTTATCAGCAAGATGAATGGATAAACAAATAGTGGTCTAGCCATACAATACAGTACTACTCAGCAATACAATGGATCAAACCGTCTGGGCCGGGTGGCTCACACTGTAATCCCAGCACTTTGAGAGGCCAAGGCAGGCAGATCACTTGAGGTCAGGAGTTTGAGACCAGCCTGGCCAACATGGTGAAACCACTAAAAATACAAAAATTAGCCGGCTGTGGTGGCACGAGCCTGTAGTCCCAGTTACTTAGGAGGCTGACACAAGAGAATCACTTGAACCTGAGAGGCAGAAGTTGCAGTGAGTTGAGACTGCGCCACTCCACTCCAACCTGGGCGACAGAGTGAGACTCTGTCTCAAAAAAAAGAATCAAACTACGATGCACACAATAGTATCTAGTATGGGTGAATCTCAGCAATACTGAGTGAAAAAAAGCCAAGTAAAAAAGAATACATAAGAGGAATGATTTCATTTACATAAAATGCAAACTAATTTATAGTGACAGAAAACTGGGTTTGAGATCAGATGAGCTCTAAAGGGAATGACCTCTTCAGTGGTGATGGAAATGTTTTTTCTTTGTTTTGTTTTGCTTTAATAGGCAAGATCTCATTTTGTTGTCCAGGCTGGAGTGCAGGGGCATGATCATAGCCCACTGCAGACTCGAAATTCTTGAGCTCAAATGATCCTCTCACTTCAGTCTCCTGAGTGGCTAGGAATGTATGTGAGCACCACCACACCTGGCCAATGTTTTAAGTTTTTTGTAGAGATGGGATCTCACTTTATTACCTGGGCTGATCTTGAATTCCTGGCCTCAGGTGATCCTCCTTCCTTAGCCTCCCAAAATGCTAGAATTATAGGTGTGAGGCAGCACACTCAGCTGATGGAAACGTGCTGCATCTTGACAGTGATGGTGGTTTCCTGGGTAAAACCCATTGTCACAACTCATCAGTGATACACTTTAAATAGATGCAGTTTATTGTTCATAAATTATTCCTCAATGAAGTTGATAACTTAAAGAGAAAAGGAAAGAAAGTGGTCCTTGGCATTGTCAAGGGACTCACTAGGGGCACTGGACGTGTCAATAAAGAGAGCCTTGATTCTGGGAGCTGCCTGGGCAGAACTCCATTGGGCACAAAAGTCAGCATTCCACTCCCTCTCTTCTTTCTTTCCTCCTTTCCCGTCTTCTTTCCTCTTTTTCCCCTGCTTTGCCTCCTTTTTTAATTCTTCTTTTCTAATTTATAAGGTAGCTAGAATAGGAGGGAGTTACTGAGGGCTCTTGAGATTTCTATTGTTCCTTGTGAAGACGCTGCAGGTATAACTGGAAGAAAAGTTTCATCATACCCAGAAGAGAATTTCCAATCTAGCTGTAGACAGTCTTTTGCACATCATCTGCCTTCAACGGCAAACCTTTCCCATGGTGAAAATGAGTGGGGCAGGGGGAGGAATAAGCTGCATTTTTTTCATTGTGTTCAGAGTAGCATATTCACGATTTGAATTTGTAGACTGGAAAGTTCAATGTAGTCTGATGATGATGATGATGATGATGACAGTATCAAGCACTTGTACAGCACTTACTACTGTCTAAGCACATTCCCAACATGTAGGCTACAGTAATTTGTAGGGCTGTTGGGCCCCACAGGGTCCTGGGGTGTCCCTTATGCTGTGCTGAGGTGCAGGATCTGAGAAGTAAAGCAACAGGACACTGAAAAACTGGTGAAGAGCAACTGGACTCGGGGCCCCATGCAACCCATGAGCAGAGATCAGCGAGGCCCCAAATGTGCAGAAGCACCTGTATTTATTAGATACAGGAAGGGGGAAGGGTTGTGAGGTCATCATCTATAGGCTTAGTGATAAGGCATACATAATCACATGAGTCACAAGCAAAGGGGCCACCCCATTATGTCACCTGGGCAGAGACGGCCATGCATGCTGTAGAGGGTCGTGTGCAGAAAAGGGGTCCACCCCCATTAGGTCACCAGGGCAAGGAGGTGGACTGTGTGCAACAGGTGTCATGAGCAACACTTCTAATCTGAGGGTTGGAGATGTCAAAGGATTTCTAATAGAAGGATACTGTAAGCCAATGCAATGGGAGCTGACAGACTTGTGCTCTTCTCTTACAATAGTTATGGGAGGAAGATTTGAGCCAACACAGAAGCGAGAAAAGAACGACAGGGTGTACAGGTACGGTGACTGGTCATATGAGGGCTTCTTCTCCCTCGGTCATTTCCAGGATCTCAGGCCTGAAGCCTACTTTCCACAGGAACTGGATGCAAGGTACTACAATTCCTTTATCAGGAGAGGCTCTTGCTCCAAGACTGTCATATAGCGTATGCCCTTTCAGGCAGGGACGCCACCGCCTGGGTCATTGGTTCTTGTCCTGGTCTGGCTGTTTTCCCATGTACTGCTTCTGCTCTGTGACTGCTCTAGGCATTCCTCCTACTATAAACTACTATATGGTTATATGGAAGGATTATACAAATCAGCATTAAATGTGTCAATACAGCTCCAACTACAATATCTATATAGTTATATAGAACTAAGTATGCTAGATATAAGTATTAAGTATGATTATATAAGCTAGATACATGTAAGCAGTAAGTTATACTTCAGGTACTAATTCTATAAACTAATATATGATTATATATAAAGGATTATATAAAGGAAATAGCTGAGTAATAACACTATAAACTAAGATATTCTTCAGGCACTATTTGTGCCTGGTGTCTGGACAGTTCTCCTTCCTCGGTGCCCCTGGGGGGTGTTACCCACAGTAAATCATCTCATCATTTAATCCTTAAAGCATCCTTGAGAGTAGGTCTTATTGTCATTGATCCTATTTATAGGTGAGGAAACTGTGGCATATAGAAAATGACTCATCTCTAAGTGGTGCAGAAGGATTTGATTCCAAGTCATCTGACTCCAGTCATCTCATAGGCATGTGGCTACACTGCTTCTTATTGTCTGTGTATTGGATGACTCATTCCTTACAGGAACAAACCCATTAAGTTTTTTAGTCATCTGTTTCAAAGGGTCCTCCTATATTTGTAATACAAACCTTTTTCTTCTGTTTCTCTGCTTCTTGCATCATTGTACAATCCATAGTCCTCAGGACACAGGGCCCCAGCCTCATCACAAGCAGTACATGCAACCATTTGTCCACCTGCAGTTCTGTCCCCACCCAGGGCTGGGCACAAAAGCCACAGAGAATGCTTCTGCTGGAGGTAGACTCTAAGGTGTGGACCTGGGATCTCTTAGGTAGGATTTTGAGATGCATCTGAACAAAAGCTACTGAGGCAGTGTAGAAAATAGACTGCTTGTCTTGAAAGCTGTGTCAAGGCAAATGTTTGTCTTTTAAGAATTATGATAGCTGAAATTGTATTTCAACTCCTAGGAAACTAGAAAGGTCACGTCTTAGAAACCGGTGAAAAGGCAGTCAGTTAATAAAAATTTCCCTGGAAGGAGTGATGGGGGAAGGAGAGGAGAGGGAGGGAGGAAGGAAGGAGAGGGAGCTGGCTCTTCCAGAGCAGTCATTCCAAATTCTGTAGCCTTTTAATGAACACAGAGGTCTTTAGAGGACTCTCGGAGCTTTGGCTGCCTTCAGCAGTCTTTGGCTGTCAGAGGCAGCGTGGGAGGAGTCTGAACTGGCCTGGCAGGGGCTGTCTTTTGCTGGCAGGGGCTGTCGTTTGCCCACACAGCACCCATGTACCCCCAGCTGCAGCTCATGCCTTACGTTGGCAGGGCCTGTGTTTCTGTGTCTTCTTTCCCAGCTGGCCTGGGAGCTCCTGGAAGGCAGGGCCTCTGCCACCTTCTGCTCTGCATCTTAGCACTTGGGTAGATTCTGGCATAGACTCTACTTAGATTAGAGCATGAGCTCAGTACATATTTATCAAATTCAGCTGGCATCAAGAGGCCTGGATTCAAATATTTGCTTTGTGACCTTAGGGAAAAGACTTGTAACGATCTAGAATATCAGTATTTTTGAAGTATAAAATCTCTACTACATTAGACTAAATATGGGAACATGTAAAGAAGCCACACAGAGGAGGCCTTCAATCAGGGTTTCCTTCTCTTTTTTGGCAGTTGAGCATAAGCAGTGTCAGATCCCCATACAGAAACCGCATCTTTCAGGGAGTTCCTCATTGATCCTCACCCATCCTTTTAGCCAGGGACTGAAAGTTCAAAAAAGAGTAGATTTCCTTTTTAGAATATTACAAAAGATCATGTCCTTTGTGGTTAGAGAATTGCTTTAAATAACTTATCATTGTCACTTAAATATCCTGCAACAGGGGAACCACTGGTATTCATCCTTTCTTTCAACATGTTCGATGCATGTATAAGTTACATGGGAGGAGGCTATATAAAAGTAGTGACGAAACATTGGCTTAGAGATAGCTGGTTTTTAACAAAATGCACATAGAACTTTGACAAAGACAGACACATTCTGGGTCAGAAAGCAAGTCTCAAATTTTAAAAGATTCAAGCCATACAAAGTGTGTTCTTTGACTACAGTGGAATTACATTAGAAATAAATAACAGAGCTGGAGTGGTCAAGATGGCCACATAGAAACAGCTCTGGAGTGCAGTTCCCAGCGAGAACGATGCAGAGGGTGAGTGATCTCTGCACTTCCAACTGAAGTACCAGGTGCATCTCAATGGGACTGGCTGGACAGTGGGTATAGCCCAAGGAGGGCGAGCCGAGGCAGGTTGGGGCACTGCCTCACTCGGGAAGTGCAACAAGCCAGAGGACCCCCATCCTACCCAACAGAGGCCATTGGGGGCTTTTCCAGCCACTCCAGCACTCCAGTTCAGATACTGCGCTTCTCCGGTGGTCTTTACAGCCCAAAGACCAGGAGAGTCCCAGGGCTGACAAGCACCACAGGTTCCAGCACAGCTGTTTCAGCCAGTGCCATGGGTTTCCAGCACAAAAACTCACACAAATATGACCAGCCATTTTAACCGGCACCTGGAACACCTGGGAGACAGAGCTGCCCATTCACCAGAAAAAGAGGTGGTTGAACACAGGGAGCAGGTGATCTGCTTCGGCAGGTCCCATCCCCACAAAGACCAGCAATCTGAAAAGCACTGGCATGAGAGTTTCACAGCCAGTGCAGCAGTTTGAGCTTAACCAAGGACGGTCAAGCCCCAATGTGGGGAAGGGCATCCACCATTACTGAGGCAGTCCACCATTACCAAGGCAGTCCGCCATTACCTAGGCAGTCTGCCATTACCAAGGCAGTCCACCATTACTGAGGCAATCTGCCATTACCGAGGCAATCTGCCATTTCCAAGGCAATTGCCATTACCAGGCAGTTCTAACTTTACCTGGCATGAGTATTTCATAGCCGGTGCAGCAGTTTGAGCTTGACCCAGGACCGTCAAGCTCAGTGAGGGGAAGGGCATCTGCCATTGCTAAGGCACTTCTAACCATACCTGTGTAAACAAAAGCTTACCTAGCAGCTGGACAGAGCCCATGGCAGCTCAACAGTGCCTCTACAGGCACTGTGACTAAACTCCCTCTTTGCTGGGCAGGGCATCTCTGAGAAAAGGCAGCAACATGTCAGGGGCTTATAAATAAAACCACACCTTCCTGGGACAGAGCACCTGGGAAAAGGGGCGGTTGTGAGTTCTGCTACAACAGACTGCCAAGAAACCCTAAAGGGAGCAATGGAGCTCCCAGCACAGTACTTGAGCTCTGATAAGGGACAGATTGCCTCCTTAAGGAGTTCCCTGACCCCCACATATCCAAAAAGACACCTCATACAGGAGAGCTCTGGCTGACATCTGACGGGTACCCTTCTGGGACGAAGCTACCAGAGGAAAGTTCAGACAGCAATCCTTGCTGTTCTGCAGCCCTGATGGGTGATTCCCATGCAAGCAGGGTTGGGGGTGGACCTCCAGCAGTCCTGTAGCAGAGGGTGCTGAAAAGGAAAACTAAAAAACAGAAAGAAATCGCATCAACATCAACAGAAAGAACGTCCACTCGGAGACCCCTTCTGAAAGTCACCAACTTCAAAGACCATAAGTAGATAAATCCACAAAGATGGGAAGAAACCAGCACAAAAAGGATGAAATCATCAAAAACCAGAACACCTCCCTCCTCCAAGGGATCACAACTCCTCACCAGCAAAGGCACAAAACTGGATGGATAATGAGTTTGACAAATTGACAGAAGCAGGCTTCAGAAAGTGGGTAATAACAAACTTCTCTGAGCTAAAGGAACACGTTCTAACCCAATGCAAACTCAGAACCTTGAAAAAATGTTAGACAAAATGCTAACTAGAATAACCAGTTTAGAGAAGAACAAAAAGGACTTGATGGAGTTGAAAAACACAGGGCAAAAACTTTGTGAAGCATACACAAGTTTCAATCACCAAATTGATCAAGCAGAAGAAAGGATATCAGAGATTGAAGACCCACTCAATGAAATAAAATGAGAAGGCAAGATTTGAGGAAAAAAAGTGAAAAGAAATGAACAAAGCCTTGAAGAAATACGGGATTATGTGAAAAGACCTAATCTACGTTTGATCAGTGTACCTCAATGTGACAGGGAGAATGAATCCAAGCTGGAAAACACTCTTCAGGATATTATCTAGGAGAACTTCCCCAACCTAGCAAGGCAGGCCAACATTCAAATACAGAGAACACCACAAAGATATTCCTCAAGAAGAGCAATCCCAAGGCACATAATCGTGAAATTCACCAGCGTTGAAATGAAGGAAAAAATGCTAAGGGCAGCCAGAGAGAATGGTCAGGTTACCCACAAAGGGAAGCCCCTCAGACTCACAATGGATCACTCAGCAGAAACCCTACAAGCCAGAAGAGAGTGAGGGCCAATATTCAACATCCTTAAAGAAAAAAACTTTGAACCCAGAATTTCATATCCAGCCAAACTTAGCTTCATATATGAAGTAGAAATAAAATCCTTTACAGACAAGCAATTGCTAAGAGATTTTGTCACCACCAGGCCTGCCTTGCAAGAGCTCCTGAAGGAAACACTAAACATGGAAAGGAACAAGGAGTACCAGCCACTGAAAAACATACCAAATGGTAAAGAGCATCAACACAATGAAGCAACTGCATCAATTAATGGGCAAAACAATGAGCTAATATCAAAATGGCAGGATCAAATTCACATGTAACAATATTAATCTTAAATGTAAATGGACTAAATGCCCCAATCAAAAGACACAGACTGGCAAATTGGATAAGAAGTCAGGACCCATCAGTGTGCTGTATTCAGGAGACCTATCTCACGTGCAAAGACACACATAGACTCAAAATAAAGGGATGGAGGAAGATTTACCAAGCAAATGGAGAGCAAAAAAAAATCAGGGGTTGCAATCCTAGTCTCTGATAAAATGGACTTTAAACGAACAAAGATCAAAAGAGACAAAGAAGGGCATTACATAATGGTAAAAGGATCAATGCAACAAGAAGAGCTAACTATCCTAAATATATACACATCCAATACAGGAGCACCCAGGTACATACAGCAAGTTCTTAATGACCTACAAAGAGACTTAGACTTCCACACAATAATAGTGGGAGACTTTAACTCCACTGTCAATACTAGACAGATCAATGAGACAGAAAATTAACAAGGATACCCAGGACTTGAAATCAGATCTGGACCAAGCAGACCTAATAGACATCTACAGAACTCTCCACCCCAAATCCACAGAATATACATTCTTCTCAGCACCACATCACATCTACTCTAAAATTGACCACATAATTGGAAGTAAATCACTCCTTAGCAAATGCAAAAGAACAGAAACCATAACAACCAGTCTCTCAGACCACAGGGCACTCAAATTAGAATTCAGAACTAAGAAACTCACTCAAAACCACACAACTATCTGGAAACTGAACAACCTGCTCCTGAATGATTGATTACTCAATAAACAAAGAAATGAAGACAGAAATAAGATGTTCTTCAAAACCAGTGAGAACAAAGACATAACGTACCAGATTTTCTGGGACACATTTAAAGCAATGTCCACAGGGAAATTTATGGCACTAAATGCCCATATGAAAAGCAAGGAAAGATCTAAAATCAACACCCTATTGTCAGAATTAAAAGAGCTGCAGGAGTAATATCAAATTCAAAAGCTAGCAGAAGACAAGAAATAACTAAGATCAGAGCAGAACTGGAGAAAAAGAGACACAAAAAGCCCTTCAAAAAAAATCAATAAATCCAGGAGCTGGTTTTTAGGCTGCTTCAACATATGCAAATCTATACGTGTAATCCATCACATAAACACAACCAAAAACAAAAACCACGATTATCTCCATAGATGCAGAGAAGGCCTTCCACACAATTCAACAGCCCTTTATGTTAAAAATTCTTTTTTTTTTTTTTTTTAATTTTTTATTGGATTATAGGTTTTGGGGTACATGAGCAGAGCATGCAAGACAGTTGCGTAGGTACACACATGGCAGTGTGCTTTGCTTTTCTTCTCCCCTTCACCCACATTTGGCATTTCTCCCCAGGCTATCCCTCCCCACCTCCCCCTCCCACTGGCCCTCCCCTTTTCCCCCCAATAGACCCCAGTGTTTAGTACTCCCCTCCCTGTGTCCATGTGTTCTCATTTTTCATCACCCACCTATGAGTGAGAATATGTGGTGTTTCATTTTCTGTTCTTGTGTCAGTTTGCTGAGGATGATGTTTTCCAGATTCATCCATGTCCCTACAAACGACACGAACTCATCATTTCTGATTGCTGCATAATATTCCATGGTGTATATGTGCCACATTTTTCCAATCCAGTCTATCATCAATGGGCATTTGGGTTGGTTCCAGGTCTTTGCTATTGTAAACAGTGCTGCAATGAACATTCGTGTACATGTGTCCTTATAGTAGAACGATTTATAGTCTTTTGGATATATACCCAGTAATGGGATTGCTGGGTCAAATGGAATTTCTATTTCTAAGGCCTTGAGGAATCGCCACACTGTCTTCCACAATGGTTGAACTAATTTACACTCCCACCAACAGTGTAAAAGTGTTCCTTTTTCTCCACATCCTCTCCAGCATCTGTTGTCTCCAGATTTTTTAATGATCGCCATTCTAACTGGCGTGAGATGGTATCTCAATGTGGTTTTGATTTGCATCTCTCTGATGACCAGTGACGATGAGCATTTTTTCATATGATTGTTGGCCTCATATATGTCTTCTTTCGTAAAGTATCTGTTCATATCCTTTGCCCACTTTTGAATGGGCTTGTTTGTCTTTTTCCTGTAAATCTGCTTGAGTTGTTTGTAAATTCTGGATATCAGCCCTTTGTCAGATGGGTAGACTGCGAAAATTTTTTCCCATTCTGTTGGTTGCCGATCCACTCTAGTGACTGTTTCTTTTGCCGTGCAGAAGCTGTGGAGTTTCATTAGGTCCCATTTGTCTATTTTTGCTTTTGTTGCCAATGCTCTTGGTGTTTTGTTCATGAAGTCCTTGCCTACTCCTATGTCCTGGATAGTTTTGCCTAGATTTCCTTCTAGGGTTTTTATGGTGCCAGGTCTTATGTTTAAGTCTTTAATCCATCTGGAGTTAATTTTAGTGTAAGGTGTCAGGAAGGGGTCCATTTTCTGCTTTCTGCACATGGCTAGCCAGTTTTCCCAGCACCATTTGTTAAACATGGAATCCTTGCCCCATTGCTTGTTCTTGTCAGGTTTATCAAAGATTGTATAGTTGTATGTATGTTGTGTTGCCTCCGGTGCCTCTGTTTTGTTCCATTGGTCTATATCTCTGTTTTGGTACCAGTACCATGCTGTTTTGATTACTGTAGCCTTGTAGTATAGTTTGAAATCCGGTAGTGTGATGCCCCCCGCTGTGTTCTTTTTGCTTAGAATTGACTTGGCTATGCGGGCTCTCTTTTGGTTCCATATGAAGTTCATGGTGGTTTTTTCCAGTTCTGTGAAGAAAGTCAATGGTAGCTTGATGGGGATAGCGTTGATTCTGTAAATTACTTTGGGCAGTATAGCCATTTTCACGATATTAATTCTTCCTAACCATGAACATGGAATGTTTCTCCATCTGTTTGTGTCCTCTCTGATTTCGTTGAGCAGTGGTTTGTAGTTCTCCTTGAAGAGGTCCCTTACGTTCCTTGTGAGTTGTATTCCAAGGTATTTTATTCTTTTTGTAGCAATTGCGAATGGCAGTTCGCTCTTGATTTGGCTCTCTTTAAGTCTGTTATTGGTGTAGACGAATGCTTGTGATTTTTGCACATTGATTTTATATCCTGAGACTTTGCTGAAGTTGCTTATCAGTTTCAGGAGTTTTTGGGCTGAGGCAATGGGGTCTTCTAGGTATTCTATCATGTCGTCTGCAAATAGAGACAATTTGGCTTCCACCTTTCCTATTTGAATACCCTTTATTTCTTTTTCTTGCCTGATTGCTCTGGCTAGAACTTCCAGTACTATATTGAATAGGAGTGGTGAGAGAGGGCATCCTTGTCTAGTACCAGATTTCAAAGGGAATGCTTCCAGTTTTTGCCCATTCAGTATGATATTGGCTGTTGGTTTGTCATAAATAGCTTTTATTACTTTGAGATATGTTCCATCGATACCGAGTTTATTGAGGGTTTTTAGCATAAAGGGCTGTTGAATTTTGTCAAATGCCTTCTCTGCGTCAATTGAGATAATCATGTGGTTTTTGTTTTTGGTTCTGTTTATGTGGTGAATTACGTTGATAGACTTGCGTATGTTGAACCAGCCTTGCATCCCTGGGATGAATCCTACTTGATCGTGATGAATAAGTTTTTTGATTTGCTGTTGCAATCGGCTTGCCAATATTTTATTGAAGATTTTTGCATCTATGTTCATCATGGATATTGGCCTGAAGTTTTCTTTTCTCGTTGGGTCTCTGCCGGGTTTTGGTATCAGGATGATGTTGGTCTCATAAAATGATTTGGGAAGGATTCCCTCTTTTTGGATTGTTTGAAATAGTTTTAGAAGGAATGGTACCAGCTCCTCCTTGTGTGTCTGGTAGAATTCGGCTGTGAACCCGTCTGGACCTGGGCTTTTTTTGTGAGGTAGGCTCTTAATTGCTGCCTCAACTTCAGACCTTGTTATTGGTCTATTCATAGTTTCAGCTTCCTCCTGGTTTAGGCTTGGGAGGACACAGGAGTCCAGGAATTTATCCATTTCTTCCAGGTTTACTAGTTTATGTGCATAGAGTTGTTTGTAATGTTCTCTGATGATGGTTTGAATTTCTGTGGAATCTGTGGTGATTTCCCCTTTATCATTTTTTATTGCATCTATTTGGTTGTTCTCTCTTTTCTTTTTAATCAATCTGGCTAGTGGTCTGTCTATTTTGTTGATCTTTTCAAAAAACCAGCTCTTGGATTTATTGATTTTTTGAAGGGTTTTTCGTGTCTCAATCTCCTTCAGCTCAGCTCTGATCTTAGTAATTTCTTGTCTTCTACTGGGTTTTGAATTTTTTTGATCTTGCTCCTCTAGCTCTTTCAATTTTGACGATAGGGTGTCAATTTTGGATCTCTCCATTCTCCTCATATGGGCACTTATTGCTATATACTTTCCTCTAGAGACTGCTTTAAATGTGTCCCAGAGGTTCTGGCACGTTGTGTCTTCGTTCTCATTGGTTTCGAAGAACTTCTTTATTTCTGCCTTCATTTCGTTGTTTACCCAGTCAACATTCAAGAGCCAGTTGTTCAGTTTCCATGAAGCTGTGCGGTTCTGGGTTGGTTTCTGTATTCTGAGTTCTAACTTGATTGCACTATGGTCTGAGAGGCTGTTTGTTATGATTTCAGTTGTTTTGCATTTGTTGAGCAGTGCTTTACTTCCAATTATGTGGTCAATTTTAGAGTAGGTGTGATGTGGTGCTGAGAAGAATGTGTATTCTGTGGATTTGGGGTGGAGAGTTCTGTAAATGTCCACCAGGTTTGCTTGCTCCAGGTCTGAGTTCAAGCCCTGGGTATCCTTGTTGATTTTCTGTCTGGTTGATCTGTCTAGTATTGACAGTGGAGTGTTAAAGTCTCCCACTATTATTGTGTGGGAGTCTAAGTCCTTCTGTAAGTCATTAAGAACTTGCCTTATGTATCTGGGTGCTCCTGTGTTGGGTCCATATATGTTTAGGATCGTTAGCTCTTCTTGTTGTATCGATCCTTTTACCATTATGTAATGGCCTTCTTTGTCTCTTTTGATCTTTGTTGCTTTAAAGTCTATTTTATCAGAGATGAGAATTGCAACTCCTGCTTTTTTTTGCTTTCCATTTGCTTGGTAAATCTTCCTCCATCCCTTTATCTTGAGCCTTTGTGTATCCTTGCATGTGAGATGGGTTTCCTGGATACAGCACACTGATGGGTTTTGGATTTTTATCCAATTTGCCAGTCTGTGTCTTTTGATTGGTGCATTTAGTCCATTTACATTTAGGGTTAATATTGTTATGTGTGAATTTGATACTGCCATTTTGATGCTAAGTGGCTGTTTTGCCTGTTAGTTGTTGTAGATTCTTCATTATGTTGAAGCTCTTTAGCATTCAGTGTGATTTTGGAATGGCTGGTACTGATTGATCCTTTCTATGTGTAGTGCCTCTTTTAGGAGCTCTTGTAAAGCAGGCCTGGTGGTGACAAAATCTCTGAGTACTTGCTTGTTCGCAAAGGATTTTATTCTTCCTTCACTTCTGAAGCTCAGTTTGGCTGGATATGAAATTCTGGGTTGAAAGTTCTTTTCTTTAAGAATGTTGAATATTGGCCCCCACTCTCTTCTGGCTTGTAGTGTTTCTGCCGAGAGATCTGCTGTGAGTCTGATGGGCTTCCCTTTGTGGGTGACCCGACCTTTCTCTCTGGCTGCCCTTAGTATTCTCTCCTTTATTTCAACCCTGTTGAATCTGACGATTATGTGCCTTGGGGTTGCTCTTCTTGCGGAATATCTTTGTGGTGTTCTCTGTATTTCCTGCAATTGAGTGTTGGCTTGTCTTGCTAGGTGGGGAAAATTTTCCTGGATGATGTCCTGAAGAGTATTTTCCAGCTGGGATTCATTCTCTTCGTCCCCTTCTGGTACACCTATCAAACGTAGGTTAGGTCTTTTCACATAGTCCCACATTTCATGGAGACTTTGTTCATTCCTTTTTGCGCTTTTTTCTCTGATCTTGGTTTCTCGTTTTATTTCATTGAGTTGGTCTTCGACTTCAGATATTCTTTCTTCTGCTTGGTCAATTCGGCTATTGAAACTTGCGTTTGCTTCGCGAAGTTCTCGTATTGTGTTTTTCAGCTCCTTTAATTCATTCATATTCCTCTCTAAGGTATCCATTCTTGTTATCATTTCCTCGAATCTTTTTTCAAATCTTTTTTCAAGGTTCTTAGTTTCTTTGCATTGATTTAATACATGATCTTTTAGCTCACAAAAGTTTCTCATTATCCATCTTCTGAAGTCTAATTCCGTCATTTCGTCACAGTCATTCTCCGTCCAGCTTTGTTCCCTTGCTGGTGAGGAGTTTTGGTCCTTTCTAGGAGGCGATGTGTTCTGGTTTCGGGTGTTTTCCTCCTTTTTGCGCTGGTTTCTTCCCATCTTTGTGGATTTGTCCGCTGGTCGTCTGCGTAGTTGCTGACTTTTCGTTTGGGTCTCTGAGTGGACACCCAGAATGTTGATGATGAAGTATTTCTGTTGCTTGGTTTTCCTTCTACCAGTCTAGCCCCTTCGCTGTACGACTGTTGAGGTCCGCTCCAGACCCTGCTTCTCTGGGGTGCACCTCTAGTAGCCGTGGCACAGCGAGGGATGCTACCAGTTTCTTTTTCTGCTCTCTTTGTCCCAGGATGATGCCTGCCTAATGACAGTCTTTTGGATATAGAGGGGTCAGGGAGCTGCTTGAGGAGACAGTTTGTACTTTATAGGGGTTTAATTGCTGAGCTGTGCACTCTGTTGTTCATTCAGGGCTGTTAGGCTGCTATGTTTGATTCTGCTGCAACACAGCTCATTAAACAACCCTTTTTTTTTTCTCAAATGCTCTGTGTTGAGGGGTTTGGGCTTTATTTTTGGATGTCCGATCAGGTGTCCTGCCCAGCTCAAAGGCAGACTAGCCACTGTTTGGCTGCCGAGGCTCCGCCCTGCTGTTGTGTGATTCGCGCTGTTCCTGCCGGCTCTGCTGTGGTCTCCGCCACGCCCTGCGGCGGAGTCTCTTCGTTGTAGCGTGTTGCCTCAGCGACGGCAGGCTGCGTCAGCAGTGGGCGTGTATCTCAGTAGGGACGGGTTGCCTCGGCAACGGCTGGCTGCGTCAGCAGTGGGCGTGTATCTCAGTTGGGGCGGGTTGCCTCGGCAACTGCTGGCTGCCTCAGCAGTGGGCGTGTATATCAGTTGGGGCAGGTTGCCTCCGTAGTGGTGGACGCCCCTCCCCCACAGAGCGTCTCGGACCGTCTGCCCGGGATAGTTTGAAATCGCGGTTTTGTTCGTCCCACTGGGTATCCCAAGCGATCTGTTCCTGCAATCCCCTGGGCTGGGCTACTGTGCAAGTCTCGTTCAGTCTCAAGTCCAGCCCTCTCAAGTCTCAGGTTGCCGGTTCAACAAGGCACCCGGACAAGCGCGCCCTGTGGGGATTGCTGGGTAGGGCCGGCCGCCGCCGCCCCGGCTGCCGGCTTCGCCAGGCAGACCTACTGCCTGGCGTCCCGTGTCTTTTTATACTTGGGAGTTTCCCCGTTCTGTGGGCAACAAAGATCAGTCTGGAAATGCAGCACTGACTCACCGTTTGCGAATTCAACGCGGGCTCCAATCCTGGGTTGTTCTCACAGCGCCATCTTGAGTCCCCCTCCTAAAAATTCTTAATAAACTAGGTATTGATAGAATGTATCTCAAAATAATAAAAACTATTTATGACAAACCCACAGCCAATATTGTACTGAATGGGCAAAAAACTGGAAGCATTCCCTTTGAAAACTGGCACTATACAAGGGTGCCCTCTCTCACCATTCCTAATCAACACATTATTGGAAGTTCAAGCCAGAGCAATCAGGCAAGAAAAAGAAATAAAGGGTAATCAATTAGGAAAAGAGGAAGTCAAAAGATGACATGGTTGTGTATTTAGAAGACCCCATCATCTCAGCCCAAAATTTCCTTAAGATGATAAGCAACTTTGGCAATGAATCAGGATACAAAATCAATGTGCAAAAATCACAAGCATTCCTATACACCAATAACAGACAAACAGCCAATTCATGAGTGAACTCCCATTCACAATTGCTACAAAAAGAATAAAATACCTAGGAATACAACTAACAAAGGATGTAAAGGACCTCTTCAAGGAGAACTACAAACCACTGCTCAAGGAAATAAGAGAGGACACGAACAGATGGAGAAACACTCTATGCTCATGATTAGGAAGAACCAATATTGTGAAAATGGCCATACTGCCAAAGTAATTTATAGATTCAACACTATCCCCATCAAACTACCATTGACCTTCTTCACAGAACTGGAAAAAACCACCTTAAACTTTATATGGAACCAAAAAAGAGCCCACATAGCCAAGAAAATACTAAGCAAAAAGAACAAAGCTGGAGGCATCACGTTATCTGACTTCAAACTATACTACAAAGCTACAATAATCAAAACAGCATGGTGCTGGTACCAAAACAGAAATATAGACCAATGGAACAGAACAGAGGCATCGGAAGTAACACCACACATCTACAACCATCTGATCTTTGACAAACCTGACCAAAACAAGCAATGGGGAAAGGATTCCCTGTTTAATAAATAGTGTTGGGTAAACTGGCTAGCCATTTGTGGAAAGCTAAAACTGGACCCCTCCCTTACACCTTATACAAAAATTAACTCCAGATGAATTAAAGATTTAAACGTAAGACCTAACACCATAAAAACCCTAGAAGAAAACCTAGGCAAAACCATTCAGGACATAGGCACAGGCAAGGACTTCATGACTAAAACAACAAAAGCAATGGCAACAAAAGCCAAAATAGACAAATGGGATCTAATTAAGCTTAAGAGCTTCTGCAAGCAAAAGAAACAATCATTAGAGTGAACCAGCAACCAAAAAAATTTTTTGCAAGCTATGCATCTGACAAAGGGCTAATATCCAGAATCTACAAAGAACTAAAACAAATATGCAAGAAAAAAACTACCCCATCAAAAAATGGATGAAATATATGAACAGACACTTTTCAAAAGAAGACATTTGTATGGCAACAAACATTTTAAAAATGCTCATCATCACTGGTGATTAGAGAAATGCAAATCAAAACCACATTGAGATACCATCTCAAACCAGTTAGAATGGCGATCATTAAAAAATCTGGAGACAACAGATGCTAAAGAGGATGTAGAGAAATGGGAATCCTTTTACAGTGTTAGTGGGAGTACAAATGAGTTCGATCATTGTGAAAGACAGTGTGGTGACTTCTCAAGGATCTAGAAATAGAAATACCATTTGACCCAGCAATCCCATTACTGGATATATACCCAAAGGATTATAAATCAATCTACTATAAAGACACATGCACATGTATGTTCATTGTGGCACTGTTTACAATAGCAAAGACTTGGAACCAACCCAAATGTCCATCAAAGACTGGATAAAGAAAATGTGGCATATATACACCATGGAATACTATGCAGCCATAAACAAGGATGAGTTCATGTCCTTTGCAGGGACATGGATGAATCTGGAAACCATCATTCTCAGCAAACTGACACAAGAACAGAAAACCAAACATCATATGTTCTCACTCATAAGTGGGTGCTGAGCAATAAGAACACATGGACACAGGGAGGGGAACATCACACACTAGGGTCTATTGGGGGCTGGGGGCTAGGGGAGAGATAGCAGGGATGGGGAGATTGGGGAGGGATAACATTAGGAGAAATACCTAATATAGGTCACAGGGGGATGGAGGCAGCAAACCACCATGGCATGTGTATACCTATGTAACAGTCCTGCAAGATCTGCACATGTACCCCAGAACTTAAAGTAAAATAAAATTTTAAAAAAGAAACAAGTAACAGAAAGATGAAAAATTTCCCAATACCTGGATACTAAATGACCAGGTATTTCCAAACAACCTACACTCCAAAGAAGAAATTAAAAGGGAAATTAGAAGCTGTTTTAAATTGAATGAAAATAAAAGCCCATCATATTCGAATTTGTGAGCTGCCACTAAAGCAATGCTTAGTGCTGCTGGGGTGGGGGAAATATGTAGCAGTAAATGTCTACATCAGGAAAAATCTCGAAGCAATGGCCTGAGCTTCCACCTTAGGAACCAGGAAAAGAAGAGTAAATTAAGCCCTAAGCAAGGTGGAGAAAGGAAATAATAAAGATAAAGCAGACATCAGTGAAACAGAAAATAGAAAAACAGGCTGGGTACAGTGTAATTACATGTCCATAATCCCAGCACTTTGGGAGGCCAAAGTGGGCAGATCACTTGGGGTCAGGAGTTTGAGACCAGCCTGGCCAACATGATGAAACCCTGTCTCTACCAAAAATACAAAAAAATTAGCTGGGCATGGTGGTGCATGCCTATAATCCCAGCTGCTCTGGAGGCTGAGGCAGGGTAATCTACTGAAACCAGGAGGTGAAGGTTGCAGTGAGCCAAGATCATGCCACTGCACTCTACTAGCCTGGGTGACAGAATGAGACTCCCTCTCAAAAATAAAGAAAGAAAAAGAAAAGAAAAACAATAAAGAAAATCAGTAAAACAAAAGCCAATTCTTTGAAAAGGTCAATACTATTGATAAAGTTCTAGCCATGATAAATGGAAATAAGGAGAGAAGACATATTACTAATATCAGGAATGAGAAAGGTGACATCACTAGATTCTATAGATAATATGAACAAGCTTGTGCCAGTAAATCCAACAACTTAATTGAAATAGGGATGATATTGTTACCAGGGGAGAGTGTCCAGGTTCTTGGCAATTTGAACAAAAAAGTGAACAAAACACACAAAGCAATGAAGGCACAGATTTATTAGTCTTCACTTTTTATTATGACATGCAGTCGCCCAAGCCCTCCAGTCATAGGTATGTTTATTGGGACACAGTCTCATTCTGTTGCCTAGGCTGGAATGCAGTGGCATTATCTCTACTCACTGCAACCTCCACCTCTGGGGTTCAAGCAGTTCTCCTGCCTCAGCCTCCCGAGTAGCAGGGATCACAGGCATGCACCACCAGGCCAGGCTAATTTTTGTGTTTATTTTTTATTTTTAGTAGAGATGGGGTTTTGACATGTTGGCCAGGCTGGTCTCTAACTCCTGGCTTCAAGTGATTCACCAACCTCAGCCTTCCAAAGTGCTGGGGTTACAGTTATGAGTCACCATGCCCAGCCTCTCACAGTAATCTAAACTTTAAAAAATGTCTCTATGGCTTATTATTTCCTTATTTGTTTTCCTTTTAAAATATTTCCTCTTAGGCCAGGTGAGGTGGCTTATGCCTGTAATCCCAACACTTTGGGAGGCTTAGGTGGGTGGATTCAAGGTCGGGAGTTTGAGACCAGCCTGGCCAATTTTGGTTTGAAACCCTGTCTCTACTAAAAATACAAATCTTAGCCGGGTGCAGTGGCATGCGCCTATAATCCCAGCTACTTGGGAGGCGAAGGCAGGAGAATCGCTTGAACCAGGAGGCGAGGTTGCAGTGAGCTGAGATCGCGTCACTGCACTCCAGCCAGAGTGAGACTCCGTAGCAAAAAAAAAAAAAAAAAAATTCCTCTAACTGTGTGTATAGGAAAGGTTCCTTTGGCAATGTCAGTTTCTTCCAGGCAAGCAATAAGAACAGAGACTTTTCTTTCTTTGCTACTGGAATATTTTGGTCTGTGTTTGGGCAAACAGGAAGGATGTGTGTGGAGCAGCAGTGATGGGCCTCAGCGATGCTGCCTACTTCCAACTGAAAGTGCTGCCTACTTCCACTTCAGAAGGAAAGCTCCGGGGGCCTTCCCGGTGTCTGCCTCAAGGCCAAGCAGTTGCAGGGTGACCTTTTGATATCTGCTCCCCTGACAAGGGTTCTGAGCCTCACCTAAAGTAGAGGTGGGGAGAGAGGCAAGATGTGACACAGATTTCCAGACCCTTTTAATGGATCCACAGGTTTTGGAGAATCCATACTTCCAAAGTGGCTGAGCTATGCCCCCATCTTGCTGATATCATTCGTGCTATTATAAATCAAACAGCAGCAGAGCATGATTGAACACACGGAGCATGACCACACGTGGGCACAATCAAGGTCTATTATTCCCTCCGTGACCCTCATGTCCAACTGCTACCATTTTTGTACCTCCTGTATGTGTCCTGATTCTGTCATTCAGAGCATCTACAAAAACAAACCTGTCGAATCAGCATCATTTTTAGCCCTTAAGAATATGCTTTAAAGTTCCCTATTATCAACAAAAATTGAGTCCCTTCCTTTCACTTTTTATAAATGGAAGCCGTTTTCCTTCCCATTTTTGTCTGATGAAAGCCACCACAGGCAGAGCCAAGAGAGCCACATTAAGAAACAGGGGCGGGTGCCATGAGAAGCTCCGCATTAATCTTGCAATTACTTAACACAAACCATGCCTTATACAACCCATGAGACTAAAATAAACTTTCTTCTCTGAACTCTTCTCTTTTAAATCAAATTTCCACGAATCCTCTCAGACCAGCCTTCCTCCTCAAGCCCAGAAAATTCCCCACAGCGCCGGCCCGCTTCTGCCAATCGACTGGGCTTCCAAGCCTAACACACAGAAACCCATGCCAGAAACTCCTCTGGGAGCCCGCGGCTAAAATAACTTGGCACGAGTGTGTTTCACTTCCAACTTGGCGAGGGGGCTGCGGGCCTCGGCCCGCCCCTCAGTCGCTCGCTTACCCTGCGGGGGCAAGGCGCGCGCGGTGGCCGGGGCGGCGCTGTCCCGGGCGCGGCTGTAGCCACGGTGCAGCGCGAACTTGCAGACGCTGCGGCCGTCTGCAGTTGAAGAGGTAGCAGCCGAGCGTGGCGACCCGGGGCGCGGGCCGCCGGGGCAGCTCCACCCCAGACACAGAGCAGCGCGGCTCGGAGCAGCAGGCCGCCACGCACTGTCGCCAGCCCCGCACGGCCTCCGGCGGCCGCAGGAAGCTGGCGCCCGCCGCCAGGGAGTCCTTAGTGCAGATGATGGCGTCCGGCAAGCCGCTGTAGCGGCCGCCGCCGCCCGGGCCCGGGCAGTCCTCCTGGGGGCCGCCGCCGGCGCGCAGCTCCAGCTCCTCCTGCGAAGGATCTCCTCCAGCAGCTGCTCCACGCCCGACAGCTGCGCGTGCAGCTCCGACAGCGGCGCCGCAGGCGGCCAGGTCGCGCGGCCGATCGGCAGCCACAGGCAGAGCAGCAGCAGCAGCCCGCGCAGCGCCCAGTGACGCGGCGGTCGCCGGCGCCCCGAGGCCGCGGTCTCCCTGGCGCCGGAGGCCTTGGCGGCCGGCAGCCTACCGCCGACCGCAGCTAGCCAAGGGGCGAGGCCGAGCGCGGGCCCTGGGCCACTCCTGCACAGCCGCTGCGGGCTCTAGGCCCTGTCGTCACAGGGCGGTTCCCATGGAACCCAGCTGTTCCCCTGAGGCCGCGGGCGCACGGGCACCGGCAGAAAACGCAACGGCGAATGGCACAGCGGGCCCGGCCAAGCACCGCTGTTCGCCCTTGCTGGAGGCTGCCCGGCGCCCTGCGCCTCTCCGCCCCGACCCACGGCGCGCTGGGTGGAAGCAAGTCAGCCTTGACGCGGACCAGCACCTGGCTTGCAAACAGGGGTTGCGGAGTGGAGCCTTGGTGAGCCGCGGCCCTAGCGCGGTGTCCTACCTGGCCGGGAAAACAAGTTCCTGCGAGTGCATCCTCTGTACCGCTCTGCTCCCCGCGACCCACCCACCCCCAGCTAGGGCAGGGTTCCCGTCTGAGCCCAGCAGGCTTTAGCAACCAACCAGACCTGCTCAGGGCGCCTGCCCACCGGGGCCAATAGCTCATGTTCCTAACAGCCAGAGTGGAGAAACCTTGTGATTTCTGAGTGTGAGTGTGAGTAGGAAGGGAAGGGATTACAAAGAAGCCCATGAAAACTTTTGCAGGTGATGGGTGTGTTCATTATCTTGATTGTGGTGATGGTTTCACTGATGAATACATAGATCAAAGCTCATAAAATTGTACATTTTAAGTGAGTATAGTTTGTTATATTCAATTATATGTTAATAAGGCTTTTACAAACCAAGTTTCATTGCATTGTGCATTATGATTTATCTTATTCTCGTTCTCCTTTCAGTTTTTTTCAGAAATAAACTATCTTGGTTTTTAAAGCCTAAATGTCAAAACCTTATCAATGGATAGAAGAATTTTATGTTAGGATGAAAATGTCAGGACTGCGGTCTGGAAAGATGAAGATGTGTTTCTGTTTTATAAGACATTTCATTAAGAGTAAGAGTGGATCAAATTGAGATTTAGACTTTGTAGGTCAGTTTATTGAATGTTGGAATGAGATGACACATATCTTGGCTGGGCTGCTGTAACAGAATACCACAGATTGCAAGGCTTATAAACAGCGGAAATTTATTCTGCACAATTCTAGAGGCTGGGAAGTTCACGATCCCGGTGCTGGCAGACACTGATGTCTGGAGAGGGCCACTTCCTAGTTCATAGACCACAGTCTTCTTACCGAGTCTTCACCTGGTGGGAGGGATTAGGGAGCCTCTGAGATCTTTTTTATAAAAACACTAATTGTGGGGATCGCCCCTGCGAGAGGCTAACAACTTGACCTCTGCCATTAGGTGAGCTTGATTCCTTACACGCTTTCCCTGGCTGGAGGCTGTGGAGCTATGGGCAAGAAAAATTGGGAGAAGCATGACTAAACAGAACACTATTTTCAGCCTTCTTGGTTGATGAGATAATGGCTGGGTGAATGCTAAAGTGATTCAACTGGGTATTGTGTTCCCCTTTCTGGCTTCTAATCTTAACCAGTTCTGTGACTTTGTTTACCAGGCATTGTTTCAGCCTGGTGACCTCCCCTGCGGCCCTTGTCTTTTGCAGATGCATGATTTACTGCTGAGCTTGTGACTTCTAGATAATTGAAGATTGTTATCTGAGTTACTGGTTGTTCTGATAATATTGATAATCAGCATCACCTACTTCCCCCTTGACCTTTTAAATCAGTATCTGTTCCTTTTACTAGTTCCCCAGAATTGTTTTCTGTTTCTTTTGTTATTTAAGAAATGCTTTGATCTGACTTAAACAACATTAAGTAGAAAAGTATATAATGGAACCTACTGCACAAATAAAATTGCTGCTTGGGCATAGCCTAATCAGTCCTCCAGGCCCCTCTCTCTGTCTCCTTTTTTTCCACACATGCCCTCTTCCAGGTTTGGGACCCTCTTGCTGGATGAGATTCCCGGGCTCGAGTTCAGTTCACAACAACTAATCCCATTCATGAGGGCCTCATCTTTATGTCTTAATCATCTGCCAACGTCTCCACCTCCAAATATCATCACATTAGGATTCAACATAGGAATTTTGGGGAATACAAACTTCCAATCTATAGTAACACCCTAGTGATCATCGTTTTTTGTTGCCTTCCCCTCTCCACTACTTCCCATCTTAAATATTTTTACAGGCATCAAATAAGTTAAATCAGTGCATGTGATGTACTTAGGAGGACATCTAACACATGGTAGAAGCTCAATAAATACTAGTTGTTTTTGTTATTACAACAGAAATGAAGGAGCTTTCCTAAGAGTAGAGGTCATGAAACCTCTTGAAGCCTGAATCTCCTTTACAGCATCCTAGCTGAGTGCTTGTTACACTAAGATGCTTCCTTCTCCATACCCCTTTCATGGAGTCTGCTCTGCCCACAGCCCTGGAAGGGGCAGCCCCAGTCCCCAGGTGACCACACTCCCTGTTCACTAGGGATGGAATCAAGAATGAATACCTGGCTCAAGCAGAGCCAATAGATACTCTCTCCAAGTAATATAAAAACAGAATTGAGAAACAAAGTGACTAGACTGACTCAACAAACTGACTCAACAAATTGAGTTAGAGAAGGAAGTGTAGCTGGGAACCCAGGTGAGCTCCAGGGGACATGGAATGGGATAGTAGCGTAGAGAAGCTGTTCAGCAGAGAGGGACAAATAGAACAGTGAAAGGAGGAAGTAGAGAACAGTGCATACATAGCCCTGATGGTGGTGGATGAAGACAGGAATTGCCTGACACTTTTCTGGTCTCAAATCTCTCCCCTGAGCACCTAGTTGGCCTTCTCTGAGGAACTGTTCTGAGTTCTGCACAGTCACTTATTTGTTTAAAACAACAATTACGCAGCACATGCTAGTACTACCCCCAATTCAGAGGTAGGGAATGCAGTACTTTGTTACAGAAATGCCAAGGGAACATCCTGTTGCTTGCAGTAAAGAAAGCCAATCACTGGCTTGAGGATTTTGTGGGAAGAAGGCTTTCTTTGGTGCTGCCAAATAAAAATAAGCTGAAGTAAGTCTCAAATATCTGACCAACTAAAATTGGGGGAGTACATAGTGGGGAAGGGGTGTAGCTACCTTCCCTACTATACACACCCCTAATTATAGTTGGTGAGAGAAGGGTTTTAGGAAGGACAATTGGTTGATGGGAAGCAGATGGTTGAGGAAAACAGAAATTATGAAGAGTAAGGAGAGGAGTCTGGTGTCTCCTTATTTGGATGTGGTGATGTGATTTCACTTCCTCCATACTATCTGAAAGTCAGAAAGTTTCTGAAAAAGAAATTCAGGAAAGACAAATTTAGGTTTTAAGCATTAAGAAAAGCAGGGTCCTGTTGTGTACTGAACGCGAGCCCGGGAATCTCATCCAGCGAGAGGGTCCCAAAACTGGAAGAGAGCGTGTGCTGGAAAAAAAGGAGATAGAAAAGAGCGATAGGAGGTAGAAAGGAGATAGAAAATTGCTGCTATGCTCATGCAGCAATTTTATTTTTGCAATATGTTTCATTATATACTTTTCTGAAGTTAAAGTTGTTTACGCCAGATCAACGTACTTAAGTTACAGTAAGCAAGTTATGCCCACTAAGTTACGCCCAGTAAGTTAAGCCCAGTAAATAGGTTACACCCAGCAAGCAAGTTACAGTTATGCCCTGTAAGCTATGGTAAGTGAGTTACAGTTACACCCTGTAAGATATGCTAAGTAAGTTACAGTTACACCCAGTAAGTTATGGTAAGTAAGTTACCAAGTGTAGATACTTAAGATAATATTTTACAATGAAGGTAACAAGGGTCCAAAATGAACACAATCAAGCAATAAACCATAGGAAGCCGAAAGTGGACACAATGCCTTCCAATTCCTCATATTCATAAAGTAATGTCTGTTAATTATTTTGAATAACATAGTCTTTCTCTCAGTTCCTGCTTTCCCTCAGCTCGACTCCCCCAACCAGGGATCTGTGTCCGGGCTCAAGATCACCTTATGGCGAGGCCCATTTCCTAGGGGCCTCACACGGGAGCGATTCCCACAGGTCTCCCTTAGGGTCCATTTCTATGTTTAATAGAAAAAGTGACAAACATCAGTTCTCTGGGGAAATTGAGCTAGTTTCACCTTCACACACCAGAACTTCTTCCATCTTTGGGCAACTCTTACTATTCAGTAAATATTTTCCTTATATTCAGGTACAATCTGTTTTGTAGCTTCCAAGTATTTGTCCTAGCTCCTTCTCTTGGGGCCTCTCAGAGCAATCTATACCTCCTCCCAAGTGATAGTCCTTTAAATATTTTTAAAATGCCATTGAACCTCAGGCACCTCAGTGCTTAGTATGGCACAGTGTTGAGTGTGGCCTATGACAGCAGTGTCCAACCCCTGCTGGTTATGTGACTTTGGGCAAGTCACCTACCCTCTTGAAGCACCAGATTACCCCTCCGTAATACAGGAATAATTGCCTGACCTTGCTTCCCACAAGTGTGGAGGATAAAGTGAAACACAGCATGTAAAGCATTTGGCACAATGGCGAGTGTACACTAGAGGCTCCTAAATGTTGGCTAGGATCATCCTCTCTCAGCTCATCGACATCACATGATGAGGCTTTCAGATCTTGAGTCTGTCATCTAACCTACTTTCTGTCCCACCTGGCTTTGTTATTGTTGCATTTTTCAGCTTTACAGAGGTATAACTGACAAAAATTATAGGACGGTGAGGTGGCTCACACCTGTAATCCCAGCACTTTGGGAGGCTGAGGTAGGCAAATCATGAGGTCAGGAGTTCAAGATCAGCCTGGCCAACATGAAGAAACCCCATCTCTATTAAAAATACCAAAAAAATTTAGCTGGGTGTAGTGCCAAGTGCTTGTAAACCCAGCTACTCGGGAGGCTGAGGCAGGAGAATCTCTTGAACCCAGCAGGCAGAGGTTGCAGTGAGCTAAGATCTTGCCTCTGCACTCCTTCCCCAGGAGACAGAGTGAGACTCCATTTCAAAAACAAAAATGTATATATTCAACGTATATGACATGATCATTTGACGTACATATACATTGTGAATGATTACCGCAATCACGTTAATGAACATATCCATCACCACACACAGTTACCATTGTGTGTGTTGTGTGTTTAGTGAGGGTACCTAAGGTCTACTCTTTCAGCAAATGTTAAGTAAACAATACAGTATTATTAACTATAGTCACCATGCTGTACATTAGAGCCAACTTATACAACTTGTGACTGAAAGTTTGACCAACATTAAAGTTTGACCCTTTGACCAACATCTCCCCCAGCCCCTGACAACCACCGTTCTACTCTCTGCTTCTTTAAGTTTGACTTTTTAGGTTCCACATGCAAGAAAAATCATGTAGTATTTGTATTTTGACATCTAGTTTACTTAAGTAGCATGTCCTAATGTTCTCCAGATTCACCCATGTTGTCACAAATGGCAGGATTTCCTCCTTTTTATGGTTGAATAATATTCCATTACAAATCTATGTATATTTATATCTATCTACTGTTGCATTGAACTGAGCACAGAAAGTCAACACCAGAACAAAAGTATGCCAAATTGCAGGGTTTATTGCCGGCGACCACAGAGGACTCATGTCTCTCCAACCCATGGCAGAGAAAGAAGAGTGACAAGACCTTTTTATACCCACAAAACCACCTTGGGAGTGGGGGTGAGGAGCGGAGATGGGAATGAAAGCTGTCAATCACCTCCTAGGCTGAGACGAGGGTGAGGGGGCTCCAGATATTCCAAGGGCCAGGGGACTTTTGTCATTCCGATTGCCACTTAAGTGGTTTACAGAGGTCAAGATAAACATTAGTTTATACATTATTTGGACAAGTGTGGGGTCCACATAATTTTAGGTTACTTGGCGCCAGGATGGAATTTATCTGGGGGTGCTTACTTTGGTAAACAAAGGTCAGCAATTCTGGCAGTTACAGATAAGAGAAAATATGCAGCTTGTCCTCTCTTTGCATTTTGCAAGGTAATCTTAGTAGTTTACAGAAGCCATGGTTAGCAGTCATTGTGAGGAGAATGGAAACAGTTTTCCCATTTTAAAATGGCATTGTACTGGTTCTAATTCTAGGCCAGCTATATCACACTACCTATGTATCTATATCACATTTTCTTAATTGGCCTGTCAATGAATGCTTAGGTTGTTTCCATTCTTGGCTACTGTGAACAGTGCTGCAATAAACATGGGGGTACAAATCTCTCTTGGAGATGCTGATTTCATTCCCTTTGGATACAGACCCAGAAGTGGGATTGCTGGGTCATGTTAGTTCTGTTTCTAACAGAACTGTTTTCTGTGCTGTTTTCCATAATGGCTATACCCATTACTGTTTCCACTAACAGTGTGCAAGGGTTCCCTTTTCTCCACACACTTACGAACACTTGTGTTTTTATTTTAATGATCACCACTGTAACAGATTCAAGGTGATATCTCATTGTGATTTTGATTTGCATTTCCTTGATGATTAGTAATGTGGAGCACCTTTTCATGTATTTGTCTCCCACTTGTATGCTTTCTTTGAAAAAATGTGTATTCATGTCCTTTGCCAACTTTTAAAACTCAGATTTTGTTTTTGTTTTTGCTATTGAGTTGTATGAGTTCTTTCTGTGTTAAAAACGAACATTGGATATTAATTCTTTATTAGATATACGGGTTGCAGGTATTTTCCCCCATTCTGCGGGTTGCCTTTTCACTCCATTGATTATTTTTTTTGTTGTGCAGAAGCTTTTTAGTTTGATATAGTCCCAGTTGTTTAGTTTTGCTTTTGTGTGCTTTTGGTGTCATATCAAGAAAATTATTACCAACATCAACGTTAAGAAGCTTTTCCCCTATGTTTTCTTCTAGTAGTTTCAGTTTTAGGTCTTACATTTAAATCTTGATACATTTAATTTTTGTATAGGTTGTAAGATAAAGGTTCAATTTCATTCTTTGGATGTGGTTACCAAGTATTCCCAATACCATTGATTGAAGAGACTATCCTTTCCCTATTGCATATTCTTTATACCCCTGTCAAAGATCAGTTGACCATTTATGTGTGAGCTGATTTCTGGGCTCTCTGTTCTGTTCCATTAGTGGTCTGTATGTCTGGCCAAGGACTGCCCCACAGACCTCTTCCCCTCATCTCCATTTGGCAATTCCCTCTTTGGTGATCTTCTTTGTCCTACAAATTCCAGCCACTTTAGCTGCCCGAAGCTCTGATCTCTGCCTTCTATGCCTCTTGAGACCCCTGTGCTGTGCTTGGACTTCAGCTTATAGCACCATGGGAACTGTCCCCAGGCAGACAGTCGTAGGGCTCACCATGGGAATTTCCCTTCTCTCAAGGATAACAGTCCTACACAGCCTGTTGTCCACTGCCTGATAATAGTTGCCTATTTTCTTTATTCCTGGGATGCAAGGAAGTTTAATATATGCATAGTAATAAATATGATTCACCACAGAAGCAGAATTAAAAACAATAACCAAATGATCATCTCAATAGAAGCAGAAGAAGCTTTCAAAAAAATCCAACATCGCTTCAAGGCAAAAACTCTCAACAAACTAGTCATTGAAGGAACCTGCCTGAAAATAATAACAACTGTCTATGATAAACCCACAGTTAACATCATACTGAATGGGCAAAAGCTGGAAATATTCCCCTTAAGAACAGGAACAAGACAAGGATGCCCACTCTGACCACTTCTATTCAAGGTAGTACTGGCAGTCCTAGCCAGAGCAATCAGGCAAGAGAAACAAAGTCAAGACATCCAAATAGGAAAAGAAGAAGTCAAGCTCTCTCTCTTCACTGTCGATATGATCATCACCAGAAAACCTTAAAGACTCTGCCAAAATGCTCCTGGAATTGAGAAATGATTTCAGCAGTTTTAGGAGACATAATGTATTAATAACTAAATACAAAAATTAGTTATTCTCTACACTAATAACATTCAAGCTGACAGCCAAATCAAGAATGCAATCCCATTTATAACAAACAAACAAACACACACACACACACACACACACACACACACCCCTAGGAATACATATAACCAAGGAGACGAGAGATCTCTACAGGGATAACCTCAAACTACTGCTTAAAGAAATCATAGATGACACAAGCAAATGGAAGAACATTCCACATACATAGGTTGGAATAATCAGTACCACTAAAATGGCCATACTGCCCAAAGCAATCTACAGATTCAATGCCATTCCTATTATACTTTCAGTGTTATTTTTCACACAATTAGAAAAAAACTAGTCTAATATTCATATGGAATGCAGAAACAGCACCATTAGCCAAAGCAATCCTTAAAAAAAAAAAAAAAAAGGCAGAGGCCTCACATCACCTGACTTCAAGCTATTCTGTAAGACTACAGTAACCAAAACAGCATGGTACTCGTACATAGTGAGGACATGCAGTATTTGGTTTTCTGTTCTTGAATTAATTGGCTTAGGAAAATGACTGGAGCAGAATAGAGAACCCAGAAATAAAGCTGCACATCTGCAGCCATCTGATCTTTGACAAAGTTGATACAAATATGCAATGGGAAAAAGTACTCTCTATTCAATAAATGGTGCTGGGATAGCTGGCTATCTATATGCAGGAAAATGAAACTGGACCCTCAACTTTTACCATACACAAAAATCACCTCAAGATGGATTGAAGATTTATTTGTTTGTTTGTTTGTTTGCTTGCTTGTTTATTGAAATGGAGTCTCACTCTTGTCACTCAGACTAAAGTGCAGTGGCCACAATCTCAGCTCATTGCAACCTCTGCCTCACAACTAGCTGGGACTATAGGTGCTTGCCACTACACGCAGCTAATTTTTGTATTTTTAGTAGAGACGATGTTTCACCATGTTGCCCAGGATGGTTTCGAACTCCTGACCTCAGGTGATCCACCTGCCTCGATCTCCCAAAGTGCTGGAATTATAGGCATGAGTCACCACACCTAGCCAGGTTGGAGATTTAAACATAAGACCTCAAACTATAAGAATCCTAGAAGAAATTTTCAGAAATACCATTCTGGACATTGGCCTTGGGAAAGAATTTTTAACAAGTCCTCTAAAGCAATTGTGACAAAATCAAAAATTGACAAGTGAGACCTAATTAAACTAAAGAGCTTCTGCAGGGTAAAAAGTAACTATCAACAGAGTAAACAGACACCTACAGAATGGGAGAACATAGTTGCAAACTCTGCAGCCAACAAAGGTCTAATATCTAGAATCTATAAGAAACTTAAACAATTCAACAAGCAAAAACCAAATAACCCCATTTAAAAGTGATCATAGAACATGAACAGACACTTCTTAAAAGAAGACATACAAGTGGCCAACAAACAAAAAAATTCTCAGCATCACTAATTATCAGAGAAATGCAAATCAAAACCACGATGAGATACCATCTCACGCCAGCCAGAATGTCGATTATTACAAAGTCAAAAAATGGGTGGATTGCTGGGCGGACCGGTCATGGAGAAGAGAGGAGAGTAGTGGGCCACTGAATTAGCTAAAATGATGCCCGCACCTGTTATCCTGTTGAAAGAGGGGACTGATAGCTCCCAAGGCTTCCCCCAGCTTTCGAATAACATCAGTGCCTGCCCGGTGATTGCAAAAGCTGTAAGAACCACCCTGGGTGCCCATGGCATAGACAAGCTTATTGTGGATGGCGGAGGGAGGGTGGGGAGGGATAACAAGGGGAGAAAGTAAAGAGCATCAACATAAAGAAGAATTTGCATCAACGAATGGATAAAACAGCCAGTTAACATCAAACGGCAGTAATCCTAAATTTAAATCAACTAAATCCCCCAACCAAAAGATACAACCCAAACCCAACGGTAGGCTACATCCAGACCCATTTCACATGCAAGGATACACAAAGACTCAAAACAAAGGGATGGAGAAAGATTTACCAACCAAAGGGAGAGCAAAAATAAATAAATAAATAAATAATAAAAAGCAGGAGTTGCAATTCTCGTATCTGATAAAATAGATTTTAAAGCAACAAAGATATAGCGGTAAAAGGATCAATACAAAAATAAGAGCTAACGATCCTAACACCCAGATACATAGAGACTTAGACTCAATGAGACAGAAAATTAATAAGGATATCAAGAACTTGAACTCAGATCCAAAACAAGTAAACTCAATAAATATTTATAGAGCTCTCCACTTTAAATACACAAAATATACATTCTTGTCATACCACATCACACCTAGTCATAGGTTTGAATGAAATATTGATTGGCCATTATTAATACCCATTTTTTTTTAGAATAAAGCAACATTTCCATTCTCTCTTCCTCTTTTTCTTCCTCTTTCTTCCTCTCCTTCACTCCTTTTTTTCTTTCCTTCTCTCAAAAAAAACCCCTGTCTCTACTGAAAATATGAAATATAGAAAATTAGCCAGGGGAAATGTCTCATGCCTGTAATCCCAGCACTTTGAGAGGAGGAAGTTCAGTGTGGGTGCCTCTAAACATTCTCTTATCTGTATCTGATAGATTTTGATATTTTGTATTTTCATTTTCATTCATTTCAAAATACTTTCTAGTTTTCTTTGTACTTTTTCTTTGATATATAGTTATTTAGATATCCAAACATTTGAGGATTTTTCCAAATCCAAAAATATTTGAGGATCTCTTCCTGATGTTGATTTCTAGTTTATTTCCATTGCAGTCAGACAAGATGCTTTGCATGATTTCAACCCTTTATATTTGTTGAAATAAATTATTTATTTGTTTATTTATTTATTTGAAAGGGAGTCTCACTCTGTCATTCAGACTGGAGTGCAATGGTTCAATCTCGGCTCACTGCAACCTCCACCTCCTGAGTAGCTGGGACTACAGGCACATGCCATTATACCTGGTTAATTTTTGTATTTTTAGTAGAGATGGGCTTTCATCATGTTGGCCAAGCTGGTCTTGAACTCCTGACCTCAAATGATCTGCCCATCTCGGCCTCCCACAGTGCTGGGATTACAGGCATGAGCTATTATTTTAGAGAGAGATTTATTTCATGATCCAAAAATGGCCCTTCTTGGTGAATGTCCTCTATATACCTGAAAAGACACTCCCTGTCAACCCCTTTGCTCTATCATTTAGCTTTGATCAGCTTTTTCTCTCTTCTGTCACATCAGCAGAAACAATGCCAAGAAATGCCAGAGACAACAAAACAGGAACGTGTCATGGGCACACAGAACTCTTTTTCCCTGGGTGCTGATCCTCCCTGTGACAGACAAATCTATGTGACACAATGGGGAGGCTCTCCCCAGAGGTTGGAAGATACATTTCTTTCCCTTGAATTCTAACATACCCTTCCCAGGGCCCGTCTTGCCCCTCACCTGCCTCCCATTTCCATTCAGCTTAGCTGTGGGCACCGACCTCCATCGGCACTTGAGCCCTGCCTGCTCCTGCCCAGACAGGAAGCCCTTCAGCAGCAGGCTTAGCCACCAGGATGAGGCTGGGAGTCAGAAACCCCCAGGTGTCCATGGAGGTCCCACCTCTTTTAAACCCCTACTGTTCAGACCCAGCTTCTAAAACTGTTCTTCTGCCTCCCTTCCTACTCACCAACTCCCTTTGCTACTGTCAATGGCACTGAAAAACTGCTTGGTTGGGGCAGTTAAATCCTTCTCAGTCACCTTCCACTAGGGGTTAATCCAGGACCCCTTTGCCTGCAGCTCTGTAGGTGGGATCCCTTCCCAACTGAGCATATTCACTCCCTGGGTTCCTGCTGCCATCACACCACCCCCCACATGAGCCCCTTCTGGACCAGTGGCCCTTGTCTGACTCAAACCATATCTTGCCAAGCCTGTTGTGACACTGTTCTTAGCAAACTCACTTTTCATGTCAGAGCCCCTGCGAAACAGACACAGATCTGAGTCATGGTATTCTTTTAAGCAACTAAAAGGGTAGAGTCTTTTCTTACATAAGAAACATGGATCCTCAGTGAGTTGTAGATGGAGTAGACGATTTTTCTCATGAGAAGGAATCTTAACTTTGAACTCCACAGAGCCCCAGGAACTGTGACTTGAACCCTAGAGATTACTTAAATTGCTATACTTGAAAATGTTGAGGTCTGCCTGGGTCAATCTGGAGAGGATACTATGGGGGCAAAGACAGCAGTGGAAGAAAGGAATGAATTCTTTTGTCAGAGCAGTGGCAGAGAAACAGGACCAACAAGCAGATGTCTGGCAATGTGTCTGGCACATAACAGTTCTTTCAGGCTGGGCGTGGTGGCTCATGCCTGTATTCCAACACTTTGGGAGGCAGAGGCAGGCAAATCACAAGGTCAAGAGATTCAGACCATCCTGGTCAACATGTGAAACCCCATCACTACTAAAAATACAAAAATTCGCTGGGCATGATGGTGGGCACCTGTAATCCCAGCTACTCAGGAGGCTGAGGCAGGAGAATCGCTTGAACCCAGGAGGCAGAGGTTGCAATTAGCTGAGATCTTGCCACTGCACTCCAGCCTGGGCAACAGAGCAAGACTCCATCTTAAAAAAAAACTGTGCCCTCTACATGCGTGTGTGTGTGTATCATATTCTCATCAGAAAAAAATATATAATATATTTATAATTTAATTCATTACTGAGTATGTTCCTGATGGGGAGTGCCACCAGTTGTCAAGAAAATAACAGAAATTGAAACCTCTGCTTAGCTTGTTGTTGTTATTGAAATGTAACAACCTTACTATAAAGTGCAAAATCTTAAATAGTCCATTCGATGTATTTTTAAAATGAAATCTATCTGCATGATCATCTGTCAGATCAAGTTATCTGGCTTCTATTATTAAAGATCCAGTTTGTCTGTTTTTGAAATTTATATAAAATGAATCATAGAGATTATATTCTTTGTGTCTGACATTTTCCTCTCAACATCCTGTCCATGACGGTCATGCATTTTTCATGTAGCAGTAAGCTTATTCTTCCTCTATTTCTATAGAGTGTTCTGTTTGTGATTATATTCACTTTCTCTTTTCTAGGACATGTTGATATGTGAATAGATGTGTTAATTCATCCAACCTGTGGGTCATCCAACCTGTGGCCCTGTACCTTTGTGTCATGACATGTCATGACTTAGGACAGCTGACATGTGGTTTCTGCATAGCAATAACTTAACTGTACAAAAAAGTGAGTGTGAGGACATAAATATATCTCCTAAACCCAAATCAATATATTCGTAACTCACCTTCCTCTTAAATGAATTTTTTTTATGAGATGGAGCCTCTGTCACCCAGGCTGGAGTGCAGTGGCATAATCTCAGCTCACTGCAACCTCCGCCTCCTGGGTTTAAGCGATTCTCCTGCCTCAGCCTCCCGAGTAGGTGGGATTACAGGCACCTGCTACCACCCTCAGCTAATTTGTAGTAGAAACAGGGTTTCACCATGTTGACAAGGCTGGTCTCAAACTTCTGACCTCATGATCCACCATCCTCAGCCTCCCAAAGTGCTGGGATTATAGGCATGAGTCACTGCACCTGGCCTCTTAGTTGAATTTTTTTAAAGCCAGCAGTCACTCCAATTCCAACTGACATGGAGGAAAGTGTGATGGAGAGAGTGTCAGAGTGAAATGGCAGTCCTAATTGATTATGAGCAAATATCTTACTTTTGCAAAATTTTCAAAATGACTAAATTGACACCATATAAAAAGGAAGGCACTCATGTAAGGGAGGCATGTGAACCTTGGAAAACAGGCCTCCATGCCGGAGATATTAGACTGGTAGCCAGAATGTCATCAAAGCTCAGGGTTCACCATCATGGGTTGGTGTGACATTGTCACCTTCTCACCATGCAGAGAAGAAACAGCAGATCAGAAACAGACACTATGACATTAATTCCCATTTAGAAAAAAAAAGGACAGCTCACCATCAGCATTCATTTTATTTTACATAAACATGCTCTTTGAGGATGAAGCAAATCTGACTGATTTTCAATGTGAAAATAAACTCTTAAAAACTTCTTGACCGAAAGGTGTGATGTCATCAGAGCACAGGCAACCTTGAAGACGTTGCTGCCCTGGTGGTGATGCTTTTCCAGCATTCTCTCAATCGATGTGAGTCTGGAATGTACATGGCTAATCATGTGCTTGAGATTGTCCTTCTTGTCCTTCTTTAACCCATTTTAAAATTTAGAGAGTGGTGAGAGGATTGCTTACACCACAGCTTGTGCATTCTCTGGGAGTAAATGCTGCAGCCACAAGCACCACCAGCGAGTCTTAGCACAAATGGGAAAAGGGGATGGAGCTTTGCTGAGCTGAATCAGGCTAAAGGCAGAGAGCAAACGATATTTCCATCAAAGGGCTGGGGAAACCCTGGGCAGGATGGTGAAGAGACAACACCCTAGGCAGGCATTCCAGATCTTAGACCTTGCCACTCCTCAGAAGGAGATGATTGCTTCATCCCTCCTCTCATTGCACTTTTGTGCTGCCAGCCCTGCTGTGTAGTGTGGGGGCTCAAGACTAAGACAGGGTGCCATTTCTATGGAGAGAGATCAGGGAGCGGGGTCTTGAGTGAGACCCATGGCTTACCTCTCCTGAGTCCTTACCAGACTAAGATGTCCTCAAAGGCCAGACACCACCTTCCACTCCTCTGTTTTGGCACTTAATGTAGATGCAAATTCCTGCGATGCCTAATGCCCCCAGGATGATCACTGGAGTTAGTTGGCTAGAGGAAGACCAGGGGATGTTTGTTGCGTTTACTGGTGACACTAAAAGAGCAAAAAAGCACAAGCCCTGTCAAACCTAAAAACACACCAGGAACACATGGTGCCCCACATAATTAATGGATCATGTGACAGCCACTCTACCAGGCCCTGGGCCATGAAGATGAATAGGGCTTGTGCTATGTCCTTACTGAGCTCAGATTTCTACCAAGAGAGGTAGCAAATGTCCATCTGATTACCACACAATTTCATGTGATTACTGTGGTTAGAACTGCTTGGAGGATGATTAAGCACAATGGGTGATACTTAATTCTATGTGAGGAAGGTGGGGAAGTCTTCCTAAGAAATGGCATTAGAGCTGGTAGAAGGGTAATTATAACAGAGGAAGAGAAGGCCTGCATGTTTGCAGTGACGCAGATAGACCTGGGACCATTTAGCATTGGGTCATTGGTGACTGGATCATTGGTTAGAGGAAAGGGGTTTCTACACTCAGGAAGAAACCGTGGGAGGTGGGATGGAAAAGGGAGGTTGGTGGGAAATCCTTACAGCCATCACTGCCTCTCCAGACAGGAAGCCCATGGAGAAGTCAATCAGATTTTGTTGACCCCACAGTGTCATGGAGTGTCCCTTATGCTGTGCTGAAGTACAGGATCCAAGAAGTAAAGAGACAGGACGCTGAAGAACTGGCGAAGAGCAACTGGACTCAGCAGGCCATGCAACCTATGATTGGAGATCAGGGAGGCCCTGAATGCCCAGAAGATTCTGTATTTATTAGGTACAGGCAGGGGGCAGGGTCATGAATGAGGTCATCATCTATAGGCTTAGTGATAGGGCATACATAATCACGTGAGTCACAAGCAAAGGGGACACCCCATTACGTCACCTGGGCAGAGAGGTGGGACATGTGCTGTAGGGGGCCATGCCGTGACAGTAGTACAGGGTTGTGTACAGATAAGGGTCCACCCCCATTAGGTCACCGAGGCAAGGAGGTAGGCTGTGTGCAACAGGTGTCGTACGCAACACTTCTTATCTGGGGGCTGATGACTTCAAAGGGTTTCTAATGGAAGGATACTGTAAGCCAATGCAGTGGGAGCTGACCGACTTGTGCTCCTCTCTTAACGATATTTATGGGAGGATGATTTGAGCTAGTACAGAAGCGAGAAAAGACTGACAGGGTATACAGCCACCGTGACTGGTCACACCAGAGGGGTTCTTCCCTTCCGTTATTTGTGGGCTGTCAGGCCTGAGGCCTACTTTCCACAGGAACTGGATGCAGGGTACTACAACTCCTTTATCAGGAGGAGAGGCTCTTGTTCCAAGCCTGCCGTACATTGTATGCTCTTTCAGGCAGGGACACACCACCTCGGTGGTTGGTTCTTGTCCTGGTCTGGCTGTTTTCCCCTGTACTGCTTCTGTTCTGTGACTACTCTAGGCATTCCTCCTACTACAAACTACTCTATGGTTATATGGAAGGATTCTATAAATCAGCACTAAATGTGTTGGTACAGCTCCAACTACATCCGTTATATGATTATTTAGAAAGATTATGTGGAATTAAGTATGATTTTATATATATATATATGCTAGATATAAGTAAGCAGTGAGGTATATACTTCAGGCACCAATTGTGCCTGGGGTCTGGGCAGTTCTCCTTCCTCAGTACCCATGGAGGGTGTTACCCACAACACACACGCTGATACTCACACACGGAAGACTTTTGACCTTTAAAGAGAGCTGCCGAATTCTTCCACCCAGCTCAGTTACCTGTCGGTTCTGGCATCACCTCCCAGTGCTCTGAGAATTCCCCGAGCCAGTGATTGCAGTCTCCCATTGAGAGCTTCCTGAAATACTTTTCCAGCCCTCTGTCTTTCTTCCATGTCTCCTTGATCTTGCTGGCTTCATGATTAATTACTGTCCAGGTCATGTTCATCGCATCAAAGAGGAGGGATTCCTCTCCACTAATGACAAACTGCCAGGACGCACCAGTGCATCGTTCTGCTTCACGCTGACAAAACATCTCGGCCTGCAGAGTGGAAGGACCTGCAATCCAGACACAAAACCATCATCCTCACTCTTAAGAGGTCCATCATCTACCAACAGGTCAAGAAATGCAGCACATTTAGGGGCCTGCATTTCTACCTGGACTTGTCCTTTCTTGCCCACTGGGTCCTATGTGCCTCTATGATTGGGCCAATGATCAATACACAAATACACCTAAAGCCCCTCCCCACCTGTGCTCTTCCCTCTCCCCTCTTGCTGCCTGCCTCCACTTCCACATTCCATTCCGCACTTACCACTGGTGTTTATCTGTGGTTTGATGTCAAGAAGGAGCATCCTGAGGTTTCGCCCCACTTCTCCCAGCTTTTGGGTCAATTCTCCCAATGTGCTGGTGGCATTTACCTTCTTCCCCAGGAGGCCCACAGGTTTAACCATGTTGCTTTCACTGTTGTACTGAAGGAAAAGATTTTTATTCATGAAGACCTGCGCTTTGCAACAGGGCTGCCCTGGTCTGGACCATGATTTTATAGCAAAGTCAAAGCGAAGAGAGTGAGCACCTGTGAAAGAAAAACGCAGGTGAGGTCCAGGACAGGGGAAGAGGCCCATTAGAACCTGCGCTTCTGTGACCCCAGACTTCCTGGACCGGGGCCAGGCTGGCAGAGGGGACGGCTCCATCCCAGACTCCTTCAACCTTCCAGATCTCTGCTCCCGTCTCCCCTTGACTCTCTGGGGGGAGATACTTGATGGTACCAGGGACCTCTGGGGTCCACTTAGTGTTAACAGCGTTAACAGGAGAATTCATGTCACAAATACTTTTAGCAACATTTACCAAGTTCCGAGGTACAAAGCAGACAAGCCAGTTTGTGACCTCCTGAGACTTCAAATCTAGCAGAACACATAGGACATTCAACAAAAAGGAAAAAGAGGCATTTATTATGGGACACATACCAAATTCCTCCTGGGTCCTGGGTGTTCAGGAAAGGGTCCTGGAGTAGAAGGTGGGAGGTAGCACTGTAGAGCTGTCACCTGTGAGCCAGTGCCTGGCCTGGGATCTCAGGCTGGGGTCTCCCACAAACTAGGAGTAACGTCCCAGGGATCCTCTTCCTCACCTCATCCTTAAGAGCAGGTACCCGCTTGCCTGAAGCCTGAATGAAGCCCCAGTCACCTACCCCCCACCTTTCTCCCTCCTCCTCCCTGTCCTCAGCCTGGTCTTGTGATCTCAGGACACTCACCAACCCCGATCTCCAAGGCTATTAGTAGCAACAGTAGATGGCAAAGAAGGTGCACAGGGTGAGGAGTCAGGGACATTCTTGGCACACTGTGGAGAGTAACAGGCAAGAAGCGGGGCGGGCATACATACACCCTCACTGGAATGGTGAAGAAATGTTGTCCAACAGTGTGGCCGTGGGCACTGCCCAACAGAGGCAAAACAAAGGACAGACCTGTAGAGACCCAATTAAAGAAGAACTTTGTGAAGGGAGTGTTTTTCAAATGTTCAAAATATAATTATTTATTGAAAAATAACAGGAGACATTTGAAAACAAAATTAACTTTGAATAAACTCTCTCTCCTCTCCTATCCCCAATGCCCCTGCAAAAAACCCCCTCTGGTGTGAGCAGGATGGTTGGAGGTTACATGAGCTCCTTCTCCCTTCCTCCAGTTTCCTCTTCCCTTCCCCTCCCTGCCTCTTTTGCTTTTCCGTTTCTTCCTGTGCCCCCTCCCCCCTCCTGTATTTTCTTCCATTTCCATTCTCCCCTCTCCCACTATTCATAACCCATTAAAACTCTGTACTCTTAAAGGGTTGAGATTTTCTCTCATCAACCACACCCCAACATTAATTCAACTAGCTGCTAACAGGCAGCAACTGGTCTACCATTACAGATGGATTTCATAATAGAGTTCAGCAGTCCTGCTGGGGCCAAGACCTCAAGGAGTTCTGCATATGAATCTGAAGGGAAGGCAAACATCTAATCTGTCACACCACCCATATCCTTTCCACTTATAGGTTCCCTCTGTGTGCTGGGTAGTATGCTAATTAATTCAAGTGCATGTCACACCCATATGATGACATCCTGTGACTCAGATGCTGGGACTCCCGTCATACCTGGTAAGTGGGTCTTTACCCCTGTCCTTTCTTAACTAGATGGAACAGATTTCAAAGATAGAAACTATGGACTATGGGCAGGGGTCTCTCCAGGGCTGGGGGGATAAGAGGTTGTTTGCTCAGAGGACAACTGGTCAAGGGTTTGAAGGGGCCCAGGAATGCACATTTTTTTACACATTTCCAGAAGTCAGAAAGAAGAAATTAGGACAAGAGAACAAGAAGGAATCCCCATCCACCCAAATTGAAGAAATTGGGACCCCAGGCTGGAGAGAGAGGTACAGATCTGTGAGTACTTGGTGTGCAGGCAGAGGACCCCCAGAGCTACCCCGACCTCCCTGCCTTAGCCAGTGTCCTCTCCCCCACACCCCCACAGCTCCCCCAACCCCACTTTTACTTCATTAACTGCCCTTGGCTTTCTCACCACCCGAGCCCCTGTTTTATTCCTTCACTCCCAAACATGCTCAAGTTCCCTCTGCACTGGTGTTTGGAACACGTGCTAACCCCCATCCCCTACCTTGTGCCAGCAGGAGACGTTTGTCCTTCTGCCCTCTCTAGGATGGAGAGGCTTGAGGTGACTGCTTTCTCAGAGTCTTATTGCACAAACTCTCAGAGGAGCAGAAATCGGCTCAGTTCCTCTGGGTGTGGTGAGGCCTACGTAACAGAACACCCATTCATCATGCACACCCAGTGGCACAGCCAACTGTCACATAGTTATTCTAGGACAGGGCTTCTTGTTAGGAAATGGATTTAGTTCGATACTGATTCATCAGTGAACAATTTTAGCAGTTGTTGGAGACCAGCATGTAATGGCATACATATGTTTTTCTTAATATGTAGATGGAGGGGAAAAAAGCCTAAACCTTTTTTCAGGGTTTAGGCTTCTGCGGTCCTGGCATAGCAGGGACAGCAGCCCTACTTTGTGTCTGGAGGGTGCTGGTGCCCTCTATCGCCTGGTTTCTTGGTGAACATTTTAGGATCATCCTGCTCTCTAGAGGCCTGGAGCTCCTGCCCCTGAACTGAGCTCGCATTCCCACTGTGTTTCACTGAACCTCACTGTTTTCTTCTTGTAACTCCATCCCCCTCCACAACTGGAAGACCAGCTCTCCTGCGTCTTCCTTGAAAGACCCCTGCCCACTTCCATACAAAGCCCCCACCAAAGTGACACCAGCTACTTGTGAATGGAGCCAACTTTACTGAAGATTTAGAGGTTATGTGGTAAGATTGTGAAGATTATTTTTAAAAATCACCTATTAGCTGGACCTCTTTCCTATCTCTTCTTTGAACTAGAAATAAAGCGTCTATTATTTGACTACACTGTCATCTAGTCCCCAACCCTTGTTCTTGGCCACCTGTCCTCCTGGCCAGGGTGATTGCTGTCCTGCCCTTCTTGGCCTCCATGCCTGTCCCTGCCTCCCAAATGGCTACTGACAACAGAGCAGCCAGAGTGATCCTTCCGAACCTCACCACGCACGTCCCTCCTGTGCTGCAAACCCTCCCAAAGCGCCCCTTTTCTCTCAGTAAAACCAAAGTCACCAGTGACGCCTAGGGAGCCCTGCGCAGCCTGGCCAGCTGTCCTCTACGCTGCCCCCTCGCCGCTTAGCTCCAGCCCCGACCCTCGGCCTCCTCGGCCTTCTCACTGGTCTTCAGAGCCCTGCAGTTGTCCCTGTGCCCCAGGACTTTGCATTGCCCTCCCCTCAGCGTGCACTGCTGCTCAGGCATCTGCTGGGCTCACTCCTGCACCCGCTCCAGGTGCACCTTTGCCTGCCCCTCCCATTGAAATCCTTTTATTCATTTCCTTCTTTCTTTCCTTTTTAAAATTGTGATATAATTCATGTAACATGAAAATCTTTTTAAGAGACAGAGTCTCACTGTGTTGCCCAGGGTGGTCTTAAACTCTTGGGCTAAATAAATGGTTAGACATCCTGTGTTCCAATAGATAGAAAACTTAATATTGTTAAAATGAAAATACTCCCGAAGCTTATTGAACTGACAGACTCATTGCAATCTGTATTAAAATTTCAGGGCCGTTTGTTGGAAGGGGGGAAGGGCCCTTAGAGGAGGTTGTGTTGGGTTAGGCCTAAGGTGACTAAAATCCAACGTAATTCACCACTCTGAAGATTAATTTCTTTCTAGGTACCAACTCTTCTGGTACTTAAGAAAAACATGCCGGACTCGGTGACTCATGCTGATAATCCTAGCACTTTGGGAGGCAGGTGGATCACGAGGTCAGGAGTTCAAGACCAGCCTGGCCAGCATGGTGAAACCCCCATCTCTACTAAAATTACAAAATATTAGCTGGGTGTGGTAGCAGGCACCTGTAATCCCAGTTACTCGGGAGGCTGAGCCAGGTGAATTGCTTAAATCCAGCAGGCGGAGTTTGCATTGAGTCAAGATCCTGCCGCTGCACTCCAGCCTGGGCAACAAAGTGAGACTCCATCTCAAAAAAAAAAACAAAAAAACATGTCCTCCTAATACCATGACTTTGATCTTATTCAATCTGTACAATAATAACCCTGACCACACTATACAAAAGGATATGAATTGAGGAAACCCACTTATCTTTCCAAACTTGGACTGCAAGTGAGAAATGGCAGTGTCACAGATGTGGACAGGAAGACAAAGGGTGATATAGCCAGTGGACTACCAACTGGATTTGTTATTTCATTCTCAAGAACCAGAGGGGAAAATATCTCAATCACACTTGATTTCAACACACCAAGTCACCAAGCCAAACAATTTATAAACGCCCACAAAGAACAAAACTGTTCTGAGCTCGTCATTCAGGAAATGCAGATTATAATATTATGACATGCATAAAATTGTATAGATAGTAACTGACCTTTCATTGAAAAGAGGAGGAGTCAAAGATCCTCAAAGGGTTGGGACCTCCTGCTGTCAGTCCCTAGGGAACATCCTGTTGTCACCACACCTCTGAATGAGTCGTCTGAGCTCGCTGTGAGCAAAACCCACAGGGGAAACTCTTAAGCCTCTTCGAAGTAAATTATTCTTGTGAATGTGACACACGATCTCTCCAGTTTCCATGTTGAGATTTTACGTATTTATCAGTTTTATGTGCTTGGCAAGAGCAGGTAGGTCATTTACTAATTGCTTTTCTTAACTGCTTAAAAAAAGTTGTGTTGTCATTTTGCATCTCATCATTCCACTTCCTTCAGTGAACGTTTTTAAGTTCCATAGAGTTGTTTTTAAGGAAAACGATGTGGAAAGCCAGTATTATTTCCTTTCCTTAAAAAAAAGAGATATAGGTTAAATAAACTTTCTAATCCTAAAAAAAAAAAAAAAAAAAAAAATTCTCAATAACAAAAGAAGCTATTACTTCTTTGAATTAATTTCTTTTTATGTACAACAATCGGATATGTTGAAAAATCTAGAAGTCTTATTTTTTTCTTGGCCTAATTATCTGTGCCTTTCTACCTCTGTGAAATGAGATGATTTATTATCTGGAAATATAAAAATTTATCTTAATGATATATTTAATATATTGAGGGTTGGTTTTTATATTTTCATGCATTGAGAGTTTATTTAAACTATTCTTAGAGAAAATATAATTTTATATAGATAAACTCCTTGGAATGGTTCCTAGCATACTTATAACTCAAGAATTATTAATCATAATGAAGAAATCAAAATTAAAACCTTAATGTACCTGATAATGTAACAAAAATAAAGTGAAATGCTTAAAAAAATAAAAGTCAACACTTTGCAACCTTTTTAGGAATTCAGTTTTGTTTCACATAGCTGTGATAATGAAGGCTGGTATAATTTTTTTGAAGGGCAAAGGGTAAATAGGTTACATATTAAGACCTGGAAAATTGTCCACGCGCTTTAAGCTAGTAAAACCACTGCTGGGAACTTAGAATAAATTAATAACTTTTAAAAGAAAAAAGCCTCCTATTCAGATAAGTCTAATTGTATTACTTGTAATAACTTGAAACTAGATATAACCGAAATGTTTCTACATACAGGAATGGATGAAAGATGGTATGTCAACCGTCGTAATTTTTTTTAAGTAGCCTTTAAATTAATTCTGACGCTATGAAGAAATAAGCTAACATTTTTAAAGTAACGCAAAGTAGAAAAAGCAGAACTTAAATTTGCTGGTAAACTATAATTACAACTATGTTAAAATCATGCGTTCTTAGATGAAGTTTAGAAGGGAAATAGAAAAACAGTATTAGGATTTCTGGCCTATAAATAAAGTTTTCTTTATATAAAAAGAAAAATTCAGCTGACGTTTCTGCAGAAATTGCCAAGCTGATCCCACTATTTCTACAAAAAGTGCAAAGAACACAGAATAGTCAAACCAATCTTTAAAAAGAAAAGCAGTTTTGGAAGACTTACACTTTCCAATTTCAAAACTTATTACAAATCTGTAATACTCAAGATACTGCAGTGGTATATAAAAATGGACCTATAGATGAAAAGAATGGAATGAGAGCCCAGAAAGTAATCATCAAATGTATGATCAGTTGATTTTCAACAAAGGTGCCAAGATGATTCTATGATGAAAAAATAGTCTCTTTAATGGTGTTGGGACAACTGTATATTTATGTGTAAGAGAATAAATTTAGACCCTTTCCTTTATACCACACACAAAAACTAACACAAAATGAATCATTAACCCAAACATATGAGCTAAAATGATAAACTCTTAGAAGAACACATCTAAGTAAGATTTTCTGACATTTTCTTAGGCAAAACTTCTTATAGATGACACTAAAGCACAAGCAGCAAGATAAAAAGATTAAATTGGATTTCATCAAAGTTTAAAGGTTTGTTCTACAAACAAGGAACGGTGGCATACACCTGCAGTTCCAGCTACTCAGAGGGCTGAGGTGAGAGAATCTCTTGAGGCCAGGAGTTCAAGGATACTGGAAGCTATACTGCATTTTAGCCTGGGTAACAAAGTGAGACCCTCTCTCACTTTAAAAAAAAAAAAAAAAAGGCCAATTGGGAGAGGGATAGGGGCAGGAGCACCCACACCTGGTCTCCTCCATGACCCACAGTGGGGTTGCACTGTCAGTGGGACCTGGTGAGCATGAAAGCCCCTGGGTCTCTGCAGCTCCGCAGAGGACCACAAGGAGCTGTTCAGCCACTTGCAGAGACAAGCAGAGAGTGCTTCTAGGAGTGCAGAGAGCCTTGGAGAAGTGGAAAGCTCAAGATTGCTATCTGTGTGACTTGGGTAATTTACACAGGATCACATCTACAGAGGAGGCTCACTTTGGCTTATCAATGCTTTTACCTCCCTAACCCTCCAGAACAGAGTTGGTGCTTACATCTTTTCACAGATTGCTATGTCAACTGAAACGAGAAGCCAGAATTGCTCTAAAAATTGGAAATTTCTTTAATATTTGACAAATACACAGTATTTCAATACAAGTTATGTTTTTATGTAGCTATGACTAGACAAAGCATTTTATTTTACAACGTTGCCCACATTTCTTATATAAAATTCTAGAAAAAAAATGACAAGCTGAATTTATAGAATTGAGGGACCCAATGACAAAATAATGCAATTTTTTACTTCTGATGTGCTGCATTGGAAATTCTGTGTGTCACTGATGATCAGAACCTTAAATATAATGAAATGTAATTTAAACTGATAAATCCATTTGTTAGTCCAGATCCTCTCTCTTCTGAGAGGCAGAGGCCAAGATGGGATTTGCCTGGGGAAATTTCATTAGGGGAAACACCTAGGAGAAGTATTCAGCCTGAAGAGTTCTGACCCCACATGCCAGAGAGAGGGACAGGAAGTTAGGCAGTAGCACCCTACACTTCCCTGTAGTCTAGGGAACATCTGAAGAGCCCTAGGGAGGCCTCTAGTAAAAGGGAGGCATCAGGGAACTCCCATGGCCCCCAGGAAGGGAACTGCCTTAGCACCCCCATCAGGCTTAGTCACCATAGGAAGCATGGTCTTGGCACAAACAGAGAAGAAAGACTTCGGAGCACAGCCCGAGACCCTTGGGTAAGTAGTGAGCGCCCTGCCTTTGGAGACCTGAGAGGCAGGAGGTGGTCATGGCCACCACAGTCCAAGGCAGATTCTGCTTGAGAAAAAATGTGGTTTTTTTCCTTGACAATATTAGGGACATAATTTTGGAGCATCAGTAGTGGCACACGGACAAAAAGAAACCATCTTTCAAATAAAATCTAAAGATGGAAAGAGATGCTCACAAGATTCAAAGATGTGAAAGGTGGAATCATCGATGGATGTGAAACCCAAGGCCTCTTCAGTTGCCATTCAGGCATCCAAATCTTGAAAACATCATAAAGTCAGAAGTGACCTTCTGGCCAAGATTCTCCACCTAAGCAAGGACAAGCCAAGGTTTCAGGGAAGGAAAGAAACAAGAGACTTTGAAATCAGCAGGAGAGAAGATAGTCTCCAAAAATAAAGGTGATAAGCAAAAATCAAATAAGGAAGATGGATCATAGGGTGCAACTATAGAAGAAGAAGAAAAGTTATTATTCACTTGAGGCCATCGGGACCAAGGAGGAATGGAGGGATGACAGAGACCAGCAGAGTATTTCAGCAAGATCTCAATATGAGACTACAATCACTGGCTCAGAGAATTCTTGGTGTACTGGGAGAAGGTGGCAGAGAGGACAGGCAACTGAGCAGGGCAGAAAGTAAGGCAGCTTTCTTCAGAAAGGATCTAACGCTTCACTAAAGTGCCTCTGTGTGTGTGTATTTGTGTGTGTAAGAGGGAGAGAGAGTGGTGAGTTGATTGGCTTCTAGGTCGGTGTCCTGTCTGGAGAGTCAGTGACAGACATGAGGATTTCCCACCATGCTCCCTTTTCCATCCATGCTCCCAGACACCTCCAAGTGTTTCTTCCTCACTGTAGGAGTCCCTCCCTTGGACCCAATGGTCTTGTCACCCTGGATTGCAAAATGGAGACCACACCTCTATGCACCATTGTCCCACCAGCCTTCTCTTCTCTTCATCTTCTTCCTGAGATTCTCCTTCAGTGCTCCTGTCTGGTAAAATTGCAGTTTTCCTTCAAGACCCAGCTCAATGTCACTTCCTATAGAGCCTTCCTCACCTTCTTGAAACAGAATTAACCACTCCCAATTCCAACCTATCAAAAGTTCTAACCATGGAAAACTTATCAAATTGTACAGAAAGCCATTAGTTGTACACTTGTCTTTGCCCTCGGTTGATACATGGGCTCTGTGAGGATACAGAGCAGCTCACATCCATCTTTTTCTCCTGGTGGAGCAGATTCTTCCTAATGAAGACTCAGCAAATGCAGTGGAAAGGGGAATGATGTGTGCTGTCTGACAGCAGCAGATGCTGAGCAAAGGCTGTGTTTAGGTTGCTGAGTTTCACCTGTTTCCACGCCAGCACCACCATCCATGACCCCAGTGGCCAATCAGTCATCTTCTGTCCTGTTAGCTGCATGGATGATCCCAAGATCATCATCTGCCCAGTCTTTGTGGTGTTCTCGTAGTTACCATTAGGAGCTGATCAGGTGCCATGAGAAGGAGGATGCAGAGTGACTAATATACAAGGAAGCAGCTCCCACGAAAAAGCAGCTTTCATCCAGGGACCTCAAGAGCTTTGCAAAATTTGGTTCATTAATCCACACCACACTCAAAAAGAAAATTGAGAAACCCTGTAATCCCACTTTGAGGTGCTGAAGAGTAGCAGAACATGCCACCCTTGTCAGAGGTAAACAAAGCTGGACATTAGTTTACATAATGAAAACAGACGTTATTCAGTAGCTACTGACAGCAGAGTAGAGGGCTGAGCTCTGATTTGTGCAGAGGTGATTTGGGTGTTTTAAAGAGAGAATGAGAGATAGCTGAGCATGGGGGCTCAGTAGAGTCAGCGAATTGAAATAATACAAAGGCGAGGTCAGTGCGAATGCATGAGGCCTGCTGTGCTGCCAGCGGGCGGTTCTTTACCTTAGTATTCCATCCCCCTCAGAGACTGGGCCCTATCCTTCCTGACAATTATGTTTCATAGGAATGGCTCTCGGACCCTTGAGAGAGATGCTTCAGAGTCACAGAAGATGCGTAGTTCCACTTGTAAGCCCTTTTGAGCAAATGCTCTAAGAAAGAGAGGTCAAGGCCTGTCATGAGGTGTGTGTGGCTAGAACAAATCTCCTGGAAGCACTGAGCTTTCTCAGGAAGGTCCGTTAGAGGGATAGGGTCTTCCTAGGGACGTGGCCTTTTGGAACTAGAAGCCAAGGTTCCAAAGGTTCCTTTTGGAACTAGAAGCCAAGGTTCCATTGAGCTGGAACTGAAAGCTAGAGGTTGGTCAATTCCCTTAGTGCAGGTGTTTGGACAGGGTTTCATGTGTCAAGAGTTCTGCAGTTCTCACCCCAAAATACCCCACTTTAGCAAAGGATTATTTGGAGCTGAAGGCAATTGAAAAGTTGAAAAGAAGCAGACATGAGAAAAACTCCCTCCCTATAAGCAGGACATACATTTATAAAAGTGTCCCTCCTCCCTTCTCTGCCAGAAAGGACCCAGGTTGATCACCAAAAACAATTTCAGACTCTTGTTGGCCCAGGGACAGCAGTGGGGGCACAACAAACTTCTCTGATGCCATAGGTTGGCCTTTCCATGACCTGCCACTTCTCTAGCTGTATAATGTTTTCTGTTGAAGATGATGGACTTCTAAGCCAGCACTTTAAGGATTTCTCATTTTCTCTAGGTGTTTCCTGTGTATATATAAAAGATGATGATAGATAGATAGATAGATAGATAGATAGATAGATAGATAGATAGATAATTGACAGATAGATGATAGATAGATAGATAGATAGATGATAGATAGATAGATAGATAGATAATTGATAGATAGATGATAGATAGATAGATAGATAGATAGATAGATAGATAGATAATTGATAGATAGATAGATGTTAATAAACTTCTGTTTGTTTTTCTCTTGCTAATTTGTCTTTTATTACAGGACCCTGGCTAAGAACTCGGAATAGTTGAGGAAAATCATTTTCCACCCCTGCAGTGCACAGACTTGTCAAGTCCACACTAATGAGCACTAATCTGGCTCCTCCAACCAATGAACGCTGTGCTTGGCTCTGTCTGGGAACACACTGAGAACTCTGGCCTCTTTGGCTGCCACAGGATGCATCCCCAGAAATGCCTGATAGGGTGACTCATGTCTCCCTACCTGAAGCCTTATTGGCTCCTGCAATTCTAGAGAAACTCCTGGGGAAAAGCTACACTGCCTGTTCTTGCTGGATTTAGCCCAGGAGCCTTCTGATGGGGGCAGCACAGTCAGGGAAATCAGGAGCCCTGGACAGTAAGAGGAGGAGATCAGGAAGGGATGGCAAGACCCCCAGCCTGACCCCAGTTCCCAGTGCCCTCTAGCAGCAGAAATAGGAAAAGGAGATTGAGGACAGGCAGTTACTGCAACCTCCCATGCTGAGCATACGACCAGATTCAGCCCAGTGGCCCAGCACCTGCAGATGCAGGACAGCCCTGCCGTGTACTAACCCTGCACCTCCCAGGCCCACTGCTCTCCCACTGTGACCCCACGTGGAGGCTGGTCTATCCAAAGACCGGGCCATTGGCCAGAAGCCCAGTCCTCCATGGCCTCTGTCAGTCAGGACAGAGCTGGAGCCCAGGCAGACATGAGGACAGGGGAGGATGGCCCTCCTCAGCCAGGGAAGTTCCTTCCAGCTGGACCTGGGGCCTCTCTCACAGAGAACCAACGTGATCTTGCTTCCCCCACTTTCCTATCTCACAGGCGCTACCTACCTGCCAGAAACTACCTGCATTCTTAAGGCTTTGCCAGGTCTGCTTTCATTGGATCAAAATGGCACAATCAGCACAACACCCATGGCATCGTAGGCAACAAACAATAAGAAAATGTTTTTTACCCTCTTCCTGGGCAGGGGTTTCCTGGAATAGTAAAGCTCTCCAAGGTGTCAGGGGCCAGCAGCCAGGGGAACTGTGTGGCAGACCCCCTGTGCCACAGAAATCCAGGAATTTCCAGAAAACGTAGGGTGATAGAAATCCAGGTGGGAGATCTGCTCCTTGCACCAAGATTTTCCTCAGAGGCTCCTTCTCTGGCAGCCTGAGCAGGGCAGAGCCTGTTGAATATTAGAATTTCTGCTAGGCTGAGAAAATAACAGCAAAAGAAGAAGCAGTCTTGGGTGTGAGTTGGAGATAAAAACCGGATGCGGCCAGAAAAGTGGATGGAGCCTGGAGACCAATTAGTGCCCCACCCTGGCAAGTCAGAGCAGCTCCAGCAAGGGACCCAGGCATAGAGGTGGGCCAGTTGTATCCCACACAAGCTGCAAATGAATTTACTTTTGTATTTCATGTACCCAGTGGATGAGGTGGCATGTATCTCCAGCTTCCTTGAGGTGAGCTCAGTTTAGGGAGTTTCTTTCCTACTGAACTGTGTCAGGAATAAATATCGCCAACGCCTGATGCTGCCCACCACATCTCTTTTGCTGCTGCTGAGGCTGGAAGCTACCTGGGAGGCACAGCTGTCGAGGCTGAAGACCCAAGGAGGCTGCCCTTACACCCCTCCCTCCTTGTTTTCTGAACCAGGGGGCCCGTTTGAGCCCCTTCACCCCAAAGTGTCTGTTTTCTGTGCCTTCTATGAGCTTTGTGTCTTCATGGAAATTGCATTCTAGTAAGAGATAAAAATTTCAAATGGGTAGATACGTAAATTACATGGTATGTGTGTTGGGCAGAATAATTCTGTCTCCAACCCCCAGGATGCCAGATGCAGTCCCTGGAACCTGTGTTGGGTGGGCATTGAAGGTTGCTGATGGAGTTGAGGTTGCCAGTCAGCTGCCTGGGGAGAACCGGCCAGGGAGGGATAGCAGAGAAGGCACTATGAGGACTCAGCCTGGTGAAGCTGCCTTAGAAAATGAGAAAATGGGGCTCTGAGCCATGGATGTGGGTAGCTGGAGCAGCTGGAAAAGACAAGGAAGAGACAGGTTTTCCCCGAGAGCCTCCCAAAGGAACACAACCCTGTCATCACAGTGATGTTAACCCCATGAGACTATTTGGACTTCTGAGTTCCAGAGTGATAAAAAGAATCAATGTGGGTTTTGCTTTGTTTTGTTCTGTTTTTGAGACAGAGTCTTGCTCTGTAGCTTAGGCTGGAGTACAGCGGTAGGAGGCCATAAGAGAGTAAGAGATCATATTTGAGGGTTTTTTGTTTTTTTTTTCAGATGGAATCTCACCCAGCGGCCCAGCTGGAGTGCAGCATCATGATCTCAGCTCACAGCAACCTCCCGCTCCCAGGTTCAAGCGATTTTCCTACAGCCTCCCGAGTAGCTGGGACTACAGGCACGTGCCACCACACCCAGTTAACTTTTTGTGTTTTAGTAGAGGTTTCAGTGTTAGCCAGGATGGTCTCGATCCCCTGACCTCATGATCTGCCTGCCTCTGCCTCCCAAAGTGCTAGGATTACAGACATGAACCATTGTACCCAGTCTGTGTTATTTTAAGCCACTAAATTTGTGGTAATTTCTTACAATAGCAATTAAAAGCTAACGCTATCTGTTTTAAAGTGGTCATTGCTTTAGGAAGAAAAAGTTCAGGTTAAGAAGGTTCAGGATTGCCTTTTCCCAGGCCATAATAAATCTGATTCTCGATGTGGAGGCCAACAGCCAGGCCATCATGATGTTCCAGGATAGTGCTGTGGCCAGGGCTGACTTCCAGGAGCTTGTTGCTAAATTTCAGGCCAAGGTCCAGTAAAATGCTCAGAGAGAGGGAGCTGTGAAAGGAGCTGGAGGACTGACTGCCTAACGCTGTGCCCTGTACCACCCCCTCTCTGAGGTCCAGACCAGTGTAGACACCAAAGTGAAGAGGCCAAGCAAGCCCCAGGAGGCCCCAGGGACCAATGGCAGCCTCATGGTGGCAGCGGCGGGGGCTGGAGCAAGGCCTGAACTGGAGAGTCTGCAGACAAGACTGGGTCAACTGCAGAGAAACCTCTGGGTGCTGCATGTGGCCTCAGCCTGCAGGGAGGAGGAATTGCAAAACACTCCTCAGAGATATGAGGACTACCCTGACCTGGCACGTGGATGAGATGAAGGAGCTGTACTTCACATTGGACGAGACCTTCTATCAGATCAGCAAAGTGGAGCCGGAGATGGAAGTGAACCACAGGGTGCTCCATGAGCTGTGCATGGTCCTGATGAAGTCTGTGATCATGGAGGCAAACAAGGTGACAGTGAAGCAGCAGCTCCTGGAGCTCAGCCTCACCCTGCAGCACCTGCAGGTGACCACACTGACCTCATCGAGTATGTCAAGGAGTGCAACTGCCAGAAGCTCTACTTTGACTTGGAGGTCTTCCCAGAATGTCACAGGGACACCACGCACCCTGGAGGAGACCCAGGGGAGCCTGGAACCTGGTGCCAGCTGTGCAGCTCCTTGGCTGCCCTGCTGGAGGCCTGCTGGCCTCCCTCTCTGGGGAGGAGGTGATGAAGGAGAGGTTGGAGGAGGCGCAAGACCAGCTGCTCCTGCCTGCGAGCAGATCTGCCTGGCCCTGCGGGAGCAGGTGCTCTACTATGATATGCTGGCCACCCGGGTGGCAGCCTTGGAGCAGGCCATAGGCGTTTGATGACATGGAGCCCCCATGGCAGGCAGAGCACCTGGAGCCAGTAACCACTCAAGCCCAGAAGAGGCCATGTGAAGCTCTGGCCAAGCTGGCTCAGGAGCTCCAGTTCCTGAGATCTGCCTTGGGCACTGCTGCAAGGCTGCCCAGCCACCCACTTCAAGCCCTCCCTCGCCTTCCTTGGGGCCTCCACAGTCCACCACCAAGTGCAGCTTGACAGCACCAGCTTGGAACTTCCAAGGGCTGGTGGCAGCAACACCAACCTAAATCTGGGAAAGCTGCTAGCCATGCCCAGCGAGAAAGGGAAGCAGCAGCAGAAAGGCCCAGAAGTTCCCTGGAAGAGAGACTGGAAGGAAGCCGAGCCTTTGGCAGACACACACATAAAAGGGTCGGTGCCAGGTGCCTTGAACACTGAGCTCTGGCAGACTCCCCTGTGTCCTTCTATGCCAGCTTTTCAGAAGGGACAGGTGCCCTGCAGACATTGCAGTTGAACACTACCTACATCAACACTGGCAGCAGCTACTTCCCTGAACATGGCTACTACAAAGCCAGAGTTCGGTGTCTCATTTGCTGTGAGCATTGACTTTGGCCCAGGGCCAAGCACCGGGTACCTGGTGTTTGGAGTGCACCACCGGAGACCCTAGTCGGTTCCACTGGGCAGGGGGCTGGAAGCACAGCAACCACCTTTGCTGTGGCTGAGCTGTGGAAGGGTGAGAGAGCATGGTTGGTGCCAACCCAAGGATTGGTAACAAACAGAAACCAGCCAGATCTGCATTCGGGGACGTCCTGATGTTCAAGACCTGAACCCTGGGCCCCGCTCTGATCAGACATCATGGACTCACCCACTTTCCTTGGTCTAGGGCTCTGGCCAAGGATGGTCTGCAGATCATCCAGTTGGTCTCTCTCTCCGCTGGAAAGCTTCTGTGAGACAGTGTGGTGTATGTGGTCTCCCTCTAGCCACACTGAATTTGGCCATTTCTCAATGATGTAGAGGACTGGAATGCTTCTCTGGGTGAGATCTTTTTCTGAGCTTGGTAAGCCTGGACTCCAGCCGTTTGCCATCCATGTATTCTATAGTTGCTTTGGTGGTGTGTGCCTCCTGTGAATGGAAGCTTCTGTACCACACTTTAACCCTTTCTCCTGCTTCCTCTTCTCCTTAATTGTTAGCTTCAAAGTCATTCTTTCCCAGAAGGAGTGTTTAAGATGCAGGTTATTTGGCCAGTATTGGAAAGCAGTCTCCAAGCATTAGAGAACGGTGGAATAAAGCCAACCTGTTTGGTCTCTGTCAGTCAGAAATGGAGAAGACAGCCTGGTTGAGTCAACCAAGGGAAAGAAAATTAGTATCTTTCATTTCAGTTATTCCTTGTATTTATCTGCAATTTTAATTTCACATCTCTCTCTCCTTGCCACACACAGAGTAAAGGCCTAAACATGCCAAATGTGAGCTAAAATGTGTATGGCCTTCACCATTTGTACTTCCTCCAGTATCTCTGGGCCATCTGAATTCTTAGCATCTCTAACCAGGAGGCAGCCAGGGAAGGAGTGAAGGAGGACTATAAAAATACTCCTGAGTAATGATCAATCTTGGGGTAAAGTGATCCCTATAGATAGAGAGATAGATATAGATATATATATGGTTAAGATGGAACAGTTTATGTTACATCAATTATATCAGAATTTAAAATTAAACAAAGAAAATAATAAACAGATTCTAAAGTGAGAGGATGGTGGTAGCAGGTGTGGAAGGGTGTGTCACTTAGGAACGGGGCGGGAATGAACTGGGTAGACCTCTGAGGGAAGAACAGTCCAGGCTCACGGGAGGGTAATGCAAAGCCCTGAGGCAGAAGAACAACTCCAGTCCCTGAGAACCAACAAAGAGGCCAGGGGTAGGAAATGAACGAGCAAGGACAGAGTCAAAGACAGCTGTGCAGGGCTCCCTAGGCCTCAGTGGTGGCTTTGGTTTTACTAAGAGAAAAGGGGAGTCTTTGGAAGGTGACATGGTTTGGCTGTGTCCCCACTCAAATCTCATCTTGAATTGTAGCTCCCATGATTCTCACATGTTGTGAGAGGAAGCCAGTTGGAGATAATTGAATCATGTGGGCAGTTTTCCTCATACTGTTTTCCTGGTAGTGAATAAGTCTCATGAGATCTGATGGCTGTATAAGGGGAAACCCCCGTCACTTGATTTTCATTCTGTCTTGCCTGCTGCCATGTAGGATGTGTCTTTCATCTTCCATGATGATTGTGAGGCCTCCCCAGTCATGTAGAACTGTGAGTCCATACAACCTCGTTTTCTTTATCAAGTATCCAGTCTCGAGTATGTCTTGATCAGCAGTGAGAAAACTAATACAGTAAATTGGTACTGGGACTGGGGTGCTGCTGTAAAGATACCCGAAAATGTGGAATTAACTTTGGAACTGGGTAAGAGGCAGAGGCTGGAACAGTTTGGAGGGCTTAGAAGAAGACAGAAAAAGTGGGAAAGTTTGGAACTCCCTGGACACTTGTAGATTTGCTGGTGGAGAGTGCATGTGATTGCATGTGAGTGTTTAAATGAGTCTGAATGTGATGCCCTTGTGGGGGGCTCCTCCTGGGGGCACCTGTGCTCTCCCATCCTCCTCTCCCTTCTCCCTCCTGACTCCTCTTCCTCACTGCACTTGCTTCTGCTCCCCCCACTGTGGATTTCTTACCAGCCTCAAATCTGTGGCCATCACTGCTTCCACCTTTCTCCTTAGCGTTCCCTCCTGCTAGGAGCACTTTTCATTTTCTTTCCTCTTTCTTGGTGTATATCTGGAAATCAATCAAAACCAACTCCAATGCCAGCCCTGACACCCTTCCCTCCCCCGCCCTGGGGCATCACCTCCTCTTCCAACACAGCAGGAGAGTAGGCTGTGCTGTCACCTTGCTTCCCTCAGCAGATATGTGAACTCCCTGAGAACAGGGATGCCCTCTCTCCCTTCCTAAGCCAGGACCTGTCATAGTGCCTGCCCAACAGCAGAGGGGGACACAATCTCTGCCTGGCAGGATGACCTGAGGAGGGGTGTCCTAAGATTTGGGGCCTGGACAAGGGCTGGCAAAACAGCCTTTGGAAGACCTGGGAGGACTCCGCAATAGAGGCAAGGGACAGGCAGTTCCCATGTCAGGAGGATTCAGAAACTACAGGGCCTGGTGGGGTGAAGAGCACAAGGTTCCTACTTCATCCTCACGGGAGGAACCTTTTCACCCGTTCAGTGTGGAGACATCACCATCCCGCTCAGATCCTTGGGGTTCTGACTGTGGTCCACGGGTAGGACCCCCCTCTCCATCCTCCTACTCCTGTGGCTGCTGCAGGAGGACGCTGGGATGCACTAGCTCCTGAGTGTCCAGGGTCTGACAGGGGCTTCCCGGTGTCGCCTCCCCGACCCCACCGCTTGCAGTCCAGGGCTGTTTCTCCTCTGGACTGGGGGCACTGAATATGGACGCCATGAGGCGGAGAACACCTTGAAATTGGTGGAAAAGAAGGAGCAGACAGGGCAGGAGAAAGGGATCGGAAGGAAGCAGGTAGGGCCTGAGAACAGGGAGAACCTTCCCCATGAAAATGGGGAGAGGGTGACCCACACACAGCCCCCACATGCCACCGACTCTCTGTCTCCAGCTCTCTGCCCTGTAAGTAACGCAGGCCACAGCCCCTCCACCCTCACTGTTTGGGGTCGGCCATCCCAGGGGCGTGAGGTATCCCCTGAGGGTGCTACTGGCACTTCCCTGAGGGCTGTGGACACTGAGCACCTTCTCCTGGGCTCACTGCTGTTTGCATTCTTCTTCTGATGCCAGTGGGCAAGGGGAGGTCCCCAAACGCTGGTGGGACTGCGACCCCAGCTGGTGTTGGGCTCTTGACACTGCCTGGGGAAATGAATTCAAGGACTAGCAGGAAAATTGAGAAAGGATGGAGATTTGCTGTAAAAGGAAAAGTGCACACTCAAGTAAAGGGAGTGCAGGGGAGCTCCAGAGGGAGGCTGGTGCAAGGGCGTTTGGGGCTGCCACCTTTCTGGGTTTCTCCAACCAAGAGGTGAAATAGTCATGAAAATTTCTGGAAGAAGGTAGAGATTTCTCAAAACTGTGGTGCCCCCTATTTATACACCAAATATGGGTGTTCCCAGAATTTGCAAGGACTCTGGTGGGTGTGTATTTAGTATGTTAATGGGCCTATAATGAGGTCCTGGGGAAACCAAGGTCAAATCCAGGACCTTGTTGGGTCCTCTCATTCTTAGCCAGCTTGGTCCACACCCTGTCTTGTAGGGTCTTATCAGCCCGGAGGCTCTGCAGATATTTCAACAGATTCCTTTTGCTGCTCACCTGAAACAGCTGCCTAAAATTTTCTCTTCTTTTACTACCACCCTTTATTATACATGTCACACTTTGGAGAAATATCTATTCAAATTCTTTGCATATATTTGAATTGGGTTATTTTGCTGTCTAATGTTGAGTTGCAAGCATTCTTTATATATTCAGGATGCCAGTCTCTTTCCAGATATATGATTTGCAAATATTTTCTCCATTTTAAAAGTATTTTTACCTTCTAAATGGAGTCCTTTTTGAAATACAGATATTTTACATTTGCATGAAATGAAATTAAACTATTTATTGTTTGGACATTTGGCTATTTACATACAGTACTTAAGAAGCCTTTGCCAAATCCAGGTCACAAAAATTTTCTGCTCTATTATCTTCTGAGACTTTCACAGTCTCATGTGTTAGGTGGACATCTGCCATTCATCTAGAGCTAGTTTCTGTGTGTGCTGGAAGGAAGGGTCCACCTCATTCTTCTGCATGCGGCATCCAGCAGTCCCAGCACCATTCACTGTAGTGTAGGACGCACCTGCCCCACCTCCTGTCTCCCTCCTGCACTTGGCGTCAGAACTGCGTCCCACTGAATGGTTCTCCCGGGTTTTCCACCAATGAAATCCCTCATGTGAATCCCATGGAGGCACCTGCTCCTCAGAGGACCTGGACTAAGGAGTGGATTCACCAGAGGAAATTAGATTTCATGAGATGGAAGCTTCTGAGAATACTAACACTCAGCAAGCCCTCTAATTCATCAAAACTGAAAAATAGAATTATTTGGTCATTTGGGTCCCACAACTCTTCTGTAAATTTAGCTTATTGGGGTTTTTTGTTGTTGTTGTTTTCTGCTGTTGTTGCTGTTGCTGTTGTTTGTTGTTGTTTTCTTTGAGACAGGCTCTCACTCTGTCGCCCAGGCTGGAGTGCAGTGGCACCACACGGTTCATTGCAAACTTAAACTCCCAGGCTCAAGTGATCCTCCCACCTCAGCCTCCTGAGGAGCTGGGACTACAGGCACATGCTACTACACTTGGTCTATTTTAAAATTTTCTGTAGAGACAGGGTGTCATCTTGTTGCCAGGGCTCATCTCCAACTCCCAGCCTCAAGTGATTCTCCGGCATTGGCCCAAAAAGTTATTGCTTTTTAGTTTTTACCTTTCACGTGGTTGTATGAGATTATCCAGATATTAAAAATTCTGTATCAGTAATTTGGACAATGCCATACAATAAAATGTTTTCTTCAGACACAGTTTCCTAAAAATAGAAGTAGCTTTAAAATGTTGTGCATCTGTCAAATCTTGAAGAAGTTCCAAATATTTAGGGTGATTCTGACCTCTCATTTTGGTTGACACAATAATCCATAAAAACAAGTAAAGCGCCCCCTTTGATCCGGAGGGGTAAGGAGGTGAAAGCATTGCTAACCCAAAGTGACAGCCTCTTCTGTAGAGATGATCCTGCCAAAATATCTCATGCTCCACAAAAGAAGGTCCTGAACTCCCCGCTTCTCCAGAGCCCCATGCAGCCCGTGAAGCACTCTCTGACTGTCTCTGCAAGTGGCTGAACAGCTCCTCCTGGTCTCTGTGGGGTTGCGGAGGCTCCAGGTCTCCTAGGCTCAGGGGTTGGCATGCTCACCAGGTCCCACCAAGGATGCACCCCACCGTGGGTGGTGGAGGAGACCAGGTGTAGCTGCTCCTGCCGCTACCCCTATCCTGACCGGCCAATCTTAATGGAGGAAGGAGTAGAGATGGGTGAAGCCATGGAGGTGAATGCTGAAAAGAAGAAAAATGGAAGCCATTTGTCCAATCCCCCAAATGATGGGATCCCTTTCTGAGTTCTAGCAGCCCTGGAGTAGTCTGATGATTGGATTCCTCCCATGTGACTTAAACCCTGTCATATGGCAGCGACTGTGATATGTGCTAAGTTTACAGGTGGGTAACAGATGTGGTCCTCAAGGCTCTCAGAATCCAGGGGCAGAAAGAAACACCCATGTGGCTGCTCCTGCTGATGTGATGCCCTCGAGGTGGTTGGGGCTATCAGAGGGCAGAAGAAGTGGTGACCCATTCTGTCTGGGAAGTTGCATGGAGGCTTCTCGGGAGGTGGCATTTCAGACTGTTCTTCTAGGAATAGGAAGAATACAGCGTGGCCAGGTGGGAGGAGAAGACAGGGCACCAGGCAGAGGGACAAGAATGAGGAGGAGGCCTGGGGGTGCAAATATCAGAACTTTTGGAAGCTGTGAGAAGTCTGCAGTAATGAACCCTCATGTACTGGAGTAGACTATTTCCACAGGGAGGAGGGAATGTCAGGAGGGAAGATAGTGAAGGAGGGGTGGGCAGGAACCCCCCTGGAGTACCTGTCTCCATCCACAGCAAATCAACCATGAAATCAATTCACCATTCATATGTATACATACAGTATACACTACTACATACACAGACACTCACACACACACAGACATCCACACAGTTCACACACATATTTACACTACACAGGCAAACACACACATGCACACACAGACACAAACACACATATACACAAGTGCATGCACAAATACAGACACCGACACATACACAAGCACGTGTACACACAGACCTGCATAAACACATGGGAGAAACTGCATGTCATCTCGAGAGTTATCATGTCTCTCCCATTCTGCTCACTCACCTGTCACCTCAGGGACTGTCTCCCAGCTCATGAAGGATTTCTGAAGCCATCAAGCAGGATGTCCTGTGTGATCTGAAACTCTCAGACAGCTCCTCACTCTGACCTTCCTTCCTGGTCCCCTGGGTTCTGGGATGAAGCAGTGTCCTGTTGGTTTCTGCTACAGCACAAGAGAAACCTCTCCCTTGGTGTAGAACTGCTGGGCCACCAGAGCACACCCCTCTGCTCTTTGCCCTCAGGGCATCTTGATCTACAGGGTGGGAGGAACTGCCCCAACCCCCCAAATAAACTCTTTATAGATCCCTTATCCACCATGATGTCACAAGCTGTGTGCCAAGGAGCTCAGGGCACAAATTCACTGTGAGCAAACCCTTTGGGCTGATTGAAATATTTGGAAGTTTAGCGGTGCCATCTGCTGGACACCACAGGAAGTACTCTGAAGTATTTGATAGTTTAAATTAGGCTATGCACCATTGCCTTAGATGGCATGGTATTTTTACCATCTGTACTTTCAATAATTGCTATGATAAAAAAAAAAAAAGTGAGAACCCCTGAAAGCATAGGGCTGAGATAGGAAATGAGAGGGCGTGGCTGTATCCAATCTGCTTCCAAGGTTTGAGAAATTGTTCAGTGCCCAGTAGGTACACATGTCTATTAGTAAACACTTGTGCTTATTTAAGAATGACATGAACATACTACTTTTTCAATTACTGTGAAATATTTTCTTAAATGGTGATTAAATTGCTAGGTTATAAATATTTATTGTTTGGTTCTAGCTGCTTAATAAATACATTCTTGGGTGTTTCTTTTGTTTAACTGTTGTCTTCAAAATGTTACAAAGGCACCTTCTGGATTTTCCCTGGACCACTCCAGACCATTTTGCAGGCTCTGCCTCCTGTGGGAAAGCTCAACTCGGTGAAGCAGGACTGATGACATATTGTCACTTTTTTTTTTTTTTTTTGGAGACAGAGCTTGCTTTGTCAGCAGACTGAAATGCAGTGGTGCAATCTTGGCTCACTGCAACCTCCGCCTCACGGGTTCAGGCAATTCTCCTGCCTCAGCCTCCTAAGTAGTTGAGACTACAGGTGGGTGCTGCCACACCTAGCTAATTTTGTATTTTTAGTTGAGATGGGGTTTCACTATGTTGGCCAAGATGATGTTGATCTCTTTACCTCATTATCAACCTGCCTCAGCCTCCTAAAGTGCTGGGGCAGGTTGATAAAATCATGAACCACGGTGCCTGGCCTTACATGTCACCTTCTTGGGAGACCTTCCTGTTCAGGCTACTGAGGACCTAGGGACTCCCCTCCCACTCTTCCCGCCCCCCTCCCCACGACCTTGCTCCCTGCTCCCTGAATCATCTTTTACTTCGATGCAATGCACCTGCTCATTACATTCACCTGCTGTCCCCACTGGAGCAGGGATTTTGTCTGTTTTCCTCAGAGAAGCATCCACAGCACAGCTCACTGTTGGTGCTGAGGCTGTACGAGTGAATAAATGAGAGGCAGTGATGGGGGGGGTCCTCTTTCTTGTCCATTTGTTCACTACACTTTAGATGGTAACTTAGGTCATGGTAAGACCAATGTTTCCTGGGCACAGTAAATCAGGATATATTGTGAAGACAAGAAGTAGAAAGAAATGTTAGGTGGAAGAAAATGAATTTGCAAATAGGAGTTGGGAAGAGTGAGAAATAAACCAGTCAGAAAAGGGATAAGTTTGCCTTGACTGTGACTAACCTGGTGCAGAAATGCAGCTGTCCGCGATAGAGATCGGGCAGTACAAGGTTCTCCTGCAATGCCCAGACCACCCCCACCACCTGCCCTGCATCCTCCTCTCTTCCGAGGCTGAATGCAGCTCTTGTGCCTTCAGTGCCAAGGAAGCCACAGTCCCAGGCCAGAGCAAGGGCTGAGGTGGACAGTGGAAAAGGAGGGAGTGGTGCAGAAGGGATGCCTGGAAGCAATGACTTCCGGAGGATAAACAAAAAAATGTTACTTGAAAATGGGACAAAAAAGAAGGATATGAAAAACAAGGTGGAAATAATCTGAAATCCCATTATGCATGGTTTAATGTTAGGGTTTTACTGCAATCATATGTAATTTTTATAAAATTATCATAATATAACTTACAATTATTTTAAATGACTAGAGTTTACTATTTTAGGGCTAATGTAAACAGGATTAGAGTTCACAGTGCAGAGTTCTCTCTTGACTCTGTCAGCTAAACCAGCTTTTTATTTGGCCTCACGTCATTTTATTTATTTATTTTTACTTTAAGTTCTGGGATACATGCACAGAATGTGCAGGTTTGTTACCTAGGTGTACATGTGACATGGTGGTTTGCTGCAGGTTTTAAGCCCCACATGCATTAGGTATTTATCCTAATGCTCTCCCCATCTTGTCCCCCAATCCCCAACAGGCCCCAGTGTGTGATATTCCCCTCACTATGTCAATGTTTTCTCACTGTTCAATTCCCACTTAAGAGTGAGAACATTCAGTGTTTGGTTTTCTGTTCCTGTGTTAGTTTGCTGAGAATGATGGTTTTTCAGCTTCATCCATGTTCCTGCAAAGGACATGAACTCATTTTTTATGGCTGCATAGTAGTCCATGTGTATATATGCCACATTTTTTTAATCCAGTCTATCATTGATGGGTGTTCGGGTTGGTTCCAAGTCTTTGCTATTGTGAACAGTGCTGTAATGAACATACTGGTGCATGTGCTTTTATAGTAGAATGACTTAAAATTCTTTGGGTTTATACCCAGTAACGCGATTGCTGGGTCAAATGGTATTTCTGGTTCTAGATCCTTGGGGAATTGCCGCACTGTCTTCCACAATGGTTGAACTAATGTACACTCTCAACAGTGTAAAAGTGTTCCTATTTCTCCACATCATCGCCAGCATATTTATTCATTTTCAATTTCAACTTTTATTATAAATTAAAGAATATACATGTGGGTTTGTTACATGAGTCAAATTTGGGGTGTTGAAGCCTGGGGTCCCAATGATCCCAGACACTAAACATGGTACCCAGTGGGTGGTTCTTGAGCCCACATGCCCCTCCCCATGGCCCTGCCTAGTAATCTCCACTGTCTGTGGTTTCCATTTTTACATTCATGTGTATTTTTTTTCCTTTTTTAAAAAATATGTTTTATTGTGTCTTAGATTCTGGGGTACATGTGAAGAACATGCAGTATTCTTACATAGCTACATACATGGCAATGTGGTTTGCTGCCTTAATCTCCATCACCTCTATCTAGCATTTCTCCCCATATTATCCCTCCCCAACTCCCCACACCCTGCTGTCCCTCCCCTAGTTCCCCCCAACAGACCCCAGTGTGTGATGCTCCCCTCCCTGTGTCCATGTGTTCTCATTGTTCAACACCCACCTATGAGTAAGAACATGCGGTGTTTGATTTTCTGTTCTTGTGTCTGTTTGCTGAAAATGATGGTTTCCAGATTCATCCACATCCCTACAAAGGATATGAACTCATTGTTTTTTTATGGCTGCATAGTATTCCATGGTGTATATGTGCCACATTTTCCCTACGAAGTCTATCATCGCTGGACGTTTGGGTTGGTTCCAAGTCTTTGCTATTGTAAACAGTGCTGCAATGAACATTCGTGTGCATGTGTCCTTATAATAGAATGATTTATAATTCTTTGGATATATACCCAGTAATGGGATTGCTGGGTCACATGGAATTTCTATTTCTAGGTCCTTGAGGAATCTCCACACTGTCTTCCACGACAGTTGAACTAATTTACACTCCCACCAACAGTGTAAAAGTCTTCCTATTTCTCCACATCCTCTCCAGCATCTGTTGTCTCCAAATTTTTTAATGATCGCCATTCTAACTAGCATGAGATGGTATCTCAAAGTAATTTTGATTTGCATTTCTCTAATGACCAGTGATGATGAGCATTTTTTCATATGTTTGTTGACCTCATATATGTCTTCTTTTGTAAAGTGTCTGTTCATATCCTTTGCCCACTTTTGAATTGGTTTGTTTTTTTCTTGTAAATCTGTTTTAGTTCTTTGTAGATTCTGGATATTACCCTTTTGTCAGATGGGTAGATTGCAAAAATTTTTTCCCTTTCTGTTGGTTGCCAGTTCACTCTAATGATTGTTTCCTTTGCTGTGCAGAAGCACTGGAGTTTAATTAGATCCCATTTGTCCATGTTGACTTTTGTTGCCAGTGCTTTTGGTGTTTTGGTCATGAAGTCCTTGCCTATGCCTATGTCCTGAATGGTTTTACCTGGGTTTTCTTCTAGGGTTTTTATGGCGCTAGGTCTTACGTTTAAGTCTTTAATCCATCTGGAGTTAATTTCAGTGTAAGGTGTTTGGGCAGGGGTCTAGTTTCTGCTTTCTGCACATGGCTAGACCGTTTTCCCAACACCATTTATTAAACAGGGAATCCTTTCCCCATTGCTTGTTTTTGTCAGGTTTGTCAAAGATCAGATGATTGTAGATGTGTGGCATTGCCTCCGAGGCCTCTGTTCTGTTCCATTATTCCATATCTCTGTTTTAATACCAGTACCATGCTGTTTTGATTACTGTAGCCTTGTAGTATAGTTTGAAGTCAGGTAGCATGATGCCTCCAGCTTTGTTCTTTTTGATTAGAATTGACTTGGCTATGTGGGCTCTCTTTTGGTTCCATATGAAGTTTAAGGTGGTTTTTCCAGTTCTGTGAAGAAGGTAATCTGTAGCTTCATGGGGAAGCATTGAATCTATAAATTACTTTGGGCAGTATGGCCATTTTCACGATATTGATTCTTCCTAACCATGAGCATGAAATATTTCTCCATCTGTTTGTGTCCTCTCTCATTTCCTTGAGCAGTGGTTTGTAGTTCTCCTTGAAGAGGTCCTTTACATCCTTTGTTAGTTGTATTCCTAGGTATTTTATTCTCTTTGTAGCAATTATGAATGGCAGTTCGTTCTTGATTTGGCTCTCTTTAAGTCTGTCATTGTGTATAAGAATGCCTATGATTTTTGCACATTGATTTTGTATCCTGAGACCTTGCTGAAGTTGCTTATCAGTTTCAGGAGATATGGGGCTGAGACATGGGGTCTTCTAAACATACAACCATGTCACCTACAAATAGAGACCAGTTGACTTCTTCTTTTCCTAAGTGAATACCTTTTATTTCTTTTTCTTGCCTGATTGCTGTGACTAAAACTTCCAATACTATACTGAATAGGAGTGGTGAAAGAGGGCATCCTTGTCTAGTGCCAGATTTCAAAGGGGATGCTTCCAGTTTTTGCCCATTCATTATGATATTGGCTGTTGGTTTGTCATAAATAGCTTTTATTATTTTGAGATATGTTCCATCAATACCTAGTTTATTGAAAGTTTTTAGCATAAAGGGCTGTAGAATTGTGTCAAAGGCCTTGTCTGCATCTATTAGGATAATGATGTGGTTTTTGTCTTTGGTTCTGTCTAGGTGGTGAATTACATTTATAGACTTGCATATGTTGAAGCAGCCTTGCATCCTCAGGATGAAGCCTACTTGATCATGATGGATAAACTTTTTGATGTGCTGTTGCAATCAGTTTGCCAGTATTTTATTGAAGATTTTTGCATCAATGTTCATCATGGATATTGGGCAGAAGTTTTCTTTTCTTGTTGAATCTCTGCCAGGTTTTGGTATCAGGAGGATGTTGGTCTCGTAAAGTGATTTGGGAAGGATTCCCTCTTTTTGGATTGTTTGGAATAGTTCCAAAAGGAGTGGTGCCAGCTCCTCTTTACATGTCTGGTAGAATTTGGTTGTGAACCCATCTGGACCTGGGCTTTTTTTGTGTGGTAGGCTATTAATTGCTGCCTCAACTTCAGCCCTTGTTATTGGTCTATTCAGGGTTTTGACTTCTTCCTGGTTTAGGCTTGGGAGGATGCAAGTGTCCAGGAATTTATCCATTTCTTCCAGGTTTACTGGTTTATGTGCATAGAGTTGTTTGTAGTAATCTCTGATGGTGGTTTGTATTTCTGTGGAATCTGTCGTGATATCCCCTTTATCATTTTTTATTGCATTTATTTGATTATTCTGTCTTCTCTTTTTTATTAATTTGGCTAGCGGTCTGTCTATTTTGTTAATCTTTTCAAAAAACATCTCCTGGATTTATTGATTATTTGAGGGGTTTTTTGTGTCTTTATCTCCTTCGGTTCTGCTCTGATCTTAGTTATTTCTTGTCTTCTGCTAGGTTTTGAGTTTTTTTTATCTTGCTCCTCTAGCTCTTTCAATTTTGATGATAGGGTGTTGATTTTAGATCTTTCTTTGCTTCTCATATGGGCATTTATTGCTATATATTTTCCTCTAGAGACTGCTTAAATGTGTTCCAGAGATTCTGGTATGTCATGTCTTTGTTCTCATTGTTTTCAGAGAACATCTGCCTTCATTTCATTGTTTATTCAGTGGACATTCAAGAGCCACTTGTTCTATGAAATTGTGTGGTTCTGAGTTAGTTTTTGAATTCTGAGTTATTTGATTGTGCTGTGGTCTGAGAGACTGTTTGTTATGATTTTCATTCTTTTGCATTTGCTGAGGAGTGATTTACTTCCAATTATGTGGTCAGTTTTAGAGTAGGTGCCACGCAGTGCTGAGAATAATGTATATTCTCTGGATTTGGGGTGGAGAGTTCTGTAAATGTCTATTAGGTTTGCTTGGTCCAGGTCTGAGTTCAAGTCCTGTATATCCTTGTTAATTTTCTGTCTCATTGATCTGTCTAATATTGGCAGTGGAGTGTTAAATTCTCCCACTATTATTGTGTGGGAGTCTAAGTCTCTTTGTAAGTGATTAAGAACTTGCTTTATGTATCTGGGTGCTCCTGTATTTAGCATTGTTAGCTCTTCTTGTTGTATCAATCCTTTTACCATTATGTAATGATCTTCTTTGTCTCTTTTGATCTTTGTTGGTTTAAAGTCTGTTAATCAGAAACTAGGATTGCAACTCCAGTTTTTATTTCCTCTCCATTTGCTTGGTAAATCTTCCTCCATCTCTTTATTTTGAGCCTTTGTGTATCCTTGCCTGTGAGATGGGTTTCCTGGATACAGCACACTGATGGGTTTTGACTTTTTATCCAATTTGCCAGTCTCTGTCTTTTGATTGGGGCATTTAGCCCATTTACATTTAAGGTTAACATTGTATGTATGAATTTGATCCTGCCATTTTGATGCTAGCTGGCTGTTTTGCCCATTAGTTGATAAAGTTTCTTCGTTCTGTTGATGCTCTTTACAATTTGGTATGTTTTTGGAGTGGCTGGTACTGGTTGTTCCTTTCTATGTTTAGTGCTTCTTTCAGGAGCTCATGTAAAGCAGGCCTGGTGATGATGAAATCTCTGAGCAATTGCTTGCTCATGAAGGATTTTATTTTTCCTTCACTTATGTAGCTTAGTTTGGCAGGATATGAAATTCTGGGTTGAAAGCTCTTTTCTTTAAGGATGTTGAATATAGGCCCCCACTCTCTTCTGGCTTATAGGGTTTCTGCTGAAAGATCTGTTGTGAGTCTGATGGGCTTCCCTTTGTGGGTAACCTGACCGTCCTCTCTGGCTGCTTTTAGCATTTTCTCCTTCATTTTAACCCTGGTGAATTTGATGATTATGTGCCTTGGGGTTGCTCTTCTTGAGGACTATCTTTGTGGTGTTCTCTGTATTTCCTGGACTTGAATATTGGCCTGCCTTTCTAGGTTGGGGAAGTTCTCCTGGATAATATCCTAAAGAGTGTTTTCCAGCTTGGATTCATTCTCTCCGTCACATTCAGGTACACCTATCAAACGTAGATTAGGTCTTTTCACATAAACCCATATTTCTTGGAGGCTTTGTCCCTTCTTTTTACTGTTTTTTCTCTAATCTTGCCTTCTCATTTTATTTCATTAAGTTGATCTGAATTCAGTCTCTGATTATCCTTCCTTCTGCTTGGTCAATTCAGCTGTTGAAACTTGTGTATGCTTTGCGAAGTTCTCGTGTTGTGTTTTTCAGCTCCATCAATTCATTTATATTCCTCTCTAAGCTGTTTATTCTCATTAGCATTTTGTCAAACCTTTTTTCAATGTTCTCAGTTTCTTTGCATTGGGTTAGAACATGTTCTTTTAGCTCAGAGATGTTTCTTATTAACCACCTTCTGAAGCCTGTTTCTGTCAATTCATCACACTCATTCTCCATCCAACCTTGTTCACTTGCTAGTGAGGAGTTGTGATCCCTTGAAGAAGGTGAGGCATTCTGCTTTGGGGTGTTTTCATCCTTTTTGCAATAGTTTCTTCCCATCTTTGTGGATTTATCTACCTGTGGTCTTTGTAGTTGGTAACTTTCAGATGTGGTCTCTGAGTGGATGCCCTGTTTATTGATGATGAAGTTATTTCTTTCTGTTTCTTAGTTTTCCTTCTCACAATCAGGCTCCCCTGCTGTAGGACTGCTGGAGGTCTACTCCAGACCATGTTTGCTTGGGGATCACCTGCAGTGGCTACAGAACAGTAAGGGTTGTTGCCAGTTTCTTCTTTTGCTATCTTTGTCCCAGAAGGATACTCGCCAGATGTCAGCCTGAGCTCTCCTTTATGAGGTGACTCTTTGGATATACGGGGATCAAGGAGCTGCTTGAGGAGACAGTCTGTCCTTTATAGGAGCTCAAGTGCTGAGCTATGAGTTCCATTGTTCCATTCAGAGCTGCTAGGCAGGTACATTTAAGTCTGCTGCAGTGGAACTCATAACTGCCTTTTTTTCCCAGGTGCTCTGTCCCGGGAGGGTGAGGCTTTATTTATAAGTTCCTATCATGCTGCTGCCTTTTTTTAAGAGAGGCTCTGCCCAGCGAGGAGGTAACCTAGTCACAGTCTGCCAGAAGAGGCATTGCTGAGCTGCCATGGGTTCTGCCCAGCTACTGTGTGAACTTCCTTGCAGTTTTGTTTATAGGGGTATAGTTAGAACTGCCTCAGTAATGCTGGTCTGCCTCTCTAATGGCAGACTGTCTCTGTAATGGCAGACTGCCTTGGTAATGGTGGACTGCCTCGGTAATAGTGAACACCCTTCCCCCCACAGATCTGGACCATCCCCAGTCCAGCTGTGCTTGCTGTGAAACTCTCAATCCAGAGAGTTTCAGATTGCTGGTCTTTGCAGGGGGTGGGACTGACTGAGCCAGATCACCTGACTCCCTGTTTCAGTCCCCTTTTTTTCAGTTGAATGGGCAACTCTGTCTCCCAGGCATTCCAGTTGCCAACTGAAATGGTGCCCGGATTTGTGTGAGCTTTTGTATGGAGACCCGCTGTGATGGCTGAAAGAGCTGCACTGGAGGCTCGTGGTGTTTTTCTGCCTGGGAATCTCCTGGCCTGGCTCCCTGTTTCAGTCCCCCCCCCCTTTTTTTTTTCTCAGTTGAATGGGCAACTCTGTTTCCCAGGTGTTCCAGTCACCAGTTGAAATGGTGCCTGGATTTATGTGAGTTTTTGTGCAGAGACCCACTGCCCCGGCTCAAACAGCCATGCTGGAGATTTATGGTGCTTTTCCACCTGGGAATCTCCTGGTCTGTGGGCAGTAAAAATTGGTTTGGAAATGCAGTGATCACTCACCCTCTGCTGGGAACTGCAATCCAGAGCTGTTCCTCTTTGGCCATCTTGAATCCTCTCCTACATTCATGTGTATTTAATGTTTAGTGCCCATTTATAAATGGGAACCTGAGGTATGCAGTTGCCTGTTCTTGTGTTAAGTCACCTGGGATAATGGCCTCCAGCTCCATCCATGTTGCTGATTTTGTTGTCTTTCATGGCTGCATAGATTTCCATGGCGCATATGTACCATGTTTTCTTCATTCAATCCACTGCTGCTCGGTACTTAGATTGATTCTATGGTCTTGCTAGTGAGAGTAGCACTGCAATGAACATATGGGTCTACTTGATTGAATAAATTATTTTCCTTTAGATATATCCCCAGCAGTGGAATTGCTGGGTCAAATGGTGGCTCCAATTTAAGTTCTTTGTGAAATCTCTAAATTGCTTTCCATAGTGGCTGAACTAGTTCCTTTTTCTCCTCAGCTTCACCAGCATCTGTGGTTTTCTGACTTTTTAAGAATTGTCATTTTGACTGGTATGAGATGGTAGTTCACTGTGATTTTGATCTGCATTTCTTTGATGATTGCTGATACTGAGCATATTTTCATGCTTGTCAGCCACTTGTGGGTCTTCTTTTGAAAAGTGTCTGTTCATGTTCTTTGCTTATTTTTTTTAATTACACTTTGGGCTCTGGGGTAAATGTGCATCCTGCAGGATTGTTGCCTAGGTACATACATGCCATGGTGGTTTGTTGTCTCCATCCCCCAGCCCAGCCCCCATCACCTACATCAGGCATTTCTCCCAGTGTTATCCCTCTCCATGCCCCACCCCCTTGCTGTCCCTCCTCTCCCCTCCCCTTCACCCCCCACTTAGCCCAGTGGGTGTTGTGCTCTTCCCTGTGCCCAAGTGTTCTCATTGTTCATCACCCACATATAAGTGAAAACATGTGGTGTTTGGTTTTCTGTTCTTGTGTCAGTTTGCTGAGAATGATGGCTTCTAGATTCATCCATGTCTCTATAAAGGACAAGAACTTGTCCTTTTTACGGCTGCATAGTATTCCATGGTGTATATGTGCCACATTTTCTTTATCCAGTCTATCATTGATGGGCATTTGCATTGGTTCCAGGACTTAGCTACCGTAAACAGCCCCACAATGAACATACGTGTGCATGTGTCTTTATAATAGAATGACTTATAATCCTTTGGGTATATACCCAGTAATGGGATTGCTGGGTCAAATGGAATTTCTATTTCTGGATCCTTGAGGAATCACCACACTGTCTTCCATAGTGGTTGAACGAATTTACACTCCCACCAACAGTGTAAAGGTGTTCTTTTTCCTCCACATCCTCTCCAGCATCTGTTGTCTCCAGATTTTTTAATGATCATCATTCTAACTGGCTTGAGATGGTATCTAAATGTAGTTTTGATTTGCATTTCTCTAATGGCCAATGATGATGAGCATTTTTTCATGTGTTTATTGGCCTCATATATGTCTTCTTTTGAAAAGTGTCTGTTTATATCCTTGCCCACTTTTGAATGGGTTTGGTTTTTTTCTTGAAAATCTGCTTTAGTTCTTTGTAGATTCTGGGTATTAGCCCTTTGTCAGATGGGTAGATTGCAAAAATTTTTTCCCTTTCTGTTGGTTGCCGATTCACTCTAATGATTGTTTCCTTTGCTGTGCAGAAGCACTGGAGTTTAATTAGATCCCATTTGTCTATTTTGGCTTTTGTTGCTGTTGCTTTTGGTGTTTCAGTCATGAGGTCCTTGCCTGTGCCTATGTCCTGGATGGTGTTGCCTAGGTTTTCTTCTAGCGTTTTTATGGTGTTAGTTCTTATGTTTAAATCTTTAACCCATCTGGAGTTAATTTTTGTATAAGGTGTAAGGAAGGGATCTGGTTTCAGCTTCCTGCATATGGCTAGACCATTTTCCCAACACCATTTATGAAACAGAGAATCCTTTCCCCACTGCTTGTTTTGTCTGGTTTGTCAAAGATCAGATGGTTGTAGATGTGTGGGGTTGCCTCCGATGCCTCTGTTCTGTTCCATTGGTCTATATCTCTGTTTTTAATTGGGTTTTTTGTTATTGCTTGTTGAATTGTTTAAATTTTTTGTAGATTCTGAATATTAGATGTTTGTCAGATGCACAGTTTGCAGATATTTTTCCCATTTTATAGGCTGTTACTGTGTTGCTAGTTTGCTAATTTCTTTTGCCATGCAGAAGCTCAGCCCAGCAAAAGTTTAATGAGGTCTCATTTGTCAATTTTTGATTTGGGTTGCAATTGGTTTTGGTGTCTTCATCATGAAATCTTTGCCAGACCGTATGTCCAGAGTGGTATTTCCTGGGTTCTTTTCCAGAATTTTTATAGCTTTAAGACTTACACTTAAATATTTAATTCACATTGAGTCACTTTATATATATGGTGAAAGGTAAGGGTTCAGTTTCATTCTTCTGCCCATGGCTAGCCAGTAATCCCAGCACCATTTGTTCAACAGGGAGTCTTTCCCCATTGCTTATTTTTGTTGATTTTGTTGAAGGTTAAATAGCTGTAGGTGTGAAGCTTTCTTTCTGAGCTCTCTATTCTGTTCCACCTATCTAAATGTCTATTTGTGTAACAGTACCATTCTGTTTTGATCACTGTAGCCTCATATTATAATTTGAAGTCAGGTAATGTGATGCCTGTTGCTTTGTTTTTTTGCTCATGATTAATTTGGCTATTTGGGCTCTTTTTTAGTTCCAAATAATTTTTAAATCGGAGTTTTCTAACTCTGTAAAAAATGCCATTTGTATTTTGATAGGGATAGCGTTGCATCTATACATTGCTTTTGGAATTATGGCCATTTTAGCTATATTGGAGGATGTTTGGGAAATTCCTATCACAGTCATGAGTTCTAGGCAGAAAATCTATGGGAACAAACATGCACACAAAAACAAACACAGACACACGTGCACACATACAGTACATACACATGCACACACCTAGGCAGCTAAGACAGCTGATCTAATCTCAGAATAGCTGCTGAGCCTTTTCTCTGACTCACCTCGTGCCAGCTCCTGCATTCAAATGAGGGTCAAGCCCTGTGAATCTGAATGACCCCAGCTTCTATTTTAAACTGAGCTGCTTCCAGCTCTAGAAGGGCCTGGGAGTTGCCTGCAGGAGAGGAGAAGGCAGAAGAAGCTGCCTAAAGCAGAGAACAGAGGGTGAGAGGGAAACACCTGGAGGCCCTGACTTTGGAGGAGAAGGAACAAAAGTGAAGTTATTGAGGTATTTGTCTCCTTACATAAGCTTCAGAAAAGCGTGCTTTTCTTAAGTTCCCATTTTCAACTAGTAAAAAAGAAAAAAATTTTGAAACAAGCAATAATTGCAAAGTATTTGCACACAGAATCCAGAGAACTTCTCTGCCTGCACTACTTGAGAATGAGCTGCCACGTTAATGCCCACATCTTTAATGATGCAAACTCATGCCCCATATACTTTAGTGTTTTTCCTACAAACCACGACACTCTCCTAATAAACATGATACAATCACCAAGACAGATTTCACATCCATACATTGCATCCATCTCATGCTCAGATACCACTCAAGATTCACCAGTTGTTTTCATTATCTGTTTTACAGACAAGGATCTGATGGATTTAGGCATTTCCTATCTCCTTATTTTGATGAAAATATAGATCAGGGTGTTTTATTTACACCATTTTATTTGATCTCTGTAGTTTTATAAATATACAGAGAGATTTTGAATGATGCAGACCTATGGGCTCCCCTCCTGCTCCTCCTTTCCAGACCTTGTACCCTGTGCCTTGAATTATCTGTCTCCTTCTTACATTTGATGCAATGCACCTGCTCATGATGTTCACCTGCTGTCTCCACTGGAGCAAAGATTTTGTCTGTTTTCCTCAGGGAACCATCTACAGCACAGACTATTGTCAGTATTGAGGCTATACTTACCTTGCAAGTGGATTAATAAGTGGCAGTGATTGGGGCAAGGGCCTCTTTCTTGTTCATTCATTCACTACACTTTAGATGGTAACTTAGGACATGGTGGGACTATTGTTTTCTGGGCACAATGAATCAGAATATATTGTGAAGACAAGAATTAGAAAGAAATATTAGGTCAAAGAATACGAATTTTCAAGTAGGAGTTGGGAAGAGTGAGAAATAAACCAATCAGAATAGGGGCAAGGTTGACTTGGTTGTAGCTAACATGGTGGAGAAATGCAGCTGTCTATGACAGAGATCAGGCGCTGTGAGGTTCCTCTGCAATGGCAAGACCACCCGCACTTCCTGCTCTGCATCCTCTTCTACCCTGAGGCTGAATGCAGCTCTTGTGACTTCAGTGCCAAAGAAGTCACAGTCCTGGGCCAGAGTAAGGACTGAGGTGGACAGTGGAAAAGGAGGCAGTGGGTGCAGAAGGGGATGCCTGGAAGCAATGACTTCCTAAGGATGAACAAAAAGTGTCACTTGAAAATGGGACCAAAAAAAAGTGTATAAAAAACAAGGTGGAAATTATCTGTAATTCCATTACATAGTGTTTAATGTTAGGGTTTTGGTACAGTCATATGTAATTTTTATAAGATTATGATCATATACTGTATAATTACTTTAAGTGACTAGAGTTTATTTTTTTTTCTTTTTTTGAGAGAAGGAAAAAAAAATAAGTAAAGGAGAGGAAGAAAGAGGAGGAGAAAGAGGGAGGGTGAACGGAAATATTGCTTTATTCTGAGAAAAAATGGGTATTAATAATGGCCAATCAATGTTTCATTTAAACCTATGAGTAGGTGTGGTGTGGTATTGACAAGAATGTATATTTTGTGTATTTGAAGTGGAGAGGTCTATAAATATTTATTAAGTTTACTTGTTCCGGATCTGAGTTCGAGTCCTTGATATCCTTATTAATTTTCTGTCTCATTGTGTCTACGTCTCTATGTATCTCGGTGTTAGGATCATTAGCTCTTGTTGTTGCATTGATCCTTTTACCACTATATCTTTGTTGCTTTAAAATCTATTCTATCCGATACGAGAATTGCAACTCCTGCTTTTTATTTATTTATGTATTTATTTTTGCTCTCCATTTGGTTGGTAAATCTTTCTCCATCCCTTTGTTTTGAGTCTTCGTGTATCCTTGCATGTGAAACAGGTCTGGATGTAACATGCCATTGGGTTTTGGCTGTGTCTTTTGATTGGGGGATTTAGTCGATTTAAATTTAGGGTTACTGCCATTTGATGTTAACTGGCTATTTTATCCATTCGTTGATGTAAATTCTTCTTTATGTTGATGCTCTTTACTTTTTGGCATATTTTTAGAAAGGCTAATACTGGTTGTTTCTTTCTGTGTATAATGCTTCTTTCAGAAGCTCTTGTAAAGCAGGTCTGGTGGTAATAAAATCTCTGAGTACTTGCTTGTTCATAAAAGATTTTCTTTTTCCTTCAGTTGTGAAGCTTAGTTTGGCTGGATATGAAATTCTGGGCTGAAGGTTCTGTTCTTTGAGGATGTTGAATATTGGCCCCCACTCTCTTCTGGCTTGTAGAGTTTCTGCTGAGAGATCTGCTGTAAGTCTGATAGGCTTCCCTTTGTGGGTAACCTGACCTTTCTCTCTGGCTGCCTTTAGTATTTTCTCCCTCGTTTCAACCCTGGTGAATCTAATGATTATGTGCCTTGGGGTTGCTCTTCTTGAAGAATATCTTTGTGGTGTTCTCTGTATTACCTGGGGTTGAATGTTGACCTGCTTTGCTAGTTTAGGAAAATTTTCCTGAATATCCTGAAGGGTATTTTCCAGCTTGGATTCATTCTCTCCGTCACATTCAGGTACACCTATCAAACCTAAATTTGGTCTTTTCACATAGTCCCACATTTCTTGGAGACTTTGCTCATTCCTTTTTATCCTTTTTTCTCTAATCTTGTCTTCCTGTTTTATTTCATTAAGTTGGACTTTGACCTCTGATATCCTTTCTTCTGCTTGAACAATTTGAGTGTTTAAACCTGTGCATACTTCTCGGAGTTCCTGTATTGTATTCTTCAGTTCCATTAATTCACTTATATTCCTCTCTAAGTTGTCTATTCTCAATAGGATTTCGTCAAACCTTTTTTCAAAGTTCTTAGTTTTTTTACATTGGGCTACAACATGTTCTTTTAACTCACAGAAGTTTTTTATTATCCATTCCCTGAAGCCTGATTCTGTTATTGGGATGCGCTTGTTCTCCATTAAGCCTTGTTCCATTGTTGATGTGGAACTGTGATCACCTTTAGAGGGAGAGGCGTTCTGATTTTGAGTATTCTCAGCCTTTTTACTCTGGTTTCTTCCCATCATTGTAAATTTATCCTCCTGTTGTCTTTGAAATTACCAACTTTCAGATTAGGTCTCTTGAGTGGACGTCCCTGTTAGTTCCCAGGGCCAGAACAACAGCGTTAAGACTGATTGTGCTGCCGGGAGTGGTGGCTCACGCCTGTAATCCCAGCACTTTGGGAGGCCAAGGTGGGTGGATCACGAGGTCAAGAGATCGAGACCATCCTGGTCAACATGGTGAAACCCTGTCTCTACTAAAAAAGAATACAAAAAATTAGCTGGGCATGGTGGCGCATGCCTGTAATCCCAGCTACTCAGGAGGCTGAGGCAGGAGAACTGCCTGAACCCAGGAGGCGGAGGTTGCGGTGAGCCAAGATCGTGCCATTGCACTCCAGCCTGGGTAACAAGAGTGAAACTTCGTCTCAAAAAAAAAAAGGACTGATGGTGCTTTTCTGCCCAGGATTCTCCTGTCTGGCTTCCTTTTTGTGTCCGTAATAGGCAACTCTGCCTTCCTGGGGCTCCAAATCTCGGTCAGAAGGGGAACCAGTCTCGTTTACTCTGCGCAGAGAGCTGCCGCGCCGAGGTGCCATCACAGCCGCTGCACCAGCCTCAGGAGTTGTGCTGGGGACCCGTGTGGGTCCTCCAAACCTCGGTCAAAAGGGAGCCAGCCCTGTTTACTCTGCTCCAAAAGCTGCCGCACCAAGGTGCCGGCAAAACTGCTGCGCCGGCCACAAGAGTCACGCTGGCGGCCCATGTGTCTCCTCCACTGGGGATCTTCTGCTCCGTGAGCAACCAGAATTTGTCTGAAAGTGTGGCGTCTTCTAGTTCTCTGCACTTTCACTGAGAGCTGCAATCCCAAGATGTTAGAGATTGGCCATCTTGGATCGGATCACAAGTTTATTTTTTATGAGCAGGGTTCTTGTCCATAGTGCAGAGTTCTATCTCACCCTTGTCAGTTAACTCCATTGTTTCTCTGCCTCATGCCATTCTATTTTCTTTATTCATTTTTAATTTCAACTTTCTTTATAGATTAAAGAACACATGTGCAAGTTTGTTATATGGGTCAATGGTGGGAGGCTGCAGCTTGGGGTCCCAAGGATCCCATAAAGCAAACATGGTACCCAGTGGGTGGTTCTTCAGCCCATGTGTCCCTCCCCACTTCCCTGTCTAGTGATCTTCACTGTCTGTGGTTTCCATCTTTACATTCATGTGTATTTATGTTTAGCTCCTACTTATAAACAGGAACCTGAGGTATGCAGTTGCCTTGTTTTATGTTAGGTCACCTAGGATAACGGCCTCCTAGATGCATGCATGTTGCTCAAAAGGACATGATTTTGTTGTCTTTCATGGCTGCATGGATTTCCAAGGTGCGTATGTATTATGTGTTCTTCATTCAATCCACTGCTCCTGGGCACTTAGTTTCATTCTGTGTCTGTTGAGAAATATTAAGTTTACTGTTGAGAAACATTAACTTTGCCTTGCCCCATGGCTCCCTTGTGGAGATTACCTTTTAGTTTGCAATTAGTGGTAAGCAGGTAACAGCCGCCTACTTAGACTATTTCTGAGTTATAAGTAAATACAGAACACCAGTGTATTAATAACAATCACCTGTTAAGAGATAATAAATCTGCTCAGGGCTTTCAGCCTGGCCTTCAGCCCCTAAGGCTCTCGGTTCGGTAGGCTGCTGGCCCTTCGTATAGACACACTTTGCTGTTCTATCTGGGTGTCTGCCTCCCATTGTCTTCAGCGCCACCTGGGTGGGGTCTCCCTGCCAAGCTTGTACTCAGTATGTGTCCTTGCTAATGAAAATAGCACTGCAATGAACATACAGGTCTATTTGATTGAATAAATTATTTTCCTTTAGGTATATCCCAGCAGTGGGATTGCTGGGTTGAATGATAGTTACATTTTATCTTCTTTGAGAAATCTGCACTCTTTTCCATAGTGGCTGAACTAGTTTGCTTTCCCAGCAAAAGTGTCTAAGTGATCCCTTTTCTCCTCAGCCTCAAGAACATCTATCATTTTTGACTTTTTAAGAATTGCCATTTTGACTGGTTTGAGATGGTAGCTCACTGTGGTTTTGATGTGCATTTCTCTGATAATTATGATATTGAGAGTTAAATTCCTTGTAGATCCTGGATATCAGAGCTTTGCAGGATGCACAGTTTGCAGATATGTTTCTTTTGCTGTGCAGCAGTTCTTTATTTTAATGAGGTCCCATTTGTCAATTTTTGTTTTTAGTTGCAATTGGTCTTGGTGTCTTCATAATGAAATCTTTGCCAGGCCCTATATCCCGAGTGGTATATCCTAGGTTATCTTCCAGGATTTTTAGTTTTAGGATTAATCTTTAGTTCATGTTGAGTTATTTGACATATATGGTGAAAGGCAGGGGTTCGGTTTCATTCTCTGCACATGGCTAGAAAGTTATTCCAGCACCCTTTGTTCAATAGAGAGTCTTTCTCCATTGCTTATTTTTGTTGATTCTGTTGAAGGTGAGATGGCTGTAGGTGTGAAGGTTTCTTTCTGAGCTCTCTATTCTGTTCCATGGATCTAAGTATCTATTTTTGTGCCAGTACAATGCTGTTTTGATCACTATACCCTTATACTACAGTTTGAAGTTGAGCAAATGTGATGCCTCTGGTTTTGTTCTTTAGCTTATGATTGTTTGGGCTATTTGGGCTCTTTTAAAATTCCAAATAACTTTTAGATTAGATTTTTCTAATTCCTTGAAAAACGACATTGGTATTGAATGTGATAGTGTTGCATGTATAAATTGGTTTTGGAAGTACTGCCATTTTAGCCATATTGATTCTTCCAACTCATGAGCATGAAATATTTTCCCATGTATTTATGTTGTCTCTGATTTTTTTCAGCCATGTTTTGTAGATTATCTGTTTCCACACAAAATCTAGCAGAATCACTCATTTATTATTCCATTCCATGGAGAAAAAAATAAAATAACATTAATTTTCTACTGGATAGCCCAACAAAATTCCAAACTCGGTAGGTTTTTTGGGAAAGAAACTCTTTATTTAAATATTACTACAGGACAATCAGTTGCTAAAGGAAACAAACATTAATATAATTTTTTTCTTATTAAATAATTAACGAATTCTCTTTCAGGACATGGAAAGAATCCCAAGGGTCTGATTCTTAATGGGAAAGAATCCCATTAGTATAATTTTTTTATTATTAAATAATTAAAGAATTCTTTTTCAGGACATGGAAAGAATCCCAAGGGTCTAAAGTCTAACATGATTATTTTACAGACAAAATCACTTGAAAGAACAAGGTCAACATCCAAAGAACTACCTGATTTTCCAAATGAAAGCAGAAGAAAGAAAATGCTGACATATCTTGTTTAGTCAGCCAGCCAGAAACTTAAATGCAGGAATTCCACCAGGTAGCATCAAGAGAAAATAGCATAAGATGTTAGGAATAACCGCTCATAAAATTGTTGGCAAAAGGAATCCAGGCAGTGAGTGAGCAATTTGTTTCATGGTGTCATCATTGTCTGCCAGAGGCTTTTCGACATACACAGTAGGTGGTGGGCAGGTGGCCAACCAGAAGGGTGAGTTTGATTGAGACTGTGCTCACAGGGGCTTTTTGGTATCATCTTCAACCTTCAGAAAGGACACAAATGTTGGTATAAGAGGCAGAGGAGAACCCAGATCACTTTTCCAGGCAATCCTTAACTAATCACTCCACGTCTCAGGGCTGCCTGCACTGAGAGACCTGTTTTTCCCTTGAGCCCCAAACCTGGCACCTGCATCTTGGACCAACCTCCTCCTCCTTTGTCACATCACAGAGTCAGCCCAGGCCCTGAACCTGACCAAGGGTGGAGTAAAGGGGCCTGTGGGACTGAAGCTGGGAGTGATGGGCCTGCTCCTTCTCTCAAGGCCCCTCTACCATCTGATGAGAGGGCCTAAAACATGGCGAGGGGTTGGGGAGCCTGTCCAAAGACAGGGCTCTGTATTCCTGTGCCCTTGGCCTAGGGTGGGCCTGCAGGCAAACATCCCTCCTTCCCATTCTTCCTCAGCCTCTTCTCACAATGGGAGCAGCACCCATAGCTCTGAAGGTGACAGTCCCTGTTCCACCTTCTTCATTCCTAGTCCAGCCCAGCGTGCCCATGGAACTCCAGCAGCAGCTCAGTTCCCCCGTGTCTGAGTCCACTCTGCTCCAGGCAGGGCCATCAGCCGACTCAGGATCTGGGATACCCAGAAGGCAGGATGTCACGGAGCCACCTCAGGGCCCAGACTCAAACCCCATGGGTCCACGGGACTTGACTTTTTAAAAAACTTTCTCATGATCAGCCTCTACTTTTCACCTGCCACTTTCTGTGGGCAGGCAGCCCTGCACTCCCTCCTTTTGAATTAGGTATACCAAGGTCTCCCAGCCCCCTCCTCCTGGGATTAGACCCAGATCTTTCTCTTAGCCTCAGAGATGGAATCCCCCTTCCCTTGTCACACCTCATGTAAAGCTGCTATGATGCACCTAACCCAATTAAGAGGACTGCCCATGTCTAAATTCCCGCTGCCTGCAGGCCCCACACCCTTCCTGAATAGGAACCTGCTCTGAATCAGGCCTGAACTGGCTAAACCCTCTCAAGTTCAACAGGCCCTGAGCCTTGATATGGGCCCCTCCCTTTCCCTCTGGCCTCTGAAGGTGAGAATCCATCAGAACTCAGGGCAAAGCTGTCCAGGCCATTACCAATAAACGACACAAGGTCTCATTCACCTGTCTCATCACAGGATGGAAAGGTCTCAGCCATGGGGAGGGGTGGGACTGTGGGAATTCTTTTTTCTTGTTTTCCCACCTCACCCACCTGCTCCTTGGTCCCCTCCCAATTCTTCCCACAGTACCTGTCACTCCTCAGATGCCAGGCAGGATGAAACCAGCAAGCCCTTCACATTCACAATACAGCCCTCACAGCAAGCTCCAGGGGCCATGCATTTAGGTGGGGAAGTCGGAAAAGAAGCATTACACTTTCTGTGGGGTTGGCGGGTTTATTTAAAAATAATTCCTCAGTTGCCATGTAGGATGAAGCAGGGGAGGAAGATGAGGAGGCTCCAGGTGCTGAGGGTGGTGGCCCTGGCTTTGGGTTTGCCTGGCCTCATGGTGGGTGGAGCTGAAATGAAAACACAAGCCTCACAGCCCTTGACCAGACCCCAAATTAGAGGAGATGCCTCCTCAGCTCCTGCCACCCCAGGTCATCCTGCAAGGCAGAGGTTTTGTCCCACTCTGCTGGGGGGCAGTGGCTGTGACAGGTCCTGAGGTAGGAAGGGAGAGGGGGTGTTCCCTATCTTCAGGGAGCTCACACAGCTGCTGAGGGAAGCAAGGTGACAGCACAGCCCACTCTCCTGCTGTGGTGGAAGAGGAGGTGATGCCCCAGAGTGGGGAAGAGGAGGGTCTCAGGGCTGGCACTGGAGGTTGTTTTGATGGATTTCCAGAAATAGATCAGGGAGAGAAAAGGAAAAGTGATTCTATAAGGAAGGAACACTAACATAAAAAAAATCTGGAAAAACTATGACACCCACAGATTCGAGGCTGGTGAGAAATCCACAGTGGGTGGAAAAGAATTAAGTGCAGGGAGGAAGAGGAGTCAGGAGGGAGAAGGGAGAGGAGGATGGGAGAGCACAGGCACCCCCAGGAGGAGCCCCCCATGAGGGGGTCACGCTCACACTCACTCCAACAGTCTCACACACACACTGACACACCAGGCTGAGAAGATGAACTAAAGACAGCTGTCTTTTTTTTCTTCTCACTTACTTGTTGGCTCCAGCATTTGTTTCCAGTATATTAAAAATATCAAGCCACATCTTACAATACCCTGTTGAAATTTTCTGGAAGAATATGGTCACATCCCTGTTCTTCTCCCACTTCTCTTTCAACTGCCTGGCTCCAGGATGAAGCACTGTCCACTTTTTGTTGTTTGAGTCAAAGAGGAGAAATCTCTGTCCGTTGAAGATGAACTGCCAGCATCCTGTGCAGTATCCCTGGGCTTTGTGTTCACAAGACATCCGGGCCTGCAGGGTGAGGGGCTCTGCCCCATTGGAAAGAGATCAGCTCTAATCTTGACAAATCCTGAGCCCCACCCTGCTTCCTTTACTGTCTCCTGGACTTGCCCTCTCTGCTCCATCCTGCCCATACTCCTCGACTTCTTGGGTGACACAGACTTCTGATTGATTATTTCTATGAAACCAATAACTGCCTCCAAGTTACTACTATGTCTGCTCCCTCCTCTCCTGGGCCATTTTAAACTTACCACTGGGTATTACATTCTCCATTTGAATGTTGGGCAGTTGCTCTTTGAGGAAATCCACCACATCTCTTAGTGTTTCAGTCTGTTCTTCCCAGGTTTTGTCACATTGACTTTCTTTCCCAGGGAACCAAAGGCTTTGGCCTTATGGTTAACACAGTCATAGTGAAGAAAAGCCCTTTTATCCATCTTGCCTTGAACTTCATACCACTGTGGTTCAGATCTAAACTTAAGAGTGATGATGAAGTCATAGGAGAGACAGTGTGTGTCTGTGGAAGAAAAACACAAGAGAGGGTGGGGGTGGGGGGAAGTGGAACCTGAGATCCCTCTTCCCCAATATGGTGACTACAAGAGGAGGCCTCTGAGAGGCTGGGCTAGCAGAGGAAGATGTCCCCCAGCCAGGGCTGTCATGCCAACTAGTTAAATACTAGGGTGTCTCCCTTGCTTGTGTACATAGAGGGGAAGGTTCCTGCAGCCAAAAAACCACATGCCCCCCAAGACACTGGGCTCTGCCCACGTCGGTCAGCACATGACCTTTTCATGGAGGTGCCAGGCCTGCTGTGGCAGGAAAAGGCCTGCATAGGGAGGACCCTCAGCAGCAGCCCTTGCGGACTGCGGGAGGTGGGAGGAGGTGCGGGGGCTGCCCTGAGATGCTCCAGCACCGTGGGTGGGGTGAGGACAAAATTCAATTCGGATACAAAATTGATTATTGCCATGTGTCTCAGGATTTAACACACTGGGAAAGCCCCTGGCAATCATGCCCATCTGCAATGAGGATACATTTCTGGAACCTTGGAAAGGGATGATTCACAGGGCAAGAAGTCAAAAATCCACAACTTCTAAGTCAGGGTGTAGAGGAAAGAACCAAAAGGCTCAGAGAAGCGCCCACGCCAGAGTAGCCGCAGCATGAAAATCCAGAACATTGTCCATCCTCTGTGCTCATGGGGTGCCTGGAGGACTCCTGTTTACCCAGCATATAAAGAAGAGCCTGAGAGAAGACACCAGAATGGGAGGAAGCTCAGGGACGCCTGTTGCTGAAGGCCAGGGTTGGGGATAGAAGATGCTGTTCCTGAAGTGGGCTCCCAGGAGTAATGGGATGAAAAATCCTGAAATAACAGATTTCAGGTGGAGACTGTCAACTGTCAGGAGCAAGGAGGGTACCACGATGGAGATGATTAAGGAAGTCACAATGCCAGCTGAGGACCTCAGCCACAGGGAGTTATGCCCATGACATAAAACAAGGGTGTCCAAGAGGCAAAATAGTTGGAGACTCAACCTGGTTACTCCAGGACTTTAACAACAATACATGAAGACAAACACAGCAATGAATAATTGGGAGATGAAAAGTGGACATTTCATTTAAAAATTGAGATAATTTGTTGAATTTCCTGCACTACGCCACTTCTTAGACTCAGAATCAATTGCTAGAAGCAGAATCCAGGTTCCTATGAGGAAAAACCTATCAACCCCGCAGCAAGTGTGATGCTTGTTTTCCGACTTCCCCTCATGGCCCCTGGAGCTTGCTGTGAGGGCTGCATTGTGAATGTGAGGGGCTTGCTGGTGACACAGTTCCTGTTGTTACTGCTCAACTCTGCTGCTGCTGCTGCATCTTGGTGACAGTCAAACCATGCGTGATGAATGTGGTTGCACCTATCACCAGAGCCCTAGGACACAGGACACTCTTAGGTCCTAGAAGCCCCTGTGTTTAAAAAAAGTTTTATGTGGAGCTAGGAGGTGGAGCAAGATGGCCATTTAGGAACAGCTCAGGATTGCAGCTCCCAGTGAAAGTGCAGAAGGTGAGTGGACGCCGCATTTCCAGATGGATCTTTATTGCCCACAGACCAGGAGATTCCCAGGCAGAGGAGCCCCATGGGCCGCCAGCATGGCTGTTTTGCTGGTGCCCCAGTGCAGCGGTTCTCCATACAAAAATACACTGATCTGGTGGCCCTTTTAAGCTGGCAACTGGAGCTCCAGGAAGGCAGATTAGCCCATTCATCTGATTAAACAGGGGTCTGAAACAGGGAGCCAGGCCATCTCAGTGCCATTGTTTCAGCCAGTTCAGTGGGTCACCACACGGAAAATAACACAGATCCCAGCACCCTTTCAGCAGGCAACTTGAACACTTGGGAGAGGGTCAACCATTCAACTTAAAAAAAAAAAAAAAAAAACAGCAATTGGAAACACTAGGGGTTGAGAGTTTCACGGCAAGCACAGCTGACCATCCAGCTCTGTGGGGGAGGGGCGCCCGCCATTACCAAGGCACTCCACCCCTATGGAGGTAGTCTGCCATTGTTGAGGCAGCCTGCCATTGCTGAGGCAACCTGCCATAACAGAGAGAGTCTGCCATTACAGAGGCAGGCCACCATTGCTGAGGCAGTTCTAACCACACCTGTATAAACAGGACTGCAGGGAAGTTCACATGGCAGCAGAGTGGAACCCACAGCAGCTCAGCAAAACCTCTGCAGGCAGACAGTGACTAGGCTGCCTCCTTGCTGGGCAGGGCAGTCCTAAAAAAAAGGCAGCAGCACAAGGGAAACTCATAAATAAAGCCCTAACTCCCTGGGACAGAGCACCTGGGGAAAAAAAGGGGGTTATGAGTTCTGCTGCAGCAGACTTAAATGTACCTGCCTAGCAGCTCTGAATGAACAACGGAGCTCACAGCTCAGCACTTGAGTGCCTATAAAGGACAGACTGTCTCCTTAAGCAGCTCCCTGACCCCCATATATCCAAAGAGTCACCTCACAAAGGACTGATCAGACTGACATTTGGCGGGCATCATTCTGGGACAAAGATAGCAGAAGAAGAAACTGGTAGCAACCCTTACTGCAGGTGATCCCCAGGCAAGCAGGGCCTGGAGTGGACCTCAGTAGTCCTACAGCAGAGGGGCCAGACTGTCAGAAGGAAAACTAACAAATAGAAATAACGAAATCATCAACAATCTGGACATCCACTCAGAGACCCAATCTGAAAATCAGCAACTATAAAGACGACAGGTGGATAAATCCACAAAGATGAAAAGAAACCAGCACAAAATGGAGGAAAACACCCGAAACCAGAAGACCTCTCCTCCTACAAGAGATCACAACTCCTCACCAGCAAGGGAACAAAACTGGATGGAGAATGAGTGTGATGAAATGACAGATTCAGACTTCAGAAGGTGGGTGATGAGAAACCTCTGTGAGCTAAAATAACATGTTCTAACTCAATGCAAAGAAATGAAGAAACTTGAAAAAAGATTTGATGAAATGATAACAAGAATGGACAACTTAGAGAGGAATATGAGTGAATTGATGGAGCTGAAAAACACAACACAAGAACTTCACAAAGCATGCACAAGTTTCAACAGCTGAATTGACCAAGCAGAAGAAAGGATATCAGAGGTCAAAGATCAACTCAATGAAATAAAATGAGAAGGCAAGATTAGAGAAAAAAGCACAAAAAAGAATGAACAAAGTCTCCAAGAAATATGGGACTATGTGAAAAGACTCAATCTACGTTTGATAGGTGTACCTAAATGTGACAAAGAGAATGAGTCCAAGCTGGAAAATACTCTTCAGGATATTATCCAGGAAAACTTCCCCAGCCTAGCAAAGTAAGCCAATATTCAAGTCCAGAAAATACAGAGAACACCACAAAGATATTCCTCAAGAAGAGCAACCCCAAGGCACATAATCAGCAGATTCACCAGGGTTGAAATGAAGAAGAAAATGCTAAGGGCAGCCAGAGAGAAAGGTCAGGTTACCCACAAAGGGAAGCCCATCAGACTCACAGCAGATCTCTCTGCAGAAACTCTACAAGCCAGAAGAGAGTGGGGGCCAATATTCAACATCCTTAACAAAAAGAACTTTCAACCCAGAATTTCATATCCAGCCAAACTAAGCTTCATAAGTGAAGGAAAAATAAAATCCTTTGCGAACAGGCAAGTACTCAGAGATTTTGTCACCACCAGGCCTGCTTTACAAGAGCTCCTGAAAGAGGCACTACACATAGAAAGGAACAACCAGTACCAGCCACTCCAGAAACATACCAAATGGTAAAGAGCATCAACAAAATGAAGAATCTGCATCAACTAACAGGAAAAACAGCCAGCTAGCATCAAAATGGCAATATCAAATTCACACATAACAATATTAACCCTAAATGTAAATGGGCAAAATGCACCAATCAAAAGACACAGACTGGCAAATTGGGTAAAAAGCCAAAACCTATCGGTAGGCTATATCCAGGAAACCCATCTCACATGCAAGGATACACAAAGGCTCAAAATAAAGGGATGGAGGAAGATTTACCAAGCAAATGGAAAGCAAAAAAAAAGCAGGAGTTGCAATTCTTGTCTCTGATAAAATAGACTTCAAAGCCACAAAGATCAAAAGAGACAAAGAAGGACATTACATAATGGTAAAAGGATCGATACAACAAGAAAAGCTAACGATCCTAAATATATATGGACCCAATATAGGAGCACCCAGATACATAAGGCAACTTCTTAATGACTTACAAAGAGACTTAGACTCCCACACAATAATAGTGGGAGACTTTAACACTCCACTATCAGTATTAGACAGATCAACCAGACAGAAAATTAACAAGGATATCCAGGACTTGAACTCAGACCTGGAACAAGCAAACCTGATAGACATTTACAGAACTCTCCACCCCAAAGCCACAGAATATACATTCTTCTCAGCACCACATCACACCTAATCTAAAATTGACCACATAATTGGAAGTAAATCACTCTTCAGCAAATGCAAAAGAACAGAAATCATAACAAACAGTCTCTCAGACCATAGTGCAATCAAGTTAGAACTCAGAATTCAAAAACTAACCTAGTACCTCACAGCTTCATGGAAAGTGAACAACTGGCTCTTGAATGTTGACTGGATAAACAATGAAATGAAGGCAGAAATAAAGAAGTTCTTCGAAACCAGTGAGAACAAAGACACAACATACCAGAATCTCTGGGACACATTTAAAGCAGTCTCTAGAGGAAAATATATAGCAATAAGTGCCCACATGAGATGAGTGGAGAGATCCAAAATTGACACCTTATCATCAAAATTGAAAGAGCTAGAGGAGGAAGATCAAAAAAACTCAAAGCCTAGCAGAAGACAAGAAATAACTAAGATAAGAGCAGAACTGAAGGAGATAGAGACACAAAAAAACCCTTCAAAAAATCAATAAATCCAGGAGCTGGTTTCTTGAAAAGATCAACAAAATAGACAGACCACCAGCCAGATTAATAAAAAAGAAAAGAGAGAATAACCAAATAGATGCAATAAAAAATGATAAAGGGGAAATCACCACAGATCCCAAAGAAATTCAAACCATCATCAGAGAATATTACAAATAACTCTATGCACATAAACTAGTAAACCTGGAAGAAATGGACAAATTCCTGGAGACTTACATCCTCCCAAGCCTAAACCAGGAAGAAGTCAAAACCATGAATAGACCAATAACAAGATCTGAAGTTGAGGCAGCAATTAAGAGCCTACCACACAAAAAAAGCCCAGGTCCAGATGGGTTCACAGCAAAATTCTACCAGACACACAAAGAGGAGCTGGTACTATTCCTTCTGAAACTATTCTAAATAATCCGAAAAAAGGGAATCCTTCCCAAATCATTTTATGAGACCAACATCCTCCTGATACCAAAACCCGGCAGAGACTCAACAAGAAAAGAAAACTTCAGGCCAATATCCATGATGAACATAGATGCAAAAATATTTAATAAAATACTGGCAAGCCGATTGCAACAGCACATCAAAAAGCTTATCCATCATGATCAAGTAGGATTCATCCCAGAGATGCAAGGCTGGTTCAACATATGCAAGTCTATAAATGTAATTCACCACATAAACAGAATCAAAGACAAAAACCACGTGATTATCTCAATTGAGGCAGAGAAGGCCTTTGACAAAATTCAACAGCCCTTTATGCTAAAAACCCTCAATAAACTCGGTATTGACGGAACGTATCTCAAAATAATAAAAGCTATTTATGACAAACCAACAGCCAATATCTTACTGAATGGGCAAAAACTGGAAGCATTCCCTTTGAAATCTGGCACTAGCCAAGGATGCCCTCTCTCACCACTCCTATTCAATATAGTAATGGAAGTTCTAGCTAGAGCAATCAGGCAAGAAAATGAAATAAAGGGTATTCAAATAGGAAAGGAGGAAGCCAAATTGTCTCTATTTTCAGACGACGTGATAGTATATCTAGAAGACCCCATCATCTCAGCCCAAAAACCCCTGAAACTGATAAGCAACTTCAGCAAAGTCTCAGGATACAAAATCAATGTGCAAAAATCACAAGCATTCCTATACACCAATAACAGACTTAAAGAGAGCCAAATCAAGAACGAACTGCCATTCACAATTGCTACAAAGAGAATAAAATACCTAGGAATACAACTCACAAGGAACGTAAGAGACCTCTTCAAGGAGAACTACAAACCACTGCTCAACGAAATAAGAGAGGATACAAACAGATGGAAAAACATTCCATGTTCATGGTTAGGAAGAATCAATATTGTGAAAATGGCCATACTGCCAAAAGTAATTTACAGATTCAACACTATCCCCATCAAGCTACCAATGACCTTCTTCACAGAACTGGAGAAAATCACCTTAAACTTCATATGGAACCAAAAGAGATCCCGCATAGCCAAGTCCATTCTAAGCAAAAAGAACACGGCATCACACTACCAGACTATATGACAAGGCTACAGTAATCAAAACTGCATGGTACTGGTACCAAAACAGAGATATAGACCAAAGGAACAGAACAGAGGCATCAGAGGCAACACAACATATCCACAACCATACAATCTTTGATAAACCTGACAAAAACAGGCAATGGGGAAAGGATTCCCTGTTTAATAAATGGTGTTGGGAAAACTAGCTAGCTATGTGCAGAAAGCAGAAACTGGACCCCTTCCTGACACCTTACACTAAAATTAACTCCAGATGGATTAAAGACTTAAACATAAGACCTAACACCATAAAAACCTGAGAAGAAAATCTCGGCAAAACCATTCAGGACAGAGGAGTAGTCAAGGACTTCATGACCAAAACACCAAAAGCATTGGCAACGAAAGCTAAAATAGACAAATGAAACCTAATCAAACTCCACAGCTTCTGCACGACAAAAGAAACAGTCATTAGAGTAAATTGGCAACCAAGAGAATGGGAAAAAAATTTTGCACTTTACCCATCTGACAAAGGGCTGATATCCAGAATTTACAAAGAACTCAAACAGATTTACAAGAAAAAAACAAAGAAGTCCATTCAAAAGTGGGCAAAGGATATGAACAGACACTTTACAAAAGAAGACATACATGAGGCCAACAAACATATGAAAAAATGCATCACTGGTCATTAGAGAAATGCAAATCAAAACTACTTTGAGATACCATCTCATGCCAGTTAGAATGGCGATCATTTAAAAAATCTGGATACAACAGATGCTAGAGAGGATGTGGAGAAATAGGAGCACTTTTACACTGCTGGTGGGAGTGTAAATTAGTTCAACCATTGTGGAAGACAGTGTGGTGATTCCTCAAGGACCTAGAAATAGAAATTCCATTTGACCCAGCAATCCCATTACTGGGTATATATCCAAAGGACTATAAATCATTCTACTATAAGGACACATGCACGCGAATGTTCATTGCAGCACTGTTTACAATAACAATGACATGGAACCAACCCAAATGCCTATCGATGATAGACTGGACAGGGAAAATGTGGCACATATACACCATGGAATATTATGCAGCAATCAAAAACGATGAGTTTGTGTCCTTTGTAGGGACATGGATAAACCTGGAGAACATCATTGTCAGCAAACTGACACAAGAACAGAAAATGAAATACTGCATGTTCTCATTCAGAGGCGGGTGTTGAACAATGTGAACACATGGACACAGGGAGGGGAGCACTACACACTGGGGTTGGTTGGGGGGAATAGGGGAGGGACAGCGGTGGGTGGAGAGTTGGGGAGAGATAGTATGGGGAGAAATGCCAGATATAGGTGAAGGGGAGGAAGGTAGCAAATCACACTGCCACATGTGTACCTATGCAACTATCTTGCATGTTCTTCACATGTACCCCAAAACCTAAAATGTGCTTTAAAAAAATACAAAAAAAAGGGGGATGTTAGCTAATTCATTCAGTTTGCTGGATACCAGTGAGTGTATCATCTTCATATCTGGCCACTGTAACAGGCTACATTATAATTTAAAAAAAAAGTTTTATGTGAAGTTCATGGCAGTTCCTAACTGGAGAATCCTGGTGCCCAGAAGCAAGGTTGTGCCACTTGGAGCAGTGAAATAAATCCCACCATTTAAAAGCAGTTCCTGTGTAGTTCTGGGCCCTGGCAGAGATGGGGTCTCCAGCAACAGAAGGGCAGTGACCACACAGCCTCAGAGCTGCCATCACAGGGTGTGCTCCTCACCCTGTAGGTCATTAGGAAGGTAGGCCTGGCTGTGAGAAGATGCAGGTGGTTCTCCTGGGATGGACAGGAGCAGGGCCACAGGGAACCAAGAAGCTGCACAAGCAGTTGGTCCCAATGCCCAGGACACCACATGGCTGTACCCCCTCACCCTCAGCTCACACTTGAGGCTTCAGGGAGGGTCCCTGGTGGACCCTGTGGACCATAGATGCTACTCAGCAGCAAAGGAGGGGAGAGTAGACCCTGAACCATGGGACCCCCACTCCCTTAACAACCATACCACCCAGACGCCACAGGGAGAATAGGACCCACTTCTGACTCTTGAAGTCACACCTGGACACTGCTTGGAGATGGCATTCTAGGGATCTGGGCCCCAATCACTGGGACACTGTAATCTCATGGAGGCACAGCAACAAAGGACAGTGGCCAAATCTGGTCCCCCTTCATTTACAGGTTGCCATTGTCTGCTGTTGCTCTACAAAGGGACAGGACTGGACACAGAGACAGAGAACCCTGAAAGACCAAAGTGTCGCCTGACTTCTTTTTCTAGAAAGGCTTTGCTGACTCCTGTCTGCATGTGGCAGGCCAATTCCCCCTGACAGTCACACAGACAGGCCTGCACGACACTCCAGTTACACAGAGAGATTTCCACAGCAGTGCCTTAACACTCAGTAAGTAAACCCAGGGAAATTGGTGCCCAGACATCAAAGCTAAAAATGAAATATGTGGACAATAGGAGCCTTGCATGGGCTTCTCCCTAACCTGGAAAAAGCCAAAACAATAGAGACAGTCTTCATTCCTAGTGCCAGGACCTGTATCTGAGACAAGTCAAGGTAGCAGGGGCAGTTGTTTGAATAGCTTCATTGGAGAGTCTAAGGCAGCTCTCCTGACCAAGCTGTAAAGGAGATAAGATAGAAATAATCACCCTGGCACAACAGCAGACAGGCGATGAAGGTACTGGGGCCCTTTTAATTGGACTTAGTGAGCATTTTTGCCTCTGACCTTCTAGGTGAAATAAAATTAGTTCCCAATAGACTTAGGCGAAAGCTACACTGTACATAGGCACATAACCCCAACCTATGTAAGCACTAAGAAAATGGTAACACTTTCAGCTGGTCTGGTGGAATTACCTCCGTCTTCTCCCTCTATCTGGTTACTGCAATAAATTCCCCTCTTTCCTAGTTTGTCTGCTTCTCATTATTTGGCCTTGGGAAAAGGCAGCCAGACAGGCTTGGCTGCAGGAATATGCACAGTGTTCTCTATGAGGCTATCTCCCCAGTAGGAATCAGGTGGCTCTGGGATCCAAGGGCAGAAGTGGGCACCTCTACTCACCAGGGTTCCCAGGGTCATCATGGGGGACATGGTGTGTCCCATTTCCCCTGCACAGGTTCTGTGGGGAGTTAGTTGTGTGTTTGCTGGGTGTGTCCTTGGGCAAAGGGAAGAAGGTGCCAGTTGGTGGGGGAGGTGGTGAGGGCCCCTCCATGGGTGAGGAGGTGAGGGAGTCCTGTGGGGTGACAGGGCTGGGCTGAGATGGGGAGTGAGAGGATGTGACTTGGGAGGTGGCAGTGGATGTGAGGGGAGGAGTGGGAAGTGTCTGCTGAGCCCCTGGGTTCAGGTGAGTGTCTGCAGGAAAGCGCAGGGGAAAAGGGCAGGAGCCCTGGGAGTGCTGGAGGGTTTGTGTGGAAAGCGGGTGAGAGCAGAGCACCTGCTCCGCTAGGTGGTCGCGTTTCCTGGCCCCTAGAGCGGGGACCGCCAGCCAGGCTGCCTCTTCTCGTCCGCAGCAGGAAGGTCCGGCGCCCTTGCTCTTGGCGTTGAACCGAGGCCTGTGCTTGTGTCGGGGTCGTGGCGCAGGTGCGGGGCGCGGAGCCGCTTGGCCTCCTCCACGAAGGGCCGCTATTAGTCCCTGCCCGGCAGCTTCCACGCGCGCCCAGTCACTTTAAGATCTCCGAGTTGTGCAACGTAGGGTTCTGCGACGTCATCTGGAGGCGCTGAGCGGAGCTCCACACCATGAACCCGTTTATCTCCAGGGGCTGCGCCCCAGGAGCGGCGGGGCTTCCAGCTCCCTTCCCCTCCTGGGGTCCGGAAAAGGACGAGGCAGCAGCCGCGGGAGCTGGAGGCTCCAGGCTCCAAGCCTGGTCCTGTGAGAAGCTCAGTAAGGCCATGGGTCAGGAGACGCCTTAATAGGGCGTCCTGAATGCCCTCCTCTCAACAGGAAACGTCGATCCTGAAAATGGGAGGGTCTTCCCAGCCTGGAGTCGTTTCCGAGGAACTTGGGTCCTAAAAAGTATATTTCATCCCTAAACCCAGCGCTTCAACTGGAGCCTTTGCTTCCAAACAGTTGCCTGTCGCCCAGGCGCTTTAGCCTGGGCAACAGAGAGCCTGTCTTAAAGAAAACAGCAGAAATAACAACAACAATTTAAAACTCAGTAAGTTAAATTGACAGAATAATTATGGGACCCAAAAAGCCAAGTAATGCAACTTTTCACCTTCGATGAATTAGAGGGCTTGCTGAGTGTTCGTATTCTCAGAAGCTTCCATCTCATGAAATCTAATTTCCTCTGGTGAATCCACTCCTTAGTCCAGGTCCTCTGAGGAGCAGGTGCCTCCATGGGATTTACAGGATGGATTTCATTGGTGGAAACCCCGGGAGAACCATTCAGCGGGATGCAGTTCTGACACCAAGTGCAGGAGGAAGGGACAGGAGGGCGGCGCAGGTGCATCCTACACTACAGTGAATGGTGCTGGGATCACCTGGTGCCGCATGCAGAAGAATGAGGCGGACCCTTCCTTCCAGCACACACAGAAACTAGCTCTAGATGAATGGCAGATGTCCACCTAACACATGAGACTGTGAAAGTCTCAGAAGAAAATAGAGCAGTCGGCTGGGCGCGGTGGCTCAAGCCTGTAATCCCAGCACTTTGGGAGGCCGAGGCGGGTGGATCACAAGGTCAACAGATCGAGACCATCTTGGTCAACATGGTGAAACCCCGTCTCTACTAAAATTACAAAAAATTAGCTGGGCACGGTGGTGCGTGCCTGTAATCCCAGCTGCTCGGGAGGCTGAGGCAGGAGAATTGCCTGAACCCAGGAGGCGGAGATTGCGGTGAGCGGAGATCGCGCCATTGCACTCCAGCCTGGGTAACAAGAGCGAAACTCCGTCTCAAAAAAAAAAAAAAAAAAAGAAAAGAAAAAGAAAAAAGAAAATAGAGCAGTCAATTTTTGTGTGTTTTTGGAATGTAAATCTTTTATTAAAACAGTTGTCTTTCCACAGTCGTAAAGCTTTGGCATGTACAGTATAAAAAGTAATCACCAACCGTAATTATACCACATTCCTCTTATCAACTGCATACTAAGTGTTTTCAATACAGTTTTTCCATATAAAAATACGGGGAAAAGCTGATGAATAACAGGTAAGAGAAAGGTATTTCTAGGCAATTACTAGGATCATTTGGAAAAAGTGAGTACTGTGGATATTTAAAATATCACTGTAACAAGGACATGCTGTTCCTGCAGTATCGCAGGCCAGACACTGAAGTGAAATGTTTGAGTAACTTTCCTGCTTAAAATTTTGGTCATATCATTTCAATACATTTTGCATCTTGGTTGGCTGCATATCTTTCCTATTGATCCCAAACCAAATCGCAAGTTAGAATCACTTCATTTACAATACTGAGCTGCATTGGCACTGAATACTTTGAAGCAGAACAGGCAGTGTGCAGCTCCCATTCATAAGAAGACTCTTGGGACACTCCCAGGGTGATGCTTGGAGAAGCTGTGAGTTGAGCTGAAGCTGGAGAACTCCCTCCAAAGCAAAGGGCTTAGGAACGACGAGGACTCTAAGATGGGTCTGCTAGCATCACTCCAGTTTCAATGGATCTTGGCAGAGAGACAAGCTTGTTCCTCTGGGTTGGAAAGATTTACTCTCGGGAATCTTCTCTATCAGCCTGTACATCTAAAGGCATGAAGCACCCAACTGGGCAATTAGCATAAGTGTTCTCTGCTGGTATCTCAGAATACTGGTTGTAGGAGTGGCCAGTGGAGCCTTCAGACCGGGTTTCCCCGCCCCTCATTTTGTGGCAGTTGTCACAGCGCCAGTCCCGCTGACCTCCAAAGCATGTGCAGAGGCAAATGGCACGGAGATATTCCTTCCAGCAGTAAATCTTTGTGACCCCAGATTTGTCAAATGCTTCTTAAGTACTATATGCCAATAATGCAAAGGTCAAAATAAAAGGTCGTTTAATTTCATTTCATGCAAATGTAAAACTTCTGTGCTTCAAAAAGGACTCCATTTAGAAGGTAAAAACAATTTAAAACTGGAGAAAATATTTGAAAATCATACATCTAGTAAGGGACTGGTATCCTGAATATGCAAAGAACTCTTGCCACTCAATATTATAAAGCAAAATAACCCAATTTAAATATATGCAAAGACTTTGAGTAGCGACTTCTCTAAAGTGAGACAAGCATACTACAGGCTGATCGCAAAAGAAGAGAAAGTTTTAGGCAGCAGTTTCAGGTGAGCAGCAAAAGGAATCTGAAGAGAATATCTGAAGAGGCTCTGGGCTAAGACCCCAGAAGACAGCATTCATCAAGCCGGCTAAGAATGAGTGGACCGAACAGGGCCCTGGATTTGACCTCGGTTTCCCCTAAGACCTCATTATACACTCATTAACATACTAAACACACACACACCGGCATCCTGGCAATTCTGAGACCACCCATACTTGCTGTAAAAATGGGTGGCACCAGAGTTCTGAGAAATCTCCACCTTCTTCCAGGAATTTTCATGAATATTCCACTCCTTGGTTGAAGACACCCAGAAAGGCAGCAGCCCCAACCCCGTGCACCTGCCTCTCTCCTGAGTTCCCCTGCACTTTTACTTGAGTATGTACTTTTTCTTTTACAATAAATCTTTGTCTTTTCTCTATTTTCCTACTAGTCCTTGAATTGATTTTCCCAGGGGATGTCAAGGACCACATACCGGCTGGGGTGGAGGTCTCATCAGCGTTTCGGGACCTCCCCTTGCCCACTGGCATCAGAAGAGGAATGCAAACGTCAGTGAGCCCAGGAAAAGGCGCTCAGTGTCCACAGCCCTCAGGGAAATGCCAATCGCACCCTCAGGGGACGCCTCACGCCCCTGGGATGACCGACCCCAAACAGTGAGGGTGGAGGGGCTGTGGCCTGCATTACTTACAGGGCAGAGAGCTGGAGACAGAGAGTCGGTGGTGTGTGGGGGCTGGTGTGCGTGTCACTCTCTCCCCATTTTCTTGGGGAAGGTTCTCCCGGTTCTCAGGCCCTACCTGCTGCCTTCCGCTCCCTTTCTCCCGCCCTCTGCCTGATCCTTCTTTTCTACCCATTTCAAGGTCTTCTTTGCCTCACGACGTCCATGTTCAGTGCCCCGAGCCCAGCGGAGAAACAGGGGCCCTGGACTGCAAGCGGCGGGATCCGGGAGGCAACACCGGGAAGCCCCTGTTGGACCCTGGACACTCAGGAGCTAGTGCGTCCCGGCGCCCTCCTGCAGCAGCCACAGGGTAGGAGGATGGTGAGGGGGGTCCTGGGGCCGGGGCGGGGGGGGGGGGGGGTGGGAACCACAGTCAGAGCCCCAAGGATCTGAGCGGGAAGGTGACGCCTCCACACTGAACCGGTGCAAAGTCCTTGCGAGGATGAAGGAAGAACCTCGTGCTCCTCATCCCACCAGGCCCCGCAGTTTCTGAATCCTTCTGACATGGGAACCGCCTGTCCCTTGCTGCGATTGCGGAGTCCTCCCAGGTCTTCCAAAGGCCGTTTTGCCCGGAGGCTGTGGACCCGGAGACATCGGCTGGCAGTGGCACACCCGCTCCGGGGTCTCCACCCTGCAGGACCTGGATCCGGAGCTCGAGCACAGCGGGCGCCCTGGGAGGAACCGGCAGAACCAGGAGTGGACCCAGCGGGTGGAAACTGAAACCACCAAGAGAGAACTTTCCCGAAACTCATCTGTGGTTGAAATCAGCAATCACTTGTAATATCCCCACTACGAAAACAGCGTTGGGTAAATATCTAGAACCAGTGCCTGGTCGCATCCCTGCACGCCCCTGTGCAGGTTCCGCATCCCCGGATCCTCGTGGCCCCTAAGGAATCTGGCGAGCCCACCGGGTGACAGTTTCCGGGGGTCCCAGCCCCACTCTTACTTCTTCACCTCCATATATTCACCTATTTCAGGATCATGTGTGAAAGGCTCCCCCGCCCCTGCCTGCGTCCATTCTCATTGGCCACACCCCCAAAACAAAACTTTATTGGATTCTTCTCAAGTTTTCAGGGAGTGTTTATGTCACTTCAAACGCATATGAATACATATTCTGAATTCAGACTTGAATAGTTTTGACTCTTATAAGCCCTGTCACCCTGTCCTTCAGGAAGCCTGTACCAGTTTCCCTCCCTCTACAGTGGATGTTTCACCATCCTCTGCCCAAGCTGGGTCTTCACAATCACAGACAAGAGTGTAGCCAGCATTGCCATCCCGTGACATGAGATGCTTTAAAGGTGCATTCATTTGCACAGCAATCCTGTGACTGGAAATTTCTTCTACACAATTGAATTGGGATTCGTGCAGGCAGTTTCTGCAGCATTTGGTTTCTGTAAAAGTAACTGACTGGGGACCATCTGGATCTTTCTTCATCCATAGACGCTGGTTACCTTTGTTGTGACACAGTCATTCTATGCAATGTCAGGCAGAGATAGAAAGGGAAAGAATCTGTACGTGCGGATCTGGGAAGATCTTCAAAGTGTGTTATTTTGAGATAGACTCTGCATGCAGTAGAGTGCTGATGGGCTTATATTTGTCTTAAAAGCCAGCATTAATGCGTACACACATCTCTACTGTTAGTAAGGAAATCAGTGTTGCCATAACTTACTGCTACTGTGTTTGTCCATGTTAGGAAAAATAAATGTAGTAGAAAAGCCGTGGTGGCAGGAATTGGTCATCACCGGCCCAGATGCCACACTACCCTACACATCATCCCAGCTGAGGCTGCTGGAGGAACATGATGTGGAATGTCACATTTCCGAGAGGAACCTAAAGTCAAACTGGACCAGAAGTCTTGCCAGGACCTCTGCCTTTTCACCCAACCCCACCTAGTCAGGTAGTGACCCTGGAGGGGCTAGGACAATGCTGGAAGGGCAGTGAAGATGGGGAGCCCATGGTGGGAGCATGGCAAACATGGAGAGCCCGGACCCCACAGCAGCTGTCTAAGGAGGAGCTGTGTGATGCTGGGAGCACTGGGAAGGCAGGGAGCCTGGGCGCAGCACTCACTGCTCCTCCCATCTGGGACAGGATTCTGGTGGATGATAAGAAAAGTTTCCCATCCCCCAAAGGGATGGTCCACACAGCAAAAAAACAGAAAATCCAGAACTTCTAAAGCAGGGAATAGAGCAAGGATTCAAAGACTAAGAGAAGTGTTCATGCCAGAGTGGTCTGAGTGTGAAAATCCAGAACAATGTCCATCCACTGTGCTCACGGGAAGCCTGGAGGACTCCTGATTACTTGGCATATGAAGAAGACCCTGGGAGAAGGCAGCAGAATGAGAAGAAACTCAGGGATGCCTGTTGCTGAAGGCCAGGGGTTTGCAGGTAGCAGATGCTGTTTTTGAAATGGGCTCTCAGGAGTAATGGGATGAAAAACCCTAAAATAATAGATCCCAAATGGAGAGCTCTTACCTGTCAGGAGCAGGGAAGGTGCAATGGTGGAAATAATTGGAGAAGTCACTATGCCAGCTCAGGACCTAAGCCACAGAGAGCTATGTCCATGGCTCAAGGAACAAGGGGTTCTAAGAGGGAAACAACATGGAGAGCCAACTTGGATATGGCTGGATTTATGTAATTACAAGTGACCATCAAACACAAGGATGGATGACCCAGAGGCTGAAACGAGATAGTCCATCAAATCCCAGGCTTCTCTGCCCAATTTGCAGAACCAAGCCACTTCTCAGGCCTTGAATTCATTACTAGAAGGAGACACCAGGTTCCAATAAGGAAGGACCTTTCAACCCCACAGCAAGGGCAAAGATTCTCTCTGGCATTCCCCATAGATAGTTAGGGCCTCTAGAGTTTGCTGTGACTAGTGATTTTGTAAATATGTAAAAGTGTGCAGGGAATATATTCTCTGTCATAACTTCACTCTGCTGTTGTAGCTCAAAAGCACTCACAATCCACAAATGATGAGGGAGGCTGGACCTGCTTTGAGTGCCCTAGGACCGGGACACCCTAATCTCCCACAGGTGCCTGTGGTTGGAATTTCTAATTGGAGGATCACAAAATGTAGTGTTCAGAGGTAAGGCAATGACACTTACAGCAGGGAAGTCTCAACATTAAAAAGCAGTTCCTGTATGGTTCTGAGCCCTGGCAGAGAAGAGGAGGTCACTGCCTCCAGGGGAGGACAGTGACCACACAGCCTCAGAGATGCCATCACCGGTGGGCTCCTCACCCTCTAGGTCATTAGGAAGGTAGGTCTGGCAGTGAGAAGTCACAGGTGGTTCTCCTGGGATGGGCAGGAGCAGGGCCACAGGGAAGCAAGAAGCTGCACAGGCAGATGGCCCTGAATCCCCAGGACACCACATGGCTGTACCCCCTCACCCTCAGCTCACACCTGAGGCTTCAGGGAGGGTCCCCATAGAGCAAAGAGGCCACTCAGCAGTCAGAAAGGAGAAAGCTGCAAACCATGGAATTCCCGCTGCCATCACATCCAACCACACAGAAGCCACAGGCAGGATGGGACCCTCTTCCGATTCTTTGACCAGCAGCTGAGACACCACTTGGAGATGACACCCTAGGGGATGGGTCACCAATTGCTGGGATGCTGTGATCCCCTCATTTGGGGTCAGCAAGCTAGGATAGTGTCCAAGTCTGGTCCCTCTGTCATTTGCAGGTTGTCCTGGCTATTGCTCTATAAAAAATCAGAATTTGACAAAGAGACAGAGAACCCATGGCCTGCAAAAATCAAAGTGCCTCCCACTTTCCCTTTCTAGAAAGGGTTTCCCAACTGTCTACATAGTGACTACTCTCTATGATGCTGGCTCCCCGGTAGGAAGCACAGGTGGGTCTGGGACCCAAGGGCAGAAGTGGGCACCTCTACTCACCAGCATTCCCAGGGTCATCCTGGGGGAAATGGTGTTTCTCATCCCCCCTGCACAGGTTCTGTGAAAAGATTAGGGTGTTTGCTGGAGTGTGTCCTTAGGCAAGAAGTAGAGGGTACCAGGTGGTGTAGGAGGTGGTGATGTTACCAGTAGAGGGTCTTGACTATGAACCATCCAGGTTCTTGGCGTTTTGAACAAACAATTGAATAAAATACATGAACAAAGCAACAGAATAATAAAGAGGAGAAATGAAAGCTCAGACTTATTGAAACACAACGATACTTAATACTGTGGGAAACAGCTGGGGGAAGCTTCTCAAGAATGCAACTGGTTACAGAATTTTCTGGGGTTTGAATGGGTATCTCTAGTGGTTTCCCATTGGTTACTTGGTTACACCCTATGCAAATGAAACAGTGGCCCACACCCAAGGGACCAAACAGAGGTTGAAGTGAAGTTATGCCTTTTGCAAGACTGCACCCTATGAAGACTGGTTACAGAAGGGGACCAGTCCGAGGTACTTTCTGTTTTTCATCTGCCAGGCACTGGAAAGCAGAGGCGGGGACCGTAAAGGGAGTACCCTCTGATCCTTTTGTTGCTTGGGCACACAGAGGTGGAGTTTTCCCTCGATTCATTTCTAAGAAGTCAGAGCAAGTCGGCCTTAGTTTCCCTGATCCAGACCCTATTCTCTGGCATCATCGAGGGGCTCCTTCAATGCATTAGGGGATGAGGTGGGCCTATGGGGTTATAAAGGGTGACAAGGCTGGGTTGAGAGGAAGTAAAAGGATGTGACCTGGGTGGTAGCAGTGAATGGTGAGGGGAGGGTTGGAAAGTGACTGCTGAGCCCCTGGGTGCAGGTCAGTGTCTGCAGCAAAGTTCCGGAAAAGTTCAAGGGCAGGAAGTCCTGGGGGTGCTGGAGAGTACCGAGTATGAGCTCAGCTGGGGAGACCCCCACCAAGGTGGTGCTGAAGGCAATGAGAGACAGACACCCAGATAGAACAGCAAAGTGGACCGATCTGGGGGGTTAGCAGCCTTGTGAGCTGAGAGCCTCAGGGGCTGACAGCATTCCAGGATGAAGTCCCCAGCAGATTCTCATCATGTATTTAGTCTCTCTTAAACAAGTGATTCTTATTAATAAACAGGTGTTCTGTATTTACTCATAACTCATAAATATTCCAAGTAGGCAGCTGTTACCCACCTACCACTAATCACAAACTAAAAGGTATTCTCCTCAAGGGAGCCACGAGGGCAGGGCAAAGTTTCTCAACAGGAGGGTTTGTGAGGTGGAGAGTGGGTGAGAGCAGAGCTGGCCTCTGGCTGTTGAAGGCAGGGGTTTGGGGTTGCGTCCCTGCGGGATCATCCCATTCCCCACTCCCCCAGCCACCCAAGGTGCCTCCTTTCCCTCTCCAGACAAGACCAGGGAAGAGTAACCTCGGTTTACAGCTGCTCTGGGGCCCCAGCAGGATAGAATCTGTTAGAAAACATTTTGTCCTCCCCACCTCCCCACCTCCCCACCTCCCTCCTCCCCGCCAGTCCTGACCAGAGCTCTGTGCTGCAGCCCAGGGCTCCCGACTCCCTAAGGCGGGTGAGGCTGGAGAAGGGGAGCTTCACCAGGGATGCCCGCCCCGACTCGCCCTCCCCAGCCCTCTCACTCCTCCCCTCTTTTTGCTGTTACTTTTTCCGCCCTCTTCCAGCCCAAGTCCCCGCCTGCGGGATGGAGGAGGTGTGGGGAGAGGGGAAGCAGCCACAGGGACCTGGAGGAGGAGGGAAGAAGCCGGCGAGGCAACTGAGGGGCAGCCTCAATCCACTGAGATCGCCCCCGTCCTTCCAGAAACCTCCCCTCCTCCCGACCTTCCTGCAATCCAAGCCCCCCACGTTTGCCCTCAGACCCCAGCTTAGGGACCATCTGGCAAACTCGCCGCCCCACCCTGCCCGGTACCAGCCCAGCAGCAGAAGCAGAAGCGAGAGGTGAGGACCCAACTCGGTGACCGCTGCAGATGCCACTGGGGACCTGGCCGGGAGGAGGACGCACCTGGAGGGAGCTGAGCGTTGACACTGAGTCCCGGCCGCGCCGCCCAGAGTTTCCCAGCGCGGGGTTTCGCGGGTTTCCCACCGCCGGCCAGAGCCAGTCCACGCCCCGCCCACCTGCTCCTTCTGCAGATCCCTGCTGAATCACTCCTTTTTTGTCTCCGCCCCTCACCCCTTCTTTTCTCCTTCCCTTTCCTCCTGACCTTTCCGTTTCCCATTTCCGTTCCTGATTCCAGACTCGTTCCTTTAAACAAAGTTTAAAGGGCAAGGTTTTCCTGCCCCAGCCACTCGCCATTTATCCTCCGGGTTCAATCAAAGGGGTTAAAGCAAGCAGCTTGCTGTCCTTCTTCAATGATGTTTTCTAGAAGATTCTATCCCGCTGAGACCCAGACCAGCTGTAAATTAAAGTTCTTCTTCCTTAGAAAAACTTTGTGGGGCCCGCAGCCCCGGAGTCAAAGCCGGTTCCCGTCCCCGTCCCCGTCCCGTCCTGCAGCAGCCTGCCTCCTCTTTCCTTTCAACATGACAGATGCCGCTGTGTCCTTTGCCAAGGACTTCCTGGCAGGTGGAGTGGCCGCAGCCATCTCCAAGACGGCGGTAGCGCCCATCGAGCGGGTCAAGCTGCTGCTGCTGCAGGTGCAGCATGCCAGCAAGCAGATCACTGCAGATAAGCAATACAAGGGCATTATAGACTGCGTGGTCCGTATTCCCAAGGAGCAGGGAGTCCTGTCCTTCTGGCACGGTAACCTGGCCAATGTCATCAGATACTTCCCCACCCAGGCCCTTAACTTCGCCTTCAAAGATAAATACAAGCAGATCTTCCTGGGTGTTGTGGACAAGAGGACCCAGTTTTGGCGCTACTTTGCAGGGAATCTGGCATAAGGCGGTGCTGCTGGGGCCACATCCTTGTGTTTTGTGTACCCTCTTGATTTTGCCCGTACCCGTCTAGCAGCAGATGTGGGTAAAGCTGGAGCTGAAAGGGAATTCCGAGGCCTCGGCGACTGCCTGGTTAAGATCTACAAATCTGATGGGATTAAGGGCCTGTACCAAGGCTTTAACGTGTCTGTGCAGGGTATTGTCATCTACCGAGCTGCCTACTTCGGTATCTATGACACTGCAAAGGGAATGCTTCCGGATCCCAAGAACACTCACATCGTTATCAGCTGGATGATCGCACAGACTGTCACTGCTGTTGCCGGGTTGACTTCCTATCCATTTGACACTGTTCGCCGCCGCATGATGATGCCGTCGGGGCGCAAAGGAACTGACATCAAGTACACAGGCACACTTGACTGCTGGAGGAAGATTGCTCGTGATGAAGGAGGCAAAGCTTTCTTCAAGGGTGCATGGTCCAATGTTCTCAGAGGCATGGGTGGTGCTTTTGTACTTGTATGATGAAATCAAGAAGTACACATAAGTTATTTCCTGGGAATTTTCCCCCTGTGAACAGGCATGTTGTATTATATAACGTATCTTGAGCATTCTCGACAGACTCCTGGCTGTCAATTTATCTGTGGCAACTATTTACTGGTTGAAAATGGGAAGCAATAATATTGATCTGACCAGTTTTCTCTTAAAGCCATTTCCATAATGATGATGATGGGACTCAATTATATTTTTTATTTCAGTCACTCCTGATAAATATCAAATTTGGAGAAACAAAAATATCTAAAATAAAAAAAAAAAGAAAAACTTTGTGGGAATCTCAGTCATGCGTAGACCCCTCCCTTGGCTCATGCTCCCTGTGGAAACACAATTGATTACATGATGGAGCAACAGTAATTCACTAGGTCTCTTTTTCTCCCAAAAAAAGTTAGGAAGGAATGTAGTATATTCTCAAAGACCTCATGCTTCTAGCAGACAGGCAAAGAAATGTGTGAGCAACTGTCACACAGGGAGATCCGGATGCATTCACTGTGGATCCAGGTCTCAGGGAGCAGGAGGGTGCTCTGTATTGTGGGAAGATGAGGGGCACACATGAAAGGGGTATTTGTGCCCGGCTTGAAGGATGGCTGGCCCTGTGCCCAGGGGGAACAAACCAGCAGAATGCGCTGACAGTGGAGCCACCAGGAACTTTCACTTGAACCTGCTCTGCTGAGCCCCCTGCGCCGTCTGTGGACCTGGGCGAGGGCGGCCGCTGAACTGGAAGGTCAGGGCCGATCTCTCTGAGCAGCTTTCTAAACCAGCAAGTGTCTCAGGTTGAGATTGTAGGGACGGGTTCCTCGATGCTGGCCTGGATTTTGAAGAGCAGAATCTTTTGGTCAATCTGCATTGGGCAGAGCAGGAGCAAGACATTAATCTTTAAGATAATTTTTAAAGTTGTTTAATTTTGGTAAAAACATAGAACATAAAATTTACCATCTTGACCAATTGTTTAGTGTACAATATGTTGATTTAAACCTCTGAAACCCTGCCTGCTGTTTCTGTAATAAAACCTAGCCCAGACCTAGCGCGGTGGACCACGCCTGTAATCCTAGCACTTTGGGAGGCCGAGGCAGGTGGATCACCTGAGGTCAGGAGTTTGAGACAAGCCGGGCAAACACGGTAACACCCCATCGCTACCAAAAATAAAAACAATTAGCCGGGTGTGGTGGTGGGCACCTGTATTCCTAGCCACCGGGAGATTGAGGCAGGAGAATCCTTGAACCAGGGAGGTGGAGGTTGCAGTGAGCGGAAATGGGGTCCTTGCACTCTAGCCTGGGCAACAAGAACGAAACTCCTGTCTCAAAATGCATACATACATACAAAGTAAAACCTATCTAGCACTGTAACCACGTGCACCAGGGACTGAGGAAGTAGTGGAGGGGCCGAGACCCGGCCCAAAGCTTCGCCCAGGGCGGGGTGAGCCAGGAACCCCTCCAAGAAGCTGAGGGAGGGAGAATGTCGCGGGCCCCTGCAGGAACAGGGAGTTGCCGCCGCTGCTGCCACTGCCGCTGAACATTCCTGTGCAAGTTTCTTCACCTTTAATAAAAAATAAAGTGATGATTAAATGAGTCTGTCGCGGAAGAAACCGAGTCCTGGCAGTATCTCGGGTACTATAGATTTGTAATAAGTTTTGAAATTGGAAAGTGTAAGTCTTCCGGCATTGCTTTTCTTTTTAAAGATTGGTTTGACAATTCTGTTTTTGTGGAAGTTGTGGGATCAGCTTGACAATTTCCGCAGAAAAGTCAGCTGAGATTTTAATACGGATTGCAATGAGTCTGTCAATTCAATAAGCTTCAGGGTTATTGCCATCTTAACAATATTACGTTTCCTATCTATTGGAACACAGGATGTCTAATCATTTATTTAGCCCAAGAGTTCAAGACCAGCCTGGGCAACACAGTGAGACCCTGTCGCTTAAAATGTTTTTAAATGAGTAATTCAGTGTCTTTAGTTGTAATATTTTTAGTCCGTTTTTCCATTTATTATTTAATTGTATCAAAAGTGGTTCAATCATAAATGGAAAAGAAAGATGTTCATTTCATCCAGGTTCTTGAATTCATTGGCATACAGTTGTACATAGTATTCCCTTACAATCCTTTTTGTTTCTATAAAGTTGGTGGTGATATTTCTTTTTTAATTCCTGGTATTAGTAATTTGAGTATCCCCCTCCACTGTTTTCCTAGTCATTTTAGCTTAGGGTTTGTCAATTTGGTTGATCTTTTCAAATAACCAACTTTTGGTTTTATTGAGTTCTCCAATGTTTTTCTACTCGTTATTTCATTTATTCACACTCCAATTTTTATTTCCTTCCTTTTGCTTATTTGGGGCTTAGGTCGCTTTGCTCTTTATGTTTGTTAAACTGAAATGTCAAGTTATTAACTTGAGATAATCCTTTCTTTATCCTTTTCTTTCTCAATATATTGGCATTTACAGCAGCAAGTTCTTCTTGAAGCGCTGCCTTATCTTCTTCTTATAAGCTGTAATATGCTATGTATTTGTTTCTATTCATCTCGAAGTATTTTCTAATTTTCCTTGTGAGTTTCCCTTTCGTTAATTGGTCTTTAGAGTGTTTAGAAAATTGTTTGTCTTAAAGATGATTTTGCCTGACGTTATTAATAGCAATTTCAGTTGTCTTTGTTTACTATTGATGTGTTTTATCTTTTCCATATGTTTACATTTAAACTACTTGTATCTTTGGATCTACACTGTATCTTTAGATCATTTGTTAATGCATTCTGAGAATCTTTGCTTTTTCTTTTGAATGTTTAGCACTTTGACATGTAATGGAATCACTGCTAAGGTAGAATGGAATTTACATCTGCCACCTTTTTCTTAGTTTTCCCTATGCCCGATGTGGTTTTGTTCATCTTTTCCACCACTATTGCTTTCTTTTATGTTAAACATATATTTCTACTGCATCATTTCACTTTCTTTATTGTCTCTTTTGCCTTTTTTATTTTTAAAAAAAGTTATTTTCTTAGTCATTTCTAGGGATTCTAAATAATATCTTAATTACTACAGCCTAGATTGTATTAAAACCAACTTAATTTTAACACGATGGAAAATCTCTGCTCCAGTATTGCTTTGCTCCTTCCCCCATCTTTGTGGTATAAAAATGATATATACTGGTGGCTCACAGCTATAATCTCAGCACTTTGGGAGGCCAAGGTGGGTGGATCACGAGGTCAGGACATCAAGACCATCCTGGCCAACATGGTGAAACCCCATCTCTACTAAAATATATATATATATATACAAAAATTAGCCAGGCATGGTGGTGGGCACCTGTAGTCCAAGCTACTGGGGAGGCTGAGGCAGGAGAATTGCTTGAACCCAGGAGGAGGTTGCAGTGAGACGAGATCATGCCACTGCACTCCAGAATGGCGACACAGTGAGACTCCATCTCAAAAAAAAAAAAGAAAAAGAAAAGAAAAGAAAGAAAAAAAATGATCTATACATAAATTATATGGTATATGTGTAGCAAAGAATAATTACCTGCCACCTCCACCCCCTCTCGCCACTCCCAGAGGATGCCGGGTATGAATCCCTGGAACCTCTTCCCTGGGTTACATGGAAAGGGGAGTGAAGGCTGCAGATGGAACCGAGATTGCTCATAATCTGCCCTGGAGATGGGTGATTTTCTGGATTTCCCTGGGGGTCCAATGTAATCACAGGATCTTTGTAGAGAAAGAGGCAGACAGAAGAGGGAGAACGAGATGGGGGGGCACCCTTAGGATCCAGCCTGGTGGAGCTCCATTTGAAGGTGGGGAAATGGGCTCTGAGCCATGGATGTGGGCAGTTGGAGAAGGTGGAAACAGCAAGCAGGAGACAGTTCTCTCAAAGAGCCTCCCAAAGAAACACAGCCCTGACAGTGCAGTGATGTTAGCCCAGCAAGACCCATTCCAACTTCAGATCTCCAGAATGGTAAGACAACACATTTGTGGGTTGTGTTGTTTTGTTTTGTTTTGTTTGCAACCTCCACCTCCTGGGTTCAAGCGATTCTCCTGCCTCAGCCTCCCGAGTACTGGGGTCACAGGCACTGGCCACCACACCCAGCTAATTTTTGCATTTTTATTACAGACGGAATTTCACCATGTTGGCCAGGCTGGTCTTAAACTCTCAACCTTGGGTCATCCACCTGCCTTGGCCTCCCAAAATGTTGATTTACAGGCATGAGCCACTGAACTGGGCTTAATAAGATGTTTTAAAGTGGTCATTGCTTTAGAGGGAAAAAGTTCAGGTGAAGAAGGTCCAGGATTGCCTGGCCAGGCAGAGGTCTTGCACTAGGAAATAGGTGCCTCTACATTTAAAAATGATTAAGATGAAAAATTTCATGTTACATGAATTATACCACAATTTTAAAGAGGAAAGAAAGAAGGAAATTAATAAAAGGATTCCAACGGGAGGGGCAGGCATGGAAGGATGCACCTGGAGCAGGTGTGGGAGTGAGCCCGGCAGATGCCTGAGCAGCAGTGCATGCTGAGGGGAGGGTAATGCAAAGTCCTGGGCACGGGGACAACTGCAGGGCTCTGAAGACCAGTGAGGAGGCCGAGGAGGCCAAGGGTGGGGGCTGTAGCTGAGCGGCGAGGGGGCAGCGTAGAGGACAGCTGGCCAGGCTGCACAGGGTTCCCTAGGCGTCACTGGTGACTTTGGTTTTACTGAGAGAAAAGGGGCGCTTTGGGAGGGTTTGCAGCACAGGAGGGACGTGCGTGGTGAGGTTCGGAAGGATCACTCTGGCTGCTCTATTGTCAGTAGCCATTTGGCAGCTGGGGACAGGTACGGGGCCAAGTAGGCTGGGCCTTTCTCTGAGCTTGGCAACCCCTTCACCGTCTTATCCACCTACCTATCCATCCACCACCCAAATTACCCACCTATCTACTATCATTCCTTCAACCACCTACTCACCCGTCCACTTCCCCTCCCACCTTTCTGTTCATCCATCCATTTGTCCACCCAGGCATTCAATTAGCATTCACGGGGTATCTGTCGCTCTCCAGTCACCATATAGAACAGACCTGGACAAGAAGGAAAGCTGGTCGCCAACTCCTTGTAATTTTTAATCTACAAAGGGAAACTAGATAACTGAAGAACTAAACTTTAGGGCAAAAGATAGTTTGTGTCATACAGGTGACACAATCACCCACTGGACTGCAATCACCCTGGCCAGGAGGACGGTGGCCAAGAATCAGGGTTGGGTACTAGATGATGGTGTGGTCAAATAATAGACGTTTTATTTCTAGTTCAAAGAAGAGATAGGAAAGAGGTCCAGCTAACAGGTGATTTTTAAAAAAATTCTTCACAGCCTTACAACATAACCTCTAAATCTTCAGTGAAGTTGGATATATTCAAAAGTAGCTGGTGTCACTTTGGTGGGGGCTTTGTAAGGAAGTGGGCAGGTGTCTTTCAAGGAAGACGCAGGAGAAGAGCTGGTCTTCCAGTTGTGGAGGAGGATGGAGTTACAAGAAGGAAACAGCGAGGTTCAATGAAACAGTGGGAATGCGAGCTCGGTTCAAGGGCAGGAGCTCCAGGCCTCTAGAGAGCAGGATGATCCTAAAGTGTTTGCACAGAAACCAGGCGGTAGAGGGCACCAGCACCCTCCAGACACGAAGTAGGGCTGCTGTCACCTCTATGCCAGGACCTGCAGAAGCCTAAATCCTGAAAAAAGGTGGGGCCCTCTACCTACATATCAAGGAAAACATATGTATGCTATTACATGCTGGTCTCCAACAACTGCTAAAATTACACTAAATCCTTTCTAGAATTTCATGGCTGGGACTTGAGCCTGGTCTTGGTCTGTTCACCGATGACGAATCCAGTACTGATCAAGGAACACTATCCTAGAATGACTCACAAGAGACAGTTGACAGGTGATGCCACCGGGTTTACGTGGTGGGTAGGTGTTCTGCTAGGCAGGCCTAGAATGACTCACAAGAGACAGTTGACAGGTGATGCCACCGGGTTTACGTGGTGGGTAGGTGTTCTGCTAGGCAGGCCTCTCCGTCCCCAGGGGGACTGAGCTGGTTTCTGCTCCTGAGACAGTTTGCCCAGACTCTGAGAAAGCAGTCACCTCAAGCCTCTCCATCCTAGAGAAGACAGGACGGTGGCCGGTGTTCCGAACACCAGTGCAGAGGGAACGTGTGCATGTTTGGGAGTGAAGGAGGCAAGCAGGCACTCAGGTGGTGAAACCCCGTCTGTAATGGTAGACCAGTTGCTGGTTGTTTACATCTAGTTTGATTAATATTGGGGCGTGCTTGGGGGTGAGAGAAAATCTCAACCCTTTAAGAGGACAGAGTTTGAATGGGTTACGAATAATGGGAGAGGGGAGAATGGAGATGGGAGAAAAATACAGGAAGGGGGAGGGGCACAAGGAAGAAAAGGAAAAGCAAAAGAGGCAGGGAGGGGGAGGGAAGAGGAAATTGGAGGAAGGGAGAAGGAGCTCACATAACCTCCAACCATCCTGCTCACACCAGAGGGGGTTTTTTGCAGGGGCATTGGGGATAGGAGAGGAGAGAGAGTTTATTCAAAGTTAATTTTGTTTTCAAATGTCTCCTGTTATTTTTCAATAAATAATTATATTTTGAACATTTGAAAAACACTCGCTTCACAAAGTTCTTCTTTAATTGGGTCTCTACAGGCCTGTCCTTTGTTGTGCCTCTGTTGGGCAGTGCCCACGGCCACACTGTTGGACAACATTTCTTCATTATTCCAGTGAGGGTGTATGTATGCCCGCCCCGCTTCTTGCCTGTTACTCTCCAGTGTGCCAAGAATGTCCCTGACTCCTCACCCTGTGCACCTTCTTTGCCATCTACTGTTGCTACTAACAGCCTTGGGGATTGGGGTTGGTGAGTGTCCTGAGATCACAAGACCGGGCTGAGGACAGGGAGGAGGAGGGAGAAAGGTGGGGGGTAGGTGACTGGGGCTTCATGCAGGCTTCAGGCAAGTGGGTACCTGCTCTTAAAGGATGAGGTGAGGAAGAGGATCCCTGGGACGTTACTCGTAGTTTGTGGGAGACCGCAGCCTGAGATCCCAGGCCAGGCACTGGCTCACAGGTGACAGCTCTACAGTGCTACCTCCCACCTTCTACTCCAGGACCCTTTCCTGAACACCGAGGACCCAGGAGAAATTTGGTATGTGTCCCATAATAAATGCCTCTTTTTCCTTTTTGTTGAATGTCCTATGTGTTCAGCTGGATTTGAAGTCTCAGGAGGTCACACACTGGCTTGTCTGTTTTGTACCTCGGAACTTGGCAGATGTTGCTAAAAGTATTTGTGACAGGAATTCTCCTGTTAATGCTGTTAACACTAAGTGGACCCCAGAGGTCCCTGGTATCATCAAGTATCTCCCCCGAGAGAGTCAAGGGGAGACGGGAGCAGAGATCTGGAAGGTTGAAGGATTCTGGGATGGAGCCGTCCCCTCTGCCAGCCTGGCCCGGTCCAGGAAGTCTGGGGTCACAGAAGCACAGGTTCTAATGGGCCTCTTTCCCTGTCCTGGACCTCACCTGCATTTTTCTCTCACAGGTGCTCACTCTCTTTGCTTTGACTTTGCTATAAAATCATGGTCCAGACCAGGGCAGCCCTGGTGCAAAGCGCAGGTCTTCATGAATAAAAATCTTTTCCTTCAGTACAACAGTGACAGCAACATGGTCAAACCTGTGGGCCTCCTGGGGAAGAAGGTAAATGCCACCAGCACATGCAGAGAATTGACCCAAAAGCTAGAAGTGGGGTGAACCTCTGGATGGTCCTTCTTGACATCAAACCACAGATAAACACCAGAGGTAAGTGTGGAATGGAGTGCAGAAGTGGAGGCAGGCAGCAAGAGGGGAGAGGGAAGAGCACAGGTGGGGAGGGGCTTTAGGTGTATTTGTGTATTGATCACTGGCCCAATCATAGAAGCACATAGGACCCAACGGGCAAGAAAGGACAAGTCCAGGTAGAAATGCAGGCCCCTAAATGTGCTGCATTTCTTGACCTGTTGGAAGATGATGGACCTCTTAAGAGTGAGGATGATGGCTTTGTGTCTGGATTGCAGGTCCTTCCACTCTGCAGGCCAAGATGTTTTGTCAGCGTGAAGCAGAATGATGCACTGGTGCGTCCTGGCAGTTTGTCATTAGTGGAGAGGAATCCCTCCTCTTTGATGCGATGAACATGACCTGGACAGCAATTAATCATGAAGCCAGCAAGATCCAGGAGACATGGAAGAAAGACAGAGGGCTGGAAAAGTATTTCAGGAAGCTCTCAATGGGAGACTGCAATCACTGGCTCGGGGAGTTCTCAGCACTGGGAGGTGATGCCAGAACCGACACTCATGGCTCAGAAACTCTGACCACAGAAAAATTATCACATTGTTTTTTGTTTGTTTGTTTTTTGAGATGGAGTCTCACTGTTGTCACCCAGGCTAGAGTGCAGTGGTGTGATCTCAACTCACTGCAACTTCAACCTCCCAGGCTCAAGCGATTCTCCTGCCTCACCCTCCCAAGTAGCCGAGATTATAGGCACCAGCCACCATGCCCACATAATTTTTGTATTTTTAGTAGAGATGGGGTTTCACCATTTTGGCCAGGCTGGTCTCCAACTATAGATCTAATGTGATCTGCCCTCCTCGGCCTCTCAAAGTGCTGGGATTACAGTCACGAGCCACTGCACCTGGCTAATTTTCAGATTTTCAGTAGAGACAGGGTTTTGTCATGTTGGTCAGGTGGGTCTCGAACTCCTGACCTCAAATGATCTGCCCACTTGACCTCACAAAGTGCTGGGAATAGAGCATGAGCCACCAAGCCCAGCCACAAGTAGTTCTTTTCTGATAAACACTTTAAAACTAAATGAAAAAGAAGTGTGTGTTACTAGTTTTTTGTTTTATTTGTTTTTGTTGTTGTTGTTTTTACTTTAAAACAGACACACCAAACATGTTTATAAAGTAAATGTGATGTGGAAATCTTTCTTTTTCTCCTCCATTCTCAATGAGGATATGGTTGTAAATTCTTATTATCTGGTAATTTTTATCAGATCTTTACAAATTATAAACGTATTTGCAACTGTTTTCAGACTATCCCTTCTATCATAATCACACAACTGGATAAAATTGGCAGGTATTTTTTCAGTTTTATTCCTTTATTTTATTTTCACAGTTTCCCAAGAATATAATATACGTAATCTGTCTTTCATTTTAAACCTAAAGTCTTCCTAATTTCTTCTTCATAGTTTCAACAAAAATAAAAGTAACAATTCAATGCATCTGTCACTTCAATAAGAAGATATTTTATATATTTAAAAAACAGATAACAATTTTTAAATACTTGCTAGCAGAAGAAAATTGTATCTAATAAGCAGAACTAAAGATATGGCTGATGGTGCAATAGATTTGGTGGGGACTTTGTGTGTGTGTGTGTGTTTTGTTCGTTTTTGAGACAGGGTCTTTTCTCTGTTTTTCTGTTGCCCAGCCTCGAGTACAGTGGTATGAACACAGCTCACTGCAGCCTTGAACTCCTGGGCTGAATCATCCTCCTGCCTCAGCCTCCCATGCTGCTGGGACCACAGGCGTGCAACACCCCAGCCAGCTAATTTTTAGATTTTTAAATAGAGATGTGGGTCTCACTATGTTGCCCAGGCTGGTCTCAGACTCCTGGGCTCAAGTGATCCTCCTGCTTCAGTCTCCCAAATTACTGGGGTTACAGGCATGAGCCTCCGTGCCTGGCCTCTTTTTTTATTATTATTATTTTTATTTTTCAAGCTAAGGTATCTATGCAGTAACAGAAAAGTCTAGTTATTTTTAAAACAGGACTGTAAGAGAAACATGTTAATATAATTGGGTTTTCTCCTTTTTATAATTTTAACATTTGAGATTCAGGGAGTAAATGTGCAGTTTTGGTATACGGGTATATTGTATGACACTGAGGTTTGGCCTTGGCATATGCCCCAATCAACAACTGCTGTTTTCCTGGGATAGTCCTTGAGGAATCCCAAAAGTACCTGGAGAGCTCCCTCTTAACATCCTCACTACCAGCCACCAGTGACTCATTCCTGATGGCCCTCTTGATGATCATGATGGCATCATGCAGGGACCACTCTATCTCCTCCATAAACTGCTCGGCACCGCCATGGAGAATGAAGGTGCATGTTTTGGCCTTGGGGCAGCCAGTAAAAAAACTGTACCTCTCACTTTTAATCTGGGTCTCTACAAACATGTGGCATCGACCCAGCTAAGAGAGCATCGATCTGCTGAGAGAGCATTCGCGCTGGTCTGGATAGGCCATCATTGTCCTCTTCAGATTCTCCTCAGGTACTCGGCCAGCACAGAACATGTCCCTGTCAGAAAAGTACTGGTGACCATATCCCCAGTGGGGAGTTTGGACAAGACAATGTGGGCTCCAGAATAATGGATCCCCTCTAACTTGTCATAGAGAATGTTCCACTCAGCATCAACAATCGCCTGATAATCCTCAGCTGTGTGGACTCTTACCTCAGCATTATCTTTCTCAGCTTTCAACTCGAGCTGGACATTCAAAAGGGCAATCTCAGGACTGTGGTGTTTCTTGGGGGTTGCATTTCAAACTCAGCATAAAAGAAAGTCTTCTTGAATGCAACACCAGCTACCAGCTGAGAATCCTCGAGGGCTCCACCCTGTAGCTTCTTGGTTCCAATAATTTTAAACTGAAGCAAATCATCAAGCATCATCACTGCATCCACCACCATCTTAGCAAAGAAAGCTTTCTGCTGTGAGATCAGCCTGGAGCTCAGAGCAGTCCTGGCACACAATTCCAGCAGCTTCCTCTGCTCCATTTTATCTGCCTTCTTCACAGTCAAAGCCATCTCTTCAGTCTTGTTAACTGCCAGCTGGGTGGCTGTGCAGAAACTTCACATAATAAGCTTGGGTGTTAACCTTCCTTCACCTACAGTTTCACCTGCTTCAGAAACTCGGCAAGGTCACTGAGGTGGTGCCATCACCGACATCAGCATCTTGGGATTTGGCAATGTCCACTAAAGTCTTTGGTGCAGGATGGACAACATCAAGAATTTTCAGAATTGTGGCCACATCATTAGAAATCGTCACTTTGCCTCTGCCATCCACAATAAGTTTATCCATGCCATTGACACCAAGGGTGGTTCTTACAGCTTTATCAATCACCTGGCAGGCACTAATGTTATTCACAAGCTGGGGAAGCCTTGGGAGCTATCAGTCCCCTTTCAACAAGATAACTGGTGTGGGCAGCATTTTAGCTTATTCAGTGGCCCGCTACTCTCCTCTCTTCTCCATGACCGGTCCACCCAGCAACCCATCCACTTTTTGACTTTTAATAATTGATATTCTGGCTGGTGTGAGATGGTATCTCATCGTGGTTTTGATTTGCATTTCTCTGACAATTAGTGATGCTGATAATTTTTTTATGTTTGTTGGCCACTTGTACGTCTTCTTTTAAGAAATGTCTGTTCATGTTCTTTGCCCACTTTTCAATGCGGTTATTTGGTTTTTGCTTGTTGAATTGTTTTGTTTTGTTTTGTTTGAGACAGAGTTTCGCTCTTGTTACCCAGGTTGAAGTGCAATGGCGCGATCTCGGCTCACCGCAACTTCCGCCTCCTGGGTTCAGGCAGTTCTCCTGCCTCAGCCTCCTGAGTAGCTGGGATTACAGGCACGCACCACCACGCCCAGCTAATTTTTTGTATTTTTAGTAGAGATGGGGTTTCACTATGTTGACCAGGTTGGTCTCGATCTCTCGACCTCGTGATCCACCCGCCTCGGCCTCCCAAAGTGTTGGGATTACAGGCTTGAGCTACCGCGCCCGGCAGCTTGTTGAATTGTTTAAGTTTCTTATAGATTCTGGATGTCAGATGTTTGTTGGCTACACAGTTTGCAACTATGTTCTCCCATTCTGTAGGTGTCTGTTTACTCTGTTGATAGTTACTTTTTACCCTGCAGAAGCTCTTTAGTTTAATTAGGTCTCACTTGTCAATTTTTTATTTTGTCACAATTGCTTTCAAGGACTTGTTAAAATTTTTTTCCCAAGGCCAATGTCCAGAATGCATTTTCTGAAAATTTCTTCTAGGATTCTTATAGTTTGAGGTCTTCTATTTAAATCTCCAGGCCGGGCACGGTGGCTCAAGCCTGTAATCCCAGCACTTTGGGAGGCCGAGGCGGGTGGATCACGAGGTCGAGAGATCGAGACCAACCTGGTCAACATAGTGAAACCCCGTCTCTACTAAAAATAAAAAAAATTAGCTGGGTGTGGTGGGGCGTGCCTGTAATCCCAGCTACTCAGGAGGCTGAGGCAGGAGAATTGCCTGAACCCAGGAGGCGGAGGTTGCGGTGAGCCGAGATCGTGCCATTGCACTCCAGCCTGGGTAACAAGAGCAAAACTTCGTCTCAATAAATAAATAAATAAATAAACCTCCAATCTGGCCAGGCATGGTGACTCAAGCCTGTAATCCCAGCACTTTGGGAGGCCAAGGCAGCTGGATCACCTGAGGTCAGGAGTTCGAGACCATCCTGGGCAACATGGTGAAACCTCATCTCTACTAAAAATACCAAAATTAGTTGGGTGTGGCAGCGCACACCTGAGTCTCAGCTACTCGGGAGCCTGAGGCAGGAGAATTGCTTGAACCCAGGAGATGGAGGTTGCAGTGAGCAGAGATGCTGCCACTGCACTCCAGCCTGGGTAACAAGAGCGAAACTCCTCAAAAATAAAAAAATAAATAAGTCTTCAATCCATCTCGAGTTGATTTTTTTGTATGGTGAAAGTTAAGGGTCCAGTTTCTTGTTCTGCATATAGATAGCCAGCTATACCATCACCATTTATTGAATAGGGAGTACTTTTTCCCATTGCTTATTTGTGTCAACTTTGTCAAAGATCAGATGGCTGCAGATGTGCAGTTTATTTCTGGGTTCTCTATTTTGTTCCAGTCATTATACTAAGCCAATTAATTCAAGAACAGAAAACCAAATACTGCATGTTCTCACTATGTACCAGTACCATGCTGCTTTGGTTACTATAGAATAGCTGGAAGTCGGGTGATGTGATGACTCTGCCTTTTTTTTTTTTTGATTGCTTTGGCTAATGGGGCTGGTTTTGCATTCCATATGAGTTTAGAATAGTTTTTTTTTCTGTGTGAAAAATAACATTGAAAGTGTAATAGGAATGGCATTGAATCTGTAGATTGCTTCGGGCAGTATGGCCATTTTAATGGTACTAATTCTTCCAACCTATTAGTGTGGAATGTTATTCTATTTGTTTGTGTCATCTATGATTTCTTTCAGCAGTAGTTTGAGGTTATCTCTGTAGAGATCTTTTATTCCCTTGGTTATAAGTATTCCGAGGGGTGCGCGTGTGTGTTGTAAATGGGATTGCATTCTTGATCTGGCCATCAGCTTGAACGTTATTGGTATATAAAATAATTTTTGTATATTGATTTTGTATCCTGAAACTGCTGAAATTATTTATCAGTTCTAGGAGCCTCTTGGCAGTCTTTAAGGTTTTCTAGTTATGATCATATCGACAGTGAAGAGAGCTAACTTGACTTCGTCTTTTCCTATTCGGATATCTCGTCTTTGTTTCTCTTGCCTGATTGCTCTGGCTAGGACTGCCAGTACTATGTTGAATAGAAGTGGTGAGAGTGGGCATTCTTGTCTTGTTCCTGTTCTTCAGGGGAATGTTTCCAGCTTTTGCCCATTCAGTATGATGTTAACTGTGGGTCTGTCATAGACGGCGCTTATTATTTTCAGGTATGTTCCTTCAATGACTAGTTTGTTGAGAGTTTTTGCCATGAAGCGATGTTGAATATTTTTGAAAGCTTCTTCTGCTTCTATTGAGATGATAATAATGGTTTTTGCTTTTAATTCTGCTTATGTGGTGAATCATATTTATTACTATGCATATGTTAAACCACCTTGCATTCCAGGAATAAAGAAAGTAAGCAACTATTGTCAGGCAATGGACATCAGGCCATGTAAGACTGTTATCCTTGAGAGAAGGGAAATTCCCATGGTGAGCCCTACAACTGTCTGCCTGGGGACAGTTCCCCATGGTGCTACAAACTGAAGTCCAAGCAAAGCACAGGGGTCTCAAGAGGCATAGAAGGCAGAGATCAGAGCTTCGGGCAGCTAAAGTGGCTGAAATTTGCAGGACAGGGAAATTCACCGAAGAGGGAATTGCCAAGTGGAGATGGGGGAAGAAGTCTGTGGGGCAGTCCTTGGCCAGACATACAGACCACTAATGGAACAGAACAGAGGGCCCAGAAATCAGCTCACACATATATGGTCAACTGATCTTTCACAGGGGTATAAAGAATATGCAATAGGGAAAGGATAGTCTCTTCAATCAATGGTATTGGGAATACTTGGTAACCACATCCAAAGAATGAAATTGGACCTTTATCTTACAACCTATACAAAAATTAAATGTATTAAGATTTAAATGTAAGACCTAAAACTGAAACTACTAGAAGAAAACATAGGGGAAAAGCTTCTTAACATTGGTGTTGGTAATAATTTTCTTGATATGACACCAAAAGCACACAAAAGTGAAACTAAACAACTGGGACTATATCAAACTAAAAAGCTTCTGCACAACAAAGGAAATAATCAACGGAGTGAAAAGGCAACCCACAGAATGGGGAAAATACCTGCAACCCATCTATCTAATAAAGAATTAATATCCAATGTTGGTCTTTAACACAGAAAGAACTCATACAACTCAATAGCAAAAACAAAAACAAAATCTGAGTTTTAAAAGCTGGCAAAGGACATGAATACACATTTTTCCAAAGAAAGCATACAAGTGGGAGACAAATACATAAAAAGGTGCTCCACATTACTAATTATCAAGGAAATGCAAATCAAAGTCACAATGAGATATCACCTTGCATCTGTTACAGTGGTGATCATTAAAATAAAAACACAAGTGTTTGTGAGTGTGTGGAGAAAAGGGAACCCTTGCATACTGTTAGTGGAAACAGTAATGGGTATAGCCATTATGGAAAACAGCACAGAAAACAGCTCTGTTAGAAACAGAACTAACATATGACCCAGCAATCCCACTTCTAGGTCTGTATCCAAAGGGAATACAATCAGTATCTCCAAGAGAGATTTGTACCCCCATGTTTATTGCAGCACTCTTCACAGTAGCCAAGAATGGAAACAACCTAAGCATTCATTGACAGGCCAATTAAGAAAATGTGATATAGATACATAAGTAGATAGATATAAATATACATAGATTTGTAATGGAATATTATTCAACCATAAAAAGGAGGAAATCCTGCCATTGGTGACAACATGGGTGAATCTAGAGAGGATTAAGACATTATGCTACTTAAGTAAACTAGATGTCAAAAGACAAATACTACATGATTTTTCGTGCATGTGGAACCTAAAAAGTCAAACTTAAAGAAGCAGAGAGTAGAACGGTGGTTGTCAGGGGCCGGGGGAGATGTTGGTCAAAGGGTCAAACTTTAAAGTTGGTCAAACTTTCAGTGCAGCATGGTGACTATAGTTAATAATACTGTATTGTTTACTTAACATTTGCTGAAAGAGTAGACCTTAGGTACCCTCACCAAACACACAACACACACAATGGTAACTGTGTGTGGTGATGGATATGTTCATTAACGTGATTGTGGTAATCATTCACAATGCATATGTACATCAAATGATCATGTCATATATGTTGAATATATACAATGGTTTTTTATTTTTGAGATGGAGTCTCACTGTCACCTGGGCAGGAGTGCAGCAGCAAGATCTCAGCTCACTGCAACCTCTGCCTACTGGGTTCAAGGGATTCTCCTGCCTCAGCCTCCCGAGTAGCTGGGATTACAGGTGCTTGCCACTACATCTAGCTAAATTTTTTTTTTTTTTTTAGTAGAGATGGGGTTTTTTCATGTTGGCCAGGCTGGTTTCGAACTCCTGACCTCTTGATTCGCCTGCCTCAGCCTCCCAAAATGCTGGGATTACAGGCATGAAGCAGTGTACCAGCCTACAATTTTTATTTGTGTTATACCTCAGTAAAGCTGAAAAACCAACAATAGAAAAGCCAGATGGGATAAAAAGCAGGTTAGATGACAGACTCGAGATCTGAAAGCCTCATGATGTGATGTCGATGAGCTGAGAGAGGATGATTCCAGCCAATACTTAGGAGCGTCTAGAGCACACCTGCCATTGTGCCAAGTGCTTTACATGCTGTGTTTCACTTTATCCTCCACACTTGTGGGAAGCAAGGTCAGGCAATTATTCCTGTATTACAGAGGGGTGATCTGGTGCTTCAAGAGGGTAGGTGACTTGCCCAAAGTCACACAGCCAGCAGGGTTTGGACACTGCTGTCATGGGCCACACTCAACACTGTGCCATACTAAGCACTGAGGTGCCTGAGGTTCAATGGCATTTTTTAAATATTTAAAGGACTATCACTTGGGAGGAGGTATAGATTGCTCTGAGACGTCCCAAGAGAAGAAGCTAAGACAAATACTTGGAAGCTACAAAACAGATTATACCTGAATGTAAGGAAAACATTTACTCAATAGTAAGAGTTGCCCAAAGATGGAAGAAGTTCTGGTGTATGAAGGTGAAACTAGCTCAATTTCCCCAGAGAACTGATGTTTGTCACTTTTTCTATTAAACATAGAAATGGACCCTGCTTTTTTTAATGCTTAAAACTTAAATTTGTCTTATCTGAATTCCTTTTTCAAGAACCCTTCGACTTCCAGATAGCATGGAGGAAGTGAAACTCACCACATCACCACATCCAAATAATGATACACCAGACTCCTCTCCTTACTCTCCATAATTCCTGTTTTCCTCATCAACCCTCTGCTTCCCATCAACCAATTGTTCAATGGCAATTGTTCTTCTTACCCCTCCTTAATTCATATTTTTCTGTGGGTAGCTATACCTCTTTCCCACTATATACACCCCCAATTTTAGTTGTCAGAGATTTGAGACTTACCTCCTCTTATCTTCATTTGGCAGCACCAAAGAAAGCCTTCCTCCCCAAAATTCTCAATCCAGTAATTGGCTTTCTTTGCTGCAAGCAACGGGATGCAGACGATCCCCTGGCATTTCAGTAACAAAGTACTGCATTCCCTACCTGTGAATTGGGGGTAATACTAGCACATGCTGCATAATTGTTGTTTTAAACTAATAATTGACTGTGCAGAACTCAGAACAGTTCCTGGTAGAAGGCCAAGTAGGTGCTCAAGGGAGAGATTTGAGACCAGAAAGTGTCAGGCAACTCCTGTCTTCACCCACCACCATCAGGTGCTACGTATGCACTGTTCTCTACATGCTACTTTCCCTGTTCCATTTGTACTTCTCTGCTGAACAGCTTCTCTACACTACTATTCCATTCCATGTCCCCTGGAGCTCACCTGGGTTCCCAGCTACACTTCCTTCCTTGACTCAGTTTGTCGAGTCAGTTTGTTGAGTCAATTCTGTTTTTACATTACTTGGAGAGAGTATCTATTGGCTCTGCTTGAGCCAGGTATTCATTCTTGATTCCATCTCTAGTGAACAGGGAGTGCAGTCACCTGGAGACTGGGGCTGCCCCTTCCAGGGCTATGGGCAGAACAGACTCCATGAAGGAAGCATCGTAGTGCAACAACCACTCAGCTAGGATGCTGTAAAGGAGATTCAGGCTTCAAGAGGTTTCATGACCTCTACTCTTAGGAAAGCTCCTTCATTTCTGTTGTAATAACAAAAACAACTAGTATTTATTGAGCTTCTACCATGTGTTAGATGTCCTCCTAAGCAGTTCACATGCACTGATTTAACTTATTTGATGCCTGTAAAAATATTTAAGATGGAAAGTAGTGGGGAGGGGAAGACAACAAAAAACGATGATCACCAGGGTGTTGCTATAGATAGGAAGTTTGTAATCCCCCAAAATTCCTATGTTGAATCCTAATGTGATGATATTTGGAGGTGGAGACATTGGCAGATGATTAGGACATGAAGGTGAGGCTCTCATGAATGGGATTAGTGTTCTTATAAAAAAGATCTTGGAGAGCTCCCTAATCCCTCCCACCAGGTGAAGACTCGGTGAGAAGACTGTGGTCTATGAACCAGGAAGTGGCCCTCTCCAGACATCAGTGTCTGTCAGCACCATAATCGTGAACTTCCCAGCCTCTAGAATTGTGCAGAATAAATTTCTGTTTTTTATAAGCCTCGCAGTCTGTGGTATTCTGTTACAGCAGCCCAGCCAAGATGTGTCATCTTATTCCAACATTCAATAAACTGACCTACAAAGTCCAAATCTCAATTTGATCCACTCTTACTCTTAATGATCTGTCTTACAAAAGAGAAACACATCTTCATCTTTCCAGACCACAGTCCTGACATTTTCATCCTCACATAAAAATTATTCTATCCATTGGTAAGATTTTGATGTTTCGGCTTTTGAAACAAAGATAGTTTACTTCTGAAAAAAAAAAACTGAAAGAACTACAAGAAGATAAATTATAATGCACAATGCAATAAAACTTGGTTTTTAAAATAGCCTTATTAACATATAATTGAATAGAACAAACTATACTCAGTTAAAATGCACGATTTTATGAGTTTTGATCTATGTATTCATCAGTGAAACCATCACCACAATCAAGATAATGAACCCGTCACCTGCAAAACTTTACATGTGCTTCTCTGTAATCCCTTCCCTTCCTACTCAACTCATGCCTCTTATATCACAAGGTTTCCCCACTCTGGCTGTTGGGAACATGAGCTATTGCCTGGCCAGCATAAGCTCAGTTTTTCTGCCGGCTTTTTTGCTAGTGGCTGCCCCTCTGTCTTGGGAAGTTTCCACACATGCATGTACCTGTTCAAACTTCAGCTGAAGACCCAGGGGAACCCTGCACAGATCTCCAGGGCACCCTCCTTCCATTGTACTCTCTCCTCTCTAGTACTGTAGGACCCTTGCCTCCCTGAATCCTCAGCTCTATTTTCCAACTCACAGAGACTGCTGGGCCTTTGGGTTCCCGTCTGCACTGCAGCTTGGTGCAGCATTCGTGCCAAAGGCTTGAGACAGTTAGTGTGACTTGCCCCATTTTGGCTGCTGGACCTATCTGCTCTCCCCCCACTCTCGAGGACTGTTGAGTTGAGGCAAAGGTCGCAGGCTGAGCCACTGAGGCAAAAACAAGATACAGAGCAAGGGCCTGCGGTCTACGAGGGCATTGTGCTGTCTGCTTTCATATCCCCTTTAATCTCTGTGTAAGCAATGGACTTGCTGCAATTGAGGTGCCTGAGAGGGGCAGGGACCCCTGCCCATATTTTCTCAGGAGCTGAGCCTTTGTTCTACCTCCTGATGGAAAACATAACAAGCCACCATGAGGACACCATTGTTTGCTTGCACTGTGTACTCTTAAAAAACATATATTAACCTTTAAACTGCTTTGTAAGCTATTATCACAAGCCCCTGATAACTATTTTTACGTGGTTTCTGTTCCCTTTTCTGTTTACCCCTTTTCTGCTGAGCTAAAGTAAATGTAACAAGAAAAAAGGTATAAAAGCTGTAACCCACAAAAATAAAGCTGCTGTCATCTGACTATGAGTCACGCAGACCTCCAGACCTCGCTGTTCTTTCTTCTTTCACTTCCACGCACTCTCTCCCTCAGGTTGAACGAGACATCTACATTGGCGGTCTCGGGGACTCCCACAGGTCGGCAGCCCCCCGGCAGACGTGCTGGACCCCAACAGCTTGGAAACCCTCTCCAGGCAGTAAGCTGGAGCAAGCGACATGTTGCTTTTTTCATCTCCCTTCTCATGGGCCCTGTATTGCCTGTTTCCCAATGTCTGAAAACCATTGTTTCATACGTTCTTTCTCATATTTTTCATTTCAGGTTACAGAGTAAGTCCAGTCCCTGTTGCTCCCTCTTGGTTGGAGCAGATGTCAACACTTATTTTTAAAAGATAAAAAATCATTTACAAGCTCATTGTAAAAAAAAAAAAAAATCAACAGATGTAAAGTCTTATAAAGTATAAAAGTAAATATTTCCCCTTCAGTACTTGCAATTCACAGCCCAGAAATAACCACTGCTCATGGTAAACACAACATTAAATAATTTCCACTTCTCCCAAAAAGAACTATTGTGAAGTTGCAGATGCAGGAATATCTTTGGTGGTGCTGGAAGGATTTAGAAATGAATGTCCATGGCTGGGTGCGGTGGCTCACACCTGTAATCCCAGCACTTTGGGAGGCCAAGGCGGGCAGATCACAAGGTCAGGAGTTCAAGACCAGCCTAACCAACATGGTGAAACCCCATCTCTACTAAAAATACAAAAATTAGCTGGGTGTGGTGGCAGGCATCTGCAATCCCAGCTACTCAGGAGGCTGAGGCAAGAGAATCGCTTGAACCTGGGAAGCGGAGGTTGCAGTGAGCCAGGATCAGGCCACTGCACTCTAACCTGGGTGACAGAGCAAGACTCTCTCTCAAAAAAAAAAAAAAAAGAAAAGAAAAATAAAACAAAACAAGAGAAATGCTGTCCTCTTCCCTGTCCACCCCATGACCATGGAGCGTGTGAACTAGGGCTCACTCTATACTGACTTCTCTTTCACTGTTCCCAAGGCAGGAGTGAGTTGGTCAAGTCTCTGTGAAGGCCACATAAAATCATCTATGTGAAAGTGGCAAACTTTGAAATCATATGTAATTGTTAGTTAATATACATATTATCATGTTATTTTTTATATCAATAACTTATATAACAACTAGTCCTTGAAGAGTTTGATGATAACTCAGTCACCATTTTCATCACTAGTGAAAGTTTCTCCTCATAACAATCCTGATCAAGGTCTCCAAGGCCTATGGCAAAAAATAAAAATAATTAATAAAAAGCATTATGTTGGTTCACAGTCATCTTAAAGTGATAACAGCTGTGTGAGATAGTACCCCATATGTGGAAGAATCTCCAGGCTGAAGTGGTACAGTCCAGACATAACCTTTAGAGCTAAGAGGCCATTTCTCTCAATCTCAAAATTCACTCAAATATACCTCTGCAGAAACTTTATAATTTCTCCCTTTCATGGAATGGCAAATAACCTTGAGCTTTTTTTTCTTTTTCTTTCTTTTCTATTTCTACCTTTTAATTTTACCTCCTACTCTGGTCCAGACCTGCAAGCAATAGGTTCCTCAGTGTGAGCTCAGGAAGTAATAAAAACAGAGCAGAGACTGATATTTTCCCATCCAATTATTCATCCTTCCCCTCCTAAAAAATACAGACACTTAACAATGTTCAATTTACAATGTGCAGCATCCTGGCAAAAATTTCCACACATGCTAAAAAGCAAGAAAATGTGATCCATAATCAGAGGGAAAATGAATCAACAGAAACTGATTTAGAAATAAACACAACGCAGACGCTGGTCACAGAAGTCTAAAACTCTAAGGTGAAGCCCCCAGTAGGTTGGACATTTTCTTATTCCTTATGTCATTTAAACACAACTCCCAAGATCTCCGTCACAGGCTGTAGAAATTACTCACCAGGTCCCCATGTGGGCTATGTTCAGATTTTTAGTTATATTTGTAGAAATCTGAGTGAATGTGACGACCGCTTTATATGGGTTTTATTTATTTTTTATTTTTTTTGAGACGGAGTTTCGCTCTTGTTACCCAGGCTGGAGTGCAATGGCGCAATCTTGGCTCACCGCAACCTCCGCCTCCTGGGTTCAGGCAATTCTCCTGCCTCAGCCTCCCGAGCAGCTGGGATTACAGGCACGCACCACCGTGCCCAGCTAATTTTTTGTAATTTTAGTAGAGACGGGGTTTCACCATGTTGACCAAGATGGTCTCGATCTGTTGACCTCGTGATCCACCCGCCTCGGCCTCCCAAGTGCTGGGATTACAGGCTTGAGCCACCACGCCCGGCCGGGTTTTATTTTTATCTTTAAAGACAGGGTCTTGTTCTGTCCCCCAGGCTGGAGTGCAGTGGTGTGATCACAGCTCATTGCAGTCTCTAACTCCTGGGCTCAAGCGACCCTCTCGACTCAGCCTCAGGACTTACAGGCGAGCACCACCTTACCAGGCTTGATTTTTGTGTTTTTAAACAGACTGAACGAACAACCTTCAGAATTTCCCATCCCCACCCGACACAGCCCCGACTCCACCACCCCTAACCCTGCCCCACTTCGTACTACCGAAGCACGTCTTGAGAATCCGATGCGTAAGGAAAGAGTCAGGGATGCGGGAGGCGAAGGGCTGTTGACGCTGTAGGGTGGTCCTACGTGCGCGTGCCCCCTCTCTGGAGTAGTCCCTGGGGTCACAAGGATTTGAAGAGAGGCCCTCCCCTCCCACTGCCCCGATTCCCCCTAGTGCCAGGCACCCGTTGGGCAGGCGCCCTGAGCAGGTCTCGTAGGTTGCTAAAGCATGCTGGGTCCAGCCAGGACAGGGTTCCTGTCTGGGCTGCGGCGCGGGAGCAGAGCTGTACCGAGGCTGCAATCCCAGGAACTCGCTCTCCCGGCCCGGTAGGAGACCGCGCCAAACGCGCCGGGATGGCTGCCGGGCCGCACGGAGGGGCGGGGCTCACCAAGGCTCCACCCAGCAGCCTCTGTTCGCACGCCGGGTGCTGATCCGCGCCGAGACCGACTCGCCACCACCCAGAGCGCCGCGGGCCGGGGTGGAGAGGCGCAAGGCGCCGGATAGCCTCGGGCGAGGGCCGGTGCTGGCCGGCTATGCCTCCTGCCGCTGCGGTTCAGGCCGGCGCCCGAGCGCCCGCGGCCTCGAAGGAGCTGCTGGGTTCCGGGGGTGCTGCGCTGTGAGGCCCGGGCCTAGAGCCCGCCGCGGCCGCTGAAGAGCGGCCCAGGAACCGCGCTCGCCGGCGCTCGCGCCCCCGCCTTCCTCCCGCGCCGGCCCCGCCTCGGCTCGCTGCCCTCGGCTGCCGGCCGCCATGGCCTCCGCCGCCAGGGAGAGCGCGGGATCGGTGCTCCGGCGACTGTCGCGTCACCGGGTGCTGCGCGGGCTGCTGCTGCTCTGCCTGTGGCTGCCGAGCGGCCGCGCTACCGGGCCGCCCGCGGCGCCGCTGTCGGAGCTGCACGCGCAGCTGTCGGGCGTGGAGCAGCTGTTGGAGGAGTTCCGCCGACAGCTGCAGCAGGAGCGGCCGCAGGAGGAGCTGGAGCTGGAGCTGCGCGCGGGCGGCGGCCCGCAGGAGGACTGCCCGGGCCCGGGCGGCGGCGGCTACAGCGCCTTGCCGGACGCCATCATCCGCACCAAGGACTCCCTGGCGGCGGGCGCCAGCTTCCTGCGGGCGCCGGCGGCCGTGCGGGGTTGGCGGCAGTGCGTGGCGGCCTGCTGCTCCGAGCCAGGCTGCTCAGTGGCTGTCGTGGAGCTGCCCCGGCGGCCCGCGCCCCCGGCCGCGGCGCTCGGCTGCTACCTCTTCAACTGCACGGCACATGGCCGCAGCGTCTGCAAGTTCGCGCTGCACCGCGGCTACAGCAGCTACAGCCTCAGCCGCGCCACGGACGGCGCCGCCCCGGCTACCGCGCGCGCCTCGCCCCGGCAGGGTAAGCACGCGACTGAGGGGCGGGCCGAGGCCAGAGCGCTGGGTCCCGCAGCGCCCTCGCCAAGTTGGAAGAGAAACACACACACTCGAGCCAAGTTATTTTAGCCGCGGGCTCCCAGAGGAGTTTCTGGCATGAGTCTTAGGGAAGAGGAAGCCCAGTCGATTGGCAGAAGCGGGCCAGCGCGGTGGAGAATATTCTAGGCTTGAGGAGGTAGGCTGGTCTGAGAGGATTCGTGGAAATTTGATTTAAAGGAGGAGAAAAGTTCAGAGAAACAAGTTTATTTTAGTCTCATGGGTTGTATAAGGCATGGTTTGTGTTAAGTAATTACAAGAGCAAAATCTAATTAGATGCTGAGCCGCTCATAACACCCACCCCTGTTTCTTAACGTGGCTCTCTTGGCTCTGCCTGTGTTGGCTTTCATCAGACAAAAATGGGAAGGAAAACTACTGCTCCCTTTTATATAAAAAGTGAAAAGAAGGGACTTGATTTTCTTTGAAAATAGGAAATTTTAAAGCGTGATTCTTAAGGGCTAAAAATGATGCTGACTCGACGGTTTTGCTTTTTGTAGATGCTCTGAATGAGAGAATCAGGACACACACAGGAGGCACAGAAATGGTAGCAGTTGCACAAGAGGGTCCAGGAGGGAATAATAGACTGTGATTTCGCCCACGTGTGGTCAGGCTCCTTGTATTTAATCACGCTCTGTTGCTGTTTGATTTATAATAGCATGAATGATAATCAGCAAGATGGGGGCAAAGCTCAGCCACTTTGGAAGTATGGATTCTCCAAAACCTGTGGATCCATTAAAAGGGTCTGGAAATCTGTGTCACATCTTGCCTCTCTCCCCACCTCTACTTTAGATGAGGCTCAGAACCCTTGTCAGGGGAGCAGATATCAAAGGGTCACCCTGCGACTGCTCAGTCTTGAGGCAGACATCAGGAAGGACCCCGTGGCTTTCCCTCTGAAGTGGGAGCAGGCAGCACTTTCACTTGGACCCCCACCAACATCGCTGAGGCCTGTCAAGGCTGCTCCACACACATCCTTCCTCTTTGCCCAAATACAGACCTCAATATCCCAGCAGTAAAGAAATAAAGTCTCCATGTTCTCACTGCTCACCTGGAAGAAATTGACATTGCCAAGGGAGCTTTTCTATAAACCCAGAGGAAACCTTTTAAAAGGAAAAAAAAACAAAAGAATAAGCCTTAGAAAAAATTGTTTAAAGTTTAGATTACTGTGAAAGACTGGGCATGGTGACTCATAACTGAGTCACCCAGAACTTTGGGAGGCCGCGACCAGTGAATCATTTGAGGCCAGGAGTTGAGACCAGCCTGGCCAACATGGCAAAACTCTGTCTACTAAAATAAATAAATAAACAAAAATTAGCTCAGTGTTGTAGTACGTGCTTGTGATGCCAGCTGCTCAGGAGACTGAGTCAGGAGAATTGCTTGACCCCGGGAAGTGGAAGTTGCAGTGAATACACATTGTGCTACTATACTCCAGCCTGGGCAGCAGAGGGAGAATGTCTCAGAAGCAAAAACAAATAAACTTTAGATTACTATGAGAAGTTTCTGGATTGTTTTTCCTCTTGCTTCCTTTGTTGCCCTTCCTTTCCCTAGGGAGAGTTGGTCTAGGAATTGTGGTTTTTTGTTTTTTTTTTTTTTGAGATGATTCCCTCTTGTTACCCAGGCTGGAGTGCAATGGCGCAATCTCGGCTCACCGCAACCTCCGCCTCCTGGGTTCAAGCAATTCTCCTGCCTCAGCCTCCCGAGTAGCTGGGACTACAGGCGGGCACCACCATGCCCAGCTAATTTTTGTATTTTTAGGAGAGACGGGGTTTCCACCTTGTTGACCAGGATGGTCTCCATCTCTTGACCTCATGATCCACCCGCCTCCGACTCCCAAAGTGCTGGAATTATAGGCGTGAGCCACCGCGCCTGGCCTGGAATTGTTTTATAGATGTTTGGGGATCAGAATAGGCAAGCACTTTGGGTCCTCATTTCTGGGAGAACACTGCTGTGCTCAGACTTCCTGAGGTCCCAGCAACACGGAAACATGGTAGTTGTGGCTCAGGCTCCTGTAGAGGCTCCCTTGTTCTCTCTGCGTGGAAGTGAAAAATGTTTCTCCAGTGTCCTATGAGTCCCCTGCCCAGATGCTTGACAAGTTGAGTTGTTTATGCTTCTGAGACTAAGTTTTTCCTTCTTGAATTGTTCCTTTTTGGGGAAATGTGAGCATGTGCAAATGGCTTAGAAGAGTCCTTGGAGAGAAGCTGTGGCTGGGTCCATCGGAGGTAGATAACAGCACCATGAAGAAATGGTGATGGGATGGCACGTATTTACAACAGGACACACCCGCCCTGTTTCATGCCTGTATTTGTTGACTTTGGTATTAGGTGCTGCCCTAAGCCCTTTCCACGCATGAACTCACTCTGTCCTCACAACCACACAAAGACCTAGGTTCTGTTATAATCCCCCGTGTATACAAAGGCTTGGAAGCAAAAATAACCTGCCTGAGGGTCACACAGCATGGGGGTTGTGGAGCCTGAAGTCCTGTGCTTTCCCCACCAGCACCAGCAGAAGCTGAGAAAGGGACCACTGGGCTGGGACTGTGAGGGGAAGGTGGGAGGATGTGGGAACGAGTGGGAGATGCTGGAGAGAGGTGTCTTGCAGTGACTGAGGCTGCCTGCTAGAGTCTGTAGAGCAGAGGCAGGTACTTGAAGTTCTGGGGCCTGGTGTCTCTACTAACAAGTCCCTGCTCATCCCCTTGGGACATGGTTTCTGCTTGTCCTCCAGCTCGAGGCCACGAGTTAGAAACCAGCCTGACAACATGGCGAAACTCCATCTGTACCAAAATAGAAAAATTAGCCAGTTGTGTTGTCACACGCCTATAGTCCCAGCTACTGGGGAGGCTGAGACATGAAAATTGCTTAAACCCTGGAGGTGGAGCTCACAGTAAACTGAGATTACACCACTGGACTGCAGCCTGGGTGACAGAGGGAGACTCTGTCCAAAAAAAAAAAAAAAAAGAGCTTATGAGTCAGCTAGAAAAATAAAATCGATGGGCAAAGGACATGAGCAAACCGTTCCCAGAAGAGGAGGAATAGTGGATAAACGTGGGAAAATGTTCTACCTTAGAATCAAAGAAATGTAAATAAGGCCAGCTTTCATTTATTAACTTGGCAAAAATAGATTTGCTCATACTGGCATGCCTATGGGAAATTTTATATATACTTCTATGCCCACTAATGGTGTAAATTGGTACTACCCTCTTGGAAACCAATTGGGAAATATGTGGCAGAGACCATTAAAATATTCATTCATACTTCTGGAATATTTTTTAGGGAAATGGTCCATACTGAAGAGAACATATGAGCAAAAAATCATTTATTATGGCATTATTTATAATGGTGAAAAAAACAGTAACAAAGTGAATGTCCAGTTGTGGAAATTAGGAAATTCAAGTGGCAGTTGTGAATTTATGTAATCGCATGCTCAGTGCTAAGATACATGAAGAAGCATCAATAAGAAGAATATATTAATAAGTTAATTGATTAAATTCAGGATGTAAAATTATATTTATTGTAACTGTAATACACCCAGGGTTGTCTCGAAGTATAGTGGAAGGACAGAACCTTTGAGTTAGAAATATCTGGGCTGACAAATTTATCGCCTGTGTGATGTAATAGCCTCTTAGCCTAGTTTCTGTATCAGTATTATACAGATCATAATACCTACCTCAGAGATTCGTTGTGAGCTATAACTTCACCTGGCATGCTACCTGGTACAAGGAAATTGTAACTGCCCAGTCGGTTCTCCTTTCCCACTGGCTACACAGAGCCAATTTATCAAGACAGGAATTGTAATAGACAAAGAGTTTAATTTACAAAGAGCTGGTTGTATAGGTAAACCACAAGACCAGATGAACCACTTTATCCATCTGGGTACTGCGAACTGGGTGCTGCCAACCATCACGGACAGGGTCTATACAATACCTCAAGCTCTGACCTTAGGTTTTACAATAGTGATTCCTAAAACATAATTTCTAATCTTGTAACTAATTTGTTAGTCTTGTAAAGGCAGTCTAGTGCCCAGGCAAGAAAGGGATCTGTTTGGGGAAAGAGGTGTTATCATCTTTGTTTCTTTTTTCTTTTCTCTTCATTTTTTTTGAGACAGGGACTCACTTTGTTACCCAGGCAGGAGCACAGTGGCACAGTCTTGGTTTACTGTAGCCTTGAATTCCTCAGCCCTTCAAGTAACTGGGACTATAGGCATGCGCCACCACACCCGGCTACTTTTTGTGTTTTTAGTAGAGATGGTGTTTTGCCATGTTGCCTAGGCTGGTCTGGAACTCCCAGACTCAAGCAATCTACCCACTTCAGCCTCCCAAAGTGCTGAGATTATGAGCATAAACCACCACACCCAGCCCTGTCTTTGTTTCAAAGTCAAACTGTAAACCAAGTTCTACCCAAAGTTAGTTCGGCCTATGCCCAGGAATGGACAAGGACAGGTTGGGGGTTAGATGCAAAATGGAGTCAGGTCAGATCTCTTTCACTGTTAAAATCTTCTCAGCTATAATTTTTGCAAAGGCAGTTTCAAAATCACCCAGTAAATGGCAACTATTATAATTATTATAAGCAGCATCATAGGGAGAAGGACTAGATCAGTACATAACAAAAATCACAATAATCACATTGGGGCTGTGGATAATTTTTTTTCTAAAGTGTTGCAGTTGGAAATCCATAATGGATTTTGACCCCATGTATCTGAGCCTCTTCCCTTAGTCTGGCCCCACTTCTGTACCCTGACTTTAGGGTTCTTTCCAGTTGCTCTGCTTAAGCTATGCCATTCATTCCCACACAACACAGAACATCTTCCTTGTCACAGAGGCTCTGTGCACAGTAGTGTGTTGAGAATGAGCCTGGTTAATATTATATTACACCTCTCTGAATAAAATGTCACCTTGGTATGCTCTCTAAATTGGTAGGGGTCTTATTTCACCTCTGTAGGTCTTACTAAGGGTGTTTAGTTTTCAAAAGAAATCTGTTTCCCTAGTACTTAACATGGGTTTATTACATTTTTTTTTTTGACAAAAATTCAAAATGACATTTACCTGTTCTTCATTAGCAAGTCACATGTTTTAAAATGGTGGCATACTCCTTTCCTCTTCCTGTGGTTGTTTGTTTATTTTAAGGGCTGTTTCTGGGTAGATAAGCTCTGGCTTATTTTTAAATACATTTTCCAATGTAATTGACCTGGACTTGAACTGAAAAGGAAACATTATCTGTGTTATTTCAGATGCATCAATGATCAATTTAGAAGACAGGATGATTTCACTAGACTTATGAATCATCTTGAAGCTCACCTAAATAAAAGTAAATGACTAAAATAATCTTTTTCTTCCAGGAGAGGTAGGATTCGTTTTATAAAGTTAGGAATAGTTCAGCACTTACATGATTCTTCCATCTTAAATCTTTGAGCGTTTAAAAAATTATTATATGTCCATTACTGTTTATATCACATAGGCATATTTTCATTTGCCTATTTAAAATCGTATTTTTAAACAAAGTTTAAACTAAATAGCTGCTGGCTCTAATGTATAACTGCTGAGTTATAAGATGCTTTCCAGAATTATAAAGTCATAAACCATTGTGTGGAAACAATGAACCTTTCAGAACCAAAGAAAAGATCAACACTATGAAAGGGCTATCAAAGTAATGCAAATATCCTCTTTTTCCTTACCTGGGAGAAGCAGAATAAAGACATCATACAACCTGTCCTTGCTCAGAGGTGGAAAAAGGCAGAAGAACAAGTTTTTTCCTAGGCAGGGGGTTGTTTACTTGGCTTATTTAAATCACAGTTACTAGTCCTCATTCTTAAGTGAGGACATGTATTCTCACTTAAATGGGACACGTATTCTCCATAGTTAGTGTACCCTTGGCAATAGCATGTAATAAGCAATTGTGCTTGATTCTTTGCAATGTGCCTAAAAGAAAACGGTATCTTCCCTTTGTGGCTGGCAGCAGCATTCTTATTCAGAAAACCCCCATTTCTATGAGCCCCAGGCCCTCACATAATTCCCCTTGTTCCCAGATGAACAACGTCCGGCTTCTTGTTCTCCCGGTCCAATAACAATCTGGGAAAAGAAGGGAGTTTATTTCTGTAACTGGTGACAGAGAGATGATCAGAGTCACTCACCAGACCAACTCAAAGTTACAGGTTTTTCTTCAATGCTTATTTACATATCTGTTCAGCAAACAAGATACTTCTCTTCATAAATTAGAAAAAATAAGAAATCATCTCTTATGAATTACTTATTTTCTTTCTTAGAAAAGGATGCACCTCCACTTAGCAAGGCTGGGCAGGATGTGGTTCTGCATCTGCCCGCAGACGGGGTGGTTCTAGACGGCCGTGAGAGCACAGATGACCACGCCATCATCCAGTATGAGTGGGCGCTGCTACAGGGGAACCCGTCAGTGGACATGAAGGTAACACATGTTGTCATTGCTAACAAAAATGGGTATTTCAGTGAAGTGGTCTTTCGTAATGTCCTGCCACTTCATGTTCCCTAAATGTCTGTATGCTAGCAGTAGAAGGTATAAAATGGAGAATGTATAAAACTGATTGCGCTAAAATGGTTTATGATCTCAATGTGCTTTTCTGCTGAGTGAGCAGTGATCTCGATCATTTGTCTGGGAGCTTACCCTCTTTGCTGCTGTCTGTGACTTCTCTAGAGGACAAAGACGCTTCAAGGAAAAGGACTCTGACTCAGATTACTTTTTTAAAGTTTTATTTCTTTTTCTTAGCTCAAGGTCCAGGAAGAAAATTTGAAAGTTACAAAGGAATCTAAAGAGGACAATAACAATAAGATGAACTTATCCTTCACATGAGCCAGAAAGTAAACAGCTTACCTGGCAGCTAGGCCTGCTGGGCTTACCAGGCCTGTGAGGAAGGGAGGCTGGCATGGGGATCCTGGGATTGTGGCCAATGAAATCAGCCATGTGCTCCCTGGCTGCCTATGCTCAGGAAGTCTTGAGTGGTGAGACAAGTGGTTTTTTATTCACCCTGTCAGGACCCATTCTAGTTAGGAGCATTTCCTGGCTTAGGTAGATGAATTGCATCCAAACCACCTCAGTTATAGGAAGTGGAGAAAGAGGGTGAGGTAAGGAGGCACTGATTTATACTCTGCTGGAAACAGAAACACATCAGGGAGACAACTAATTTAAGTAACGGTGATTTTACTCCCCGATTATATCGCGTTAGAATTGGACTCACCCTTGTCCAGTGATATGGTTTGCCTTTGTCCCCACCTAAAGTCTTATCTTGAATTATAATCCCTATAGTCCCCACATGTCAAGGGAGAGACTAGGTGGAGGTTATTGAATCATGGAGGCAGTTTCCCCCATGCTGTTCTCATGATAGTGAGTGAGTTCTCAGGAGATCTGCTGGTTTTATAAGTGTTTGGTAGTTTCTCCTGTGTTCATTCTCCCTTCTGCCGCCTTGTGAAGGAGGTGCCTTGCATCTTCTTTGCCTTCTGCAGTGATTGTACTAATAAGGTTCCTGAGGCCTCCCCAGCCATGCAGAACTGTGAGTCAATTAAACCTCTTTCCTTTGTAAATTATCCAGTCTCAGGCAGTTCTTTATAGCACTATGAGAGTGGACTAATACATCCAGCATCCTTCCCAGCCTCTCCTCCAAACAAGAGCCCCTTCCACAACATCCCTTCCAGGGCTCACCAGCCATCTGCGTGACTTTTCCAAGGGCAGAAGCTCACTGCTTCACGTCACGTTCGTGATATTGCTCATCACTGGATTTGGCAAGCAGGCTGTGCCTCCTCTTCCTTCTGTGCATTGGTTCTGGGTCTTCCTTCTGGAAAAACACTGAACTCATATTTTTATCCTGTGTAAAAGCTCTGAAAGTCTTTGAAAAAAAAGAACATCAGCACTTGGTAAGCTCCTCTCAGAGCTCAGCACCTCACAATTTGTCAGATGTACCTCGTTTGAATTGATTTAGAGGCCCACAACCATCCTGCCTTGTCCAGATTTTATCATATTAATCCATACCCCCTTCTTAACATCTGACACCCTTAATTGAACCCCATATTTAAGCTTTGGTTTCCTGACTCATCCATTACCTCCTGTGATTCAGATTGCCTCTGCCTCTGTTAATGAGCTTAATTACATGAACCGTGTTAGTAGCTGCATCACACCATAGGTTCATGCTGAATTTTTTGCCTGCAGGATTGCCTACACCTTGCTCCATCTTTCTATATGAATTGTCATCGTGGCCTCTTCTATTGCATTAGTCTGTTATTGAACTGCTGTAAAGAAATACCTGAGACTGGGTAATTTCTAATGAAAAGAGGTTTAATTGGCTCACGGTTCTGTAGGCTGTACAGGAAGCATGGTGGCATCTGATGCTGGGGAGGCCTCAGGGAGCTTTTACTTATGGCAGAAGGAAAAGCGGGAACAGGCATGTTACATGGCCGGAGCAGGAGGAAGAAGGGGATGCTATATACTTTTAAATGACCAGATCTCATGAGAACTCACTTACTGTCATGACACAGTACCAAAGGGGAAATCCACCCCCATTATCCAGTTAGCTGCCATCAAGCCCCACCTCCAACATTAGGGATTACAATTTGACATGAGATTTGGGTGGGGACACAGATCCAAACCATATCACCTGTCCCGTATTTGTGAAATTTATTTGTTTAACCTAAGTACAGGACCATCTATTGATCCTCTTACATCTCAGCATTTTTGTTTTCATCTATAGCAGAAATAATTTTGAACTTTGAGAGTCATGATCATATTTATCATAATTTTATGCTTTGTGTCAGCTGCAAAATTGATTAATATATCTCAATTGAAATGAGAATTGGCCAGACGCGGTGGCTCATACCTGTAATCCCAGCACTTTGGGAGGCCAAGGAGAGTGGATAATTTTTTTTTTTTTTTTTAATTGAGACGGAGTTTCACTCTTGTTACCCAGGCTGGAGTGCAATGGCGCGATCTCGGCTCACCACAACCTCCGCCTTCTGGGTTCAGGCAATTCTCCTGCCTCAGCCTCCTGAGTAGCTGAGATTACAGGCACGTGCTACCGTGCCCAGCTAATTTTTTGTATTTTGAGTAGAGACGGGGTTTCGCCTTGGTGACCAGGATGGTCTCAATCTCTTGACCTCATGATCCACCTGCCTCATTTGAGGTCAGGAGTTCAAGACCAGCCTGGCCACCATGGTGAAACCCCATCTTTACTAAAAAATACAAAAAATTAGCTGGGCATGGTGGTGCATACCTGTAATCCCAGTTTCTTGGGAGGCTGAGACAGGAGAATCTCTTGAACCTGGGAGGTGGAGATTGCAGTGAGCCGAGATCATGCCATAGCACTCCAGCCTGGGTGACAGAGTCAAACTTAGTCTCAAAAAAAAAAAAAATAGAAATAAAGAAATGTTGAGAATTAAGGTTAATCAGGAAAAGTACATGAGCAAGCTGCTGGTCATACCACTGGAGAGCTTTCTTGGGATGGACACTGACTGTTGATTGGCACCTCTGAGAGATCAGTGTTCAGGCAGCTACAAATTTGCCTCTGTTATGCAGTTTTTCATACTTGCTGCTAAAAGCTTTATTCTGTAAGTAATAAATTATATATGAGTGCTGAATAAAAATAATGCTGATGATTCAGTATTTAATTTCTTGAAGAAATTTTTAAAGGAGTGACAAAATTAGATATTTGTCTTCCCAACAAAATACTAGCAAATCAAATCCAGTATCACATTCAAGATCATTTACTGTAATCAAGTGGGATTTATCACAGGGATGTAAGGATGGTTCAATATATGCAAATCAGTAAATACAATATATAGCAGCAACAGAATGAAGGACGAAAACCTTATGATCACTTCAATAGACACAGAAAGAACAATCAATAAAATTAGGTACTTCTCGTTAGGACTGACTGCTGTGCCATCGAGAGGAAACTCTGGACCAGTTCCCCAGTCAGGTGTATAACAGCGATGGCTGGTAGACCTCAGGTTATGAAACCGTCATCTAAGTGACAGAGCCTTCACTAGGGGAAACACCTGTTACTAATTTGTGACTGTCTTTGAATTGTATACATTCATGAATGTCCCCCAGAGTTATCACTCATCCTGCTGAGACTTCATCATAATCAAAGCCTCCATGGATTGAGCACCCGCTGAGTGCCAGGCAGGTTAAAGAGATCTGTAATCCACTGGACACCCTCACTTGCAGGCTCATCCCCATTTGGTAGATTAAGACTGTCAGGAAAAATTGTGAAAGACTTTGAGGTGGTCAAAAGATTACTAAGTACCTTTCAGTGGAACGCTGGGGTTTGTTAGTGGATTCTTCAGGGTTAATATCTATAAGTTGTTGAAAACCCATAGTAACCAAATGATTCTTATCCATAGAAATGTAAACAAATTTTTTGGTATATAGAGGTAATTGACTTTTACCCTGGAGAAAATAAGATTTCAAATATGACATTTTATTACACATAGATACGAACTAATCTATTTTTTAAAATATATATTTTATTGCACTTTAGATTCTGGGGTGCATGTGAAGAACATGCAAGATTGTTGCATAGGTACATACATAGCAATGTGGTTTGCTGCCTCCATCTCCATCACCTATGTCTGGCATTTCTCTCCATGTTATCCCTCCCCAACTCCCTACCCCACACTGTGCTTCCCTTAGTCCCCCCCAACAGACCTCAGTGTGTGATGCTCCCCTCCCTGTATCCATGTGTTTTCATTGTTTAACACCTGCCTATGAGTGAGAACATGCAGTGTTTGTTTTTCTGTTCTTGTTTCAGTTTGCTAAGAATGATAGTTTCCAGATTCATCCAAGTCCCTACAAAGGATACAAACTCATCATTTTTTATGGCTGCATAGTATTCCATGGTGTATATGTGCCACATTTTCCCTGTCCAGTCTATCATCGATGGGCATTTGGGTTGGTTCCAAGTCTTGCTATTGTAAACAGTGCTGCAGTGAACATATGTGTGCATGTGTCTTTACAACAGAACAGTTTATAATCCATTGGATATATAGCCAGTAATGGGATTGCTACATCAAATGGAATTTCTATTTCTAGGTCCTTGAGGAATCGCCACACTGTCTTTCACAATGGTTGAACTAATTTACACTCTCACCAACAGTGTGAAAGTGTTCCTATTTCTCCACATCCTCTCCAGTATCTGTTGTCTCCAAATTTTTTAACAATTGCCATTCTAACTAGCGTGAGATGGTATCTCAATATAGTTTTGATTTGCATTTCTCTAATGACCAGTGATGATGAGCATTTTTTCATATATTTGTTGGCCTCATGTATGTCTTCTTTTGAAAGTATCTGTTCATATCCTTTGCCTACTTTTGAATGGTTTTGTTTTTTCTTGTAAATCTGTTTTAGTTCTTTGTAAATTCTGATGTAAGTCCTTTGTCAGATGGGTAGATTGCAAAAATTTTTTCCCATTTTGTTGGTTGCTGGTTCACTCTAATGATTTTTTCTTTTGCTGCGCAGAAGCTCTGGAGTTTAATTATATCCCATTTGTCTATTTTGGCTTTTGTTACCAATACTTTTGGTGTTTTAATCATGAAGTCCTTGCCTATGCCTATGTCCTGAATGGTTTTACCTAGGTTTTCTTCTAGGGTTTTTATGGTGTTAGGTCTTATGTTTAAGTCTTTAATCTATCTGGAGTTAGTTTTAGTGTAAGGCATCAGGAAGGGGTCCAGTTTCTGCTTTCTGCACATGGCTAGCCAGTTTTCCCAACACCATTTATTAAACAGGGAATCCTTTCCCCATTGCTTGTTTTTGTCAGGTTTGTCAAAGATCAGATGATTGTAGATGTGTGGCATTGCCTCCAAGGCCTCTGTCTGTTCCATTGGTCTACATCTCTGTTTTGGTACCAGTACCATGCTGTTTTGATTACTGTAGCCTTGTAGTATAGTTTGAAGTCAGGTAGTGTGATGCCTCCAGCTTTGTTCTTTCCGCTTAGAGTTGACTTGGCTATGTGGGCTCTCTTTTGGTTCCTTATGAAGTTTAAGGTGGTTTTTTCCAGTTCTGTGAAGAGGGTCATAGGTAGCTTGATGGGGATAGCGTTGAATCTGAAAATTACTTTTGGCAGTATGGCCATTTTCACAATATTGATTCTTCCTAATCATGAGCATGGAATGTTTTTTCCATCTGTTTGTGTCCTCTCTTATTTCGTTGAGCAGTGGTTTGTAGTTCTCCTTGAAGAGATCCTTTACATCCTTTGTTACTTGTATTCCTAGGTATTTTATTCTCTTTGTAGCAATTGTGAATGGCAGTTCATTCTTGATTTGGCTCTCTTTAAGTCTGTTATTGGTGTATAGGAATGCTTGTGATTTTTGCACATTGATTTTGTATCCTGAGACTTTGCTGAAGTTGCTTATCAGTTTCAGGAGATTTTGGGCTGAGACGATGGGGTCTTCTAAATATACAATCATGTCGTCTGCAAATAAAGACAATTTGACTTCTTCCTTTCCTAATCGAATACCTTTATTTCTTTTTCTTGCCTGATTGCTCTGACTAGAACTTCCAATACTATTTTGAATAGGAGTGGTGAGAGAGGGCATCCTTGTCTAGTGCCAGATTTCAAAAGAAATGCTTCCAGTTTTTGCCCATTCAGTATGATATTGGCTGTGGTTTGTCATAAATAGCTTTTATTATTTTGAGATACGTTGCATTGATACACTTATTTTATTGAGAGTTTTTAGCATAAAGCGCTGTTGAATTGTGTCGAAGGCCTTCTCTGAATCTATTGAGATAATCATGTGGTTTTTGTCTTTCATTCTGTTTCTGTGGTGGATTATGTTTATAGACTTGCGTATGTTGAACCAGCCTTGCATCCCCGGGATGAAGCCTACTTGATCGCGATGAATAAGCTTTTTGATGTGCTGTTGCAATCGGCTTGCCAGTATTTTATTGAAGATTTCTGCATTTATGTTCATCATGGATATTGGCCTCAAGTTTTCTTTTCTTGTTGAGTCTCTGCCAGGTTTTGGTATCAGGAGGATGTTTGTCTCATAAAATGATTTGGGAAGGATTCCCTCTTCTTGGATTGTTTGCAATAGTTTCAGAAGGAGTGGTGCCAGCTCCTCTTTACATGTCTGGTAGAATTCGGCTGTGAACCCATCTGGACCTGGGCTTTTTTTGGTTGGTAGGCTATTAATTGCTGCCTCAATTTCAGCCCTTGTTATTGGTCTATTCAGGGTTTTGACTTCTTCCTGGTTTAGGCTTGGGAGGGTGCAAGTGTCCAGGAATTTATCCATTTCTTCCAGGTTTACTGGTTTATGGACATAGAGTTGTTTGTGGTAATCTCTGATGGTGGTTTGTATTTCTGTGGAATCTGTGGTGATATCCCCTTTATCATTTTTATTACATCTATTTGGTTCTTCTCTCTTTTGGTTTTTATTAATCTGGCTAGCGGTCTATTTTGTTAATCTTTTCAAAAAACCCGCTCCTGGACTTACTGATTTTTTGAAGGGTTTTTTTTTTGTGTGTGTCTCTATCTCCTTTAGTTCTGCTCTGATCTTGGTTATTTCTTGTCTTCCACTAGCTTTTGAGTGTTTTTGATCTTGCTTCTCTAGCTCTTTCAATTTTGATGATAGGGTGTTGATTTTAGATATTTTCTTGCTTCTCATGTGGGCATTTATTGCTATAAATTTTCCTCTAGACACTGCTTTAAATGTGTCCCAGAGATTCTGGTACGTTATGTCTTCATTCTTGTTGGTTTCGAAGAACATCTTTATTTCTGCCTTCGTTTCATTGTTTATCCAGTCAACATTCAAGAGCCAGTTGTTCAGTTTCCATGAAGTTGTATGGTTCTGAGTTAGCTTAGCCCTGAGTTCTAATTTGATTGCACTGTGGTCTGAGAGACTATTTGTTATGATTTCCATTCTTTTGCATTTGCTGAGGAGTGATTTACTTCCAATTATGTGGCCAATTTTAGAGTAGGTGTGATGTGGTGCTGAGATGAGTGTATATTCTGTGGATTTGGGGTGGAGAGTTCTGTAAATGTCTATTAGATTTTCTTGGTCCAGATCTGAGTTCAAGTCCTGGATATCCTTGTTAATTTTCTGTCTCGTTGATCTGTCTAACCAATCTAATAATAGATTCATTTCAGTACCAATTAGCAAACCCATTTCAGTTTTGCATCTCCTAGCAACTTCTTTTGGCATGCATGATTGCCTGTGTATGTGTAATCTTCAGATTACTTAAATCAGTTCAATACCTTATTGGTTCCCACTTTAATGTTTCTGAAAAATATTCATATTACATTTGTGTGAGAGTCATAGTTTTACCATTTTGAGAATTTTCCTTTAACAGTAATTAATCCCCAGGAGCTATATCTCTGATCTCTTTAACTTGAGCAGCCTGATTTCACACCCCAACATTTCTGGCAAGAGAATTGGGTCTCTCAAATAATTTCCTTTTTCTCTAAGAATGGCTTCCTGCTGTTTGGAACACGGATGCACTCTGCCCTCAAGCTACAAAATGAAGCTAAGTTTGAAGGTTGTTGGGAATGGAGGGAGGGCAGTCACAGAGCAAAACAATTAAGTTAAATGATGTCAGATGTCCTTGTTCCTAAGTCCCTTGACTGTCCCTAGCACCCAGTAGTGTCCATTGATCAGGCTTTCCCCTGAGCGGCCACCCCCTCTGCTTCTTGAGCCATTCATCCCTCCTCTTGTCTCCCCTTGTCTCCACCACCTGCACAGGCTCCTCACCCCTGCTCTGTGTTCTCAGGTAGAGTAGTGATTTCTCCCTTTGTCTTGTGATACTTTAAGATCAGGTTCTAGGGTTCATCTTCTCATGTGCACGTGACCCAGAGAAGTATTTATCCTGCAAGGAATTATGCTATGAGATTAGTTATGAAATAATTAGTAGGTAATTTTTAAGTATCTGATATGTGTCCAGTATTGTACTAGGCACGAAGCATACAGGGAAGCTCATGTTCCTGACTTGCTTCATTCATTCATTCATTCATTCATTCATTCATTCATTGACAGGGTCTCACATTGTTGCCCAGGCTGGAATGCAGTGGCATCATCATAGCTCACTACAGCCTCAAGCAATCCTATTACCTCAGCCTCCTGAGTAGGTGGAACTATAGTCATGGCTAATTTTTTTTACGTTTTTGTAGAGATGAGGTCTCACTGTGCTATCCAGGCTGATCTCAAACTCCTAGGCTCAAGCAATCCTCCCTCCTTGACCTCCCAAAGTGCTGAAATTACAGGCATGAGCCACAGCACCTAATCTGTCTTTTTCATTTGTGAAGACAGAATAGATGATTGGTCAGAACCAAGAGGTTATCCACTAGATTCAACGTTATATATTTTCTGCCCTTGAGCAGGATATTTTGTATCCGCTTAACTGTTAATCTGTAATACATCAAAATGCAAAAGACACATATTTTTCAGGCAGCTCATTAAATGACACTGACTTTCATGATTGTTAAACATAATCCATTTAAATCTGAAGTCAGGATGTAAAATATGACATTTAGGAACATGAAAGAAAGTAGGACATTTAAGGAGATTTGTAATTCATAAATCAGTGTATTGATTTACATTCATTAGTTGCTTAAAATTTTCTAATTAAATGGTTACCTTAGTCCAGTTGGTCTCCTTTAATAAAACACTATAATTGGGTGGCTTCTACAGAGCAGAAATGAATTTCTTTCTGCTTTGGATGCTGGAAAGTCTAAAATCAAGGTACAATCAGATTTGGTGTCTAGTGAGGGCCCATTTCCTAGTTTATAACCAGACACCTCACTGTTTCCTCACATGGCAAAAGAGGCAAGGCAGCCCTCGGAGGCCTCTTTCATTTTAATTTATTTTAATTTTAAATATATTTTAACTTTAATTTTTGGTTAAAGGATCCACGTACAGGTTTGTTATATAGATAAACTAATGAGTTGGGGACTTGGTGTGTAGATTATATCCTTACTTGGATATTAAGCATATTACCCAAAAGTTTTTTTTTCTAAACCTCTCCCTCCTTCCATCCTCCACTCTCAAGTAGGTCCCAGTGTTCTGCTGTTCCCGTTTCTCTGCCCATGTGTTCTCATTTAGCTCCCACTTATAAGTGGGAATATATGGTATTTGGTTTTCTGTTCTTGTGTTGGTTTACTGCGAATAAGGACCTCCAGTTCCATCCATGTTCCTGCAAATGACATAATATTGTTTCTTTTCATGGCTGCATAGTATTCCATGGTGTATATGTGCCACATATTCTTTATCCAGTCTACTGTTGATGGATATTTAGGTGGATTCCATATCTTTGCTATTGTGAATAGTGTTGCAGTGAACATATGTGTCCATGTGTCATTATAGTAGAACAATTTATATTCTTTGGGTATATACTTAGTAAGGGGATTGCTGGGTCAAATGGTAGTTCTGTTTTTAGTTCTTTGAGGAATTGTCACACCACTTTTCACAATGGACGAACGAATTTGCACTCCCACCAGCAGTGTGTAAGGGTTCCCTTGCTCCGCAACCTCACCAGCATCTGGTGGGTTTTTTTTTTTCATTTTTTAATAATATGGGGCCTCTTTTATAAGGGCACTAAGCTCATTCATGAGAGCATGTCTCCAAACGCCATCACATTGGGCATTAGGTTTGAACATGTGACCTTGGGAGGGCACACAGCCATTCCGTCTATAGCAGTGACTTCAAAATACCACACGTAAGGAAGCTTGCTAAAGGAGGGACATGAGTTACACCAACAACTTCAAACTAACTGCATCCTGGCCACCTACTATACATAATTTTTAAAAGATACGTATTACTAAGTTTTGTAGCCACGTATATACAGTGTGTGTGTGTGTGTGTGTGTGTAATTTAGTTTATACCTATATGAGAAGCTCAAACATGTATTCCTAGCCACTGAATTCCTAGCTAGGGAGATGGGGTTGAGTCAGAAAACAGACTGAGTCATTCATTGGTTTGGCCAGAGGCCAACTACCAAAGTACTGCTGAACAGGGATCTTGAGCAGAGATTGAAGCTCCTGCTTTTTATGATCATGTGTTTTTCCAAGTTACAAATTGGGTATGTTGTGTGTACATATGTAGATAGTTTTTTATCCTGAAACTTGGAACATGTCTGTGAACTACTTTAAATTCTCTCTCCAGTGTCATCCTAATGGGAGAAAATGTGTAGAAGGGTCACCTGGGCCCTTGAAGGGAAAGCATCCATGTGACAGTTCTACATCTTCTAAATAGCTGAATGCAAAGAGAGAACGCTGTCGTTAACTAAAGGAACGAAAAGAGCCAGAGAAGGGACCTTTTGGAGTGTGCTCAGGAGGCTGAAGGTGATTATCATCATCTGCATCTGGACCCAGTGTTTCCTGCATCAGAGAGGCAGTGCCTGGACAGACAGTGGGGAAGCATGCCAAGGCCAGGTGTGGGGATGGCCCCTGACCCAGGGATGTTCTTCCTTTCAGCCCTAGTATTGACAAGAGGCTTCCTAGTGAACTGCAGGCCTGCAGAGCTGCAGTTGGCAGCTGAGCTTTGACGACCGGAAGCTCAGTGACTCACTCTCTTTTGCAGGGAGCTCCGGCACAGGGTGACGCCAGCAGCCAGATGGATGGCACACCCAGCTCCCTGGCTTTAGTGCTTCCTTGGTTTATTTTATTTTTTTGAGACAGAGTTTCTCTCTGTCACCCAGGCTGGAGTGCAGTGGCAAAATCTCGGCTCACTGTAACCTCCGCCTCCCGGGTTCAAGAGATTCTCCTGCCTCAGCCTCCTGAGTAGCTGGAATTACAGGTGCCTGCCACCATGCCCAGCTAATTTTTGTATTTTTAGTAGAGATGGGGTTTCACCATGTTGGCCAGGATGGTCTCGAACTCCTGGCCTCAACAGATCCACTCACTTCAGCCTCCCAAAGTGTAGGAATCACTGGTGTAAGCCACCAGGCCCGGCCCCTTGGTGTTTTTAAAAATCTCTCTTGACTTTGTCTTCACCTCACTCCAATGTTCACACTCAGAATCTGGTCATGACTCAGCATCCCCCTGTCACACCCACCTTCTAAATCTCTGCTTGGAATCAATCCTGCAGCCCACCCCTCCACTCACATACCATGGCAGGAGGCAGCAGCTGCTCCCCGGAAGTCTTGGGGATTCTTGACTGCATTCAGGCTGAGCAGCTGGGATAGAGCAGCTTTGTCATATCACCTTACTTGATTGAAGGCTGCAGGGCCTCACCTGGACATACCCGCAGTGTGCCTGTCATTGTTCCCATGCTCCCTTGTGTTCCTAAGTCCCAAGAGACAGTAAATGAGGGCATAAGTTACTGCACTGCTGCCCACCAGCAAGGTCTGCCTGGTTCTGAGCCAGGATTAAAGAAAGCCAGAGCCTGCCACACAGCCACCCACCCCTCCACTTAGACAGCTCTGAGCTTTACCACCTGCACCTTTCCCTGTGTGTCTCGCCTTGATTCAGCCTGGTGCCCATACATAGGAAGAGGCCATAACTGACCCTCTTCTCACTGTGGGTGGACCTGGGAGGAAAAGTTTCCAGAAAAAAGAAGGCACCAGGCCCTAGTCCAGAGCTCAGGCCTCCAGGCCACTGCAGTGACCCAGGCAAGAGACAGGGTGGGCTCAGAGCAAGATGGTACCCATGGACAGGGTGATAAATGGTCAAATTCTGGATGTGTTTTTAAGGCAGACCCCATGGGATTTCCTGATGGATTGCAGGTGAGATATGAAAGAAGGATCATCAAATACAACCTTGAGGTCTCAAGAGTTCTAGTCTTGTTTTCAGTCTTATTTATCTGACTCTCTGATCTTATCTGACCGCATAAGATCTGGTCCTATCCAACAGATAAGACCTAAGCTCCAATTCTTATCTGATGAGAATGAGACCTTATCCAATCTTGTCCTGAGTCTCAGACTGACTTCCACTTTTATTTCAGTGGGTTCTGATTCCTAGGATCAGAGGTCCACTCTATGCTCTTTGGAAGTTCTCTTATTGTCATTAAAGCTCCCTCTGCTGCCCTTAGTATTTTTGCACTCACATAAGTGACCTCTGTTTTCCATTCTGTCAATGTAGTTGACACTGGAAGCAGTGTAATAGCATGGCAACAAACATTGCCAACATTTCTTTGAAATAACAAAGGGCAGGTGGCTGTCATTGCCAGCCCTCCGGAGTAAGGCTTTTACAGGGAAAGTGATGGACAGCTTGTAGGCCAGTGTAGACTGTTTTACAACCCAAGGTCTCCATTCTGTCACTGTCTCAGTGAATGAAACTCACTTCCAGAGTAAGGCTTTTACAGGGAAAGTGATGGACAGCTTGTAGGCCAGTGTAGACTGTTTTACAACCCAAGGTCTCCATTCTGTCACTGTCTCAGTGAATGAAACTCATTTCATGGGGATTCGTTTCTTTGTAAAGAGTAATTGTGTTATGTTGTTCAGTTAGAGATAAGAATCACCCAGTGGAGACGGTGGATATATTTAAGCACTTACTATGGGCCAGACCCTATGTGAAGCTCTTTTATGTGAGTTATCTTATTTGATCCTCATCAAGGAGGTGCTGTTATTATTTCCATTTTACAATGAAAAAAATTGAGGTTTAGAGACGTGAAGTGACTTGTACATCATCACCCAAGCATGGTATGGGGTAGGCCTGGCATTCAAACCCATGTCCGTTGGTCACCAGGTTCTGTGCTCTTAACCACGCACCAGTGTTTCTTTCAGTGTGATCATGGGTTGCCTGGGTGGGCTTGGTAAGTGTAGAATCCTGGGTCCCGCTCTCCTGAACAACCCATTGACTCTGACTCTCTGAGACTAGGACCTGGAAATCCAGACCTTAACTCGAATGGCATAAAATATGACAACCGTACTATCTCATTATATCACCTCTAAATGATTGTAAACCATCCTGTGGGTCTGCACATGCACTGATGACAAATCCTCTAAGCCTAAGTCAGTCAAAATTCTAGGATTTCCTAATTAAAAACAAGCAGATGGTTCTTACAATAGTACAATTCCATCCTCTGTCATTTCAAAGTCCATTATTAATGCATCAGTGTAATAGAATGTCAAATGGTCAGCATTCTGCAGAGGACAGTATCCAGACTAGTTCATTTAAGCTGAAAGGATTTTTTTTTTACATAGAATATTAAATGGATAATACAATCATTAGGACAACTGAAGAAACAGTCTTTAGGCTGAATGTCCAGGAATGACTCCCAAAGTCCCACCACAGAGCTGAGCCTCAGCACTGTTGCTCCAGCTGTGCTCAGCAAGCTGCCTGTGAGTGATGGGAGAGTGGAGGGCGAGCATGGAGCCCTGGGTTAGGGAGTAAAGGCCCCCCAGGAGGGCCTCCACAAGGAATGAGTGGGGGAACTTGAAGAAGAGGAGGCCAAGGAAACAGGGGTTTTCAAACAGCCCAGAGTGGCCAGCGTTATTAGATACAGTAAAACGGCCAGTTAAACATGGATTATTATTATTATTATGATGTTGAGATGGAGTCTCTCTCTGTCGCCAGGCAGACACTATCTCAGCTCACGGCAACCTCTGCCTCCTGGGTTCAAGAAATTCTCCTGACTCAGCCTCCTGAGTAACTGGGACCACAGACAGATGCCACCACGCCCAGCTAATTTTTGTATTTTTAGTAGAGATGAGGTTTCGCCATGTTGGCCAGGATGGTCTCGATCTCCTGGTCTCGTCATCCACCTGCCTCTGCCTCCCTAAGCAATGGGATTACAGGCATGAGCCACTGTGTTGGGCCAAACATGGATTAAAAAAAAAAATTGTATTGCTGGTCTTGACACCTGGGTGACTTTTGCTAGGTCAGTCAGTGAGTTTTGCCAGCACTGTTTTGGGGGATGGTAGGGAAAGCAGCCACGTGGGTGGGGCTAAGAGTAAATGGGAAGTGAGCAAACAGACACAACCAGGCCTTTCAGGGAGCCAAGTGGAGATGGGAAGGAAGAGAGGCTGTGGCTGGTGAGCCCTTGGAGCTCAGAGAACTTTTTATTTGTTGTTTCATTTGATTGTTTCTTAGGATGAGAGAAACTTGAGCATAGTTATAGCAGAGCCATTTGAAAGAGAATGAGTCGATGTGTTTTAAAAGTTCTAGAAAGAAAGGGGGCAAGGACTAGAAGAAGGGGTTGACCTGGAACACAAGAGGGACAGCTCCTCCCTGCTGGCTGTCAGAAGGAAGTGACAGTGGGTACAGGTAGGGTCCCAGGAGGAGGTGGGTGGTAGAACCCTAGTCACGGTCCTGATTTTCTCCCTGAAGCTGATTCTCATAAGCTGAGAATCCCCTACTGAGACGGAAGGGCCTGGATCCTGAGCATGAAGCTGGGGATGAGGTGCAGGTTTGGAGCAGCAGCTGCTGCAGACAAGTGACAAGATTGTCAGTCAAGGCCTTGGTCACCTAAATAAAGGAGAACTGGTGAGTTCAAGGTGGGGCAGCTGCCAACAGTGTGTGATGTAGTTTAGCAGCCTCAGGCCAGAGTGCAGAGGTAGGTCCTGGGCTGCTCTGAGACATGGACTTCCGGTTGAGGATGGTGTCGGACTCAGGGCTCAGGTCAGCTGCTCAACGTGATGTGTCCCCTCTTTGTGGCAGGTACTTCAATCAGGAACCCTGAAGCTGTCCCACCTACAGGAGGGAACCTATACTTTCCAGCTGACCGTGACGGACACTGCCGGGCAGAAAAGCTCTGACAACGTGTCAGTGACGGTGCTTCCCACGGCCTACTCCACGGGAGGTGAGAAGAAAGTCCTTCCCTCACTTCCACCTGCTTATGGAAGAGTGGTGTCAGGTTGGCGTTTTGCATTCTGCTCTGCACCTCATGGGCTATTCCATTTTATTTTTGGTTACTGCTGAATGAGAGAGTCTTTGCTAAAAATACAATAACAAAAGCAGGCTCTGTTCTGTTTTAGGCTTTGCTGGTGCTACTGGGTTGGGGTAGAGAAAGTCTTCCAGGGGATGAGAAGAGGTGCTTCTGCTTTTCTTGACTTACTTCATCAAAGACAATTGCCTGGCTATTATAGGAGAGGATTTTGTTTAAAGATGGGTGGTTCATTTGTTGCATCTGTTCCAAGAGTAAAGCTGAGGAGTATAGAAACCAGCTGAACTCATGGAAGAAGAGAGTGGAATGGTGGTTACTGGAGGCTGTGCGAGGAATGGACTGGGAAGGGAGAGATGCAGGTCAAAGGGTACAGAGTGTCACTGAGACTGGAGGAACAGGTTCTGGTGATCTGTTGCACAGCATGGTGACTATAGTTAATGATAATGTATTGTCTGTTTTGAAATTGCTAAACGAGCAGGTTTTAAATGTTGTCACTACAAAAGGATTACAAGTAGAGGAAATGATAGATATGTCAGTTAGCTTGATCTAATCATTCCACAATGTAAACATATCAAAATATCACATGGTGCCCCATAAACATATACTCTTCTCTTTGACAATTAAAAATACATATAAAAACAAGGAAAAGGCATTATCACTGGATTGAAGAAAGACTTGGCTCTTGAGTGTAATTCACAGCTGATATAATTAATCACTTCAGAAGTTTTAGAAAGAAAAAAAGAGTGCAGCTAAGGAGTGCAGTTAAAATTAATTGAAATATGAAAAGGACACATCAATTTGAAAGCACTGCCTACACATTTTCATAGACAGTTAACACAGATGCCTAGACATATTAATAATATAACTTTTTTTTTTTTTTGAGATGGAGTTTTGCTCTTGTTACCCAGGCTGGAGTGCAATGGCATGATCTCGGCTCACCGCAAATTCCGCCTCCTGGGTTCAGGTAATTCTCCTGCCTCAGCCTCCCGAGTAGCTGGGATTACAGGCACACGCCACCATGCCCAGCTAATTTTTTGTCTTTTTAAGTAGAGACAGGGTTTCACGATGTTGACCAGGATGGTCTCTATCTCTTGACCTCGTGATCCACCTGCCTCGGCCTCCCAAAGTGCTGAGGTTACAGGCTTGAGCCACCGTGCCCGGCCCAATAATATAACTTTAAATACATATCATGGTTCTCACGTTGTGTTGCACAGTGTAAAACTTACTTATTTCATCCATCTATGTTTCTTACATTCCAGTTGACTAGGGCAGAGCTTTAGTCAACTGCTGACTCTGGGAGGAAAGGACTCGGGAAGAAGACACAGATACCCTGTCATCCCACAGAAATCAGAAAAGGATTGTTATTGTACAACTGAGGTGCCTGGGAGGGAGGAAGGGACTGCACTGATACAAGCAGATGGCCAACACCTCACCAGCCACTTGTTTGCCCTGGTTTATTTACATAGGCAGCTTTTTTTTTTTAAAGACAGTTTTGCTCTTGTTGCCCAGGCTAGAGTGCAGTGGTAGACTCTACAGTGACCACAGGCCACTATGCCAGCTAATTTTGTATTTTTAGTAGAGACAGGGTTTCACCATGTTGGCCAGGCTGGTCTCGAACTCCTGACCTCAAGTGATCTTCCCGCCTTGGCCTTCCAAAGTGCTTGGATTACAGGCATGAGCCACTGCTCCCGGCCCAACATCTACATTTTAAAGAAAGATTAGGTCATCAAAATTTTAAAAATATCCATTGCATGGAACTTAGCAACACTAAAGATACTGTAGTATTGTAGAGGGAACCCCTCACCACAGACACAATTCACTTTTGGAGAGATGCTAAGATCTTGTACGTTTAAATATCCTATTACTTGGTCATTGTGTATCAGTGTCCGCTGTGTGCAGGGACCTTGCCAGGCCCTGGGGATAGAGTGGTGCACTCGTGGTCCCTGACTTCCTGTAGCTTATAGTCTCACAAAGCTTTGCCGTCACTAGCCATCACTCTGGTAAACTTGCAGTAAGTCTCTGACATTTTTGAATTCTCAGCATTCACAACTCAGAATCTGGATGGTAATTAAGCCAGCAGTGTGCAGAATGAGGATAAAAGAGTTGGCCAGGCTCACACTTGTAATCCCAGCACTTTGGGAGGCCGAGGCAGGTGGATCACGAGGTCAGGAGTTTGAGACCAGACTGGCCAAGATGGTGAAACCCCGTATCTACTAAAAATATAAATGGGCACAGTGGTGGGCACCTGTAATCCCAGCTACTCAGGAAGCTGAGGCAGGAGACTTGCTTGAACCCAGGAGGGGGAGGTTGTATTGAGCTGAGAGCATGCCATTGCACTCCAACCTGGGCGACAAGAGCGAAACTCCATCTAAAAAAAAAAAAAAAAAAGAAAAGAAAAGAGTTGGGTCAGGACTGTGCTTTACTTGTACTACATTGAATCTAGCCTTCTGTCAAAAACAGAGATTAGTATGCATACTGGAAATGAAGTTTTCCAAGGAGTTACAGAGATTTTAGAATCCTAAGGACTTGTCAACCTTGATAATTTTCATAGGCTGCATTAAAAACTTGTTTGGCTTATGACTTCATGTCTAGCCAGGGGTTAAGCTCACTGTAAGGAGGGAGGGTAACCAGAAACGGACGGGACAGACACCAAACTCCTGCCCACACCAGCACTGTGAGGTCACCAGTGATAGCGAGTAAACAGTGTCTGTCCAACCCAGCCCGGATTCCGTCAGCCCTGCTGGTTCATTGCAGCTGCACAGGAGAGCCAGCCAGCTACTGAAAACATTGTTGAGCTCCTTTTCTGGACCGGCACACCAGGACTGGTGGAGACAGGGCATTGGCTCCAGCAAAGATGGCTCACTTGTGTGGAGCTGGGCGCCCTCTAGAGGGCTTTCTCCCTGGGTAGAGGACTCGCCTGGGCAGGGCCTTAGCTGCTGACTCTGGGAGGAAAGGACTCAGGAGGAAAACACAGATACCCTGTCATCCCCACAGAAATCAGAAAAGGATAGCTCTTGTACAGCTGAGGTGCCTGGGAGGGAGGAAGGGCCTGCACTGATACGAGCAGATGGCCAGCACCTCACCAGCCACTTGTTTGCCCTGGTTTATCTACTCAGGCAGCTTTCCGGCTCCAGAAGTAAATTGCCAGCTATAAATTTCTGGCCTTTCTCCAAGATGGTAATGAACTGTATTTGAAGTGGCAGAGAGTAATGGGAGAATCACTTTTGATTACTAAAGAGCTGCTTGGAAATAGGTCTTGTGTGTATAACTTTGTATGGAAAATAAAAAAGAATTGGTGTGGTACTAACTGCTGTCTGGAATCACTTACTGGTTATATTGGAATAACAGGCTATGAATTAAAGTTAATAAAACACCACAGATAGACATTGGAAAATAAAGGAAGAAGAGACAAATGTTTCCCTCACCTCCATTGTATGTAATTGGTCTTGCAATGAATAACCCCGATGTCATGGTAACCAAGGGTGACACCAGCTGGGGTAGACCGATGAGCAGGTACCCTGCCTATATGATCATAACTTGGTTCAATTTTTAATAAGTTAACATTTTGAACATTTTTCACGTTTAGAAAAATGATCTATTCAAATAGCAAGCCATCAAGCTCTTCCAACATGATCTAGCTCAGCAGTCTCCAAATAGGATGCCCCTGAGTTGTTCAAGACATTTTTAGGGTAAGAAAGAAGATAGGAGAGTTTATATTTTTGTTGCTTGAGCCTGGGAGATGGAGGCTGCAGTGAGCTGAGATTGTACCACTGCACTTCAGCCTGGGCGACACAGCGAGACTCCGTCTCAAATAAATAAACTGTAGATGCCTGTTCAACAATATGTTAAAGATCAGAATGCATGATCAAAAAAGTTTGGAGACTGCTAATCCAAAAAAGATAGAAAATTTACAAATATGGATCCATCTCCAAAACCACCCAAGGCATAAATAAAGCCTTGAGATATCTGGGATTTTGATGCCATGAATTTAAGAAACCTGAGGAGGAACCGTATCCTGTTTGATATCCAGAGTGTCCTCCTGCCTCCCCTCTCTGCTTCTTCCCAGTGGCCGGAGCTGACTCTCCTTCAGGCCCATGTTCTCAGTCATAACTGCAGGCTCTTTGCTTCCTCTTCTTTCGCAGGAGCTTCTACCAGTATTTATTTTCTTTACCCTCTCTTCTTATTTTCTTTACCCTGGATCAGTGTATCTTCAGATTTCCTTACACCCAGACAGACTCCTTTTTCAACCTCTTGATTTAACCTTCAATAAAATATGTGTCCAAGGCCGGGTGCCATGGCTTACACCTGTAATCTCAGCACTTTGGGAGGCCAAGGCAGGAGAATTGCTTGAGTCCAGTAGTTCAAGACAAGCCTGGGCAACATAGTGACACCCCATATCTAAAAAAAAAAAAAAAAATGTGTGTGTGTCCAAGATTTCACTTGGATTTGTGAACTGTGCTTAGCCATTTGGTTTTGAAGGAATATCATCATCTGCCACTCCCTCATGTTCCTGAGAGAATTGTCTAGTCCACTCTGTCCCTGTAAAACTAGAGCTCCTATGACCTGCTTCTAGCCTGATGCCTTAGTCCATGTTGCCAGTACCAGATAGTAACCTGGTTCTCATCCAGCTAAGTCTAATAAACTTGGCTTAATCAAGGGAGAGGGAAATTGCATTTCAGGAAAATATTTGGAGCTCCTGTGAATTGCACTACAAATTAAAAGCTCCTAAGAGCTCTAGAAGGGAGAAAATTTTCTTACTTCATGAAACTAAATTATGCCAGCCTGTAACTAAAGATTTCATTTATTCTCTATAGTAACCAGGGATGTTACAGTAGTCAGCAGTTAGAATTCAATGGTAGAAAGTTAATCTCAGTGAAAAGTATTACTTAGGAAACAAGAATGTAAGACATAGCATATGTAAAATGGTACTTCTGGGCTGGGTACAGTGGCTCATGTCTGTAATCCTAGCACTTTGGGAGGCTGAGGCAGGTGGATTAGTTGAAGTCAGGAGTTTGAGACCAGCCTGGCCATGATGGTGAAACCCCATCTCTCCCAAAAACACAAAAATCAACCCGGTGTGGTAGTATATGTCTGTGGTCCCAGCTATTTCAGAGGCTGAGGCAGGATAATCTCTTGAACCCAGGAGGCAGAGGTTGCAAGGTTGCAATGAGCCAAGATTGTGCCACTGCACTTCAGCCCAGGCGATAGAGTGAGACCTTGTCTTAAGTAAGTAAATAAATAAATAAAATGGTACCTCTGTTAAAATATAGCCAAGAGCCATCCAGTGGGTGGGATGGTGTTAGGTGGCCTCCTGTGGAGCAGTCGACAGCCAGAGGAAGAGGATCCAACAATGGGGTGTACGGATGAATGCAGAGGGATACAACTGAGGCGGAGGAGCAAGGGTGGAGAGAGACAGGGCTGCTGCTTCGTTGTGCCACCACCTGGGCAAAGCAAGCACGGAGAGCAGCCCTCAGACCAAGAACCCCTGAGGAGCTTGAAGAGTGAAGTCAGGAGGCTCAAAAAGAGCCCTCCAACCTCTCCAGAACCTGTTGCTTAAACTGTTAGATTTGCCTCATTATTTGCATCTCTTCACCCAAATGCATTTTTTTTTTTTTTTTTTTTTTTTTTGAGATGGAATCTTGCCCTGTGGCCAGGCTGTAGTGCAGTGGTGTGATCTCAGCTCACAGCAACCTTCGCCTCCCAGGTTCCAGCGATTCCCCTGCCTTAGCCTCCTGAGTAGCTGGGACTACAGGCACATGCCACCACGCCTGGATAATTTTTTGTATTTAGTAGAGATGACGTTTTACCATGTTGGCCAGGATGGTCTTGAAACTCCTGACCTTGTGATCTGTCTGCCTCGGCCTCCCAAAGTGCCAGGATTACAGGCGTGAGCCACCATGCCCAGCCCCAAATGCGTTTTATCATCCCCACAGATTCTCCTTTGTCATACCCATCTTGAGAATCTTAATTTTTCCTGCACTCTTGTGACGAGGTTTGTTTACAAACAGGATGTTTGCACCCTTGCTCACGCTACCACTTCTTCTGTGATGATGGCTGCTGCATTGACATCACGCTCGCCTGTGACGGAGTGCGGCAGTGTCCCGACGGGTCTGATGAAGACTTCTGCCAGAATCGTGAGTTGGCCATGTCACACTGCCAGGCAGTGGCCGGAAGGGTTAGAGTCAGGAGGTCTGTGTCCTAAGAATAAAATGCAAATGCAGTGCCCTTCCGCTGCTTGGTTTTAGTTATAACTTTATGTGTAAAAGCTATGCCTTAAATGACAGTTCAATATGTCTCTAGTCTAAGTGCCAAATGTCAAATTTTCAGTATTGCTTATGGTTTTATTTTTTTTCAATTTTCCAGGTTCTTTCTATCCTTAAAATGCTGCATATCATGTGCTTTCTTAAAAACTGAAGTGATCTGATGTTTTGTTTTGATAACTTTTTAAAGAAAATTTATAGTACACCAGAGCGTGGCTAAGTCAGGGCTATAAATCAGCCTTATAATGTCATACACATAGAAATGCCCTGTTAAGAAAGAAGAAAGACTGACGAAAGTGTAATGAAGTATGGATTTGGGGAAAGACGAAGATTCTCAAAACCTTACATTTAAGTTTAGTCTTTGTCCGTTTTTTTTTGTTTGTTTTTGTTTTTTTTTGAGACAGAGTTTTGCTCTCGGTGCCCAGGCTGGAGTGCAATGGCATCTCACCTCACTGCAATCTCCGCTTCCCAGGTTTAAGCAGTTCTCCTGCCTCAGCTTTCCAAGTAGCTGGGATTACAGCCATGCATCACCATGCCCAGCTAATTTTGTATTTTTAGTAGAGACTGGGTTTCTCCACGTTGGTCAGGCTGGTCTTGAACTGCCGACCTCAGGTGATCTGCCCGCCTCAGCCTCCCAAAATGCTGGCATGAGCCGCTATGCCTGGCCTTTTTTTTTTTTTCTTTTTAAGACCAGGTCTCACTCTGTCACCCAGGCTGAATGCAATGGCATGATCATGGCTTACTGCAGCCTCCCCAGGCTTAGGTGTTCCTCCTACCTCAGCCTCCTCAGTAGCTGGGACTGCAGGCCTGTGCCACCATGCCTAGATAATTTGTTATTTTTTGGAAAGATGGGGTTTTGCCATGTTGCCCAGGCTGATCATAAACTCCTGGGCTCAAGTGATCTGCCTGCCTCTGCCTCCCAAAGTGCTAGGATTACGCGTATAAGCCACCACATGGGGCCCTGTCCATTTCTTTATGTGTAACATTTGGAAAGCTATTAGAAGAAGAAAGAACAGATTACCCATTTGAAAACAAGAGAGAATAGATTTTTATGGTGCTCTGACATGTCTTAGATGAATGGGTATTATGTCCAAATATCCATGATTTTAAATCACCTGAAGATGTAGTGGTTTTAGTAGTAAAGTTTAGAAAAGAAATCCAGCAACTAACAGTAGCTCTTCACACTTCAGTGGGCCTGGACCGCAAGATGGTAACCCACACGGCTGCTAGTCCTGCCCAGCCAAGAACCACAGGGCTGAGTGAAGACACAGGGGACGAATCCTTGGTGGAAAAGTCTCAGAAAGCCACTACTGCAAACAAGACACCTGCATTACCAAACACGGAGAAGAGGAATCATTCCACCTTTTGGGGACCAGAGAGTCAAATCATTCCTCTGATGCCGGGTAAGGACTCAGGGCAGGTTCTCCAATGAAGAACCTTGTTTTCTGTAGCCAAACTTTGGCTCACAATTAAGTTTACGTTTGAAGAGTGTTAAGGAAGTATCTTGAAATAAGAGTTAAAATTAAGAATTTGGCCAAAAAGCGGGAAAAGATCTTGACATCTGCACTAATTTATAAATAGTATTTGTACTTACTAAATACACTCATACATATATACGTACTCCAGAGGTACCAATACATAATTGTAACTACATTACCACTTCGCTTACAGAAAACTAAGTGTTCAATTTTAGGTTGTTTTAAGATGAAACAGTATAACCCTTATGTAAATCCTCTTCACCCAAGCAAGGGAACATTTAAAAAGTCATCTTGAAAGAGATGGATGTGCTAGTAATTCAACCTTATGCTTCCAATTTAACTAAATCTATCATTTGAAAAATAAGGCTAATAAGTTTTTTTGAGACAGGCTCCCTGCAGCCTCAACCTCCCAGACTCACATGATCCTCCCACCTCAGCCTCCTGAGTAGCTGGGACTATAGGCATAGTAGCTGGGACCACCATGCCTGGCTAATTTTTATACTTTTTATAGAGACGAGGTTTTGCCATGTTGCCCAGGCTGGTCTCGAACTCCTGGGCTCAAGCAATCTGCCCACCTCGGTTGACGTCCCAGAGTGCTAGGATTATAGGTATGAGCCATTGCCCTGGTCTAAAACACATTCACATGACTAAAGCATTACAGGATTTAGCCAGATGCAGTGACTCACCAGTAATCCCAGCTACTCTAGAGGCTGAGGCAGAATTGCTTGAGGCCAAGAGTTTGAGACCAGTCTGGGCAACATAATGAGACCTTGTCTCTATAAATAAATAAATAAATAATACAGGATTCCATCCTTTTAAATTTCTTTTTACACACTTATTATTTGCATGATTATGTAACATGAGACAGAATAGAGATTATCACATTTCCAAAAGCTTTTGTAAATGTCTTGTCATACTCTGCATAAGTTATATGGAAATAACCAGACGCAATTTTAGTAAGTTTATTATGAAAAATTTTTGTTCATTATACAAGATATGGAAGATGAAAAATAATTTAAGAAGGAAAGTGAACTTAAAATACCACCTCTTTTGAAAACTACTTTTAATATTTGTTATATTTCCTTCCACTCTTTTGTTTATGTACCTTGTAGATTTTAAGTGCCTCCATAAAGATAGGTCTGCAAAACCTTGCATTCTAGCAGGGCCTTTTCCTTCTCAGTTTTAAGTACACTGCCAAGTGCCTGCTTTTTTTGGTCACCTACTGGTAAAATTGGACACTACATGCAAGCCTTTGGATGTGGTTTTAGTGGGTTTTCTCTGCTTAAGACAGTTTGTATGGAGAAGAGCATCACAACCTAAGAAACAGAGCCAGGGGAGACCAGATGTCTTTGGCAGGACTGCTGAAGGGGTAAAGAGTTTATGGAGAGATCTGTGTTGTCAGAGGCCAGGATGGATGAATTCCTACCATACCACATGAGCATAAACAAATTAGCTGAAGTCAGAGACCAAAGCCCAAGTCTTGGCTCTACCTTTAGAATCTTGAATAAGTCACTTCCTATCTTTGGACCTCAGCTACCTCATTTGTTAATAAGGGACTTCAAGTGAGGAATGATAAATAGGCTGACATTCATACTTTACCCCATCAGCCCTCATCCACGCTATGTGTTGCTCATTGATCCCAGCACTGTCCCATGGGGAGTGTGGACTTAGCTCAGAATCCTTTTGAAAATACTGCCCCGGGCTGGAAGCCATTAACACAGCAAATTAACACAGGAACAGAAAACCAAATACTGCATGTTCTCACTCACACGTGGAAGCCGAATGATGAGACCACATGGACATATGGAGGGGAACAACACACACTGGGGCTTGTCAGAGGGTTGGGGGTGGAAGAAGGGAGAGCATCAGGAAGAATAGCTAATGGCTGCTGGGCTTAATACTTGGGTGATGGGATGATCTCTACAGCAAACCACCATGGCACACGTTTACCTATGTAACAAAACTGCATATCCTACACATGTACCACAGAGCTTAAAAGTTGAAGGGAAAAAAGAAAATAACGCTCCAGGCTACCACCTGCAGTTGATGGGAGTCAGCACCCAATTTCCAATGGATTTATGATCTCTTCTTTTGCTTTTTGATAATCAGCTTTAGGATTTGGTTATGAAGATGTGAAGAAGGGCCTTTCACAGATGCAGGGAGATTAGATGTCCAGTTATTATAACATATTAGAGTTTTTTCTAATTATTAAAATAATGCAGATTTACTTCAGAAAATATAGAAAAATACAAAGAAAGTTAAAAGCATCTAGCAAAACTCACTATTAAAATTTTGTTGCGACCAGGCACGGTGGCTCACACCTGTAATCCCAACACTTTGGGAGGCCAAGGTGGGTGGATCACGAGGTCAGGACCTTGAGACCAGCTGGCTAATATGGTGAAACTCCATCTCTATTAAAAATACAAACATTAGACATGGTGGCATGCGCCTGTAGTCCCAGCTACTCAGGAGGCTGAGGCAGGAGAATCGCTTGAACCCAGGAGGTGGAGGTTGCAGTGAGCCAAGATTGCACCACTGTACTCCAGCCTGGGTGACAGAGTGAGACTCCATCTCAAAAAAAATTTTTGTTGCATTTTCTGCTGGTTACTTTTATTCATACACATATACATATTTACTCATTTTTAACAAAAATAGTGTAATGCTTTTATAAAACTTTTTTCTCACTCGAGCATTTTCATGTATTATTAAATATTCATCAAAAACACAATTTTTAAAGTCCTGGGTGAAGACAGTGGGAAAAAAGCAGAAGTTTAGAAATGTTAGAAAGAGCACTCACATCCTGTGGTTTCTATTCAGATGGCAGCTCTGCTGCCCTCCCCTTCTGCTGCCCTTAAGACCACTAGACTAGAGTCCCCAGCCTCTGATTTCATGTAAGTTAAAGACCCATAAGTAGATTTAAAAGTGCATTATTGTTCATGATACATGCCTGGGCTTTAAGAGGACCATCAGCTAGTACAATAAATATGGATGAGTTAAATCCACTGCTGGCTCCTTCCCTCACAGACATGTGGTGAGGACAAATAAGACTTAGCTCATGGAAGACTCATTAACAAGATACTAAGATTACTACTAACAGTGTAGCATGCAGACTAGTGAGATGTAGTTTTTCACCTATCACATTGACAATGATGAAGACCTATAATAATTAATGTTTCTAAGAATAGAGAGAAACAAGTCTCACACTCTTCTGGTGGCAATGCAATTAGTACGGCCTTCCAGAAGGCAGTTTCTGAAGCCTTAAAACTATGTATATGGTTGGGTGCAGCAGCTCACACCTGTAATCCCAGCACTTTGGAAGGCCAAGGCAGGTGGATTGCTTGAAGCCAGGAGTTCTAGACCAGCCTAGAAACATGGCAAAACCCCATCTCTACAAAGAAATATAGAAAGTAACTGGTCATGGTGGGATACACCTATAGTCCCAGCTACTTGGAAGGTTGAGGTGGGAGAATCGCTTGAGCCTGGGAGGTCAAGGCTGCAGTGAGCTATAATCACACCACCACACTCCAGCCTGGGTTACAGAGTGAAGTCTCATCTCTAAAACAAAACAAAACTCTGTGTGCGTTGACCCAATTCCACTTTTGGGGATTTATTCCTCACAGGTTACTGAGGACAGCATGAAGGTATGTGCAGACATAAGGTTATGCCAGTGAATACCTGCTCAGTACACTCAGAGCCACCAGGCGGGAGGAGCGCAGAGCTGCAGTGTGGCCCGTGTTTGCTCAGCCTGTAAAGGCGCAATGGCTGGATTGTTGTTGGCTGTGGTCACAGCCAAAGGGCCTGTTCTCTGTGTGGTCCAAGTCATTCATTTAACAGTTCCATCCTCTTGTACCCAGCCTAGCCCGAGGAAAGAAGTCTGGTTTCCAGCCCTACAGAGGTCTAGAAAAGCAGTGCTATATCCACATTGACATGGAATCTGATGTTTGGAAACTTGAGAATTCCTGTCTAGCACAGCGGGTCAGCCACATTCTGTCAGGGACTGGACCGAAGCCTGGGCTTAGGAGAGCGCGTGGTTTCTGTATGGAGGCGTGGAGTTCTGCCTGCATGTTCATGGGGTCCCCTGTGAAATATGCCAAAGCCTGTTGTTTCACTTTTCTCTGGTGGTAACTAGAGTGAGCAACTTTGACCTTTCTGTTTTATAGAAAGCATTTTATTCAGACAGGACATTCTTACAAGGGATTTTTTTTAAAGGTTTTTTTTCACCTGCCTTAGATTTTTCTTGGGTATTCCATCTTTTCATTGTGTCAGACTCTCTTTTCCTGCTGAGAAACCATTTGGAAACTGTAAGATCACATGTCTGGAAAGGCGGTTTGAATTTGTTGATGCCTGACACGCAGACCATCCACATGGCGGGTCGTGCTCCAACATGGGGCAGGACAGAACAGATCCCCAAAAGCATGGAGGATCCAGTTCAAGGAAATTTACTTTTTACAAATGAGAATATTCAAGTGGTTATTTCCACAGAATTATTCTAAGAGTAAGTCCTCTTTCGTTGACCTTATTCTTGGGAAGCTGTCATGTAATCACTGTGTTCACCAGGTACCTCTAACCACACCCCATTATTCTAGGACACTTGGATGGTGATCTTGGAAAAGGCGCCCTCTACCTTCTACAGGGTTTTAGTCTGCATTGTTTTGGACACTGTAATGGGGTAACATGATTTTTATTATTTGAAATCTATTGATGGTTTATACAATACATTTTATTTTGTAACCCTTGACCCATGTGTGGGTTATTCCCAAGGAACCACTGGTTTTAAAATGTTTTGTGGTTCATTTTATCTCGATTATTAGTTGAATAACTCCAGCATTCTGATAGGAGTTAAACATTATCCTGTGGGCAAATACAAATATATTCACAAACAGTGATTTTTTTTTTTTATCATCCTGCCTTCACCAATGAAGGGATGATAGGAAAAAGAATGAACTTAGAATTCTTTCAAACTAATTTTAGACACTCTGTAAAGACTCTTCCAAAGCTTGCTAGTACCACAGTGAAGATGAACAAAGAGCATGTCTGTCAACGAGGAGTTTTATGGCTATAGTGAGGCCTAAATGCCATTTCCAGTGTAAGCAAGCATGCAGACCAGATGCCACTGGCTCGCTGCAGTCTCATCCTAGCAGACACCGAACATTTCCTGAAGAGAGCTCCCTCTTACCTGCTTTGCAGTATGATCTACCACTGAGCAACAAGAGACCATGCTGCTGTCTGCGTGAGTTGAGTAGATATAGCAGGTGGTCACAGGAAGCTATGGAGCATGCTGGGATGCAGGCCCACATGGTAGCCACTTCCCCAGTGGGTGTTGCCAGCTTTCTTCCAGATCATACCTGCATGCTCTGTGGCAGCTGGAAATGAAATGGAAACAGCTTCCATCCAGCTGCCAACTCCCTCTGTGAATGTGTTGCCGTGCATGGTAAATAGAATACATTTGGAAGAGAGGAAAAATAATTTCCTAAGACATCAGCTCTTCCGGAGAATCATTACCAAAAATAACTATGTCCAGAAGCAAGTGATGTCATTGTTTTGTTTTGTTCTGATCGCCACACTGGCTAGGGCCTGTGATTGGATGTGTGAAAGCAAAGCGTTTCTCTATGGCATTCCTTTTGCTGAAATCTAGGAAAAATGAATCAGGCAGTCTGGGAAATCATAGTGAATTCCTTTATGAAATGTAAACAGCAGACATTAACATTTCAAATGCCCAGAAGGCAGGGCAAGGTCCCTGGGTAATCCTAGAGTCTGTGACAACTGTGCTTTCTGAAGTCTCCCATGCACACTGCCCACTTCATGATACCTGATCCCTCCCACTTAAAACATCACCATCTTCCTCTCCCGAGGGAATAAGGGCATTTAAGAAAATTGCTCTTTATAAAAAAGAAACAAAACCAAAAACATTTTTAAAAGAAAAAGAAAATGGTCTTGGTCAACTGAAGATTCAGAATGAACTTGCATAGTTTTTTCAGTGAACCAACCTGTGATGTTAGGTCCCTTTTGCAAGTACAGTTAGCCAATTTCTGTACTGCATTTTCAATAGAGCTTTGTTCAAGACCTTCTTAAAAATTAATTAAAAGTGTGTGATTTTGCCTGATTGTGAGTAAATAAGTATAGTGTCGACTTGGTTCTTGAAGTAAAAAACTCATATTTGCTAGCCATGACCTTGAAAGCAGTATGGTTCAATGGAAAACTCCTACTTTGGATCAGTCCTGGGTTCTAATTCCAGCACCACCAGTTACTAGCTACTAGGTAATTAACTTCTCTAAACTTCATTTCCTTACCTATAAGAGGATAATAATCTCTCATAATATGGCTACAAAGATTGCATGAGATATTATATGTAAATATAATTTCTGTCTCCAGTAAATGTTAGTGCCATGTGAATTTTTGCTAGAACCTTCGAGTCCAGTGATATTCACTAAGAAACCAGGGTAAGAGAGCGCCAAGTGTATAAGGCACTTGATTCAAATAAAAAATAAAATAGTGCAATGGTGTTCTCAGTACTGAGTTCTAAGGCATTAGGGTGAGCAAGCTCTCATCTTCATTGGGAAGAAACAGAGTGGGGTGAACATTGTGAATCCAGTGATTGTATGTTCTTTTTTATTGGGTGAAAGACAAACCAGTTAATCCTCTGAAAAAAATCAGGAGTTGGTGAATTTTGTCATTTTGTTTTTATTCCTGGCTCATTATTTTTATTGTTGTTTTTATTTTTATTTATGTATGTATTTGAGATAGAGTCTTGTTCTGTCACCCAGGTTGGAGTGCAGTGGCACTATCTTGGCTTGCTACAACCTCCACCTCCCAAGTTCAAGTGATTCTCCTGCCTCAACATCCCAAGTAGCTGGGATCACAAGCATGTGCCACCACACCCGGCTAAATTTTGTATTTTTAGTAGAGATGGGGTTTCACCATGTTGGCCAGGCTGGTCTTGAACTCCTAACCTCAAGTGGTCCACCCGCCTCAGCCTCCCAAAGTGCTGGGATTACAGGTGTGAGCCACTGTTTCCAGCCCCTGGCTCATTATTTTTTAAAGTAGGACATGAGTGTCCAATCAGGTGATCTTCCTACTTCCAAATTTATTATTGAAGAGGAAGATAAAGCAGAATGTATAGAAGTTCCATTGCAAGCTAACCCAGCAGTACGGCACAGGGAGGAAGAAAGGAATGAAGGGAGAAGTAAAATTACAAAAATTAGCCAGGCATAGTGGCACACACCTGTGGTCCCAGCTACTCAGGAGAACTGATTTAGCCCAGGAGGTCAAGGCTGCACTGATTGTGCACTGATCGATCACTCCTTGATCGTGCCACTGCACTCTGGGCAACACAGACCCTGTCTCAAAAGTAAATAGGCCAGGTGTGGTGGATCACTTGAGGTCAAGAGTTCAAGACCAATCTGGCCAACATGATGAAACCCCATCTCTACTAAAAATACAAAAATTAGCTGGGCACCTGTAATCCTAGCTACTTGGGTGGCTGAGGCAGGAGAATCGCTTGAACCCAGGAGTTGGAGGTTGCAGTGAGCCAAGATCGTGTCACTGCACTCCAACTTGGGCAACAGAGAGAAACTCTGTCTTAAAAAAAAAAAGTTAGTAATTTTTCCTTCAACATTATAACTCAATAGTTAAATAATATATCATTAAATTAGAAGTACTAGTCTCTACCAAGAAACCAGTTTGCATCCCAGCCCTGTGACCCACTTACTACTTGTGTGAACCTGGGTAGGAACCTGATCCTGAGCCTAACTAGAAAAAATTGAGCTATTTATACCTGCCATCTAGAGTTGTGGTGAGAAAGAAAGAGCATGTGTAAATGCCTTATATATATTCCTTGTTTATTCTTCAAAGAAAAACCATTCTGGTTTCTGCTTTTCATGGAATGATGTCCAGAGACTCCCTGTCTCTCTTCTAGCCTGAGATCTCCCTTCCTTCTCCAAGAGGTGGTGGTAGTTCCGGTGCAGGGTGTCTTCCCTTTCTCTGTCAGTGGTTTCGTATTAGTTGCATACTCTGCTTCATTAAATGGGTCACTTTGTTTACTACTTAACTATCAAACATAGGCCTTTGTTTATTAGAGAAATAATCAGTTCTTCTCCAAGTCCATTTTAAAAAAAATAAGGCTGCCGGGTGTGGTGGCTCAAGCCTGTGATCCCAGTCCTTTGGGAGACCAAGGCAGGCAGATCACGAGGTCAAGAGATTGAGACCATCCTGACCAATGTAGTGAAACCTTGTCTCTACTAAAATACAAAAATTAGCTGGGCATGGTGGCACGCACCTGTAGTCCCAGTTATTTGGGAGGCTGAGGCAGGAGAATTGCTTAAAGCTGGGAGGCGGAGGTTGCAGTGAGCTGAGATCGCGCCACTGCACTCCAGCTTGGTGCCTGGCGAGAAAACAAGACTGTCTCAAAAAACAAAAACAAAAAGGCTGTATTTTCACATCTATTTCCTGAAGTTTCTGATGCATATACCTTCATTATATGTTCTCTTTTCTGCAGATAGAAGTTCATCAGGGAAGAACAGAAAAGAGGAAAATTATATTTTTGAGTCAAAGGCCAGTGGAAGAGGAGGGGAACACCCAGCTCCAGAAACAGGTAAATGTCCACCTTGGAAACCCTTTGCAGAGTGTAGTCTTCTCAGAACTGCAAGTCCTCTGGCTGAGTATATTCCATGAAGCCATGAGAGTTCATGACAGGAGCAGTCCATCAGTGGACCAGAAGAACTGTCTCTTCGTTGCCTATATTACACTGCATATTGGGGCTCATGATAGTAACCTGCCGTCTTTGGACCTCAGTTGCTTTTTCTACACACCCTTCCAGGTGTGACACCTGTGGAAAATGTCATACTTGTGGCATGGTGGGAGAACACAAGCTTTAGAGTCAGATGCCACAATTCAAATCCTTGCTCAAGGCTGGGCACAGTGGCTCACACCTGTAATCCCAGTACTTTGAGAGGCCAAGGCAGAAGGATTGTTTGAGCTCAGGAGTTCAAGACCGGCCTGGGCAACATGGCAAAATCCCATCTCCACAAAAAATTATAAAAGTTAGAAAGTTGTGGTGAAACTTGCCTGTAGTCCCAGTATTCAGGAAGCTGAGGTGGGGGGATCACTTGAGCCTGGGAGGTCAAGGCTGCAGTGAGATGACACTGTGCCACTGTACTCCAGCCTGGGTGACAGAGTAAGATCCTGTCTCAAAAAAAAAAAAAATTCTCACTTAACCACTAAACTCTATGACCTTGAGCAGGCTATCGTATCTCTCTGGATCTCAGTTTCCGCATTAGTAAGATGAGGATAGTAACAATACCTGCCTCATAGGGTTGCTAAGAAGACTATATGGGATAATTAATCTAAAGCATTTAATGCATTGCGTGGTTCATATCATTAGCCAAATACAGAAACGATGGCAGTTATTACTGAGTTACTTATGGTGAAAGAAGAGTAAAGGTCTTAGAGAACCTGGTTCTCTTTCCAAGTGTTCTAGTGACAATGAAGACAATAGGAATGAGAGAGGGGTGTAGGAAGTAGAATATTTACTCAATGGAAGAAGAATACAATAATTTCATTAATTTTGGTTGATTTTAACTAGAAAGACATTGGACGGAGTCCTGTAGAAAGGCAGGATTTAGTCTTAAATGCCACAAACTAGTAAAAGAAGCTTTAGGATAAGCTTAAGTTATAAACACTGAGAAAACTTTATTTTTACCCTATTATTTGTAATATCAGGACAATATTAAAATATAAGAATAATCCAGATGTCAAGTACCTCACCCCTTGGTCTGCTGACCTCCTGGACTTAGCCTGTCCTGAGATACTTAAATAAAAGGAGCCCAGGCCGGGCGCGGTGGCTCAAGCCTGTAATCCCAGCACTTTGGGAGGCCGAGGCGGGTGGATCACAAGGTCAAGAGATCAAGACCATCCTGGTCAACAAGGTGAAACCCCGTCTCTACTAAAAATACAAAAATTAGCTGGGCATGGTGGTGCGTGCCTGTAGTCCCAGCTACTCGGGAGGCTGAGGCAGGAGAATTGCTTGAACCTAGAAGGTAGAGGTTGTGGTGAGCCGAGATTGTGCCATTGCACTCCAGTCTGGGTAATGAGAGCAAAACTCCGTCTCAAAAAAAAAAAAAAACAGAGCCCTGTGCCCTGTGCCCTATCAAGGGAAGAGGGAAACCAGCCTACCTCTTGCCTCCCCACCCATATGTACCCAGAGAGTCTCAGCTCTAATTGGCTGGTGCCCATTCTGGATGTTATGTATTTTATTTTTTACTTTTTTAAATTTTGTTTTATTTTGTTTTTGAGACAGATCCTCGCTCTCTTGTCCAGGCTGGAGTGCAGTGGTGCCATCTCAGCTCACTGCAGCCTCTGCCTCCTGGGTTCAAACAATTCCCCTGCCTCAGCCTCCCAAGTAGCTGGGAGTACAGGTGCACGCCACGACACTCGGCTAATTTTTGTATTTTTAGTAGAGATGGGGCTCCCTGTGTTGGCCAGACTGGTCTTGAACTCCTGACCTCAAGTGATCTGCCCGCCTCAGCCTCCCATAGTGCTGGCATTATAGGTGTGAGCCACCACGCCCAGCCTGTTACATATTTTAAATGTCACTTCCATTCATATGGACAGAATACAAAATTCATCACCCTAGCTGGTTCCTGAGAATATCATCGTGTGTTTTAGAAGGAGCTAGATCTCAAATCTCAAATTATCCAAACTAAGCCAACTAAATATTAAAAATCAAGAACAATTTTCAATATTCTAGCAAGTACTTTTGGGGGATTTCATTTTCCTTGTCATAAAAGCATTAAACAGGAATCAGATCAGACAGTTCCCCAGCCTCATATCTGACTAAGCAAATAGAATATTTTCCCAGATCATGTCTGTTTCATTCTTTTTTTGTTTGTTTGTTTGTTTTGGGAGGAAGGGAGGGAAGGAGGAAGGTAGGGAAAAAGGAAGGGATGAAGGAAGGAAGGAAGGAAGGGAGGAAGGGGGGAGGGAGGGAGGGAGGGAGGGAGGGAGGGAGGGAGGGAAGGGAAGGGAAGGGAAGGAAGGAAATCAAGCAATGAGAGAGACATTGCCGACCTGGATCTAGAGGTTTACAAATTGATTTTTTTTTTTTTTTTTTTTTGAGAGAAGGAAAGAAAAAAAAATGAGCAAAGGAGAGGAAGAAAGAGGGAGAGTGAATGGAAATATTGCTTTATTCTGAAAAAAAAATGGGTATTAATAATGGCCAATCAATGTTTCATTTAAACCTATGAGTAGGTGTGATGTGGTATTGACAAGAATGTATATTTTGTGTATTTGAAGTGGAGAGCTCTATAAATATTTGTTAAGTTTACTTGTTCCGGATCTGAGTTCGAGTCCTTGATATCCTTATTAATTTTCTGTCTCACTGTGTCTACGTCTCTATGTCTCTGGGTGTTAGGATCGTTAGCTCTTGTTGTTGCATTGATCCTTTTACCACTATATCTTTGTTGCTTTAAAATCTATTTTATCCGAAACGAGAATTGCAACTCCTGCTTTTTATTTATTTATTTATTTATTTATTTTTGCTCTCCATTTGGTTGGTAAATCTTTCTCCATCCCTTTGTTTTGAGTCTTTGTGTATCCTTGCATGTGAAACAGGTCTGGATGTAACATGCCATTGGGTTTTGGCTGTGTCTTTTGATGGGGGGATTTAGTCGATTTAAATTTAGGGTTACTGCCATTTGATGTTAACTGGCTGTTTTATCCATTCATTGATGTAAATTCTTCTTTATGTTGGTGCTCTTTACTTTTTGGTATATTTTTAGAAAGGCTAATACTGGTTGTTTCTTTCTGTGTGTAATGCTTCTTTCAGAAGCTCTTGTAAAGCAGGCCTGGTGGTAATAAAATCTCTGAGTACTTGCTTGTTCATAAAAGATTTTCTTTTTCCTTCAGTTGTGAAGCTTAGTTTGGCTGGATATGAAATTCTGGGCTGAAGGTTCTGTTCTTTGAGGATGTTGAATATTGGCCCCCACTCTCTTCTGGCTTGTAGAGTTTCTGCTGAGAGATCTGCTGTAAGTCTGATAGGCTTGCCTTTGTGGGTAACCTGACCTTTCTCTCTGGCTGCCCTTAGTATTTTCTCCTTTGTTTCAACCCTGGTGAATCTAACGATTATGTGCCTTGGGGTTGCTCTTCTTGAGGAATATCTTTGTGGTGTCCTCTGTATTACCTGGGGTTGAATATTGACCTGCTTTGCTAGTTTAGGAAAATTTTCCTGAATAATATCCTGAAGGGTATTTTTCAGCTTGGATTCATTCTCTCCGTCGCATTTAGGTACACCTATCAAACGTAAATTTGGTCTTTTCACATAGTCCCACATTTCTTGGAGACTTTGCTCAATCCTTTTTAACCTTTTTTCTCTACTCTTGTCTTCTTGTTTTATTTCATTAAGTTTGACTTTGACCTCTGATATCCTTTCTTCTGCTTGAAAAATTCAAGTGTTTAAACCTTTGCATACTTCTCGGAGTTCCTGTATTATATTCTTCAGTTCCATTAATTCACTTATATTCCTCTCTAAGTTGTCTATTCTCAATAGGATTTCATCAAACCTTTTTTCAAAGTTCTTAGTTTCTTTACATTGGGCTACAACATGTTCTTTTAACTCACAGAAATTTCTTATTATCCATTCCCTGAAGCGTGATTCTGTTATTGGGATGCACTCATTCTCCATCAAGCCTTGTTCCATTGTTGATGTGGAACTGTGATCATCTTTAGAGGGAGAGGCGTTCTGATTTTGAGTATTCTCAGCTTTTTTATGCTGGTTTCTTCCCATCATTGTAAATTTATCCTCCTGTCATCTTTGAAATTACCAACTTTCAGATTAGGTCTCTTGAGTGGACGTCCAAGTTGTTAGTTCCCAGGGCCAGAACAGCAGCGTTAAGACTGATGGTGCTTTTCTGCCCAGGATTCTCCTGTCTGGCTTCCTTCTTGTGTCCGTAATGGGCGACTCTGCCTTCCCAGGGCTCCAAACCTCTGTCAGAAGGGAAACCGGTCTCGTTTACTCTGCTGCCGCACCCAGGTGCCATCACAGCCGCTGCGCCGACCTCAGGAGTTGTGCTGGGGACCCATGTCGGTCCTCCAAACCTCGGTCAGAAGGGGAGCCAGCCCTGTTTACTCTGCTCCGAGAGCTGCCGCGCCAAGGTGCCGGCGAAACCGCTGCGCTGGCCACAAGAGTCGCGCTGGCAACCCGTGTGACTCCTCCACTGGGGATCTTCTGCTCCGTGAGCGACCAGAATTTGTCTGAAAGTGGGGCGTCCTCTAGTTCTCTGCACTTTCACTGAGAGCTGCAATCCCTAGATGTTAGCGATTGGCCATCTTGGATTGTTCTTTCCTGTTTGTTTTTGAGGCAGAGTTTTGCTCATTACCCAGGCTGGAGTGCAATGGCGCGATCTCGGCTCACGGCAACCTCCGCCTCCTGGGTTCAAGCAATTCTCCTGTCTCAGCCTCCTAAGTAGCTGGGATTACAGGCATGCACCACCATGCCCAGCTAATTTTTTGTATTTTTAGTAGAGACGGAGTTTCACCATGTTGATCAGGATGGTCTCGATCTCTTGACCTCGAGATCCACCCGCCTCAGCCTCCCAAAGTGCTGGGATTACAGGCTTGAGCCATCGCGCCTGACCGTCTGTTTCATTCTTACCGTAGTTAAACCTGAGCCCCGGCATTGGAATCAGCATCTTCAGCCACGGCTTCCTAACCCTTTAGCCTAAATGCTGGTATTCATCTTTAAGCAAGTCCCCTGGTCTGGGGCTGGGTGTTGCAGTCCAATTTGTGAGAAATGATTTCTTTCTGGGGTTTCCACGGGTCTTCACCAAAGTCTCTTTTTTTGTCCTGTTCCTTTGTAACATATGCAACTCATGTGGCTAGTACAGGAAGATGGAGGGAGAATGACACCTTGGGGCCACTCACTTAGCCTTGTCAGAACTGCTTTCATCAGGTGGAGACTAGGAGGCAGTAGTAGCTACTGAGGCCTCAAATTGCTGGCATGGAGAGACCAGGCAGCGATCTTGACACCTCCAGAGCTGCTGTGTGTGGAATGAGAGCTGTAGAATCCAATTCCAGGCCATAGGTTTATCACCAATTTATAACTTTCATGATTCTGTGAAGGAATACAGGCCTCTTCCAAAACTTTGTTTGATACCTACCAGTCTCTAAAGCATCTTTCCCATCCCCTCCTTTGGCACCCAGACACTTCTAAACTGTTCTTGAGAATCTTGTTCAGGATTTACCTGCGATTCTAAAAATATACCAGAGGTTGAAGTCCCATGAGTGTCATCAGTTCCAGGTCCTCTTGTCTTTAAGAGGCGGCCAACTATACCTGGGACCAGTTTTAAGCCCAGAAAATCAAGACTGTCTGGAGTGAACTTTCTCAGCTACCTGCCCCCGAAATGTAAAACCTCATCTGGTTGCATTCACCCATCTTCCTCTCCTCCAGTACTAAAGGAAGAGTGGTCCCCTCTTTCTAAGGTCTCTCTCCCTGATCTTGATACAGCTCCTGATTTCCTCAGGTACATTTCTCCATCATCTCCCAGCTCTCCCACACTTTTAATGTTTCTCTGCTGACTCATTCCCCTGACTGTGATCACATTTAGATCTCTTAATATGTAAAGAAACAAAGTAGCATCCCTCCATCTTCTGTCCTCCCATAAATGAATTACCAGCTGCTAAATCCAGTGGGCTCTCCAGGCTTCACCTTACTTGACCTCTCATTAGTATTTGATTCCGCTGAGCACTTTCTTCCTGGACTAGTCTCTCTCCTCAAAACCTCTACTCACTAAAGCAGTTGTCCTCCTATTTCTCTGACTGGTCTTTTTCTGTTCTTTTTGGTCCTCTTCTTTTGTCTGCCTTCTAAATGTTGGTTCCCAGGACCTTGTTCCTGGCTCTCCTTTCTCTCCAGCTGTCCTACCCACTTTTGTAACTGCAGCTACCACCTTTATGCTAAAGGCTCCCACATATTTAGGCCCAGATAATCCAAGAACCTAAGAGAAAATTTCACCTGATCACCTCCAGGCATCTCAATCTGAAAATGTCAAAAAATAAACTTACCTGCTTCAACCACCCAACAATTTCTAGCATACATCAAAACCCTCAAGCAAAAATCCTATAGACCAGATAGATACAACACCTATTTTATCTTAATACATCTGTACTTCACATATAATTCTATCATAGTAACTATAACACTGTGTTGCATTTTTTCCCATTGAAATGTTTATCCACCCAGACTTATTCAAAAACTGTCTCATTTACATTTTGCAAAAGGAGAGTACCTTAGTGCCATTATGGTTAAAACCACAGGCTCTGGGGCTGTCCTGTCTGAGGTTATATACTAGCTCTATGACTCAGTCTTAGACAAGCCACTTCAGTGTTTATTTTTATTTGTTTGGTTGGTTTTAGACAGGGTTTTACTCTGTCACCCAGGCTGGAATACAGTTTAAGAACTCACCGAAGCCTCTACCTCCCGAGGATCACTCAAGTGATCCTCCTGCCTTAGCCTCCCGAAGCATTGGGATTATAGATGTGAGCCACTGTGCCCAGCCTCACTTCAGTCTCTTTCTGAGACAGGCTCTTACTCTATCACCCAGGCTGGAGTGCAGTAGCCTCATCATGGCTCATTGCAGCGTCAACTTTCTGAGTTCTCCTACCTCAGCCTCCCAAGTAGCTGGGACTGCAGGTGCATACCATAACCAGCTAATTTTTTTTTATAGAGATGAGGTCTCGCCATGTTGCCCAGGCTGGTCTCGAACTCCTGGGATCAAGCAATTCGTCCACCTTTGCCTCCCAAAGTGCTGGTATCATAGGCCTGAGCCACCATGCCTGGCTCTTACTTCATTCTTGATGGCTTAGCGCCCTCATTTGTAAAATGGGAATAATAGAAGTATCAACTTATGTGGTTGTGAGAAGTCGATGATTTAAGCTATAAAGCTGGTACTCTTGGCATTAGCTTATCTTTGGGGGGTATTTATTTACAAATAAAAGGATTATCAGCACTTAGCTCAGTGTCTGGCACATGGAAGAAGGCTTTTAATTAATGCAGACTGAATGAATAAATGAGAGGAAATGTTATAGAATAAGTCTACACAAGGGAGATGTTTCTCCTCTAGTTCCACCAGTTGGCAAGATCCCTACAGCTAAAAATAGTTCCACCATATCATCTCCAGACCTAGCCTGGCTGCAGAGTAGATGAGACTAAAAATAGAGCGTGCTAAGCTTGATAAAAAAGACTGATCTTGGCACTCCCTGTCCCTCCCAGACTTCTGCAAGCCTTGCAACTTCTAGTCTGGTGTCTAGGATCCGCCTCACAGGAAAAACTAAAGTGTGTTCCTTTAATGGCCAAAATCACACCAGCATATTTGGAAGTTAGTTTTCAACAAAGGTTCTACTGACTGAGTCGGTTCCCTGGATTTAGAAAAGGAAATAAATTTCTTAAGCCCTAACCAGAAAAAGAAATCAGGAGTTCATTCATACTTAATTGGAGAATGATCATGTATGAATTCATATAGTCTATGACTACAGCAAAAAATTTCCCTGTGATCAGAATGCCTATTTCAGTTAGATCTAAGAGTGATCACATGGTAATGTGTGTACCCATTGATGCCAAGTGAGTTTTATAGGAAGCTGGTACAGAATTTGGTCTTAAAGAAGTCTGGGTTTAGGACCTGGACCTACAACTTACAACCTCCTAGGCAAATTACTTAACCTCGCTACACCTTAACCTGCAAAATGGTGGTAATATACTAATACCAATTTGAGTTGTTTGGATTAAATAAAATAGTGCATGCAAATCACTTACCATATAGTGACCAGTAGCTGTCACTGTGACTAATCACTGGCTTGCCCTCTTCATGTCTAACCTTCTCACAGGTGCAGTGCTACCCCTGGCACTGGGTTTGGCCATCACTGCTCTGCTGCTTCTCATGGTTGCGTGCCGACTACGACTGGTGAAACAGAAACTTAAAAAAGCTCGTCCCATTACATCTGAGGAATCGGACTACCTCATAAATGGGATGTATCTATAGTAATGTAATTTAAAGAGCTTGGGGCATGACATGTTTTGTTTATAATCTATACTTCTATTAAGTTCTAGATATTTACAGTCTCTTTTGTTTTTAATTGGGCCAGGAAATTCTCCAAATCCCAAATCTTTGTCTTTATTATTTATTGTAAAAAAAATTTTCCTTAGAAAGTCTCTTGGATCTGGCTGATGACTAACAGCTCAGGATTGTAGCTCCCAGTGAAAGCTCAGAGAACGAGAGGATGCCACACTTTCAGATGAATTTTCATAGCTCACAGACCAGCAGATTTCTAGTGGAGGAGCCCCACGGGTCACCAGTGTGACTCTTGTGGCCAGCGCAGCGGTTTTGCTGGCACCTTGGCACAGCAGCTCTTCATGCAGAGTAAATGGGACTGGTTCCCTTACTGACTGGTGTTTGGAGCTCCGGGAAGGCAGAGCCGCTTGTTGCGGACTCAAGAAGAAAGCCAGACCAGAGATTCCCGGGCAGAAGAGCACCATCAGTCTTATTGCTGCTATTTTGGCCGGCGCAGTGGGTTGCTTGAATCCCAGCGCTGGGAATCAATAAATTGGACGTCGACTCAGAAACCTAATTAGAAAGGTGGTAATTGTAAAGATGACAGATGGATAAATTTATAATAAAGGGAAAAAACCAGCCTAAGAAGGCCGAGCATACCCAAAATCAGAACCCCTCTCCCTCTACAGGGGATTGCAGTTCCTCATCAGCAACGGAACAAGCCCTGATGGAAAAGGACTGTGTTCCATTATCTGAAGTAGGCTTCAGAAGGTGGATGATAAGAAACTTCTGGGAATTAAAAGAACTTGTTCTAACCCAGTGTAAAGAAAATAAGAACTTTGAAAAAAGGTTTGACAAAATGCTGAAAAGAATAGACAATATAGAGAGGAATATAAATGAACTAACGGAGTTGAAAAACACAACACGAGAACTTAGTGAAATATACACAAGTTTAAATAGCAGAATGGATCAAGCAGAAGAAAGGATATCAGAGGTCGAAGACCAACTTAATGAAATAAAATGACAAGACAAGAATAGAGAAAAAAGGATGAAAAGGAATGAGCAAAGTCTCCAAGAAATATGGGACTATGTGAAAAGACCCAATCTACGTTTGATTGGTGTATCTGAATGTGATGGAGAGAATGAATCCAAGCTGGAAAATACTTTTCAGGATATTATCCAGGAAAATTTTCCCAATCTAGCAAAGCAGGACACTATTCAACCCCAGGTAATACAGAGAACACCACAAAGATATTCCTCAAGAAGAGCAACCCCAAGGCACATAATCGTTAGATTCACCAGGATCGAAACGAAGGAGAAAATACTAAGGGCAGCCAGAGAGAAAGGCCAGGTTACCCATAAAGGGAAGCCTATTAGACTTACAGCAGATCTCTCAGCGGAAACCCTACAAGCCAGAAGAGATTTGGGGCCAATATTCAACATACTTAAAGAACAGAACTTTCAGCCTAGAATCTCATATCCTGCCAAACTAAGCTTCACAACTGAAGGAAAAATAAAATCTTTTATGAACAAGCAAGTAGTCAGAGATTTTATTACCACCAGGCCTGCTTTAGAACTTCTGAAAGAAGCATTATACATAGAAAGGAACAACCAGTATGAGCCTTTCTAAAAATATACCAAAAAGTAAAGAGCATCAACATAAAGAAGAATTTACATCAACGAATGGATAAAACAGCCAGTTAACATCAAATGGCAGTAACCCTAAATTTAAATCGACTAAATCCCCCAATCACAAGATACAGCCAAAACTTAACGGTATATCCAAAGATACACAAAGACTCAAAACAAAGGGTTGGAGAAAAATTTACCAACCAAATGGAGAGCAAAAATAAATAAATAAACAAAAGCAGGAGTTGCAGTTCTCACATTTGATAAAATAGATTTCAAAGCAACAAAGATACAGTGGTAAAAGGATCAATGCAACAATAAGAGATCTTAATACCCAGATACATAAGACCCATAACGAGATTTAGACTCAACGAGACAGAAAATTAATAAGGATATCCAGGACTTCAACTCAGATCCGGAACAAGTAAACCCAATAAATATTTATAGAGTTCTCCATTTTAAATACACAAAATATTGACCGGCCATTATTAATACCCATTTTTAGAATGCAGCAATATTCCTGTTCTCTCTCCCTCTTTTTCTTCCTCTTTCTTCCTCTCCTTCTCTCCTTTTTTTACTTTCCAACATCGTAGTTCCTCACCTCTACTCAATACATTCCTCTGAACACCTGATTCCTTGTGATTCTCCCATCCCACTGAAAGCTCCAATCCATAAATATAAATATAAAAAATAAAAAAATAAAGTCCTTAAATTAAAAAAAAAAGTCATAAAATATTTTGAAATTTAGAGAGGAATTTATGATTAAAGATTTCTAAAAATATAATTCTGATTTATGTAAGCTGTCCCCGAAAACAGAAATTTGTACTTAGCTGAGACAGAAAATTCAGCATCTCAGGAGTTGGTTTTAGGATGACTGTGTTAATCCTTTACTTTTTAGAAGCCAACTGTTGGCCCTTCCAATGCTGGACAGCTTTAGGCACAGCTCCCCCTTGTTCTGTGGCCCTTTCTTTCCTCCTTTAAGCTCCAATATTCTTCTTTTCCCCCCTCTAAACCCATTTCTGAGAGTGGATCTCAAGCAAGTCCATGCCTTCAATCAGATGTTACTTATAGCGGATAAACCTAAATTATAAACCTTATGTACAGGTCAGTGAGCCTCGGGGAAGATGAGTGTGGATCCTTCCCAATGCCCCTGATGTCATGTCATATAGGTGGCTGCCTCCTTAGACTGACCTTCGGGAGAAAAAAAACCCAGACTTTGAATTAGAAACAGCTCTAAGATGGTGATGCAGTGAGATAGGAAATCAAGATGGAAGCAGAGAATCTGGTGTGCCAAAAACAAACAGAAACTTAGTTGAGGGCAAAGAGAACAAGGAGAACGTTTAATACTTCAAACATCAAGTCAACACGGCCCCATGGTTGAGAGCACAGCAACTCATTTGTAAAAATGTCATCATGTCACATCCAATGGAATGAGCCAACTTACTTTTTTTTTTTTTTGAGATGGAGTCTTGTATCCAGGCCAGAGTGCAGTAGTGTGATCTTGCTTGGCTCACCACAACCTCTGCCTTCCAGGTTCAAGTGATTCTCTTGCCTCAGCCTCCCGAGCAGTTTAATTTGTAGGCTTTTAAAGGCAACTTACTCCCACCATCACTTAAGGCCAGGATTATACACATTCTAGAAATGATTCTGAGAGGAATGTACAGCATGGTGCCTATCTACAGTCACATGATGGTCCTATTTACATGATTTTTACCATAAGTGGCAAATATTTGAAAAACGCCCAGAGTCTAGTACAGTTTATTTTTAGACTGAACATGAAGTAGGTTGTTCTTTTAGCAAAGGGCTTAATTTGGGTGGGGACTATAACATATCAAAATACATGAACAAATGGAAAATTAGTTCTAGAAAAACAAAGAAATTGGGTATCATTTTTGTTTCTTGGGAAGCTAATTTTGTTAAATGTTTAGAATTGAGCAAAGATTTAAATTTTTGAAGGGCAGTTTAGAAAAATGAACTTTGTAAATGAACTTAAGATGTCTGTACTCTATATGTGATGCTGTACAGTTTGTTTTTATATGGAAAGATGTCACTTATAGCCATAACCAATAAAATAAAAATTGATGAGGCATGCAGCTTTCAGCATATCTGTTAGACATGATGAAATTAATTTCGTGTTGCTATGGTGTTGAAATATCTGAGAAAAAAATGCCCTGTATCTTTGTAAACATGATTCCTTTTAATAAATTGTATTTTATTATTAGCGTTTTTTACCTTTTAATATAATCATAAGTTGCTATTATTGACTGCATTATTTGGATTCAGTCATATCAACCCTATTTTACAATGAGGGAAATAAAGTATTAGAGAAAGTGACTCACCCAGGGTCACATAAAGCATTCTGGAGGGAAGGAGAATCAAGGTCTTTGAAATATTTATATTACCAGGTAGACTGAATGTGACCTTTAAAAGTGATCTTACAGCCAGTGGCTGTAATCCCAGAACTTTGGGAGGCCAAGGAGTGTGGATCACGAGGTCAGGAGATCGAGATCATCCTGGCTAACATGGTGAAACCCCATCTCTACTAAAAAACAAATACAAAAAAAATTAGCCAGGCATGGCGGCATGCGCCTGTAAGTCCCAGCTACTCGGGAGGCTGAGGCAGGAGAATCGCTTGAACTCGAGAGGCAGAGGTTGCAGTGAACCAAGATGCTGCCATTGTACTCTAGCCTGGGCGACAGAGTGAGACTACGTCTCCAAAAAAAAAAGGTAATCTTACCTGTAGATTATCTGATTGAAGGAGTTCTGCATTTAAGACAATTGAAAAATAATTTTAAAGGGAAAGGTGTCAGTTTCTCTCTTAAATGTGTTGGTGTATTTTACATCTCTTTTCTTAAGGCTCACTTAAACCTTCTCCTGAACACTTAAAACTTACTTTTTCCTAGTTGGGCGCAGTGGCTCACGTCTGTAATTCTAGCACTTTTGGAGTCCAAGGTGGGTGGATCACCTGAGGTAACGAGTTTGAGACCAGCCTGGTCAACGTGGTGAAACCCCCTCTCTACTAAAAATACAAAAAACGTTAGTCAGGCGTGGTGGCACATCCCACCTGGCCTGTAGTCCCAGCTACTTGGGAGGCTGAGGAAGGAGAATCACTTGAACCCAGTAGGTGGAGGTTGCAGTTAGCTGAGATCGCGCCACTGCACTCCAGCCTGTGTGATTGGCAGTGAGGCTCCCTCTCAAAAAAAAAACAAAAAACCGTTTTCCTTTCATTCTTAGTAGACAGCACTACTCCTCCAGCCTTCCATAAGCATTTTACTGTTTCAAATCAGCTGAGTACCCAATACATTCTCTTTCATAGGAAAGTACTAGGATTTTTTTCATCTGGCTCCCAGTGACTTCAAAACCTGTGATCTGGCCCCACAACTCAGTCCCACTCAGCAACACCTCTTTTCAGTCACTGATGGCTGTTGACATTGTTTTTTTTTTTTTTTTTGAGATGGAGTTTCGCTCTTGTTACCCAGGCTGGAGTGCAATGGCGCGATCTCGGCTCACCGCAACCTCTGCCTCCTGGGTTCAAGCAATTCTCCCACCTCAGCCTCCTGAGTAGCTGGGATTACAGGCATGCACCACCATGCCCAGCTAATTTTTGAATTTTTAGTAGAGACAGGGTTTCACCATGTTGACCAGGATGGTCTCGATCTTTTGACCTTGTGATCCACCTGCCTCAGCCTCCCAAAGAGCTGGGATACAGGCTTGAGCCACCGTGCCCGGCCCACATTGCTCTTTACTAGATTTTCCTTTGATCCACACATAGTTTTGAGGGTTTTTTTGTTTTGTTTTGTTTTTGTTTTTTGAGACTGAGTCTCACTCTTACCCAGGCTAGAGTGCAGTGGTGTGATCTCACCTCACTGCAACCTCCACCTCCTGGGTTCAAGCAATTCTCATGCCTTAGCCTACCAGGTAGCTAGGACTACAGGTATGCACCACCATGCCAGCTAAGTTTTGTATATTTTTAGTAGAGATGGGGTTTTGTCATGTTGGCCAGGATGGTCCCAACTCCTGATCTCAGGTGATCCGCCCACCTTGGCCTCCCAAAGTGCTGGGATTACAGGCATAAGCCACCATGCCTGGCTGAGATGCATATTTCTATTTGTCTTTCCATTTTGCTGTTCAAGGCACACTCTGTTGATTTCTTCACCTGTGTAAACTGAGTTGTGCTGTGCCCCAGGACACAAGCCGCCATCCTTACCTTCAGATGTTTCCCAACTTCATGTTGATGATGCCTCTTAACCCTGAGATTCTGTAATTTGAGCTCCTTGTTGAGTTCAATTATATTGTCCCAAAACAATTTTTTTTGTTTGTTTTTTCTCAAAGTAGATAATGCCACTTTGTTCCTAGCAGAATTACTTCAGTTTTTTGTTTTCTGGATCCCAAGTTTTCTACTTTTTCGGATTAAAATTGAATGAGAATTTCTAACAAAGAACTTCCCAAGCTGAATACAAAGAGGGAAAAGCTTAGATTGCAGTTTGCCATTCACAAATTTCTCATCTCACTGGCTTTTTAAGCATCTGTGTTGCAGAATTCTCGATTCCTGTCCCCATTTTCCGACCTACTGGATTCCAGTATTCTAAAAATAAAACGAATATTTTAAGTTATAGCTACTTTAGCAGATAAACACAGATTCTCCAGCTAAATAGGAAACCACCAAGGACAAAAATAAGGTTAGACATCCCAAAGCTGAATGTTTCTGGGAATTGATCGGTTAGAACTGAGCCTTCTATATTTCTGTATTTAGGTCTAAGCATATCTTTTTTTTGACTTATTTTAATTCTCAAATTACATAAGTTTTTAAAATCATGTTATGTCATCACCCTGCAAATTGGAAAGAGATCAACTTACTCAGCTTAAATCTTTTTATAAGGTTATTTCAAAATTTAGGAAACATCTCAAAACGTTTTAATGCAAAAATCATTTTAACTTTTACAAAAATAGCTTGGAGAAATTGGGCCGGGTGCAGTGGCTCATGCCTATAATCCCAACACTTTGAGAGGCTGAGGCAGGTGGCTTACCTGAAGTCAGGAGTTTGAGACCAGCATGGCCTACATGGTGAAATCCTGGCTCTACTAAAAATACGAAAGTTAGCCAGCTGTGGTGGCGTGCCTGTAAAGCCCATTCGGGAGGCTGAGGTGGGAGAATCACTTGAACCCAGGAGGTGGAGATTGCAGTGAGCTGAGATTGTGCCACTGCACTCCCCCATGGGCTACAGAGCAAGATTCCATCTCAAAAAAAAAAAAAAACTCAGGAAAATTGTGTTCAGTGTATGGACTATTTTTAAAAAGGTGCTCCTCATTCATTTTCATGTAGTCATTTCATATGTCCAAAGACTCAAATCCAAATGAATCAAAAGGTAGCATTCTTAAAACAAAACAGTTCTACAGATGAAACTAGAGATCTTGATAAATCTCTAAATATATTATCTAGAGATTTGTGTATAGAATAAAGAAATCAGAACCATGAACTGCAATTTATGAGACTTCAGCATTCTTTTTTCTGCCAGGGAGGTGGAAAGACAAGGAAAAACTGAGGTGGGTAAGGGGAGGGACAGACAGAAATATACCTCAGAGGTCCTGGGGGCCCCCTAACACAGCGCAGCACTATGTGGGAACTGAAAGTCAGATTTTACTCCCATTTTCTCTCCCACCAAGCAAAGGGCCATTTCACAGGGAATCTTGGTTGAAACAATAAAAAGTCAGTTAAAAAGATGAAACCAGAAGTGGGGAACCAAAAACCATTACTGTAGAAAAGATATTAGAAAGATTAAGGATAAGGAAATTATTGGACCTTTTTTTTTTTTTTGAGATGGAATCTGACTCGGTTGCCCAGGCTGGAGTGCAGTGGCATGATCTCAGTTCACTGCAATCTCTGCCTCCTGGGTCCAAACAATTCTCCTGTCTCAACCTCCCAAGTAGCTGGGATTACAGGTGCATGCCACCACGCCCAGCTAATTTTGTATTTTTAGTAGAGATGGGGTTTTGCCATGTTGGTGAGGCTGGTCTTGAACTCCTGACCTCAGGTGATCTGCCCACCTCGGCCTCCCCAAGTGCTGGGATTAAAGGCGTGAGCCACTGCGTAAGGCCTGATTTCCTTTTTATCATATTACAACACATATACATTCCTTGGCCCCTTGGGTCAGCCGGTTTTCTCAAGTGGGATTCTTTCACCAGCACTCTATTTGAGCTACATGCTAGGTTCAGCGAGGACAAAACACTGTCATCTTTCCAAAAAATGGTAAGAGGAATCCAGAGATTCAACTGAAATCCAATCAGAACCCATTTGTCTTATTGTTCAGTTCTTTAAGAACACAGGCCGGGTGCGGTGGCTCAAGCCTGTAATCAGCACTTTGGGAGGCTGAAGCAGGTGGATCACGAGGTCAAGAGATCGAGACCATCCTGGTAAACATGGTGAAACCCCGTCTCTAATAAAAATACAAAAACTTAGCTGGGCATAGTGGCCATAGCCTCTGAACCCTGTTTAGAACACTAAAAATAATCCATTTATTTCATTTACAATATTAGTGTTCAGTTGCCATACATGTATAAGTTATTTTAATCAAACTACTCAAAAATTTGTTAACATTTAGGTGAAAACCAAAAATACTCACCTGGCTAATGAAACAAAACTAAGCAGCTTTGTTTCCTGGTTGACAATCACATACCAAGAATAGCTTCAAAGAATTAATGAGCATTATTACTCAAAAATGTTACTGTATTTTAGATCAATTGACTTTTTGAGATGCTTTAGGTACACTATATACCAATTTTCGAAGTTCAGTGAACTTTTTTTGAACAATGGCAGTTTTTAAAATTAGGGCAGTGGAATTGAAAATACTTGCATGAGGCCGGGCGTGGTGGCTCACGCCTGTAATCCCAGCACTTTGGGAGGCCAAGGCGGGTGAATCGCCTGAGGTTGGGAGTTTGCAACCAGCCTGACCAACATGGAGAAACCCCATCTTTACTAAAAATACAAAATTAGCTGGCTGTGGTGGTACATGCCTGTAATCCCAGCTACTTGGGAGGCTGATGCAGGAGAATCGCTTGAACTTGGGAGGCGGAGGTTGCAGTGAACTGAGATTGCACCATTGTACTCCAGCCTGGGCAACAAGAGCAAAACTCTATCTCAAAAAATAATAATAATAATAAATAAATAAAATACTTGCATGAACAATATTAATGCATTATTTTCCCCCAGAATGTCATTTTCTTCTAATGTTACTGGCTGGAACAGTTGAAACCTTCAATAAAAAGCTGATATTCCCAATTCAGGCTTAGATTATATAAGTTGTTTTTAAGAGATGGGGTTCTTAGATTTCTACTGGAATGCTGAAGGAAAAAAAAAAATTGAGAGAGAGAGACAGGATTTTACTCTTGTCCAGGCTGGAGTGCAGTGGTGTACTCAGCTCACCACAGCCTCACTCACTACAGCCTCAAACTCCTGGACTCAAGCAATTCGCCTGCATTAGCCTCCCAAGTAGCTGGGACTATAGGAGCATATCACCATGCCTGGCTAATTTTTATTTCTTATAGAGACAGGATCTCTCTTTGTTGCTCAAGCTGGTCTAGAACTCCTGGCCTCAAGCAATCCTCCTGTCTCAGACTCCCAAAGTGGTGGGATTATAGGTGTGAGCCACCATGCTTGGCCAAGATTACATAAATTTTTTTGAAAGCTTGATTTGGCCTTTAATAAAACCAAATCTGTAGGAAACAAAAAATCTCCTTTCAAGAGGATCTCACTACACTGACTGAAACTTTTTGAAATGTTTTCATTGTTGCCCTTCATATTATGTAAAAGAATCACTTCTATTAGGAAAATGACATAATGAAATGTCTTAGAAATTATTAATACTAAAGATTAAGGAAACATTTATTGACTGTAATCTGCACACATATATAAATCTTACAGTAAAAAATTCTTAGGCCTAGCTAAAATCCATTATTTCCATTTCTGTCTATTTATTCATGCTCCTTTAAAGCCCATTCCTGTTTATTCAACATTCTAAAATTCTAATTCACAAACATGTAGAGTTCAAGAGCAGTGTTTGAACAACACTGAAGGCATAGCACTGTCTGTACTAATCAGGTGGCAGTAAGTTTGTCTTACCATATTTCTCTAATTGTCCCCTCAACAGACTTCAGACTCCTTGAGAGGAAGGGCCTTTTTCTATCCCCAAAACCAAACATAAAGACTCACATATAGTAGAATGTTGGTTATAGCTATGAAAGACACAGACTAATGGATACATTTAAGAATTAATTTAAATTATAAAGAATATTTGACTTTTACAACTACCTCAAATGCACTAATCCTGAACCACAGGGGTTCATGGCCTATGTATAGAAGCAATAAACAGCAGCAAACTGAAACGATAAACTTAAACTCTCATGTTTTGGGCACCAAATAATGCTAGTTTCCTGTGGCTAAGACCTTACCAAAAAAGGGACATTTGTGAAAAGATGTATACATAATTTTAATGCCATTTAAAAAAATTTTTAATTTTTTTTTTTTTTGAGACGGGGTTTCACACTTATCCCCCAGGCTATAGTGCAATGGCACAATCTCAGCTTACTGCAACCATGCCCAGCTAATTTTTGTATTTTTAGTAGAGACAGGGTTTCACCATGTTGGCCAAGCTGGTCTCGAACTCCTGACCTCAGGTGATCTACCTGTCTCAGCCTCCCAAAATGCTGGGATTACAGGTGTGAACCACCACACCCAGCCTAAAAGCCATTTGTAATGGCCAGAAGTAATATTTAAGACTTTTTTCAAGAACTGGGGGGAATGTCTTGCATACTCACAAAGGTTCTTTGCCAGAATTACACACACGCCCCTCCAGTAGAAGGGCTTTGCTGGGAGTGCTGATTCTGCTCATTCTAGAGCTTTTATTTCCTCAATTCTAGAACTAGAAAAACTAAGGTCTTATTATAACAGGTATAAACCACAACATTTAACTAAGATACCAAAGTGCTACTGCCTTCTTAGAAATTCAGTTATAGTTATTATATTAATAAATCTATTTATAGGGAGAGATGGGGTTTGGTATGTTCATCCTCAATCCTGTTCTTTCCTGACTTCTTTCCTGTCAGTTCATTCACTACTCACTCATCAGCATTTATTGTACAGCTACTACAGGACAAGCCCTGTGCTAGGTAGTCAAAGAGAAATGATTGAAGTAGGTCCTGGCGCTGAAGCAGTGTAGTCACATTCTACAGGGTACAGTTGGATTAATGCTATTTACTTACTCAGACTTCACAAAAGGAAACATCAGAGAAATAGTTTTTCCCCCCGTGATTGTAAATATTCCCTATCTGGTGGACCTGCTGTTCTTTCTTCTATATTCAAAAACAACCAATGCCTCTTTTACTTTTAACTTTATTTGGCAAAGCAGCACTGCATAAACTGTTCAAGAACTGGGACACAGCTTACACAGCATGTTAAGTTCATATACATTATCAGCAGCAAATTAGAACAGAGAAAACAACACTAAACTCCAAGTCTCCTATAATTTTGAGAGAAAGAAGGGAAGAACTAAGTCATTATGTCCAATCTGAACAGCTGAGTGTTTACAGGACATCACCTGCCATCTTAAGGTTTAGTATTTACAAATGCCTAGTTTTAAGGTAACAAAGCGGCTGATTGTATCTACAACATGCTATTCTATGACACCACATCAAAAGCTTTAAAAAGAAAGCTCATCTCTATTTTCTTAGTAGCATCTAACAGACATCCAAATACCAAGAATCTTAACTTGTGAATGGTGGTGTTATCCAATGCACAAAAGCAATCTGATAAATTAATATCAGAACAGAATTAAGTGTCCAAGAAAAGAAAAACCACTCCTCAAAATCAATTCACAAAATAGGTTTTCCATTCTGCAGAACCCTTTCTTTTAATACTTCCAAGTAAAATATGGGCATGTTAAAGTAATAATACACACATTTGTACTGTGTATCCTTCCTCTACCAACATGGCTCTGTGCCTCTTTGAAAAATCAGAAACCCTAAAAAAACACACATTTTCATGCTGAAAAGAACAGTGTAACAAAGTCCAAAACAAGCTGTGATGGTGTTGGTTTTCAAAAAGCTTTGAGGACTGAGATGAGCAATCCACTGTAATTTTATAGACTGGTCAAGCTGATGTTGCCTTTACAATTCATCCCTGTGAGGAAAAAAGAGAAGTATGTAAGTAGGAGTTATTTATTGCATAGTTCAACTTTATAATAGTTTAGACACAACTATTAAGTCAGCAAAAATGCACTGATCGCCAAGCAATATATTTTTTAAATAAAAAAGCAAACAATTCAAATGAAAGTAACAGAGGGTCAGCCATTCCAAACATTGTCCATGCTACGCCAGCATGAAGTATGCAACCTAAAAGTTGTGAGTTCTTTATTTTTTTAAATTCTAAAAATAGATTTCTTCCTTCAACATCAAAATTCAGAAAAATTATATCTTTTAGATCTATGGTCATTTTTACATTATAGTAAAATGACAAGTTGAGTGTTTCAGAGTTCAAATTAGTTAATAGTTAACATTCATAAAATTGGACAAAAATGTGGTCTTTTGCTTTAGAATGTTCATTAGCAACTGTGGAGTGGGTCAATCTCAACCCAAGCTCTCTGAGAGAAAAGGCATCGTCTGTAGGTCAGCTGATTTCATAAGGCAGCTTTATCAGCTCCAAAAGAAACCATTCGTACCAGCAACTGCCAGCGAGAGGAAGGAAGGAATAAAAACACAGTCTAAAATAAACTGTATGGTATCTAAATTATACCTCAGTAAAGCTGTTAAAAGTGGAAAAATCAATAAAACTACAAGCCTCATAGCTGAAGGTAATCTGAGTGACAAAAACAAGTACTCTAAGGGTAAAGAAGCAAGATATTTGCAATCAAGTCTCAAGTGGTTTAAGAAAAAGGAAAAAATATTACATACATGTATATATAGAAAAAGAGGAGAGAGATGTAGAAAAATGATAGTAACTGATGACCCCGGATGAAGAGCTTTAGGAGTTATTTATACTATCCTAGCAACTTGTCGGCAATAAAAAATGAAGTTCAAAGTTTGGAAAAAGCTGTTAAATTTGAAGGGAAGAAATTAAGAGCTCGTATTTCACAGGTAAGTGAGGGATTACTGGACAATTTTTTTTTAACTCAATTTTGTAAACTGTGCAAGAAAATAATCTAAAAGTTATTTCTCCAATAAGCTACTTTGTCTACAGTATTAAATTATCTATTAAATGACAAATTATCAGTCTGCTTCCTCTTAGTATATTCTTCTAAATAACAATATTATAATTCTCATAGAACAGCTTTTACTTAAATTCATGCAAGCATTCATTAAAATATTTGGTCTACAAAGATTTACTTGCAAAGTAAAATTCACTTGTGCTTTTTAGAATATGAATTGAAGATACTGGTTTTTTGTTTTGCCTTTTTTTTTTTTTTTTTTTTTGAGGTGGAGTTTTGCTTTGTCGTCCAGGCTGAATGCAGTGGTGTGATGTCGGCTCACTGCAACCTCCACCTCTCAGGTTTCAGCAATTCTCCTGCCTCAACCTCATGAGTAGCTGGGATTACAGGCAGGCACCACCATGCCCATCTCATTTTTTTGTTGTATTATTAGTAGAGATGGGGTTTCACCATGTTGGCCAGACTAGTCTCAAACTCCTGACCTCAAGTGATCCACCTGCCTCGGCCTCCCAAAGTACTGGGATTACAGGCATAAAATGCCTGGCCCAAAATGTTTTTTTTTCAGTGGCTGTGCTCCAGGCTATAATTCACAGAAAATAGCTATTGGTGAAGAGTAAAAACAAAATTGAGAGATTAAACCTTATTACCACCACTTTTACTTCTTAAGAAAATAATTATTTTATAATAAGAATCCGTATGTCAAATAAAAATAGATTCTAAGACAAGGAAACGGTAAAGCCTTTCTTATTTTGGCATTTAATTTCAAGTAATTTGAGCTAATAGCACTGTTATGTACTGATGTCACTCTCCCTCATGGAAGGGAGTGGGAAGGGGAGGAAAAGAGAATAGAAAAAATCTTGGCTTCAAACAAAATATTCTTATTATGCTGAGACATAAAACAAAAGTGGACATTCTTTATAGGAAGCCATGCTGGGCTGAAAGTTGCTGCATGCTGCTGACCCTTTGGGTGGGTTTGTGAGACCTGGGCACTCATTGGTTAGCTTGTAGAATCCCTGCCCCTCTTTAAGAATTTAGCCAGAATAGCTTAAACAGTGGTTGGCCTATTCTATGGAATGGGGAAAAGTGTATTCCTTATGGTGACTCTGAAACAAGGTTGAATGAAAAACAGGTATGGGCTGTCAGGTATCTATGATTTGGTTGAAACAGAGAAATCGAACTGAGAGGTAAAATGTCCTCTCTGGGATTCTGACATTTTAGAAAACTGAGACAACTGTTATTTTTTCCCTTCTTTCTTTCTCCTTGGTGGTACAACAGAGAGTGAGCAGTGCAGGAAATAATGGCCCCTTCTTTTTTTTTTTGAGACAGAGCTTTGCTCTGTCTCCTAGGCTGGAGTGCTTTGGCAAAATCTCGGCTCATTGAAACCTCCGCCTCCTGAGTTCAAGCAATTCTCCTGACTCAGCCTCCCAAGTAGCTGGGAGTATAGGTGTACACCACCACACCTGGCTAATTTTGTATTTTTAGCAGAGATGGGGTTTCACCATGTTGGCGAGGCTGGTCTTGAATTCCTGACCTCAAATGATCTGCCTGCCTTGGCCACCCAAAGTGCTGCGATTACAAGTGTGAGCCACTGTACCTGGCCTCTTTTACAGACCAAACTCTTTATTTCCATGACCATCCAGTGCTATAAAAATGATTTTAAAATATAAAAACAGTGGCTGATAATGATTAAAAAATCCTTAGAAAGTACTGAATTGCAGCTGAAAATCTCAAAAAAAAAAGCTTTTGTGCCAACCAAGTCTCACCCTCCCTTTCCCAAAGATGTATATGTTAAACCAAAATAAGGGCAGACCATGCAACATTTTTCACAGTTTTAATGTAATGAGTTTGTGATGTTATAATGGAGTAGCATCAAGGCGACAACCAAAAACAGCTCTTGTAGTCTAATGTCTTAAAATCCACACCCTTTCACCTTGCATGTGTGGAAGAAGAAAGAGCAGAAGATAAAATCACTTCCACCTGGACCACTGCTTTTCTTTATCTGTTAAAGGCACGTATATCACCCCCATCAGAGGCTTCATTTTGACGCTGCCATCTTGTAGCTTGTCATACTGCTCCAACATTTGGTTTCCACCTGCAGGACCAACTGGCAATATCAATCTTCCACCAGGCTTTAACTGGTCTATTAGCTAAAAGAAAAGAAGAGGAAAGCACATACACACCAAGTTACAGATTTTATTTATTTATTTTTTGAGACAGGGTCTCAGTCTGTTGCCCAGGCTGCAGTTCAGTGAGGCAATCTTGGCTCACTGCAACCTCCCCCTCCTGGGTTCAAGCAATTCTCCTGATTCAGTCTCCCAAGTAGCTGGCACTACCGGAACCTGCCACCGTGCCCAGCTAACTTTTTTATTTTTAATAGAGATGGGGTTTTACCATGTTGGCCAGGCTGGTCTTGAAATCCTGACCTCAAATAATCTACCCACCTTGGCCTCCCAAAGTGCTGATATTACAGGCGTGAGCTACCGTCAGCCCAGATTTTATATTAACAGTCATTTGACATCATTGTAAACAACTTTTAGTGTCCATGGGCAGAAATCAGAAATGTACTTTATTCCGTATACACAGGTTGAGGTCAGGCATGGTGTCTCATGCCTGTTATCCCAGCATTTTGGGAGGCCGAGGTGGGCAGATCACGTGAGGTCAGGAGTTTGAGACCAGCCTGGCCAACACAGTGAAACCCCGACTCTACTAAAAAAAAAAATAATACAAAAATTAGCTAGGTGTGGTTCAGATGCCTGCAGTCCTATCTACTCAGGAGCCTGAAGCAGAATTGCTTGAACCCAGAGACAGAGGCTGCAGTAGCTGAGATCACGCCACTGCACTCCAGCCTGGGTGACAGAGCAAGACTCCATCTTAAAAATAAATAAATAAATAGTATATACAGATTGAGCATCAAGATAATCTGAAAACCCAAAACCAGAAATGCTCTCAAATCCAAACTCTGAACATCAACATGACACCACGAGTAGATAATTTCACACCTGATCTCATGTGGCAAGTCACAGTCAAAACCCTGCACAAAATTATTTGAAATATTATATAAAATTACCTTCAGGCTACGTTGTATAAAACATATACAAAACATAAATGAGTTTTATGTTTAGATTTGGTCCCATCCCCAAGATATCTCATTATGCATATGCAAATATTCCAAAATGTGAAAAAATCTGAAAACATCCAAAATCCACCCTTCTGGTTCCAAGCATTTTGGATAAGGGATACTCACCCTGTACATACTTTGACTGTTATACTATTACTCAACTATTGGCGTCCTCTACTAAACTACAAACTCTTGAGGATGGGACCGTGTCTTATTCGTCTTTGTGCCTCTAGCATCCAACACAGTACCTGGTACAACTGTATGGTTCAAAATGTTTGAACTGAACCACCTAATATATAACTATCCTCTTGGGGAGGCCAAAGGCAGAGCATAAAATTCTAATGCCTGTGTGCCTGTTTTGAATCTTTGTGAGTTCAAAGAAAGAAGAAGGGGAGGAGAAAGTGTAGAAAATCAGCAAGGAATCCCTATCCTATTATTGTAGAATCTAGGGCATCACCGAAGGGATAAGGGAACCCTAGTTATGCGATTAAACTCAGGTTTACTGATACCATGAGGAGGGAAGGCAGGGCTGGAGTCCCTGCAGTGTTAGAATAGGGACACTCCTGTCAATGAAGAACCAAGAGTACTCAATGAAAGCTCTTACAGTCAGAAAAGTTTTAAATCATGTTACCATTTTCATATATCTTTATAGATCACTATTAACAAAAAAACATCAAAGAAGAACCCTTACTTTGGTTGTCTGTTTTTTGAGACTGAGTCTCACTCTATCGCCCAGGCTGGAGTGCAGTGGTGCAATCTCAGCTCACTGCAACCTCTGCTTCCCAGGTTTTCAAGCAATTCTTGTGGCTCAGCTTCCCAAGTAGCTGGGATTACAGGTGCCCACCACCAAGCTCAGCTAAATTTTTTTTGTATTTTTAGTAGAGACAGGGTTTCACCATGTTGGCAAGGTTGGTCTTGAACTCCAGACCTCAAGTGATTCACCTGCTTTGGCCTCCCAAAGTGCTGGGATTATAGGCGTGAGCCACCATGCCTGGCCAGAAGGGAAGGATGGCCTCAATCAAAATTTTTGTTGTCTGCAAGTCTATCTTCTTGATTTTCTCAATGTCAAGGCTTATAATGAAACATGGCAGACTTACTCTCCCTACCCCAACCTTGCTCTCTAAATCCAGTCATTTCAATCCTTTTAGCTACTCTGTCTTCTAGAATTTACCTTTATATTTCAAAACATACGCTAGATAAGGATCGAACTCTCAATCTACACTCTGCTTCCTTTCCCCAATCCAACCAATCGTTTTTTATTAAAATCATTATAGTTATGACAGTAACTATGATTTGCTACTGAGTCAAGAGACATCCAATGATTGTTTCCTTTCTTATGTAATAGTTTGTTTCCTCTTCAGCTAAACTTGAATGCTTTTCTTTTTTCATTCACTTAATTTTCTTTGTAACCATCTTTAAATCCTTCTACCCTCCAATAGCTTCTAAATAAACATTTCACATAGTCAAGTCGATCTAACTAATGCTTTTTTTTTCCTTCACTTTAGACTCCCTTCTAGTGGCTTCCTCCTCTAGCTCCAAATCTGAACTGGTTATACTCTAGGCCTGCTGCACAGCTTCCATCCAAGCCCTTCCCTTTGTAATAATCCTGCAAACTTTCATGCCTCTCTCTGATAAAGATGCCCTATGTGGTTTCCTCTTTTGTTTTTTCCCACTGTCTCTTCCCTCATTCCATTTTTGGGTGACAAAAATGACATTTTAAGATGTTAAATTTTGAGACATTTTAAGACATCTTAATTCAAGACAATTCCTTCAGAAGAATTTGGTGAAATAGTACATAGTACATATTAAAAGAAAGAGAGGGAGATTTGCAAACCTAAAACTATATTTGATGATGTGTGTGCATATAGAATTCAAGGTTGGAAATAATTTTCAGCTCAGAATTTGATGATTTGGTACTCTGACTTATGAATTCTAATGCTGTTTGCAGTCTGGTGCCTTTCTGATTACCAGTCCCTTAACAGGAGATCAGTTTTATTTTTCTAGAAGCTTTTATTTTATTTTTTTAGAGACAGGGTCTTGCTCTATCACCCAGGCTGGAATACAGTGGTGCAATCATGGTTCACTGAAATCTCAATTTCCTGGGCTCAAGCAATCCTCCCACCTTAGCCTCTCATGTAGATGAGACTACAGGGACAGGCTGACACATCTGGCTAATTTTTTTTTTTTGAGATGGGAGTCTCACTCTTTCACCCAAGCTGGAGTGCAGTGGCACAATCCTGGCTCACTGCAACCTTCACCTCCTGGGTTCAAGCAATTCTTCTGCCTCAGCCTCCTGAGTAGCTGGGACTACAGGCACGTGCCAGCACTCCCGGCTAATTTTTACATTTTTAGTAGAGACAGGGTTTCGTCATATTGGCCAGGCTGGTCTCAAACTCCTGACCTGACTTCGTGATTCGCCTGCCTTGGCCTCCCAAAGTGCTGTAATTACAGAAATGAGACACCGCACCCAGGATATGTGGCTAATTTTTAAATTGTTTTGTACAAATGGGGTCTTGCTATGTTGCCCAGGCTGGTCTCAAACTCAGGTCCTCAAGCGATCTTCCTTCCTTGGCCTCCCAAACTGCTGAGATTACAAGTGTGAGCCACTGCATCTGGCTTCTAGAGGCTTTCAGAATCTTCTCTCTATCCCCTAATGTTCTGAATATACATGATATGGTCATTTATTTTTTCTTATTTTAAAAATTCTTTGTGTTGGGCATTCAGTTTCAAACTATAGAACTATGTCCATCTGTTTTTAGAACAGTTCTTACTTAGGGGATTAGTGCTGTTTATTCCTCATGCAGAGTTTCAACAGCACTCCCTCTTTTCAGGCCCCTGGTTTACCTATGATTTTCAAGGTCATGATGCCACCAATTCCTAAGCCTTTTCAGCATTTTGCAGAGCAAACTGCTTATGCATAATATTTCACTCTGCGGTCTCTTTAATTTCCACTTCCTCCACCCTCCTGGGTCAGCTATTATTCCATCTGCTTTCCATCCTCACACACTGCGAATTCAGGATTGCAGGTATAGTCTCCTAGTTAATTGAGTATGGAGTTTATGCTTCTGTTTTTCTAGTTATCCTGGGGTGATATCCAAGAGAAGGCATAAACATCTTCAGTCTGCTATCTTGAACCGGAAAGCCCCTTCAGTACATCTATCTTTGAATTTAATCAGATATATACACACTCCTATAATACTTGCAAGTGTTACTACAATATTTAAATTCAATTCAATTAAATCTAGAAATGTCTTTCAAGATCATCTCAGGGTCTCAATAGGGAGAAATAGGCCCTGCACCCGCCCCCCTCATTTAAGCACAATTCTATTTCAGATTTTAACTGTTTACTCTAAGTTGACAATACTATTTTTTAAGTTAAAAACCCATTGGTCATGGTTCAAATTCATTGAGCCTTTCATTTATGACTTACAAAATTTTCTACATTATGTTAATACTTCAGTTAAAATGTGTTGAAACCACTGGTTCAATGTACCTGGAATGTAGCAGTGCAAGCATGGCTCACTGCAGCCACAGCCTCTCAGGCTCACACAATCCAAGCTATCCTCCCACCCCAGCTTCTTGAGTAGCTGGGACTATAAGTACCTACCACTACACCTAATTTTTCTATTTTTTTGTAGACATGGGGTTTTATCACATTGCACGGGCTGGTCTCGAACTTCTGAGTGCAATTGATTCATCTGCCTTCACCTCCCAAAGTGCTGGGTACAGGCATAAGCTACTTTAAAAAACAACACCACCACCAACAACAAAAACAGAAATCAACAGGGCCAAAGCAATTAAGTAATTATCCCAGTCACTCAGCCAATAAGCAGCAAGTCAATGACCGGAACAAATTATCCAACTTTCAGCTTCTCATAACTGATCTAAGCCTACAAAAAAGAACCCTTTCCAGGTTGGGGAACGGAACCCAGAAGAAACAGTGGCACTTTCGTCCCCTGATCATCTAGTCAAGAACTAAAAAGTCATATGTAACAGAAATCTAGGACCACAGACTAGAGTGCCACAACACAAATATGGCTCAGTGCAGCCTCAACTTCTTGGGCTCATGCGATTCTCCCACCTAAGCCTCCAGAGTAGCTGGGTCTACGGTCATGTGAGCTACCATGCCTGGCTAATTTTTTTTTTTTTAACAGGGTCTTGCCACATTATTCAGACTGGTCTCAAACTCCTAGGCTCAAGCAATCCTCCCACCCTGGACTTACAAGGTGCTAGGATTACAGGCATGAGCCACCAAGCCCAGCCATATATCCTACTATTCTTTAAGATTCAGTTCAAATTCCATCTTTGTGTGATGTCTCCTTGACCACTCACTGCACAATTCTCTCCCTCATATGCATATTTTATTTTCCTTCCATGTGTTAATTATTTGCTATCATATCACTAATTTCCCAGTTACATATATGACATATCTCTTCTGGAATACAAGCTTTGTGAGAATACAATGTATGGCAAATACTTTCTCATATCTCCTATATACCAAATACAGCCTTACACATTCTGGTATTTAATAAAACATCAAACTGCCCAGGGGCAGTGGCTCACGCCTGTAATCCCAACATTGTGGGAGGCCGAGGCGGGTGGATGACCTGAGGTCAGGAGTTTGAGACCAGCCTGACCAATATGGTGAAACCCCGTCTCTACTAAAAATACAAAAATTAATTGGGCATGGTGGAATCCCAGCTACTTGAGCGGCTAAGGCAGGAGAATCGCTTCAACCTGGGAGGCAGAAGTTGCAGTGAGCTGAGATCGCAACACTGCACTCCAGCCTGGGCAACAAAAGCAAAACTCTGCCTCAAAAAAAAAAAAAAAAAAAAAAATCAAATTGATTGTCAGGTCATAAACTCCAGGGGGATTTTCCCAATTCTCCTGTTGTCCTAGTTCTTACCTGGATTAAACACTGCTTCAAATACGAGTTCCACAAACTGGGGCTTAGTAATTTTCCCATCATTTATACAATTGTGTGCATATGAAAAAAGAAAAGAGTAACAGCTAACTGTAACCAAAATGTGTGATATAAAAATCTAAATTATATTTTGAACATCATCTAGAAGTCTTTTCTATTTAAGTCTTGTAGAGTTTTAGTTGAAGAAAATACACAAACAGAAAATATCCCAACTCACCGCCTGGGGTACAACAGGGGCTGCAGCTCCTACGTGAATGGCATCGTAAGGGGCTTCTTCAGCATACCCCATTCTTCCATCTCCCACTGAAAAGAAAACAGCTATGCTTTAAAAACCTGTGCAGATCAAACTTAAGATGAAGAATTCTAGTACAGGAGGTTTATAATGGAGAAAGTATAGATTTTTCAATAAGTGATCCTGGGACAATTCACTTTTTTGCCGTTGTTTTTCATTCTTTTCATTTTTTGTTGGTCAAAAACATTAAAACAATGGAATTTTATTCTGATGAAAAAATGGGGTTTACAATCATTTAGTAAATGAAAAGCACTTCATTTTCCTATTTCACAACTTTTTTTTTTTGAGACAGAGTTTCACTCTTGTTGCTCAAGCTGGAGTGCAATGGCACAATCTCAGCTCATTGCAACTTCCGCTTCCTGGATTCAAGCAATTCTCCTGCTTCAGCCTCCCAAGTAGCTGGGATTACAGTTGCCTGCCACCACACCTGGCTAATTTTTTGTATTTTCAGCAGAAACAGGGTTTCACCATGTTGACCGGGCTGGTCTCAAACTCCTGACCTCAGGTGACCCACCCACCTCTGCTTCCCACAGTGCTGGAATTACAATTAAACTTGACTGACTACTGTTTCGGCTTGTAATGAGCCACTGTGCTGATCCCACAACTCTTAAGAACAAAAGTATTAGTAAATAAATGTCTGTGAACAGATTAAGGATAAGGCAGACTGGATAATAAACCACCTCTGAAGTTCACACTCCCTGCATGTGACTTACTCTAAAGGGTGACACAGCAACTGATATATGCCATTTTAAATCTCATTGTAATCATTCAAATAAGCCCAAGATAAATACTTTTTGCTTATCATGGGCAGCAAACTACATGAATTTTACTAGAGGAATACTTTGACAGAAGCACCTATTTAAGTTACCTCAATATATAGTACCTTAATAGTACTATATTCAAAAGAAATACACGGACAGTCCCATGCTTCTCTCAATTCAGGAATAGTTATGCCATCAGGACAACAGATTATTCCTATTTTATAGTAATCCACAATAGCTTGAAACACCGTGGAACCAATTACCTCTGCTACTTCATACTCTCCTTTCTCATTGGGCCACGTAAAGTTATGTTCTTGGCCAGATCCAAACAAACATCCTGACCAACGTTCTATTTGACTGTGCAGTAAAAGTGGATGGGTCTACAACAAATCCAGTGTTAGCCACTATTGGTGATACTCGTTCAGATGTTCTTATATTCCAAGCTCCTTCTTTTGCACTTTCAAATACAAACAACATCTCCCCAAATGTCTTAACTGCTATTATCTAAACTTGACTGACTACTGTTTCTGCTGCTGTTCCCAGCACTGCTAATGGAGCTATTTGGGGAGGCTTCTTGAGGACAAGGACTGCTTGGGCGGGAGGAACTATGATCTTTTTCTCATGCAACATGCTGCTGTCATGTTGGAGAAGTAACATTTCTAATACAAGAAGTGAGTTGAGATTCTGTTCTTTCATAAGATGAATCTTGGGATCTGTCACTTAACCTTCACCTATCTTATCATCTCTCATGTCCCCCACTGGCAACATGAGACTCATTTTGGTGTGGATGACTTCTCCTGTATTCCCCCTTCAGTGTCCACAGAGGATCAGGGCAAAGCCCAAGGCCAGCAACACCTCCACTCCCTCCTCAGCCAGATCCCGTGAGAGGTGGCTGTGGAGGTGGCCACTCAGGCAGCTGTGGCTATTGTAGCCACTTAGGTCTTTATTTTATTTTTTAAACAGAACTGAGTGTGTCTGTGGAAGACAACTAGATAGTCACATACAAAAACATACAACTGCACCTTTACCTCATACATACACAAAAATCAATGTCAGCAAGATCAAAGACCTAAACATGAAAAGCTAAAAATGATAAAGCTTCTAAGAAATAATAAGAGGAGGCTGAGGCAGGAGAATTGCCTGAACCCAGGAGGCAGAGGTTGCGGTGAGCCGAGATCGCGCCATTACACTCCAGCCTGGGTAACAAGAGCAAAACTCCGTCTCAAAAAAAAAAAAGAAATAATAAGAGACATATTCATGACCTCAGAGTATCAGAGTATCCTCAAATAGGACACAAAAAGCACTGAAAAGAATTGCTAAGTCTGACTACATTAAAATTAAGAATTTCTGTTTATCAAAAGGGTACTAATAAGATGAAATGGCATACCCCAGATGGGAAAAGAAATGTCTAATATGTACATAGAGACAAAGGGCTAGAAGCCCTATAAGTCAAAAATAACAGTGCTTGCTTTGGCAGCACATATACTGAAATTGGATCAAAAATCAAGCAATCCAATATCCGAACAGGCACCTCACAAAAGACAAAATTCAAATGGCCAAACACATTTAAAATATTCAATCTCAGTAGTTAATAGGAAAAGACAAAATTAAAACCACAAAGCAATGACAGGGAAAATACTCACTGGGTGAGCCAAAAGAAGAATCGTTTTTTAGTACTTAAAAGTGATTGTAAAAAAAAAAAAAAATGCAATAATTACCTCTGAGTATTATTGAGCTTGCATTGGATCTTCTGAAAAATAAAAATCTTCTGAAGAATTTTTTTCTTTTGTTTTGAGATGAATTCTCACTTTGTCACCCAAGCTGGAGGGCGGTGGCGCAATCTCAGCTCACTGCAACCTCCACCTCCCGAGTTCAAGTGATTCTCCTGCCTCAGCCTCCCGTGTAGCTGGGACTACAGGTGCAAGCCACCATGCCTGGCTCATTTTTATATTTTTAGTAGAGACGGGTTTCACATGTTGGCCAGGCTGGTTTTGAACTCCTGAACTCATGATGTGCCCACCTCAGTTTCCTGGGATTACAGGCATGAGCCACTGCACCTGGCCTCTGAAGAAGTTTTTAAAGATTTCTGATACTCACCAACAAGTTGTACTCTCCCTGAAGACAGAAGTGTTGGATCATCCTTCCTGACATTATTTATTGAGTCATCTACTAGCTCTTTAATGTGATCAATTCCTATGACTTTTCCACTACATCCAACCTGGAAAAGAGAAAACATTTCAGTAGCTCATTGGTCTACATTTGTTTTTCTAAAGTATTATGGAAGTTTTTCCTTATTTAAAGTCATATTCTGCAAAGAGAAAACAAAAATAGCTTAAGCCTCCAATTAGATTGCTACTCAGTTTATCAGAAATTATTTACCATATATACAACGTTCTCAACAATCCCTCTCATTGAATAAAACTTTTAATACTAAGAAAAATTATTTCTTAGATTAAATCTAGAACTTTGAAGAAAATTACCAATATTTAATAGCAGTGCAATAATTTTTTATTTAAATTCCAACTAAAGTATAGCTTTAAATATTAAGATGTTACATAAAGAATTTGACAGGAAGGAATTTCTACACTTGATTCCACTGCTGTTAGTAAAAAACATGAAAATATATACAGTGGCTCATAACTACAGTCACAGCACTTTGGGAAGCAGAGGCAGGCAGATTGCTTGAGCCCAGGAGTCTGAGACCAGCCTGGGCAACATGGTGAAACTCCGTCTCTACAAAAAAATTTAAAAACTAGCCAGGTGTGGTGGCCTGCGCCTGTGATTCCAGCTGCTCAGGAGGCCGATGTGGGAGGATCACTTGAGCCTGGGAGACAGAGGCTGAGGTCATGTCACTGCACTTCAGCCTGGATGACACAGTGAGACCCTGTCTCAGAATATGAAAAACAAAAAGCAACAACAAAAATCCCTTCCTTGCATATTTATTTTTTATTTGAAAATTAAAATATTAAGTATAAGCAAGGCACAGCAGCTCACTCCTACAATCCCAGCACTTAGGGAGGTCGAGGCAGATGGACCACAAGGTCAGGAGTTCAAGACTAGCCTGGCCAACATGGTGAAACCATGTCTCTACCAAAAATACAAAAATTAGCCGAGTGTGGTAGCACACACCTGTAATCCCAACTTCTCAGGAGGCTGAGGCAGGAGAATCGCTTGAACCCGGGAGGCAGAGGTTGCAGTGAGCCAAGATTGCACCATTGCACTCCAACCTGGGCAACAAGAGTGAAACTTGGTCTCAAAAAAAAAAAAAAAAATTTATATATATATATATATATATATATAAATTTTTTAAGAAAAAGTATTATAAAAATTTTAAAAATTAACACTTATAAATGCTTTGAAGTCAGACTATCTGGGTTCTTATCTAAGTGTCATCACTTACATACAGCTGTGTAACCCTGGCAAGTTAACTATTCCGTTTTTTTTTTAGACAGAGTCTTGATGTGTTGGCCAGGCTAGAGTGCAATGATGCAATCTCGGCTCACTGCCACCTCTGTCTCCCAGGCTCAAGCAATTTTCCTGCCTCAGTCTCCCAAGTAGCTGGGGTTACAGGGGTGTGCCACCACGCCTAGCTAATTTTTGTATTTTTACAGAGACAGGGTTTCACCATGTTGGCCAGGCTGGTCTTGAACTCCTGACCTTAGGTAATCTATCCACCAAAGTGCTGGGATTACAGGAGTGAGCCACCTCGCCCAGCCAACCATTCCTTCTGTGAATCAGGTTCCTCAGTACAAAACAGGGAAGAAAAAGGCATATATCCCATCATAAAAATATGGTAGCACTTAGAACACAGGCACTAGTCCTTAAAACACAAAGCGCTTTCACATGTGATAAATGTGTGAAAAACATTAATGCCATTTTATAAAAAATGATAACTCAGAAACCGAATGATTTTTTAAAATGAACACATCCTCTAAAATCATAAACATGTCAAGTATAGAAAATGAGTCATTTGTTAAATGCTATTTCTAACCTTAAAAAAAAAAATCACTGATATCCATTAATGAGACCTAACCTCTACAAAATAAGCCAAACTTCTGAAAAAATACGTAAGTCCTTATTATGTGCCAGGCATTTTTCTAAATGTTTAGGATACCATCAATAAATAAAAGAGAGCAAACAAAATTCCCAACTCCCTGGAGCTTACATTCTGGTGGGTCTGCTGATTATACATTTATAGCAAGTTACATGGGTGGATCCACAACTCCCAATTTAACTAGATCAGAATCTTCCAATCTGGCCTCCAGGCACGATATTTCTCAAATTGAACCGATTTGATTATCTGAGCAATGATTATCCCACCTTTACTCCAACACACGTTATCCAACTGGATAGCCATTTACCAGATAAGGCTCTGATGATAAAAAGTAGAAGTATAACAACAAGGCATTTTTCTAAGAGCACTTTTTTTCTTTTCTTTTTGAGAAGGATTCTCGTTCTGTCACTAGGCTGGAGTGCAGTGGTGTCATCTCAGCTCACTGCAACCTCCGCCTCCTGGGTTCAAGTGATTCTCCTGCCTCAACCTCCCCAGTAGCCAGGACTACAGGCTCTTGCCACCATGCCCAGCTAATTTTTGTATTTTTAGTAGAGACAGGTTTTCACCATGTTGGTCAGGATGGTATCGATCTCTTGACCTCGTGATCCACCCGCCTCAGCCTCCCAAAGTGCTGGGATAACAGGCATGAGCCACCTCGCCTGGTGAAGAGCACTTTTTCTAATGCAGAAGTTCTACCTTCATTCCTGGTAAACCTGTAGGAATGTTTAGAAAACAGGCTCATTCAAGATCGTGCCACTGCACTCCAGCCTGGCAAAAGAGTGAGACACTGTCTTTAAAAAAAAAAGAAATAAAGAAACCAGGCTCATTCTGGGTGGAGACAGTGGAGAAGGTACTGGGAAATGACTCCTCTGGGAGACGGGGCCTGGCTACTATTCTAAATATCTCAGGCTTCAGAGTAGCTAGATTTCCCTGGGACCCTCAGACCTGTCCCAGGGCCCAGTGGGGAAACTGAGGCCCATAAAAGGAAGTAGAATTCTGAGTTGTTAGGGCTAAGCCTGACTCCCCTCTCCATGCTAACCTCCCTCGCCCCCGCCACCCACTCTGTTGCCTCAGTAGGTTTTTGTTGATGCTACCCAGGCTGGAGAGTAGGCTCACTGCACCTCCACCTCCCCTGCTCAAGGGATTCTCCTGCCTCAGCCTCCTGAGTAGTTGGGACTGCAGGTGCTCCACCACACCTGGCTAATTTCTGTATTTGCAGTAGAGATGGGATTTCACGATGTTGGCCAGGCTGGTCTCAAACTCCTGGCCTCACATGATCTGCCCACCTAGGCCTCTCAAAGTGCTGGGATTATAGGCGTGAGCCACAGCACCCAATCCTTCCATAGGTTTTTAGGAGCCCCCAGACCTCCTTCTCCCTTTCTCAGCCTGACAAGCTATACTGCTCAATCTCCCCCACCACATGCCCTATCAAGTACTGCAGAGAGACCCCTACCCAGGGGCCCTGCACGATGAGATAATGTGAAATACCAACTGTGGACCAAAAACAGTAAAACCTCTAATTTTAAGAAGAAAAAAAAAAAAAACAGGCTAATTCTAGTCTTTTCTGCCAAATGAGAACTTGGAAGAAAGTAGTTTGGGAGCTACTGGTCACCAACCTGTGATTACAAGGGTAGAGCTTACCAGATAATGACACTAACATGTGGAGGAAAGTAAAGCCAAACCAAGAAACAGAGAGAAACCTATTGTCAATAACAACATCTGGTCTTCTAAATCCAGCCACACAACAGACCGTATATACCCCTAGACTCTTCTGTTATATAAACTAAATAAACTCCCTTTAGCTCCGCTGGTTTGGGTTGAATGTTCTGTCACTTCCAACGACAAAATCCTAAGTGATGCTCATTCCAACTGCTATCCTAATAAACAAACAAACATGAAAACCACTAGTGAAAAAAAACAAACAGCCAAATCATATAATATTCTTCTGTTGGGCCCAGAATGAGAAATAAAGCTCTTACCATACGTGCAAAACATGCAGTAAGGATTCCACTTCCAGATCCTACATCAAGAGCTTTAGCTCCTTCATGCAATTGATCAAACAGAAGTTCTAGTGCGTATGCATGCTGCCAAAAGAAAACAGAAGAAACATTAAGACTACAGTACACATATCGTGGCATATAAATAAAGTTGCCAACTTTCTACCAATTTTTCTACTATTGTCATCTACCAAGACAACCAAAACATATATCCTTATCTTTCTGCACAGTAAATACATAAGAAAATTGAGTAAAATTCTTACGTTTAGATCAAGTATTTCACTAATTTTAGACCTCCAATGTATGAATTTTTAACTTTTAATTAATTCAGTAAAAAGAGTAAAAGATTTATAAGTGAAAAGTCTCTACCTTATTCCCATTCCCAACCATCCAGGTTTTTCACTCTGTAAAGGTAACCAATATTACTAGTTTCTTGTAATTCCTTCCAAAAAGGAAGGAATTCATTCTTTGCATATACAAGCAAATACATTTGCTTTTTTGGGGGGCGGGGGGTTGAAGTAGAGTTTTACTCTGTTGCCCAAGCTGGAGTTCAATGGGTGATCTCGGTTCACTGTGATCTCCGCCTCTCGCTCCTGGGTTCAAGCAATTTTCCTGCGTCAGCCTTCCCAGTAGCTGGAATTACAGGTGCCCACCACTATGCCCGGCTAATTTTTGTATTTTTAGTAGAAATGGGATTTTGCCATGTTGGCCAGGCTGGTCTCAAACTCCTGACCTCAGGTGATTCACCCACCTTGGCCTCCCAAAGTGCTGGGATTACACGCATGAGCCAGTGCACCCAGCCACATACGCCATTTTTTTATTTAGTATATTTTTAAAGACCTTTTATATCAAAAACAGCTTGTTCATTCTTTTTTGTGATTAAGGAGTATATTCTTGTATGGATATATTACAATAACAAATATCAATAATGGGAGATAGCTCCAACCTTCTACTAATAAAAAAAAGAAGATGAAATAAACATAAGATATGTCTATAGGATAATAATAATCTATATAAAATCTTTTTTTTTTCTTTGAGATGGAGTTTCGCTCTTGTTACCTAGGCTGGAGTGCAATGGCGCGATCTCGGCTCACCGCAACCTCCACCTCCTGGGTTCAGGCAATTCTCCTGCCTCAGCCTCCCGAGGAGCTGGGAGTACAGGTACGCGCCACCATGCCCAGCTAATTTTTTGTATTTTTAGCAGAGACGGGGTTTCACCATGTTGACCAGGATGGTCTCGATCTCTCGACCTCGTGATCCACCCGTCTCGGCCTCCCAAAGTGCTGGGATTACAGGCTTGAGCCACCGCACCCAGCCTAAAATTTTCTTTTATAAGAAGCCAAAGGATATAAATTTGGCCAGGTGCAGTGGCTTACACCTGTAATCCCAGCACTTTTGGAGGCCAAGGGGGACAGATCAGTTGAGATCAGGACTTCAAGACCAGCCTAGCCAACATGGTGAAACCCATCTCTGCTAAAAATACAAAAATTAGGCCAGGTGCGGTGGCTTATGCCTGTAATCACAGCACTTTGGGAGGCTGAGGCAGGTGGATCACCTGTGGTCAGGAGTTCAAGACCAGCCTGGCCAACATGGTGACATCCTGTCTCTATTAAAAATACAAGAATTAGCCAGGTGTGGTGGCAGGCACCTGTAATCCCAGCTACTTGGGAGGCTGAGGCAGAGAACTGCTTGAACCCAGGAGGCAGAGGTTGCAGTGAACTGAGATCACGTGAACTGAGATCACGCCACTGCACTCCAGCCTGGGTGACAGAACAAAACTCAGTCTCAAAAAAAAAAAATCAGATCCAATAGCAGTAAACACATTTACTACCAGATCTTGTTTGATAAAAATATGTATCGATTAACCCACAGTGATAAATTAATACATCATTTTATATATACACACACAAATGAAAAATAGGGGAAACTGTTCCCAACAAATAAATACATATATAATAAATACATGTAGAAAAAAATGATAAAAAGCATCATTTGGGCAGCCATCTTAACAATAACTGATTCAGGTAAAAATCTTAAATGGAAGCTAAAACTAGTGGACTAACATTTGAAAAATAAACAGGAAGCTGGGCACGGTGGCTCACGCCTGTAATCCCAGCACTTTGGGAGGCCGAGGCAGGTGGATCACGAGGTCAAGAGATCGAGACCATCCTGGTCAACATGGTGAAACCCCGTCTCTACTCAAAATACAAAAAATTAGCTGGGCATGGTGGTGTGTGCCTGTAATCCCAGCTACTCAGGAGGCTGAGGCAGGAGAACTGCTTGAACCCAGGAGGCGGAGGTTGCGGTGAGCCGAGATCGTGCCATTGCATTCCAGCCTGGGTAACAAGATTGAAACTCCGTCTCAAAAAAAAAAGAAAGAAAAATAAACAGGATATTTACATATTCTCAAACGGTTTGCCCCAGATACTTATTAATCACAAAAGGAAAAACAGTAATTTTATAATGGAGTTCAGAAAAAGTTTTCTAGTGGAAAAACTTGGTCAACACTACCTTAATTAGATGATCAAAGTCAACATCACAATTATGGGACACACTGACATCAAATGCCTCTGCTAAGATACTTCATTTCTGGGATATGCCAGGCAAAAATGCAAAACCCATACTGAACTATGAGGAAACATCAAACAAACTCAAATTGAGGGGCATTATATAAAATAAGTGGCCCATATTCAAAAAAATTTTCAGGATTTTCGAGGCCATAAAAGAATAAGGAACCATTCCACAGTCATTCTTTAAAGGAAACTATAAAGACTTGACAACTGAAAAAAACTCATAAATTGCCTTTTTTTTTTGCTATAAGGAAAAAAAAAACATTATCAGAACAAATGATGAAATCTGAATAAAGTCTGTAAATTGGCTAATAGTGTTATATCAATGCTAATTTCAAAAATCATACTGTGGTTACATAAGAGGATGTCCTTATTTTTAAAGGTAAAAAGCATCATGCCTGCAATTTACTCTCAAAGAGCTCGGGAAAAAGGAAATATAATACACACACACACACACACACACATACACACACACACACACACACACACACACACAAGGGAGGGGATAAAGAAGGGGGAGAGAATAATTGATAAAGCAAATGGTGAGATTTGCTTTACCAACGGTAAGACCCTATGTGGATAAAGGTATACAGGAACTATACTATTTGTACAACATTTCTGTAAGTCAGAAATTATGTCAAAAATTTAAAAACATTTTATCAACGTAAATAGCCAATGCCAAAGAGAAGGGTAGATGAAAATGTCCTATTCCACAAAACGAATCTAGGTGATAAAAACCAGAATACTGGTTACCCTGGGGCTGGGGGATAATTAAGAAAGGGCACAAGAGAACCTTCTAACTAGCAGTTATACATACCTACATGTATTGAAATTCATCAGACTGTACACTTAAGATGTGTGAACTATACTGTGTGTGTAAAAATTTAAAAAAAATTGACAACTACTTATTCCAATCACTAAAAATGAATGACCAGATGTTATGGACCTCCTGACGTGATGCAATAGGAAGGACCATTAGGAAGTGTTCCTGAAAAAAAAAAAACTTTTTAAGAATAAGTCAACCACCACCAGGAAATAATTAATCAAATTCAGAATATGGAAAATTTCATGTAACAAATGAACTAGTTTTTTCTATAAACAAATGGCATTTTAAAAAAAGAAAAGGATCTTTCTTTGAAAATTAAGAGACTTTAAAAACTGAAACAAGACCAAAAAGATACAATGTATAGACTCTGTGTAGATACTGATTTAAGCAAATTAACTATTAAAAAATGTTTAAGTATCTGGCAAAGTTTGAAGATGGACTAAACATAAGATCTTAAAGCACACTGTTAGGTATAGTAACATTGTAGTTTATTTTTAAAGTCATTGAGATTTATACTAAAGTATCCAGGGATGAAATAATATTATGTATGTTTGGAATTCACTTTAAAATACTTCAGCAAAAGTTAGGCCAGGAGCAGTGGTTCACATCTGTAATCCCAGACCTCTGGGAGGCCGAGGCGGGTGGATCACTTGAGTTCAGGAGTTCGAGACAAGCCTGGGCAAGAGAGAAACCCTGTCTCTACAAAAATGAGGTGGGTGTGATGGTGCACACCTGTAGTCTCAGCTACTCAAGAGGCCAAGGTGGGAAGATGGCTTGAGACCAGGAGGTGAAGGGCACAGTGAGCTGAGATTGTGCCACTGTACTCCATCCAGCCTGAGCCACAGAGCATGACTCTGTCTCAAAAAAAAAAAAGAGAGAGTGAGAGAGAGTTAGATAAAACAAGATTAGTTCATTGTTGGTCATTATTAAAGCTGGGAGATTTATTCATTCATTATATTATTTTATTTGTATATATGGTACTAGAACTCTTCCATAATTTTCCATAATAAAAAGTTGTGCTTTTATTTAAAGCTAAGGTTTCTAAGCACTTGGGAGCTTAAAAAAAGAATTTTTTAAAAGTTAAAGCAACCTTCCCCCCCAGCTAAGACTCTTCAAACTTTCAAACCAGAAAGTTCCTAATGTTCCACAGAACCCTTTTAGGGTTAACACATGGATATGTGTTAAATGGCTTTTTTTCCCCCCAACATAGTCAAGGTTCATGCATTACATTTACCAATCTAGAATGTTTCCCAGTTATCTTCCTCTACCTACCACTTTGCTCTGTTCTTCAGGACAGTGACTCATTTCAGGAGTCCTGGCCAGGCATGGTGACTTATACCTATAATTCCAGTGCTTTGAAGGGCCAAAGTAGAAGGATCACTTGAGATCAGGAGTTTGAAATCAGCCTGGACAACATAGTGAGACCCTATCTCTATAAAAAAATTGAAAATTATCTCAGTGTGGGTCACGGCACAAGCCTGTAGTCCCAGCTGCTTGGGAGGCTGAGGCGGGAAGATCACTGTAGTTGAGGAGTTTGAGGTTACAGTGAGCTATGATCTTTGCACTCCAGCCTGGGCAACAGAGCAAAACCCTGTCTGTGTCAGGGAAAAAAAAAAAAGAGTCCCATCCAATGCCATTTGTCCCCACACATGATGCACCACATTCTAGATGTGTCTACTTTCTCATGGTTAGATTCAGAACAAAGACTTCTAGCAAGAACACACATAGGTCTTGCTATGCAATTCCCCCAGAGCATCACCTAAGGAATTACATAACATTGGGCCATCTCACTACTGGACATGCCAACCTCAACGACTTAGTAAATGCAGTCACCAATAGATCATTCTAATTTCAAGGCTTATTTATCTCTTTATAATTAATAATATGTGGGCCAGGTGCGGTGGCTTACACCTGTAATCCCTGCACTTTGGGAGGCTGATGTGGGCGGACCACAAGGTCAGGAGTTCGAGACCAGACTGGCTAACATAGTGAAACCCCATCTCTACTAAAAATATAAAAATTAGACGGGTATAGTGGCATACACCTAATATCCCAGCTACTTGGGAGGCTGAGGCAGAATTGCTTGAACCTGGGAGGTGGAGGTTGTAGTGAGCCGAGATCACACCACTGCACTCCAGCCTTGGGCGACAGAGCAAGACTCTCTCTCAAAAAAAAAAACAACAGTAATAATAATATGTGGAATAATAATTTGAGACTACATGAATATTTTTGTTCTCCAACAGTCTTCCTCCTTATGGTTTTAGATTCATTAATATTTGCCTAATTCATCACATTGATGATTACAAAACAGTAATCTTTATTTTTATTTTTTGTAGAGTCAGAATCTTGCTTTGTTGCCCAGGCTGGTCTTGAACTCCTGGGTTCAAGGGATCACCTGCTCGGCCTCCTGAAGTGCTGAGATTACAGGCACAAGAGACTGCACCCAGTCAAAATACTGATTTTTTAAATTTCATTATTCCTTCTACATTCATTAACATTCTTCTGGGTTGGTTGGTTTGTTTTGGAAAAAAAAAAAAATCATTGCAAAAGCGGTTTCAGTAAAAATGCAAAAAAAAAAAAAGAAAAGAAAAAAATCACTTTCATTTTTTTCCGTCTCGCTTTTTTTTTTAATTCTCCATACTCTTAAAAAAAATTTCTTTTTTCAATTCACTGTGCTATATAATCTGTTACTATCATTATTCTTGTTGAATCTCAAATTCTCTCAAATTTGACCTTTGGGAGCCCCTTCAAATCTGCTGCTATGTCCTTCTGACATTACCTCCTCTGCCTTTGAGTACTTCCTCACTTTACAGGTATCAATCACTACTCCAAGGAGTGCTGGTCTCTTTTAGTAAGCAATGGTATTTAGGATCCCAAACCTGGATGACAGGTGTGCTCTTTGCTACCAGGATACCATTTTAACAGGTTGCTTTTAATCTCTTCACCACTGCACACGTCACTTTTTTCTTTACAGGCTTGGAAAATATTCCGGGATTACAGTTACTTCCAAGCTTGTGATTTTAAGGTTCATTAATGTAGATGTCATTTCTCTTTGCATCCTCACTTTCTGCTTCTCTTTTAATGTGGCTAAGATTTATGCAATAAATGATTCAAGATCACAACTGCTTGTTCATATAATACAATCAAAAATATTTTACCCTACTCACATACCTGCACTGTATGCTTACTGCATATAAACATTCATATAGATGTTCCATGTGACTATATACATACATAGATACACAAGTATCTTTCCTTATTAAGGCTCATAGATTACTCAGAAAATAAAAGTAATTAAAAATGTATTCGTGGCCAGGTGCAGCGGCTCAGGCCTGTAATCCCAGCACTTTGGGAGGCCGAGGTGGGTGGATCACTTGAGGCCAGGAGTTCAAGACCAGCCTGGCCATGATGGTGAAACCCTGTCTCTACTAACGGTGGCTTGGCGGGCCACGCGTGTAATCCCAGCTACTCGAGGGGCTGAGGTTGGAGAATCGCCTGGACCTGAGAGGTGGAGGTTGCAGCGAGCCAAGATTGTACCACTGCACTCCAGCTTGGGCAACAGAGCCAGACACTGTCTCAGAAAAAAAAAAAAAAAAAGATCAATGTAAAAGGTCTCATAAAAGAATTTAAAAATTTAGAAAAAAAATGCATTCATTTTGGAAAAAAATTCTGACATAAGCTATGAATATGCTAAGTGAAGTAGGCCAGTCACAAAAAGACAAACACTTTATGATTCCACTTATATGAGGTACCTAGAGTAGCCAAATTCATAGAAACAGAAAATAGAATGGTAGTTACCAGGGGCTGAGATAAAGAAAGAATGGGAAAACTGGGAAACTGTTACTGAGAAATTGTTATTGAATGAGTATATTGTTATTGAATGAGTTTTCGTTGTGCAAGATGAAAAGTGTTCTGAAGATGACTGCGTAAGTGTGAATGTACTTAACACTACTAAATGGTACACTTAAAATGGTTAAGAAGGCAAATTTTATGTTATGTGTATTTTAACACAATTAAAATATTTAATATATTTATATAAAATGCAGTTTTAACAATAAAAAGAGAAATAATCCAATTAAGAAATAGGGAAGAGGCCAGGTGTGGTGGCTTACACTTGTAATCCCAACACTTTGGGGACAAAAGCGGGAGGACTGCTTGAGCTCAGGAGTTTGAGACTAGCCTGGGCAACAGAGCAAGATACTGTCTTTAAAAAAATTTTTTAAATTATATATATGAAAAAGGAAATGAGTAAGAGACTGAATGTTTCTCCAAAGATACAGAAATGGCCAAGACGCACCTGAAAAGATGCTCAACATCATTAATCATTAGGGAAATGCAAATCAAAACCACAATGAGATACCACTTCATAGCCACTAGGATGGATAAAAATTTTTTTTTAAAAAGAAAATAACAAATGTTAACAAGGAAGCAGGGAAACAGGAACTCTCATACATTGCTAGTAGTACTGTAAAATAATGCAGCTACTTTCAAAAATGGTTTGACCCTTCCTCAAAATATTAAACACAGAGTTTTCATATATGACCTAGTAATTCCACTCCTTTGTAAATACTAGAGAGAAATGAAAACACACAAAAATTTCTACACAAATGTTCACAGCAGCATTATTTAGAATAGCCAAACACTGGAAACAATCCAAATGTCCATCAACAGTTAATAAATGTTGTATGTCCACACAATGGGATGTTATGAGTCATAAAAAAGAGTGAAGTACTGATTCACACTACAACAGGAATAAATCTTGAAAACATTATTCTAAATTTAAAAAGTCAGTCACAAAAGGCAACATAGTATGACATTCTATTTACATGAAATGTACAGAATAGGCAAATCTATGGAAACAAAAAACAGATTAGTAGTTGCCAGGACCTGAGCAGAGCAGGGGTTGGAATCTGACTGCTAATGGGTGTAAGGAAGGTTTCCTTCTGCAGTGATGAAAACGTTCTCATAGTAGACAGTGGTGATGTTTGTACAATTCTGAATAAACTAAAAATCACAGAATTCTACACTTTAAAGGGATGAATTCCGTAGTATAAGAATTATATCGTTTTTAATTTTTTCTGAGACAGGGTCTTGATCTGTCACCCAGGCAGGAGTACAGTGGTGTGATCAAGACTCACTGTAGCCTCCATCTCCCAGGCTCAAGCAATCCTTCCACCTTAGTCTCCAGGGTAGCTGGGACAACAGTCAGGCACTAACACATTCAGCTAAATGGTTTTTTTTATTTTTGTAGAGATGGAATCTCACCATACTGCCCAGGCTGGTCTCAAACTCCTGGGCTCAAGTGATCCTCTTGCCTTGGCCTTCCAAAGTGCTGAGGATTACAGGCTCAAGGCACTATGCCTAACCAAGAATTATATCTTTTTTTTTTTTAATCACTGCAACCTCCGCCTCCCAGGTTCACGCGATTCTCCTGCCTCAGCCTCCTAAGTAGCTAAGATTATAGGCACATGCCACCATGCCCAACTAATTTTTGTATTTTTAGTATGGACAGGGTTTCACTGTGTTGGTCAGGCTGGCCTTGAACTCCTGACCCTGTGATTCACCCACCTCAGCCTCCCAAAGTGTTGGGATTACAGGCGTGAGCCACCGCGCCTGGCAAGAATTATATCTTAATAAAGCTTTTTTATGGTGGTATTCTAAAGCAAATCCTTTGCCACAGAGTAATTGCTATGCTTTGTTTGGCAATGAACTGCACACCCAGATCAAACTTCAGAGGAAAGAAAAAAAATCACAAAGCATTTCCCTTAATACATGAAAGCATACTACTCCAGTCGATTTCCCAACCATGCTAGATACTGGCTCTCTAAAATAACTTTAAGCATTCATGCATTTTTTTTTTTATGGAGTTTTGCTCTTTTGCCCAGGCTGGAGTGAAGTGATACAATCTTGGCTTACTGCAACCTGTGCCCTGGTTCAAGTGATTCTCCTGCCTCAGCCTCCTGAATAGCTGGGATTATAGGTACCCGTCACCACACCGGGCTAATTTTTGTGTCTTCAGTAGAGATGGGATGTCGCCATGCTGGCCAGGCTGGTCTCAAACTCCTGATCTCAGCTGATCCACCTGCCTCGGCCTCCCAAAGTGCTAGAATTACAGGTGTGACCCACTGTACACAGCTGCATCCATGCTTCTACATAAGTCTTTCATTTAAGTAGCAGTTCAAACTGTTTGCAGATACCTTAAAACTATAACTTTTCTTTTTAATCACTAATTTATTTGAATAGGGTAATGCACAAAAAAGCCATTCCTAATCTATGGTTTAAAGAAAAAAGAGGCCGGGCGCAGTGGCTCACGCCTGTAATCCCAGCATTTTGGGAGGCCAAGGCAGGCAAATCACAAGGTCAGGAGTTCAAGACCATCCTGGCCAACATAGCAAAACCCATCTCTAAAAATACAAAAAAATTAGCCAGACGTGGTAGCGGGTGCCTGTAACCCCAGCAGCTTGGGAGGCTTAGGCAGAGAGAATCACTTGAACCTGGGAGGCAGAGGTTGCAGTAAGACGAGACCACGCCAATGTACCCCATCCCAGGCAACAGTGCAAGACTCCATCTTTAAAAAAAAAAAAAAAGGCCTGACCCAGTGGCTCATGCCTATAATCCTAACACTTTGGGAGGCTGAGGTAGGAGGATCACCTGACCTCAAGAGCTCAGAACTAGCCTGGGCAACATAGTGAGACCTCATCTCTATAAGAAATGTTTTAAAAATACTAGGGGTGGCCAGGTGCAGTGGCTCATACCTGTAATCCCAGCACTTTGGGAGGCTGAGGCAGGCATATCACAAGGTCAGGAGTTTCAGACCAGTCTGGCCAACACAGTGAAAGCCTGTCTCTACTAAAAATAGAAAAAATTAGCTGGGCAGGTGGCATGCGCCTGTAATCCCAGCTACTCAGGAGGCTGAGGCAAGAGAATTGCTTGAACCCACGAGGCACGGGTTGCAGAGAGCTGAGATCACACCACACTGCACTGCAGCCTGGACAACAGTGCAAGACTTCTAAAAAAAAAAAAAAAAAATTAGGGGTGGTGGGGCCAGGCACAGTAGCTCACACCTATTATCCCAGTTTGGGAGGCTGAGGTGAGCAGATCACAAGGTCAGGAAATCCAGATCATTCTGGCCAACATGGTGAAACCCTGTCTCTACTAAAAATACAAAAAAAATTAACCGGGTATTATGGCACATGCCCGTAATCCCAGCTACTCAGGAGGCTGAAGTAGGAGAATTGCTTGGACATGAGAGACGGAGGTTTCAGTGAGCCAAGGGCATGCCACTTCACTCCAGCCTGGCAACAGAGTGAGACACCGTACCAAAAAAAAAAAAAAAAATTAGGGGTAGTGGTACGAGCCTATAATCCTAGCTACTCAGGAGGCTAAGGTGGGAGGATTTTTTTTTTTTTTTTTTTGAGATGGAGTTTCGCTGTTGTTACCCAGACTGGAGTACAATGGCGCGATCTCGGCTCACCGCAACCTCCACATCCTGGGTTCAGGCAATTCTCCTACCTCAGCCTCCCAAGTAGCTGGGACTACAGGCACATGCCCAGCTAATTTTTTTATATTTTTAGTAGAGATGGGGTTTCACCTTGTTGACCAGGATGGTCTCGATCTCTTGACCTCATGATCCACCCGCCTCGGCCTCCCAAAGTGCTGGGATTACAGGTGTGAGCCATCGCGCCTGGCCAGGAGGATCTTTTAAGCCCAGCAGGTCTAGGCTGCAGTAAGCCATTATCATGACTCTGTACTTCAACCTGAGCAACAGAGCAAGACCCTGTCTCAAAAAAACAAAAACTAAAAAATTAAGGGCTAGGCACAGTGGCTCAGGCCTGTAATCCCACCACTTTGGGAAGCCAAAGATGGTGGACCACTTGAGGTCAGGAGTTCAAGACCAGCCCGGGGTGAAACCCCATCTCTACTAATAACACAAAAATTAGCCAGGCATGGTGGCGGGCGCCTGTGAATCCAGCTACTCAGGAGGCTGAGGCAGGCAAATCACTTGAACCTGGGAGGCAAAGGCTTCACTGAGCTGAGATTGTGCCACTACATTCCAGCAGCTGAGACTGTGTCACTACACTCCAGCCTGGACAACAGAGGAAGACTCCATCTCACAAATAATAATAAATTAATTAAAATGTTAAAAAAAATAAGGAAAAGGAATAAAAAAATTGATAACCGGTCAGGCACAATGGCTCAAGCCTGTAATCCCAGCACTTTGGGAGGCCGAGGCAGATGGATCATCTGAGGTAAGGAGTTCGAAACCAGCCCACCCAACATGGTGAAACTCTGTCTCTACTAAAAAATATAAAAATTAGCTGGGCATGGTGGCAGGTGCCTGTAATCCCAGCTACTAGGGAGGCTGAGTGAGGCAGGAGAATTGCTTGAACCCAGGGGGCAGAGGTTGCAGTGAGCCAAGATCATGCCACTGCACTCCAGCCTGGGCCACAGAGCAAGACTTCATCTCGAAAAAAAAAATTTCTTTTAAATAAGTGAAGATGACATCTTTTCATTTCTTTAAATGCCAATGCCATTTGTATTTCGGTTCAATGAACTATCAATCCTGTCCTTTATGCATTTTGGTGGGGGGGGTGCTTAATGGTCTTTAACTTACTAATTTATGGGATACAAACACAGACAAATATATGCATACATACGTATATATTGAAATTTTCTCATGCTGTCATATGTATTACAATATTTCCCTCTATTGTTCATCATCATTATTATTATTATTGAGATGGGGTCTCTCTCTGTCACCACGCTGGAGTGCAGTAGCACAATCATGGGCTTACTGCAGCCTCAAATTCCTGGACTCAGACAGTCCTCCTGTCTTGGCCTTCCTTGTAGCTTGGACTATAGGAACATGGCACCACACCCAGCTAAGTTTTAAAATTTTTTGTAGAGACAGAGTCTTGCTTTGTTGTCCAGGCTGGTCTCAAACTTCGGGCTTCAAGCAATATTCCTGCCTTGGCCTCCCAAAGTGCTGAAATTACAGGTGTGAGCCACCACACCCAGCCAATTTTTCCTCTTTAACTTTTGCTTGTAACATTTTTTCTTTGCAAAAATCCTAGATATTAGGGTTTTTTTTACGGCTTCTGTGTTTTCTATCATGTTTCAAAAAGTCATTACTATTCAATTTTTATAAATGTCTGTTTTCTTCTAGCATAATTATCAGTTTCACTATAAATGCGTATAGAATTTATTTTATTAAGTTTAAATAAGAGCTTCTTCAACTCCAAATACTCGCAGAAAATCAGAAAAGTTATTGTTGTGGCCATGCACAGTGGCTCCCACTTATAATCCCAGCACTTTGGGAGGCCGAGGCAGGAACCCAGGAGACAGAGGCTGTAGTGGGCAGAGATTGTACCACTGCACTCCAGCCTGGGCAATAGGAACGAAATTTAGTCTTATAGAAAAAAAACGCCAGGCATGGTGGCTCACTCCTGTAATCCCACCACTTTGGGAGGCCAAGGCAGGCAGATCATGAGGTCAGGAGTTCAAGACCAGCCTGGCCAACACAGTCTTTACTAAAAATACAAAAATTAGCCAGGTGTGGTGGCAGGCACCTGTAATCCTAGCTACTGTAGCTACTCAGGAGGCTGAGGCAGGAGAATCACCTGAACCCAGGAGGCAGAAGTTGCAGCGAGCCAAAATCACACCACTGCATACCAGCAGCCTGGGCAACAGTGCAAGACTCCATCAAAAAAAAAAAAAAAAAAAAGAAAGGAAAGAAAAGCTATGGTTCTTTCCTATAAAACAAAATAATAGTATTCACATTTAAACCCTAAGAAAAAGTTGACCACAGTGGCTCATGCTATAATCCTAGCACTTTAGTAGGCTGAGGTAGGAGGACTGCATGAGCCCAGGAGTCAAGGCTGCAGTGAGCTGTGATGATCATACCACTGCATTTCAGCCTGGGTGACAAAGTAAGACCTTGTCTCAAAAATAAAATAAAATAAAACAAACCCAAGAAAATTTCTAACAGATGAAAATTACTAGATCATTCAAAGTAAGTCCTTCTCAAGGACCTATGCAGCTCAATGGCTGCTATACTTAACTATTCCCTAATAAATTTTCCACATAAAATGTGAAATAATATTCAACTTAAGATTTCTATAAAATGTCCACTATACTATTTAATATTATCTCTTTTAAATAACTCTCTACTAAATAAGCTTTTATGTTCAATTTTTACATGTCACAGATACTGACAACCACCAAAAACCCAAAAACTTTAATATGCCAGTTTCTACCTAAAAAGTCTCCTTCAGCAGACCCTGTATTAAGAATAAGATGTTCAAAAAAGAAAATGATGTTCATTACTAATTTCCATAACTCATAGATGATAAACTGAAATATTTAAAAATTTCAAACTTTCTTTAAACCTTTTTTACCAAAGAAAATGACTATTTAGAGAAAAATGTGATCCATTTGTAACCAAATAAACAAACTTAACTTACCATGTGTGGAGCACTGATTGTTGCTTGGAAACCTGCAAAACAAGAAGAGAACTACTGATACAGTCAGCTGCAAAAATAGACTATTTTACATAATTTCTTTTCTAACATCCATATGTTATTTTTCCACAATAATTTTGTTTTAGTTTTTATGATCTCAAGAAAATAAAACTTATGTCTGTTAGAGTATTGCCACCCAGCAGTTAAAATTGGAAAATATAATTATGCCAAAGGGCAATGTGCTCATCTAGTAAAATGGTCCCTCTAAAGTATGGCAGCTAAAAATTTCTTCTTCTGTAGAGTCAGCTAAGAAAGAAAGAATTTCAGTAAGTTGAGAGTTGATATATTTTTGGCTTGTTTTTCCTTCAGACTGTTTTTTTAAAAATAAGCTTTCATATATAATAGGTATACTAAATCTGTGCAAAATTAAATTGCTTCATATTTCCGTCAACTTAAAAAAAACTAGAATAACTGAAAAATAGCTTAAAAGACCAATAAACTACTTCATTTTATTCTCTATCTTTTCATCTAATGTTAATTCACACAATCCCTTCTTGGTTCTTAACTTTTAGTTTCTTTTCTTCTGGTGTTCTTTCTCAAAACTTATTTACCTGCTTCTTTCTGCCTCTGAAGCAATTTTCACTGAGCGGTGGTAGCAGGTGCCTTCGGGGTTCAGAAGCTCCCCAGGATCTTCTCTGCTGACTGTTACAGTGCTTCAAAAGAAGATAGCATGGCAGCTGGCTGACAGAATCCTGAGGCACTTCTAAGCCTCAAAGGCGCCCACTGCCAAGGCTCAGCAGTTCAGCAAAACCTGCTTCAGGAGAAGGAGTTAAATATAGGACTTTCTAAAAAACAAACATAAGCCAAAAAATCAGGGCAAGTGAAGCAGAGAAGTCAGTAATAACTTAAGCACACTTACTGATCTAAATATTGATTTAAAAAATTAATACTAACCTGAAAACTAATTTTCAACACTAAGGCCCCTAAAGAAAACTCAGCACTCAGCTAATACTCTAAGTTTTCATTAAAAATTTTTTTCACCAAAATATTTTATTTTAAAAAATGTCTTTAATTCTTTATACATATTATATATTGTTTGAGAAAATAGAAAAACATACATCATTTTATTAAAATAGATATGTTTGGGATTATGAAACATACTGAGTCATAAAATTCAAACTAAGAAGGTAATAATAGGCTGGATGTGGTGGCTCACTTCTGTAATCCCAGCACTTTAAGAGGCCCACATGGGTGAATCACCTGAGGTTAGGAGTTCAAGACCAGCCTGACCAATATGGTGAAACCCCATCTCTCTTAAAATTACAGAAATTAGCCAGGCATGGTGGTGTGCACCTCTAGTCCCAGCTACTTAGGAGATTGAGGCAGGAGACGCACTTGAATCTAGGAGGAGGAGGTTGCAGTGAGTCTCGTCACTGCATTCCAGCCTGGGCGACAGAGTAAGCCTCCATCTCAAAGAAAAAAAAAAAAGGTAATAATAAATATCTGTGTCCCAGGCTTTTTATAGTTTCAAAAATCATAAAGTAAATGATGAAAAGTGTGACATTTTCAGAAATCTACAGCTTACCTATTGATTGTGGAGAATCCATGTAAGGGTTACATTTTGCATAGTGGGAGCGGTCTGTAGCCAGCATCACTTCAAATACTTTATCTGTCTTGATGATTCCATTTTCTGAAACAAATGAGGTAAATATTTTCAGGAGAGAGACACGATCAGAGGTATTTTAGAATAATTACACCAGTTGTGCTGCACAGACTGAACTGGTAAAACCATGAGAAGCTGCTGCAATGGCCCAGGTAACGGCAACCTGGTCTTTAATAACAATAAGGACAAAGAAAAGTAGAAGGATAATGAGATGTCTGGTAGGTAATATATACCTGACTGACTGGATTTGAGGGTGGGAGTGGGGATAATTGTTGAGATGCTAATGCCATTTACCGATTTAAGAAATCCTGAAGAAAGATCAAAGTCAAGGGGGAAAATGGTAAGTTATCTATTCAGTTAGGGGCTTTGGCGCATACAACTGGAGCCATTCTGTAGTCAGCTGGACACATGAATCTGGAGCTCAGAAAAGAGATCTAGAATAGAGATATAGATTTCTATTTATTATGGATGGCAACTGAAGCAATCAAAGTGAATTCAAAGTGGCCAGAGAATAAATAGAGAAGAAAAAGTCAACATCTAAAAGACATGCAAAGAAAGCAGAGCCATCAAAGATAAGGAGCAGTCACAGAGGCAGGATGAAGACCAGGCCAATATACTGTTGTAGAGCCCAGGAGAAGCGAATTTCTCAAGAAGAAAACCAAGATCAATAATATATATTTGGCTTTCCTAACAATTAGTTATTTGAGATAAAGGCCAGGTACAGCAGCCCATGCCTATAATCTCAAAGCTTTGGGAGTCCAAGGGAGGATAGCTTGAGCCCAGGAGCTTGAGATCAGGCAAGGCAACATAGTAAAATTGCCTCTATAACAACAAAAAAAAATTAATTAGCTGGGCATCATGGCACAAGTGTGTAGTCCTAAACACTCAGGAGGCTGAGGTGGGAGAATTGCTTGAGCCCAGGAGTTTGAGGTTAAAATCAGCTATGATCATACCATTGTACTCCAGCCTGGGTGAAAAGGCATGACCCTGTCTCAAGGCTGGATGCATAGGAAAAAGAAAAAAAAAAAAAAATCAAACCAATGCCATTCAAAACTAATGTAAAAAGAAAACAAAATGCAAATCAAAACATTTCTGCTGATTAAACAAAACTAGTATTTAAAACTATATTCTAAAAAAATGTACCAGGAAGTAAACATATTACCGGGAAGATTTTAAAGGAAAGGAAAAGAATTCTCAGAACATCAAGGCAAAAATAATTAGCTGGGTTAGCATGGTGACTAACGTCTATAATCCTAACACTTTGAGAGGCTGAGGCAGGTGGATCATTTGCGGCCACGAGTTCAAGAGCAGCAGGGCCAATATGGCAAAACCCCATCTCTACTAAAAATACAGAAATTAGCCAGGTGTGATGGCACATGCCTGTAATCCCGGCTCCTTAGGAGGCTGAGGCACAAGAATTGCTTGAACCCAGGAGGCGGGGGCTGCAGTGAGCTGAGATCATGCCACTGCACTCAAGCCTGGGCAACAGAGTGAGGCTCTGTCTTCAAAAAAATTAAAAAAAAAAAAAAAAAAAACTAGCCAAGCATGGTTCTGCATGCCTGTGGTCTCAGCTACTTAGGAGGCTAAGGTGGATCAACTGAGCCTGGGAGGCAGAGGCTGCAGTGAGTCAAGATCACACCACTGCAATCCACTCCAGCCTAAGTGAGAGGATGAGACTCAATCTCAAAAAAAAATTAAGGCAAAAAGATCAAATTACCTATTATAATAAAAAATTTGAAAATCAACCAGGTGTGGTGTTGTGCGCCTGTGGTCCCAGCTACTTGGAGGCTGAGGTGGCAGGATCACTTGAGCTCAGTAAGTCAAGGCTACAGTGAGTCAGGATCATACCACTGTACTCCAGCCTGGGCAGTAGAGTAAGACCCTGTCTCAAAACACAAACAAATAGGTTGAGTATGTGGCTCATGCCTGTAATCCCAGCACTTTGGGAAGCCAAGGTGGGTGTATCATCTGAGGTCAGGAGTTCAAGACCAACCTGGCCAACATGGCAAAACACCATCTCTACTAAAAATACAAACATCAGCCAGGTATGGTGGCATGCACCTGTAATCCCAGCTACTCAGAAGGCTGAGGCAGAGAATCACCTGAACCCAGGAGGCAGAGGTTGCAGTGAGCCAAGATTATACCACTGCACTCCAGCCTGGGTGACAGAATGAGACTTTGTCTCAAAACAAACAAACCAACAAAAAACTAGGTCACCAAAGGTTTCTTAAGAGGAACAAACAAGCTGGATGCAGTGGCTCACATCTGTAATCCCACCAATTTAGAAGACAAAGGCAGGTGGATTACTTGAGTCCAGGAGTTTGAGACCACCCTTGGGCAACATGACTAGACCCATCTCTACAAAAAATTTAAAAAATTAGCCTGGCATAGTGATGCATACCTGTAGTCCCAGCTACTCAGGGGACTGAGGTGGAAGGATCACTTGTGCCTGGAAAATCAAGGCTGCAGTATGCCCTGATCATGCCACTGCACTCCAACCTGGGCAACAGAGTGAGACCCTGTCTCAATAAATAAAAATAAAAATTAAGAGCAAGATTCAAAGCAAAGTAAGAATAAAGCAGCATTTCAAGAAATTCAAGGAAAGAAAATGCAAATCAACAATAAAAAGGAATGAACGGCCAGGTGCAGTGACTCACATCTATAATCCCAGAACTTTGGGAGGACTTTGGGAGGCTGAGATAGGAGGATCATTTGAGCCCAAGAGTTCAAGACCAGCCTGAGCAACATAGTGGCAACCTGTCTGTACCAAGAAAGAAAAAAAATAGGAGCGAATTACTGATATACTCAACATGAATGAATCTCAAAAGCACTAATCTAAGTGAAAGAAGCCAGACAAGCAGACTACATATGATTCCATTTTTAACACATTCTAGAAAAGCCAAAACCATAGTGGTAAAAGGCCTATCTGTAGTTGCTAAGGGATAGAAGGGAGGAGATTAATTGCAAAGAGACAAAAAAACGTTTTCAGTGAAAGAAGCGTTCTGTAGCAGAGATCAGCAAACAACTGTAAAGGTCTAAATAGTAAACATTTTAGAATGTACAAGCCATATACTCTCTGTTGCAACTACTAAACACTGCCACTGTGGTGCAAAAACAGCCAGAAACACTACATAAATGAAAGTGTGGCTGTGTTTCAATAAAAATTTATAAAACCAGGCAGGGGGCCAAATTTTGTCGGTGGCCTGTAGTTTGCTAACCCACGTTCTACATCATAACAAAATTGGTAGTTACACACTGTATCTGTGTGTCACATTTTTTTCAAATTGTATTCTTCAAACTGGTGAATTTAAGTGTAAGCCAAGGATTTTATACCCAGCCAAGCTGTCCTTCAAAATCAAGGCTATAGGGAGGGGAAAAAAAAACATTTTGAATATGTAAGAACTCAGAGAATGTTGTACACACAAGCCCTTTCTGAGGAATCTTCTAGAGGATGTGTTTTATCTAACCAAGAGATAACCAGGGATATGTTGGCAAAGGACACATACCCAATTGTATAGCCAAGACAAAAATAAGGATAGGAACATGGGTGAAATAATAGCACTTAAATGTTATATGTTCTGACAAAGTCTTGAAAGAATAAAAACAATTAGAGGAGGAAATAAAGGGAAAGTAGAATTAGATCACTGTTGTACAGGTAATAGAAGGAATCAAACGATACCATTTCACACAGATTGATCAAATAGCAAGTTTTGCCCTTGTTACCCAGGCTAGAGTGCAGTGGTGCGATCTTAGCTCACTATAACCACTGCCTCCTGGATTCAAGCAATTCTCCTACCTCAGCCTCCTGAATAACTGGATCACCGGCACCCATCACAATGCCCGACTAATATTGTATTTTTAGTAGAGATAGGATTTCACCATACTGGTCAGGCTGGTCTCAAACTTCTGACCTCAGGTGATTCACCTGCCTCACCTCCCAAAGTGCTGCTGGTATTACAGGCGTGAGCCAGCAAAAAAAAAAAAAAAAAAAAATTAAGGTCAATTAATAACACTATAAAAGGTATAAATACAAACTTTCCAAGTAACAATGAATATTTTTTTAATTACCAAAAAAGGCACATCAAACAGAGAAAACAATTTAAATAGTAATAGACTAGCAAAGACAAATGTAAATGGTATTTCCATTTTAAAATATAAATTTTGGATAAATTACCCAAATAGAAAATATTATTTCTACACAAAGAAGTGTAGGCAAGCTACTCAAAAAGGTCAGTAGAATAAAACACTGAAAAGTACTTTTTTATTTTTAAAGAGGCAGGGTCTGGCTCTGTTGCCCAGGCTGAAGTACAGCGGCACCATCAAAGCTTATTGTAACCTCTGACTCCTGAGTTCAAGTGCTCTTCCTGTCTTAGCCACCCCAACACTTAGGCTGACATGAGCATGCCCCGACACCTGGCTAATTAAAGTATTTTTGTAGAGAGTGGGTCTTGCTATGTTGCCCAGGCTAGTCTCAAATTCCTGGCCTCCAGTGATCCTCCCACCTCAGCTTCCCAATGTGCTGAGATTACAGGCGTGAGGCCCAGTCGCTAGCCTGAAAGCATTTTTTTTAAATTCCAAAAGCAGAGTAATAGTAGCAGTGATATTTGCTGAATGTTTACCATGCTAAAGATACAGTTCTAATAAACAGAATCAATCTTAAGTTGTCTCAAGCCTATAAAGTAGGCACTATTATTTATTTCATTTGACAGATCATAACATTGAGGTCAGAAAAACTAAGTAGTCCAGGATAACAGCAAATAAGGGGTATGGTTATTCAAATTAATATGTTAGATTTCTATTGATCACTATACTGCTACTAACATATTCAAATAACTTAGTGAGTTCTACTACTGTCCAAAATACTTCTTGAGTGGTTCATTTGCCCTGATATTAATTCAAATTCCAGAGGGTGATTCATAGACTCTCAAGACCACAAGAGGCTTTAGGAGCCATCAAGTCTAACTTCATAAATTGGTACCATATTCTCTACTAAAAGAGTTCCATTATTGTGATTCTTACTAGCTCATTCAGACCATTCTGATTATTTGATGAATTTCCCTTTTCGTAATTCACTCACATGAAACCCTTACTGTTATTCTCTGAAGTCACAAAGAATATATTGAATTTCTATCTCGTCAACCTTTTTTTACATATCTGAACATATATCATGACTACCTCAAGCCTTTTTTCAGGTTAGGCAGCTTCATGCAACATTGCCAATTATTCATCAGTTTTTGAAACCATCATCATAGTCACTGTATTCATCCTTCTCTAGATGGATACTTAAAGTGTGATATCTTAAAGATTTTACTTGAGGCACATTCTAAAAATCAAAGCAAGTTAAAGAAATCGACCGGGCACAGTGGTTCATGCCTGTAATCCCAGCACTTTGGGAGCAGAGGTGGACGAATCATGAGGTCAGGCATTCCAGACCAGCCTGGACAACATGGTGAAACACCAGCTCTACTAAAAATACAAAAAAAAAAAAAATAGCTGGGCATAGTGGTGCGTGCCTGGAATTCCAGCTACTCAGGAGGCTGAGGCAGGAGAATTGCTTGAACCCAGGAGGTGGAAGTTGCAGTGAGCTGAGATCGTGCCACTATACTCCAGTCTGGGTGACAGAGCAAGACTCTGTCTCAAAAAAAAAAAAAAAAAAAGAAAGAAAGAAAATCACTTCCTTCAAGCTTGATAATAAATATACTTCTATCAAATTTATGTGAGCTTCTTTGGCTCTATGGATATGGAGGCATATGGAATTCCTTCTAAATTGTTGTTAATAGCATGCCATCTGTCATTTATTAAAAAGCGGAACCCATCAAGATGCAGAATAAAACTTTTCTTAGGCATTGCTGGGTGGTTTCCAAAATTTTCACAAGTTTCTTACTATTTATTTTTGCCCCAGGATCCCATGTTTTAAAAAAATGCTTAAACTTGGGCATGTCCATAGGGTAAAAAATAGTAATAATAATTTTAAAAATACTTAAACCAAACTATTATATATTTACTAAGTTTTTAAATCATTTTCTATTTTTGGTAATCTGCGATATATAAAATATCATAGTGCCCTATGCCAGTGCCCTAAAATATTTCTAGCAAACAGCAAAGTAATTTGATGTTGTACTTTGCATGTAGAGACCAATTAGGGTTAAACGTGCAATTACCATTATGGTTTTCTGAAATAGATAACAGCTTGAGAACCACCCATACCCAATCTGCTTGCAGCCCTAGGGTCTAAAAACCCTAATTAAATGATTATAATAATGGCTAATGTTGGTCCAAATATGCAATTGATCCAAATGAGAACAGTATTCAAAAAGGAGAATGCAATAGAATCCAAGCTATCACCCAAATAATAAAAAGCTTGAAAAAATTAGGGTCATGGTAAGAAAAATATGTTTCTTTTCCTAACTTGAAGGGTGGATGAACATGGGCACAGAAGATAAATCCAATTCCAGGAAAAAAACACACTATACAAGAGCTATGATTTACATATGAAGAAAACTAAAATGTGGCAAGATTTCAAACAACTGATGTTTTTAAGAAAAGGAAAAATATTGGACAGTCTTCAATAGCAGAAAGGCTGTAATACAGGAAACAAACAGCAGGGTATAAACCCAATACACTACACAATTCAGCAAAGTATGGATATAGTCATAAACATTAATGATGGCTACTGATTGTCAACTTCTGAAATCAACAATAAGGTGCAGAAGATTTATTTACTGCTCAGAATGAAATGTAAATGTTACCAACTTTGACAATGTAAAAGAACTGTCAATCATTTAGGAAATAGACAGGTTAAGAGGTAGGTCAGTTTATAAATTGTGGAACAAGAAATAGAGGTTAAAGTATATTATTCAAAGTTACAAAGGTGGCTGGGCACGGTGCCTCTTGCCTGTAATCCTAGCACTTTGGGAGGCCAAGTCCAGGTGGATCACAAGGTCAGGAGATCAAGACCACTCTGGCTAACACAGCGAAATGCTGTTTCTACTAAAAATACAAAAAATTAGCCAGGCATGGTGGCAAATGCCTGTAGTACCAGCTACTCGGGAGGCTGAGGCAGGAGAATCGCCTGAACTCGGGTGGTGGAGGTTGCAGTGAGCTGAGACTGCGCCACTGCACTCCAGCCTGGGCAATAGGAATGAAACTAGGTCTCAAAAAAAAAAAAACAAAGTTACAAAGGTAACCACAAAAGAGGAACCAAAAACTATGATAATAACTATATGAAGGAAGGGGATAGGTTTGTATTGTGTAAATCCTCATCCATCTTGGCAGGAGGTCAACATAAGATGTCTAAAGTAGATAAAACATGAAACAGCAGTTTAAGCATATGATTTAGAGATATGAAGATAATCACAAGAACCGAAAAAACCAAAAACATAGCTAAAGTGGTTCACTCTAAGCAATGAGTCTGGTACTGTATCTTTTTCTTTTTGTTTTTTATTTTTAGATGGAGTCTCACTCCAGCCCAGGCTGGGGGTACAATGGCGAGCTCTCGGCTCACGGCAACCTCCGCCTCCTGGGTTCAAGCAATTCTCCTGTCTCCGCCCTCCCAACTAGCTGGGATTATAGGTGTGCACCACCACGCCCGGCTAATTTTTGTATTTTTGAGTGGAGACTGGGTTTCACCATGTTGGTAAGGCTGGTCTCAAATCCCTGACCTCGTGATCCACCCGCTTCAGCCTCCCAAAGTGCTGGGATTACAGGCATGAGCCACTGCACCCGGCTTATACTGTATATTTTAAATATGTACATATATTACTTGAATACACATATTACTTGATTAAAAATTAATCTCAATCCTCCTAGCCTATCATAGATAGTATGTATGTGTAAATATATATATTTATATATATATATATACACACACACACGCTCACGTGCACACACACACACACCACCCTTACAATTAGCAAGATACAGCAAGGACTCCTTTACTTTCATAGTGATCGAATTTTATTTTGTGTGTGTGTGTATATATACATATATATATATTTTTTTTCTTTTTACCTGCATCCTCTATAATCCAGTTTATAGTGATAGAATTTTATTTGGGTGCATTCCCAATTAGTCTCCCTGTGATTATGTGTAACCCTACAATTAAGTTCTTGTCAATGGAACATATGTAAAATTTACGTATACAACTTCCAGATCATGCTCTTAAAAGGCATGGGTGTTTTCCTTTTTCTCTTGCTTATCTCCCCATTGGCTGGAAGAGGGAAATGGTGAAGGTACACTATCTGTAACCTTGCAGATGAGGAAAAGAACAGAGCCACAAGAGAGGAGTCTTAGGTTTTCAGCACCATGGAACTACCATACTAGCCTTGAACTGTTTGGATTGCTATGAGAGACAGAAACTTTTATTTTGTTTAAGGTACTGTTTTGGTCTTCGTTATAGTAACTGAACAATGTACCTTCATGCACAAGGCATATGAAGAGGCAAATAAGACCAGCCTGAGTGGCTGGGTGCAGTGGCTCACACCCGTAATCCCAGCACTTTGGGAGGCCAAGGCAGGCGGATCACCTGAGACCAAGAGTTCAAGACCAGCCTTACCAACATGAAGAAACCCCAGTCTCTACAAAATTAGCTGGGCATGGTGGAGCATGCCTGTAATCCCAGCCACTCAGGAGGCTGAGGAAAGAGAATCGCTTGAAGCCGGGAGGCAGAGGTTACAGTGAGCTGAGATTCCACTATTGCACTCCAGCCTGGGGAACAAGAGCAAAGGAAACTACGTCTACCAAAAAAAAAAAAAAAAAAAAAAAAAGGCCGGGGGCGGTAACTCATGCCTGTAATCCCAGCACTTTGGAGGTCCAGGCGGCTGGATCACCAGGTCAGCAGATCGAGACCACCCTGGCCAACATGGTGAAACTCCAGCTCTACTAAAATACAAAAAATTACCTAGGCGTGATGGTGCATGCCTGTAGTCCCAGCTACTAGGGAGGCTAAGGCAGGGGAATCACTTGAACCCTAGCAGCAGAGGTTGCAATGATGAGAGAATGAGAGAGAGAGAGAGAGAAAGAGAGGGAGAGAGAAAGGAGAGAGAGAAAGGGAGAAAAAAAACAAGCTACAGATGGATTTCCAAGTCATATAGAAACTTTTTCTAAGGTTGTTACAAGGTTACATCTCAATAAAAGAAATATTACCTTATTATATTAGTTTATAAGACTTAGATAGCTGTTAATCATCTACCCTATATTTCTTCTCTGCTATCAACATGTATGGGAAAACAGTAAGAAATTAACAAAACTTGGCTGGGCACAGTGGCTCACACCTGTGATCCCAGCACTTGGGGAGGCCGAGGCAGGTGGATCATCTGAGGTTAGGGGTTTGAGACCAGCCTGGCCAACATGGCGAAACCCCGACTCTACTAAAAATACAAAAATTAGCTGAGCACAAGGTGGCAGGTGCCTGTAATCCCAGCTACTTGGGAGGCTAAGGCAGAAGAATTGCTTGAACCTGGGAGGCAGAGGTTGCAGTGAACTGAGATGGCACTACTGCACTCCAGCCTGGGCAACAGAGCAAGACTATGTCTCAGGACAAAAAAAAAAAAAATTGGCCGGGCGCAGCGGCTCACTCCTATAATCCTAGCACTTTGGGAGACTGGTCGGGCAGATCACTTGAGGTCAGGAATCACTTGTCCACCAGCCTGGCCGACATGGCGAAACCCCATGTCTACCAAAAGTACAAAAATTAGTGGGGTATGGTAGCACATGCCTGTAGTCCCAGCTACTCAGGCAGCTGAGGCACGAGAATCGCTTGAGCTGGAGATGCGGAGGTTGCAGTGAGCCGAGATCATGCCACTGCACTGCAGCCTGGGCAATAGAGTGAGACTCTGTCTCAAAAAATAAAATATTTTTTAAAATCGCAGAATCTAGGTACACTGGGAAAAAAAGAAATAATAGAATATTGGATTTTGAAGGGTCCTTAGAGATCTAGTGTACATTCGAATCTGATGACAAAATCCCTTCTACAATATCCCTTACAGTGAAATGGTCAACTATTCTTTGCTTCAACATATTCAGTGACAGAAAACACTTTTTCGAAGCCAACTCTTTGATTGTTAGGATAGCTTTGTGAATACTTCCTTATAATGAGCCAAAATCTGCTCCCATTTGTCCTGGTTTGACCCTCTACTACATGACATTTCTTCAAATATTTAAACACCACAGTCCCTAAAGCCTTTTCTCTGCTAAACCAAACCACTTCAATCGTGTCAAAGCACGATATAAGATGCTAACCCTCCTGTTATCTTCATAACCCTTGTCTGATAATCTTTAGTTTTATATTGCCACCTGAAAGCATTTAACCAAAGCTAAATATATTAATAAAAATATTTTTGTAACAGCACAATTGAAGCTTTCCCCTCCTACAGCCTAAGATCTCATTAACAAGAATGTAATACAACCAAGCATCAAGATCTACTGCAATCCAAAAGAACCTTCAGTAATAGCAGATATATTCTCTATCTGTACTGTCCAACAGGGTGGTCACTAGCTCCATGTGGCTACTGAGCTCTTGAAATGTGGCTAGTATAACTCAATATATAAATTTTTACTTTTATTTATTTTTATTTTTTATTTTTTTGAGACAGTGTTGCTCTTTCACCCAGGCTAGAGTGAAATAGTACAATCTTGGCTCACTGCAACCTTCAACCCCAGTTTCAAGTGATTATCCTGTCTCAGCCTCCCAAGTAGCTGGGATTATAGACACCTGCCACCATACCCAGCTAATTTTTGCATTAAAAAAAAAAAAAAAAAAGGTGGGGGGGGTTTAACCATGTTGGTCAGGCTGGTCTTGAACTCCTGACCTCAGGTGATCTGCCCACCTTGGCTTCCCAAAGTGTTGAGATTACAGGCGTAAGCTACTGCACCCAGCCTTAATTTCTGCGTTTTTAGTAGAGATGGGGTTTCGCCATGTTGGCCAGGCTGGTCTTGACCTCCTGACCTCAGGTGATCTACCCACCTTAGCCTCCCAAAAGAGGGATTACATACAGGCATGAGCCACCATGCCCAGCCAATTTTATTTCTTTTTAAATAATTTAAATTTAAATATACACACAGGATTTTAAGTTTACTTACTAGTACCTATCCATAAAACTGGCTTGAAATAAGCCAAAATGAGGAGGTATATTCTCGACTCTGAGGCCCCAGTTTCTTAGGGTTTTACTAGCTGTTTATATTTTTCCCATGTACATAGAAAAGTAATGGAATATTAAGACTAAATGCTGGCTAGGTGCAGTGGCTCATACCTGTATTCCCAGCAATTTGGGAGACTGAGGTGGGTAGATCATTTGAGTGCAGGGGTTTGAGATAAGCCTGGATAACATTGGGAAACCCCATCTCTACACAGACAAAAATTAGCCAGGCATGGTGGTGTGCACCTGTAGTCCCAGTTACTTGGGAGGCTGAGGTTGGGGGATCTCTTGAACCCAGGAAAAGGAGATTGCAGTGAGCCAACATCACACCACTGCACTCCAGCTTGGGCAACAGAGACTGTCTCAAAAAAAAAAAAAAAGGGAAGAATAAATGCTCTTTGCTATTAACAACAACTACTAGTGGCTAAGAACTGGTGCTATAAATAGAATTAGAAAACGATTTCATTATTTACAAAAGTAAATGCTTTTAGTATACAAAAACCCAAATAATCATAATTCTTGCATATTCAAATGGCTACTAAAGATCTCCACTTACATGTCCTATAGGAACATGACATTCCTCAAAATAAACTCCTGATTTCCCACATTCCCCCTCCTCACAGAATAACCCTGGCTGCTCACTCACTTACCACTTCCAATTCAAAAAATGGCAAATCATTCCAGTTGCCAAGGCCTAAAACCTTGGTGTTGGATCCTCTAATCTTTCTCCCGAACCCTAAATCCAAATCTAGAATTTCCTATTTCTTTTGCCTGGAATGCTTATTCCAAGTCTACCTGCATGATCTGTATCAATTCCTCCAGCAAATCTTTGGTCTAATGATACCTTACTGAGGCCTTCTCTACAACTACAAACCTACTGCCCCACACACTCTGTCCTCCCTTCCTACTTTGTCACTTATCATGTGACATACTATACTTGGCTGCTCCCATTAGAAGCTACAAGAGGGAGTGGATGTTTGTTTTGTTCACTGCTATATCCCCAGTGCCTGTTATATAGAAGCCACTCAAATATCAGCTGACTGAATGACAAATTCTATAAACATTACATATGTAAAATGACAAAATCAAGAATGCAAAAGAAACATAAGTAAAAATGATTGATGAATTAGGGGAATGGACTAAATTATTTTTACAAGTAAAAATAGATAAAAGAACAATTGTTTTCAGGGTCCAGTATAGCAGTTCCCCCTTATCCGCAGGGAATATGGTCCAAGACCCTTAATAGATGCCCAAAACTGCACACAGTACCAAAGTCCATACAGCCCATATAGATGCTCAACATGGTTTTCTTTTAGACAAGGTATTGCTCCATCACCCAGGCTGAGTGTAGTGGCATGATCCTGGCTCACTGCACCCTCAACCTCCTGGGCTCAAATGATCCTCCCAGCTAATTTTGTTTATATTTTGTAGAGAAAATAACATATGTTATTCTCACTATGTTGCCAGGCTGGTCTTTAACTCTTGGACTGAAGCAATCCTCCTGCCAGGTTAACATCCAGTAAAGTCAAAAACTTGTCAATCAAACCACTGCTAAGTCAAGGACCATTTGTATATTATGTTTTCTTCCGATACATAACATACCTATAACAAAGTTTAATTTATAAATTAGGCACAATTAAGAGATTAACAAAAATAATGAATAATAAAATATAACAAGTATAATAACATGCCAGCACCGTTATTCTTGTACTTTGGGTCCATTATTAAGTAAAATAAGAATTTTGAGGCGGAGTTTTGCTCGTTACCCAGGCTGGAGTGCAATGGCACGATCTCGGCTCACCGCAACCTCCACCTCCTGGGTTCAGGCAATTCTCCTGCCTCAGCCTCCTGAGTAGCTGGGATTACAGGCACGCGCCACTGTGCCCAGCTAATTTTTTGTATTTTTAGTAGAGACAGGGTTTCACCATGTTGACCAGGATGGTATTGATCTCTTGACCTTGTGATCCACCCTCCTCGGCCTCCCAAAGTGCTGGGATTACAGGTGTGAGACACCGCGCCCGGACAAAGAATAATTTAAACACAAGCCCTGTGATACTGTGACAATCACTGCTAACCAAACAGGCTACTAACTAACAGGCAGGTAGTGCAGACAGCATGGATATGCTGAACAAAGGGATGATTCATGGATGAAGTGGGACATCTAGAGAGTTCCTCACGCTACTCAGCATGGGACACAATTTAAAACTTATGAATTGCTTATTTCAGGAATTTTCCATTTAATATTTTCAGACCTCAGTTGACTTGAGGTAACTGAAATTTCAGAAAGCAAAACCATGTGATAAGGGAGGGATGACTATCTAGCATTTGAAGCCTATCTGTTAACCTCCCACAAACCCTCTGGTTTAAATACCCCTGCTCCAGAACATCACCTCACCTACTCATGCTACCTTCCTAAATTTTACCATGGCTTGAAATTATATCAATACAAGTAGAAAATAAACTCTAATATAAGCATTACTTAAATGTCACATTCCCTGGATCAAGCAGACTCACAGTTGTTTTAAATTAGGCTAATTTGTTTCAAGAGCATATTACCAGTCCATAATTATAAAATAATTTTATTTTTCATTTCTATAGACCTATGCTGCCCAATATGGTAACTACTAGATACATGTGGTTATTTCATTAAGTTAATTAAAATAAAACTGAATTTCAGTTCTTCAGTTGTCCACATTTCAAATGTTAAATGCCACATGTTACTGGTTCTCAAAATGTGGTCCCTAGATCAGCAGTGCACCACTTACAAATCTGTTAGAAATACAAATTCTCAAGCTCCAGCAATCTGTGTTCTGAAAGGCTCTACAGTTGATCCAGGAGATTTTGAAGCATGCTCAAGTTTTAGTCACTGTTAAATTACTTAAGAGTGGTTATAAGCCATGACATAAGAAATCTACCATTACAATCCAAAATAGTCTATAAATGATGCATCAACTAAAATAGTCTATAAATGATGCATCAACTATGAAATCATACAACCATATTCCTATTATGATGGATTCTAATACAAAAGGAAAACAAGATATTCTTAACAAATTATATTAAGCTTCATTTCCTAAAAAAAAAATTAAAACCATAATTTCCTTCCCCTTCCAGTAAGCAGACTCCTTTTCATTTCAACATCAATATAATCACAATTTTCACCTTTTTCTAAGATTTCAATTAAAATCCTTTAATTTAGGAAGAATATATACAGTAGAATAATGAGGAAGTCAGACAATATTTTCAAATTTTGTGTCAACTGCAATTTTCACATTAGCAACTATTACTTGTATGATCAGCTAATAAATAAAAATAAAACTATTAGCTAGAATTACCTCAGCAAGAAGTTGAAACTGAAGTTGCACAAGTGTTACAAAAGAGGCCAAACAACTTTACTACTCTAATTTCCTCTTACCAATCATAAATCTAGTATAAAACTAAATATTTGCAAAATCAACATTCGTACATACATGTATGTTAAATAGTCCTCGTTAAATTTTCTGACAGAAAAACATCCTTAGAAATGTCAGCTTAAGAACAGTAATGCAATATCTTAAAGTGATTATGAAACCACTGAGAAAAGATCTATCTAGTCTTGGCTTACCACAATTTGGCCCAAAAAGGAGAGACTTTAAGAGCCTGATTGATTACAAATTTCTGCCACAGCCAAGTGCGTTCTATGATAACCTACTGGTGGAAAATTACTTAATGACAATTTGTGTACAAAATCCTTCAAGTACACTGCAATAGGGCACTGAGATCATGTTAAGGGATTTTATAAAAATATTTACAACATATTGAGCCTATGTGCCATCCATGAGAACCCAAATCATACTTCATACCACTGTTGCAGCACATAAATGTCCATTTTCAATCAAGCATCATTCCATAAAATGAACCTGACAATGCTTGACAAAATGTTGACATCTCAGTCAGGTGTGGTGGCTCATGCCTGTAATCCCAGCACTTTGGGAGGCCACAGCAGGTGGATCACTTGAGGTCAGCAGTTTGAGACCAGCCTGGCCGTCATGGTGAAATCCCGTTTCTACTAAAAATACAAAAATTAGCCAGACGTGGTGGTGCACGCCTGTAGTCCCAGCTACCTGGGAAGCTGAGGCAGGAGAATGGCTTGAACCCTAGAGGGGGAGGTTGCAGTGAGCCAAGATCACGCCACTGCACTCCAGCTTGGGCAGCCAGAGCAAAACTCTTGCTCAAAAAAAAAATTTGTTTTTCTTTAAACTTCTCTAAGAACGTAATAGTCATCCCTTTTTTTTCATAAATGCCCAGTAAGTGTCCATAATATGCCTAAATCTGTGCTAGACAGACAAAGGTGACTTGAGAGAAATTCGGAGTACTGTTTGGCACATTGGTTGGTACTTTTTTTTTTTTTTTTTTTTTGAGACGGAGTCTTGCTCTGTCGCCCAGTATGGAGTGCAATGGCATGGTCTCAGCTCACTGCAACCTCCGTCTCCCACATTGAAATAATTCTCCTGCCTCAGCCTCCCGAGTAGCTGGAACTACAGGTGCAAGGTCCCATCATACCCAGCTAATTTTTGTATTTTTGGTGGAGACAGGGTTTCACTATGCTGGCCAGGCTGGTCTCTAACTCCTGACGGACCTTATGATCCGCCCAGCCTCGGCCTTCCAAAGCACTGGGATTACAGGCATGAGCCACCGCGCCCGGCCAGTATTTAATATATGTCATTTTGGATTTTTTTTTGGTGGAGGGACAATACTTAAGGTGGAAACTGAGTCTTTAGTGTTTGGTAACAAAGGATTTTTTTTTTTTTTTTTTTTTTTGAGACAGGGTTTCACTGTCCCCCAGGTTGGAGTGCAGTGGCCTGAGCTTGGCTCACTGCAAACCCTGCTTTCCGGGTTCAAGTGATCTTCCCACTTCAGCGTCCTGAGTACCGGAGTGCCACCATGCCAGGGTAATTTTTCTAGGTTTTTTTTTTTTGGTGGTGGTAAGATATGGGGTCTTGCTATGTTGCCCAGGCTGGCCTTGAACTCCTGGACTCAAGCAATTTGTTCCACTCAGACTCCCAACATTTTGGGATTATAGGTGTGAGCTACCGCGCCTGGCCATGGTGAAGGTTTAGATGCTAACACTTTTTTTTTTTTTTTTGGAGACAGAGTTTTGCTCTTGTTGCCCAAGCTGGAGTGCAACGGCCGATCTCAGCTCACTGCAACCTCCGCCTCCCGTGTTCAAGCAATTATCCTGCTTCAGCCTCCCAAGTAGCTGGGATTACAGGTGCACGCCACCACACCCGGCTAATTTTTTGTATTTTTAGTAGAAACGCAGTTTCACCATGTTAAGCCAGACTGGTCTCGAACTCCTGAACTTAGGTGATCCACCCACCTTGGCCTCCCAAAATGCTGAGATTACAGGCGTGAGCCACCGAGCACAGCCAAAAAAAATTTTTTTAAGGTGCCAGCCCTTAAAGAGACAAACATATGAAGAGCTAAGTAACAAAGGACAATTAAAAATACCATGTGGCAAGATGATTACTGCAAAGTTAGTAGCAAAGAAGAGTGCTACAAATTCTGACCAAAGAGATTATTATAGACTGTGGCCCTTCTAGTCTCCCAATAAAACGGGGACGCTATATTTCGGTTTAAAAAAAGAAAGTGACACAGCACTCATCCCACCCTAAAATTATCATCAGAGGAAGGAATACAATAAAAAGAATGGTATAAAGAAACTCCACACAAGGTTTTTAAAGCCTATGGTAGCCCTGAAAAAAGTTAGAACCACAGACACAACCCTTTGCTGATCTAGGACTTGTAAAGGCTCCTGAAATACAAGTCTCTCAGGAACAGCATCCCGATTCTCTTTCTCCGCCCCCCACGGAGCTTTCCACTGGACAGCCGCCCGAGAAATTTCTCCCAGCATCTGCAATGGCAATACTCTCATCTTCCTCCCCTCGCCTGTATCAGACGGTGGCATCTCCCTCCCGGGGAAAAAACGGAGGGCGGGGGAGGCTGCATTTGAGGGAAAGCTTGCAGCGAGGTTGATTATGAAGGAGGGGGAAGATGAGAAAATGCAGGGGGCGAAGGTGGCCTCTCCTGAGAGCCAGCTCACTCTATAAGGCCTAGCCCACACACTCCCACCCAGAAGGCACGCCCCTCGCATGCCGGACCCGGACGCGGACCCAAGTGACAGCAGCACCACCTGTACCGCACTCCCTCCCACAGGGCCTGCAGGGAGACGACTGCCCCTGCCCCCACAAGCAGCGGCCCCTGGCTCTTTTTCTTCCCTTCTAGTCCACGTCGTCGACGAGTGACAGGTCCCGAGGGAGGCGATTGCAAGCGCACGCCATTCGGGACTACCGAGGCAACCGTGCGCCGAAACCCTCCAGCAGGCGCGCGGAGGCAGGCAGAACGTTCCGGACGGCCCAGGAGGACTCGGTCCAGGCCCAGCCTGCCCCAGCTGCCACACAACGAGCGGAGATGGCACTTACTGCGGAGATTGTGGATTAGCTCCGAGTGGCTGGCGCCGCCGGATTTCCAGGCCATCGCTAAGCACACTCGGAGCAGGTACAGAATCACCTTCAGCGCGGCGACGGTGCCCAGTAGTTTCCCCAAGAGTGAGACCACCTCCCACACCGTCACCGCCCCGCTAGCGTCCCCGCTGTAGCCGCCGCCGTTACTGCCGTCGCCGCCGCTGCCGCCACTGCGCGCTCCCGGCATCCCCCGCGGCACGCATGCGCTCTGTGACGCCGCGCGGCCTAGGGTGTGGCCGGGTGGGGCCGAGGGCGGGGGAGGTGTGTGGCACAGCCGCCCGCGCCTGTGGCTGCTGCTGCTACCCGGGGACTGCAGGGAGGCCGGGCTGAGTCAGCGCCACCGCTGCTTCTGAGTGGCCCTGTCTGAGGCCTCGGACTGCATTGCCTTTGCTCTGCGGCCAGGCTCCGTAGCCTGATCAGTCACATTCCCGGCTGCGTCTCCGGTCAGCTAGCTGGACGGCGGGATGGTGGGGTAGATCTGTACCGACGCTGCCCGTGGTTCTGCAATCGCCGCTGGGTCAGCCGTTTCGCGCGGCGAATCTGCTCCTATAGGTGTCCAGATTGCTAGACGGTGGGCTTCATCTGTCCTACCTCGCCCAACCCAGTTGACTAATATTTGGTTCGGTGGAGCCAATACAGTAAGAAGAATAAAACCCAAGGACAAAGGCTCTCTCTATCCCGAGGACACCGGCCTCTGGCTTTGTGACAAGCACGTCACTGTTAGGCTAGGCAGAGACTTTGGAACCCTTGGTTCTAGAGCTCTCAGAGAGTGAAAGAATACCAGAACCTGGGGGTTGGGGGTTGGGGCAAAGCTTTGCTTCTTTAGAATAATACGAACGTAAAGAGTTGCGATTGGTTAAAAAAATACCAGTATGTCCTTAAGTGAACGTGTTACTCCCGATTTAAGTGTGCATTTACACCTAGTTAAACCTCACAAATTCCACCATGGGTTTATTGCTATAAGCTCTGCAAGACCATCAGTGAGAAGCTCACCGAGAACATTGCTTGTCGCATGCAAATCGCTGACTCCTAATTAGAACTGAGACTGTCAGAATCCAGCCATCATTTAGTCCACTAATCTTTTAAAGGAAACAAAGCTAAGTCACCTGTGCCACTATGCCAGTACAATTTACAAATTCTAGTTTTTACCTTATTTTGTAAACTGTGACACCGCCCCTGCTTCCAATCCAAAATCAACATTACCTATTTTCTGGGATTCTGTGACCATTAATGAAACTACAGGCAAAACAATATTCAATATTACAATATTACTTCAATATTAAACATGAATAAAATTGCCGATTTGGGGCTGTAACCCTCTTAATAGTTTCCATTTCATCTGTCTACACTTCTTGATGATCTCCGTTTGGAGGAAAGAAAAAAGTCAAATCCTTGATAGGAACCTGATAACTCTAAAGCGGACCCAGACGGGTTGGATTTACACGCAGTGCTTCTGTAAACTATCCCTGTGAAGTAAGACTACCAATATCAGATAAAACAACAAACAACCATATCATGGCCCTTCTTATAGAAACAACCAACACACACTTATGAATATCTTTAGTGTAAAGGAGGTTCATCTTTTTAGATGAATAACTTATACCTCTTGTATTCAATAGCATTCACATTCTGATGGGGGAAGAATATGCATCTCAAGAAAACTAACCGCAGGGCACAGTGGCTCACACCTGTAATCCCAGCACTTTGGGAGGCCAGGGCGAGGGGATCACGAGGTCAGGAGTGTGAGACCAGCCTAGCCAATATGGTGCAATCACATCTCTACTAAAAATAGAAAAATTAGCCGGGCGTGGTAGTGCGCGCCTGTAATGCCAGCTACCTGGGAGGCTAAGGTAGGAGAATCACTTGAACCCGGGAGGCCGTGGTTGCCGGAGGCCGTGGTTGCGGTGAGCCGCGATGGCGCCACCTAACTCCAGCGTGGGGAACAGGGAGACTCCATGTCAAAGGAGAGAGAGAGACAGGAATAAGGGAAGGAAGGAAGGGAGGGAGGGAGGGAGGGAGGGAGGGAGGAAGGAAGGAGGAAAATATCCAAAATATATGCCATTAATACTCTACATATCCAGTGCTAGCTCATGTCTGTAATCCCAGCAATTTGGGAGGCCAAGGCGGGCGGATCACCTGACATCAGGAGTTCGAGACCAGCCTGGCCAATATGGCGAAATCCCAATTCTACAGAAAAATGCGTTAATTAGCCGGGCATGGTGGCGTCGGCGTGTAGTCCCAGCTACCCCGGATGCTGAGGTGGGAGAATCACTTGAACCTGGGAGGCGGAGGTTGCAGTGAGCTGAGATTGCGCCACTGCACTCCAGCCTGGGCCACAGAGTGAGACGTTGATTTAGATCAACATTGGCTGGGGTCATCAGGGGAAATGGTACAGGAAATAGCAGATCCTTGAAGGATAGGCAGGATTCTGAGGAATAAAGAGGAAGAGAAAAATACTACAGGTGCAACCAAAAGCACAGAAGGAACCTAGAAAACTGATCCTGGGCCGTTTTCAATCGATATCACCAACCTCATTCTTAATCATGCACATAATTGACTTGACCAAAGCTAGGCAATTGGCAACAAAACTAAAACTGGAGGCCAGGTGTGGTGGCTCACGCCTGTATTCCAAGCACTTTGGAGGCCAAGGTGGGCTGATCACCTGAGGTCGGGAGTTCAAGACCAGCCTCACCAACATGGTGAACCCTCATTGAAAAGGTTTCACTCTTAAAAAAAAACTAAACTAAACTAAAACTGGAGTCTTCAGAATTCCAACTCCAGGCTTTGACTGTGTGTATTAACTTTGAAGCGAAGTATTTGTTTGAGAGACAATAGGGAGAGGTTTAGGATAGTAGGTTGGCACTTTATTCGAGGTACTCACATTAGTAAGGACTTTTGAATCGTTTTCTTTGCGCAGTGATCTGCAACTGCTTAGGTATGGTTTCAAGGTGGTTTCCATTGCATTGATTTTTTTCTATTTTTGTTCTTAAATTTTACACTGAACAATTACTGAACACAAGAAAATACTGATATTGCAGATTAGGAGCAAGTCCTACTGCTCAAAGGCCAAAGCGCTCTTGCCTTTGTTCAGAGCCGCTTTGTGAGATGGGCCTCTCTGGCTAAGTTCTCCCAGTATGCAGTACTGACTAGTCCCACACTGGCCACCGACAAGAATTGACTCTCTGCAGCCACCGTCTCGTTCCTATAGTCCCATCCAATCAGAGCTCCGCGGGAAGAGGCGGGGCTGAGAGGCGCGCATTGTGCTTGCTTCTTGCAGTAGTTGCTGCGATTGCTTTCCGCATGGAGGAAATTTATGCGAAGTTTGTGTCTCAGAAAATCAGCAAAACCCGCTGGCGACCGCTGCCTCCGGGAAGTTTGCAGACCGCGGAAACGTTCGCTACGGGATCTTGGGACAATGAGGTATCCCTGCTAAGGAACCCCTACCACCTCCTCCCTTTCTCTGGTTGAGCTGCACCCCTGTCCGCCCGCGCGCCAACTCCCACCTTCCGGTTCTTCTCCCACTTCTAGGTCCCCGGAACCCCTGTCTCAGACGCGGTTACCCCATAGTTCAGAGCCGGTGCCAGTGTGCCTGAGCCTCGTATCTCGTTGCGTTTTAAACTCACCATACCATGTTTCTGAAATGTTTTCGAGCAGGGTTTCCTGACGGCAGGACAAGTTTTATTTTCAGAGTTGACGTTTATGTCATCTCAAGACAAAACTTTTTGTTTTACAGGAAAATTATGTTTCACTGTGGTCTATTGGAGATTTTGAAAACTTGGACTCTGATGGAGGGTTTGAAGGAGACCATCAGTTATTGTGTGATATCAGACACCATGGTGATATAATGGATTTACAGGTAAATCTTTGTAGTATGCAAAAACTAAATTTGAAAATACTGAGTAATATATTTAAACAAGCAGAAGATCGTCTGGTTTACAGAAAACTGAGTGCCCTATAAGTTAAAATTTGCCCCACATCATTTAGCCATTTAGTGGCAGAAAAAGGACTGGGAAAGGGGATACAGATTTAATCATACTTTTTATTAATTGACCATCGGCTATGTGCTAAGTACCGTTTTGGGAGCTTTACAAAAGTTAATTTATTGTTGCATGCCAGTGAATCAAGTATCGTTATCTTTGTTTTACTAATGAGAAAATTGAGACTAGTATATCTTGAGCATGTTCTATGTGACAGATACTGTACAGGGGGTTTTACATCATTTTGTTTTTTGAATTCTCATAACAACTCCCTAAGTAGAGATTAGTACTCCCGTTTTAAAGATTTACCACGATTTAGAGAACTTAACTTGGCCAACGTCTCAAAACCAGTAGTGAGTGGTGGGGATGAAATTAAGTTTTCAAATCCTGATGTGGAGAGTCCCTGCATTTTATTCTCTAGAAAGCTACCTAGCCCTAGGAAAGATATTTTCTTTTTTAAAATTTTTATTCTTTTTTTGAAACTGAGTCTCACCTGTCAACCAGGCTGGAATGCAGTGGCTTGATCTTGGCTCACTGCAACCTCTGCTTTCCCACAAGCCCAACTCATTTTTGTATTATTGTAGAGACGGGGTCTCACCATGTTGCCCAAGCTGGTCTTGAACTCCTGAGCTCAAGCAAGCCGTCCGCCTAGGCCTCCCAAAATGTTGGGATTACAGGTGTGAGCCCAAATCAAATCAATTGTAAGTGAATGTGTTTAGGAAAAAAATATTGTTTATCCATGAAAATACTCTTATTTTTGATCACTACTAAAAAATAAAAATAAAAAAATACTCTTATTTGTATGGCAGTTTGGACTTTCAGCTCCATTAACACATTTTATTTATTTGCTTAGCACTCATAGACTTCACTTTTCAAAATTGTTAGAAGTTACTACTAATCAAGTTAAATAAAGAAATGGACTTCCTCCCTACTAATATTTCTGAATCTTCAACAAGCAGAAATTTTCTCTTTAGTTTTTTGACCAGGAAAGAATTGTCACTGCTTCATCAACGGGATGTGTAACAGTTTTCCTTCACCATCCAAATAACCAGGTAAAGAACTTTAGTTCGAAAAGTGAATTTTTTATGATAGAATATTGTTTTCTAGGGAAAGAAAAAGAAAAAAATAATAATAACAAAATAGAAAAGTGAATTTTTTTTTGAGACAGAGTTTTGCTCTTGTTGCCCAGACTGGAGTGCAATGGCATGATCTCGGCTTACCGCAATCTCCACCTCCTGGGTTCAAGCAATTTTCCTGCTTCAGCCTCCCCAGTAGCTGGGATTACAAGGATGCGCCACCGTGCCCAGCTAATTTTGTATTTTTAGTAGAGATGGGGTTTCTCCATGTTGGTTAGGCTGGTCTTGAACTCCCTACCTCAGGTGATCCACCTGTCCTGGGCTCCCAAGGTACTGGGACTACAGATGTGAGCCACCATGCCCAACCAAAGGTAGCCTTTCTAATAGACATGCCTAGTAAATATCAAGACCCAGTTCATGTTAAGTGTTTTTTTGAGTCATTTACAAAAACCGATAAGAGCCTTATGTTTTATTTTATTTATTTATTTATTTTTGAGACAGAGTCTCTCTCTGTCACCTAGGCTAGAGTGCAGTCGCGTGATGTCTGCTCACTGCAACCTGCGCCTCCTGGTTCAAGTTATTCTCCCACCTTAGCCTCCCAAGTACCTGGGATTACAGCCAGGTGCTACCACACCTGGCTAATTTTTGTATTTTTAGTAGAGATGGGATTTTGCCACATTAGCCAGGCTGTTCTCAAAGTCCTGACCTCAGGTGATCCACCTGCCTCCCAAAGTGGTGGGATTATAGACATAAGCCACAGTGGTGGGCCAGAGAATTATATTTTAGATATAGTTTCATTCCTTGGCCTCCCAAAGTGCTGGGTTTACAGGCATGAGCCACTGTGCCCACCCTCAGTATACAGAACTTTGATAGAAGTAGTTTTTAGATTTCATTACTCTAAAGGAAAAAAGAGAGATTTATTCTTCTAGAAGGGTGTGAATCAGAATTTAAAGATAGTCTTGTTGGCAAAAAGTGCTAGTTCCTTAAACTTTCTTTAATAGTATCCTCATTTCTGATGCCTAGACTCTGTCAGTCAACCAGCAATGGACTACAGCTCACTACCACACAGGCCCCAGCAGTCCTTCCTATAGCAGTGCACCATGTACAGGTATTGTGTGTAACAACCCAGAAATTGTTACAGTTGGAGAGGATGGTCGAATAAATCTCTTCAGAGCTGATCACAAGGAAGCTGTAAGAACCATAGGTAAGAAAAATCCCAGCCTGGCCAACATGGTGAAACCATCTCTACTAAAAATATGAAAGTTAGCTGGGTGTGGTAGTATGTACATGCCTGTAATCCCAGGTACTCAGAAGGCCAAGGCAGGAGAATTGTTTGAACCCGAGAGGCTGAGGTTGCAGTGAGCTGAGATGGCACTGCCATATTCCTACCTGGGCAACAGAAGGAGACTCCATCTCAAAAAAAGAAAAATCATTTTATTTCTTTCATCTCTCACAGAGTAATTGAGTACTTACGATATACTAAGTAAACACAGCCAGGTAGGGGTGGATCACGAGGTCAAGAGATCCAGACCATCCTGGCCACATGGTGAAAGCCTGTCTCTACCAACAATACAAACTTAGCTGGGCATGGTGGTGCGCACCTGTAGTCTCAGCTACTGGGGAGGCTGAGGCAGGAGAATTGCTTGAACCCAGGAGGCGGAGGTTGCAGTGGACTGAGATCACACCACTGCACTCCAGTCTGGCAACAGAGCAAGACTCTGTTTCAGAAGTAAACACAATGTTAAATGGTTGAGGGATATAAAAATACATGGACAGGCACAGTGGCTCATGCCTATAATCCCAGCACTTCAGGAGGTCAAGGCAAGCAGATCATTTGAGGCCACGAGTTTGAGACTAGCCTGGCCAACATGGCGAAATCCTGTCTACTAAAAATATAAAAATTAACTGGCAATGGTGGCACACGCGTATAGTCCCAACTGCTTGGAAGGCTGAGGCATGAGAATTGCTTGAACCTAGGAGGCTGAGGCTTTAGTGAGCCAGTATCATACTATTGCACTCCTGCCTGCCTGGGTGACAGCAAGACTCTGTCTCAAAAATATATATATAAATGTGTGCGCGCGCGCGCACACACACACACACACACACACACACACACACACGACAGGATGCTTTTGTCAAGACAGTATATTGATGAGGCCAGTACAAATGACTGACTAGAGAAGACAGAAACCTTTTTTTTCCTTTGGCCAGAGGGGATTATCAGATAAAGCATCTGGGAGTAGGTAGTAATAGTTTTTTCTAGGTTCTAGACCATAAGTAATACTAAAAGATGGCATGCTAGACAAAGGGAATAGGCCAGAGACAGGATAAAGACCTTCAGAGAATGACAAAAAGTATAGTTTGACCCAACTTTAGATATTTATGCAGGAGAGATGAAAGATGAAGCAAGAGAAGGGTAAACAGGCCAGATTGCAAGGAGTCTATAATGCAAAATCACAGAGATTACATCTTGTAGGTGGAAAACTCAGTGTATTGGTTCTCAACTATGCTTCAATAAGACTTGCCTGAGGAAGTTTTTTTGAACTGTCCACCACTCTAGACCTCTTGAATCAGAATCGCTAGGAATTGAGCCCATACGTCCATCTTTTTGTTTTGTTTTATTTATTTATTTACTTTTTAGATGGAGTCTCACTCTGTCATCAGGCTGGAGTGCAGTGGCATGATGGCTCACTGCCACCTCCGTCTCACAGGTTCAAGCAGTTCTCCTGCCTGAGCCTCCTGAGTAGCTGGGATTACAGTCACCCACCATCACTCCCAGCTAATTTTTGTATTTTTGGTAGAGATGGTCTTTCACCATGTTGGCCAGGATGGTTTCGATCTCTTGACCATGTAATCTGCCCACTGTGGCCTCCCAAAGTGCTGGGATTACAGGTGTGAGCCACCGTGCTCGGCTTTCTGTGTTGTTTATTATGGTTTTCAGTTCTGAGTTAAGTTGCATTGCTTTTTTTTTTTTTTTTTTTTTGTGACAGGGTCTTGCTTTGTCACCCAGGCTGGAGTGCAGTGGCATGATCCAAGCTCACTGCAATTTCTGCCTCCCAGGTTCAAGCAATCCTTCTGCCTCAGCCTCCCAAGGATCTGGGACCACAGATGCATACCACCATGCCTGGCTAATTTTTGTAGAAATGAGGTTTTACCATGCTGTCCAGGCTGGTCTCCAACTCCTGGGTTCAAGTGAATTGCCCGCCTCGGCCTCCCAAAATGTTAGGATTACAGGTGTGAGCCACTGCACTGGGCAACATCACTTATTTGTTAATTAATGACCGTTGTCTGGTGGCAGTGTAGAGGAGTGGCACAAACTAAAGTCTATAAAGTATATGTTAAATTATGAGGCATAAGTTCTAAACACCAGGAAATCAACAGAAGGACCATTATAACAATCAGGAATGACTTCATAGAGAGGGCGAGAGTTGATGAGGATGAAAATAAGTAGATTTGGGATGAGTCTGCAGAATAATACAAGATTGGCATGAGCTCTGTAGAAAGCACAGGGGTTTGGCCCAATAGAAGGGAAGTTCTAGATCAGGAACTAGTGGGAAATAAGATTGGGTTTAGGGGAGCTTGAACAACTCTCTCAGAAATGCAGGGTAACAATCTTTTTCTTTTTCTTTGAGACGAAGTTTCGCTCTTGTTACCCCAGGCTGGAGTGCAATGGCGCGATCTCGGCTCATCGCAACCTCTGCCTCCTAGGTTCAGGCAATTCTTTCTCAGCCTCCTGAGTAGCTGGGATTATAGGCACGTGCCACCATGCCCAGCTAATTTTTTTTGTATTTTTAGTACAGACAGGGTTTCACCATGTTGACCAGGATGATCTCGATCTCTTGACCCCGTGATCCACCCGCCTTGGCCTCCCAAAGTGCTGGGAACAATCTTAAGAGTTAAAAAAGAATGTATGAAAACTCAGCCTTCCATTTCTAACACAGTTCAAGGCTGGGCCCAGTGCCTCACACCTGTAAATCCAGCACTTCGGGAGACCGAGGTGGGTGGATCACCTGAGCTTAGGAGTTCGAGACCAGCCTGGCCAATGTGGTGAAACCCTGTCTCTACTAAAAATACAAAAATTAGCCGGGCGTTGTGGTGTGTGCCTGTAATCCCAGCTACTAGGGAAGCTGAGGCAAGCAAATCACTTGAACCTGGGAGATAGAGGTTGCAGTGAGCCGAGACCATACCAGTGCCCTCTAGCCTGGGTGACATGGCAATATCCATCTTAAAAAAAATAAAAAGAAAAAGAAAACAGTTCAGATGTCCTGTAATATTTTTCCATCCAAAGAGAATTCATTTAAACATGTACATTACTGTGTACTTTTCTATAGAAATTTAAATTATTAGTTACTGGAAATTGTATTTGTAATATAGCAATCCATGAAAGGAGTGTGATTTAAGATTTTCTTGGAAAAAAGGAACTCATTAACACATATTACCATTTTTAAAAATTTTTAGACAATGCAGATAGTAGTACACTCCATGCTGTAACCTTTCTTCGAACTCCTGAGATTCTTACTGTGAATTCAATTGGACAGTTGAAAATATGGGATTTCAGACAACAAGGAAATGAGCCTTCTCAGATATTGTCACTGTAAGTATTGATTTGTAATTTCAGTAATGTAATCCAAAATTAATGTGTTTGGTTGTTTATAGCAATTATCTTTAAGCTATGTTAATTACATTTTAAGAGGGTGATCCCTGATTAAATTTGGTAGAGAAAGCATAACTTGAATAACTTGATGGGGTTGACACTACTTTCATTTAGCAATTATTTGTTATAGTGATTCAGAACCTTTACTCTTTGAAGTTTGTATTATTTCGTGGAGAACTTATTTCTGCTCTTTCAATGATTATTTAATGGATAAAATATATTCCAGATATAATGATTAGGGGAAAAATATAATTCCAGATATTTTTTATGAGCAGAAATCCCCCCTTTTAGGTATACAACCTTTTCTCATACGAAAATAGAATGTGTCACACTGAAAAAATAGTTATAAAAACTAAGCATTTAATAAGATGATAAATAGGCTGGGTGCAGTGGCTCACGCCTATAATCCCAGCACTTTGGGAGGCCGAGGCGGGTGGATCACGAGGTCAAGAGATCGAGACCATCCTGGTCAACAAGGTGAAACCCCATCTCTACTAAAAATACAAAAATTAGCTGGGCATGGTGGTGCGCACCTGTAGTCCCAGCTACTCGGGAGGCTGAGGCAGGAGAATTGCTTGAACCCAGAAGGCGGAGGTTGCGGTGAGCCAAGATCGTGCCATTGCACTCCAGTCTGGGTAACCACAGCGAAACTCCATATAAAAAAAAAAAATAAGATGATAAATAATATTTAGTACAGTTGATGTATGATTTTTTAAGAAATCTAAGAAGTGGAAATATGATTTATACATCTTATCATCAGATTATCCTTCATTCTGTGTCTCCATATTGAAGTGAGAATGAATAATTGTGGCCTTGAATTATTTCAAAATTGTACTATTTGGAAATATATCTAATTTAGTTCATTTTTTGGCATCATTAAGATTTAGCCAGGCCCGGCATGGTGGTTCACACCTGTAATCCCAGCACTTTTTGAGGCCAAGGCCGGCGGATCACTTGAGGTCAGGAGTTCGAGACCAGCCTGGCCAACATGGTAAAACCCCGTCTCTTCTAAAAATACAAAAATTAGCCAGGCATGGTGGCATGTGCCTGTAATCTCACCTACTTGGGAGGCTGAGGCAGGAGAATCACTTGAACCAGGGAGGCAGAGTTTGCAGTGAGCCAAGATCGAACTATTGCACTCCAGCCTGGGCAAAAAGAATGAAACTCTGTCTCAAATTTTAAAAAAAGATTCAACCAGTAGCTCCAGCCACTAAGTTGTTGTTTAGTTACCATATGAAACATGTTTCTTGGCTGAGCATGGTGACTCACGCCTGTAATCCCAACACTTTGGGAGGATCACCTGCAGTGAGAAGTTTGAGATCAGCTGGGGCAACATAGCAAGACCCTCGTCTCTACAAAAACCCACCATGCCTGGCTAGTTTTTATATTTTTAGTAGAGATAGGGTTTCGCCATGTTGGCCAGATTGGTTTTGAACTCCTGACCTCAAGTGATCCACCTGCCTTGGCCTCAAAAAGTGCTGGGATTTCAGGCATGAGCCACTAAACCTACCTGGTCAAGACCCTTTCTCTTAAAAAAGAAAAATCCAGGCTGGGCACAGTGTCCATGTTGGTCATCCCAGCACTTTGGGAGGCCAAGGTGGCTAGGTTGCTTGAGGCTGGGAGTTCAAGATCAACCTGGGCAACATGGAGAAACCCCATCTCTGCAAAACTACAAAAAGTTAATCAGGCGTGATGGTGCACACATGTAATCCCAGCTACTCAGGAGGAGGCCGACGTGGGAGGATCACCTGAGCCCAGGGAGTTTGATCCTGCAATGAGCCACGATCACAGTGCCTCAATCCAGCTTGGGTAGCAGAGTGAGACCCTGTCTCGAAAATGACAACAACAACAAAAAAAACCATGTTTCTTGTGTTACACAAAGATAAATTATACTTTATCTGATTTTGATGTCAATGTTATCTCCCACAAAAGAACTGGTGACCGAGTGCCACTCCACTGCGTTGATAGACATCCCAACCAACAGCATGTTGTAGCTACTGGTGGCCAAGATGGAATGTTGAGTATTTGGGATGTTAGACAAGGTACTATGCCTGTATCTCTGCTGAAGGCTCATGAAGCTGAAAGTAAGTATTGTGGAGATACAGAAAGTTTTTATTGGGTGAGTTATATGACATATAATAAGCACCTTTTCATAATGACACACGTGGATCATTTTACATGATAGCTTTTAATTTAAATAATTATCTAATCTCTTTTTACTTGACATTTAAGTTGTTTAACATGTTTCTTTTTTTTTTTGAGACAGAGTTTCACTCTTGTCCATGCTGGAGTGTAATGGCACCATCTCTGCTCACCACAGCCTCAGCTTCCCAGGTTCAAGCAGTTCTCCTGCCTCAGCCTCCCCAAGTAGGTGGGATTTCAGGCATGTGCCATCATACCCGGCTAATTTTGAATTTTTAATAGAGATGGGTTTTCTCCATATTGGTCAGGCTGGTCTCAAACCCCTGACCTCAGATGATCTGCTCGCCTCAACCTCCCAAAGTGCTGGGATTACAGGCATTAGCCATGTGCCTGGCTTTTTTTTTTTTTTTTTAAGGGACGGTCTGAATCTGTTGCCCAGGCTGGAGTGCAGTAGTGCAGTCACTGCTCACTACACCCTTGACCTACAGGGCTCAGGTGATCCCCCCATATCAGCCTCCCAAGTAGATAGGACTATAGGTATGTGCCACCATGCCTAACTGATTTTTTTTGTTGTTTTTTTGTGGATATGGGGTTTTGCTTTATTGCCCAGTCTGGTTTCAAACAAATGATCCTCAGGAAGTGCTGAGATTACAGGTGTAAGCTATGAGCCACTAAACCAGCCACAGGCTTCAGTCTTATATCCAAAACTGTACTGAGAATCCTTAGATATTTATGTACCCTTGTTTTTTGGAAGACAGGGTCTCCCTTTGTCACCCAGGCCGGAGTATAGTAGTGGTGTGATCATAGCTCATTGCAGCCTTAAACTCCTTGACTTATACGATCCTTCCAATGTACTAGGACTACAGGTATGAGCCATTATGCCCAGCCTTATGTACTTCTTGTCTTTTTTTTTGAGACAGAGTCTTGGTCTGTCACACAGGCTAGAGTGCAGTGGTGCAATCTCAGCTCACTGCAACCTCCACCTCCTGGTTCAAGCAATTCTCCTGTCTCAGCCTCCCAAGCAGCTGGGGCTACAGGTGTATGCCACCGTAGGCCTAGCTAATTTTTTGTATTTTTGGTAGAGACGGGGTTTCTACCATATTGGTCAGGCTGGTCTCGAACTCCTGACCTTGTGATCCACCTGCTTCAGCCTCCCAAAGTTCTGGGATCACAGGCGTGAGCCACTGCACCCGGCCTACTTATTTTCTTAGGATCATTTTTTAGAAGTAGAGTTGATAGGTCAAACATTTTGCATAATCCATTGACAAGAGGATTCTACACGAAAATAATACCAGTTTAAGCCAGGCACATTGACACATACCTGTAGTTCTAGCTACTCAGGAGCCTGAGGCGGGAAGATTGCTTGAGCCCAAGAGTTTGAGGTCAGCTTAGGCAACAACCTCTTTGAAAAGCTAATAATACTAATTTAAGCCAGGTGGTGTGGCATGCACCAGCTTCTCAGGAGGCCAAGGCAGAATTGCCTGAGTCCAGGAATTCAAGGCTGTAGTATGTTATGATTGTACTTATGCACCCCAGCCTGGACAATAGTGAGACCCTGCCCCCCTAAAAAAAAAAAAAGGTAACAAAAATCATGCCATTTTATATTGCCATAGTTAAGTGTGCAAGAATGCCCTTTTCACATGCAAATGCAGGCTATTTGTCATATTTGCTAATGAATGCTGTGCTCCTCAATTTATTGTTGCAGCTTTTTTATAAATATGAATGATAGATTTATTTATTTATTTATTTATTTTTTTGAGACGGAGTTTCACTCTTGTTACCCAGGCTGGAGTGCAATGGCGTGATCTCGGCTCACCGCAACCTCCGCGTCCTGGGTTCAGGCAATTCTCCTGCCTCAGCCTACTGAGTAGCTGGCATTACAGGCACGCGCCACCATGCCCAGCGAATTTTTTGTATTTTTAGTAGAGACGGGGTTTCACCATGTTGACCAGGTTGGTCTCGATCTGTCGACCTCGTGATCCACCCGCCTCGGCCTCCCAAAGTGCTGGGATTACAGGCTTGAGCCACCACGCCCAGCCGTGATAGATTTATTTTTTTTCGCCCTTTTTTTTCCGCCTTTTGATTCTAGTGGAGATGATTTGACTGGACAGAAAATTTTCATTTTATCAACTCTGTCTTTGATATCATGCCAGAATGGATTATACTTTTTTTTCTTTTTTTTCCGAGATAGAGTCTTGCTCTGTTGCCCAGGCTGGAGTATAGTGATGTGATCTCAGCTAACTGCAACCTCCACTTCCCAGGTTCAAGCCAGTCTCCTGCCTCAGCCTCCCTAGTAGCTGGGACTACAGGCATGTGCCCCCTAGCTGATTTTTATATTTTTAGTAGAAATGGGGTTTCACCACATTGGCCAGGCTGGTCTCCAACTTCTGACTTAAGGTGATCTGCCTGCCTTGGCATCCCAAAGTGCTGAGATTACAAGCATGAGCTACCACACCTAGACCTATACTTCTTTTTTTTAAATGGGGTCTCTGTCACCCAGGTTGAAGTATAGTGGATCACAGCCCACTGCAGCCTCAGCCTCGCCTCCCTGGCTCAATAAATCCTTTCACCTCAGCCTCCCGAGATAGCTGAGGCTGCAGGCATGCACCACCACACCCGACTAATTTTTTATTTTTTGTAGAGACTGTCTCGCTATGTTGCCCAGGCTGGAGTGCAGTGACACGGTACCTCATTTCAGCCTCAACTTTCCTGGGGTCAAATGATCCTGCCTTGTCCTTCTAAGTAGCTGGGACTACAGGTGTGTGCCACTACATCTGGCTAATTTTTTTTATTATTATAATTCTATAGAAATTATGGTTCAGAAAAAGAGTCCAGGCTCAGTGGCTCACGCCTTTAATCCCAGCACTTTGGGAGGCCAAGATGGGCAGATCACGAGGTCAAGAGATCAGGACCATCCTGGCCAACATGGAGAAACCTCATCTCTACTAAAAATACGAAAATTAGCCAGGTGTGGTGGCTCATTCCTGTAATCCGAGCACTTTGGAGGCCAAGGCAGGTGGATCACCTGAGTTCGGGAGTTCAAGACCAACCTGACCAACATGGTGAAACCCCGTTTTAAAAAAAAATTAGTGTGGTAGTGCACACCTGTAGTGCCAGTCAGGAGGCTGAGGCAGGAGAATTGCTTGAACCTGGGAGGCAGAGGTTGCAGTGAGCCGAAATCACGCCACTGCACTCCAGCCTGGTGACAGAGAAGACTGTCTCAAAAAAAAAAAAAGAAAAGAAATTACAATTCCATAAAAGATTTTGAGGAAACAAGGAAGGCTGATATCTTTCAGAATGGAGTGTGATTTTGGAATACATAACAGTTTCTTTGGGACTGGGCACGGTAGTTCATGCTTGTAATTCTAGCACTTTGGGAGTTCAAGGCAGGCAGATCACTTGAGCCCAGGAATTTGAGACCAGCCTGGGCAACATGGAGAAACTCTGTCTCCGTTAAAAATACAAAATTTAGGCCAGCCATGGTGGCTCACACCTATAATCCCAGCACTTTAGGAAGCCAAGGTGAGTGGATCATGAGGTCAGGAGTTCAAGACCAGCCTGGTCAACATAGTGAAACCCCATCTCTACTAAAAATACAAAAATTAGCTGGGCATGGTGGCACATGCCTGTTGTCTCAACTACTTGGGAGGCTGAGACAGGAGAATTGCTTGAACCTAGGAGGTAGAGGTTGTAATGTGCCAAGATTGTGCCACTGCACGCCAGCCTGGGCAACAGAGCAAGACTCCATCTCAATAAATAAATAAATAATACAAAAATTAGCCAGGCTCAGTGACTCACATCTGTAATCCCAGCACTTTGGGAGGCCAAGACAGGCAGACCATGAGGTCAGGAGATCGAGACCATCCTGGCCAACATGGTGGAACCCCATCTCTACTAAAAATACAAAAATTAGCTGGGTGTGATGGCGCACATCTGTAGTCACAGCTGTTTGGGAGGCTGAGGCAGGGGAATCACTTGAACCTGGGAGGTGTAGGTTGCCAGTGAGCCAAAATTATGCCACTGCACTCCAGCCTGGCGACAGAACGAGACTCCATCTCAAGAATAAAAAACAAAACAAAAATTAGCTGGGTATGATGACGCATGCCTGCAGTCCTAGCTACTTGGGAGGCTGAGCTAGGCAGATTGTTTAAGCCTGAGAGGTCAAGGCTGCAGTGAGCTGTGACCATGCCACCCTGCACTCCAGCCTGGGAGCCAGAGCAAGACTGTTTCAAAATAAGAGAGAAATTCTTTGCATTGAATTACGTAGAAGTTTGTCACTGACCTGTGTTCCTAAAGTATGAAGCATAAATATGTGGGCTAAGAAATAGTTTCTCTTGATAAATAATCAACAAATAAAAAATAAAAATTCCTCCATCTGAAACTGGATTCAAATTTTTGGAACATTTCCAAATTTTTGTTTGTAAGAAGTCAGTTGCTATTTCTATGATAGAGACCAGAAGTATTCAGAATCTTGGCATTAACCAATATTGGATATTGCCTCTTAGAAATCATTTTTATATTTCTATTAGGGTCTTTCTCAGTCTTTCCAGTGATACAATCTTCATATATTAATGACAGGAGTTGAAAAATATGAACTTACCAATTAAAAAAAAACTTTTCCAGCCTGACTCAGTGGCTCACGCCTATAATCCCAGCACTTTGGGAGGCCAAGGCAGGTGAATCATTTGAGGCCAGGGGTTTGAGACCAGCGTGGCCAACATAGGTAAATCCTGTCTCTACTAAAAATTCAAAAATAGCCAGGCATGGTGGCAGGCACCTATAATCCCAACTACTGGGATGCTAAGGCAGGGGAATCACTTCAACCCAGGAGGAGGTTTCAGTTAGCCAAGATCGCGCCACTGTACTCCAACCTGGGCAACTGAGTGAGACTACATCTTAAAAGAAAAAAAAACTTTTCCTTAAAAAATAGTCATTCCTAGCCAGGCACACACCTATAATCCCAGCTCTTAGGGAGGCTGAGGAAGAAGGATTGCTTGAGGCCAGGAGTAGAAGACCAAGGGAGACAACATAGCAAAACCCTGTCTCTATTTTAAAAAAAACACACACACCTTTTTCATAAAAAAATATAATAGGTTAAATGTTTTAGCAATATTTTCATTTACTTCCTTGCCCAGTACACAAATTTATTTGGCTGCTTTTTCCTTTTCTTTTTTTTCTTCCAGACAGAGTCTTACTCTGTTGACCAGGCTGGAGTGCAGTTTTGCAGGCTTGGCTCACTGCAACCTCCAGCTCCTGGGTTCAAGTGATTCTCCTGTCTCAGCCTCCTGAGTAGCTGGGACTACAAGCATGTGCCACCAAGACTGGCTAAGTTTTGTATTTTTAGTAGAGACAGGGTTTCACCGTGTTGCCCAGGCTGGTCCTGACCTCAGGTGATCCACCCGCCTCAGCCTCCCAAAGTGTTCTTTTTCCTTTCTATATGTTATAGCCATTGGAGAGTTATGTCTTTTCTTTAATTCTGAAGCCTTTAATTTTTATGATAGACTTGAGGCTTGAAGGTATGTGATGGAGGATAATGGAAGATGGTGCCTAGAGATGGGGGTTAATGTTGTTTGTTCAGCAAATCTGCACAGAAATGAGCTTCTTGGTTCTTATCTCTTAGTGTGGGAAGTTCACTTTCACCCATCCAACCCAGATCATCTGTTTACCTGCTCTGAAGATGGATCCCTCTGGCATTGGGATGCCTCCACAGATGTACCTGAAAAGTCGTTACTCTTTCATCAAGGTAAAACTTTTTAATGAATATTCCTGTGTTTAATTTTTTTTTTTTTTTTTAAGATGGAGTCTAGCTTTGTTGCCCAGGTTGGAGTGTAGCGGCGCAATCTTGGCTCACTGCAACCTCCACCTCCTGGATTCAAGCAATTCTCATGCTTCAGCCTCCCAAGTAGCTGGAGCTACAGGCAAGGGCCACCATGCCCAGCTATTTTTTTTGTATTTTTAGTAGAGATGGGGTTTCACCGTATTAGCCAGGCTGGTCTCAAACTCTTGACCTCAAATGATCTGCCCCTCTCAGCCTCCCCAAAGTGCTGGGATTACAGGAGTGAGCCACAGTCCCTGGCCTTTTTTTTCTTTTTTGAGAAAAAGTCTTAGTCACCCAGGCTGGAGTGCAGTGGCACAATCTCAGCTCACTGCAACCTCTGCCTCTTGAGTTCAAGCTTTTCTTCTGCCTCGGTTTCCCTAGTAGCTGGGATTAAAGGTGTGTGCCACCATACCTGGCTAATTTTTTTTGTATTTTTAGTAGAGATGGGGTTTTGTTATGTTGGCCAGACTAGTCTCAAACTCCTGGCCTCAAGTGATCTGCCCACCTCAGCCTCCCCAAAGTGCTGAGATTATAGGTGTGAGCCACTGTGCCCAGCCTGTTATGAGTAATTTTGTTAAACTTTTTTTTTTTTTTTTTTTTTTTTTTTGAGGCAGACTGTCTCCCTCTGCTGCCCAAGCTAGAGTGCAGTGGCATAGTATTGGCTCGCTGTAACCTTCACCTTCTGGGTTCATGTGATTCTCCTGCCTAAGCCTCCAAAGTAGCTGGGATTATAGGAACCCACCACTACGCCCAGCAAAATTTTTCTTTTTTTTTTTTTTCCTTCTATTTTTTTGTATTTTTAGTAGAGATGCGGTTTCACCATGTTGACCAGACTGGTCTTAAACTCCTGACCTTGTGATTCGCCCACCTCAGCCTCCCTAAGTGCTGGGATTACAGGTGTGAGACACTGTACCTGGCCTCATCCTTTTATTTTATTTTGTTTTGTTTTGTTTGAGACAAGGTCTTACTCTGACATCCAGGCTGGACTGCAGTGTCATAATCATGGCTTACTACAGCCTCACCCTCCCAAGCTCAAGTGATCCTCCTGCCTCAGTCTCCCAAAGAGCTGAGACCAGAGGTACTTTCCACCACAATCAGCTAATTTTTTTTTTTTTCTTGTAGAGATGAGGTCTCACTATCCTACACAGGCTGGTCTCAAACTCCTGAGCTCAAGCAATCCTACTGCCTGGGCCACCAGAGATGCTGCAATTATAAGCAGGAGCTGCTGTACCCAGCCTTATTATACTTTTAAATACCAAATTAGACATATCGTATTTTTTACTTAATGGCAAAACATTATTATTCTCTTACCTCAGAGTAAATTTGAATATCACAGGGTTTGAAATCTGACTGTTAAGTTACTTACTACTGTATGGCCGATGGCTAGAAATGCTGTAAGCTGGCTCACTTGAGACAGCCAGGGTTCTCCTTTGTGAGTGCCATTAACCTGGACCCTCATGCCATAGCATAGACACAGGCAAATCTTTTATATTGCATTGCCAAGTTTGGGTAAGTGGCAAGAAGCAAATTGATATTTGATGTAACTGAAGATACTGGTTTCCTCTCAGGTTAAAAGGCCTGAGCTCAGCCAGGTGCAGTGGCTCATACCTGTAATTCCAGCACTTTAGGAGGCTGAGGAGGGTGGTTCATGAGGTCAGGAGTTCAAGACCAGCCTGGCCAATATGGTGAAACCTTCTCTCTAGTAAAAATACAAAAAATTAGCTGGGAGTGGTGGCCTGCACCTGTAGTCCCAGCTTCTCGGGAGGCTGAGACAGAAGAATTGCTTGAACCCAGGAGGTGGAGGTTGCAGTAAGCCGAGATCATGCCATTGTACTCCAGCCTGGGTGACAAAGCAAGACTCCATCTGAAGAAAAAAAGATCTGCTTTCCTCATTATAGTCAGTGGTAGGTTATGGTCAGCCAAAACCCATGTACTTCTAATCAAGGATTTGTGTGTGTTTTTGCATTTTCCAAGTTTCCTGTTTTTCAGGGTTTGTCTGTGGTTCCAAAGTTCGTTTGCTTATTCATTCAGAAATATGTACTGAATGCCTACCAAGATGTACAACAGTAAGCAGAACAAAATGTCAACACATAGAACAAATATTCTAGCAGACAGTTAAAAAATAGACAATTAGAGTCCAATCAGAGTATCAGAAACTACCTCAGAGGTAGAAGGAAGTGGTCTCACATGTGTTAGAAGGACTAGGAAAACAAGGGAATAGGAGGGGTGCTGGGAGAACAAATAGGAAGAAAAAAGAGCACCCAGAAATAATAATCGTTAGTACCCCTGCTGCTGCACTGTTGGAAACGCTGTAAATGTTCTTGGTCAGGCACAGTGACTCATGCCTGTAATCCTAGCACTTTGGGAGGCTGAGGTGGGCGAATCTCAAAGCTGAGATTGAGACCATCCTGACCAACATGATGAAAGCCCGTCTCTACTAAAAATACAAAAATTAGCTGGGCATGGTGGTGGGCTCCTGTAGTCCCAGCTACTCGGGAAGCCGAGGCAGGAGAATCGCTTGAACCCGGGAGGCAGAGAGAGGTTGTAGTGAGCTGAGCTCCACTCACTGCACTCCAGCCTGGTGACAGAGCGAGACTTTGTCTCAAAAAAAAAAAAAAAAAAGTTGGTTCTGAATCAGCAGAAAAGGCACTACCTCAACCAGGCTGGAGCTACCACCAATGTTATTGCCAGAAACCTGGAGCAGGAAGGAGCTGCTGCTTCCCTCTGCCTTCCAGTCACCCACCATGAATACCTCCCATTGGCAGGCCCACTGGATGGCAGGTGGTAAAGCAGCCTGGAAAGTGGAGTTTGCCGACTTCTACCCCCTACAGTATATAGCAGAGCACAGAAAAGTGGGGAAGAGAACTGAAAAGAAAAAGGAGGCCAGGCATGGTGGCTCATGCCTGTAATCCCAGCACTTTAAGAGGCCAAGGTGGGTGGATCACCTGAGGCCAGGAGTTCAAGACCATTCTGATCCAACATGGTGAAACCTTGTCTCTACTAAAAATATAAAAATTAGCCAGGCGTGGTGGTGGGCACCTGTAATCTCAGCTACTAGGGAGGCTGAGGCAGGAGAATAGCTTGAACCTGGGAGGCAGCAGTTACAGTGAGCTAAGATTGTGCTACTGCACTACAGCCTGGGCAACAGAGCGAGACTCTGTCTCAAAAAAAAAAAATTAAGGAGAAGGGAAATAACCTGGCAAAATACACTGCTAATTACCATGAAGAAGAATACAGCAGAGTAGGAGGATAAAGAATAGAGACAGAGGTGAGGGGAGCTACTCTAGTGAGAGTCTAAGGAGAGAACATTTGAGAGAAGGAACATTTGAGCAGAGTCTTAGGAGAAGTGAAGGTGTAAGTGACATGAAAGCATTCCAGGCAGAGGAAACAGCAAATGCTGAGGGCCTGAGACAGGCAGAGAACAGCAAGGACACCATGGTTGCAGCTCAGCTAGCAGGGTAGAGTGGTGGGAGATAAGGGATGGTGGCTGAGGAGTCATGAGACTTTGTAGCCCATGATAAGGACATTAGACTGGGAGTGGGGAGGAGAAAAGTAAAAGCAGGGAGATGAGGAAAGGAGTCTTATCACAGTAGCTTGAATAATATGTTAATCTTTACAGTGTCCAAGAGCAATGTAAAATGTAAGAACAGTAAAAGATAGAAAAATTAAGGGGAAAAAATGTTAAAACTTCTCTAGTAAAATTCTGGAGGGGAGAGCATGTGTGGAACATGCATGCATGTCTATGCTAACTTCATCTATGGAGAAATGAACAGTTTCATCTAAGAATTGACTAAGTATATACTTAGTTTTTGATTTCCTTCCTACACTAACCACAGTCTTGAACTTGCAAGTTTACTTTTAAGGAACCTTGGTTAGACTGGAAATAAAACTTTATCCTGTGTCTACTATTGCAAGGCACAGTATATGAGACACTGTGAAAAGGTAAAACAAATATGAAATATGAGACCTGCTCTTAAGACATAGTCATGGACAGAGGCATGGAAAGTTCAATTAGGATATAAGAATTGTTACAAAGTAATGCTGAGGGTTCAAGGAAAGAAAAGAAAAACATGAACTAGAGGTTGTCTTCAAAGTTTTCTTAGAGAAGGAAGTTGAGCCATATTTTAAAGGGTTAGCAAGATTTTAAATGTACTGATCTTTAAGCTTTAAGACATAGGGACTTTGCACAGAGCCTGACACATAGTAGGTACTCAGTCATTTGCTGAGTGAATTAAATTTGTACTTATTTGGTATGACAGCAAGTTGAAAGGAAAGTTATAAGTAATGCCTAAAATGGAAGTATACTGCTTCTGCCTGCGTCACTTTTACTCTTTATTAAGTGCAATGCTGTGTTAGAGATAAAAGCTTATAATCTAGTAGTGTTACTCACTTTTAAGAACATTTATCTAAAAAGCATAAAAAAAGATCCGAGGTAAGGCAATTATATTTTTAGAAACGTAGTAACAAATATATATTTAGAAATATATATTTTTTTTTTTTTGAGATGGGGTTTCTCCATGTTGGCCAGGCTGGTCTCGAACTCCTGACCTCAGGCAATCCACTCGCCTTGGCCTCCCAAAGTGCTGGGATTACAGGTGTGAGCCACCATGCCTGGCCTAGAAATATAAATCTAGAAATATTCAACTAGAAATGTGTCTAGAAATTCTTTCTCATGATCATTTATTACCCAAGAGTTTATATTTCCGTATATTACCTACATTTTTGGTTTCTTTTTTTTTTTCTTTCTTTATTCAACTTGTCTGCTGGCCATTTTGCTACCTTTCTGAGACTTTCCAATAAAAGATTAACAGAAAGACAGAGTCAGTTGAAATTATCTGCTTTGCCTGAAGACTTCATGTTTGGTATCCATATTATCTCATGGAAATTTGAATATTTAATATCACTGAATAAGCCTTTGGTCAAAAATGGTTTTGTATAATAATGGAATTATTAACCTGTTATTCTGAGAATTAAACATATTGAGATTATCACCTGTCTAAATTCAGTAGAAGTTTGCATGTTTACTAATATAAAAACCACCTTAAATTTTTTTTCTTTTCTTGTTTTCTTTCAGGAGGAAGAACCAGTACATTTTTGTCTCATAGCATTAGTAACCAAGCTAATGTTCACCAATCTGTCATTAGTTCCTGGCTCAGCACGGATCCTGCAAAAGACCGAATTGAAATCACAAGCTTACTTCCCAGTAGGACTCTGTCTGTGAACAGTTTGGATGTTTTAGGTCCTTGTCTTGTTTGTGGAACCGATGCAGAAGCAATTTATGTTACTAGACATCTTTTTTCGTAGAAGTACTGTAATTTTAAGATTTCAGGTAGAACACACAATTAGCCTTTTGAAATCCAACATCTGTGCAAACTTTTATTATCAGAAAATATGAGATTTGCAGGGGAAACATCAATAAACTGCCATTAATGTCAATGCCCAGTTTTGGCTTTTGTTAGCCTGACACTCCCACAACAGTTGTAGAATCCGTTGGATGACAGAGGGCAAAAGATTGTGAACATGTGCAAGAAAATCAGTGGGATCCTGGTGCTGATGAATAGGTTGCCTTCAGAGTATTATTGACAGCTCATGGGACTAGTTCTTTGTTTTAGATGTGGCAATTAACACAACATCAGTGGTGGTTATGGGAACCACCAATGGGTTCCTACAATGTTTATCAGTAGTATGTGGAGTATACGCCTCCTAGTGGCAATTGTCAATGTTAACAATTATTCTTTTTATTGCAAGTATTTCCTATGATCCTTCCACACTTTATTTCCTTAATAATTATAGTAAATGTTTTCAGAAAGAATTGAGTAGAGCAAAAATAACAAAGATGTATAGCCATGTTCGAATTTTTTTTTGAGACAGATTTTTTTTTGAGACAGTCTTACTCTGTTGCCAGGCTGGAATGCAGTGGTGCGATCTTGGCTCACTGCAGCCTCCACCTCCCGGGTTCAAGCAATTCTCCTGCCTCAGCCTGCTGAGTAGCTGGAACTACAGGGGTGCGCCACCACACCTAGCTAATTTTTGTGTTTTTTAGTAGACATGGGGTTTCACCATGTCAGCCAGGATGGTCTCCATGTCTCGACCTCATGATCTGCTTGCCTCAACCTCCCAAAGTGCTGGGATTACAGGTGTGAGCCACTGTACCTATCCTGAAATTTTTTAAAGATGAAAATGTTTTGACAAGTTCCTTTTTCAGAATAGGTTTTTGAGCAGAAGTCTTTCAACTCCTTAGACCCAACTTTATTTCTGTTGAAAAGGGAACAAACACAACATTTTTCCTAAGGAATTTAGCTTTTGTTTAGCTTCACGGCATAGTTGAAAATTGCCAAACTGGACATCGTGTGATAAAGTAGAATTTCATATTGATAAGCAAATTGACTTCCAAACTAAAATTCAATGCTTAACAAGTGTGATTAATCAAATGATAATATAATCAGAGTGAAGAATTGTGCCATTTTTTTCTTTTTTTTTTTAACCTTTGTCCCCACCCCCCACCCCCCACCAGAATTTTGCCATTTTAATCCTTTTGTTTTAGCCACCTATAGTCTTATCAGCCATCTTTATTCTTGTCTGCAGAGATAATAATGACCTAATGTAGTGTTTTAAGATACTTTAATGATACTATCTTTCCAAAATTTGTTAGATATTAAATGTGTTATTGACCTGAGACCTTAATGATAAATCAGTACTATTAGACAATTGAAGTGTTTATTTACTTTATAATTCCAATAATCATAATTATGGAATTATGATAAGGTTTTGCTTTTCTGTCCTAATAAATATTTTCTTTTTCTTTTTTTGAGACAGAGTTTCGCTCTTATTGCTGGAGTGATGATCTCAGCTCACTGCGACCTCTGTCTCCCAGGTTCAAACAATTCTCCTGCCTCAGCCTCTCCAGTAGCTGGGATTACAGGTGTGCGCCACCAGACCTGGCTAATTTTTAATTAGTAGTAGAGAAGGGGTTTCACCATGTTGGCCAGGGCTGGTCTGGAACTCCTGACCATAGGTTATCAGCCCACCTCAGCCTCCGAAAGTGCTGGGATTATAGGTGTGAGCCACCACACCCTGCCTATTTTCAATTTTTTTAATGCCACTTTATCTCAGGGGGTTTTGGGTTTCTGATCTGTCTATAGTATTATTGCTGGGACTAATTTTTTAAAGACTTTTTGTTACTAAATAACTTACAGAAAAGAAAGTTTTAAGTACTTAGAATTTCAAACAGACAATACTCTTCATATCCGTTTCTATCCATCAATGTATATAATTTCTTAATAAAATGAAATATACATATATATATTATCTTTGTGGATGCATGTTCCCTAGCAGTAAACACATTTTTTCTATTATCATTTTGAACTGCTAGTTAATATTCTAAGCTGTAGGAGTGTGTACCATAATTTATTTCAATTGGTTGCCTATTATTGATTATTTCATGTTTCCAGCCTTTCACCGTTATGATTCCCACTATAATACCGGTTTGGTTTAATTTGCATTTCTTTTAAAACTTGCTTTTATTCTTAGCTTATATCCTCTTCATTTTTTGAGGTAGTTTGGCATTTTCTTATTTGTAACATCTTTTTATATGTGGTTTTTTTTTGTTTGTTTTTTTGCCTTTGGTTGTATGATACAGGTATTTTTTTAATTTAGTTTTTAGCTTTACTTATGGGGCTTTTTTTTAATCTTTATTCTGTTAATTTTTTTTTTTTTTTTTCCTTGAGATAGAGTCTCACTCCCATCGCCCAGGCTGGAGTGCAGTGGCATGATCATGGTTCGCTGCAGCCTGACCTTCTGGGCTCAGATGATCCTCCCATCTTAACATCCTGAATAGCTGGGACTAGAGGTGTGTACCACCATGCCTAATTTCTGTACTTTTAGTAGAGATGGGGTTTCATAATTGCCCAGGCTACTTAGGGTGCTTTTCATAGAATTTGCATTTCGTGTGTGGTCAAATCAGTTGGTTTCTTAGTTTTTTATTTTTGTTTTTTGAGACAGAGTTTTGCCCTGTCACCCAGGCTGACGTGCAATGGCATGATCTTAGCTCACTGCAACTTCCACCTCCCTGGTTCAAGCAATTCTCCTGCCTCGGCCTCCCAAGTAGCCGGGATTACAGGCATGTGCCACCGTGCTCAACTAATTATATATATATATATATATATATATATATATTTTTTTTTTTTTTTTGAGACGGAGTTTCGCTCTTGTTACCCAGGCTGGAGTGTAATGGCATGATCTCGGCTCACCGCAACCTCTGCCTCCTGGGTTCAAGCAATTCTCCTGCCTCAGCTTCCCGAGTAGCTGGGACTACAGGTACGCACCACCATGCCCTGCTAATTTTTTTGTATTTTTAGTAGAGACAGGGTTTCACCATGTTGACCAGTATGGTCTCGATCTCTTGACCTTGTGATCCACCCGCCTTGGCCTCCCAAAATGCTGGGATTATAGGCGTGAGCCACCGCGCCTGGCCCAATTTTTTATATTTTTAGTATAGATGGGGTTTCACTGTGTTGGCTAGCCTGGTCTCAAACTCCTGACCTTAGGTGATCCACCCACCTTGGCCTCCCAAAATGCTAGGATTCCAGAGGTGAGCCACCACACCTGGCCAAATCATTTGATTTCTTTCTTAATACTTTTTGTCCCCTGGCATCATGTTATCCTGTCCTAGAGTTATGTAAATGTTAATCTGTAATTCATTTTATTTTGTGGTTTTTATATTTTGCATGTAATGATTGCATTTGGAATTTAATGATTTAATGCATCTGAAGTTTTCTTCTTTTCACACAAGTAGATATTATGTGCTTCCTGATGTCATACAAAAGGAGTAAATAACACCACATAGGAAATTTCCTGCCCAAAAGGAACTACTTGTTTTTCATTTTGTAGCATTCCAGGAGTAAGTAAAAACATACACTTGTTCAGCTCAGGGTAGGTTTTTTCCTAGCACTGAAAAGTAGACCAGGCCGGGCTCGGTGGCTCACGCCTGTAATCACAGCACTTTGGGAGGCTGAGGCAGGCAGATTACGAGGTCGAGATCGAGACCATCCTGGCCAACATGGTGAAACCCCGTCTCTACTAAAAATACAAAAATTAGCTGGGCGTGGTGGTGCATGCCTGTAGTCCCAGCTACTCAGAAGGCTGAGGCAGGAGAATTGCTTGAACCCAGGAGTCAGAGATTGCAGTGAGCCAAGATTGTGCCACTGTACTCCAGCCTGGCGCCTGGCAACGGAGCAAGACTCTGTCTCAAAAAAAAAGAAAAGTAGACCAGATAATTCAGATAATTGCCATTACCCTAAATATCAGTTCAAGGACTTATCAGCCTAACTGTACTTCCCCAGTTCCTAGCAACAAAACTGAACCTGATTTACCTGTCTGCCAGTTTACAGACACTACAGGAAACAAAAGAACATGTTAAATGACAACATGGGATGCAACTGTTGAGAAATTCTATAAGACAAGGTGGCTTCTTAATAAAAACATTGTTTTAGCAGTAATGAATGGCTCTGGGCCTGGAGGAGGTGTTTATAGTTAAACACAGTATTTTGGCAGAGAAATATATACATTCATACCAAATGGGAACAATGAAAACTCAGTGGCTCACAATGCTTCAGGACCAATTTTCACTCTTTCTGATTCAGTAATAAAAACAGCCAGGCATGGTGACTTGTGCCTGTGGTTCTAGCTACTCAGGAGGCTGAACTGGAAGGATTGCTTGAGCCTGGGAGATGAAGGTTGCAGTGAGCCATGGTTGTACCAGTGCACTCCAGCCTGGGTGGCAGAGTGACACCCTGCCTCAAAAATAAATAAATAAATAATAATTTTTTAAAAACACCATAACTGTGGATTTTCCTTTGCCCTTCTATTTCCCTTTGTACAAATGGCTATTAGCATAGCCTAAAGCCTGCTGAGGCGGTGGCCCTCTCTGCCCAGTGCAGGCACCCTCAGATCCTACTCAGCAGGCTAACATCCTTGCTGTGAATGGGCCTCAAACTCATTCTCATTCATGGAAAAGACCCTGGCTCTTAGGTGGCACATTTTCCATGTATTGTGAATAGTAAGCCTGTTTTTGCCTCACCTCACCTTTCTTTTCTCTCTCTTTTTTTTTAAATGGAGTCGCTCTGTCACCCATACTGGAATGCAGTGGCCTGATCTCAGCTCACTGCAACTTTCACCTCCCAGGTTCAAGCAGTTCTGCCTCAGCCTCCCAAGTATCTAGGATTACAGACACACACCACCATACCTGGCTAATTTTTTTGTAATTTTAGTAGAGACAGGGTTTCGCCATGTAGGTCAGGCTGGTCTTGAACACCTGACCTCAAGTAGTCCATCCACCTTGATTTCCCAGAATGCTGGGGTTACAGGCAAGAATCATCGAGCCCAGCCTCTTCTGTTTTTATCTGTAATGACCACTGCCGAAAACTCTGAAGTTTTCATATATGTTGCTAACATCTTCTCAATTTCTAGCAGCCATATATAAAATTTCCGTTGATCATTATAAGTGAGTAAGTGGTAGAGGCTTTAAGGCTTTCAGGGTATTTGTAACCATAAGAGGAATACATTTTAACAGTGTTACATTTCATGCCAATTGACAAGTTCTGCCAATTTTAATAAGAAACTAAGCTATATGTAATATAACACCATAATTTATGAATCTGTTCATTGTCACTGCCTTTATTAAACTATAGTTTCTTTCAAGGGTTGCAGGTTCTTAGAGGTAGAAAGTACCTTGGCGAGCATCTCCAGCCTAAAATTCATGATTCCTTCTACAGTTTTCCCAACAAATTCCCAAAAAAGTATCATCTACCCTATACTTAAAAACATATGGTGGCTCACGCCTGTAATCCTAGCACTTTGGGAGGCCAAGGTGGGTGGGTCACCTGAGGTCAGGAGTTCAAGATCAGCCTGGCCAACATGCCAGAACCCGGTTGCTACTAAAAATGCAAAAATAAAGTAGCTGGGCATGGTGGCAGGCATCTATAATCTCAGCTACTCAGGAGGCTGAGGGAAGAGAATCGCTTGAACCCAGGGGTAGAGGTTGCAGTGAGCCGAGATCACACCACTTTACTCCAGCCTAGGCGAAAGAGTGAAACTGCATCTCAAAAAATATATGTATATATATGGTGATAAATATTCCCATTTTCCAATGAGGCTTCACATTTGAACAGCTCTAATTGATACAGCATTATGGCAGGATTTTAGTGTAAGAGTGGGACCCAAAACAATCCTGTAAAAAGGTACAGTCCTGGTGTAATGTTAACACACTGATCATGTGAGCCTATGAGATGAGCCAATCACCAATTACGTTATATTTGAATCTAATCTGTGTTGGGATCCTTTACCATAGGGTTTCACTAAATAAATGAATTTTCATATACTGAACTGAAATTTGCTTTCATTTGTCTTACCTCAGGAGCCACCCACACAAAATTCCTTTCATATTCAAATATTCAAAAGTGATTATTATAGTCTCTCCAGTGAAGGTTTCCTTCTTACTGTTTCTTGTCATTTTTGGCTAAATCCTTCTTATCCTTCAAGACTCCTTCTAGGTGTCATTTTCTCCAGACAGCTTTTACTGGCCTCCAGCAATCTGGACTAAGTTGCACTCTGCTTCAAAAGCCCATTGTGCAGAATTTAAATTGTGCTCAAAGCAATGTGTTAAGGAGCCTGTCTCCCCCTACTGGGCTACAAGATCAAGTGTATAGTGTTTAACAGTATCTGAACCATAGTAAGCAATGAATCACTATTAACTGACCTGAGCTAAACTCACAATCTTGTTGTCCCTTTAAAAAATACTCCTCTTTGTCAAAGGTCCTCTTTTTTTTCCTTCTTTTTTTGAGTCTAAGTCTCCCTCACCCAGGCTGGAGTGCAATGGCACGATCTCCGCTCACTGGAATCTCTGCTTCCCGGTTCAAGCGATTCTCCTGTCTCAGCCTCCCTAGTAGCACGGATTACAGGTGTGTGCCACCACACCCGGCTAATTTTTTTGTATTTTTAGTAGAGATGGGGTTTACCACATAGGCCAGGCTGGTCTCAAACTCCTGACCTCACGTGGTATACCTGCCACAGTCTCCCAAACTGCTGGGATTACAAGCATAAGTTACCACACTCGGCCAGAGGCCCTTTTAAGTGTGACTTCCAAGATAAACACTTTTTCATCATTGTCTTTGCTGATTATGACAGAAACCTTGCCATCGTTTTTCTAGGAATAATATTCCTTTGTAATGCTGTCTCCGCTTTCTGAAGTGTTCACATGTGATTCTCCTAAGCCACACTTCCTATATTCAGGAGTTAATACAGATGGTTTTTAATCCTTAATATGGGCCTATCCTTCTTGTTCTAAGAAAAATTTCATTTCAATATAGGAAAGGACTAACAATTTTCTTTGTATCTTTTGTAGAAGCTAATTATTTTCTACATAATTGGCCCAGCATGCTCTCTCCATTTTAATCCCATTGATTAGGAAAGATGTTTGAGACAAGATTTAACTCTCACTTAGGCCGGAGTGCAGTAGTGTGATCCCTGGTTCACTGCAGCCTTGACTTCCTGGGCCCAAGTGATTCTCCCACCTCGGTCTCCCAAGTATCTGGACTACAGACATGTACCACCAAGCCTGATTATTGTTTGCAATTTTTATTGAAATGGGGTTTCACTATATTGCCCAGGCTGGTCTTGAACTCCTGGACTCAAGCAATCTACTTGCCTTGGGGTCCCAAAGTGCTAAGCTGGAGTGCAGTGGTGCGGCTCACTGCAACCTCTACCTCCTTGATTCAAGAGATTCTCCTGCCTCAGCCTCCCGAGTAGCTGGGACTACAGGTGTGCACCACCATGCCCAACTAATTTTTGTATTTTTAGTAGAGACGGGGTTTCACTGTGTTGGCCATGCTGGTCTTGAACTCCTGACTTTGTGATCCGCCTGCCTGGCCTCCCAAAGTGCTGGGATTACAAGCGTGAGCCACCATGGCCAGCGGAACATAATCTTTTAACAGGTTTTCACATTTGGATTTCTGAATACAGTAAGCAGCCAGTTATTACTTTAACATCAGAAAAAGACGTCTGTAATTTTTTTGTAGTCTATAGTAGAAAAATTACGAAAGAAGTTACTTGAAAACACTATATTTTCTAGAGGAAAAACTGGCAAAGGCACTCTTCACAAAGGGTGGACAGTACCTTACACATCAAACCCAGTGATCCCATCCCAGATTTTCTATTCAACTTTACTAGAAGTAAAACCTCTTGTCTTGTCACACCGTCACCGTTATTCCAGTTAGGCAATAACGACCTCCTCCTACGGATGCAGTTGACAGGTCAGATCTCTAAACTCTGCTAATCGGTCCTGGCTCAAGAACTTCTTCTTGGCTGATTCAGAAAATACAGATGCTGGAACCTCATGGGCTTGTTCGGGGAAAGAACGCTAAGCAAGAATAAAATTTTATTTCAAAGCGCCAAAACTCGAATTTTGAGGTCCACAGCGAAGTTTCCCAGAACAACTCAACAGTTGTTCCCTTCGGAGAACGAAGCTCCGTGAAATGCGCATCCCTACTCGGTCCAGAGAAAGAGATCAATGGGAAAAAGGATTCAATCAACCGAGTGGGCTGGGCAGGAGAGAGCCTTAACCCACGGCCGCGGGCGAGTCTTCTGGGCAGGGCAGGCGGGAGCGACGTGGGGCGACGCTCACGAAGGCTCTGAGCGGCGGGCCACGCAACGAGGCCCAGAGGCCTCGGTTGCGCGCTCCCTAGCTGCTGCCGGGCGGGCAGAAGCCCCCAGTCTTCGGCCCCCGCGCAAGCGACGCCGGGAAATGCCCACATCCGGGAAACCTGCAACGGAGTGCGGCGGCGGCGACATTGAGTGGAAGGCAAAATGGCGGCGGCGGCAGTGGCCTGGTGTTAAGGGGAGAGCCAGGTCCTCGGGACCCCCGCGACGGGCCACAGTGGCCCGCGGCAGCCCTCCGGCGTCTCTACCCGCTCTGCCCCACCAGGGATACTTGGGGTTGCTGGGACGGGCTCCGGCCGTCTAGGCGCCCGCCCTCGGGCCGGTGGCCGCTGTCCAGGAGCTCTCCTTTCCCCTCCAGGTAGGTCCGGGGCTGGCGTAGCGGGTGGGGCTCACTTCTCCCGAGCTGGAGTTGGCGGGGCGGTGGCCGCTGGGGCCCACGCCCATCCCCGCTGGCGGGGGTCCAGAGGTTGCTGTGGACTGGCGGGCCGCGGCGGCCCGCTCCGGGCCTGACTGGGCTGGTTGCATTGACCTGAGCTGAGCCCTGCCCTGGGGAAGCGAGGGTTGGCCGCGCCCGGTGCTGCAGGAAGAGCCCCGGGCATTTCGGCCTCGGAAGTGCACGTTGGGCAGGGAAGAGCCTACCTTGCTGGCGGCCTTGCGCCGACTGTCTCCCACCCCACCCCCAAACGCGGGTCGGCGGTGTCCACAGGGAAGGAACGGGAAAGGTGGTTCTGAAGGAAATTTGCAGTGAAAGAGCTACAGTTTTTTGAATCCCAGAGGGCTCTGATCCTGGGTGTATCTTGAAGAAATCCTGGGAGTCTCTTATTTCTAGTTCAATGTGATAAAGGTTACTGTTCATAGTTGGAAATGGTGGGAGAGGTGGAGAGGTCTTTACGGAGTAGGGGTGTGTATATAAATACAGAAAATGAAGGAACGACAATTTAGGGAACAGCGTTTTTTATAACCTGAAAGGGCTTGTAGCTCAATGAATGACTTCCAGATGACTTAATCCCCATTCTGACTTCTCTGTCAATTTCTAATGGAACATAATTTAATGTTTGTCAACTCATATGTTAATACAACTTATAAAACATATATCATCCTCCAGAAGTTATTCATAAATCTTGTGAACAGTAAGTATAGTCTCCTGCACAGAAATAATACTGTATAACTCCAGTTTTGGAAATGAATTTGAATGTTAGTGATCATGAAGCTTGTCAGACCTTTACGAATTGTTTATTGAAGGTTAAAAATTTTTATCCATTTTCCTTCATGAGGAAGAAAAGGTAGGACATTATAGTTGGAATGAATGTTCTCTGCTACGAAAACAAAGCTTATCTCTGATGGTAAAATGGGGTAGTTGATTCCCTAAGGCAGTGGAAGAGTTTGAACAGTGAAAGAAGTAGCATTGTGTTAGTTCCATTGGCTGCTACTGCAAGAAACTAGATCATGGTCCATTCCTGGAACAGCACATTCTGTGCCTAAATATTGATTGAATATGACTTGTTGCTCTCCAAAAACAAGTAAAAAAAATTTTTTTGGCTGTATTTTAAATGTATAATATCTGGCTTTCATTGTGTAGGTCGTTTTTATTTTTGTTTTTATTGCTAGTCCTTGTTATGCTGTATACATAGTCTTGGAATGGTTCTAACTCTGGTTATTTATTCTAGATGTTTTATTTATATTAGTGGGAGATTGTTATACATCACAAAAGTTAGTCATTGAATAACATTTCCACCAAGTAGAAGCAGCAGTCCTTTTTCAGCATTTTTCACTTTTGATCCCACAATTATTAGAAAGTGAACAGAAGAAAATGTCAGTATCCAGTTTCCTGAATATCGCTGTTTATACGAATGAGACTATGCTGCTAAAAAAAGAAACAGCACATATTATTGTTGCTGTCCTTATTACTGATCTGGTCAAAGCTATGACATAGTCATCTTTTTTTTTTTTTAAATGGGGACTCGCTATGTTGCCTGTGCTGGATTCCAACTCCTGGGCTTGAACAGTCCTCCCACCACAGCCTCTCAAGTAGCTGGGACTACAGGCGCACTACTGCACCCAGCTAGGGTACCTTTCTGATAAACTTAATTCAACCCAATCTTATGTAATGGTACCTGTTTTTTTCCAAAGTTGGACAAACTAATGGATGATACTTGTTTGTCGTTTGTATTTTTGATGAGGGTCTGAACTTTAAAAAATAATAATAAGGCCAGGCGTGGTGGCTCAAGCCTGTAATCCCAGCACTTTGGGAGGCCGAGGCGGATGGATCATGAGGTCAAGAGATCGAGACCTTCCTGGTCAACATGATGAAACCTCATCTCTACTAAAAATACAAAAAAAATTAGCTGGGTATGGTGGCGCGTGCCTGTAATCCCAGCTACTCAGGAGGCTGAGGCAGGAGAATTGCCTGAACCCAGGAGGCGGAGGTTGCGGTGAGCCGAGATCGCACCATTGCACTTCAGCCTGGATAACAAGAGTGAAACTCCGTCTCAAAAAAAAAATAGAGATTTGTCATACCCAGGCAGTTTGATTCCAGAGCTCTTACTTTTAACGATTAGGTTAAAAATCATTGAAAGTTACGGAGTAGCTGGGCATGGTGGCTCACGCCTGTAATCCCAGCACTTTGGGAGGCCGAGGCAGGCAGATCACAAGGTCAGAAGATTGAGATCATCCTGGCCAATACAGTGAAACCCTGTCTTTAAAAAAAAAAAAAAAGATGGTGAAACATCTCTACTAAAAATACAAAAAAATAGCTGTGTATAATGGTGTGTGCCTGTAATCCCAGCTACTTGGGAGGCTGAGGCAGGAGAATTGCTTGAACCCAGGAGGTGAAGGTTGCAGTGAGCAGAGATCATGCCACTGCACTCCAAGCTGGGCCACAGAGCAAGACTCTGTCTCAAAAAAAGAGAAAATAATACAATTGAGGTAACAAGGAGATTTCGTCTTTTATTTATGGCTAAGTTACGCACGTGCAATGACCGCTACTCCAGAACTTCTCTGCTGTGGACCTGAAAAATATCTTTTAACGTTGATCTCAAGATATACTCTATTTATTTATTTTTTGTGGGACAGAGTTCGAGTCTTGCTCTGATGCTTAGGCTGGAGAGTGTAGTAGCACAGTCACGGCTCACTGCAGCCTCAGCCTCCCCAGTAGCTGGGACTGCAGGTGCACACCAACATACTTGGCTGTGTTTTGTTTTTTTTTTTTTTTTTTTTTCTATTTTTTGTAGAGACAGGGTCTCCCTTTGTTGCTCAGGCTAATCTCAAACAGCTGGGATCAAGAGATCCACCCACTTCAGCCTTTAAAAGTTTTGGGATTACAGTCATGAGCCACTGCACCTGGCCCTAAATTTTAGAAATATTAAAATGTAGAACAGCATGCTTAGAATCAAACAAACATGATACTGGCCAAGCATGGTGGCTCACGCCTGTAATCCCAACACTTTGGAAGGCCAAGGTGGGAGCATCGCTTGAGGCCAGGAGTTTGAGACCAGCCTCATCAATAGAGATGAGAGACCCTCATTTCTATTTAAAAATAAATAAAATAAAAAGAAACATGACACCTATTACTGTGGAATGATGTTCCTGGTATTATGTTATTCTTTTGCTAACAAATAGGACCCTAATCAGTGACAGAGGCAAGATTCATAGGTCCTTTGGTCCACATGCCCAAATCTCTTAATCAGGTCCAGATATGGTTCCTCTTGCTCCAGGGACCTGTGAAGTAATGTGTCCTGTGTGTCATGTGTATGCTCTCTTGCTGTCTCTCTCTCACTGTATCTCTTTCTCTCTATCTCTCTTCCTTTTCTCTTCCCCTTACTCACCACAGTACACAAGAGTAGAATACTGCTAGGAAGGCCACAGTAAGCCGTACTCCTAGAAAAGGAGACTAATGAGAGATAAGCAGCAGATTCTGTGTAAGCAACCAGTCCTGGAGGTAGGGGAGATTGGACCTTGATTTATTTGGAAGGAACTCTCTCATCGTTTTCCATGACCTGTGAAGTGTGTGTTGGGTGAGTATCCTCCCTTTGGAAAGTACAAATCTTTCTCAACTAGCTTGTTGTTCTTAGAAGTTGGGTGCCAAAGGGTTTTAAATTTTGAATAGACAAAGAGTTTTTTAGTCTGAACTTGAGATGATTTAAGAAAAAAATTTTTTTTTTTTTTGAGATGGAGTCTTACTCATTTGGTTATTTGAGGCTATTAGGTTTGACAGGAAGGCTACATCCTTAAGGTGTTCTTTATCCCTGAAGCAGTAGTTAGCTAAGAGTTTTCAGCAGATATCTGTACTCAGTCTTCATCCTGCCTCTGCAGGTCTAGGTGCAAGTTGCTTTTCCAATCCTTTGAGAGTTTAAATTTCTGAACATATTCTATTCCCTTCTGTTTTTGCTTTGAAATCTGCTGCTGCTTTCTTGAGCTCATCATTTACTTATAATACTTTGCCAAATATACAATAGCAGTCAATATTTGCTTCCAAGATCCTCTTTTCCAAACTCTTTTTTTTATAAAATTGAAGGTCAGTAGCCTCTTTGTATGCTCACTGACCTTGTAGTTATATGGAAAGTTATTATAGGTAACAGCTTTACCAAATATTTTGCCACTATAAAACATGATCTTCCATCTTCCCAGTCTCTGGTATCTGTTTCCTCTCAGCCCTCAGCCTGACCACTAAGGCAGTATCACTAAGGCAGTGCTGCATAGGTTTTTATTGCAGCAGCACCTCACTTCTAGGTACCAGTTTCTGTATTAGGATAATGAAAGACTGAATCTACAGATGGACAATGGCCAGATCATATATGAAACTAGAACTCTGACCCATGACCTCTGTAGCAATAGGCCCAAACTGTCAGGACTTGGTCAGTAACTACCAGCTTCCTTAATCTTTGTACCTAATTCCAATTTGGGATGACCCAGAGAAAGCTAAATATGCTTCCCAAACCAGCCACATAGGATACCCCGCTTCCAGTGTCAACAAAGAGTCAAACTCTATAAAATATTTTAAGAGATTTATTCTGAGCCAAATATGAGTGACCATTGCCCCATGACACTGTCCTCAGAAGCTCCTGAGAACATGTGTCCAAGGTGGTCAGAATACAGCTTGGTTTTATACATTTTAGGGAGACATAGACATCAATCAGTATATGTAAGATTGGCAAGACAACTTGAAGTGGATGGCTTCTGGGTCATAGGTAGATTTAAAGATTTTTCTGATTGTCAGTTGGTTGAGTTGTTACTGTCTAAAGATCTAGAATCAATAGAAGGGAGTATCTAGGTTAAGATAAGGGGTTTTGGCTAGGCACAGTGGCTCATACCTGTAAATCCCAGCACTTTGGGAGGCTGAGGCAGGCAGATCATGAGGTCAGTAGTTTGAGACCAGCCTGGCCAACATAGTGAAACCCTGTCTCTACTAAAAATATAATTGGCTGGGCATGGTGGCACATGCCTATAGTCCCAGCTACTCATGAGTCTGAAACAGGAGAATTCACTTGAACAGGGAGGCAGAGGTTATGGTGAGCCGAGATCATGCCACTGCACTGCAGCTTGGGCAGCAGAGCAAGACGCTCAAAAAAAAGATAAGGGATTATGGAGACTACGGTTCCCATTATGCAGATAGAATCAACAGGAGGGAATGTCTGAGTTAAGGATTTGCGGAGACCAAGGTTCCCGTTGTGTAAAGGAAGTCTCTAGGTAGCAGGCTTCAGAGATAATACACCATAAACGTTTCTTATCAGGTTTGATTCTATCTTGAATCAGGCAAAAGGCCTGAGAAAGGAAGGGAATTATCTTCGGAATGTAGATTTTCCCCACAAGAGACAGTTTTGCAGGACAGTTTCAAGATATGGCAAAGAAACATAATTTGGGGTCAAATACTTAGATTTCTTTAAGGGCCTGCCATCTGTCATGTGATACTATGCTAGAGTCAGGCTGGAATTGGGTGTCCTGTTTCTACAAAGAGTGTTTTGTCAGTCTTAAGATTTGTTTCAATGTTAATGCTGGTCAGCTGTGCCAGAATTCCAAAAGGGAGGAGGGAATAATGAGGCATGGCCAAACCCCCCTTCCTATCATGGCTGGAACTAGTTTTTCAGGTTAATTTTCGAATGCCCTTGGCTGAGAGGAGGCTTGACTTAGCATTTTATTTTTGGTTTATACCAGTTAGCCCACCTTCAGTTTCCCATGCCAGCAGCCTACAATCAGAGCATACCTGAAGTCTTCCCCCTTTTTTTGTTGTAAAGATTTCCCACTCCCCTGCTTGCCTTTGAATCTTTGCCAAGTGCAAGTTGACAGTGGCTGATTCCCTACCTATATAGTAAGATCTGATTAAATAGCCTCTGCTTGTTTCCATTTGGGCAGTCTTTGCCTACTTCTACAATATTATTAGACTGTTTTGTGGTAACAAATCCCAGAATATCAATGGCTTAACACAAAAGAAATGTTTCTCTTGCACACAGTTCAGTGGGAGTCAGTAGGGGCTCTCCATCCAGTAGCTTAGGTATCCATCTTCCTTCCATATTGTGAAGCCACCATCTCAAAATGTAACCTACATTGTAATTGAAGCAGAAAAACCAAAGCAGAGTGACTTCTAACTGCCTCAGTCCAGATTTGAGATATGTCACATCTGCTCACCCAACTTTGGCCAGAGCTAATCTGGGAAATGGAGGCAAGTACTGTATGTGAATATAGTCTCTGCCATAATATATTTACCAAAATCAATTGGCTAAAGATATACATAATTCCTCCATTTCAGTGTTTTTGATATCAGAAGATATAGATCGTCTTACCATTAAAATTGAATGTTCAAATGTAATGCTTCTCTTATTTCCCTTGATAAATGAAGTGATATCATTTGATGGAAGCAATAGTTTCTTTAAAATATATCCCATGTATTTTAAGTGTGTATATTTAAATAAGAATTTGTAGCAGAACCATTCTGGGATCCAATCATTTCCTTTCCTTTTTTTCTTTTTCAACTCTCTATTTTGGAAAACTTCAAGAGTACACAGAAGTAAACAGAAAGGCCAAGGCGGTAGGATTGCTAGATGCCAGGAGTTCAAGACCAGCCTGCGCAACATGGTGAGACCTTGTCTCTACAAAACAAATAATAAGAAGAAAGAGACTAGTAGAGTGAACCCTCATATACCCATTACTCAGCTACAACAGTCTTCAACAAATGACAACTTTTGTCTCATTTATATACCCATCCCCTTCAGCACACAACCAAATTATTTTGAAATAAATTCCAGACGTTATTTATTTTATCCACAAGTATTTTCAACAGGTAGATGATAGAGATATGCTTAAAGTAAGTTTTCAGTTATTTAAACCTACAACACATTGTTAGACATATACCAGAACTCAGTCCTTTCTCTGACTTTTGTGTACTCAGTGTTAGGAGTTATATCAGAGTACAGTTATAGAATAGAGGACTAGAATGAATCTCTCTGGTCCAGCATTTCCTAACTTAGCATTTCCTAACTGCATGGAATGTGAATCTCATGAAATATTATGGGAGAAAAAGTAAGGTAAGGTGAATTTGGACAACAATACATTCTCTTCTTTTCTTGAACTCCTTGCCTCAAGTGATCCTCCCACCTGGGCTTTCCAAAGTATGGGGATTACAAGCATAAACCCCAGACACCCATTGTCTCCTTGTAATTGCCCATGATTATGTAAAAAAAAAAAATGAGATGTCCAATTTTGTATATTATGATCCCATTTTGGTTAATAGTAGTATATATTAGAATATTCAGTATTAATAGTGATTATTATTGTGTCTGTTTCCTGTGTCTTATGTAACAAATCACTATAAACCTGATGGCTTAAAACAACATAAATTTATCCTCTCATAGTTCTGGAGGCTAGAAGTCTAAAATCAAGGCATTAGCAGGGCCACTTTCCCTCCAGAGGTTCTAGTAGAATATCTGTCTCTTGCCACCTCCAGCTTCTGTTGGCTGCTGACATCCTTGGCTTCTGGCCTCATCACTTCAGTCTCTGCCTTCATCATCACATTGCCTCCTCCCTTTTTCTATGTGAATCAAATCTCCTTCTCTCTCTCTCAAAAGGACACTTGTAATTGCATGTGGTACTTACCCTGTTAATCCATGGCAATCCCTTAATCTCAAAATCCTTAACTTAATCACATTTGCAACATCCCAAGTTCCAGAGAAGATTAGAAGGGGGAATATCTTTTTTGATTTTTTTATTTTTTGAGACAGGGTCTCACTCTGTGTCCTAGGCTGGAGTGCAGTGATACAGTCATGGCTCACTGTAGCCTCCACCTCCTGGGCTCGAGCAATTCTCCCACCTCAGTCTCCAGAACAGCTGTGACTACAGGCACGCACACTGCCACACTTGGCTCATTTTTTGTATTATTTGTAGAGACGGGGTTTTGCCCTGTTGCCCACCCACGCTGATATCGAACTCCTGAGCTCAAGTGATCCTCCTACTTTGGCCTCTCAAAGTGTTGGGATTACAGGTCCAAGACAGGAATATATATATATTTTTTAGATGGAGTTTCGCTCTGGTTGCCCAGGCTGGAGTGCAATGGCATGATCTCGGCTCATCACAACCTCCACCTCCCCAGTTCAAATGATTCTCTTGCCTCAGCCTCCCTAGTAGCTGGGATTACAGGCATGTGCCACCATGCCTGGCTAATTTTGTATTTTTAGTAAAGATGGGGTTTTCTCCATGTTGGTCAGGCTGATCTTGAATTCCCGACCTCAGGTGATCCACTCGCCTTGGCCTCCCAAACTGCTAGGATTACAGGCTTGAGCCACTGTGCCCGGCTCAGGAATATCTTTTAAGAGGCCGTCTACAGTGATTCTTACTCTTGAGGAAGGTGAATTATGAGGGACTTTTACTTAATTCTACTATATATATTTATATAAATCCTTGAATTTTTCAATAAGGATTCATGCTGAATTTTCTTTTTCTTTTCTTTTCTTTGTTTTTTGAGACGGAGTTTCGCTGTTGTTAGCCAGACTGGAGTGCAATGGCAGGATCTTGGCTCACCACAACCTCTGCCTCCTGGGTTCAAGCAATTCTCCTGCCTCAGCCTCTCGAGTAGCTAGGACTACAGGCACACACCACCATGCCTAGCTAATTTTTGTATTTTTAGTAGAGTTGGGGTTTCACCTTGTTGACCAGGATGGTCTCGATCTCTTGACCTCGTGATCCACCCGCCTCGGCCTCCCAAAGTGCTGGGATTATAGGCGTGAGCCACCACGCCCGGCCTATGCTGTATTTTCTTAACAGCAGAAAGAAGGGGCAAGTTACCCGCATTTCTAAGTTCAAATATTTTTGCACTACCTGCTGGTGACCAGGTCCCATTATAGGGAAACGGAAGCAAATATTTTGACAGAAGCAAAATTATGTTTCTTTTTTTTCTCTCAGAATGATCTTGGAAATGGTAAAATAACAATAATAATAAAAGGATGATTAACTTGTGGTTGAAACCCAAAATAAGTGATATTAAAAGAATACCTAGATCCTATAAATGAATCGCAACCCAGATGCTAAGAGAACTGACGTAGGATTCCACAACAATGTTAATCCTTGATCATGGAGAAATAGTAGATTAAAGAAGACCTGATATAGAAAGTATCTTCACTTTTAGAAAGGGCCAGAATTGAATTCTGTAAAATTTAGACTGGTGAGCTAAATGTTAAACCTAGAAAAATGTGTTAGTAAGCTGTTAAATTAATATTTTGGGAAAGCTTATAGAAAAGAAAATGCTTTAGGGACCAGCTTCCCTCATAAAAACACAAGATATGTTCATCCTAATTTCATTTATGAAATAATTACTCATGTATTATTATATTATAGACAGAATATATATAATTTTTGAACAATGAAAAGGCTTATTTTTTTTAAAGTAGAGAAATGTGAGCTGCTTGTGATTGATTCGTAACTAATTTAGCAATTGCACCATGAGATGACTGATTTATGAGGTGAAATCATCAGGAAACTACCTCTAGTGGTTGCTACAGGGCTTTGTCCTGTCTCAGGCCTGCTGCAAATATATGTGTGTGTGTATAATTAATTTCTATAAATATAAATTTTTAAGAATTTAAAGTGGGTATATTTTTAACAGCTCTATTAACATATAATTTACATACTATAAAATTTACTCAGGGTAGGTGGGGTGGCTCATGCCTATCATCCGAGCACTTTGGGAGGTTGAGGCAGGAGGCTTACCTGAGCACTTGAACCCAGAAGTTCAAGACCTAGGCTAGGCAAGATAGGGAGACTCTGTTTTACAAAAAATTAACAAATCAGCTGGGCAGGGTGGCATGTGCCTGCATTCCTAGCTACTCAGGAGGCTGAGGCAGGAGGGTCACATGAGCACAGGAAGTTGAGGCTGCAGAGAGCTGTGATCACACCACTGTACTGCAGCCTGGGCAACAGAATGAGACCCTGTCTCAAAAAAACAAAACAAAACCCTAAGTTTACCCATTTAAAGTGTTTTTTTTTTAAGCATATTTACAGAGCAATAAATCATCATAATCTAATTTTAGAACAGAAAATAAGTTAGTTTTACATACAGTATGGTGAATTTGCTTTTTTTGCTTAGGATACATTTGGGTATCTGTTTATGTCTGTACATTGTATAGAACATCATTCTTTTTGACTTAGATATATATTATATAAATGTACTATGAATTACTTGAACAATCTTCCACTGATAAACATCTAGACTGGTTTCAACTTTTGCTGTTATAAATGATGTTGCAAGGAGCAGCCTACATCTTCACATACTTGAGTGTATGTATATTCCTTTACTTGTGTTGCATTGTTCCTCTTAATCCTAGTTGAATTTGTAAGGTGGATGTTGATAACCAATTTATGTCTCAGGTGTCAGTTTCAGAGAATTAAATGGCGAAGTCCACATTGCTACTAATTTAACAGAAGAAGTTGTTCTTTTTTGTTGTTGCTTTAATGGTCTCCCTATGTTCTCAGGGTGGTCTCAAACTCCTGAGCTCAAGCAGTCCTCCCTCCTTGGCCTCGCAAAATGCTGTGCTTATAGGCCTGAGCCACCATGCCCAGCCTCTGAACAAGTACTTCAATCTCATTTTTTGTTGTTTTTTCATTTTAAGTGTTGTGGTTTTCTAGTACTCACAGGATTTTGACAAATTAGAATGTATCCAGAAGAGCATGACTAGAATTAAGGAGCAGTAAAAGGAACTAGGGATGTTTAGGAGACACATATTTATTTTATTTGTTCAACATGTATATTTATTAAGCACCCACTATGTGCCACGTCCTGTTATAGATGGTGGATTGACAGTAGTTACAAGACAAACAAGGTCCTCTTCTTTCATGATGCTTTTATTTCAGTGAGGGGAAACAGACAAGTTTCTTGATCTTAGTAAGATGATTTTAGATAGTGACAAGTACTGTCAAGAAAATAAAACAAGATAATTAAGTGACCAAGGAAAACTCATTTAGGAGGTAACAGTGCTGATACCTAAATGACAGAAAGGCAATGTTTATATGTCTATCTATAGATATCTTTATGTAACATGAATGGTAATTACATTTAATTAGATTAGAAATAGACTTCCTATAGATGATAATAAGAGTTTCAAATCCCAGCAGTACTACTTACACACTATTTTACCCAAACTCTCCGAACTTCAGTTTTTATGTCTACAAAGTAGAGATAACAAACCTAGCTCACAGAACTTTTTGGATGGCTGGATAAGAGGGTTAGGCAAAAGTATCTAGCACTGGCCCATAACAGGCTCTCATTAGGCACTGAGTGAGATTTCATAATGCTCCATACAAAGAAAACATTTCTAACAGTTACTGCAGAACACAAATTGAATGACTTTGATGTGTTACTGATTTTCCTGTCAGTGGGGGACATTTAAGTAGCCTTTATTTTTTTGTTTTTTTTCAGACAGGGTATGTCTCTGTTGCCCAGGCTAGAGCACAGTGGCGCAATCACGGCTCACTACAACTTTGATCTGGGATCAAGTGATCCTCCTGCCTCAACCTCTTAAGTAGCTGGAACTGCAGGTGTATACCACCATGCTTGGTTAATTTTTAAATTTTTCATAGAGATGAGGTTTCACTGTGTTGCACAGACTAGTCTCGAACTCCTGGGCTCAAGCTGTATGCTTCCCTTGGCCTCCAAAGTATTGGGAGTACAGGTGTGAGCCAATAGTACCCAGCTACATAGCCTTCAGATGACTGTTCTTGAATAGAAGACATTCATGCATTAACTGAGGAAAAAGACAAGTTGACCTGAGAGCCTTTTCCCTGTCCCATTGCTGATAAGCTTTCTGTCTTTAGAGCCTGTTTTAGTTCATTTTCTCACTGCTATAAAGAAATAACTTTGGCTGGGCGCGGTGGCTCATGCCTATAATCCCAGCACTTTGGAGGCCGAGGCGGGTGGATCACGAGGTCAAGAGATCGAGACCATCCTGGTCAACAAGGTGAAACACCATTTCTACTAAAAATACAAAAATTAGCTGGGCATGGTGGCGCACGCCTGTAGTCCCAGCTACTCCGGTGGCTGAGGCAGGAGAATTGCTTGAACCCAGGAGGTGGAGGTTGCGGTGAGTGGAGATCGAGCCATTGCACTCCAGCCTGGGTAACAAGAGCGAAACTCCTTCTCAAAAAAAAAAAAAAGAAATAATTTTAGAATGGGTAATTTATAAAGAAAAGAGATTTAATTGGTTCATGGTTCTGCAGGCTATACCGAAAGCATGATGCTGGTATCTGCTCAGCTTCTGGGGAGGCCTCCAGAAACTTATAATTATTGCAGAAGACAAAGTGAGAGCGAGGGGTTTCACATAGCAAGAGCAAGAGACAGTGAGGGAGGAGGTGCTGCACACTTTTAAACAACCACATCTCACGAGAACTTAATCACAGTGGTGAGGATAATACCAAGGGGATGATGCTAAGCCATTCAAGAGATTCATCTGCAAGATCGAGCCACCTCCCACCAGGCCCCACTTTCAACATTGGAGACTACAGTTCGACATGAGATTTGGTGGGGACACAGATCCAAACCGTATCAGAGTCCTAGTTCACAGCTTGGGAAATAAACTCAGGCATGTTTTTGAAGGCTAAAGGGGCCTTCTGGAATAGTGGTTTAAAAGTCTTTTTAAAGCGTGGCTCAAGCCTGAAATCCCAGCGCTTTGGGAGGCCAAAGCAGGTGGATCACTTGAGGCCAGGAGTTTGAGATCAGCCTCACCAACATAGTAAACCCCCATCTCTACTAAAAAATAAAAAAATTAGCCGGGTATGGTGGCACATGCCTGTAATCACAACTACTTGGGATGCTGAAGCATGAGAATCACTTGAATCTGAGAGGCAGAGATTGCAGTGAACCAAGGTCGCACCTCTGCACTCCTGCACTCCAGCCTGGGTGACAGAACAAGATTCTGTCTCAAAAAAAAAAATTAAAGCAGCAGTACCCTTCTAAAGAAATATTTAAGTCTGATCTGTAAAATTTAAAATTTGATCCACTAGGTGAAGTTGGTAATGAGAGGTTACCTATTTTATTATTCACTTAATAATCCCTTGCATTTGTAATATGCTTTATATGCTTACTAAAGAACTCTTTTTTTTTAAATTGTCATGGCTACTACTTAAGGTAAATCTATGTTACAGGCTAGGAAGTAGGCATGGAGAGATAAGTAACTTGTTCTGATCCCGGAGTAATCCTTAATGGAGTCAGAACTATAACCTGAGTCTCTTAACCCCTGTGTCAATGGACTTTTCCTCTAAAATGCTTTATTAATCACTTTATAGCTTTTCTTTCTTTCTTTTTTTTATAGAGTTAATTATTTATATTATAAAGAATTTTAATAGTCCTGGGGACTTCCTTGAAGGATCATTTTCATTTTTGCTCAGAAGAAAGCTCTGGATCTATCAAATAAAGAAGTCTTTCGTGTGGGCTACATATATAGATGTTTTCATGAAGAGGAGTGAAAAGCCAGAAGGATATAGACAAATGAGGCCTAAGACCTTTCCTGCCAGTAACTATACTGGCAGTAGCCGACAAATGTTAAAAGAAATTCGGGAATCCCTTAGGAATTTATCTAAACCATCAGATGCTACTAAGGCTGAGCATAACATGAGTAAAATGTCAACTGAAGATCCTCGACAAGTCAGAAATCCACCCAAATTTGGGACACATCATAAAGTCTTGCAGGAAATTCGAAATTCTCTGCTTCCATTTGCAAATGAAACAAATTCTCGTAGTACTTCAGAAGTTAATCCACAAATGCTTCAAGACTTACAAGCTGCTGGATTTGATGAGGTAAGAACTTTTAAAGACAATGGATTCTTCTTACCTTATGCTACATAACATTTTTGGGGTGAAAAGATGCCAAAATGTTTCCCTTAAGAGAATTTATCCGTGTATACAAATTTGCATATTCTATCAGCAAAGAATGTTATGTTTACAATTCCATTAATTATTATAACAAAATAATTGTTATTTCCTTAGTTTCTTCTGTGATATGTATCACTAAATTCTGGAGTTTCTGGAATTTAAAAGGCCAGGTCATGAAGTCAGAATGGAAGTGCAGTTGAAGAAAGCCACAGGTGAGGGTAGGGGAAAGACATCTGTTTGTGTGAAATACAATGGTGAACTAAGTGTCTGTTGGGGAAATGATAGTTCTGAGAACATGAAATTTAACTTCATAGTAGGGAGAAAGAATTATATAGTTATGGGTTTGTGTAGTAAGCAGTTGTGTTCTCAGGCCCAAATCTTAAATTTACAAAAACTAACAAAATTTCACTTCAGGCTAACTATGCCAAGTCTTTAATATTTATCTTCAGAATTCATTTTGAAATTTTTTCATAATCCGTATATTTAATGATTTTGTTTAGATTATCAGTGAAATTTGTTTCTTACGATAACATACCTTGTGAGCATGAATATTTTAGGTGTCAGGAGCCATTTTAGATAAATATTGGCAATGTAAAATGTAACTAAATGTGAATAATCAAAAGTTAGGCCGGGCGCAGTAGCTCACACCTATAATCCCAGCCCTTTGGGAGGCTGAGGAGGGCGGATCACCTGAGGTCAGAAGTTTGAGATCACTCTGACCAACATGGTGAAACCCCATCTCTACTAAAAATACAAAATTTGCCCGGCATGGTGGTGCATGCTTGTAATCCTACCTACTTGGGAGGCTGAGGCAGGAGAAGCACTCTGCCTCCAAGAAGCAGAGGTTGCAGTGAGCTGAGATCACGCCATTGCACTTCAGCCTGGGCAACAAGAGGGACACTCCATCTCAAAAAAAGAGTTAATTACATTTTTCACAATTATAGTAACATGTTTTCCTGATTGCAAAAAATATTACCTATTCTCTCTTAGCAATTGAAAAGTATAAAGAAGAAACTGAAAATTACATTTAGCCTCACTGTATAAAGATAACTACCCTTAAAATTCCTTCACTGTTTTTTTCATGGGTTTTGTGTGTGTGTGTGTGTGTGTGTGTGTGTGTGTGTGTGTGTGTATGACCGAATTTCCATATATTTCTGTATTTAATTTAAAAAGTGAAAACCTGACCGGGCTTGGTGGCTCACGCCTGTAATCCCAGCACTTTGAGAGGCCAGGGTGGGCAGATCATGAGGTCAAGAGGTCAAGAACATCCTGGCCAACATGGTGAAACCCCATCTCTACTAAAAATACAAAAATTAGCTGGGCGTGGTAGCACATGCCTGTGATCCCAACTACTTGGGAGGCTGAGGCGGAAGAATCACTTGAACCCAGGAGGTGGAGGTTGCAGTGAGCCGAGATTGCGCCACTATACTCCAGCCTGGCAACAGAGCAAGACTCAGTCTCAAAAAAAAAAGAAAAAAAGTAAGAACCTAAGTATGCATTATAGCAAAAGATTTTAAAAGGGAGATTTACAACTAAACTATAAGGGAAAGAAAATTCTTTCTGGCACATTCTATTTATCTATTTGATTACTATTATTTTCTATCATTTTTATACTTCAGTGTTCTAAAAATACTGGATTTAAACCAGGAAATAGAGGAAGAGGAGGGAAAGACATGGGATAATGTTTTTCTGGTTAGTATTTAGAAGATTAAAGAAATGGCTTGAGTGGAGATTGTCCCAAGCACTTTCTTCCTAATCCCCTAGCCAAAAGGCAAAGAATAATTATTGATCTTATTTTTTCCCTTTTCATTTGCTAAGCAAAGAGAAGTTATGAAATCACATAGCTATAAAAGCCCCTAGTGGTAATGTGTTAGGTCAGGTAAGTCACCCAGTAATACGTACTTAGGGAGCTCTTACTATGTGTGCACCTCACCCATCGGTCAGAATAGCAAATTGTACCAGATGTGGCTCATACCTTTAAGGTAATTAAAAGTTTTCTTCTCCCCTCCCCTCCCCTCCCCTTCCTTTCCCTTCCCTTCCCTTCGCGAGACAGAGTCTTGCTCTGTTTGTTGTCCAGGCTGCAGTGCAGTGGCATGACCTTGGCTTACTGTAATCTCTACCTCCCAGCTTCAAGCGATTCTCCTGCCTCAGCCTTCCAAGTAGCTGGGACTGCAGGTGTGCACCCCCATGCCCAGCTAATTTTTGTATTTTTAGTAGAGATGAGTTTCACCATGTTGCCCAGGATGGCCTCGGTCTCTTGACCTTGTGATCCACCTGCCTTGACCTCCCAAAGTGCTGGGATTACAGGTGTGAGCCACCACACCTGGCCTTAAAGTTCTTTCTAATAAAGACAGTTTTAAGAAATCTAAGGCATTGGTCAATGCTCTAGTCCTTATTGGTCATAATAACAATAATTGGTTTGTATTACAAAGATATGTTTGTGCTTTTTTTTTTTTATTAAAGTTCTACACAAATAATGTGTTAGCTTTATTATAATTACACATTTCAAATTGTCACGAGATTGCTTTAAGAAAGTATTTAGACATCATTCCTCATTTGTCCAAATAATGAAGTATGGTGTTATTTATACCAACGGTGATATAAAGAATCTGGCAGTCTGCTTGTACTTTCTTGAATTACTCATTCTGGTAGCATCCCATGATATTATAGAGTTTATCTTGTTCAAGATCTTAACTTGGTATTTCAGAATTGTTATCTAGTTTTCAATTCATTCTTTTTTATCATTTCGGAAACCTTAACCTACTCCTTTTATTAGCTGTGCCAAGTTCAAGATAGTGCCTTTATTTTTTTTGAGAATGTTTCTGATGACCGTTTAAAATTAAAAGCTCAAATATTTCAAGATTAAATTTCTCATAGGAATAAATGTTAAATAGGATTGATGCGTTCTTGGAGCACATAATATAATCACTGGGGTATATTTTTGCTTATAAGCATGAAAACCAAAAGCATAATTATGTGGACATATTTTCTTATCACATAGGACTTCTGGCCATGCGCAGTGGCTCACACCTGTATCCCAGCACTTTCGAAGTTCAAGGCTGGTGGATCACTTGAGGCCAGGTGTTAGAGACCAGCCTGACCAACATGGTGAAATTTGTACAAAAAAATACAAAAAATATTTGTATAAAAAATACAAACAAAAAATTAGCCAGGCCTGGTGGCGCATGTGTGTAGTCCTAACTACTTGGGTGGCTGAGGTAGGATAATTGCTTGAACCTGGGAGGCAGAGGTTGCAGTGAGCTGAGATCATGCCACTGCACTCTAGCCTGGGCAATAGAGCGAGACTCTGTCTCAAAAAAAAAAAAAAGACTTCTAGCTGGGTGTGATGGCTCACACCTGTTATTCCAGTGCTCTGGGATGCCAAGGCAGGAGGATTGCTTGAGCCCAGGAGTTCAAGTCCAGCCTGGGGAACATAGTGAGACCCTGTTCCTACAAAAAAATTTAATTATTTAATTATATGTGGTGGCATATGCTGGTAGTACCCAGCTACTCAGGAGGCTGAGGTGGGAGGATCACTCAAACCCAGGAGATGAAGGCTGCAGTGAGTTATGGTTGTAGCACTGTACTCCAGCCTGGGCAACAGAGCGAGACCCTGTCTCTAATGAAAAAAAAGAAGACTACCATTCCAGAGTTACTGATTTGAGCATGCTCTTTTTCACACTGGCACTAACACCTCAACTTGATGAAAGCTTGATTGATGTTTTTACAGATGTAAAAAATATTTTAAAACATAGCAATAAATATTCAAACATAAAGGTTAGCATAGTAATCACCAAAATCACAAGGCTGAAATTCCAGTGCATTTAACAAGAATATGGGCCAGGCGCGGTGGCTCACACATGTAATCCCAGCACTTCAGGAGGCCGAGGTGGGTGGATCACTTGAGGTCAGGAGTTCTAGACCAACCTGGCCAACAAGACAAAATCTTTTATGTATTTAATAAAAAAGTATGTAAATTAGCCAGGCATGGTAGCGGGTGCCTGTAATTCCAGCTTCTCAGGAGGCTGAGGTAAGAGAACCACTTGAACCCATGACGCAGAGATTGCAGTGAGCTGAGATCATGCCACTGCACCCCAGCCCGGGCGACATCGAGGCTCTGTCTCAAGAAGAAAAAAAAAGAAAAATGATTCCCACAATATTGGTGAAGGGTAATGGGTGCTAATTTTCTTACCAACTGAGGTGTGACTGCTGTGTAGTAGTAGCATAAATACATATACAATTCACTTGACTTAACCAGTTTTACAATTAAACACTCATTGATGAATTTTAACTTCAGTAATTTTTATTATTTTACATTTGCGCATATTTGGTTTTAACAAAAATCCAAATAATAATGCTTTAAGATAGATAGTGATTGAGTTTATATAATTATCATTAGCTCAGTGTCTTAAAGATTTCAGAGCTTAGGACTCTTATGAGTCTCTTGAATTTTACTTCTTGGTGGCAACATGCTGTAGCACAGGTATCCTATCTGTTGCCTAGGAAACAGGATCTAGGAAGGACCAGTATCTGGATCAGACAGGGCGAAAGTTTTATGGCAACCCTTGCTTCTTCCAACAAAATCAGTAACATTTTCCAAGAAAGGGAGAAGGGACCTTAGGTATGCAATAAGTTCTTGCCACATCCTTTCTTTGGTTGGTCTCACATTCTTCTCTAATCATTTCACATAGGAGGATCATCTGTCAGTAGCCTGTTCACCCTGTTACTAAGTCATTTCTCGTTTAAAAATGTCATTTGAAATACTGAATCTTCTAGGACAAGTAAGTAGTTGCCTCCCTCTTGAAAAATGCATGTCAGCATACTTTCTGCATGATAGTGAATGATTTATGTTTACATAAAACATAAAGTTCAAGGAGTGGAAGAGAGTAGCCAACATTTTAGCTCCAGGCACTGTGGTTGGTGCTTTACATGTTTTCTTACTTAATCCTCACTTCAACTCTGTGAGCCTATTACAGGCAAAGAAACTGAGCCTCTGAAATGTGAAATAACTTGCCAAGTATCATACTACTTTACAGAGCTGCTAGAACTCAGACCCACATCTGTCTGATTCCAAATCCTCTGTTATTTTTGTCATACTATATAGTGTCCTAAAGTCTTCATCACATAGTCATATACAGCCTAAGTATCTTCTTTTGTCTTATATTTGCATCCCTGTAATATAGTTCTCTGAAAACGTAATCTCTAAGAGGATAAGAACCCGAACTATTATATACAATGGCAGTATGTTTAATAAAATACTTCAATGATACAAAAAAGTTGTTTGTTTTTTTTTTGAGATGGAGTTTCACTCTTGTCAGGCTGAAATGCAATGACATGATCTCGACTCTCTGCAACCTCCACCTCCTGGATTCTCCTCCCTCAGCCTCCCAGATAGCTGGGATTATAGACCTGCACCACCATGCTCGGCTAATTTTGTGTTTTTAGTAGAGCCAGCGTTTCACCATGTTGATCAGGCTGGTCTTGAACTCCTGACCTCAGGTGATCCATCTGCCTCAGCCTCCCAAAGTGCTGGATTACAGGTGTGAGCCACAACACCCAGCCCAAACAAGTAGTTTCTGATATTTTGATTGCTACCTTTTTAACAATCTGATTGTCTGTGATTGTTATATAAGAATTAGAAATGATGAGAATCATGTTGCTATGATTGTACCTAAAGCAGTTAATCCTAATTCAAGCCAACAATGGTGTGTTGAAAAAAATAAAAATTTAAAAAATGTAAACTTTTTCATCCTAGGAGGAAATAGAAATATGTTACATAAAGGTGAAAATGCTAAAGAAACATTTGAAGATAAAAAAAAAAAGAAATATTTGGAAGATTTGAGGATTTTCTTTTCTTTTTCAAGACAGCATCTCGCTCTGTTGCCCAGACTGGAGTGCAGTGGTCATCTTAGCTCACTGTAACCTCCACTTCCTGGGTTCAAACAATTCTCATGTCTAACCTACTGAGTAGCTGGAATTACAAGCATGCGCCCACACGCCTGGCTAATTTTTAATTTTTTTTGCAGAGACTGGGTTTCACTGTGTTGGCCAGGCTTGTCTCAAACTCCTGGTCTTAGGTGATCTGCCCACCTTGGCCTCCCAGAATGCTGGGATTACGCAGTGCTTGAGCTACTGCGCCCAGCCTGTTTAAATTGAGACTTTGTGTGAGGTTTTTAGTAACTACAAATAAAACATTAATATTATGGTTTGGGGTCCTGTTCTTCATAATTGTGGATTTCTCTAATGGAACTCATAGTATTCTTTCCCTTGTGTTACTTATAAGATTTAAATTTTGTTTCTTTTTTTTAAACTTCATATCAGGATATGGTTATACAAGCTCTTCAGAAAACAAACAACAGAAGTATAGAAGCAGCAATTGAATTCATTAGTAAAATGAGTTACCAAGATCCACGACGAGAGCAGATGGCTGCGGCAGCTGCCAGACCTGTTAATGCCAGCATGAAACCAGGTGATTAATCAAATATTTTATTTTCTCATCTCTTCTTATACTGTATAGTTTAAAAATACTGAAGTCTATCAAATCTTCGTTCTTATAAATTATAAAAGTATCCCAGTAAATGAAAATCTCAAATTAAGATAACATTATAATGTTACACCAAAATGAATTTAAGGATTTGGGGCCCTCACGTTTAAAAGTTAATAGATAATTCGGATAACCAGCAGTCTTGATTGAGATTTATTTGATTGGTAATACTGCAACTGAAATACATCTATTTTCTCTCCAAATCTCATCATTCAGACTACTCTTTTTTCTTTTTATACATTTTTTTCATATTATGAGAGTAAAATATTATCAATGTAGAATATTTGGAAAACAAAACATCACTGTTAATAACAATATTTTAGTGTATTTTGTTTCCCAGTCTTTTCTCCTGTGGGAAACTGGAATGGGTTTATCTGTGTGTATTTTAATTCTTGTCACTTAAGCAAAAAATGGGATCATACTAAAACCTACTTTTTTCACTTAAATATACCATGTATAAATTTACTTGTTATTAAATTTTCTACAGAATAATTTTAATAGCCACATTAAAATAGACTTATTTGCTGAGTGCAGTGGTTCATACCTGTAATCCCAATACTATGGGAGACCTTGAGGCAGGAGGATCGCTTGAGCCCAGGTGATCCTGCCACTGTACTCCAGCCTGGGCAGCAGCTAGACCCTGTCTCCAAAAAAAATTAAATAAATGAAAGATGTATCATATACTTTAATCTCCCATTTTTGGACATCTACTTTGTTTCCTTTTTTATTTGCCATTATAGACAGCACTGCGGTAATTATCCTTACAGCTAAATCTTTGTACATACCTAATGATTTCTTAAAAGTAAGTTTTAGAAAACTTAAAAAATGTTAAGGCTTTTCATAGATACTGCTGTCTAGAAAGGTAGTACCAATTTATAATTTTTTTAATTTTTAATTTTTTTGAGATGGAGTTTCACTCTGTTTCCTAAGCTGGAGTGCAGTGGCACAATCTCACCTCACTGCAACCTCCGCATCCCAGGTTCAAGCAGTTCTTCTGCCTCTGCCCCCCAAGTAGCTGGGATTACAGGCATGAGCTACCAGGCCTGGCTAATTTTTGTATTTTTAGTAGAGACAGGGTTTCACATGTTGGCCAGGCTGGTCTCGAAGTCCTGACCTCAAGTGATCCGACCACCTCAGTCTCCCAAAGTGCTGGGATTACAAGCGTGAGCCACTGCGCCCAGCCAGTAGTACCAGTTTATATTCTCCCTATCAGTTTACTGTGAGAATGTCTGTTTGTAAAACCTGGTTATTGTTATTTTTGTCTGTTTAATGGTTATGGAAGCACCATCTTATTTTACATTTGCATTTCTTTGATCACTGCATTTATTTATTGCTTATTTTCTTAATTGCCACTTTACCTCTTTTAATTTTGTCTGCCTTTTTTTTTCCTTGAGACAGAATCTTGCTCTGTCACCCAGGCTGAAGTGCAGTGGCGCCATCTCGACTCACTGCAACCTCTGCCTCCCAGGTTCAAGCGATTCTCTTGCCACAGCCTCCCCAGTAGCTGGGACTACAGGCACGCACCACCATACCCGGCTAATTTTTTTTATTTTTAGTAGAGATGAGGTTTCACCATGTTGGCCGGGATGGTCTGATCTCCTGACCTTGTGATCTGACCACCTGAGCCTCCCAAAGTGCTGGGATTACAGACATGAGCCACCACACCCAGCCATAAATCAATTCTTTTTTTTTTTTTTTTTGAGACGGGGTTTCGCTTTTGTTACCCAGGCTGGAGTGCAATGGCGCAATCTCGGCTCACCACAACCTCTGCCTCCTGGGTTCAGGCAATTCTCCTGCCTCAGCCTCCTGAGTAGTTGGGATTACAGGCACGCGCCACCATGCCCAGCTAATTTTTTGTATCTTTAGTAGAGATGGGGTTTCACCATTTTGACCAGGATGGTCTTGATCTCTTGACCTCGTGATCCACCCGCCTCGGCCTCCCAAAGTGTTGGGATTACAGGCTTGAGCCACCGTGCCTGGCCGCCATAAATCAATTCTTAAAAGACAAAGACAGGCTGGGCACAGTGGCTTATGCCTGTAATGAATTCCAGCACTTTGGCAGGCTGAAGTGGGCAGATAATGAGGTGAGGATTTCTATTCCAGCCTGACCAACATGGTGAAGCCCCATCTCTACTAAAAATACAAAAATTAGCCAGGCATGGTGGCGTGCACCTGTAGTCCCAGCTTCTTGGGAGGCTGAGACAGGAGAATCGCTTGAACTGGGAGGCAGAGGTTACAGTGAGCTGAGATCATACCACTGCATTCCAACCTGGATGACAGAGCGAGACTCTGTCTCAAAAAAAAAAAAAAAAAAAATTATAAGAGGGCTGTAGTCATTCTTCTATTCAACAGATTTTTATTGGTCAACCACTGTTTCAGGCTTTTTGCTCTGCATTGGGTAAGTTCTTGCCCGTTTGTGGAGCTTACATTCTGTTAAGGGTGATGATAATCACACAGATATGTGTAGAATTAAAGCTATATATGGTGTGAATGAAGAGAGGAAAGTTATGTGGTACTGTAGACTCATATAATAGTGGGTATCTTTTTGTTTTGTTTTGTTTTGTTTTACCTAATCAAGAAGATCAGAAAAATCCTTCCTCATAAACTGATAATAAAGCTGATATTTGAAGAAGTACAGAGTTAATGGGGATGGATTTAGTGAGTGTCCTTGTGCTTGGCTGCTTTGGCAGATTTTGATGCCACACCAAAAAAAAAAAAAATGAAAATGCTTGGAGCACTGAAAACAGGATTGTGAAATGTAATTGGAGAAGTCCATAGGGGCCTGACTCTGCAGAACTGTTTGTTAATTTTATCCTAAGAGCAGCTGAAGGGTGTAGAAGTGTTTTAAGTAGGGTGACAACATGATTAGATTTGTATTTCAGAAAGATGGCTGCAGTGGATGAGAATGCGTTAGGAGCAAGGACAGATAAGAAGGCAGGTGTGTGTGATAGGAGACATAGTAGTTTGTGACGGTAATTTGGATTTGGGTAATAGCAGTAAAGAAAATGAATGAATTAAGAGGAATGGGAGGGGTAAAATTGACAAGGACTTGGTAATAGATTGCATACAGGGTGTGATGATAGAAGGGAATAGAAGGGGATAACGCTTAGGTTTTTGGCTTAGAAAAATAGATGGATAATAATACCCAAGATTAAGGAAGGAAATGTTAAGAAAGAATAGAATTGGGTGGGAAAGATCATAAATCTGGCTTTAGTTTTCCAAGTGGAGACATCAAGTAGGGAGTTGGATATGTATGTTTGAGCCATGATATGAAATAGGTCACCTAAGGGATGTTACATAAATCAAAATAATAAGATGGCCTGCAACCAAGCTTATTATTTAATAGCTAGTAGGAAGGGATAAACCTGCAAAGGGGACAGAGAAGAAATAGCTAAGACCAGTGGCTCATGCCTGTAATCCCAGCTCTTCAGGAGGTCTGGGCAGGAGGATCACAAAGTCAGGGGTTCAAGACCAGCCTGGCCAACGTGGTGAAACCCCATCTCTACAAAAATTACAAAAATTAGCTGGGCGTGGTGGCGTATGCCTGTTATCCCAGTTACTCAGTAGGCTGAGGCAGGAGAGTCACTTGAACCCAGGAGGCAGAGCTGCAGTGAGCTGAGACCTCGCCATTGCACTCCAGCCTGGGCAACAGAGCAAGACTCCGTCTCAAAAAAATAATAATAATAATTAGAAAGAGCTAAAAGAGAAGGAAGAAAACCAGTAAGGTTTTCAGTGTTTTGGAAGCCAAAGTAAGAGAATGTTTCAAGAAAGGGAGGGAATGGTCAAAATGCCAAATACTGCTAAGAAAGAGATATTAACCAAGATGAGAACTAAAAAATAATCTTGTTGGCTTTAGGATGTGGTGTATTAGTTTGCTAGGGCTGCCATAACAAAATAACACAGACTGGGTGGCTTAAACAATTGAGATTTATTTTCTCACAGTGCTGGAGACTGGAAGTCCAAGATTAAGTTACTGGCAGGTCTGGTTTCTGCTGAGGCTGCTCTCCTTGGCTTGCAGATGGCCACTGCTTTGCTGTGGCCTCATATGTGTGTCTCTCTGCATGTGCATGTGTCTGGGGTCTCTGTCTCCATGTCCAAATTTTCTCCTACAGGGATACAGGTCATATTGCATTAGGACCCACCCTAATGACCTAATTTAATCTTAATTACCAAATACAGTCACATCTGGTGGTACTGCTGGTTAGGACTTCAGCATATAGATTGAGGATTCAGGCCATAAAAAATGAGGGAATTTGTGTCATGGGAGTATAATTCAGACTGGAGTGGGTAGGGAACTAAATAGAATATGTAGTAGCAAAGAACACAAGGTATACCTTTAAGAGGTTTTTCTGTGACGAGAGAGTGAGGACATTAGCAAGAGTGATGCTTTCAAACCATCTATGGTGAAGACCTTTGATTTTTCAGATTTCCAGTTCATGAATCCAATTCATTATTTAATAAAATACAATGAAATAAATTATTAGAAAATGAAAATTTAAGTGCTAGGCATGGTAGTTCACGCATGTAATCCCAGCAGTTTGGGAGGCTGAGGTGGGAGGATCACTTGAGCTCAATTGTTTGAGACTAGCCTGGGCATCGTTATGAAACCCCGGCTCTACAAAAAATTAGCCAGGTGTGGTGATGGGTGCCTGTAGTCCCAGCTATTCAGGAGGCTGAGGTGGGAGGATTGCCTGTGCCAGCAAGATTGAAGCTTCAGTGAGCTGTGATTGCACCACTACACTCTAGCCTGGGCAATAGAGTGAGCCCCTTTCTCAAAAGAAAAAAGGTTAAAATTTTAAATGACATAAAAATATAAGTTTAAATATTTTAGTATTATATTTAACAGACATAAGTTTATTCTGTCAAATTTCTATAAAAGTTTCTCAATCCTCACTTTCAATTTCCATACTTATCTCATGGAAGGCCAATATCAGTTTGTGGACCAGCACCGGCTAACACTTTAAGGTAGAACTCTATATATGGGAATGGAAGAAGAGTCTTTTTTTGTTTTTGTTTTAAGTAAAGACTTAAACATGTTTAAAAAATAATTGGAAGACTCCAGTCAAGAGGATGAAATTAAATATTCAAGAGATCCTTGAGGGTCAAGTAAGCTTCTTGAGAAACCAGGAGGAATAGGATCCAAAGCATAGCATGAGGGAATATTAGCCTTGGATAGAAAGAGGTACAGCCATTTTTCTCTAACAGCAGCAAACAGGCCTAGGTTGTATAGGGAAGCTAAGGTAGTACTTTCTGATGCCTGCTGTTTTCTCTGAAATAGAAAAGCAAGTCATTTTCTAAGAGTGATGAGTGATGGATGGGGCAGGCAGTTTGAGGACACTGAGGACTGGCAATAGTGGAGACTATAGAAAGAGTAGAGTTTCCTGGTGGTACTGAGGCCATTGAAGGATGCTGATCCTCAATTATAGTAGAATCCGTCTGCCCATTGCATCACTTACTCTTTTTTTTCTTTTTTTTTTTTTTCATTGCATTTTAGGTTTTGGGGTACATGTGAAGAACATGCAAGATTGTTGCATAGGTACACACATGGCAGCATGATTTGCTGCCTTCCTCCCCTTCACCTATATCTGGCATTTCTCCCCATGCTATCTCTCCCCAATTCCCCACCCCCTGCTGTCCCTCCCCTATTTCCCCCCAACAGACCCCAGTGTGTGATGCACCCCTCCCTATGTCCATGTGTTCTCATTGTTCAACACCTGCCTATGAGTGAGAACATGCGGTGTTTGATTTTCGGTTCTTGTGTCAGTTTGCTGAGAATGATGGTTTCCAGGTTCATCCATTTCCCTACAAAGAACACAAACTCATCGTTTTTGATGGCTGCATAATATTCCATGGTGTATATGTGCCACATTTTCCCTGTCCAGTCTATCTATGGGCATTTGGGTTGGTTCCAGGTCTTTGCTATTGTGAACAGTGCTGCAATGAACATTCGTGCATCACATTCGCCTTCTGGGTTCAAGCAATTCTCCTGCCTCAGCCTCCTGAGTAGCTGGGATTACAGGCACACACCACCATGCCCAGCTAATTTTTGTATTTTTAGTAGAGACGGGATTTCACCTTGTTGACCAGGATGGTCTCGATCTCTTGACCTTGTGATCCACCCACCTCAGCCTCCCAAAATGCTGGGATTATAGGCTTGAGGAGAATAAAAATTTTTAAAAGGAGGTCTGATAAAGTAGGGGATTAATCTTGGAGCTCTTGGCCAGATGCGGTGGCTCATGCCTGTAATCCCAGCGCTTTGGGAGGCTGAGGTAGGCGGATCACCTGAGGTCAGGAGTTTAAGACCAGCCTTACCAACATGGTGAAACCCCATTTCTACTAAAAATACAAAAATTAGCCAGGTGGGGTGGTACCGCCTGTAATCCCAGCTATACCGGTAGCTAAGGCAGGAGAATCGCTTAAATCCAGGAGACAGAGGTTGCAGTAAGCCAAGATCGCACCACTGCACTCCACCCTAGGCGATAGAGCGAGACTTTGTTTGAACAAAAACAACAACTTGGAGATCTTGATAAGGGCTGCTACTCAGTAAAGTTTAAAAACTTTTGCAGTAGCGGCCGGGTGCGGTGGCTCACACCTGTAATCCCAGCACTTGGGAGGCCAAGGCGGGCGGATCACGAGGTCAAGAGATCGAGACCATCCTGGCCAACATGGTGAAACCCCGTCTCTAAAAATAAAAAAAAAAACTTTTGTAGTAGGAGTAAACAAAAGAAGTAGTTGTGGTCTTGGAGTATAAAACTTAAAGTAGTGATTCTGGCTGGGCACAGTGGCTCACGCCTGGAATCCCAGCACTTTGAGAGGCCGATGCAGCAGATCACCTGAGGTTAGGAGTTCGAGATCAGCCTGGCCAACATGGTGAAACCCCATCTACTAAAAATACAAAAATTAGCCAGATTTGGTGGTGGGCACCTGTAATCCCAGCTATTCAGGAGGCTGAGGCAGGAGAATCACTTGAACCCAGGAGGCAGAGGTTGCAGTGAGCCGAGATCCCGCCATTGCACCCCAGCCTGGCGGATAAGAGCGAGACTGAGTCTTTAAAAAAAAAATGGCTGGGCGTGGCAGCTCACACCTGTAATCCCAGCACTTGGGGAGGCCAAGCCAGGCAGATTACAAGGTCAGGAGATCGAGACCATCCTGGCCAACTTGGTGAAACCCCATCTCTACTAAAAATACAAAAATTAGCTGGGCATGGTGGCACAGACCTGTAGTTACAGTTACTTGGGAGGCTGAGGCAGGAGAATAACTTGAACCCAGGGAGGCAGAGGTTGCAGTGAACTGAGATCGTGCCATCGCACTCCAACCTGCCACAGAGCGAGACTCCATCTCAAAAACAAAAACAAACAACAATAAGAAAAAGTAGTGATTCTGAAAGAAGAGCAGATTTGAGTGGTACCAAAATTTGAAATACAATCATGAGAATGATACTTGATGTAGAGTGGAAGAGGGGAGGTGAAGAAGCTATGATATGAGGGCAGTAGATGGTTCATTCTTATGAATATTGAGGATACAGGATGAAGCTGGGGCTTATGGTAGACCAAATGCTGAAGTTGTGGCTGAATGAGATAGAGCAAATAGGTAGGAGCTCATTAGATGAGAGAAATTAGTGTGACCTCACAAATAGCATGAACTTCAAAAGAGCTGGCTTTTTAAAAGGAATAATATCAACCTGTAAGAACAAATGTTAGAACCCCATCTTTTGGCCAGTTTATTTTTAAAGAAAACCTTAATTTCAGAGGGCTGAAAGGAAAATAATATCAGCAGAAGAAAACCAGCTTCAAGGGGGTGGTGGGAAAGCTTGGAGGAGAGATTACTGATAAAGCACATTTGCTGGCTGTGGAGCTGAGTGGATCCAGAGGGCATAGTGGAAAGGTTCGGGAAGTAGAAAAACATGGAGAGCTCTGTGGGAGGCACAGAACAGCAGGGGTGGCTGTATACTCTGAAAACTGAATGAGTGACATGGTGTATTTGGCCTCAGCTGGCCGTCTGAGGAAAGTGAAAAAGAGCCTGATGGCCAGAGGACTTACCCAGTTTACCCAGAATGATAATGTTCCCCAAAGTCATAGACCCAAAATACTGCCCAGCCTAGATGAAAGGGAGTGTTCCACTGAACATTATGAACATGTACTGCTTTTTACCACGTTTTTCCTCATATGTGTTGTTAGATATATTTTTGCCCAGGATGATGTTAACCTTCAAAAGTATTAGTAGTATTCTTTTTTGTTTTGTTTTTCATGGTAATGAGTGTTTGTATTTGGATCTCTACTTTTGTCATGCCTGGAAGACATTCCCAAGAGGTACCCCAATATTATTGAATGGTCATTAGTTTTTTTCTAGCACTTACCTGATTTCGTCTTTAATATTTACACCTTTAGTCCTTTTGGAATGTATATACATATTGTCTTTTTTTTTCTTTTTGAGACAGAGTTTTGTTCATGTCGCCTAGGCTGGAGTGCAATGGCATGATCTTGGCTCACTGCAACCTCCACCTCCTGCGTTCAAGCGATTCTCCTGTCTCAGCCTCCCAAGTAGCTGGGATTACAGGCGTGAGTCCCCACGCCTGGCTAATTTTTGTATTTTTAGTAGATACAGGGTTTCTCCATATTGGTCAGGCTAGTCTCGAACTCTCAACCTCAAATGATCAGCCCACCTTGGCCTCCCAAAGTGCTGGGATTATAGGTGTGAGTCACCACACCAACCATATGTATTGTCTTTTATACCAAAGTATCTTAGATATTTTTCCTAAGTGGCTGGACTATTCTGTTTTAAATACTTTTTTTTTTTTTTTTGGTATTGTATATTTTCTTGCTTGTTTTATTGATTTGGAAATTTTATTAAAGACAGGCTGTGTAAAATCTATACCTTATTTAATGTTCAGCTAATTTTTCTGTTTTAAAAAACCATATTTAAAGACTAGGCTCAGTGGCTCACATGTGTAATCCCAGCACTTTGGAAAACTGAGGCAGGCAGACCAATTGAGGTCAGGAGTTTGAGACCAGCCTGTCCAACATGGCGAAAGCCCATCTACTAAAAATATAAAAATTTGCTGGGCATGGTGGTGTGTGCCTGTAGTCCCAGCTACTTGGGAGGCTGATGAAGGAGAATCACTTGAACCTGGGAGACGGAGATTGTGGTGAGCCTGTGCCACTGCACTCCAGCCTGGGTGACAAGAGTGAGACTGTCTCAATTTAAAAATATATATATATTAAAATATATTTAAAAGCAGTAGTAGCTATGAAAATTACAAATAGATATACCCTTTGGCTTAATAATGCCACCTCTAATAATTTATCTAAAAATATGCATGCATATATATGAAACCTATATCTGTTCAAAAAAAAATTTTTTTTTTTTTTTTTTGAGACAGAGTCTTGCTCTGTCCACCCAGGCTTGAGTGCAGAGGCACAGTCTCAGCCCATTGCAGCTTTGGCCTCCTGGGTTCAAGCGATTCTCCTGCCTCAGCCTCCCAAGTGGCTGGGATTACAGGCACACACCACCACACCCAGCTAATTTTTGTATTTTTAGTAGAGATGGTTTTAACATGTTGGCCAGGATGGTCTTGATCTCCTGTGCTCGTGATCCAACTGCCTTGGCCTCCTCAGTGCCCAGCCATGGTAAAATTTTTTTAAAGTGAGGAAATAACTTTATATACTGATATGGAATCTTCATTTTATTTAATGAGAAAAGTCCTTGTTAGTATAGTGGTAAATAGAAAAAAGAAAAGAAAAAAGCTAGGCATTGTAGTAGTACATATAGGATATTTAGTACTAACTTGTATCTGTATATCCCTGAAGTACCTTATTAAAGAGCATTGGTCAGCTAAAGGACAGAAGTGGATATGATATTATACTTTGTGAATTTTGAGCCATCAATCAAGAATACTTTTATTTTTTTGAGACAGGGTCTCATTCTATCTCCCAGGCTTGAGTGTAGTGGCATGATCTTGGTTCACTGCAACCTCTGCCTCCCAGGTTCAAGCCATCTTCCAACCTCAGCCTTCCTAGTAGCTGGGACTAGAGGCACGTGCCACCATATCTGGCTCATTTTTTTGTTTTTAGTAGAATGTTGCCCAGGCTGATCTCAAACTGGTGGGCTCAAGAAATCCACCCACCTCAGCCTCCCAAAGTGCTGAAACTTTGACCAGGAGTGAGATACCGTGCCCAGTCAAAAATAAATAAAATTTTAAAAGATAAAAGGAAAACACTTACTGAAATTTTATTTTTATAACTATTTTTTTCCTAAATTGAGCTAAATAACAATAAGAGGTTAAAAACATGATTCTTTTTTCTCTTTATCTCTCTTATGACCATAGGGAATGTGCAACAATCAGTTAACCGCAAACAGAGCTGGAAAGGTTCTAAAGAATCCTTAGTTCCTCAGAGACATGGCCCACCACTAGGAGAAAGTGTGGCCTATCATTCTGAGAGTCCCAGCTCACAGGCAGATGTAGGAAGACCTTTGTCTGGATCTGGTATAACAGCATTTGCTCAAGCTCACCCTAGCAATGGACAGAGAGTGAACCCCCTACCACCACCTCAAGTAAGGAGTGTCACTCCTCCACCACCTCCAAGAGGCCAGACTCCCCCTCCAAGAGGTACAACTCCACCTCCTCCTTCATGGGAACCAAACTCTCAAACAAAGCGCTATTCTGGGAACATGGAATACGTAATCTCCCGAATCTCTCCTGTCCCACCTGGGACATGGCAAGAGGGCTATCCACCACCACCTCTCAACACTTCCCCCATGAATCCTCCTAATCAGGGACAGAGAGGCATTAGTTCTGTTCCTGTTGGCAGACAACCAATCATCATGCAGAGTTCTAGCAAATTTAACTTTCCATCAGGGAGACCTGGAATGCAGAATGGTACTGGACAGACTGATTTCATGATACACCAAAATGTCCCTGCTGGCACTGTGAATCGGCAGCCGCCACCTCCATATCCTCTGACCGCAGCTAATGGACAAAGCCCTTCTGCTTTACAGACAGGGGGATCTGCTGCTCCTTCATCATATATAAATGGAAATATTCCTCAGTCTATGATGGTGCCAAACAGAAATAGTCATAACATGGAACTGTATAACATTAATGTGCCGGGACTGCAAACAAATTGGCCTCAGTCATCCTCTGCTCCAGCCCAGTCGTCCCCAAGCAGTGGGCATGAAATCCCTACCTGGCAACCTAACATACCAGTGAGGTCAAATTCTTTTAACAACCCATTGGGAAATAGAGCAAGTCACTCTGCTAATTCTCAGCCTTCTGCTACAACAGTCACTGCAATTACACCAGCTCCTATTCAACAGCCTGTGAAAAGCATGCGTGTATTAAAACCAGAGCTACAGACTGCTTTAGCACCTACACACCCTTCTTGGATACCACAGCCAATTCAAACTGTTCAACCCAGTCCTTTTTCTGAGGGAACCACGTCAAATGTGACTGTGATGCCACCTGTTGCTGAAGCTCCAAATTATCAAGGACCACCACCACCCTACCCAAAACATCTGCTGCACCAAAACCCATCTGTTCCTCCATATGAATCAATCAGTAAGCCTAGCAAAGAGGATCAGCCAAGCTTGCCCAAGGAGGATGAGAGTGAAAAGAGTTATGAAAATGTTGATAGTGGGGATAAAGAAAAGAAACAAATTACAACTTCACCCATCACTGTTAGGAAAAACAAGAAAGATGAAGAGCGAAGGGAATCTCGTATTCAAAGTTACTCTCCTCAAGCATTTAAATTCTTTATGGAGCAACATGTGGAAAATGTACTGAAATCTCATCAGCAGCGTCTACATCGTAAAAAACAATTAGAGAATGAAATGATGCGGGTAAAACCTTTTAAAATGTCCATTTTTATACTTAATCATCTGTTTACTTGGTGTTTATTTTAAAATATTGTGCTCCAGTATTTTTCATTCTTTTTATAGCTTAATACAATATATTATCAGTTACAGAATTTAAAAAGTAAATAAATATTAAAGTACATTTGATTGTAACCATTTTATTTTAGTATTTCAAGATTTACTCAGAATTTCCCATAATAAAATCTTGTATAAATTAAGAAAAATATAATTTGCGATATACAGTTTAGGTGTACATAATACTTTATATGGAAATTGAAGCAAGGGTTGTTTTCTAGGTTTTATACTTTATCTTACAACATTTAAAGATAAACTAATAATATGTAGGTCTCATCTCCTGATACACTTATGAAACATTTCTTTTTACTTGTAGAAAATTTGAAGTTTATAGGTTTATTGATCACATAGATCTTACTAGAAAGTGTCAAAGAAGTTCTCTTCAGTTATTTCTCCCTTCTGATTTCATTTTTATAATATACTGGAGAAAAATGTGTTGAAATTAAGTCAAACTATACTAAAGGGAGATCAGAGTAAATAAACCTATGTAAATTATGTTGTCATTACACCTAGATCTCTTCACTAGATATTAAGATGGTATTGTCATCATTATTGTTTTTATCAGATGCTTAGATTTCAAAGATTTGACTCCTAATCTTACATCTGTTACTCACAATTCAAGAGGCTTAACCTTGTGATTAAACATCTTTATGACTTGAGAGAACCATTCTTTTTAAAATTATTTTCCCACCAGGCAAGGTGGCTCAGGCCTGTAATCCCAGCACTTTGGGAGGCTGAGGTAGGCGGGTCACCTGAGGTCAGGAATTCAAGACCAGCCTGACCAACATAGTGAAACCCTCATCTCTACTAAAAATACAAAATTAGCCATGCATGGTGGCACATGCCTGTAATCACAGCTACTTGGGAGGCTGAGGCAGGAGAATTACTTGAACCTGGGGGGCGGAGGTTGCAGTGAGCCCAGATTGCACCATTGCACTCCAGCCTGGGCAACAACAGCAAAACTCCATCTCAAAATAATTTAAAAACAAAAAATAAAATGATTTTTCCAAATCTGATTTACAGTATTTTTATTCCATTTTACATTTTATTAAATGATAAATTCCATAATAATCTCTATGACTTATCTATATTTTAGTTCTTAGCATTTCTTACTAAAGTCTGTTTGTATGTATTTTCTTAGTTTATTTTTCCTTTTTCCTCTTCACTTTCACTAATAGCTGATTTAAACTTTTATGGTGTTGGAAGCTTTGCTGACTTCTGTAGTCTCCATTACTGTGTAGGCAAGTAAGATTTTGAGAGAAACAGTTCTGAACTAAGTCTGGCACGTCACCCTTCTTAAAAGATTTTGCCTGCAAAAATGTGAATCCTAACAGAAGCATGTGGTTGCTCTATTTTAGTCTTGCATTTCTAGAATTAGACCTCACTTTTCTAATTGAATTCCTTTTCTATTTAAACCCTTTAATTAGTTCTTTATTAATTAGCCTAAATATTTCTCCCTTCTAAATCCAGGTATTCCATATCTATAATACTTAGAAGTTAGTTTTTGTTTTTAATCTATTTTTTGATATCTTCATGAGTCACACTGACTATTCTTTGAAATATTCCTAAATACCCAAAGGATATCTTGTAAACAAACAAGTAGGAGAAACCCTTTGCAATTTGTGTTAGTGGTGAGCCATGAGTCACACCTTTACTCTAATGCCCTGAAAAAGAGAAAAGGAAAGATTATTCATGACTATTATATATTTATTGAGAATGGGCAAGGATTGGTGGGTTAGAAAAGGCATTGTTTTGTTGTTCTTGGTACATTAATTTTTTAGAATAAATTAGCCTGGAGTGGGAGAATTTTTTTTTTCATGAAAGATAAAATGGGAGGAAGGATATTTGAGGCCTAGGCATTACACTAAAATAAGTATATAACAGAGATAAATGAAGATGCATGTTAACAGATACTTGTTTCACATTGAGAACCTTTTTTTTTTTTTTTTTTTTTTTCCGGAGTGCATTAGTGAAGAGTAGAAAGCTGATTCTTCTGGTATCCTCTTCTTGCCCTCCACAGCTGAATTTGCATATGTACTCACTTTGAATATCCTTTTAACTACCTTTTAAGCTGCACTTTTGATCATTAATTTCCTTTGAAATGTTTTCTAGATTTCTAACATGCTTTATTAAAAATTATGATGCATTTAACCTTTAATATATGCCTGAATTTTTTCAAAGCTATTTCATAATATTTAATATTGAAGAAGATAATTCTTATTTAACATCTAGTTTATTTGCCTAGGTTGGATTATCTCAGGATGCCCAGGATCAAATGAGAAAGATGCTTTGCCAAAAAGAATCTAATTACATTCGTCTTAAAAGGGCTAAAATGGACAAGTCTATGTTTGTGAAGATAAAGACACTAGGAGTAGGAGCATTTGGTGAAGTCTGTCTAGCAAGAAAAGTAGATACTAAGGCTTTGTATGCAACAAAAACTCTTCGAAAGAAAGATGTTCTGCTTCGAAATCAAGTCGCTCATGTTAAAGCTGAGAGAGATATCCTGGCTGAAGCTGACAATGAATGGGTGGTTCGCCTATATTATTCATTCCAAGATAAAGACAATTTATATTTTGTAATGGACTACATTCCTGGGGGTGATATGATGAGCCTATTAATTAGAATGGGCATCTTTCCAGAAAACCTGGCACGATTCTACATAGCAGAACTTACCTGTGCAGTTGAAAGTGTTCATAAAATGGGTTTTATTCATAGAGATATTAAACCCGATAATATTTTGATTGATCGTGATGGTCATATTAAATTGACTGACTTTGGCCTCTGCACTGGCTTCAGATGGACACACGATTCTAAGTACTATCAGAGTGGTAAGTAAACTCAAAATGTAGATTGTTCATAATGTAATTTATTGATATAGTAAAATATAGGATGATGATATTGGATGAGAGCCAGAAGACGGGTCAGGTCTTGATTCTGTTGGATAAACTTGGGTGAATCCTTTAGGTGCTTAGACTTATAAAATAAAAGAATGTACTCGATTTGACTGTTACTAAATATTATTAACATTTTTTAGTCACTCCTTTTACATTTTATTTGTCAATATGTCAGACAAATAACTTTTTCTTTTTTTTGATGGAGTCTCGCTCTTTCGCCCAGGCTGGAGTGCAGTGGTGCAATCTCAGCTGACTGCAACCTCCACCTCCCGGATTCAAGTGATTCTCATGCCTCAGGAATAGCTGGGATTATAGGCACCTGCCACCATGCCCAGCTAATTTTTGTATTTTTAGTAGAGACAGGGTTTTGCCATGTTGGCCAGGCTAATCTCAAACTCTTGACCTCAGGTGATCCACCCACCTCAGCCTCCCAAAGCGCTGAGATTACAGATGTGAGCGCCTGCACCTGGCCAAATATCATTTTAATAATTTTTTAATGAATCCTCATATCCACTATTCAGTTAAAGAACTAGATTATTAGTACTTTAGATGCCCCTAAATAATCACTTCCCCTTTTCTCCTCCACAGAGATAACTGTTGTTTCAGAACTTTGTCATTAGCTCTCTAATCTATACTTTTATCACAATTGTATATATTCCTAAATAATACTTCGTTTTGCCTACTCTTTAGCCTTTATTTAAATATAATCTATATATTCTTTGTGTTGACTTGTTTGAGGTTCCTCCATGTTATTCATGTAACATTTATTTTAACTGCTATTTAGGATTCCATTATATGACTATTACACAACTTATATAACCCTAAACACTTTATGATCTTTGATCCTACTTTATCCTCCCAGTGTCACTGTGAGGCAGGATGAAGAAACTGAGCCCTAATTAGATGAAGTAACTTGCCCAAGGTCAGACAAATCAAGGGTAAGGGCTAGGCTTTGAACCCAGGTTTGTCTGATTTCAGGGCCCATGTTATTTCTACTACACCACACTGCCTCACCAAGATCCCTCCAAGCGCTAATGAAAGTGTAAGTCAATCTAACGTTTGTTAAATACTATGTACTTGGTGTTTTATAGTATATTCTAATATGCTCACAACAATCCTCTGAGGTATTATTAGCTTCCTGTGTTGCTATGAACACAAGTGGATTGACATTAAAATGAGTAGAACTAAGACAATTGAAGCTACCTGAATGTTCAACATAATGGAATTTAGTGTCTCCCCAGATTCAACTGAATTATTACTTGGAAAGCTTCTTAAAAATATGATACCTAGGCTCTATTCTTGTCTTTCGATCAAAAATTTTCGGGGCATGGAAATCATATTTTAATCAAACTTCCCAGATAATTATTAGAGATAGGTTTATTTCTTATACATAACTCTAGATAACTTCATGCCATCTATATGTCAATACTTCCAAATCTGTCTCCAGAAATGGCCTTTCTCTGAAATTCAGAATTACTGTCCAACTACTTCTTGGCTATCTTCACATGGATTTCAGATAGGCCATTCAAACTTCACATGGCCCATAAATAACTTTTTTTTTTAAGTATAAATCAGATCGTGTTATCTTCTTGCTTCAAACTCTTCAGTATCTTTTCACTTTACTTGGAGTAAAAGGCAGACCATTTTTATTGCCTGCAAAACGCACGTGTATTTGTTCTTGCCCCATTTTCTGTGGTTCTTGCCCATTTCCTATAGTTCTCCCCTTTATCAGCTGCACTGGTGTTCTCTCTGTTGCTGTTATTTCTGTGTGGAATACCTACTCCTGATTTTCAAATGGTTGAGTCCTTCTTGTTTTTTATGGCTTAGCAGATATCACTTTCTCAGTTGGTCTTTTCTAACCATTCAGTCTTATGTAGCTATCCAGTCATATTTGTTGCATCACTCTGTGTTGATTCTCTGTGTAGGGTATGTCACTGTTTCTTATGTGTGTAGTAGTTTCTTTTGTTTCTTTTCGCACTAGAATTAACCTGCCTGAGAAAAGACCTTTATCTTACCACTGTCATTTATTGAATGAAACACTGATCTAATTTTTTTGAAAGTTTGTCCAGAGTAGTAACAGAGAGTGGCCTTAATCTCCCCATGACTCATATTGTTGTCATTTAACATTGAATAAATTACTAAATCTTAGGCTGTGTGTGTGTGTAAAACCCTTCCTATTGATATCTCAGTGATTTGGCATATGCTGCATCTTAATTTGTCACAAGGGAGAATGCTAACCCTAAACCATTATGTCAAAGGATTAAACAGACTTCAGGTTTACTCTTGTCCTTGTTGCTTTTCTTTATTTACTCTTTTATTGTACAGGTGACCATCCAAGGCAAGATAGCATGGATTTCAGTAATGAGTGGGGGGATCCCTCAAGCTGTCGATGTGGAGACAGACTGAAGCCGTTAGAGCGGAGAGCTGCACGCCAGCACCAGCGATGTCTAGCACATTCTTTGGTTGGGACTCCCAATTATATTGCACCTGAAGTGTTGCTACGAACAGGTAAAGCACTTGATTTCATATGTAATCTCAGTAGGTCTTTAGACCAGCTAAGACATAACACTAGAATATGCCTTATTTTTCAGGTTTATAATAAAAATATTAATTTTACAGTATAAATTGGTGATTTAATGATAATTTCTATTGTATTCTGAGCATTTATAAAGTGCTTATAAATAACTAACTTTGATATCTTATTTTAGGATACACACAGTTATGTGATTGGTGGAGTGTTGGTGTTATTCTTTTTGAAATGTTGGTGGGACAACCTCCTTTCTTGGCACAAACACCATTAGAAACACAAATGAAGGTAAGGTATGGCATCTATTTCAAAAGAATTGTCACAAAGTTCCTATATCATTGACCTTTATTTATTAGTACTTACAGTATTTTAATCTGGAGTTAAAGAATGAACTTGGGCTGGGTGCAGTGGCTCACATCTATAATGCCAGTGCTTTGGGAGGCTGAGGCAGGAGGATTCCTTGAGCCCAGGAGTTCAAGATCAGCCTGGGCAACAATGTGAGACCCCACCTCTCAAAAAAAAGTTTTTATTAAAAAAAAAGAAAAAGAATGAACTTGTAAGGGTATATGAACTCACCAAAATTGCATGTGAACTCCTGTCTCCATCATGCCATATCACCATAATCTTGTATTCCCCCTCACTCATACACCATACTCATTTCATTCTCAAAAAGGTCCATTTTGAAGCTCCTCTGAAATAAAAAACTTTGATGTAAATCTGACAACACGAGCAAGATCTGTATGCAAATTGCTACTGAAAGAAATCATAGGCTGGGTGCTGTGGCTCACGCCTGTAATTCCAGCACTTTGGGAAGCCAAGGCAGGCAGATCACCTGAGGTCAGGAGTTTGAGACCAGCCTGGCCAACATGGTGAAACCCTATCTCTACTAAAAATATAAAAATTAGCCAAGGCATGGTGGCGGGCACCTATAAACCCCAGCTACTCAGGAGCTACGAGGATAATACTTGAACCTGGGAGGTAAAGGTTGCAGTGAGCCAAGATTGCATCACTGCACTCCAGCCTAGGTGACAGAGTGAGACACCGTCTCAAAAAAAGAAAAAGAAAAAGAAATCGTAGATCTTGTGCAGATACAGTGGCTCACACCTGTAACACCAGCACTTTGGGAGGCCAGGTGGGCAGATTACTTGAAGTCAGGAGTTCAAGACCAGCCTGGCCAACATGGCAACACCGTCTCTACAAAAATACAAAAAAAATTAGTTTGTAATCCCAGCTACTTGGGAGACTGAGACAGGAAAATTGCTTGAACCCGGGAGGAGGAGGTTGCAGTAAGCCCATGTAGTGCCATTGCACTCCAGCTGTGGTGACAGAGTGAGACTCTGTCTCAAAAAAAAAAGAGAGAGAGAGATTGAGTGAGAGGGAGGGAGGGATGAGGGATGGAGAGAGAGAGGAGGGATGGAGAGTAGGGAGAGAGGGAGGGGGAGACAGAAAAGAAAAGAGAGCAATCATAGATCTAAATAAGTAGAGACACATACCATGTTCATTGATTGGAAGAGTTAACATAGTAAAGGTGTAACTTTTCATGTAATTAATTATAGGTTTAACTCACCTCCAGTCAAAATCTCAGCAGGATTTTTTGTAGATATAGATGAATCAATTTTAAAATGTACATGGATGGACAAAAAGTAGAAAAGGCCAGGCTCAGTGGCTTATGCCTATATTCCCAACACTTTGGGAGGCCGAGGCGGGTGGAACACTGGGCTCAGGAGTCTCTACTAAAATACAAAAAATTAGCCAGGTACAGGGGCATGTACCTGTAGTCCCAGCTATTCGGGAGGCTGAGGCAGGAGAATTGCTTGAACCCGGGAGACAGAGGTTGCAGTGCGCCAAGATCAATCCACTGCACTCCAGCCTGGGCAACAGGGTGAGATTTTATCTAAAAAAAAAAAGGAAAGAATAGCAAAATCAATTTTTTAACAAGAACAAAATTGGAGCATTCAGCGATCTGATTTTTAAATGTACTGTGAAGCTTCAGTAATGTAGACAGTGTGAGAGTGGCAAAAAGGTACACACATAAATCAGTGGAACAGAATATAGAATGCCGACATAAGACCACACTACTATGGCCATTTGATCTTTGACAAAGGTGCAAATGGAGAAAGGATCGTTTTCTAACAAATGGTATTGAAAAAAACTGGTCAGCCATATACAAGAAAACTGAACCTCAGGCCAGGTAAGATGGCTCATGCCTGTAATCCTAGCACTTTGGGAGGCCAAGGTGGGTGAGGTTAGGGGTTCAAGAACAGCCTGGCCAACATGGCGAAACCCCATCTCTACTAAAAATAGAAAAATTAGCCGAGTGTGGAGGTGCATGCCTGTAATCCCAGCTACTCAGGAGGCGAGGCAGGATAATCACTTCAACCCAGGAGGCAGAGCTTGCAATGAGCTGAGATCGTGCCACTGCACTCCAGCCTGGAACAACAGAGCGAGACTCTGTCGCAAAACAAAAACAAAAACTGAACCTCAAGTGACCTGACACCTTTACAAAGAGTAACTTAAATTGAGTCACATATGTATAGATAAAATTTAAAGCTATAGTACTTGTAGAAGAAAACAGGAGAAAACCTTCATGGGCTGGGGTTAGGTAAAGAGTTCCTAGAAATGACCCCAGAATCATGATCTGTAAAAGAAAAAATTAATCAACACTAAGAACTTTACCACACATAAAGTCAAGAGAAAAGACAAGCTACAGTCTGGGAGAAAATATTTACAAATCACATATCTAAGAAAGGTTTTTTTATCTACAGTATATGAAGAACCCTCAGAACTCAACAATAAGGAAACAAATAACCCAAGCCAGTGACCTGACATATTTCTTTATATGTCTGGGTCAAAAAAAGAGATGGATCTCTGTCTCTTTAAATCTGCCAGAGCAGGTCAAAGAAAAGCAAGCATCTGTGCAGATCCCTCAGGGAATCACCAACACCAGCCAAAATGGACAACCTCAGATTTTTGGAGGGCAAAGTTCTTACTGCCCACCTTGATACTAACCAGCTGTTCCAGGAAGACAAGCTGTGGTCTTCATGACCGCCGCAGGACTGAGGAGTGGTAGATGGTAGTGGGCTCACACACGCTGCTGTCTGAACCAAATTTTAGCAGCCTCTCTCTTCATGAGGCACTCTCCTGGCTGCTGTAAGTATCTGATCAGGTTCGAAAGTTCTACAATAAATTATTCTGATAGTCTTTTTCCAGTTTAATGGTTGTTTTTAAGGAACGGTAGATCCTCGATACTTGCGACTCTGTTTTCTGTGATGTCTCTTTCTACGGTGGTTTTTACTATTATCTCTTTGTTTATTTGTTTGTGGTTGTTCTAGTGACTACGAAATACATATTAAGGTGTTTTTTGTTTTTTTTTTTTTTGAGATGGCGTCTCACTCTATTGCCCAGGCTAGAGTGTAGTGGCGCAACCTTGGCTCACTGCAACCTCCACCTCCTGACTTCAAGCAATTCTCTTGCCTCAGCCTCTCAAGTAGCTGTGATTACAGGTACCCTCCACTACGCCTGGCTAATTTTTGTATTTTTAGTAGAGACAGGGAGGGTTTCACTATGTTGGCCAGGCTGGTCTTGAACTCCTGACGACCTCTCCACCTGCTTTGGCCTCCCAAAGTGCTGGGATTACAGGAGTGAGCCACTGTGCCTGGCATAAGTTTTTACTATCTGCCTAGAATTTATATTTTACGACTTCAAGTTCAATGTAGAACCTTAGTGCCATATAGGTCTCCTTTATTCTCTACTCTTTATGTTGTAGTTATTTTCTTTTTTTTTTTGAGACAAGGTCTTGCTCTGCTGCAAGTGCAGAGGTGTGATCTCAGCTTACTGCAACCTCTGCCTCCCAGGTTCAAGATTCTCCTGTGTTATCCTACCAAGTAGCTGGAATTACTGGTGCAGGCCACCATGCTTGACTAATTTTATTTTCATTTTTCAACAATATTAGTCACTGTGTTGCCCAGGCTGGTCTTGAACTTCTGGGCTCAAGCAGTTTTCCCACCTTGGCTTCCCAAAGTGTTGGGATTACAAGCGTGAGCCTGCACCCAGCTTGTAGTTATTTTATACATTACATCTACATATGCTTAAAACCTCATCTAGCCAGGTGCAGTAGCTTACACCTGTAATCCCAGCACTTTGGAAGGCCACAGCAGGAGGATCACTAGAACCTAGGAGTTTGAGGTCAGCCTGGGCAACATAGTGAAATCCTGTCTCTACAAAAAAAATTTTTTTAATTAGCTTAGCATGCTGGTGTGTGGTTGTACATACTTACAGTTCCAGCTACTTGGGGCGGGGGGACCACTTAGATGGGAGGATCTCTTCTGAGCCCAGGAGGTTGAGGCTGCAGTAAGATCTAAGAGTGCACCACTGCACACCAGCCTGGGCAACAAAGTGTGACCTTGTCTCAAAACCTACCTCATCCAACAATGTAACAGTTTTGCTTTCAACCATCAAGTTCTTTTAAAGAACTCAAGGTGAGAGCCTGGGTGCTGTGGCTCATGCCTGCAATCCCAGCATTTTGGGAAGCCAATGCAAGAGGATTGATTGAAGCCAGGAGTTCCAGACCAGCATGAATAACAAATCACAGACCATGTCTCTACCAAAAACAAAAAAATAGCTGGGCATGGTGGATGGTGGCACATGCCTGTGGTCCCAGCTACTCCAGACATAGGAGGATCACTTGAGCCCAGGAGTTCCAGGCTGCAATGAGCTATAATCACCCCACTATACTGCAGCCTGAGCAACAAAATGAGACCCTGTCTGAAAAAAAAAAAAAAAAGTCAAAATGAGAAGAATAGTCAATTACATTTACCTGGATATTTAGCATTTTCCTTGTTCTTCCTGCATTCCTGGTGTTTCAAGATTCCTTCTATATCATGTCTCTTCCATCTGAAAAACTTCCTTAAGCAAATACTTTAGAGCAAGTATGTTGACAACAGATTGTCTTAATTTCTCTTCATATGAGAATGTCTACATTTTGCCTGTCTTAGAATATTATCACTTAAGAGCAAATGCAGTGGCTCACGCCTGTAATCCCAGTACTTTGGGAGGCCAAGGTGGGCAAATCACCTGAGGTCAGGAATTTGAGACCAGCCTGGCGAACATGGGGAAACCTTGTCTCTACTAAAATACAAAAATTAGCTGGGCTGGTGGCGTGTGCCTGTAATCTAAGCTACTTGGGAGGCTGAGGCAGAAGAATTGCTTGAACCCAGGAGGCAGAGATTGCAGGGAACCAAGATTGCACCACAAAACTCCAGCCTGGGTGACAGAGTGAGACTCCATCTCCATAAAAAAAAAAAAAAAAAAAAAAAGAGTACTATCACTTGATACATAATTCTGGGTTTTAGTTCTTACAGCACTTTAAAATGTTCACTCCCTTCTATCATTCATAATTTGATGTGACATCTGCAATTATTTAGATCCCTCAAGTAATGCATTATGTTTCTCTAGCTGCTTTCAATAATTATTTTTTTCAGTATTGTAATTATGATACGTCTGGGCATGAATTTCTCAGTGTTTATTCTGTTTGGTATTCATCAATCATTTTAAATCTGTAGGTTTATGTCTTTGATCAGATTTGGGGTATGTTCAACCATCATATCTTTAAGTATTTTTCTGTACCACATATTTTCTTCTCTTGTGATGTTAATCACAGGAATGTTAGACCTTTTGGTGTAGTCCCACAGATTTCTGTAATTTTTTGTTTTTTTCTGCTGTTTAGAATGAACAGTTGATTGAATTGTATCATTAGTATCAACCTATCTTTTTAGAGTCTTGTTCTGTTGCCCAGGCTGGAGTGCAGTGGCATGATCTCAGCTCATCGCAACCTCCAGCTCCAGCTCTGGGTTCAAGCGATCCTTCCACCTCAGCCTCCCGAGTTGATTCACTGGGACTGTAGGCTCGCCACCACACTCAGCTAACTTTTTGTATTTTTAGTGGAGACAGGGTTCTCAACATGTTTTCCAGGCTGGTCTCAAACTCCGGGCCTCAAGTAATCCACCCGCCTCCGCCTCCCAAGGTGCTGGGATTACAGGAGTGAGCCACCATGCCTGGCCAGTAGCAACCTATCTTCAAGTTCACTGATTTTTTTTCCTCTGACATCTTCATTCTGCTATTGAGCCTATCCACTGACTTTTTAATTTTGGTTATTTTTCAATTATAAAATTTCTTTTTGATACTTTATACCTTCAGTTTCTTTGCTGAGACCTAGCTTTCATTTCATGAGTGTTTATCCTTATTTGAAGCATATTTATAATGGCTACTTTCAAATTTTTGTCAGAAAATTCTGCATCTATGTCATATCAATACTGACTGACTTTTCCTATGTTAGTTGAAATTTTCTGGTTTTTTTTTTTTTTTTGGTATACCAAGTAATTTTGGATTGTATCCTGGACATTTTGAATATTATGTTATAAGACTCTGGTCTTTTTTTTTTTTTTTTTTTTTGAGACAGTCTCACTCTGTTGCCCAGGCTGGAGTGTAGTGGCACGATCTCAGCTCACTACAGCCTCTGCCTTCCAGGTTCAAGCAATTGTCCTGCCTCAGCCTCCAAAGTACCTGGGACTAGAGGCACGTGCTACCATGCCCGGCTAATTTTTGTGTTTTTAGTAGAGACAAGGTTTTACTATATTGACCAGGCTGGTCTCAAACTCCTGACCTCGGGTGATCCGCCTACCTTAGTCTCCTAAAGTGCTGAGATTACAGGTGTGAGCCACTGCACCTGGCCAAGACTCTGGATCTTATGGAGAATTTTGACATTGTTTTGACAGTCATTAAAACTGGTTGGGTTCAGGCCACAAGTTCCAACCTGGCTTTTTTTTTTAAATTTCAATGTCAGTTTCAAAGCCTTTTCCTTTCTAGGCAGATTTCTCCATAGGCTATGGTCTTTTCCTTAGTTCAGTTCTCAAAGTCTTTGTTTTGCTCCTTAGGATTAGATCTACATAGGTACAGTTTGGAGGGGCAGCCCAGCAGTTCATAAGCAACTTAATGGGGTCACTTGCCCAATCTCCTCCCTCTCTGTGATGTCCCCTGTACTTTCCCATCCCTGGGGCTCCCCGTTTTAGTTCTCTGACCTAAAGTGAGACTTTACTTACCCAACTCTGCCAATATCTCATGATTGCACCTGCATCCAGAACAAGGTAGCAAAAGGACACAGAGAGAAAACGAGCAACAGAGGTTCAACCCATCTTCTTGGGATCCCATGCTTTATTATCTTACTTATTTATGAGACAGAGTCTTACTCTGTCCCCAGGCTGGATTGCAAAGCCATGATCCTGGCTCACTGCAACCTCTGCCTCCTTTGTTCAAATGATTCTCCTGAATCAGCCTCCCGAGTAGCGGGGATAACAGGTATGCACTACCACACCCCACTAATTTTTGCATTTTTAGTAGAGACGAGGCTTCACCATATTGGCCAGGCTAGTCTCGAACTCCTGACCTCAAGTGATCCACAGGCCTCTGCCTCCAAAAGTGCTGGGATTACAGGCGAGAGCCACCAGGCACAGCCCCATGCTTTGTTATTTTATTTCCAATTGGAAGGGAATGTTCTCTAAGAATTTTAGGTGCATACTGGCTCTTATTGTCACTTCCGTTGCTACCAGGAAACTCCTTTTCTACTCCCTGAGCCTCTAGAAGGACTTCTAGAGCTCTCTGTCTGCACTCAGCTCCTTCCAAGTTTTAGGCGACCTTGAGTCCAGCCTGCAGCCTCCTAGAGAGAAAAAAAATGGAGCTGGATATGCTGGCACAGGCCTATAGTCCCAGTTACTAGAGAGGCTGAGGTAGGAGGATTTCTTGAGGCTAGGAGACTCGCCTGGACAATATAGTGAGAATCCTGTCTCTTATAAACTAATTTTTTTTTAATGGTAAACTTATCACTAGGTTTAGTGGTACTTCAAATTTATATCTTCTCCCCAAATCTACCTGTTAATATTTACTTTTCAGGGACCTGAAGTAGCTGCTTCATGCATCCTGACCAGGTTTTCTAGCTGCCTTCTCAGGGAGAGAGATAGGGGAGAGTATATATAGTATATCTTCCTTAAAACTGGGACCTCTCTGGTTGCTTTTAGGACTTTTTTCTCTTTAACTTTGGCTTTCTGCAATTTGACCATGGTGTGCCTATGTGTAGTTTCCTTGTGTTTTTCTTGGTTGAGATTCACTCAGTTTCTTGACTTATACATTAATGACTCTCATCAGTGTTGGGAAAATCTGTCATTATCTCTTCAACAATTTATTTTGCTTCCTTCTCGCCTTTTGGGACTCTTAAGGATTATACATATGGTATTCATTTGATATTGTCCTTCATTTCTCTTATGCTTTATTCTTTCTTTTATTCTACATGTTTTCTCTCTGTGCTTCAGTTTATATAATTTTATTCTTCCATCTTTGAATTATCTGAATCTTTTGCTGTGCCTAGTCTTTTTTTTTTTTTTTTTTTTTTTTTTTTTGCTTAAACTAAAACATTCTGAATATACCTTAAAATAAAAAATATTAAACTTGGCCAGGGCCTGTAATCCTGGGGAGGCCGAGGTTCAAGACCAACCTGGGAAACATGGCGAAACCCCATCTCTACAAAAAATACAAAAGTTAGCCAGGCTGGTTAACAGTGAGCCACAGTGCCTGCCCAAGTTGAAGGTATCTTAACTTGGTTAAATGACAGCGCAGTCTACCACTTAATAGAGTTTGCCCCAAATCCATGTAATATAGTACTTGGAGTTAAATACCAATTCCTCTGCCTCCAAGAGTTCAGTGGGAGAGACTACATAGTCTGACTTCACTTGGCATTCCTTTCTTCCTCATTTTATTCATAACCAGAGCTCTTTTTTTTTTTTTTTTTGGAGAAATTGTCTCACTGTCACACAAGCTGGAGTGTAATGCTGCAATCATGGCTCACTGCAATCTCAAACTCCTGGGCTCCGGAATTCTCTTGCTTCAACCTACTGAGTAGTTAGGACTACAGGTGCATGCTACCATACCTGGCTAATTTTTAAAGTTTTTTATACAGAGGGGGTCTCGCTTTGTTGCCTAGGTTAGTTTTGAACCTTCCTGGCTTCAAGCAGTCCTCCCACTTTGGCCTCTCAAGGTGCTGGGATTATAGGCAAAAGCCACCACACTTGTCCTCAGAAAAAGTTTTATGAAACATTAAGTATGTGCCAGGCAATTTACTGAGCACTAGGAGATACAAAGATCACTAAAACATGATCCCTAGCCTTAATGGAATTTTACATTTCAGTAGAAGGACATAAACATAAATAGGTACCACAAGGTATTAGAAATACGATAGAAATAAATATATGGTACAGGGGAGGCAGAGTAGAAGTAGTCATTACCACCATAGGCAAAAAGGTTTACTAAGGGAGATTAAAACTGACACTGAGTCTTATAATGTGAGTAGAAGTTGCCTGGGGAGGACAGGATAGGTGAAAAAATTATTTTCCAGCAAAATATCATATAATTTATTTAAAATACAAAAACAGCCCAGTGAGACTTTGGTATAAAACTTGAAGGAAATTTTTATTTTTCTAATTTATCTCTTTCCCCCTAATTTTTAAAAATCTTTGAAGGTTATCAACTGGCAAACATCTCTTCACATCCCACCACAAGCTAAACTCAGTCCTGAAGCTTCTGACCTTATTATTAAACTTTGCCGAGGACCTGAAGATCGCTTAGGCAAGAATGGTGCTGATGAAATAAAAGCTCATCCATTTTTTAAAACAATTGATTTCTCCAGTGACCTGAGACAGCAGTCTGCTTCATACATTCCTAAAATCACACACCCAACAGATACATCAAATTTTGATCCTGTTGATCCTGATAAGTTATGGAGTGATGATACCGAGGAAGAAAATGTAAATGACACTCTCAATGGATGGTATAAAAATGGAAAGCATCCTGAACATGCATTCTATGAATTTACCTTCCGGAGATTTTTTGATGACAATGGCTACCCATATAATTATCCGAAGCCTATTGAATATGAATACATTAATTCACAAGGCTCAGAGCAGCAGTCAGATGAAGATGATCAACACACAGGCTCAGAGATTAAAAATCGAGATCTAGTGTATGTTTAACACGCTAGTAAATAAATTAATGAAGATTTGCAAAAGGGCCTGAAATGTGAGGTGTTTTGAGGTTCTGAGAGTAAAATTATGCAAATATAACAGAGCTACATATGTATGTTCTGTGTACAATATTTTATTTTCCTAAATTATGGGAAATCCTTTAAAAATGTTAATTTATTCCAGCCTTTTAAATCAGTGTTTAGAAAAAAGTTGTTATAAGGAAAGTAAATTATGAACTGAATATTATAGTCAGTTCTTGGTACTTAAAGTACTTAAAATAAGTAGTGCTTTGTTTAAAAGGAGAAACCTGGTATCTATTTGTATATATGCTAAATAATTTTAAAAGACAAGAGTTTTTGAAATTTTTTTTGAAAGTTTTAGTTTTATCTTGCTTTAACCAAATATGAAACATACCACGTATTTACAGAGCTCTTTTTTCCCCTCATAACCTTGTTTTTGGTATAAAATAAGCTAGAGAAATTAAGCCATCGTGTTGGTGAGTGTACCTAGGCTAATGATAATCTGTATAATTCACATCCTGAAACTAAGGAATACAAGGTTGAAAAAATATTAATATGTTCATCAGAAGGAAAAATAGTACAGATATCTTTTCCCCCCTTCTGTGGAATATTTAATCTTCTTGCATTTATTGCTCAAGAATTACTGGCTCTAAAAGAAGCCAAAGCACTACTTAGCTCTCTTTCCATATTGAGTTTTTTTCGTTTTTTGTGGTTTTTTTTTTGGAGACAGAATCTCGCTCTCACCAGGCTGGAGTGCACTGGTGCGATCTTGGCTCACTGCAGCCTTCACCTTCCAGGTTCAAGCAATTCTGCCTCAGCCTCCCAAGTAGCTGCGACTACAGGCGCTAACCACCACGCCCAGCTAGTTTTTGTATTTTTAGTACAGACGGGGTTTCACCATGTTGGCCAGGCTGGTTTCAATCTCCTGACCTCATTATCTGCCCGCCTCAACCTTCCAACGTCCTGAGATTACAGGTGTGAGCTGCTGCGCCCAGCCCCATATTGGTATTTTTGATGCTGCTTCCAATTTTAAAAGGGAACAAAACTGCCATAAATCAAATTTTTCAATACTGAAAGCTAAAATATTTCCCACCATCCTAAGCAGAGAATTATTTACATTTTCATATGCTTTTCCTGTATAGTAACTATTTTGATTATATCATCAATGTTACCTGTTTACTCTTTCAGAACAGTGCTGCATATACAGATTGTTATTGGCAAAGGAAAATATGACTATCTGGCAATATTTTATCTAAGGGCAGATTAATTGGTGAAAAAATTAATTCTTGAGATGCCCATTAATAATTAGGAAAATTTACAGAGTGGTCTTACTAGAAAATTCAAGTCCTCCTAATTTATTTATTCTTGAACATGCCTATTATGTATAATGCTTAGGTTCTAAGGAAAATTAAGGTTTCATGCCAAAATACATGTAGCTTATCTTTTAGGAAGGGGGGAAAGGCTCTATTTTGACCATAATAAAGTTTATATTGTATTTTATTTCCTTTTCTTAAACTCCACTGATATGCGATTTTTTTTTATCAAAAGTTACTATTTGTGGATTGGAGGCATAATTGTAATGATTTTCAGACTTTTAGCTTCCTTCACATAAAAGTTAATTGAAACCACATATGTAGTAAAATTAAAGGCAGAGCTGTTACAGTTGAGTTGGACAGTCAGAGCAAAGAAAACTTATTAACCCATACTTCCCACCTTTCTACAGATGGTCCTTTCAGAGCTCAGCTTGAAAACTACTCCTGTGTTCTCATGGGGCTTTTGGGGTTACTGGTTCTTGTGAGAATCTGATGAAAGCTGTGGACTCTTCCTAGAAAAAAAAATATGTCAACACATACACATACAATGTTACATGCAGTTTCAAGGGATTTTGGACATACTGAAACCTGTCACAGGCTCTAGGTTATGGACTTCTGTCCCATAAGAAAATCAATATATTAAACTAAGAACTTTGCTTTTAACTTACCAATCGCTACTTGGCATGTCTTATATAAACTGATAATTTGTGATGGAAAAGGTCTGTAGCATATGATACAAGGTGAACTTATGAATGCCTTCTTGCTGGTACATTAAATTGTTTTAACATGCCCTTTGGAGGTCACGGAAATGTTGGGCGCATTACAGGCTTGATACAGAAATATTTCTGAAGGATTTCAAATCAGAGAACTGTAAGAAAATATGCTATCATGAAATGGCAGTCTTCACCTCATGGTTCATGGAACATTTGGTTAGTCCCATAAAATCCTGTGCAAAACAAAGTAGTTCAAGAATTTATAGGTGGGTACTCACATTTATAAGGTATTCCTCTTGCTCTTTGGGCTTTTTCAGTCTGATTTATTTAAATTTTCATTTCGTTGTTTTACTTCTGGACTATGGTGCAATACAGTAGAAAATAACTTGTTACATTTGTGTTGTAGGAAAACTAAAGGTGCTGTCTCCTCCCCTTCCCTTCTCACAAAGTCTGTATTGCCCTATTGCTGAAATGTAACAGACACTACAAATTTTGTATCCTTTTATTGGGTTTGTTTTTTTTTTTTGTTGAGACAGGGTCTCACTCTGTCACCCAGGCTGGAATGCAGTGGCACTTCACAGCTCACTGCATCCTCGACCTTGGGACACATGCGATCCTTTTGCCTCAGCCTCCCAAGTAGCTGGGCATGCGCCAACAAGCCCAGCTAATTTTTATATGTTTAGTGGAGATGGGGTTTCGCCATGTTGCCCAGGTTGGTCTGGAACTCCTGGGCTCCAGTTATATGCCCACCTCAGCCTCCCAAAATGCCAGGATTACAGATGTGAGCCACCATGCCTGGCGCAAATTTGTATTCTTTTAAAATTTCCTCTGACACAACAAGCCTTTTGCATTTATCTCAAGCAGTATACATGCCTTTGGTATCAGCAGTTTTAACAGTTTGAATGTATGTATCAGCTACCTTATTCCAAAATTACATCTACTTTTTCCAGTATAAAATCTGGTGCTTCCTGACCAAAAAGATGAGAAAAACAATGTTAAAAATATAGATGCTTTCCATTGAAATGGAGTGAAAACATTGATTCTATATGTTTTCTTTTTAAAATAATTTACTTGCTGTTGTTATTCTACTTACCCTTTTAATGCATATCAATAGTATTTATAAGATGTGTTCTGTAATTATGTAATTGTAGATACTGTTATGTATTGTTCAGTGACATCATAAGGCAGGCCCTACTGCTGTATCTTTTCTACCTTCTTATTTGTAATAGAAACTATAGAATGTATGACTAAAAAGTCACTTTGAGATTGACTTTTTAAAAAAGTTATCTTCTGCTGTTGCAAAGTGCAAAACTGTGAGTGGAATTGTTTTATTTTGACTTAATATGTTAGAAATTAGAGATTACAGTGGGAGAATTTTTAGACATTGCTGCTGCTGTTACCCAAGGTATTTTAGATAAAAAATTTTTAATAAACAAAAATCCCTTTGGTATTTAAACTAGAACATTCAGCCTGTTCATTTTAATCTAAAGCAAAAAGTAATTTGGGTCAAAATATTGGTATATTTGTAAAGCGCCTTAATATATCCCTTTGTGGAAGGCACTACACAGTTTACTTTTATATTGTATTGTGTATATAAATATTTTGTATTAAAATTGAATCAGTGGCAACACTAAAGTTTTATAAAATCATGCTTTGTTAGAAAAGGAATTACAGCTTTGCAATATAACTAATTGTTTTGCATAATTCTGAATGTAATAGATATGAATAATCAGTCTGTGTTTTTAATGAACTTATTTGTATTTTCCCAATCATTTTCTCTAGTGTAATGTTTGCTGGGATAATAAAAAAAAAATTGAATCTTTCAATTATGTGTGGAAAGCTAATTTTTACACTGCTTAACTATGTGGTTTTTAATTCAAAAATTTATGTAAATCTTTTTCTCTGAGAAAATTTATGATTAAAATTTTGATGTTTTGGAATTAAAATAGATATAACTAATGATAGTACTTAGGTTAAGGCAAGCTGAATATCACGTAAATGTCAAATGTTTTAAATGTTTTTATTTTGTCCAATATAAGTACAATAAGTATTTCCTATTAAAGGCTTCCATTAGATTACAGGTTTAGAATTTAATTATTAAATTCTACATTTAGTACCATTTTATTACAGCATATAATTTTTTAAATGTAAAAACGTTGGTTTATCTGTTTTCCTTTATAATCCTTTCTGTTTGTTTTATTTCTTAGAGATGATCTTGCTTTGTCAGACAGGCTGGAGGGTAGTGGCACAATCAAACCTCACTTTAACCTCTCAAACTCCTGGGCTCAAGCCATCTTCCTGCCTTAGTCTCCCAAGTAGCTAGGACTATAGGAATGTGCCACCACATGTGGCTAGTGTGTGTGTGTGTGTGTTTGTAGAGATGGGGTCTCACTGTGTTGCCCAGAATGATCTCAAACTCCTGGACCCAAGTGATCCTCCTGCCTCTGCCTCCCAAAGTATTGAAATTACACACCTGAATTACTGTGTCAAAATATATATGTCAATATTACGTCTTTTTTTTTTTCTTTTTTGAGACAGAGTTTCGCTCTTGTTACCCAGGCTGGAGTGCAATGGCGCAATCTCGGCTCACTGCAACCTCCGCCTCCTGGGTTCAGGCAATTCTCCTGCCTCAGCCTCCCGAGTAGCTGGGACTACAGGCATGCGCTGCCATGCCTGGCTAATTTTTGTATTTTTAGTAGAGACGGGGTTTCAACATGTTGACCAGGATGGTCTCGATCTCTTGACCTTGTGATCCACCCGCCTCGGCCTCCCACAGTGCTGGGATTATAGGCGTGAGCCATCGTGCTCAGCCAACATCTTTTTTTTTTTTTGGAGACAGAGTCTTGCTTTGTCATCCAGGCTGGCGGGCAGTGGCGTAATCTCGGCTCACTGCAGCCTCCGCCTCCTGAGTTCAAGCAATTCCACCTCAGCCTCCTGAGTAGCTGGGACTACAGGTGCATGGCATGACGCCTGGCTAATTTTTGGATTTTTAGTGGAGACAGGGGTTTCACTATGTTGACCAGGATGGTCTCGATCTCTTGACCTTGTGATCCGCCCACCTAGGCCTCCCGAAGTGCTGGGATTACAGGCGTGAGCCACTGCAGCTGGCCAAAATTATATCAACTTTATGTGGATGAACAAGTACTGTTTTTCATCCTCTTTTCAAGCATTGTTATCACTTTATCTTCTTTATCCTGTTTGCACTCCCTTGTAAGTTTGTATTTGTTCTACCTGAGGCTATTGTACAGCCAACACAAATTACATTATTCCTATGATTTATTGTACTACATTGTAGGCCCACATTTGGTATACTAACAGTTGTGACGGCATTTTGCTACACACATACACACACACACATGCACGCACATCTGCTTGTGTATGTGAAGAGTAGAGGAGGTTGCCAAACAGACAGTTATTGTATAATTTTTCCTCCTTCCTTTCAATAACAGAGTTACCCAGAGATTCTGAACATTTTGCTGGATTTAGGCTATGAATGGAACTTTGGGTTGTTTCCCTTGAAGAACAGTTAAATTTGTTCTGCAGCAGAAAAAAAAAGATTTTCATGAATACTTAGCTCACAGAGGGGTTGACTAATGACAGGCCACTCTTGCTCTCCAGTATCTACTCTCCCATTTTTCCTTTTACTAATAGAGCCACTATCACTTTCTAATTTTTGACTAACCCAATAGAGTCCATGTTTCTCCTATTTCCTTGTAATTAGTTTTGAGTGTATGACTAGGTTTTGGCCCCTGGGACATGAGCAGATGTGGTATGTGCAAATTATACATATAATTAAAGTTGACACTGCTTGCCCAACACTTGCTCTTTACCTCTTCCCGCAGGATGGAACATGTACATAGTGGTTACTATATTGACATGAAAATTAGGAAAACACTCTAGTGATGGTGAATCAACAAAATGAATACAATCTGGTTACCTGAGAGATGAAGTGAAGAAGGGTCATCTTTTAAGTCTGGAGGTATCAACTGCAGAATGTGAGAAAGGGCAGGAAAAAAATTATGTCTGTATACAATAAATAGACATCAATTTCTTACTGCTGCTAGCCTATACCTATAATATACCATATAATTTCTACTAGTGTGTAATCTGATTTGCAGAACAATTTAACGAAGTCATTTTGTACTTTCACCATCTCCTGTGGACTAAACCATAAAATTCAGTTATTTTACCTCAGGTTTTTCTCTAATTCATCATCTTTATCCTCATTGCTACTAATTTGGTGGAGGCCCTCATCAGTCTGAATTATTGTAATAATTTTCTAACATGAGTCTTTATTCTGGTAACTCAAGTTTATTATCCAACTTGTCACCCAAATGACCTTAAGATAATTCCAGATTCTGCTTCCAGTACAACAAATCAGATCCTAATGAATTTACTCTATCACATCTAACAACTGTAAACTCTAGGGGAGGCTGGGTGTGGTAGCTCACACCTTTAATCCCAGTACTTTGGGAGGCTGAGGTGGGTGGATCACCTGAGGTCAGGAGTTCAAGACCAGCCTGACCAACATGGGGAAACCCCATCTCTACTAAAAATACAAAATTAGCTGGGTGTGCTGGCACATGCCTCTAATCCCAGCTACTAGGGAGGCTGAGGCAGGAGAAGTGCTTGAAGCTGGGAGGCAGAGTTTGCAGTGAGCCAAGATCACGCCATTGCCTTCTAGCCTGGGCAACAAGAGTAAAACTCTGTCTCAAAAACAAAAATTTCTCTGGTGCAATAACCCAACTACCTAAAGATACTGGAATGGAACAAGACCAGGCGGATTCTGGAAGGAAGCTGATCCTTGGAAGAGCGGAGTGACACTAGATGGGTATTCCATTTTTAAGACATCTTGTCTGCGAAAGGCCCAAATTCATCTTTGGCTGAATCATGAATCAAATATGTAGGGAAGAATCCAAATATCATATCTAAGAATGAAAGAACTGACCTGACATTTGATGTGCTGCCCAAGAGAAAAAGAGCCAAGCCAAATTAATTTCCTGCTTAACAACAACAACAAAAACACCTCCAGAGGCATATCACAGAATCCAGAATATCTATAGTATAGCAATTTCAACATCCAGGCTATAACCCTTTGTATATAGGAACTTGACATACAAAGAAATATAAAGATATGACCTATTCACAAGAGAAAACACAATCAGTGGAAGTCAACTCCCAAGATTCTATTTTCAACATTTGGAACAGCTCTTACATGTTCAACAATGGAAAGGAAAACACTCTCATAACAAATGTCAAGATAGTAAATCCCAGCAAGGAAATAGAAACTATAGCAAATAACAAAAGGAAATTCCAGAAATATCACAGTATCTGATAAAATCGACAAGAATGGAGATGACAAAGGAAAATTTGAATTTTAAGATAATTACAGATTATCCATTTTGAAGGACAGAGGAAAAAGAAGTTTTTAAAAAAGGAACAGTCTCAAGGATATGTGAGACAACATCTAAAGATTTAACACGTGCATAATTGTTATGTGTATACCTCTCACCCTAGGATGATAGTAGAGCAGAACTAAAAAGGAGAAATATTGGTCTCAAGTTTCCCAAATTTGGTGAATGACAAATTTACAGATTTAAGAAATTCAGAAAATATAGCGCAAAGGGAAAAGAAAAAGACTACACCAAGGCTGGGCATGGTGGCTCATACCTGTAATCCCAGCTGAGGCAAGCAGATCGCCTGAGGTCAGAAGTTCAAGATCAGCCTGGCCAACATGGTGAAATCCCACCTCTACTAAAAATGCAAAAATTAGCTGGGCATGGTGGAGTTTGGTGATGCAGTGAGCTATGATCATGCCATTGCATTCCAGGCTGGGTGGCAGCCTGTCTCTAGATAAATAAAAAGAATTTATCTGTGTATACTTAAAATACTTATTTTTCCTTTTAATTTTAAAATACATGACAATTTAAAGTAAAACTTAAACCACATGATGTATATGTAGGTATAATACACCGGACAATTTTAGCATAAAAGGGAAAGGAAACAAATGGACCTATACAGATGCAAGGTTTCTACATCTCATGACATGGTATAATTTTAACTCTTAAGTAGAATATGAAAAGTTGAGGCCAAGCACAATGGCTCACGCCTATAATCCCAGCACTTTGGGAGGCTGAGGCAGGTCCCAACCTTACACCTGAGGTTGGGATTTTGAGGCCAACTTGACCAACATGGAGAAACCCCATCTCTACTAAAAATACAAAATTAGCTGGGTGTGGGGGCACATTCCTGTAATCCCAGCTACTCAGGAGGTTGAGGCAGGAGAATTGCTTGAACCTGGGAGGTGGAGGTTGCAGTGAGCCAAGATTGCACCATTGCACTCCACCCTAGACAACAAGAGCGAAATTCCATCTCAAAAAAAAAAAAGAATATGAAAAGTTGACCCTGTGCAGTGGCTCATGCCTGTAGTCCCAGTACTTTGGAAGGCTGAGGTGGTCAGATCATGAGGTCAGGAGTTTGAGACCAACCTGGCCAACATAGTGAAACTCCATCTCTACTGAAAATACAAAAACTAGCCAGGTGTGGTGGTGCTGTGCTATAGCGGGCCTAGAGTTAGAACCTGAGCAACACCATTTTATAAGACAAAGCTGTTTTTCCAAAAATAAGTTGTAATGGCTGCCCCATTCTCCTCGCAATAACTGCTGACCTTGGCTTCTGTAAATAAAACTGCTAGCTTGCTCTAAAGAATGCCCACCACGTAAAGCTGCTTGCCTTTTTCTTATCAGTAACTGTTAGAGTTGCTGGCCTTTGCTTATCAGTAGTTGCCAAAATAAGCTTAAGCTTCTGTTAAGTTGCTTGCCCTGCATCCCCTTGATCCTAAAACCAAGATGTGGTTTTTCAGCTTAAATACCCTGATCCCCCTGAGTTCGGGGCCACAGGTTGGAGAGACATGAGTCCTCCATGGTCGCTGGCAATAAAGACCCTGCAATTTGGCATACTTTTGTCTTGTGTTAATTTTATAATCTTGCATTTCAGTACTTCAGTGGATGCCTGTAATCCCAGCTACTCAGAAGGCTGAGGCAGGAGAACCACTTGAACCCGGGAGGCAGAGGTTGCAGTGAGCCGAGATTGCGCCATTGCACTCCAACCTGGGTGACAGAGCGAGACTCCATTTTCCTCTTAAAAAAAGAAAAGCCAAGGCTTTCCTGCTAGACAAAAAACGTTTCTGAACTGCTACTTTAAAGGAAATAAAAACTTCCCAAGGACTCCTTTTTCCTCACTATCTGCCTAAAATAATTTCTTAATAACTCCTATAACACTCTCACAGTGTACTACCATATTAACCATGCTCGAGTATAGTAACAGAGACTGCTGAAGGACTGTAAAGCTCAGACTTCTTTAAGAAGAAGTCTCGGCCAGGCACAGTGGCTCACGCCTATAATCCCAGTACTTTGGGAGGCCGAGGCGGGTGGATCACAAGGTCAAGAGATCGAGACCATCCTGGTCAATATGGTGAAACCCTGTCTCTACTAAAAATAGAAAAATTAGCTGGGCATGATGGTGTGCACCTGTAGTCCCAGCTACTCGGGAGGCTGAGGCAGGAGAATTGCTTGAACCCAGGAGGCAGAGGTTGCTGTGAGCTGAGATCGTATCATTGCACTCCAGCCCGGAGTTTGAGCGAAACTCTGTCTCAAAAAAAAAAAAAAGAAGAAGTTTCTAGGGAAACTCAAAGACACCAAAAGAGAGAGGGAGAAAAAAAACAAACCCTAGGCAGGGTGTGGTGTAGCCTAGACAACACCTAGATGGGGTGAGACCCCATCTCTACAGAAAAAATTTTTTTAATTAGCCAGGCGTTGTGGCACGTGCCTGTAGTCCAAGCTACTTGGGAAGCTAGGTGGGAGTATTGCTTGAGCATGGGAAGTTGAGGCTGCAGTAAGCCATGATCATGCCACTGGACTCCAGCTTGGGCAACAGAGCTAGACCCTATCACAAAATAAACAAAAACAAGGACACTGGAGGAAATTTTAGCCTCTAATACCTATAGCTACAGCAAACAAACACAGCCTAATTCCTAGCAAGATAAACATAAAACCTCAAATTAAAGGCTTGTTTACCAACGATCCAAGATGGCCGATCGCTAACATCCCGGGATTGCAGCTCTCAGGGAAGGTGCGGAGAACTAGAGGACGCCACACTTTCAGACAAAGTCTGGTCGCTCACGGAGCAGAAGATCCCCCAGTGGTGGAAACACACGAGTCGCCAGCGCGACTCTCGTGGTCGGCGCAGTGGTTCCGCCAGCACCTCGACGCGGCAGTGCTCGGCGCAGAGTAAACTGGACCCGTTCCACTTCTGACCGAGGTTTGGAGCCCCGGGAAGGCAGAGTCGCCTACTACGGACACAAGAAGGAAGCCAGACAGGAGAATCCTGGGCAGAAAAGCACCATCAGTTATAACTCCGCTGCTCTGGCCCGGGGAACTAACAACCTGGACATCCACTCAAGAGACCTAATCTGAAAGTTGGTAATTTCAAAGACGACAGGAGGATAAATTTACAATGACGGGAAGAAACCAGTGTAAAATAGCTGAGAATACTCAAAGTCAGAACGCCTCTCCCTCTAAAGATGATCACAGTTCCACATCAACAATGGAACAAGGCTTGATGGAGAACGAGCGCCTCCTGATGACAGAATCACTCTTCAAGGAATGGATAATAACAAACTTCGGTGAGTTAAAAGAACATGTTGTAGCCCAACATAAAGAAACTAGGAACTTTGAAAAAAGGTTTGATGAAATCCTATTAAGAATAGACAACTTAGAGAGGAGTATGAGTGAATTAATGGAACTGAAGAATACAATACAGGAACTCCGAGAAGTATGCACAGGTTTAAACACTCGAATTGTTCAAGCAGAAGAAGGGATATCAGAGGTCAAAGTCCAACTTAATGAAATAAAACGTGAAGAAAAGATTAGAGAAAAAAGGATAAAAAGGAATGAGCAAAGTCTCCAAGAAATGTGGGACTATGTGAAAAGACCAAATTTACGTTTGATAGGTGTACCTGAATGCGACGGAGAGAATGAATCCAAGCTGGAAAATACCCTTCAGGATATTATTCAGGAAAATTTTCCTAAACTAGCAAAGCAGGTCAACATTCAACCCCAGGTATTACAGAGAACACCACAAAGATATTCCTCAAGAAGAGCAACCCCAAGGCACATAATCGTTAGATTCACCAGGGTTGAAACGAAGGAGAAAATACTAAGGGCAGCCAGAGAGAAAGGTCAGGTTACCCACAAAGGGAAGCCTATCAGACTTACAGCAGATCTCTCGGCAGAAACTCTACAGGCCAGAAGAGAGTGGGGGCCAAAATTCAACATCCTCAAAGAACAGAACCTTCAGCCCAGAATTTCATATCCAGCCAAACTAAGCTTCACAACTGAAGGAAAAATAAAATCTTTTATGAACAAGCAAGTACTCAGAGATTTTATTACCACCAGGCCTGCTTTACAAGAGCTTCTAAAAGAAGCATTACACACAGAAAGAAACAACCAGTATTAACCTTTCTAAAAATACACCAAAAAGTAAAGAGCACCAACATAAAGAAGAATTTACACCAACAAATGGATAAAACAGCCAGTCAACATCAAATGGCAGTAACCCTAAATTTAAATTGACTAAATTCCCAATCAAAAGACACAGCCAAAACCCAACGGCATGCTACATCCAGACCTGTTTCACATGCAAGGATACACAAAGACTCAAAGGGATGGAGAAAGATTTACCAACCAAATGGAGAGCAAAAATAAATAATAAATAAATAAAAAGCAGGAGTAGCAATTCTTGTATCGGATAAAATAGATTTTAAAGCAACAAAGGTATAGTGGTAAAAGGATTAATGCAACAACAAGAGCTAACGATCCTAACACCCAGATAGGAGACTTAGATTCAATGAGACAGAAAATTAATAAGGATATCAAGGACTCGAACTCAGATCCAGAACAAGTAAACTTAATAAATATTTATAGAGCTCTCCACTTCAAATACACAAAATATACATTCTTGTCAATACCACATCACACCTACCCATTAGTTTAAATGAAACATTGATTGGCCATTATTAATACCCAATTTTTTTCAAAATAAAGCAATATTTCCATTTACTCTCCCTCTTTCTCTCCTCTTTCTTCCTCTCCTTTACTTATTATTTTTTTTTCTTTCCTTCTCTCAAAAAAAAAGAAATCAACTTGTAAACCTCTAGATCCTGGTCGGCAATGTCTCTTTCATTGCTTGATTTCCTTTCTTCCCTTCCCTCCCTCCCTCCCTTCCCGCTTCCTCCCTTCCTTCCTTCCTTCCTTCCTTCATCCCTTCCTTCCTCCCTACCGTCCTTCTTCCCTTCCTTCCTGCCTTCCTCCCCCCGACAAAAAAAAAGGCTTGTTTACCTCAATTCCTTTTACCCAATGCATCATGTCCAGCTTTCAACAAAAAAGGTTACAAAGCATGTTAAAAGGCAAAAAAAAAAAAACCAGTCTGAAAACAAAGCAAACATCAGGACCAGGCTCAGATATAGCAGAGAGGTTGGAACTATCAAACTGTAAAATAACTATAATTAATTTGCTAAGGGCTCATATAGAAAAGGTGGACAACATGCCAGAACAGGTAGGTAACGTAAGCAGAGAGATGGAAACTAAGAAAGAATCAAAAGACAGCACATGAAATAAAACACACAGAAACAAATGCCTTTGGTGGGCTTGTCAGCAGACTAGACAAGGAAAGAATCAGAGAGCTTGAAGATATGCCAATAAAAACTTCCAAAACATGAAGAGCAAGGGAAAAAAAAATGAGCATGTGAACAGTTACAAAAGGTGTAACATACATTTAATGAGAATTCCAGAACGAGAATAAAGAGAGAAAGGTGCAGGAAAAAATATTTGAAGTCAATGGCAGAGAATTTTCCAATTTTTTCATTCTTGAGATAGGATCTCCGTCTCTCACCCATGCTGGAGAGCAGTGGTGGCACGATCACTGCTCACTGCAACCTCCACCTGCTGGACTCAAGCGATTCTCCTGCCTCAGCTTTTCAGGTAGCTGGGACTACAGGTGTACACCATCATGCCCCACTGATTTTTTTGTAGAGATGGGGTTTTGCCATGTGGCCCAGCCTGGTCTCAAACTCCTGAGTTCAAGTAATCCACCTACCTTGGCCTCCCAGAGTACTGAGATTACAGGTATGAGCCACTACACCTGGCCCAATTTTCCAAAATTAATGAGAGACAGCAAATCCCAGATCCAGGAATCTTGGAGAATACCAGGCAGGATAAATACTAAAACTAAACAAACAAATACATAAATACACCCAAGCATATGTATTTAAACAACAGAAAATCAAAGATAAACAGAAAATCTTGGTCAGGCATGGTGGCTCACACCTGTAATCCCAGCACTTTGGGAGGCCAAGACAGGCAGATCATGAGGTCAACAGATCCAGACCATCCTGGCCAACATAGTGAAACCCCGTCTCTACTAAAGATACAAAAAATTAGCCGGGTGTGATGGTAGGCACCTGTAATTCCAGCTACTAGGGAAGCTGAGGCAGGAGAGTTGCTTGAACCTCGGAGGCAGAGGTTGTAGTGAGCCAAGATGGATAAAAGATGAAATGGATGGAAAGTGAATACAAGGATGGGCAGACATGCAAGCAAACAAGGATAACAACGTGCTAATGGTGAAATCTAGAGAGTAAGAACTTAGATGTTCACTGTAAAATCCTCTAAAATTTCCTCTATAATTGAAAACTTTCATAATGAAATATGTCCTTGCTTAGAATCTTTAAGAGTTCATTAGCTACAAGATTAAGTTCAGGTGTTCCACTGCCAGCATGACAGCATAAGAAGTTGCACAGCCCCTGCTACCCAGTGAGGCTATCCCTCCCCACCTCCCCTTCCCACTAGCCCTCCCCCTTTCCCCCCAATAGACCCCAGTGTTTAGTACTCCCCTTTCTGTGTCCATGTGTTCTCATTTTTCATCACCCGCCTATGAGTGAGAATGTGCAGTGTTTCATTTTCTGTTCTTGTGTCAGTTTGCTGAGGATGATGTTCTCCAGATTCATCCATGTCCCTACAAATGACACAAACTCATCATTTATGATTGCTGCATAATATTCCATGGTGTATATGTGCCACATTTTTCCAATCCACTCTATTATCAATGGGCATTTGGGTTGATTCCAGGTCTTTGCTATTGTAAACAGTGCTGCAATGAACATTCATGTACATGTGTCCTTATAGTAGAACGATTTATAATCTTTTGGATATATACCCAGTAATGGGATTGCTGGGTCAAATGGAATTTCTATTTCTAAGGCCTTGAGGAATCACCACACTGTCTTCCACAATGGTTGAACTAATTTACACTCCTACCAACAGTGTAAAAGTGTTCCTTTTTCTCCACATCCTCTCCAGCATCTGTTGTCTCCAGATTTTTTAATGATTGCCATTCTAACTGGCGTGAGATGGTATCTCAATGTGGTTTTGATTTGCATCTCTCTGATGACCAGTGACGATGAGCATTTTTTCATATGATTGTTGGCCTCATATATGTCTTCTTTCGTAAAGTGTCTGTTCATATCCTTTGCCCACTTTTGAATGGGCTTGTTTGTTTTTTCCTGTAAATCTGTTTGAGTTCTTTATAAATTCTGGATATCAGCCCTTTGTCAGATGGGTAAACTGCAAAAATGTTTTCCCATTCTGTTGGTTGCCGATCCACTCTAGTGACTGTTTCTTTTGCCGTGCAGAAGCTGTGGAGTTTCATTACGTCCCATTTGTCTATTTTGGTTTTTGTTGCCAATGCTTTTGGTGTTTTGTTCATGAAGTCCTTGCCTACTCCTATGTCCTGGATAGTTTTGCCTAGATTTCCTTCTAGGGTTTTTATGGTGCCAGGTCTTATGTTTAAGTCTTTAATCCATCTGGAGTTAATTTTAGGTGAGGTGTCAGGAAGGGGTCCAGTTTCTGCTTTCTGCACATGGCTAGCCAGTTTTCCCAACACCATTTGTTAAACAGGGAATCCTTTTCCCATTGCTTGTTTTTGTCAGGTTTATCAAAGATTGTATAGTTGTAGATATGTTGTGTTGCCTCTGGTGCCTCTGTTTTGTTCCATTGGTCTATATCTCTGTTTTGGTACCAGTATCATGCTGTTTTGATTACTGTAGCCTTGTAGTATAGTTTGAAATCCGGTAGTGTGATGCCCCCCGCTGTGTTCTTTTTTCTTAGAATTGACTTGGCTATGCGGGCTCTCTTTTGGTTCCATATGAAGTTCATGGTGGTTTTTTCCAGTTCTGTGAAGAAAGTCAACGATAGCTTGATGGGGATAGCATTGATTCTGTAAATTACTTTGGGCAGTATAACCATTTTTACGATATTAATTCTTCCTAACCATGAACATGGAATGTTTCTCCATGTGTTTGTGTCCTCTCTGATTTCGTTGAGCAGTGGTTTGTAGTTCTCCTTGAAGAGGTCCCTTACGTTCCTTGTGAGTTGTATTCCAAGGTATTTTATTCTTTTTGTAGCAATTGTGAATGGCAGTTCGTTCTTGATTTGGCTTTCTTTAAGTCTGTTATTGGTGTAGACGAAGTCTTGTGATTTTTGCACATTGATTTTATATCCTGAGACTTTGCTGAGTTGCTTATCAGTTTCAGGAGTTTTTGGGCTGAGGCGATGGGGTCTTCTAGGTATACTATTATGTCGTCTGCAAATAGAGACAATTTGGCTTCCACCTTTCCTATTTGAATACCCTTTATTTCTTTTTCTTGCCTGATTGCTCTGGCTAGAACTTCCAGTACTATATTGAATAGGAGTGGTGAGAGAGGGCATCCTTGTCTAGTGCCAGATTTCAAAGGGAATGCTTCCAGTTTCTGCCCATTCAGTATGATATTGGCTGTTGGTTTGTCATAAATAGCTTTTATTACTTTGAGATACGTTCCATCGATACCGAGTTTATTGAGGGTTTTTAGCATAAAGAGCTGTTGAATTTTGTCAAATGCCTTCTCTGCGTCAATTGAGATAATCATGTGGTTTTTGTTTTTGGTTCTGTTTATGTGGTTAATTACGTTGATAGACTTGCGTATGTTGAACCAGCCTTGCATCCCCGGGATGAATCCTACTTGATCATGATGAATAAGTTTTTTGATTTGCTGTTGCAATCGGCTTGCCAATATTTTATTGAAGATTTTTGCATCTATGTTCATCATGGATATTGGCCTGAAGTTTTCTTTTCTTGTTGGGTCTCTGCCGGGTTTTGGTATCAGAATGATGTTGGTCTCGTAAAATGATTTGAGAAGGATTCCCTCTTTTTGGATTGTTTGAAATCGTTTTAGAAGGAATGGTACCAGCTCTTCTTTGTGTGTCTGGTAGAATTCGGCTGTGAACCCGTCTGGACCTGGGCTTTTTTTGAGTGGTAGGCTCTTAATTGCTGCCTCGACTTCTGACCTTGTTATTGGTCTGTTCATAGTTTCAGCTTCCTCCTGGTTTAGGCTTGGGAGGACACAGGAGTCCAGGAATTTATCCATTTCTTCCAGGTTTACTAGTTTATGTGCATAGAGTTGTTTGTAATATTCTCTGATGATGGTTTGAATTTCTGTGGAATCTGTGGTGATTTTCCCTTTATCATTTTTTATTGCATCTATTTGGTTGTTCTCTCTTTTATTTTTAATCAGTCTGGCTAGTGGTCTGTCTATTTTGTTGACCTTTTCAAAAAACCAGCTCTTGGATTTATTGATTTTTTGAAGGGTTTTTCGTGTCTCAATCTCCTACAGTTCAGCTCTGATCTTAGTTATTTCTTGTCTTCTGCTGGGTTTTGAGTTTTTTTGATCTTGCTCCTCTAGCTCTTTCAATTTTGATGATAGGGTGTCAATTTTGGATCTCTCCATTCTCCTCATATGGGCACTTATTGCTATATACTTTCCTCTAGAGACTGCTTTAAATGTGTCCCAGAGATTCTAGCATATTGTGTCTTCGTTCTCATTGGTTTCGAAGAACTTCTTTATTTCTGCCTTCATTTCATTGTTTACCCAGTCAACATTCAAGAGCCAGTTGTTCAGTTTCCATGAAGCTGTGCGATTCTGGGTTGGTTTCTCTATTCTGAGTTCTAACTTGATTGCACTATGGTCTGAGAGGCTGTTTGTTATGATTTCAGTTGTTTTGCATTTGTTGAGCAGTGCTTTACTTCCAATTATGTGGTCAATCTTAGAGTAGGTGTGATGTGGTGCTGAGAAGAATGTGTATTCTGTGGATTTGGGGTGGAGAGTTCTGTAAATGTCCATCAGGTTTGCTTGCTCCAGGTCTGAGTTCAAGCCCTGGATATCCTTATTGATTTTCTGTCTGGTTGATCTGTCTAATATTGACAGTGGAGTGTTAAAGTCTCCCACTATTATTATGTGGGAGTCTAAGTCTCTTTGTAAGTCATTAAGAACTTGCCTTATGTATCTGGGTGCTCCTGCATTGAGTCCATATATGTTCAGGATCGTTAGCTCTTCTTGTTGTATCGATCCTTTTACCATTATGTAATGGCCTTCTTTGTCTCTTTTGATCTTTGTTGCTTTAAAGTCTATTTTATCAGAGATGAGAATTGCAACTCCTGCTTTTTTTTGCTCTCCATTTGCTTGGTAAATCTTCCTCCATCCCTTTATTTTGAGCCTTTGTTTATCCTTGCATGTGAGATGGGTTTCCTGGATCCAGCACACTGATGGGTTTTGGATTTTTATCCAATTTGCCAGTCTGTGTCTTTTGATTGGTGCATTTAGTCCATTTACATTTAGGGTTAATATTGTTATGTGTGAATTTGATACTGCCATTTTGATGCTAAGTGGCTGTTTTGCCTGTTAGTTGTAGATTCTTCATTATGTTGATGCTCTTTAGCATTTAGTTTGATTTAGGAATGACTGGTACTGGTTGTTCCTTTCTATGTGTAGTGCCTCTTTCAGGAGCTCTTGTAAAGCAGTCCTGGTGGTGACAAAATCTCTGAGTACTTGCTTGTTCGCAAAGGATTTTATTTTTCCTTCACTTCTGAAGCTCAGTTTGGCTGGATATGAAATTCTGGGTTGAAAGTTCTTTTCTTTAAGAATGTTGAATATTGGCCCCCACTCTCTTCTGGCTTGTAGTGTTTCTGCCAAGAGATCTGCTGTGAGTCTGATGGGCTTCCCTTTGTGGGTGACCCGACCTTTCTCTCTGACTGCCCGTAGTATTTTCTCCTTTATTTCAACCTTGTTGAATCTGACGATTATGTGCCTTGGGGTTGCTCTTCTTGCGGAATATCTTCGTGGTGTTCTCTGTATTTCCTGCATTTGAGTGTTGGCCTGTCTTGCTAGGTGGGGGAAATTTTCCTGGATGATGTCCTGAAGAGTATTTTCCAGCTGGGATTCATTCTCTTCGTCCCCTTCTGGTACACCTATCAAACGTAGGTTAGGTCTTTTCACATAGTCCCACATTTCTTGGAGACTTTGTTCATTCCTTTGCGCTTTTTTCTCTAATCTTGGTTTCTCGTTTTATTTCATTGAGTTGGTCTTCGACTTCAGATATTCTTTCTTCTGCTTGGTCAATTCGGCTATTGAAATTTGTGCATGCTTCGCGACGTTCTCGTATTGTGTTTTTCAGCTCCTTTAATTCATTCATATTCCTCTCTAAGTTATCCATTCTTGTTATCATTTCATCATATCTTTTTTCAAGTTCCTTAGTTTCTTTGCATCGATTTAATACATGTTCTTTTAGCTCACAAAAGTTTCTCATTATCCATCTTCTGAAGTCTAATTCCGTCATTTCGTCACAGTCATTCTCCGTCCAGCTTTGTCCCCTTGCTGGTGAGGAGTTTTGGTCCTTTCAAGGAGGTGAGGTGTTCTGGTTTCGGGTGTTTCCTCCTTTTTGCGCTGGTTTCTTCCCATCTTTGTGGATTTATCCACCTGTCGTCTGAGTAGTTGCTGACTTTTCGATTGGGTCTCTGAGTGGACACCCAGATTGTTGATGATGAAGTATTTCTGTTACTTGGTTTTCCTTCTACCAGTCTAGCCCCTTCGCTGTACGACTGCTGAGGTTCACTCCAGGCCCTGCTTGTCTGGGGTGCACCTATAGCAGCTGTGGCACAGTGAGGGATGCTACCAGTTTCTTTTTCTGCTATTTTTGTCCCAGGATGATGCCTGCCAAATGTCAGTCTTTTGGATATAGAGGGGTCAGGGAGCTTCTTGAGGAGACAGTCTGTACTTTATAGGAGCTCAATTGCTGCGCTGTGAGCTCTGTTGTTCATTCAGGGCTGTTAGGCTGCTATGTTTAATTCTGCTGCAACAGAGCTCATTAAAAAAACCCTTTTTTTCTCAAATGCTCTGTGTTGCGGGGTGCGGGCTTTATTTTTGGATGTTCGTTGAGGTGTCCTGCCCAGCTAGGAGGCAGACTAGGCACTGTTTGCCTGCCGAGGCTTCACCCTGCTGTTGTGTGGTTCACCCTGTTGCTGCAGGCTCTGCTGTTCTGCTGTCGTCTCCACCATGCCCTGCAGTGGAGTCTCTCTGTTGTAGCGGGTTGCCTCGGCAACGGCTGGCTGTGTCAGCAGTGGGCGTTTATCTCAGTTGGGGTGGGTTGCCTCGGTAATGGTGGACGCCCCTCCCCCACAGAGCGTCTCGGACCGTCTGCACGAGGATTGTTTGAAATTGCAGTTTTGTTCATCCCACTGGGCTACCCCAAACGCTCTGTCCCTGCAATCCCCTGGGCTGGCCCACTGTCCAAGTCTCGTTCAGTCTCAAGTCCAGCCCTCTCAAGTCTCAGGTTGCCGGTTCAACAGGGCACCCAGACAAGCGCGCCCTGTGGGGAGCGCTGGGTGGGGCCGGCCGCCGCCACCCCGGCTGCCAGCTTCGCCGGGCAGAGGTACTGCCTGGTGTCCCGCATCTCCTTTATACTTGGGAGTTTCCCCGTTCTGTGGGCAACAAAGATCAGTCTGGAAATGCAGCTCCGACTCACCTCTCTGCGGATTCAACGAGAGCTCCAATCCTGGGTTGTTCTCACAGCGCCATCTTGAGTCCTCCCCCCACAAATTTTTGTTTTAAGCAACTACTTAAAGACTCAGGAAATGGTTCTATGGATGTACAGAAAATAAAGAAATATTACTCAAGGCTGTGCATGGTGTCTCACACTTGAAATCCCAGCACTTTGGGAGGTTGAGACAGGCAGATCACTTGAGGTTAGGAGTTTGAGATCAGGCTGGCCAACATGGTGAAACCCCATCTCTACTAAAAATACAGAAATTAGCAGGTGTGATGGTGCATGCCTGTAGTCCCAGCTACTCGGGAGGCTGAGGCAGGAGAACGCTTGAACCCGGGAGGCAGAGTTGCAGTGAGCCGAGATCATGCCGCTGCACTGCAGCCTAGGAAATAGACTAAGACTCTGTGTCCTGTTTTAGTTGAGAATGATGGTTTCCGGCTTCATCCATGTCCTTGCAAAGGACATGAACTCTTTCTTTTTTATGTTCAGCAATTTCTTCCGATCTAGTGTATACTAAAATAATTTCTCTGAAAGGTAGTGAATGAACTTGCTATCCTTGATTGTCTCTGGGAATGGTAAACTGGATTTCTAGGGTGACAAGAAATACTTGTCACTAGGTAGGTAACCCTTTATATCATTTGATTTTGCATCATGTGAATGCATTGCCTATCCAAATATACAACATGAAATGGAATTAAAAACCAAAACAACTTGAAACTTTAAGTCCAAATGGAAGAACTGGATTTAGACAAAGCAAGATACACATTCATTGGGACATGAAGCAAAAACCAAAAGGCAGATGCGAAGCAAAGAAGTTTGTAAGTTGGAGGGTAAGAGCATTAATTTAGGTTAAGCTCAGCTGCACATAAAACCCAAAATAGCCATTGCTTAGACATATAATGTCGAAGTTGGCAGTCCACCTTAGATATGGCAGCTCCACAGTCAGTCCACATTTCATCTGTTCAATTCTGCTGTCCCTGTCAACCTGAAGTTTGCTCTGGCTAGCAGTTGGCTGCTTATGTTCTCTATTTCTCTTTTTTTTTTTTTTTTTTTGAGACGGAGTCTTGCTCTGTTGCCCAGGTAGAGTGCAGTAGGACAACCTTGGCTCACTGCAACCTCCACTCCCAGTTTCAAGCGATTCTCGTACCTCAGCCCCCAGAGTAGCTGGAATTACAGGTGCCCACCACCATGTCCAGCTAATTTTTGTGTTTTTATTAGAGATTTTTTTTTTTTTGAGACGGAGTTTCACTCTTGTTACCCAGGCTGGAGTGCAATGGCGCGATCTTGGCTCACCGCAACCTCCACCTCCTGGGTTCAGGCAATTCTCCTGCCTCAGCCTCCTGAGTAGCTGGGATTACAGGCACGTGCCACCATGTCCAGCGAATTTTTTGTATTTTTAGTAGAGACGGGGATGTTGACCAGGATGGTCTTGATCTCTTGACTTCGTGATCCACCCGCCTTGGCCTCCCAAAGTGCTGGGATTACAGGCGTGAGCCACCACGCCCGGCCAGAGATGGTTTTTTACCGTGTTGCCCAGGCTGGTCTTGAACTCCTGGGCTCAAGCAATCCACTCTCCTTAGCCTCTGAAAATGTTGGGATTACAGGCATGAGCCACCACACCCAGCCATCTTTCCCTCATTCTAACCTGGTGAAAAGAGAGCAGGAGGGGTGGAGGGAGATTTTCATGGCCTCTCTTTTTAAAGATCCTTCCTAACATTTTTACACAACACTTTCACTGCCAGAAGTTAGATCCATGGTTGCACCTAGCAGCAAGAGTGTCTAGGAAATAGTCTTTATTCCAGGTTCTGCTATTAAGTAAGGAAAATGGGTATTTGGCATCCAGTCTCTGCCACAGTGAGCAAGTTGAAAGAATTTCTTTCTTTTTTAAAAAAATTATTTTTATTTTTTGAGGCAGAGTTTCAATCTCTTGCCCAGGTTGGAGTGCAGTGGTGTGATCTTGGCTCACTGCAACCTCTGCCTCCTGGGTTCAAGCAATTCTCCTGCCTCAGCCTCCCAAGTAGCTGGGATTGCAGGCACATGCCACCATGCTGAGATAATTTTCATATTTTTAGTAGAGACAGGTTTCACCATGTTTGCCAGGCTGGTCTCGAACTCGGTTTATCCACCCACCTCAGCCTCCCAAAAGTGGGGAGATTATAGGCCTGAGCCACTGCACCTGGCCCAAGTTGAGAGAATTTCTGGTTGCTTCTATTGCTTTTAGGTTGGAGGCATAGTAATTCACTGAAAGGGCAGAAAGGATGAGGTAGCTCCCTGCCTGGGGTAAAAGTCTGAAATAGACCAGGTGGGTGCACTGGCTCACACCTATAATCCCACCCAGCACTTTGGGAGGCTGAGACGGGAAGATCATCTGAACCCAGGAGTTCACGACCAGCCTGGGCAACATGAGGCCTCATCTCTACAGAAAATTTAAAAATTATCTGGGCTTGGTGGCAAGTGCCCATGATTCTAGCTACTCAGCAGGCTGTGGCAAGAGGATGGCTTGTGCCCAGCAGGTCAAGGCTGCAGTGAGCTGAGATCCTGCTACTGCACTCCAGCTTGTGGGACAGAGCAAGACCCTGTTTTAAAAAATAAAAGTCTGAACTTCATGCCTGTAATCCCAGCACTTTGGGAGACCGAGGCAGGTGGATGAGGATGTCAGGAGTTCAAGACCAGTCTGGCCAACATAGTGAAACCCCGTGTCTCTACTGAAAATACAAAAAATTAGCCGGGTATGGTGGTGTGTGCCTGTAATACCAGCTACTCTGGAGATATTACAGGCGCACACCACCATGCCTGGCTAATTTTTTGTATTTTCAGTAGAGGCAGGAGAATCACATGAACCTGGGAGGCGGAGGTTGAAGTGAGCTGAGATCATGCCATTACACTCCAGCCCAGGTTACAGAGCAAGACTCCATCTCAAAAAAAAAAAAAAAAAAAAAAATTCAAACTAATAGGAATAGTGAGACATAACTGAAGTGAGACAGGCAGAAAAATGTTTCAGCTGGGTTAGGAAGACATGAAATTATGGTACATCAATTTTCACAGTGATTTGATTTTCTTGGTAGCATCCAACAGTCTGCTATTAGCAGATCAGTGATGGAAACTGTTGTTCAGGAAGAATGTGTACAAGGTTTGTGAAGAACACTGGTGAATCTGTCCCGGTCTGTGACTGCAGATATGGTGTGACATAATCTAAGAATTCAGTAAATCTTACTTATGGTGAGAATTTTCTAGCCTTATACTACTGTATCCCAGGAGATGGCTCAAATGTTCGAGATGTAGAAGAGGAATGCCAGATGCATCAACAAGGTGAGTGAAGTTAGTAAACCGGTCTTGAAAGTCCTTTCTGATTTCTCTTATGAAATGTAAAGTGTCTTAAATTCTACTCTGTCGCCCTGGCTGGAGTGCAGTAGTCCAAGCTGTGCTCACAGCAACCTCCGCCTCCTGGGTTCAAGTGATTCTTCTGCCTCAGCCTCCCTAGTTCCTGGGACTACAGGCGCTCTCCACCATGCCCACTAACTTTTTTATTCTTAGTAGAGATGGGATTTCTCCATTTTGGCCAGGCTGGTCTCGAACTCCTGGCCTCAGGTGATCTGCCCGCTTTGGCTTCCCAAAGTGCTGGGATTATAGGTGTGAACCACCACACCCAGCCCTCAAATTCTTTTTTTTTTTTTAATTTTTATTTTTTATTGCATTTTAGGTTTTGGGGTACATGTGCGGAGCATGCAATACAGTTGCATAGGTACACACATGGCAGTTTTCTTTGCTTTCTCCCCTTCACCCACATTTGGCATTTCTCCCCAGGCTATCCCTCCCCACCTCCCCCTCCCACTGGCCCTCCCCTTTTCCCCCCAGTAGACCCCAGTGTTTAGTACTCCCCTCTCTGTATCCATGTGTTCTCATTTTTCATCACCCATCTATGAGTGAGAATATGCGGTGTTTCATTTTCTGTTCTTGTGTCAGTTTGCTGAGAATGATGTTCTCCAGATTCATCCATGTCCCTACAAATGACACGAACTCATCATTTATGATTGCTGCATGATATTCCATGGTGTATATGTGCCACATTTTCCCAATCCAGTCTATCATCAGTGGGCATTTGGGTTGATTCCAGGTCTTTGCTATTGTAAACAGTGTTGCAATGAACATTCGTGTGCATGTGTTCTTATAGTAGAACGATTTATAGTCCTTTGGATATATACCCAGTAATGGGATTGCTGGGTCAAATGGAATTTCTATTTCTAAGGCCTTGAGGAATCACCACACTGTCTTCCACAATGGTTGAACTAATGTACACTCCCACCAACAGTGTAAAAGTGTTCCTTTTTCTCCACATCCTCTCCAGCATCTGTTGTCTCCAGATTTTTTAATGATCGCCATTCTAACTGGCGTGAGATTGTATCTCAATGTGGTTTTGATTTGCGTCTCTCTGATGACCAGTGACGATGAGCATTTTTTCATATGATTGTTGGCCTCATATATGTCTTCTTTCGTAAAGTGTCTGTTCATATCCTTTGCCCACTTTTGAATGGGCTTGTTTGTTTTTTTCCTGTAAATCTGTTTGAGTTCTTTGTAAATTCTGGATATCAGCCCTTTGTCAGATGGGTAAACTGCAAACATTTTTTCCCATTCTGTTGGTTTCCAATTCACTCTAGAGACTGTTTCTTTTTCTGTGCAGAAGCTGCGGAGTTTCATTAGGTCCCATTTGTCTATTTTGGCTTTTGTTGCCAATGCTTTTTGTGTTTTGTTCATGAAGTCCTTGCCTACTCCTATGTCCTGGATAGTTTTGCCTAGATTTCCTTCTGGGTTTTTATCGTGCCAGGTCTTATGTTTAAGTCTTTAATCCATCTGGAGTTAATTTTGGTGTAAGGTGTCAGGAAGGGGTCCAGTTTCTGCTTTCTGCACATGGCTAGCCAGTTTTCCCAGCACCATTTGTTGAACAGGGAATCCTTTCCCCATTGCTTGTTTTTGTCAGGTTTATCAAAGATTGTATGGTTGTAGATATGTTGTGTTGCCTCTGATGCCTCTGTTCTGTTCCATTGGTCTGTATCTCTGTTTTGGTACCAGTACCATGCTGTTTTGATTACTGTAGCCTTGTAGTATAGTGTGAAATCCAGTAGTGTGATGCCCCCCGCTGTGTTCTTTTTTCTTAGAATTGACTTGGCTATGCGGGCTCTCTTTTGGTTCCATATGAAGTTCATGGTGGTTTTTTCCAGTTCTGTGAAGAAAGTCAACGGTAGCTTGATGGGGATAGCATTGATTCTCTAAATTACTTTGGGCAGTATAGCCATTTTTACGATATTAATTCTTCCTAACCATGAACATGGAATGTTTCTCCATCTGTTTGTGTCCTCTCTGATTTCATTGAGCAGTGGTTTGTAGTTCTCCTTGAAGAGGTCCCTTACGTTCCTTGTGAGTTGTATTCCAAGGTATTTTATTCTTTTTATAGCAATTGTGAATGGCAGTTTGTTGTTGATTTGGCTCTAAGTCTGTTATTGGTGTAGAGGAAGGCTTGTGATTTTTGCACATTGATTTTATATCCTGAGACTTTGCTGAAGTTGCTTATCAGTTTCAGGAGTTTTTGGGCTGAGGCAATGGGGTCTTCTAGGTATACTATCATGTCATCTGCAAATAGAGACAATTTGGCTTCCACCTTTCCTATTTGAATACCCTTTATTTCTTTTTCTTGCCTGATTGCTCTGGCTAGAACTTCCAGTACTATATTGAATAGGAGTGGTGAGAGAGGGCATCCTTGTCTAGTGCCGGATTTCAAAGGGAATGCTTCCAGTTTTTGCCCATTCAGTATGATATTGGCTGTTGGTTTGTCATAAATAGCTTTTATTACTTTGAGATACGTTCCATCAATACCGAGTTTATTGAGGGTTTTTAGCATAAAGGGCTAATGAATTTTGTCAAATGCCTTCTCTGCATCAATTTAGATAATCATGTGGTTTTTGGTTTTGGTTCTGTTTATGTGGTGAATTACATTTATAGGCTTGCGTATGTTAAACCAGCCTTGCATCCCCGGGATGAATCCTACTTGATCATGATGAATAAGTTTTTTGATTTGCTGTTGCAATCGGCTTGCCAATATTTTATTGAAGATTTTTGCATCTATGTTCATCACGGATATTGGCCTGAAGTTTTCTATTCTTGTTGGGTCTCTGCCGGGTTTTGGTATCAGGATGATATTGGTCTCATAGAATGATTTGGGAAGGATTCCTTCTTTTTGAATTATTTGGAATAGTTTTAGAAGAAATGGTACCAGCTCCTCTTTGTGTGTCTGGTAGAATTCGGCTGTGAACCCGTCTGGACCTGAGCTTTTTTTGTGTGGTAGGCTCTTAATTGCTGCCTCGACTTCTGCCCTTGTTATTGGTCTATTCATAGTTTCAGCTTCCTCCTGGTTTAGGCTTGGGAGGACACAGGAGTCCAGGAATTTATCCATTTCTTCCAGGTTTACTAGTTTATGTGCATAGAGTTGTTTGTAATATTCTCTGATGATGGTTTGAATTTCTGTGGAATCTGTGGTGATTTCCCCTTTATCATTTTTTATTGCATCTATTTGGTTGTTCTCTCTTTTATTTTTAATCAATCTGGCTAGTGGTCTGTCTATTTTGTTGATCTTTTCAAAAAACCAGCTCTTGGATTTATTGATTTTTTGGAGGGTGTTTCGTGTCTCAATCTCTTTCAGTTCAGCTCTGATCTTAGTTATTTCTTGTCTTCTGCTGGGTTTTGAGTTTTTTTGATCTTGCTCCACTAGCTCTTTCAATTTTAACGATAGGGTGTCAATTTTGGATCTCTCCATTCTTCTCATATGGGCACTTATTGCTATATACTTTCCTCTAGAGACTGCTTTAAATGTGTCCCAGAGATTCTGGCATGTTGTGTCTTCGTTCTCATTGGTTTCGAAGAACTTCTTTAATTCTGCCTTCATTTCGTTGTTTATCCAGTCAACATTCAAGAGCCAGTTGTTCAGTTTCCATGAAGCTGTGTGGTTCTGGGTCAGTTTCTGAATTCTGAGTTCTAACTTGATTGCACTATGGTCTGAGAGGCTGTTTGTTATGATTTCAGTTGTTTTGCATTTGTTGAGCAGTGCTTTACTTCCAATTATGTGGTCAATTTTAGAGTAGGTGTGATGTGGTGCTGAGAAGAATGTGTATTCTGTGGATTTGGGGTGGAGAGTTCTGTAAATGTCTATCAGGTTTGCTTTCTCCAGGTCTGAGTTCAAGCCCTGGATATCCTTATTGATTTTCTGTCTGGTTGATCTGTCTAATATTGACAGTGGAGTGTTAAAGTCTCCCACTATTATTATGTGGGAGTCTAAGTCTCTTTGTAAGTCATTAAGAACTTGCCTTATGTATCTGGGTGCTCCTGCATTGGGTCCATATATGTTCAGGATCGTTAGCTCTTCTTGTTGTATCGATCCTTTTACCATTATGTAATGGCCTTCTTTGTCTTTTTTGATCTTTGTTGCTTTAAAGTCTATTTTATCAGAGATGAGAATTGCAACTCCTGCTTTTTTTTGCTCTCCATTTGCTTGGTAAATCTTCCTCCATCCCTTTATTTTGAGCCTTTGTGTATCCTTGCATGTGAGATGGGTTTCCTGGATACAGCACACTGATGGGTTTTGGATTTTTATCCAATTTGCCAGTCTGTGTCTTTTGATTGGTGCATTTAGTTCATTTACGTTTAGGGTTAATATTGTTATGTGTGAATTTGATACTGCCATTTTGATGCTAGCTGGCTGTTTTGCCCGTTAGTTGTTGTAGATTCTTTATTATGTTGATGCTCTTTAGCATTTAGTGTGATTTTGGAATGGCTGGTACTGGTTATTCCTTTCTATGTGTAGTGCCTCTTTCAGGAGCTTTTGTATAGCAGGCCTGGTGGTGACAAAATCTCTTGAGTACTTGGTTGTTTCCAAAGGATTTTATTTTTCCTTCACTTCTGAAGCTCAGTTTGGCTGGATATGAAATTCTGGGTTGAAAATTCTTTTCTTTAAGGATGTTGAATATTTGCCCCCACTCTCTTCTGGCTTGTAGAGTTTCTGCCGAGAGATCTGCTGTGAGTCTGATGGACTTCCCTTTGTGGGTGACCCGACCTTTCTCTCTGGCTGCCCTTAGTATTTTCTCCTTTATTTCAACCGTGTTGAATCTGACGATTATGTGCCTTGGGGTTGCTCTTCTTGCGGAATATCTTCGTGGTGTTCTCTATATTTCCTGTAATTGAGTGTTGGCCTGTCTTGCTAGGTGGGGGAAATTTTCCTGGATAATGTTTTGAAGAGTATTTTCCAGCTGGGATTCATTCTCTTCGTCACATTCTGGTACACCTATGAAATGTAGGTTAGGTCTCTTCACATAGTCCCACATTTCTTGGAGACTTTGTTCATTCCTTTTTGCACTTTTTTCTCTAATCTTGGTTTCTCGTTTTATTTCATTGAGTTGATCTTCGACTTCTGATATTCTTTCTTCTGCTTGGTCAATTCGGCTATTGAAATTTGTGCATGCTTCACAAAGTTCTCGTATTGTGTTTTTCAGCTCCTTTAATTCATTCATATTCCTCTCTAAGTTATCCATTCTTGTCATTCTTTCCTCGAATCTTTTTTCATATCTTTTTTCAAGGTTCTTAGTTTCTTTGCATTGATTTAAAACATGTTCTTTTAGCTCACAAAAGTTTTTCATTATCCACCTTCTGAAGTCTAATTCCTTCATTTCGTCACAGTCATTCTCTGTCCAGCTTTGTTCCCTTGCTGGTGAGGAGTTTTGGTCCTTTGTAGGAGGCGAGGTGTTCTGGTTTTGGGTGTTTTCCTCCTTTTTGCGCTGGTTTCTTCCCATCTTTGTGGATTTATCCACCTGTCGTCTGTGTAGTTGCTGACTTTTCGATTGGGTCTCTGAGTGGACACCCAGATTGTTGATGATGAAGTATTTCTGTTACTTAGTTTTCCGTCTACCAGTCTAGCCCCTTCACTGTACAACTGCTGAGGTCCACTCCAGGCCCTGCTTGTCTGGGGTGCACCTATAGCAGCTGCGGAACAGTGAGGGGTGCTACCAGTTTCTTTTTCTGCTATCTTTGTCCTAGAATGATGCCTTCCAAATGTCAGTCTTTTGGATATAGAGGGGTCAGGGAGCTGCTTGAGGAGACCGTCTGTACTTTATAGGAGCTCAATTGCTGAGCTGTGAGCTCTATTGTTCATTCAGGGCTGTTAGGCTGCTGCAACAGAACTCATTAAAAAAAACCTATTTTTCCCAGCTGCTCATTCTGAAGGGGTTGGGGCTTTATTTTTGAGTGTCCACTGTGCTGTCCTGCCCAGGTAGGAGGCAGTCTAGTCACTATTTGCCTGCCGAGGCTCCGCCCTGCTGGTGTGAGGTTCGCCCTGTTGCTGCAGGCTCTGCCCTTCTGCTGCGGTCTCCACCCTGCTGCCACGGGCTACGCCCTGCAGCGGAGTCTCTCTGTTGTACCAGGTTGCCTCGGTAACAGCAGGCTGCGTCAGCAATGGGCATGTACCTCAGTAGGGGCTGATTGCCTCGGTAATGGCGGATGACTCTCCCCCACGGAGCTGCGCTTTAAGGGAACATCCTCACCGGGAGCGTTTGGAATCGCCGTTTTGTTTGTTGCACTGTGCTACCCCAAACGCCATGTCCCTGGGATTTCCTGGGCTTTCTTACTGTCCAAGTCCCATTCATTCTCAAGTTCAGCCCTCTTTGGTCTCAGTTTGCCGGTTCAACAGGGCACCCGTAACAGTGCGCTTTTGTATGGAGCGCTGTGGAGCACCTCTGCGCTCCGGCGCGGGCCGCAGCCGCTCCGGCTGCCGGCTACACCAGCCAAAACCTCTGCCTGGTGTCCCACGTCTCTTTTATACCTTGGAATTTCCCCGTTCTGTGGGCAACAAAGATCCGTCTGGAAATGCAGCTCTGACTCACCTCTTCGCACATCCAGCGAGAGTTTCAATCCTGGGTTGTTCTCACAGCGTCATCTTGAGTCAGGTATCCCAAATTCTTTTAAATTATTTTATTTTATTTATTCTACAAATATCAATTAACACCTACAATATGCTCAACATTGCTCTAGTCAAATGGACAAAGTTTTTGACTTCTTTAGTTTACTCGCTGGGGCAAGATAAACAAATACATAACGTGAAGAAGGGCTTTATGGCTATTCCCCTTCTGTGTAATTCCAGGGGTCACAGCACTTCTTTTAATAGTCCCCCAATCTATTCTCTCTCCCTTCCAAACCTTCCTACATTTAGCTGTCAAATTAATCCTCCTATTTGCTATATAACTTATGTCTTCATTTGAAACCTTTCAATGGATCCCTTTTTGTCTACTGAATAAAGTTGAAACCCTTTAGCTGGCACCTATCTTTCTACCTCTTTTCCCATAACTTCTTTTTTGTGTGTCCTAGGATTCTGCCAAATTAGTCTGACCATTCACCAGGAAAATATAATCTCAGCTTTTCTTTTCCTTTTTCTTTATTCTATTTATTTATTTTTTTTTTTTGAGTCAGAGTCTTGCTCTGTCGCAAGGTGCCAGGCTAGAGTACAGTTGTGTGATCTCGGCTCACTGCAACCTCTGCCTCCTGGGTTCAAGCAATTCTCCCGCCTCAGCCTCCTGACTAGCCGGGACTACAGGCACACACCACCACACCCAGCTAATTTTTGTATTTTTAGTAGAGATGGGGTTTCACCATGTTGGCCAGGATGGTCTCGATCTCTTGACCTTGTGATCCGCCTGCCTCGGCCTCCCACAGTGCTGGGATTATAGGCATGAGCCACCATGCCTGGCCTATAATCTCAGATTTTCTGAATCACAGTTTGGACACACTCATGTTAGAAGGGCGGTGGTTGTAGAAACCACACTGTAAAAGAAGAAATGACTCCTAATCATAGAGTGGTAAGAAATATTCTGCTGCTTCTCTTCAAGGTACAATGCAGAGATGAACACCCCCATTTCTTTGAAGTCAGGCTTGAGCAGTGACTTGCTCTGGCCAAAAAAATGTAGGCAGAAGTGGCGAGTATCACATCCAGGCGGAGGCTGTGCAATTTATCTCCCTTTCTTTTATTCACTGCCAAGGGTCCCACTGCCTGCATCCACTCAAGCTATGAACATAAAGAGTAGATAAGATAAAAATGCTGTTGTTGAAGCGTCTGTGAAGTTGCTACAGCATAACCCACTCTTCCTTGCCTAGTACAACTACTAAAGAAATGGAAACAGTGAATATAAGCCACTTTCTGGAGGTTTTCCACCTAAAAATTTTTTGTTTTTCCACCTAAAAAATCTTCATATATAATACACTTATGTACACATAATGAAATGTGCCCAGTTTATGTGTATTGTTCATGAATTTTAATAAATGTATATACATCTGCGTAAGCACTACCCTAACAGAACATTCCCTTTTCATCACCTCAAAACATTTCCTGGGGCCTCTTAGCAATGTTTCTTTTTTTTTTTTTTTTTTTGAGATGGAATCTTGTTTACCCAGGCCGGAGTGTGTGATCTCAGCTCACTGCAACCTCTGCCTCAATAGCTGGGACTACAGGTGTGCACCACCATGCCCAGCTAATTTTTGTATTTTTAGTAGAGACAGGGTTTCACCACGTTGGCCCGGACGGTCTTGATTTCTTGACCTGATGATCTGCCCACCTAGGCTCCCAAAGTCCTGGGATTATAGACGTGAGCCACCGGGCTCAGCCGAAACTCTTATTTTCTACTTAGTTGAGAATGTTACAAGACTTTAAGCCCCATAAAACATTCTACTTTGAGCCCACTGTACACACAGTGCCAACACTGTCTCATACATAGTGGTTGCTGAGTAAACATTTGTTGACTGAATGGATGTATTTCCCCTGAATTAATTTTACATGTCTGTGTTAGATGACTGGGCACTTTTTTTTTTTTTTAAGTATAGGGTCTCACTGTGTCACCCAGACTGGAGTGCAATGGCACCATCATGGCCCACTGCAGCCTCCAACTCTTGGGCTCAAGCGATCCTCTTCTATTAGCCTCCAGAGTACTTGGACTACAGGCACGCACCACCATGCCCAGCCAATTTTTGTACCTTTTGTAGACTATGTTGCCCAGGCTGGTCTTGAACTCCCGGCTCAAATGATCTGCCTGCCTTGGCCTCCCAAAGTGCTAGAATTACAGGGGTGAGTCACTGTGCCCGGCAGGGATGGTTTAATGTAAGACACTTTATTACGATGAGTTTCTAAAGGAATGTGTGATAAGTGCTCTATTCTGCCTCAGGTGATGGCAGAGGAATGGAGATTGAGACTGGAGGAAGCCCTGTGAAGTACATATCTGTAAATCATGAAATAGCATCATTTTCCTTTTGTGGTCTTATTGAAATGGTGATCGAAAAAAGTCCAGAAAATAAAATCCCAATAGAAGTGTGTCCAATAATCTTTGTTTACCCTCTCCCTATTGTTACGTCAAGACACGGAGCCCAGCTGGGGAATTCTGAATACTAGGTTCCAAAACAGGATTTGTCATAAACCAATTGCTTGATCCTGGACATTCACCTCTAAAATAGACACCTGACCTAACGTCTCGGGAATGTGGTGAAAATCAAATGGGAGGGGAAGTGAGCAAGCACCTGAACAAGGTACTGAGGAGCGTGAGGCAGTACTATAATACCATCCAAACCAAGATCTATAACATCCCTGGTCTTCGCCGCCTCCGCCGGGCGACGGCGGTGCCAGACTGCGCAGGCGCGCCCCCGAGTTCGGCCGCACCCTCTTCTGCCGCTTTCCACCGCCCTCACCTCGCCCCGGCGCGCGCACGCCGCCCAGCGTCCTCGTTCCCGGTGTGTCGCCCCGCGTGCGCCTGAGTAGCCGAGGACGTCACCGGCACCGGAAGTCACCCTGGCGGGTTTCTCTTCAAATTCTCGGCGAGCAGAAGCAGCGCCGGCAGGTGGTGACGACTGAACTGGGCAGTACTGGGGCCGTGAGCCGAGAGGGAGGTGGGCTGGACTGGGCCAGGCCCTCCTTCCTCGCTGCCGGGACCTCCATTCGGCCAATCTCCTGTGCCTGGCCTTGGGCGGTTTCCCGAGGAGCTTGGGCCGCCGCAGGTGAGATTTCACTCTGATGGTGCTCTAGGAACCCCCGATTTTCCAGGGCAGGGCTGGTGAGGGATTTGGGGGGCCCGCGGCGAGAACCTGCCGCGCATCCTTCCCTGAGCCTGCTGTGCCTGAGCTGAGGTCTTAGGTCCTTGCTGTTGTCTCCGACACTTTGGCTCAGGTGACAGTCCCCCTACCTGAGGAACCCTGTCCAGCTGGGGACTTTTCGGGTGCTCCTGTCGATCCCATCTTTTGGCCTGTGTCGTCAGCAAGTCACCAGCCGAGAGTTTTTAGTTCTTCGCTGTTTTGACCGGTTCTCTCCCGAATCCGTTCACGCCTCCCACCCCGAAACCCTCACAGGTGAAAACTCCGATGTCCATGCCATTGGTAGACAACTTATTTTCTTAAAACTTCTTAGGTTGAGTGATATTGTTGGGGATGTTATTTCTTTATTCTAGAGCCCGGCGTCCTCTGGGAGGCCTGTGGGCCTTTTGGTTTAGAATTTTAGGTACATTTTAGGTAAGTTTTCCCTCGAAACATTTGTTTCATACAAATGTGATGACAAAGCTAGAGGTAAACGTAGATCCTAAAGTGCCTTACAGTGGATAATCTCAAACTCTTATTTAATCAAAAAGAGTTTCCGCGAAGGGCCGCTTTTATATTAGTTACTAACTTCCAACAGCACAGTGAGGCACCCTTTTGTCTTGAAAACACTAATTTACATCTTCCTCTTTGAAATCAGACCTTTAGTTGCTGCTGAAAACATTCGCGATGTTTTAGAATGTGTCCCTTAGATGTCACGTTGATAGTCGCCTTAGTAGATGTTAAAACAGATTCTTGAAAGGTTTATAAAGGCTTAAATGTCTCAATAGAAAGCAATATTTTCTTTTCCAAAGGAGATGGTTTTTGTTCTTACACCAAGAAATAGGAGCAAAACTCTTTGTTTTGTATTAACATTAACAACTTGGGGCGGCTGCGGTGGCTCACGTCTGTAATCCCAGTACTTTCGGAGGCCAAGGCATCGGATTACGAGGTCAGGAGTTGAAGACCAGCCTGGCCAATATGGTGAAATCCGTCTCTACTAAAAATACAAAAATTAGCAGGGCGTGTTGGTATGCGCCTGTAGTCCCAGCTACTAGGGAGGCTGAGGCAGGAGAATCGCTTGAACTTGGGAGGTGGAGGTTGCAGTGAGCCAAGATCACACCACTGCACTCACACTCCAGCCTGGGTGACAGAGGGAGACTCCTTCTCAAAAAAAACAAACAAAAAACTTGTGGCCTGTAAATACCTTTAAAAAGAAGCCAGGCAGTGCTGATCAACTTTCCAACATTCCTAGACTTTGAAAAGCTATATAAAGCTTCTTTATAGCATTGGTTATTCAAGAAGCATTTACATTTTTATAGTTTCAGTACTAGGCATGCTCTGTAGTCTACAAAGGGATTCTCCACCTCATTTGGAAACTGGTGTCACAATCAAATATTTAGGATTAGAGAAGCTTGTTGGAATTTAACAACATTGTTGAATTTCTGTTTACAATAGTTTGTTTTGTTTTTAGCCACTTGACTGTTTAAAAAAGATAGCATTATCACATAAATATGGTCAATCTTGATAACATGCTGAACAGATTTTGCTTGTGGTGTTTATCGATAGGGCTTGAATATGACTTTTAAATTACATTTTAATTATTATACTCACGAATTTGTTTTGTTTAGGGTAAATTGAAAGTTTACTGTACAAATAGAGTTGGCTTTATATGTACTTCTTTTCTAAACAGGTTTCTTTTTGGTACTTTTAAAAAGTGGTAACTTTCTTGTGCTTAAGTATGTAACATAAGATGATTATAAAAGTGAGAAAAATGTATGCCATGCTATAATTGGTCATGGATCATTCATTCATTGTGCTTATTCATAATCATCAGTGGCTGACTGTAAATTAGCATGTGGTTTCCTTCATATCCCAGAGATGAACATTCTGAAAATTGCTTATCAGTGTATTGCCACTTTTGAAGTCACATACACTTGCTTTACTAAAATGCCTTCAGGAAGATGTGTGATTGGGTTTCGTGATCTTTTTGTTTTAGGAAGTAAATTTTACAGATAAGTGTAAAAGCATTTTCAGGCTTCCAACATTGGTGCTGATTTTTTAGTGTGTGTTTAATAATATTTTATGCTTGTCTACTCTTACTAAGCAAACAAGAAAAAAAAAAAACCTTGAATAAATAAGGTGATAGCCCTTTTATTAAACTTCAAGGATTTCAAGGTCTAATTCTGTCTTAATTTTGTCTCCAGTACAATTCCTTGCAATTCAGTTGATGTTCCTTAAATATTTGTTGAATGAATGACCTGTGCACGTTATGTTTAAAAACTGCAAATAAGTGGAACCCAGCCTGAGTCCTTTAAAAATTAAATGGGTAAGGTATCCTCTTTAGGAGTGAAATAGGCAGGGCCCTGTATTTGTTGTTTAGAGACAGAATAAGAACGTTAGAACTCAGATATTTGGATATTTTGCCTGTTCTTTTTCAGTCTCTTTGATCACTTCTTTTTCCTAATCCTAGAGGAGAAAAAAGGTAACTTTCTCTGTGGGAACACAACACTGCATCACATACTATATTTGCTAGAAATTTTGCTGTAAAATTGGGATTTCAGTCTTTTTAAAAATTTGACTCCGTCACTTGAATTAAAATTTCACATTGCATCTTGCTCAGTTTAAATAATTCAGTCATTAGCTAACTGATAAATTCTCAAGGCATGTAAGCAAAAGAGTGATGCTGTTAGAATAATGTAAAGGAAAAACTTGCTGTGAGATAAAGCAAACATAGCCTATGGTTTATTCTCTAATCATGTAACCAAGAGCCTGAATTTGGGGGCAATCTCATTTTTATAAGGGTTTTATTAATGTTGAACCAATAGATTGTGTTTATAGTTCATAGGGCTTAAAATGTATCAGTCAGCTTGTTTTCAAATAGATTCATTTCTTCAAATATTGCCAGATATTGCGCTAAATAGACCTAGTTTCTAGTCTTCCTGCAGTGGAATTTTAGCAATGATAACAATATAGTTTTGAAAATTGAGAGAATTTCATAAGTTTACAGTTGTGACATTCATTTGAGAAGGATGTTTTAGGCTTAGAGAGTAATAAGGGAATGGGAAAAATTATTTTCGACTAGCATTTAGTGAACTTAGAGTGCTTTAATACTGTTTTCTGCAAACACATTGTTTCTCTGATAATCAGGGATTTTTCAGGTCATGTGTTAATGTGGCCTTGGATTAGACTTTACATTTATGTTTGTTAGAAAATATCAATTCATTGGCTTCTAAAGAATTTTATCTGACTAGAAAGAGTTCAAGACATGGAACCTTTAAGGAAGGCTTGGGGTGACTTCTATGAGTTTTGGGCCATTGAATCTTGGCCCACAAGAAAAAAATGAGGACCACCTATATATAAGTAATAATTTAAATTTATTTTTTATTTTATTTTATTTTATTTATTTATGTCTGAGACAGAGCCTTACTGTCTTACCCAGGCTGGAGTGCAGTGGCATGATCACAGCTCACTGCAGCTTTGACCTCCTGGGCTCAGGTGATCCTCCCACCTCAGCCTCCTGGTAGCTAGGACTATAGGTGGTCCCCATCATGCCGAACTAATTTTTTGTAGAGACATGGTTTCACTATGTTGACCAGGCTGATCTTGAACTTCTGGGTTCAAGCGATCCTCCCACCTCAACCCCCCAAAGTACTAGGATTACAGGGGTGAACCACCATGCCTGACTATTTTAGATTTTTTTAGTGGGAAAATGGGAAGAAAGATCTCCAGGGAGACTATTAAGGAAAAGAGGGAGAGAGGGAAAAGACATGAAAGGCTTGACATCCATCTAGAACAACTGTATACTTTTAGTAGCAGGCCCCAATTATACTTTTCTAATACTCTTGCCCAGACTAGGTGTCTCATAGGGCATGGATGGCTTCAGGGCAGAAGTAATCACACAAGAATCAAACTGTAATCCCAGCTTGGAAGGGATGAGCTGAGGATCAAGGAATGTGAACATGCTGAGGGTCAGGAACTGGACAAGGTAAGAACTCTTGGTAGTTACAACAGAAACCTGGCCAGGCACAGTGGCTCGTGCCTGTAATCCTAGCACTTTGGGAGGCTAAGGTGGGTCGATCACTTGAGCCCAGGAGTTCAAGACCAGCCTGGGCAACATGGTGAAATCCCCGTCTCTACAAAACATACCAAAAATAAATTCAAAAATTAGCTTGTCATGGTAGTGCATATCTGTGGTCCCAGCTACTCAGGATCAGTTGAGCCCAGAAGATCAAGGCTGCAGGGAGCTGTGATGGTGCCACAGCACTCCAGCCTGGGCTAGAGTAAGACCCTGTCTCAAAAAAAAGAACTAGGCAGTATTCAGTCAAAGATTTATTGAGATCTACTATTTGAGAACATGGTTCTAGGTGCTAGAGATATATCAGTAAATAACAGTGAGATATGGCCCTTGGCCATTAGGCTTTTGTTAAGACATAATATGATCAGTGGTCATGAATCCAGGCAGGCACTATTTAGGTCATAGGATTTTATTCCTTTTCTTTTGGAGCTCAGATGCCCAGTCTTGAGTTACTCATAGACCTTAGTTCATAGCTATATTGGTTCATAACAGATTATCCCAAAACTTGGTGACTTAAAACAACAGACATTTATTATCTTTCTCACTGTTTCACTGGGTCGGGAATTTGGGCATGACTTAGCTGGATGCCTCAGATTCAGGGTGTTTTTCAGAGCTGTAATCAGGTATCATCCAGGGCTGTCTATCTCAAGGCTCTAGTGAGGAGGGATTCTGATCTAGTGACTTCTGATCTCACTCACATGGGTGTTGGCAGGATTTGGCTCCTCAGGGGCTATTGGACTGAGGGCCTCAATTCTTCTCTGGTTGTTGGCCTGGAGCCTCCCTTAGCTCTTTGCCATGTGGGCCTCTGCCCAGGCAGCTCACTGCATGGAGCTGGTATTCCATTTGAGTGGGGTGAGCAAGAGACAGCAAGCAAGATGGAAGTCATAGTCTAATCTCAGAAATGATATTACGTTATTTGTTACAAGCACACATTCAAGGGCTAGTAATTATGTGAGTACAGATACCAAGAGGCAAAGGTCACTGAGTACCATCTTGGAGGCTCTCCATGATTATGTACGGATATAAGGCCCTTCTTTTGTTGTATTTATTTTTTGCTTCTCCCCTATCCTTCATAAGCAGTTTCTCCACTCATTTTCCTCCTCACCTTCCATAGACTTTCTAATATGTTTAAGGTACTTTCTTGGATATGTATGCATCCTTTCAAAATGAGTGTTTTATATAGCATATGTATTTTTCATTTATAATATGACATTGGGATTTAGATCTTGTTCTATGTCTGAGACCTTTTTTTCACCCAACCCTATGTTGTGATGATCTATCCATGTTGCTGTATGTAAATTTTATTCATTGCTTCTGCCTGCTACGTGGTACTCTGTGGTCTGCCACATTTCCCTTAGCTGAGAGTAAGTAGATTGGCTGTACTTGATTTCTCAAACATTTCTGTCATTAACATCCAAAACCAAGTTCCTTTATGGATCTGTGTGAGACTTTCTCTGGAAGATTTACAAGAGTGGGATTGCTGGGTCATGGAGTGTATATATACATATACTTACATATATATGTGTGTGTATATATACATATATATATTTGCATATATAATTTCCCCAAGTACTGCCAGATTGCACTCCCAAATGACTATGCCAGTTTATGCCTGCAAATTGATGTAAAGGTTTCTTTTTTCCCTGGCCCTTGCCACTACTTAGTTTATTGGGCTTACTTTTGTTTTGAGTCTGGTTAAAAAAAAAAGAGGTCTCTCATGGATTCAGTTTATATTTATTGGTTACTCCTGTCTGTGCTTGTTAGCCATTTGAGTTTCCTTTCTGTGAACTGTCCTTTATGCTCTTTCCTTATTTTCTTGTGAGGTATTTTGGTCCATTAATACCACTGTGAGGAATTACAGTGATAGATTTTCTGATCTTAAGTCATCCGTGCATTTCTGGAATAAACCCTTCTTGATCATGGGGTGTGAGTGTGTGTGTGTCGATGCATTGTGGGTCAGCTAATAGTAGGATTTCCATGTTCATAAGTGAAATGGCTCTTGTGTTCTTATTCAGTGCACAATTGAGATAATTTCAGCCTCATAAAAAAGAGTTGCTCAGCTTTTCCTTGTTTGTTGGATCAGCTTTTATGTGGTTAGAATTATATCTATTTAGAAGTTTGGTTTAAAAAAAAAAAACCCCGAAAAACAAAAGAAACTTGCTTAATAGAAGTCATCTGGGCCTGGAGCTTTTTTTTTTTTTTTAATGTTTTCTTGAGACACAGTCTCACTCTGTCTCTGTTGCCCAGGCTGGAGTATAGTGGCACTATCTTGCCTCACTGCCGCTTTGACCTCTCCAGGCTCTGGTGATCCTCCCACCTCAGCCTCCTGAGTAGCTGGAACTACAGGTGCACACCACCATGCTCTGCTAATTTTTGTATTCATTGTAGAGACGGGGTTTTGCTGTGTTGCCCAGGCTGGTCTTGAACTCCTAAGCTCAAGCAGTCCTCCCGCCTCAGTGTCCCAAAGTGCTGGGATTACAGGCGTGAGCCACCGTGCCTGACTGAGACCATGCTTAAGAGCTGTTGTGTTGACATCTCTTTCTTCATCAGCTCCTCACTCTTCCCAAGTCTCTGTTTGCCCTGAAATACTATGCTGTCTTTATCTGGTGTTAAGCTGGTACTGCTGTTTTTCTTTCTGATGATAGTGGGTTAGGGCTAGAGTGAGCAAAGATTGGCAAGTGGAATGAAAGTCAGAAAGGACACAGCTAGAATACTAGCTATGAAATACACTTATCTAGATACCATACTGACGCACAAAAGAAGTAAAAAATAATCTTGTTTTCTTTATACTCATATGTCCGCTCAGCTTTGCTGTCGTCTTTCATGATTTCTTCACCTTGTTAGTCCTCTAGGCTTGAAACTTCATTTTCAACATTTTCTCCACACAGTGAGTTTCCTAAGTCATCTCAGCAGTTCTTTCACCACAGTGTTTCTTTTTATTCTCATAGCTACATTCCTAATTCAAATTATTGCCCTCTCAAAAGCACATAAATCTTTCCAGCCTTGAACTTCACCATGTGATTTACAGTTAGAAAATAATAATAGCATTGTGAACATTAACAAAGCTGGCATTTATCAAACGTCTGCTTTAATGCTTTATAATCACACCTATGTATCCATATCCTACTAAGTGCAAAGGTTGGATGAGGTTGTCATATGTAGAAGATTTCATGGCAGATAGGTTTAACATTTATTAAAGACCTACTTTTTGTCAGATAGTATGCTTAGTACTTTAAATAGTCATTTAGTATTAAATAGCAACTCCTGAAAGTAGATGCTGTGCCACTTCTATAGATTTAAAAATAGGCTTAGAAAAAAGTTAAGGGGTTTGACTAAGGTGACAGAATTAGAATTCTAGCCAAAATTTTTTCTAACTTCAAAACACATATGCCTTCTGCTAATCCATACTGCTTCAAAAATGTATCTGATATTCACTCTTCATTCTACAGATGTTTAATAAGATGTGTGTCATGCAAGGATCATATAGTCTCACACCTTTTCGGTGCAAATCCTGCTCTCAGATAACAATCTGCTAGAGATTTGACATATATAGAAACTATAATTTGAAGTAGCCAAGTACCTTGGGATGAAAGGCACAGGAAAGTGCCAGGGAACTTTAGAGGAGGGAGACATTATTTTGAACTGAGGTTCAGTGGTTAGACATACTAGAAAAACTACCATCTGAGCTGGGCTTTGACACATAGGGAGGGTTTGAATGTGGGAACTTTAAAAAAAAAAAAAGTTTTATTTATTTATTTATTTATTTTTAAGCAGAGTCTGGCTCTGTCTCCCAGGCTGACGTGCAGTGGTGCCATCTCGGCCCACTGCAAATTCTGCTACCCTGGTTCAAGCGATTCTTATGCTTCAGCTTCCCCAGTAGCTGGGACTACAGGTGTGCGCCACCACACCCAGCTAATTTTTGTATATTTAGTAAAGACAAGGTTTTGCCATAGTGGCTAGGCTGGTCTTGACCTCCTGGCCTCAAGTGATCTGCCTGCCTTGGCCTCTTAAAATATTTCTTGGGCACATTGTCTCATGCCTGTAATGCCAGCACTTTGGGAGACCAAGGCAGGCGGATTACGTGAGGTTGGGAGTTGAAGACCAGCCTGGCCAACATGGTAAAACCCTGTCTCTACAAAAATACAAAAAAATTTAGCTGGGTGTGGTGGCAGGCACCTGTAATCCCAGCTACTCTGGAGGCTGAGGTGGAAGAATCACTTGAACCTGGGAGGCAGAAGTTAAAGTGAGCTGAGATTGCACCATTGCACTCCAGCCTGGATGATAGAGTGAGACTCCGTCTCAAAAAAAAAAGTCTTTGAAGGAGTGGAAATAGCATGAACACACATACAGAGATGGGAAGTGTGGTATGTGTGATTGTGAATTTCTTGAGGGAGGCTTGGAAAGTATTTTTTAATAACTAGGGTATTTATTTTTAAGAGACATGTAAATTTAAAATGTTTCTTTTTTTTTCTTTTTTTAGCTTACAACTGAACATGAGTCTTCTTATGATTAGTGAGAATGTCAAATTGGCTCGTGAATATGCATTGCTGGGAAACTATGACTCTGCAATGGTCTATTATCAGGGAGTTCTTGACCAAATGAACAAGTATCTATACTCAGTGAAAGATACATACCTCCAGCAGAAATGGCAACAGGTGAGAATAATGGCTGCTGTATATTTTAATGGCTTAAGTATTCAGAAGAGAAAATTTAGATAAAATGTCAATGCTATATATAGCATTACATGCTATATGTTACATGTTAAGAATGTATGGCTACTGAGCACAGTACATAGTGACTCACTCCTGTAATCCTAGCACTTTGAGAAGTCAAAGCAGAAGGATCACTTGAGGCGAGCAGTTCAAGTACAACCTGGACAACATAGCAAGACTTCATCTCTACAAAAATAAAAAAATTAGCCAGATGTGGTGGTACATGCCTGTAGTCCTAGCTACTAGGGAGGCTGAGGTGGGAGAATCGCTTGAGCCTGGGAGGTTGAGGCTTCAGTGAGCTATGCTTGTACTACTACACTCCAGCCTGGGCAACAGAGCTAGACCCTGTCTCAAAAATAAAAAACAAAACAAAACATGAATGTATGATTTATTACACAGTTTTGCATGTCATACTTGAAACTGAATTTATTATATTAATAATCCACTTTCACCATCGGGGGTATTATGAGTTCTACTTAATTCTAATTGCTGGAATCCAATAAGCGTTCTTTAAAATAATGGTTTTGACATTTTTTTCTTTATTAGATTTTTACCTGGTAAAAATAGAGTAGACTTTATTAAGCCATTGTCGAAACTGTAAATGGCTTGTGAATCTCATGGATGGGTACCAAATTCTTTTTTTTTTATTTTTTATTTTTGAGAGAATGTCTTGCTCTCTTGCCCAGGAGGAATGCAGTGGTGCAGTCACTGCAGCATTGACCTCAAGGTTCAAGCAGTCCTCCCACCTCAGCCTCCTGAGTAGGTGGAACCACAGGTGTGCCCCACCATGATCTGCTAATTTTTAATTTTTTTGGTAGAGATGGGCTCTCCCTGTATTTCCCAGGCTGGTCTCAAGCTCCTAGGCTCAAGAGATCCTCCCACTTCAGCCTCCCAAAGTGCTGGGATTACAGGTGTGAGCCACCACACCCGGCCCCATATTTCTGTATAATAGAACTTTATAAAGCAGGTTATGGTTGGATCCCATTGAGAAACTTCAGTTACTGAGAACCAACAGAAATTTAAAATTGGAAATTGTAGAACTTACAGGTCCAGTGGAGGCTGGCATTTATAATAAGCCTCAACTATATCACAAGAGGAAAGAAATATTAACAAAGTAATAGTCTTTTTGAGCTGATCTTCTAGATAGAATATTATACCTCAGATTCTACTGAGCTGCTTTTTAAATCTTGTTCCATATTTTTCCTTAATTTTTTTTTTTAGAGAAACAGCCTATCTCTTTGAACTTAATCTGTTTCCCTGTATCTGTTCCTCCATATCCTTTACTACATCCATATCATTACCAGAAGGGGCAAATCTTTTATTTTATTTATCTTTATTTTTTATAGAGATGATATCTTACTATGTTGTTCAGGCTGGTCTTGAACTTCTGGGTTCAAATGATCCTCTTGCCTTGGCCTTTCAAAGTGCTAGGATTATAGGCATGAGTCACCATTCTTGGCCTGGAAAATATTTAATTTCATAAGGAGTCTGAAGTTTGTCAGTGAAGGACTTTTTAGACCTTTTGTTGTTAGGCCAAAGACTTTTACTTAAGTGTAAGCATTTGTTTAAAGGTACTTAAGATTAAATCATTTAAGCTGTAAAACAAAACATTATCACCTTAATTTTCATTTCAATATTATAGATATAGTTTTTTGTTTTTACTACTTCCTTTTCTTTTGAGATGTAGTTTTGCTCTTGTTGCCCAGGCTGGAGTGCAATAGCATATTCTCAGCTCACTGCAACTTCTACCTCCTGGGTTCAAGCGATTCTCCTGCCTCAGTCTCCTGAGTAGCTGGGATTACAGGCGCCTGCCACCACACCTGGCTCATTTTTGTATTTTTAGTGGAGACGGGTTTTGCCATGTTGGCCAGGCTGGTCTTTTAACTCCTGACCTCAGGTGATCCACCTGCCTTGGACTTCCAAAGTGCTGGGATTATAGGCATGAGCCACCAAGCCTGGCCTACCATTTTCTTGTTGTGGTAAAATATACATAACACTTTACTGTCTTGGCTTTTTTTTTTTTTGAGACAGAGTCTTGTTCTGTTGCCCAGGCTGGAGTGCAGTGGCGCAGTCTCGGTTCACTGTGACCATCACCTCCTGGGTTCAAGCAATTCTCCTGCCTCAGCCTCCCGAGTAGCTGGAAACACAGGCGTGTTCCACATCACCTGGCTAATTCTTTTGTATTTTTAGTAGAGATGGGGTTTCGCCACGTTGGCCCGGCTGGTCTTGAACTCCTGACCTCAGGTGATCCACCTGCCTAAGCCTCTGAGTGCTAGAATTACATATGTGAGCTACCGTGCCTGACCTTGGGCATTTTTAAGTATACAGTTCAGTGTCATTAGATACATATATAATGTGCAAGCATCACTATATATAGGTTTTAGACTAAGTTCAGACCCATTACTATAATACAATTGAGTCAAAACTATATATAGGTTTTTTTTTTTTTTTTTGAGATAGAGTCTCACTCCATCACCAGGTGCCAGGTTGGAGTGCAGTGGTGTGACCTCGGCTCACTGCAACCTCCACCTCCCAGGTTCAAGCAATTCTCCTGCTTCAGCCTCCCAAGTAGCTGGGACTACAGGCGTGCGCCACCACACCCTGCTAATTATTTTGTATTTTTAGTGGAGACGGGGTTTCACCATATTGGCCAGGATGGTGTCGATCTCTTGACCTTGTGATCCACCCGCCTCGGCCTCCCAAAGTGCTGGGATTACAGGCGTGAGCCACTGCGCCCGGCCAAAACTATATATAGATTTTTGGGGGTTTTTTTTGAGGCAGAGTCTTAGTCTGTTCCCCAAGTTGGAATTTAGTGGTGCAATCATGGCTCACTGCAGCCTTAACTTCCCAGGCTCAAGCAATCCTTCCACCCCAGCCTCTGGAGTAGCTGGGACCACAGGCACAAATCAACATGCCTGGTTTATTATTATTTTTTAGAGATGGGAGTACGCTATGTTGTCCAGACTTAGTTTTTAAATTGAGTCTTTTCCCTTTTATTTTTTAGTTGGAATCTTACTCTCAAAAAACGAGGGTCATTTCACTGCATTCCAGTCTGGATGACAGAATAATAAGACCCTGTCTCTAAAAAATACTTTAAAAATAAAGACTGCTTTTGGCCAGGCACTCTGGCTCATGCCTGTAATCCCAGCACTTTGGGAGGCCGAGGCGGGTGGATCACCTGAGATCCAGAGTTCGAGACCAGCCTGACCAACATGGTGAAACCCTGTCTCTAAAAATACAAAAATTAGCCAGGTGTGGTGGCAGATGCCTGTAATCCCAGCTACTTGGAAGGCTGAGGCAGGAGAATTGCTTGAACCCAGGAGGTGGAGGTTGCAGTGAGCCCAGATCATGCCATTGCATTCCAGCCTGGTGGACAGAGTGAAACTCCATCTCAAAAAAAAAGCAGGAAAAAAGACTGCTTTTAAAAAAATCTTGGATGCATATAAATTGAGACCTTTTTTAGTCTGTAGGTTGTGACCCATTAGTGAGTCATAGCATTAGTAGATTCTGATCAATGTTGTATTCATTTTTTAGAAATTATTTACTGATATATAATAGTTGTACATATCTTGGGGCTACACATTGTATTTTGACTCCTGAATACAGTGTCTCATGATAAAATCAGGGTAATTGGGATTAATCAGCATTTAAAATGGCATAAAAATTATCAAAGTAGGGCTGGGCATGGTGACTCACACCTGTAATCTTAGCACTTTGGGAGGCTGAGGTGGGAGGATGGCTTGAACCTAGGGGTTTGAGGTTATGGTGAGCTATGATCATGCCGCTGCAGTATAGCCTGGGCAACAGAATGCAACTTTGTCTCTAAAAAATAAAAATAAACTTTGACAAAAATAAAACTTTCACAAGTTGTACTTTGATGTTTTTTTTCCCCCATGGGCTCAAACAGTTGTCTCACCTCAGCCTCTCAAGTAGGCAGGACTACAGGCGTGGGCCACCATGCCCAGCTAATTATTTTTGTAGAACTTCAAAGTTTTAGTTAACTTTTATGTTTGTTATGCCATTTATTTTATTTTTTCGAGATGGAGTCTCGCTCTCTTGCCCAGACTATACTGCAACCTCTGCCTCCTGGGTTCAAGTGATTTTTCTGCCTCAAACTCCTGAGTAGCTGGGATTCCAGGTGCCTGCCACCACACTGACTAATTTTTGTACTTTTAGTAGAGATGGGTTTCACCATGTTGGCCAGGCTGATCTTGAACGCCTGATCTCAGGTGATCTGCCCGCCTTGGCCTACCAAAGTGTTGAGATTACAGGTGTGAGCCACCGTGCCCAACCTGTTATGCAATTGAGATAAGAATATAAATTAGTAATATTTTTAGCAGAGATGGGGTTTCACCATGTTGGCCAGGCTGGTCTCAAACTCTTGAGCTCAAGTGATCTATCCTCTACAGCCTCCCAAAGTGCTGGGATTACAGGCATAAGCCACCATGCCCAGCCTAGCCTGGATGTTTAATTCATTTTATCAGAATTAATTTTGCAATTGGAAGACAAAAATTTAATGAACTATTATTAAAATTTTGACAAAATATCTTGTTGTGGTTTACTGGATATCTGATATCAAAATGGAGTTTTGTTTAATAAATGGCCCTCAGTTAATTTTGACAGTGATATATTATAGAAATTTAAAGAGCCATCTTCTTCTTTGAAATCAGGTTTGGCAGGAAATAAATGTGGAAGCTAAACATGTTAAAGATATCATGAAAACACTAGAGAGCTTTAAACTAGACAGCACTCCCTTGAAAGCAGCACAGCATGAATTTCCAGCTTCTGAGGGAGAAGTCTGGTCCATGCCTGTACCTGTTGAACGAAGGTAAGTGGAGACCTCTTAAGAAATCAGTTAGCCCAAGGAGCTTATAGCACTGATTATATCTAGGAGGAGGCTGGGGTGGCTGAGAGACAGGAATGGGAGGGAGTTTTTTTACTGAATATTGTCTCTTTTATAACTCCTGAACTTTGTATCATATGCCTTTGTGACCTATTTCAAAAAATAAGATTTAGGTAAGAATAATTCAAATATGTACTTTCGTGAATGACCTTAAAGTGCTAGAGACAGAGTTATCTTGTGGAAGGAGAATGGGGTTAGGAATTGAAATATTCAGACTCTGCTTCTTTCTTTGCCATTCTCTGTAGCTTTGGGGAAATAATAAAACCTTTTTTTTTAGACCTCAGATTTTTCTTTCTTTCTTTTTTTTTTTTGACAGAATCTCACTCTGTTGCCAGGCTGGAGTGCAGTGGCATGATCTCAGCTCACTGCAACCTCTGCCTCCCAGGTTCAAGTGATTCCCTGCCTCAGCTTCCTGAGTAGCTGGGACTACAGGTGCGCCCCACAGTGCCTGGCTAATTTTTTGTATTTTAGTAGAGATGGGTTTCACCATGTTGGCTAGGATGGTCTCAATCTCCTGACCTCGTGATCCTCCTGCCTTGGTCTCCAAAAGTGCTGGGATTACTGGTGTGAGGCCAGGCCCAGGTTTTTCTTGTGTTAAGAGAGAAAGTCAGACTAACAGTGGCTCTCAAACAGGCATCACAGATTACTTCTTTTCATCAAGGTATAATGTTGCTAAAATTGAAGAAAAATGGGCTTTTTAATTTATAGAGAAAAGTTAAAGGATAAAATGTTCTGAATTTTAGGGTTTTCCCTGGCATTTTTTCCCCCAACTTCCTAGTACCAAGTGCTAGCAAATGAACAACTAGTGATACTGATATTTACTGAAATACTGTAAATAGCCACTCGTGTAGTTCTACTGCATAATTTTTAACTGACCAGTGTGCAGGTGGATGTTATCTATGTCATTCACATAGTAGATTTCCTAGTTTGTATTATAGATTTAAATATTGAATGTGTCATGCCTTTCTAGAAAGAACACTTATGACTTCCCATGTTCATTGCCTGTTAACTTTGCATTAAGAAGTTGCCCAGATGGTTTTCAGTTTTAATATTTTATCATTGCAATTTTGAATTCTTGTTGTTTTTTTTTAATACTAGTCAAGTGCAGTAGTGGGAAGTAGAGGAAGAATAGAACAAGGAGTTTGATCTGTAACTGACTGAACAATCGAGATAACTCACTACCTTTGGACAGCCTTGGTTATGTTTTATTTAATTTTATTTATATTTTATTTTATTTATTGGGATGGGGTCTCACTCTCTTACCCGGGCTGTAGTGCAGTGGTGTAATCTTGGCTCACTGCAACCTCTGCCTCGTGAGTTCAAGCATTTCTCCTGCCTCACCTTCCCGAGTAGGTGGGATTATAGACCTGCATTGCCACACCCAGCTAATTTTTGTATTTTTAAGAGAGACAGGATTTCACCATGTTGGCCAGGCTGGTCTTGAACTACTGACCTCAGGTGATCCGCCCGCCTCGGCCTCTCAAAGTGCTGGTAAGTGCTGGAATTACAGGCCTGAGCCACCAAGCCCAGGCTGGTTGTATTTTATAATCACAGGTGCTGGATTATACATCCACAGAGTCCTAAACTATTTTAGGCTATAGGTGTTATTTATTTCTTACAATATGCCTTCCAAATAGGTCATATTTTCCCTATATTTCAGATAAGACAGCTGGGGTACAATAAGTTTGGGTAACTTTTCCCCACTGTCACAAAACTGGTAACTGGTAGAGCTAGGATTTGAACCTAGATATATTGTGTTTTATAATAAATTATAAATCTGTCACTCTCTGCTATAGCAGGCCTAACAGTCTCTAACTAAAAATGATTAAAAACATGGATTCAGGGGCATCACTCCCAGAGAATGTGATATAGTAGATAGTGGATAGAACTCAGGAATCTACAGGTGATTGTGCTATAGGTGGTCCATAGGTCACACTTTGAGAAGACCGATACCATCATGTTCTTGACATTTAAAATCAATTAATGAGTATTGATTATTTCTTAGCCACTTTTATTTTTATTTATTTATTTATTTTGAGATGGAGTCTTGCTCTGTCGTCCAGGCTGGAGTGTAGTGGTGAGATCTCAGTTCACTGCAGCCTCCACCTCCTGGATTCAAGCAATTCTCCTGTCTCTGCCTCTCAAGTAGCTGGAATTACAGGCATGCGCCACCACACCCAGCTAATTTTTGTATTTTTAGTAGAGATGGGGTTTCAGCATGTTGGCCAGGTTGGTCTTGAGCTCCTGACCTCAGGTAATCCACCTCTGTTGGCCTCCCAAAGTGCTAGGATTACAGGCCTGAGCCACTGCACCCAGGCGCCATTTAATTTTCTTAATCTCCACATACAAGGACTGTACTAATGTTCTGTTACTAACTCCTGATATCCTTTGGATATTTACTAAATTTTTCCCATGCCTTATAAGCACTTTCATGTAAATTACATTTTCTATTATATAATAGTTCACTACAAAAAAGCACAGTAGACTCATTAAAGAAAAATAGAAAAATTCATAGAAGAAGGGGGAAAATCACAGTCATCCTAGTTTATTTCCTTCTGATCTTTTATGCATTATTTTCATAGTTGTAGTTGTGCTATGTCCATGGTTTACAACATTGTACTGTCTTCTAAGAAAAATCCAAACAATAGTCAACAATCATTGCATATTTACTGTGTGCCAGGTACTGTGTTTGTTGTTTTGCATGTATTACTTAATTCTTAAAACCATCTTAAAAGGCAGGTACTAATTTTTTTAGCCCCAATTTCTGATGAGGCTAAGATAGGTTAAGTAATTTGCTCTTCATATTTTAAACATTTATGATTTATAAGCCATGCCAGATATTTTCTCTGCAGTTTTTTAAGAGTTATTTGCTATTGTTCTGACTGGTAGGTGACCTATACTGTTTACCATGCTCTTAATGTTTTTTCCCCTTTTTTCATTATTCTAAAGTTGTGTGAATATTCGTGAGTAAAAATTTTTCTGCATTTATAATTTTTTCCCCTAATTTCAGAAACAGAACTAACAGATAAGTCAAGCTGTGTTTTTGCTTTTGCCCGTTAATTTGTTTGATTCTTATTTACTTGCTTTTTTCTTTTCTCCTGGAGGATCATTGCTTGGGTCTTGTATTAGTCTGCTTGGGCTACCATAACAAAGTATCATACACTGGGTGGCTTAAACAACAGAAATTTATTTCTCGCACTTGGGCTGGGAAGTCCAAGATCAAGATGGGGCCAGTTTGGTTCCAGGTGAGGGCTCTCTTCCTGAGCACACAGCTGCCTTCTCTCTGTGTGCTCACCTGGCAGAGTGAGTGAATTCTTTGGTGTCTTTCATAAGGACATTAATCCTGTCACATCAGGGACTCTTACTTCCTTACTCCTAATAGTCATATTGGGCATCGGGGCTTTAACATGAATTTTGGGGAGGACACAAACACTCAGCCTCTAACAGTCCTAAAACTTCTCAGTTATTAGTCAGATTTTTCCAACAAATAGATGTTCCCAGTGGAAAATCAGTTGATTCTGAATTTAGTGAAGTGTTTGGTTACCTCAGTCTCACAAGCAGAGGCAGAATTCCCTTTGAGGGGTGGTGGGTGGGAAGTTAAGCCCTAAGAGGTGTTCCCTCTTGCTTCTTGCTTTCTTCAATATCATTTTCTGTCCCTGATTTTGAATGATCTAGATTACTGTTATGTTTTCCTTTTTTGATTTTATTTGGCATCTTTCTATTTCTTCTTGTACTTTATTTTACTTGCTCCCTTAACTGGATATCTTTCAAGTTTTTAAAAATTTTTCTATTAGTCTTCATTTTTTTTTTTTGAGACGGAGTTTCGCTCTTGTTACCCAGGCTGGAGTGCAATGGCGCGATCTCGGCTCACCGCAACCTCCGCCTCCTGGGTTCAGGCAATTCTCCTGCCTCAGCCTCCTGAGTAGCTGGGATTACAGGCCTGCGCCACCATGCCCAGCTAATTTTTTGTATCTTTAGTAGAGACGGGGTTTCACCATGTTGACCAGGATGGTCTCGATCTCTTGACCTCGTGATCCACCCGCCTTGGCCTCCCAAAGTGCTGGGATTACAGGCTTGAGCCACCGCGCCCGGCCTTAGTCTTCATTTTTACTCATGCTTTAAGAGAGTCATTTCTTCTTTACTTGTGTTGGTGATTCTAACCTTGTCATCACCAAAATTTTAGTACTATTTAAATAATAGATTTACCTGATCCAGTATTCTTTTCTAGAACTGTACACAAAAAAATGTGAGTACAAGGAGGTTCATTGAAGCCTTATATTGAAAAGGTTACACATAGCTTAAATGCCACTAGATGTGATTCTTTTCAAATGTCTTTTAACAGTCAGCTGCTGTCCCTCAAATATCTTCCCATCTCACACAAGAAAACCCAGAGTTTTCATGTCCTTAAAGCCCTATGAGACCTGGTTCCCCACAGCCTCTAGGACCTAAGTTCTTGCAGCTCTCTCCCTCAGGCACTGTGCTGTGGCCTTGAACAGCCAAGCACACAAATGCTTTACTCCTTTCATCTGCCTTTCCCTCAGCTCCAGTGCTTAATGACCTGTTCCCTTATTTCATTCAGCTCTACTTAATTGTCACCCAGGCTGGAGTGCAGTAGTGCATCTCAGCTTACTGCAACATCCACCTCCTGTGTCCAAGCAATTCTTATGCCTCAGCCTCCTGAGTAGTTGGAATAATTACCTGGCTAATTTTTTTTTTTTTAGATGGAGTCTCACTCTGTCATCCAGGCTGGAATGATGCAGTGGCATGATCTTGGCTCACTGCAACCTCTGTCTCCAAGGTTCAAGCAATTCTCCTGCCTCAGCCTTCCAAATAGCTGGGATTACAGGCATGTGCCACCATGCCCAGCTTTTTTTTTTTTTTCCATTTTTAGTAAAGACTGGATTTCACCATGTTGGCCGTGAGGCTGTCTTTCTGAGGCCATTCCCATTGCCATAGTACTAGATCTGTTTCACACCTTATAGTATACATGCCTAGCTTTACATAGCTTCTGTCTAACTATACTGTGATTTATTTGAGAATAGGACTCCTTTTTTTGGTTTGTTTTCCCCCTTTTAAATGGCTGCAGCCAAATCTAGGAGCAGAATAGGAGCCTAACAGATATTTGAGAAGTCTGAATTCTGCTACAGCAATACGGATGAAATGAGGACCAGCACAGGGGCTCACTCCTATAATCCCAGCTCTTTGGGAGGCCGAGGTGGGAGGATCAATTGAGCCTGAGTGGTTTGATACTAGCCTAGGCAACATAATGAGACCTTGTCTCTACAAAATACAAAAATTAGCCTTTTGTGGTGGCATGTCCTTGTAGTCCTTGCTACTTGGGAGGCTGAGGTGGGAGGATTGCTTGAGCTTGGTAAGTCAAGGCTGCAGTGACAGAGCAAGACCCTGTCTCAAAGAATAATAATAATAAGATATAAATACATACAAGTGAAATGAGGTGATGTATGTAAATGTAAAGCACCGTATTTGAGTTCTAGTAACTGTTCATAACTAGTACTTATATCAGTTTTTAAATGGGAAAATGATTAAATTTTATTAATTAAAACACAAAAATTATGGTACAAATTGAGCATTCCTAATCTGAAAATTCAAAATGTTTCAGAATCCAAAACTTTTTGAGCACCAACATGACACTCAAAGGTCATGCTCAAAGGAAGTGCTCATTGGGACAGTTCAGATTGTGGATTTTCAGATTAGAGATGCTCAGCTGGTGTGTATATGCAAATATTCCAAAATCTGAAAAAATAAAAAATTCAAAACACTTATGGTCCCCAGAATTTTGGATAAGGGATACCCAACCTGTATATTCTAAGTAAATGGTACCAAATTGCATCTATACCAGTGGATAAATGTGAATGGAATACTTGTACTGTATTCTGGTTGTTTTGATAAAACTCTCTTCTCTGATGATTGCTTTTTTCCGTTTCCAATAATCAGACTAATTTTGCATTCATTTTTGACGTACAGCAATTTCCTTTCTAAGTGGAGGTGACCATTAGTTCCCCTCCACTATTTCTGTAATGTAACTATACTACATTCCTTTCATTAAATCACCACCAACAGCTATGTCAGATTTACATTTTATTTTTCATTTTTTGGGTTCTTTTTTTTTTTTTTTTAGTTGGAGTCTTGGTTTGTTGCCCAGGCTAGAGTACAGTGGCACAGTCTTGGCTCACTGTACTTTCCACCTCCCAGGTTCAAACGATTCACCTGCCTCAGCCTCCCGAGTGGCTGAGATTACAGGCATGCACCACTACGCCTGGCTAATTTATTGCATTTTTAGTAGATACGGGGTTTCATCATGTTGGCGAGGCTGGTCTTGAACTCCTGACCTCACGTGATCCACTCACCTTGGTCTCCCAGAATGCTAGGATTATAGGCGTGAGCCATGGTGCCTGGCCCAGATTTAAATTTTAGATCTTAGGTTTCAACATCCTGAAGTTTATTCAGTTGTGTCTTGTTTTCAGTTGTTGCATTGGTTTTTTTAGTTTATAGATTCTAACTTACACAGTATGTGTCTTCATCCACATTTGGAGTCGATTATGATATTAAAAAGTTTTTGTTTGATTAGACCGTCACCAGGACCTAGAAAACGACAGTCTTCTCAGTACAGTGACCCTAAATCACATGGTAATCGTCCAAGTACATCTGTCAGAGTTCATCGTTCATCTGCACAGAATCTTCACGACAGAGGGAAAGCTGTTCGTTGTCGTGAAAAGAAAGAACAGAATAAAGGAAGAGAGGAAAAGGTAAATATTACTGATTTTCATAAATGAAAGTTATTTCCAAACAGTAAAAATGAAGACTGTACAAATTTATTTATTTATTTGTTTGTTTGTTTGTTTATTTATTTATTAATTAAGATAGAGTCTCACCCTGTCACCCAGGCTGGAGTGCAGGGACATGATCTCTGCACATTGCAACCTCTACCTCCTGGGTTCAAGCAATTCTCATGTCTCAGCATTCTGAGTAGTTGGGGTTATAGGCAGGCGCCACCACATCCGGCTGATTTTTGTATTAGTAAAGACAGGGTTTCATCAAGTTGGCCAGGCTGGTCTCGAACTCTTGACCTCAGGTGATCTGCCTCCTCAGCCTCCCAAAGTGCTGGGATTACAGGCATGGGCCACTGTATCTGGCCAAAATTTCAATAAGTTGTAGTCATCTGTTTGCCAGAGCTATGATAAAACCTTACTTATACTACATCTACGCTGGGATTTTCCCCACTTGGAATTCAACAAATATTTTGGCTTTTTTTTGGTAACTTTATATTTTGATATAATTTCAGACTAGCAGACAATTTCCAGGAATGGCATAAAGAACTTCCATATATACTTTACCTAGTTTTATCTGTTATTAATATTATGCCCCTCTTTATCATTTTCTTCCTCTGTATACCCTTTTCCTGAACCATTTGAGACTAAGTTGTAAATATAATGCTCCTTTAACCTGTAATACTTCAGAATGTATATCCTGCGTACTAGGATATTCTTTTACATAAAAGCAACACAGTTATCAAAAGCTGTAAATTTTACATTGATATAGTTCTGTTCATCTAATCCACAGACCTTTATAAGATTTTGTCAGTTATCCCAATAATGTCATTTAGAGATTTTCCCCCTTCTCTCCCTGCTAGATCAGAATACATTGTAGACGCACAAATTGAATTTAATTGTTGTGTTTCTTTAGTCCCTTTGAATATAAACCTCTTTTCAGCTTTTGCCTTTCTTGGACTGGCATTTTTTTTTTTTTTTTTTTTTTTGAGACAGAGTCTCACTTTTGTTGCCCAGGCTGGAGTGCAATGTCACAGTCTTGGCTCACTGCAAACTCCGCCTCCCAGGTTCAAGCAATTCTCCTTCCTCAGCCTCCTGAGTAACTGGGATTATAGGGGTGCACCACCATACCTGGCTAATTTTGTATTTTTAGTAAAGAGGGATCTCGAACTCCCGACCTCAGGTGATCTGCCTGCTTCAGCCTCCCAAAGTGCTGGGATTACAGGCATGAGCCACCCCGCCTGGCCTTGGACTGACATTTTTGAAGAGTTCAGGCCAGTTATTATGTGGAGTATGTCTCAGTTTGGGCTTGCCTGATACTTCCTCAGGATTAGATTAAGATTATTCATTTTTGGCAGGAATATCATTGGTAGGATTTTTTTTTTCTCTCAGTGTATCATGTGAGAAGGGACAGGATGTCTGTTTGTCCTATTACTCGTGATAAAAATTACTGCTTGGTTAGGTAGTGTCTGCTTGATCTCTCCACAATAAACTTACTGTTTAACCCTTTGTAATAATTTGTGGGAGATACTTTGAGACTATATAAATATTCTCATCAGTAATTCATCTAGTTTTAGCATCCAGTGATTCTTGTCTGAATCAGTTATTTCTACACTGATTGCAAAATTATAATTTTCTAATGCCATTATTGCTTCTATATTAATTATAAAAGCCAAGTGTAGGCATTGCTTTGGTTTTTTAAAATTTTGTATTTGTTATTTTTATTTGACACATAATCATACATATTTATGGAGTACAGTGTGATAATTCAATACACATATATATTGGGTAATGATCAAATCAGTAATTAACATATCCATCACCTCAAAGATTTATCATTTCTTTGTGTTGGGAATATTTAAAATCTGTTCTAGTTATTTGAAAATGTATCATAAATTGTTTTTAATTACAGTCACCTGGCTGGGCACAGTGGCTTACTCCTATAATCCCAGCACTTTGGGAGGCCAAGGCAGGTGGATCACTTGAGATCAGGAGTTCATCAGCCTGGCCAACATGGTGAAACCCTATCTCTATTAAAAATACAAAAAAAATTAGCTGAGTGTGGTAGCACACACCTCTAATCCCAGCTACTTGGGAGGCTGAGACAGGAGGACTGCTTGAGCCTGGAAGGCATAGGTTGCAGTGAGTCAAGTTCACGCCACTGCACTCCAGCCTGGGAGACAAAGTGAGGCTCTGTTTCAAAAAAAAAAAAAAAAATTACAGTCACCCTATAGCACTATAGAAAACTAGAATTTATTCCACCTTGGCCTCTTAAAGTGCTGGGATTACAGGCATGAGCCACCACGCCTGGCCTTTTTTGAGACAGTCTCTTGCTCTGTTGCCCAGGCTAAGTGCAGTGGCATGATCTTGGCTCACGCAACCTTCACTACCCATGCTCAAGCAATCCTCCCACCTCAGCCTCCCAAGTAGCCGGAACTATAAGCATGTACCACCATGCCTGGCTAATTTTTGTACTTTTTTTGTAGAGATGGAGTTTCACCATGTTACCCAGGCTGGTCTCAAACTTTTGGGCTCAAGCAGTCCTCCAGTCTCAGCTTCCCAGAATGCTGGTTGTGAGCCACTGCACCCATTCTTGTTTATCTTTTGTGTTAGTCACAATTTAGTGTTTTTTTGCTCTGATTTTTTTATTCATGGGGTGGGGAGGCAGGGTCTCACTCTGTCACCAGACTGGAGTGCAGTGGCACAGTCACTGCTCACTGTAGCTTTGACCTCCTGGACTCAAGCAACCCTCCTGCCTCAGCCTCATGAGTAGCTAGGAGTATAAACGTGTAACACCATGCCCAACCAATTTTTAAGTTTTTTCTGAGAGACAGAGTCTCACTACATTACCCAGGCAGGTCTTGAACTCCTGGGCTCAAGCGATCCTCCCAGTTTGGCTTCCCAAAGTGCTGGGATTACAGGCATGAGCCACTACACCTGGCCTTGCTCTTATCTTTATTATTTATTTCCCTTTACTGATTTTGAGTTTAGTTAGTTCTTGCTCTTCTAGTTCCTTGAGATGCATTTCTCTGTTGTTTGAAATCTTTGGACTTTCTGGTCTAGGCAATTATTGCTATACACTTAGTGTTACTATTGCTGTATCCCATAGGTTTCAGTATATTATGTTCTGATTTTTATTTGTTTCAATAAATGTTTTATTTTCCTTCTTAATTTCTTTATTGAGTCATAAGTTGTTTAGGAACATGTTCTTTAGTTTTTTGGTATTTGAAGTTTTGAAAGTTGCTCTTACTATGTCAGAAAAGATACTTGATGTGATTTTACTTCTTTTCAATTAGTTGAGACTTGCTTTGTGGCCTAACATGTGTTCAAACCTGGAGAACATTCTCCCATCCGAGTCCTAACCAGGCCTAACACTGCTTAGCTTCTGAGATCAGACGAGATTGTGCGTGTTCTGGCCGTAGACTCTCCTGGAGAATGTTCTGTGTGCCAGTGAAAACCTCGCTGCTGCCTTCACTACCCGTGCTCAAGTGATCCTCCCACCTTAGCCTCCCAAATAGCTGGCACTACAAGCATGCACCACCACACCTGGCTAATTTTTGTATTTTTAATAGAGACCGGGTTTCGCCATGTTGGCCAGGCTGGTCTGGAATTCCTGACCTCCGGTGATCCACCTGTCTCGGCCTCCCAAAGTGCTGGGATTATAGGCGTGAGCCACAACACCCGGCCTGACTGTCTTGCTTAACATATTCATTTAGTGCTCTAAATTTCCCTCTCAGCACTACTTTAACTGTGTCCCAGAAATTTTGATAAGTTGTATCTTTATTTTCCTTCAGGCAAAGTATTCTTTGATTGCCATGAGACTTTCTCTGAACTGGATTATTTAGTGATGTGTTGTTTAGTCCAATTGTGTGGAGATTTTCTTGTTATCTTCCTGTTACTGATTCCTAGTTTGAATCCTTTGTGTTTGAGAATATACTTCATATAATTTCAACTCTTTTAAATTTGTCTAAGTTTCTTTTTGACCCGAGATATGGTCTGTTTTGGTATATGTTCTGTGAACACTTGAGAAGAGTATTATTTTGCTGTTGTTAGGTGGAGTTTTCTACAAATGTCTGTTGGATCCTTTGGATGGTATTACTGAGCTCTATATGCTTGCTGATTTTTTATTTTATTTTTGAGATAGGCTCTCACTCTGTTGCCCAGGCTGGAGTGCAGTGGCACCAATCATAGCTCAGTGTGGCCTTGAACTCCTTAGGCTCAAGGGATCTTCCTGACTCAGTCTCCTGAGTAGCTGGGACTACAGATGTGTGCTACCACACCTAGCTAATTTTTTAATTTTTATTTTGTAGAGACAGGATCTCATTTTATTGCCCAAGCCAATCTTCAAGTCTTCCCATCTTGGCCTTCCAAAATGCTAAAATTATAGGCATGGGCCACCACACCTGGCCTGAGTTTTTTTCTTGAAAAAAAAAAAGAAATTTTTTTTTTAAATACGATGCTACTTCCTCTGGCTTTCTTTTTCTTTCTTTCTTTCTTTTTTAGATGGAGTCTCTGTTGCCAGGCTGGAGTGCAGGTGGAACGATCTTGGCTCACTGCAAGCTCTGCCTCCTGGGTTCAAGTGATTCTCCTACCTCAGCCTCCCAAGTAGTTGGGACTACAGGCATATGCCACCACGCCCAGCTAACTTTGTAGTTTTAGTAGAGACAGGGTTTCACCATGTTGGCTAGGATGGTCTTGATCTATTGACCTTGTGATCCGCCCACCTTGGTCTCCCAAAGTGCTGGGATTTTTTTTTTTTTTTGAGACGGAGTTTCAGTCTTGTTGCCCAGGCTGGATTGCAATGGCACGATCTCGACTCACAGCAATCTCCGCCTCCTGGGTTTAAGTGATTCTCGTGCCTCAGACTCCTGAGTAGCTGGGACTAGAGGCATGTGCCACCACACCTGGTGGCTAACTTTTTGTATTTTTAGTAGAGACAGGGTTTTTCATGTTGGTCAGGCTGGTCTAGAACTCCCTGACCTCAGGTGATCCTCCTGCCTCAGCCTCCCAAAGTGCTGGGATTACAGGTGTGAGCCACTACACCCAGCAGTGCTGGGATTAAAAGTATGAAATGGCTTGCTTTTCTGAAAAAAAATCTGCTTTCATCAGAATTGCTTTTCCCTGTAGGCAAGGTGTTGATATTCTTTAATTGCTTCCAATTTTTTCTTTGTCTTTAGTTTTCAGAAGTTAAAGTATAATGTGTGTTGGCATGGAGTCTTTGGGGTCTTCTATTTGTTTCTGAGGCTATTTTTCTTAATAATGTTGCAAGTACATTCATAATTGCTTATTGAAGCATGTAAGTCTTTAAAATCTGTCAGGAAACTAACATCTCTGTCATCTTGGTGTTGGCACCTGTTGATTATCTTATTTAGTTTGAGATCTTCATGGTTCTTAGTATGAGGAATTTTTTGTTGAAACTTGGACATTTTCATATTATATTATGAGCCTCTAGATCTTATTTAAACCTTCTGTTTAGCTGACTTTCCTTAACACTGCTCTGGCAGGGAGAATAGGGGTACCACTGCTGCCAGGTGGGAATGGAAGGTTCCCAAGCCAGCCTCTGCCGGCACCTGAAGAGGGACAGAGACTTTCTCATTACTGCCGAGCTGTGGTAGAAGTTCTCTGCACACTCTCCAGGGACACTGTGGTTTTGGAGTGGAAGTCCAGGTTTCCTCTATGATCTCCAGTGACTGTGGCCAGGAGGGGTGGGGAGAGGGGAGTGTACAGGGGCTCTTGTTGCTGGTCAGTGGGAATGGAAGTTTCAGCTTCTTACTTAGCCTCTGATTCTACCCTGGTTGGGTGGGTGGTACTTCATTGTAGGCTTTCGGAGGTGGAGAGTCTATGCCTTCTGCTCTGCCTTTGCTGCCCTAGGTGGGGCTGGGGCCACAAGTTTTTGGTGGTGTTTGACCGGAGTAGTTATTGTCTAAGAGCTCTGTCTTGCTAGGCTGCCCCTTTCTTGGTCCTTTCTTTGCCTAGAAAGAGCAAGCTTCTCTTGGGGCGGTTTTCATTTGTTCAAATTCCAGGTTGCCGGCTCTTCAGCCCCAAGTCTGGACATTTGAAAGAGAAAGTAAATGTGGGGAACACACACCATGTTTGAGTTCCTTAGTGGTTCTCGTGGCTTCTTTGCACCTTTCAGAGTCCTCCTGTGTTTGTGGTATGTATAATAACCAAGGGTTTTAGCTCTACGTGGCGGAAAAAATGTTGAAAAGTATGCTCCATCCTCCCGGAAGTGAGAGCCCAGCTGTCATTTTAAATTAACTCTTTTTTTTTTTAATTGAGGTAATGGGTTTGTGTTTATAATTTTGGCAGCTTTAAAAATAAGTAGTTTTTTTTTTCTTTTCTTTTTTTTTTTTGGCAGAGTCTCGCTTTGTCACCCAGACTAGAGTGCAGTGGTGCAATCTCAGCTCACTGCAAACTCTGCCTCCCAGGTTCAAGCGATTCTCCTGTCTCAGCCACCCGAGTGGCAGGGATTACAGGCATGTGCCACCACACCTGGCTAACTTTTTATATTTTTGGTGGAGATGGGGCTTCATCATGTTGGCCAGACTGGTTTCGAACTCCTGACTTCAGGTGATCCACCCACCTCAGCCTCCCAAAGTGTTGGGATTATAGGTGTAAGACACCATGCCCGGCCAGAACTGTGTAATATTTAAAAAGAGAAGAAGATAATCTTTTCTTCAAACAACAATTTATAAAGTTGTTATTCATTTACAGATATTTAACAAGTGTCTGTTCTGTGTTAGCTGCCATGGAGAACAGAAAGAAGACACTGTCCCTGACTATCAGGAAGATATCATGTAAGCCAGGGAAGATAGAAGGCATTTTTTCTTTCTCTTTTCTTTCTTCCAAAGAACACAGTACTAAGGGAATGTCTGCAGACAAAGCAAAACAAATTTAAGTAAGCAGAAAAATGAAACAGTTCTGTAATAGGCCAGCCAAAGGAAGCTGTGGAATTTCAAATGCTGACATATTTAATAGGATTTTATTTGATTAGTCGAAGTAGTACAATTTCTATTAGGTGAACATCTATCCAATAATTTGCTCCTGGCTAGGCGCAGTGGCTCATTCCTGTCATTTCAGCACTTTGAGAGGCTGAGACAGATAGATCACTTGAGGCCAGGAGTTCAAGATCAGCCTGGCCAACAGGGTGAAACCTCATCTCTACTAAAAATACAAAAATTTTAGCCAACCATGGTGGTGCATACCTGTAATCCTACGTAGGAGGCTGAGACAGAATTGTTTGAACCTGGGAGTTGGAGGTTGCAGTGAGCCGAGATCACACCACTACACTCCAGCCTGGGTGACAGAGTGAAACTCTATCTAAAATAATAAAATAAAGAAATATGGCATTATTGAAGAGCAGTATAGCAGTCCTATGTAGGAATTGTGAACTACCTCAAGCTAGTAGTTCACACAGTGTTCAACAGATGTTGCTGTTTTTTAAAAAAAAATTTAAACTATCCCACAGTACCTTGTGAGTTTGCCATTGTGTCCTGGGTATTGAGTACATAGTTTGGGAACCATGGCCCTGATGACTGTCATCACAGAAGGTGAGAGGAGTCTCATGTAAGGACTGAGATGTGTCTTGTGGAGGGTGATGGGAATGATGAAAAGGGATATTTTTAGGAGCATTGACCAGGGCCAAGTAGGTACTTAAGATTGAGCCGTAGTCTTGGCTAAATAAACCATCTGTCTTTAATCTTATGTCCTCGAAAGAATTGAGATAAATTTTGTGTATCTGCTATTTACTTGTGACCACATTTATCTCACTGTTAGTTTTTATGCTAGCCAGCTCATACACATGGTCATTTTTGTTACTTTTCTTGATACTTTTGATACATCAAACCGATGTTGATATAGAAGGATGACTTAGAGTCTGATCCAATCTTTGTTACTTGTATTAGCTTTTTAAAGGATGTCTTTTGAGTCCAATCTGTGTTTCTTATTCACAGAAACAAAATAAACAAATCAAAGTTCTTGTTCTTTTTTTCTTGCTATAGAACAAATCACCTGCTGCAGTAACAGAACCAGAGACAAATAAATTTGATAGTACTGGATATGATAAAGACTTAGTAGAAGCTTTGGAAAGAGATATAATTTCCCAGAATCCCAATGTTCGATGGTAAGTTATAGCGAAACAAAATAATTGGGTGCTGATGGTGCTTTTTGGAATGGAAAATAAAACAAATGTGAGCATGTACTGAAGAGCAGAGCTTGAAGATAAAACTGGAGTATATGCAACATGAGCATGGCTTTACTGCGTTCAGCCTGTTCCAATTCTTGCCTGAGAGTCTGAGTTTTTTTTTTTTGAGATGAAGTCTTGCTCTATTGCCCAGGGTGGAGTGCAGTAGCATGATCTCAGCTCACTGCAACTTCCCCTTCCAAGGTCCAAGTGATTCTCCTGCCTCAGATTCCTGAGTAGCTGGGACTACAGGCATAGCTACTGGCTAATTTTTGTATTTTTAGTAGAGATGGGGTTTCACCATATTGGCCAGGCTGGTCTCAAACTTCTGACCACGTGATCCGACCACCTCAGCCACCCAAAGTGCTGGGATTACAGGCGTCGGCTACCGTGCTTGGCGTTTGATTTTGTTTTTAGAGATAGGGTCTCACTTTATTGCCCAGGCTGGAGGACAGTGGCTCAATCATAGCTCTCTGCAGCTTCAAACTTCTAGGCTCAAGTGATCCCCCTGCTACAGCCTTCCAAGAAACTGCGACTACAGCCGCACACCACCACATCTAACTATTTTTAAAAAATGTTTTGTAGAGGTGGAGTCTTGATCAGGCTGGTCTTGAACTCCTGGGTTCAAGTGATCCTCCTGCCTCAGCCTCCCAGAGTGCTAGGATTACAGTCATGAGCCAATGCACCTGGCCAAGGCGATGATTTTTACATACGCGTGTTGCTTATTAACTAGCACCCTATAAATGTTGCTTTTTCCCCCTTTTAGAGCAGTGGTTCTCAACTTTATTAATATTACATGTAATCAGAGATCTGTAATGTATTACAATGAGTTATAAAAGTTAACTTTTCCATAAAGTTAGCTATATTCTGTTTATATTTGTGTTCAAACCTTAATGATTATAGGTATGGGTTTGAGTGATATTAAAAAATATTGGGGACATTAATATTTATACAATGAAATACCTTTTTTTTTCTTTTTAACAAAAATTGCCACATGTAGCAGTAGTAGTAGGTATTCTAGTGGTTGGAGAAGACTGTATAGCAATCTCTGTGATACTCTGTTTTTTTCTTTTTTTTTTGTTTAAGTCTATAAAGAAATTGCTTCTTCTGAGTTCTGTGATACTCTTTAAGCTTGGCACCTACCTCTAAATAAAGCTGGAGGCAAAGCAGCTGTGTTGTAGCCTGTCTCTGCTTTATACTCTTTTTATTCTTTATGCTTTTTTAAAATAAAATAAAAAAAGGGCTCATTGTTTCTAAATCATGGAGGTTATGGAATGAGGACCTTAAGAGCAGGAGTTTAAGATGAGATGACACGGTAACATTGGAGAGTGGGCCTGGAGACTATGTTCTCATGATCCAGGCAAAAAACTGTCAACTGCCTAGAACTGAAGAAAAGGTTGTGCTCTTTGCATATCCACTGGTTGACATGGTGGGCCTCATCGCAGTGTATTAGTTCTCCCGTGCACAGAGAGGCTCACCATTCTGTCAGCAGCGTAACATCATGTGCTTCCAGGGCTTCTCATGAGTGACTACATAGACATATATCCTCCAAAGGTTTATTAGTTAATAAAATGTCTTTTCTTTCAGGGATGATATTGCTGATTTAGTAGAAGCTAAAAAGTTGCTTAAGGAAGCCGTGGTGTTACCAATGTGGATGCCTGAATTCTTTAAGGGCATTAGGAGACCATGGAAGGTAAGTCTATTACTGTGATGGCATTGTCAAGTAAATGGCAGCATGCTGATACAGGGAGCCAGTATTTCTCTATATTGGGACAGTGGAGGGAGAAAGTGGAGTCAGGAAATGTTTAAATTACAAAGTATATGTTGTGCTACTGAGAATTTTGTTAGGCCAAAAGCCATTGCAAGATTCCTTGAATAAGAAATACATACAATGTGATCTTTGGAAAGTTGAATACACAGCGTTAAAATGTACAATTGACCCCATTTAGAATGAGCTGTATTTGCAAATATGACCTAGTTAGCTAAAGTAAGAATACGCCATTTTATATGTCATGTTACATGACTAATAACCTGTATTTTGGGGATTGTTCTCAATTAATGGGAAATATCTGCATGTGGTGAGTACTTTTTGAAGTCATGGGCTGATCTGAAAAAAGACCATCAACACTTAAAAAAAAAGACCATCAAAAAAACCTTTCTTGGGTTGGAAAACACACTAATAGGTAACTCTGCATGTATGAATAGTTGTAAAAATTCTTTATGTATTAAATAAGCAAGATACAAAATGATAGACATATTTTGAATAAATTACAGATGAATGTATTTTGTTTGTTTTGAGATGGAGTTTTGCTCTGTCACCAGGCTGGAGTGCAGTGGCATATTGGCTCACTGCAACCATCGCCTCCTGGGTCCAAGCAATGCCCTTGCCTCAGCCTCCCGAGTAGCTGAGACTACAGGCACGTGCCACCATGCCCAGCTAATTTTTTTTGTATTTTAGTAGAGATGGGGTTTCACCATGTTTTTAATAATGTGGTAATCTTCTTTTTTAATAGGAAGAGTAAATTTGTGACAAAGTATCCTCCTGTTTATCTGTTTGTCTTTTACTTGTCTTGATATTATATATAAGTTGGTTGAAATTTGTTACTTAGTAATGAAATTTTTATGAATTAGAACAATGGCAGATAAATCCTCTGCTTAGGCTATTATATTCCCGACAGGGAGTGCTGATGGTTGGCCCACCCGGCACGGGGAAGACGCTTCTTGCTAAAGCAGTAGCTACAGAATGCAAGACAACATTCTTCAATGTCTCTTCATCCACTCTGACTTCCAAATACAGAGGAGAATCTGAGAAGCTTGTTCGTCTTCTATTTGAAATGGTGAATGTTTGAGACAGCTCTAATGATTCTTTACCTCTCTAAAAAGGGAGAAAGTGAGTTGTAACTATCTCAAGTATATGGAATAAGGCAGGATACCATTTTGCCCAGAGTATGATTCTTGTGTCCTTAAAACTAGTGTTCTTTACAAACATGAATAATTTGAGTTTCTCTTTGTCTCTTTTCCTCCAGATGTAGATCCAAATCTACCAGTTTTGGGCATGTTCACATTATGGGATCTGCATTACTAATCTTCTGTAGGAATCTGAAATTATGTTTTTTAAATCAATAGGTTTAGTTATAATGTGATAACCACAGTATTTTAACGATGCCAAAAGGTGAGAATCGTAAGTTCTTGTGGAACTTAGGTCACCTCCAATGTATTAACTATAGCAAATGCCTTCATTTTCTTGACCTAATCTTTGGATTCGGTTCTTTCTTCCACCAATACAAATCAGAGTACCAACAGAAGAAAGTAATTCAACAAGTTCTGGTAGTGTTAGATTGAATTCCACAGCCTTTTAAACTTCAGACTTTGTTAAGCTTCACTGATTACTTTACTCTTGCCTCTAAGGAACAGAGTAGTTTGATGTAATTAGGAGTTACACTATTAGTGACAAAGACATTTTTTTTTTTTGAAATGGGTTCTCACTCTTGCCTAGGCTAGTATGCAGGAGCATGATCACAACTCACTGCAGCCATGACCTCCAGGCTCAAGTGATCCTCCCGTCTAAGCCTCTCAGGTAGCAGGGATGATGGACATGAGCCACCACACCCAGTTAATTTTTATTTTTTTTACAGATGGAGTCTTGCTCTGTTGCCCAGGCTGGTCTTGAACTCCTAGGTTCAAGTGATCCTCTCACTTCAGACTACCAAAATGCTGGATTTATAGGCATGGGTCACCAAGCCTGGCCAAAACATGAATTCTTTTTTTTTTAGACAGGTCTCTGTCACCTAGGCTGGAGTGCAGTGGTGCAGTCTCCACTCACAGGAGCCCTCACCTCCTAGCCTCAAGTGATCTCCCACCTTAGCCTCCTGGGTAGTTGGGACTACAGGTGCTCACTACCATGCCTGGCTAATTTATGTATTTTTAGTAGTGATGAGGTTTTACCATGTTGGCCAGGCTGGTCTTGAACTCCTGATCTCAGGTGATCTGCCCACTTTGGTCTCCCAAAGTGCTGGGATTACAGGTATGAGCCACTGCGCCCCACCTTTTTTGTTTTTTTTTATGGAGATGTGGTCTCTCTATGTTGCCCAGGCCAGTCTAGAACTCCTGGCCTCAAATGATCCTCTTGCCTAGGCCCCATAAAGTGCTGGGATTACAAGCAAGAGCCATTGTGTTCAGCTTTTATTTTTTAAAGATAAGTTCTCGCCAGGCATGGTGGCTCACATCTTTAAGCCCAGCACTTTGGGAGGCCAAGGTGGGTGGATCACGAGGTCAGGAGTTCAAGACCAGCCTGGCCAAGATGGTGAAACCCCATCTCTACTGAAAATACAAAAATTAGCTGGGCATGGTGGCACATGCCTGTAGTCCCAGCTACTCAGGAGGATGAGGCAGCTACTCGGGAGGATGAGCTGCTTGGGAGGATGAGGCAGACTACACTGAACCAGGGAGGGGGAGGTTGCAGTGAGCTGAGATCTTGCCACTGCACTCCAGTGAGACTCCGTCTCAAAAACAACAGCAACAAAAAAAAAGATCTCACTGTGTTGTACAGGTTGTAGTGCAGTCATTCACAGGCATGATCATAGCAAACGGCATCCTTCTGTCTCAGCCTCCTAAGTACCTGGGACTGCAGGCATGTGCCACTGCACTCAGCTTTTAAGCCTTATTTTTATTGTCCTTAGGGTAATGAACTCTCCGAGAAATTAGCCCTCATTTTGTCATTGTTCCAGCAAAAGTCCAAAGATTAATATTTGGACTGTTTTGAGCTTCATATCCATGCCTACACTCCTTGATTTTTGGTCAGAGAATTGAAGTGCTCTGATTGGCCAGGCCTTATTAAAGCCCCTGGACCTTCAAGTAGAGGTAGCCTCTTTTGAAGTAGTGAGGGCCCGGGCATGGTGGCTCACGCCTGTAATCCCAACACTTTGGGAGGTTGAGGCAGGCGGATCACTTGAGGTCAGGAGTTTGAAACCAGCCTGGCCAACATGATGAAACCCTGTCTCTACTAAAAATACAAAAATTAGCAAGGTGTGGTGGCGTATGCCTATAATCCCAGCTACAGCTACTCAGGAGGCTGAGGCAGGAGAATCACTTGAACCCGGGTGGCAGAGGTTGCAGTGAGCCGAGATCCTGCTATTGCACTACAGCCTGGGAGACAGAGCGAGACACCCGTCTCAAAAAAAAAAAAAAAAAAAGAAAGAGGGATGATTTATGATTTGCAAATCAAAAAGATGCTTCTCTTACCAGAAGTGTGATGTGCAGGGAGAACCAATAGGTGTTCTCTACAGTAGCTTCCCTGGCCAGCTAAAGCCAGGATGCAGAGCCTTTGCTTGAAGTCAGATCATTCTACATACCCTCAGTATGTGGGAAGAATCAGTCTAGTCATTTTTGCTTGGTGTGGCAACAGATTGAAATTTAATTTTTGTTAATGTAGGTTCTTTTGATAGATGGTTCCTAACTAAAATTTCAGTTGAGAATTTTCTTGGATGTTTTAATGATTAAGTTCACTCTTTTCCTCTCTCCATTTCTTGAAAAAGTAAAAAATATTTATACATAAAAGCCCAAGTACTGAGTTGTTTATTTATTTATTTATTTTTTGAGATGGAGTTTTGCTCTTGCTGCCCAGGCTGGGGTGCAATGGCGCTATCTTGGTTCACCACAACCTCTGCGTCCGGGTTCAAGTGATTCTCCTGCCTCAGCCTCCTGAGTAGTTGGGAATTTCAGGAATGCGCTATCATGCCTAATTTTATATTTTTAATAGAGACGGGGTTTCTCCATGTTGATCAGGCTGGTCTCAAACTCCTGACCTCAAATGATCTGCCCACCTTGGCCTCCCAAAGTGCTGGGATTACAGGTGTGAGCTACTGTGCCCAGCCTCCCTCACCTATTTTCTGATTGCTAACCTATAGGTTATTTTAAAATGAAATAATAGCTTGGTATTGCATGGTTTATTCCTTTAGGCTCGATTTTATTCTCCAGCCACCATATTTATTGATGAGATAGACTCCATTTGCAGTCGCCGAGGGACTTCTGAAGAACATGAAGCAAGCAGAAGGGTGAAAGCAGAGCTGCTGGTTCAAATGGATGGTATCTATGAAGTGTTTAGCATGAGACCTGGGGCGGGAGGTTGTTAGGTGTGGCATCTCCAGCTCCAGTGGGTCGAGCTTTACTCATAGTGCTAATCCAAGGCTTTAAATAGGTATTCGTAACTTCAGATGGACTAGCAGGGGTGGCAAGGAGTTCCTGAGATTGATAGTAATAGATCTGGTACACTGACAGTGGTGACAGGTCAGAAATAATGGCCACCCACAGGGTATATACAACTTTCTTTTGGTATATACAACTGTCTTTAGCCATGAAATTGAAATAGAAAGAAATGCAGATAAATTGGCCTTAGAGTTTACATATGCTTTGATAAAGATTTAAAACTGTTATGTAGTTGAGCTGATCTGGTTTTTTGATTAAATCTATTTTGAGTCATGTTTGCATACTACAGAACTTATTTTCTTTGGATTACAAAATCATGTATGTACCAGTTACCTTTCTAAGTCTTAAGGAGGCTTGAAGACTATGCTACCTTTTATTGTTGCGCTAAATATTTGATGATCTTTAAATAGCTGAGCTTTATTTGGTATAATCCAACTTAGTATCTTTTTCACTCTCTCCTTACCTTTGTTTTAGGTGTTGGAGGTGCTTCTGAAAATGATGACCCTTCCAAAATGGTTATGGTTCTGGCAGCTACTAATTTTCCCTGGGATATAGATGAGGCTTTAAGACGACGTCTTGAGAAACGAATCTATATTCCTTTGCCATCAGGTATCTTCCTTTAAATCTTGTTAGAAAGTCTGTTAACTCTCAAGTAGTTTTGTTTAGAGAATTAAATTTGGTATTAACTAACTTTCCAGAAGATACACATGAGGAGTATCTTCCCTTACAGCACTAGTTTGGCTATACGCCTTAATATTAAATAGTAGGGACCTAAAATTAAAAAGAATGGCTCTTGAATTAAGAAATGATCTCTTCTTAGAGATCCAATTCTTACTGGAAAAGAACTCACACTAAAAAAGATTCGAGACAACGGTATACTGTGTCTATGCCATAGGCTTAATTTGAAATTTGTTTCCACCATTAGCAAAAGGCAGGGAGGAGCTATTACGAATAAGTCTACGTGAGCTGGAATTGGCTGATGATGTTGACCTTGCAAGTATAGCAGAAAACATGGAAGGTTACTCAGGTGCGGACATTACCAACGTGTGCAGGTATGCATTATTATGGAAGTTATGGGAGCACAGGTTTTTGGAGGCATAAACTAATATGAAGTTTCTTTGGTTTTTGAGACAGTCTCGCTCTGTTGCCCAGACTGGGGAGTAGAGCCACAGTCACAGCTCACTACAGCCTGAAACTCCTAGGCTCAAGTGATCCTCTGAGTTGAAGTTCTTATGCTGAATTTAGATCAATATGCTAGGCTCAGTGGCTCACACCTGTAATCTCAGCACCTTGGGAGGACAAACGAGAGATCACTTGAGCCCAGGAGTTTGACCAGCCTGGGCAACATCTCCTTGAAAATTTTTAAAAATTAGCTGGGCATGATGGTACCCACCTGTGGTTAAGCCCAGGAGTTTGAGGCTGCAGTGACCCATGATTGTGCCATTGCACCCCAGCCAGGGCGACAGAGCAAGACCCTGTGTCCAAAAAAAAAGATGAATCAAGACCCACATTAGTTTTTTTTTTCTTTTTTTGAGATGGACTCTCACTTTCACCCAGGCTGGAGTGCAGTGGCGCGATCTAAGCTCACTGCAGCCTCTGCCTCCTGGGTTCAAGTGATTCTTGTACCCTAGCCTCACAAGTAGCTGGATTACAGGCATGTGCCACCACACCACTAATTTTTTTATTTTTAGTGGAGACGGGGTTTCACTCTATTGGCCAGGCTGCTCTTGAACTCCTGACCTCAAATTATCCACCTACCTCGGCCTCCCAAAGTGCTGGGATTACAAGCATGAGCCACTATGCCCAGCCCCACATTACATTTTATAGACAGTCACAAATACTGGTTTTGTTGGTGTTAGCAGGTGCTGGTAAGATATCTGGGTATCTTTCATGTTAGTGAAGAATCTACAGTTCATTTGAAAGCTAAAAGTTCAAGAAGCTAATGTTAGGATAATTTGTGCAAAATGGAAAATCAATAATTGTCTTGGATTAAAAAAATTGTTGGTGCCTTTGTTCACTATAATTAAAATAGGAAATGATCATGAAATATGTTGACTTGGTATATGCTGAGTACAGTCTCATTCTCAGTGAACTTATTCTAAATGTGATAGGAATAGCAGTAAAAAAAAAAAAAAAGACTGTCTTTAATCCAGCTGGTTCAAGTCAGTCTTGTCCTAATCTAAGTGTTAGTGGAGATAATTAACCAGAGGCTTGACTGTGCTCATTTCCTCATCTCTAAAGTGAGCACACCACAGAGTTCTGAGGATTAAAACTAACCTGTATACATCAAGCAGCTATATTTCTGTCCCTTTGCATAAATGGTGGCTGCTACTAAAGATGAAACTTGGTAAAAATAAAGAGGTATTTTAATGTGTGTGTGTGTGTGTGTGTGTGTGTTTTTCTTTTTTTCTAAAAAAGCACAAATAGAGGAGAAAAGGAGAAAACACTGAACTTACCTAGCTTTTCCTCTACATGGAGAAAATATTTAATTTTCTTGTTAATTGGTTCTCAGACTCTGATACTAATTCATTTTATTGAATACTTATAATGAAATTAATTGCTAGCTTCTTTAACACCCCTTTTACTTTTTCTGGGGTTTATATTCAGTATTAAATTGATTAGCATTCTATTTCATCACAGAAGATTTAACTGCTTAAAAAAACTAACAGGCTTTGGATTCCAACAAGCTTCTATGCAATACTAAATATATATGTGTGTAACATAATTAGAGAATGCTACAACAGATCCACCGAAAGTTTTTCTATTAACAGGTTTTCATTTAACCAAAGTAACACTGTGTGTTGTTTTTGTTGTTGTTTTTAACTTAAAACCTAGGGATGCGTCCTTGATGGCAATGAGAAGGCGCATTGAAGGTTTGACTCCAGAGGAAATCCGAAATCTTTCCAAAGAAGAAATGCACATGCCTACAACCATGGAGGATTTCGAAATGGCTTTAAAAAAGGTTTCTAAGTCAGTGTCTGCTGCAGACATTGAGAGATACGAGAAGTGGATATTCGAGTTTGGATCATGCTAAATTCTCACATGTAAACTGTGAGAAATGTGCCTTACGTGTTTGAATAATAATTAAATGTAGTAATTCATTGCACTGAGTGCTATATTTTTTTAAACTTGCATAATGGTAAGATTTTTTTAAACCCTTATGATTCTGAATAAAGGCAATATTTTTAAGCTGATAATCTGTTTTACTTTAGCATTTCCAGATTTCTATTTCACTGACCACAAATGTTACTTAGCTTGGAAAGCTGTCTTTTCTTTTTTTCCTTGCTTTTTCTGTTTTTTTCAAGACTGCTTCTTCCAACTGAATTGGCCGTTCACATTGGGATTAGCCAACGGACCTTAAGAAAGACATCAATCTTGGCTCTTACTTGAAATCAACAGCTCCGATAGCAAACCACCACCTGCCTTGATTCAGGGCCTAGGAAAGCTGTCTTTATATGCACTTCTAATTTAGCATCTTCTCTCCTTTGCTGCTCTTACCCCTTCTAGGGAGAACAAGATTGGCTCTATCTCCAGTTAACTTTACCCACTGCCTCTAGGTGCCAATGGATAACTGAAAATCCCTCAACATTTTTACACAAGTAGCTAATTAAAACATGAGCCAGGCTCAATATATCTTCACTTAGTGTTATGGTAGCTTCCCTTCTCTTCCTGGGAGAGTTTTAAAGACACATTTTACTTTGCATTTTAAAAAGAAAAAATAAGAGGCTGCACTACAGGCAAACAGGCATTTCTAAACCTCTAATCAAACTCATTAACTCATGCATACTAAACATAGCTACAGTAATAGTTAATGGTTTAAGTTAGTAAGTGAAATCAAATTTAATGGTATAAAATTTTAGATAAGATTTCCATGTGTGACACTTAGAAGAAAATAACTTACTACGTTATCCCAGCCATAGAAAACAGCTTCAGGAGACTGTGGACCTTGCTATGGTCCCAAGTCTTATTGAGAAAGACAGAAGCCAGGATAGGGATCTGCTAACTGCAAAGCCTCTATTTTCTTCTTCACTAAAATCTGTAAGCTTACGGTTACTAGATAAAATAAGATCATGTCATCGTTTGGAGTTAGAACTGGTGCTAATAACTTAGGGAAAGAAAAAGGGTGTAAAGAAAAAGTGTTACTAGCTGGTAACTCTAGGATCAAATTATAAGTTGCAGGATATTTTTTTCAGCAATATGAGGGTAGGAATAATAGAACTCCATGCAATGTAATAATTAAAGTCTGGTAAAATGAAACATCACTCCTTCATTCTACTATTTGTCATCCTCTCCACACACATATCTATTTGGCCTAAATATAAAGTGGTCTCAAAAAAACAACCATGGCTGGGTGCGACGGCTCATACTTATAATTCCAACACTTTGGGAGACCTAGGTGGATGGATCACCTGAGGTCAGGAGTTTGAGACCAGCCTGGCCAACATGGTGAAACCCCGTCTCTACTAAAAATACAAAAATTAGTTGGGCATGGTGGTGGGTGGCTGTAATTCAAGCTACTCAGGAGGCTGGGGCAGGAGAATCGCTTGAACCTGGGAGGTGGAGGTTGCAGTGAGCTGAGATCGTGCCATTGCACTCCAGCCTGGGCAGTGAGCAAAACTCTGTCTCAAAAACAAAAAACAAAAACCGTTACTTTCTTGGACAATGTTTTCAAAATGATGGGCTGCAGTAAAAAAAATTTTTTAATGAAACAACAAAGTATCACATAATCGTATGTATTAGGTCACATTGTAAAATATTAATATGTCAATGTGAGTGAGGGTTTAAAAAGGTAATAAAACGCTTGTAGGGTAAACAGCAGTATATCTAGAACCACAAGAACAAGGGCAGTCTCATTCATGGTATCAATGGACTCATTTGATTTGAGCCATGGTTTCAGCCAGTGTAAATGAAAGTAAACCTACCCTGCATCATGGCCATTCTTACCTGGGTAAAGGTTTTATATCAGTGTAACCAAAATGGCTATACATTTTCCTCAAAAAAAGTTTATTTTAGAGTGAGAACATGTCATACTACTTTTAAATCTTGGAGCATTCAAGGTAAGTAGTCTTGGTACAGGATACAGTCAAATCATGATATGCTTCAGTGATTTTATACTGAGTCACACACAATATAAAGGCACATTGTACTGAATAAAAAAATAAGTGTTAAGTTCTTGAGCTTTTAAATTAAAATTTTATAAAGTGCTTTTCATAAAGTCTTATATATTACAGTAATTAAGTGGATATAATTTCCTTAACAAAGGCACCTTAAAAAGTTCCTGGCACAAGAGATTTTGTCTGGCCTTTTGTTCCTTTTGGTAATTTCAAAGTCTCTTCACATGTCTTATCTTCCACTTTAAGTTTTCTTTCACAATTCATCATATGAATAGCCAGCCCTTTTAGAGAATAAGGTCAACTTTTTTTTTTTTTTTTTTGAGACAGAGTCTTGCTCTGTCACCTTGGCTAGAGTGCAGTGGTGCAATCTCAGCTCACTGCAGTCTCAGCCTCCCAGGTTCAAGCAATTCTGCCTCAGCCTCCCAAGTAGCTGGGACTACAGGCACGAGCTGCCACACCCGGCTAATTTTTGTATTTAGTAGAGATGGGGTTTCACCACGTTGGCCAGGGTGGTCTTGATATCCTGACCTCGTGATCTGCCCACCTTGGCATCCCAAAAGTGCTGGGATTACAGGTGTGAGCCACTGCGCCTGGTCGAGAATAAGGTAAACTTTAACTTGGCACTGTAAAGGTCAATTTTCAGGCAGTCTTAGAAGTTTAGCAATTTCTCTAGTATATAAACTGATTCTTAACAATTTAAAGAAAATTATATTCAAGTGGCAAATTTGGAGGCAATAGACTAATTCAGAGTCCATGATATCAGATGGGATTTTAAATACATGTTTTATCTTCAAGGTTTTCAGCTGTTTTCTCAAGACCATCTGGATATAAGTTGACAGCCGTCACCGGTATGACATTAACTTTATCCAACTGAAGAATTCCTCTGAAAGAGAAAGTGATTAATTACTATCAAAATTAAATGTTTCTTCTGCCTATAGTTTGTTAGTGAGATAAGGCTACTTCAAAGTTACAATACATACCTAACGTTAGGTGCTTTTGCTACATTCTATTTAAAAATTCATAGTGGTTGTACAAACTACGAGCCCAAAGTCACTTTAACCAAACTGGCTGAGAGAATAGAAAGGCATGAAGGAAGTTCATGACTTCCTATTTTAGGGAAGAATAGAGTAAGTATATATCTCCAAGGTAGAGTGAGGTTCCTAGATACACCTACGCTGAGCAAAAAGACTAAGCCTAAGAACCTTTCTAAACAATACTCATCACCAGAATACAACCTTAGGTCTTTTTTTTTCTTGCTTTCTTACTTTCTCTTTCTTTTTTTAATAATAAAGATGGGGTTTCACCATGATGGCCAGGTTGGTCTGGCCAGGTGAGTGATCCACCCACCTCGGCCTCCCAAAGTGCTAGGATTACAGGTGTGAGCCACCGTGCCCGACAAACCTTAGGTCTTTAGATAGTGTTTCTCTTTCTGTCACTTAAAATCCCTGACCAGAGAGTTCATCTTTGGATTCAGTCTAGGACCCTATATTGTAAATTTGGTGTTATTCTAAGAACATCACAGAGGTTAGTTGTTTATTTCTCGAACCAAACAGATTCTAAAGTTTCCAGGAAAGTAACTGCAAGAATAGCCATATATATATATATATATATATATATATATATATATTTTTTTTTTTTCAAAAAGAACAAGGGGGAGAAGATAAAGTTGCCTTAACTAGTTCTCAAAGGTTTTATTAAAACATGACAGTAGGACAGGTGTGGGGGCTCACGCCTGTAATCTTAGCACTTTGGGAGGCCAAGGCAGGCAGATCGCTTGAGCCCAGTAGTTTGAGACCAGCCTGGGCAAAGTGGCGAAATCCCATCTTTACTAAAAATAGAAAAAATTAGTTGGGTGTGGTGGCGCACACCTACAGTCCCAGCTATTTGGGAGGCTGAATCGCGAGGATCGCTTGAACCTGGGAGGTGGAGGTTGCAGTGAGCTAAGATCATGCCACTGCACTGCAGCCTGGGTGACAAAGTGATACCCTGTCTCAAAAACAAAACCAAAACATGATAGTAATTAAAACTGTTCTACTGACAGGAATAGACAAAGAGATCATTGGGACAGAAAAAAGTCCGCAAAAAGACTAGTGTATATGGAAATTTAGTTTATAATAAGGTAACATTCTACGTCAATGAGAAATTACTAATGGAAAAATTGTCTCTGTTGGAAAATAAAATGAGAACTCTAGAGTAAAAAGTATACACAAAAGTAATGCTAAAAAATAAATTTTGGCCAAGCACAGTGGCTCACGCCTGTAATCCCAGCACTTTGGGAGGCTGAGGTGGGCAAATTGCCTGAGGTCAGGAGTTCAAGACAGGCCTGGCCAACATGGTGAAACCCTGGCTCTACTAAAAATACAAAAATTAGCTGGCTGTGGTGATGCACACCTGTAGCAGGAGAATCAGGTGAACTCAGGAGGCGGAGACTACAGTGAACAGAGATTGCGCCACTGCACTCAGCCTGGGCAACAGAATGAGACACCATCTAAAAAATAAATAAATTTTAAGAAAATATAATGCTGGGCAGTGGCTCATGCCCTTAGAAATTCCAGCACCTTTGGAGGCCAAGGCAGGAGGGACTGCTTGGGCCCAAGGAGTCCAGCCTGGGCAACATAGTGAGATCATATCTCTACACAAAATTATATTTTTTAAAAAAATATGGCTGGGCACAGAGGCTTAGGCCAGGCACAGTGGCTCTCAAACTCCTGAGCTCAAGTGATCCACCCCACCCCTTGGCTTACCAAGTGCACTTTGGGAAGCCAAGGGGTGGGGTGGATCACTTGAGGTCCCGAGTTCGAGACCACCCTGGCCAACCTGGTAAAACGTTATCTCTACTAAAAATACAAAAATTGGCCAGGCATGGTGGCAGGTGCCTGTAGTCTCAGCTACTCAGGAGCCTGAGGCATAAGAATTGTTGGAACCTAGGAGGTATATTTTTAGTAGAGATGGGGTTTCACCATGTTGGCCAGGATAGTCTTGATCTCTTGATCTTGTGATCTGCCCGCCTTGGCCTCCCAAAGTGCTGGGATTACAGGCGTGAGCCACTGCACCAGCCTATCTTCTTTTATTTTCTGTTACAAACAATGCTGCAGTGAATATGCTGCTTGTCTACTGAAATTAAGTACAGTTTAAACTGATACTCTGGGGTTGAAAATACACCATGAAGTCCTCTGGTTTTGTTCATCTCTGATCATACAATTGCATTTTCCATTACACATATTTGTTTCCTTCCTCTCCTACTAGATTTTAAGTTCTTACACAGCAGAATTTGTCTTACTCACATCTGAATCTCTAAGAATGTCTGGATCACAATAGGTATTCAATAAATGTGTTTCAATTTTGCTAACATTGGAAGATGGACTAGAAAAACAGCAATTGTTATTTTCCCTCCCATTTGTCTTACCCTTTCTAATTTTTATATTTTCTACTCAAAAACACAGCAAAAAAACCACACTTTTTAATTAAAAATACTAACATTTCAAAAATAGGAAATGCTTACTTGTATTCAGAAACTGGGAAAAGCACCTTTAACATGGTTATTACCACAGCTGCTCCTGTAATTCCAACCACCATGATGTTCAAAAACTGAAAGAACACTGGGAAAACACTGCTCCAAAACCTACACAGATCTTTTCTAAACTTTTCCATCCACTGACACATTACCTGAAAAAAGAGTTTCAATTAGATAAGCAAGTTGCATCGAGCTCTAAGAATAAACTTTACATTTTTTAATGTTTTAGCTTTGGTATGGTAAAAATGTTCTGTATTTCGATTGTGCTGGTAGTTACATGGGTGACTACATTTGTCAAAACTAACTGTGTATTTTAAATGGTGCATTTTATTTTCGAATGTACCTCAATAAAGTTACTTACAATTTAAAAAAGCATGTTCTAATGATGCAAGCACAAACATGTCAATAGCCTTTAAAATTATTTATATTGTTTTCTAATTACGAATAAAGTGAAAATAATTGCTAATTGGGAAGTGATTCATTAGGCTAGTCCATTGCAACTATCTTGTTTCCAGTACCTAGAGCATAAGAGAAAGAAGAGAAAGACAAATATATCAGTAGCTTTTAGAACAGATGGGAAGTTCACTGTGTACAAAACATGTTTCTATACTTGAAGAGCGAGAAGAGAACCTAAGGTGGGCACTGATGGCATGGGCTATGAAGACAGTCTGCTCTGGGGCTGACCTGCTAAGGGAGGTGAGGTAGACAGGGTGAGGGTGCTACAGTCCAGACTGCTAAAGTGACCCCAAATATGCATCCTGACCTTCAGTGAGAACTGCTACTCCTTTAAAACCAACCATAGACACGGCTCATTTAAAATAAATTTTGGGTAGGGGCCTACTTAATATACAGAGAGATATCAGGATACTCTCTGAACCCATGAATCCTAGTACACAGTATAAATGTCACAGGTAACATACAAGAAATTAGTAGGTGCCAATTTGTATTTATATATAGTACCCATATTATTTCATCCTCATAACTTCATTAGATACTACTTTACACTACTATTTAATTAAGTGGGTGCCCCACTGTACAGATAAAGAAACTGATGTTAGAGAGATTAAGAATTTGTTCAAGGCTGGGCACAGTGGTTGACGCCTGTAATCACAGCACTTTGGAAGGACAAGGTGAGTGGATCACTTGAGGTACAGGAGTTCGAGACCAGCCCGGCCAAGACGGTGAAACCCTGTCTCTACTAAAAATACAAAATTAGCTGGGTGTGGTGGGACGTGCCTGTAATTCCAGCTACTTGGGAGGCTGAGGCAGGAGAATTACTTGAACCCAGGAGGCAGAGGAGTAAGCCAAGATTGTACCACTGTCCTCCAGTCTGGGCAACAGAGAGAGACTCCAAAGGAAAAAAAAAGAAAAATAATTTGTTCAAGATCACACAACTAGTCAGCGGCAGAACCAGGTTTCAAGCCTGGGCAGGCTGACTCGAGGAAGTATATTCTTAACCACCTGAGCTGAATCACGGGCAAGATCCTTAGGGCACTATGCACGCGTGTGTACGCAAGGTAGTGGGTGCAGAATAAACACAAAAATCTGAATATGAAAAAGAATTGGAATTTACAATTCCAACCAAATGAAACCCAGCACCTTGACAATCATGATCTCACTACAATATTATTAAACGAAGGTTGAAGAAGAAAACAGGAATACCTAAAAATACCATATTAAGACCAAGATGAGTCCATTACCACCACTGCTCCATGGTTCCATTCTTCATTTCCACTTCATTTTAAATGGTAGGATCTATTTTCTTCACCATAACCATGAATGCTTATGATAACACCAAATAAATATAATACCAAATACTTGATTTACCTTATATGAAGATGGAGGCTCTGCTCTGAGAGGAGTTTCAGGTAACTTGCCAGGTAAAACATCTTCATCTACAGTGGTTTCCACATTCCTGACAAGATACTGGCTGGTGGTCTGCAGTGAACTAACACTTTCTACTGCGGGGGAAGAGCAACATTACCAAAAGGCTGGTGTCTTTCCTACTAGTCTTAGGATTACTATACCAATAACATTTAGGAGAGTAAGAACATATATTTTACCATGGGATAAAAAATTAACACATTTGAGTGTTCACTGATTTAAATGCCAGAAGAGAGCTATAAACTAAGATATGTATAAAGAGCTAAAGCAGTTATGATTCTGTCACATAGAAAGCCAAAATTTTAGGCTGGGTGTGGTGGCTCATGCCTATAATACCAGCACTTTGGGAGGACAAGCTAGGCAGATTACCTGAGGTTCAGAGTATGACACCAGCCTGGTCAGCATGGTGAAACCTGATCTCTACTAAAAATACAAAAATTAGCCAGGTGTGGTGGCAGGCGCCTATAATCCCAGTTATTTGGGAAGCTGAGGCAGGAGAATCTCTTGAACCTGGAAGGTGGAGGTTGCAGTGAGCCGAGATTGCACCACTGCATTCCAGCCTGGGCAACAGAGTGAGACTCCACCTCAAAAAAAAAAAAAAGTCAAAATTTTAGAAGTTCTGTGTTTCAGTGAAAAAGTAGTTCTTCCTCTGAATGAACCTTAACAATAGTCTTATTACATATTTTGTGATCAACATTCAGAGTAAGAGTGGATAATTACTGAGAAATGTTACTATGCAACCAGCACTGATCACATTCTACTAAGGCTCAGAGTAGAGTCCTAAAGTCCTTAAATGGACATATGAAGCGATACATGTTATGAAGCATTTTTAAGGAAGCTCATTTCCAAACATATTAACTATTAAAGATAAATAGCAACTTTTGAAACTAGTGTAAAAAATAACAAAGTTCAAGAGTATATAAACCTACCAACTAAATAAATAATCTCCCTAATACTTTAGATAATGGTCTTTTAAGTTACCTTTTTTGGAGAGGTTAGGGAGGGTAAATAAAATGTCACCGTCTCGAGAAATAGAGTAGAGCATGCTTTCTTCCAAAGGGAGGGTATAGTTTGAATGTCTGAGTATTCTCTGGTTCTTAACTAAAATATCAACTTCAGTCACATCCTTTTGTTGAACCTATGAAAGAAAATATGATTTATTTTAAATAGTGGCACAGCCCGATAAAAATTATAAAGCAAATTTTCCTCCCCAGATTTATGTAACTAAAACACGTCCTATTCAGACAGTTACTTCTTTTTGTTTTTTTGAGATGGAGTTTCATTCTTGTTGCCTAGGCTGGAGTGCAACGGCGCAATCTCAGCTCACGGCAACCTCCGCTTTCCAGGTTCAAGTGATTCTAGTGCCTCAAGCCTCCTTAGTAGCTGGGATTACAGGCACGCACCACTATGCCTGGCTAATTTTGTATTTTTAGTAGAGACGGGGTTTCTCCATGTTGGTCAGGCTGGTTCAAACTCCCGACCTCAGGTGATCTGCCCACCTCAGCTTCCCAAAGTGCTTGTATAACAGGCGTGAGCCACTGCTCCTGGTCGACAGTTATTCTTTATTTCCTCCTACTCCTACTTTGGGGCACTTAACTTGCAACTTTTAATAATATTCCTATCTGATTTAACACTATTATAAGCTTAATCTCAATTCTAGGCTGGGTGTGGTGGCTCACACCTGTAATCCCAGCACTTTTGGAGGCTGAGATGGGTGGATCACCTGAGGTCAGGAGTTCGAGACTAGCCTGGCCAACATGGTAACACCCTATCTCTTTAAAAAAAAAAAAAAAAAAAGGTTACTTGCTGCTGTGGACGGTAGGTGGCCAGGGTCGGTGAAGGATCCCAAGATGGCTGGGCAAAAACTTGCTCTAAAAACCATTGACTGGATAGCTTTTTGGGAGATCATACCCCAAAACCAAAAGGCCATTGCTAATTCCCTGAAATCCTGGAATGAGATCCTCACCTCCAGGTTGGCTGCTTTACCTGAAAATCCACCATTTATTGACTGGGCTTACTACAAGGCCAGTGTGGCCAAGGCAGGCTTGGTGGATGACTCTGAGAAGAAGTTTAATGCCCTGAAGGTTCCTATACCAGAGGATCCATATGCTGCCCTGGCGGATGCTGAAGAAAAAGATGTGAAGTCTTGTGCTGAGTGGGTGTCTCTCTCAAAGGCCAGGGTTGTAGAATATGAGAAACAGACGGAGAAGTATAAGAACTTAATTCCATGTGAACATGACCATTGAGGACTTGAACGAAGCTTTCCCAGAAACCAAACTGGACAAGCAAAAGTATCCCTATTGGCCTCACCAACCAATTGAGAATTTATAAAACTGAGTCCAGGAGGAGGCTCTGGCCCTTATATTACACATTCTGGACATTAAAAATAAAAGTAATTATAAAAAAAAAAACTCGATTCTACTTCATTTACACACAGAGACTTCATTTACCATAGAGGAAATGGTAACAGAACTATGAACCAAACTAAATCTTTTTGCTTACTTTCTATCTAATAATGTCCATACATTTTAAAGTGATATAAACATGTACAAATATGTGAAATTTTAAAAATACATTTCAAATGCTAAATATAAAAAAATTCTAAATAACTGGATAAAGGCAACATCAGGCACCTTCCTTATCAAGTCAGAAACAAAATAACTGAACCCACGCATAATACCTAGCACAAATTCAAATCTTTATAATTTAATTCCCAATTAATAAACATAAATTCTTACTTGTTTTCCATCAATCTCTACTACCTCTTCCTGAATGACAATTAGTTGCAAACTGGAACCAGACGTCATAGGCCACTCATGAACTAAAATCCTTACACTGGCAATTCCAAAATATTCCTTTTTCTCCAAATTTTCAAGATTTTCATTCACTATAAAAAAAAAGTAGTGACAGCTTTGAACAAAAATTTACCTCCAAATCTATTACTGGTTTGATTATTTTGATGACATTTACATGGAACAAGACAGACATAAACCAATTTCTTTGGCTTTCTTCATCCCTGATCTCAATGCTGTTTCCAATTTATTAAAAACAAAGACAATCTGACAAATCTTTACATTATAAAATGCGTTGATCTTTAGACTTGTATGAAATACCACACTAGCAACATCTTTTCTATCCTTTTCTTTGTGAGGTGGAGTCTTGCTTTGTTGCCCAGGCTGGAGCGCAGTGGCACGATCCCGGCTCACCACAACCTTCGCCTCCTGGGTTCAAGGGATTCTCCTGCCTCTGCCTCCAGAGTAGTTGGGATTACAGGCTTACACAACCACATCTAGCTGATTTTTTGTATTTTTAGTAGAAACATCTTTCACCATATTGACCAGGCTGGTCTTGAACTTCTGACCTCAAGAGATTCACCCACCTCGGCCTCCCAAAGTGTTGAGATTACAGACATGAGCCACCATGCCCGGCCCATCTTTCCTATTCTTTTACACAGTTGGCAATGAGGAACCACCATGGCATAACTATAAAGCCAGCCAGAAGACACAGTCAATCCCATGTTTTAACACAATAAGCACATACATGCATCCATTCATTCATCCTCAAAATCCTGTGATAGAAGAGGCCCAAGCAGTATGAACACTGTGTGTTTTTCTCAATCCTTTCCCGGATAAGTGACTCATTACTGTTAGAGAAAGCAGGAATGGCGAAAGAGGGTGGGGGAGGCCTGTCATTTCTCCCTGGTAATGTATAATGGGGTAGGACTAGCTATTAGCCATGTTCTTCTCTAGCTAGGAAACCCCTATTCCCGCTCCAGTAGAAATGGGGTGTGGTAGCTACAGCTGGTTTATAGAGCCAGGGGCTACTCTATTAAGGTAGAATAGTGCTATAAAGAAAGATTAAGCAACATACATCAATGCAACTGCCACAGATGGAACATTTTGTTTCTATCCCTCAAAGAATCTGAAGATTATTTGCCAAACAGGAACACAGATGTATAATCTGAATGCACACCCAGCTGTTTAATCTGATTCTGTGCATTTACAGGGCTATTTCCTTTATCTGGAATATCTCAATATCTAGTTCACTAACCACTTACTATTATAAGATGTACCTACCTATTCTTCCCTTCTTTAATCCCTCCCTTCTAAACCATTCAGACAACAGTGCCAGGCTCATCTCACTGTGACATGGTTTTCAGTTCACAGCCTCCTGCTCATACACCTTCAGTGGCACTCCCATGTGGCTCCTTGTCCTCTGACTGGTCGTCCTCAGGCTCCTCATCTGGCCCCTTGCTGCTCCTCTTTCTAGTGTGCCTAATTCTTCATGCCCTTTGAAAGACACCACTGTGAAAGGTACCCACTCTCTCAAGGTCCATCCCTACGTTTCAACTGACCACTAACACCCATGGGTCTCCCTCGTGGAATGGCAGGCACTGTGTCAGCATGTCCATAAGCCCAAACACCAAGGTACAGGAGACTCAATGGGTGAGATAATGCAGTCATATAAATACACCCAAGTGGCGATTCTTCAGCCTGCAAATTTGGTGCCTGATATAGTTTGGATGTTCCCTGCAAATCTCATGTTGAGATGTAATTCCCAATGTTGGAGGTGGGGCCTGGTGGGAGGTGTTTGCACCATGGGGGCAGATCCCTCATGGCTTGGTGTTATGGCACCCCCTGCCACTCTCGCTCTCTCTTGCTCCTGCTCTGCCACGTGAGACACCGGCTCCCCCTTTGCCTCCCACCATGAGTAAAAGCTTCCTGAGGCCTCCTGAGAAGTGGAACAGATGCTGGTGCCATGTTTCCTATACAGCCTGCAGAACCGTGAGCCAGTTAAACCTCTTTTCTTTATAAACTACCCAGTTTCAGGCATTTCTTTATAGCAATGTGAGAAGAGCCTCATTCGGTACCTATAATATAGGGTAAAATTAAATAAAAAACAACAAAGCCCTTCATATTCTGACTTCTTTACTGTGGTAAGCAGCTTTCAAAAAATGACCCTCAATGACCTTTGCCTCTAAGGATTCTTACATTTGTGTAATTCCTTCCTCAAGTGGGTTGGACCTAGTGACTAGTTACTTATCTATCTATGAATGAGAGTCTTCTTTTCTCTTTTCTTTTTTTTTTTTTTTTGAGACAGAGTTTTGCTGTTGTCACCCAGACTGGAGTGCAATGGCACGATCTCGGCTCACTGCAACCTCCACCTCCAGGTTCAGGCAATTCTCCTGCCTCAGCCTCCAGAGTAGCTGGGATTACAGGCACGCGCCACTATGCCCAGCTAATTTTTTGTATTTTTGGTAGAGACGGGGTTTCACTATGTTGACCACTATGTTCTTGATCTCTTGACCTCGTGATCCACCCGCCTCAGTCTCCCAAAGTGCTGGGATTACAGGCTTGAGCCACCGTGCCTGGCTTTTCTTTTCTTTCCTCTTTTTTTTTTTTGTTCTTTTGAAAGAGAAGTTTTGCTATCTTGCCCAGGCTGGTCTTGAACTCCTGGCCTCAAGTGTTCCTCCAGCCTCAGCCTCTCAAATAGCTGGGATTTCAGGTGTGAGCCATTGCACCCAGCCTAGTGACTTGTTTCTAACAAACAGAGCATAGCATAAGTGATGGAATATTACTTCCATGACTAGATTATTCAAGGCTGTGACCTCTGTCTTGCTAGTACTCTTTCTCTTACTGGCAATCTCTCTTGTCCTCTCAATGATGAAGCCAGCTGCCACGTTGTGAGATGCTCTATGGGGAGCTTCATGTGACAAGGAACTGAGGCCAACATCTGGTGAGGAACTGAGGCCTCTGTTCAAGAGTTCAGAAGGAACTGACTCCTGCCAACAACCACATGAATGAGCTGGGAAGCAGATTTTTGCCAGCTGAGCCCTGATGTGATGGCACCGTTTTGAGAACCACAGGACTCCACTAAAGCCAAGCTCAGATTCTCAACCTACAGACACTATGAAATAATAAATATTGTCTTAGGCCACTGACTTCTGGGTTAAACTGTTATGCAGCAATAAATACCAAATACATCAACTAAAGAAAAAGTTTCTTTAAAGAATTAAAGAAGATTTGTTGTTGCTGCACTTAATGTTTTGAAGATTCTTGTTGTAACTGGGTAAGATGAGCACTTATTTCAAAGAAACAAACTCAGTGCAATGAGCTTGATGCTTAAAGGTGGCCACAAGAGAGGAGAGAGGCTGCATCCATGTCCATTTCCCAGTGAATACAAGAACAAAGAATTATTATTTCAATAGTACTAGCACTTCCTTTCTTAGCTACCATGGATTAGCTTGCAGTACACCAACCCTCGTGCAATGAACCACTTGCAAAGAACTGCTAGAAAAGATGTAAAAAATACACATCCACATATACATTCAAAACTGTCCAAGGAGGCATCAGAAGCTAAAGACGGCCAGCAATTGAAGGCCCAAGGAAAGAGCTCCCTGAGGTGAGTACAATATCCCAATGCGACTTCTTCCCCCAAAGGCATTTGCCAACTCCCAAGCCCAACAGGTAAGAATTTGAAAAGCTGAGTAGAAAGCAGTAAGTGGGAGGCAAAAAAGCTTGACAAAGTGTCTGGCAGTCTCACCCAGCAGGGGAGAAAATGAAGTGTTTAAGTGTTAAAACAAAAATGCTAAGCTATGCTGCCACAGCCAGCAGATCCTTCTAAAATGAAGGCAGAGATGTTTTCAGAAAAACAAACGCTCAGACCATTCACTGCTAAGGAATGGTCTGTACTAAAAGAAATACTAAAGGGAATTCTTTAGGCCAAAGGAAAATGACAACAAGGGCACAATGCATGTGTGTGCAGACAAGGCGGGAGTTGCAGAATATAGAGAGAAAGAGAGACAGGAGAAAGAATTTCGGAACTTAAAATTCTAACCAAATGATACAGAGGGGAGCACAGGCAGGAAGGAATAAAGAGCAATGAAAAAGGTAACCGTGATGGTAAACATACATGAATATTGGAAAGCACAAAACAACAATAATTATGTCACATCGGGTTTAAGAAAACAAAGAGTTGAGATACATAATAATGGCCCAAAGGCATAAAGGGAATACACGGAATTTAAATATTCTAAGGTTCTTGCATTGTTTGGGAAGTGATAAAAGTACAAATTTATTTATTAAATTTATTTTTGACACAGGGTCTTACTTTGTCACCCAGGATGAAGTACAGTGGTACAATCACAACTCACTGCAACCTGTATCTCCTGAGCTCAAGGGATCCTTTCGCCTCAGCCTCCTGAGTAGCTGGGGAAACAGGCTTGCACCACCACACTGGCTCACGGGTTTCCCTATGTTGCCCACAATGGTCTCGAACTCCCAGGCTCAAGCGGTCCTCCAGCTTTGGCCTCCCAAAGGGCTGGGAATACAGGCATGAGCAACCATGCCCAGCCAGAAAATCAGAAGTACTAATTTACTGAGAGCAAAGGTAACCACAGAAAGAATAGTAAAAGTATATAAAACCAAGATAGAAGGGAACTATGAAACCAAAAATAACCCAGAAGAAGGCAAAAGAGGAAGAAAAAGAAACACAAAACAGTTGGGACAAAGAAGAAACAATTAAGAAGGAAGATTTAAATCCAAATGTATCAGTAATTCTATTAATGTAAATAAGTTAAAATCCCAACTAAAAGACAGACTGACAGAATGACTGGAAAAACAACAAATACATGCTGTTTATGCAATATTTACCTTACACACAAGGACCCAGAAAAACGTAAATAAAATGGAAAGACATACCACACAACAATGCACCTCCCCTCCTGCCCACCAAAAAGCAGTTACTGCTAAACACAGATAAAGCTGATTTTAAAGGCAAGAACATCAATAGAGGCAAAGAAGCCATACAATGATGAAAAAAGTCAATCTATCAGAAAAGCATAGCGGTTCTAAATCTATATGCGTTTAGTACTACTGTGTGAAAATACGTAAAGTCAAAATGACAGAACTGAAAAGAGAATAGACAGAATCCACAGTGGAAATTTTAACATACTATTCTCAGTAATTGATATGGCAAGCAAGCAAACAAAAAATCAATAATTCCAAAAAAGACAGAACAACATGATTAAAAACTTCACCTGGCATACATTATTGTATCCAACTCATTACATATAAATATTTATTTTCTTTTCAAGTACACATGGAAAGAAACATTTAATAAATCTAACCATATGCTAAAGCCATAAATTAAGTCTAATTTCAAAGGCTTGAAATCACAAATTTCTGATGATAATAGGTGGAATCAGTAAAAAGTTCCAAATATTTAGAAATTGAGCAATGTAATTCTAAATGACCATTAAGACAAGGAAACAGCAAAAGAAATTATTAGGCAATACTTTTAACTGAATAGTATTTATGACAAATCAAGTATATGACACAAGTGCTTAGAGAAAAATGTACTGTTTTAAATGTGCACATTGAAACAGGTAATAAAAATCCTATGCATAGTCCTCATATTTGCTATTTCATTCAAATAATATATTCCAAAGCAACATATCTGCTTATCTTTAAATGACTCAAAATTTTTAAAGGTTAAAAAGAAAAAAATGTTCGACTGACATAAGAGTAGAAGAAACTGAAAACTACATAATCAGACAATTCATTTTCTTGGCTCTTGCTATCCCATTTACTACTTTTATGAACTTGTTTTTCTGAGCCAGGGTCTCACTCTGTTGCCCAGGCTGGAGTGTAGTGGCAATCCTCCCACCTCTCAGGAGCGCTGGAACTATAGGCACATACCACCACACCGAGCTAATTTTTGTATTTTTTGCAGAGACAGGTTTTGCCATGTTGCCTGAGCTGGTCTCAGACTCTGGGCTCGGGCAGCTCACTTGCCTCAGCCTCCTGAAGTGCTAGAGCCACTATGGCCTGCCTCTACACACATTCTTACATCAATATTAACCTACCAAAAATGCAATTTCATCAATGGTGATCTCATGAAAAAAAGTGAATGTGCCAGAGTAGCCCATATAAAATAAGAATCGAGTTTTCAACACATTAGTGGTATTGTACATTCTGATAATGATGTGTGTGTGTTTTAGAGATAGGGTCTTGCTACCCATGCTGGAGTGCAGTGGCACAATTATAGCTCACTGCAGCCTCGAACTCCTGGGATCAAGTGATCTTCCTGCTTCAGTGATACATATTTTTACTTCATTTTTATTTTTTTTGAAACAGAGTCTCACTCTGTCGCCCAGGCTAGAGTGCAGTAGCGTGACCTCAGCTCACTGCAGCCTCCACCTCCCAGATTCAAATGATTCTCCTGCTTCAGTCTCCTGCATAGGTGGGATTACAGGCATGCATACTACATTTTTGGTAGAGATGGGGTTTCACCATATTGGCCAGGCTGGTCTCGAACTCCTGACCTCCTGTGAGCCGCCCACCTCAGCCTCCCAAAGTGCTGGGATTACAGGCATGAGCCACTGCGCCTGGCCTATTTTTACTTTAAAATGGAAATATGTAATATCCAAAAATTGTTTTGCTCATTTAGTATTATTAAAAACAGAACAGACCAGGCATGGTTGCTCACACCTGTAATCCCAACACTTTTGAGAGGCTGAGGAGGGTAGATGGTTTGAGGCTAAAAGTTCAAGACCAGCCTGGCCAACATGGCAAAACCCTATCTCTATGCACATGCCTGTAGTCCCAGCTACTTTGGAAGCTGAGACATGAGAATCACCTGAACCCAGGAGGCAGAGGCTGCAGTGACCTGAGACACGCCATTGCACTGCAGCCTGGGTGACCGAGTGATAACTGTCTCAAAAACCAAACAATAAAAATAGCAAAAGCAAACAAACAAAAAAACAGCAGTTATGGAAATAATTTAGTAATACTCACCTATCAAAGTCTGACAGCTTATGCGGGTTACACCATTGTTTACAGGTAAGTCATTTAGATACACCTGTCCACTCTCATAGGTTATGTTAAGAACAACCTTAAAATAAAGCAGCATATACATTAATTCCAATATTGATAAACAGTAGCAAACTCTTCATGTCAAAAAAGATAAACTAAATTAGATGTGCAGGTTAAAAAATCAAATAAACTGCTAGCACTTAGCTAAATTATATATTAAAACCATAAAAGGAGACAAACCTGCTGTTTAGATACCTCCCCGTCATCTTTCAGCGTAGTTACATTAATTCTGATGCCATCCTGTAAAACAAGTATTGTTTAAATTGGACAGGTCTGCATCTCACAGACTGAGAATAATGTGGCTGTTCCTTTTCCCTCCAATTATATCTATTGTACAATCACTTATAACAGCATTAAGAAATTTTAAAAGACCATCTTTTCCATTTTATAGCCATTTCTCCACCCTTATTCACAATTCCAATTTTTTATAATATATACTTTTTCTATTCACTTGTGAAAAGTATCATGAGTATATAATATGCAAATGTAGAGTTTAAAAGATGAGCACTCCTGTAAGTACCACCAAGACTGAAGTCTAAAATATTGCCCTCTATCCCCCCACAAGGAATCCCACACCCACTTCCATTTGAATCATTTCTTGCTTTTTTAAAATAGTTTTACTACCTCCCTCTCTCTCTCTCTCTCTCTCTCTCTCTCTCCTCTCTCTCTCAACAATATGTTGCTTAGTTTTATCTGTTTCTGAGCTTTATGTAAGTAGGACAACAGTGTATGTATTCTTCGTAACTTTAGTTGTTGCAAGTAGCATAATCATAGTGCTGTGGTAACATTCCATCTCTGACTACCAATTTACTTATTTACTACCCATGGACATCTGAGTTGTTTCCAACCTTTTGCTTTTATAAACAAAGTTGCACTGACTTTTTTTTTTTTTTTTTGAGACAGAGTCTAGCTCTGCTGCCCAGGCTGGAGTACAGTGGTTGGGTCTCAGCTTATGGCAACCTCCACCTCCCACGTTCAAGCAATTCTGCCTCAGCCTCCTGAGTAGCTGGGACTACCGGCGCATGCCACAGTGCCTGGCTAATTTTTATATTTTTAGCAGAGGTGGGATTTAGCCATGTTGGCCAGGCTGGTCTCGAACTCCTACTCCTGATCCCAGGTGATCCACCTGCCTCAGCCTCCCAAAGTGCTGGGATTACAGGCTTCAGCCCCAATGCCTGACCAAAGTTGCACTGACCCTGTCTTGAGGGTGTTTCTTAGACAAGTATCTGTAGTGCTGCAATTTTATTGCCTCTCAAAGTATGATCAAAAGCAGTATACCCAAATATTTAAGATGACATGCTTTATAGAGAGGCAAGCACTTTTTTTTTTGAGATGGAATCTTGCTCTGTCACCCAGGCTGGAGTGCAGTGGCACAAACTCGACTCACTGCAACCTCCAGCTCCCAGGTTCAAGCAATTCTTCTGCCTCAGCCTCCAGAGTAGCTAGGACTACAGGTGTGTGCCACCACGCATGGCTAATTTTTTTTAACGTATTTTTAATAGAGACAGAGTTTCACCATATTGGCCAGGCTGGTCTCTAACTCCTGACCTTGCACCTGCCTCCGCCTCCCAAAGTGCTGGGATTACAGGCGTGAGCCACTGTGCCCGGCCAAGAGGCAAGCACTTTTAAAATAAGTATTTACCATTGACCACAGGAACTATAATCATCATTTGTAAATCAAATTCTTTCCTAAGTTTATTCAGAAATAGACAGCATTATTCAAGAATAAAAACAATACTCCTCTCAAATACTTTGAGGTTGTATTAACTTAGAAAATAGAAAAACTGTTCATAAACATCAAAAAGAATATACAGGGCGGGGCATGGTGGCTCACACCTGTAATCCCAGCACTTTGGGAGGTTGTGGCGGGAGGATCATCTGAGGTTGGGAGTTCAAGACCGGTCTGATCAACATGGAGAAACACTGTCTCTACTAAAAACACAAAATTAGTTGGGCATGATGGTGTATGCCTGTAATACCAGCTACTCAGGAGGCAGGAGAATAGCTTGAATCCGAGAGAGAGGCGGAGGTTGCGGTGAGCCAAGATCGTGCCGCTGCACTCCAGCCTGGGCAAAATTTTGTCTCAAAAAAGAAAAAAAAAAAAAAAAGAATATACAAGTATATCTGCTGGTACTGAGTATCCTCAGTATTTTATATATATATAATTTCCAACAAATGAGAGAATTTGATGAAATTTCATGAGGTTGAGCTGATTCCAGGAATAACTTGTGAAACAGGATTCATACCACACAAGACCTACACCACACATTTAGGGTGACTATGGTTCACTTACCAACAAGAAGCCTAGGAAGCTTTACAACTAGCAACTCCTCAGAACTAGCCGGCTTTCTCCTGGCCTACCTTGATCTACAGGGTTGGAACCAATAGTGCATCTAAAACAAATCAACATTCGGCGAGTCATCAGACTGATAGCTATATTGTTTTGTGTCCAAATTCAAGTCATATGGATCTCCTTTGCAAACTAGAGAATGTATTAATTATAAACTATTGTTCTTCTAACAGCCCAGAAGTAAGCCTCCAATGATGTTCTAGGGAACCATTTTATAGCTTCTGCCTTTTAGCAGTGAACATACACTATACTGTTAGCAACTTACTGAACTTTATATATATCACCTACCTAGTAAAAATACAGAGTTTGAAAAAGACAATTAATAGACACAAGCATACTGTATTTTCTACAGAACCAAATTCAACAAAATTATTTTCTGGTCTTTCTGAATGATTTCACTGCAAAAGGGAATCACATTCCTTACTGCCTCCTGGCCAGGAGTTCAGAACCAGGTCACATTTATGGTTCTTCTTGAGAACTTCTCATTGAAATGGAAGGTCAGGCTTGTGAGCCAGGGTTGTATATACTTAGAGAGTGCTTGGGGACACTAAAAAGTTTTTCCCTAACCATCTTCAATTCTTCTAATTCCTTTACTCCTAGGATGCCCACAGGGACACAAGTGGCTTCCTAAGAATAAAGGTTAATAGATAGCTGGTTTAATATACATCTGAGCGAAATATACAGTTATGTATACAAGAAAGTGAGTGTCCTCTGAATGCCTCTCTTTGGTGACCAAGTTATTTTAATATTAAAATAATGTACTATAAAGACATATTTTTCAGTCGGGCGTGGTGGCTCATGCCTGTAATCCTAGCACTTTGAGAGGCCAAGGCAGTAGGATCACTTGGGGTCAGGAGTTCAATACGAGCCTAGCCAACATGGTGAAACCCCATTTCTACTAAAAATACAAAAATTAGCCAGGTGTGGTGGTGCTTTCTGTAATCCCAGCTACCTGGGAGGCTGAGGCAGAAGAATCGCTGGAACCCAGGAGGCGGAGGCTGCAGAATTGCACCATTGCACTCCAGCCTGGGCGACAGAGCAAGACTGTCTCAAAAAATTTTTTTAAAGACTTTTATTTTAAATCTTATGTGCAATCTTTTATAACTTCAACTTCTGACAAGTGTATATATAAAAACAGAAAAATGCTTGTAATCTAATAAATCTGTCACTGGAAGAAGACAGAATTTTCCTGACATCAACCAGTTTAATTTCTATCAGACTGAAGACAAGGATGGACAGATGTGATAAAGCTAGTAATGTTAAGAGTAGTCCAGTTCTGCACTCTTCAATATGGTACACACTAATCACTTGCAACTATTTACATTTAAATTGATTAAAATTAAATAAAAATTTCAAAACAGTTCCTCACTGGCACTGGTGACAGTTCAAGTGCTCAGTGGCCACAGCAGTCTAGTGGCTACTCAAATGGTGAGAAAAGACATAACCATCAAGGCAGAAAGTTCTACTGGACAGCACTTATGCAATATGCGGGATCCCTGTGCAATTCTTTCATATTTGGAAATGTTTCACAATAAGACGGTGGAAAGACTTAGATCAAGTGTCTTCAGTTTCCCACAAACAGTCCAGGTACTGGGATTCTCTTTCTAGTTGCTCAGCATTCATTTAAACTATGACATTTTTTGCCTTTGAGACAGGGTCTTGCTATGTTAACCAGGCGTATTGCCAACTCCCAACTCTTGGTCTCAAGCGATTCTCTGGCTTTGGCTTCCCCAGCAGCTGGGATTACAGGCATGAGCCACTGCACCCAGCTTAATATGTGAATTTCCCAGTTTAGATCTGGACTTTCCAAAAGTGGAATGAAGGCCCAAGAAGGGAGAACTGAAATGATAAAATCACTAAGAGCCAGCCGACAATGCAGTGTATTTTAAGCCTGCAGTCAAAATGTATTTTTCGCAGACTAGGTAGACCTAAACATCTCTTTGACATATAGGTGTCAATGATGAATCTTTAAAACTTGAAAAATACAGAAAAATAAAACTTGAAAAATAGGAAAATAATGTCCTTATTTCCAGAACTTTTTAGAATTATTTCACTTTTATTTGATCCCTTGGTGTTTGTCCATCACATTCCTATTGTTTAACCATGTGAAACTGTGGTCCACATATAATCTTAGATCTAGGTGGTTCTTAGGGCAAGCAATGTTGTGGCTTCCTGGAATGCCCTGCAGAACTGAGACATGCTCGTCAGTTTTGCACCCACGTGGGGTGATGTCATTATCCTAAAACGTTAAAACTTTAAAAAGTGGCATTTACCATGCCCTTCACCTTTGTATTTAGAGTGTTCATATTCAAGACTTGACTAGTAAGAGGAATATACTGACGTAGTTTCTTGTCATTCTCGGAAAACTTGCACTTTAAAATAGTCAAACTTTGCCTTACCAAACATTGTACTGAAAAAAATGCTCATACTGGCCTAGGTAGGCACAACTCTACGGCAGAACCGGTGAGCAACAGCCACGTTTTAATGTCAGGATGCCTCGATTCTCCCACCTCAGCCGGCATCAGAAGCACCTGCAGGGTTCGCCGACCCGGACAGCTGAGCCCCGCCCCCAGAGGCCGGGCCAAGTTCCCGCGGGGTGCGGACGCCGCCGGTCGCGCCCGGCTGTGAGAACCTCTCCTCCAACATCCGACAAAAGCACCACGTCGCGCGAGGGCCGGGTCTCTGCCTCTGCCCACCTCAGCCCGGCGGAGCCCCGCAGCCTCGGGACGGCGCGCCCTGGCAATCGCAGGCCGAGCGGGCACAGGTGGCTTGGAAAAGCGCGAACTGGGGCAACTTCCACACTTCCCGAGCACATAAACATTCCCTGCCCAAGCGCCGGCTCTACCCCGGGAAGGCGCCATTACGAAGGCCTGCGATCACCCGCAACCGCGCGCTTCGACGGCAGAGCCCAGTCAGGTTGCGCGTGGGCTTGGGCGGCCGAGTCGGTGTGTGGTGGCCCGAGGCTCACTCGCAGCGACGCAGCCCCCATGGGTCCCTTTCCTCTCACCTCGGCCTCCCACGCCGCCCCCAATTCCTGGGGTGCTTTTCCCCAAGCCTCCTTCGGGCGGCCCGGACCCCCGCCCCTGCCCGCCGCCGGGATGTGAGAGGCGTCGTTGCGGACGGCCCCGGCCTTCCGGAGGGTCGTGGTGGTAAAGCGGCCAGCCGGGCCCACCTGCCCTACCTGCGAAGCTCTGGACAGCGGCAGCGGCTCGGGGGCGCCCGTTGTCAGCCACCCGGCGACGGGTATCGCCACGAAGAGCAGCAGCTGGAGGGCGAGCGGCGCCGGTGGGGTGCCCTCCATCTTGGACAACCCCGACAGCGGGCAGCGGCGACCTGGAGGTGAGGGCGGAGCCGGCCGGTGGGCGGGGCGGAGCTTCCGCGAGAGGGGCGGGCGGGGCGGGGCGGGCACTCCCCTCTCCGGGCGCCGCGGAAGGCTCAAGGAGCCTCTGAAATCTCGCTCGCCGGGGAAAGGCGTTTGCGCACGCTCAGCGTCGCGCGGCGTCGAGGGGCGGAGTGAAGTCTGGGAAAGTCCGGCCCTTCGTTGAACCCGCGCTCGGGAACGGACCGGACTCCAACTCGAGCGGTGTAAATGTTCTCGTAGCCATTATTTTTGAAATTAGTATATACACACATGCATGTATCTGTGTGTGCATATGTATATGTACCTATACGATGAAAACAACGGTAATATTTCAGAAAACTGTTATACATTGAAAATGAAACATCGCATTTAGAGGGGAAATTTTTATTGAGTGGGTAATTTCCCACCTTTGGCTGCACTTGGGACTCTCCTGTGCAGCTTTAAAAAGTACTGGGGTCCCCCTGGGCACCCCACTTTCCAGCCTGGACTGAGGTTCTGGCCCTGGTGGTTTTTAAATTTTTGCAGGTGGATTCACTGTGCTGCCAAGGTTGAGGATGCGCCACGCCTATTGTTGAGCACTCAGCGGTTCCCTGGAGGCGCGCGGGGACAGCGCTAAACTGGAAGCCAGGACACCTGGGCTGTCGGTGCGTTTTTGATCAGTCTTCTAACTCTAAAGTGAAAGTGTTCTATTTTTCTTCCACCTTTCAGAGTACAAAAAAAAAAAAAAAGGGGATTATGGAAACCTGTAAAGCAGAGAGTAGCAAGAAATTCAAGCATTTTAGATTAACAGGATTGCATGTTGATTGAGAAAAACTTGGAAACTTGGCCATTCAGGTAGAATAAAAGACAGTAGTCTTCCTCTGAAGTAAAACTTTTGACGAGAAAAGGGAAACAAGGATTATTTCTCTCTTTGAGCCTCCATTACTCCTTTTAACACCCTCCTCCCACATGCCTGCTTTTTCCCCCCACTAGAATAAATTATGAAAGTTTTGGCTAAAGACTCCTTTCAACTAACTCCCGGCTTACTCTGAGATTACCCACGCCATTGTTAAGCTACAAGTGATATCACAGTGAAGTTCCACCCACTTCTGGGTTCCATCTGCACACCTGGCCTTTTCACTTCTTTTCTAATGCAGGAATTAAAAATGAATTTGCAGATGGACTTCGTGGTTTGTGCCTATAGTCCCAGCTATGCAGCAAACGCAGGCAGGAGGATTGCCTGAGTCTATCAAAAAATAAAAATACAAAAGGAATCTGGAAGCTGGGAGTAGTGGTTCACGCCTGTAATCCCAGCACTTTGGGAGGTTGAGGTGGGTAGAACATTTGAAGTCAGGAGTTTGAGACCAGCCTAGCCAGCATGGTGAAAACCCGTCTCTACTAAAAATACAAAAATTAGCTGGATGTGATGGCACGTACCTGTAATCCCAGCTACTCAGGAGGTTTAGGCAGGAGAATCGCTTGAACCTGGGAGGTGGAGGTTGCAGTGAGTTAAGATAGCACCACTGCACTCCAACCTGCGCAATGAGACTCCTCAAAAAAAAAAAAAAAAGAATCTGGAAGGCAGAAAACAAACATAACATGTGGATCTGTATAATTTGAATTAGTAATATAAGGTTACAAAGTCCATATATATGAAAATAGGGAAAGCCGAAGCTATCTGTTTTCTATTTATTTATTTATTTAATTTATTTTTTGGTGCCATGACTCAAATGAGGCTGTTTTCTTACAGAGCCTTTCGATGGTCTAACTGTCCATTATTCTTTTGCCTGTCTTGTGAGCTCCAGGAAGGGGGTGGCCAAACCTTAAAGCAAACATCTTGCTAGAGTAGGCCCTCAGTGGGGGTCTGTTGGACAAATAATGCCTAAATGGTTGACAGTATTATTTGATAATTAACAATTTTACTCTTTTGTATGAAATGATTCTCTTTAGGCTATTGTTTTGCAACGTGGAAATAGCGCTATGGAATTTCATGTTAAAAAGCCCCATCATTTAGGGGAAGAAGCACCATACCACAACTCTGAGTCACAACAAATCTTTAAACAAGCCTTGTGGCTGAGTTCCACTTACTTGTCCACTGGAAAACTCAGCTTGGTATACTGAGCCTTCACATTAATCTGAGAAACAAAAGACAGAATTAACTTGGCAGTTGCTTACATGACAAATAAATCTGTCAATGTTAATACAGTGTGTATTTTGATGTTCCTTTGAGTCAGCTCATGTCAACTTGGTATCTTCTATCATAAAAAGAGTTTGACTCACCTAGTAGCAACCCAGTGTAGTTCCATGCACATCAGATGGTTTCTCAAACTCTTTGAAGGTAATCTTTCATATAGGAGAAGATACTCTAAAACATTTCTAATAGTACAGAAAACAAAGTATATATTAAAAATGTCTTTATTCTTTCAACAAATAATACCTTTTGACTACAAACCTTCATATATTTCCTTTTCCAGTAACTGATTTCATTGTTACTTTCATCGTTACCCAGTTTTTGTCATCTGCCTTTCCATTCTCTACCTCCATGTGGTCCAATTTGTTTAGCTCCCACATGTAAATGAGAACGTGATATTTTTTCTTTCTGTGCCTGGCATATTTTACTTAAGATAGTGACCTCCAGTTCCACCCATGTTGCTATGAATGACATTATTTCATTCATCTTTTTTTTTTTTTTTTTGAGACAGAGTTTTGCTCTTGTTGCCAGGCTGGAGTGCGATGGCGCAGTCTTGGCACACTGCAACGTCTGCCTCCCGGATTCAAATGATTCTCCTGCCTCAGCCTCCCAAGTAGCTGGGATTACAGGCATTCACCACCACGCCCAGCTAATTTTGTATTTTTAGTACAGACGGGTTTTCTCCATGTTGGTCAGGCTGGTCTCGAACTCCCGACCTCAGGTGATCCACCCGACTTGGCCTCCGTAAGTGCTGGGATTACAGGTGTGAGCTATGGCACCTGGCCTATTTTATTCTTTTTAATGGCCAAGTAGTATTTGATTGTGTATATATATTCCTTACTTTCTTTATCTGTTCATCTGTTGATGGACACTGAGGTTGATCCTCTATATTTCTATTGTGAACAGTGCTGAAATAAACATGTGAATGCAGGTATTCCTTTGATATATTGATTTCTTTTCCCTTGGGTTGATAGCCAGCAGTGGGGTTACTGGATTGAATGGTAATTCTATTTTAGTTTTTTGAGAAATATCCATACAGTTTTCTATAGTGGCTATACTAGTTTATGTTCCCACAGTGTATAAAAGTTCTTTTTCTCTGCATCATTGCCAACATCTGTTGTTTTCTGTCTTTTTAATCATAGCCATTCTGACTCTAAGATGATATCTCATTGTGGTTTTGCTTTGCATTTCTGTGACAGTGATGTTGAACATTTTTTCATATATCTGTTGGACATTTGATTGTCTTTTTTTGAGAAACGTCTATTCATGTTCTTTGCCCATTTAAAAAAAAATAGTGGACAGGATCTTGTTATGTTGCCCAGATTGGTTTTGAACTGGGCTCAAAGAATTCTTCCACCTTGGCCTCCCAAAGTGCTTAGCATTGAAGGTGTGAGCCACCCACCATGCTCAGCCAACTTTGCCCACTTTTTAAAGAGATTGTTTTTTCCTGTTGAGTTGAGTTCCTTATGTATTCTGGATATTAGTGCCCTGTTGGATGAATAGTTTGCAAATGTTTTCTCCCATTCAGCAGGTTGTCTCTTCGCTCTGCTGATTCTTTTGCTATGTAGAAACTTTTTAGTTCAATTAAGTCCCATTTGTGTATTTCTGTTTTTGTTGTATGTGCTTTTGAGGTCTTAATCATAAATTATTTGCCTAGACAATGTCCAAGAGAGGTTTCCCTAGGTTTTTGTCCAGTATTGTTGTAGTTTCGGGTCTTGTGTTTTAAGTCTTTAATCCATCTTGACTTGATTTTTGTATATGGTGAAAGATAGAGGTCCAGTTTTATTCTTCTGCATGTGGCTATCCAATTTTCCAGCACCATTGATTGAAGGAGATGTCCTTTTCCCAATGTAAGCTCTTTTCAGCTTTGTTAAAGATCAGTTGGCTGTAAGTGTATGGCTTTATTTCTGGGTTCTCTATTCTGTTTCATTTGTCAGTGTGTCAGTTTTTATACAAATACCATGCTGTTTGGTTACTATAGCCTTGTAATATATTTTGAAGTCAGGTAATATGATGCCTCCAGCTTTGTTCTTGTTCTTATACTGGCTATTTGAGCTTTTTGGTTGCATGTGAATTTTAGTATTGTTTTTAATAGTTCTGTAAAAAATTAATGTTTTTTTTTGAGACGGAGTCTCACTCAGCCACCCAGGCTGGAGTGCAATGGCATATTCTCAGTTCACTGCAACCTCCGCTTCTCAGGTTCAAGAGATTCCCCTGCCTCAGCCTCCTGAGTAGCTAGGTGGCACGTGCCACCACGTCCAGCTATTTTTTTCTTTTTTTGGTATTGTCAGTAGAGACAGGGTTTCACCATGTTGGCTAGGCTGGTCTCAAACTCCTGACCTTGGGTGATCTGCCTGCCTCAGCCTCCCAAAGTGCTGGGATTACAGGCATGAGCCAGCTTGCCTGGCCAGTTTTCAAAGATCTTCAAAAAAATAATTGTTGGAGGATAATTCTCTATGGATTTCTAGTGTTTTAGTACATCTTTTGGGCAAGATACTGACTGCAGTGTTCACACCAAGGGCTTGAGACAGTTAGCATGACTCGCCCCATCTTGGCTGCTGGACCTATCTGCTCTCCCCCTACTCTCAAGGGCTGTTGAGTCGAGGTAAAAATGGCTAAGCCACTGAGGCAAAAACAGAATGCAGAGTAAGGGCCTGTGGTTTATGAGGACATTGTGCTGACTGCTTCATATCCCCTTTAGTCTCTGTGTGAGCAATAGGCTTGCTCCAATTGAGGTGCCTGAGAGGGGCAAAGACCCCTGCCCATATTTTCTCAGGAGCTGAGCCTTTGCTCTACCTCCTGATGGAAAACATAGTTAACAAGCCACCTTAAGGGAACCATTGTTTGTTTGCACTGTGTATCTTTGAAAAACATAGATTAACTCTTAAACTGCTTTGTAAGCTATTATCACAAGCCCCCTTAAAACTGCTTTGTGAGCTGTTATCACAAGCCCCTGATAACTATTTTTACATGATTTCTGTTCCCTTTTCTGTTTGCCCTCTATTCTGCTGAGCTAAAGTAAATGTAACAAGAAAAAAGGTATAAAAGCTGTCACCTACAAAAATAAAGTTGCTGTTTGACTGCAAGTCACTCAGACCTCCAGACTTCACTTTCCTATCTTCTTTCACTTCCGCGCGCTCTCTCCCTCAGGTTGCATGAGACATCTACGTTGGCAGTCTCAGGGACCCCCGCAGGTCGGTAGCCCCCCGGCAGACGTGCTGGACCCCAACAACTGACTGCCCTTTATTCTAAACTCTCTTTTCAAGGGATATTTAAAGACACATACACAAACACAGTTGAACAACAGTGAAGAATAGGCAAAGCCAAATATGGTGCCAGGCTTCCTGTACAGCCTGCAGACCGTGAGCCAATTAAACATCTTTTCTTTATAAATTACCCAGCCTTAGGTATTTCTTTATAGCAATGCAAGTATAGGCCAACACATAGGAATGTGCTAAGTTATTTTTGGTAAGACACAACTTACTGTTATGCAGCAATGCAACCAGTTTTGGAAATCGGAAATATATGAAACTCCTTCTATTTATATTTTTATTTTTACTTTATTTATTTATTTTTTTTTTTGAGGCAGGGTCTTGCTCTGTCGCCCAGGCTGGAAGTTCAGTGGCACAAACTTGGCTCATTGCAACCTCTACCTCCTGGGCCCAAGTGATCCTCGCACTTCAGCCTCTTAAGTAGCAGGACTACAGGCATGTACCACCACATATAGCTACGTTTTGTATTATTATTATTATTATGTTTTTTTGGTAGACACAGGGCTTCGCCATATTGCCCAGGATGGTCTCTTTGAACTCCTAGGCTCAAGCAATCCACTTGTCTGGGCCTCCCAAAGTGCTCAGATTACAGGCATGAGCCACCATGCCCGGCCCTTCTTTTACTTAAAAATAGCTTCTGTTTGTTATTCAGCTGGATAAGGTCAGAGTGGAAGGTTACTGTCTCAGGGGACCCATAATATTTATAGCTAATTGTGAAATTTAAATCATAAAACTATAGAGTATAAGTGCTATAAATGTAAAATTTAAGATTTAGGACTGCTCATCTTCTGAGTCTCTTAAGATAAAAAGTGGTAAATCATTGTTTTGTTGTTTTAAATACACTGCATTTTTTAGAGCAGTTTTAGGTTTATAGAAGAATTGATCAGAAAGCATAGAGAGTTCCCAAATACCCTCTCCCCAAACCCCAGTTCCCTATTATTAACATATTGCATTAATGTGGTATATTTATTACAATTAATGAACCAATGTTGATACATTATTAGTAACTAAAATCCATAGTTTGCAAGGGCTTACCCTTTGTATTGTACGGTTCTATGGATTTTGACAAATGTACAATAACGTGTATCCACTGTTAGAGTATCATACAGAAAAATCCCCTGTGTACCATCTATTCACCCCTCTCCCCTATTCCCTTAGAAACCCTTGGCAGCCACTGATCCTTTTGTTTTTATTTATTTTTCTTTTTTTTCCCCCTCTACTTAACAATATCTCTTATATGAAACCACTAATCTTCTTACTGTCCTATAGTTTTGCCTTTGCCAGCATATCATATAGTAGGAATCCCACAGTGTGGAATAATATAGTATATACTGTATTCCATTGCATATGGGCACCACACTGTGTATCCATTTACTCTGTCAGATACAGTAAGTTCCTCTTCAAAGGTTTGGCTTGTTAACTTCCTGTTACTTTGTTCTTAAGATCAACTTCCTTGTACTTTCCCACTCCTGGTTACCTGTTCTGTAAACTACCCCTCCCTCCACAACGGCTCTTCCTGCCGAAACTGCCCTTCCCGTCACGGTAACCCACATCCCTCCTCTTGTTTAAAATAGCCAATTGGGATTAGTTTAGATTGTGTGGTCCAACCCCAGCCAAGGGGGATAAGACACAGAAGCAAGGACCAGCTGCATTAGTAAAAACCCCTTCCCTCCTTTGTTTGGTATGCTCTTGGGACCATGCCAAGCAGCATGGTCTTGGGACCAGGCTCAAGCAGCACCTTTGTTTGGTATGCTCTTGGGACCATGCCAAGCAGCATAGTCTTGGGACCAGGCTCAAGCAGCAACCTTCTGCAGAAGTAAATTTGCCTTGCTGAGAAATCTTTCATTCAAGTGCTCATTTCCTTTGTGGCTCCGAGTTTTTATTTCCATTAATTCCTTGAAGGACTTCTTGCTTGCTTCCAAGGTTTGGCCATTATGAATAAAGCTGCTATAAACATTTGTGTAACGATTTTTGTGTAATGTAAGTTTTTAACTTATTTTGGTAAATATCTAGAAGCTTGACTGCTGAATAGTGTAGTATGTTTAGCTTTTTAAGAAACTGCCAAGCTAGCTGTCTTCCAAAGTGGTGGTATTGAGGTAGAAGTTATTAAGAAATTGTTTTAGGCAGATAGAGAGGAAAAAACGGGTCCTTGGAAGATTTTTTGCAGCTCTTGTCTAGCATAAAAGCCCTGAGTGTTAGACCATGGCCAGCAACCTTTGATATGCAAATGTCAGCCTTTAGAAACTCACCCAACATGGCAGTTCCCACCTTTGTCCTCTTGTCCTTGCCTCCACATGTGCCTAGCAGCATGGCCGCCCCCACATATCCCCACGTTATGTGGAACATCATGGTGCCCTGTATTTACCTATTAAAAGGCTAGGGTGTTAAGGCCAATTTTTTTCCTGGGCTACATGAGTGACATGTCTGGTCAGACCAATCCCCTGAGCCCTATGCAAATCAAACACCGCCTCCTCCAGCCATCAAATATAACTGGCTGATATTATCTGAAAGCAAGGTTCTGTCTCTCAGCTTTGGAGCTCCCCCTCCCTCTCTCTCTGTACAGGGGAGCTACTTCTTTGTTTCTTCCTCCTCCTTTCTTGCCTATTAAACTCCCTGCTCCTGGTGCAGGTGCCTTCCTGGGACCCACTGCAGGCGCGAATTCCAGCGACTGGAGGACAGCAGGTCAGCACATCTCCTAACCGCTACTCAAATCGAGAAGCAAGATTCACAGCATTTCAGACCTCTGTGGACACCCTTCCCAATCACCATTTCTTCTTTCCTCCTCAAAGGCTACTTCTACACAGACATAATCAATTTTTGACTATTTGGCAACTAAGCATCATTAAAATCCTCTCAAACTTCTAATTGCGAAGAATCGATAACATTTGTAGAAGTTGTAACATTTCTCTGAACAAGAAAAGAAGTGACTGACCACATTTTAAAAGTACTCTGGCACTGGTGCTGTTTTTCTTCCCTTCCCTAAATTTGAAGAACTATGGAGAAACGGTACTTGATGACAATAGTGGTTTTAATAGGACTAACAGTACGGTGGACAGTCTCTCTTAATTCTTATTCAGGTGCTGGAAAACTCCCTGTTTGGTGATTATGAAGCTCAGAGACACTGGCAGGAAATATCTTTTAATTTACCAGTCAAATAATGTTATTTTAACAGCAGTGATAACAATTTACAGTATTGGGGATTGGATTACCCGCCTCTTACAGCTTATCATAGTCTCCTATGTGCCTATGCGGCAAAGTTTATAAATCCAGACTGGATTGCTCTTCATACATCACATGGATACAAGAGTCAGGCATATAAGCTCTATTCATGCGTACAACAGTTTTAATCGCTGATCTGCTGATTTACATACCTGCAGTGGTTTTGTACAGCTATTGTTTAAAAGAAATCTCAACTAAGAAAAAGATTGCTAATGCATTACGCATCTTGCTGTATCCAGGCCTTATTCTTATAGACTATGGACATTTTCAGTATCCTTTACTGATGTAGAAATGAAGTCGGTTGCATATTATGAAATCTAGGCTCAATGTGTACAATTACTAGAGCTTGTTTAAACCAAAACAAGTCAGTTGCCGTTTAGCAGTAGACTTAATGTATTTGAGGCTATTACACATGATTTCATGTTTGTTTTTCACTTCTGTACTTTGAATTTCTATTTGGAAATAGCTTTCATCATATGTGTTATTTTAAAATCACATAGGAGATATGTTCTATTAAATGCAAGCTTTGTCTTTTTGAAAAAATAAAAATAAATAAATAAATAATCTTCCTGCTCCTTAAAGCTACTCCAGGTGTGTCCGTGTTGTTTTTTTCTTTTTCTTTTCTTTCTTTTTCTTTTTTTTTGAGATGGTGTTTCTCTCTTGTTGCCCAGGCTGGAGTGCAGTGGTGTTGTCTCGGCTCACTGCAACCTCTGCCTCCCAGGTTCAAGCAGTGCTACTGCCTCAGCCTCCCAACTAGCTGGGATTACAGGCATGTGCCACCATGCCAGGCTAATTTTGTATTTTTAGTAGAGATGGGGTTTCTCCACGTTGATCAGGCTGGTCTTGAACTCCTGACCTCAGATGATCCAGCTGCCGTGGCCTCCCAAAGTGCTGGGATTACAGGCGTAAGCCACCGCGCCCAGCCTACAGAAGCTCTTCTTAACTTCTTAGCTAGCAGAGGATATCAGGTTTTAAAACCCAAGGCTCAACTCTGCAAAACCTCTGTAATGTACCCAGGCTTAGTGGTATCTAAAGGGACCAGAGCATTGGGGGAAGATAGGATTAAGCCTATCTCCTCCTTCCCCCTCCCAAAACCCTCAAGCAACCTAGAAGATTTTTGGGTATTACAGGATTCCATAGGCTATGGATAACTGGGTATAGTGAAATAGCCCATCCATTATATAACCTCATAAAAGAAACTTGGGGAGCTAAAACTCATCTTTTAACCTGGGAACCTGAAGCTCAAAGGCATTTGACCAGCTAAAGTGAGCCTTGCTCAAGGCACCAGCTCTCAGCCTTCCTGTAGAGAAGGCCTTCAATCTGTATATATCAGAAAGGAAGGGAGTAGCCCAAGGAGTTTTAACACAGGCCCAAGGACGAGCTCAACTGCCAGTAGGCTACCTAAGTAAGGAACTTGATTTGGTGGTTAAAGAGTGGCCAACATGCCTCTGAGCCATTGCTTCAGTGGCTCTGCTGGTCCCAGAAGTCTGCAAATTAACCCTGGGGAATGATTTAACTGTTTACAACCCACACAATGTGCAGTACTACTGTACTCTAAAGGAAGGCTTTGGATAACAGATATCCGAATCCTTACATGTCAGTCCCTCCTGTTAGAGGGTTCCAACATCCAGTTAAAAACTTGGTCTAGGGCCGGGCGAAGTGGCTCACACCTGTAATCCCAGAACTTTGGGAGGCTGAGGTGGGTGGATCATGAGGTCAAGAGATCAAGACCATCCTGGTCAACATGGTGAAACCCCATCTCTACTAAATATACAAAAAAAATTAGTTTGGCATGGTGGCGCGCACCTGTAGTCCCAGCTACTTGGGAGGCTGAGGCAGGAGAATTGTTTGAACCCAGGAGGCGGAGGTTGTAGTGAGCCGAGATCACGCCATTGCAGTCTAGCCTGGGTAACAAGAGCGAAACTCCATCTCAAAAAAAAAAAAAGACTTGGTCTAGCCTAAATCCAGCCACTTTCCTCCCTGAGGAGACTGGGGAACCTAAGCATTACTGAAGAAGTCACAGTATAAGCCTATGCAGACAGGGAGGATCTCAGGGAAACTCCCCTAGAGAATCCAGACTGGACTCTCTTCGCAGATGGGAGCTCTTTACAAGGGATCTGCAAGGCAGGATCCGCAGTAGTCATCTAAGTGACATCACTGAAAGTGCATCTCTTCCTCTAGGCATAAGCACTCAATTGGCTGAGCTAATAGCTCTTACAAAAGCAATTGAATTAAGCAAAAGAAAGTTAGCTAATATTTACACTGACTCCAAGTATGCTTTTCTAGTTCTCCGCGCTCATGCGGCCATTTGGAAGGACAGGTATTTTCTTACCACCAATGGCTATCCTATAAAATATCACCAGGAAATTATTAGGTTACTATCCTCAATTTTCCTTCCATAGAAATTGCAGTAATGCATTGTAGGGGACATCAAAAGGGAACAGATGACTAGCTGAAGGAAACAGATTAGCCGATCAGGCAGCTAAGTCAGAGGCAAGACAGCCTCAAGACATCAACCCACTTCAAATCCCTCTAGTCTGGGAAGGCTACATTAGAGGAATTAAACCTCAGTACTCCCCTGCAGAAGTAGAACAGGCCACTTCTCAGCAGTATTCATTTCATCCCTCAGGATGGGGACAGTTGGAGGATGGCAAGCTCCACTTGCCAGCCTCTAGCCAATGGAAAGTCCTTAATTTCCTTCACCAAGCTTTTCACCTGGGAAAGGGTAAGACGTATCAATGTGCCCAGAGATTGTTTTCAGGAGAGAATTTATTTAAAACAGTTAAGCAAGTTGTTAATGCTTGTGAAGTCTGTCTTAAAAATAATCCCCTGAACATGTGACTCCTTCTTCCTCAAACCCAAAGAATAGGAGGTTATCCAGGGGAAGACTGGCAAATAAACTTCACCCACATGCCAAAGACAAAGGGCATCCAATACCTGCTGGTATGTGTAGACACCTTCACTAGCTGGGTAGAGGCATTCCCACAAAGGGCATCCAATATCTGCTGGTATGTGTAGACACCTTCACTAGCTGGGTAGAGGCATTCCCATGCTGTACAGAAAAAGCCTCTGAGATAATAAAAGTGTTAGTTAATGAAATATCTCCTTGCTTTGGTCTACCTAAATATCTTCAAAGGGACAGTGGACCCTCATTTAAGGCAGCTGTCACACAAGGAGTCTCAAAAGCACTAGGCACAGAATGCCATCTCCACTCTGCTTGGAGACCCCAATCCTCAAGAAAAGTAGAGAAACTAATGATGTATCAAGAGACACCTCAAAAAATTATCCCAAGAAACTCACCTTCCTTGGGTTACTCTTCTTCCCATGGACTTACGACAAATAAGAAATACCCCTTCAAAACTAGGTCTTAGCCCTTTTGAGATGCTATATGGATGACGTTTCTTTACCAATGATTTTCTATTAGATCAAAAAACCTCTGAGCTAGTCAAGCATGTAACTTCTCTGGCTCATTTCCAACAGGAATTAGCACAAGTAGCAAAGGCCTAATCCCAGGAAATTGGACCCCTCTATTAACCCAGAAGATTTGGTACTGCTGAAGGCTCTCCCTCCTCTCTCTCCCTCCCTAAGCCCAAGCTGGGAAGGGCCTTACACTGTTCTTCTTCCAAACCCCCTGGCAATAAAAGTTACAGGAATCGACTCTTGAATACATCACACTCGAGTCAAAGCCTGGAAAGCTGAGGGAGCAACTCCTGACAGCCCAGAGGAACAACCTGAATATCAATGCAAAGAAATAGGAAACCTTAAGCTGAAAATCACAAAAGATGAGGAACAGAGTATAACTACTCACCTTACTTCGTCTCACCTCTACCTCACGAAATCCCTTTTGCCATTTCTACCTCTCCCCTTAAGCCAAATATGACTATATACTATAGCACCCTCAGGGTGGAATATCGAACAAAGAATCTCAATTACTGTAGCAGTTTGCTTAATTACTAAGAGCTGGAATAACAGTTGTTAACCTGCAGTAAACATGAGCATTTTACTAAGTCCGTTAGGATGTTTTATTGGACTTAGTAATACATCATACCCTTAGCTCCTGTAATATCTGCTATGGCCCATTTTTACACCGAGACTAATTGTTGTGTCTGTCCTGAGTAGATCACTCAGTTCAACGGCACTGGGAAACCTTACAATGACTCAGAACTCACCACCTTAGGGTTCCCTTTGTTGGCTTTACCTTTAACCCTTAAAGACATATCAGGCATAAATGGAACATGGTATGGGAGCACTTTCAACTGGGTGACTAACTCCTCTCAGGAAAAAATTCTGCCCTCATTGCCAAAGAACACTCTCCCCAAAGACAAACTTCACACCCTCAGGCTGGGAAAAGTGGACCAAGTAATAGCAAATGCCTCCCACTGCTTTAGAAGTAAGGGAGAAGGACCATACTGGGGACATCTCAAATATTGTAACATCACATTTGTAATTGCTGAAAGTTCAAATATTTGGGGAGAATGCAACAAGGGTAATCTACAAGAATCAGAAGCCCTAGTACAGGGGGCTTTCAGAATCTATCCTCTCCCATAGGTTGGAAGTCCAGATGGGAATGACATGTTCTAAATAACCACCTTGACTATAATGTAAAGAATAACACACGGGCCTTTCCAAACATGTCCCCTCAAGGAACTCCAGACCCTTGTATGATGTTTGCTAATAGTAGCCGTTTACAAATATGTGAGTGAATTGGAGACATCTGGACTGACAGCCTTTGCCACAGTGATCATCTGAGATATTGGCCAGGGCATATTATTTCACTAATTTTTTAAAACTCCATTTGTCAGGTGGATGCTTTTCATTTTAGCATGTCAAATTCCAAATGGCATCTTAAGTGACTATCCTAAATATGGTTATCCTTATCCCAAGGATGTCCCTATTATATGTAAAGAAGGAAAATTTCTAAGATATGAGAAAAATTTGCCAGTGTCTCACAAGCCACAACTTAGAACTGTCTCTACGAGCAGCAGGGCTATATTTTCTTTGTGGCTCTTGGATACACTTAATCCTCCTAAGAAAGTGGAAGGGAATTTATAGTGTAGTCGCAGTAGTTCCTGACTTATAATTATTGTAATTTTTTTTTGAGACTGAGTCTTGCTCTGTCTCCCAAGCTAGAGTGCAATTGTGCAATCTCTGCTCACTACGACCTCTGCCTCCTGGGTTCAAGTGATTCTCCTGCTTCAGCCTCCTGAGTACCTGGGATTACAGGCACCAACCACAACACCCAGCTAATTTTTGTATTTTTAATAGAGATAGGGTTTCACCATGTATGTTGGTCAGGCTGGTCTCAAACTCCTGACCTCAGGTGATCTGCTCGCCTTGGCTTCCCAAAGTGCTGAGGTTACTAGATGTGAGCCACCACACTTGGCCTCCTGACTTATTTTTTTAAAATTCCACTGAGATGGCAGCATTATCTGGGGATATCCCTAACTTAGGCTTCTTTTCTAGAAACTGCACTATCTCAAATACACCAGACAAAGAGATATATCACTTCTATGCCCTCGTATGGAGATTTAACTGAAAGGGCAGACTAGGGAGGGCATGCACATGACAATCCCATCTTAGAAAAATCATGGATGGGAAATTTTATAGCTAGAAATCTATTCTGGTTTGGGGGCATCCCTCTCCTTGAAAGATCAATACTTAATATCTCTATTATGATGAAACAAGAATGGAATGCAACTGTAAGGGCCACAGAGGCACAACAGCAATCTATAGACTCTTAGCCTCAGGAGTAGCACAAAATAGACACGCCTTAGATGTCCTTAAGGCTGAAGTAGGAGGTACCTGTGCATTTTCTTCCTCCCTCCCTCTCTTTCTCTCCCCTTCCCTTCTTCCTTCTCCTTCCCTCCCCTCCCCTCCCTTCCCTTCCTTTCTCTCTCTCTCTCTCTCTCTTTTCTCTGTCACCCAGGCTGGAGTGCTATGGTGCAATCTTGACTCACTGCAACCTCCACCTCCCAGTTTCAAGCGATTCTCCTGCCTCAGCCTCCTGAGTAGCTGGGAATACAGGCATGCACCACCAAGTTCAGCTAACTTTTGTATTTTTAGTAGAGATATGGTTTCACCATGTTGGTCAGGCTAGTCTCGAACTCCTGACCTTGCAATCTGTCTGCCTTAGCCTCCCAAAGTACTGGGATTACAGGCATGAGCCACTGTGCCTGGCCTCTTTTTTTTTTTTTTTTTTTTTTTTTAGAATGAGTTTCACTCTTGTTGCCCAAGCTGGAGTACAAATGGCACAATCTTGGCTCACTGCAACCTCTGCCATCTAGGTTCAAGTGCTTCTCCTGCCTCAGCCTCCCGAGTAGCTGGGATTACAGACACGCGCCACCACACCGGCTAATTTTTTGTATTTTTAGTAGAAACAGGGTTTCACCATGTTAGCGAGGCTGGTCTTGAACTCCTGACCTCAGGTGATCCTCCCACCTCAGCCTCCCAAGGTGCTAGGATTATAGGCATGAGCCACCGTGCCAGCTGTACTTATGCACTTTTAAGTGAAACATGTTTCTTCTGGATGAACACCTCTAGTAAAGTAGAGAAAAATCTACAGGTACTTAAAGATCAAATTAAAATTATTGACAGGCTCAGGGAAAATGCCAGCTTCAGCCCCTGGGTGGCTACAATCCTTTAATGAATTCCAGCCTTCTTTATGGAATTGGGTAACCCCTTTATTAAGCCCTTTCTTATTTATAAGTCTTGTATTAATATTTGGATCCCGTATACTCAAGACTGTAACTCCAATTGTTTCTTCTCACCTAGAAGCAAACAAACTCCAAATGGTACTGCAAACTGAACAACGCATGGACACCCTTCTCCTGAGAAACCTTAGATTGACCCCAGGAGAAGCTCTAGCTGCTGTTCCCTATTTGTATTAATATAATTTTGCATTCCCATCAGAAATGTATCTCTTTAATTAACAATATTCATGGCTGGGCATGGTAGCTCACACCTGTAATCCCAGCACTTTGAAAGGCTAAGGTAGGTGGATCACTTGAGGTTGGGTGTTCGAGACCAGCCTCGGCAACATGGTGAAACCTCATCTCTACTAAAACAGAAAAAAGTAGCCAGGTGTGGTGGCAGGTGCCTGTAGTCCCAGCTACTCCGGAGGCTGAGGCAGGAGGATCGCTTGAACCCAGGAGGCGGAGGTTGTAATGAGCTGAGATCACACCACTGCACTCTAGACTGGGCAAGAGAGTGAGACTCCATCTCAGAAAAAGCCAAAAGCTAAAACACAATATTCATTCATTCATCCATTCAATAAACATTTATTTGCACATTATGTACCAGGCTGTCATAGGCATTAGGGATACAGCTTTAAACAAAACAACATGGATTACACATTCTAGTAACAATAAAGAAACAGAAACAAATTCGTAAAGAGCATGTTAGATTGTAAAAAGTACCCTGGAGAAAAAGTCATGGAGGGCCTCATTGACAGGGTATCGGATGCCAAAGTACCTGAAGAGGGTGAAGGGGAGCCATGAAAATAACTGGAGGAAGAAGTCTCCCAACCATGGCAATTGAAAAGACCTAAGGCAGGACTGTGTCAGCAGTGTTCAGAGAATAGCAAACTGTCTAGCGTAGTTCCCCGGGAATAAGATGGGGTAGGAGAGGATCTTGTAAGGCCTTGTCAGCCATTATAACAGCTTTGGCTTTTTGTCAGATGTGAAGTTATTGGAGATTATAAGATTATAAAATGTCACAAAAGAGAGTGACAGGCGTGTCCAGAAGAGTGTTTAGGGAATAAACTTGCATGACAAAATGTTAGTTCTGGCCGGGCGCTGTGGCTCACGCCAGTAATCCTGGCTCCTAGAGCTTCGGGAGGCCGAGGCAGGAAGAGTTCGAACTCCTTGAGCTCAGGAGTTCAAGAGCAACCCGAGCAACATAGTGAGACCATCTTCCCCCACCGCCATCTCTACAAAAAATAAGAGAACAAAATTAGCCGGGCGTGATGGCGCGGCCTGTGGTCCCAGGTACTTGGGAGGCTGAGACAGGAGAATCGCTGGAGCCGGGGAAGTGGAGGTTGCAGTGAGCCGAGATAGAGCCACCGCACTCCAGTTTGGGCGACAGAGCGAGACCCCGTCTCAAAACAGAAAACAATACGAAACAAAATGTTAGTTCTTAAAATCGGAAACCCACAGTAGAGGCCAAAAGTTGTTTTGCGAAGAGGAGACTGACAGGAGAGCCGAAGGACTCCGCCCAAAAAGGTGGGGAGACGATCCCGTCGTGGGCGCCCCCTGGTGGATTAAAGGGCCGATTGGAAAGCCGCTCTGCTCTTGAGACGGACACAAATGGGACACAAAACACTATTCTGTGGCTGTTCTGAGCGACAGGCTTCCGCAAAAGTCGCCAACGGAATTTTCAAAAAGGCCGCGTCGGGGGCGGGACGAATAGGGACTGCACGTCAGCGCAGCGGCCCTGCGCCCACCCACCGGCCGGAAGAAACTGCCCGGAAGCGAGGGGCGGCGCCGGCGAGATGACGCAACAGGGGTCGCGCCGAGGGTGACGTGTGGCGTAAACCATACTGACGACCTGCGCCTGTCACCACCCCCTGGGGTTTGTAGCAGAGGAGGAGCGGGCGCCATGGCGGTTCTGCTGGAGACCACTTTGGGCGACGTCGTCATCGACTTGTACACCGAGGAGCGGCCGCGTGGTGAGGCTTGAGCCCCGCTCACCTGTCGCAGGGACCCCCGAGCTTGTCCCCCCACTTTCCCTTTTCTGCGCAGTCCAGGCTATAGATTGGTTGGAGCTCGAACTTCTGGGCTGCTGGTGTCTGCGACTGGGCTTTTTATTAACCTGCGTTGGCTAGAAAAGTTTTTGTGACGAATTCGTTTGAGCCTTGGCAGCCCTTCTCCTGTATCTTGTGTTGGCCAGTCCGGTGGAGGGTGCTTGCGGTCAATAAATTGCCTTTGGGAGTGTGTGTGTCGCAGGGGCGGGGGGCGGCTGTGGGTGTGATTCGAGCTGTACATACAATACCCATAGCTTTTGTGCCTTTACTGTGTTTACTTGGGAGAGGAACATAGCAACTACTGCTTGATGCATGGTTGGTTAAATCTTGATGAAGGCAGGTAGGGTGTGCTTGGCGCAGCGAGTGTGGGCATCCCGCCTGGTTGGAAGAAGAGGTCGTCCGGAGTGTGAACTTGAGCCTTTGAGGCACTGGGCTAAGTCCTGGGCTTGGCTTCTTGCCTCTGAGGGTCTGATTTTCCATTGGGGGAAATTGACATAGGAACCCATTTTAGTTTTCTGTGTTTTGGTAGAAGAATGTGTAAGTTGCCATGGAAACCAGAAGAGGGCGTCTTCTTGGGGCGGGGGATGGGGAGAAGCAAAGCTTGCAAGTAGAACACTTGAAGTAGTTCTTTCAAAGATGAATGTGAATGAGGGTTTTCTTAGCTGAGACTTTCTTTGCTTGGAATTTTCTGGAAACGGCAAATAATTTGGTGTGACTAGAAGGACTGGTATGAGTCGTGCAAAGGCATACTCTAGTCTGGTCGGATACGCTTAGGTCAGCTCTTGAATAGTCTTGTGTGTCCTACTGATGATCAGAGTGTTTGAAGACTTTAAAAGCAGTATTGAGGTGTGGCATACTTGTTTTGAGAAGATAATAGGCAGCAGTGTGGAGAATGTATCAGAGTCAGGAAGAAACTGGAGACCAGGAGAGATTAGTTACAGACAGGGTCCTACCCACATGGAATGCAGAGCCTATCAAAGAAGATGAAATAAGTTGCAATATTGTACAATAACTACTTTCTGACATGCTCCATTCCCCCCACCCCCGCACCCAGCTATTCCTCCCTCCTCTCCACCCGGCAGAAACACTACAAACTCTCCCGTGCCATTTTTACCATTCTCTTGCTGTTCCTTCTAACCAGTATTCCTCTCCACTTTTGTCCTTCTGGCAAACCGATTACTTATATCTAAATCTCAGATCAAGCATCATCTCTTCTTTGAAGCCCTCCCTCCTTTCTTTCTTTCTTTTTTTTTTAAAGGCAAAAACACATGTAATTTTATTTTTGTTTAATCTTAAGCTTGCCAACTTCTTTCCCTGAACAGCATTTGTCTTGTTTTTATACCCACCTACACTTATATTAGAAACATACTGCAAATTACTTAGTGATTCCACTTTGAATTTATAGTCCTATGACTAAGATGTTTTGAAGCCTATCCATATGCCAGATATAAATGTCAGGAACTGTTATTGTCTCTTCTTTTACAGAAATTCTATCTCTATCCTGATGTAATTAGGTTAAGACATTTAAAGACTATGGGCCAGAAAACTAACTTCCACAAATGCAACAAAAGGAAAAGTTTTTCCAAGTACCTCTATGCAATGGGAAATCTTTCCTTCAAGTACCAAGTCATTTTCTTCAACTGTACAATGTATTCTAATTTAGTTTTTAAATATACGTAACAACAAAATGTAATAAAATTAAGACTATAAGAAAACAGAGTAAATGGTATAATTCAAATAATGACTAAAATAAAATGGCATTATGGATTTTGTAATCAATATATAACTATATATTTAAACTTTACATCCATAAGATCACAGTTAAGGAGGTTAACCATAATTTCAAATTTTATTACCAGCCTCTGTGCTATTTTATCACATTTAAAAAATCACTCTTATTTTTTACCTCAAACAGTGATCTATAAATTTGTTTAGACCATAATAATTAAGGACCTTTTCTCTTCTTCTTCAGGATAATTTAAAAAATTGAATGATGTGTTGAACATACTATTAAAGAAACTTTACTTTTTGATTATGGCCTCTACATTGAAGATCTGTAGGAATTTTTCCAATTAATTCTCAAATCTTCCCATGACCTCTCTGTTCATAGAAATATCATCTTTGAAATAATTTGTGTGACTACAAATCAAAAATGGATTCACATGACTGAATTATCATAATCACTAATTTTAACAGTCTCCTAGATATTTTCTATATCAGTTTTCTTGATTATGTCAGTAATATGAACACGCTCTTAATAGAACAGAACATTTCATTACATCAGTTTCCCATCACCCCGCCAAAATCACTTAATAATTATATTGGCCATTTCCACTGATCGGCAGGAGTCTCTTCCACTACTGGCTCCCACGTTTTCCACTGCACCATTTTTCTTGCCAGACTTAGTTCATGTTCAGCCTGAAGAATCACCTCTTCTAATTGACCACCTTGAAGTTGGTCTTCTAATTTTTGAACGTCTGGTTCCGCTTTAACCATAGCTAGCTTCTCATTTATAATCTGTTCTGTATATTTTGTATATGCTGCATTTTTAGGGATATCCTCAAGAACTTCAAGAATCTTTGTGTACAATATTCTTAGCCTCTCATGTGGAGTATTGCACACAGCCAATCCCACAAGGCCAGCGGTCTTCTTTAGCACACCGGCCGTGACAGTGCCGACGAATCGATGTCGCACAGCCCTCTGGGAACAACCGCTCTTCCTCCTTTCTAAGCAGTTATCTGAGGTTTCTTCTGCTCTGTCTTAGGTCTTTTATAGACCTATGACACACTCTATTATGATATTTGCCTATTTTTCTGGAGCCGATTACAAGTCTTCCTCTTTCAAGAATGTAAACTCCAGTGAGAGCAGGAACTATACCACAATTATCATCTCTATATCCTGAATACCTAGTACAATGCTTGCTACTTTTAGGGCACACACTAGAGGTTCATTATATTGACTACTGGATATAAGTGTATTGTATTAGGACCCTTTGTGCAAGTGATAGAAACCCAACTCAAACTGGCTTAAACAAAGAAAATAACTTGTTGCCTCATAATACTGGGGTAAGCTTCATTTTAAAGGTGGCTGGATCCAGGGTTTCAAAGGATAGGGAATTTTGTTTTTTATCTCTTGATTTTACTTTACTTTGAGTTTTTTTGACACTTTGTTCATGTAGAGCAGCACCTGGCAAAATGAATGGGCCTCTTTCCCCAGAGTTGTGAGGAAATAAAGGGGAGGTAGGGCTATCGCACCCAGTTAACAAGCAGTGGTTCTGCAAAGATAAGCTCATAACACCAAAACCTAAGTCCACCCCCTGTACGTATTTGAAAGCACATGACTGGAGATCTGCTTACATGCCTACCTACTATATTCATACCCTCTTATCAATCTACGATCAATGTATCCAGAGTTAACCTACCTTCCTTCCTCCCCTTCTTTCTTCCTTTTCTTTTTTAACTTTTTATTATAGAAAATGTAAAACACAGATGTGGAGAGAATCATGTAAAGGAACTCTCATGTCCACATTACCAGCTTTGTTTAACAGCTGTGAACACAAAGCCATTAAATACCCCCACCTCCAGTGTATCTATTTAATCTGTAATTACTTCAGTATGTATTTGTAAAAGATAAGGACTCTTTGAAAAAAAAAAAAAAAAACCAGAACTATGAGCTTAAGTGCCACATAAGTGACGGTTAAAAAAAGAAAGAAAATTTGACAGGGAAAAGGGAAAAATGCTAAAGAAAAAAGAAAAAGTTGTAAAAAAGGAAAAGAAAAACAGAACCACAAATTTTATCACACTTTGAAAAAACTAGCAGTAATTTTTTAGTATCATTAAACTTTCCTATTATCTCATAAATTTTAAGAGTATCTGGTAATTTAAATTAGGACCCAAAGTCCATATATTATGTTGGTTAAAATGTCTCTTATGTATGTTTTAATCTATTGGTTCTCCCCCTTTTTTTTCTTGAAAAAGTTTGGGAAAGAATCTCGGTCCTTTGTCTTGTAGAATTTCTCTTGTTTTGGATTTGACTGATTATTTACTGTGTCCATTAACATATTCCTTTATGCCCTCTATTTCCTATAAGTTGTTCTTCAGCTTTAGAGCCTTGATCAGATTCAGATCTAATGTTTTTGGCACGAATATTTCATATAAGATGGTGTGTACTTTCAGCTGCATCACATTCAGGAGGCACTTGATGTCTGGTTGGCTCTTTTTGTGATGTTAAAATTGGTCAGCGCATTATGGCCTTGTTGCCCTTTCTTTCTTTCTTTTTTTTTTTTTTTTTTTTTTTTTTTTGAGATGGAGTCTCACTCTGTTGCCAGGCTGGAGTACAGTGGCACCATCTCTTTCACTACAACCTCTGACTCCCTGGTTTAAGCGATTCTCCTGTTTTAGTCTCCTGAGTAGCTGGGATTACAGGCACGCACCACCATGCCCGGCTAATTTTTGTATTTTTAGGAGCGATGGGGTTTCACCATGTTGGCCAGGCTGGTCTCGATCTTCTGACCTCATGATCTGCCCGCCTTGGCCTCCCAAAGTGCTGGGATTATAGGCATGAGCCCCCACGCCTGGCGGCCTTGTTACCCTTATAATCATCAGATTTTGATAAAAGACTTACTGTTTTGGCAGCCATTGGTGATCATTGCCTAAATCCATAATTTTTGTTTTCTAGTAAAAGGACTACTCCTAACTGTTTAACAGGAAGCCCAGAAATACATTAAGAAAAACAACTGCAAGACTGATATTCAACACTCTTGAACAGCTAGCCCCATCTTATCTCTCCAGCCTTTTCATCCTCTATTACTGTGTAATACCAGACTATTACAGACCCTTAAAACATTTAAATTCCCATTTCCAGGCCTTTTCGTAGTCTTCCAAACTTAAAATGGTCACCCTTCACTCTCTGCTAGTGTAGTTCTTTTAATGTTTGCCTTAACCTTCCCTGAGGTGTTCTGATTTCCCTAGCCAGAAACCATCTTTTGAACTCTTGTGGAATTTTTAAAACTACTTTTTACCATTTTACTATTTAAGTGGCACACGTTATTCATTAGATAGGCTCAGTATGTAATTTGAACACGTCTTGTATTCGCATGTAAGGACCCTAATTTAATATAAGCTTTTTGAGGGCAGGGACTGCCTCATATATCTTACTGTCTGTCCGGTTTCTTACTTAGTGCCTTTAGGAACTTGTTAACATGTCTTTCATGACTAGACTGTGAACTTTTTGGAAGCAGGGACCACGGTTTACTGGCATTTGTGATGGCAGCCTCAAGCCATCTAAAAAGAACTCGGTAAATGTTTGTTGGATAAGCAGGATTAATTTACATGAAAACGGTTGTTCGTGATAAATGTATGGATTTTTATTTTTATTTTTAAAAATATTTATTTATTTATTTTGAGACAGAATCTCTGTCTCCCAAGCTGGAGTGCAATGGTGTGATCTCGGCTCACTACAACTTCTGCCTCCTGGGTTCAAGCAATTCTGCTGCCTTAACCTCCTGAGTAGCTGGGATTACAGGTGCTCACCACCATGCCTGGCTAATGTTTTGTATCTTTAGTAGGGACTGGGTTTTACCATGTTGACCAGGCTGGTCTCGAACTCCTGACCTCATGATCCTCCCGCATTGGCCTCACAAAGTGCTGGGATTACAGGCGTGAGCTGCTGCGCCTGGCCAGTGTATGGCTTTTTATAAAGGACTGTTTATTATTTAAAAACTGACCCTAGATGTTTGACTTTTTCCTAATCGATATAATCTGTATTCATTTTTATATATTATGCTAGATCCATTACTATTACAATATGCACTTTAAGTGTTCTTTTTTCTCGTAGTAAAATCAATCTATCAATAAATGATTGCTTATCACAGATAAGTGTCGGTTTTCTGTATTAGCCCAGATACCCTGAAAATCCTATGAAAGAAAAAAAAAAGTACTTCAAAATATGTTGCTTTTTTTCTAGACTTAAAAATAATTGCTCTCTAGAGCAATTATTGATCTTTAATTTAATTTAATTTATTTTTGAGCCAGAGTTTCATTCTTGTTGCCCAAGCTGGAGTGCAATGGTGCGATCTTGGCTTACTGCAACCTCTACCTCCCAGGTTCAAGCGATTCTCCTGCCTCAGCCTCCCGAGTAGCTGGGATTACAGGCATACACCACCATGCCTGGCTACTTTCGTATTTTTAATAGAGATGGGGTTTCTCCGTGTTGGTCAGGATGGTCTTGAACTCCTGACCTCAGGTGATCTGCCCGCCTTTGCCTCCCAAAGTGCTGGGATTACAGGCGTTAGCCACCATGCCCAGCCCTAGTTTATTTTTTTTGAGGTAAGTCTCGTTCTGTCACCCAGGCTGGAGCACAGTGGTGCTATCTTGGCTCACTGCAACCTCTGCCTCCTGGGATCAAGTGATTCTCCTGCCTCAGCCTCCTGAGTAGCTGGGATTACAGGTGCCTGTCACCATGCCTGGCTAATTTTTTATGTATTTTTAGTTGAGATGGGGTTTCACTGTGTTGACCAGACTGGTCTTGAACTCCTGATCTTAAGTGATCTGCCCATCTCGGCCTCCCAAAATGCTAGGATTACAGTTGTGAGCCACTGCGCCAGGCCTATTGCCCTTTTTTATAATTTTGGACATTTGATTTTTTTTTCTTTTAATGGTGATTTAGAAATTACATTTTACTTTGCTTTTACTTATTTAAAAATGTATTTGTGGATTACTGTGATAAATTTTGTACTTTCTTTCTTTCAGCCTGCTTGAATTTCTTGAAATTGTGCAAGATAAAATATTACAATTATTGCCTTATTCACAATGTACAGGTGAGTTGGTAGATACTAAGTCATTTCCTTTGTTATTGGAACTATCTAACAAACTCTTTGAATTAACAAAGAATCCTGCATATTACAGAGGGATTTTATCATACAAACTGGTGATCCTACAGGGACTGGCCGTGGAGGAGAATCTATTTTTGGGTAAGTTCTTTTCTTCTTCTTCTTCTTTTTTTTTTTGCCTCTGGAAGCACAGAACAAGTTCTTTTATTCTTAAATGAGGAAAAATATAATTGCTCATGCTTCAATGTACATATTAAAATATGGTCCAAATTTATATTTTTTTTCTTGAAGTTCCCTAAATGTCTAGCAAAAACGGGGAATATTTTGAATCCTAGTGTCCTTTCTGTAAAGAAATAATTGGTAATCCTATATGTTACTACTGCTTCTGTATTTCATTTTGAGAGTACTTACATTTTATAACCTTATTATATGTTTTTTTCAGCCAACTGTATGGTGATCAAGCAAGCTTTTTTGAGGCAGAAAAAGTCCCAAGAATAAAGCACAAGAAGAAAGGCACAGTGTCCATGGTGAACAATGGCAGCGATCAACATGGATCTCAGGTTAGGAAATGAGTGAGAATATGAGCTTTGCTTAGAAATGAAGGACTGGAAGGAGCCCACAGAAGGACCTTTTAAAAGTATCCAGTAAGGAAGGAATAGAGGGTTTCAATCAGAAATATGTGTTAGGGAAAAAAATGCACATTTTTCTACATTAAAAAACATTATTTTCTTTTTTTTTTTTTTTTAATATTTTATTGGATTATAGGTTTTGGGGTACATGAGCAGAGCATGCAAGACAGTTGCGTAGGTACACACATGGCAGTGTGCTTTGCTTTTCTTCTCCCCTTCACCCACATTTGGCATTTCTCCCCAGGCTATCCCTCCCCACCTCCCCCTCCCACTGGCCCTCCCCTTTTCCCCCCAATAGACCCCAGTGTTTAGTACTCCCCTTTCTGTGTCCATGTGTTCTCATTTTTCATCACCCACCGATGAGTGAGAATATGCGGTGTTTCATTTTCTGTTCTTGTGTCAGTTTGCTGAGGATGATGTTTTCCAGATTCATCCATGTCCCTACAAACGACACAAACTCATCATTTCTGATTGCTGCATAATATTCCATGGTGTATATGTGCCACATTTTTCCAATCCAGTCTATTATCAGTGGGCATTTGGGTTGATTCCAGGTCTTTGCTATTGTAAACAGTGCTGCAATGAACATTCGTGTACATGTGTCCTTATAGTAGAACGATTTATAGTCTTTTGGATATATACCCAGTAATGGGATTGCTGGGTCAAATGGAATTTCTATTTCTAAGGCCTTGAGGAATCGCCACACTGTCTTCCACAATGGTTGAACTAATTTACACTCCCACCAACAGTGTAAAAGTGTTCCTTTTTCTCCACATCCTCTCCAGCATCTGTTGTCTCCAGATTTTTTAATGATCGCCATTCTAACTGGCGTGAGATGGTATCTCAATGTGGTTTTGATTTGCATCTCTCTGATGACCAGTGACGATGAGCATTTTTTCATATGATTGTTGGCCTCATATATGTCTTCTTTCGTAAAGTATCTGTTCATATCCTTTGCCCACTTTTGAATGGGCTTGTTTGTTTTTTTCCTGTAAATCTGTTTGAGTTCTTTGTAAATTCTGGATATCAGTCCTTTGTCAGATGGGTAGACTGCGAAAATTTTTTCCCATTCTGTTGGCTGCCGATCCACTCTAGTGACTGTTTCTTTTGCCGTGCAGAAGCTGTGGAGTTTCATTAGGTCCCATTTGTCTATTTTGGCTTTTGTTGCCAATGCTTTTGGTGTTTTGGTCATGAAGTCCTTGCCTACTCCTATGTCCTGAATGGTTTAGCCTAGATTTTCTTCTAGGGTTTTTATGGTGTTAGGTCTTATGTTTAAGTCTTTAATCCATCTGGAGTTAATTTTAGTGTAAGGTGTCAGGAAGGGGTCCAGTTTCTGCTTTCTGCACATGGCTAGCCAGTTTTCCCAACACCATTTGTTAAACATGGAATCCTTTCCCCATTGCTTGTTTTTGTCAGGTTTATCAAAGATTGTATAGTTGTATGTATGTTGTGTTGCCTCCAGTGCCTCTGTTTTGTTCCATTGGTCTATATCTCTGTTTTGGTACCAGTACCATGCTGTTTTGATTACTGTAGCCTTGTAGTATAGTTTGAAATCCAGTAGTGTGATGCCCCCCGCTGTGTTCTTTTTGCTTAGAATTGACTTGGCTATGCGGGCTCTCTTTTGGTTCCATATGAAGTTCATGGTGGTTTTTTCCAGTTCTGTGAAGAAAGTCAATGGTAGCTTGATGGGGATAGCGTTGATTCTGTAAATTACTTTGGGCAGTATAGCCATTTTCACGATATTAATTCTTCCTAACCATGAACATGGAATGTTTCTCCATCTGTTTGTGTCCTCTCTGATTTCGTTGAGCAGTGGTTTGTAGTTCTCCTTGAAGAGGTCTCTTACGTTCCTTGTGAGTTGTATTCCAAGGTATTTTATTCTTTTTGTAGCAATTGCGAATGGCAGTTCGCTCTTGATTTGGCTTTCTTTAAGTCTGTTATTGGTGTAGACGAATGCTTGTGATTTTTGCACATTGATTTTATATCCTGAGACTTTGCTGAAGTTGCTTATCAGTTTCAGGAGTTTTTGGGCTGAGGCAATGGGGTCTTCTAGGTATACTATCATGTCGTCTGCAAATAGAGACAATTTGGCTTCCACCTTTCCTATTTGAATACCCTTTATTTCTTTTTCTTGCCTGATTGCTCTGGCTAGAACTTCCAGTACTATATTGAATAGGAGTGGTGAGAGAGGGCATCCTTGTCTAGTGCCAGATTTTAAAGGGAATGCTTCCAGTTTTTGCCCATTCAGTATGATATTGGCTGTTGGTTTGTCATAAATAGCTTTTATTACTTGGAGATACGTTCCATCGATACCGAGTTTATTGAGGGTTTTTAGCATAAAGGGCTGTTGAATTTTGTCAAATGCCTTCTCTGCGTCAATTGAGATAATCATGTGGTTTTTGTTTTTGGTTCTGTTTATGTGGTGAATTACGTTGATAGACTTGCGTATGTTGAACCAGCCTTGCATCCCTGGGATGAATCCTACTTGATCATGATGAATAAGTTTTTTGATTTGCTGTTGCAATCGGCTTGCCAATATTTTATTGAAGATTTTTGCATCTATGTTCATCACGGATATTGGCCTGAAGTTTTCTATTCTTGTTGGGTCTCTGCCGGGTTTTGGTATCAGGATGATGTTGGTCTCATAAAATGATTTGGGAAGGATTCCCTCTTTTTGGATTGTTTGAAATCGTTTTAGAAGGAATGGTATCAGCTCCTCCTTGTGTGTCTGGTAGAATTCGGCTGTGAACCCGTCTGGACCTGGGCTTTTTTTGTGTGGTAGGCTCTTCATTGCTGCCTCAACTTCAGACCTTGTTATTGGTCTATTCATAGTTTCAGCTTCCTCCTGGTTTAGGCTTGGGAGGACACAGGAGTCCAGGAATTTATCCATTTCTTCCAGGTTTACTAGTTTATGCGCATAGAGTTGTTTGTAATATTCTCTGATGATGGTTTGAATTTCTGTGGAATCTGTGGTGATTTCCCCTTTATCATTTTTTATTGCATCTATTTGGTTGTTCTCTCTTTTCTTTTTAATCAATCTGGCTAGTGGTCTGTCTATTTTGTTGATCTTTTCAAAAAACCAGCTCTTGGATTTATTGATTTTTTGAAGGGTTTTTCGTGTCTCAATCTCCTTCAGCTCAGCTCTGATCTTAGTTATTTCTTGTCTTCTGCTGGGTTTTGAGTTTTTTTGATCTTGCTCCTCTAGCTCTTTCAATTTTGATGATAGGGTGTCAATTTTGGATCTCTCCATTCTCCCCATATAGGCACTTATTGCTATATACTTTCCTCTAGAGACTGCTTTAAATGTGTCCCAGAGGTTCTGGCACGTTGTGTCTTCGTTCTCATTGGTTTCGAAGAACTTCTTTATTTCTGCCTTCATTTCGTTGTTTACCCAGTCAACATTCAAGAGCCAGTTGTTCAGTTTCCATGAAGCTGTGCGGTTCTGGGTCGGTTTCTGAATTCTGAGTTCTAACTTGATTGCACTATGGTCTGAGAGCCTGTTTGTTATGATTTCAGTTGTTTTGCATTTGTTGAGCAGTGCTTTACTTCCAATTATGTGGTCAATTTTAGAGTAGGTGTGATGTGGTGCTGAGAAGAATGTGTATTCTGTGGATTTGGGGTGGAGAGTTCTGTAAATGTCTATCAGGTTTGCTTGCTCCAGGTCTGAATTCAAGCCCTGGATATCCTTGTTGATTTTCTGTCTGGTTGATCTGTCTAGTATTGAGAGTGGAGTGTTAAACTCTCCCACTATTATTGTGTGGGAGTCTAAGTCCTTTTGTAAGTCATTAAGAACTTGCCTTATGTATCTGGGTGCTCCTGCATTCGGTCCATATATGTTTAGGATCGTTAACTCTTCTTTTTGTATTGATCCTTTTACCATTATGTAATGGCCTTCTTTGTCTCTTTTGATCTTTGTTGCTTTAAAGTCTATTTTATCAGAGATGAGAATTGCAACTCCTGCTTTTTTTTGCTTTCCACTAGCTTGGGGTAAATCTTCCTCCATCCCTTTATTTTGAGTCTTTGTGTATCCTTGCATGTGAGATGGGTTTCCTGGATCCAGCACACTGATGGGTTTTGGATTTTTATCCAATTTGCCAGTCTGTGTCTTTTGATTGGTGCATTTAGTCCATTTACATTTAGGGTTAAGATTGTTATGTGTGAATTTGATACTGCCATTATGATGCTAAGTGGCTGTTTTGCCTGTTAGTTGTTGTAGATTCTTCATTATGTTGAAGCTCTTTAGCATTCAGTGTGATTTTGGAATGGCTGGTACTGGTTGATCCTTTCTATGTGTAGTGCCTCTTTTAGGAGCTCTTGTAAAGCAGGCCTGGAGGTGACAAAATCTCTGAGTACTTGCTTGTTCGCAAATGATTTTATTTTTCCTTCACTTCTGAAGCTCAGTTTGGCTGGATATGAAATTCTGGGTTGAAAGTTCTTTTCTTTAAGAATGTTGAATATTGGCCCCCACTCTCTTCTGGCTTGTAGTGTTTCTGCCGAGAGATCTGCTGTGAGTCTGATGGGCTTCCCTTTGTGGGTGACCCGACCTTTCTCTCTGGCTGCCCTTAGTATTCTCTCCTTTATTTCAACCCTGTTGAAACTGACGATTATGTGCCTTGGGGTTGCTCTTCTTGCAGAATATCTTTGTGGTGTTCTCTGTATTTCCTGCAATTGAGTGTTGGCCTTTCTTGCTAGGTGGGGGAAATTTTCCTGGATGATGTCCTGAAGAGTATTTTCCAGCTTGGATTCATTCTCTTCGTCCCCTTCTGGTACACCTATCAAACGTAGGTTAGGTCTTTTCACATAGTCCCACATTTCTTGGAGACTTTGTTCATTCCTTTTTGCACTTTTTTCTCTGATCTTGGTTTCTCGTTTTATTTCGTTGAGTTGGTCTTCGACTTCAGATATTCTTTCTTCTGCTTGGTCAATTCGGCTATTGAAACTTGTGTTTGCTTCGCGAAGTTCTCGTATTGTGTTTTTCAGCTCCTTTAATTCATTCATATTCCTCTCTAAGTTATCCATTCTTGTTATCGTTTCCTCGAATCTTTTTTCAAGGTTCTTAGTTTCTTTGCATTGATTTAATACATGATCTTTTAGCTCACAAAAGTTTCTCATTATCCATCTTCTGAAGTCTAATTCCATCATTTCGTCACAGTCATTCTCCGTCCAGCTTTGTTCCCTTGCTGGTGAGGAGTTTTGGTCCTTTCTAGGAGGCGAGGTGTTCTGGTTTCGGGTGTTTTCCTCCTTTTTGCGCTGGTTTCTTCCCATCTTTGTGGATTTGTCCGCTGGTCGTCTGCGTAGTTGCTGACTTTTCTATTGTGTCTCTGAGTGGACACCCAGAATGTTGATGATGAAGTATTTCTGTTGCTTGGTTTTCCTTCTACCAGTCTAGCCCCTTTGCTGTACGACTGCTGAGGTCTGCTCCAGACCCTGCTTGTCTGGGGTGCACCTCTAGCAGCTGTGGCACAGCGAGGGATGCTACCAGTTTCTTTTTCTGCTATCTTTGTCCCAGGATGATGCCTGCCTAATGTCAGTCTTTTGGATATAGAGGGGTCGGGGAGCTGCTTGAGGAGACAGTTTGTACTTTATAGGGGCTTAATTGCTGAGCTGTGCGCTCTGTTGTTCCTTCAGGGCTGTTAGGCTGCTATGTTTGATTCTGCTGCAACAGAGCTCATTAAAAAACCCTTTTTTTTTTTTTTCTCAAATGCTCTGTGTTGAAGGGTTTGGGCTTTATTTTTGGATGTTCGATGAGGTGTCCTGCCCAGCTAGAAGGCAGACTAGCCACTGTTTGGCTGCCGAGGCTCCGCCCTGCTGTTGTGTGATTCGCCCTGTTCCTGCAGGCTCTGCTGTGGTCTCCGCCACGCCCTGCGGCGGAGTCTCTTCGTTGTAGTGTGTTGCCTCAGCAACGGCAGGCTGCGTCAGCAGTGGGCGTGTATCTCAGTAGGGACGGGTTGCCTCGGCAACGGCTGGCTGCATCAGCAGTGGGCGTGTATCTCAGTTGGGGCGGGTTGCCTCGGCAACGGCTGGCTGCGTCAGCAGTGGGCGTGTATCTCAGTTGGGGCGGGTTGCCTCGGTAGTGGTGGACGCCCCTCCCCCAGAGAGCGTCTCGGACCGTCTGCTCGGCATAGTTTGAAATCGCGGTTTTGTTCGTCCCACTGGGTATCCCAAACGATCTGTCCCTGCAATCCCCTGGGCTGGGCTACTGTCCAAGTCTCGTTCAGTCTCAAGTCCAGCCCTCTCAAGTCTCAGGTTGCCGGTTCAACAAGGCACCCGGACAAGCGCGCCCTGTGGGGATTGCTGGGTAGGGCCGGCCGTAGCCACCCCGGCTGCCAGCTTCGCCAGGCAGACCTACTGCCTGGCGTCCCGTGTCTTTTTATACTTGGGAGTTTCCCCGTTCTGTGGGCAACAAAGATCAGTCTGGAAATGCAGCTCTGACTCACCGTTTGCGGATTCAACGCGAGCTCCAATCCTGGGTTGTTCTCACAGCGCCATCTTGAGTCCTTCGAGAGCCTTTTTTTTTTTTAAGATGGGGTTTCACCATGTAGTCAGGCTGGTCTTGAACTCCCGACCTCAGGTGATTTGCCCACCTTGGCCTCCAAAGTGCTTGGATTACAGGTGTGAGCCGCCACGCCTGGCCTGAAAAACATTATTTTCTTTTAAATGTAAGGCATTCCCATTGTGAAGACTTGAGAAAATACAGAAAAGTACGAAGAAAAACGTTACCTACAACTCCACTCTCCATGATTATCACTGTTCACATTTGTGGCTCATTTTTCAGTATTTCTTAATTTTTTAAAAACATTATGCAGAGTACCTTCCACTCAGTGCCTTGTTTAATTCTCCCAACAACCCCATTAAAGTAGGTACTTGTATTTTCTGCTATATACACATGAAGTTGAGTCATGGCTTGTCCAAGTATTTTAAACTATCAAGGGGACATCTTTGTATGTGTTGATGTTTTATATACCGACATACCTGGGAGATACTGTGGGTTTGCTTCCAAACCAGCATAATACAGCAAACACTGCAGTAAAGCAAGTCACAGGTTTTTTGGTTTCCCAATGCATATAAAAGTTACATTGATACTATACTGCAGTCTCTTGAGTGTGCAATAGTATAAAATGTATATACCTTAATTTAAAAATACTTTTTTTTTTTTTTGATTTGGAATCTTGCTTTGTCGCCAGGCTGGAGTACAGTGGTGTGGTCATGGCTCACTGCAACCTCTGCCTCCCGGGTTCAAGCGGTTATCCTGCCTCAGGTATGCACCACCGCACCCGGCTAATTTTTGTATTTTCAGTAGAGGTGGCGTTTCACCATGTTAGCCAGGCTGGTCTCAAACTCCTGACCTCAGGTGATCTGCCTGCCTCAGCCTCCCAAAGTGCTGGGATTACAGGCATGAGTCATCATGCCTGGCCAAAAAATACTTTATTTTTTTGCTAAAAAATGCTTCTGATCTCTGAGCCTTCAGTAAATTATAATCTTTTTGCTGGTGAAGGGTCTTGCCTTGATGTCGATGGCCACTGACTAATCAGGGTGGTGACTGCTGAAGGTTGGTGTGACTGTGGCAGTTTCTTAATATAAGACAACGTGGCCTGGTGCAGTGGCTCACACCTGTAATCCCAGCTCTTTGGGAAGCAGAGCCAGGTGGATTGACTGAGTTTGAGACCAGCCTGGCCAGCATGGTGAAACACTGTCTCTACTAAAAATACAAAAATTAACCAGGCTTGGTTGCAGTCACCTGTAATCCCAGCTACTTGGGAATGTGACGCTGGAGAATCACTTGAACCTGGGAGGTGGAGGTTGCAGTGAGCCAAGATCGTGCTGTTGCACTCCAACCTGGATAATGGAGCAAGACTCCATCACAAAAAAAAAAAAGACAATAGACTGGCTCAGTGGCATATGTCTGTAATCCCAGTACTTTCGGGGGCCAAGTCAGGCAGATCAGTTGAGCTCAGGATTTTGAGGCCAGCCCGGGCAACATGGTGAAAATCCCATCTCCACAAAAAAATACAAAAATTAGCTGGGCATGGTGGTGCATACCTGTAGTTCCAGCTTCTTGGGAAGCTGAGGTGAGAGGATCACTTGAGCCCAGGAGGTCAAGGGTGCAGTAAACTATGATTGCACCACTGCACTCCAGCCTGGGTGACAGTGAGGCCTTGTTTTGCAAATAAATAAAGGCAACAGAAGTTTGCCATGTTGATGGATTCTTTCTTTTATGAAAGATTTCTGTGTATCATGACATGCTGTTTGATAGCATTTTACCTACAGTAGAATTCTTTCAATATTGAAGTCAGCCCTCTCAAACCCTGCTACTGCCCTATCAACCACGTTTATGTAATATCCTAAATCCTTTGTTGTCATTCAACAATGATCATAGCATCTTCACCAGGAGTAGATTCCATTTCAGGAAACCACTTGGCCAGGCACGATGGCTTGTACCTGTAATCCCAGCACTTTGGGAGGCCGAGGCAAGTGGATCATGTGAGGTCAGGAGTTCGAGACCAGCCTGACCAATATGGTGAAACACCATCGCTATTAAAAATACAACAGTTAGCCAGGCGTGGCGGTACATGCCTGTAGTCCCAGCTGCTTGGGAGGCTGAGACAGGAGAATTGCCTGAACCTGGGAGCTGGAGGTTGCAGTGATCTGACATCAAGCCACTGTACTCTAGCTTGGGTGACACAGCAAGACTCTTTCTCAAAAAGGGGGAAAAAAACCACTTTGCTCATTTTTAAGAAGCAGCTCCACATCTGTTCGCGTTTTGTTATGAGGTTGCAGCATTCAGTCCCATCTTCAGGCTCTACTTCTGATTCTCATTTTCTTGCAATGTCCACCATATTTGTACTTACTTCCTTCACTGAAGTCTTGTGCCACTCAAAGTCATCCATGAGGGTTGGAATCAACTTCTTCCAAACTTCTGTTAATGTTGATATTTTGACCTCCTCCCACAAATCATGAATGTTCTTAATGACATCTAGAATGGTGATCTTTTCCAGAAGGTTTTTCAATTTACTTGCACATATCCATCAGAGGAATCACCGTCTATGGCAGCTATAGCCTTACAAAATGTATTTTTTTATCTTTATTTTTATTTATTTATTTATTTATTTTTTGAGACGGAGTTTCGCTCTTGTTACTCAGGCTGGAGTCCAATGGCGCGATCTCGGCTCACCGCAACCTGCCTCCTGGGTTCAGGCAATTCTCCTGCCTCAGCCTCCTGAGTAGCTGGGATTACAGGCACGCACCACCATGCCCAGCTAATTTTTTGTATTTTTAGTAGAGACGGGGTTTCACCATGTTGACCTGGATGGTCTCAATCTCTTGACCTCGTGATCCACCCGCCTCAGCCTCCCAAAGTGCTGGGATTACAGGCATGAGCCACCGCGCCCGGCCATTTTTTTTATTTTTATTATTAGAGATGGGGTCTCACTATGTTACTCAAGTGATCCTCCTATCTCAGCCTCCTGAGTAGCTGGTACTGCAGGTGCACACCACCATGTCAGGCTGTATTTCTTAAATAATAATACTTGAAAGTGGAAATTACTCTTTGATCCATAGCTACAGAATGGATTTTATGTTAGTAGGCATGAAAACAATATAGTTTTTTTTGAGACAGAGTCTCAGTCTGTCACCCAGGCTGAGATACAGTGGTGCAGTCTCGCCTTATTGCAACCTCTGCCTCCCAGGTTCAAATGATTCTCTTGCCTCAGCCTCCTGAGTAGCTGGGATTACAGGCATGCACCACCACACCTGGCTAATTTTTTGTATTTATATTAGAGATGGGGGTTTCATCATGTTGGCCAGGCTGGTCTTGAACTCCTGGCCTCAAGTGATCTGCCTGCTTCAGCCTCCCAAAGTGCTGGGTTTACAGGTGTGAGCCACTGTGCAGAGCTGAAAACAATATTAATTTCCATCATATCCATCAGAGCTCCTAGGTGACTAGGAGTATTGTCAATGAGCAGTGATATTTTAAAAGGATTTCTTATTAAAAGAGCAGTAGTATTAAAAAGGATCTTTGTCCTGAGCAGCAAGTCTCAACAATAATCTTAAAATATTTGATAAACCTTGCTGTAAACAGATATGCTGTCATCCAGGCTGTGTTCCATTTCTAGAGCTCAGGCAGAATAGATTTAGCATCATTCTTAAGGGCCCTAGGATTTTTGAGTATTGTTTCTACTTAAAGTCACTTGCTGCAGTAGCATGTAACAGAAGAGTCAGCTTGTCCTTTGAAGCTTTGAAGCTAGGCATTGACTTTTCCTCTCTAGCTATGAAAGTCCTAAGTGGCGTCATCTTCTAATATAAGGCTATTTCGTCTACATGGAAAATTTGTTATTTGATGTAGTCATCTTCATCAGTGGTCTTAGCTAGATCTTCCAGATAACTTGCTGCAGCTTCTATGTCAGCACTTGCTGCTTAACCTTGCACTTTTAAATTATGGAGCCAGCTTCTTTCCTTAAAATATTTGTTGTTTGTTTGTGATGGAGTAGTCCACTGCACCTGTCCTTTCTTTTAAAACTTAATGAACCAACCTCTGCTAGCTTCAGCCTTTCTTTTGCAGCTACCTCTTCTCTCTCAGCCTTTATAGAGTTGAAGAAAGTTAGGGCTTGCTCGGAATTAGGCTTTGGCTTAAGGGATCGTGTGGCTGGTTTGACGGTCTATGTAGATTACTAAAACTTTCTTCGCATCAGCAGTAAGCCTGTTTCATTTTCTTATTATTCATGTGTTCACTGGAATAGCACTTCTAATTTTCTTCAGGAACTTTCCTTTGCATTTACAACTCAGCTATTGTTTGGTACAAGAGGCCTAGCTTTCGGCTTATCTCGGCTTTCAACATACCTTCTTCACTACGCTTAACCATTTTTAGCCTTTGATTTAAAGTGAGAGATGTGCCACTCTTCCTTTTACTTGAACACTTAAGAGTCTCTTATAGGGTTAATTGGCTTAATTTTAATATTGTTGTGTCTCAGGGAATAGGGATCACCGAGAGGGAGAAAGACGGGAATGGCTGGTTGGTGGAGTAGTCAGAACACATAAAACATTTATAGATTAAGTTCACCATCTTATATGGGCAATTTTGTGGTGCCCCAAAACAATTACAGTAGTAAGTTCAGAGATTACAGATCATAGTAACAGATATCATAGTAATGAAAAAGTTTGAAATCTTGTGAGAATTACCAAAATGTGAGCCAGAAACATGAAATGAGCATATGCTTTTGGCAAAGTGGCACCAATAATAGACTTAATACATGGTTGCTGGAAATCTTTACTTGTAAAAAATGCACTATCTATAAAGCGCAATAAAATGAGGTATGCCTGCATAAGCTTTGTACTTTTTTACTTAGTTCTAGTAACAAGTGCAGTAAATGTGGACTCTTACTTTAGTGTATTTTTTTTTGTCAGTCTAACTGATTTCAGTTTGAGTTATGTTTTTTTTTTTTTGGTATTTATTATGTGTCTTTCTGTATAGTTTCTCATCACTACAGGAGAAAATCTAGATTACCTTGATGGTGTCCATACAGTGTTTGGTGAGGTGACAGAAGGAATGGACATAATTAAGAAAATTAATGAGACCTTTGTTGACAAGGACTTTGTACCATATCAGGATATCAGGTGTGGTTACAGTTTACTATCTGAATGTACTAGAATGTTTCCATACTGAGATGTTTGACACATAGTGGTATGGATAGGAACAGTATGCATAGGACTGGTTTCTGGATCATTCTAATTCCAAACGGTGAATTAATATAAGACTATAAGAATCTTTGTAATAAAAAGAATCTTTTGTATTTTTATATTTATACTAATTATTTATTTATAATTATTTATGTTTGGAGGAATTATTAATGCTTTAATTTAGTTTTTTAATTGAGAAATAGGGCAAAAGTACTAAGATTTAGACAGTTATTTTAGTTTACATCTTAAAGTAATGCAGGGTAATGAATATGGTATCACTCAATGCAGAACAGTAACACTCATTGTGAAAGTATATCTAGGTTAGTAATATCCATGTGCAATACGGGTTTTTTTGGCATTAGAGATAATCAAGTAATTTGTTGTAATCTAATAAAATATGGATTCTGAAATAACTTAAATGTAACATTTGACTTGGATTTATTTTGTAAGGATAAATCACACGGTGATTTTAGATGATCCATTTGATGACCCTCCTGATTTATTAATCCCTGATCGATCACCAGAACCTACAAGGGAACAATTAGATGTAAGTAAAACCCCCTTGTCATTAAATGTACATTCATATTAATGGTTTGTATGGATTTATCTTTTTCATCTATTAAAGTTAATTTTTTCAGAATTATTATTTTGCTTAATTATACTAGAACAAGTTGAGAGTTCTTTTTCTCTTCCACAGAGATACTAATTTTTCTAGCTATCTTCTCATTTTCCTAATTTCCTTTCTTCAGTTTCTTTTCTGGGACAACCTCAGTTCTAGAAGCTTACATGAACACCTTAGGAAGTGTTTTTCTTGTCATCTAACTAATTTAGGAGTTTTTGAGGCCAAATTAAACTGTCATCTTGTGAGGTAACTTTTCAACTGGGGATACTCTGGAGCCAGGCTAGAACCCAGAAATCTCTGTGGAACAGCACAGACTTTCCCCCAACATATTTTAACATATAAATTTCTGTTTGTGAGGCTTCCTCAAAGCTGAATTTGTCTTTATGTTTGGGATTGGTGCTTAATTCTAAGATTATTTCTCTTCATTCAGCAGTTAGAATTGGATAATAGTGTCCATATAAATAGTTATTTTGATTTTTTTTTTTGAGACAGAGTCTCAGCTCTGTTTCTCAGGCTGTAGTACAGTGGCTCACTGCTACCTTGGCCTCCCTTGCTACCTCGGCCTCCCTTGTTCAAGTGATTCTCGTGTGCCTTAGCCTCCTGAGTAGCTGGGATTATAAGCACGTGCCACCATGCCTGGCTAATTTTTGTATTTTTAGTAGGGACAGAATTTCACCATATTGGCCAGGCTTGTCTCGAACTCCTGACTTCAAGTGATCCACCTTCCTCAGCCTCCCAAAGTGCTGGGATTATAGGCATGAGCCACTGCGCCTGGCCTACTTTGATTTTAACAGAAGCCCACTTTGCTAATACTTTAGAATTAATTTAAATCAATTTTGGAGGTTTATAAGTTTGTCTCAGTGGCTGTTTAATTATTAAAATTTTTTTAAAAGATAGGATCTCATGCTGTCACCCAGGCTGGAGTGCAGTGGTGTGATTGTAGCTCACTGCAGCCTTGATCAGTTGCTGTTTCAGCATATTTGATATAACTAAGAATAAAGTATGTCTTCCGTGTTTCTCAGATTTTTTTTTAAATTCTTTAAATATATACATCAGTAACTTCTGCATTACAGAGTGGTCGAATAGGAGCAGATGAAGAAATTGATGATTTCAAAGGACGATCAGCTGAGGAAGTAGAAGAAATAAAAGCAGAAAAAGAGGCTAAAACTCAGGCTATACTTTTAGAGATGGTAAGATAATTGTCTTTGTTCAAATAATTGTTCTGTAATATATTTAATAATACTAATTGAGTGTTTATTTCTGACTCTTTAGTAGTCTTAAAATATTAAAAATTTAGTTAGGATTTTTTTCTGGTTTAAATTAGGTATGGCATAATAATGCAGATGAAAATAAATTTGGCTGTACTGTCAATATAGTGCTAAGTGCCTTTTTGAACAATGGGAAGTGGATCTCTAACTTATTAATTGAATTTTAGTTGTTTAATATTCATCTCATTTTTAAAGCGTGTTTAGTGGGCTGAATTTCATGTATATTAAAGAATAGCTCTTCATTGTACCACGCAGGTGTTAAGATTAAATAGAATGGTAGTTGTAGGGGAAAATAATGGGTGGAAACTGAGCACTCCAAAATACATTCTCCGTATAACTAACAACACAAAGTCATTTGAGGAACAATAATTCAGTAGATGATTAATTGACCTACTTGCTATTATTTTCCATTTCTTATTTTTGTAGAATGGACATACCTGTCATATCATAGATAATAAATATTTTAATGAATAGATAATAAAGTTTTTATTATTATTTTATATAATACAACTTTCAGATTTGTAGTCTGTTTTAAAGTTTATTTATTTAATTATTATTTTTTAGAGACAGGGTGTCACTCTGTTTCTCTGGCTTGCGTACAGCAATATGACCATAGCTCGCTGCAGCCTCCAACTCCTCAGCTCAAGCTTTGTCCCTGCCTCAGCCTCCTGAGTTGCTGAGACCACAGTTGCCCACCACCATGCTCTGCTAATTTTTAAATTTTTTGGTAGGGACAGGATCTCGTTGTGTTGCCCAGGCTTAAGTTTCTATTACTATCACCTGTCTGAATGAACAAATAGTAAAGGCTATAGTTGAAGAAAGCTTTACTGAAATTAAAAAAAAAAGAAAATACATATTTTAATGAGCACACTGTGTATCTCAGAGTATTGACCCTGAACAACTATCACCAAGACAAATCCTAAGCGAATTACTAAACTTGAAAGAAAGATATGTTGAGCAACTCGGCAGAAACAGTGAGTTACTTATAAGGGAATGAGTTTAGATTGTTATCAGACTTTGCAACAGCAACACTTTGGAAATTTATGCCAGAAGAAAATAGATTAACATACTTTTAAAAACTTGTTTTCATGTAGTTTCAAATTTATGGAAAAAAGTACATAGAACTTCTGTATACCTTTTACCCAACTTCACCAGTCTTTAACATTTTGCTACATTTGTTTTATGATTCTCTCTTTTTCTGTCTCTGATTATTCAAGCACATAAACACACATATTTTTTTCTGGACTATTTGACAGTAAGTTGCCTATCATTTCCCTTTACGGCTTAATCAGTGTGTATTTCCTAAGAGCAACAGTATTCGATGCGTATAATAATATATACATTTTCACAGTGTAGTTACCAAAATCAGAAAATTTAAAAGTGACAGAAATTAGTTTATATTCCAATTTTGACAGTTGTTTTAATAATATCCTTTTATAATCATTTCCTCCTTTAGACTAGAATCCAGCTCATGATTTATCATCTGTTGCATTTATTTTATAGAATATTTTTCTTTGCTTTTTTTTTTTTTTTCAAATGTTGTCTTGCTCTGTTGCTCAGGCTGGAGGGCAATGGCACGATCTCGGCTCACTGCAACCTCCACCTCCCAGGATTAAGCGAGTCTCCTGTCTCAGCCTCCTGGGTAGCTGGGATTACAGGGGCCTGCCACCACACCCAGCTAATTTTTGTATTTTTAGTAGAGATGGGGTTTCACCATGCTGGCCAGGCTGGTCTCAAACTCCGACCTCAGGTGATCCCCCTGGATCAGCCTCCCAAAATGCTGGGATTATAGGTGTGAACCACTGCATCCGGCCAATAGAATATTTTTCAATTTAGGATTATCTACTCTTGCCTCATGATTAGATTCAAGTTATGCACCCACAGCCAAAATTGTACATGAGTGATGTTCTGTCCTTCTCAGATATCACATCTGGAGGTGTACAATATTCATCATTTCCTCGATGGTAATTTTGGTTACTTGGTCATGGTAATCCACTGCCCAGTGTCTCCAATAGATAATCTGTGGCTAGACGCTTTGAGATATTTCAAGTATCTTGTTCCTTGTCAAATTTCCCCCATAAATTTCTCAGCCATTCGTGATTCCTGACTGCACGTCTTGACTCTGGTTAAGTGCAAATTGGTAATTTCCCAACTCCACCACTCCTTAAACAATTACCAGCCTGCATTCTGCTGTAAGAAGAGCCCTCCCTTCTTGTTTTTGAGAGGGAGTCTCTGTCTGTCACCCAGGCTGGAGTGCAATGGCGTGATCTCTGCTCACTGCAACATCTGCCTCCTGGGTTCTAGCAATTCTCCTGAGTAGTTGGGATTATAAGCACCTGCCTGCCACCACACCCGACTAATTTTTATATTTTTAGTGGAGACGAGGTTTCACCATGTTGGTTAGGCTGGTCTCGATCTCCTGACCTTGTGATCCGCCTGCCTCAGCCTCCTAAAATGCTGGGATTACAGGCGTGAGCCACCTTGCCTGGCTGAGCCCTCCCTTCTTAACTCTTATCTATCTATTTATTATCAGTGTTGACTCATGGATTCCTTTTTAAGTTTTGCTTTTAATAAAGAGACAATTTTAGAGCAATTTTAGGATTATAGAAAAATTGAATAGAAAGTACAGAGAATTTCTATATACTTCCTCTGTCCCTTATTCTTGCATTATTGTGATATATTTGTTAACAATTGATGAGCCAATATTGATACATTATTAACTAAAATTTATGGTATACTTTAGAATTCAAGCTTTGTGTTGTACATTCTGTGGAACTGACAGATATATGATAACATGTATCTACCCTTACAGGATCATATGGGTAGTTTCACTGAGAAATCTCCTGGGCTCTTCCAGCTCATCTCTACCCCTATCACCCAGTTTTTGGCAACTACTGATGTTTTTACTGCCTATATAGTTTTGGCATTTTCAAAGTATCATATAGTTGGAATCATAGAGTATGTAGCCTTTTCAGACTGTCTTCTTTCACTTAGCAGTGACATTTAAGGTTCCACTATTCCTTCATTCCTTCGTTCCCTCCCTCCCTCCCTCCCTCCCTCCTCCCTCCCTCCCTCCCTCCCTCCATCCCTCCCTCCCTCCTTCCCTCCTTCTTCTCCTTTCTTCGCCTTTTTCTTTTCCTTCCTTCACTCCCATTCTTCCTTTTTTTTTTTTTTTTTGAGACAGGTTCTTGCTCTGTTGCACGAACTGGAGTGCAGTGGTGCAATAATGGCTCACAGCACCCTGACTTCCCAGGCTCAAGTAATCCTCGTACCTCAGCCTCCCAAGTAGCTGGAACCAAAGGCGTGTGCCACCATGTGTGGCTAATTTTATTTTTTTGTAGAGACACTCTCACTCTGTTGCCTACCTGGGATTTCATTTCTTTTTTTTTTTTTTTTGAGACAAAGTCTCTCTCTGTCACCCAGGCTAGAGTGCAGTGGTGCTATCATAGCTTACTATAACCTTGAACTTCTGAGCTCAAGCAGTCTTTCTGCCTCAGCCTCTTGAATAGCTGGGACTGTAGGCACACACCACCACACCCAGCTATTTTTTTGTAGAGATGGAGTCTCCCCTATGTTGCCCAGGCTGATCCTGAAATCCTAGGTTCAAGTGATCCTCCTGCCATGGCTTCCCAAAGTGTTGGGATTACAGGAAGGAGCCACCATACATGGCTGATAGCTCATTTCTTTTCATTGCTAAGTAATATTTAATTGTATGGATGTATCACAGCTTGTTTATTTTTTACCTAGTAAAAGATACCTTGTTTTTTTCCCAAGTTTTGGCAATTGTGAATAAAGCTGCTGTGAACATTTGCATGCAGATTTTTGTGTAGGCATGAAGTTTCAATGCATTTCAGTAAATACCTAGGTAAACTCCTAGTTCAGGTGCTGGATCGAATGATTTCACTTTGTAAGAAACTGCCAAACTGTCTTCCAAAGTGGCTTTACATTTTACACTCCTACCAGCAATGAATGAGTTTCTTTTGCCTCACATCCTTGCCAGCATTTGGTGGTGGTATTGTTTTGGATTTTAGTCATTCTAAAAGGTGATTCTTTGTCCTTTTGATTTTTATTAACATGTTTCATCTCTTTTCTAAGAACATCTGTTTCTCTTACTTTATTTGCATTTGTTTGTAATGCAGTGATAATTCAGCTAGTGTTTTTTTTTTTTTTTTTTTTTTTTTTGAGGTAGAGTCTTGCTCTGTTACCCAGACTGGAGTGCAGTGGCATGATCTCGGCTTGCTGCAACCTCCGCCTCCCAGCTTCAAGCGGCTCTCTTGCCTGAGCCTCCCAAATACTTGGATTACAGATGCATGCCACCATGCCTGGCTAATTTTTGTATTTTTTGTAGAGACGGGGTTTCACCATGTTGGTCAGGTTGGTTACCAGCCTCAGCTAGTGTTTTGCAAAATCAGTTTTGAACCTCATAGCTTTTATAAATGTTTGAAATTTCCCAATAATATTTTAAAGTTAGCTTTGACTAATTAGTATAGCAACCTCTTTTTTGACTCATTAACTTTTTTCTCATGTGTACATTCTTTCTGCCATTATAGGTGCTTTGGAGGATTTTTCCTAATTTGCTCTTCTTTTTCTGTGTTTTGATACTCTTTCTTTTTTTCTTTTTTAGAGGCAGGATCTCACTCTGTTTCCTAGGCTGGAGTACAGTGGTGTGATCATAGCTTACTGCTGCCTCAAAATCTCCAGGACCCAAGTGTCCACCCAACTTTCTGAGTAGCTAGAACTACTCACACTGCCATGCCTGGCTAATTTTTAAATTGACTATAGAGACAAGGTCTTAGTATGTTGTTTGGGTTGGTCTCAAATTCCTGGTTTCAAGTGATCCTCCCACCACAGCCTCCCAAAGTGTTGGTATTACAGGCGTGAACTATCATGCCTGGCTGATACTTTTTATTGGACATAATGTTGTCTTTGATAGACTTCAGAATCATTGAGCAGATCTTACTGGCTCTGTTGCTTGTCAATTTTTATTTTCGAGATTTTGGGGGGAAGGATGTATATATTCAACAGGATACTCTTTGTAGGTGATCTTTTCAGAAATCATCTGTGAGAGAGTGTTTGAATATATGTATAAAGGAATATTATTGCCCTATCTAAGGCAATACAGTTGGGAAATACAGTTTTCCCATAATAAGACCAATACCATCATCATGGTTCTCTTTTACTGTCACCCTCAGTGGTTCTTCGGTAGGAAGTGACATGCTGTGTTTATTGTCCTAGTTGATTGTGAAGTTGACTTTAGTTTGGCTGAAGTAGAAGGCCAAAGGGTGAGTATTAAGAGACAAAAGCTAGAAACATTATCCAGGAATTGTTACTATTCCATATTAAACAATAATGTGGAAAGAATTGGGCATTACAAACCACAGAAGCCTAGCTTCAGTATGATTATATTTTTCAAAAGTTCAAAAACAAGCAAAACTAAACAATATATTGCATAGAGTTGCATGCATATGTGGCAAAATTCTGATGATATACAAAGAAGTGACTAAAAAGGAAAACCAAAAAGCAGGGTACTCATTGTCTGATGCGGAGGCAGCGGGAGAATGGGATCAGGTGATGTTTTAGTTCTTAAGCTAGGTTCTAGCGTCATAGAAATTTTTATTTTTAATGCTTTATTACTTACATGTACTTTACATAAATTCTTATCCTTTAAAAAATGTATCAAATACTTGAAGAAAGGAATAGTAGGGGTAAAATTGGGCTTTGAAGACAGAACAATCTAGGTTCAAATCCCAGCACTGTTTACCACTGTGTGGCCTTGGGCAAGTTACTTGTTTAACTTTTTAAAATTTCACTTTACTTGTCTTCATTTCATTTACTTATTTATTTATTTATTATATTTATTTATATTTAAGATGGAATTTCAATCTCTGTCACCCAGGCTGGAGTGCAGTGTTATGTTATCTCAGCTCACTGCAACCTCTGCCTCCTGGGTTTAAGCGATTCTCCTGCCTCAGTGCCCCTAATAGCTAGGACTACAGGTGCACACCACCACGCTCATCTAATTTTTGTGTTTTTAGTAGAGACAGGGTTTTACCAGGTTGCCCAGGCTGGTCTTGAACTCCTAACCTCAAGTGATCTACCCCTCCCTTGGCCTCCCAAAGTGCTGGGTTTACAGGCGTGAGCCACCGCGCTCAGCCACTTTACTGTCTTTAAAATGGAAATTGCAGGATTGTTTAAAAAATTAGTGTGATATATCTGAAGTCCCAAGCAATATTCACACAAAGTATGAGTTATGCAAATATTAGCTATTAATCTTGTTAAGAATAGGAACAGTATAGTTCAAATTTTGAAATCTTATTTGGATTTCTTTTCCAGAGCCTGGAGTGTATGATATAAACGTAGATGTTTTAAGGAAATCAGTATTGTGGGGATTGGATAAGATTTAGAATGGAAACTAAACAGGAATGGATTTATGTTTTTGCTTCTTTATGATTTAGGTGGGAGACCTACCTGATGCAGATATTAAACCTCCAGAAAATGTGCTGTTTGTATGTAAATTGAACCCAGTGACCACAGATGAGGATCTGGAAATAATATTCTCTAGATTTGGGCCAATAAGAAGGTAATCATTAGAATTAGTGAAAAAGAAATTTGGAAAAAAGAGGTATTAGTTGGTGGCTTTCTAATGACAAATATTGATGATTCTGTGAATTCTAGGTGAATTTTGTACTGGTGAATTTTTCAATTTTTTTTTTTTCTATACTGGTAAATTTTTACAGGTGAGTCTTTGGACAGTAGGGAAGAAAAGTATATATGTGTGTGTGTACATACATATATACACACACATATAGAGGTAAATAGTTGAATCTCCCACTCCCCACAGATTTTCACTCTAAAACAGGAAATGAAAGGAACAATTTAAATCTAGTTTTGTAATATGCGTTAACAGCCTTCTTTAATATTTAAAATATTTATCTCATTTAACTTCTAGAATTAACAGCAATTTATGTCAAAATTAATTTAAAACTAAATTTTCCAAAATTTTTCTTTTGGCTAATTTTCCCTGCATAAATGAAAAAGTCTGTGAAACTACTATGTCTGTGAGGAAGGGGACTATTTTGTCATTGATTAAAAAGTATCATATGTAGGGTTTCCTTTCATTTCAGGTTTTTAAAATGAGATTTATGACACTTGGGGAAAGGGACAAGCCAGGTGCTTTCAACTCCAGCTTATTGGCCTTTTCACTTGGTTATTATGGTATATTAGTTTTGTAATTAACATTGTACTTAACAGTGTTAAATTTGAGCTATTAATTTGACTATTAAAAATCAAAAATTTCTTGGGAGGCTGAGGTGAGTGGATCACGAGGTCAAGAGATCGAGACCATCCTGGTCAACATGGTGAAACCCCGTCTCTACTAAAAATATAAAAAATTAGCTGGGCATGGTGGCGCGTGCCTGTAATCCCAGCTACTCAGGAGGCTGAGGCAGGAGAATTGCCTGAACCCAGGAGGCAGAGGTTGCGGTGAGCCAAGATCGCGCCATTGCACTCCAGCCTGGGTAACAAGAGCAAAACTCCGTCTCAAAAAAAAAAATCAAAAATTTCAGAGCTTAAACTTACTATAACATATGTATGAAGATGCATACATTATTCTAAAGTAATATTAGCTATTCTATAATTCATCTATATTTGGACTAGAAAGTGTTATGATTTAAAAAATCTTTAGCAGTTTCATTTTGCCAAATGAAAATGAAATATTTTTATTTTTCCTTCAGTGCTTAAGGGAATTTAGGACTGTAGGCCTGCATAGGGCATTTAGAGTAGAATTCAGATAATTTAGTTACTGGTTTGGTGAACTGTTTTTTAAAAAAGAATTGTTATTAAAGAAATTTGGAAAAAATCTATGAATTTAACTTTGCCTTGTAATAACTGACTTATTTCCTCTTAAGTTTTGAAGAATGAGAGTGAATGCTTTCTCCCCGACCCCCCACTTTTTTTTTTTAAGTCACTTTAAAATACTTTCTTTCAGTTGTGAAGTTATCCGGGACTGGAAGACAGGAGAGTCCCTCTGTTACGCTTTTATTGAATTTGAAAAGGTATGTCATAATACAGGCATAAGTTTGGTATTTGTTTGCTTTTATATGATATTAAAATATGAAAAATTGTAGAACTTTTTCTAGTTTCTAGAACTGCCCTTTCTTTTGGCACTCCTCAAAATTAACTTTATTGTATTTATACAGGGGATAAATCTAACGTCTGTTGATGTTAATATCCATACTTTTACTTTAGGTTCAGGTGCAATCTGCATAAAAGTATCTTTAGAACTTTTTCTGAGACAGGGTCTTGCTCTGTCACCCAGGATGGAATGCAATGGCCTAGTCTTGGCTCACTGCAACCTTCACCTCCTGGGTTCAAGAGATTCTTCTGCCTCAGCATCCTGAGTAGCTGGGATTATAGGTGCCCATCACCATGGCCTGCTAATTTTTTTTGTATTTTTAGTAGAGATGTGGTGTCACTGTATTGGCCAGGCTGTTCTTGAACTCCTGACCTCAAGAGATCTGCCGCCTTGGCCTCCCAAAGTGCTGGGATTACAGGCATGAGCCATTGCAGCCAGCCAGTCTTTAGAACTAGGTACAGGCCTTCATGGACTCTTTTTTTTGAGGCAGAGTCTTGCTCTGTCACCCAGACTGGAGGGCAGTGGCGCAATCTTGGCTCATTACAACCTCTGCCCCTCAGGTTCAAGTGATTCTTCTGCTTCAGCCTCCTGAGTAGCTGGGATTACAGGTGTGCACCACTGTGCCCGGCTAATTTTTGTACTTTTAGTACAGACGGGGTTTCACCATGTTGGTCAGGCTGGTCTTGAACTCCTGACCTAGTGATCTGCCTGCCTCACCCTCTCAAAGTGCTGGGATTACAGGTGTGAGCCACCGCTCCCGGCCTCATAGACTCTAATAATTTTTCCCTGTTACTTAAGTGGAGATAAAAGTGAATAATAGAAATAATGTCACCAGCTAGCTATTGTATGATACTCGGCAGTTTAGTTAACCCTTCTTTCTAGGTCTTACCTTCCTATAAATAAAACTTGGGTATTAGATTAGATGGTCCCTTCTTGAGCTGTAATAATGATGATAGCTTATGTTGCTAGGCATTATGTTACTTTTGCTGCATTTAATCCTCACAGTTCTATAAGAGAGGGACCATTCGCTTTACCAAATAAGTTCACTGAGACACATAATGCTAATGTGACTTGTTCAAAATCACACACCTAGTAAATGAAAGTCATAGCTAGGATTTGGACTCAGATATGTCTGATTCTGTTCCCATTGAGTTTACATTATGCTATGGTATACTGTTTTTTAATGCAACTTCAGACTAATATGTATCCAATAGTAGCTCATTCTAAGTTCTAATTATTAAGCATTTATGGAATACCTTTTATGTTTTCAGACACAGCAATAAGGCTTAGGGATACAAGATAAATCATGGAGAGTTGAGGTAGATAGACACATAAAGATATACATAGGCACTGTGTACCAGAAATGATACTTACAAGGTACACTGGTGCCAGCAGAAAGACCTTTACCTTTGGTTTGTTGTGAAAACTTGTAGACCTGCATTAGCATTCATTCATTGACACTATAGAATCTATTATTTATTTCCTCACAAAGAAAATTTTATTTCATTTGTAGCAAATAGGCTAATGACTGCCCATGTTTTTCAGTTTTCTGGAGCTATACCATTTTTTTTCCTTTTTCTTTTTGTGAGACAGTTTTGCTCTGTCACCCAGGCTGGAGTGCAGTGGCATGATCTCAGCTCGCTGCAACCTCCACCTCCCAGTTTCAAGCAATTCTTTTGCCTCAGGCTCCCAAGTAGCTGGTATTACAGATGTGTGTCGCTACACCTGGCTCATTTTAATATTTTTAGTAGATAGGGGGTTTCATAATTTTGGCCAGGCTGTTCTTGAACTCCTGACCTCAAGTGATCCACCTGCCTTGGCCTCCTAAAGTACTGGAATTATAGGCATGAACCGCTGTACCCGCTGTTTTGATTTTTTTATTGCTCTCTAAGGATTCTTTATATTTTCTGGAGGCAAGCTTTTTGTTATTGTTGTTTAGATGTGATACAGATATCTCTGCTCTGTGATTTCCTTTTACTTTCTTTTTTTTTGAGATGAAGTTTTGCTCTTGTTGCCTAGGCTGGAGTGCAATGGTGTGATCTTGGCTCACTGCAACCTCTGCCTCCCAGGTTCAAGCAATTCTCCTGCCTCAGCCTCCCAAGTGGCTGGAATTACAGGCATGCATCACCACACCCAGCTAATTTTGTATTTTTAGTAGAGATGCTGTTTCTCCATGTTGATCAGGCTGGTCTTGAACTCCCGACCTCAAGTAATCCACCCATCTCTGCCTCCCAAAGTGCTGGGATTACAGGCGTGAGCCACTGCATGCAGCCTCCTTTTTTTTGGGGGGGGGAGGAAGGCAGGAAGGGAGGGAAGAAGGACAGTAGGGAGGAAGGAAGGGATGAAGGAAGGAAGGAAGGGAGGAAGCGGGGAGGGAGGGAGGGAAGGGAAGGAAGGAAATCAAGCAATGAGAGGGACATTGCCTACCTATATCTAGAGGTTTCCAAGTTGATTTCTTTTTTTTTGAGAGAAGGAAAGAAAAAAAAAATAAGTAAAGAAGAGGAAGAAAAAGAGGGAGAGTAAATGGAAATATTGCTTTATTTTGAAAAAAATTGGGTATTAATAATGGCCAATCAATGTTTCATTTAAACTTATGGGTAGGTGTGATGTGGTATTGACAAGAATGTCTATTTTGTGTATTTGAAGTGGAGAGCTCTATAAATATATATTAAGTTTACTTGTTCTGGATCTGAGTTCGAGTCCTTGATATCCTTATTAATTTTCTGTCTCATTGAATCTAAGTCTCTATGTGTCTGGGTGTTAGGATCGTTAGCTCTTATTGTTGCATTGATCCTTTTATCACTATATCTTTGTTGCTTTAAAATCTATTTTATCCGATACAAGATTTGCAACTCCTGCTTTTTATTTATTTATTTATTTATTTTTGCTCTCCATTTGGTTGGTAAATCTTTCTCCATCCCTTTGTTTTGAGTCTTTGTGTATCCTTGCATGTGAAACAGGTCTGGATGTAACATGCCATTGGGTTTTGGCTGTGTCTTTTGATTGGGGGATTTAGTCGATTTAAATTTAGGGTTACTGCCCTTTGATGTTAACTGGCTGTTTTATCCATTCGTTGGTGTAAATTCTTCTTTATGTTGGTGCTCTTTACTTTTTGGTATATTTTTAGAAAGGCTAATACTGGTTGTTTCTTTCTGTGTGTAATGCTTCTTTCAGAAGCTCTTGTAAAGCAGGCCTGGTGGTAATAAAATCTCTGAGTTCTTGCTTGTTCATAAAAGATTTTCTTTTTCCTTCAGTTGTGAAGCTTAGTTTGGCTGGATATGAAATTCTGGGCTGAAGGTTCTATTCTTTGAGGATGTTGAATATTGGCCCCCACTCTCTTCTGGCCTGTAGAGTTTCTGCTGAGAGATCTGCTGTAAGTCTGATAGGCTTGCCTTTGTGGGTAACCTGACCTTTCTCTCTGGCTGCCCTTAGTATTTTCTCCTTTGTTTCAACCCTGGTGAATCTAACAATTATGTGCCTTGGGGTTGCTCTTCTTGAGGAATATTTTTGTGGTGTTCTCTGTATTACCTGGTGTTGAATGTTGACCTGCTTTGCTAGTTTAGAAAAATTTTCCTGAATAATATCCTGAAGGGTATTTTCCAGCTTGGATTCATTCTCTCCGTCGCATTCAGGTACACCTATCAAACGTAAATTTGGTCTTTTCACATAGTCCCACATTTCTTGGAGACTTTGCTCATTCCTTTTTATCCTTTTTTCTCTAATCTTTTTTTCACATTTTATTTCATTAAGTTGGACTTTGACCTCTGATATCCCTTCTTCTGCTTGAACAATTCGAGTGTTTAAACCTGTGCATACTTCTTGGAGTTCCTGTATTGTATTCTTCAGTTCCATTAATTCACTCATACTCCTCTCTAAGTTGTCTATTCTCAATAGGATTTCATCAAACCTTTTTTTCAAAGTTCCTAGTTTCTTTACGTTGGGCTACAACATGTTCTTTTAACTCACCGAAGTTTGTTATTATCCATTCCTTGAAGAGTGATTCTGTCATCAGGATGCGCTCGTTCTCCATCAAGCCTTGTTCCATTGTTGATGTGGAACTGTGATCATCTTTAGAGGGAGAGGCGTTCTGACTTTGAGTGTTCTCAGCTTTTTTACGCTGGTTTCTTCCCGTCATTGTAAATTTATACTCCTGTCGTCTTTGAATTTACCAACTTTCAGATTAGGTCTCTTGCATGGGTGTCCAGGTTGTTAGTTCCCAGGGCCAGAGCAGCGGCGTTAAAACTAATGGTGCTTTTCTGCCCAGGATTCTCCTGTCTGGCTTCCTTCTTGTGTCCGTAGTAGGCGACTCTGCCTTCCCAGGACTCCAAACCTCGGTCAGAAGGGGAACCGGTCCTGTTTACTCTGCACCGAGCGCTGCCGCGCCTAGGTGCTGTCACAGCCGCTGCGCTGGGCTCTGGTGTCGTGCTGGGGGCCCGTGCGGGTCCTCCGAACCTGTTTACTCTGCTCCGAGTGCCGCGCTGGGGTGCCGGCGGAACCGCTGCGCCAGCCACGAGAGTCGCGCTGGCCACCCATGTGTTTCCTCCACTGGAGGATCTTCTGCTCCGTGAGCGACCAGAATTTGTCTGAAAGTGTGGCGTCCTCTAGTTCTCCGCGCCTTCCCTGAGAGCTGCAATCTCGGGATGTTAGCGATCGGCCATCTTGGATCGTTCTCTCAGCAGCCTCCTTTTTTTTTTCTTCCTTTTTTCTCTTTTTTTAAGGGATAGGATCTCTGTTTTGCCCAGGCTGGACTTTGAACTTGTGGGCTCAAGTCATTCTCCAACTTGAGCCTCCTGAGTAGCCAGGACCACAGGCATGCCTTTTTCCTTTCTTTCTTTTTTTTTGAGACAGAGCCTTGCTCTGTTGCCCAGGCTGGAGTGCAATGGCGCGATCTCAGCTCACCGCAATCCTCTGCCTCCTGGGTTGAAGCAAGTCTTCTGCCTCAGCTTCCCAAGTAGCTGGGACTATAGGTGTCCTCCACCACGCCCAGCTAATTTTTGTATTTTTAGTAGAGACAGGGCTTTACCATATTGGCCAGGCTGGACTCCTGACCTTGTGATCTGCCCACCTCAGCCTCCCAAAGTGCTGGGATTACAGGTGTGAGCTACCACGCCTGGCCCCCTTTTTCATTTCTTAATGGTGTCTTCTGATAAATAAATTTCTAATTTTAATGGTTCAGTTTGTCAATATTTTTTTTTTTTAATGGTCTATTTAAGAAATCTTTGCCTACTTCAAAGACTTGAGGATATTCTCCTGTATTATTTTTAGAAGTTATGTTGTGAAATTGTTTTCCATTCAATTCTGTAAAATGCTTTTTGTGTATGTGGATTACATCATTTCATTTTTCTTGGATTGCCAAGCGATGCTCAGCATTAAAAGGTTGTCCTTTTCTCTGAGGTCTCTACTGATGAAAATAATAAAAAAGTTGTCCTGTCCCACATCTCTGTAATACCACCTTTGTTATAAATCAGGTATCCATATATGTATAAAGTCTGTTTCTAGATGCTATACTGTTGCACTGATATATTTGTCTATTCATATACCACTGTTACATTGTGTTAATCACTGTAGGTTTATAATGTCTTGATAACTTACAGTGTGAGTCTTCTAACTTTGTTATTTTTGAAGATTGTGATAGCTGTTTTTGACTTTTGAATTTTTATATATATATATATTTGAATCAATTTCTTAATTTTGAAGAGATTTCTTAACTATTATTTAGGTGTAAGTAAATTGAGTATTTGCAAATACTATCCTCCTGAAAAGTGATCTGAGCACTTTCTCTTTGCAGAAATGGCATGGTTATAGAATTACACTTGCCTGAAAATAATCAGTCAGTTTATTGAAACGTACACTGATTGCCTGCGTTTTAGATACCATGGCTTGTGATGTTCTAAATGATGTAGTTACAAAGATGAATAAAGCTTTGTCTGTATCTTCATGAGTTTATAATTAATTTTATTTTTGACACATGTAATAAATAAATATGATATAACTATTTTATCTTTTTCTCTTTGGATTATCTCTAGTAAGAATAAGTTTCCAGGAATATAAAAGAAAATTGATCAGTGCTAAGTTGAAATATGTTCCTGTCAGTGTCAGAAACAGGGATTTAGAGTTGGGAAGCTACTGACAGGAAGGATTCTTGTGTAGCACAGACCTTGGTATTGCAGGCTCACAGTTTGCTTTCTAAAACCCCTGAGAATAAGCAGACTTCCTAATTTAGAATTTTTCAGAATTCAGAAAGGTAATACTGTGTGTATGCATACACACACATACATATTACATCTGTGATTATGTAATATCCTTCTGGGTCAGCATTTCATAAGCCGTCACAAAAGTATTTCTGGGCCGGGCGCGGTGGCTCACACTTATAATCCCAGCACTTTGGGAGGCCGAGGTGGGTGGATCACGAGGTCAAGAGATTGAGACCATCCTGGTCAACAAGGTGAAACACCGTCTCTACTAAAAATACAAAAATTAGCTGGGCATGGTGGCGCACGCCTGTAGTCCCAGCTACTTGGGAGGCTGAGGCAGGAGAGTTGCTTGAACCCAGGAGGTGGAGGTTGCGGTGAGCTGAGATCGAGCCATTGCACTCCAGCCTGGCTAACAAGAGCGAAACTGTCTCAAAAAAAAAAAAAAAAAAAGTATTTCTGCAGTGCAACAAATGAAAATTTATACTAAGAGGATTTTTAAAAAGTCGTAACCTACCATTAGGTCCAGTGTTGCTGCTAAATAAATTTTAACACCAAACTTACAAAACAACTTTCACTTTTCAAGATGTTTTTGGATTTTGAGTAAAAAGGATTGTGGGCTGGGCGCGGTGGCTCATGCCTGTAATCCCAGCACTTTGGGAGGCCGAGGCGGGTGGATCACAAGGTCAAGAGATCGAGACCATCCTGGTCAACATGGTGAAACCCCGTCTCTACTAAAAATACAAAAAATAGCTGGGCATGGTGGCGCGTGCCTGTAATCCCAGCTACTCAGGAGGCTGAGGCAAGAGAATTGCCTGAACCCAGGAGGCAGAGGTTGCGGTGAGCCGAGATCGCACCATTACACTCCGGCCTGGGTAACAAGCGTGAAACTCTGTCTCAAAAAAAAAAAAAAAAAAAAAAAAAAAAGGATTGTGAACTTGTATAATACAGTCAGTAAGTGTGTATTTATCTGTCTGCTGCAGTCCAACTCTTTAAAATTCTCCTCTGACCCTTGCCAACAACTTCCATGCTTCTCTAAATGTCTGTTTTCTTATTGAGAAAATGGAAATAATATTAGATAGTACTTCTGGGGCTGTTACCAGAGTTATTTGAGATAATAGATACAAAGCATTTAACAGCGTCTGGTGTGTAATAAGTATTCAAACATTAGTTTTTGTAATAACATATTTTTTGTATTTTCAGTATTCTAGCTACAGAAATCTTTTCCATAAAGATTTATGCTTGAGTTTTTATAATTATTATCAGGAAGAAGATTGTGAGAAAGCATTCTTCAAAATGGACAATGTACTTATAGATGACAGAAGAATACATGTGGATTTTAGCCAGTCTGTTGCAAAGGTTAAATGGAAAGGAAAAGGTATGATAGTTTATCTTCTTTTGTGTTTGTTCTGCTTTCTTTCTTTTTTTTTTTTGTAGGTGGAGGCTCACTCTGTTGCCCAGGCTAGAGTGCAGTGGCGTGATCTTGGCTCACTGCAACCTTTGTCTGTTGGTTCAAGCCGTTCTCATGCCTCAACCTCCCAAGTAGCTGGATTACAGGCACCTGCCACCACGGCCAGCTAAGTTTTGTATTTTTAGTAGACAGGGTTTCACCATGTTGGTCAGGCTAGTTTCCAGCTCCTGACCTCAGGTAATTCATTCACCTCGGCCTCCCAAAGTGCTGGGATTACAGGCGAGAGCCACTGCACCTGGCCTTATTTTTGTTCTGCTTTTCATGCTTATCTGAGCCTTTGATTGAGTGCTATTAATTAGGGGAAATATTAATTCATGTAACTTCTGCCATTTATAATTTTGCATACCTGCTGTGTAGAAACTGAGGTAGAGTGTGTTTGTGTGTAGGTATTTTAAACTGAGGAAAAATTATATTTTCTATGTTTGACTGTATTATAAACTACTAATTACCCACTGCAGACATGATATGTTTCCAAAGTAATTATTTTGACTTTATGGTGGTTTGAGTTTTTTAGGTACACAAGTTAAATTTTTTAAAGTTTGTTTTAGTTGTCATATGATGCAAAATAGAAAAGGTCCATGAAAAGTTAGATAAAAGTCTCATTCATTCCTGCTCCTCGTATCTAATTTCTTCTGGGGCAACCATTATTACCTATTGGTACTAATTTTCCTTCCCCTATAGTCTTTGAATATATATCTGCATGCCTATATATATATACGATTTTCTCTTTTTAAAAAGGAAAATACAAAGGATGCAGTCTATACATACTGTTTTTGTACCTTGCATTTTTCACTTAACAGTGTATCTAAGAAATCATTTCATGTGAGTATATAAAATGAACCAGTCCTATTGATAAGTTTTCTAAATGTTTACTCTTTCATTTCCATGGCAGTATGTTTTGCCCCTATACATATTAAATTTCCCATATATACATACACATATGTCAAATAAATTCCTGGTAGCATGTCAGTCTTAAAGTTGGGTCTCTTGTATGTTGAAATAGTTTTTAGGTTTTGGGTTTTTAAAAGGTTTTACTTTGATAGTTACTCACACGTAATGCTAAATTTTACTGGGAATTTTAGGGTTACTTTATTTTTCTATAACACTTATTTCCCATGATTTTAATGAACTTTCTTTTGTCTGTTTTTGGTAAGAAAGAAAAACACTAGTTGTGAATTGCTGAATTGTTTGGTGGATTCTGTTACTTTATGGGAGAGAAGGAAGAAATTATTAATGTGACTAAAGTAGGCAAGGAAGTTGCCATTTGGCAGCAGAGTATCTCTTGTTAGATCTTAAAAGGTCTCTTAAAGTCTCACTTCTTCCAAACCTGGTCTTTCAGATCTTAAACTCAGGTCCCAAATTCTCCGTTTTCCACTTGACTTAATGTCATGGACTCAGTGGCTCTACTTGAACACTACATTTGTGTGTAATTTATTTGAAAGTTTGATGTTGTAATATTCACATATATCGTTAGGTGGCAGCATGTGGCTACCTAGCAAAATGGATATCTGATATCAGTTAAATTAGTAATGGAGATGGAATTACCATGATTCTTTTATTCCCTTTTTCTGTCTCTCGATATATGCGATTCATAAAATAACTCTTACACCTTTTATAAAATAATTATTGTTCTTGATTAGGTGTTTTTTTTTTTTACTAAGCTCTTTTTTTTTTCTTTTTTTTAATAAATAGGTGGGAAATACACCAAGAGTGATTTCAAGGAATATGAAAAAGAACAAAATAATCCATCTAATTTGGTTCTGAAAGATAAAGTAAAGCCCAAACAGGAGTATCCTTACCAAGAATCAGTTAGTTAATATATGTTGATTATCTGCTATGTGTAGAGTTCTGTGTGATGTGTTATCAAAAGTCACAAAAGCTATAGAAGACAAAGTTCCTGAATCCAGATTGTTTGTGAGGAAGTAACTTAGTTTATCATTATCTCTTTTCTTTTTTTTTAAATTTAAATTTTTTTTATCATGTCAAAGGACATTTCAGTTCTATCATTATCTCTTTTCAAGATCTTACATATACTTTGCTTTTTCACTATACTCTAGTATATTGAAAAAGTTAAGGTTGAAAGAAATCTGTAGCCTAATTCTTTTATCAATACCTTCCTACTCTAGGTTAAGTACTTTCCTACTTAGCATATTCTCAGCAGATCTTCAGGTAAGATTTGTATTTTCTTTTTTGGGGGGCTTTCCTACAAAAACTGGAAAGCCTGCTAGACAAATTTTAAAAGAGCTGTAACACTAGCTTTGTATTTTCTATATGTAATTTTAATGTTTTATTCCTCATAATCAGAAATTTATTATTGCTAAGCCGAATCCTTTGTGCCACTCTTATGTTTAACTTTCTTATGTAGATAACAAAATCCTATTGTTCTCTGTTACACAATTAGGTTACATCTTTCTATATAGTATGTTATAATTTAAACAATACATGTATTGGGCTTCTACTGAGTGCAAGGGTTCACTTTTGTAGAATTAAAAAGAAATCCATTGACTTGACCATTTACTTCAGGTTCTTCCAAGTTTTAGATTGAGACATGTAAAAAGCAATGAAACATACTGGCTTTTTTTTTTTTTTTTTTTGCGATGGAGTCTTGCTCTGTCACTAGGCTGGAGTGTAGTACAATCTCTGCCTCCCAGGTTCAAGCAATTCTCCTGCCTTAGCCTCCTGAGTAGTTGGGACTACAGGTGTGTGCCACCACACCCAGCTAATTTCTATATTTTTAGTAGAGACGGGGTTTCACTATGTTGGCCAGGATCGTCTTGATCTTCTGACCTCGTGATTCGCCTGCCTCGGCCTCCCAAAGTGCTAGGATTACAGGCTTGAGCTACCATACCCAGCCGAAAGATACTGTTTATATTATGACATTTTAATTTGTTCACTAATTTTTCCCATTATAAACATATCACTCTATACATTGCCAAAGTTCTTTCTTTTGTGATTCTTTCTGGTAAATGGCGTCTTTGTTTCCTAGTTTCTATTGGTATTTCAGGAATTTTTTTTCCATACATGTTATGTAGACATTTCTTTTCTAAGTACTCATCAAGAAAGATGAGTATCAGGTTGACCTGGTCTATATTCATGTTTTAGGATGTGTTGACTGTCTACAATGCATAAAGCATTGCGAGGTGTTAGAGCTGGATAAAGTGAAGGAAGCTGATAAAATCAGCATGAGGAGAGGCTTTCACATGCAGACAGACCAAACAAGAAACCGGGATTTGGTCTGAAAATATTAACAGAATAATATAAAATATTAGCATATGATTGAAAGCTTTAAATCATAAATGGTATGAATGGAATACATTTGAGATATATTTACTAAATCTTTGAAACTAAATTTAGGCTTTTTACTAATAACTGTAGCTAGAAGATGGGGAATTTTAAGTTTTCTTTAATTTTAATTAATTGAAACAACCACACATATACCTATATGGAATAGTGTAGCTTCTAGCCCTCTGATGTTGATGTAGACAGAGAAATGCCATTAGGGGATAGTCTGATGTGCAGATAAGTTGTTGTCAGTCAATTAAGGCATGGTGGCATTTACTTTATGGGCCTTGAGAGAAAGAAATTACTGTAAATCTAGATTCTTAATAAGAACAATCAAAAATAGAAGTAGGAGAAGGAAGTAACTTGGCCCAACTAGGCCTCAGGGAAGAAACTGGAGAAAAGAGGGCAGTGAGCTCACAAATTTGTGTTTTATTCAAAGGGAGGGATTTGATGTCTTCTAAAACTGTTGATTTTAGTGGTAGGTACAAGATAGTGGGCAAGTGAGGAAGCAAGAAATATAACAAGTGTCTTCTACAGAGTCTTGCTTTATTGCCAGGCACCAGGCTGGAGTGCAGTGGCACGATCTTGGCTCACTGCAACCTCTGCCTCCCGGGTTCAAGCAATTCTCCTGCCTCAGCCTCCCTAGTAGCTGGGACTACAGGTGCACGCCACCACACCCAGCTAATTTTTGTATTTTTTAGTAGAGATGGGGTTTCACCTTGTTGGCCAGGATGGTCTCGATCTTTTAACCTCGTGATCCGCCCACCTCAGCCTCCCAAAGTGCTGGGATTACAGGTTTGAGCCACTGCGCCTGGCCAGAGCTTACATTTTATTGTTAGAGTGGGGAAAAAGAACAGACATGGACTAATTACCATTAACTAAATGTCTAAACTATTGCACAGAAATACTGCAAAGGGATATGGGACTCATAATGGGGGGCGAGAGGTTAGAGAATACCCTCAACACTGAAAAAAGTGACATTAAAGCTGTGACACTAATATGGGAGATAGGAGGGCTGAGGTGGAATGCTGTCTTCTTTTATGTGATCCATCATTTAAGAAATAGGCTGGATGCAGTGGCTCATGCCTTTAATTCCAGCACTTTGGGAGGCCAAGTTGGGAGGACTGCTTGAGCCCAGAAGTTTGAGAACTGCCAGGGAAACATAGTAAGACCCTGTCTCCATCTTTTTTTTTAAATACAGATTTTAACTTAACCCAGTACAGTCACGGTACAGTCTTACACACACACACACACACACACACACACACACACACACATTTGAATCAAAAGGTTAATAAAATAAAAATTTTAGGTGGCATATACTGTATTTCTGTATTTTTAGAAAATGCTGTTGTGACCCATTAAATAGATTTTGTACCCCACTGATGGACTACAGTCATCAGTTTGAAAAACACTGCTCTGAGCCCAGTGCAGTGGCTCATGCCTGTAATCCCAGTACTTTGGGAGGCCAAGGTGGGTGGATCACTTGAGGGCATGAGTTTGAGACCATCCTGGTCAATATGGTGAAACCCTGTCTCTACTAAAAATACAAAAATTAGCTGGGTGTGGTGGTGTACACCTGTAATCATAGCTACTTGGGAGGCTGAGGCAAGAGAATTGCTTGAACTAGGGATGGGGAGGTTTCAGGGAGGCAAGATTGGGCCACTGCACTTCAGCCTGGGTTTGAAGTGCACTGACCGAGGAGACTCAGTCTCAGGAAAAAAAAGGAAAAAAAAAAACACTGCTCTGAAGAATTTGGATAGAGGGAGCAGCATGTGCAGAGCACACATTAGGATGAAATCATAGGCAGGAGCTATGGAATGTGTATCTGGAACAGGCAAGATCCAGAAGATGCCCTGGAAACAGTGTGGCATAGTAAAAAGATGGAAGAAGTTGGAGATAATGGAGTCATAAGAGGACGGTATGAGCTGACAAACCCTCTTTAGCTATCTCTTGGGAAGCCAGGAGGGACAGTGTCTTTCATTTGCTTTTATGTAGAAGTGAGACATTCCTGTGGGGAATGTGGAGCTGTGGCTTTGTGAAGCCGACCTGAGCCTCCAGTCCTGACAGAAGTGTTTACTGTGGGCCCACATGGAACTAGCATAGCTCTGCCTGTTGGGCTTCCTCATAAGCTTTCTTTTGAAAACCACCATTGCAGCTCATGTCAGCCTTCCTCAAAACCCACCTTTGAGGTCGAGATTATTTTCAGCAGAAGTTGTAACTGTTATATATTTTATCTTATTCTAAGATATAAGAAAATACTTATCTCTGAATTCAAACATTAAGGAGTTTTTAACACATTTATATGAAATTTAAAAGGATTCATTCATAGCTTCATCACCTAGACACATGATACTTTTTATTTCTCCTTGTTTCTTTCAAGCCTTTGTCTTATGTGGAGTTATAATTGTTGTATAGTATATGTAGTTTTTGCTTCAAGCTTTTTTCATGTTAATTTTCATAAACACCTTTCTAGGTTTTTTTTCTGTAACATTTATCATTGTTAACTTCCTTTATAATATCTCTTTGAAGTACTATAATATATTTAAGTATATCTTTATTACTAGGTATTTTGTTGTTCCCACTTGGATACTAAAAGTAATCCTATTATGCTTTTGTAATTTGAGATAGAGTCCCACTCTGTCACCCAGGCTGGAGTGCAGTGGTGCAACCCCAGCTCACGGAAGCCTCTGCCTCCTGGGTTCAAACGGTTCTCCTGCCTCAGCCTCCCAAGTAGCCGGGGTTATTATAGGTGTGTGCCACCACGCCAGGCTAATTATTGTATTTTTAGTGGAGATGGGGTTTCACCATGTTGGCCAGGCTGGTCTCGAACTCCTGGCCTCAAGTGATTCGCCTGTCTCTGCTTCCCAAAGTGCTGGGATTACAGGTGTGAGCCACCACGCCTGGCTATTATGTATACTTTTGTTCATTTAACTTTATTTATAAATTCTTACTAGAATTTAAACATGATGGCCAGGCGTGGTGGCTCATGCCTGTGATCCTAGCTGGGAGGCGGAGGCGGGCAGATCACAAGGTCAGGAGTTGAGACCAGCCTGGCCAACATGGTGAAACCCTGTCTCTACTAAAGATACAAAAGGCTGGGTGTGGTGGCTCATGCCTGTAATCTCAGCACTTTGGGAGGCCAAGACAGGTGGATCACCTGAGGTCAGGAGTTTGAGACCAGCCTGGCCAACATTGTGAAACCCTGTCTCTACTGAAAATATGAAAAATTAGCTGGGTGTGGTAGCGGATGCCTGTAATCCCAGCTACTTGGGAGGCAAAGGTTGCAGTGAGCCGAGATTGTGCCATTGCACTTCAGCCTGAATAACCAGAGCGAAATTCTGTCTCAAAAAAAAAAAAAAAAAACAATTAGCCGGGTGTTGTTGTGGTGAGTAGCTGTAATCCCAGCTACTCAGGAGGCTGAGGCAGGAGAATCGCTTGAACCCAGGAGGCAGAGGTTTCAGTGAGCTGAGATTGCACCATTGCACTCCAGTGTGGGCGACAGAGAAAGACTATCTCAAAAAAAAAAAAGAATTTAAACATGATAACTTGATATGCATTGCTGAATTTCCTCCTGTAGTACTGAATTAAAACAAGGGACATACCTGCTATCTTATATAGCTTTTCTGGGCATTGGAATTTATAATATCTTGTTTTTTTCTGGTTAAAGATGTACCTCATTTTCTGTTTATTTTATTATTTTGACAAACATGTTTATTTTCCCCTCTTTTTTTTTGCCTACTAGTTGTTATTTTAAGATTGTTTAGGATTAGGATTCTTTCCATTTCTCCTGACTGTATAATGAAAGAAAATGTTAGTTTTGTTTAAGAAATGTACTCTGTTCTTTTGAGATGCTTTTTGCTTTAAAGTTACTTTTCACCTATGATCTTTGTTTACCAGATTCTTAAGTTTTGATGTCTTACCAGCATTATTTCTCACGTTTATCCTTAACTAACTGCTGCAGTGCAAAATACGATCTTATACTAGATGAGCAGGCAGAAGACTCAAAATCAAGTCACTCACACACAAGTAAAAAACACAAGAAGAAAACCCGGCACTGCTCTGAAGAAAAAGAAGATGAGGACTACATGCCAATCAAAAATCCTAATCAGGTACCTCTAATGTCAAGACTTAGATGTGGAGAAATAAGTGTTTTATCCCTCTGTAAATGATGCCTTAGTGATACCACTTAGGAAGTAAGGGATCATTCTAAGCAGAGATGGAAGTGTTCCTAAGAAGTAGAATGTTTGCACTGGGTTATTGGGTTTTAATTTTCAAACATATTTATCACAAATAATAAAAGGTCATTTTTGACATAACTTGATGTATCAAATACTTCCACATTGTGAAGCAAGAGTGATTTCCATACCTGTGGATACTCATTTATTCCCATCAAAAACAAGTGTGTTTGTGCTGAAAAAGACTGTCATTTATCTGCTTAATTTATCATCAAGTGTGATGTATAGCTCTTAAGGGCTCTTGAGATTTTATGTCCTACAAAACATTTATATTCTTCCATATTGTATATAAGAAATAAAAACAGCACTGATAGATTGAGCATCCTAAAAAGCTGTCCTGAACAGCACACTTTTAAAAACAGTAATAAAAATTCCCCAAAGAAAATTTAGTGTGAAGAAAAGTAATTATTTCCAACCTGTGTTTTGGTTCTTACTTAAATAAAAAACAGTTTACAGGCCGGGTGCTGGTGGCTCACGCCTGTAATCCTAGCACTTTGGGAGGCCAAGGCAGGCAGATAGCTTGAGCTCCAGAATTCAAGACCAGTCTGGCAACATGGTGAAACCCCATTTCTACAAAAAAAAAAAAAAAAGTTAGCCAGGCCTGGTGGTGTGCACCTATGGCCTCAGCTACTTGGGACGATCTCTTGAGCCCAGGAGGTAGAGGCTGCAGTGAGCCCAGATCGTGCCACTGCACTCCAGCCTGGGCAACAGAGCCAGACCATGTCTCCAAAAAAATACTGATTTTTTTTTCCCCATCAGAGCTCTTTGCTTTTGTTTTACCACATAGAGGCATTTGAACTGGGCCCTGGTAGATGAGAAGGATTTCAGTGGGTTGAGCTGAAAAGGGAGGAAACTCAAGATGATGAGAACGTGAAGTAAAGATGCAGAAAAGTCAAGGATTTGCTGTCAGGAGAGCTAGAAACGTTTACATTTCCATACTGCTAGTCATCAAGTGACCTTGACAAGTTCTTTAACTTTCTGAGCCACAGTTTTATCCTCAGTGAAAAGTGAGAAATACTTTACAGGCATGTTGTTGAGATTAAGTGGAAAAAAAAATGCCTCTGCAAACATTCTCTACGATGGCTATTATTGTTACTACTTTTTTTTTTTAAACTGTTGAAGCAAATTACTAGTTTTAGAGTTACTTGAAATAGTTTCTCTCTGTGGTTATGACATTAACTAGATTTATATTTCAGTTAAATTGTTTCTTTTTATTTTTAATGTTTAAGGGTTGCTTTGACAATTTTTTGTTTTGTAGTTTTAAAAACTGTTTCCAAAATGAAATCTACAAAATGGTATATATAGAGAACCTAGCTTCTGTTCTTGTTCCCTCCCCATTTCCTTCTTCCCTCTGTGGGTATTTTGTGTATTTTATGGGTTATTCATTTAAAAAAATTTAGCAAGTAAATATTTGTCATATGTTCTTACCTCTTTGCTATAATCTAGCAGATATGGAATTTCTTCTTTCCACAGCCCTTTAGCTGTTTAAAGACTGCCATCATTCATGACTCATCCTGTTTTAGGCCATACTTTTGTTGGTTCCTTCAAATATTTCTCACATGAATCAGTGGTGGTAATAAAAGTAGTAGTAGGCCAGGTGCAGTGGCTCATGCTTGTAATCCCAGCATGTTGGGAGGCTGAGGCAGGAGAATCACCTCAGCCCAGAGTTCAAGACCAGCCTGGGCAACATAGCGAGACTCAGTCTCTGCAAAAAATTTAAATAAGAAAAAGAAAAAAGTAGTAGCAGCAGCAGCAGTAGTAGTAGCAGCAGCAGTAGTAGTAGTAGCAGCAGCAGTAGTAGTAGTAGCAGCAGCAGTAGTAGCAGCAGTAGTAGTAGTAGCAGTAGTAGTAGTAGCAGCAGCAGTAGTAGTAGTAGCAGCAGCAGTAGTAGCAGCAGTAGTAGTAGTAGCAGTAGTAGTAGTAGCAGCAGCAGTAGTAGTAGTAGTAGCAGCAGCAGTAGTAGTAGCAGCAGCAGCAGCAGCAGTAGTAGCAGTAGCAGCAGCAGTAGTAGCAGCAGCAGTAGTAGTAGTAGCAGCAGCAGTAGTAGCAGCAGCAGCAGTAGTAGTAGCAGCAGCAGCAGCAGCAGTAGTAGCAGCAGCAGCAGCAGTAGTAGCAGCAGCAGCAGTAGTAGCAGCAGCAGTAGTAGTAGCAGCAGCAGTAGTAGTAGCAGCAGCAGCAGCAGTAGCAGCAGCAGTAGTAGTAGCAGCAGCAGTAGTAGCAGCAGCAGCAGCAGTAGCAGTAGCAGCAGCAGCAGCAGCAGTAGTAGTAGTAGTAGCAGCAGCAGTAGTAGTAGCAGCAGCAGCAGCAGCAGCAGCAGTAGTAGTAGTAGCAATAGTGGTAGCAGTAGTAGTGGTGGTGGTAATAGTAGTAGAATCAGCAGCAGCAGCAGTAGTAGTAGTAGCAATAGTGGTAGCAGTAGTAGTGGTGGTGGTAGTAGTAGTAGAATCAGCAGCAGCAGCAGCAGTAGTTAACATTTTTTTTGGTCCTTACAATGTGAGGTAGGTTCTTTCATCCCCTTTTTTTTTTTTTTGAGACGGAGTTTCACTCTTGTTACCCAGGCTGGAGTGCAATGGCACAATCTCGGCTCACCGCAACCTCCGCCTCCTGGGTTCAGGCAATTCTCCTGCCTCAGCCTCCCAAGTAGTTGGGATTACAGGCACGCGCCACCATGCCCAGCTAATTTTTTGTATCTTTAGTAGAGACGGGGTTTCACCATTTCGACCAGGATGGTCTCGATCTCTTGACCTCGTGATCCACCCGCCTCGGCCTCCCAAAGTGCTGGGATTACAGGCGTGAGCCACCGTGCCCGGCCTTTCATCCCCTTTTCACACAACAAAGGAAGCGAGAACAAAAAAAGTTGTTACTTGCCCATAGTTTTACACAGCTAGTAAGTAGTGGAACCATAGTTTAATTTCCTACTTGCACTCCTAACTACTCTTGCTGCTCTTCTTACCTGGGGTATATTCTTGTCAGTTTTCCTTCCTAAACTCTGTTGTTATTTTAACAAAATTTGTACTGTCTCAGTACAGTATTCCACTGTGATCTAACAGAAACACATCTCCTCCTTCTTAAATGTCTGTACTCTATGGATTACTTTAGTCTAAGGTCACAGTCTTTTTCACTGGTGACTGGATCACATTCCTATGAATGTTTAGCATGTTTTCCACTAAAAACTCTGAGTTCCTTCCCCCTACCATGTGCTGCTTTTAGCTCCAGCTTTGCATCCTGCCCTTGTACATGGAACCTTCAATGAATTTAAGCCTGAGATAAATAAACATTGGTGTGTTTGATATAATCAGAGGTCTAAAAAAATTCAGACTGGTTGTGTTTTTTTTGTGTGAATCTTTTCAATTCTGCTGTTTGATTACTTGAAACCTTACAGTAGCAAAAATCCTTCTCATTTTGCTTGAAGTAAAAGCATCAAGATTTTGGGGGAATACTGTTAGTATTTTTAAAAAGAATTTTAAGGTAGTTTTAAGTTTTAATTTTAGGGCAATATTAACTATAAAATTATTAAATGCTGAAAATGATCAAATTTTACTTCTATCTTTACATTACATTTTTAAAACGTTTTCTACTTCGATTTAATAATATAGCTACATTAATTTCTCCTAATAAAACTCAGCATCAGTATTTAAGATTTTAGTGGCCCTCAATTTTTTTTATTATTTTGATTGCTTTCCTTTTCTTAAATTCTTTAAAGAGAATTTTCAGTACTAGACAAATTTCAGCTATAGTTCATATTTTCCTATTTGTTGGTGTTTTGCTTGGTAGGTCTGGTTTCCCAAGAGTATTTTAACTTATTTCTTCAAATTCTTTGTTTTTTATTGAGTAGATAGGCTTATCAATTCAAAAACCTCTCTGTTTAATTTTCCACCTCATGTCTTAATTCCAGAAGTGGTTTTGTGTTGTTGAGGTTTGGGTTTTACGGGGGTTACAGGAAATGAGTATTCAGCTGGAGGTTGCCTTACTGACAGTGTTCATGCTGGTTGTCCATTTTCCACCGGGGTTTTCATAATGTTTGTATTCTTGACTGTATTTTGCTGTCATTTTAGTGATTTAATGTTACTTTGGTGATTAAGATTTAACCAGATCCTTGATTTGGTCCCAGAGGCCTGAGCAAGACTTTTTTTGACTGCTTATATTAAGTCATTTGTTAGGTTCTTTAAATTGGCCATTTTGTGTTCTTTGTTTTTTTCTTTCTTTTTTGGCCATTTAGTCATCATGTCTTATGTTTTAAATGTATAAATAATATAAGTTTTAGAAGTTCATACTGGAAAGGACCTAGAGCTTTAATTCATTTCTCTCACTTTAGATATGGAGATACCAATCCCACAGGCTTTTAGGCCTTTATAGTTTAGTGGAAGAGCTAGAGTTTTAACATTTATTTGAATCAGTCAGATGTTGGATTTTTTCCCCATTATTCTATACCACTCCCCCCTTTTTAATTTTGGATGTCAAGTTACTGATTGATTAAATAATTATCTCCAACCTGTGCAGATCTCTTGAGTCTCAGTTTCCCTATTTCTAGAATGAGGATAATATTGCACCCCTAAAGCTCTTAGCACCGTGTTAGCATGTACTTAAAGGATCTGCTCTTACGTGGCCTCATTCAGCCACTTAAACTTTTCCCCTTCATACAAACAGTGCTCATTTTTCCTTGCTTTCCAGTTTTCACTTATGCTACTTTCATTAGCCTTCTTGCAGCCTAGTCAGACCCAAGCTCACTTATCCTCTGAGGCTCATCTGAGATCCTGACTTCTCCGTGAAACCTTCTCTAATTAGTCTAACCTTAAGAGTACTTCTTGTTTGACACATCTCCTAAATGTCAAAGACTCCTTGAACCCAGATCTGCTTGACTTCAAAGCTTGTGTAGCTTTGAAAACTACTCCCAAGTAGGAGTGATTTTAAAGTTTCAGTCCAATTCAAATATTCAGCTTCTTCAATTTTTTAAAAGAATTAAGTGCTATATAATCTTTTATCTCTTTTATTTTAAATACTCAAAGCACTTAAGTGCCCATTTGTATAATAACATGCTGAGGATTTGATGACGTTATGTATCAGCCAACAGTCTCTGCTTTTGAAAAGTTTGTCTCAACCAGTACAGAAATAAGGATAAGATGTACAGATATAATACTATATGGATATTTCTATTTTGTATATGTCGGAAGCACAAAAATTCTTTTATCTAGAAATGTCATAATTTACTAGAAAATAGATGGTAAAGGGCTAAACCAAAATGCCTACTCATTTTTTCTACCTCAGGGACTCTTACAATATGACAAGAACTATTTGGATTGTGTGGAAAATCACAAATTGGTTTATAATGTATTCCACAAACACTTTGATTATTATGGTAACAATCATGTTACGTCTGTTTTCACACACTGCCAAACTCAAGGGGTACAGTATCTAGACAGTATATGGAATAATTAATAATTTGCCTAAAACCCAGTCCTTAACCATAGGTATTCATCACTCTGGATTTTAAGCCTTGACATTTATATCTACTACAGTAATGTCTGGTGATAGAGTTGAGACCCTTGGGATTTCAGTCCTTATAATTTTGCCTTTCCCTTGGGCAATCTTAAAGAAAGTTGAATTTTACAAAGTATCTCTTGAAAGAGCATTGGCTCTAGTCTAAGAGTAGAATTAAATTTAGCAGTTTTATTATCTTTGGGGCAAAGGATTCTTCTAGTGTTTTTTAACTCATTTTAAAGAAATGTAATAATTTTAATGTAAGCCTGGTCAGCTGGGTGAGGTGACTCATACCTATAATCCCAGTACTTTGGGAGGCTGAGGTGAGAAGGGATCGCTTGAGCCTAGGAGTCTGAGACCAGCCTGGGGAACATGGTGAAGCCCGTCTCTACAAAAACAAAAATTAGCCAGGTGTGATGGCACATGCCTGTAGTCTCAGCTACTTGGGAGGCTGAAGTGGGAGGATCGGTTGAGCCTGGGAGGTTGCAGCTGCAGTGAGCTGTAATCATACCACTTCATTCCTGCCTGGGTGACAGAGGCACCTCCTCTCTAGCTTCTGTGTTTCTAAACATAGCAGATGTATTTGAAGATCTAGAGAGGAGCTGTTATAAAGTAAAACACTTTAAAAATAAATTGCTCAGACCCAAGTATACATTAACCCGTTTTCTTTTCGTTTAAGACTTACTGACTTTCTAAGATCTCTTCCTGCTGAGTTATTTCAGTGATATCTTCTCACAGGATTCTTGTGGGGATTTTAGTAGTTTTATTGCAGATCAATAATGGGGCCACATTTTGGGGGAGTGAAGGATGGGGAGGTGGGAATAAGACTATAATAATCAGAATTTTTGATATTGCAGCATTTTTCTAAAGGCATGTTCTAATTTCAGTTGAGCTGTTTCATTTTCATATTTTGGGATCTGATCCTTCATTTCAGCCAAAATATTAAATACAAAGCAATGAAATTGTTAAAAAAATGGTTAAACCTTTTTCTGAATTATTTTATTGCTTTGTAATTTACAAGATTCTTGACATTAGTGGTGGTGTTCACGTTTGAGCTGTTATAACAGCCTGCTAATGATAGTCTTTCTAAGTTTTATTAATTGAAAATGCCCACAACATGATGATTTTACTGATTCACTTGTAATTCTCCCTTCCTTTGACAGGATATCTATAGAGAAATGGGGTTTGGTCACTATGAAGAAGAAGAAAGCTGTTGGGAGAAACAAAAGAGTGAAAAGAGAGATCGAACTCAGAACCGAAGTCGTAGCCGATCTCAAGAGAGGGATGGCCATTATAGTAATAGTCACAAATCCAAATACCAAACAGATCTTTACGAAAGAGAAAGGGGTAAAAAGAGAGACCGAAGCAGAAGTCCAAAGAAATCCAAAGATAAAGAAAAATCTAAGTACAGATGAAAGATGAAGAGGCAGAATTGAGTGGCTAACATATTTACTCTTGTCTAACTTAGCGTGTCAGGAAAGCAGATGCTTAGATTTTGTGTCAAAGCTTGTTTTTTTTCATACTAGGATTGTGGCCCTTTAGATTAATACTGATTATATAGGGCATTAAAAAATAAAGAACTGAACATTTTCTTTGTATACTTTTTTACAGTAATTTTATTGTTAAACATAAATGGTAGTCTTCATTTTTGAAATATTTTACATTTTCATCTTTTTTTAATGAAATATTTCATACTACAAAAATACATAAGCATGTATATATAAAGTAAAGGGATAATAGATGTAAATATCTGTGTACTCATCAGCCAGCTTAAAATACAGAATATGGCCTCCATTTTAGAAGTCCCTTAAGTGCCCTCTCCCTCTCAAGTAATTATTTGGAATTTTGTGTTTGTCATCTGCCTATTATAGTTTTACAACATATGTATGTATCTGTAAATGAAATGTTAATTTTGTATGTTTCTGAATTTTATATAAATGGCAAAATGTTTACTTCTGTGACTTTCATTTTTATTGCTACATAGTATTATATGAATATACTACAGCTTATTCTTCTCTTGAGGGACATTTGAGTTCTGTTTATTTTTATTTTTGCTGTTGAAACAATGCTGCTGTGAACATTGTCTAGGAATTATGTTGCTTGATATGTTGATAAAATAATGCCACATTATATTCTGAAGTGGCTGTGCTGGTTTATACCCCTCCTGGCTCTGTGACTTACCTTTGTATTATACCATCTCCAACACTTGTTAAGTTCAGACTTTTAAAAATTTGCCAACCTAGTGAATGTTAAGTGGTATCTTACTGTGATTTCCAGCAAGATTATTCTCTGTTCTTCCATGTGTAAGATGTCCTTTTTTTCCTGGCTGCTTTTAAGGTTTTCTCTCTGTCACTCATTCTAAGCAGTTTGATAGGTGCTTGATACTGTTTTTTTGGTTTTTTTTTTTTCATGTTTCTTCTGCTGTAGCTATTCTACCTGTGGGTTTATGGTTTTCATAGAATTTGGAAATTTGGGGACATTTTTTTCTTCTGTTTTGTTTTTCTTTTCTTTTTTTTTATTTTTTGAGACGGATTTTCGCTCTTGTTACCCAGGCTGGAGTGCAATGGCGCAATCTCGGCTCACTGCAACCTCCGCCTCCTGGGTTCAGGCAATTTTCCTGCCTCAGCCTCCTGAGTAGCTGGGATTACAGGCACGTGCCACAATGCCCAGCGAAATTTTTTTTGTATTTTTAGTAGAGACAGGGTTTCACCATGTTGACCAGGTTGGTCTCGATCTCTCGACCTCGTGATCCACCCGCCTTGGCCTCCCAAAGTGCTGGGATTACAGGCTTGAGCCACCGCACCTGGCCATTCTATTTTGTTTTTCTGTCTCTCTGCCCCTCTCATGCTTCTCCTGGGGCTCCGATGACTTGGATGTACATTAGGCCCCTCAAAGTTGTCTCCCAGTGTGCTGATGCTTTTCTCAGCTTTTTAAAAAGCCTTTTTCTTGCTGTGTTTCATGTTGGGTAGTTTCCACCGCTGTGTCCTCATTGTTCATTAATCTTCTCTTCTGAAGTATCTAATTTCCTTTTAATCGTATCCAGGTATTTTTCACCTCAGACATTTTAGTTTTTAGAGGCTGTGTCTGGGACATTATCTCTCGTGTGTCTTCTTCACATGCTCATGCCTTCCTCTATTTTTAACATTTGGAGCGTATTGATAGGAGCTGTTTCAGTGTACTTGCACATTCTGTCATCCGCATCATTTCTGGGGTCTGTTTCTATTGATTGATTCTGACCCTACCCCAACCCCTACACTGCCCATATTGGGTTGTAATTTCCTTCATTATGTGCCTGGTAATTCTGTTTTTAACATTGAGCTTAAGTTCTTTTATTTAAGTATCTTGAACTCTGTTTGGGGACATAAAGTTACTTGGAAACAATCTGATCATTTTGTAGCTTGCTTTTAAGCTTAGTGAGACAGTTCCGGGACAGTTTAGCACTAATTTGACCCACTATGAAGGTAATACTGTTCTGAATAATCCTCCTGGTTACTGAGCCCTATTGAGCTCCCAGTTGTATTTCTTGTTCCTTTGTGCTGGTTCTTCCCAGCTGTGTGTAATTACCTCACATGCATACACTGCTTGTTGTTTAGCTGAAGACTCAAGGGAAACCCAATATTCTACCCTGCAAATCTTACCTTGGCTATATAGTAGGTTGTCTTTTTATATTTAATAGATTGTGGATACTAAGAATAAGTTAGGGAGTGCTGTGTCTCTCTTTCTCTCCCTCTCTGTTCTCTTGGAAGAAAAAAAAAATTTAAATTATCTGTTCCTTAAAAGCTGCATAGAGCTTACCTATAAAATTGTCTGAACTTTGCATTTTTTGTGAGAAAATTTCTTTGATTAGGTTTCAAAAATTATAGAATTATTAGTCTTTCTATTTCTTTAATGTTAGTCATTTTTATTACATTTCTCTGGGAATTTATTTTCAATGAAGTTTTTAATTTTGATGGAGGTGCACATAGTTTAGCTGGTAGATTTTAGCTGATAGATTTTTACTGTCATTTTGCTTTGTTGATGAATGTTGTTATATTTTAGTATGTCTCATAAATAGCATATAGCTAGATGATTATTATTTTTTGAGACAGAGTCTTGCTTTGTTGCCCAGGCTGGAGTGCAGTGGTGGAATCTCAGCTCACTGCAGCCTCTGCCTCCTGGGTTCAAGCAACTCTTCTATCTCAGCCTCCTGAGTAGCTGGGACTACAGGTAGCCACCACCATGCCTGGCTAATGTGTGTGTGTGTGTGTGTGTGTATTTTTTTTTTTCTAAAGAGTCTGGGTTTCACCATATTGGCCAGGCTGGTTTCAAACTTCTAACCTTGTGATCCACCAGCCTCAGCCTCCCAAAGTGCTGGGATTACAGGGGTGAGCCACCGCACCTGGCTGATTATTTTTAAATTTAATCTGAACTTTAACTGGTGAGCTTATTTTTATGTTTATGGATGTATTTGGATTTGTTTCTTACCACCTTATTTTGTGCTTTTTATGTTTTTTTTCAACCCTTTTTTTTCTTTTGGAATCAAATGTTTTTTAATTCCACCCTCATCGATCTGCCCCCTCTGTTCTGGGGAGTTGCTTTGGAATATTACATCCATACTTAAAAAGTGTAATGCTCTATCTTTACCCTCCTAATTGAAAGTCTTGGAACTCGCTAAGTCACTCATCCAGTATTTTAGTCATAGCTTACGATTTTTAACCTTAAAATTAGACCTTGAGCTGCACTCAGTGGTGCACACCTGTAGTTCCGGTTGCTGAATGGCTGAGGCAGGAGGATCCCTTGAGGTTGGGAGTTAGAGGCTGCAGTACACTGTGACTGTGCCTGTGACCAGCTGCTGCATTCCAGCCCGGGCAGCATAGTGAGGTACCGTTTCTTAGAAAAAATATTAGACCTTCTGATTATTACTGCTTTTGTACAGATAATTTTTGGTTTAGATTTACTTTATATGTTGGAAGTGTTTCTTTACTCATTCTTGCATCTCAGGCCTTTCACCTAGGATAATTTTCCTTCTTTCTGAAGCACGTCCTTTGATGTTCCTCCAGTGACAGCTGTTGATAACAAACTCTTACTTTACATTTATCGAAAATGTTTTAAAGTCACTCATTCTATAAAGCTGATTTTGTATGTACATAATTCTAAGTTGACAGGTTTTTTTTTTTTCAGTACTCTGAAGAATCAGTCTACTGTCTTTACTTGTGTTACTAATGGGGAGAAATCTTTTGTCATTCCAAATGTCATTCTTTTCGATATAATGTGACTTCTTTCTGATTGCTTTTTCACTGTTAATTAAACTTTCAATTTGGAAGTCAGTTGGAGACTGGCGTGCAGTCGTAAGAAATAATACAGAGAGAACCTGTGTACCCTTTGCCTGCTTTCTCCCAGTGATGTTATCTTGTAAAGTTCTAGTACAGTATTAACCTAGATGCCAACATGGACACAGCGGAGATACAGAATATTTCCATCACTACCAGGACCCCTCTTGCCATCCTTTCATAGGCACATCTATTTCCCTGCCACTTCTGTTTTCTCCTTCACCGCTGTCAACCACTGATCTGTTCTCCATTTCTATAATTATGTCATTTCAAGGATTTTATATAAGTGGAATTCTATATTATGTAGCCTTTTGAGGGAGTCAGTCATAATTCGGAAGTACATAATCTCAAATGCCATAGTCATGAAGGTTGAAATCCTGAAAATCAATCCAAAATATATAATTCTGGAAAGAATAATTTTAAAACTCTTTAAAAGATACTTTTTACATTTTTTTTTTTTTTTTTTTTGAGACAGAGTCTTTCTCTGTCACCCAGGCTGGAGTGCAGTGGCACGATCTTCGATTACTGCACCTTCTACCTCCCAGTTTCAAGAGATTATTCTGCCTCAGCCTCCCCAAGTAGCTGAGACTACAGGTGTGTGCCACCGTGCCTGGCTAAATTTTGTATTTTTTTGTAGAGATGGGTTTCACCATGTTGGCCAGGCTGGTCTCAAACTCCTGACCTCAGGTTATTTACATTTGTAAAAGAGGAGTTATTTGAGAAATACTAACACATGACAGAACACAGGCCAGTTTACACAATAAGATAGGCAACATTACTTATTTTTGCAAGCATAACCAGTTCTCTGCCCTACTAATGACAGTCTCATGGGTATAGATGAATGGTGTTTATAAAGAAATAGGTCAAAAAGGGAAATGTCTCAATGCATAGCCTGATGGTTGGTAATTGTGTACACTCAGTTTTGTAACTGCAGTCATCTGAAATACTTTAAGAACAACCAGTGTCTTCCACGGGTTTCACTCAGATGCTAATCTCTGGAAACACTTGCGCAGACACACTCAAAATCATAAGTTTCTAGGTATTGCTTAATCCAGTCTACTTGACACCTAAAATTACCTCTTATCAACTCGGCACCCATACATACCTCCTTAAACCGTACTTAATTTCCAAATAAAGACTGAGAAAGTTGTACTTCTGCCTAACACAATGCCGGTATCCTGTGATTGTGATTTTTGGAATTTGAGACATTACGGATTTTAGATTAGGCACTTTGATCTTTTGGGATTTTCACCATGCAGGATTAAATGTTCAGGATTGTTTTACAGGATTATAAACCAAACCTCCTTTTGGGATTGGCTTCGTTTAGCTGCAGTCAGCCTTATTCTTCAGAGATTCTCCCAGGTTGTTGATGGATCAATAGCTCACTTTTATTTTGTTTTGTTTTATTCATTGATTTGGGCTGGAGTCTTGTCTTGTTGCCCAGGGTGGAGTGCAGTGGCACAATCTTAGCTCACTGCAACCTCTGCCTCTTGGGTTTGAGTGATTCTCCTGCCTCAGCCTCCTGAGTAGCTGGGATTACAGGCATGTGCCACCACACCCTGCTACTTTTGTATCTTTAGTATAGGCGGGGTTTCTCTGTGTTGGCCAGGCTGGTCTTGAACTCCAAACCTCAGCTGATCCACCAGCCTTGGCCTCCCAAAGAGCTGGGATTACAGGAGTGAGCCATTGCACCCGGCCTGTATTTCTTTAATTGGTAATGTTGTTGAGTATCTTTTCATGCATTGATTTTGCCATCTGCGTACCCTGTTTGGTGAAATGTTATTTTACATCTAATTGAATTTTTAGGTTTTGTGATTTTTGAGTTTTGAGAGTTCTTGATTCTGCATACTAGTTTTTTTTTTGTCAGATATGTTGCTTGCAGATGTTTCCTCCCAATGCATAGCTTGTCTTCCTTTTTTTTTTTTTCTTTTTTGGGACAGAGTCTCGCTCTATCACACTGGAGTACAGTGATTCGATCACAGCTCACTGCAGTCTTGACCTCCAGGGCTCAAGCAATCCTCTCACCTCAGCCTCTTAGTAGCTGGGACTACAGGTGCCTGCCATCATACCCAGCTAATTTTTTTCTTATTATTAGTAGAGACGAGGTCTCTGTGTTGCCCAGGTTGGCCTTGAACTGCTGGTCTCAAGCAATTCTCCTGCCTTGGCCTCCCAAAATGCTGGGATTATAGGTATGAGTCACCACATCTAGCCTCCAGTGTATAGCCTGTCTTTTAATCTTCTTAACAGAGTTTTGTAGAGTACAAGATTTTAATTTTTCTGAAGTTTATCAGTTTTTCTTTTATGGATTATGCTTTTGGTGTCAAAAGTTAGAACTCTGCGGATCACTAGCTTCTGAAATTTTTCTATACTTCCAATTTTTTTCTAAAAATTGTCTAGTTTTATGTTTAAGACTGTGATCCATTTTGAGATTTTGAGTTTTTTTTGGCTTATGAACATCGACTGGCACTGGCACTATTTGTTGAAAAGGTCTCTGGCTGCTTTTAAGGTATTCCTTGTCTTTAGTATTCTAGAATTTCACTATAATGTGTCTAGATAGGGATTTCCTTTATCTTGTTATGTTCTGTGTCTGACGGCTTCATGTTTTTTATTATTCTGGAAACTTCTCTACCATTTTCTCTTGAAATAGTCTCTCTTCACATTCGATTACTTCCTTTTGTAATCTTAGTCGGTTTGATGTAAGGCTTTCTCATTCTGTTCTTTGTATCTCAACTCATATTTTCCAGATAGTGCATTCTGAATACTTCTTCCAGGTCTGTATTCCAGGGCCCCCATTCTTTTTCATAAAAGCCTAGTCTCCTATTTAACTTATCTACTGAAATTTTAATTTCAGTATTTTTTTTTAGGAGTTCTGTTTGATTCTTTCTAGAATTTGCCTGATTATTTTTGATTTTCTGTTGTTCCTGGCTCACTTATTTCCACTCTGTTTTAATTACATAATTCTATTGTGTTTTTGATAATTCCAGTATCTTAATTTCTTAAGAATTAAAAAAGTTTTCCTGCTGACCCTTGTGCATAGTGGCTTATTTCCTTATCTGTTTCAGATTTTTTTTTCCCCCTTAAATTGGGAGGACATACGTTGGGACTCCTAAGGTACCTAAAATGAAGATGCTTTTCTCCAGAGAGGATGCATATTTACCTTGCAGACTCCCGGTGATGCAATCACTGCGGGCCATTTCATTTCTGGCTTAGACTTTCCATGTGCAAGCATAATGTATTTTTGACCCCTAGACCTTGATGAAAATTGACAAAATATCAGGGGAAACATGTCTAGTATTAAGATCGCCTATCTATACCCCCATGATTGGAGAACCAGGGAAAATGCAGCTGGCTTTTTTCTAGCCCAGTCTTTCTCTTTCTCTGACAAGTTTGCTTTAGGCGAACCCTTCTAGCTTCATGTGAAGATCTCAGGCTTAGCTTCCCAGTTCTCTTTTAGGCCCAAAGCCTTGTCTTTATAGATATCCCTCATCACTGTGACCTGAAGTCCTTAGTCCCTGGCTGTGCAGGCAGGGTCATCCTGGCTAGTGGCCTGCCCACCATTTCGCAAATATATTTGTGTCATGAGGAATATCCCTGTCTTGCAGTCTCATCAATGCATTTAAGAGTATGATTACTGGCTGGGCATGGTGACTTACATCTGTCATCCCAGCATTTTAGGAGGGCAAGGTGAGCAGATCACCTGAGGTCAGGAGTTTGAGACCAGGCTGGCCAATATGGTGAAACCCCGTCTCTACTAAAAACACAAAAAATTAGCCGGGTTTGGTGGTGCATACCTGTAATTACAGCTATTTGGGAGGCTGAGGCAGGAGAATTGCTCGCACCTGGGAGGTGGAGGTTGCAGTGAGCCAAGATCGCGCCATTGCACTTTAGTCTGGGCAACAAGAGCGAAAATCCATCTCAAACAAACAAACCAACAAAAAAAAAAAACTCCCAAAAAAACAAAAAACAAAATTAGGTGGGTGTGGTGATAAACCACACACACCTGTAACCCCAGCTATTTGGGAGGCTGAGGCAAGATAATCGCTTCCACCTGGAAGGTGGAGGTTGCACTCCAGCCTGGGTGACAGAGGGACACTCCGTCTCAAAAATAACAAAAAAATCCCACAGTATAATTGCTGTATTTGTTCAGGATGTTGTATGGAGGAGGTGGGAGGGGTGGATACAATTCAGAATATCTGGTTCACCATACTGCTAAGAGCAGTTATCTCCTCGATACTGTACATAGCTCTTAGCCATCAACAGAAAACATTTTAAATACACAAGAAACTATCACAAAAATATAGGAAAATACATATTATTCATACAGAAGATTCTCAAATGTAGTGTGAAAGAATGAATGTGCAAGCGAGAAATGTTGGTTGCAGGTGATGGGGCAGTGAGAAGAAATAACCTACTCACATCTGAAGCCTGAATTCAGTAGATCCAGTGGGCAAAATCAAAGTAGTAAGAATGTTGGAGCCTATCATTCATTGCAAGGCAAACCTATCCTTAATTGCAAATGCTGCAATGAAGTATGAGAAACTGGCTTTAACAAAGATGTGTGCACAGAACATAGTGTTCATCAAGTAACCTTGATTACATACAGCGCCGTCTTGGCTTCATGTTGCCACTGCTAGTCTATCGTAAAGTGGCCATGTTTCCTATTCTATTTTGCTTCTCTAGGTTTTGGGTGAACTCTTTTTTTTTTTTTTGGTGACACAAAATTTAATAGAAATTTTGTTTGTAGTTCTTACATTCTCAGCGCGAGCTGATCTAGGACCCACTGCCCCATCCAGAAGTGGCCCAGTCCTGGGGGCAGGGAAGAAAGGGTGATGTGAAATGAGAAGAACCCCATTCTTCCTCAGTGCTGGAGGGCTGGAGATGCTGCCCCCTTCTCCTGCCTGGCTCTGGGCTCCCGAAAAGAGAGCAGATGGAATCTCAGGCCTGCGGCTTCACACCACTGCACTCCCAGGTTGGAGAGGAGCTAAGAGATATGGTGGGAGAAGGGGACAGAGGCAAGAAAAGATGTTGATCAAGGATGAGAACCGTGGGTGAGGGCAGAAGGAGAATCACAGATAAAACACCAGTTAAAAAAACAAAACAAAACAAAAGAAAAGGGCTCAGAGGGGGTGAGGACGGGGGAGGGGAACAAAACCAAAATCCGCCAGTTTTGGGTGAACTCTTAAAGCCAGTTTACAGTTATATATTCTACCCATTTTTGCTAACCTGTCCCCTCAAACCCTCCCCACCAAAAAAGATTGAGTGAGTTGTTGGAAGTCAGATTTTTTTTTTTTATGTTAAAAAGCTATTTGGGCAGGACACGGTGGCTCACACCGGTGATCCCAGCACTTTGGGAGGCCGAGGCGGGCAGATCATGAGGTCAGAAGATTGAGACCACCCTGGCCAACATGGTGAAACATCGTTTCTACTGAAAATACAAAAATTAGCCAGGCGTGGTGGTGGGTGCCTGTAATCTCAGCTACTCAGGAGGCTGAGGCAAGTGAATTGCTTGAACCTGGGAGGCAGAGGTTGCAGTGAGCTGAGATCAAGCCTCTGCACTCCAGCCTGGGTGACAGAGCAAAACTTTGTCTCAAAAAAAAAAAAAAAAAAAAACCCAAAAACTATTTGTATTTGGAGCCTAAAATTTCTCAGTTATTTTATCTTCACTGTAAAGTTTCAGCTTCATCTTTCTTACCAGTTGAATTTTTAAAGATTTTGATCAGAACTATCAAAGGCTAAATAAAAGAAACTTTAAATACACTCAGCATTCATACTTTTACCAGTGGCTTTTAATAAATTAGTTGCTATTTAGTTACTGAAAAATATATTTCATCTTTGTTTTCCACTCATCTAAAGACATTTTATCTTAAGTTTGACATTTCTTACCCATCTAGACTGAGTCACAAAGAATGCATAATAGACAGTAAAATCGAAATCACAGGAACCTTACCTTTCAGTGGCTGTTGCTATGAAACCATGTTTTGATGGGAAATTTGAGAGAAGCCTGGGCTTCCTGTTATTAAATGACAGAACGTGGAGATCCCCTTCATTTTCAAAACTCTTTTTTTTTCTCAAGACGGAGACTCGCTCTTGTTGCCCAGGCTGGAGTGCAATGAGGCAATCTTGGCTCACTGCAACCTCTGCCTTCCGGGTTCAAGCCATTCTTCTGCCTCAGCCTCCTGAGTAGCTGGGACTACAGGCAGCTGCCATCATGCCCAGCTAATTTTTGTTATTTTTAGTCAAGACAAGGTTTCACCATGTTGGCCATGCTAATCTCGACCTTCTGACCTCAAGTGATCCACCAGCCTCAGCTTCCCAAAATTCTGGGATTACAGGTGTGAGCCACCATGCCCAGCCCAAAGCTCTTTTTAAAGCAAGTCATCTTAATTACTCTTCTGCTAATGGGAAAACCTGTATTCTTACCCTATTTTACCCACACTTGACTACTAATTAGGCTTAATTTTGCTAGGGGCACTGTGGAGACTGAAAAATTTTATGTTTTTGCCTCCTCTGCTAGTCTTTGTTCACCAAATGGACAGATGGACAGGGTTTTTGAGTGATGTTTTTGTGGGCAATTAAAAAGTTGTATTGGCCGGGCATGGTGGCTTACACCTGTAATAGCACTTTAGGAGGCTGAGGCAGGTGGATCACTTGAGGTCAGGAGTTAGAGATGAGCCTGGCTAACATGGTGAAACCTCGTCTCTACTACAAAAATTAGCCAGGTGTGGTACTGTACACCTGTAATCCCAGCTATTTGAGAGGCTGAGGCAGGAGAATCACTTGAACCCAGGAGGCAGAGGCTGCAGTGAGCTGAGATTGTGCCAGGGCACTCTAGCCTGGGCAACAGAGCAAGACTCAGTCTCAAAAAAAAAATAAAAATAAAAATTAAGTTGTATTGCTGTTATCTGCTTAAATGCCTAGAGTACTAGGAAGCTGGACACACAAAAAGGCTGCAAATATATCATTCTAGGAAGAGAGCTTGTATAAGAAGAGAAGTTAGGCAATGCTGCTTTGTTGCTGTGAATCTAGAACAAGACGAGTGACCTCTGGCTCCTGAAAAAGAGAAAAGTTCTGTTTTGTTTGCTTAGTTTGGTGGAAAGAGCTGGGGAAACCTGAGTCAGGAGCAAAGGCATATGAAGGTGGTAACAAGCCAGGTGCTGAGAGAGAGCAGGGAGATATCTGACTGCAGCTGAGGTTAGGAAGGCAATGAGGGTCAGGAGGGAAGAGGAAATCGGGAAGGGGAGTGTCACATGCAAAACTGAGAAACTTGGATTTGCTTTGCTAGGCCCCAGAAAAGAAGGAAGTGGCACTGGGATAGTTGAGAAAAGTTACTCTGGGTGTTGTAGGTAGGACCTTTACTAAGGGTTGGCACCACATTCCTCCCAGGGCGTTGAACATGATTTCATTCAATATCAATTCCACACATCACCCCAAATGCAGGTGTACATCAGGCAGGCTTCCCAGAGGAGATGAGGCATAGGCTGAGACCTTCTCTTCTGTGTTTGGTATCAAGGTTGGCGCAGTGCTAGAACATGGAATGGGGACAACAGTAACGATGTTCAAGTCATACCGTCTTTGTTACATAATCACTCCTTTGGCATTATAGAAAATAATTCCAATATCTTCAGCATGGCCAGGGATGGACATTGTTTTAGTAGAGCCGATAGGGTGTAAGCAGGATCAGAATAGAGCCCATAGGTCAGCGGTGGCCTGTGCTGTGTTCATGGGATGCGTAGCTGAGGGCTGACCTGCAGCACAGGCTTTTTGTTGGATTCATGGCATGTCTGGCATGCAGGAGACAGTGCCTCACATAGAGCAGGAAAGTGGCCTCGGAAACACTGCAATCTCAGCAGGTGGCAGTGCACACTTTTTTTTTTTTGAGACGGAGTCTCACTCTGTCATCCAGGGTGGAGTGCGGTGGCATGATCTCAGCTCACTGCAACCTCCACCTCTCGGGTTCAAGCAATTCTCCTGCCTCAGCCTCCCAAGTAGCTGGAACTACAGGTGCATGCCATCACACCCGGCTAATTTTTGTATTTTTAGTAGAGACAGGGTTTCATCATGTTGGTCAGGCTGGTCTTGATCTTCTGACCTCGTGATCCACCCACCTTGGCCTCCCAAAGTGCTGGAATTACAGGCATGAGCCACCGCGGCAGTGCGTGCTTTCAACTTCATTATAAGGGATGCTTCATGGTTGTATTGATTACTTTCTACTACTCACTCCCTAAGAACACACCGAAAACGCATACTTATGGTCTTTTCCCCTGGCATACACTTATAGGGAATAACACAGCAGGCGTGACCATGATGTGTGCTTAATGTTTAGGTCTGTCCTAGATATCCCTCTCACTGCACAGCCCCAGCACGGGCAGGTACAGGCAACACTGCATCACATGCAGACAGCTGCCCCTTGGCCTGCCACCCCGTCCTTTAGGCACAAGGATTCACTCCATAGCGCCTTCGCTGTCTTCCCATTAGACAGCAGGAGTGTGCTTAGCTGTGAATAGATGATTATCATGATTAAGAGCTCTGAGGGGTGGTATCTGTGGGCTTGAAGCGTGTATTTGTTTCCTAGGACTGTCATAACAAACTACCACAATCTTAAAACAAGGCCGGGCATGGTGGCTCACACCCGTAATCTCAGCACTTCGGGAGACCAAGGTGGGAGGATTGCTTGAGACCAGGAGTTCAAGACCAGCCCGAGTAACATAACAAGACCCCATGTCTACAAAAATTAAGAAATTAGCTAGGTGTGGTGGTGCACGTGTGTAGTCCTAGCTACTCAGGAGGCTGAGGCAGGAGGATTGCTTGAGCCCAGGAATTTGAGGTTACAGTGAGCTGATTGTGCCACTGTACTTCAGCCTGGGTAGCAGAGTGAGATTCTGTTTCAAACAAAACAAAATCTATTATCTTACAGTTCTGCAGGCTGGAAGTCTGAATCGAGCTGTCATCAGAGCCATGCCCACTCTAGGGAAGAATCCTTCCTTGCCTCTTCCTAGCTTCTCATGGCGTTCGCTGGCTTATAGCTGCATCATCCTCATCTCTGCCTCTGTCTTCACATTGCCTTCTTCTCTGCGTCTCCTCTGTGTCTCTCTCCAAATTCCTCAGTCCTTTCTTTTAAAAAGACACCCATCATTGAATTTAGGGTTCACGCTTATCCAGTATGATGACTTCTTAGCTTGATTATATCTGCAAAGACTCTATTTCCGAATAAGGTCACATTCACAGACATTGGAGGTTAGGACTTGAACATTATCTCTTGGGAGGTGCAATTTATTTTCTTTTTCTTTTTAAAGATGGGGTTTCACTATGTTGGCCAGGATGGTCTTGATCTCCTGACCTCGTGATCCACCTGCCTCAGCCTCCCAAAGTGCTGGGATTACAGGTGCCAGCCACCGCGCCCGGCCATGGGGGTGCAATTTAACTCACTATAGGGTGTAAAGTGTTTGTACAGCTTAAGAAAAGCTACCATAGCTCTTTGGCGAGAGGTTAGCAAAAATGTTGAATAGATACTGAGCTGTGCCCTAGAGCCCAACTTTCTAAACACAGAATGTTGCAGGCATTCAAATGTGACCACTTATAAGCCCAGATCATTAGCCCAGAAGTAGGTGCTTCGTTTTTTATTTTTTTTAAGACTCAGTTTTCCTCTTGTCCACCAGGCTGAAGTGCAATGGTGCGATCTCAGCTCACTGCAACCTCCACCTCCCGGGTTCAAGCGATTCTCCAGCCTTAGCCTCTCTAGTAGCTGGGATTACAGGCACCTGCCACCATGACCAGCTAATTTTTGTATTTTTAGTAGAGATGGGTTTCACCATGTTGGCCAGCTGGTCTCAAACTCCTGACCTCAGGGGAGTCACCTGCCTCGGCCTCACAAAGTGCTGGGATTATAGGCGTGAGCCACCACACCTGGCCGGTGCTTCATTTTAACATGTGGATCATCACTCGTTCTTTGCCTTCAACCCAAGCTTCCTCTACCTGTTTCCCATAGTGCTCATGCCTTTTCATTCAGTCTCTCTTCCTAGCAATGGGTATCGTGTTAGTACAGACCATCTCATAGCTCCCCCAGGACTTTTTGTAAGAGAACTATAGCTTCCAGAAAAGTGGGCCTCTATACACCAGGCACTCTTCCAAGTCCTTTACAGACACTAATTCATGTAATTCTCACAGTATCCTTATGAGGTAGGTAAGATTATTTATTCCCATTTTACATATTAGGAAACTGAAGTGCAGAGATTAGATAATTTGCTCAAAGTTACACAGTTAATAAGTAGCAAAGCACTCTGGCTTCGAGTTAATGACACTAACTGCCTACCATTATAAGCTTAGATTCTCACCCTACCAAGATATGCAAGAAGAGAAAAAAGAAACAACAAAAAAAAAGCTTAGATTATTTATCATACTGTTTATCAAAATATTTCCTGGGTCATGATTAAAGACCTGATTATAAAGAAGTAAAACTTGCGGGGGGGTGTGTTGTGGCTCATGCCTGTAATCCCAGCACTTTGGGAGGCTGAGGCAGGGGGATCACTTGAGCCCAGGAGTTTGAGAGCAGCCTGGGCAAGATGTCACTTCTACAACAGTTTAAAACATTAGCTGGGTGTGGTGGCGCGCAACTGTAGTCCCAGATACTTGGCCGGGAGGATGTCTTGAGCCCAGGAGTTCAAAGCTGCAGTGAGCTATGTTTATGCCACTGCACTGCAGCCTGAGCAGCAGAGAAAGACCCTATCTATCTCAAAACAAACAAAATATATAAACATTAATATAAATCAAAAGAAAAAAGTCTACAGAATAGGAAAATGGGCATCGAAGGGTGAAAAAGGAACATTACAATGCCAAGAAAGATATAAAAAGATCCTTAAGTTCACTAGCAACCAAGGAAATGAAAGTTAAAATAATGATGATATACCATTTCTCACACATCAGATTGGCAGAAATCACTGGGATTGTCTTAATCCCAGATACTGGCAGGATTTGGAGAAATGGGGACCCCTCCCATGCTGCTGGTAAATGAGCCATTGGAGAGCAGCTGAGCAGTTTTTAGTGGGGCCCAACCCATGTGTGTCCATGTCACCACTGCAAATAGCTACATATACTCTCTTTTAGCTCATTGATAAAACAGGTTACACAACAGATGATATTGGTGGTGTTCACTGATGCTGTCGATAGAAGGGGCAGCCAAGCCAGGGGGTCCCCACTTGGACCCATGGAAGGGTGTCCAGTCTCTAGGACAGTTATCTCTCTGGGAATTTGTGTCTTTCTCTGTGGGATGATCTGTACCCACATGTCTGCGATCCACCATTTCAACATCTCTGGACCGCTTCCCGAAAGCACAGACCTCAGTCTCACCACAAGGGCTGGAATGAGCAGAAATAGCCTTGGGGCAGATTCAATGCCAATTTTAAACAGGGCGGAAGAAGAACATGTGTGAGGCTCACTGCCCCACTCTTCTCAGTGCTCTAATAGTGTCCAGAGATGTGTGGACATCGGCCCCCTGCTATGGCAAGAGGGAAGCCGTGGCCTTCTCTCTCTCTCTTTTTTTTTGAGGCGGAGTCTCACTCTGTTGCTCAGACTGGAGTGCAGTGGGGCAATCTCAGCTCACTGCAACCTCTGCCTCTAGGGTTCAAGCGATTCTCCTGCCTCAGCCTCTTGAGTAGCTGGGACTACAGGCATGTGCCACCATGCCCGGCTAATTTTTGTGCTTTAGTAAAGACTAGGTTTCATTATGTTGGGCAGACTGTTCTCGAACTCCTGATCTGTGATCCACCCGCCTCGGCCAGGCGTGAGCCACCACACTCAGCCACCATGGCCTTCTCTTACATCTCTCAGAGGCAGAGCCTCGTTTTGGGTCAGCAATGTAGTAGCTAAACCTGTTGTTACCCCTGGAAGGCCTTATTTCTTGTTCAAGTGTGCAATATGTAGCCTCAACAATGGCTTCATTCTTCTGGCTTCTCGGACTCATGGCAGCAAGATCATTTTAGCTGTGGAGGATTCAAGATGAGGTTCCTCTAAATCAGATACTGTAAAAAGACTGTAACATGGCTCTTTTCTTTCTTTTTTTTTTTTTTTTTTTTTTTTTTGAGATGGAGTCTTGCTCTTGTTGCCCAGGCTGGAGTGAATGCCATGGTGCAATCTCAGCTCACTGCAACCCCCGCCTCCCGAGTTCAAGCGATTCTCCTGCCTCAGCCTCCCGAGTAGCTGGGATTACAGGCGCCTGTCACCATGCCCAGCTAATTTTTGTATTTTTAGTAGAGAGGGGGTTTCACCATGTTGGCGAGGCTAGTCTCTAACTCCCGACATTGTGATCTGCCCGGCTCAGCCTCCCAAAGTGCTGAGATTACAGGCGTGAGTCACCAGGCTTGGCCGGCTCTTTTCTTAATAGAGAAAATCTAATAACCATTTTTCTGGCCTAAATAAAGTCTCAAAGATTGAAGGCAGAATTTTGGGGGTCTCCACCAAATGCTTGCTTGTCTGCTAGTTGAGCAGATTCCAGAATCTCTTTTGAGAAGCGCTTGGTGCTGCCCACTGTGGTCCTATCCGGTGCAGGTGTGCTGCTCACCTGTGGTCCTATCCGGTGCAGGTGTGCTGCTCACCTGGGGCTGAGTACACATCAGGATTCCTACATTTCATTGCCCAGGGCCATCTTTTCTTTTTCTTTCTTTCCTTTTTTTTGAGATAGAGTCTCACTCTGTCGCCCAGGCTGGAGTGCAGTGGTGTGATATTGGCTCACTGCAACCTCTGCCTTCTGGGTTCAAGCGATTCTTCTGTCTCAGCCTCCAGAGTAGCTGGGACTACTGGCTCATGCCACCATGCCTGCTAAATTTTGTATTTTTAGTAGAGACGGGGTGTCACCATATTGGCTTGGTCTCAAACTCCTGACCTCGTGATCCACCTGCCTCGGCCTCCCAAAGTGCTAGGATTACTGACCTAAGCCACCGTGCCCAGCACATCTTTTTTTAAATGCACAGCTGGGTTGCACTTGGCAATATCCTCAGAGTTTCTTTTTTGATCGGTTGCTATCTCATACCTGCAAAAAATGTGGTTTGGCCATTTAGTGTTTGAAAGAGATCATCCAAGGAAGCCATTGCACTATGTGTCTCTGAGTTCTGTTGCTTTATTCAGTTAGGTGATCAGAGAGCAAGGCTCTTGGACAGCATCAGCTCGCTTCCCCGTAGAAACGGCTTCCCTCGAGTTGAGATATGAGGTTATATACTCTCAGCTTTTGCTTGTGGTGAAGAATGGGCATTTGAAGACCAACACGGCCTCTCCTACAGGACTTGAGCTGAAGATATTGACGGATTTGTTACTCGACGTAAGGATTTAGATCTCTCCTAAAATTTAACATCAGGAATGTGTTTATTTCTCCCGGAAACTCTGCATCCTTTTTTATGGTTTTGGAGCTTGGAGACAACGTGTGGTTGTGCAAAGCATGTTTCTGAGCCTGAAGGCCCTGGGTTTCCATCTTCACTCAACCACTTAATGAGTGAACATGGGCAAGTTGGTTACCCTTTCTCAATCCCAGTGACCTCGTCTGGAAATGGAAATAATTATTTAAATGCCATCAAGCTATTGTGGGGATTAGGACACTTTGATGTAAAGTACCATATATATCATTGGTGCTAAACAAATGGGAGTTATTGGCCAAGTGCAGTGGCTCACACCTGTAATCCCAGCACTTTGGGAAGCTGAGGTGGGCAGATCACAAGGTCAGGAGTTTGAGACAAGCCTGGCCAACATAGTGAAACCCTGTCTTTACTAAAAATACAAAAATTAGGCCAGGCATGGTGGCATGTGCCTGTCGTCCCAGCTACTCAGGAGGCTGAGGCAGGAGAATCGCTCGAACCTGGGAGGAGGAGGTTGTGCTGAGCTGAGATCGCACCATTGGACTCCAGCTTGGACAACAGAGTGAGACTCCGTCTGAAAAAACAAACAAACAAAAAAACCAAAAATTAGCCAGATGTGGTGGCATGCACCTGTAATCCCAGCTACTTGGGAGCCTGGGGCACAAGAATCACTTGAACTCGGGGAGGCAGAGGTTGCAGTGAGCTGAGATTGCGTGCCACTGCACTCCAGCCTGGGTGACAGAGTGAGACTCTGTCACAAACAAACAGACGAAACCAAATGGGAGTTGTTACTAGAAAATCCACTGTACCAGAAAATTTCAAAGCTAGAATTAGTGTTCCAATCAATGCAGTGGCTACTGTAACCCAGCTTTCTGGTATGATGTTCTTTTCTTCTTCTAAAGATTTCTGATTGAACTTAAAAAAATAGTTTTATTTATTTGTTTTTCAGATAGGATCTCACTCTGTCCCCCGAGGTGGAGAGCAGTGGTGCAATCACAGCTCACTGCAGCCTTGGCCTCCTGGGCTCAAGCAATCCACCTCAGCCCCCTGAGTGGCTGGGACCACAGGTGTGTGCCACCATGCCTGGCTAATATTTGTATTTTCTGTAGAGATGGGGTTTGGCCATGTTGCCCAGGTTGGTCTCGAACTCCTGGGCTCAAGCAGTCCTTCTGCCTCAGCTTCCCCGAGTGCTGGGATTACAGGAGTGAGACACTGCACCTGGCCTTATTTTTTAATTATTCTACTCTCTATGTGTTTTAATCATCTATACTGCTTGACATTTGTTGGGGGAGACAGGAGGCAAATCAATAAATAGAGCTACACATTCCAGTTACCTTGTGCCATTCTTACCTCCCAGCACAAACACCTGGCTGACTGTGTGTCCTTGAGTAAGTCACTGCCAGAGACATGGTGGTTTGTTGGGAGGTGAGCTAGTGTGTGGTTTGATTGTGTTCTTTCCTTCTGACCCCTGAAGGGCATCACCAAATTTAGGAAATAGTCTCAGAGTTCTGGATCTGTTGCTACCTGGTGAGGCTGGAGGCCAGGCAGCCTGCAGGATGCTGTGGTCAGGTGGGATCAGACTTCTCTGCCAAGTGGGAGAGAAGCCACCACCCGCTCTATGCAGGGCAGTAGCCACAGGGCCAGGTTATCTCTGACACAGGCAAATGCCTTGGTTAGAAGCACTTCATGACTTGCTTGGAATTCCCTCTTGGTGAAGGCAGGGACGAGTCCTCCCTGCGCCATGTCCCCTGTGCGCCCGTATCTCCGTAGCCATCTCTGCTCTCTCCCTTGCCCTGACACTCTTTCCTCCTGCAGGCTATGTTTGTGTCTAGCTGTGAGTACTGACTTTCCCCAGGAGCAGCTAGGATCAGATGATCTTCCCAGCTGGAGGCAAGAGAACTTCTGTTCCAAGGGTTCTCCCCGTGGCCTCTGAATGCTGTTCTTCTCATGGAGCCTCTCCTGGCTTTCTGTGCAGCCAACCCCAGCAGCCGCCCTCACAGAGACTGGCTGCCCTCACAGAGGGTTTGTTTTGCATGTGGTGGCTGAACTTTGATTCTGTGACTCATCCTGCAGTGCAAACTTCAAGTCTCCCCGCCCTCCCATTTAATTGCTTTCTTCCTTTCCTTTAAAAAAAAAACAAAAAACCCAAAGCATAACTACCTTTGCAGCTGAACATGACTGCGGCGTGCAGGAAGTGGAGCGTTGGCATGAAGTGGCTCCTAGTGGCTGTGCGGCATATGCCGGCTGCCCTCCTCTGACTGCAGTGGCACCTGGGGTCCTGGCCTCACTGGCAGGAGAACATTGGTATGAAGGCTGCTGGCGACTGTGAAGACCGGAGGGATACACCCTGCTGGTGAGTGCATGTTCCCTGGCCATCAGTGTGGCCCATACCACGCAGACTTGAGTCCAGAGGTGGAGGACAGAGACTGGAATCCTGGGGCAGGGGCGGGAGGAGGGCCAGAAGAGAGCAGTCCTCGGAGAGTGTGACCTGAGCAATCTGATTTCTCACACTCTAAATTATTTTAAGTGCTAAATAAGAAAATAAGACAACCCTCTTTAATTTCCTTGAGGTGAAATCATTGCTCATTTTAGCAAAATTGGGCTTAATTTCCAGATGGTTTTTTGGGGGGAAAGATTAAACAGGGGAAGCTCTTCGGTTTCTGTAAAAGCTCCTGCTTTACCTTTGAAGCTATTTACACGTTAGGAAATCAGAAAAAGTAGCAGTCCCTGGCACACTTGAGCCCCGCCAGCATACTCATGAGAGCATCTTCTAGACTGGTTATCCTCTAAGGGAAGCCTAGTTTCCTGGCTGACTGCAGTCAGGAACTTCGGCAGCATCTCTTACAGAGGATACCTCTGTGGGCTTCATGAAGGCTAATGAGGAGACTGAACTAAGTCTTACTCTGACTGTGGTGAAGATTCCCTGCAGCATAAGAAACCTCAGCGGTGGCTCCCAAGATTATGAGCTTCTCTCCAAAGCCAGGTGATGCCCACCGTGGGGTGCCCATCCCTGACGCATGAACAGGCTGGGGTGTGGACTACAGTAGCGCCGCTCCAGGATGTGGGTCAGGGCTTAAATGCTTGTGTGTCCACCTTAGAGATACCATCGCAGTGCAGAAGAGCAGGGGATGAGTTTGAGAAAGCAAAAGGCCAGGCCGGCACACCTATGTTCAGAGCAACATCATTTGCAGAGGCCCGGAGGCAGAGACAACCCAAGTGTCCATGGGTGAACGGATAAACACGATGTGGTGTATACACACCAAGGAATGTTATTCAGCCTTACAAATGAGAGAAATTGGCTGGGAGCGGAGGCTCATGACTGTAATCTCAGCACTTTAAGGGACCAGGAGTTTGAGATCAGCACCTTGAGGTCAGGAGTGTGAGACCAGCCTGGGCAACTTAGTGAGACCCCCATCTCTACAAAAAATTAAAAAAATCAGCCAGGCATGGTGGTGTGTGCCCATAGTTCCAGCTACTCAGGAGGTTGAAGTAGGAGGCTTCCTTGAGCTCCAGAGTTTGTATGGAAGATGTAGGCCTGGCGCCAGTGGCTCACGCCTGTAATCCCAGCAGTTTGGGAGGCCGGGCAATGTAGGCCTGGCGCCAGTGGCTCACACCTGTAATCACAGCAGTTTGGGAGGCCGAGGTGGGTGGATCCCTGATCCACCTTAGGGTGATCACCTGAGGTTGGGAGTTCAAGACCAGCCTGACAAACATGGAGAAACCCCATCTCTACTAAAAATACAAAAAACTAGCCGGGCATGGTGGTGCATACCTGTAATCCCAGCTACTCCAGAGGCCGAGGCAGGAGAATTGCCTGAACCCGGGAGGCAGAGGTTGCGGTGAGCCAAGATGGCGCCATTGCACTCCAGCCTGGGCAACAAGAGCCAAACTCCATCTCAGAAAACAACAACAAAATGAAGATACAAGGTAGAGCAAAATAAGCCGGTGACAAAAGGATAAATACTATACGGTTCCGATCCTAAGAGCTGCCTAGAATCATTTATTTATTGAGACAGAAAGTACCGTGAGTGCTGGGGGCTGGGGACGGGCAATGGGAAGTTACTGTTTAATGAGCAGTTTCAGTTCTGTAGGCTGACGTGATCCGGAGCTGAGTGGTGGCGTTGGCTGCACAGCAGTGTGAATGTGCTCTGTGCTGCCAGCCTACAATGGTAAATTTTATGTTGTGTATAATTCACCACAATTTAAGGAAAAATTTTAAAAAACACACGTTCCCTTAAAAAGAAAAAAGAAGGCCACAAGAAACACTTGCCCCATGAACTGCAGTCTTTGCCTCTTTGTGACTTCCTCAAAATCCAACTGAACTGACAGCTCCACTGTGGGCCTCTAGCTCTGAGCTCAACCAGAAACTGTCTGCTTGGCCTCTATGGAGAAGCTCAGGGCAGGACAGCTTCCTCCTCACCTGGTGGCCAAGTTTGGGAGGCCGGATTTTGTGGATTTCTGTGGAGCTGGCAGAGGTGACCTGGGAACAGATGTGGGGGGCGGGGGCGAGGTGTTGAGTGTACTGGTCTTGGGGCTGGGGCGGGTGTCTCTGCTCCGTGCTGCCTCATGGTGGCCAGTGGCCTTCGGATGGCACCTGAGCAGCCCTAGGCAGTGCCCTCTGGTCTCGGCAAATCACCATCTTTGGGAGTCTGGTCTCCCCTATTTACAGTGGAGGCCTGGGTATGTCACCAAAGCCTCTGTTTGCCTCAGTTTCCTCCTCTGCACTTGGAGTAATGAGGTGGCTTCCAGGACACGGGGTTTCCACCGTTGTGATAATATACAAGGAAGCGCCCATGGGGGCTGCCGCTGCCCCCCATGCCCCCGCCCGACTTCTTTCCTCTTTCTCTTTTTCTCTTTTCCTCAGTGCTCTTCCAGTCAGAGGCTGCAGACTAGAACCTGGGCCCCTCCCCTGGATTGGCTGATTCTAGAATGGACAGATCTGATCTGTTCCAGCCATGTCCCCCCCACTTCCAGGCCACCCCGAACCCACCCCCAGGAGCCTACTCTGACCACAGGAAGCTGCTCCTGTGACCTCCCAAGGCCTCGAGGGGCCACGTGGAAGATTCTCTAAGCGTTGCCGCTAATCATCCGGACTGCGTGTGACTTCCAGTCAGGATGGAGGAAGAAAACGGAAATGAAGTCGTTCAGACTTTCCGGTCTTAAAAATAGGAAGGAAGGAACGGGACGCGGCTGGCAGAGCTGCAGCTCAGAGACCTTCGTGTCCCTGGGGAGGCTGCGGCCCCAGGGCCCCGGGGGACTCCTAAGAGCAGCGCCCTACCTCTGCCACTGTTTCTTTCGTATTTAGAAGCGTTAAAAAGGAACCAAGTTGATGTTAAAGTCTCAGGGGAAAAAGCCCCTGAAGTAGGCGCGTTCTTTCCATCGGCTGGTGCGAAAACAGCTCTCCTGGCCACGCTTACCCCTCTCAGTCTCCTCAGAAAATGGGCTGTGGGCTGCGACCCGAGGGTCCCTAGGGGAGCTGTCCCCCACTGCGGCCCCCAGCGGTCTCCCCTCACCCTCCAGGTGAAACCCCCGGTGTTTCTGTTACCCCGAACCCAAGTTACAAAAGAAAGTCGCCCTTTCCTCAGAGCCGCTCCTTGGTGACCGAAGAGGAGTCACCTGACCTAGCCACTTTTTGATTTCTCCCACGTCTGCGCCAACAAGATGCTGCCTGTGTTCTGAACACAGCTTAAAACGACATATTGTTTTCGTCTCCGCCGTTTACTAGCCACGCAGCCGTTACTTTCCGAGCCTCTGTTTCCTCACCGGCAGGAAGGGAACAGTCGTATCTGTCCCATCTTCCCACCAGGGGTAACGCGAAGGGCATGGATACAAAGGCTGAGCCACAGGAAGTAATCCAGCACTTTGGGTGGCTGAGGTGGGTGGATCATTTGAGGTCAGGAGTTCGAGACCAGCTTGACTTACTTAGTGAAACCCCGTCTCTACTAAAATACAAAAATTAGTAGGACGTGGTGGTGCATGCCTGTAATCCCAGCTACTCAGGAGGCTGAGGAAGGAGAATCGCTTGAACGCTGGAGGCAGAGGTTGCGGTGAGCTGAGATTGTGCCTTGTGCCACTGCACCCTAGCCTGGGTGACAGAGCAAGACTCCCTCTCACACACACACACACACACACACACACACACACACACACACACACACACACACACAAAAAGGCTGAGCCACAGGAAGGTGAACTTTTTGTTCCTGTCGCTTGTTCCTTTCTCTCTCTTAGTTCTCACCCTCTTTTCTTTCTCCTATATCTCCTCCCTCTTCCCTTCTCTCTTTTTCTTCCAAATTAAAACAAATGCCACAGCGCCTGCATGGGGAGGGGTGGAGGTGGAAGGGGCTGTCAGGGTTGGGAAGGCTTCTGTGTGTGACAGAAGCTTCTGGGGTGTGACAGGAAGGTTCGCCAGTGGGGCAGATGTTCTGGGCGAGGGAAGAGCCTGCTTGGAGGCCTTTTGGGCTCAGTGAGTGATCCCGGTGTGAGGCTGGCCTGACAGGCTGGGTGAGTGTCCTTCTCCTCTATGGAGTCTGGGCTGCTGGTGGACCTCAGCTGAGGGGACCACTGTCCTGAGAGAGAATGACTGGTTGCCAGTCAGGGAGGAGGTGACCAAGAGCCTGGAGGGTGGGTTGGCCCCCACTGTGATGATAGTGTGGAGTGCAACAGGGCCCTTCTTCCCCCGGAAGAGCCAGCCTCTCTTCACTGTGCAGTTCACTTCTCTCCAACAGTTCTTTGGCCTTCCCCTGCCCCTCAAGGGAAGATAAGACGTTCCTTACCTTTTATTTATTTATTTCTTTTGAGACGGATTTCTTGTTGCCCAGGTGGGAGTGCAATAGTGCGATCTTGGGTCACTGCAACCTCCGCCTCCCAGGTTCAATTGATTCTCCTGCTTCAGCCTCCTGAGTAGCTGGGATTACAAGCATGTGCCACTATGTATGGCTAATTTTGTATTTTTAGCAGAGATGAGGTTTCTCCATGTTGTTTAGGCTGGTCTCGAACTCCTGACCTTATCCTTACCTGTATTTTGATGGAACATTTTTCTTTCTTTCTTATCTTATTTTTTTGAGACAGGGTCTTGCTCTGCTGCCCAGGCTGGAGTGCAGAGGCACAATCATGGCTCACCGTAGCCTTCAACTCCCAGGCTCGATCAATCCTCCCACTTCAGCCTCCTGAGTAGCTGAGGCGATAGGTGTGAGCCAACACGCCCAGCTAATTTTTTTTTTTTTTGTAGAGTAGGGGTTTTGCCATGTTGCCCAGGTTGGTCTTGAACTCCTGGGCTCAAGTGATTCACTCACCTAGGCCAGCCTCCCAAAGTGCTGGGATTGTAGTCATGAGCTGCTGTGCCCGGGCTCCAATTTTTATTTTAGGTTCAAGGGCACGTGTGCATGTTTGTTACATGGGTAAATTACATGTGGTGGGAGTTGGGTGTACAGATTATTTTCTTACCCAGTTAATGAGCTTAGTACCTGATAGGTGGTTTTTCAGTGCTCGCCCTCCTCCTGCCCTCCATCCTCAAGTGGGGTCTGGTATCTATGTTCTCTTCTTTGTGCTCAGGTGTACTCAGAGTTTCACTCCCACTTATATATAGTTGAGAACATGTTCTATTTGGTTTTCTGTTCCTGTGTTAATTCACTTAGGTTAATGACCTTCAGCTCCAACCATGCTGCTGCAAAGGACATGATTTTATTCTTTTTTATGTCTGCATAGTATTCTATGATATCTATGTACCACGTTGAAAGCACATTTTTCTAATTAAAAGTATGTGTTTATCTTCATGATTTATGGCTCATTGTTTACATTTTTTGTCTGTTTTCTTGAATTGATTGTGAATGAGTTGACATTGGGTTGTCTTATTTTGTTTTCATAGAGCTGGGATGCAGCACAGTGCTGGTGTTGAGTCGGTGAGTGGCAAATGTTTGCTACACAAAGGAGTGAATGAACTGGGGTGGTGTGCGTGTAAATGGTGTGAGTGTAAATGGTGTGTGTGTAAGTGGTGAGTGTAAATGTGTGAGTGTAAATGTGCGAGTGTAAATGGTGTGCGTGTAAATGTGTGAGTATAAATGGTGTGAGTGTAAATGGTGTGTGTGTAAATGTGTGAGTGTAAATGGTGTGCGTGTAAATGTGTGAGTATAAATGGTGTGAGTGTAAATGGTGTGTGTGTAAATGTGTGAGTGTAAATGGTGTGCGTGTAAATGTGTGAGTATAAATGGTGTGAGTGTAAATGGTGTGAGTGTAAATGGTGTGAGTGTAAATGGCATGAGTGTAAATGTGTGAGTGTAAATGGTATGCGTGTAAATGTGTGAGTGTAAATGGTGTGCGTGTAAATGTATGAGTATAAATGGTGTGAGTGTAAATGGTGTGCGTGTAAATGGTGTGAGTGTAAATGGCGTGAGTGTAAATGGTGTGCGTGTAAATGGTGAGTGTAAATGGTGTGAGTGTAAATGGTGTGTGTAAATGGTGTGTGTAAATGGTGTTAATGTAAATGGCGTGTGTAAATGTGTGCGTGTAAATGTGTGAGTGTAAATGGGGTGCGTGTAAATGGTGTGAGTGTAAATGGGGTGCGTGTAAATGGTGTGTGTTTAAATGGTGTGCATGTAAATGGTGTGAGTGTAAATGGTGTGCGTGTAAATGGTGTGTGTAAATGTGTGCGTGTAAATGGTGTGTGTGAAAATGGTGTGAGTGTAAATGGTGTGAGTGTAAGGGGGAGGAACCAGGGTGTGAGTGTAAGAAGCAGGGTGATTATGGAAAATGTCCGGGAAGCAGTATTATTGGCCGATGGGATGTAGAGGTGAGGAGAAGAGAGGAGTGAAAGGGGACTTTTGAGATTTCTTCTTTGGGCCTCTGGGGGATGCCATTCAGTAAGATTGGAAGTCCAAGGAAAAAAATATTTGAGGAAAGAAGATAAATTTAGCTTTGGACATTTATTTTTAGAAATCTATTAGGGTGTGGTGGCACACACCTGTGGTCCTGGCTACGTAGTAGGCTAAGGTAGGAGGATCACTTGAGCCCAGGAGTTCAAGTTCAGGTTGGGCAACATAGTGAGACCCCCGTCTCTAAAAAAAAAAAGTCCATTGAACTCCTCAGATATACTAGGCATCATGCTGGTGCTGGTGATTCTGAGGCAATAGGTCAGGATGCCTGAGTAATTCAGTCTCTTGAGAAATAGATGAATTCTCTGTGAAATCTCAAAAGTTTTTGAAATCTCAAAAGTCTCAAAATTCACTGTGTCATAAGACAGGTGTGAGCAAAGTGCTGCAGTAGATGAGATGGCCGAACTGCTCATTCCGTCTGTAGGCTCAGGGATGACTGCTCTCAATAACATCGAGCTGAATCTTGATGTTTGCAAGACAAAAAGAGCCTTCCAGGTAGAGAGGAAAACCTATTGAGAAACACGGTGCTGAGAACATTCTGTTTTTTTGTGTGTTTGGTTTTTGTTTTTTAAGACAGAGTCTCGCTGTCACCCAGCCTGGAGTGCAGTGGCATGATTTAAGCTCACTGCAACCTCCACCGCCTGGGTTCAAAAAATTCTCCTGCCTCAGCCTCCTGAGTAGCTGGGATTACAGGTGCGTGCCACCTCACCTGGCTAATTTTTTTTTTTTGTAATTTTTAGTAGAGACGAGATTTCACCATCTTGGCCAGGCTGGTCTTGAACTCTTGACCTTGTGATCCACCCACCTCGACCTCCCAAAGTGCTGGGATTACAGGTGTGAGCCACCACACCCAGCCTGTTTGTTTCTTTTTTAAGTTGAGTTTTATTTTTTAAGAGGCGGGAGCTTGCTCTGTCACCCAGGCTGGGGTGCAGTGGTGTGATCACAGCTCACTGCAGCCTCGACCTCCTAGGGTCAAGTAATCCTCCTGTCTCAGCCTCCTAAGTAACTGGGACTTCAGGCACACATCACCAAGCCCAGATAACTTTTTAAATTTTTTATAAAGATGGTGTCTCACTATGTTGTCCGGGCTATTTTTGAACTCCTGGCCTCAGGCAATCCTCCTACCTCGGTTTCCCAAAGTGCAAGGATTACAGGCAGGAGCCAGCATGCTTGGTGTGAGAACATTCTGGATTGCCTGCGCCGCAAGGCTCTAGAGAAGGGGTCAGGTGGGCTGGGATGGGCAGTGAGGTAGGCAGCATCAGGGCTACTTTGTGACAAGCTCAGCAGCCTGCCTAGGAATTTGGTGTCTTTCTTGTAGTCAATGAGGAGATTTCTAAGCAGGTGGCTAACATGATCAGACTCATTTTAGAAATACAGTGGTGGCTACAAGCTAGATGGAGGGTGCTGCAGTCCTGGGGTGTGGGATGAAGACGGCAGGACTGAGGCGTGTGTGGGGCAGGGGACAGTAGGAGGTAGACTTGAGAGGGCCAGGCTGAGGGAGTAAAGAACTGGACGTTCTGTACTGGCGCCCTGGGAGAAGGAGGGCATGTCTATAGGTCACCTGCATGGAGTCAGCTACGTGGAAATATCTGTTGGAACAGCTCTAGATTTAAGAAGAAACTTTAGTTTCAGAAACCCTTTATACTCTTAAAAATTATTAAGGGTCCCAAAGAGCCTTTATTTATGTGGATTCTATCTGTCGCTGGATATATACTTTATTAGAAATAAAAAAATAAGAACTTGAAAAAAGTCGTTTATTTTTACATAATAATAAACCAATTACACTGACCTAATGACATATCTTCATGAAAAATAACTTTATTTTCCAAAACAAAAAAAATTAGTAAGAAGCGCGGCGCTGATTCATATTTCTGTAAATCTGTTTAATGTTTGGGTTAATAGAAGACAGCTGGATTCTCATACCTGCTTCTGCATTCAAACTGTTGCAGTATCGCACGACATGTAGTCTGTGGAATATTCTGTTGTACACTTAGGAGAGGATAGGAGTTAAGCACACAAATTGCGTCTTGGGATTTTTATAAAAATAGGTTTTTTTTTTGTTTTTTTGTTTTTGTTTTTGAGACGGAGTCTTGCTGTATTGCCCAGGCTGGAGTGCAGTGGTGTGATCTCGGCTCACTGCAACCTCCACCTTCCGGGTTCAAGTGATTCTCCTGCCTCAGCCTCCTGAATAGCTGGGACTACAGGTGCCTGCCACCATGCCTGGATAATTTTTGTGTTTTTAGTAGAGATGGGGTTTTACTATGTTGCCCAGGCTGGTCTCTAACTCCTGATCTCGTGATCTGCCCGCCTCGGCCTTCCAAAGTGCTGGGATTACAGGTGTGAGCCACTGCGCCCAGCCTCAAACTAGTTTTTACTTTGAAGATGCCCTGGAAAAATCTTGGAGTCCCTCAAGCTTCCCTAAATCACACTTTGGGAACCACTGAAGTAGTCACTTAGCAAGTGTCTGTTGAATGACAGCATTCTGAGTTCCCACAGCACTTAATTTAAATAGCATGCATGACGTTTATCTCCCAGACTTACAACTGAGCCTGGTGCTCGTGGGGGGTGTGAGCCAGACAGGCAGCTGTGGGGCCCATCAGAATATAGGGGCTGGTGAGAGCCTGGGCGGCACCCCAACACTGAAGGAGAGGGGAAGAGCTGGACCAACGTAGGAGGAGAATCAGGCCAAGTTATACAGCCTAAGGGAGCAGATAGTTTCAAGAAAGGGCAGTCTATACTTTTTTTTATTTAAAATAACAAGTCAAGGTGTGGTTCCCAGTTTCAAAAGCGGCGGAGAGTTTGCATAAGGCGAGGACTGTGAAAATGCTGTTGAATTTGGCAGTAAGAAGGGGCCAGTGCCCCTGGGGTCAGTTTCATTGTTTCAGGTGGCGCCTGGCCTGTCCAGAGTGCTGGGTGCATGCTCAGCCCCAGTGTGTGGTCGGGGTTCCCTGCCAGGCAGTGTGAGGTAAAGGCCTCAGACAGCGTACTGTGAAAGCAGCATGATCGCCTCTGCAGCTCCGCAACCACACTGAGCAGCTGAAAATCCCCAAGCAGACTGGGATCCACCCGATTCCTGACAGCAGGGCCAGGAGGGAGCCAGCACAGGCATCCCTTGCCCTTGCCCCAGTCTGCCCAGAAAACACCTGATGGATGCCTTTTTTCTCTTTAGCTCATGCCTGCAGGGCTCTGAGAGGAGGAAGCTTGGGGCAGGACCCGCGCCAGTGGCCCCTGGGCACAGCATGGAGCACCCCAGCAAGATGGAGTTCTTCCAGAAGCTGGGCTACGACCGGGAGGACGTGCTCCGGGTGCTGGGCAAGCTGGGCGAGGGCACCCTGGTCAACGACGTGCTGCAGGAGCTTATCTGCATGGGCAGCCGCCCGGGGTCCCTGGAGCACCCGGCTGCACCTAGGCTAGTGCCTCGGGGCTCCTGTGGGGTCCCGGATTCAGCCCAGCAGGGCCCGGGAACAGCCCTGGAAGAGGACATCGGAGGCCCGGCTAGTTCCCTGCGACCCATAGTGATTGATGGCAGCAACGTGGCAATGAGGTAGCTTCCCTTCGTCCTGTAGTTGAGGCTGGGGAGGCCTCTATTACAAGAGCCCTGAGTACTGTCCCTCTTCTCTGTGGTTTGATCCCAAGAGCTTTGGGGACAATGGATCAGGCTTTGAATCCCTGTGCCAACTCATAGTAGCTGTGTGGCATTAAGCAAGTCACTTAACTTCTCTGGGCCTCATTTTCTCCATCCATACGATGGGGATGAAACCTCCATAGAGGGTTTTTATACACAAAATGCCTAGGACACGCCTGACACAGAGTAAGTTTCAACAAGCATAGTTGTTAATGATCATAACCCAGAGGAAGAGCCTTCTTTTGGGGAAGGTGTGGTAATGAGGTAGGCGCCCTGGGTCAGGTGTTGACAGATGTGGTTTTTGTTGGGAGTCTGTCCCTAACCAGCTGCGTGACTCTGGGAAAGCTGCAGCACTCATTTCCTCTTCTGTGAAAGAGGCCCACAGATACCTCTTCTACTCCGTCGACATTCGGAGCATCACGTGGGCAGGTGTGCTTGCAGGGCGCTGGAAGCCCTCTGCTGGGGTTGCTGGGGAGGCGCTGTTGCGGTTCCCTTGGTAAGTTTGAGAGATTTGTTTGTGGCGTCCTGAGCTGCAGATGCGGCTGTGTGAACATTCGTGTGTTGGCATTTTTGTGGGCTTTGGGAGTGCCAGCCTCATGCCCAAGTTGTTATCTGCCTGTCTTGGCTGAGCTCCTCTGTGACGGAATCTCTGTAGCCTCCACCAACACCCTGCTGGGTGAAGTGGGGCATTACCCAAACAGGTGGGTTATTCTACCACTTGGCTTTGTTACAGCCCCGCAAAGGGCGGAGCCATAGGAAATGCTTCACTCACAGCTGTGAATATATGTGCTTCCCTTTTCAAAAGCTGAGTTACCTGCCGTCGGTGGGAATCCAGAAAAGCCATTCTCTGCAGCGCCAAATGTGTCGACAGAGCATCTGAGTTTCCCTTTTGGATTTGGTGCTGCAGGACCTAGGTTTGCAATGGTTCAACCCAGATGGTCCAGCCTCCGGGGTTGTCCCTGCACTTTTTATGGTGTGTACTGTGAGTTTTCTGTTTTTCTTTTCCAACTTTTCATCAGTAAGTCTCCCTGGCCTTGATGACATCAGCAGGCGATGGAGCCCTCTCTTCCTCCTGGGATTTAGGGACTGGCCCATGGGGTCTCTGTCACATTCTCACCCATGTCATGTATAGGCACCAGATAGGTAAACCTATGAAATCCTGCTCAATTTAAGATCTCTGGGAAGCTATGAAGATTTTTAAGACTCCAGTAGGTTCTGAGGGTCCTAGAAAGTCTAGGAGGGGTTGTGTGAGCGTCCTGGCCTCTGTATGATCTGAGTGAGAAACCTCTCTCTCTAGGCATCCATAGAAAGAAGGCTTTAAATGCTTAAATCTAAGACCTTCCCAGCCTTAAGGCTGTATGAGTTCTGTGATTCCAAATCAAACAGCAGAGTGGCTGTAGAGTAAAAAGACTATTTCAGGGGCTACAAGAAACATGTATGTTTTAGAAATTGCATGTTTTAGAAACTTGCATGTTTTAGAAATTGTTATAGTAAGATAGCGGTTCAGGGTTTTGTTCTTATGGGAGTCTCGGTTGCTGCTTGGAGTCAAACTGAAGCCACATCTTCTGTTTGCACATGACCATAATGTGTCCTGGGCACATCCTTTAATCCCCCCACCTCTGTCCCCCACCTCCCACGATGACAATCAGTTTAATTTTCTCATGCTCAATCTGTGCCGGTTACACATTGAAATCCTTACTCAGACTTACTACGAAGAATGTGTCAGAGCGTAAATATTCTCATACACTGGCTACCTCTGAAACACCCGAGTCAACCAGCACACATGTACCTATGCTCTGTATGTGTGCACATATGGACACACACACACAATGCGTCTACACACACACAAACATCCCCTTCCCCTGCCTCTGGATCCCAGTGGTCAGGAAAAAGAGACAAATTGTACAGCCACCACCCCATCATGGGACTTAATTTGTTCCTTTTAAAGGCAAGTTCTGGGGACAGTGGGGTGTGAGGTTCCACCCTCTCCTCTACCCCTTCCACAATGACATCTATTGAGTTCGTCCAATGGGAGTTTCAACAGAACTCATGTCCCTCAAGGTCTGCCATATCCTCAGTCATGAAAGGTTTAAGCGGATGCTCACCCTTCACAGGCAGTGGATGACTGAAACCCAAAGGGGTGTCTCGTTGTTATCCGTTGACCTCAAAATTCGATTAACCTCAGAAACACGGTTTCTGAAAATTCCCTTTCACTGAGGTTTTGTAGTATTGCAGACATTGCCATTTTCTGTTTTTGAAGGCAATACTGCTTCATGCACTGTCTGGCCTTGCAGTGATGGGGAGGGGCTAAAAGACTGAGTGGGACACCTGTTCTTTTCACCTTGAGTGGATGACAAGTGTGGCTTCTGTTGACGGGAGTGTTCTTCAGTGTGCCTGCTCCTGGCTCTGGCTCTGTCCCCTGGAAGTGTCCTTCTGGAAGTCCTAGAGGATGTCGTTTTTTATTTTCTCCAGTTTCTAGAGACTTCGTTCCTCAGCTCATGATCCCTTCTATCTTCAAAGCCAGCAATGGCCTGAAATGATATGCACAACCTGACATGTCTGCGTACATATATGTTTCTCTAGGGGAAGATTCATAGCTTTCAGTAGCTACTTAAAGGACCTGTAATCCCCTAAATATTAGAAACCACTGACATAGAATGAGAAATTACAGGTAATACTATGCTTTATTAAAGGCCAGGGATTTCTTTTCCCTCTGCCTTTTGGGAGGCACTAGGCCCTGTAAGCACAGAGAATGTTAGAGCAGGCCATCAGTCCTTGTATCTGATCCTCTCCGTTACACAGGAGGAGACTTGACAGGCTTGACTATGGTCAATACTGGCTTGAATCAAACCCTGACACCCACCTGTGTGCTTCCTGGCCATGCCACAATTGGTAGAAGTTTCTGTGGGCTTCTTTCCTCCGCGCTTCAGAATGTTTAGCCCAAGGCCATTGGTCATGCTTGGCTGAGTCCAGAAGGCCTGGCTGCTGCTCTCTGGAGGTTGACAGAGTGGGCCACTGGCCTGCTTTTTACAGAAATGGGTACTTTTAAGTGGGACTACTGGCATCATTCATTATCTGTTTTTTTCTCATTTTTTGTTTTTTTGAGATGGAGTCTCACTCTGTTGACCAGCCTGGAGTGCAGTGGTGCGATCTCAGCTCACTTCAACCTCCGCCTCCTGGGTTCAAGCGATTTTCCTGCCTCAGCCTCCCGAGTAGCTGGGACTATAGGCGTGTGCCACCACGTCCAGCTAATTTTTTGTATTTTTTAGCAGAGACGGGGTTTCATCGTGTTAGCCAGATGGTCTCCATCTCCTGACCTTGTGATCTGCCCACCTCAGCCTCCCAAAGTGCTGGGATTACAGGCGTGAGCCACCGCGCCTGGCCCCCAGCAACTTTTTAAAAAGAAGGCAGCTTTCATTGAAAGCATGTTCAAAATGGCATCATGGTGTGTGGGAAGAGCATGAATTCTCACCAGCAAGCAGTTGCAGCAGTTACTTGCCCAGGGCAGGCAGACTCGCAAGTGTCTGACCTGTTTTACATTCCATAGGCAAATCTAGAAAAGGCAGGATTTGAAATACAAGCTTAGGGGGAAACCACCTGATAATTTCACATCCTCTTACTGCCTCAGAGGAGGGTTTCATGTAAATGTGACTCATTTTGGAGTGCACAGGGCTTCTTGGTTTGGCTGTTGTTTACATTTTTACACTCTCAGGACACCCAGCAGGCTCCAGTTTGTGCTGGAGTAAGGGATCTCCAAGGAAGAGAGAGTTTAGGCTTGAAATCATGGCTCAGTTTTCATCATGACCCTCTCTGTGGGCTCCCAGAGGCCAGAAAGTGAAGGGTGGTGGCTTATGACAGGGCTGGGGATCCGACCTGCTTCTGAGACCCTGAATCTGTTCTGTCCAACATTAGCCTTGGGTTCCTGCTTGTCTGAACCCATTTCTTGTAAGTTGAAAGCTCCCAGAGCAGCCTCTGCTCACCTTCTCTTCTCCCTGCCTTGAGCTGGGGAGAGATCTCCCAGTGAGAAGGGTCAGAGTGTTTGCAATTGAACTCCCAATAAGAAACAGCAGTTTCCCTTCACACCTCAGACCCCTAAGGAATCCTTGCTTCTCTCTTTCTTCCCGCCCACAGTCACAACCTTCCTCGCATGTGACTGCTTTGGGAGCCCCCAGCCTCTGCAGGGACTCCTTGGCAACAGTCAAAGATGCAGTGGTGTACAATTGGATTGTCTAGTTACTGTAACTGGCTGGCACTCTGACTGCAGCTACTCCAGGCACAATTGTCAGGCAGGCAAAATTTGCCTTGGGTGCCAACCCACTTCCTCTTTGTACCTTCCATTACTCAAAACTCCCAGCTCCTGTCTCCTTTTCCCAGGGCCTGGCTCTCAGCTTGCTGCCTGATGAGCTGGTTCACAGTATTAGTTAGTAAGGGCATGAGGGGCCTTTTTTTTTCTTTTTGAGATGGAGTCTTGCTCTTGTTGCCCAGGCTGGAGTGCGATGGTGTGATCCTGGCTCACTGCAACCTCTGTCTCCTGGGTTCAAGTGATTCTTCTGCCTCAGCCTCCCAAGTAGCTGGGATTACAGGTGCCCACCACAACACTGAGCTAATTTTTTTTTTTTTTTTTTTGTATTTTTGGTAGAGGCAGCGTTTCCCCATGTTGACCAGGGAGGTCTTGAACTCCTGACCTCAGGTGATCTGCCCAACTTGGCCTCCCAAAGTGCTGGGATTACAGGTATGAGCCACCACGTTCCCCCATGCGGGACCTTTTCTAAGCATGAGCATTTAAACTATGGGTTACTATTACTCCAAAGGAGCTGCCATCTGGGTCCTGGGGTGTAGACAGAGTTGTGGGGAAGCAGTGGTCTTCAGGAGACTGGGAGGAAGAGTTTGCAGCCCAAGGGTTAGGCTTTCAGGGCTGCCCGTAGATCAGAGAGTTGGGCACATTGCTTTGTTTCAGTTTCGTCAGGGTAAAGTGGGGACAGGGTCACTTCCTCAAGGGCTTCTTGTAATGATTAAATGAGGCAAAATGTGCAAAGTGCCCTGGCAAACAGAACTCTCTACAGAGCTTAAAAGTGAGCTCCAAGGCCAAGTGCAGCAGCTCATGCCTGTAATCTCAGCACTTTGGGAGGCTGATGTGAGAGGATCACCTGAAGCCAGGAGTTCAAGATCAGCCCAGGCAACATAGCCAGACCTCATCTTTACAACAAATTTTTAAAATTAACCAGGTGTGGCAGTCCTAGTGACTCAGGAGGCTGAGGTGGAAGGATTGCTTGAGCCTGAGAGGTTGAGGCTACAGTGAGACATAATTGCACCACTGCACTCCAGCCTGGGTAGCAGAATGAGACTCTATTTCTTAAAGAAAAAAAAAAGAGCTCCAAGAAGCAAGGGTGATGTCTATTCTTAGCGTGCAGTGCAGATCCTTGTAGTAGATATTCGGGAATCGCACTGAGCCTGTGAAGGAACACACAGATGAGCCTTTGGTGAGTGCGCTTCTGTCTGTGTGCTGGGGAGTGGGCTCCCAGGGCGACTGAGAGCTCTGCCAGTGTCCAGGTTCACTCTCTGTCTCTCACTACTGAACACTGCCTCCCGCATCCACCAAAGGTGTCAGAGATGGCTTGTGAATGGATAAATGCAAATATGTAAGGAGATCCCTAATAGAGAGCAGCAATTAGGAAACAACTTTCAATCATTGTGGCAGTGCTATTTTCCCTTGAGAATTAACTGAGGGTGGGCTTGACTACAGTGAAGAGATGCGTGAGTCTCGGAGGTGGCGTCGGGGAGGCTGTCATCAATTGTTCACTTTACTGCTTTGGGGCCACAGGAAATGGACCTCATTTTCTAAGATGGGCATGATCTCTTCCCCGCCTTTGTAGGTAGGGGAGGGTACATCTTACATTTCTCATTGTACGTCCTCCGTTTCTTCTGTCTCCTGGGAGACTCAGGCTTCATGGTTCCTCTCTGCCCCCTCCCTCAGATGGCCTCTGGGGGCTTGGAGACCTGGTATTGGCTGGAAAAGGCATCTCAGGTCCTCTCTGGATTCTGCCGCACAATGGCTGGGCTGGCCTGGCCTCCGGACAGGGAACGTGGAAGTAGCCTTCTGGGAGCCACGCTGGACTAAAATGTTCTCTGTTCACTGGCTCCAGCTCGTTCATCCCCAGATAGTCCACCAGGCCTGGGAGCACATGAGGGATGGGGTGTTTCTTCAGGCTCACTTCTCCAGCCATGTTCTCCAAGGCAGCCCTGCAAAAACCACATTTCTTTGAGGGGCTTGCAACCTGCCCAGGCTGTGCTGAAAAACAAAGGTTTAGCCTATGCTTTAGTCTCTTTTTCACAGGGTCTTGGTGTTCCTCCATCTCCCTGTCTCCTATGGCTGGGCTGGATGGAGCTGGAGTGGGGATGCCGGGTGAGGACCTCCTCCTCCTTCCATCTCCCCTCTTTTTCAGCTTCTGCTGGGCTGGAAGGGACCAGCGATCTGGTTCTTCTTCCTTTTTTTTTTTTTTTAAAGATGGGGTTTCACCATGTTGGTCAGGCTGGTCTTGAACTCCCGACCTCAGGTGATTTGCCCACCTTGGCCTCCAAAGTGATTGGATTACAGGCGTGAGCCACCATGCCAGGCTTTTTTTTTTTTTAAGACTGAGTCTTGCTCTGTCACCTAGGCTGGAATGCAGTGGCACAATCTCAGCTCACTGCAACCTCTGCCTCCGGGTTCAAGTGATTCTCCTGCCTCAGCCTCTTGAGTAGCTGGGACTATAGGTGCATGACACCACACCCCACTAATTTTTTTTTTAAAGACAGTTTCACCTTGTTAGCCAGGATTGTCTTGATCTCCTGACCTCGAGATCCGCCTGCTTCGGCCTCCCAAAGTGCTGGGATTACAGGCACGAGCCACCATGCCCACCCTTCCTCTTCCTTTTTACCACAGACATCCCCATTGATATTTTCTTCTCACTGTACAAGCCTCAGAGCTCAGCCTCAACAGCGAAAGGGATATTTGTTTTCTTCCTGTCTGTTTTTTCTTGAGACAGAGTCTCTCTCTGTTGCCTAGGCTGGAGTGCAGCGGCTCGATCTCTGTTCACTGCAACCTCCGTCTCCCGGGTTCAAGCAATTCTCCTGCCTCAGCCTCCTGAGTAGCTGGGCTTACAGGCTTGTGCCACCATGCCCAGCTAAAATTTTTGTATTTTTCTACCAAAATTTTTGTATTTTTAGTAGAGACGGGGTTTCGAACTCCTGACCTCAGGTGAACCACCTGTCTCGGCCTGGTGCTGGGATTACAGGCGTGAGCCACTGCACCCAATCCCAATCAAGATATTTATCTTCTTAAAACTGGAGGAAACCCCGCCTGGTTCCTCATATGTTACTGGAGCTAAAGGAATTTAGGAAGTTCTCTTGTATCTCCATAAAGCCTGACTTCCAGTAATCGTGATGAGCATTTCTAAAGACTTCCTTTTTCTTTTATAAACCTGTAACTGCCCTAATCTGCCCTGAGAAAATAGCAGGAAAGGTCGCACACAAAAGAGAGCAGTCATGCAAATTCAAAGCATCATCCTTGTCTGCTCCTGGGCTGGCTGCCAGCCTTCTCTGGAGAGGGCATGAGTGGCATGGCGGCCCTGGGCTCTTTGAGAACTCATCCCTGCTCTCCTCCCTCCTGGCTCAGCTCTCCACCTGTTGCCGGAGCTCATTCCTCGTGCTCCAGCCACACACCTGTCTCTGGTCCCTAGATCATGTCAGTCATGCCTGTGTTTGGATCTTTCCGGTCAACTCTCCCCTTTGCCCGGGCTACTCCTCCAACTGCTTCTCAGCTGAGTTTCTTCTCAGCCATTCATTTATTTAACAGCTTTTAAATTCAGTCATTACACTTATTAGGCACAATGCCGAGCACTGAGAATTCCTTGGTGAGCAAGAGGATCTCATGGTTTAGAGAAGGGAGACCCAGGTGACCCCCTGGATGGGTGCGAACGTTCCCCAGTGCCAGGAAGGAGCGGGAGGGTGCAGTGGGAGCTCATGAGAGGGATCTGATGGAGTCTAGGGGGTCGCGGATGCTTTTCTGAGGAAGCGAGGATGACACTGGGATCTGAAGGCCGAAGAGGAGGGGAATGATCTAATTTGAGGCCAGGCTCTGTCTCATCCATGGACAAGTCAAATTGATTTTGCCTTCTCAATATCTCCAATCTATCCACTGTCTCTCTCCAGCAAAACCCCACTGACCCCATTGACTGAGTCTGAAGGAGTCTTCAGGTTTCACCAGTCACTCAGAGCAGAGTTCGGCGGCCCTTTCCCTCGGCTTTCCTGAGGCGCACCCCCTGGTTTTCTTCCTGCTTCTCAGATCCGTGCCCTCTGAGTCCCCTGTGATATAGCCCTCTTCTACCTAGAACCAGCTGCAAGGTCGCAGAGTTCCTCCAGGTTCAGCCCAGGCTGCTCACTTTCTCTCCAGGCGAGCCCGAAATTCTGTCCATGCTGTGACTTCAGCTATTGTTTATGCAGAGATGACCTACAGCTTTAATCACTCAGAACTATCCTCTGAACCCTAGCTGTTAACATTTCCTCTAAGTGGAAATGTTAACTGCTTAATATGTGTCTAAAATAAAACTCATGATCTTTCCCTCTAGCCCTGTTCCCTTCCAGAATTCCTGGTGTCAGAATAGTCCGCCATCCTCTTACATAAGCCAGAGATCTGGAGTCATCTTTGATGCCTTCTTCTCTATCACTCCCACATACAATCAGTCATTGAGTTCTGGAGATCTGACCTTCTAAATATCTCTCAAGGTCACCTACTCTTCTCCTTCATCCACCACCACCAGCTTAGTCCAAGTTACCATCAATTTTTGCTTTCTTTTTTGAGACCAAGTCTCACTTTGTTGCCCAAGCTAGAGTGCAATGACACAATCTCGGCTCACTACAATCTCTGCCTCCTGGGTTTAAGTGATTCTCCTGCTTCAGCCTCCTGAGTAGCTGGGATTACAGGTACCTGCCACCATGCCTGGCTAATTTTTGTATTTTTAGTAGAGATGGGTTTCACTACGTTGGTCAGACTTGTCTAACTCCTGACCTTGTGATCTGTCCACCTCAGCCTCCCAAAGAGCTGGGATTACAGGTGTGAGCCACAGTGCCCAGACATTTTTTGCTTCCATAACAGCAGATTTTGAACTGGTACCTTACGTCTGCTTTTGCTTTCTTCCAATTTACTGTCCTCTGTGCTGCCAGATTGGGCTTTTTGAATCATACATCAATCACATCACATCACATCATCACATCACATCACATCACATCACATCACATCACATCACATCATCACATCACATCACATCGCATCTCACATGACATCACATGACATCACATACATCATCACATCACATCACATCTCACATGACATCACATCACATCATCAAATCACATCGCATCACATCATCACATCACATCACATCATCAAATCACATCGCATCACATCATCACATCACATCACATCACATCATCACATCACATCACATATCATCACATCACATCACACCATCACATCAGGTAATCACATCACATCACATCACATCATCACATCACATCACGTCACGTCATGTCATGTCATCATATCACATCACATGACATGACATCACATCATCACATCACGTCATCACATCACATCGCATCACATGACATGACATGACATCACATCATCACATCACATCTCACATGACATCACATGACATCATCACATCACATGACATCACATTATCACATCACATCATCACATGACATCACATCATCACCTCACATCACATCACATGACCTCACATGACATCACGTCATCGCATCACATCATCACATCACATCACATTACATCACGTCATCACATAATCACGTCACATCACAGCTACTTCCAATCTTAAAATCCTTCCATGTCTCTTAATTCCTCTTAAGTGGAAGAAGGGAATCCTCCATGATGTCTGCAAGGCCCTGCCTGATCTCGCATCACTCTCTCCTTATTGCCTTCAGTGATGTCTTCCGTAGAATCTGAGGGGTATTCGCCTTCTTCCTTGGGCTTGGGAAACGCAATAACACATTTACAAGCATCTCTCAGGATGAGAATAATTCTGTAGGTGGCTACTTCTAATGGTCTTATGTTGATCTTTCTTAGCTTCAGTTAAAGAGAAGGCCTTGTCTGTTAGTCCTCAGAATGTGTTTTCCTTGGAGATTGTATTAGAATTCTCTGGAGGGAAGAACTAATAGGATAGATGTATATATGAAGGGAGTTTTTTTTTTTATTGCATTTTAGGTTTGGGGGTACATGTGCAGAACATGCAAGATAGTTGCATAGGTACACACGTGGCAGTGTGATTTGCTGTCTTCCTCCCCTTCACCCACATCTGGCATTTCTCCCTATGCTATCCCTCCCCAGCTCCCCCACCACTGTCCCTCCTCTATTCCCCCAATAGACCCCAGTGTGTGTAGTGCTCCCCTCCCTGTGTCCATGTGTTCTCATTGTTCATCACCCGCCATTGAGTGAGAATATGTGGTATTTCATTTTCTGTTCTTGTGTCAGTTTGCTGAGAATGATGTTCTCCAGATTCATCCCTATCCCTACAAAGGACACGAACTCATCGTTTTTGATTGCTGCATAATATTCCATGGTGTATATGTGCCACATTTTCCCAGTCCAGTCTATCATTGATGGGCATTTGGGTTGGTTCCAGGTCTTTGCTGTTGTAAACAGTGCTGCAATGAACATTTGTGTGCATGTGTCCTTATAGCAGAATGATTTACCGTCCTTTGGATATATACCCAGGAATGGGATTGCTGAGTCAAATGGAATTTCTATTTCTAGGTCCTTGAGGAATCGCCACACTGTTTCCACAATGGCTGAACTAATTTACACTCCCACGAGCAGTGTATAAGTGTCCCTATTTCTCCACATCCTCTCCAGCATCTGTTGTCTCCAGATTTTTTAATGATCACCATTCTAACTGGCGTGAGATGGTATCTCAATGTAGTTTTGATTTGCATCTCTCTGATGACCAGTGATGATGAGCATTTTTTCATATGTTTGTTGGCCTCATATATGTCTTCTTTTGTAAAGTGTCTGTTCATATTCTTTGCCCATTTTTGAATGGGTTTGTTTGCTTTTTCCTGTAAATCTGTTTGAGTTCTTTGTAAATTCTGGATATCAGCCCTTTGTCAGATGGGTAAACTGCAAAAATTTTTTCCCATTCTGTTGGTTGCCGATTCACTCTAGTGACTGTTTTTTTGCCGTGCAGAAGCTGTGGAGTTTGATTAGGTCCCATTTGTCTAGTTTGGCTTTTGTTGCCAATGCTTTTAGTGTTTTGTTCATGAAGTCCTTGCCTACTCCTATGTCCTGAATGGTTTTGCCGAGATTTTCTTCTAGGGTTTTTATGGTGCCAGGTCTTATGTTTAAGTCTTTAATCCATCTGGAGTTAATTTTAGTGTAAGGTGTCAGGAAGGGGTCCAGTTTCTGCTTTCTGCACATGGCTAGCCAGTTTTCCTAACACCATTTATTAAACAGGGAATCCTTTCCCCATTGCTTGTTTTTGTCAGGTTTATCAAAGATCGTATGGTTGTAGATATGTTGTGTTGCCTCCAATGCCTCTGTTCTGTTCCATTGGTCTATATCTCTGTTTGGGTACCAGTACCATGCTGTTTTGATTACTGTAGCCTTGTAGTATAGTTTGAAGTCCGGTAGTGTGATGCCTCCCGCTGTGTTCTTTTTGCTTAGAATTGACTTGGCTATGTGGGCTCTCTTTTGGTTCCATATGAAGTTCATGGTGGTTTTTTCCAGTTCTGTGAAGAAAGTCAATGGTAGCTTGATGGGGATAGCGTTGATTCTGTAAATTACTTTGGGCAGTATAGCCATTTTCACTATATTGATTCTTCCTAACCATGAGCATGGAATGTTTCTCCATCTGTTTGTTTCCTCTCTTATTTCGTTGAGCAGTGGTTTGTAGTTCTCCTTGAAGAGGTCCCTTATGTTCCTTGTGAGTTGTATTCCTAGGTATTTTATTCTCTTTGTAGCAATTGTGAATGGCAGTTCGTTCTTGATTTGGCTCTCTTTAAGTCTGTTATTGGTGTAGAGGAATGCTTGTGATTTTTGAACATTGATTTTATATTCTGAGACTTTGCGGAAGTTGCTTATCAGTTTCAGGAGTTTTTGGGCTAAGACGATGGGGTCTTCTAGATATACTATCATGTCGTCTGCAAATAGAGACAATTTGGCTTCCTCCTTTCCTATTTGCATACGCTTTATTTTTCTTGCCTGATTCCTCTGGCTAGAACTTCCAGTACTATACTGAATAGGAGTGGTGAGAGAGGGCATCCTTGTCCAGTGCCAGATTTCAAAGGGAATGCATCTAGTTTTTGCCCATTCAGTATGATATTGGCATTGGTTTGTCATAAATAGCTTTTACTATTTTGAGATACGTTCCATCAATACTGAGTTTATTGAGGGTTTTTAGCATAAAGGGCTGTTGAATTTTGTCAAAGACCTTCTCTGCGTCAATTGAGATAATCATGTGGTTTTTGTTTTTGGTTCTGTTTATGTGGTGAATTACATTTATAGACTTTCGTATGTTGAACCAGCCTTGCATCCCCGGGATGAATCCTACTTGATCATGATGGATAAGCTTTTTGTTGCAATCAGCTTGCCAGTATTTTATTGAAGATTTTTGCATCTATGTTCATCATGGATATTGGCCTGAAGTTTTCTTTTCTTGTTGAGTCTCTGCCGGGTTTTGGTATCAGGATGATGTTGGTCTCATAAAATGATTTGGGAAGGATTCCCTCTTTTTGGATTATTTGGAATAGTTTCAGAAGGAGTGGTACCAGCTCCTCTTTGTGTGTCTGGTAGAATTCAGCTGTGAACCCATCTGGACCTGGGCTTTTTTTGTGTGTGGTAGGCTCTTCATTGCTGCCTCAACTTTAGACCTTGTTATTGGTCTATTCATAGTTTCGACTTCCTCCTGGTTTAGGCTTGGGAGGACACAAGTGTCCAGGAATTTATCCATTTCTTCCTGGTTTAGTAGTTTATGTGCATAGAGTTGTTTGTAATATTCTCTGATGATGGTTTAAATTTCTGTGGAATCTGTGGTGATTTCCCCTTTATCATTTTTAATTGCATCTATTTGGTAGTTCTCTCTTTTCTTTTTTATCAGTCTGGCTAGTGTTCTGTCTATTTTCAAAAAACCAGCTCTTGGATTTATTGATTTATTGAAGGGTTTTTCGTGTCTCTATCTCCTTCAGTTCTGCTCTGATCTTAGTTATTTCTTGTCTTCTGCTAGGTTTTGAGTTTTTTTGATCTTGCTCCTCCAGCTCTTTTAATTTTGATGATAGGGTGTCAATTTTGGATCTCTCCACTCTTCTCATGTGGGCACTTATTGCTATATATTTTCCCTAGAGACTGCTTTAAATGTGTCCCAGAGATTCTGGTATGTTGTGTCTTCATTCTCGTTGGTTTCGAAAAACTTCTTTATTTCTGCCTTCATTTCATTGTTTATCCAGTCAACATTCAAGAGCCAGGTGTTCAGTTTCCATGAAGCTGTGCGGTTCTAAGTTAGTTTCTGAATTCTGAGTTCTAACTTGATTGCACTATGGTCTGAGAGACTGTTTGTTATGATTTCAGTTGTTTTGCATTTGCTGAGGAGTGATTTACTTCCAATTACGTGGTCAATTTTAGAGTAGGTGTGATGTGGTGCTGAGAAGAATGTATATTCTGTGGCTTTGGGGTGGAGAGTTCTGTAAATGTCTATCAGGTTTGCTTGTTCCAGGTCTGAGTTCAAGTCCTGGATATCCTTGTTAATTTTCTGTCTGGTTGATCTGTCTAATATTGACAGTGGAGTGTTAAAGTCTCCCACTATTATTGTGTGGGAGTCTAAGTCTCCTTGTAAGTCATTAAGAACTTGCCTCATATATCTGGGTGCTCCTGTATTGGGTCCATATATATTTAGGATCGTTAGCTCTTCTTGTTGTATCTATCCTTTTACCATTATGTAATGTCCTTCTTTGTCTCTTCTGATCTTTGTTTCTTTAAAGTCTATTTTATCTGAGACGAGAATTGCAACTCCTGCTTTTTTTTGCTCTCCATTTGCTTGGTAAATCTTCCTCCATCCTGAAGGGAGTTTATTAAGGAGTATTGACTCACACGATCACAAGGTCCCATAATAGTTCATCTGCAAGCTGAGGGGCAAGGAAGCCCGTCCAAGTCCCAAAACCCAAAAGTAGGGAAGCCGACAGTGCAGCCTTCAGTCTGTCGCCGAAGGCCCAGGAGCCCCTGGCAAACCACTGGTGTAAGTCCAAGAGTCCAAAAGCTGAAGAGCTTGGAGTCTGATGTTCGAGGGCAGGAAGCATCCAGGATGGGAGAAAGATGGAGGCCAAGAGATTCAGCAAGTCTGCTCATTCTACTTCTTCTGCCTGCTTTATTCTAGCCATGCTGGCAGCTGATTAGATGGTGCCCACCCAGAATGAGGGTGGGTTGGCCTCTCCCAGTTCACTGATTCAGATGTTAATCTCCTTTGGCAACACCCTCACAGACCCAGGAATGATACTTTGCATCCTTCAATCCAACTCAATATTAGCCATCACAGAGCCCAAGACTCTACATACCTATCACAAGCTATGTGGTTGGTTCTTTTTGATGCATATTGTTTGTGAATGACCCAATGAACTATCTTTAAAATGTAGATTTTCATGTACGTGTATGTGTGTGTGTGTGTTTGTGTGTGTTTGTGTTTTGAGACAGAGTCTCCCTCTGTTGCCCAGGCTGGAGTGCTGTGGTGGAATCTCGGCTCTCTGCATCTTCCACCTCCCAGGTTCAAGTGATTCGCCTTCCCCAGCCTCCAGAGTAGCTGGGATTACAGGTGCATACCACCACACTTGGCTAATTTTTGTATTTTTCATAGAGATGGGGTTTTGCCATCTTGGCCAGGCTGGTTTCAAACTCCTGACCTCAAGTGATCCACCTGCCTCAGCCTCTCAAAGTGAGCCACCATGCCTGGCCAAAAATGTAGATTTTCTTGGTCCCCTCTTGATTATGAGACTATGATCCAGGAAATTCACAGGGGAATGACTCTTAGGAACACTTGCAGTGTTTACAGATTTCTTTGTTTTCCCATTGTAGCCATGGAAATAAAGAAACCTTCTCTTGCCGGGGAATCAAGCTGGCTGTGGACTGGTTCAGGGACAGAGGACACACCTACATCAAAGTTTTTGTTCCTTCCTGGAGGAAGGACCCACCAAGAGCTGACACCCCTATTAGAGGTATGCTGGAGCGGATGTGTGCTTGGGAGGCCCTAGGCACTCCTAACATCCACAGTCAAACCTCTACTCAATGATGTTTGTCTTCCTCGCTGTGCTATAAACTCCATGAAGCTCTGCTTATGAATGTTCAATGCCATTGCCCTAGCACCCAGCACCTAGTGTAACACCTGGTATTCAACAGGGAGTTCAAAATTAGGTGTTTGATAAGCAATTGTTGAGTAGATGAATGAATAAATTACTCTTTTAGTGTGAATAATTAAGTTCTCAAAATAATTGTGCCTGACAACTTTTAACACTTGAAGACAGATTGGATCTATATTCCACTCCTAATAGTTTACAGGATTTGAAAGAAGCATTTATTTGGTCAGGTAATATTTATTTACTGAATACCTCATCTAATCTCTTTACTTAAAAAGAAGAAGAAAACTGAGACCTAGGAAATTATTATTGTTATTTTTTCAGACGGAGTCTTGCTCTGTCATCCAGGCTGGAGTACAGTGATGGGATCTCGGCTCACTGCAACCTCCGCCTCCTGGGTTCAAGCGATTCTCCTGCCTCAGCCTCTCCAGTAGCTGGAACTACAGGCATGTGCCACCACACCCAGATAATTTTTGTATTTTTGGTAGAGATGGAGTTTCACCATGTTGGCCAAGATTGTCTCCATCTCTTGACCTCGTGATCCGCCCTCCTCAGCCTCCCAAAGTGATGGGATTACAGGCGTGAGCCACTGTGCCCAGCTTTTTCATTTTAAATTCTTAAATCAGTTAGGAATATTTTAAGCTACAAATATTAGAACACTGCAGTTTTATTTGTTTATTTATTTATTTTTGAGTCTCACTCAGTAGTCCAGGCTGGAGTACAGTGGTATTATTATGGCTCATTGCAGCCTTGCTTTCCCCTGGCTCAGGAGATCCTCTTACCTCAGCCTTCTCAGTAGCTGGGACTATAGGTGCACACCACCATACTTGGCTAGTGTTTTTTTTTTTTTTTTTTTTTTTTTTTTGACACAGAGTTTCACTCTTGTTGCCCAGGCTGGAGTGCAATGGCGAAATCTCGACTCACTGCAACCTCTGCCTCCCAGGTTCAAGCAATTTTCCTGCTTCAGCCTCCTGAGTAGCTGGGACTACAGGAGTGTGCCACCATGCCCAGATAATTTTTGTATTTTTAGTAGAGATGGGGTTTTACTATGTTGGACAAGCTGGTCGTGAACTCCTGACCTCAGGTGATCCACCCACCTCAGCCTCCCAAAGTGCTGGGGTTGCAGGCGTGAGCCACTGCACTTGGCCCTGGCTAGTTTTTGTATTATTTGTAGAGATGGGGTTTCGCCATGTTGCCCAGGCTGGTCTTTAACTTCTGGGCCTAAGCAATTCCTCTGCCTCGGCCTTCCAAAGTGCTAGGATTATAGGCATGAGCCACCACACATGGTCAGAGCACTGCGGTTTAAACAAACAACGTCTTGTTTGTTGTTTGGCTTCGTATACAGGTTGAGCATCCCTTATCTGAAATACTTGGGACCAGAAGTGTTTTGAATTTCTGAATATTTTTATTATGCTTACTGCTGAGCATTCCTAATCCAAAAATCCCAAATCTGAAATGCTCCCACGAGCATCTCCTTTGAACATCATGTTGGTCGGATTTTCGGATTAGGGATGCTCACCTGTGAGAAGAGATCAGATGCAAAGCTCTTTATTATTACGATCAAGTGTTTTGTACTCGACATAATTGTATGTGCTAGACTTTGACACAACTGGCAGCACAGTAGGGTGTTTCCACCAGTATTGCCTCAGACACGTGAGTCATGTGTCACACTACACGGTCAGGACAGCTACGATGAGAGGGATTTACAGTCTTCTGGGACCACTGTCATGCATGTGGTCTGAAACATAGTTATGCAGTGCATGACTGTATATCTGTGCAATGGCCGTGGGTTTCCTCTCCTAGCGTGAGAACTTCTCCCTGAGTGGCAGTGCAGGCCATTTGTGTTGACTGGCAGTTTTCACTTTGGCATACCCGGCATGGAGCAGGCAGGCGGCCTGGCACCTCTGCCCACCACTTATTCCAATGGCAGAATGGTTTCATTCTAGGAGGACAACAGCCCCAGGGGAGGTTTCCTCCTTCCAGGTTGTGTCTTCACTTTCTTTATAGTGATAGGGATGGGAAATGAGTGGCGGTTCATGCTACTCATTTCCCACCCCTATGGCTATAATCCGGAGCTGCTGCCCGGGAGTAGCTCACCTGTTGGTTAGTCATCCCGACTTGCCTGACTTCCACTCCATCTCCACCGCCTGGAGTGCTCCAAGGCTGCAGGGAAATGGCTCCCACCTCCACTCCAGCCTTCTGTGCATATTCTGGGCTGTGCTTCCCTCCACGCTGTGGAATCAATATGATCCTCTCTGCTTTCTGTCTTCCTAAAATATGTCAAAATCCTGCGTTTGCTGATGTCCCCAAACCTACTTTTAATGTGATTATAGATTCTGCCCCCCGCCTCACCTTTCATTACACTGGGACTATGAGAGGGAGGGAGTATAAATACTTGTGTGCAGTTCCCGTCATGAACTGGTTGCTCCAAATTATTCTTTATGGTGTGAATATGAAGAATGGTGAATTTCTTTTTTTTTTTTTTGATGGAGTCTCACTCTGTCACCAGGCTGGAGTGCAGTGGCATGATCTCAGCTCACTGCAACCTGTCACCAGGCTGGAGTGCAGTGGCATGATCTCAGCTCACTGCAACCTCTGCCTCCCAGGTTCAAGTGATTTTCCTGCCTCAGACTCCTGAGTAGCTGGGATTACAGGCATGTGCCACCATGCTTGGCTAATTTTTGTATTTTTAGTAGAGACAGGGTTTCACCATGTTGGTCAGGCTGGTTTTGAACCCCTGACCTAAGGTGATCCACCTGCCTCAGCCTCCCAAAGTGCTGGGATTACAGGCAGGAGCCACTGTGCCTGGCCCAAGATTGGTGAATTTCAATAGTAGTGTAATACTTAAATATAATATGGGAAAAAGTAGATAAATTACTTTGGGGTAAGGAAGGAATTTTTAAATAAGCCACAAGTGCAAACTTACAAGAAAAGATGAATAATTTTGACTATACTAAATAAAAGCTTTTATCATTAACAGATACCAAAAAACAAAAAAGTGAAAAGACAAGCCTCAAACTGGGGTGAGGGTGTGGGGATGGGTTATGTATCACACATTACTGATGAGGGATACTGCCTAGATCTAGAGAGATCTTCTCCAAATCAATGAGACAAAAACAATGAATCAACAGAAAGATGAACTAAGGCCTGAATAAGCTATTTACAGAAAAGAAAACATACATGGCCACATAAACATACAAACATATAAGAAGATGCTCAATCTCATTAGCACCCAGAGAAATGCAAAATAAAACCACAGTAGGAGGCCATTTTGTACCCACTAGACTGGGAAAAATTCAAAAGCCTGAAAACGCCAAGTGTTGGCAAGGTTGTCTTATACGTTGTTTTGGGTATGTAACTTGGCATCACCACTTTGGAAAACAATTTGGCATTACCTTGTAAAGTGCCTTCCATACAGCTCAGCCATATTCACTCTTGGAGATACACCATGAAGAGGCCCTTGCCTTTTCTATGCCAGGGGCTTTCATGCAAGACTAATGTGATGAACATATGACATAACCAAACCTCACAAACACAGTGATGAGCGAAAAAGACAAGCCGCTTAAGCATATGTGCAGTATCGCTCCACTTGTGTAAAGTGGAACTATACTGAAAATGAACCTCAGCTGGGCATGGCGACTCATGCCTGTAATCCCAGCACTTTGGGAGGTTGAGATGGGTGGATGCTTGAGTCTAGAAGTTTGAGACCAGCTTGGGCAACATGGAGAAACCTCGGCTTTACAAAAAATACAAAAATTAGCTGAGCTTGGTGGTGCATGCCCGTAGTCCGAGCTACACGGGAGGCTAAGATAGACGATCACCTGAGCTTGGAAGGTAGAAGCTGCAGTGAGCCATGATTGTGCTACTGCACTCCAGCCCGGGCGACACAGTGAGATCTTGTCTCAAAAAAAAAAAAAAGAGGTCAGGCACGATGGCTCACGCCTGTAATCCCAGCATTTTGGGAGGCTGAGGAGGACGAATCACAAGGTCAGGAGTTTGAGACCAGCCTGGCCAAAATGGTAAAACCTTGTCTGTACCAAAAATACGAAAAAATTAGCTGGCGTAGTGGTGTTTGCCAGCAATCACAGCTACTCAGGAGGCTGAGGCAGAGGTTGCAGTCAGCCAAGATCAGGCCACTGCACTCCAGCCTGGGTGGCAGAGTAAGACACCGTCTTGGGGCGGGGCAGGGGGCAAGAAAGAAAATGATTCTCATAGTCTGTATTTTAAATAATAAAGGCAAGGACATTATAAACACAGAGTTCTAAAACTAGGGTTATCCTAAGAGCTTAAGGGAAATGGAGATGACTGCAGACTGAGGGGGCAGAGGGGACTTCCAAACATGGGCCACCTCCTCTTTCTCAAAGGAGGTGCTGCACGTGTGGCATCTTTATTTTTGTTATTTGTACTATAGATGCATTATGCACTTTTTTGTTTTTTTTTTTTTGAGATGGAGTTTCTCTTTTGTTGCCCAGGCTGGAGTGCAATGATGCCATCTTGGCTCACCACAACCTCCACCTCCTCGGTTCAAGCGATTCTCGTGCCTCAGCTTCCTGAGTAGCTGGGATTACAGGCATGCCCACCACGCATGGCTAATTTTGTATTTTTAGTACACGGTTTCTCCGTGTTGGTCAGGCTGGTCTGGAACTCCTGACCTCTGGTGATCTGCCTGTACTGGCCTCCCAAAGTGCTGGGATTATAGGGGTGAACCACCTTGCCTGGCCTCATGCACCTTTAAAAAAATCAGCAAACTTGGCAGGATGAGGTGGCTCACACCTATAATCCCAGCACTTTGGGAGGCTGAGGCCAGTGGATCATAAGGTCAGGAGATGGAGACCATCCTGGCTAGCATGGTGAAACCCCGTTTCTACTAAAAATACAAAAAATTAGCTGAGTATGGTGGTGTGAGCCTGTAGTCCCAGCTACTGGGGAGGCTGAGGTGGGAGAATTACTTGAACCCGGGAGGCAGAGGTTGCAGTGAGCCCGTGCCACTGCACTCCAGCCTGGGCCACAGAGCGAGACTCTGATTAAAAAAAAAAAAAAAAAAAAAAAAAAATCAGCAATCTATATCATATGGGAAAGGACTTACATTTGAAGGACCTGAGTAACTATTACATGTCAAAGAGATTTTTTTTTTTCTCCATGTCTCTAACGGCAAAATTAAGATCAAACAGCTGACCTTCCTGGAATGCAGATTTTAGCCTCTGATAAGAAAGGCCTTGTAATGTTTGTACCATGTAGTACATGTTTACCTCTTGACTAGTTTTTGCAAGAACTTTCACTAGAGCTCAGTCCACTCATAAACACTGCGAGACAGGAAGAGGAGGCATTGGTATCTTTGTTTTATGAGCATAAAACTGGACGGGCATTAAACCGGGGTGAAGTGCCTAGGAACTGGAGCCTGGCCAAGACTCCAGGCTGGATTCCTAGTCCTGGATGTTTTCTATGATATTCTTGAGTCCCTGTATCTGTCTGTGATGGGGTGCTCCATCCCCAGCGTGTCCCAGGCAGGTTCCTGTATGGTGGGAGAAGATGGACCCCTGGCTCCCAGCTAGGGGCCCACGCAGGACTTCCAGGCTCCCCATCATGCTGCAGGCATCTCCCAGTTAATATAGAAATGTCTTTTGCCAGGAGACCTATTTGCTTGCTGTGGTAGGGGCACTGTGGCATGGAACCCTCAAAAGGACAAGGACTGTGGCTGAAACCCTCCTTCTAAGTGACTCTCCCTTGTAAAGTGCCACTTTCTGGACTCATGTCATGACATAGGCAGGACAGAAGCCATCCACCCGCTTGATCTGGGGCTTCAGGCAAACTGAGTGAAAGAAGTGAACATTATGGCAGGAAAATCTGGTGTCTTTTTCTTCCTCCCCTCAAAATCTCCCTGGCCCTCATCTGACCGGCGGGGAAATGGGTGGGAAGGTGGGTGGCCTCGTGTTGGGGGTGGTTCTCAGGGGCGGTGCCCTCAGGCCCTCACCCTTTCCCCACCGACCGCTCGCAGAGCAGCACGTGTTGGCGGAGCTGGAGCGGCAGGCAGTGCTGGTGTACACGCCATCCCGCAAGGTGCACGGGAAGCGCCTGGTCTGCTACGACGACCGCTACATCGTGAAGGTGGCCTACGAGCAGGACGGCGTCATCGTCTCCAACGACAACTACCGGGACTTGCAGAGCGAGAACCCCGAGTGGAAATGGTTCATCGAGCAGAGGCTGCTCATGTTCTCCTTCGTCAATGACCGGTATGGCCCGCAGGGATCCTGACACTGAGGGCGGGGACGGGGCAGAGGTGACACTGCTTCCAGGCAGTAGGGCTTGGGGGTCACTCAACCCCACAGACAGAGCTGCCCCAGGCCTGCTTTCTCTGCAGGTGCCTTCCCCAGTAGGGGAGCTGCTTTGCCCTGACCTTAACTGTTCCCAGCGCCACACCTGACTCACCACAGAGATGCCCAAGTGGAGGCCGAGCACAGGAGCATGTGCTCAGGGCATCACTACCTTCAAAAAACAGAATGGCACGCTTCAGGATACTGAAATAGTCATTGTGGACAAAATCTGTTTTGCTTTTCACTTATTTCAGGTTTTTGTCTTTTTTGAAAAAAGTTTTAAATTACATATGGGAGTGGGCAATGGAATTTGTTTTTTTTTGAGACAGGGTCTTGCTCTGTTGCCCCAGTTGGAGTGAGGTGGCATAGTCATGGCTCACTGCAGCCTTGAACACCTGGGGTCAAGCGATCCTCCTGCCTCAGCCTCCCAAAGTGCTGAGATTTTAGGTGTGAGCCACTGAGCCCTGCCCAGAATCTTTTCTTTTGGGCTGTAAAGACCTTCACCTGCCTGGCCCTGACTGTCTCCATACCTCTGGGTTGAAACGTTCAAGAGAACCTGGCTGGTTAGGTTCCCTTGCATCAGTTCATCCCAGACCAACTGGCTATGGCTGGGGGCTGAGCAGGACACCAGGGCCACAGGCACAAACCGCTCAGCAGGGGGCAAGGGCCAACCCTGGCGAGGAGGGAGGGTCTGGAGACCAGAACAGTGCGTGATAGAGCACAGCCAGCGGAGCTGCTGCTCCCATTTCCACTTCTGTTCCAGGCAGCATTAGCCTGACCCTCATTCTGGGCCCTCTGACTGACTTTTCAGAACGTAGTTTGAGACAAACTTGGGGGCAGGAACTGTATGTCTTATGTGCGGTGCCCCCATCCTGCCTGGCCCACAGGCATGCAACAACTAGTTGTAGAGGAACTCCTGAGTGAATGGCTGTGGCCCGGGGAAGGGGGATAGGGAGAGGGGTCTGGGCTCAGGCTGCCTGCACACGGCCAAGCAGCTCCTGACTTCTGATCCAGGGACACAGTGTGATGTTTGAGAAGGAGCTGGGGCTTTGGAGCAGGCAGGTGAGGTTTCCATCTGAGATCAAGGGGGAACCACTCAACCTCTCTGAGCTGAATGTTCTTCACTTGGAAAAGGGATGAATAGTAATAGCACCTCTGAGATCACTGTGAGGACCAGAGAGACTTGTGCCCCAGGAGTGGTAGCAGCTGCTCTTGAGACCTGGTGCCCCAGGGGGTACTGTGGTCCCCACAGCCACCTGCTTGTGCAGCCATGGAGGTGGAGGGGCAGAGGCATGGCAGCAGCGCCTTGTGGGAGCCCCCATTGTCATTTCAGCTACAAAAGGCCAGTGGCTCTCACTGTCCAGCTGTGGCCTGGAGTCAACTGGCTGGTCTGGTAACTGTGGGCTCCAGAAATCCTCACTGTGCTCTCAGGGGCATGGCCATCTCTGTCCTGATGACAGCCTGGGGCGAGGGCCAAGTCCTTTTGATGCACTGGCCTCCGTTATGGGCCTGCCAGAAGGCAGGGCCTGCCGCCCACTTGTGAACGGGGGCGCCCCCCTGTGCCCTGGGCACGTCCACAGGGCCCTCTTGGCAGAGCTCCTACTCCTGAGAGAGCAGGAGAGGAAGTCTTTGGGAACTTTTAATAACCACAGTGGGCGGTTCCCCAGATTCTTGGTCAAGGCCCAACTCTGAGAAGCCAGTTGTGCAGCTGGGAGCTGAGCTGCAGAGGTGACACAGGGCTGGGGATCATCCAGCTCCCTGCAGAGTGAGCCTTCAGCATGACTCTGGACTTTTAGAAGGACAGCCACCCATAAAAGCATCTCCTCCCCGATTTATAATCCCAACCTCTCTGCAGAACCTTTGTATGACCTGGAAGTGTCTCTGGAAACAAAAGCATTCATATAAAAAGTGGACCTTACCCAGCGAGGGGTGTTTTCCTTCTGAGGAATTGGATTTTCCTTGTTGAGCCCGTGAGCGTGCATTCCCTTCCTCATTAGGGCTCCATGCCACGGAGGAGTGAAGGGCAGACCAGACCCTGTGCCCCCAGGGTTTGCAGAGGAGGAGGTTAAGTCAGTGAGGAGGCTGTATGTGCAGGCAGCACCTTCCTCACTGATCCAAACTCCCTGTTCCCACTGAACTTCTTCGCCTGGAGGTTCACAGCCCAGAGCTGTGTTTGGCACCGGGTGAAACCCAGGAGAAATGAGACCTAAGCCTCAAGGAGCCCATATAACTCTGAAACTTCTGGAACTGGGTTTTTTGTTTGTTTATTTAGAGATAGAGTTGTCCAGCGTGGATTCCTGGCCTCCCGGGATCCTCTCTCCTCCCTAGTAGCTGGGACTACAGGCACAGGACACCACGCCCAGCTTTTCTGGAACTGCTTGTTAACCTCATAGAGGTTTCTAACCTTTTGCTGAGGACAATGGGAAGCCAGAGGAGCCCTTAGAGCAATTACGCTTCCATTTTCCTGGGTAAAAATCACCTGGGAAGTTCTTCAAATGCAGATTCCTGAACAACTTGATTCCGATGAAGCAGGTCTTGGGTGAAGCTCTGAGGCTGTGTTTTTAATTTAATTAAATTAATTTATTTATGTATTTACTTTTTTGCCAGGATCTCACTCTGTCACCTAGGCTGGAGTGCAGTGGCATGAGCCATGACTCACTGCAGCCTCCATCTCCCAGGCTCAGCCATCCTCCCACCTCAGCCTCCCGAGTAGCTGGATCTAAAGACATTCACTATGACACCTGGCTGATTATCTTTTATTATTATGTTTTTAGACAGAGATTCATTCTTGTTGCCCAGGCTGGAGCTCAATGGCACGATAGTGGCTCACTGCAACCTCCACCTCCTGGGTTCAAACGATTCTCCGGCTTCAGCCTCCGGAGTAGCTGAGATTACAGGCGCCCATCACCACGCCCACTAATTTTTTGTATTTTTAGTAGAGACGGAGTTTCACCATGTTGGCCAGGCTGGTTTTGAACTCCTGACCTCAGGTGATCTGCCTGCCTCGGCCTCCCTAAGTGCTGGGATTACAGGCGTGAGCCACTGTGCCCTGCCTCTTTTTAAAAACTTTTTATAGAGACAAGGTTTCACTATGTTGCCCAGGCTGGTCTTGAACTCCTGAGCTCAAGGGGTCCTTCCCAAAGTGTTGGGACTACCCATGTGAATGAACCACTGCACTCAGCTGACTGCATTTTTAAGTTGCTAGGTGATTCTGACACTGCTGGCTTGAATCACAGCAGGAGAAACACCCGAAGAGGCCCAGAGCTGTGCTGTGTGCTCTGCATGGGGTTCAGTGTGAAGGGGAGATTTTGCTTGAAGATGCTGTGACATCCGTTGGGTGATGGTGGGCCCGGGCCGAATGCTTCCTGGTGCTCTCAGGGAGCTTGGGCCTGCTCCCTTTGTACAGGTGCTGGCACCAAATCCCAGGTGGTCTTGCAGTTGCCTCTGTGCTTATTTTCCAGGTTCATGCCTCCTGATGACCCCCTGGGCCGCCACGGACCCACCCTGAGCAACTTCCTGAGCAGGAAGCCGAAGCCCCCAGAGCCATCCTGGCAGCATTGTCCCTATGGTGAGTAATGCCCAGTGCTTCGCCAGCCCTGTTCAGGGCCCTGTGTGGGAGCAGTACAGAAGCACAGACAAAAGCACTTGCCTGAATTCTGCCCTCCAGCTGTGCCACCCTGGAGAGTTAACTTTCCCGACAGGGTTATTGTAGAACTGACATCCCGGCCGGTGATGGCACGGGGGCGAGGGTCTCTTGCCAGGGTCAGATACAGGGGTCTCACACATAGCAAAGTTGTGTCTGAGAAACGGGGAGTCTGGACTCACACCCAGCTCCAGGTCTCAGTCCCTTTACCTGGCCCCTGGCAGCTTCTGTCCTCACTCTGCCCGGCTCCCCACCCTTCCACCTATGGACTGTGGTCACTGCTGTCCATGGAGAGTTAAGCATTTATCCCAGCGTCCTGAGGACGCCAGTCTTCTAGCCAGCTCTTTCAGTGACGTGCTTCACCAAGTTATCTGATGTCTTCAAGTTCAGTAAGACTTGGTTGACATTCAGTCATTTCTTTTTATAATTAGGTGACCGTACATACATTCAGGCTGGCTCCTCCTGCCCACTTTCACTCTCAGAAGCCCTGGGTTTGGATGGTAACGCTTGATAATTTGTTCAGGACTCTGTTAGAACAGCGTGCAGGGAGAGGGCAAGGGTTAGCACAGGGAACATGGAGAACGCTGGGGACTGAGGTGGCACTGCATGCGCAGTCCTATGCCCTGAGCACCCACGCCCTACCGCCCTCTCCCTAAGCCTGGCCCTATCCACGGGGTCCCTGGGGAAGTGGAGGCTTAAAGTCTGAATCCAGAGATTTGGTCTTAGTCCCTGGTCAAAGGGACCTGGGATCGGCACTCCTCTGCGGACCCTGGGATTAGTGTGCCCAGCAGCCCGGAGTCCCGGGCGGCCTGGGGGCCTGCCTGGAGGAATCTCCACCGAGAGGCCGCGGGCCTGCACTCTCTAGATGCACCAGGCAGTGCCGCCCTTCTGCGCCCCCGGCCTCACGCCGCGCCCTCTCTGTCCCTGCCCCTTTCAGGCAAGAAATGCACCTACGGCATCAAGTGCAAGTTCTACCACCCGGAGAGGCCGCACCATGCGCAGCTGGCAGTGGCCGACGAGCTCCGCGCCAAGACTGGGGCCCGGCCTGACGCTGGCGCCGAGGAGCCGCGGCCTCCGAGCGCCCCGGGCGGCCCTGCAGGAGCCCGGGCGGTCCCCCGGGAGCCGATTGCTCACAGCCTCCCGCCAGCGCGGGGGTCCCTGGACCTCGCTGCCCTGCGGGGGAGCTTCTCTCGCCTGGCCTTCAGCGACGACCCGGGGACCCTGGGGCCGCCTGACCCGGGGACCCTGGGGCCGCCTCCCCCGGGCCCTGCCTGCAGCCTCGCGCCCCGACTGGGCGGGCCCGACTGGATGTCCGCGGGTGGCCTGGTGCCCCGGGTCTCGCCGTCTTCGCGGGCGGGCGGCGCTGCCACCTCCGAGCTGCCCAGCCTTGGGGCGCCGGGGCCAGGCCCGCCCAGCCTCCCTAGCCCGCAGAACCCGTTCTCCCTGGGCGACCTCCCGCCCCCGCCCGGCCTGCAGCTCCAGCCGCGGGGCGAACACCGCCCCAGGGATCTGCAGGGGGATCTGCTGCCCTGGCGCAGGCCGCCCGACGACCCATGGGCCCGTCCGCCCAGCTCCGACCGCTTCCCGGGGTGCTTGGCTTGGGCGGAGCCGGCCTGGGGCGATGGCGCCACTGGGGGACTCTCAGGGTACTCTGCCAAGGACGGCGAGGGGGATGCGCGCACCCAGGCTCGCCTCGCGCTCTACAGCGTCTTTCCGCGCGACCACGTGGACCGCGTGATGGCCGCGTTCCCCACGCTCTCCGACTTCGCCAGGCTCATCCTCCTCGTGCAGAGATCCCAAAGCACGCGGGCATCCCTGGGCAAGCCCTAAAGGACCACCTCGCTCTTGCAGGGAATGACCCGGCCTCACCTTGCATCTTGGACGGGTGGACCAGTGGTTGCCAGCCTTGACCTGAGTGGGCCCACCGTGGCGCCCCCGTTTCTTTAAAGATGGTCAGGGACGCCTGCTTCCTTCTCCTTAGCGGGGTTGGGTGGGGGCCTGGTGGCATTTGGTGATCCTCACTGAGGCTGGGGCCTGCTTCAGGGAGGTCCCCCTACTTCCGCAGAGGGAGTGATTTTCCACGTGCACGGAGACTGCAGCTCCAAGCTGCAGTGGAATCCACAAGTGGGTCACAAAATCAATTTAGTGGGTCACCCCCACAAATACAGCAGACTGGGACAGGTCAGAGCATACCCTGCACAATCAGGCCGAGTCTGAACTCTTGTTACCTAGCCTGTGTTCCTATCCCCTTGGCAGTCATGTAACTAACCTTAGTGTGGGTCGTGGTCAGAAGTTTGACAAAGACTGGTGAATGGTCTTGAATTTCATTACATCAGATAATGTTGGAAACAGCAGTCAGGTGGCCACCGGAGGTTTGCCATCTGGAAGTTTTCTTGTTAGCTATTGCTAACTCCACCGGCAAGGGGAGCCCAGACTTCAGGTGTGGGCTCTGCTGTGCTCCGAATTGCATGGCTGTATCTTGCTGGGGATGAGTGGTAGGATTGCTTTGTCCCAAGGCCACCTTCTGGGGCCTTCACTCCCCTTCACACACACACGTACACCACACCACACAAATACATGCACACACAAGTATGCAGTCTCACATATGTACACACGCACACACATCACTTAGCCACATCTTTTGGCTCAGGATTAAGTATTTCCTTTTTTTTTTTTTTTAGACATTCATCATGGCAGTTTCTAGAACAAGCCTTCAACTGTACTGAGTATCCACTGCCGCCACTTCCTCCTCCTGCTCCTCCTTCTTTTCAAAAGAAACAGAGCCTCAGCCTCGTGCGGTGGCTCACGTCTGTAATCCCAGCACTTTGGGAGGCCGAGGCAGGCAAATCACTTGAGGTCAGGAGTTCAAGACCAGCCTGGCCAACATGGTGAAACCCTGTCTCTACTAAAAATATAGAAAATTAGCCAGGCATGGTGGCATGTGCCTGTAGTCCCAGCTACTCAGGAGGCTGATGTGGGAGAATCTCTTGAACCCAGAATCTCTTGCAGTGAGTTGAGATTATCCTGCTGCACTCCAGCCAGGGCAACAGAGTGAGACAGCCAAAAAAAAGAGTCTCACTCTTGAGTACCGTTGTATGATCATAGCTCACTGCAGCCTCAAACTCCTGGACTCAAGCAATCCTCCTGCCTCAGCCTCCTGAGTAACTGGGACTGTAAGCATGAGAGCCACACTTCACAGCTAAACTGGGGTTGGGTGAGTCTGGACTTTTGTTCTGAAATCTACAGGTCAGCAGAAAGCTGACATGAGCCCAGTCATAGAGTTTACTGCCATCTTCCTGGTGCCATTTCTTCCAGTCAGCTCCTGTTCTGAGTTTGAAGAGAAGGGGCCTACCCATTTGCAATGGCTAAGAAGTGAGATGGTGCTGCCAGAGTGTCAATCCCCGAATCCTCAGGGGCTCTGGCCGCTCCTGGCAGTATCCACCCATTCTGGCCATGCCAGCCCCATGCCAGCCCTATGCCAGCCAGACTATGGCTAATTTGTTCACTAGAGAGCTTGGTAGCTTGACAGTTTCGGGGCAAGCATAAGGCACTACCCAGGGGAAGATCAGCCCCCAGCCCCACAAGCTCCCTGCAGCCTGTTGGTGCAGAGAGAACTCTTGCCAGTTTATTACCAGATTTCATGAAATGTTGGCAGGCCCGGGGGGCACCGCAGGGAAAGTGCGTTCCTAGCCCTTTCATTCACGCTAAATGACACCCCTGGGGAGTACAGTGATGTCAGGTTTCTCTGTGAGACTCCTTTGATCTTTTTAAACCAGATTCTTAGCATGGCTTGAGCCAGATCTGTTTCTCACCCCCTTTTTTCCAAAGAGGATGGTGCACCCACAATTTTACCACATCATATTGGAATCTCAGTCCTGAAGATGGTCCACTCTTTGTAAATAAGTTGGATTTTCCTCATGATATGTGTGGGCTTTTTTTTCAAATTTCAATTTTATTTTTTTGAGACAGGGTTCCGCTCTGTCACCCCGGCTGAAGTGCAGTAGTGCGATCAGGGCTCACTGCAGCTTCGACTTCCCCGGGCTCAAGCAATCCTCAAGCCTCAGCCTTCTGAGTAGCTGGGTCTACAGGTGCACCACCACATCCTGCTGATTTTTTCTATTTTTTTGTAGAGACCCAAAGTGTTGGGATTACAGGCATGAGCCACTGCATGGGGCCTTTATTTTTATTTTTAACTTTTTGACACGCTTTCTATTAGAGCTGTTTTTTGTCTCCCGGCTCAGTCTCCTGATGTAGAATCACTGTGTTGCTGATTTTCAGTTGAAAATGTTTAAACTGCTTCCTTTGAGAATAAGTCTGAGTTTCAGTAAGCTGTAAAGCTATTTTATTTGGTTCACTGTGAATAAGACAAGTACACACAAAAAAGTGAAAACGCAGCACGTTTCAAGTGTAATCCCCTTTGGAATTTTTCCAAAGTCTTAGTATATGTCTTTGTGACACAAAAACATAGATGGGACAGGTAAATAAAATGTTCCTAGTTGCATAGCTGTTACTGTGCTTCAAAAATAAATCAGTTTTACCACAGCTGGATTATTTATTGTCAAATTGTCTATTAGTTTCTCCTACTGGCTTTCCCTCTAGATTCGTCTGTCCTGTTAAAAATTGTGGGTGTAGGCTGGGCGCGGTGGCTCACGTCTGCAATCCCAGCATTTTGGCTGGTTCATGAGGTCAGGAGTTTGAGACCAGCTTGGTCAACATGGTAAGACCCTGTCCCTACTAAAAACACAAAAATTAGCTGGGTGTGGTGGCACACACCTGTAATCCCAGCTCCTTGGGAGGTTGAGGGAGGAGAATTGCTTGAACCTGGGAGGTAGAGGTTGTAGTGAGCTGAGCTTACACCACTGCACTCCAGCCTGGGCAACAGAGTGAGACTCTGTCTCAAAAAAAAAAAAAAAAAAAAAAAGACAAAGTGGGTGTGAAGAAGACTGAGGCTGTGACTGGTCTCAGCAGTTGTGGGTCCGTGCTGTTCCACCTGGGGGGATGTGAGGGGCTCAAATCCACCTTTTCCAGGGGAAGCAGTGAGGCCACAGCGAGGCCCTCCCTTTGCTGGATTTGCAGCAGGCTGTTCCCAAGGACTCAGGCTGCTTGTCCATTTCCTAGACTTCAAAAATCCTCATTACAACTATGAAGCCTTCTTATAGAAGCCGCTCTTCTAGTTTAAACCTGCTGCAGAGCTCTCCTCGACTGATCAAACCTGAGGCTTGTGCTGTCCTGGGTTTGCCCTGGGGCAGCTTTCCAGAGGCCTCCGGAAGGGGGATTGGGGCAGAACTGCAGAATGTCAGGGGTTGAAGGGTAGAAGCAAGACAAGCCACTCTAGTTGGCATTCTTCCAGATAAAATGGGTCCAGCTTTGGATCCAGCTTTGGTTTGACATTGGGCTCAGCTGAGGAGCTGTGCCCCAACTGCAGCTGGCATGAGATGAGGCCAGAGAGGCTCTGGCTTCTGGGGAAAATGTCCACCTATGGGGTGGGGTGGAGAGAAGGCCATAGAAGTCAGGGGTGGGGGGAGGGAGGCATTAAGGTAAAGAAGACACAAGATTGGGGCAATTAAGAGAGGGGTTCTGGGAACTGGAGCAATTCCTTGGAATCACAGAGCCTACCAGGAGGGATTGTACAGAGCCAGGACCAGCGACATAATCTGTGGGACTCTGTGCAAAATCAAAACGCAAGGCTCCCTGTTCAAAATGTGTAACAATTTCACGATGCCAGCAGAGTATGAAACCAAACACGGGTTCCTTCTAAGTGTAGGGCCCTGTGCAAATGCACAGGTCACATGCCTAGGAATCTAGCCTGCCTGGAGTTACCTAAAAGACAAGCAAGAGAACATTCTCAGTGCTGAGTATACTCAGAACAAAACTGAAGGAAGTCAGAGGCCAAGACGCATGTACTTCATAGCTAGAAAAGGCCATGGCATCGGAGCAGGTGTTGGTCCCCAACTGCTACCTGAGGGTCTGCCTGCTGCAGCTACCTGAGGACTAAGTGGGTCTCCCTTGGCTTTTCCTGGAAGGGGATAGAGGGGAGAAATCAAGGGACTCAGGCAAATCACGCTCTGAATCGTCCACTTCCAAATGAGGGAGCTCTGTCAGTCGGGGTAGCTCTAGAGTTATTCTAGTTTGTATTAGCCAAGGCTCTTGGCTACAAGTGTGGGTCACAAAACCAAATGGCAGGAGGCCAGCGGTGGAAGGCAGCTGTGGAGCTGACTGGAATTAGAGCCTCAAAACCATCAGGACTCTTGTCTGTTAAATCCTGTACCTGTTTCCTTCTGTTTATTCTCTCCTTCCAAGGTTTTTCCTGCACAATGAGAGCCATTCTCCTGGTCGGCTGAAGCACACATTCTTCCAACTAAAGGACTCAAGAGAAGGTTTCAGAAAGATCCCAGGGAAGGATTCTGATTGGCATGCCTTGGGTCACGTGCCCATCCTGGACCAATCACCATGGGACAAGGAAGTACTACAATTGGTTCAGCCCGGATTTCGGGCCCACCTCTGGCTAGGATGAGGACATATCTGGGCTTGTCACCTCATGGCCAAACCCACATGGCTGGTGGGAGCTTGGGGAAGGGAGAGGAGCAGTGCCCTCAAAGAAGCGGGGACACTGTTTAAGCAGACAACATGCATGGCCACAGCAATGTGCAAACCTGGGCACTGCGACAAGGTTCAGGATGGCCCCCGCCCTCCTCCACCCTCTACCCTGGTCCTATTTGAGAAAGGGGCAGCTAGGTTAGGAAACCCTTGTTTTTGCCCATCCATAGACAGCATGGTCTCCTGTGGGAGGAAAGTGGAAGGGCCACTGCCACAGAGCCAGAGCTATCATCATGTTAACCTCGCCAATGTGGGGACTGTGGTCAGAGGACCCCTCCGGTGGCATACCACCAAAAACCCCTGTCGGGGAGGAAGAGGCTCTGCAGAGTCAGAAGGTGACTTTGAGTCACTTCTGAACAGATGCCCTCTAAGATCAAGAAGCTCCTGGAATCACATTAATGGGGCTGGGGGCCTGACCCAGCTGGGCAATTAATTTGTCCTGAGTTCTTGGGGACAGCTCTCTGTCCTCATGGAGGGATGGCACACCTATCCCAATGCCCAGAAACAGGAAAGGTGCTAGGTAAATGAACAGAAAGGCAAATGGGCCCAGTGCTCAGAAGCCATCTGAACACTGTGCTTGTTAACTGGCTGGGTGACATGGACTGACTGACTGTGATGGGCTGCCTGGCTGATACTGATTCACTGACCCTGTCTGACCAGTTGACAATGACTGGCTGGCTGACACTAATTGACTGACACTGACAGACTGCTTGGTGAACACTGACCAACTGGCTGACAGACTCTTACAATGTTGGCCAACTGACACTGACTCACATTGGCTGACTGACACTGGCAGACTGAAATGGGTGGACTGACACTGGTGGACTGATACTAGCTGACACTGGCTGATACTGTCTGAGTGACACTGGCTGACACTGACACACTGGCTGACAGAAACTGACTGATACTGGCTGACACTGGCTGACTCTGACACTGGCTGGCACTGGCTGACTTTGACACTGGCTGACACTGACTGACACTGGCTGACTGACAGTGGTTGACACTAGCTGACACTGACACCGGCTGACTGACAAGGGCTGACTGACATGCTGGCTGACTTACACTGGCTGACTCTGGCTGACATTGACACTGGCTGACACTGACTGACACACTGGCCAACTGACAGTAGCTGACTGACACTGGCTGACTGACATGGGCTGACTGACACACTGGCTGAGTGACATTCAGGAGTAAGACTGACAGACAAAGTCAGTGACACTGGCTGACTGGCTGACTGGCTGACACACTGACTGACACACTGGCTGACTGACACTGGCTGACACACTGGCTGACTGACACACTGGCTGGCTGACACTGGCTGACTGACACACCGGCTGACTGACACACTGGCTGACTGACACTGGCTGACTGACACACCGGCTGACTGACACACTGGCTGAGTGACATTCAGGAGTAAGACTGACAGACAAAGTCAGTGACACTGGCTGACTGGCTGACACACTGACTGACACACTGGCTGACTGACACTGGCTGACTGACACACCGGCTGACTGACACACTGGCTGGCTGACACTGGCTGACACTCACTGACTGACACTGGCTGAGTGGCACTGGCTGACAAGGCTGAAGTGTGGTCAGGACCTGTGGCTGGCTATTGAGAGCGATTACTCAAATAGAATTAGCAAATTGCAATGGTTTTGACTTTGCCATCAGTCTTACTCCAGAATGTAAAATAAGTGTGATGACACCAAGCCATAGTAAGCCTCCAAAGTTAGGCTTCATGGAGACCATTCTTGAATGAAGCAGTTACAGAGCATTTCCCCCAAAAAGAAGCACAGGAGGGGCTGAGGTTCCTCCTCTAACAGGGGTGATTTCCCATCTGGCCCCTTGTTCTCTCACAGACAGGGGCTGTCTCCAGCTCAGTTTTCCGGAGCTCTGACTTCACACCAGTTGCCCCCTCTGCAATCCTCTGGGCTGTGTTTTGCTCCAACATGTCCCCTCTGCTCTCCCACCTTCTCCATCTGTAATCCCCATGCCCCTAGAGCCTCCCCATCCTTCAGAGCCCTCCCCTTGAGCCTTCCTCCAGCGCGTCTGTCCAGGCCATTCCAGCGCCAGGAGCCCCACTTCTTCTCAGAATGCTTCTGTCCTTTCAGGGCAGAACTGCTCTGTGGCTCCCTGGCTACAGTTTTGCTTTAACGGTTACTTGTTGTGCATTGTTGGGGGGAAACCCTGCAAGAGCTGAGGCAAGGGTCTGAGGCCTGTCTGTTCTCATATAAATATTGAATTAGAAAAGAATTAGAGATATAGTTACATAGTTATTCTTATATATAATCATAATCCCATAGCTATTCACATGTACGCATAAATATAGACGTATATATAATTATATAATCTTTAGTTTTACTAATAAGTCTCAGGTCATGAAGTGTGGATCTAAAGTGGCATTGGGAAAGAGGTGGCCCTAAGGCAAGATGCTCTAAGTCCTCTGTCACGCCTGCGTAAGGGCTGCTGCTGAGGGCACCTTGGCTGAGCGGCTGCGCCAGTGCTGTGGAAACACCGGCCATTTAGCCAGCTAGGGAAGGAGGCATCCAAAATGGCCGAGACGTCTCCTTCCTCGGGGGAGTTAGGAGAAAACGCCACTTCTCCAAGCTCTTGTGGTAGGCCTGGCAGCTGTCAGGGAAGCCTGCCGACATCCAGGGGCTTAATTGTCTCTACGTGATGCTGTGCTTCAGTGCACGTTCCATGCCCACTCTCATGCTCTGCTTCTGCATCTGGCGCCTCTCTTTCTTCTAAGATAAGAATTAGTAATAGTAATATAAATTTTAATGCCTTGATATTCTTGACAAATATGAAATAAGTGCTGACACTTTAGATTTTCTCCTTGCCTTGGCTACTTGAAAATCCTGAGCCCCTGCCTCCAAGACACGTGACTTACCTGACCCTATCACCGACCACCATTGCCTCCCCCTACCTACCTGCCACCTGCTTTGTACTCAATAAAAGTCAGAATGTCCAGGCACTCGGGGCCAATGCCAGACTCCATGCTTTGGTTGGCAGTAGATCCCTGGGCCCACACTCTCTTTTCTCTATGTCTTGTGTCTTTATTTTCACAGTTTTTTGTCTCCACACCTGTAGAAAGGGACCCTATAGTGCATTATTGAACTCTTCCCTTGCATGTAGGACTTTCCATCTTGGCCATGCACACTTGGAGGGGCGGGATTCCGTCTCAGCCTTGTTCCTGCATCAGCCCTGAGGCTGGTCAGTCAGGACAAGTGAGATGCGTAGAAACAATGCAGCCCTGACTCCCACTGGGTCAGACCACTGAGCTGGTTATTGGTTTGTGCTGGATGTCCCTTGTAGGTTGGCTGGGGCTTGCATGCAGAGACCTGGGTGGGAGCAGTTTCTGTCTCCAGCCTCGCAGTGAGCTACAACTGAGAAAGGGAATGTGCACTGGCCCTGAAGCTTCTGCCCAGAGGTCATTGCTGCTTCTGTTTCATTGGCCCGAACAAGTCACATGGCAACACCTAACTTCTAGGGACAAGAAAGCACGATCCCACTGTTTGCACGTGGTCAACATTTGGAGAATAGAACTCATGACAATTCGCCTCTGGAGGCTTAGAGAGAAATACTTGCCGATTGAAAGTCCTGAAAGAATGAATGGTTAAACGAAGCATGGTACATCCACTTAATGGAATAGCATAGGGCATTAAAGTGATATTGCAGAAGGATGTTGGTGAGCTAGAAAGTGTTGAGCGTGTATTGTGAAGTAGAGAAGTAGGCTATAAAAATGAATGTCCTGGCTGGGCACCTTGGCTCACGCCTGTAATCCCAACACTTTGGAAGGCTGACGTGGGTGTATCACCTGAGGTCGGGAGTTCGAGACCAGCCTGATCAATATGGAGGCTCCCCATCTCTGCTAAAAATACAAAAAATTAGATGAGCGTGGTGTCACATGCCTGTATTCCCAGCTACTCAGGGGGCTGAGGCAGGAGAATTGCTTGAAACTGGGAGGCAGAGATTGCAGTGAACCAAGATTTCATCATTGCACTCCATCCTGGACAACAAGAACAAAACTCCATCTCAAAAAAAAAAAAATTCCATATAATCTCTTTTTTATTAAAAATGTTTATTATAGAGAAAAACCAAGGGAATTCACTAAAAGATCATCAGAAGATATCCGGGGAGTGGGATTATGGTTACTCTCCCCTTTTCGGTCTCTATTTTTCTAAATCTCTGTATTTAATAACTTTGGTAACATGAAAAAACTGTTACTAAACAATGCTGTAGTTAAAAGTATAAAATACACATTCATTATTCAGAAAATTCAGTCATCTTTGTCAAACATTGTTGGCCAGAATGCAGCCATTGTAAAATGCAGGCATCTTACAGTGCCACCTGATAATACCAACGTGGATCCCTTCAGGCTGCTTTCCATATGTACCTGCACGTACGCATGCATATTTCGTAGAAAAAAAAAAACTCCTCATGGGCCAGGTCCCTGGGTAGCACCAGGGCTGTCAGACCTGAACCCACGTGCACAGTCCAGGCGACCACCGCGCATGGTTGCGCTGCTAGAAAATCCTGTGCGGGCCCTGGCTCCTAGGGTGGGGAGTGAAGCATCTTGGGAGGCTTCTCTCGGAAGCTGCCTGCCTGCAAGCTACAGGGGCTATTGAAGGAAGACCTGTCACCCTGCAGCCCCCAAGGCCACGAACACTGTCCGGGGTCTGGCATTAGGGATTGTGCTCTCACCAGGGCAAGGAGGCAGCCCTCAGTGTGGGTACTTGGCACCGGGGCCTCATGGTCTGTCTCTTGGGAGAGGAGGAGGAAGATTTCCCTGTTCTCTGTTTGAGCTCTTTGAATTGATTCGGCTCCAGGGAATTTTTTTTTGTTGTTTTTTTGTTTTTGGCCCAGCATTTTTAAATAGCTCTTCATGATCTGTTTGTGGCAGAGGCAGTTGATTTATGGCTTTGCTGACCTTTGATTTGTTGTCAAAGCTCTGCCTGGGGTCGTGGGGAGGTTTTCCTTTGTTTATTTACCCAGAGTGCTTTAGGAGCCTCAGTGCCAAGAGGTTTCCTTATTTCTTCCTTAGTAAGACCTGACCGCCTGGCCCCTGCCATCAGGGTTCACACCCTGGGAGGGGCTCAGCCTCGTATTTCATACAGAATGGCAGTTATCCCTTGGACGCCCTGGGCCGTGTCATTCATATTCCTTGGCCTGCAGTCCTCATTGAGAATCCCGGGGGGAGAGTCCCCAGAGCTGCCTGTCTCACTCTGCCCTGCCGTCCACCGCCTGGCCTCTTCCCACCCGCTTTTGGGCTCCTGGCTCTCCACAGCTAAGGGGCTGAGGAAGGGCGGATGAATTATTATTACCATTAATTCTGACGAGACAGCCTCCTTACGGTCTGTGAGTGCAGCTGGTGCCACAGCACCCGTGGGCAGCTGGGCTGGTTTGCAGGGAAGGAGGGCTGGTGGGGCAGGTTTAGCGGTCCTGAACCATCCTGGGCCTTGTTCTTCGGGCCAGTGGGTGAGGGCGGTTACTTTTGTGCGTGCCTTTGTCCATTCACGGTGGAATAGAGACTGGAGGAAACTCAGAGGTCCTGAGGAGACACCTGTCCTGGGAGGCCGAGTCACTTGCTCAAGGCACAGGGGGATTTTGTGGCCCCGGGGCCTTTCTGTCAGTTTATGAATTTCTGAAAAAATGTCCTGGTTCATTCATTCATGTATCTAGCACGCTACTTTAGGCCCTTGCTATGTGCCCTCCGTTCTAGGACCTGGGGACAATGCTGCCATCACAGAGCTTGCCTTCTGGCTCAAAGCAAAGCTTGGGTTTATTGTGCACATTCCTCGTGCCCTGCCGTCTGAATCACCCTGGGACCCCCACAACAGCCTTTGGGATGCGCACCGTTCATTCCATCTCACAGAAGAGGTGCCGGAAGACACTTGCTCAAGGTCGGTTTTGTACTGTCCTTATGGCTACTTAAGCTAAAAAGAATTCAGTGTAAATAGTAGTATACATGAATTTGTAAGTAAATCTAGGAGCCGGGCGTGGTGGCTCATGCCTGTAGTCCTAGCACTTTGGGAGGCTGAAGCAGGCAGATCACCTGAGGTTGGGAGTTCAAGACCAGCCTGACCAACATGGAGAAACCTTGTCTCTACTAAAAATACAAAATTAGCTGGGTGTGGTGGCAGGTGCCCATAATCCCAGCTACTCTGAGGCTGAGGCAGGAGAATCACTTGAACCTAGAAGTCAGAGGTTGCAGTGAGCCGAGATTGTGCCATTGTACTCCAGCCTGGGCAATAAGAACAAAACTCCAACTTAAAAAAAAAAAAATGCTCATGCATGGCTAAGGAAGAAAATAAAATTTAAAAAAAGGAAATCTAATTTGCATGAAAGGTTGGTTGGTTAGCATTTGAAGGCCCCTAATTGGGGTTTCTCTCCAGAGGAGGGACCTTGGTGGCCTAATAATTGTTACAGAAATAGATGCTAGAATCTTGTCAATTAGCAGAAAGGACAAGATAAATAAGTTTTAATTGTTGAAAAGAGGGATATTCAAAATATGTGCTTAGTTGGCACAGGCCTCAGACCTATGCACGAATCTGTGAATGCCTGCCAGCAGTGTTTTGGTCCCTTCCTTCCCTCCCTCCCTCCTTCTCTCCCTCCCTCCCTCCCTCTCTCCCTCCCTCCCTCCTTCCCTCCCTTCCTTCCTTCCTTCCTCTCTCCCTCCCTCCCTTCCTTCCCTTTCCTTCCTTCCTTCTTTTTTTCTTTCTTTCATCTCACTCTGTCGCCCACATTGGAGTATAGTGGTGTGATCTCGGCTCACTGCAGCCTCCACCTCCCGGGGTCAAGCAACTCTCCTGCCTCAGCCTCTCGAGCAGCTGGGACTACAGGCACAAGCCACCATGCCCAGCTACTTTTTGTATTTTTAGTGGAGACAGGGTTTCACCATGTTGGCCAAGATAGTCTTGATCTCCTGACCTTGTGATCCACCTGCCTCAGCCTCCCAAAGTGTTGGGATTACCAGCGTCAGCCACCATGCCCAGCCTGGTCTCTTTCTTTTGCTGGGAGAATGAACTGAGCCTGGGCTACATTGGGGGAAAGCAAGGGGTTGGTGGACCTAGGATTCCAGGCTGCTTTTCAGCCTCTGAGCTGCCTCTCCCCACTGATCTCAGCAAAACAAAACAAAATTAACCTCCAATTCCACCCCCCATCCAGCTTGAATCAGGAAGAAATAGAAATCCTGAACAGTTCAACCACAAGCAATGAGATCAAATCAGTAATAAAAAATCTCCCAACATTAAGAAGCCCAGGACCCAATGGAATCACAGCCGAATCCTACTAGACATTCAAAGAAGAATTACTACTAATCCTACTGGAATGATTCCAAAAGATTAAGGAGGAAACCCTCCCTAACTCATTCTACGAAGTCAGTATCACCCAGGTAACAAAGCCAGGAAAGAACATAAACTACAGACCAATATTTTTGATGAACACAGATACAAGAATCCTCAACAAAATACTAGCAAAGTGAATCCAACAGCACATCAAAGGCTAATTTACCATGATTGGGTGGGTTCCATCCCAGGGACGCAGGGATAGTTCAACACATGCAAGTCAATAAGTGTGATTCACCACATAAACAGAGTTAAAAACAAAACCGTATGACTATCTCGATAGACGCAGAAAGAGCATTTCATAAAATTCAGCATCACTTTATGATAAAAACCCTCAAAAACTAGGCATAGAAGGAACATAGCTCAAAATAATAAATGCCATATACAACAAACCCACAGCCAACATCATTCTGAATGGGGAAAAGTTGAAATCATTCCCCTGATGAACTGGAACAAGACCTGGATGCCCACTTTCACAACTTCTATTCAACGTAGTACTGAAGATCCTAGCTAGAGTAATCAGGCAAGAGAATGAAATAAAGGGCATCCAGATTGGAAAAGAGGAAGTCAAACAATCTGTTTGCCATAATATGAGCTTATGCCTAGAAAATCCCAAAGACTCATCCAAAAGTCACCTAGATTTGATAAATGAATTCAGAAGAGTCTCAGGTTACAAAATCAATGTACTGAAATGAGTAGCACTGCTATACACCAACAATACCAAGCTGAGAGTCAAATCAAGAATGCAATTCCTGAACATGATGGGGAGTGGGGGAGGATGGCGTGGTAGGAGCAACTCAGGATTGCAGCTCTCAGTGAAGGTGCAGAGGGTGAGTGCAAGCTGCATTTCCAGACGGATCTTTGTTGCCCACAGAATGGGGAAATTCCCAGGTGTAGGAGAGACATGGGACGCCAGTGCAGCTGTTTCAGCTGGCGCGGCCGTTTTGTCCAGTGCCGCAGTGCAGTGGCACTCCACACAAACTGCACTGGTCTGGGTGCCCTGTTAAACCGGCAATTTGAGATTTGGGAGGGCAGATTAGCATATCTATCTGAATAAATGGGACTTGGACAGTGAACCAGGCCAGAAGATTCCCGGGAAGTGATGTTTGAGCCGGTGCAGTGGGTCGCTGCATGGGAAATCACACAGGTCCCAGTGCCCTATCAGCAGGCGACTGAAACACCAGGGAGAGAGTCAACCGTTCAACTTAAAAAAAAAAAAGGGCTTTGAGGCAGGGAGCCAGGTTATCAGGCTTGGCGGGTCCCACCCCCACAGGGACAAACAAAATAGTGATTCGAAACGCTCGGGGTTGAGAGTTTCACTGCAGGCACAGCTGAACCCAGGATGGTGCAGCTTGGTGGGGGAGGGGCGTCCGCCATTACCGAGGCATACCGCCCCTACTGAGATACACTCCCATTGCTGACGCAGCCTGCCTTTGCCAAGGCAACCCGCCATAACAGAGAGAGTCCCCCAATACAGAGGCAGGCCACCATAACCACAGCAGTTTTAGCCACACCCATATAAACAGGACTACAGGGAATTACACTTGGCAGCAGGGCAGAGCCCATGGCAACAGGGCAGAGCCTGCGACAGCAGGGCGGAGCCCATGGCAGCAGGGCAGAGCCCATGGCAACAGGGCGGACCCCATGGCAACCCGGCGGAGGCTCAGCAGGCAAATAGTGACTAGACTGCCTCCTAGCTGAGCAGGACAGTGCAATGGATACTCATAAATAAAGCCCTAACTCCCTGAGACAGAGCACCTGAGGAAAAAAAGGGGTTTTATGAGTTCTGCTGCAGCAGACTTAAATGTACCTGCCTAACAGCCCTGAATGAACAACAGAGCTCACAGCTCAGCACTTGAGCTCCTATAAAGTACAGACCATCTCTTCAAGCAGCTTCCTGACCCCTGTATATCCAAAGAGTCACCTCAAAAAGGACTGATCAGACTGACATTTGGCGGGCATCATTCTGGGACAAAGATAGCAGAAGAAGAAACTGGAAGCATCCCTCACTGTTCCGTAGCTGCTACAGGTGTACCCCAGACAAGCAGGGCCTGGAGTGGACCTCAGCAGTCTTACAGCAGAGGCGCCAGACTGTTAGAAGGAAAACTAAGAAACAGAAATACTTCATCATCAACACTCTGGGCGTCCACTCAGAGACCCAATCGAAAAGTCAGCAACTACTCAGATGACAGGTGGATAAATCCACAAAGATGGGAAGAAACCAGTGCAAAAAGGAGGAAAACACCCGAAACCAGAACACCTCACCTCCTGGACCAAAACTTCTCACCAGCAAGGGAACAAAGCTGGACGGAGAATGAGTGTGATGAAATGATGGAATCAGACTTCAGAAGGTGGGAAATGAGAAACTTCCATGAGCTAAAAGAACATATTCTAAATCAATGCAAAGAAACTAAGAACCTTGAAAAAAGATTTGAAGAAAGATTCGAGGAAATGATAACAAGAATGGACAACTTAGAGAGGAATATGAATGAATTAAAGGAGCTGAAAAACACAACACGAGAACTTCATGAAGCATGCACAAGTTTCAACAGCTGAATTGACCAAGCAGAATAAAGAATATCAGAAGTTGATCAACTCAATGAAATAAAATGAGAAACCAAGATTAGAGAAAAAAACCGCAAAAAGGAATGAACAAAGTCTCCAAGAAATGTGGGCCTATGTGAGGAGACCTAATCTACGTTTGGTAGGTGTACCAGAATGTGATGAAGAGAATGAATCCAAGCTGGAAAATACTCTTCAGGATATTATCCAGGAAAATTTCCCCAACCTCGCAAGGCAGGCCAATATCCAAGTCCAGGAAATACAGAGAACACCACAAATATATTCCACAAGAAGAGCAACCCCAAGGCACATAATCGTCAGATTCAACAGGGTTGAAATGAAGGAGAAAATGCTAAGGGCAGCCAGAGAAAAAGGTCGGGTCACCCACAAAGGGAAGCCCATCAGACTCACAGCAGATCTCTCGGCAGAAACTCTACAAGTCAGAAGAGAGTGGGGGCCAATATTCAACATCCTTAAAGAAAAGAACTTTCAACCCAGAATTTCATATCCAGCCAAACTGAGCTTCATGAGTGAAGAAAAAATAAAATCCTTTGCAAACAAGCAAGTACTCAGAGATTTTTGTCACCAACAGGCCTGCTTTACAAGAGCTCCTGAAAGAGGCACTACACATAGAAAGGAACAACTAGTACCAGCCATTCCAAAAACATACCAAATGGTAAAGAGCATCAACAAAATGAAGAATCTGCATCAACTAACGGGAAAAACAGCCAGCTAGCATCAAAATGGCAGTATCAAATTCACACATAACAATATTAACCCTAAATGTAAATGGGCTAAATGCACCAATCAAAAGACACAGACTGGCAAATTGGATAAAAAACCAAAACCCATCAGTGTGCTGTATCCAGGAAACCCATCTCACATGCAAGGATACACAAAGGCTCAAAATAAAGGGATGGAGGAAGATTTACCAAGCAAATGGAGAGCAAAAAAAAAGCAGGAGTTGCAATTCTCATCTCTGATAAAATAGACTTTAAAGAAACAAAGATCAAAAGAGACAAAGAAGATCATTACATAATGGTAAAAGGATAGATATAACAAGAAGAGCTAACGATCCTAAATATATATGGACCCAATGCAGGAGCACCCAAATATATGACGCAAGTTCTTAATGACTTACAAGGAGACTTAGACTCCCACACAATAATAGTGGGAGACTTTAACACTCCACTGTCAATATTAGACAGATCAACCAGACAGAAAATTAACAAGGATATCCAGGACTTGAACTCAGACCTGGAACAAGCAAACCTGATAGACATTTACAGAACTCTCCACCCCAAAGCCACAGAATATACATTCTTCTCAGCACCACATCACACCTACTCTAAAATTGACCACGTAATTGGAAGTAAATCACTCCTCAGCAAATGCAAAACAACTGAAATCATAACAAACAGTCTCTCAGACCATAGTGCAATCAAGTTAGAACTCAGAATTCAGAAACTAACTCAGAACCACACAGCTTCATGTAAACTGAACAACTGGCTCTTGAATGTTGATTAGATAAACAATGAAATGAAGGCAGAAATAAAGAAGTTCTTCGAAACCAACGAGAATGAAGACACAGCATATCAGAATCTCTGGGACACATTTAAAGCAGTCTCTAGAGGAAAATATATAGCAATAAGTGCCCACACGAGAAGAGTGGAGAGATCCAAAATTGACACCCTATCGTCAAAATTGAAAGAGTTAGAGGAGCAAGATCAAAAAAACTCAAAACCTAGCAGAAGACAAGAAATAACTAAGATCAGAGCAGAACTGAAGGAGATAGAGACATAAAAAACCCTTCAATAAATCAATAAATCCAAGAACTGGTTTTTTGAAAATAGACAGAACACTAGCAAGAGTGATAAAAAAGAAAAGAGAGAACAACCAAATCGATGCAATTAAAAATGATAAAGGGGAAATCACCACAGATTCCACAGAAATTTAAACCATCATCAGAGAATATTACAAACAACTCTATGCACATAAACTACTAAACCTGGAAGAAATGGATAAGTTCCTGGACACCTGTGTCCTCCCAAGCCTAAACCAGGAGGAAGTCGAAACTATGAATAGACCAATAACAAGGTCTAAAGTTGAGGCAGCAATGAAGAGCCTACCACGCAAAAAAAAGCCCAGGTCCAGATGGGTTCACAGCCGAATTCTACCAGACACACAAAGAGGAGCTAGTACCACTCCTTCTGAAACTATTCCAAATAATCCAAAAAGAGGGAATCCTTCCCAAATCATTTTATGAGACCAACATCATCCTGATACCAAAACCCGGCAGAGACTCAACAAGAAAAGAAAACTTCAGGCCAATATCCATGATGAACATAGATGCAAAAATCTTCAATAAAATACTGGCAAGCCGATTGCAACAGCACATCAAAAAGCTTATCCATCATGATCAAGTAGGATTCATCCCGGGGATGCAAGGCTGGTTCAACCTACGCAAGCCTATAAATGTAATTCACCACATAAACAGAACCAAAAACAAAAACCACATGATTATCTCAATTGACGCAGAGAAGGCCTTTGACAAAATTCAACAGCCCTTTATGCTAAAAACCCTCAATAAACTCGGTATTGATGGAACGTATCTCAAAGTAATAAAGGCTATTTACGACAAACCAACAGCCAATATCATACTGAATGGGCAAAAACTGGAAGCATTTCCTTTGAAATCTGGCACTAGACAAGGATGCCCTCTCTCACCCCTCCTGTTCAATATAGTACTGGAAGTTCTAGCCAGAGCAATCAGGCAAGAAAAAGAAATAAAGGGTATTCAAATAGGAAAGAAGGAAGCCAAATTGTCTCTATTTGCAGACGACATGATAGTATACCTGGAAGACCCCATCGCCTCAGCCCAAAAATTCCTGAAACTGATAAGCAACTTCAGCAAAATCTCAGGATATAAAATCAATGTGCAAAAATCACAAGCATTCCTATACACCAATAACAGACTTAAAGAGAGCCAAATCAAGAACGAACTGCCATTCACAATTGCTGCAAAGAGAATAAAATACCTAGGAATACAACTTACAAGGAACGTAAGGGACCTCTTCAAGAAGAACTACAAACCACTGCTCAACGAAATAAGAGAGGAAACAAACAGATGGAGAAACATTCCATGCTCATGGTTAGGAAGAATCAATATCGTGAAAATGGCTATACTGTCCAAAGTAATTTACAGAATCAATGCTATCCCCATCAAGCTACCATTGACTTTCTTCACAGAACTGGAAAAAACCACCATGAACTTCATATGGAACCAAAAGAGAGCCCACATAGCCAAGTCAATTCTAAGCAAAAAGAACACAGCAGGAGGCATCACACTACCGGACTTCAAACTATACTACAAGGCTACAGTAATCAAAACAGCATGGTACTGGTACCCAAACAGAGATATAGACCAATGGAACAGAACAGAGGCATTGGAGGCAACACAACATATCTACAACCATACGATCTTTGATAAACCTGACAAAAACAAGCAATGGGGAAAGGATTCCCTGTTTAATAAATGGTGTTGGGAAAACTGGCTAGCCATGTGCAGAAAGCAGAAACTGGACCTGTTCCTGACACCTTACACTAAAGTTAACTCCAGATGGATTAAAGACTTAAACATAAGACCTAACATCATAAAAACCCTAGAAGAAAATCTCGGCAAAACCATTCAGGACATAAGAGTAGGCAAGGACTTCATGACCAAAACACCAAAAGCATTGGCAACAAAAGCCAAAATAGACAAATGGGACCTAATGAAACTCCACAGCTTCTGCACGGCAAAAGAAACAGTCACTAGAGTGAATCAGCAACCAACAGAATGGGAAAAAATTTTTGCAGTTTACCCATCTGACAAAGGGCTGATATCCAGAATTTACAAAGAACTCAAACAGATTTACAGGAAAAAGCAAACAAACCCATTCAAAAATGGGCAAAGGATATGAACAAACACTTTTCAAAAGAAGACATACATGAGGCCAACAAACATATGAAAAATGCTCATCATCACTGGTCATTAGAAAGATGCAAATCAAAACCACATTGAGATACCATTTCACGCCAGTTAGAATGGCGATCATTATAAAATCTGGAGACAACAGATGCTAGAGAGGATGTGGAGAAATAGGAAGACTTTTACACTGCTGGTGGGGGTGTAAATTAGTTCAACCATTGAAGTTGAACTAATGGTTCACTTCATTAGTTCAACTTCATTAGGGGAAGACAGTGTGGCGATTCCTCAAGGCCTTAGAAATAGAAATTCCATTTGACCCAGCAATCCCATTACTGGGTATATACCCAAAGGACTATAAATCGTTCTACTATAAGGACACATGCACACAAATGTTCATTGCAGCACTGTTTACAATAGCAAAGACCTGGAACCAACCCAAATGCCCATTGATGGTAGACTGGACTGGGAAAATGTGGCACATATACACCATGGAATATTATGCAGCCATAAGAAATGATGAGTTCATATCCTTTGTAGGGACATGGATGAATCTGGAGAACATCATTCTCAGCAAACTGACACAAGAACAGAAAATGAAATACCACATATTCTCACTCATAGGCGGGTGATGAACAATGAGAACACATGGACACAGGGAAGGGAGTACTACACACTGGGGTCAATTGGGGGGAATAGGGGAGGGACAGTGGAGGGGGAGCTGGGGAGGGATAGCCTGGGGAGAAATGCCAGATGTGGGTGAAGGGGAGGAAGGCAGCAAAACACACTGCTGTGTGTGTACCTATGCAACTATCTTGCATGTTCTGCATTTGTACCCCAAAACCTAAAATGCAATAAAAAAAAAGAACGCAATTCTTTTCATAATAGCTGCCAATTGAAAAAAAATAACCTAGGAATGTACTTAACCAAGAAGATGAAAGGTCTCTACAAGGAGAACTATGAAAGAAAGCAGATGGAATAAATCATAGATGACATAAACAAATGGAAAAACATCCCATGCTTATGGATTAGAAGAATCAATATTGTGAAAATGGCCCTACTGCCCAAAGCAATCTACAGATTCAATCCAATTCCTATCAAAATATCAAGGCCATTTTTCACAGAATCAGAAAAATCCTCAACCTAAAACTCACATGGAACCAAAAAAGAGCCCATATAGCCAAAGCAATCCTAATCGAAAAGAGCAAATCTGGAGGCATTACATTACCCAACTTCAAATTATATATTACAAGACTATCATAGCCAAAATAGCATGGTACTGATACAGAAATAGATACATAGACCAATGCAACAGAATAGAGAACCCAGAAATAAAGCCAAATGTTTATATCCAGCTAATCTTCAAAAAGCACACAAAAACACACACTGGGGAAGGAATATTCTGTTCAATAAATGCTGGTGGGAAAATTGGATTGCTACCTGTAGAGAATGAAACTGGATTCCCATCTCTCACTGTATACAGAAATCAACTCAAGATGGATAAAAGACTTGATCCTAAGACCTGAAACCATAAAAGTTCTAGAAGAAAACCTAGGAAAAACTCTTCTGGACAGGCCTAGGCAAAGAATTTATGACTAAGACCCCAAAGGCAAATGTAACAACAACCGCAATAAAAATAAATGGGACTTAATTAAACTAAAACGCTGCAAAGAAATAATCCAAAGAGTAAACAGACAACAGAATGAGAGAAACTATTTGCATACTATGCCTCTGACAAAGCACTAATATCCAGAATCTACAAGGAACTAAAACAAATCATCAAGAAAAAAACCCCTGAGTAATCACATTAAATAGTGGGCAAATAGCATGAACAGACATTTCTCAAAAACGACATGCAAGTGGCCAACAAATGCATGAAAAAATGTTCAACATCACTAATCATCAGATAAATGCAAATTAAAATCACAGTGAAATACCACTTTACCCCGGTCAGAACAGCCACTACCAAAACGTCAAAAAGCAATAGATGTTGGCACAGATGTGGTAAAAAAGGAATGGCCATCCCCTGCTGGTGGGAATGTAAATTAACACAGCCGCTAAGGAAAGCAGTATAGAGATTCTCAAATAACTGAAAGTAGATCTACATTCAATCCAGCAGTTCCACTACTGGGGATCTTCTCAAAGGAAAAGCAGTCATTAAAAAAAAAAAAAAAAAAAAAGACACCTGCACGTTTTTATGTTTATTGCAGCACAATTTGCAATTGCAAACACATGTAGTCAACCTAAGTGCCCAACAACTGATGAGTGGATTTAAAAAATGTGGTGTCTGGCTGGGAGTGGTAGCTCAGTGGTGGCTCACACCTGTAATCCCAGCACTTTGGGAGGCCGAGGTGGGTGGATCACTTGAGGCCAGGAGTTCAAGACCAGCCTGGGCAACATGGTGAAACCCTGTCTCTACTAACAATGCAAAAATTAGCTGGGCGTGGTAGCATGCACCTGTAATCCCAGCTCCCCTACTCTAGCCTGGGTAACAGAGTGAGACTGTTTAAAAAAAAAAAGTGGGTGTATAGTCCATGGAATACTACTTTGCCACAAAAAAGAATGAAATAACGTCTTTTGCAGCAACTTGGATGGAGGTGGAGGCCATTATTCTAAGTGAAGTAACAAAGGAAGGAAAAACCAAATACCATATGTTCTCACGCAAAAGTGAGAGCTAAGCTATAGGTATGCAAAGGCATGCAGAGTGGTATAATGGACGTTGGAGAAAGGGGGAAGGTGGGAGGAGGATGAGGGATTAAACATCACCTAGTGGGTACAATGTACCGTTCGGGTGATGGGTACAATCAAAGCCCAGACTTCACCACTATACAGTTCATCCACGTAACCAAAAACCACTGTATCCCTAAAGCTATCCAAATAAAACAGTTAAAAAAAAAATATTTTCAAGAGTACCCCCATCACAAAACCCCCAAATCCCATTTTTGCTTCTTTCTCAACTCCCTTTCCCTACTGCAACATGAATAAAGTGGCCACAGCCCAGCACTGCAGGGTCTCCACAGCCCGAAAGTGTGCTGAGCACACAGCTGCCTCCGAAGCTGCTTCTGTTAACCCATTTCTGGGAATGAGTAGAAGGTCCGACCCCCGAGCCAGGTGCATTGGGTCACGCCTGTAATCCTAGCACTTTGGGAGGCCAAAGCAGGCAGATCGCCTGAGGTCAGGAGTTCGAGACCAGCCTGACCAATGTGGGGAACCTCCATCTGTACCAAAATTACAAAATTAGCTGGGTGTGGTGACACATGCCCTGTGATCCCAGCTACTTGGAAGGCTGAGGCAGGAGAATCTTGAACCTGGGAGGCAGAGGTTACAGTGAGCTGAGATTGGGCCATTGCACTCCAGCCTGGGCCACAAGAATGAAACTAACTCTGTCTCAAAAAAAAGAAGACGGTTTGACCGCCTCCCCCACCCCCAACCCTCCAGCCACCCTTTCTGCTTCCACTGGAGCTTGGGTGTGGGGAAGGGAGGGGAAAAATTTAGGAAAGCCCAAGAGAAAAATAAAAGCAGATCATTAGTCATGTCTGCTCTAGTTCATTTTTATTTGCTGTTCTGACACCCCCCCTTACCCTCTCGAAGTCCAGGAGAGGGGGCAGACGAGGTAACAATACAGCACCAAAGTAGGAGCGTCTGGGTCCCTATTTATCCTTATTTTTTTTTTTTGTCCCTTTTCATAGAGCACAAGTGCTTGTTTTTGTTTTTTGTTTTTCAGACAAAGTTTCACTCTTGTCACCGAGGCTGGAGTGCAGTGGTGTGATCTCGGCTCACTTCAACCTCCACCTCTTGGGTTCAAGTGAGTCTCCTGCCTTGACCTCCTGAGTAGCTGAAATTACAGGTGTGTACCACCACACCCAGCTAATTTTTGTATTTTTAGTAGAGATAGGGTTTCACCATGTTGGCCAGGCTGTACTCGAACTCCTGACCTCAAGTGATCCACCTGCCTTGGCCTCTCAAAGTGCTGGGATTATGGGTGTGAGCCCTTGCGCCCAGCTTTTAGCACAGGTTTTTAAATTTATTTTATTTATTTATTTTTAAGATGGGGTTTCACCATGTTGGTCAGGCTGGTCTTGAACTCCCCACCTCAGGTGATCCACCCGACTTGGCCTCCAAAGTGCTTGGATCACAGGCATGAGCCACCACGCCCGGCCTAGCACAGGTTTTTAACCTTTATTTTTATTTTTGGGCACTGGTGATCTGTGGACGCACTCAAAGATTGCAAACAACTCTAATTAAATTGAAACCCAGTTATCGAAATGTTAAAATGACAAATTTTGGATCTCGTACTGTATTTGTTTTGTTGTTGGCACATTAAGTAACGAGATCTCGTAGGTGGTAATATCTCCTCATTATCAATGCCACATATAACTCCTCATGTAATTTCAAAGAGTTGATGAACATAAGTGACATGTGAGATGTATGCACCAACTATAATGTGATATGAAAGTATTTGTGATTTGGCAACAAAGCCACAGGCACTGCTAATAAATATCATGGTGGTTTGTTACCTACATTTATAATGGAAGAAAATGCTAAATTTCAGTTAGAAGCTCAAGTTTCTGAACTGTCACTGGCCAGGGGAAGGGAACGAGCGTGGCCGAGACCAAGTAACACCTGTCTTAGTGGGGATGTGGTCAGCTCCCCTGAGCCATGTGACAGCAAGCAGGAGAGAGGGATTTCTGAGGCGAGATTTGGGGGCAAGAAGACCTTTCCCGGGACCACGCCTGGGAATGGGGAGGCAGTTCTGTCTTCTCTGTCTCTATTCCCCGGGGCTGAGGTTCGAGCGCCTCGTGGGCTCCCCATCCCCTGCTCCCCACCCGCGTCCAGAGGACCTTCAGCAGCCCCAGTCATGACAAGAGGCCGGGCACAGTGGCTCACACCTGTCATCCCAGCACTTTGGGAGGCCAAGATGGGCGATCACCTGAGGTCAGGAGTTTGACCAGCCTGGCCAACATAGTGAAACCCCTATCTCTACCAAAAATACACACACACACGCACACAATTAGACAGGTATGGTGGTAGCTGTAGTCCTCCCTACTCAGGGGCAGAGGTAGGAGAATCACTTGAACCTGGGAGGTGGAGGTTGCAGTGAGCCAAGACTGCACCACTGCACTCCAGCCTTGGCAACAGAGTGAGATCCCAACTCAAAAAAACCAAAAACCAAAAAAACCCACAAGAGTACATGTCTTGCTTTTGTTTTACACTATGTCAGTTACAAAAATTCTATTACTTCACCTGTCATTTTTGTTACATACACTTTCCATAGTCACAGCCTCCTAGTGGGCCAGTATCATCATTTTATTCAGTTAAGGAGCTACTTAACCTTTTGTAAAGTTACAAGAAAAGACGATTGAATGTTAACGGAAAAGGTATGAAATAAACACCCAAATCTTTTCCATTAATTCCCCCTTCTTAATCTATCTAGATCCACATCATGGCACCCATTCAGAATGGCTCATAAAATCGAGATTCAGGACAAATCTTTTTTTTTTAACATTATATTTGGTAAAAATTAATTAAGAATGACTGACTTTTTTTTTTTGAGACAGAGTTTCACTCTTGTTGCCCAGGCTGGAGAGTAATGGCGCGATCTCGGCTTACTGTAACTTCTGCCTCCCAGGTTCAAGCAATTCTCCTGCCTCAGCGTCCAGAGTAGCTGGGATTACAGGCACACACCACCACACCTGGCTAATTTTGAATTTTTAGTAGAGACACGGTTTCTCCATGTTGGTCAGGCTGGTCTTGAAGTCCTGACCTCAGGTGATCTTGATCAGGCCCGCCTTGGCCTCTCGAAGTGCAGGGATTATAGGTGTGAGCCACCACAACTCAGTAGAATGGCTGATTTTGTATTTATTTATTTAATTTAAAATTGTAGATTTGGGGGCTCACGTGCCGCTTTGGTCCATGGATATATTGTGCGCTGCTGAGGTTTGGGCTTCAGTTAAATCATCCAAAGAGTGAACACAGCACACAAAACGTAGTTTTCAACCCTTGCCCATCTCTCTCCCTCCCTTCTTTCGGAAACCCCAGTGTCTATTGTTTCCATCTTTGTTTTTCGCTTTTTTGGAGACAGGGTCTTGCTCTGTTGACCAGGCTGGAGTGTCGTGGTGTGATCATAGCTGCCCGTGTACCCTTGAACTCCTGGGCTCAAGCAAACCTCCTTCTTCAGCCTCTTACGTAGCTAAGGCTACAGGTACATGCCACTATGTCTGGCTACATTTTTTGTTTTTATTTTTTGTAGGGACAGTGTCTCACTATGTTGCCCAGGCTGGTCTCAAACTCCTGGCCTCAAGCCATCCTCCCACCTCAGCTTCCCAAAGTGCTGGGATTGCAGGCATGAGCCACGTTGCCTGGCCTATTGTTTGCATCTTTTTTTTTTTTTAGATGGAGTTTCAGTCTGTCACTCAGGCTGGAGTGCAGTGGTGTGATCTTGGCTCACAGCAACCTCTGCCTCCTGGGTTCAAGCAATTCTCTGCCTCAGCCTTCTGAGTAGCTGGAATTACATGCATGTGCCACCACGCCTGGCTGATTTTGCATTTTTAGTAGAGACAGGGTTTTTCCATGTTGGTCAGGCTGGTCTCGAACTCCCAACCTCAGGTGATCCACCCACTTCGGCCTCCCAAAGTGCTGGGATTACAGGTGTGAGCTATGGTGCCCGGCCCATTATTTGCATCTTTAGGTCTGTGTGTGCCTATTGCTTTACTCCTGCTTGTAAGCGGTGTTCTGTTTCTGTGATAATTCTCTTAGGATAATGGTCTGCAGCCGCATCCATGTTGCTGCAAAGGGAAACCCCATTTCTCTATCCAGTCCTCCACTGACAGACACGGTGGATGCCGTGGCTCTGCTGTTGTGAATAGTGCTGCTATGAACATGTGAGTGCAGGTGTCTTTTTGGTAAAGCAATGTCTTTTCCTTTGGGTATATACCCAGGAGTGGGATTGCTGGGGTGAATGGTAGTTTTTAGTTCTTTGAGAAATCTCCAAACTGCTTCCCACAGGGCTGAGTAATTTACATTCCCACCAAGAATGTATGGGCATTCTCTGTTCTCTGCCATGTTGCCAACATCTTTTATTTTTTGACTTTTAAATAGTATCTAAGAATGACTGACTTTTTAGATGATCACACAGTGTGCACACAAACATTTCACAAGACCATAAATAAGCAACACTTCAGAAGCTTTTCTAAGTAAAGATAGTTATTGCTAAAAACAAGCTCCCAAAACTGGTGAACTAAAACTAGGAGGAAAATATGCTGCAGTACGGACAACTTGCATTTGTGCAGCAGGTTGGCCTGCACAAGCACATTTCCACCTACCGTATTCTGTGCTTTCCATATTAGTTCCTGGTGCTGTGAGGTAGGTTATAAGTCTCATTTTGTGGATAAACTCACGGGGTGACTTGCCCAGGGCCATTCAGCTGGTTAACATTGGGTTCCAACTGTGAAGGCCAGGGACCAATCCAGGGATGTCTCCATTACACCTGTGAGCATTGGTGGGACAGGGCTTTTTTGCTACCTGCCGCTCTGCTGCTAAGTGAACCCGCCTTGGCCTCAGGTAGCCTAGTGCTGATCTCAGCTCTACCTCCAGCCATCTGCTGCGTGTCCTTAGGAAAGTAACTTAGCTTCTGAACCTTAATTTTCTCATCAGTAAAAAGGATGCAAAGAGTATCTGACATATTGGATCATCAAGGAGACTAGACGAGGTGCTGTAAATAGAGCCCCAATACAGTGCTTGGCAGAACTACTGCACACAATGTTGGCAGTTATTATATTGTTATCCAAGTGAATGATAAAACCGATTGAAGGAAGTGAGGAGGGGATGCTCTGCAGCTTCTGCGACACAACTCTTGCTCCATGAAGATACTGATTTTCAGTAACTGATTTTAATTTTTATTATTTATTTTGTTTTATTTTATTTTTTGAGACTGAATCTCACTCTGTCTCCCAGGCTGGAGTATAGTGGTGCGATCTTGGCTTACTGCAACCTCTGTCTTCCAGGTTCATGTGATTTTCCTGCCTTAGCTTCCCGAGTAGCTGGGATTACAAGCATGTGCCACCACACCTGGCTGATTTTTGTATTTTTAGTATAGACGAGGTTTTGCCATGTTGCCCAGGCTGGTCTTGAACACTTGACCACAGGTGATCCTCCCACCTCGGCTTCCCAAAGTGCTGAAGTTACAGGTGTGAGCCACTGTGCCTGGTCTGATTTTCAGTAATTATGAAGCACAAAGTATTCAGGCTGTTGATGATTTCACCGTCAATACAAGTAAGCAGTCAGCTTCATTAGCGGTCTGTTGTGCAGATTTAGAGAACTAATAAATGGCGTGGGAGGAGAAAGGTATGCCTCATCGCATGCTGTGGTAACGTGTGTAGGGTTAGAAATACTAGTATTATTGGGTCAGTTTTGTTCTTAGTCACATGTACATTCTTGGACATTTCGACATTCAAATGCCTCTTGGGGAATTAGTAAAATATCTCTAAAGTCTTGTCCAGCCCTAACATTCCATGATTTCCAAAAACCACCCCAACACATTTACATAGCATCACTGACCGACTTGCTTTGAAATGGAAAAAAGTATGTTCCCACTCCGTGAGGTTTTTTCCTATCCAACGACAGAAATAGTTCTCGCCCTCAAATCTCACTTCCAATGTGGGTTTGAGACATTATTTTTAAGGAACTTCAAAGACTGCCTTAGTGTTGGCAAGGACACCGGGAGGGAGCCCTCCAGAACACAGGACTCCACTCCCTTAACTTCTGGAAGGCGGGGGGGGAAAGCACAGTGTAAATTCTCTGGCGTGGAAGGCGTTGGTCTGCTTCGCTCTTGGAGAAAGGAGCTAATCAACTGTAATCCGCTCCTTTATTCTCTTTACACAGAGTCGCTAGAAACAGGCTGCCCAACCCAACCGGTGTCCCTTCAGACCCAGGGACGCATGTCAGAACCTGAACCGACCATTAGGTGGCGCTGTTGTAGCACAACAGGCATTGACCTGGGTTGGCGACAATTCTGACCCGGCTCCCGGAGGAACTGCACTGGGTCGCCCCGCCGTCATGGGGTGTCCACAAGCCTAGCAGCTCGAAACCCCAGGCCAGTAACCAGTAAACAGCTGACTATGATGATTGATGATGATAAAATACAGGAAAAAACACCTACACTTGCACTCTGGCAGTCACGGCTCTTTGTGATGGAAGATGTAACAGCTGAGGCAAATTATATTTTTATTTAAAATTCATAATAAACTATTTCTAACATACATAACGTTTTATGTATGTATGAATGTTGTAACAAATGCCCAATTTATTATTTTATTATTTTTTATTTTAGACAGGTTCGTACTCTGTTGACCAGGCTGGAGTGCTGTGGCATGATTTTTGCTCACTGCAGCCTCCACTTCCTGGGTTCAAGTGATTCTCCTGCCTCAGCCTCTGAGTAGCTAGGACCACAGGCATGCACCATCACACATAATTTTTTGTATTTTTGGCCATGCTGCCCAGGCCTGTTTCAAACTCCTGAGCTCAAGTGATCCTCCTGCCTTGGCCTCCCAAAGTGGCTGGCTGCCTGACTTGAATTTTTTCTTTTGTTTTGAGACAGAGTTTCACTCTGTTGCCCAGGCTGGAGTGCAGTGACATGATCTTGGCTCACTGCAAGCTCCGCCTCCCGAGTTTGAGCAATTCTCCTGCCTCGGCCTCCTGAGTAGCTGGGACTACAGGTGTGTGCCCCCACGCCCAGCCAAGTTTTGTATTTTTAGTAGACACAGGGTTTTACCATGTTGGCCAGGATGGTCTGGATCTTCTGACCGCGTGATCCACCCACCTCGGCCTCCCAAAGTGCTGGGATTACAGGTGTGAGTCACCACACCTGTCCTCCTGACTCGAATTTTAACACCTTGCCATGTTTGCATTAGTGCTTTGCTCCTTTTAATAATGATTTGTAATTTTCTTTACAAATGTATGGGTGCATAGTTTATTAAAATTATTTCTGAGTGCCATGTAGATTTCTTACCACTATTGTTATTATGAATGGGTTCTTTTTTCTTCACAGTCTGTTACTGGTGTATTTATTTTTGTGTGAATAAACTTTGAGTTTCCCAAATGCTTTATCTACATCTGTTGATATCATTACATTTTTCTCTTTTATCTTTGCATATGGGATAAGCCAGATGATTTTCTCCTTTAGCGCTGACCAAAAAAATTCTGTTTTAAAAAATAATATTATGGCCGGACACGGTGGCTCATGCCAGTAATCCCAGCACTTTGGGAGGTCAAGGCAGGTGGATCACTTGAGGACAGAAGTTTGAGACCAGCCTGGTCGACATGGCAAAATTCTGTCTCTACTAAAAATACAAAAATTAGCTGGGCATGGTGGCAGGTGCCTATAATCCAAGCTACTTGGGAGGCTGAGGCAGGAGAATTACTTGAACCAGGAGGGCGGAGGTTGCAGTGAGCCGAGATTGCACCACTTCACTCCTGCCTGGGCAAAAGAGCGAAACTCTGTCTCAAAAAGAAAAATGTGTATATGCCCATCTATATATATGTGTATACACACACACACACACACACACACACACACACACACATACATATATATAAATAACATGAGCATTTCCTCATCTTCTTATAAACTCTGTAAGGATGATCTGTTGAAAGTACATTTTCCCCAGTGGAGAGGCTATACTTAACTTATTGCACATGATGTCTCTCTTTTTTTTTTTGCTATTATAAACAAAAATACCTTTGGCATAAATTGACCCATTCGGTGCAAGTAAAGTATGTGATATTTTAAGGCCTCTGATGCCTGTTCCCAGGCTGCTTTCGTGAAAGCTGTGCAAATGTGCACCATCGCCAGCAAGACTTCCGTCAAAACAATCCCCAAACCACTGTCATCAGCACACACCAGCAATGTGATAGGTGAAAGGCTTCAAGCTCATTTCTTCAACTCTTGTGCCCCACAGGATTGTTAACACGTTTAATTCCTCTTTGGAGAATCATCTATTCAAGTATTTTTCCTACTTGGTAGTCACATTCTTGGTGTGTTAAATTTACTCATGGCACGAACACCATACCTATTAAGAACAGCAATCTTTTGTCTGTTTTATTTGTTGTGAATGTTTTCCAATGTTCGCTTTTTAAAATTTGGCTGTTTTGATGCGGTGATGCTTCCATGGTCCCTTTTCCAGCGCTTTCTCCTGCTCTGCCTGGTTGTGAGTGCTGGTGCGGGCGCTTCTTGTCTGGCTCCCTCCCACTGGCCATTTCACTCTGTTGCTTGAACCATCATTGATGGGTGGCTGCCTCACCCTGGAACCACACCTCAGGGGCCCGCTGCCCCCGACGGCTCTATTGGATGTCCCCCTGGCATGTGCTGCTCCCATGTATTCACTGCTCTCTCTCTGTGTTCCCTAAACCCACAAATCATCAAGTGGGGCTTGAGATGAAAACACGAGGTCAGACAGGGGTAAATGACTTGCCCCAAACTCTCTTCCTTTTCAGACATCTACTTTTACTGCTTTCTCTGGATCCAGAACATTCCTAGGAATAGCCATCCAGCCAATGCTCTCCTGTGCCCTTATGAAGCCCTTTCTTCCTACTGCCCAGGCAGAATACAATTTAGGGCATGATCAGGCTATGGAGCTACTTGAAAGGCATGGGGACACAGCAGCTGCAGGGAGAGTGGAGCTGCTGTGACTGCTGAGCTGTACTGAACCGCGGGAGGGATAACAGAATGAATGAGCGATTTGAGGCTAGGTATGAGAACTGGGGGCCTCTCTGTAGCTTCCAAGGAGGCTTTTGTCTCCTGTAGTGAAGAGCTGACACAGCTGACCAGAGGACTGAGGATCTGGTGGTCACAGAACTTCGGGGATGTTTAAATATTCAGTCAAGGCTGCCCTGTTGTGCTGAGGTCATTCTTCTGGCTGGGAAAACATGGACTACAAGGAGGGGATGGGAGCATATACATGGATGCCTCAGAGGACCTGGGGTCTGCAGAGGCCTGGAGCCCTCAGAGCTTGCTGAGTTGGCCTGCCCTTCCCTCACAACAGGTGCCCTGTGCTGAGAGACACTGCAGAGGCCCCTGCTCTGCCACAGGTGCAGAGTTCGAGCTCATTTCTTCAACTCTTTTGCCCCACAGGATTGTTAACACGTTTAATTCCTGCTCTGCCACAGGTGCCTCCTCAGGCGCTGCACTCACATCCTCTCCTGGCTGCCAAGCTGCAGACAGTCATCAATCCCGGCACACACCTGCACCTGCACCTGCACCTGCACCTGCCCAGGGAGGACAGCAGCCGTCCTCTAAAGGGGCTGAAGGGTTAGCCAACCTTGCCTGTCTGCAGGAGCCAGGACCACCTCAGATTGCATTTCGAGGGGGCTTGATCAAGGAGGCCAGAATACAGGATTGGATAAGCAAGATTTCATTGATTTGGGGGTGTATGTGGAGAATATGGGATTTAACACCCTGGCAAGGACTGCAGAGCATGGGGCAAACTCCTGCTACAGTTGGTGCTGTTGGAAGCCTGGAAGTGTGACCGGTAACACAGAGCGAAGTGACAGTGCCTGAGTGGCTCTGACAGATGGACAGGAAGGAACAAAGAGCCTGAGGGGTCCACGCCTGCAATCCCAACACTTAGGAAGGCTGAGGTGGGAGGATTATTTGAGCCTGGGAATTTGAAGCTGCAGCAAGCTATGATTGTGCCATGACACTCCAGCCTGGGTGACAGAGTAATGCAGTCTCAAAAAAAAAAAAAAAAAGAGCCTGAGGGGAGTGGCCATGCTGGAAATCATCTTACTGAGGCCAGAAGACCCCTAGCTGTGTTCCAGAGAGGGCCTGGGGCACACTGAGGATGTCAGGAATACCCTGATGAGAGCGACACTGCTGTCACTAGGGTGATCTGTGGTGGCTTCCTCTGCAGCCCAGGGTGGGTGGTGGAGGGATGGTCGCAGAGCTGGGCTTGTTCGTGGTCAGGCCCCACCCTACGGCATAAATGAGCTGTGGCGGCCCAACACCAGGCTGCGGTGGCTCTGGCGGGCAGCCAGGCAGGAGTGGCGGAGGAGGTTATCAGAGCATGACGACTTTAGAGCCACACGGACGGGGGCCAGTGGGACGCTGCTTAACACCTACAACCAGAAAAAGGCAAGAGAGGAGGCACAGACAGCTCAGGGCAGCGGCAGCTGCCCAAATAAAGTCAGGAGCCTTTCCTTGGTCATGGACCAGCATCTCTTCTCAGATCTGGGACCAATTAACTGAGGAGGTGGCCACATTCCTAGGAAGGAGGATCCCGTAACACTGTGTTGCATGTGTCCCGTACTGATCCCGCAGTCCTTCCCCAAAGGGACCTAGGGCCATTGACTCAGGTGGCTGGATGCTGGGAAGGGGAAATGCCCAGACATTTTGAGGACTGGTGGACACACGGTCTCACTGACACTAACATGCATGGTCTCGAGTATCTTTGGGACCCTGTTGTTAGAGGCGACTTGCCGGGGTCGGGGTAGTAGGTGGAATCCCGGCTACAATTTGGCTCTCAGTAGCCCGCTGAGTCCTGGTGCCACCTGTGACCATCTCTGCGGTCCTTGAGTGTGCACTTGGAATGGATATATTTGGCAGTTGGTGTCACCACTACATGGGGTCCTTGGCCTGTGGGGCTCTTCGTTCCCACTCTCCCCAACCCCCAACCCCTGCCGAAAACATACATCAAAAACACCACTGCACCCCAGGAGAAATGGTGGAGATTAGCGACCCAGGGAAGATGGAGAGTAAAGAGGCGGTGCTCCTACCGTATCTCCCTCCGTTTAGCTGACCGGCCTGGCCCCTGTGGAAACTGGATAGATCCTGGCGAGACAGCCTGGACTCTGCAGGCTCAACCCACGAGTAGCCTGGGCTTCAACTGTAGTGGCAGGTACAGTATTGTTGAAGCAAAACAAGAAGGCCTGAGGGACATGGTATGTAGCCTTCGAGTTGGCAAAGGTTTCATTTCCTGTTCTAATTGGAAGAGAGGATCAGAAAGTTTGCATTCACGTTGGATGGACAACAATATTCATCTACAGTTTCGCCTCAGGGCCATGTGAACTCTCCTGCCCTCCGCCATCAACTAAGCCAGAGAAGTCTGAACTGCCTGGCCTTCCTGGAACAGCGCAGGGCCCAGGGCCCCGATGACTTCACGCATGCCCATCAGGTGGGAAGAGTTAAAGGCGAGTAAGCGAAGTGTAGGTAAGACGCAGGCCCACTGGCAGGTGGGGGGCAAACCCTGCGAAGATTCAAGGACCTGCCCCTTCAGGGAGCTGTTCGGAGGCCCAGCGGTCGGGGCATGCCCACATAGCTGCTCCCCACATTTAAAGACAAATTGTTGTATCCTGCATCAATGATCACACAGAAGAAAACAAAGTGCCTGGTTGGCCTCTTTGGGTTCTGGAGGCAACACATTCCACACCCAGGAACACTTCTGTGCACACATACCAGGTGACATGAAAGGCTGTCAGCCTCACGTGGGGTTAGGAGCAGAAGCGGGCTCCCTCACAGGCCCAGGCTCCCACTAAGCAGCCCGGCCAACCCTGTGGTGGTGGAAGGAGATGCTGGGTAGAGCTTACAGCACGCTCATGGGAGGATCCCAGCACAGAACTCTGAACTTTGGGGAAGGTAGTGCCAGCCACAGCCAAGAATTAGCCTCCTTTTGAAAAGTAGCTCCTGGCATGTTATGGGCCCTTCATCACAGGCTACCAAGTGTCCAGGCATCCAGAGTGTCTACTGTGAGCTGGGTTCTGCCAGATTCACAAATCATAAAGTTGAATGGCCCCATCAGTCTGCCTCAGGGTGGGGATGGTCCAGGCAGGGTCAAGCCCAGCAGAATCAGATGGCACAAGGCTGCATGAGTGGGGGGCCCCAACCCCGTCACTCCCAGCATCCCTTCCTCAGCTCACACCTGTGGCCGCTAAGAGGGTCCTCTATACAACCAGCCCAGGAGAGGGACAGAGCCCAAACCTGATTTAGGGGTGGGTCAGATCAGCATGTGGGTGCAAGCTGAAAATTCATGGTGACTACATTCCAGTGACATCCAGGGGTGGCTGTGTCAGTGGAGGGAACACCTTCTCTCTGGGTGGAACAGTGTGAGCAGTGCCCCTGGCCAGAAATAAATGGTCTGGCAGATGGAAGACGAGGAGGTGTCGGGTGGGTGCACATCATGGGCACAGGGGGGTGGGTAAGAATATGCCTATCAGAAAGCTTCTGGCACCGAAGAGCATGGAACAGCCAAGCTGATGAAATGCCGTGACATTTGTCACACTGGGCTACTGACCCCCTGGAACTGGCATGGAGGAGGGTGTGGCCCTGGGGGCAATGGCGGAGGTGACATCTATACCCAGCACGGACCCCTACTCACCAAGGCCAACTGAGCTACTCCTGCCTCTGACTTTCCAGTCCACCAGCACTAATGCCAAGCCTCTTGGTGGGACAGCTCTGCAAGGACAGCCACCTGAGACTCCATTTGGTTCACTCTGCCCTGCAAGGCCAGGAACCATTCCTTGGAAGGATCTATTTATTCTTGGGATGGATTTGTCTTTCCTGCCCATTCCCTGGGGCCTCCTGAGCGCCCTATCCATAGGCATGGACACCCTCACTGCCCAGCAAGGAACCACATCCCCTTCACTGTGACCTCAAAGGAGTGGGTGGTTCGTGGACCCCGGGACCCACTGGTCCTGTCCCATACTGCCCTGCCCAGCAGCAGAGATAGACGCAGAAGGGGCGTCTACAGCACAGCTGAAGCCCCGTATAGCAGTCGCATTCTGGAAAGACAGGCCGTCACCCTTCAAGCAGCCTGGGTGTTCATTCAGAAGCCTCCACAGGGCACTGTCTCCAGCAGGAATCCTGGGTCTAGGAGACAAGGGGTGGCCCTGAAGTGGCTCTCCTTCCTATGGCCACCAATGACCAAGGGCAAATGCACCTCTCGTCCTCCCAGCTCTGGGCTCTGCAGGTCCTGGCCAGAGGAAGGCTGTGCTCTGGCCAGAGTACACGGCGGGGCTGCATGGAGTCCAGGGCACAGAGGTGGCAGACTCTTTGACATCTCAGCCCCAGTGACCAGAAGGTGGAGCGGGAGACACTGTTATTATTGGTGGGAGGAGACAAGGCTGCTTTTAAAAATGAGGTCAAGAAGGAATGCCTGGAGCTCAGGTGACGCACCCGGCCACCCTGGTGCCTCACTGTTACTGCAAACGGATACTGGCAGGCAGCCTGTAGAGGCAGATTGCCAAGGGTTCAGACACCCCAGGAAAATTTGGGGAACATCACCAGATGCACCCTGAAGACCAGCTGAGGTGCAGGCTGAGGGTAAGCAGAATTTTGGACAGATAACAGGAGGAACAGGACTTGGACCTGCATGGCCCTGAGGCAACCTGTGCCACCAACCTCCCTCCTCTGGGGCCATGGAGGAACTGCTGCCCAAACCTAGGCGAGGAGATAAAGTAGACCTGGGAGCTTGAGGCTGGGTGGTGCCAGTTGTGAGAGTCACCGCTCAGGTGTCCTGCTGGGGGAGGACCCAGCACCATGTTTGTGCCCAGGCTTCCTGCAGGCTGCTTCTGGTCACGGACCAGCACAGTGGGTGCTGACACAGGCCACCCACGAAGACACTGGCCTCCTCTGACAGGCAGCTGTGGCTCGAGGGCTCCCACAGCCCTTTTTCATCCTGGCACAGCAGCCGGGAGTCTGTCTGCCTGGCCCTTCCCTCTCCCACTCGCCACGCATCCCTTCTCTCTTTGTCTCTAACCAGGCCTCGGTGGCTGCTGCAGCTGAGCTGCTCTTCAGATGTAAAAGGGCCACTGCCAGGCCATTTTTCAAGGGGTGTGGGTCTATAACAAAATTTGAAAATGTTAGAATAAAGGCAGCCTTAAAAAAGATCAATTTAGCTAGCTGGGTGTGGTGGCTCACACTTATAATCCCAGCAATTTGGGAGGCTGAGGCAGGAGAATTACCTGAGGTCAGGAGTTCAAGACCAGCCTGGCCAACCTGATGAAACCCCGCCTCTATTAAAAATACAAAAAAAATTAGCCTGGTATGGTGGCATGGGACTGTAATCCTAGCTACTTGGGAGGCCAAGGCAGGAGAATCGCTTGAACTGGGGAGGCGGGGATTGCAGTGAGCCGAGATCACACCATTGCACTCTAGCTTGGGCAACAAGAGCAAAACTCTGTCTCAAAAAAAAAAAAAAATCAATTTAGCTTTGTGAGAATTTGGTATATTGTTCTTTTTTTTTTTTTTTTTAATTTTGCTACAGATCACTGAAAAAAAATCAGTTCTGGATTGGGGATGATTTGAAGTCTGGCCTCTGAGAGCTGCAGGTATAAAACCTCCTGGGCACTCCTGGTTTCCCCAGCACACGTGGAAGTTTGCGCTTATGGGCACACGTAAGTGTAAATGCTCCTGCGCAGCGAACCGAGGTGGTGGGGAACTGCCTATTGTAGGCAGAGCTTCATTCTCATGCAGCGAGAGTGATGGCTTTGCTCTGGTTTTCAAACTGCCTCTTCTGAGACAGAGTTGGGAGAGGACAGAGGATGGCAGGAGGGCTTGGACCCCGACCGGTCCCTGCGGGGGCCCAGACGCCCCACTGTGAGCTGTTGCTTCCTCTGCTTGAGGAAGCGACTCATTTCCTATGATCAATAATCAGGCGCTTTGAAGTTGGCTGGACCTCGTTTGTGCTGTCTTTTAGAATTAATTGAAACCTTAGTCCTCTGCTCTAATAGTTCCTTTTGAACTATGGAAATAGCAACCCTGTAAGAAAATATTTCAGAAGGGACTGCTGCAAATAGCTTAACTTTTCTCTGTAGAGTTTTCCCCGGTGAGCAATGTTTTCAACTTAAAATGTTCCCTTGTAATTATGCCTCTGTCTGTATTTGTGCTTTTCTTTAGCTTGACTTCCATTCTGTTTATTCAGCAGTTAAGGGCCATGCCGCAGTGATCAGCTGACCGAAAGACAGCCTCGTGATGTGCTTAGAAAGCAAGAAAGTGGAGCCCAAATAAAGAAACCAGACGCGAGGCTTCCCTCCCCAACACAGCAGTTAACGTGGAGAGGAACGATCTTTTTGAGATGCCCTTCACTCTTCCTTCCCTATTAAAGATGGTAGACACACACACACACACACACACACACACACACACACACCGCGGGGGGAGGAGAGAGAGAGAGAGAGAGAGAGAGAGAGGAGAGAGAGAAAGTGATGTCAGATTTAGGAATCCATCCAACCTAAAAAAAACAGAAAATTATCAGATGCGGCTGAGGTGCCACAGTTGCAAGATGCCGCTAGTGCAGTATCTGGAGCAGAAGCCACCGGCCTTCAGGGAGTTGTGGCCCAAAGCTGTTACTTCCCATTTCCCTTTCCACCCACCTAACAACAGCAGCAACATCACAGGCAAAATCAGTACTGACTGCTTAAAAGCTATTTTTTTTTTTTCTTTTGCATTTAGCAACATCTCTTGACTAATGAGGTTTTTTTTTTTTTTTTTTTTTTTTTTTTTGAGACAGAGTCTCACTGTTGCCCAGGCTGGAGTGCACTGGCGTGATCTCGGCTCACTGCTGCAACTTTGGTCTCCCAGGTTCAATCCATTCTCCTGCCTCAGCCTCCTGAGTAGCTGGGACTATGGGTGCGTGCCACCACGCCCAGCTAATGTTTTGTAATTTTAGTAGACATGGGATTTCACCACGTTAGCCAGGATGGTCTGACTCCTGACCTCATGATCTGCCTGCCGTGGATTCCCAAAGTGCTGGGATTACAGATGTGAGCCACCGTGCCCAGCCCGAGTTTCTTTATTATATAATATCACAAAAAGCAGAAGCCAGGAAGGCATTAAGGTTTTATAGTTTTCTAGTAACATTCCCTTGCATATGGTTTTTATTTGTTTATTATTAAGATAGAGTCTCAGTCTGTCACTCAGGCTGGAGTGCAGTGGTGTGACCATGGCTCACTGCAACCTCAAACTCCCAGGCTCAAGGGATTGTCCCATGTTCCACCTCCTGAGCAGCTGGGGTGACAGGTGTATCACCACACCTGGCTAATATTTTTTTTTGTAGGGACAGGGTGCTGCCCAGGCTGGTCTCAAACTCCTGGCCTCAAGCCTCCCTCCTTGGCCTCTCAGTGTTGGGGTTATAGGTATGAGCCACCACAACTGCCTCCCTCACATTTCAGAATTTTCTTCTTCTGGATTTGAGCACATGCTACTACAGAGGGAATCTAAAATGAAAATAAAGAAGACCACTCTCAAAGCACATGGCAGCATGGGGAGCGGGGGCTTTGGTGTGCAGAGGGGCTGACTGCCAGTCCAGGCCGGGGAGCCGGGATGGTAGGTGAGCACGGGGGTCTTTGTGTCTTGTTCACTGTGATATCCCTAGAACGCAGGTCATGCTTGGCACATGGGATGGCACTCTGAGTGAAGCAAATAGGAAGATTTCTAAATCCAGGATTAACTCTGGAAAGCAGAGGTGTCTGATAGTTGTCTGGGATTTGTTAGGCAGCGTAAGATGCTGCATAGTGAATGTGACTAGAGTTAGTTTTATATACAAAAGAATCACTGGACATACAATCAGTCAACCTTCTGGATCTGCGGGTTCTGTATCCATGGATTCAAACAACTGTGGATCAAACATATTAGAAAAACAAACATATTAGGGAAAAAATACAATAATAAAAAATATGCCAGGTGTGGTGACTCACGCCTGTAATCCCAGCACTCTGGGGGAGGCTGAGGTGGGAGGATTGTTTGAGGCCGGGAGTTGGAGACCAGCCAGGGCAGCACAGGGAGACTACACCATTGCAAAAAAAAAAAAAAAGACATTAGCCGGTGTGGTAGCACGCACCTGTGGTCCCAGGTACCTGAGAGGCTGAGGAGGGAGGATCACTTGAGATGGGGAGGTTGAGGTTGCAGAGGCACGATCATGCTATTGCACTGCAGCCCGGGTGACACAGCAAGACCCCATCTCAAAAAAAAAAAAAAAAAAGAAAACAAATAAAGACCAATACAGTATAACAACTATTTACATTGGATTAGGTATTATAGGTAACCTAGAGCTGATTTAGGGCACAGGGGAGGATGTGCATAGATTACATGCAAATACAACACCAGTTTATATCAGGAACTTGCGCATCCGGAGGTCCTGGAGTAAAACCTCTATGGATTCCGAGGGATGAGCGAATATTTTGATGGAAAAGATACTTGAAAATAGAACTAGAGGTGGGCAGCTCCTTGGAGAACACTTCTTTGTAATTCAAGCTGTGAGGAGGCCAGAGGCCATGCCTGCAGGACGTCCTTCCCCGACACTGGCGTCCCTTTATCGACCATCAGATGGGGGTTGCACGGGTGTGGGCACCACTAGCACAAGGGAGCTGTTTCCTCCCTCAGAAGAGTGATCCTCAGCAAGGACCAGAAGACCAAAGTACCAGGATGGCATGGATCTTGGAGCACATATGGCAGCATTCACTTGGACGCTTCCAGTGGGAAGAAAATAACAGCAACCTGTTTACGTAAAGAAGTCACTCTCATACCTGTCTACTGTGTGGATTTCGGGTAAGTGGCCTGCATCAGTTTTCCAGGATTGTTCTTTTGTTTCTGGTTGCTTTTCTCCCTTCCTCCCCCTATTTTCTCTTCATAGGATACGAGACCTCACAACCTGTTAAAAATGAACTTTCCTAATAACTCAGGACCTATCTGTCTAGGAATAAACAATCCCAGGCATGAGAGATCACAAGAAACCTGAAACCAGAGACTCCAAAAGATTTTTTAAAAGAAGGGAGGGAAATGTGAAAGAAAAATAAATCTTGGGGCCCCAAAATCATTCAAGCTGGTAGCTCTTAGGGCAAACCTGCCTCTCATTCTATTCAGGCACCTTCTACTCACTGAGATAAATACATACCTGACTGCCTCTTTTGGAGAGGCTAACCAGAAACTCAAAAGAATGCAACCATTACCTCTTATCTACCTCTGACCTGGAAGCTCCCTTCCCACTTCAAGTCTTCCCACCTTTCCAGACCGAACTAATGTGCATCTTGCATATGTTGATTGATGTCTCATGTCTCCCTAAAATGTACAAAACCGAACTGTGCTCTGACTACTTTGGGCACATGCCGTCAGGACCTCCTAAGGTGTGTCACAGGCGCGTGTCCTCAACTTTGGCAAAATAAACTTTCTAAATTACCTGAGACCTGTCTCACATTTTGGGGGTTCACAAAATCTACTATTACTCTAAATTCCTCCCTCCCCCATCTCTCTACAACACAGTGCTCCGAGCAACACCGGGTGACCACAAGTAGTCATCTTTCTTAGCATTAATTCCGTAGTGTTATGGTTGGAGAAGAAAACCATGCAGATATGTGGTGATACATTATAGAGGAATTGGCATATATAGTACTAGTGTAAAGTGAGTTTTGAATAAAACTGAAGTTAGCAACAGTATGGGTAATGGCAACTATCACTCAGGAGGGTGTCTGTTAGCTTTGGCTTTAGATATGACGAGGTTGTTTCATATCTGATCATCACTAAGGGAGTACCTGGTGGGTAGCTTGTTTTGTGTTCTGCTTTTCCCCTTGTTTGCCTTTCTCATGGATGTAAACATAGTAAATGTTTCTTCTCCTAAAGATTTTAAAAAACATTATTTTTATTAATTCTCTTGAAACAGGATCTTACTCTGTCACCCAGGCTGGAGTGCAGTGGTGCAATCTCAGCTCACTGCAGCCTTGACCCCCCAGGCTTAAGCAATCCTCCTGCCTCAGCCTCCTGAGTAGTTGGGACTACAGGTGTGCACCATCATGCCTGGCTAATTTTTTAAATTTTTATTTTTTTGTAGAGATGAGGTTTCAACTTCAAATGCCAATTTCTGAATTTTCTAGAATATCCACAAAGATCTCTACTTCTTCATCCCCCTCTGGCACCACACAGAAAATACCAGAAACATTATTTCTTGTTACATTTTTTACAGTTTAACATTACTTACTGCTACATTTATCTATCCCAATAGTATGCTATGCCTTATTTCAGTTTTTCAAATGCAAAGCATTCCAGCTAATTAGTGGGCTGGTCTGAGAACCTACTGCTTGTAATACTAGTTCTAGTATTACTAGTTCTGTGTTAAAAATGGCTGTACCCATTGGTTAACTTGAATAAATGTTATAAATTAACGTGGCCTTCATGTTAAGAGTCGTCGTCATCAAGGCTGGGTGCAGTGGGGAGCATCTGTAGGCTGAGGCAGGAGGATAGTTTGAGCCCAGGAGTTCAAGTCCAGGCTGGGCAACATAGTGATACCCTATCTTTAGAACAAAATAAAATAAAAAAATCATCATCATCATCAACTACTGACCCTTTGCCATGCATGAAGGTATTTACCACGGGGAGACAAACACACACCTGCACTGACAGCCATACCCTGGAGATATTGCAGGTTTGGTTCCAGACCACCATAATCACAATACAGTGTGTCACATGAATTTTTTAGTTTCCCAGTATACATAAAATTATATTTATATCACACTGCAGCCTATTAAGTGTGCAATAGCATATCTAAAACCAAAAATGTACATTACTTAATTAAAAATACTTTATTGTTAAGAAATGTTAACAATCATCTGAGCCTTCAGCAAGTCATAATCTTGCTGGTGTAGGATCTTGATGGATGCTGACCAATCAGGGTGGTGGTTGCTGAAGGATGGGGTGATTGGGGCAGTTTTTATAAATAAGACAACAATGAAGCTTGCTGCATTGACTGACCCTTCCTTTCATGAAAGATTTCTCTGTAGAATGTGATGCTGTTCAGTAGCATTTTACCCACAGCAAATTGGAGTCAGTTCTGTCAAACCCTGTGGCTGCTTATCAACTAAGTTTATGTAATATTCTAAATCCTTTGTTGTCATGTCAACAATGTTTACAGCATCTTCACCAGGAGGAGATTCCATCTCAAGATACCACCTTCTTTGCTCACCAGTAAGCAGCAACTCCTTATTTGTTCAAGTTTGATCATGAGATTGCAGCAATTCAGTCCCATCTTCAGGCTCCAGTTAATTCTAGTAGTTTTGCTATTTCCACATCTGCAGTGACTTCCTCCACTGAAGTCTTGAAACCCTCAAAGTCATCATGAGGGTTGAAATCAACTTCTTTCAAACTCCTATTAGTGTTGATATTTTGACCTCCTCCCATGAATCACGAATGTTCTTAATGTCATCTAGAATGGTGAATTCTTTCCAGGTTTTCAGTTTACTCTCCCCATATCCTTTAGAAGAATCACTATCAATGACAGTGATTAGTGTCTAGCTAATCACTTTGTGGATTATGAAATGTATTTCTTAAGGGATAAGCTTTATGAAATGTATTTCTTAAGGGATAAGACTTGAAAGTCTAAATTATTCCTTCATCCACAGGCTACAACATGGATATATTAGTAGGCATGAAAACAGTAATTTCCTTGTACATCTCCATCAGAGCTCCTGGGTGACTGAGGATACTGTCAATGAACAGTAATATTTTGAAAGAAATATTTTTTTCTGAGCAGTAAGTCTCAACAGTGGGCTTAAAATATTCAGCAAACTGTGCTATAAACAGATGTGCTGCCAACCAGGCTCTGTTCTTCCATTTCTAGGGCACAGACAGCATATATTTAGCATAATTCTTAAGCGCCCTAGGATTTTTGGAATGGTCAGTGAGCACTGGCTTCAACTTCAAGTCACCATTTGCATTAGCCCCTAACAAGAGAGTCAGACTGTCCTTTGATGCCAGTCATTGATTTCCCTCTTTTAAAAAAATTATACTTTAAGTTCTGGGGTACATGTGCAGCTCATGCAGGATTGTTATGTAGGTATACACATTACCATGCTGGTTTGCTGCATCCATCCACCTGTCATCTACATTAGGCATTTCTCCTAATGTTATCCCATCCCCTGCTATCCCTCCCTTAGCCCCCCCAACAAACAGGCCCCAATGTGTGATGTTCATCTCCCTGTGCCCATGTATTCTCATTGTTTAACACCCACTTATAAGTAAGAACACACAGTGTTTGGGTTTTTGTGTCAGTTTGCTGAGAACGATGGTTTCCAGCTTCATCCATCCATGTCCCTGCAAAGGACACGAACTCATCCTTTTTTATGGCTGCAGAGCATTCCATGGTGTATATGTGCCACATTTTCTTTATCCAGTCTATCATTGATGGGCATTTGGGTTGGTTCCAAGTCTTTGCTATTGTTAACAGTGCTGCAATGAACAACATACATGTGCATGTGTCTTTATAATAGAATGATTTATCATCCTTTGGGTATATACCCAGTAATGAAATTGCTGGGTCAAATGGTATTTCTATTTCTAGATCCTTGAGGAATCACCACACTGTCTTCCACAATGGTTGAACTAATTTAAACTCCCACCAACAGTGTAAAAGCATTCCTATTTCTCCATATTCTCTCCAGCATCTGTTATCTCCAGATTTTTTAATGATCGCCATTCTAACTGGCATGAGATGGTATCTCAATGTGGTTTTGATTTACATTTCTCTAATGACCAGTGATGATGAGCTTTTTTTCACGTTTGTTGGCTGCATAAATGTATTCTTTTGAAAAGTGTCTGTTCATATCTTTTGCCCACTTTTTGATGGGGTTTTTTTTCTTGTAAATTTCAGTTCTCTGTAGATTCTGGATATTAGCCCTATGTCAGATGGGTAGACTGCAAATTTTTTCCCCTATTCTATTGGTTCACTCTAATGATAGTTTCTTTTGCTGTGCAGAAGCTCTTAAGTTTAGATCCCTTTTGTCTATTTTGGCTTTTGTTGCCATTGCTTTGGTGTTTTAATCATGAAGTCCGTGCCTATGCCTATGTTCTGAATCTTATTGGATAGGTTTTCTTCTAGTGTTTTTATGGTGTTAGGTGTTATATTTAAATCTATAATCCATCTGGAATTAATTTTTGTATAAGGGGTATACAAAATTATACATCTTATGAAATTGGAAGAGATCCACTTTCAGCTTTCTGCATATGCCTAGCCAGTTTTCCTAACGCCACTTATTAAATAGGGAATCCTTTTCCTATTGCTTGTTTTTGTCCAGTTTGTCAAAGATCAGATGATTGTAGATGTGTGGTGTTACTTCTGAGGCCTCTGTTCGGTTCCATTGGTCTATATCTCTGTTTTGGTACCAGTACCACACTGTTTTGATTACTGTAGCCTTGTAGTATACTTTGAGGTCAGGTAGTGTGATGCCTCCAGCTTTGTGTTTTTTTTGCAGGATTGTCTTAGCTATGCAAGCTTTTTGGTTCCATATGAAGTTTAAGGTGTTTTTTTTCCAGTTCTGTGAAGAAAGTCAAGGGTAGCCTGATGGGGATAGCATTGAATCTATAAATTACTTTGGGCAGTATGGCCATTTTCATGATATTGATTCTTCCTAACCATGAGCATGGACTGTTTTTCCATCTGTTTGTGTTCTCTCTTACCTCTTTGAGCAGTGGTTTGTAGTTCTCCTTGGAGAGGTCCTTCACATCCCTTGTCAGTTGTATTCCTAGGTATTTTATTCTCTTAGTAGCAATTGTGAATGGGATTTCACTTATGATTTGGCTGTTTGTCTTTTGTTGGTGTATAGAAATGCTTGTGATTTTTGCACAATGATTTTGTATCCTGAGACTTTGCTGAAATTGCTTATCAGCTTAAGGAGATTTTGGGCGGAGACAATGGGGTCTTCTAAATACACAATCATGTCGTCTGTAAATAGAGACAATTTGACTTCCTTTTTCCCTAACTGAATATCCTTTATTTCTTTTTCTTGCCTAATTGCTCTGGCCAGAACTTCCAATACTATGTTGAATAGGAGTGGCGATAGAGAGCACCCCTGTCTTGTGCCAGTTTTCAAAGGGAATGCTTCCAGTTTTTGCCCATTCAGTATATTCGCTGTGGGTTTGTCATAAATAGCTTTATTTTGAGATATGTTTTTGGTTGGTAGGCTATTAATTGCTGCCTCAACTTCAGACCTTGTTATTCGTCTATTCAGGGATTCAATTTCTTCCTGGTTTAGTCTTGGGAGGGTGTTAAGTGTCCAAGAATTTATCCATTTCTTTGAGATTTACTGGATTATGTGCATAGAGGTGTTTGTAGTAATCTCTGATGGTCGTTTGTATTTCTGTGGAATCAGTGGATATCTCCTTTACCATTTTTTATTGCATCTATTCAATTCTCTCTTTTTTATTAGTCTGGCTGTCTTATCTGTTTTATCTTCTCAAAAAACAAGTGCCTGGATTTATTTTTTGAAGGGTTTTTTGTGTCTCTATCTCCTTTAGTTCTGCTCTGATCTTAGTTCTATTTCTTGTCTTCTGCTAGCCTTTGAATGTTTGATCTTGCTCCTCTAGTTCTTTTGTGACTGATTTTTCTAGCTATGAAAGTCCTAGATGGTATCTCAACACCTTCTTCCACTTGAAGGCTATTTCATCCACATGGAAAATCTGCTGTTTCATGTAGCCACCTTCTTAGTTTGATCTTTGGGATAACTTGCTGCAGGTCTGTATTGGCACTTACTGCTTCACCTGGCACTTTTATGTTATGAAGATGGCTTCTTTCCTTGAATCTCATGAACCAACTTCTGTTATGGTCAAACTTTTCTTCTGCAGCTTCCTCATTTATGTCAGAACTGAAGAGAGTTAGGGCCTTTCTCTGGATTAAGCTTTGGCCTAAGGTAACGTGGCTGGTTTGACTTTCTACCAGACTGTTAAAACTCTCCATATCAGCAATAGGCTGTTTTTCTTATCAATTGTGTTCACTGAAGTAGCACTACTAGTTTCCTTTGAGAACATTTCCTTTGCATTCACAACTTGGCTGTTGGGTGCCAGAGGCCTAGCTTTCAGCCTATCTTGGCTTCATGCCTTCCTCACTAAGCTTAATAATTTCCAGTTTTTGATTTAGCATGAGAGATGTGACTTTTCCTTTCACTTAAAATTAGAAACCACTGTAGGGTTATTAATTGGCCTAATTTCAATGTTGTTGTGTCTCAGATTAGGCCCAAGGAGAGGGAGAAAGACAGGGGAATGACTGGTTGGCAAACAGAACCCACATATTATCAAGTATCAGTGTAAGTCTCACACAGACATGGTTCACGTATCAATTTAAGACTTACATGGACATGCTTTGTGGTGCCACAGAACAATTACAATTGTAATATCAAAGATCACTGATCACCAATCATAACAGATTTAACAGTAATGAAAGAGTTTGAAATATTGTGAGACTCACCAAAACGTAATACAAAAGACACAAAGAGGTACATGCTGTTGAAACAAATGGCATCAGTAACTTGCTCAATGCAGGGTTACCACAAATCTTGTTTGTAAAAAACACATCTGTGAATTGTAATAAAGTGACACACAATGAAACAGTCTATGTCTGCATATAAGTGGAGAGGTCAAGGTAGCAATGAATGCCAAGTAAGCAGAAAATATAGCAAGTGCTACTAAAAAAGGTAGTTTGTTAAGTTCTCATGATGGTGACCCTTGATCTGATTGATGAAAGGTTAAATTTAAGTACAGAGACAGAACAAATGGCATGGACAAAAGTACACTGGTGGGGATGTGCAAGGCCTATTAACGGAAGTGATGAGACCAAGACCAGTTTAGTTGTAAGAGGACTCTGTTGGAAAGTAATGATCCTGAAGAGACGGGTAAGGAACAAACAACAGTCTCACAAGTAGGACCAGCGAACGATGGGGAAATAATAAAGATTTCTGAACAGGAGCGTGTGGGTGTAGTATTTCTGTAATATGCTGTAATCCAGCTGCAGTGTGCAAGGAAAGGGTAAGAACTTGGAATTGATTAGGTCACAGTGTGAAAGGGAGGAGTCTATCAACAATCCATGGATGAGTTCAAAGGTGAAAATTATAAAAGAAAACAACATCTGGAGCCAGGTGCAGTGGCATGCATCTGTAGTCCCAGCTAGTTGGAAGGCCAAGGCGGGAGGATAGCTTGAACCCAGGAAGAGGCCAGTCCAGGTAACACAGCAAGACCTTGTCTCTAAACAAAACCGAAAACCACTGGAAAGCATTTCTATGGTGAAGATGCTGCAGTCTTTGTTCATGGTTATGAGGATCAATAAACACTTCTTGAGTAAGATCAGTAAGTTATAATGGTTCCACATCATGTCAGAGGAAGGCTGCCCTCAGAAGAGGAAGAAGAGGGTAAAGAAGGAGATCCATCACGAGGGAGGCGCTAGAGAAGTGTGCTTTGGATCCATTTTAGGCTTAAAACACATATGCAGACATGCAAACACTAAACTCTTTAAGTGTTTTCTTTGAGAAATAATTTGTTATATTGTCATAAAATGTACATTCTTAAGACAGTTGAACATATAATAGAAATATAAACATACCTGATCTTCAGGTCAGCCTTTGAAAGTTTTATAATCTTTGCAAAGCTACCAACCTTTGACATTAAGAGGGAAAAATTCAATCTCAGTGATTGACACATCAAATTCTGATCCATTGAGATATCCCTAGACCAATTCAGATAAATAGCAGACTCATCTGTTAATACTGTTGAGAGAAAAATACAAAGCCCATTCCTGTAAAAACATGACCCACTTTTAGGAAAATGCAGTTCCCAGTGACAGAGAAGGGGCTGGCTCAGATGAGTTTCACATTAATCCTGGCAACGCCTCTGTGAGGTGGGTTTAGCATTAATTACCTTCATTCAACAAGGAGAGGCAAAAAAAAGCAAGGAACTGTCCCAGGATTACAGAATAAATCTATAGACATCTAAAATCACAGCATTTTGGGAGGCTGAAGTGGGCATATCACTTGAGGTCACGAGTTGGAGGCCAGCCTGGCCAATATGGTGAAACCCTGTCTCTACTAAAAATACAAAAAAATTTAGCCAGGCATGGTGGCACGCACCTGTAATCCCAGCTACTGAAGAGGCTAAGGCAGGAGAATCACTTGAATCTGGGAGGTGGAGGTTGCAGTGAGCCGAGATTGTGCCACTGCACTCCAGCCTGGAGACAGAGCAAGACTGTCTTTTTAAAAAAAAAAAAAAAAAAAAAAAAAAAAAGATACTGGCTGATATTTTGTTAATATAAAAATTTTCTTGAGAAATCTAGTTTACATGAACTGCCAATTCCTCCACCCCTGACCTGAACCCCTTTAAACATACAAAGGATAATGTGTGTCAAAATAGTACTTTAAAGTCCATCTTTCCATTGGAGGTTCTTAAACCCGTAATTCTTAAAGTTCCCAAAGGTGGTCTCCAGATGACCAACATGTCCAGTCCTCATATTCACTGGCAAAGAGTATTTCCTTCCTACTAGGTTTAAAGGACCACTATAGGCAGACCTTTCTACAATTGCATCATGGGGAGATCAGCAAATGCTACTTTGTTCTTTTCAAGCTCAGAAAAACACCTGAGTTTTCATATTTTTTTAAAAACTGTAAATATAAAAGTTTTTTCAAGACAAGCACCACCATCCTCAGTACCTTCATTACATATCAAGGGATAGAGCAAATATTAATTAAATGTCTACTTCAGGTTAAATGGCCCAGTAACTCATATTTGTCTTTAACAATGGGGAAAATTCTGAAAAATCCAAAGGAAATAAAAGGGAAAGCTATCATAACCTATGAAAAAGAAGTCTAGGGAAATGGATAAAAATAGTCTAAGAAATGCAGCTGGATGTCATAATGTCACAAGGAGACTCTAGAGAATAAGTTTTCTCTGATTTCCATTAATGCTTAAATGATCCGCTGATGTATAAATTATCTCCTGTCCCACAAACTGAAAACAAGTCACAAAATCCACATTAGAATATAAGTTTTTTAATTTTTATAAATAACTTATCTGTTACAAAGAGTTTACCCAGCTAAATCACAAAACCATCAACTCAAGATATCCAAATTACGTTTTATTAATAAAACAAGTAAAAACTGATTTATCAATCTTCACATAGAACTGCAGATGAAGCTGAAAAACAAGGCCTATTTTTAAAACAAAATGCATCAAACATAAGGGCTTTGGGTCTATGGTTTAATTATCTAGGATTGTCATATTTCTTCCCATATACAAAATGCAAAGCCTGAAAGTTAAGGCTCTGACATTCATAGAGATCAACTGTAATAATCCTGTTTAAAACACAGCCACTGGCAAACATTTACAGTGGGTGATAGTCTATATTATCTTCCATCTTTTGCTCTATATCAGCACTTCTCTTAGCCCCATTCTAAGCACTCATATAATTTCTTAATTCTGTCTTTTTAAATGCATACTGTTATTTCTTTTTCTTGATTTATATACATTCCTGATCATCTGAATATTTATTTTCTTTACAAAAATATATCATCAAAATAAAGAGATGCTTGAGGTTGCTTCAGTGTTCAAGTTTGCTTTTCTTTTTTTCCAGCTTTTCTTCAGTTGTCCTACATATGACTAGCCTTGTTTTATAAATACACATGATACTGTCACCAAGTCAGGCTTAGAAATGGACTGCGCAACAGTAAAGCATTTAAAATTCTCTCAAAAAAAAAAGGGCTGTAGGTACTGCTGCAGTTGCTGGTTTTGAAACTGTACTTTCCCAATAACAATCACTTGTGAAAGTTCTGTGGGACACCAGGCAGATGAAGCAAGCTTAACTTTGTTGTTCTGTCAGTGGGTTAAAAATATCTTTTGTTTTAAGCTTCCCTGTGGAAGAAAAAACACTCTTGTGTCACTCGCTGCTCAAGTCAGTATTTACTGTGCCCTACAGACATCACTTCTGCAGTATCATCTGCAATTCACTGTGCAGCATCTGTCTTCACACAACATTGGAACTCATGAGGGCAAAGTACAGAAAAAGTAGAGGAAAGTCATTCTGTGCATAGTTTCATCTCATTAATGCTTTTTTATTTTAAGGCATTGTTCCTCTCAGGTAAGGCTTAAAAAGGGACATGATCGTGCTTAATTACTAAAAGGAAAAAAGAAAATTAGTTAACAAAAGGCTATTACACTATACATATAGAAATATAAGAAAATAATCAAGAAGAAAAGAAATCACTTAAAGCAGACTCGAGAGATCTGTACAGTAGGAAAAGCTTTGGGGTATTTCACTGCACATTTGTACAGACAATGCATGCTGCTTTCCTTTGCATCTTTAGCCCCTAGATGCTGGCTTCACAGAGTGGAGACATGTTTAGGGAAGACAAAGACAAGGCCAAGAGTACCACAGATTTCTGAAGTTCTTCCCCTATCCAATGGCACTATGTGGCAGCAAACAGTTTTTAAATAGTTAAACCTTGTTCCTTTTCTTCATGTATGTAGTGTTTCACTGAAAGCTTTACAAATAAAAGAAGCTATCATTCTATTCCTTCCTCCTGTCAAAATTCAGTAGTGACATGAGGGGAAAAAGGTATTGGGAACACCTAGGCATTAACATATGAGAATTATCCATAATGGGATACTGGTAACACTGTACACAGTTAGGCAGTGGGCAACCAAGTCTTTCAGCAGATTACTTTTCATGTGATGAATTTCAACTGCTCATGACATTATACTGAGGTATTATTAGCTCTGTAGGCTGACATTTAACATTAGCACAACACATCTTGTCACACCTTCAATTTGACAAAATCTTATGTAGCAGTGAAACTTTTTCCCGATGGCAGACTAGTTTCTGGAACTTTAGATGTGGTTTTAGAGAAGACACAGGGCCATTTGGCTCAGAAATGCCTTGGCATCTCACACTGTTCACAGCGAATTAAGGCTGGATGGTTCAAAAAAGTACAGGCAGTACAATTCCACTGAGCTCCCTCATCATCTTCTGTGTCTTGAGTCTTTGGTGTTTTGATGATGGACCTTTGATCTGTAAGAAAGAAAAAAAATTATTTTTTAAGTAAAAAAAAATCACAAAGTCTAAAAAATTACAGGCAACTTTAAACACCATTTGTACTGCACAGCCTGAAACAGTTTGCTCCCCAAATGAAGCATCTAGTGGGAACTGACACACATGCTTGATCACTACCAACCTCTATCTAGTTGGCACTTCTCCCTCTGGGAAATACAACATGAATATGATGTAATCACCTCTGTACCTCCTTAAAGGAGAAAACAGCATCATTTTCTCCAATTTACAGTAGAATAAATGGAATCTAATAGCAAAGATTCCCATAATAGCACTCAAGATTGTAAAAAGGTGTCCTACTGCAAAACAGTACTGTCAGTGCATGTAAGTCTCATTGAAGTTAGAGTTTCATTTCCCACTGGAGTAGAGTATTATTTGTTCTACCGGAAAGGGAAGTTTTTCTGTTAGTTCATGTTCTCTACCTCCCAAAAATGGAAGCCTTGGATGACACAAATAAAATATAAACTAATTTCTAACATCTTACCAACAGACTCTGGAAAAGTAAATCTGTACAAATTTTACCATATTATATTTAAAAATCACATTTAGTATGGTAGGGTAGAAAGAACATTAGAATTCAGAGTTGTGAGAATGAAGTTTTGTTTCAGGCTCTGCTACTAATTCCTGATTACTCTGCTCTGTAATCTCAGATAAATAATATACATTCTAGGTCTCATGCTTCTTACTTATAACATAAAGGTCACTGTAACTCTAAAAGACCAATGTTCTAAAATGTTTAAATGAATAGTGGTATCTTAAATACAGAGAATAATTATATTCCTCAAAGGTTATCTCTATTAAACAATTACACTTATGAAACTACTTTTAAAAATATGGGTCCCATAATGAAATTAGAACAGCATTCCTAAAAATTAATTTTGGGAGGTTTAAAGTAAAAGGTGCTTGCATGGCTGAATTTTTCCAGTGAAGGTTATTAACTTGAAGAATCAAAGCTATGTTAAAACAGTGTATATTAATATGCAAATTCTACCTACCCTACTAATACCTTTTCTGCTCTTTTAAAAGACAGACTATTATAACAAGTAGATGAAAATACAGTAGTCAAATTTTATGACAAATTTTAAATAATTAAGTGGTATCTGGTACTCTGTTCCCTTTTAGCAGTACCTTACTTATTCATCATATACAAATGTTCTTACTAAGTCCTCAACTTTAGGTGTTGGCTTTCCATTGTCATAATTTTTGCCACATGCATAACTTGAATAGTATTTATATAGTATTTCCCCCAAATTAAATAATTTTAAAACAAACACACTGAATAAGTCTTATCCCAAGTAAAAATATCTAAAAAAAATCAAGGATCTGACAGTACTAGTTACTATGCTCTGAGACACATGAAAAGAAATACAGTTAGAAAAAGTTTGACCTTTTATCATGTAAAATCATTTCACATTCCCTATCTGGGAAATACTTTATAGAATAATTGTTTTAATCTGGGGATCCATCCTACTTACTAGAATTTTGGTGTTAGGCATTAGAAAACATTTTCACCTGGAGCGTTTAGTAACACTTTGTTGACTATTTCTGCTTAACTGCAAAGGTTAAACTTTTAGGGAGAGTGACCATAAGGAAGTATCTTTTTACACTTCAACATATTATTAAATGTCAGCATATTTTTCATTATTTAAGTAAGGCAATCAATAAGGGATCTATAAATATTTTTAAATGAAAAATCTCCAGTGGTTTTCTTATAATCTCACTTGGTATTTAGAATTAGGAATTTTTTTCTTATTAGAGATATTTGTAACTAAACCAAAATTAGAAAAAAAAAGAAATCAGATCATAAAGAATTATCCAAATATATTTAACTTTAGCCATTAGAAAACTCTCTATATTGTGAAGCAGAATTGATTTCAAGGACTAAATACACTTCTATTCATGAAGTTAATGTGTATTTTAGCCTTACTGCAAAAGATTATTGATTCCTTATTTCTCCTAAAACAGCCAGCATACAAACTTCTATCTTTGATGTAAAAACTTTTAAGTAAAGGATTTTTTTCTTGGACCTTTCTTATTTTTTTATTATGGAAAATTTCAAACATATATAAAAGGAGAGAGGATAGCAAAACGAACCTTCAGGTACTCATCCTGCTACAACAACTGTCAAGACCAATTTAATCTCACTTACACAAAATAACAGGTTATTATTAATCTGAAGTAAAGGATTACGTTGAAGCAAAACAGAAATCTATTCATAAGAAAAAAGTCTTATTTTTCAAAAAGAGTAGGAAGATTATTTTAAGGAAACTCTTTCAGTGTCTGAAATACTCATCTTGCATATTTTAAAGAGTTGGTGCTTATACTGCTGTCATCTCTATTCCTTTATTCAATTACCATCCAAATAGCATCTAGTCTCTGAACACTTGCTTATTGGGCCAAATGCCTCAATCTCACTATGATCCTCTGTAATAACTGTTCATTGTATTCCAACTATGTTTAAAAATATTTAAATGAAATATGAGGACAGAGCGACACCTAATTATATATAAAAATGAAGGAGCAAAGAGAACACAATACTAAATGAGAATGTGAAAATTCTTGTAATCAACTGAAGAACCAGTAATATACTAGTTTCTTTCTTATTCTCATTTTTTTTTCAATAAAACTTTATTGACAAAAACAGATGGAAGGCTGAATTTGGCCCATGGGTCGCTGTTTGCCAGCTGCTAGTCTAAAACCCAATCTAACATGGTATTCCTACCAGTACGTAAGCATATGAAAAACTGCCTGATTCATAAAATGTTTTAATTTTTTCTTAACCTCTCTTTTTCCTCCCCTGTGTTAGGCACTGAATTTCTCAATAATAGTAACCATACATTTTTTTAGGGTGTCCTCAGCTTCACAGGAAGAACGTACGTTTTCCTACCCACAATTCGTACTTTCATATTTCTAAAAACCTTAATGTTTCTTATGAAGGAAGAAGTAACACAAATAATTTTTATCTCTGAAGACATTTGAAAATACAAACATGTGGAACAAATTTTAAGTTTTGAGCATTTGTTGCAGCACAACTGTGAGGAAGATATAACCCCAGGAGTGCTGACCTGATTCACCACGTGTGTTGACTTAATCAGAATCTGTATGAATGAAAACTGTTATTCTGCTGTCTTTGTTTTGTTCCCCCCATAACTTTATTGATATATAGTTGACAGATAAAATTGGAAGCTGTACAACTTGATGATTTATGTATACACTGTGAAATACTTATTACAATCAAGTTAATTAACATATTCAGCACCTCCTATAGCTTATCTTCCCCCCACCCCACTGTGGTGAGAACACTTAAGATCTCCTTTAGCAAATTTCAGTTATATGATAAACTACTGTTAACTATAGTCACATTGTTGTACACTAGATCTCCACAGTTTATCTTATATAGCTGAAACTCTGTACCCCTTTGACCACAATCTTCCATACCCTCTTCTCCCAGAACCACTGTTCTACTCTCTGTTTCTATAAGTTTGACATTTTTGAATTCTACCTGTAGGTGAGATCACGTAGTGTTTGTCCTTCTTTGTCTGGCTTATGTCTTTTAGCATGACATCCTCCTGGTTTACTCTTGTTATTGCAATCGACAGGATTTCCTTCTTTCTTAAGGCTGAGTAATATTCCACTGGGTGGTATGTATGAGTATGTATGTATGTACCTCTCATGTTTTCATTATCCATATACAGACATTTAGGCTGTTTTCATATTTTGGCTATTGTGAATAATGCTGAAAGCAACATGAGTGTAGATTAACTTTTTGAGATACTTATTTCACATTTCTTTTGGGTATATGCTCAGAATTGGGATTGCTAGACCATAAAATTTTAAATTATTTGAACCTCTTTTCATAATAGCTGCACCAACCTACATTCCCATGAAAGTGTATAAGGATCCTCTTTTCTCTATGTCTTCAACAATGCTCGTAATCTTTCACCTTTCTCATAATAACCATTCTCATAGGTTTGTAAGGTGGGATCTCACTGGGTTTTAATTTGCATTTCCCTGATGATTAGTGAGGTTGAGCATCTTTCAACAAACCTGTTGGCTATCTGCAGACCTTCTTTTCGGAAATGCCTATTCAGGTCCTTTGCCCATTTTAAAATCTGGTTATTGGTTTCTATGATTATTGATTTGCATGAGTTCCTTATACTTTTTGAATATAAACCCTTTAGAGGTTACATAGTTTGTGAATATTTTCTCGCTTTCTGTAGGCTGCCTTTTCACTGCTGATTATTTCCTTTGCTGTGTAGATGCGTTTTAGTTTGATGTAATCTCACTTGCCTATTTTTGCTTTTGCTACCTGTGCTTTTGGTGTCATATCCAAAATATCAACGCCCAGACCAGGTCAAGAAGCTTTTTACCTATGTTTTCTTCTAGGAGTTTTATGGTTTCAGGTCTTATGCTTACATTTTTAATCCATTTCGAGTTTATTTTTGTACACAGTGTGAGGTAATGTTTCAATTTCATTCATCTGCATGTGGATATCTATTTACTGAAGAGACTATCCTTTTCCCATTGTGTGTTCTTGGCACCCTTGTCAAAGATAAGTTAATCATAGATGCATGGATTTATTTCTTGGCTCTCTATTCTGTTCCATTGGTTAATATGTCTGTTTTTATGTTGGCACCATACTGTTTTGATCACTATAACTTTCTAGTATTATGTCGATACCACACTGTTTTGATCACTGTAACTTTGGCACCCTTGTCAAAGATAAGTTGGCCATGTGTGCACGGATTTATTTCTCAGCTCTCTACTCTATTCCATTGGTTAATGTGTCTATTTTTACATCAGCACCACACTGTTCTAATCACTGTAACTGTAATATTTTAAAAAAATTAGGAAATGTAATGTCTCCAGCTCTGTTGTTCTTATTCAAGACTGCTTTGGCTATTCAGGGTCTTTTCTGGTTCCACATAATTTTAGGATTTTTTTTTCTGTTTCTGTAAAGAATGCCATTGGTATTTTGATAGAGATTACACTGAATATGTAGAGTACTCTGGGTAGTAAGGGTGTTTTAATAACATTAATTCTTCCAATCCATGAACATGGCCTGTGTTTCTATTTATCTATTCTTTAATTTCCTTCATCAATGTTTTATCATTTTCAGTTATTCCTAAGTATTCTTTCTCTTGCTATTGTGAATGAGATTGTTATCTTGATCTACTTTTTTGATAGTTGCTTGTGTGTAGAGATACAATGGACTTTTGTAAATTGTTTTTGTGTCTTGCAGTTTTGCTAAATTCATTTATTAGTTTTAACAGTTAATTTTGGTTGAGTCTTTAAGGGTTTTCAACATATATGATCATGTCACTTGCAAACAGAGATAATTTTACTCCCTCCTTTCTGATTGGGATACCTTTATTTTTCTTGTCTAATTGCTCTGGCTAGGTGACATAGTTCAGATGTTTGTCCTCTCCAAATTGCATATTGAAATGTAAATCCCTAATGTTAGACGTAGGATTTGGTGGGAGGTGTCTAGGTTGTGGGGGTGGATCCAGCACCCATGCTTTTGTAGAGTTTTCACAATAATGACTGAGAGACTGCTCTGAGTTCATGCAATATCTAGTTGTTTGAAAGGTGAGGCACCTCCCACCTTCTTGCTCACAATGTGATATGCCTCTGCTTGCTTGCTTCACCTTCTGCCATGAGTAAAAGTTCCCTGAAGCCTCTTCAGAAGCTGAGCAGATGTTGGTGCCATGTTTCCTGTACAATCTGCAGAACTGTGAGCCAATTAAACTTTTTTTCTTTATAAATTACCCAGCTTTGGGTATTCCTTTATAGCAACACAAAAATGGATACCACAATAGGACTTCTAGTACTGTGTTGAAATAAGTGCAAAAATGGCTCCCTTGCTTGTGCCAAATCTTAGAGAGAAAGCTTTCAGTTTTCTCCATTGATTACATTACCTATGGGGTTTTTATACATGGCTTTTATTGTGTTAAGTTCTTTCTATACATATTTTGTTCAGAGTTTTAATTAAAACTGAACTTTTTCAAATGCTTTTTATACATCTATTAAGATGACTACATGGTTATTCCTTTCATTTCACTTCAGTGTTTGCTGTATCACATTAATTGATTCGTGTATGTTGAACCATCCTTAAGTCCCAGGGATAAACTCCACTTAGTCATGGTGTATGGTCCTTTTAATGCACCGAGTTCGGTTTGCCAGTATTTTACTGAGGATTTTTTGCATCTATGTTCATCAGGAATATTGGCCTGTAGTTTTCTTTATTTGTAGTGTCTTTGTCTGGTACCCGGGTGAGGCTGGCCTCAATGAATTTGGAAGTGTTCCCTCTTCTAATTTTTGGAAGAGCTTAAGAAGGGTTGGTATTAATTCTTGATGGAAATGTTTGACAGAATTCATTCATGAAGCCATCTGGTTCTGGGCTTTTCTTTGTTGGGAGTTTTAAAAAAAATTTCTAAATCTATGCTGGCTATTTGTTGGGAGATTTTTGATTACTGATTCAATCCGCTTGTTTGTTATTGGCCTAGTCAGGCTTTCTAATTCTTCTTGATTCAGCTTTAACAGGTGGTATGTTTCTAGGAATTAATCAACTTTTTCTAGGTTATCTAGTCTGTTGGCATAAAACTGTTCCTAATATTCCCTTATGATCCTTTTATTTCTACGGCATCTGTTGTAATGTTTCCATTTTTAGTTCTGATTTTGTCTTCTCTCTTTTTCTCCCAATTTATCTAGCTAAGGGTTTGTCAATCTTGTTGATTTAAAAACCTTAGTTTTGCTTTTTTTGTGTGTTGTTTTTTAATTCTCTGATTTATTTTTGCTCTAATCCTTATTATTTCCTTCATTATGCCAACATCAGGCTTAGCTTGTTGTTCTTCTACTAGTTCCTTAAGGTGTAATTGTTTGAGATTGCTCTTCTTTTTTAATGTACCTTTCATTTATTTCATAAACTTATCTTTTAGTACTGCTTCAGCTGTGTTCCCATAGATTCTGGTATGCTGTGTTTTCATTTTTGTCTGAAGATACTGTTACTGTTAAGACTCCCTTTTGATTTCCTTCTTGACTCAGTGATCGTTCGAGAGTGTAAGTTTCCACAATTTTTCCAGTTTTCTTGCTGTTACTGATTTCTAGTTTCATTCCACTGTGGTTAGAAAAAATAGCTGGTATGATTTCTCATCTTCTTTAGTTTGTTTAGACTTGTTTTGTGAACAACATATGATTTATCCTACAGAATGTTCTGTGTGTGCCTGAGAAGAATGTATATTTTTTTGCTGTTGGCAGAAAGTTCTGTGTTTGCTATATCTGCTTGGTTTAACATTATGTTGAAATTGGCTGTTTCTTTACTGATTTTCTGTCTGGATATTCTATTGTAAGGGGGGTACTGAAGTCTCCCATTGCTGTTAATTTCTGTCTTCGGATCTGTCAATATTTGCTTTACATATTAATGTAGTCTGCTGTGGGCTGTGCATTTATAATTTTTATATTTTCCTGAGGAATTGATCCTTTTACCATTATATAATAATCTTCTTTGTCTCAACAGTTTTAGACTTAAAAATCTATTGTGTCTGATATAAATATAGCCACTTTTGATTTCTTTTAGCTACCATTTATATAAAATCTTTTTTTACCCCTTCACTTTCTATGTGTGTCTTTAAATATAAAATGAGTCTCTCGTAGATAGTATATTATTGGGTCCTATTTTTATTTCTTATTTCATTTTAAATCAGAAGTTTATTTAAACAAGAAGCTTGACTTGAAGGGAAAACTATATAGAATTCTTTCTTTTTTTAAAAGTAATTTATCCCTACTTAAAGACAGATTGCCCTACATGTGACAGCTAAGTATAAAAAAGTTATAAAATTTTCCTCGGTTTCACGATGATAATGAAAAACATTAAAATCCTCCAATTGAACAAGGTAAGAGAGAATTTTTTTTTTTGTTAATAGTGAGAGCAAAATAACTTACTGGAATATAAAGATAAGAGCTGAATGAGCATGCCACAAATAGAGAACGGGGGTATTTTCACAGACTCAGTATTTTTCCCCATCCTGTCTCTACTTGATATAAATCAAAACATACCATTGGCTGTTTAGTTTGAAGAAAAAAATCAATATGCTTATGCACATATACCAGTAACTTAATGTATAATAAAGGAATGTGGAAGGGGGAAATGAAAGAGTAAACTATACTGTAGTAGTCAGGATGTGGTGGAACCAAATTGCAGTTTTCTAACGGAGAAAGTAATAATCCTGGTCTTTAAAGCGGCATTCTGGAGTAAAGAAGGTTTCCTTTTCAGTAGACACTTCCTGTCTGCTGTTAAAACACATCAATTGTATCTTCATCTTCTATTGACTGGCTGCCCGTCAAATCAGAATCTGATCTGCCTCACTGACAATCCCTGTTGCTCACAATAGGCTTTCATTAGTTTACTAAGTGGGGTATGCCACTTAATCTTAAACTGCACCACAAGAATCATCCTGTTCCACCACCTTCAAATTAATATGATCTTGTTCTCAGTCTTGACTCCTTCCATGGGCTTTTCAACGGCCATGGCGAGCACCGGAATCTCCTCAGCTGCCACTTCACAAAAAAGGTGGCAGGTCCACACCTAACGAGCACACAAGTAGCAGCAGGAGGTGGCAGTGGTGGATGAGGGAGAGGGTGTGTACACATCATGTGCTCCCCGCCACCCACTGTGTGCATGAGCATGAGCCACTGGGGCCTCCCATTGGCTGCTGTCAGATCCCGTTTTTAAAATCCATGCATACAACTCCTTGTGAGTGGTGAGTTTAATCCATTTACAGTTAAGGTAATTACTGATAAGTGAGGACTTACAATTGCCAGTTTGTTGCTTCCTATTTGACAACTGTTTTGCTCCTATTATCTTCGTTTGTTATTTGATTTTTAATCATGATCACTTCGATATTTGGTTATACTTTTCTAAGTTGATAACAACTTAACTTCAGTTGCATACAAAAATACTACCATATCTTTACAACCTCCACCTTTCCACACTTTTGGGTTCTTGCAGTTTGCTTCTTTTAATATTATGTATGCATTAATAAATTTTTACCTTTTAACCTTCTTATTAGAGTTGAAAGTAAATTATATACCACAATTAGTGTTAATCTGCATATATATCTATATCTTTACCTTTAGCAGTGATACTTAGGTACCTATTTCCATTTCTATATACATTTTGATGCCTGGATCAAAACACACAGATATATTTTGACATGTCTTAGTTTGTTGTGCATATATTCTGAGAATATCAATAATGTAAAATGATAGTAGGTAGAAAACCATTCATCTGGAATTTAGGGTATTTTGATTACTTAAAGTTATATATAAATTAAACAGAATATTCATGGGGGGAAAAAACACCTCCCTAAGGTATCTTCCTTATCAACTGGTCTAGTTTTAAATAATACAAATTTTTGTACTAATTTTCTTTTTAACCAAGACTTGCTATGATTGGTTGGGAGTATATAGTGATTCCTAAGCTCGTGCATATTACTCTTAAAAAGCTAAGTATATTACATTTTTGCATCCTCCCCAACCCCAAGCATGCAAATGAAAATAAATAAACATCTTCTTAGTGAATTCATTTAAGAATGCCAAAGTTTGAAGCAATTCTAGAGAGGGAGGTTGCTGAACAGGAAAAATTTTCTAAAATTTTGCTTTTCAAATTCTAGCAGTTTTCACACTTAATAGATACACTAACCTTTGGGTTTTGGTGGCACAGGACCTACAAATCCAATATTGTCATAAAAGTTATGAATAGCGCTGGGATTAAAATGTGGTCCTGAAATATATAAAAAGTAAATATATCAATGCTTATAGCTCAAAAACAACTTTACTTTTTAAAACAAGCATTTCTTTCTAAAAATAAAAATCATGCTATAAGAAATGCTTTTCATTTATTTTGCCCCTCTAATCTCAAATTACGTGTAAGATTTCAAAACATATTTCAAATATATTATATTGGGTATAATGTAGTATCATAAACACAGGTAAGTGGCAAATTGTGAAAGAAGTCAAATTAATGCTGGCAAGACATTAACAGAGGTATAAGTAGACCTTCTATGTGGCAAGTTAAAATAACTTAAATTTCACAATTTAAAATGTAATTTTAAATGTTCCAACATGGATTTAAGCAACTAAATAGCTCTACCTCAGTAAATATACAAATCTTGCACTAATGTAATAGAATGGTTAAAATTTTACACAAAAAGAGTAAGTTCCAGGATTGTGGTTTCTAGAACAGCACTGACCTTTTCTCTCCAGAGTTAAAATATGGTATTTTTCTATGAATGTTTAAAGATAAAACAGCTTAACCAACATTAAAAAAAATAAGATAAAAATAATCATCTTCCAGTTTAGTAGATTCTGAAACACAGTCCACAGTGTGATTAAAGACTTCTCTTATGGTTAGATTCCTTCCCCTTCCTGTCTTTTCCATTTTATATCTTTTTATTATTTATCCAACTTCAGAATTAGGTTTAAGTGACAAAATTCTTTTAGTTCTCTATGGAACTGAATTAAATTGTAAACACTATTTACTATAAGAAATCATTGCTTGTCATTAATAAATCAAGTATAAAAAACTATCATTGTCCAAGAATGTCTAAACCTTATTTTTATTATCTACTCTACTTTATCAATTAACACAGTGCCATTGAGATGGGTAACTTTTAAAATATATTCTTAAAAGTCTGGCTCCAAAGCCACATGTTCTGAGACAGTAAGATTATGACTGATGAGTCTGTTTTTAGCCACAAGAAAACTGCTGGTGAATTAATAAAATGAATTTCAGCTACGTATGTACTGAACTTTACCTCGGGCTTGAAAAAGATCAATTTCTTTGGTTAAGCAGTCAATGTCAATCTGGAGTTGTCTATTACAACTTCTCAACTGCTGCATTTCTTCGAGCTGAAAAATAATTCTATGTAAGTACGATTTGCACTGAATTCTTAGGCCATTAGTTAATCAAGAATGGAGTTTGGCAAGGGTAAGAAAGGACAGAAAAACAAATAAGAGTTAAGAACATCTGAAGAAAACTAGATCAAGACATTACACTTATGTTAGATGGCCTACTCTCATGTTCAAGCACAGAGATCACAACGGTTACATAAAGACTTACAGAAGGTATCTGGGATATAGAATTTGATCTTTTCAGGCGCCTTCGAGTTAGATTATTTTCCATTTCATTGACCTCAGATTTTAACTTATCCAACTTTTTCTTTTGAATCTCAAGTTCTCTTTGAAGTCGTTCCATTCTGGCCTTCTGGTGTACCAACAGAGCTGCAATACATATTAGTAAACATGAGGACTCACCCATTTTAATTAATTAACCTTTAAGCAGACTTGAAAAAACAAAATAAACAGGAATTTGTCAAAAATCCCAAAGCCACATTAAAACAAAATATTGTAAATTTAAGCATTTAAAATTTTAATTTTTTTTTGGTGGGGGGATGGATTATCACTCTTATTGCCCAGGCTGGTGTGCAGTGGCATGATCTCGGCTCACTACAACCTCCGCCTCCTGGATTCGAGTGATTCTCCTGCCTCAGCCTCCTAAGTAGCTGGGATTACAGGCAACCACCACCACACCTAGCTAATTTTGTTATTTTGTTGTTGTTACAGAAAGATGATTTTATTTAGGTAGAGAAAAGAGAAGGAAAGGAAAAGAAGAGAAAGACTTCCAGGAAGAGTGTGGAAGGGGATTCCAGAGAGTTGGAAATTCTCTAAATTTGCATTTTTAGTAGAGACAAGATTTCACCATCTTGGTTAGGCTGGTCTCAAACTCCTGACCTGCCTGCTTTGGCCTCCCAAAGTGCTGGGATTACAGGTGTGAGCCACTGTGCCTAGCCAAATTTTAAAAATTTTAACTTAAAAATCGTTTCAGTTATTTAAGCAAATGCCACTTTTAAAAAGTTTTTTAGGATTTGGAGAAATTCACTTTATGAATGAAGACAGCATTTTTAGGCTACAACTTCTCTACCGATTCTAGTCTTTTCAATTAACCTACTTAGTGTATCTAATTCACATCTAACACTTGGAAAGGACAAGCTCTCTTACTTCAGTGTCATGTTTTGGTCTGTGAATGATGCATTCTAATATGAAAATGTTACAGATACTCTAGAAGAGAATGTGGAATGGGTTGAATCCATTTTGATGTATGCAACAAATTAGATAGGCAGACTGACTGATTTCATACCACATCAATGTTAGCATTAAATTATCCCAACCACCACTTATATTTTTGTATATTCTGATTATATTTTGTGAAGAAATTTTCCAAGATTTAAAAAAAAACAAAATAAGCAATCAGTCTTGCAGCATGAATGATCTATTTGGGAAGCCATATTAAACTACAAATACTGTTATATGTTTTTGTGATCTATCCCTGGATACATCTTTGCCAATGGACCAAATATAGCCCACTGCCTGTTTCGTGAATCAAGTTTTACTGGAATACAGTCTTGCTCATTTGTTTACTTGCTGTCTATGGCTGTTTTCATTTTACAACAGCAGAATTAAATAGCTGTGACAGAGATTATGTGACCTACAAAATCCTAAATGATTTACTATCTGGACCTCTCCCAGATCATGTAGAGCCTTGCTGGCCGTATTAAGGATTCTGAATAAAATGGGGATTCATCATAGCACAGAAGAGTTTAAAATAAAAGGACCCAAGTAAAATAAATATCTTGCACTTCAGGCACCACTCTAAGAGGCATAAAGTAATAGCAGTCAATTGCGGAAAATATCTGAAGACTGTGGTACAGGCAACAACAAAACCCAAACCCAGCTCCACTTCTGACTAAATTGATGCAATGCCTCATAATAACAACCTGACGGAAAAAAGAGATGTCCTCATTTCTGGGTGTAAATACTATTTACTTCAGTCTCCTCTGTTCCTTTACACACAATGTATGACATTCAATAAAAAATTATGAAACGTATAGAAAAGCAAGAGAAAAATGAAATTCATCATCAAGAGATAAAGCAATCAATAGAACTATACTCAAAGATGATGCAGCTGGAATTACCTGACAAAAAACTTAAAAATAACTATGATGAATATGTTAAAGGATCTAGTTTAAAAGGTGGACAGCAAGCAGAAAAAGATTCACAATCTGAGGAGAGAGGTGAAAATCATGAAAGGGTCAAATGCCAGAAATAAAACATATGGCTAGAAATAAAAAAATTCTTTATCAGAGATAAAGAATTCCCTGGACACACTGAGCACACTGGACACAGAAGCATCAGTGAACTTGATGACAGAAATTACCCAAATGGGACATGCCAAGAAACAAGTTGAAAAAAGAACAAAAAAACTTAAGAGTTGCAGAACAATATCAAACAGTCTATGTGTAATTGGCAAAAGAGGAGAAAAAAAAAAAAGGCAGGAGAAATACCTGAGGTGATAAAGACCAAACATTTTCCAACATTAATGAAATACAACAGATTACAGATCTAAGAAGCCCACAGATTTGCCAAATAATGCTAAAACAAAACACCTAGACACATTATAGTCAAAGTGCTGAAAACCAAAGACAGAAAATCTTGAGGGCAGCTTCATATATCTATTTCAGAAAAAAATCTGACTTTAGGTCAAAATATAAGAGGTAAAGATGCACTTTACTTTATGATAAAAGGAAAAAATGCTAGTATACAACTCTCTGTATGGAAAGTCATAAAAATAATCTAGTTTATGGTCATCTGACGCTCACCAGACAGGAAGCGTCTCAGAGACAGTCTGCGATCAGATGGCTCTAGGTGAGACAGAAGCCAAACAGGAGGAGGAAGTGGAGGGACAGATCCTTTGAAATACTTCAGCCATGACTAAAAGAAAAGCAGAGGAGCTGACAGAAATTGAGATTAATGGAACAGAGAAACAAGAGTACACAGAAGAAGGCACTGTAGAACAAACCTACATACCAGCTGAATTGTGTAAGCCAGGTCACAGACATCAATGAACCAATAGGCGACTTAAAGAAACTGCTAGAACCAAGACTACAGTGTTCTCTGGATGCTCACGACATTTGCCTGCAAGATGCCTAGCTGGATCCAGAACAAAGTTTATTTGACCAAGGAATGAAGACAGATGGAACTGTACAGCTTAGTGTATGGGTAATTTCTTACCAAGGAATTGAACCAAAGTTAAACATCCTTGAAACTGTTAAACCTGTGGACACTGTTGAAGGTGTTACTGATCCAGATGCTCACCATGCTGAATCAGAAGCACACCTTGTTGAAGAAGCTCAAGTGATAACTCTTGATGGCACAGAACACATCACAAACATTTCAGATGAAACTTCAGAACAAGTAAAGAAGATGGGCTGCTGCACTGGAAGGCTATAGAAAAGAACAAGAATGCCTTGGGATATCCTATGATCCCATACAGTGGTCCACAGACCAAGTCCTGCATTGGATGGCTTGGGTAATGAAGGAATTCAGTATAACTGATATAGACCTCATCACACTCAACCTTTCCAGAAGAGAATTATGTAGTCTCAACCAAGATTTTTTTCAGTGGGTTCCTCTGGGAGAAATTCTCTGGAGTCATCTGTAACTTCTCTGAAAATATGTATTGACAAGAACAACAGATGAATGAAATAGTTACAACTGATCAACCTGTGCAAATTAATCCATCATCAGTGCAATTCACCACACCTACTACTGTTAAAAGTTATAAACAGTAGTGCAAAGGCAGCTAAAGTACAAAGAGCTCTGAGGATTTCAGGAGAAGACAGAAGTTCACCTGGGAACAGAACAGGAAAAAATGGTCAAATTCAACTATGGCAGTTTTTGCTAGAACTTCTTACTGATAAAAGATGCTGGAGACTCTTATTTCTTGGGTTGGTGATGAAGGTGAATTTAAGCTAAATCAGCCTGAACTGGTTGCACAAAAATGGGGACAATGTAAAAATAAGCCTATTATGAGCTATGAGAAACTCAGTCATGCATTAAGGTATTACTACAATGGGGGCATGATTTGTAAAGTTCAAGGCAAGAGATTTGTGTACACGTTTGTCTTTTACTTGAAGACTCTTACTGGATACAGTGTAGCAGAATGGTGAATAGAAGAAACTTGGAAAGATGCAGCTCCATGGAATTGCCCAGCCAGTCACAGCAGTAGCTCTGGCTGCTGCTTCTCTGCAAACGGAGAAGGATAATTGAGCCCCAGGACATTCTGGGACTCTAAAGTCTTTCTTAAAATGTTAAGAGAAAATAGTTCTTTTAGTACCGAATTTGAATCTTCTTTTATTTCTAGACTGTACAATCTGATGCATGATTTTTTAAATAAATACTTCATACTCTTGTGAATTTGGATCTTTTTACTTTGAGCATGTATTTTAGAATACGTATATGTTAAAGGATCTCCACAATGTCTGCAGTGTGAAGGAAGGTTCATTGTGGAAGTCTGTTAACAGTCAGGAAAGCTAAACTGGACAGTAGTAATGTGTAGCCCTACCAAAAAGAGCCAGCAGTATCTGAAAATGAAAAACAAATGAAATATCTCCAGGAAATAGTCTGGCTTAACTATTTTTGAAAATGTAACTGTTTTCCCTCTCTGCTGCTTTAGATGCTGCTTTATATAGAACCAGAAAATGGAATTTCTCGGCTAAAGCATGTGTGCCTGTTTCATCTAATCAAGCGGAGCTAAAATGTTCATATTGAATAAAATTATTTTGATAAATTACTAAACTAGGAGTAGGCTATTTATATACTTGCAAGCAAAGGACAGTAAGAAGTTGACTGGCAAAAGAGCAGTGCTGAAGGAGGAGATCCAGGTTTAAATCTGGCTTATTAACTCAAGCCAGTTTTAAGGATTTTCTGTACCAATTATTCATGTCAGACCAAGAATTTAAATTATTTTGAGAGAGGCATTTAATTCTAATTGCAAAAATTCTAAAATGATCTGTTTCTCCTGTCAGAGATTTAAAAAACTGAAAAGGTATATACTCAACCAAAAAATAAAGGTTTGGTTTGTTATAGCTTCCTTTTTTTAAAAAAATTATCCTATGGTGCCAATTTATTATGCAAAGCAGCTTATATTCCTGTGTTTCTGATTAGTAAAGACTTTAAATCAGTCAGCAGTACTTTACCTTTCAAGGAACTGCAAATTACTTGCAAACAGTTTTAAAAGGAAAATGTGACCTCTGTCATAGGCAGTCTTCTCTTTAAAACAATACTTTTCCACTTGTTTTTTCTCTTGTATATGTGTGTGTATATAGATATATATATCTATATACATATATAATTGATCATTTTATAATAAACATATATGAAGGCACAAATATATGCAGAAGAAAAATTATTAAATAACTCATGTTAAGGTTCAAATTAAATAATTTTTGCATATATGACATTGCTTACATAAGCTAACACTAAACGAAAATGGCTAGAAATGTGTTTTTCTTTACTCTTTTTGTTGTTTAAGGTATTAAGCACGAATTATTATATGAGACTAGCAGATAGCTATTAATCCTCTTACAGATTTGAGAAGGTTGATTCTCAAATATTTATGCACCTCCTTCACTGTTTTCTTTAAATCTGTCCCCTTAAAAAACGTGGTGGCTCATGCCTGTAATCCTAGCACTTTGGGAGGCCGAGGTTGGGGGCGGATCACAAGGTCAGGAGATGGAGACCATCCTAACACGGTAAATCCTGTCTCTACAAAAAATACAAAAATTAGCCAGGCATAGTGGTGTGCACCTGTAGTCCCAGGTACTCAGGAGGCTGAGGCAGGAGAATTGCTTGAACCTGGGAGGTGGAGGTTCCAGTGAGCTGAGATCACACCATTGCACTCCAGCCTGGGTGACAAAGGGCATGGTAATACAGGCAAGATGAACTTGTTAGTCATTCTGGTACTGGTTTGGAATGCATCATAAGAGACAGAAATCTTAAGGACAAGGAAGAGAGGAGAGAGAGAGAGAGGAGGGATCTTTGATCTCTTTCTCCCGTGATCTTAAAGCATAATTTTACTACAACACGTTCTTTTAATTCATTTATATTATTATATTAAGTCCTTTCTGCAATGAATATCTGAGCAGAGTAAAATTTATGTTCCCATTTTTACTTTTTTGAAAGTGAATATAGTGACAAATTATTAGTACAATTTGAACACTGTGGCTATAAGGGTAGCTGAGTAAAATAACAATATAAAATAATATACAGAAGCTCTAGCTTCAGATGACCAATAGCTAGGAAGGTTCTGCACCATTCTTTTATGGCCTAGGAAGTTGACAAGATGCTTGTAGTTTTAAAAATATAATAAAGTATACCCTTCTGGTATATCATCAAGAGCTGAGGAATCTTGGCTTTCATATTTAAAATGCTTTTAGGAAAATATATGTTAAAGTTTTAGCCAAGACGACAGATGTGTGTGTGGGTGTGTTTTTAAACCTAGAAACACATTTGTTTTAGATCCCTAGAATGAAAATGTTTTCTCATCTATGCGATTCCCATATGCTTTTAAAAAAATCATTTTATTCATTTTCTTTGGTAATTTTCATTTTATTTCTCATCATAATTTGAATAGAGACAGCCCTCATACATGATCAGATACTTTTTCTTTTATCTTCACTTATTATCATCATTTATGCATGACATAGGTAAAGTAATATGACTTTTTCCAGTTGATTCAAGAAACTCATTACTTTGCCTCAAATTATATATAAAATATTTGTTTTATTTACTGAGGTTACAGTTATCAGAAAGCCGGGTAGTTTTTTTCTTCTATTAAAAAAAACTTATATTGTAAAAGAAAATAAAATTCATGTTATTCATTCTTTGTTGTATTTTTACAAATGAATTTTTCATAGAATTTACAGTATTTTCAAAGGAAGAAATATAAAATTATTGGTCATCATTTGTACCTTAGAAGTTTAATGTTCCTTTTTGTTTTAAAACTTGTTTTCCATGTGAAGTTTCTATTGAGCCAACTTTCATACATATCTCGCTAGCCTAAAGTCTAAATATTTGTGTTGGCATCAGAAAATCAAACACATCAGGCAGAACTGCTATGTGTGGTTGATCTTCAGATACTGACTGATCACATTCATTTTTTATCAATCTATGCCATTTAATTAGGAAAAAATAATTTAGTTCTTTTCTCCCCTGATTAATGGTGATATGCAAGTATGATACAAAAAGAATTATACCACCAAATATTTTTATGAGGTCTGCTGTTTTCCATGTTCATGATTTCATGCTACTGCCTTTAAGTAAGAACTTGAAATAGCACAAAATGTTTTAAAATTCATAACTGCAAAACAAATCTGTGCCTAACTTAATGTCTTCAGATCTAAAGAGTGTAAAAATATTAGTACTTCAATATTTCACTTGCTGCCAGGAAAAAAAAATTCTCAATCTTTTGTAAAAGGGAGGAGGAATTTTGCATACATTTTTACTCTTTAAATAACGACATCGACGCTTATACTGTCGTAATGACAACCATGCATTTCTTTGTAGTTTTAATTTTATATAAAACTGTTATTTTCTATTTTCACACAGATAAAGAATATTTGTCCATAAAATGTAAAAATAGTAAAGTGAGAAAAATAAAACTATTATACAGTTTTAAAAAATCTAATTTATTTTCCAACTAATACATCATCAAGCATACATTCCAGGGTAAGGTTGAACATTCTCCCAGTCACAGCTTCACCAGCAATCCCCAATCCTATATTCCTAACGTTTCTATCAAAACAAGAAACTAAATCACAGAGTTTGAGAGATACACAGAAGGCCAATATCAGTAGGAGACCGACTTTAACAGCAGGCAGAAATCTGATTCAAAGATGATTTAGGAGACTTGAAGGAGCCACAGTTGCTACACATATGATTGTGAGGTGTTTTGAGGTTAAAGAGTAAATTCTTCAGAATATTTCCGAAATAAGTATTGCATCCTTAGAAATTCACAAAGAAAGGGGTTTTAGCAATGGCTGAAGATGTGGCTTACCTTTGGGAGTAAAGGCAAGGTATCTCTTATGATCAGTCTGAAAATCTAAAGTAAAATATTGCAAATCCACTTACAATTACTTACAACTTATTTCCAGTTTAAACAAAATTTTAGAGTTATAATGACTATTAGAAATGACATACCTAGTAGCTTGATCTGTCTAGGTATGACTGTTATAAACAAGCTAAAAATGCTATGAATATGCTAGCAAAGTAGTTCTCTATTTCTTAGCAATTTTTTCTTCTAAGTGGCTGAATTTTTATGTGTTTAGTTCACTTTTCATTTGCAGTTTGAGATTTTTAGATACGAATCTGAGAAAGATGAATTACACAGAAAAAAAGGGTCAAAGTCAATTTCTAAAAATCACTATAAAAATTCAGCTAAGTCTAAACTCTTCTGAGTTTTATCTGCAAATTTAACCTTGACTGTACAAAATAATACCTAATACCCATTATGAAACAACGTTATTAGACACATACTGAAGAAGGATAATTAAACAGCAAAGACAACTTTTGCTCTAATTAGCCTCGACTAAATTAAAAACTGTTTAGTGCTGATTAGAGAGAAAGAAAAGTGACAATTATACTTCAAGGGCCCAAAAGAAGATAGGTTGGAAAGAGAGGCAGGCTTACAAAGTAAGGGCCACTGTTATTAGGTGAAACTAGAAATTCATATCTAAGTTATAAAGAATGATTGTAAATAGTGAAGAGATAATCACTTATATTGGCTTTTTGGTTTTTGTTTGTATTGGCATGTAAAGAAAAAGTTATAAACAAAATCATACAAACCACACATATAGATGAACTAGGCTCATGCACAATCTAGTAACAGATACTCAGAGAGAGGGATGATTTGTTACACAGATTTCAATAAAAGAAAAAAAAATTCTCTAACTCTGTGATTTATTTACACATAGATAAATACTGACTTAATTACATTAGCCAGGCCTTTCATTTAAACATGGCTGACTGAGCATTATAGTGACAGAAACTTCTGTCTCCTGAAACCCCATAAAAATGAGGTATGCATGAAAAAGGTACAATCTACCAACAATTAAGAAGGCAATTAATTGACAACACATGTCAACAAGTTTCTGGAAGGCTAGAAGTAGATGAAGTGACAGCCAAATGAAGGAGTGGAGAAAGCTGAAGTCTCATGGACAAGGAGGGTGCTGCACACTAAATGGCAGCCCATCTGCCCTGCAGAAACCTAAAAAGGCTCTTGACTTTGGAAAGCGCAGGTAACAACAGAAGGCAGGAGTCAGGCCCGGGCCAGAACACAGACGCGTAATCAGCTATCTGTCTGGAACAGTCAACTTCTGCCAATCCTAAGGGGCCGGAAGCTGCAGGTTTATTTTTAAGTCTCTCCTCCACCCCCACACTTCCCACCCTGACCCCCTATACACAGAACACTAGGTGGTGATGAGGGAGTGTTCTTTTGTTGTAGCTGAGTCTTCACTTTCACACGCAGGGCTTTCAGCCAGCCTTCATAGTACTTCATCCTTAAAATATAAACTAACAGCCAAGGATCACCTCATACTTGAAGAAAATATGATATGAACGTGAAAGGGCTGCATAAACAAAGAAAAAAAAACTAAACCCAGATTAAGTGAAGACAATACAGTAGAGAGATGAGAACTTAAATTCTGATTAATACCATTAAGAGATTTAAGACATGATTGCACCCATAAAACAACAATCTTCTTTGAAAAAGAATCAAATTAGCTCTCGGAAATTAAAAACATCACTGCTAAAACGAAAATTTCATATGTGAGTTGGAAAAAATGTAAGGAAATCTCCTAAAATGTAGAATGGAAAGACAAAGAGGGGCCAGATATGGTGGCTCATGCCTGTAATGCCAGCACTTTGGGGAGGCCTAAGAGGGAGAGTCATTTGAGCCTAGGAGTTTCACCAGCCTGGGCAACAAAAGGAGATACTTTCTCTACAAAAAAATTAAAAAATTAGCCAGGCATGGTGGTACATGCCCGAAGTCCCAGTTACTTGAGAGGCCGAGGTGCAAGGATCACTTGAGCCTGGGAAGTCGAGGCTGCAGTGAGACGAGATAGCACCACTGTACTCCAGCTTGGGCAACAGTGACACCCTGTCCCAGACACCCTAAGAAAGACAAAGACATGAAATATACTGAAGATGTAATGAGAAACTGATAGCATTAAATAGCTGAACAAGAGAAGATCTAGAAAGAGACAATGGAAAAACCACAGCGGGGACCAGAAAAGAATTTCCCCAGGGCTGAAGGGAGATACTAGCCTCTAAAATGGAAGAGTCCACTAAATGTAGGACAGGATGATTAAAAAAAAGAAAACAACCTACACCATTGTAAAATTTCAGACTACTAAAGACAAAGAAAGATCTTAAAAATTTTCAGAAAGAAAAAAAGTAGATCACATACAAAGGTACAAGAATCGTACTGACATCAGATTTCCTCAGGGATAAAGAAATCACAACATTTTTCTGAGGAGAAATGATATTCAACCAAGAATTCTATATCAAGCTAAAAATATGAAGGGATTTCCAGATACTTAAAAACTTAAGAGAATTTATCTCCCAAGTCTCTACCAAAATGAAGGCAAAAACCAAGAAGGATGAAACTAAGATCCAAGAATGGTGACTCTAATTTATAACAGGGAAGAAAGGACTCCAGGAAAAAGGAATCTTGGATGTGCCGAAAGGATATGATAAAGGCAGAAAACAAGAACAACAAAAATTAAAAATTCCAAGGAAAACAGATAAATGACTGGGCTCTGCCGTGAACATTTAATAGTCCGACATACACACACGTATGTATGTATGTATGTGTATACACACACACCTCTATGCACCATTTATTAAGTTTCAGCTTTTATAATCAACCTACAAACCAAGCACAATATATAACTGCTATGGTCTAGGTGTTTGTGTTCCTCTGAAATTTGCATGTTGAAACATAACCCCCACTGTGATGGTGTTAAGAAGTTAAGGCCTTTGGGAAGTCATTAAGTAGGGAGGGCTCTGTGCCCTGGAAGGGGATTAGTGCCCTTATCAAAGAGGCCTGGGGTGGCCTGTTCTCCCCCTCTCCCCTTTCTGCCATAGGAGGACAGAGAGAAAATACCAACTATGAGGAAAGGGCCCTCACCAGACACCAAATCTGCTGGTGCCTTGATCTTGGACTTCCCAGCATCTGGAATTGTGAACAATACATTTCTGTTCATAAATTAGTGCTTTGTTACAACAGCCTGAACAGACTGAGACAAAAATTACAAACAAAATGTAAACATTATCTACTATGAATACATATTATGGAATTAAAAATAAAGATGACACAAGTTGGGAAGAGAAGTGAAGAGAAAATAAGAAGTGTTGGTAGTCTACGTGTTGTCAGTGAAAGCCTTATTTATCAAGCAAGAAGTTAGCAGAAAACAATTTAAAGGCGATAAAACAGCACAAATATATTTAAAAAGCTACACTGAAGCTTGATATAGATCTCTATATAATATGTTTTATAATACATATATAATTACATGCAGAAATATACTACAATATATATTGAGTATATATAAATGTATGTATAAAATATGTATACCCTGTTAAAATTAAAATATCTAATTATATACAAGTAGTTAAACAATAATAATAAGGCACAAAGGCTTGCTGCAATTTCATCTGTGATATTTACACTGTAATGATGTTTTAGTTATTCAGCCAAATATACATTAAGTTTTCACTATTCTGAAATTGAAGATAATTTGAAAAGTAATGAAGTTAAATTTTGTACCTTTTCAAAAGGCATTAAATAAAATTATTATGAGTGAAGTGTGAAGGACAGAAATAAAGTTAAGGAAACAATTTCAAGAGGTCACATATTATTACTTGTATTTATAAATCATCACCACATTAAAAGATAATCTTTTTTTGTTAGACTAGTTCATTTCATCTTGTGATCGGAAAAATTGAGCATTTCAGATTTTTCATTATCAAATATATTTTTCATTATCAAACATATTTTTCAATTAAACCTAAAGCTCTGAGGATAAAAATGGAATTCAACTTTATGCCACTTAACATCTAGTCTTACACCTTGAAAACTGTAGGCACTAAAGATCTATTAAATGTAAAATAATGACAATTTGGTTTTTAATGAACAGAGCAAAATATAAATTTTAAGTCCAAGAAATAGAAACTGATAAAACAAAAACTTGACATTTATTTTGAGGTCTCTTTAGCTTTACTGTTTTTCACTTAACAAGATTTAATGCATTACAAAATATGGCAAGACTTTTAAGATGCTGATGCTGCAGATAGGTGGCTTTTTATACAATGCTGGTTCTACCAAGGAAATAAAGTAAGTGGTGTATTTAATACCTTGATTATATTTTGCAGGTAAAGAAAAAAATATTCAGTATCTTTTAAATCTTTCAAAGTTAAATTTTAATGGATAAAGGTAATTCAAGCATGTAACGCTCTCTTGTGGTTGTTAAAATAAGTGAGTACTAAGCGAATTCAAGCACCAGGGCTCTTAAACCGCTGCTGCAAGCATTCAAAATGTTTTATACAGAAAGCTCAGTACTTACCCAACTTTTGTCAGCTCATGAACAATGGAGAAAATTTCTTACTGAATTTATTTGAAATTTAAAAAACACACTTGAAGTTCTAGATGGTGTTAGTTTTATTAATTTTATTCTTTACTGTAAATATCAAATTTCTCCAAAAGTTTTGAAAAACCTAATAGGTACTTACTTCTAGTATCTTTTTGTTTTTTGTCTGTGATGACAATTTTACATTATCTAAGTCAGACACAAGCCTAAGTCACGCCTAAGTCAGTGCACCTAGGAAAGTACAAAGTCAGCTTCTAAAATAAATTAAGATTTTTCTAGGCTGTAACTTCGTTGACAACAGGAATCATATCTGTTTTATATATCACTGTATTACCATAGTTACTTATTTGGTAATTGAGTCATAAAAGATTCAAAGATGGCAATTATAACTTTAAAGCAATCTGTTTTAATCTATTTTGTCTTTTTTTTTTGAGACGGAGTTTCACTCTTGTTACCCAGGCTGGAGTGCAATGGCGCCATCTCGGCTCACTGCAACCTCCGCCTCCTGGGTTCAGGCAATTCTCCTGCATCAGCTTCCAGAGTAGCTGGGATTACAGGCACGCGCCACCATGCCCAGCTAATTTTTTGTATTTTTAGTAGAGATGGGGTTTCACCATGTGGACCAGGATGGTCTCGATCTCTTGACCTCATGATCCACCCGCCTCGGCCTCCCAAAGTGCTGGGATTACAGGCTTGAGCCACCGCGCCCGGCCCTATTTTGTCATTTTTGAAGGCAGTTTGAAGTCAGATCTTGTTAACAGTGCTGCAACTAGGCCTGTAATTTGGGCAACAGATGTAAAACAAAAGTAAGAGGAATGATGCTTCATCTCTGCAATTATTTTTAAGAAACTTAAATTACAAAAAGGTATTAATAAGAGATGAATTTTTGTCATTTTAACATAACTGGTGAGATCTCTTGCTAATTAATAATTTGCTGGCCTTTATTTTACATAATTAAGACTGTGCATGTAATCTTACAGCATTAAGATATAGATAGTATCTAAAACTTTTGTTTTAGACAGAATGAAAACAGGATAGAGGTATCAGGAGCCTCAAAACAATGCAACAGGATGAACCATATGGAAAGTGGGAGTGTTTATGGCTGAGAAAGGGTTATGCTTTAAAAGAAGATACGGTAGCTGTTTCCAAGTTTCTGAAGGGATGCCATGAGACTGGTTCAATATGGTTTCAAGGTAATACTAAAGAGAAAGCATACCATAAGATTGGTATTCTTTTTTCAAAATCTTGGAATAGGGAAAGGCTTTCTAAACAGCACTCAAAACCCAGAAGCCATTAGAGTAAAAGACTGAGAAGACTGAATATGTAAAAGTAAAAAATTTATATGGCAGAAAAATTTTAGTGACTAAGTAAAAAGTAGTAACAAAGTAGAAAGAATAGACTAACCATTTGACAAAAATAGGCAAGTTCCCAAGATGAGAAATACAAATCATTGGAAAAAGAACACATGAAAAGATGTTCAACCTCAATCATATTTAAAGATGAAAATTTTATTTAAGCTCCCCCAAAAAAGATAAAAATTAAAAAAAAAACCCAAAGCAACAATACATTTTTATCTATTAAACTGACATATTTTTTTCAATCACCTTACAAACATGATGAGTGGGGAAGGGAAGGAGGAAAGAATATCCTTATATATATTACCAAAAATGTTCCCCATTTATAAGTACGGGAGCATAAACTGGTAAAATCTATAGAGAGCATCAACACTGAAATTGGCAACATTTATTGGCAGTTGTTAGTGTCCTTCCCCACATTGTTCTGGCTCTCTGTCTCCCAGGTATGTGGTAGAACTGTGCCTCCCTGTTTCCACTGAATTACGTGTGTGGCTATGTGCTTTGTTTTATCTACAGAGTAACATGCGTTGAAGCAGAGGCTTCCAGAGCCACTGCTTACCTGCTATGTTTCCTTGGTCATGGAAGTGCAGAGATGGAGCTTCCCTTAACCTGAGTCACTGGGTGAGAATGATGAAGAACAGAGGCCACCAGCTAATCTATATTGGACAAGAAATGGGAGCTAGAAATAAACCTTTGTTGTTTTTAAGACATGGCTTGCTACTGTAACATAACCAAGCCTAAATTATACATCTATCAAAATTAAAAAAACATATATCCTTGGACACAGCAGTTTCACTCCTAGTAATCTCACAGTCTGCCAAGATACTTGGATATGGGTAAAAATATGTATACACAAGGATTTTTATTGCAGCACTGTTTGTAAAAACAAGATTAGCAACTACTTAAGGCATATAGAACAATGGAAAAGAACTGAGAGTCCAGAAATGAACTCACATTTTTATGTTCAACTGTTTTTTTTCTTTTTCCTTTTTTTTTTGGGATGGAGTTTTGCTCTTTCGCCCTGGCTGGAGTGCAGTGGCATGATCTCGGCTCACTGTAACCTCCACCTTCTGGATTCAAGTGATTAACCTGCCTTAGCCTCCTGAGAAGCTGGGTAACAGGTGCCTGCCACCATGCCTGGCTAACTTTTATATTTTTAGTAGAGACTGTCTTTCACCATGTTGGCCAGGCTGGTCTCGAACTCCTGACCTCGTGATCCGCCTGCCTTGGCCTCCTAAAGTGCTAGGATTAGGGCGTAAGCCATTGCACCCAGCCCAATCAACTGGTTTTTAACAGGGGTGCCAAGATCACTCAATGAGGAGAAAAAGTCTTCAACAAATGGTGGATAGCCACATGCAAAAGAATGAATTTGGATCCTTACACCTCATGCCATGATATAGAAGTACATCAGAATGGATGAAAAATCAAAGACCAGAATATAAGAATTAAAACTATGTAACTCTTAGGAGAGAAAATAGGGGTAGAGATTTACCCTACTTTCCCTTCATGATCTTAGATTTAGAAACTGATTCTTAGGACACCAAAAGCAAGAGCAATAAAAGAAAAAAATGCATAGAGTTTGTACTTCAGCCAAAGAAAAAACTTGTGCTTAAAAGACACTATCAAGAAAGTGAGAAGACAACATACAGAATGGTAGAAAATTGCAAATCATTTAAGGTACTTAATTCTAGAATATATAAAAAATCATAGAAATTAACAATAAAGACAGAACTTAATAATAAAGAAAACCTAATTTAAAAATAGGCAAAAGCTATGAATAGGCATTTCTCCAAAGAAAATATGCAAATAGCCAATAAGCAGCACATGAAATGATGCCTGACATCATTAGCCAATAGGAAAATGCAAATCAACACCGTAATGAAATGCTTTGCAGCCACAAGGATGGCAAGTAACACAAAGTCAGATAAAAGTGGTGGTGAAAATGTAGAGAAATCAAAACCCTCATACACAGCTGGTGAGAACGCAAAATGATACAGTCACTTTGGAAAACAGTATGACAACAATTCCACTGCTGAAAAGGTGGAAGAAAAAAATGTCTGTCAACTGATGAATGAATAAACACAATGCAGTATATTTACATAATGGCATATTTGGCCATAGAAAAGGAACGAACATGCTGCTACACCATGGATGAGTCACAAAAGATCAGATTCCATTTTATATCAAGTGTACAGAATATGCAAATTTATAGAGACAGAAAGTAGATTATGGTTGCCTAGTGCTGAGGGTGGGGGGCAATGGGATAGGGAGGTTATAAGGTTTCCTTTGAGGAGATGGAGGTGTTCTACTGGCTTGGTGATGGAGATACATACCCGTGAATAAAAACTGACGTATACTGTAAGTCAACCGCACTGTATATTAACTATATCTCAATAAAGCTGTTAATGACTAAACATTTAAAAAATTAAAGAATAAAATAGATTTAAATATCTTAATATATTAAGCAAAATGTGTATTGTTCTCAAATTTGGTGAATGTCTGTCAGACATGTTGTAGAATATGTATAAAATGTATAATCCCACATGCTCACAGACCCATGGGCATAGTATGTTCCTGCTTTAAAAACTGTCTGTGTATACACATACATACATACACATACATATGTGTATGTGAATATAAGGGGAATGAATGCAACGGAAAGGAGAATATAACGGGAAGAGGACTGAGCGAATATAATGGGAAGGGGATAAACAACTGCCAATGGAGAAAACCTCTAATAGTTAAATAATGGAAAAGCTAGTGGAAGTAACAGGTCAAAGGTTGAAAGGAGACACATTTTTATTGTATTTCTGTTTTTAAAAATTTCTTTTACTATGTGTGTTATTTTCATAACATTTTTTAAAGGTATTGGTTTAATATAAGAAATAACTAGCTAGTAGGTAGAGCTCTCCAAACACAGAATATGCTACCTTAAGAGGCAGCTTGTGTCTCACAGGAATTAAAATATAGAATGGATTTACACTTGATAGGCTGCATGGGTACATGGAATGGATAAGCTCTGGACCAGAATTCTTCATGCCCTTTAAAGTCTCTTCCAGCCCTGACTTTTATCCCAAATTAAAAAGGTATTTAGTCTTAAGACTGGAAAGAACTTACAAGTACTAGGGATAATTTGAAAAAAAATATTCTGTAAGTGGTCCAATATCAACTAGTCTTAATTATTGAGTTTATTATTTTAGAGACAAAAGCTTGCTACATTGCCTCGGCTGGTCTTGAACTCATGTACTCAAGCAGTCTTCCTGCCTCAGACTCCTGAGTAGCTGGAATTACAGGCACATGCTTTTGAACCAGGCTGTTATTTAATAATGTGATTTCAGTGTCAACACAGAACAAAAAGGCATTTCCAATTGACAGATACATAAAGTATATGTTTTAGAATCTGAACTAAGTAAAATTCTTTTGAAAAGAGTATCTTGCTCACTGACTTTGTGCCATAATGAGCATTTTTTATTAAATCTCATTAAAAAAGAAACGTGTTGTGATTTGGAGAGATGTACTAGTGAAAAATAGTAAGGAAAGAGAAACACGAAGTCCAAGAAGCTAATTTTCAACTCATAATTTTTCTTACTTGTATTTGTAATTTAGGTTCAAAGTCAAGGCTACTGCTTAACACTATATGGTAGGACCTTAAACATAGCTAGGAAAAAAAATTAAAGTATCATTAAAAATATTTTTAATTTTATATATGTAATTTTTTTCTTTAAATAATAAAAACAGTTTACCAGCTAAGTCAATACCACAGATGGATATCTGTGGAAATCGTATTTGGCAGTAATGTTAGTTTTTTTAAGAGTTCCTGGCTCCTACAGCAAAATAAGAAAGTAGGCCTTTTTTCTCTCCACCATGAAAATTTGTTGAAATGCATAATGCACTTTGTCCTCCATACCTATAAAAGTTGCCAGTGTTATAACAGACATATCACTATGAAGAGATGATACTAGAATGTCTCAGAATATGCTGAATGATGGTTTTCAATATTTTTTAGAAGCTAGAGTTGGGGGTTATGACTCAAGGGGGGGAAAATGTAGCTATATGTGCCCACTGACTACCAGTAAGAAAATTTCACTTATATTTATGTTCTTAATGCATAAAATAAGAATTTTCTTCATATCTACAAACTTTAAACTGAAAATTTCTCTTTAACCTTAATGGTACTAATTTTTGTTTGATTTCTGTAGTACTCAATCCTTAAGGAATCAAGTTTAATTTATTTCCTTTAGGAGGGATAGTGGTGCTGATAGTCAGGCTTAGTGCTGAGATGAGTGGGATCTTGATGTTTCATTAATTTACTTTTTTTCCTTAGGCTCCCTCTATAGCAGAGGGTGTATCAAACTATTTCTTTCACCAACAGAAATTTTCATTTTTAACAATTTTTATCATAGTATTTTTATATTTCAAATGGTGGATTAAAAGAAAAAGAATGCATTTTGGTTACTAAATTTATGTATGTATGTTCCCTCCTCAATTTGGAAAAAATATTTTCCTATGATTCTACTACCTGGCTCAACTTATTTTTCTATTCTAAAACAGTATTTCCAGGAGAATTAGAAAGATCAGTTTCACTGCAGGAGACAGAGATACTTCTTTTCTCTTTCTTACCCATACCACTCAGAGTTTAGAAAAGATCCTTGCTTAAAGATCAGGATTATTCAGCCCACCCAATTTAATAACTGCTGAGAGTGTTTGTGAACTATGTAGGGTAAAAGCAGAAAAGACGTATTTTCCAGCGAAGGCCTCTTTTGTCTTGAATTAAGTGAATGAAACACTAGATCAAGACTGTGTCACTAAACCGGGCGAGTGGCTCACGCCTGTAATCCCAGCACTTTGGGAGGCTGAGGCAGGTGGATCACCTGAGGTCAGGAGTTTGAGACCAGCCTGGCCAACATGGCAAAACCCTGTCTCTACTAAAAATACAAAAACTAGCTGGGCGTGGTAGTGTGCGCCTGTAATCTCAGCTACTCAGGAGACTGAGGCAGGAGAATTGAACCTGGGAGGCAGAAGTTGCAGTGAGCCAAGATTGTGCCACTGTACTCCAGCCTGGGCAACAGTGAGGCTCCTTATAAAAAAAAAAAAAAAGATTTTTGTCACTGGGTGATAGGTCGATCTGGATCAATACCAGTTCCATAGTAAACAGAAACAAGGGGAAGAAAAATTGGAGAACAGCACCAACCCAAAACAGTGTGCACACACACAGATAACACAAGACTATGTAGTCATATAAATGTTATAAAATTCTGTATGTACGTTTAAAGAAGGTGATTATCAAGGTTTAGAGCTGTCTGAAGGCTGTTAGTTAAGAGAAGCAATTTGAGCGGCAGACTCTGGAGAAACCTGCTTTCTCGGTAGGCTTTAGGCTCTCAAACCAGAAACTTCTCTCAACAGAAAGTTTTCCTAATCTTTCCTTTCAAGTACCTTCTGAAGGTGCTCTCTAGTTCTATCCAGGTGTTACTTTACCGTTTCAAGTTATTTCTATTTGTTGTTAACTATTTACTGCCATATCTTTCCCTATGGTTGCCTGTTTTGTTTTCTTTTAATTAATGGATCTTTAGCTTTCAAATTGAGGCACATGTGGCCCCCACAGTGTTTGTTGTACATTGGCTATGCATGAAGCTACAAGATATACTTGAAGTATCTTTCCAGAGGGTGTATTTTGCAAATCGGTAAAGAAAGACATTATATTATAGTGGTTAAGGTTGTGGGCTTTGCTAACCTCCTAGTTAGAATTTTGACTATGCCACTTGTTCTTTGACAAGTTACTTAACATATCTGTTCTTCAATGTTTTAATCTAAAAAATAATACTAGTGCAAGTAAAAGAGCCCTAAGGTTTGCCTTCTATGTTTAAGAAAGAGAGTAACAAGGCCAGGAGGGTTGGAACACAGTGAGCAGGTGATGAGCAAAAGGAAAAGAGATGGGGAGAGAAGCCACTGATCCTGTAAGGCTTCATAGCTTTTACTCTGAATGAAATAGAAAGTGATTATGTGCAGAAAAGTGATATGATCTGATGCATGTTTTTAATAATATCTCCCTGGATGCTGAGTTGAAAGAAAACCACAGCAGGCAAGGGTGAGACCAGGTAGGTCACGGCAATAATCCATTTGAAAGGTGACGATGGCTCAGACCAGAGTAGTAATGATGTGTGTGGTAAGAAATCACAGACCAGGTATGGAGGTCACACCTCTAATCCTGGCACTTTGGAAGACTAAGGCAGGCACATCACTTGAGCCCAGGAGTTCAAGACCAGCCTGGGCAACATAGGGAAACACTGTCTCTGCAAAAAAATACAAAAAGTTAGTTGGATGTGGTGGTGTGCACCTGTAGTCCAGCCACTAGGGAGGCTAAGGTAAGAGGATCACTTGAGCCCCCGAGGCTGAGGCTGCAGGGAGCTGCGAACACATCACTGAATTCCAGTTTGGAAGTCAGAGCGAGACCCTGTCTCAAAAAAAAAAAAAAAAAAAAAAAAAAAAAAATAGGAATAGGAGGAGGGGAATTGGAGATAGGAAGTTTAAGAAACATTATACTTTCACATTCTAGTTAAATATGAATATCTTTTTAATATTATTAAATGTGAATGCCTACTTTACTTGAAAAATTTCCTTACCAAATTATCTTCATAAAAAAATTGCTACTTAAAAATCAGCAACTATCCAAACATAGGAAAACTGATGTTTTGATGGAAGGAGAGGAAGACGACTTTGGGAGAAGAGGAGAAATAAGTTATCGGTGAAAAAAACAATAGTATATTACATTTATAAACTGCTGAAACTACACAAAAATGTTCGTAGTTAATCACAGATATATGGAAAATGAAAGTTTTTTTTTTTTTTTTTTTTTTTTTTTTTGAGAGGAGTCTCACTCTGTCACCAGGCTGGAGTGCAACAACATGATCTTGGCTCACTGCAACCTCCGCCTCCCAGGTTCAAGCAATTCTCCTGCCTCAGCCTCTGGAGTAGCTGGGACTGCAGCCATGTGCCACCATGCCTGGCTAATTTTTGTATTTTTAGTAGAGATGGGGTTTCATCATGTTGCCCAGGCTAGTCTCTATCTCTTGACCTCATGATCCACCTGCCTTGGCCTCCCAAAGTGCTGGCAAGACAGGCGTGAGCCACTGTGCCTGGCCAGGAAAATGAAAGTTTTAACACAATTTCCAGAGCAATTCTGCCCATTGGCTATGGGCAGAAGACTATGGTATCACTCATGTACCCCTAACACGCGCACACACAAATAACATGCACATGCATACCTAGGCTTCACTTTAGTTAAGTTTGGGCTGAGCCCTGGTACTTTATTTTTGAGAGGGGGGGGTCTTAGTATGTTGCCCAGGCTGGAGTGCAGTGATGGCCTGCAACCTCAAACCTCTGGGCTCAAGCAGTCCTCTCACCTCAGCTTCCTGAGACGTAGGGACTACAGAGGGGGTATCACTGTACCCAGCTAATTTTTGTAAAGCTCCATGAATAATAATGGAATTTGAAAGCACCACAACAGAGCCTGGATTAACAATATATTTAAAACATAAAATAAGCTAAAACAATCAGGACCCCCTAAGAGACTCAGCAGTAAAATCACTGTATCAGAAATGTAAAAAAGGATGAGGATACTAGTGATAGTAGGGGCTGCATGCTGCCTGAGGGTGATGTGTTTTCCAACTTACATCTGATATATCAAACGATTCACTGCAGACACATAGATGACTAAGATATGCCCTTACTCTAAAAGACTGTTTATCTTCAGACTGACATAAATATTCAAAAAAATGAACAACTTCCACCTTCTCATCTAAATGAATTAAACAGTCCTACTGAAAATCATGTAACTTAAGAAGTCAGATAAAACACAAAGCAGAAATTTCTCTATTTGAATTAATATAGATATAATTTAATATTATGCCAATATCAACTAGTCTATTTCAGAAAAGGATAATCAATCAAAACAGATTTAAAAGTAATGTCCTTGTAATGCCAAATAAAAAGAAATATCTTAACCAGCATTTAAGGGAGGATGAAAGGGACAAATACAAGGAACAAGATTCAAATTTCTCTTTGAGGTAAATTATTCTAAGACTTAGCAGCAATAGACTTTAATAAAAAATAAGACTAAAATGTTGTATTAGAAAAATGAAAAATTCCCCACCCCCACCCCAGAAAAAGGGTCTCACTCTGTTGCCCAGGCTGGAGCACAGTGGTATGGTCTTGGCTCAACCTTTGAACTCCTGGGCTGAAGCTATCCTCCTACCTAAGTCTACTGAGTAACTGGGACTACAGGTGCGTGCCACCATGTCTGGCTAATTTCAAAACTTTTTTGTAGAGACAGAGTCTCCCTATGTTGCCCCAGTTGGTTTCAAATTCCTGGGCTCAAATGATCCTTCCATCTCGGCCTCCCAAAGTACTGGAATTACAGGTGTGAGCCACCATGGCCAGCCAAGAATTACTTATTCTTCAAATATCTGGTCAAAGAAGGCAAGTTTACCATACTAGTCAAGAGAGTTAACTAGTTGCTTATTAAAATGTGTTTCCAGAAATTTTTACAGAAAATTTAAAGGGAAAGTCAGCACTACCACAGGTATAAGATTAACTGAAAAGTGTTATAAATATTAACAAACCAACCAACCAGAGCTGATTACTCTGAAGAGCTGATAAGCCAATTATTCAAACTTCCAGTTTTATAATAAAACAAAATTAAAATGTACATGAATACTCTCAAATATTAAGAGAACATTATTTGGGGCAATATTTAAACAATGCAATAATAATGCTAATACCCATTTCTGCTGTGAAAAATGTACACCAACAAGCCCAGCATGGAAAACTATCCCACCTTCAGTATTTGTATTACCTTGTGTGTAGGCAGCATCATCAGATCCCATACTCAGTTTCCGTGTTTCACTTATTCTATCCACATGTGCTAATGTCGGGTCTGTGAGGTGCTGAATATTCTCTGTTTCTACATAATGATCAGGATGGTTTAGAAGATTTGTAAGTTCAAAGGTAGGGGACACCACCCCTGGTGAAACTGCAGGGGGTTTATTGGGAGAAACTGTAATTTTGAAAGTGTATTTCGTATTGGGCTGAGTGACTACCACTCGAGGAGAGGTTGCAGAGTTATTGCCTATTGCTCGACTTTTGGGAGGGTGGTGGTGAATAAAGGCAGGCCCCATGCTCACTTGCCCAGACATGTTCCTGGCAGCAGCAGATGCTCCAGAGTTTGTGGATATGAAGAGTGTGGGCTGATTCCGTATGACCTGTTCATCTCCTGTGGTGGCATTAGCTGAAATATAGACCTTAGGTTGACTACGGGACATCAGCTCATCCGTATTTGGGGGGCTGGCAGCTATGTAAACAGTGGGCTGATTTCTATTTAAGGTCTGGCTGTTGACTGAAGAGGAACTGCTAGAAGTTCGAGGTCCGGAAGAACGCAGTTTTGAAGAATTGTTTCTTTGTGGGGGTTCAAGTTTGATTTCAATCTGGTTTTTTCGAGGTCCTGTTGAAATATTCTGAATGTTATATTGGCTATGGGAAGAAGACTGTGAGCTACCAGATGAATGAATGGTTGGTGGTTGTGAAGTAGTAGGTGAACTGATTGGCATGTAGACATGAGAGGTCTGGTGGCCTTGCTGATTTGGCTGTTGAGATGAGGTATGTGACAGAGGATTAGATGCAGGACAAGTAGTCCAGGGACCAGGCTGCGAAGGTTGATAAACTTGCTGAGGGTTCATGGGGTTAAACTGAGATACCCAGCCAGAATGCTGTTGTGTCTGTCGAGTTGTACCACCAGGAGTTGTAATGTAAGGCCTAATATAGATAGAATTTCCCTGTGGACTGTTAAGTACAGGTGGAGGTACACCATGTATGTGCAAAGATGTAGGAGTATTACGACCAGTCTGGATATTTGGGGCTAATGTTACCATAATGGGATTAAATCTGGGAGTTTGTTGAGAAAGGCTAGATGTTCCTTTGCTGCCTAAGTGAAATCCAAGATGTGGTGCTGAATTTGAGGCACCAGAAGAACTGGACATTCCAAAAACATTAAAGCCTTGAGGAACTTGAGCTGGTGCTGTCTGTGGCTCCTGCTGAAATAGTTCACTATTGGACTGGCCACCTTGAAGTTGTCCATCACTAATGCTGTGCGTTAGAGTCCTACTTCCATTCATTCTATTTCCTTCTCTTCCATGGTGGTAAATGTTCTGTGATTGCAAGTCCAAGTTGAGAGAAGTCATGTGATTGCGTAGACCAGAAATTCCAGAATCATCCGAAAAATTCAAGTCTCCTTCACCATAAAGATATCTTGTACTCTCCTGAGAGAGAACAGCACAGCAGGCATCCAGGTTATTATTATTCTATGAAAACAAAATAAAAACAACCTTTACAATCAGGCATTAACAATCAGAAGCGAATGCTTACATTTGCATCTCTACAAATGTATGATTAATAAGTAACTGGCTAATACAATTATAACATATTTTTGGATATTTAAATTTGAGAAGTATTTTTATGTAAATAATTGAATTAAAAATTCTCACTACTAATGTAATAGAAAAGCTCTAACAAAATGAATCAAATCATGGTTCCTAAGCTACAAGGGATAAAAAGAGTAAAATGGTTTCAGACAGATAGAGTAAAATTATAACCTAACTAAAAAGGCGATTTTAATGTTGAACAAAATATAATCATTCAACTTAAGTATATAATACTATATAAACATTTTAAAAAGCTAAATGGAAAAAATAGTCTAATAATGCTTGCACATTCAAATGCTATACAAATTTGTTTAAACTAATAAATGTTTAAAGTTACATTTGTAACATTTAAAGTTCTGAAACTCATACAAAAGTCATCTCAATTCCTCACATGCTTCCTCTTAACCTGTGCAAACTCACTCTCACTCTGTCTCTGGAGGCTTAAGGTAGCCTCCAGAAGAACTAGTTCCTTTCTCTGCCTTTAGATAACATCATAAAAATCTACTCCAGAGAAATTTTAAAAACCCCAAAACTCAGATTGTTTTTAAAGAATTCTCAAAAGACATTGACTAACCAGTAGTCATAAATTATCCATGAAAATGTTTGCCAAACACCTACTATATGCATAGCACTGTGAGCCTGTGGAAAAATCAAAGACATATAAAACCAAACTTTTCCCCTAGAAGAGTCTGTAACTCAGGGAGACAAACCACAGATTTCTGAAAAGGTAACATGAGTACATTCCAAATATTAAGTGGTACTGAAGTTCAACAGAGAATTCATATTGTAGGCTACTAAAGAAGGGACTGGGTTAATGAGGAAGGTGTGGCCTGATGGTTTTCATAAAATATATAGAACTTGAACAACAAAAGCAACAACAACAATTCTTGGTGAAGAGAATGGCACAAGTAAACAAGAACATAAATGTGAGAGTTAGGTAAAAGCATGTTCCACACAAGGTGGCTGGAACAGATCTGGCTGGAGCTAAAGATTTGTACTGAAAATGTTGAACAAATTGTTACAAAAGCAGATTGGAAGTGAATAATGACAGAGTTTTGACAAATAAGTCACACTAGAGTTTGGACTGTATTATAAGCAATGAGGAGAGCTACTGAAAGTAGATGAACAGAGGAGTAAACACAAACGGTATTCAGGGAAGAGAAGCCTACTGATACCTATGATGAATAAAAAGATGAAAAATCTTTTGACAAAACGGCCAGTTAGGAGACATGAAGTAACGAGAGTTTGATGATGGAAATAAATTTTTAAAAAATATAAATTGTCAACATAATTTGGTCACAACAGATAAAGAATTCAAATAAGCCTGGAAGATTAAGAACCTGACAGAAAGGGGAGTTTTCGACTTAAGAGGAATAATCAAGTTAAAATGTTCAGAGGCAGTTTGATATGAGATAAAATCATATTAGGAAAGAAGCGGACAAAAAGACATCTTGATGCCTTGTTAAGGAAGTGACAGTTCACATTGTTTGAACAGGTAATAAAAAAGAAAAGGATAGTGAGCAAGGTTTGACTTCCTCCTTCCAAAACCAACAATTTAAATCTCACATGCTATTAAAAAATCCATTTATCCTACTCATAACTCTGAACTGATATTATACTAATTTTTCAAATAAAGTTGAAAAGCTAATCGCAATCTTTATTGACTAATGATTCCTTATTATATTTAGACCTTATCTTTTGCCAAACCTGATTGGTGCTTTTGCTTTAAGTTAAATTTATTGCCATTCCAAGTAAATTCTTCTTCCTTCTAAGCCAAAGCCTGGAGACTTTATCTTCCTCTCACCTCCTCTCTGTCATAATTCTCAGAATAAAATTTATATTCCCTATTAAATCCAATTCCACACTTCCTTTGTAAAAGCTTGATACTCATATTTAGTCTTCCTCTTTAATTCTCTTGAGCTCTCAAAAATCCCTTTAATCCTTTATAATCTCTGTAATTATTCAATATGTTCATATTAAAAAGCAATATTCTAGTTCTGCTATACGATAATTTATGTGCACTCACGTTATTTATGCTCTACAGATACTACTTATCAGCGAAACATAAAAGAACTTGCAGGGGAAGATTAAAATAGGACAAGAGGAAATGTATTTTTTAATTACAATTTTTATTTTAGAAAATTTTAAACATATATAAAAATAGAGAGGAAATACGATAAACTCCCACACACTTATCACCCATCTTTAACAATATCAACATATGGTGCGTCTTTTTTCATTCGATGTATATGCCTGAGGTACTCCCCCTACCAAACTAGATCAAGTCTCAGACTCATCTTTTCATCTGTAAATACTTCAATATGTACTGTAAGAGACAGGGACTTAAAAACCTAACCACAATGCCATGATCATACCTTAAAATAATTAATAGTTCTTAGTATCACCCAATACTCAAATAGTGTTAAATTTCCTGTCTCAAAAATGTCTTTGTACAGTTAGCTTCAATCAGGATCTAAATAAGGCCCACATATTTCATTTGGCTGATAAGCCTTTTAGGTTTCTTCTAATAATCCACCCCTTCCCTCTTTTAAAATTTTTTCTAGCCATTTGTTTGTTGAGAAAACTTGATATTTGTATAGAATCCCTATTCTTGACTGCACCCTGTGGTCAATCAATTTCCCCTGCATTTCACTGTAAGCAAGTTGATGTTTGAAGTTTTGGTAAGACCATTCATAGACGTCCACTGTCATATCACTCAAGGAGACACATCAATGTCTGCCTTTTTGTTATTTTAAAACTGACTGATAGATTCAGATGTTGTCAGCTTGGTCCAACTAATGATTTTTAGCAGCTATTGATGATCACTGCTTAGAAACACTATTTTATTAGGGGTGCTAAACAGTAATATTGGAATGTCCCAATTATAAGATTTTGGCCAGGCACAGTGGCTCACACCTGTAATCTCAGCACTTTGGGAGGCCAAGGTGGGACAATCACTGGGCCTGGAGTTTGACACCATCCTGGGCAACATAGTGAGATCCTGTCTCTAAAAAAATTGTGTTTTTAATTAGCTAGGCAGGGCAACAGACCTGCAGCCGCAGCTACTTGAAGCTGAGGCTGTCGTGAGCCACGATCATCCCATTGCTGCATTCCAGCCTGGGTGACAGTGAGACCCAGTCTCCTAAATAAATAAATAAATAAAAAGGATTTCATCTTCAATTCCTAGCAGCAGTTCCTCCTTAAACACTTGCCCTCTTCAACTATTTGGTTACATTCTGCACAGAAGAGGCAGGATAAAAAAATTCTTTTCTCCAGTTTTCAGAATAATAAATTTGGTCCCCAGCAATCTCCAAAGATGACTATGATTTATTTTTAGTACCATTATAAACTCATGTATTTTTAATATTTTGATATGTTTCAGTCAGTTTTGGTCATTATGATCCCTCTTTATGTTACTGGGAACAGCTTCAAGTTGGCTCCTGGGTATATAACATGAATCCAGTAGTTTTTCAAAGCTTCTCTGCTTTCTGATATGACAAGATGTTCCAGCTCATCATGTGCATCTACTCCAGACTTGGAATCAGCCATTTCTCAAAAGAGCCCTGGTTACTTTTAGTGAGAAAGGGTAGAGGACTCTCTTGAAGTATATCAAAAGGGATGGGATATGAGTTTTTAAAAGGTGGAAAAATCACTGCTTTTTGGCATACAGCCACAAATCTTCATTCTCTTCAAAGCTATAAAATGACTGCATCATTATTTCCAGTTCCTCTTTCATTTTTCTCCAAACTTCTGCACAGACACAGAAATTACAGATGGTATCAAAGTATATACCCCATATTGAGGGAATGTGTTCTCTTTCAGGGTCCACAAGGGGGCGTAGTTTTAAGAGCAAGAACTTCCTAGCGCCATGCCCCCTTCCCATCTCTCTTCATCTGGGAGATTTAACTGTTTATGTTTAGAAAGAGTCAAATCACTCCAGCGGAAGTTCTAAGGAACTCCTATCATTGGCCTGGGGTCTTAGAGAAGGTGGGGGTTCCTCCTAGGTTAAAAGTCCCCTTCTCCCACAGCCCTTTGGACTCCATGTTTGGGTCCCCTTCCACCAACACTCCCTTCGTGGAAGCCATCTTTCTCTCTCCTGGATTTCCCTCTGGAGTCCCCTTCCACACTCTCTCGTGGAAGCCTGTCTTCCCCTCCTAAACTCCACCTCCCTCTATTCCCTTCCACTCAGTGTGGAAGCTGCTTTCCTTACCTGGATTTCATCTTTCCACATTCTCTCTTTCAGTGTGAGAGTTAGCTGTTTCTCTCTCCTCCTCTGGTTTTTTTCTCTCTCTCTCTCTAAATAAATCACTTTCTATCCTCCTCTGGTTTTTTTTCTCTCTCTCTCTCTAAATAAATCACTTTCTACAAACATTTTTGAGTCCAGCATTTACTGCACACTGCGCCACGGTCCCCTCTCTCATTCTTGAGAGGACAGGAGACCAAAAACCTAGAGAAACGTCCTCTCAGGGGAGCTGCATCCAATAGGCAAGTGGAAAGGAATATGATCGCTGATCCCAAGAATCTCATGGTCTAGTGGAGGAGATTAATGTGAACACAAACGAAATGCAGCATGGTAGGTGTTATAATAGAAATATGGATAAGGATGATGGGTGAAGGTCATCTGGGAAGATTCCACTAAGTATATGGCACTAAAATATTAAGTGTTACATATACTGAATGAACAATACTTAACGCAGTACTTTGAAAAACAGTTATCAATTTTAAACTTACAGATTCAATTGTCAAATGAGGAGAATTTAAAAACAGTAAAAAATTCAGTTAAAAATCAAAGTGAAAACTATGCAACATTTTCATATTCTTCTAAGTTTTAAGATTTAACCACCAAATATAAAAATAAACTTTGAAGATACAAATTACACCTGCTGGTTATAAGCTATCTTAGAGAATCCACACAGAAGGAAAAGATATGAATAGTTCCAAAAAGAGGGAACTGTGCAACAGATAAGAAGAGAACAAGAGAGGATAGAAACTTCTGTTCTCTTTCTGAGAAGCAACATGTTTAAAAAGAACATGTACACAGCGTTGGTAGCATGTCATGATCCTTCACTAATTTTAAAAAGTTCTGAACCGGTCGCGTGCAGTGGCTCACACCTGTAATCCTAGCACTTTGGGAGGCTGAGGCAGGCGGATCACCTGAGGTCAGGAGTTCGAGGTAAGCCTGGCCAACACGGTAAATCCTGTCTCTACAAAAAATACAAAAATTAGCCAGGCATGGTGGTGGGTGCATGTAGTCCCAGCTACTCAGGAGGCTGAGGCAGGGGAATCGCTTGAACCCGGGAGGCGGAGGTTGCAGTGAGCCGAGATCATGCCACTGCACTCCAGCCTGGTGACAGAGCAAGACTTCATATCAAAAAAAAAAAAAAAAAAAAGGAAAATTTCTGAACCAGTATACTATAGGAAGGATCTGTCAAGAGAAAGAACAGAAACCCACTCAGTTGGGAAATGAAGAGCAGCCCCAAAAGAGATGCTGTCATTCAGTGGTAGCTTAATTTGTCTTTTCAGTTTAAAACTATTTCTCTAAATTTGGGAAAACTTGCACCCTAGTTGTAACCACAGAGGAAGAAGCCCCTCTTGTTCCTCTCTTGTCAGATTTCTTGTTATATCAGCTAAAAAGTATATTACCTGGATACCCTAATTTATTATCTACTAAGTTTTGAAAAGTGTGGTCTGTTTCATGCAAGCAAAACATTTCATTTTAGTTAACATCAGGTGCTGGGAAGCATGCTAAGTAGAGTTTGCTTTTGTAAAGCCAGATGAACATAGTGAAGGTGATATTACTAGATGCCCAAAAGAAATGCAAAACCATCAATTTTTAATTTTTGGGCAAAGCTGAACACATGCTTAATTATTTTATTTTTAAATAGGTAATTTACAGACACAGATCAAAACAATAAAAAGATACTTAAGTCTGAGTCCTAATTCTGTCCCATCTGGTCTGTTCCCTCTTGCCTACTATGGATAACCATCTTTTATTAATTTTGTTTTTAATTCTTCCAATATTTCTTTGTGCAAATAGGGACAAATACATGGATATGTAGATATTTATTTGCCTTGCTCTGTCTATATACTCTGCTCTGCCTCTTGTTTTTCTTAACACATACTGGAGATTATACTGTAAGAGTACATTAGAGCTCTTTATTATTATTATTTTGTAAATATTTTGAAGTAATTCTATGAAAGGCTCTGTTTTTCTCCCAGTTAAGGTATTTCAAAATCTCTATACCTGTGTCATATGTAGGGAAGTGTTCTGGACAGTTCTTTTAATAGGAAATCTACAGAATTTTATCAAAGAACTTACATCATCTTCCCGTTAGTTTTTTAATAACCCACTAAACAGCATAGCTTTATTTTAGCACTATATTTTCTTTTATTTGAAAAGTCAGGGAGAAGTACTTGGATTCTAGGGGGAGACTTTTCCCCCCACTATCTCTGCTCCTTTCCCACACTTTCTTTTAACTTCTGACTCCATCCTTATTACATTTTTTTAATTCTCTCATTTCTTCTTTCACATTCTATAGTAACAAATGTAAACTACTGTTTCATTTACCAAATATTTATTATGGGCCTTTTGCTGTTATTGTTCCTTTTAGTATAGGCTTTTATTGAATACTCATTATGAATCAGGTATCCTATTGGTTGTTTTACCTACATTGTCAAATTTAATTCTCTGTGAAGCCTTTTTTATTTCCACTGTACAGTTAAGGAAATGAAAGTCAGAAAATGAGTCAGGTAAGTTGATTAAATTACTGCTAATAACTGTCAAAACTTGAACTCAGTCTGGTTTTTCACCAGAAGATAGGCTCTTAACCATTATACTATAAGAAAAGGCACTACTGGTGGAAGAATTCCATGCAGCTCAGGATGACTAGAGCATAGGGTATGAAGGGGAAGGACTGGACAAAAGATCAGTGTGTAGAAGCAGCCAGGATTCTAGATCACAGATCTTGTATGCCCTCGTCAAGCTATATGAGCTTCATTCAGAAGGGTATAGGGAGCAATCAGCAGGTTTTAAATGTGTGAACAGCTCTGCACTACGGCAGAAGAGGACAGATAGGAGAGACCAAAACTGGGTTAAGTTAAAGGCAGGTAGACCAACTGAAAGGTGACAAAGGGGATAAGAGGGTGAACAAAATGTAGTCATTTTATAGATTTGATAAAGATTTCATACTTTAAAAATCACTTGTCCAGAGTAAATATGCTTGACTGAGCCCCAGATACTTTTTTTTTTTTTGAGATAGGGTTTTGCTCTATTGCTCAGGCTGGAGCACAGTGGCGCAATCCTGGCTCACTGCAACCTTTGCCTCCTGCGTTCAAGTGATTCTTGTGCTTCAGTCTTGGGAGTAGCTGGCCACCACGCCCAGCTAGTTTTGGTATTTTTAGTAGAGACAGGGTTTTGTCATGTTGGCCAGGCTGCTCTTGAATTCCTGGCCTCCCAAAGTACTGGGATTATAGGTGTGAGCCACAGCACGTGGCGCCAAATACCTTTTGATACAAAAATTTCCAGTTTAATAAAATAAGTGGGTACAACTATTACTTAATATTTGGAATTGTGAATTTGTAAAACTGTATGTACTAAGAACAATGTACAAATTAGAGGGTTAGTGATGGAAAACTTACAAATTAAATTAAAAATTATAAAAACAGATTTTTCCTCCCCTCTTTGGAATTGGGATCTTAGGCATTATCTAGTCAAACTCTTTCATTTTACAGATTAAAAAAGCCTAAAGCACAAAGAGGCCATATTCCATATCAGATATGCTCAGGATGCCCATTTAGGAATATAACCCAAGTTTCCTAACTCCTTAATCATTTTTCTCACTTTCATACTAAGATCTGAAATTAGCTCTCCTGGCAGAACAGGTGGGAGAAAAGTTAAGAAAGCTCTTATCTAGTAAATACAAATATAATCAATGCTTTACATTCATATCTCAGTTAACTCTCACATCTACTCTACAAGTATTATCCGTACTACAGATGGGTACAGAAAGCTCCACATGACTATCAGACGCCAAAGCCTATCTCTTTTCATCATAGTACACTAACGCCAACAAGAACATAACCTGTAAGGGTCTTCTTCCAATGTTTAAAGAAATACCAGGTTTGTATTAATAAATTCAGAAATCATTTAACACTGACCTGTAACATGCACCTGGATACAACAACTTCAGGTACTTCGGGGAATTTTTGTCGCAGGTCATGTAAAACCTGAAAATCAATTTGGTGGCTTCCTTGGGCCATTCGTATATTGCCAGATCAGGACTATTTGTACAGTAGGCAATTCTAGGCCTTAGTGGAAATAGTACTCATCTCTTCTGTCCAAGCATTTTCTGTGAAAGAAAGAAAAAAAATTTTAATGAGAACTGATTATAGAAGAAATATTGTTGTGGATTTAAAATTTCAGTACAAAAGAATATGTGCTTTAGCACTCAACATTACAAACTATAAAAATATTTAGACCTGAAATGCTTTCCATATAGTTATACTATTTTTTCAGTATAACCTCTGATGGTAAACTTTTATATTGTCTAATTCCTATGTTTTTATATGCTCCATAACGGCTGAGCCAAAAGGCATTCAAATAACAAACTACTGTCAAGGTTGTCTTCCCAGATTCTTTTAAAAAGGGAGAAGGAATAACATCACTGATATTTTTCTTAATGATTAGCCCGAGGTGAGTAATCTAAATTGGATGTTAATAAAATTTGGTTCTACAAATGACTCTGAATGTTTTGTCTAAAACTTAATGATTTAAAACCCAATACATTCAACATTTTGCTTTATCTTTCAGATATATTTAATCCTTATATTCACAATCAACTCATTCTCAGAAACTTAGTAGCATTTTATTCCCTCTGCTTCTGTTAAATCAGTATTTAAAAAATACTAGTATTTCCCTAGGGTTTTGATTTAATTGGCTGACGAGTGAGCAGCCTGGACATAGGAGTTTTATAAGATCCCCAGGTGATTCTAATGTGTGGTCAAAGTTGAAAACTATTTACCTTATTTTTATTGTTTCTAATGTAAACCATGTTTAATGTTGAAAAATGTTTTGGAGATATAAATAGGAAATAAGTACATTAACCTAAATAAAATATTAAGACATTTAAAATCATGCTATTTGAAAATACATTTCATTAGGACAAATTCCATAAGAAGGCAATCTCTTTAAAACTAATTTCTATTTGTGGTATTTCTCTTTTAACCTCGTTGATATAAGCCTAAAAAAATACAGGTCTACAAATTCCATAATGTAGGAATTGGGTCTCTTTTATTTATTATTGTGTATTTAGCACTTTATAAAAAGTCTTTGGCATAATAGTAGATATTCAAAACAGTTCTGAGTAGATGTAGTTGTAGAACTCCTGAGTGCTCAATTAAATGCTCACTTAGACATCACGTATAGTTATAATAAGTCTTTTGTTTTTTATTATCACTTGATTAAATTGTACTTAATTATTTTGTCTGTGTGGCTTTAGCTTACTTACATCTCATGAAGAAAATCACTGCCGAATCAAGTTATTTAATCAAATCAAGTTATCAAGCATTATAGATTTTCCAAAAGTATTTCTATGTAAACACATAATTTTAGCATTCAAAAGTAGTGATTCTATAAATGGGTTGCAGGAGAAAAAGTACTAGAAATTAGTAAATGATATTGTAAAATAATTTAAGTGGCGATAAACATGCTATAGAACTGCTCACCTTAAGGGAAGCCTCCCTTGACTCCTCTCTATCAGCTCATTTCTCCCCCTCCCCCCCAGTTTTGGGCTATAACTCCTGGAAAAGGTTGTTTATATGTAAATGTCTTCACTTTTTCCCTCCTAATCTCTTTTAAACCTACCCCAGTCGGGCTTTCATAGTTTTTCTCCACTGAATCTACATTTATCAAAGCCACTATACACTTACAGGTTATGAAACCCAATGGTGAATTTTCAGTCCTCAACTTACTAGATCTCTCTCTAGCTTAGGACCCATTCAACCACTACTCCCTCATTCTTTTTTTTTTTTTTTTTTTTTTTGAGATGGAGTTTCGCTCTTGTTACCCAGGCTGGAGTGCAATGGCGCTATCTCGGCTCACCGCAACCTCCGCCTCCTGGGTTCAGGCAATTCTCCTGCCTCAGCCTACTGAGTAGCTGGGATTACAGGCACGCGCCACCATGCCCAGCTGATTTTTTTTGTATTTTTAGTAGAAACAGGGTTTCACCATGTTGACCAGGATGGTCTTGATTTCTTGACCTCGTGATCCACCAGCCTCGGCCTCCCAAAGTGCTGGGATTACAGGCGTGAGCCACCGCGCCCGGCCCTACTCCCTCATTCTTTAAACAATTTCTTCATGCGGCTTCTGAGGTATATACACTTCTGGTTTTCCTTCTACTTACTGGCAGATTCTTCTCAGTTTACTTTGCTGGATCCTTTTCCTTTTCTGGACATCTGAATGTTGGTGGCTGGTAGAGTTCAGATCTATGGTTTCTTTTCAACTATATCTACATCCCCCTTCAAGGTAATTTCATTCGAATATTTGCTTTAAATAAAAGCAAATGATGCTTGGCAAATTATCATCTCCAACTCCAATCTCTTCCTAGAGACTAATATATCCAACTGGCTATATGACATCTCCTTTTGTATCTCACTCAATTCAAGCTCAGGCTGTCCGAAATCAAACTCTTAATTATCCCCCAACCAAATCAACCCTTTCCCAGTCTATTCCATGTCAGTAAATTGTACCATCATTCATCCAGTTGGTCTTTCTCTCATCTCACATCTAATCTATCATCAAGACTTCTTGGCTTATATACAAAAAGTATTCTGAATCTAACCAATTTTTCTCACCTGTTACTGCTCTTGCCCAAGCCACCATAATTCATCCAGACTACTACTGCAAAGGCCTCCTCAATTGGTCTCCTCCCCACCTTCCATTCTTTGCACCAACACACCACCCCTCCCCTTGTCCCCAGTCCTTTCTTTACTGAGCAGAGTGATCTTTGTGAAAAGTAAATCAGAGTCCTCACTTCCCCAGCTTAAAATGCAATGTAAGAAAGCCCCTGGCTATCTACCACCCCTCTAACTTCATCTTCTACCCTTCTTGTTCCCTCAATTCAAAATGGCACTCTGGTGATTTCTCCAAGAAGCCACTTTTATAATTAATTCCCTTAGGGCTTTTGGATTTACTGCTCCTTTACTATTGGAACAGTCTTCCCTTAGATCCACCCGAATGGCTCCCTTCTCTTATGTCACTAATAATGTTGATAAAATGCCACTTCTTCAGAGACAGTTTCCCTGACTAATCTCCTCCATCTAAAACAATGCTGTACCTCTTTCTCCATCTCCCACCATCGCATCCTCATACTGCTTTTTCTTCATACTTCATAGCATATATCAATACCTGAGATATATTATCTCTCCATCCCCAAAACATTAGCTCCACAGGATCAAGGGCACTGAAGTTCACTGCTGTATCTCCAGGCTCTACATTATTCCTGGCTGACAGAAGATGCAACATTTGTGGATATAATGATTATTTTATTATAAGGTTTCTTTATAGTTTCTTTCTATAAGGCGTCCAAAACATATTTCAAATAGTCTAGATTTGGGGAAAAAAATAATTTATACACAATTTGAGGGAAAGGCAAATAGTCTGATTGAGACACAATTTTATTAATTAAAGGAGGATGAATCATGAAAACAAATTCAACACATTATTAAAATATATACTGAAATCTCTCACCACACTTGCCTGCTTTTCTGATAAAGACTATTAAGTACACAAATGATAACATTCTTCACTTGTACAATTTTATTTTACGGGTTCTACTTCCTGTAATGACTGAGTAACTCCTACCAGACCAAATCTTTCCTGAATAACAACTATGAAGAGTAGAAATGCATTAAAAAAACTACCTGACAGCAGAAACAAATGGAAGAAGGAAACAAGAAGGGGTCAGCAATTGGAAGAAGCAAACAGCAAGGGTAACTCTCCATTTTTTTAAATGGCTTTTACTCAAACAGGCCCCAATTAGTTTGGGTAGCTAAAACTCATATAAAATACCTGCAGTCTTACTTGCTTGATGAACCAAAGGACAGATGATGGCATGATCACAACAGCTGAAAGCTTAGTGAGTAAATCAGAGAAAGGAGAGAACCACAGAAGGAAGCCCTAAATTCTGTGTATAAACTCTGTATGTATCTTTGATCTCCAAACTATACATATGTGTGACAGATTCCATTCAGGCTAAGGTTAAAATAACTGAACTGAGATTTCAGAGCTTATACTTTAAGTGTAGTCAAGTTACCTGGCTCAAAACAGCAACCAAACATCAATACTCATTAGAGGAATACAGAATGCAGAGTCTCTAAATGACATTCAGAATCTCCTAAATAAAATCCAAAACTGTTATACATAAACAGGAAAAATTGACCCATACTCAAGAGAAAAGGCAACCAATGGAGATCAAGCCCAAGATGAGCCAGCTGCTAGAATTAGCACATAAGTATTTTAAAGCAGCTATTTTAACTATGCTGAAGGATTTAAGTGCAAATATGCTTGGAACTCTCAGCAAAGAAATGGAAATATTTTATATATATAGAAAATAAATAAAAATTTAAGAACTAAAAATTAAAATATCTGTAAAAATTCACTGAGTAGATTTAACTATGGATGCGAAATGACAGAGTCAGTGAACTTGAAGACAAAGCAATAGAAATTATCCAATATGAAGGGCGGATAGAAAAATGACTGCGGGGAGGGAGAGAAATCGAACCTTAGGGACCTGTGGCAAGGTATCACAAGCTTTAATACACCTGTAATTGGAGATCCAGAAGGAAAGGGGAGGAAAGAATGAGGTAGAAAAAAGTATTAGAATAAATTGTGGCTAAACATTTTGTTAGTAAACTGTATACATTCACAGATTTAAAGTACCAGCAAATCCCAACAGAAAAAGCCAAAGACTACAATAGGCACAAGATAGCCAAACTGCTAAAAACCAAAAAGAAAATCTTGAAAACAACCAAAGAAACAGAATGACAATAATTCAAATGAATGCTGACTTTCATCAGGAACAATGTAGGCCAGAAGGTAATGAAATGACATAATGTAAGTACTGAAAGATGAAAAAACCAAGCTGTCAACCCACATACTATAGCCAGCAAAAGTAAACTTTACGAATGAAGGTAAGATAACCATTTGAAAATGTAGCCTTTGTGAAGCAATAGGTCATTTACACAGACAACCCAAACACATTACTGAAACAACTGGCATTTACTTAATTTCAAAATAAAAACCAAGAAATATCTTGTAAGCTTACTCTGTAAAATTATTTCTCATAATAAACAGACATATTTTCTATGTTAAAATGCAAAATATCTCCTCTCCTGAGAAACAGAATAAAGAAATCACACTTTATAAAATGTTTGGAGCAATAGTTATAAGGTTCAGCATCTAAACTTCCACCAGCTAAAATGATCTAGGAGGATTAATTCCTTAAGGATTCTAAATAGTAGCAGAGTATATACAGGACTACGAAACATAAGTAAACATATTAGAATGGTTTATAAAATGTGTTATATTATTTCCTTTCTTAAAGATTATGGAAACAATTTTTGATTTCTCAGTAACTATTACAGTGAAGAGTACTAAGCACTGGTTAATGGCTTACTCAGACTACAAGTTATGCTTTATATTCAGCAAGGTTTATCATGGTGGATGTTTCTAGGACTATAAGAGTATACAAAAGCTAACTGTTTAACACGAGACCACATCTCCAGATTAAAAAAACCAACAAACAAAAACAAAGAACGCAACTGAATATATAGGTCTGATGAAAATCTGAATATTTACAAGAAAACTAGGTAAGTGTTTAAAACAGGGACTATCATCTATTTATCTATCAACTGTACATTTAATGAGTGTATAGTACGCAGAGATACCATGCCGAAGACAGTGCAAGTATTAGAGTCAATGTCCTTGTCCTGCAGATCACAGAAATTGCTAGGTTAAAGGCATATAAATACAAGTTTACAATTTAGGTAACTATTTTAACTTGCCCATTATTTTATCTTCTGTCTACCTTCTTCTGCTCCTGGGTCTGCCATCTGTCATCTCTCTTGTGGCTACCAAAGACACTGTTTTCATCTTTCACATCATTCCAAAGTAGAGCATAGGAACATGGTACATTAGAAGAAATTGTAGAAAGCAAAGATCAAGAAAAATAGGTAGGGCCCAAATCATGAAGTGCCTCATAGGACATTAGAATTTGGGAAGCCACTGAAGGATTTAAAGCTCAGAGGTAGGAAAGGTGACATGATCAAGAAATCATGTGTATATAAAAAAATGGCTATTGTATGGAAAAAGGGCAAAAGAATATATGAGAAGACTAGTTAGAAAGCTACTGCTGTAGACCAGCCAGGAAAACGGTAATAGCTTGTACTGTGGATAGCAATGGAGACTAGGTAGAGAGAAGTGTAAAACCTTAAAGGGTATTTAGGAAGCAAAAATGTATAGAAATCCGATAACAGATTAGAAATTGGGGTAAAAGAGAAGGAGGTGTCAAGGTTGATTTCTGATTTGCTCAACTGGATTGTGGTCAGATATCCAATTAGGAAACAATGGGAAAAATCCAAGAATACAAACAAAGAGAAGGATTACTGGTTTGTTTCTGAAACTGTGGAATCTAGGATACCTTTAAAACATCCAAATAGAGATATCACGCAGGGAGTTGCAATATTTGGGTATAGAGCTCAAAGGACAGATCTGACCTGCAGATAAAAATGTGAGAGGCATCTTTAGTACTGGCGTTAATTAAAAACTAAGTGTGAACGAGATAATCCTTTCATATAATTTAAATATGTCATTAGTTATATTATAGATAAAACATTACATAGTAATTATTAAGTTTTTCAGAATGGTCAACATTCTTCCTATCCTCAAAAACTGAAGACTATGTTTAAAGATGGATTTTCAAGTATCTTAATGAATTTTTTTGTTTAGAAAATATTTTGATGTGGCATTATCCTGTAATGAAACTTTAAAAAATGCTTAAGAAAAAAAACATGTAAATAATTTAAAAAACTAGCAAGGGCTATGAAGCTCATCAAGGAAACTTCCCCTGCCTCATGCCTCTGCACCTTTGATTCCTACTCTATAGAGGTAACCATGGTCAAGACTGAGCTGTTTCGCCACATTCCTACCTATTGTTGGAGGTGGGGCCTGGTGGTGAATGAACCACAGGGGTAAATTTCTCATAAATGGTTTAGTGCCATTTACGAGAAAATAAAGATTTAGCTTTAGAACTCAGTACCTACCCTATATATACACCATACTTCTCCACTGCTATACTCTGCTGCCCAGTCACTTATTTTATAATTTTTGTTTAATCAATATTCAGCGTTCATATTACTTTTTTCCCCTATATATACTGTTAGCCTAGATACTTAGTCAATAATGACAGACTAAATCACCAAGGTCCCTTCCTGTAGTAGTATTTAGGGAAGAAAAGTATAATTTTAATTTAAAAAACTGTAGAATATTAATCATATGCGACCAAAGCTGGTATTCAACGAAGTCTGATAAAATAACAAAGCTCTTGAAATTCTAACACTAGGGAAAATGGGGAGAAATGGGAGGGAGGGATAAAGGAGAAATATTACTAGTCTACTTAAGTTGTAGATTATATTAGATGTATTATTTTCTAGAAAGCAAACTGCCCTGATACTAAAAACAAAACAAAAACCCAAAACAATGACTATAAAAATATGGCAAAGTCTGTCAAAGATTGAAGGTAACTGCTCTTGCCTAGTCTCCCCTTTCCCAGCACACCAAGCCAGACAGGACAGTTTTCTAAAACTTTCCAAAAAAAGGTAATTTTTATGTTGTTTAAATGGTTCCAGAGTCTAGAGAGATTTCAGTTTTCAATTTACTTTAAAAGGTTATAATATAGTTTTGGTACTATCCCCTCTAAATCCCACGCTGAAGTGTGATCTTGTGTTAGAGGTGCGGCCTGTGGTGAATGAATCATGGGGGTGGATTTCTCAGAAATGGTTTAGTGCCATCCCCTTGGCACTGTCCTCACAATAGTGAGTTATTGTGAGATATGGCTGCTCAAAAGTGTGTGGCACCTCCTGTCTCTTGCACTTGCTCTCTGTGATATTCAGGGTCCCCGCTTGCCTTCTGCCATGGTTGTAAGCTTCCTGAGGTCCCACCAGAAGCAGAGCAGATGATCAGCACTATGCTTCCTGTACAGCCTGCAGAGCCAGAGCTGATTAAACCTCTTTTCTTTCTGAATTACCTAATCTCAGGTATGTCTTTACAACAATGCAAGAATGGTCTCACACAGAGTACCGGTACTGGGAATGGGGCAACGCTATAAAGATAATTGAAAATGTGGAAGCAACCTGGGAACTGGGTAACAGGCAGAGGTTAGAAGAGTTTGCAGGACTCAGAAGACTGAAAGATGGGGGGAAATCTGAAAATTCTTAGAGACTGTTTAAATAGTTGTAATCAAAATCCTGATAGTGATAGGGGCAGGGAAGGCCAGGATGACAAAGTCTAAGATGGAAATGAAGAACTTATTAGGAACCAGAGCAGAGTCACCCTTGTTAAAGGTTGGAAGTTATATTTAAAGGGGAAGTAGAACTATAAAAGTCTGGAAAACGTGCAGCCTGGCCATGTGGCAGAGAAAGAAAAGGCTTTTTCAGGAGAGGAATTCAAGCAGGCTGTGGGGCAACCACTTGCTAGAGAGATTGGCATGACTAAAAAGGAGTCAAGTGCTAACAGCCAAGACAATGGGAAAAAGGCCTCGAGGGCATTTCAGAGATCTTTCCTCAGAGACCAGGAGGAAAGAATGGTTCTGGTGTCCATGCCCAGCCCTGCACAGCTCCAGCCCTGCACAGCTTGGGAGACTGCTCCCTGCATCCAGGCCACTCCAGCTCCAGGTGTGGCTCAAGGGACCAAGAACAACTTGGGCTGCTGCTGCTTTGGAGAATGCAAGCCACCTTAAGCCTCAGCAGCTTCCATATGGTGTTAAGCCTACAGGTGTGCAAATTGCCAAGAGTGAAGGAGGCTTCGCAGCCTCCACCTAGATTTCAGAGGATATATGAGAAAGTCTGGGTGGCCAGGCAGAGGCCTGCTGCAGGAGCAGAACCCTCACAGAAAACCTCTACTAGGGCTGTATGGAGGGAAAATGTGGAGTTGGAGTCCCCACAGAGTCTCCATGGGGGCACTGCCTAGAGGAGCTGGAGAAAAGGACAACCGTCCTCCAGACCCTAGACTGGTAGATCTACCAGCAGCTTTCACCTTGTGCCAGAAAAAACTGCAGACACTCAACTCCAACCTATGAGAACACCTGTAGCAGCTGAACTCTGCAGACACAGACAGGCAGGGCTGCCCAAATCCCTGGATGTGGGACATGGAATCAAAGGATATTATTTTGGACCTTTAAGATTTAATGACTGTCCTACTGGGTTTTAAATCTGTATGAAGCCTGTAGCCCCTTTCTTTTGGTCAATTTCCCCCTTTTGGAATGGCAATGTTTACCCAATGCTTGCACTCCCCACTGTATCCTGAAAGTAAGTAATTTGTTTTGATTTTACAGGCTCATAGGTGAAAGGGACTTGGTTTGTCTCAGATGATTCTTTGGACTTTTGAGTAAGGCTGAAATGAGTTGAGATTTTTGGAGGACTATTATGAAGGAATGATTATATCTTGGAAGGTGAGAAGAACATGAGATTTTGAGAGGCGAGGGTGGAATAATATAGTTTGGATGCTGTCTTCTCTAAACCTCATGTTTAATTATGATCCCCAATGTTGGATATGGGACCTAGTGGGAGGTGACTGGACCATGGGGGTATATTTCTTATGAATGGTTTAGTGCCACCTGCCTTGGCACTGTTCTCAGGATTGAGTTTTCATGAGGTCTAGAAGTTTAAAACTTCCTCCTCCATTGCTCCTCCTTTTGCCACGTGACACACTGGCTCTCCCTGTGCCTTGGCCATGACTGTAAACTTCCTGAAGTCTCGCCAAAAGGCAAGCAGATGCCGGGCAATATGCTTCCTGTACAGCCTGAAGAACCAGGAACCAAATAAACCCCTACTCTTTCTAAATTACCCAGTCTTGGGAACTTCTTTATAGCAATGCAAGAACAAACACAGGCTATCATAAAAAAAAGTTTCAGAAAAAAAAAAGCCTATCATCTTCTGATGTAAAAACCAAAATTCAAATAAAGCAAACAAAATACCTATATGCCAAGAGCATTTACTTTAAAAAACTGGCAAACATTTTGAATAAACGATTAGGAAACAAAGCATAAAAACTATAGGGCTGGATTTATTATAGGAATCCCAGTTTAAAAATGTAGTCTTATGTTCCAGAATGACAGTGTACTGAGCTAGTTCAGACCTCTTCTGTTCTGAACAACCAGAAATACTGAAAAAATGATTGATTTTGTTTGCTAACAGCAGAGCCTGCAAGAAAAAAATTCCCTGGTGCCAGAAACAAAGAATTAAAAACCACAGTAAGTGCTTGAGTTAAAATACTATGGTGATATGTGGGGGAGTTTGGAAGGAGAGAGAGAGTTATCAGAACTAGACATACTGAAACTGGAGTTTTAATGCTATGTGGAAAGGAGACACACTACAGGACCATACCAGGAAGATCTTTATTTAAATGAAATAGTTATGTAAGGCCTAGATTCTGCAAAGTCCTTCCTTTTTTTTGAGATGAAGTTTTGCTGTTGTTACCCAGACTGGAGGGCAATGGCACAATCTCGGCTCACTGCAACCTCCACCTTCTGGGTTCAAACAATTCTCTTGCCTCAGCCTCCCGAGTAGCTGGGACTACAGGCATGTGCCACTATGCCCAGCTACTCGGGAGGCTGAGGCAGGAGAATTGTTGTATTTTTAGAAAAATACAACAAAAATTAGGAGCTAATTTTTGTATTTTTAGTAGAGACGGGGGTTTCACCTTGTTGACCAGGATGGTCTCGATCTCTTGACCTCGTGACCACCCGCCTCAGCCTCCCAAAAGTTCTTCCTTACTAGGAAAAAGCAGCTAAACTTCTATCCATTGCAACACAGAAGCCACAAGAACAATGAAATTCACTAGAGCCATGAGTGGGAAGGAAACATCTCCCTTATAAAATTAAAAGACACAAGCCTGCACCATGCACAGGTGTGGAATCCAGATTTACACTACAGGTATAAAGTTTCTTTTTTCTATAAAAGAAACTCAAAATAGAAATTAACAAAAAAACTGGTTTGAGGCTGGTGATGCCATAGGATTTCTGGCAGAAACAAAAGCAAAACTGCTATGGAATCTTATTTCTTTAACCCAGGAAGCAAAGGAGTTCTAGAGGTAAAAAATGAAAAACAACATCATGTTGAAAATGAGCTCGTGTTGAGTAAAATTCAAAAGCACCAAGAAATAATCCATCATGAGTAAAGACCAGGAACACTAATTAGATTATTAAAATCTGAGAATGTAAGAGAACAGAACCTCAAACAAGCTATAAAATAAAAATATTTAAAATGATTGTGCAGATAAAAGGAAATCATAAGACTAAGATATAAAATGAAAAGGCAAAATTTGAAAAAGAATCAGTTAACACTTCTAGAAAATATATCATAAAATGTAAAAATCAATGAATAGGTTAAACAGCAGAAGGTACTTGAAACCAGAGAAAAGTGAACTGGAAGATGGGTAAGAGAATAGCAACTAGAAAGCAGCAGAGCTTATAAAGCAATGGAATAATACGTGGAAGGAAAAATGAGAAAGAGAATGAAAATATGTACTGCACCTAATAGAGGACTTGTACAAAGAAAGACGTGAAAGGATAAGGGAAAGGCGAAATTCAGAGATAATGGTTGAGACACTGACAATATGTTTCTTTATAATATACTGAAAACACACCCACACTCACACCCACACTAAGTTCTGAAGAGGAAAAATAAGAAATCAGCACCTAGATATAAGGTAATGAAATGGCAGAGTACCAAAGACAAAGATTTTATATTTAAAGCAATCAGAGAGAAGAGAGCCTTTACCTACAAAGGAATAACTAGATTGATGAACTTCTAATTAGTCACAGTAGATTTGAAAAGATAAAACAAGTTGAGCATCCCTAATCTGAAGATATAAAATACTCCAAAACCGGAAACTTTTTCAGTACAACAGGAGGCCACGAGTGGAAAATTTCACATAAGTACTTAAGACAACTTGGCTTCATGTACAGAATAATTTAAAATATTGTATAAAATTACCTTCAGGCTACGTGTATAAGGTGTGTATGAAATATAAATCAGTATCATGTTTAGACTTGGGTCCCATCCTAAAAATATTATGTATATATGAATATCCCAAAATCTGAAAAAAAATCCAAAATTGAAAACACTTCTGGTCCCAAGCATTTCTGACAAGGGATACTCAACTTGTATATATACATTTCTGAGAGAATATAACTGCAGATCTAATTTAATTTGCAGACCCTATGACCCAGCAACTTCACTTCTAGAAACTTACTTGACAAAACTGACAATCATGAAAAGATACATATGAAAAGGCCGGGTGTGGTGGCTCACCCCTGTAATCCTAGCACTTTGGGAAGCCAAGGTGGGCGAATTACTTGCGGTTAGGAGTTCGAAACCAGCCTGGCCAATATGATGAAACCTCCTCTCTATTAAAAATACAAATTAGCCAGGCGTGGGGGTGGATGCCTATAATCCCACCTACATGGGAGGCTGAGACAGAAGAATTGCTTGAACCCTGAGGGTGGAGGTTGCCGTGAGCCAAGATGGTGCCACTGTACTCCAGACTGGGCAACAGAGCAAGACTGTCTCAAAAAAAAAAAAAAAAAAGAAAAAAGATATATATGAAAAGATGTTTATTACAGTATAACTGATAATATGACAAATTTAGAAACAAGTTAAATGTTGTACAGTATTAAGTTCATCTAAATATACTGACATGGACAGATGTTCATTAAACACTGTTCAAGGGGGGAGAAGCATATGACTAAACAATGTACAATGTAATCCATATTCAGAGTAATAGAGTCTTTATATTACTTTATACCATCAAGGCTGTCTAAAATGTTTTACATTGAAAACATACTACTTTTGAAAAGTAAAAACAAAAGTAAATTCTATGGAAAGATGAGAGTCTGTAACAAATTAATCATATAAGAGATTTTTTTAAATGCTGGAATTCATTTCAAACCAAACAAAAACAAACTTCTCAACTCCACACCATAAGCGTGAATATTCAACATCTGATGTCAAGATCTACAGATGGTGTCTGGAAAAATGTTTTTTGCTTTAGATCCATCCTTGCCTGCTATGGTCTGAATGGTTATGTCCCCTCAAAATTCTATGTTTAAACCCTATCCTCCAAGATGACAGTATTAGAAGTGGGTCCTTTGGGAGGTGATCAGGGTTGAGTGTGGAATGCTCATAAATGGGATTAGTGGCCTTATAAAAGAGGCCTGAGGGAGCTCATCTGCCCTTTCTACCATGCAAGGACATAGCTAAAAGGTGTCACCTATGAGCCAGGGAGTGGGCACTCACTAGACATTCAATCTGCTGGTGCCTTGATATAGGACTTCCTAGCCTCTATAACTATAAGAAATAAACTTCTGTTGTTTATAAGCTACCTAGTTTATGGTACTTTGTTATAGCAGCCTGAATAAACTAAGATTATCATCTTATTTCTGTAACCTTAAGTTTAAGTATTGCTCAGTTTGACAATCCACATCTATGTGTATAAAATGAAGCTGAGTCTCACTTTCAGTTAATACCCAATTTTAGTCACAGCAGCACTGTGAAATCCCATCTTTAATAAGGCTATAGTAAGTTTTCTATTAATACATGTTGAATGGCAGTGTCCTACATTTTGATAGGCTTGAGTAGAACTACCATTATCTTTATTTAAAGGAAATAAAAATGTGGAATTCTCTAGGACATTAGGAAATATGATTAAATTAGGAGGTATTAGAACAGATTCAATAATTCCAATTTTAAGAAATCTATTAAGGAAACTCAATTAAGGGAGATTTACTCTTTATTTTACACTTTCTGGATCTAATAAAAAACAAATAATTTAAATTAAAATTACAGATTTTATTCAATATATTGTTTCTATAATCAAAAATATATTTAAAAGTGAAAATAATGTGTTTTATATCTCATCTTACAATTCAGATGGGGAAATAAAGGTGCTTCAAAGTGTTATGTATTCTAGGATGACTTCAAGTTCTGAAACTGAGATTACATTTTATGACATGATTTTGTGACATGATCTACTTTTCTAAAATAGTATTTATTTAATCAAAAGTTTCGAGATTTGCACAATCCAAAATGAGGCCCTAAAGAGTGCTTGTTTACCTACTTCTCCTTTGATTACAGGATCAAATAAACTGATACGGTAACATAAGAAGGGATACAGATGTACTAATTAAGGTAAGCAGGTGTTTGTGTTCAAAGGGCATGATTTCATTTTGGATAGCAGAAGCTGGGACCAATTAGATGCATACAATTGAGGTTTTGATGCATGTTATAAAAAAACCAATATCCAGTAAAGGACGTTGTGGAGAAATTTAGTTAAATTTTATCTAGACGGCTGCCAACATTGAGAAGAAAGCAAACAGAAGCAGTATTTAACTTTCATGCATAAACGTAATTTGAACTCCAAAAATTTTGGAGTTAAAAACCATGTATGTGTACGTATGTCTCCTTACATATGTACATACACAAATATATATATATATTTAATCTCTTGCTCTACATATATATAGAGAGAAATAAAATACACACCTATAGAAAAGTTAGAAAATAACATTGTTTTAACTGACTGCATAACAGTCCATCAGGTCAATATATTACTATTTAGACAGACTTGTAAACAAATAATTAGGTTCCTTCCAATTTTTCTCTAGAAAGCAACACAAAAAGTTTTTTGTACATGGAACATTTCCATATTTAAGTTATTTCCTCAGAACATGACTTTATATTCACAATGTCAAGGCAACGATATGAAGGTTAGCCTTTAGATTTCATCTTTATTTTATAAAGACTTAAAGGTGTCGTTCCCCATCTGATTTTTTCCTAATGCCTCTGTAATATCCTGCTTGCTAGCACTAAGTTAGTGTTTCTCCATTCTGGATGCACATCAAAATCACTTGGGGAAGAAACTGATAATAATTATCTGAGGAAGGAGAAGAGGGAATCTGGGAGAATAGCGGCTGGGGAGGAAGACTTAAGAGACTTCCTTTTCACTGTATACCTTTCTGTGCTTGTTGAATTCTGTATAGTTCTGTGTTATCTAGCAAAAGAGGGAAATAAGGGGAAGGAGTAAGGAGGAGAGAGGAGAAAGCATCAGCATCAGCATCAGCAAAAGCAGCTCACTACCAGCAGCAGCACCTATGGAGCTTTGAAAAGCACAGTAAAGTTGGGGCGGTAACTCAAAGCTAATGAGTGTTAGAATTTCTGGAGGTAGGGCTTACACACGCATCTCTGTTACTCCAAGCAAAAACAAGATACTCCACCAATAACTGTTACTGGAAGTCAAGGTAGAGAACCACGGAATCAGTAATTCCAATTCACGAGGCTGACAACGTTCAAAACAGGTAAATCTTAGAGCAAAGTTGAGTGTGTAAGTAGGAGAGGAAAAAGGTGCCAAACCTTAAAAGCTCCTTAAGATTTAAGATGGTACAAAAACGGCGACTTTCCTCATCAAGAAAAGGCTGTGTTTTCTAGGCCAGCATTTTTTAGCTTGGTCTGTGGACCATCTGAAACAAAATCACTGGGCTTCATCCTGGACTTACTGAATCAAAGTCCCCAGTCTAAAGCCCAAGTATGTTCCCTGATTCATATCTGAATTCACTGTGATGCACTCTCTCATGACAACTGCTCACCTGAATGTTTCTTCAAGTAAAGTTTACTCCAGTTCCTAAAAAACTTCTAGTTGATGTACAGTAAATGAAAGGCAGGGAAGGGACTAATCAAAAACCAAGATGACTGTGGTCAAAGGATCACATATAAGAGGAGCTTTTAGTAAAGTATTGGTTTAAGGGAGGAAAATAGAGACGAAAAGGGGTGTGGAATTTCATGAGTTTAAAAAAACGGGTGAAAGGCAATGAAATAAAAAGATTATTAAAATGAAGTCAATTACCAACAAGCCTATAACAGGAATGGTTAGAAACTTTTATGTAACTTGATTCAATGGGAAAGACACAACTGGGGGAAGAAAAAATTATCTCTATAAGTATACACAAACAGGTTCTAGAACGACTATATATTTAAGAGCAGAGGACAAATGTAGTGTACAATAAACACATATGGATTACCATAGGTCAGCTAAAAATGAAGCTTCTTTATTATAAAATAAGAACTGTTCTTGGCCAGGTCAATTTCTGAAAAATCTTTTATTATCAAGAAGGTACCATGCAAAGTAAATGGTGGAGCACAGCTAAATTCCAAGAGATCTAATTTTTACAAATAAAAAGAATAACTAGTAATGTATCTCACATAAACTACTTCATTTACATAATTTAAACTTGACAAAGTATTGGCCTTTACTATTAAAATCTTAACAAAGAAAAGGAACCAATGAATAAATAAAATGTTACTCTGAGACAGGAATAAACTTTCCCGGAGAGTAGAGTTTCCTAAGAGTAGAATGAAAAGAAACAGTATTCTACCTTAGCCATGCATGTTTCTAAAATTTTCTGATGAAAGAACTTGTTAATAGTTTAAAACAGAGATAACCTAATGTTGCTAAATATTTGAACCTCAATGTCATAAGTGCACTTTGTCACATCTAACTAGATGAGACAATTCTGATATAATGTATATAAAACAGTATTTGATACATAGTGATAGTTGGTTAAGTATAAATTCTAGAATTTCATGGGTTCATTTATGAAGTTTAATATGCTACTTACTTGCAGTAACTTCTTGGGCAAATAATTTAATTTCTCTGTTCCTCAGTTTCCTCATCTATAAAATGGTAGTGACAGAGTAGCTACTTCATAAGATTGTTATGAGAATTAAATGAGTAATCCATATAAGATAATAAAAAAGAGCACATAGTAAGTATACATCTAAATAAAATATCAATACTATTATTTCATTTTTTGTAAAATGGCAAAAACAACTCAAAGAGCTTCAAGGATTAGTGATAACATAATTAAAGTCAATTGCATTATATCTGTCCTGACTACAGCAAAAAGCACTTGTAGTAGTAGTAATTATTTATTCTAAATGTCCTGAACTTCCACAAAGTACAAAGAAACAAAACCTTACAAGGTTGCATATTATCCTGGCTGCAGAATAATGTAGGGGTGGATTAAACCTTTAAGGCCTTCCTTTTCAATGTGCATGGGACAAAAAACTTGCGGTTGGGGAATTCTGACAAAGCTACATGACAAACTCAACAGTACTAGGTTGTGCAAAGTGCTAGATAAGTGGCATAAACTGTGCTATAACAGGTGTTTAAAGAGATATCTCTGGGCTGAGAAGGAAATGGGGAAGTGTTGAAACATCAAAACTTAAAGTATAAAGGAAGACAAGTAAGGCAGATTCTGGGGATAGTGTCACCTGTCTTGCAGGAGAAAGAGAGGGACCAAGAGGAAAGAAGGGGATTATGCAGAAGGTACTCAGGATTCGGAGTACAGGAGAAGACAAGAAAGATGAATAAAGGTTTCTAGGTATAGTGGTCTTTATCAGAGAAGACCTTGAGATACACTAATGCTAAGGTTTTAATATATGTAAAACTACGTGTGTGTGTGTGTGCGCGCATATATATATATATATATATATATATATATATATATAAAAACACACACACACACATAATTTTATCTTTGCCCCATTCTTATATGATTATGAGCTTTGCTGGAACAAATTTAATTATGTTAACAAAGTAAGCTGGGCATGGTGGCACATGCCTCTAGTCCCAGCTATTCGGCAGGCCAAGGAAGGAGGATCCATTGAGCTCAGTTTAAAGATGCAGTGAGCTATGATTGTGTCACTGCACTCCAGCCTGGGTGACTGAGATCTTAAAAAAAAAAAAAAAAAAGACATGAAATATGGTTCATGTTGAATATCAAACAGTAGTAGGAAGCACTATATAAAATTTACTTCTTGCCGGGCGCGGTGGCTCACGCCTGTAATCCCAGCACTTTGGGAGGCTGAGGCGGGTGGATCATGAGGTCAAGAGATCGAGACCATCCTGGTCAACATGGTGAAACCCCGTCTCTACTAAAAATACAAAAATTAGCTGGGCATGGTGGCGTGCGCCTGTAGTCCCAGCTACTCGGGAGGCTGAGGCAGGAGAATTGCCTGAACCCAGGAGGTGGAGGTTGGTTGCAGTGAGCCGAGATCACGCCATTGCACTCCAGCCTTGGTAACAAGAGCAAAACTCCATCTCAAAAAAATAAAATAAATAAAATTTACTTCTCAACTGCATTAGGATTCTTCCTTAGCTTATGGACAAGAATGTAATGAAATGAAATGAATGAATAAAATTCTTCCATTTCAACATATGCCACAAGCAAGTAATGTTTTCCAAAGTCATCACTAGAGACAATAATTTTTTTCTATAAACCATAAAATTCTGAATTGGACTGAATTCTAGGAAGTTATCCTGTAAAAGTATAATTCATGAATTCTGAAAAATGCCTTGTGGTCCAGTCGTCTCCTTGTTAGACTTTCTCTTCTCCCAGTCAATCCAATTTACCTCTTAAAACCAAGCCCTGATCACAAACAAAATTCTTTACATGAGAAATGTTAGTTCCCAATGGGATGTGGTGGCTCACGCCTGTAATCCCAGCACTTCGGAAGGCTGAGGTGGATGGATCACCTGAAGTCGGGTTTGAGACCAGCCTGGCCAACATGGTGAAACGCTGTCTCTACTAAAAATACAAAAATTAGCCAGACGTGGTGGCAGGCACCTGTAATCCCAGCTACTCGGGAGGCTGAGGCAAGAGAATCACTTGAACCCAGGAGGCAGAGGTTGCAGTGAGTCTAGATCGCACCACTGCACTCCTGCCTGGGCGACAGAGTGAGACTCCATCTCATTCGTGAATGGATGAATGAATGGATGAATGAATGAATTAATGTCAGTTCCCAAGTAGAGAGACTATTTTGTTCACTGGTATAACCTAAGTACTTAGACAGTGTATGTCAAATGGATGCTCAGTAAATATTTGTTGCAGGAAGTCTCTAAATAAACATCAGAATACATACAGCTTTTGAAGACTACGGTTTTCTACACCCCCAAACTCAAGTGTTTCCCTTAACCTCACCCATAAGTCAGTGCTGCTGTATCTGTTTTCAAAATGTAAATATGTTCCATCATGATTGATATATGAGAGAACAATCTGAACATTAAGTGAATTTTGCTGTAATTTCATTTATAAGAAACACTAGGTAAACACAGAAAGCCATATTGAGCTGAAACAAACTGCATATGAATATACAAAAAATAAACATGAACACACCTGAAACATTTACCAGTTTAACATATCTCAGCTTAACACATCTATATGTCATTAATCATACCCAGCTACATTACTGATTTCAAAAAACCCTTTCTTGACTACTTTACGATAACTCACAAGCTGCAACTCTTCCTATGCTCCCCTTCCATAAGCAAACTTGAGGTCTTATTCAAGGAAAAGTACAATATTCATTATAGTATTTACATATTTCTTAACCATTTAACATGAATAAAAGTGTTATCTTTATTTTTTTTTTTTGGGGACAGAGTTTCGCTCTTGTTGCCCAGGCTGGAGGGCAATGGCACAATCTCGGCTCACCGCAACCTCCATCTCCTGGGTTCAAGCGATTCTCCTGCCTCAGGCTCCTGAGTAGCTCACATTACAGGCGTCCACCACCACCACGCCTGGCTAATGTTTTGTATTTTTAGCAGAGACAGGGTTTCATCACGTTGGCTAGGCTGATCTCGAACTCCTGATCTCAGGTGATCCATCCGCCCTGGCCTCCCAAAGTGCTGGGATTACAGGTATGCCCAGCCTTATCTTTTTTTTTAATGTTCACAGGTGACATTTCCAAGTGTTGTACCCATAATTCTAATTTATTTCCCCAGAAGCCGTGTGTGTATGTTTGCGTGATTTGAACAGCATGGTGATATTTAAGAACATGCCTCTGCCTCAACAACTGACTATTAAGATTTACCTCTCTAGGATGGCAGAATGTTTCAACCTATTTAGTCATCAATTTGATGCTAACAGTTTCTTTTCTTCCTTCTTTCTCCTTCTCTTTCCTTCTCTTTCTTTTTGAGATAGGGTCTTGCTCTGTCACCCAGGCTGGAGTGCAATGGCACAATCATGGCTCACTGCAGCCTCAACCTCCTGGGCTCAAAGGATCTTCTCTCCTCAGCTTCCTGAGTAGCAGGTACTATTGATGCATGCCACCACAACTGGCTAATTTTTATATATTTTTTTGTAGGGTCTCCCTATACTGCCAAGGTTGGTCTTGAACTCTTGGACTCAAGTGATCCTCCCACCTTGGCCTCCAAAGTGCTGACATTACAGTTGTGAGCCACTGTGCATGGCCCAGGTTTTTATTCTTAATTACAATTTCCATCTTTTCTGTGAATTGGCTGACATTATCATACTGTCATGAATTAGTCTTAAATAATATCTTTACCACAGAAAGAAGCATTGATAATGCAGTCAGAATAGCTGAATGATGCTATAATTTTTTAAATTAAAGCAAATTTTAAAAGCTTTTGACTTCAATGAGGATTTCAAAAATTAAACATAAAGAATCATATTACCTAAGTACATAAACGATTTAAGTATCTTTTACGTTATGACACATTACACAAGTATCATATGATATACCAGGTTAGGAAGTACTTAGTGCACTTCACATTTAATTAACTTTAAAATAATTTACAAATATTAACATAAAGTTTTAAAGCTTACTTTATATAGTAAATCACTGGAATTATATTTCTTAGAGCATGATGTTACAATTCTATCAAGGCAAAGCAAACTTTACTATCTCCATTTATGATAAAAATAGGATAACTACAATCAATCTTTACCATAAAACTTTATCACAGAAGTTATAATACTAAATCATTCCACACAGATAATAAGTTATCTGCAAAAATAATAGAAGCCAAATGCTACTTATTTTAAGTTAGCTATTATGTGGTGATTTAAATTTTAAAGGGAGCAAATGATTATGTTACGAAAAACTAGATTTCTTAACTTTGTAAGCCTATAATTTACTTTCCAAAGAATAACAACAAACATTAATAAAGTAGCATAATTCCTCTTAAAGAGAAAATTTCTCAATTTTCTCATTTAATGCATTGCCTCAAGGCATGAATGCTGACAACTTCTGATGGTTAACAGGCTAAGCAGTTATAAGTTCTTCTAAAAGGAATGTGCAAGTTGGCCACACTTGGCAATTTACGTATTGTGGTTTTGTGGTAGGTACTACATTTTCTAAGGATCAAGAAAAGTGCAATAAATCTAAGATAGAATGGTTATACTTCATCAAAACATATTATATAATTGACTACCTTTTGTGTATTTTACAATTCATATCTCATTATTGTTTTCCAATACGTTATCATTCATTGCCCTCTTTCACTCTAATTTTTGGATAATCTATCCTATGCATAAATATCATCTATAAAAGAAAACAGGAGCTAAGTATGGTAACAAGTTCCTATTTGTGGGTAAAAGAGTACAAGGAGAAAGAGTAAAAGCACTTGAAAGAACCAATTTTCATCCTACACCAACCATAAACATTTATAACAAACCAATTAACTCAATAATGTGTAGAAATTTTAATAATTTGGTTAAACATTAATTTAAAATGGCACCTTAAGATTCAGAGAAAGTTATAAGGCGTATCATTGGCTGGGTACAGTGGCTCACGTCTGTGATCCCAGCACTTTGGGAGGCCAAGGCGGTTGGATCACTTGAGGTCAGGAGTTCTAGACCAGCCTGACAAACATGGTGAAATCCCGTCTTTACTAAAAATACAAAAATTAGGGGGGCAGGGTGGCCGACGCCTGTAATCCCAGCTACTCAGGAGGCTGAGACAGGCAGGAATCGCTTGAACCCAGAGGCAGAGGTTGCAGTGACCTGGGCAATGAAAGTGAAACTGTGTGTGTGTGCGTGTATTAAAAAAAAAAACCAACTGGATCCCCATGTGTAGTTTCAATCCCTTACTTGGTCCCATTGTTTTTTCTGTTCATCTCATATAATTCTGCCCATTTTCTTTCTTTTTTTTTGAGATGGAGTCTCGCTCTGTCGCCCAGTCTAAAGTACAATGGTGCAATCTCGGCTCACTGCAACTTCTGCTTCCCGGGTTCAAGCCATTCTCCTAGAATGCCATTCTTGAATTCCTCCTGGGTTCAAGCCATTGTCTCCAAGTGTTGGGATTATAGGCGTGAGCCACGGTGCCCAGCCTGCTCATTTTCTTTCTAATATCATGGCCCTCAGCTGAATTTTTCCCATAGTGGAATACTTGCTAGTTGCTAAGGGAGATGGTATGTGTGCATGCGCAATAGCACTAGGAGTGTGATAATTAGTGTGATAATTAAGGTCTCAAATTCGACAAGGTGTACATGGATATTTGTTACTACTAATCAAGTACCAGAGTTCTAGCTTTCTATCCATCCATCCCTTCCTCCCTCTCTTCTTATCTAACCAGCTATTATGAATTAAAATATCTAATCTAGAAAAAAACACGTTTTTAAAGTGGAGTATACAAGGACGGTCACCCCACTGTGTGCCTCTAAAAACCTCAATGCCCATCTAAGGGGAATAAATAAGTAAATCAGTACATTATTGCATAGCCACACTAAGAAACATCATGCAGCTTTGTTGTTGTTGTTTTAGTGGAGTATGATATCCAAATAATTATATGGACAAATATGTCCAAATAATTATATGGACCTATAAGACATTGATTGAAAAAAAAATGCAGATTCCATATATAATACCCTTTGTGTAAAAATAAAGATACAAAGATGTATTTTATTTAAAATTGTTTTGTCCTTTCCTATGATGCTGAAAATAGACATATTTGAAACAGATATTTTTATATGATTGTATAGGAAAGATTCTGAAAGTATACACACACTAATTATTTTGGAGAGGAGGCTAAGTAGGAGGACACATGGATGGAAGGTAGTCCAAGGAGGTTTAGTCATTTGTCCTAATTTTCATAATACATATTCATGCATTACTAAAGTGATTCCTTATGTATTTCCCCATAACATGACTTGTATTCTGATATGCAGACAGAGTAAGAGTAGAACAGAATGAGTTATTTTAAAGTACCTGAATTAGCCAACCACAGGTACTTTCAAATAACTCAAAACCTGTATGGTCTATGCTGAAACTGTTATTGAGTGCAGTTAACAGCTGCAGCACTTACCAATTATCAAGATGCTTAATAGATGAAATTTACAGTTAATTTTTAATTTAAATGTCACTTATGAATTTGTATCTGTAGGTCCATCCATGATTAACCGTGTCTAAGCTTAGTCTCGTAATTTGTAATCCTTGGTTAAAACAAAGAAGCCAGGTAACTTTTTTTTTTTTTAACCAAAGGCTAACTCAAGGTGAACTATTTATTATTCAAGCACTCAAACTGACTAAGTATTACACATCCATCAATGAGATGGTTTAATTAATTAAAGGAAAGAGGTAAGGGGTGGTAGAAAAATAAGTAGGTTTATTGTTACTATTAAATGTAAGAGTCCCCCAATAAACATAATACCATTATGGAAAGTTACTGCACTATCATACACAAAGGTGGACAAGACACACCGTTTCCTCTGAGCCCGGAGTATAATCGCTTTGGTTCTATACTTACTATGAGCTAAGTCCTGTGCTAAATACCTTAAACATGTATTATTTCAATTACTGCTTAAAATATTCCTGTAGTGAGGATTAAGTGAGAAACTGCAGGTAAAACTCTTTACACAATACCTGACAAATAAAGTTTAGTCCTTTATTAGGCATTACTACTGCCTAATCTCTAACTTCATCAACTCAACCCTCACACTATATGGTAGTCAGTTTTTCAAAAGAGTCACTGACTTAACACGTACAAGTTCTAAGAAATCTTCAATGGATTCCCATTGACTACTGAAGTCCAAACTCTTTTTTTGACGTTCAAAAACATGACATAGCTTCATCTCCCATCATACCTCTCTCTATGCACATTGCACTGCTCACAATTTCTAATATATCATATACTTTCATCTCCATTACTTAAAAAATACTCTTGCCACTTTCTCTAAAGAATTCTATCTATCCTTCATGGTTCAGTAGAAACATTACCTTCTCCACAAAGTTGGTTCTCTCCAGTACTCTTATGTTGTATGCATTTCTATTACGATACTTTCATATTACTTGTCTATAAGCTCACTAAAACAAGGATTACTCATTTCTACATCCTTGCTGTGTCTAGCATACTGTTTTACACACAATTTACATTGAATAATGGAGAAAAATTTCACCATTACTAATAGCACCACTGAAAATAACTATCAAGACTTGATATTCATATGTAATTCCTTCTTTAATTTCCACTTCAATTCACGTAACAGTGATAATGACTCTAACTAGTAGCTCCCTTTACAGCTCTAATTCAACACTCAGTGACACATAATTCTTTCAACACCAAACAAACAATGTGGCACATAATCAGTGACCTAATGCTGACTATATATCGCCAGACATTAAATTCATTATGCATTAATACTGCAGAAAGGGATAAAAGGAAGGAGTTAAGCACATGCTAGAATATTAGGATTGCCTTTTAAATTCACAATTGGGATACAAAATTCCTCTCCAATTTTGGGTAATCTCTAACCTAGATGAACTGAACTTTAAAATCAAAAGACATATATGATTATCTACCCATTTAGTAAATAAACTCATCTTTCAAGGATTAATTCTGTTTCTAGGTCTATATAAATTGGTAAAATCAATAAATATCCTTAAAAGCTAACTGATCTTAGCCCTCTAGCCATTCATGAGTAGCTTTCTCTTGGTTAAAAATCTAAGGCATTAGGAAACCTCAGTTTCTGGTTTTGCTGTTATACTCCAGGATGATTTCGACTATTTATAACTTCCTTGGCTGGCTTCTTTTGGGTAATTAAGTAAAAAAAAAAAAAGCAAATGTTAGTTATACACTTAGTTTAAAAATATAATTAAATTCTTCAGGTAAAGTACTATAATACATTGCTAGGTTCTATCCAGAAATATTACTTATAATTTCCAATTATTGAAGAATGTATTAACTTTTTTTTTTTTTTTTTTTTGGAGACAGAGTCTTACTCTGTTGCCCAGGCTGGAGTGCAGTGGCACAGTCTCAGCTCACCGCAACCTCTGACTCCCCGAGTTCAAGTGATTCTTGTGCTTCAGGTTCCCAAGTAGCTGAGACTACAGGCACATGCCACCACAGCTGGCTAACTTTTTTGTATTTTTAGTGAAGATGGGGTTTCGCCATGTAAGAATATATTAACTCTTTAGGTAAAGGCATAAGTAGGGTAGAACAGTTGAAGATCTCAGGAAGAGGGAAGTAGTTTCATTAACTGAATTCCTTATACTGCTTGTATTCAATGTAACCTTTTAAAGGAAGGCAGTTTTGTTGTTTGTCTTTCAATGTTTGTTTTTCAATTTTTTTGAGGGCTTCACTCAATAGCATTTCAAATTTACTTTTCTTAAAATATGTTTGTATTAGTTTGCTATTTATTACTAGCAAACAAGTTAAATTAGAAATATTCAAGCAAAGGATTTGTTAAACTCAATACTAGCCGCACATTACCTAGATGTTAGAGATGTTACTATACTTTAAAGCAAGATGACTATAAGTTTTGAAAGTCAAGTTTTAGTTACTATAGATTTAATAATAAGGCAGTTACACAGGCTAAGCTTGACTGGTGCCATGGACTTTAGCATACCTGGAAATAGAAAAATTCAAACTGTAGCTGTTCTTGGTTGGCCCATTGCCATTTTTGCAGCTTACAAATTGTTAATTAAGTAACTGCAGTGAGCTCATCTCTACGGGATACTTCTTTTCCAGGGCAGGTCCAGGAACTGGGTCTGGAGCCTTGAAAGCAGAAGAGAAACTAGAGTAAACTAAAGGTAGGCAGAACAAGAAATGTGACCAGATAACATTATGAGATGTAATAGCAGTAAGGTAGTCCCCAAAGTCTCTCACATAAAATATTCTGAAGGGAAAATGGGTCCCTTAAATTGCAAGTTATCAAAGGATGCTGTTTACTTCAGTTAAGTCATTCTTTTAACCTACCAAACCCTATTCTGGACTCTCAATTCCAGAAACTCAAAACAGTAGTTTGTTTAAAATCTCGAATGGCTTTTAGCAACAGACTGTCCAACAGGAGACCACAGAGTAACTCTAACAGAAAGAGAAAAACAACAACAAAATCTAAAACTGGAATTGTAAAGTCCTCATTTTCAGGTCATTTTGCTCTTCCCTTTCACTATCATATTTCCAATCATCTTCTAACTGCTCCCCCAATTTCCTATGATCAATTCTCAGAGGTTTCTTAAGAAATGCTTTAAGATATATCCAAGCAATGAACTGAATGTCAAGTTCCAATTTTTAAAAATACTTGGTAATTCTTAAAGAGAGAGGCAAAGAACAGCTCATAAGATGTGGTTCTTAACCACACTGGAAAATCTTTTTTTCCATTACCAAAATAGATTCAATGATTTTTTTTTTAATTTTTTGTTAGGCCCATATAAAACAAAAACCAAGAACAAACTTGCAACTACGAAGGTTACAGAAATGATAGGATATTACGAATGGTAGAATGTTGTACTATTTTGATTATTAAAGCCTGGAAATGATGTCCTTATGCTTGTTAGGCTGGTACCCTTAGGAATTTCTCTATGAAACTAAGCCCACAGGAGTCAAAACAGAATTTTCTGCTGCTCTCAAATGATCATAGATATTGTGAAAATTGTAACAGGCCAAAAAAAAGTAGTGAAGACAAAAATCCAAAAACTGAACTCCCTGCATTTCCAGTAACTAACAATATAAAATGCAAAAATGTTTTGTGAAACATGTAAATCTTCCATCTTTTGTAAAGGCACATTGTAGGACAAAAAAATTCTGAAAGAGAGAAGTCTAAGTTCAGATCTGACTTCAGAACAGCATTAAATTTAAACTGCAGAAATCTCCCTTCTATTAAATGGGATATCACTACCCACCCCTAATGTCATGAGATTGAGCTAAAGTGTATGTAAAGAACCTAACTAACAGTGTGGCACATAAAGGCATTCAGTATATTTTTCTGCATTATTAAAAAATGAAACATATTTTCTTGTTCTAAACATGTGGGTATACTTAAAGTTTTCATTTTCACAAATGCTAAAGCAACAACTAGGTAATAGGATTTAGGTTTAAATAATTCATCTACATCATATTCTAAGACATGTAACTAATTATCTTCCAGAATAGCCACAAAGTGAGTATATGAGAGAGGTCAATTTTGAGAGCTGATGATAAATAAAGATATAACAATATATAAAAATAATTCTTCTTCAAGTAAAGTAGAAAATACTTCTGTCAACATACCTCTTGTTAAAAAGTTACATATAGCTCTGGTCTAATGCTTTTTAATAAAAAAAAACAAAAGCAATCAATGCATGATATAACTTGGTCTTTAAGTCAGAAAATGTTTTAAGGTTAAAAAAAAAAAGCCTTATATATGGGCAATAATTTTCCTCTTACTGATAGAACAGTGGGTTTCACACAAAATTATTATTTACCAAATATGGTTCAAAGATCAGATTACACCCTCTCTAACACTACCAAGTAATACAGCAAGTATCACAAACCACAAGGAATTTTAAAAAATGATTTCCTTATAGTCATTCTAAATGTGTTCTCTGCCACAACTTTATTTTAAAATAGTTTTAAAAAGTTAACATGGAAGTGTCTTATTCAAAATATACTAAAACTTAGATGATAAGATTTGAATTACTATACTCCTTAGAAAGAAGGGGAAAGGGTATTTAAGTTTAAGGATTTCCATTTAGTAACCCATATGGATGGGCTTTCAGTTTAAAGAACATCTAGGAAAAAAAATCACTTCAGATAAACCATTACTTTTTAAAATTTTATAACTAGCCATCATACTGAAATCTCATTACTGACAGTAATATTTCAGTTGATTCTCTTGGCTTTTCCAGCTATTCAATGTTATCTACAAATTATAATGAATCTGCCTTCACTCTTTAAAAAAAATGTGTTAAGTAATTTTTACTAATTATCAAAACTCCAATAAGCGGCAGAGTTAAAACCAGAAATGTATCTGTAGCTTTCTAACCTCATGTCCAAGCTTTCTTCTTTATTGTACTAACTCAACATTACTGATAATTTTCTTCTGAAAACTTCTCTTCCGGGCAACACTGTGCATTCTAGTTTCTTAGGCTTCTTATTTCTATGCCTCTTCTTAATGTTTGCCAAAAAGACATAGGTGCAAAGTTATAACATTCATTCTCTCACTTGTTCCTCTGGCATCTCATACTCAAAGCATACTCTAAGGAACATCTCCTTTAAACTGTAGTTTAAGCTTTTTATTTTATTTTATTTGATGAAACTTAAAATTCCAAATCATAGATCTGATGTTGAAAGGAGCCTTATACATTATCTAGTCCAACACCCTTATTTAACAGAAGAAAAACAAAGTTCAAAATAGTATCAGTAGAATCTGAATAAAATACAAAAAATTCGCCTTATTACTTATGAATCGTAAAATAAATGCATACATTTATATGAAACAAACAAAGCAATTAAATGAATTTTAAGAGTAATTACTGAGGCTAGCATGGTAGCTCACACCTGTAATCCTAGTGCTGTGGGAGGCCCAGATGGGTGGATCACTTGAGGTCAGGAGTTTAAGATCAGCCTGCCAACACGGCAAAACCCTGTCTACTAAAAATACAAAAATTAGCTGGGCTTGGTGGTGCACACTTGTAGTCCCAGCTCCTAGGGAGGCTGAGGCAGGAGAATCACTTGAACCCGGGAGGTGGAGGTTGCAGTTAGCCAAGATTGCGTCACTGCACTCCAGTCTGGGCAACAGAGACTCCATCTCAAAAAAAAAAAAAAAAAAAAAAAAAGTAATTATTGGGCCATGCTTCTTTTCTGTTAAAAAATACTTATCCCTATTTCTAAGGATTTTACTTATATAACAGTGTCAATGTATGAGTCCATTTATTAAAGTGAATCTAAAAATTACAGAATGGCAGATAAAAAAGTTAAAGCCTACTCAATCTTACATATTCATACATTAATTATATCCTAGATGTTCTAACAAAATTACACTGCTACCTGTGCTAATGCTTCCCAAGTGAGTTGATGTCCTGACCGGTCCAAAAGACAAAAAACAGCATGGACTGCTTGCTACAGCACTTAGAACAGGGCTGGCACATGGCAGCTCCCACTGCTGCTGAACAATTACTACTCTAAATATAGTCACATTATAATAAATATGGCCATAGGAATGGTTCAGCCATACAGAAAAGAATCCTGTTACAGCGTGAATTATCTCACTCCACCTTTTTAATTCTATTTTCCAGGTTTAGTTCCATGAGTAGGGTCACAACCCTCACTTATTTAGGCACACCTTTTCAACTGATAATTTCTGTTACCAATTCAGAAACAATTTAAGATCTGAACATCAGTCTGTTAGGCTCCAAAAGGAAATTTTACACTCCAACAATTTCCAAGCTTTCATGTGAAGTAAAAATATGTTGTTTCTTCTTAATTGTACTTATGTTTAAACTTACCCTCTTCCAAAACTAGTTTCCCCCCTCAACTTTCCATTTGTCAGAAGTAGCAGTTTTCTTTTCAGCCTGAAAAGTGAAGTTACCTTAACTCTTCTCTCTTCTCTTTTGTTACCTTTACCCAATTCCTTCAAATCTCATCCATTTTGTAATTAACATTCCTCAAAATACAACTCCTAAAACTCTCCTCACTGGTTATTAGTCAATACAGTCCACGGTCATTTCCACAGTACTGAGATCTAAACAGTTAGGACAAGATTTTTCCATGAAGCTTCATAGGGAAACTCATTTGGTGGTGGCAAAAATTTAACTTGAACTGATACAGGTTATTTATAGGCTTGAGTTAGCCCACTTACTGTGAATATTTTCACCTTCACTGCAGAAACAGTAGTGTCTATTAGAGGATGATCACTCAGACTTTGCCGGGTAAATTGTATGATATACGATATACATGTTACCTTTCCAAAATCCAAAAATATTTGAACTCTAAAACACAGCTGGCCTCAGGGTTTCAGATAAGGCATTGTGAATCTGTATAATATTATTCTAAGAATCCTAATGTAGGCACCCCATTCCTGATACTCTCCCTTACCTGACTCCATGCATCTCAGCTCCCATACCACCAAGTTCTATAATTTTTTCTTTCCAACATCTTCTGCAATTTTACTCTACTTCTACTATTTACCGTGCTATCCCTATCTTCTAAAATATAAATGACCAGACTCATTGCTTACCTCCCTGCCAGTCTTCCCACCTGCTATGTAAGTATAGTACAACAGATTGAGAAATTTTCCTATATAATCACTTTAAGTATTTCACTCAATTGCACAGGAATTTAATAAACAAATAAATAATAAAAGAGGGAGGATAGTGACTGTGGTATTACAAGATTAGTTTCTGTTATCTTTTTAAACAGTTTATCTACAGTTGTGAGCTAAGAAGAGTTTTGCCGTTTTTCTAAACTTGTTGAAACTTTGACATTTTCCACATTAACATATTTATTCTGTAATGGAAACAAAACAAACAAATGAACAAAACTGGGAAGGCTCCTTTCCTGCTTATCACTTCAGCTAAAACTCCTCAGTGTGGTTTTCATTGCCTTCTCCAGTTTGGTTCTACTAACTAGATCAGGGGTCACGAATCCCTTTGGCAGTCTGGAGGAAGCTATAGAGTTCCCTTCAGAAAGGTTTTAAATGCATAAAATACAATACCTAGGATTATAAAGAAAGCCAATTTTACTAAAATATAGTTAATTGTTTTTGAAAATATGGTTTTAAGTGCATAAAATATTACCAAGAAAACCAATTACACTGAAACACAGATATCAATTGTTTTTAAAAACCTTATATGTGATATACACATGCTTCTTTAGTAATAATACACTAAAATCTAGCAGGAGTCTAATAAAAACCATAATTCTGAAGTAGTAATATGCATAAATTATATTTGGAGATACCTGTAACTGTAATCTAAAAATATCTGTGCTTTTTCTATTAGTAATAAAAGACATAAGTACTGCTAATACTACTGTAGTCTGCTGCTTAAAATCTTATTAAAAGGACATGCTTAGTTTCAGTTCAAAGTTAATCAAAATATAAAGATATCATTTGTTTTCTCATCTAAATACATGCAACCCACTAAACTCTATCCCTGGATTCCTTTAGGGACATGTAGATTAAAACTGCTCTATTAAATTCACCTGCTTCTATTTCCCAGCAGTCCCCACACCCTTAGGAATCTGGGCAGGCCTGTCTGAACATGTTCAACCCATACTTTCCTTTCTTTGCTTACTATGTTACTGCCCTTGCTTAGAATGTTATGTCTTCACCTTGAGGCTTATCAAAATCTTAACCATCTCTTCAAAACCAATTCCAATTTCTCCTTCTACTTGAATCCTTTTTATCCTGCTTCAGCCCACACGGATCTTTTCCTAGAACTACTAATGTAGTCAATGGTTTATGATTCAACACTTAATTATTCTCTTACATAGTTCCACTTCTGTGTCTCTTCATCTAAGTTATAAGATCCCTGGAGACATGTGCTATGTGCTTAAGCATAGAACACTGCATATACATTAATGTAGGCACATAAAAAGTACTCAGCAAGTGCCCCCAATAAATCAAGCACTAGAAAATCAACTGCTTGGTAACTGGGAGTACCAGAAAACACATCAAGATAAAGCCAGAAGTTCCACTAAGCAGTTAAAATGGACATAAATTATGCTTAAAGTTCACCTCTATCAGAACCTAGATACTCCTCTTTAATTAAGAACCCAGAAACTTATTTACTAGGCAGCAATGAATTCCAAGTAATAAATCAAGGAAGGAGCACTAAACTCAGCACAAGACAATGATTCATTCCAAACATATTGGTTAAGCACTACTATATGCCAGGCACTGTTCTAGAGTCTATAATTCAGTTCTCATAGAACAACTTAGTGCCAGGCCTTGGACTGGAACCTGAGGTTCCTGACTCATTCTGAAGCTCTGAAACAAAGTTGTTTTTATCTTCCAGAAAAGGTTTACTAGGCAGGGTGAAAGGGGAGGAGGTGTTACTATTTCAGAAGGCAGCAAAGTATGTGAAACATTATAAAGAAATAGATTTGGAGCTATGAATATCTACTACACAAGATATATATTATAAAATCTCTAAAATAGATTAAGGGGTAAGTTTCAGTCCCCTTATATACTTATTAACTAAAGATACTAGATGAATGAGGTGTTACTCTGCTTATTAATATTTTAATCACAAACACTTCAAAAAATTTTATTTTTCTTCAAAGAGCCCTGCCGAGTTGCTTCATTTATTTGATATAAAACTAAAAAACTAGGCCAGGTGTAGTGGCTCATATTTTTAATACCAGCAGTTTGGGAGGCCAAAGCAGTAGGATTGTTTGAGCCTAGGAGTTCGAGACTAGCCTGTGCAACACAGCAAAACCATGCCTCTACAAAATATTCTTTAAAAAGTATTACACAGGCATGGTGGCTCGTGTCTGAAGTCCCAGCTACTTGGGAGACTAAGGTGGGAGGTTAAGGCTGAACCCAGGAAGTTAAGGCTGCAGTGAGCTATGACTGTACCAAAGCCCTCCAGCCTAGGTGACAGAGTAATATCTTGTCTCAAATATATGTATGAAAATACATATATAAACTTTTTTACCAATTTCCTAGAGGTGGGGTAGTGAGGTAGTAATGATGGCAGTAGATATTATTCTAAATATCTTAATCTTTTTCCCTGGGGGAATGGACCTAAAGAGGATAATGAGAATGTGGGTAGGAAATGGAGAATTGCTCTCCACACGTTTCAAGTTCTACTGCTGTGACTAAAAAAAAATAAAAATTACTTTTCCTAAGGGAAGTTCTTAGACTAACAGCAATGGAATTCAGTGAGTGAGTGAGTGAGGGGGAAGGGAAGGGTGGGGCTGGAGCAAGTAAACTAATCACCTGACAATACCATGCTAGCAACCTAAAGTCATCTTGTCCAAAACTGAACTCAATGCTTCCTACTCACTAATATATTTCTCTGTTAATTCCACTGATTACTCTCACAAAAATTTCTCTATTCCACCACCTCTATTCTCCATTCCTTGTTTAAGCACCTGGACAATCACCTAACACCATGATCTCTTGACTGCTTATTCTACTCTTAAGCTTTTCTTTTCTTTCTTTCTTTTTTTTTTTTTTAAGAGACCAGGTCTTACTCTGTTTTCCAGGTTGGAGTGCTGTGGTATAATCATAGGTATGCAGCCTCAAACTCTTGGGCTTAAGCGATTCTCTCAACTCAGCCTACTGAGTAGGTGGACTATACAGGTGTACCTTACCTGCCCAGCTAGCTTTTTATTTTGAGTAGAGATGGGGTCTTGCTATGTTGCCCAGGCTGTTCTCAAACTCTTGGCTTCAGCAATCCTCTTGCCTTGGCCTTTCAAGACGCTGGTATTATAGGCTTCATGCCTGGCTAAGCGTTTTTAAACTGTATTTCACAGTGGTAACAAACTTTGCTAGCTTCCTAAAATACTGGCTGAATCATGTTACTTTCCTCCCTAAGAAAGGCAAGAGATTTTGTAGAGATATGCTGTATTGAGTTTCAGCAGAAGATATTGACACTGATGTAGGGAATAACGAAAAACAGGCAAGAGAGAGGAGACCGGAGGATGAAGAATTTAGAATAAGTCAGAAAAATTAGGCAGAGAAAATGCAGGGAAGAATGGCATCAAGAAAGGCAAATGAAGAGTTGTAACAAAAATGATTATAAAGTTTAAAGTTTATTATTTTTGTAAAATTTTATAGCAATAAATTTTCTATTAATAGTTTATATTTACTAAGTGCTAGGTACTAGGTCAAATCATTTATAATGTATTCCCTCATTTAATGCTCCCAACAATCATGTGAGCAGGTACTTCTATATGAGACTTAGTTAACTAGATAGTTCTGTCCCACTAGAAAAAGGATTATTTTATACAGCTCCCTTTCCTTATTCCCCAAGAAACTTCAAACAGAGCACTTAAACATTCTGACTTTGTTGGTAACAATACCATAGAAAGCCACTCTTCTTACAAACGTTAGTAACTTGCCACGGACTAACACAATATATGTATCTGTATACACATATAGACATATTTATGTGTATGTACACACAACAGATCTGGAAATAAAAAAATATATGGTTTTAGAAATACCTAATCTGCTAATATTTAAATCTGCATTGAAATAGCAAGGGCTAAGGGTATTTCTGTCTTGTAAAGCTCAAAAGTGAAAAGGCATATAAAAATACTGAAAAGAAACTTGGCCTATACTTCTACCATCTACCTGAAAATGGGCAAAAGGACTGGGTAGAAGGTAGGCAGATGAACATTCCTTCTTTTTAAAACGTACACAAGAAATTTCCTATGAGACATGCTATTATGGAGTTAACTCTAAGTCTAGGCTACTATTTGCAGTGTGTACTCCGTTCAACACAAGAAGTCTGGGCCAAAGTTTAGATGAATTTGCAGATATCCATTACCACTAGAGAAAAGAGAAAAGAGAGCAAGAGGCAAAATGTATGCCTCACCAACCCTGGGTATGCTGCTATGCATGGGTACAATCTCTAGTGGTAGAATGCTTGTGTGGAAGCATCAGAAAGATATTCAACCACAACCTGTACTCCAGAATCCCAAAAACTCATTTACTTTTAAAAATAATCAAGTTTACTAGCTTTAAACTCTAGCAGTCTGTGTCCATTCATTCACAAATATTTACTGAGCACTCAAGTGCCAAGTATCATACTCATGCTATAAAATCTTAAATCTAGCGGGAGAAACTGAAAAGTAAACAGATAATTATAATACAACATGGCAATCTTGCAATGGGGTAAATAAAGCAAAGGGCTAGAAAGATACAAATTACCAATGAGGAAATATTATCAGAGTTAATAATCAGTTACAATAGAAAAACTTGTGGCATTTAAAATATATTTTCCAAAATACATTAATATAAAGTAAACATTATCAGAGTGGCACTCAGAAGATATGCCTTTCTACAAAATCTGTGACTGAGACTGACCTGTTTCCCTTTACTGATTTATTTCTGGCTCTAAGTCTCTCCTTGCTAGCTATTTCACATTCCTGTTTTTAATCTTTATTTTTTCATTTATCTCTCTGGCTGTTTTCATCTGTAAGACAAATGTTGCCACAGAAAGTCATCTGGCACTTAGTGTCAAAGCCTTTCCACAACACACTTACTTTATTTTATTAAAATTTAGAACAAAGCTCTAAGTTAGTAAGACACTATTAGATGACCACTATCACAGTCATCCACTTATCAAATAAGTATTATTAAGTACATATTAAAATATCCATCCCCAAATCACCTCCCAATCACATAATTTCTGTTGCATTTCATGTCACATACACAGCAGAACTAATCCAAATTTTCACAAAGTTCTTTCACATGTTAGAAGAGTCTGGCTTTTTGCTAATAAATCTTAAATTACAGTAACTAGTAAGCAGTTACAGGTATAGTTTTCAACAAATACCACTATAACTTCTTTCACATCAATTCCACTGATTACTCCCAAATTCATATTTCTAGTCTGAATCTCTTGCCTGAATTCCATTATACTGAATGAAATGCCTACTTGGTATCACCAGTTATATGTCTAAAAGGATTTCAAAGTTAACATGTCCAAAAAAAAAGAAAAAAGAAAAAAGGCTCCTGACTGCTCGGTCTAAACTTGCTACTTTAACACATTCCCAAACTCAGTCAATGGCAACTCCATACTCCAAGTGCTTGGGCCACAAATCTCTGTCATGCTTGAATTCTCTTCTATGCCTCAGATCCAATTTGTCAGCAATTCCTTCCCACACAGAGTTTGAAACCTATCCAAAATCTGATCTCTTCTCACCCTTTCCTATTAACATCCTGGTCCCAGCCACCATCATCTCTTATCCAGAGTATGACAATAATTTCTAATACAGTTTCCTTGTTTAAATCTTTGCTCTATCTCCAAAGTCTGCTCTACACAGAGCAGTCAGAGTGAATCTTTAAAAAGAGAAGTTACCACTAGTTACCAGCTTCAAGAAGAAAAGCCATATGATCACATCAATCAATGTAGAAAAAAAGCATTTGAAAAACTTTAAGACCCACTTGTGATAAAAACGCTTAACAAACTAGGAATAAAAAGGGAACTTTTTTAACTTGATAAACAGCATTTACAAAAAACCTCCAGCTAACATACACTTAATGGTGAAGGACTGAATGCTTTTCCACTAAGATCAGAAACAAGCTTGTCAGCTCCTACCACTATTATGAAATAGCACTGCAAGTAGAACAAGAAAAGGAAATAAAAGGCATACAGATTGGGAAGAAAAAAAAATCTAAAAAAACTGTATGCAATGCACATTAGAAAACCAGAAGAATCTACAAAATAAACCTCCTAAAACTGATAATTTAGTGAAGTCTCGGAATATAAGGTCCATCCACAGAAATCAACCAACCATACTGCCATATATTAGAAATGAACAATCGGAAATCAGAAGTAAAAACACAGTATCACTTACACTTGTTCCAAAAAATATACATCTGGGTATAAATCTAACAAAACATGTATGGGATTTTTATGCTAGAAACTAAAAAATGCTGATAAAAAATTAAAAGAATTAAATAAAAGACATACCATGTTCATGGACTGAAGATTCAACAAAATAAAAACGTCAATTTCCCTGAAACTGACATTTTTATAGATTCTAAGTCATACATGGAAAGGAACTAGAATAGCTAAAGCAATTCTGAAAAAGGAGAGTAAAGTTAGAGAAATTTCAATACCTAACTATATAGTAATCAAACAGTGTGGTACTGGTGGAGGGACAGACAAAAAGATCAGTGGAATAGAACAGAGAATCCAGAAATAGATCCTCACAATTATGGCAACCTGATTTTGGACAAAGGTACAAAAGTAATTCAATAAAGGAAGAATAGTCTTTTTTCTTTGAGACCTAAGATTAGCTAGAGTTCTTAAACTTGACAAGAAAGGCACAATCCATATAAGAAAAAATACATAAAATAAACTTCATCAAAACTAATTTTCTTTTTTTTTTTGCTCTGCAAAAGACTCTGTTAAGAGGATATGTAGACATGCCATGTACCAGGAGAAAGTATTTGTAACTCACATATTCAACAAAGGACTTGGATCTAGAATGTATAAAGAACTCTCTAAACTCAACAAGAAAACAAAACAAAAAAAAAGAATATGAGCAAAAGACTTGAACACACGTCACCACAGAAGATATGGAGACAGCAAAGAAGAACATAAACATATGTTCAATATCATTAGCCATTAGAGATATGCAAATTAATGGTCTACATACTATTAGACAGGCTGAAATAAGAAATACTGACAATACCAATGCTGGGGAGGATGCAGAGAAACCACAGATTTCTCACATATTGCTGGTGGGAACGTAAAATGGTACAGCCACTCTGAAAGTCTGGCAGTTTCTTATTTAAACATATATTTATCACTCAACCCAACAACTGCACTCTTGGGAATTTATCCTATAGAGATGAAAATGTATTTTCACATAAAATCCTGTAAAACCTGTTCACAGCAGCTTTATTTTTACAACCCAAAGCTGGAAATTCAAAAGTCAAATTGTGGTACATCCATACAAAGCTGGAAATTCAAAAGTCAAGTAAATTGTGGTACACCCATAATGCTAAAGAGTTTACATAATGGCAAACCCTTTAGCATTAAAAAGGAATGAACTATTGATACATGCAACAATTTGGAAGGATTACATAGGGATTATACTGAGTGAAAAAAAGCCCATCTCCAAAGTAAACATCATATATGATTTCATTTATGTAACATTCTTGAAGTGACATTTATAGTGATACAGAACAGAAACAGATGAGTGGTTAGCAGAAGTTAAGGCTGGAAGGAAAAGTGAAACTTAAGGGGTAACTCAAAGGAGTCTCTTTATGATGATGAAACATTTTTATAGCCTAATTGTGAAGGTCACATGAATTTATACATATAAATAATGTTATAGAACCAGAGACATATAAATTCCAATAAATAAATCATGTTCTAAGAAGTGAGGGGGGAAACACAAATTAGGTTTTATGTTAAAATCCTTTGTTGAGTTCCTACCCCATCCTGAGTAAAATCTAAAGTCCTTGTCACAATCTAAATACCCTACATGAACAGCATATACACAGTTGGATTTCATCTACCCTATTTCCACCTCCCCCAGCTCCCCGACTCAGCTCCAATTATATTGGCCTTCCTGCTCTTAGAAGATGGCAAGCCCGTCCCACCTAAAGTCCACTGCATTTGCTACTGCTTCTACTTTCATTCATGTACCTGCTCAAATGTTATCTAATAAGAGAAGCCTTCTCTGTCTCCCCCATATAAAGTGAAGTCTTTCTCTTTCTCCTTCCACAGAACCTTATAAAGAACAAACAGAACTTAAACATCTTCCTCACCTGTTGCAACCCTGGTCTGTTCTGTATTGGTGAACGTTACCATCACAACTATGTACCCAGGAACTCAAGGCAGGGCATGTGCAATCTTCACAGTTTTACTTCACACTCAATATTCCTTTCTCAAACACATTACCTACTCTTCTTAATGACTCCATTATCAGAGCCTTAATTTGGGTCCTAATCAACTCTCAAACAGATACTTAAATGCCTACCTCTTCCTCCCAAGCCTGGCTTTTTTCTAAAGTATTTTCTACATTACAGTCAGAGAATCTTTCTAGAATGTTAATTTAAGAACTGTCTTCCGTCATTTGAAAGATGCAGTCAAATCTCCTTTATGTAGTACACAGGCATCTTGATGCTCTTTTTTATTTTCCACCTTATTTCCAGCTAACCCCCCACTGGTACCTAATGCACCATAGAACCACTCACAGTTAGTACACACATGTGGACTTTCCTACCTCCATCCTTTATGCATGGTGTTTCTCTTTGTCTAAAAAGACCTCTCTATCTGCAACCTGTAACTTTATTCCTTGCCTATTTGATACACACTCAGATTGTCACTTTTCCTAGGAAGTTTTCCCTGTCATATCCTTTCAACCCTTGCTACATAGGAGATATTGCCTAATCCTCATCCATAGGAGATAACTACCTCCTATGGACTCCTATTTTGTTTAACCCTGTCACGGCATCTATCACAGTATATCACATGTGTTTGTATCTATATCTCTTAAGGACCAGAATTGTATCTTACACATCTGTCCACTCCTTTGACCTAGCAAAGTACTAGCACACAGCAGGAACTCAAATCTATTGGGTAAGTAAGGTAGTTTGAATAATAAAGAATGTAGAGGCCAGGTGAAGTGGTTCACGCCTGTAATCCCAGCACTTTGGGAGGCCGAGGCAGGTGGATCACGAAGTTAGGAGATAGAGACCATCCTTGCTAACACGGTGAAACCCTGTCTCTACTAATAATACAAAAAATTAGCCAGGCATGGTGACATGCACCTGTAGTCCCAGCGGAGCAGGAGAATCGCTTGAACATGGAAGTCAGAGGTTGCAGTGGACTGAGATTGCGCCACTGCACTCCAGCCTGGGCAACAGAGTGAGACCCTGTCTCACAAAAAAAAAAAAAAAAAAAAAAAGGCAGAGATGAGACACAATGGAATAATGAGTAAGGCAAGATTTCTTGGGTTAGCCAGCTATTCTGCACAGGCATGTCAGAGGGCATATGAAACACACACTATTGAGTTTTAACTTTTTTTTATCACGATAGTCTATAAAAGTTGATGTACTGATAGCTTGGTTTGGTTAAGATCACCACTTCAAACTTCCTGTGAACCAGTTATCTTCAACAAGAGTCCTTCTTGTTCCATTTAAATTACAGCAATGGCTCTGCCATCCTTTAAATGTATGCCACTGTTCATGAGGGGAAAAAAATCTCATGAAAAGAATGAGTATGTCTGATGCAGGCCAAACAATTACCTTAGCTAGACAAATCTCAAAGGGCATTCAATACGTGTCAATGCACATTTATATGCCAATAAGCAGAATCGCCATATGCGGAAGTGGAAATTTTCTTCTGAAATCCCCATTTCCATGTGCTTATTTTTCCATTTCCTGTAAAATCATCATAAAGGGGGCAAACAGTACTTTGGTCAAGTACAATTCAGGTACATGCTAATCATAAACAGTAACAGTTACTCTCAACGCAAATGATAAAATGTCTGTATTTCTAGCAACTTTTGACGTGGATCCCTTGGATGTTTTCTTGAGCATATTTTCTCACAATTCTAGTAACAACTGTGACACCTACGTACATCTGCAACATACAGCTGCTTAACTTCTGAAGAGCAGATGCTCATGTTTATCAGGTCACTAACTGCCTTTTAAAAATTAACCAAGTTGCGAGACTCAGTGGCATGTCATACTCCTACCTACTTGGTAAGCTGAGGCAAGAGAATGGCTTGGGCCTAAAAATCAAGACAAGCCTGGGCAACATAACAAAACCTCCATTTCTAAATAAATAACAAAACAATAAATAAATAAAATTAACCAAGCAACTATGCCACAATTTGTGCTAAATGAATTAAATGAAACATTTAATTTGTCCTAAATTTTTAAAAAACGACCATCTTCTTGCCTATATTTTATAATGATGACTAAACACTAACAGAAACCTACACTTAGGAAAGGCTAGTTTAAAAGAAAGGGATAAAAGACAAAATAGTCCATAGAATGTCAAGAAGCAAATATCTATATCATAGGCTTTATGCCATTGATCCGAATATTAATGTTTAAAGGGCAGTTTTTCCCACTTAAATTTTTATGCAATTATTAACTTTGCTGAAAATAAAAACTCTTGCAAACAACAAAAAGGCAAAATTAATTTGCTGATCTAATTATTACTGATACTAAGTAACCCATCAAAAAGATTTGAAAATGTTAGGTTTTCTAAATAATGGTATTTGATCAAAACAAAAATCAAACTTCTGTGCATAACACTTCACACTACATGTTGACTTTTGCAACAGCAAAAGCTAAAAACAGCTCTAAAAAAACAAGGCTAAAAAGACCAATATGTACCTTAAAATTCTTTCTGCCATAATAACATGTCATTTATCCTATGATTAATGGTTGGATCTCCTGACTATTTGTGCTTCTGGTTTTATTTTACAGATTGCACAAAAACTGCACATGTGTAAGACTAAAGGGTATTTATTACCTCTAGGCTAAGAGATTTCATGTATATACCTTACAGAATGTTCTAAGCCTATGAACTTAATAAAATGCAATGAGTTTTTTAAACTTTTTTTTTGAGATGGGGACTTGCTTTGTCATCCAGGATAAAAATTTTTCTTAATTTACTGAATAAACCAGTGTAATTGTTGTAGAATATTTTGCTGTAATAATCAGTATTGAATGCTGTTTGTATAACTAATATTTTAAAACATAATAACACCACTTGTTTATTCTTTCTGGTACTATATACAGATAACTTATTACCAAAATATAAATCCACTGCTGTAAGTGCTGTTAAAACAGGCTGGGTGTGGTAGCTCACATTTGTAATCCCAACACTTTGGTGGCAGGCCAAGGCAAGATGATTGCTTGAGCCTAGGAGCTTGAGACCAGCCTAAGCAAAATATGAAGACCACTTCTCTACAAAAAAATAACAAGTAAGCTGAGCATTGTGGTGCACATCTGTAATCCCAGCTACTCGGAAGGGTGAGGTGGGAGGATCGCTTGAGACTGGGAGGTCAAGGCTTCAGTGAGCTGTGGTTGTGCTACTGCACTCCAGCCTGGGCAACAGAGTGAGACACTGTCTTAAAAAAAGAAATATAAAAGTACAAAGATCATTATACAAAGATAAAGTGGCAGAAGTTTTGTAGTATTATATTGAATTTCATATTTGATGTGTTTTCAAAATCTTATCCATGTCAATTTTCTAATGCTTTTCCTACAAAAGAACTAAATTATAGATCTGTGAACTAATTTCAAATTGAAAATGCAGCACAGGCAAGAAAAATACAAAGAATTACCTGCATGTTTATTTTGTAGTTAAAAAATAATGGTGATGTTTTGTTTATTTCATCCTTGTTCTAAAGAGTTACAGTAAATTAAATAGTATAGAAATTCTTTTTCATTCTATTTGTTGGGAAAAATGAAGTGGATAGATATCCTGAAGAAAAAAATCTAACAAAGCAAAATTCCACATGTAAAATTACTTCCCATTATTGAAGCTACATATCCTAATGTAACTATGTAAGGTAGGTATTACTATATGTATTTTTCTAAAGAAACCTCCTTGGCTCAAAGAATACGAGTGATGCCTAAGACCACATAGCTGTAGTCAGCAAGAGAATTCAGATTTGAACTTGGGCTCATCTGATTTTAAAGCCCAGAACTTTTCTTATTATACTTCACTGACTCCCAACATGGTAAAATTAAGACATTTAGTTAAAGTGGTGGAGGCCAAGCAGTTGACAAATTAACAAGAGATCAACTTAAAATCAAAAGTAGTATTTTCCTAATTTGGGCAACAAAGTGAGATTCTGTCTCTACAAACAATTTTTTAAAATCAACTAGGCACAGTGGCACACGTTTGTAGTTACAGCTACTCCGGACGCTGAGGTGGGAGGAAGGCTTGTGCCCAGGAGTTTGAGATTGCAGTGAGCTATGATTGTGTGACTGTACTCCCCCCCACTCCCCCAAAAAAGAAGCAGTATTTTCCAGTTTAAAACCAGGTAAAGTCTCTTCTACCCCCATGGCCTCAGTTCACATCAGAATTATTGCTTTGGTTGATTTCTCTGACTAACCAAAGCTTGCCTGGCCTGAGGACAATGTTTTGCAAGGTCAGGTTGCTGAGTTCAAGTTTTCATTTGCATTAGCAAGTATTTCTCTCACTGATGAGGAATGGAAAGTCACTTCCCTGAATTGCCATTGGCTCTATACTGGTGAATCAAGCAATATCTTCGGCCTGCTTCACTGGCAAACTGACAGGTAGCAAACTTGTGATGTGTTCAATTTTGCTAACATTAAAAAGGTAAGCATTAAGATATTAAAGGTCAAAAATGATTTTCCTTAATATCAATAAGAGTAAAACTTTAAGCTAAAATTCAAAATAAATTAATAACATTAATGATTCAGATGATGGCTAATAAACTGGGGAACAAAAATTTACAGATCAAAAATTACTCTTTCACACACACTTTAATGGATTATTTTAGACAATTCTATTAATAACAATTGGCATTCACATATTTCTACCAAAATCTCTGCTTAAATCCCCAGTCGTATACTCTTGCTGCTTATCTCTCTCTCTCTCTGCAGGACTTTTCCAGCCTCTACTTTATTATCTGGCTTCTGTGACTTGTACTAGGAACACTGGTACTAGGCCGGTTTTTGTTTTTCTTCTTAAGTGGAACAAGAATTCCATCTTCTTTTAATAAGACAATTAAAATACTACAAATTCTTATACTGCTCTTGTCTGTTGTACTTGTTTGTAGGTAAATCAGACTTCCTTTCTGAAGCCACTCAACTGATACCTTGTAGGAATTATTTCTTTCCTGTAATAGACTGTTTATGTTCAAAACAAGCAAACAAAGAAATTACAAGAGTATAAAATATTCAGTTGTATGTATTTCTATCTCATTTCCCAAATAGACTGTGGCATACCAAATACTAGAATGAAATACTTTTCATCCTATTTATTCATATTCGAATAGAAAGCACACTATACATGCTTTGCGAGGAACTTTTTAAAAATCCAAGAAATATTTTGGGTAAATTACTAAAAGCCTCAGAACTTGTCAGAAGTCTTTAAGTTTGAAGAAATCTAAAATTATTATTGTTTAGGTATAGGATAACTTCCAACAAAACAGGAAGAAGTTGACTAGTACAAAGATTTAAGCATCTGAAGAATGGTTACTATGGAGATGGGAGGTGAGATGGTGGTGGGATGTTTTCACTTTTTAATGAAAACATCAATATTTCCTGTATCACAGAAATGTAAGTAAACGACCAAGCTATTTAATCCAAAAGCCAGGACAAATCTACACTTTCATTGAAATAATATTCAAAAGATAAGATAAACCTGTTCTTTAACAGTTAAGCAAATAACCATTGATGAATTTTCTTCTACTCTTTTAAAAACTGCTATATTACTTCTTCACTTTGATGCCATCATAGAAATAGTTCATTAATGAAGACTAATCTAGCTACAAATAATTGATCTCTTCCTCTCAATTTCTAGAATATTTTTTAAATTTTTGGCTAGATTCAAAAAATAGCATTTAAAAGACTGCATAATAATATCTTCATCAGTGCTTAAAATTAAAAGTAGAGATTCCAGTGCAGCCACCTTTCAGACTCAGGGGTTTATTACAAAAAGAGCTGTAATTCACAGAAACATTATCACTAAGAACCATTCAACATTTAACACATAGTAATTCTTGAGCTCTTAACTACAGGCCAACTACTGAAAATATTGTGAAGTAAAGACTGAAAAAGACATGCTCTGCCCTTGAGATGCTGTTTCGTGATCTTCCAATCTAAAAACCAGTATTGCAACTTTCATGGTTATTCCACTTTTTCCTCAAAAATCCCATTCACAATTTGAGTTATCTTTGCAAAAACTTTCCTTAATACTTCATATAATAGAATCTCTGAATTAACAAGTAAAATAAGGACAAAAGCAAACATTTACTCTGTGCTTACTATATGCCAGGCATATAGTACTGTACTGTTTTACAAGTATTTACATGAATTGGAATTTTGTACAATATTTATTGTTTACTTGTTAAAATGCTGAGATCTAGCTTATCAACCTATTCAACAAGCTATGACACAATGTTCCTTCACCAGAAAAAGATATCGTATCAATTTACACAGAACAAGCTCAGAGAAACTAACAATTGTAATCATCTCAAATCTAGTCCCAAAACTATTAAGTGGTAAAACCAGTATTCAAAATTCCAATTTTCTACCCAGCCATAAAACAGCTTTCTGAAGTACTAACAATAGAAAATAGCTGTTGAAACTCTGTAACTCTGAAGCACAAATACAATTGTGTTCTGAAATTTGAACTGTATTCTTAGAGGAATCATTTTATGTATGGGATAGGTTTTCCTTTTTGAAATCAAGGATAATACCCATTACAGAGATTTTAAAAAGATCAGTAAGCAATGTTTACTCCGTAATTCCCTTTTCTGTTTTTTCCTGCACAGTACTTTTTTCTCCCAGGCATATTACATTGCACTCATTTATTAAGTCTTTCACCACTAAATGTAAACTATATGAAAACAGCTATTTTTGTCTGTTCTTCAATACGGCACCTCCAGCATCTAGAAGAGTCCCTGGCACATAATAAGTGTTCGATAAATTTTTTTGAAATAAAGAAAAACTTGGCACACAGTAGGCACCCAATAACTATTAGTTGCTTTCTCTTTATTATGTAGGCCGTCACTCCCTGGGTATGATAATCTGAACTGGAATACATGATTAGAAATGAAATAAAATTAAAAATGAGTAAGGCAAATCAAAAAGTCATATTCTCAGCAAAGCCTCATTTATGAAGCATAAAGGTAAGGGGGTGTATGTAAATTAAATTTTGAACAAATGCACTTTTAAGTGCCAAAATTTTCATAGACATCTTTTATTAATACAAACATACATAATTGGCCGGGCGCGGTGGCTCACACCTGTAATCCCAGCACTTTGGGAGGCCAAGGTGGGCGGATCACCAGGTCAGGAGTTCAAGACCAGCCTGGCCAACACGGAAAAACCCTGTCTCTACTAAAAATTAGCTGGTCATGGTGGTGAGCACCTGTAATCCCAGCTACTCGAGAGGCTGAGGCAGGAGAACTGCAAGACCAGCCTGGCCAACATGGTGAAACCCCATCTCTACTAAAAATACAAAAATGAGCTGGGCATGGTGGTGAGCGCCTGTAATCCCAGCTACTCAAGAGGCTGAGGCAGGAGAATTGCTTGAACTAGGACCGGGGAAGCGGAGATTGCAGTGAGCCAAGACTGCACCACTGCACTCCAGTCTGGGATACAGAACAAGACTCTTGTCTCAAAAAAAAAAAAAAAAACAAACAGAAACAAAAACAAAAACAAAACAAAAAACCATACACAATCTACTTTGTGATAATTCTGACTTGGATGTCCTGAAACATCACTTGTCAGCTGACACTTCTCACTGTGCTCACTCCTTTTCTAAGGAACAGGAAAGCAAGCAAGCATGTTCTATAAAATGAGTCAATAAAAATCCAAGTGAAAATCTAAGTGAAACACATAACCTCAATATAGTAGCTGTGTTATCATTATTCTGGCATCTTTTTCTTATCCTAGGAGGCTGACTGAATGCAGGTAAAGTACCACTAACTAGCACACAGGCTGTTTTGAGAGATGGGATACTTAGAAAAAGATAGCACGCTCCTGCCAATCTCTAACTCTTTAGTTTTATCAAGATCAGTCAAGTTTAGTGATTAACTAAAGAAAACATAAAAAGTTTAACTCCTAAGAGTACTAAGTAAGCCACATCCTTGATTTTTTAGGACCGGAATCACAAGAAACAAAATGTTTAATAAGTATTTTGGAAATATCAGCTGGCGGCAAATACATATGAACATGCATACATTTAAATTTGATATAATTTCAATGTCTCCAAATCCTTCTCATTTTAATACAGAGGGTTTTAAATAAGATGACATATACAGAGTGTCAGAACCTATGAAACAGTTCAGAGACAATCTCCTTCATACAATTCAGCATGATCATCTTCCTGTGCTTGGCAGCCACTGCTACCCACATCTCCACGTTCCTAGCTGCCTAAAACTGCTCATCTAATTCTCTACTAGCATCTTATCTTCTGTCTCTCCTCCTCCTTATAGCTGTTTTGCCCAATCTTCACATGTGGCTCTATTATTACCTCATAGTCCTTCTATTCTAGAGAGACCCAATCTTAAATCAAATAAAGATGACATAAGTGAAACAAAGGAAAAGGGCTACTAGTGTTCTCAGGGTCATGGAAACCTGGCCAGAGATATAATGGAATTAAATTTTGATTTTTGAGTTACAGTTTAATTTATGAACTTTACATATTGTAAAGATTATCAGGAACTTTCCCCCAAAACATCTATAACAAGGCAAAAATTCTCTTCTAAAGTATGATGATAAAAAATACTTTAGAAGAGATCTGTTTATGTAAGTCAAAAAAATGCTGTTTTAGAAAACAGACATTCCTCAAGGACTTTCTCTGCATGTAACTCATAAAGTAAAACAGCTTACATTATACATATTTTTCAAAATGCAGTAGGTTCACAGATACATATATGTGCATTTCATTCTAAACAATATTTTGTGAAAAGAAATTTTCCTTACTGGGGAAATTATGGAAGTAGAATAAACTTTTATTTCCACCAAGACACAAATGTCATTAAGACATTTACCCAAGTGTAAGATGTTAATAATACTAATGAAGCAATTCTCAATACTAACCTAAGTGGGGGTCTGCCCACATAACTGCAGAGTTTAAAAACCTCCTCATTTCATTAGGTGTAAAAGCACTTTGGGAGGCTGATGCAGGTGGATTACCTATGGTCAGGAGTTTGAGACCAGCCTGGCCAACATGGTGAAACGCTCTCTCTACTAAAAATACAAAAATTAGCTGGGTGTGGTGGTGAGTGCCTTGCAATTCCAGCTACTGGGGAGGCTAGGGCAGAAAAATTGCTGGAACCCGGTAGGCGGAGGTTGCAGTGAGCCAAGACAGCATCACTGTACTCGAGCCTGAGCAACAGAGCAAGACTGTCTGGAAATAATAATAATAAATAAATAATTATATTTCAGTCTTAGTAATACCCTTAGCTGAAGGCAAGCACTTTTTTTCCAGTAAATAAAGGACCAAGTGTAGGTGCAATTTTAATCAAACAGGATTAGGTTAAAATTTATTTTTCAGAAAGTAGGTATTTGATGAGGTTCTGATCATCTTACTCACTTGTTAATGAGTCACTAAAGCACAGGTTCTACTATGAGACAGTTCCCTAAAGACAGTTCAATAGTAGCATTTCATCAGTGTCCTTAAGAAAATCCTTTTAAACTCAGGAAAAGTTACTCCATGCACACAAGAGAAAGAGAGAAAAAAAAATGGAGTACATTCAGTGACTTATTTATCTGTAATTGACATATTCAACTTTCAGTTTGATTCTTGAAAGACTTAAAACTTAAGCACCCTCTATTAGAAACTGATATAGACTTATGGGGGAAAAACCCAAACAGAAGTTCTGAATCACTGGAATTTTCGTTCTATTTCCTGTTAACACATTGACAGTACCATCCTTCAACATATTCCTTCCATACATGTTTTTTAAAAGCTGTAGAATCCTTAAACTAACTGTACCCTAATTTAGCCTAGAGCTCATTTGTCTAACAATTCTTCCCATTGTTTCTAATTAAAATGCTCAGCCAAAGCATATAATAAAAGAAAAGCAAGTCTTCCTTTATTAGAAACTACCATGGTTTCAAATTTTAAAGTTTCAAACCGTCAAAGTTTAAAATCGTGACTTCATTGTTACAAAGAATTTAAAGATATTTATGAAAAGGTGTCAATACTCTGCTACTGTATGTAGAGTGCGGTAAGCAGCAGAAGCGAAAAAAAACTGAAAGCAAATACCCTATTCTATGCCCACCAAAATTCCCGGCCAAATCAGTAATTGCATAATGATCATTATAATCTTTACCCTAAAGTGAAAACAAAATTCCCTTTCTAAAATGTGCATCAATCTGACCCCAAAATTTGACACTTTACAAACTTACCTAAAACAGACAAAATGGATGCAAAATTATATTGCCGTACAGTTGCTCTGAATACGATCTTAGTATTCAAGAACTTTCCAATGAATAAGGGCACTCAACAGCCTGCACTGGGGGCCTGAATTTCATGAACTACGGAGAAACCCCTGTGAAGCTGCAAATTCCCTCCACTCTCCTGGAAACTCCTCTTATCAGAAACATTTGAAGAATTTCTCCACAACAATTAAGCTGACTTGAAGAATGGAACCCTAACATCTCAAATATACTATATATGGAATGAGACATGGCCAAACACATAAATACAAACTCACACGGTCTCTGACACTTCGGTGTACAACTCTGCCTGAACATCCCACAGCATCAGCAACAGAAAGATCCACCTGTCACCTGTTCAGCAACGCCAAGAGACCCTTGCAGCCTCCCTGCCCCAACCAAAATCGTAGGGTTTGAGGTTGACGGGACAGAAAACTAGAAACATCCAGTGAGTTCTAAGGGGCCACATATTCATAGCAGGGCTTGCCCCCCACTTCAAAGTCGTCTGCAGAAAACCAAGATCGGCAAGGAAACGATGTTCTCCCCCACTCCGCCTCACCCCCACATAACTGACTTGTGTCTCTCCCCAAAACCCCCGCCCCTAAGTCATCTTTAACCAGACCTCGGCTCCCCAAAAGGAGATTTTCCTCCCCCGCCCCCACCTCACACACGCCTGGGGGCGGGTCGGGGGCGCCGGTGCAGGGAGGGGCCCTCCCCAGCCCCTGGCGCCCTCCCCCACTCGGGGCTCTCCCCAGCGCTCGACTCCAATGAAGCTCCCCCTCCCCTCTGCACGGACGCCCCGCTGCCCAGGCCCGGCCCGATGTTCCCCACCCCCACAGGACTGGGGGAGTTGGGGGGCCTCCCTCTCCGCCTCGCCAAAGAGGGAAGGAAAGAGGCGGAGGGAAAAAGAGTGCGAGTTAGAAGCGGGCGCCCCGCACGGGCCTCGCGAGGCGGCAGAGCCCCTTCCAGACCGAGTGGGGTGCGGGGCGATGAGGGGAGAGCCGGGCTGGGGATCCCGCCGAGGCCCCGCAGCGCTGTCCGCTTACCCTTCGCTGCCGCCGCTTCCCCCTCCTCCTCCTCGGCCGCCGCCGCCGCCTCTCCCACTAGGGCAGCCGTCTCCACCGTCGCCGCCGCCGCCTCCGCCACCGCGGCCACCGCCAGCGCCGCCGCCGCCTCCGGTTCCACCCGGCAGGGGGGACACCTCAGCCCTCCCTCCGTCCCCGCTCAGCCCCCTCCGCTCGCCCGCCGCCGCCAACTCCCTCCGGCCGCTGCCGCCGCCACCACTCGTGGCTGAGGGGGAGGGGAGGGGGTCGGGCTGGGTCGCCCAACCGGCGGCTGCAGCAGATCAAAAACCAAGGCTGGGCGGCGTCGCCGCTCCCCGATCCTCGGCTCCGGCTCCCTCGGCGTCCCCACCTCCCTCTGCCCCCACCCCCCTCGCGCTCGCCTGCCCTCCCCCCACCCCCCCAGCTCTCGCTCGCTCTCGCCGCGGCTCCGCCAGCCCAGTCCAAATCAAAATACTGTCACACAATATGGCGGCGCGGCGGCCGGCAAACACCGCGAGATCTGCGGCCGCGGCTGAGGCGGCGGCTGTGACTAGGCCTCCCCCGGCAGAGCCGCTGGGGAGCGGCCGGCGGCGGCGGCTGCGGCCGGGGGATGCTCTTCCTCCGCCCCGCACCCCTCCCCCGACATTCGCAGTCTCGACGCCCGTCTTACCAGGGCTGGAGGGAGGACGCGGGCCGCCGCCTGGCGGTGCAAGGGGACCGCCGGTGCCGGCAGCCCGGGGAGGGCTGGGACCCCTTTTCTCGACCGGGCCCCCATCCTTGGGGGTGGGGTGCGGGTCCCACCTCCCGCCACGGGGGCCGCTAGCAGTTTGGGTTGAGGGAAGAAAGGAACTGAACTCGAGTCCCAGTCGCACTTCGCGGAGGGGCTGGCCGGGTCCGGAAGCGGGTGGCGGGACCTGCCGGGCGGCCGGCGGCGCAGCGCTCGTGGGGTCCGGGGACCTGGCGGGACCCCGGGGCGCTGCGGCGGCCGAGGGGAGCAGGTGGGCCCGCGGCGGAGGCAAGCGCCCGGGCGCTGTGGGCCGGGACACACCCCCTTGGAGCCCGAACGCACAGAGGCCGCTAGCTAACGGAGGGACCCGTGCGGGAGACGTCTTGCGAGCCGCACAACTGGCAGCTTGTAGACTCGAAAAAAAGTATCGGCTTCTGACTTTTCTTGAGCAGTTCGGGGGGGAAAAAGAAATCTAAATGCTGCGAGGGTTTCTTTGCTTCGATTTTATTTTAATTGCACTTTCCTAGAAGTCCTAGAAACAGAGCCAAAGACACTTTAGCTTTGAGGGGAGACGGGACTTAAAGTTTCTGTCTCCTTAGAGATTTGTTTAGTTTTCCCCTAGGGGGAGAAAAAAACGTATTTAACACTCAAGACATTTCTCACAATGTAAAATATTTATTTAAAAATTCTAGCGCTTTTCGTGGTGTCCAAAACACTAGGGCATTTTTCTGCCCCTGTCCAAAATGTCCATATCCCTGCCAGTTCCTTCCTTGAGACAATCCTTACTCCCGAGAAAAATCCTAAAGGACCATTTTTATTCTTTTATTTCCAGTGTAAGCGGTGTAGCTACAGTGAGATTTTTTTTTTAATGTATCTTTTACGTAGTAGAGCGTTCCCCACAGTTAAAGTTCCTTCTCTCCATTTCCTTTTTTCTCACACATCCTTTAAAAATACCTGAAATCTAGGCTATAGCACCAATTCAAATACTTTGCCACCAAAAGCTGCAAGTGCTTATTGTTTACAGTATCAGTATTTAATTATTTCCTCTCCATTGGTGATATTAAGAGAAGTAAAAGTAGATTAGGATTTACAAAATTGGAAAGATTCTAGTTTTATTCACTGGCAATAAGAAATCATTAAACTTTAATACTTTCCATCAGTTGTCTGAGGAATTATTTCCATACTCAATGATAAAATAGTTGATTAAATAATTTTAGATTGAATCCATTAAGTAAATTTCACTTGTCTTTGAAACCATTATAAAGCACAGAGACAACAATTGCTTTTGAAATGGTAGGATTATGTATTTTACGCAAATTTGAAAAAGATTTATGGGATGTACATATTTTAATAGAAATATAGACTTATGAGTAGGTCAAGTCCAAAAACCAGTGTGGGGCAGAGAAGGTATGTATAACATATATCCTTTCACTAGCAGTGAAGAGTTTTAACTTAGATCTATCTAGTCATGGGGAGGCGTCAGACAAACCTAAGTAGAGGAAAATAAAATATAAAATAACTAGTCTGTATTCTTAAATCATGGGCAATGCCATAAAAGACAAAGACTGCAGACTAAAAGAAACTAAAGATGTGGCAACACAATCCAATATGTGACCTTGAACTGTATCCTTTACTGGAGGAGAAAAACGTTATATAGGACATTATTGGGATAATTGATGAAATTGGAATACGGACTGTAGATTAAATATATCAATGTTAAATTTCCTGAATATGTTTGCATGAGAATATCCTTGTTTATAAGAAAAAACACTGAGATATTAAGGGGTAAAAGAACATGATATATGTGATTTTTCTCCCAAATGATTCAGAAAAAATAAAATATATACATGTACATACAAACATTTCTCATGTATGTCATACACATATTTAGGAAGAGGATACTGATACAATTTAAAACTTGGTGTTGAATCTGGGTTATTTTTAAAGTAAAAAAACTAAAATTTGGTGGATCTGGATGTTTCTGTACTGTTTTTGCAATTTTTTGGTAAACATGAAATTATTGCTAAGTAAACAGTTTTTTTTTTTGAAACCCAAGAGTTTTTTTTGTTTGTTTTTGTTTTTTTTTGAGACGGAGTTTCACTCTTGTTACCCAGGCTGGAGTGCAATGGCGTGATCTCGGCTCACCACAACCTCCGCCTCCTGGGTTCAAGCAATTTTCCTGCCTCAGCCTCGCGAGTAGCTGGGACTACAGGCGCGCGCCACCATGCCCAGCTAATTTTTGTATTTTTAGTAGAGACGGGGTTTCACCATGTTGATCAGGATGGTCTCGATCTCTTGACCTCGTGATCCACCCGCCTCGGCCTCCCAAAGTGCTGGGATTATAGGCGTGAGCCACTGGGCCAGGCCAAAACCCAAGAGTTTTAAACCTCAGAGAGTTCTTATACCTCACTAAGAGGAGGAATTTTTTTTTTTTTTTTGAGACGGAGTTTTGCTCTTGTTACCCAGGCTGGAGTGCAATGGCGCAATCTCGGCTCACTGCAACCTCCGCCTCCTGGGTTCAGGCAATTCTCCTGCCTCAGCCTCCTGAGTGGCTGGGATTACAGGCACGCTCCACCATGCCCAGCTAATTTTTTGTATTTTTAGTAGAGACGGGGTTTCACCATGTTGACCAGGATGGTCTCGATCTCTTGACCTCGTGATCCACCCGCCTCGGCCTCCCAAAGTGCTGGGATTACAGGCTTGAGCCACCGCACCAGGCCCCAAGAGGAGGAATTTTATGAGATAGATGATAAATCTTTTTACAATGGAACTGTCCATCTGTTTCTGAGTATCTAACTGGGATTTTCGTCATTCGGCTTTTTCTTTTTCTTTAATCTATTTGAATTTGGGACAAAAATAGGAGTCCTTGTGTATTTGTTGGTAAATGTAATTTCTGTATTTATTGATTCAGTAAATATTCCGTGTCTTTTATTCTCAAAACTCTGGAGAAAAGAAGAAGGAAAAAAACAAAACTGGCTTTCAGGTGCTCTCTGCAGTTATTACAGGAGAAAGATAAAATATATACTACATTCAAGAGTTTTTTAGTCTAGTATGATCCTGATACAGTAGCCATTGCTACTTGGGGCTGTTTCAATTCAAATTAAACAAAATTAAAATTCAGGCCTTCAACTGCACTAGCCACATTTAAAGTGCTCAATAAACCATGTGTTCCATCTGTTCTATCAAACATGGCTTGTAGTAGAACAGACTGCTCTATATAAATAACACTGATACAAGGTAGCTGGCAATAAACACCATTGAAACAGGGGAAGAGGGATTACTTTGCACAGGGTGGAAGTGGGACAGTTACAAGAAGATTGCATATATACAGGTGAAAGTGAAGCAAGATTATTCCAGGCAGAGAAAACATGAACATTGCAGAAAAAGGAGAGAGATCCGTGAGAGATAGCACTTGAGTCTGTGTACCTGTAACAGGAGGTAGGTAAAGGAGGGTAGGGCTGTATAAAACCACATATGCTGAGCTGCTGAGCCTGGACGGTTCTCTAGGCAATAGGAAGTTTATAAAGGTCTTTGGACAAGACAACATGAATAAATCGTTCTTTAGAAAGGATAATCTAGCAGGTATATGAAATAGATTAGGTTTGAAGGCACAGAGACCAGATAGCACTGTAATAACCCAAATGAGGTATAATGGAGAGTTGGTATTATGTGGTCTATTTCATGTATTTAACTTTAAATTTAAATCCCAATCTGTAATGGCTTAATAAAGAATTTCATATCTCACAAATTTGGAAATTTCTAAGTAGCATAGACTCCAGGTCTGAAAGATTCAGAAACTCAGTAACATCATCAAGGACCAGGTCCTTTCCATTTCTGCTTTGTTATCTTGGGTGCAGGCATCATTGTCTGGTTAATTACAAGATGGAAGTTGGTAGTGGCCATTCCAAACATCCAAGCCATAATGTCCAGAAAAAGAGAGATCGTCTTAAGAGAGGGAAAATGTTTCCAGAACCGCTCCCCATACTTCCTGACTCAATTCCCTTCCCTTCCTCTCTCATGTCCTAGACCATAGTTGAATCGCATGCTCTTTCCTGAATCAGTCCCTGGTCTAATTAGTGGAACAAATGTCAAGGAGTCAAAGATGGAGAAGTAAGAGTTAAAGATGACTCTGAGGGTTTGAGTAAAATGACCAGGGAACAAGAGGAGGGAAGAAGTTATGGGAGGAAAGAAGATGATTTTTGTAATAGTCCAGATGTATAGCTGAATATGACCAGCAAATGAAAAGATGGGACTGGAGTTCTGAATGAAGATCAAACTTGGGGATGTACATTGGAAGTCATCTGCAGAAAGAAAATAAAGCCAGGAGATTTCTAAAGGAGAGGAAGGGTGAGGGCCCACAACACAACCCTGGAGGGAGAGGTGGAAACAGAAAAGGCATGGTCAGAGAGCTAGGCAGACCCGGGCCATGTATTGTACAGAAATCAAGGGCAGCAGATGGAGTTTCAGGAAGGCCAACAGTGTTAGGAGCTGTGGGGAGGGAGGCCAAGGTGGGAGGATCTCGTGAGGCTGAGGAGTTTAAGGCTGCAGTGAGTTTAAGGCTGCAGTGAGCCGTGATTGTACCACTGCATTCCAGCCTGGGTGACAGAGTGAGACCCTATCCCAAAAAATAAAAATAAAAAAGAAAATGTGCATATATTTAAAAATATTAGGTGGCAAAGACAGGTTGGTAATCTAGTGGAACTCTAAGGCTAAAAACGATCTGTTTAGTCAGAAAACAAGAAGCCCTTGCCATGTTTTTAGGCTTGGAGTAAAATTCAAACTAAGGTGAAAGATTGAGAGTACAAAAATGAGATAACAGATACAAAATTTCAGTTAAATAAGAGAAGTAATTTAAAAGAATTATTGTGCAATATGGTGACTGCAGTGAATACATATATTGTACTCTTGAGAATCGGAGAGAAGATGTTCAGTGTTCTCACAAAAAATAACTATGTGAGGTGATATGTTAATTAGCACAATTCAGTCATTCCTCAAGGTATACACTTCAAGACACCATGTTGTACATGATCAATATATAGAATTTTTCACCCAGTGGTACAGAGGTTGTGGTGGCCTCCATCCTCTCAAATATGTGAAAAGCAAAGAATCTTAGGAAGGGTCTTCAAAACACATGGAGGCTGGGCATGATGGCTTATGCCTGTAATCCCAGCTTTGGGAGGCTGAGGCAGGTGGATCACTTAAGATCAGAAGTTTCGAGGCCAGCCTGGCCAACATGGCAAACCCTGTCTCTACTGATAGTACAAAAATTAGCCAGATGTGATGACACACACCTGTAATCCCAGCTACTAAGGAGGCTGAGGCACAAGCATCGCTTGAACCCGGGAGGCTGAGGTTGCAGTGAGCCAAGGTCATGCCACTGCTCTCCAGCCTAGGTGACAAATGAGACTCTGTCTCAGTAAATAAATAAATAGATACAAAAAAAGAAAAACACATGGAAAAACGATATCAACAGATGTGATAAGAAGGAAGAATGTCATTCATCCATTTTTGTCTTATTTCTCTCAAATAAATGAAGTAATTTATGTGCACATGCTCTTATGTGCACAAAATGTGATGTGTATGTGTTGTGATGCCACTGTATGGAGAAGCACCTGAAGTTGTTATGAATGATTAAAAAATTTATTTCAGAGAATACTAGCAGTGAGGTCCATGAGAAATCAACAGTCTTGTTCACCTGCTCAGTTACCCTTTGCTTTAGGACTAGACTTGAAAACAGAAGGAATTAGAATAAGCTATCTTCTCATCTCTGCCTCTTCCTTTCTTGGCATATTTCATAAAAATATGTTTCATTCAGAATGGTTTTGGTCAGGATGATTGGCAGTTATTTACAATCTGTCATAACATCACCTATCTTTAAGCTGAACTTGGGTGCTGAATACATTTAAGATTCTTCCTCACCTTTGGATAGCTATCAAATTATTGTTTAAAAATTCTGTTATCTTCCTAACTGGCCAACAATGATGATTTCCATTTTTGAAACTAAATTCCAATATAAGACCTTAGAAAATATTGCTACAGTCTCATGTAGAACATGGCATATTGATGCATGGGTATAAAGCACAAATGTGATAGGAATCTGGGGCATACAATATTTACTAATTATAAACCAGTTACTACCACTAGCATTGATAGTGGTATCATTACTGCTACTACCACCAATTCACAACTAAAGATAGGTAGGTTTAAGAGGTTAAGTGACTTACATAATCTAAAATAACTAGTAAATGAAGAGCGGGGCTTCGAGTATATCTTCTGACCCCATACGTTGGGTCCTTTCACCATACCATTATGCAAGACATATTCTCCATGCTTTAACAGTTTTAAACAACTATAAATGGCAATAATACAATGGGTAGAGAGTTTAAGAGAAATTAGGTTACTTTGGGAGTTTCAAGAGACCACAGGAGAGGGTTACTGGAGATGATATTCTAGATGAACATTGAAGCAGAGTTGAAACTTCAATTGACAGAAAAAGTGGGAGGGCATTTCCAGTGTCTGTGATAGCTGGAAAAAAGATCAGACAAAAAAAATAGAGCATATTTAGGGAACATGAAGTGGTTGATTTTGCAGAACTGTAGGAAAAATGTAGGATATTGGTGGGAGACAAGACAAAGCAGGTAGCAATGTGAACTAAATTTGGTAGGTGGTGGTGTATCATTCATGTTTAATGAATGATGGAACATTATTAGATCTATGCTTGATCTATCCTCTATTGAGGTAGAGAAGGAAGAGCAAGGAATTGGGGAGACTGTGGTGTCAGTCATCACTAGGCAAAGGTATGGGGAACCCAAACACACTTGTGGCAATAAAAAGAGTGAGAAGCAAGAAAAATTTCTGTGGTAGATTTTTTCTTTTTATTACTTTAGGCAAATAAAGGAAAATGCAGGGCGAGGGAAAAAGATATCAAAGAAGACTGTTGATTTTGAGCCTGAATAAGGAAGAATTGTTATTCTATTAACAAAAACAATGAAGTGACGTAGAGATACTGCTTTGGATGGGAATGATGAGTTAGTTTTTTTAATGTATTGTACAATGATTTTAGTTCTTTGGGGACCTTCTTGAGCCTTCTCTGTCATTCAGATATAAAAGAATGACAGGCTGCACTTACAGAGAATGCAAATGGTCGATAAACCTACAAAGGACTTCAGCCTCCTTGGTAATTATGTAAATGCAATTTTTTTTTCTTTTTTCCCCCTCTTTTCTTAGTTTTTTTTTTTAAAGAATATATTATTTTCCAGCCTATCACATAAAGATTGAGAAAACAAACTAGACAAATTACTCAGAAGTAAACTTAAGAAAAATACAGGATTTATAAGAAGAAATCTAAAAAGCCTATTGAAAGAAAGTTGGAGAGAAATAGAAATAACATCTACTTGAATAGAAAGTTTTAATATTTTAAGGATGAAAATTGCGCCCACATTTATGCTTTTTGTTTTTGTTTTGAGATGGGGTCTCACTCTCACTCAAGCTGGAGTGCAGTGGCACAATCTCCCTTCACTGCAACCTGTCTCCCAGGCTCAAGGGATCCTCCCACCTTAGCCTCCTGAGTAGCTGGGACCACGGTGCCTGCTATCATGCCTGGCTAATTTTTTTTTGTATTTTTGGTGGAGACAAGGTTTCACCATGTTGCCCAGACTGTTCTTAAACTCCTGGGCTCAAGCGATCAGCCTGACTCAGCCTCCCAAAGTGCTGGGATTTCAGGGCGAGCCACCGCGCTCCACCCCACATTTATAAATTTAACTGTCAGTCAAAAGTTGGCCAAATGATTTTAAAAGCACCTGAATATTTTATTAAGTGAAATATAATAACCAGGTTGCAGAACAATGTGTATCGAATGCTATGAGTGGTGTAAAGAAAGAAAAAAATAATACACACACACACACACACACACACACACACAGACTGTGTACTGGGAAGGGAAATGGATAACTAAGATAAAGGAGAGAGAGATCTCATTTCATCCCCTTTCCTATTTCTGACTTATGTAATGTGTAAAATGTAAACACATTACATATCAAAATTAATGAAATCAATGAAGAAAAATAGACCATTTTTTTCTGAAGAGGAATAATTGGTGTTGGGGATGGAGAGGCACTGATATGACATACTTAACTACACAAAAGGCTTGTTACAAGGATTAAATGAATGAACACATGTAAAGGGTTTGTAACAGTTCTTTGCACATGAAGTATCACATAAATATTTGTTGCTTTTTTTTTTTACATTTTTTGCTTACATTGCCTCTAATTCTTTATATTTGTTACTATTATTGTCATAACCTTGAAATGTGAACTATATGATTTAAATGTCATCCATCACGAAAGAATATCTTGATAGATTTTTACTACATAAAGTTTAAAAACTTTTGGAAGGGAAAAAATAAAAAATAAGATGAAATGCAGCAAACGGGGAAAATAAACTTAGAGCATATCTAATGAGCAAGGTCAGTCATTCCACAAATACTTTTTTAATATTTGTTCTGGGTCAGGCGTTATGCTAGAGGCTGGTTATATATACTGTGATGAAAGAGATGGTCTGGCCCTCATGGAATTTATAGTCTACAGAAAATAAGAGTTAATATTCTTAATACACAAAAGGTTATTAAAAATCATAAGAGAAAAACCACACAGGGCACAGAGAAGTTTTTTTTAAAAAAAATCACTATTGTTTAAAAATATAGGGAAAATAAATTCAATCTCTGTAGTCAATTTCACTCTAACAAAACTAATAATATATATTTCTTTGTTTATTAATGGTAAAGTTTTTTTAAAAGAAAAACTTCAGTGTTGGCATGATGGAGACAGGCATTCTTGTATCCTGGGAATGGGCCTATAAAAAGTGTAAGCTGCCTGCAAGGCTGTTTGACAACATGTATTAGAATTTTAAATATGCAAATTGTTTGACCTCTTCCACTCCTAAGAAGAAATAATTGGATGTATATTTGAAGATGTATGTTAAAAGATGCTTACCTCAACATTCCTTATAATAGTTAAAAAAAAGAAAAAGAAAATAATACATCTTAATAGGTAATAAATTATGGTGCATTGGTACAATAGATTATGATATAGTGATTAAAAAGAATGTAGATCTATATACATTGACATGAAAAAAGGTCATAATATAATATTATGTGAAGGAGGTAGATTTCCTGGCAGATTGTCAAAAATACTATAATCCCATTTTAAAAATGTGGATATATGTCTGAATGTGGGTACGTATAGAAAAAAGTCTGGAGAGATAGATTCTAAAACATAACAGAGTGCTTTGGAGTGGTAAAATCTTTGTTTTATTCTTTATACCTTTTTGGTGGTATTTTCTGAATTTTTAGCAATGACTACATTACTAGTATGTCAAAATAAAATTGCTCAAAAGTTGTTTCTTAAATATTTCTGAAAAACTCTCTGGGAATAACTTTGGTTTAACCAAAGCCATGATAACTGAAATTTTTATTATTTGGACTCTCAGGTTTTACACATTCATATTTTTTCCTGTCCTAAGTCAGTAGGGAAACCTTTGTAAATAATAAAATATTTCAAGAATTTGGAACAAAATGACAATCACAGAGTACTGACCTCATTTCCACAACAGTTAAAAGTATTGAAGAAAAAGAAATCTTGAGAGGGCAGCAGACAAAAAAAATCTGAGCAGCATTGACCTTTCTGAAATAGATTCCTTGACTAGGGTGGGGGTGTGGTAGAATGGAAGATAAATGAGGATTTCATGTCTTCATTGGTTTGCTGTTGGCCTTACATTTCCCCAAGCTTCATAAATTTCCCTAAATAGTAGGCTTTAGGGTACAAGAGAACTACTCCCCATGTCCTTGTCACCCTTCTCCCGTCCTGGTTGAATGTCATCTTATTTGCCCTGTTATCTGGCCATAGAATTCTCTTGGCTTTGCAACTGTGCTAAGGTGGCAGAAAAATTCCCCAATTCAACCCAGTCTTTTGTGAGACTCAGGGGCCTAATGCTGATCATATTTGCAATAGAAATGTTCTGTGACTCACAACAGTACCCATCCATGAACAGACAACAAGGATGTCTCAGCCCCAGATCTGGGGGCTGGAGGAGCGGCAGCCTTTGGGGACTATGGGGTGATTGTAAAGAATCTGTGATTTTATATAGGACCCAATTTTCAAAATCGAAATAGACAAAAAGACAATTACTGTCATGTGGGGACCCACATTTTAAAACACAGATTAAAAAGGAGTTCTTATTTTCAAAAGTTTACTAACTACAAATTAAGATAATGAACTTAGTATGGCCTTTCCTGTATTTGTATCTCCGTACATGTGGTTTCCCTCTCCCCATCCCCACCTCCAACTTTCCTGCCCTGCTGAACCCAACAGGGGCATGATGCCCAGCACACAGCAAGTTTTCTTTTTTGAGATGAAGTCTCATTCTGTCACCCAGGCTGGAGTGCAGTGGCATGATCTCTGCTCACTGCAATCTCCAGCTCCCAGGTTCAAGTGATTCTCCTGCCTCAGCTTCCCAAGTATCTGGGACTACAGGCCTGCACCACCACACCCGGCTAATTTTTGTATTTTTAGTAGAGACAGGTTTTGCCATGTTGGCCAGGCTGGTCTCAAACTCCTGACCTCAAGTGATCCTCCCTCTTTGGCCTCCCAAAGTGCTGGGATTACAGGTGTGAAACACTGTGCCTGGCCACATAACAAGTTTTCAACAAGACTCTTCAGTCCAAATTGTATAGCACTGTAGAACAGCCCACCCACTTCTTTCCCTTCATTTTACTTCTCTTAGAACAAAATTCTCACACGAATTACAAAAAAAGGAAAACAAACTGTGATTGTGGCAATGCTTAAAGGTAGGGCAAAGGAGAGGCATTGGTCATCTTCATGTTGCTAGGCCTCATCATTGCTTTACCAAGGAGCAAAATTCACAAAATGTTCTAAACATTTCTTTTCCAAAATAAATGTGAAAATGCTTGCTATTGTAAAATGGAAAACATTATGCCTTCTGAAGAACTTTCTAATCATAAGTCTGTGTATCTGAATTGGAAGAAAAAATGACATGTGAAGGAAACATTTGTAGACTCCAGTTTCAGCTACTATAGCATTTCTTTAAATAAAAGTGAAAAGAATATTACCTCAGATTTATGAATAACTGCTTTGTCCACGTTACACTCAAAGTCAGCATTTCACTGAAGAACTTTGTGTTCTATTGTTTTTTTTTTTCTTTGAACTACTTTTCTTTCCATGTGATAATGTCAGGATTTTTAGTTTCTAACAACTCATCTATTAACAGCAAAGAACAGGCAGGTCATTTGAGATAAGGAAGTAATTAGGAGGTGCTTTTATATGTTTAATGGTTCCTGAGTCTGAACAATCTTGTGAGATTTGGATAGGGCCCTTTGAAAAAGGAAATGCATTCAAAGTGACGAGCTAGTGCAGGATTTTGATTTTAAGCTTGTGGTGAGCCAAGTAACATGGGCTCATGTAGCAGAATTTGACACTAGATTATGTTAAAAGGCACACTCCTACCCCAGCTCTATCCCACTTATACTAATAATCAATATATCAGACAGGCATATGGACAGGAAGAAAGACATTCCATCCATGACAAAACAATTTAAAACATTTTCCGAGTAATGTTTCCAAACTCGGAAAGACTGTGGTACAGTTGCCATCTGTATCTGTGGGTTCCACATCCACAGATTCAACCAATTGTGGGTGGGAAATACACAATAAAAATAACAACAAAACGATACAAAGTAACAATACAATAATAAAAACAAATGCAAGTAAAAATACAGTAGGTAGCATTTGTATTGTATTTACTACCATAAATCTTAGATTATAAATAATCTAGAGATGATTTAAAATATATAGGAGGATGTGTGTAGGTGATACGAAAACACTATGTCATTAAGAGACTTGAGCAATTGAGGGTTTTGGTGTCCATGGGGGCTGGAGGTGGAGGTATTCTTGGAACTAATCCTCTGAGGATACTGTGGGAGGACTGTGCTAAGCCACTTTTAAACAAGTGATTCTAGTCCTTTAGATAAAATGACAGGCAATCCTGATAATGGCATACTGATGCTATTTTCCATAGAGAAATCAGATGTGTGTGGCATATTTATTTGTAAAGCCAACTGCTTTGTGAAGTGAAAGCAGAGTGTCAGGACCTAGGCTTTTGCTGTTGTCTGCATTTCTTCTATTTCTACCTATCACAATAGGACCTGCTCCATAACATGTCTTCTTCTGGTGAGCCCGGATGTGTCCCACTTCGGAAGCTCCAGAAACAGACTGATCCAACTAAAGCAGACGCTTTCAGATGGAATTCACAGACTTTTGTTACTGAAGGAATAGGAAGAGCCAGCAGGAAACTGGGCTGCCTGTCGATCAGCAGAAATGGAGATGTGATCTCTACAAAAATGAAAAGAATCTTTAAAAATAACGAAATTGCTTTTAAACCTAGAAAAGAATTTGAGGAAACCACACCAGGTGGCCATAAAATCAAGAGTATCCCACCCTTAGATAATGACTCCTTGATTCAGGTTCGGGACTGGGATCACAAGGATACCCCAATGGGAGAAAGTTGGTGGTTGAGAAAGTGGGGGTAGCAAATGCCGTGAACAATATTACCTATGCTCAGATATAGGAGAGAGAATGAACAAATTCAGCCTCAATCTCTGAAGCACTCCTAAGCTGTAATCCAAACTGCAGAGGTTGTTTAAACAAAATTTCAAATTAAAAAGAACGTTTCCTGTTCCTTCAGTGCCCAGTTGAAATGCCACCTCTGCACTTATTCTTGCCGGTCCTCCAGAAGGATGCTCTCTTTTTATCTTTTGAAGCTGCAGCACTGGCTTTGCGCCTCCCTCGAGGCATGCACCACTCATCTCCATTTAGAGCCCCACTTTCCTGACTTCACTGATTCACCTTTACCTTTCCATCTGCCGTGGCCCCTTGCACAGGACCTCATCCGTAGTAGGCATAGCGAATGTTTCAGTGAAGAGGTAAATGAATATGTTGATTCTTTAAACAGTCCAGTAAAATGCAAAGTTAGGTACAAATAAATCTGTTGTGGATTGAACGAAATCAATAACATGTAAAAGTTATTTTTTATTGCCTAATAATACGTATTTATTGTAGAACTTTAAGAAAATACAGATCAAGTAAAAAATTACCTATAATTATGCTATCAAAAGAAAGCCACTCTTCTGCATTTTCTTCTATTTGTAAACATACATGGATATATGTGGGTTTATATATATAAATATATAATGTGAACACACACACATATACATTTTTTGCAACCAAAATATAATAATGGGCTATCATATACATATATTTATATTTTGTATTTACGTTTGTGTATGTATATAATAATAAAATATGTCCAAGATAGACTGAGGAGCAGATACTATTACTTGCCCAAATGCTAGAATATTATGATCATATAGGTATTTATGTATACTTATGTATTTGTGTGTGTACACACATATGTACACATGTATTTGTATATATATACACATATATAAACACATATAAATGTGTGTACACACATAAATACAAAGTATAAATATATATGATCATAATATATGTGTATATATGTAAATAGTAAAATAGTGTTTGTTGAAAAGTAGTGACTGAATACCTAGAGCTCTTCTTAGTCACAATGTACATGACTGAAGATGAACTATTATATGGAAACTTCAAATGCAGATATAGTTCTTGTGATGTGAAACAACTTTTACATGAATGAAACAAATAAGCAAAAGGATTTAAAAACGTGACCTGGTATTCATTGAGTTAGGACCTACAAGGATGAATTGTTATTTCTCCCAATCCTGCTTTCTTGATGAATGTATATGTGTAATGTACAGAAATAACCATTTCATTTTCTTATTAACTGCCTGCCTTAAGACCCATTTTTAACTGCCTTCTTATTAACTGCCTTCAGTTTAAGACATTTTTATACTTGAAAATGTAATCTATATATGCAGGCTTCAACAATCTCCATGTATAGATAAGATTATAATTCCCTTAATACTCCAGTTTATAATGGCCCCAAGCACCCATCGCTTGACTAGCAGGCTTTCCAGTTTTCTTCTAGCATTGTTCTAGTTCCCCCTTTACTGTCTGTTGCTGGAGAGAGAACCCAAATGTCCCTTGAGACTAAATTCTGTAACTGCTGGCTCCTTGGTGTGCCGTCTGTTTTTGGTTGTCCTAAGTGAGAGGGATTTGTCCCTGGTAATGTTCAGTGGTTGCTGACCACCCTGCCAAGAGCCTCCACTCTCCTGCAGAGATGTGGGTCCAGCCATCCCAATGTGAACCTCTGCCTATTAGTCTAGTTCATGATAATTTCAATGGTGAGAAGGAAGATGGCCTCCTGTCATCATCCAGATTCTACCAGGGTTATCCCACAGCAAAACTCCCCAACCTCCGAATGGTATGGTACATGATACAGCAATTTCAATTTGCACATAAGCTTATTTTTGCTAAGTTGCATCCAATGATCATTGGTATTGACTCCTTTCATCCTTAATGTTCTCCTGGCCTTCAGCCCACTCTTCCCTGCCATTGCCTCCTTAGGGTGAATTTCCTCAGTCTGACACTGGGTCTTTCTTTTAACCACAGTGGAAGGTGTGTGCTGGGGAAGAGGGTGAGGGTGAGGGTGGGGAAAAAGATGGTTCCTAACCCATGACTGACAAAAGATTATCTTGTATAACACTAAGCTACGCTCAAGGATTAACACTGAATCAGGAAAAGGCTGAAGGAAAGAGAACGATCCCAAAGAGTCATTTTTAGTCCAATATTAAAATTTAAAATACCTCACAGAACTGTGTAATTTCACAACTGGAAGGGATTTTAAAGACTTTTCCACTTAACTCCCTTATTTTTTCTCTGCAGAAACTGATGCCACTTGCTCAAGGTCAGACTTATAGAGAACCAGCTCTACAACCAAAATTATCTGACCCTGTCAACCTCACACCCACAATTCAGCAAACACATCTGATTAATCAAAACCACTATGTTCTATTTTACTTTTATTAGAATCAAACATACAAATAAGAGCTTTAAATTTTTTTAAAAATCAGAATAACTGTTAACAATATGTAGATATTTTAGAATGGATCCCTTACCTGGATTCACCATGATTACAGGCTCTGTCTTTAATTTACCATCTTCCTAGTCCTATGCAAGATACTGTTCTTATATTGTTAATACATAGAAATGAAAATTCTTCAAGAATAATAAGAAAAAAGATATATTTCTAACTTTATCCAGAAGTCTTTATCTAGTAAAATTAAAAAATTTTTTTTCTCTTTTAGAGACAGATTTTAGTTCTGTTGCCCAGAGCGCAGTGGCACTCATTGTAACTTCAAATCCCTGGACTCAAGTGATCCTCCTGCCTCAGCCTCCTGAGTAGCTGGGGCTACAAGTATGCACTGCCATGCCAATTAATAAAAAAAAAATTGTTTGCAAAACTGTGCTATGTTGTCCAGGCCAGTCTCGAACTTCTGGCCTCAGGTGATTCTCCCACCTCTGCCTCCCAGTGTTGAGATTATAGGTATGAGCCCTGCCCCTGGTGTAGTGAAAATTTTATCCAGTTTATCTAGCTTTATTTAGCTTAATTTTAATCTAACAAATACCTAAGTACATGATAGAATAGGTTTGCCCTAATTTATACCACATTATCAGGTATATTCACTTTCTGATGTGAATTATTATTGTTATTATTTTTTGAGACAGGATCTCTCTCTGTCACCCAGGCTGGAGTGCAGTGAAACGATCTCAGCTCACTACAACCTCTGCCTCTTGGGTTCAAGTTATTCTCCTGCCTCAGCCTCCTGAGTAGCTGGGAGTATAGGCCCAGGCCACCATGCCTGGCTAATGTTTGTATTTTTAGTAGAGATGGAATTTCACCATGTTGGCCAGGCTGGTTTCAAACTCCTGGCCTCAAGTGATCTGCCTGCCTCAGCCTACCAAAATGTTGTGATTACAGGCATGAGCCACTGCACCTGGCCTCTGATGTGAATTATAATGGCTGCTGGTAAGACCAGAGACCAATAGACACTGATGTAATTACTACCGTCTCTTGACCAGAATTAAATATTTCAAGCCAATGCTATACTGTGAAAATTTTCCACTAAAGTCAGACTGATTCTTAACATAGTTTTTTTCTGTTCCACTGTAATACTTTCATTTTCTGCTATATATGAAATACATAAAAATGTTAATAGTTGTGCAGTCAAGGAAGAAAAATAACTCCCATATTCATTTAGCGTGAAAAAGATTCTTTAAGCAAATCCCCAAGTGAAAAGTTATGATTGATAGGAATAATAGAGATAAGCATGTTTTAAATTCAAAATTAACATAAGCAGAAGGAATGTCATTAGCCTGTTATGGAATTAATCCCTCTAGCTGAGATTATCTTCAAAATTTTCAAACAGGTTCTGTCAAGTGGGAGAATATAGTATCATTTTATAGAATTAGTGTCTGAAATAAGAAAAATTAACATTTCTTTGTGTGTGTGCATGCGTGTGTGTCTTAGATTTTGTAAAATGTCTCTCACATTCTAATTATTCCTTGGAATAAACTTAAAGAGCAAATACTATAATGTCCAATTTATTTTAAAAAACCCAAAAAACTAAGGTCCAAAGAGGTTAAATGACTGTTCTAGGTCACAGGTGTAGTAAATAGTGGAGTCTTTTTTTGGTTGTTGTTGAGACAGGGTCTCTCTCTGTCATCGTGGTGTGATCACGGCTCACCGCAGCCTTGACCTCTCAGGCTCAAGCAAGTCTCCCACCTCAGCCTCCTGAGTAGCTGGGGCTACTCAGTGTGCACCATCACACCTGCTTAATTTTTTGTAGAGATGGGGTCTCCCCAGATTGCCCAGGCTGGTCTCAAACTCCAGACTAAGCCATTGCCCACCTTGGCCTCCCAACATGCTGGAATTACATGTGGCTAAGCCACATGCCAGGCAAATAGTGAAGTCTTGATTTGAAATAATGTTTTCTGATTTTATTTTTATTTTTTTCTTTGTCCAAAATGCTGTAGTAGCTTGAATATAATCCTGAAATCCTTTAAGATTGTTTAAATTTTTTTCAATTAAATTATGATTTAGTATCAATGGATGCTTTGAGAATTTTAAGTTGCTAACTTTACTTTTTAGGCAAAACAGACTAAATTTATAATGATATTGTGAAAGACAAAGTAATTGTTTTCAGAATTTTCATTTTCATAATCCAATGTATTGTCCCAGTAAATCAAATGTTTTTCAGCAAATAGGGAACCCGTAGTATAATAAAAAAAATACGAAGCAGCAGACATATCAATACTTCATGAACATCATAAATTATTTTAAAAAGTGATTCTTCATTAAAACATACATTGGTTTAAGGCCAGGCATGGTGGCTCACACTTGTAATACCAGCACTTTGGAAGGCAGAGGTAGGAGGACCATTTGAGGCCAGGAGTTTGAGATCAGCCTGGGCAACATAGTGAGACGCTGTCGCCACAAAAAAATAAAAACAAAAAGAATTATCCAGGTGTAGTGGCATACCCCTATAGTTCTAGCTACTCAGCAGACTGAACTGGGAGGATGATTTGGCCCTAGGAGTTCAAGGCTGCAGTGTGCTATGATCATGCCACTGCGCTCCAGGTTGGACAATAGAACATGACCCAATCTCAAAAAAAAAAAAAAAAGGAAAAAGGAAAAGAAGTGTATATATATATATATTTTTTTTAAATTACATAAATTTAACATGCTAATTGAAAAAAATTAAATGCAGCAGGATATGAACTAAAAAGTTCGAGTTCTTCTTCCTCACCCACATCATTATTTGTGTGTATATATCTTGTCAAATATTTCTAATCATTCATTTTTAAAATGAGAAGTCATAGACATGACCAGTAAATAAAATGCATAGATATGACTAGCAAATGGAATGCATGATCCTTGATTGGATCCTGGCTAAAACACACTCACGCACACACAGCACTAAAGAACTTGGGACACTCAGGAATTTAAAATGTATTCTCTATTGATAATGGCATTGTTTTAATATTTACATTCTTCAGAGTGACTATTATACTGTGGACATAGAAGAACATCCCTGTTTTTAGAAGTTATGTGATAAAGTATTGGGTTGAACTGTCAAGATGTCTGTACCCAACCATCAAATGGAATAGGAAGGGAAGGAAAAAGGAAAAGAAGAGAGGCAAGGAAGGAAGGAGAGAGGAGGAGAAGAAAGAAAGAAAGAGAGACAAGGTGAATGAGAGAAAAAGCAACTGTGGAAATTTTACCAATTTTACTTGGTGAATCTAAGTAAAAATAACTAGATTTTATTGTATTATTCTTGAAACTTCTCTGATGGTCTAAAAATTTTCAAAATAAAAAGAATTAGAGGGAAAAAAATAGAAGACATCATAACAATGTGCTGTAATGAAAATAGCTATTTGGTGCTAGAAATATCAGTGTTTAATTCCAGACTATGAATTACTTAATAGCCAGGTGACCTTGACCTAGCTAGTTAACCTCTGAGGAACTCAGCTTTACCTCCTTAAAATAAAAGTGCTATCTACCTTGAAGCATTCTTTCAAGAATTATACGAAAGAAGTCCTGACCTAATATTCTCAATACATATTGGTTCTCCTTTCCTCTAGACTAACATCCATTTTCTTTAATAGTAACTTATGTGAGAAATTTCTGTTTATAGTAATGTTAATCTAAATTACTGAAATCAGAATTTAATCTAAATTTCCCTTCTCCTTCCCCCAGTGGAAGACAACTAAAAAGTCTGCATATAACATTTTTAAAAATTTCTTGAAATATGGAAGAAATGACAAGACAGTAAGACATTTTTAAGGCCAAACATGGAAGGAAAATGAGAACCCAGAGAGAAATGAAGAAAGAAGTCACTTTTGCATTGAGGTCATTTTATAATTGTTTAATATTAGAACCCTCATTTGACAGGCTTGAGGACCTGAAAGACAAAAATCGAAGTCCAGAGCTTGCTCAGAGTGGGGTTTGAACCGGTGATGCCTCTCACAAAAAGCTGAGACTTGAAAGGGTTGCAACCTGGGGGAGAAGCACAAGCAAGACAACCAGCTTTGTTCAAATCCCCTAGTCAGTTTAAATTGCCTTTGACCCATGGGCAGGAGAAAGCACCGATCCTTTCTTAAGCAAAGTTCCTTCACCATAAGTCTCAAATTATTTCTATAAATCCTTTAAAAATGCATGTGTAGTGTATCAAAGATAACCAGTCATGTCCAGGAGCAGTGGCTCATGCCAGTAATCCCAGCACTTTGGGAGGCTGTGGTGGGTAGATTACAAGGTCAGGAGTTCAAGACCAGCCTGGCCAACATGGTGAAACCCCATCTCTACTAAAAATTAAAAAAAAAAAGAGCTGGGCATATTGTCACATGCCTGTAGTCCTAGCTACTCAGGAGGCTGAGGCAGGAGAACTACTTGACACTTGGAGGCAGAAGTTGTAGTGAGCCTAGATCTTGCCACTGCACTCCAGCCTGGGCGACAGAATGAGATTCTGTGTCAAAAAAAAAGATAACCAGGCACAAAGATAAGTGATAACTGAGAAGAGTAAATATGACACATTTGAAATAATCAAATGTAACTACCAAAAGCACATTAAAATTATAACTAAAAGTTTTGAGCTTAGCAGATGATTTTAACATTAGGGGCAACTAAAGATGAAATCAGCAAACTATAAAGCAGATCAGAAGAAATGATTCTGGAAAAATCATATAGAAACAATATGAAAGAGGATTATAAACATAAAGAATACTGCATGAAGATCTAACATAGGTTTAACAGGAGTTCCAGAAGGAGGGGACAAAGGCAATGGGAAAAGGTAATATTTGAAGAGATAATGACTGAGAATTTTCCAGCCTTTCATGGTATCTTTCATGATGCCAATTCACAGATTACAGATCCCCAACGAGTCTCAAGCCAGGTAAATAAAACAAACAAACAAACAAGAAAATCCTTACTTAGAACCAACCCACTGTAGTGAAACAGCAGAAAAACAATGACAAAAAAAGTCTTAGTACAGAAAAAAAAGACAGATTATCTTCAAAGGGTTGATAATGGGGCCAAGCAAAGGCCTAGATAGCTTCACTGGCAGCTCTACTAAACATTTATGAAAGAAATCAGGTCTCTCACCAATTCTTCCAGAGGATCTTGAGCCTAGGTGTCCACCTTAGCCCTCACTCATGATGAAAACTCTATTCATGTTTGTATGGGAGATTTTGGCAGTACAGTAAGGTGAGAAGGAAACATAAAAGTATAATGACCGGAAAGAAGAAAGAAAACCATAATTTACATCATATGACTGTGTCTTTTTCTTTATCTGTGTGTTAGATTTTACACTAAAAATGTTTTAACAGCCTTATGTTTTCATAACCTTTTATGGTTTTTCAAGGCACTCTTACAATAATGATTTTATTTGATTGTCACAATTCTTTGAGTAAAACTAAAGTTCAAATAAGTGGAATCACAAAGCTGGCCAGTGGGAGAATCTGCACCAGAACCCAGTTTGTAGGTATCTTCCTGTGGCATTCAATTTAATGACAGTTGTTCATAAAGTAATCCATTTGTTTGGGAGACATAATTTATATTACATGATGTGCTGGTGGTTATAAAGTGACACCAAACTATACATGACCATGGAATTAGATACAAGGAAGGAGCTATAACTTAACCAAAGCAGCTGTTTTACTTTGCTTATGAAAAGAGGAGATGCTCAAAGTATATTCTAGTGCTATAGGCTAAATTGTGTTCCTCCAAAATTCATAAGTTGAAGTGCTAACCCTCAGTATCTCAGAATGTGACTCTATTTAAAGATAGGGTCTTTAAAGAGGTAAAGTTAAAATGAGGCCATTAGAATAGACCCCAGTCCAATATGACTGGTGTCCTGAGAAGGCAAAATTTGAACACTAATGGGCACAGAGGGAAGACCATGTGAAGACAGAGGGAGAAGACGCCATCTACAAGCCAAGGAGTGAGGTCTGGAACACACCTTTTCCTCACAGTCTTCAGTAGGAATCAACCCTACCTACACTCAGACTTCCAGCCTCCAGGGCTGTGAGAAAATACATTTCTGCTGTTTAAGTGACCCCAGTCTGTGGTATTGTTATGGCAGCCCCAGCAAGCTGACATAGCTACTGACTAAAAGAAAATAAAGGCCATTACTCTCTAGCAAAGCCAGATGAAATCAGATACTTACACCAGTTCTTCGGTTTTTTAGCTCTTCACTTGTAACCTTAAAAACCTTCCATTAATTTTTTTCAGAGAAAATAAGTTTGCTACTATTTGACACTCTCTAGTCTCTACATTTTTACCATTGAAACACATTTTTCATAACATTAAATATTGGATCAATTGAGGTTTCATGGTTATTATGTTATAGCAGAATAGCCACTTCCATGATGGTTATTTTCATATTATCAGATGATGTAAATGAGGTCGTATGATCTGTGAAGTGATCCAACAACGTTTTGGAAGATAAACATTTCACTTTAACAGAACATGTTCTGCTCATATTTAGGGGGAGATATTTTTGAAGAGTTAACAAAATGCTAATTTATTAACTATCTGAAAAAGTATTAGGATCCTATCATTTATGCCCTTCTCTACCCAGGCTGAATATACCTGGAACATCTGGTCTTTCATTCATTAAATTCAGCATTCCAGCAGAAAATGGTATTGGAATGTGCAAAGATTCACACAACAAGCCAGGACAGCTGCATCTGAGACCAGTTCTATTTTGAAATCAAAAACCCATGCAAATAAACAACAGCAACACGAAGAAGAAGTGAATTAATGACAGCTTACTGGAGATGACTCAAAAAGAGAAAAATTTCAATTGCAGTTTCCAGCCTTCTCTCAAGGATTAAAAGAGGCAGGTTGCTAATCATCCTGAATGAGATGGTAGATTTATGTAAAACAAATTCATACTATATAACAAAAAAGAAAAAAATTTCAGAACATTTTATACTCAGTGATTTTTGTGTGTTTCTTTTTTTTTGAGAAGGAGTGTCGCTCTTGTTACCCAGACTGGAGTGCAATGGCACGATCTCGGCTCACTGCAACCTCCACCTCCTGGGTTCAAGCAGTTCTCCTGCCTCAGCCTCCCGAGTGGCTGGGACTACAGGCATGTGCCACCATGCCCAGCTAATTTTTTGTATTTTTAGTAGAGACGGGGTTTCACCATGTTGACCAGGATGGTCTTGATCTCTTGACCTCGTGATCCAACTGCCTCGGCCTCCCAAAGTGCTAGAATTATAGGCGTGAGCCACCAGGCCCGGCCACTCAGTGATTTTTTTAAATGAAATAATTTCATTTATACTTTCCCCCCAATTTCTCTCTCACCAATTCTAAAAAGAAGAAGAAATCAAAAGTTTTCTAATGTATTGCTATTATTGGGCCCCTCTAACTGAAGGTCTGAAGTTATGAAGCCTGGCCTGAAAAGGCAATTTCTGTAGTTCACATGGTTCTTTTCATGGGAAGCAAACCTTAGTGGGAAACTCCCAACTTGCCAACATTTCAATCAGAAAAACTAGTGAAGATATGTACCTGGAGAAATTAATTTATTCATCTGGCCAAAGAATTTTAATTTAGTACTGATATATTGAGTAACAATAAAAACATTTATAATTAGCTTAGGTTATATGGTACTTTTATTAATGAAAAACAAAGGAATTTAATTAAGATTAAGAACATTGAAGAAATAGGTCATATGGTTAGCTATGAAGAAACTCCAGAGAAAGCTCACTGTTGCTTGATTAAGGTACAGTACATTGATTTTAGAAACTTCAGGGGTGCTTTTGTGACAAATCAAAAATATGCTGTATTTCTTTATATGTCATTTTTATGTTCCTTAATTTACCTGTTCGAATACTGTCAACAACATAGTTTAGTGTTTTTTCAAAAATAAAATTTAATGACTGGTTCTTCTTCCATTCAAAACAATTTTTTAAATTCCCTTTTTCAAAGCTGATTTTATTAACTTTTTCAAAGTAAGGAGAAATTCTAGAAATGCTTGCTGGCACAGTCTCATTGTTTAAACTTGTTACTTTATAGCCAATCTGTTCTTACTAATAATTTTAGTTGCATCAATCACTCATTCTAAAATTGCGCTTTTTATCTTGGCTTGTTCAGTTCACATGCACTCCAATCATGAAAGAGGTTTTTCTCTTTGATGCTCCAAGGCACTGGAAAATGAGGGGAATCAGTTTTTGTTGTAAAATACGTACGAAACCATTTACTCTTTACAGAGCATTGTGCTATCAGAGGCATTGTGCTTCTGTCTAGTGAATCAATCTGCTTAACATTTTTATACTTACATTCTGCAAAACCCAGTCCCTGACCACATCTCTAGAAGGCTTCTAAGATTACTCCTTTATAAACTTTCTCGTTTAGATCTTAATTTGCAAAAATTTTTATGAATGTTCATTGGTATGTTGCTTTGTAACTTTTCTAATTATTCAGTTCTTATGATCTGTCTTCATAGCTAGACTAAACCTTCAAGGGTTGGTACCATGTCTTCTACTATTCATATGACCAGTAACATCACTGTGATTAGCATCCATTCACCTAGAAATCTAAAATAATATATATGGACTTTTTTTTTAGAGACAGGATCTCACTATGTTGCCCAGGGTGGAGTGTAGTGGCTATTTACAGGTGTGATCCTACTACTGAGACAGTGAGACAGGGTCACACTCTGTCACCCAGGCTGGAGTGCAATGGTGTGATCTCAGCTCACCGCAACCTCCACCTCCCGGGTTCAAGTGATTCTCCTGCCTCAGCCTCTGGAGTAGCTGAGATTACAGGCACCCACCACTATGCCTGGCTAATTTTTGTATTTTTTAGTAGAGATGGGGTTTCACCATGTTGGCCAGGCTGATATCAAACTCCTGACCTCAAGTGATCCGTCTGCCTTAGCCTCCCAAAATGTTGGAATTACCCCTTTATAAAGTTTCTCATTTATAAAGAGGGGTGTGAATGATCGAGCCCAGCTCAGTGTGAGAGTTTGATCTGCTCAATTTCCAGCCTGGGCTTGGCCAATCAGGTGTCTGCACTAACTTTGGCATCACATATGGTCTCCTGTGCTCAAGCGATCCTCTCACCTCAGCCTCCAGAGTAGCTGGGACTACAGGCAGGCACCACTGTGCTCGGCTTAAAATAATATTTCTAAGGATGACATCCAGTCACAGGAAAATTCTGGGGTGTTTTCTGAATAATTAAAGAAAATGTAACTGAGTTTCATGCTATAGTCCAATTTTTTGAAATTCAGCAAGCTTGAATTTTAAATGAAGGTCCTCATTTTCAGATCCCAGAGTATATTCTCCCCAGTCATTCTGAATAAACAAGCGTTCACTATGTGGTGTTCTGCATAAAGCAGGAACTCAGAGCTTGTGTTTGATTTTAACAAATTGGAACAAAACCCCAAATAGAAGAAAAGCTTTTCAATTTACATCCCATTATTTTGTACTTTGTGATAAATGTCAAACAGGGAGTAGGGTGAAGTATACCTTTGTTCTAGCTATGAAAAAAAGGCATACCCTGTAAATTATTAATGTAAAGAAGGTGAAGAAACTTAAATCATTCATTTTTCTACAGCAAGTTATTTGGTCCCCCTTTTTTTTTTTTGAGACAGGGTTTCACTCTTGTCACCCAGGCTGGAGTGCAGTGGTGCAATATTAGCTCACTGCAACCTCCGCCTCCCAGGTTCACTGAGCCTGCTGAGTAGCTGGGACCACAGGTGTGCACCACTACACCTGGCTTTTTTTTTTTTTTTGTATTTTTAGTAGAGATAAGATCTTGCCATGTTGTCCAGGCTGGTCTCAAATTCCTGAGCTTAAGCAGTCTGTCCACTTTGGACTCTTAAAGTGCTGGGATTACAGGTGTGAGCCACCATGCCCAGCTTAAATATCAGACACTCTTCTAGACTCTTGGGATATATAGGAAAGCAAAAGGGACAAGGATTTCTGCCTTTGTGGAGTTTATATTCTAGTGAAGTAGAGTGGGACAGAAAATATTAAAAATTAGTAAATCTATAGGATGATAATTGTTATTGAGAAAAATGGGGAAAATAGAGAATATATGAGGGGTGAAGGGCACAGAGGGTGGTTAGGTAAGCATCCTCTGAAAAGACGATGTTTGAGCAAAGACCTGCAAGAGTGAGGACTGAGTCATGGCTTCCTGCAAAAGCGGTGTAAGCCAAACATAAAATGTGAAGCCCCTCCACCATCTGAATGGACTTCTACGCCCAGACAAGGACATTCCAAAGCTCACCTGAATAACTAGTTCAGGCCATGATGGGAAGTGGAAGTTGGACCGGCCTCACAGCTGACCAGCATAAACATCAACAAAGAGAACTTAAGACTGACAGGGCAGACTCTTTTTAAGTCTATTAAGAAACATTTACAGTCTATTCTCTCTGAAGCCTGCTACCTGGAGGCTTCATCTGCATGATAAAATCTTGGTCTCCACAATCCCTTATCATAGCCCAGACATTCCTTTCTATTGATTCCAGGTCTTTAGATAATAACTGCCACCCACCTATGACCTGGAACTCCCACCCCAACTGTGCCCCCCACCTCCCACCCCACATGCTTCCAGTTGTTCCTTCTTTCCAGACAGAACCAATGTACATCTTACATGTATTGATTGATGTCTTATGTCTTCCTAAAATGTGTAAAACCAAGTTATAGCCCAAGTAACTTGGGCACGTGTTCTCAGGACCTCCTGAGAGCTGTGTCACAGGCCATTGGTTATTCTTATTTGGCTCAGAATAAATCTTCTCAAATATTTTACAGAGTTTGACTCTTTTCATCAACAGCAGCGAAGTGTGTAGTTTCCAGGCACAGGTCCAGCCAGGGGCCCAGTGGCTGGAGTGGACTGGGCGAGGAGAGAGTTGGAAAATGAGGTCAGGTCAGGCAGGACTGTGATTCTCCACATGGCCGCATGTAGGAAACACCTGTGGAGCTTTTCAAGGACTGAAGCCCAGGCCCTGGCTCACTTTCTCTGGCTTTAAAGGTCTCCCCAATGATCAATGAGGGCCTTTAGGCCATGGTAAGGACTTTGGCCCATTTTTTTTAAGAGACAGGTCTTGCTCTTTCACTCAGACTGGAGTGCAGTGGCATGAACTTAGTTCACTATGACCTTATTCCCCTTGGGCTCAAGCAATCCTCCTGACCTGGCCTCCCAAAATTCTGGGATTGCAGGCATGAGTCGCTGCACTCTGCCTGATTTTGCCTTTTATTTTGAGCTAGATGGAGGCCGTTGGATGGTTTTGAGCAGATATGTGATCTGTCTTTTAAAAAGAATCACTTTGGCTGGGCACGGTAGCTCACACCTGTAATCTTAGCACTTTGGGAGGCTGAGCGGGTGAATCACTTGAGGCCAGGAGTTTGAGACCAGTCTGGCCAACATAGCGAAACTCCATGTCTACTAAAAATACAAAAAATTAGCTGGGTATGGTTGCGCACACCTGTAATCCTAGCTATTCCAGAGGTGGAGGCAAGAGAAACGCTTGAACCCAGGAAAGAATCACTCTGATTCTTGTGTTGAGGGGCAAGAGCAGAAGCGGTGAACCCATTGCCTTGAAATAAAGCTATTTGTGTGCAGTCTTAGAAAGAACTAATGTTAGTTCAAGTGACTCATTGGAATATGATAAGACATCCTGTAAGTCCTGATATCGATTATTGTTAATACTTATAAAGTATATTTCAAGTTCCTTCATTCATAGTATAATTGCATTATTTGAGAAGTGTTCTGGAGTTAAGCGTTTCACTAATTGGACTTACTTTTTCTGCCATAGTTGGGGTTGGTGAGGTTTTGGGGGATGAAGAGGAAAAGGCCCTTTTCCTGATATTGTGACAGTGCCCCATGACCCTCATTTATCATTCATGGCTCCAGGGCCTGGGAGATGGGCAGGACCAGAGAAAAATGAGCTGGTGACAGGATATGGGGCCACAGAGGAGCCATGTCTGCTTGCTGCCGTTGCCTGGAGTGGTGTAGCGTCTACAAGGAGGCCCATAGTCTCTGTGCACGTGTAACTCTGTTCTCTGCTATTTTGCATCGAGATGAATGGAAAGGCAGAGAGAACCATGATAACATCTACTCTTCCAAGCAGATCGTGGTGTGGGGACTGAGTGACGCAAGGACCATTTTACTGGGATATTTGCACCTCAACTTCGTCATCTGGAGATGATAGTACCACTTTGTAAAGTGATTTGAGCATTTATAAGATAGTCCGCATAAGGTAGTTTGCATAGTACTAGGCCCATAGTATAGGCTTAAAAATACTTGCTATTTCTTTATCGCTTACGTGTTTAAAAATTGAACAAATTGGACGGGTGCAGTGGCTCACGCCTGTAATCCCAACACTTTGGGAGGCTGTGGCCAGCAGATCATAAGGTTGGGAGATCCAGATCATCCTGGTTAACACGCTGAAACCCCGTCTCTGCTAAAAATACAAAAATTAGCTGGGCATGGTGGCACATGCCTATAGTTCCAGCTACTCGGGAGGCTGAGGCAGGAGAATCGCTTGAACCCAGGAGGCAAAGGTTGCAGTGAGCTGAGATCGCGCCATTGCCCTCCAGCCTGGCGACAGAGCGAGACTCCAACTCAAAAAAAAAAAAAAAAAAAATTAACAATTTATAATCATAATTTAATTCTTTCCTTAACATAATTTTGGGATTGATTTTAAACATTTTACTTTTTAAGGAGTGAATCAAAGCTCTAAATATAGTGAAAAACGATTTAGTGAAGTTTTGCCATATTGAGATTAATGCTTAAGACCTCCTTATAAATAACATGCCCCATGTATAGGTGCTCAGGGCTTTTATTTATGAATCCACTTGAGCAAATGTGCAGTACTAACCTGCCTTTTCCTGAATTTCTCTCCCCAGAGAATAGTGATATGTGGCAGTTTAAGCATGTACAATGTCTTTATTTTTAACACATATGAAGAATAAAATTAGGCACAGTACCACATTGAAAGCAAGTTCAGTAACAAGCCGACTGAGAGTGGCTCTGTGTTTTGTCTGCTGACTAGGAAGTTAATATACACATCAGGAGTTTGCATTCAAAGAAATGCCTTTACAACAACTTTTAAAAAGCAGAATTCATTGACCATTTTAAAAAGCCCCAATTTCCTAATACTTTCTTAAAAAAACAACAAACCATAAAACAAAGTTTGCTTGTTATATTTCCTTATAACTTTGTGTGTAGGGTAAGCTTATTATTTCTACCCCTTTAATATTTCTGGAAGCATTTCTAGTTTGGACGTAAATGTACATAGTTCAGGGCTTTCTCCAGCTTTATCTATTTGTTTTTAAAACAGTGCTTATAGTTTCTCTGTTATAAAAGTAATACATGCTCAATGTAGAAAAATATAAAGAGCAAACAAAACTCACCTATCCTCAATCCTTTCATCTGTTGACTCAGGTCAATATGTTGGGTTTGCTTTGAGTCTTTTTCAGTATATACTTTTTATGGTTACACAGTTGAAGTTAAACAATATCTACATTCTTTTTTTTTTTTTTTTTTGAGATGGAGTCTCACTTTGTCACCCAGGTTGGAGTGCAGTGGCTGCATGTCGGCTCACTGCAACCTCTGCCTCCTGGGTTCAAGCGATTCTCCTGCTTGAGCCTGTCGAGTAGCTGGGATTACAGGCACCTGCCACCACACCTGACTAACTTTTACATTTTTTAGTAGAAACAGCGTTTCGCCATGTTGGCCAGGCTGGGCTTCAACTCCTAACCTGAGGTGATCCACCGTCCTCAGCTTCCTAAAGTGCTGGGATTACAGGCATGAGCTACTGTGCCCAGCCAATATCTAATTTTTAAAAATCTCCTTTCCCCCCTTATTATTATAAGTATTTTCTCATGCTACTAAAAGTTCTTCATTTTTAAAAGCTGCTAAATATGTCAATGTATGTATGAATCATAGCTTCTCAATGAATCCACTATTGTGATAATTGAGTCTACAGGTTTTGCCGTTATAAATAATGCAGTTTTTTGCGTAAACCTTCTGTCAGATTATTCCCTCCAGACTGGTTTCTGGAGATGAATTTATGAATCAAAGCATCTGAAACCTTTTAGGGGGGGTGATACATATTGGTAAAGTTATCTCCAAAAAGATTGAACCAGTTCTCGCCTGTGGAAGTGCTTCAAAAGATGATGGGCTCTCTGGCTTTAATTTAAAAGAGATTTAAAAAATGCTTTTCTCATCGTGTTTGAAGAAGCAAAGTAGAATGATATCAAGTATTGCTAATAACCTAGAAAAATTAAATTACCATAAAAAGAAAATAGTTGTTTTAGATCTACAGAAACAGCTTGAATAGTGATGTGCACCATATCAATAATATTGGAAAATAGTTTTTCAAGTTCTGTGCATATACTGCACATGGAAGTCCATTGATACCAACTGGAATTTCTTCCAACTCTCAAATGTTAAGATCGTGTCATTAATAACAATTAAATAGCAGTGTGTAATTAAGTTTGAAAAACTTGATTGGAACAACTTATTGATAAAAAGAGACTTTTTTGGTAGTGTATACCTCATTTTTTGGAACAATATCTTATTTTAAAGAAACACTAAAATAATTTATAAAATATATTTGTGGTCCCTTTCTTTCCCTGAAAATAAAACTAAAATGTAGTTGTGTTAAACTTCATGGTGTATTCTGTGGAGCAGTGGTCCTCAAAGTGCCTTCTCAGACCCGCAGTAGATGCATCACCTGGGAACATCCTAGAATGCAAATTCTCAGGCTCCATGACCTCAGGAATCGGAAATCCAGGGAGGTGCCAGCAATCTATGTTTTAACAAGTCTTCCAGGTGGTTCTGATGCATGCTTGAGTCTGAAAACCACTGATTTAAGATTTACAAGCAAGTTAGTTTGTCCACCTACCCCAATCACTTTCATCTGAAGCCATGGGCAACCAGGTTGAGGTATAGAAGGGGTTTTTCTGCCTTATACACCTTCCTTATCCACATGTTTGGGGAAGTCACTCAGTGTACCTAGTACATGGTCATCTGTGATAAAGAGGGTATGTAAATAAAACACAAGTTTCAGAACCATCTCTGTCTTTCACACCTCATGTGGTGGAAGGATTCCTTGTTGCTTCCAGATTTTGCAGGATTAGTTGGGGCAACAAGCAGAAATGTAAAAAAAGCTGAGGAGGAGGTAGATCACTTTGTATAGGATGGGCTTAGTCCTACCTCTGGATGATTTGGGAGACCACTACCCTGTAAAGAAAGGCTGAGTTAAAGGTACAAGACTTCAGGCTCCAGGCACAATTGGGAAGTATTTGAGGGTTGTCTTTGATGCCCTCTAGCTTTCTCTCTTTACCCCCAGGGGTCCTCTGCTTTTGGTCTGCCCATTACGGTACTGTGGGTAATAACTGACATTTCCTGAGAGACTACCCCATAGCCTTTTGAAGAACTCAAAGGAGATGACATCATTTAGTCCTCCAACAAACCAGGAGAATGTAGCCTCTTAAAAACACGACTTCGAGAGGTAAAATAACCTGCCCAATGTTACAGAGATATCAGTCAGAGGCTGAAGAGAAATCAAACCCTGGGATCCCAAAGCATGTGTATGTAGCAGGTACATCTTCCATTTCTATGTGACTGTGCCCCAGACTCCAAAACAGCGCTCTCCTGCTCCTTGCAGTGCCTCTGAGGTTGTTATCCTAGAGGCTGCTGTCTCTGTGGACATTAGATGTGGGGATGATGGATGTGGGGAAACCACACCAAGGGGAGAGAAAATTAAAAGCTTACAGAGGCAGTTCTTTAGATGTTAATTTAGGGTAGCTTTTCTAGCAGTATAGCAGCTAGATGGATAAATAAGGTATGTCGGACTAACAGGAACTTTCCAGTAACTTTTTAGGTCATGCCCCTCAGGCAACTATCCATGAGTTGGGATAGATTGTTTATATTCTTGGGTGTGTGTGTGTGTGTGTGTGCGCAAAGAGATCATTCTGTGGTAGCTATGAATTTACCCAGAGTGAAAATTAGATCTAATTTTTTATTAGATGCAACTTCCTCTTAGTCCTGATAAGCATTATCAGAACTAACTAAAAAAGCTCTTATTGAGCACCTAATATGTGCTCATGGTAGGCACTATGGATACAAAGATTGGCTTCAAGAAACTCACCTTTTAGCGGGGGTTCTAGAGACAGAAGACTCTATAACATGGTTGGAACTGTGATGGAAATATTCACTGGGAATTATGGGAAAGGCAGGAGAGGCACCCAGCCAGCCTTGGGAAAGTCTGAGATTGGTTCCTGGTGGTGGAAGTCACCCATTGGACTAGTCTTGAAGAATGGATACCAGTCAGAGGGGAGAGACCGGCAAGAGGCACTCAGGCTGGGTATGTGGGGAGATAAGGCATTTTGGTGTTGCCGCAGCACAAAGCCGGTGGAATGCAGAGAGTGGTGAGAAACTTCACAGGAGAGGTATGATGCTTTGAAACCGTGTGTCAAAGAGCATTGGTTTTCTGCTTTGAGCCACGAGAGGCTACTAAATGCTCTAGAAACAGAAGATGTATAGGTCAGTTTGCATTTTAGGTATATGCTCTGGCAAAGGAGTGAAGGTTTGAGGAAACCAAATGGAAGGGAAGGATGTTGCAGTTAATCGTTGGTGGATAGCGTCTACTGTTAACACACCTACAAGACTGTCATAATTTGTGTCCTGAAATCTTGAACTATGCACCCCACTAATTTTAGTCATTTTCATTATACTTTTAAAATGTTTTTTAAAAAAATCAAAGTAATACACACACGTAGTTATAAGTCAGAGTAAGTCAGAGTCCCCTACCCACCCCTATTCGACTCTAGTATTATTCCCCAAGTCACCACGTCTCCTTAAGTTGTTTCTTCTTGTAATATCTTTTTTTTTTTTTTTAAGACAGAGTTTCCCTCTTGTTGCCTGGGCTGGAGTACAATGGAGTGATCTCGACTCATTGCAAACTCGGCCTCCCAGGTTCAAGTGATTCTCTTGCTTCAGCCTCCTGAATAGCTGGGATTGCACGCATGCACCACCATGCCCAGTCAATTTTTGTACTTTTCGTAGAGATAGGGTTTCATCGTGTTGGCCAGGCTGGTCTTGAACTCCTGACCTCAGGTGATCTGCCTGCCTTGGCCTCCCACAGTTCTGGGATTAGAGGTGTGAGCCACCACTCCTGGTCCCTGTTGTAGTTTCTTCTATACCATCAAATGACATTCTTTGTCCCTACTTTGTGATTTATTAGTTGTAGGTATTATCAATTGACTTCCTGTCATATCATATTAGGATATAACTTACTCCCTTCCATCCTTCCGTATTCCCAATATATTTGTGTTCCTTTTTCAGTTCCTCTATCCATTTGCATGAAACATAATCTGAAATCCATGGCTTCTACTTTCTACACTCACTCAGCATTAAGCAAGAAGTGCCAGCTGACCCTAGCAGGAGAGCAGAGGGGAGCTGGTGAAAGGTGTCATCTAGGGAGCCACCCACACTACAGCCCCTCAAACATACTAACTGGAGAAACATTTAGGTTGTTGAATAAATATTAAGTCACCCTTTCTAGTTAGCCACTTGGGAACCTTTTTTTAAAGTAAAGAAAGAAATAAAATCTTCACAAAAGGTTTAAGGAATTAAAAAAAAAAAAATTGAACCCCTAAGCTGTCCCAGCCAGTTGTATATTCTGACCCAGCAGTTAAGAATGCTTTTCTGTGATCAATTATGGCCCTAGGTGGGTGGGAAGATTTTGGTTTTTGTCTGAAGATAATAAGAGATGCTTTCCCCCAAGAGTAGTGGCAACTAATGCTCCTTTAGTGTATGATGAATTCATGTGACTCAATTATAGCTTTATGATTTGTTTCAGAAAGACAGTAAATTGCTGTTGAATTCATATTTGTTCTTACTGTTGCCCTAAAATATCATCTGAGAATTCAGTGAATAATGCTTTTAATCATATGTATCTTCCTTTAATTATTTCTCATTTCATTCTTTTAATTTCTAATTTAATTTCTTTATGGTCAGAGAAGATACTTGTACGACTTGAATCCTTTAAAATATTTTGAGATTTGCCTTATGGCTCAGATTATAATCTAACTGGGTAAGTGTTCCATGCACTTCAAAAGAATGTCTATTTTGCTGTTGGGGGAGAAGATTCTATAAATGTTAATTAGCTCATACTCCCAATATAGTTATATGTTATAAATATATGTGACAGTTTTGTTAGAGTCTTCTATATTCTTAGTGACTTTCTATTTATTTGTTCTGTAAATTATTGAGATTGTTGAATTCTTCAATTACACTGATAGATTAGTATATTTCTCCTTACAGTTTTATCAAGTTTTGCTTTATGTATTTTGAAGCTTTGTTATAGATGCATAGACATTTAGGATTGCTGTGTTTTTCTGATGAATTGACAACTTTATCATATAGAACGACTTTCTGTTCTTTCCTTTTTTTTTTTTCTTTTTTTTTGAGACAGAGTTTTGCTCTTGTTACCCAGGCTGGAGTGCAATGGCGCGATCTCGGCTCACCACAACCTCCGCCTCCTGGGTTCAGTCAATTCTCCTGCCTCAGCCTCCCTAGCAGCTGGGATTACAGGCACGCGCCACCTTGCCCAGCTAATTTTTGTATTTTTAGTAAAGACGGGGTCTGACCATGTTGACCAGGATGGTCTCGACCTCTTGACCTCACGATCTACCTGCCTCGGCCTCCCAAAGTGCTGGGATAACAGGCGTGAGCCACTGCGCCCGGCCTCCTTTTTCTTTTTTTGAGACGGGGTCTGCTCAGCTGCCCAGGCTGGAGCGCAGTGGCACAATCTCGGCTCACTGCAACCGCCATCTCCCAGGTGCAAGCAATTCTCCCATCTCAGCCTCCCGAGTAGCTGGGATTACAGCCATCATGCCCAGCTAATTTTTTGTAGAGACGGGGATTCACCATGTTGGCTAGGCTGCTCTTGAACTCCTGACCTCAGGTGATCTGCTTGCCTCAGCCTCCCAAAATGCTAGGACTACAGGTAAAATGATTTCCTTTGTTTCTGGTAAAATTCTTTGCTCTAGACTGGGCGTGGTGGCTCACGCCTGTAATCCCAGCACTTTCAGAGGCCAAGGCGGGCAGAGATCTCTTGAAATCAAAGAGACCAGCCTGGCCAACATGGTGAAACCCTGTCTCTATTACAAATACAAAAATTAGTGGAGTGTGGTGGCACACGCCTGTAGTCCCAGCTATTCAGGAGGCTGAGGCGGGAGAATCACTTGAACCCAGAAGGTAGAGTTTGCTGTGAGCTGAGATCATGCCACTGCACTCCAGCCTGAGTGACAGAGTGAGACTCTGTCTCAAAAAAAAAAAAAAGAATTCTTTGCTCTAAAATCTTTTTGGTTAGGTATTAAAATAGCATCTCCAGCTTTCTTTTATTAACTATGTATATATCTATATATATGCATGGTCTTAAAATATATATACACATATAAAAGGTATGTATACAAAATATATATAAAAGAGATTGTGATCCAGCTTGTTTTATAAGAAATGCAAGTTTCCTTTAATATTAGAAAATGCATTAATGCAATTGATCATATTTTTTCCAGCTTTTTTTTTTTTTTTTTTTACTTTGAATCTTTTCGTGTCTTTATATGTAAAGTGTATTTTTTTGTAGGAAACATATTGTTGGGTTTGTCTCTTTTACTCAATTTGGCAATTCTTGCCTTTTTCTTTTTATTCTTCTTTTTTTTTAATCACCAACATTTCTCCTGGGAATCTTTGTCTTTTACTTGGGTTGCTTAGGTCCCATTTGCATTTATATGATTACTGATAAGGTTAGGATTAAATTCATCACCTTGATATTTGTTGTCTATTTGTGTCATCTGTTCTTTGTTCCCCCCCTTTTTCTTTTTATACCTCCCTTTGCATTAATCAAGCATTTTTTTTTTGAGATGGTGTCTTGATGTGTTGTTCAGGCTGGTCTTGAACTCCTGTGTTCAAGCCATCCTCCTGCCTCAGCCTCTTGAGCAGCTGGGATTATAGGCATGCGCAACGGCACCCAGTAATGGAATTAATCAAGATTTTTTTATGATTTAATTTTATCTCCTTTGCTGGGTTATTGGTTAGAACTCTTCACTTTGTTATTATAGTGGTTGCTTTAGAGTTAGTTGCACATAGCTTTAACTCTGCTCAGTCTACTTTCAAGGGATATTTTACCAGAGTAATGATTTTAGGTCCTCTCAGCTGACAGAGTGAGGAAATACATATGGGTATACTAACCTGAGTATACACATATATCTACAAATATTTCTATATGTAACCATCTGTATCTGTATTAAATTCAGTGTGAATTCATACTGACATCTCCAACTCCTATCCGTTCCCACATGGATCATTCTAGCCTCCTGAAAAGCAGGATTTCTAAAATAAAAAATCACTATTGTAGTTATGTAACTTTAGAATATAGGCTCTGTTGAAAACTGGGGAGATGAGCCAGGTGCAGTGGCTCATCCTGCAATCCCAGAACACTGCGATGCCAAGGCAGGAGGGTTGCTTGAGGCCAGGAGTTCAAGACCACCCTGAGCAACATAGCAAGACCCCATCTCTACCAAAAAACAACACAAAGGTAAAATACTAGCCAGGTGTGGTGGTGTGTGCCTGTAGTCTCAGCTGCTGCTTGTGGGCTGAGGCAGGAGGCTCACTTAAACCCAAGGGAGTTCAAGGCTCAGTGAGCACCGATGCACTCTTAGTCTGGGCCATAGAGCAAGACTCCAACTGAAAATAAAAAAATAAAAAAGAAGAAAAAGAAAAGAAAATTGGGGAAATGTATGGAGTATTGTTACAGTATCAGTCCACAACTCTAGGTCTTTGTTTCCTTCATCTAAATCTAACCCCTTGTCCTTCAAGGGGTGGAGAGAGAAGCAAGACATTCCGTTTTGAACATACTTGGGGACCTACACTCAGAGCTACACCAGGGTCCATGGGTCTTGTGGAGCCCCAAGGCACTGGAGCTGGTTCTCTCTCTGGCCTGGTTACTGTGGAGATGCCTGTGGTCAGAGCCCACGTGGTCTTCTTTGGTTCTAATGCTCCATGACCTTGTGCCACACTTGGGGTGAGGAGAGGATCCAGTTCTGGGTACAGGTACAGCCCCCACTCCAGCATCTGGCACTACCTAGGGCCTTCTATCAGTATTACCCTGGCCCTCACTTTGTCTGGAACCCTGATCTTCCCTTTTTCAATGAAGGCCCAAATCGTTATTTTACCCTTTCTCAAAGGAACTTTTCCTCCAGGACAATGAGTGTAGCCTCTTTAAAGAACTTTGCCTTTTTCAAAAGAAAGGGAATTATCTTGCAGGAAGCTTCTGCTTTTGGCTTTGTAATTTCTTAGACCTCCCATTATCACAGGGCACAAAAATATCTAATTGCTTAAAAGGGTAGAAAGGGAAAAATATAGGGAGGACAAAGCCATGATAATATTTCAGTATGGCCCCTCCCATAAACAGATATCTGGGTATAGAAAGCTAAGGTAATAAGCTGCTTTCAGTTAGAATTATGGGACAAGAGAAATATTTGCTATGCGGTTTTAGAGTCTGTGAATTCATTACTGAGAGCAAGTGCTCAGGTCACGTGACACACTTTAGCAGCCGGATCCTTAAACTGGGTCAGCGGCTCCTGTGAGGCCTTTGGGTGACTGAGGGCAAGACCCCCCAGCCATAGCAATTCTAATACACTATTATTTATGTCTCATGGAAAACTGATGTTTCTGGGCCCTGGGCAAGATTCTACCACACTTTTGAATTATGGATTGGGGTCATTTTATAATCCCAACAATCATGCTGTTGTCAATAGAAATGTCAAATAGAATTGACATTTCTATTCCAAATGTCAATAGAAATGTGACACTTGGAAGACAGCTTGGTGAGGTGGAAGAACGAGATTATGTTTTCTCTGGTCACTGCTTTCAGTTGCTGTCTGTCCACTCCTCTTGCTCTACTAAGTAGCAGCAGTTTTTTAAGACATCTTGGGCTGATCTTTTCTAGTCACTTCCAATTTATTGAAATTAGTTCAGTTCAAACTCGAATCTCACATCTCATTTAAAACTTTCTCTCTGTCCCGTCACAGGGCAGACTTCTGGCTGAAGGGATATCAAACACAGAAGGTGTGTGCCCTGCCTTGCTGTTTTCTTTCACCGTTTCATTCTGAGGGCCTTGAGACAAAGTGGGGACACAATCCCCATCTCCTCATGTTGGTTGTGACAGCTTCTTTTGCTGCAATGACCTGATGGGCTGTGGGTGCAGTCTTTGTGGCAGGCATCCCGAGGCTGATTCACCCACAGAATTTTCAAATAAGTTCTTAAGAGGCTATGTGAAGCTTCCCCCACTGCACAGTTCCCTTTTTGGAAGGCCTTGCTCCGGCCCACCCTGGTCCAGCCTGCACACCACCTGCCCCTGGCAGTTTGCCCTTGCTGCCAGAGTTCACTCACTTGGTGGACAGATCTTCAGAGCACGGCGCTGACAGGGCAGTTTCCTCTCAGCCCGCTTCCACGAGAGCCACTCAACCCACAGGAAACTGAAATGCTTGCTCCATGCCAAGAATAGAAAAGCATGCCTCTCACTGCTGCCCGTCTCTAAGATCTACCATTTCCCTCCATCTTCTTTCCCCCGCCTCAGCTCAGCAGAAAGGAAATCATCAATTTCACCATCTAAGGATGCCATTCTTGGCTTTTCTCGGTACCTCTAATCTTGAGTTGAGCCTTGGCACTATCGACATTTTGGGCTGAATAATTCTCTGTTGTGAGGGTTGGCCAGTGCATTGCAGGATGTCCAGCAGCATCCCTGGCCTCTACCCACTACATCAGTGGTCCTCAACCTTTTTGCTGCCAGGGACCAGTCTGGTGGAAGGCGATTTTTCCATGGATATGGGGAGAAAGGTGCGGGGAAGTAAAGGGGTGGGGGTGATGGTTTCTGGGTGAAACTCTTCCACCTCAGATCATCAGGCATTAGTTAGATTCCCATAAAGAGGATACAACCTAGATCCCTCACATGTACAGTTCACAATAGGATTCATTCTCCAGTGGCCCCAGGGTTGGGGACCCCTGCACTAGATGACAATTGTGAAAATCTAAAATGATTTCAGATACTGACAAAGAACTTGTGGCAATGGGGTGACCAGCTTTCCTGATGTCAAGTCTAAAAGTCCCATGTCCTGGTAAGGGATACAGAATAATGTCTCCCTAAAGCTGACCACAGGCAAATCCCCCAAGTCTGCGAATATGCTACTTTATATAACAAAAGGGACTTTGTGGGTGTGATTAAGTTAGGTATTTTGAGATGAGATGATTATCTTGGATGATTTGGGTAGGCACATGGTAATCACAAGGGTTCCTGTAAGAAGGAGGCAGCAGTGTCAGAATCAGAGAAGGAAAGGTGAGGAACAGGGGTCAGAGCAATGCACTTGCCAGCATTGAAGATGGAAGGAGCCATTAGCCAAGGAATGCAGGCAGCCTCTAGAAGTTGGAAAAGGCAAGAAGTAGATTCTCTCCAAGGGCCTCTGGAAGGAACACGACCCTGTCAACACCTTGATTTTAGTCTAGTGAGACTTCTGACCTCCAGAACTGTGAAGGTAATATCTCTGCGTTGTTTAAGTCTCCACATTTGTGCTAATCTGTTAGAGCCAAACAGGAAATGAAGGAATCTGGGAAAGACTGGAATTGTTGGTCATCCCATCTGGTGAGCCAAATTGCTCCTGCATGAGAAACACTCATCTGATTTTTTAAAGTGGTTTTTCTTGAGCCTTGCTCATTTAGCTTTGGAAAGGGATATAACTTGTTTATCCTAGGATGGGGAGGGAATTACCTCTTACAACAGAAATTACATTCCTCAGAAGGGCAATTACTCAATGACTTCCTCTTACTTCACTAACTCAGTCTTTGGGAGTTGAGGTTGGGGCTAGGGACTGTGTGGTGTGGGTTTTGTGGGGGCTTCTGACACTACTAATGCTCAGCTTTCTTCAGAATGTGAGGCCACTTAACTCCTTTGTGTCTTCAGCTTGAAATGAGCAAAAGGAACATCTCGTTCAATTTTTCGTTAACCTCAAAAGTAACTTTGAGTTTTCAAAAGGCACCTTCTGCTTTCTGGTTGTCCATGAGTACCAGTAAGAAGGTAAGATTTTAGTTGCCACACCTCCATTTCCTCACTGTGCTGGATGTGATCCCCTACATGTAGACTCTTCCATAGAGTAGAGTTTTAAGTAGAGCACATGACTGTCCAGCTAAAGGGTTCGCTTTCAAGCTTTCAGAGCAGCTAGCTGTAGACAGATGACTCAGATCTGGCCAAAAGGGTGTTGGTAACTTCTGGGTCATGTCCTGTAACTTCTGGGTCATGTCCTGTAACTTCTGGGTCGTGTCCTAAAAAGGAAGTGGCTTGTGCTCTGCTTCTTCTTTTCACTTAGGTAGAAATGCAGATAAAATGAGAGTGAATTAGCTTTAACTAAGCAGATGAGAACAATATGCCAGAGGATAATAGAGCCACAGGATAGAAAGAACCTGGGTCTCTGGATGGCCTCATGGATTAGAGCTTTCTTCTTACCCTTAGGTAAGATTAAATTATGTATGTACTAGCACACCAATGAAATTATTTATATCCCTAGAACAGGGACCCTGTCCATTATTTTTATGTGTGTTTCACAGAACAGGAGTTCCCAAACACTGTCATGTCAATAATATTCTTTAAAAAAGGTCTCACTCCATCACTCAGGCTGGAGTGCAGTGGTGCAATCATAGCTCACGGCAGCCTCTAACTCCTGGGCTCAAGCAATCCTTTTACCTAAGTCTCCCGAGAAGCTGATAGTAATATTCTTGACAATATTTTCAACTAAGTCAATATAAAAAAATTAGAATAACGTGCAGAGAGATGGAGCCACAGGGCAGCAGATTCATTCCAACTTCAGGGCTTTCATTATTATATCACCCTGTATCTCTCTGACTACCCAGTTTTTCGCAACAGTGGAGGACCAGTAATACTTATCACTCTTCAAGATCAGAATTCTTCAAGACAGTACCTCCTCTATGTCATCTTCACCACTCTTCCATGTGATACACTTCCTCTAGATCCAAAAGGGAGAAGAAACTGAAAGACAAAGCTAGGTAAGTTGACCATGTGTACACCGGGGAGGCTTGCCCCAAGCTCTGCAGTAGGCATGGAGAATACATCACTGGTGCCATCTGCATCTGCAATGAAAATGTGTATGATTACATGATAATCTTGCAAAGGTAAAACTACAATTTACTCAAAGGATGTGTCATTTTATTCAGCACAAAGACTAATAAAACAGCTTTTATTTAGGCATTATGCCTCAATTTTCAACAACCTTAAATAAAAACAGTTGTGTTTTGTCTTTGTAGCCTCAGTGAATGCCAGTCAATTCAACTCAATATCCCTGAGTATACTTACGTTTTGCATGAGCAACCTAAGATTCAGAGAGGATAAAGGAATAGCAAAGGCTCCACAGCAGGGCCTCTTGTACTTTGGTAAAGATTTGGTGGGTTTCTAGCTCCCAGACTCATGCTCAATCTACAAGGTCACTTTGAAAAATAATTTGATATGAAAAAGATTGACTCATTCTGTAGTTAAGAGAACTGGAAACAACTACTGTACTGTGTGTATTTTTTTTTTTTTTCTGAGACAGAGTCTCACTCCATTGCCAGGCTGGAGTGCAGTAGCGTGATCCCCACTCACTGCAACTTCTGTTTTCCGGTTTCAAGCAATTCGCCTGCCTCAGCCTCCCGAGTAGCTGGGACAACAGGCACGCACCACCACGCTGGCTAATTTTTTGTACTTTTAGTAGAGACAGGGTTTCACCATGTTGGCCAGGATGGTCTTGATCTCTTGACCTCGTGATCTGCCTGCCTTGGCCTCCCAAAGTGCTGGGATTACAGGCGTGAGCCATCATGCCCGGCTGTGTATTTTTTTTTGAGATGGAGTCTCGCTGTGTCACCCAGCCTGGAGTGCAGTGGTGTGATCTCAGCTCACTGCAACCTCCACCTCCTGGGTTCAAGCAATTCTCTGCCTCAGCCTCCCAAGTAGCTGAGACTACAGGTGCCTGCTACCATGCCCAGCTAATTTTTGTATCTTTAGTAGAGGCAGGGTTTCGCCGTCTTGGCCAGTCTGTTCTTGAACTCCTGACCTCATGATCCACCTGCCTTGGCCTCTCAAAGTGCTGGGATTACAGGTGTGAGCCACTGTGCCCAGCCCCCTCCTAATTTAAAAGTTTTTATTACACAAGAAATACATGTTCACATGTTATTATAGAGGAACTAGAAAATACAGTCAGAGACAAGAAATTGCAGACACAATATGTTTTATTTTAAATGCAAAAGGGAAGATTTGATTTTATAATCATCGAGGGAGGTTATCCTTGATACATTCAGAAAAGCACCAGGAAGTACTTTTTTCAGAGATGGGGAAGTGAACATTATCCCCGTCTTCCCACACCGGAGCCTCCCCTTTGGCCCTGCAGAGAGGGAGAATGAGTTCTCAGCTGGTGGCAGCCACGGTGGCCTCCCCATATAGAAGATGGAGCTTTTCTGTGTCTTCATGGTGGTAAAGTGAAACCATGGCTGAAGCCTAGAGGAGGCCTGGAGAAAGTTTCATGAAAAATGCGCTCCAACCTTGAAAAAAACAAAAAACAAAGAACAAAATGCCTCCATTCAACCCATGTATTCAAGATTTGGTGACCCAAGTGCTAGGGGATAAATAATAATAACAGCTCTCCCCTGCACCAGATATCACCATAACAATACTGTGTGGAAGGACAAATCTGTTTTTATGTGAAGACACCAAGGTTTGAGAGGCTAAGTAAGTTGAATAAGGAAGCATAGCCAGTGAGTTACAGGGACAGGATTTGAACCCAGGCAGTCAGACTCAGAGCCTGCTAGCTCAACTGGTACTCTCTGAAGAGACACACTTCTTGGACTTGTTAAAGAAAAAATTAGGGCATGAGAGGTAAGAATTTAAAAACTACAGAAGGTACAAAGGAGACATAACAATCATCCATATTTCCACCACTCAGGATTAACCTGACCATATTGGTCTTCAGGAATTTTTTTTTTTTTAAAGAGAAAGAAATCACATGCTTACAATGTAGAACTTAATGAAGAAATTTACAAAGAAGAAGTCAAGTATTACCCAAAGTTTCTGCCACATTAGATAAACATCTTTGCAGACAACTTTCTATTTATTGAGGCAAGGTGGCAGACACTTCACTCACTGCCCTGAACTCATTCCAAACTCTTGTTCTGTGACAGAGCATCGGTAATGTCCTGGGGGAGTTTTTACTACCTCTTTCCCATTCTTCTAAAATTCATGTTGGGATCATTTAGTGGAGACATTTTCCAGCTTCCTGGTTGTCCTCCACCCATCCATCCTTCCACCCACCCAAACCTGCTTCAACCATCCATCCATCCATTCATGTACCTATCCATCCATGCACCCATCCTTCTCTCCATCATCCACATATCCATGCAGTACTTAGTGTGTGCCAGACAGTCTTCTATGTGCTTGGGACAAAAAGTTTTTGGCACACGATAGAAGAAAGCCTAGTGGGAAAAACAGGTACTTAAGAACAGTTACAGGAATTTAGTAGTATCCAAAAAAAAAAAAAAAAAAAAAAAAAAAATACAGGGTACTCTGCAAACACAGAACTAAAATGACAATAATGAAAACCACCATCAACTGGTAAGCAATTGTGCCAGGCACTATTCTAAGCTCACTTAGTGTATTAACTCATTTGGACCTGAGGAAGTAAGGAAGTTGTTGTAGAGGAAGTGGAGTTGCATCATGAAGGATAAGAAGTCACTTAGCAGAGATTCAGGTGAGGAAAATGTATCCCTGCAGAGGAAACAGCTTGTCAAAATTCAGAAAGAGTGTGGTCTGAAAACTGTAAATGCTTTATTGGGACTGTAATGAGTTTTGCCAGGGGGATGTGACAAGAGGTGAAGCCGAAAAGGTCAGATCATGAAAGGCCATGTGAAGAATTTTAAGGGAACTCCATGGCATCATCAGGATTGTATCTTATAAAAATCTCTGGCATTAAGAAGAGAATTGAAGGAGAGTAAAAATAAAGGCAGAAGGACCAGTAAAAAAGACTGTGAGTGCTGACCCAGCTGGGCATTGAACAGGTTCTGAATGAAAGATGTGCCCCTGGAAATGGAGAGGAGAGAGATATGAGAGAGATTGGGAGGTTAGAATGATCCAAGAGCAATTATAATAACAATAGGAGAGAGATCCAAGATGGCTGATCACTAACAGCTCGGGATTGTAGCTCCCAGTGAAAGCGCAGAGAATGAGAGGACGCCACACTTTCAGACTAATTTTTGTCGCTCATGAACCAGAAGATTCCCAGTGGAGGAGCCCCACGGGTTGCCAGCGCAACTGTTGTGGCTGGCGCAGCAGTTTTGCTGGCGCCTCAGTGTGGCAGCTCTTCGTGCAGAGTAAATGGGACTGGTCCTCCTTTTGACCAATGTTTGGAGCTCCGGGAAGGCAGAGCCGCTTGTTGCAGACTCAAGAAGAAAGCCAGACCGGAGATTCCCGGGCAGAAGAGCACCATTAGTCTTAACACCGCTGTATTGGCCGGCACAGTGCATTGCTCAGATTCCAGCGCTGGGAATCAATAAACTGGACATCCACTCAGAAACCTAATTAGAAAGGCGGTAATTGTAAAGATGACAGATGGATAAATTTCTGACAAAGGGGGGAACGATCCAAGATAGCCAATCACTAACATCTCGGGATTGCAGCTCTCAGTGAAAGCACAGAGAACTAGAGGATGCCACACTTTCAGACAAATTCTGGTCACTCAAGGAGCAGAAGATTCCCAGTGGAGGAGTCACACGGGTCGCCAGTGTGACTCTTGTGGCCGGCGCAGCGGTTTCGCCAGTACCTCGGCGCGGCAGCTCTCGGAGCAGAGTAAACAGTGCTGGCTCCCCTTCGGACCGAGGTTTGGAGGACCCACACGGGTCCCCAGCATGACTCCTGAGGCTGGCACAGTGGCTGTGACGGCACCTCAGCGCGGCAGCTCTCGGCGCAGAGTAAACAAGACTGGTTACCCTTCTGACCGAGATTTGGAGCCCCGGGAGGGCAGAGTCGCCTATTACGGACACAAGAAGGAAGCCAGACAGGAGAATCCTGGGCAGAAAAGCATCATCAGTCTTAATGCCGGTGTTCTGGCCCTGGGAACTAACAACTTGGACGTCCACTCAAGAGACCTAATCTGAAAGTTGGTAATTTCAAAGACGACAGGAGGATAAATTTACAATGATGGGAAGAAACCAGTGTAAAAAGGCTGAGAATACTCAAAATCAGAATGCCTCTCCCTCTAAAGAGGATCACAGTTCCACATCAACAATGGAACAAGGCTTGATGGAGAACGAGCGCATCCCAATAACAGAATAACGCTTCAGGGAATGGATAATAAGAAACTTCTGTGAGTTAAAAGAACATGTTGTAGCCCAATGTAAAGAAACTAAGAACTTTGAAAAAAGGTTTGATGAAATCCTATTGAGAATAGACAACTTAGAGAGGAATATAAGTGAATTAATGGAACTGAAGAATACAATACAGGAACTCCGAGAAGTATGCACAGGTTTAAACACTCGAATTGTTCAAGCAGAAGAAAGGATGTAAGAGGTCAAAGTCCAACTTAATGAAATAAAACAGGAAGACAAGATTAGAGAAAAAAGGATAAAAAGGAATGAGCAAAGTCTCCAAGAAATGTGGGACTATGTGAAAAGACCAAATTTATGTTTGATAGGTGCACCTGAATGCGACGGAGAGAATGAATCCAAGCTGGAAAATACCCTTCAGGAAATTATTCAGGAAAATTTTCCTAAACTAGCAAAGCAGGACAATATTCAACCCCAGGTAATACAGAGGACACCAGAAAGATATTCCTCAAGAAGAGCAACCCTAAGGCACATAATCGTTAGATTCACCAGGGTTGAAACGAAGGAGAAAATACTAAGGGCAGCCAGAGAGAGAGTTCAGGTTACCCACAAAGGCAAGCCTATTAGACTTACAGCAGATCTCTCAGCAGAAACTCTACAAGCCAGAAGAGAGTGGGGGCCAATATTCAACATCCTCAAAGAACAGAACCTTCAGCCCAGAATTTCATATCCAGCCAAACTAAGCTTCACAACTGAAGGAAAAATAAATCTTTTATGAACAAGCAAGTACTCAGAGATTTTATTACCACCAGGCCTGCTTTACAAGAGCTTCTGAAAGAAGCATTACACACAGAAAGAAACAACCAGTATTAGCCTTTCTAAAAATATACCAAAAAGTAAAGAGCACCAACATAAAGAAGAATTTACATCAACAAATGGATAAAACAGCCAGTTAACATCAAACGGCAGTAATCCTAAATTTAAATAGACTAAATCCCCCAATCAAAGACACAGCCAAAACCCAATGGCATGTTACATCCAGACCTGTTTCACGTGCAAGGATACACAAAGACTCAAAACAAAGAGATGGAGAAAGATTTACCAACCAAATGGAGAGCAAAAATAAATAAATAAATAAAAAGCAGGAGTTGCAATTCTTGTATCGGATAAAATAGATTTTAAAGCCACAAAGATATAGTGGTAAAAGGATCAATGCAACAACAAGAGCTAACGATCCTAACACCCAGATACATAGAGACTTAGATTCAATGAGACAGAAAATTAATAAGGATATCAAGGACTCGAACTCAGATCCGGAACAAGTAAACTTAACAAACATTTATAGAATTCTCCACTTCAAATACACAAAATATACATTCTTGTCAATACCACATCACACCTACTCATAGGTTTAAAAGAAACATTGATTGGCCATTATTAATACCCATTTTTTTCCAGAATAAAGCAATATTTCTGTTCACCTTCCCTCTTTCTCTTCCTCTTTCTTCCTCTCCTTTACTCATTATTTTTTCTTTCCTTCTCTCAAAAAAGAAAAGAAAAGGAAAAAAAGAAATCAACTTGTAAACCTCTAGATCCAGGTCGGCAATGTCTCTCTCATTGCTTGATTTCCTTCCTCCCCATCCTTCCCTCCCTCCCTCCCTCCCCCCTTCCTCCCTTCCTTCCTTTCTTCCTTCATCCCTTCCTTCCTCCCTCCCTTCCTCCTTCCCTCCCTTCTTGCCTTCCTCCCTTTCTCCCCCCCCAAAAAAATTTCTAAAAAAGGGAAGAAACCAGCCTAAAAAGGCTGAGAATACCCAAAATCAGAACCCCTCTTCCTCTGCAGGGGGTTACAGTTCCTCATCAGCAATGGAACAAGCCCTGATGGAGAAGGACTGTGTTTTATTAACAGAAGTAGGCTTCAGAAGGTGGATGATAAGACACTTCTGGGAGTTAAAAGAACTTGTTCTAACCCAATGTAAAGAAACTAAAAACTTTGAAAAAAGGTTTGATGAAATGCTAACAAGAATAGACAATATGGAGAGGAATATAAATGAACTAATGGAGTTGAAAAACACAACACGAGAACTTAGCAAAATATGCACAAGTTTGAATAGCCAAATTGATCAAGCAGAAGAAAGGATATCAGAGGTCGAAGACCAACTTAATGAAATAAAACAAGAAGGCAAGAATAGAGAAAAAAGGATAAAAAGGAATGAGCAAAGTCTCCAACAAATATGGGACTATGTGAAAAGACCTAATTTACGTTTGATAGGTGTACCTGAATGTAACAGAGAGAATGAATCCAAGCTGGAAAATACTCTTCAGGATATTATTCAGGAAAACTTTCCCAACCTAGCAAAGAAGGACAATATTCAACCCCAGGTAATACAGAGAACACCACAAAGATATTCCTCAAGAAGAGCAACCCTAAGGCACATAATCGTTAGATTCACCAGGGTTGAAACGAAGGAGAAAATACTAAGGGCAGCCAGAGAGAAAGGTCAGGTTACCCACAAAGGGAAGCCTATTAGACTTATAGCAGATCTCTCAGCAGAAACCCTACAAGCCAGAAGAGAGTGGGGGCCAATATTCAACATCCTTAAAGAACAGAACTTTCAGCCCAGAATTTCATATCCTGCCAAACTAAGCTTCACAATTGAAGGAAAAATAAAATCTTTTATGAACAAGCAAGTGCTCAGAGATTTTATTATCACCAGGCCTGCTTTACAAGAGCTTCTGAAAGAAGCATTATACATAGAAAGGAACAACCAGTATTAGCCTTCCTAAAAATATACCAAAAAGTAAAGAGCATCAACATAAAGAAGAGTTTACATCAATGAATGGATAAAATAGCCAGTTAACATCAAATGGCAGTAACCCTAAATTTAAATCAACTAAATCTCCCAATCAAAAGATACAGCCAAAACCTAAATGATGCATCCAGACCCATTTCACATCCAAAGATACACAAAGACTCAAAGGGATGGAGAAAGATTTACCAACCAAATGGAGAGCAAAAATAAATAAATAAATAAAAAGCAGGAGTTGCAATTCTCACATCTGATAAAATAGATTTCAAAACAACAAAGATATAGTGGTAAAAGGATCAATGCAACAATAAGAGCTAACGATCCTAACACCCAGATACATAAGACCCATAAAGAGATTTAGACTCAACAAGATAGAAAATTAATAAAGATATCCAGGACTTGAACCCAGATCCGGAACAAGTAAACTTGATAAATATTTACAGAGCTCTCCACTTTAAATACACAAAATATACATTCTCCACTTTAAATACACAAACTATTGATTGGCCATTATTAATACCCATTTTTAGAATAAAGCAATATTCCCATTCTCTCTCCCTCTTTTTCTTCCTCTTTCTTCCTCTCCTTCACTCCTTTTTTTCTTTCTTTCCTTCTCAAAAAAAAAAAGGAACATTTATTGAGTCTTTATTTCAGCAATGTCCACCAAAGCCCCAGATACAGACACCACCATCAGCCTCCTTTTACACATGAGAGAATAGAGCTGTGAAATGACTTATTCGAGGTTATATAGTTAGCAAGTGTTGGGGTCTAGATTTGAACCCAGGTTCTGTAACTTCAGAGCCCACATATTTGATCCTGTGTTATTCTAATTCTCATCATTTTCATGAACCACATTTATAGAGGGAGAACAAGACAGAGACTCAAAGGATGGTTGAATGTGGAAGGAAGAGGGTGTCATTTATGATGACTGTCAGCTCCTTGCATTGGATATATTCTCAGAGCAATTGGACTTAATGTAACATCGGTGTAACATCCTAAAATAATAACATGAGGTGTCTTAGTATACATGCCTAGCAAATCATATTTATTTTCTTCCTTTCATAGACGTAACAAAGAAGAGAATTTCTCAGTGCTTGCTGTGGCGGAGTATGCCAGTTATTGCCAACATTCATTCCTGCCTCTTTGTAGTCTACCCAGGACATGAGCTTTACACGGACTCATGGCCACTCAGAATGTTATTTTTCTCCCAGCTATATGTGAGCCACATGACTAACTTCTGGAATGTGCAAAGAACTTCTCTTGTTCTTTGCTGGAATGAAAATGGGATGGCTGGCGTGGAGCAGCCACAGGGGCCCATGATATGAAGCTGAGACTAGCAGAACAACTGAGAAGGAGCCTGGGCCTTAGCACTACTGATGGAGGACACATCAGCCCTGAACTGGTGACTCTGGGTTTCTTTTCGGTGAGCCAGTGCCTTGGTTAAGCCATTATCACTTTGATTTCTCTGGTATCGAAAGCCAAACCTAACCCTAACTGGTACGTTGGCTAAGAGGTATTGTTCTTTTGGAGAGTATATTTTGCTATAACTTTTGATTTTCATCTTTTGTTCTGGGTGATGATACTAATTCATTCATTTGACATTTACCTGTAGTTGTGTCATATAATGACGTTTTGGTCAACAACAGACTGCATATACAATGGTGGTCTTGTAAGGTTATAGCACTATACTTTTACTATGCCTTTTCTCTGTTCATATATGCTTAGGTAGACAAATATTTACCATTATGTTACAATTGCCTGCAGTATTCAGTACAGTAGCATGCTGTGTGAGTTTGTCAGCTAGGGTCAATAGGCTGTACCACACGGCCTGGGTGTGCAGCAGGCTATATCACCCAGGTTGTGTAAGCACACTCATGATGTTTACACAACGACAGCATCACCCAACAATGCATTTCTCAGAGCGTATCCTCATTGTTAGTGACACCTGACTGTGTTGAGTTCTTGCTATTTGTTAGGAACTGTTTTGACATTGGTGATACCGCAGTGAACGAAACAAAATCCTACCCTCTTGTGGTAACTTTCAAGTGGAAGAGAGAGAAAATAAACAACGAATATCTAAATATTTCAATATCATGCCAGTTATCAAGCTATTGTCAAGCTATTTTCTCAACTCCGAATCACCCTCTTCCTCTGCTTCATGACACTGGTGCAGGGACCCTGAAAAACACTTTTGTGCTTTGGTCCCTGGATCCTTGTTGGGTTCTCACGGTAGGGGACACCAGAGGGATTCTGGACAGCAGGAAGAGGAAGAAGGGATCTGGATGCCGTTTCCTGATTGCCTTGAGGACCCAGCCTCATCGCATTCCTTTGGAAACACCAGCATCAGCTGCAGGTGCCTCCTTCTCAGTTGTCTAAATCTAACCTCCCAGTCTCCCTCAAATCTCTTCTCTCGTCTTCATTCCCATAGGCACACATTTCATTCAGGCCTGGATCAGTGCTCAGCTGGGTCAGCATTCACAGGTCTTTTTACTGGTCCTTCTGCCTTCATTCATTTTTATTCTCCTGCAATCTATCCTCTACTTCCAGCTTTGCAGGAAGCCTTACCTCCCTACTCTAATATTCTAAAATTCAGTGATTTCCAACGTCTTTCTTTTGCTTCTCCAGCCCTAGGGGTGAGAGCTACTTTCTGCTGTTGTTACGTCCATGAAACTGAGGTGTTCCCCTTTTGCATTTTTGGTTCTGCAATTCCTTATGTTCATTTCTCCCTGTGAGATGGCTGGTGTGGGTTCTCACTCAACCAGACCCTGACGGGTACAAGGCGAGATTGTGTCACAATGATAGAGACAGGAGATGATGTCTCCAGGGATTCATTATGGCCTCCCACAGGGCTTTCTGGAGGCATTACTTCCAAGAGTCACCACATTTGTGCTCTGGCTCTTGGCTTGTTAGGTTCACAGCCCAATTTGATCAGCGTGCCGGGAGTTGGCCAGGTTCTTAGTGATGGCTTCAGGCAAAACAAACTTACAGGGAATCAAGCTGTGGGGTACGAGTGGATCACTGTTTTGCTACATGAAGTGGATTTGGGCAAACTGGTCTCTCCATTAGCCTTTCTCTCTTTCTGCATAAGCCTACATAGGCTTTGAATATGGCCAAGGACTCCTCAGTGAGCACAAAATCCCAGCAAAGGGAAGGAGTGGGGTGGTCTCAGCAGTGAGGTGAGCAGGTTATGACGCTTGAGCATATTCACCTCTACTAAGGGACAGTCTGTCAAGTGGACCCGAATGCCCATGTTCACTGGTGAGGACACCCTCTTTCCTAGGCAAAAACACAGACACACAGACAAAGTCACAGACACATGAACAATCTGTGGCTGCATGGGCTCCCTTGGGCTCCCTTGGGCTCCCTTTTGCTAGATTTCACACAGGTCAGTCCTTTTACTGTTCACACAATCCTTTGCGCATGTGGATTTGACTCCTGCTTTCTTTTACATGCAGTGAATGTCAGATGACAGTTTCTGTTTCCTTAATTGTTTTGACTTATCTTCTTAGGTGACTTATACTGAAAGCTAACATCACTTAAGTGAGGGCATAACCTTATTTCCAATTCCGAGGGTGGTAACATGTAACACCCAGAAACAGGCTTCAGGTCCTCAGGACCTCTGAGGGGAAAGGCATGGGCAGGCATTGTAGTCAAGTGGAACACAGAAAAGCCGAGAGCAGCAATGAGCATTCCTTGCTCAGGGGCAACCTCCCAGTTGGCTGGAGAAGAGAATTTATGTGGGACCTGCGGTGGGTGACTGAAGCGGGTCAGTGTCAGATTGTGGAAAACTTTGAATTCCAGGCTAAAGAGTTTGTACCTTATATAGGCAATGGGAACCGAGGCAGGCTTGCGTGTGGGGCTTGGGGCGTTAGCATCGAACCCCAGCCTTATAACTCCAAGTTCAGTGCTCCTCAGAAAGCCTCTAGGCATGAGTCCCTGTTACATTCTTTTTATTCTACTTTTCATAAAACTTTACTTTCAGTACAGATGCTGAGTGGAGCAGTGCTTGAGGGGGTGAGTGGTTGCAGGGGAGGTGGGGGCCAAGGAAGCTTAAGGAAGCAGGGGCAAAAACACAAACATAAACCACAGAAGAGGAAAGTGAGCTATTGGTTATGATTTCCATTCCTGTGGATATGAAATGCTATCCCAATTGTGGGAAGCTGACAAAGGCCGCAGCAAAATAAGAGAGAAACAGTCGCATTAACAGTGATGTTCAGATGTTGGAAAACAGCTAAGGTGTAGACTTACGTTATGGAAATATCCTCAACCTCAAACAAATTCCAAGAACATTCTAAAAGGGAATGCTGGCAAAGCTGGATTTGCTTTGTAGGGTCTTCGCCATTAGAGACCCACAAAATTGTAAACCTTGGAAACTGCTGTGCTTCAGAAAAAAGGGGTTCTGAACCCTTGTCATTTAAAATGCATTTTTTTCCAGCATCGTTTCAAATGAGTCAAAACTCTCCTTCCCTCTTTTTTTTTTTTCAGGTCCCAACTCACTAAATTTGTCTAAATCTGATTTAGAAATGATGTAATTCTAAAGATGAGTGTATCCTAAATTCCCAAGCCACTGTAGTTTGCAAAGGTGCAAAAGGTTTCGGTAAAAACAATAGAATATAACCAAATTGGTTAACGCTTCTTCTACCAGTCATCCCTGGAAACGTGGCCACAGTGTGTCTTTCCTACTACGGCTCACACTTTCTCATTAGCTCACACTTTCTTGTTAGCCACCACAGTTCTTCTCTGAAGCCAGGGCTGCCGGGACTTCATCGGCTCCCTTTGTTCTCTGCTGTTTTCTGCTGTGGCTTGCCTTGCTGTGTCACGGGGCATGTGGCTGCCATGCAAACATTGTTCCCATCACCATCCCTGCAGGGTCACTGATGTTGATGTCATTCCTTACTCTCTCACTCTGCTTCCTGGTTTCCTTCAGCCATTCCTGAACTGGGATGGAATAAAAACTCCTGCCCCAGATATACATTCAATGTTTGATAGCAGAGTAGAGTGTCTGTTTTAAAACGTATTGTACTCAGGTGATATCCTACTTATCCTGACTTGATCGCTACACAGTATTATACATGAAAAAAATTTCACAGGTACCCCATCAATTTTTACCAAAAATAAATAAATAAATAAATAAATAAAAGAAAGAAAAAGTAAAAAACAAAACAAGAAATACTTCTCCAACCAATGTTACAATTTTTTTTAGGCCCCTGAGGAAGGAGATCTTGCTATTAGTTACAAATATCAATCACTAATTATTAGCCATCAATGTCAGAACTCTCCTTTGACTTGGCCTTGGAGCTTTTTAATTAAATCCCTCTGTCGGGGACCCTGGCACACATTCCTCAGGGAATGGAAAGACATTGACCCTTAGCAGTGGAGTCTCTGCTCCAAGCAAGGGCGCCATGAGGCCAGAGAATTTCCAGGTTCTTAGGACTTGCCAAGGAGGCCAAAACGTGACTCTTCCTTGTTCAGGAGACTCAGACCAGCGCCACCTGCCCATTCTCCTGGGTCCTCAGGCCAATGCACTCACAGCGACCTGCCTGTGCATTTCTGAATTCCCATGATGGGCATGCAGTATAGGCATTGCCTTCAGCATAAACTGAGACATATTCACTTGATCCTGGGAGCTGGCAGGAGGCTGTCTGGGAATATGCCATGGAAAGATGAATAGGACCCTGCCAGACTCTCCAGTTTCCAAAGTCAAGAAGAGATCTGGTGCCCCAGAACTGCCTGCCTAGCAGGCAGCCCACAGAGATGGCTCCCTGTGAGAGGCACGTCTGCTATGGAATGCTTGGGAGATCTCCTGGGCACCAATGCCACTGCCTGTCCCATAATATTCTTTAGCAATTCCTTTTAGGGAAATTATGTGCCTGGCTTGTAGAAGCAAAGGAGCCTATTAAGTTACTGGGTATTTTCAGGGCAGAGGAGGGACTATTTTTCACCATTTGGGGGAAACTTTGTTCATGCCATTCACTTGGAATATTCTGTTAATCACCATATGTTGACATCCTACCAACCCTGTATGGTTTGCTTAACATGACAGTTCTTCCTTGAAGCCTGACAGTTCCTGCGCAACTCACCTCCTGTACACATTTTTCATATCATAAATTACTGCAGGGTGGTGACTGGTAAACTTGGCTTTCACACAGCATCAACATAATTTTTGTGCAGAGCAGGCTGCCAAATGAAATTGAGGTTTCTGTGTCTGCACCGTAATAAGAATTTGTTAAATTTAGGTAAAAAAATTGTTTTGATATAGATAACTACCAATTTATTTCTAATTTAAAAGATCTGTTTTTCTGTAACAGCTATGAAATTGTTTTTCTCCTAATAAGTAACAATATTTTAACAGCTCTGAAAATTAAACATGATTATCAAAACTTCTCAGCATTTTTGCTTTCCTAAATCCTGGAGAAAAAATTCACTATTGAAATTTGATGAGTAGAATGCTCTTTCCTCAAAGAATATTTAACTCTTAGAAAGAGTGAAGAGAGGCCAGATGTGGTGGCTCATGCCTGTAATCCCAACACTTTGAAAGGCCAAGGCAGGAGGATCTCTTGAGGCCAGGAGTTCAAGACTGGCCTGAGCAACAGGGTGAGAACCCACCTCTACAAAAATAAAAAAAAATTAGCTGGGCACAATGGTGTGTGCCTATAGTCTCAGCTATTTGGGAGGCTGAGGTGGGAGGATTGCTTGAGCCCAGGAGTTTGAGGTCACAGTAAGCTATGATTATGCCATAGCATTCCAGTCTAGATGACAGTGAGACCCTAAAAATTAAAATAAAAAAAAATACAAAAAACAAAACAAAAGAAAAAGAAAAAAAAAAGAATTAAGAGAACATCAACTCCTAAATATTAAATTTTTCTTGGATTTAGTTTTTACATATGGGACAGGCGCATGGTGGAAGCCTGTGATATGTTGAAGATGTTGAGTGTGACGTGGATTTGCTGCTTCTTGATGTCCTGCTGTTTTCACTAATCGGCAAGAATTTGCATTCAGCCAAGGAACAGAATCCTCTCAAGGTCCTTACTATCAGCTCCAATATTTATTTCGCCAGGTGGCAACTCTAACATTTGATTTTTTTTTTTTTTTTTTGAGAAGGAGTTTTGCTCTATCACCAGGGCTGGAGTGTAGTGGCATGATCTTGGCTCGCTGCAACTTCCAACTCCTGGGTTCAGGTGAATCTCCTGCTTCAGCCTCCCCAGTAGCTGGGATTACAGGCACCCACCACCACACCTAGCTAATTTTTGTATTTTTAGTAGAGACAGGGTTTCACTATGTTGGCCAGGCTGGTCTCAAACTCCTGATCTCAAGTGATCCCCCTGCCTCAGCCTCCCAAAGTGCTGGGATTACAGGTGTGAGCCACCACACCCGGCAGCATTTGAGATTTTTATGTAGAAAAGCAGATCTTGAAATTACTGACTTTGATGCTTGGTATTAAGAGTGTGGCTATCATTGAGAGCCTCATCCTCTTCTTTGCTTATACTATGTGAAACTTTTCTGCTAAAAGTTCAGGCACCCTAAACATCCACACATTTCCACTAGATCTAGTTCCCTTAACTCACGATTCCCTGGTAAACATGGCATTTCTTCAAGGAGTGGGGATTTTGCTGAGCTTCAGCTGCTGCTCAAGATCACATTTTAATGACCTCTGACAAGCAAAGTCCTACCTGCTTAGAGACAAGAGTCCTGACCTCAACTGGGGTCTTTAGATTTGGATTCAGAGCTACTGTTGGGTGCTAAATTTATTCTCTGGGGGAATATATTAGCCTGAGTTGTACATGCAAGGCAGGGCCAAGCTTGATTCACGTAGTTGATTAGAAGTTATTTTACCCTGGAAACCACTGTGTATCGGCTGGATCAGTTTAACCTAGTTGTTCTCCAGAGGAGACATGATCCCTCATTTCTCTTTTTTTTCATCAACAACCAGACCTCCATGAGCTCTCGCAGCCCTAGATATCAGTTAGCTATCATTAAATATGATGTGGAGCTTTAACAATGCTGTCAATACACCGTGGGATTTCGTCATCACTTTACTAGTGGTTAAAATCTCTTTCACTTATGGAGACTTTGCCCCCTTTCATCTTTGTGGTTGCCAGACTTGTAATTTGTTTTTCTGTTTAATAGAAACCTTAGAATCATTGGTATAAAGTGAAGTATGCTATGAAAAACACATGTTTTTTTTTAAAATAGTTCTTTTCGTCTTTAAAGAGAAAATACTGTGTTTTCATCCATTCCAATACCAGTAAATGCATATTTTACAGCACCTCCTTTAAACTCTTCAACATGATAAAACATTTTGTATACCACCATCAACTTTCTGAAACGACTTTTATATGCCTCGTCATTTTCCTTTACATAGAAGAGCTGTTGGACATGAAATTTCTGTAGCAGCAGAGAGGACTCTGAAAAATGTCAAATGCTAGCAAAAAGTCTTAAATTCCTACAGATAGAAATGTGGAAGGATCAATACGTGTTAACTTTTTTGAAATGTATATTTCTTGCCTTTCCTTTCCTTGAACTCCGAAAGCCCTTTTGGTAAAAGTGGATAAAAAAGGGCCTCTGGATAGATCTCTCTAATTAGAAAGAAAATTCAAATTCAGAACTGTAATTAAACATGACTTAAATGCAGCACTTTTCAGTCTAATCCAGAGAAATATAGTTTCAAAATTTCTAATTTCAAGTATTTCAGGGCCCTAAAAATAGAAATACGTTGTCATTTACATAATGATTTGGAAATTGTACACTTCATGTGGGAAACAAAGGTTTTGTTTTAAAGGCAGAAGAGCATACATAAAGCTCGTAACTCAACTACAGGTCAGCACATGCTTTCATATGTACACACCTGTGTAGCTGCCCCTCAGATCGAGACAGAGCACTTTCAGCACCCAGCAGGCTCCCATCTCAGCGCGTCTCAGCCAATACCACTCCACCTCTGGCCCCTGTTCCATAGATTTCATTTTGCCTTTTCTTGTCTTTCACAGACGTAGAAACATTCCCACCATGCTTTAGTGGCTTCTTTCAGTCCACACGATATTTGCAAGATGATTTGTCCGTGATGTGTGTAGCAACAGTTTATCCTTTTTTTCCTCCGTGGCCTTCCTCAAGATGGGCTTTGGCATCTCCTCCTGAGACATGAAGGGAGCAATACGTGTAAGGAGTGATAACAAACAGAAGTCAGCTTTGCTTTATTTTTAGCTGAGCAAATGCCCAGTAAGGCCTCATACCACACTCCCCACTCCAAAGCAGAACCCTGAGAAGGCTGCGCTGGAGCATGTGCTGGATCAGGCTTCAGCTCAACCTCTCTCCTTCCGATGTTATGGTCACCTGGCCAGCTACCTGGCACCATGACTGGAATGGTTGGGCAAAGGAGAGTGATGCCAGGGCCTGTCCTGGGAGGAGGCACCTGAGCCGGTTTACCTCTGCCTTAAATGGAAATGAAAACATAGTGAACAGTGACCATGTGTGACATTTTAAAATCCAACGATCCCTTCCCAGAACAAATGTGTCCTGGCCAATGCTCACATTGAAAGCCATCTTGGTACTTCCTCTTGGGGACGATTGAGGAAGAGGATAGAAAATGAGGTGGAAGTCAGGGGAAAGGGGGCTGGGAGTCCTTCTTAGCTTGTAGAATCCTATGATTACTCACATGTATTTTTCAAAACGGTCAGCATCTATTTGACTCTTGACTATAGAACAAAGTCTACCTCTTCCTCCTTCACAGAATCCTAGTGATGGGCTACAGTGGAGGAATCAAGGGGAGGGGCCAGGCTGAGTCCCAGCTCTGACACTGATGAGCGGAAGGGGTGGCTTGGGTCAGCTTGCATCACGTCTCTTCTTCCTCATCTGTAAAATGTGGAAGTTTGACTGATGGGCCTCTCAGCACCATGGAGAAGTTTGAAAGGTGGCAAATTACAGACTACACATTTGATACCTCCTGGCTCTCCCCACCCTTTTATGAATAAGCATCTGTAAGACAGACTGTGTGAGTCTTCTGGAGATTCCTGAACAGCCTGCCTTTGTCCAGGCGCTAAATGCCAGTTCTGACCAATGGTGCAGGTATTAATTTCACACTGAGGATCTTGTTTCAAGGTATTCAGATTAGGTTATTTGGAGATGGAACGTTCTGAAAGAAGAGCTGAGAGAAAGTGGCTGGTACAAGCCCCCTAACGTCTATATGCTTCTTAGAGAGGCTCAGACTGCTTCCCTAGGCTTTTCAGAGCCCTCATCCATCGTGTGTGTGTGTGTGCGTGTGTGTTTAGACGGAGTGTGCTATGGGCAGCCTTTCTATGTCTGCACTGTGAACAGATGGGGTCATCATTTCTAGGGCCGTGTATGGCTTTCTAGTGACTTGTTTTTCTTGCTGTGTTTTGCCACTTGCCTGATACATCTTATATTCACTTCCTATTGTTACTGTCAAAAATGACCACAAACTTAGTGTCTTAGAACAACACAAGTTTATTATCCCACGGATCTGGAAGTCAAAAGTCTAAAGTGGCTCTCACTGAGCTAAAACCAAGGGGCTGACAGTGCTGTGCTCCTTTTTGGAGGCCCTGGGAGAGACTGTTTTCTTGCTCCTTTCCAGCTTCTAGAGGCGACTCTCATTCTTTGGTCTGTGGCCCTTTCCTCCGACTTCAAAGCCAGCAGTGGGTTGTAGAGTCCTATTCACGTCCCATTATTCTGAATCCAACCCTGCTGAAGCTTTGTGCTAACGCTGGTCCAGAATCATCCAGCATAACCTCCCTGCTTTAAAGTCAGATGATCAGTAGCTTACTTCCACCTTCAACCTTAATTTCCCTTTGCCATGTCACATGATGTATTCACATGTTCTGGTGATTAGGATGTGGACGTCTTTTCAGAAGGGAGAGAGATTAATCTGCCTATATACTATATAGACATATGGTAATTTCTGTATCAGACTGAAAAGAGATAGGTTAACAGTGATGAACATTTTCCCAATGCAAAACTTTTTATTTAACTGAAGGGAAAATTATCTTTTGTATAAAAATGGACTCTTCTGAGTAAATGCATGATTAGCAAAGAATAGTCATATGTTCAGTTACAGGACAGGAGGAACAGTCTTCTTTCCTTAGGAACAGGAGTGTGAGAAGGACAACATGATACAAAAGTAAAAGTGTATTTATGTGAGTGGTGTGTGTGTGTGTGTGTGTGTGTGTGTGTTTAGGCAGCCATGCACTGGAGGGGGCTCATTCTGGCATGTGAGAGCCTTTGTGTGTCTATATTTTCCTAAGTTCTTGTTCAGAGTGACATCACTGAATGGCTTGAAATTAGCCATGGTGGGAGTATTTACACCATAGAAAGTGGCAAATGCTGTAAGCCAGGGTTTTCTTTTTCCCTGGAGACCCTGTTATTAAACACTAATGGGCACGCCATTGGAGTAGAGACTCACTGCCTTCAGTTCATGCGCACAACACCGCTGTGTGGCCTTATTGCTCCTGTGGGACCCCGGACTCTACAGCTGGAGAAGGGGCATATCCCAGGCTGCACCAAGGCCAGCAGGCCCTTGCCATGAACACAGAGGCTGCAGTGTCCTTCTGCTGTCTTGACCTCCCTAGTTGCCATAGCAGCATGGACTGGAGGGGGAGCTACACTTTCTCTCACGTGGGCAAGAGCTTGCTTCTTCGTCACTCCCCACTGTCTGACCTGCTCCTTGTCAAGCATTTTTCCTGACCAGTCTGTGTACCTGTTGTTGCTCTGTCCACTTGGATGGAGCCCGAGCTCTTTCTTAGAGTTGCATTCACTTGCTTTTCTTGTGTTTGTTTCTTCGGGAGCTTTGAGATCAGTGCTGCCCAAACTTTAGGGGAATTAGAGGAGTTATAAGGGGACCTTGCTAAAATGCAGTTGCCAAGGCTCTGCATCCAGAGATTCTGATTGGGAAGGTCTGGGGAAAGCCCCAAGGATCTGCATTATTGACAAGCACTATAATTATTAGCATGAGTGACATTATTATTGATGTAATTCTAATTATTGGCATCGTTGACAAGATTCTGAGGCCAGAAGTTCATGGGCACATTGATTGGCCCAGCCTGGAAGTTCCCTGAAAGCCTGGCAGGCCAGCTTCCTCCAGCTGCATTCGGTCCTTACACTGAGGATCTCAGTGGGAAAAAAAGCAGTCTTTTTAAAAAAACATGGATCCTGGTTTCTAGCAGGTTTTTTTCCCATCTGCCAGACAAAGTTAATGCCTATTCTACACACAGGTGGGTGCAGAATACCATGTTCCCAGGTTCCCAGGGAAGAGGACAATTTTTCCCAAAGAACTTTATCATGTAGAAATGTGAAAAATTCACACAGCTGTCAAGACAGTGGTCCTCCTGAGTCCACGTATTCTGAGTATTTGAAACCATCTGAATGACTTATTGAAGCTTTTACCTTCCGTGGACGTGCTTACTGGGTGTTGTAAGATGTGAACCTCACAGCCAGAGACAATGCCTGCTGAGAGGAAGTTCAAGCTTCACCAAACCCAACCCAGCTTGTTTTTCAGCAGCAAACCAACCACTCTGACGGTGGCAATTTTCTTAGCAGGAAAAATTGTAGATGTGTGGTTTCGAGCTTTACTCTTTTTCATTTTACACGTGAAACGTTCAGGATCAGATTGGTTTTCTTTAAAACTATGGTCCGAATTAATTTATACTGAGTTGATTATAAAGAAAGAGATAAATTGCTGCCTTTAGGAGGTTTTGACCTCAAGTCCTCTGATATTTGAGACAAAGTTTTTTATCCCCTGGGGTGCAACCCTTCAGTAGCATGTAGGCGGGTTTTGAGCAAAGCAAAGAGTAATGAAAATTCTAATATAAAGGCTGTAATTTTCTAAAGAAGTCTGTTCCTTATTAAGATCAAGTGCATGTCAGTCATCTTATATTTTGGGAACATCCACCAACTGCTGGAACTGTACTGGGTGCTTTTTCATGGGTGGAAAATTTTATCCAGTGTAATCAATTGTTCTAGTTCAATAAACATATTAAAAAAAGGCGAATGAGATATTTCTATATCTAATCAGCAGGAATAATATATTTGAGTTCTCCCCTGACCACATAAGATTTGGGCTTGAATCCTACCATGCCTGCATGGGTCTCTTGTTCATACAAAGAAAGGGGAGAATATTTGTGTAAAGTACCATATGAGGAGGTTATGAGAACCCAATGCAATGATGTATGGGAAAGAGTTTTATCAAAGAGTAAGCAAAATTAATATAGTTTATAATCCTTAATTTACATGGTTTGTAAATATTAAATTCTATATGCAAGTATAGCATTCCACCCATATGATTCTAATATATTTCCTTTACTCCAAATCCATTTAGTAGTATAACAGAATTACTGTATTATCATTTCGAGATGAAGTTATTATATAATATTTTAAGATGAATTATTGTATTGTCATTATGCAATGAAAACTGTAAAAATGTTTCATCTTCCTTTTCACTTCCTTTTAAAAAATTAACTTTCTTTCTTTTTAATGGTAACTGGCTCTTGTCTGGAAGTGTCTCAGCATATGGGTTTTCACATACTGGTTGGTCAGAGACTTGAAGGTACAGTCAGCTCTTCCCTGCCAGCAGGGTGGACGGAGTTAGCTGAACTCATTCATGAGCCTCCAGAGAACTGGGTCTCATGACACACTCTCTCTTTTTCTCCTTTTTCCTGTCCTATTGGAAGTATATTGAGAGGTTTTTGAGGAGGACTCACTCGTGTACATGGTCTGCAATGACTGTCTGGTTCTTCCTTCCCTTTCCAAATTTTACATCTGGCATGAAAAGAGAGGCAATTCTAAATGTAAATATGGCTTCTTGATAACTTAAAAATATTCCTCTCTAGCTCATATACATAGCAATTTTGTGTAAATATATGTTAAACATCAAGGTCCGTTGAAAGAAGAAAGAAATCACATAATTATGATACAGTCTAGAATACAAGCACTTCAAGATTTATTAGATTTATCAAAGACACTGGCGTAATTTCTTTTGTTATGTATTTTTCCTGTTTACAGAAGTAAGATGTTAATTTTAGAAAATATGATATCTGGAAAAACACAAAGCAGCAGCAAATTGCACATTCTGTCAAAATTCACGGATAATTCTTATTGATATTTTTAGAATAGCTTCCTAGTCCTATTTTCTTTGTAGGTATACACACAGACACACACACACACACACACACACACACACACACACACTCCTTTTTCACATATTTGATTGTGCTGGAATAATTTTTTGTTTGTTTCCTTAAACAACAAACATTTATTTCTCACAGTTCTGGAGGCTGGGAGGTTCCAGATCAAGACAGACTCATTTCCTTGTGAGGGCCTCTTCCTGGCTTGCAGACTTCTTGCTGTGTCCCGTTCTGATGGAGAGAGTGAGCTCTGGTGTCTCGCCCTCTTCTAAGGGCACCAATCCCAGCATGGGACCCTGCCCTCGTGACCTCATCTAAAAGTAATTACCTTCCAAAGGCTCCACCTTCAAATAGCATTACATGGGGGCTTAGGGCTTCAACCTGGATTTCAAGAGATATCAACAATTAGTCCATAGCATTTTGCCCCAGGTCCCCCCAAATTCATGTCCTTCTTCCATGCAAAATACATTTATTCCATCCCAACAGCCTCAAAAGTCTTGACTTATTCCAGCAACAACTTTAAGGTCTAAAGTCCAAAGTCTCATCTAAATATCATCTAAATCAGATACGGTGATTACATTTTGTAGCTTGAATTTTGTATAGTCTATATTCAACATTCTCCATATCGTCAGGTGTTCTTCTGTAGTATGGTCCTGGGAACAGAATACGTGCTGAGTAAATATTTACTGAATTAATACATAAAAGATTTTTAATGGATTTATGATGTTCCATCATATGAAAATACCTCAATTGATTTTATTATTCCCTTTCTTGTCCATTTTAAAGTAGAGATATCATGGGGAAAAGTGAGAAGTTATGTGTATAATTATGGTCCCATTGAGGAGGAGGAGACACTATCTAGAATGAGGGCAGAAAGCTCTGTGAAGCTCCCTGTGAGGGAAGGACTGTGAACTTTCAATCATGACCATGAGCCTGATGCCTGAACTCTCTTTCGGATCACGCAGTAGTTGCCTATCAAATTTGGAATAATGTGGAGAGAGGGTCCTAAAGTGAATTTAGAAACAGTCACATAACCCGAGTCGGCTAGAGAGGGTGTTCAGTGGCAAGAAACAGACGCCCAACTCAAGGTGGGTTAAACCATAAATATGTGCACCCAATCACCTGCATGAAAACCCAGTCACCTGCATGAAAACCCAATCAATCACCTGCATGAAAACTCAATCACCTGTGTGAAAACTCAATCAATCACCTGCATGAAACCCCCATCACCTGCATGAAAACGCAATCACCTGTATGAAAACCCAATCAATCACCTGTATGAAAGCCCAATCACCTGCATGAAAACCCAATCAATCACCTGCATGAAAACCCCATCACCTGCATGAAAGCCCCATCACCTGCATGAAAACCCAATCACCTGCTTGAAAACCCAATCACCTGCATGAAAACCCAATCACCTGCATGAAAACCCAATCAATCATCTGCATGAAAACCCAATCAATCATCTGCATGAAAACCCAATCATCTGCATGAAAACCCAGTCACCTGCATGAAAACCCAATCACCTGCTTGAAAACCCAATCACCTGCTTGAAAACCCAATCACCTGCATGAAAACCCAATCAATCATCTGCACGAAAGCCCAATCATCTGCATGAAAACCCAATCACCTGCACGAAAACCCAATCGCCTGCATGAAAACCCAATCACCTGCATGAAAGCCGGATCAATCATCTGCATGAAAACCCAATCATCTGCATGAAAACCCTATCACCTGCATGAAAACCCAGTCAATCACCTGCATGAAAACCCAGTCACCTGCATGAAAACCCAATCAATCACCTGTGTGAAAACTCAATCAATCACCTGCATGAAACCCCCATCACCTGCATGAAAACGCAATCACCTGTATGAAAACCCAATCAATCACCTGTATGAAAGCCCAATCAATCACCTGCATGAAAACCCAATCAATCACCTGCATGAAAACCCCATCACCTGCATGAAAGCCCCATCACCTGCATGAAAACCCAATCACCTGCTTGAAAACCCAATCACCTGCATGAAAACCCAATCACCTGCATGAAAACCCAATCAATCATCTGCATGAAAACCCAATCAATCATCTGCATGAAAACCCAATCACCTGCATGAAAACCCAGTCACCTGCATGAAAACCCAATCACCTGCTTGAAAACCCAATCACCTGCATGAAAACCCAATCACCTGCATGAAAACCCAATCAATCATCTGCACGAAAGCCCAATCATCTGCATGAAAACCCAATCATCTGCATGAAAACCCAATCACCTGCATGAAAACCCAGTCACCTGCATGAAAACCCAATCACCTGCTTGAAAACCCAATCACCTGCATGAAAACCCAATCACCTGCATGAAAACCCAATCAATCATCTGCACGAAAGCCCAATCATCTGCATGAAAACCCAATCATCTGCATGAAAACCCAATCACCTGCACGAAAACCCAATCGCCTGCATGAAAACCCAATCACCTGCATGAAAGCCGGATCAATCATCTGCATGAAAACCCAATCATCTGCATGAAAACCCTATCACCTGCATGAAAACCCAATCAATTACCTGCATGAAAACCCAGAGGCTGGGGAGACTTCGTAGGTTCTACCACGCCTTCTGCCTACTCTCCCGTGATCGCCACAGTTCTCTATTCCCCTATAGGTGACTGTTCTCAGGGTCATTCCCCTGGAGGTCTTTGGGGGGTTTTTTTGGTCATCAGAACTGCATGCTTTTTTTTTTTTTTTTTGAGATTTGAGACAGAGTCTTGCTCTGTTACCCAGGCTAGAGTGCAGTGGCGTGACCTTGGCTCACTGCAACCTCTGCCTCCTGGGTTCTCTTACCTCAGCCTCCCAAGTAGCTGGGATTATAGGCATGTGCCACCATGCCTAGCTAATTTTTGGTAGAGATGGGGTTTCACCATGTTGGCCAGGCTGGTCTCAAATCCCAACCTCAAGTGATCTGACCCTCTGGGTCTCCCGAAGTGCTGGGATTACAGGTGTGAGCCACCGTGCCTGGTCAAAACTACATTATTTCTTATTCACAAAGAAGTAAGAAAGAGAATAAGAGAGCATATCCTGGCATATCACATAAAAGAATGAAATAATTTACCCTGAAAACTCCAGCAAATCTCTTCTATGTTTCATTGGCCCCAATGGGCCTAGACAGTTCCCTTCCTCAGCCAAGTACTGACAAGGGGAAAGGGAACAGGATTGCAGGATTAACTCACACGAACCAGCCAGGGTGAAATAATTGTTGTTCATATGTTGGTATGTGTAATATCTGCGAAACAAACGATAAGAAAATCCCAACAGTAAGTATTGTGTAGCTCAGGTCTCCGTGTCTTGGCTGATCTAGGCTGGGTGCACCTGATAGGGCTTGACTGGGCTGCCTCTGCTCCCTGTAACTCTCCTTCTCTGCTCCATATGCTTCTCCTTGTGGGACCAAAGGCATGTTCTTCTCATGGTAAGAGTGGAAGAGAAATAGGACAAGTGGAAGCGACATCATCCCTTCTGTCTCATTTCATTGGCCAACACCAGTCACATGACTAAAGTCAAAAGGAGGAGACATATATTCTGTCTGGTGTGTGGAGGAACCCCAAAATCACATGGCAAAGGGTGCGAGCAGTACTACGACTAGGGTGAGCTGAGTGAATACTTGTCTTTGGTGAAAAGTTTAAGGGGTGTCAAGATATTCAATCAAGAGAATTAATATGAAATGTTTTTAAAAACCAAAGTTAATGCAAAAACATTTGCGATGAGAAAAATACCAAAGTTTTAAATAAAAACAGGATAGGTATAGGGATGGGTAAGTATTAATGCTAATAATGCAATCTACCATAGTCCACCAACCACAATGTCCCATTTCGAGGACTCCCATGCTCAGCCTTAGAAGATGTGCACAGAACTCTGTCATCTCAAGGTTCACTGCTGTTTCTTTCCAGGTCTGTAGCTCAAGTATCTGCTTATCCTGGAAGTCTCTAAGAAATTGAATGGAAATAATCTCAAGAAACTATCCTTAAAGATAAATTATTCCTTGAGACTCTTTTTTGGTTAAAAAAAGAAAACAAGACAAGAAAATCATATTCCATTCAACGGTTCTTGTATATTAATTCATTCCTTGCTTGCTAGTTTAAGAATTAGTGTAATTCCCATACAAATTAGAATTAGTAAGGTAGTACAATGATTTTCTAGAGACTGAGTTTCTTAATACTTTTAGATTTTAAATATGGTACATGTTTTAGCAAAGCACAGCTAAAGTCTTTTTGGATCGGTCACAAGTTATGCCACGAGTGCTTAACTTTTTATAAATGAGATCAGCTTAGGAATTCAAGAGCAGGCGTTCCTGTGGGGAGACCACTCTCCTGTCTTATTTGATGAGTGATGTGCTAATCCCAGCACTGAAGATGTTGGCGGAAAGGAAAGACTTCCAAAGTTCACAGGACTCATATGTGGAACTGCCATGGGTCCGTGGACTGCCACAGAATTATGCAGGAAATAATTTTCAAGGAAACAAGAAGGAAAACATGATTGGATCCAAAATTCTATCATTGTTTTATTGAAAAAGCAAATCTCTTCTCTAGCTTGAAATGCTAGAGCTACAATTTATTTCTTCTTTTGTCGCAGTGGGAATCGTAGGCCGGGTCATATGGGGTGATGACCACCTTTCCTCCTCTTCTGATGCTCGCCCCTGGAGACCAGCTGCCCCCAGAGACTCTTTCATGACCCTTTCATGACCCCCAGAGACTCTGCCCCCGGAGACTCTTTCATGACCTTTTCATGGAAAGAAAGGGTAGGATGGAGGCTGGCAAGAAGAAATAGGAGTCTTGTCATTGGTGAGAACTGATCAGTGCTAGTGAACTAACTGTTGGCTTGACGTATCTCAGGTGATGGGCTGACATGAAATCTGAGATGGCCACGTTTACAGTCATCTCTGCAGTTGATTACCGTACTGCATCTCCAGGAGGCACCCAGCAAAAGGAAAGAGTTAACTTGGCAAACGACTGACTCATAGCAGCAGAGCTGTGCATGGAGTGGGATTTAAAATGAAAATGGAGAGTGGCTGGGCACGGTGGCTCACACCTGTGATCCCAGCACTTTGGGAGGCTGAGGCGGGCAGATCGCAAGGTCAGGAGTTTGAGACCAGCCTGATCAACATGGTGAAACCCCATCTTTACTAAAAATACAAAAATTAGCCTGGTGTGGTGGTACATGCCTGTAATCCCAGCTACTTGGGAGGCTGAGGCAGGAGAATTGCTTGAACCTGGGAGGCAGAGGGTGCAGTGAGCCAAGATGGTGCCACTGCACTCCAGCCTAGCGATAGAGCGAGACTCCATCTCAAAACAAGCAAGCAAACAAACAAAATGAAAATGGAGAAGGAGGGAGTATAAATCTTTGAAGAGCAGATGAAAGCTGGCTACCAGGAAGGTGGCAAGTATCCTTTGGAAGTAAGTGTGAGAGTGGGCGGGGTTTCTGGGGAAAACAATGCAGAGACGCAGAATGAAAACCAGTGGTTTCAGAGGCCTCTATATCCATATGGTTAATAGGTGACTGTATGAAACAAGTGAAGCGATTTTGATAATGCAGCATAGTTATATGATTTCCCAAGAATAACCAAGATTTGAAGCAAAGCGAAGGAAAGGATAGCCTAATTGTATTCAACACACCTAATAAAAAGACAGTGAGCTATCATGCTGCCGTACTCCCCCGAAACTTCCCCTTTGGAATCTGTTTTGTATACAGTCTTGAGTTATCTCTTTTCTGAAACCCACGTGTCATAACGCCATTTCCCTAATTTAAAAAAGTTTGGTTGACCACACGCTGGCTCACACCTGCAGCACTTTGGGAGTTGCAGCACTTTGGGAGGCTGAGGTGGGCAGATCGCCTAGGGTCAGGAGTTCAAGACCAGACAGGGCAACATGGTAAAACCCCGTCTCTACTAAAAATACAAAAATTAGCTGAGTGTAGCTGTGTATGCCTGTAATCCCAGCTACTCAGGAGGCTGAGGAAGGAGAATTGTTTGAACCTGGGATGCCGAGGTTGCAGTGAGCTGAGATCGCACCACTGCACTCCAGCCTGGGTGACACGAACTAGACTCCTTCTCAAGAAAAAAAAAAAAAATTTGGTGAATTCTCACTGTCTACACACTAAGGTTTAGACTTTAGACTTCCCTGTATGACATAAAAATCTGGCTTTATCCTTCTTCATTCAACATCCAAAATAAATATTTGCTGAGGACCTACTCTGTACTGTTTCAAGATCTGTATACCTTGGTAAACAAAAGCCACCCCCGCCACTGCCTCCCATACAGTAGCCGCACAGGCCCCCGGTATTCCCACGTCATGCCCTTCCATTGAGTTTTACTTTTGTAGCCTCCTGTCCCTGGAATGCCCTTCCCATCCTTTGCCAGGGAACTCCTACACATCCTTCAAAGCCCAGCTTACATGTTAGCTCTTCACCACAGCCTTGGCTCACAGGCCAAGTGGAAATGATTGCTTCCTGGTCTGTTTTCAAATAGATAACAGTTTGTATTTTAGGTACTGTACTTAGAATTTTGTTATTATTATTAGTTGTTGTTGTCTATCCATCTTTTGCACTGGTTTGTAAGACCAGTGATGGAGTGAGGGCCTGGAGCAGAGCAGGCAGCAACTGGCAGTCAGTAAATGAGGGAAGGAATGAGGGCAGGAGATGCACCTGCACAGGAAAGCGCAGCCTGAGAGTGAGGGTGTTGGCAAGAGACAGAGACAGAGACACAGAGACAGAGAGAGAGGGACACACACACACACACACACACACACACACACACACACAGAGAAAGAGAGAGACAGAGAGACACACAAGCAGACATACACACACAGAGACAGAGAGAGACAGAGACAGAAAGAGACACACACAGAGACAGAAAGAGAGAGAGACAGAGAAAGAGAGACACACACAGAGAGAGGGAGACAGTGACAGAGAGAGATAGAGACAGAGAGAGACACTCAGACAGAGACAGAGACAGACACACACACACAGGTAGAGACAGAGACAGAGACAGAGAAACAGAGAGAAAGAGATAGAGACAGAGAAAGATAGAGAGAAAGAGAGAGACACAGATAGAGAGACACAGAGAGACAGAAACAGAGAAAAACAGAGAGAAAGAGGCAGAGAGACAGAGAGAGACAAAGAGAGACAGATAGACAGAGAGAGAGACAGAAAGAGACAGACAGAGAGAGAACACACCTTTGGTTAGAAGTGTCTGTAAGGGCAGGACCTGGGTTTGTGAGTCCTGGTGGGGTGTTTTGAGGGCTCAGTGCTGCAGAGGGGGGTATCCTAGGAGGTGAAGCTGACCTGTTGGGAACAGAGTTCTGTCTGCCCGGGACTACATCCATGCCCTAGGCACTGCCCTCAGCTCTGGGGAGGTGTGGCTTAGAATTACTTCTGATAGGGTAGGTGTCTGTGTGAGTGTGTGTGTGTGTGTCTGTGTGTGTGTGTGTCTGTGTGCAGGGTTGCAGGGGGAAGGGAAGAGAGACTGTAGCATAGTAAAGTTTGAAACTAGGTGAGCAAAGAGAAAAAGAAAATATAGGAAAGACTATTGCACGCATGACTGTGTGTGCCGTCACTCCTCTGCTGTGTAATTTGGCCTCTGTGTGTGTGTGGGGAGGAGGGATGGGTGAGACATGGGAGAGGGTAGCCACATGTCCTTTAGGAGGCAGAACTGTGGCAGCAGATGAATAGCAGTGATTGTGGCTGGGGGTGGGGACCTGACTGCTCCCATGACAAGACAGAGAAAACAGCAGGTACCTCAGACACAGCTCACAAAACAGGCCCGGGGCAGGGATAGCAGTGCTGGGGGCTGGTCAAGGTGCACCGCACCTGGGCATCACCCCCTTTACAGCAGGTCTCCAGAAAATTCCTGACCGCTCGCTGACAGTGTCATTTTCCAGAGGACACAGAAGAGCAATTGCTCCCTTCCATACATGTTAATGACCGAGGGAGAATTCAAGTGGACACAGTGCTACTTACGACCACCTTGGGAGAAAGAGGGTGCCGGCCAGAGGGAAAACTCAGATGTGAACAATTTTTACTGAACTCTAAAAGTGTAGAATGCTAATTTCTTTCATTCTCTTTCTTTCTCCCTCCCCTCTCCTCCCCTCCTTTCCCCTCCCCTCCCCTTTCCTATTGATGGAGTCTTGCTCTGTCGCCCAAGCAGGAGTACAGTGGCATGATCTTTGCTCACTGCAACCTCTGCCTCCTGCATTCAAGTGATTCTGTTGCCTCAGCCTCCCAAGTAGCTGGGATGACAGGCATGTGCCACCACATCCAGCTAATTGTTGAATTTTTAGTAGAGACGGAGTTTCACCATGTTTCTCAGGCTGGTCTTGAACTCCCGACCTCAGGTGATCCACTTGCCTCGGCCTCCCAGAGTGCTGATTACAGGCGTCAGCCACTGCACCCAGCCTTAGAATGCTCATTTCTTTCTTTTTTTAAACTTTATTTTACTTTAAGTTCTGGGGCACATGTGCTGAACGTGCAGCTTTGTTGGACATGCATGTGCCATGGTGGTTTGCTGTACCTGTCAACCCGTTATCTAGGTTTTAAGCTCCACATGCATTAGGTATTTGTTCTAATGCTCTCCCTCCCCTTGTCCCCCACCCTCCACAAGCCCTGGTGTGTGATGTTTCCCTCCCTGAATCCCAAAGGATTAGAATGCTCATTTCTTAGAATTCAGGGGAAAGAGGGACACTGCCGGCTCCATGGCGTGGAGTTTTGGAAGAGGCGGCCTCCGGATGACCAGATGCACTCCTCCCTGGGACTCAGACTGTGTCATTACAGCTTGAGCTCACTGAAAATAACGAGGGACACCTCCACTCGTCCCCTCCAGCAGAGTGGCTGCACTGGCAGCTCGCTAATGAGCTCCAGTTCCATAGGGGCAGCTATGAAACTGATGTAAAAAGGATACAATAAAGATAGTCGCCAGCTAGGAACACAGAAGGAAAAAGTAAGATGTGCATCAGAGAGGCCAGAACGTAAAATGCGCTGCGGGTTGTGAGAGTGGCTGAAGAGCCTAGAGAAGCTGCTTATCGTCATTTTAAGTCAGATCAAAAGAGTTTGTTTGGCTGATAAGAGGGCCCCCTGGTTACAAGCATGGAGCCTTATCTGAGCTTCCATACCCACAAAAGGATGTGAGTGGTGCCTACCCCAGAGGGTGGTTTTAAGACTTAAACAAAATGACGTGTGTGAAACTCTTGGAACAGTGTCTGGCCCATGGCAGGAGGTGTGTGATGTGCCTGAGGCCATCTGTGTCCTTACGTGTGTGTTTGTGTGAAGCAGACCCAGTGCTGGGCAACAGGGATGTGGTGGGAGCCACAGTGATGACTTCCTGCCCTCAGGGAGCTCACACCGATGAAAAGGCAGTGGTGGGTGAGTGGATAGCCTTGCGGGAGGGGTGGGGTTTGTCGGGAAGAGGGAAGACTTACCTGAGCAGGAGCTGTTGAAACTAACAGGGAAGTGGCAGGGTGGTGAGGGCAGAGGTGGGGTTTGTCGGGAAGAGGGAAGACTTACCTGAGCAGGAGCTGTTGAAACTAACAGGGAAGTGGCAGGGTGGTGAGGGCAGAGGAGCGGCAGAAGGTTGGGGATCAGGAACTGAAAGTGAGCCCTGACTGCTGAACAGGGAGAGCTGTGGCAAGAGGCTTGGAGGAAGCAGAACTCAGGCACTTTCTATTTGGTTTGAGTCTTCCTTGACAAACACAATCAATTTCATATTAAAACGGCTTAAATATTGGAGACAGGAAATCAGAAGAGCGCCTTAGCTGGGTGTGGTGGTGCATCTGTAGTCCCAGCCACTCAGGAGGCTGAGCTGGGAGGATGGCTTGAGACCAGGAGTCCGAGGCTGCAGTGAGCCGTGATTGCGCCACTGCACTCCAGCCCGGCGACAGAGCATGCATGACCCAGGCTCATACAAAAAGAACGCCCGGCTCTTCCATCTGAGCTGGCCCCTCCGCCTGCGCCCTGCAGGGGCTCCTGCCTGCCTTGGCCCTCCCATGTTGACTGTCACTGCTTAACAGCTCAGTCCAGCAACACCTGCCGTGAACTCGGGATTTCTTTGACATTTCAGCTGTTATTTTAAAGAGCCATGGTCGAATAGAAAACAACATAAGAACTTCTGATTAGTGGTTTGAAAAAAAGCTTTGTTTCAATGGTGCAAATTAGGTAGGTGGAGTAAATTATCCATGAAGCCTGGAGTTTACATTTTCTGGAAATTGTTTCATGCGGTCTTCTAGGGAAACGGTGTCCTGTAAAAAGTGGACTTTTGTGCACAATTTGACATTTTAGGACTGGACAGACCACTTGCTTTTAGGAGCAAATTCTAGGGAGCCATTTGAAGATAGAAGTGGGCCTTTGGTAAAAAGTCCAGTAATCACTGTATAATTTTTAAAGCCGAAACTCAGAGGAAGGAGAACTATATTTGTTTTAGACAGAAGTATTTGTTTCAGCTTTGCTTGGAGAGGCAGAATCTGGAAACCATCTGTCTGTAGGGAAATGGTACAAAAGTGACAGTGTGGAGTGCTGTGCGATTCTCAGTGAGACGATGTTAGAGGGCTGTCCATGACGCATTGTTAAGTGAGCAAAGCAAGCTGCAGGATGGAGTGTGCACTGCTTCCATATCCTTATAAATAAACAGCAAAACACCCTAATTTTGCCCACATGCACCAATATCTAATTGTATGAGCATGGACAGAGGTGTTATCTCAGACAAGAAAGCAGGAAGGAATTTCAGGAAAAGAAATAATTTATATAACCATGAGTTGTTTTATTTAGTATAAATAAATATATTAAAGAAACAATTTGGCCAGGTGCGGTGGCTCAAACCTAGAATCCCAGCACTTTGGGAGGCTGAGGCGGGTGGATCACCTGAGGTCAGGAGTTTGAGATCCTGCCACTGCACTCCAGCCTGGGAAACAGAGCAAGATTCCATCTCAAAAAAAAAAAAAAAAAAAAGAAACAATTTAAGTCACATATCAAATAGAAGAAGAAACAAGGAAAAATGTCATGGTAATTTTACATCCTATTCTATAACCTAAAGCCACATTTTAAAGTTATCTGATATGAGAAAAAAGCATCCAAGCTCTCCCCTCCAGAGTCTTTGGGAGAAATAAAGAGCATACCACGCTGATCTGACGGCCGTCAGTCCCCTGGTCACCAGTGCATGTGACCAGGGTGCTCTTGGCCCACTTCTAGAAGCTGCGTCTAAGGTTCACATCTCCTGTACTTTCCAAAACTTAGGTCTTTTTAAGCTCTACTGACACTGAATGTTATGCTCTGTAATTTCACGAAATCTATGGCCCTCACCCTCTTCAAAAAATGTTGCTTCCCACCTGTCAAACTCTTAGCATCACGGTTATGCAGGCAGATGCTGCCACTGAATGCCTGCGTTTCAACCCCAGCTCAGGCACATGGTAGCTGCGTGACTTGGACAAGTTACTTGATCTCTCTGTGCATCATGAAATGGGGATAATATTGATATCTGCACATGGGGTCTTGAAAGAATTAAATGAGTTAATACATCTGAAAGTGCATGTACAGGTGGCAGCAGCATCTGCCATGTCTTTTTTTTTCCCGAGATGAAGTATCCCTGTGACACCCAGATTGGAGTGCAGTGGCGCAATCTCAGCTCACTACAACCTCTGCCTCCTGGGTTCAAGCGATTCTCCTGCCCCAGCCTCCTGAGTAGCTGGGATTACAGGCACGCACCACCAGCCTGGCTAATTTTTGTATTTTTAGTAGAGATGGGGTTTCACTCTCTACTAAAAATTCATATTGGCCAGGCTGATCTCAAACTGCTTGCCTCAAGTGATCCACCTGCCTCAGCTTCCCAAAGTGCTGGGATTATAGGTGTGAGCCATTGCACCCGGCCCATATCTTCTTGTACTGCTTGCTCTTATTATCACTCATCTTTCCAGATTCTGCCTGGGCACCACCTCTGTCCAGGATTCAGCCTTTCCTCAACTCCCAGAGTACGTATCTCCTTCCTCCTTTCTGCTCCCTCAGCAGCCTACACCCTGTCTTCTGGTACAATTCACTGCGTGATTTTTTGTCTTCCCTCAACAACGCCCCTCTGCATCCCCCTCCACCACCACCTTGGACGATAAGGGTAGGAACCAAGTGTCCTCATTTCTGGGTTGCTGGCCTTTGGTACAGTGCCCAGCATGTAGTGAAGGCTCAGTTGAAGGGATGGAAGGAAGGATAGAGGGATAAGTCCATTCCTGAGATTCCGTTTATTGAATCTGTTTCCCCAAACACAAGAAAGCCTCAGCCTTTGTGCTTGTTTTCTGGTACATCAGCACTGATCGTTACTTGCCTTTGTGTGCCTTGTCTAATTGATCTTTCCATCAGTCCTGTTCCAAACTGAAGTTATGAGCTTCTTTGGGCATGGACTGTGTCTACTTTCTTCGGTGTCCTTTTCAGTTGCCTACTGGAAGAATCTCAGCCTTTTTCCATTTGCCAGACCGGATGGGATAACCTAGGAGGGAGGAACTGTGGAGATGCTGTGTCTTGGGATGTCCTGAAGACAGAGACCAGAGTTGCAAGAGATGTTTTCAGATTTCACAGTGTAATAAGAGAAAAGGAGCCAATCCCTTAAAGGAAGAACCTTCTATCACTTCTCCCCAGGTCCACATTTCTTTTATTCCTTTTCATCAACTCCTTCCCTTTGATGGATTGCATTGAAAACTATTAAGAAAAGTAGGATATTTAAAATTGACTGTGTTAAGAAGAGGATTACTTCAAAGAAGAGCCATCTACTCTAATGAGGAATTCCCTTCAGTCAAGCAAAAGACTGAAGGGAAGTCAATAAGGTGGAAGTACTGCCAGGCGTCATCCTGTTGGAGGTATTACATTGTATAGTTAAAGGTGTCTTCTGTGTTTTAAGTTACGGGAGTGGGGGAGGATTTGTACAAACTTATTTCTGTTTCTTTGCATGCAGAAATTAGATATAACACGAATCTAGTGTAAGTTACCATGATGTCTCCTCCAACTTTCATCAAGACTTCTGATTAGTCTACTTGATCTGTGAAAATGAGATTGCTTGAAGACCTGTCACAGAGTTTAAAGCTGAAAAAGATATACTGATTACACAAATATTTTTATGTCACCCTATATCTTAATGAAATAACATTTACGTCTGGAGAGTGTGTCAGTCTGAAGAGCCTGCCCAAAGCCAGATGTATTTACTTACATCGAGAAAGGCAGAGGCCCTCCTGGCAGCCTTTCAGCTTGTCCTGCTCCCATGGTTGAACATAGAAAATAATAATTTTGGGTGCATACGAGCAGATTTCGGAAAGAAGGGAATGAACCAGTGTTTACATGATGAGTCAACAGGCAGCTGTTTCAGATGCTGAGACTAAGAACAGGCATAGTCGATTTCTTCTCTCACTTTAGAATTCAAACCTATGTGGAGATTCTAATGGAATTTCAGATGCAGATTCTAATTTCTGGGAATTTTGGTTTATAGCAAAGTGATGCAAAGGCCTGGCTTCCAGAGTGAGCATGGAAGAAGCACCTTCTGGCACAGCATTGTTGTGATTTCCCAGCAGGGAAGAGACATGTGAGGCCTGCCATCCTTGCATGGTGTGACCCAGGGCTGGACACCACAGGGATTTGATGCCTGTCTTTGGAGATGAGTCTAACTGCCCCATAGAGAGATGTGCGGCCATCCTTATATCACATTCTCTTCTCCACGACAAAACAGTCCTAACCAGAGGCTCTCTCGGGATTCACAGCCTTGGGGTTGCCAACAAAGAAGAGCTACAGATTCCTCCAGAAAAGTGTGTGTCTCAGACGAAATTCTCTTAATTGGGACATTCCCTTTTTTGGAAGCTCAACCTTAGGAGAAATGCCTCTATGCTGGGGGGGGGGGGCGGGTACTGTAGGCCAGTTATTAAGTCTTCAATATTCTTTCATTGGGAGAAATTTATTTCCTGTTCTGCTCAAGGAACTTTAGGAACTCTATGATAATACCTACTAACAATACATAGGAAAAGAATAGCTTTATTTAGATTTCAAAGTGCTAACAGGTTTTAATTTATAGTTAAAGATTATTTTCTACTGACATTAGTATTACCATGACCCAGGGTGATTATTTGAGTTATCTCAAATTTAAGGGAGTATTGTGATATTATATTCCTGTGGAAAAAAATTAATCAACTTGATAAAGATGAATGTTGGATCCATGAAACCAATACAGCTAGAGACCAAAGACTGGAACAGCCATCATCAAAATGATCCCTTGGTTTAAACATGATCTTCATAAGAGCATAGTTTCAATACAAATGTGTGGGATGGGCAGGAAGGAGGGCCATCCCCAGTGTGACATCCATATCCTGCAGAGATCAGTTTCCTAATGGGAAGCTGGAGCCTGATGGCACCAGGCAGATAAGGTTTGATGGGGAGAATGAGGCGGGAAAGGGCCGGAGCCTGGGGAAGGAAGTGGGGAACACAGTCGCCAAGAGTGACCTCAGGGACCCTAGGAGCAGCCTTGCTGGACAGCAGAGGAGGCACGGGCTGGAAGGCTGAGAGTGGGTGTCGGGTCCAGTTCACTTCCTCCCCAATTCTTTCTACTTTCCATACATATGTGTTCAGAGAAGCCATCCTGAAGTCTGATTGGGTGGCTAGGTATTCATGCAGGTAGACTCTAATGCTTTGGCTTGAGCTAAAATAGAAATCACAATTTCATTTGTAAATCATTCCAGATAGCATATTATGGAATTAATTTCTGGTTATATTTGCTTGGGAGTATTATATGCAGTTTTAAAAATTTACAGTGAGTTCTGCCTTGCTTTTTGATTTAATCTCATTTTCATCGTATTTCTACCCACAGCGTTGAAATGGTGGCTGGCAAACACAATCAATTTGCAAGCAGACTTTAAAGAAGTCCATATTTAAGCTAAAATACCTTTGCAAATATTCAATCTGTTCAAACATTTATAGGATCTGTGTCTGACAGAAAGAAGCAAATATAACAATTTATAGTGCCACTTTAAAAACATTAAAAATCATTTACAGTGCACAGGATTAACATCCTATTGATTAAAGGAGTGTAGGCAAAAGGCCACTATTAGAAAAAAAAATGGAGAAGTGGTTTGCCTTCATATATTATCAAGTGTAACTATTAAACTGAGCCCAAAATGTATTGTTTTAGTCTGCTCAGGCTGCCATATCAAAATACCATAGACTGGGTGTCTTAATAAATAACCACTTACTCTTCACAGTTCTGGGGGCTGGGAAGCTCAAGATCAAGATGCTGGTATGGTAGATTTCATTCTGAGGCTTCTTCTTGTGGTGTGTAGGTGGTAACCTTCTTGCTGTGTCCTTACAATATGTCTTTGTTGATCTTTTTTGTGTGCTTGTGTGAAGAGTGAGGAGCTCTTGGTGTCTCTTCCTCTTTATATAAGGGCACAATCACTGTTGGATTAGGGCCCCCCCCTTATGACTTAATTTAACATTAATTACCTTGGTAAAGGCCTTACCTCCAAATGTTGTTGCATTGGGGGTTAGGGCTTCAACATATGCATTAGGGGGAGGGGCATGACCATTTAATCCATAACATGTATCATAATTAAATGTGTTGCTCTAGATGTTTATATTAGTTAAAATATAACCATTTGATTTTATTGTACATTAAAATATATTTGACTTTATGTTAGTCTAAAAAATAATAAACAAAATTCAACAGACATTACACGTAAAATCTGTTCATTAAATGCAAATTATACTACAGTAAAGATAGAATAAAAATATAATGGGAAGAGTAGAAAAATAAAGTAATTGTTCTTGATTTGAATCTCTCTAGGCAGCAAGCCTAAGATGTTATTACTATCTTTTTATAATGATGATGATGATGCTATTATTCTACAGTTTTCCCACCTGACCTTATTTACACTGGAGTTTGAGAAGCTCTCCTGAAGGTCTCTGTCTGTTGAATGGTGGAGGGGTTGCAGCAGAGAGGGGCTAACTGGGCAGTCTCCCTGTGGATGCAGAAACGTCCCCCTTATTTCATAGGCTGGAAGAACCTGCCTCCACAGCAGGAGGGGGCCGACTAGATGACTTCTGTGGCAGAGGAACATTCCAACCTAAGGCTCAGATTCCCCTTCCACTCTTCCTGAGTGAAGCAGGAAGACTCCTGTCAAACAGATGAGGAGGAACCCTGCCTTGTCCAGACTACATGGGTAAGGCCTGGAGCTGAGGGCCCGGTCCCTAGGGAATCTTCTGTAAGATGTAATTCTTAGAATGAATTATAATAATCAAAACAGCACAACGGGGCAATTTGGCACCACCAGCAGCAGGGGCAGCCTGGCCGTTCTGGAACAGAAACTCCTGCTGCTTTCTGCCAGTTTCAATCCCAGGGCTGTCTGTAGCTCTGCTGTCTGCTTGGGTCACAGGGACCCTTTTTTCATTTGGGGTATGCTTCTAGTTCTGTGATTGAGTATTTGAATAGACTGACCTCGGCCCTGTGCAGAAAAGCCTGACTAACAGGTCAAGTTTAGCTGTTGGACACACTGTCCACTAGGCTATCATCCCTGTGAGGACAGGAGATCCCTCTGCTGCGTTCAGTGTTGCGACGGGCTCAGTGCCCGGCACATTATAGGTGCTCAAGAAGTATTTATTGAGTGAGGACTCACACTTCACAGTTCTGAGCTTTGGGGAGGTAACCAAGTGCCAAGCTCAGGAGATAATTCACCCCTTGTTAACACTATGGAGAAATAACAAAGGCTGGGCGTAGTGGCTCACACCTGTAATCCCAGCACTTTGGAAGGTCGAGGCACCCAGATCACCTGAGGTCAGGAGTTCGAGACCAGCCTGGTCAACATGGTAAAACCCCGTTTCTACTAAATATACAAAAATTAGCCAAGCATGGTGGCACGTGCCTGTAATCCCAGTTACTCAGAAGGCTGAGGCAGGAGAATTGCTTGAATCCGGGAGGCAGAGGTTGCAGTGAGTTGAGATGTGCCATTGCACTGCAGCTCTGGGTGACAGAGCAAGACTCCATCTTGGAAGAAAAATAAAAAAGAAAACCAACAAGTGAACAAAATAAAGTGTGTAGAAGCAGCTTGAATAAAATACAGTTGGGTTTTCTTGTCAGTACCTAAGCTGACTAAACTGAAGTGAAATATCCCAACACCATGTCAAAACATTTACATATGCTTTTCTCATGGAAAGCCTGGGATTATGGCAAGGCCTCAGCCACAGTGCACAGAGCACCTTTGATCACCATGAATTCTAGGCTTGTCCATGGCGTCGTTTTGATGGTGATGTGCGGCTGGAGTACAGGTCTGCCCATCAGATGGCTTAGTCTCTGCTTCCTGGTTCTGTTCCTGACTCAGGTGGCCTCACCACACAGTCCTGGTAAGCTCTGATCATGGCAGCTCCAAACCAGGGTTAAATTCACAGTGACCAAGAGGCTAGGCCCAGTGTCAGCCTGGGCTTGTCTATCAGGCGATCATATGACAATTGTGTTGCTAACAGCCAGACACGCCATCCTCACTGGAAGCACAAATGCTCTGGTGTGTGATATCTGCAGTGATCCCTTTCTAAGAGTCACTTGAGTTTTAGATGGAGAACACATTCATAGCTGGATATCAGTTGGTGAGGCACTGACATTCCACAGTCAGTTGAGTTAATCCCTTGTAGAGGTCCCAGAGATATTTCCACTGCCGCTGTCTCCTCTTCTAAACTGGTCATCGGAATATGATAAATGTGAGTTTTACTGCTAAGATTAGACATTCCCTCAGCCCTAGATCTGTCAAGTGGGGTGGTTTTGAACATGAACGCTGAAGAAGATTGTGTCATCTAAGATGTGACAGTCTCCATGAGTAAGTCAAGAAGCTTCCTTTGAATAGGAAATCCGGCTGTGCTCACGTAGCCTACAGAAGGTAGCAAAGGCAAGTCTGTGTTTTGAAAGAGAAAGAGGATATGCCCCTAGCAGCCTCAGACAGCCTCCAGGGTGTGCAGGCTTTGCTCTTTAGGTCTCATAGTGATTCACAGCGAGAATCACTTTGATCGGACATGGCCGGTGTGGCAACTGTTAAGTACTGTGGCGGACACGGTCATCTTGGAAGGAGCCGGGAGCCAGGATCTTATGCCATTCCGGGAGGCCAGTGCCCAGCATCATGGGCATTTGTCTGGCCAATGTCCTTGTTTGGCACTAGGCCACTGGGCCAGGCCATGTAGGGTGACTCTTAATTGCAGGAAGTTTGAACCTAGTAGGTTTGCTGTGCCTTGTGCAGATGTACCTCAATTAGGAACCGCAGAGAAGCTCAAGCCAGGAAGCAAGCCCGTCCTGTGACTCCCTCCTAGGTAAAGAAAAGGGAGAAAAGGGGGTACGTAGAGGCAGAGACAAAGAGGAGCCAGATGCCCTCTAGAGCAAGAGATAAGAAACACAGACTTTTAGAGATTTGGGGTTGCTGGAAATGCCAGCGATTCCGCGTGGAGTTTCCTGGTTTTTAGTTACATGTTGGTAATTTCACTGGGCACCTAGACTTGGTCAGGCATCGTGCTAGGTGTTGGGAACTCCAAAGTGATGGGAGACAAGGCCCTATCCATGGTGAGAAAACTCCCCACAGGAGAAGCTCACGAGTTAGTGGAAGTGGGAGCCAAGCAAACACGAGGTGCTAGTAGAAGGCAGGCTAAGTACCATGGAGGAAAAGAGGACAAAGGAACGAAGTGCTATGGGACTGCTGAGTGTGGGCCACACACGCTGGGCTGGGGAACAGGCAGAAAACTGCAAGGAGGCACAAATCTTAGCACTGAGTTTTGAAGAAAAAGTGGATTTTTTCAAACAAACTGGTTTGGGGTGGGGGGTGTGCTACTTGGGGCAGAAGGAACAGCAGAAGCCTGCTGGGAACAGGCGTCATTGCTCATTCTTTGAGCCCACTAGGCTCAGCAGATGGCCAGTGCCCACTGTGGGAGGGGACAAGCTGTCAAAGGTGATGCCCTCAGGTGTGGGGCACCCTGGGGTGTTCCAGGAGAGGTGAGCTCTAGGAAATAGTAGTTGCCAGCTGCTCAGGTGGGGCCACCTAGAGATGGATGAGGGGTTTGTCATTAAAGCATCGGTCTTAGGAAGCCATTGAAGATTTCATAAACGGGAGAAAGGCAGGACTGACTGCCTCCCCACTCATGCACAGAATGCTGCCTGGATTTGGCACCTTGGTAGCTCCACTGCATTGTCAGGGGTGTGCATGGTAGGTGGTGCACCTGTGTGCAGTTCCTCTTGGTGGGGAGGCCGGAGCTGGAGAAGAGAAAACCAGCATGGGGACCACATTGCGTCTTCAGGGACTTGCTCCTTAGCAGATGTGAAAGTTTTCTGGGAGTCTCCAGAAATACAATGCAAGAAGACTTTGCAAGACGGGGGGTTTTACAAGAGCAAGTAGGGACGAAAAAGATGAACAGAGGAAAATGAACTTTTGTATAGATTTAGTTTCAAAGAAACAAAAGGAAACTCATGCATTATCCATGGTTTGTATCTTATTCTGTTCACTTAGCATTATTTCAAGAGCATCTTTGTACACCCTTAAACATATTATTTCTTGCCAAATTCCAAGGAATTTTTTATGCTCAGGCATAACACTCCATAGTGCCTAACGCAATCCACAGAAGGGGTCTCCATGCAAATAAATTAAAATATTTTACTTAGGCCAATTTAAAAAATGAAGAGAGTTGGGAAGATAAATTATTTGGCTCTGCTGCGGCATGTTGGACCGAGTATAATATAGCAAAATATCAGTCTTAAAACAAAAGTCAAAGGAAAAGATTATGCTGAAAATTGCTCCTGGCTGACTGGTCTCCTGGTTATTAATTCAAATGTCCCTCCTATTGGTGCTGTTAATGGCTTCAAACAGCTCTTGTCTCCTTTTATGCAAGGGGAAAATTGGACCCCTTCCAAACAAAATAGCAGTAGCAGAGGGAAGCCAACACATGCAGCACTGTTAGATAACTCCAGCTATTAATTTTCTCCAACCAAGTTCCTTTTCATTTTTTAACAGATATGTCTTATGCTGCCTAATTCTGCAAGGGAGACATTCCTATTACTTAAAAAGATTTTTACATAAAAAAGAACTTCCCCACTTGATTAGCCTCCTGTCTCTCTTTCTGGGCTATTTCACCAACATAAAGTACTGAGCGAGGAGAAACCTCAGATGTGGTGTTTTATTGGGTTCTCGTTTGGCAATGGGGAATGAGGAACAGTAAGGGGGCCTTAGAATCTTTGTGAACAGGGAAGAAATAGAGGCAGAAACAATTTGAAAAAGTTCCTCCCGTGATTCTGCCATGTTCACAGGTTGAAAATTGCTTCTTTAGAGATGCGGACTCTTGGAGTCTCCAGCTTCAGCCGACAATACCTCCTATTGTTTGATCCTGTGACTTATGCTTGAATACCTCAGATGAGGGTGACCTCATTGGTCATTACATTCGTGGACCGTTTTATTTTATTTATTTTATTTTTATACATTTAGGGGGCACAAGTGCAGATTTCTTGCACGTATATTGTGTAGTGGTGAAGCCTGGCACTTAAGTGTGCCCATGACCCAAATAGTGAGCACTGTCCCCAGTCCGTAATTTTTCAAGACTCACCTCCCTCTCACCCTCCCACTCTCCCACCCTCTCACCTTTTGTAGTTCCCAATGTCCTGGATCACTTTATTCTTTAGAAAGTATTTCTGCATCTTGAGCGCTGCATCGTGGTCATTTTTTACCTTTTGGGTGCCTTAAATTCACTGTCCCTTCCCATTATTTTTTTTACTTTTTGGGTGCCTGAAGTACATTCTTCCTTCCCATGATTTTCTTTTGGGGAATAAACTGCTTTCCACTAGAGCAGCCTGGGTTCAACAAATAAATCTAGATGTCCGCCCCCTGCAGAAGTCAAAGGGACCTCTGGAAGATCCTTGTCTTCCAGAGAAAGTCAGACTCTTTCTCTCACTTCCCTAGGACAGTCAATGGACTGGTCTGTGACCTATGCATGTCTAATAAAATTCCCGCTCCTGGGACTTTAATCTTGAGCAGAGCGACACAAGCAGCAAGGAAATGGCTGGAATTCTTTTAATTGTAGAGACAGTGCTAGGCAAGATGGTCGACAAGTACCTGATACCAAGACCTTCTGGAGCCCTCTGTTTCCTGTGGGTCCCCAGTCTGGTTCCTCGGCCCATCTAGGAAATGGTGAACTCCCTCATGTCCATCCAACCGATGTATCTTTTTGCTTAAGCTAGTCAGATGGTTTTGGTGCTCACAACCAAACAAGGCTGATTGGTATCATCTGCTACCTCCGACTTCACCCATTCTAGTTCCTCTTTCTGGTGTTACACCAAATACGTCAGATCCCCCTTTATTAGGACGTTTCGAAGTTTTAAAAACATCTGTCATGTTCCTTCCAAGATTGCTCTTCCTCAACAGAATATCCCCATTTCCTCTAACACTTCTTCACCACTATGGCCTACGGAGCCTTCAACATTCTGTTTTCCTTGGCTCAGAGCCCAGTTTCTCAAGGTTCCGCTTACAGAGTGTCATCCGGGATTGAAACCATAATCCCCACTTGGTGTTTCAACCGGTTCAGATTATGGTCAGATGTTTCCTTGCCTTGAATATTGTATTTATATGACCGCAAACAGAACCTGCCTTAGCTTCTATTTTTATGCTCCACTCCGAACTCAGATTGAGTGACACAGACTGCACTCTTAAAAAGCTGCAGTTATAATTAATAAGAAACCTCCTGGCTTTCTAATAAAAAGTGCTGAAGTCAGAGGTCCTTATCTTGTATTTTTGCAATTGTTTTTGAAAATCCAGAAGTGGCACGTAGGGTTTATTCCTGTTGCATGGGATGCCTTTTGTTTTCGGTCTATTCTTAGGCAGACGCCATTTTTCAAAACGAGCGTTTCTTTTGACACTTTCTAATCTTGGTTGTCTCGTCTGTATTTATTTATTTATGTAAAGAAATGGTTTTTTAAATCTATTCTCTCATCTTTTTGTCATCTACCTAACTGGCAAACATGCCTTTGGTGTTTCCTTCAAATCACTGAGAAAATCTCACATAGTTCTATGACACAACACCGGTGACCACCCTCCAGGTTGAAATCAGTTCATTAATCATCTTGGCACAGTTATTGTCTGCTAAGAAGCCAACCTAACTACACCATGTTTTCTCATCTTCTCCGTAAGAAAACGATCAGCAGCTCCCTGGGATGTCTGGCTCACAGTGCCATTTGCGAGGTACATGTGGCAGGGCATGGGCAACTGTGAAATAAGGAGGTTGACTTTCCATTTTTCTTTTTTTCTGGGCATCAGTTTCTCCCAAGTAAAACCTTAGGAAAAACCCTAATACATTAAAGATAGCAGCGAGTAGCCCCGGGTTAAGCTGGAGTGTTGGTGGGCAGTGGCTGACTTCCTGCTGGTCTCAGTGCCCTTCATCCAACCCTTGCCAGCCTCTCACTTTCCTCCTGGCACCTCTTAAGAAAGGGGTGACCTCTAGGGGCTTATGGTTTCAACATTCTGATTCAAAACATACGAGTAGCAAGAGTTCCCTTTATTACTTCTTCTGTCTTCAAGTCTGCACATGTCAGCAGGGGAAGCCAGGATTTTATCAGATCGTCTGCTTTTGGTAGGTTTCTCTTTTATCTTAAAAATGTTATTGAAAACCTCCCATGTGAAAACTTCATACTAGGAGAGGTTTGTGAATCATGGGTGTCTCGTTCAATATATTTCTTAAAGACTTGGATGGAAATACAAATGGCAAAAATGTGGATGATTATTATTGTTAGAAGTTTAAAAAATCATCATAAACCGAAGTGAAGAACTGTTGGAACTTCATAGGAATAAACGTAAAAATGCCACATTTACATTTCATAAGTGAATTACACAAGGATAGGATTGAGAGAACCAACCTAACAGCATTTGGGGAGAGTTGGAGGGCTCCACGGTGATTAAAAAATTATGTTATTGTTTATGGAGAGCCCATTATGAATCAGGCAGTTGATAGATTAGGTTGGTGCAGAAGTAATTGGAGTTCTTGCCATTAAAAGTAGTTGCCAAAACAATTTGCACCAATTGAATGAATTAAGGTGGGTTTCTGGCCTTGAGAAGTTGACAGTCTAATAAACAAGTATATTGTGAAGTGTAGAAGAAATCAGGACTAATCCACTGGAGAAAACCTTCCTGAGGGGATTTTAATTCGAAGAATGTCAGATCCATGAGTCATTTGGTTAAACAATTACTCAGTCCTTGTGTTGGGGGCAGTCCCATGTTGGTGATTCAGGGATAAAAACCCAGTTCCGGCCTTTAAGACGCTCACGATGTAATGGAGGAGACAGACCAATGGTTCAACCATGACACTTAGGCGAGACAAATCGGATGCAGAGATAAGAGCTGGTTGCTGGGTCCAGGCAGGAAGGGGGTTTAGTTTGCTACTGTCTGTGGGGAGCTGTCAGGATCAGCTTTCTTGGCATACAGTAGAGGTGTCTCAATGGAGAAGCTGAGCAGGCACCCTGAGCGGAAGGAGGTTTTTCTTGAATTCTGGATGACAGATTCTTGGTCTCTGTGCTAAGAGCCCAAGTGGTGACTTGTGCTGGAAAGCCCTTGTGACTCCCCCCCGCCAGGTAGTCACCATGGCATTAACGACTTCCTTGGTTATTTCTTGTCATCATTTGTCCCCACTCATGAGCCTGCCCTGCTACCTCTACCTTCTGGTGGGTGGACCGCATGTAGGACGTGTCACTTCCTGTGTGAGGGGTGGAGATCAGGCAGGTGAAACAGGGCTATTGTGTACTGAGCCCTGGCACAGGAGTGGGTACTCCCTCCAGGATATCAGCTGTGCCTGCCTTTTGGGCTTCAACTTCCACGAAGGTCACCACGAGGGAAGTATAGCAGCATCCCTCAGGACCCACCAGGGCTGTGACAGGCCTTCCAAGGCTTGTTCTGCTCTGGGATGCTTTCTCAGGAGGCAGTTTAGTGTAGAGGATAAAAGCCTGCTTGGAGCCTGCTTCTCCAAGCCTCAATTTCCTCATCTGTGAAATGGAACTCTACTGTGTTGGATTAAAGGAAATAACTAATAGAAGGCAAGAAACACAATGCTTGCTACATAGGGACAGCTAAGTACATCTGATTTTACTATCCAGTTCAGTGATACCCTCCCACCACTTTTATTGTGTGAACAAGGCAGAGCCTCCACCAATGGTATTCTTGTCATTGCCTTGTTCCTGCCTCAGTGACCCTGTGAGATCATAATTCTGCCTTATGTTAAAATGTCAAGCTCATGGGCTGAGTGTGGTAGCTCATGCCTATAATCCCAACACTTTGGGAGGCTGAGGCAGGCAAATCACTTGAGGTCAGGAGTTTGAGACCAACCTGACCAACATGGTGATACCCCATTTCTACTAAAAATACAAAAATTAGCCAGGCGTGGTGGTGCATGCCTGTAATCCCAGCTACTTGGGAGGCTGAGACAGGAGAATCACTTGAACCCAGGAGGCGGAGTTTGCAGTGAGCTGAGATCACGCCACTGCACTCAAGCCTGGGTGACAGTGTGAGAGTCTGTTTCAAAAAAAAAAAAACAAAAAAACTCCCTTCTTTCTGCGTCTGTGAGTTGGCTGATGGTCCCCGAGGCCAGCCTCACCCTCTTCCTTATTTCTGCTGAACAGTAAGGGACACCTCCCTAACCATTCTTCTCTTTCTAGTGCAAGTCTCGTTCCCTGTCCTGTAAGTTCACAGAGTTTTCTCCCTCCACCCTCAAATTTCTGTTTCTGGCCCTCACATTTAGGTCAGCGAGCTTCCTGTCAGTATGTTCTCCCAAGCGTTTGTAGATCCTCTCGCCATCCTTCGGCAGTGACCCGTTGCTCCGTGTAGGGAGCCCTGGTCCAGAAACCCTGCTCTCCGATACTCTGTAAAAGCCAGCTGTTCACTCCTCATTTCTTTTCTGCTTCCAAAGTTGTGAAACTTCAACTGGAAGAAGAAATGTAAACACCTTCCCTGCCCCCCTGATGTCTGAGCTTCCTCTTACTTGAGGACCAGAGATTGAGTCTAGATTTCTTCCTCACCATCAACTTTCCAGAGGAGAATTTCACACTCGTTTAAAAATACTTGGCTTAATTTTAGGCGTTTTAATATAGGAGCTCTAACTTAGCTTATTTAAATTTCTTCTTTCAAGAGAAATTAGACTCATCTACATACTACGATATGCAGTGATTGTTATAAGTGCTTTTCCCAAGACTGCCAATATAGAAAAGACATTTAAAGCACATTTCACCTACTTTAGGCATCACCCCCAAATCAAGTTTGAAATTTAATTTGCAGGAAAATTAGAAGAAAACACCACAAAGAGTTGTTAAACAAACGATTGCTACCTACATACATGCAATTTACGGGATGCAATCAAGTATGTGATGGCATAAGTGCATAACCACAGAGGCGTGCTGTTTTCTTGCCACTTTTCCCACCATTTTCTATGGAACAGAAAATGAAGTGTCTGACATTAAAGTGGTGACTACTGTTCAGGCTCACAAAGCATGCAGTAGTTATTAATCATCAGCTCCGCTGCCCTTTTCATGTGTAATAAAAGGGAACCATTGTCTACACTTCGTCTCTCCTTCCTAATGTTCTCCGAATACTGATGTAAAAGTTCAGAAGCACAAGAACTGAGTTGTAATGAGGTGAGGCTGCAAGTGTAGTGTGGCAGCCTCTGATTAGAATGTCGATGTCCTGAAGGCAGAGAGACCTGCTTTCTATCTCTCACAGGGGACAAGCTCTCCTTCTGAGAGTGCCCACTGGCAAGTGGGTTGACTGACTCAGTAAGAGCGCTTGTCCAATTCCTACCCCATAGCACGTCTCTGTCTTGCAGCAAAACCCAGGACTGTGAATGCATAAAACATGTAGGAAGCCAAGCGGCCTGTTTTCAGTTCCCTTAAAATTCCAGAAGAGCAGCCTGACCATAGAAAAACACTTACTGTAATTTCCTAACCTTTGCTGTGAATGTCAGTGTGTCAAAAGTGAGGTCCAATAGCCAGGATGAAAATAGACCTCCTGGTTCATGACAGCTCATCCTTATGTCCTTGTAGGGCAAGGAGGCTTCCATTGAAGCCATCCAATTTGCAGATTTCCCTGTGCTGTGTGGATTATGGCTGCCTAGAATTGTCAATGAGCTTATTATCAAGGATCTGGAGTCAGCATCACATGGACCAGTGAGCTTTGCTCTGGTCACTGTCTACGAAACTTGATACATTTACTTTTATGCTTTCTATTCATTGCCTCAAGTACTTGACCTAGGAGATATCTGTTATCGATCTAAGTTGGACCAAATCAGTTTATTAGCCGTTTAAGGTTGAAGAACTCAAGCTCCACTGATGAATGTAGGAGTAGAAAACTAGTGCTCGCTTCGGCAGCACATATACTAACATTGGAGTAGAAAACTAATAAGCCTGGACTTACTGGGCAGAAAAGCTGAGCTTCTCAGACCTGCAGAGCTTAGGGGTATCCACAAGCCAATACTTTTAAGATGAGTGCAGAGGGAAGTTCATCACTTCTGATGAAGGGACTTTCACTCTCTGTTTCCTGATTAGCATATGGATGGGGCTCAACATGTTGAATACATGATTAGACAAATTAATAAATGATTGCGAGCACGACTGCAGGATGAAACTGATGAAGCACTCATAATTGAAATAAATGCACCAGATCATAAGCCTCTCCTTAATTTTATCAGTTTCATCCAGTAGGTATTTGCCCTGGGAGAGCAGAGAGGGAGCTGAGATTTCACTACACAAAGTCCATTTGGCCAAACTTGGACTTTTTGACATTCAACTGAACTTGGAGCCAAGGCTTTCAGTTTTTCTAACTTCTTACCCACTTCTGGGAGAGGTGTTCAAATATATTTCCAGAATTTGAAACTAGCCAAGGTCCCAAGAAACTGAAATCAGAATTAGGGAAATTTAAAACTTGGATTCAAATAATAGCATGGCCACTCAAAGAACAAGTAAACCAACTCAACAGCACTCTGCTCAATGGCTTGAAAACTTAACCTACAAGGGCACCATCAGAGTCATGACATTTTAGGCCCCCTGCGGTGCCTACAAGAAACTTAAGATGAGGACTTGCAAGGTTCAGTCTCACTGAGCCAGAGAGAGTACAGGAGAGAGTCCGAGTGTCCACAGTGCCTACCAAGTCCCCAAATCCCTGCCCTATGGGATCATCACCAATTGCCAGGCCTCTTTTACATGCCCTGCTGACTCTGTGCAGGCTCCGGTGTCTGTCACAGAAAGAACCCATGCTTCTTTCTGGCCTGCTCATTCTGCACAATGTAGGTCTGCAGCTATCGGGAGAAAAACATTTTGCCATGATTAATTGTGCAAAGACTCCCCACTGTTGTCAGCAGCCCCTCACCCCTTAAAGAAGAAAAAAAATTACACACACACACACACGCACACGCACACACACACACACACACATCTTTAAAGGTCTGCTGGGTACCATGTGCATGGAGCACACGTTTTCTTTGTTAGTAGAAGCACGGTGCCAGTTCAGGGTTTCACTTTGCACTGTTGACAGTTTCAGCCTTATTCTTGTGTTTAGTTACTGACACCGCATGTTTTTTCTTCCCCCTTGGTTTTGGCATCCCTGGTGTTTTCTTCTTTTTATCTGTCTCCCCCTGCTCCATGCCCTATCCTTCACAACTGGTATCCTTAGGTTTTAGACAGCTAGCTTGCTTTCTTGCCTTGTGGCTTACATTACAAATGCTTGTTAGAGCTTTATTCTTCAAATGGATCTGTATGTGCTATCTTTGCTCTCTCTTCTATTTAATTGTGGTTGTCACCCTTTGGTACCACTTTTCCAATTGTTATTTTCCCCTTTTTTTCCATTTCTCAAATAAGAAGAGAACAGTTGTTTGCAGGGTCACTGTGCCCTCTCTCCAGGGAATGCTTTCAGCATCTGTGTGGATTCTCTGAGCATGTATGTGAGTGTGCACATGCGCACGTGCACACACACACACACACACGCACACACATCCATTTTGCTTGACTAATTGGCCATGGCTATCCTGGCGTTCCTGAGGTTCTTAGAGGCCAATGTGATTGAATTGGTACACTGGGACTCTTAAACTGAACACATTTAAAGGGTTGATTTAGAGGGAGCTTTGACAAAGGCTCTTTTAATTATTTTTCCTCTGCTTTGCCAGTGCACATAGCTGTAGCCGGTCAGAGGCTGGTGCCTGAATCATTAGGGGGCCAAGCCATTAGGTGTTCCTGCTTACTCTGCAAATATAACAGGCTTATCACGTAGAACTCTGTCTCCAGCTGGTTTAAAATGTAGGTGGTGCCAGTGGGTAGCAGCTGTCACAGGCTGGGGAGCCAGGAGATGGTGGGGACGGTTTACAGTGTGAGGAGGTCAGAGTTGAGAGCTCTGTACAGTATAATGCACTCTTCCATTCTTACGCCCTGGTGGCCAAGGGTTCTGAAGGGCAATCTGCCTTCCCAGGGTCCCCAGATGCCACACTCGCCTTGTCAGCCAGATTCCAGGCAAGCTTAGCACTGCCTTTCAACACATGGGGCCAGAACACTTAGCCACATTGCGAGTCATGAATAATTTATACATTTGTAATTCAAATGGTCACGGTGATGCATAATTTAAGTGAAAAGTTGTTGTAAATGAGGGAGAAATGGATTCATTTCAGATTAAAAAAATTTAAATTATTATTTTCCTTAGGTTTCAAGTTTGGGGCAGGTTCTATTTTTGCAGCTGCTTTATCTGACTTGGCTCTGGGCTTCATGGCTTTGAGGCAGTGTTGATCAGATAGGGTGGTGCCACAGTTGGGACATTTCACTCAATAATAGGTACTGACTTGCTTTCTTCATCCTGAGAAATGAGGTGACTATAGACATTTTATTTGTTCTCTCTCTGTGGCTATGCTGGCTTCTTGCCCCAACTACGTTAGCAGATTAAAAAAAAAAACATTTTATTATGAAGAGTTTCAAACACAAAAAGTAAAGAGACAGAGTATAAACAGCCTTCATGTACTTCTCACCCAGTAACAACAATGATCAAGACATCTACTCCCGTCCCACAGATCACTTTAAAGCAAATCCCACATTTTATAAATTATTTCATTTGTAAACACATTAGCATGGTAGCAGATCTTCTTGATTTTTCTGGAAGAATGACTTATATCTTACCCAAGGTCCAGAAAAGATTCTTCACTGGGGATGTTCTGGGGGGCAATTGTAGTTTTGTGGACGGGGTGGGCAAGTGGCAAGCTGGCCTTACCCCCGAGTGACATCACATAGGAAACCAATCCCTTGAAGGCATGCCCTGAAGTGCCTCCTCTCCCCTCCACCCCTTAGCCAGCAGCCTGGCATCGTGGGAATTTGCCTTGTCTGCTTGTTGGTGGTAACATGACGCTCTCTTTCTTGCAGCCAGTATCAAGTGTTTTGAGTATCTGAATAGCCTGTGTCTGGGACATCAAGGAGCCAGATTTTTTCACAAGCAATGTTCACTCATTTTTTATATTTTCAACAAAAAGTAGACTCTAAAGCTTGTAGTTAGGATGATTAAATTTTATGGAGCAAGAAGATTGTAATAAAAAAATGACCCTGACATAACACCTAGTCATCTATAAGAAAAGGCTTCATTTAAGAATTTGTTGGCCGGGCACGGTGGCTCAAGCCTGTAATCCCAGCACTTTGGGAGGCCGAGGTGGGTGAATCACAAGGTCAAGAGATCGAGACCATCCTGGTCAACATGGTGAAACCCCGTCTCTACTAAATATATAAGAAAAATTAGCTGGGCCTGGTGGCATGTGCCTGTAATCCCAGCTACTCAGGAGGCTGAGGCAGGAGAATTGCCTGAACCCAGGAGGCAGAGGTTGCGGTGAGCCGAGATCGCGCCATTGTACTCCAGCCTGGGTAACAAGAGCAAAACTCCGTCTCAAAAAAAAAAAAAAATTGTTGAGCATTTCTACTTTCTATAATTTATATAACATGGAAAGTAGAAAAAAATCTCTCATTTTAATATTAAAGTTTTCTTAGAAGTGAGTCTTGCTTTCAATAATATGTATGTTCCTGAAAAATCTATACATATGCTGTTTCACTGTTTTTTTTTCTTTGAAGGGCAGTTATAAATAATTTCTGTTGGATCTGGAGTTTTCCACAGGGATTTTGAAATAAATCTGTTTGAGAAGCAAATAATCCTCTTGAAAAATGAATAACCACCCTCTTAATTCATTTATTCAAATATTCATTTATCAAACACTTTTGAGCTCTAAACACTTAGTTGATTTGTACATTTTATAAATATGGGTTTAGGTGCACCCAGGGTTGTCTATTTGGAATTTTGCTTTTCTAAGCAATGGCCTCATGGAACCCCATAACGGAAACTGATTACACTGGCATAGAAGCACATTGATATTAAGAAAATACGAGTGTCTTCCATTTGTTTTTGCACCTAGTATCTTACAAAAACAAAAGCACAGCATTAAGTGAACAGACACTGCTCTGTGGTGGGATTTGAAGGGTCCAAAGAGCTGCCCATCTTCCAGTCTTTCCACTTTCTGACTTGTTCCCGAGGAGGCTCAGTTAAGATAAAACAGTTTTTACCCAGGAAACGGAGAAAATGTTATTGTAGATTTCTAAGAACAAATCATCTGAAGTAAGCACATCGAACTGTGTGAGCATCACACAGTGGGGGTCCCTGGAGGTGGGGACTGACCACAGAATAGGGATTGGAGAGGATTATGGATGCCAGTTATGGTTTCTATGCCCGGACACAAGCACTCACGTACAGGGACTAATAGGACCACATTCTTTGGAGTCACTAAAGAGCAGAAGCACACAGGTACACTTCTCTTACCCCCTAAGTTTTGGTTCACTCTCAGCCCACAGCCATGCCTTGACTGGAGCTGTTTTCTGTGTCCTGTAACAGGCAGACCTCGCTCAAAATCCAGGTGCCCAAGCTGCACCAAATGACAGTCTCCTGCCTGGATGGCTAGAGAGTGGGATCCTCTCATTCATTCTGTCTGATCTAAGCCTGGTTTAATGAGAGCCCCTCTGCATTCTGGTGGTACTTTCATCAGTCAATTTTGTCGTGGAGCAGTTTAATCCCTTGTTTTGCTTTGGAGCTTCTGAGAGCAAAGGCCTCAATGGGACTCAAGCCACGTTCACTTCAGCGACCGCCCTGGGCCTCGGGTCTGCTTCTGTTCCCTTACTTAGTCACCCTGAACTTTTAGCACTTTGATTTCGGATTCTTAGCTGTTAGTATTTGGCTTCTCAAATCCTGCTGGTTTTTGGAGTATTTGAAATGTTATGGTCTATTATTTCCCAAAACTTAAGCAATGGGAGTACCTAACACCAAGACATACATTTTCATTCATGGCCCCCAGCAGGAAGAATGGCTGCTTTTTGCCGACTGCCTGGTGAATTTCATAGTGGGTAGAATTTACTTGGAACCTGTTCAGTTTAAAAATTGTGTCCCTATCATCGGCTATGGGACAAATACAATTCCCATTTGTATTCTAATACCACGGTTGATCCACAAGAGGGAAGGAAGCCCAAAGGGAGGCCCCCAGCTGTCTTTTGCCCTGCTCTTTCTGGCTCTGCCTGCCAACAGCAAGAAGGTATTGCCTTGTTTCTTGTGCGCCTGGTATTTCATGGGTCATGTTAAAAAACTTGGACTACCTTTGCATTCTGACAAACTCTAAACAATTTCCCTTAGATATGGAATTTCACTTCTTTCATTAATAGATCCATATTCTTTTTCTTTCCAATATTCTTTCTTTTCTTTTCTCTGCTTGTCAAGTACCTTCCAATTATCTTATATACAAATTGGATCTAGTTATGGTAAAACTGTCAAACACAGATTTTGATGGCCTACAAGTAACTTAAGTTGATATTTCTGATATTTCAAAAGATTTGTGTCCCTGTTGCCTGCTTTTAGAATAATTACAAGTTTTCCATTTCCAGTGTTGGTCATATAAGCTACTGAAAGCAGAGTAAGTGTCCTCATCTTGTCGTTCAATCTGGCGATAATTTAGCAAATTACAGTCCTAAATATATTCTAGCTGAAAATGCCAGCTTTCCAAAACAGGATTAACAGAAAAGTATTAAAAGAAATTTTTAAGCCCTTGACCAAAACACAAATTCCAGAAAGAGACCAATTAATCCCAACATCCTTCATATACATAGAACTGAAAAATGGCCCAAAACAGCATATGCTATCAATTACACCGACACTTTCTAAAAAATGTGTATGTAGAAGAAGACACCTTAATTCCTTTGTCAGTTCTCCTTTTATTTTTCAAGGGCTTGTTTAACTCCAACATAAAGGCATATAGGGCAGCATTAACCTACACATCAACCTATAAGTTGAAAAGGGAAAGCAAAGTATGTTCTTACATGCCATTTTAGGACTGGTTTCTTCCCGTTGCTCTTTTGTTCTTTGAGACATCTGTGGTCTCCCTTACCTCTTGTGGCACTGTGGGCTGGCACTGTGCCCTGGACAGGCACCAGACTCTTGCAGAAAGAATATTTCCTTCATGTCATCTGAGTGAGAACCACAGCAAGTGGTGCCACAAGTTACACTAAACTGAGGATTACCAGGAGCCAAAGGATAACAGGATCCATCATTTCAGAGTTCAGTCGAGGAGCCTCTGATATGCATGTCAGCATCTGACAGTACAGACAGGACGATTTATGGGAAAAATCCATGCCATTTCACTTGACCCAGGAAACATTTTTTGGAGTTTCAGAGGGCAAAATTAATACATTTTTGCTAAAATGTTCCTCTTTTTCTAAAAAGGGAGGCTTTGGCTATCTTCCAAAATGATTGGGTCACCATATTGTAAGATAATACTTAAATGCAATTAGCTCCTTGTACTATTCAAAGTGTGTGCCAGGAATACATGATCACATTTCATTCATTATCACCCTTCCTGACTCACGGGCTGCTATAAACATCATTTTTTTTCCCAAGGTCAGCTGTAGTTACTACACTGAGAACTGCCGAGGCATATTTAACTTTGGAGATGGGTCCAGCATACCATTTTAAAAGGTGGTCATATTGTTTTTCCCTGCTTTCCATTTCCGAAAAGGCGAAGCTTTGGCCAGTGGGTAGTCTACATATCTGGCTGCAAAGAGATTACTAGGAGCCAAGCAATGTGGTGCCTAATTTCAGCATTCACTTAAGTAAAATTATTTATGACAGTCTCTACATTTTTTTTTCTTTTCCTAACGGGGGAGGTGTGTAGTCTCAGCCAAAGGAAAGGAATTTACATTCAGCCTCAGCCACTGATACATTTAAAATACGGCTTTGAAGGTTTTAACTAGGGATGGTATATAAAAAATGGAATTACATGTCCAGAAAATGGCAAGCAGTCATTGAAAGCATCACTAAATCAAGTACACAAATGGTAACACGGCTTCACATTTTTTCACATAAGCAGCTGAAACAACATGAGAACTCTCTAAAACCATAGAGGCAAGTCAGTCTGTATCAGGCATTTAACCCCCTAAGCCACAGAAAACTTGCATAATGGGGACTTGAGTGGAAAGAACTGTCGTTTTTATCCACCCAGGTTTGCATTACAAATTGAAAGCATTTTCCAGCAGATTAGGACAGAGCAGGGAATCTGGAGCATACTTTACAAAACAGCAAGACGATAGCAACAACCAGGCTCTAACTTGGAAACTCACAGGCACTCTTAGAATCATTACATGTCAGAGCTGAAGGAATCTTAGAAATCAGTTGTTTTAATTTCTCTTAGCTGCACAGATTCTGCGAACTAAAACAAACAAGAGAGGTCCTGGAAAAGACTGGCTGAGATGTCCTTACTGATAGGTCACAATTCTCTGAGAACCGAATTCCACTACAGAAACATAAAACGGACTGGGGTGTCTGTAAGAAAACAGAGCGGGTGAATCCTCATTGTTTTATCCAAAAAGCTTTTTGTGAAGCAACAGTCCTTTTGAATTTCATAGGATAGTCTGAGTTTGTATTTTGTAAACTCAATATATATCAGTATTTCGTGTGGCATGCTTGTTGCTACTCAACAAAAAAGAACTTTTTTATTAGACTTAGTTTAGAAAATGAGTTTGGTGCAGGAAATAATGAATAGAAGGGAGCAGTTGTCACAGGCTATCAGAAAGGTGGGTTTGTAATACGGTCTTCTTTTGGTTAACTTTGCTTATTAATTAGTAATTCCTAACAGATGTGGTATGGATTACTTAGGAAAAAGTGATTTTCTCATCAAATAGCTTTTCTAACTTCATCGAAGCCTGAGATGAGAGAGACTGAGGGAGAGACACAGTCTTGCACTGCTGCCTGTGACCAGGCACCAGCAGGAAGAGTGTAGGTCACGCTTCGAATCACCTGTGAGTTCCTGATCTTCGAAGGGAGTAATTGTTATAGAGTGCATTAGCCAGGGATCTCCAGAGAAACAGAACCAATGGCACATGTAGAGATATATAAAAAAGGTTTTGTTTTGTTTTGTTTTTTCGTTTTTGAGACAGTCTTGCTCTGTTGCCCAGGCTGGAGTGCAGTGGCGTGATCTCAGCTCACTGCAACCTCCACCTCCCAGGTTCTAACGATTCTCCCGCCTCAGCCTCTGAGTGCTGTGACCACAGATGCCCGCCACCACGCCCGACTAATTTTTGTATTTTTTGTAGGGATGGGCTTTCACCATGTTGGTCAGGCTGGTCTCCAACTTCTGCAGTCAAATGCTCTACCACTGAGCTATACCCCCTCTGTCTCCAACTTCTAACCTCAAGTAATCTGCCTGCCTTGGCATCCCAAAGTGCTGGGATTATGGGCATGAGCCACCATGCCCAGCCAGGAAAGGTTTATTATGAGGTATTGGCTCATGTGATTATGGAGGCTGAAGAGTCCCACAGTCAGCCTCTTGTAAGCTGAAGGCCCAGGAAAGCTAGTGGCATAATTCCAGTCCAAACTGGAGGGTCTGCGAACCAGAGAAGCCAGTGGTATAAGTCACAGTCATAATCTGGAGGCCAGAGAATCAGGAGTGCTGACGTCCAAGGGCAGGAGAAAATGGCTGAATGGCTGTCCCTGGTTAGAGAGAGTGAATTCACCCTTTCTCTACCTTTTTGTTCCATTTGGGCCCGCTACAGACTGGATGAGGACCACCCACATTGGTGAGGGCGATTTTTACTCCGTCTACTGATTCGAATCCTAGTCTCTTCCAGAAACATCCAGTCATCCTTTAGCCCAGTCAAGTTGACACATAAAATTAGCCATCACACATACATTTATGTGGTCAAGAGCGGGGGAGTAACTTTCCCTAAGTCTGGTAGGTGGAATGGAAATCAGGGGTTGGAATGCTGGCATTTCCCAACATCAGACTTGGGCTCAGACAATCAGGAACTCACTGCTCCCCTCCTTCATTCCAGGACTGATGATCTAGCAGAGCATATTCTACTTAGGCTTCATAAACGAAGTCCTCCCTTTGCCCTTTCCCTTATTCCTAGACTACACAGAGGGGCTCTTACTGGTGAGTTAAATACCAAAATCAGAGAGTGTGGTAAGTGTTGCACTGTGAGAGGGACAGGGACCAAAAAAGTCTGGCTATTGAGGATCCTCCCTCAGTTGGCTGTAGGAGTGGCTCTCCGTGATGCCTCAAGCCCTTTGAGGGGAGCCATGAAGTCAAAACTATTTTTATGATAACACTGAGATGCTATTTGCCTTTTTTACTGGGTTGACTTTCCACTGATGATGCACTGGTCGTGGAGGCAGATGAAATCGGCTGTGCCTTAGGACAAGGCAAGGCAATAGATGGCTGGCAGCAAGCTGTGCTAGCTGTCATTGTGCTGACTGTCACACTCTGGCTTGTAAAATATGATAGTGTCAAGAATGCCCTTAGGAAGCAGTAGAAATTAATTGTATTAATCTTGATCCTCGGTTATGGGTCTTTTGAGTATTTTCAAAGTGGGAAGTATACATAAATATACTTATATTTATGTATAAATATAATATAATAAATTTATACTTAAATATATTTATACGTATATTTATGTATACTTCCCACTGCCGCTTATATTAATGTAAGTGCCGTGGCGGGCGGGAGGAAGACTGCCATGTGGTCGTTGAGTTGTGAGCTAAACTCACTGCTTTGTTCAAGGAGCACCATTTTACTTGACAGGATGACTGACAGGCAAACTGTGGTCATTCACACTTGGCTACATGGCAGAGATTTTCTTGAAAAGAACTAAGTGAAGTTGTCATCTCAAGGAAAATAACTGACAGTATTTGTTGCCAATGATACAATTCAAGCTTTCAAATGGAAATTAGATGTTTTAAAAACTTGAATCTTGAATCCTCAGCCAGGCATGGTGTTTCACGCTTGTAATCCCAGTGCGTTAGGAGGCCAAGACGAGTGGATTGCTTGAGCCCCGGAGTTCGAGACCAGCCTGGGCAACATAGCAATACCCTGTCTCTACAAAAAAAATGCAAGAAATTAGCCGGGCATGGTGGTGTGTGTCTGCAGTCCTGGCTACGTGGGAGGCTGAGATGGGAGGATTGCTGGAGCCCGGTGATCAGAGTTGTGGTGAACCAAGATTGTGCCAGTGTACTTCAGTCTGGGTGACAGAGCAAGGTCTTGTCACAAAAAATAAACAATCAAAATCTCAACTTGAATCTTCCAGTGTGGGCCTGATAGCTTCCCAAAATTTCAGAACTTTTCTGATGCTATTTGTAGTGATATTAATAGATGTAATCTTTGGGGATATTATATAATATGCCAACAGTTGGGAGATCTGAATAGCTCAGTTAGCTTCCAAATGACCAGTGCATGATGTCACATAATCGTGTGTATATTCATAGTGAAATATAGTCCAACGGAGTTTACAGAGTAGGAAAAGTTCGTTGATAATGAATTTGATTCCATTTGCAATTAATCTTTTTTTAAAAGCTACCACTTGTAGAGTTTCATTTTTGAATGGCATTAAATAAGGATATCCACAAGTATCTGAAATGGTTATAAAGGTATTCCTCCTTTTTCCAACTACATATCTGTATAGAGCTGAATTTTCTTTACATATTTCACCCAGGACAGCATATCATAACAGATTGAATGCAAAATACGGTATGAGAATCCATATTCTGTTTTCTATTAAGTCAGCCATTAAAGAGATTCATAGGCTGGGCGCGGTGGCTCAAGCCTGTAATCCCAGCACTTTGGGAGGCCAAGGCCGGTGGATCACGAGGTCAAGAGATGGAGACCATTCTGGTCAACATGGTGAAACCCCGTCTCCACTAAAAATACAAAAAATTAGCTGGGCACGGTGGCGCGCGCCTGTAATCCCAGCTACTCAGGAGGCTGAGGCAGGAGAATTGCCTGAACCCAGGAGGCGGCGGTGAGCCGAGATCGCGCCATTGCACTCCAGCCTGGGTAACAAGAGCGAAACTCCGTCTCAAAAAAAAAAAAAAAAAAAAAGAGATTCATAAAAACATACGTATCTTGCTAATTTTTTTGAAACATGGCTTATGCATCATGAAAATGTTATTTATGCAAACATGTGATGGGGTTATTAGTTTTTAAAGGTAAATTAATCCATTGTTTAAAAATTTCCCAGTTTTTAATTCTAAAATGGTACATATTAGTAGATCTGACCCACATAAACAAAAATTCCTTGGGGTTCTCAACAGTTTTTAAGAGTGTAAAGAGGTCTTGAAATGGAAACAACTGAGAATTGCTGGTCTGCAGGTTACAGTAAGGGTCTCTTGGGATTACTTTCAGGTCTATCAGAAACGCACTGGGAACTACCAAAGGTAATGAAAGAATTTGGTGAGTGAGGGTATGAAGAAGAGTTTCTTTGAAACAAGAGCAAACTGTTTCTAGAACACCACATCTATGCATAAGGTGCAGCTGGTGAATCAGGGCCACAGATTAAAAATAAAGGCAACATAAAGTACTGGGTAACTTTGAAAACAAAAGAGCACAGACTTCTCTGATCTTAATTGGTCCTAAGAAATTTTTTCCAGTTCTTCATTTTCAAAAAAGGGAAGTAATTTAAAGAGCAGGTTTAAATGAACAAAAATTCAATTGGAATCCCAGTAAGGCCACTTCACTGGCTGTGTAATCTGGGCAAACTAATCTCTTAAGGTTGACTTTAGTTTCCTTATCTGTAAAATGGGGCAATAACATACACTTGCTGGTTGTAAAGTATGGCATTGTATACTTATATATTTGTCCCAGTATGTGTCACAGAGTAAGTGTTCAGTGGATACTGGCAGGTTAATTAAACACACACACACACACACACACACACACACACACACACACACACGAAACATTTAGTAAAGCAAAAGTTAACCCTGGAAACGGGTTTGGCACGTCTTTGGGAAATGGTGGCCCTGCCTCATTGAGAACAGAGATTTTCTAACTGTGAAGCTTCGGGGCTCTATAGCGGTTTGCATTTTGGGAAGGGTTCTGGCTGTCACTGAACACTCGCAGCCCAGTTCTCCCTGGAGACTATTGTAACTAGTAACTAAGTGACAATGAAAGAGGGCTTATAAAGAAGAGATACGCCATCCAAAAAGAAAGTTCACAAATTTCCTGGACACTGCTCTTTCTTTTCTAAATCTGGTTTTTGCTGGCAGGATGTGAGCAGCCTCTTTCCTTTACAGTCATGGATTTCAATGGCATTTTAAAAAGTACTAGGTCTCCTTCCTTTACTCATGGGGTGCATGTCCCAGGCAATTCTACAGAAGTTCAAACAGATTTCGGACACAAGATCACAGAAGATCCTTTTTCTAGAAACAATGACCGTTTCCTGTCTTCCCTGCATTCTCAGTTGGTTTGCTCTGGAGAAATAAACTTAGCCTTAAATCCTTCTTCATCCAGGCAGTCGTATTGAAACTGGATCAGACAGGGTTTAGATCTTTACTGCCTGTGGCCCTGAAGGAATTCGCCTCACTGAGCATTAGTCTTCTCATCTGTAGGAATATAAAAGCGTCTTTCCACCCCTACCCTGACCCTGTCCCATTGGAGGGCCTGCTTCTAAGAGGGCAGCTCCTTCTGGAAGAATGAGCCAGAGACTTGACTTGAACAAGTGTCAGCCTAAGACTTGGATTCTCTCTTCAGGCGTAATGCCACTCTTCTTTTGCTTGTTCTTTCATCTTCTTTTAAATCTTAATTCCAAATGAATTTCTGTTTTTGTCCCTGAATAAGCCTTTTAATAAATCTTTTTTTCCTTGAATGAGTATTAATCCTTTCCCCTGAATAAATATAAAACATGTGCAATGTTCTTTTGGCCTTCTGCAGGAATACATCGTTCTGTGTGGCCAAGAACCAACCTTCCCAAGTACAAAGTTTACTGCAAAGAGTTTTTTAGATAGTGTCAAACAAGGGCCATTGAGGGCTAACGATAAGCTTTCTACTTTTGTGAGTAGATTTGTCTAGTATATTTGTTAAGACTAACAAATCATCACTGAGTGCAGAAAGCCCAAAGTTGCTCAAATAAGTTGCATACCAGGTAAGTATGCAGTTCTGAAGCTCAGGGACCTAGGCTCCTTTGTTCTGCTATGAATGGCCTCCGTTCTCCTGGTCATTGTCATATTCTGAGGCTGTTGCTCCATCTTCAGCTTTTGCCTCCATATTTAACATTTCAGACTCCAGAAAGGAGGAAAGGGAAGTCCAATAAGAATTTTTTCCCCCAGAAAAAAATGCATAGCTGAAATTATGTCCCATTGGTCAGGACTCAGTCACATGGCTGTATCTAGTACCAAGGAAGTACGGGAAATTTAATCTGTCTTTCCTTCTTTCCTTCTTCCTTCCTTCCTTCCTTCCTTCCTTCCTTCCTTCCTTCCTTCCTTCTCTCTCGCCCTCCCTCCCTCCTTCCCTTCCCTTCCCTCCCTCCCTCCCTCCCTCCCTCCCTCCCTCCCTTCCTTCCCTCTCTCCCTCCCTCCCTCCTTCCCTTCCCTTCTGTCCCTCCCTCCCTCCCTCCCTCCCTCCCTCCCTCCCTCCCTCCCTCCCTCCCTCCCTCCCTCCCTTCCTTCCTTCCTTCCTTCCTTCCTTCCTTCCTTCCTTCTTTGCTTCTTTCTTTCTCTCTTGATGGATTCTGGCTCTGTCTCTGGGTTGGAGTACAATGGTGCAATCTCAGCTCACTGCAACCTCCGCCTCCTGGGTTCAAGCCATTCTCTTGACTCAGCCTCCCAAGTAGCTGGGATTACAGGCGTCTGTCACCATGCCCAGCTAATTTTTGTATTTTTTAGTAGAGACAGGGTTTCACCATGTTGGCCAGGCTGGTCTCAAACTCCTGATTTCAGATGATCCACTCGCCCTGGCCTCCCAAAGTGCTGGGATTACAGGTGTGAGCCACCACGCCTGGCTGAAAATGCAGTCTTTATTCCAGGCATGATGTACAGGCTAAAAACAAGAGAGGATTCTATTCCTATACAGGAAGGGAAAACTGGGTATTGGGAGGCAACTAGCAGCCTCTGTCACCAGTGGTTTTCATGCTGGTCTCACCATCTGGCCAGGGAGGAGAAGCACAACAGGCTAAACCCAGAGTTGTCAAATATTTTTTTTGTAAAGGTCCAGGTAGTTAATATTTTAGGCTTTGTGGCCATGCCGTCTCTGTTTCTATCACTGAGCTAGACAATATGTAAATGAATGTATGCGGATGGATTTGACACTTGGGCCTTAATTTGCCTCCTACTGGGCTAAACAATAATACTAATACTAAAATTAAGGCATATTCTCCACTGACTGTGAATGTGCGAGGCACTGTGCTGAGCTGAGCACCTCATAGACATTTTCTTAATTTCCTGCAAAATCTCTGTGATGTAGGTAACATCATATCATCATCATCACCAGTTTTATCTGTGAGGAAATGGAGGCATGGAGAAATTAAGTGATTTGCCGAGGGTCACACAGCTTGTCAGTGGCAGATGGTTTTTGAATGGAGACGTCAACTCTGTCACCCATTCCTACCCTCTCTCTCTGAGCAAGTCTGGGCAAGGGGGTAACCAGAGGTTGATGAACAAGTAATTGCTCCAAGTCAGTGAATTTAGGAGGCACAAAATACTTAAATAATGGCTTCAAAAATTTAGTACCTAGTTAGCAAAAATAGTTGGTTGAAGTGGGAAGAAGCTGTCAGACAGAGTGTTGATAAGAAACCTCGCTGTGAGCCGCGTCAAGAACTACGTTGTTGATTTAAGGGCTTCTTTAAGTGACCTTCTGAGAACATTAATTTTTCCAAATCAAGGTAACTGGCTTTATGTAAATATTGGTGAGGCTTTTTAGGGAAAGGGCCTCACTGCAGGTAGCCGTCACTAGGTCGGGGCTGCTGTGTACTAGCATGTGGCCATGAGGAGAGCATGAAGGGACAGGTGTAGCTCCACAGAGCTGCAGGGCACAGTCTGAACCTCCGTATGAGGTGGTCTAGTGGCGGGAGAAGGCAGAGGAGACAGAATTCCAGGAATGGGGGAAGCCTGGTTGAGTAAGAGAGGTGAGAGGTGAGAGAGCCCCAGGAGCTTTCTCTTCTTCCCTCCCCTCCCCTCCCCTCCCTTCCCCTCCCCTCCCCTCCCCTCCCCTCCCCCCCTCCCCTCCCCTCCCCCCCTCCCCTCCCCTCCCCTCTCCTTTCCCTCTCCCTTTCCCTGACCCCCTCCCCTCCCCTCTCCCCTTCTCTCCCTCTCCCCTCCCTTTCCTTCCCCCTCTCCCCTCCCCTCCCCCTTCCCTCCCCTTTCTTTTTTCTTTTCTTTTCTTTTGAAACAGGATTTCACTCTGCCCCACAGGCTAGAATGCAATGGTGTGACCTCAGCTCACTGCAGCCTCAACCTCCCAAGCTCAAGCCATCCTCCCAAATAGCAGGGACTACAAGCAAGGGCCACCACACCTGGGTAATTTTTTTTTTTCTTTTCTTTTCTTTTTTTGTAGAGACGGGGCTTTGCCATGTTGCCCAGACTAGTCTTGAACTCCTGAGCTCAAATGATTCACCTGCGTCAGCTTCCCAAAGTGCTAGGAGAGCTTTATTTACAGATAAAGGACAAGACATTTGGTTGGAAAGAGAGATAAAAGAGAACGTGCCCCCAGATCTTGCTGCTAGAGTAATGCTTGAACCCAGCAAAAAACCTTTCTTTTCTGTAGGAGACTGGCAAGTCTACATTTTTAGCATCTAGCAGCCTTGTATGACAAACAGGTTGCTAGGTGCTAAGATTGCCCTGCAATGATGCTGTCTCCAGGGAGGGCTATTCAGCTAAGCAGAGCACGAGTCTCCTTGGCTAGAGCGCAGACTTTGCCACCACAAGGCCTAGAATTCCTTTCCAGCTCTTTACAATTTCTGGAAAGTCACCTGATTTCTCAAATCAGGGTTAATTTATTATCAATAATCTGAACATTACATAGGGTTTGCAGAGCAGCTGCCTGTGTATTATTTCATTTGATTTTCATCAAAACTCTGAAGAGAAGTGGTGAGCAGAATGAAATGAACACATATGGATCTCAAATGCTGGGTGTGGCTGGTTTGACACTTTGCTGCATACCATCTCCCATATAGTCCTTCGGCCATCCGGGAGGCACATCATTATCATGTGCCTGCTTTAAAGGTGGAAAAGCAGACTCAGAGAACTTAGATGATCTGCCCAAGACCTGACAACTAGCAGCTGGCATGTGATATTGCCTGACCTTGAACTCCATCTTCTGAAATCAGTTTCAGAGCCCCTCTTACTATTGTTTAACCATGGGTACCCTCAGAATGCACAACAAGGAAGTGAACACTGGTGGATGTCAAGGACTTGGGAGGAAAACATTCTACCCAAATTCCAGAGCTACTGGTCCAAATAAAATTAAAAAGCAACAGCACTCCCCGAAGAGAATTAACCTGTACAGGAAAACCAACAGGACTTTCAAGGGGTGCAGATCAGGCCTGGACACATGGTAGGGAATCAATACACCCTTCTTTAGTAATGGAGACCTGTGGCTGTGCACGGTGGCTCACACCTGTGATCCCGGCACTTCAGGAGGCTGAGGCAGGTGGATTGCTTGAGCTTAGGAGTTTGAGACCAGCCTGGGCAACATGGTGAAACCCCATCTCTGCCACAAATACAAAAATTAGCTGGATGTGATGGCATGTGCCTGTGCTCCCAGCTACTTGGGAGGTTAACGTGGGAGGAAAGCTGGAGCCTGGGAAGTTGAGGCTGCAGTAAGCTGTGATCGTGTAACTGCACTCCAGCCTGGGTTTCAGAGCGAGACCCAGTCTCAAAAATAAATACATACATCTGTACATACATAAATTTTAAAAGAGCAATGGAGATCTGTGTTCCTGATGGAACAGTGAACCTAACCAAGAAACCGTTGTTGATTTATTCAGTCACCATTCAATTGACGTGTACTGGGAGTCATGCTGTTGAGATGCAGGGCATACGAAGGTTGATGTCCAGATGTTACTTTGCAGTTAGGCCAGCTGAGGGTTTACAGATGGGCATCTCTTCTGATGGGTTGGAGTCTATGCCAGACCTGTTGTTAAATAATTTGGATACCACCACTCGATATAGCAAATGAACAAGTTCCTACCCTCGTGGACCTTATACTTTCATGAGGGGTGAGAGCTGATTTAAAGTCAGACAGTGGTAAGAGCCATAATACCAATAGGACAGGGTGATGTGATGAAGGTGCTTTAGACATGGTAATCCTGGAAGGCTTTTCTGAAGACGTGATATCGAAGCTGGCGCTAAATGTCAGGAAGGAGCCAGCCTCTGCAAGAAGGGCGTCTCATGGAGAGGGAACAGCCTCTGGGACGGTCTGAGGTGGGAATCAGGCTGGTGTGTTTGGGACAGAAAGAAGTTCCGTGTGAACTGGAGCCCAAAGGGTAAGGGAAAGACAGGGGTACACAGGAGGTAGGGGGAGGGTGTGACTGATTCACACAGGACTCTCAAAGTGTTTGAAATTTCTTGCAAGTTTCAAGGAAACCATCGGAGGGTCTTAAACAAGGAATGACATGATAGGATTTATGTTCCTAGAAGATCACATGGGTTGCAGTGGGGAGAATGGGTTCTAAGGGGCAAGACTGGTTGCAGGGAAGGGAGACTTGCTGGGAAGTTTTACAGTCATCTGGAGACTGTGACAGGGACTCTGGAGAGATCCATGGTGAATGAGTGATGAGAATTGCTTTGTGCTGTGTTTTGGGTATGGAGTTGACAGCTAATTTTCCATACTGGAAAAGGAAAGGAATTGTGTTTGCCTCCTAGGCTTCAGGTCTGAGCAGTAGAGATGGAGAAGAGCAGGAAAAATCAGGTTTTTCTGTGTTAGATAAGTTAAATTTGAGATGCCTGTTACATGTGTAAGTCAATATGCTTTTATGTGCAAGGCTTGTGGTATAAAAAGTAAACTACAGCCAGGCGCGGTGACTCACGCCTGTAATCCCAGCACTTTGGGAGGCTGAGGCTGGCAGATCACAAGGTCAGAAGATTGAGACCATCCTGGCCAATATGGTGAAACCCTGTCTCTACTAAAATACAAAAAATTAGCTGAGTGTGGTAGTATGCGCTTTTATTCCCAGCTACTCGGGAGTCTGAGGCAGAGGAATCACTTGAACCCAGGAGCAGGGATTGTAGTGAGCTGAGATCGCGCCTTTGCACTCCAGCCTTGTGACAGAGCAACTCCTTCTCAAAAAACAAACAAAACAAAAACAAAAAACAAAAAAAGAGAAAAAGAACAAGTAAACTACACAGATACCATATGGAGAATCTCAGTCACACGGTTGGAAAGGATTTCTTAAGGCTTTTGCTGTGTAAGTGCAATAACATGTCAACACTCTGGGAAACTCTAAGGTGGTTATTAATTTTGGAGCCTAAGATGTATGCAGGAGAGTAGTGGAAGAGAAATAGGAGAAGCTGGGGGGAACCAGCTCCTGAGAGACCTTGTAAGGATATGATGGAGGAACTATTGAAAAGATTTGAATGAAGAATGATGTGACCACATTTAATGTTTTAAAGATAATTGTAAATGCAGTATGTAGAAGAGATTGCAGGGACATGACACTGGAATCACAGTGAACGAGGACAATTTATTGCTAGCGGTCCAGGTGATGGATGACAAAAGCCGGAACTCCGCTGACAACCATGCAGAGGAAGCAGAGTGAGCAGATGCAAGAGATTTTCAAAAGATAGATTTGACTGTACTTGGGATCTTTTGGCTGTCAGTGTGACAGTTTTCAGCCTGGGTGCCTGGGTAGATGCTCAGGCCATTCAATGAGATCCATAGCATTGGTCCATGAGGACATGGCTGGATCTTATTCCATCCTGTTTTTGCTGCGTTAACCCTTGTGCCCATTTTCATTCCAAGGAGCTGATTGGCTTTAACCTTTCCACTAAGTACTTCCTCATTCAAGAAAGCCTTGATCAATGACTTAGCCAAGAGTTAAATGGGATAACTGGAGCAACAGAAACATTTAATAGGAAGGTATTAAGGATACTTGGTAGGTGTCGGAGAATCAGAAATCTGGGAAGCCTGGAGCCAGCAGAGAAGAAAGTGAAGAAATGGTCACCAGCAGTACTGAATGACAAGAGAAGGTCAAATGAGACAGGGACTTACTAGTGTTCCTTGGGTTAAGGCAGCAGGAGTGTTAACCAGAGCAGCTTCTGTGGCACAGCGAAGGTGGAAGCTGGGCAGTGGTGGGTGGAGGAATGGACAGGACAGGAAGTGGAAAATACTTGGCTGAAAAAACTTGTGGACACCGTGGACAGAGTTGGGAGTTTTCTCACTCATTTCTCTGTTTTCTCGGTGAATTAGGAGGAAGCAGATAATCTAGTGAAGCTGAAGGAAGCCATGTGGAAGATTTAAAGTCAGCAGTGAGTTGAAGAAAAGAGTCTTAGAGAACTCAACTTTGAGAAATAAAAAACTTTGATACTCATTTCTAGCTCACCCTAATCTCTAGAACTTTTCTTCAAGGAAAAACCTCTCTGCCCAAGAGGCTTGAACTTGACCTTGAGTGAGCCGAAGTGCAGAGACATGAAGTCTTCTACTTGAACTCATAGACTACGTCTCTGTCTGAACTCAGCGTTAATCCTGGGGGAAGGGGCACACTTGAATGCCTCTGCTCTTGATTTTGAGCTTGGTACCCTTAGCCTTTGGTTTCATTTAGTATTCCAGGTCAGGTCAGTTGGTGGTTTTCCGTTTATGGGGTTGATTCACTTCAGCACTTCCAGTAAACACAGAAGAGCTTGCCTTTGGACGTCTATCCACTGCTGACACCAGAGGCTGGGAGGCTATTGGGCGTTCTAAGTGCAGCCCTTCAGAAAGAGACGTTACACTCTTGTTTCTTCTGATAGATGTTGGTAGCTGTCCAGAAAAAAGTTAAAGTTCCCATTGCTTTTTCCAGAAAGAGTAATGGGGAGCCCTTGTGTTCCAGCCAACAATCCCTCTTCTCAATAAAACAAATAGGTTCTAATGCTGGCAGCGTTCGAAGCTGTTGCTGAGAACATAAAGGCTGCTCTGTCTCACTCCGTGGTAAATACACAGCAAACATTTAACTCATTACTAGATAAATCACACTGAGATGACTCAGAAGAAGATGTGTCTGGTACTGGCTTTTAATTTTTTTTTTAATCTTGATGAATATATTTCTCCTTTCTTGACTAATTCATTCCCCAAGACTTAAATAAACGTATTTAACAACAGCAATTTAAACAAGGCAACTAATGAGAGAGATGAATTGCTTAAAGAAAATACGTGGCAGAGATTCTTCATGCTGACCCGATAGTCAGGTGTTCCTCTCCCTTTCCACCCCTTCATGGGCCAGGTGGGTCAGGGAAAATTCTGGCCAATGGAAAAATGGACAGCAGTGAGGTGAGCGTTTCTAGGTAGGCCTGGCACTGAAAATTGTCCCGTGGATTCTCTAGCTCTCTTTTCCCTTCTGTGATGACTATGGAGAATATGCGCTGTAGTTGGAATATATTTAAAATGGAGGAGGGCCGCCCAGTTCGTATCAGGCACTATGTGATTAAGAAGTAAGCCTTTACTGCATTAAGCCATTGAGATTTCTTTTTTTTAAATTGTTACTGACACAGCTTATCCCAATCCAATTGATACATAAATCAAATGATATCACCTGATCAGGGAAGACAAGGTCTTTTATGAGTCCCCAGAGATAGCAGATGCTGGAAGGAAGCAGAAGAGTTTTCTAACCCAGAGCTGTCTAGACAAAGGTCCACTTTGACTTAACAGCATGATCTATACATCTGTAGAAATTTCCAGAGGTTTTTGCATTTAGTTATTATTATTGTGGTAGTGTATTTCTTTGAGGTTTTCAACCTTCAACTAGCAGTCAAAAGAATGACTATTTATGGTCATTTACTCATGTGCTGGCATTTCCCAAGGCCCCATTCACCTGTGAGTAAACAGTGGTTGTGATCACAAAAGCCATCCATGGTTCCCTATCTCTTTTAGCTGCTTAATGGTACAGATTCTATTATGGGGCATCTCTATGATGCCTCCCATGAGATACCGGACAAGCCTGAACATCTATAGTTATCAAATGGCATGCTCATTTGTTTCTTCTTTTGTGGCAGCCCCCTCCATGGGGTACTAGGTTTCTGCCAGGTATTCCTTCCTGCTCACCCTGACATGCCTACTGCTGAGTCTGTCTGAGGCCATCAGGGACCACCTGTAGCTGGGTGTTAGTTCTGTTTTTGCTGGGCACAGCCAGTAGATAATCCTAGTGAGAACACAGTGCTGTACTCAGACTTACTTCCTCCTGCAATGACTAAGTCAAGCCATCTGTCTCATTTTCTTAACTTTTAGAATAAATTTTACACCGGAGACCTTTGTTGGGTCCACCTCACCAGTTTTCCAGATACATGCCAGACAGGTTGAATCTAGCCCTCTTTATGAGGCTAACAGTGAGCCCCCTGTGACACCTATAATTATCATTTTCTTCAACATTTTGTAAATGTTGATGTTAGAAGTTTACTAAGCTTCCCAGGAGATTCTTAACCATTTTTCTTCACTCTCTGACTCTTCTTTGGCCTAGGCGCTTCCCATTTTGATTGCATGACTCCAGGAGAGACAGTGCAATTTGGAGATTAGGAAACAGATGTCTGGGGACTCTGAGTCCCCTCACTGGGCCACAGTTTGAATAATACCTTCCTGCTATTTACCCACTACAAATAGAGCCCCAGACTCAGTGGCCCACTCTGAATCTGGGGTTATGTCTTGACTCCAGGTCTTTCCAGCCCATTTCTAAAACATATGCCTCATCTAAATCTGCTCCCTGGAACCACAGCTAGTAAAAAGTTGGTCTGAGAAGGCTGGCTTTGCAAAGGATTGTCTCTGTTGTTTGTCAACCTATTTAAAACACTCAGTGCAATTGTCAGGAAATATACTTTGACTGCCTGGAAGAAAAGCAGGAGTAGCAAGCAAGTAAGTGCTTTGAAAAACCTACAAATATCCAAGAATCCCTCTCAATCACATTTTGTTTATATCCAGATATGCAGAGCCTTATTTGACCTCTTTCCTCATCGGCAATGGATGTGGTTTTTTGAGATCCTCCTATGTGCAAGACATTCTTTAAGATTCCTTGCATATATCATCTCATTTTTCATGACAACTAGGTTGACTAAATGTTATCTCCATTTGGCAGAAATGGAGATTAACATTCAAAAAATTTAAGTACATTGCTCAAGGTCGTAGAAGTAGTAGATGGAAATGCTGAGATTGAAACCCAGGTTTATCTTTTCCTTAAGCCTATGTATTTTTTTTAAACCATGCTGTGCTGTCGTAGAGGAAAGTTTCTAATCACTTCAGCACTACTTATCTACCCTGTGCAGCTACACCTGGGCTTACTATAAATGTTCAGAGCAGTCTTGAGCACTTTCAGCTCTGTCTCTTCCATGACTTCTGCCAGTATGGAGGGGTCAATAGCCTCCTCCTTCTTACTAGTCTTGGACAGCAGGAATAGGAGTGAGGATTGAAAATAATAGATCACATTTTCCTTATCCAGTCTATCATTGATGGACATTTGGGTTGGTTCCAAATCTTTGCTACTGTAAACAATGCCGCAATAAACATGTGTGTGCTTATGTCTTTATAGTAGAATGATTTATAATCCTTTGGGTATATACCCAGTAATGGGATTGCTGAGTCAAATGGTATTTCTATTTCTAGACCCTTGAGGAATCACCACACTGTCTTCAACAATGGTCCAACTAATTTACATTCCCACCAACAGTGTAAAAAGCATTCCTAATTTCTCCACATCCTCTCCAGTATCTGTTGTCGCCACAATTTTAATGATGGCCATTCTAACTGGAGTGAGATGGTATCTCAATGTGGTTTTGATTTGCACTTCTCTAATGACCAGTGATGATGAGCCTTTTTTCAAATGTTTGTTGGCTGCATAAATGTCTTCTTTGAAAAGTGTCTGTTCATATCCTTTGCCCACTTTTTGATGGGGTTGTTTGTTTTTTTCTTGTAAATTTGTTTAAATTCTATGTAGATTCTGGATATTAGCCCTTTGTCAGATGGGTAGATTGCAAAAATTTTTCCCATTCTGTTGGTTGCTGGTTCACTCTAATGATAGTTTCGTTTGCTGTGCAGAAGCTCTTAAGTTCAATTAGATCCCATTTGTCTATTTTGGAAAATGTGGCACATATATACCACGGAATACTATGCAGCCATAAAAAGGATGAGTTCATGTCCTTTGCAGAGACATGGATGAAGCTGGAAACCATCATTCTCAGCAAACTGACACAAGAACAGAAAACCAAACACCACATATTCTCACTCATAAGTGGTTGCTGAACAGTGAGAACACATGGACACAGGGAGGGGAACATCACATACCAGGGCCTGTTGTGGGGTGGAGGGATTGGGGAGGGATAACATTCGGAGAAATACCTAATGTAGATGACATGGGGATGGATGCAGCAAACCACCATGGCATGTGTATACCTATGTAATAATTCTGCATGGTTTGCACATGTACCCCAGAACTTAAAAAATATATATGTATATAGATAGATAGATAGATAGATAGATAGATCAAATGTGCTCACACGTCTCCCAAGAACAAACAGTATGATATGGTTTGGATATTTGTCTTGCCTAAATCTCATGTTGAAATGTAGTCCCCAGTGTTGGAGGTGGGACCTGGTGTTTGGGCCAAGGGGCGGATCCCTCCTGGCTTGGTGCTGTCCTCACTGTTGTGAGTGATTTTTTAAAGATCTCATCAATTAAAAGTGTGTGTCACCTCCCCCATCCCGACTCTTTCTTTTACTCCCACTCTCGCCATGTGAGACACCTGGTCCCCCTTCGCCTTCTGCCATGATTGTAAGCTTCCTGAGGTCTCCACAGACATCATGCAGATGCAGGTACCATGCTTTCTGTAAAACCTGCAGAACGGTGAGCCAATTAAACTTCTTTTCTTTATAAATTACCCACCCTCAGATAATTCTCTATAGCAATGCACGAATGGCCTAACACACAGTAATTCTCAGAAATATCCACATTCAGAAAGAGTGGTATTTTTTCTAATGTGAAACACCCTCTGCATGGATTTCCCCCATCCAGAGTGTAAAGCAGTGACTTAGTCAATGAGTAGTGTCATTAGCTTCTTTAGTCACATGCCTGCTTCAAAATGTTCCACTCTTTCATCTTTACCTTCCCCTTTCCATGCCCAGGAAATAAGAATTGATATAAAATCGCTTGCTCCTTAGCTAGACAAGAAACGTAGTCAAATCTTTGAAACGATTGCTTAAAACATTAAAGAAGTAATAAAGGCACAAGCTTTACAACCTTTAAGTAGTACAGAAGGAGACAAAGTAAACCAAAATAAGCCCATTCCTGCCCACTCCAAGGCTAAGTCCTGAGAAATAATTTTTTATTTGATGTTTTAAATTTTTTTGGTGGCTACTATAATGGCACTACACTAGAAATATGCTTATGTTTCCTTTAGGAAACAGTACTGGGTAGTATCCATTGGTTGCCCACTAAGAAACATGAAGGATTTTGCACACGACTATTATTTCCCACACATGTCTTCTGACAGTGGTGCTGCATTTGCAGGGGAGGGAAGGTGGGCACTGGGGTCTGCTCTCTCAGCCCACTGGTGGTCCTTTTAATAGTCGCCCCGCCGTCTGCCCCCGGCCCACTCCTGTTCTCTACTGGTTGACTGAGAACTTGGCATCTCCTGAAGCCTGATCAGTCAGGGGTCTGTCAGGAAAACAGAACTTATGCCAGGTAGTTCAACAGAGGGAATTTAATTAGGGGAATCAATTATAAAGGTCCTGGAAGAGCTGACAGCAAACCGAAGAATGAAGCGACTCAGATTTTAGAAGGAGAAGCGAGCTGGAGGATGGAATTCCCAGAGTTTAGCCGATCAGGCCCCCTTGCTGCATACTGGGAGAGCCTCCCAGCTACAGGAAGCCTTCCAGAAGGAACCAGAATCATGGAGTAGATGTAGGTACTGCTGGAGACACTGCCCAAGGCAGAGATAGAGGGAGAAATGCCCTGGCTTCTTCCTTCCTCCCATCAGCCAGTCCCTTGCGAGTGCCTCCTGTTGGTTGACATCAGCCAGAACCAGTTTGGCAAGGGAGTCTGGAAAATATAGATTGTAGAGATTAATACTTTGAGACACAGAAAGAGCAGAGAGAGAGAGAGAGAGAGAGAGAGAGAAAGAGAGAGAGAGAGATTAGGAAATGAATCTGAAAGCAAGTGAATGATGGTGTTACAGGTTAAATTGTGTCCCCCCAAAAAGGTTAAAAATATGTTGAAGTTCTATTCCCTGCTACCTTAGAATGTGACCTTATTTGGGCATAGGGTCACTGAAGATATAATTAAGATAAGATCATACTGGAGTAGGATGGACCCTGAGTCTAGTATCACCAGTGTCTTTATAACAGGAGGAGAAGGCTGGGCTCAGCTCATGCCTGTAATCCCAGCACTTTGGGAGGTCGAGGCAGGCAGACCATCTGAGGTCAGGAGTTCAAGACCAGCCTGGCCAACATGGTGAAACCCCATCTCTACTAAAAATAATTTTTAAAAAATAGCCGGATTTGGTGACAGGTGCCTGTAATCCCAGCTACTTGAAGGCTGAGGCAGAAGAATCACTTAAACCAGGGATGGGGAGGTTGCAGTGAGCTGAGATCACACCATTACACTCCAGTCTGGGCAGCAGAGCGAGATGCCATCTAAAAAAATAAAGAAGCAGAGGAGTAAAAGAGATGAAGACAAACAGAAACACTCAGGGAGAACCGACATAACCACAGAGGCACAGACAGTGCAAGGAGCAGCGAGGACTGCTGGGAACCCCAGAGGCTGGGAGAAAGGCACAGAACGCATTTTCCCCCAGAGCTCTACGAAGGAGCTCACCTTGTTCATACCTTTATTTTAAACTTCCAGCCTTCAGGACTGTAAGATGATACATCTGTGTTAGAAACCACCCTGTTTGTGCCACTGGTGCTTGGTTATGGCAGCCTTGGGAATCTAATGCAGATGGGGACAGGGCTCTTTGGGGAAAACAGTTGTCACTTTTTGCTTTGATTTTGTATCAATATGATTCTATGTATTTGGTTTTCAGAAATATGTCAAAATCTCTGGTCCACTGCACTCAGTACTGTTAGGAATTTATTCTACCTAAATGACTAGTGTCATTTAAGTGGGATTCCATGAAGGAGAGCAAGTAAATAGATGCGCTTAATCTGCCCTCTTAAAGCTCAGCCTGCTGTTCTATGTGAACCAGATTAAATGTTTAGGGTGTCTGCACCTTCTCCTGTCCAGCAATGGGGTCTTCCAATCACACATACAGTGAACACTGGGTGTATCATATATAAAATAAACTTTTGGATTAAGAAAATCACCACGTTCCCTTTACTGAAGATGTAATCTTTACATCTTTTATGTATTGATTGCTATAACTTAATTGAAATGTTGCTATAACTTGTTAAGTTAATTGAAATACTTAGAGTATACAAAGGTATCTATCTCATCTATAAAGAGACCTGGTATGTCTTTCTTTAAGATTTATTTTATTAAAGTTATCATATTTCATTGTTACTGTTTTTGAGAACAATATTATTTAATGTCCTTTATGCATAACAAATGTTGGATAATCTCTCTGCTCCTTCTGATAGCTAATCTGATCCTTGGTATTTCTAGAACTTCTAAAAGTTCTTAAAAGAACATTAGTAATCACCACCACCACAACAACCCATGTGGTACAAACTGCTTGAGACACAACCATTGGCATGAAGAAAAATTACTGGTTGTGTGCCTGCAGACCCCCAGGTTTAAAGGGACCACGGAGCCACACAACTTCTAGAGTTCTTGTATAGTCTTACCATGGGCCTTGGATCAGCTATTCAGCAATTGCTTGGAATAATCTTGTCTGATGGGAAGAAAATCAAATCAGCCTTATGATATATGATATTCCCGCAAAATGACTAATACCAAGGATTTAGAGAATGTAAAATCATTATTTTGAATGGCATTCTTACATGGGCTCGTGGTATTAAAGTGAATGGTCTTTAAGATCTAAAAGAAAAGAAAAGTTATCCAGATCCACTCTTTTATCTGTTTTATTTTTCTCCACCTTCATGAGAGCAAAATGATTTCCAATGGAAACACTCTTTGCAAAGTTATATTTTGCTTTTTTGCATATGGGAGAAGGAGAAATCAGGGACTTACTTAAAAAATTCTTTCAACAAGACCTTCTATACTGTTATCTGAGAGGGCTCTTATTTCCTGGATTCAGGAGAATGGACTTGGTTTGTTGAGATAATCCCATTTGTGTCTGAGATTTAAGTTGGCAACATTTGCTTGATTTTATTTTGAAGTTGTAATCCTCACAATACCTGTGTATTTCATAGGAATGGAAATTACTGTCTGTACCTCAACGCCAGTATGCAATACTATACTTAGTAGAGGACTGATCGTTGCTTGTGTATGAGGCTGGGGAAACACCCATCTTAAAGGCTTACAGGGAATGGTGCCTAGTGCTCACGCAGGCCATCAGCCAGACTGAAAACCCTCCTAAAACACGGGCACTGGGTAGAGAACTCAAAGGGCTTGCTTCAGCAGTAGCACAAAATTAGCTCTAGGTTAATGCTGCTCCAGACCCATCTAACAATGTTAAAAACAACACCCCAAAGAGTCAAACTATTTCCAAGTAATGTAACTACATCACAGAACAAAGCTCAAGAATATTTATAGGAATACAAGAATATTCAGCACCCAACATAGAAAAATCCATGATGTCTTGTCCCTAGTGCCACCAGTTCAGTGTTTTGTTTCAAGTCCGGATGACTCAAAAAAATCTTGTCTTTCCACCATAAATGGAAAGTTATTATCCTGGATTGGAATTCCAATAATTTTTGCTTCACTGATCAGTTGGAAATTCACTAGAAGAGAGATATTTTGTGTCTCCCGATATGATCAACAGTAAGGACCAGCTCATTCCATGAAGTTCTGCTGAAAAATTCAACTGGAATGTGATCAAGCCTCTAGATCCAACCACCCTTACAGGAAATACAGGGCATGGGGAGTGTGTTAAATGACACCACAATGATGCAATTAGCCAAATTCAGAGCATGGGAAGTTCAATAAGACAAATGACTTGGTTGCCTCAACAAATCAACAGCATGAATGGTGATATGGTTTGGATCTGGGTCCCCACTCACATCTCATGTTCAATTGTAACCTCCAATGTTAGAGGTGGGACCTGGTAGGAGGTAATTGGATCATGGGGGCAGATTTCCCCCTTTTGTGCTGTTCTCGTGATAGAGTTCTCCAGAAAGCTGGTGGTTTAAAAAAGGGTAGCACCTCCTCCCACCTCTCTCTCCATCCTGCACAGATCATGTAAGACGAGCCTGCTTCACCTTTGCCTTCTGCCATGACTGTAAGTTTCCTGAGGCCTCCCCAGAAGCCGAGCAGATGACTCAGTCGTGTTTCCTGTACAGCCTGCAGAAATGTGAGCTAATTAAACTTATTTTTTTTTTTAAAATAAATTACTTAGCCTCAGGTATTTATAGCAATGTGAAAACAGACTAATACAAATGGAGTGGGAAGGAGGGAGGAATGGTATAGATTAAAAGGGACTTAGGTAACATATCAAACAAATTTCTTATTTGGACTGTAAAAAGATGCTTTTGAGACAAGCAGAGTATTTAAACACTGAGTGGACATTAAGAATACACAGGAACTATATAAGGAGTCATTTTTAAATTTTATTAGATATGTTAGTAGTAATTTGATTATATAAAATAAGAAGAGCCCTCTGTTGGAAATAGGCACTAATAGATGATATTCAGAATTTCCTTTAAAACATTTCAGTGAAGAGGATGGTGAGAATTGCAGGGTAATGTACAGACAAAACAAGAAGGGCAAAATGTAATCATTAAGGCTGTGTGACAGATACTAGGGGGCTGGATACACTATTCTCTCTACTTCTGCATATGTTCAGAATTTTCTATAGACAAATAATAGAACTTAAATGTAAACATTTAGTTTACTATTTTATCACTTTACATTCTGCTAAATTTCTTATTTTCCTCCCACTCATTATGGTGCTATTAACTTCATTCTAAAAATATGTTATGTCAGAAAAAATCAACTATGTTTTCAAATGTCCCTATATGTTACACTGAAAGAAATAGAATTGCCTTATAAAATATTAAAAGACATACAATATTGTGATTTCTTTGTGTGATAATGTTAGCACCAGATAAATCACAAAATTAAAGCATGGAAGATAAGAAAAATCAAGCACTTTTTTTATTTTTTGAGACGGAGTTTCGCTCTTGTTACCCAGGCTGGAGTGCAATAGTGCAATCTCAGCTCACCGCAACCTCTGCCTCCTGGGTTCAGGCAATTCTCTTGCCTCAGCCTCCTGAGTAGCTGGGATTACAGGTACGCGCCACCATGCCCAGCTAATTTTTTGCATTTTTAGTAGAGACAGGGTTTCACCATGTTGACCAGGATGGTCTTGATCTCTTGACCTCGTGATCCACCCACCTCGGCCTCCCAAAGTGCTGGGATTACAGGCGTGAGCCACCGCGCCCAACTTCATATTTTTCTAGTCTCCAAAATGGGCCCCATAGAGACTGCTGTCTCTCAAGCAGAATGAGAGTCAGTTAGTGAAAATGGACCTTTGAAAAATAAACCTACACTAAGCATGGTGTTAGATGTTCCTCTATTCCTCCTACTGACCTTGTGAGATAAGAGATTTTTACAGACAAGGCATCTGGGCTCCAGTGTTAACCTGCTTGCTTGAGGTCCTGGCAAGCTAGATGGGAGAGACAGGCTTTAAATTCAGGCCCATCTGACTCCAAACCCATTTATTTCCCCGTGGCAGCATTAATTCAGCAGAGCCTTTTGATTGTTTGCTTTGTACCAGATTCAAATCACATTAATTACTTCTAATTCCACATTTGTGGATATCCTCTATATCCACATATAGAGGATAATTCTTTTGTGGCAGAGAGGGAGTAGGGTTTTTCAGCCCTGCAGGATGAGTTTTTCTGATATCACAAATGAGGGCTTGCTTTTTTTTCCTTCCTCTGTTTTTCTCCTGGGGTCCCAGACCAGGGTTACTAAGGAGACAAATACTCTTTTAGGAAAAGGAAGGGAGATGCCACAGAACTGTTGACTTAGCAGTGGGTAAGCTGTGATTATTCCACCTTCCCAGCCCTGAAAACAGCCCTGAGAAAGAGAGCTTCGTTTCCTTTGTTCTCTTCCAGCCCTCAGGATTCAGTGCCCCCAGCACCCAGCAGTGGCTGTTAATCTGAGGAAGGAGATGGGTACTTAAAGACAAAGAGAACTCCAGGTGTAGAAGAGGTGGGGCCTTTGATTTCGGGAGGGTTAAAGAGAAATTGTTGTGATATTTGTTAAAAATGGCAAGGAGGGCTGGGTGTGGTGGCTCAAGCCTGTAATCCCAGCACTTTAGGAGGCCGAGGCAGGTGGATCACGAGGTCAAGAGACCGAGACCACCCTGGTCAACATGGTGAAACCCCGTCTCTATTAAAAATACAAAAAAATTAGCTGGGCGTGGTGGCGCGTGCCTGTAATCCCAGCTGCTCAGGAGGCTGAGGCAGGAGAATTGCCTGAACCCAGGAGGCGGAGGTTGCGGTGAGCCGAGATCGTGCCATTGCACTCCAGCCTGGGTAACAAGAGCGAAACTCCGTCTCAAAAAAAAAAAAAAAGGCAAGGAAGGCTTTCTTCAAGGCTACTGTAATGGGGAGAGAAGTTGAACTCAACTCAAGATAGAACAGAAACAAGAGGAGATGTGTAGCCAACAGGCAGGTGAGGAGGTGAAATGGAAAGTCACCAAGAAGAACGCGGTTACTATATCAAGGGTGGAATTTTGGATAAACTGCCTTAGCAAGATTTCTATTTTTTAAACTGGGCTCAGCAGGCCAAGACCTAAGGATGAGGCCTAGCTGAAAAGTGGGCTCAGAGGAGCCTGACTGAAGTTCATCCAAGATGGGAGTCCTTGCCAGGAGGAGAAGAGACTCCCAGGTCTGGAGGATCAGAGGAAAGGAGGATGGGTGGAAGGTCAAAGTCAGAGAGGGCAACTGGCCACAAGGGAGTGACCACACGGGCACTCAGAGAGTCAGTTACCAGGCCTGCCCCCGGGAAACTGGGAAAGGCACCTGGAATACAATGGGACAGTACCTGGAGTGGGACCCATAATACAATGCACGGCTCAAATTCAAAATAAAGATCTGCTGTACATATTTTGCCTATACTCTGTGTATGACTAGCGGGCTAACAGTAGGCCCTGTAGGGGATATTGACTGCCCCCTCTTTTCCACACTCCAGATGTAGTGCTAGGGTAGCATTCTCAAAGGTTATCTTATTTTTAACATTAATTGCACTTACTGACTTCTCTCCAGAAAACTCTCCTTAAAGGTGAGTCAGCTGTTTAGAATTATATCTAGACAGTTGCAAACAGCATTCTCAAGTCAGAGGAGAGAGCTACACGCAAAGCGAGGAACTGCAGTTTCCAATCCTCACTGTCATTGGCCATTGGTCCCGGGAGTCTCCAGTCCACAGCAGCTGCTGACCAATATCTAAAGATGAATGAGCACAGATTGGTAGGTTGTGCCTATGTTGATTCTTCTCTTGCTCTCTGTTACTTTAAGTTGTTTAATAGTGGGCAACATTCTCCTGGGAAACTGCTGATGGATTAAAGCATGATGCTTTGTTGAGTGCTGTTGTCCTCATAGGATAAGCCATGGTAAAGCCTGGGAAGTCCCCCTTCTTACCTACTAACAAAAGAAACATGCCACTGAACATCAAACAAGCAGCTCGAGACCTTCATTTTCTTCCGTCAAATCATTTAGAGTTTGTCAGTGAAGCAGATTACAGGGTTAAATCAGAAATCCCACAGGTTCTGAATTCACTGAAATGGATTTCTATTTATTAGCAATGCCTAACTTCAGGGAGTTAATTATGCATTTTTTTTTGATTAGAAACAAATCAGACCAAATGAATGTGGCATTTGAATTAAGTGGAGAGTTTTTTTGTTGTTGTTGATGTTTTGTTTTTTATAGAATCTTATTCCAAGTAGTGCAGATAAGGACCTTTTTCAAATGATTTCTCCCAAAATGCACTTGGTTACTATTGTTTCCAGAGCTAAGCAGAGAAGCTCCAGGGGAATGAAATCTCCCTCCTTCCCACTGTTCTGTTGTCTTTGAAAACAGCAGAACTGCCAAGATCAGCAGTTTGAAAGCTTCCTTTGAAGTGTTCCTCATGCCTTTTTCACTGGCTTGAGCAAAACAAGCACCTAGACTGTGTGCCCAGTCCCCGGGGGGTCAGGCAACCAGGGCAGCTTAATGAGCAATGACACAGTGGAGACAGGGAGCTGCGGGAGTTGGGTCGGATCTGGAGACTCAGGAACACCGGGAAGTCACTATCTATACTTGTCAAAAAATAATGTGGGTCTGGGGTAGAACAGGGATGGGTGGTCAGGGGTGCTGTATCCACATCACTGGCCTGGAACTGTCACTCTGGGACCCAGAACCTTTGTGCTCTCCTTAAAGTACACATTTGATGGGTTGATAGGTGCAGCAAACCACCATGGCACACGTATACCTATGCAACAAATTTACACGTTCTGCACTTCTATCGTGGAACTTAAAAAAAAATTTTTTTTTAAGTTCACATTTGTCAAAAGAATAAGATATGCCCCTTAACTTATAACTGTGGAAAAGAGCAATATCTTCCTCATAAATATGAGAAAATGTTTCAAGATGCAATTAGGGGAAAAAATATTTTCAATCTTCTAGGGAATACATGAAAAGACACTGTGGAGATGAACAAAAACCAACTAAATGAGAAATGCAGAGGCTATTTATTCAGAGATTGCAATTGCAAAGGAGTCGGGCCGTGTCACTGTGATTGGCAGAGAATCAAAGGCAGGCAGAGGACTGGGAAGGCTTTTAGTGGGAAACAGAGAAGCTTCTGGTATACCCAAGCTGGAGGCTGTTGGCAGGCGTAGCTGCAGATGGGCTATCTAGGAGTGGGGCACTCACGTGATTGGTCAGGGCATTCTCTGGTTGGTCCTAAATTGGAAGTGGGAACAAAAATTAGGGAAGTTGTCTGTTATTAACCAAGTCCTGGGCACTTGGGGCAGATTGTTCCAGAAGTTATTGTTTACCTTTCTGGATTGTCTGTAGAGATAACAATCTGGTTTCCTGCAAGTCGGACTTAATAGCAGGCTGGCTTCCTGGGTTGTTTGTTGGAGATGAGGGGTTTGATTTCCTGAGCACGTTGTGGATTAGAGCCCTGTTTTTATGTATGGTCTGGCTATTGGCTGATAAGTCATTCAGTCTCTCAACAGTAAGTAACCCCAAACGAGGAGACCAGCAGGTGGGAAGAGGAGCTTATGAGTTAACCCATGTCATTTCTCTAGAAAGAAACTGTAACTGGGATTTCATGAATACAGATTGAAACTGAAATCTATATTTCTTTGTGCTTTATAACTCTCATGGGTATTTGGTTTACTTGGCTATGTGGCTTCTAGATCCACATTCTCCCATGCTTCATGCAGGAGAGACCCGGCACCCTGCTGAATGGGAAGAAAGGGTGCTCCTCTACCCTTCCTCAGCTTGTGGGCTCCAGAGAGCCTTTCCTTTGAGACAAGGGCAACCTTGGTTTGGAAAGAATGGAGAAACATAAATCTTGTCTTTTAAAATAACTTTAATTAGGATTAAAATACCCTAGTGTCTAATGTAGAATGACAGTTTAGCTCTGGATGTCAGTATTTGATCAGATATTGTCTCAGTCTGCTGAGGCTACCTGCACAAAATACCACAGGCTGGGCGCCTGAAACAGCAGACATTTATTTTCTCACGGTTCTGGAGACTGGAAGAACATGATTGAGGTGCTGGCAAATTTGGTTTCATTCTGAGGCCTCCTTTTTTGGCTTGCAGGTGGCCACCACATAGCTGTGTGACATGGCGTTTCCTCCATGCATGCCCCGAGAGAGAGAAAGGGAAAAAGAGAGAGAGAAAGCTGTGTGGTGTCTCTTTATAAGGACACTAATCCTATTGAATCAGGGCCCCACCGTATAACCTCATTTAAGCTTAAATATATTTTTAAATGCTCGATTTCCAAATACAGTCACACTGGGAGTTAGGGCTTCAACAAATGAATTTTGAGGGGACACAATATTCAGTTCATAAAAGATGTGGACTGAATGTGGCAGACACATTCGGCTGGAAGGTGACGTCCTTTCGGCCTGTAGGTGTGTGGTGAATGCTAATGAGATGACCCCTAAGTTGTTCTTAGCTGACTAATAATTCCTACTGCCCTACAAATAAGAACATAGAAAAATCAAGTTATAGAGTTTTAAGATTTAATGTGTTTTTGATTATGAGACAAGAATCTTCACCTAAGATGTAGATTGATGAAATAATCATAATATGACCAAATCACGAGAAGTTGTAAAATGTAATGGTACTTAAGAGGGTGCTACCTTTTTTTCCAAGATAGTATTTTGAAATAAAAAGATACACAAGTCAATATAAATACGGGCTTTTAAGGATACCATAGGTCCTTAAAGAGAGATGAATTTTTATTAAATACCACCTATCCCATTTAAACTGTCCTGCTGCTTCCATTGGCTACCAAACATTCTTCCTTGGCTACCAAACCTTCCATCATTTTTCATCTTTGACACGCAAAGTCCAAATTCTCTAACCCCAGTCTATCTTTCTAAAATTCTCTCCTAGTTTTTCTTTTCTTTGAGATGGAGTTTTGCTCTTGTTGCTCCAGCTGGAGTGCAATGGCACCATCTTGACTTACTGCAACCTCTGCCTCCTGTGTGTTCAAGGGATTCTAGTGCCTCAGCCTCCCTAGTAGCTGGGATTACAGGCAAGCACCACCATGCCTGACTGATATTTTGTATTTTTAGTGGAGATGGGGTTTCAGCATGTTGGCCAGGCTGGTCTCAAACTCCTGACCTCAGGTATCTGCCCACCTGGGCTTTCCAAAGTGCTGGGATTACAGGTGTGAGCCATGGTGCCCAACCTCTCCTAGTATTTTTATGCTAGTAACAGTAGTAATAAATGTCATTACTTACTGAACACTCACTGTATACTAAGAATTATGGTAAATGCTTTACATGCATTGTTGTTAGTTATAATAAGCATATAAAGTAAATACCAATATTTCCCTTTGATAGAGGAGGTTAAGTAACTTGCCTAAAGGCCCCAGAGTTATTCACCCAGGACTGTCACTCAGGAAGTAGAACTCCTATCCAGGACCATCTGGCTCTAGAGCTCCTAAACACTATATACCTAAACTGTTCCCCACCTGCAGGCATGGTTTTCTGAAAATCTTCCTTTCCTGCTCTTGCTCTCTTTAAGGGTTGTTATGTCGAGTGCTATAGGCCCCCCAAAAGAATATACCCTTAAAATGTTGAGCCAAGTTTATAAAATAAAATGTCTTGAAATGAAGTAGACTTTCCTAAGCAAGACAGTAAACCTAGAGGTCATAAAGGAAAGAAGATAGATTTGATCATATACATTGTTTAAAAATTGTTTGTCTTTTGTCATTTAAAAGACAAATAGTAGACTAAAAAAATTTTGGTATATATACTCAGAAGAGGCAATCTGAGAGTTTTGGAGTTTTCTTTCTGTGCAGCTTTCTCCTCTCTAGTATTCTGCCCTTGAACTCTACCTGCCTTGATCTCCCCAGAATATCAACTTCATCTCTTTAATTTAAGAAATCTGCTGGGCTCTACCTAGATTACCCCTCCCTCTGTCATGGCCTGGAAACACAAGGTTACATGCTGGAGCAATTGTAGGACTCAGTTTACTCACTTAATTTTTTCCTTTTTTCTTAGGAATTCTTCTTCTTCATTACCTGATATCCATTGTCTTGAAAACTGTTGTTTTATATATTTTGTCTAATTTTATAGTTGTTTCGGGGGTAAGGAAAATTATATTTCTCTATTTTGACCAAAAGAGAGAGACTCTAAATGGATCTCTTAACTATATTTAGTCTACCAATCCATGAACATGGTATAAGTCTTCATTTATGTACAGCTTGTTTAATTTTTCTTTGCAAATATTCTTTTAGTTTTCAGTGTAGAGGACTTCTGGCTATTGTTTTAGATTTATTCCTAGGTATTTGATTTTTCAAAATGTTTTTCTGTTGCCCTTTATTGTTTCTAGCAGATCTATGCTTCTATCTGGTAGCAATTCCATTGGACATGAAAAACTTCTTTTTAACATTTCTTGTGCTGGCTTGCTGGCCATGAATTATTTCAACTTTTATTTGTCTACAAATGTTTGGCTTTTAAAAAACTATGATTTTGTAGCTTTTCACACTTGTTCTCCTTGTCAGGGTCTCTATAACATTTAAAAATACTTTAAAGCAACTTATTCTAAAACAAAATCTCACATGGAACCTGAATACATAAAACAGACCAAACCTGAATATCTTGGCTAAAACATATTTGATAGGGGCTGCCAGAGGGGGAGGACGATGTTCTACAGATGTTCTCATTACTCTTTGCAATGTCTACTTGGAGAAATTTTTGAGTTGTTTGAAAATTTTTGGTCTGATTATTAAGTGTAAATCTCTTGTTTGGGGGCCCTGGTCTTTACTGTATGGTTTGGCTTTCTCTTTTTTCGATGTCTAATAGTCTCTTTTCTTCTTACATGCCTCAGCTTATGTTGTTCCCTCTACATAGGATGCTTGCCTGTATCCCAATTTAAATCGCTTACCCTGGAGGATCCAGCTCACCCTTAAGAATTTCTGCATCCTCAGAACTTTTATGGCCATTACTATTTGGGTCGTACAAGTTAGACATAATCTGCTGTGGTACATCTTCTCCTTGTTTGGTTAGGGTTACTTTTGCTTTGCTAGCTGAACATCCTTCCTTCCAGATAGGGACTATGTTGGAACTTTTCCTATGTCTTATTTGGGGCTGGGAAGGATAGGTGAGCTATGAATATTTGCTGTTATCACCACTCTGGAAGCATAAAAACCGTCTTTTGATTGAGGATTCTATGTGAACCAAGATTGTCCTGTGTTCATGGATTAACATCTTTGTCTTGAAGCCCACATGACTTATACTTAAAATGAGTCAATTTCAGATCCCTGTCAGCTCTTCTGAGCCAGGTGTCTGTCTTTGTTTCCACAGCTATGCCATGGGATATTGGCTCCAGGTGTCCTTTTAGTTAATAGTGATGCCTGAATACTCACCATACAGACATTTAAACTGTCCTGCTTCTTCCACCCTTTATCCCCTGAGCTGGTCAGGTGCCGCCATGCTAGCCTGTGCTCCATCAAGCCTTGCCTCAGTGGGGTAGACTGGCTGTGTTCCAGAGCCACACTTCACTAGGATTAATGTGACTGTAAGAGGCGCCAACCGAGAGTGTGTCTTTTCCCTGATATGCACCGAGCTGTCAGCAACACAACTGGCCAATTGCAAGGTGGCACCCATAATATCTAGGCAGGCTCTCAACATGTAATTGTGAGGATTTGGAATTAGTATGTTACTCTTGATTCAGCTTGATTGCTTTTCCCAGAAACAGCTATTTCCAGGCAGACCAGACCCAAAGAGATTTCTGGGAGATGTTTTGTCTTCAGCCCCAAGGAAATTGTAGTAGTTTTACCTTTCCCTTTTTTGAGGTAACTCAGCCAGCCCTTTTCCTCAAATATTTTCTTTTTGAATCTTGGGGGTTGTTATGGTGATAACAATACCTACCTTACAGCATTGTTATGTACTAGCTTCTTTAAATTCTATGGACATTCTTCAATATGCATGTTTTTCGAGGCCTTTTCTGCACATTATGCATCTTCTTTGTGCATGTTTTATGAATTTTCTTCAAGCCCTTTCATAAGGTAACTTGAGGCCAAAGCAATAAAGAAAACACATAAACACCAACAAGGTTGTTTTCTTTAAAAGGCCCAGACTTTAGAGAGGCCAGCTCCAAGTTCTGAGATCACAGAGTGAATTTTCATTGCAGCATTCTGATTAAATTAATGACACATCTAGAGTAGGGGTACATGGGCCCTGAGGTTGCAAGCATTTGAAAGCTACATATTAAGAGACCCAAATATAATTTCATTGTATTTCCAGGGGTGCACTCAACTACAATTTTCATTCATCAGATTTACATATCTTCCTCAAAAAAACCAAACTTCCACTGTGTCTTTTGTAGTGTTAAGCCTGTGCCTTCATTCTGATTTCATTAAATAATTTGCCCAGTTGGCGTTCTGTAGCTCTGAGCTTTACACTGATAACAGCTAAAACTGAAAACCTACTCAGTAATCAGGTGGTAGACTGGGACTGTATTAACAACTCAAAATGAATGTGTTTGGGAGTTTGTGTAGCTTTAAATCCAGCTTTAAATTTTCATGAATTAGGTGAATCCTGCCCTCTGGTAATGAGTGTGGGCACAGGTGGTCAAACGACTGAGGAGCACCAGGAAGTTTACAGTAAGAGACAGTGTATTCTCTCCCGTGCTTTGCAAAGGGAGTTACCGTTGTTAAAATTCCTTGGGACTTGGATTGCACCATTTGAGTACTTTATCATCTCAGTTCTGAAGTGAAATCTCTTGGGGAGTGGAAGGACTGAAACCCTGGCTGGCAGCAGTGATGGAGGAAACGGGCCCTCTTACTAGCTCAATGGGTGAGGGGATTTACTGCTGGTGTAGATAAGATTCAGTGTAGTTAGACATTGTCAGCACATCCTGGTGTAAATGCAGTGCCCTTCCTTGACTTTCCCAAGGGAAAAACAGAGCTCATGACACTTTTATTTCTCAACAACAACATTGAAAACATCTTCTTATAAAGGCAGCTGAGACACTGGTCTTTACAGGTCTTTGTTGCTGGGCAGACTCAAGAATGTAATCTGATGTGCAGTGTTATCATTTATATGTGGACATGTTTACAAGTGCATGTACTATTTTACTTAATTTTTATTATTATTTTTGAGATGGAGTTTCACTTTTATTGCCCAGGGTGGAGTGTAGTGATGCGATCTCGGTTTGCTGCAGCTGCTGCCTCCTGCCTGCTGGGCAGGAAGGAATGAACTAAGCTCCACTGTAGCCATTTTTGTGCTTGGCTTTGAGTTGGTTATTTATTCACTCCATGATTCATTCTTTCATTCAACGCTTTGCGTATGCACTGTTTGCTCAGGCTGGGTACTGAAGACATGCCTTAAAAAGCATAGATTGTCCCATTAGGAGATTATAGCAGAATGAGAGAGACAAAATGAACAGGTAATTGCTACACGGCAGGAAAGTGGGGTGGTGGGGGGTGGTGGAGAACACATTGGAGGGTCTCAGTCTCAGGGCAGGGGACCTAGGAAGAAGAAAGAGTCCTGCAAGAAGTGACCACAGCTTTATATTAAACATTTGATGGCCCAGGCTCACTCACTCTCCATCTTGCATTCTGTTTTTTTAAATTTCCCTGGTTTTCATGTTCATTCTTCTGCATGAGTTTTGTATTATTTTTTATCAAATTTCAAATTTAGATTATAACAAACTTATAGACTAATTTGGGGGGAAATCACTATCTTTATCAGGATTGAATTTTCTTATATCAGAAGAAAATGTACTTTTCTCATTTTTTTGTATCTTTAAAGATGATGTTTAGTAGAGTTTTATCAATATATGTTGCACACTTGTCTTTTGTTAAGGTTATTCTTAGGTATGTTCCATATATATATGTATAATACATTTTTTTTTGTGATTAGATTTTTTTTTTTTTGAGATGGAGTTTTGCTCTTGTTACCCAGGCTGGAGTGCAATGGCATGATCTTGGCTCACCGCAACCTCCACCTCCTGGGTTCAGGCAATTCTCCTGCCTCAGCCTCCTGAGCAGCTGGGATTACAGGCATGTGCCACTATGCCCAGCTAATTTATTGTATCTTTAGTAGAGACAGGGTTTCACCATGTTGACCAGGATGGTCTCGATCTCTTGACCTCGTGATCCACCTGCCTCGGCCTCCCAAAATGCTGGGATTACAGGCTTCAGCCATCGCGCCCGGCTGTCTGTTTCATTCTTACCGTAGTTAAACCTGAGCCCTGGCATTGGAATCAGCATCTTCAGCCACGGCTTTTTTCCCATTGCATTTTTCAGCTGATCAATTGGAAATAAAAGAGCTAGTGACATTGCAATTTATTTTTTGCCTGGGGGTAGAACGATCCCACCAGACATGGGTGATTCCCCTCTTATTTACTCATTGCCTTAGGTCAAGCTCCCTGGGAAACAGATTTGAAGTTGGAGGTCTGTGTGCAGAAATTTTGTGGAACTGTTCCCTCAAGAAAACATCCATGAGTGGCTGGGCACTGTGCTGATGCCTGTAATCCTAGCACTTTGGGAGGCCAAGATGGGCAGATCACCTGAGCTTAGGAGTGCAATACTAGCCTGTTCAACATGGGGAAACCCTGTCTCTTCAAAGAAACATAAAATTAGCCAGGCATGGTGGCATGTGCCTGCAGTCTCAGCTACTCAGAAGGCTGAGGGAGGAGGATGGCTTGCCCTAGGAGGTGGAGGATGCAGTAAGCTGAGATTGTGCCACTTCAGTCCATCCTGGGAGAAGACAGACCTTGTCTCAAAATAAATAAATAAATGAAAGAAGAAAAAAGAAAAGATTCATGAGGGGTGAGGGAGGGAAACAGGATTGGGAGAGGGAAAAATGAACCACAGCAAGGTTGCAACAGGGACCTCAGCTGCTCCCACAGGGAGCTCCAGAGCTGGGATGGTTCTTCTGAGCTGTCCTGAATTGGGGTAAGGAGGCCAGGCATTTGTACTCCCACATTAACCCCTCACTGGATGTGGGCTACCCTGGAGAAGGAGATGTAAACTTGGGCCAGGCAGTTCCCTTTAGCAGAGAGCAAATTCAGCAGCCTTTAGAAGTCAACATTCTGGGTTGATGGGAAACTGAGTGACTTGGTCTTGAAGGAAAGAGCTAGGCCAGGCACAGCAGCATCTACCACACTGATACTGGTTTTCTTAGATGCCGAAATGACTACCAGCAACGACACTAACAACACTGAGAAGCCCAACAGGTCAAAAAATACCTGGTAGCTGCTCCTTCCTTTACTTCTAAAAGTCTTGCTATTTAAATTTACCTTTTAGAGGCTTGTAAAAGTGTTTCACTATTGTTTTTAATGAAGTTTTTTGAACACCTGTGACCCTCATTTTGAACTCACATTGATATTCCTTAGAGTATTAAATAATTATTCTCAGCATAAGGTAAATTTCCAAGAATAGAACAGTGGGTCTTTAGTCCAAATACTATAGGGTGAAATTTTAAAATGCTTTGACCAGTCCAGACTCATTGGGAAAATGCCAACTCCCCCCAACACACACATATGGGAAGACTTACCTGTAACCATTTATTTGATTTTTCTCTCAACTTTATTAGGGTGTAATTATGTAACATAAAACACATCTATTTTAAGTGTAGAGTTGGATGAGGTTGACAAATGTATACACTTATGTAATCACCATGTCAGTGAATGTACAGAACATTCATTCCCTTTGCAGTTCATCCTCCTACTGTTTTCCACTCTGCAGCCAGACAACCACTGCCTAATTTATAGTGTTTTCTGTCACTATAAATTAGGTGAAGAGATTTCATATATTTGGATCCATAGAATATATATTCTTTTGTGTCTGATATCTTTCATTTGCTGTAATATTTAAAAAATAGTTTTATTGAGGTATACTTTGTACCCGTATAATTCATTTATTTTAAGTGAACAGTCTGATGACCTGATTAATGTATACAATTGTGTAATCACTGCCACAATCAAGATAAGACATAGAACATTTCCACGGCCCTCCAAAAGGCTCTCAATCACCCTTTGCAGCCAATCCCTTGTCTGTAAGGTCTAATCTGCTGTTACTCTTATCATTTATATTTGTTATATCAGATTTTTTTTTTAACTTCTACAAGTTCCATTTGGATCTTTTTCATATCTCCCATTTCTTTTATCATTATCTTTATGTTTTCTTTTATATCTTTGAACATGTTGATAAGATTTTAAAATCTTAATTTTTAAATTTTAACTCTTATAAGGTCCTTCTCTACCAAGTCTGTTATTTCTGGCCTTTCTGAGTCTGTAACTGGTTGATTCTTCTCCTGGTTACAGGTAATCTTTTCTTGTTTCTTTACATGCTTTGTGATTTTTGATTGGATCTTGGGCATTGTCAATTTTATGTTTTTGAATCCTCATTTTACTGTATTTCTTTAATGAATATAGACTTCCCCCCCCCCCGTTTAGCAGTTAGATTACTTGGGATTAATTTTTTCTTTTTAAGATTTTCTTTTAAGCTTGTTACAGTAGGCCCACTACATCCTTTACTTAGGGCTAATTTATGTCCTCTACTCTGGCATCATTATTCTTGACAATACATTGTTATTGTTTTTGCTTTGAAGACTTAAAAATTTTTTTTATAAAGAATATATTTTCTTAAATATTAAAACTGAGGAAAAATGATCTTTTGAAAAAATTATTATCTCACTGGCTGCCTGGATATAAACTTGGAGCTGTTGGGGGAGCACAGTGGGATTGAGACTGGCCTTTTTGGCTGCATGGGAGCTGGTGAGGCCTGTCACTGCCAGCTTTCCACTACTTCCCTGGCAACTTGCATGATGCAGCAGAGGCAGTCATAATCCCCCTGGGGACATAACTCTGTCAGCTGCAGAAACACACCCTCATCCCCATAGTAGCCACAGCAAGTCTTGCCCAAGGAGAGTCTGAGCTCAGACATGCCTAACACTGCCCCCAGCTGATGATTTTTCTCTACCTTCTCTGGTAGTCAAAAACAAAAGACATAATCTCTCCAAAGCTCTATGGGCTTACCCATCACCTGGCCAACCACGTGATATAAGCTAGGGCAAGCTTGTATCCTCTCTGTACTACTACAGCTGATACTACTCTCTTGAAAATACCACCTCCTGGCTGGAGGTCAATCAACACAAACCATTGCAGCAACTCATAAAAGAACAATCTTGCTCCAAGAAAGGAAAAAACAACAGCTAACTCCACTGCCTGTAACATCCTTGATAATCAGAGGTCCTGAGTCTGTCTACATGACAATTTTACTGCCAGGGCAACCAACATTAGAGAAAACCAGCACACTAAACAAAACTACAAACCAAGGTCCAACACAGAGTCCACCTCAGTCCTCTGCTACCTCCACTGGAGCAGGTGTTGGTATCCAGGGCTGAAAGACCTGAAGATGGATCATATTACAGGACTCTTAGGAGACACTCCTCAGAACCAGCCCAGAGCCTGGTAGCTCCACTGGGTAGCTAGACCCAGAAGGGAAATTAATCACTGCAGTCTACCTCTTAGGAGTCCCCATCCCTAGGGGAAGGGGAGAGTGCCACACCGGTGGGGCAGAAGAATCTGAACAGCAGCCCTTGAGCCCCCAGATCTTTTCTCTGACATAGTCTACCCACATGAGAAGGAACCAGGAGAACAATTCTGGTAATATGACAAAACAAGGTTCTTTTATACCCCCAAGAGATCACACCAGCTCACCAACATGATTCCAAACCAAGAAGAAATCTCTGAATTGCCAGCAAAATAATCCAGAAGGTCAGTTATTAAGCTACTCAAGGAGGAACCAGAGAAAGGTGAATACCAACTTAAAGAAATTTAAAAAATGTTACAGGATATGGATGGAAAAATCTCCAGAAAAGTAGACAGCATAAATAAAAAGTAACCACAACTTCTGGAAATGGAGGACACTCTTAGAGAAATGCAAAATACACTGAAAAGCCTCAACAATAAAATTGAATAAATAGAAGAAAGAACTTCAGAGCTTGAAGACAAGGCTTTCAAATTAACCCAGTCTGATAAAGACAAAGACAAAAACAAAACGAAACAAAACAAAACAAAAAACAAAAAAACCAGAATCAAAATAATGAACAAAGCCTCCAAGAAGTTTGAGATTCTGTTCAATGACCAAATGTAAGAATAATTGATGTTCCTAAGGAAGAAGATCAGTCTAAAAGTTTGGAAAACGTATTTGAGGAAATAATAGAGGAAAACTTCCCTGGTCTTGCTAGAGATTCAGACATCCAAATACAAGAAGCTAAAAGAACACTTGGGAAATTCATGACAAAAAGATCTTTGCCTAGGCATGTAGTCATCAGGTTACCTAAAGTCAACAAGAAGGAAAGAATCTTAAGAGCTATGAGGCAAAAGTATCAGGTAACCTATAAAGATAAAGGTTTATCAGATTAACAACAGTTTCTCAGCAGAGACTCTATAACCTAGATGGGATAGGGGTCTTATCTTTAGCCTGCTTAAACAAAACATTGCCAAGAATTTTGTGTCCAGTGAAACTAAGCTTCACAAACAAAGGAAAGATAGTCTATTTCAGACAAACAAATGCTTAGAGAATTTGCTACTACCAAGCCAGGACTATAAGAAATGTTAGAAGGAGTTCTAAATCTTGAAATGAAACCTTGAAATACACAAAATAGAACCTTCTTAGAGCACAAATCTCACAGGACCTATAAAACAATAACAATGAAGAAAAAACCCCACAAGTATTCAGGCAACAACTAGCATGATGAATAGAATAGTATCTCACATCTCAATACTAATGCTGAATATAAATGGCATAAATGCTCCACTTAGAAGATACAGAATGGCAGAATGGATTAGAATTCACCAACCAAGTATCTGCTGCCTTCAAGAGACTTGTCTAACATAAGGACTTACATAAACTTAATGTAAAGAGGTAGAGAAAGATATTTCATAGATATGGACACCAAAAGCAAGCAGGAGTAGCTATTCCTGTATCAGACAAAACAGATACCAAAGCAACAACAGTTAAAAAAGACAAAGAGGGACATTATATTACTATCTGAAATATACATGCAGCTAATGCTGGACCTCCCAGATTTATAGAACAATAACTACTAGACCTAAGAAACGAAATAGGTGGCAACACAATAAGGGTAGGGGACTCCAGTGCTCCACTGACAGTACTAGACAGGCCATCAAGACAAAAAGTCAACAAAGAAACAATGGTTTTAAACTATACCCTAGAACAAATTGACTTAATAGATATTTACAGAACATTCTACCCAACAACTGCAGAATGTACATTCTATTGATCAGCAAATGGTACATTCTCCAAAATAGAACATATAATAGGCCACAAAACAAGCCTCAATAAATTTAAGAAAATTGAAATTGTATCAAGTGCTCTCTCAGACCACAGTGGAATAAAATTGAAAATCAACTCAGAAAGGAATCCTCAAAACCAGGCAAATACAAGGAAATTAAATAACCTGCTCCTGAATGATTGTAGGGTCAATAGTGAAATAAAAATGGAAATTAAAAAATTATTTGAACAGGATGGCAATAATGACACAACCTATCAAAACCTCTGGGATATGTAAAAGTGGTGCCAAGAGGACAGTTCATAGCATTAGATGCCTACATCAAAAGAGTCTAAGGCTGGGTGTGGCTCAAGCCTGTAATCCCAGCACTTTGGGAGGCCGAGGCGGGTGGATCATGAGGTCAAGAGATTGAAACCATCCTGGTCAACATGGTGAAACCCTGTCTCTACTAAAAATACAAAAAAATTAGCTGGGCATGGTAGCGCGTGCCTGTAATCTCAGCTACTCAGGAGGCTGAGGCAGGAGAATTGCCTGAACCCAGGAGGCAGAGGTTACGGTGAGCCGAGATCACGCCATTGCACTCCAGCCTGGGTAACGAGCGAAACTCTGTCTCAAAAAAAAAAAAAGAGTCTAAAAGAGCACAAGTAGACAATCTGAGGTCACATCTCACGGAAGTGGAGAAGCAAGAACAATCCAAACCCAAACCCACGAGAAGAAAAAAAAAAAAACTAAGATGAGAGCATAACCAAATGAAATTGAAACAAAAAAATTACAAAAGACAAATGAAACAAAAATTTGGTTCTTTGAAAAGCTAAATAAAATTGATAGACCATTAGTGAGACTAAGAAAAGAAGAGAGATCTAAGTAAGCTCAATTAGAAATGAAACAGAAAATATTACAACAATTCACAGAAATACAAAAGATTATTCAAGGCTACTATGAACACCTTACATACACAAACTAGAAAACCTAGAGGAGATGGATAAATTTCAGGAAATATACCACCCTCCTAGATTAAACCAGGAAGAAATAGAAACTCTGAACAGACCAATAACAAGCAACAGGACTGACATGGTAATAAAATAATTGGCAACAACAAAAAAAGTCCAGGACCAGAGGGATTCACAGCTAAATTCTGTCAGTCATTCAAAGAAGAATTGGTACCAACTCTATTGACACTATTCCAAAAGATAGATAAAGAGGATCCTCCCTAAATCATTCTATGAAACCAGTACCAATCTAATACCGAACCCAGGAAAGGACATGACAAAAGAAAGAAAGAAAGAAAGAAAGAAAGAAAGAAAGAAAGAAAGAAAGAAAGAAAGAAAGAAAGAAAGAAGGAAAGAAAGAGAGAGAGAGAAAGAAAGAAAGAGAGAAAGAAAGAAAGAGAGAAAGAGAGAAAGAGAGAAAGAGAGAAAGAGAGAAAGAGAGAAAGAAAGAAAGAAAAGAAAGAAAAGAAAGAAAGAAAAGGAAACTACAGACCAATATCCCTGATTAATACAGATGCATAAATCCCTAACAAAATACTAGTTAACTGAATTCAACAGTGTATCAAAAAGATAATGTACCATAATCAAGTGGGGGTTTCATACCAGGGATGCAGGAGTGGTTTAACATACACAGGTCAATAAATGTGATACATCCCAGAAACAGAATTAAAAACAAAAATCACATGATCATCTCAATATTGGCAGAAAAAGCATTTGGCAAAATTCAGCATCTCTTTATTAAAACTCTCAGCAAAATTGTCATAGAAAGGATATACCTTAAGGTAATATAAGCCATCTATGTCAAACCCACAGTGAACATCGTACCGAATGGGGAAAAGTTGAAAGCATTCCCCTTGAGAACTAGAACAAAACAAGGATGCCTACTTTTACTACTTCTATTCAACATAGTACTGGAAGTCCCAGCCAGAACAATTAGACAAGGGAAAGAAATAAAGGGCATCCAAATTAGTAAAGAGGAAATCAAACTGTCACTGTTCACCAAGGATATGGTCATATACCTAGAAAACCCTGAAGCCTTATCCAAAAATCTCCTAGAACTGACACATGAATTTAGTAAAGTTTTACGATACAAAATCAACGCACACAAATCAGTGGCACTGCTATACACCAACAGCGGCCAAGCTGAGAATCAAATACAGAACTCAACCTCTTTTACAATAGCTGTAAAATAAAATAATATAAAATACTTAGAAATATACCTAACCAAGGAGGTGAAAGACCTCTACAAGGAAAACTACAAAACACTGCTGAAAGAAATCACAGATGACACAAACAAAGGGAAACACATCCTTTGTGCTCATGGATGAGTAGAATTAATATTGTGAAAATGATCATACTGCCCAAAGCAATCTACAAAATTAATGCAGCTCCCATCAAAATACCATTATCATCCTTCATAGAATTAGAAAAAAACAATTCTAAAATTTATATAATACCAACAAAGAGCCCACACAGCCAATTCAAGATGAAGCAAAAAGAATAAATCTAGGGCCATCACATTACCTGACTTCAAACTATACTACAAGTCTATAGTCATCAAAACACCTTGGTAGTGTCATAAAAAATAGACACATAGACCAATGGAACAGAATAGAGAGCCCAGAAATAAAGCCAAATACTTACAACCAACTGATCTTTGACAAAGCAAGCAAAAGCATAAAGTGGGAAAAGGGCACCTTATTCAACAAATGGTGCTGGGATAATTGAAAAATCTCATGTATGAGAATGAAACTGGATCCTCATCTCTCACCTTGTCTGAAAATCAGCTCAAGATGGATTAAAGACTTAAATCTGAGACCTGAAACCATAAAAATTATGGAAGATAACATTAGAAAAACTCTTCCAGATACTGGCTTTGGCAAAGACTTTGTGACCAAGAACCCAAAAACAAATGCAACCAAAACAAAGATAAATGCTTGGGACTTAATTAAACCAAAAAGCTTCTGCACAGCAAAATATATAATCAGAGGAGTAAACAAACAACCCACAAAATGTGAGAAAATCTTCACAAACTGTGCATCTGACAAAGGACTGCTATCCAGAATCTATAAGGAACTCAAACAAATCAGCAAGAAAAAAAAATCTCATCAAACATAAGGACATGAATAGACAGTTCTCAAAAGAAGATATACAAATGGCTGACAAACACATGAAAAATGCTCAACATCACTAATTATCAGGGAAATGCAAATAAAAACCACAACGAGATACCAACTTACTCCTGCAAGAATGGCCATGATTAAAAAATCAAAAAATAATACATGTTGGCATGGATGGGATGAAAAGGTAACACTTTATATTGCTGGTGGGAATGTAAACTAGTACAACCACTATGGAAAACAGTGTGGAGACTCCTTACAGGACTAACAGTAGATCTACTATTTGATCAAGCAATCTCACTACTGGGTATCTACCCAGAAGAAAAGAAGTCATTTTATGAAAGAGACACTTGCACACACATGTTTATAGCAGCACAATTTTCAATTGCAAAAATATGGAACTAGCCCAAATGCCTATCAATCAACCAGTGGATAAGAAAAATGTGCTCTATATATATACCATGAAAACTCAACCATATAAAGGAATGAAATAATGGCATTTGCCACAACCTGGATGGAATTAGAAACCATATGCTAAGTGAAGTAATCAAGAATGGAAAACCAAACATTGTATACTCTCATTTGTAAGTGGGAGCTAATCTATGAGAACGCCAAGGCATAAGAATGATACAATGGACTTTGGGGACTCAGGGTAAGGTTGGCTGAGGGATAAAATACTACACAATGGGTACAGTGTACCCTGCTCGGGTGATAGGTGCACTGAAGTCTCAGAAATAACCACTAAAGAACCCAAAAGCTATTGAAATAAAAAAAAAAAACAAGTGGAATAGGGGAAAAACACTGATTGGTGAATACCTCTCAGGATTTTTTTTTGTCTTAAAGAAATCCTTATTCTGTCCTCATTTGTTATTATTATTTGTATTATTTTTGAGACAGGATCTGGTTGTGTCACCCAGTCTGAAGTGCAGTGGCACAATCTTGGCTCACTGCAACCTCTGCCTGCCTCTTGGGCTCAAACGTTCCTTCCACCTCAGCCTGCTGAGTAGCTGGGACTCTGATATGCCCTGCTAGCTTTTGTATTTTTTTTGTGGAGATCGGGTTTTGCCATGTTGTCCAGGCTGGTCTTGAACTCCTGGTTCAAGCAATATGCTTGCCTTGGCCTCCCAAAGTGCTGGGATTATAGGTATAAGCCACTGCACCTGGCCATGCCCTCATTTTGAAAGGTATTTTCTCTAGATTTAGAATTCTAAATGATAGTTTTTTTTTCTTTTTGTACTCTGAAGACATTCTATTCTCTTGTAATTTTGTTACTAACAAGAAGTCTGTGGTCATTCTAATTCTTGTTCCTTTACATAGTGTGTTTTTCTTTCTCCAGCTGCTTTTAAAGTACTCTCTTTACCACTGGTTTTGAGCAATTTGATTATAATGGTGTTGGTGTAGTCTTCTTTATGTTTCTTGTGATTCTTTGAGCTTCTTGCATCTGTGGTTTATACTTTTCATTAAATTTGGAAAAATTTTAATCATTTTTTTCAAATTTTTTTTTTTGGACCTTTCTTGGTCCTTTCCTGGGACCCTAATCACATGTATATAGATCAAATATATTGTCCTACAGGCCACTGTAATTCTGTTTCATTAAAAAAAATTTTCTCTCTGTTTCTCATTTTGCATAGTTTCTATTGCTATGGTCAAGTTTAATAAACGTTTTTTCTGTATTGTATGCTTTTTATCCCAAGAAGTATATTTTTTTCTCTTCAAATATAATATTTTCAACTCTAGACCTTCCCTAGAGTCTTTTCCATATTTTCAGTTTCTTACACTATCATGTTCACATTTTTCCTCCACCATGATCATAACGATAATATTTGTATTAGCCGTTTTAAAATCCTTGACTGCTAATACCATTTTCTGCCATTTCTGAGTTTCTTTCTATAGATTAATTGTTTTTCCTGGTTATGGGTTATATTTTCCTTCTTTGCATGCCTGGTAATTTTTTGACCAAATACCAGACATTACACATTTTACATTGTTAAGGGTGGGAGTTTTTTCACATTCTTTTAAAGGGTGTTAGGCGTTTTATGGCACGCAGCTAAGTTACTTACAATTGGGCTTAATCTCTGCGCTTTAGGGCTAACCTCGCCTAAGGACTGGCTCTGCTCAAGCATCTCCTCAGTGCCTTGCGTACTCAGTGAGGTCTTTCCACTTTGCCTCATGAGAAACAGAACCATTGCCAGCCCTGTGTCAACTCTGGGAATTGCCGGGGTACAGTTCTCTGGTGACTGTCCTTTCCGCAGAAGTTGATTTGCCTGGCCTTAGGAGTTTTTACCTCGCACATGCGCAGACTGGGATTCGGCGGAGGACTCCACGCGACTCCCGCGCGGGCTTCCCAGCTCTTTCTCTGCCTGACACTTTCCTCACGGCTATTGCCCCTCAGAATTGCCTCGGACTCCCTAAAGTTGAATCTTTGTCTCCTCAACTCAGCAGGATTCCAGGGCTCTGTCTGCATTCCAGTATCTTGCACTAAAGTCCAGAAAGTTCTTCCAGGCAGAAAGCCTTGTCCATGGCGGGGCTCACCTCGCCTGTTTTCTTTCTCTCGGGAAGAACAGTCCTGAACTGCTTGTGGTACAATTTCTGAAAACAGTTGTTTCCTATATTCTGTCCAGTTTTCTGGTTGGTTGTGACTGAAGGGTAGTTCCAGAGTCTCCCAGCAGAGCTTATGTATATATTTGTTTTTTCTGTGTGTTTGTTTTTCGTTTGAGACAGAGTCTCGCTTCTGTCGTCCAGGCTGGAGTGCAGTTGTGCAATCTCGGCTCACCGCAACCTCCGCCTCCCGGGTTCAAGCGATTCTCCTGCCTCAGCCTCCTGCGTAGCTGGGATTACAGGCACCTGCCACTGCACCCAGCTAAGTTTTTTGTAGTTTTTAGTAGAGATGGGGTTTCACCATCTTGGCCAGGCTGATCTTGAACTTTTTTTTTTTTTTTTTGAGACGGAGTTTCGCTCTTGTTACCCAGGCTGGAGTGCAATGGCGCGATCTCGGCTCACCGCAACCTCCGCCTCCTGGGATCAGGCAATTCTCCTGCCTCAGCCTCCTGAGTAGCTGGGATTACAGGCACGTGCTACCATGCCCAGCTAATTTTTTGTATTTTTAATAGAGACGGGGTTTCACCATGTTGACCAGGATGGTCTCGATCTGTTGACCTCGTGATCCACCCGCCTCGGCCTCCCAAAGTGCTGGGATTACATGAATGAGCCACTGCACCCTGCCTTATATTTTTATTTTTGAAGTATATGTTAAAGTAAACGTTGTTGGGGTTTTGAATTCATTTTGTGATTTTTTTGTTATGATATGAATTTGATTTCTATCAATAGGGCCTTAAGTGCTTTTAACAAAAATAAGTTCATTGACATTTTATGGTGAAAAACCTATGAGCATTTAGGTGTAATTCAGTGGTTACCAGTATCTTCAGATACAATACATTATACTCCCTGATAGGAATAGCAGTTTCAGCATTAATATGGAAAAAATATTTTGCCTAGTATTACAGCAATAAATCCAAACCCCACAGAAGAGAAGACGGTGTAGATTTTAGTCATAATTAGAAATAAAACTGCACACACATCAGAGGCTGCTCAAGGAAGTGGTATCTCTATACCTTTTCTGTTTTTTCTGCTTCCATAAACCTGGTTTGCTTGCTTTAAATGATCTATACGCATGGATAATCTTCACCAAAAGATCAAGGAGACTATGTCCCAACCATGAGCAATTGCTTATGTTCCCAGTGCCTAAAAATAAACCATGATGTAGTTGAAGAAATCAGGCAGTGAGACTACATAGGGATAAATGTCAAGAAGGCAGTGAGTCCACAGTCACCTCTGAGCAGGAGGGGTCTGTCAGTTCCTAACAATTATTATGGGTCTCGCTTTAGAATACTTGGATTGACCCCTCCAGAGAGATATCTTCAGCTGCTATACAGTCACCTTGCCACAACTTTTAGAGCTACAAGGGATTTTATAATCAGTGTCCTCATTTATTCTTTGTAGAGTTCATGATTTCTTGGTGCCCGGGAGGCTGCTGCTACAGCTGTTGCTTTCTGGCCAGAAGGGAAAGTATGTTCCTGGTATGCTCTGAACCCAGGATGTATTTTTTATAAAAATCATTCCCAGATGAGGATGAGGTAAGTTGCAAACAAGTCATCCTATTCGTCTATGTATAAGACTATATACAGGAGACAATATACAGGAGTCTGTGTATTTTAGGAGCTAAATTGGCTTTGGGGCTAGATGAGGAACTCCGTTTCTAGCACATTATGAATTTCAAACTTTTGGGGGTCCTTGCTACTCCCATATTCATTAAAGGAGTTCCTTCGGTGATGAGGTTGCAGGATGCAGAGGGAAACCAAAGTTGGAGGCAAGCAGAAACCATCAAGGCCTGAAAACTTCGCCAGTGATCTGACCACTGGGAAATTAGTCCTTAGACAAACAACCCTTCCAGCTTAATGCTGGAGTATTTCTCAACTCACCAAGTCAAGGCATTTTGTGGCTTTTCTCTTGCTGATGGTCAGATGTTGTTAACATTCACCAATAAAGTACAAACTCCTGAGAGCCAGGAATTTATAAAATCCATCAAAGTAGTGTTGGAGAATTGTTGAAATCACATGCAGTGTGTTGACAATTGAGAGTTTGGCAGTGTTAACCTGATAAACAGCTGAAGGAGGGAAATTTAGGAAAGTTTCAGCAGGACATAACCATAGGCAGAAAATAATTTGGTCACCAAAGGATTAAGGGACACACTGGGAAAATTAATGATTTCCTAGAAGTGTTTTTCTAATTACTTTTTTTTTTTTTGAGATGGAGTTTTGCTCTGTTGCCCAGGCTAGAGTGCAGTGGCATGATCTTGGCTCACTGCAACATCCACCTACCAGGTTTAAGCAATTCCCAAGCCCCAACCTCTTGAGTAGCTAGGACTACAGGCAAGTGCATCCACGACCAGCTAAGTTTTTGTGTTTTTGGTAAAGACAGGGATTTACCATGTTGGCTAGGCTGGTCTTAAACTCTTGACCTCAGGTGACCTGCCCACCTCAGCCTCCTTTCTTTATGACCCCACTGCAAAAGCCAAACATAAATGACAAGTGAACTACGTCATTTTAGGCTATAATGAAATGTATTTAAAATATAATAATCCCCTCCTCCAAAAAATTCTTCATGCAATTTATGTTTTCAAAAGTTAAGGCATAATTACATTTTAGCCTATATTTGTTTGAATGTGACATAATTTATCTTTTATAAGTTTTAGTTTTATTTAAGTTTTTATCAAAATGTTTTTGTACTTAGTGTGAAATTTTGGTCCCCATTTTAAGCGGGTTCGCTGTAATTGACATTTACTTATTTATTGACAAATAAAAATTGATATATATGGTGCACAACATCATGTTTTGATATTTGTATACATTGTGAAATGGCTAAATCAATCCATTTTAACATATGCTTTATTTCACAAATTTATCCTTTTTTGGTGGTAAGAACACTTAAAATGACTAAGTGATTTTGAAGTATGCGATACATCGTTATTATACTTTAACTGAGCATGAACTAGGTGTGTTACTGTATCTTTTTATAAGGGAAATTTAGTATTTTAGTCCTTTGCTAAATTGAGAACCAAAAGGAAATGCCCTCAGGAGACTTTCCTAGTGGGAGATTTGGGGATGAATATTTACCTGGAGGTTTCCAGAACTGCAAATGACCCATAAGAGACTAGCCACATTGATGAACACTAGCTGACCCATGGCTCTGGCCCAATAGCTCTTTCTGGCTTTCTTTATGGCAAGAAAAGAAGGACTCTGCAAATCCTAGAACATGGGAGGTCTTCCTGCTCCAGCCCTGTGTTTTTCGGCCTCATCTCCCCCTTCTCCCTCCCCTGCCTACCTCACCTCCTCCACTCTGCCTCCCTATCCTTAGACGTGTCACTATCTTTCCTGGCCCTAAGGAGTTCTGGTAGCGACAACCATCATCCTGGTAATTGCTGGAGTGTGTTGTTCAGTTTTAGATTGACAATCAGACGTGAATTATCCATGCTACCATCTTGGGGTAAAATATAGTCACATATCTTTTATTTCATTTCTCTAGAGACATGCTGAACTGCCATTTCCCTCTTTTAATAGGAAATTTGTATTTTTCTTTTCTCTTTCCTATTCTCACTCCCACAATTACTTAAGCATTCTGGAGGCTTTTTCAGTCCGAGGAGGTTAGTCTTGTCTCTAAATGCCAGTAGGTAAAGAACTGGGAAGTCTGATTAGTCTGCTAGAAGGCCCCAGTTTATGAGTACCATGACTCATTTTTAGCTCTTTGGTGGAACCACTGTGAAAATCATCCTGTGTGGGCCAATGTGTATTTGTTCAATGCTTTACAGATAGATGCTCTTTCTCATTTAGATCTGCCAGGTCTTGGCACCAATTGCATGGGTTTTTTTTTTTTTAAAGTTTATGTGTTTATGCTCACACACCCAACCAAATGATCCCAGAGCATAATCTGTGTGAGAAGGGCTGTGTCTGGAGGGATTTGCAGCCTCTGCTATACACTGTGCCAGAATGCCACCTCTGTCCCCTCCACCTCCTTCCTCTATCTAGTTGGTGTTGGAGTTGAGACTGGACCATCAGTCTGAACTCCTCATCCCTTCATGATGCTGTTGGGACCCTAGGGCTCTCTTCTACCAACAGACTTCAGTGAAGACCCTTCAACTTATTAGATAACTTCCCAGTAAAATAGAACCTTAAAAAGGAAAAGATGCTGGGAAGCTTTTGCAAATTTGCCTGCCTGTATTCTCAGTGATCAGCTCTGCATCTTCAAGATGTTTTTGTAAAGTGCAGTTTCACACACCACAGTAAGATCTAGTACTGCTTTCCAGAGTCCTGGTGCCTGCCCACCTCACTTCGACCTAACCAAGAACGTTATGAGCAGGCTACTCGAAGGACTGCTCCTTGAGCTCCCAGAAAGATTGTCTAGTCTGTCAAGCTCCCCACACTACTAGAGGACCATTAGAGTCTCTTGCTAAAAAATATTGGCATAGTTATGCATCCTGCCACTTTTTTTTTTGCTTTTGGACCCAACTCAGTACCTGGCACATAATAGGCATTTGGGAAATATGTGTTGAGTTACAAAACTTAAAATAACAAAGACCCAATTGGATGGAGAACTCTGCCCAGGCAGGGTTCACAGGGAAAAAACAGGAGGTTGGGGGAGGCAGGAGTGTAGAGAGGTGGTGAGGCTTAGGTGTGTCATAGGTAAATATAAGTGTTGGGAGTGGTTAATGTTGATTTCACAGATGAATTAAAGCATTTGATACCTCTGTAAACAGACTCCTGTATGTTTATGTAAATGGCACACTTAGCTTGTAGTTATAAGGTACTAAAATAACTGCATGAAAATGAAAGACTCCATCAGTCAAATGGTTGTTTTGCCTATGTGAAAGTCAAACAAGCAATTGGACTGACTTTTTTTCCTCCTCTGAATTGACCCTTTGTTATGTGACCTAACACTAGTGCAAACTGCCAAGTGAAGGCAGTGCCGTGCTGATTACACCCTTCCTCGGGTTCCTGTGTGAAAAACCAAGCAAGGTACATTCCCAAAACTCTGTTGCTGGCTCAATAAACATTTGTTACTGATTAGGATTGTTTAATCATTGAGGTTATCAGGTAATTATTTATTCTTCCAAGGCATTATACAAGTGATTAAAGGGTGAAATTAGTAGAATAAATATGAAAAGTAGGTTCCATTTTTGTCATTTTATGATCTAACTTAAGGGTAATCTTTTATTTTTATAGTAGTAAAGAGAGGGACATTTAGGTATCTGTGTAAATATGTGCTACTTAGCCTGTGGTTAATGGCCTCTCAAAGATGTCTAATCTCAGGCACCTGTGATATGCTATTAGGTTGGTGCAAAAGTAATTGTGGGTTTTGCAATTAAAAGTAATGGCAAAAGCCACAATTACTTTTGCACCAACCTAATACTTTATATGGCAAAGGGATCTCTGCAGACATGATTAAATTACGGGTTTTTGAGACAAAGAGATTTTCCTAGATTATCCAGGTGAACCCAGTGTAATCACAAAGGTCCTTTAAATGTGGAGGAGTGTGGCAGGAGGTCAGTCAGAGAGAGAGATGTGAAGCTGTAGCAACACTGTCAGCTCTGAAGATGGAAGAAGGGGCCATGAGCCAAGGAACGCAGGTAGCCTCCACTAACTGGAAAGGTCATGAATACTTTCCTAGGACCTGCAAAAGGAGGCAGCCCTGACAACACCTTGTGTTGGTTAATACTGAGTGTCTACTTGATTCCACCAAGGGATACAAAGTATTGATCCTGGGTGTGTCCGTGAGGGTCTTGTCAAAGGAGATTAACATTTGAGTCAGTGGGCTGGGAAAGGCAGACCCATCCTTAATCTGGGTGGACACAATCGAATCAGCTGCCAGCTCAGCTGGAATATAAGCAGGCAGAAAAATGTGAGAAGACTGGCCTAGTCTCCCAGCCTACATCTTTCTCCTGTGCTGGATGCTTCCTATCCTTGAACATCAGACTCCAAGTTCTTCAGTTTTGGAAATCAGACTGGCTCTCCTCAGCCTGCAGATGGCCTACTGCGGGATCTTGTGATCATGTGAGTTAATACTTAATAAATTCATATATATATATGTATATATATATATATATATATTCCTAATATACCTTGACTGTACTCATTTTGTGCTTCTGACCTCCAGAACTGTAAAAGAATAAATTTGTGCTGTTTTGGACACTGCGTTTGGTAATTTTCTACAGCAACAATAGAGGCTCCTACAGATGCAAGGGCAGCTCACATTTCTCTCCTGCTCAAAGCAGGAGATTATCCTGCATTATCTGGAGGGCTCCAATGTAATCACAGGGTCCTTATAAGAGGGACGAGAGAGGGTCAGAGTCAGAGGAGATGTGACCACAGAAGCAGGAGGTAAAGTCAGAGAGAAAGATCTGAAGATCCCACATTGCTGGCTTTGAAGATGGAGAAAAAGGCCACAGGCCAGGGATGTAGGTGACCTCTAGAAATGGAAAAGGCAAAGAAAGAATTTTTCCCTGGAAACTGCACAAGGAATACAACCTGCGGACACTTTGATGCTATGCTTTCTGGCCTCCAGAACAGTAAGATAATACATTTGTATTGTTCTAAGCCACGGAGTTTGTGATAGTTTGTTATAGTAACAATAGAAAACAGATCTATTAATTGTTTAGCAGAGAATTCTCTAAGTTTGCTTGATAAATATATTCAAATATGAATATGATTCATTTTAATATTAAAATATTGTTATAAAACAAACCCAAGCTTATTCTATGATAATCCTCCTACAAAAATATTATTAGTATTTGTATCTTTCTTGTTGTGGACGATTGGTTTTTAGCTGATGAAGAGTTCAAGTAACAGGTGGGAGTGGCAGCTCTGTTCTCCTTTTGGTGTTGACTCGATGTTGCATTATTCATTGTCTTCAGTCTGTTCAACTTGCTTGTCTATTTTGAGGTGGTTTATTTAGTTGAACTAAGGTACTATGATTCGTAAATATACCTAACCAGATACAGGAAAGGCACAAAACATCAGAATATGCTGCCAAGGAGAACAGAGGGCACTCTCAAACCTTGGGGCACTGCCTGAGATATCCCTGGCCTGGGTGACAGAATGGGGACAGAGAAGTACAAATTTGTTATCCCAGCCATACCAAAGGCACTTAATAAATTTTGGCTTCTCAAAATGGACCTATAGCAGTCTGAAGAGAAGAACTTCTAATGTAATATTATTTTAGAGCAGTCTCTAAAGAGCCTTTCCATGTTTGAAAACTCTTATATGGGAACATTTATCAGAACCAGTCCAAGGCACCGTCAGAATCTCCATTTCAGCATTCATGAAAAGGAAGAAATTGTGAACAGGTAAAAGCTGGCTAGGCAAATACTGTTTAAGAGCATTGGAAACTGGGGCTCCTTTCCATGGAGTGATGAAATCTAAGAAAGAGGTGCAAAACTTTGTAAAACAAAATCACTGATTAGCAACTTCAGAGGCATGGCCTTTGCAGAGGGGTCCCTCACCGAGTTGGAACACACAAAGAGCAGGATTATCAGAGCCTCTTTCAGCAAAGCGAGGACTTTGAGAAAGCTCAGAGACAGAATCTGAGATGCTTATATGAGGTTCCAGGTTTTTCCATGGGCTGCAGTCTTTGCTGTCTTCCTTTCCATGTGTAGGTCCAATGTCCTACCCTCCAACTGAGCAGTCTGGCAGGCTGACTGACTTCCACAGCTCCCTTAGGACTCAGCTTACTTTTTCCTTCCATAGAGTCTACCCTGCAAACTTCAGCACCAAAGAGTAGCCCCTTGTAGCTGCAAGGGCTGCACTTGCATTTGCTCTATTATAACACATTTGCTGGATAGACTTACCCATCACCTTACCCAGGAGGCGACCTGCTTAAGGGGAAGGACTGCATCTTTTCAACCTTGCAATCTCTGTGCTGAGTGTAAGACATAGCACATGATAGGCATTCACTAAATCTTGGTTGAATAAAAGAACCATAAGCAATCTTTTTACATACTTGGAGCAAAGGCTTCTCCCTGCCCTGCTCACCTCTTTCCCTTCCTCCTTCTTCTTCTTTGATTATAGTCAGTATTCACTCCCTGGACATCCTGGAACTTCAGTGAGCACTGGTAGAGGGAGAGACAATAAGTTCAAATGGAGAGTTATTGCATTGGAACCTCTACCTTCTCTTTTCCTCCTGCGTCCCCTGCCCCAGGCAGGCAGAGAACATCTTCACAAGACCCCTACAAGCAAAGTCTCCAGTTGTCGCTCTTGTTCACATCCATCCTCTTTGGCCAAATCCTAGAGTTCTGGGATTCTTCTGAATTCACTCTCTAAAAACATCTAAGTCTAATTTTTTGTATTTTAGTAGAGATGGGGTTTTACCATGTTGGTCAGGATGGTCTCAATCTCCTGACCTCATGATCTGCCCGCCTCTGCCTCCCAAAGTGCTAGGATTACAGGTGTGAGCCACCACGTGGTAGTGAGCACCACGTGGTAGGCTCAACTACTTGGGAGGCTGAGGCAGGGGAATCCTTTGAACCCGGGAGGCAGAGGTTGCAGTGAGCTGAGATCGTGCCACTACACTCCAGCCTGGCAACAGAGCAAGACTGTCTCAAAAATCAATCAAACAAACACCCAAGTCCCTGTGCTAGTTTCCTAGGAATGTTGTAAGAAATTACCAAAAATTGGGTGGCTTAAAACAACACGTCTTTATTCTGAAATCAAGGTGTCCACAGGGCCATGCTCTCTCTGAAGGGTCTAGGGGAGAAACTGTTCCCTGGGGCTGCCGGCAATCCTTAATGTCCTCCGCTCGCAGCCGCATCACTCCGCTGTCTGTCTCATGCTTCACGCGACTTTCTCCCTGTGTGTCTCTGTGCTTCTGTCTCTTCTCTTCTTGTAAGGACACCAGTCATTTTGCATTAAAGGCCCCCCTCACATCAGTGTGATGTCATCTTAATTTACATCTTAAAAATATCTGCAAAGACGCTATTTCCAAATAAGGTCACATTCACAGGTTCCAAGAGTTGAGATGCAACATAACTTTTTGCGGAGCACAATTCAACCTGTAACAGCCCCTTTCTCTAGGGATCTGCCCTCGTCTTGCTCAGCTGGGGAGGGCCTTTGAGATGTTACCTGTCCCCTGTGGCTGTACCAGTCAACCTTGACTTAGATGAATTCAGGAATACACATCTAAAAATTAAGTCACCACCATCCCAGGACAGGAGCCCGGCAGGGTCTGTCCTTGTGCATGCTGGAGCTGGAAGGAGATGCCTGATTTCAGGAGGTCCCAGGGACTTCGGCAGTCACAGTTGTGGAAATGCATTCTCATGCTCTTCCCTGAACAATCTTTAGCCTGATTTGGAGTGTGGCTTTTTTCTTGCCTCCATCTCGATTCATTGATTTCAATTCTGCTCCCTGTCTCCCCTCCCCCGCTCCAACTGCAGCTTGTCCTGGACTTAACTTTTCCAGGCCCGACTCTGCCTCACGATACTTTGGTTCTGCAGTCCACCATCAACTGACCTATTCTTGTCATGTATCGTAGTTCGAATGCTGTTATGAACTGAATGTGTTCCTCCAAAATTCATATGTTGGAGCCCTAACCCCCGATATGATGGCATTTGAAAGTGGAGTCTTTAGGTTTAGATGAAGTCATGTGAGATCATGAGGGTAAGGCCCTAAGAAGGGACTGATGAGTGCTTTTTTTTTTTTTGAGACAATCTCACTCTGTTGCCCAGGCTCACTGCAACCTTTGCCTCCCGGGTTCAAGCGATTCTCCTGCCTCAGCTTCCCAAGTAGCTGGGACTACAGGCGTGTGCCACCATGCCAGGCCAATTTTTTGTATTTTTAGTAAAGATGGAGTTTCACCGTGTTAGCCAGGATGATCTCAATTTCCTGACCTCGTGATCCTCCCACCTCGGCCTCCCAACGTGCTGGGATTATAGGCATAAGCCACCATGCCTGGCCCTTAGTGCTCTTATAAGAAGAGTTAGGTGGAAGCATGTATTCTTGTTCTTTCTTCCTTTCTCTCTTTCTCTAGACCATATTGGGACATGGCAGAAAGGTGGCCATCCATCTGCAAGACAGGAGAGCCCTCATGAAGAATTGAATCTGCTGGCACTTTGATCTTAGACTTCCAGTCTCCAGACAATGCAAACCAAATATTAGTTGTTAAAACCACCCAGTGTCTGGCATTTTGTTACAGCAGCCAGACTGGCTAAGACACATGGCTGTGGGGAGATTCGGAGTGGCTTGGGTCCCCCGTCTGAGGCAGGCTCCAGGCCAGGGCTTGTGAGGGTCAGGCCTGGGATGCTGGCTCCACGATTTCTCCTGGTCCCAGGGTTGGACTGAAAGTGTGTTTGTGTCCAGGAGTGGTGCTCTAACCCCAAGGCCCCCATCTGTAATGGCCACTGAGACTTCTTGAGGCTTCTCCAAACAAAGAGGCTGCCCTTGGTTCTTCTGAGATGAAGGACTCACCAGATTGGGAACAGGAAACTTAGAGAAGTCCTCAACATCCTTACAGGAAACCTTTCTGTTGTATATGGCACTGCGTGCTGTGGAGAGAGGCTTGTAGTATTTGCTCTCAGGACGCCTGCTGCAGCACTGCCCCCACATGTGAAACCCAGGAGCGTGGGGATTTAAGCTTGTTTGTTCTTAAGCTGCTGAGGAACACCCTGTTTCATAATGAGTAGAGGCCGCCAACACAGGGCTCATGGATCTCCTTTGTTGAACCTATTCCAACTCAGAGCTGTAAGAGCCCTTCTCAAATGTAAAGAAACCCCTCTCCTCATGTAACTGAAATTTTAAGTACCACTCAGGTCTGGTTTCAACTCTGGCAATAAAATAAAAATCTTTCTCACCATCTCACAGATTGAGTCTCCCTGGTGTACTTCAAATTAGTGCAGTTAGCTGAACCCTCTAATGTTTCTGGATGTGAAGTGGATGGGGTAATTCAGCCTCGCAGCTCAATAGCATCCCACTTGCCATCACCGGATCACAGCTATGGAAGGGTTTTGGTTTTCCTGGCTGCACAAGAAAGTTTGATGACGACCGGATATGGAAATATAAGTCCCACCTATTTGAGAGGTAAAACTGATGAAGACATAACATACAGGTCTATACATTCTGAAGTCATTGATAGGAAAGAACTTGTTTACTCAAATCTTCTAATCCGCCCATTTCAAAGAAAGTTGTGTGCAGCACAGTTGACACGTCTTCCAAACCAACAGAACTGAGAGTTTCAGGTTACCAGAAAGAAGTCAAGCATCTGGCATTTAATGAAAGCACATGTGGACTCAGAAAACGGGAAAGGGTGCAAGGGCAGAAACAAGACCTCACGGTAATGACATCACCTTCTAGGGTGACTCTGCTGGGCTTTCTGAGGGACACAAAAAATAGTAAAGTAATGGTGCAGTCCAGTTGGGGAGATAAGATGTAACTCAGGGGAAAACCAAACAGCAGTAAAGTGTTTGAGTGACATTTTAATGGAGAGCAATGGAAGAGCCATTTCATGGGGATCCTGGGCTAGTTGCCAAAGCCATCCCATCAGCAGTAATTGCTCTGCTTTGGAAGGGGATAGCAATTACTCCAGGCTGTGAGGGTCAGAGACGTAGGGCTTGACCAAGGGAGTGAGTCGGAGCTTGACGCAGGCAGGGGAGGGGTCTTTCCTGGCAGGCTAAATGGCATGGGCAGAGGGCACAGAGGGGAAGTGAATGTGTTCAGGAGAAGCAGAAATTATGTGGTAATGTTCAGAAAAGCTCAGGCTTTTGGACTTCATATTTTACAAATACTCTGAGAGAAACAGGAGAAAAAAAATCCATTCTAAAAGTCTGATTGTAATGACTGCTGACAATTTTGGCTTTTTTACTGCAGACGTGTTTAAATGCATGCTTTTAAATAAAACTTCAAAGAAAATATTGTGTATCTGTACTGAGATGAAAACTATTAAAAACATCAGAATTTTAAAGGCCAATTCTTTTACCATTTTTGTGACAGGTCTTTTTTTATCAGGTCTTTTGTAACATAGAAAGAAATTTTGCCTTATCAAAAGTGGTTTGAAATACCTCACATGGGAAGGTTTCTCAATGAGAAAACAATCGTGTCAGTACACTCATGTTTGTCTCATTTCTGTACACTTTAACTTTCTAGAATTAAAGCTTCTTGCTGAAGGAATTTCCCAGAAACCTCCCCAGTCATAAAACAGAACTTTGGAATGCCACCTTCATTTGGGAAAGCGGGTGGTTTTAGATGCCGCGCTTTGTGGTAGTTTGCGATGTGTCAATGGGAGGGGAGCTTGGCTGCATTTTAGTCACCGTGTACAGCTGGCTTCTAGCAGACAGGCCTCCTACAGGCCCACCTACAGAACCTGCTTGTCACCCATACCCTAAGTCACTGTTCTTCCGCCAGGTGACTTTGCAAGTGATTCACACATAGCTTGTCAGCACACGAAGGGAGGAATACAAATGGCCCCTCAGGGCGGCTGTGACTGCCTTCCTGGTGGCCCCCAGCACTTCTGACCATGCTGGTGTGGCACTGAGATGACTCAGTGGTATTCAGCTATACTCAGAAAGCATTTAGGCAATTTTCCCAAAAGCTGAGCCTGGTTAGCTTCAGAACTCTGCCCTGGCCCTGGCCTTTTAGGAGGGCACAGATCACTGTTTTACAAAGCCCATTGAGATGTAAGCCCACACCCAGAAATTCATGTTTGACTGCTGAATGTGCCCCATTGTGGCTTTGTATATGTCTTTGCTGCCAGTGGGTATTCCGTAAAAGGCCTGTTTGTATAAGCCGGTGGAAAAGGGTTTAAGTGTGACAGAGTTGCTGGGTTCTCGGGAAGTGAGGATTGAAAAGCAAGGTTTTCAGGGCCCAACCAGGGGAGCCTGGAGACTCGACAATCAGGTATTTGTGGAGAAGATGGGAAGAGGTGGGCAGGCACAGCATGAGACAGACTACAGAGAAGGGAGGGCTGATAGTACCAGTTCACGGAGGCCCCCCCCATTGGAGATGGGGCTTAAGAGGGAGGGGAGGAGGACAGGAGTCAGGTGGAGAGACCTACTCAGGTGCTTCTATGTAGATGGGGTCATTCACTTGCACGTGCCTTTCTGGAGTCCCCCTTCCTCTCCCATAGGACCCCAGTGCCCTGCACTTCAGTGGATGAACCATGGCTTTTATTTTCTGTATTCTAATGCTTTAACATCCAGAGCCTTGTGTACCCTGGAGGGACTGCCCCTTTCAGGGCTAGCAATTCCTAGAAATAGTAAATAACTCGCCCAAGGGCACAATTTTCAAATACAAGCCAACCAGCCTAGAGTCCACACCCCCAACCACCTTCTTTGCTGGGCTCTCATACTCGGGGTCATTACTCATCTGCCCTAATCCCCCCAGGCCCAGGTACTAGACACCTAGGAATAGACCCTGTTCCCCAGAGCTGCCTAAATAATTCAAGCCATCCGGTCCCAACCAGCTTACTCTGTCTTGTTTGTTCCTTCACACAGAAACCATAGTCAAAGTTCTTGCCTGTAGTTTCTTCGCTCCCTCTGCCTCCTGATGGGCATCTCCGTATGGCCTTTATGGTGCGGTGCCCCTTCCTCTTGGGAACTGTGAGTAGCAAACTATCTTTTCAATGGTGACTGTCTCTTGATCTGTTGGCCTCATGATACCTAAATAGTAATAAAACCTGTCAAAACATTCAGTTCTAAAAAATCTCATGAGGCAGTGCCCTTCCCCAGTCATGGCCCCATACTCCCAGGGCATCCCTCTGATTGTTCTCTCTTTCTTAGTATTAGAGACATTGTCTGGCTGATAAGTAAGTCATTAAAGAAAATAGAAGTGAAAATTGAGTTACCAGGTCACAAAAGAGCCCAATATTGTCTTGAAAAAATATATATTTAAGGCTGCATTGAAAGCTGAAGAATCAATTTTCTTAGATGTCCAGTGTTTGGCTTGGGAGCAGAAAGCAGGTGAAATTAACAAGGAGATGGGAGATCCATTGACCTGGAGAGATCTGGGCCATAAATGGGCTGGGCTTGGGTGGCCATCCTGAGAGAGGCAAGGACAAGAAAAGTCTAACATTCATTGAGTGATTACTATATGGCAGGACTGTTCCAAGGACTTCACAGTGTATTTAAACCTCCAACAAAACTCCAAGGAAAATATTGTTATTTCCATTTTAAATATAGGAAGGGGGCTGGGGGGCATTTTGGGAGGCCAAGGCAGGTGGATCACAAGGTCAGGAGTTCGAGACCAGTTTGATCAACATGCTGAAGCCCTGTCTCTACTAAAAATACAAAAATTATCCAGGTGTGATGGTGTGCGCCTGTAATCCCAGCTACTCAGGAGGCTGAGGCAGGAGAATCACTTGAACCTGGGAGGCGGAGGCTGCAGTGAGCCGAGATCGCACCACTGCACTCCAGCCTGAATGACAGAGCAAGACTCTGTCTCAAAAAATTCATTCTTCAGCTTTCACCGTAGCCTTAAACACATAATTTTAAGACAATATTGGCCTCTTTTGTGACATGATAACTCAGTTTTTACTTTTATTTTGTTTCATGACTTATCAGCTGGACAATGACTCTAATATATATTTATATATAGATGTCTCTAATATATGTATATGTATATGTATATAAAGACTGAGGCCTAGAGATGTTGAATAATTTCCCTAAGGTCACATAGCTGGCTAAGTGGCAGACATAGGCTCGAAATCTAGGCAATGTGGCTTCAGAGCCTGTGCCCAACCACTACTCTGTCTAGCACAGTAGAAATAGCCAGACAGGTCCATGTAGACACTTTGGCTCTACCAATTTTAGATGTGTGAATTTGGGTTAGTAACTTGACCATCTATTATATAAAGGTCCACCTGTAATATAAAGGTGATAATACTTAATCATTTTCTCCATCTATAATGTAAGTGTGGTAATACTTATCCAATAGGGTTATTTTGAGGATTAATAATTACAAAAACTGAGCACCATGTCTGGTGCATGAATGAGTGGTAGATAAATATCAGTGTCCCTTTTTATTCCTAAGCAAGACATAGCTGGCCATTGCATTATTACTCTACTCTGGTGAGCCCATAGCTGCCTATACCTGGATTAGTCTATATGGGCAGAGTCAATAAATCGAATAATGTGTTATTAGAAAAATTTTACTTTTTGTTTTTTTTTGAGATGGCGTCTCACTCAGTCACCCAGGCTGGAGTGCAGAGGTGCGATCTTGGCTCACCTCAACCTCTGCCTCCCGGGTTCAAGCGATTCTCCTGCCTCGGATTCCCGAGTAGCTGGGATTACAAGTGCGCACCACTATGCCCAACTAATTTTTTTGTATTTTTAGTAGAGATGGGGTTCCACCATGTTGGCCAGGATGGTCTCAATCTCTTGACCTCGTGATCCGCCCACCTTGGTCTGCCATAGTGCTGGGATTACAGCCGTGAGCCACTGTGCTCAGCCTGAAAAATATTGCTTCTCAGGTGGGGTGCAGGCAGGCAAGGCTGACATTCATGCCTGTATGCTCGGGTATGCTCAAGTTGGTTGCTAAAATATGGAAATAGGTCCACATGTGTTGGTAGTTTGATGTTGTCCTCAGCCTTTTCCGGTGGCCCTTGTCACTCCAAGCACCCAGTTTCCTCTGCAGGGACACTTGGCCCAAGCTAGGCCTCCAGGATGCTGTTTGCAGAGCCCTGGCTGGTGCCCATCCTGGACCGTGGGAGCCTTTGCTGCCCTGGTTGTTAAACACTCAGATCACCACTGCAGGCAACAGCAGCAGAGGAGCTGCGCGGCCCTCAGGCCTTGCTGCAGACCCCAGAGCCTTGGGTGTTGGCCAGCAAAAGCAGGAAGCATGTGTGGGCATTCTGCCATTCTTTTATGTGTGTAGGGATCAAAGAGAAAGCAAGCTAGCTGGGTTTTCCTCCTTCCTTTCTTCCCCTCTCCTCATCCTCACCTTCGGAAAGTGACCTCTTCAGAGGCAAGTTAACATTTCTAGACCCTAAGCAAAAATGAAAATGTCTATGTCTATGAAAGTAATATTCCGAAATGGATCTGTGCCACATTAATTTGACCTGAGAGATAAACATCACCTCTTGGGCTCAAGTCAAATTGCATGTGGGCTCTGAACCATAATGCCTTGCAATTACAAGGGCCACTTCTTGAAAACACCCTACCACAAATTCCATCTGCACTGGGACCACCCGGCCTCATTCCCATTTACTATCAGTCTGGATACGACTGGCTTTGATTGTATCTTTTGAAAACATAACTGCAGTTTCCTGTGAGCTGAGCCATAAAGCCAGGAGGCATCTTAGCAATCACATTTGAGCTGTCACAGTGGAGCATGGTTAGGTTACTTTGGAGTTTGAGCCAAGACTTTATCCAGTGTGCTACAGGCATTTGGGAGAAGGCTTCTGAGATTTGGCAAACTAAGCTAAAGATTGTTTATGAACCGTATTTATCACACTGCTTTCAGAGAGAAATACCTGAATCATATTTCCTTTTATCTGTAAAACCTGGACAGCAAGCCAAGTAATTCTTCATGCATAGTCTTGGGCTGCTTTCTCAAAAATCCTATAATTATTATTTTACAGATGAAGAAATGACATTTAGAGACATTGATTTCCTTGCTCAGTAATCGAATGTAAGTAAAATCATTCTATATAATATTCTGCCCTTAATCAAATTGCTTGGAACTGAGGGACATAGATCAATCAAGTATAATTCCCAGGAAGTAAAAATCCTTTAAATTTATTTTGACTTTGTTTTTAAAGAGGTCGATTAACTCATCTCCACCTTCTTAGTACATTGAGAATCTAAGACATGAGGATGATAAGTTTGTATGTGAAAGCTTGTTATTTACATATATTGCAACAACTAGAAAGGGCCTTAGCGATTAGCTAACCCAGTTTTTTCCAAAGTATATGTCTTAAGGTGTTGGTAGATGTTACGCATTAAAAGAATTTCATGATCAGATAAGTTCAGAACAGTTGCTTATACAATTAAACACATGCGTTTACTATAGGGCTATCAGGAGTTTCTTTCTTTCTTTTTTTTTTTTGAGATGGAGTTTTGCTCTGTTGCCCAGGCTGGAGTGAAGTGGTGCCATCTCAGCTCACTGCAACTTCTGCCCTCTTGGTTCAAGCGATTCTCCTGCCTCAGCCCCCCGAGTAACTGGGATTATAGGCACCCACCACCATGCCTGGCTAATTTTTGTATTTTTAGGAGTGATCAGGTTTCACCATGCTGGCCAGGCTGGTCTTGAACTCCTGACTTCAGGTGATCCACCTGCCTCGGCCTCCCAAAGTGCTGGGGTTACAGTCATGAGCCATTGCACTCCACCTAACAGACTGACATGTTTGGGACTCGGAATATGCTGCTAATGCTTAACGACCAGTTCTCTGGAGTAAAAAGCCCTGCTTTTGCAGCAGCTGCTGTTTTCTATGGTGTAAATATTCCCACTACAGCCGATTCCCAGCTACCAACCTATCAATGATTGTGAGGCTGGGGAGAGATACATGGCAGCATACATTACACAGTATTTCCACAAGACAGATGCAATAGATGTAAACAACAGCACACCTAACAGTAAAAGTCAATTAATTAAGAAGTATTGTTCTCGGTAATCATTAACTTTTTAATAGAGTTTATTTAATTGGAAGTTTCTGCAGTTTCAGTTTTAATAATGACTGTGTTTAACGATTGGCTCAGAAACTTCCTAGACGTTTAACAATTGACTTTTGCAAGCTGGAACAAGCCGGCTCCAGCACATCACTGCTCATGATCCCCAAAAGGATTGGGTGGGTGGGAGAAGATCATGTGGTGCTCCACAAAATTATTTGACCCAAGACCCTTCAGGTAGGATTTTATAGTATTTGCATTCTATAGAGAACACTTCAGAAAGTGCTGATCTAGTCCAACTTTGTCCAATGTTTTCCCCCTAATTTTTCTTCATTTTCAAAGCTCCCCTGGCTTCCTGACTACTCGCTGGGAGCTTAACATACCACACTTCCATGAAATTCAATTCAATAAATATTTATTGGGCTCCTGTTATGTACAAAACATTATGCAAGGAATCCAGAGAATTCTAGATGACTGAGGCTTAGTTTCTGTCCTTAGGGGGCAAACTGTAGGACACAGACACAAAGGACCACAGTGGGAGGCAGCATATGCTGAGTGCCCCTAGTGCGGTACAAGCCGTAATTTTGAGGGGTTGAAGAAAATGAAATCACATCCAGCTGGAGATGTTACAATGGGAGACACTCAAGTCCAAAGGGGGCTTGAGATTTAGCAGTGCCCCTTGCTGAGGTAGAGGCACAGGTAGACAGAGCGGCCGGCGTGTGCGGCCAGTGTGTGCTCCTCTTATTCAAAGTGTGTGTACTCACTCGTTTACCACTTCATTCAGCAGGCAAGGATCGGGAGGTTCTGGGTTGAGGCCAGTAAGACCTGTATTTTTAAAACTTTGCATGTGTTCATTACCAGCTACGCTCAGCATCTGCTCACGTACTAGTTAGCTATTTGGGTTTTCTCTTCTGATAAATTGCTTGTTTGTATCTTTTGGCTATGTTTGACAGGCTTTCCTTTCTCCTCCCTTCTCAGTTTGCAAGGGTTTCTTGTATATTCTTTTGTGTAAGTTATAGATGTTTAAAATGTTTCCCTCAAGTCTCTCACTCACATGTTTAATTTGTCTCTGTTGTCTTCCAGCGGCAGTGTAGGGTAGTGGTTAAACCCAAGGGCTCTGTCTTCAGCTCCTAAACTATGGATGTGACCTTGGACAAGCTATTTAGCCAACTTGTGCCTGACTCCTCACCGCTAAATATAGTAATGACAGCTTCGACTTCTTAGGGGTGTTAGGAAGATTAGGTTAATGAATGCTCATTAACAACTTTGCTTAGTAAATATTAAACTCTATTGACTGACCCAAAATCTTTCATTTTGATTTCATTGACTCTGTCAGTTTTTACTTTTCTGGTTTATGTTTTTGGGGGATTTTTGGAAAAATTCCCCAACATTTTCTTCTGTTAATTTTATATTCTTTGGGGAGGCCGAGGCGGGTGGATCATGAGGTCAAGAGGTCGAGACCATCCTGGTCAACATGGTGAAACCCCGTCTCTACTAAAAATACAAAAAATTAGCTGGGCATGGTGGCGCGTGCCTGTAATCCCAGCTACTCAGGAGGCTGATGCAGGAGAACTGCCTGAACCCAGGAGGCGGAGGTTGCGGTGAGCTGAGATCGCGCCATTGCACTCCAGCCTGGGTAACAAAAAATGAAACTCTGTCTCAAAAAAAAAAAAAAATTTTATATTTTTAATTATTCTTTTTTTTTTTTTTTGTCTTGAGGCAAGGTCTTGTTGTGTCACTCAGGCTGGAGTGTAGTGGTGTGATCGTGGTTCACTGCAGCCTCAACTCTGGGCTCAAGTGATCCTCCCATCTCAGCCTCCTGAAGAGCTGGGACTACAAGACACATGCCACCAAATTATTTTTAAATTTTTTTAGAGATAAGGTTTTACTATGTTGCTCAGGTTGGTCTCAAACTCCTGGCCATAAATGATTCTCCTGCCTCAGCCTCCCAAAATGCTGGGATTACAAGGATGAGCCACTGTGCTCAGCCCATTTTTTCTTTAATGGTGTGAAGTAGGCCTCTAAATGTATTATTCTTCATGTAATGAGCCAACACCATTTCTAAGTAATCCATCTTTTTGTAAGCAATATAGCTATGATTTCTTTTACTTTTAATTCTATTTTCTCCAGTATTAATATTAGATTAACTATATTACATGTAAATATTAAAACTGCTGTCTCATCTTTCTTTGATCTGTATTTGACTAGCGTAACCTTTTTTCATTACTTCAACCTTTCTATACTTTTAAGAAACATTTCTCTTGGAAGTAATAAGTAATATTAATTATGAACAAGCTATTACTACTAATAAAAAAATGCTAAAAGTTTCTGTCTTTTTATCTGCTTTAATTCTGACATTTTATTAATAACATTATGTATAACATGAGATATAATGGTATACAATAATCATCATAGAATACATAATAAATATTTCTGCCATTTGATTTCATGTTTTCCATTTACCATAGCTTCTTTTAATTTATTCTTCTTTCCTATTTTCCACTGGCCATATCAAATCTTCTTTTGCTTGTTTGAAAGCTGTACCTTGTAGATTACCCTTATGAGACTATCTCAGTGTTATCTCTTAAAGAAGTATTATAAAATTCTCCTCTGAAATTTTATTAAAGTCAAACATTAAATTGACTTTAATACAAGTAAAACTTTGTTCAATTTCTCTCATAAATATATGCAAATTAAAACCACATTGGCTTGGTGCGGTGGCTTATGCCTTTAATCCCAGCACTTTGGGAGACCAAGGTGTACAGATCACAAGGTCAGGAGATCAAGACCATTGTGGCCAATATGATGAAATCCTGTCTCTATTAAAAATGCAAAAATATTAGCCAGGCATTAGCCTACAAAAATATTATAGGGACACAGTGGCATGTCCCTATAGTCCCAGCTACTTGGGAGGCTGAGACAGGAGAATTGCTTGAACCTGGGAGGCAGACGCTGCAGTGAGCTGAGATTGTGCCACTGCACTCCAGTCTGGGTGACAGAGTGAGACTCTGTCTCAACAAACAAACAAACAAATAGATAGATAAATAAACCACAATTAAATATAATTTTTTAACCTCAAAAAAAATTGATAAAATTTAAAAAGTTGATAATATCCAGTGATGGGGAAGGTGGCTGGAAACAGCCACTGTTCTTGGGAGCATAAAGTGGTGCAAAAATTTTGGCGGTAATTTGACAAATATCTATTAGAATTTTAAATGCACATGCTCTTTGACCCATCATTTCTGTGTACAGGAATGCATCCAATGGGTAAGGACTTTTGCTGAAACATTGTTTGTTGTGATAAAAGTACACACTCTTTTCAACCTTCTGTACTATTTGAATTTCTTACTATGAACATGTATCACTTTTGTCATTAGAAACATACTATATAAAAATTATACATACAATTTACATATAGTGCCTTTGTATATATATTTTTATATAGTGTATATATATATATAGGAGTTTGTGTATACTTGGAAAGGAGAGAAATGTAGAGATCTCACAAAGCCAAACAGAATTTCTGATGTCAAAAATTTGGGAATCTCTAACCTAATGTATCACTTTAATCATTTTCTAAATAATATTGTATCTCAGTGAAATAAAAATGGGGTTTTCTCTACTCTTGTATCATCTTTCATCTGATTCTTCAAGAATTCAACATATAGTTTTTCTCAAGTATTTCTATAAGTGGATTATCTAAGCTAGGAAGAAGTTAAAATCGCTTAACTAACTTCCCACAGGGAGTTAATGCAGGTGTAGGCAGAGTCCTAAGCTCTGATTGAGAGGTGCACTCATCTAAGAGAAACATCACTGAGACAACAGTGATTTTCATTTCTCAGTCATTGCTCAGTGTTTTGTATATCTGTACCAAGAGGAATAAACTCTATCAGGAATTTATCAATAAATTTCATTTATTTTTAATTTAATAGACTGCCTCAGTCCATTTTTTGTTTGGCTACAACAAAATGCCTGAGATGGGGTAGTTGATAAAGAACAGAAGTTTATTTCTCATGGTTCTGGAGCCTGAGAGTCCAAGATCAAGAAGCCAGTAGAATTGGTGTCTGGTGAGGGCTGCTCTCTGCTTTCAAGATGGTGCTTTGTTGCTGCATCCTCTCCAGGCGAATAATGTAGTATCCTCACATGGTAGAAGAGGAAGAATGGGAAGAGGGTTCTCCCTCCAACCCTGAGTCATTTTATAAGGTGCTAATGCCATACCTGACTTAATCACCTCCCAAAGGCCACACCTCTTAATATCACCACAGTAGGGATTAAGTTCGAACATGAATTTTGGTGGAGAAACGAAGACTCAAACCATAGTATGGACAATTCGAACTGACCAGTCATCTACATGGCTTGGTAATCAATGAGATTCGACAATTTTACTGGCTTTCTGTTAGAATTGCATAATATTCCATGAAAAGTTTGCATTGCATTCTTTAAACAGGCCTAGAAAAGCCTTAGAATGAAAGCAATGGGAAGCGTGGGCTTGGAATAGACAGACCTGTTGAGGTCTGGAAGCAAGGATTAGGTGATGGAATTCGCAGACTCAAGAGGGCCTCAGAACAGGGAGTATAGGCAGCCCCCACTCCCAGCTTTGATTTATGGTCTGTTCAAACGAAACATCTTGCATCCTGAATGCCACTTTGGCTGAATTTCACCAGAGTAGCAATTCTTAATCCAAAGCAATCAAGAAGAATTTGCTCAGTGGTCAAACAGCATTTTTCTACTTGGAAACCATGAAGGTCCACTGTTGCACAATATTCTTGAGCAAACAAGGTAAAGGTGTCTACAGGAAAGAGGAAAACCAGTAAATGTACCAGAGTAGGCCGGGGTCAGGACAGTTCATTCACCTTGCAGCTGCCATTCCAGCCTAGTCCCAAGGTGGCAGATTTAATTTTGGTTAATTCTCAACTTTTCAGGAATGTATTATCCAATACTTCCTCTCTGCCTCCAAAGCACTTAGTCCATATTTCCATTAACATCTTAGCCACATTCTATCCTTGTTAGTAATTTATTCACCTATTGTCAAAAATAGACTTTAAGCCCTTGAGACTGTGTTTTCATTTATATTTTTTCAAAGCCAAATGGAATGCCTGGTACATATTCGGTACTATATATTGTCTAAAGAATAAAGGTATAAACCAATGACTGAAGTCCACCTGTATTCTGATTATGCAGTTACAAGATACTTTGAAAGAATAAATATAATATTTGCCAATGCAAAGATTCAAAACAGGTGTGTGATACAATGTTAGAAGACAAGATACAGCAAGTGGCTCTTTTTTTTGCTTAAAAAAAAAAATCATTATCTTTATATTTGAACAAATTAAGAACAATTTTCGTTCTGATTATTCATTACCTAAACTCCTGGCCACCTGGGTGACTGGAATGTCGAAAGGCATATGAGTTTGCATTATTTAAAAATATTTTCTTAAAGCTCTTTGGGATATTAGTAAGGTCACAGAAAAAGCCAGTGTCACAGGTCAATTTAAATCCTCTCTTTTTGTCCATAAAACTTTCCTATATGAAAGGAAATCATTTGAATTCTTACCCATCTTGAATCATTAATCCCAATAATTTTTTTACTAAATGTACATTTTTTTTTTTGAGGCTGGATCTTGCTCTGTCACCCAGGCTGGAGTCTAGTGGCACAATCACAACTCACTGCAGACTCAACTTCCAGGGCTCAAACAACCCTCCCACCTTGGCCTCACAAGTAGCGGGAGGTGTGCACACCTGGCTACTATTTTAATTTTTCGTAGAGACAGGGTCTCATTATGTTGCCTAGGCTGGTTTTGAACGTCCAAGCTCAAGTGATTCTCTGACCCTGGCCTCCCAAAGTGTTGGAATTACAGCCATGAGCCACCACGCCCAGACTGAATGTACATTTCTTATTTCCAATTAATCTTATGAACAAAATCATGCCAATTATAATGGATTCCTAAGTTTCAGTTACTCCCACTACTCATTTATATAATGGCAACTTAAAAGGCGAATTTATATACTAATAGCATATTCACAGGCCTCTGTGTTGAGAGGAACTTGTATTTCAAATGAGAGGCAAAACATCTTTTTTCAAACCAGTTGGGAGGAATTAATTTGAATTAATGGGATTTTAGGAACGAATCTTTAGACAATTGGGTGTAATTGGTTAATAATATTTAGAGCTGGAAATAATTGGATCATAACTTTCAACAGAGAAAACTCTGGGCTACAGGAGTAGTGTTCCTTAGTCTGAGATTCAGTATCAACAGTTGCGCTGCTTACTCATCAAAGAGATTTGAGGATGGGGGCAAGTGCAGAAGACAGTAAGAGACGCTTGCCACACAGCATCTCAGAAGGTCAAAGTTAGGACTCAGGAGAAATAGATGAAATCAAGATTGTGATCAATAAGGTCAGGTACTTTTATTTCTTAGATGTAATGATGGCATTTATGAGAAAAGACTGATATGGACCTAAAGTGGAGAAGAGAACCTAAATGAGAGAAGAGTGGGGCCTGGGAAATGAAACAGAGAAAAGGGTACTTGTTTCTAGGGATCAACGGACTGTCCCTCACCCCCAATTTTGGGGTGGTTTGAAAAATAAGAGAAGCACTTTGAGTGGTGGTCCTTGAATTCTCAGTGGGGACCATGGGCTCCACCCAACATGAGAGGATGCTTTGTGATGTAACTAGCACTTTGACAAGCTCACTGCAAGACTATTCTGTTTTGTTAAGATGCTGGTCATTTTCTAGATGGGAACATCAAGCTTCTCATCTTTCTAGATTTTGCCTGCCAAAGGACTGCCGTCTCAAGGGCAAGAATATTTCTCTCGGCCTGAGACTCTACTAAGCTTAGGGCCCTCCAGGTGGAAGGGGAAGGATGAGTTTCCAGAACTGTCCTTAGCTAGTGAGACAGAGCAGGGACCCCTCTTGGGGACTTGTAGCCACTAAACCCCACAATAAGAATGTAATTAAAGGAAAATCTTGAGTTCCTTCAAGGGAAATTGCAGGCACCTAGCTAGCCCTGAGAAGTAAATGAGCAGCTTGACAAGAGGGTTATAGTTGCTTAAAATGTATCCAAGGAAGTTAGAATCATGAAATGTTTGGTTCCTCCATAGAAACTAAAGACAACATCGTAACCTATGTCCCTTAGTTGTTTTTCAGAAACCTGGACCCCATTCCCCCCAGTGGATCTCCTCCAGATAAGGGAGAACCAAAGACTAAACTCTTTGTTCTAAATTTCTTCCTGAGGGGCCTGCAGGAGGTCACCCCGCTGGGCCAAAACATTCTACTAATCCCACATTTTTAGATGACGCTTTGCTTTCTTAACTAATTGCAAATCAGAACATCTTTGAATTCCTTATGATCTATGGGCTCTTGCTTGGAGATGTCCTGCCTTTTTTGGTCAAGCCAATGTATAGCATCCATGTATTGATTTATGACTTTGCCTGCAACCTCTGCCTCCCTGCCTTAAAAAACTCTTACCTGTAATCCATCTGGAGGTTTGCGTCTTAAGCATTCACTGCCAATTGTCCTTGCTTAGCACCCTGCGAATAAGCGGCTTCCTTTCTCCTACTGCAAACCTCCGTGTGGATATCTGGTCTTACTGCGCCGGGCAAGTAGAGTCTAGTTTGGTTTGATAACACTAGGGGCAGGGAGAGTGTGCGTTCCTACTATAGCCACAGTAAGACCCCAATGCTTGAGGTGACTTGGATGAGTTCCTTGCAACTGAAGGAGTTGAATGAGAGCGGGCATGTTTGCACGGCACCATTCCTGGTGTCCAAATTATATTTGTTGATGGGAACTGAATTAAGTTTAACTGACCTTCCTGCCTTTTCCTCAGAGATGGAACCTGTGAGAGAATTGTTGCCGCTGCTACTGATGATGGTCAAGATATTTAAATCAAACGGCATTTTAAGGTTTTAGCCCTTTATTTCATTACAACCATCGTGACGAGGTAAGTAGGTAGCTACAGTTGCACATTCCAGCTAAGGTAGCCTCCCAAATTTCCAGAAGATATCTAGGCATGCAAATTAAATTCAGCTGAATGCAAATGCACTTTCCTGCTTTGTTTCAATGTCCTGCATATGAAAAAAAAAAGAGAGAGAGAAAGACAAAGAAAAGGCCTTTAAACATTTTCCATCTTTCTAGCTTTTCCATATCTTTCTGACTGGCGTAGTTCAAATTAGTATAATTCTTAGATACTATTTTAGATCACTTCTTCAAGTCAATGCTCTTAAGACTGATACTGTCAAGGAGCAAAGGCTAAATCCGATATATTTATTCAGTGTTGAAGCTGCTGGAGCCCCTGTAACAGAGCCTGGAACTCACTCAATAGTTTGTTGGATTTTTTTAAGTGTGCCTGGTCTTATAGGTCCAAATGCCCAGTTCAGCCAATGATTCTGCCATGAATTTAATCCCTTTTGGAATTCTCTTACTGGAATTTCTATCCTAGACGAAGGCATGTGGTTTGAAAGATTTATTGGTGGCAAACTTCGGTTTTGCGAGAGAATCTGCTATTTAGAAAATGCAAAAGGCATCTGGTGCACAGTCTGGTAAATAAGTTGAGTAATCTAACTTTTTAATCTCATTCATATGTGATTAGAAATGAACAAGACTAATTTTCTGATGCCTTTCTCCATAAACTATTATCTGAAAGCAATTCTAAAACAGAAATTCCACAGATGTTTTGAAGAATGGTGGTACCACAGAATATGTGTATATCTAGGTGGGGAATCACCTTAAATGGAATTGCATTCCCATTATGCATATTTTTTAAAAATCTTATGAAGCTTTGAGACTAAAACACAAAATTCCAAGTGGTCCTTATTCCATATTCACAGGCACTGGCTGGAGTGGGCCCGACTGCTGTGATGAGTTTGAGTTCGCGGCCATTCTTGCAGAGAGGATGGTGCTAGTACCTTGGCTTCTTGAGCCAATTATGTTTTTACTGGAACTGCAGTAACGAGCTTCTGTGCTACCTATTAACTTCCTACATGCTGAGATGAGAATAGCTTGAAGCTGTGGAAAAATGCTGATATACTTAAAATAAAGAACCAAAATAGCCATATAAACAAACCTCAGGGAAGTTTAACCAAGAAATTATTGCCAAATAAATCTGCAGCCAGTCAAAATGCTGAATATTTTATTTTGAAAAGGAACTATATTTTTAGTGTCTGCCATGCATGTCAACACTCCACTTTTATAATAAGCTAAACTCTTCATTAAAAATCAAAGGCGGAAGTGACCTTTTTACAAACCCAATTAGCCGCCCATGCATTAGTGGAAGCAGAAATGCGCGTGACTGCTGGATCACAAACACCAGGTTGGGACACGTGTAGTTCATAACAAAGACGCAAAAGGGTCTACTGTCAGGTGGGAGCTCCATCACAACTGTTGGCTTCTGTGGGCCCTTCCCACAAGAACAAAAGATGAAAAATAAAAGTAAACTCTGGTCGTGTTTCGCGGTAGTTCAGTAATCTTTTCTTCTCTCCTTTCTCCTTTTGTGTTCATTTTATTGAGCTCACTGTTGTGAAGTGAAAGGCTGAAGAAACTAATTTTAAGAGCAATACGCATCCATCTTAGATAATTTGGAAAATAAACTACTAATCAAAAATAAAATAAAAATTACCCATTCCCCACCATTCAGAAATATCACTGTTAACATGTTGATATATTGCCTTCTTCTTTTTATGTGTTATAGATAAATAATTTAAAATACAACTAGGAGGATGCATATGATTTTGTCTTTTTCCCTTAGCATATTATAAACATTTTTCTATGTTAGTAAATAGTCTTCAAAAAGATAATTTTTAAAGGCTGCATAATAGCCAACCACATGCATAGAACATAAATTTTTCATTGGGATTCCTATTAATAGACATGCCGCTTCTTTTCAGTTATATTAATACGTATCTATAATGAATACCTCTTTATAACATTTTGTGAACTTGTATTAGTCTGTTTTCACACTGCTAATAAAGACATACCAGAGACTGGGTATTTTATAAAAGAAAGGTATAACGGACTCACAGGTCCACAAGGCTGGGGAGGCCTCACAATCATGGCGGAAGACAAAGGAAGTGCAAAGGGACATCTCACATGCATGGCAGAAGACAAGAGAGCCCGTGCAGGAAAACTCCCCTTTATAGAACCATCAGATCTCGTGAGACTTATTTACTATCATGAGAACAGCACAAGAAAGACTTGCCCTCATGATTCAATTGCCTCCCACTGGGTCCCTCCCATGACATGTGGGAATTATAGGAGCCACGATTCCAGATTTGGGTGGGGACACAGCCAAACCGTGCCTGTACTGTTATGACTGTTTCCTTAGTATGCATTCTAAGAAGTGAAATTCCTAAGCCAAAGGGATTATGTGTATGTTTTAGCTAATAAGTTTCTTGTTAAAAATAAATTATGCTTCTACATAAATAAATATTGAAAACTACTATAATAACTACTCCCCACAATTTACTTTTCTTTTAAAGATAAGCATTATCCCTTGAACCTCAGGATCATTAGTCCCATCTCTTATGGGTTCCTCCATATAAAACCAAACATGATACACAGATTCCCTGACATGGATAATTCGTCTCTCACCTCATTGCCTGCCAGAAGGAATATGGGAGAATTTGCTAAGGGATTCGAATGTATACCCAAGAAATGTTGCAAATATGTTTGGGGTGCCTGAAAAGGTCAATCTCCATCCTTAGACAAGTGTCTACATAGACTTTGCTGAACCATGGGGCTGGGCATTTTACTTTTATAACGGTTAGATCAGGGGTATCTGACTCTATCTGAAGGACTCAGAAACCACAAAAGTTTGATTTAAGTGGCTAAGAGACTGTTATTCCATAAAGGTGATTTCTTCTAGAGGACTGAGCTGCAGCAGCATTTTTGGGCCATGAGGACTGGTGAGGAAGCAGAGGAGCCAGAGGCAATCTGCAAAGGAAGCCAGAGGAGGGAGAAAAGGCACAGGAGGAAGCAGAGAGACCATTGTGGTGGGAAGGGAGAGAAAAATAGAGCAAGCGTTTAGTTACCAAAAGATTTGATTTCCTGTGTATAATCTTCAAATTTCATGAAATGCTTCTCTCATCTTGCAATAAGTTCCCTTTTACTCAAGCTGACTGAAATGTGAGCAAGTTATCCTGACTCAAATAATGGGACTGATGTTGATCGATCTTTCCACTGTGGCAATCTCAGGCGCATGCTCTTTGTTATATGGCTAGGAGCTGGTCAGTATATGTTTTTTTAAAACAAGAATGTATAAGTGCTGAAAGTACCTTAATTTGAAAATGTTATTTTGTCTTCCCTGTAGATAGGTCATATCGGTCAAACCACATGCTGACATGTGAATTTGTTCCCACCAAATGAGTCAGTTGAGATTTTAAAAAGCAAAAACAAAAAACTCAAACACCTCCCAGTTGTTCTGGAGGATAAGAAAATGAGCTAGTTGGTCTTACTGGCTTGTACTAACAAAAAATAACCCAAAAAACCTGGCTTCAGTATATTTAAAACAATAACTTTAGTTGTTTCTGTTATCCCAGCGGGAACAGAGTTGTAATAAACTGCACATTGTCTGGATTGGTGTGATTTTATTTTTATTTATTTATTTATTTTTTAAATTTTTTATTGGATTTTAGGTTTTGGGGTACATGAGCAGAGCATGCAAGACAGCTGCGTAGGTACACACATGGCAGTGTGCTTTGCTTTTCTTCTCCCCTTCACCCACATTTGGCATTTCTCCCCAGGCTATCCCTCCGCACCTCCCCCTCCCACTGGCCCTCCCCTTTTCCCCCCAATAGACCCCTGTGTTTAGTACTTCCCTTTCTGTGTCCATGTGTTCTCATTTTTCATCACCCGCCTATGAGTGAGAATATGCGGTGTTTCATTTTCTGTTCTTGTGTCAGTTTGCTGAGGATGATGTTCTCCAGATTCATCCATGTCCCTACAAACGACACAAACTCATCATTTCTGATTGCTGCATAATATTCCATGGTGTATATGTGCCACATTTTTCCAATCCAGTCTATTATCAATGGGCATTTGGGTTGATTCCAGGTCTTTGCTGATTGGTGTGATTTTAACCTGGTAGTGGGATAAAAAAATGTTTGCTGCATGGTCCAAAGTTGAAATGGCAAGAACAGAGTTCCTTCTTATTCACATTTTCCCAAGAAGCTCTCTGTGCAGAGAAAAGTGTGATCCTGGAATGAGACAGCTGAGACACACTTTGAGAGACGTTAGCCCCTGCTCATTGCTGCCTAGATAACGAATATACTAGAATTAAGACAAGAGTCTGGAGTGGCTTTGGCTTTTACTTTTATTTTGGAATAGCAAAATATATAGATGAGGAGAAGATGATGCAATTTTTATAGGAGAAAAGAGTGAAGGGACAGGGTGAGGAAACAAAAATAAGCAGAAGCTGTTGCTTCTCTTTCCCCATCTTCTTCCAAAATTGAAATGCTGCAGTATCTCAGGCACAGTTTTCTGTAAAAAGGCGCAGAGATGGTGTCTTAATCTGTTTTGGGCTGCTATAAAAGGACACCTAGAGGCTGGGTATTTTGGAAAGAACAGAAATTTATTTCTTGTAGTTCTGAAGGTGGAACATCCAGGATTGAGGGGCCGGCATCTGGTGAGGGCCTTCTTGCTGAGTCATCCCATGGCAGGAGCAGAAGGGCAAGAGAATGTGAACACATGGGAGAAAGCAAGCAAGAGAGGGCCAAACTCGCTTTTCTAATAAGCCCACTCTCACAATAATGAACCTACTCCCATGATAGCAACATTAATCCATTCATGAGGGCAGAGCTCTCATGACTTAATCACCTCTTAAAGGTCCCATCTCTCAGCACTGTTGCATTGGGGATTAAGTTTCCAACACATGCACTTTGGGGGATACATTTAAACCACAGCAGATGGAGATTTACATGTGGGAGGATCATGAGGAAGCACTCTTGGAAACAGCATCTGTAAGGAAATAAATGAAGCAGGGCTGGGAAAGGCAGAAGTGAAGTTGCAATACAGCTACAACAGAGGTCTCAGTTGATCCCATGTTTTCTGGAGCCGGGCTGTCCCTTCAGATTTAGCTCAAATTGAGGCAAGGGGAGTGGGCCTTATACTCTGCATCATCTACTAGTCATTGGATGTGGGTTGCTCCTGTGTCTGCAGCAGGAGGCATAACCTTGGGCAAAGCAGCTTCCATCTGCTGAGAACTTTTCCTGTGGAGGTTCAACTGTGAGCTCTTGGCAGCCAATGCTCCTGACAGCCAGAAGCAAATGCCTCATCCAGGGGGATCTGAGCAGTGCACCACAGTAGCCACTGGAGTCCACACCTCCCACCATTTGGGGCCACTTTCTTCATATAGTAAGTTTATCCCAACTGGGATAAGCTCCTCCAGGGTTCCTGGATAAATCTGCCACAGGTAGGTTATTAGGATAAAACTATAGCCCCTGCTATTGTACCTGGTCATGAGGTTTCAACTTATATGCAATTGTCTCTCCTATGACCCATTTTTGATTCCCTTCTCCCTTGGTTGAGGTGGGTTGTCTGGTATGAGCAGACTTCATTCCTGAAAGGTCTGAGCCCCTGGCCACAATTCCCTGCTTAGGCTGTGGCTGGGGAATTTGCCCATTTATCACTAAAATAGGCCAGGAAGTATAAAGAGATGCTTCATTGTATCACTCAGGTGCCCAAAATATTCCTTCCTGCCATATTGTATCCTTTCAGTCCCACCTCTGATAATCTGGGTCACTTTACCGAGATGATTTACAGCATCAAGTATGATGACCTTTTCCCTGTCTGCTGGTCTCTTATCATGAGGCTGTTGAAGTAACTGGGTGGCAGTTACAGTTTACGGTTAACTGATTCTGACTTTGTTACCTGGTGGAAGCCTTGCCCTCTGGGAACCAGGATCTATAGACCACAGAGCCAAGTGTTGCAGGGACGGGAAGTTTCAAGTCCCCATGCTGGAGTTGTGATAAACAGAGCTGCTTCTACTTCCACCCCTTGGTTCCTGGACCTGTGTTATAGATTACATCAGGGGACATGGCTCAGTCATATTTATTGATTTAGCATGTGTACAACATTCCAGAGAAGAGTGTTCCATACTTGCAGAGTGTCACTTCTAAGCTAGTGCCTCAGCTGCACCTTCAAAAAGCTGTTTACTTTTTATCTGGCACAAATTTTCTAGGTGGTACTGTATGTGACAGAACCAGTGGATCCCGTGGTTATGTGCCCCCTGCTATACTTGCTTTGCTGCATAGTAAGACCCTTGCCCAAGATGATGTTAAGCAAGATCCCATATCAATTGGTCCAACGTTCGGTAAGGCCTGTGATCGTGGTGATGGCTGAGGCTTGGCAGGCGGGAGAGCAAACTTGTACTTGAAATACATAGTTGCGCTCAGTCAATATGAATGACTGCTTATTCCTGGGTAGAAATGGTCCAGTGATGTCAACTTGTCACCAAGTGGCTGATCTCTTTGAGGGATGGTGCCAAATTGAGGGCTCAGTATTGGCTTTTTCCCTATAAGGTTGGCTGCAACAATAGCAGCACTGTTGGGCCCATATATAGCCTCCATGCCTGCCCCCATAGTCTCTGCCCATAAGCCCATTGTGCCAACACTTGGCATAACTGATGACAGAAGCTGGCTGTTGTCAATGGGTCAAATCATTCCATCTCCTTGGTTGTTTAATGAGTCTTCTATGATGAATGTTCTGTGATGGACATTAACATGGGCACCATGTTAATGGTGCCTCTTCTCCAGACCCCCTTGTCTCTGACCTTCTAAACTTTATTTTGACAGATCCAACCAACCAGTCATGTGGTTTATTACCGTTCATGATGCCACCTATCACTGTGACTCAAGCCACTCTCTCACCACATCATGGATGATTAAGTGTGCTGCCCAAAGCTCTGCCCACTGGGAGATCCCTCCCTACTGCTGCTTTCAGAGCCATTTGTGAGAGGGGCTGTGACACAGCAGTCACCCATTTTTACCTCACATTTGCTAAAAACCATCCATTGGTGAGCCCTGCTCAGCTTCCCTGAGCTGCTCATAAGTGATCCCCCTCCCCCATGCAGTCCAATTGGTGAGCTCAGGGAGAGTGCATGTGCGGCACTGTTGGATGTCAGATGGGGTTGGGTCACCTCTTCATGCAGCTTTGAGTGCTCTGATCCTGCTGTACCACTTCCGTCTTACAGCATATTGCTGCTGGGTTTGCCACTGAGCTTCTTAGTGAGGCTTGCTCCCTTCTGAACAGCTCTGTCCTTGCTGCTCAGGTGAACAGGCTTTTTGTCTACATATGGAAAATCCATTCTGGCATGCTCACCTCTACAAGCCTCTTCTCCCCTTCACCGTTTGCTGCGGCAGGTCTGGCTTTTCTCCTTCATTTATTGCAAATGTGTTTTCCCAGAGGCAGAGAGCCTCCTAGCAGCATGTCAGCATCAACTTCTGGAATCCTTGCAAGAGTGCTGAACTTTGAATTACAAGACGATGCTCCCTTATCAATGAGCCCTCCCTCCTTGATCAGAGTTTATCTTGTATTCCTTAACCCAGCACCTTGGAATCCAGTTCCATGCATGCCCCCCAATCCCTAGCTCTAGTTAGCACTCGTCAGCTCCTGTGGGTTTTTTAAAGTATAGAGACCCTGTCCTGTCTGAACAAGCTCAGCACTTCCCATGCTGGCTTACGTGACCTGATCCTAGTTATTGGTATGATTTCCAGGCAGACAGATGAGGGTAGATCCTGAGAGGCTCACGTGCTATCTTTGAGTTAGAGGATCCTGAAGTGTCTTCAAGCAAGAGGTCAATGACAGTCTTATGGAAGGCAGCAGGCTACTTCTGCGACCCCAGAGCACCACAAAGCCTGGGTACTTTTAAGGTTCTTGAGCGCATCAAGCCAAATCTTCACAGAGCAACTGTTTGGGTCCCCCACATACTCTTAATTTTTTGTAAGTAGAATTATATATTTTTTGCAATTCTGTATCCTCCTTTTTCCATTCAAAAATATTTCCGGGATATCTTTCTATGTCAACACATTTACATTTATGTTAGGTTAAACTATATGAAAAGACTGATATTCAAATGTTTTGAACCTGCGAAAGCAGCACTAGAGTTTAACCTAATGGAACTTATGGAACTTGTTTTTCCTGCAGAATTCCTATTTTGGTTAATGGCTGTTCCACCTCTCCAGTTGCTTAGGCCAAAAAACTTGGAGTCATTTTTCCCCCTCCTTACTCTTTTCTCACACCTGTAATCCAATGTGTCAGCAAATTCCATCTACTCTACCTTCAAAATGCGTCCAGACCCTACGTGTACTGCATCACTTTCATGGCTACCACTCTGAGTCATCATTTCTCACCTGGGTTATTCTAATAGCCTCCTCACTGGTAACCTTTCTACTGCCTTTATCTTCCTTCTAGCTGTACTTTAAAACAAAATTTTGTTTTTTGTAGAGATGGTTGACCAGGCTGGTCTCAAACTCCTAGCCTCAAGTGATCCTCCAACCTCGGCCTCCCAAAGTGCTGACATTGAGGTGTGAGGCACCATGCCCAGCGCTTTCTACCCATTCTTAACGAAGGAGCCAGAGGGATCCTGTAAAACATAAATAGATCATGGCTCCTGTCTGCTCAGAATCACCCAAAGATCTCCTGTGTCACTTAGAATAAAAGCTAAAGTCTGTGACAAACCCTTCGTAACCTGGCATCTCTGATCTTATTGCTCCTCTAGTTTACTTCTCTGCTTCTCACTTTCTCTTCTTATTCCACCAGTCTCCTTTCTGTGCCTGGGCACATCTGGCTTGCTCGTGCCTCAGCGCCCTTGCGTCTACTGTTCCATAAGCCTAGAAGGCAGCTTATCCTGGTATCCATGCGGCTCTCCCTTTTCTTCTTCACGTTTTTACTCAAATGCGAAGTATTTCGTCTATCTCATCTCCCTGTTTTAAATGGCATCCTTCTAGTCCCCTTCTCTGCTTTATTTTTATCCATAGTGCTTCCCGATATTTAACATATAATATATTTCCCTTACTTATTTTGTTTACACTCTCTCTCCACTAGAATGTAAGATCAAGCAGAACATTTTGCCCCCTTTGTTTACCTCTGAAGAAATTGGAATAGTGCCTGACATACAGTAACCACTCAAAAAAATAATATGTTGAATGAATGAATGAATGAATGAATGGATCATTCTCAATGACTTCATCATCTTTACAGATCTTAATTTAGCCAGTTCACTCACTGGTGGACATTTGTTTCAATTTGTTTTCATTATGAAAAAAGCATCCTCAAATATCCTTGTGAAAACATTTTTGGGGACAATCTTCTAATCCCAATGGAACTCACATTTCCCAAAAGAGAAAATGGAGTTGAATAACTACAACGCTTATAAACAGAACATTGTTTTGGCTTTATCTTAGGGCTACAAAGCTTGGAAAACACACATGAGAAAATAGATGTCAACTAAAGAACCGCAAGTACATTTCCTTCTCAAACGTCTAGGTGAGGTTTGTGTGAAGACATGCCGAAATACATGAAGGAAGTTAAGAGAAAAGTTCTTATCTTTCTCCTGTGTACAATCCATCCTCCCTCTTTGTTATTTACTGTCTTGGCAACAGTGGAGAAACTCTAATTTAACTTTGACTCCTCTTTAATCCCCACACCACACTCCATCATAGGGTGTCATCTTAGTGTGTGAATTCTGGTGCTTATTATCTCTTACATTTTTCTTCTCTGTATTTCCCTTTCCAGTCCCTGCCTACCCTATTTATCTCTCACCTTAGCCAAATCCCTGCAAAGCTAAAAGGCAAAAGAATCATTTCCCCAAACTATTTTCCCAAATTCTGCACCCAGAGGGATTCTAATCTGGAAACCTCCTTGCAGAATGAAACCATGTCACCTGGGGTCTGAAGCACATTGGGGTTAGGTCATTGAGAAATGTTTAAAGTAAGTTAGGACTGGGCACGGTGACTCATGCCTGTAATCCCAGCTACTCAGAGGGCTTGAGCCCAGGAGGTCGAGGCTGCAGTAAGCTATCCTCACACCACTGCACTCCAGTCTGGGCAACAGAATGAGATCCTATCTCTGAAAAAGAAAAATGTTGCCTCAACTGCATGAGTGATTTTGTTTATGAAAACATGTGAGACATTTTTGGGGGACCCCAGGAAATATTTGGATGGAATTTAGAGATGCCCAAGGTCTTGCACAAACAGGTAGGGGTAATAAGTGATTACATGGATTATTGCTGTTACTGTAACAACATCTGTGTACCTCCGGCGAGGTCTGCATTAGCTCGACACAAATGCAGTGACATTTTGCACGTCTTAAACTAGCAACCAGCACTGAAGTGTTTTTTATTTGTCAACCCCTGCTTGTCAAAAACAATTGGAAACTCCCTCACCCGTAACTTCAAGATGTTTGTAAATTTTCTTTTTCGTTTTAGATACTTTATAGTCTAAGAATAAATTTTATCTCCGGCTCATCCTTTAGACAAGTGTCTAATGCCTTTGTGAATTTCTAATTCAGAACATGAATTCCCCCCTCTGAGTTAGCCTTGTATAAACAAATGATTATAGAAACGATAAAACAAATGTCAAACTAAAATATTAAAGGGTACAGAATTTCACAAATGAAAAGACACAAAAGTGTTGCAATCTGGGTGGGGCAGGGAATTGGAGAGGAGTGTGGCTATGCAGAAAAGCGTTTTCAAAGTATTTCAGCAAGTGATTGGGTAAGAAGACAGAGTCTAAGTTTAAACCAGGGCTCAGTTTGTTGGCCTGTGGCTTGTGCAGTATCATCCGGTCAGCAGGGCCAGTCCAATGTCAAAATCTCTAAGTGGACACATCCCAGCTCCTGTGGCCAGCCAGAGGTGCTGATGCTTGTCTTCACTGGGCAAGTTGGTAAAGCCAGAATAAAAACTCTGATGTAATATTGCTATTGTTATGTAAGGTACGTATTTGTAGGGATTGTATGAATGTAATAAGTTTTGTCATTTACTATACTACTTTAAATATGCCTTATCTGATTTTAAGATATGTGAGAGTAAAGTAATTGACTTCATTATGTTTTAAAGTTTATTAAAGTTATAATAGATTGAATGCTAGGAAGGAATGTTCTCATTAAATTTATTAAATCTGCATGATAGGCATTTGAGCAATTCGGATATATTAAATGCCTAATTGTAGTTCAAAGTGTTTAAGAAAATTTTGTCAGTTATTTAAGAGAGAAAACCTGGTTTTTAACTTATGAACTAATTTAAACATTTGTCAAGAAACGTGAAAATAGCTCTTCTTATTTTTGGACAATTGCTGTATTCCTAAATAAAAAAGGAAGAAGATTTGCAAACCTAATTTAAGTGTTCAGGAAAATGGAGATTTTCTTAGTTTACAGTTTTAATAACATGAACCCTAACGTGAAACCCTGCTACCGTCAGTGATTGGGCAAGCAGGCAGAATCTTCCTTTCTGGACATAAAAACTCTCGTTTTTAAGAAGGCCATTGATAATTCCCGTTGTGATATCAGAGATACAGAGTAACTTAGGTGCTTGAGATAGAAAAAGCTAAGGGGAAACCTTAAATAAGTTGTCATTGATTTTTAAAATCCCTCTCCAATATCCAGATTAGCATAGCCTTTGTTCTGTCTTCGTAATCTTCACATCGAAGCATGCCTTTTACTCATCTTTGCTTCTTCCCTCCTTGGGATACCATCGGACAGCAGGTACATATATAGAATGTCATTTTTTCTACCTGGATGCCTAAAGGGGAGTTTATTGTAAACATCTCTATTTCTTTCCAAACTCTTTTACCTCTTTAATTTGCCTTCTAACCTCACTTTTCTCCCCTTGCATCTATTCCAAACAAGCAATTTACTTACACAGAATTTCTAGTGGTTCATAAAATAGTGTCCAGAAGAAACAGGATTTGGAAACTGACTTTAAATGTTCATAAAAATAGAAATTTGTTTTTAAGTTTAATGTATTTTAATAGCAAACTTACAGAAACAGCACAGAAGACAGACAACATTAAAAACATGTACTTGCACGTAGGACAACTCAGAAAAGTATAGTGAGTGGATGGAATCTACTGTATGATAAAAATACTACAAATACCATTTAGTTGCCGTCAATAAGAAATTTACTTGTTTTAAAAAAATCCAAATGCAGGCATTGTCCAGAAAAATTTAACAGGTTTATTTACAATTATTATAAAGTTGAACCGCTGAAACTTGTTCACTGAAACATTTTAACTTGCATTAATGCTTTACATCTCTGCATTTATATAAAAAATTCACACACAAATGAAAATGGAAAAACTGCCAATAACTGATTTCTGTCCCTATTTTTCCACTCACAATCATATACTTAGGTACCTTTTGACCCCATGGAAAAAAATTATCTATTCAGAACTACCAACAGCAGGAAGAAAAGAAAAAATTTTTTTTTGAGAATGAAATGTTTCCCGTCATAGTGGATTCTTAAGCATGTTCTCCATGTGTGCGGCGTGCTAGCTGCGTGTCTTGGTATAATTGTTACGCCTTTGTTATGGATAGCACAAAGGTTGGTGTCTTCAAAAAGGCCAACCAGATATACTTCACTTGCCTCCTGCAAAGCCCTGACAACTGCGCTCTGGAAGGGCAGGTCTGTTTTAAAGTCCTGAGCAATTTCTCGCACCAGATGCTGGAAGGGAAGTTTGCGAATCAGAAGTTCAGTGGACTTCTGATAATGTCTAATTTCACTGAGGGCCACAGTACCAGGCCTGTAACGATGAGGTTTCTTCACCCCTCCAGTAGAGGGCTCATTCTTGCAAGCGGCTTTTGTAGCCAGTTGCTTCCTGGGTGCTTTACCACTGGTAGATTTGCGGGCAGTCTGCTTTGGACAAGCCATGATATAGAGACCTCCTTACTTACCCCTCTTCTTTGGCTGGAGCTCAGTGTGTGAGAAGCGACACAGGTGGTGGAGAACCACCAAAAATAGAGATTCTTAATGTATAGCTTCAATAACTTGAATACAAATTTTAAACCCTGCTATAGTCCATGGTTGGGCAAGCAGATAGAATTTTCTTTCTGGACACAAAAACTCTAATTTTTAAGAACTCCATTCATAATTCCCATTGTGATCTTAGAGACACAGAGTAACAGTCCACACAGATCGAGCTCCACACTGGGGAAACATGTCCTGGGGGAGGGGTTGTGCGTGTGCAGTTCCCAAACCGGTCACGCTGTTCCTAGACTCTGACTGGAATGACCTCTCCTTGCTTTGTCTGACTCACTCCTCATTTTTCAAAGTTTCATCTTTTCACAGCTGCTTGAATTCTTCAAGGTCTTTCTTCTTTTCTACACTATTTAGACTCATCCATATTGCCATATGTAGTCATTTAATATTCATTCCATTCTATGAATGTGCCACTGGTACTTCTTCCTTTCACTGTTGATGGAAATTTCAGGTTGTTTTCAGTCTTTTTATTTATGATAAGCAATTTCTGTTACAAATAATCTTATACTTATCACCTGTTTACATATGCAAGAATTTTGCTAGTATCCATAAATATCTAGGATTAGAATTGAAGGGTGAATTCACATAGGTGATGGCAAAGGTTGTACTGATTTCTGCTGCTCATCAGCATAGGAGACATCTTGTTGCTTCACGTCTTTATGAATACTTGGTGGTGCCAAGATTTTTAATATTTGCCAGTCCTGTAGGACTAAAATTGTATACACCCTTTTATTTTGAAACCCCTTTGAGCCAACAGATAAATGAAAAAGATAAAAATAGTACAAAGGACCTTAGTATACCCTATTCCCAGATGCACATATTATTTACATTTTACCACCATTTTCTTTTGCATTCTCTCTCTCTCTCACTTTTTTTTTTTTTGAGACAGAGTCTTGCTCTGTCACCAGGCACCAGGCTGGAGTACAGTGGCACAATCTTGGCTCACTGCAATCTCCCCTTCCTGGGTTCAAGCAATTCTCCTGCCTCAGCCTCCCCAGTAGCTGGGACTACAGGCGCATGCCACCGCGCCCAGCTAATTTTGTATTTTTTAGTAGAGACGGGGTTTCACCCTGTTAGCCAGATCCTGATCTCTTGACCTTGTGATCTGCCCACCTCAGCCTCCCAAAGTGCTGGGATTACAGGCATGAGCCACCATGCCCAGCTTCTCTCTCACTTTTTGAAAATCTCTTTCTTGAAACTTTTATTGGTAAAGTAAGTAAATCATGGCCCTTTACCCAAAATACTTCCAATGTTTTTTTAATGAATAGGGATATTCTCCTAAAAGTTTGAAAAATTTGCTTCTCCCATTTAAATCCTTGGTGTGTCAATAACTCATTTTTGATTAAGTTATGAGATAGAGAGACAATATAAATTTTTATGGAGCGATCCAAGAGTCCCACACTGTGAATAACCCAATCTTTCCTCTGCAATGTTGCTTGTCACAAATATCAAGATGCCATATGTGCACAGGCTCTTCAGTTTGTCCCTTTCGTCTGTTTGTCTGTCCTATTAAGATAGGCTACATTATCTTAATTGCTACTGCATTATAGTAAGTCTTGATATCTGGCTGAGGAAATCTCTCTACCTACTTTGTCTTCTTCGAGAGTGTTTTAATGACCATAAGATTTTTACTCTTTCATATAAATTTTAGAATTAGTTTGTCAATTGCCAGGAAAAATCAGGATTTAGATTAGTAATTCATGAAATCATTGATAAATTAAATAAGCAGGAGGCCATTAAACTGAGGCTGTCCCTATACCTTGAGTTCCTATGCAACAAACTACAATCTAACTTAGTGTGTGCACAAACTCAACATTCTTTTCTAACAAATGACTGGGTTTCAGCTAATCACAGGTAGCCAAACTGATTAGATCATGTGAAAATGAGGCAAATTCCTAGCTGTAGCGATTCAGATGGTTTCTCTACTTGGCTTCCATATTCAGTCTATGGAAGCTCATAGCTCATGTTCCTGGGTAGAGCTCTCTGAACCTCTTCTGGTTCTGAATGCTGCCTGATTCATGAAATGTTCTTTGCTCAAATAAATTCTGCAAAACTTAATTGGTCTGAAGTTTTTCTGTTAATACTATAAATCAATTTTCTAGGAACAGACATCTTTGCAAAATTGAGTCCCCTGATCTTTGAAGTTAGTATATTTCTCCATTTTGTTAGATATTTAAAACATCCTTATAATATATATTTGTAGAATATTTTTGCAGAAAAATATTGCCCATCTTCTTCATATTTATGTCTTAGTATTGTACATATTCCTTCATATTGTAAATGGTTGTTTTAAAAAGTTTAAAATGCTAAATGTTTGTTATTGGTATATAGAGTACGAATTGATATACCTAGTAAGCTGGCTAGAAGCTCTATGTTAATAATACGTCTGTAAAGTTTTTTAGGTGGTCTGAGCATACAATTATATGATTTACACATAGTAACAATTTTGTTTCTCCCCGCCCGATCTTTATATCTTTCATTTTTTTTTCTGGACTCTTAAAACAATATTGAATAGAAGCAGGGATAAAGGTTCTTGAATTGTTCCTAATGTCAAAGGGAATAATTTGTAGTATTTCAACATTGGATATTTACTGTCTTTTTTTGTAAACGTCTTTTATCAAACTAGAAGATTTTCTTCTCTTAGTCTATTGTATATTAAATCGCATTGATGCTTTTCCTGAATCTCTATGATGATTAATTGCCCCTCTTTAATCTGTTAAATCACTTACATTAATAGATTTTTTTCTGAGTTTGAACTAACCTTGCATTCCTAGAATAAACCTAACTTGATTGTGATATAATATATATTATGTAGGATTGCATTATATATAATTCAGTTTGTCAATATTTTGTTAAGACTTTTGCTTCTATTTTTATATGCATGAGTTTTTTTTCTGATTTGGGGAAAAAATACAAATTTTATAAAATAAGTTGAGGTAATGTTTCCTCTTTTTCTGCTTGCTGGAAGAATTTGTTAAGATTGAAAGCATCTGTTCCTAAATTTACTGAGAACTCACCTGTAGAATCATTTAGGCTTAAGAGTTTCTTGCAGGAAGATTTTTAATTACTGACTTATTTGTTAACAGCTATCAAGCCACTCATATTTTCTATTATTGCCTGACTCATATTTATATTTTTCTGAGAATTTGGTTGCCTCATGCAGTTTTTCAAATTTATTTTTATAAACTTACTCATAATATTCTTTTTTTATCTTTATAATTATTGCTACATCTGTGGTTTGGTCTTCTTTTTATCTCTGTCTTAATATTATTTTTAACTTCAGAGGGCATTCCATGTCTTTTCTTGATCAGTTTTGCTGTAAGTTTATTCATTTATAAGGGTTTTTGAAGATATAACTCTTAGCATCTTGAACCTCTCTATAACTTTTATATTTCCTATTTTATTAATGTACTCTCTTGCCTTTATTATTTCTTTTCTCCTACTATTTTTGGCTCTCTTTTGTTTTCCAAAGTTAACTTCTTAAACTGAATGTTTAGTGCAGTCATCTTTAATTTTTATTTCTTACATATACTCAATATAATGATTATAGAAATTTATAAGGTAAGTTGCCTTATCTGTACTGCTTTTTTTCCCTCTACTATTTGGAAGTTGTGCAGTTTATTTCTAGTCTTTTAGTGTACCCTAGAATTTTAGCATGTATATTTAATCAGTGTGTCTAATGTTAATGCATATTTTATTCTTTTGAATAATTTAAATATATCCATATGCTTTTCCTTCAATTACCTCCCAGTCAATTTAGATGCTGTTGTCAGCAGGTAATAGCTATATTTAACTCAGTCTGGTTTTTATTTTCTGATCTTCACAAATTAGATATTGTTATCTCTAAGTTACTCCATGATAAAAAAAGTCATCACTATTTTGGGTTCCAAGGTAATTACTGCAAGTCCTAAGGTCGTTCTTAGGACAGTAAGTCATTAATTACTGACTTACACTGGGCTTCATAGTCCTAAGGAGTGAAGACTTTTAGCTTAGGCCTGATTTGAAGGATACCAACCAAAACTATTTTAAAAATCAAATCTGTGAAACTCTTGCTGTTTCTGAGAACTATTTACCTCAGACAAATTTCCCTTTGATTGAGATGATCAAACAACGGCCACTCTCTCACCCTTTCCTGTTTTCATACCCTGACACATACTGTGTTTCGTTCTAATGAAACAAGTCTGGGGGAATTTTCTAGCACCCCTAAAAACCTGCTTTTAAAAATAAAGTTCACGAACTATTTGCCCTCTTACTGGGGTTTCACTGAGTCCCACTCATTCCCTTTCCTTTCCTTGCAACTGAAGTCTTGGCTCTTTATTGGCAAATAAAGTATTTGGGTAAGGCATGGGATATTTAATATGTGAAAACAAAAAGCCTCAGTAAATAGTGGAGACGTGGGCTTTACTTGTCAGAGTGCATTCCATGTGTTTCCTGAGTAAACATTTCAGAAAAACCCTTAAAGACAACAGACTCTAACAGGCCAGCACAGCACACATACACAAAAACGGCCAAGTGAAAGCATAAGACAAGAGAGAAGTATGACTATTCTCTCTGAAAAGGAAAGCTCTATTTCTGAAACTGTAGAGTCAAAACAATTGAATTCTTCATGCTTACAGTCCTGCTGGGAGTGAAGAATTACCAGGTTTCTGGCCTCCAAGCTCTGATTACCACGGCTTGCCTTCAAGCTGTCAGACTCTTAAACCCATGACCTGACGCAAATAACCCTCTCAATGGATCCCTGGTACACATGTTGGGTTCCTTGATTTTGGTCTCACTCAAAGCTCATTGCATGACAAATTCATAAAAAGGGAAAGCCCATCTGTGACCAGATGAAGCAACTCTTACCTGGCTATGACAGTGCTAGATCACAGCAGACCTGCAGGCCCTTGGGGGCAACGTGGCTTCACTGCAGACGCCCTGCAGGTGCCGGGGTGGGAAGACAGCAGCCCTTTGGAAGATGTGGCTGCAAAGTCAAGCCACAAAGTGAGGATGATGACCTCTGATTGAGAAGCAGAAGATGGGAGGGAGTCTGTTAAAATGAGATCAAGACTTCGATTGCAAAATCTACACTCAAAATTATCTTTTAGGATTTTTGTTTGAATCCATAAAATGGGTTTATCTGCGATAAACAGACATCTCTTCGTTCAGTATGGGGAAATTTCTTCCATAAATATGCAGTAATAGAGGATTCTTTCCCTTTGAAGTTTACTGCTTATAGTATTTCTAAATCTCAACTTGTGAACATTACCAGCATTGCAATATTTTGCTTTATCACAGAGTGTTTTAAGTTTTACTTCTCACTTCTTGAATGGTTGTGGGAACTGTCAAATGGAAGTCTGGGGCATATCTTTTCTAAACTTTCTTAGAATCCTTCCAGAGCTTATCTTATTCCTAAGATTGAGGGCTTTCACAGATGAATTTAAATTTCTATGTATCCAATAGAAAATTCATGTTTAATTTCTAAATGAATATAAGGTATTCTTTTTGAGTGTTTTATTTTTTTAAATAATGATCACTTCAAAAACATCTGAGTGTTTTGTGAGGATAGAAATGTTATGATTTTATATTTATATATTTATTTATTTAGACATTGTCTCACTCTGTCACCCAGGCAGTGGGGCAAACTTGGTTTACTGCACTCTCCACCTTCTGGATCCAAATGATTCTCCTGCCTCAGCATCCTGAGTAGCTGGGATTACAAGCACGTATTACCACACCCGGCTAATTTTTGTACTTTTAGTAGAGACGAGGTTTTGCCATGTTGGCCAGGCTGGTCTCAAACTCCTGACCTCAGGTGATATGTCCACCTCGGCCTCCCAAAGTGCCGAGATTACAGGCATGAGCCACTGTGCACAGCCTATAATTTTATATTTAGACATATATTCATATGTGTCCTTTATCTTAAATTATATTAATATTTTTCCAGTGCCCCCAGTGTACCAGGTACTATTGTGTCTTACATATAGTAATTTATTTGATCCTCATGGAAGCTGTATCAATATGTTCAGTCATTATTTTCATTTTGTATGTGAGGGAGCCCGGGCACAGAGAGGTTACATGACTTGCCCTCAGTCACACAGGTCATGAAGGTGGATCCATGGCTGTTGACTCCTGCAATGCTCTGCTGTAATATAATAACTCTCTGGCCAGATGTGCTCAGCATTAACCTGTTTCCCAGGTTCATCCAGATGTTGAAGCTGCATTAACTTTTAAAACCACCAGGATATTATGCTAAGCCAGACACCAAAGGACAAATGCTGTATGATTCCACTTGTGTGACATCCCTAGAATAGGCAAATTCATGGAGACAGAAAGTAGAATGGTGGCTGCAGGAGGCTGGGGAAGGAGGCATGGGAGTTGTGGTTTAATGGGTGCAGAGTTTCGTTTTGTGAGGGGAAAGGAGTTCTGAAGATGGATGGGGGCCCGTTGTACAACATGTGAATGTGAATGTACATGTAAATTTACTGCTAGTGAATGGTGCACTTAAAGTGGTTAAAAATGGTATTTCTTTCTTTTTTTTTTTTTTTAAACACCCCACTAAAATTCCCTTCAATAGGCCAATGATTCAGGGAACACAGAGCATCTCCTGTCACTGGGAGTTCCTGGCAATGGAAAAGTTGTGTTCAGCTACTTTGAACACTTCAGAAGCAAGACAGACTTCAAACTGAGGATTGACCTGAGAGATAGCTATAATTTGGAAAACTGCGCGTGGCTTTGATTCCGTCATACGCATTTCACCTTTTGGTTTCTGCTGTGTGTTGGTGGAAAGAGAGGCTAGAGCTGTGTCTGGTGGGAGGGCTGGGGATGTGGCGACAGTGTCCCTCTCCTCCTGCTCCCGAAGTAGGGGAATTGGCTTGCCTGCTGGCAGGCCTCCCCGGACTCGGCTCTGTGAGCCTCTCTCTCTCAGGTCTGGGCTCCAGCTCTTGGACATTTTTGCCCCTGAGTGACCGTCTCTGGCTGCTGTGGTCTCTGTGCATCCCGGCCTGATGCCTCTCTGCAGTGCTCCGGGACTGGGCCACCACCACAGTCATAATCCCCACCGTTTGATCAGGCACTGGGGAACACACAGTCAGGTGTAATCTTCACAGCAGCCCCTCAGGCCGGTGCCAGCACCCCCTGATTAACAGAGGAGGTTGCTTCCTCCAGTCCCCACTGATGAAACTAGCCCCATACACTTTCTTATAGTATTCTGTACATTTGATCCCAGCCCTTTCCTCCACAGAGTTGACAGATGGGTGTAAGTTGTTGTAATGTCTAGCTCTCCTATTAGACAGTAAGCTCTGCCTCTGTTTTTGTTCCTAAAAGTAACTCCAGCAAGAGGCAACACAATGCTGGGCATGCATGAGGCTTTTGGCCAACATTTGTAGAATGACGAAATGGGTTGCATAACATGTCCAAGGTCCTGTTGCAAATAAATGACAGGTTAAAAAACAGGATTAAAATAAAACGCTATCACATATCTCTTCCTTGTTCTCTGTTTTAAAAATTATATGTCCACAAATATGTGTGCACACAGATATTCACATGTACATGTGTATGTGTGTACCTGTGTGTGTGTGTGTCACATGCTTTTTAAAAATAGGACAGGAAGAAGAGAAGAGGGAGACCTGCACTTCCCTATAGGAAGAAGCAAGGAGGGGTGAATGGCAGCCTTCAGTGACAGGCAGGGGATGTCTGAGACAGTCAATGCCAGAGGCTTGGCTCCTGGTTGGGCAGCAGAAGTCCTCAGGTGACAGCCCTTCCTCCCAGGGCTGGGATACATCAAGAATCAGGTGGAGCTATTGATTGAGATTAGAGTCCATCAAGTCCCCATTGCATGCAGCTCAGTTCTCCTCCACACTGACTATCCCATCTCTGTCAGCGCCTTACACCACTGTCGCCTGCTATGGTCTGAAAGTTTGTGTCCCCTCCCAAATTTATGCTGACATCGAATCCCCAATGTGATAGTCTTAAGAGGTGGAGTCTTTGAGAGGTGATTAGGTCATGAAGGCTTTGCCCTCATGTGTGGGATCAGAGCTCTTACAAAAGAGGTTGGCAGAGCTTGTTTGCCCCTTCCCCTTCTGCCATGTGAGGATCATACAAAGCACCATGAGCCCTCTCCAGACACTAAATCTGCTGGCACCTTGATCTTGGACTTCCCAGCCTCCAGAACTGTGAGCAGTACATTTCTGCTGTATATAAATTACCCAGTCCAAGGTATTTTGCTACAGCAGCCTGAAATGGACCAAGACACTCCCATTCACACATTAACACACACTCAGACACATAACACTCATGTACCTTCACACACACAAGTACACCCTCAAATCACGTACAGACACATACACTTATACACACCCACACAGATCCACATAGGAACATACACACACAGACTCACACCTGCACATACACTCACACATGCACCCACACATAGTCACACACACTTGCCCACGTGGGAGTCTGAAAAGGTTATTTTCATGCTTTCTGAGGCTCCCTATTTCCCTCGGCCTAGCATTTGGGGCCAGTCACAGGGAATCGGAACATGTTTTTCTGGCCCTTTCTCTTCCCACACACCTCTATACATGACATCCATCAGGAGGGAATTGGGTTCTGGCCTGGATTCTATTGGTTGGCAGGGAGAGTGTGAGTTGGAAGCTTGACACTGGGAGCCCTCTTTCCTTGTCTACACCATCAAAACTTGCATCACTGTGACATCCCTGAGGGCTGTGTAAGGGAAAAAACCTCCTGGTAGGACTTCTCACATATTTGTTCAGGGTTTTTTAATCTACCCTAATCCTACCTATATCTGTTGATTCCTTCAACAAAACACAGACAGAAGCACTACTTAGCAAATTGTTCCTCAATCCCTTTACCCAAGGGAAAACCCTTCTAAGCCCTTCATACAGAGCACTTCCATGCAGGTCTCTGTATGCCTCCCTGTGCCACATACCAGCCCCACACTGCAGATGCTTGGCTTCCTTCCTTCATTAAGTCTGCAGTCCTCGGACTCAGGATGCTTAGGTGTCATATTTGCGTAGTTTCAAAGACTTTAACAGGACACCTGTACAAATCAGGTCTCCAACAAATCATTTATTCCTCTTTGATTGAAAAGGCTATTACTTTTTTTGGTCGGTAAATTCTTCCATAGTTATTTGGCTCAATTGACAACATTGTGTGTTGAAATGTATGGAAGGCAACCATTTGACTGTAAATCTCATCTGATAGGGAAAAATTGCTAGGCCAATAACTCCTTCCTGAGGTTGGTTTACATGAATAGCTCTTCCCTGGGCTGGTCTTAGGGGAAACGGAATCCTGGGGCGACCAGATGTGCAAGGGTGTCAGGGAAGGGCCAGTTTATGGGATCAAGTTCTCGGTGGGAAGCAGGAAGTGGCAGCTGGGTCATAAGGTAAAAGTGAGAAAACTTTAGAAAAAGGAATGCAGGGAAGGAAGGAGATAGGAAGAAGGACATAACTTAACAGAACTTAAAAGTCCCATTTCTCTTGATTAAAAACTTTTGCCTTGATTGGGCACGTCAGGCCATAGGGTCAAAACCGAATTAAGAGGTGTGTGCAAAAGTATTTCCATCACGCTTTCTAAGTATTTGCTGAAGCGAATATTTTCCCACTAGAACAGTTCAGTGATTTTTTGCTTCGTTGTCCATTATTTTAAAAGTGATCTCCCATATGAATAGCGTATCAGCATTTATATAAGCTACCATGGGTTATGAGCTCTTAAGAGGAAAATGCCTATCCCACTAAAAAAATATTATTATTGCTACTTTATAACTTTTGAATTCAGCTGAAGCTTCGTATTGGGGCCACTGGGACATCTTACATGCATTGCTTTGATCTCTACATTATTTATTTCCCTATCAGCATGAGTTTTTTCCTGGGGAATCTCTACTTTCTGGCTGAGGGAGTCTTTGGCAGTGCAGATGCTGTGTCGGAAAGAGTAGGTCCCTGGGATTTGCCATACAGTTCAGCATGTAGATTTACCTTTGAAGGCTTAAAAACTATTCGAAGTGGGGTTGGGAAGAAAAGAGTTATTTTTTCTTCTTACCTCTGAGCCCAATTACCTAATAAAGTTTCATCATTCCTTTTGTCCGAGGAGCCCTGTGACCTAATTTTGCTCCTTGCCTCGTTTCAGATATCACAACCCGTTTTTGTGCATTCTGCTTCCCTAATGAAATCCACATGTCTTAAATCAATAAAGCCATTGTTTCACTTCCTTCTCTTAAGCAGTGCCTTTTTAGCAGGGTCTATTTTGTTTGCACACTTGTTTGTAGAAAACGCGGCTCCTTATCTAGAATCTTCCCCTTCTGTCCCCCACTTCGAGAGCTTTTTCTTATCCTTCCTTTCAGTGATTATCAGTTTGATGGCGTGCGGCTATTAAATGCTCTTTAATGGACTAATGAAAAGAAAATTTTGTTTATGCAGGTTTTCTTTCTTGTTAATTATTTGTTTTAGATAGGCTACAAAATTAAAGTAGAAAATGCAATGTGTTTGTTCAGTATCTTTGTATACTCTTAGAATGTAAAAGCCCACTGTGCAAACTTCAGAAACTCAGTTTTTATTGCCTGTTCCCAGACACCCCAGTCTGTCCCTTTTTCCATCCAAGAGGCACCACTAAGCACTACTGAGTTTTAGATCTCTTTGTACTTTTGAGGCTCCTGGATCATGGCAAGACCCTCTCAGTGGCTTTCTGTTCCTAATACACCTAAAACTCGTGAAGGTTGCCTGATGTGAAAGTCAGGCTACTTTTACAAGGAACATTTTTACTTATCTCAAAATCCAGGGATTCAACATAGAAGCCTACTCAAAGCCCCAGAGATGGAACCAAAGGGTGTATTCTTCTTGAACGGAAGAAGAAAACACCCATTGGTACCATCTCTGGGGCTTTGAGTCTCACTGTAAATTCTGAGTAGTTCTCCACCCCGTCACTGACTTCTGATAAAGTCAGAAGGGCTGGCCCCACAGCACTTCCTGTGAATCCTCTGGGAATCTTCCCTTTCCAGTTTCTCATGGAAGAAAGTGTGAGCGGGGTTATCAAGTAGGTGCTTGAATATGGAGAATGAGGATGAGGACAATGGAACACCATGTTCCACTTGCCACCCTACAAATTCTCTTGGATTTAACCTTGCCCAATGGTGAGCTAGAAGAAGGGATTAACAAATGACGCGTCAGACCCTCTAAAGTTCGCACATTCTTCGTGACCCCGTGCTGTTTTCTTCCTTCATCATCATTCTTGGCCTTTGTGTGGGCTCCTGCCTGCATCTCTTTTTCTCATTTTAAGCCTCTCGCCAGAGTCGGGGCAACTGTCCTTTTCCCATATCATCTTCGTTTTCTGAACTTTTATTTAAATCCTATCCTAAAGGTGAAAACAAAATGGCTTTTCTTTTCCTAAAGACCTCTACTGTTACCATTCTGGACCTGATGTGAGAAGGTGAGCTTGGAATTAAATCCCTGCACACAGCAAAAGTAACTAGCTAGTCACTTTAAAAATAAACAAAACTCAAAACCCAAACCCTTCCACTACCGCTTGATGGACATCGTTCCTTTCAGGGCAGTCACTGAAAGGCAAAGGAGCAAGCATGGTGACCTGCTTTGCTTATCTGAGAAACACCAGAAGCTCCCAGACACTTCTACTTTCTTGGAGGAAGACAAAGAGAGAATCCGGCTGTATTTGCTGTGACCAGGGGTCAACCCCTTCTTCTGTCTCGCACATTCTCTCCTGCTGGGCTCTTCCTCCTTCTGAAATGTTCCTTCTTCGACCCTTTGACGTCTGGGATGACCTCGTTCACTTCAAGTCCGCGCAAGAGTCAAACATTTCCTGAGGGTTGGCCTCCTTTGGCGCACCACTTCCTTCCTTTCATTGAACCGGGGAGGCAAGAAGACAGTTAAAAGCAGAGCCAGAAGGCCGAGCTTAGCTTCACGGTGCCCTGTGTCCTGTAAAAGGGGACACTGTGTGGAAAAGCTGAGAGAGTTACAGGAGGAGAGTTTGAGACGTTCTGCTTTCTGCTGGTGACAAGATCCACAGGTGGTTTCAGGGCTGGAGTGAGCCTGGAGAAGCCTGACGGACCCTCCACACCTAACACTAGTTTGAGGCCAGGCTCCCCATCTCCCTGTCCAGCACGCTCTTCTCTGTACACAGGTATTAGTTTCTAACTCTACCCTTAATTGGCCCAGGCCGCAAGACGGGGTGCTGTGAACATTATCAGGTGCTGCCCTGGCCGTTGGCTGGCACAACCCGCTGGCCACACCCATGTTGTTGTCATCCTGATTTACTGACTGGGCAGTGTTGCTATGGTGAATGTGTGCCTGAGTTAGAAATGGTCTCAGATGTCTTAAAAGAAGGCAGACTGTGTATAAGGACAGGAACAGCAAAAGGGTTTCATTTCCATTGCTAGTCCCAGTACTGGCACCTAGAATGAGATGCTAACAAAGATTTTGAAGCTTTCTTCTGGCCCAGCAAGCAGGTGATTGGTTATAGGAGAGAGGAGTGGCAGGAAAGAGTGTTTTCCTTTGGGTTTACTTCTTCTGCTACCGGAAGGATGTGACTGAAAGGCAAAGGAATTGGCTTTCTCCCTTGATTCCTGGTCTGAGCCTCCCATTCCTTGCTACGTTTCCCGAGGCCCCGTTGGTGCCTCCCAATCCTGATGTATCCAGTCTCACACTGTAAGTTCATTGGAAAGAAGAGTGAAAAGAGGACCAAGAGAGCGAGACTCAAGAAAGAGAAGAGAACTTCATACGTCACACTCCGGGGAGTGTAAGGAGTGTGTGTCCAACTCCTCCACTCCTAGCTGGGAAAGCTGGAATGATTCTAACCTCTCAGTGTGATAACTCCCCAAATTCTAGCCTGGGGATAATAGAGGCTTGCTGTAAGAATTAGGTGAGATAATGTATAAGAGCTCTTAGAATATTTTACTGGCTCCATAAATATCAGTGATTGTTATTAAAGTATATGTAAGCTCTCGCTTTTCCTAGCACAAGCTCCTCTCTTAATGGCCCAGTGACTTCCCTAATGATTTCATCATGGCCTGATCCATGTCAGGGTTCCTCCCTTTTGGGGCTCTCTGAGCCTCTTCTGTAGCTAGAATGTGTGGCTTTTGGGGAAACAGAGGCTTCGCAGGATCAGAGCATGGGAAGTCCAGAAGGCATCTTGACAGTCTTCTAATTGCCACATTAGAAATTCGTAGCATGGAGCCAGAGCTGGGCTGGAGAGGACTTTCTGCATTCCTCAGCAGGCAGATGGGGACTTTGACAAAACCACAATGAAGGACTCCCTCCTTCCCTTTTACCCTCTCCAACTTCCCAGCTGCCCTTCCTTCTGGTACCCAGGGCTCACCTCAGTGTGTGGTCCAGGATGGATCCAGGCCTTTTCTCATGAGTTCAATAAGCCTTTGTTCCTTGGGAGAAGCATCGTGGTTGGGCTTTAGGAGGTCATCTGATTCTGGTGATATGTACTGGTAGAAATGGCTGATATATGGGATCACTTGGCAGAACTTAATACCTTTTAAAAGAGAAGGCCACTAACCAAGATTATGATAGAATGTGGTACATTTTTTAGCTTGGAAGGCCTTTCATTCTCCACCAATATTTCAGAAAATCAGTACTTAGCAAATCAGTCCCTGTTTTTTGTACTGTTGGCTGCTAATCACTGATTCAGAGAGAACCTTCTCTTCAGCCATACTGGGGTTTAATTTAAAAAAAGATTCAGGAAGGAGATGTCTACTTCGTCACATAACTCTCCTTGACTGTTCGAAATCCTCACTATCAGGATGTTTTTTCTTGTATCTAAGCTAAATCCTGTCCGTGCCGTTTGATCCATTTTATTTCCTCTTGTCCTGCCCTCAGTGGAAACAGAAAACAGCTGGTGACTCTTTCTTGCACACAACAAAGGATTCTGGGTCCTAAGCCTATTCGATTAAAAGGAAACTCGCTAAAGCAGCCACCCCGGTGCAGAGCTCTGGGGCCCCGACTCTAACCGCTGGGCTAGGGTCTTGCACTTCAGAAAACCAGAGGCACCACCACACACCAGTTTTATGTCCTTGCCGTGTGTGTGTCAAATCCTGTGTTTAACTTGGGCGAGCTTCAGAAAGTTCTCGTTGTACCACATTCCGGCTAAGAGCCTGCCACAGGAGGCCTGCATCTGAACCCTGCTGACGTTCTCCACAACCTTTCAGACTTCCCTAATGGAGCTGACAAAGTAGCTGCCACGGAGGACATGGATACTGTCACCATTGTGGAAACATGGTGTTTATCCACTTGGAAAAAAAGGGGAGTATGGAGAGTGTCAATACGTAAAACCACAGGGCCAATTCCCTGTGCATTCTCCTTTGTATTATTCAGCGTTTCATTTCACAGAGCAAGACTCCTTAGCCAGCTTGGTGAAAAAAAGGGGAGACAGGTTTCATTTGTAATGAACTCAGGACTCTTGACTTCAATGCGGTTGGAACACAAGTCTATGCTGAAAGGTTCTTGCCAATACAACAAAAGCACTTCTGAAATAGGAATCAATGTTCAGGTTTTTCCCTGGCAAGTTTATCTTTGCTGTGTCATCTGCTGCTTTTCAAGTAGGATCTAGGGACTGGTGTAGAATTCCAGAAAGTAACTCATAATAATAGTAACGAACATTTGTTGAACACACATGCCAAGTATTGGATGCATATTTACTTGTAATCCTTTCAACAGTGCTCTGAAGTAGGCACTGCTGCTACCCCCATGATACAGATGAAGAAACTGAGAGACAGAAAGATTAGGAACCTGCCCGAGGACCTATTACAGCAAGAGGTAGAGGCACAGCTTGAATCTAGGCAGTTTAGTTTCAGAGCCCAGACTCTCAGCCAAGCATGACATGACATCTGTGGCCAAAGCCACGAGTCGAATACGGCCACCTCTCTGAAAGTTCGTGTTGCTCAGTAATGAGCACTTCAACACATCATTTTTTTTTTTTTTTACAAAATAAAACAGACATAGATGTCACATAGATGTGATAAAACAGACATGCAAACATGCAAAAGCAAAGAATTTTTAGTATGCATTGAATTGCTTCAAGCTGCACCTTGGGGTCCCCTGGAGCATGTACTTCACCTCCCGACGGCTGATGACAAATTTAAGAGCTGAATTGGTGTTCCTTACCTCTTCCTCTTCTCAGTTCCCCTGCACTGAAGCCAGTGGTCAGAGGTCAGATGTTCAGTGCTGATGGAGAATCTCTTGCTATGTTTTTTTTGACCATTGCTGTACTGCCTTCTTTCTGGTACAATTAAGGACAGGAAAGGGGTTGTGGTGGTTAATATTGAGTGTCAACTCGATTGAATTGAAGGATACAAAGTATTGATCCTGGGCATATCTGTGAGGGTGTTGCTAAAAGAGATAACATTTGAGTCATTGGGCTGGGGAAGGCTGATCCATCCTTAATCTGGTGGGCAGTTTAACCATCTGCCAGGGAATATAAAGCAGGAAGAAAAAACGTAAAAAGGAGAGAGACTGGCCTAGCCTCCCAGCCTACATCTTTCTTCTGTGCTGGATGCTTTCTGCCCTCAAATGTCAGACTCCAGGTTCTTCAGTTTTGAGACTTGGCCTGGCTCTGTTGCTCCTCAGCTTGCAGAAAGCCTATTGTGGGACCTTGCAATCAAGTAAATTATACTTAGTAAACTCCCCTTATCGATCTGCCTGTCTATCTATCTATCTATCTATCTATCTATCTATCTATCTATCTATCTATCTGTCTAATTGGTTCTGTCCCTCTAGAGAACCCTGACTTACAGAGGAAGAGTTGGGTCATGCCAGTGGCCTTTTTGCAGGGTGAGGAGGCAGCATTTCCTTAGACGCTGCGGCCCACATCCCAGAAGTAGGGTCTGTGTACTGTGGCTGCTCAGTCACTCCTTGTGTCCTTCCCAGGCTCCTGATGCCCCACCCCTGGTGTGCTGTCCTCCCTCCCCGGTGTTCTGGGCAGGAAGAAATTGAGGTACTCTGCCTGCTCATCTGCACCTCAGCTGTCTGCTGGTGACATCACAAAACTGTCAAAAGATGAGGAGACTCCTGGCGACACCACAAAACTGTTAAAAGATGAGGAGACTCCTGGTGACACCACAAAACTGTCAACAGATGAGGAGGATACTCCTGGTGACACCACAAAACTGTCAACAGATGGGGAGACTCCTGGTGACACCACAAAACTGTCAAAAGATGAGGAGACTCCTTTCTAGTCTTGATATGTGTTTGTGCCACACTTCACCACACTTCCTGCCTTTCTGGGAATCAGGAACACAGGGTTCAGAAAAGTGGGACCCTTATCAGCTCTTCCCCCATTGCCTGTTTACAAGGAGAAGCCCACGCACAGCTGGAGATTGATCTTTGCTGGGAAACAGCTGGAAGATGGGTGTATGCTGTCTGACTGCAACATCCAGAAAGAGTCCACTCTGCACTTGGTCCTGCGCTTGAAGGGGGGTGTCAAAGTTTCCCCTGTGAGGTTTCAACAAATCTCATTGCACTTTTCTTTCAATAAAGTTGTTGCATTCCCCCCACCCACCAAAAAAAAGTGGATATAAAAATTTGTGCTCAGGTATTAGTATGAATGTAAGTGGGTGGGCCTTGAACACCACCAAGAGCTGTGCTCCCTTTCTCACTCAAGGGTCAACTGCTGGTGAGCAGCAAGTTTGCGTTGGCAAAACAAATTCACTCTGCTGACCTTGTTTTATTCCTTTCTCTTCCCCACTGGATTATTATAAACAAAATGCTAAGAAAGGCTGTGGTCATAAAATGCACCTGGATCACAAATAGTGTGCTGAACCAGAGTCTACTTTGAGAATTTTCTCTTTGTACTGTTTATATGACCTTTTTCTCTTTCGTGTGTGTTTTTAATTAAACATTTTATTCTGAAATAACCATAGATTCACATGCAGTTGTAAAGCAACAACAACAATGCAGAGAGATCTCCTGTACCCTTCACCCAGTTTTCCGCGATGGTAACTTTGGATAAAACTGCAGTACAGTGTCACACCCAGGATATTGATATTGATACAGTTAAGTTACAGAACAATCCCATCATCCCCGGGATTCCTCAGGTTGGTCTTTTATAGCAACATCTACTTCCCTCCCTTCTGACTCAGCCTCTTCTTAACCACTGGCAACCACTAATCTGTTCCCCATTTCTATAATTTTCTCATTTCGTTAATGTTATGTATGGAATTAAATATGGGATTGGCTTTTCCACTGAGCATAATTCTCTAGAGGCATGTATATCAATAGCTCAATTCTTTTTATTACTGAGGAGTATTCCATGGTAAAAATGTACTAAAGTTTGTTTAATCATTCACTCATTAAAGGACATCTGAGTTGTTTTTAGTTTTTGGGCTATTAGGAAGAAAGTGGATATAAAAATTTGTGCTCAGGTATTGGTATGAATGTAAGTTTTATTTTTCTGGGATAAATGCCCAGGAATGTAATTGCTGAGTCATATGGTAGTTGCAAGTTTATTTTTTTAAGAAACTGGCAAACTGTTTTACAAAGTGGCTATAGCATTTTACATTCCCACCAGCAATGCATGAGTGATACCGTTTCTCTGCATCCTGGTTATCCTGATAGATTATAGTAATATCTCATTGTGGTTTTAATTTACATCTCCCTGATGGCTAAAGACGTTGAGTATCTTTTTGTGTACTTCATTGTTATCTGAATACCTTCTTCTGTGAAATGCCCCTTATGTCTTTTCCTCATTTTTCTAACAGGATTGTTAAGGTTTTTTACTGTTGAGTTTTGAGAGTTCTTTATATATTCTAGATACTAATCCTTTGTTGGAGAAGTGGTTTGCAAATATTTACTCCCAGTCTGTAGTTTGTCTCTTTATCCTCTTAGCAGTGTTTTTTTGCAGAACGAAAGCTTTTAATTTTTATGAAGTTGAATTTGTCAATTTTTCTTTTATGTATCATGATTTTGGTATCAAGCTTAAGAAGTCTTTGCCTAACTCTAAATCATGAAAATTTTTTATATTTCCCCCCTAAACATCTTATAGTTTTACATTTAAGTCTGTGGTCCATTTTGAATTAATTTTTGGAGAAAGCATAAGACAAAAGTCTAGAAGTCTAGGTTCATTTTTGTTTTTTGGCCTGTCAGTGTCCAATTGCTCCAGCACCATTTGTTGAAAACAAACGGCTTTTTACTCTGCTGGACTGTATATTCGCCATTGTCAAAAATCAACTGGGCATATTTGTCCGAGTTGAGCTCTTCCTTTTTTTTTGATGGAATCTCACTATGCTGCCAAGGCTGGAGTACAATGGCTATTCACAGGCGCAATCATAGTGCGCCGCACCCTCCAACTCCTGGCCTCAAGCAATCTTCCTGTCTTAGCCTCCCAAGGAGCTGGGACTACAGGCACTAGCCACTGTGTCTGGCTTGTGTGAGTCTAGTTTTGTGTTCTCTATTCTGTTTCATTGATCAATGTGCCCATTATGCTGCCAGTACCGCACAGCATTGATTACTTATCATATAATATTCCTTATTTCAGAAGTAACATTTAAGATTAGATATTATGTAATGGCTCAAAATTAGATAGACTGATTTCTCCCATTACTCTTTTTTTCAATTTTTTAAGCTAGTCTAGTTCCTTTGCTTTGTCATATACATTTTAGAGCAATATTTTGTCTCTCTTGCAAGAACTTTGATAGAAATTGCATTTAAAGTTTATGTTAATTTGGAGAAAATTGGTATCAGTATTATGTTGAGTCTTCTAATCTGTGCATATACATCTATTTATTTAGATGGTCTTTAATTTTTCCCATTAGCATTGTGCATTTTTCAGCATATGGATCCCATATATAGTTTTCCACATTTATACCTAAGTATTTAATTTTTAAAGTAGTTATAAATAGTATTATATGTGTTTAAATTTTCTCTGTTAAAATTAATTGTGGATATTTGAGATTTACAACATGATGTTATGGGTCACATATAGACAGTAAAATCATCATCTGTGAGATGATAAATAGGCAAACTTGTTTTACTATAGCAACTATTTTACTACCTATAGTGACATAGTTGGGTTACTGTAGATAACAAGAGCAGCTACAATCTACTTATTTAACAAAAATCCTCAATACAATATGATTTTAGGAACTGTAGTTCTCTTGTACATTAGATGTTTACTCTTGTTCATCCTACATATCTGCTACTTCGTGACATGACCCCCATCTCTCCGTTTCCTTCCTTCCCCTGTCCCTCACTCTAGTAACCACTGTTTTATTCTTTATCTCTGTATATTTAGCCTTTTTTAAAAAAAGGATTCTGCATGTAAGTGAGATCATGCAACGTTTTTCTTTCTGTGCCTGCTTTATCTCACTTAGAGTAATAACCTTTAGGTCCATTCATATTGTGGCAAATGGTAGGATCTCCTTCTTTTTTAAGGCTGAATAATATTCCACTGTGTGTGTGTGTGTGTGTGTGTGTGTGTGTGTGTGTGTACCCACACCAACACTATCTTTTCTTTTTTTCTTTATCCATTCATTTACTGACAGAGACTTGGGTTGTTTTCAGATCTTGGCTATTGTGAATGTTGCTGCAATGAACATGGGAGCACAGATATTTTTATGAGGTAGTGATTTCATCCCCTTGGGTATATACCAGAAAAGAGGGATTTCTAGGCCATGCAGTAGTTCTAATTTTTAATTGCTTCAGGAACCTCTACACAGGCATACCTTGCAGATATTGTGGGGTCAGTTCCAGGCCACCACAATAAAGTGAACATTGCAACAAAGTGAGTCACACTTTTTTCATTTTCCAGTGAAAATCAAAGTTATGTTTACATTACACTGTGGTCCATTAGATGTGCAACAGCATTTTGTCTAAAAAAACAATGTACATACCTTAATTTAAAAATACTTTATTGCTATAACATACCAATGATCATCTGAACCTTCAGTGAGTCATAAACTTTTTTGCAGGTGGAGGGTCTTGTCTTGATGTTGACTGTCGACTAATCAGGGTGGTGGTGGTGAAAGCTGGGGTGGTTATGGAAATTCCTTAAAATGCAGCAACAATGAAGTTTGCCACATCGATAGACTCCTCCTTTCATGAAGGATTTCTCTGTAGTGTGCAGTGCCACTTGATAGCATTTTTACCTGTAGTAGAATTCGTTTCAAAATTGGAATGAATCCTTTTGGATCTTGCTGCTGCTTTATCATCTGGGCTTATGTAATCTTCTGAATTCTTTGTGGTCATTTCAACAATGTTCACAATATCTTTGGCAGGAATAGATTTTATCTAAAGAAACCATTTTGGTTGCTCCTTCTTAAAAAGCACCTTCTCATCAATTCAATTTTTATCGTGATATTTCAGCAATTCAGTCCCATCTTCAGGCTCTACTTTTAATTCTAGTTCTCTTGCTATTTCCACCACATCTGCAGTTACTTCCTCAAATGAAGTCTTGAACCCTTCAGAGACATCCATGAGGGTGGAATCAACTTCTTCCAAACTCCTGTGAATGTTGATATTTTGACCTCTTCCTTTCAATCATGAATGTTTTCAGTGGCATCTAGAATGGTGAATCCTTTCCAGAAGGCTTAGAATTTGCTTTGCCCAGATCCATCAGAGGAATAACTATCTACGGCCACTATAGTGTTACAAAATGTATTGCTTAAATAATAGGACTTGAAAGGCTAAATTACTCCTTGATCCATGGGCTGCAGAATGGATCTTGTGTTAGCAGGCATTCATCTCCTTGCACATCTTCATCAGAGGTCTTGGTGACCAGGTGCTTGTCAATGAGGAGTAATCCGTTGAACGGAATCTTTTTTATCAGGACAGCAGATCTCAACCGTGGGCTTGAAATACTCAGCAAACCATGCTGTAAACAGATGTGCTGTCATCCAGGGTTTGTTTTTCCACTTATAGAGCACAGACAGAGTAGACTTAGCATAATCCTTAAGGACCCTAGGATTTTCAGAATGGTCAATGAGCACTGGTTTCAACTTAAAGTCATCAGCTGCATTAGCCCCTAACAAGAAATTCAGCCTGTCCTTTGAAGCATTAAAGCCAGGCATTGACTTCCCTTCTTTAGATTTGAAAGTCCTAGAAGACATCTTTTTCCAATTTAATGTTGTTTTGTCTACACTGAAAATCTGTTGTTTTGTGTAGCCGTGTTCATCAGTTACCTTAGCTAGATCTCCTAGATATCTTGGCACAGCTTCTATATCAACACTTGCAGTTTGGCGTTGACATTGTATTTTTAGGTTATGGAGATGGCTTCTTTCTTTAAACTTCATAAGCCAACCTCAGTTAGCTTCCAACTTTTCTTCTACATCTTCTTCACCTCCCTCAGCTTTCACAGAATTGAAGAGAGTTAGGGCCTTGCTCTGGATGAGGCTTTGGCTTAAGACAATGTGGTTGGTTTGATCTTCTATCCAGACCACTGGCACTTTTTCCATATCAACAATGAGGCTTTTTTGCTTTTTTATCATTTGTGTATTCACTGGGTAGCACTTTTCGATTTCCTTCAAGAAATTTTCCTTTGCATTAACAATTTGGCTGTTCGGCACAAGAGGCCTAGCTTTTTTTTTTAAGGCCAAGACAGGCTTTCAACATGCCTTCCTCACTAAGTTTAATCATTTCTAGCTTTTGATTTAAAATGAGAGGCTCTTCCTGTCACTTGAACTCTTAGAGGCCATTGTAGGGTTGTTAACTGGCCTAATTTCAACACTTTGTATCTCAGAGATATGGAGGCTTGAAGGAGAGAGATGGAGAAAGAGCCAGTGGTGGAGCAGTCTGAACAGGCACAACATGTATTGATTAAATTTGTTACCTTATATGGACATGGTTTATGGGACCCTAATTACTGTGGCAACATGAAAGATCCCTGATCAGATCACCATAACAGATATAATAATAATGAAAACATTTGAAAATGTTGTGAGAATTGCCAAACTGAGACACAGAGACAGGAAGTGAGTACATGCTTTGGAAACCTTGTGTTGGTAGACTTGCTTGACATAGAGTTGCCACAAACATTCAATTTGTAAAAAAGAAAAAAAAAGGAGAATCTGCAAAACATCACAAAACAAAGTATGTCTGTAGTGTTTTCCATAATGGCTATACCGATCTATATTCCCACCAACGAGGAACACAAGTTCCCTTTTCTCCACGCCCTCGCCAACATTTGTTATCACTTTCCTGTTTGTTAATAGTCCTCTTAACAGGGGTGAAGTGATACCTCATGATGGTTTTAATTTACATTATATTTTCGCTTTTAGTCCCCGTGTGTTCATTTCATATATATATAAATATAATTGTTTTCTGTATGTTTATTTTGTGTCTTGTGACCTTGCTGAATTCACTTATTAACTCTAGAAGTTTTTTTGTGTATTGTTGGGATTTCCTATGTAGACAGTCATACCACCTGCAAATAGGAACAGTTTTGTTCCTTTTTTTCCGATCTGTATGCCTTTTATTTCTTTTTCTTGACTTATTGCACTGGCTAGCACTTGCAGCACTATGTTGAATTAGTGTAGTGCATGTGGACATTCTTACCTTTTCCCTAATTTTAGGTGGAAAATGTTCGATGCTTGTAAATTGTATAAATACACCAATCAAAAGACAGAGATTGGCAAAGTGGATTTTAAAAAATCAACCAGAATCTATCCTATGTACAAGAAACTCGCTGCAAATATAAAGACATAGGCAAGTTGGAAATAATAAGATGGAGAAAGATAAAGTGGAATTTCAAGCAAAGAAAATTACCAGAGACAGATAAAGACATTATATAATGATCAAAAGGTCAGTGCATCAAGAAGACATAATAGTCCACTCTTCTTTAGTTTCCAAATGTTGGAGATTTTCTAATCTTTCTGTTACTGATTTCTAGTTTGATTCTTTTGTGATTAGAGGACATACTCTGTATTATTTCAATGATTTTAAATTTATTGTGTGTGTGTTTATAGCCCAGGGTATATGTAGTTTATAGCCCAGGGTATGTTCTATCTTGGTATATGTTCTGTGGGCACATGTAAAGAGTGTGCATTCTGCTGTTGATGTGTGGTGTTGCTACTATCCTATGGGGCGTCTTACATCACCCTGGCATAAGGTGGGGTGGAAAGTGGGGCTGGGGTACCTTGTTGCAGCTCGTAAAGATGGAAGTCTAGGCTCTCCTATTGGCCTTTTCTGGTGTGAGTGAACCATAGTTTTTTTCTGTGGTCTTTGTAGGAGAGTGGTTATTGTTTAAAATAACCAGTACTACTTGGATGCCCTTTCCAGGCCCTTTGGCTAGAGAAAGTAGGCTTTGATTGAAACTTTCTTTTATCTGTGCCCATTGGCATTCCCAGTTGCTGGCTTTTTCAGCTCCAAGTCAGGGATTTACGAGACAAGAAGAAAACCCAGGGAACTCACCACCGGGTCATTCTTTGGGTCCCAAGTTCTCTAGCTGATTTGCCCTCTTCTTTCTACCTTTCAGGGTTTCCTGATATTTGCTTTATACAGAATGTCCAGGGTTTTTAGAAGTACTTAGCAGAAGGAATGGGGAAAGCATGTCTACTTCATCTTCTGGGAAGTAGAAGTCAGTTTTTCATGGTTTGACAAACGCTATGAACGTGGAAAGATACATGATGCTCTAGACTTCAGCTGCTTGATAGCGATGCTCTAGACCTCAGCTGCCTGATAGTGATGCTCTAGACCTCAGCTGCCTGATAGCAATGCTCTAGACCTCAGCTACCTGATAGCGATGCTCTAGACCTCAGCTGCCTGATAGCGATGCTCTAGACCTCAGCTGCCTGATAGCGATGCTCTAGACCTCAGCTGCCTGATAGCGATGCTCTAGACCTCAGCTGCTTGATAGTCCAATTCCTTCTTTGTCTTAAAAATTAGGCCAAATAATTACATCCCTTTGGGAGAGGCTTGATGTGAATGAGGTTGCGATGTTGTTTGTGTTACTGTGAGTTTGTTAGACTCCACACCCTGCCCCTTTTTCCAGAAAGTGAAACATGGGCTTCCTGTGTTTGTCTAAAGTGGTTTGTTCTTGGAGTATGTTCTGCATCCAGAGTGCCAAATATCTTCTGGAACTGAGGTCTGGACACGGATTAAGGATGAAGTTAAGGCCACTTAGGTGAAGCAGCCATAACCACGTGGAAGCTAGAGTTGGAGTGTGAGTGGTCTTAGCCAGGAGAAAAGCCCTGAGTTAATTTTCTAGGGTTGCTATAACAAAGTACTACACACTGGGTGGCTTAAATAACAGGAATTTATTTTCTCACAGTCCCAGAGGCTAGAAGTTCAAGATCAAGATCTTACCAGGATTTGTTTCCTTGGAGACCTCCCTCCTTGGCTTGTAGATGGCTATTTTCTTCCTGCATCTTTATGTGGTCCTTCCCCTGTGTGCATTTGGGCCCTGATGTGCTCCTTTTTTTTTTAGATGGAGTCTTGCTCTGTCACCAGGCTGGAGTTTAGTGCCACAATCTTAACTCACTGCAACCTCTGCCTCCTGGGTTCAAGTGATTTTCCTGCCTCAGCCTCCCAAATAGCTGGGACTACAGGTGTGTGCCACCATGCTAGGCTAATTTTTGTATTTTTAGTAGAGATGGGGGTTTTATCATGTTGGCCAGGATGGTCTCGATCACTTGACCTCATGATCTGCCTACCTCGGCCCCTAAAGTTCTTTTTTTATAAGGACACCAGTTAGATGGAATTAGGGCCCACCCAAATGACCTCATGTTAACTTAATTACCTCTTTGAGACCCTGTCTCCAAATACTGTTACATTCTGAGGTGCTGAAAGTGAGGACCTGAACATATAAATTTGGGGAGACATAATTAAGCCCATAACAATCTCCAAATCGGGAAAACGTGAAGTGGAGGCAAAAAGGGTAGAATGAGCCCCTTGTTGAGAGACTTCAGGATGGGCCAGGTCAGCAGAGGAAGTTCTGCGAATTTTGCTGAATGGTTTTTCCAGCTGCCCCTGGTGTGATGTTTGATCTCTGCTTCTCTTCCAAAGGGTCCTGGCCTTGTTTAATTCAACTTCTAACTTTTTGTGTTTTAAACCAAAAAGCAAAGTTAGGTGACTAGGGAAATTTTCCCAGACATTCAATGTATGTCAAATGTATTTTAATTTTCATTTTTTATTGCAAGATACAAGTACATAAACTACATCAATCTAAAGTGTGTTGCTCACTGTTTAAACATGTGTACACATTTGTACCCGCCATCTGGATCAAGGCATCACAAATCTAGCAATCCAGAAAGTTCCTCATACTCTTTCTAGTCAATCCCTGCCTTTCCATCTGGAGGTAACCACTCCAGACATGTGCTTCTGACCTTCGTATAAATGAAATCATAAAATATGTGTTCTTTTGTGACTGGCTTCTATTTTTCTATTGAGACTCATTCGTGTTATTGTGAGTATTAGAAGTATGTTGCCTTTATTGCCAAGTAGGATCTTATTATATGGATATAACTTAAGTTATTTATTCATTCTTTTGTCGACAGAAATGTGGGCTGTTTCCAATTTGGGGCTATTACACATAAAGCTGCTATGAACATTCTAGTACATGTCTTTTGGTGAATATATGTACAAATTGCTCTCAGGTACATAAAACCTAGGAGTGAGATTGCTGGGTCGTTTCAAAGCTACTAATTAAATTTGATAAACACATATACATGAATTTAAGTCACTTCTCTCTTTTGTTAGGTTGTTTTAGCATCAGTTCTGTGGACTTCAATCATGAAGTTCATATATCTTTGCAATATCTAGTTATGTCATAAATTTAATTGAAGATTCAATAAACTATTTTTAAAATGCCCACTTAAAATGTACTGATTGACATTTTATATTAGAAGATACAATAAGGTGAGAGCTATGTTCTCACTCATAAGTGGGTATTGAACAATAACACATGGACACAGTGAGGGGAATATCATACACTGGGACCTGTCGGGGAAGGAGGGGTTCGGGCAGGGGTTGCAGGGGGTAGGGGGTAGGGGAGGGACAGCATTAGGAGAAATACCTAATGTAGATGACGGGGTGAAGGATGCAGCCAACCACCATGTGTATACCTATGTAACAAACCTGCACGTTCTGCACATGTACCCCAGAACTTAAAGTATAATAATAATAATAGTAATAATAATAACAACAAAAAAAAAAACCAAATAGAAGATGTATCTTGAGACCTTTTGGTGGGGTGTCAACCATGGAAACACAACAGTTTTTTGCCACAGGCTTTACGGAAGGAAGAGATAAAATACAAACTGCCCAGTAATGGTGTGAGTCATACAAATTCTCTTTTCATATGCTTGCCTAGGGCACTGCGGGCATTTTAGCCATATAAGAGAAACAGACTTGATTATGTCTGAACAGAATGACCCTTCATCATCAGGAGTTCAGAGTTGCTGAGTGATTTTTAGACCGAGGTGAAGTTGAGGCTCAGAGAGGGAAGGTTTTAGGAAGCTGCTCCAGACACCAAGTAGCTGCGTTGGTTCCTGAGCTGCCCAGCGGGAAAATACACACGTTAGTGACGGCAGGATTGGGCTCCTCTGGATTTTTATACACCCTTCTACTGACTGGACCAAGGCTTCCGGAGGTGTGCCCAGACTTGGGCCCCTTATTCTCGGTGTGGCTTCGTGGGGTCTGGGGTTTCCAGAGCTTCCTGGGATGTTTGTTGTTTCTGGCTGTGAGTGGCTCTGCTTATTTACCTTGTTCTCCAGTGTGTGGTTCAAATACGATCATGTTCCCCGTGCACCATGACAACAGAGAGGATGGGAAACACTGTATTGGACCATGTTCCCTAAAGTTAAGTTGTACAACGCACCCCACACTTTTCTGGGAGAGCTTAAGTTTCATTGATTCTCCTTTCCAGAGGCTCAATACACAGACTCTTCCCTTCTGTTCCATCTTTTTTTCTTCAGTTCCTCACATGAAATAACTTTTGTAAATAGGTATGGTATAGATAAGGCATCTGACTATTTCCCTTTCAGGCCAAGCACACCTGAGAGAACTGTAAGATCTGGAGCAGACATGCCTGGATGGCTACCTGGGAGGACACGAAAGAACTGGGCATCTTCTGGCCATTTGCTGGGAAATGGTGATGACCATTATAGACATGGAAGTCCTCTTCTGTGGATCAGTGGCACTGCCCCAAGCCATAGAACAAAAAGTGATGACCGGAGCGGGGCATGGAGGATCCTAATGCTGGTGAGGAGTGAGGAATGGACAAGGATACCTGAGCTCACAGAATCAGGATTGCTACCTCCCTTTCTAGAGACAGAATACAAGGGCCACTATGGGAATCTTTGCCTGATGGGATCGATTTGGGGAGCAGTACATAGACCCTTTCTGCCCAGTGCCTTTTGCAAATGGCATTGGGGCAGAGGAGTTCTGTGTATTGCCCCCCATATGATTATTACACGATTATTAAATCTAACTCATTTTCAAAAAGAGAGATACAGAACCACCAATTACAGTTTTTGATGAACACAAGATAACTGGCCACCACCTGGAGCTAATGTGACTCTTGCCAGGAGCAAAGCAACTCAGCATTTTCAACCTTTTCTGCCGAACCGTAGTGCAGACCTAGGTATGATTTCTCCCAGCTCTTATAGAATATCTAAACTAGCTAAGGAATCCCCTGTTTCTGCCACTGTAGATACCAGCTGTCTCAGGGGGCTGCAACTGTTACGTAACCACCAGAGACCCTAGTCTGGGTCACTAGCAGGCTCCAGGGAAATGCCTTCTGCAGCACCCAGCCCCTGGGGTTCTGGCCTGATCCCAGGTTCCTGGAGATACGGTGTCTACTCTGCCCTCTCCTCTCCACCCCTGCCCCACCTTGATGACCTAGGAACTTTCAGAGGTCAGCACAGTGTGACTGGAAAGAGAATAGGGTTTGGAATCAGACAGACCTGCACTGGCCATACAGTCTTGTTATTTACATTTCCTGAATCTGCGTCCTCATCTCCCAAATGCAAAAGATAATAGGATTAATTTCCTAGGCTCTTAGGAGGCTTCAGAGAGAAAGTGTGTCTATAGCAACTGGCACACCATAGGCTTTTCAGTGCTATCCTGTTCTCATGTCATGGCTTCTCTGTGCCCTCAAAAGAGCATAGGACTGAGGGTGTGTGAAGGCTCTGCTTCAGCAACTCAAAACCTAGGGCATCTCAGAGCTAACCCAAGACCCACATTCTGAACCACTGGCAAGTGGAGCAGCATCCTAGGGAAGCTCCAGGTTGGCCCAATACCTGCCTGAATCTGATGAAATTAGAATGGAGCCAGGCCAGCTAGAGGGAACACGGTAACTAGAAAGTCGGCAGCCTGTCATGAAAACTAAATGGCCCCATCTAGGACAGTAAATAACAATCTGGAGACTTGGGGCAACATGAAGTACCTTTCCGCCTAGGCAAGCAACTTACTTCTTGACAGGATCAACGTTTTCACATCTCCACTAATGCTGCAACTGCCACTGAGAAGAATTAAACCTCATGGTTCTTTGAAACCATTGTTTAGTCAAGTTTCTGTTATTTGGGGCCGAACATAAACACTAACCAACCCAAGATGGGCTGATGGTGAAGAAGGTTCTAGAAATGGAGTAGCAAAACCAATCAAAGAACCGAAGAGGTGAGAATGAAAACTGGGTCGGAAGAGATGCAACATGTGGCAATCTGCATTTCCCGAGGAGGAGACAGAGCTTCTATGAACATCCAGACCTCATTTGCATACATCCCTGGGCCGAATAGGTATCTCAAGAAAAGAGAAGTCACAAGTAGACTGACTGCGCAGGCAGTGCAATTCCTATACGCAAATTAACACTTCGACTTTGGGCATATCAGGCTATTGATAGTGAACTTAATTTGCCTGGCTTGCCATTCAGGTTGGATCACACCTAAGGACACTAGGCAAGCCAGTTTCCTAATATAATCTAATTTTAAACATAATACCATCATTCTGGTTGTAACAACGTACTCTTAGTTTTCCTTTCATAATATCCTGGATGGACTCCATTTACCTCCCTGGAACTGAGCCCTGGTCGGGCAATGGAAAAACCAAAGCTTGAAGCCACAGCCGTCTGCTTAACCCAGCACCACTAAGCAGCTGGAAGACCTTGAGCAAGCCACTTAAGTACCCCGTGCTTTGGGTTTCTCATCTGTCAAAAGACAACAGTCATCCTGACTTCTGTGGATTATCACAGAGCATGGCGGAAAGGGCTTAGCACAAGGCTGATCACGCTGCAGGCGAAGAACTGAAGAGTGGTACATACTCCCTGCCTTGCCAACCCCCCGTCTCTCCTTGCTGCTCATACGAAATTGACTCTGAGTTTCACCTGCTCTTTTAAATCTGACGTCAAATCAGGAATTCTCCACCTTGAAACTCTTCCATATGTGAACTCTGCCCGTACTGGTACCTGAGTTTGCTTTCCCACGCATCAAGTGATGAGCTTGGCCCTTTCCTCTCTGCTCCCTGAGTTCCTGAGCTACCACTAATGATTGCTACTGGTCAGCATCCCCCACACTCTGTGAGGGCCTGAAGTTAAAACCCTGTTGTGTCTGTTGTTCTATCTCCAGCTCCTAGTTCAGTTCTTGACCCATAGTTAATGCTCACAGACTCATGGAATAAATGAAGGAATGAATGAAGTCCTTGAGCATCATATGCATCTTGGTAGCACAGAAAGGTCCTAACAAAGTACTTTGTGCAGGCAAAGGCTCAGAAAACTTTTGTGGAACAAAAACGTTTCAGTCCTACCTTCCCAGTTTTGGTGATTAATTGCTCTGAATTCTTACTACTTTTTTTTTTTTTTTGAGATGGAGTCTTGCTCTGTTGCCAGGCTGGAGTGCAATGGCACGATCTCAGCTCACTGCAACTTTCGCTTCTCAGGTTCAAGCAATTCTTCTGCCTCAGCCTCCTGAGTAGCTGGGACTACAGGTGTGCACCACCACGCCCAGCTAGTTTTTGTATTTTTAGTAGAGATGGGTTTTCACCATGTTGGCCAGGATGGTCTCGATCTCTTGACCTCGTGAGCTGCCCACCTTGGCCTGGGAGCATTATCAAAACATCAGTAGCTCATCTCTGAAAAAAACATTTTTCCCTGGCTTGTCAAATTGAGCATAGCTAAGCACATATAAGAGATTGCAATGGAACCTTGAAATGATACCATTTAGTAGTGACAACTACCACCACAACTGACATTAACAAGCACCATGACACGCCAGGCAGCGTCCTAAGCATTTCGTTTATCAGCTCTTCCCAACAACCTTATGACAGAGGCAGCATCAGCATTTCACTGATGAGAAAACCAAGATACAACATAGTTAAGAAACTTGCCTAAAGTTAGTAGTTACTGATGAAGCGGAGATCTGAATCAAGGCTGTAAATAGAACTGGGACGCATAACCACTGAGCTATATCAAAGTTCATTATTATTATGTTGGCCCAAATATTAGGTAACATTGATTCAATCAAAAGACTTCTTAGTTTTTGGCTTACTGAATAAAACTCCTGAAAGCACAATTTCACATACATGTCACTCCCCTTCCCCCAACTGGGTCTCAAAGACGATATCAAAGCGAAATTCCACATTAGCTTGCCTACTCCTATTATGGCCAGTCAATGTTTTTCTATTTTATTTAGAAGAACTTGTAATCTGGTTCCCGCTCTTCTTTCTTTGCACGTTTCATAGAACACATCTTGCTTGCAGAGAAAGCAAACCACACCAGTCTCTTGTGGAGCCCACAGTGCTGTGTGCTTAGTGCAGCAGTTGGGCCAGGAATGAAAACAACTACACCATAGTAACAATCCGTCATTCTGCCCATCTGCTACCCAAGAGGGATCTTAAAATAGTTTCAATTCACCTTTAAAATCCACTGCTCTATGAAGGGCTTGTAACACTTGGCGGCCTTGGAAGCCTGCCTGAGAAACAGGACTGCTATTCGGACTACTGGTGTCCAGCTGTAAGCCTCCTTGGAGGGAAACAAGCCATCCATTCATTGGGCTGTTGTGAAATTTTCCTTCCCCACCAGCCCTCCCAGCCAAGAAGGAGAATACCTGGAGAAATGGTATTCTGGATTTTTGTCCTTCCTAATGTAGGGATTGAGTTTTCACTTTCTTAATTGCCTACTATTTTTTTTTCCTTCTTGCTTAACCCTCTTCTGCTCCAACTCCCAACCTTACAACTTTCCCCTTCTTTTAACTTTTCTTTCTTCAGCCCTAAAGCTGAGAGATTAGGTGTGAGTTTAGGTTTTATAGTCCAGAATTTTAAAATTGATAAGTGGGGTAGCTATCCCCAAACCAACACACTTTTAATTAGGGTAGGAGTAATGAAATAGGAGGTTCCCTGGACCCCTTCATGGGACTTGAAACAGGGATGTGGCTCATTTGCACGACTACGGCATGCTTAAATCCCTTATGGGAGGGGAGCATGCAGGTGAGCAGGTGCAGGAGCTGGGGCAAGTGCTTTTGGGTTCTGGCCCCATGGCAGTGTCTAGGAGTATTACAATGCTCTTTTCGCCCTGCTGTCTGAGGAGGGCTTAAGTGTTAAACAGCTCAGTGAAGAGTCAGGGTGACTGACAGCATTTTTGAGTTCCTGAACCCAGTGTATCCCAAATTCTTGTCTTGCATCCAGGAAGAATTAGGTCACATAGACTTGAAGGATGATGAATGTGGGAATTTACCTGGACGATGGAGGTGGCTCTCAGTGGGATGGGGAGCTGGAGAGGGGATGGAGTGGGAAAGTGATCTTCCCTTGGAGTTCAGCTGTCCTGGGGCCGATCTTCTCTCTGACTGCCCCCAGCTGATCTCCTTTCAGATGCTTCCTCTCTTCTCTCCTTCTCTGCCATGCCTCTCTGCTGCTTGTGGGACCTGGGTTTTGGGGTTTTTATGGTTACAGGATGGGAGCATGGGGGAACAGGTTGGTCTTGGAAAAGGCAACATTTGGGGGCAAAAACAGGAATGCCTGTTCCCATTTAGAGCTTTAGGTTTTCAAGCTTGAAGGTGGGCCTTTGCTGGGAATCCGCCCTCTACTACCCAGTATTTCCTGGCCTCCTGTCCATATCAGTAGTAGGAGTAAAGTGAGACCTTCCTGGGCAAACCCAAACATCTGGTCCCTGGGTTTAGCTGTGGCTCCACTGAGTAGCACCAAAGAGCATGGCAAGGTGCTCAGCATGTGACAGCTGGAGAGAACAGCATCACCCTTTGTTGGCTCTTGGTTCTAGTGCCTAATTGTGTTCTAGATCTCAATGAGGCATGGCCAGTGGGGATTAAAACAGGACAGAAAAGTCTCCTTTTCACTATTTCCATTTTTTAAAAGGTTGCATTCTCAATATTCTAGTAGTTTAGCCTATCAGATTTCTAGTATGAATTTGAAAGTTAGATTGCAAAATTTCAATTTCACACATTTTTTTCCATTTTAATTTCCATTTAGGCTGTGACACCTAGCTTAAAATAAATTTACAGTTATGCTTCATATGCATTCTTTGGGGATAGTGCTATCAGATCAAGAATATCTTACAGGTGTAATTGCATACATTCTCACTTGTCACCCACACCAAAACCATGAGGTAGGTGCCACAGTTGAATCTTTTTTGAACACAGAACATGCTACTTTAATTTAAAATCAAATTATGGCAACTAGAGCTGGGCATGGTAGCTCATGCTTGTAATCCCACCACTTTGGGAGGCCAAGGTGGGAGGATCACTTGAACCCAAGAGTTAAAAACCAGTCTGGGCAACATAGACAGACCCTTGTCTCTAAATAAAACAAAACAAAACAAAAAGATTAGCCAGGCATGGTGGCGCAGCTGTAGTTCTAGCTACTTGGGAGTTGAAAATGGAAGTATGGCTTGAGCCCAGGAGGTTGAAGCTACAGTAAGTTGTGATTGTGCCACTGCATTCCAGCCTAGGCAACAGAACAAGACCTTGTCTCAAAAAAATAAATAAATAAAACAATGACAACAAAGAAATCCCTGATAAATTGTGGCAACTATGAAGAAAAACGGTATAGAGCATCAATATCATTAAACATAATTTCACTGATGACTTTTTTCATACTTTTGGTTGAAGTATAAACATATAGATAAGTCATTCTAAAACCTACCATTCGTTAGGTGTTTTTGGTTCTGAGTAATCATAGCAAGCAGTTATGATTGCAGCTCACAGCCATTTGCACCTGTCCCCCTTAAGTCCCCCACCCAGAAGCTCACCAGCAGAGCCACCTGTACTTAATTCTGAAAACACTAGCTTTCCCAGCTCCCCTTGCAGCCATCAGCATCTAGTTAAATTTTCGTGAATTAAACCAGAAAGTTTTCCCTGGAGCTTCTGGAAAAAATCTTCCTCTTTAGTTAAAAGAGCTATGCAAGGGAAAATTAGTGCCTCTTCCTTTTGGATACTGACTGAGCTGTAGCAGTTCTCTGGCAACCGCAAAGGGACAATCTTGAGGATAAATGACAACTCACTGAAGGTAGCTGAGCAGAAAGATGACAGTCACCTAGGTTATTTTCCACATCATTAAGCCACGAAGCCAACACTGAAAATACCTACCTCTAGGTGTCTTGTTTTACAAAAAAAAAAATTAAATCTTTATTTTTCAAACCACATTTAGCATGCTGTTACTTGCATCTAAAAGCATTCTTAATGATTCACCATATAAATGGTATTGCCGTAATTCACTATCAGACTTAATTTCCTTTTCATAGGAAACTTTTTGTAACATTTCTTTTAATCTCTTGAAATTAAATATCTAGGTAACAAAACTTACTTCTAAACATAATTTTGAAATTCAATAGAATGTTCTTACTAAAATATACATGAGAAATGTTGAAAAAATAACTTTAAGGAGAAACTTACATTTAAATATGTAACTGTCCGGGCACAACTACAACAGAAGACACAATAAAGTCGTCAGAGCTTACATGTCTATGTAGAATTGCCGGGAATATAATGGCTCTCCCATGTAGCATGATACAGGTGTGCTTTGCTGGTGGCTCAAATCCCAACAGAGGTTTAGATATTAGTATTGTGATTTTTCAAAAGGTGAACAGCTCTTGGTAAAGTTCCAACCAAAAAATTTACAACCTTACATGGACTTATGTGGTAGCTGCACTTTTGAAAAATTCAGTGTACATTTAGGACTGTACAAAAATTACTTTTTTTTAGTATCTAGAATCACAGATCTATAAATCTATGTTTTCAGCCTCATGAATATTGGATGATACAATTGGGAGTCACGTGACACTTTGGATAATTCTTTGCAATACAGAATTAGCCTAGACATTGCAACATGTCTGGTGTCTCATCCAATAAACATTGACAGTGTCCTCCTAATTATTGTGACACCAAAACATGCCCCCATAGGTTTTCAAAACATCCTGTGGGGACAGTCCTGCAGCCTCTCCCTCACCACGGAGGATGGTGTACTGGGGCAGGCACTCGGTTGTCTGCTCTGCATAGGTGTCAGAAGCACTCCTTATTTCTGACTCTGCAAGTCTTAGGACTCTGCTTCCATGGGTGGGTAGGTGGAGGGAAAGTACAGAAGCAAATGATGGATTGCTTAGGATTGGTGCTATTGCTGAATTTCAAGAGTCGCTGGTTCATTACTTTCTCAGTAATGAAATTTTTTTCAAGGAATGATGGTCACTGCTCATAGACACAGAGTTGGCTAAGATTTCCTTCCTGCCCTTAGGCAGGTAAAGGACTAAAATAAAAGTGGAGAAAAGTATCACATTTTAAGATGGAGCAGATGTTTTTAGCCTGAGGTCTGAGGAATGTGTTCAGGGGATCCTTCAAAATCCTTGAAATTACAGACAGCAATGCGCGTGTGCATGTGTGTGTGTGTGTGTGTGTGTGCTTGTGCGCAAGCATACGTTTGTATATGTATTTTTTTAATAAAGGGTGTATAGAGTTAATCACCTTTTTAAAGAACTCCAAGACACAATAAGGGTTACAGCTGATGCACAGGGCAGGCTGATACACAGGTGGTAGCCTATTTGAGGGATTTTCAGAAGTTGCCCTCTGTTCCAGATATCTCTTTTACTCATATTTTTTTCACTGAACTTCTACCAATAGAGATTCATTTCAATGAATGGATAGTTAGCATGGATCTCTCCAACGCTGATGCTCCAACAACTTTCAAGAACTGCCTCTCCAAGGCAGTGGAGAGGTTCTCAGGAAGAGATAGGCGATCCTGGGCTGTGCCGATGTAGTTTTGAGTAACAGCTAGCTGTCTTGTGTGAACAGAGGGTCCCAGTCCATGAGAACACTGCCTTGGACCTATGGATACAGGCAGGCTGCTGAGGCGGGAGGTGAAAAGCCTCTTCCAGCACTGGGCCTCAGCTGTGTCTCAGTTTTGCTTGGGTTGGCCTCTACTGGGGACAGGTGGGTCTTGCAGGATGACCCTGATAGCATTATCTGCATTTTGGTGTGTATTTAAGATTCCAGTTTACATGGGCTCCTAGTTATATGTTGCAAGAGTGTGTGTGAAGCAGACTGCAGACTATCTGGGATTGGAGAGTGAAGGGGAAGGGTGGTTTATAACCTGGAAACTATGTGCTGACTGTGGCCCTGTTGAGATGCAGTGTGGTTTCTATGGGGTTCCTTCTGGACCTCATACATTTCAGTTTCCCCTGGAACAAGGCCTTTGCTGAGAAGGAAAACATACATTGGCCGTGAAAATGCAGAGGCGCTGCCTGGGCTGCTCCAAGCAGCTCTCTAAGCCGAGGCTTAACTTGTCCTGAGGCCATCTTGTCTTTGGAAACCCTATCGAAGCAAAACACAGATCTTTTTATGCCTTCCCTTTCTTCACACAGACATTGACTAAAAAGGAGCAGGAATAACTGCCAATTCAGTAGGCTCCTTGCTCTTTTGTGCATTTTAAAGGCATTTGCTATTTGGGATTTGGAAGAAAATCATGAGAACTGAGAAGCTCTGGCTGTCTTGGCGGGAAGCAGGCTCATTGTTTGCAGAGAGCTGGTTTCCATGGTTTTGGATTACAGACAGCTGCTTTTTTTTTTTTGTTAAGAGTAGTTTCTACTTGCAATTGAATCTAATAAATAGTCAAGGTAGCCAGTCTCTCAACAGCAAAAGGTCTTCAAGTCATTTGAAAACACCCTAGTATATTATCATTCATGACCAACTAACTGTACCTGGTTTTTAGTTTTTAAAAGTCATGCATTCTCTCAGGATAGGTCCTGTTTGGCTCAAATTCTGCTTTATCGAGGGCAGCCAATTATATTTCAGACCTAAGGTTCTAGTCTTAAAAGTAACACATTCCTCTCTTTTAGGACAGCAGACTTGGGATGGTCTGGGAGAGGAATGCAGGCTGGGGGCCTGCAGTTCTGAAGGTCTGAGCGGCAAGTGCTGGTCTATGGGAGGTTCATGGCCTCCCCCGCTCCGCTAAGCCCGCCAGCACAGCAACCATATGGTGCATTGCAGAGAAACCAGCATGTGGAAACCAGCCATCTTACTTCTGTCACTAAAGTAGGACACCTGACAAATTTTTGCTTCTTTCTTTCATGACCTAAAAAGAAGAACAAACAACATTAAAACGAAAATAGCACTTTTCAGCCAGGCACAGTGGCTCACACCTGTAATTTCAGCACTTTGGAAGGCCGAGGTGGGGCAGATCACTTGAGGTCAGGAGTTCGAGACCAGCCTGTGGTGAAACCCTATCTCTACTAAAAATGCAAAAAAAAAAAAATTAGCCATGTGTGGTGATACAGTCTTGTAATCCTAGCTACTTAGGAGGCTGAGGCATGAGAATTGCTTGAACCTGGGAGGTGGAGGCTGCAGTGAGCTGAGATGGTGCCACTGCACTCCAGCCTGGGTAACAGAGTGAGACTTCATCTAAAAAAAAAATAAAGAACTTTTTCTTTTAATTGGGACACTGGCTTGGAATTTAGGAGGATCAGGTAATGAATTTAACAATTTCCACAGTTAGTAGCAATATTAAAGCAATTATAGTGTCCCTTGAATCTCGAGCAGTGGGCTTGGCATAGTGGATGGAACAATGCAAAAGTCTAGGTCTCACCAGCATGCCAACATTACCGGTGGCCCTCACAACCCTTTAGCAGAAACCTAAACTCTTTCTAAATAGGGATGAATTGTGTGCTTACTCTTAAAACCGCTCATATTGCCCAAAAAAATCTTTTTTAGGATGTTCTTTTCTCCCTTTCCTGATCTTACAGCTGGTGTTCCAGTTTACTTTTTATTTTGTTGGCTTTATTATCATTGGCCCCTTTTTGCTATTGATTTTCTTCTGTTTAGATCTTGCTTTGCAAGTGGATTTTTAATCCTTTGGGATCAGAGACTACCAGATCCTTTAATTTTCTCACGTGTTCTGTTTCCCCACCTAAGATGGATTTCTGAGTCTGGCATAGAAAACCAACTGGGAATATGTCAGACTTTCCTCTCAATGCCACTTTTGTCAAAGAGAACAAGAGATAACTCTTTCCCCATCTTCTTTAAGCATCATGGTTGCTGTGGGTTAGCAGTTTCTGAGGATCACTTATACACAAATTTGCCGCCAAATGTATAAACTGCAGAACGAGATCTCTTGGAGTGACTTGGTAGAATTAGATTAGTGATGGCATAGAATGGAATTGGGGAAGCTAAGGAGGAGCTGGTACTTTAATCAATGATGTAAGCACTGCAACAACTTGTTTTTTTGCAGCCACTGCCTGTTCTTTTGGCAAGAACAAGATTTCTCCCCTAAGTGACTTACATTTTCTAACTTTCAGTCCCCTCTTATTTGTATTGCTCTATTTCTTTCTTTAGGTCTAGTAATATTTATGTTATGAATTAAAGTGCTGCAATGTTGAGTGCTTATATATTTAGGATTGTTATAGTCTCCTGTTGAAGGATCCCTTTATCACTACATAATGACCTCCTTTGTCTTTCTCTAAATTGTTTTTTGTTTTTTTTTTTAATTTAAAGTCTGTTTTATCTGTTATCCATATAGCTGCTCCTTACTTTTGGTTTCTTTTTGTGTGGAATATTTTTCCACTCCTTTACCTTTAGTTTATATGTATCTTTATGGGTAAGTTGTGGGCAGCATATACTTGGATCATGACTTTTTGTCCATTCTGCCAATATGTATCTTTTAAGTGGGGCATTTAATCTATTTTATATTCAAGGTTAACATTGATATGTGAGGTTAACCTTGATTTGTTCCGTCATATCGTTAACTGCTTTCCCATTGTTTTAAAAGTGTATTTCTCTCTTTTCCCCTGTCTTGCTGTCCTTGTGGTTTGATGAAATTCTATCATGTTGTCATTTGATTCCTTTCCTTTTCTTCTTTATGTGATTGCTTTATAAGAACGGTGCATTTTACATATCCATGTGTTTTGTAATGGTGAATATTGACTTTTTGTTTCCATATTCAAGATCCCTTTAGACATTTCCTGACATTTCATGGGTCTAGTGGTGACAAATTCCCTCAATGTTTGCTTGTCTAGGAAATACTATGTCTTCTTTATGAAGTTTATTCTGGCAGGATATAAAATTCTTGACTGACAGGGGTTTTTGCTTTTTTTCATTTCAGTACTTTGAAAATACAATCCATTCTCTTCTGAACTATGAGGTTTCTGCTGAAAAGTCAACTGTTAGGCTGATGATGTTTCCTTTATAGGAGACTAGACATTTTTCTCTTGCTAATTTTAAAATAATTTCTTTCACTTTGACTTTAGACATTCTGAAAATAATGTGTCATGATAAAGTCCTTTGTGCAATATATTTAGCTGGGGATCATAGGGCTTCCTGGGTTTGAATGTCTAAATGTCCTGATAGACTTGGGAACTTTTCATCAATTATTTTCCTAAACAGGTTTTCTAAACTTTTTGATGTCTCTTCCTTTTTGGGAATAGTGATAATTCATAAGTTTGCTTGTTTTATGTAGTACCAGACATCTCGAAGGCTTTGTTCATTTTAAAATTATTTTTTCCTTATTTTTGTCTCACTGGATTATTTCAAAAGACCCAATCTCAAGTTTTGAGATTCTGTATTCTGCTTGGTCCAATCTATTATTGAATCTTTTGAATGTATTTTGAATTTTTTCAATAAGTGTTTTAGTACCAGAATTTATTTCTGCCTTTCAAAAAGATATCTATTGACTTGGTAAATTTCTCATTCATATTCTGAGTTGACTTTCTAGTTTCTTTGCACTGGTTTTCAGATTATCTTGCATCTCACTGATTTTCTTTAAGATCAATATTTTGAATTCTTTATCTGGCATTCTGGGGAATTCTTTTTGATTGGGATCTACTGCTGGGCATTTCTTATTGTCCTTTGGTGGTGTCATAGTTCCCTGCTTCCCTGCTTTTCATGCTTCCTGTGTCCTTCTGCTGATATCTGCTCATCTAGTATAGCAGTTATTTGTTTCAATTTTTTTCAAATTGCTTTTGTGGGAGAGACTTTTTTCGTAGAAATGTATGTGCGTTGATTGAGTAAACTACTTTGACTTTGATTTTGCTTGCCAATGGTACTGTGATCTTTGTATGACTTCCTTGGTGATACACAGTGTCAGTGGTATCTGTGATTTCCTTGGTGACTTAGGGTATAGTTATTAGTTGAGGTTGTGGTGAAGTTTTGCTGGGGACTTAGACACCAAATGAGCCAGTCTACAGGCCCACATGGTAGCAGCCGTGGAATGAATGTGCTGTTTTTAGGTGCTGGTTCTTGGGCCTCTAGGTGGCTTGCTTAGAAGCTAGTAGTAGGAGTGGTGGTCAGGTGTGTAGGCAGGTTCTCAGGCCCCTGGAACCTGGTGTCATGTGGGTGATGGCAGTAGCAGTGGTGGAGCAACTCCCTGGGACCCAAGCAGTTTGAGTAGGTATTGCCAGAAGCTGCAATGGGTTGGGTCAGTGGGACGGGCCAGTTGTCCATCCCACAGATGCCTGTAGAAGGGTAGTGGGTATTGTCCTAAGTGTGCTTAAGGGAGCTTGATCTCCTCTGTCTCTTCACTGGCTGGGTGGCAGCTGTGGCCACATCACCTCAACTTGGTCTGAGGGTGGGGCATAGCCCAGTGTTAAACTCTAAAAATGGTGCTAGCCATGGGCTTGTGGCAAGAAAATACTAGGGCTTGCTAAGGCAAGCAGTGTGGGCAAGAAGCTATTCAAGTCTGAGTTTCACAGCAGCCCACAGCAGAGTGGTAGGTATTGTCCTGGGTATGCATAGGGGAATCTGGTTTTCCTGTCCTTCCTTGGCCAGGTGGTGGCTGCAGCTATATTAACCCAAGCTTAGCCCAAAAGTGGGCACAGCCCAGCACTGATGTCGGGATCAGGGAGGATGGTCTCCATCCCAGGCAAGCAGCATAGGCCAGAGGTTGTGGGGAGTGCAGTCTACTCACATCTCAGTTTCCTGGCAGCCCATTGCAGGGCAATGAGTATTGTCCTGGATGTGCACAAAATAGCCTGGTTCCCTGTCTCTCCTTGGCTGGGCAGCAGCTGCTACCATGTTAGCCTGAACTCAAATCAAGCGTTGGGCATAGCCCAGTGTTGCACTCTCAAAGTGGCACCTTGGGCTTACCAGAGAGGGCTGGGTCCCTCTTAGGAAAGTCACACGAGCAAGAGTATGGGAGATAATACATAGCTTTGGAATGTCTCCAAATGTGAAGCTCTGAGTAGCCACTTGTAATTGAAGGAAGGAAAAAGTCCTGCAGGAGTTCACAGAGTAGTTGGGGGAACCAGAAATGAATGCAAACTCTGATGACAATATTAATAGAACTGAGTAAATATCTACTGGAATGAATAGACAATTTGCTAGAATGCTTCTATCCACAATAACTTTGGATCAACATGGATTCTTTATGTCTAACCCCAGCCTCTTCGCTCTGAACATGGACAGAGACACCTGGATCATTGAGATCCTCAGTTAAACAGCACATAGCTGAGTACACAGTCACCAGAAATCCTAAGATCTTATCTGAATGGTCATTGTATTGGCTAAGTTATTACAACCTCAATGATTGGTGCTTCTTTAATAACTGAGACTCTGGCTTGGGTACCTCTTCTCTTATTTTCTATGATACCCTTTGGCTGAAGAGAGTTGACACAGCAGAAGAGGGAAGGACAGGAGAAACAGTGTCCCTAGAGGGTCCTTAAGCCGCGTCATTTCCTTAAGCTTCATTAAGAGTCGAATGTGTGATGAGGATTTCCCCTTTCTGAAGGTGCAGGCTGCTGGGAAAGAATATGTGTATAGGGGTGGTGGTGGGGGAGATGGGTGGGTTGTTGATAGGACTGGAGCACACTGCTTTCTGCTTTATGCATGGAGGGAAAACCACACAGACCTACCCCAACATTCTTTAAGCCTCCTCACCACTGGAAAGCACCATCTCTACTCAGGGCACCAGCCAGTCTGATCTTGAATGTTTTATATACATAGTATACACATCAATAAACAGCTGGTGTCCACCATTGTTAAGTATACCGGACCTGCTTGGGAATAAGAAACCCTTATAATCCCATGCAGCATTTCCAAGCATATGGTCATCGATGCTTGCTCCAAGCTTGTTCAATAAATTGTAGAACGAATTCTTTTTTTCCTATGCTGGCTTAGAATTCAAATAATTTCTGTTGAAGTGTGATCTAAACCTCAGTCCCAGAAGCCTTCCTATGCAGTCTCCTTTTCTTTATATAGTAACTGTGATTTTCAGTTTATGGATTTGTTTGAGTCCTGTGATCCCAATTATTCCTCAGTTTATGGAAATGTATCTAACCTGATATCTGTAGAATTCATGTTCAACTTCCTTTAAAATCTCTTAGCAAGTAGTATGAAAGATGAAGCCCAACAAAACACACACACACACACATATACACACGCACACACACACACGCGCACACACACACACACACACAATGCTTGTCTATTGAGTAGCTGATTGGATTTAGCCGTTACTCAAAGGGGAGAAATATGTAACTTCAGGTCATTTTTCAGGCTAAGAATTAGACTTCCTGAGTTCTGGGTAGTGTTAGGGTTTGTTTCAGATTCCTTGAATCAGAGCCCTGAGTCTGCACACCAGCCCCATGGCAGTTACATTACTGGAATCTTGATCTCCTTCCAAGAAAGCTCAAAAATTACATGAAAAGGTTGAGTGAGCTGACCTGAAAAAAATGAGATGAAAGAAATAGTGTTTTTCATCTTAGTATGTTGCTGTTTAACTACCAAGGATGTCTAGGTTTCTAGTCCTTAAATGCTCAGTGATCTTCAGAAGTGTGCTTTCCTCCCCTAGACGATAGTAATACTATGGTTGCTGAAGTCAGAATACACAGGTATTTACTTGCCATGTAATCAGCATAATTGCAGAGGATTGTTCTGTGCATAACTTGGAAAGTATTTTTTTTAACCTTTGGAAGCTCTGCTATCTAATTACTGATTTTCTGTTTCACTTACCACTTCCCTCTACACATAAATCTGTGATGATGTTTTTAACAAATAAGATCCACTGAAATTCTAGATGATTTGCAAGCATCCCAATTTCAGTTAACCTTTTCTTTAACAGAATAGTTTAAATTTTCACCCCAGTAGCTAAACTTATGGTATTTATCTTTAGTTTAACAAAAATTCTAACAAATCCACTTACTAATGATTAGCTGGGTTCTCCATTGCTTACTAAACTGTAATGCTGTTGAAAGACAACTTTTCACTCCTGCATGGGTGTGTCACACTTCCAGTTCTTGAAAAGCTCTAGAGGTACTTTCTTCCCCCTTTTTCCTTTCTTATTTAATTAAATTATTTGTGTAGTGTGTCAGGTTCAGCTGCTGGAGGTTTTATGGGAAAGGTCACTTTCAGGTTGTATGTGTTGTAGGTTAAGGCTTAGACATTCTTTTCAAAATTAGAGAATTTAGCATTACTTTCTTTGGACCTCCCCTGGCACCAGCCTACTTTCTTTGAAGGGAAATCATCAAAGTTTCACTTGGCTTTTTCACACCTCCCACTCTCCTCCATCTAACCTCCAAGGACTCCAAGGTCATGACCACTTAGAGGGCCTCTTGCCGGCAGGAACGTGGACCTGTGGGTGGAGGAACCTCTCATTCAAAGAAACAAGCAGACTTCACTGCTGCTGCTGATCAATATACCATGAAGGGATGGACAAAGAAAGAGGGGCAGTCATTGATGTTGTAAGAACTAAGCCAAAACAATGACCATTTAGGTAAGATCTTCAGATTTCAGTTGACTGTGTACTCAGCTATGTGCTGTTTAACTGTGGATCTCAGTGATCCAGTTGTTTTATCCATGTTCAGGGCGAAGAGCCTGGGGTTATAGAAAATAAATCCCCATTGATCCAAAGTTATTGTGGACAGAAGCATTCTAGCGAATTGTCTATTCATTCCAGTAGATATTTACTCGGTTCTGTTAATGCCCAGGAAGAGAGAACCGAGGAAGCCAGGAACAGCATCAAGGTGATGGGAAAGGCAAACCTCCTATCAGGGATGGAGGAGACCAGACACATTTCAGACCTGCCACAGAGGGGCAGCGGCACAAAAGCCCAGCCACAGTGTCACGCTAGGCCTGCAGTATCTGCAGGTACCTTGGCCTGGCTTATTGGATCTGTCTTCCTTCTTTGGGCAAATACAGTCTAGTCCCACTGAAGAAAATCTTGCTGCATGTTTTTTTCCCCAGGCTTTGGAATGCTACCAAAACCAGAAAAGAAAATTCCATAAATCTCTGCTCATCTAGATCTTTCTTGTTCTGAAAAGAAACCCAGCACGAGTTCCATAGCTCCTGCAGCCCACACCACATTCTCCCTGTGAGCCCTACAGATTCGGGCCTGAACAATGACATTCAGCCGTTAATCATCCTCTGACATTAACCATTTTCCCAAGACGGAGTGTGGAACCGAGAATTCCTGGGGCACACGGGGGCCTGACAGCTGTGTCCGGGACCAGCTCTGCTCCTGAACACCATTATGCTTGTGCTGTCTTGGTTTCCTTATCCGCATCATTAGAAACACAGGCTCAGTATCTGTAAGTTGACTTGCTGCTGTAAGACTTCAAGTCTGTGCATTTCTTTTTTTTCACCGTGGCTTGTTTCAGCAGAAATTGTGTTTTATATTGTTTCCTCTTCCTCTTCACATGGCATTAACAGAACTAGATCTTTCTTGTAGTGTGCCCATTCACTTATTTAACAGGTATTGATTGAACATTTGCTATCCACAGGCACTATGCTGGTGGAAGGTGGACATGCTGCTGGTCCTTTGACAGTTCAGTGGTTCTCACACTTCAGCCAGCATCGGAATCTCTTGGAGGCTTCTGTTAAAAACAGATTGCTGGGCTGCACTTCCAAGAGTGTCTGATTCATAAAGTCTGTGGCCCCCAAATCGGTATTTTTAATAAGTGTCCAGGTGATGCTGAGGTTGGTAGTAGCAGGGTGTGAGGACCACATTTTGAGAATCACTGGTTTATCACATAGCAGTTGGTGACAGCACTATTTTACCCAAGGGCTCTTATAGTAACAGCTGGCATCCAAACTCCTCCTGAGGAAGAATCTGCCTTTGTCTGAGAAAATTCCTTAAAGAACTGTTTGGATTGGGTGACATCTTTAGATGTCAGGCAGCAGTAAGACACCAGGAAAGGAAACACGCTCTTCAGTGTACACTGGCAGGACTTGGAGGGTTTGACACCTGAAAAAGAGGGGAGATGAACAAAGGGGATGAGAAGAAAGGAAAGAGAAAAAGGGCCGGGCAGGTGAGGAGCCATCCATCCATGTGAAGGCTGGTTTGCTTTACGGGGCTTCCTTGTGTGCTGTAAACCTGTCTTTGTTTATTTTATTTTTATTTTTTTATTTTTTTGAGACAGGGTCTCACTGTCACCCAGGCTGGAGCACAGTGGCATGATCTTGGCTCACTGCAACCTCTGCCTCCCAGGTTCAAGCGATTCTCCTGCCTCACCCTCTCAAGAAGCTGGAATTACAGAAACCTGCCACCATGCCTGGCTAATTTTTGTATATTGAGAGGAGATGGGGTTTTTCCATGTTAGCCTGGCTGGTCTCAAACTCCTGACCTCAGGTGATCTGCCCGCCTTGGCCTCCCAAAGTGCTGGGATTACAGGTTTGAGCCACCATACTCAGCCTCTCTTTGTTTATTCTCTGTCCTACTTGTCCTCCCCCAAACCTTCGATCCAAAGAAGCAGGAACCAAAGGGCATAGAGGCCACAAGAAGATAAGGCTCTCTAGGCTATAGAACTGGAATTCATGGTGGGGCAGAAGCCCATGTGGCCTGGCTCTCCAAAGGGCCAGAGACCCTGGATGACTTCTAAGTATCCAATGACTGAAAGCAAAGTTCTCAGTGAGGTCTTGAAGACCTGGACAAGTATTTATTTTATTTTATTATTATTTTTTGAGATGGGGTCTCTCTATTTTGTTCAGGTGGTCCGTTCCTGGGCTCAAGCTATCCTCCCGCCTCAGCCTCCCGAGTAGCTGGGACCACTGATGTGAACCGTTGCACCTGAAATTTTATTTAGAGTGTTTCTATTTTAAACTTGAGGTTTTAAAAGGAAGAATGAAGCTGAAATTCCATGAACATGACCATAATCAAAATTATTCTGTGTTGTACTAGTGCTATGAACTTTCTCAAGTGTATAGTTTTCTTTTACTTTTACCACAGTCTTGTCAGAAGAAAACACTAGTATTAGTCATGTATTCCTGTTGGGAAACTGAGGCATAAATAGACGACCAATAAAGCCATGGTTTTGAGCCTGGGTCTCCTGACAGCCTGTCCAGGGGGCTTTCCTTAAGGAGATGCTGGGGAAAACCTGTTCTTAGAGCTCTGTTTTTCTCTCAAATGAGGTAGCTGCAGAGTTCAATCTGAATTCTGAGCAAATTAGTATTTGGAATGGTATCTCAGAATATCCCAGGGAGGAGGCTAAATCATTTTGTCCCTAACTTAACACCTGACTTTCAAACCCAGAGCCTCACTGTTTCCTTAAAAACCTGCCTGTCATTTGCCTGCAGGAGGGAAGCAGGGAGGGCTGTGATCAAGCCTAACTCTCCACATTTACAGCCGCATGTTACACTCTGATATCAATCTTGTAGCTGGAAAGGTCTATATAAGAAAGAGCCAGGGCCAAATTCTCTATTTTTTGGCAGCCCTGACTCCATTCATCTTGATGGCCGACAGACAAATCAGCTTTATTCTAAATCAAAATGATGGTGTCCTGGCAGTTCCTGCCCAAGCCAAGGAGAACTTAGGATGGGAGGGTGCGGAGGGCCCCCCCACACTTAACTCTCCTCTTCAGATATCTTCTCTAGCCAGGTGAGATCAGGCTAAAATTAGATTCTCTAACAGGGAGGAAGAGGACAAGATTCCACAAAACCCAGGACTGAGCAGAGTTTGTGATTCAGAAGAGGAGAGCCTTCATCCTGGGAAGCAGGATACTGAGTGAGGCCCTCTCTCTCCCTGTCCCCAGACCCCACACACCTAGTCTTGATGGCCAAAGATCCTCACCAGAAGAGATGATAGCATTTATTACACCTTAGTGTATAATAATCTCAGTGAAGAGGAGCTTAATCGCAGTTCCTCTTCACAACTACCCTTAAAGTACATTTGCCGCAGAAGAGAGAGCCTAGGTCTCAGAAACCCAAAGCGATCGGCCCTGGTTAGTAGGTGGCAGGGTTTGTATTTGAACCTGTGTTATTACAAAGCCCATATTCTTCTCTACTCTTCCATCCCCTGGTTCCCCAAAGCCTTCCTGTGAGAAAATAACAAGTGATTGTTTTTTTAAATACTAAATCACATCTTTTTAAATGTGGAGATTATGGTCTTAGTTTTTTGATGTGAAAATGTCTATTCTTTGCCCCAATTCACGGTGATGGTAGGTAACAATCACCTTCTCCTCCTCTTCCTTTTTCTTCACTTGACCAATGGTGAAAAGAAGCTGACAGTCTTATTTTGGTTCCATGTTTCCATTAAATTTCTTTTCTTGGTTCATAAATCCAAAAGTCTGGGACCCCTGCTTTACACAGAGAAACTCATCACAGTGTTAAGAACAGCATAGCTGGGATCCAGGGCCGCCGCTGTGTCCTCGGCAACACGCTGTTAATTCAATTTCGGATTTACTATCTGACATTGTACAGTTGCTTCAAGTTTGGTGATAAACTTTAAGTATGACTACCAGGGACTTCTTAGTCAAAGGCCATCTCTTCTGTAACCTGAAGCTTCTTTTTCCTTTAAGATTTCCACTTTCCTTCCTGGCTGGGCCCATATGTCTGGGTTCTGGTTTCTTAACTCAACAGAATGTGCTAATCAGCTAATACTCTCCTGAACCCTCTTTTATTATGTTCTATACAGTTATTTTTCTAGGTTGAAGCTGGAACATATTTTTTATATATTAAATGTTCTCATGATTTTTACAAACGGTATGAGATTGCTACAGGCCTTATTAAATATTACAACGCCCTTAAACTTGAACAAAGCCAGTCTGGGACAGACGGTAAGTCCGCAGCCTGACAGGAAGCCCTCCCTTGCTGACTGCACATGCCGTTGGGTTAATCAGCTGTAGGACGGAGCCACTGCTGACGCCGCTCCTCTTCTGAACACTGTCACCCGTGGACTCAGGGCAGCTGCAGGCCCTCCACTCCCAGGAGCTATGTCTTTAGACACGGCTCTGTGTCTGTGTCATCCCAGCTTCAGGGCCTCCAGAGTGTCTCTCAGCTCTGAGTCCTGCAGTTTCCTTTATGGACGCAGTAAATCATTCTACACACCATGGAGTACAGGAACAGTCTGTATTATTAGACCTACCTGCTTGGCTGTTTTAGAGGCAGATTCTCATATTGAAACATTTTTCTGCTTCACTCATTATTATTATTCGTTTTTAGTTTTGTTTTTTTTTTTGAGATAAAGTCTCCCTCTGTCACCCAGGCTGGAGTGCCGTGGCATGATCTTGGCTCACTGCAACCTCTGCCTCCTGGTTTCAAGTGATTCTCCTGCCTCAGCCTCCCTAAGTAGCTGGGACTACAGGTGCATGCCATGACACCCAGCTAATTATTTATTTATTTTTGGTATTTTTTAGTAGAGGCAAGGTTTCACCATGTTGTCCAGGCTGGTCTCAAACTCTTCACCTCAGGTGATCTGCCCAACTTGGCCTCCCAAAGTGTTAGGATTACAGGTGTGAGCCACGTGAAATATTTAAATAAAACACCCATGGAGTGTTCCTTAGAAGCTGACCAGGGGATTCTGGTTCTGTTGGGCCACTAGTGTTGGTTTCACAGAGGTGGCAAGGCTCTGTCACTTTCTTTCTCCATCTCTCCTGTTCACTCTGCCCTCCGCTTTCTTTTCTTTCTTTTGAGACGGAGTTTCGCTCTTGTTACCCAGGCTGGAGTGCAATGGCGTGATCTCGGCTCACTGCAACCTCCGCCTTCTGGGTTCAGGCAATTCTCCCATCTCAGCCTCCTGAGTAGCTGGGATTACAGGCACGTGCCACTGTGCCCAGCTAATTTTTGTATTTTTAGTAGAGACAGGGTTTCACCATGTTGACCAGGATGGTCTCGATCTCTTGACCTTGTGATCCACCTGCCTCGGCCTCCCAAAGTGCTGGGATTACAGGCTTCAGCCACCGTGCCCAGCCCCTCTGCTTTCTTACTCCATGTTCTCCACCTTCCTTTGCTCGGTGAAAAAGAATTAGTTCACTTCATTCATTCAACCATTCCCCCATTGGCTCATCTGTTCATGCCTTCATTCTGAGTGCTGCATTTAAGTGCCATGGACACTGCAGTGAACAAGACGGGTGCTGCCCTCACAGAGGGTGTGGTCTGGGAGGTGAGACAACAGTTAACTGGGCATTTACAATGTAGCGTGGTGTGCGCTACCCTGGGGTTGAGCACAAAGGGGCCCTGGCCAGCCTTGGCCAGGTCAGGCAGGGCTTCCAGAAGGCCTGCACTAAGCCGAAGTCTGAGTCCTCAGCACTGGGGAGGCAACGAGGCAGCTAGGCAGATGCTAGTGTCGTTGGCTCTCTGGAATCTTTGCATATGGGCTGTATGTTTTCTGTTTGGTAACTTTAAAGTGGTTATCTGACCATGATAGGAAACAAGGTGGCAGATGTGACAGGTAGAGGAAATAATGGCATGCAGAAGCTGAGAGATGATGGTGCCTGATTTTGATGTAGTTAAATCAGCAAAAGTGCAAATGGTGATTTGAGTGCGTGCGTGTTTTGTGTCGTGTGCGTGTGTGTGTGAGCTATTCATTTCTTGTTTCCTGTAATTAATCCAGTTTTCATATTCTTGTGAATTAACATCACTGAACTGAGACTAGATTTTCTCCTGAACCAAAATAAGATACTGAATTAAGAGTGTAAGAATTTAAGGAAACTTTGCTTTCAAAATCAAGACCAATAATATCTCTTGCCCTTTGATTTTTCTCTTTCTCTTGAGGAGAGCATTATTTTGATATATTTTTTGCCATTCAAGTATTTATAAAGGATTTCTGGAAGTCGCTTTTTACCTTAATGAGTTGAAGCATCATTTCTGATCAAACTTGCTTTGCTATCTCCTTTTCACTCCTTGCATCTGTTTTCATACTTAGGGAATATATGAATGCAGAGAACAGGGAAAAAAAATCTTAGAAGGAAGTGGACTAGTGCTCCATGAGTTACATCATTTATGTGTTCCTTCTTTCCATGATGTGGATTTGTTAAAATTCAAGTGAGGCAATTTTAACGCAAGATGTTATTGGGGACTTTGTTTTCCTGGCTGCTGAATCAGAAAGAAGCCATGCATGACTACTCTGATTGTTAGTACAGGTGCAATTATTCTTAGTCAAAAGTCTTGGTTTTCCTTTATCTCTAAAAGGGAGAAGAAAATGGGAATCTGTCTTCCAGATATATTATGAAAAACGATGAAAACAGTTGTTAAAAGTTAGTGATTAAAAATCTAAACAATAAGATGACTATAAGTAACAAGAGTTCATTGTGTATATTCAAATAGCTAGAAGAGAGGACTTCAAATATTCCCAACACAAATTACCCTGATTTATTAGCCATCGTAGACATGTATTCAAATATCACAATGTACCCCATGAATATGTACAATTATGTGTCAATTAAAAATAATAAAAGAAAAAAGCCCAAGCCAATCAATCAGGGGACAATGCAAACTCTAAAAAAACTTCCCTGGTAATTGGAAAAAAATTGTTTTTGATCTCTAGCACATAAAATCTGTGCATTTCCCTTATGTAAATTATACTTCAATAAAAATCAGTTATAAAAATACAAACACAAAAAAAGCTTTCAAAAAGACCCACTCCTCTTTCTGGTGTATAGAAGAGTTTAATTGTAATTCATCCTGAAATTTTAAGGGAATTGTTAAACAAATGAATTAGCTGCCTAACTAAAGCCTGCCCCAATCCAGTGATTTTTGATCATATCACTGTTTTATTTTCCTGATAGCATTTATCATTATCAAATTATCTTGCTTATTTGTTTCTTTATTATCTTTCTCCCCTAGTATGTTGGCTTCTTGAGATCAGAGACTTCATCTTGGTCATGTCTAACTCTTCCTCTTCCAGCATGAAGCTTGGTACATGGCAGTGCTTTCATAAGCATATGCCAAATAAATGAATGAATGAATATTTCTATCAGCACTTCCTTAGGCTTTTTTACACACACACACACACACACACACACACACACACATATTTGCTATTATACAATCAAGATTGCTTAAGTAATTCAGGTTCAGGGACTGAAAAAAAATTGAATTGTCATAGGCTTAAGGATCAGGAGCCCAGAGCCCAGTGACATTTGTGTATTAATTTTGGTTAGACGTTGGATTGCACTTACTGTCAATTTGTCATGTGAAAATGCAACGTTAGTTTTTATGACATACTAATAGCTCCGGAGAGTTGTAATTAAATAGAAGCAATTTTTGTGAGATATCAGTATTAGGTCTGGAAATAACAGATGAATGGATAAAGAAAACAGAAGAGAGTACACAGGGAGTCTGACGCAACATAGGCTATTACATTTATGGAAATGGAAGTAAGTGACATTTGAGGGATTAAAAAGATCTTTCACAAGTATTTTTTTTAAATCCACACAAGTGGATTTGGCTTACTGGAACCCTGATCACATTATAGAATAATACTTTAACTCCATCATAGGGGAAGGGCAAGTTTTTTCATCATGCATACTTAGTGGAACTGAAAGCTGTTTTAGCAACGTGCTCTTATGTGGTATTAGGCCACTTTCTTTGGAAAAATTCAAAGTGCTTTTCAACAAAATTTCAGAATTACTCCTCACATTCCAAGGAGAAGATGGTGACATTGTATAATTCAAAAAATGAGAAACCAAGACCCAGGAGAGCCTGTCTCAAAATCAGGATGGGGTTCCAGAGAATCTGCTAGAATATAATATGAGCCTTATAATTCTCAGCTGTCTCCCCAGATTTTCTCAGTTGTTTGATCCAGTTGCTTTCCAAGTGGCAAAGAACCTATTTGATCAACATGCCTTTTTCATTCATCAAGGTAAATTCTAAATTTTGCTTCATGTGCGCTGAATGGAATCAAACAAGAAACACTTGAGAAGCCTAAAATCATAATTGAGAATCGGATCTTCCCATCACTGAGGGAAATGACTGTGATGAACACCTAACAGTATGGCAGTCAGAGAATGAGATGGAATGAATGGAGGCACTGAAGCAACAGAGATGACACAAAGCAGGTCAAGACCTGAGAACATGCTGTTCAAGTGGTGGCTGCAGCTTGTTCTCCCTCAGCCTGGGCTCCCTGGGGCAACGCAGACCCAAGGTGAGCTGAAATTGTACCCGCAGTTCTTGTTGAGCAAGAAAGGGTTTTCTCGGTGGAATTCCACAACTGAGTTGGAAAATAAAGATTAAGATACAAGCGTGTGCCTAGGGACAGACAAGGTGACTTCTATAACATGGAGAGAAGGGAGCTATGCTGCACAAAGTGGAAAGGGAACGCTGTCACCACTAAATAAATGTAGGCAGAACAGACTCAAAGGGGGCTCTGAAGGGTGAAGCCCACTGAAGTTGTGTACAATTCACTATGGAAGGGAGACTGGAATCATAGCTGACTTAGTTGAACTTATATAGGTGAATCAATAATTTGCCTGAGAGATCCAATTTTGGATTTAAATGATCTGAGTGATCTTGCCCTAAAGTCAAGCTCTGTCCAAGAGCCCTAGTAATTGAGGCAGTGGAACAGCTCTAGACCAAACTGGTTGGGTCAGCTCTATCCATGCCTTTGTAAGTGGTTTTAACCATTTCGCAAGAGTTAGGCATGATGTGAGGTTAAGGGAGCTTTCCTGGGAGGGGATGCTGGGGAGTAGGATGGCTCATCCACAAGCTAAGGGTCTGGCTTGAGCATTTGTGGTTCAAATGCATGCATTGCAAGGTATGGTTTGCCTTGTGTCAACGAACCTGAGAGCAGTTAAAAGTAAAATATTAAATGCCAGCTGTGAGTGTGTTGTAGTTTATGTGAAAGTGCTTTGAAAACTTGAATGCTGTTTAACCTTTTCCTTTGCTAACAGACCATTTTGAGAATTTGATGAAAATATGGACCCACTTCCCAAAAGAAGTGCATACCAATATGCTTATACCTTTATGATTTTCTGTTCAAATTCAAAAAGTTCGCAGATATTCTGATGTCATAACTCCCCTGATATAAAGAGATGTATAAGTGTAAAATGTTATTGAGTATTCTTTTTACATACTAAGTGAATAGTGGTGTGTAGAGTTGTATATTTAACATGATCTCAATGGTATAATATATATATAGAAAAGGATATAAGCTTGTGGAAAAGACTGGAAGGATATGCACTAAAATGTAAATAGTGCTTATATTTGGGTGATGAGATTGTGGGTGATCTTAATTTTCTTCTCTAAGTCTTGTTACATTTTCTCAATTTAAAAATATTTTCACTATTTTATTGTTAACAAGAATAGCTGTGCCTTGTGACTGATTACAAAAATATGGGACAGAGCTTTCAAAAGCAAATCTAGGCTGGGCGTGGTGGCTCATGCCTGTAATCCCAGCACTTTGGGAGGCTGAGGCAGGTAGATCACCTGAGGTCAGGAGTTCGAGACCAGCTTGGCCAACATGGTGAACCTCCATCTCTATTTAAAATACAAAAATTAGCTGAGCAGGTGCACGCCTGTAATCCCAGCTACTCAGTAGGCTGAGGCAGGAGAATCGGTTGAACCCGGGAGGCAGAGGTTGCAGTGAGCCGAGATTGCACCACTGCACTCCAGCCTGGGCAACATACAGCAAATCTAAAAAGACCCTGTAGTGGACCCTCTTATGGTGGCTGCTCTGTTCACAGGAAAGTAGTCTCCCTTATCCTCTCTTTCACTTCCTGCAGTTTAAGTTATCCTCAGTCAACCTTGATCCAAAAATATTAAGTTATTTGACCTGGGTGGGTGGAGATGGGTTTGGAGAGGGGAAACCACATCCACATTACTTTTATTACAGTATTTTGGTATGCGTTTTAGTTTATTATGAGTTATTGTTGTTAATCTCTTATAGTGCCTAATTTATTAATATAAATTAAACTTTATCATAGGTGTGTATATATAAAAAACATATAGTGTATGTGTAGGGTTGGTACTATCCTTGGGTCTGGGATAGTCTTGGAACATATCCTCCTTATCCACCAGGACCACTGTATTTACCAGTCTCTGAGATCTGGTGATTTATACCATGGGAACATTTCTCCAGGCCTTCTGATTGGTTCAAGGATGGGGGCCCCTGACTCTAGCTAAACCAATCATTGTCTTTTCCCAAGGTTTTTCTGAACTGTAACTAGCAAGAGGCCAGCTCCTCTGTGGTGGCAGAAGCTGTGAAAGTGAGGCTTGGAAGCTTTTTATTTTTCGGTGAGGGAAAGGGGGCACATTTTCTGCTGGTTTGGAAGAGAGAGAAAGAGATGGGGATGGGAGAGAGGGAGAAATACCTGATGGCATTTCAGTCCCTGGCTCCAGTTGCCCTTGAGCCCACTGCACCCTTGTCCTGCTTGCATTTTACTTTTTCACTTCTTTTTCTGACTTTATAGATACCCTTCTACTCTTCCAGTAGATTTTCTTTTTGCCTGAACTCGTTAGAGTTGGATTATTTCTGGCACCCAAAACCAACAAACACATACAATTAACAAAAGTATAAGCAGTCATATTATATAACTTGGATTATATTTACAACCCCAATCGTGGAGTACAGAAAATCACCAATATTACTTGACACAAAGAGTGATTGACTTTGTGTGTCTGACCCTGTGCAGGACAGAGGGAGAGAAAAGACACAGACAAATTGAAATTTTTGGTTCAGATCCTGAAATCATCTTGTTTGTTAAGGAGGCAAAACTTGTCTTCTCAGCTCTATGCAGAAACAGACAATAAGGGGATTGTTCAAACTCTAGGTTATGACCATTCAAATTACAAGTCTGTTCTCTAGTTATGAATGTGATGCTTTAGATAACAAATTTACATGGGTATAAAAAAGAAATATATCTTCTAACTCAGTGAGCTAGAAAAGAATCTCTGCATTAACTTGGCAACCTGAAGATGTCTGAGCTCTGCTAAAGAGAAGATCTCAGCAAATCTGTAGAGATTCTCTACAAGAATAATTAACTCTGCACATGTGTTTGTGCTCTTCACAGCCAATTCTGTTTCAACAAATGTTTAACTATAATTAGATTAGCAATAGATACTGGGACAATATTCTAGAAATATTTGACCTAGTAGAATTTCATAATGACCTTCTTAATAAAATATAACTCACCTAAGTGAAAAGCTCCAACTTCAAATCTGGCCCTACCTGTATCCACAATGACAGTGTGGAAAATTAGATCTGCCTTTGACAAATATATGTTTCTACTGGGCTGACAAATGGCCTGCCCAGGATAATGTGGCAAGCTGGTGATGATGGAATCACCTCTACCTTTGGAGGTTGGTTATGGTGGCACAACCAACCATAGTTGGTTAGTGGTGGCTAACGCCTGTAATCCCAGCACTTTGGGAGGCCAAGGTGGGCAGATCACCCAAGGTCAGGAGTTCAAGACCAGCTTGGCCAACATGGCGAAACCCCATCTGTACTAAAAGTACAAAAATTAGCCAGGTGTGGTGGTGGTGCCAGCAGTCCCAGCTGCTTGGGCGGGTTGCAGTGAGCCAAGATCGCACCACTGTACCCCAGCCTACGTGACACAGCAAGACTCTGTCTCACAACAACAACAATAACAACAACAAAAACCACATCAAACACTGAGATTCTAATTTGAAACCCCTACCCAAAATACTTACTTCATAGCTATAGCATCAAATCCAAAATGTCGAATCATCTAAAGATGTTAGACGTGTAAGATCAAATTACTCAAAGTCTTAGTCTAAAATGTTGTGATAACAATATCTCTCAGCCTTCAAGAAACATGAATGTAGCTTTTACTTGGATTAGAATATGTAGGTTTTAGTACATTGCTTAAAGAAAAAAATTTAGCCTAAATTTAGTCTAAATGAGACTTTAAAAAATTTAGTCTCATTATCTTAGAGTCACTCTAGATGTAAACCTCAACATTCTTTTTTTTTTTTTCTTTTTGAAACAGAGTTTCACTCTTATTGCCCATGCTGGAGTGCAATGGTACTGCAACCTCCGCCTCCCAGTTTCAACTGATTCTCCTGCCACAGCCTTCCAAGTAGTTGGGACTACAGGCGCATGCCACCACACCCGGCTAATTTTTTGAATTTTTAGTATAGACAGGGTTTCACCGTGTTAGCCAGGATGGTCTCGATCTCCTGATCTTGTGATCCACCTGCCTTGGCCTCCCAAATGGCTGGGATTACAGGTGTGAACCACTGTACCCGGCTATTGTGGGTTTTTATCTGAATTATCAAATTACTTTTCAGAAATGTACCAATTTTACTCACATCAGCAGAGGGAGAGTAAGTATTTCATTGTTCTTTCTCCTCATCTCAGGCGTTCACATACCTAAATATGTTTGCCCCAAAGCACCTCCACTGGTGCCGCATTGCTTCTGTTCAAAATTCTTTGATTATTAATGAGGAAGAATTCTTTTCTTGTTTCTTGGCTTTTGAAACAGCTGACGTCTGAGAATGAATATGTCCTTTACACATTTTACTCTTTTTATTGATTTATGTAACCTCCTTCAGAGTGGCAGTTTCAATCTTTTATCTGCCATGTCTGCTACAAATGTTTCCCCTCATTTGCTTACTTTTTAACTGTGTTCTTTTTTATTTGAAACTCAGAGATTCTAATATTTTTTCTTTGTGATTTCTTTTATTTTGCCTATGTTTAAAGTCCATCTCCACTCCCAAAATCAAATTCATCTGATTTATTTTGACAACATAAATAAATCCTGTCAATTCACCGGAGCACAAGAGATATTTGAAGTAATAAACTCATTTTAATTTTGAATTGTATTTTTTGTTTACGCTATTTTAAAAAGAAAGAAAGGAGAAGACAAGAAAAGAGGGCAGATTGAAAAGGCAAACATCAGTACTGCCAGGATCTAAGAGTGTTTGGGGGATCCAAGGCTCTGTGTAGAAGCAGAAGCCAGCAGTGACTTACCTCTGCCCTGGCAGTTACTTCTGGGTTTCAGGTTAGCATTCTGACCAGTCTGGAAAATAGCTAGAGGCCTGGATTTGCTGTCAACAGCCGCAGTGCAAGTTATAACTGAAACGGGAACCTCTCCTATCTCACCTGACCATCACAGGGGTTAAGTGCCTGGGAATCCAGTGATGAAATGAAGAGGGATTTTTGAAAGAAATCACAAAGAAGTAAGTGGGGGAAAGACTGGGAAGCCTGGACTCCTGACTTTTCCTTCTCCTCCACTCCTTCCCTTCCCTACTCGACATCCTGCCCCCAGGACCTGGATATTGATTTACAAGGAGTGGAGAAAGGACATTTTTTAAAATTTCTACTCAACCAAGTTTTTGTCTAAATCGAACCACACTGCCGTTTTTCTCTTTCCATCCTTGAAACTCAGATTTGTGCAAAAAGGGGTAGGTAGAATATAGTAAAGACCAAACCAGATAAAACAGGTTTTAGTCTGGTGGAGTCTTCTCATTTCAGGTTTGTGTCTGGAATTAGAGCTTTAAAAATTGCCCCAAAAGAACAGTAGTTGTCTCTATTATGATTAATCAAACTCTCAGACCGAGAGTCCAAAGGCTACTCCTATTGGCTCACCGGGGAACAATGAAGTTATTATGTGATAAACATATTCAATGAACGATGAAAATGATTTTTCATACATTGGCTATGGCAGCATAATTTGGACAAAAGAGTGCTAGATAAGCAGCCAGAAAGTTCTAGAATCAATTATACCCACTATGTGACCTCTTGAAAACCAATTTGCCTCTTTGAGGCTTAGTTTCCTAATCCATATAACTATCTACACACAGAATAGAGATCTGCAAAGAAGCAGGGAGGGCTGGGGGAGATACACAGGGTGCTAATTAGAGGAATGAAAATGATTTCTTCATGTCACTTTTCGTGTTCTGAAATGCCCAAGGTTTCCTCATTGCCCTTACAGTAAAATAAAATTGTCTTCCAAAATTTGTAGCAATCCAGCTCAATCTTATCTTGCCTCCTACAAGCGATAAAAAAAGGCCAGGGCAGGTTAGATTTGAGTATGCATCCTGGTCTTGCTATTTACTGTGCCACCACGGGCTCATTATTGAACTTTTCAGAGCCTTTATTTCCAGCTATACGAATAGGGATGACAATGCGTCTTTCCTGCAGATCTGCCGCAAGGGCTGTTTCTGCTTATGATCTGCCTTGCTGTTATCTGCAAACTCCACTGCTCTAGCTCAAATCCCACATGAAACCTTTTTCCTGAGGTCTTTACTGACCTCCCATATAGCCCCTATGTGTGCCAAAATTTTTTGTAGATCAAAATAATTTAAACTGAGAGTTACCTGAATCTTTCTAGTGTGGCCTGCCTTGATAACAGGGAACTACTGCTTTCTCGACTCTTCCAACACCCTTGTTTTTTTTTGCATTATACACACTTTCTACTTATCTCTATTGTTGCAATTGCAGTATTGCCTGAGCGTTATCCGTGACAGTCATCACATGGGTCATCTCTTGATTATTGAACCAGAATTGTAATCATGTTGTAGTTGAGAAAAGAAAGAAGATCTGATAAAGACTGATTTTAAAAATACAATAGTAATTTAAAAATAGCAACAAAACTAAATCAGGGCAGAAGACCCGGGCAAGATAAGAACTTACTGATCAACAGACAGTGTAGATGTACACTGGTAAATGTACCAGGTAAATACACCAACCATGAGTTTCTTCTGGGTCATACTGCTCTAAAGCAATGAAGGAAAATGAGCAAGTAGGGGAAGAGAAATCAGATTCGGAAAGACCTTGTGATTTCTTGAGTAAATTGTTATGGATACGGCGCCCCCTAGTGCACCGAACAACACAGGTGCCCCAGTGTGCAGGAGCTGAGAGCTCCGGAGCTGAGCAATCTCATCATCCCCGTCCCCAACCTTACTTGAAACACCTGCGATTTCTGTTTCACCATTGCTTTCCTTTCCACTGCACAAGCAACTGTAGGCCAGGGAAGAAAGGCAGACAGATGTCCTTTATTTAGTTGGATATAAGCGCTGATTGTCATGGAAGTCGTGAATTAATTCGAGGTACTCAAATAATATTAAAAAGTATAAAAAAAAGTTACTGTGAAAAGAGTTTCTACTTTTTCCTGAGATAGAGGAATGTAATTAGGAGAATAAGCAAAACTGAAAGATGATTCCTTGTTATTTTCTAAAAATGTTATTTGTCCCCATCTTCTTTTTATCAAAATGTTCATCATCTGATGCAAACATATTTTCTTCAAGCAGGATACATGGACCAAAACTGAACCAAAGCAGAAGGAAAGCAGCTTTTTAAATGAGAAAAAATGGAATGTAATGATTTGCATTAAAGCATTCTTTCTCAAAGTGTAATCTCCGGAACACTAGTTCCACAGGATATTAATGGATCTTATGCAAATAAGGGTTTCATGGCAAATCGTTTTGAGAAATTTGGAATTCAACAAAGATAAACTAATGTTTTAACATTCTTCAGAAGGCATGCATCCTCAGTATGCTCTGAATATCCCACCATACTGTGTAAAACAGCACTATGAACTGCAGCACTTCCAAAATCATTTAACACAATAGTTTCCTTTTCATGCCTATCTCACACACTTGGTTGATGAATTATCCTTTGGGAATATGCATTGGACCAGAATTTCATCAGTTTCCAACACATAGGAAAGTGTGCCGAAAGGAGAAGAAAATAGTAAATTTGATACATGCAAAACTTAAGGTGACTATAAGCAAGTTTGTGGTCAGTGTCATAACTCTCTTCTGCATTTGAAAGATCAGTAATACAATACATTAAGTTTCAACATGGCAGTCCTATGGGAGTAAGAAGAATCAACCATGCTGAAAACATCACCAGCCCGCAAGATTATTGCCAGATTTCTCTCACGTCACAGCAGTGCTCTACTTCTGAGAATGAGAAATGACCCTCCAAGAAGTTTAGTACCTCCGTCCTGCCAGGTTTCCATCTTTTACTAAGACTTTTCTTTGTGCACAACCTGTACTAATACTCATGGATGTTTTAGGCTCCTTATTACTATTAGTCATGGGATCACAGATACACACGGTTCTTTAAAGAAGTTAGAGGAAGTCTGTATTTCGTACAAGCTGTGAATTAGAGATGAATCTGGTAACTCACAGCTAGACAAACTCATCCCAAAGAATGATTGAGAAAAATGGAACTCCACAGAGTGGTTCATCTTGAATGATGGCACAGTAAACATAACAGTGGAAACCAGGCCAGGAGGAAGGGACCGATGGTTCTTCAGGACAGGTCCTTGCTGCATTTGCTGTATCTCATGTCAGGAGGATGTGCTTGCTCCTGGCAGCTCAGTTCACATTCAGAAGTGCTACTGTCCATGGACTTATAGTATGTTAGGCAACACCACTTGCAGACATGAAGGAGTGGGGACTTCAGGTGACCTGGAATGGTTATATGTAATGCTGTGGCCTCTGGCTGGGGATGTAGTGTTTTGGGGCCAGAACAAATCTTTCATCAGCTTAGGAAAGGTTGTGGCTCTCAGTCTTTTAGCATTTAGGGGCCAAGGGTGGGATATGGTTCATCCCAGAAGCAGCTCTTGGTTTTCAGTAGATGTTCTATTTTCTCTCTAATGTTTTCCAGCTGAGTTGATTTCAGACAGATGGAGGTCAAATGATTTATTCTGACGCCCAGTGAAACAGAGCATCTGGGACTTGAACTTGGGGACTTGACGGGTGGGCAGCTTGCACCCTAGTCAGTCAACTGCTCTCCTCCCAGGTTTTCAGCGCCTCTCTGGTTGCACCTTGAAGGCAGCCTGCTGAGTCTGGCAGGGCCCGTCCCCTGGGGCGTCACCGCTGGAATAAGAGACCCGAAGAGGCCTGTGACAGGTCAAGTCTGAATGCTCTGGCAGAGCGGTGCAGGACAGACTGCTCCACGCCTGCTCAAAGCACACAACGTCTGGTGAAAGCCAGATTGAAGATAGCTAAATGCTCATGCCAAGATTCCAAAAGGAAAAACTTAGCTCACAATTTTCCTTTGCATGGTGATTTTTCATCCTTTCCTTTTTCTTTCTGTAAAAAGGGAATCCCCGTGTTTACAAGTTGAAATCCAAAATGCACAAGTGGTCAGTCCACAATTCTGTGACCCATGAACATCTGTGGGCCTGGGTGTTCCTTGGGAATCTGCAGTGTTCAGAGCAGCGAGCCAAGCCTGCCCTAGCAGAAGGGAATTCTCCAGTGAGTCGAACAGGCCTGCAAGTGCCTGGGGTCTGGTCTCCTCTGGTTCTGCTTTCCTGGGACATGCCTGTGCTTGACTTCCACTAGTTTTATGAACTGTATTTTGACTATATTTTTGGAGGTGGGTTCATCACTCCTTACAGGAAGTAGGACATGGATCTTCATTTTTCCTTTAAGAGAAATAAAACTCTGTAATCTGAGATGGGCAAGCATGCCCCAAGTCTGTTTACCAAGGAACAAGAACCTCTCTGTGTCCTTTAAGCAGACAGAAAAATCAAGAATAAAATATTTATTTGGCATTTGTCTCTGAGGACTTAAGTGACTGAAAACCAATAGGGCCTCCCCTCCTTCTGTGGAAAGGTGAGTCCCATAGTCCTGTGTCCCCCAGGAGAGCCCCACAGAGAGGCTGCTCCTCCGTGGCAGGTGGTAGTGGGTGTGGCTGAAAGTGCCTCATCACTTTCATTCTGGATCCTAGGTGGGTAGATGGGCTTTGGTTGTACCATCTTTTTAAATTTTTAATTTGGTAGATGCTCAAAAGTTAAGGGAACCCTCAAAGGGCAAAGTTAGCATGTGACATATTTGTGTCTCCTCTCTGGACCTTGGTTTCCTTATCTGTAAAATAAGGGAATGGACCAGATCACTGTTCCAGAGCCCAGTGCAACTCCAGGAGTCTGTACTTTGAGGCTTGCTTCTCTCCTAGTAGGAGTTCAGCTCCTCTGCCCTAACTTTTCTGCTGTAATCTGGGTGTTATGAGCTGATTGTGTGCTCCACCTCAAAAATCCAATTACTAAGGTCTTAACCAAGTATCTCAGAATGTAACCACTTTTGGACATAGGGTCTGTATTAGTCTGTTTTCACACTGCTAATAAAGACATACCCAAGACTGGGTAATTTATAAAGGAAGGAGGTTTAATTGACTCACTGTTCAGCATGGCTGGAGAGGCCTCAGGAAACTTACAATCATGGCAGAAGGGGAAGCAAACATGTCCTTCGTCACACAGAAGCATCAAGGAGAAGTGCCAAACAAAATGAGGAAAAGCCCTCATAAAACCATTGGATCTCGTGAGAACTCACTATCACAAGAACAGCATGGGGGTAACTACCTCCCACTGGGTCCCTTTCACAACACGTGGGGATTATGGGAACTATAACTCAAGATGAGATTTGGGTGGGGACACAGCATAACCATATCAGGGTCTCAAATGAGGTCATTAAATTAAAATGAGGTCATTTAATGAGGCCTAATCCAATATGATTGCTGTCCTTAGAAGAGATCAAGACACAGACAGGAATGGGGGGAGACCATGGGAGGTCGCAGGTAGAAGGTAACCTCTGCAAACCCAATAGAATGGCCTCAGGAGGAACCTACCCTGCCAGCACTTCGATCTTGGACTTCCAGCCTCCAGAACTGTGGGACAATAAATATCTGTTGTTTAAGACAACCAGTCTGTAGTACTTTTTACGGCAGGCCTAGCAGACTAATGCCACATGATACCACAGTGAATGTGCTAGGCTGTGAAAGAAGTTCTGTGCGTTTTTCTTAACAGATTCAGATTTTTGGTTTTAGCTTAAAATAGGTTTTTCTGTCGCAAGATATTTAAAACATGATGTTTGTTTATTTTTTTACAAGTTTCTTTATCATTAGATGTGAAATAAGCCATTTTAGCAAAATAATTCCTTTTTATCTTTACTTGAAGGGGATTTCACAATTTTGACTCACAGGGCTATTTTTTTAAAACAGCTATGGATTGTCATCCTGCCTTTTAAGAAATACTGTCATTGTCTATAAAATTCATTTAAGGCCAAATAGCTCATTAGATAAACTCGCAGATGATGGCACATGTATAAAGAACTTCAGACCACATAAGCAACCGCAGATGCGGCATGGTCCAGTTTCTGTTTAGTACTTTTGGCTCTAAAGTTCATTCAGAGTGAAACATCATTTGATTTGAGTTATAGAAGGGCAAATAAGATGACGAAGGAAGGTTACCACTTATCACTGTTGAAGATTCTCATATTCTTACTTGAAATAAAACATGCTGTGACCAAAGTGGATTTTTCCTTCCTTCAGTATCAACATTCTGTTTCTTTTACAAAACAGTCACATATAATTGGAATGTAGCATCAGATATGTAAGAAGCATAGAATTTCTTTCTCTTTGTAAGTTCCATTTGACTGCAGCAGTGAAATTTCCCGAGAAGGGTGTTTTGAGATCAAGACTGCTCACTTGAGAGGTTAGAGTGGCCCAGGTTATGAGGCTCTACAAGTCTGAGAAACAGATCATCTTAGACACTGAGAGCTGAGGCACATCCTACTTTTTCTACTTACCGTGAACATGCCCCTTAGATGCTGAATGACAGACAATGATAATTCAGATGTAGCACCCTGACACCAAACCAACTGTGGAAATACCAGTAAAATCAGTTGTTTAGTTTTTAAAATACACAACATAAATAAATGACTAGTTCGTATTTTAGCCCCCTTTTTGCTGTGACATAATTACAAGAATGAAAATTTATTTTTTAAAATACATTTTTTCAAAATCCCATCTTGAGGAAAAAAAGCTTGGCCAATTAAGAAGGCTGAAGGGAGGAACTGCAGGCACTTTTATTTCCGGCTATCAACAGAATGGAAAAAATGTCAACTTATTTACATTTATTTATTTATATAGGTGATGAATAAGTTAAGGAACGCTTCATCTCAAACACATATTGCTTTTATTTTAGCTAAGTTAATGTTTCAGTTCCATATATATTTTTGAATTTCCATCAATGCCAAACACCATTTTTTCTTTCTTCTTAAAAAAAAAAAAAAAGATTTACAAGCACTTTTACGGCACTCGAGAAAGTAGGCTGAAGGTTCATAATAATAATTTTCCTTTTAAAAAACATCCATCAGACCAAAATAAAATCATTTTAATTAACTCCTTCCTGAGTAACTAAACCTTGGAATGTGCTGAAAGGTTATAATAAATAAGACAGTCAAAGATCAACTAGCTTAAAAGGTACTTTTTTTTAAATTAAACTATGTAAAATGTACAATATGTTTCATGAAGTACAAACTGTTGGGCCCAGGGCCAAAAAGATGCTGCCATGTTTGCCAAATAAGCTGATGAAGAGCCTTGACTTTTAGGACCTAGAGGGTGTCGGTTGGGACAAAATCCCATTAAGGCCCCGCAAGTCAATCCATCAGTGTCTTTTGTTGTGAAGTTATAATGATCGCTGCTGAAAAACACACAGGTAAAAGTACCCAGGTAAACCTGCAGTAAGAGGATGAATTGTTCTGAATGACCAATTGTCCCGATGTTCTGACAAGAGCAGAGAAAACACAGCCTATTCAACTTTATTTTCAGATTGTGAGATTGCACAGTGTGTAAACTAATCATCATTCTTTATATGGAATTTCACAGAAATGACTCACAGCGTACCAGGCAGCAGTTCCTGTCCTGGTTTTGCATATGATAGCTGTTCTCCAGGTTGTTTTTGAAAGTATGCCTAATGGTAGGGCCTTGGTGTCTCTTAACAGAACAAAGGATATTTCCTTCTCTAAGAACATTTCCCTTAATCGCTTTTCTGCCCCCATCCTCTGAGGCAGAAAGAAGGCCCATGAGCGGCCAAGTGCTCAACTCTGTGTCTCTGTGGTCCCTGCCTTCCCTAGACTCCTGTGGGCTGGAGCCTTCTTACCACACATCTCATGATAAAGTAGCTTTAGAGCTCACTCGGCAGGTTCCCAATGACTTGCTTTATATCTTGGCTACCATCCAACTTTAGTGAAAGAAGAAAAAATTCTAGAGAGACTTGGTGGTTTCTGAAAAGTAGAAAATGTGTAGCTTGTGTAAAGTCAGAGTCTTATTTACTATTAACTACTCCCAACTCACACGTTTGCTAGGGCTGGCGCTAGGGGACAAATACAAAATAGACACAATTTGTTGCAAGTATCCTTCCTGCGCCCACCACTGAATCTCGGCTTCTCAGCTAGCTGTCTGTCGTCTCCCCAGGAGAATGTGCGTTTTCAGGACTTCTTTAAGGTGAAAACATTTCAGAACCCAAAGGAACAGATTTCTAATGACCAAGGCATCGTCAGGTAGCAGGGGAGGGGCGGTGGGAGGTGGAAAGAAGACATGCCTTAGGACAATGAGACTGCCTGACATCCACTCGCATCCCATTGGAGGCAGCCACCTACTTACAAAGCTGGCCAAGCAGTCTCTGCCCTAGAAGCTCTTGCTACTTCTCCTTTTGATGACTCAAGTAAGAGTTCTCAGGAGCACACAGGTCCCATAAGAAATGGGACTCTGCGTGCACAGAATTCAGGTAATTCTTGAGTAGTTCTGCCACATGCACAGAACTCAGGACCCCTTTTGACTGAAAATGGGTACCTCTTAGGGGACTAGAAGTTACAATAGTACATAGTACCAGGTCCTATAGGACCCAGCTTGGCCAGAGGTGTGTCTGACAGATTATATACCATCTGTGGTCAGGCTCAGAACTTCTGCTGGAAGAGTCAAATGCCTGAGCTAAACTGGTTGCTGGAACTTCCATTTAAAGCAGTGCTGGGAGAAGATGTTTCATACTGGGTGCAAAGGACACAACCATGCCCTTTCCCTGATGCCACATGACCTTCAGATTTATCTGTCTGTCTACATTCTTCCTTACACAGCAAACCAATTATTTTCCCTGCTAGGGTGCTTTGATATCTGTCAGCATGGTGCTTGGAAATGGAATGTCTCAATGGAGCTGGCCATGCTCTTTGACCTCGAAAGGTCCTCCAGGCTGTGGACTGGTTGGGGATGTGGTACAAGCTGACTGCTCTTCCAGAGGTAATTACACTGCTCTTGGTGAAAGTGTCCCCTGAGAAGGACCAGAGGCAGAACTCTACCTATGCAGGTAGAAACCACTTACTCAGGGACATCCTCCTCCTTAAAAAAAAAAAAAAAAATTAATTGAGACAGAGTCTCACTCTGTCACCCAAACTGGAGTGCAGTGCTGTGATCACAGCTCACTGTAACCTCAAACTCCTGGGCTCAAGTGATCCTCCCACCCCGGCCTCCTAAAGTGCTGGGATTACAGGCTTGAGCCACGACACTGGCTCCATCCTCCCTTTTGATGTCCTAATCTGTCTTACCTTCTCTTAGATCCTTCCAGAGTAGATTCCCTGGTCTCTGAAGTGATTTTGTATTTCTACTGAAATATGCAAGTCTGGATGTCTCCTACCATTGAGGTAACATTTTTATAAGTCATTTTACAGATGATAAGTTATTAGGCTATGGGCTATATTTCTCCCCCCTTTCCCATCATATGGAGTGGGGGGAAAGCTGATGACGAGATTCCTTGGGATGGAGCCATCTAGTGTAACTGGGAAAGACCCAATGAGCCAGGAGAAAACACAAAATAAAATTAAACAAATAAAACCCGCAAAACCGGGTATCTCCCAATGACCCCAACATGTGGGAATGTTTTGTTCTTTTTAATGCACCCGAGCATTAATGTAGTCCCTTAAGGATTTTACTTCCCCAAACAAAGAACTTTCTGGAAAAGGGAGATAAAAGCCATGGAAGCAACACAGTGCTGCCATCACCTCTTATAAATATCTTCCAGCCACTTTTCATCATCCTGTTCTTCATCATCGATTGGCTCGTCGGTTTCCAGTGGAGTTGGGATAAAGAAGTGTGGCCTTAGTGGGGGCTTGCTGACGCGAGACTTAAGTCCAAACTTGCGCTTCAGCAGGTGGAACTGCTCTTTGACATAGTGGTAGAACTCGTACTCATACCTCATCCGCTGGTAGAGGATCTGCACGGCCTCGGGAGAGGGGACAGTCTTCTTCACCGTCACAGTCATGTTTCCAAGCTTCCTGTGCTCTGGAAGAGAACCAGGGTCGCACATGAGACATCGTTTGCAATGCTTTAGCTTAGGTGGAATCCTGGCAAGGACCCACATGACCTGTACAACTCTGGTAAGGAAGCAATTGCATATCCAAGTATCAGAAGACAAAGGTTACTGACAATATTTGGAAATATTTACCCAAGTCTAGGTGTTAATGTCAACATTAGTTGACAAAGCACAAGCTACCTAATTTCCTTTCATTGGATGTGAGCCACGTGATCGGACCAAATTCAATTATTAACTGTGAGTTCTACATTCTTTTGAATAGCAGAATCTATCTGTTTTCCCTCTTTGATTTCCTGTTACACCAGGAAAGGGCTTTACCCTCAGAAGGAGGCATGGAAGCGCTGTCTAACCACTTCCTAATAATCTTGTTTTGTAAGTTTAAAAATATTGACATAAAGTTTAATTTGATACAAAACCCATTTCCATTTCATTATTTCAAAGAATGCATTTGTCCAGAAAGTAAAGGAAAGGCTGCCAGGTTTCTTAAGTATAATTTAAAAATTTTTAAAATTTATTTATGCTTTTGTAGAGACAGGGTCTCACTATGTTGCCCAGACTGGTCTTGAACTCCTGGCGTCAAGAGATCCTTCTGCCTTGGCATCCCAAAGTGCTGAGATTATAGGAATGAGTCACTGCACCCAGTCTCAATATAATTTTAACTTGTAAAATTTAATTTTTTTCTTGTGGTAAAAATATATAACTAAAAATGCTTAATTTTATATTAATACTTAATAACAAAATATGATCTTTTATAGTCAATGCTGAATAGCATGAAAATGTTATATATATAGTGTACAATTTTAACTATTTTAAAGTGTACACTTCAGTGGCATTAATTATATTTACCATGTAGTGCAACCATTACCACTACTTTGAAAATCCTTTCATGAGTCTATACAAAAACTCAATATTCATTGAACAATAACTCTCAATTCCCCTCCTCTCCTTACTCCACCCTAGGTAACCTCTAATGGACATTCTATCTTTATGAATTTGCCTATTCTTAGTACTACATATAGGTAGAATCATACAATCTTTGTCCTTTTTTTGGTGTAGCTTATTTCACTAAGCGTAATGTTTTCAAGGTTCACCCATGTCGTAGAGTGTATCAGAACCTCATTCCTTTTAAGGCTGAATAACATTCATTGTATAGCTAGACTGCAATTTGTTTATCCTTCCATCCATGGAGAGACACTTGGGTTGTTTCCATCCTTTGCTTATTATAATGGACATTTGCATTCCAGTATCTGAGTCCCTGTTTCCAATTATTTTGGGTAGATACCTAGGAGTAGAATTGCTGGGTGATGCAGTAATTCTAAGTTTAGTGTTTTGAAGAACTGCCAAACTCTTTTCCACAGTGTTTGTACCATTTTACATTCCTACCAGCAATGTGTGAAGGTTCCAATTTCTTGGAATTCTCTCCTACAATTGTTATTTTCCTCCCTTTTTAAAATTGTAGCCATCCCGGTGTGTGTGGAGTGGTATCTCACTGTGGTTTGGATTTGCATTTCCCTAATAACTACTGATAGTGTTGCTGATGCTAATTGTTTCCCTAATTTCTAATCACCTTTTCATGTGTTTGTTCGGCAAGCACATGTCCAACAAGTGCTATCTGTTTGTATATCCTCTTTAGAGAAATGTCTATTCAAGTCCTTTGCCCATTTCTGAAGTGGGTTTTTTTGTTTGTTTGTTTTCTTTTGTTGTTGAGTTGAAGGAGTTATTTATATATTCCAGCTAATCTGCATATATATCAGGTATGTAATTTACAAGTATTTTCTTCCATTCCATGGGCTGTCTTGTCACTCTGTGATGTATGAAAGTTTTTAATTTTAACGAAGACCATTTTATGCATTTTTCTCATATTGCCGGACTTCTGGTGTCATGTTAAAATAACCATTGCCAAATCCAAGGTTGATGCATAAAAGTTTTACAATTTAATAGAGACCATTTTTATCTACTTTTCTCTTATTGCCTGTCTACTGGTGTCATATGAAAGAAGCCATTGCCAAATCCAAGGTCATAAAGATGTGCCCTTATATTTTATTTTATAATCTTGTTTTTGACTAAAATTTTTGTCACCAAATTTGAATAGGTATATAATTTACCAAATATAACTCCAAATGGCTATTTCCAAAATCAGACTCATCTGAAAGGACACAGACTTTCTATTTTTTAGGATATTTGAGATAACTTCTGAAGCCTCCAGTAGCAATTCTAAAGAAGGAATTTGAAAAATTCTCTGCATAGAGACTAAGAAGGGTAGTGAGGGAATAGAGGACAGGTGGGGATGTTTTATGGGTACAAAAAATATAATGAATAAGACCTGTTATTTGCTAGCATGACAGGGTGACTATAGTCAATAATAATTTAATTAAACATTTTAAAATAACTCAAAGAGCCAGGCACATGGCTCATGCCTGTAATCCCAGCAATTTGGAAGGCCAGGGCCAGCAGATCACAAGGGCAAGAGATCGAGACCATCCTGGCCAACATGGTGAAACCCCATCCCTACTAAAAATACAAAAATTAACTGGGCATGGTGGCACGTGCCTGTAGTCGCAGCTACTTGGGAGGCTGAGGCAGGAGAATCGCTTGAACCCACGAAGCAGAGGTTGCAATGAGCTGAGATTGTGCCACTGCACTGTAGCCTGGCAACAGAGTGAGACTCTGTCTCAAAAACAAAACAAAACTAAACTAAACTAGAAGAGCATAACTGGATTGTTTGTAACACAAAAGATAAATGCTTGAGGGGATGGATACCCCATTTTCCATGATGAGATTATTATGCATTGCATGCCTGTATCAAAACATCTTATGTACTCCATTAGGTATTAATTAAAATAAAAAATAAATTATCTGTGTAGCCAACAGCCTTATTGAATAAGGGTATTACCTTTCAAATTGACTCTTTTGAAAGTTCTTTGCCAGGTTGAGTCCTTTGCACAGGGGAGCCTAGCTCCTTGTAAATAGATAAAATGGTCTTCATTAAAAATTAAAAACATAGCACACATTGGATATATCAGTTCTAGAATTTCTGTTAGAGAACTTGGTATAGACTCTTCTGAAATTGGTTCCTAATAGAACATTTTATAATATCTGTCTTCTCTGCAGATATGAACTCTAGCTAATCTGGGGTGGGTCACTGTTCACAGGTCTTAAATGTTCCTTTGTGTTTTTTAAAACAGAGTTTAAAAAAATCAGATGAAAGACAAGAAACAAAGAGTTTTAAGCCAAACATTGAGAGGCAGAGGAAAAATAATTCTCTCATTGAAAGGCTCCTTCCATCCCTTCCTCTTAGAGAACTATACATTGTGTAGGGTTTTGTTATCTCATACAAAAAAAAAAAAGTAAGACACCTGTGATTAAAAATAAATTCATTAGTTAAATTGTTTGGCCCAACCTGGCAAAGGACCCAAGGGGATAGGCAAAGAGGAGCCTAGATCCTTGTAAAGAAGTAATTTGGGATTCTGTTCTATTTCACAGCCTCAAAGCTCTTTGTCTTAAGGTTGAAAGAGTAATTTCATAAAAACAATGGACAGCAAGGATAATCAAATAAATTCCCTGACTACAAAATAATCTAAGAAATATCTGTCAAATGTTTAACCTAGAGCAAGGTAACTTTCTAGACTAATCTTCAATTGCTTGCAAAATGTTGGTCTATATAATTGATTTAGTTGACTTGCTATAAATGGTTATTAATTTTAGGCCAGAAAAACTTCAGGAAGATTCTTTAAAAGTTACAGCATGATGAGTATACATTTCTCTCTTTGATTATGATGAGGTGACTGCGTCAACTGCTGTAAGGCTACTCCTAGTTCATGACAATAAAATCCTCTTCCCATTAAGGGAAGAGAAGGCATTCAGCCTTCCTCTATAACTGGAGTGGGGGAGTTGGTGGATGGGCAGAGCAGATAAATAACTCTGTCAAAAGTGACATTATATCCTTCTGAATAGAGGTTTCTTAAAATAAGACATATAAATGGCCAAGAGGTATATGAAAAAACTCAACATCACTAATCATCAAGGAAATGCAAATCAAAACCACAATGAGATATCATCTTACTCCAGTTAGAATGGGTATTATTAAAAAGACAATAAATAAAATATGCTAGTGACAATGTGGAGAAAAGGGAACTCTTACACACTGTTGGTGGGAATGCCAATTAGAACAGCCACTGTGGAAAACAGTATGGAGATTTCTCAAAAACTAAACATAGAACTATCATGACCCAACAACCCTTCTACTAAGTATCTATCCAAAGAAAATGAAATCAATGTATCAAAGGGATACCTGCACCTCACTCTCACCTGTTTACTGCCCACTACTCACAATGGTAAAGACATGGACCTGTGTCCATCAATGACTGACTGAATGAAGAAAATGTGGTATTATACACAATGGAATTCTATTCAGCCATAAAAAAGAAAGAAATCATATCATTGGCAGCAACATGGATGGAACTGGTGGTCATTATGTTAAATGAAATAACCCAGGCACAAAAAGACAAAGATCATGTATTTTCACTCATCTATGGGAGCTAAAGAAGTTGACCACATGGAAGGAGTAAGAAAATAGATATCAGAGGCTCAGAAGGGTGTGTGGGTGGGAGAGAGGGTTGAAGAGAGGTTGGTTAATGGGTACAAATGTACAGTTAGATAGAAGGTCTAAGTTCTCATGCTCCATAGCAGAGTAGGGTGACTATAGTTAGCAACAATGTATTGTATATTTTAAAGTAGCCAGAAAAAGCTTGAAATGCTCCTAATACAAAGAAATGATAAATACTCAAGGTGATGAATATCCTAAACACACTGATTTGATCATTACATGTTCTATGCATGGAATAAAATATCATACATATTCCATAAATACATAAAATATTATATATCAATAAAATGTGATATTATGTCCTTCAAATACAAGTGAAAAGAACCAGGACGTATTTGCATGATTAGTTAACTGACATGGCACGAGATGGTGACAGTCCTGGCTGAGCCTGATGCTTTGTGGTGTATTTTTATAGTAACAGCTAAAGTTAATGGGGACTAATGTGTAGCAAGCACTGAGCTAAGCACATGAACACACAATCTCACTTAATCCTCACAATAACCCCTTGATGGAAGAGCCATTTTACACATGAGGAAACTGAGGCCAAGACTATAACTCATTCAAGGTCACGCAGCCAGGAAGTGGCAGAGGCAGGAGGCTCCTCGTGACAATCAGCTGCTGTGCTCCTGCTGTGTTGTTTCTCCGTGTGGACAGGTGAGCAGGCTGTAACTGCTTCTGACACTTTTCTCTACCATGTGGTAGTGCATAATGGCCATTGTCCATGCCTAGAGCCCCATGTACTACACCTCATGTTGACTGAGGCACCCAAACTTAACAACAGATCTCACAGGAAACTGGTAGGTGTTTTGGAGGGAATGGCTAATGGCTTTATACTCTGGAAGAAGAAAAGGGGCTGATAAAAAAAAATTGGGCTTGATCATCTCTGGGTCCAATCAGAAAGTCCAGTACCCACAGAGTCAGTGATGAAAACCACCCCAACAAACACTGTTTGGAGAGTTCCACCTCAGAGGTAAAACTGGGCCCTGGTGCTTTATTTAGCTTAAACTTATAATTTTATGTTTCTAGTAGGAAACATGCAATCCCAGGCAGAAATGGACCTAGGATATGCCATGTTTGGAAAAAGACAGACTTCTGGTGATGACCAGCCTGTAAAATCCCAGAGCACTCCATCAACTCTATGACTAGAAAGGACTGGCTCTGATGATTCCATTCAGAGCCCCCATCTTGACATATTTTATCCAACTTTTATAAAGTAATGAGAGGTCTTTCATAACATCTATATTTGATAAGATCCCAGTGGCCTTTCTAACTACATTTTAATTATACGTCCCCTTCCTAGCCCGACGAAAGTGCTCTGGCTGTTTGATAGGGCTGTTTGATGTCAGAGCATGAGGAGGCTGAGCGCTATGTTTGCTAGAACACTCTACAGAGAGGACAGCCTTTTCAGGCAAGAGGAAAGGGAGACGTTTTCATGTTCTGCTACAAGGCAAGAGCTTTAAAACATTCCTTGAATAGTTAGGGATCCAGGGAGGGTGACCCCCAAATAAGGCACCCTGGTATGCTGATATTTCAAATTAAAGGCTATTGGAGACCAGTACATGCTGGATGAAGCTGTTCTCTGAAGTTTCCTTATCTACTTAGAACGTGTACCTGCCAAAGAGAAACAAAATTGCCTTCAGTCTCCTCCCCTAAAATTTCATTAACCAGAGAAGATCAAAACTCATGTCACAGAGGAAGGGGTTGAAGATTAAACACCACACCCAGACCCCAGACAAACATTGTCCCAAACTGTTGCCTGTCCTCAGGTCCCATTCAATTGCCAAAGAGAATTATTAACCTTCCATTGTCTGAGCATTGGGCCCATTCATTCCCTTTAAAAATTGTTTACTATTCTTCAAAATTGCCACATTTAACCCCCATTTCCCCTCCCTTTCCCTATCATGAAAGGTATAGAAATAGCTTGACTTCCCTGGGTTATGGCGTAACCACTCTCCTATGATTTTCTCCCATGCACCATTTTATTTTTAAGAGGTAGGGTCTTGCTCTTTTGCCCAGGCTAGAGTGCAGTGATATACTATAGCTTGCTGCAGCCTCAAACTCCGGGGCTCAAGCCATCCTCCCATCAACCTTCTGAATAGTTGGGACTATGGGAGTGAGCTACTGTAAGGCCGGTTGCCTCGCCGGGATTTAAACAGACATGGCCATCCCTGCTCACGCCTGGTAACTGCCTTATTATTCTGAGCACATTACTTAGCATCTGGCTTCTCCACATGAATTCTCCACACTTACCTCTGCTACTGCATCCAGATCTACATTCAGCACCAAACTGAATGTAGATCAACCCCCAGCCGGAGGCCAAAAACCCCCAGCCCCAGACCAAAAAACACCTCTCCAAAACTTGCTATGCTTTGTTTCCCCAATAACCAATCATGTCCCCAGCCAGCCCACCTACCAGTAGTCCCACCTACCTACAAATGGCAGCTCACCACATCCATGCCCTGTCTCCCTATAACCAATGAAATCGCCTATGCTTTGTTTTCCCAATAACCAATCACATCCCCAGCCAGCCCACCTACCAGTAGTCCCACCTACCTACAAATGGCAGCTCACCACATCCACGCCCTGTCTCCCTATAACCAATGAAATTGCCTATGCTTTGTTTCCCCAATGACCAATCAATCGCCTCCACTCCCCATAAAACCCCACGCCCTGAGAAGTCAAGGGAGACTTCTCTGGCTCTTTCCTGGACCATAAAACTTCGCCCGGGAGCTGAATAAATCGGCTTTTCATTTTCTTACACTGGCCTCAGTTTCCTCATTTTGACTCACTAATAGACCTTACAGCTACCATGCTCAGTTTTATGCATATTAACAAATTTTATTCCTTTTTTTCCTATTAATCTGCCCTATTGTAAGTTCATTTTCAAGAACGCTTCAGAGGGTGGAGGAGAAGCTATTCCCGTTACCCCTCCAGTAACAACAGATGGCCACATCCATTTCAGTTACCTCAGTCTTCTTTACTCTTAATCCCTCCCTAAATCCTCCGTCTAAACATGAGCGTCAGTATCAGCTGGTTTGGCAGATTCTTATGAGATCTAATGTTTCCCTAAGCCCTAGTTTTGCATTAATATCCAATTCTTGCTTCATTTTTCTACCCACCCTGCCTCCTTGGAGCTTCCTTCTCTTTCTCATCCACTGCCTCTTCTTAGCTGTCAACCTCTCCCTCTCAACTGGCTCCTTCCTATCAAAATTCACTTCCCTTCCTGAAGAAACCCTTGTCTCATACACCCTCCCTCTTTCATTTCTCTCTCCTCTCTGTCACAGCCCAACTTCCTGAAGAGCTGTCTACATTTGTTACAACATTTTCAGCTTATGTACTTGACGGAACTCCCCAAAGCCTGCTTTTTGTTATGTGTACTCCATTCAGTGACTCTCACTTCTTTGTTGATAGCTCAGAGGGAACCTCTCAGTATGACCCCATCACACTGTGGGCCACGTGCTCCATCTTGAAGCCCTCTTCTCCCTTGGCATCTGCTGCAGTGTTTTCCTGGCACCCTTGCCTCTCTCTGATCACTCCCTTTCCATCCTTTCTATGCCCTCCTCTGTCCCAGCCTGCCTTGTAAAGACCAGTCCTCCTGAGGCTTTGTTCCAACCTCTTCCCTTCTCCCTGGTTACTCCCTGGGTGGCAACATCCAACCCTCTACCGTTTAGTCCTCTTAGCACTGTGGACAACACAATGAACAGTTTATATAAATAATGACAGCTCTTTTGACCTTTTGTTTTCCACAGAGCTGCCAAATTTAATAACCTTAATTAATAAGGTTAATGACATTGCCAGAGGGTTATGTCAGGGTCAGAAACAGGAGTGCTATTTTATGCCAGGAGAAACAGAAACTCAGATTCAACCAATATTGATGGGGAACTCTCATTATGAGTTTGGGTCATTATATACGTAGTTTTATTTGATATTCTCAATAACCCTGTGAGGTGAATATCATGACCCCTCTTTTGCAGATGGAGAAACAGAAACCTACCCAAGGTCACACAGCTGGTTGGTAAGTGAAGACACTGGAATTTGAGTCTGGGTCCCCATCTGTGTTGCGGTTTTCCTAACTGTAAGTTCTATGCCATAACAGGGCAGCTTTCGTGAGCCTGTAGAAAACTATCACCTTCATATGGAAAGACCAGAGGTGGTTTATCTTGTATAATAAGCAGAGAATTCTAAAAAATCTCACTTCAAAGACATATGGATGTGTATCTTGCTGTACGATAACTGGTGCTATGGAAAAGTCATTCCATTGCTAAGTGTTCCACATTTTTTGTAAAGTGCCAGACTTTCCATCCAAACAAAACAAAGCTACATGAACTATGGAATCAGCCTCTCTCCAGATTGCCATAATAGCAGTTCTAGAGGAAGTTGTTAGGATTTTTTTTTTCGGACTGTTATTTCAGCCACAAAACAATTATGCTTTAAAAATCTCTACTTGGCCGGGCGCGGTGGCTCAAGCCTGTAATCCCAGCACTTTGGGAGGCCGAGGCGGGTGGATCACGAGGTCAAGATATCGAGACCATCCTGGTCAACATGGTGAAACCCGTCTCTACTAAAGATACAAAAAATTAGCTGGGCATGGTGGCGCGTGCCTGTAATCCCAGCTACTCGGGAGGCTGAGGCAGGAGAATTGCTTGAACCCAGGAGGCGGAGGTTGCGGTGAGCCGAGATCGCGCCATTGCATTCCAGCCTGGGTAACAAGAGCGAAACTTCGTCTCAAAAAAAAAAAAAAAAAAAAAAATCTCTACTTATTAGTAGCATCCCTTGGGAAGGGAAGAAGCTCGTGTTAGGTGGGCATATACTATAGGATTAACCATTAAGAAGTAAAGACCTCACTCCATGAGCACTTTCTGATCCTAGCAGGAACTGAGAGTAACTTCAGGGGGCTCGTGTCTCTTGTGCCCACTGATAAACATTTTGAAAGAAAGAGACAAAAACAGAGCTCCTTCCATTAAGGCAGACTGGCAAGAAGGCAGCCCAAGATCAGACTGGCAGGCAGTGTGTTGTTTGGCCGGTGGGGTATTTTGTTTTAGAAATTGACTCCGTTGTTGTAAGGCTTGGTCTATTTCACATGGAAATCTGGATTTCTGGCTTCTCTCAAAGGGCGGCTGCATTCTTCTGGAGCCAAGTGTGACTGCCCCTGTGAAAGCAGCCAAGGCTCTCCAGTTTGCCTCTGACCCTAAATGCCAGTTCATTCTTTTAAGTTACCTGCCTGGCTGTTATAGAAATTCAAGTTTTATACTTCTGCTTTAAAGATTTTGAAATTCTGGCTTTCCTAAACCTAGGGAGTAAGTTCTTCTCATCAAAATTAAGGCTTCGATGATAAACCTCATCGGTGTACCCAATGTTCTCTTCCTTCCCTCTTTCTGCAAAGGTTTGTTGAACAACTATTCTGCACCATGCACAGGAATTGTTGCAGTGAATGGGGCATCATCATTAGTTGGCACTTTCAGAACTTTCTCTGTGCCAAGTACTGTGAGATATCTGAACACACATTTAATCCTTATAAATCTCCCAATGCTGTAGGGTCTCTTATTATCACCATTCACAGCTGTGACACTGGAATTTAGAAGTTTGCCCAAGTTCACACAGCTGGTAAGTGGTGAAGCCAGAAGTTGGGTGTGGGGAAGTCTGACTAATAAGCCCAGGTTCTTAACCCTCCACATTACTGACGGGTGGATGGAGCTCACACCCTAAAATGCCTGTTCACAAGGCTTGTCACCGTGGGGGCAGAGAGGACATCTCACTCTGATTCGTTTGCTCGAGTCAAACATTTCTTCTGCTTGGTCAGAAATCCTCACTAGAGAGACCAGGCTTAATGGGCTTAAGTACTCTGCATGGAGCTTGATCTTTCATACTCACTATATGATCACAAAGATTTGCTGTATTTGCTGTGCGTGCACATCTGAGAGTCAGGTTCTGTGTGTGTATTTCAACCAAGAGATGGAAAACTTTTAGGAGGTTTCTGAGGCACTATCCACCTCCTGAAAAATTTTCTCTAGATTTTGTTCTTAACATCTCCACCAGGTTTCATCTAGCTGTTCTTCCAATGAGGCTTTTTATATGGAGCGTAATCAGGACGAAAGTGATACGCCATTTAACTTTGTATTTCCACAGCTCAGCACCTGGGCAAACACAGTGCTCCTCTGTGCAGGCTTCTTGAGGGAACAAAGGAAACCATCAGAAGGATGGGGGTGCTGTCAGATTCGAGGAAGGCTTGGCTGTGTCTGTGAGGTGGAGACACAGACAGCTGGGCACAAAGTCGGTAACTGAAGGAGCTTCCCAGAAATTCCCAAGAGACCCACGAATGCTGGGTCCTTATCGGGAAGCAGTCTACCCTTCCATCTGGGGTTTTCCAGCTCCCACTGGGGTCTGTACATTACAGTGTTTAACTTTGTGGTTTTGTTGCCTTTTGGGACCGACTGTGCTGGCGAGGCACATTTTTCTGCCTCTTTACCTTAATTCATCAATACATTTTGGCAAAGAGAAGCTGTGGCTTCGGGATGTTTTTGATATTTAAATTTTTTCTTATTTACCTTTAAAGATTTAACTAAGGGTCAAATAATCCCTTTAGTTATGTTCATGATAATTACTGCAAATTTCCTCAAAATAGGCACTGGTTTTGAGCTATGAAATGTTCAGAATAGGGAAAACAAAGTTAAAAAAAAAACACAACTTTTGACCCTTCTATTTAAAGAACACAATAGAGATTTTTTTTCTTTATAGACATGTCCAATCAGCCATAGAGTAAGGGACACAGAGGGACAGACTCTTCTAGGATCTGCACTGTCCCTGGGGAGGGAGTGGCAGGGACCCTGCAGAGTACAGTCCTGAGTGGAGATTTCTTCTTACAGCTGACCCCAGTGACATAAAAAATCTGTAGCTGGCCACCCAATGCTGGTAGAGAATAAAACCTGGTGTGAGGCCAGGAGGGGGCTGCTTTCTGTATTATTAAAGCTTTACAAATAGTGGTCGAAACAGCACAACTTCCCATGCAACTCCTGAGGAGAAGCACATCCCTCTCATTTTCGTAGGGCTCTGTGAATTAATGTGCTTTCACATCGCCCCTCACTACCTGCTCAATCTTCCCAGCAACCCATTTTACTTACAGACACCCAGGGCCCCAGAGGTCACAAGATTCGGCTCAAGGCTGTTCGGCCAGGACATTTCAGTCCTGAGACTGGAAAGTAGGCTTTCTGATTCCCAATCCTGCACCTTTTTGCTACACCACAGGCTGCTAATTTCCAAATTGAGTGGAAATCTATAACCACCCACTTCTCCTTGCCCTGTGTGTATTCTGGCATTCAGGGAATCTGCTGAAAAGAAGGGCTTGAGTGTTCTAAGTCGAGGGGAATGCTTTGGTAAGTCTGGGAGGATCTGGTGAGAAACCTGCCAGCCAGCAAAAATGTTTTCACATGGAGAGGGACTGTGTCTTTTTCATTTTTAGTTCCCCAGTGTCCAGTTCCACGCCTGGCACCTAATGACCCTCCATAAATGTTTGTTGATTTGAAACCTGTATTTAAAATCCATCTGCAAGACTGGATTAACCCAAAGGGCAACTTTCGGTGTTGACTATGCATACTTCACTTTTGAGCTAAATTCCTTCCTTAGTTGAGGGCCCTTCCTGAGCAAACTTTGCATTTCTGGAAATCGAATTTCTGGACGGTAGGCTGATAGAGAAGGTCTGGATCACAGGTTGCTCTGGAGAGGTAGTGGTATTTGCTTTTCTTAGCCACTCTGTTGAAGAACACTACGTTATGGTGACAGAACGCTTGCAAATACTTAGCCGAGCTTAAGACATACCATGATAAGGAAGGTTCACCACAAACATAACTAGCTATGTAGAAGCCACTGCCTTGCAGCTAATGAATTTGTGCTGTGTATGTTACTTACAAAAGATTTCATGGATCTTTAGCCATTAACTAAAGATTCAAACACTGATAGTAAAAAGACATTTCTTTGTGTGACTTAACTTTGCTGTATGAATGCTGGTCAGTTACTTAATTTGCCATCACTTTTGGTACTTTTTTTTTTTTTCTCTTTTTTTAAATTGCACTTTAGGTTTTGGGGTACATGTGCAGGGCATGCAATACAGTTGCATAGGTACACACATGGCAGGGTGTTCTTTTTGCTTTCACCCCTTCACCCACATTTGGCGTTTCTCCCCAGGCTATCCCTCCCCACCTCCCCCTCCCACTGGCCCTCCCCTTTTCCCCCCAATAGACCCCAGTGTTTAGTACTCCACTCTCTGTGTTCATGTGTTCTCATTTTTCATCACCCGCCTATGAGTGAGAATATGCGGTGTTTCATTTTCTGTTCTTGTGTCAGTTTGCTGAGAATGATGTTCTCCAGATTCATCCATGTCCCTACAAACGACACGAACTCATCATTTCTGATTGCTGCATAATATTCCATGGTGTATATGTGCCACATTTTCCCAATCCAGTCTATCATCAATGGGCATTTGGGTTGATTCCAGGTCTTTGCTATTGTAAACAGTGCTGCAATAAACATTCTTGTGCATGTGTCCTTATAGTAGAATGATTTATAGTCCTTTGGGTATATACCCAGTAATGGGATTGCTGGGTCAAATGGGATTTCTATTTCTAAGGCCTTGAGGAATCGCCACACTGTCTTCCACAATGGTTGGACTAATTTGGTACTTTTTAATGATGCTTCTCCATTAGCAAAATGGAAGTGTTTTATTTAGAAGGAAAACATTCATTAGATCACATCCATTTGACCTATGTGCCAAGGCCTTTGCTGTGGATGCCGTTTGAACTGTGGCTCTTTGGTCAGTCTTCAACACTTCTTGGTGGAAGAACTTAGCCCAGGCTTTTGGGAGTATCCACAGAAAGCTGGTGTCTCAGGGGAAAGACTGCAGGGAAATAGTTCTACTGGGAGCTTGGAAACACATCTCTGCCCAGCACCAGGCACACCCATCTGCATGGAATGCATATGTCAGTGGATTGTACACAGATTCTGGTTTGCCAACTCAGGGGCTCCTCCCAACGCCCTGCCCGGCAAACATTGGGACTTAACTTCTGGATGTGATGATAAATATCACTTGCCAGTGACCTGTCTGCATGCAAGACTGGGCAGTGACAAGCATGATGTGCTTACTGCCCAGGATTTTGCTTTGATTTTCTTTTACTGGCCAAGATTTTGCTTTAATTTTGTTTTACTGCCCAAGATCTGAACATTTTTGCAAACATAGCAGCTTCTCCAACTCTGCTGCATTGACATTATGTTTGGATTGGTTCATAATCTTCAGTACTCCTAAAAGTCCCTTTAATGTAAATAAAAAGGAAATCACAGACCTGTTCCTGGGAGTCCCCCTTCCCACCTCTCTTCAGCTGTCAAACATGCATAATGGAAAAACGGCGTAGCCCTGGCTCTGGGCCAGAATAAACAATCTGGAAATACTGTATAAACCCAGCTGCTGCACCAGAGGACGGAGGCCTCGCTTTATGACCTCCGAGATGGTTAACCATACGCAAAATAACAAAAGCTCACCACACGCTTGCAGTGTATTTTGATGCTGGGCTGGCTCTGGCATTCCTTTCCTTGATCTGAGTGAATGCACACTCCGCAGTGACCAGAGCTGTCTCCCCTTAACAGTCTGCACTTGTTTTAACCTGGCCCAGCAGAGATGATTTGCACCAAATGAATACTACATTAGTAACAACAAATGTGAGGCAAAGGTTTACCACAAAAAAAAATGATCATGGTCAAAAGACAGGCATCAATTCTATAGCTTCAGGGGAGCTGAGTGGTGATAACTGAGAGGCCTGGCTGTTTTAAAAAGCACCCTGTCTAAGAAACTGACTAACTCATCACAGGTTAGATTACAGCCAGAGATTTCCAGCACACAGGGATAAAGAACACTTTCTCAGGCAACAGGTGTGCTTAAAGTCACGGTCAAGTGGAGCACTTGGAGTGGAGAAGGAAGTATCGTCCATGTACTCCCCGGGGTTGGCAAATGCCTGCCACCTCCGTTTCCATACAGCCCTGCACCATGCTGGCCACTCCCAAAACCGTGTGAACATGATGCTTGTCACAGATAGAGTAAACTCATTTCCTGAATTATATAGGGAGGCCACACAGTTCAAAGAGACGAAATACAACTGCAGGGCTGCCGGACTCCCTGGGCTGCCTCCAAGTGAAATGAATGTGTGTCACTGTGGCTCACAGCGATATGTGCTGAACTGGCTGGGCCGGTGCTACATTTGTCACTCAGACATGACCGATGGCATGTTGAGAGCACCTTCTTGGTGCCATAACCGTTAAGGAAGAAAAGAACAAAAAGCACTTCGTGGCTGCCTTGGTGCTGAGGGTTGGTAAAGTACACGGAAAACTTTTGGAGCGTGTTTTGCAGCCTTTTATTCAGATCTGGAAATAAAAATGATTAAAAATAACTTGAGATCACTTGGACTTTCAAGGGAATCTTTTCTCTATGTAGCCAAGTAAAAGAAATGTAAATAATTAAAAAGAATTTGAGGTCACTTGGACTTTCAAGAGTATCTTTTCTCTATGTAGCCAAGTGAAAGTTCATGCCTTTTTTTTTTTAATACAGAAACTGTTAGGTTCCTTTGATGAAAGAGAATGAAAGGTTTCTAATGTACACACTTCACTTAGATTTTTGGCAGCAGTAACACAGTAAAAGGAATCAGGAAGAGAAAGTATTGGCCTGTGTAGGGTAGGTCACTGAAGGCCCCCCGGAACCAGGGCACTGGGCCCCTGTGGAATGGAAATCAGCCCAGAGGGGGAATGCATTTTCAGGAACATCACAGAGGTGGGTCCTAACCCCGTGGAACTGGAGGTGAGGGCGGCTCATTGGACGGGCTTCCAGGTTATGGCCTGGGGGATCCAACTCTACACTACTTTATGCTCAGAATCTGCTGGAATTGCTATGGGGGTAGGGGGCGGTGGTGGTGATCAGTTATTTTCTTGCCTTCATTTTTTTCGCTTAGTCATCAATGCAGTGCTGAGCACCTACTAAGCTCGATGCTTGATTCCAGGAAATAAGAGAAATAAAATAAAAGCGAAAAACACAGGCTCTTTCTTTGAGGAGAAAGAGTAAACAATAAAGGGAGAAACAAAGTGCAATCCTTCCGACAACCTCCCTGTCAGTCTGGAGATCTGTTTCACTGTGGATGGGATGGATGCTCCTCATGGCGGGGCATCACAGGAGGGAGAACAAAGGGGGATCACAAGGAGGTGGCACTGATGGCCACAGATGTCCACTTTTTGTGTCCTTCTGCAGGGCCAGGTGAACACCTTGCTGGACAAACTTAATGTGCAGCAAATCACCCAAAGAGCCTGATACTTGCAGAGAGTTCGGTTCTCAGTCGCTGATCAGCATCTCAGCTCCTGTTGATGTGGGAAACTTCCAACCTCACTCTCAGATCTTAAAGCTTAGACTTGAACATGTTAGGGCTGGAGGAGATGTCCAGGCTCAACTCCTCCTTTTCCAGACACAGGCGCTGAGAGTAATCAGTCCTGGGGCAGCTTCATTTCCCTCCACAACCGCCCCCAGGGTCAACAGCTCCGACTTCTTGGCTTTCCCTGCTGCCGGGATTTACCAAATGAAGGGCAAGTTGCTACATTTCTTTTCTCCTCAAGTTCAGCATCATGGCCCAGACCACTAAAAAGCTGACATATTTGTTTGAAAGTATATGCTACAGTAAGTATACATGTGTGCTTTCCTCAGCATAGTTTTTACCACTAAAATACTGGCTTGTACATGAGGATGGCATTAAAAGGATTTATTTTCACAACAATTGAATCAAACAGTCCTGTTTAAAAATATCTACTTCTAAAAGAAAACTTATTGGAAGACTTACTATGTCTTTATCAACGAAATGTATCTCTTTCTTAAAATATACTTTTAATTTTATATAATTATTGAGAAATGTGTTTTTATTGCTTTGTTACTTTATTTGAAATCATATTAATGGGCCAGAATCAATGACTGATGAGGTTTTTCATCTGGATAAAGAAGATCAAGAGAAATACTAATGCAACAGTTCTAAATTCTTTTGGTATTTGACAATTTCATAAATGCTGCCTTTGCTTTATGGACAGGATTCTTTTTCTCTGTTCCTCATAGTCTGTATGGCATTTGCAGGTGTAGGCTACTTCTCTGTCTCGCTCTCTTACACACACACACACACACACACACACACACACACACCCTTCTTTGACGGGGAGGAGGCCCTATCCTGGAATCACACTTCATTACCTACATCTAACCCTGATGATGTTAAAGCCAATTGCTGACACCGTCACACTCTGGGCACTCCACAGAGGGTGATATGGCCACAGGACAGTTCTTGTCTCATTTCTTAATGTTGGTGTGTTATTTTATTCTCCAGAGTTTCATACAGATCAAGCTACCTAGCTAATTCCACATAAGATCATCAGAAAGCCCCTCAGCAGTTTATAAGCTTCTTAGCTTTAAACCTTAATTCTCAGAGAAAAATAATTTGCAAAGTAAAATTTTTTTTCTGGTTGTGATGTACACATATAAACATACTGTGTACGTGTATATATGATGTGTGTATATACATATACACTTACATATATGTACATATACACATATGCAAATACATAGTAAAGTTTTTAGGAAACTTAGGAAGACAATTAAGAGTATAAAAGAACTTTTAATCAAGCCACAATGTTTACTGTAGTAGTATATTTCTTTCTAGTCTTTTTTTTTGTTATGCCTATTAGTTGTAAAACACATCTGTGCTGTATTGTTTATTTAGTTTTATCATCTTTAAAACTTAACTATCCATGAGCATTTTTCTCCTATATGTTTATTATTACCAATTATATCTTTAATTATTACCAATTATATTTTGCAATGTGTTTTTATATGCTCCATTTTATAGATGCCTTAAAGGTCATATAACCATCTGCTTCTGTTAGATAATTGGGTTTTCTGTTTCTACAACTCTAAATAATATAAGATGCACAAACTTGTTCATAAGCAATCATGTGCCTTTTTGCTTATTTCCCTAAGATAAATGACAGCTTGAGATATTGAGCAGTAAGTTTCCTTCTTATAGCTGCTACGGTCTTCAGTTCTGCCAATTCTTAAGATACCACTTATCTTCTATTGTCAGTGATGCTGAAACTTTAAGACATTTGTTTTATTGTTACATGAAACCAATCTATCACCTACCTCGCAAAAGTTTCAAAATGCACAGGGCCTTTTGAAATTCCTGCATCTCTTGACTGTGAGAATGTAAAGGAGTACAGTGGTGCACTTAATATGGTGTATCGTTGCTTGTAAAACATTTAGTGCACCAGAAATTCTTAGTAAATTACACCACGGGATGACTATAATCACAGTGATGAAATCTTTCCTCATTTTTGGATTCTATGAACTGAGTACTCTATGACCTGTGAGGGCTAACACAGAACTTAGTTTTTTTTTTTTTAAATAGTTAATTCACAATGCATTTTCTTTAACAGAATATATCCTACTACATTTATTGTTTTATTTTAACATTATATTTGTCACAATCTTCAGCCTCGATGAGTGAACCAATGGCTCTTAAGAGCCAACAACCTGGATGTTCTCTCTGGAATGTTAAACATGGGGAAATTTTGATAAACCCTTGAAGGGCTGTGAATGAAGTAGCTGTTCATGGAAGCTGAACGTGTAGATAAGTGAGATATTTAACCTTCTGCCCAGGCATTAAGAAGTTAGGTTAATAGGAGGTGCTACTCAAAATAACCATTCCCAAGTCAGGAAAGTGTGAAATGAAGTTCCAAGGATGCTGTCAATTCTACTGGGAGAGTCTGCAATGTTACTTTAAAATTAAATGTACTTTATCTGGGTAACCTGTAGCCCACTGGTAGTACTCAGTCTTAGGGGAATGCAAATTAACAGCCCTACCTCCACATTCTCTCCCTGTTAAACAGCAGATTTACAACTGTACGCTAAGTAAAACAGTGTGGATATCTAAAAACATCCAACTTGCTTCAACCAGGTAAAACCCTAAGAAAAAAAGGAGATGAAACTGCCACCTTTCCATTTGTATGGGAGGTCCATTTGTTTTGCTTAAGGACAGTTTGAAATTGACAAGCTAATGTCAGTAGACACTAGGACCATGTGAGGGGTAAAATCCCTGGGTATCGTGGCTATGACTTTAAAAAGCAGGGGTGGGCCTGGTGCGGTGGCTCATGCCTGTAATCCCAGCACTTTGGGAGGCCGAGGCAGGTGGATCACTTGAGGTCAGGAATTTGAGACCAGCTTGGCCAACATGGTGAAACCCCATCTCCATTAAAATTAGCGCATGGTGGCACATGCCTGTAATCACAGCCACTTGGGAGGCTGAGGCAGGAGAATTGCTTGAACCCAAGAGGTGGAGGTTGCAGTGAGCCGAGATTATGCCACTGCACTCTGGCAATAGAGCGAGACTCCATCTCACACACACAAAAAGCAGGGTTAAATGTTTAATATGGACACTGACATACTATAAAAACATTACAGACATATTAAAACTTGCAAATGTAATCTGGGAAGAAAAAAATTAAAACATTTTCACAATATATTTTTTAAAACGTTTGGTGTAGTACAAACTCGTATTACTATTTGTAACCAGAACTTTCTCCTGATGAGAAAAATTAAGCTCTTTCATTCTTCTGACATATGAAAGAAGAAAAGGAGAAGGGCATTGACATGCATTAGGTTTTAGGTCAACAATAGGCTATAAATGAAGGCAGTTGGGATGATTTCTCGAGCTGGACTTTAAAGGCCAATGGCTGTGAGAAGCTGCAGAAGCTTGTGATATCAGATGGAAGAGAAGGGACTGATTGGCAGGATAGGTTTCATGCAGAACAACTTTCAAATTGTGGTGCAATGTACCAGCCATTAGCCACCAGCATCCCCCTTTGATAAGACAGGGGTGGAAGTGACAAAGGGGTAATGAAAAAGAAACAATCAACCAATGCTAGAAAGACTTCCGTGAATTAGAAGCAGGTAAGAAAGAGGTGCTAGTGTTACGTGCTCCTCTATGAAACGTGCTCATGGGTATCATTAGGTTCCATTAGGACTGGTTCACTTTGGAAACTGCATTAGAGACAGGTGGGGGAGGGGACAGTAGAAACGGGTAACTTGAATGACATTCAAGGCATTCTGAAAAAGCCTGTTCAAAGGATGAAAAATCAAAGATGTTTGAAAGAGAAAAGTCAACAAATGGAAAAGCTGTAACCCTTTATAGTTTAGTTTTATTGGGGCATGAAATGGAATTTCATGATGTTCTAAAAACAACAACTTGACTGCATAAAACTGAATCAGTGAACTGGCATTAAATCCATACCATATTTTTAAAAATCTCATTTTGATATAATAATAGAAACGGATTAGTTAGGTCATAGTCCTCTTCTTCAAGTCATGCACAGTTAAAGAAATATTTCCAAAAATTTCTAATTGCTCCTACATTCTAGCAAAACCATACATCGAAATGCTGGTTGATTTATGACTTTCCAGTAACCTTTACTCTCAATTGGCTTCTACCAAATGATTTATTTACCTGGTCTATGCTGAGGTAACCTCCTGGTTGGGCTGAATGCTGTCCTTTCAGCACGAAGTGTGAAGGACTGAGTCCCCATTTCTTGAGTTTCTATGAAAGCTGTGGGTTCCCATGCAGATAAACTGTGAGTCCTAGGTTCAATTTTCAAACGTCTTTCTTTCGGATTGCTTGAGCCTGGGGGGTCTAGGCTGCAGTGAGCTGTGATTGCACCACTGCACTTGAGCCCGGGCAACACAGTGAGACCTTGCCCAAAACAAACACTGTCACTCCTTCCTCGCCATTTCTCTTTGGAGAAAAAAGAAAATCATTGACAATTTCTGACCCACTGAATAATGTAAGGTGGCAAAGTTTCATACCTTTGCCAAAGACTTCTAATTTTAAGCCTTTTTCAGGTCTGCGGTGCTGTTTCACCTCACTCTTATCTTTCCTGCCTAGTTTCTTCTCTTAGATTACAAACAATCTACTAAATGCCCACCCCAAACAACAGCAGAGTTTTTATAAGATCTGTACAAAGTCATCAGTTTTGTACAGATCCCATTAAGCACTGGTGTCCCCCCAGCCCCAGCATGTAAGATGCATACAGAATCTGGATGGAAGACTGCTAAGACAAGGCTAGGTCTCTGACACTTTTTAGCTGTAAGCTCGAGATGATGTGGTTGAACATCAAAGGCAGTGGAACATGCTACCAGGAATCAGCGTGTCCTCACTGCAAACTTTCACACCACTTCTACCAAACAAAGATTAAATTCTAACTGAACGCTACTTAACTAACTCACCATCTCTTGGGTTTTATGTTCGACAATAAAACAAAGGCCTGCTGGTTGCTGGTTGGCTAGAAGGGAAAGCAAGTGAAAGCTCTTTGGCTTTTCTTTGGGTACATTTAATCCCACCCCACCCCTCCCTTCCTGAACATTTATAAAACCCTCTGGAGCGCAAGTATTTCTCTTTCCTTCCTTCTCCATTTTTTTCCCCATGAGATCCAAAGTCCCAGGGAGGGAGCTTCTGGGCATGGGGAGATGGAGTGAGAACAGGGTAGAGAACCACACTTGCTCTCAAATTGTGCTGGTGTCTTAGTTGGGGTGACAGATGGTGGCATGAGAGCCATTATTACTACCCTGTCAAGCTCATGGCAGCCATTTCACAGAGGTCACAGCCAGGCTCACTCTGACTATACTCATGCCAAGGTTTCTAGCTTCTGTGATCAACTGTCCAGAAAGGCACTAGATATGAGCCCCAATTCTTGCACTTTTTGGCTAAGAGAATGCTTCAAAGGCTTTTTGACCATCATGCTTCTGTGCATTCCCTGAGGTATTTAGACCCTGTGCTTTAACAAATTAGTGGTTGCAACTGAGCACATAATTCCTTCTATCCACTTAGAATGTTTATGAGATAATCAGTTCTCAATTTCATACAGCACCATCAGTTCACTTCCTGATCAGATAGATCGCATGAGCGACTATTTTTTCTGAAGTACGGCAAACATAGTTGAGATCAGTTGACATTAGGTTACACCTCATAGAGCATAAAGTAAATAAGTCATTTCCATAATTGTCATAGATAAAACTGCTCAACATATGAGTTTGGGTTTATAGACACAAAGAAGAACGTGGAAGATAGGGAAAAATACGACCCTGAACATGAGCATGGAAAGTTTTCAAACTTACTGGTATTCACAGCCCTTATTCATAGCATCTTGATCGTACTCATGAGTAACAAAGGGCTTTCTGGAAATATCTGGAGGCCAATAATTCTTTTTAACAGACTAACGAGACCAAATTACTACTAAACTGATTTCAGTAGTTGGTAACTATACTTATTTCTGGTAGACTACATATTTCAAGAAACAGCTTTAAAAACCAATGTCACTGAATGTCAATTCACTATAAATTTAACAGCGAATGTGTCATAAAATATTTTTATTTCTAAACAACTAAAATAATAATAGGACCCTTAAAAGACTTTTAAAAAGTGTCCACTAATCACATTTTGTTCTATATAATAAATCATGCACTCTAAGAATTTTTAAAACTCCAGTAGATACTTGCTGTAACTAAACTGGAAAGGGTTCCCACTTTTGCTTTGCTATTTTAGAAAAATAAGCAGTTTTCCTTGGATTGTTTGCTTTCTTAAATTCCATTCCTCGATTCATTAAAGCCCTTATGAAAACCAAAGCTGTTGACATGACTGAAACAAATGGCTTTACTGTTAACCAGATTGAGTCTTTGCAAGCACTTTATTAAAGTGATTTTAGTAATTCCAACTAGTAAAGTCTTCCCCCCTCCCCGCCCCCCGACAAAAACATAGAACAAAGTAACACATCTAAAATATCAATGAACATTGCCTCAACAGAATCACTAAGTTTTCCAGAAACACTGGATTCTTCAGAATTTAGCAGAATAAAACTCCCTAGAATCTTATGTTTTATTAACTGCCCCATCTCCCTCACATCTTCATGTTTTGGATTTTGTTCTTTCCAGAAAGAAAGAGAGAGGGAGGGAGGGAGGAAGTGAGGGAGAGATGGAGGGAGGGAGGGAGAGAAAGAAGATTAGACAAGTTAAGAGCATGGTGTTGCTAGTCACCTGGGCCTGGGTTGAGTGTTCATGCTGCTAACAACCAGCTCAGTGACGTAGAAGCTTTATGAATCCTAAGTTGGCAGCTTCTTCATCTGTAAAATGGGCATAATAATAGTATCTTCCTCACAGAGTGTTCTTAGGATTAAATGAAATAGTACATCTAAAGGGCTTAACAAGATTCTTGGGACACAAGAATCTCCCAATGAGTGTTAAAGATAGTAACAACTATTATTATTATGGCTGTTATCCTTCTCAAAATATATTGCCTTGAAACATCAGTATTCTGCCACTAAAATAGAAAAATGCTAATCTTCACAAATGAAACAATTTCAATGCAATTGAAACTTATTCACGGAATGACAGACATCAAGACATTGAGATGCTCTGTTCCTATAAAATTTTAAGGTCTGGTGGTTTAGTGAAAGTAAAGATCCATATCCTTTACAGTACACATGTAAAAGATCAACTTTCCCCACCTATATATCCATTAGCTGTATAAAACTTCAAAGCACTTCTTGATCATGAAAACCATATGATCTATAATTAATTATTTAATTCTGTAAAAATGTCAGCAGAGTTCCATTCAGGTAGTACTACCTCTTTTCTACTCATTGTTTATCTTCTACTATACCTTCTTGCCTGTATTAGGCAAATAATAAGCGTTCAAAAATCATTCAAGACTGCAGCATCTGAAACACTTTGACAGAAAAGGAGAAGAAAAGTAAAGTTTTGTGAGACACCTCCCCTCCATCATCATGATAATAGCTGGATGGTTTAGGGCAGAGAGAAATGCAAGAAGATACAAAGTGGTGATACAAAGGAGAAACCATGGCCCTACTGAGGTCAGGAACTGTATCATTCAATTCTCTGCTCAGTTTCCTGGGCTATGTAATTGAGGCATAAACCAATTCAGATTTCCTTTCTTAAGGAATGACATGCTACTGAACTAAGTACTGAAATGCACAGAGGAGCCACTTAAGGTCTTGGGTCAAAAGACCCAGTGATGCCCCTGAATTGGTGTTAGAAAAGTCAGGCCCATTTGCAGCCTGTCACTTCTCTGTGTTAGCCTTTCCACTTTTTCCAGAATACTCTCCACCACTTGGCAGAGGTTACCAAGGGTATCAGAGGGCCTGCCTGACTTTCTAGGTCACATCTGGTTAGCTGCATCTCTCACAGGGATGACCTGTATGTGGCTGTTAGGTGTTGCGGAATTCTCTCCTCTTGAGCATAGATGCTTCTGCATTGATATGGCTGTGTAAGACCTATAGTTCCATGTGGAACTGAGATTGTACCGACTCCTGAATGAGACTTTTCTTGGCTGCTGAGTCTGAGCTCATGGAATCCATATTTCACCATGGAGGTTTCTGGTCAGTGCTAGTCTGTGACCCTTACTCTTAGCATTATTCCCCAACTCCAGCATCTTTCCCTGGGTTGCCTGATCTGTGTCTCTAGATTGAAACCACCTGATGCGCTCAGAGCTTGGACTGCTTGTGCCTTCTGCCATCTCCACCTAGATAACCACCTGCCCAGTGGTTGCCTTGGCTCCGGATCCACAACTAGCCTTGGCATGTGGGCCTTTACAACACTTTCAACAAGGGAAAGGATTAGGATGAGATGCTAAAATAGTCACACCATAGTCCACATCAAATGGGAGAAAAGGCACACCACTTCACCTCCACATCTCGTATCCTCACATCTTCTGACACTCAATATTTTTGTACAATTCATGTTTTATTTTCTAAAAACTCAGAATCAATTTGTATTTACCAGGGGTAAGATGGTTTTGGCTAATATGTATCCCAAAGAAAAGTCCATAGCTTTTATTTTTGTCATTTCATTTTGGAGGATAAAGCATATTTAGGACTATACTTTATTGAAAAATCTCAAGCTTAAACTTCACTCCTGAATAATGCTGGTGTTTACCTCTCAGAAAGGATCCTCATCAGTCACTAGGAAAAGCAAATAGGCAAATGTCATTTTAACATTCCTTTAGGATTGTGCTGTGGAATGTGAGGGAGGTTGACTAGAGTTGGAGTGTCCACACTTACCAAACATAATAAATCAATGGCTTCAAGATATCGCAGCACGAAGACTTTATTAGGTGACATCTGTAATCGCTCAATGGAAAACAAATAAAGGATATATACTTAAACCTCAGTTCTTGATATGAAAATAACTGCCTAGTTCCCATCCCATTTGCTAAACCATGGTTATAATATTTAATCTTTCTACTACAGCAACTTGTGAAAAGGAGAGTGTGTCAGCTGCTGCAGAGTTAAGACAATGTGTTTTCAGATGCAGGACTGTTATGCTGTAATGGAAAAGATGTATGAGCTACCTTCTTGTAATTATTTTAAACATCTGCATTCAGACCTGGAAAGCCAAGTCCTGTCCTTAATGGTGTTTATACCGTAGTTCATAGGGCAGAGAAAAATGTCAAGACTGTTAAAGAGTTAAGTACAGAGTTATGGAATTTTAGTATTTTAGGGCTAGAATTCTACACACATTTTATAGCTTCTATATACAAGAATGGGCTCTCTGTGTGTGTGTGTGTGTGTGTGTGTGTGTGTGAGAGAGAGAGAGAGAGAGAGAGAAGATGAATTTTAAAAAACTGGCTAGAATTTGCCAGGCAAACTGATGAAATCCAAAGGACAGTTTCCAAAAAGAGGTTAGAAGTCTTAGAGAGATGCACGGCTGGTAAAGCAACCCAGGATTCCACATGCACGCAGTTGTGCTGCCTTCTAGAGGACAATGCTCTTTACTTGCCCTCTTTTCATCCATGTTGCTGCGGACTCGGGAGAGAGGGATACAAATTCCCTGTGCTCCTAGCAATCCCACAGCAAGCCAGTGGGCTTTCCTTCTGTTTCCATATCATTTTTATCTCAACATTCAATTATTTTCCTAAAATTCATGCTTTTCCCATAATTTAAAATGCTGCATGCTTACTATCTCACAGTTGGGAAATGAAGACAATAAATGACTAATAATCCTACCACCCAGAGATATGACTAACGACATCAACATTCTGAGCCATTTCAATTTGATCATTTCCTGTGCTCACGTAGTTTTTCTAGTAAAATTGGTATTGTATTGTAAGTATGATTTGCTATCCTTTTCTCCTTTACTTCCTGCAACATCAGATTTCAAGCAATCATTTAACGGTTTTTGAAAGCATGATTCTACTAATTTAGCTGCATGATGTTCTTTACATTGACATATTAAAATGTATTTAGCTATTCTCCTATTTTTTCGAGAATAGCTTTTATGTACCTGTCTGATTTTTTTTTCTAGCATTGAAATGGGTCCAAGGTTGTGAACATTATTTCCTCACCAAGAAATCAAGGAATCACTTACATTTAATTAACATATCAGTTTTAATATAAAATTTGATGAGTTTTGAAAGCTATATATACCTATGCCCCAACTATCACAATCAAGATACAGGGTTTTTCTATCAGTTTCTCAGCTATGGACATTTTGAAGGCTTTTCAGATGACTTACTCTTTACTACAGGGGGTACCAATGTGCTCTCCCTCTAGGAGTCTCCTGAGGTGCCATTTATCTTCACTCTCATCCTCACCGGGGACTCCATGACTGCTCAGTGTTTGTCCACATGACAGACAAAAATAATTGAATAGAAAATGTGGTTTCATTTTAATATGCACTTCCTAGATTATTAATGTGGTTGGGTTTATTTTTTAGTGTATTTGTTGGCAACTTCTCCTTCTCTGTTGTTTTGTGTACTAACAAGGAAAGACTCCATTTTTTCCCTAAACAGAAAGCTTTTCTTATGGATTTGTATGAAATGCTTCATATTTTAATAAAATATAACATATTGTATCATTGTTGCAAATATTTTGCCAACCTAAGTATGTTTTAAATATGATTAAGATTTCAATTAAAAAATTAGACATATTTATTCTTTACTCTCTCTCTTTTTTTTTGAAGACAGAGTCTCACGCTTTGCCCAGGCTGGAGTGCAGTGGCCCAATCTCAGTGTACAACTTCTGCCTCCCAGGTTCAAGTGATTCTCCTGCCTCCCAGGTTCAAGTGATTCTCCTGCCTCAGCCTCCTGAGTAGCTGGGATTACAGGTGCCTGTCACCATGCACAGCTAATTTTTGTATTTTTTAGTATAAATGAGGTTTCAGGCTGGTCTCGAACTCCTGACCTCAAGTGATCCACTTGTCTCAGCCTCCTAAAGTGCTAGCATTATAGGCATGAGCCACTGTGCCAGTCTTTTACTTTCTCTTTGTATGAATATGTGTTCTACTACTTTTATGTTTAGTAAATCCTCAGCAAAACCCCATCCCCACAAAAACAGTCACCTGTATTTTCCTCTATTCCTTTTATATTTTCATTTAAAAAAAATTAACTCTTTAGACCATCTGGAATTTATTAAGGCCCATGGTATAAGGAAAGACTCTATTTTTTCCCTAAACATTTAGCCAACGAATTCACACCTTTATTTATTTTTCTTTTTAATGATCTTTACCATAGAGCACGTTACCTTTTACATTAGCATCTGTTTCTGTGACTGTTTCACTGGCTTGTCTATCTGAGCTTGTGCTCTACACCATCATTTTAAACCCAGGAGTTTTCTAGTGTTTTTGAATCTTGTCAGGCATATCTCTTCTAATTTCTTTAAAAAAAGATCGCTGGCCATGCCACTTGTTCATTTTTTCCAGATGAGCTTGAGAATCACTTTAAGCTAAAGAACAATTCTTTACGTTATATGCTAATGTGAGGACAATGGCATTTTTATGATATTCCATATTTTCATGCATGAACATGGCCTGTCCTCTTGGTTTGCATTTCTGTAGTTGTTGCTGGTCCCTAAGTAAAGTTTGGTGCCCACATTTCAAGTAGAAATTCTGGGCTAGAATTTCTCACAAGGGCTTGAACTGTTAATGAAAAACTCTGACCTCATTTAAAACCCCAAAATGGCCTAGGGGTGGGAGAACACATAAGATTAGACTTCAGAAAGCCAAAAGGACTTTTAAATTTTGAAATGCTCTATAAATGATTATGAAAATGTGTTTCCCTGACTCTGACTAATGAGCCTTCCTGTGAAAAATCCTACTTCTATTGGATTTCCAATGAAATCCTAAATCTATTTCATTAAAGACATAAAGACTATAATTGCAGTGCCATTTTGTACACATTCCTTAATTTTTCTTAAAAACTCAATGTTACTTTTACATTAGCAACTGTTAGTAAAATATGCATAAGTATTAGGCATTGTTTCCCCCCACATTAGTTAGCTTACTCCATTTCACAGATATGTGGAAACAAAGTCTGGCTTCAATTTGCATCTGAGATGGGGTGTGTATATATTTTTACTCTTGGTTTGTATTAAAAATAAACTAGAAGAGCAAGTGGGAATGTGCCACAGGATGTGGTCACTCAACTTCATGCGAACTCGACATTTGCATTCAAAAACAACTCTTAACTAGTGACTTCAAAGGTGATTTTCAAAATAATGCAGAAGGAAAATCATTCCTCTTTAACACCAAACAGAGACACAGCCCAGAAGTCAAGTCCACTCAGATCAGTAGGCACTAGATGGGCAATTCTATTGCCACTAGAAATGCTGAAGCCAGTAGAGTCCTCATGCCACACTGCACAAGGAGTCACACCATGGAATGCTGGAACTTGCACCGTGACAAATAGACTTTGGAATAATTGTGTTGGTCTCTCCTTTCAAACTCCAAGACTTGACTAAGTTGAGAACTTGAAAACCCTGCCTTATTGCAGACAGAAACAGAATAATCAAATGAGATGATTAGAAAAGTGCCTTGGGGAAACTGTACATTGGTGCACGAGCACATTATCTCCATGAATCCTCAGAACAGCTTTGTGAAGTTCCCATTCCCTGCTTTCAGAAGAAGAAACAGACATTCAGAGAGGTTAAGGAGCTCGCTCAAAGTTAAACAGCTGGTAAGAATTAGAGCTGGGATTCAAACCCACATCTACTGACTCCAAAGACCATGATTGACCTATGTACTATATCATTTTCACATCTCAGAAGAGGAGAAGAAAACTTCACAAACAGAAGATGTCTTCTTGTTAAAGAGCAGCTTTTAGCCTCTTAATAGATGGTCAAGAATAAGCTGAAGTCAAACAGGATCCTAAAGATCAGCCAACTCCATAGCTGCTAACAGGCAGTGGTGGCCCTAGCCCTGGCCAGTAGATGGTTTTGGAAGCAACCTATAACACTAACTGTGTGTGACCTGCACATTCCTAACAGTACAAAGCCTCTAAGCTTGCTTTTATTAAACTTCCAGGATAGAGCTGTAAGCCATTCTTGCTTACATTTTGTTCACCAAATAAGACTCAGGCTCCATAAACAGGGATGCACAATGTACTCCAGGCACAGGTATGTTCTAAGTGCATTAAGCTGTGTATGGACTTGAAGGGAAAAAAAATCTCTTTCTCTATTGAATATTTCTTGACTGTGGTCTGCAGAAAACAATAGTTGTTGACAGTCACATGTCTGACATCCAGCAATCTGGCACCTGTGATGGTTTCCCAGTTCTATGGTGAGCCAGGAAAATATCCAGAATGTTTCCAAACAGATACTCTGGGAGATGGTTTTTTTTTAAAGGTATAATTGAAAGGACTTCAAGCTTCCAAACTTGGGTAATTGGCAAAATCGTGGCACTGTGGAGTAATCCGCATCCCTTTAAATAAATAAAACATGAAATTCCACATAGATGATTAAAGAAAATGGAGAACTAGAAGGGGGTTGCCTTGCTCTTGAAACCCCACCTCTCTTTCTTAGAGATTTTTGGTGGCTTTAAGCTCAGTCTTTCAATCCCAGAAGCAAGTTCTTCAGTATGTGAGAAGGCAATGCTGAACTAGAATCACTTGGGGTTCTTGGCACGTTCCAGTCACCTCTCTGGGGTGGACAAGAGAACTGCTACTAAGTCTGTGCCTGGAGATCCTCAGGGAACCCACACACACTTCCGGGTGAGGGCCATCTGTCTCCTCTCTGTTCTTCCTGTCCCTAGCAGGGTTGGGAGCATCCTCGGGGCTCAAAAACATGTTTGCCATTACTTTTCATGACAAAAACTATAATTACTTTTGCACCAATCTAATATAATAGAGTTTGTTGGCCAAATAAATCCGTTTTCCTCATTTCTATATAGCACTGCATCTTAAGTATAAATGAAGTTTAGTACACCATGAAGGGGAACTTACAGAAAAATCAGGAACACAGGAGCAACTCTCAAAACAAAAACCCAGTTTCACAAAAAAGGACAAATTTCAAATGCACAGGTTTCTGAGCCCCAGATAGCTAATGATACCCCTTAACAGCCAGGAAAGCCTGTCCACATATCCACACTTTGTTTAAAGACCCTGCCCTGGAACTCAACTTCAGAAAGCCTAAATGTCTCTGAATCTGAAAATAGTACGAGATTATAAAAGCAGTGCTTGATTAGTTACACCCCTAATAAAAAAATGGTACTTATCATCTTAACAGAATTTGGCATACAGTTGATACATTGATTGTTTCAGCAACGTGTGCTCGCTATGTGCTCACTTTGTAAAACAAAACAAAACACTAAGCCTTTGATGCTGGCATATTGGCTTTTTCTCTTGGGTGGATTCCGCTTTGCAAGTGTTTCCTGCCCCAGATCAATCTGATATCCAAAGCACGTGTTATTGGAAGAGGTTTTTGCTCTTTGTGCCCAAAACATTAGACTACTGAGCACATTATTAAGCAAACTTGAAAACGAGTTGGACCTTTTTTAAGAGCTCTCCAGATGGGTTACCGCCTTTCAGCTGGGCCCAACATTCTTGTCTCTGGTGGTATTAAGCTGGAGCCACAGGCATGTAGCAGACGCCATTTCACCAATAAACCACATGGCCGAATGCGGCAGAGCGGGCACCAGTCACACTTAATATTAAGCTCAGCCTATGGATGCAGATGTCTGAATAACACTCCCACCGACCCCCATCCCCTTCAAAAGCAAAATGTGGAAACACAGGGAACTACATTTGATGTTGATGTCATTAGCACAGATCCAGTTGTTCAGACTGTCATCTGACATCGTGTTTCCTCACTGATACTAGGGAAAAAGAGAGTGAGGGGAAATGGGAAACTTTAACCACAAAACCATAATGGAGGCCACAAGTAAGCTACTGTATGTCAACAGAAGTCGGATACTGACAAGAGTTTTTTTTGAAATGGGAAAACATTGACATTTTAAAAGAATACGCTGATACTGCTTGAGAATTAAGAACTGGTAGAAGTCTCAGGCTGAACAGAGGGAAATGTTTAGCAGAACCCTCATGAAATTGATTTAAGTTTTACGAGGAATTAAGTTACAGTTTTTGACTCTGAACCATTAAAACCAACCATTCAGCCAAAAATGTATTTGGGATTTAACATTTTCTTTTGGAAAAACATCTTAAAAGTGAGGTACCCCTAGTCACTTAAAGGCTGTGAAACTCTATTTTAACAATATGGTGGGGCCCACTTTCAACCAAAGCAAAGCTAATAATAATATGGTCTAAGATCAAGACTAATAACACATGTGGTTTAGTATCTACTTATAGACACTCTGGGAGTTGTGTGGTGTTTTGTGATAGCCACTGGGGCTGTTTCTGGGTTGGTGAAAGTAAGCTAATATTCCATGGCCAATGCCAGGGACCAATGCACATGTCCTATTATACTTAGGCAAACAATATCCTATGTTATAATGTGAAAATATGGAAGCATGGCAGAGCCAGAAGTCACCCTGCAGAAACACAAGGCTTGGTCACCATTTGGAGTGTCAGCACCCTACCCTGGCTCTGAAGAAAATGGCTGGCCTCTGGGCCTTGGGTCAGTTCCCCTGACTGAGATCAGCTGGTGGCTCCTCCTGGTGGCTCTCCATCAGATGACCCCCGCCCACATCAAGACCCCCACCAGGGCGCTTCCTCTCCCTTGGCAGGGCTCACAGGGGCCAGCCTTCCACACAGTCCGAATGCTCACTGTTCTAGGGGATGCAGACACCTGTGAAAATCTGAACATTCTTTGCTTCCCAGAAAAAAAGCAGGAACATGAAAATTTTTTTCTTATAAACTGGATGGCAGCCAGGTGTTGTGGCTCACACCTGTTATTCTAACACTTTGGGAGGTCGAGGTGGGTGGATTGCTTGAACTTTAGAGTTTGAGACCAGCCTGATTAGTGAGACCTCATCTCTATAAAAAATAAACAAAATTAGTAGGTATGGTGGTGCACCCCTGTGCTCCTAGCTACTTGGGAGGCTAAGGCAGGAGGACCATTTGATCCCAAGAGGCTGAGGCTGCAGTGAGCCAAGATTATGTCATTATACTCTAGCCTGGGTGACAGAGTGAAACCCTGTCTCAAATAAATAAAGAAAGAAAAAGAAAATAATAATAATAATAAAAAGATGGTGATGGAGCAGCCGAAAGTTTTCCTGAAAGGCCAGTGTGGTGGCTCACGTCTATAATCCTAGTACTTTGGGAGACCAAGGCAAGAGGATCACGTGAGTCCAGGAGTTTCAGACAAGCCTTGGCAACACTGTGAGACCCCATCTCATCATTTAGAAAAATATATATAAAATAAAATAAAAATTCCCTGGAAACCATGTGGTGGACTTCAGGTTAAGGACTAGGCACTGTGGGCCACACCTAGTGTTGTATGAATGGCACGGTTTGCTGGGAGGAGGAAAAGTACTACTGAAAATCTGCTCTTCTTCAAAAAGCCCTTACTCTTAGCAACATGGCCCATGCCTGGATATCCACCATGAATGACTCCTTCCTTTGAAGTGGAGTGCCCTAGCTCAGGGCTCTGCTGGACCACTGGTGGCAGGGTGGTGACATGGGTTCAGGTCCTGGGGCAGTGTGGACCAGGACAAGCTACCCATGAATACAGTTTCTCACCATACCCCATGGTAGCCAAGCTTTAACCCTCTGCCCACATTGCTAATGAGAGGAATGGAAGGAAGGGCCAAAGATGTGAGGTAATGAATCTACTTAATGGTCAACACTCACATCACACCGCCTGTATTTTTAGTGCACCAAATTAGTATAAACAAAGTAACATACTTCCTCCTAAAATAAAAGCTCGTTAAACTAATTATCAGTACTTGTATCATAAAAAGGACCTAAAATGATTTTTTTTCTAAGCAGCCTCCACATAAAATGAGTGATGTCATATATATATATCTCTTTAAACGTCACTTTCCTCATCTGTAAACCAGGAATAAAAGTGCTTATGTCACTGGCTAAATTTACACATAAAATGTTTATCACAATACATGCATTCAGCATTAATTCAACACATTTTTACTGTATGCCCACTATGTGCAAAGCACTGTTCTAGTACTACTATGATCATTATTCTTATTATTAGAAATTTTTCTGGGCAGGACAAATCGTATTATTGTCAGCTGTCAATACATTCATTGTTTTAGAATGATCTATTAGGGCCCTTAGGGAGTGGGCCACAGGACAGCCAAGTTTTGGGAGAGAACAGTTCTGGTGCCAAGGGCAGTCAGCATGGAGAGGGTGGTCTAGTGCGTGTGGATGGAGGTCTGGAGGCAGACATGAAGCAGAGAATCTGTCCAGGAAGATAAAGTAGGAAGACGCAGAAGAGAAACTCTCTTTGCTCAGAGTAGGGTCTGTTCTGGTCATGATCTCCAGTTGCGGGACAGAACATGTGATGAAGAAGCATCTGAACAGTGGTGCTTCACCACGACCAGAGACTGCCATCAGCACTCTGTGTCACTGTGGAAAGAATCTTCATGACTAAACTGAAGGCCTGGTGTGTAGGGGCTACCCTGCAGGAAACAGGTTCCCTCTAGAAGAGCAAGGGGCATGGACAAGGGGACAGGTAGAATACAAAAGGTAGAATGTTCCAGTTCCAGGTCTCTTCCTTGGCTATGAACATCCAGAGGCCAGACTTCCTGGGCACATTGCATTTGTGCTCCTATCTCATGCCTTTGCATGGCAGGATGTTGCAGTGGTAGCTGACTGGCTAGAGGTCCAAGAGGAGGTGTTCTTCGTCCACTAATGAGCCAGCAGGTTCCAACCCCTCCTGGAGTGGATCACAGGGGCCAGCAGTGGTTAGCAAGAGGTCCCAGGCAAGGAGGAAGTCAGCACAGAGATCAGGACGATTGAATGCATCCATTTTCATAAAGCCCTTATGGTGCTATGTGGCCCATAATAAGTGTAACATCACCAGTGTTTTGTTAAATAAATGGCCCACCTGCCTCTCCCTCAGGAAATTTCCTTTTCATGGCCAACCTGGGAAACATGGGCTTTCTTTAGTTTTTTTTTTTTTTTTTTTTGAGATGGAGTCTCACTCTATTGCCCAGGCTGAAGTGCAGTGGCATTATCTCGGCTCACTGCAACCTCTGCCTCCTGGATTCAAGCAATTCTCTGCCTCTGCCTCAGCCTTCTGAGAATCTGGGATTACAGGTGCACACCACCATGACCAGCTAATTTTTTTTTTTTTTTTGTATTTTTAGTAGAGACGGGGTTTCACCATCTTGGCTAGAATGGTCTTGAACTCCCAACCTCGTGATCCACCCACCTCGGCCTCCCAAAGTGCTGGAATTACAAGTGTGAGCCATTGTGCCTGGCCTTTCTTTAGGTTTTATTTTAAAAGGGCAGCATTTCTATATAACAGAGGTCCACCCAGGCTCCTATGGGGATGCACAATCTGTATCTCAGAGTAAGGAGGAGGATGTCGCACGATCCATTCACTGGGGCAAAAGGTGTCTCTACTATGGCAACTTAGTAAGATGGCTAAGAAAATGCACTCAGATCGCGGAAACAGAAGCCAGTAAAGAGAGGCCTTGGGAGTCTTTACCTGGATGTTTCTGAGCCCTCACAAAGCCATGCCATGGAGTTGAGTTTGCTAGCAAACTCATGCCGGAGAACGCGCAGAATCACAGGTCTTTCACTGACTGACTACATACCAAAGACGATTTTATTTCATTTTATTTAATGATTATTTATTTATTTATTTAGAAGTTTTGCTCTTGTTGCCCAGGCTGGAATACAATGGCACAGTGTCGGCTCACTGCAACCTCTGCCTCCTGGGTTCGAGTGATTCTCCTGCCTCAGCCTCCGAGTAGCTGGGACTACAGGTGCCTGCCATCACGCCCGGCTTATTTTTGTATTTTTAGTAGAGACGGAGTTTTGCCATGTTGGCCAGGCTGGTCTTTAACTCCTGACCTCATGATCTGCCTGCCTTGGCCTCCCAAAGTGTTGGGATTACAGGCGTGAGCCACTGTGCCCGGCCTACAATTTTATTTTATTTTATTTTATTTATTTATTTATTTTTGAGACAGAGTTTTGCTCTTGTTGCCCTGTCTGGAGTACCATGGCACGGTCTTGGCTCATTGCAACCTCTGCCTCCTGGATTCAAGCAATTCTCCTGCTTCAGCCTCCTGAGTAGCTGGGACTACAGGCATGTGCCACCACGGCTGGCTCATTTTTGTATTTTTAGTAAAGACAGGGTTTCACCATTTTGGCCAGGCTGTTCTCGAACTCCTGACATTGTGATCCGCCCGCCTTGGCCTCCCAAAGTGTTGGGATTACAAATGTGAGCCACTGTGGCCAACCTACAATTTTATTTTTACAATGTCTACCTGCCAGTATCTATAGACATTTGCAGAAAAAAATACAAATAATTTAAATAAAAATCAGATAGAAATACTGGAAAGAAAGAATAAGACAAGTGAAAATTAAAATGTTAGGGTGACACTGTGATATACGAATGGAATCAAACTAGTTGCAGTACTTTATTTAAAAAGCTCTTAAATGCTTAGCTTTGTTACTGCCAAGGTTTGAGCTGTTTGAGTTGGAAGGGCTCAGGATGGTATGAAAAAGAGAACAGTGCCGATTTTTATCTTCATGCCTAACCAGCCTTCAGATCTGGGGGTGGTGGAGGAACAGGACGCTGGTCACCCAGGTAGTCACGTCCAGGTATTTGTCCCAGACACGCTCAGTGAGTAACCATGTTTTACAGGCTGTTCTGACAACTCTGCCAGGCAGGAGGTCAGAAAGGAGAGAAGGACATGGGGAGAGCCAGCCACACCTTTTGATGGAGAGTGTTTTGCGGCAGATGCTGTGGGTCTCGGGAAGTGATGAGTTGTGGTCCCCGTCTTCAAGAAGCCTCTGTAGAGTTAACAGGCAAAAAAAGAGGACTCCTCCACTTCGTGCAAACCACCCAGGACAGAGAGCACAAGCAAACCCTCCCCTAAGGGGCCACAGCGAGATTCCTCTAGTTTCCTTGATGCTCAGTTGTGGCCCTTCTCAGTCTTTTTTTTTTTTTTTTAATCTGATCACAAAAATAGAAGAAACTACAAAGCACGGTGGGAAACCCACAGGGTTTGGAGCCAGACAGGCTCTGCCTTGCACCAGCCATGAGACCCTCCCTGGGTGTGGTCCTTAGACTGTGGCTGCATTTTGTCCTTTGTAGAATAGCAATACTAATATCTAGCTTGCTGTGCCGCTGTGACTATTAGAAATACACATATATCACAGACACAGGTCTGGACACGGATGCTCCCTAATACATGTGGCTTGCTCTCTGTGATGCACGTGTGTCACAGGAGAGGCAGAGAACACAGAAAAGTCTACAGGAGAAACTAAAACCATGCAGAAACCACCACAACTAACAACTGCGATTCTTTTGGTATTTTTCCTTCTAGTTTGTTCTCCTAAGCATATCGTGTGTGTGTGTGTGTGTGTGTGTGTGTGTGTATACAACAAATACATAAAAATACTGTATAATATTGTGTTAGATTTTTTCATTGTTTTTCTTTTTTCCAATGTATTGACATTCTTCAAAATAAAACTCAAATGGCCTCACTGTACTTCATGACATCGCTATAAATCACTTACTAAGCTTTCCCCAAATGTTGGACATCTCTTTTTTCCCCGAACTCCTTTCTACAAGAAAGAAAAGTAATCCACAGAACAATGTTCATCTTTGAAGCCAAAGGCTCTTCATTCTAATCCAGGATTTGCTCCTTGTAGCTGCTTTGAACGTGGGCAGGTCTTATTATCACAGACCCTCCAGGTCTTCACCTGGAAATGGGGAGGAAAAGGACTTGTAACTGCATTAGTTTCCTATGATAACAAGTTACCCCAAACCAGGTAGCTTAAAACAACAGAAGTTTATTTATTCTCTCATAGTTCTGAAGAGCAGAAATCCAAAATTAGGCTGGGCACAGTGGCTCATGCCTGTAATCCCAGTACTTCAGGAGGCAAAGGTGGGCAGATCACAAGGTCAGGAGTTGGAGACCACCCTGGCCAACATGGCAAAACCCCATCTCTACTAAAACAAATACAAAAATTAGCCAGGCATGGTGGCATGCGCCTGTAATCTCAGTTACTCCGGAGGCTGAGGCAGGAGAAGTGCTTGAACTGTTGTAGTGAGCCGAGACTGCGCCTCCAGCCTGGGCAACAGAGCAAGACTCTGTCTCAAAAACAAAAAAGAAACCCAAAACTGATGTGTCAGAAGGGCTGTGGCATTTCCCTTGAGGGAAGAATCCTTCCTCCTCTTCCAGTTCCCGGGGGGCTGCTAGAATCTCTTGGAGCTCCCGGGCTGGTGAGAGAGTCACTCCAGCCTCTGCCTCGTCTTCACTGGCCTTCTTCCTTGAGCCTCAGTCTCTCTCTCCTTTTAAGGGCACAAGTCATTGGATTTAGGGTCCACCCTAATCTAGTATTACCTCATCTTAACTTGGTTACATCTGCAAAGTGCCTACTTCCAAATAAGTTCTCATTCACAGATATAGGGGATTAGGACTTCAACATATTTAGCAGGGGAAGGGGTCTCAGTTCTTAGGAGACTCACAACACTACCTACTAGAGATGTGAAGAGTGAACCTATGTAAGTGTAAGATATTTTGCTAACGTAAAAGTGCTATCTGAATGCAAACTGCCACTTTTAAAGGTTTCAGGTCAAAAAGGATGAAAGAATTTCACTCTCCTTAGATTTGGGCTTCTTGCCACTGCTCTGGGGCAGCACATGTTTCAGCTTTGAAGCCAAGAAGGCCAAACCCTATGGAAGAATCATGGAGCCTCAGACGCCCCTGATGCCTTAGGAGGGGTCCTGCCACTGGATGGCCTTCTACCTCGCTGACCCAGGCAGCCTACGCTGGAAGGAAGACTGACGGCAGTGCTTCTCCAATAACCTTGGATTGTTTTCCTCACCGAATCCATTTCAGATTGATACTTTGGTAAACGATGCCAAAAATAAATGGTCAGAAAAGTGACCACGGCCATGTCAAATTCCCATCAAAGCTCCCAAATGCTGCTTCTTAATTTCTGCCCTTATCTCATCACGGGCTGGTAGCAGGCAGCTTGTGGACTGGCACCGGTCCGCGGACCACACTTTGAGTCACGGGGCTCGCCTGTGGCCAGGCCACCGCAGGCACAGGGGCCCCGCTGAACACATTCCCGCTCCCGGACAGGAACATGCTTCCTTCTGTGGTGGAAGACTGTTCCCCCGCCCCCAGCCTCATTCCAGGGGGCATGCCTGGCTGGGGAAAACTCCCTCCACCAACACCTGGGCCTCTGTGTTTTCTTTGCTTTTGTTTTCCCACGAATTGACTTTCCTTTCAATCTGGACTTTAAAAACAGTTTTCTGAGTGAACGCGGGCAATCCCAGCAGCCTCGACACCACGGCTCATATGGAATGCATTTAGAGAGGGGAAAAAACTCAGATGGAGTGGTTATCCGATGTTGAACTGGCGTGGACCTAACATGGCTGGAATTTCGGTGCTGGCTTTTGTTTGCATTCGTCATGAAACATTTGTTATATGAGCTGCTGCTCCTGCTACTGAAGCAGCTGCTGCAGAGGAGCCTTCACAATGGCTGCTCTTCCTTCTGTCCATGAGAGGACTGGCCCTGCTCGCCCGCCTGGGGCCTTCACTCCCCACTCCACGCCTGGGCCGCCGTCGGAGCATAAACCCGGGCACGCGTTTCCCCCAAACTGACGCCTAACAGCACAGGAAACGAGGGCTCCCTTTTCCATCAGGTTATACGGAATGACATCTTTAAATGGTCAATCGCTCTGCCTCTCATCACGAGTCTCCTTTTATCAGTTCTTGTAATTTACATTTCCTCCCACAACAGGCCTCCAATACAGCCCGGATTTGTGTTCTAGGTAATTTTAAAATCATCGTGTTAATTTTGGAGCCTCATGATAGTAATGTCATCCAGTAAAAACCCAAAAGGAATCCATGAATCCGTTACCATTAAAGGATCTTGTTTTTGTTTGTTTGTTTTGCTTTTGAAATTTTACCGGGACTATAATCCCAAGATAGAGATGCTGAACCGGCAGCACTATGGTAGTTTCAGTCACATCATGGCTACGCAGATACTGCCTGAAAGAAATGTGTGACAGATCTAGCTAAGAACTGTAAACACAAAACTGGCACCAGAATCTTAAAGATCAGGTAGTTAGAACATCCCCAGTGGGCTGATACACACCTTCAATGCCTGTCCTTTGAAAAACTTCTCTAAAATGACAGTGAAGGAATGATTATTTTATTAAAGATGGCAAAGTCACAAGGATAAAACGCTGGACAAGGCTTATCCATGGAAAGCAGACCTCCACCAATTTCTGGAAGGTGAAATGCGGTTGGAAGCATGCATCTAACGAAGCAAAGCAGAGGAACAGGGTCTGAAATGCTGGCAAAAAGGGACACGGCTAGGGAGTGTCAGCTCATCCAGCCAGGATTCAGAGATGGAGCACCACTGGGGTCCCTGATGGGAGAGCTGGGCCTGAGGCTGGCCGTCTAAGTATGAAGCACCTAGGGCCCCAGTTCCCTCCACAGCCAGGAGCGGGCAATCTTAGGATCGGTCTCCAGAGAGTCTGGGCAGGGTCTCCACAGTGATTTGCTAACCCAGAGGAGAGGGAAGGAGAGGTGTGGGCTAAGATTAGAGTGCTGCAGAGGCTGGTGCATTGACGGGTGCATTCTGGGAGAACCTTCAGGCCTGTTCCCACACCAACAACCAGCTGCATGCATGCACCACTGTCCTACCACACTTCACCTCCCATCCCCAAAGCAGATGTTTGGATAATTTTTCAATGGGAAAACTGGACAAACTCCAGAGAGAAAAAACTACAGTTATTAACAAATGTTTTTCCAGCAAAACCTTTATTGCTATTTGATTATCCTACAGTAAGGCCCACTGGTCATTGAGTCTCCTTCATTCACAACACTTGCAATTAGCTTTTTTTTTCTTTTAAGATGAGGTCTTACTCTGTCACCCAGGCTGGAATGCAGTGGCGCAATCTCAGCTCATTGCAGCACTGCAACCTCAGCCTCTTAAGTAGCTGGAACTACAAGCGCACACCACCACATCTGGCGATTTTATATTTTTATTTTTTTTTTGCAGAGATGGGTTTTACCATGCTACCCAGGCTGATCTTGAACTCCTGAGCTCAAGTCATCCACCCACCTAGGCCTCCCGAAGTGCTGAGATTACAGGTGTGAGTCACTGTGCCAAGCCACAATTAGCTCTTTAGTGCCTCACTCTTAAAACCTAAAGACAGACAAATGTCACCAGAGGAAGGCTTCAGACTGAAAAAGAGAGCCCGAACCAAATCAAACAGTACCGTACAAAGAAACCTGGAGCAAACAGAGACGAAGCAGGGAGGACATGAAAATGCTTAAACCAATCTCTGTAATTTTTAGACATTTAAGGTGATACTGCATCCATCCACTAACAAGAACAAGATGTTATGTAAAAAGAAGAAAGGCTGAAAAAGAGAAGATTTAACGGAGTGACTGGAATACAAATTGAGGAACTCTTCCAGAGAAAAAATGTTCAAAAGATGGAAATGGAGGGAGGAAAAAACAGCAAAGCATGTAGAAAGGATGAATCTAGAGGTTCAAGTATCTGACCACTAACAGCATTCCAGAAAAGAAGCAGAACATGCTGGTGGTCAAATCATCAAAGAAACAAAATGTTAAGAATTCCCAGAAATAGAAGACAGGAGTTTTAAGCCTGAAATATCTACTAAATACTTCGCACACATACTGAGGCATATTGTAAAATCTCATAAAAGGAATAAAGAGAAAGTCCAAGGAGAGAGAGAGAGAGAGAAAGGGGCGGGGGGGGGGAGAGAGAGAGAGAGAGAAAAGGGGGGGAAGAGAGAGAGAGAGAAAGGGGCGGGGGGGAGAGAGAGAGAGAAAAGGGGGGGAGAGAGAGAGAGAAAAGGGGGGGAGAGAGAGAGAAAGGGGCGGGGGGGAGAGAGAGAGAGAAAAGGGGGGGAGAGAGAGAGAGAGAGAAAGGGGCAGGGGGGAGAGAGAGAGAGAGAGAGAGAGAGAGAGAGAGAGAGAGAGAGAGAGAGAGAGAAAATGAGCAGGAATATGGGAACCAAACTAGCCATCAAGTTAGAGCAGAATACTGAGCTTTTCAGACCTTTAATGACTCAAAAAATAATTTCCCTCCCGCGCATCTTTTATGAGGAGGTAACTTAGGAACATCTTGAAGTGAAATGAGTTATTAAATCAAGAAATAGCATCCTTGAGATTAAGAAAACCAGGGACCCAAGAGAGAAATACAGTAAAGGGACGTTGCAGTGAAGCTGTGTAGGGAGTAATGAGCCCAGATACAACAGGAGCAGAGCTCTCGGTAGAAAGAGGAGAGGGCCTCTGGGGAAGGGAGGGCAGGTTGGGCTGGAACTGACATACTTATCTGGTATTAATCCTTGAATAACACCTAAACTAATACTGAATGCAGTAGATCTAATGGCACATATGAACATTTTAGCACATATGAGATTTTTGATAGGTACAAATAAATCTAAGCAAATAAGCAATTCCAGGATACAAGCTGTGCTAGAGAGGAAACAAAATCATGATATACTCCTTGGATCGGCAGCCAGCAAAATGTATATAGTCACAGCAACGTCAACAGGATCATGCATCTAAAATGTGACTATGACCATCTTAGGAAGCTGGAGAGGAGCCAGGAAGGAGAAGTAATGGTAACAGAATAAGAACTCAGTCATGACCACAGTACATCAAGAAACAGCAGCCTGTGCGTGCTGGTTATAGACAGTGCGGTGATCATCGAAGAAACATCTAGCTGTGCTGAAAGTGATTGACTCTGCAACGTCAGACTTCATCTTTGGGAGGGTTGGATAGGAAACTGCTGCTTTTCATTATACACCTTATAGTATGATTTAATTTTTAATTATATACATGCACTACTTAATAAACTGTCAAAAACCAGCACTTTGGGAGGCCGAGGCGGGTGGATCACGAGGTCAAGAGATCGAGACCATCCTGGTCAACACGGTGAAACCCCGTCTATACTAAAAATACAAAAAATTAGCTGGGCATGGTGGCACGTGCCTGTAATCCCGGCTATTCAGGAGGCTGAGGCAGGAGAATTGCCTGAACCCAGGAGGCGGAGGTTGCGGTGAGCCGAGATCGCGCCATTGCACTCCAGCCTTGGTAACAAGAGCGAAACTCTGTCTCAAAATAAATAAATAAATAAATAAATAAATAAATAAATAAACAGTAAAAAATGCAGGGAGATAAAATCCTAGGAACACATGTTTTGAAAAACAGTTCCCGTACAGTCTGGCCATGACAACGAAGCAGAAGCATCTAGAAGCATATGGTAAGGTAAAAATGGGGGTTGGGGGATGGGTTGAGACTTTCAAGTCAAAACATGTGAAACCCCCACTTGACAAACAACACTCTCCTTTTCTCATCAGTGGGGAATTATGTTGGATTTCTCTATGGGTTTGTGGGTATTGAAATGAATGTTCTTAACAGAACCCACAAGAAACCGCACACACAGAAGCCCCAGCAACGTGATGTGTGCAGGTATATTTCTAGCTTTTTGCTGTATTCTTTCACAATTCTGTGCCATTTGCAAGATGGGAAAAGCCAGAACATTATGTATTGGTAAAAATGTCTGAGACATGAAAAATATACAGACCAAAAATGATATTTTTATTTGAAAAATATTTAGCCAGACAAGAATAGAAGCTTCCATTGTAAAATGTTGAGTCATGCAAAACGGGTAAGGATTGTACTTCGCCCCGGCAGGGGGTACATTTTATAAGCAAAGAATGTGAGAGAGCCAAGGCCATGAGCCAAGGGCCTGGAGACAGTTTGGAAATCCTTTGTCTAGCGCTCTTCCCACATCACCACATGAATCCCCACGGTGGACTGGGACCTTGGCAATCTAAACATAAAAGAACAAAAAGACCACAAGGTCGTTTTTATAAAGATCAACTCTCAACCCCTGGGGTCAGGTTTCCAATCTTTGCCCAAGTGTTAGAAGCCTTTCAGTTTTGTGGCGTTATCAGGAAAGTCCAAAAATCGAAATCTGTGGTGACTAATTCCACCCCCTAAAAATACTCAGTGCAGAGCATATTACTGTCAGCTCAGCTAAAAACTGCTCAGAGTAGAAGGGATTAAATTCGAAAGTAGAAAAAATTCACCTCTAAACACGGAAACACACTGGTACCTCCCCCGCAAACCCCGATAGTATTAGGCAGTTTCTTGCCTGGGGAAATGAATCATGAGGGAGAAAACTGTACAACCCCCAAGTCTAACCACACTGAGTAACTCCGGTAGACACACGGGGGGCATCTGGGCTCTCCAGGGTCAAGGTTGGGACCCAGAAGAGATGAACTTCCCTGGGTACATAGGGTGGGAAGGAGGTAGGGCGTGAAGAGCTTGTTCTGGAGGGATGATCCCGAAGGCTCCCAGTGAAGGAGGCCAGGAAGAGCAGAGGATGGTGTCAGGGAACCCAAGCAGCTCAGGCCTGGCTCAGGCAGTGACTGGTAACAGAAGGAGAGTCCACACTGGTGGGCCCAGGGGAACCTGGGTGGTCAGGTAGGGCAGTAGTTGGTATCTGGCGACCTCCTATATTCGGTGCAAGTCACAGGGCGCCTGCAGAAGCCGGTGTGAGCCTGGGTCTAGAGGATGGAGAGATCCTAGCAGGGGAAACTGGGAAGAGAGCAGGGAGGAAGAACTCAGGCTGGAGGAGGATGGGGGCCTGGGAGGATCCCTGCCACGTTATTAGGAAGCCAGGGAGCTGGGGTCTTGGTAAGGATGGGAAGAGGGAAGGGAAACGAGGAGAGGGTGACACAGGCCCTCTGGCAGCAGCGGCTTGGCCACTGGCACTGAGATTGGTATGAGTGACTCAGTGCCAGGTTGCACCGCAGAGAGCTGAGGCTGCGGATCCCTCTTCTGCCTCAGGCAGGACCCTTTTAAAGGCAGGGTGAGTGAGCCTGGCTCCCCAGGCTGGGCCCACGGGGGGAGGCTGGCGTGGGCTGGCCCGAGCCCCAGCTCTCCTCATTCTGGGTACCTCTGTGCTTTCTCAGCACCATGCCTCCATTCATGTTACTTTCTTCTGATTAAAATGCCTTCTTCCACGCCCACTTGGCAAACTCCTATACACCCTTTAAGGCCCTGCACAAATATCTCTGCAAGGTTATGCACCCCAGCCCTATTAGTGATGGCTTTCCAGCTAGACATGGTTTTCATCTTTCTACTGCCCCTCCCAAGACAGGCACATCACAGACACTCAGAAATTTATTTGCTGGAGGTGTTTTTTTAATTTTTCTGGTATTTTTCAGATTATACCTGCTATTTAAATATTAGTTTTCAGAGAAGAGAAATATTTTTGCAGTTACTCCTAGAAAGTCAATGTCTGTAAAGGAAGTTCTATTTTCCTGTTAATCCTTCATAAGAACATTGTAAATGCTTTCTCCTGGAGGAGAGATGAGCCCAGCAAGAATAAATTAGTAAGCAAGAGAAAACATGTTTCAAGATTATGTAAAGTAATGATCCTTTCCAATAAAACAATAGTAATAGTTGAAATAGGCCAAATGCACATATATTATGCTGCAATGTAAGCTTTCATAAAGTAAATTAAACAAGTCTAGAGGCTGAATCCTTGTGAGCTGGTGAGGTTTCTATAAATTGAATGAAGTTAGCAGTCTATGGTTTTAGAGTTCCCCTCAGACAAATGTTCCTAAAAAATCACAAGCATTAGAAGTTAATTTAAAGGGTTTACCTTATGTGTTCATTTTGAATGAACAGTTTGCTCAATAGCTACAGTTGAAACAGTTATAGGCCTTCAACTTAGATTTTTTTTTTTTTTTTTTTTGAGATGGAATCTTGCTTTGCCACCCAGGCTGGAGTGCAATGAGTGATCTCGGCTAACTGCAACCTCCACTTTCTGGGTTCAAGCAATTCTCCTGCCTCAGCCTTCTGAGTAGCTGGGATTACAGGCATGTGCCACCATGCCCAGCTAATTTTTTATTTTTAGTAGAGACGGGGTCTCAGCATGTTGGCCAGGCTGGTCTCAAACTCCTGACCTCATGATTCACCTGCCTTGGCCTCCTAAAGCACTGGGATTACAGGTATGAGCCATTGGGCCTGGCCCAGCTTAGATTTTAGATTTTTTACTGTTCCCCATGTCCCCCCAACCCCCACTGAAAAGTTATCAGGTGTTGTCAAACAGATCTGTTCTCAAAATTATTGTTTTCTGCGTGGATTACCTTGTACTGGCTTAAGGTAACACACTGGTGACCTATAGTGATTCCTAAACTCATGTTTCTTAGTGAACAGACAGTGTGTTGGACAGAGATAATCTATAGATTTAATTTTAATTTTTTTTTTTTTTTGTAGAAATGGGATCTTGCTATGTTACTCAGGCTGGTCTTGAATTCCTAGACTCAAGTGATCCTCCTGCCTTGGCCTTCCAACGTGCTGGGATTACAGGTATAAGCACAGTGCCCAGCCTAGATTTTATTTTTAAGCTCTTACCTTTAATGGCAATATATACTAGGAAAGCTTAATATTCACCAAATTCTGAATTAATGATTAAATATAAAGATTTTTAGATGATCACAAATTTATGATGTTTTGTGATGGGCCTGGGGACAGAAGCTGGAATGTCAGTGCTGTCCTTTAGGACTTGGTGACTGTCGGGCAAGTTGTTCAGCCTCTTTGAGCCTTGGTTTTCTTGTTAAGAACATGAAGGAAAAAAAATTTATCTTCCTCAACTTCAGAAGATTTGTGTAAGAATCAAATGAGATCATCTATATGAAAGTGTCTTATAACTGCAAATTGTTATGCAAATAATTATGACTTACAAACCTACTGGTTTTGTGATCTAATATGATTAAATGAGATGAGCGCTATATAATGAGTCTAGTTGTTTGAACATGGGTAAGTGTGCATGCACACACACACGTGCACACACACACGTGCACACACACATGTGCACACACACTCCAGTGCTGACATTATTAGGATCTTAACCTGGGACATGACTGGTGAAAAAAATTATGGAGAATATTGATGAGAAATGAACCAATAGCAAATTGGAGTCTTGCTTTTACCAATGATAACTGAGTTTTTAAAAACAAATTCATTGCTTTCTAAAAATAGCTCATCTGAATTCCTCCTTACCATCATTGTATATTTGTGAGGTTCCAGAATATTTTTGAGTTTTGTTGTAGCACAGAAGCAATAGGAAGTGGAAAATAAAAATGGAAATGAAAAATGAGACAGAATTTGCTTAATTTATACTTTAAAAAATGATAATTTTTAAAAATAAAGCGAGTTAGTGGTGTATCTCTAATATGTTATATGTTATATATGTTATGTATATGTATCTATATATGTTATATGTGTATTATATAACACATATACACCATATATATATATGGTGTATCTATATATATTATATATATACATATATAATGTATATATAATATATAATACATATATAATTTATACATACGTATGTATATATATTTTTTAATTCACATAAACTTATTTCATTGCAAAACTCTACCCTCTTCCCCAGCCGCCGCTGGCTTTCGTAAGTGGTTTGAACTACTGCAGTCAATTGGACTTGGAATCCTTTTAATATTCAAAATCTCATTTTTAGGCCCCAAGTTGGACATAATTGTACATCTGTGATCAAGCATTATGTAAACTCCCATCTGCAGAAGCAAAGTCTAACACGGAACCTTGTGCACTTTCTTGAGAAAATGGAGAGACATCGCCACCTGCTGGACAAAGGTTATTAATTCATTAATTTAGTGTTCTGAAGTTCTGCACATGGAAAAGCTTTTCAAGGGCTGAATCTTAGGAATCTTACTTAAAAAACTCTATTATCATCCTATATCTATTAAATAACATGGTATAGAACAGTCATCAAAATTCAATATTCAGCATAAGTTAAGGGAATTGGCCCCAGTAAGATCTCAACAGTGGGTTTCATTTAAAGGTTTTAGCTCCCTGATATTTCTGGTAAGAGTTCAGGCATAAAAGCAGACGATTATTTTTTAAAAACCTCACTAACTTGGATTATGTGTGTATTTCAGCTCATTAGCATGTCACTGTGGTCATATTTCCGCTCAACTTATTCCCTGTGATTATTTCTGGAACAGGCTATTGACTAGAATATAATTGTTCTCCTCTGCCGAATTCAGTAATACAGAAAAATTATTTTTTTAAAGGCAAGAGGTTTCCTTGTAATATATCAGTTGCAACTGGTGAAATAGGTCAAGGTTTATCATTTCCTTCATTTGTTCCTTCCAATTTTTTCCTTTCTTTTATGTAGAAGTTACAAAGAGAGCCTCAGGTCCTAGTTTCTCTCAGGGACAGCCCTGTGTCTCCTGTAACAGGCTTGGTGGGTGGGCTAATTATTGAACATTCTTCATATAGTAAGGCTGGGCTAAGGACTCTACATGGATTGATCAGGCAAGACTCACAACAACCTATGAAGTAGATAAGATTAAGATTATTTATGCATCTTATTTAGGTGGGAAAACTGAGGCTTAGAGGGGCTATACCTTGCCTCTGGCTATGGAGTTAATAAGTGGAGGAGGGACTCTAGCATGCAGGCTGTCTATCCCAGAGCCTGTGCTCTAATCATTATGACATACTGGGCTGGGTGCAGTGGCTCATGCCGGTAATCCAAGAACTTTGGGAGGCCGAGGCAGGTAGATTACCTGAGGTCAGGAGTTTGAGACCAGCCTGGCCAACACAGTGAAATCCTGTGGTGGGCACCTGTAATTCCAGCTATTCAAGAGGCTGAGGCAGAAGAGTGGCTTGAACCCAGCAGGTGGAGGTTGCAGTGAGCCAAGATCATGCCATTGCACTCCAGCCTGGGCAACAAAAGCGAACTCTGTCTCAAAAAATAAAAAGATGGGTCAGGGGTATAGCTCAGTGGTAGAGCATTTGACTGCATTATGACATGCTGTCTTCTCCATGGGCATGTGTGTGGGATGAGGAGAGAGCGATGCAAATTGTGATCAGAGAGTTTGAGTTGGGATGCTTGTCTTGATCACTAGAACATCAGCAGCTGCAGGGAAGAGCACATTCTGAAGGAGTAGCTCTTCAGCCAGGATTTCCATCTGTCTTAGAGGACACCAAGAAATGGAGACCGCCCCCACGACTAAACTTCAGGATTACTAAGGCAAGGGGGACTGTCTAGGAATATTTCTGAAGGGTTAAAAGAACCTCATAATTGTGCTAACTAATAAAAGATAGAACAAGAAGCCCTAAAACATTCTACATGATACACTGATATTAGAATCATGAGATCTTAAAGATCATCCACTTGAAAACTGTAACTGGCTTGTGGCATATGGGCAGAACCAGGGCAGGCAAATAACTAAAAACTCCTCCTAATTCCAAACTCAACATCCTTTCCTTAAAGGATGACTGTTCTTTATTATAAATAGGCCAGTCTTTCATCATTTAGTATTGAATTCAGGCTGATATTTTCACTGATGGATAAACATTTGAATTATTTCTGTAGCATACTATTTAAAAGTTTTCTTCTACATATTTGTTATCATTTTCTAGCAAATATCCTCAAAATTGAAAACTGCAACATAAATGAAATCAGTGAGCCCACTACTATCTTCCTAATAGGAGGTCTAATTTATCATTCATGCATAGTAAAAAGAAAAAAACATAACATTTAAATGTGTACTCTGTGATTGTTTATAAAAAATATTTAAGTATAAAATAATATTTCAAACAAGGCACTCAGCTTATAAATGAACTTAAATCCTCAAAGTTAGGATTTAAGTCACTTGTTTGGAATTTGTTACACATTTTTCTTTTGTAATAGTCAGTGACCATGTTCTCAAGGCAGCCCACAAAATTCTAGTAAATTCCCTACTGTGGCTCCAGTGTTTACATTTGTAATGGAAACATGTTGAAAATGAATACTAATGTAGCGCTAGGCATGGAAAGTATTTAAAACACAAGGTAAAAGGACTGGACACATGAGTTTTCAAGTTGCTAGAAAGGCGGAAGGTAATGGGTTAATATTCGGTCACAGAGTTCTATGTCTGGACGCTAGGTGGCGCTATTGAACCAGAACAGCTTGGTTATTTGCCAAGTCAAGGGTTTATACAGGAATGCTCATATGACTGTTCCTATTACACATATTCACATGCTCCTTGTCTTTCATGTGCTTATTTATTTTGGCCCTTACCACCACCGAGATTTTAGCTCCTAAAAATTATGACTAGAAAAATATTGATGGCTCATAGAATGTCTTTAAAAGTTGAGGAGAAAAAGTATTCAGAAATACATTAATGTTCACCGCTCAGAAATAGGTGAGTCTTGCCCTTACACATTTTTGTGGATGACTATGGATCAGTCTCTCACTTCTCTGGCTGGCTTCAGTTTCTCATTTTTATTTTATTTTATTTTTGAGACAAGGTCGTGCTCTGTCACCCAGGGTAGAGTGCAATGGTGCAATAATCATAGCTCACTGCAGCCTCAACCTCCCCAAGGCTCAGATGATCCTCCCACTTCAGCCAACCTAGTAGCTGGGACCACAGGCACATGCCACCATGCCTAATTTTTTTGGGGGGGGTGTTGTATTTTTTCTGTATTTAAAATGAGGTTTTGCTATGTTGCCCAGGCGAGTTTCAAATTCCTGGCCTAAAGTGATCTGTCTGCCTTGGCCTCCCAAAATGCTAGGATTACAACTGCAAGCCACTATATCCAGCCTCAGTTTCTCACTTTTAAAAGATGATAAGTAATGAACAAATGTAATAAAGATCAATCAATAAAAATATGTATATGATTACACATGTGATCATATGTAATAGTTATGTATATATTCAACCAGTGAGGTTGCTCCTAACCAGTAAAGTCTGCTGGGGCCTTGGTGCTCCCTAAAATTCAAACTCATGGCCCGGACCGGGCAGTGTTTTCTGAATGCACACTCTGAGGTACTTGTCCCAGTATCAGCAGCTGCCCACTGGCTGGAAGAAATACCGAGCATACTCTCTTGGTTATCCATCTTGCTAAAACTCTAATTTTTATTTCATCTCAAGTACTTACTATCCTAAGCTTCTAAGATATTCTATTCTGTCTCTGTGAAATGCAAATATTAATATAAAATGACTATTTAAAAACACTTCTAAAGGGTAAGTTTCTCAAATATTTTTGGTAGGAGACAAATTTACTTGACATCAGCATATATTTCTAAAAGAAATGAACAGAGGAAAAGATAGTCAAGCTGTTATTGAGAAAGGTTATTAACTTGTCTAAATGGTGAGTTATTGGGAGAAGTAGTATTGAATTGAAAGAACTAATAAGGCTGGGTGTGGTGGCTCACACCTGTCATCCCAGCACTTTGGGAGGCCAAGGTGGGTGGATCACTTGAAGTCAGGAGTTCAAGACCAGCCTGACCAACATGGAGAAACCCTGTCTCTACTAAAAACACAAAATTAGCTGGGTGGTGGTGCACACCTGTGATACCAGCTAATTCGGGAGGCTGAGGCAGGAGAATCACTTGAACCCGGGAGGTGGAGGTTGTGGTGAGCTGAGATCATGCCATTGTGCTCTAGCCTTTGCAACAAGAGTGAAACTCTGTCTCAAAAGAAAAAGCATGAATGAATATCATTTCAATCTAAAATAAGTGACAAACCAAATGACTAACAGACATTACAATTTTTACTAGTTCTCCAAATAGTCATTGCTATTAGTGTTTTATCTTCTCTAACAAGACCGGTATATCTATTTTTAGTATTGATAGAGAGGAATTACTAAACATCAGTAAACTCCTGCAGTTTTTTGTTGTTGCTTTTCAGTAACAGGACAAACACTAAAGAAAAATGGCAAATGGTGTTTTTGCATCTGAATTCAGCTTGTCAGACTTAGTTCATCCACAGTGACTTAAAGGTGACTAGATCCCTTAAGTCAGTATCTTAGATTTTAGTTTTTCTTCTTTGTTCTCTAATCTACTCAGTTATCAAATTCTTCAATAAAGAGCAAGAGTAACACTTTCAGGATGCCCTAATACATGAATTTAGACAAAAAATACAGAGATGAGACGGTGAAGGGACTAGAAACTTGCAGCTATTCTTTCTTTAACCTATTTGACACCAATTCAGCTGTGGTGATGAGAAAATGATATGGGTGCTAAGTCTTCCCTGAGGCTAAAATATATTGAGAAGCTGGCCAGGAGTGTGTGTTGATCTCTTGTCCTCTGCTTCAGGGGACATGAAAACTTGTTGGGACAGAGAAACTGTGGACTTGCTTGATCTTCAATGTTACCACAGAAACATATCACAAGAAGATGCCCAAGAGATTACAAAACACCATATAAGTTACTGAAGCAACAACTCAAAGGTTCATTTTATTGGGTGTATAATGTGTGGCAGCTGAGAGAGTTATACTGGGGTGATATTTAAAGTATTTGACAACCAGTGTCACTCAAGGGCTGAACTCAGAGCAGTTGCTGAGTATGTGGGGTCCTGAAGGTCCCTGTTGTGCCACGAATTAGTTCTCCCGTTACATCGCTGTTGGAAAAGGCGGGGGAAACAAGGAGGGGTGGCCAGACTGGCAGGTGCACCCTGAAGGCCACATAGAAGCATTTCACTGTTTTAACCACTAGTCCAGCTGGACCACGTGAACTGGCCAAGTGGCCTGGCTTATGGAAACCTTTCATCTTGCTACACAGGAATACCAGATGTCCTTTATTCTCTTTGAGATATTTACTATGCCAAACTCTGAGGGAAAAATAATCTTCAATTTATAGGTGGAAAGATCATGGCTGAAAGTGAAAGAGCTAACAGTAACTCTGTTTTCAGAAATGGTTTCTCCTTGAATTCATGTACTTTCAGATCACTGGATGAAGGCCCGCAATTTCTGAGAAGTCACATATTTAAATGGAGAAAATAGGAAGTCAATATGATATACCCTGACAAGAGCCACCATCCCTGAGATGGTGAAGGTAAGTGCATCCTCTGGCTTTAGCTTTCTATAGGTGGTTTACCTGTATTCAAAAGCATGAGATAAAAATATCTTCATCTAGGTCCTCAGGTCCACAACCCTTGTCCTGGGTTTTGCATTCTATGAATGGTGTGTGTTCTAGACCGCAGGATGAATGATGATGTAATTGGAAGAGGACTCTCATGTTGGCTCACTAATCCTCCTCCCAAATGCTGAGACAAGAGCATGCTCACGAAAAAAACAAGGTTCTGAGGGTCAGAAATTCAGGGGTAGCTTAGCTGGGTGGTCCTGGCTTGGCATCTCTCATGAGGTAGTCATTAACATGTTGGTTGGGGCTGCAGTTATCTGAAGTTATCTGAAGGCTTGACTGGGGTCATAGGATCTGCTCCCAAGATGGCTCACACACATGGCTCTTGGTTGGAGGTCTCAGTTCCTTACTATGTGAACCTCTCTTCATCCATTGCAGTTGACCTCCCTCAGAGAAAATGACTGAGCAGACAGTAACCAAGTTGGAAGCCATAATATCTTTTATGAAGAGTGTTGATCTCTTGTGTCACCAGGATTTAGTTAGCCCTTTAGCTCAGACTGTGTATTAGACACCACACACACACACACACACACACACACACACACACACATGCTATACGACAAGATAAAGCCAAATGGAGAAAATGACCTTTTTTCTTCAAAGGAGTCTAATTTAGGGTAAGACCTCCCCTTGCACAAAGAATCGAGTTTATGTTGTCTTCTAGAAAAAGGAATCATATCACATCAATCACATCACATCAAACTCTACATTAAAATTCTGTAAACTCTTTAAATGGCTTGTTGTTGAAAGGGCAAAGGAAATCCTAGTTTCAAAATCCAACTATTTAAGGTTTATTATGCTTCTCGCTATTTAACTCACATTTCCTGCTGAGTAGACACACCTGCAGGGCATACCTTGAGCTATCGGTCATGTTCCTACATACAGGTACATGGGATTTGAACTCCAATAAGAGCTGGGAGGCTAAGGCAGCCTCCACCAGCTATCCACCTTCCTTCAGCAAGCCTCTGATGGGGGTAGGGCCACCTTGACCTCGTGCAACAGGATCCAGGGCTCTCTGGGCAAAGAACAGTTTACCTGGGCCTTGGGACCTGCCAGTGATGCAGATGGGATTTGGGTTTGGCTGTGGAATGTGAGGCAGCAGACATTTGGGGAGCTTTTCATCTGCTGCTTCTTCTTTTTTTTTTTTTTGAGACAGAGTGTCACCCAGGATAGAGTACAATGGCGCAATCTCGGCTCACTGCAACCTCCGCCTCCTGGGTTCAAGAGATTCTCCTGCCTCAGCCTACCGAGTAGCTGGGTTTAGAGGCACCTGCCACCCCAACTGGCTAATTTTTATATTTTTACTAGAGACCAGGTTTCGCCATGTTGTCCAGGCTGGTCTCGAATTCCTGACCTCAGGTGATCCACCTGTCTCCGTCTCTCAAAGTGCTGGGATTACAGGCATGAGCCACCACACCGGGCATATCTACTGCTTATTTTTAGAGGGAAAAATGCTTTCTTCCATCTCAGGACAACAAAAGACAAAACAATAAACAGGTCACTGAATGCATATGCAAGGCTTGTTTTCACAGCAGTACATTAAGAAGAATAGGAAAACACAAACAATGTTGTTTGTCTTTCTCTTTGGATAAAATGACAATGAGAAAAAATAACTGATGGATTTCTGAAAGTAATTATACTTATGATGATACCACAGGCAGCCCTTGCAATTGCTTTGCCACATTCTATTTCTTGCTGCTATTTGGGGAACACTTGGTTTGTTAGGATAAAATCACAATTGTATTTTCAATTTGCTGCTCTATCTATTCCACAGTCAGGATTTGACACACCAGAGTGCTTTCATCAAATGGAAGTTGGGCCAGAGAGAATGCATCACAAGGATGGTGCTTTCGTACTCACGCGTGTTTCCATCAGTGGAGTCCAGGTGGGCACCCACGGATTCATTTGCACACACCCCAGCAACATGCTCAAGGAAAGGCTGATGGAGAATGTTGCCAATTTCAGTTTCCATGGGGAGAAATGGAGCCATTAAACCTTTGGAACCTGGTGATTTTATGTTTGAACAAAAAGCTCAAGATTTTGGAATCCACATCTCCTGGTTCTAACTTTCCTTTGCAAGCCCAGGGAACTAACCGCCCTTCATCATCAGAAGAGATTGTTTCACTCCTTTACTTCCTCAGGTCTTTTCAAGGTGAGCAACCCTGGACACAGACCTCCCATGGAGAAAAGCTTGCTTACAAATGGAGTTACCTGGGTCTTTGTAGATACTGAGCACACCCTTGAAGTAATGAGGTAAAAATCTTTCCAGTAAAAGCAGCACATCTTCCAGCTCTTCAAGGATCCCCACGAGCAGGAAGTTTTCATTCACGTTCAGCTTTGCTCTTTCAAGGGCCCACTCACCAGGCTCCCTTTATGGATATAAAAATTATTTTAAAATCACAGATTCATATTTGAAATGCAGCAACAAGATGCTGAAAGTTTATCCTCTCTACCTCCCACCTTCACTTGCATAAGTCCAAATCCTGTTTCCCAGATGGGGAACAGGACAAGCCCAGATGTAGCCCCCTCTGGAGCCTCCCCAGTGCTTCCAGCCGGTGTCCTGTGCTGCTCACGGTTCCTTCTCTGTCACTTTCATCTATGCTTCACACCAAGCCCAAGGCCTTGAATTTAGAGAACTTGCCTGAGTATTGTGGAAGAATAAATGCAGGCACAGGCTGTCAGGTCCTGACAAATACTGATCAAGGGGTAAGTAGAATGGCTTTTTAATAGGAGGACCAAATTGAACCAATTAAATGAGTTTAGAGGTTTTGAAATACGAAACATACTGACATAGTATTTACGTAGAAATCAAAAGCAGCATCAGGTCATGCCTGTTAATCATCTAATTCTTTGGAAGAGTTAAAGAGAAATGTTTGGATTTTTGTTTTGTTTAGATTGCAGAAGGAAAACAGCCTAGTCTCATTTGTAGATCAGATCTCTGAACTGAAACTTAGGTGAGTCAGAAAAGCACAGGACTGGGGGGCTTTAGGCCTGGCTGCCATTTATCATCTGGGGGAATTGGGTGAGTCAGGGTTCTCTTTTGAAAAATGGTAATAATAACCCTTACCTAGTTCAAAGCATTGTTGTAAAGATTGTACAAGGTGATGAAAGAGTTATAAAAGTCATTGTGTGTGCATCAAGGTACGGCATCATGAGTCACCTCTCCAAGATTAGGAAATTTAAAAATCGAAAAAATACTACACAATTTAAAAAGCATTTTAGGGAGTTTAAATCGTGTTTCTTGTTATAAAGGCAGTCATTGTGATCAGCAAGTGAGTCATCCGGCCCCAGATCTTCTTAGTACCTGATGCACTAAATGTTAACCAGGAGGTATTTATTATTGAGGCAACGGGCAGGGGCAGGGGCAGGGGCAGGGGCAGGGGCGGGGGCAGGGGAGAGGCCACCTGGACTCAGGGAGCTCACGGTGAGGTCAAAAACAAACATTCCTAGCCCTGTAATTTGGACCATAAGCAAATTCTTGTTACAGCAAATGAAACAAGACAGGAATAACAACAAGACGCCTAATACCAACGCAGAGATTATAGCATTAGCAAAAAAAGTACAATGAACGCGTTGCCAGCGTAGAAGTAGCAGTTCCCGTTTGGCCTCTTCAGAAACACAAGGACCCTCTAGTTAATGTTTCCTTTGGGGAAGAATGTCACTTCTGGTAGCAGAGTTGATTTCCTACCAAAGATAATGCTTCATGGTTGCTGCCATTTCTTCTCCAGGCTACAACACTTGTCTAGTACAGTGGATTTCAACTGTAGCTACACTAGAAGCATCCGGGGAGGCAGCTGCACACAAGACTATGATTGGGTAGGGGTTTTCACAAGTATGTAGGGGTGCTGAGGCAGGGCCTGGGCAGGCCACACCCCGGGGGTCCTGCCTATCTGAGTCAGTCACTTTCTAAATGTCGTGCCTTCAAGTAAGGTTGATGAGTGATCACTACAAAACACTTTCTTCTCTGCCTACGAAGTATATCTACTATAGGATTGTGGGCGTGGGCTTCCAGTGTCTCAGACCCAATGAGACATGCCGCCAGGGCAGGTTGTTGGTTAAGTCAGTCACTGTAGAGGAGCAGGCTGGGTGTTCGCTCCTGGTCTTCATGATCACACGGGTCGAGTAGCGACAACTATGTTTTCGGTATAAACAAGGGTTTGGTTCCAGTTACAAAGCTTTATATGGTCGTCCCATGAGGCCTCTATCAGACCCTGATTTTGAAATTTCATTATTTACAGGACATGTGGAGTCTCAAATGTTATCTTGAAAGATGAATAGTAAATAGGCACTGAATTCCCAGAGATTGAGAGACTAGGGATACAAAAGATTCCCACTGGGTACCAGGCTGGTGGGGTCCCTGCCCTTGTTGTGCGCATGTGCATGCCATGAGCCTGCTTTAGCCCTTACCTGCATCTAGGATGCTGTCCACAAAAGTACGGGATGATGTAAAATAACCTGGGGTTGGAACACTCAGGATAATTTTCAAGAATACACTCATTGATATCCTAGAAGAGAAAACACAGCAGTCAAATGTCTGGTAGTCTCTGCAAGGCTCTATCAAGTGCCAAACAGTTTAAGTAAAATTCATGATTGAATTACACAGGCAAGCCTTGAGAAGATGGAGAGAATTCATAGATTTCATGAGAAAACTTCCTTTTTGCCTCCAGCATCCGGCTCCACTGGCCAGGCACACATAGGGCTGGGCCATTGTAGATAGTGCATGCTCTGTTGAGTAAACTCTATCTCTGCACTTCCTGGTGGCTCCAAGTCTTAACCTTGGTCACAGGCCTTGGGAGGGCAGTTGTACCCACTGTGCTTTGTGGTTGCCCCAGCAGTAGCCAGCAAATCAGTAGGCATACAGTTGGCAATTCACAAATGTTTGTTGCATGAATTCAGCGTTTCTCTGTGTATCCACGCATCCAACAATTAAGTACCTGCAGTAGTCTCCTAAGGGTTTGTACATTTTAAAGGGGCTGTAAAATCATTTCTAACATTACATTCGCTTAAAAAGTAGTGGGATGTTTATATATAGATACCTCACTTTCAAAGGCGACAGTAGCGATTTCCAGGTTTTCCATTTCTTTTATATGAGGTTGGACATGGTGTTTCTGAGGGCATTACAAGAGCTTGAAACGGCTTGGTGGGGGTAAGAAGAAGGGCTCAAAATCAACTTTTATCAAAGTAGACTACATTAGACATTATAAATAAGACATGCCTGGTTCTCAGGTATTCCTAAGGGGAAAAGATAACTCAATCTACAAATAAACCAAACAGCTGTAGGATGTTTTTCCAGAGACAATATTGGCAAGGCAGATTAAGAGTGGACATAACTCCCAAACACGGTTGATGAAATTTATGAGTCGCTAGAAGCTACTATATCTGATATACAGGTGTAGGTGTAGCCATTTAGGTGTGGGTGTTTGGCTATTAACAATTTTTTAGTTCAAGTTGGGAATGAGAGAAACATAATTTACACTTTTTCTTAAAAACAATAATCCCTCGCGGTGGCTCACGCCTGTAATCCAGCACTTTGGGAGGCCGAGGCGGGTGGATCACGAGGTCAAGAGATCGAGACCATCCTGGTCAACATGGCAAAAACCCGTCTCTACTAAAAATACAAAAAAAAATTAGCTGGGCATTGTGGCACGTGCCTGTAATCCCAGCTACTCAGGAGGCTGAGGCAGGAGAATTGCCTGAACCCAGGAGGTGGAGGTTGCGGTGAGCAGAGATCGCACCATTGCACACCAGTCTGGGTAACAAGAGCGAAACTCCGTCTCAAAAAAAAAGAAAAAAAACCCCTTCATACTTCTTCAGTTTATATACCAATTAAGTAAATTACACAATTACAATAACAAATTCAACAGAAATAAACAGAATCTGCAAAAACACAACTGATAGTACTCCAGCACTTGAGTTAACCATGAGGAACAGAGGTGCGGTTCCCAGAGAGGAACATATGAGAAGTGAAGAGGGGACTACATCAGTCCGTTCAGCCATGTGGTTAGGTGAAGGTGATAACAGCATCTCATTGTGCATGAAAACCCATTAAAAACGCATGACACTAGTCCTGAAATACCTTTCTAGGAAGAGTTGGACACTGAAAGATGTATGTGTGTAATCTACATGGGGATATTCATTGCTGCAGTGAATTTATTTATTACAACAAAATATGGCAGAACTTAAGTGTTCATGAATGGGGGATTGGTTTTAAGAGAAATTATGGTACATCCACACAATGAAATACTGGATACTTGGAAAGAATGAGGAGGATCTATGTGTGCTATCCTGAAAAGTCCTCGATAAATTTTCAAGGGAATAAAGTTGACCATAGGACAATATGAACATGTAGGACAATATGTAAATAAACATGTTTACATAAACACAAAAGCATCTGGAAGGAGACATAGTGCATGGTTGAAAGCAGTTATTTCTGGTAGTTGGCATAAAGGAAGATGAGAATACACTGAATTGTGCTTTGTTCGAAGTGTTAGCTTTTATTACAATATATGCATCTTACATTTATCATGAGAAAACTGTGCAGAGATTTACACACTGTGAAACAAACCAAAGCTTGTGTGGGCGGTGCCTGGGCTTTGCCTTGAGGATGCTCTGAGCCCCATGCTCCCCTCACATTTGAGGGTGTCCTCTGGTAGTTGGCCTACCCCCAGGACCTGAGCCTTTAGTCCGAGGGACCCGGTCACCCTGGCGGCCTCCCTCCGTAGCAGTGGCAACAGGGAGGGGGCCAGGAGCTAGGTGAGAAGCAGAGCCTAGGCCAAGGCAGTGTTCATCTGCTGAGGTTGAGATTTCACAAAGAAGGACAGAGTAAAGCGATGGGGGGCATCCAAAGAGCTGTCACATAACACAGTCAGCCCCCCAGAGTCCTGCATTAACAGGAGGGGTGGGGCCACAGAGACTGCCAGAGCCTCCTACAGGGACTCTCATGGCACCTGCTGCTTCTCCAGAGTTGCCCTTGAGCAAGTACGTGTGAGCTTGTTTAGGCTGTACACTTGGAGCACAGACTGTTCACAGCATCTCTAGTGCTCAGCACCCTGCCTGAACAAAGCAGGAATGCAATAGATACTGAATGAATGAGTGAATAAACGGCAGAAGGAGAGAGACAAGGCACACAGCTTCAGAGCAAGAAAGGAAGCAGATACTTCTTCCATTTTCTGACCCCGCCAGGTTTTTGTTTTCAGCAATCTTGGGCTCGCAGGAGTAGACAGAGGGCATCGGCTGGTTGGTGAGGGGAGGACGGAGGAGGCGCTGGGGCCTAAGATGGCCACTTCCCTATTGGAATCCACAAATAACCTCACGAGGTCAATTCATGGACATAAACTCCTAGTTTTAAAAGTGCAGTTAACAATTCTTTTTTTAGACAAAGGCATATCCTGGGGGATTTCAAAGAGCTCCATTTGAGCCCATTAGGTTGATGAATGGTGTTCATCAAAACCCGTCTGAGACGATGCTATAGGAGGATATAAATAAAGACGACTGGACCGGAAGATCCAGAGGAAGCAGAAATGAGCTGAGAAGCCCCAGACATTGACATTGAGCTGACAACTGCTTGGCCACAACGGCAATAAATGGGGATGCTGCTGCCTGGCAGCCTGAGGACCAGGGGTCTGCAGGAAACTACTGCTGGCACCTTCCGCCCAGTCCGCTCTTAGCAGAACCCAGACCTTCAGTGAGCGGCATCTCAGCCTCCTGGGAAAATGAATGGGACCAGTGGGCTGCACTTACAGTGGCCTGTTCTGACGGGTCTCCCGGGACCATTTGGTAGCCCTGGTGTTCATGATTTATCTTTGGTGTAAGATTTATTGTCCTGCGTTGTTTTACAATCACCTTTTAATACCAAAGTTCTCTTAGCACATATATTTTCTAAATGATTATGGAACTTCATCTTTTCCTTCCACGTAGTGCTTCTAGGATAAGATTCCCTTTTTAAAAAAAAGAAAAAAAAAACCATTTAATCTGGATTTCAAACTCTTGTCTGAGATTGCCACCGCACTGATGACTTTAGGCAAGCCAGCCTGCTTGCCAGTGCTCAATGTATGACGTGCTCGCCTGCTTCCTCGGTCTTGGCACACACCATGGGCACCCCTGCAGTGCCCTTCCCTGCCAACTCCAGCCCTCTTTATCATGGGGTCTTAACGTGAGACCCCACACTGCTCAGGATTTTGCATTATTAGGAACATGAGATCGTCTCTCTGAGTAAGCATTCCAGATAACTATGAGAATCCTTTTTATTGCCAACACTATACAAAAATTAATCCATTTGTGTTGCAATGTATTCTAACTGTACCATTTTAGAAAGCATAAGCTTTCCTCCCTCTAGATTTTCTTTGTGGGTTCGCCTTCTTCCATTCTGATCTTACAGGAAATTCATCCTTTATCCATTTGCTCCTGTAATGTTTCCACCAGATTGATGGTGACGGTTGACCTTCGCCCTGAGTCTGAAGGGCCAGCTGGGCTCAGAGAAAACCTGAGTCACTGCCTCCAGCTCGGGGGAGTCCTTCCTGAGGCCTCGCTCACCCTCACTCCCACAGCCCCTCTTCACCCCCACAGGATGCTGACTGCAGCTTCCCAGCGAGCAGCTAGCTCTTCCTTCCACCTCTCTGCCCTGCCACTGTGCAGCCTCCAGAGTTGCCCCAGTCGCTGATCTGAAATGCGTCTCCATCCACTGCACTTCCTTGCTCTCCTTGGAAGACTCTTATTGACAATGCAGCAGGGATGACAATCAGGGCACCTGATACAAACAGTGAATTCCCTGGCGGGACTTCCAGGGCATTTGATAGGAGGACCTCTGGCGACTCTGAGAGGGTGGTCACTCTCCAGGAGCTGTCTGTGTGTTAGGTAATTCATCCCATGCCTTTGCTCTTCCTCTCCCTTACCCCTCCCTCCTCACCTGGTCTCAATAGCAGACCCAGGTTTTTGCCTGGGAGAGTTAACACACTCCAGTCCACCTGAACTAGCATTCACTGGGGTCCAGAAAAAGGAGGCAGATGTGGCCATGGGCTTCCTTCCATTCTGGCCATTCACTGCCAGCCACATCTGGCAGGTAGGATCCCTGGGACAAGAGCTCAGGTACCCCACATCGCATACTCTCTCCACTGTTGGCTGGAACCCAAATGTCTCTAGAAGTGGGGTCTGTCTGGAACTTCATCTATCAGTTGGGACCTGGCACTCTAAGCTAGCTTTAGTCCTTAGGGCTAGACCTGCTCCCAACATTCCCTGCCAGTGGCCAGGATTCTTTTAGAAGTGAACAGATTTCCTTCTGCTGCCCATGAAAGGACTTCCAAGCTGGACAGAGTGCCACCTGGCATCCCGAAATAACCTTCCCACCCACCTTGCAGGGGCTCCTCTGTGCATCAGCAATTGCTTCACCCACATTAGGGCTCGCTCTAGAGATCAGACGCTGCGCTGGAGGCCTGGACACCTCCTACTCCCTCCCTGCCAGCCAATTTTCACAGCCCTGCCTCCTCCTCCTCACTCTGCATTGCCAGGCCCACAGGCCTCTCGCCTGCTTCTGCCTCAGACATAAAACTGCTTATTTATTTCCCTGTAGATCAAGAACTTGACAACTGCTTCTTCTCTTGGATTTCCAGTTTTAATTTTAGAAAGGGTAGAAGGAAGAAAATCCCAGGTGGAGTTAATTTTATCACAAGAGGTGAACTTAGACACAATCCACATGTTATTTATTCTTTTATAAGACGGCACCTTGTCTAAAAGCCGCTGAACTGAGAAAAGGCTTACTGGTGTTTTTACACAGCTCCATGCTTGAAACATGATCAGCTTTGTCCATACGGCCCATGGCTTTTGAAGACAGGATTTCTGACTGCTTTCAATAACAGAATCCTTAAGAGGCCATATGCAAAGTTCCCTGAATGAGGAAAAAAAAAAAATGGGTGCTGGTCCCAGCCCTATGACTAATTAGCTGGGTGTCCTCAGCTAAGTCATGCAATCTCTGAGTTTCTGTAAGCTACATAATCTTAGTCTATGAAACTGAAGATGGATGTACCTGGTTCCCTAAATAACCAACTTTTTTTTTTTGAGATAGACTTTTGCTCTTGTTGCCCAGGCTGGAGTGATGGAGCAATCTTGGCTCACTGCAACCTCTGTCTCCTGGGTTCAAGCGATTATTCTTGTTCAGCCTCCATAGTAGCTGGGATTACAAGTGCCTGCCACCATGCCTGGCTAACTTTTTTGTATTTTTAGCAGAGACAAACTCGGACTCCTGACCTCAGGTGATCCACTGGCCTCAGCCTCCCAAAGTGCTGAGACTATAGACATGAGCCACCGTGCCTGACAATTCCCAACTTTTAAGAATAGTTTTATAATCTCAAGATTTAGAAAAAGTGGTAATTTCTTAGATTCTAAAACGTATGAGTTAATACAAGGCATTTATTCTGCATTTATCATTTGAACTTTTTCACCTTTCACGAAAGGCACAGAGAGAAAAGCACCAAGGTTGGTATCAGACAAACCTCAGTTCAAATCTTGGCTCTACCTCTTGTGAGTTGTGTAGTCTTTGGCAAATGCTCAATTTTCAAAAGCTCAACTTCTTCATCCGTAAAAAGAGGACAACAATACTTGCCTCTTAGACCTTTTACTAAGATTAGAAATCATGTATGCCAGTATTTTACCTGCCACTCATCTGTTAAGATTATGCCATCTTTATTATACCTTCAGCATTTAAATTCCCTTTTCCTTTATATTTAAAAACACAATTCCTGGCCAGGTGCCATGGCTCACGCCTGTAATCCCAACACTTCGGTAGGCTGAGGCAGGTGGATCACCTGAGATCAGGAGTTCAAGATCAGCCTGGCAACATGGTGAAACCCCATCTCTACCAAAAATACAAAAAAATAGCTGGGTGTGGTGACAGACACCTGTTATCCCAGCTACTTGGGAGGCGAGACAGGAGAATTGCTTGAACCCAGGAGGTGGAGGCTGCAGTGAGCCAAGATCACGCCACTGCCCTCCAGCCTGGGCGATGAGCAAAACTCTGTCTCAAAAAAAAAAAACAAAAAAACAAAAAAAAAAACAACTCCTGGTGATTCCGATAGTTTTTTTTTTTTTTTTTTTTTTTTTTTTTTTTTTTAAAGAGTGACTCTGGCTCACTCACGGAGAAAACAGAGAGGAAGAAAAATATGGAAACATGTAATGTGCTATCTATGTTAAGTCAAAATAACAATAGAATTTGATGGAAACACAAACACCGTTATGCAAAATATGCCACTGTGGAACTCTGGACTTCTTAGACTCATCTTTCTCTGCACATAACGCAATGTAACACGATGATATAAAAAGCTCTTTTTCAATGTGGGTTTAAAATTGATTTTGGAACCAGTCTTCACACGCTAAGAATATGGATAACATGGAAAAGGACGGTTTCTTATGCTGGCTGTGTTAGAAGTGGGAGAGGGAAAAATGACTGAGTGTCATGCACCATTGAGGCAGAGTATCCAAATTCTTGACCCATAAGTGGACCATGGTAATCAGAGTACAAGTTTAATGGGCTAAATGGAATGGGATGTGGTCTAAGCTAACTTTTATTGCCTCACACACTCTTCCTTGTAAGCCTTTTTCAAGCCTTGTAAAATATTTTAAGCCAGAACCAGAGGAGTCAAACAAGACTTTTTAGTGAGGCTTAATGGATATGAAAGTGGCAGATGGCCAGATACCATCATCCTCCCATTCCATGCTCATGTCTGGTGTGAATCACTGATGACACACTCCAGCTGAGATGGGAAGTGTCCTCCAGAATTCTTCTCGATACAGCCATCCAGGAAGCAGAAGCACTTTGCTCTCCCTGCCGTTAAGCACAGCATGCAATGTTGGATGTTTAATATCTATGGCATCCACTATGGTGGCTTTGTGGTCCTTTATACCACTTCTGAGTTTATGGCTATGTGTCTGATGGCAGGATGGCAGATAAAGAATTTCAGGATGAATGAGACATCATGCTACATTGACTTTATTTCACTTTTTTTCATGTGACTTAAGTAAAGCTTTAATAATTTAGTTTTAAAATTTTGGGGAAATGTATTTTTTGTTTGTTTTTTGAGACAGCCTTGTTCTGTCACCTCGGCTGGAGTGCAGTGGCACCATCTCAGTTCACTGTAACCTCTGCCTCCTGGGTTCAAGCAATTCTCCTGCCTCAGCCTCCTGAATAGTTAGAACTACAGACATGTGCCTCCCACACCTGACTAATTTTTATATTTTTAGTAGACACAGAGTTTTGCCATGTTAGCCAGGGTGCTCTCAAGCTCCTGACCTCAGGTGATCCATTCACCTTGGCCTCCCCCAAAAATAGAAATGTCTTTGGAATTGTCAGAATGTATTTTTTGGGGGGTAGATCTATCACCTCAAGCATTTATTATTTGTGTTACAAACAATACAATTATATACTTTTAATTATTTTAAATGGACAATTAAATTATTTTTTAACATAGTCACACTGTTGTACTAGCAAATACTAGGTCTTAGTCATTGGGTCTAACTATGTTTTTGTACCCCGTAACCCTCCCCACTTCTCCCTCAACCCCCCCATTACCCTTCCTGGTCTCTGGCAACCAACCTTCTACTCTCTATCTCTGTGAGTTCAATTATCTTAAGTTTTAGCTCCCACAAATAAATGAGAACATGCAAAGTCTGTTTTTCTGTGCTTGGCTTATTTCATTTAACATAATGACCTCCAGTTCCATCCAACATGACTTCCATATTGTTGCAAATGACAGGATCTCATTCATTTTTATGTCAGCATATCTACTCTTATTTTAGTGAATATCCTTACTCACTGGGGACACTAGTCCAATGGAGCTCTTAAATTCTGAAACTGAAACACTTATGGACACAAGAGACCAAACATCTTTTTAAGTCATTTGGATTCTAAGAGTGTGTCTTTCCAGTTTCTATTGCATTGAACTAAAGACAAAGAAATAGTCACAGTTTTATGCTGAAATGCTCCATTATAAGATGAGGACCAATCTAGTATCCAGCTCAGTTTTCATTAGATTTTGGAGGCTCTTTTCAATGAACTACAGCAAAGTTAACTAAGCGTTTGAGATGACTGTGGGCAGGACGCTGTGCAAGCTGTCAGTGCCTTTCCCCCACAAATATCCTTGCACTTCTTCTGGTTAACACAGGGTCGCTAAAACAAGGAACCACGGTCTTTGAGGTTCAAGTGGTTTTGATGCTTTTCAGAGATGGGGAGCCCACAACTACAGTGGTTTCATAGAGTTTGGAAAACATGGGGCGCCTAACCAAATAAAAATGACACATCCCCATGGAGTCGAACTGGCCAATAGACAAACTGGTTGCTTTTATTTCTATAGCAAAATGTTTATCATAGTTATATTTAAAAGATCAAAAATATAACCAATTCAATTATAGAGATTAGGGAATTTGTAGTACATGCCATTGTAAATAATTGCAGGCATTTAAAATGTTTAAAAAGAATATGTAACTATAGGAAAAGTGCTGATCTGAGAAAGTCAGGATAAAATTCTATATATAATATGACTACAACTCTATAGGCTTTTTAAAAAACCTATATTTTAAATATAAATGGGAAGAAAATAAATTAAAAAAAAAGTTGTTTTCTTTTTTTTTTTGAGACAGAGTTTCGCTCTTGTTACCCAGGCTGGAGTGCAATGGCGCGATCTCGGCTCACCACAACCTCCGCCTCCTGGGTTCAGGCAATTCTCCTGCCTCAGCCTCCTGAGTAGCTGGGATTGCAGGCACCCACCACCATGCCCAGCTAATTTTTGTATTTTTAGTAGAGACGGGGTTTCACCATGTTGACCAGGTTGGTCTCGATCTCTTGACTTCGTGATCCACCTGCCTGGGCCTCCCAAAGTGCTGGGACTACAGGCGTGAGCCACCGTGCCCAGCCTCTAATTTTTTTTTTCCCAATCACATGGATGACTCTTACAGCTTAAGAAAAATAAAAATAAAGCCTGTAATCCCAGCACTTTGGGAGGCCAAGGCGGGTGGATCACGAGGTCAAGAGATCAAGACCATCCTGGTCAACATGGTGAAACCTCGTCTCTACTAAAAATACAAAAAATTAGCTGGGCATAGTGGCGCGTGCCTGTAATCCCAGCTACTCGGGAGGCTGAGGCAGGAGAATTTCCTGAACCCAGGAGGCGGAGGTTGCGGTGAGCCGAGATTGCGCCATTGCACTCCAGCCTGGGTAACAAGAGCGAAACGCCGTCTCAAAAAGAAAATAAATAAATAAATAAAAATTAAAAAATAAAAATAATAACAAAGTAGCTTAAGATACTTTCATTACCGAGAGAATCTGAGGAAGGACACCAAATTTTAAAAATTCATTTGTAAATAGATGGTGAGAAAGATGGGCAAATGGAAAAAGATGAGTAAAATTTTTTTAACATTCAAATGACTAATTTTTTCTAATTAGAAAAAAATGAAGTAATTTGGTTTTCTTATATTCCTCCAAAGCTGAGAATTATTTTAGCAACTTTAATTCTCCATTAAACATCACTCACCTCCTCTTTTTAACGTTGCCTAATTATGATCTTTTTAAACACATAAACAACTTTTAACACTTAATATTTAACTCATTTTACCAACATGCTTTAATCAACAGCTATGTTCACTGTTGCTTTTTATGCCCTTATTCCTTAATTTCCTCCATAATTCATCGTTTAATAATGCTTTTGGTGAAGTCAGTAAGTAGGAAACTCTCTGTGTCTGAAAAGGGTCAGTGGAATGATGTGTTTGCTGGGTGTAAAATTCCAGGTTGACAATTATTTTCTCTCAGTACTTTGAAGATATTACTGTAGTTGCCATCTGATGTCTATTGTTGCTGGCAAGAAGTCTGCTATGAGCCTAATGACGGTTCCCTCATTGGTCATCTGCTTTACTTCCCTTTCCTTGATAGCTTGCAGTTTCACTCTAAAACACTTGTGTGAGTATTTAACTTTGTTTATTCTATTCGGTAATCCCAGGGTACTTTTAGTATAAAAAATCACATCTCCAAGTTTAGAATATTTTATCTTTTAATTGCTTCAAATATTTCTTCCCTATCATTTTTCCATTCTCTTTTTTCTGGATCTCCTATTACATGCCTATTGAAACTTTACAATATTTTTTCCATATCTTTTAACTGCTCTATCTACCTATCTATCTGTCTGTCTGTCTGTTTATCTATGTCTTTCTAAATTGCATTCTTGGTGAATTCTTCTTGACTATTTTATAAATTCATTAATTTTCTCTTTAACTTTATTTAGTTTAGAGTTTATTCCACTTCTTAAATTTTTACTTCAATAACCATATTTTTCATTTTACTTATTTACTTATTTATATTTACTTATTGAAGACATCCTCACATCCTTGTTTCACGTCTCTCTTATCATTTTCTGCTCTTTTAAAATGGAAGCTATTCACCCTTTGTCTTTCCAAACATCCTAGGCTCATTTATTTTAAAGACTTTGTCAGGTTGTTCCTTAAAGCCAGCTGGGGTGTATTCATATTCCAATACTAGATTGTGCTGCCTACCTTTCTTGGTATTAGATTTTTTCCCCCATGTTCCTTAGAATTTTTGGTTGTAGGCTCATTTTGGGTGGAAAATTCATAATCTGCCTTCATCTCCTTCCTCTCTCTGCTATCTCTCTCCTCTCCCTGTCTCTCCTTCTTTCTCATTCTCACCCTCTGTCTTACCCTAGTGGTTTTGTGGCTACTCCCATCTGGACTTCTGGATCCTCAGTCCAGAATCAGGTCTTATTTTTATTTCCCATTTTATGAGAGCGATGGGAATATTACACATTTGGTTACAAAGGAGCAAACAGTTCGGCTCACTTCTTACTTGTGAGTTTGCGGTTTCATTTTTCCACCTCTTTACGTCTTTAGCTTCCTATAAAGGCATAGTTCCAGGCAGAAGACGAGCAGTTGCTATGTTTAACTTCCCTTACTTGAAAGTGAGGGGAAGTGTGGCTTCTCACCCCAGGCCTTGGTTGAAAGCACTGAGCCTGATCTGGCCCCCATGTTAGCCAGGGCACTTCTAGTCTCCTTTACATTGTCCTGTTCTTGGCTGCTGCTACTGGATTCTGGACCAGAGCCCAGCTGGCCTGTGGATTCATCACTTCTCACCATTCTGGAATTCCTCCATACATGAGGATGTTCTTAACTGGTAAATCCTTTGAATGTCCTCTTTTTATATTTTATCAATCATTACAATATATTTGGAACCAAGGGAGTGTGAATTCACTATACCATCTTGATTGGGAGCCCTGTATGGGCTATTCATTCTTCGTTACTGTGACGTCTATCAGAAGCAATGCTGGGTGCAGAGGCATGGATAACCTGGGGTGTAAGGAGTGAAACTTGCTAAGTCAGAGGAAAGAAGTTAGGTAAGATGTCAAGTCTGTGCCAAAGCAAGATCACATGCTTAGTGAAATGTAATCATTTTTGCTCTGTACGTCAGAGAGGAAAGGGCAATGCATAGTCTAAGGCAGACATCAAACAGCATGATACCTGAGGGTTCTTCTTACAGACCCTGTAAGACACTATGTTACATCACAGCAGTGACTTTGTCTTAATGGTGTTGCTTTGAGTCTATTAATAGTGTTGTGTGTTGCCAAAAGTTCCAATATTTGAAGTATGCCCTGAATATAAAAAGTTAGTTTTTCTTCTATATACTCTGTATTAGAAATATATTCTAACCTAGAAGATTTGCCTCTCTGTATTATGGTACCTGTCCAGTGCCAGATAGGTATTCTAGTATAGTTGCTAAAAGTTGTCTTCAAAGATAATGACATTTTTATTTGAATTATGCTATGCCTAGCAAATCACCATGGGAGTCTGGGTGTCTAATAAAAGGTTTCAGATGATACTACTGCTTTTCAATAAACAACATCATAAAAATCTCACCAGTAAAGTGAAGTCCAGAATACAAGTACTATTACATTTTAAACAAACAGTAAGTGATCATGTAGGTAAAGATAGATCATTGTTGATACTTTTGCTTACTTGATACCTACATGACTGAAATGACATTAAATGACCTTTCTTATAACAGGTGACTACTCCCTGCTGGAAAAGGTGCATTCCAGATGTGGGCTCCACTTAGAGGAATAATGACTGAGATTTTGGATCTTGGTTGTGATTCTCATCTCCACAGCCCAGAAGGAGCCACATGGCTGGATCTCTGCCACTGGACGACTGCTGTGAGTGCTGCCTTGGTTAACCAGGCACGCACCAGCCACCTGGGCTGCAGTGCTGTGCTGCTTGGTGTATTCAGACCAGCACACAGATGGCGGCAGCCTTAGCCTCTAAGGGGCTGTGCTGATTATATTCTGAAGCATACAGTCAATGGGACTATTTATGCTTCTAATATTGACTCACCTTGAGATGCTGATGAAACTCTTAAAATAAGCAGGATATCAGGTTTATAGAAGGGCCCACATCCCTATCCCCTACTTAGTCACATAGAAAATGGAGAGATTGCCATTGTGAGTTTTCTCTAGGAGAAGCAGTGTGATATCACATGAATGTGCTGCCAGTGCATCCTATGGGGGCCACAATTTTGCTATTCTCAAGCTTAAAATAATCATGGAAATATATTTCAACATTTTTGTGTTCTCCGTGTAACACCAGAAGGAAAAGTGTAATACTGCAGATGTTGGTGAAAGTTGAATTGTGAGGTGGAGAGAGAAGAATCATTCACCTCAAATCTGTTCATTTCACCTGTCATAAGAAGCCCACAGCAGAGTCCACATCTCCACAGTTTAGTACTTCCTGGAGGCAGTGCTGAAAAGAAAGCTCAAGCTCAAACATCTTCCCAGCCAACATGGAGCTTTGCGACAGTAAGAATGGCAGGAATTCCTGGGAAACTAAGAATGGTCTTTAAGCGTTTTTATACCATAAAAGTTATTTATGACCCCTTTGGGCCACACAAGTTTTGAAAAGCCACAGAAACTGTCTTAGCCTCAGAATTTTAATGATTTTGCCTTCTTAGCTGAAGAGGTTCAGAATTTCGCTTTCTTTCACATCCAATAGTCTAATTGTTTTGGCTTAAGAACCCAAAACAAACCACAAAAGTTACACTTTCAACCTCTGGTTATCCAGGGTATAAACAGCATGTTTGTGGATTTTTTTTAGGCCAGCCCACAGCTTCTCATTTCTGTGGCTCCATAATCCCAACTCAGAAGGTCACTAAGGACCCATAATAAGTTTAATAAAGAGAAGTAAAAACATAAAATAATTATTTTAAATTAACAGGGAAATTCAGTTTCAGAGATTTAGTATCATGAATGACTGAGAATTGTCTATGAAATGGAGGTTCACTGGACTATTCTTTTATGAATACTTAAATTTTTCCATAACATGTAAAAAGCAAACCAAAAAATCCCAGAAAAAATAAATGACAGTGAGTGTAGTGTGTTTCCTACTGTCTGTTCTTGTCTTCAGAGGACATGAAGCAGGATTTATGTCAGTTCACTAAATGCATATATCCTAAAACATACCTGCATATAATAAAAATATTAGAGAACATTCTATAAGGAAGCTCAATTTTTTTCCTGCCTTCATTTTCCCTTTTTCTAATTCATTTTTTCATTCACTCACTCATTCACTCATTCATTTTCCGTCTTTCTCACTACTTTAAAGCTTCTTGGACTGTTTATCTAGTGGGTCAGAGACCTTCAGGAATCCTCAGACCTTTACAATTTTCCATCCTAAGTTTATTTAGAGATCTCATTTCTGACCCTTTCATTGGCTCTGCTCCCTGGATTCTTTCTCTTCTAGAATAAAAGATGACTACATGGAATCCAAGAAAAAAAAGCTACAAAATCAAGCCCTTTATTATGCTGGTATTTGAGATTTCTCTTACAGCTTCCTTATAAAACGTTCTCTAATATTGGTAGTATATGCGGCTATGTTTTAGGATATATATATTTAGTGAACCAACGTAAACCCCAGTTCATATCCTCTGAAGATGAGAACAGACTCTGGGGGGCTCCAAAAGCAGGGAGGGAGGGGGCAAGGGCTACAAAGCTTCCTATTGGGTATTATGATCATTATCTGGTGACAAAATCAACAGAAGCTAAGACGTCATTATCATGCAATATACCCTTGCAACAAACCTGCACATATGCAACCTGAATCTAAAGTTAAAATTCTAATTAAAAACATAACAAATAAAGGCTGTTATAATAGCATTTTTCCCTCTTGCTACTCTTTTCTTTCTCTTATTGATGTTCCCTCTCCTTTTTAGGTTAAGTTTCCATGAATCAGATCAAGGCTCTATAAACAACAACAAAAAAATTCAAGTCACTAGAATAACTTTTTGTAGCTTCTTTATGTAAGTATTGAAATGAAGAACTACTAAAACACACTTTCCCAGATCTATCTGTCCTCTAATTCTCCCAAGTTGAGAACTGAAGCCAAGGAAAAGCAAATATACACGCAAGTTAAAATATATTAATTACTCTGATGATGAAGAGATCAATTCCACACACTAAGTGTAGAACTATGTTTATTATTTAGACACACAAGAGAAAGAATCTGTGGGAGGAAAAGCAGAGTCTTCCCGGTGAAAAACTGATTGAACAGGCTGGGCATGGTGGCTTGTGCCTATAATCCCAGCACTTTGGGAGGCCGGGGTGGGTGGATTACATGAGGTCAGGAGTTCAAGATCAGCCTGGCCAACATGGCAAACCCCTGTCTCTATTAAAAATACAAAAATTAGCTGGGCATGGTGGCAGGTATCTGTAGCCCCAGCTACTCAAGAGGCTGAGGCACGAGAATTGCTTGAATCTGGGAGGTAGAGGCTGCAGTGAGCCAAGGTGGTGCCACTGCACTCCAGCCTGAGTGACACAGTGAGATCCTGTCTCAACAACAACAACAACAACAACAACAAAAACCTGAATAAATATTCGGGAGAGGGCTTTTTCTTTTCTCTGTCTTACCATGAATAGCTTCCAAAGCTACAGAGTGGAAGAACCAGTTCTCTATACTGAGATAAACACTTTCAACACTTAAGGTATAACACTCAATGAACATTTGAGTATTGATGCTAACATCCAAAGAGTAGCATCCTCCAACGCTTCTCTTACTGGGTTCCCAACATCCGCTGGGCACTGTGTTGTGTGCAGTCTGTCCCCACTCTGCCCCCAACCCCTTGCTGAACACATGCTCCAGACAAACAGCAAACAGCAGTGCCCCCAGGTGCCTCCCAGGTCATGGAAATGCATGAATAGGGCCACGTGCCTGCAGACACTGAGGGGTGGAGAAATGCAGGGCAAGCTAGGAACACACATGCCCTGTCGCCAGGGCCCAGATGCTGGCCAGCTCCAGCCAGTTTCTGCCACACAAAATTTGTCCCAGGGATGCCCAATATTCTCACCTCACAAGAGAAGCTAGAATTTGGATTTGGATCTTTGTGTGAAATCTCTCAATAATTAAATGTTGGTACTCAAACAAAAACAAAACCTGTAAGTGAAACAAAACACATTAGCAGGTCAAATGTGGCCCACAGGTGGCTGGATTATGCCCTATTGTCTTTAATCATAGCCATTTCAAAATAAGATTTTATAATCTGCTGTACTATGTTTCTGATAAAAATAATTCTGGTAGGCTGGGCTTGATGGTTCATGCCTGTAATCCCAGAACTTTGGGAGGCTGAGGCAGGTGGATCACCTGAGGTCAGGAGCTTAAGACCAGCCTAGCCAACATGGTGAAAACCCATCTCTACTAAAAATACAAAAATTAGCTGGGTGTGGTGGCATATGCTTGTAATCTCACTTACCCCGGAGGCTGAGGCAGGAGAATCACTGGAACCCGGGAGGCAGAGGCTGCAGTGAGCCGAGATTACACCACTGCACTCCAGCACTCCAGCCTGGGTAACATAGCAAGACTCAGTCTCGAAAAAAAAAAAAAGAAAGACTAATGTTGGAAGATAAGGAACCAGGGTTGTTTGTAATAAGACTAGAACACAGAAGATATCTGTGGAATAGAGAAGAAAACCCTGGCTTAGCCACCAGATGATCTGGGTTTGAGTCTTGCTTCCGTGCTAGCTGCTGAGTCACAATGGGGGAAGCACTCCATGTTTTTGAACATCAGGTTCCTACCTCTAAAATAAGAACAGGACTGAGCCGGGCACTGTGGTTCATGTCTGGAATCCCAGCACTTTGGGAGGCAGGCGAATCACTTGAAGCCAGTTCAAGACCAACCTGGCCAACATGGAGAAACCCCGTACCCACTAAAAATATAAAAATTAGCTGGGTGTGGTGGTGCATGCCCATAATTCCAACTACTCGGGAGGCTGAGGTAGGAGAATTGCTTGAACCTGGGAGGTGGAGGTTGCAGTGAGCTGAGATTGCCCCACTGCACTCTAGCTTGGGCGACAGAGTGAGACTCTGTCTCTCTCTCTCTCTTTCTCTCTCTCTCTCTCTCTCTCTCTCTCTCTCTCTCTCACACACACACACACACACACACACACACAAAGGATAGGACTAATACTTTTACAGGATGGCAATGGGGATTAAAGACAAAGAAAAAGTCTGTGAAAATGCTTGATAAACGACAAGAGAGCATTATGCAGAGTTAACGGGTGAACAGATACTTTGAGGTTTGAACCCACAGATTAAGGGCTATGAAGCGTTCAGCAACACTGGATGAAGAGGTTATGGAAATGCAAAGACTTGAGGCCCTGGAAGAGAAACTGCAGTGAGCGGGGCAAGGAAAACACAGGAAAAAGGAAAAGAAACTGGTGCTGGGGACAGAAAGAAGAGCAGTGGGTCTTGGAGAGTGTGCCTTCCTTTATGAGAAAACAAAGTAGGACTGTAAGACCACAGTGAAACCCTTGACCAGCAAAGGGGTGATACCTGCCTGGTGGATTATTTGTGGAGAATTTAAAATCACAGGTTGGCTTCCTAGTCTTGGAATAGTTTCAAGACACCAACTGACCTCCCTATCCTTGAGTCAGAGAATAAGAACTCATTTCAGTATCAGTTCCCCAAAAAAACAAAATCAGAGGAGACCATGATGCTAGAATACTTTCATTAATTCTAAGATTAAACAGAGAGGCTCTTTGGATTATCAGCAGTTTTCCACTATCAGCACCAACATTCTCTTCTATTAAAGTGAATCAACTACTTTTCATTAATTTACAACCATCCCACCAGGAGAGCAGAAAATTTTACTATGGGGTTGTTTACCAGTCCATTCTTGCTTTGCTATAAATATCTGAGGGCAGGCACGGTGGCTCATGCCCAGCACTTTGGGAGGCTGAGGCAGGTGGATCACTTGAGGCCATAAGTTTGAGACCAGCCTGGCCAACATGGTGAAACCTCGTTTCTACCAAAAACACAAAAAAATTAGCCATTGTGGTGGCACACACCTGTAGTCCGAGCTGGTCTAGAGGCTGAGGCAGGAGAATCGTTTGAACTTGGGAGGCAGAGGTTGCAATGAGCCAAAATGATGCCACTGTACTCTAGCCTGGGTGACAGAGTGAGATTCTATCTCAAAATAAATAAATACAATAAATAAATAAGAAGGCAAGAAATATTTGAGACTGGGTAATTTATAAAGAAAAGAGGTTTAATTGACCCGGTGTTCTGCAGGCTGTGCAGGAAGCATGGTGCTGGCATCTGCTCAGCTTCTAGGGAGGCTTAGGAAGCTTCGAATCATGGCAGAAGGTGAAGTGGGAGCAGCCACATCACATGGTGAAAGCAGGAGCAAGTAACAGTCAGGAGGGTCAAGGCGACATACTTTTAAATGACCGGATCTCCTGAGAATGCGTCCACTACCAGGAGGTCAGCACCAAGGGAATCGTGCTAAACCATTCATGAGAAAATGGTCTTCACGATCCAGTAACTTCCCACCAGCTCCCACCAGGTCTCACCTCCAATACTGGGGATTACAATTCAGCATGAGATTTGGGTGGGGACAAATATGCAAACGACATCAGCTTGTTATTGGTTTTATCCTTTAGAAAGTCACATAAGTCTCTAAAGTCTTTTATCCTTAACTTTTATCGCTAAGGTCTAGACAGTTTCTCCAAGTATAATAAGCCTAAGGATGCTAGTTTGATTAAAAAAAAAAACAGAGGGAAAAAAGTTTCAATATAAAACATTTTTTCTTTCAAAAAAGAGTAATCAAATTTTTAGAAACTCCCACTGGAGAATTCTCAATGTTCCTAGACTGTTATGCAGATTGTGCCCAAGATCTTCCTCACCCCTAGCCCAGGGCCACCCTCCTTTAAGAAGATTGTATATTTAGCTGGTGACATGTGCCACTAGGTTTTATGGAAGGCTCAGGAGAAACTCATTCTTCTTATTCCACTTTCTTTCCCTGGCCTTATTAGACCTAGAAATCGAACTTATTAACATTCACAATTTGGGCATTTGAGAAGTTAATTGACCGGGTGTGATGGCTCATGTCTGTGATCCCAGCACTTTCGGAGGGTTAGGCAGGCAGATCACGAGGTCAGGAGATCGAGACCATCCTGGCTAACATAGTGAAACCCCGTCTCTACTAAAAATACAAAAAATTAGCTAGGTATGGTGGCAGGTGGCATGCGCCTGTAATCCCAGCTACTCAGGAGGCTAAGGCAGAAGAATTGTTTGAACCTGGAGGCAGAGGTTGCTGTGAGCCAGGGTCATGCCACTGCATTCCAACCTGGGCAACAGAGCGAGACTCCCTCTCAAAAAAAGAGAAAAAGATGTTAACTGACCTAGAAACGAATGTCCTGAAAAACAAATGTTGCCTCCTTTGGTGCTCCTCCTTGCCAGTTGGGACTGAAGAAAGCAAGTGGTTATTAGCCTTAAATGCTAAGCCACCCAAAGGGGTCTGTGGATAGAAGTGTATTTCAGTATAATTTGTTTTCTTTGTAATCCTAAATATTTTATGATATGCATTTAAAAACATTCTGAGAAGAGGTCTGTAGACTTCACTAGACTGCTAAAGAGGTTAATGACATAAAAGATGTTAAGATTCCCTCAGGTATTGGTTATTTCTTTCCTTGGGCAGGGCCATTCATTTGTTCCTGCTGTGAAATGTATTTCCTGACCTGTATTCTAGTGCCAGGTCTCTGGGGCCATGAAAAAAAGTCAACAGAAGATTATTTTCCACTGATATTTAAAAAATTCTCTCTTAAAAACTTGGTTAAAATTTCAATTTTAAAGAGTTGGACAGCAAAACTACAACAACCAACAAATTTTATGCAAATAGAGTCCTCTGGGTGGTCCAAGTGCTCAAATGAAGCTCTATTTACCATTTAATCTTGCACAGTGGTTCTAAAAGTGAGGTCCACAGACCCCAAGCAGGACTCTAAAACTCTTTCAGGGGTCCACAAGAACAAAGTGGTTTTCTTAAGAATCTTAAGGTGTTCTTTGCCCTTTTGATGGTGTTGACATGTATGTGGATGGAACAAAGCTATGATCATAAACAGCTGGTTCATTCACAGGACTGCAGACCGTGGATCAAACTGTTCCGCAGGTCATGGTGTTCTTCACCATCACGTGCACGACAGTAAAAACAAAACCAGCTTATCTTAAGAATGTTCTTGATGGAAAAGTAAAAATTATTAATTGTTCTCAACATCAACCCCTGAGTACACACATTTTTAATATTCTGTGAAGAGGTATGGGAAGTTTGCATAAAGCACTTCGGCTGCTGACCTCCTGCAGACTGATGTGTGGATTCACTTTCAGGGCAATATGCTTAAATGCACAAGATAAAAAGGATTACAAAGGAGACCCAATCTATTGAATGATTTATCAAAATACTACAAAGTTGTGATAAGTAATATACATGCTTGTTCAATGTAATGAATAACAAGATTTCTCAGTGGGTCTAATATCTACCATGACACTAATTCAAGAATTATGTTAGTATGAATAATTGAGACCTCTCCAGTAATAGTTGACATAAAGTATCTATGAATTCGATTGGAGGCATTATAGGTACTGTTAATACTGCCGTTGTTTGTTGCCTACATTCAAGAATGAAGGAAATGTTAAGTTGGTAAACTATGATGCATTTTTTCCACTATCATTCAGAAATTCTCTGTAATTTACCCATGAACTTTTTTGTGGGGATCTGTGGACCCCATAGAGAGAACACCTGCCTCAGAACAAACTTTTGATTCTTGACATAAATAGCATCCACAGTTACTCCCTGTCCTATTACCTTGCTTATTTTTCTTAACTGTCTGTCACCACATGATACATGTTATCTGCTTAGTTACTATCTGTCTCACCTCACTAGGATGTCAGCTCCGTGAGAGGCAGGGCTTTGTCTCCCTTGTGCACTCCTGTTTCAGAGTTTAGGAGAGTGTCAGACCACAAGGGATGCTTAACTCATATTTTCTTGACTGAATGGATAGATACAATCAGCTTCCAAGACTTACTGAGCCTACATGGAACACTGCTCTTTCCACTTCTAGTTCCTGCTCCTAGTAGAGTGTCACTGTGTTTTTCAATATTTGTATCTCTTATAAATATTGCAGTTTGCAGCTAGTCTCATGATTTAATCTGAGGTTTTAGAAAGAAGTTGGTGCTTTAAAAGAAGCTGTTAATCAATTAAGAGGTTTGCACTTTCCCTGGGATGTCTGGGGATTGTCAGGATCTACTACTGTTTCCTACCGGCTTCCACAGAGAAAAGGCCAATGACTGAAACACACGCCAGAATCTTCTGCAAAATCCCCAAAGTAAAGCTTTTGTGGGCTGAGATGGAAAATATGAATCTGAACGTCTGAATATCTGGGATTGTAACTTTATCCAGGAAAACACACTGGTGTCACATGGATAAAGGTCAAACAGCTAAGTGGAAAAACATCATGTAGTTACCTTATCATGAAACGTTTCTTTTGGCTTCTCATGCTTAATAGGCTGACCTGCTTAACTATTTGGATTTAAAAGAAAGAAAGATCTCATAGCATCAAATCTTACTCTTTGTCTTCAAATACTTTTATTATAAAATCAGTCCCTCTTTATTGTATAAAATATGGCCAAGCAAAAAGAGGACAATAAAAAGCAACCGTAAATCTGCCATACCAAGTAAATATTTTAAAATGAAAAATATGTAGAATATCAAGAACATAATATATTCTTTGGCGTATAGCACTTTTCAGTACTTTTTATATGAAAGCCTGTTTTTCTTTCTGTGGGTTGTCCCGACTGTAATGCAAACTCCAAATAAAATATTTCAAAGAACAAAGGAAGCAAAAGTCTTGGAACTTTTTTCCCTATATGCTTAATTTTTTTTTGTACTTAAATGTGCACAAAGAGGCCAATGTTTCTTTAGCTGAATTTTCATTGACTTAGACCTTGTTCCATCTAAATCCCAAATAGGGAGGGATGGACTGAACAAAGCAAAATTCATTCGATTATCAAAAAAAACTCAGAAGAGTTTGTTGTTTACCATATGAATTGGTAACTTCTCATCAGCTCCTTTATTTGAGAAAGTGGCATGAAGATGAGACAGTGTCAGGTGGGACAGGTCCTTTAGCCTCTCTAATTAGAATAGGCAAGGACTGGATTGGCTTTGGTTTCTCAGTTTTACAGCTTCCCTTCTTGGGAGACTGAACGCCGTCGCCTTAATTTAACAAAGTCTCTGTTCACCTGGAAGGACTCATGACAGAATTGGGGACCTATATGATCTCCGTTGGCATTTTTGCAGTTGGTAGAACAGATACTTCTGTTAATGCAATCCAGGTTGATTTCAGTTTCTCTGAACAAGGACAAAGGTAAATCCCTCTTGTGTTCCTTTTATTTTGGTAACAGTCTCATGGCTTACTTTTTAATGGAATGCCCTAGTCTTCTTTTAAGTCAGTTTATAGGTGTTGGTCACATGCTAATGCAGTTTGTAAAAAGTAACAGAAATTCAGGATTTGGATTTCTTTTGGGGCTCAGCCACCTTCTTCAACAGAGAAGGTTCTGAAACTTGCAATCTCTTAATAATTCATTCTCAGTTCTTTCCCCCCTTCACCATCCCTATTCCTTTTGAAATTTTAAGCTTTTTAATCAAGGTTTTCATTTGGGGGGGCCTTTGCTGAAGTCAAATAATTCCTCTCTCTCACAGACTGGAAGTAGCTTTTTTAGAAGTCTAGAGGCCTCAGATGATAAGAACAGAAGCATTGAATTATGTGCTCCTTGTGTTTTCAAAGTCTTTGATTCTCTATTATCTCTTTTCATTGGCTGAGGAAGGACTGATGAGGTTACTGCGTTTCCGGGAAGGGCCATTCCAGAAGAGGCAAATGACAGCAGGACTGTAAAGCTCATTGCTCAGTTCACTCATTGTTGGCACAGAAGCACTGGAATAAGGGTCGGGGAGAGTGACAGACTCAGCGTTGCTGCCCAGTAGGTCAGTGAATTAACAGGAGCAGAGGGCAAGGAGAAGGAGGAGAGAAGGAACTGCATCCTTGGGAACAGGCAGAATTCTACTTTGAAGGTGGACTTGGAAATGGTGGAGTGGAGTGGATTGGGGTGTGGCTGGGGGGAGATGGGGAGTGTAGGACAGTATCAAGTCTACAGCTTCAGGTTAGAGACCAGGGAAACATCCTCATCTGGCATCCTGCCTGTCTTTCAGAGAGCACCAGAAGAAAGATGGTTGTGGCTACAGGCATTGCTATTGTTGGTTTTTGAGACAGAGTCTTGTTCTGTTACCCAGCCTGGAGTCCAGTGGTGAGATCTTGGCTAACAGCAACCTCCACCTCCCAGGTTAAAGGCATTCTCGTGCCTCAGCCTCCCAAGTAGCTGAGACTACAGGCACACACCACCATGCCGGGCTAATTTTTGTGTTTTTAGTAGAGATGGGGTTTTGCCATGTTAGCCAGGCTGGTTTTGAACTCCTGGCCTCAAATAATTCACCCGCCTTGATCTCCCAAAGTGCTGCAATTACAGGCACAAGCCACTGCATCCAGGTTGCTTTTTGAATAAATGTAGTAAACCAGGTAATTGACGCATGATACAGGATCTGCCTAGCTGTTCAGTGTTGTTTCAGTTCTTGCTACCTTCTGCCTCAAACTGCATACCCCAGCACCCTTCACTGCCTTTAGTGCCTCCTCTGTATAGTTCCACTGCCTTTAGTTCCTCCTCATCCTGCAACACGAGACTCAGGTGACACCTGCTTCAGGAAGCCTCACAGACACGAGCTCCCCACACCTCTGGTGGTGCTCCTAGATAAAGCTCTGATGCTAGAACGCTAGTTATCTGTCCACCTCTCTTAGACAATTCCTTGAGAGCAGAGTGCGTATCTTGTTTCTGGAGCCCTAACCCTCACCACTGAGCTTGGCACAAAGTAGATGCCCATGTCTGTTTGGCTGAAAGAATACGCATCTGATGAATGAAAACACATGATGAAGAAGATAAAGAGGTTTGGAGCTAGAGATGACACTGCAATGTTAGTGTCACGGCAGTAGCAATTCTCATTCTATTGACGGATGTTTCCCAAATGGTGTAAAAAGTGCCCTTCGCACAGTGGGTACCAAAACAGAATTTTTAAAATAGATTAAGAGGGAAGAAACATTTTTGGAAGTGATGTACAAGTGGTGAGCTACAGATTCTTTTGCCATGTCGAAGATTTTAAAGAGCTTTTCTTGAGGGCAAGGGTTCTTTTCAGGGGAGACCCATTTTTTCATCTGGAAGAAAGCTACAAGGCACAAATTCTTCTGCAGCTTATTCATGTGCAGTAGAAATATTATTTTTTAGTAATTCACATATAACACAGTCTGAAATGAGCCTTCTGAGTCTTCAGAAGTCTCAGTGCCATGAAGGGCACACCACCTGGTGCACAGACTGCAGTCCCCCGAACTTCCTGACCCTTCCTGGCATGTTCTTTGCAGAGCTAAGCTCTCAGGCCCCAAGACAGAGTGAGAGAAGAGCCTCGAGATCTGAAAGCTTCTGCATACCTCCCTGCTTCCAAGCAGCATGCATATTTCATTTTCTACACAGAGCCGGGGGGATAAACAATTTCCCAATAAACAGAGTGGCCAGGGAGGCAGGTAATTAATGAGTCTACTGGTTTGTGGGTGGGAGTGGGCAGGAAGCGTATCAATCAAATCCCTGGGCTGTAATGGATGTTACAGTTCTCTTAAAAGGTCATCTTGAGGTTAAAACACATCTTTCCAATATAGTGTCCAATATAGTGCCATTATAAACGTAAGATTCAGGAAGATACAACTGTATGTAGCACAACCTTTTATGTTATTTTGTAGATGTTACCAATCCCTAGTCACGAGTAGGGTGAGGATGCATATCAATCAGCATCACCTTCAACAGCGAATATGACTGAGCAGTGTGGTGTGCAGGACACTGCAGAGACAGGGAGCATAAAGCGATTGTGCTCTGTGTCCTTGAGGAACTTTCTATTCAGGGAGGGAGACATAAAAAATGATGATGATGGCAATGCAGGGAAAGGCAAAACGAAGGGCATGGCAAGCTCTTCCACAGGGATTCCAAGGAGCTGGGTGGTTTCAGGAATTTTTTGCATCAGAAATGTGTTGGGGAATCATGAAGACAGTTGTGTATAGCATAGAGGTTGGAGAGTCAGCTGTAGCGTCAGATGACCTAGCTTCAAATCAGTGGCGTGCTGGCAAATGTGCAACAACCATCTTTTCAGACAGAAACAAACAGACAGACACAGACAGACAGATAGACAGACAGACAGACAGACAGACAGACAGACAAGGCCTGATGTGTACTATATGCAGATTTTCATGGTGTAAATACTCCTACACGGCCAAATTTTCAAGCTACCATTTTCATGTCAACTGACTACCGCAATTCCTAAAAATTTAAAAATTGACTCAAAACTAGTCTGCACCAGCTCTAACACAATACTAGCTGAAATCCAGGTTCTGTTACTTACTAGTGGTGTGAATTGAGGCAAGTTACTTAACCTCTGTAATCCTTGGCATCTCATCTGTGAAACAGGTATAATAATATCAATCTTAGCTGGGTGTGGTGGCTCATGCCTGTAATCCCAGCACTCTGGGAGACCAAGGCGGGCATATCACCTGAGGTCAGGAGTTTGAGACCAGTCTGACCAACATGGAGAAACCATGTCTCTACTAAAAATACAAAAAAATTTAGCCGGGTGTGGTGGCGCATGCCTGTAATCCCAGTTACTTGGGAGGCTGAGGCAGGAGAATCACTCGAACCCAGGAGGCGGAGGTTGTGGTGAGCCAAGACTGCACCATTGCACTCCAGCCTGGGCAAAAACAGTGAAACTGTGTCTCAAAAATAAATAATAATAATATCCATCTTAGGGGGATGCTGTAAAAATTAAATGAGATAGTATATGTGTGGTAGCCATGAATCTCTCCCGCTTCGGGAAGAGTAAGTAACCAATGGTCCCAGCTGCTTTGTTCTGATTTTATCACCTCATCTGTGCCAAGGCCATGCTTCCCATGGGCTAATATCAGGCAGTGACGTGTGTGATGAGTTGCCTAAGGCAGGCCCATTCCTGCAACACACAGGACTCCTCTGATGAATGACTTTGGCTGACAACTTCCCCTTGGCCTGTCAGAAATTCTTTTAGAACTACACTATGTTCTAAGGCTCTCCTTACCCACCAGTCCTCCCCGTGTTCTTGATAGCAATCAGACCTACTATGGGTCAGATGGCTCTTCCCTCCTGTTCTTCCCTTCACAGGCATTTCCCCCAATCAATCTCTTGCACATCCAATTTCCTCTTGGCACCTGCATCTCGAAGGAGCCCTTTGGGTTATGTATGTAGTATATGCTCAGTAAGTATTTATTTTTTAAAAGAAGAGTGATGTGGAATCTCCTCGTCCTTTACGTTCTAAGGACCTACCTCTTCCCTCGGTAAGTGATTCTGAAAGCGAACGTGACAATCCTTACCACCCGGGCATACATCTGCATGCCTCACCAGGCCAATGCAGACCAGACTTCCCTATCACTATCTCCATTTTTCCCACGGTCTTCTTGACGCATATGCACACCCATCGTGCTTCTACCTTTGTCACTAAATGGAAACTGCTCTCGCCAAGATTATTAGAAATCTAATGGCTACATTTTCTATTCTCATTTTAGATGTTCTTCCTAGAAGCTTCTGATAGTCATGAACCTCACGGAACTTTTTCCCTCTGATTCTCTGACACCACCACGTCTCTATATTGTATTCTTCCTGGGACTCTCATTCAGTGTTTTTTTGCTTCTAAGTCCTCAATTGGTGCTAAAATATGGGTGACTCTGGGCTCTTTTACTTATCCTCATTCCTGATACACACCCTATGGCTCTAATTCATCAACTTCAGTGAATAATTACTGAGCACCAACTCTGCTCCAGACATGATCTCAGAATAGCTATTTTATTAGATTGATTACCCTGTCTTTGGATACTGATCACTTACAATTCCATATATTCAGCCCAGCCCACTTTTTGGCCCACTGGATATCTCCATTCACATGTACTTCAGGGACCTGAAATTCAGCATATCCAAAGCAGAATTTATTCTTCCTGCACATCTGTCCCTTTATTTTCTAGCCTCAGCAGTACCTTGCGTCAGCTTGCTCCAACTAGAAACCTAGAAGCATCCTGAATGCCTTTTCGTTCTTTAGCCCCATAGCCACTCACTCATGAAACAATTGTTGATTTTATTACAGACATGTCTTAATCTATCCATTCGTCTTGATCTCATGTATTGTGACAATCCTGTTCTAAAACAAAATAGTTTACTTTGCTCTACTCCAAACATCTTCCCCTTGCATAAGATTCTAAATGAAAATCTTGGCTAAGTGCAGTGGCTCATGCCTGTAATCCCAGCACTTTGGGAGCCCAAGGCAGGAAGATGTCTTGAGGCCAGGAGTTTAGGACCAGCCTGAGAAACATGGCAAGACCATGTTTCTAAAAAAAATAAAAATAAAAAAGAAAGAAAAATTAGCTGGGGTAGTGCATACCTGTAGCCCTAGGTACTTGGGAGGCTGAGGTGGGAGGATTGCTTGAGCCCACAGGTTTGAGGCTGCAGTGAGCTATGACTGCACCACTGCACTCCAGCCTGCATGACAGAGTGAGACCCTGTCTTTAAAAAACAAATGAATTAAGAATAAATAAATGAGAATTCTGTCATATCATGGTGTCTAGGACTTTTCATTGTCTTTAGCATAAAGCTTCAAATATTTAGAATATCTTTTTAAGGTCTTTGATGATTGATCTATTGCCTACCTCTCCAGCTTCATATTACACCCCTGTTCTCTACTTTCTAAACTCCATCCATATGAGATTCTTGCAGTACCTGGCACCCCTGACTGATAAACTTATTCTGCCCATGGCCTGATCATCTCTCCCAATTACTTGTTTAATGTCTGTTTTCCTGGATAGATTATATACTCCAGGAGGGCTAGAACCACATCTGTGTTTTTCATTAGTGCATTCTCTGCATCTGCTAAAGGGTTGGCTACAGAGTAGGTGCTGTGTATTTGTTGAAAGGAAGAGTGAAGGAACTGACCATATCAGAATGTAAGTAGCCTAAACATTTGTGCACATGATGTATATAATCAATTGCGGATGGGTAGGTTCCTGAAAAGATGTTGGTAACAAAATGCCAGACCCATCAGGTTTATTTATATTTAAAGGGAAGAACCCAGGAAGTACAGTTTCATTTTTTTTAAAAAACAACTCAAATTTCAGTCATTGGCATCGATGTTAGTGTGTCAGTGTTTGTACACATGCATGTGAACACTGTGATGCAGGGGTGGTGGTGATAGGGTCTCCTGTGGTGATCTGGTCACCTTGAAGACCGCATCTTCCTTTTCTGGACAGGCATGAGGTTGCACTAGGCTGTCTTCAGACGTAGAGTGGTGAACAACAGATTGGAAAACTTTAGGAAACAGCTGTCACTTCTGGGTTTTACCATTTTGCTTCAGAACTTAACGTACACTCTTTTCAGACACTCCTGTACTTCACAAATTTGTTCTTGACGTTTTATTTCCTAAATTCACTTTGCCTGGTAAACACCCCACTGGGCTCATCCTTTGCTGGCAGCCTCATAACAGGGGTTAACTCTGTGTGGCGTTTCTAACCCTCCTGCTCCAGCCGTAACAACTCAAATGAGCTGCTGAGATGAGATAACTTCTGTTTCTTTTCTGCCGTGAAATATTATGACTAATTGAGAAATGATTTTTTTTTTTCCTTTTATCAACTCCCTGGGATTCCATGTTCAAAGACCTTGATGACAAATCCTGTTCTTCCATTTGGCTTCTTGCTTCTGTTGTTTTCATTCCTGCTTTGTTAGTGGCCTTCTCTTCTACTGCGCCAGTGACAGTCGGCTCACAGGTCAAGGGCCTACCCCGTATGACTCCATTCCAAGAGCCCCTGGTAAAGATGTTTAATTGCTTCTTGCCACAGCTTTGTCACTTGCAAAAAAGGGATTAATAAGGCTACCTTGGCGAATAGCACATTCTTGGAAGATGGTGGACTTGATGTGTTTTGAGTTTTTCAAAGCGAAAAGTCTTTTGAAAACTTAGTGTTAACTGATGCCGTAATGTAAAATTATTTATTTTGACTGAATCTTAAAATTCTCAGTGCTCAATATGGCTTTGCAGATAAATTAAATATAGACTGTGCTCTGATTTTCACTAATAACTTTTAGAGAGAATTAGATGAGGTGTCTTTTATCAAAAACATTTAAATTAATGCTGTATTAAAATGGGAGGCCCAAGTAGTTTTAGGAACAGGGAATGAAACAAATAATACCTTGCCCCAGTTGAGAAGAACTTTCTCAGGAAAAGGAAACCTTTTTGAAAATTACCCACTGAATGTTGGACTAATGACAACATTTTATTTATCTGTAATGATTAGTATTTAAAAGCAAGTGCTCATAGACCTCAAGTTTAAAGGCACTGTTAAGGCTGCTAGGCATAACAGAAGTGTTTCTTTTTGATAATAATGTATTAGTTTGGGTAAACTGGTGTAGCTTAATATCATCAGCTGTAATGGAATGATGTACTCTGAGATCCACTGGGCCCTGGGTAACAGCTGTAAGAGCTGAACAAGCAACAGTTAACTTTGCTGAGGACAATGAAGCATCCTACTATGGTTTGAATGCAGTCGCTCTAGAACCCAGGTGTGGCCAATGTGATAATATTAGGAGGTGGGCCTTTAAGAGGTGATTGGGCCACAAGGGCTCTTCTCTTGTGAATGGGACTAGGTGGCCTTATAAAAGGGCTTGACATGGTGGGTGTGGTGGCTCATACCTGTAATCCCAGCCCTTTGGGAGGCTGAGTTGGGTGGATCATTTGAGGTCAGGAGTTTGAGACCAGCCTCGTGGTGGTGCATGCCTGTAGTCCTAGCTACTTGGGGGCTGAGGCAGGAGAATCACTTGAACCCAGGAGGCAGAGGCTGCAGGGAGCCAAAATCGTACCACTGGCACTCCAGCCTGGGTGAGAGTGTTATACTCTGTGTCAAACAAACAGACAAACAGAGCTTGATGGAAAGAGTTCACTCGCTTATCCTTCTGCCTTCTTCGGTGTGAAGACACAGCATTTTTCTCCTCCAGAAGAATCACCTTAGAAGCGGACAGAAGTCCTCACCAGACAACTGAACCTGCTGGCACTTTGATCTTGAACTTCACAGTCTCCAGAACTGTGAGAAAGAATTTTCTTTTCTTTATAAATTACCCAGTGTCAGGTATTTTGTTACAGCAGCACAAACAGAGGAAGACATATCCATTTTACAGTCTAGAAAGAAGTGTCCAGCTTAATTAGCAGCAGTGACCCAGAGGCAACAGAGATGCTTGCACAGAAAATACAGATACACAAATTTATATGAATGAAAAATATGCAAAGGATGCACTGATGTGATCATATATTTTTCAAACTGTGAACCAAATATGTATGTATTTATCCATTTACTGAGATAATAATCTTTGTGCACTTATTATGTGTCAGACCCTGTGTGCATGTCTAGTACTAAAGAAGTACAGCTAAAAAAAGACAGGAAAATTCCCTGCCCACATGCAGCAAGTTCTAAGACCTTCCTATGCGATAAGCTCAATGGGGTGTAAATAGAGCAGTGAAGATACCTCCTACCCTTTGGGAGCCGACTGTCAGGCTGAGAAGGACTAAGGAATCAATGAGAGTGTCACACAGGACAAAAGGACCAGTTCAGCATAGTGGTTAAGAACATGGCTTCTGAAGCCTGTTTGCCTGGGTGGGAGTCCTGGTTCTATTACTTAATGGAGGCAGCTTCACTCTAAGCAAGTTACTTATCATCTCTGAGCATCAGGATTCTCAACTCTAAAATAAGATCACAGTCACACCTTTTATAAGGTCGTTATGAGGATTAAGTTGAGGATTCTAGTGCTAAACAGTACCTGGAACAGTGTGACTTCAGGAGAAAGAAATGGGGTAAAGCACACGGGCAACTGGGACTCTAAAAAAGGAAAACACCTCAAAGGCTGGGATCGAGAGAGACTGCAGATGAAAATCTGAAAGATGGATAGGAGGTGGAAAGAGGAAAGACAAAGAAGGACTGTTAGGCCGGGTGCAGTGACTCATGCCTGTAATCCCAGCACTTTGGTAGGCCTAGGTGGGAGGATCACTTGAGCTTAGGAGTTTCAGACCAGGCTGGGCAACATAGTGAGACATAGTGAGATCTCATTTCTACAAAAACAAAAATTGGTCAGGTGTGATAGCTCATGCCTATAGTCCCAGCTACTTGGGAGGCTGAGGCAGGAGGATCACTTGAGCCTGGGAGGTAGAGGCTGCAGTGAGCTGAGATCCCACCACTGCACTCCAACCTAGGCAAGAGAGGGAGATCCTATCTCAAAAAAAGAAGAAAAAAAGGAAAAAAAGGGCTTTCAACTTAGGGTATCAGCATAAGGACAAGGATAGAGATGAGGGTGAGCTTTTCTGAAAGATGATGTCAGCAGCTTGGTTGCATTAGCATGTATTTGGGAAAGCAATAAGTCAGGGCTGGCAGGATAGGACCAGATTGTTAAAAGCCTTGAAAGACAGAGAAAGGCCTATAGGATTCACCACAGTGGGCAGGAGTCACCGAACTTCTTGAGCAAGAAATTAAATGGTGTGATGTGAAGTGCTGCTTTGGGAAGCTAATCTGGCAGCACTATGCAAGCTGAAAGAGAGAGAATGTCTGGAATTTGAGGAGAGCAGTTAGGAGGCATGGCAGAGTTGAAAAAAGTTAAAGACTGTTGGCAGCCACAGTGGAGGAAGATGGGGACATCTGAGAGACATTCTAAAGAAAAACTAAAAAGCATTTCACTGCCAATTGGACTGACTGGACGAAGGAAGTAACTCTTTTTAGAAATTCAGGAGCATGGTACATAAGAGATATATATGTGTTATTCAAAAGTTTTAAGTAATAAGCAATCATATTGGACAAAAATAGATTAGACAAGATGTATGAAACTGACCGCATAAACTCTTATTGTATACCCAAGAGAGACTGTGAGTCCTAATAAAGATGAGGGACCAAAGGACTTAGGGAAGAAACAAACACTGTGAGGCATGACGAGGCCATCTGTGATGGGCCAGGTACAAAACCGCCATTCCAAACAAAGAGCTACTTGAGCTTTAATACCTGGGGTTCACGCATAAAGGTAAAAGGCATACACTGATCTATGAGATTAATCATCTAAATTTAATGAGGGGGGCAGCTGCAAATAACAGAGTTAAAATCTCAGCTACATCTTAACCAAAACAATTCAAGCGAGTTGGTTTATTCCCTCACTCCAACTTCGTTTCCAAAAGTAAGGGAAAAATAAGAGTCGCTGCTTACTGACCACACAGAGCTAAGAGTGGGCATGGCAGGAAGTAGAGTGTCATCATTTTGACGTTCTCAAGGTCAAACTTTAAAGAGAAACATTGTTCAACCAAGCATCAATATTATTCTCAAGGATCTTGGCTTATCTGCGTCCATATTTGTAGCTGAATGGATGGACTGAAAATTGCTCAAAGTACAGGGTCTTAGTCAAAGATTTCTCCCTTTTCCAATGCCAAGTGTGCTCAGGGTCAATTCAAAGACCTTTCCAGTCCTTTTGTAGCAGCTCCCCAGGAAGTCAAAGAAGCCTTCATCAGAAGTCAGGGAGATGTGAGGTCTCCACATCAGAGGTGATCCAGTCCTAGCCAAAGACCACCTAGGCTTGGAGTAATCCATTTTTACATCTGCTGCTATAATTTAAGTGAAGTAAGATGGGCATCTCACATGACTTTCAGCCTCCAACTGTTTTTCATCTTTCCTTTGTATTGCAAAACTAAGAATTATGGTTCTAGTCTGCATTTACTACAATTTGTTAAATGTGGTCACAGAGGAACTGACTGCCAGAGAAACCACACCCATGGGAAAAGACACAAGACAACATCCAGCCCAGAGACCTCAAGAAAGGACACACTTGAATTTGGTGACACAGGCAGTTGAGAATGAAGCCACTCTGGAAGTGGTGGGTTATGAGAAAGGAAACGTAGGTTACAGGTGGATGCGGGACCGGGGTGTTGATGTGATAGTCTTTGTCTTTTTCCTTAGGTTTTTCTATCACTAGTTGTTAAGACTGATGCTGCTTATATTCTCCCTGAAATGAAATCCCAAAGGATCTGAATCCTAAACATCATACTTTAGTAGAAAAAAAGGAGAAATGAATTTGACAGTTAGCAATTTAACTTTTACTTCAATTTTCTGACTTGTATGATAAACCAATTTTTTTTTTTTTTGAGATGGAGTTTCACTCGTTACCCAGGCTGGAGTGCAATGGCGCGATCTCGGCTCAGCACAACCTCCGCCTCCTGGGTTCAAGCAATTCTCCTGCCTCAGCCTCCCGAGTAGCTGGGACTACAGGCGCTCACCACCATGCCCAGCTAATTTTTTGTATTTTTAGTAGAGATGGGGTTTCACCTTGTTGACCAGGATGGTCTCGATCTCTCGACCTTATGGTCCACCCGCCTCGGCCTCCCAAAGTGCTGGGATTATAGGCGTGAGCCACTGAGCTCGGCCAAACCAATTTTTTTTTTAAAACTTTTACTTTATGTTCTGGGATACATGTGCTGAACATGCAGGTTGGCTACACAGGTATCACGTGTCATGGTGGTTTGCTGCACCTGTCGACTTCTCATCTAGGTTTTAAGCCCCACATGCATTACGTATTTCTCCTAATGCTCCCCCTCCCCTTTCCCCCCACCCTCTGACAGGTCCTGGTGTATGATGTTCCCCTCCCTGTGTCCATGTGTTCTCATTGTTCAACTCCCACTTATGAGTGAGAACATGCGGTGTTTGGTTTTCTGTTTCTGTGTTAGTTTGCTGAGGATGATGCTTTCCAGCTTCACCTATGTCCTTGCAAAGGACATTAATTCATTCTTTTTATATATATTCCATGGTGTATATGTGCCACATTTTCTTTATCCAGTCTATCATTGATGGGCATTTGGGTTGGTTCCAAGTCTTTGCTATTGTAAATAGTGCTGCAATAAGCCTACATGTGCATGTGTCTTTATAGCATATATAAAGACTATATACTCTAAAATATATATGATTTATAACTCACAGGGTTTTTTATTAATAGTGGTGAGACACAGAATGCCATGGATTACACCTGACATTTGTCATCAAAGTTTCTTTTGTTTATTTATTTATTTGAGATGAAATCTCGCTCTGGGGTGTAGTGGCACAATCTTGGCTCACTGTAACCTCTGCCTCCCAGGTTCAAGCGATTCTCCTGTCTCAGCCTCCTGAGTAACTGGGACTACAGGTGTGTGCCACCACACCCAGCTAATTTTTTGTATTTTTAGTAGAGATGGGGTTTCACCGTGTTAGCCAGGATGGTCTAGATTTCCTGACCTCATGATCCTCCCACCTCAGCCTCCCAAAGTGCTGGGATTACAGGTGTAATTCTTCATTAATTATTGAACTTGATAACTTTGTCTTATACATCTGCTGATTCTTTCTACAAGTCTTATCCAAGTGATTAATTACAAAACCTGGGATGAAGGCTTAATGCTCTGCAGGGTGGCAGAGAGACAGCCATCTTACTATAAAAATCACATCAGTTATTTTATCTTCAATGCAAAGAGAGAAGCCTATGCAAACTTTTAGCTAAATGTTGAGACAATTCCGTTGTGTTTTTACTTTGTAACATAAAATGCAGAGCCATATTTTAGTCGCCTTACTCATTTGGTGACTGGGGCTTCTTGCGGGTAGGTGTTTTAAAAGCTTTGTCAGGAAATTGAGCAAGCTTTGGTTAAAATTCTTTCATTCAACTGTGAATATCTGCATGGGTTTAGGGTCAGAGAAAAAGTGCTTTGTTCTAGAGGCTGTGTGATTTTGTAGCCAGTGAAGCCCCCACCTGTTCCATTCATTCCTGGCTGCTTTCTCAGAAAGCGCATGCGCTGAAATCAAACTTCTTAGGAAATTCCTGCCAAACCACTTTTACTAGTATCCTTCCTACTCTGTCTGAGACACTTATTGATCAGTCAGAAAAGGGAACAAAAGTTGTTTGTTACATGTGCTTAGCAAATCTCAATGACTATAAACCAGGCTCATCACAACGTTCAGGCTAGATTCTTTATTGTATAACTTGTTCAGGTATTTAATTTTTTTAATATTATAAGGCAAGTTTGAACTTTCAACTGCATTTCAGGAGATTAGGCATCTAAAATACTTGTTTCTATCCAAGATTATTCTGAAGCTCCAAGATACTTAGCATGACCTTGGCTCCCCACCTACCCACCTCCTTTTAATAATAAGCTCATGCTAACATCGATATTATGCTCCATGCTTTGGGAAGAAGCATGCTTTGTCCTCAGTATGGTGACAAATAGTCAGACATTCCCTCCTCTTAGTTTCTATCCTCCTTGTAGTCAAAAGTATTTTAGCCTTGTCCTTCAACTTTCAGCCATTAGAGGGCAAGGGTGAGGCAGCTAACAAATTCTGAGTCTTGTTTTGAGAAACCTGAGTGAAGCAAGTATTTTTCCAATTACACACTATCTAATTCAATTTACATTTATTAGAAAAACTGCCAGCTATTTCATATTAATATTGACATTTTCATAAGTACTTGCAATTAGAATTCAAGCCGAGATTCCAATAAATCTCTTAGATGTTTTACACTTACTTTTCCTGTCTTCAGACTTTGCAAAATATTTTTAAGAACATGTTTGGAGGTCATTCAGCCTTTGGGGAATTTATACTGTGTATGTAAAACAGTTTGGGCTGAGAAAAAAATATTACAAATGGCAAAGCAATTGAGGACAACTGCAGAGGCATGCCAACTTCTGCAAAAATAAGTGTAGGGTATAAAATTCAAAATTTTAACAAAGTTAAATGGAGCCATTAGTTTTTCACTTTATATAAAACCTCATCCCACAGCTTCTTTCGATAGCAAGCCCCCTGACTGCATTCAGAGAACATTTCCTGACTCCCTTTAAAATGTAGTTCTACTCACCCACGTCTTTTAATTTTGCATTTACATGTCTTTGTATGAATTGGCCTGCATTTAAAGAATGTCACATGTCTCTTTGAAGATGTGGCAATGAACTCCAAGTGCCTTGTCAACCTAAATAAAAAGATGTCCATATGCTAAAATCTTTTATTCATCAAAGTGCTCATTCTGTTTTATGGTCTAAAGCGTGGCTTCCTAAAGTAAGATCTGAAATGTACAGTATAATGCATTCCTTGGTTTGTGGATAATAAATACTATCTACTTCAACTTTAGAGTAAAGTCTGACTTAAGGCATATGTAGAATATTCATAAATACAACAAATAATATTGCACTCTACCATCAAACCCTTTCAATGACATTTATTTGCATATGCCAATTAAAAGCCTAACAAATAAAAATGCGTAAGGGGAGAGCAAATACAGGTTTTTCCAAATGGGCAGCGGATAAGAAGGTTAGCTTCCATAAGGCATTCAGGGGGTGCTTCTCGCAATGTAAACAGCTCCTGCTAAGGCAGTGAGGAACGGATGTGCTGTTAATTCCTCAGTAGTTTTGAACCTCAGCTACACGTTGGCATCATTCCTGAAGCTTTTTTTTTTTTTAAACCCAAAGCCCAGGCTGCACCCTAGACCAATTAAACCAGAACTTTCTGGTGTGGGACCCAGGCATCAGTAACTTTTAAAGCCCTCAGGTGACTCCACGAGTGGCCGAGGCTGAGAACCAACGCCTTAGTAAACGTTAGCCACCCCCAGCAGGGGCGCAGCGCTGAGCGCCAGCGGTGGAACACAGCTGCAGCAGCTCCACTGACTCACAGCGAGGGGCGGGGCTCACAGCAGATGAGCTCAGCTGACAGGTGGCCGGCGGATGCACCTGGCTGTGCTCTTGCGTTGGGTGCGCCTGATGGGACCTTGTATGGAGACAGCTGGTCAGGCAAACCTGCCTTGGCAGCCATCAGAGAAGCTTTGCTTTCCCCACAACTGGGACATCTGGAGAAACACTTCGCCGTCCCCAAGCTCCTCGCCTCCTTAAGTCCTCTGCTCCTGCCAAATAGGTGGTTCACCATAGAGCGAGCCTCTTGCTCTCAGGCTTTTACACACTTTCTAAAGTGTCACCTCACTTGTAACTGTCCCCAGAGCCTTACTTCTGCTGCATCTGCTTCTACCCCTAAAGACAGCGCCCACCTCTCCTCTCCCCTCCTTGCTCTTCTGGGAAGCTGCTCCCAACCCCACTCTTGCTGATTTCGTTCCTCCCCGCATTTTTCAGATTGCTAATTTAACACACCCCAGCCAATGACAACTCCTGTATGGCTGCACTGAGCTATTAGTATCTCTCTCCTTGTTGGTGTTAAGCCTTTCAAGTTTGAGTCTTCTGTTGCTAACCAGGCAGCAAGCAACTGGAAGCACAGCAATGAGTCTTCTACGTCTTTGTAATTGCTCCCTCATCGCTGCCCCGACCCCAACTGGAACTGCTCCTTGCACATGGTTGATGTCCCATAAATACTTGCTCCTTGGTTTTTCTTGCACTTGGATCAGTGCAGTAGCCTCTGATTAGCTGGTCTATCCACAACTAGTTGAAGCCCTTCTCCACTCTGTATGTTGTCGCCAAAGTGATTCCTCCACCGCAAAATGTAAAAGATCCAGGATGCCCTGTAAACATGACTCTTTTGCTTTAAGTCCTTTAGTGCCTCCCCAGGTATCTTTAACAGGGTCTGGGAGGCTCTCTGGGGCCCAGCCCCTGCCTCCCCACATCACTAGATTCAGCTCTTTCTTTCCTCCCTCAGCCCACCCTGCTTCAGCTTCCCTGGTTCTCCTCCCTACTCCCTGTACTCCCTCCTGCTACAGGGCTTTGTATGTGCTGTTGTCTATGCCTGAGTGGTTCTTCCTTCTCTTTCCCTTTAGATCTAGCACAATCATCACTTCTCTGACTCCCAGACTTGCCAACTACCCCATTCAATACCTGGACAGTGCCATGCACCCCCACCCATTGTAGGATGTGATGCAGCTGTGACTTCATATACATTTGTGTGGTTTTAGGATGAATGCCTGTCTCTTTTGCAGTCTGTGAGCTCTGTGAGGACTGATGGTGTTTATTTTAGCTCAACATTTGATTTCCAGTTCCTACTATAGCTCCTACTATACAGAAAGTACTAAGTCAATGTTTATCGCGTGAATGAATGAATGACGGATGGATAAGTCACTAGTAGAAGAAGAAAAATAAGATGTTTGCGTGGCCACTCGGTTTTGCAGATCAGGGACAGGACAGCCATGTTTTGGTGCTACTGCACAGTAGAATGCACAGTGGCAAACACCTGAAAGTGGCATAGCCAAGTGTCAGAATGCCTGTCACACACACATCCTCTCAACAGTCCTCTCTGCCCCATGCTGAGTAAGTCGTCCTTGGTGACATCGTAGTACGCAAAAATAATGGACCCCAAAGTTGTCCATATCTTAATCCCTGGGACTTGTGATTATTTTACCTCGTATGGCAAAATGGACTTTGCGAATGTGAGTAAGGTTACAGACCTTGAGAGGGGAGACTATGGTGGATTAACTGGGTGAGCCCAATCTAATGACATAAGTCCTTAAAAGTGAGACTCCTTTCCAGCCAGGCTAGAGAAATGAGCTGAAAGAAGGAGAGGAGTGAAGCTGAGAGGGGCTCAATCCACGGTTGGTGTCTCTGAAGATAGCTGAAGAGAACTGAGAACCCTGGTGCAGCCTCCACTGACATTTGGGTGCTGGATGTGGCTCTAAGTCTCAACAACTTCTAGTTTCCATGTGACTCGGCTGTGCTGTGGGTTACACACTTCCCATGGGACCTGGCTCTTCCTGGCATTTCCTGGTCTTCACTGGCCTGCCGTCCTTTTGTCTTCACTCCCACAGTTCTCCTGCCCGCTGCCTCCTGTTACCAGATGCGATCTGAGTGAATCCCAGCCCCTTGTAACTACGGTAGCCTCATGCAACTCCCCCATGTTGTGGTGTGATCTTAACCACCCCTCAACCTCTCTGGGATTGCCATCCTGGTCCATAAGAGGGGACTGAGGAGTGCTCACAGCTACACCAGGGGAGGCTGTGAGGGCGGATGCCCCAACATGAGGCAAAGCATGCTAACCTGCTACACGCCACACACATGGCTGCTGCGGTTTGGTGGTAGCACAGGTGGCAGAGAGTTGCATTCTATTCTAGCTCCAAAATCCCTTTGTTGGTTCCTCCTCTCCTCCCTTGCCCCCTACTCCACCCATCTTGTTTTCTGTTTGCCTGACTCTCCAGGGATACCTTCGGGTCTTGCTCACCCCAGAAGTGGCCTTTGGTTTTAAAAACTCCTGTGACTTCTTCTTTAGGAGGACACAGGAGTTTACATTTACCCAGGACAAATGTATTTCACAGCTTATCTCCGAAGCAGGGCCTTCCTGGTCCTCCCTGCTCCTGGATGGCTTGCATCAGCCTGGCAGAGCATTCGGCTCTGGCGTGCCTTTCTCGTTACCCCTTGGAGGGGGAGAGTGTCCGTGTATATGACTTTCCAACCCAGGGCCTACAGGAGCTTAGGTTTCCAAGTAAATAAACACGGGACAAACGTATGCCAGTAGGCTGGGATCAAAACACATCTCCAGCTGTTGGGAACACAAAGAGAAGCAGTTTCCTTAGAAACGGGTTCCCAGGGGAAGGAGTCTAGTGAGGCAATTTGAGACCACAGCATAAGTAGACCTAAGGGTTCAGGACCCAGTATGTCCTGAGTCCCAGGAAAACAGCAGCCCCTGTGGACTCCCTGAGCAGAGGAGCTCCAGGTCTGTAGGAAAAAAATGGCCCCTTTAGGTCATGTGGAGCCAGTAACAGAGCCAAGGGGTTAGGAGCATCAATATGGAAATGTGTTCTAGAGAGTTTTAGCTTCCAAAGCACATTCTGTGTGCAATGCTCAATTAACACTCCAACAACCCTGTAATACAGGCAAACTAGATAATATGGTCCCATTGTACAGAAGAGATAAGCAAGGTTCACAGAGGCCAACTCCCAGGCCAAGTCACCCAGCTAAGGCAGCTGAGAAGGGAATATAAATACACCTTATCTTGGGGCCCTAGCTCAGCCTGCAATTGGAAGCTAAATTTGAACTAGTTGAAGACCAAGAGACTAGCTTTCTTACCTTCACAGATTTGGAAAACATAGATATTTACTGAAACACTTAAAAAGCAGATGATCCAAAGCCCTTCTTCACTTTATTTACTTATGAAAAATGGTGCTTTAGGAATAGAGGCAATCCCTGAGGTTTCTTTCATTCACAGGACAGCCTCAGCTGGTCGAGACAGAGTGGAAATTTCCATACACCAGTGTTTCATATGTATACTTTCAAAGTTAAAGGACGTAACGAGTCCAAAACTTTCAAGGAGATTAAAATGCATAGCTTTCTCTAAACCTTTGCTGACTCTGGCCAATTTTCAGACTTCTCCAGAATCCAACAGGGCCAACATGATTCACTGAATTCTTTATGAATTAAGAAGCTGTAAATTACGCATCTTTTCTTTTAAACATGCATTACTTTCCACACTTTATAGCCAAGCCGAATAAATAGTGTCACAGACGCAGTGTTTTCTCTGGGAAAATTTTCTCCCTTCTCTTCCTATTCTTCAAATGGAGAATGGCCTTGTGAAGTGGCGATAATGGTTAGGGCAGGAGCCCAATTTGACATTTTTGAGAACCTGACGTGTGTTACCAGCCGGGTGAAAATGACAGCACAAGAAATCCAGCTTCATGGAAGCTTTGAGATTAGAAAAGGAAGAGGCTTCAGCAGGAGTAAGATGCCCTCCCTCATCTGGAAATGAAAACAGTTGCTCTTCATTAGAAAAAGCTTTCCATCATTCATTCTTTCATTAAATATGGTCTGTGTGCCAGGTATTTCCCTACCCTGGAAATAAAGGAGGCTAGGCATGAGCTGGAAAAGAGTCTCAGGTCCTGGGATGTGTTCAAGTGTGCCTGGATTCAGAGGAACCTCACCCCCAAAAAGGAGGCAGCCACCTCAGCACTAGGGAGTTTCCAGCTATGGTCAAAAAGAAATGAACCTAAGACAATTGCCTTTCACAGTATGGCTGCTAGAAGCTGAACTTGCATCTATGCGAGCACTAATTTATTTTAAAAATGATTTTCCAGCAAATGCAAAGAAAGAAGAGTTTGAAAAGAAATAGAAAATTTGAGAAAACCTAGTTGTTCCCAGAAGATAAGGAGTAGCTATAAGATGCTTGCATATTTGAAAACAAATTGCTGTAACAGCCACGTCTTTGTACAGATGGACAATGTTCCATAAAATGACTCTGCTTTAAAAGCATGGGACTCGGCCCAGTTCTCTTCTCCCTTTACCCTTCAGGAGGTAAAAACATAAGGTCTGAGTGGGCAAACAGCACCAAGATGGGGTCAGGAGGTCTGGCTTCTCCTCCTGGCAGGGACTTTACCCCACCCCGAATCCCAGGCCCATTTCCACACCTGTAAAATGAGTGTCCTCATCCTCCGTGGGGTTCCTGCAAATCCTAGGATTCCTTTACTCTTTCCATTTTCTTTCACACCACTCTGCCTCACAAGATGATATTATTTCACCCCCAGAGCAGGCTCAGAGGCAGGCACTGGCTGCTCCCAGCTGTATGCTAAGCAGCTCTGTAAGGCTCAGGGCCAGGAGCAGAACTGTCCGATTTTTGGCAACTGGATAAAGCAAGGGGCTTTGGAGCATTGAGATCTGGACCGATGTGGTAAATCAGCAGACCCATTTCAGGCCAGCACCCAAGACCCTGTGCCTGCGGTGTGTAGGGAGGGGCCTCCGACGGGAGGGGTGGCCTGCGAGGAGGGGATAGTGGGCTCCTCACAGCTGCCTGTACCCCGCTGAGACACAAACAACACCCTCTTTTCAGTCAAACAACTGACCACCCAGGCTTTGCCAAAATGAGGACAGACCCTTCTGAAAGGGGGCAATTTTTATTTCAAGGGTCTAATGGGACCAAGGAGATGGAATTAAAAGTTTCAGCTATTAAAAAAAGGCAATAAACCATCTTCTTCCAAATAAACAAACTATCCTTTGAACAAGAAGACAGCCTTCTAACCAGGTCAGGGTGGAACCAGATCATGAAGGGGACACACTCCCCCCACCAGCTCTTCTCTCTTGAGCCCCTTGGATTTCTGCTGTGTTGCTTTGGGGAGCCCCATACCTTCCTGCTGGGGCCTTGCCAAGGATGGATCTCATGACCTCATCTGACATAGACCCTTCCTGAACACAGTGCTTACATTTGGAAAGGGGCCCCTACAAATCTCTAAGGGCAGAATTCCAAGCAGGGAAATCTCCCTACAGTCTCTCAAGTCACATAATAAACGCAGTTACCAGCTCTTCAAAAATCTAAGACTTACCCCAACTACCAATTTTCAACATTTTATGACCTTTTAAAAAAAACTCCAAACCAAGCCGGGTGCGGTGGCTCACATCTGTAATCCCAACACTCTGTGAGGCCAAGGTGGGTGAATCATTTTAGGTCAGGAGTTTGAGACCAGCCTGGCCAACATGGTAAAACCCCACCTCTACTAAAAATACAAAAATTAGCCAGGTGTGGTGGGAGGTACCTGTAGTTCCAGCTACTCTGGAGAATGAAGCAGGAGAATGGATTAAACCTTGGAGGTGGAGGTTGAGCAGAGACCTCGCCACTGCACTCCAGCCTGGGCAGACTCTAAGAGACAGAATGAGACTGAGACAGAGTGAGACTCTGTCTCAAAACAAAAACAAAAGCAAACAAATAGAAACTCCAAACCATATTTTTTTCCCTTACATTTGCCACCTTTCTCTCATTATTTGTGTGAGTGTGTGAAGACTATATTATATGAAATGATTTATGGGATGGCAACAAAAGCTTGACGGAGCAAAAAAAGCTAGAGCATTTCTCTCAACTCTTACATTAATATTTGAAGAGCAGTGTTCATAAGATGTGTTTTTGTATCATTGGTTTTTCAGTGTTTTCTGCTATCCTTTGGTCCTAACTTTATTAGCATGAGGATTGAATCAGAACTATGAAAGAATTACCTGGATTAAATGGAATGTATGCTGTTTTTAAAAGAACATATAGCTATATTAATCAAGATCCAAAACGAATAACGAAGATAGAGAAGACATTATTCTTCCAGTAAGTGGGTCTATACCACAATTACACGTCTCACTGAATTAAAAAAAAAAAAGGTCATATTTATAACCTATAGTTTAAGTTTTTTTTAATTTTAATTTTATTTATTTTTAATTAAAAATTGTTTTTTTGAGATGGAGTCTCACTCTGGTGCCTAGGCTGGAGTGAACTGGCATGATCTTGGCTCACTGCAACCTCCACCTCCTGGGTTCAACAGATTCTCCTGCCTCAGCCTCCCAAGTAGCTGGGATCACAGGTTTATGCCAACATGCTTGGCTAATTTTTGTATTTTTAATAGAGATGGGATTTCACCATGTTGGCCAGGATGATCTCCTGGCCAAGAGTGATTCTCCTGCCTCGGTCTCCCAAAGTGCTAGGTTTACAGGCATAAGCCACTGTGCCTGGCTTCATAACCTATAAAGAAATAGATTAGGGTTGGGCTACAAAAAAAAAAAAAAAAAAAAGCCACTTCTAAAATAGATCATCAATGGAAGAAAATAAAAATAAAAAATGTATCACCAAAATACTTCACTGAAGCCTTAGGTAGTGGATCAAATACTGAAGGGGAGTGGAAAGCCGTGGGTCTGGTGTCATCGTCTAGCCCTAGAAGTTAGAGACACTAACTTCTCTGTATCTCAGTTTTCTCTACTCTAATAATGGATTTGAAAACATGCACATGAGCCACTGAGGGGACATCATCCCGAAATGCTCCCAGCCTCTGAACACCCCCTTCTATTACGTTTTTAAAATGAGAAGAGGAAGCAGCTGTTCTGGCTGTGGCCCCGAGATTAGGTGCTTTCTTTCCAGCAGCCAGGCTGCTGCGGAGGGCATATCAACAGTGGCTTCGGCGCTGGGTGGTCTTCCAGCCCTGGGAGCGACACATCTGAGTGATCCTCAATACTTCCTTCTTTTCTGCTTGTGCCCAGAGATAGCCCAGCATGTGTCCGGGTGAACTCCAAGGGCTCGTTCAGACAGAGACCAGGATTTCGGCCTACTGGGCACTAGGCTGTCAGCATCTCAGTATTTCTCAACATAGTGATGGGAAATGTCCTTTTCGTTCTAGTGCTGAATGAAAGACATGCAACTCCACACGCCATTTTTGTTACCAACCTCTGTGCTGTGGAAATAATTACTGGGTTCATCCCTTATGGAGCTGAGGGTCTCAAAACAAGTCCAGGGAAAGCAATTATTGCCGCAATGACAGGGTTCTATCGTGCCGTGGTGGAAAGAACACAGACCTTGAAGGCAGGGGATGGTCGCAGTTGTGCCCTTACCTGAGAGATGACTGTGGCAAATCCCACAACCTTTGGAATCTCAGGGTCCTCATCTGAAGACACCTCTCCCTCCCCGGGTTGAACTGAAAGGGCTGAGGGATGAGAAGGGGCACTGCCACCCTCTAACAGACGCCCCCAACACCTCTCTTCCTCTTAACCATGTCAGTGCTAGTCAGGACTCAGGAAAGACTGTTTCCACTCTGGGACCCCAAACCTAGCACTACAGACAACTAAGCAAAGCAAAATCAGAAAACCATTTGAGGAAATGTTCATTAGGGTATGGAACCAGTTTCTCTCGCCAAGACCTTTTTCCGGCGGAAGCACCCTGTCTGCGCCACGCTCGGTGGAGGCGCCACCGGAAGGCTGCGGAAGGGGAAAGTGAGCCTCCCCAGCACCCTCTCTGCGCCATGCTCGGTGGAGGCGCCACCGGAAGGCTGCGGAAGGGGAAAGTGAGCCTCCCCAGCACCCTGTCTGCGCCACGCTCGGTGGAGGTGCCACCGGAAGGCTGCGGAAGGGGAAAGTGAGCCTCCCCTGCTGGCGGGACCACTCTTCGGGAGGTGGGGAGACCACCTTTTCCTTGCAACATGGCTTACCAGGTAGCGCTCCTCCTGCCTCATGCTAGGGGTGCGGATCATGTGATTCTGTTCCCCTCTCCAGTCTCCAAAGCGACGGAAGAAATAGTTTGATAAGAACCGGTTGACGGGGTCTCTAATGATGTTGATGTAGACAGGCTGGTCTCCTCCAAACCTAACACACAGGGACACAAACATGGCGCTCGTTACAACCCATCACTGCAGGAGGAAAACAGGGTCTACTTAGACATCTCCCCTCGAGGTGAACTTATTGAAAGACGACCTCCGGCCGGGCATGCTGGCTCACGCCTGTAATCCCAGCACTTTGGGAGGCCAAGGCAGGCAGATCATGAGGTCAGGAGTTCCAGACCATCCTGGCTAATATGGTGAAACCCCATCTCTGCTAAAAATACAAAAATTAGCTGAGCATGGTGGCATGTGCCTGCAATTCCAGCTTCTCCGGAGGCTGACAGGGGAATCGCGAATTGCTTATGGCTTGAAATGGGGAGGCAGAGGTTGTGGTGAGATGAGATCCTGCCACTGCACTCCAGCCTGGGCAAAAAGAGCGTAACTCTGTCTCAAAAAAGCAAAAACAAAAAAAGATGACCTCCTATGCTAAGGTGCCAATGACATGTAATAAGCAAACAGTGTTTCCCGATAGACATTTTATTATTGTGCAGGAAGTGGGGAGGATGATACGTGTTCCAGGTACCTGTTGAGAGGCTGTGAGGACATTTCATAGTATAGCAAGGTACAAATAATGCCATTGTACATGTTAAGGAAGAGATGGTGTCTAGTTTTCTCACTAGGCTGTAGGTTTCTTGAGGATGGGGGCCACTCTTTATTGGATTTAGTATTCCCAGTGTCTGGCACAGAACTCATGGGTACCCAGTTGGCTCTTGGTGAATGTTTCAGCTGATTGGTAGGCTCTGAACTGCCTTGCTGGGTGAGACAGCACTTCCTCTGCATTGTAATTCACAGTACTGGGTCAGGTGCTCTGCAGTAAGCAGGTGAATGACAGCCAGTCTTCACCGAGCACTTGCTATTCACTTTGTTCTAAAAACCTCATGTGACCAGCTCGCTGAAGCCCCATAACACATTAATGGAGTAGAGACCATAATCATCCTAATTTACACTTGGGGAAACTGAGGCAGGAATAGGGTCCACATCTTGTAGCTGAACTAGGATGTGGGTCCAGGCAATCTGGCTCTAGAATCTGTGCTCTTAATTATGGAAAGGTGATTTCCAGAGATGAGGAAATTTTGTGCGGGATATCAAGAACAAAAAAAACATTCAATATCATTAACTTCAAGTGATAGCCAGTGGCTTTAAATAGAAATAAAGCAAATAGCCAGGTGTTCCATGTTAATTCCTTACAAGAAAGGATAAGACAAATGCGCTAAATCCTGGCCCCAAATCAAGGTCTTCCCGAGGCAAAGTGATGAGGTTGGCTGGATTTTTCTTAAGAATTCCTTCTTTTTCCCTTTGAACTGCTTGAAACCAGTAGCCTTGAGGAGTCTGGGGAGAGTGCCCCAGTCTCTGGGCAGAAGTCATGCTCTGGTGACCTTCTGAGGGGCCTGCAGACTTTTCTAGCCCTATGATCTTGTGACCTTCTAAGGAACGTGCCTGGACATTCTGTCAGGGGTCAGAAAGAGGTAAGAGAAAACTGACAGGACCCCACTCCTGCCTCTCTCTAGCTGGCAGACTCCGTTCACCTTTCAAAACCCAGCCTGTAGTCACATCACATGCCTCAGCAATTAATGCCCAACTGAGGGTCCATGCCTCCTTTCTCTATGCCCCAGGCCCTTTCCCCTGCACTGTGTGGAAATGTCTGCCTCTCCCATCAGACTATGGGCCTCCTGCAGTCAGGAGCAATACCCTGTAGCTCACTGTGTGGCACACAGTCGGTGCTCAACAAATGATGACCGAACGAAGGAATGAACATCTGGGTGTGTGCCTCTCAGTCGTTAACGTTTCTTCCCATGTCATAGGCTCTGTTGTCAGAGGAAAGGCATAACAATCCACCCATCCTTTTTGTGTAGGAATTCATATAATGTGGTCCCTAGTTTATCTGCGTTTTTAAAAAAGAATCTTCAGAGAGAAGAATCTAAAGGAATGACTGTGAGATAGTGGAATTTCAGGCACCAGGACATGAATGATACGTTGGAGCCTGTAAATGCTACCACACTGGAGCGCACACTGCTCATGGAAAAGGTTAGCCTTGCAGTGTGAATCTTGTTAGTTCTCAGAAATACACATTCATGCAACTGGATGAACAACTAACTGGAGTCCCGGGAGTTAGCTGTGCCAAGCACCGGCTCACTACTGTACACAGCCCAGATTTATCACCCCTTTAAAATTAAATTGGGTTTCATATCTATGATAAACAGCAACCAAAGTAATAAAGCTAGGGACTAGGAAGACAAGGCTTGCATACCAAATATGCACCTAATCAGACTCTCAAAATTGCTTCATGCTTTAAAAAACCTCAACTGTTCTATGCTCATGTAAAGAACAACTGCTAGTGCTAGTTAGTAGAACTGCCCAACCACGTGAATCCATGCACAGCTTCGCACCAGGAGACGGTTCTCAGCCTCACAGCTGCCATCTTTGATCAATGGCAAGAGAAGTAAGGTTTGGCATGTCTTGATGAGCATGGAAGACTTGTTCTTGTTTGCCCATTGCAACACAATGCAAGATTTCCAGAATAATTTTCCAAAATGGAAGTTTTAGATGGCTTAAGAATTTATTGTCAAGTATGGGATAATATAGTAGCCTCTCTCTAGAAGTTTCTAACTATGAGAAACAGGTGTTTGGTATGTATCTTCCCCTTTGCAGAAGGCAATAATGGTTGCAGGCTGCCAGCCCTCTGTACACACAGCTCCTGCCATATTGAGAAAACCTGGGGTGATGTGCTGGTTATACAGAAGAGGCCAGAATACCACCATGCTACCACCAGGGACCAGAGCATAGCAAGTGTGCTAGTATCTGATCAGGGAAGCAAATTTTCCAGCCCTCATTCCATCCTCTTTAAAACTTGGGCCAGAATTTCTGGCTACCATTTATAAAGTCCTGAGTCACCTGAACTTCTTGCTCCCTCATGATTTCATTCTGGGGGCAAGAATGATTTGTACCCTAGCATCCCACACAGCGAAACACCCTGCCTTATATTTAAAAGTCTTGAGAGAAGATTCCACAACTTCCCTGTGAAGTCCATTTATCAGTTGAAAAGTCTTTCTCATACCCAGCCAATATTTTAAATTTTCCCTTTATGCCCATTTCCTTTTGTTTGAACCGTTTGACACAAAGAATTTGTGTCTCCTATGCTTTTACAATGCTTAGCCTTTTCAATTTCAATTTTAATTCTTTTAAATTTTTGTTGTTTTGTTCAAAAAATCCTTTGGCTTTTATCTTAAGACTTATTTCCCTTCATTTTATAATCTATAGGTCTAATTTGATCTTTATGGAGCTCTAAAAAATGGTGGTGACTACAGCCGATCACAGGTTCTCAGTAGTACACACATTAAAGAGTAGAAGAGTGAGGCCAGGTTTTGTTTTTTTTTGTTCAACAACACACCCGTTTGTCCTTCAGTAACCACAATTCCTCCTGCATCTTTGGAGCTCTCTTGTAAGTCATCCTGAAATGGCAAGCATTACCAATTTCTTCGACATTTGTTCCCCAATCCTATTCACCGACTCTGTAATCACTCCTGCGGGCTTCCTTTGGACTCTGCAAATGTGTCATATTTTTACTTACTGTGATGAGAAGATGAAGATCCTCAGCAGGGCATAAATCTCTAGGAACTGTAACTGCACAGTTCTCATTCTGCGAGGCATTTCCAAACACCTCATTCTGAGCATTTCCATCAACTGTCCTACTCTGCTACCTCAATCAATTAATCAACCCATCAATAATATTAGTCACTTCTTCAATAGCTACACAAAACACTTGGGTGAAAATTTTGTTCTGTTTTGCTTTTTTTTTGAGATGCGGTCTCACTCCCGTTGTCCAGGCCAGAGTGCAGTGGAGCAATTTCGGCTCACTGCAACCTCCACTTCCCAAGTTCAAGTGATTTCCCCTTCCTCAGCCTCCTGAGGAGCTGGGATTACAGGCGTGCACCACCACGCCTGGCTAATGTTTTTGTATTTTTAGTAGAGACAGAGTTTTGTCATGTTGGCCAGGCTGGTCTTGAACTCCTGACCTTGTGATCCGCCAGCCTCAGCCTCCCAAAGTGCTGGCATTACAGGAGTGAGCCACCACGCCCAGTCTGGGTGAAAATTTTAGGTATATTTCCATCAAAATTTGAAAGGCATTCTTCCTGAGGTAACAATTATTGCACATGTTAAATCAAGACTTAAGCCCAGAATTATCCTGGAGAACTAAGACTATTTTGTACTCCTATTACAGTAGAGATTACTGTGATTGGAATCCGTTTTTGAAAGTATATCTTGTTATTTTAAGAAATTCTGGTAAAATACATAGTTACCCTTTTCATCATTTTAAAGTGTACAATTCAGTGGTATTAAAACCTTCACATTGTTGTGAAATCATCATCACCCCCCATTTCCAGAGCATTTTCATCACTGAAACTCTGCTTATTCAACAAAAAAATTCCTTTTTTTGCTCTCCCCACCCCTGGTAACCACCATTCTGCCAAAAGCCTACCTCCTTTTTAGCACCTGGCCTGGAAGTAGAAGTTATCTTTGTGCTGCGATCTACATTAAAGGATGAAAAGTACCATAGGCCAGAGGCACAGGGCTTTGATCCTTGTAGTGAGGGAGGAAGACACTTTCAAGTGAGAGAAGGGCCATCATGGAAAATGACAGGACAGTCTGGGGACAGAGTATAAGGAGTGGCTGAAGTGGGGAGGGGTAGTAGAGCTGACTGTTTTTTTTGGGAGGGAGTTTCATACTTGTTGCCCAGGCTGGAGTGCAGTGGCGTGATCCCTGCTCACTGCAATATCTGCCTGCCAGGTGCAAGCGACTCTCCTGCCTCAGTCTCCCAAGTAGCTGGGGTTACAGGTGCCCACCACCACACCTGGCTACTTTTTATATTTTTAGTAGTGACACTGTTTCGCCATGTTGGCCAGGCTGGTCTCGAACTCCTAACCTCAAGTGATCTGCCCAACTCAGCCTCCCAAAGTGCCAGGATTACAGGTGTGAGCCACTGTGTTGGGCCAAGCTGGCTGAGAAAGGGCTCTTTGCTGGAGCCTGTCACTGGACATCAGTGACAGCTCTTTTGCCCAGAGGCAAAAGAGCCTCTGGGAAGTCACTGATGTCCAGTGGGGGCCAGCATGGCAGAGAGCTCTGGCCTCTGTCTTTACACTCCCTGCAGTGGGCACTTTCATCTCCCCTGCCCAGGACTGGATGCCCCCCACTCCCCACCACTGCCTATCACAAAACACAAGCAGAGGAGACAGCTGTGCTCTGCTCTCCGGTCTGTCCCAAGGCAGGAGAGATGGAAACATTTGCTGTGAGAAGCTGAGACAAATGGGGAAGGAGGTGGGTGGTTGGGTTAGGGCTCCTACTTGGAGAGGAAAATAAATTGACAAGGCATAAAATAAACAGTAAGGAATAATCAGGAAACAAGGTGGGCCAAGGGGATGTCCAGATTATACTCGTCCCTGATGGGCCAACACAGCTGGTGGCCCATGCAGCAGCAGAGATCCACTCCCCATAGAGGGAAAAGCAGAATCATGAGGTATAAAGTGCCATTTTAGGAAGATGAGCCCCGCCAGGGTTCACATAGGGAAAACCCAGAGAAAACTCGCCCTGTATATGGAACTTCTGCGCTGTGTTTAAGGAGGCAGAGATGGTGTTAACTGCTAATACCAATTTTTTAATTTGGTGTTTTCTTCAAGAGTTTGCAGTGTCTGTCACATGATAAGAGATTTGGAGGGCACAGGATTGAAATGGATCACTTGGCTAAGAAGAATAAAAAACAAAGTCAACATTTACAAATAAGAGGTAGAAGTCAAATTGACTTGTGGAATTAGCGAAGTCTGATTTGTGTTGTTAAATGATGCCATCAGAGGGCAGAGTTTGTTCACAAAAGTTGATATGAAAAACACTGCTCACATCAGTACTTGAGACTTCACTTGCAGGGAAGAGAAAAGGTGTCCATACGCACTCCCTTGCACATCGCACCGCGCTGCTTTTCCAGTCATTGACTTATTTTCACATTTTTGTCTGTTTGTTTTTGCAAGTGACTGTTGGCCCTGAAGCCACCATCTGAGATATATGAGAAAACAGAAATGGATGCAAAGGAAGCGAGGGGTCATGGGAGAGAAAGAAAGAATGACATGTAAAAAGGTTAAGCGAAGTGGTGGCTTGATATTATTTAGCTTATTGGTGTTTCTTATAATGCATTTAGACTATTTTGATAACATCGGGCTCTGAGGCAAAACTTCTTCAGGTTTTCCCTGCAAAAGCACATTTGGAAGAGTGAGGGGCATTGTGGATTGCAAACATATACTCCCCTAAAACATAAAAGCATAGAAAACAAATAAGATTGGGGGCAGGGGACAGACAAATTTGAATTGTAGTCTGTCACAAGGCTTTCTAGTGTGTAGATCTAAGATAGATTTGGAGGCACGCTGTTGATGATAGAACGTTGATCTTTTTCAGAAATTGCTTCCTGAAGTTACTCTGAAGACTGGAAAAAGATACATGCAACCATAGAATGCAAATACTGAAAACCCTACTGAAACATCCTAACAAAGAGAAGCATCTTTTAGGCTAAGGTAGTTTTGACTCAATTCTCCAGGTAGTCCAGGTGAAAAGCATTTGTCTAGCTTGAATTTCCAGGGAGATCCGAAACTGTGAAAGAGCAACCCAATATGAAACTCAGGAGTCCACACTGAAGCCTGAGATCTCGCAGGGCTGGTTGAGCGTAAGTCCCCGGGCAGGAAACCTTCCCCGAGGCAAAACACCTGATTGGTCTGAACCAATTACTTCCCATGTTTGGATTCATAAAACTACATATAGTCAAACGGTTCCTTCTAACTTTAAAAAAAGAAAAAGAAGAAACAGAACAAGAAGACTATATGGTGAAAAAACAAAGTAGGTCAGCTATAGAAACGCCAAGTGCTCACAGGATAGCATTTTACATGACTCAAGAGGGTCTAAATTTCAAGGTAAAATGCCATCTTTAATGGGATTAAAAAAAAAAGAAAGGGCAATTAGTTATGGTATAATGCCATACCCTTCAAAAGTTCTGAGCATTTGTGTGCAAAAAAAAGTGTAGGGACAGAGGACTGACTTTCGTGCTTAAAAGTCCGCTTGCCAGCAAGTATCATGCAGCATGTTAACGAGGTGCGAAGGATTGGAAATATCCACAAAGAATATCAGGTTACAGGACCAGTTCTTCTCATGGGAACCTCATTATCCTGAAACAAGCAATACCTCTGTCAGCAGTTATAAGAGTAGGTTTCTTAAGATCAGCTTCATTATCTTTATACCTTATCATTCAAAATACATCTAAAAATTATTTTTTAATGTATGTTACAGTCCTTGGCTGGGCACAGTGGTTCACACCTGTAATCCCAACACTTGGGAGGCTGAGGCGGGCAGATCAGTTGAGGTCAGGAGTTTGAAGCCAGCCTGACCAACATGGTGAAACCCCATCTCCACTAAAAATAGAAAAATTAGCTAAGTGTGGTGATGCATGCATGTAATCCCAGCTACTCGGGAGCTGAGGCAGGAGAATCACTTGAACCCAGGAGGCAGAGGTTGCAGTGAGCTGAGATCATGCCACCGTGCTCTAGCCTGGGCAAAAGAGTAATACCCTGTCTCAAAAAAAAAAAAAAGGACTAAAAAGTATGGCAAAAGCCTCTTAACAAGTCCCAACTTAGTTGTTTTTCTCTGTCAATTGCATATTGATGGAGAAATTTTCCTTAAATAAAGCAATTCTCTTAAAGAAGGAAAAGCTGATTTTTAATGTCCCATGATTTGTGAGGGAAACAATCATAGTCTTGTCATATATTAAAGTTCAACTGATCATTCTCTCCCTTTTTATGGAAGTCTGGTAGCTAAGGGCTTAGGCCCTGGTATGTGGATGTGAAGAGAGGAGGAGGTTGCTCATCCGGAGTCAGTTTTAGCGTTCTATTGAAAGCAGCAGAGCTGGTCAGGCAGTCTCTTGTTATTTCTGCCTAAAACTCTGACTGCTGTTCCAGTCCTGTTCCATCCTGGGCTGTACTACATCCCTTTCACTCCACTCCACACTGCTCTTTTGCTGGTCACTGTGCTGGGAAGAACACAGCCGCTCACTTGTCTAAAGCTGACCCATCCCTCACATCCCCGCAGAAACACCTTCCCCGAGTTCTTGTCCCTCGGGGAGGTTCCTGCCTCCCACTTCCCCTAGGAGAAGCCCTGTGACTACCTTCTCCTTACATCCATCACAATTTAATATAAGAACTTAGAGTTTCCTGAAGGCAAGAGAAACATTTAATGTTGACTGCAGAAGCCCAGTTCTCACGTAGTGTATAGAAGAAAGAACTCCATACATATGTGTTTAATTGAGCAAAATGAAACTGAGGGAGGAGAAACAGAGCCCAGCCCTGCCCTCCAGGTGTTGTCATAGAAACCAAGTCAGGAGTTGGGCAGTGGGCTCAGCCTGAGACGTCTACAGAGTTGCCTTTTTAAGTGCCCCTTTGAATGTATATAGCATCTGATATAGTTTGGCTCTGCGTCCCCACCCAGATTTCATCTTGAATTGTACTCCTGTAATTTCCATGTGTTGTGGGAGGGACCCAGGGGGAGATAATTTGAATCATGGGGGTGGTTTTCCCCCCTACTGTTCTTGTGGTAGTAAGTCTCATGAGATCTGACGGTTTTATCAGGGGTTTCTGCTTTTGCATCTTCCTCATTCTCTCTTGCCGCCACCATGTAAGAAGTGCCTTTCACCTGCCGCCGTGACTCTGAGGCCTCCCCAGCCATGTGGAACTGTAAGCCCAGTTAAAACCTCTTTTTCTTCCCAGTCTCGAATATGTCTTTATCAGCAGCATGAAAACGGACCAATACAGCACCCTTCTCTCAGGCCTTTCCTTCACAGGTTCAGAGCATCCCTATATGGTAGGGATGACAGAACTGTTCCTGTTTTACAGATGGAAAATAGAAAAATGGAGACCAGCAAGGGGTTGAATGGCTTCCAAGAGTCATGACCAGTGGGGAGGCCAGTTCTGACACCAGAGGTCCTGACAGCCAGGCCAGCACTGTTTTCTGTAGACATGGTATCTTCTAAAAGGCATTTATCATTTTTTTCCTTTCAGAATTAAATCAATGGAGACTAAACTCCTGTACATGTGTTTGATGGCAGAGGCAGTAACAGAATATGGCCACCATGTTGTGCTCTGCAACCCAATTAAGATACTGGCCATGGCTTCTAACTTGTGTTTCATACTATTCAGAGATAATTATTTAAAATTTGTGGCACTGCAATCTGTTTGGTTGTAAAGCTTTGACCTACGAAGCGAAAAGTGTTCATGAATGAGGTTTGAGGACGTCAGGGGTGACTTAGAAGGCAACACGCTAGAACAGCAAGAGTCAGAGAAGCAGCACTTTTCTCTTTGCAAGTCATAAAACACAATGCCTGAAAGAGCTAACAAGGCTTGTTATCTAATCATGTCTAATCATATGCTTGTGGCCTTCTAGAATTAAGAGGCAGGGCACACACCTCAGACAATCCAGTAACAAGCCACTTTATAAATGTGGTTGAAAACATACTCCTAGCTGCCCAGCACCTGGTTCTGGGTCACTGCAGAAAATTTGCAGGTGTCCTGTTACCTTCCCAGGGAACTCTGGTTATCAGGAAGGCCCAGGAAACTTCAGGGAACACTTGCTTCGAAAGATAAGGCAGCAACTCCTTCTTTCTGCTTAATCACTTGCTTTACTGAATTTCATTCTTTGCACTTAATTTGTGCAGGACCTGCTGCACAGCAGGAACGTCCTTGCAGGGCTGAAATCTTATTCCAGCCAGGTGGGTGGTCAGGCACCCTGGACCAGGGCAGCAGCTCCTCCAGAGCCAGCCTCCCTGGTGCCTGCAGGAGCCACTAGGTTGGCACTAACTCACAGATGTTGCTTGCTGCTCTGGGACCTTCAGTGCTCTTGGGTGGACCTGAAAGGCACTGTCATCCCCATGTTAAGATGACAGACGTGCTGTCAGATGGCCGACAAGGGAGTCCCAGGGGTTCCAAGGCTGGTCCCCAGCAGATCTGCCTCTGGAACCAGTGACCTGTCAGCCATTAGACAGCAGCTATGAGTGCGGACTTGGGCCAGCAAAGGGAGAGCGGGACACTAAGGGCCATCAGCTCAGGAATGAGGCACAGTGACAGTCAATCTATGGGGAAGAGAATACTCAGAACTTGAAGCTAGTCCATTAACAATAGGGAGTCTAAAAACCTAAATGTGAAGATTTGTATTGTTATCAGAAGACTGCAGCTGCTGGGGAAAAAACCTCAGGATTCTAAATACCTCCCCAGCATCAAACATACAAGGCTTAGAAAATCAAACGGTATACAGTCACGTATTGCTTAATGTCAGGGATACATTCTGAGAAATGCATCATGAGGTGATTTCGTGGTTGTGCAAGCATCATAGACTGTGCATACACAAACCTTGATGGCATAAGCCTACTGCACCTCCATGCTGTATAGTATAGCTTATCACTTCTGGGCTACAAACCTGGACAGCACATGACTATACTGAATACTGGAGGCAACTGTGACACAATAATAAGCATTTGTGTATCTAAACTCAGAAAAGATATGGTAAAAATACCATAATATAATCTTATGGATTAATATGTATATGAGGTCTGTCATTGACCAAAATGTCATGGTGTGGCATGTGACTGTGTTAAAAAGATAGACAGAGGCTGGTAACAGTTCTTTGGATCCTAGAAATTACTCATTACTCTACCACTAAATTATTCCCAGAGTTCTCAGCAGGTTTGAATTGTATAAAAGTGTGCAATAAAATATTTATGCTAAAACACTCATCTCCTGCCTTCTTATTTGTTTCAATACAAAATCTGATTCCTTTTTAAAAAAGAGTTATTAGGTCAAATGGCTTCTCATTAAAAAATAATTCCAAGTTTTTGTAAGATTTAAGACAGCAGTCCAGGAAGAAATGAAGTTTCTGTTCAAATATTTCAAATTCTGATCCATCTGTAGCAAAAATAAATGGATTAAAAATGTCTGTTCAAGGGCAATTGTACTACCTTGTAAATAAAGGTGGATTTCTAAAGTAATTGTTCATTAGAAGAAAATGAAAGAACCATTAAACTGGAAAATGTCTTACCTTGAGAAGTTGAGGAAATGAACATGTCGAGTGAATAAATAGGGCTGTTCGGCAGTACTTATATTTTTAATCAGTTCCATCTATTAAAAAAAAGTACAGAATTAGCACATATAGGATCTGATTTACCAAGCCACATTAAGTTAAAGGTTATCTATCTGACTCTTTTATTCCCACTTACTACGGCTGGATCAGGGCCAAACAGCTGGGCTTTGTGCAACGTTTATGAAGTTTTACATAAGGCTCCTTAGTGAATAAAACAGTGCTACCCAAACTGATAGTCCTGTGCCTCATTTGGTTGATTGCTACACCATGAAAGCATTTCGGCTGGAGAGATCCGTGTGTTGCTGCACTAAAATGTAAATAAAAGAATGCCTTCTGTCCCCTCCTTTAAAGTCAAATCAAGGAAAGACGTTAGCCATTTTCTTATTCTATAATAATATTATTGGGATCTACAAAAATATTGAAACAGGTGCTGCAGAATCTAAAAATGGGAATCAAATGAGGTACTACTTCATTATTGTTCTCCTTGTCTATAAAATTTATAAAGAAAATATTTTATAGGAAACACGTTAAACCCCAAATGTCTTGGTTTGTGGTGGGTGGTCATCTGAATTATTTATTTGCAGTTATCGGCAAATCAAAAAGCAGTTTATATTCATATAAACTAACTTTTATGGCCTTCTGGAACATGTCATGATACAGAAAATATTTAGTAAAATCTGTTAGAAATTCCAAGCATTCTTATGACTCCCTAACTTCCTGAACTTCTCTTTTCCCAGTTTTTCTAATTGGCTCCATCAAAACGCACACACGGTGGAATTTTTGAAAAGCACATTGCAGTTTGCTACTTTGGATGAATGTCAGAAGTGCAGGATTTCATGTTTTATGAAACAGTTCAAGTTGAAAACCTGGAAACAAAACCAGTCATTCACATGTTAACCGCAGTAGCAACAAGAACAATAAAGAGTCTGGAACTCCAGGCTTGTCTCAAGCATGACAGAAAACCCGAGCCTGCCTTGTTCCTTCATGTCTAACACAGGGCTGACACATATATAAGTGCTCGATAAATATTTGCTCAATGAATTAACTCCAACTAGCACACGCTTTATAGATTATTATGCTAGGATCTCAGTGTGTAAACCTTGTAATTAGATATTGGAGCTCACAACGATTGAAGGAATGAAATTGAATTTTAAAGGTAAATGACTCACAGTTCATAAACCCTGTGCTTCTGTTAGTCAGTGGCAGGTATGAGTGAATAATGGTCTGTCTGTCCTCGAGCTTCAGAACAAAAGGAAATTGAATCCTGCCTCTTTATCTACTGTTTATCCTCAGCACACCACCTGCAAGTGCTTGTTTCTGGTAGTAAAACTTCCTGCATGGTCACATTGTTAATTGTGACTTTTGTTGGATTTACTAATAGAATGACTGATTTAGAGACATACCCATAGGTAATTTATCCCTGAGGGTGCCTGCTTGGAAAAATAACTCTTGACTGTGTGTATGTTTAATGTGAAGACCGTTAATGCTTTCATCTCTAGATTATTTTATTTAGATATTTCTCTGCACACAGAAGAGTCATACAAGAAAGCCCCCTAGTCCTGTACAAGAAAACTGAAGAATAGGTCAGAAGGAAAAACATTTTCTTCACGTATTCAACATTATATTATATTCTCTAAACACAAGTCAAGGTGTTAAATTTAATGGAAGCATAGTAGTAGTTAGATTTTGAGAACAGTGTCATAATAGTCATAAAGCTGTCTATTTCACAAGGAAGAAATGAATTAGCAGTGACAATGGATAACTCTCTCTAGACATATCTTTAAACATAGAATGAAGGCATTAATGCTCATGTTTATTGCATTAGCACAGTGAAGGCAGAGGGTACATTTCAGCTTTCAGTGGTCTAATCTTCGCAAGTGCTAAGACTTTCCTTGTTTCTGGTGACAAGCAGTCATTTTCTGAACTTGTTGGTGCCATCATCTGAGGTCTCTCGCCTAGTCCGCCTGCCGTGGCTGCAGCCTGCCTCTTTCCTCGCCTTAATCTTATTTGCAGGAGAGTCATGGGGGTGACAATGGCACCCCCTAAAATCACCACCAAGACCACCTCTCCTTTCCCGGGCTCACGCATGACCATTCCCGGTCTTTATTCTGATTCCATGGCATAAATTCACTCCTCATTCATCCAGTACTTATTAGACACTGGAGATAAATACAGGAATAAGGTGGGTGGGAAGACGCATGAAGACAATGGAGTATGTCCTAACAGTGCCCTCCAATCCACCATGGCCACAAACACACTTAATCCTCACCAGTCTTTACTCTATCCAGCCTCATCCGTCTCTGGATGGTCTGGTTCAGGTTAATGGTGCTCGGCATGCTCCCACCTGTGATGCAGCTCTTTCCTGGACTTCCACATTCAACTGCGTGTTGAGCCGTGTGAATTCTACCTGTGCTATTTACCTCAACTGGCCCTCAGGACCACACATGCTGTGGTCAGCCAAATGAGAGCCCTCCTTGTTCCTTCCTCACACCAAAGCCTGACCAAGTCCAAGCTCAGTTTTAAGTCCCCTCTCCTAGAATGTTCTTCTGCTACTCCTTGTGTGTCTAAATACTAACCACTCTTTACCTCTGGCTACAATATCTACCACCTCCAAGTAGCCTTCCTGGATAGCCCTTTTCATTCAACATCCATTGATCTCCCCTCTGTGTCCGGCAATGTACTGCTCGGGGTTATGGCTATGGAGATGATGGGCTTGGTCCTTGCTGTTAGGAAGCTCAGAGTCTTGTGGGTGAGGTGGACTAAGAGGCAGGTACAATCATGTGATGACTGCCATGAGGTAGATGGTAGGTAAGTGAGGCGCCTCTTTCTATCTTCAGATAGGGAGGTAATGCTTCCCCAAGGAGGTGTTCCTGAGTGTTCTGGAAGGGCCTAGAGGAGTTAGCCCGGAAAGAAAGGAATTCATGGCATTGCAAAAAATCAAGAGCAGATACAAAAGGCGAAACATAAAATGACATGACACCAAGAAACTGCAGGAGTTCAGTGTGCTGGAGGTGTTCAGCGATCTGAGATGGGTTCAGCAAAGTAGCAGGTGAGACTAGAGAATCAGGTAAGAGCTGGATAATTGAGGGAAGTGCAGATCACAACAGGAATTTGGACATTTATTCTGTGGGTGATCACTAGCCAGAAAAGATTCTTTTTTCCAGATTTGAGGGCAGGGTGGAGAATGTGAAAAAGGGTGAGGATTAGATACAGAAGCTCAGCCAGGAAGACTGGGCAATAATCCCAACAGTAAATGACAATGGCATGAAATGAGGTGATGGTTTTCAGCATGGTCCCAGACCTGCGGCATCAACATCACCTGGTACTTGTTAGAAATGCAAATTCTCACGCTCTACCCCAGACCTTCTGAATTACGAGGAACTCTGGGGGAAGGGGTTCCAGCAGTCTGTGCTTTGCCAAGCCTTCCAAGGGATGCTAAGGCTCAAAAGTGTGAGAACCACTGAACTAAGTCAATATAAGTAAGACAGATGGGGAGGTTCCAAGAAGGTTAAAGAGGTGACCACCTGGCAGTGGAAGGGAGGCAGGGGGAGTGGCCACGAGAGCTTCCTTCCCAGATTCCTAGCTAGAACAACTGAACACATGACGGCATCCATTTGTGGAGATGGGCAATGATGGGGAGGAACAAATTTGGCTGCACACAAGGGAGTAAATGGGCTTGGTTTTGAACATGACCTTCCATGGCACTCCATCTGAAAACTTTTCAGGATATGCACTTTCTACATTACATTGAAGTTGAGTCTGTGCATGAGGTTTGAGCTGGAATGTAAATTCTGTGAGAGTTGGGGGCAGGCTTTATCCCCTAGAAAGCCTACTCAAGCTACCTGCAGAACATACACCCCATAAATATTTATGAAATGAAGATAACATCTTTAGAAATCCTTTTTCAAGTCAAGAAATGTATAGTTAGCTGAAGACAGAATTGCCTAGCATTCAGACTATGAATTTACCCTTTTTGAGACAGACCCATATGTTCATTATCCTGGTGTTGCATGGAGCAAACAGTCTTACCATCATAATATCCAGGGCATAACAATATTAAACAGACTCCCATTTTTTGAGTGCACCAAGGTGCTCTTCATGTGCTGTCATTTAATCCTCACAAGAACGCCATGAATAATAATAATAATTATTATTATTACTATTATTATTATTTTGAGACAGAGTTGCCCCGGCTGGAGTGCAATGGCATGATTTTGGCTCACTGGAACCTCTGCCTCCTGATTCAAGTGATTCTTCCCCCTCAGCCTCCTGAGTACCTGGGATTATAGGCGCCTGCCACCATGCCCAGCTAATTTTTGTATTTTTAGTTGATACGGGGTTTCACCATGTTGATCAGGCTGGTCTTGAACTCCTGACCTCAGGTGATTCCCTCGCTTTGGCCTCCCAAAGTGTTGGAATTACAGGTATGAGCCACTGCGCCTGGCCATGGATAAGTATTATTATTCTTACTATATAGGTTAAGAAACTGAGGCATGAAAGGCTGCATTAGTTGCTTTAATCTCATGCAGACAAAGAGGTAAAGCCAGGATTGAAATCCAAGTCTTTCCAATCCCTAAACGCTATTTTTTTTTTTTAATGAACTGGCTGCAATCTACTCACCATTCCCACCGAAATTTGATACATATCTAACCTTTCAAAATGGAAGGAACAGATTGGTTAGCACAAAACTCTGGAGAACAAAGAGAGTTTATGGAATAAATTTTCTACTTTTCTTGTGATGTGCTGAAAATTTTAAAGAAAGTTCTAACGGATGAAAAAGCATTAAGAAATAATACAAAAATAAAAGTTTTAGAATGCCAGAGATAATACTTTTTACTTCTAGATGGGAAAACGGAGTATATCCTAACAAGAACAGGAAATTAATTTTTGATACTAAAAAAGATAACTATGTAATGGAAGATATTTAAAAGAAAAAAAACTCAGATCACAGTGTATCAGGAAGTAGTTTCTAATCTTTTGCTTTCAGCCTGACTGGCTGGGATGGTAGAGGAGAAGCGCTTTACCTGCAGTTCTACCAACACAGTCAGACTTTGCTCCTGACTTCTTTGGCAAATACTTGACAGCAGAGATGGTATCTAAGCCCATGTGGTTCATAAGTGAATTCTGTGTCACTCATGAACACCTAAATGTCCTTTAATTTTGCAAAGCATTTTAAAGAAAGAACATGTTTTTAACATATGAAAGCAAAATAAAGAGTAGCTCAGAGGAGGATCCTTGGCCCTTGAACCTCAGAGGCCAGGAGGATGTCTGGAGGCTCCAGTGACCATTCCCTCTTTCCCACAGTACTGGGTAGCCCTGGTAAGCTGGAAGCAGGATGGCCTGCAGGAAGCCGTCAGGGCCACACCTGCCTGCAATGAAGAAGAAGTCCACCAGGGGGAGCAATGACATGATCAAGGCAAAAAGCCTGGGTCTGAATTACAGAGAAAATCAATGTCATGGCTGCAACGGGAAGGAAAAAGCAAACTTATTTTATGTTTTCAGGCCTTGCTTTTCCCTTTTTTTTTTCCTACCAAGTTTCTATTAGCGGACTCAGTTTCTGCCTGTAGGGCTCCAAGACTAGACGTCTGCAGGGCTGTGTGAACCGATGGAAAGGGACCAGGTTCCTCTCTTTGGTTTGACTCCAAGGTCCAGGTGGACCACCTCTCATGCCTGTGGACACTGTCCCCACTTCTATAAAATAGGGAAGAGTTGAGGGTCATTCTAAGAGAGGCTTTTCCAAAACCTGTCAAGCCAGAGAAATGTTCCCAGGATACAGAGGCTCCTGCGGAGACACTTTAAAACTTCCGGCATGCATGGAGTCTTCAGGGGTTTCAGAGAGTCTCAGGTGAGAGCGGGATTTTCCTAGGTTAGTGAAGGATTCACTTCAATATAGGAAAACTTTCTAATAATTAGATGTTTAAACTACTCTAAAGAAATACTGTTTTTATCAAGCTATCTAGGGCACATGGGCATAGGGTCTCTCTCTTCTCCACCCTTTACATAACTCTTCAAGGTTTTAATAATTTGAATAGCTGTGGGATAGAGTCAGAACAGAGGTGACGTTCATAGTGACATAGTACTCTTCATTGCTCCAACTGGTAGAAGGACATGGACTTGCCTAGTATTCCACAAACCATGAACTGGAGCTCCGCAGAATGCAAATGAGTCAGAAACACTCCTAGAGTCCCCTGACCAATGAAGACTGCAAAGACAGAAACCTAGTTTCTTTATTTTTGTTTGTAGTTTTGTTTTTAATTTTCAAAGTCTTTAAAACGCAAATAATCATTCTGAATTGATTCGTTTAGGACAAGGCATGCAACATTTACCATATGCATTGACCCATAATATTTTCTTTCTTTCAGTGTCTTAGAGGGCTAGGATTCTCAGGAACATACCGAGAGGAATGCTGATGTGATGATTTTGACAGAGCTTCTTAACTCTGGCTGCATCATAAAATCTCTTGTGACACTTTATTAAAGAAAAAGTTTTCTGGGCTCTTCCCCAGAATCTCCAGGAGAAGGGCCATTGCAACTCCAGGTTTTAAAAGGCTCTGCTGGAGATTCTGCTGTCCAGCCAGAGCAACTAAACATTGCATGATGGGAATGCCTTTTGGATTAAGGAAGGCCTGGGTTCAAGGTCAAGTGCCACTGATAGTCATTATAATGTATTTGGAAATTTACAGTCTGATTGTCTTAGGTGTCTCATCCATAAAATAGGGATCATACCCACTCAGTAGTATATTTTTAGGTCCAAAAAGTTCAATGAAACAATGAAGGAAAACAATTAGCATGTAGTAGGTGCTGTATCCAATATGTAATCCTTAGTTTCAATAGAAATAGAAATAGTAAAATTATCTGCCTTCTCAGTATGCTGGTAACTTTTGCTTTTCTTTAAAAAGAATAAAATTAGTTGTGGATTCTCATAGCTGTAATACGCCTGCAGCATGTGACCTTTATTGTATTTAGAGCAGTGTTTGGAAAGCTAGTGTCACCTCTTAACCAAAGATGGTTGTGAGTTTTTTTGGCAATCACACCCTACATCTTCTGCAGAAAAAAATGTTCTATTTTTCAAAGCTGTATATAATCTCTATTTCTCAAGAGATCATTTCAGCCAGAACCTGAAATCTGGTTTTCCAGCATAAGGGCAGCGACGTCATCACAGTTTGCATCATGAGCTGTGCGAAGGGCCAACACTTGGCCAGCAGCAGTTGCCCATGCTCTGCTGCTGAGGTGGAGTTTTCCAAAATATGAACTTCAGAGGTATTCTATTTCTATGAGGACAGATGTAGTGGGATTTTTATAGGCATTCTAACATTTGGTGTCTTCACGTTCCCTTTCTTTTTTAATAATCCCTTCAGTGTCTTGTTCTATTTAATAGATTTTTAAAATTTAGCTCTGTGGGGGGTGTGTGTGTGTGTGCGTGTGTGTGTGTGTGTGTGGTGTCTTGACAGCTATCCTCCAGAGAGCAATGCATGTGTGAATCAGACTGTGGCCCAGAGAGGTGCCTTTTTGTATGAATGAAATGGAATAGATAATTCCAGTCCTTAGAAATGAAGACTATTTCAAAGTTCATTTGTAAGTCAGTAGTTTGGAACTTGGAGCACATTTTCTCATAAAAGAAATGCTCTACGTGGTGGCTAAAGTCCCAGGCCAGCCCACAAGAGCCTGTTAACTCATACTGCACCTGAAGCGGAGCTGTTATTAACTCTAGAGGACAATGATTCTACGGAAACCAATTTTCAGAATTTCACTGTTTACGGGTGAGAACAACTGACTAAAATTTCCACTAGTCTTCTAAACCATTTCCCCTTCATTCCTCCAATAAATTACCAAAAAAGAAGCTCTTCATACCATAAATTATTTCTTGAATATATTATATTAAAATAATATTTTTTTCTGTTTTATGCACATTGAAACTTTAATAAAAGCAACACATGGACCAAAACAAAAAAGTGAAAGTGTTTCTCTCAATGTTGTTGAACTTCAAACTGGGTTTCTTGTCATTTTATTTCCTGGCTACTCTCTCTGCAGGCCAGAGCCAGATGAACTGGCTGCAGAGAGGCAATGGACACCGTTACTAGTTTGTTTTTACATTTAAATTATATATTTGTTTTTTCTACGGTATCTTTACCTTTGCCATGGGTTTTTTAAACTGCCTTATGATTTCATAGAAATGTGGAATAAGGAGGTAATGAAATACATTCTAGGTCACACTGACCACAGGAATCAGAAATGTTTCAACTGCACAATACACAGATTATGCTAGAAGTTGTACAAATATGTCACAGAATCACAGGGCTGGAAAGAACCTTAAAAGATTGTCTAGTTTATTCTCTGGCTTCCAGACAAGCCAACCATTCCAAACAGATGACAGCTGGCCTGTATTTCAGAAGAGGAGGATGACTTTGTCTTTAACCCTTTCTGGATCTAACAATCTACTCATGGTTAGTAAATTACTGTTAATTTTTATTCTCAATTCTTCCATTCATAGTTACAAATGTATTTACTTTTTCATGTTTGTTCCTCAGAGGAAACAAAGTAGGTTTATCTACATAAAATCCCATGACGTATTTAAATACTGTACTTTGTGGGTTTTTTTCTAAGCATCCTGAACATCCCAATGTCTAATCCTTGAGTTAACGTTTGTCCTGCTCTCTGCGGGCAGTTTGCACTCTTTCCTGCAGTGGGAACTGAAATCTAGCACCTGTGTTTTAAGAGGCATCTGGGAACTGAGCATGATTATATTTAAGTATAATCCAATAAGCAGGCCGCTAAGAGTCAGTGTCAAAAGAAAACCAAATTTAATAATTATAATAAAACTGCAATAATGCATTTATTTATAATTTCTTTCAGGCAGTCAAAAAGGCACCACTAGCCTAATTATACTAGCTCTTCAATCAAGTAAGGTAATAGAAGAGAACCTGCCCCTATTAAACAATGTTATACATAAAATTCAATATCCTTAAATGCCACCAAAGATCATTCTTTTCCACGGAGACCCTACTATGGAACCTACAAGGTATAACCTTAAAATATTTTCTACTGATTCATAATGACTCTTTTACTATTGGTGCTGGTAATGACTATTTAAACTCGATACTGAGTGATTCTTTAAGGGAAATTTGCAAAGGAGTGGGCAATTTGATCTCTGTATTATGAAAGACACAAAACATAGTGGCTTTAGAACAAGTGTGGTTGGCTATGTTACTGCTATCTTAAAACAGTTCCACTTTCCCCCAAGATAAAATGGAAATACAGGATTGGTAAATTAAGAATGAGATTCCCTCCATTTGTGAGGTTCTGAATGTCTCAAAGCTGGAGATTACGTCCAAGGAAAAGGGAGATGGGTGGAAATTTTTATAATGATGATCTCAACCTGGGAGTGAGCCACGTTCTTGGTTTCTTCCCCACACACACCTACCATTCATTTGGTGGCTGTTCATCTTACATATGTAAGGGGACAGAAGCAAGTTTCTGAGACCAGGGTGACAAACTCATCTCTATAAAATGACCATGAGATCACTCCATCTGACTTTTCTACATTAACAAAGCACCCCCAAAGAGACTGTTGCCCCTACCTCTGTACAGGTTTGCAAAGTAAACGTTTATAGCTTCTTGGAAGAGGACAGCACTCCCATTCTACCACCAGCATGTCCACTTGTACAGCTCAGCTATATTAGGGCAAAAGTGTTCCTGTGATGTGGGTTGATTCTTTTCCTTTCACTGAATATTCCAAATGCTTCTCTGAAAGCCCAAGATGCTCTGAGCTCCCCATAGCAGGAAACTCATGTCACATCAACCAATACAATCCTAAAGATCCTGGACACTGGTGGGAAAATGCAGAGGAAAGAATATTGAAGTAAAATCTGATTTTGGCAGCGAGGATGTCAGCATTTTTTATAGCTTGGTGGTGTGACTCTGAGTTGTATATATTGCTGATTTTAGCTAATTAGACAATGGCAGGTGCACAAAGTCCTTCTTCAGTCCTAAAGGAAGTATCCCTCCATGGAAATTCCCTGGTTTACAGAGTTCTTATGGAACCCTTCACTTAAATTTCCTTCTACATTCTAGCAAAAACCCAGCATGAAATCGAAACTCTGGTATTCACTCATCAGGAGTCTGAAGGATGACCTGTAGGGCACCCACTAGTTGCACAAATGAGCTGAAGCAAAATACAGTTTAACAATGGGCAACGTCAACTTACTTGTTCATTTTTAGTAAGCCTGGTTTTGTTGTGAATGTCTGACGTGACCAAATTAAATCCGTGCTTCTCCGACAAGATTCTCAGAAGCAAGACCACGGTGCGGCTCCCACACTTGCCCACTCTATTGTATACTACCTGGCTTGGGAAAGGTAGTACCTGGGAAAAAACCAAGAGAACAAGCATGAAACGTATGTATGGAAATACTTATGATTCTTCCCTCAATTTCAGAACAGTAAGTGTTTGATATAATAAATCTCAGTGAAAAGGGTCTACAATCAGATTAATAAAAAGGATGTATATCAGTTCATCAGAAGCGATAAACTCTATCTTCATGGTATAATAAGAGAAATGTTGGCCTTATTTCTCTGCACTGGTAAATTTCATGCAGTCTCTAAGATTGATTATTAAACTTGTTTTGTTTCTTTTTAAAAACAAAATACATAAATATGTTCCTAAATGACAATATTTTTTGCAAGTTTGTGCTTTATGAGAACAACTTAATCTATAGAGTGATCAAGGAAATACGTGATAATTTTCAGAACTGAGATACAATTCACATACTATAAAATGTGCTCTCTATAAATGCATACTTCAATAGCCTTTAGTATATTCACAGAGTTTGCAACCATCACAACTATCTAATTCCAGAACATGACTTCATTGGCCCCAAAAGAAACCCTATACCCATTTGCAGTCACTTTCCATTTCCACTATTGCCCCTGGACCCTGGAAACCAACTGATGTACTTTCTGTCTCTGTGGTTTTGCCTATAGGAATCTGGATATTTCCTATAAATGGAATCACACAACATGTGGCCTTTGTATCTGGCTTCTTTTACTCAGAATAATGTCTTTCCAGGCTCCCCCATGTTGTAGTGTGAGACAATACTTCACTCCTTTATATAGCTTAATAATAATAGCACATTGTATACATATATCATATTTTGTTTACACACTTGTCAGTTGATGAACAAGTGGATTGTTTCCATTTTTTTGGTCACTCTAAATAATGCTGCTATGCATATCTGTGTACGAATTTTTGTGTGGACATGTTTTTGATGCTCTTGGATATATACCTAGGAGTGGAATTGCTGGATCATATGGTAACCCTACCTTGAATTTTTTGAAGAACTGCTAAACCATTTTCAATACAGCTGTACTATTTTATATTTCTACCAATAACATATGAGGGTTCCAATCTCCACGCATCCTTGCCAACATTTGTTATTGATATATATGTATTTTTCCTTTTTGGACAGGGTCTTGCTCTTCTGCCCAGGCTGGAGTGCAGTGGTGTGATCCTGGGCTCACTGCAACCTCTGGCTCCCCAGCTCATGTGATCCTCCCATTTCAGCTTCCCAAATAGCTGGGACTACAGGCACACACCACCATGACTGGCTAATTTTTGTAAATATTTTTGGTAGAAACAGGGTTTCGTCATATTGCCCAAGCTGGTATCAAACTCCTGAGCTCAAGCAATCTGCTGGCCTCAGCCTCCCAAAGTGCTAGAATTATAGGCATAAGCCATCACGCCTGACCTGTTACTGTCTTTTTGGTTGTTTATTATACCCATCCTTGTAGGTGTGAAGTGGTATCTCATTGTGATTTTGATTTGCATTTCCCTCTGACTAATGATGTCGAGCATTTTTTCATGTGCTTATTGGCCATTTGTATATATTCTTTGGCGAAATGTCTATTCAATTCCATCATCCATTTAAAAATTGTCTTTTTGTTATTGTATTTTAAGAGTTCTGTATATATATTCTGGATTTGCAAATACATAATCTGCAAGTGTTTTCTCCCATCCTGTCAGTTGTCTTTTCATTTTCTTAATGGTGTCCCTTGAAGCACAAAAGATTTTCATTTTGACTAAGTCCAATGTATCTCATTTTTCTTTGGTTGTTTTTGGTTTTGGTGTCATATTTAAGAAACTATTGCCTAATCTAAGAGCATAAAGATATACATTTATGTTTTCTCCTGGGACTTTTATAGTTTCAGTTCCAACGTTTAGGTCTTTGATCAATTTTAAGTTACTTTTGTGTGTGGTGTGAGTTAGTGGTCTAACTTCATTCTTTTGCGTGCAAATATCCAACTGTCAGCACCATTTATTGAAAAGTTACTCTTTTTATTCTTTCCCCACTCAGCCACTTAGTACCCTTGTCAAAAATTCACTAATCGTATTTGGGGTCATTATTATTTCCTCAATTCTATTCCCTAATATATATGTTTATCCTTATGTCAATACCACACAGTCTTATTATAGCTTTGTTATAAGTTTTGAAATTGGGAAGGGTAAGTCCATATAACTTTGTTCTTCTTTTTCAAGATTATTTTTGGCTACTCTGGGTCCTTTGCATTTTCATGTGAACTTTAGAGTCGGGTTGCTAATATCTGCCCAAAAATGTATTTGAGATTTTGATAAGGACTGCATTGAATCTGTAGATGAATTTGATGACTACAGCCACCTTAACAATATTGTCTTCCAATCCATGAATATGGGATATCTTCCTACGTAGTTCTCCTTTAATTCATTTCTTTGATATTTCATTGTTTTCATTGTTCAAGCCTTATACTCCTGTTGCTGAATTTATTTATTTTTTTTATGTCATTATGAATGGAATTCTCCTCTTAGTTTCATTTTGGACTGATTATTCACCGGTAAAAATACAATTGATTTTTCTACATTGATCTTACATTACACAATCTTGCTGAACTCACTTATTAATTCAAATTGTTTTTGTGTGTGTGGGTTCTTTAGGATTTTCTATAAATAAGATCATGTCATCTACAAGCAGAAAAGTTTTACTTCTCCCTTTCCAATATGAATGTCTTCCCTTTCTTTTTCCTTTCTAATTGCCTAGTGGATAATGACTTTTATATAATATTATTTACTTTTTATCTATCTTGATATACTACTTTTGATCTATTTTGATATACTATTATCTATTATTCATACTATTGTCTACTTTATTATATACTTTTCATAGCTATTATGAAAAGCATCTATGATTAATCATTTACATCTGCAATAAAAATATTATTTCCATTTTGAATGCTCAGCATTGATTAACAACTGACAATAATCAAAAGATTCCTTCATTCAGCACATACTCATAACAAAAGGTCATTTTGAAAAGCTCAAAACTAAATAATAAAGTATGCTATAAAATTATAAATATACTGCAAATTTGCCTACAGTAAGCCAGCTGAATTTTTGCCTTTGCAATTACACGTTAATTTTCCTGAAATATTTTTATGCAAAGTAGCATTAAATAAATTTGAAGCTTAAAGGCTAGTTGTCACTGGAATAAAACATGGTATCGATATCATTCACTTGACAACCAGTCACATGACATTTTGGTACAGTTTTTCCATTATGTATTTTTTTCTTATGGGTAAGACCTTGTTTCTTGAGGGCCAGCCTACTATGTGTCCTAGAATGTGACACATACTGTGAGGGCCAGCCTACACAGTGCCTAGAATGTGCTTTGTACATAAAGAGCCTTAACAGACACTGAATTGAGTCCTGACTGCTCTAAGGAATTTAATGTACTGCTTAACATTAATTAATGCAATGATTCCCACTAAAATGTGAAACCAAGAGAATCTTCAAATACAGCTGTTTTATTTGACCAAATGCTATTCAAAGTCATCAGGGAAAATAAAAAGATGCTCATTTTAATTGGTCATTTTTACTTATGGTTTCATCAGTGAGTACTTCAAAAATCAGTTTGTTGGCAACTATTTTATAAGTCCAGATATTCAGAAAAATAAATTACATTCTTGGCCATAAGATTATGAACAGGAAGGCTGAATTAGGCTTCATGTTTAGTTTAATGATACAAATAGCATTTATAAGATAGACTTTCCATTACAACCAGCCTGGGGTATGAATTATGGCGATGACAGAGCTGCCAACATAAACTCAGAGTTTAATTCCTCCATAGAAACAAACTGTTCAACAATTGGGATAGATGCATTTTTTCCTGCCTTATAGCACATTACTGAACAGCAAGGAAGAATCTGTTACATCTAAATTATTGATCTAGAAGATGTGAGTTACTACATAAGTAAGCACTTTATTACAAAAGTACAGGTACATCTTGGACAATTTAAGTGAGTAACTGAGGCACTTATCCAGAAAACTTCGGTGAAATCACTTAATTTCTCCTGAATTGTTTGGGTAATCAACACAGTAGCAGGCTTAGTATCTATCTTATTCTTTTCACTAATAACCAACGATGTTACTTACCTTTAAGCTATCAATTAATTCATTTTTTTAAAAGTTAATTCTATTTTTTTAATAGTTGTGGCAAGCTCCCAACTAATGGTTTAAAATTTTGTTATTTAAAAAGAACATTTATATAAGAACAAAAAATCCTGTATCATTCCTGTAGCTGGATCTATGATAATAATTTAAGATAAAGGAGGGCTTAACATCCTCACTGGGACTGTATTTCTGTCATTTCTCTAAACACGAACACACGCCCACATGATATGAACCTAAAGGCAGGAAATGCGTTTTCACTAAAATTTCTGGAATCAGCCTTGTGTGTTTTAAAGACACCTTATGCACTACCACAAACATAAACCTGTCTCAAATTTAGGGTGGGGTTTTTAATCATTTTCTAAAAGAACCTATGTAATGCACTGAGACTTGTTGAATTAAGCAGCTAAATCAATGTGTTCATTTTGGATACAGTGTTAAAATGAACGAGAAGCGTGGTGTGCGTCTGTAGTCCCAGCTACTCAGGAGGCTGAGACCGAAGAATCTCTTGAACTCAGGACGTGGAGGTTGCTGTGAGCTGAGATTGTGCCATTGTACTCCAGTCTGGGCAGCAGAGTGAGATTTTATCTCAGAAAAATAAAAATATAAATAAATAAAATAGATTTCTTTCTGAAGTTCTGCTTTAAAAATGGTCATCACCTTTTATTTGAAATGTACTTTCTGGACAGATGACAGAAAAAAAAGGACTGATTTTTAAGGAAGGAAGGCTGACCCTGTCCTAGGTTCTGTGCCGTGTAAACCTTTTCATCCTTGATTAACAATACAGAATCAAACAGCATAACTGTCTTTTACTCGGACTGTGCATTTTTCTAAGAGCGTAAATTATCAAATGGCTTAATTATCATTAGTAGCATCCAATTAACTCCTCTGTGTGCCCCCATATTCCTCATAGTCACAGATTCCCAGCATAATGGAGTTTGAGGTCCAAAAGCAATTTCAAATAATCCATCCATTCAATATTACCCCCTACAACTATCACCCTCTATGACCCCCATCTCCAGCCCAATCTGTGTTTGATTTGGATAAAATTTTCCTGTACACTATTTAGATATTATAATTATTTTTACATGAGTAAACTGGGGCCCAGAAATAGCATTTGGCATCTTCAAGGTCACAAAGCTAGTGACACAATCACAAAAGCCCAGCTCTCGGCTCTCCTGACTCCTAAGATGACATTTCTTTCAAGACACAAATCAAATAGTGAAGAGAATTTTTAGTTTGACTTCTGTGACAGAGATGCTATTTCCTTTTTAATGTCTTACATGTATCCAACCTCATTAAATATACTATTTTTCAACCATCAGCGATCACAATCAGTACCACCAGCCATTACTCAGCCATGACTCAAGTCCCCAGAAGGCTTAAGTGGAACTGACAGGAGCAGATTAGCCTCTCTCTCCTTCCTAAGGACTCTTTCTAGAAAACTAATGGAAGACTAGAGTGTCAACGCAGCTAATGGAAGAAGAAGGTGGCAGGATGTGTACTTTTCCCTTCCTTCCTTCCTTCCCCGATATATCACAGGCAGTCAAAGTGGACAGCTGGCTCAAATATTGTCAACTGCTTCCACTGGGGAAAAAAAAGAGGAAGCAGTAAGTTATAGTAAAATGTATACAAAATCCTAAATATATTTGGAATGTCTATCAAGACAAGCAAACATCTTCAAATGATAAACTCAATCACTGTGAAAAGACTTTTAAAGACTTCTTCGAATCAGTCTCAAAATCCTCGTTATCCTTAACCAGTATTTGCAATTATCGGGCAGAGAACTCCATCCTCTATTTTAAATTTCCTATTACCATTTGCACACAGAGTTTGAATGCTCACTCTTTCTTTAGGTGCCCTATAAAGAAGTAGACATGAAACTTCTCAAACACCCTCTCCCTCCCCCAAGTGATTCTTCATTTTTGGCAACTGCAGTTATACGAATGTTATGTCTGTGATTTCTATTTTATAGCCAATTTGTAAAAGTGAAGGGGCCTCTGAAATATTTCATTCTATGAATTATATATTTTTATACTGCCTGCCTTGTAAGTTCTGCAAATGCCACAAATCCCCAGAGCCTGACAGGCTTGTGTGGGGCATGCCAAATAAACAGAAATCTTTCCAAGTCTTGAGCATGACAGTAACTACCACCAGATGACATCCACGAGTTCAATAACTCAGCCCTGGTTTGAAATGGGGAGAAGAGAAGGAAGGCTTTCTAGGTAAAAAGCAAATGTGGTCTGAATCACGACTTTCACAATCTGTGAAACCCAGAGTCTGTAGGGCTCTTCTGGGGATCCGTAATGTTGGAAGAATTAACATCAGTGCTGCTTTTAAGTCTTTGCAAACTGATTCTTAATATAGTACAAGGTGTGGTTCCCAAATAACTGTATATTCAAATTCCTTGTGGAATCTTAAAAAATGCAGATTTCTGGGCCCCACTTTAAGACTAACTGAATCAGAAAGTCTAGGATGAGAGTCAGGAGTCTCTCTCTAAAAAGTTCACCAGGGCCCTCTGCCACCTCCACTAGTTTTGAGAAAGTGCTGTCACAGAGGACTCTCAGCTTTCTGCATTAAGTGGCTGAGTGGGTCCTTGCAGCCTTCTGAGGGATTAAGGCTAGGGCAAAGGTTGCCTGTGGGATCATGGCGGGAAGTTGAGGTGAAGGGCACTGTGATGTCTTCCTGGGGTCTTACTGTGTGTTGATGGGCTCCACTCACATTTACCAGTCATAATTAACCTCAAAGTATGCTCACACTCTCCCCGACTGGTTAGAGAACAGGTGTGCTGGTTAACTGAATGTGTAGGTTAATGGAAATTTATACCAAATGCTGTCGAAGTGTTAGACCCTTAACATGAATATGATACTGCATGTGAACTGACTTTGCTTGAGGAATAAAACTGCACTTGATGACTTTTCAGCACCTCCATGTCATGGTTAATCACACTAACATTCAAAAGAGTCACAGCGAAGGCTCTGCAAGGCCTGAATTCAGAGATAGTTCTGTTCCTCACTGTCCATATGAGGAACGGAACTGTCCTCATACGGAGCAGCTTAAATCCACTCAACTAATCTTCATGTTAAATTCTTAGGAGACTTGGCACTAAGACTCAGTCACTTCACATCCTTGAGACTCTATTTCCTCACCTATAAAAAGGGGAAAGTTAGGTTATAAGCCAATAAATAATATTTTCTTCTGAAGCTATTAAATTATTAATTTCAGTCTATCTACATTGCTACCAGGATATAACCTGGAAAATGCCTTAAAAGTTAAAACTAGATTTTACCATGTTTCCTTGTGGAATATATTCATTAAAGAAACAGAAGGGCCAGGTGTGGTGGCTCATGCCTGTAATCCCAGCACTTTGGGAGGCTGAGGTGGGTGGATCACGAAGTTAGGAGTTCAAGACCAGCCTGGTCAATATGGTGAAACTACATCTCTACCAAACACACACACACACACACACACACACACACACACACACACACACACACAAATTAGCTGGGCATGATGGCATGCACCTGTAATCCCAGCTTGGAAGGCTGAAGCAGGAGGATTGCTTGAACCTGGGAGGCAGACATTGCAGTGAGCCTACATCATGCCACTGTACTCCAGCCTGGGTGACAGAATGAGACTCCACCTCAAAAAAAAAAAAGAAAAAAAAAGTTCCAGTAATTTGTGCTGATGACATGGGTTCCAGCTCCATGGGCATTCTTAGTATTATTTTGGAAACCTTGGCTGTCCTATTCTTGTGTGGGCTTGTCGCATAATAAATTTACCTTTATCTTCCTTTTATCTTTCTCTTCCTTTCCACAGTTTTAATCATTTCAAGCTTCCTGTTTTGAGATCATTGCCAGAGCCTCCCAGAACTCGGCAGTGACTCTCACTGGCCTTTGCCCATCAAACCATCTGAGCTCTTCTGCCACATACATCTGTTTTCTAATTGCTATCATCTCTCCTGCTCCCAGTCTCCTCTCCTCCATTCTAGAGGAGGAAATACACAGAATTCATCTAAGAATTCTATTTCCCCTCATTGTAATCCTCCTGAACAGAAGGCTCGTTCCATCCACAACTCTCAATGACATCCTGTGTCCTTCTCATTATTCAGGCCCATCTTCTCCAAGAGCCATGCCAAATCTGAACCTTTGGCTTTCTTCTCTTCCCCTGCTCTCGCTTGAAACAATTCCATGTGTACTGCTACGACAGAAAAATAAATGTAGCCACTGATCATTTACAAGTCCATCTGGGACTATCTGTTATGTGCATAGTGGATAATTAATAAGAAGAATCTATCTGTTACATGCACAGTGGATAATTAATAAAGAGTATAGACTAGACTATTGGGATGAAAATCTTATTATAGTAAGTGTTGTAGAACCAATGCTGTCATATTGATTAAGGATGCTCTTTCAGTTATCTCTTAAAACTATAAGAAAATCTACCAATTTTTTTCTTAACATCATAATATTTTGAAACCCCTGATGTGCTATGTTTCATGAGAAAAAGTCTGTTGAAGTAGAAGTTTCCCTGCACTGAAAGTCGTGAAACTCTGGCATTGCCCTTGGCTTTATCACTCTAAGTAGTTGAATGACTTGAGCAAATGATCCTAAACAACTTCTCTGAGCCAAAGTTTCCTCAAGAACAGAATGAGGGTACTGAACCTAATGATTCCCAAGGCTCCTCCCGTCTGTGTGTCATAATGTTAACTGAGGGCTAGGCAATGCTTATGGATAACCACAGGGTGACCTGAGTGGGATCCTGCATTTCTAAATATTCATCCCATTCTGTGTACTAACGTTCTGCTATCTCCATAATGGACATCGTCACTACATTATTCCCAGGAACACAACACACTGCATATTGTACCAGAATCTTCCCACAAAGAAGCAACCTTCACAGGGAGCCAGAAGTCATTTTCTGGATGTGATAGTTAAGCTACCATAGTTGGATCCTTGAAGAGTGCTTCACGAAAACAATACAAGGCTTCCAGTTTGATTAGGAACTCAAATTTCAGGTGACACTGGTGAATCCTATCAATGCCATAGATTAAAAGATGAATATTTTCAAATTTCAAATTAACAAATGTGAAGGAAATATACATACGAGGAACAAAGAGATTCACTTTTAATTCTGAGGTACGCTTTAAGCTTCTTTGGTCAGTACACAAATAATGGGCAAAAAGAAATCCATAAACTGGGTATCTCATTGCCACAGAATGTTAGTTTCTTTTTTTTTTTTTTAGACAAAGTCTTGCTCTGTTGCCCAGGCTGGAGTGCAGTGGCACAATCTCAGCTCACTGCTACCTCTGCCTCCCATCCTCCAGTGATTCTCATTCATCAGCCTTTTGAGCAGCTGAGATTACAGGAGCACAGCATCACGTCCAGCTAATTTTTATATTTTTATTACAGACATGATTTCATCATGTTGGTCAGGCTGGTCTCAAACTCCTGGCCTCAAGTGATTCACCTGCCTCAGCCTCCCAAAGTGCTGGGATTACTGGCATGAGCCACTGCGCTCAGCCAAGAACGTTACAGTTTCTAAAATTCAAACCTCAGTTTGGTCCATAGGAATCCATGGAATACTTGTATGTTTGACAGAAAGAGAAATGAATTACATGACGCACACATGAAATGTAAGCACAGTGGGAGAGTGCAAGTTTTCAAGGTTAAACCATCCTGAAGGCGTGTTTCAAAGAGTTCACCCAGGACTTGTCCTACTTCTGCATATACATGGCAGCCCCTCTGCACTTGTGCTTGGCGCTTCGATCCACTCTTCTAGGAGCCCTTTCATCTTCTCTAAGGCTTTTGTGATTAAAGTTAAATGGGGAAATCCATGTGCATGTGGCAGTCCTGTTTAACCTCATTTTCCTATGAACATTTGTTGTGCATGTGTACGTGCCCTGTCTGCTTGTGTTGTGTTCAAAGACATTGTGAGTAATATTATTGGAGTCACATCTGACTTCTAGCCATTTCTGACACTTTCTTACATGCTATCTATTCAGTAGTCCAAAAGTTCCTTTTTAGACAAAACCCTGAGGATGAAAGTAGCAGGGTCCTCAGATTAGTTCTAGGTCTGCAGTTGTTCCATTTTTAGTATTAATCAATTCAATTGGCTTTTTACATTAACTTTTGGACCAGAGTATGGAATTACAAAAATGCACTTGGATAGATAATGTCTCCATCAGACCCACACACTTAGTTTGACTCTCCATCCAGATCTGTAACACATTTTTGTTTAATCACACAAATCTCCAAATGAAACATGCAGAGATACTTTCGTATATGTAGACTTCTAAGATTCAAGAGTCTGCTCTAAAGCTAAGTTTCATTTCTCTACATTTACCCCATTTTGTTTTAGTTAATAATTTATACTCTGAGCCCAATCTGAAAACTCATTGTTATACAGATAGAGGAGAAGTGTTGGTTATTGACTGGAGGTTTCATAATTTATAGCAGGTATTGTTGGCATGGGCCAAGCACTCGATTTAGAATGGTTTTCCCTGGATGTTAGTGGGGAAAGAGTCCGTTATTCTCATTGCAAACCTCAGAAGAAAAGGCTGCCCTTACTGTAAATAGTATAAAGGCCGGGGAAACAGCCACGCTTGGCTGCCAGTACTTCTCTCTCATGAAAGCCCTGTGCAAAGATTTTTAAGACCAAAAGCTTGGATGTACTGTTCATGTGAATCACATCATTATTTTCCATTTGAAATGTCTGAATCAAATGTTAGTTTCCTGAGTGTGAATTTTAGTGATGAGAAACTTATTCTTAGACTCAAGATCATTGTTTAAACCTGTTAGCCGAGTTTCAGGCTTATATAACATAACCCAAAATTTAAAATAAGGCAGATTGGTATAGTAACGGCCCCTGACCAGTCCACCTCTTCCTCTCTCTGCACCATGTGACCTCCTTCCACATGGCCCTCTGGACTGGCCACATGACTTGCTTTGACCATCAACACGTTAGTAAGTGCAATGCAAACATGCTTGAAAACAGCCTGCCCATGGGGGCTTCACTTCTCTTTCCCCCAGAAGCCTTTTCACCACGATATGAACTTAGGCTAGCTTGCAGGAAGATAAAAGGTGGCATTGAATATTGAAAATTCTGTGACTAAATTCAGCAAGTAATTATTGAGCACTTACTGAGTGCTAGTCATCGGGTTAGACATAAGAAATCGGTTGACTATTGTAATTATTTGATTGTCTGTCTCACTAGATTTTAAATTCCATGACTGCAGGGGTTGCATCTGCTTTTCCTGACTATTGTATCTTCAGTGTTCAGCTCAATGACTGGCACATAGTAGACACTCAATAAATAACTGTTGAATAAGTGAATACAGCAAAGTTTACAGCAAGTCTCTTGCCCTGTAAGAACTCACAATCTAACAAGGGAATCAAACACTGACACTGACATAGCTTGTGCCGATACCACGTGGTAGGTGCCTCACTAGAGATATACATACAGTGGAATGAGAACAGAAGAGGTGATTAACTTGACCTTGGGAACTCAGGGAAGTGGTCACAGAGCACATGGCATTTGAACTGAGCCTTGGTATCTCTAGAAATTGTATGGCCTCAAAGGGATAGCCATTTCCCCTTTGCAAAGTACACCTACCCAATTCTTGTTGATTTGCATTAAAAAGAAACTTTCTAGCTCCCCTCCCGTGTTTAATCTGTCTATGTGGAATTGGCTTCCCAGCATTTTTCACATTGCGTGTGTGTCTGTGCGTTGCAACACACCATACAAAATTCGTCAACTCTCTGGCCTACTGTTGTCCCTCATACATAGCAACATAGCCCGACAATTGAGGAGTTGGAGCTCAAGAACAACTGGGTTAAACATGGCTAAAGAACTTCTCTGCTTTATGTTACATCTCCACATATCAATAAGAGGATGCTTGTGTCTGCAGGTAACCAAAAACCCAACGCAATTCAAACAATAAAGATAATACATTCTTCTGTAAATAAATAAATAAATAAATAGCAAAATATATTCTCTTACAAAACAAAAGTCCTAACGTATGGAGGTTTTAAGCCTCATTCCATATTTTCATTCTATCTTGCTCTGCCATCCTGGAATGTCAGCACTGTCCTCAGACTAGCTTTCCTTATGCTTCATGACGGTTGCTGCAGTTCCAGCCATCCCATGTAGAATTACAAAATACAGGGCAAGAAGAGACTAGTGGGTGCTTCCTTTAAGATCTGGAAATCCTACCTAGAAGGCCCTGAGAAAATTTCTCACATTCTGTTGGTCTGGTCTAAACTACCAGCGTGCATCTCAATAGCCATGAGCAAAGGAAATAAGACAACCATGCTAGGCTTAGATTAATCAGGACCCACTCGTGAGCTGGGGATGGAACTATCTTCCTTTTAGGGCAAAACTTGAACAAGTCAGATTTCTGCTAAAGAGGAGGCAATCCCATTACTGGGTATATATCCAAAAGACTATAAATAGTTCTACTATAAGGACACATGTACACGAATGTTCATTGCAGCACTGTTTACAATAGCAAAGACCTGGAATCAACCCAAATGCCCATTGATGATAGACTGAATTGGAAAAATGTGGCACATATACACCATGGAATATTATGCAGCAATCAGAAATGATCAGTTCGTGTCGTTTGTAGGGACATGGATGAATCTGGAAAACATCATCCTCAGCAAACTGACACAAGAACAGAAAATGAAACACCGCATATTCTCACGTATAGGTGGGTGATGAAAAATGAGAACACATGGACACAGAAAGGGGAGTACTAAACACTGGGGTCTATTGGGGGGAAAAGGGGAGGGCCAGTGGGAGGGGGAGATGGGGAGGGATAGCCTGGGGAGAAATGCCAAATGTGGGTGAAGGGGAGAAGAAAAGCAAAGCACACTGCCATGTGTGTACCTACGCAACTGTCTTGCATGCTCTGCTCATGTACCCCAAAACCTATAATCCAATAAAAATTTAAAAAAAAAAAAAAAAAAAAAAGAGGAGGCAGCTATGGGAGAATGGATTTGGGGTAAGTAACCAATAGGGTCTGCTGTACCCCACCACTCAAAGGCCCTGTTGTTACAGATTCTTCTAACACCTGTTCACGAAAATCTCCATTCCTCATCTACAGAAAGGGAGTAAGAGCGGCAAACACCAAAGACATTCTCAACATGTGCCAAGGGTCCATGGCTGTATTCTATCTCTATCCCCACAGCTGCTCCCTGCCTTAGGCATAGATTTGCTGATAGCTGGAGAAGAGGAGAGATGAAATACATTCCTTTCTATATAAAATGACATTGCCTCCCACACACTGAAATGAGATGGAGAATTAGCAACAAGGTGAACTTGAGCTGGGAGATTAACTCCACAGAAGAATCCAGAAATCATAAGGTATTTTTAGCTAGAGATGGCAATAAGACATTTAAATTGCTCTCAGATGAAATTATGTCTTAACTGCCGACATGAAAAGGGGGCCTTTTCACAAGTACACCTTTTTTATAAATGAATTAATTTTGAACAAGTGTGGCATGGAATCTAGACCCAATCTGCCACCATAGATCTGATCATGGAATATCCTTTTCCACAGTATCTATCGGCTGGTTTTTGCTTTCATTTGTTACTTGGTCCTGGGTAAGCAGATTTTTCAGAAATCTGCACCAGGATGGATGAGGGATCCCATTTCCTATAGGGAATTGTTATCACATTCAGGCTCTCAAACGGTGCTAAATAAAAGCAATTATTATTCAAAAAATATTTTAAATAAAATGGATACAGATATTGTCCATCTCTTGGGAGTTTGCTATCTGATAGAAAGAGGAAAAGAGAATGACAGTTTGTAGAGCAACAACTATCTCTCTAGCTAGACTCACTGGATGGATGTAAAACTTCTGATTTCCCCTATAATGGTTGAGGAGTTTGACCTGACTAAGCAATAAGAAAATCCTTATCAGCGGAGTTTAGTTAATGACACAAATGAAGGAAACTGAAGTTTAAAATAAGGGCAAGAGCCCCAGGTTTTAAGAGTCTATTGCTGATCTCAGACTGTAGTTGCCCTGGGTCAATGGAGGAAAAAAGAAAAATCCTAGTGATGGGTTGAGCACTAACTTGGGCCAGAGTGTGGGCAAGACCACTGTCTGATGTTCGTCATTATAGTGCAGGAGCTTATCCTACACCAGTGACACAAATACCTCCCCTCCAGGCCTTCACCGGGAACTATACCGTGGAGAGCAGCTTATGTCTATCAAAAGGCTGGCTGAAGGATGTCGTAAGTACAGAAGATTGTTTGAGGACACAGAATCCATCCATTTCTCTGTACATTTTGAACTTTTAGTCTTGGTCCAAGTTGAAACATCAAAAAACTGTCTATTGAAGCATAATTTCTTGGCCCCATTGAGAGCTGCTTTGACTGAGTGACATTTTGGCATCATATCCTTGGTGGCTGTGAAGGGACACCATAAGATAGAGCATCCCACAATCCAGTTCTGTTTTGGAATGGGGATGTCACTGAGCATGTTGTCGTCTATCTTTTTTTTTTTTTTTTGAGACAGAGTTTCACTCTTGTTACCCAGGCTGGAGTGCAATGGCGTGATCTCGGCTCACTGCAACCTCCGCCTCCCGGGTTCAGGCAATTCTCCTGCCTCAGCCTCCTGAGTAGCTGGGATTACAGGCACGCGACACCATGCCCAGCTAATTTTTTGTATCTTTAGTAGAGACGGGGTGTCACCATGTTGACCAGGACGGTCTCGATCTCTTGACCTTGTGATCCACCTGCCTCGGCCTCCCAAAGTGCTGGGATTACAGGCTTGAGCCACCGTGCCCGGCCCGTCTTCTATCTTTCTTTTTTTTTTTTTTCTCATCCCAAGGCTCTTAATTGGTTGGTACCTTTCATGCAATATCTCACTCAATTTGTAAAATGGCCTCTCAACCATGAATACTAGTGCTCCCATATTAAAGAAGAAAAGGGTGGGAATTAGGGGCATTAAATAACTTGTTCAAGTCTCTTCCAGAGCTAGTACTCAAGCCAAAACTCATGCTCTCTCATCCACTACACTGTATGAAAAATGACTATATTTCTTCTTCTCATGGAAAATGAGAACAACATAACCACTTATGGCCCCATTCTTCCTTGGCTTCCAGAAAATCCAAAGTAAAGTTTGTTGAACTATAGCTATTAATGGTATGATGGTTCATATAATTCTTTTTCACCAATTATGCTAACCTGATGAACTCACTAGCCTGTCAGGCTATGGGAAGGCTAAGACTTCAAAGTATTACTATGATTTTTTCCCTTCCTCCATCCCACTGGTCCTCTACCTCTTCTTTCCCTACCCTTTCTCTCCCTATCTCTCTCTTTGTCTTGTTCTCTCTCTTAGCAACCGTACTTAGCCCAGTACATAACAGGGATGTAAGCACAACTGAATGATGGATGAATTCTTACCATGCTCCAGCAGAAGTGTCTTTAGAGAAGATCTTAAATTCAGAAGGTAAATATACCCTCAAAGCTAATTGCTTTCTTTCATCCCTACAGAGTCCTTACCTTCAATATGAAGAAACAATTTTTGTTTTTTGAGACAGAGTCTTGCTCTGTCACCAGGCTGGAGTTCAGTGGCATGATCTCGGCTCACTGCAACCTCCACCTCCCAGGTTCAAGCGGTTCCCCTGCCTCAGCCTCCCAAACAGCTGGGACTACAGGCGCCTGCCACCACATCTAGCTAATTTTTCGTATTTTAGTAGAGATGGGGTTTCACCATGTTGGCCAGGATGGTCTCGATCTTCTGCCCTCATGATCTGCCCACCTTGGCCTCCCAAAGAGCTAGGATTACAGGTGTAAGCCACTGTGCCCAGCCTGAAAAAACATTTTTTTCAAATATATTACCAACTATATAGAATATTTTGAAATGACAACCTTCTATAGCAGATTCTTGTAGTTGCTTACCTAATATCTACTTTTCATCTCTTCCTAAAGGAACCATGACTTCATTCTAGGTAACAATATGCCTAGCTTAAAGTGTTCACCTTCTTAGACTCACTTGAAGTTGGGAATGATAGCGTGATCAAGTTCTGTCCATTCATTCAACAAATGAATGAACTATAAATGGACACTGCTGAGTTGGCCTCTTGGGCAATCTTTTAATGATAGACAGATTCCTCTGGCACCCATTGACTTTCTATTCTTTTCTATTCAGTTCTCTGCCTTGACCATTCTCTTCTCCTTCCTGGCACACAGACACCATGCCCAGAGTTGCAGAAGCAATCCTGTGACCGTGAGGCAACACGCATGAGGGCCATGCTATCAGTCAAGATCTCCAAGCTAAGGAGGACAGAGAAAGAAGGAAGGAGTGGCTCACGCCTGTTATCCCAGCAATTTGAGAGGCCGAGGTGGGCAGATCATGAGGTCAGGAGTTCAGGAACAGCCCGACCAACATGGTGAAACCCTGTCTCTACTAAAAATACAAGAAAGTTAGCCAGGCATGGTGTTGCATGCCTGTAATCCCAGCTACTCGGGAGGCTGAGGCAGGAGAATCGCTTGAACCCAGGAGGCGGAGGTTGCGGTGCCAGCCTGGGCAACAAGAGCAAACCCCCCTCTCAGAAAAGGGGGAAGGGGAGGGGAGGGGAGGGAAGCGGGGGAAGAGAAGGGGAGAGGAGAGGGGAAAGAGAAGGGGAAGGGAAAGTGGTAGACCCCAATGATATCACAGTGCCACCACTCTGGACCAGGACTGTTTAATGCATGAAATAAACAGGGCTCTCCACTTGTTCTGGGTTGCTCTTGTCAGGTTTTCTTTTAGCCCAATGCATTTCTGATACAGGCCTTTCTCTTTCCAATTTTTTGGTAGTTTTATTCATTATTTAAAATGGCCACAGTTATTACTATCTTCTGAGAAAATCAAGTGCACTCATGGTGAAAAGAGCTCTAGGTCTCAAATCATTCCTTTTGATCCTGTAGTACACTGACATTGTAACAACAGCACTATTAGCTTCAAAATTCTGTATCGATGATCAAAATATGTCAGGGGAAAGGAGCTCATAAGGTATTCTGCTTTCTTTCTTCAGTTACTTTAAAAGTCTGTCATTAAACATTTTTGGGGGTAGTTTATAAAATATTTATGGTTGGAAGCCAAAGGTAGCTGGAAAAGAAATGTTTGTTATAAATATATCTCTCTACTCACAAGCTGTCAAAGTAACTCACTGTAATGTGCTGGGCCACAGTAAAGACTCCCTTCTGTGAATGTATGTGGTCTACTTAAAACAATAATAACAACCACAGTAATTTGCTCAGAAGTACAGCTAAAGAATCCTTCGGCCCCTGTGTAATTTCAGTGTAAGTGTATTAAATACTCCACACATTTTGCACTTGAAAATTACATGGTCAATAAACAACTTTTGACCAAGTTGTGTGAGTTGCTTCAAGGTCAAACTATGTTTTTCAGATCATCATGGGGAGTGACAAAGGGTCACTTGCATCCAAAGGCGGAAATGCAATTTTATTTTTCAGGAACTTATAAACAATTCCTTTGAAGATTCAAGAGAAGTAATATTTAGTAAGCTTTGACATTAAATGTTTAGAATCATGACTTGGAACTATTCCCCACTTTCCTCCACTGGCCAATATGTTTGCAAACAACCTACACATTGGTAACCTTTGGAGAAAACCTGCTACTATAAACGTTAAAGGTTTTTTTTCTTTTTTTTTTTTGGTAGAAAGTTCAAAAGTCATTGTGAGTTGCAAATCTTTCCTGTGCATTCATCCCTTTCTTTTTAAAACTGTTCCTTATCTGTTGAAAAAGACTGTGCCTGCTTTTGCCTGAGAATTGTAAACTGCTCAACTCAGATCACTGGAAGTACCTTAAGCTTCTGCTGCCCTCAGACATTCACCATCCTGCTTTCATCTTATGTGCTTTAATTGGTGGGCTCTGCCGGACATTTTCATGGAGACAAGTAGTCAGGCCACAAATCAGTCTCCTTCTTTCTTGCTTACACACACAGAGCTCAAGTTCATTGTAAAAATCATGTTTAGCACAGAAGGAACCAAAACAGGAGGGCATATCATGTCAGCAGTGTTTGCATGGCTAATTCCATCAAACGCCAGTGAAAGCTCTGGGGTAAATGCAATGCATCAGCTTCTGTATGAGGAATTCAACATAAACATGAATATTAGAAAAATAAGTGGAGACAAGAAATTCTTTGAAAATGCCCCAAAGTAATAGAATCAAGCAGGCATAGTCATGCCTGCTTTTTAAATTTAGAATCTCAAAAACACTCATTCCACCTTCTCTCAGCCTATGCCCATCCAAGAGAATGCAAATCCTGAATTCATGCAGCCCGGCTGAGAGAAAGCTCTGTCTTTCCAGGAGGCGCCCAAGAGTTACTGGATTCGGACCTGTTACCCACAGGCCAAGTTTCTTCTCTGGAAGGGAGTTGTGAATTACCAAGAAATGTGTTCCCAGGAAGTCCAGCCCATGTGTGACAGCCTAGGGGAAATTCAGTATCCCTCCATGCTAATGTATTTCTGGGGATACCATCAGGGCAAGGACATTGCTCTGCTCAAATGCAAGGCACAGGAGGACAGCCAAAGCCAAGTGGCAGTCTCCTCTCCCCTTAGGACTTAAGCAAAACTGTGCAGCTGGCAAAACTGTCTTCAGTGTCCTCTTCTCCCCGACTCCCCTTTCATTCCCACCTGCTAACCTCCTACTGTGTGCCAGAGGATGCAGGAGAAGCTGCTGATTGTCTCCTAGGGATTTCTTTGTGAAAGGGCTGTCAGAGATAAGTACAAAGTGATAAGGGACTAATGAGCAGGGACAGCTGATCCTGAAGTGGGAGTGGGCCGGACACAAACGAGGGGCTGTCAGAGAAGGGCCTAAAGTAAGAGTCAGAAATCTTATGTCATATATTCTTTGCTTTTACTACAACCCTTTAAAAAAATGTTAAAACAATTCTTAGCTCGTGGGAGGTAAAATATTAGTTTGATATAGCCTATGTGCCAAAGTTTGTTGACCATTTTCTAGAGAAAATAATACCCATGCCAAGTCCCTTAGGATAAGTAAGACATACAATTAACTACTCTTTAGTAAGCACTTGGAATTGTCAGGTCTCAGACCAGTTGCTTTATAAAGTTCATTTCACTGAATCATCACAATACCATAAGAGGGCTATAGTCATCAGAAGGAAATATTTTTATTAATATTATTTACTGATGGGGAAACTGAGGTCCAGGGGCATTAAATCCCTTGTCCAAAGTGAGAGCCTTCAGCCCAGCTGAAACAGGAACCCTGGCCTATCTGGCTTCCAAGCGACCAACTACAAGCCAAGTACAGTTGAATATGTAAGTCCTGCCCTGGACAAAGGGATTGCAGGAGGGGTGAGAGGCTAAAATTCTGACCACAGCCTACTGGCCAATCCCTGGTCCTGGGCAAGGAGCTGCACCCAGCCTGAGGTTGGAATGGAGGTGTTTTTCTTTGCACAGAGGTGCCACGTACTGACCAAGTCACACTCTTAAGAGGCTGTGTCAGCTGGGAAGAGAGAAGAGTCTCTTCCTAACTCATTCAAAGCCTATGATCCTTAAAACTGTAACTAAAAATAATTAGGAAGAGACACTAGCATTTTGCTTATATTTCTGAAACACAGAACATGCCAACCCTTTAAACGCTGATTTAAAAACATGGAGTAATCACAATGAGATACCACTTTATACTCACTTGGTTGACTATAATCCAAAAGAGGAACAATGACAAATGTTGGCAAGGATACAAAGACACTGGAAGCCCCTGCATTGCTGATGGAATGTAAAATGATGCAGCCACTTTGGAAAACAGTTTGGCAGCTCCTCGAAGAGTTAAACGTAGAATTACTATATGACCCAGAAATTCCACTCCTAGCGAGATATGTCCCCAAAGTCTTGAATAGAAATATTCATAGAAACATTATTCATAATAGCCCAAAAGTGGACACAACTCACATGCCTATGAAATGGTAAACAGATAACTAAAATGTGGTATGTCCATACAATGTCACTATTTTAAGCATAAGCATATTTTTTTAAGGCTGGGAGTTGGGTGCAGGCAGATGGACATTAAAGGAAGACCATCTCGACTGGGCATGGTGGCTCACATCTATAATCTAAGCACTCTGGGAGGTCAAGGAGGGTGTATCACTTGAGCCCAAGAGTTTGAGACCAGCTTGGCCAACATGGTGAAACTTCATCTCTACTCAAAATACAAAAATTAGCCAGTCGTCATCATGGGGCATGCCTGTAATCCCAGCTACTTGGAAGGCTGAGGCATAAGAACTGCTTGAATCCAGGAGGTGGAGGTTGCAGTGAGCCGAGATCATGCCACTGCATTCTAGCCTGGGTGACAGAGAGAGTCTCCGTCGAAAGAAAGAAAGTAAAGAAAGAAGAAAGAAAAAGAAAGAAAGAAAGGAAAGAAAGAAAGATCATCTCTATTAAAATGAGGCATAGTGTTCTGCCATAGAAAGGAATAAACTGATACCTTCTAAAACATGGATAGACCTTGAAAACATTACACTAAGTAAGAGAAGTCAGACATAATAGGTCACATATTGTATGGTTCCATTTATACGAAATGCTCAGAATCCCATAGGCAAAAATCAATCATAGAGACAGACAGTAGACTAGAGTTTGCCAGAGGTTGGGGGTCACAGTAGAAGTGGGGAGTGACTGTCAATGGGTAATTTCTTTTTGGAGTGATGAAAATGCTTTGAATTGGACAGTGGTAATGGTGGCAAAATTTTGTGAATATACTAAGTGTACACTGAAGTGTACACTTTAAAAAGGAGAATTTCCTGGTATGTAAATAGAATTACATTTTTGAAAAAACTAGTGTACATCTTGTCTCTCTTTCCCACTCTCCTCTCATGCTAAAATCTGAGGTTGTTTCCTGTGGCTGACATCCTCTTCACTAACCCTGGCTCTGACAATGCTGGCTGTGCGGGAAAGGGAGGTGACTGAAGCTGTGCTCTGGGCAGAGATGCATCACATGGCTGGGTAACAGGCTGGAGGAGTGGGACGTGGGTGGGGGCAGTGGGGACAGCCAGCTGGAGGGAGATGGGTCTGCAGAGGCACCAGATCATGGGGAGTGGCACTTCATGACTGTGGATGCTGAAGGGCCTCTGTCCCCTTCCTGTGCTTCCAGGAACCACAGGGCTTCTCTAGGTCCATCCTGCTCAGAGAAAGTTTCTCTATAGCTGGCCACCTGGAATGTAGAAAGCTTGGTGGGTCCCTCCTCTTGGAGATGTGAGCATTCCAAAAGATGGCCCCAGAGAGGGCAATGCTTAGTTAATTCTAACACAATACCTTGTTCCTATAGGCTGCCAGACACTGAGAGTCCCTGGAGAGGTAGAATTTTTGTTTTGAGGCTCTAGCCTAAACTCCCCATAGGAATTGAATGCTTTTTTACAAAAACCAAACAAAACAACAAGTATATTATACAACACATGAAATCACTTAGGAAAAAGCAAGTTATAATTTGTGTCTAACCCAAAACTCTCACATCTTCTCCATCTCTGGGGGAGTCTCCTGTTCACGCATTGGACTTAAATTATTAGCACAGAGCTTGGCACTACATTATTCTCAACTTCTTAATCTGCATATGTTTAATTTTCCCAGAGAGGCTACAGGCTCCTCCAAGGCAGGAGCTCTGTCTTCCTGGATCTTTTGCCCTTCCAGGCAAGGGATGAAGCTCAGCCCAGGGACTCTGTTGTTCCTGTCCGGTTGCCACCAGCAATTGGCCATTAACTGATGTTATTTAAACCTTCCTTGTTAGAACTAATTAATAGACTCCTCTTGTGTACTATCAAGAAAATGCCTCTGAGACTTTTGCAAATAACTGCATCTAATTACCTCTCCAGCCATCTATTTTAGGTGCCAGAAAGGCCTAATGAGGAGAGCTTACAAAGGGGTCCATAACACTCGCTGGTGGGGGCTCACTCAGCTTCTGTTTGTCCTTTTGACACCTCTGATGGGAGCATGGCCAGGGTACAAACAGATATTTATTAAAAATAATACACCATCTCTTAAAGAGTCCCAGTCTTGCTTTTAAAAGACTTTTTAAAAGTCCAAGAAATCACAAGGACTTAATAAAAACCAAAAGCACTGGGAGGCCAAGACAGGCGAATAGGTTGAGCCTAGGAGTTCGAGAGCAGCCTGGGCGATGTGGCAAAAATGTGTCTCTACAAAACACAACAAAAATTAGCCAAGCATAGTGGCATGCACCTGTGGTCCCAGCTACTCAGGAGGCTGACGTGGGAGGATTGCTTGAGCCCAGGAGGTTGAGACTGCAGTGAGCCAGGATTGGACCTCCGCATTCCAGCCTGAGTGACTGAGCAAGACCCTGTCTCAAAAACAAACAAACAAAAGCAAGCAGAGAAACCTCTCCAGAGTGGGCAGGGGGGTTAGGGTGGAGAAGAAGAGGGCAGACCTGTGCTCCTCCCCCTCCATCCTGAGGGCATTAGGAGAGGTTGAAGCAGGAGGAGCCCAGAGAGACCACATTGGTGAGTGTGGACGATGGAGTGGTGAGGGCGAGGTGGAAGCCAAAGACATCAGTAAGATCTGTCTCAAAACGTACAGCAGTTAGGACCAAGAGGCTCACAATGTGTCCTCTAAAGATCAACATCCAGCATTAAAAAACCCCTAAAAATGAAACAAAATATACTATGTATTTAAGTGACGTTCTTCTAAGTATGTGAGAGAAAGCTTCCCAAGGGGAGTCTGAAATGACATGTGAAGACATCGGGGGTGTGAGGAAACCCCTGTGGTTCTTCTCAGTATGGGAGTAAAACCTTGGGCCATTTGCTGGACACGTGGCACATGGCAAGAATCAGCTATGTGGACCTCTCTTATCCCTTACACAAGCCCTGTGAGCTGGAGGCTATCATTGCCTTCAATGTGTGGGCAAGAAAACTCTGAAAAGGTTACTAACTAGCCAAGTTCTCCTTGTTAAACTAAGTCAGATTACTTTGAGTTGCTACATAGCAAACTGCAACCTAACTCAGAATGTAAATGAATGGAAATCTAACTGGGAGTATAATTTTTGTAAAGATAGCTGGATCTCAGCCAATTACAAGCCACTTTGCGCTTCTCAATCACAGGCTGCCAACTGATCAGACCACACCCACTGAACCCAAAGCCCAGGTGTAGGGAATCAAGCTGTTTGTGTACCTGCCATCTATTCTGTCTATAAATAATGCCTATGATGCAGGGTGCAGCTCCCTCTGAACTTCTTATGATTCTGAGAACTGCCGGATCCATGAATCACATTTTGCTCAAATAAACTCTGTTCAATTTAATTTGTTAAAAGATTTTCTTTTAACAATGTTATGTTAGCAAATATGGGCCTTTACACCTGTATTGCCTGACTGTAGTCCTCAAACTCAAATTAAGCCATTTTAATGAATGAAGCCACCTGGCAACACTCTGGAAAATCTAAAAGGCTTAACTGGCACCATAGCCATAAAAAAGGAAATATGCTTCAGAAGTAATGACCATAAATTACTTGTTTCATCAAAGGACAACTGTTTAGAAGAAAAACATCAAGAAAAAACTTGGCACTGAATAAGTCTTCAGAAGACAAACTCTTTTGAAAACTTTCGTGTTCTGCATTTTGCCATGACCACCACAGTACTTATGGGACAAGATTACAAAAGCATAATTTTTTCATTACGTAGAAAAACCTTGTTGATAAACCTTCTTCCCTGCTGGACGGGAACTCACTGTGGCTATAGAAGCAGGTGTTCATAGTCACCTACTTGTAGCCCCTACCAACAGAAGTGTACACACACACACACACACACATGCACACACACACACATGGCTCTGACACTGAGCACACTGTGGAGAGAAAGAGCAGTTCTCCCAACTTCAAATTGCCTCTGACATTTCCCTTGGCTGGGCTGGAGCAGGTAGGGAGAGCAGGAGCTATTACAGCTCTGAGCTGGCAAGACCTCTGGTGGTGGCAGCCATGTTGGAAGGTGCTCAGTGGCAGTGAGGAGGTAGTGGAACCCATGACAGCCTTCTTGCAGAGGAGGTGGAGGTACACTCCATGGTAGAGGGGTCTGGAGGGGAAAGACACATCCTAACTGGGTGGGAGGAAGCATTTGTATGTAAAGGATGCTGTGAGTTGGAGACCAGGTATTAAGGGGGTTCAGTTTCATTTTTCTTGCAGGAAATCAGAGTACTGTAGTAAAGATCACAGGCTTACAGCAACATCCATGCAAAGATGGTGGTGGGAATCAAAATGAACCAAAAGTTGGACAATATGAATTCATATCTTGGTTTTCTCTATTCATGCTCATTAAAGATACATAGGTACACATATCCTAGTTTATTCCAGAAAAGATGCAAGGTAGCTGACAAGGATATCTTCCACATAACAAAAATGCACACATTAAAAATACAACTAAAAAAAGTTTAACAATAGAAAGAATGAGATAAAGAAAGTAAAGCAAAAGGACGTGCCTTGGGACCTAGCACGGTGCTAGGATTGAGTTCCAATGCGCACCATAAGAAGGTTACCACTGCACCTCTGGCATATTATTATGCATGGTAGGAGCCATCTGTCTGAGCCTAACGATAAACTATAGTTAGGAAATATGGACTCAACCACACACATTTCCTGTGATATTTTAATCATCATAAGAAAGCAAGTAAGGGTAATAAAAAAGAGAGTATTTTGTTTGATAAAGAAACATCTAAAGACCATGGCCCTATAAAATTTACATCAAAAGCACCAGCAGGCCAATTTTTTCAAAAGCACATTGTCTGCAGACAAATTCAGATGTCAGCTGATGAAGATCACTGAAGGATGAGGGAGTCACCGGGTGCTCTAGTAAATCAAATGGCTATTTAACAGCTGAAAGTAGCAGAGATAGGCTGGGGGGGAAAGCCATTAATTTTGATTACCTATGTAAGACAGGATAAAAATGTTTCTTTTCCAAGTACACTTTCAAACAAGTCTTTGTACGCTTTTTACGTGGAAATCGTATCTTAAAACTCACTCAAGAACATTCAGTGAAGATTTTGAATGGGGAAAACCGAAGTCCAATTGATTTGGGAATAGTTCCAGGTGAGTATTCAATTCATAAAGCCGTGGGGTTTTCCTCCTTACCAATGGTTTTGCAGCAAACACTAAGACCCTTCTGTAATTTTAACCGCACGAGGGCTCAGCTTCCATTCTTTAGGTTGTCTGGCTTCAGACCCGACAGTGCCCCTAATGGTGCACAGTACACATGGCTTGCAGCCACCTGAGACCCACAGTTATCAATGCACTGAGAGGGCAGCATAGGGTATCAAGCAATAGTGACAGAGTTTTAAAAAAGATCAAGAAACGCTGCATAGGTCATTTCTCAAAATGAGTTCCATGGTCTACCTGCCTTAGAGTCACTGGGGACACACGTTAAAAATTCAGATCCCCAGCTCCACTGAATCAGACTCTCGGGTGAAGCCTGGGAACTTCTATTTTTAACAGCATCCCAGGTAATTCTTCCATTGATGAATGTCCAAGCATCCCCTCTTTTAAGAATCAGGGGGTAGAGACTGTGTCTTTATAAACAGTCAGTATGTGATTGCAGCTTTTATGAGTTCAAGTACTGTGATAATAAATACCGAATTCTATTCATTCAATATTTATTGAGGTCCTGCTATGTGCATGACCCTGTGTACTAGGTAATGGGCTAAACGCAGCTATGAAGGTGAATATATTCAGGGCAGTGTATACAGTTGGTGGATAAGAGAGAGGAAGATATTTCAGAAAACAGAGCAAATGGCTGAGGGGGAAGAAAGGGGGTTGGGGAGCCTTCTGCCCTAAGCAGTCTTTCTCCCCAGGCCACTATCTCAATTTGGAGCCTATAGTGTGACCGTCATGGCCTCCAAGCTCTGCCTAGGACCCCTCCCCTCCTCTTCCCTTTCTTCACTCCTTCCTCCTCTTTGCACACCTCACCAGGCTAGGCTGTGTTGTCGCATCAGATCAGAGGAGCACATGGGAATTGGAAGGGAGGAGGGGAAGGAGGGAGGGCTTGAGGGATTGGCTCTAACTATGCAAGGTGATAAGCAAAATGGGAAGAAACTGCCTCTGTGTTAGTCCACACTTTCTGTCAAGGCTGGGTTTTGCTATACGGCTAAATTAAAATGGCTTATCCATGCATCTCAGTGCAAGTCACAGGCCAAATACATATTACAACACTGAACTCAAAATCTGAGGCCTGCACAACCTGGGAAGTGGCGAGCTCATGATGCATGGTGTTGAGGCTCTGTGGGGCTAAGGGTCAGTTTCAGGGTAGGGCTGAGGCGTCTCCCACAAGGGGTGTGACTCAAAACTGCTCTCAGAAGTCGAAGTGAAGGAGTGGTAGAAAGGAGGAGGGGTGGCAAGTTCTAGGGCCTAAGATTGCCCTCAGCCTTCTGGGCTCAGATCTGCAAATGAGTGAGGCACTAACGAGGGGCCGCAGCCAGGATCCAGAGCAATGTCTGCACTAACATCATGAACCCCAGACAATCTCTTCTCCCCGTCTTACTTTCTATGATGAAGCAAATTAGAGCCAATGCCCCCGTCTTCCTCTACCTGTTTCCCTTCACGATTTGCAAAATATACTCAGGGAAGGTTGTGTTACAGTCGATCTATTATAATTCAGCATAGTGCCAGGGTTCAAATCCCAGTTCTAGCTCTTATCTGCAGCGTGACTTTGGGCAAATTACTTAACCTCTCTGTGCCTCAGTTTATCCATCCAAAAAGTAGGCTAGTAATAGTGCCAATATTATGGCCTGTGATGTTTAAATGTAAGCTACTAAAGCAGTGTGTGGCACGCAGTAAGCATCAAATAAATTTTAGCTATTACTCTGTTCCTATTCAAATTTCCTACCAGAACAAACAAGAAAAGCAAACAGCTGAACAGACCATTTACTTGGAAAATATAAGTGCATAACAACAGCTTACATGTTTAGAGAAGTGACAGTCTGTTGGCTCTGGTTGCCGGAGAAACGATTTGTTTCGTGTTTCTTTATATCACTGGGTAAAACTATGAACACCTATGTCTCACCACTGGCTTAAGCATCCATTCCCCGCTAGAAACCCTCCCCCATACCATCTTTCAAATCAGGAGTCCTTCCTCTTTTCGGACAAACCTGACTTGGGCTTCCATTTCAGCCTGGTGTTAGGACAAAAATTTGTCAAATACTGACAATATGTTAGCTAAGGATTTCTCTGGATTTTTATGCATTCCTCTATTTTTCATATTGAACCAATCTTTTTTTCCAAGATGTAATCATGCTCACATAAGAACAGTTGCACTAGGATGCAATTGTACACCACCGGTAATGGACGTTTACCTTATCAATATTTTGACAGCTTCCCACAGTGTGAATCCTGACTTTCCAACATGTCCTGCTTTTGTGGAAGGTAGGAATGCCATTTTGAAATAGGCAGAAGTCCTTGTTTGGGGTCTGGGACTGGCTTTGCTGGGAGGTAGGGCTTGTTTTTCCTACCCCCTCGCCTCCATGTCCATTACCAGCCAGAGAAGCTGATAAGATGGCTAGAGCTCCAGGGGCCATTTTGGAATATAAAGCAATCTTAAGCATGGGAGACATGCACCTAAAAATGTGTTTCTTAGATGACCGTGGGGATGTCATACTACTCAGAGATGCTTATCTTTAGGCTTGCTACACTGCCATCTTGTATAGGCCACTTGTATTTTGTCTTTTCTATGACATGCAGTCCATTTGAATCTGCTAGTGTTTGAATGTTTGTGTCTTTCCAAAATTTATATGCTGGGACCTAATCTCTAATGTGATAGTATAAGAGGTGGGCTTTTCGGGAGTGATTAGGTTTTGAGGCATAAATGGGATTAGTGCTCTTATCAAAAAAGACTCCAGAGAATTGCCAAGCCCCCTCCACCACGTGGGAGGAATCAGGCAGTGACCATCTGTGAACCAGGAATCAGGCAGTGACCAGACACTGAGTCTGCTGCTAGTATCTTGATCTTCTGACCTTCCACCCTCTGGAACTGTGAGAAATAACTTTCTGTTGTTTATACGCTACTCAGTCTATGGTATTTTGTGATAGAAGCCTGAAAGAAATAATCTTTTTTATTATATATATAATAAATCTAAATTTATGTATTATATTTTATATATTTAGTTCTATATACCATATTTCAAGGATCCCCAACCCCTGGGCCGTGGACTGGTACTCGTCCACGGCCCAGGACGAGCAAGAGGTGAGTGGTGGGCAAGCGAGTGAGCATGACTGCCTGAGCTCTGCTTCCTATTAGATCAGCAGTGGTATTATATTCTCATAGGAGTGTGAACTCTTATACCATTGCATTAGGGATTAGGTTCTGACATACAAACTTTGGAAGGATACAAATACTCTAACCATTGCAAATTAAACTGGACTACATATCACAGAAAAGACTGTGAACTACACATGCATGTGTAGGTAATATATTAATAGGTTACACGCTCCCTATGAGAATCTAATGCATGATGATTGGTGGTGGAACAGTTTGATTCTGAACTGTCATATGAAAGTTAAGACTATATTTAACAATATTGCAAAAAAAGAGAAACCAAACCTTATGTAACTCCTAATGCGGTACAATGGAAAACATTCACCATCAACTGTGACACATTTTTACCAAAATGCTGCACTGGAATGGAAACTTATTTCCCACAGTTCTGGAAGGTGCGAAGTCCAAGACTAAGTTGTATCTCTTCCTATAAGGGCTCCACCATCATGAACTAATTACTGCCCAAAGGCTCCCCTCCTAGTACTATCACATTGGGGATTAGATTTCAACATATGAATTTGGGGGAGACACATTTGGTCCCTAGCACCTTAAGTTGGTAACCAGTGCAGCTAGAAGATCGGTGCATGTAGGGCTTTGTTAACCTATACTTTCGTTTTTATATGTTTTAAATTTTCTATAATTAAAAAAATATTTAAAGACAATAGTCAATAAAACTCCTGTATTTTCTAGTAGACTCAGTATTTTTCCTTATTTTGATAAAATGACTTTCATCTAGCAGAGCAGATCCTTTTCTGTAGAAGCAATAATTAATAAAACCAGAAGCTTGTATGAACTGGCATAGGAAAGCCAAAGCATTGGAATCAGGATTTCATGTTAAGGAATCAAAATCCCAGGAAAAGTATAACTACTCACTATTACGGGCTTCTTCTGAAACTCCTTATTGTGTCTAAAATATTTAGGGACATTCATTGCTGATAATGAAATTATCTTTTGTAATTTAACATAAATATATCTGATTCATTCTAACTGGTTCCTTGGGTCATTCCCAATCCTCAAAAAAAGATTTTTGGTCCCCATATGGACTGTAGAAATTGCTTGCTCCTGTAAATACAATGTTGTACATAGCCTTAGAAATGAGTCCTGTAGCCTGCCGGTGGACAGAGTCTAGAATAAAGGCATTCTCGAAGGTACTCTTCCAATGGGCAGTCAGAACATCAGAATCAATTCGGGGTGGATGTTTGCAGAGGTGCTGTCCTGGCCAATGTCAGGATTTTCCTTGCTTAAGCTATTAGTTTCCAGTTGGGCAATTTCCCTAATGACTGGCAAGCTGAGGGGCCCATAAAAGCCACTGGCATTGCAAGTCCTTATTGGCTCCACTCATTCAATAAGAAATTTCTGCACAAAGTTATTTGAGACCTCTAAGGTCTCTCAAACTTTGCTGTGTAAAGTGAGAAACAGGGACCAGGCATCAAAATAACCTGGAAGCATGTCAGAAATGCAGAATCTCGGGCCCAGCTCCATTCCTACTGCATTTTCATAAGATTCCCAGTGGATTTAAGTGCATATTACCACTGATAATTGATCCTTTAAAAAACAACTGTGCTACACCCTATATCTGCTCCATAGTACTGCACAGGGTACAGTTCATTGTGAAACGACCACCTTGTTGGCATGCTGTAATAGAATTAAATACTTATTCTCCAAAGAGATTTTGGTAAAAGTGCTATCTGCTGTGCTCATCAGAGGGTGATTCATTGCAAGATAAAAATAAAACACCTCTTCTTGGGAATAATCTACCCCACCTGATAACTCCTTATCTTCATGTCTTGCCAAAATATAAACAGGCTCTGACCGGCCAGGCGGGATTTTTCTCATTGCTTATTTCTCCTTGCGGACAAATTATGGAAGCCATTACAGGCAAAAGCAATGTAGATAAGAGTTACTTCTCCTGATCCTTGTGTTCTCTTAAATTGCACACTACATGGCAAGAGTTATTGATTAACAGCAAGGCCCAAAACTCTTCAAAGTACAGACTTTAACGAAACGTGGCTCAGGACTGATGCGGTGGTATCAGCCTGCCTGCTCTGCCTTTGTCCTTTTCTTCTGTCATGGTTAATGTTGTTTTATGTCCTCTGATAAGCAGCCTTGAGATGAAAAGAAACAACTCATGGATTGAAACTTTCACTGAGGTATTTTTTCAGTGGTTTATATGAACACAGGAAATGCACATAAGGTGCCACATAAAAGACCTATAGATGGAGTATTTGAATCTATTTTATTTCATTTTATTTTTTCAGATGGAGTCTCCCTGTGCTACCCAGGCTGAAGTGCCATTGTGCGATCTCAGCTCACTGCAACCTCCATCTCCAGGGTTCAAACAATTCTCCTGCCTCAGCCTCCCAAGTAGCTGGGATTACAAGCATCCACTACCATGCCCAGCTAATTTTTGTATTTTTAGTAGAGACGGGGTTTTACCATGTTAGCCAGGCTGGTCTCAAACTCCTGACCTCAAGTGATCTGCACACCTTAGCCTCCCAAAGTGCTGGTATTACTATGCCTGGCCTGAATCTATTTTAAATTATCATTTATTTGCTGGCAAAAAGAATTTGAGCCAGTTTACCACTTTCTCCATCCCTCTCCCCTCCAAAAAGCAGGGAATTAATAAGACAATACAAGAACAAAAGAAAGACGTAATTTAAAAAAGGAATGGAGAGGGGGAGGACTCAAGATGGCGCTGTGAGAACAACCCAGGATTGAAGCTCTCGTTGAATCCATGGAGAGGTGAGTCAGAGCTGCATTTCCAGACTGATCTTTGTTGCCCACAGAATGGGGAAATTCCCAAGTATAAAAGAGACACGGGACGCCAGGAAGAGGTACCGCCTGGCGAAGCCGGCAGCCGAGGTGGCGGCGGCTGGCCCTACCCAGCGCTCCCCACAGAGTGTGCTTGTCCAGCTGCCCTGTTGAACCGGCAACCTGAGACTTGAGAGGGCTGGACTTGAGACTGAACGGGACTCGGAAAGTGGGCCAGCCCAGGGGATTGCAGGGACACAGCGTTTGGGGTAGCCCAGTGGGATGGACAAAACCACGATTCCAAACACTCCCTGTGCAGACGGTCCCTGAGACGCTCTGTGGGGGAGGGGCGTCCACCATTACCGAGGCAACCCGCCCCTACTGAGATACATGCCCACTGCTGACGCAGCCTGCCGTTGCCAAGGCAACTGGCCCCTACTGAGATACATGCCCACTGCTGACGCAGCCTGCCGTTGCTGAGGCAACCCACTACAACAGAGAGACTCCGCCACAGGGCATAGCCCGTGGCAGAGACCAAAACTCCTCACCAGCAAGGGAACAAAGCTGGACGGAGAATAACTGTAACTAAATGACGGAATTAGACTTCAGAAGGTGGATAATGAGAAACTTTTGTGAGCTAAAAGAACATGTATTAAATCAATGCAAAGAAACTAAGGAACTTGAAAAAGATATGAGGAAATGATAACAAGAATGGATAACTTAGAGAGGAATATGAATGAATTAAAGGAGCTGAAAAACACAATACGAGAACTTCGTGAAGCATGCACAAGTTTCAATAGCCGAATTGACCAAGCAGAAGAAAGAATATCTGAAGTCGAAGACCAACTCAATGAAATAAAACGAGAAACCAAGATTAGAGAAAAAAGCGCAAAAAGGAATGAACAAAGTCTCCAAGAAATGTGGGACTATGTGAAAAGACCTAACCTACGTTTGATAGGTGTACCAGAAGGGGATGAAGAGAATGAATCCAAGCTGGAAAATACTCTTCAGGACATCATCCAGGAAAACTTCCCCCACCTAGCAAGACAGGCCAACACTCAAATGCAGGAAATACAGAGAACACCACAAAGAAATTCTGCAAGAAGAGCAACACCAAGGCACATAATCATCAGATTCAACAAGGTTGAAATAAAGGAGAAAATACTAAGGGCAGCCAGAGAAGAAGGTCGGGTCACCCACAAAGGGAAGCCCATCAGACTCACAGCAGATCTCTCAGCAGAAACACTACAAGCCAGAAGAGAGTGGGGGCCAATATTCAACATTCTTAAAAAAAAGAACTTTCAACCCAGAATTTCATATCCAGCCAAACTGAGCTTCATAAGTGAAGGAAAAATAAAATCCTTTGCGAACAAGCAAGTACTCAGAGATTTTGTCACCTCCAGGCCTGCTTTACAAGAGCTCCTAAAAGAGGCACTACACATAGAAAGGAACAACCAGTACCAGCCATTCCAAAATCACACTAAATGCTAAAGAGCATCAACATAATGAAGAATCTACAACAACTAACAGGCAAAACAGCCACTTAGCATCAAAATGGCAGTATCAAATTCACACATAACAATATTAACCCTAAATGTAAATGGACTAAATGCACCAATCAAAAGACACAGACTGGCAAATTGGATAAAAATCCAAAACCCATCAGTGTGCTGTATCCAGGAAACCCATCTCACATTCAAGGATACACAAAGGCTCAAAATAAAGGGCTGGAGGAAGATTTACCAAGCAAATGGAGAGCAAAAAAAAGCAGGAGTTGCAATTCTCATCTCTGATAAAATAGACTTTAAAGCAACAAAGATCAAAAGAGACAAAGAAGGCCATTACATAATGGTAAAAGGATTGATACAACAAGAAGAGCTAACAATCCTAAACATATATGAACCCAATACAGGAGCACCCAGATACATAAGGCAAGTTCTTAATGACTTACAAAGAGACTTAGACTCCCACACAATAATAGTGGGAGACTTTAACACTCCACTGTCAATATTAGACAGATCAACCAGACAGAAAATCAACAAGGATATCCAGGGCTTGAACTCAGACCTGGAGCAAGCAAACCTGATAGACATTTACAGAACTCTCCACCCCAAATCCACAGAATATACATTCTTCTCAGCACCACATCACACCTACTGTAAAATTGACCACATAATTGGAAGTAAAGCACTGCTCAGCAAATGCAAAACAACTGAAATCATAACAAACAGCCTCTCAGACCATAGTGCAATCAAGTTAGAACTCAGAATTCAGAAACTAACCCAGAACCACACAGCTTCATGGAAACTGAACAACTGGCTCTTGAATGTTGACTGGGTAAACAATGAAATGAAGACAGAAATAAAGAAGTTCTTCAAAACCAATGAGAACGAAGACACAACATGCCAGAATCTCTGGGACACATTTAAAGCAGTCTCTAGAGGAAAGTATATAGCAATAAGTGCCCATATGAGGAGAATGGAGAGATCCAAAATTGACACCCTATCATCAAAATTGAAAGAGCTAGAGGAGCAAGATCAAAAAAACTCAAAACCCAGCAGAAGACAAGAAATAACTAAGATCAGAGCTGAACTGAAGGAGATTGAGACACGAAAACCCCTTCAAAAAATCAATAAATCCAAGAGCTGGTTTTTTTAAAAGATCAACAAAATAGACAGACCACTAGCCAGATTGATTAAAAATAAAAGAGAGAACAACCAAATAGATGCAATAAAAAATGATAAAGGGGAAATCACCACAGATTCCACAGAAATTCAAACCATCATCAGAGAATATTACAAACAACTCTATGCGCATAAACTAGTAAACCTGGAAGAAATGGATAAATTCCTGGACTCCTGTGTCCTCCCAAGCCTAAACCAGGAGGAAGCTGAAACTATGAATAGACCAATAACAAGGTCAGAAGTCGAGGCAGCAATTAAGAGCCTACCACACAAAAAAAGCCCAGGTCCAGACGGGTTCACAGCCGAATTCTACCAGACACACAAAGAGGAGCTGGTACCATTCCTCCTAAAACTATTCCAAATAATCCAAAAAAGAGGGAATCCTTCCTAAATCATTTTACGAGACCAACATGATCCTGATACCAAAACCTGGCAGAGACCCAACAAGAAAAGAAAACTTCCGGCCAATATCCATGATGAACATAGATGCAGAAATCTTCAATAAAATATTGGCAAGCTGATTGCAACAGCAAATCAAAAAACTTATTCATCATGATCAAGTAGGATTCATCCCGGGGATGCAAGGCTGGTTCAACATATGCAAGTCTATCAATGTAATTCACCACATAAACAGAACCAAAAACAAAAACCACATGATTATCTCAATTGATGCAGAGAAGGCATTTGACAAAATTCAACAGCCCTTTATGCTAAAAACCCTCAATAAACTCGGTATCGATGGAACGTATCTCAAAGTAATAAAAGCTATTTATGACAAACCAACAGCCAATATCATACTGAATGGGCAAAAACTGGAAGCATTCCCTTTGAAATCCGGCACTAGACAAGGATGCCCTCTCTCACCACTCCTATTCAATATAGTATTGGAAGTTCTAGCCAGAGCAATCAGGCAAGAAAAAGAAATAAAGGGTATTCAAATAGGAAAGGTGGAAGCCAAATTGTCTCTATTTGCAGACGACATGATAGTATACCTAGAAGACCCCATCGCCTCAGCCCAAAAACTCCTGAAACTGATGAGCAACTTCAGCAAAGGCTCAGGATATAAAATCAATGTGCAAAAATCACAAGCATTCATCTACACCAATAACAGACTTAAAGAAAGCCAAATCAAGAACGAACTGCCATTCACAATTGCTACAAAAAGAATAAAATACCTTGGAATACAACTCACAAGGAACGTAAGGGACCTCTTCAAGGAGAACTACAAACCACTGCTCAACGAAATCAGAGAGGACACAAACAGATGGAGAAACATTCCATGTTCATGGTTAGGAAGAATTAATATCGTGAAAATGGCTATACTGCCCAAAGTAATTTACAGAATCAATGCTATCCCCATCAAGCTACCATTGACTTTCTTCACAGAACTGGAAAAAACCACCATGAACTTCATATGGAACCAAAAGAGAGCCCACATAGCCAAGTCAATTCTAAGCAAGAAGAACACAGCGGGGGGCATCACACTACCGGATTTCAAACTATACTACAAGGGTACAGTAATCAAAACAGCATGGTACTGGTACCAAAACAGAGATATAGACCAATGGAACAAAACAGAGGCACCGGAGGCAACACAACATATCTACAACCATACAATCTTTGATAAACCTGACAAAAACAAGCAATGGGGAAAGGATTCCCTGTTTAACAAATGGTGTTGGGAAAACTGGCTAGCCATGTGCAGAAAGCAGAAACTGGACCCCTTCCTGACACCTTACACTAAAATTAACTCCAGATGGATTAAAGACTTAAACACAAGACCTGGCGCCATAAAAACCCTGGAAGGAAATCTAGGCAAAACTATCCAGGACATAGGAGTAGGCAAGGACTTCATGAACAAAACACCAAAAGCATTGGCAACAAAAGCCAAAATAGACAAATGGGACCTAATGAAACTCCACAGCTTCTGCACGGCAAAAGAAACAGTCACTAGAGTGGATCGGCAACGAACAGAATGGGAAAAAATTTTTGCAGTTTACCCATCTGACAAAGGGCTGATATCCAGAATTTACAAAGAACTCAAACAGATTTACAGGAAAAAGCAAACAAGCCCATTCAAAAGTGGGCAAAGGATATGAACAGACACTTTACGAAAGAAGACATATATGAGGCCAACAATCATATGAAAAAATGCTCATCGTCACTGGTCATCAGAGAGATGCAAATCAAAACCACATTGAGATACCATCTCACGCCAGTTAGAATGGCAATCATTAAAAAATCTGGAGACAACAGATGCTGGACAGGCTGTGGAGAAAAAGGAACACTTTTACACTGTTGGTGGGAGTGTAAATTAGTTCAACCATTGTGGAAGACAGTATGGCGATTCCTCAAGGCCTTAGAAATAGAAATTCCATTTGACCCAGCAATCCCATTACTGGGTATATATCCAAAAGACTATAAATCGTTCTACTATAAGGACATATGTACACGAATATTCATTGCAGCACTGTTTACAATAGCAAAGACCTGGAATCAACCCAAATGCCCATTGATGATAGACTGGATTGGGAAAATGTGGCACATATACACCATGGAATATTATGCAGCAATCAGAAATGATGAGTTTGTGTCGTTTGTAGGGACATGGATGAATCTGGAGAACATCATCCTCAGCAAACTGACAAGAACAGAAAATGAAACACCGCATATTCTCACTCATAGGCGGGTGATGAAAAATGAGAACACATGGACACAGGGAGGGGAGTACTAAACACTGGGGTCTATTGGGGGGAAAAGGGGAGGGCCAGTGGGAGGGGGAGGTGGGGAGGGATAACCTGGGGAGAAATGCCAAATGTGGGTGAAGGGGAGAAAGGAAGCAAAACACACTGCCATGTGTGTACCTACGCAACTGTCTTGCATGCTCTGCTCATGTACCCCAAAACCTAAAATGCAATAAAAAAAAAAAAAAAGGAATGGAGACAGTATATAGAAAAGAAGACAATTTCGGTTTCATGTCTGATTTTTTTTTTCTGATAATTACTTTCTATCTTCTGTTTCTCTTTTGAGCTTCTACATTTTCATTTGTGACTTTGGGAAAGCTATTTGTCCTGAAACCTTAAATTTTCCAATGCCAAATGATTGAGAGGAGAGTGGCATGGAATCTAAAGAGCAAAACCTGAAGGAGGGAGGCATCAAATGTATCAATAGAACCAAAGGTTGGTAAGAATAAGGTAACAACTAGTTGCTTCCCAAAAGGAGACGAAGCTTCATTTAGTCAACAGGATAAGGATAAAGAGGGACAAGATCAGATTTCAGAAGCCGTTTGAGTCCCTAGGAAAAGGTCTAGTGGTCCTCTCCCTTGGGTCATGTGGTCTAGGGAGGAACAGGTTGACAGAAACCACAGATGTTCTGTGAGTCCTATAGAACAAGGGGCTGGCCTCCCAGGGTGTGAGCTCTGAGGCTCTAACCCTTCGGGAGAGGTCTGGCTTCTTATCAGAGCTTGAGCTTCAGAGTGATGGTGGCGGAGCGACCTTCTGAGACACATGATCCTGGGGCAATTCATGATGAGAACACTTCCGGAATTTTTCTGAAGCTCTGAAAAGGGGCTAGAGGGGTCTGGGGTCAGGGCAAGGGGGATGCAGGGCCTCTGGGCTTGACCAGAGACCCTGAAGGGGCCAGGGCCAGCCAATTCAGACATGGAAGCAAGGGGCTGAATCCCAAGACCAGGCCTAGTGAACTGAGACAATCCTGGACAGAGGACAGTGCCTGGACAAGGGCCTGCTCTCCTAAGGCCCCCCGTGGGAACTTGGATCAGCCAGAATGAGAAAGGAAGAAAGAAGTGAGAAGGCAAGACCCCTGAGAAGGTGAGATTAAACCATTAGAAACAGACACCTTTCTATCATCAGTGGAAATGGGCAGTTCCTGTGCTTGACCTTAGGATGTACATTAAGTAATATCTTAAATAATGTAAATGCAGCTTATTTAACCTATAATGTTATATTTTTGCACACCTAACTCATACCTTTTATAAACATACATATAACAATATAGACACATTTAGTAGAAAGTTGAACTTACTCTGATTGACGAGAGAGCAGGAGAGAAGGGCCCATATAAGGGTTCTGAGTTGATTTGGCTAACTTTAAAGATGTGAGCCTGTGGTTGTGACCTAAAGAACAGGTGGGCTGCAGTATGACAGAAGATGGAGATGGCTTAACTGTCCTTCACACCTTGAAGAGGGTTCAGAAGGAAGGAAAGAAAGCTGAGTAGAAGTGGGGGTGTCAAAAAAGCATCCCAAGCTACCTTGGGAGATTTAAATAATCAATTTTGATTGTGAAATATATCTGTATTTCCCAAGGTAATTAAATTAATGCTAAGTTCCAACGACAAGAAGCAAACTTCCAAATCATTAAATAGCAAACATTTCTTCCCCAAAACAATGCAGAACAGTTGTCTATTGCTTTTCCCCAGTAAGCTTTGCTAGCAATTTCTACATTTGCATAATAAAGACAACAACTGTTAAAATATTATACCCTATCCTGTGAAAATGCAGCTTGCCTATTTAGCAGTCATTTGAACGCACCATGTCTGCCATCACTTTTGCTGGGTGGTGGGGGACAGTGCTTGAGGAATTACTACACAGCAAAAGATTTATCTTCATTCAGGTACCTTGAGCATAGCAAAGTAATCACTTAGAAGGCAGGAGCACTGGCTGGCAATTTTCTAAGTGAAAATGGAGGTGGTCTGCCAGCACACATCCTCGCTGCTAATGTGGAGTTCCAGGAACCGCATGTTAAGTGATGTTGCATGAATAATGTAGATCCTGAGAGCTTCTTCATCCCTGAGGACCCACAGGCTCTCTACTGCCAAAACAAAAACTAATCAAAAACTGCCAGGGCAAAGCACCTTTGGGTACCTGCAACTGGAATAAAAGTAGAGTCTTTTTAGAGTAAGATGGAAAATTTTAATTTTATACATATATGTGAAAGAATCTTAAAAAATCAAACATCTATTTTTGGTGGCTTTACCACCATTATAAGGAAACCATTGCCATATCTGAGTGGTAGGAAGCACGTGGGCACTGCTCTATATGGATGGGACTCTTGGAATTCTGTTGAGACTTCTCAGGACCAAAGCCATATGAAACTACCTATTACATCCTTCAGCAGCCATCACAATGATTACCATTAAAGTTCAGTGCTGGCCGGGCGCGGTGGCTCAAGCCTGTAATCCCAGCACTTTGGGAGGCCGAGGCGGGTGGATCACGAGGTCAAGAGATTGAGACCATCTTGGTCAACATGGTGATACCCCATCTCTACTAAAAATATAAAAAAATTAGCTGGGCATGGTGATGCGTGCCTGTAATCCCAGCTACTCAGGAGGCGACGCAGGAGAATTGCCTGAACCCAGGAGGCGGAGGTTGCAGTGAGCCGAGATCGCGCCATTGCACTCCAGCCCGGTAACAAGAGCTGAAACTCCATCTCAAAAAAAAAAAAAAAAAGTTCAGTGCTCTTTATAAAAAAAAGTTCAATTACTGTCTATTAAATTTGAATTTCTGACAAAATGAATTGAGGAGGAATTTTACTATAATATACTTATTCTCAAAGAGAAAATCATAAGATAAATATTTCCAATAAAAAATTGTGAAATGTAACATAATACAAAAGAACATATGAAAACACATCCTTGTAATCCTTAATTTTGAATGAATTATAGCTGTGAGCTGTACTCAAGCATTCGATGGTCATACAACCATAAAATCAACAGTAAGTAATTAGACAAGAGTAAACTATTGAAATATTTTTTGCTAAGGTTTAAACAAGAGATGCACATGAACTGATAGAATAATTTAAGTTCTTCGACCTCCAATAAATGCTTCAGGTTTATCATCAATAGCCTTTTCTTATGCTATAAAAAGATTTTCTTCTTTTTGAGCTAATTCTAGTTACGAGATCATTTGGCAACTAAAATAAGGGAAAACTGAACTTTCATTGGCACTTTTTGAACTAGATATAGGTAGCTGAAAATATGTTGTTTGCATAACTCAATAATTCAAATTGCTCAGGTTCACCGAGTTCAAAATAATTTGATATTAATCATTAAAATATAAAATTATAAATCTATAAATTTGTTTTACACATTTAAAATACAAAAGCCTTGTATTTCAATTGAAGGGCAAAGAAAAATAATTAAATATAATAAGTAAAATAATTACTTCTGTTATTTGGGATAACAATGGTTGATTTTCTCGTATGATAAAATTAAAAAAAACATACCACCAAATGCCCAGGATTTTGAAATGGAAATGATTATTCATTTGGTGACTTCACTGATATACTAATTGGCTTGAAGTATACAATAATCACTAAGTAGTTCTTAGATTTCTGATTAGATGAACCATTATTCTAAAAAGGTATTCCAACACATCATCAATTAAAAATCTAAAAAGGTATTCCAACACATCATCAATTAAAAATATACCATATATACCTACTAAAAGTTATTTGGTAATAAGAGCACATTTTTACTAGGAAAAAACACTAATTAAAACAAACTTTTCTGGCAGATTTAAAATTGATCTGCCTTGAACCAATTGCCACAAAACATAAAATTACATTTAGCTAAAATGAGATCCTGGTCAGGAGTTCGAGACCAGCCTGCCCAACGTGGCGAAACCCTGTCTCTACTAAAAACACACAAATTAGCTGGGTGTGGTGGTGTGCACCTGTAATCCCAGCTACTTGGGAGGCCGAGGCAAGAGAGTTGCTTGAACCTGGGAGATGGAGGTTTCAGTGAGCCGAGATTGCACCATTGCACTCCAGCCTGGGTGACAGAGCAAAACTCTGTCAAAAAAAAAAAAGCCCTGAAAGACCTTGACATATATTACAAATTGACAGTTGTTAAAATAATATCTATAAAAATTAGCAATTCGGATCAGTAAAACACAATTCATCAATTAGCCACACTAGGGAATGTAAATTATGTCATGAAATTTGTGGGCCGGGCGCGGTGGCTCAAGCCTGTAATCCCAGCACTTTGGGAGGCCAAGGCGGGTGGATCACAAGGTCAAGAGATTGAGACCATCCAGGTCAACATGGTGAAACCCCGTCTCTACTAAAAATACAAAAAATTAGCTGGGCATGGTGGCGCGTGCCTGTAATCCCAGCTACTCGGGAGGCTGAGGCAGGAGAATTGCCTGAGCCCAGGAGGCGGAGGTTGCGGTGAGCCGAGATTGCGCCAAGCCGAGATTGCGCCATTGCACTTCAGCCTGGGTAACAAGAGCGAAACTCCGTCTCAAAAAAAAAGAAAAAAAAGAAAAAAAAATTTGTTAGCACTTTTCCATTCTAGGGCTCTGTATATACTGCAGAGTTGAAGAACGTTCTCTGCATCAGGGATTTTCACACCCTGCAACTCGTACCTGAGCCAGTGCTAAATAAACCAAAGAAATGACTGAAGGCCATAAGAAAATGGTCACCGTTTTCTTTCTTTGCATTAAGAGTTCCTTGAAATGAAGTGGTTCTCTTTTGCAATGTAGTTGTTCCTACAATCATCTGTCATATTCTTGATCTTTATAGAGAAAGAGGCCCATGTCACCCTATCTCCCTTCTGAATTATTATGGACCTCAAATTAGTAGGGATCATTAAAAGTGCATTTTTCACTGGCTGCAGTGGCTCACACCTGTAATCCTAACACTTTGGGAGGCTGAGGTGGGTGGATCACCTGAGGTCAGGAGTTCGAGACCAGCCTGACTAACATGGAGAAACCCCATCTCTACTTAAAATGCAAAATTAGCTGGGTGTGGCGGCACACTCCTGTAATCCTAGCTACTTGGGAGGCTGAGCAGAAGAATTGCTTGAACCTGGGAGGCAAAGGTTGCAGTGAGCCGAGATCGTGCCATTGTGCTTCAGCCTGGGCAACAACAGTGGAAAAAATAAAATAAAATAAAAAATAAAAATAAATAAAAGCACATTTTCCCCTATGTGTGTCGTGGTATCTCTACAACATATGCTTCCTGAGATATGGAGTAACATTTAGTATAAATATACATCTATAAAGTATCCAGAACGATATATTCTTGTAGAATAGAATTCGGTGTGATCTCCAAACTATGGTCTGCAATATACTCAATTTCTTATCTTAAATGCAGTACTTTCCAGTAAATAACTGCTGGATAATTATGGCTCAAAAGTATACTTAAAATAGCTTCAATTCCACTGTTGCCCAGACTGAATACAAGTGAAAATACGAATCCTACCAAACACAGAGATTTTTTTCTCTCACATTATTTGTTGTGTGCACATTAAAGAAAATTTGTTTTTTGTCTTACTGCAATAAAATAAATAAAACATATTCATTATTCTTGCTTTAATCCCATCTGCAGTTAACCAATTTAGAATAACTTGAAAAGACATCAGAGGTCAGAGCACGCACTTTTGAATGCTTACATAACTCACACTCTGCTTGTTGCTGTAACTCGTAGAATCCTTCCTCTGTATTTGCACAGGCCTACTTGTGTGCACATCAAACCCACTAACTCATACCACGCCGACAACTGACTAGACTTTCATTAATCCCGGATAGACTAAGCCTGTACTAAGCATTTTAGATGGTTTCTTTCCATTAATTTTCTCAACAACCCTGTCAAGTAGGATCCTTTGTACGTGAGGAGACTGAGGCTAGCAGAAATTCATAAATCTGTCCCAAATCATACAGTAAGAGGCAGAGTCTTCAAGTGAATGTAGGTTCACTAAGCTTCAGAAATTAAGCCCTCAACTACTATACTATGACCTTCAATGACAAAAACCACAATCACTTTTGCACCAACCTAATACAATGGCAATTAAGCTAATAATATCTCTTCTCAGTGACCATCTTGTATCTGAACACATTTTGAAACTTTAGAAACATCAATTAGATAACCCTCATACCTTGTCCATTAAGGAGACAGATGACAAGCCCAGATCAGTTATGTTTACCTATTTTTTTTTTGCCATACTCACCCATGATGAAGTTAAATTATAGCAAACTATCATATTCTAAATCAAAGGACCTGAAATCCTCATAAAACTACAGTCTGCACATTTCTCATTAATAATGCCCTGACATACCACTTCGCTGGCATATCTTTTTGGCCAAGGGGAGGAAGGCATCCGATTTTGAAGAGGAAGAAAGAAATGGGAGAGGCATGAAGATCAAAGCCAGGCAGATAAGTGACTCTGGGCAAGAAGCATCCACCTCTCCAGATCATCTGTGATGCCCCACATCCTACAGCATCATGCTAGGGGCGCTGCATCGTGGAACCATGCGGGATGGGACTTACATAACGGCCAAGTTCATTCTGGATACCTCTGACTCCCAGATGAAAGGATTCCTCTAGGTACATATAATTAGTACATATCCATTAAGCCAAAAAGGATGTATAAAGTATGTTCCATACCTCTGAGGAATTACAATAGGGAGATAAAAATATATGCATACAGGTAACAGTACGATGTATAATGATGTGTGCCAGCTTGTTACAGGAGAATACTGTAAGATCAGAAGTGACATTCTTAGTTTGCTTCGTAGTTTTGCACACTATGATCTCTAACAGGAGCTCACGGCTGCCTTCCTCTTAGAGGAGGTGAAGTCTTAAGATCATGTATTCCTCAAGGACAAAATTAGACTCTGGTGGCAGGAAATTATACTCTCAAATGGTACAGGGATGGTACAAAGGGTTTTCAGGCTGTTTTCCACTTGGCCACTTCCCTGGGTCTCCTTCCGTTGCTGGCTGGCTTCACATTGTTCATTTTTGTCTTATGTCCTACACAGATAGTATAGAAAGTAAATGGCTCCCAAAATTTCCCCTTAATGGGGCCTGGGGAGGGAAAGGGAGCCAATGGGGCATCTAGGTGCATCTTGCCCAAGGGAAAGGCAGTGGGAAAGGCCCTGCTGGTTTTGCTCTGCTCTAGGTTTTAGGGGGATACAGTGATTATTCCCTTTCCAAGGGGTAGAAGAAGGGGAGCTCAAGGTCAAGATGCGGGCGTGAGCCTAGAAGAGAACTGCCAGAGTCTCCGTTCAGTCTGCCTTTCACTAGGCTTTAGGTTTCAGGGGCAGAGGAGCCCTGTAACTGCACATAATCAAGCCAGCTTGGCAGAGCAAGAGGCCACGTGGGGGTTCATTTGCAGGGTGTCAGGGACCTGGAAAGAGAGAAGTAATGACTCAGAGGTTTGGAAAACAGGCCACTCCATCTGTACCCATCAGTGCACAGCCAGCACCTTATGGCTCCCAAAGCACTTCTATAAACGTTAACTTGATTTCCTTTTCCAAAAATGTGAATGTGAAGAGTATTGGGAAATCATTACTTCCTATTTTATAAGTGAGAAAAACAAAACTCAGAGAGAGACAGTGCTTGGCTTTGCCAGGATGAAAACTGGGAGGAGTGGGAGCTGGGACTTGGACCGGTATCTTCAAACTCATGCTGCTGATGTCTTCCCTATATTGAGTTTCTGCCTAGGGCAGCTGCAGGAGGTGGAGGCTTTAAGCCCTGCAAGATGGGGGATCTGAGCAGGAGCAACCCACTGAATGCTTTGGAGACAAGCACCAAAAATTACTAAATTGCCAGGCATAGCTTATGCCTATAATCCCAGCACTTTCGGAGGCCAAGGCAGTTGGATTACTTGAGGTCAGGAGTTCAAGACCAGCCTGGCCAACATGGTGAAACTTAGCCTCTACTAAAAATACAAAATTCACTGGGTGTGGTCATAGGCACCTGTAATCCTAGCTACTCGGGAAGCTGAGGCAGGAGAATCACTTGAACCTGGGAGGTAGAGACTGCAGAGAGCAGAGATCACATTGCTGCACTATAGCCTGGGTGACAGAGTGAGACTCTGTTTCAAAAAAAAAAAACTAAATTGTAAATAAGAGTGAATAACCACTAACTAATATTCCTACTGGAAATATTTTTCACTAATTTTCTTATTTTATTACATATAAAATAAGAATGATCTTATTGGAATCAAGAACATCAACTCCAAACATTAGCTATCCCTCTAAACAATTTTTTTTAAATTGCACTTTTCCTAATCCATTGTGGATTCATCATCCATGAGTATATATCAACTTTTATAGGGACTCATTTATAGTTTTGACCTGTACTGTCATTTGGGCAAATGAAGTCCAGCTGTTTACTGTCTCCCACAAGAAGCAAAATGTCCTTCAATTTGCCTTTGATATATTGTATTTAAGATCTGAGGCACATTGAGTCTATTTAATTTCAGACCAAAGATGTGTTCAAGGCCTTGGTGAAGAGTTTTGTGTGCATGTCAAACACACCACTTCTGGTTTTTATAGACTGATGATTTTCCAGAGTCAATGTCTCTCCCAACAAGAATCATAATTAATTTAGTCTTTGCTTCTACCTCCCAAGATCATTTTGGTCCTTGGTTTCTGAATGTTCTCTGGCCAGTTATGCCTTTCTTGGTCTTTGCTGAGTAAAACTGCATAGAATCTCTCAGGCATAGATAAATCATAGCTTGCACAAGACACAGTCATATTCTGGGCTCCAGGGTGCCCAGTGCTTCGACGGCCTCTTTGGGCTGTAGAACTGGGCTGGGAGGAAGCCCCTACATTACAGGTGACAGAGACTCTGAGCTTAGTAGATAATCCTGTGGTTCAGTAGAATAAAAATTAGAGTCACCTGCAAACTTAAGAATTTTCTTAATATCTCCTCTTCCAGGTCACTACAACAAATCAAATATTGATAATTAGTGTCTGTCTCCACTTCTCAACCTGTCTGTCCCCATTAGATAATAAAATGAAGTTGAATTAAGCTCATTCAACATGTTCCTGAGGGGAAGATCACAGGCCACAAAGGAAACACATTTTCTTGAATAATTGTATGCTTTCAGAAAATCTGAAAATGATATTTTGTTAACATGATAAAGAATATGTAAGTTAAACTAAAAATTACAATTATACTCAATGATGGAACATTTTTAATATTAAAACTTGAAGCAAAAGAGAGATACTATCTAAAATGATCATTCATTCACTTGACATGTATTTATTGTCAAATAAATAGGTACGTGTCCTAAATGTGGAGGACGTGATGATAATTGACACATGGTCTCCCACCATGGACTTTACATTACTTAATATCATTCTGGATAATGCTAATGTGTGTGAAGTCTCCGGGGAATGTACATAACTGGAGAAAAGTTCAAGAATAAATTGGGAATCATAGAACAGTATGTAAATAAATTTACAAAACGAGACAATTATTTGTTATAAAGGAAATGAAAAGATAAGCAGGAAAGGAGACATAATGGCTCAGCTGTCACTCCTGTCTACCTAGTCTCAATAATAAAATAACTGGGCATTGATTTAGCCCCAGTAACATACACCTAGGCAAGAAGGATGGATGACAGAGAAGGGTGCTGGTGGTGGCGGGCGGGTCAGTTGCAGTGAAAGAGCTAAATCCTTCCCTTTCCACAGACAGTGCTTAAAGCTGAGTGAAATCTGGAAGCAGCAACATAGCAGATTAACCAGGGATATGAAGTTAATACCAAAGAACCAGATAAAAGAGCAGAAAGTGATGCGCAGGGCACCGTCAGGGGCCACTGCTTTTCAATGAGGCCTTTGGTTCTGTAAACCCTGTATGTTATGTGCATACACAACTTTGATTAAACATATAAGGACTGGCAAAATATTTGCATCAAATGCAACAGAAGGCTTGAGTATTATTAATATAGTGTAAAGACTAGACAGGCTTATGAAAAATGATTGATTTTAGTTGCCCTTGCTTGGTGGCATTGTGGGTGATCATTTTTTCCTGCTAGTCAATAATTTTCTGTACTTTCCAAACTAAAACACAACAGAAGCATGCATAATTTTTAAAACAAAGAAATTGATCATGCAGTCAAAGAAAAAACAAGCAAAGAATTAGGTATCTATATTGGGAGCTGCTAAGATGATGAAGTTACTACAACTTTGAAAACCCTGAGGCAGCTGCTACTCTGCCAAGGAATGGTGGCATGGGTTTTCTTAATTTGCTAAAGCAATTTCTTGATTAAATATGCTTTCCAACAACAATGCACAATTTTAAAATTTCATGCTTCATTTAAAGCCCTTCATTTTTGTTATAAACAGCCCAGCCCCAACAACCAGTTAAGCCCATGATTGTAACTAGCGCTGGTTTGGAGAAGGCTTGGTGAATATCTTATCAGTGATAACTGGCCCCTAGGGATTGGGGTGGGGAAGATACTGAAAGAACAATTACATAAACCACATATTTTAAAATCTGTGGCTTCATAGAATTTTTTAAACAAAAAAAGTGAAAGATGTGCTTAATAGCACTAAACATTTGTGGAGGAAGAAATGAATTTGTTATGTTCTTCTTGGGCAAGAGTAGACATATTACATGCTCATAAACTTGATACATTTAGAAGGACTGTGTCTGAACTTGGAAATGGATCTCCACTGAAAGCTGAAGTCTCAGAAAACAGCCAGCTCGACCAAACACTTCCACGTAAATGGTTTAAAAACTGTGATGAGCGTGAAGTAAGAGTGAAGTGGGAATACAAATGACTTTGGGATTAAAAAACAATAACCTGTTATGTAAGGTTGATTTGTCTTCCTTTTTCAGATTCTTTCACCTTCTAAGCTATTAATTACCCATCTCCAACAGAATACCAAAGCATAAAGTTCTTTATAGCATACATTGGTCTCAGAAGCTCTCAGAATTATTTAAAAATAAAATATTCATGTCATTAATTTTCCTATCACTTGCAATGATCAAGAAAATGAGAGGGTGGAAGGGACTCTTTCAAGGTCATGTTCATCAGAGTGAAACTGATTCCTAACTCGCAGCCTCATTCTGTCTTGCTAGATCTCTTGTCCTCCAAACCTGATACATTTATCATGAATCATTAAACACAAATCTATGACCCAGTACAAATGATTCTTCCACAAAATGAAAAGCAGTTTCACTTTTGTACTTTTGTAGGATAATTTTTTTTTTAATTTTAAAAAAGGACTTTGAGCAAAGTCAGGTTTGAACACAGAGAATAATATATTCTTAAGGAAAAACAAAGTGGCAAGGGATTGTGAAAGGCCTTGCTTAGTGTCCTGAATTATCCCAAAGGCATCAAAGCGGGGGTAACTACAAGACCTCAATGTTCTTATAAGGTAAGAGATTCGTATATGGTATACCACCTGGCAGGTAATTGCTTTAAAAATTCCAAAGAAGCCAGTTGCAGTGGCTCATGCCTATAATCCCCACACTTTGGGAGGCTGAGGCTGAAGGATTAATTGAAGCCAGGGGTTCAAGGCCAGCCTGGGCAACAGAGTGAGACCCCCATCTCTACAAAAAAAAAAAAAAATTAGCTTGGGCATGGTGGCACACACCTGTTAGAAGGCTGAGGCAGAAGGATACATTGAGCCTAGTAGGTCAAGACTATAGTGAGCTATGATTGTGCCACTGTACTCGAAAAAAAATTAAAAATAAAAATGTAAGGCTGGGAATGGTGGCTCACAGCTGTAATCCCAGCACACTGGAGGCTGAGATGGGTGGATCACTTGAGGTCAGGAGTTTGAGACCAGCATGGCCATCATGGTGAAACCCTTTCTCTACTAAAAATACAAAAATTATCTGGGTGTGATGGTGCATGCCTGTAATCCCAGCTACTTGGGAGGCTGAGGCATGAGAATCACTTGAACCTAGGAGGAGGAGGTTGCAGTGAGCCATGATCACACCACTATACTCCAGCCTGGGCAACAGAGTGAGACTCAGTCTCAAAATAATTAAAAAGATATAAATAAAGTAAAAATCCAAAGATAATAGGGTGTGGGGTAGAGTGGAGGATTGGAAACTAGGCTTGCTCTAAGTTATAGCAAACTGAGTTACTTGAATCTACATCAGGGAAATAGCTACAGAACCAAGGACCCATTTCTGGGTGTTTACTGTGAGTCAGGCACCATGCTAAGTGCATTCTAGCGATCTCATTTCAGACTCATAATCCTAAGAGGTGGGCATTACTATCCTCTTTTAGAAATAGAAAATTGAAGCTCAAAGAGGTGAAGTACTTATTTTAGGGTATCTAGGGTAACTAGGGACACGGCTAGGATTTGAACTGAGATTTGATTCTAAAACCCATGCTTCTTCGCCTCCTCCCAGGCACCAAGAATGAATGGGAAAGACAGAAGGAAGCATACGGAAAGTTAATACCGTCCCACGTTTCCAGCCTAAGGGGTGGATGGGTGCATTGGGCATATTGGATATATATTTTATTAGTCTCACTCATTTTTTGTGTTTGGAATAGTTTGCAATTAAAATATAATTGAAAAGTTAAAAATAAAGAAGCTTCATCATTTCAGCCTTAGACAAAAATAAGAAAGTATCATAAATTTCTCAAGAATGCCAGTTCTTTGTTCTTCAAAGAAAATCAGATACCATGAGTTTTGACCACATCGGACGTTCTTTACAGAATAATGAAAAGCAGTCACGGAGCCAGGGCACCCTCTTGGCAGCAGCAATGGCTCAGACCACATGGAAGCATGCTAGGCAGGACGCCCCGCACACAACGCGATTTTGTGCCAGAGATTTACTTGCTTCTTGCAGGTTCACACAGAAAAGAGGAAAACCAGGTAGATGGCCATGTCTATATCCTGAAAAATAGGTTTTGAGGTTTGGGAGATAGAAACAAGAAATCCATTTTTCTCTGAAATCTACTCTTCTGAGTAAAAGTGATGGTGACTGGAGGAGACTATGTACACACACAACGTCCAGCAATCCTGCCCTCTGGGAAATGGGGACTTTTGGCTCTGGAAATCTTCCCCAAAGTCAGCAATGCTTAGCCAAGCCAACTCAAGGTCATTGTACTCTCAATACCTTCTGTACGTAATTTACCTACTATGATTATAATATATTTGAGTTTTCCTCTTTAAGCTCAAAGCAAGGAAGGACATTATGGTTTCTTTATAACAAAACATTAGACCTTTTTCTCCAATGTGTCTCCAAGTCTAAAGAAGTTATTAAAAGGGGAAAAAACAAAACAAAAATGTATAGGAACTTAGTGATACTTTTGTGTATTAGTCTGCTCTCATGCTGCTGATAAAGACATACCCAAGACTGGGCAATTTATCAAAAAAAAAAAAAAAAAAAGAGGTTTTGATGGACTCACAGTTCCACGTGGCTGAGGAGGCCTCACAATCACGGCGGAAGGTGAAAGGCACATCTCACATGGCAGCAGACAAGAGAAGAGAGCGAGAATCAAGTGAAAGGGGTTTCCCCTTATAAAACCACCAGATTTTGTGAGGCTTATTCACTACCACAAGAACAGTATGGAGGAAATTGCCCCCATGATTCAATTATCTCCCGCCGGGTCCCTCCCACAACACTTAGGAATTACGGGAGCTACAATTCAAGACGAGATTTGGGTGAGGACACAGGCAAACCGTATCAGATTGTTAACCATTAGGCTGAGAAGTCTGTAGATATAGGGGCACCTTTTTTGAAAGAAAGCAGACTTCCTTACTGTTTTTCTTTGTTGCTCTCATGTCCCTCTGTTGTGTTGCAACGGGACATCTCTTTTCAGTAATTCTGTTGTAAGTGAATTGTCACTGAGATCCTTTCCAAAGAAAGATATGATGCAGTGTAATATGTTTTTTATATAGAAGATAACACAATTTGAACAGTAGAAATAAATTTTAAATAGATGAAATTGGAAAGAATGTTGTAATAACATAGCTAAAAACATGAGAATGATGAGGAAAAGTGAAGAAAGTAGGCTGGGGAAGAACCCTGAGTAGCACAGAAGGTCGGAAAAAAACTTAAAAATGCACTGATGTTATCCTAATGATAAACTTCTAAAAATGGTTTCAATGTTTCTTAAACCAAATAATGCCTAAAAGGCGTAATACTTAATGGTATCCTGGCAACTGAAGATATTAAACTCAATCCATTTGTATTGCTACCTGCGGCTGCTGTAACAAACTACCACAAACTTGGTGGCTTAAAACAACAGAAACGTACTGTCACAGTTTAGGTCAGAAATCTAAGCAAGGTGTCTATCGGGCTGGCTCCTGCTTGCGGGTACCGAGGGGAAACCTGCTTCATGCCTCTCTCCTGGTTGTTGGCTGCCAGCCATCCTTGGTGTACCTTGGTCTGTGGCAGCATAACAGCATAATGCCAATCTGCCTCCACTGTCTCTATCTCTGTGTTCAAATTTCCCTCTCCTTTTTTTTTTTTTTTGAGACGGAGTCTTGCTCTGTCGCCCAGGCTGGAGTGCAGTGGTGCGATCTCAGCTCACTGCAACCTCCGCCTCTCGGGTTCAAGCGATTCTCCTGCCTCAGCCTCCCGAGTAGCTGGGACTACAGGCACGTGCCACTATGCCCAGCTAACGTTATTTTGTATTTTCAGTAGAGACAGGGTTTCACCACGTTAGCCAGGATGGTCTTGATCTCCTGATCTCATGATCCACCAGCCTCAGCCTCCCAAAGTGCTCGGATTACAAGTGTGAATCACCACGCCGGCCCCAATTTCTCTCTTCTTATACAGACAACAATCATTGTCCGCCCTACTCCATTATGATCTCATCTTCATCTGCAAAGAGCCTAATTACAAACAGTATCCCATTCACAGATTCTGGGGTTAGGATTCAATGTATCTTTTGGGGAAACAATTCAATCCATGACACCATTCAAAACTGGATTTGTGACTGATCATTTCTTTCTACTCCACAATTATGTAGACACCAGTGGTCTCCATTACCTAAGCTATCACCTTTTCTCTCTCTTTCCTGTTAAAGCCAAGCTCCTCAAAGCAGTTCATATTTCAGTTTCCCACCTACCACTCTTAAAACTCCAGCAGCGAGGCCCATCCCTTCTCATCCTTTCCATCCTAGACTTTTTTATGTAAGAGACAGAGTCTCACTCTGTCATCCAGGCTGGAGTGTGGTGGTGCAATCATAGCTCACTGTAACCTCCAACTCTCTGGGCTCAAGTGATCCTCTCACCTCAGCCTCTAAAAGTGCTGGCATTAGAGGCATAAGCCACTATGCCTGTCCCCATCCCAGATTATCTGATCTACTTCGTTCCTCCTACTCAAGCTTCAGGACTCGCACCTGGAGAAAAGGTCAAGCTGAGCTTCCTGTGTTTGCCTTGTGTTCAGTGTGCATCCTTATCAAAGCATCCAGCAGACCACTTAGTGTACTTACCGTACAAATCTGTTTGCCAGCCTGCCCTTTGACTGGACTAAACTCATAGAGGGCAGAGACTGTGCATTCTGTGGGATAGTCTCAGCACCCAGTACAGAGGCCAAGACAAATTTGATGCATAGTAAACACTTGGATGAATGCATAGTGATCTGCATATAGTCATTTAGGCTTAAGAATCTCTCAATCACAGAACCATGTGCACTCAGTCTTTGATTCCATCAAACTTTATGATGCAACCAGATTATAAGCTGTTAGATGACAGAGATCATCTTCAATTTTTTTTTTCAGACAGAATCTTGCTCTGTTGCCAGGCTGGAGTGTAGTGGCATGATCTAAGTTCACTGCAATCTCTGCCTCCTGGATTCAGGCGATTCCCCTGCCTCAGTCTCCCAAATAGCTGGGACTACAGGTGGGCACCACCACACCTGGCTAATTTTTTGTATTTGAGTAGAGATGGGGTTTCACCGTGTTGGCCAAGATGGTCTTGATCTCCTGACCTCATGATCTGCCCACCTCAGCCTCCCAAAGTGCTGCGATTATAAGTATGAGCAACTGCGCCCAACCCGTCTTCAATTTTTTAAATGTTTTCCTGATCCCTTAGACAAAGCAGGCATTCAACAATTAATACTAAACGGAAATTAGCTTCTGAAGGTGTGGGTAGGAAGGACTCACCTTTATTGAGCAATGGTTCATTGCCAGACACTGCAAAGCACTACACAATTATTATCTCAGTTCATATTACTCCTCCTCATTCATTTGGAGATTGCTGGCTCAGCATAGTAATTGTAAGCCTTCTTCTAATGAACCCATTTTACAACAGAATTTTGAATACTAATATTTTATATGCAAAAAATATTATTTTATATATAAAAGTGCCTTTATATACAAGTGTAGACATCAGTAATACACCTGAACCCTCAATATACTATCAGTATCCGCTGAACCCACTTTTAGTTTTTTAGATTTTATACATTTCAAGCAGTTCTATTTGTATGGATTAATATTTTATAACTTCATTCTTTCTTAGAGATGTTCTAAAGAAAAAGAGAAAATATACTTTAGTAGAATGTTTCTTGATGATGAAAATGTTCTATTTTTTTTGTGCAATACAGTAGCCACTAGCTGCATATAGCTACAGAGAATTTGAAATGTGGCTAATGCAATGGAGAAATTGAATTTTTATTTTTTAAATTTTAATTAATTTAGATTTAAATAGCTATCTGAGGCTAATAGCTACCTTATTAAATAGGGCAGGCCTAGGGGAATGATTCATTAGTAAAATAAATTGTCACTATTGCATCATCCTCCAGATTTCTTACTGTGTTTCCCAAAATATTACATTATCTTTTTGGAAGATATAAAAGGAGAGTAGAGACACCACATTTGTAGTTTGATTTTCATCAAACAGAGTGGAGCATTTAGAATTTTTCATTCTTGCCTATAATGACAAAAAGAAAACTGACAGAAAGAGAGATTTCACAAACAATACAAGCATCAGAGATGAAGGCAAGCCATCAGACAATGGTACTGAAGACTCTAAGGATGATGATAAAATTGATTATGGAAATACAACCTCAGACCCTGACTCTTCAGATGATGACATCATAGATTAATTCTCTCACATTCTCTAAAAATATTGAATGAACAATATATTTCTGAGGATTAAAAAAGCATGCTATTCTTATATAGTCAAATATTCAAGAGAAAGGATTCCCTCAAATAATATTTTGTGAAAAGAACCAGGACCATCTTGCTTATCTAAATGAATGTGGGATGGTATTCTTTCACCTTCCCAAATTTGTACACCAAAATTTACTTTATATACAGTTTGAAAATGGCCAGGTGCTGAAGGCGGGTAAACATACAAAGGTTACTATAAGAAAACAGATAAAGTAGGTGTGAAAAAATTCACTGCATTGATTTAAAAAAAATGAAGTGTCCTTTGAACCCAAATAGTAAATGGTGATGACTATTTTTTTCTGGCATACTGAAGGGTAAAATTTGTGTATTGTACTAATCAATGTACCAGATTGCTTATTTAAAAGTGCAAAAATTTAGAAATAAGGTAGAAAAATATTGTATTTCTACTTGAATTAGTAATCTTGAAATGGTTAAAAACATGGGCGCTGGAGCCATATACACAGCCCTGGGTTGGAATCCCAAGTCCAACGTTTACTTAGTGTGTGACCTTTGGCAAGTTAGCCAGTCCCTCTAAGATCCAGTTCCCTTGTTTGTTAAGTAAGCATTTAAAAATGACTTCCTCTCTGATATCATGTATAGAGATTAAATTTTGCATGCAAAGTGCTTAGCATAGTGCTTGGCACACAGGAAAAAACAGACACAGGATCAGCTATAGATATGGATGGTGATTATATCATCTTTGAAGTGCTTAGAAAACAGCTCTCCCCTTATCTATGGGATTTTGGAAGCTAATGTATGTGAAACGATATCCACATCCTATTTGTTAGCAACAGAACTTATCATTGCTGCTGCCTGCTGCTTGCACCAGGTACCCATGTCCCAGGTGAAGTGAAGCCAAGGAGGGAAAATGTCAGCTTCTTGGGTCTGTGGACACTGCAGATAATGCTGCAGGGGACAGAGCACTGAAGCCTTTTCAACCCAACTTTAATTTTCTCTCACACCAGAATATTTCTTTTTCTGATCCTTAGATCCAGCAGGTGTTACTTCAATGACCTCAAGTTATGCAGAAAAGTATAAGGAACTGGGGTAAAAACTTCCCCAAATCTCACCACTTGGAGAAAACACTATTACCCTTTCCAGGCTTGTCACTGTAGAGGTATATGCAAACATATGCATGCAATTTTACAAAAAGAGATATCATGCTTTTGTTTTTGTGCTTCCGATTATGTTTGTTTCATTCACTAGAGAGCTCCATGCTCATTCTTAATCAGTGTTCTAACCTTAAACCACTGCATTCTGTGTAATACAAAGTAGTAGTCAAATGTGGCAACCGAAAGAAAGTATCAACATCGACCTTCAACTAACGGCTTAGCTCAAAAACTGAGGTGAGCTGTGAGGTTCAAGTGGATTTTAAAAACAAGCAAGAATGAGACGCCTTTGTTTTTTTCTTATGAAAACATTGGAGAGAATGAGGACCTGGGCCCAGTATGTGCTGTGTGGCACACCCCATTCCCTAAATGGCTATTACTTGTGGAATGTGAAACTTGTGAAATTGAACTTCTAATAAAATGAGAACTCGCCTGTAACCTCGGTATATTTTCAGGGTTTAAAAATCTTATTCTATCTAAATCTCAACTCTTTCAGTCTTGGCATCAAAAAGTTATTTTTGAGCGCTAAACAAATATGAAAAAGATGGATCTGGATTGAGTCTTGCTTTTCCCTGCCAGGGTGAGGGTTCGCTCCAGGGGCCAGACACGTGTGAGTCCTTGTCCTTTGCATGCCACCCTGTCCCTGGATAAGCCTGTAGATAAGTTTGTAGATCTAAACAACTAAGGCCCCGCCTCAGGGGACGCTTGAGGGGCCTTTATCCAGAAGTCTGACCTCAAAACTTCTAGGATTCATTTCCACCCTGCCAGAAGCACTAAGACGGATGAGAAGATGTTCACAAACCAGTATTACTTTTACCCATTGTTATAGTCTTCTTATGGCTACTGCTTAGAAAATCAAGAGTGTTTTTGCTACTCCAATCCCAGATAATGAAAATACACTGAAAGATTCTGTAAACTTCTGCTGATTTAAAAGGATTACGCTCCCAATTTTCAAACTTAGGAAAGAGTTTATAAAACTGGATTGACTCTAAAGGGGTCTGAATACTATAACCTGATCATTTTTTGCATATTCCATGGAGCTTTAGTTACGGGGTGGGGGAAATGGGGGGGTTAAAGAGCAGACTGCAGGGCAGCGGGAAGAGGCATAGCTAGGGAAGACCCTATGGGAGAAGAGGAAGTGAGGCCAGCACACACAGAATCCAGACACTGACCCTCCCAGCAAAGAGGCAGGCAGGACAGACAACCTGGACATAGCAAAGCCAGCGGGAAGACCAAAGTGATGACTCAAGCTGGCCACCAAGGAGAAAGCTCAAAAAGGCAAGTTTGTAAAAAGAGGGTCTGGGTCTTCAGACCAAGTAAAACCCTGTTTATCAAGCCAGGAACAAAAAGCCAATGAGGAAAACAGCTGACGGGTCCCATTGGCAGAGCCACCTAAACCCGCCCCCTGACATCATGACAGGGCAGGGGGCTGTGGAGGGCTTCACCTGGCCCCTACCAGGGAGACAAAGGAAGTCACTGATGGGGACACCTACCAGACCTTCGGCACCATTCGTCTTTCCCCCTCTATTGTCCCTCCTAGTCAGGTGACTGACCCCCCTAAAAATGTTTTCACTGTAAGAAAACTTACAATGGTGAGTCATGATTACATTAATGAATAAACTTTAGATAATAAGCCATATCACTCTCTCTAGGCTATTAACAGTGAAAACACCACAGAAAATATCTAAGGAAATGATTCTCTTTATATTCATGGCCTTTAGAACAATGGCTCTCAAATGTGAACCCCAGATTCACAGCATCAGCATCATGTGGGAGCTTGAGAGAAATGCACATTCTTGGGTCCCACCCCAGACCCACTGAATCAGACACTCTGGGACCAGCAATCTGTGTTTTAATAAGCCTCCAGGTACTTCTGATGCAAGCTAAAGTCTGAGAATACTGGCTTAGTGAAAAACCTGGGATGGAAGCCAGAAGACCTAATTCAGATTCCAGCTCTAGATTCCATGGTCTAATGCAGTGAAATTTAACGAATAGTCACGATGTGCCCCTGTACATTGACGCTAATGCAAGAATGTGAGGATACTCAGATGAGTTAGACATAGTCCTTATCCTGGGAGAGAACGTAATCCTCTATATTCTTTTGCTCCTCTAGAATGGAGGCTATTTTTGTTGTTGTTGTTCTTGCTTTGTTTTGCATTTGTATTTCTACTGCCTGCAGTATCAGAGTCATTCAACAAACAGGTGGTGGATGAAGTGACAGAACAATTCGATGATGGTGATAAATACTGCTGTACCACTCATCAATGATTTTAATGTTTCTGCAGTCTAGTTCACACCAGCCACCCTTGATTTGGTGTTTATTGCATGTCATTGTCAAGTACTCATCAGACATCAGCTCATTCAATCATTTTATAGGTCCTGTGCTGTAGGCAGTATTTTTAGTCCTACCCTGCACATGAGAAACTGAGGCTCAAAATATTAAGTAGTTCATCCAATGTCACACAGCTAGAAAGTGGCAACACCAGTGTTGAATCCAGAAATATCTTCTTCCAAAGCTCATGCTCATGAATGTGGTGGTCGTCTGACTTTGGGGCTGATTTGGTTTGGATCTGTGTCCCCACCCAAATCTCATGTCTGATTACAATCCTGAGTGTTGGAGGGGCCCAGTGGGAGGTAACCGAATCATGGAGGTGGTTTCTCAGGGTTTAGTCCCATCCCTATTGGTGCTGTTGTTGTGACGGTGAGTTCCTGTGAGATCAGGTTGTTTAAAAGTATGTGGCACCTCCCCCCATCTCTCTTGCACCTTCTCTGGCCATGTAAGATGTGCCTGCTTCCCCTTTGCCTTCCACCATGACTGAAAGTTTCCTGAAGCCTCCCCAGAAGCTGAGCAGATGCCGGCATTATGCCTCTTGTATAGTCTGTGGAACCGTGAGCCAATTAAACCTCTTTTCTTTACAAATTACCCAGTCTCGGGTATTTCTTTATAGCAATGCAGGAATGGACCAATACAGGAGTACATTTCCCCAAAGCCTCTGAGGTTGGTGGTTCATTATCTTCTCACCATGTATCACAACTACATTTTGTAGGCATCACCTTAAGTGGTCAAAGACTAAGAAGACCAAATATGGGGAGAGCTAGAGTGCTTGCATCTATACTTTAAGGTTTCACAGGCCAGATAGAACATTCTTGAAGTAAGAATGACAGATAGGGGGTTGCCAACTTCTTATTTTGCCAAGTACAACCCCTTCCCAGGTACTGATCAACTATCCCCATAATTTCCTACAAGAAAAAAAAAATTATGTCAAAAAAGTACCAGAAACATAAGGTTAGAATAAAGGATAGTTGATTGCATTGCATGTATTTTCTTATATACAATGATCAATTTGTTCTAGTTTTCTCGTTTTTCAGTAGATTAGCATTTGGTTTTCATTGAGCTGAAGAAATAAACAGTGTTAGAGAAACTATACTAAAGGACCATTCTGCCCCTTAAGTCAGACAAAACTGCTTACAGGAAAAACAAAAGCAGACTCACAGGCCAGGCCAGGGCAGCCTTGAGGAGGTACTGGCAGAGCCTTGAGTGGAGTATCCCAACCCAGTTAGGCTGCAGAGAACAGGACAGATGTGATTCTAGCCCCAAAGCCCGAAGGCATGGGGAGGCCGGGTGTGGCAATCACACCATGGGCCAGCATTGATGCCAAGGGAAATGAAAATGAGGTGCAAACATGAGAAGCTGCCAGAGGTCTGAAGTCAGTCTCAGGCTCCAATGCCTTGGAAGCTACAGCCACTGGTTCAACGATGGCTCCTTCTCCCTGTCATCTGGCCTATCTTCATGCTCTTCTGCTTCCTCCCTGTTAGACGCTGAACATCAATTTCACATCTGTCATCTACTGTTTCTTGTGAATGATTCACGTCCAGGAGAGATCTGTTCCTGCTTGTTGGAGGCTGTAAGCATAATAAAGGAAAAAGGGAACTTATATCCCAAGCAAAGCCCTTACCTTGCTAGGAGGTGGTCCATGGTCATCCAAGTAAGTGGAATTTCCTAGAAAATAAAAAAGTTGATGAATCAATTTTTTAAATCACAAATGAATTGAATGCAAAGTCACCGAAAATCAGCATTCTAGTTACACAGTATGTCTACTCAGAAAACAGTGCCAAAGAAAAATAGGCAATTAATCACCGGTTTGACTGGATTTTGCTGGTATTGCCATGTTTGATTAATAGTTTCAGCTGTTACAAACATTCTACACACATGGATATGTATGCACACAAACATACATATCACATGCGGTAACACGCACCATTATTCCTCACCCAATATCTGCTGAGTTTAGCTTAGACCACTGGTTCTCAAATATTGGTGTACATCAGAATTACGTGTAGGGCTTGATAAGACAAGATTGCCCAGCCCCACTCCGAGAACCTGCATTTCTAACCAGTTCCCAAATGATGTGGATGCTGCCAGTCCTGAACCCCACACTCTCTTTCTCCAGTCTGTCTTAAAGTTGTCCATTTCTGTTCTCTCCTCAGGCTAGCGAGCTTCCAGAGCTTGATCTGTCTTCACTAACAGCCATTTACTGGCATGTGTGTATTCAGAGTGCATGGCTATTGTTTCCTGATGAATGAAAGACTCAGAGGGATTTGGAAGGAAATTAAAGTTTACTGACTTCCTTTCATGTAGCAGGTACTTTGCTAAGTGCTTTACAGGTATTTATATAGTAAATGCAAATACCAGAGGTGGATTAGAAGTGCCCCCTTTCAACAGAGGAGAGAACGGAGGCCTGGAGAAACCCAGTAACCTGCTCACAGCCACGTAGCTGGTAGACTGCAGAGAGGAGAGGAGAATGGTTTTTCTAGGGCATGTTCAGGCATCTACCCATCTGAAAAGCCTACCGAGAGTCCTGCCATCTCAGGCTTTTGCGTGGGGCAGGCACGGTAAACAGTACCATCTGGAGACGTTTGATCACCTAGAGGAGCCAATGATGCAATCAGTATAATCGGAGGCGCCTACTCAAGAAGGGGAGCTCTTGTGAGTCTAGAAAAAAATCATCTCAACTCTTGTGAGTCGAGAAAAAGTAAAAATGACCAAACTTGCGAATGGAATGAAATGTAGAAAATCATGGAGCCATAAGAATAATTCTGGAGAACAGTAGATGATTGGGGAATAAGATCAGTGTCTTAGTTTGAGTGGATGAAAGGTGCTTTTGACAGTAGAGAGCAAAAATGACTTAAGAAACTGGACTAAAAAAGAGGAAGCAGAGCTTCAGCCAGGGACAGTTGAACTGGGGAAATGTATCCAAACATAATAAATAAGTGGGTTCTGGCTTATAGGTTTTTCCATACTGAGTCATCAGCCATCCCTTTTTCTTTGTCATCTTCTGATTTATAGCCCACTTGGTGTCCACAATGGCCATTTGTATATAGTAAAGGGACATCGGGGTCCAGTTTTAGTGTACAAGACACTCAAACACAAACACCTGGCATGCCCATGATTGGGCTATTTTAGGACCCTTTTAAATGTGAGCATGACGAACAATTTGTTAGACCTTAATTAACGTACTGAACTCCACCGAGAACATGCATGAATGGGATGTCAGGTCTATGTCAGACTTAGTAAAGAGGTTATGTGTGTCAAAGAATTCAGAAAAATAGCTGCCTGTGCCTGGAGAACTCTTTAGAAATATTCTACCATCATGCAGCTGGTGTGGCTGCCTGGAGCTCCCATCTGCTCAGCATGGGAATCTGTCTTCCCCAGGGGAAATGTGAGAAATCCCAACATACGCCAGCATGTTCTCCAGGAATCAATCTCAAGGATCAAAGACAGCCTCAACAACTAAATATTTCTAAAATATTAAAGGTTTCCAGAAGAACCAAAGTTCCTAAAAACTCCTAAAAAGAACGATTTAAATGCCTGACTGCTACCTCAAACTCCAGGCTCAGTTACCTACTAACTCCTTAGCACCTCAGCTTGGATGTCTAAAGGCATCTCACATTTACCCTGTCCAAAACAGAACTCTACTTGCTCCAATTCCATCCTCCAAATTTCTGCCTCTGCTGTCTTCCTTGTTGGATTATACAATACATCCCTTCCCCCAAACATGGCCCATTTTTTAGGCTAAAGACCAAGAGTCATTCTTGACCCCTCTTTTCCCCTATGCTGTAAATACCAACCCAATGACAAGTCCTGCTGGCTTGCCTTCAAAATATAACTCGAATCTGATTACTTCTCAGCAGCCCCTCTGGGCCATGTGAGACATGTCCTATGTCCTACCCATATAACAACCAGAGAGATCTTTCAGCCTTATCAATCAGATTATGGTAGCCCTCTGCTTAAAATCAACTTCTCTACACACAAAAGAGCCAACTCCTTACCTTAGTCTGTAAGGCCCTGCATCCTTCAAGCCCTGTCTCCACCCACACGCACCACCAGCCACCATAACCTTCTCTGTGGTTCAGAGCACTCCAACCTCTCGTCAACGAGGGGCCTCTTGAACTGGCTCTATCCTGTTGCAGAAAAGCTCTTCCCCACCCTCTTCATTTAGTCTCTGCTCAAATGGAACTTCTTTATAGATGCCCACTCTGAATACCCTGTCTCAAACAGCACACTCATTTACTTGTCTATCTCTTACAGCTAGTGTGCAAGTTTTATGAGAACAGGGACTTGTGTGACCTGTTCATTGCTTTAGTTCCTAGAACAGTGCCCAGGTAGGTAGTCAGTATTCACTTAATGAACGAAATACCACATTCACTAACTCTTTACACCAAAATCTTAGCAATGACTTGTAAGAAGAAAAACACTATTAGTGCATTAGCCCAGTTTGCTCCTTAGCCATAGGGTCTCCAGTTTTGTTTTGTTTTGTTTTTGAGATGGTGTCTCACTTTGTTGCCCAGGCTGGAGTACAGTGCTGCGATCTCAGCTCACTGCAACCTCCACCTCCTGGGTTCAAGCAATTCTCCTGCCTCAGCCTCCCAAGTAGCTGGGGTTACAGGTGCACATCACCATGCTCAGCTAATTTTGGGGGTATTTTTAGCAGGGACAGAGTTTCTCCATGCTGGCCAGGCTGGTCTTGAACTCCTGACCTCAGGGGCTCTGCCCACCTCAGCCTCCCAAAGTGCTGGGATTACAGGTGTGAGCCACTGCACCTGGCCCAATGCTTTTAACAAGTGAACAAAAGTACTAATCATGGAGTTTTGGGTAAAAGACCTATCTTAGAGGACAGAAATTGTGCAGAAGTCTGCCTCATCATTTATCCCCTTATAACTCAATGCCATGACTTAGCTATCTGTATGATACTGGGTCATTTTCTTAACCTCTCTCTCTCTCTCTCTTCTTGTGTAAATGAGGAGAATGATGGTATCCAGATCACAGCCACAGTGTGGGATTAAGTAGAATAATGCATATAGAGCACCTAAGTCTGGACCAAGCACCAAGAAAGGCCTTGATACAAGTATTGTCACTGCTGTTGTTATCGTTGTCTATTCGATCTCAGTGGAAACAGGAAGTCCAGTTTGTAAAGCTTCTACATAGATGTGCAGAATACTCAACATTTCCATAAGAACCAAAGTTTCTAAAAACTCCTAAAAAGAATGATTTAAATGCCTGATTGCTTCCTCGAACTCCAGGCTCAGGTACCTACTACCTCCTTAGCACCTGAGCATGGCAGGTCTAACAGCATCTCCCACTTCCTTCCTGATGATCCTCGCTACCTTCCACCTGGTATTGGTCTGAGTCCTACAGCATACCTTTGACTCAACGGTTAAATCCTTTGTTAGTTCTAAATGTGAGAAATACTGAAACTAAAACAAGAGAACAGTGTATCACAGCAAAAAGGTCAATTCTATCTCTTTTGTATTCGGTGACTTTTTAAGGACACTGGCTTCATGGCTGTCTTAACAGTTATGTCTACACTAAATTCTTTCCCTGGTAGAGTTAAGCATTACCTCATAATTGAGAAGTGCTGATGTGCATGATGAAAGTTCCTAAGCTGGTAACAAAAGATGTGGCCAATCGGCAGCACTCGTTCTTTGCCTCCCCAGCAGGCATTCTCTCACCTAGATAGTATTTACAGAGCACTTCCTATTCTGTAGAAGGACCTAGAAACCAAGTAAGAAGTGAAAATCTGATTTTTTTTGCCGCTGGATTGTATAACAACATTTATTGAATGCTTACTACTTGCCAGGCACTTTATAAAGATCGTTCTATCTAATCCTCATAAGCTCCCCTCAAGGTGATATAAGTTAAGCATCTTACCCATATCACCAGTAAACACAGCAGAATTCAGATGCATACAGGTTGACTACTGTGGACACCTCCTACTCCATAAAACGCAAAAGTATTTTAAGATAATTCGTCATTTTCTTATCTTTCCCCTTCTTTCTTTCCTCTCCCCCTTTATCTTCCTCCTCCCCCCATTCCTTCACTGTAGACTTTCATAATCAGATGGCACATGACAGAAATTAGACAACTCTCTCTCTCTCTTTTTTTTTTTTTTTTTGAGACAGAGTTTCGCTCTTGTTACCCAGGCGGGAGTGCAATGGCGCGATCTTGGCTCACGGCAACCTCCGCCTCCTGGGTTCAGGCAATTCTCCTGCCTCAGCTTCCTGAGTAGCTGGGATTACAGGAACATGCCACTATGCCCAGCTAATATTTTTTTTTTTTTTTTATTTTTAGTAGAGAAGGGGTTTCACCATGTTGACCAGGATGGTCTCGATCTCTTGACCTCATGATCCACCCGCCTCGGCCTCCCTTTGGAGGGATTACAGGCATGAGCCACCACGCCCGGCCCTTTTATTTTTTTTTCTTTTTTGAGATGGAGTTTTGCTCTTGTTGCCCAGGCTGGAGTGCAATAACATGATCTTGGCTTACTGCAACCTCTGCCTTCCGGGTTCAAGTGATTCTCCTGCCTCAGCCTCCCAAGTAGCTGGGATTACAGGTGCCTGTCACCATGCCCAGCTGATTTTTGTATTTTTAGTAGTGACGGGGTTTCAACATGTTGGCTAGGCTAATCTCAAACTCCTGACCTCAGGTGATCCGCTCGCCGCAGCCTCCCAAAGTGCTTGGATTGCAAGTGTGAGCCACCGTGCCCAACCAGAAGTGAGATAACTCTCTTCAATGTTTCTTTCTTTAATGCACAGAACAAGGATTCTCAATGTTGGCACCTGGACCATGGGCCCTGTTACCTCAGTTATCTCACCATGCTGCCACGGGTCTTAGAACACAGACTATACATTCTTTGTCCTAATAAGAGAGGTATAAAAAGGTAAAAAGAAAAGTAGCATAGACACAAGGTATTTCTTTAGCAGAACACAGCGACTTCCTCTTCTTCTAGGGTATAACTATTTTATTATTTGATATTTAGGTAGAGCTTTTCATCCTAGGATTTTACGCTTTCATCAGAGTGCAAAGTCAACAAAACTGTCAGAATTTTTAAAAATGGAGTTGGTAACTTGCACCCTGTGGAGATCAAAGGATGAGTGCTGTTATCAAAATGAGCTTTCCTGGAGAGGCTCCCAGGCATCAAAGGAGCTTCTGGCTGCCCTGCCTTGTCAAGGAGTCCATGGTGGGTGTTAAGTTGTGGGAATGGAAGGGCAGATGCAAACACTCCAGGCCTTTGAGCATGGAGCTCAAGATCTAAATTCAGGGAAGGGAAGAAAAGGTGGAAGGGGGCTGGCAAGGATCTGCACCAAGACAGAGGACAAGCATGCTCCTCACACCCTGCTCCACGTGTCCCGTGCACACCCACCCAGGACACCCCAAGCCTCAGATCTAGACGGCAGCACTCTGTCAGGCAGGACATTCTTATTTTCAGAGGCCTCTATGGGTAAATCATTTCATTTCTTTCTGGAAAGTAACCTATACCTTTAGAGTTTTGATTTCAGCCTTGTTTTCATGGCTCTCAAGTCCCTCAATTGGGGATCACTAATTACAGTGTCTTGTCAAGCTGGAAAAACTTCGCACATTTCCATTCCTATCATCAGCCAAACTTTCTGGGTGACCTGCCACCTAACTGCCAAGAAATCACTAGTGAGGGCTGGCCATAGAGCTTACCCTCTTAGAGGCCTCTCAGGTAAGTGGAGGAGATGAAGGGTGGCTTTGAAGCCCTACTCCACCCCTGAGAACCCCAAGCTGCTGTTCTGTACCTTGTGGATGGTGGAGGTTGCATGACTCTATACATTTATAGAATAATACACCAAACCGACAACAATGTTAACACATTTATAATATTATTATAGTATTCTTCTATAGTATCTTCAGAGTATTCTTCTATAAATGTGTTAACACTGAAACCAACAACACCGCACTAATGATTTAACATGTTTTTAAAATGACCTGACTAGAAGGCAAGTGATCTTAGACTTTGCAACCAGCTAAATTAAAGCACAATCAAAATTTCACCTTACCCATCTAGCCCTTCACGATGGGGCCCTCCCAGCGAGGCTGTAAATGTAACATGAGAGATCACATGCAAAGGCACAGAGGCGTTAAATCCAAGTAACAGGAGTTTGTCTGTGCACTTGGGGGACCTTATATGTACCACCAGAGTCTCTGCATGGCAGTATGTTATTAACGTCTCTCTATTTTGGCGGTTTTATAAGCTATTTTGAGCAAAGATGCATTTCAAGAAACTCATGTGAAGTCTGATTCTAGGAATTAGGAGGCCAGGATTTGTAACTCAGAATCTGAAGATCACTGTTTACTGTATTACACCTGGGTCTCAGCTGGCGTAAGTCTTCTATGACAAGACAATGGATATGAAAAGTCAGATATCTGGCCCGGCGCAGTGGCTCATGCCTTTAATCCCAGCACTTTGGGAGGCTGAGATGGGTGGATCACCTGAGGTCAGGAGTTCGACACCAGCCTGGCTAACATGGTGAAATCCCATCTCTACTAAAAACACAAAAATTAGCTGAGACTGGTGGTGGGTACCTGTAATCCCAGCTACTCAAGCGGCTGCGATGGGAGAATCACTTGAACCCAAGAGGCAGAGGTTGCAGTGAGCCAAGGTCGTGCCACTGCACTTCAGCCTGGGTGACAGAAGGAGATCCTGTCAAAAAGTCAAAAAGGGGAGGGGAAGGGAGGGGAAGGGAGGGAAGGGGAAGGGAAGGGGAGGGGATGGGATGGAATGGGATGGGAGGGGAGGGAAGGAGAGGGAAGGGAAGGGAAGGGGTCGGATTTTTTGTGTTTCTGCACCTAGACAAACAGGTTACGTTTCACCTTTGTAGTAGAGAATGCCCCAAGAAACGTGATTCTACTCTGAATACACTGCTGTACCTCCTCAAAGTTTTTCATGTACTCATCTGTAAAAATGAAATAAGCTGATAGGTTATTGTAAGGAATTCATGAGAATAATTTTGTTCTAAGAAAACTGCTCAGAACGCCCGCACATGCTAGGCACCTAGCAAGTGTTCACCAGCAGTACCAGTTGCTCTACCAGGAGCGGCAGTAACAGTCTTAGAGTCACCTTCACGCCCTCTCCATCTTCTCACTTAAGGTTTTCAGCCCTCCCTGCACATTCTACTTGCCTGCTTTTAAGAAATGTTGCTGTCAGGGATTCTGACATTATGTTGCCTTAGCGATTCTGATTTTAATTATTCTGGGACAAGTCCATGGTATTTGGTATTTTTAAAGTTCCTCACGTAATTCTACTGTCTAGCCAAGGTTGAGAGCCACTGAGCTGCAAAACACAAATTCATGTACTTCATAATTCAGGCTGAATCCCACTTTCCAGAAGTAAAATATAACAGATCTTACTGAGGCTCATTTTCATCTCAGGTCACCTCCATCATTTCCGGTGGGAGATTATACAAAAGCTTCTCGTCGAAAGAAAATGCTGATGGAGTGTGGATGATCACAGAACTCCCAGCGATAGGGGAGGCTGACCGAGCAGTTGTGGTCAGCCCCTATTCCAGGGGGGTGCAAGGAAATTAAAAAGGGGCAGGCCCAGCTCACAGGCTGCCTGGGAGTGGGCTGACACAGGGCATCTCTGGGCATGGAGCTTATCCCCTAAACCATATTGGAGCCTCAACCTTTCTGGGGCCCTAAAAATCTTTTCAGAAATAATTTTCAGAGCTTATAATTTCAGAACATATAGTTCCTGCAAACAATGTATTTTTCTGTTGAACCTTTTGTTTCATGCGTAAAAAGAGGAGCTAAGAGCATCACCCTCAATCTGTCCAGAGTTCTCTGGGCCCCACTTGACTTAAACCACCAGGGGATATTCTATCAGTCCTGGAGGCACTCACACATGATCCCCCCACTCACATATGATCCCCACACTTACACACGATCCCCCACACTCACACATGATCCCCGCACTCACACACGATCCTCGCACTCACGATCCCCACTCACACACGATCCTTGCACTCACACACGATCCCTGCGCTCACAAACGACACCCTCACGCATGACCCCCACATTCACACATGACTCCTGCACTCACACGACACCCTCTCGCATGACCCCCACACTCACACATGATCCCCTGCACTCACACATGACACCTTCACACATGACCCCCACATTCACACATGCTCCCCCACACTCACACATGATTCCCCCACACTCACATATGATCCCTGCACTCACACATGATCCCCACACTCACACATGATCCCCCACACTCACACATGATCCTTGCACTCACACGTGATCCCCACTCACACATGATCCCCACACTCACACATGATCTCTGCACTCACACATGATCCCACACACTCACATATGATCCCCACACATGTGATCCCCACACTCATACGTGATCCTTGCACTCATACATGATCCCCACACTCACACATGATCTCCCACACTCACACATGATCCCGGCATTCATACATGATCCCCCACACACTTCGTGGGCCCCCAGGATCCAAAAGTAAGGGCTCTGGAAAATCTGAAGCAAAGACATCCTCTGGTCTCATTCCTGAAAGGCACCCTCCCTCTTTCCAGGCTGTCAGAGTGGGATGGAGAGGAGATAAAGGAATGTAGTTAGCACAGAAGAGTTCAGTGCCATGCCCATGTGAATTCAACAGAGAAAAACAACAACAAAACAAATATAGAAGAAATTGTTAGAATTGCTGACAAGGGAAAGGACTATTGAATGGAGTGCCATGTATTTTAAATAGTCACAATCACACATATGTAATGCAATAGTGAAAAGGAGCCAAAGAAGAATCACTTAATGAATTCAGTAGAACTGAGTGACAAAGAATGTGGCCCAGGGGTTGTAGAGTCAGTTCTGCAGGCTCCAGAGCCAAATGACCTGGGTTCAAATCTCAGACTTGCCCTCTACTAGCCAAGTGACTTTGGAAATACCACTTAATTTTCCTGATGTTTAATGACCCCATTTACAACTTGAGGACATTAAGTTACAGAGTTAAGATAATTATATATATTGATATAATTTGGATGTTCCCTCCAAATCTCATGTTGAGCTGTAATCCTTAGTGTTGGAGGTAGGGCCTGGTAGGAGGTGTTTGCATCATGGGGGAGGATTCCTCATGGCTTGGTGCTGTCCTTGCAGTAGTAAGTTCTTGCAAGATCTGATTAAAAGTGTGTGGCACCTCGCCAACTCTCTCTCTTGCTCCCACTCCTGTCCAGTTTTGTGAGACCCCTGTTCCCCCTTCGCCTTCTGCCATGCATGTAAGCTTCCTGAGGCCTTTTGAGAAGCAGACGGCAGCACCATGCTTCCTGTACAGCCTGCACAGCCATGAACCAATTAAACTTCCTTCTTTATAAATTCCCTAGTCTCCAGTATTTCTTTATAGCAATGCAAGAACGGCTTAATACATATATTTGATGTAAATTTAAATTTAAAGTCAAATGTAAAGTAGATGTATTAAATGTGCACAGCACTATCACACTGCCTGTCCAGGATACAGAAAATGCTTGATAAATAATCGCTACTTCCCCATCTTATATTACCAAATTTTATCAGTTATATTTCTTTTTTTGTTTTTTTCTTTGCTTTTTTGAGTGGAGTCTCACTCTGTCGCCGAAGCTGGAGTGCAGTGGCATGATCTCGGCTCACTGCAAATTTTGCCTCCCCAGGTTCAAGTGATTCTCCTGCCCCAGCCTCCCAAGTATCTGGGACTACAGACGACTGCCACCACACCCGGCTAATTTTGTATTTTTAGTAGAGATGGGGTTTCACTATGCTGGTCAGGCTGGCTTCAAACACTTTGACTTCAGGTGATCTGCCCACCTCAACCTCCCAAAGTGCTAGGATTACAGGTGTCAGCCACCGTACCAGGCCAGTTATATTTAGTTATAATTCTATTTATTATTCAGAAATCAGAAGGAATCCTGAGGCCAGGGAATAGTTTATTGTATAAGGGACAAATATCAATGTAAAATAATTATTTGATATTTCCTATTACTTTCCAATATTGTCTTGATATATCTTCTAAAATACACACCACACACACACACACACACACACACACACATACACAAAATTCCAATTATCTGAACTACCTTTAACAATGTGCAAGTGAACTTCCAGAACCTCAGGGGCTATAATTTATTCGTGACTCTGAAGCCTTGCATTAGCAGATCTATTTTAGTCTGAATTAGTCCCCGAAGAACACAATGTTTTCATTCTAAATCACCTTATGGAAACCATAATATGCATTAGTGTCAATGTCAAAGAAGCTGCCTTGACACTGTCAATTTTGATCAAACACAAGCAATTCTTTTCAGAATCTTTCTTCAACAGGTCCTTTTCAAATCATAATCACAAGTAATTTAAATCCTTTCCCTTTTATTCAGAAGGAGCCATTTCCCACAGGATTCTGATTACCTACAACACGATCATGTGGCGGCATCTCACCCCTGGAGTCCAGGCCTTGATAAGACACTGTTAACCAAGGAGTCACTGTGGAACGCAATGCTGCAACCATAGCTTTGTCCTTGCCAAAAAATTATGCTAATGCCACACCTTCCACCGTTAAACCATGGGTTGCGTTTCCCTAAGAGGTAGCTGTCAGCACACACCAGCCATTGCTAACAATGAGGAGTCTGTGTGCTGGGTAAATGTCTCCAGCAGCTTTGTGGCTTATAATTAACACAGCCCCAAAACACTGTGATGAAGGAAAATTGCTGGCACAGCTTTATTTAAGCCGTAATAAAATTATTTTCCACTGAATTAAAACAAATGGCTTTATTAACAATCAATATTTAAATATTTTTACAACAATATCTGCTTTAAAAAACCTTGAATGCTCACCGGACTGGTCAAGAAAGGCAAACATACCCCGAAAATACTTTCTTGATCTTAAATGGGAAAAATGAGCATTCCAGACACTGAAAAATAATATCTTAATTAAAATGCTATCAATTATGATATAGAAAGTCATTCCATTTCTAATTAAACTTAAAAAGCAAATTGATGCTCTTTCCTTATTATTTCAGGCTCAAAAACACTGCTTTGTTTTATAACACATCTTTTTTTCCCCATTAAATCTGAATATACATTTTAGGATGTCAAGGGTAAATTTGTAGAAAGAAATTACTTTCAGAATCTAATGATCAGTGCACTGCTGCTAGAATAACAACCGAAATATAAATATGTACAATTTCCACATTAGCTCAGGAATTCATCACATTATATGATCTTATGCAGGTAGAAATGGAGTATCAAAGAGAGATGGAATCACTTAAGGTTTCTGTTTCATTCCATCTGAAGTCATTGCTACAGTCAACTGATCCCACCTGTGGAACTCCAGTGCACCTGCCAATGCAGCAGCCCCAGCCCTGCACATGCCAAGCCTCTAACCAGCAGCTGGTTAGGTCCTTTTCCATCAGGACCGAGACATCATGTGACTGCCACAATGACTGACATTTTCCATCATGCACTTAATGCACGAAACACCCCGATGAGTGCAGTGCAAGGTAAGGTGAAGATGACTAAGAATCTACCCTGGGAAAGAAAACGAGACAAGACTGAAAACATCAGCATCCTCATTCTCACCATCAGTGGTCAACACTCATGCTGCACTCAGCCCTGTGCAAAGCACTCTCCAGACCTCATTCTGTGGCTACCTAGGAGGCAGGAACCCCAGTTTACAGCAGAAGCAGCTCAGGAAGGTGAAGAGACCTGCACCTGTCAAGCAGCTAACCAGCAGGAGCTCCGGGATCTGACACCAGCAGCCTGACTCTGAAGCCCTGTTGCACACCCACACACTCGCCGCCTTGCTCAGATTTCAGATTCCCGTCTGGGAGCCACAGCAGGCTTTTGAGATCTTCATCCCTTTGAGGCTGACCTTTCTAGGGCTGCTCTGGGGTGGCCTAAGCAGAGTGAGGTCTTAGCTCTGTGACAACATCCAGCACTCCCCAGCTAGATGTGTACTTTAGGCAGAGTGTCCCCCGCCCATTGAGGACAAAGGGCTGCAGAAGAGCCTCACTCACGGAACCCAAGAAGCCTGCACAGCACTCAACGGGGTGATAACAGCGGGTGGAGAGATACAAGTGAGACAGGAGGCTTCCTTCATCTCAGCTGCCACTCAGAGCCTCTGCTTCTAGCTGATGTGTCCTTTTCCTGGTCCTGGTTAGCTACAGGATGGCTACTCTGCAAGGGTGTGTCCATTCCACAGAGTCATCATTACTTTGAAATATTTGATATAAAAAGTGATCTTGGATCAGAAATCCATTCACATTATTGCAAGAAATTTCAGCATTACATTTGTCAGCATCAGAAAAAGAAACTCTGCTTGATTCTTTAAATGTAATTTCAGTTGACGGAAATTTTTGAAGGGTGGTTGCGATCAGCTGAACAATGATGCCCCCACCCCAATGTTGTCCTCATCTCCAAACCCTGTGAGTCTGTTACTTTATGCGGCAAAAGAGACCATAAGTCAAAGAATGTAGGCAGCTTCCAGGATGCTGGATGATCCTGGATTCCTTAGGAGAACCAACGTCATCACAGTGTCCTAGTCAGAGCCAGGCAAGATGGTGGGAGGAGGAGGTGTGACGTTGGAGTGATGTGCTTTGCAGATGGAGAAAGGGGCCACAAGCCAGGGAATGCAGACAGCTCCAAGGAGCTGGAAAAGGCAAGAAAACAAATTCTTGCCTAGAACCTCCAAAAGAAACACAGCCCTGCTGACAGCTTAATTCAAGCCTGTTCAAACCCAGTTCAGACAAACTATAAGATAATTATTTTGTGTTATTTTAAGCCACAACCTTGATGGTAATTTGTTACAGCAGCAATAGGAAGTTAATAGTTGAGTAAATGACTTTTTATTTCTTGTCACTGCTTTATATGAACAAAATTTATTGTAAGTGGCGACTCTCAAGAATTTGAAGAAATATTTTTCCAAAAGGCTCATCCAAGAACTGAATGAAGCATTTCAAGTTTGAAATCCGAAGACAGGTTATCACTGTCAATTATCAACTGATAAATCTTTAATTTGGAGGTTTCCCACAACTTCAAAATGTAATATCTTCCCTAATATTTGTATTTTGTTTTATCAATAATTATGCAATAAAATGTGGTGAAGGTTTTCATCAAGCGTCACACAGACACTATCATCTCACCAGTTTACTTCAGCATACCATCAAAATATTATCATTTTTAAGTATTCCATGATTTGAAAGGTTTTGATGTATTGCTTTGCTTAACAAATACATAGAACATCAACAAATAGAGCGCTGTCTTTGAGAGGGGGCTTTAATCCAACCAAATTGCCATTGCGCTAAGCCCGTATTCTCTCTGGCTTTGTTGCCAGAATCAACACAGGTTGCCTGCTCCACAAGTGCGCACATGCATGCACGTGCACACACACACGATTCCAGAACAGAAAAATAACCGTGGATATCATATAGTACATCCCCTCAAGTTACAGAGGAAATAACCGAACCAACGAGAGGTTTTGTAATTCAGCTAAGACGCGTGGCTGGTTAGTAGTGAAGGTTAGAACAGCCCGGGGTGTAGTGAGCATGACAACCTCACTACCTGCCACTTTTGACCCTAAGTGGACCCAGTTTTCAAGCCTGATCACCTAGCCTTCTCTCCAAACTGGAATTGGAATGAGTGGATTTTTCTTATGTAAAGAAATTCTTTCCCTAATGACACATATATATCCTCATTGAGAGAACTTTTCTTAAAAGCTTCAAGCCTTGAAGTCAGTTCCCAAGTGTGATACTCCAAGTGTCCTGCACATGGCTGCAGGGAGTTTCCAGCCTCCCAGGGTTACTACACTAATGGAGATGTTCATGTTTTAGCATGTTTGTTGAAAAGAAGGAATACTTGTGAACATCAATCTCAGTAAATGACTCAAACACATAGGAGACCAGGTCTGGGCAGCAGTGTGAGTGAAATGATAGCTGCCTGGGAAAGGAGAGAGGGAGTGTGACAGGTGATGGGCAGAAATCAGGCAGGACAGTCACTACTGCACCCATCTAAGATTTATTGAAAATCTAAGTACTGCATGCTGGGCATGGTGCTGGATCCTGGGGATGCAGTTGTAGTTAGGACTGCTGTAACAAATTGCCACAGACTAGGTGGCTTAAATAGCAAATATTTATTTCTCATAGTTCTGGAGGCAGGAAGTCTAAGTGCAGGGTGCTGGCATGGTCAAGTTCTGGTGAGAGCCCTCATCCAGCCTGTGTCCCCACATGAGAGAGAGAGAGAGAGAGAGAGAGAGAGAGAGAGAAAGAAAGAGGAGAGGGAGAGATAGAGAGAGAGAGGAGAGAGAGGAGAGAGAGAGAGAGAGAGAGAGAGAATGCTCTGCTGTCTCCTTCTTCCTTACAAGGTCCCCAATCCCATCATGGTGGCCCCACCCTCTAAACTAATCACCTCCCAAGGGCCCCGCCTCCAAATATTGTCACAATGGGGTTAGGACTTCAATATATAGATTTTAGAGGGACACAACCATTGAGTCCATAGCACTGTCCCTTAGAAGTCTGCAGTAAAAAGAGGTGACAGACGTTAAACAAAGGATGATAAAATAAGTATTGTTTTATGATTGTCATGAGTCTCACGAAGAGTAAATACAGAGTGGTGTATTCAAAAAGGAACAACAGAGGCCTTGAACTCCAGGAAGAGCAGGAGTGAGGGTGAGAGCATCCCAGAAGATGGCAGGCAGCCTGTGCTGGACTCCAGGTCAGGAGGGAACAGGCCACTGTGAGTAACCAAGAGAAAACTGGAGTAAATGCATCCCGTGGTAGAGTCAGGCACAGCTCCATGTAAAGAGAGTCTCCCCACCTGTATCTGGAAGAACAGAGGGGCAGTGACAGCAAGGGAAGGGCAAGCACATCTGGCCAGGGCACTGGGTACCTGCACTGGGAAGAAGGAAGGGCACCTGCATACCCAGGGGACTGCTGGATGGCAAGTCTAAGTTAAAGATGTGTTTATGACTTGAAACCAAGATCTCATTCAAGTGGCAAAAGGAAGTCCTTGCAAAGACAACAAAGGGATTGGGACACATCTGAAATAAGCTTACATGTGTGGGGAACTTTAATGCTGTCACATATCATCTCGGCAGCCCTTCCCATCAACCAGGGATCAGCAGGGCACTAAGACTCTCACCCTTCACGAAAAAAGGAAGCTGAACCCAGGTCACATGGCTGGGTGGTGTCAGAGCTGGGCTCAGACTGGGTTCAAGTCCCAGTCTAGGACAGTATGCACAGCAAAACTGGTTTCCTGCTGCCACCGTGTGTGTGTGTGTGTGTGTGTGTGTGTGTGTGTGTGTGTGTGTGAGAGAGAGAGAGAGAGAGAGAGAAAGAGAGAGAGAGAGAGAGAGAAACTTCACCACCATGAAGCTAGAGGAAAGCTAAACCCAGAATCCAATAGAAGTAGTCTATGAGAACTAAGAAGGCCTTGGTGCTTTTCTATGAATGGAATAGTTCTTAGAAACTATGGGTGGGTCACGTGCATGAAGGTTTGTGTCAATGCACACATAGTTTTAAGTGGAAAAATAAACTGTGCTTCCAGTTCTGCCTCCTGTTTGATGCGTTTCTGTTGTGGCTGGTCATGAGCGTCTGTGTCTTTCACATTCTAAATGGATCAATCCTATATTTGACAGAGAAATGACTTGTCACTTGCCAATTCTTCTCATGCTTTAGGGAAATGCGTAAGAAGGAACATTTTACCGGATGTTTCATATAAGCTGCATTAAAATGATATGCATATGAACAAGAGACTTGAAGAGCTGCTCGTAAATGCTGATGCTGATTTAGGAAGTGTGTGGATGAAATGGGTTTGATGCCAACGTCAGTCTTATACAGATGTTGTGGGACAGACAGAACCATCCCATCTGGGATTATGCTTTCCTATAAACTTCCAAGTAACACAAGGAAAAGATCATAGTTTCTCTATATTAGGCCTTCAATTGTAAAAGAAGATTTTTAATAGAGCAGCGGAAATTATTGAATTCACTTGGAAGGGTAATCCTCACAAAATTAACCAGCAATCTAACACACAAGTCTGATGGTATCTATTAAAAAGGAGTAAGCTTTAATAAATTTGTCACTCTTCTTTTCCTATCAGCTTTCTAGTTCTATTTAGTGTCAGCTTTAATAGGATTTAGGTGAAATTTTGTGGTTCATGGAATTATAATATTGGAAGATAAACGAGGATTAGCATACTTCCCTGTGTTACTCTATGCACAGATAAACACAAAACCAAAAAACAAAACTACACCAAAGCCAAACAAATTGGTACCTTAAAATCAGAAATTTCTTGCCAAAAATGAACTGAAGGCAAAGGGAGAGAATGCAGGGAAAAGAATGTGAGTATGGCAGCCAACAGCCCAAGGTGGTCATCTACTTATTGGATGTAACCTTGGCAAGTTCTTAAAGTGTCTGAGTTTTAGTCTCTCCATAGGTAAAGCAGGAAGAATGAAACTTACCTCATAGAGCTGGGGTGTATGGAATGGGGAGTGATTAAAATCATGATTTATAAACTACCTGGCATACAAACAAAAAGTTTAACTCTTATATGAATATATTTAAAGTAGAGCCAATTTAAGAACATAGCGCATTAAATAAAATATCTTCCAAGTAGTCACATACATAAACATCAGTCTGGAACTGAAAGATGTAACCCTTGTTATGCTCTTAGAATGGCCTGTCACAGTCTTCCTCCACATTTTTCAGGATTTATGATGAGGGGGTTATACCTGGGCATGAATGAATGTAATTTTTAAAACCCTTGCAGGGTTTGGGTATTCCTACACTTGTATTATGATTCTGAAAGATAAAGTGTACTGTGGCTCACAAATACTCTTTATCACTTAGTAGATCGGTTTTCTCTTCTAGTGAATCTTAGTTCTACCTTTCAACAAAATGAGTTGGGGAATCCTTTCTAAAAGCCTGGCTGTTTTGAATTCATCATAATCTAGAAATATTAATGTTCTTTTGGAAGTCAAAGTGAGTCACTCACTTTTGAGTCACTGAGTTTGAGGGTTGATACAGATACAGGCTTGAAAGCAAAGGCCAGCACTAGACAAAATCAGAGTTCGTCTTTACATCAAAACAAATATCAAGTTTTCTGCTTTGCAGGGAACTAAGGGAGAAAACATATTTGTGAATTCCAAATATATCCAAGCCTACTTAACATCAATTTCTTGTTGGAAAATGCCTCTTAATAGAACAATTTTTCTGCAACAGCAGAAAACATCAATCAAGTAAGTCTATCCTTACTAAAAGTAAAGTTATTATCATGGTGCAAAAGGGAGGAGCAGCTCATCAGAACAGAGCTTTTGGTCTAAGGAGTGACCTGACATGGAGTGTGGCCTTATATCACAGTGTCTTCGCAAAGAAATGATGACATCAAGACTGCTCATCAGTGGCGAGCTCATCAGTGATGAGCAGTCTCTGACTGAGACATTAAGAAGATTACTGTGCTGGATGGGAGGAGGCACAGGGTGACCTTCCCACCTTCCTTCCAATTCTCAGATTTAGGGACACCCTGAAGATCCCTTACGGCAACAAGCAAAACAGACTGCCCATCTTTTAAAAATCACCTATTTGTTATGCAAATTTCAATCGTACAAATAAGTATGTATTAGTCTATTCCCACACTGCTGATGAAGACATACCTGAGACTGCGTAATTCATATAGAAAATGAGGTTTAATAGACTCACAGTTCCATGTGGCTGGGGAGGCTTCACAATCAAGGCGGAAGAGAAAAGGCACATCTTACATGGTGGCAGATGAGAGAATGAAAGCCAAGCAAAAGGGGTTTCCCCTTATCAAACCATCACATCTCATGAGACTTATTCACTCCCACAAGAATAGTATGGGGGAAACTGCCCCCATAATTCAGTTATCTCCCACTGGGTCCCTCCCACCCATTCTCAAGATGAAATTTGGATGGGGACATGGCCAAACTATATCAAAGTATGAATGACAAATATCAAGAAGAAGGGTATTAATGATATCTAGAAGGTATTTTAACATGGGTAGGACTCTTTATAGCACAGAATTTTACAAATGGAATGGCTTTCAAAAATACATACATCCACATATATGTGTGTATATATATAAATTCAACAGTGCCTCAGACAAAGGTAGAAATGGGAAGGGAAAGCTGTTTGATTAATGCAAACTGGGTTTTTCTCTCAGGAGTGACTTTATGCCAGGCAAATGACAAAGGTTCCACGGATTTTTCACTACTGTGACTAGCAGGCAAATGTCCTGGTTTATGCCCAGTGCAGGGGTAGGAACTGGGGTTATGCGAATATGAGATTATCTGACTTCAGGACACAAAGATTGAAGTTAGTTGAGGATAAAAGAAGTGAAGATTCTTGCTTTCACAGCTAAGGTTCTACAAGAGAAGCCACAGACCAGGCAGTAAGAACAGGACTCGGTTGAGTCGAGGGCATGACCGTTTCAGAATCAACCAAAGCCATTACAAACCTAAAGAAAAATAAATGCTTTGTAGAGGTTGTAAAAAGATAAGTCAAAGGAAGGTACATGTAACAGAAAATAATTGAAGAAACCACTCAGCAATGGTGGAAATATATTTCATGATAGTACAAGGAAGCACCGAAGCAAAAATAACTTGTAAGGATTATAAAAATAATGCAGGGTTATAAATGAGAAATTGAATATGCTAATGAAATTGTGATGTGGAAAGCTGGAAAGAGGGAATAAAGTTATACTAGCTAATAGATATATGAAGCAGTGGAAAATGAATTTTTAGGTAGGGAACCGTTGATCTTTTCCTGAAGTCCAGGAAAACAGAACGGAACTGTTATTTATTATGTCTATCGTGAGCTGTGCATTAGGCAACTCACTAAATGTAGCTCTCTCGTTCAACCTTCAGGTGGATATTGTTTCCTCGTCTTGTAGATGAGGAAACAACCCTCAAGGGGGTCAAAACATTTTCCCAGGAAGGGACAAATAGCCAATGGTAAGAGGCAGGACAGATTTGGAACAGACCGTTTCCAGAGCCCATAGCTGACTTTCTTATTCTGCAAATCTATCCCCCATTCCTGGTTTTTCTGTTTGTATAACATAAGCAATTTAATAATGGCACAGATTTTGAAAAATGTCTTTCCAATAAATAAATGACAGAAGTAAGGTTTGGGAGCCCATCACCAGTTTTCTAAAGTACATTATTTTATTTTTTAGTTATCACATAAAATAACCAATATTGTCATGGAACAAAGCCAGGAAGAATTTAAAGCCTAACTCTTGCTTTCCCCAATATGTATATGTATTTGTATATGTATACACAAATATACATATACACATATATACATATACACATACACACATATACGTATACATACACATGCATATATTCTAAAGTTCTATAAATAATGTCACATAAGGCTGTGCACACATGTAAGAGAAAATTATCTAAGGAAGCCTGCTTTCTCAATTTAAAAGCCTCATACATACATTCCATGCATATTCCCCCAAATATTTAGAGTCAAGTTTACAAGTTTGTTTCCTCACCTGGAGTGTTTTTATCCTATTTTTCCACTTATCCAAATTTTATCCATTCATGTCCCCAATTTCTTTCATTAAGTCCATTTTCAACACTCTAAGCCACATTAATTTGTGTCTTCTCTGAATACACACACACACACACACACACACACACACACACACACAATTTCAGCAAGGAAAGAATGGGCCAACGCCCGGCCTGGATGCTAATCACATTTGATTGCTGCATGTTTCATTTCACTTTGGCATGGAGCCAGCTTGCCTAACAACCAGGTGTTTTTTCTCTCTCTCTTTTTACATTCTTTCTACTAAAAATAATAAGTAAATGATTTTTCCTAAAAAGCCAAGGAATTTAAGAAAATACCTGACTTTTCTCTATAGCGTACCTCTGATCACAAAATGAGACACCATACTGAAAATGCAACACTTGATTCATTTCTGTGGGGAGTCTTTCAAAAGCTTTAAATACCGTGACCCCATGCTTGAAAGGGCACCTGAAAGACAATTTCAAAAGTAAGCCCTGCTGTTACTCCACTCCAGAGATCATTTTGAGCTTCTCTTCCACCATGAATGTCACGAAAATGACCTACACACCAAGAGGAGTGCTGCGTTTTGAGTCAAATCCCTCTAACAGCAGTCATTCTTGAACATGCCGCACCAAACAGATGGAGTCATCGAAGTGCTCTATGTACCACCTGTGCTTCCATCTAAATGCCACCTGCAGTACAGGCCAAACAAACTTTTAAAGGTTCCAAGCCAACGTAACGTTCACAATCATCACCACTTCTAGGCCTAAATATCGCAAAGTACAGAGTCGCATTTTGAGTTAGCTTACCTAGATTTTAAATCTTTTGTGAATTAAACATCTGTATAGATAATGCACACCACATTTAAATAATTCGTATTAGCACTTGTGTAGAAAATAGGCATCAGCCTTTCTGAATACCGAGCACTGTGTACTGAGGGCAAAACAAGGGAAACCAGAAAACCATCTCACTGCCAGTAAACTGGACAGCAGACCACACTATTTTGTCAAGTTACAATTCCTCCCTTTGCTGTAACTATTGATTATGACATTTTCAGAAACAGGCAAGGATAACTACCAATTGTTACGTTAATACATAACATTCCTGTGATGCTTCATATTGAGCGTCAACTTGATTAGATTGAAAGATGCAAAGTGTTTTCCTGGATGTTTGTGAGGGTGTTGCCAAAGGAGATTAACATTTGAGTCGGTGGACCAGAGAGGCAGACCCACCTTCTCTCTGGGTAGGCACCATCTAAACGGTTGCCAGCACGGCTAGAATAAAGCAGGCAGAAGAGCGTGGAAAGACTTGACTTGCTGAGTCTTCTGGCCTTCATCTTTCTCCTGTGCTGGCTGCTTCCTGCCCTCCAACTTTTCAGACTCCAGGCTCTTCAGCTTTCGGACTCTTGTTACACCAGTGATTTTCCAAGCACTCTCAGGCCTTTGGCCACAGACCGAAGGCTGCACTGTCAGCTTCCTTACTCTTGAGGTTTTGGGATTCGGATTGACTTCCCTGCTCCTCAGCTTGCAAACGGGCTGCTGTGGGACTTCACCTTGTGACCGTGTGAGTCAATACTTCCTAATAAACTCCCTTCATATATACATCTAGCCTATTAGTCTGTCCCTCTACAGAACTCTGACTAATGCAATTCCCAACCAATTCCTGCAAAATGCTTTCACAGTCTTAGAAGGCAGTGTGTATGTTTGCATCACACAATGTATTCTATAATGTTGCTACAAGTAAACATACTCTTTGCAATCAACACATGCTTGGATTTTTTTCATTTTTACTCAAGCGTTGGGTTTTTGTCTAGTGAAGATCCCTATTCACTGACAAGAGAAAATACCATCCTGTGGTTTCTCAACCACTAGCCACCCAGACCTGGATCAGACAGAAAAAATAAACAACGATGGAGAAAAACTTGCTATGCTTATTCCTCTTCAAACATCTGGGAATTTTTTTTTTTGAAACAGTCTTACTCTTTTGCCCAGGCTGAAGTGCAGTGGCGTGATCTTGGCTCAATGCAATCTCTGCCTCACATCTGGGAAATTTGGTAAGGGGTAAGAGCACTTCAAGACCACCTGGAATCTTCACCATGAATAAGCCCTACAATGTCAGTCAAGACACTCGGCTTTTCTGAGTCTCACTTCCTCATATGCAGATTTGAGTCAAGATGAATATAACTAAGTATCTAATGTCATGGTGCAAATACAGTCTATGCTCTAAGTTTTGTCCTTCTGGACCTGTCCGTAGCTCTTAGATCTACTTACCAAGTTGCCTTAATTGACTGTACATTCACAGGAAAGAGTAGAGGTAATGTTGGCAGAACTTACAGCGGAAGTAATACATTAGTTGTGCCTTAAAGGACGGGTATGACTCGACTTAGTTGTGATAAAGGAATAACATGTACAGTGGGAAACAGTACAGCCATTGAGAATGACAGGCAGAATCAGCTTGGTGTGTATGTGTGTGCTTAGGGGACTCTGTGAGCATTATCTGTGGGTTTCCTTCAGGCATCCTTACAATTTGTCACGGATCTTGTCAGTGAAAATTCACAGTTGAAGCCAAATTCTGTTCACTGAATGTGTTTACCAGTTTCAAGATGTTGTTAGTTAACTTCCTCATGAAAATGATGAAAAGCCCCAAAATTTCTAAGATGACATACATTCATTCCCACCTTAAAATTATATATATTACATATTATGTGTATATATGTATATTATATATAATTGAATAAAAATACATATCATAAAGCTCTCATTGTCAATGTTTAGCAAGTCAACTATAAGAAATTATTTATTCTAAAATGTTATCTCTGATTTTCTTCCTTAGAAAAGGATGAAAAAAGAGAAAGTCAGGGTTTCAACCATGGTAACATGGTTTAGATCCCAATTTTCAATAAGCTTTGGTATGAAGACCAACCTGAAATGTAACTTAGGGCGAGTTTATACCTGTCATTTTTCTCTTCTAGTCAGTTCAAAGGCAGCCTTCCTGACCAAGGCAGAAAACTCATACATAAACACTTGATTTACCTGGATCATCTCTGACATCACACAAGAGATTACATGGGAAAGTCCACCGCCCCCCCCACAACCAACCCTAGTCCCATCTCTTCGAGAGGTAGCTACTGCCTAGTCACTGGCCTTTATTGATTAAAGGAAAAGCCACCATGCAGACATGCTAGGTTCATAGCACCTCTGCACAAACACTGTCACCTGTAGCTGTCTCTGATGAGTAGGACTTAGTAGATGTGTACTTTGATATACAATCTTTGACTGCATAATGTTATGCTGATGGGTGTGGTTCTGGTTTTGTTTATTTAACATGAATCATTTTTGTGAATGTTTCCCATATTTACCTTACATAATATTAATCAAAACATATTTTTCAGTTGTAAGCAATTTGACTAGGTTGTAGAAAGTTGGAATTTACACCCAAATACAAAGGAAGAAATGGATCATCACTTGACTTTTTTGTCATGTCCAAGTGCTGCCCTTCTTCCTGCCAGTTCAAGTGTGTATAATTTACACAATACAAATGGTAGTGCCCAGCATCTCAGTGGTACCCATGGCCACACTCCAGGATACATGCCTTGCTCAGCTTTCCAGTAAATCTCATTACAGGGGTCTTCTTTTTCTCCTGTACTATTAATAGCATGATCAGTAGTGAGCAAAACTCAGGTGAAAAAATACAGACTTCTACCTGTGTGCATGTGCACGGAGACATGGAACGGCCTTCTGCCAAAACCACTTCCAGAAACTCATCCCCACCTTCCTCAGATCCTTTTCTAATCTGACTGGAAACTGTCGTTTAATTTTCTTAGTTATCTGGCTTTCAGGCTCCAGATAAGTCCCTCTCCCTGGGAACAGTGACCTTCCCAGCAGGGTGTTTGTTCCTTCTCTCCCGTCTGTTCCCACTGACCTTCCTCACCTGGCCTTCACCAGAAGTGGGTATTTCTTTAGCTAAGACAGCCCACTGCCTGCTTTCTGTGAGTGAATCTTCCCCTGGTGAAAAAGGGGAGTAATCTGAGAATAAAAGGAAATTGTTAGAGCACTATGAGAGAAGATAACAAATCCCTGGCGGGGCAAGTAGGCTGCAAAGAAATGACTGTTTGAAGCACACTGTGTAAAAACCTGGAAAGACCCTGATACGGTTTGGCTGTGTCTCCATCCAAATCTCATCTTGAATTGTAACTCCCACAGTTCCCATGTAACATGGGAGAGACCCAGTGGGAAGTAATTGAATCATGGGGGCAGGTCTTCCTCGTGCTGTTCTCTTGATAGTGAATATGTCTTCTCAGATCTGATGGTTTTAAACACAAAGAGTTCCCCTGAACAAGCTCTCTCTGCTTACTGGCATCCACTTAAGATGCGACTTGCTCCTCTTTGCCTCCATGAAAATTGTGAGACCTCGCAAGCCGTATGAAACTGTAAGTCCATTAAACGTCTTTCTTTTGTAAATTGCCCAGTCTCAGGTATATCTTTATCAGCAGCACGAAAATGGACTAAAACAGACCACTAGTGAAGAATTATGATTGTAATAATTAACATCCACTACAACGCAAAAATATTTCAACAACAGAGGCTTCTAAAATGTTTTCCTACCTTTAATTTCTACCCTCTTGACCCAAGCGTTGTGTATTACACCATGATCTCACCCCGTTCACATCTTAACTTCAATTCATCAGGAAACAGGAGCTCACCCCCTCCCCCACCTATCCTTGCTCCTTCCCCTACCTGATATTTTTATTCCAGTGAATACTTATCTAGAGTTTTCCAGCACTGACTTCTACCAAAGTGATAATACTAAAATTAAAATTTGTTCCTCAGTGAATTACCTTTTCCTAAAATAAAAAACTAGGACTGTATTTCTGTAGACAGTTTACCGTAATGCTGAGAATGTAAGGGAATATGGAAAAAGCACATTTAGACAAAACTTAACTTTCAGTTCTACAAAAGGAGAAGACAAAGAATAGCTAAGATCTTCTGTGGGGAAAATAGAATAGCCTTTCCAGAAGTGTGTAATTTATCATCTTGAAATAGACTGGGCAAGTTCCAACAAAGCCACACATTCAGAATCATGTCCACATTCTATGCACTCACAATGAACAGGTCTGTGCCTCAATTCCAAGATCCTACAGCATGGGCTCAGTGGAACAGGGACAGGCGCACAGCTTCAGGACAGACACGGCAGAGGCTGTATTTGGGAATGCTCACTGCAATGTTTCCAAGTCATATTTTTATAATCGAATCAAGGTGATCTTACTCTGAAGGTTCACAGGCTTGCTTTCTTTCTTTCTTTTTTTTTTTTTTTTTTGAGACAGAGTTTTGCTCTTGTTACCCAGGCTGGAGTGCAATGGTGCGATCTCGGCTCACCGTAACCTCTGCCTCCTGGGTTCAGGCAATTCTCCTGCCTCAGCCTCCTGAGTAGCTGGGATTACAGGCACGCGCCATCGTGCCCAGCTAATTTTTTGTATTTTTAATAGAGATGGGGTTTCACCATGTTGACCAGAATGGTCTCGATCTCTTGACCTCGTGATCCACCCGTCTCAGCCTCCCAAAGTGCTGGGATTACAGGCTTGAGCCACCGCGCCCGGCCACTTTTTTTCTTAAAAAAAAAAATCCTTTTTGTTTGTTTCTATCAACTACCTGCCACTAGCTATCAGACTTAATCTGTATGATATCTGTTAGGGAACAAAGAAAGAAGTTTGTTATATGATGCAAAAGTCACACATTTTTGTCCTTATGTATCTAGAGGACTGGAAATCTAAAATGTCACCCCAATATTTTGGGTATGCAGCGGGTAGAGGTGGCTCTGGGAGCAGAAAGTGTTACTCGGAGTGCAGGAGTCCCCTACTGAAGAACAAACACCTTTACGAAAAACAAACAACCCCATTAAAAAGTGGGCAAAGGATATGAACAGACCCTTCTCAAAAGAAGATATACATGTGGCCAACCAAACATAAGAAAAAAAGTTCAACATCACTGATCATTAGAGAAATGCAAATCAAAACCACAGTGAGATGCCATCTCACACCAGTTAGAATGGAGATTATCAAAAAGTCAAGAAACAGATGCGGGTGAGGCTGCAGAGAAACAGGAATGCTTTGGCACTGTTGATGTGAATGTAAATTAGTTCAACCACTGTGGAAGACAGTGTGGTGATTCCTCAGAGACCTAGAACCAGAAATACCATTTGACCCAGCAATCCCTTTATTGGGTATAGATCCAAAGGAATATAAGTCATTCTATTATAAAGATACCTACACCTGTATATTCACAGCAGCACTATTCACAATAGCAAAGACATGGAATCAACCCAAATGCCCATCAATGATAAAGAAAATACGGTACATTTATACCATGGAATACTATGCAGCCATGAAAAGGAACAAGATCATATTTTTTGCAGGGATGTGGATGAAGCTGGAAGCCATTATCCTCAGCAAAGTAACACAGGGACAGAAAACCAACCACCACATGTTCTCACTTATGAATGGGAGCTGAGCAATAAAAACACATGGACACAGAGAGGGGAACCACACACATTGGGGTCTGTTAAAGAAGGGAGGGAGAGCATCAGAAAAAATAGCTAATATATGCTGGGCTTAATACCTAGGTGATGGGTTGATAGGTGCCGCAAACCACATGGCACACGTTTACCTATGTAACAAATCTGCGTGTCCTGCACATGTACTCCGAAAGTTTTAAATAAAATAAAATAAAAGAAGACAGGTGTCTTCATTCATTCAACAGGTATTTACTAAAGTCACATGACAGGCACTGTCCTCGGTGCTGGACATAGCAAAAGAGGGCTGGAGGGTTCTGACACTCACAGACCATATAGCCTGGGGAGATTTGGAGACAGGAAAGCAGTGGGAAGCTAGGGAAGCCCAGTGGAGGAATAACCAACTCAGGCGCAGAGGGGTCAGCACAGGGTTTCTGGGGAAGATGCTACCTGAGCTTCCATAAAAAAGATAAATAGGAATTAAGTGACAAAGGTGGGGATTGGCAAGAGAGACATTCCAGGCAAAGTGAACAGTTCACTAGGCAGCTCCTACCCTACATGCCCTCAAAGCAATCTCCTATGCTCCAGATCGCTGAGGATTATGATATTTCTTCATACAAATGGATAAAGTAAAAACAGACTTGGCTTACATGGTGTTAGACTGTGATATATATTTCAGTAAAATCTCCAGATTGAAAATCAGTAAGTCTGAGAATATAGGAGTCTCAGTGGAACATGAACAGGCCTAGGCTCTTTTCCTGAACTGTAATCGTTTAAACACACATTCAGATCCAGGGCACACAGCACAGCCTTGGCAGCAGGAGGGCAAATAAGAGATTAGCATTTAGCCAAACATAACATATGTTTTTGATAGATTCAGCGTAATTTGTCTATTTACAGGAACTGTCTCTTTTTCCCAGAGGAAAAATCAGTGGTCTCTGTCCATGTTTGTTTCTAAACATTTTAAACACAAAATGTTCCCGACTCCACTTTGCTTGAGGTCCTTTCTTAATGACTACACTGGCATCAATCACAGATTCACAACTGTGGGTGCAGGTAAAAACGCCCTTTCTGGACAGAGATGAAAGAGCATGACTGCTGGTTTGCTTAATCCCTTTTGCTGCTGATTAAATCAGCACCCAGGCATCATCCTCAGATTCCTTGCACCTGGTTTAAACAAAGGTAAGAAGTCATTGTTTGATACCTTTCCCAGCCACATGAGGTGTGATGGTGCCTCACTCAGCCTCATCAGGGGCAGCCCCTCAGTTGGCAGCCACGGTAAACACGGAGTCAGCACCAGCCACTTCCATTTCAGTATCTGTCCTCTAAGACACCAGGCAGTGAGCTGGAGGGCTCCTCTGGGCGTTAGTCACTCCCTCGTACCCATGTACACATAAAGTCTCCAAAGATTCAGGAAAACTTGCACAAACCCAGATGTTCTGATCATTCTCTTCCCAGCCATCACCTCACCCCAGGAAAGCCCAGTCACAACATTCTTCTTATTTCTATGGACTAAAATGGTGATTCACATCAGCATTGATTGACCATAAAAGTCGCCTGTCTGAGTCGAAAAGTGTGCCAACAGCCTGCTTAGTATGGTTAAATTCTCATACAGTTATTTCTGTATGCATAGAGATATGCATTATATGTATATATGCACAGAGATTTGCATGAAAGGGTATTTAAAATGCTAATGTTCCCTTTTTAGTAAATATAGCAGTATCTGTGAGTGGCTGGATTTCCAGGAATTTTTACCTTTTTTTTTCTTGTTCAAGATTTGCATTTTTTCCTTGTAATTTTTTTTGTGATGACCAAATTGCCTTTATATTGGTAATGTTTCATTTTATTACCAGTAAAAACCATTTAAAAAGGTGTATGTGTACATATATATGTGTGTGTATAAACACATTACATATACTTTTTCAAGTAAATCCAGCTGGCTAGTCGGTCCCTAGGCTATGTGTCAGGGATGAGGGAAGCTAAAAATCCGTGACAATAACTGCTCGTTGCTCAAGATGTCCAGGAGCAGGAGCGAGCCTGGCTACCAGGGTCCACAGGGACTGGCTGAGCTTTCCTCTGCCCCTACTGACACCACCTCCAGACAAGGGCAGGAAGTCCTGAGCCATCAGCTTCACAAGGGTAAGTTCTGGAACGGCTTGGATACAATTTAAACCCCATTTGGAATGATACGGTGAGTTTCAAAGGAAGAGCCTAGGGGTTCTGATGCTTTGCTCTGCCCTCCAGCCCAGGAATCCCAGGAGAATTCCAGTAGAAAGACCACAGATGATACAATGGGAAAATCTTCCCTGGCTCCTAAATGCGGCTCTGTTGAAGGCCTCTTCCGGGTGAGACAACGGTAATCATGGTAACAGCCGAGTCCACAACCTCAGGGACACCACAACCACAGCTCAGAAACTGCTCATCTGTTCCCATTATTCCCGTCTTGGCTCCTCTGTAATCCCACATGTCAACCTGGAGGCTGCACTTCCTTTTGCCCATTGAGACACTTCATAGACCTCCATCCATTCCTGCAAATTTTGGTGTTGTTTTCTTATTCATCTCGGAAGCATTTTATGTTGCCCTTTCAGAATCATAATGAGGCCATGATTGCCAGGCATTTACTTTCTTTAAAACAGTGAAGTGTGGGCTTTCTTAGATTGATTGTCCTAACCCAGATGCTTGGGCCAGGCTGGAGCAAGCGTGCTTTTTTGTTCATTTGTACTCCTTAGATAAAAGGTGCTGATTTGCCTTGGACTCTGGTTGATTCTGCTTCTTCAGCATCAGAAGGGTGGCTATGGCCTACACATGCAAAGGTAATAGATTCTTCAAGACTGGGTGTAGCACGATAGCTAAGAGCAGATGCTGGTCCAGGCTGCTGGCATTCAAATGCTGGCTCCACTGTGGACTGCTATGAAGCCCTGGGCAAGCTATTCAACTTCTCTGTGTCTCATGTGCCTCTTCGTGAAATTGGAATAATAATGGTACCTATATCACAGAGTTCATTAAAGGATAATTTTCAGAAAGTGAAGACAGTATGCTCATAGAAATATAAAGTGAGCATGCATCAAATATTTATTTAGCTCATTGACCAGAGAACCAGCAAGGTGAGAATTAGTATATATCATAGAGTGGCTATATAACACCAAGACACACACATACACCACATAAAACAGTACCTGGTGCATGACAAGCAGTAAGTACTGTATAACTATATATATGTAACTATATAACTACAGTTTTACAGTATATAACACCATCATTATTTTGTAACTAAAATAAAATTGCTCTTTCAGTCTGTGTCTGATATGGTTTGGCCTTGTGTCCCCAACCAAATCTCACTTGGAATTGTAATAATCCCCACATGTCAAGGGCAGGACTAGGTGGAGGTAAACGAATCACGGGGGTGGATTCCCCCATGCTGTTCTCATGATAGTGAGTTCTCATGAGAGCTGATAGTCTTAGAAGGGGCTTTCCCTTTTGCTCAGCACTCATTCTTCTCCTGCCACCTTATGAAAAGTTGCCTTCCACTGTGACTGTAGGTATCCTGAGGCGTCCTCAGCCCTGCAGAATGGTGAGTCAAAATGGTGAGTCAATTAAACCTCTTTCCTCTATAAATTACCAAGTCTCTAGTATGTCCTTATAGGAGCATGAGAATGAATTAATACAGCATCCATCAAAAAAGGCATTTTTCCTCAATGTAAATTGCCTGGCATGAATTTGTAATGCAGCAAAAGGAATTTCTGGATGTCTATTAATATTGCCTTTTTCAACTAGAAGACATAAATATACTATATTCTACTAAATATAAATATACTATAATTAATCACTCTACTTCACTGAAGTGATTAATTCTTATACCGAAAGAAGGAGGTTTATGTAGCTTATTAAGGAGATGAGTTTTAAAACTTTTACATGCAGCTCTATGGCTATAATGGTTAATTTCAGGCATCAGCTTGATTGGAATGAGGGATGCCTGAATGGCTGGTGAAGCATCACTTCCTGTATGTCTGTGAGGATGTTTGCAGAGGAGACTGGCATGCGAGTGAGTGGACTGAGTGGGGAAGATCCGCCCTCAACAAAGGCAGGCACCACCCACTCATCCAGGGCTTGGACAGAGCACAAAGGAGGATGAATGGCAAATTCAATTGTCTCTTCCAGAGCCAGGACACCCTTCTGATCCTGCCATAGGACATGTGAACTCCAGGTTCTTTGGCCTTGGGACTCTAGGACTTGCACCAGTGGGCCCTGGGGCCCCAAGACCTTTGGCCTCAAACTGAAAGTGGCATTAGCTTTGCTTCTTGGGCCTTCCATCCAGCTTGCAGAGAGCCTATGGAAACTGCAGCCTCCTTGATTGTGTGAGCCAATTCCCGTAATCAATCTCTTGTTATATGTCTCTCTCTCTCTCTCTCTCTCTCTCTCTCTCTCTCTCTGTACAAGAAACAGAGAGAAACTTTCAAACCTATTAGAATAGTGTAATCATTTTTTTTATAGCCTGAAAATAAGCCTTTGTGCTTGGTTCAAATTTAGGGGTAAAAGCATTTAATATTTTTTTAACAACCAAGAATAGGCAGAATAACTATACCATGGTCAAGAACAAGACTCTGCTGCCTTCCTTGACTGTCTAAACTCTCCAAAGCTAAGTGTTAAAGCCTGAATATCTTTCAGATAGCTTCTAACAAGTGAAATATTCTGTTTTCTCTGTTTCTCATACGTATGACTGACTTCTTAAATTAAAAAGATTCTCCCAAAAACTATGACAAGTTAGTTTCATACGACCCTAAGATTTTTTTCTGTGTCTGATCAGGGCTAACCATCCCATCCCAGATAAGCAAACTTATTGACAAAAAAAAAAACTGGCTTCCTACACTTAGGTTATAGGGGTCACTCTGCCAGTCTCTTTAACCCATTGCAAATTTCAGAGCAAAAGCTCCATCCAGGAGCAGATTAAAGACTCAATTCACCTGGACTGAATGAACCCACTGATGAATATTTATCCAGAAATCACTTCATGTTTTCCAATCAATCTTCTGTACAGTGAACATAATTTACCCAGAACAGGCTCTCTGTGTTAGAGATAAAGTTGGAGCCCCTGAAATGCTTAATTAGAAGAGTAACAAAATGTAATACTCTCTTTGGGTAAAAACAACTACTTTCCTCATAGTATCTGTATTTTTCCACTTTCTAAAAAGAATTTTAATGGAACATCTGCGACAGACTCCCAGAGAACCTCCCAATTCTCCCCACCTCCTGGTATTCACGTCCTTGTATAAGGAATGAGGCTAAATTGCAAACAACCACGCAATGAGGGGAAATTTTAACTGGGCGAGAGGTGACAGGGAGTGACTGGGTTTCAAACATCTTATGTCAGGCCTGAAAATGAATGCTGAGGCAGCAACTATATTTCACAAACTTATGACAGCAGTGAACCTGGGGCAGCCTCTGGCCAGCAGGCAGCTGGGGCCCCCAGTCCACCAGCCCTTGTTTACCTGAATCCTATAACAGCCACTTGAGCTTGTTAGCAGCTCCTTCCCCAGTCAAGCTTTGACTCACCCACAGGTCCAGCTGACTTTGACTGTAGCCTTGTGAAGCAGAAGACTCTGCTAAGTTATGCCAGACTCCTGGCCCACATGAACCTTCAGATAATAAATATGTGTTGCAATGAATAATGTGTTGCTTTAAGCTGTAAGTGTCTTGTCATACTGTTATATATAATATAGCAAGAGGTAACTAAAACATCATCCTAAAAGATAGCAAGTCAGAGGTCGACAAGCTAAGACATTATGGCTTCCGCAGATATCAGTGGACTGTTCATGTCAGATGGACCTATTGCATGGTCTCCCAGCACAACAGCCTGTCTCACTCAGGAGAGCCCATGCCTGGCTGGTCACTCACTTCCTTCTGGAGATCACTGATCTGCCACTTCACCTTTGAAAGGCTGCTGCCCTCTAAAGGCAACTATCCAAAGCCCTTTCAGTGTAAAACTACCCGTATGCCCCATAGCACATGGTTAAGGTTCCAAATTGTCACTGCTAGAAGGGACTCTGACACGTGTTTTTGCAATTCTCAACTTACAGCTTCATGTGCATTGTATTTATTGCACCATACACTGAGCTAAGCATGATGGATACAGAAATGAATGCCACGTGTTTCCTGACCTTGAGAGCCTCAAAGTCAAATGGGAAAGATGACTTTTATAAAGTAGCATAAAACTTTAAAAGACCAATCAGCAATTGGGACAAATATGAATCAGAACACTCATACATTGCTAGTGGGAGTGTAAAGTGATACAGACACTTTGGAAAATTGGCAATTGCTTATAAAGTTAAACATGTTTCTACTCTATGACCCAGGGATTATACACTTAGGTATTTACCCAATAGAAATGAAAGCATATGTCCTCAAAAAGATCTTTGTACATTCTTGTACATAAACTATATTCATAGTGGCCTTATTCACAATAGTCACCAACTAGAAACCATCCATCCAAATGCCCATCAGCAGGACAATGGATAAATAAACTGGTATATTCATGAAATGGAATACTGCTCAGCAATAAAAATCAATGAACCACCGATGTGGTGGACATCTTTACATATCACAAGATGGATGAATCTCAAAAAATATTACTTTGAGTAAAATCATGAAAGACAAAAAAGAATACATAATCTAGGGTTCAATTTCTATGAAGTTCAAGAACAAGCAGCCCTATGAGGCTGTGGAGAAACAGAAATGTATACACACTGTTGGCGGGAATGTAAGTCAGTCCAGTTAGTTCCAAACTGTGGAAAACAGTTTGGAGATCTCTCAAAGAACTTAAAACACATTACTGAGTATACACCCGAAGGAACATAGATGATCATACCACAAAGACACATGCACCCTTATGTTAATCACCATGCTATTCACAATAGCAAAGATACGGAATCAACCCAGGTGCCCATCAATGGTGGACTGGATCAAGAATAAGTGGTACATATACACCATGGAATACTATGCAGCTGTAAGAAAAAACAACAACAACAAAACCATGTTCTTTGCAGCAAAGCTGGAGGCCGTAATCCCAAGCAAATTAGCACAGGAACAGAAAACCAAATGCCACATGTTCTCACCTGTAAGTGGAAGCTAAACATTGAGCACACATGGATATAAACATGAAAACAATCCACTCTGTAACCTACAAGAGGTGGGAGGAAAGGAGAGGAGTGTGGGTTGCAAAACTACCTATTGGGTACTATGCTCACTACTTGAGTCCAGTATACCCATGTGACAATCCCACACACGTACCCCTGTATCTAAAATAAAAGCAGGAAAAAAAATTCAACTGAGAGAAAAAATAAAATAAGAAATACATTAATTAATTTAAATTAAAAAAAAAAAAAAAAACAGGCAGCCCTCATTTAGAGTGGCTGGGGCAGACAAGGAAGGAAAATGAGCTAACTTTCTGATCCGTGGACATGTTCTATATCTTGATTAGATCAACAGTTAAGCAAAGGTCTGTATTACCAAAACTCATTAAACTATACATGTAAGATATGTGCACTTTACTGCAAATTTTGCCTTAATAAGAATATATTGAAAACAGGCTATAGCGGGGTTCCTATTGCATCTTTGAAATTTGCTAACTGTAAGACCTGAGGCAAGTAACTTACTCTTTTCAAGCCTCACTTTCCTCACTTGTAACATAGGACAACAGCCCTACCTCCCAGGGCTGTTTTGAGGATGAAAGAGACAAAATGTGTAGATTATTTAGTTTAATGCCTGGCATAGTGCACAATAAATAAAAGTTATTTTCATTCTTACTTTATAAAAATGACATGGAAATACATAAAGAGTGCTAAGTCACACACAGATGAGCAAGCCTTTCTGCCTCAGTGACAAAGTGGGTCAGAGAAAGCTACCTAGAGGAGATCATGGTATAAACAAGCCCTTGAAATAGTATTTTACCAGGTGAACAAAAGGATGGAGAGGATCCATCCTGAACCTTTTCTTTTTTTTTCTTTTTTGAGATGGAGTCTCGCTCTGTCTCTAGGCTGGAGTGCAGTAGTGAGATCTCGGCTCACTGCAACTTCTGCCTCCTGGGTTCAAGCGATTCTCCTGCCTCAGCCTCCCAAGTAGCTGGCATTATAGGTGTGCACCACCACGCCCAGCTAATTTTTTGTTTTCAGTAGAGATAGGGTTTAATCATGTTGGCCAGGATGGTCTCGCTCTTTTGACCTCGTGATCCACCCACCTTGGCCTCCCGAAGTGCTGAGATTACAGGCGTGAGCCAATGCGCCTGCCCCCTCCAAATCTTTTTAACCAGAGTTTCTTTGAGTTTTTTAAATTAAGCAGCTTTCATGGGGCTCAACGTATCTAAAATGAATTAATTCGGCAAGTATTCATTAAGTATGTGCTCTATGCACAACATTGTGCTAAGTGCTGTAAATGGGAGAAATAGCAAAACACAAAAATAAACCATAAATACCAGGATAATACTGGAAGTGCAGTCAACTTCAGCTAAATGGAAAACCAGGTCCACTTGCATTGGAGCATGGCTAGTAGGTGATTTAGGGAAATGACGTAGTTTTAGGTAGATAGAGCTGGGTCTGGAATCTGGAATGAGCCACTTTCCAGTGGCTTCTGCAAATTACTTCCCCTCTTAGAGCCTCCATTTTCTTACCTGCAAAATGCCTAAGAAAGTTATCTTTGTGATTAAATGAGACAACCTGTGTATTTTGCACAGGGCAAAACCAAAGTAAATAACAGAGACTTGAAAACATTGGCTCACTTCTGAGAAAGGCTACAGAAATCCAAAGACTTGAGTGACAGTAGTGCCCCTTAAGCTCAAACTGTAATCGTATCGATTGGATCACTGCCATTTAAAAAATTGTCCTTTTAAAAATATATACTGTCAAGGTTTAAAGAAATCTATATTTTAAAATCACAAAACAATTCCACAGTAAGGACCAGTATCTTCTGAGTTGGCCGAAAGTCCCCCAGTAGAAAATAAGTGACACCGACCTGGACCAGCCGCCTCTGCTGTCTTCTGTAATAGGAAATGGAGCCATTCAGAAGGGGATGTGAATTTTAGGGGCGCCTGTCTCACTTATCATCTGCTTCCCCTTCCCCCTATGATCTGTCAAAACATTTTCAAAATATTTTACCCAAATAAGACACTTGATAGATGTTGCTTTCCTGAAATTTTTATCTGGGAAATGATGTTTGTTTATCTACAGGAATCTTCAGGTGCCTAGACCACACTCAAATTTAGGGTTGCAAAATTTCATTTCTGGCAATAATTACATAGGCGTGTTCTTCATTTTATTTCATATCTCTTTCCGGGGTTTTATTTAGCTTCCAGAACCACACAGACTATGTTATCACCGCAACAGAGTGGTTTGTAAACCCACTAAGTACTACTCACTAGGACAGCCACAGACTAGGCCTGTTATAAGAAACCTCTTAAAATACACAGACGAGGGCCACGCTGTATTTGCCTCCTCCCAGGGTAGGAGTGAAAGGCTAAGTGCTAGCATATGCCTACCGAGGAAATGGTCTGACACTTTTTCAACATATCAAATACTCCAGCAAAATAAAGCAATACATGGTTTAAATAATATTTTCACTTTGCTGGGATAACCACAGAGGGAGGATGTGCTGATGGAAAAACTCCCCACAACCTTCCCTCGTGCTCTTTACTCCCTAGATCCCTTCTAAAGGCTGGACCCCATTTTCCTCAACAAAGTCAGCCTGTGGCATCCACACTGTAGTGATCATGGCCTCATCTCCTTCACGCGCTTCTGACTTGAAACACATGCAGCTAAAACCAGTTTTTGCAATTTCCCTCAAATAGCTAGATCTTGTCAATAAAATTGTGATTGGTGTGAGACAATTACATATAACAAATGTGCGCATATGATCGTCTGACTGTCCCTCAATACATAGATGAGAAAGAATGGGTTGGAAAGCTCCTTCTTGTCTACACAACAAATTAACTGAGGCTTAGCTTGGTTTTTCCTGGAAAGTAATTAAGACAAATTTTCCTTATTTTACTGATGTTTTCTATACTCTAATGGCAGACTTAAAAGATCCTAAGGATGACTGCAGAAATACTATGTGCTGCTTTGGGAGGGCCCTTTGGATTTGTTTCTTTGTTTTTTTTGTTTTTGAGACGGAGTCTCCCTCTGTCAGCCAGGCTGGAGTGCAGTGGCATGATCTCAGCTCACAGCAATCTCTACCTCCTGGGTTTAAGTGATTCTCCTGCCTCAGCCTCCTAAGTAGCTGGTATTACGTGTGCCACCACACCCAGCTAGTTTTTGTATTTTTAGTAGAGACGGGGTTTCACCATGTTGGCCAGGCTAGTCTTGAACTCCTGACCTCAGGTGATCTGCACACCTTGGCCTCCCAAAGTGTTGGGATTACAGGTGTGCGCCACCACACCCGACCCACTTTGGATTTTGAATAACACATGATGAATGTACTGATATTATAGTATTTTAAGGGTAGTGAAAAGTTAAATGATCATTCTTATTCTTCAGAGACTGTTATTTGTTCTAAGTAAACCAAAGAAAATAATTCAGAGAACTGCTCAGATACACATAGAAATATGACATAGCTTTTTTGCATCTTCCCCAGAAAAAGTAGCAACGATTGGTATTTATTCAAACATATGACAGAAAAAAAAAACAAAACAAAACAGGTACCCTTGGGCAAATTATAAAGCACAACCAGGGAGAAAATGAAAAGTACTTTAAAATTTTTAAATAGTAATTATCAAATAGTAATTACATCAAAGTAGAACAGGAACAAACCAATCTATCAACTTAGGGGGTTTACTCTCTCCCTAGTTACAAGGAATATAACTTTTCACAGATGGAAGTTGATGCAGGGCAGAATTCTGGCATTAAATAAATCAATAATTCATTTTCCCCTTAAGTATTAAATTAATCATAAGAGAAATTATGCAAATAAATGCAGGTTGTGGAAATTTGTTTAATGAATATAAATTAATTACCGATGCCGTAAGGAATTTTCTAGCATCATTTTTATGTATTCACTTAATAAAAAATGATCTTTCTCTGCTTTTAAAAAACATTCTTCACAAGCTATGAGAAATACATTTTATTCTATTTTAAATCTTACAGGTCTTTTTTTTAATCTATCAAAATATCAAGAAGAGTCATTGCAATTTTGCTGTTTTGTTTTTGTTGGTTTGTTTTCTTTTTAATTTCAAAATGTTCTTGGTCATGGGGAGAAATACAAGGCAGAGCATGAAGAAAACTTTTCATTAATAAATACCAGAGCCTACGGCATGGTAAGGACACACACCAAGCTGTGTGACCCCCCACCCAGCAGGGTGACCACTGAAGGGGAAGACGCAGTGAAGGCAGCGGAAGACTGGCACCCGGGTGTCCAGTTGCTGGGGCTCCACAGGTGAGGGGCAGGCCCCAAATCCCAAAGAGCACGGCAGTTGACCTTTAAGAAACACAGGTTCAACTGGGCAGGGTCACTTACATGCAGATTTTTTTCAAAATACAGTTGGCCTTCCATATCCACAGGTTCCATTTGCAACCAAACACGGATTGAAAATACAATATTCTTGGGGTGTGAAGCTTGTGGATGTGGAGAGATGACTTTTTCTATTCACAGGCCCCTCAGAGTCCACTGTGGGACTTGAGTATGTGTGGATTCTGGTATCTGTGGGTGGTCCTGGAACCAATCCCCCGAGGATACCAAGAGCCAAGCGTATTGGCTTCCTTTTGATGCTAACCACTAGGATATGGCCAATAGCTAAAGAAAGATTCAGCATTCAGAGCATCTACTGGCATTCTTGCACATACAAAAGAGGTGCATTCTAGCAAATATGGCCTGAAAACTGAAAGCATAAATCAAACCCGTTTTCCCACAGAGAATCCTTTTGAAACAGGGTTTGGATTCACATGGGGCTGAGGGTCTGGGAGTAACTTGGCTCCAGTGGTTCCAGCGTGGGCACCAGAAGCAGTGTCTCTAGCAGAGCAGCAGATGCAAGCTCCCAGTTTCTATCCCAGGATCCTAGAGGTTGCCTGATCTCTGAGAATGCACCTCCCTTAGGGTTCCTTCTGCAACAATTCCTTTTGCTCCTCTCACCCTCTCAATACCAAACCTCTTGTGTAGATACCCTCGGTTTGCAATAGCCAATGAGTTTCTGTTTCCTGATTGGACTCCGATTCAGACAACATTTCATTCAATAACTAGCACAGTGAGTTTTGCCCAAAATAGGGAAGTAGAGAGGAAGTGTGGTACTATGAGTTTTTTCCAAAATAGAGATGTATAAGGAAGTGTGGTACTATGAAAAAACTCTAAATTTGGAATTAGAACTAAGTGTAAATCTCCGTTCTACCACTTACTGGCCACATGACCTTTGGCAGGTTACCCCTTTTTATCTCCTCTGTACAATGGAAACAATAGTACTAGCAATCTACCAGGGAAATTGGTGGAAAGCGTCTAGTTCTGGTACAGCCTTAACTGTACCAAAGCATCAAGTGGGAAACTTCTTCAAAAGTCTCCCACATTTGGGATCCTCTCAATGTGGGAGGAGAAGCTGATAATCCATTTCCGGTGGGATCTGAGCATTGGTAGTTGCAAAATCTTCCCAAGCGACTCTCTCACAGTGTGATTTGAAAACCACAGGTGTAGCAGCATCAACGTGACCTCAGAGAAAGGCAGACTCTCAGGACCCACCTCAGCCCTATGAAATCATGTCAAAAGATGAAATTACAACAGATTTATTTTAAAGATCAAATAAGCTTTTCTTACTGATTCTAAATCAGGCAAGACCTCATTCCGTATAAAATAAAATAGGTATTCCAAGGAGCTGAGGAGAGGAGGTTAGCTTTACAGACAAAAAAGGGTGAAAGAAAGCAGAGACAGAAATTTAAAAACAGCGAACTGGTGGTTTCAAAGTTCCTTTCATCAGAGGGTTAAAGGAGAGGGGCCTTCTGATTATGCTGACTCAGGTTGATTGGAATCTCCTCTTTTTTAGGAAAACTAGCCAGTTTCAAAGTTCAGTTTGAGTACATGGCACTTAGCACAAGTGACTCCATTCTGGTTTGATCTATTCTGCTGGGGCTAATCCAAAACAATGGCCTCCCATAAACTTTGTTTAACTGAATCCATATTTTGCAAGCTTCCAGGTGATTCCTCTGGACATTAAAGTTTGAGGAGCACTTGGTCTAAAATACTGAATGAACAAGAGCTGAATCTGAATATTAGCCAGTTAGATGGATAATGAAATTGAATATTGGGCAGCTGCATATGGGGGCACATACCTGTGCATGACCCTTCAGGGGACCTACTGGGGACCTGCTAGACCCTCTATTTTGGAGTCTCACGCTCCAGTCACACTATCCTTGATGCCTATGCCCTCACATGTAGTTCAGTAGCTTCTAACTGGTCTCTCACCTCTACTCTTCTTCCTCTGTAATTCTTCACCCTCCACACAGCAAAGTGACCATTTAAAAAAAATTCTGTAGAGACAGGGGTGACAGGGGGGTCTCACTATGTTGCCCAGGCTGGTCTCCAACTCCTGGCCTCAAGTGAACTTCTCGCCTCAGCCTCCCAAAGTGCTGTGATTACAGGCTCGACCACCACACTTGGCCCAAAATGATCGTTTTAAAGGTGAAGGTGAGCCTTGACACTGACAATGAAGTCTATGGACCAGCAGCACCAGTATCCAAGAAAGATGTTAGAAATGCAGAATAGCAGGACCCGCCAGGCCTCCTGAATCATGGTCTTCAGCTGAAGTTCCTAGGTGATCAAAATACACCTGCTTCAATCTCAAAAGGCGTTCTGCTGTCTTAGGAGGAAACCTCACATTCGTGGCTGATCTGGCCCAACTTCCTCTCTGACCTCGTGTCCTGGCACTGTCCCCACACTCACCGGCACCCACACATGCTGGCCTTCCTTCTGCTCGAGCCCGCCCTATCCTTTCCAACCTTGGGCCTTAGAACTAGCTGCTCCCTGTTACCCCCACCCCCAGGCCTTTGCTTGGCTGGCTCCTCTGCCCATATGGCCCCTCCTGAGAGTAGCCTGGCCTTGCTATTTAATGGGTCACCTTCTGTCACTCTATCCCCAGTTGTTCTCTATCATATGATACTGCTTTAATCTCTTCAAGGCATTTGTGAACATCTGAAAAGATCTTATTCATATGTTTACTTATTATCTTCCCCCTCCAAGAATGTAAGCTCCATAAGAAGAGGGACCTTGGCCAGGCATGGTGACTCATGCTAGCCGAGGTAGGCAGATTGCTTGAGCTCAGGAGTTCAAGACCAGCCTGAGCAACATGGTGAAACCATGTCTCTATAAACAATATAAAAATTAGCTGGGCATAGTGGCACATGCCTGTACTCTCAGCTACTTGGAGGACTGAGGTGGGGGAGGATTGCTTGAGCCCTGGGAGGTCTAGGTCGAGGCTGCAGTGAGCTGTGTTTGCACCACTGCACTCCAGCCTGGGTGATAAAGTGAGAACCTGTCTCAAAAAAAAAAAGAGGGACCTTGTATGTCTTGTTCTCTGCTGTACCTCAGAACCCAGAAAAGTGCTTTGTACTTAGTAGGCATTTAATAAATATTCATTGAATCCATATCTTCACATTTTCCCACTACAATTCCCAATGTAACAATTAGTTCAAGGCTAATTGTTAGGAAGAGTCTTCCCTTCCCACCCCTCGGGATTCCAAGTGAAGGAAATTCAGCTACAGGATATTCCTGACCTGACATCTCTCCCCTCTCTTGTTAGTAACCTGTCTGATCAATGAACTTTTGAAGAAAGCAAGAGAACACTTCTGCCTTTTAGAACAAACCTATCTCCTTGATTCTGACACTCTTTGCTACTAGGCTGTCTGCATGGAGTAGGCTTTGTCCCAGGAAGAAGTGGGGATATGGATTTAGGAGGAGAAGTTCGATTTAGAGGAGAGTTAGGGAATGTTTGGGATACAAATCAAAAGCCATTTTTTGTCAGAAATTACCTGTCTTCAGTGATCTAACATTGCTCCAAAACTCAGGAGATAACTAAAGGGGTATTATTTATTAAGCCACCTAAACTGCTAACACACATCCCGTTACATATCAGGTGTGCTGATAATACCTATCAGTATACGTGGGATTATTTAGAATGAAAAGTCTTCCTCAAATATCCATGGAGTAATCTAGAATTCTGTTCGATGCCCTCATGAGTTATCAGCTGAGGAAAATGATCCTAATTCTTGTGGTTTTCCATTACTACTTCTAAAGAGAATTGCTAATATTTTCTTCATAGTATAGTAATCTAGTCACCCAAAAGTAAGCGTCTTCAAAGCTTAGCTCTGTTGAGAATCTGTTTCTCCTGAAAATGTTCTGCTTTCTCACCCACTGTGAAGGAAACTCCTTAGCTCCCCAGGGGGTCACCTGTGTAATCCTGGACCATCCACCCCCCTCCCCAATCTGGATACTTGTTGGACCCAATGTCCATCTTTTTGCAGGGCCTCTGTGTTTCCAGTGGCATCATAAATAGTAACAAGTCTCAGAGAGCTGCAGATTCATCCTAGGAGCAATTAGAAGATGTTCATCAAGTTCAAAAATCTCTAATTTCCTTCAGAGCTAGATGGAACTTAGAGATTTTCTAATCCAATCCCTGTACCAAGAATCTACTGCTCTGAGAAGTTCAGTGATTGATCCAAGGTGACTCAGCGAAGGGGTGGCAGTGCCTGAATGCTGCAATCAATTCAAGAAGGACCACCTCTATCATGAATTTTAATAAAGGAACTAGGCATTTATGTCAAACACGGCCAGATACCAAGTAGGTCCTATGAAGTTTGTGTTTGTTTGGGTTTTTGTAAGATGGAGTTAACACACACAAATGTGAGCCAGACATAGGAAAAAATGATGAAACGCTGCCAAGTCATTATAATACCAATAACAACTATAGCTAAGAAAAGTAACTCATGACTCAGAATAAATAATTTCCATACACATTAAATTAGCATTGGCTTTTGGCAAGAACATCTTTGAGCACACGTAGCTGCAGGGCTTAACTGAGAGTGCTGTCGAGCAGATGCTCCCTACACCCTCCTGTGTGGGTTTGGGCTGCTTTTCCTCTTCCACAAAACATGATGAACTCTGATAGCTCCAATTAAAGAAAAAAATGAAAGTCCCCAAAATTCTGCTTTCAGTCACCACTACCCAGACCTGTAAATCAGCACTGCTCATTTTAGTAAGTTATTGGCCAGACAACAAGAAAGGTGGTTTCTTTGAGCTCTCACTGAACATAAGTGTGTGCCATCATTAGAGGAAAACACATACTCATCTTTAAACTAACCAAAGTTTCTAACATCCCTTTTTAAAAATAGCCATAACATTGAAAAGGAAAAATATTTTCCAAAGAAAGCTGATTGCTCTGAACTTCCTACCCCACACAGTCCCAAATTTTTACACAAACGTCAATACTTAGGATTCAGAAATTAATCAACCAGGCTTCATCTTGGAAAACACTAAAGCCCCCTACAAGTCATGGAGACTTGCCAGTACTCTGGGGTGCCAGGGATGCCTGGCTCGGTACACACAGGGTGCCCATTATGCAACATGACAAATGACAGATTGGAGACTCAGAAAATGATGGCATTTGAGCTCTTTGAAACAAAACCACTTGATGGATAAGTCATTAAACCTATTAAGGTTGACTTACTAAAGTCAAGACGGGAGGTGACCAGGGACTAATATTCAATACCAGGGGACCAGAGACATGCTTGATGAAGACACAGTCTCTCTGAGAAAGCTTACTAAGCTATTGCTGTTCTCCCAACTGGAAAACAGATGGTTCACCACCTTCTACCTGCAGTCATCCCTCAGTATCCAAGGGGGACCAGTTCCAGGAACCCAACAGACACCAACATCTGAGGATGCTCAAGTGCCTGATATTAAATGGCACAGTATTTGCATATAACATACACAAATCCTCCAGAATACCTTGAATAATCCCTAGATTACTTATAGTACTAAATACATTGTAAATGCTATGTATTAATAAAGTTATTTTACTATAGTTTTTTATTTGTATTATTTTTATTGTTGTATTTTTTTTCTGAATATTTTTAATCATTGGTTGACTGAATCCACAGACACAGAAGCTGAGGATCCAGAGGGCTTACTGTATTCATAAGGATCGTAACATGTTTTATATTCCTGTTTAATTCAATAACAAGTTTTCAAGTTTCTTGGGATAAAATTTAAAGCTGGTAGCAACATACTGTCTAAAGATTGACTATTTATTTGTATACTTTGGGTACTGCATATTAATAGCTCACGCTAAATGGCTGTTTTCTATTAGCAAACTGGAAGAAATTTATCTTTAAAAGTATGGATGCTACGATAGCAGGGTATGTGTTTTTCTCATTTAAAAATCCCCCCCCACACACATAGCATAGTGCATAGCTCATATGTTTTCAGTAACTGTTTTTTGTTTGTTTGCTTGCTTGCTTTTGAAACAGGGTCTTTCTCTATTGCCCAGGCTGGAGTGCAGTGGCACGCTCTTGGTTCACCTCTTTCTCACAGGCTCAAGCAATCCTCCCACCTCAGCCTCCTGAGTAGCTGGAACTATAGACATGCATCGCCATGCCTGGCTAATTTTTGTATTTTTTTGGACAGACAGGGTTCCATCATATTGACCAGGCTGGTCTCGAACTCTTGAGCTCAAGCGATCTGCCTCCCTTGGCCTCCCAAAGTGCTGGAATTACAAGCATGAACCACTGTGCCCAGCCTCAGTAACTCTTTAATAAACCAAGGACTAAATGAATGAATGGCTTCGTTATATTATGCTGCTTTGTAAAGAGAATGCTTTCTCAGAAATGATTTACTTTTACCTAGAAAAATCTAATGGTTACCTACTGGTGTCTAAAGGTTTTCCTGTAAGAAGTAACGAAATGGTAATATATTGTTTTATTCTTAAAATGTGGTCAAGGAATTGAGATTATTTTGGATGTTATTTATCTTTGTTTAAATGTATTCAAAGTTAAAATGAATGAACCTTATAACTTTATGTCTCTTTTTCTCCTGGGTATATTAGTGCTATTCTTTTGAAGTCTTTTTAAAAGCTATTAAACAATGTAAAACCATGGAGACAAAAAATGGAAAAAATTACATATCTAGACAGACTGTGACCCAGATTGTTTCAATAACAGCATCAATTTATGAACAAAAAAACAAGATGGGGGAAAAGGTCAACACAGCAACTACCTCTCTCAAAATCAACCATTTCACAGAATGTTCACATTGATAAGAAAAACACTTCACCCTTACACTGTCACGGTTTATGCCGGCCCTTAAGACCCTGCTTTGATGTTGAGAAATGTTTTTTCCTTTAACCTTTTTGATGAAATGGGTGGTTTTAAGAAATAATATTCAGATTCATGCATGCTGAATTTTAATCACTCTGCTTCTCTGAGCTGGAGATCCATACAGTGAAAAACTCTGTGGAGTTTATAGGTGGGCGGTTGGAAAGGTGACACTATTTCCAGCAAAACTAGAACATCTATAGCCTGCTTGTCCTCCACCTAAATTTCCCTGACCACAAGGTATTCTTTTCATCTTGAACATATATTTTTTCTGCCTGGAACTTTCTTGTTCTCCTTTAAAGCCAAAGTTAAGTCTTTCTTTTTCTTTCTGTAGGTTCCACAATTTTCTTTCTCTTTGTCTTTCCATTTCCCTCCCTCCCCCTCCCTCCCTCTTTCCTTCCCTTCTCCTTCCTTCCCTCCCCCCCTTCCTTCCTGTCTCACTCTGTTGCCCAGGCTGAGGTGCAGTGGCATGATTTCAGCTCACTGCAAGCTCTGCTTCCAGGGCTCAAACAATCCTCCCACCTCAGCCTCCCAAGTAGGTAAGACCACAGGCACACACTACAATGCCTGGCTAATTTTCACATATTTTGGAGAGACAGATTTTGCCATGTTACTCAGGCTGGTTTCCAACTTCTGAGTTCAAGTAATGCCCCCACCTTAGCCTCACAAAGTACTGGGATTACAGGCATGAGCCACTGTGCCTGGCCAGGTTCCACAATTTTAAAAAACATGCATATGATATTTTTCTATTATTGCAAGTAACTGTTTCATTATAGCCTATGATAGTCTTCATAGTCCTAAATGAAACAGTGGTGAGAAGGTCATGAATGATCCGATGCTTTTTCTGGGAGGACACGGGGTCAAGAATGATTCTGTCAAATGGTGTTGGATAAGGGAGCACATATACTTCCTTTTCTTGTTATTAACGACTTGAGATGATAGCTTCTTCTCATCCTTTTCTACCAACTATTTGTTCTGACAGTTACGACAAAGAAAAGATAGAAATACAATACTGACTTGACACTGCTTGTTAGTTTTAAGAAGCAAGTTGAAAAACAAATCAAAGAATATAAATACTTTAGGAGTTCTGAGTCCTTGCCTAAATATCAACTGAAACTCATCTGACCGAGCTCCAAATGGAAATTGATTACACTTCTCCACTGGGTATCCCAACTCTAAGGCTTATGCCGCTGGATTTGCATTTCCTTCCTTCTTTCTTCCTTCCTTCCTTCCCTTTTTCTTTCTCCTTCCTTCCCTCCCTCCTTCCTTCCTCCCTCCCTCCTTCCTTTCTTCCCTTCCTCCTTCTTTCTTTCCTTCCCTCCCTCCCTCCCTCCCTCCCTCCCTCCCTTCCTTCCTTCCTTCCCTTCCTCCTCCCTCCCTTCCTTCCTTCCCTCTTTCCTTCTTTCTTTTGGCAGAGTCTAGCTTTGTCACCCAGGCTAGAGTATAGTGGCGTGATCTCAACTCACTGCAACCTCTGCCTCCCAAGTTCAAGCTATTCTCCTGCCTCAGCCCGCCACCATGCCCAGCTAATTTTTGTATTTTTAGTAGAGATGAGGTTTCACTGTGTTGGCCAGACTGGTCCTGAACTCCTGACCTCGTGATCCACCTACTTTGGCCTCCCAAAATGCTGGGAATGATTACAAGCATGAGCCACTGTGCCCAGCCAGGTGGATTTGCATTTTTATAGTTTATTTTCCAATGCAAGATTACCTTGACTTCTGCTGAAAATGTTCCTCCAAACAACTAAATCACCATCAGGTTTATAACCAACTCAATGTGCAATAATCCTGACACCATTACATCACCTTAATGTGGTGGTGCAGACCTGGGGATGTGCTGCACACAATTATTTCACTCTAGTGGATGCTGATCAGTTTCAGGTCTCTCTCAGCTACACCTTTAAATTACACTTGTGCTCTCTTCACATCCTAAGGGCTTCATACTAAGACATATAAATTATATCCATAAGCAAGATGTTTCGTTGATAGTTATTTTAAGGATTTTTTAAAAATATGCACCTCAAAACCTGGCATCCCATTTTGGATGATTTCAATAAGGATCTCACAAGTCAGATACATCTCAGAGTCAGAAAGAATACATTTATGGTGTTTGGTCTAAAGTCAATTAATATTCTTTTGGGAGGCTGAGATGGGTGGATTGCCTGAGGTCAGGAGTTCAAGACCAGCCTGGCCAACACTGCAAAACCCCGTCTCTACTTAACATACAAAAATTAACCGGGTATGGTGGTGCATGCCTGTAATCCCAGCTAGTCGGGAAGTTGAGGCAGGAGAATCGCTTGAATCTGGGAAGTGGAGATTGCAATGAGCCAAGATCATGCCACTGCACTCCAGCCTGGGCAACAGAATGAGGCTCTGTCTTAAATAAATAAATAAATAATATAAAAAGTCAATTAATATTCTATCAAATGTATTTATAAGTTTTAGACCCATTGCTCATCATCAGGGTGGGTAAGTGAGTTTAACTGCAATGAGTCAAAACTGAATTTGAATCCACTTACTAGCAGCTCTCTACGTGACTTTGGGAAAGTATTTAAACAATCTGGGTCTCAGTTCTACCCTACATACTTTTTTTTTTTTTTTAAGAGACAGGGTTGTACTCTGCCCAGTCTGGAGAGCAGTGGCACAATCATAGCTCACTGCAGCCTTGAACTCCTTGGCTCAAGCAATATTCTTACCCCAGCCTTCTGAGCAGCTGGGACTACATGCAATGAGCCACCACACTCAGCTAGTTTTCCTTATTTTTAAAATGGGGGATAATAATTGTTCTCATCTCTGAGGGTTATTGTCAAGATTATGTGACTTCTTATTTGTCAGGCACTTAGCACAGTGCCTTGCTTCCAGTAAGCACTATATAAAGTCTGCTAAGTGAAAATAGAAAATACTCACAATGCCTGCTGCACAGAAGGGATTCTATAAATGATAGCTAAATCTGAAGCCAATAACAATAAAGACTTAATAAAACAAAACTAAACTATAAAGCGAATTTCCTATAATAATAAAGTAAAAAGAATACTCATCTATGAGACATGAGAGGATTGTCCCAGTCACAAATACACCCCGTGGCTGTGGAAAAGACACTTCCTCTCTCTGCACCTGAAGTTTTTTCATCTGCAAAATGAGAGAATTGTACAATGGAAGTTACAGTAGTTTCCAGATGCTGGTAAGTGGCTGCGAACCAGTGGACACTGGTCCAGTCTATGAGGAAGGAGAAAGCAAGGGCACAAAGGCCAGTGCATTGATCTGCTTCATAAAGTTCTATTTCATAATTTTAAAGGAATGTCCTTCATCCTCCCGCCCTTCCTCTTTCCTTTTTCTTTCACTTTTCATTTAATTTTCCTTTCTCCCTTTCTTTTCAATGTGAAAATATCCTTCCTTTTATGCAATGGTGCTGAAAGCAGAATTTGATTGTGGTAAAATACATACATAATTGACCATTTTTAAGTGGACAGTTCAGTGGCATTGAACACATTTACAATGTTGTGCAATCATCACCCCATCCAGCTCCAGAACTTTCTCATTAGCTCAAACTGAAACTCTACCCATTACACAATAACTCCCCATTTCCCCCTCTCCCCTGTTTCTGGCAACCACCATTCTATTTTTGTTCCTATGAATTTGACTATTTTAGGTACTTCATATGAGTGGAATCATAAAATATGTGTCTTTTTTCATCTTGCTCATTTCACTTAGCATAATTGTAGAGTATTTTTAAATGCTTTTACTTGACAGTCCCCAAGTAATGCTCTTCCTAGTTTCTAACCCAAAAAAACACTGGTCTAGGAAACCTCTGAGGTCTCATCTAACACTAAGATTCTATAGTTCTATGATCAATGGCAGTGGTCACATTTTCAATGCATTGCGGCACCCAATACTTTACGGGTGAGAGCTCCCGAGAGGAGACGATGCGGCAGGACCCTGGGGCTGCTGCTCAGTCTTCGTCGGGTTGGAACCGAATAGAGTGTGTGTTAGATCTATCACCTCCTATATTAACTGCCATACCTCTTTTATGCTCTAAACTAGTTATACTATAAGTGTAGAAATAAAAGAATAATGGAAAATACGATTTTTGAATCCATGCATCAGGTTGCCAGACAAAACCTGGCCCACTAGCCACAAGTTGGCAAGAATTTGGTGGGTGTGGTCCAGTTTTCAGCAAATTCTACAAGGCACCTCCTCATGTCTGACCTTTGAGCAATTCAGTAAGTCGCTCTATGAAGGGAACTATTCTAGGGAGGTATTTACCTTTAAAATCACAGATCTCAGGTTTTGCTGTTTTTCACTCACCCAACCTCATGGACAAGAGGCTTCAGGAGTTATAGGCTCTCTGTGGCATTCATTATCCATCTTTTAAGTGTAGTGTCGGTGGTTTTTAAATGTTAGCGGAGTGGTATGCAAGTCTTTCCCCATGCTACTAACCCCAGGATGTTCTTGCACTTTAGGTCATAAACTATGAAATTACTTTTTAAAACACCTTCCAAAATAATATTCCCTAGGTTAGACCAAAGCAAGTAGAGAAAGACATAATAATGGGTGTGGTAAAATTGTTTTGTGTTTTGAGAATGAAGCTACAAGAAACTATTAGAAAGAAGAGAAATATGAAGAAAAAAAAGTCTTACAACAAGTGTTTCTGAATGTATAAAAATTAGCTCCCAACCATTTCAAACAAACTGAGGGTAAAAATAAGGAGTAAGGACCAGAAGAACACAATGGTCCTAGGGAGGGGCTAGTGCAGAGTCCAGCAGAGATATCATGGCCTTAGAAGGGCAAGTAGAGATGGTGAGAGTGAGGTGGATTTGAGCAGGATTTTGGAAGTAGATCAAACAGCACAGAAAACACTTAATTCTCGTGTCTGGAATCTCACACAATGGATCATTAGCCCATGTTCTCTCCCCGCTTCACAAGGATGCCCAGATGTGGCTGACGATGTCTGGGCCTAGAGATGGTCATTAGTGCACAGGGTCCCTGCTCACATGGTTGTGTGGGAGGAGCAAGGCCAAAAAACATATATGCATGCTTACAGCGGATCCAGGTGCAGAGGTGCATGCCCATATGAAGATGTACATTGAGACCTCTTTCCTCTAGCAATCTGAAACATGGTTAATCTTAAACTTAACTAAAATCTATCCATCTATCTATCCATTCATCCATCTATCCATCCATCCATCCATCCAACCATCCATCCATCTATCCATCCATCCATCCATCCCAGGGCTTAACTTGAAATGTCCACTTTGTCCCTGGGTACCTTCAGCTAGATCTGGGGCACATCTCTTCTTAAATAGATTTTCCACTTCTTACTTCACGGAATTGGTGCCATTGTGTTTCTGGTAGATTATGTATATTTTGAGTAATTCCTGCTTGTTCCCTCCCAAATAAATAGCATCTGCTTTCTAATTTTTAAGGAAGAGGCAAATCTGTTTCCAGCTGAGCAGTAATGAAGAGTTAACCACAATGTACTACTGGTTATAAAACGTTATTGTAACATTAAATTATTTCTAATGTTGATCTGATTAATGTAATGATTCATTAAGACTTGAAAAGTGGCTGATATTTAGTAGGTAGTCAGTAATGATTACTTAATGAATACTTTTGCTCCAAAGCTTATTAATAATAATAAACAATCATCATTATCATTGCAAAGACTTGCATTTACTAACTATGGGTCAGGAATTGCTCCAAGTGTTTTATGTGAGTAAATTCATTTAGTCCTCTCCTCCATTTTACAGGTGAGAAAAGTGAAACCAAGTGAGGCCAAGCAACCTGCCAAGGACATAAATCTAGAAAGTGAAAGCCAAGAATTTGAACCCCAGCAATCTGGTCCCAGAGTCAGTAATCTTAATAGAACATTATCTGCTCATCTTAAATGAATGAAACATAATTTTTAAAACCTAAGGAGCATGTGATAATTTCAATATTTTCCTAGAATATTATATTGGTGTAACTAGCTCTGCATGCTTAATTTTTCCAGTAAATAATGGCATTATTAACTTATGATTTTGCTTTTTCTGAGCTCTTTCTACACATAATTCTTGACCTCAATTCAGGCATTAAAATAAAAATCAGTGAAGGATCACAATTACAGTGTTTGTTGCGAAACAAAACAAAAATAATACAGACTAACAAAGTATTTAGGAGCATCCATCATCAGACCTAAGTTGAACAAGTCAAGACATATGACTTCTGTCAAAATATGTACGATTCAGAAGGGATTTCAATTCAGAAGGTACATTGTTCAAATTCATTCTTAAACATATGTCAACATTTGACAACCTCTATGAAAAAGTTTTCTTTCTCCAAAAAGAACAAATGAAAATCGATTGTTATAGGAAGAATTTCTTACTCTCCTTAATGCAATCACTCCAAAAAAGTCATAAAAACAAAAAAACGCTTTTAAATATACATGCTTCAGGGTAAAAATTCTCTACCATCTGTTTCAGTAAACCACATATGCTCCCCTAAATATCATGTCAAGTTTAATTTTAATGAATACAGAGTACACTCTAATTCACAATTAGGTTTTGTGTTGTTTTTTTTACAAACTAGAATTTCAAAATTGAAAAAATGGCAGGCCAGGATCATGACTAATATTCTCACTAAGATCCTCTTTTTGGGAGTTTAGACTGTTCTTTTTTCTTTTTTGAGTCTCGCTCTGTTGTCCAGGCTGGAGTGCAGTGGCATGATCTCAGCTCACTGCAATCTCCACCTCCCTGATTCAAGTGATTCTCCTGCCTCAGCCTCCAGAGTTGGGGTTACAGGCACACATCACCATGCCCGTTTAATTTTTGTATTTTTAGTAGAGATGGGGTTTTATTATGATGTCCAGCTGGTCTCAAACTCCTGATCTCAAGTGATCTGCCCACCTCAGCCTCCCAAAGTGCTGGGATTACAGGTGTGAACCACCTCGGCCGGCCCCAGACTCTTCTTTTTTCAGTGAAAGGCTACAGACTCCTCGTTATATCTTATGTAATTTTAAAAAGTCAGAATCTAATTCCACTCTACAAGTAGAATTAAATTAGCAAATCTATTCTGATGATAATTGGAACTGTCCAAAAGTCCATTTGCCAGCAAACTTCAAAGTGTGTCCTATACATAAACCACATGCATATAGAACAAGAAAAATCTTCTGCATTTCAGGCATTATCAACAATGCCCTTATTTGTTGGTAAGCAGACTAATGGCCCTTGATGATGTTTATGTCCTAACTCCCAGAACTCTGTGAATATGTTAACTTACATGGCAAAAGAGATTTGGGGAAATTATCCTGGATTATCTAGGTGGGCCCGATGTAATCATAGAGAGGCAGAACAGAAAGTTAGGGACTGAGGTGTGAAGATGGGAGCAGGGTCAGTAAAATGCAACATGAGAGGCACTGAACCTGACTTCATTGGCTTTGAAGATGTGGGTGGGGTTGTGAGCCAAGGAATGGAGGCAGCCTTTAGAAGCTGAAAAGGCAAGGAAACAGATTCTGCCCTAGAACTTCCAGAAAGGATAGCAGCCCTCCTGGTCCCTTGACTTTAGCCCAGGGTATGTGTATTGTTTTAAGCCACTAAGTTGGTTACAATTTGTTACAGCAGCATAGAAAACTAATGCAGGCACATAACGTTGAAAGTTAGGCAGTGCCAACGATTTCACTGGAAATTCAAATGGCTCATGAAGTTTAGGTACCTAGAAAGCATATTGTTCCAGAAGAGCAGAACTGTGGACAATTCAATTTAAAAAGCACATGTCATTTTTGTGTAAAGACAAGTGAATGTTCTATGACCTATGTAGGTCATCCATTAAAAAAATCATGATGGATAAAAACAGGAGCCTGAGTGCCATGGTTCATGCCCGTGATCCCAGCACTTTGGGAGGCTGAGGCAGGTGGATCACCTGAGATCAGGAGTTCCAGACCAGCCTGGCCAACATGGTGAAACCCCGTCTTTACTAAAACTACAAAAATTATCCAGGTGTGTTGGCACATGTCTGTAGTCCCAGCTACTTGGGAGGCTGAGGCAAGTGAATCACGTGAACTTGGGAGGCAGAGGCTGCAGTGAGTGGAGATTGCCCCACTGCTCTCCAGCCTGGGTGACAGAGTGCAAGGCTGTGTCTGTAAACAAAACCAAACAGGTTGCTCTTAGAACTCATTTATCGACCCACTGTCAAATTCATGCTTTTGTCCCTGATTTCTAGGTCCCAATCTTGGCTCATTCCATGATACCTTGCAGAACATCCTAGCAGCTCTAAGGGTCTCTCTGTGACACCTCTTAATAGCTCTATCGGCCACCTCCTTAACCCTATTCCTACAACACCCCTACCTTCAACTCTGCTTCTCATAATTCAAATGAAGGAGGTATTTCCCCTTTGTAGAAATTCACACTGAGGCCAACTTTCCCTGTATTTCCTCTTTTCCCAGATGCTACATTATTCTAGAGCCTTCTCCTCCCCCACCCATGGGAAGACATAGAGAAGTTGGTCGCTGTCCTCTGCATCTATTGGGCTGAGAACGCTTCGTTTGGGCATAAAGGCAGCTGAGTTAGCTTCTGCTGAGCTCATGGCAATGTTATGCCGATATCTGGCTCTCTTGAGATTTGTACACCAGCATGTCCGTGGAAAGATGGATGGTCTCATAATACATCACCAGAACTCCTTCCTCCTGGGTAATTTTGGATGGCTTGTGAACTCCAGGAGGTGCTGGAGACTCAGGAAAATAAAGATAATAAGCCATAAAGTATTTACCAGCTATGCCAAGATTTAGACTTCTCTTAAGTGCCTACATGGCTCAAGTCCTAGGCTGAAAAGTGTTTTGTATCTAATTTCAAAGCTTTTTGGGTAGGTAGCAACCATTGTTTAATTAACAATGTGCTCTTCTGCAGGGGATGCACAAAGGACCTGTGTTCCTGTCTTTGCCACTACTGAAGCCAAACAAGCAATTTAAATACAGCCTGCCCAGCAAAATAACGTCAGGCTCCAACCGAAATAACAGAATGTGCTGGCCTACCATCAGGGACATATTAGTCAGACTGCCAACCCACATCCCTCCCACTTTCGGTGTCCACTGCCTGCCTCTCAAGTCCAGAAAGGGGATGTGTCACCCCAATCTCCACCCCCATACTATGCCACGTGATTCAAGTGACCCAAGTAACTCTACTGACCAGATTCTGTACTAAGAAAATACCATCTATCCTCATCAAATTGGACTCAGCCGTAGTGAAAATAAATCAGGAGTGTACCTCCTAGCACAAACCATCTCCCAGTAACTCACACCTCTTCAATGTATCGGTGATCTCTATTAATGATGGTGATTGGATATGTCAGAATGGTATCCACCCCTCACAGATGCTGAGCTCCAAAGCTTTCCAAGAGCAGCCAGTTTCTTATACTGCACAGTCTAAGTCTTCAAGAAGACTCTTGTTTTGCTGACCAAGTAGAGTACATTGGCTCTGAGATTACTGAGCAGGAGGCCAAGGAAATGTCTCTTCCTGTATCTATATTGCACAATCACCTAGTGACTGGGACACAGATCTTGGCATGAATCATCTTCTTTTCAAAGCTAGATAACAGCCAGAGTTATCCAATGAGTTCCTGTGAATCAATGCTCAACACCTAATTTCTCCAGACCATCTGAGCATGCTTCTCCAACATAACTTGAACTTAGAGGTCCGGAAACATGAGTTAAAGTTCATGAAGCCAAATACACTCAGATGCTCCTAACAAGGCTAAGAGTTGAGTTATAGTGGAAAACCTCTCAGAACATTAAGTACATCTTCACATTTTCCAGCTATTATTAGTCCTCCATTCTCATTTCCTTCCTGTATTTCAGCTTTTTCTCTTATCTCCTTGTATCAGTCAAAGTCATGCTCAGACTTCTAAATCCTTTCTTTAAACCTAACATGAATTCCATTTTTGATTATTTATGAGTGACACGAAAATTGCTTGCAGACAAATAGTGAAAGACTAGAAATCTACCTGGAGGGAGAATAACATCAAAGATGCCTCATCATCACTTGGAGGTGATTTTTTTTCCTTTCATTCATTCTGCATCTAAAATTCTATAAAAATCTCCCTCTTCTCAGTCTACAGAACACAAGATAAAATCCACCAGAGAGCAATGTTAACTGATACCCTAAACACAAGGGCTAATCTTTCTAATATATGGCAAGGTTTAAGAAAGCTTTTTATTTTCTACCCTTCCAAATTAAGGTGCACTGCTACCAATCCTAATATCACATTTCTTTTTCTGTGCAATCAACTTAATGATGAAAAGGAAATGTGAGTAGCAGGATAAGGCAGCACCAGTAGCTAACAGATTAAGGAAGAAAATACAACCCTCCTCTAAATTATGCTTATCACAAAAATGCACAGTTCCTCTGTGGCTTAAAACACAGGAGGGCAACTGTTCTCTGCAGGCAATCAGATTACTATTGATTTCAAGAAGATCTGATGTTAGCTAGAGATAGAAAAGGTATTCGTAGAGCAAAGGGTGGCAGATTAATTTATAGGTTACTATTTTCCCAAGGGCAATTTTTATAATGTCAGTGATAAAATTCCTTTCTTTCTAGTTTGCTTTATTTAGATAAAAATCTTTCTAAAGCATTCTTTCAGATTTTGTCATTAACCTTTATGCAGTCTGAAAAAGCATGCAGTTATGCAAGAAGAGTTCTCCAAAAATCAGCATCTTATATAATATTTTACATTTTTCAACTAAAAGAACAGTCTCTCCCAACCCCCTCTTCTAAAACTAAAGGAAATTATCTCTACCTCTCTGGTGATGTAGGCAGATGTGGGGATACACACTACTCTCAGTGTGTCCACACGTGCATATATTCCCACTCACCCACAAATACAAACACACCCGAGTCATTTAAGAGCTGGGTAAGAGCTGGAAATACATTACATCAGCTCTATTAGCACTTTTTACTGGTTAGGTTATTTAATTTATTAATAAAAACAATTAAAATTAAAATATTATTTATTCTTTACACACACACACATTTTTACACTATCCATAATATATATAGTTTGCCTTTTCAAGTTCTTCCACTAACATTTTTGCTTTCAATGCAAAAGAAATGTTTTACGCTTACTAACTGCTTTACATTTCAGATCACAAACCCCCTCCAAAGTAAGAGAAATCAGGTTTGTTTGTATCATTGGAAACAGTAAATTACTCATATTCCCAACAGAGATATTTCACACCTCATGGTTACTTAGGCTGTAGAAGTCAAAATCTGCTTTCAGATGGGGCTTGGTTTTATAGGCTATGCAGAATACTATATTCTCTCTCTCTCGTTTTTTTTTTTGTTTTTTTGTTTTTTTGTTTTTTTTGGTGAGACAGAGTTTTGCTCTTGTCTCCAAGGCTGGAGGGCAGTGGCGTGATCTTACCTCACTACAACTTCTGCCTCCCAGGTTCAAGTGATTCTCCTGCCTCAGCCTCCCAAGTAGCTGGGATTACAGGCACCCACCACCACGCCTGGCTAATTTTTTGTATTTTTAATAGAGATGATGTTTCAACATGTTGGTCAGGCTGGTCTTGAACTCCTGACCTCAGGTGATCTACCCTCCTTGGCCTTCCAAAGTGCTGGGATTACAGGTGTGAGCCACCGCACTTGGCCTCTCATTTCTCTTTCTATACATTCAGTCTCTTTCTCTCCTTACTTCAGTTTCATCAATTTTGCCAACTAAGAATTATTACACCTTTTTTCTCAAGTGAGGTCAGGGTCAGTTGGTCAGAGCCAAGGAGGCAGCCCAAAGGTATGAGAATTGGGTGTACACAGAGACTTGAGCAAAGCAGGAAATATATTGACAATAACAGAGGTCAGCTTCTTCTGAAAGAGGGAGTTATAACTATGGAAAGAGGAAAGACTAGAATAAACCCAGAGTGTTAGGTTAGAATTAGAGTACTAATGTAAGCACAAGATTTTTCAAGGACAGACATCTAGAAATTGATATAGATGTGTGTATGCACATGTATACATTCACATATTTTTCTATCTCTGTTACCTGATTCCTAGAAACAGCAACCTTCCAGTAGCAATGTGCAAACCTAGCACCCATATCTTGGTTAATAAACACCATTATCTACTAAAAAGAACCAGACATCTTAAAGAAATAGCTGATTACAGTGCAGGGAACATTAAAGGTGAGTCTGAAACATCTTCTTGTATCATGAAGTAAGGGAAATGCTCAAAGGATGACGGGGACATGTAGAAAGAACACAAGATCCAACTTGATGGGATTCCCACTGGCCAAACCTGGGAAAATTTGAGCATTAAAATAAATACTGATAATAATGGATTGTAGCCCATTGAATCAAGTAAGATGCCATGAATCTATACTGATAAAGATAAATGAATGAATGAATGAATGAATAATAAGTAAACAGGGGAGAGAAACTTCTATTTCACAGTAGAATACCAACTTATAAATCTACAAAGAATGAGAAGATAGAAAATTATGATTTGGCAGCAATTTGGTAATAATTAATTCTGTTAAGAATAATCAATGAATGCTAAAATGAGTAGATAAAATTCTAATGAAGAACAGAGTATTTACATAGTTTTTAGTGGCTCCTTATAAAATATTTATTATCTACTTGTTAGTTACAAGCACAAAATAGTTATTACTTGAATTTATAATGTAGAAAACTTGGCAGATGCCATTTTATTGAAGTGATAAAAGTTATCACCAGTGATAAGACAAGTCGGCCTCATGTACTTCCTAACACGATGCACTGAGAACAAAGTCTCCCTTCTCCGGTATTTATTTCTATAAAACAGTGTAATTTGTATCTAACTGTGAGGAAACATCAACACTACTGAATTAAGAGACAAGGTAATTCTACAACGTCCAGAAAGAAGACTAAAAGGACATAACAATTACATGTAATACATGATCTTGGATCATACTGTGGGTCTATAAAAGGCATTATTGAGATAATCAATGAATTTTAATGGGGTTTATGCATTCAATAGTAGAGTTATATCTCTGCTAATGCCCTGATTTGATGGTTGTTCTGTGGTTATGTAAAAGAGAATACTGGATCATTTAAAAACATATTTTTAGAGGGAAAATAAGTTTTAGAGGTAAACGAGGCACTGCATCTACAGCCAACCCCCACATAGTTCACAAAATTAAATAATAATAATATACAGAAAGAGAATGTACATATATGCACACATACATGTGTCTAGAGGGGGAGAAAAGAACAAGTATGGTTACCTTGATTTTTGTGGCCTCTGAGTGACAGCATATGGAAATTTTTCGTTGTGTTCTCATGATTTTTTCGTAAGTTTGTAATTATTTTTGAATAGGTATTTTTCAAGGAAAAAGATGAGAGGATTTTAGTATGTCGATATCTTCAAATGGTTGTCACTAAGCACCTACTGCATGCCAGGCTCTGTCACACAAAGGAGCCAGACCTGACCTCTGGCTACCTAGAAGAATAGGTGAACACAGGTAATACTATGTGAACAGTCTGTGACTAAGCTGGCACCCAGAGAGAGAGGCCCCCATGGGCACAGATGGGCCTTCAGAGCATTCTATTAAGAAATAGCAGCTCGTGAAAAAGGTGAAGGGTATAAAGCCCAGAAAAGTTAGGAAATCAGAAGGAGAGTTTTGTGGAAGGAGGTATTGATACTCTCTGTTTTGTTTTGTTTTGTTTTGGAGACGGAGTTTCGCTCTTGTTGCCCAGGCTGGAGTGCAACGGCGTAATCTCAGCTCACCACAACCTCCACCTCCCGGGTTCAAGCAATTCTCCTATCTCAGCCTCTTGAGTAGCTGGGATTACAGGCATGTGCCACCATGCCCAGCTAATTTTTTGTATTTTTAGTAAAGATGGGGTTTCTCCATGTTGCTCAGGCTGGTCTTGAACTCCCAACTTGAGGTGATCCGTCTGCCTCAGCCTCCCAGAGTGCTGGGATCACAGGTGTGAGCCACCGTGCCTGGCCAATAAGGCTACCTACTCTTAACCAGAACTTCCAATGGAAGATGCTATTCTTTTCCTTTTCTTTTTTTTTTTTTTTTTTGAGACGGAGTTTCGCTCTTGTTACCCAGGCTGGAGTGCAATGGCTCGATCTCGGCTCACGGCAACCTCCGCCTCCTGGGTTCAGGCAATTCTCCTGCCTCAGCTTCCTGAGTAGCTGGGATTACAGGCACGTGCCACCATGCCCAGTTAATTTTTTTTGTATTTTTAGTAGAGACAGGGTTTCACCATGTTGACCAGGATGGTCTCGATCTCTTGACCTCGTGATCCACCCGCCTCGGCCTCCCAAAGTGCTGGGATTACAGGCGTGAGCCACCGCGCCCGGCCTTCTTTTCCTTTTCATACACAAAAAGATTCTAGGCAGGCTACAATATGTTTGGTACAATGAAAGAAGAGAGTGTTACTAATCTTGATGGTCATACTCATTATTTGCTAACATAAGTCATTAGTGATACACACACAAAATAATCCTTTTTAACAGCCACCAAATACTGACTTTTAAAAACAATAGCAAAAAAACACAACTCCAGTTCTTAACTTGTTAAAGAGCATAAAATACATAATTGCCCATCTGGATGCCCTTTCATCAGAAAAGTTACAAAGTCTATTTAAGTTGTCAGTAGGTAGATAAGACAAAGTGATGTAAGAGATTCTTAATATCTTTCTATCTGTAAGTGAATAGATTTTCCAGTCCGATTCCAGTCACAGTCTTGATTACTTTTGCAAATGTAAGAAGTATTAGGTAACAGGGTTTAGTTTTCTGACCCCAGGGTAACCACACAATGAACATTATGTCAAATCATATTTTGTTCTACTGAGTAATGAGAAAGCATAAATCAAGAATTCACAGTGGTATTTTTACAAGTTTTTTTTTTAACATTTAAACCACACTTGCTTTGCATTTCATCATTATCTCTGCTAACAGGATCAGTAATAGAATTCAGACTATTTTTCAGGCTGAAAAGCAACCTAAATTGAAATCTATTACTTTCTTTTGCAAATCTGCCCTACCTTTGTGATGTGAAATTCACTCACAGAGCCCAGCGGGATTCTGCTTCAAATGCAGCCTTTCTATAAAAGTGAAAATTCAGTGAGTATTAACCCTTCATTTCTCAGGTCTGAACTAATTTTTTTCCCCTAAAGAGTATTCTTACATTACATAAGAACCCAGATTTTGATTATCCCCAAGATGGAAAATCAGGATATTATACAGGCCTGAAAACCATAGCATTTGGGCACTGCAAGGCAGAAGAGAGGAGGAAGACCATTTTTTCCTTTCTCATTTCTCCCTCTATTTCAATATAATCCTCTGTGTATGAAATTCAGACACAAAAACACAAGTATGAATGTTCACAAGTATACGGCTCGAATGGACTCAAATGATGTTCGTTTATCATCCCAATCACACCCAATGAACAACATAATCCTGTCCTCAAATAACTTAAAATTGTCTTGAATAGTTCTCATTTTTCTTAATATTTGGCAAAGACTCTTTGAACTTGGCTAGCAGCCTAAAATTTCCTTACAATCACAGAATTTGCCCCAGGGTTAAAAGCCAGCCACCCAGGTTTGAATCATTAAAGTCTGAACCTGCAATTTGTTGGCCACCCACACTGGCTCATTAAAATGTTGGAACCAAATTTGCATTGCCAGCTTAATTATCAAAGCCAAGAAATCCATTTCCCACCAACTGAACTAGGGACAGAGTTCTCTCTCAACGGAAAAATGAAGACCTGTGTTTTACCCACTTCTCCAGGTTACTTAATTGCACCTGTCTACTTCCAGTGAAAAGTGGTATTAGAACAAGCCTTCTGTACACACCGAGGGTCAAACCTAGCACGAGGCCAGGTGGCTCCTTCACCCCAAGTCACACTTTGGCAAATAAAATAAATCATTTATTTCAGTGGCCTAAGACACATCGTCTCTTGCAAAATTTATGCCACTTCACTTTAATCTTCTGTTTTGAATGTATTCCATTCAAGGTCTTTTTACCTTATGTGGCTATTGGAGACAGACTTTAGACAGACTAGCAAAATATCAAAGTCTTCTGGTGAGGGTCTTATTTATTCTAAGGGGAGTAAATGTAACGTATCAGGTAAATATTCATCCTTTAGCAGCTGGTTGGCAAACTTCCTGTAAAGGGTTAGATAGCAAATGTTTTGGGTTTTGTGATCTCTTTTGCAGCCACTCAACTCTGTCATTGTAGGGTGACAGCAGCCACAGACTATACTGTAAATTAAAAATAAAATTCTAAGGTCCCCCAACCATCTGAATGGACTTCCTTGTCAACCAGGGAGCCCTTAAACGTTAACCTGAGACTCGTTCAGGCCATGATTGAAGTAGGACATGCCTCCTGATATCTCTCCATCACTAACCTGAACACAGACATTAAGTCTCATAAGAAACACATTACAACCTATTATCTCTGAAGCATACTACCTGAAGGCTTCCTCTGCAAATAAGAACTCTGTTTGATAAAAAATCATTTATCTTAACCCAGACATCTCCTTTCTATTGATCCCAGGTCTTTAGATAATTTTCAGCAGAAAATGTAAATTTGCTTACAGCCTGGAAGCTCCCCTACGCCATCCAGTTGTCCCACCTTTCTGAACCCAACCAATGCATTTCTTAAATGTGTCTGACTGAAATTTCATGTCTCCCTAACATGTATAAAACCAAGCAACACCCTGATCACCGTGAGCACATGTTCTCAGGACCTCCTGAGGACTGTGCCAAGGGCCATGATCACTCATATTTGGCTCAGGATAAATCTCTTCAAATACTTTACAAAGTTTGACTCTTTTCATCAACAATACCTAAACAAATGGGCATGGCTGCATTCCAATAAAGCAGTATTGACAAAAATAAGAGAAGGGCCGGATTTGGCCCGCAGTCAAAGGTTTGCTGACCCAGCTTTAGTATTTCTTGGCTTTGCTCTCTACTGAAAGTAAGCCCTTATTTAGCCAAACCAAAATCAAAAACAAACAAATGGAAACACTGGAAAGGGGTTTCTGAAAGAGCAGCCATGTGCCACCTGCACCAACATCTCCTAGCACACTTCAAAACTTGTCCTATCTCTGGGCTCCTATCCTAATTTACTCAATCTGGGTGCCCAGGAGTGGGGTCGAGGAATCTGGATGTTTGCCACTTTCCTGATTAACTCTTTCAGTGCCAAATTTAAGACCATAAGGGCCATGACTTCCAGGTAAGATGGGACAGCATCTATTGGTGGTAATGGTCTAAGGAAACTCTATTATGCAAACAGTAAGCTCAAAGGAGAGATACATTCATTCCAGGGACTATTTGTTATCCCACAGATGGGTATAACATTTTGTTGTTTGTTGAAAAAATTTTTAAATCCAAAAAAAGGAAATAAATGTTCTATATCCTATCCTCTGTTTCTCCCATATAATAGCCATTTAAATTCAGCTTTGGTTTTCTTATATAAATAATACTTTACAATTCAATCTTGACCAGTCCATGTGCATATACTTAATAGCATCACTCTTTTTTCCTTTTTGAGAGAGAGTCTCAACTCTCTCGCCAGGCTGAAATGCAGTGGCGCGATCTTGGCTCACTGCAACCTCTGCCTCCAGGTTCAAGCAATTCTCCTGCCTCAGCCTCTGGAGTAGCTGAGGCTACAGGTGCGTGCCACCATGCCCAGCTAATTTTTGTATTTTTAGTAGAGACAGGGCTTCATCATGTTGTCCAGGATGGTCTCAATCTCTTGACCTCGTGATCCGCCTGCCTTTGCCTCCCGAAGTGCTGGGATTACAGGCGTGAGCCACCGTACCCGGCCAACATCACTCTTTTGTTATGTTTGGTTTTGGTTTCTTGGAAAACTTTTCTTTTAATAGGAACCAGCTATTTAATATGCTGCACAGAATTCTATTAACTCCTTTTACATATTAGACTTTGTAGAAATGCCCTCATCAGGGGTCTAAAGCTATTTGCTGTTTATCCTGTCTCTCCTTTCAGTAACATGCTCAGTTTGGAATTTAACTATTCTTCCCCAAACTAAGACACAACTCTCAGGTGGGTGCAAGGGTTCCCCTCTTTGCATAGTCCATTTGTCTGTCTGGGTGTCTAGTCATATTTCTCCTGAAATATCATGTTGGTATCAGCTGTCATTCATCCTCCTCCTCATGGTGATTGTGTGGCTGCAATTCACTGCTTGAGACCAACCAGGGGACTACGGTGCATCACAAAACATTGGCTTGCTTTCCTGGACACCTGAGAATTTTAACTCAAGTGTGCAAATACCAGTGAAAACAGCACAGAGTATGATTTCAAGTACTCTATCTGCATCCCAGCTAGCCCATCCTGAGGCATCCCACAATCCCATGTTGCAGAATACGGGTGTCGTGTGGGTCACAGCCAAGCCCCCTTAAAGAGTTTATGCACTGGCATGAGACACGTCAGATCTGTAGTTCATAAGCAACGAAATGTGCCAGACAGGAAGGTAAGAAAAAAGGTACCTATGCAACTGTCTTGCATGCTCTGCTCATGTACCCCAAAACCTATAATCCAATAAAAAATTAAAAAAAAAAAAAAAAAAAAAAAAAAGGTGGGAAGCTGAGTATAACAAAAAGAAAAGCAGATTCACGACTCAGCCTGTCTCTAACCACAAAGCTGAGGAGTGTCTGATTAGCAATAAAATTCTCCCATTCTACAATTTCAGTTCATATAATCGACTATTTAAATCTGAAGACAGGAATTTATACAGAATAGGAAAAAACGTGAGAAACACTGACAAAAATAATGTATCCAAACCCAAATTCATTTTCTCCTGACCAAGACCATGATTCATTCTGAACTCCTTTTTCTGTTTTTGTATTTCTTTCTGGCCAAGATAATTTTCATATTGAAGAGCAATGATGTTTTAGGTATGTAATATAGACATTAAAATAAAAACCAAGGGTGATTTTTCCATGTGATACACATTTTTTCACTTAACAAATATTTATTGAGGATCTACCACGTGCTAGTCACATGTACACTGGGACCATATGGTTAAAAAACAGTTGGGGAGAGGGACAGGGACTTGGCTCCCTGCCCTCTTGGGGTTCACTTGTTACCCCCACCCCGAGCTTCGATTCCCCCAGGCCTTATTCCAACATTGTTTTCTTTCAACATTTTATTTATTCACTCCAGGTTCAAAAGGCACAGAAGGTTGCACAGTGAACAGCATCCCTCCCATGTGTGTCCTCTGGCTCCTCAGTTTCCTCCCTGGAGGTAACTAATACTATTTACTTCTTGTCTAGCCTTCCAGACAAATGTTATACTATTTAAGCCAACAAGCATATTCTCCCTCTTTCACTTTCTTTAAATACAATAAATATTCATGTATATGTTCTACTTTGTACCTTACTTTTTACAAGTAAGTGTTGGAGTTCATTCCATATTGGTGCATCTTGTTTATAGCTGCATAGTATTCCACTATGTGGATATATCATGGTTTATTTAAAAAGTGTCTTTAATGCACATTTATGTTACTTTCAATCTTTTATTATTACAAACTATTAATGTATATTCTATCATTCACATACACACACATCCTAATATCCAAAGCCAAGCTATCATCACTAATGAAGTAAGTTGGCTTAGTGTATTTCTTGCATATACAGGGGGTCTCTAACCATAAGCAGAAACAACAGGGGCTGACCCTGACCCGTCTGCACCAGGAAGCCCCTATCACTCTGAAGAGATATGTTAGAGAGAATTCACTGCCATTCAGATCCTGTTGTGCTCTGTATCCTGGAAAGTTTCCCTTGTGAGAAGGGAAAAGTGAAGAATCCAGTAGAGATTCTGGAAATCTGTAAATAACCATCGTGCTTTCCTGAGGTCTACAAACAACCACAGTGAACTGCATCAACCCCTGGTGTAGCCAGAAGCTGACCAGGTCAGCTGCAGGGTTCAGAGCTTACAGAGCCACAACACTGGTGTCACACATAGAGTTCACGCATCGGGTGTCATAATCTGCAAGAATTTCTTGCTTAAAGGCCCTCTTGGCATGATTTTTTTTTTTAATGCAGTTAAATATTCAGAGTTTTTCTTCATCTCTCCCTGCAGCTGCAAACTCTACTGGCTCACATGCCCCTACAAGAAGGCATAACTGGTGTGTTTCCTTTTAAATCAAACACCTTCTATAGGTACTTTGGCAGCTCTTCTAAGTCTCTAAAAGCAGAAGGGGCAGAGAAAGGACCACCCACACAGTGAGGTTTACTTGTACAGCATGATCCTTACAGCGGACTGTAAAGGGCAGCCCCTCCCAACACACCTCTCATACAGGTGGCTCCTCCTGCCCTCTGTTCCGGGGATTTCATCATCAAGGCAAACCATGTTATTAGTATGAACAACCAGAGTCCTGTCCTTATTACCCCATCATTTAACTTAATGATGGCAACTTATTGAGCACCCGTAACATGGAAGGTGCTATAAAATTTATTAAATTTCGAAATGATGGAAAGTGCATCATGTAAATGAATCCAGATGGATTTCTTGAAAGGCTGAAAAGATTTTTACAGACTTGAAAATGAAACAGTTATATTTTATCTCACATAAATGGCAAAGCGGGGGGTGTGTAGACTCAAAATATATGAGTATTAATTGAGTATTCATTTATCACATATTAAATTAGTTCACAGATTATAATAAAGGCTTCAAAAATTACCTGATAGATAGAATGGCCCTTTCAGTACCCTGGTCTAGAGCACCAGTGCCTTACATTGCCTCAGAAATATAAAAATGGCACAACTGTAATTCAGCATAAATGGTGAAGGACACATTCTGTTTTATAATGGCCAAGTTTCTTGGCAATTCAAATTTCCTCTGCTATAGGAACTATTCATGGCAGTGGCTTACATTAGGTTGGGGGCAGTATGGCCTAATTTATAGAAACCAGGCACAAAATTTAAAGTAAAAAGGTTCTGGGAGATGATAGGAATCAGCAGTTTCCCTCTCTCATTTCTCATCCCAAACCATAGCCAACCAAGGGCACTTTCTGGAAGTTCACTAGCAACTACATGCTTTGTAAAATGTACTGAAGCATTTTATATGCACATTAAAACCATAAGGATAATTATACAAAAATATAAAATATAAGAATATCTTACAATGTAAATATACATGTGTATATATATACATATATAGACACACTAATATATACATATATATGTGTGTACACATACATACATATTTGTGTGTGTGTGTATGTGTGTGTGACTACCTTAACATGACAAAGGGCCACTATTAAATGGTTGATCTCTATGATCTGATAATTCTGCACAGGGGAATATGCTAAAAGTAAATAGCCCCTTATTTACCAACAAAAAGCAATTTTTGAAAGATGTTTATAGCAATGTGTAGTGTCCAGGCTTCAAGATGACCTGTCATTGATCCCCACCTCTTGCCATTCACACTCGTGAATAGTCCTCTCTCATGCTATGTCAATTGGTCTGTGTGACCAATAAAATATGGCAGAAGTTAAAGTATATTACTTCCAAGATTAGGTTATAAGAACATGACTTCCATTCAAGTGTTCTCTCTCTTTCTCTCATCATTCATTCCAGGGGAAGTCAGCTACCATGTCAGTGAGCACCCCTATGCGGAGACCCATGTGACCAGAAACTGAAGACTTCTGCTGGCTGCCATGTGAATGAAGTTGGAAGTGGATTCTCCAGCCCCAGTGAAGGCTTCAGATGAGACTGCAGCCCCAGGCAACAGCTTGACTGCAACCTCATGAGAGACCTAATGAGCAGCTAAGCCACTCTTGGATTCCTGACCCCAAGAAACTGCAGGAGACAGTAAATGTTTATTGCTTTTAAGATGCTATGTCTTGGGATACTTTGTTACATTGCAATAGATAACCAATACATGATGCTATCAAGTTAGTGTAATTGTAATAACAGAGATACTCAAACTGGGAAACTGCAGAGCAAACTATGATAAATTGTCTTGATGAACTCCTGGATAATTATTTTAAAAATTACAAGCATTTTTGTGTTTTCCCTATGCATATGTATATAAAATGACTTGAAAAAACTAAAGTGCAGATATATGCACTAATTAAATAATAGAGAAAGTATGCATGTATGCATTTTCTCAAAGATCACCGAGAATTTGGAATGAAATAAATAGCTATCCTTACTCATTTCCTGAACTAGTTTTAAATATACAGAACTATACAAAGTAAGAAAAAAATCTACACATATAAACTGCAAATGCCCTATTTAATGTGAACGGTGAATGCTAAAGATAATAACACTGTGACCTGACATTGCAGAATGGGGGAACTGATTTCTCTCCACGAATAATTGTGGTAGATTAATGGAGACTTTAAAACCTCTCTGACACTCCTTGCACCAAGAGGTGAGAGGTATTTTGCCTCCCTTTGAATTCAGGCTTCTTAATGGCTTGTTTGTTATTAACAGGAGTTACTGGAAGTGAAGACATTTGGCTTCCAAGGCTGCATCAGACCAGCTTCTGCCTGGTTCACTTGGGACACTCATTCTGAGGGAAGCCACCTGTCATGTTGAAAGTCTGACTACTCACATGCTACAAAAGTCATGTGTAGACACCAACTGCTATCCATGTGGGTGAGGCAAGTGACTCCCAAATGAGAACGGCCAAGCTGAGCCCTTCCTAAATGCCTAAACCACAAAGCTGTGAACAAAAGAAGATAGCTTCCCATTACTGAGTTTTAGGGAACGTGCTAAACAGCCATAGTAACCAGAGCAAGACTGATTTTTAAAATGGTGCCGATTCTCATCTATCCTGATATCCATACTTTTCACTCTAAGACACTGAGAAGCAGAGTTTCTTTCCTCATTTTTTGAATCTGGGCTGGACTTAATGGCTTGCTCTGATGTGCAGAGAAGAAATGGTGTGCTGGTTCTGAGCTTAGGCCTCATGTAGCCTCTGCCTTTCCACCTTCATAATACTCAGGCACCACTGAAAGAACAAGCCTAGATTTGTCTGTTGGAAGATGAAGGACCATGTACAGGTGAGCCAACTTATCCTTGCTACTCCCAGACCAATCAGGTGGGGAGTCACAACACATAAGTAAGTCCCCCAGGCAAGATCAGAAGAACTGCCCAGCTGACCCATAGATCATGAGCAATAATCAATGTATCTTTTTGTATGCCAGTGAGATTTTTGTGGTTGTTTGTTACACAGCATTACTGTGGCAATAGATAGCTGATACAATCATCACATTAAATCAATGTCTTTGATAAACTGGTGTACCTTTCATAAAACTTGAAAATGCCAGCTTGGAAAAACTCAATAATGTCACCTTACATATGTCAATTTCTTTTATGACTTGATGTGGGTTAATTAGTATACAACACTCCCAACTTTCTTTGAGAAATTAGTTTGTATTTTAGCTGATACTCTGTAACTCATAATGATAGATAGGAAGGGATACTATTTGAGAAGTAGTTTTAACACCAGAGTCATGTTCACTGGCAATGCATGGTGCTGGTAGTAATAATTTTATAGGCTTAAAAAAATTGCTCTTCCTCTCTGGTGGCACCTCCTATTGTAGCTTTAGGGATTGTAGAGAGAAAAGAGAGTTGAGCCCACCTCCTGAAAGGCCAAGGCCAGAACTACCCTGGTACTTACTTTGACCCTACATTGCTTGGCAGATGGGCAACAAGGTTCAAACAGAACCAAATAGCAGGGTGGATTTTACCCACACAATTTTCCTAATAATAGCCATGCAGTAATTATGTGCATGGCAACTATGTACCACACCACGTGGGGATCTATTTAAGTAATAGAAACGGAAATCTCTACGTACAATACTTATTACTCATAGGAAAAGACAAACTTAAATACTATTTACATCAATTCAGATAATGCACTACAACTAGAGCCAATAGCAAACCATATAATGAAGTGTTGAAAGAACATTTTTTGAACCATATTTCCGGCCTTTATTCTAATCCTGATCTATGGGAGCTTACCAAAAATTTCCAAAGACAACTATAATTCTAAGCAGGCTAAAAATATATTCCTACTCAGTCCTCTCTCTTCCTAACCTTTTAACCCCACGATAGTGAGCCATAATGTTCAATATTGTGGTCAGAGTCCAAAAGTTTTAATGTTCAGCTTACTTCTGGCTACTGTGTTTTCTCTTCTAGCTACTAATTTAACCCAACTGCATCCTAAAATTGACCTTGGCAATGCATCTTAAAATATGGGAAAAACAGATAAGATGGCTCTGTCTCCTTCCTGTCCTTCAGCAGAGAACGCTTCTTCCCGCTCAAACTGATACCAACTTTCTGTACATGATACTGCTGCAGCTGCCAATTTGGATCTAGCAGCAGAACTGGGGTGAGGATGGATGTGTATACACACTGGGCTGAACAATGTAATATTTAAATAAAAGATTAAGGTAACAGCTGGAATAATGCCACAGGGCAGTACCTGTGAACTGGAGACTAAAATGTGGCTTTGGACAAAGTGGCATTTATGGTGTCTTCCAACCCTGAGATTCACTGATGGGTATCTACACAAATGGCAAAGGTATTTAAAAGAGAGAGAAGCTTCCAGCAGGTTGAGATAATCTGAAAACGTAGGCATGCTAGAAACAATGATACCCCAGAGGCAATCCCAGTACCTAGCTCCCAGTTTCTGCTTTCCAAATACACTTCCCAGTTCTGCTTCTGCTAAGGATATAGAAGACTGCCAGAGAAGACCACTCTCACCATAACAATAAGAAAAACAAAAGCAGATCATCCACAAAATCAGAACTTTTTGAGCCTGTTAGTGTTGAGATAGAAAGGCAACCAAGTGAACTGACTTCCAAAGGGAACCATGCACCTCTGAGAAAGAAAAGACACAAGCACTGTTTCAGCTTTGACGGTACATGGGAGAAAGAGGTGGTAGCAAGAAAAGCAGGTGAGGAAAAAAAACACGAAGATTTTAAGAAACTTTGTGTGGGCTAGTGTGACAGATGAAGACTTCTGAGATCCCCAAACACGAGAAGTCTATCCCTGCTTCCAACTCTTTTTCCACGGGACTCTAACTCCCCTGAGAAACTCTGAGGACAATGCCAAAGGCCCGAGTGACCTGTGCTCAGGACATAGGCCCTGCTGAGGTTTGAGCTGGGGACAGGAGACTCCTGACAAGCCCATCTGCACTTCAGGCCTGGCTTAAGTACAAGGTGATGACCAGTTGCCAATGAGGGACAGTGTCTTAGTCAGCACGGGCTGATATAACAAAATACCATAGACTGGGTGGCTTAAACAACAGATATTGACTTCTCAGCATTCTGGAGGCTGGGAAGTCCAAGATCAAAGGGTCAGCAGATTCAGTTCCTGGTGAGGGCTCTCTTCCTGGCTTGCAGATGGCCACCTTCCCACTGTTTCCTTACATGGTGAAGACAGAGAGTTCTGGTGTCTCCTCTTCTTCTAATAAAGGCACTAATCCCATCACAAGGGCTCCATCTCCATGATTTCATCTAAACCTAATCACCTCCCCAAGGCTCCACCTCCCAATACCATGACATTGGGGGATGAAGATTCGACATGAATTTGGGGAGACACAAGAACATTTAGTCCATAGCAGATGGTACTAAATCCACCCATATCCCAACCCTTCTTTGATTTATATCAAGCGAAAGCCATCTGCTGGGGAGACAGAAACCTGCCCACATTCCACACCTGACTTTGCTTCAGCATGAGACAAAGCCATATGCTATGAGGGGTGGGGCAAGAAACCCTCTCATCCACTTATCCCCATCCCAGGTAAAGGGTGGCTGCTGCCAGGCAGGAGTAGAAAACCCATTCCCCTCACAAGTGGGCAAAAGCCATCTCTCCTGGGAAGAGACTCATGTTTAGCATCCTACACTGGAAAAAATATTTTAAGAAGAGTAAAGGTAAGAAAACATTTGCCTGTAAGGGTGGAGGAACAGGGTGTCTGTTGCTCTTGCTGTTCCCAAAGCCACCAGATATTAGAGACTAGGGAAGAAAAGTGAATGTCCCCAAGGAGACACTAGGCTCCCTCAAGGCCTGCCTGGAGCACCCTTTCTGTGAGTGGACACCCACTGATTCCAGCATGAATGCCCCTCACTCCTCTCCACTTTAGAACCAATGGAAACTCCAGCCACCTCCAAAACAAGGGTGCCTATCCTTGGATGTCTTAACCATATCACTGATATCTGTGACACCAACTAGTGCCAGCCCTGTCTCCGTCCTGGCTTCCCCACCGGCTTCTGTTCATTGCCCACATTTAAGTATTCATCGCCAGTTCTGTGAACAAGGCGGTGTCTTGTTGCTCCTTTTTGGATGGTTTCTTCTCAGCTAGAAAGTGAGTTCAGGGGGTTTATTCCCATTCCCTTATGAAGTCTTTAAAACCATAGCATCAGTAGATATTCACACCTGACAACTTCTTGTTATATCACAAGTATTCAGGGTGAGTCTGCATTCCCTTTCAGATATACTAGACAAATTCCAAGCTGGTCACAGGCTACCCTATCACGATTTCCCAATATGAAAATACAGCCTCTCCTTCTTGCTTCTTACCGAAACCCCCTAAACACCCTTGCTGAAGAAATCTACAGATATATCTGTAAATGTATCATGCACTGTCTCACCCTGAGCTCCTGTGGCATAGTTCATCTTACTGATCCAGCCCCACTGTCGCCTCACTCCTGACATACTTGCTGACCTTCTAGAGGGAAGAGAGAGGAAAACTGGTATTTACTGCACACATACTAGGCAAATATACATTCCATTGTTATAACTTCATTATTATCCCTCAAAAGAAAAAAAAGCTCAGGGAACTTGTAAATGACCAAGTGGTTGAAAATGGAGAACTGGGATTGAAACCACTAACCCCGTAGGCCTGGCTTTTTCCTCCATTCCTTGATGCCTCCTTTGAAGGCCTGAAGAGGTAAGGGTAATGAGATTGGTTAATAAGATTAGGTAATGTGGGGGAGGCTTAATCAGATGTATTTTTCCAGTTTTCTATCCAAGTCACTTTCACCAATGTATCAGTAAAGGGGCTAATGCTTCCCACTCTCTGCAGTGGATGGAGAAACTGACCAGACCCATAAGAGAGGTATTTTCTAGACTTTGACAAAATAACACTTCCTCTTTGAGGAGATTTTTCATTCGCTCCCTCCTTTATACCTTAGAAACTTGAATACTTAGCTATTTTCAATATACAGAGATTAACAGTGAAATAAAAAGGAAACTGCTGTAGTTTAATGTCCCCTCCAGAACTCCTATTGATTGAATTGCCACATTAACAGTGTTGAAAGGTGAGACCTTAAAGAGGTGACCAGGTCATGGGGGCTCTGGCCTCATGAATAGGCTAATGCCGTCATAGTGGGAGTGGGTTAGTTATAGAGGAAGTGGGTTTCTGATTGAAGTATGCGCTCAGCCCCTCCCTCTCTTGCTCTCTATCTGATGCACTTGCATCCTCGCCATGTTTTGATGCAGCCAGAAGGCCCTCACGAAATGCAGCCCCACGATCTCAAGACTTCCCAGGCTCCAGACCAGTGAGTCAGCTCAGGCATGCTATTACAGCAGCAGAAAACAGACTAAGATAAAAATGAATTTGAAAGGCACAGGGGCCAGGCGCAGTGGCTCACACCCGTAATCCCAGCATTTTGGGAGGCTGAGGTGGGCAGATCACTTGAAGTTAGGAGTTCAAGACCAGACTGGGCAACATGGTGAAACACCGTTTCTAGTAAAATACAAAAAAAAAAAAAAAAAAAAAAAGCCAGGCACAGTGGTATGTGCCTGTAGTCCCAGCTACTTGGGAGGCTGAGGCAAGAGAATTGCTTGATCCCAGGAGGCAGAGGTTGCAGTGACCTGAGACCCCACCACTGCCCTCCAGCCTGGGTGACAGAGCAAGACTGTCTCAAAAAGAAAGAAAAGGCATAGGAAAGGTAAATCGTTTTAAGTTTCAAGACTAAGCTTGGATGGTGATCACTTTAAAAATAATACAGCCATAAGGCAAATGCCTGAAGATTAATCTGATTTAGCACGAGTCTACAACAACCAAAATGTGAATCCAATTCAAGATTCTCCTCAGAATTCAATTTGAATAACATGGTTCAGGTTATAAACAGTAAAGCACTGGCTACTTTCAAACTAAGCGGTAATTATACTACATATATCGACAAGAGAAAAAAGGTGTTCCTTTGATTTCTCAAAATGTATATTCAGGCCAGCAAAGAAACTGGTTCTCCCAGTTCCTGTGAATCTGAGCACACATCTTCTTTTTCCCCTTGAACAAGCTCTAGTACATCTGTAAAGATAATAGAAAAAGACGAAGAGTTGCTTACCAGCACCTAAGGTAGAATTCAGCAGTTAAAGTCTCTATTCACTGGCTCCATGAAGTTTTTTCGTAGAGATAAGAATGTAAAAAATGTTTTGAAGTTATAGAACGTGTGTTCTAACCTCCCTCAGAATCTGGGTGTTCCGCTCATTCACCACTTTCAAGACACAGCAGAGTAAATTTAAAATTTCCAAAGTGCCAAATGATTTGAAGGCCTATGAAAAGTTTAAGAAAATGAAACTTTAAAGCCCGAATTCTGAATAGTGTTGGCAAATTACATCAACTTTCAGTTTCCTCTCCAAATGTGAATAGCCTTTAAAAAAGAGGTACTCTCTATTCTGGGAAACTCGTTCCAGAAATCCTCACCATTTTGTTGTCATTTTCACTTATAATCAAATGACCTTTTAGGACACTGGGTTTTAAAGATATAATTTTTCTCCCCTTTTTACGTCATGCCTTTTCTACATACCCTTTAGAAGAAGAACAAAACAAAAACAGAAAAACTTCCAAAAATTTTCCAACATCTCAGGCTTTTTCCAGTTGACTTTGGATAGCTGATCATGGAATCGAAACTTCAGGCAGATTATTCATTTCCTATTCTTTTTCTAATTAACATGATTTATGAACGTTTCTACACAATGTAACAAACACTGAAATATTTCTTGTTCAGAATCCCATGAACACATTTATATCAACAACCAATTTGCATAATGACTTTGGGATACTGAAGAATATCCTTCAAATGTGAAATTGGAAATAAACGAAATTATATGGGAAGAAAAATGTGAAGCCCTTAGCTCTACAAAATGGTCTATTTTATGTACATGTGTACATCAACCCTCAAATACAGAATTTTCATCATGCAAAACTCAAAAAACTATGCAAACATAGAGGGACAGCACACTGGAAAAATACTGTATGTAAAAGTTAGAATTTTATACATTTTGCAAGTAAATTTTCATTTTATGAACCATATACATATATATGTGGCTTATAAAATAAAGTATATATATCTATGTTTATATATTTATACATATTTATAAACAAAAATAGTAAGCACAAAGTGCTTAGTAATTACAATTTCATATATTTCCCATTAAATAATTTTTTTGAGTCTGAACATGGATTTCAAAATAATACGAAATCACTTACATTTGCAGTATATTATATTCTCACATAATCCTTAAAGACAAATGTTTTTAATACTCATCAGAAAACAAATGACAAAATTCCAGCTGTGACATCTCCCCCTGAAACACACTTCCAGAAATCCTCGCCCATTTAGGGAGGAAGTGTAAGGATGGCACATACATGGTGAGGCTGTTTACATGGGACACTCATTAATTAAACCTGGTAAACACAGAGGAGCACCAGGCCACTTCACCCTCGCATAGGGCACTGCAGTCACCAATGGTGGCCCTCCAGCAGGTGGAATAAGAGGGGCCCATGACCCCTCTCACATACACACAGTGCAGACAGATGACAGAGGATACAGAGCTGAGAGGGGAAAGGGAAACATCTAGAAGGCATCATCTTGCAGGGAGGGTTTACAAACACAATCAGCTGTAAACTCCTGAATGTGAAGAGAAGGTCCGTTTCCCTCCCTCCATCTCTGAGATCAGAGCATTCTATATTGGCCACTCCAACTGACTCCTCCTGATGTGACAATGACTCAGAGATTCATACAAGTCACGTCTTGAGTTGCAGGAGTTTTTCAAAAGGAGTCTAGTTGCCCTGTCTTCAGTTCCTGCATTTCCCTCATTTTTTTAATTTATTCATTTAACAAACGTTTATGGAGTCCTTATGTGCCAGGCCATTGTAGGCCCTGAGAATACGGTAGAGACAAAACCCAGACATATTCTCTGGCCTCGCAAAGTGCATAATCAAGTCGGGGAGATGATGGAGTTCTAGGAAAGAGTTGAATGGGCAACTTAGGCAAGACTCTCCTGAGACCTGAAGGACAAATAGGGATTAAGTCATGTCATGAGAACTTCCTAGGGTGAATGCCGCATGTGCAAAGGTCCTGCAGCAGGACGTAGCAGGGTAAAATCAAGAAGGCCTGTGTGGCCAGAGCCAGGACACCAAGGTGAGGAGTGATGGAGAAGCAAGAGGGGCAGGTAGGGTCTCCTCAGCCACACTGAAGGAGTTCTGGGAGTCAGGGAAAACCACTGAGGGTTTGGGAGCAGCGTAGGAGAGGTGTGGGGGCTGGGAGGCTTTATCTGATTTCCATTTTGGATATTCTGGCTCCAGAGTAGAGAACATTCAGCATGAAACCTGAATAGATACAGGTAAGCTAGTTAGAAGACTACTACAGAAACCTAGGGGAGAGAATTCTGTGGCTTCTATAATGGTGTAAATAGAGGAGCTGCATAGAAGTAATAACACTTAAGAGACATTTCAGAAGTAAAGTCATCAGGACTAATGATAGATTGTGTGTAAATTTATGTTAGAGGTGATGCCCAAAAATGAATGTAGACTCTGGCCTATATAGAGAAGGAAAACTAGATCTTTAGAATATCCCAGAAATGGTAAGAATCAGGAATCAAGATCTTGTATTCGGTTTGATACCACGCCTAAGGTTTCTTTCTTCCCTTTCCAAGAAGGAGAGTAGAAATGGATTGAGAAGGAGTAGATAGGAGGGAGAGTTATTCTTGATTCTAGGGAGATTCTATGAATCTACAAAGTACCAGGCTTCACTGGCAGAAAATACTGTAATCTGAAAAGTCAGCAATTGCAATAATATCATCTTATTCCACAAGCTCTAAAATCAGAACTCCAGCCCCTGCCACAGAACTTATTGGGAAGACGCATTCTCTAATGATAATAAAAATAATGATAATAAAAATGTTCATACACATCACCATTATCAATAATCTAAAATAATTACCTTTCATTGAGAGCCTTGTAGAAGACAATATAACAGGCATGTTTCATCCTTACAAAAAAATGGAGCTCAGAGATGTTGAATCAAAATCTGTGCTAGCAAGGGAACCAAAATAGCCTCCTTCTGGGTCTACCATTCTGCTCCAAGCTCTGAGACCCCCTTCACAATTTCAGTTCTAAAACTGTTCTTGCCTGTTTGGGTAAAGGGAGATGTCTACTCCTGAGAATACGTTGGTCTCCTTGAATTTCTTCATGCTTCCCAAGCATAAAACCTGGGACAATACATTAGCATTTCCTCCCTCCCTGGCTCTCAATTCTCATCACTTACAAATCTGGCTGTAGTTAAGAGCCAAGAAAGTGTATGTAAAATTCTCCATATGAGAAGAAGAGAGCACAAGAAAGGGAAAATAAATCAATGTGCAACTTAAAGTGATCTCCGAGGCCCTTAGTCCCTAACTTTGAATTGGGTTGGTGCAAATAATCTTTCCTACTCATACTTTTATGTCCATCACAGTCTTGCTCCATTGAGCCTTAAATAAACTTACATATTCACTATGTTCTCACAAGTGAAAATATAAAATAACAAAAAGTTAATTTCAAAAATATGACAGATGGTTTATTCTTGATTTGCTGATTTATTAAATTCTATCTAAACTTTGAAAGTAATTCATCTTTGGAAGAACTATGACTTCTTGGGGTTGGGGGGAAGCATTGCGATGATGTCTTAGGTTAGGTTTCCTAGAAGCAGAGTCTAAGATAGGAATTTGGATGCAGTTCTTCAGAGCAGCAGCAGCTATGAGCCTTAGCAATCTACACTCACCTGCACTGGGCAATGGAGGATATCAACGACATGCACTACAGGCTGTTTTTACAACATGAACTTGCTTTCATGGAAACTTTTCAGTATATTAAGTATCTGTGAGGTATTATGCACCCTCTTCCTTTACAGAGGAGAAAACTAAAATTTAAGAGTGCAAAGCCAGAGAAACAATTAGCAGAACCAGTACTTTAACCCAAATCTTCAAACTTCAACTTCCATTTATGTGGCCTGACAGAGTCAACCTGACAATCTGGAAACTCTCCCAGGAAAAAAATACATTGAAATGTTGGATAAAATATAATAAACATCCTATTACAAGCTTGGTTGGGCTCAGAGAGAGAATGGGATATGCCAGGGGCCAAAAAGAAAGGGGAGGGTGACTGCCAAGCTGATGCTCAGGAAGCCCCAGGGGAATGACAGTGAGAACCCAGGAGCTTGGAAGTTGATGGCCAAAGAGGGTGGAGGGTTTAATCTTGGCTGCAAAAATGGAGTGAAATGAGATGCAAGTACTTCCTCTAAAAGAGAGACCGTCCCAAGTCTACCACACTCTGTGCAAGGATGCTGGCCTCAGTATGGGCTTTGGGTAGAAAAAGAAAGAAAGAAAAAAGAAAAATTGAGGGATCTGTGGGGATTGCTCCTGTGTGAGGCCCCTAGGAAATAGGCCTTGCCATACAGTGAGCTTGAGCCGGACACAGATCCCTGGTTCGGGGAGTCAAGCTGAGGGAAAGCAGGGACCGAGAGAGGTACTATGTTATTCTAAATAATTAACAGACATTACTTTATGAATATGAGGAGTTGGGAGGCATGGTGTCCACTTTCGGCTCCTTATGGTTTATTGCTTGATTGTGTTCATTTTGGACCCTTGTTACCCTCATTGTAAAATATTAACTTAAGTATTTACACTTGGTAACTTACTTACTGTAACTTACTGGGTATAGCTGTAACTTACTTACCATAACTTACTGGGCGTAACTGTAACTTGCTTACAATTGTTAAGTACTTACTGGGCGTAACTTACTTGCTGGGCTTAACTTACTTACTGGGCGTAACATAATGGGCGTAACTTGCTTACTGTAACTTAAGTATGTTGATCTGGTGTAAACAACATTAACTTCAGAAAAGTATATAATGGAACATATTGCAAAAATAAAATTGCTGCTTGGACATAGCCTAAGCCAGCCCTCCAGACTCCGCTTTACTATTTTCTTTCACTTCCGCGCACTCTCTCCCTCAGGTTGAATGAGACATCTACGTTGGCGGTCTTGGGGACTCCCACAGGTCGGAAGCCCCCCGGCAGACGTGTCGGACCCCAACAAAAAATTCTCCCAGAAAATTCATAACTGGAAGTTGACTGTCATTTGGGTTGTGAAAGAAAATCGACCCTACCATCTAGTCTAGGAATCCTCATGAAAAGGGATTAACATAAGTGGTCTCAGATCAAAGCTGTCCTGGGGTTGTTGACAGAAGTAAACACTAAAACATATTTGTAGAGAAACACCCTTCACCAGACCCCACAAAATCCTACAGAGGAAGTACACTGAAGATGAAGCCACAAATCAAAGCTATAAAATACCTCAGGGGGGAAATATCCACTGGGAATGCATCAATAGACACAATAAACAGCAAAACTAGATCCTCATGTTCACAAAACCAAATGTTCTTTCTACTATTTAACTTCCAAGAGACTAAACTAATGAGGCAGCTTCACTCCTGACCAACTTCACTGATGGAGTTGCAAGCTATGCTCCAGTTCATTGACTTCAAAGATCTATTAAGCTTGTCAGAAACATTGCTGTTAGAATTTGATTTTAAAAGTGGACATGCTCCTCTAATTCCTAAAAAGAGAGGGATTGACCAATATCTTTCTTAGATAATTTAAATGTAGATGCAGCCAGAGGCAAGCAAGTGGAATAGTTTTCTTCTTGAATCCCCTTAGGGTTTTAAGAGTCCATGAGGATTCCTCTAGAGCCAAAAGCTTTCCAAAAAAAAAAAAAAAAAAATCTGATCTGAAAATGTTATGCAATCACTGGCTGTAATCAAAAAGAGGGTGGATGAGGAGGCTGTATTCTGTGCCAACCAAAACAGTAACTATGTAAGAAAAACCCAACTCCTTTGTTTTCGGCAATCCCTCTAATTTTGAATCACGGATGATGCAAATATACCTTGCAAAAATCTAAAGTGGCCCATTGTAAACAAATATATAATCATTCCTGGTAACCAGTAACACAGGTCATAGACAATAGCCCAAAGTCTCATACCATAAGACAAGGACACTTTCCAACTCAAACTCAAAGCCAGATTCGTAAATAAATAAGGAAGAAAGGAAGTTATTTTCCTGCATAAAAAGATTATTTGACTGATTTTCAGTGCTTTGCTCTAATTAAGGACAAAAGATGGGGGAGGAAGAAAGATAAAGTAAAAATGTGAAGTAAGGGAAAGAAAGGAACCTTCAATTCTGATTATGACACAGGCCCTGTGTTCAGTGATTTGCAAACAGTATTTCAGTGAATCCTCACAAAATCCTTAGGAGGCTGGCTTCTGAACCAGAATTACAGATTTAAAAACCCAGTATGGGCCAGTAACTGCCCACAGAGCCACTGAGGAAGAGCCTTATCCACGTCCTTCTGATGTGAAGGCCCAGAATTTTTATTAGACGTTGCTCATAAATCCATATTCAAATCAAAGGCTCATGGAAACTAGGAAAGAAAAGAATCTTCCTCATCAGGATGCAGACAGCTCTCATATTCACCTTAGGGTTTGCAATTTTAATGTCAACTATTTTTATATTGGCACCTGACAAATTTAATAGCATTGATATTTGTTAAAACACAAGAAAGAGCAAGAGAGAGGGGGTGAGAGGGAGCAAGAGAGAAAGAGAGCAAGAGAGAGAGAGGGAGAGAGTTTTCCTCTGATACCTCATTCTAATTCTACTTCCCCATACAGGCCAAGATTAAGATCCAAAATATATTTCACGATGAACACCACCACCAATCAAAAGAATGCCAGCAATATTCTGCATATAGGCACACTAAAGGAATTAAGTACAAGCTTCATCAGCTTCTAGGTACTTTCTGATAAGAGTGTGTATACAAATAGCAACTGCAGTAAAAGAGAGATAAGAAACTGGCAAGAAAAAAAGAGAAAAAGGGAAGGAGGGAGGGAAGGAGGTTGGAAAAGAAAAGGAGTGACAGAGACCTAAGTACAGATAAAAGAAGAGGCAAACTAGAACACACTTTTTCTTAAACGGTTTAAGTAGGGAGGGATGCAAATGCCTTCCCTAAGCAAGAAGGAGCCCTGAGAGTGGAGTTTTACCACTCAGCTGCTGGGAACCACCATTTCTTCCACCTTATCAATGCTCCCAGAGAGTATCTATTAACTGACCACTTTGGGCCAAAAACCTTGCTACAATGGCTGACAGACATAAAGGAAAGCACACAGTTGCTCTGGCCATCAGGGAGCTGAGCGTTGATCTGTGGAGATCCACCTTGTAAGCAAATAACTCCCCATCCCACGACGCGGAGAAGTTGTAGTGTGTGACCATGGTAAATCACTAACTTAACCTGGGACATCTGCCCACCTTTCCTTCCTTATCCAAACCTACATACATTTTAAAGTCTTTATTTAAATCCTATCCCCCAGCCAGGTGCAGTGGCTCACTCCTGTAATCCCATAACTTTGGGAGGCCGAGGCAGATGGATCACCTGAGGTCAGGAGTTCGAGACTAGCCTGGCTGACATGCTGAAACCCTGTCTCTATGAAAAATACAAAAATTAGCTACATGGTGGCACATTCCTGTAGTCCCAGCTACTCAGAAGGCCGACGCAGGAGAATCACTTGAACCAGAGAGGCAGAGGTTGCAGTGAGCTGTGATTGCACCACAGCACTCCAGCCTGGGTGACAGAGCAAGCCTTCATCTCAAATAAATGGATGATGAATGAATGAATGAATGAATGAATCCTATCTCCTCCTGCATTGCTTTTCCTGACCACTCCAAGCCTCGGTCATTTCCCTCTCCTCCTAATACTCAAGAGTAACAAATGTTTATGAGCGCTGACTCTGGGCTAAGCACCTTTAGCAGTGTTTAGCCCTGGTGAGCGTTCCTTCTCAAAGCTCTCCCTTTCCCTGGCCCCCATAACATCACTGTCCCGGTTGTCCTCTGGCATCTGTGTCCTTTGGAGGCTCATCACTTAAATGTGAGTGGTCCCCAAGGAGCCAGCCTCGGTCCTCGTTCTCACACTGGCTTCCTAGGCTCCTTTATCTGCATCCTCTAATTTACATGGCAGTCACGCTGATGATTCCATAGCCTCTATCTCCAGACCACAGCATGCTCCTGGGAGCCTGATCTGTACCATCAGATCTGACAATCTACTCCTCATTTCCTCTGAGATAACCCAACCCACCTGCACCACGAACTCAGTATTCCCCAAACATAACCTGTTAGCCTCCCTCCCATTCCCCACCATTAAGCCCACTCCTCTTCGCGTATTAGCAAATGGGGAAACAGAACAAGCCAATGAAATCCCTTCTTTCTAAAAGTAGCCACTCCTCCCCTTGCTCTGAGGGAAGCTCAAAGCTGAGCTGTGTAGTGTAGACGCACCCCCAAGTCCACATTCGATCTACCAAGCCCAGGAGACTCGCATTCTCTAATGTCCCATTCTGCTTCCACCATGTGCCTGCTTGGTGAGGGCTCTTTTTCTTCTCTGGGCTGGAGTATTCCTACATCTGCCCCCAGCCTCCACCTAAGCCTCTTGCACACCATTTCCCTGATGCCTTTAAGAGTCAAGCCTCACCATGTTGCTCACCTCCTTCAAATGGTTTGCCATCCATTAGGATGATAGCCAAACTCCCAACCCCTTAATGGAGTACACAGGTGGGCTCTTTACAAACGTGCCACTGCTTACCTATCTGGCCTCATCATTTGCCACCACCGCTGCCCTCCTGGCACTCTTCCCTTTATCCACGAGGCTCTAGACATGTTAAATGGTCAGCTGTTCTCAATATCATCACACTGATCTTCTCACATATTGTTCTTCTTGCCTGAATTGCCTTCCTTCCCTCCTTCCTATGAACAACTCCTCCTCATCCTTCAAAACTCAATGCAAATATCAACTCCTCTGAGAAGCCCTCCATGCTTATTCCAACCACCACCCCGCTATGCTCCCACGATATTCTATGGATACATTTTTCCATCACATGCCTAACCACTGTGTACTCTGAACACTCACTTATCTCATTGTTTTCCCTTCAGAACAGGTGCTGAATGATTTTAGGCTTTGTATTCCCAATGCATGCATACCACAATGCCGAGCACATAGGTGTTCCATAGAAGTTTGCTGAATAAATCAAGAACATATTAGGAATGTTTTTTGACATGGTTCTTTGTTTTTCCAACGTATGGACCTTCGATTCATTTGTAAGAATTAAAATACATAAAGCAGCATAAAAAATTGTGCTATTTATTATTTTGTTGTTACTGTTGCTTTTGTGGGGTTTGTTTGCTTGTTTTTGAGACAGGGTCTCATTCTGCTGCCCAGGCTGGGGTGCAGTGGTATGATCATCACTGACTGCAGTCTTAAACTCCTGGGCTCAAGTGCTCCTCCCACCTCAGCCTTCTGAGTAGCTGGGGCTGCAGATGCATGCCACCATGCCCAGCTGACAGTGCTTTCTAAACTGATAAGAATTATCACAGAAGGCTGGGCACCCTGGCTCACACCTGTAATCCCAGCACTTTGGGAGGCCAAGGCAGGTGGATCACTTAAGGGCATTAGTTTGAAACCAGCATAGCCAACATGGTAAAACCCCATCTGTACTAAAAACACAAAAAATAGCTGGGGATGATGGTGGGCACCTGTAATCCCAGCTTCTTGGGAAGCTGGGGAAGGAGAATCACTTGAACCTGAGAGGAAGAGGTTGCAGTGAGCTGAGATCACGCCACTGCATTCCAATCTAAGTGACAGGGCAAGACTCTATCTCAGAAAAAAAAAAGAATTATCAGAGAAAGTTGGTTTTTAAGAGCAACAATGCAGGGTGACGAGAGCCTGTACTGGGGAAGCAGGTGTACCTGGGCTTCCTTGAAGCCTAAGGGGTATCCGTTTTCACTCCAGTGTGCTTCACTCTCTCCCTTCCAGCTCTTTTTTTTTTTTTTTTTTTTTGAGATGGAGTCTTTCCCTGTCATCCAGGCTGGAGTGCAATGATGTGATCTCAGCTCACTGCAACCTCTGCCTCCCAGGTCAAACAATTTTCCTGCCTCAGCCTTCCAAGTAGCTGGGATTACAGGTGTCCACCACCACGCCCAGCTAAATTTTGTATTTTTAGTAGAGATGGGGTTTCACCATATTGGCCAGGCTGGTCTCAAACTCCTGACCTCGTGATCTTCCCACCTTGGCCTTCCAAAGTGCTGGGAGTTCCTTCTAGCTCTTAACCTATGATTTGATTTATAAAACGTCAACTTATATACAATTATCCAGAAATGTTTCTGTTATCAAGAAAAGTTCTGTATATAAAACTTCGACTTTTATACAATTATCAAGAAATGTTTGACCAAAATCCTATGTCCCTTGTGGGTGTACAGACAAAAATACTGAAATAAAGGGCAAAGTCCCATGTTTCTCATCTCAGTCGTCATCCTGGAGAGGATAAGGATTCCAAACCACCCTTCAGTTTCTTGGGCTGTGAAACTGCACGGAAGCAGTCTGCCTGGGCATCTCAATAGGAATTTTGGTGTCCTGTCTTGTTTGTTGAATGATTAAACTGCAGTTACTTTAGGTCTAAACAAGATTAACTAAACTATAAATATTTTCCCGGGGATAGCATATGCAGGTGTAGTTAAAAGCCAACCTTTTGTTCTGCTTATAATAAACTGTCTCTGAAAATAAAACAAAATTAATGGTTGTTTATCACTTTAACCTACCCATAATGAATCGGCAAAATAAATGAGTCAATATAATTACATTAACATTTATCACACCTGACATAACAGATATATAAATCAAGCCTGTGTCATGGTTTTCGAGCTCTGTTGGAAGGCAAAAATACATAATCTCAGCAAAGATGCAAGATTTTAGAGCAGATAGTAGAGCATGGACTACAGACCCACGCCCATCCCACCACTCCACTGGAAGAAGCTATTCTACCTAAGGGTATAGTTGCTTTTTTTATTTTAGTCCCTGGGTAAAATATGGCAGACATTAAGAGGACTTTTTGCATACACGGTAGAGAAAAAAGCTATTTAAGACTTAGTAATGGGCCCCGCCTAAAACCTACTCTTTAAGAAAACATGTTCACACTAAGTCCAAGAAATCAAACAAGGAGATGCTTTGTATCACAAATCAGAAGCACATCTGCCATGATATGCAGGTGCTCGTGAGCAAAGCCCAGGCCAGGCAACCTTTTAAGTTAACCAGCCAGGACAGGCCTCTCACTGTCAGAGCACTTCCAGAGTGCATCGAAGACCAGGCAACTGAGCCTCTGTCTCCAACCACACATTGGTACCCCAAGCTGGAGACACCCTCCTGTCCCTTCTCAGCTCACACCTCCATCCCAAGCCTACTTCTCAAATATTTCTTCCTACAGCTTTGCAAAGTTTTGAAATTTAATTTTCCATGATGAAAAACATATTACAAATCACATTACAGAAAATTACAGAAAGGATTCTTTGCAACTGGACCAGAAACGGAAATCAGGAAACTGAAGATTGGTTAGGCGCTGCCTCAACAACAGTGCCCTTTAATATTTAAAAACAACATGAGTCAGTATTTAGTATGACTGCCTTTCCTTAGGATGTGGAAAAGACAACGCAGCCCTCAAAGAGGCTGTGGACCTGTGTTCTTAACCAGTGAATGCTCAGAGATGAAAAGGAGTGTTAAAGGATGAAGGACACCCACAGCTGTGCGGTAGAAACAGACGGAATAAATTCCCCAACCTCCACACTTTATTAATTATTCCATGTATTCCATTAAGTCTTCCATATATTCCATTAAGTCTTCCATGTATTTAAGGGCCTCAAATGAAAGACCTTCCACACAAAGATTCGGCTAGTTCATCCGATGTTCTGTGTTTGTTATTTCACCTGATGTTCTTTCTGTACAAGCAGCCACTTCCATCTGGCCAGAGCCAGGTAAATACTCTGGCTCTGGGGTCCAGCAAGCAACATAGGAACTAAATTTTCTGGCAATGGGCCTTGCTGGTCTCCCAGGAGGTCATCAACTATTTCTAAATGGGAGGACATTGACTTTTTAAAAAAAGGTTGTCTATAAGATAATCATATCTCCTAGTCTAAAGCTTACAACACTTAGAAAAGGATTCTGTATTTTTTAATCATACCACTCTAGCATTTTTCACTCTAAAAGCAGCTTCATTATAAATAAATTTCTGTTCATTGGAATAAAAATGTATGATACTCTTAAAATTTAAATAATGCAGTTACTAGAAGAAAAACATTGTCACCTGTTCTTCAGTCACAAGAGGTATAAGAAACTTGAAGCTATTCTGAGGAAACAGAAGGTTGATCCTGAACCATCAAACACCACTCACCTAAAAAACGTAAACAATGACTCAAGAGTTTTCTAGAACATAATTGATATTCAACTTATAGCTGTAACCATAACAGAGATAAAAACTATGTCCAATATGACAGCATCAAATAATTCAGGAAAGTTGAAAGCATTCTGAAGAAGTCTTATAATCAGCACTGGAAAATATAGAGGTGTAAGGGTATGTTGGTACAACCACTCCAGAAAACTGTTCAGCAGTATCTACGAAAGCTGAACAGAAATATACCACACAAATCAACATTTCCATTCCTAGGTAGCCCCAGACAGAAATGTGTGCTGATATTAACCAAAACATTGTTCAGAGCAGCACTATCCAGAATAGTGCCAAACCAGAGACAACCCAAAAGTCCATCAAACAACAGTAAAATGAAAGAAAGCAAGGTGGTATATGTACACAGTGGAACTATGTAAAGCAGTGAAATTGAACAACTTGCAGCCAAAAGAAACAATATGAATTATTCACAAAAATAATGTTGAGCAGAGGATGCCACGAACCCAGAAGGACACATACTATATTATTCCAATTGCAGTCATGAGTCACATATACAATTGGTGGTCCCACAAGACTGTAATAGAGCTGAAAAATTCCTATGGCTTAGAACTGTCATAGCCATTGTGATATTGTAGCACACTGCATTACTCACCTCTTGGTGGTGATAATGATGTAAACAAACCTGCCACACTGTCAGTCATATCAAAGTCTAGCACGTAACATTTCTCAAAACGTGTCCCCATCATTAAGTAGCACATGACTTCATTTAAAGTCTAAAAAAACAGGCACTCACCTCTGCAGTTAGAGGTGGTGGAGGGTGAGGAGGGTGGGTTACGGAGACCTGGTGTATCCCTCATGAGCTGGGTTTGGGCTATATAGGTGTCCTCACTTTGTGGGAATTCAATAAGCCTACACTTATGATTTGTGTACGTTTCTATGTTTCACAAACATCACCCTTATTTTTAGTAACTTTTTTTTTACTTATTACAAAAGTAACTCCTATTCAATGTAGAATATATTTAAAATGTACATAAGAAAAAAAAATTACGTGCTCATAATCTCATCACCCAGAGGTAATCACTGGCTACATTTTTAGCGTAGTAAACAGGGATCATTCCCCAGCACTATAATCTTGTTTCTCTTAATATTAAAGCTCATTTCATGTCATTAAATGGTCCTTTCTGTCTTTCTCAACTGCTGTATCACAAGTCATACCATACACATACAGGATAATAAATTATTTAATGACTCCTTGCTTTCCTTGATATTTAGGTTGCTTATACCTAATCATTATTGCAATCAACACTGTAAAAATCATAACTGTAGCTAGATCTTTGACCACAGCTATCAATATTTCCTTGAGATAAATTTTCTAAAGAATGTTTAGATCAAAGGATATGTAAAAAATCATCCCCAGGAGGAAGTTTTGCTAATTTACGGTCCTAACTGCTGTGTTTAAGAGTTCCTATTCATGTAACATTAATTTTTGAATAGTACAAAATACAACAATGTTGTGTCAAACATTAAATTTTTCTTCCCTACTTATGGGATTTTTAAAACAGATCCCAGAAAATGACTAAAGTTAAACTATATCATTTCCCACAAATTGAAAACCCAGCGACACGAGACACACATCACTGACTGAAACGTGAGCTTCCACAGTTTGGGACAAATCCTTGAGCCACAAGCTGACAGCAAAACGGTGGCCAGAAGGACCTCATGTTCCCTTTCAGAAGATTTTTCAAAGTGTCTGGGAGACTGCATAGTTTACACAGTTCACGGGCCCAGGGGACTTTGGGGTTTACTGAGCACTAAAGCCTGGGGCTTGGCGTTAGCAGGAGAGCAAGACTGAGCCCTCATTGCCAGCCAGGGGTCAGCTCTGGATGAAGTGTAGCCTCTTGCTTTTTTATCATTTATGAAACTCACACAACTTGAATATATTTTGGTCTGCATGGTGCCAAGGATAAGTTATTCAAGGGTAGAAAATATTTTAAAACTCACATTAATGGGAAACATCATTCTCTAGGTCATCAGCAATAATCAATCCCAACATCCTAAAATTCCATAAGATCAGAAAGAAGCAGAGAGATCATCCATCTTCCCCTTTCAGCTACCTGCTGACTCCAAGGCTCTTATTACCTCTTCTCAGACCCACTTTCCCCACTTCCTCTGAGAATTTTGCAATCTCTTTCCCCATGGATGCTGCTTTCCAGAACCAAAGGTAGATTACACTATATGAGAATGGGCTTTCCATTCAAGTCTCCTAAAGTAAGTGTGCAAGCTTAGCTACACCATCCTGTATCACGTGATTGACACGCTGGTCCTGACTTACTCGCTCTACAATCGTTTACGAGTTTTGTGCTAATAAATATGAGTTCCCATTTAATGCATAAGATTGGCAAGAAGAAAACAGGAAACCCAAACTCCAGGATCCTGGTATGAGATTCCTGGATTTACATTTCTCCATTATTCTTGCTCTAGACAGACAGGAGGCAAGAGGAATTATTTATTATTTCCACCCCAAGAAAAACAGAAAATCTAGGACAAGGGGTCATAGGACTTAGGATAACAAGAGTATTGTATTTAAATGTGCTTCTCCTGGGTGCTTAGTGATCAGTACTGCATCAGCCTTGGGATTACAGAATAGAACTCATGTTTGCTTTTTCCCCAAGAAGCAAATGAGTGGAAATACTGACCTTGAATGGCGCTTCTCCGGCCCTACGCACTTCTTATGTGTTGTCCACCAGTAAATGTAAACTATGGAAAACACATGTAACAAAAATGCATTTATTCACATGATAGCTTTAATATGAAAGACTGAAACACTGAGTCCACATCCTAAGCAAATAGGATGGAAAGGCAATATTGAATTCTTACTTCTTCTCTATCTTTGTGACCGGTGCTCATCCATGCATTGAGCAGTTTCTCAGCCTCAGCACTACTGACATTTGAGGCCAGATAATTCTTCCTTGTGTGGACTGTCCTGTGCATTGTAGGACATTTAGCAGCATCCCTGGCCTCTACCCTCTAGATATGCCAGTAATAATCTCAAGTCTCCAGACAAAGCCAAATGTCACCTGGGGAACAAAGTCACCACTGTGGAGAACCACTGCACTCGAGGGAGTCAGAATGGTGGAGTCAGAAAAGCACTGGATTGAAAAATGTTGCAGTCCAGATTCAGTGACCCTGGTCACTGAGTGATGTGAGATTCCATTAATGCATGCGCCTTTAACTGTTGCACAGACCTTGAGGTAGAGAGGTGCATGTACTCAGAAACAACCTGCAAAGGAGTGGAGATGCAGGAACGGGCAGAGAGAGAAGGCAAACTGCGATGCAGCTGCAACAGAGCTCAGCCTGTCCCACAGGCGCTCTGGAACTGGGATAACCCATCAGAGATGTCTCGGATTGATGCAAGGGGATCAGACCTTTGTATCCCCACATCAACCAGGCATTGGATGTGGGGTGCCCTAAGAGAAGAGGCATAACCTTAGGCAAGGAGGTTTTCTTCAGTGCAGGGCACAGCACTCCTTCCAGGCTGAAGGAGGGACTCAGTCATGAGCCATCAGTAGCCATGCTCAGAAGCTGGTAGCCTGAGTGCCTCTCTGAATGGTGGCACACCACAGCATCCACTACAGTACCTGAAAAGTGCAGGGCTGATGTTCACCAGGCATGAGGTAGGATGTGGAGGTGATTCAAAATCAGATTCCCCAAGGAGGAATCCCATCTACCCTTGGGCACACTGACTTGACCTCATCTGAATCACTGGCCTCTTTTTCAGACCCTTGTGGTCTCTACTACTCCAGAAACAGCAAATACATAGTGAGGGATTATTCTACATCTGACATCATGAGAAGCTGGAGATACAGCAGATGGCAAAACAGGGTCTCTACTCCCAAAAGCTTTCATTCCAGTTGGAGGCAAAGAAGAGCAGGGAGTGAGATTAGCACGGGCATGAAGGAATGAATCTGAAGTAACCACTCAATTCACCCGGCGAGGCTGTTGCCTGAAGAGGAGACACTGCATGACAGACACTGTCAGAAAACTAGCTACAGGAGGCAGCTCAAGTCTGACACCTCTGTAAGGATAAGAAGACAGCAATGTGAATGCGTTATTCCCAGAGAAAGAAAAAAGCTAAAGAAATCAGCTTTCCCAGACAAAAAGGATGGGCACTTAAAGGTGAACAAAAAAATCCTGAAATATTGGTGACAGAAAAAAAGCTGTTGATTTTCACTGACATGTGTGATATTGACTTATGAGTCTTCATCATGAAAATGATTTTCATTTCGAATGGGCGCAGTGGCTCATGCTTGTAATCCCATCAATCTGGGAGTCTGAGACAGATGGATCACTGTGGTCAGGAGTTTGAGACCAGCCTGGCCAACATGGTAAAACCCTGTCTGCATTAAAAATACAAAAAATAGCTAGGCGTGGTGGCAGGCATCTGTCATCCCAGCTACTTGAGAGGCCTAGGCAGGAGAATCGCTCGATCTGTGAGGTAGAAGCTGCAATGAGCTGAGATCATGTCACTGCACTGCAGCCTAGGTGACACAGTGAGACTCTTGTCTCAAAAAAAAAATATTTTCAATGTTGCATTATTTTCTTTTAATTGAATGATCAAAACATTTATATAAATAAAATACTTTTGAAAGTGTGTGTGTGTGTGTGTGTGTGTGTGTGTGATCTGCACAAGGGTTCTAGATCCTTGCTACTCAAAAATGTGGTCCGTATAGATGTTTCCATTGCATACAGCTTCTAAGAACTTCAGTGGGGTTGGGGTGGGCCTGAGATTCTGCATTTCTAATAGCTTACAGGTGATACTGATGCTGCTGACTCACAGAACACATGTTGAAGAGGACATTTTCTAGATCATTCAGCTAAAATGGTTATTAAAATTCAGGTGAAGAAATACTTGAGCATTCTGAAAAGGAAAAGAAATATGGAAACAATATTGCACCAAGAAACTGGCAGCAAAGTGAACCCTAATTAAAACTTTCAGCAAACCAAAAGATATTTCCTTCAGCACCTAAACATAATTGCCACTAGATCTAAGACAACACTAAGTGGGTGTCATTCATGGGCAAGCATAGGTGGCTACATGGACTCTGGATGTATTATTTACAACACAAATACCACAAAACAAGACCTGAATAATATTATTCTGTGTGAAAATGGGCCAGCCCTTCACCACAGCATTTTCTTGAACTGAACTGGCACTTATAACCGTTCACTTCAAATGTCAGAGCTGAGCCCTTAAGTAAAAATGATTTGCTATAGGCAGCATGTTGAGACCATTACTGAACATTTGCAATAAAGGAGTAAGATTTGATCTTAAAATAAGTCAAAGATCATTAGAGTCAAAATTAGTTGAGTTTCTCTTGACAATTTTATTCTAGATGCCTGGCATCATTCAAGGATTTTATCCTGCTTTTAAAAATAAAGAGCTCGTAAGGCACATTATAAGTCAACATTTTGGATCTCTTTTTATCAGAGCCATGCAGATTGGATGTGTCAGAAAATTATTATATGAGGACGCTGAGTGATTTGTACAAACAGGTTAAGTTTATGGATGTAAGCAGAACGTTATGAAATGAATAATAGCATAATAACAGCATTTTTAAAAGAAATTTCTGATTATTTCAGTGATATTTTCATATAATAATGTTTCCTTAAAGTGACTCAAATCTAAATAGTTTAAACACCCAATAAGGCTTATCCTGGCTAATTAATAAAATAACTTTCACTAAACGTGTGTGTGTATGTATATTTTATAGTCGAACGATGATATGGTTTAGCTCTGTACCCCCACCCAAATTTCATCTGGAACTGTTCTCCCATAATTCTCACATGTTGTGGGAGGGACCCAGTGGGAGATAATTGAATCATGGGGGCAGTTTCTCTCATACTGTCCTTGTGGTAGTAAATAAGTCTCACAAGATCTGATGCTTTGATAAAAAGAAATCCGTTTTGCTCGGCTCTCATTCTCTCACTTGCTGCTGCCACGTAAGAAGTGCCTTCCATCTTCCACCATGATTGTAAGACCTCCCTAGCCAGGTGGAACTGTAAGCCCATTAAAACCCTTTTCTTCTCAGTCTCAGGCATGTCTTCATCAGCAGCATGAAAACAGACTAATACAAACAATCCATTTTTTTTGAAATTGACTTAAAAATTCAAGAACATAAACTATTCAAAAACGATCTAACAGGAAGAAAGTATTCACAAAGATTTACCATGTAATATCAGTGGCCTTGATTATAATTTTTTAATAGCACTGTCACTATTTGGGTTGCTCATGGATAGGAAGAATCAATATTGTGAAAATGACCATACAACCCAAAGCAATTTATAGATTCAATGCTATTCCCATTAAACTACCATTGACATTGTTCACAGAAGTAGAAAAAAAACTGTTTTAAAATTCATATGGAACCAAAAAAAAAGCCTGAATAGCCAAGGCACTCCTAAGCAAAAAGAACAAAGCTGGAGGCATCATGCTACCTGACTTCAAACTATACTACAGGGCTACAGTAACCAAAACAGCATGGTACCTGTATAAAAACAGACATGTAGACCTATGGAACAGAATAGAGAACCCAGAAATAAGGCCATACACCTGCAACCATCTGATCTTTGACAAACCTGAAGAAAACAAGCAATGGGAAAAGGATTTCCTATTTAATAAGTGGTACTGGGAGAACTGACTAGCCATATGCAAAAAAAATTGAAACTGGACCATTTCCTTATACCATGTACAAATAACAACTCGAGATGGATTAAAGACTTAAATGTAAAACCTAAAATTATAAAAAACCTAGAATAAAAACTAGGCCGAAAATAAGAATTATTTTATTTTGCTCTGTTCAGACAAAAATATCATGTTAGCCTTTTAAATAAAATTTCCAGCTTTTATTTTAAGTTCTGGGGTACATGTGCAGGATGCGCAGGTTTGTTACATAGGTAAACGTGTGCCATGGTGGTTTGCTGCACCAGAACATCCCATCACCCAGGGCAGAGGCATTCAGGACGCAGGCACAGGCAAAGATTTAATGATGAAGACAACAAAGGCAACTGCAACAAAAGCAAAAATTTACAAATGGGATCTAATTAAACTAAAGAGCTTCTGCACAGCAAATGAAACTATCAATAGAGTAAACAAACGACCTACAGAATGGGAGAAATTTTTTACAATCAGACAAAGGTCTAATATCCAGCATCTATAAAGAGCTTAAATTTACAAGAAAAAAATACCCCATTCAAAGCAGGCAAAGGAAATGAACAGACACTTCTCAAAAGAAGACATGCATGCATCCAACAAACATTTGAAAAGAAGCTCAACATCATTGATAATTAGAGAAATGCAAATCAGAAACACAATGAGATACCATCTCACACCAGTCAGGATGGCAATTACTAAAAAGTCAAAAAACAGATGCTGGTGAGGTTGTGGAAAAAGGAATGTTTTTACACTGTTGGTTGGAGTATAAATTAGTTCAACCATTGTGGAAGACAGTGTGGTGATTCCTCAGAGACCTAGAGGCAAAAAATACCATTCAACCCAGCAATCGCACTACTGGGTGCGATTCTCCCAGTACCACTTATTATACCCAAAAGAATATAAGTAGTTCTATTATAAAAACACATATACACATGTTCACTGCAGCAATAGTCATAATAGCAAAGATGTGGAATCAGCCTAAATGCTCATCAGTGATAGACTTGATAAAGAAAATGCAGTTTTCCCCACGGAACACTATGCATCCATAAAAAGGAATGAGATCATGTCTCCTTTGCAGGGACATGGATGGAGCTGGAGGTCATTACCCTTAGCAAACTAACACAGGAACAGAAAACCAAATATTGCATGTTCTCTCTCATAAGTGGGAGCTAAGTGACGAGAACACATCAATACATGGGGAGGAACAACACACACTGGGGCCAGTCGGAGGGATGGGGGTGGGAGGAGGGAGAGGATTAGGAAGAATAGCTAGGGGGTGCTGGGATTAAAACCTGTGCGATGGGATGTTCTGGTATAGCAAACCACCGTGGCACACGTTAACCTATGTAACAAACCTGCACATCCTGCAGGTGGACCCCAGAACTTAAAATAAAAGCTGGAAATTTAAAAAAAAAAGAAAGAATAGCATAAAAACCCTTTATCTAAAGTAAAGTGAGTCTAAAACCCAAGAGGTGAAACTCTCTGAGGCAAATGTAATGAAAAGAGAATCATATATATCTGTCAGAATAAAGGATTTGTCATAGTAGAATTTACATCAAGCAAAAATGTCTTGTACATATTATTTAAAAAGCTAACATGATATTTTTGTCTGAACAGAGCAAAATAAAATAATTCCTGTTTCTACCCCTCAAAATGTCCATATAAAGCAACTTCTGTAATTCTACTTCTCTATATCCAATGATGGTTCCTCAATTCATACTTTTTTTATAAGCAAGGGATCAATAATGAGTAAATATATATTTAAAGGTACTACATTTTTAACATATGTGGTTGGGGTATCAGTTAGAGTGAATTCTTTTCCTAAGCTTTTTTTTCCTGAACATTTTATACTATTCAAGTATTCAAGTGCTGGTCACAAAATATATAGAAATAGCTTGAAAATCTCAGCCAAATGGTTAATTGTGTTAGTACAGCTTTGAATGTTAAAGATATTTTATTGTAATTATTTTTAACCAGAAAGATTTGTACTATACTTCTATTATCCAGAATGTTAAAATAATCAGCGTGCCATACTCTTCAACCATTCTGCATAAATGGCAGTTCACTGGTCATTTTAATAGTATGTAGTTTCAATATAGGCAAATCAATAGAGCACTTCAGTCTTTATAAAGTAACTTTCATTTGCATTGCCTCATTTAACCCTCACAACAACCTTTGAGGTAGGCATTCTCCTAGTCCTCATTTTTATATCTAAGGAGTCTCAAAGAGATTATGCAGTTGTCCCCAAATCATCTAGCTATTGAGTGGAAAAATCAGAAATCAAATCTTGGGCTGAGATGCTTTTCTCCTCTTGATGCATAAAGTGAAGTCTGACACAGACTATAAAAGATAATGGTGCCTAAATGCATATATGATCTTCATTATCCATTAAATATTCCATAGCCATGCTCTGCTCTTCCTGAGTCTGCTAAGCCCTCTACACTTCATGTCCACTGCGAAGGCATTTCAAAGTGCCTGAAACAAAATGCAGCAACCTGCTTTTACCAGTCTACTGTTTCTGCCTGACTTGAGATAGCCATTCACCATGCATTCATCCATTCATTCAACAGATATTTACTGGGCTTTTATCATATAGCAGGGACTGTGCTTTCTTCAATCTTCCTAATGGTGTCAGTGGTCACACACACATTATAAAAGCCAACGTATATACAATTCCCCACTTGTTCTTTCCAATAGTATACTCTGATTACCACCAAGTCTAATACCTTACAGTTAGCTTAGATACAGACAGAGGTATGACTGGCCTGACATAGCATTCCATTTGGGGAGACAGTTCCTTATGAATGGGGACAGAGCTCACTCACTGGCGGAACTTGGAGAGGATTTGAGATGGTTTGTTGGTTAGTAATTTCGTGGACTTAGGTTGAGAGAAATGTAATTTCCTTCATAATTTTCATTCAGTAATTCTGATTCCATAAAAAATAATGTCATTGTTTGGGGCTGCTGTATGTTTAACCTCTTTATAACTTTCTAGTCTCTCTTTTTAGCAGAGAGAAAGTTTCAGTTAAAATTTAATGTATTTTTTAATTTAAGCAGGCAACTTCAGTTAAAATGTAATGTATTTTTTCACTGCATTTATTTTTAGTGTTACCTTTTTCATAGTGAGTGAAATGTGGTTACATTTCCACATAGAATATGGATAAAGTTTCTTTTATAAATTATTCACATATAAAAGTCAGTCTATATTGAACATGATGAAGCGTATAATGGTTGGGGTTTTGTGATACGCCATAAATTATGGAGGCAGGACAGAAATTACTGACACTGGGAAAACTTGTAGGCAGAAAAAGCACTTGATTGATCAGCAGCAGCCTACTTCTAGACCAGGCTGTGTGACTTTGAAGATATCATTGAATCTTGTAGCTCCTCATCTTCATCTTTAAAATGTTGGATGAGATCTATAGTGCAAACTTCTTCTGTCCCCAACTCCCTGAAGACAGAACATTCCCCCTGCACTGAGGAACCTTACTACTGTAATGTTGGCAGACTAGAAATTGGAAGGTTAGCAGGAAATGTGTAGTTATTCCAAGTTCCCCAGACTTCCACTCCCAAATGTCTTCTATTCATTATGTTAAGAGCATGGTTAGGGGTGGAGAATCACCAGAAAAGATCATCTCTAAGGCCTCTTCCAATTCTAAAACCATAAAAAGCTCTGATTTTACATATAAATGTGCATGCAAAGATATCAAGGACATTTGGTAGCTGTGAGAAGAAAATATGCCCATAATTTTTCCTAAGAAGGAAGAATTATTTAAACTAACAATGGGTGTGCTTCTTTAGGGGAAAGGTATAGATGGGAAAACTCCAGGAGAGAAATGCTTTTTGTTAGGTTGATTAAAAGTTGAGCTCTGTTAGTCAATGAGAATATGGCTTCTCTGAATCTGGCAAACATTCCTATCAGATTACAGAAATGTATTTATGTATATGTGTGCCAAAGATATTGGAGGCTCAGTTCCACACCACTGCAATAAAGCAAATACGATAATATAGTGAGTTTTTTTGTTTTCCAAGGCATATAAAAGTTATGTTTATATTACACTATAGTCTATTAAGTATGCAATACATCTCTGTCTAAAAAATAATGCATATAACTTAATATAAAAATTAAAAATGCTTAATTGCTAAAAAATCATCTGAGCCTTCAGTGAGTTATAATATTTTTGCAGGAGTAGGGTTTTGTCTCGATGTTGGTGACTGCTAATGGATTAGGAAGATGGTTGCTAAAGCTTGGGGTGGCTGTGGCACTTTCTTAAAATAAGATAACAATGAAGTTTGCCACATTGATGTACTCTTCCTTTCCTGAAAGAGTTCCTTGATAGCATTTTACACACAGTAGAACTTCATTCAAATCTAGAGCCAATCCTCTCAAACCCTGCAGCTGCTTCCGCTGAGTTTATAGAATATTCCAAATTTCCTTGGTTGTCATTTCAACAATGTTCACAGCATCTTCGCCAGGAGTAGATTCTATCTCAAGAAACCACTTTTTTGGTCCATAAGAAGTAGCTTGGCCGGGCATGGTGGCTCACACCTGTAATTCCAGCACTTTGGGAGGCTGAAGAAGGTGGGATCAGAGTTTTGAGACCAGCCTGACCAACATGGCGAAACCCCATTTCTACTAAAAATACAAAAATTAGCCAGGCATGGTAGCAGCTGCCTGTAATCCCAGCTTCTCAGGAGGCTGACACAGGAGAATCACCCGAACCTGGGAGGTGGAGGTTGCAGTGAGCCAAGATCACGCCACTGCACTCCAGCCTGGGTGACAGAGCGAGCGAGATTCCATCTCAAAAAAAAAAAAAAAAAGCAACTCCTCATCTGTTCATCTGTACAAGTTTTATCATGAGATTGCAGCAATTTTAGTCCCATTTTCACATACCATTTCTAATTCTAGTTCTCTTGCTATTTCCACCACATCTGCAGTTACTTCTCTACTGAAGCCTGGAACCCCTCAATGTCATTCCAACTTCTTCCAAACTCCTGTGAATACTGATATTTTGACCTTCTTCCATGAACAACAAATGTTCTTAATGGCATTTAGAATGTTGAATTCTTATCAGAGGATTTTCAATGTACTTTGCCCAGATCCATCAGAGGGATCAGCATGGCAGCTATAGCCTTACAAAAACTCCAGCCTTGGTGACAGAACAAGACTCCATCTCAAAAAATAAAAAAATGTATTTCATAAATAAAAGGACATAAAAGTCAAAATTAGGCCTTGATGCATGGGCTGCAGAATGGATGCTGTGTTAGCAGGCGTTCAAACAACATTCATCTCCTTATACATCTCCATCACACATCTTGGGTGACTAGATGCATTGTCAATGAGCAGTAAGTAACCTTTGAAGGGAATCTGTTTTTCTGAGCACTGTTTTTTAAAGCCCAACAGTGGGTTTAAAATAATCAGTAAACCATGCTATAGACAGATATGCTGTCACAGGCAGAGTAGACTAAGCAAATTCTTAAGGGCCCTGCGATATTCAGAATGGTAAATGAGCATTAGATTCAACTTTTAAGGTATCAGCTACATTAGCCTTTAACAAGGGAATCAGCCTGTCATTTGAAGCTTTGAAGCCAGACATTGGCTTCTCCTCTCTAACTATGAGGGCTGTAGATGGCATCTTCTTCCAGTAGAAGACTGTTTTATCTGCTGTTTAGTGTAGCTGCCTTCAACAGTGATCCTAACTAGATCTCCGAGATAACCTGCTGCAGCTTCTACATTAGCACTTGCTGCTTCACTTGCACTTTTATGTTTAGAGACAACTTCTTTCTTTAAACTTTATGAACCAACCTCTGGTAGCTTCCAACTTTTCTTCTGCAGCTTCCTCACCTCTCTCAACCTTCACAGAACTGAAGAGTTAAGGCCTTGCTCAGGATCAGGCTTTAGCTTAAGGCAATGCTGTGCCTGGTTAGACCTTCTAACCGGACCACTCAAACTTTCTCCATTATCAGCAATGAGGCTCTTTAGCCTTCTTATCGTTCATGTGATCTCTGGAATAGAACTTCTCATTTATTCAATAACATTTCCTTTGCTTTCAGAACTTGGTTAGCTCTGTTGCTAGAAACCCAGCCTTCAGTTTATCTCAGCTTTCAGCCTATTTCAGCTTTTGACATGCCTACCTCACTAAGCTTAATCATTTCTAGCTGTTATTTAAAGCGAGAAATGTGCAACTCTTCCTTTCTAACTGTTCTAACTTGAACAAGTAGAGGCCACTGTGCTGTGGAGTTATTAATTGACCAAATTTCAATATTGTTATGTCTCAGGGAATAGGGAGGTCCAAGGAGAGGGAGAGAGACAGCGAGCTGCAGATAGGTGGAGCAGTCAGAATACACACATTTATTGAATAAATTTGCCGTCTTACATGGGTGCAGTTTGTGGCACCCCCAAACAATTATAATAGTAACATCAGAGATCGGTCATCACAGATCACTGTAACAGATATAATAATGGAAAAGTTTAAAATATTGTAATATTTACCAAAAGGTGATACAGAGACACTAAGTGAGCACATGCTATTAGAAAAATGGTGCTGACTCTTCCCAATAGCAAAGACACAGAATCAGCCTAAATGTCCATCAATGGCAGAGTGGATAAGGAAAATGTGGTACATACACACTATGGAATACTACACAGCCATAAAAAAGAATGAGGTCATGTTCTTTGCAGGAACATGGATGGAGCTGGAGACCATTATCCTTAGCAAACTAACATAGAAACAGAAAAACGAATATCACATGTTTTCACTTATAAGTGGGAACTAATTGATGAGAACACATGGATACAAAGAGGGGAAGAGCAGCAACACTGGGGCCTCCACTGAAGGGTGAAGAGTGAGAGGAGCAAGAGAAACAGAAAACATAACTATTGGATATTAAGCTTACGAGAAACAGAAAAAATAACAATTGGATATTAAGCTTAGTACCTGGGTGATGACATAATCTGCATAACGAACTTCCATCTGGTAATGGAAATTCCAATAGGTAAACAGGAAATGAATTCATCTACATAAGAAACCTGCACATGTACCCCTGGACCTTAAATAAATGTTTTTAAAAAAAGAAAAATGAGAAATGGTGCTGATAAACTTGCTCAACACCAGTTTGCCACAAATCTTTAATTTATTTTTAAAAATGCATTATCTGCGAAACGCAAGGCAGTGAACCACAATAAAGCCAGGTATTCCTGCATAAGTATAGATACATGTGTACATGTATTTGTATATGTATGTATCTATAATAAAATACGATCGTACCTCACTGATCCATAACTCAGTGTCTGGAGACCTCTTGTATCTGGAATAAACCTGAATATCAGTAAATAAGCCACCAAAATAAATATCACAAAGTCTTTCTGCTATAGTTCACATGCCCTCCAAGTACTCCACACACAGCAGTTCATAGAGGCAGCTAACAAGAGGGGGAAAAACATTGAGAAACACTAAGTTAAACAGAATTGAAGAAGATTTCTTTCCTGCAGGACTTAGGGGAGTCTTTAAAATATTAAGATGTGTTGAGAGCCTCCAAGGAGAGAATAATTCACTATTTTGTAAATGTATTTGACCAAAAATGCCCTTTTCTTTCAAAGCTATACTAATATTTTAGCCATGATGCCCCTACATTTCTAGAACCACCTTAAGGTTTGAATTTTCCAAGTGTTTTCACATATATCACATCTCATTTTGTCCTTCCGACATCTGGTGGAGCCGGCTGAGTGAGAATTATTTCCCTGGGGTGGTGGGAGCAACAGAGGCAGGACGAGGACCGGAATTCTCTCAGTCCTGCTCATTCCTCCAGATGTCAGCAAGTTCGCGGGTGTCAATACATGATATTCTCTCGGATTGCCTTCAATATGTCTTCCCAGAATTGGAGATTTCCTTTTTCTGGTGAGGAACCAAGAGGAGGAACTGACGTCAAAGAGGTTCCCTTGTAAACACCCTGAAATTCTCAAAGTATTCTTGAAAAGAGTTGTGATGAAATTTAATGTTACACAACGCTTCTCCTGAAGACTGTATTTCATTTGCTCGACAGAATGACAAGGGTCTGAAATACACACTTGAAAATGAGACAAAAGTGCTGACTCAATGGAAGGAAGTACAGTGATGTTTCTGAAATAATGAGGAATTTTCCAGGAGGCTTGAGGTAGCACTTTCTGGTTGAAAAAAATGTTCCACAAAGAACATTCTTTGGTAAAGTAAAAGCCTCGTCATTCGGAAGAAAAAGAAAGAAGTCCCACAGCGGCATCCATAGCAGGTAAGGCCAGCCACAGCGGTGGCTGCAGTCCAGAGGGGTGGGGGGTTAGCCTTGCAGAAGAGAGCAATGGGCTGAGCTGCTGTGACCGCCATGAGGATGGAAAACAGAGGGAAGGGAGAGAGGGGTGATAGGCTTGGCCAATGCAATCTGGTTCTGGATGGGATGGAGGGGGCAGGCCTTGGGCACCATCAGAGAAGACCAGAGCTCTGGCTCAGGGCTCCACCCCCAACCCTGTAATGGTTTTATAACTTGCCCCAGGCTCGGAGTTTTAATTCTTAAGTCAATACAATGTCAGTGCTGAGGGCTTACTTGCCTGTGGACCACAGGTGCCAAGACAGACCCTGTGAGCCTCAGTACTCGGATCTATGAGCTCCTGACGATGTTCCTGCCAGGCCCCATCTCGATGCAGGGATTGTCACAGGATTGCACCCCACAACAGCCTGTGCCCCTGCCACCACGTGGCCTGGGAGGAGGGGCTGAAAGGGAAACCATGCTCCATTCACAGGCCATGGGGCCAGGGTCTGCCTCAGGAAGGGCACCATCATAGAATTACACCCAAGGAATACCTTTTGCTGTTCCCCACAAGGCCCCAGCATGTCGCTTGGGCCCTGGATCCTCTCTCAGGACTTTCAACCGTTGAGTCAAATCACGTAATATAAAAGAAAATAAGACTAAGAAACAAACATCTAATAGGCAAAATCTCCAACCTTGCTTCTGAAATTCTTGTTTAAAAGAGATAATAAAGAAGCTTAACAACCCTTCTGAGTGGCCTTAGAAAAAAAATTGGAACTGGGGTTCTCTACTCCAGGAAATCCTTATGGGAAAGGAGACTAAACCTCTATTCTTCTTTCTAAGATGAAGGTTAAAAGTTCAGTTTATCATTACAATTATTGTATTATTTGTTAATTTTCCATTTTGCTGATACATAACTACAGCCATTCATTGCTTAACAATGGGGACACATGCTGAGAAATGCATTGTTAGGGGATTTCATCATTGTGCAAACACCATAGCATGAACCTGCACACACCTAGATGGTACAGCCTACTCTACACCTAGGCCAGATGGTAGAGCCTACTGCTTCTAGGCTACAAACCTGGACAGCATATGACTGTACGGAATATGGAGTAGGCGACTATAACAGAATGGTATATACTTGTGTATCTAAATATATCTAGGGTGGGTGCAGTGGTTCACACCTATAACCCCAGCACTTTGGGAGGCTGAGGCAGGTGGATCACCTAAGGTCAGGAGTTCAAGACCAGCTTGGCCAACATGGTGAAACCCATCTCTATTAAAAATATATAAAAATTAGGTGGGCATTGTGGTGGATGCCTGTAATCCCAACTACTAGGGAGGCTGAGGCAGGAGAATCACTTGAATGCAGGAGGCAGAGGTTGCAGTGAGCCGAGATTGCATCATCGCACTCCAGCCTGAATGACAGAGCCAGACTCCATCTCAAGAAAACAAATCTAAACATAGAAAAGGTATAGTAAAAATATAGTATTATAATCTTATGAGACCACCATCACGATATGCATCTACCCTTGACCAAAATGTCATTATGCGGAGCACAACTAAACAAAAAAAATCACAATTAAAAATATTCACACTGTGCCTTGTTTTAGCAAAACAAATCTTTTATGTGTGTATGGCTTCACATTTGTTTGATTAGGTATTTATTATCTGAGAGAAACTGAAAACTGCATAATTCAATTAAATCTTATTTATTTATTCAGTCATCCATCAGGCTTGCTTATGTAAAACATAACTGAAAATAGGAGCTAATGGCCTCACATCTAAATCAGGTAAAGAGATACAGATGAAGCCTGCGGTTCCCTTATTCATTAAGTGCCGTCGGTATTAAGTGCGGTAAGTGAGCTGGCACAACAGGATAAAATGGCTCCTGTCTCCAGGAGAGGAAACACCCCGCAAGCATTCAGAGCTCCAGCAATGGCCATTCCCGCCGTTTTACAAATACCAACAAGTTCTATATTTGCTCCCTGAATTGACTGTCTGTTAGAAGCAGCAGTTTAGTGGCTACTAGCAGCCACTTGAGAGCAGGGAGAAGGCTAAGTGATCACACAGGGGATGCAAGCCTACCACAGACCCAAGAGTGCACCCCGCGGGACAGACCAAGGGTGGGACAGTGGGTCCCAGCCACAGTGATAGATCCAAAGGACGGCTGGATCACAGCCAGATTTCAGAAACGATGCCTTACAACATTCAAACGACGGCTAATAGTTCCCCTGGAGAAGAAAACCATGTGAAATATATTTTAAAGAGATTTCCAACAAATGGTTAAAGAAAAGGGGGATGGGTATGATGGTTAAAGCGCTAAACTTTTACTTTCTAGAAAACACCATTATCTGGGCTCTTCATTCCATGCTATTCCAGACAAGCAAGTCCTTACACTATGTTTGACTACAATTATCTCTCTACCTCTTTGCAAAATGCCCGACTCCAGCTGCTGTATCTCATTAAACTTCAAGTTTCACTGCAAAACTCACCATGTGCAGAAAAGAATGAGATGATTTTGCACAAAACTGGTAGTCACAATAAAACAGCTTTATTTCCAAGTCCCTGAAATGCTCAGTTGTGTCATCGACCACACTCCCACCCTCAAAAATCCACCACAAACACTTTTGCTGAGAAAAGGATTGAACACATAGGAAAATGTAAGCTAACGGTCATATTTTTTAAAAACTTGGAAGAAGATCCGCCAAGTGCCTGAGTGAGAACCAGAAAAGCACTCTGGAAACCAGGACTGGAGGTCTGAGCAAAAGCCAGAATTCCTCTAACGCAGGACAACACTAGGCTGGTATTTAAAGAGAGGATCCTTGTTGTTTATTTTTTTTTCTTTCAGAGGAGGTAAATTTGCCCTATTAATTCAGCCAAAACAAATAAGGACAATTCTCTGGAATTCACATGTCCTTTAAAAAAATGCAGAAAATAAAGTGTAAGTAATAAAATTTCAGCTCATAATTCCTCCAAGTTATAAAACAATAGCAACAATAATCAAATAGAGATGTCTTTTTCTACTAGAAAGAGGTATAAAATTCATATTTTACCAGGCCAGGCGCAGTGGTTCACACCTGTAATCCCAGCACTTTGGGAGGCCGAGGCGAGTGGATCACCTGAGTTCAGGGGTTCAAGACCAGCCTGACCAACATGGTGAAACCCCATCTGTACTAAAAATACAAAAAAAAAAAAAAATAGCTGGGCATGGTGGCATGCACCTGTAATCTCAGCTACTCTGGAGGCTGAGGCAGGAGAACTGCTTGAACCTGGGAGGCAGAGGTTGCAGTGAGTTGAGATTGTGCCATTGCACTCCAGCCTGGGAAACAAGAGCGAAACTTTATCTCAAAAATAGAAAAAAAAAATCATATTTTACCAAGTGTAGATAATTGTGATATCATAAAAATAGTTCCCATATTTAAGGTTCTTTTCCAACAAGGTCAGAACCTTGACTCTTCACTGCCAAGGACTGACACTGGAGAGGTTGAGAGTGTATGATCCGGAGGAAGACAGCCTAGGTTTGAATTCTGCATCTCCACCTACCTCACAAATTACTTAACATCTCTCAGCCTCAGCTTGTCCACAAGTAAAATGGGAGGTCTAATAACACAGGAATTTGTGAAGATCAAATAAAATACATGACATGGGGACTGAACCCAGAGTAGGCGATCACTAAACATTTGTTTTATTTCGTTTTGTTTCATAGACTAAAGCGGCTTAAAGTTCTTTGGGTCACAGTAGGTGTTCAATAAATATTTTTGAATAAACACATCAATATACTTTAAAATCAGTAAAATTCCAAATTCCAATTTAATTCTATCTGCATTGCTTTTTTTTTTTTTTTTTTTTTTTTGCTAAGTGCTAATATAGCACCAGATACTGTGACAATCAAACAAGGTGTCCCTGCCCTGTCACCAAAGAGTTTGCAAACAGAATTGAAACAAGGCACACAGCACAGTTAAATAGCATCCCATAAGGATTGTCAGGATCAAGCTGGGTGTTACCTACTACCAGCACCACCAAAATGGAAGATGATTTTTACCATGACAAAAAAAAAAAATGACGTGATATTTTTAATCCTAGCTGCCTCTAAGAAACTGGCAACTAAAGAATTTCCTATTTGCTGGGTGAGGGGATGGGTGTGAGAATGTCAAGTATGCAAGGGCTCAGAGAGGATTCAGATGCTCCAAATGAGATCAAACCTCTTGGATAGAAACTAGCAGTTTCATTTTTTGTTCCTAATTAAGGGTGTAAGTCGGAACAGTGTAGGCTGGCGAAGATGGGGAGGGGTATAAAGTAGGAATGAGAAGGAAGCGAGAATGGATGGAGGAACTGGTTTTCTATGCCTCTCTGGCAAGCAGAGGCAAAACCAGGATATATCTCGATGTGCAGACATGCTCTAGGTATCAAGACCTGTTCATAGCCCCTGGTGATCAAGACAGTTTCTACCATTCAGAAATCTCTGAACACACCATAGAAGTCCTTTCCTCCTTACAGTCAGTTAGGAGCTGTCTCAAGAGAATCACAGGTGTTTAGGACAGCAAGGACTATTCTGCACCATGACAACCTTCAAACTTCTGTGCTCACATAACCCCGTAAGAATTTTGAAAAACCCTATACACCCTAGCATATCTTAACTTCACATCCAGAATTTTTCATATGTTTGAAAAGCAGCAAGGGATGTAATTTCCCACATTATATATATCAACATTTTAAAATAAAACAAACTATTTGTACATATATATATATATATATATATATCCAACAGAATACACACACACACACACACCAATAACGTAATACCTGCTGTCCTCAATATGAACATTTATTTTTATAAAGTTAAAATAGGCCAGGCGCAGTGGCTCATGTCTGTAATCCCAGCTACTGGGGAGGCCAAGGCAGGAGAACTGCTTGAAACCGGGAGGCGGAGGTTGTAGTGAGCCAAGATCATGCCACTGCACTCCAGCCTGGGGGATACAGTGAGACTCTGCCTCCAAAAAAAAAAAAAAAAAATTGAATTAAATTTAAAAAAAGCGAAAACCAACTAAAACCAATAGAGTTTTCATGGATGTGTGAGTGTATGATTTATGTATGCACACCCACATGCACGCACGTGCGCATGTGCGCGCACACACACACGTATTTTCACAGCAACTGCTGAAGCTTAAATTTCAGGAGCCCTTTCTTTTATGTGCTCGTTTCCAAGTCTGAGGCGGGGCTCTAACAATAAACAAAGATGCTCCATTTTTTGCAAAATCTGCAAAAGGAAGCAATGTCACTGCCACTGTTACAGACCACCGCCTCGCTCCATCCTAACTTCCCTTCCCCACACAGCCTCTCGGACTGGGTGACACTGCACTGGAGTAGGCATTGTTGTTTTTTTTTACTGACAATGTTTTATTCTTTGTCCTAAACTATGAACAATAAAGATAAGACCGAGAACACTAGTTACCTTAGGTAAAGAAGGGGAGCCTTGGAGGGATGGAGAGGATAGTATATGTATAAGTTATTCTTAATATTGGGAAATCCTTGTTAGAAGTTAGATCATGATGAAATCAAGAAAGAATTAACATGCTTTTCTCTCATGCACTCTTTTTTTTTTTTTTGAGATGGAGTCTCGTTCTGTCATTCAGGCTGGAAGGCAGTGGCACAATCTCGGCTCACTGCAACCTCTGCCTCCTGAGTCAAGTGATTCTTCTGCCCCAGCCTCCCCAGTAGCTGGGATTATAGGTGCCTGCCACCACACCTGGCTAATTTGTGTATTTTTAGTAGAGACAGGGTTCACCATCTTGGTCAGGCTGGTTTTGAACTCCTGACCTCAAGTGATCCACTGGCCTTGGCCTCCCAAAATGCTAGGATTACAGGTGTGAGTCACCGCGCCAGGCCTCATGCACTCATTTTTCTCTGAAATTCACAAATCCTCTGAAAAATGCTAAAAAGAAAGTCTGAGTAACTTTCTTTTTAGCTTTTCAGTTTGTATTTTCATCCCATTCCCCCATAGATTTTTGTTATAACAGATTACACTTCAAGCTTGAAATTATTGTATTGATCTCTCTGTTCTATTTCTATATGACAAACTATGTAGGCAAAGTAAAATTCACTAAAAAAATTCTTGTGACCATAATGCTTTAAGAGTTTAGACTATATATCCTGAATTTGAGTTATTAGTAAGATTACTTTTGTTTCATAGTTGATCAGAACAACATAAAGATTTTACACATTTCACAAATAATTAAAATCAAAAGTGGAATGTGATCACAAGCGCATTGAATAGGGCCTTGTCTGTAAGTGAATTTCACTGATTTCAATTTTATTCCTGTTTATTCATTATGATAAATATGAAACTTGTTCACATTAACAACAAATTCCTAGACAGGAATGGAGAGTGTTTAATTCTAGCCATGTCACACACTTCTGTCACATCTTTCTAAATCCCATAGTGATCCATTGGTGATCTACCTGAGGAGACAACTAGCTTAGATCCTCCTTCACTTTGGTTGAAAGCAACGAATAGGAACCACGTGACCCGCAAAAGGGTTTGCTGTAGTCGCTCATCATTCACTTTCTCTATGCGAGGATTCTAAATTCTTCCTCTGGCACCTGGAGGTGTTTGACACTAGCACAGTCAGATAAGCTTCTTTATAAAGTCTGGGAGAACAGAGGGGAGCTGGTATTGGGCTGTAAGGCAAGTTCTCAGGGAGGTCAGTTTTAGAGAAGAATAATCTAGTGGCGGACATTTGGCAATTTGATTCCTCTTAGACAACCCCTGTTCAACACCCACCCCCTGACCAGGACATCTTTATGTGCATGGTGCCCCATGTACAGAAAAACCCGATTCTGAGCCCTAAACCTGGCATTTGGTGCAAATTCACACCTTCATTCTGACATCTGTCCCTCACACCATCCTCTCCTTCGGTGTAAAACAAAAGTATGAATGTCCTATAAAAATATTTCAACAAAATGTCACCCAACAGAAAGGATTCGAATACTTACCTTTCCTGTGTACTAAAAATAATGTGGTTTTGTGCGTGCAAAAAAAAAGTCTTCTGGTATTTGTGTTTACCTCATTTATACTTGAAAAATAAATTTGACTCAATACACGTCATATAATTCTACACATGAAAAACAATCATCATTTTAAAATGCATATAAATTGAGGTGAAATTAAAAGATAAGGAAATTTAAGTCTCAAATTATAACCTATTTTATAATTAATTTCAAAATAGATCCTATTTTCTATAATTTTTTAAAAAATTCCTTAAACACTTTTGTAAGATCACGTACCTGTGAATGCTTAGAATACATTAAGACTTACAAAAGTTTGCTGAATTGGAAAAAGAGGTTCTCAAAAAATTTTTTAATAAAGTTGTAGAAAAATAGTAAAATGAATTCCATCCTCTAATTGACAACGGTTGTAAAATTGGAAGTATGTTTGATCTTTTTTTAAAAGTTCCTCTAATAGATAAGGTTTTAAGACATTCAAAATATGTTCCTTTAGAACTTCCCCCTTTGAGAAAGATTCTGGCCCAGATCTCATGTCTTAGGGAGGGGAGTAACCCTGAAAGTTCAGAAGGGGTCGGGCGCTGTGGCTCAGCCTATAATCCCAGCACTTTGGGAGGCCAAGGTGGGAGGATGACTTGAGGCCGGGAGTTCAAGACCAGCCTGGCCAACATTATAAAATGTTGTCTCTACTAAAATGCCAAATATTATCCAGGCATGGTGGCACGCACCTGTAATCCTGGTTACTCAGGAGGCTGAGGCACGAGAATCGCTTGACCCCAGGAGGCAGAGATTGCAGCGAGCCGAGTTTGTGTCACTACACTCCAGCCTGGGTGACAGAGTGAGACTGCATCTCAAAAAAAAAAAAAAGGTTCAGAAGGGCTCACCCAAGGTACGTTCTCCACCAGGTCCAGCCAACCACAAGCAGGCTGCTCAGTAAGAGGGAAGAAGAAACCAGCACATTGCCTGGCTCTTTAATTATCCACCCAGTGCGACTGACACTGAATTTTTATGCTTTGGGCATGTAGCATCCTTCAACTGACTGCTATCCTGTTCCTGCCAAAATATAAGGCTGCAGAAACCGATAGAGAGAAACCACCAGGCACAAACTCAATATTCTATTGCTCTCTCCTTTCTAAACACATAAAGCCAATGAAAAGTAAGACACCTACACTTAAAAGGCTCAGCTCCCTAGGGAAATATCATCGCTGATATGTGGTTTGATATTATGCTTTTCACTTTTATAAAGGGCCAATATATAGCACAGCCTCATGAAGAACATGTCTCCATTCCTAAGGGAAAAAATATTGTAGGAGGCATTGTCCTTTATGATACTCTAAGATCGAATAATTAGGTCCTTTTGGGGAAGTTAGAAAGAGAGAGGCCACCCTTTCCCAATGTGCTGGTATACATCTTAGTCCGGACAATGGTAACATATGGCACATTCTCTTTTTGCTTTGGCCTCCAGAAAATTCAGCTATAAATTTAACAGTTATCTGCAAAAACTCTCTCATTTCAGGTACATGTTATAATTACCTTAGTAAACATACATCATCCAGTGAATTCTAGATCATGTGTAAGTTCAGGCAGGCTCACCTGGGGCACGGAGCACCCATTTGAGCTGTTTTCTTCTTTATCTCTTCTCTAAAAAGATGTCTTTAAATTCTAATAGTCAAGTCATTATCTAAAGGACTATCCACCACTCATTCCATATCAGCACTGTTCCATTTTCTATGACCTGGACTCACTCTCTTCCAACTATATTTTAACAAAATTAAAGAGGTAGAAACTTGCTTCTGGTTTAAAAACAAAAATGACTGGAACATTTTGCTTTAGATGTCTCCAGAGCAGGTGGCAGAACAGGGTGGGGCTGGATGTCATCCAACAAGTGTTGCAAGGCTGAACAGCTCTACAAAAAGTCACTCTCAGAATGCAAACTCAACGGCCCCAGCCAGTGTGACCTGAGGTAAGATGGAAGTAGTGCCACTTCTATAATCTTCAATAATCACACAAAGAAAATAAATCTGCCTTAATAAACAGTCATTTTCAAACAGCAAGAAATTACAGCCTCAATGCCAACTTAATCTATGACAAAACGGTATGATCAAAGTTATTGAAATAACTGAAACATAAATTCAAGAGATGTTTTATCATATCCTAATAAAAGCACACTGGAGATTTTTCTTTCCATTTTAGCTAATCAGAAAAAACAAACCATCAGCTTGTAGAATGCTATCATAACAGGAAAATGTCACCAGTGAGACACAGCAACATGACTCTATTCTACTAAATCAATACCTGCAGGATAAAAGTTGTTTGTCTTGTCAAACCTTTTTTATCAAGATTAAAGGTACTCGGAAAGTCAAATCTCATTTAAAAAGTTGAAAAAATATTTCAGTATTTTGCTGAAATATGCTTCCCCATGGCATGAGGTAAAAAGGCAAAGGACCTGGGTGGGAACTTAGACCTCTCCCTCTGACTGCTGTACCAGCTAAGCAATGCAGGGCCCTTCATGTCTCTGGACTCAGGTTCATCTGCAAAGGGACTTTAACACCCACCACTCAGAAGAGGGAAGAGGTGCACGTGATAACAAAGGTGCAGTACTTTCTAAACTATAAAGTGCTGTTCAAATAAGAGAATCATATCAGACACCTGCCCTAGGCTTTCCCATGGCCCCAGTTCTTCCTTTCTGTTTATAGAGTTGAGCTTGTGAATACGAACTCTCACTCTGTGGTCTAAATATGTTTGCTGGCTTCCCATTGCATACCGGTTCATGTAACATACAAATTGGTTGAGATTCACTCGGGGTGGCTGGCAAAATATTAGAAAAAGTTAGAAGAGTATAGTCTCAAATCTTTTGGAAGGCTGAAAGGTTTTGATGGAACAGGCTGAAGGCAGCTAGTTTGTTAGAATTTTAAGTCCTAGTGTAAAAGATAGGGACAATAAAGCTTCCCCAGTTAAGTTCTGTCTACCCCACATTCCTTTGTCTCTATTCAAACTGTTTGCTCATGTAAACTTTGTGCTGGATGGTCCTCTCAGCGATGGGTAAAAGGGGGATTGCCCATTAATAGTGTTTACTCTGGGCCCTGGAACCTAAAGCTTTTATCATTTATAAAACCACTCTTTTAACCATGTTAATCATCCATAAGCATATTGACTTAGAACCTCTGTTATTAAATCTATATGGAATAAATGTGAGGAGGTAGAGGGAGTTATGCTCAGTTAGCTGCAATCGCCCTCTAAAAGCAGCTGATGACCACCCCTAGCCCACTCAAAATCACTGTACTGGGTATGAGAATGCATTCATTCATCTGATCATTGAGTCAGGGTCTACAGGACAGACCTCCTCAGGTGGTGATCAACGTCTGAGGTGGTGACCCCAATGTGATCAAAGTCTCAGGTGGTGACCCCGACGTGATCAAGGTCTTGCAAGTTCCTTTTACTGTAGGTGCCTCCCTTGCAGAAACCCTCTTTCCTTTCCCTGACATGGTTTCTGGCCAAGTACTCTGTACTGCTCCACATGCCCACAAATGCCACGATTTTGCCCAGTAGCTTGCCTTTGCACATGCTCTTTCTAGATTCTAGAATGCCCTTTTCCCATGTCTCTACATAGAAAACACCTACCTATGCTTCAATGCCCAGCTCAAGTATCATCTTTTCCCTGAATCCCTCTCCTTCTCTCTTCTCCTCTGGGGTCCCTATGTTAAGTAGGCAGATCTCTATTACCAAGAATGTCTGCATGGAAGTGACGAATTTATATACATCTGTATCAGAGGCTAGACTAGCAACTCTTCCAAGAGACTTTATGTCATCAGCATACTCAATTATTTTTTTGAATTTTGAAAAAATTAAAATCTTATCCAATGATCACAGGGTGAATGTTTTAGAACTTTTAATCATTGTTTACAATTTAAAGTGAGGTAGTCAGAGGTCTTAAAACATACAGAGAATTTTTATCTAGTCCTTTGAAAGAACAGAAAATGCACAATAATAGCCAGTAAACTAAACTGTAATTTACATAATTATACAAGGTCTTTTCTTATAAAAAAAATAATTGACAGAAAGAGCAGGGACCTATACAACAACCAACCACTGTTTATGAATGCCTAGTGGCAGAATTTTTATAAGTTTGGACAACAAACACACACACACACACATATGCATACACACACATGCATGCATAAAGACACACACACATGCACACACACACACAGCCTCCTGCATTCCTATACTCCCATCTGCCACCTGCTCTGCTCAGGCTTCTGAGTGACTGACTAAACTGAAGACATGTATGTTTATTAATGTGTATTATAAATGCAAATTTCCATCGTACTCCAGGCTGGAGAATATCAGATAGTAGGCTCTTTATAATTCGAAGGTAGTTACTCTAGAACAGAAAGAGTCCCTCTAAAGTTCCAACAGAGACTCAGAGAGGTTAAGTGAATTACCCAAGGTCACACAGCTGCACGGAAGCAATGCCAGGACACAAACAGAGGACTTCTGATTTGAAGCCCAATGCTTTGTTAATACTACACTGCCTCTTGTGATATGAAACATCCTGTGAAGGCAAATTCACAGAAGAAAATGTAATTTCCTAAACAGAAAATATAGCTGTACTGGTCCATCTTATTGGTCTTTAAGTGTCTGTGGTACCTTGAATTTTGTAGACATTAAAAAGAACTACAATTCACAGGAACTAAACAAATGATTACCATCTAGCTGCTTTATACAAATAGTGTTCAAATGAGTGCTGTCTCTGTTCCTGAGATACCCCAAATAGACAGCCAGGCTGTTGTTGACAAGCTCACCCAAAGGATGTATGTGTAAGGCTGCATGCAGCTGTCCAAGGGTTGCATTTCTTGCTTGAGACCCAGTAGGAACCCAGGAGGCTGAGACCCACACAGTTGCCCAATCCGGCACATGACCTATCCAGGCCACAGTGGGCCAGAGGACAGTGGCCATGTCTGCTGGCCTGAGTGCTAGCAACTACAGGTTCCACTGATGTGGTGATAAAAGTTCTCTCCAGAAACAAGAGCAGCTGTGGACCCACACTGAGAATAATAGCTGGGAGAGGCAGAAGAAGGGGAGAGGCTCAAGCACAGGTCCTAGTACTGCGAGGAGGGACCAGATGGCCTCAGAAGCGATCCCACTGCCAAAATTTAGGATCAAACAACAAACAGTGCTTTCAAAAGTCCTCTAAAAAGCTTTCAATTCAAATCAATTCATTTTAATGTTTTTAAAATGCATTTATTGTTGAAGAAAGATATCATTTCAAAATGACAACTTTATTTCCAGATAGACTTGCAAAAATCATTGAGTTAATTTACTTTACACCAAAATAAATGCCAACGGGATTTAAAAAGTAAATGAAAAAGTGAAATAGCAACAGAATGAGAAGGAAATATAGCCAATATGTATCTGATGGGATATAAGGCTTTTCTAAGCATAAATGCAAAGAAAAGAATAATAAATGGGAAAAATGTAATTAATGCACAGGAAAAATAAAAGAAATTGACTTTTAGAACAAAAGCACAAATAAAAAGCCAGGAAATTATTATTTGCATGTATGTCAGAGGGTTAATATCCTTCATCTCTAAAGAGCTCTGAGAATTGATAAGAAAAAGAAGAACATATCTATAGGGAAAAATTGCAAAAGAAGTTTAAAACTGTAATTCCCAAAAAAAGACCCATGTCTTACAAGCATAAACTGTTCACTTTCACTAATACTGAAACACATTCAAATAAAAGAATAAGAGTGTTACTTTCACCAATTCAATGGGTAAGGTATTTTTAAAAGATTGCATCCAGTGTTTTTAAGGGTATGGGCAAAACAGGTAATAGACACCTAGTGAAATATACAAATCTGTATCAATGTGTCAGTTCGTAAAATCATTTTTAAAATGGGTATACATTTAACCAAGGAATTCCAAGTCTAGAAATTTATCCCAAGGAAATAGAGATATCTGCAACAACTTAATAACATTCATCATAACCTTATCTACAACCATAAAAAAATTGGAAATGGGCCAAATATCAAAAAGCCTTCTTAAAGGAATTAATAGTATATTCAATTCATAGGCTACTTTGTCACCATGAAAACCCATGTTGTAGAAAAATATGTAAAGATGTGAAATGATATTTATGATACCACAGAGTGAAGAAAGCATGTAACCAAAGCAGGTGTCAACAAAGAAATTAATGTGCATTTTATTTTTTTCTCTGTGCTTTTTTCCTGTATCTCAATATTTTACAATGAGCATGTATTAACAGTTTTAATAAATTCTTAAAATTGCGTTTTTTTTGTTTTTCTGAAACAGAGTCTAGCTCTGTCACCCAGGCTGGAGTGCAGTGGCGTGATCACTGCTCACTGCAACCTCCGCCTCCCAGGTTCAAGCAATTCTCTGCCTCAGCCTCCCGAGTAGCTGGGATTACAGGTGCCTACCACCACACCTGGCTAATTTTTGTATTTTTAGTAGAGACGGGGTTTCACCATCTTGCCAGGCTGGTCTTGAACTCCTAACCTCATGATCTCCTCAGCCTCCCAAAGTGCTGGGATTATAGGTGTGGGCCATTGTGCCTGGCCAAAATTGTGTTTTTAAAGAATTACATGGAATGATTTTCATTATTCACTCTATTTGCATCTAATTATTTTCTCTGGGGGGAAAAAAACTTTACCTAGAATATTTGGATATTAGGAACTTTTGGTAATGAATTCTGATACTATGCCTCACCATTAAAATGTAAAATAACATTTTGATGGTACCGAATCTGCAATAACTATTGGAAGAAACTTCATCTCTAAGACCAGTTGGTGTGCTCTCAATGCTTACTAAAAATCTTGACATTAGGTCAAAATCTGTATGTTCACAAAACTCCAAATAGCCTACATTTTAATAGTATAGTTCACAAAGATGAATAGAAACAGCCATTTTAAACTTGAAATCATACAAGGATGTGATTCTCACTTAAGAAAAACTTCACGTTCTTACATTGGAACAACCAAACTGGTGAAAGAAAATTCAGTTTAGAAGAAATCTATGAAATGCTTAACAGCACCAATCTTTAATGAGCTAAGCTGAACCCTGTCACATTTGTTATTTACAGGTATTCATTATTGCCCAGAAATGCTATGGTGTAGACCCTTGCTACTCAAAGTGTGGCCCTTCAACTGCAACTCCAGCTATACCTGGGAGCTTGCTGGAAATGCAGAATCTCAAGCCCAGCTCCAGACCTGCTACATCAGGATCTACAGCTTAACAAATCCCCAAGTGATGTGCATGCACATTAAAGTTTGAGAGATCCCAGCACAGAAAAGCTGTAAGCTAAAGTGTTATAAGTCATAGACTAATAAAAGATTCTAGATTAAGATAAAGCATCCCTAAATAGTACTGTAAGAGGATTTACTGCACACACAAAACTCTCCAACCCTGTATCTACTACAGCGGTTCTCTACCTTGGTTGCATATTAGAATTACCCAGGGAGCTTTTAACACATACAGATGCCCAGCCTCACCCTTGACCAAATGAATACATATCTGACCAAAGTTCTCCAAGTCATTCTGTCATACAGCTAAGCTTGAGAATCCCTGATCTACTAGCATTGACAGGGCCTTTAGAAAAGAGACCATCAGTCTAACCCCAGGCATGACCAATCCCTGCCTCTACTACCTCTTTTAACTCCCCCTGTTCATCACACCTCATGTGGAATCTTAAGTCCTTCTCTGTCCCTCCACGTACAACACAGCCCCATGAGTGTGGTGATTATCTTAGTGCTCAGCACATAACTGGTGCTTGATGAACATTTGTTGAAGGAATGAATCCGCATAGATGGAAAAGACAACAGAGGAAGGCTGCCAAGCTAAATGTAAACGAGGGCAAGTAGGTGAGTGGATGAGAGCAATAGGAGAACATGTGTCTCTGCTCCTGTAGGTCTCACTGATGTGAGACTTCAGTGAAGACTAAGCCTTGTGAGCAAGACTTATTCGGCAATTAACAATGTCAACTATCATTCTGACAAGGTGAAAAGAAAAAAAATCCAGGGAAGAGGGGCTATATTTTGGCACAGAAATGCATTATGCCATAAAAGAAATGAAGCACAAAGATATAAGCCTAACAAAAACCATACAATCATTTCAATAGCTGCAGAAAAAAACATTCAGTAAAATCTAACATCTCTGATAAAAGCCCTCAACAAACTAGGCATCAAAGGAACATACCTCAAAATAATAAAAGCCATATAAAACAAACCCACAGCCAACATCATACTGAATGGAGAAAAGTTAAAAGAATTTCCCCTGTGAACTGGAACAAGATAAGAATGCCAACTCTCACTACTCCTATTCAGCATAGTAGTAGAATTCCTAACCAGACCAATTAGGCAAGAGAAAGAAATAAAAGGCATTCAAATTGGAAAAGAGGAAGCCAAATTATCTCTATCGGCTGATGACATATCTTATACCTAGAAAACCCTGAAGACTCCTCCAAAAGATTCCTAGACTTGATAAATTACTTCAGTAAAGTTTCAGGATACAAAATCAATGTATAAAATCAGTAGCATTTCTATACACCAGTAATGTTCAACATGAGAACCAAATCAAAAATTCAATACCATTTACAGCAGCCATAAAAAAATAATAAAATTCCTAGGAATGCAATTAACCAAGGAGGTGAAAAATCTGTACAAGAAGAATTACAAAACATTGATGAAAAAAACTGTAGATGACACAAACAAATGGAAAAGCATCCCATGCATGTGGGTTGGAAGAATCAATATCATTAAAATGATCATACTATCCAAAGTAACATGTAGATTAAATACAATTCCTATCAAATTACAATGTCATTTTTCACAGAATTAGAAAAAAAAATCCTAAAATTCATACGGAACCAAAAGAGTCTGAATAGTCAAAGCAATCCTAAGCAAAAAAGACCAAAGCTGGAGGGTTGGCATTATCTGACTTCAAATTATACTATAAGACTATAGTAACTGAAACAGCATGGTACCGGTGGAGGGGGAGGGGGGAGGCATATATAGATCAATGGAACAGAATAGAGAACCCAGAAATAAAGCCACATACCCACAACCAACTGATCTCAAACAAAGTTGGCAAAAATATACAATGAGGAAAGGATTCCCTATTCAATAAATGGTGCTGGAAAAATTGGATAGCCATATGCAGAATAATGAAACTGGACTCCTTTTCTCGCAATATAAAAAGTTAACTCAAGATGGATTAAAGACATAAATGTAAAACCTGAAACTATAAGAATCCTAGAAGAAAACCTATGAAAAACTCTTCTGAACATTGGCCTAGGCAAAGAATATATGACTAAGCAATGCAACAAAAATAAAAACAAACCAAAAGGACTTAATTAAACTAAAGAGCTTCTGTACAGCAAAAGAAAGAATCCACAGAGTAATCAGACAACCTGTGGAATGGGTGAAAATATTTGTAAAAATGCATCCCACAAAAGACTAATATCCAGAATCTATACAAAGAAACAACTCAACAAGAAAAAAAGCAAATAATCCCATTAAAAAGTGGGCAAAGGACATGAACAGACATTTTTCAAAAGAAGACATACAAGTAGCCAATAAAAATATGAAAAAGAAAATGCCCAATCTCACTAATCATCAGAGAAATGCAAATTAAAACCACAATGAGATACCATCACACACCAGTCAAATGACTAGTATTAAAAAGTCAAAAAAACAACAGTTGTTGGCAAGGATGGGGAGAAATGGGAATGTGTATATACTGTTGGTGGGAATGTAAATTAGTACAACCTCTATGGAAAACAGTAAGGGGATTTCTGAAAGAACTGAAAATTGAACTATCATTTGATCCAGCAATCCCACTACTGGGTATCTACCAGAAGGAAAAGAAATTATATCAAAGAAACACCTGCCCTTGTATGGATATCATAGCACTATTTGCAACAGCAAAGTCATGGAATGAAACTAACTGTCCATCAATGGATGACTAGATAAAGAAAATGTGGTCTAAATACACCATGTCTTTTGCAGCAACATGAATGGAATTGGAGACCATTGTCCTAAGTGAAGTAATTCAGAAACAAAAAACCAAATACCATACATTCTCACTTCTAAGTGAGAGTTAAACAATGGATATACGTGGACATACAGAGGGAAATAATAGACACTGGGGACTCTCAAAAGCAGGGAGGGAGGAAAGGCTTGATGATTGAAAAATTACCTTTTGTGAACCGTGTTCATAATTTGGGTAATGGATATGCTAGGAACCCAAACCTCACCATTATACAATACACCCATTTTTAAAATGTACATTTATACCCTCTGCATCTATGATAGAAGCCTGCCCAGTAGCCAATTCAGCTTTAGTAGGTTCTCCTGACCATGCTAGGAAGCACCCCAAAACATGCCTAAACACACACTCTATGCCAGAGTTTGGGTCAGAGACAGAGTACCACCACGGTAACTGCATACATCAGGACCCAATCACATAAAAAACACATGCCTCTCTTCAGCCACAAGGAGTAGGAGAGAAAGATGAGGATGCTTGCATAAAGTATCTCCCAAATACATTTGAACAATTCACCGTCTTATGAAACCCAAACTATTATCACTGAATGGTAGCCCTAGATATCCTTTGCCCAGGTGAAAAAGGGGTGATCTAAACAAATATTTCCTGTTCCCTCCCTTTAGTTTCTGGGAACGTCTTTATCTCTCAGCACGAATGAAGAATATAGCCGCACACATTTCAGGCTCTTTTAGGCCTTGGATCTCTGCTCAGCAAGCAAACAAGAACAGCCTTTTTTGAGTTGGAAAATTCATGAGCAAAGAAAACAAGATGGCCTCAATCCTGTCAACTACTAAAACAAAATAAAGACACTGCGTCATTTGGTCTTTATATTTACGTGGCTTTCTGGAATCATTTCTCCATTTTTCCTTTGTGTCCCGTGCAGCTCTTAGGGAGATGCTTCTATGGGCTGTTGGGAGAGCACACAACACATTTTCAAGTGTAACTCATGTTAACCCCGCACTGCTGAAGCTGGCTCCACACTCTGAGGTTATGTCAACACTCTCCTCCTTCGAGCAGATCTTCCACACAGGAACTCCTCCCTCCACCTGCTAAGAGGTGACCACACCACAGTCCCCGGGCCAGGCTGGCAAGGCTGCAGGGTAAGTGTGGTCAGGCTCAGGTTGCTCAGACGCCCACCCTCCTTCCTGAGCCCTGCCCTGCCTTCTCCACCAATCGGCATTTTCTGGTTGCTTCCCCGCTGTGGTAAAAATAACTTCCTCTTGAAACGTCTAAATTTGTATGTGATTTTACACACATTTTTTTTTTGGCACGTTGTCGGATGAATTCTGACACTAAAGCAGAATGAAATTGCAAGGGATCTGCAATCACATTTCTGCAAAGCTCTGACCAAATGAGTCAGTTCCACTGTTTTCTCGAAAATTGAGAAAATACTTCCAGGCAAGATGCTGCGTTCTAAGCACCACAGGGGTTCCTTCTCCCTTAAGCTTCTTAGGAACTTGGCAGTGTGGTAGATGGAGGGAGGCGGAGCAGAAGGCAGGGTGCTGTTTGTTGTGATTGCCCATGGTTTACTGACTGTGTTCTGAGCACAGAGAAGGCATCTCAGGGGACCCATCAACCAACATCGACGTGGCTCCCAGAACTTGGCTGCAAGTGCTTGGAGGAGCTGAAGCAAGGCTCCAGCCAGCCCGCTGGGATCCTTGAAGCCAGGCCCTGCTGCTCACACCCTCAGAACAATGGTGGGAGCAGCAGTCATTCTCAAAACGACAGTTTAGAAGAGGATCCCTTCCGACAGTAATGTACCACTGCACAAAGTAGGCTCACAAACGGAGGGTACTGGAAAATTGTTCCATTCTGAGGGCCTTTAAGGGCCATGTAGACAAAGGAAGGGGGGCTAAGATGTGTAAGGGAATCAAAACCATTTCATTTCTTATGTGCTTATTGACCAACTGTGTCTCTTCTCCTGTGATTGCTCCTATTCTCTGCCCACTTATGTCATGAATTGTTTATCTTTTTCTCATTGATATACTAATTACAAATTCCATTTCCTGGGGAGATGTCTGTCCCCAGTTTGGGTCTTTTTTTTTTTTGCTACATTTATGGGGTGTTATTGTATTGTTCAGAATTCATTTTAATGCAGTTTATTTTTTCTTGGTGGTTCTAACGTTCTGTGTCTTAAAATGACTTCTGATGAGAAAGTACTGGTAAATCGACCTATTTGTCTGGACAAGATCTATGTGTGTAGCAGAGGGGGGTAGACATAATAGTCATTTTAGTATATTCAATTATTTGAAAGACTATAAAGTCCAATAGACAAGTCTATGTAGCTTCCAGAAGAACTAGCAAAAAAATGGCTGGAAGCGATAAAGGAGTAGATCACAATGCTGTGAAGAACCCTCTTATCCACTGGAGCTGCCGATAGTGAAATGGGATGGCCAGTAGCAGGCAATTGGTTGTGAGAATCCTCATCAACAACACAGCTTTCTCATCCCCACTGGTTTCCTTCTTTCTTGCTATCACATAGTGAGACTCTGAACTCTGGAAATACATGTCTTACTCTGCCTCTTCACTCTTGGACTACCCGGGGATATTCTGCTTCCCCTAATTTCTGGAGCAAGTTCTGGTGGAGGTGGGGGAAGAGTGCTGCTGATTTTACTTTATTTTTTAATTTAACTATGATTAAGACTCAGAAAATGATGGCGATGATGGCCTAAAATGTTTTTGTGTATTCTACTTGCCTTAGTCACTTGACTCCTGCAATTTTTTAAATAAGTATTTGGATCCAAAGAAAATAGCCTTATATTTGTTTCAGTTGCTATAATTAAATGACCTCTTATCGCTTTCAGCACGTGATTTTTAAGAACAAAAGAGATCTTAGAAAGACCTACTTCAGTGATTATAAAGAGAAAAGAAACACTCTCCCCTGAAAGTGTGCAGAAAAATTACTTTGGGGACTTTCTTTCTTTCTTTTTTTTTGAGATGGAGTCTCACACTGCCGCTCAGGCTGGAGTACAGTGGCATGATCTCAGCTCATTGCAACCTCCACCTTCAGGGTTCGAGTGATTTTCCTGCCTCAGCCTCCTGAGTAGCTGGTATTACAGTCGCGTGCCACCACATCCAGCTAATTTTTGTATTTTTAGTAGAGACGGGATTTCACCATGTTGGTCAGGCTGGTCTCGAACTCCTGACCTGGTGATCTGCCCACCTCAGCCTCCCGAAGTGCTGGGATTACAGATGTGAGCCACCGTGCCGGGCCACCTCAGGGACTTTTTAAAAGGACTTCCAATGCCATACCCTCTCTCTCTCTCCTGGCCACTGAGATGTATTCCCAGAGTGACAGTCAAGACCATGTGGAAACACTGCTACAGATGAGCATCCTAAGGAATAAAACAGCTGAGAATCACGGATCAAATGAAACTCCTTCATTAGAGAGATGAAGACACTGAAGCTTAAGAGGCTCCTGTGACTTCACACTGACAACTGACTTATTGTCGGGACTCCTTGCCACCCAGGCCCAGTGCCCCTTCCATCCAGCCGCGTGGCTCTGCCTGACAGTTCTGCTTATCCAACGGGAAGGCATTCATGTTAAACAGTCTTTGTGTTAAAGCAGGAGGCTCTGTGCTGGATTGTAAGGTCATGGTTTTTAAGATCCCCAAGCAAAATACAACTTCTAGGAAATAATGTAAAATCAGCATCTGCCTTCAACTGCTCAAGGAACCAGGTGACCAGCCAAACCAGATGGTATGGCTCTCACTTGCCCCAACACCCATATGAGGCTGACAGAGCAAAGCAACACAGAGTGGCTGAGCATGGGAAACAAGCAAGTTCACCAGCCTTTTGGCAAAGACACAAGATCTGCTTCTGCAGTTCACTGCTCTTGCTCTGGCTGCCACTGAGAGGGAAGTGGGAACCGAGAAAAGAAAGTGGCCGTACTGCTGGATGTGGTAGTTTCGTGATGAATGGGAGAAGTTCTGGTCGCAGGCACAGTGTATGCATGGCCCTATGATTGTTTCTGAAAGGGCATAGTTTGTGGATCACCAGTGCAATCCTAGAACAGCTGGCTATCCCAGAGAGTAAGCTACAGCATACTCCCTCCCCACAGCTAACAGAGGCTGTGCAAAGAGTGTGTCCTTTAAAGACGATTTTCAGGAAGCAGAAGAGAAGAAGCAAGAAGGTGTGGATACATGTAATTAGTGGGGTGGGTGCATTACGGGAACTTGTCAGCTGCTGAAGAGCCCTTGCCAATCTGAAACTGGCAAGACGAGCCACAAAAATACTAGTTAAGTAATTTTGTACTTCTGGGATTGATTGGTTCTTTCAGTTGGAAGCCAAGTTATCAGTGAATCTGCATACTCACCCAGCTGTGTGCTGGTATGAGTGTGTGTGCACTCATATGTGTATGTGCGCTAAATGAATAGGGAGTCAGAGGGAAGCAAAGAACAAGCTGAGAAAATTGACAATTGTTGAATTTAAATGTCAGGCCTTGGGTTAGAGAAATAACCTATACCACAGCAATCATTAATTCTATTGTATGCATCAAAACACCAGAGGTTCAGAGAGGTTAATAAAATCGCTCAAGCTGTCCCAGTTAATAAATGGTAACACAGTGCTTCACACCCAGAGCTATGCTCCAAAACCTATATCCTTCCTAGTGCCTGATGCTTCTGCCCCAAAGAAGGCCTTCATGAATATTTGTTGAATGATTGAACAAAGGAATTCATATCTCAGAATATTCTTTTTCTTTTCATCAAGGTTATGAAAGTTGTACTCATTGAACTAAAAAAACAGCAATGCAGTACAGTTAAAGGTGATATGTTATTTAAATCATCTATTACTGAATAAACTAAAAATTACCTAATCAAAGCCATGACTTAAGGTTATTACAGTATCTTTTACCCAAACAAGGGTGAATGGGTTGGTGCATTGAGACCTAATTTTGTAGAATGGTCATACTGCAGTTCTAGGTTAAACTCTGTTCAGTCACTGTTTCCAAAATCACTTCATCCCATGGTCTCATCTTCTTCATGACTTAAAGTCATGCTTGAAACATACTGGCTTATTTGATACAATTTGTTACCTAAAGAAGACACTAACCTACGGAAATAACTGCTATTCTGTAAACTCCCAAAACAACTGGTCCAGGATTGCAGAAAAATGACAAGTAACAATAAGTTTGCATTCTAACTGTATACACACAAATCTCTAGATTGAGCTCAGATAGTCTTAATTAGAGAGAGAGCTCTAAAGGTGTAATTCCAAATGCCCAAAGGCAATAAGTGGACAGTTATCTCTGTGCACAGAAGAAAATGTTTGTGTTACCAGGTATGATGGCTTGTACCTGTAGCCCCAGCTTCTCAGGAAGCTGAGGTGGGAGGATGGCTCGAGCCCAGAAGGTTGAGGCTGCAGTAAGCTCTGATGGCACCACTACACTCTAGAATGGGTGACCATCTTTTAAAAAAAAACTATATGTACTTGTATGTTATAAGTGGTTGTAATGTATTTGCTTGGGGCACCAGTTTCAAAGAGCAGAACAAATAGGCTAAAGACATCAATTGATCTAGAGTCTTTCTCAGCATCCCTCCCCATATTCTCTACTTAAAATAGAGACCAAACAAAGCAGGCTTGGAATCCTAGTGAATAAGCAGTTGCTCAGCAAATATAATGAATCAATGGCCACTTCCTGAGGGCTTGTGCAGAACACCCAGAAGAGGTGTCAGAGCAGGGGTGCAAAGTACTGAAAAAGCTTCCTCCCTTCAAGGTGCTTGCTCACAGATGATCACAATACAAGGTAAAATGTCAAAACTTCATAAGAGATCATGAAATAAATAAATACAGGAGTTTAGAGATCATAATTGGAGTTTTAGCTTCCTAAACAATCAGCACAGAGGCATTAGCAGACACCTAAGCAGGCAGTGAGACAACAAAAATGAGCCAGTGGCAGGCAGTTTTGGGGAAATTACAGGCAAGCAATATAAACCCTGAAACAGATCAAGAGCTATGGCATAGCTTTAACACTAAGCAGCTATATCTGGTTCCCTGATAATTTTGAATATGAGTGTATAAGTCCATTCTCATGCTGCTATAAGGACATACCCAAGAGTGAGTGATTTTTAAATGAAAGAGGTTTCATTGACTCACAGTTCCTCATGGCTGGGGATGCCTCAGGAAAGTTACAATCATGGCAAAAGGGGATGCAACACGCTGTTCTTCACATGGCAGCAGGAGACAGAAGTGCCAAGCAAAGGGTGGAGAGCCCATTATAAAACCATCAGATCTTGTGAGAACTCACTGTCATAAGAACAGCATGGAGGTAACTGCCCCCATGGTTCAATTACCTCCCACCGGGTCCCTCCCATACATGTGGAGGATTATAGAAACTACAATTCAAGATGTGATTTGGGTAGGGACACAGAGGCAGACCATTTCAGAGTGTTACCAATTATTCAAACTGAGGTTCTACGAAACAACACCTAATTTACTACTTATTTTAGAGCTTCTTATGTTGATCATATATATTTTTGAAACCTAAAATTTTCTGTCATTTTTACAAAAATAAATATTTCTTCTTAAAACTCATAAGCTATTTTACTAAAGAGAAATATACATAGCAAATATTGTCCCTATATATTTGTCCTTCATGTTATATACCATAACATGAATACAAAATAAATTGCATGTGAATTCCAGTTTCATAAGAATGCTTAAGATTTCCTTGATTGCTTCATATATTGGATAAGGAACATAATGGACTCAAGTGTTTTCCCCTGTCAAGCTCATCAGCTCCGTTCTAGTGAGCAAACATAAAGACAGCATATATCTATTGTACTATAATCTGCTGTTCAAAAATTAGCTACACTCATATTCCACATACAAGTCACAGAAATCTTTGTGACATCTCTAAAATAGGTGTTAACTATCCATGAATTATCATACCTTAGAGATAAATGTAATGTGTTTAATATTCAAAGTAATCCATAGCTGTAAAACAAGACCCCCAGGATTCTTCAGAACAGGTCCTGGTTTTCAATAGAGTTTATTTAGGTTCTACTATATACCCAGATACCGTACTTAATGCTTTAAAAGTCATTTAAGTATAAAACTAATTTCTTGCTCCTTGAAAAAGTGAACACTTATGATACAGTGAACAAAACATAACAATACTGTATTTAAATCAGTATTATATTTCCCAACCTCCAAATTAATAGCAAAATCATATATTTGAAAAGGGTCCAGTGTTACGAATATATAAATAATGTTTACAACTCAACAACACAAATACAAACAACCCAATTCAAAAATAGGCAACTGAAGTAACTCAGGAATGGAAAACTAACATCATATGTTCTCACTCATAAATGGGAGCTAAGCTATGAGGATGCAGAGGCACAAGAATGACACAATGGACTTTGGGGACTCAAGGAGAAAGGGTGGGAAGGGGGTGAGGGATAAAAGACTGTAAATTGGGTTCAGTGTGTACTGCTCGAGTGATGCGTGCACCAAAATCTCACAAATCACCACTAAAGAACTTACTCGTGTGACCAAATACTACCTGTTCCCCCAAAGTCTATGGAAATAAATTCTTTTTTAAACCCGCAAATGTGAATAGACATTTTTCCAAAGAAGATATATAGTCAACAAGCACATGAAAACATGCTCAGCATCACTAATGCATAACACAACCCCAATGAATCTACCACTTCACACCCATGAAGATGGCTATAATTTAAACCAAAAAAAAGGAAAATAAGAAAAGTCAGTGAGGATGTTTAGAAACTGGAATTCTCATAAATTCCTGGGGCGGGGGGGATGTAAAATGGTGCAGCCATGGTAGAAACAGCTTGGCAGTCAATACGTTAAATTTAAAGTTACCATATGACTCAGCAATCCCACTCCTAGGTATATACCCATAAGAACAGAAAACAGGTGTTCAAACAAAAACTTGCAACACTACTTACGCTAGACAAAAGATGAAAATAGCCCAACTGTCCATTAATGGGTGAATGGATAAACAAAACGTGGTATATCCATACAGTTTTATGGAACATTTTATTTCACAATAAAAATAATTCTTAGGAAATATTATTCAGTCATAAAAAGGAATGAAGTACTGATACATGCTATAACATGGAGAAACCTTGAAAACATTACGTTACGTGAAAGAAGCCTATCACAAGAGACCATATATTATGTTATTCTTTTTCTATAAAATGCCTAGAATAGGCAAATCTATAGAGACAAAGTAAATTAGCGGTTGCTTAGGGCTGGGGTTGATGGGGTAAAAGTGTTTGATAAAGACTCTGGTGTTTCTCCTCCTGGTGATGAAAATCTAAAATTGTGGTAATGGTTACATTACCACAATTAATATATTATAGATATATTAATATATAATAGGTATATTAATATATAGATAGATATATTAATATATAATATATTACTAATATATAGATATATTAATAATCTATAATATATTAAAAGCTATTAAACTATTAAAAACTTTAAATGGGTGAATTATATCTCAATAAGCCTTTTAAAAACTAATAGCAAATGCTGAAATGTTCTTCATTTGGAATTTTCTTACAAAACACTTGCTACACTGACTTTTGCAAATAAGAATTTTTGGTGAAATGTCAGTGTATCTGTCCCCATTTCTGATTTTTTTTAAAAAGGGGATTTATGTATATCACTGTTCGCTTAAAGCCAAGTTTCTATTTACAAATAAATATAGGTATGACAAAATTCATTTGTGGTCAAGTCTTACCTCTTTTCCAAAAACAAAAAAGAAGTGGTAATTCCTAATAATTCTAGCAGCTACGATCCATCAAACAAGATGCGTTTTCATTGTCCATCATGGACACCCACCAGTACAGATGGGTGGTAAGCTACTGTTTCTGCTCCTTCAGCCTCGCTCTGAGGAAGCAAAAGATACTATTTCTTTTGGGACTCAAAAAGCTTGACCACTTTCTTTCCAGTTTCTCCACAACAAAACTAACCAGTGTCTTAAGCCTGGATTGATGACAGGGATTTGAAGAAAGACAGTATTTAGATAACCCACATTTATATGCATTCTTAAACAATTCATACTGAGACCAGTCTATATTAAAAAATAGTTTACAAGGCACACTGCTTTTCACCATTCATGCTTACAGAACATTTGTTTACAGAACAGATGACCATAGCTGAATTCCATTCTCTGTCCTTTCTCTTATACAGTGCCACGTGTCCCCAACCGACTCTATAGTATAAACTTTTAGCTATGAACAAGAATGTCATTTGTTTCTATGTCAACAATTTCTATTGATAACATCATATTTTATGCATTCATTTTCTAGATTACTGTTTGGAGCCTAAAGTACTACATTTAAACCATGTGTGAAATGCAGAAGAAAAATAAAATTTGGCTTTGAAGGTTCAAAGCAACTATTTGGTAACAGATATGAACCTCTATTTCACATTTTCCTTTAAATTCACTTAAACTTAGAGAATTTCATAGTCAATAAAATGACATACTTTTCATTTTTTGACTCTAAATTGCCAGTCTCTTATATAGTATATGTAAAGATTGGCGATTCTGAGAACTAAAGCTCTGTATCTCCATTTAAAGTGGTATAAATTAAAAATGGAAAACATATCAACTTGGAATGAGTCCAACAAGTTTATCTCCCATGAAGTCTAAATCACATATCCAAGGCTGGATGATAAATCATAAGAGTTTGCCGGTTGTACAAGATCAGTAGTAAGCCATCTGGCTTATTCTGTTTATATCAATGTAATGAGTGTTATTCCAAGTTTTTGATATTTCCACAGCTCATAAGTAATCAGGCTACTGGCAGCAAGGCGGCATCATAACCTAATTTCTGGGGGAGATTTTATTTGATTTTTTGTTTGTTTTCTTTCGCAAATCAAAGTTTGAATGCCATTTCAAAAAAAATTCACTGAATTGGAAAGACCATGGTCTCCACGCTGAAGTATCGCATTTGCTGTATATTTTTATTTACCTTATTGCATGTTTGTGTTCTCTCTCCTCCCAGTCTGAGGGTGGGGAATCAACATAACAGTTATCCTTGCATGATTTTCCTCCCCACCACTTCCTTCACTTTTTTCAAATGTGTTACAGCAGAACATTCTTTAAGGAGGACATGCTTTGCCTTTCCCCAAATTGTCTAGAAAGAATGACTGTTTGCCACTGTCTCCTGTGGGGAAGAGAAAGCAGCATCAGTGGCTCTGTTCCCTTCCTTCCCCACACTATACTTTCCGGTTGCCTCGAATCACCCACTCCACACCTCTCCTAACCTCAGAAAGTCTAAAACCAGCTGGGGCTGGCACTGCTGGCTGGTCCTTCCCTCGAAACAATGGGGCTTAAGTAGCAAAGAAGATGCATATATAAAAGTTCAAATTAAAAAGTGAAACCATATCCATTATCTTTCAGTACTTTATAAATCTACCTACCTCCCTCACATGCCTCCTCCTTCTCTCAAATACACGGGAAGCCTCCTGAAAGCGATACATTGCTCTACAATAATGGTTCTCAAATTCTCGGCATTGGAATCACCTGGAGGACTTGCTGAAGCACAGCTTGCTGGGCCCTGTGCCCAGACTCATTCAGCAGGTTTGGGATAAGAACTTAGAATGTACGTTTCTGACAAATTCCCAGATGAGGCTGATGCGGCAGTCCCAAGGACCCACATTAAGAACCACTAGCCTAGACACAGCACAACTGCTAAATAAAGAGAAAACGCCCAGGAGATGTGATTCTGACTAACATTACGCCCAGTTTTTGTCCAGCTCAGGAAGGGTCCAATTCCCTAAATAAATGGAGGCAGCATAGTGGGGATTAATATAGGAAGGTAGAGTTAAAGCAGACCAGCTGCGTGAATTACTTCGCTTCTCTGCCAGCTCCTCAAGATACTTAGAGTACAAGTAACAAGAAAAGGAAAGTGGAATTATGGAAGGAAATGCAATCGTTTTCAGCCAGTCCAGTTTTTTTAAAAAAATTTTTTTTGTTGGTTTACTTTAGGTGTATACTATATCCCCATTTGCATCTTGGCTCTCCCTCCCTTTTCTCCTTGAAACTGACCACAGTGCTAGGCAATGGGTACTGAAATCAGCCAGACATGGGTTGAAGTCCTGCTTCCATTGCTATGTCTCCTTCACAACTCTTTACCCTCATTCTTCCCATACAACAAACAGAAATAACAATAGACCCTATCAACCGTGTTGCTGTGTAGATTGAATGTCACCCTGTGTACACCCTGACTGGCATGTGCATGATAAATATTAGCTTTTACTACGAATACTATAGCCCTTGGCTTTCCTGTGAGAATATTCAATGTGTTAAATATCACATTACCTGTTTGATATAATAGGTTGAGTCATTAATCCCACCAATATTTACTGAGTGACCATTGTGTGTCAGACAGAATAGTGTGTAACTATACTGAAATCATATTCTGTAAAGAAAAGTGTTTGATATAAACATTATTTTGATTTGGAAAATTTTGACTTTACATGAACTTACATCTATGAAAAATACTTGCTTCCAAAATTGGCTGAGGAAACTGAGAGGACATGTTTACTAACCACAAATTTTGTTTTGACAGACACTAAAATAAAGGAATGGAGAAAAACAGGGGAAAGTAATTCTGCAGATATCTTGGCATTATATTATTAAAGGTATATTTTAGACCATCCGAAATACCACAAGCCCACTTTCCCTAAAACTCATTATATTTATGTGACAAGACAACAAGGGACAAATTTGGCCAAGGGTGTCCTATTTTCAGTTCACAATGATGTCATTTTGAGCCCATTACATTGTCAGAAATGTAATGATCTGTTAGTAACAGGAGCAGCATGCAATCTTTCAGTTCTTCCTAGTTCCCTGAGCAAAAGCGAAGAATTCACCCTTCCACCAACTGACCACCCAAATTTATTAGGCCTCATTGTTTGGAAATATAAAGTGAAAATGTTCATGCAATATATGTTGAATTTTCTTGATTTCATCCTCAGTAGTACCTTTGCTCCTTCCTCCTCCCAGATTCTCCCTTCCCCAAGAAAGGTGTCAGAACCCCAAAACTTTAGGAGCTGGGTGAAGGTTTCATTGACAGTCTAGCCCAGCTTCTAATTCTGCCATGAAACACCAGGCCTATGAAGTCTGAGTACCCTACGTAAGGCCAAGTGCTTCAAGGACAGTGAGCACAGAAGTCTTCCATCCTGGTCCGTTACACTTTTCCCTACACCCCTGGCCTTCATACGTTAAGTAAAAGAACTTCTGCAAGAATTCATTGTCAGATTTAATGGAGAAAGACCCTGAGCCTCAACACTTGCCTCCCAATGCCAGTTAACAGGAATTTTTGTTGGTGATGAAAACATATTTAACTTTTGTGGCACTAGCAGTTATCAGGGTGTAGAAGAAGCTATGAGTCTCCACAATACAGAACTTAGGAAAAGAAGAGGTTTGATTTCCTAATAAAGGGTATATTGTCCCAAATCCTCTATGAAACCAAAGGCTACGGAAATCTACTTGGGCAATCTTTTGCTCTAATCTATAGTTCCCCAAATAGAACCTACCAACAGTGAAATAAAAGTGTAACTTTTTAAGTCTGAGCTCTTCTAAAAGGTAAAGAACATCATTTAATCCATCTCTACACTTCCAAATGCCCTAACACATTTGTAACTTCGCTGATGATTTTTATTCGATTGTTTGTTTTTTCTCTTTTCTCCAAAAGGTCTGCTATCTAGACCTGTGGCTTCTGCCACGAAGTGACATTTGGAGTAAATGTGGCAGCCTCCAGCCGGCCCGGCTCATTTGGCCCATTTTTCTTCCAGCACTTCGGTGGCTCTGCTTCCCCGCACTATGCTCAGGTTTATCACTTCGAATGCTTGCAAGAAGATGGAGTTCTCCCAGCCCTCGCCCCCGCACGACCTCTTCTGGCCACAGACTTGGGAGGGATCTGCATCATCTCTTGGCTTGAACGCGCGTGCCAGCTTCGTCCCTGCGACCTGGGCTTGCGCTCGCTCGGCCCTGGCACCCTGGCTCCCGAAGCCAAGACAAGGGAGCCGCGGGGTCACGCCCTCTCGCTGGGGCGGCTCTTTCCCTCCCATCACAACCCCATCCTTACTTCTAAAGATTGGCGGCCTCTCTCCTAATAAACCACACACACGCACACACACACACACAGACACAAGTTTTCACTTGCGCTTGAGACGCACACAGCGCAGAGGATCCTCGGGTGACTGGAGGCGACATTGCTGGCCAGGCTGACTCGCGCCCTCGAGCAGCCCCAAACCCCTGGATGCAGCGGGTTCCCCTCGCCAGGCTCGCTGAGAGCGGCGCGGCGGGCAGCAGCGGCCAAGGCATAAGCCAGCCCTGGGACAGCGTGGAGCCACCAGGTCCGGCGGGCAGGAGGGGTATCCGCGGGACAGAATTCTCAGAGCCGACAGTGGAGAGGGGCTTAAACCTACCCGCACTCCCCGGGGCGCGGGACGGGACTGAACTGTGTTCACTAACAATGACACATAGCGGACTGTCCTTTCCCTTCGCCTCTCCCCGCGCCCCGAGTCCTGAAGATACACACACTCCTGCACACACCCACACACCCATCCACTCCGCCCCAGTCGGGTGGGAGTGGCGGGGGTGGGGCGGGGGAAGGTGCCCGGTGCCCCGCCCGGGGGTACCTGTCGGCGCGCGACCCAGCGGCGCCCCCTCCTCGGTGAGTACAGCCGGACGCGCGGGACTAAGTGGGCGCTCCGGAGCGCGGCATAGATGCTCGCGGGCTTCACACCTGGAGAGCCCCGGGGCGGCGGCGGAGCGCGGTGGCAGCGCGAGAAGTCCCCATCGCACCCCTCTCCCCGCCGCACAACTTTGCGCAGCCGGCGCCGCCCTCGCGCCTGCCCCCCTTCCTTACCCAAATACTGCCGCAGGTCGAGCAGGAAGCGAGGGGGTCCCCCGCTGAGCTGATAGAGGAGGGAGCCTAGGCAGAAGACCAGCAGGGTGGCCATGCAGAAGCCGTAGTCCCGGAGAGAGAAGCGCAGGAAAGGCAGCAGGGGCACCCGGCGCTTCCAGCTGCCCAGGGCGGGAGGAGCGCCCCCCAGAGGGGCCCCATGGGGCCAGGGATCCCCGCCGCCGCCGGGATGCTGCTGCTTCTTCTTCATCGCCTGCCTCGCCGCCTCGCACAGCCTGCCCGTGCCAGGAAAAGGTCACCCATCCGCCGCGAGGAGGAGAGCCCGGCCGAGCGGCTGCACATGGGGAGGGCCGCGCGGAGGGCAACCGGGTGGGGGCGGGGAGGGGCCGAAGTTGCCGGGCTCAGGAGACTTTCCTCGGCATGGTCCCCGCCGCCGCGGCCCGAGCGGCCGAGGTGTCCGGCCCGGATTCGGGGGCGCTGCCCGCGCCCGGGCGCCGCGCCCGTCCCGCGCCCGCTAGCGCCCCCGCGCCCCGCGCCCCGCCGCGCCTCGGGCTCGCTCGCGGCTTCTGGAGCTCGCCTCCAGCGCCAGCGTGGACCCCCCGGCTTTGTGTCTGTCGGTCTTGGCGTGTTTTGTCCCGGTTCAGGCTTCTCTAAAAAACGGCAGGGAGGAACAGGAGGCGGACACCATCCCTTCGCTCCACCTCCTTGACAAGGGTTTTCCTCCTTCTCCTCCCCTTTCTCCCTCTGGCGCTCCGCAGCTCTCTCCTCCCTCTACCCTCCCTCTCGGCTCGGGCCTCGGGATTTCGCTCCGGTGTCACGTTACTGCTCTTGCTGGGGGCATGGGGGGGGGGGGGCGGCGATTATTCGCAACAAGGAAGAAAGTTTCTAGGGTTTTTTTTTTTCCTTCCCGCTCTCTTTACAGTCTGGCCTCTGTTCCTGCGCCACCAGCGACCTCTTGGGGGCCCCGCTGACTTCTCTCTCGTAAACAGTCACCAGCAGGAAGAAGCACGACTAATTTTACTATTCATATTTTTTTCAGTTCAGAAACTTGATTCTGCTTATATATCCCATGCAAGCTGCTTACACAAGGCCGATGAAAGGTACTAGGATACAGGCTCAAGACTCTACTGAGATGGAAAAGGAGCAAGCGGCGCTAGTTATGGTCAAACACGCCCCAGAGGGCCAGGCGCAGCGCTCCGACTCCCGGGAAGGGGAGCAGAAGAGGATGCTCTCTTCTTCCTTTTCCTGGTCCTACAACTACTCCACCTCGTAGTGGACCAGAGAGGCAAGTGGGGGCTGCATAGCGGACTCCAGGAGGTCATTGTCCCACGGAGGGCAAAAGCCCAGTCCCCATACACGCCAGTTTCATTGCTGCCTCTCTTCCCTCCATGGGGAAGCTTCTGGACCTGAAAGAGAACCTCCCGAGACAGAAAGGCTCCATGGTGGACACAGGTCCTCTGATGAGGTGGTTGATCCACGGAAGGGCTGCTCTGATCCCCCACACTCTAAGTAAAAATACTATATCACTATTTATAGACGCTGAAGCACCTGAGGCCTGTGTGCCTCACCCAAGGTCCCAGAACTAGTGGTAGGAGTTGGACTGGGAGTTGCACTCAAACCTATTGGACCCTCAAAGCCACTACACTAACCACACCGCACAGCGTTACTTCCCCTTTCCTTCCGCATAGGTGGCATAGGAGGATGATATTTAATTCATTTAGTCCAGGCCACGTTAAGAAATGAAAACCTCAGTTTCTGGTGCCTCTCATGTCCAGCTCCGTACCCATTTGTATATTCCAGTAATTAATAATTGGATTTAAGGTGGAAACAGCAGCTAGGAAACTCTTGATTCTAAGACTAGGCTCCTGAAAACCTTCAAGTTGGGCATCTGAAGAACTTTCTATGGAAAATTACAAAATAGGATCCTAGACCAAGAACTTACCCTTTAAGAATATGTCTTAACCATATTCATATATGAATATCTCTGGTTCATGATTCAAAACATATAGCATGAGCAGCAGAGATGTGCAGATGGGGTGGGAGGTGCTGTACACATGTACACACACACACACACACACAATTCTACTGCCCAATTTTATGTTGTCCTAGCCACTTTCTAAGGGATGGGAAGGTTGCTTTGGGGCCCCAAGAGAAGAGAAAATCTTTTTTTCTGTCACAGAAAACCCTGAATAAAGTGTTAATCATTTGTTTCACATTTATCTCATGAATCAGAGTTTTATTTGGATTAATATGAACATTTTAGAAATGTGACTGCCCCTAAGAGAATTGAGTAGATCAGTCATTGCCTATTGTGAATTACTTTAATCAGTACGAGTAGCCCAGAATAGACTACCAATTAATAACGTTTGAGCTTAAGAAGAGGGACTAGAAGACAGAAGGAGCAAAGCAGTGTCCATACTGTTTCCGGGACTGCCTCCCACAAACCGGACCTGGATCTGAGGCCTGGCCCTGTCATCTGAACATTCGCTGGACACAAAATTGTGTGCAAGACCGTCTGTATTCACAAGTCCCACCCCCAGGAAGTCCAGAGACTTCTCACAGCATGCTGTGGGAAATATACCAATTTTTTCTCCTAAGGAAAGGAATCTGAGGAACAGGGAGATGGAGCAGGAATAAAGGAAACAAACATCTGAGAAATAAGTAAATATGAGAATAAATGTTTTTTTAAAAAACAATGAAAGAGTTGTGAGGAAAGTACACAGGGGCAAAGTCCAGCTTAGAAAAAACAAGCTATGACATGAACAATTTTAGAGAGAATAAACAGGTCAATTTTTAAAAGACTGCGTTAACAGACTTGCTGCCTAAAAAAACTCACAGAAGAAAAAGGAAAGATATCAAGACACGAAGAAGTTTCACGTGGAAAAAAATGCTTTGTATTTACACCCAACAAAAACTTAGTTGTTTGGGTAAAACTTTGTTCTTTGAAGACCCATAAATATTCCTTCAAAAAAATAATAAATTTAAAGTACTTAGACTCATGAATAGTATATTTATTCAAAGCAGATAACAAATCTAATTAAAGGAAGTTGTATATAAATTTTATTATTAGCCTTATAATTGAATATGCTTTATTCAGCACCTTGCTGAATATCTTCAGCTTCTTAATTCCTTCTCTCCCCAGTGACTAATTTGACCTTGTCCTCAGTGGTCACTAACTGCATCTCCTCCAAAATCTCCTTTTCCCCCTTCACAATCTTCTATCCCATTTGGCTTCTCTGGAGAACACCCTATTTTTTGGTCTTTTCTTTTTTTTTTTATTGCATTTTAGGTTTTAGGATACATGTGAAGAACATGCAAGATTGTTGCATAGGTACACACATGGCAGTGTGATGTGCTGCCTTCCTCACCATCGCCTATATCTGGCTTTCGGTCTTTTCAAGAACTGTCCACTCTCTGTTCATCCAGCTCATGTGTTTACTTCTTTCTTTACCCAGTTTTGATTCCTGATCCATCATTCTGATCTCCTTCTTGCAAACACACCCCTTCATTCCCATTTCTCTCATCTTATATCCTACAGTGCTTATCTGGCCAAACCCAGGCTCAATTAAATCCAACCATGCAACCGGACTAGACTGCAAAAAAAGCACACAGCACTGGTAAGTGGCTTTTCTTTAAATTAGAGAACACATATTTCAGAGGGATGCACACCCATAGTTGCCCAGCAATCCCACTCACTATTCCACAGTGTCCCTCTCTTCAAACCTCCCATCTGCATCTTCTGCTTTCTTCCCTTCAGTCTCAGGGGATGACCTGGGATCAGACTTTGTTGACAAAGTGACAAATAGAAGCAGTAGGACAAGAGCTCACTCATTTCCTACTCATCTTTGCCCCATGCTCTTCGGCCCCCTTCCTGTTTCATCGTGTTCCTACTTCTATTAAGGCCATGCTGCCACCTATGCCCTAGACTGCTGTCCCCACCAACCCCAGTCTCACACCCAAGCCTGCCCCCTCCATAGCCTTCTGCAACTCTGTAAATCATTATACTCTCAAGTCACTTGGGTCCCAAACCAGAGGTCTTAGTTTTTCTATTAATAGTTCTTTAATTCTTGTATCTAAACCATTTGCAAATCCTATAGGCATTACCTTTCAAAAAATCCAGAATCTGACCTCCTTTTCCACCACCCTGGGCCAGATCACTGTCTTCTGTCACTTGGATTGTTACAACGGCTTCTTATATTCATCCTATTTCAGTTTAGCTACATATAACCGAAAAACCCAAATTTAAAAACCAGTGACTTAAACAAAAAATAACTTTATTTCTCTCTCATGTGAAACGTGTCCAGAAATAAGGCAGTCCAGAGTTGGTATGGTATTTCTGTGCCATCCTCAGAGACCCACTAGGGCTTTGTTCCACCATCCTCAGCATGTGGCTTCCATTTTAAAGGTCACCTTATGCAATGTAATCAGCATTTCAAAAAGGTATGAAATCGTCGTACCTCTTTGATATGTTCATTGCAGCATTGTGCACAATAGCCAAGATATGGAATCAACCTAAATGTCCATCAATTCATGAATGGATAATACCATTCAGCCTCAAGAAGGAAATCCTGTCATTTGCAATAACTAGAAAATATTTAATCTGGAGGATATTATGTTAAGGGAAATAAGCCAGACACAGAAAGACAATGACTACATGATTTCACTTATATGTGAAATTTTTAAAAGTCCATCTTATTGAAGCAGAATGTAGAATTTTAGTTACCAGGGTTTGAGGAGGGAAGGGGAGGGATTGAGGAGATGTCAGTCAAAGGATACAAAATTTCAGCTAGGAAGCAGAACTACATTGAAGAGTTGTATTCTACAACATGGTGAATATAGTTAATAACATTGTATTGCATACTTGAAGAGGGTTAAGAGAGTAGATTTTAAGTGTTCTTACCACAAATAAATGATAAGAATACAGAAGGGGGGAAAAAGAAAAACAGAAAAGGTCTCCTTACGGTTGGAGATGGCTGCCAGAGCTCCAGCCATTGTGCCTGTGTTCCACGTTGGCAGCAGAAGGAAGCAAAAGAGTAAAAAACTCCTCCCAATTGAGTAGGCTTTTTTTAAGCAGTGCTCCAAAGTGTGCTATAAATTTACCTTCTTATAGGGCATTGGTCAGAAATTAATCACAGGACTCTGTCTGATTGTAAGGGATGGGGGATGGAGTACCTAGGAAACCTGGACTTCAGCTGGGTGCATTGCTGCCACAAAGAAGAATCAAGGTTCTATTGCTAAAGAGAGAAAGGGCAGGTGGCTACTACATGACAATCAGCAATTCCCGTTGTTCCTCCTAACTGGTCTGCCTGCTCCCAGCCTTTCACTCCATATTCCATTTTCCTCAGAGCAGCCAAAATAACCATTGCTGCTCAAAACTTGCCAGTGGCTTCCAATGCACTCAGGGCAAAAGGAAGCACCCTAGAGTAGCCTATAAGGTCCTACTCAGTCTGGCTCCATTGTCTCTTCGACTTCATCTCTCATCACTTTTCCTGCCCACACTTACCTATGGTCATTCATCAGACAAAACAAACTTGCTCCTCTATTAGGACCTTTGCATTCACCGTTCTCTATGCATAGAAATTTTTTTCTCACACTTCTGCATGGCTTGACCTTTGACTTCCCTTCCAGATTTGTGCAATGTTGTCTTATCAATGGAGTCTTCTGGGACTACTCTGTATGTAATACATGTATGCACCTACATTCCTTATTCCCTTGACCTCTTTAGCTTTCTCCATGGAATGTACCATAATCTGAAATGTTAGTATTTTGTATGTGCTGTATATTTCTCCCCCCTGGAAAACAAGTATCTTGAAGGCCATGATTTTGTCTCGTTTGTTTGTTTTTTTATCTCCAACACCTAGAATATTGCTTACAGGTAGTGATCACTCAAGAGATGTTTGTTGAATAAAAAGATTAATTTTTTATAAGAAGGGTCTGATGTTCAGTTGGTCAAATCTCATTGATTCCATGCTTGGCCAAGTGGGGATGAGAGGTGGGTGTCATGGAAAGCAGGCCTCCATGCTGCTAGAACATCCAGTTAATCATCAAAGGAACTGCTTGCAGTTGAGGGTGTATTCACCGAAAAAAAACTGAATGAATGAATGAATGAATGAGGCCCTCACCACCTCTGTGACCCCTAATTAGCAATGCAGTTACTCCCTGTGATTATGAACGCCTCATGGAATCATAAAAGAGATGTGCATCCATTGGCTTTGCCTGGTGTTGCCATTCACCTTGGCAAAGAGGCTGCTGCTCTTTAAAACTGCTATTCCTTTTAGGGATTGGAGCCATCAGTCTCTTAGAGAACCAAGCTGTCTGAGCTTTGACCATGGAAAAGAAAGAGATAAAGAAAGAACTGGAGAGTAGCTCTGGTTTGTGGGGCAAAAATGCACTGAAAACTGTCTAGGCAGGTAGGGTTTGCCTTTGCTTGAACAGTCTCTAGAAAGCATATCTGACCAGAGTGTATGATCTAGAGGTACATTTGGATGGGAGGACTATAAAAACCGCATTTAGTAGCCAACAAGCTATTGCTTATATTTAAACTCCTATGCAATGACACAGCTTTTAACTGTGCTTAACAACAAATGTATTTTAAATCAAAACTGCACTGCACAGCTGGTCCCTGAGACTGGCTAGAGTGACACTATTAGCCACATAAAGACTTTGTTGGAAACAGTCTCAGTACTGTCCGTACTTTTTATGAAGTACAATAGACCATTAGTATAAGCAGAGGGAAAGGAAAAAACAAGCCAAACACGTACCAGTTGCTTTCATGTTATCTTCAGTTGCCTCTTACTCTGCCATGAGTAGAATCTATACAGTTGAATCTCTGACCAACCTTAATTCCTCATTTTCAAGATTCTTGTCAATTTACAATGTTAAGCTAGCACTCTTCTCATTTTAGAGGTCATTGTCTGGTGTTAATGCATAAGAGCCGAAATCGATGTAGAAGTGATATCCTTTTTCCTTCCTTCCTAACAATGTCATTAGTCCTTGTTCAATGGGCACATTACATATCTTCCTGTCCTCTTAGAAAAAAAATATTACTCAAGCTTTGCAAAGTACTTTAAAATAATTTTTTGAAGAACAGCCAAATACTAAACTATGAAGATAACAGTCAGCTCTCTAGTGAAGAATCTGAGTAAAGATTTCCAAGGTCATCTTAGTAGAAAATTTAAGAAAATATTACACTGTGAAGCATAATCCTTCAGCCCTGAAAATTACTAACCTTCTGACCTAGTCAATTACTTAATCTCTTTGTGCTTTTCGTTTTCTCTTCTGTCAAGAGTGGATGATAAATCCCATACTCCTGGGTTCACAGGGCTCTGGTTTGTTACAGGAACGTGCTTGCCTGGCTGGGGAACTACATCACCAGCCAGCTGCTTTTCTCTATGGTATTTGCTGTGAAGTGGTCCAAGACATTATCCCACCCAAAGAAACTGGACTGCAAAATGATGGTAGTGCAAACTCTTATTTAAAGAGCAGGCTGGGCACGGTGGCTCACGCCTGGAATCCCAGCACTTTGGGAGGTGGAGGTGGACAGATCACCTGAGGTCAGGCAGGTTCACAACCAGCCTGGCCAACATGGTTAAAACCCTGTCTCTACTAAAAATACAAAAGTTAGCTTGGTGTGGTGGTGAGCACCTGTAATCCCACCTACTTGGGAGGCTGTGGCAGGAGAATCACTTGAACCCTGGAGGCAAAGTTTGCAGTGAACCAAGATGGCACCACTGTACTCCAGCCTGGGCAACACAGCAAGACTGTGTCTCAATAAATAAACAAATAGATAAAATAAAGAGCAGACAATTTAAAGGGTGGGAGAAGCATGGATCTTTATCCAGAACTTATATGGGGACAAATGTGATTTGGGGTGAATAGCCTGAGTAGACTCTGAGCCTCACTGTCGTTATCTGTGAGATACAATAAGGCACAAAGCATCCTGTGATGGACTTAAGTATATATTATATGTGGGTACATGTAAGTCAGAATACATGTAAGTCAGATAACTTTTAAAGATAGGAAAACTAGAATCTAAACAAATTACATAATCTGCACAAATTTGCATTATTTGTGACTGATGTCATCAGAACTCAAATACAGATTTTGCAAATCCATCTCTAATACTTTTTTTTTTTTGCGATGGAATCTCACTTTGTTACCGAAGCTGGAGTGCAGTGGCATGATCTCGTTGTCATGACAACCTCCATCTCCTGGATTCAAGTGATTCTCCTGCCTCAGCCTCCTGAGTAGCTGGAATTATAGGCGCCCACCACCATGCCTGGCTAATTTTTTTTTCTTCATATTTTTAGTAGAGACGGGATTTTGCCATGTTGGCTAGGCTGGTCTCAAACTCCTCAACTCAGCTATCCACCCACCTCAGCCTCCAAAAGTGTTGGGATAACAGCCGCCAGACAGTGTGCATGGCCTCTAAGACTTTTTCCACAATAAAGTGAATTTTATTTGGACCACTGACCCCCTCTGAATATCTAACAAACCTATGAACCTACCTCCCAGAAAAATGAATGTATTTTCTGCATATAATTTCAGCACATCCATGGACCTTCTAGGGGTTCATGGACTCAGATTAAGAACTTGACTACTACAGGCTGTGTGGGGTTTCCTGAATATGTCTGAGTGCATTTACTAAAGGAGAATATAATTTTTGGCACTTATGTCAGAAGAGAAGAGCAGATTTTGTATTGATCCTTTTACCATTATATAATGTCCTTCTTTGTTTCTTTTAGTCTTTGTTACTATTAAAGTCTATTTTGTAGGAGATGAAAGTTACAACTCCTGTTTTTGTTTTGCTCTCCATTTGATTGGTAAGTCTTCCACCAAAGCTTTGAGTCTTTGTGTGTCCTTCCTTATGAGATGGATCTGGATACAGTGTACCAATGGGTTTTGACTTTTTATTCAATTTTTCTTTTTTGTCTTTGATTGGGGCATTTAATCCATTTAAATTTAGGATTAATATTGATATTTGTGAGTTTAATATTGTCATTTAATGCTAGCTGGCTATTTTGCCCATTAGTTGATATAGATTCTTCTTTATGCAGATACTCTTTACCTTTTGGTAAGTTTTTGGGATGACTGATACTGGTTGTTTCGTTCTATATATAGCGCTTCTTTCAGAAGCTCTCATAAAGCAGGCCTGGTGGTGGTGAAATCTCTGAGTGCTTGCTCGTTCGTGAAAAATTTTATTTTTTCTTCATTTATAAAGCTCAGTTTGGCTGGATATGAGATTCTGGGTTGAAAATTCTTTTCTTTGAGGATATTGAATATTGACCCCCACACTCTTCTAGTTTGTAGGGTTTCTGCTGAGAGATCTGCTGTAAATCTGATAGGCTTCCCATTATGGGTAACCTGACCCTTCTCTCTAGCTGCCCTTAGAATTTTCTCCTTTATTTCAACCCTGGTGAATCTAACGATTATGTGTCTTGGGGTTGCTCTACTTGAGGAATATCTTTGTGGTGTTTTCTGTATTACCTGGAGTTGAATATTGTCCTGCCTTAGTAGGTTAGGAAAGTTTTCCTGAGTAATATCCTGAAGAATATTTTCCAGCTTGGATTCATTCTCTTCATAACATTCAGGTACACCTATCAAACGTAAATTACATCTTTTCACATAGTCCCATATTTCTTGGAGACTTAGCTGATTCCTTTTTACTATTTCTTCTCTAATCTTGTCTTCTCATTTCATTTCATTAAGTTGGTCTTCAACTATGATATCCTTTCTTCTGCTTGATCAATTCGACTGTTAAAACCTGTTCATACTTTGTGGAGTTCTCACATTGTATTCTTCAGCTCCATTAATTCACTTATATTCCTCTCTAAATTGTCTATTCTCATTAAGATTTTGCCAAACATTTTTTCAAAGTTTTTAGTTTCTTTGCATTGGGTTAGAACATGTTCTTTTAACTCACAGAAGTTTCTTATCATCCACCTTCTGAAACCTACTTCTGTTAATGGAACGCACTCGTTCTCCATCAGGCCTTGTTCCATTGCTGATGAGGAACTGTGATCCCCTGTAGAGGGAGAGGCATTCTGATTTTGGGTATTCTCAGCCTTTTTAGACTGGTTTTTTCCCATCATTATAAATTTATTCATCTGTTGTCTTTGTAATTACCAACTTACTAATTAGATCTCTGAGTGGACGTCCAACCTGTTGATTCCCAGCGCCGGAATCTGAACAACCCACTGCACTGGCTAAAACAGCGGCGTTAAGATTGATGGTGCTTTTCTGCCCAGGAATCTCCAGTCTGGCTTCCTTCTTGTGTCCATCCTTTAATCAGCTGAATAGGTGACTCTGCCTTCCCAGAGCTCCAAACATCAACCAAAAGGGGACCCAGTCCCATTTACTCTGCACTAAGAACCACCACACTGAGGCACTGGCAAAACCACCATGCCGGCCACAAGAGTCACACTGGAGACCTGTGGGGCTCCTCTGCTGGGAATCTCCTTGTCTGTGAGCAACAAAAATTCGTCTGGAAGTGTGGCGTCCATTCTCTGTGCTTTCACTGGGAGCCACAATCCCGAGCTGCTAGTGATCAGCCATCTTGGATCTTTCTCCTTGTTTATGGAGCCAGGCACCTCACCAAGGGCTATGTAGTTCCGCAGGGTTGAGGAGGCCTCAGGAAACGTACAATCACGGCAGAAGGGGAAGCAAACATGTCCTACTTCACGTGGTGAATGCAAGGAGAAGTGCAGTGCAAAAGTGGGAAGCCCCTTATTGAGAAGAGCAGATTTTATGGTTCTAAAACAGTTTGGAAAAAGTCTTTGAAAGACCTTGGAAATAGAGAATTTTCTTCACACTGTCATGGTCTTTAAAATACTCCTGGGATGCTTAAGAGTTTCCAGAATTGGAGCTGTATTCAAACATTCATTCAGCCAATCCTTACTGAGGGCCAATGTGTGCCTGGCCCTGGGATTGCAGTGGGGCCCAAGACAAGTCCTGCTCCCATGAAATTTACATCCACTGTGAGGGGAGATGGATGATGAATAAACAAATATATTATACTAGGTAGCGTTAAGTGTTATCAGGAGAATAAGACAGGGTGATGTGACTGAGAGTGAGGGGTTGAAAAGGAGAGTCCACCACAGGCTGTGTGGACAGGGAAAAAATTCTCTAAGGAGTTGCCCTTTGCCATGTGACCTAGGGATGGGAAGGAGCTTCCTGGAGAAGATCTCGGGCACAAATGTTTCATGCAGAGAAAACAACCGTTTAAGGTCTTCCTGCCTCATATCTTCCCTAAAATGGAAATAGACTTTGTATGTGCCACGGTGATGGGAGTAGGTCACCAAGAAAGCAGGTGGCATGAGATGAGGCTGGAGAGGTGGATGATGCCAGTCTCTGTGGGGCTTTGTAGACCTGGGTAGAGAGTTTGGGTTTTATTCAAGGTGAGATGGGAAACACTGAAGGGATTCAATGATCAGCATGAGCTGATTCTTGCTTTTAATTCATCAGTTAGGGTGCTATGTAAGATTGGCAGTGAAAGTGGTAGCGGGTAGATGTGTCATCCAGTAAAATGGTGAGGCTGGCTGGGCTCAGGCTGATAATGGGGAAGATAGAAAAAACGTTAAACTCAGGATAGGTTTTTTTGGAGGTTGAGGGTATAAACTTGTCAATGAACTGGTTGAGGGGAAGTGAGAGAAGAACTAAGCTAAGAATGATACCTAAAGTTTTTGTCAGAGCACCTGGAATGATGCTGAAGCTATTTCTCTGTTTCTTGAAATGCAGAATCTGAAGCAGGAGCAGGCTTGGGAAAGGGGCATGGGTGGCCCAAGCAACCAAGAGTTACTATCAGCTATGTTAAGTAGGTGACTGGATATATGAATTTGGAGCTCCAGGGAAAGGTCATGGCTAAAGACATAAATTCAGAAGTTATTTCTATCAATGTGGTATATAAAATCACATAATTGAATAAAATTACCTACAGAAGCATGTAGATAGAAGGAATAAAAGATGACACAAGACCAAGCCTTGGAAAAGTCCAGCATGCAGAGGTCAAACACAATAAGTTCACCCAGCAAGAGAGACTGAGTGAGAAGGCAGAGGGGCTGGAGAAAACCAGGAGAGTGTGGTGTCACTGAAGCCAAAGAACAAAAGCATTCCATGAAGGAGAGAACGATCCTCTGTGGCCAATGCTCGTAAGATGTTGTGGCAGAAACTGCTGCTTGTCCTCTGTACCCGTTTTCTCCATCTTTCTTTTAGTAATAGAAACCACTGAGCTCTAGCTGGACACAAAGCCACTCACGTGAAGACTGCATTCCCTGGTCTCTTTTGCAGCCAGATGTGGGCATGAGGCTGAGCTCCAGTCAGTGGAGTGTGAGAAAAAAGAGCTTATGCAATCTGCTGTACTCGACCTTACAATATTGGGTGTGCACGCCCCCGTTCTCTTTTCCTGACTTTCTATATGCTGGAATGTGAACATGAAAAGGACACTGCTTTGGTCATGCGCATGAGAGCAGTACTCCAAGGAATATCAAAGAAACTGGTGAAAGGAACTAGGGAATCTGAATGCTCTTATGAAGCAGAGCCGTCTGTCTGCTGTGGATTGCCTACTGCCACGTGAACTCCCTTGTGAAAGAAATAAATTAAATTCTCTCTACAATCACTGTATTTTGGGGTCTCTGTTTTGGCATCATAGTCTACACCATAAATAATTCACATATCAAGAAAGATGATAGACACTTTGGGAGGCCAAGGTGAGCAGATCATCTGAGGTCAGGTGTTGGAAACCAGCCTGGCCAACCTGGCAAAACCCCGTCTCTACCAAAACACAAAAATTAGCCAGGCATGATGTTGCATGCCTGTAATCCCAGCTACTTGGAAGGCTGAGGCAGGAGAAGTGCTTGAATCTAGGAGGCGGAGGTTGTGGTGAGCCAAGATTGCGCCATTGCACTCCAGCCTGGGTAACAAGAGCAAAACTCCGTCTCAAAAAGGAAAAAGAAAAGAATAAAGAAAGATTGACAGACGAAACACCTTGGAGCTGATTGGTAAATATGACAATTTCAGAGATCTGACTGGGATAGGAATAGATTGAAGAGTTAATCCATTCATTCACTCTTTTACTCATTCCAAATATTTGTTGAGTTTAGAGGGAACAGAAACTGCAGAGTCCCCGAGGTAGGAATTCACTTGCTTAAGGAATAGATAGAAATTGGTTGTGCTATAGAGCACAGCACATGAGACGATCAAAGCGGGAGATGAAAATGAGGAGAAAAAAGATGCCAGATCATCAGTCATCATAGGGGGTTTAATCAGATTTTGCATTTTAGAATACTGATCTGCTGCTATTTAAAGAACTGGATGTGAGGGTAAGGGTGAAATCGATTGGTTGATTTATCCAGGCCAGAGAGGATCGCGGTTTGGGCTTGAATGACAGCAGTGAAGCTGGTGAGAAGTTGTAGATGGCTATAACCACTGATTTGTTTTCTGTCACTAAACTTTGCTTTTCTAGATATGCAAATGGAACCATACAGTGTATTCTCTTGCCTTGCTCCTTTCACTCATATAACATTTTTGAGATCTGTTCATGTCTTGCATGTATTAGCAACTCATTCATTTATTTTTGTACTTAATTTTGTAATTGTGGAAAGTACACCTAACATGAAATTTATCATTTTGACCATTTTTGAGTATACGATTTAGTGGCATCATGTACATTCACAATGCTGTGCAAGCACCACCACTATTCATTTTAAGAACTTTTTCTTCTTTCCAAATGGATACTCTGTACCCGTGAAACACTAGTTCTCCATTCATCCCTGCCCACTACTCCTAGCAATCGTCACTCTACTTTCTCTCTATGAATTTGCCTGTTTTTACTTATATAAATCCTGTATTAAGATCGTACAATTTTTTTCATGTCTAGCTTATTTCACTTAGCAAAATGTTGTCAACTTTCATCTTTGTTGTAGCATATCTCAAAATTTCATTCCTTTTTAAGGCTGAATAATACTCCATTGTATGGCTATTGGATTACATTTTACCGATTCATTCATCTGATGATGGACATTTGGGTTGTTTTCACCTTTTGGCTATTGTAAATAAAGCTACTGTGAGAATTGGTGTACATATTTGAATCCAGGTGTTCAATTATTTTGGGTGTATTTCTAGGAATAGAATTGCTGTATCATATGGAAAGTCTATGCGTAACCTTTTGAGAAACCACTATATGGTTGTTTCTTTTCTTATTGGACCAACTAGAGTGGGCATATAAAGATATTTCACTGTAATTTAAATTTGCATTTCCTTGATATACAGGGATGTTGAACATTTTTTATATTTTTGGTTTAGCCACTTATATATCTTCTCTTGTGAAGTATCCCTCTAAAACTTTTGCCATTTTCAAATTGAGTTGCTAGTCTTCTTACTGAGTTGTAAGTGTTTTTTAATGTTCCTTTTCAAACATATGTTTTACAAATACATTTTCCTAGCTAATGTTTTTTTATTTTCTTTAAAACGATATGCATACATTTTAAAATTTTGATGCTGGTCCAGTTTATAACATTTTTCTTTTTCAGTTCATGCCTTTTACGTTCTATCTAAATATTGTAGCTTACTTCAAAGCCACAAAGATGTCTGTTGTTTCTTTCTAAGTTTCATAGCTTTAGCCTGGTTGTATATGTCCATCATCCATTTTGGGTTAATTTGTGTCTATGGAATAAAAAAGGAGTTCGTTTTCCCTCAAAATATGTTCACTTATTCTTATTTCCCTTATTGAGGGAAAATAAAACAAAAATGCTATTCTTTCCTCCACTGAATTACATTGGCAAATTGATCATATGTATGTGGGTTTTCTGGACTCTCAATTCCATTGATCGACATGTATAGCCCTATACCAATACTATGTAATATTGATTGCTGATTTTTATTATATGTCTTAAAAATAAGTATTGTGTGTTTTCCAATTTTTTGCTTCTTTTTAAAAATTGTTTTGACTACTTTAGGACCTTTGCATTTTATATAAATTTTAGAATCAGTTTGCCAACTTCCATACACAAGAAAATATCTGCTGGTATTCTGATAGGAATTGTATTAAATCTACAATTCAATTTGAGGAGAATTACCATCTTAACAATATTGAGTCTTTATGAATATGGTATATCTCCATTCATTTAGGTCATTCTTAATTTTTCTTAGCAATGTTTTGTGTTTTCAGTATATAGGCTTCAAAATATTTTCTTAAATTTATTTCTAAGTATTAAATATGATTATAAATGACTTTTTTAAATATTTAAGGTTTAGATTGTTGTTAGAGGATAGACCACCTGCATTTACTTATGAGTTCTAGCAGTGTTTTGTAAATTCTATGATTTGCTAATACATGATCATGATTTTTTTTGTAAATAAAGCCCAACTTGTATGCCATGTGTTTCTTTTAATTGTCTTATTTTGCTGGCTAGATTATTCAGTACAATGTTGAACAGAAGTGGTAAGGGTAAATATCTTTCTTTTGTTCTTGACCCTTGGTAGAAAATATTCAGGTTTTCACCATTGTGACGTTAGCTGTAGTTTATTTGTTGATGACCTTTATTAGATGGAGAAAGTACCTACTATAGTTTGGTTTGTTTGACTCCTTCAAACCTCCTGTTGAAATTTGATCCCTAATACGGGAGTTGGGGACTAATGGGAGATGTTTGGATCATGAGGGCAGATCCCTCATCAGTGGCTTGGTGCCATCACCACAGTAATCACTCAATTCTTGCTCTGTTAGTTTCCATGAAAGCTGACTGTTGAAAAGAACCTGGTATCTCCTCCCTTTCTCTCTCTTGCTTCCTCTCGAACCATGTAATTTCTGTATATGCTGGCTTCCCTTTTCCTTCCACCATGAGTGGAAGCAGCTTGAAGCCCTCACCAGAAGCAGATGCTGGTTCCATGCTTCTTGTAGAGCCTACAGAACAGTGAGCCAGGTAAGCCTCTTTTCTGTATAAATTACCCAGCCTCAAGAATTTCTTTATAACAACACAAAGAGACTGAGATAGTTCCCATCTATTCTTACTTTATTGAAAGTTGTTTTCTTTTGCTTTTGTTTGTTTGTTTATTTAATACATATTTGATTGAACTTTAGGTTCTGGGGTACATGTGAAGAAAATGCAGGATTTTTGCATAGGTACATACATAGCAATGTGGTTTGCTGCCTCCAATCCTCATCAGTTATGTCTGGCATTTCTCCTTGTGTTATCCCTCCCCAGTTCCGTACCTCGCACTGTCCCTCCTCTAGTCCCTCCCAATAGACCTCAGTGTGTGATGCTCTCCTTCCTGTGTCCATGTGTTCTCATTGTTCAACACCTGCCTATGAGTAAGAACATGCAGAGTTTGATTTTCTGTTCTTGTGTCAGTTTGCTGAGAATGATGGTTTCCAGTTTTCCAGGTTCATCCATGTCCCTACAAAGGGACATAAAAAGCCATCTTTTTATGGCTGCATAGTATTCCATGGTGTATATGTGCCACATTTTCCCTGTCCAGTCTACCATCAATGGGTATTTGGGTTGGTTCCAAGTCTTTGCTATTGTAAATAGTGCTGCAATAAACATATGTGTGCATGTGTCTTTATAATCAAACAATTTACAATTATTTGGATATACACCCAGTAATGGGATTGCTGGGTGGGTCAAATGAAATTTCTATTTCTAGGTCCTTGAGGAATCGCCAAACTGTCTTCTACAATGGTTGAACTAATTTACACTCCCACCAACAGTGTAAAAGTCTTTCAATTTCTCCACATCCTTTCCAGCATCTGTTGTCTCCAAATTTTTAGTGATCGCCATTCTAACTGACGTGAGATGGTACCTCAATGCAGTTTTGATTTGCATTTCTCTAATAACCAGTGATGATGAGCACATTTTTTCATATGTTAGTTGGCCTCATATATGTCTTCTTTTGTAAAGTGTCTGTTCATATCCTTTGCCCACATTTGAATGGGTTTGTTTTTCTCTTGTAAATCTGCTTTAGTTCTTTGTAAATTCTGGATATAAGTCCTTTGTCAGATGGGTAGATTGCAAAAATTTTTCCCATTCTGTTGGTTGCCCATTCTCTCTAATGATTGTTTCTTTTGCTGTGCAGAAGCTCTGGAGTTTAATTACATCCCATTTGTCTATTTTGGCTTTTATTGCCAATACTTTTGGTGTTTTAGTCATGAAGTCCTTGCCTATGTCTATGTCCTGAATGGTTTACCTAGGTTTTCTTCCAGGGTTTTTATGGTGTTAGGTCTTCAATCCACCTGGAGTTAATTTTAATGTAAGGTGTCAGGAAGGGGTCCAGTTTCTGCTTTCTGCACATGGCTAGCCAGGTTTCCCAACACCATTTATTAAACAGGGAATCCTTTCCCCATTGCTTGTTTTTGTCAGGTTTGTCAAAGATCAGATGACTGTAGATGTGTGGCATTGCCTATGAGGTCTCTGTTCTGTTCCACTGGTCTATATCTCTATTTTGGTACCACTACCATGCTGTTTTGATTAATGTAGCCTTATAGTGTAGTTTGAAGTCAGGTAGCATGATGCCTTGAGCTTTGTCTTTTTTTCTTAGAATTGACTTGGCTCTGAGGGCTCTCTTTTGGTTCCATATGAAGTTTGAGGTGGTTTTTCTAGTTCTGTGAAGAGGGTCATAGGTAGCTTGATGGGGATAGCATTGAATCTATAAATAACTTTGGGCAGTATGGCCACTTTCACAATATTGATTCTTCCTATCCATGAGCATGGAATGTTTTTCCATCTGTTTGTGTCCTCTCTTATTTCATTGAGCAGTGGTTTGTAGTTCTCCTTGAAGAGGTCCTTTACATCCTTTGTTAGTTGTATTCCTAGGTATTTTACTCTTTTTGTAGCAATTGTGAATTGTTCATTATTGATTTGGCTCTCTTTAAGTCTGTTATTGGTGTATAGAAATGCTTCTGATTTTTGCACATTGATTTTGTATCCTGAGACTTTGCTGAAGTTGCTTATCAGTTTCAGGAAATTTTGTGCTGAGATGATGGGGTCTTCTAAATATACAATCATGTTGTCTGCAAACAGAGACAATTTGACTTCCTCCTTTCCTAATTGAACACTCTTTATTTCTTTTTCCTTCCTGATTGCTCTGGCTAGAACTTCCAATACTGTATTGAATAGGAGTGGTGAGAGAGGGCATCCTTGTCTAATGCCAGATTTCAAAGGGAATGCTTCCAGCTTTTGCCCATTCAGTACGATATTAGTTGTGAGTTTGTCATAAATAGCTTTTATTATTTTTGAGATAGGTTCCATCAATACCTAGTTTATTGAGAGATTGCCCCCACTCTCTTCTGGCTTGTAGGGTTTGGGCTGAGAGATCTGCAGTGAGTCGGATGGGCTTCCCTTTGTGGATAATCTGACCTTTCTCTCTGGCTGCCCTTAGCATTTTTTCCTTCATTTCAGCCCTGGTGAATCTGATGATTATGTGCCTTGGGGTTGCTCTTCTTGAGGAATATCTTTGTGGTATTCTCTGTATTTCCTGGACTTGAATATTGGCCTGCCTTGCTAGGTTGGGGAAGTTCTCCTGGATAATATACTGAAGAGTGTTTTCCAGCCTGGATTCATTCTCTCCGTCACATTCAGGTACACCTGTCAAATGTAGATTAGGTCTTTTCACATAATCCCATATTTCTTGGCAGCTTTGTTCACTTCTTTTTACTCTTTTTTCTCTAATCTTGCCTTCTCATTTGATTTCATTGTGTAGATCTTCAATCTCTGATATCCTTTGTTCTGCTTGGTCAATTTGGCTATTGAAACTTGTGTATGCTTCACAAAGTTCTCATGTTGTTTTTCAGCTCCACCAATTCATTTATATTCCTCTCTAAGCTGCTTATTTGCTGTTTATTTATTAGTGTTTCATCAAAAGTGTTTTCAACATTCTTAGCTTCTTTACATTGGGTTACAACATGTTTTTTAGTTCAGAGAAGTTTGTTATTACCCACCTTCTGAAGCCTGTTTCTGTCATTTCATCAGACTCATTCCCCATCCGACCTTGTTCCCTTGCTGGTGAGGAGTTGTGATCCCTTGTAGGAGGAAAGGCATTCTGGTTTTGGGTATTTTCATCTTTTTGCACTGATTTCTTCCCATCTTTGTGGATTTATTTACCTGTGGGCTTTGTTGTTGCTGACTTTCAGATGGGGTCTCTGAGTAGACATCCTTTTTCCTTTTTATTTTTTTCTATTTTTTAGTTTTCCTTCTAACCATCAGGCCCCTCTGCTGTTGGACTCCTGGAGGTCCACTCGAGACCCTGCTTGCCTGGGGATTGCCTGCAGTGGCTGCAGAACAGTAAGGGTTGCTGCCAGTTTCTTTTTCTGTTATCTTTGTCCCAGAAGGATACCCGCCAGATGTCAGCCTGAGCTCTCCTTTATGAGGTGTCTCTTTGGATATACTGGGGTCTGGTAGCTGCTTGAGGAGACAGTCTGTCTCTTATAGCAGCTCAAATGATGAGCCGTGAGCTCCATTCTTCCATTCTAAGCTGCTGGGCTGGTATGTTTAAGTCTGCTGCAGCGGAACTCATAAATGGCTTTTTTTCCCAGTGCCAGGAAGGTGGGGCTTCATTTATAAGTTCCTAATGTGCTGCTACCTTTTTTCAGGGATGCCCTGCCCAGTGAGGAGGTAGCCTAGTCACAGTCTGCCAGCAGAGGTGTTGCTAAGCTGCCATGGGCTTTGCCCAGCTGCTGTGTAAACTTCCTTGCAGTTTTGTTTATAGAGGTATAGTTAGAACTACCTTGGAAATGGCAGTCTGCCTCAGTAATGTCAGACTGTCTTTTTATGGCAGACTGCCTCAGGAATGGTGGACTGCCTCACTAGTGGTGGACTGTCTCAGTAATGTCATATGCCCTTCCCCCCACAAAGCTGGACCATCCCAGGTCCAGCTGTGCTTGCTGTGAAACTTTCAGTTCAGAGTGTTTCAGATTGCTAGTCTTTGTCAGGGAGGGGGGTACCAGCCAAGCCAGATCACCATACTCCCTGTTTCAGCCCACTTCTTTTCAGTTGAATGGGTGACTCTGTCTCCCAGGTGTTCCAGGCACCAGTTGAAACAGCACCCAGATTTGTGTGAGTTTTTGTGCAGAGACCTGCTGCGCTGGCTGAAACAGCCATGCTATAGACTCTTGGTGCTTTTTTGCCCGGGAATTTCCTGGTCTGTGGGCAGCAAAAAATTGTTTGGAAATGTGGTGATCACCCACCCTCTACATTTTTGCTGGGAACTGCAATCCAGAGCTGTTCCTATTAGGCCATCTTGTATTTTATTGAAAGTTGGTTTTTTGTAATCATATATTGGCATTGGAATTTGTTAAATGCTATCTCTCTGTTTATTAAGATTTTCCCAAATTATTCTAGTAACATGGTATAGTGCATTAAATGGCTTTTGAATAATAACCCTACCTTGCATTTCTGTGATAAACCCTAGTTATTCATGATCTATTATTCTTTGTGTATGTTGCAGGTTTATTCATATTTTGTTAAGAACTTTTGTATCTATATTTATTAATTACATGGCTCAGTAGTTCCTTTTTCTCTTTGTGATTTATTTTTTCATCTATATATTGAGGGAAATCTTGGCCTTTTAAAATGAGCTGAGAAGTTTTCTTCATTCTCTATTTTTTGAAAGAACTTTTTTTTGTAGGATTGGTATTATTTATTTCTTATGTGTTTGATTTAACAGTTAATTCATCTGTGCCACAACTTTTCTGTGTGGAAAAAAATTTTAATTGGTAATTTAATTCCTTTACTACATATAGAGATTTTCAAGTTTTCTATTTCTTCTTGAGTCAGTTCTGGTAATTGATACCTTTATTTGAAATTTTATCTTACCTCTAAGTTGTCAAAAATATTGATATAAAATTGTTCATAGTGTTCCTTAGTATCATTTTAATTTTTGTGGGATATATAGTACTGTCCCCTTTTTCACTACTGATATTGGTTGTTTGTATCTGTCCAACATTTTTTTGATCCAGCTAGCCAAAGTTTAATTATTTTTATTCATTTTTTTCTAAGAAGTGACATTCAGTTTTATTGATTTTTGTATTTTGTAAATTTTATTAATTTCTATTTATTGGTTTCCACTCTGATCTTTTAAAAATGTTCTGTTCTTCCACTTACTTACTTTGTGTTTTATTGATCTTCTCTTCTAGTTATTAAGGTAAGAACTTGTATGGTTTTAAATGTTTCTTCTATTATAATATACTCATATAAAGTTATACATTTTCCTTTGAGCACTCTTTTAGCTACATTCAACAATTTTCATATATTGTATTTTTATTTTCATCTACTTCCAGAAAATTAAAAAATTTTCTTTTCTGACACAGGAGTTACTTAAAAGTGTGTTAAGTTCTACATAATTGGGAATTTCTCAGATATATTTCTGTTGTTAATATCCAAGTTAATTCCATTGTAGACAGATAATATATTTTTTATAATTTTAATCCTTTTAAATTCATTGAAATTAATTTTATGGCTCTCCATATAGTCTATCTTGGTGATTGCTCAATGTGCACTCAAAAATAATGAATATTATTAAAACACCAAAAGCAATGGCAACAGAGGCCAAAATAGACAAATGGAATCTAATTAAACTTAAGAGTTTCTGCACAGCAAAAGAAACAATCATTAGAGTAAACCGGCAACCAACAGAATGGGAAAGAATTTTTGCAATCTACCCATCTGACAAAGAGCTAATATCCAGAATCTACAAAAAACTAAAACAGATTTACAAGAAAAAAATAAACAAACCTATTCAAAAGTGGACAAAGGATATGAACAGACACCTTTCAAAAGAAGACATATATGAGGCCAACAAACATATGAAAAAATGCTCATCACCATGGGTCATTAAAGAAATGCAAATCAAAACTGCATTGAGATACCATCTCATGCCAGTTACAATGATGATCATTAAAAAATCTGGAGACAACAGATGCTGGAGAGGATGTGGAGAAATAACACTTTGACACTGTTGGTGGGAGTGTAAATTAGTTCCATCATTGTGGAAGACAGTGTGGTGATTCCTCAAGGATCTAGAAATAGCAAGATTATTTGACCCAGCAATCCCATTACTAGGTATATGCCCAAAGGATTATAAATTGTTCTATTATAAAGACACATGCACACATATATTCACTGTGGCACTATTTACAATAGCAAAGACCTGGAACCAATCCAAATGGCCATCAATGATAGACTGGACAAAGAAAATGTGGTACATATACACCATGGAATACTATGCAGCCATGAAAAACGATGAGTTTATGTCCTTTGTAGGGGCATGGATGAATCTGGAAACCATCATTCTCAGCAAACTGACTCAAGAACAAACCAAACACCGCATGTTCTCACTCATAAGTGGGTGTTGAACAATGAGAACACATGGACACAGGGAGGGGAACTTCACACACTGGAATATGTTTTGGGGTGGGGAACTAGAGGAGGGACAATAGGGGGCAGGGAAGTTGGGGAGGGATAACACTGGGAGAAATGCCTGATGTAGGTGATGTGGGGATGGAGAGAGACAGCAAACCATGATGGCATGTGTGTACCTATGCAACAATCCTACAAGATCTGCACATGCACCCCAGAATTTAAAGTACAATTAAAAAAATGAAAATTATAAAAGACTAGTAGAGACAGAGAAAAAGATTATTCTGCTGCTTGGAAGTGAAATTTTATGAGGTCCAATTGGTTGATATTATTGTTCATGTTTTCTATATCTCTACTGATTTTCTATTTGTAATAATTACTGAGAAAGAAATAAAATACATAATGTGTCATAATTTTTTATCAAACATATATATTTAAAAATTTTTAAATATTTTTAACAGAGATCCAAGTTACCAACTGATGCAAATTCCTTTCAGCCTAAAGAGGTTTCATTAGTATTTCCTATAGCACAGTTCTAGCAATGAATTGTGTCAGTTTGGCTTATCTGAAAATATCTTTATTTTCTCTTACCATTTGAAGAGTTTGGTGGCTATAGAATTCTTGGCTGACGTTTTTTTCTCCTCAGCAATTTGATTTTATCATTCTATTGCTGTCTGGTCTCCATTATTTCTGATGCAAAGTCAGCCATCTTGTATTGTTTTACTGTTTATGTGATGTGTCATTTTCCTCTTGCCACTTTCAAAATTTTCTCCTTGTCTTGCAGTTTGACTATGATATTTTTGGGTATGGCTTTGTTTGTATTTAGCCAACTTGGTGTTTTTTGAGCATCTTGATGTGTAAGTTAATATTTTCACAACATAAAGAATTTGGATCCACTGTTTCTTCTATTTTTTTCCACTCTTTATTTCCTTTCCTTTCCTTTGGACCCCATTTTTATACATGCTGAAATACTTAATGTTGCCTCACATATGTCTGAGATGCTATTTGCTTTTTTCCCATCCCCTTTTTCCTTGAATTTTTTTTTTTGTTTGTTTGGTTGGTTTTGGACTGACTGGATAATCTGTTGATCTATATTTGATTTCACTGATTCTTTCTTCTGACATCTCAAATCTGAAGGTAGATTTATCTAGTGAATTTTCAATTTCAATTATTTTACTTTTTCAGTTGCTGAAATTCCATGTGGCCTTTTTTGTAGCTTCTATTTTCCTATTGAGATTTCTTATTTTAACTCATTTTTAGTGTATTTTCTATTAATTCTTTGAACATATATGTTGAAGTCTCCTTATACTTCCAAATCTAACATTTGGGCCTACTTGGAGTCCATTTCTATTGACTGTGTGTCTGTGTTAAACCTGTAGATTTGTTCTGTTTCTCTGATTGTCTAATAATTTTTAAGTGAAAATTGGACATGGTAGATAATACACTGAAGCAACAATATTTATTTTATTTTTTTTCATGAGGGTTGTTTTGTGTTTATTTTAGTAAATTACCTATATGCAAGCGGAGAGATGTCTACACCACGACAAACAACTTCTGATGTCTTGGCTCAGATTTATGTTTGCTTTTTTTTAGCCTCATTCCATAAGTCTTCCTGTGCCCACATAGCTTAGCTGTTTGCTAATTATTTGGCAAAGATTATACTTAGACATTTCTGGCCCATAAAGCTTCTATCCTTTTACACTCAAGCTGTGTGTAAGTTGAGGAGTGCTTTCAAAGTCACAGCCAATTATAAAATCCCCTTTGGTCCTCCCTTTTAACAAGCTCTCTGGGTTCTCCCCCATATATATGTAGTTTAGCAATTATCCAGAGATTTGTAGAAAGTTTTATTTCAGCCCATTTATGGCTCTCACTTCCTCACATTTAAATTTCTAGCTGGTTGCCATCTTCCTTGAATTGAAGTAGTTATGCTGTCTGATAAGGCTACAAGTTTTATACTCCTACCCCAAACTGAATCTGTCATCTCCAGCTGGAAAAGACAAGTTTTCACCACCTGTTAACAACAAATCAACTACTACTGGATAATTGTCTTTACCACTTGAGCTGTGGAAGAGAAAGGATGAGAACCTTTTCCGTTAAGCCCACAGTCTTACCGGTCTTACTTCATGCAGTAGCAGTTTTTCATGAGTAGATTTTCCTTAACTTGTTGTCTGACTTTGGTCATGTTCTATTATCTTGTGATGGTTGTTTTTAATAGTTTTGTCCAGTTCTTTTTTTGAATAGTTTTCTGCTCAGAGATAAGAAAGAAATTTAACACAGACCTAGTCATCCTACCCAGGAACTTAGAAGTATAACTACATAATTGCAGACCATCAAACATTTTTAAAGAGCAATACTAAGGCCGTGTGCAGTGACTCACGCCTGTAATCTCAGCACTTTGGGAGGCCTAGATGGGCAGATCACAAATTCAAGAGATCGAGACCATCCTGGCCAACATGGTGAAACCCCGTCTCTACTAAAAATACGAAAATGAGCTGGGCATGGTGGTGTGCACTTGTAGTCCCAGCTACTCAGGAGGCTGAGGCAGGAAAATTGCTTGAACCTGGGAGGCAGAGGTTGCAGTGAGCCAAGATCATACCACTGTACTCCAGCCTGGTGACAGAGCAAGACTCTGTCTCAAAAAAAAAAGGGAGGGGGGACATAAAGGGACATAAACCTAAGAGTGATTAAGTTTTAAAGATCTTACAAACATGTAACCTCCAAGATGAACCAGAAACAAGAATAGCAGAAAAGGTCTATTCTAATGTTTTGCAAATAGTGCCATTGGTTGTCTACAGAGAAGCCTTTCTCTACTTCTTCTTTTTTTTTTTTTTTCTTTTTTTTTGAGACAGAGTCTCACTCTTGTGGCCCAGGTTATAGGGCAATGGTGCAATCCCGGCTCACTACAACCTCCACCTTCCAGGTTCAAGCCATTCTCCTGCCTTACCCTCCCAAGTAGTTGGGATTACAGGAACTGCCATTATACGTGGTTAATATATTTTTAGTAGAGGTGGGCCTTCACCATGTTGGTCAGGCTGGTATCCAACTCCTGACCTCCACTGATCCACCTGCCTTGGCCTCCCAAAGTGTACTTCTTTCTTTCTAAAAGAATCAGAATGTGTTCGCATATTGTAAGATATATATTTCATGTGTTTCATATGTTTCTTTCTAGTTTTAAGGGATGACTATTAATTAACCCTAGTCAATCATGATTAATATCCATTTAGAATGGATCCATTTATAAATATGGTTTTATGATACATCCCTGGCCAATGAAATAAGAGGAGAACTCTGCCAGGTGGCTTCTGGAAAGGTTTTCTCTTTCTCATCTAAAGGGACATAAGACAGAAATTCACGCACTGTCCTACTTTCAGAAGATTTTGGATGAAGGTATAATACTTGGAGCTGCGCCAAGAGGACAAAGCCAAAGACTGGATTGGTGATATGATAGGGTTACGAACCATCCCAGCTTGCCTGAGACTATACCAGTTTTAGCACTGAAAGTCCTCCATCCCAGGAAATTTTTCAGCCTTGGAATAATCAGAACAGTTGGTCCCCCTACATTGCTCTGCTGCTGAATTGCCCAACTAACACTGGTGTGACCCTACTACCAGACTTCTTAAAATATGAATAATTTATTCACTATTATTTAAGCTATCTCTAGCTGAATAGAAGATTCAATTGGTTACTTGCCGTATGCATAGTAGGTACTGTATGCCGTCTGTGAATAGAAGATTCAACGGGTTACCTGCCATGCGCATATTTGGGTACTATGATAGTTAAGACACCTACTATTATAGTTAGTTACACCATAGATGTACAGCCAAAAGTGTCCTAACTATTATAGTACCCAAATAGAAACAGCATTCACCAATTCATCATTGTATACGCATTCACAAGTTAAAAGAAGTCTGCCCTAGGAAGTTTTCTTTTCTTTTTTTAGAGGGAATGGGGAAGAAGATGGTGAGGAAGAAAAAGTAGGGATACAGGCAGGTTGGGAGACAGGCAGGGAAGAAGATGGGCAGGGAAGAAGACAGGTGGGAGAAGGAGTGGGGAAGAAGACAGCGACAAGGAAGAAGACAGGGAGAGGGAGCTGGGGGAGGAAGCTAAAGAGAGAGAGAGCAGAGGGAGGAAGCTAAAGAGAGGGAGCAGGGAAGGAGATCTGGAGAGGGGGTCTGCCCTAGGAACTTTTGATGCATATTAGCAACGTACATCATAACTGCAGTGGTGGCCAATGTCAGTTATCCACTGAGAGAAAATAAGCTGTGTGAAATCAGAGACCATATCCATCTTGTAAGGAGCTGTATTCCCCATCATCCCCAGTCCTCAGCACATGGCGGGTAACCAGTAAATATTTGGTGAATGAATATTACTCAGTACTTTGACTGAAAATTCTCAAGCAAATAGGAAAGTGGCCCCTGGTGCCAGTAGAGTGAATTAAACAGTGAAGTAAACTTTAAAATATTGATTTGTAGACAACTCTGGTATATCACAAGTCAGAATGGGCCAGAGGATCTGAAACCTTGGGGAAGGGTGAATCAGGAGAGTAGCAGAGGGAAAGCTGGCCTAGCCTCTGCGAGGTTGAGGGTAAGGAAAGAGGATATAGCTGATGAATAACTCCAGATATTAATAGAAAAGTATACATTTAAGTAGAGTTAAAATTTGTGGGTAGCTACAAGTTGGAGAATGTATAATTCTAATTAGCTGTGGAATATTGCAACATGATCAGGGAGGGTAGACCCCAGTTTTATCTGAATGAAGTGGTGAACGGAGCTGCAGCAGGGGCAGCCATGGGTCCACTGGGAGAGGGCAAAGTGATCTCACAATGAAGATTGGGAGTGGACAGCCAGTCCAGGTGCCTGGCTGGAGACCCTGGCAATGGCTTGAGGGGGCAGCCAGCAGGAGCCAAGGTATGACTGAGTCAGCCAGGGGAGTGGTGCTGGGAGCAGAACTGAGCCAAAAGAACAGCTCATGAATTCAGACTTCAGCTTCAGGGATCATCAGGGTGCACAGCAAACTAGTACACAGGGCACTGCCCCAGAGACAACGACTAGAAGACACCATGCTTAAGACCCTGAGTTCCCTTTCTCTGCCCATATCCTTAGTCTCCCTTACAGAGAAAGGCAAGAGAGGGGAAGTCTATCTGAGAGGCAGAACTATTCGATTTAATAGTCAACATAAAATACCAGATTGGACTAAGCTTTAAACCAGATTGGACATTTCACTATTTTTCACTGCTAGCCAGTGATGCGGAGCTTATGAGGAAGACTGTAACAGATATAGGCTAAGTAAAGAAGTCTTATTTTTTCCATACATGAGTTGTTGTTAAGTTTCTTGGCCCTCCTCCCCCACATACATATTCCATGTGGACTGTAAGGGGAAAAGAAGGAGCGTGGCTTTCCAGGAAAGCAGGAGCTGGAGAGCAGAAGCGCCGGAGCAAGAATGAACTTCCTGGATTACTCAGAACGAATGTCTCTGAGGCCACAGCAGTGGGAGTTTTGATCCCGGAAAACACTGGAGTAAATCTGAATCTGCTTCGGTGAGTCAATCCAGGCCTGTTCATCTGTGTTATTTGGCTTCCCTCTGCTCCTAACCTCTTTTCTTCACTATTCTTTATCATGAACAATTGGCTCTGTGGACATTTTCAATGCGTGTGGCCCACTGGTTGGGTAGGGAGTCAGGGGTTAGATAGCCAAGCTTCCCTTTCATCCTTGGGTCTCATTTCCTGCTCTGGTTGGAAATCCCAGAGTTTCAATGATAGCTGGATTTGTACTAAGGCATCTGATGCTAATAGTATTTTCTTCTCCAAGGTATTTATGTGTAAACTTGAAAAAAATCATCAAAATCTAGAGTCATGAATTTGTAAGGTGACAGTTTACATAGTAGCTCTAAAGTGTCCTATATACATGAATCACCTGGGAAATACGTTTGAAGACAGTGGAAGATAGCAATTTATAAGACACCAAGGAGAAGAAATTCAAAAGGACTGGGGACCCAGTGAGGTCACTGATGGCTTGGGAAACATTGATAATAAGAGGCAGACCAGACTCCCAGACTCCTAGACCATAAGCAACTCCAATGTCCTTGTCTTAGGGTTAAACTATAGCATTTCGCAGTGTGGTCTATGCACAAACTCCACTAGAATCACCAGGGGGACCTATTTAAGCTGTCCAGGTGCAGTGGCTCATACCTTAATCCCAGCACTTTGGGAGGCTGAGGTGGGCAGATCGCTTGAGCCCAGGAGTTCAAGACCAGCCTGGCCAATATGGTGAAACTGCGTCTCTACTAAAAATACAAAAATTAGCCAGGTGTGGTAGTGGGCGCCTGTAATCCCAAGCTACTCAGGAGGCTGAGGCAGGAGAATCACTTGAGCCTGGGAGGTGGAGGTTGCAGAGAGCTGAGATCGCCCCACTACACTCCAGCCTGGGCTGTCTCATAAAAAATAAGTAAAAGTCAATAAAATAAAATAAACTGAAAATTCCTGAGATCCACTCTTTGTCTCTCTTTTTAAAAAATTTCTTTCTGTTTCTTTTTTTTATTCTTTCTCTTTCGTAAGTCCGTATAACATAAAGTGTGTTTATTTATTTTTTAGTATTTTTTAGTATTCAGTTTTTTAACCATTTTTTAGTATTCAGTTCAGTACTAGTACCTACATTCGCAACGTTGTGCAACTATCTCCATTATCCATTTCCAAAAGATTTTCATCATCCCAAATAGAAACTGCACCCATGAAACTAGAACTCCCCATTTCTCCCTCCCTGTCCCACCGGTAGCCTCTATTCCACTTTCTGTCTCTGTGAATTTGCTGAGGCCCGCTCTTGACCTTCCTGGGTTGTCCTCTCAGAGCCAGGATGGCAGAACTGACAAGGGAATCTGCATTTAAATAGAAAATTCCTAGGTCCACTGTCTCCCTTCCCCTCCCCTCCTCTCCCCTCCTCTCCCCTCCTGTCCTCCTTTCCTTTTCTTCCTCTCTCTTTCACTGCGATTAATTACACATGACATAAAACATCTTTGTAATCATTTTTGAGTGTTCAATTCATGACTTCATGACTTCCAAGGTGACTGTGGCTGGCAGTGCCAGGTGCTCCAAATGCGTCGGGACCCTTGTTCCACCTTCGGCTGTTGCCCTCACCGCAGCCATGAATGATGCTCCTGCCCCACCTACTTCACAGAGATGCTTCCTTCTCCTTGGTGGTGTGAGTGCCTCAAGGCTGAAAGCACTGATGTCCTGGTCCCTTCCATTTCACAGAGGAACTGTGAATGTCAGGTTATTTCACTTGCTGTCTGTTAGGGACACCATACCACAGTTTATCTAGGATTCCAGCCTTGGTCCAAAGAATAATAGGACCTGTGAGATCAAAACATACTCATCAGTTCTTTTCCACACTTTCTTCAGAGTGAGTCCTTCTCCACATGACATGTTGTGTAGGAGATAAAAGCTGTTCCTGGTTTCCCAGAGTAGAGGGGTCATAGAAATGCTGTCCTCGGAGTAATCAGACGTAAAGTGGGGATTCCTTTTCCCCTCATACCTCGGGTACCTTGATCCTTCATGTCAGCATCTTCCTTGACATCCTAGCCCTACAACAGCCCTTTTTCCTTTCTCTTTCTCTTTTTTTTTTTTTCTGTTGAGACAAAGTCTCATCCTGTCACCCAGGCTGGAGTGTGGTGGCACAATCTCAGCAACCTCCACCTCCTGGGTTCAAGTGATCCTCCTGCCTCAGCCTCCCAAGTAGCTGTGATTACAGGCACCTACCACCCCGCTCGGATAATTTTTGTATTTTTAGTAAAGACGGGATTTCACTATGTTGGCCAGGCTCATCTCAAACTCCTGACTTCAGGTGATTTGCCTGCTTTGGCCTTCCAAAATGCTGGGATTAAAAGCATGAACCATTGCGTCCGGCCTCCCTACAGCCCTTTACATGTGCCTGGGTAAGTGAGGACTTCCTTGGATTTCAGTTGCATATATGGCCAAGATTCAGGACTCTAAATAGTATTATGCAGTCGATTTGAATATATTGGGGGTTTGAGTTCACACAGATATTAAGAAAGTTATTAACACCTCTTATAAATTATCAGAATTTTTCCCTACATTTTTGTAGGGAAAAATGCACTTTAATTGCACTGCGATGTTGTGGTTTCAAATTTAGAATTTCATCAAAGAAATCCTTCTAGAGTTGGGCTCACCAGTATGTGGATTGAACTCCCTGTGATTCAATGCTGACTGCTTATAAAATGAATTCTTTTCCCCCTTAGATGTGAACTAAATCTTACAAAGCTATATTTTGACAAATGGCATTTAAATGATCGAAAAGCAGACAAATTTAGTTCCCACTGAATTACACGGGGGTTTGAAAAGGAAAAGTGTTTGTGAGGATGATTTTATAACTTCAGTAACTGAGTTGATTGGTTAGTGTAAAATATATCCAAGTTTGTCCATACGTCTTCTCATTTCTTCTAAGCATGAACTCTTTGTAAAAGGATTCATACTTTGTATTTTGATGAACTATCTCCCATCTGATTTTCTCAGTGTTTAGATTTCTGTTCACATGTGGCTTTGAGTTCGTAAGGAGAGACTGAGTTGAGGGGTAGGAGAGGAAACAGTGGAGGAGAGGAGAACAGAAGACAGAGTGATTTGAAATTGCAGCTCCTTCCTCTCTTGTTCATTTTAAGCAAATGCTCATAATGTTTTCTGGGATTTTTCAGGATTTTTCCTGAACCTGGTATTTTCCTTCTGTGTCTTATGAAGCTTCAAAAGGCAAGAGCTCTGAGGAAGTCGTGTTTGTATTGTCCTCAGCCAGGCACACATGATGGACCCAGAAGGCACTGAAAACATCAGAAACAGCTAATGAATGATGGCGATCTTACTTCAAAAGGAAATTTTATGTAAGCTTTTCTTTCTTTTCCTCCTTACCCAAAAGCAGGCCTTCTTATCCCTTCACAGGGATTTTCCAGGGAAGAAGGAGAACAGAGAAGTAAACACACAACTGAGGTCACAGCCTGATATGGTTTGGATTTGCATCCCCGCCCAAATCTTATGTCAAGTTTAAATCTTCAGTGTTGGAGGAGGGGCCTGGTGGGAGGTGACTGGATCATGGGGGTGGATTTTCCCCTGGCTGTTCCTGAGATAGTGAGTGAGTTCTCAACAGATCTGGTTATTTAAAAGTGTATAGCATCTCCTGCTTTGTTCTTCTTGCTCTGGCTCTGGCCATGTAAGATGTGTCTGCTTCCCCTTCACCTTTCACCATGATTGTGAGTTTCCTGAGTCCTCCCCAGCCATGCTTTCTGTGTAGCCTGTGGAAACATGAGTCAATTAAACCTCTTTTTTTTATAAATTAAATTACCCAGGCTCAATTTTTTTTTTATAGCAGTGCGACTATACACAGTCTATCAGCAAAACAAAGGCAAAGACTCTAGCTGTCCTCATCTTTCCCTTTTAGTTAACTCTTGTTTCTGTGTCATCAGAACAATATATAAAGATCATTGTCTGCTTTATAAAAATACACTCCTATTAAAATTTAATGATATTCTATTAGGACAAAGTTGTTTGAACCAGATTGGCTTCCATTTCTTATTTTCTTAGGGAGATATATATATATATATATATATATATATATATATATATATATATATATATATATATATATATATTTGAGACGGAGTTTCACTCTTGTTACCCATGCTGGAGTGCAATGGCGCGATCTCGGCTCACCGCAACCTCCGCCTCCTGGGTTCAGGCAATTCTCCTGCTTCAGCCTCCTGAGTAGCTGGGATTACAGGCACGCGCCACCATGCCCAGCTAATTTTTTGTATTTTTAGTAGGGACGGGGTTTCACCGTGTTGACCAGAATGGTCTCGATCTCTTGACCTCGTGATCCACCCGCTTCAGCCTCCCAAAGTGCTGGGATTACATGTATGTTAATATCACAATTTACATGACTAAAGTGCATGCTCTCAAACATTTGAGAGATTATTTTAAGAACCTGACAATATCCAGATGACTTGTATCCCATTGATTCATTTGCTTGTCCTATCAACATTCACTCAACAAATGTTCATGGGATCCCTCTCATGTCAGTGCTAAGGATGTAAGGACAGGTAACGCTGGCTCCATTTCTCAAGTTGCCTGAAGGCTTTGTATACTGGCCTGTTTTTTATTTGAAATCTTGCTGTGCTTTGATAAAGGGGGTTGGGTGCAGTGGCTCATGCTTGTAAACCTGGCAGGTTGGCAGGCTGAAGTCAGGAGATCACGAGGTCAGGAGATCGAGACCATCCTAGCCAACATGGTGAAATCTTGTCTCTCCTAAAATACAATTAGCCAGGCATAGTGGCACATGCCTGTAGTCTCCACTACTCAGGAGGCTGGGGCAGGGGAATCACTTGAACCCAGGAGGTGGAGATTTTAATGAGCCGAGATCACGCCACTGCACTCCAGCCTGGGTGACAGAGCAAGACTCCATCTGAAAAAAAAAAAAAAAAAAAAGACAAAGAACCAATTAAATAACTTAGTATTTCTATGATCCTTTCCACAAGGAAGCTTTAAAACTTAATTTCTATTTAGGGTATTCATATTCTTCTCACCTCCCCTAATCAAACCAAACATTCCTCTGATTGTTGTATTTTCAACATGATGTGGTAACAAAAAGTACATCTCAGGCAAAGTAAAAGTTCTTCAATCGTTCATTCATCAAGTAGTTGTTTACTATTTTGGTCCAGGCATCGTTCCAACATTGTGGAGAGAGAGTGGTGAAGAAGGCAGGAGAGGTCTCTGCCCTTCAAGAGTTTCTATGCTCTGAGAGGAGGATGACAACACTAGCTGCTTGTCCAGTAACCTCCTGCTGCCTTATTCTTAGCTATTAGAGCCCTAAGGTAGTACAGGTTCATAATGTACACCGTTGAAAATATCTGCTGCAGGCCGGGCGCAGTGGCTCACGCCTGTAATCCCTGCACTTTGGGAGGCCGAGGCGGGTGGATCACAAGGTCAAGAGATCGAGACCATCCTGGTCAACATGGTGAAACCCCATCTCTACTAAAAAAATACAAAAAATTAGCTGGGCACGGTGGCGCGTGCCTGTAATCCCAGCTACTCAGGAGGCTGAGGCAGGAGAATTGCCTGAACCCAGGAGGCAGAGGTTGTGGTGAGCCAAGATCGCGCCATTGCACTCCAGCCAGGGTAACAAGAGCGAAACTCCGTCTCAAAAAAAAAAAGAAATATCTGCTTCATCTTCCTCTGACTTGAGGACAGCAAACTGACCCATTCTGGCATAAGCCTAAGTCATCAGATAGGACTTCTTTAAAAGATTTCAAAGTCGTGCTCCTTTGCCTTTTGCTCCTCACTCTTCATCCTTTTTGCCTAGACACATGGACATGATGCCTGGGAGTGGAGGAGCCTTCTTCTCTTATGGCTATGAAAGCCACACTCATACAGAGAGGGAGCAGGGAGCTAGAAGAAACCTGGTTTCTTGGTGCTGTCAGGGGAGCAATGCACCCCTTATTTAGAGATACGTAAGTGCCTACACTTGGTGGTAGCGTTTCTGTCATATGATGTCAGAAACCCAACCACCAGTTAGGGTGAGTCTGACTGCTTGTTGCAGGTTGGAGTCCCTAGAGGCAGACTCTGAAGCAGTGATTTCCACACAGAAAGAGTATTAAGGAGAGTGTCCTTGAAACAGCACCTGTGGATCACACAGAAGGAAAACTTCCAAGCCTGGGAGGGCCTTTCAGACTTGTCTCCAGGTAGATGGATGCAGCTGGGCCTTTATACATGTGTAATGCCCAGTCATTGAATGCAGGTGCCCAAGGAAAGGGGTATGACTTTAGGTGAGACACCTCTTTCCAGATGAGTCACTTCCTGAAAAAGGCTGACAATGGGATGTTGTCTGTGGACGGCACTTTGAGAACACGGGAAATAAGTTCTTCATTCCTAAAGAAGAATTGGGGAAGCACATTACAACACCCACAGCCATCCATCCTCTATGCCCCTTAAATATACTGATAAATCTAAGTTCCACAAGCAGCCCCCTTGTATTCCATCAAGTCTCTTTTCCTGGGAGAAACTTGTAAGCAAAAGGTTAACTGGGTAAACTACAGCCCTGAAAATATTTAATAGAAAGGAAGAGCTGCTCCGGTCTTGGAGTTGCCACTGAAGCTCATTAAATCCTTCTTCTATTATCCATTTTACATTCTCCTCCTCTTCAGCTGGCATGTCTCAGTGGCTTACCTGGTAGTGTGACCCAGATCTGTACCACTGAGGGCTCTGAGCTGCTGGTCACCATGCCTTACTCAGGCCACCACTGCAGCACTCACGTATTAACCATCAAAATCAGACTAGGGACTACTGAGAGGTGTTTAAGTGGATCACCAAGTACCAGACACCTTCGTTCCTGCCCTCATTATCCAAGAGCAGCCAACCTTCTCCTAATGATCAGTGTCCACTGTCTGTAACAAGGCAGTTGCTCCTTTTCTTTCCTGCTGGTCCTTTGGCACATGAACCCCTAAGTGTGTAGACAATAGCCACAGTTTATAAATCAATGGGGCTAATGATGTGTTCCTTGGTAGAAGCATTTCTGTTTGTGAATTAGAATCTCCAAACCCACAGAGCACAGAATTGCAGAGACAAGAAGCACAGATTCTTCAAGTAGATGACTGAGGCCTACGTGAAGCTAATGTGATAATTGAGAGAGTGTTTAGAGAAGTCCCTTCTGTGGAAATGACATTGATACTGAGAGCTAAACGATGAGAATGATGCAGTCAGAAGAGCTGGATAAACTTTCCTAGACAGCAACAGAAAGAGACTGCAAGTGAAAAATCTAAAGTCAGAACAAATTTAATTTGTCACAAATTAGTGAATCTGTACTGTAGAGAATGTGGGAAAATGGGTATAAAGTAGACTTGCAGAGGTAGGCAGGAGCCGTGATCTTCGAGGCGATAGTGAGGACTTCACATGTTTTCTAAATATGAGGCAAAACCATCAAAAAGTTATAAGTGGGCCTGGTGCGGTGGCTCATACCTGTAGTCTCAGCACTTTGGGAGGCCAAGGCGGGCAGATTGCTTGCAGCCAGGAGTTCTAGACCAGCCTGGGCAACATGGCAAAACCCCGTCCTTACAAAAAAATTTAAAAATTAGCAAGGCATGGTGGTGCATGCCTGTAGTTCCAGGAACTTGGGAGGCTGAGGTGGGAAGATATCTGAGCCCGGGAGGTCGAGGCTGCAGTGAGCGGTGATTTCACTGCACTCCAGCCTGGGCAATGTGAGACATTGTCTCAAAAAAAAAAAATAGTTATATGCAAAAGAATGTCACCTTCTGGGTTACAGTTTTAAAGGACTAAACTGAGGAAAGTTGGGTCAGATAGCTGTGCAAGAAGCTACTGGGTTTAAATTTTCCTAAATCCCCCCATAAAAGCCCACAGCAATTAGGACAACAAGCACATAAAACCTGGACAACATCTATAACAAAACTAAATGAAAAGGTAAACTCATTAACTCCAAAATATAGGTGAGTGGATTCCTGACAGCTTTAAAATACGAGTAAAATCAGCATTTATGAAGGAGAAAGCAGAGGAAAGCAACAGGACAACAGATAGACTGAAGAACTTTGGAATAACCACAGGGGCTCCCCTGCAGCTCTGTACATCAATCTGAGAACGGTAGGGAACACTTGGAAGGGTTTTTACCCTACAATAGCAAGCCAATGACAAGGCCTTAAGTTGCTGAAGGGGTCTAGACCTATGAACCCTCAAAACTGACTAGCAAAAACTCCCTTTCAGGACAACATTTCACACAGAGGTGAAATTCCTGCAAACCAAATCGAAATTGAGCAGGAGAGGGTCAACAGAGACCAAGGAAAAGAGAAAACCTGGCTAAAAATAGAAAGAAGGAACAAAGCCAAGAAATTTCAAAATATAAGCCATTGTGCAGTTATTCCATGGTATCCATGTGGGATTGGTTTCAGAACGTTTTGAGGATGCCAGAATCTGTGGATGCTCAAATCCCTATTGTAAAAGAGCATAGTATTTGCATACAACTTACATACATCTTCCCATATACTTTAAATCCTCTCTAGATTACTTATAATACCTAACAAAATGGAAAGGCTATGTAAATAGTTTTATACCATATTGTTTAGGAAATAATGACAAGACAAAAAATGAACATGTCAACACAGATGCAATTTTTAAAAATATTTTCAAAAGATATTTTCAGTCCTTGATGGGTTGAGTCCATGGATGTAAAGTCCGTGGATACAGAGGGCCAAATGTATTTTCAAATGTATCACAAACAACTGAAGAGGGAGATCTAGATCCATGAGGTTGGAAACATTAAAGATCAAGAAATTAATTTCATGTAAAAATGAGCAACATAAAGGAATTCAAGTCATATTAAGTGGAAAAGAAAAAAATGCAAAATAGTATTCCTAAAAACAATAAAAGCATGCCAAAGAGACACGTGCACAAATAGATGAAAAATATAAACTTATATTTTAAAACACTATAAAGCACATTTTTAAAAACAATGCAATGTCTAAAAGGATAGACTAGAGCAGAAGAAAATTTGGGAATGAGAAGACAGAACTCAGAAAACAATTTTTAAAAATTGCTGGGCTCAGTGACTCACGCCTGTAACCCCAGCACTTTGGAATGCCGAGGCAAGTGGATCACGAGGTCAGGAGTTCGAGACCAGCCTGACCAACATGGTAAAACACCGTGTTTACTAAAAATACAAAAATTAGCTGGGTGTGGTGGTACCCACCTATAATCCTAGCTACTCAGGAGGCTGAGGCAGGAGAACTGCTTGAATTCTGGAGGCAGAAGTTGCAGTGAGCCGAGATCACTCCACTGTACTCCATCCTGGGCAACAGAGTGAGACTCCATCTCAAAAAAAAAAAAAAAAATTTCTGAAATAACTCTAAGTCAGAAGAAACATAATGAATAAATAGAACAGAAAATCCTTTAAGAAAAATTAAGATTAAGAAGAGTAAAACTTTAATGTAAAAATAATAAAAGAATAAAGAGGTAGAAAGAGTTAGTTAGAAAGAAAGTAGCAAATACAGAAGGCAAGCAAGAAAGATCCAACATACATGTAAGAGAAAGCTCTTAAGAAGAAAACAAATTTAGCAAACAGAGCAAACAATAAGGATTACGAAAAAGAAGGGAAACATTTTCTTATTCTAAGTAACAATAAAAAGATTAATACTGCATATTGAAAAGGCACAGTGCAATCCTCAAAAAACCAAACCAGAGTGACCAAAATTGAAATCGATTCTAAAAAAATAATTGGAATTAAAAAAATTCCTTCAGCACTTAGCACGAGGCCTGGTCACTTATAAGAGGGAAATAAAATAGACTGTCCTAAAAAGGTTTGAAAGCAATGCTTTATGCTAGAAAAAAGATGGAAAATAACATTTAAGATGCTCCAAAAAAAAGGAAATGTAGAACCAAGAATTTTATATCTAGCCAAAATGGCTGCCAAATGTTAAAGACCACAGACACACTATGATCAAAATGCAAAAACTCAGAAAATACTGTTTTCAATGCTTCTTCCTTGAGAAACTGGAGAATGGGTTTAAGACAACCAAAATCATAAAAAAATAAATAAATAACGACTAGTGGTAAACCCTAAATATATAATTATATGAAGAATTAATAGCAACTGAGAAATGGAAGGGAGAGAAAAAAGAAAGTTATTTCTGACAATACAAAAATAGAATAACTAAAACAAATGGGAAGACTCCTAAAAAATAAATGTACAAGTATTTACATAATCGTATTGCTAAAAACACGGGTATTGTTAATCTTAGATTGTTTCATGTGTAATTTAGAATAAACCAAATGAGTAATATGTGAAATTCTCATTTATCATCTCCCATTCTTGACAACCAGAATTTGTGGTGTGAGTGAATGGAGGAGCAAGTTTCACATTGAAAAGATTAAGTAAAACACCTTCTTGTAGTTTTGAATTTAGAAAGATACACCTGGTACCTTTTAGGGAAACATTATATCTAATCAGCATTGCTAGCAGGTTGGTCATTCTTTCCAGGTTTTTTCAGTGTTGAAAAGTAGAATATACGCCTTTTCTTGATTACACAATGTAAATCGCCTGGATCTTAAATGTCACTCTGGGAAGAATAAAGACTTGTATAGCGCTGAATGGACTGAGTTTGAAAATTTTGAGAAAATCTTAAGTGACTAAAGAAACCTGGAATTCAATTTTCTGAATCATCAGTGGAATGAGAGTTAGAGGCAAAATGCATTCAGTTACAGAAAAATAAGTATATTTTTCTCATACCAGCGTTTATGATTGTGAGATTTGTTTCTATGATATTTCTGTTACTACAAAGAAAAATAAGGCAGAGCCACCAGCTGAGGGTGGGAAGGGATAGAGGGCGTGGGCTGTTTAAGCAGAGAAAGAAGATATAAAATATTATCACAGAGGAGAATCAAAACTTACTAGAAAACAGGGGTACTGAGCAGTATTGAGTGCTTTTTGAAGTTTGTAGCTATGAATGAATGTAAAGCTGGTTGTAAGAATAGATTAATTTTGCAAGTAGAAGGTTGACCTAGTCAGGATTAACCAGTGAAGTACTGTGTCGCAGGAAAGAGAGACAGGCAAAATTGATGACTGTAAACAATTTTGATGTCATATTTTAACATGTTAGAATAATGTGAAAAATGTAATGTTTCAAAGCAAATATAAGTGCTGGCTGCAAAATTTCCTCAAAGGCTGGGCATGGTGGGTCATGCCTATAATCTCAGCACTTTGCGAGGCTGAGGAGGGTGGATCATCTGAGGTCAGGAGTTCAAGACCAGCCTGGCCAACATGGTGACCCTGTCTCTACTGAAAATACAAAAAATAGCCAGGCATGATAATGGGTGCCTGTAATCTCAGCTGCTTGGGGAGGCTGAGGGAAGAGAATCACTTGAACCTGGGAGGCAGAGGTTGCAGTGAGCAGAGATTATGCCACTGCACTCCAACCTGATGACAGAGCAAGACACCACCTAAAAAAACATGCCTCAAGGAGGTGATTTTTAAAAAATAGCCACTGCATACATTGCGGAAGTATGAGCAAAAATGGAAAATAATTTTGTTACTTCTAGTTTGTAATTTAAAAACTTATGTTTAATTTTATGCATGAATTTTTGTTGTGAGTTAGAGAAATTGCTTTGAAGTTAACATGCATTGGGCTTAAAAATTCAGTGTTTCATCTTAATGAATGTAATTTATTAGTAGGGAACCATGCGACTAAAACGAACTTATTTATTTCTCACATAAGAAAATAAACACGGCCAGCCACCATGGCACAGGCCTGCAATCCTAGCATGTTGGGAGGCTGCAGACAGTGGTTCATTTGAGGTCAGGAGTTCAAGGCCAGCGTGGCCAACATGGTGAAACCCCATCTCTACTAAAAATAGAAAAATTAGTTGGGCATGATGGTGCGTGCCTGTAATCCCAGCTACTCAGGAGTCTGAAGCAGGAGAATCACTTGAACCCAGGAAGCAGTGGTTGCAGTGAGCCGAGTTCCCGCCACTGCACTGAAGCCTGGGTAACAGAGTAAGGTCGTTGAAAAGAAAAGAAAAAAAGAAATGAAAAGAAAACAAGAGAAAAATAAGCACAATAGAGTATTGCTATGGACTGACTGTGTCCTTCCAACATCCATACGTTGAATCCCTAATTTCCCATGTGATGGTTTTGGAGGTGTGGTCTGTGGAAGGGAAATAGGCTTAGATGAGGTCAAGAGAGTACAGCCCCCAAGGTGGATCGGTGCCTTTATAAAAGCATGAAAAGACCAGAGCCTTCTCTCTGTCTGTGCCATGTGAGCATACAACTAAAAGGCAGGCATCTACAAGTCAGGAAGAGGCCCTCGCCAAGAACCTAACCATGCTGGCCTCCTAACTGCAGACTTCCAGGCCCCAGGAGGGTAAGAAATAAATGTTTCTCATTGAAGCCACAATCTATGATGTTTTTCATAGTAGCCCCAACTGACTAAGGCACAAATATAAAGCATTTTGGAATTTTGGAACCAGGAGTACAATTGATGCTGCAAACACGTGTCCATTTCTCAATTATGGAATCCACTATATATACATCCTACTTTTCAAAAGAAATGAAATGTTTATAGGACATTGAAAATTATTCTTTTTTTAAAAAAGAAGATTTAGAAAACATATTTAGTGCAAGATGTAGTTAAATTATACACCATTCCACAAGAAGATTAAAGAAAATATCGTTCTTTATTGGCTAACTCTTAGGTACTATGTAAGTCTCTGCCAAATATCATTTCCTCTGAGAATCCTTTCCTGATCCCCTGAGTTTGGAGTAGGTGCCCTTCTGCTGTGTTCTCCAAGCATAATGAATTCACCTCTAGTCGCAGGTTATGGGAACAGCCTGTTTCTTTCTCTCTTTTCCTACCATACTGTAAACTCTTTGAGGATGAGGTCGTGCTTGATTCATCAGAGCATCCTGGCATTTGCCCAGCCCTGCTCCAAATAAGAGCTCTGCGTCTCTTTGTTGAATGAATAGATAAATCATCTCTATAAAAGCCACTAGCCCACTATTAAAAGTAATGGGAAAACCCACACTTACTTTTGCACCAACTAAATAGATAATTGTAAAATAGGTTTTAGAAAATGCAAGGTGGCCAGGTGTGGTGGTTCATACCTGTAATCCCAGCACTTTGGGAACCCAAGGTGGGAGGACTGCTTGAGCCTAGTAATTTGAGACCAGACCAGGAAACATAGGGAGACCCCATTTCTATAAAAAATAAAAAAAATAGCCAGGCGTGGTGGCACATACCTGTGGTCCAAGCTGTTTAGGAGGCTGAGGTTAGAGGATCGCTTGAACTTGGAAGGTTGAGGCTGCCGTAAGCTGTGATCATGGCACTGCACTTCAGCCCCAGTGACAGAGCAAGACTCTCTCTCAAAAAAAAAAAAAAAAAGAGAGAGAAAAGAAAGAAAATACAAGGGTTTCCTTCCTATTTTTGTTGAATCAAAAGAAACAGCAAAAAAAAAAAAAAAAAAGAGGGAGAAGTAAAAGGCTAGAGTTTTTCAAATTGCCCATGTGTTAAAATGTTGGAAACATTTAAAAAATATTCAGAACACTAAAGCAAAACAATACATTTTGCCAAGAAGGAAACAAGAATGTGACATTGAAATGAGCACTGCCATTCCAGAATTTGAAAGGCAAATATCAGAGGAATTTTTGAGGAGGACAAGAAAAGCTTTTGTTAACATGGAATAGAATAAGTACCTACATAGCACATACGGAGAATGCACTGAAACCATTTCATTTGGTGCAAACAGGCCAGTGAGCCCATTTTGGCCCTTTCGTTTGTTGTCTTTGTCCAAAATCATGTGCTCTGAGGAAAATTACGAATTGCTTTAAACATTAACAGATGCTGGATTTAAAGAGTGATCAACTTCTAAACTGCTGATTGCCATGGAAAAACTAAGTACATATTCTCTATTGTGTACCAAGTTTGAAGCTATTATACTATGAAGAGGTTTCTTATGTTTGAGAACATGTGAAATATGTGACACAAAAGTAGTGGCTTCACGGCTGTTCATTTTCTCATTGTATTTGGAATTGGTTGATGTCAACCAATTTTGCCTATAATATACCCAAACATGATGACTATGGCCGACAGTTATTGAGGGCTTACTATGTGCCTGGCACTGTTCTATACAATGCGCGTGTATTAATTCATTTAAGCATCATAATAACTTCACAGGAAGTATTATGCCCCTTTTACAGATGATGAATCTGTGGAGAGAAATTTGCCTAAGGACACAAGCTAGTAGCTGGGGCACCTGGAATTTGAACCAAAGCTGTCTTGCCCTAGGGCCTGAGTTCTGAGTTGCAACAAAAGCCAACTTGGTTCAAGTTTGCAGAAAAGAGAGTTGTTCAAAGAATACTGGGCGGCCCACAGAATGTTGGGAATGTTGGAGAGCTAGGCACAGGGCTGGACAGCCAGCAACTATCCCAGAAACCCTAGCCCAGAGCAGCTCTGGTGACAAAACCACCGCTGTGACCCACTGACCAGGAGATGTTTGATAGACCAGATGGGATAAACCTTTCTCTCGCTTTTGACATGAACATGCAACAGAAAGTCTCTTACTCTTTATTTTTATAACCAAGTTGCATATAGATTACTATATTACCAATGTCATTCCACTTTCCACCAAAGCAGAAAATTACACTTCTCAGTGTTTAATGAATGAACTGGATCATATGGGCATGGTGGAAATGGTTTTCTGTGGTGAAATATTGTTTCTGAGCTAAAGAGGTCAGGATGCGGCTTAGGGGAAGAAGGGTGTGGGAAAACTCTCTGACCTTCCTGTGTTTTAAAATCCTTGTTACATTTTCTCCATCATGTTTGGGGAGCTACTGCATGCATCTCGGATGTTAGGTCAGGCAACAAAGGCTATTTTTGTTTGTTTGTTTGTTAGTAAAGGGGTCTCACTCTGTCACTCAGGCTGGAGAGCAGTGATGCAATCATAGCTCATTGCAGCCTAGAACTCCTGGGCTTAAGGTATCCTCCCGACAAAGGTTGATTTTAAGGGACAAGAAACCCCTAGGAGCAGGGCTCTTATCAAAGGTCAGGTGCAGAGTTAATTAGACCCCCTATCCGTAGCATGCAGGGGCTGGAGAGCCAATTGTATGAATCTCTTCACAGCTTCACATTCACTGACACCACATTGGTGGCTCAAAATAGGCTGATTTATATAATAAATACCCCACCAATAAGTAGTGGGGTATTTATTATAAAAAATAATAATAAATAGTGGGGTATTTATTATATACCATAGAAATTGGCAAAAACCCCAAGAGCACCAATTATTAAACATTTACCAGCATATTCTATCAGGTATATATGTTTTCAACAGAACTGCTAGAGTGAAAAATCAATGAGGTCCATACACAGTATTTTCTTCAAAGAAAATAGCATTTGAAAAGTCATGGAGGAGGATTGTGATGATTATTATTGAGTGTCAACTTGACTGGATTGAAGAATGAAAAATATTGTTTCCCGGGTGTGTCTGTGAGGGTGTTGCCAAAGGAGATTAACATTTGAGTCAGTGGGCTGGGAGAGGTAGACCCACCCTCAGTCTGGATGGGCACCATCTAATCAGCCGCCAGCACGGCTGGGATAAATCAGGTAGAAGAATGTGGAAGGTCTCGATTTGCTGAGTTTTCCAGCTTCCGTCTCTCTCCCGTACTGGATGCTTCTGCCCTCAGACGTTATCAGACTCCAAGTTCTTCAGCTTTTAGACTCTTGGACTTTCAGTTTCTTGGACACCAGTGGTTTGCCAGTGGATCTCTGGCCTTTGGCCACAGACTGAAGCCTGCACTGTCAGTTTCCCTACTTTGAGGTTTTGGTACTCAGACTAATCCACCACTGGCTTTCTTGCTCCTCAACTTGCAGATGGCCTATTGTGGAACTTTACTTTGTGGTCCAGAGAGTCAATTCTCTTTTTTTTTTTTTTTTTTTTTTGAGACGGAGTTTCGCTCTTGTTACCCAGGCTGGAGTGCAATGGCGCGATCTCGGCTCACCGCAACCTCCGCCTCCTGGGTTCAGGCAATTCTCCTGCCTCAGCCTCCTGAGTAGCTGGGATTACAGGCACGCGCCACCATGCCCAGCTAATTTTTTGTATTTTTAGTAGAGACGGGGTTTCACCATGTTGACCAGGATGGTCTCGATCTGTTGACCTCGTGATCCACCCGCCTCGGCCTCCCAAAGTGCTGGGATTACAGGCGTGAGCCACCGCGCCCGGCCAAGAGTCAATTCTCTTTAGTAAACTCCCTTTCATACATACATCTATCCTATTAGTTTTGTCCCTCTAGAGAACCCTAATACAAGGATGAACCTTAAGCTCCCTAAAGACATTTATTTAAAAATGAATAGCTACAATAGTGTCACCATTGATACACCTTAACAACACACGAAGTTTAGATTTCAATGTATTATAGTTCCTATACTGAAAATATATTCAGGGTCAAGGAACTTTGAGAATTTTGACTTGGAGGATGGAAAACAGGAAAGAGACAAAAATGGAAGAAAATAATATTCTTAGTAAGCAGTAACAACCAGAGCAAGAAACTACGAATGCATCAATCAAGATGTTACTGATTACTTAAGAAATGAACAAGTCACCATCAGCCCAGTGCATGCAGGTTCCTCTGTCCTTCTACCTTCATCTACTCGCATCAAACTGCTTCTAATAAGAGGAACAGCCTAGCATCCCAGCACAGGCTGCAGATGAAGAAATGAGGCGGCAAGGGGTGTCAGGGAGAACCACGGGTCTTGATGGGCTGAAGAAGTCAAAATAAAGTCTCTACTTTGTTGCCCAACATGGTGTCCAAAGATCAAGAAGAAAAGTAGAGTTCGATTTGATATCCCTTATGGTTTCTTTCCTGATTATCCACAGGTTGCCCGGCCTTGGTGGAAGTCACTGCACATCTGTGCTCCATCTGTCAGATGTTACGGCAACGTTGGATGTGTCCAACAATTGTGTCCGGAGGCTCCGGTAGCCTCCATCACATCAGCCAAGTGGACACAGGGCAGTCATGCCCCGGAACTCACTAGACATGCTGGCTTAGCTTGGGATTTCTAGACACATTTGTGTGTATGGGAGAACAGTCATCACTCCAAACATGAGGGTCGGTGAATGGTGCTTTTCTGTTGCAGGCTTCTGGGACTGCCTGGCTGATACTATTGATGTCTGATGGAAGGAGTCTTATGTGACAGCTGTCTCCCTCTCTGATGCTATTATATTCACCAGCTTGGGCTGCCCTAACAAAATAACATAGAATGGGGGCCGTAAACAACAACAACGTATTTTCTCAACGTCCTGGAGGCTGAAAGTCCAAGATCAGGGTTCTCATGACTTGGTTTCTGGTGAGGACTCTCTGGCCTGCAGACGGTCACCAGGTTGCCTTCTCAGTGTGTGTGTCCCCTCAAGGCCTTCCCTCCATGCACGCTCATGGTGGGGGAATGAGGAGTGAGCTCTAAGTGTCTCTTCTCTTAGGAGTACTAATCCTATCAGGTCAGAGCCAATTCTTGTGACCTTATTTAATCTTAATTAATTCTTCGGGACCCCTTTCCAAACACAGCAACGCTGGGGGTTAGGACTTCAAAACATGAACTTTGGGAGAACACAAACATTTAGTTCCTAACAGCCACTGACCACAGCATTCTGGGATAGAGGGTCACTCAAGATCTGGAGACAAGATCTTGACTGAGCCTAGCAGCTCTCATTATTGACTATTAGGATTCCCGTAGATTTTCAGCTGAGGTTTCCCACATAATGCAGAAAGGAGCCAAAGTGAGATGTCCCTTTTTTTTTGAGACAGAGTCCCACCCTGTCACCCAGGCTGGAATGCAGTGGTATGATCTCGGCTTGCTGCAACCTCCACCTCCCGGGTTCCAGTGATTCCCCTGCCTCAGCCTCCTGAGTAGCTGGGAGTGAGGTGTGCACCACCACGTCTGGCTAATTTTTGTATTTTTTAGTAGAGATGGGGTTTCGTCATATTGGCCAGGCTGGTCTTGAACTCGTGACCTTGTGATCTGCCTGTGTCGGCCTCCCAAAGTGCTGGAATTACAGGCGTGAGCCATCGTGCTCGGCTGAGATTTCCTTTTTGTTGCCTGAAGAGTTAGGAGTGAGGACAATTGAGGAAGATGATTCAAATAAAGGTGCAAGAACCAAAAAAGGGGAGTGGGGCAAATCCTACATGAAGACTTTCATCTGGTCCATTCATGCTGGGATCACCCTTCTGCAAAGGGGTTTCTCACTCAGGCCCAGAGTTCCTCCTGGGGCTGTGTGGCTAAGAGTCCAAAGGAAGCAAGCCCCGCTGTGAAGTCAGGAAGCCTCTGCCCACATCTATGCTGGAACATCTTACTACAGAATATAAAGGGGAGCTTGCCATGCTGTCCTAGGGTACCGCAGGCAGTGAAGCCAAGGAAGAACTCAAACGCTTTAAAAATGACCCCTGACTTTCAAAATTAGGGATACGAATTGTCTATTTTTTATTTTTAAATTTTATTTATTTATTTCAGAAACAGGGTCTTTCTGTTGCCCAAGCTGGAGTACGGTGGCGAATCGTATCTCACTGCAGTCTTGAACTCCTGGGCTTAAGCAGGAATACCAGTTTTTAAAATGTTAATTAATGGTATTAACAGAAAAATGAATACTATTAGAAGGTTAATTAATTAAAATGAAGAGTTATGCATTTTAGAACTATTTTTTAAAATTAAAACACAATTCTCATTTTGTCTTTCAGAGAAATCCTAACTCTGCAACCCCTGTGATGGGTCCCCAGGCAGGTCCACGGGGTTGTCATAGAAACATGCCCACTTCCGTGTTACTCTGGATGCTTTCACTGGGGAGCTCAGCCTGAGACCACCTCAGTTGTGCATCACCAACTCCTTCATTTTCTTTGAGCACTCTGATTATTTTTGTTGTTGTTTGCTAACATGTGGGCTTTGCCCACTATCTAATTATTACATTCCATCATTGCAGAGGGTGAGTCTGGGCTAGCTATTTGAATGAAAGTCAATGTTTTATACTGACATTTTAATCAGTGGAACTTTCTGTCATAAAATCTCTATGAGACAGTCATGATTTGCTGAACCTAATATACATCTTTTGTACAGCCTGGCATCTGTGTATAATTGACCGATTTATTAGATGCTTGTGGTTCATTGATTTTCTAGACAGAAAAAAAAATTGGATTGGAGTTTCTAACTGCTATTTTCCTCAAATTGATCATGTTGGTTCTCATAAATGTTCCCTTTGTGCTCATGCGCTTACTGTTGCAAAAGAGAAACTGTATTATGGGCAGTGTGGTGTCACTGACCTTGGATTTAGAGTCGGAGTTGTTTTTTTCTTCCTCCTGCAGGAGCCAGCTCTTTTTTTGTTGTCGCAAAGTATTTTAAAGACAGTTTTATTCAGAGAAATTTTCCTTATAAAAGGCTGCTTCTTTTCTGAGTATATTTCTCTTCTGTGTAGCATTATTCCTGTAAGGGAAATTTTCTGAAAGCTACTTTGCTTGATTTACAATGATGCCAAAAAAAAAAAAAAAAAACAAAACACCAAAACCCAAGCATTTATTGTCAATTAATCCCAGGATGATTTCCAAGACAAAGATGACTTTCAGAAAATTTTGTCTATGCTATCACTGATAATAAGACATTTCTGGCTTGGATGGGAGTTTTATGAAAATAGTCACGGTGTTAAAGCACCAGGACACTAAATGATTAAAAGCTAACAGTTGTCTCTATTTCCTTGCATAAAATAGGAAGCAACACACAAGGTGAGGCAAGCCATGCTTGATAGAGACGAGTTTAGAATTATTGACCATTTTTGGATGCATGAAAAAGAAAAAGCTAGAAGTACAAAGAAACAAAGGCAAAATAGAAACAGAGGAAAATACTTTTGAATTCAATAAATGAAACCAGCCTAACCTTAATGCCAAAACTAGATAAAGGCATTACAGGAAAGGAAAACGATAGATCAGTATCTCTCAGGAAAATGGATGCAAAAATTGTCAACAAAATATTAGTAAATTGAATCCAATAATATATAAAACAAACAATATGCCATGACCAAATGGAATTTACTCCAGATATGCAGGGCTGGTTCAACATTTGAAAATCAATTAATGTATTTAATCACAACAGGCTAAAGAAGAAAAATTATATGATCATATCAATAGATGCAGAAAAGTATTTAACAAAATACTTTTATGTTAAAAGTATTTTAACATACTTATGGTAAAAACTCCAAGCAAACTAGGAACAGAGAGGAACTTTCTCAAACTGACAAAGGACATGTACAAAAATTCTACAGCTGGCCGAGTACAGTGGCTCACACCTGTAATCCCAGCACTTTGGGAGGCTGAGGCAGGCAGATCACAAGGTCAAGAGATCAAGGTGATCCTGGACAATATGGTGAAGCCCTGTCTCTACTAAAAATACAAAAATTAGCTGAGCATGGTGGCTTGTGCCTCTAGTGCCAGCTACTCGAGAGGCTGAGGCAGGAGAATTGCTTCCCAGGAGGCAGAGGGTGCAGTGAGCTGAGATCTCGACTCTGTTCTCCAGCCTGGCAACAGAGTGAGACTTCGTCTCAAGAAACAAAAAACAAACAAACAAAAAAACAAACAGAAGACAAGAAACTAGATGCTTTCCTTTTAATTTAGGAAGGTAAGGAAAGGATATCTGCTCTCACCAGTCTTATTTTATAACATCCTGGAAGTCCTAACTAGTGCAATAAGACAAGAAAAAGAAATTAAAAGCATACAGATCGGGAAGAAAGAAATAAAGCTGTCTTTGTACATAAATAGTATGATTGTCTAGGTAGAAAATCCCAAAGAATCAACAACAACAAAAATCCCCTTCTGCAACTAATAAGCAATTAAGGAAATGTTGGCAGATACAACATTAATATATAAAAGTTAATTGTTTTCTTATATATCAACAATGAATAACTGGAATTTGAAACATTTAGGTATAAATTTAACTATATATATATATATATATATATATACACACATATATAAGAATTATATGAGAAAAGCTATACACCTCTGATGAAAGAAATGAAAGAATATGTGAATAAACAGAGAGAGACACCATCGACATGGATATAAGATTTAATATTGTCAAATATCCCTTCTTCCCAACTGGATCTACACAGTCAATGAAATCCCAATCCAATTACCAGTAAGGGTTTTTTTTTTTTTAATTTTTATTTTGACAAACTAGTTCTAAAGTTTGTATGGAAAGGCAAAGGACCCAGAATAGCCAACCAATACTGAAAGAAAAGAATACAGCCAGAGGCTTTCACTATTCAAATTCAGGAATTACTATAAAGCTACATATCAAGACAGCATGATATTGGTGAAATAGACAGATAAGTAGAGCAGAATAGAGAGCCTAGAAATAGATCCACACAAATAAGGCCAACTGATATTCAATGCATGAGGAAAGGCAATTGAGTGGAAAAAAGGTAGTCTTTTCCACAAATGGTCTGTGGGGGTGGGGGTGGTGAATATATGAGCTCTGTATTTTCTGCGCAGTTTTTCTGTAAGCCTAAAATTGCTAAAAAGAAATGAAGTCTATTAATTTTTTAAAAATCTATTCCAAAGAAAGGGCAAACTTTTAACCATACAAACTTTTGGGTAAGACAGAAGCTATGACATTAAACACATGAACACACCAGCAGAGGCTTAAATACGTGAAAGAAATTACTGAGAACATCTAGATTGTAGTAAGTTGGACTAAAACCTGAAATGGCAGGAAAAGAAGCAGCCAGAAAGGAAAATAACATATTCGCTCAAAATAAAAAAAAAATAAATAAATAACAACCAGTACAAGGCAATAAAATGAGTATTCTGAAGGGCCATGATAAAAGCAAAACCACAAATAACCCTTGAAAAAAATCACCCTCACTGAGACTGTGTAAGCTGGGTCAACAGCCCACTATACAGATGTCCTGTGAAAAACAGTTACAGCAGCCCTTTCCGGTTCAGGCGAAGTCTCCTGAGCCTTTGCTCCAGTCTCAGTAGAATATTTGAAAACCTAGAGGACTGTGGAGCCAGACGGAGCATGTTTCAAGTGAACTAATGGATGCTCTAGGACAGAAAATAACCTCTCAAAGACCATAAACCGGGGCAGTAGAGCAGAGACTTGGCGTCCAGGCCCTCTGGTCACACTGCATGGGTGAAATTTTAGCTGTGTCTCTTCCTGGAGGTGAAACCATCATAATCCAATGAGAAAATAAATGTGCACGTTGGCCGTTCATCTGATCTGGTTTCTACGCCATTGCTTACCACATAGAGTCTTTCTCTGGTTGGCCCCCTTGCATTGTCAATTTAATTGGACAAGACAGATAATATTATTTTGATTTCATACCCAGGAAGCTGCCTCTTGTCTCTCTTTCTTCGTTTGATACAATGCAGCTTTGGTCTCCGGCCCCAGGTCTCCGGGTCCCTGAATTCCAGACGGAGGATCAGCGTGCTGATGCTGCTTGCTCTGAAAAGAAGAGCAAAAGGTGGCTAACGCCTGTAATCCCAGCACTTCGGGAGGCCACGCCGGCGGATCACAAGGTCAGGAAATTGAGACCAGCCTGGCTAAGACGTGAAACCCTGTCTCTACTAAAAATACAAAAAATTAACCGGGCGTGTTGGCACGCACCTGTAATCTCAGCTACTCAGAAGGCTGAGGCAGGAGAATCGTTGAAGATGGCAGGTGGAGGTTGCAGTGAGCTGAGATTGGGCCATGGAACTCCAGCCTGGGCCACAGAGCAAGACTCCCTCTCAGAAAAGACGAAAGAAAGGAAGAAGGAAGGAAGGAAGGAAGGAAGGGAGGGAGGGAGGGAGGGAGGGAAAGAAAGAGAGAGAGAGAGAGAAAGAAACAAACAAACAAAAAGGAAGGAAGGAAGGAAGGAAGGAAGGAAAAGAAAGAAAAGCTCCAAAGCCAATGCAGCATCATTGTATCTGCAAGATTAGGGTAACAATCATTTACAACTCAATGGAAAAAGATAAAGAAAACATTCTCTATTGGCAATGTGGAGGTGCAAACAAAATGAAAATGAAACTAACTTATTTACACAAATAAGACGCCCTGGGCGATTATTGACAGGCAGCTATGTGGGTTGTAACATAGGTAATGCTATTCAACAGGGCCTGAATCTCAGGAAACTGAGGGAAATAGGGCTTCTCTGCCTCTGGCTGAGGGGCTACACAGCTGGCAGCCAGCGGTAGGAGCAATTTTGCATCTGCTTTTTTACAGCCCAATGACTGGGCAGAATTTTATGGCCAATAGCAGTAAAAATCTGGCGACTATACATTTGGAGCCCAGAAAATGAATCACCAAAACAATCCAGGGAAAAAAATAGCAAAATGGTAGAAATGAAATTCACCCAATCATTAGAAAATAAGACAAGAATATTTTTAAAATGTAGAAGTTTGGGAGAAGGGCAAAGTTTGGCTCAAAAACAGAAAAGGAATTTTTTAAAATGCAAAAAGCCTTGGGGAAAGGAACACCGTGGAGCTTTTCCAAAGCTTTAGGGAATGAATGAGATGTATTTCAGAAAAACCCAAAATTGCACAATCATTTTTTGGAATTAGTATGAGATTAAATTAGAGATGTAAAATTAAAGGAACATTGAAAACAGAATGACTAGTTTCTCAGTATCTGAAATAAATATTTGCTTTATTAAAAAAAAGAAAAGAAAAAGGAATAAAAAAAAATCACAGGTCTTCAAAAAGAAGATTTTGATAAGAAAAAAAATACTTAAAGCACTAAAAACTAACCCAATGTTTACTAACATCCAATTAATTAAAATCATAAGACACCAGAGGTCAGGCTCCTAATTCTGAAGAAATTATATTTACTATATTATCATGTCAGTGAAGTTTATAAGCAGCAGCTCCATGAAGTAAAATAATAACTGCCATTATTATTTTAATTAATGGTAATGATAGTAGATGTTGCTTTTTAGTCAAGAACTAGGTTAACAGAGTAAAAGGTCGGACCTAGAGTCTCCAAACTACTGAATATCAAGACTATTTGTTCATGTCAGAAGAATTTTTAACATCTAAATAATTTATTTAGAAGAAAAATTTCTTGTTGAATATCACATTTTAACAGCCTACTCCCAAAGTTCAAAAATTTTCTCTCTGCCTAGTGGTTCTGAGTGCAGACTCTGATACCAGGATTGCTGGGCTCAAATCCTACCGGTTTCTGATTTGTTGCCTGACCTTAGGCAAATCACCCGTTAGCTGTGCCTATTTCTTCCTCTATAAACTGAGGGTGTTAATAGTACATACTCTGTAAGGTTGCTGTGAAGATGAAAAGAGTTAACAGAGGGGAGGATCCTCTAAAGCCAGAAGTTTGAGACCACTCTGGACACCAAAGTGAGACCCCTCATCTCTACAAAAAGCTTTTAAAAAATTAGCCAGATGCAATGGCACACGCCTGCAGTCCTAACTACTCAGGAGGCTGAGGCAAGGCAGGAGGATGGCTTGAGCACATGAGCCCAGGAGTTCAAGGCTGCAGTGAGCTATGATCGCATCATTGCACTCTAGCCTGGAGCTAGGTCATGTCTTTGAAGAAAAAAAGAGACAGAGCAAGACCCTGTCTTTGAAAAAAAAAAAAGTTAAAATAGGTAAATTCATTAGAGCAGTTAACAAAGCCACTGAAGCATCAAAAAAAGAAGAGCAGTGTGTCACGGATTTAACAGCTTAAGAAACACCTTCTCCTCAACCCACCCCCTTCACCTGCAGCCCTTGCGTGGTGCCCAAGAAGTCCAGATATTCTCCCATGCCCTGGCAGGGTCTGCAGTAGATCTGCCAGGAAGTGCTCCAGAGAAAGCCAAGGGGGCCATGAAGCAAGGCTGAGAGATGAATCCTCTCCAGTTGTCCTGACTCTAAATAGAGGTGGGAAGAAACTGCAGCAGTGTGGGGCCTAAGGAGCAGGGCAGGTGACCCTGGGTTCGGAGCATGCTGAAAATAAAATGGGAGGAACCCCAGTGGAGTCACTGGGGCAGCAGACATATTGAGGGCAGGGCCCCATGCCTAATGAGCTAGAAGGCTGGCTTGCCCATCAACCAAAAGTCAACAGGCACAGCAGTGACTACCAAGTAGCCTTCAAACCAAAGGATCCTCACTGAAATGGACAATCTTCAGGAAACATCCACAAGCACCCAGACGTTACCTGGAAAAGGGAAGGAGGAGAGATGGGCACCGAGAGCCCGAGTGTGGGTCCCTAGAGAGACTGAGTTATGTTTTAAGTCTGAATCAAGCCATGCTTAAATGGCAAAATTAAATTTTTTCAACCATCAGTAGAAATAGAGGTTCAAGGGAAAGTCGAGATCAGTCTTTAAAAAATAAAGAGAAACTGACCAGGGTAGCACTTCTCAGAGCATCAATCCTGACTAAGGTCGTTATCGCTTCAGTTTGCCCAGGATGGTCCCTCTAGACGCTTCTCCCAGGAAGACCAGCAGCTCCCCTTTCACTCTCGACAGGTTTGGATTGGTATGATTTGTAAGGTCTCCTCAGTCATGACCTGTTCAATTTCAAATGCTTTGTCTAGGATTGCTGAGGCTTGTTATGTAGGTTCATACCACTGAATAACAACAATTCTAAATGACAAAACGGAACTGTGCATCAAATAGGGTGCAGAGCAGAGGTGAGCCTTCAGAAGCAAGAGCGATGTTGAAAACAGAGCTGTCAGTTTTCCCAGAGGACCTGGAGAAGAGCTTCACCCAGCATGCAGTCCAAGGTGAATTAGAGAACTGGACTAAATATTTAAAGAAAAACATTCTATGGATAATTTGTTTGGATTTTCTCTTTTAGATGGAGTCTCACTCTGTAGCCAGGCTGGAGTTCAGTGTCGTAATCTCAGCTCACTGCAAACTCCGCCTCTCGGGCTCAAGCAATTCTCCTGCCTCAGCCTCCCAAATAGCTGGGATTACAGGCACCCGCCACTACGCCCAGGTAATTTTTTGTATTTTTAGTAGAGACAGGGTTTAACCTTGTTGGCCAGGCTGATCTCGTACCCCTGACCATCAGATCTCGTGAGAATTCACTCACTACCCTGAGAAGAGCACGGGGGAACTGCCCCCACAATCCAATCACCCCCCACCGGGTCTCTCCCTCAGCATGTGGGGTCACAATTCAAGATCAGATTTGGGTGGAGACACAGAGCCAAACCATATCAATGCCTTTCCTTGAAGGAGCCTTGAATGTTGCTGCGATTGATTTTTGAGGGCCAAAATTAAGGATCAAAGCTGAAGATTCTCTTTTGTATTGGGTGGGGGGTATCCAGCAATCATGTGAACACAATCTTTGTCAGCAATCTGGGCTCAGGTTAAATCAAAACAACTTAGTTTTCAACGATGGTGAACAACGACTTTTCCCACCTCCCTCTTAGGTTCTTTATTCATCATCTTACTCATTGTGATTTTTTTTTGCATTTTTATTTTTCTTATTTATCTAATTATAAACCACATCATAAATGATCATTATTGAGATCTATTATATTTGACTCTTCTTGTTCATTTATTTCTTTATCTTTTTCCAAGAAGAGTGATGGACTTTGGAATTTCCTTCTCAGGGAACTTTATGTTTCAAAGTCAAGTGGACGTTGCTTGAGGACAATCTCTATTTCTGGGTTTTGTGTTTGAAAACAAAATAATTAGGAGTCTTTGACAGAAGAAAGAGAGACAGGTAACCAATGTGGGAATGAAGGAGAAGATAAGGGATGAGAGAGAATGATTAATCACACAAGAAGGCCATTTTAGATTAATTTAGGTAGTTAGATTTTTGCTTTTAGCAACTGAAGGAGGGTATAGAATCTCAGAGGAGCAGGAGGGTGGGCCCATCTCTGGCAGCTGGTGCCAAAGCACTGCACCCCAATGTCTAAGAGTGGCGCCCAAACTGTGGCGCAGCTTCCAAGGCCTACGAAGCCTTAGGCAAGTGTAATCAATATCAAGGTTAGCCAGAATGGGTCACAGAGAAGTGGAGCGTCCCAAATGTTCTGCTTTGTGTAAGACCACAAAAGCAGTAAAGGAACCCTGGCTGGCAACCAGGGACGATAGAAAGAAATAGACAATTGAGTCCCAGTAATGACTCTCTTTAAGTTTTCTATCAGAGTTAGATTAAAATGTATTTCTGAAAAAAAAAAAAAAAATGAAGTTAATGTCATGTTTCATTTCTTAACAGTTGGTGCAGAAGAGTACACATCGATCATACAAAAAGAAAATTCACCAGGAAGGGTACAGATAATGGAAGTGCTTAAAAATAGTCCTAAATCTGTCAATATTTTATTTTATTTTATTTATTTATTTTTATTTTTTGAGACGGAGTTTCGCTCTTGTTACCCAGGCTGGAGTGCAATGGCGGGATCTCGGCTCACCGCAACCTCCACCTCCTGGGTTCAGGCAATTCTCCTGCCTCAGCCTCCTAAGTAGCTGGGATTACAGGCACGCGCCACCATGCCCAGCTAATTTTTTGTATTTTTAGTAGAGACGGGGTTTCACCATGCTGACCAGGATGGTCTCCATCTGTTGACCTCGTGATCCACCCGCCTCGGCCTCCTAAAGTGCTGGGATTACAGGCCTGAGCCACCGCGTCCGCCCAACATTTTAAATTCAGACCTTATGGGGTCCAAAGTGGCTCCCGCCGGAGGTCGTGGCGCTTGCGAAGGCGAGGTCATGAGTTCAAGGCTAACCTGAGCAACCTCAAGCTCAAACTGATTGGCAAAAAATAAATAAATAAATAAAAATAAATTCAGACCTTAGAATTAGAGTTGCAAACAACTGTTGAAGTTGACAAATTCAAGTTTCATTTCCAATTGTTATATCTTCTTTGTAGTGGATGCTCCAATGGGCCTTATGTTTGGAAAGGAGGGAAACCAAGGGTGAAAGAGACAGGCAAAAGAACAAGAAAACTGGTGGATTGGCAAACTAATGTCTAAATTATTGAGAGGGTCAGGCATGGTGGCTCATGCCTGTAATCCCAGCACTTTGGAAGGCCGAGGTAAGCAGATCACCCAATATCAGGAGTTCAAGACCAGCCTGGACAACATGGTGAAACCCTGTCTCTACTAAAAATACAAAAATTAGCCGGTGTGGTGGCAGGCACCTGTAGTCCCACCTACTTGGGAGGTTGAGGCAGAAGAATCCCTTCAACCTGGGAGGCAGAGGTTGCAGTGAGCTGAGATCGCACCATTGCACTCCATCCTGGGTGACAGAGCAAGACTCCATCTCAAAAAAATAAAAATTTTTTTGAGAGGAGACTAATATTAAGATGGCTTCATGCTAATATTACTAGTATTCCAGTAGGGACAAGTGGCAATTTTGCCATAGCTCTACATCTCAATGGGCTTGTTTTTCTTTTGTTTGTTTGTTTTAAATCTTTGTTTTCAGAATTAAAGATCTCTTTTAAATTATGTTATTTTAAGTACTTTTGCCACAAGGCTTTCTAATGTAAATTGTCTTTAACATGGCGTAGTTTCTGACTCTGGGAGGAATGGAGCTCTGTCTCTTTTGAGTAGATGTGAAATTGGCATGACTTGCCATCGAGAAACTCAAACAGTTCATGTTCGGCAGGAACAAAGATTATATTTTTTGGTTATAACCTTTTAGGAAAGGTGCTATTGACTTATTCATCACATTTTATAGTAGCCAGGAGGAAAAAAAATTGACTAAGAAGAAAACTGCTCAAGTATTTTTGAAAGACTTCTATTTTCATGTTAGTATGCTGAATATTTAAATACAATTTTTACTCTTTTTAACAGATATCAATGGAATTTCAAAAAGTAAATTACTAAAATTTAGGATTAATCTTTAGCGTTTTTACTTCCTCATCAACTAAGATTATTATGTAGTATATACAAAAAAAATTCTAAAATCTACAGGAAGATTATTTTTTTGTGAGAGAGGCAGAGTTCTTGAAAACTGAATGTGCTTATAGGTCATTTTAAAAAGACATTTTACAAAATAATTACTTTGTTATTAAGTCATTTGCAAGAAATTACACCATGATACATCTGTAAGTAAATAAGTATCGGATTATGTCAGGGAACCATTTCACCCACATTTTTAGTAATATCTGTAGTATGTAAGAACTGAATAAGAGTATTTCTGAGACAGAAAAAGAGGAGGTTTTTCTAAGAATTTGCTGAGTTAATATTATACATCTCTGTGCATGGCAATGTAACATATTTAGTCTTAGAAGAATTTTCTAAGGAAAAGACCTTTCTACCTGAGGACCCAGATTCAACTGGGTTTGCTCTGGAGAACTGAGTCTTTACCAAGTCTCTGCTGAATCTAGGACTGCTAGCATCAACCTGTATCTGCAGGGCTGCAAGGCTTAATCAAAGCAGTTATGAGGATATAAATCTTGGATGGGATTCCAAGTAGAAAGTGCTTCAACTCATTGCATTTCAGCATCTGTGGTCCTTAGAATAGTTTCCTACTGAAGTGAAGTTGAAGATGAGGATGCAGTCTAGTCTTGGTAATCTCATTTAGCCCTTGTTCTGTCAGGAAAGTACAGAAAGTTCTCATTATCCAAGAATAATAATTGGTACCAGGAAGGATCCACTTCACAGTAAATCTGCACAAAATGGGAACCAAAATTTAATAGTAAATAGAAAATAAAAAAGAAAGTTTGACTAGGCTCTTATGAAAAGTGCAGCTAAGTATGAAAATTGTTTCATATTGCATTGAAGACTTTTAGGTTATAATTGTATCTGTTGTGATAATTCTTAGGACAAAAGAGTAATTAACTACTGATTGCTTTTGGGTGGGAAGAATTTTTCCACAAAGTTATCTGATAGCACAGTTTGCATTTGTATTCTTCTGCAAACTAGAAAGAGGATCATTTTTCTTTGCAAATGTATTCAAGAATTTTCTCATATTTTACAAGATCTTTTCTTAATCCTTTTTTATTAAAATCGTTATTTTCCAAGTCTCATCATCCTTGTCAAATTTCTCTTCTTCAGTTGTCAACCGTTCTAACTCTGTGAGATCTTTATTTGCCAGTGGCTTAGTGAATAGGACAGTTCTTTAGCATTCTTTTCAATGACTTTATGTCACCTTATATAGATGGCAATTTTTCTTTTGAGTTAATTTACATTGTATTGTAGAATGTTTATACCATCAAATTTTCATCAATATTTGGATAACCAAGATCTTGAAGCATGGCTGGAGACTGTTTTGCAAATGGGATCAGGTAATTGATACAATTTTTCAGCTTTCAACATCTCTTGCAATCTCATAATATCAGGGACTTGATAATGAATGTTTAGATAATGAGAATACCTCTATACAACCTTGAAGTTGAGAATAGTATCGGTAGATGGGAAAGGGCCTACAGCCAGTTGTTATCAGTTTCAAAAAATCACAAACACCTTTACCCACTATTAAAAAGTAATTGAAAAACCCCGATCTTTACTTTCTTGCTATTTTTCACATTATCAAATAACTTAACCAACATGATGGCAAGGAAGCTCCTTTCTATTTTGCCACACAAAGAGACAGCCTGTGCAATGAGGAAACAGGAGATTCTTTGAAATACGTTGGCAGTTAGATTTTATTTTAGCAGTCTCTGCTGACACTCCCCATCATGGCTATTCCTTGCAGTAGCATTACCCAGTGTATTAGTCAGGGTTCTCTAGAGGAACAGAACTAATAGGATAGATGCATACATAAAGGGGAGTTTATTAAGGAGTATTGACAGACACCATCGTAAGGTGAGGTCCCACAATAGGCTATCTGCAAGCTACGGAGCAAGGAAGCCAGTCCAAGTCCCAAAACTTCAAAAGCAGGGAAGCTCACAGTGCAGCCTTCAGTCTGTGTTGAAGGTTGAAGAGTCCCAAAGCTGCAGAACTTGGAGTCTGATGTTCGAGGGCAGGACACATCCAGCACAGGAGAAAGATGTAGGCTAGAAGACTACGCCAGTCTAGTCTTTTCATGTTCTTCTGCCTGCTTTTATTCTGGCCGTGCTGGCAGCTGATTAGATGGTGCCCATCCAGATTGAGGGTGGGCCCACCTCTCCCAGCCCACTGACTCAAATGTTAATCTCCTTGGGTGACACCCTCACAGACACATCCAGGATCAATACTTTGCATCCTTCAATCCAATCAAGTTGACACACAATATTAACCATCACACCCAGTACATTTTAAGACCCCTGAAAGAAATAGCCTCGAATTTAAAATGTATAAATGTGAAAGTGTTTAAGAATTCATGGACATCAACATTTCTCTTTGACATGTACCTAGAAAGAGAAAAGACAGCTTCTGGTTTGGCAAGGACTATAGGAGCTCATCTCGGGGGACCCATGGTTTCTATCCTGTAGACACAGCTGAATGTAGTGGTTAAGTGCATGCTGTCTGGGTGAGGATCCCAGCTCTGCCTCTTACTAGCTGTGTAATTTTTAGCAGGTTATTTAACTCCACTGTGCCTCACTTTCCCTTAACAAACAGAAATTCTAATAGTGCCATGAAATAGGATTGTTATGAAAATAAAATGAACTAATATTTGTGAAACAATTAAAATAGTGAGAACCCATAGGAAGTGCACAAATTAGAATTTTTTAAAATAAATACACAAATATGCAAATAGTGCAAATCATTAATTACTAAAGAAACTGGAACAACAAGGACCACAAGGGAAGCGATTTCTCAGAGGGCTTCTGGTGGCTTCGTATTAACCTATGCGAAATTTCTAGGAATTTTACCAAATTAAGCAAAGCATGCAAGAGGTATTCAAATTCCATTTTAAAAAGTTACAGAGCATTGCATGTGTTTGTAACATGACTAATAAGCAGTTTCATAATCTGTTTTGAGAGTGGGCTTTCTTACTGCAGACCCAGGACAAGTCCAGGGCTTGAGTCTTCTGATGGTCACTGTGGATCTACCATCTGCTCTTGAAATTGAACACATTTGGGCACCTGCATCAGTTCCTCCTGTGTAAATTCTAACCAGAGAGGTACCACGAGTCTGTAGCACTCAAGGGCAAGGGAGAGGCCTAGAGTTGCAAGACTCCTTTACTCTGTTCCTCCCCTGCAATTGACACCTAAGTCAGTCGTCCAGTGAAGCCCAAGGACAGCGTCTGAGAGAGTCATTGGAAGCCAGTTTCTATGAGCTGAGGATGCATAAGCATATAGCATCGTGAATGATAATGTAGTTAGATCAAATACATTGTGTTAGGGACCTTCAGAGGCAACAAGGTCTATGTCGTTTTGAACTGAAGAGCCATGACATTGTGAATTATAATGATATTACTTCTTTTATCTCACTGGGAAAGGTAGTAAATTAGCCTGGAGTGGAACATGCAACAATAAAGTCTGGAAAGATGGTTCCCGGATCTGCACAGGAAGATATGGTACCTGGACACTATGAGGATTCTGGTTGAACTGATTTGACAATAAGCAAACATGTAGGCCCTCCTCTCTACCCATTATTCCAAATCTTCATCGATAAATCCTATTCCTTAGAGGGGCCCATGAATTCTATAATACATTTTAATAAAATTGTTTGTACAGATGGGAGCCCCATAAAAAAATATTGGTACAGGACTGGACACTTTGAGGACTGCCCTGGTAAAGAGTGCTGGCTTCAGAGCTAGACTTCCTTTGTTCAAATCCCAGTTGTGTGCTCTTGAGCAAGGTGCTTAATCTCTCTGGGTTTTTTTGTTTTTGTTTTGAGACAGAGGCTCGCTCTGTCACCCAGGCTAGAGTCCAGTGGCATGATCTTGGCTCTCTGAACCTCCACCTCCCTCCACCTCCCTGATTCAAGCAATTCCCATGCCTCAGCCTCCCGAGTAGCTGGGATTACAGGTGCGTGGCTAATTTTTGTATTTTTTTTTTTTTTTTTTTTTTTTTTGAGACGGAGTTTCGCTCTTGTTACCCAGCCTGGACTGCAATGGCGCGATCTCGGCTCATCGCAATCTCCGCCTCCTGGGTTCAGGCAATTCTCCTGCCTCAGCCTCCCGAGCAGCTGGGATTACAGGCACGCACCACCGTGCCCAGCTAATTTTTTGTAATTTTAGTAGAGACGGGGTTTCACCATGTTGACCAAGATGGTCTCGATCTGTTGACCTCGTGATCCACCCGCCTCGGCCACCCAAAGTGCTGGGATTACAGGCTTCAGCCACCGCGCCCGGCCAATTTTTGTATTTTTTAGTGGAGGTAGGGTTTCATCATGTTGGCCAGGCTGGTCTCAAACTCCTCTCTGTTCTTTTGTTTCCTCATGTACAAAATCATAATAATACAGCACAGGTCGTTATAAAGATAAAATAAACTCATCTATGAAAGCCAGTGCCTGGCCCATGGTATAAATTCAATTACTATTGGTTATCATCTATTTCCTCAAAGACTGAATAGTTATGTGGCTTTTGATAGTGTTGCAAAACAGCTTTCCTAAACATTTGGCTATAACATCTTTAAAACATGCAATTTCATCACATGTTAAAGTGACCTGTTCATAAGAATGATACAATGGATTTGGGAACATGGGAGGAAGAGTAGAAGAGGGCAAGGGAAAAAGACAACAAATTGGGTTCAGTGTATACTGCTCAGGTGATGCATGCACCAAAATCTCACAAATCACCACTAAAGAACTTACTCATGTGACCAAACACCACCTGTACCCCAGTAAGCTATGGAAACATTTTATAAAGAATTTTAAAAAATCAAGTGGCCTGTTTAGGTCAGCCCAATAAGATGGAAGAATGAAATATAAAAAAATAATAAAGTAAGGAAAAGAGAAGTATGGGAAAGAACTGAAGTTGAGGAGCGCTGTGGGGGAAGGTGGAGGAAGAAAAGGAAGAATATATGAATGAACATGAGAAATTATTCTTGGCATGTTAAGTGCTAAAATAATATCGTGACTACTAGTTTGTGTGTACCAGCCCCTGTTGATTGGATCCTAGAACTTAAAGATGGATTTGTCTGTGTTCTTACCACAAAACCACAACAACAAACAAAAGCAAAATAAACACACACAAAGGAGCACACAAAAAAGCTTTGGAAGTGATGGATACATTTATTACCTTGATTGTGGTTACAGACGTGTGTGTCTATGTCCAAATCCACCAAATTGTGTACATTAAATGTGCAGGGTGTTTTGCATATCAATTATACCTTAATAAAGCTGTTTAAAAAAAGATGAGCATCTATGTTGTCCTTTTATCTCTCTCAAAATGACTTTTTGAGAGTCAGCAATACCTTGATGAGATTCTATAATATCTACCTAGGATCTCACACTGCCTTTCTAATAATTAAGAAGGAAAAGTATTTAAGCTAAGTAACCTCAAGATAAAAAATATAACCCTGATAACATTAAATTAAATTCTGTATCCTCAAACTCTAAGTAAAAGTATGTAAGTGAAGTAACCCCAAGATAAAAAAAAAAATTACCCAGATAACATGAAATTAAATTCTGCATCTTCAAACTCATATATATATATATGTATATGTATATATATGAGATGGAGGCGCTCAGGCTGGAATGCAGTGGTGCTATCTCAGCTCACTGCAACCTCCACCTCCAAGGTTCAAGTGATTCTCTTACCTCAGCCTCCTAAGTAGCTGGGACTACAGGCACATGCCACTATACCTGGTTAATTTTTTCTTTTTTTTTTTGTACTTTTAGTAGAGATAGGGTTTCTCCATGTTAGGCTGGTCTTGAACTCCTGACCTCGTGATCCACCCGCCTCAGCCTCCCAAAGTGCTGGGATTATAGGCATGAGCCACTGTGCCCAGCCTACATATATATTTTAAATGGAGTCCTGCTCTGTCATCCAGGCTAGAGTGCAGTGGTATTATCTCAGGTTGCTGCAACCTCCACCTCCCAGGTTCAAGCAATTCTCCTGATTCAGCCTCCTGAGTAGCTAAGATTACAGGAACCACCACTATACGCAGCTAATTTTTGTATTTTTAGTAGAGATGGGGTTTCACCATGTTGGCCAGGCTAGTTTCAAATTCCTGTGATCTGCCCGCCTTGGCCTCTCAAAGTGCTGGGAATATAGGCATGAGCCACTGTGCCCAGCCCTAAGTAAGATTTTAGGAAAAAAAAAAAAAGTATCCTAGTTATAGAGGTTATTGAGGCCAGGAAGTTACGCTTTTAATTTCTGAAGAAGCTTCAGGTTTCCGTGAAGTGAAGGAGATACAGCTGGGGTCTTATCAGCAGTGAGAATCACAGATAACTATAACTATATTTATACTATATTTATGCTATATTTATACTAAATAATAGTATATTAAATTACTTTCCATAAAAATAATGTGACATTTTTATTTATATATCCTTGGGTAATGCTTAAACAATGCAACTGGTGCTAAGGGGCAGCTGGAGTTTTATATATTGTTTTTATTTCTGGAAGATAATCCAAACAAGAGCCAACCACAAGTCCTTCTAACACTGCAATTCCGACTCTTCGTCTATTCTAGGCACACGTAGCTCAGTACCATTGAAGATGCATCATTGAGATAAATTCAGGGTATCCTACAAAAATAGTATACCCTCAGGTGGAATGAACAGAAATTCATTTCTGCCATTTGAAAAAATCTTGTGCAACAATGAATATCAGTCTCCTACCCCACCTCTGCCCAACCTGCAAAATCATGGTTGAACAAAACACTAAATTACATAAATGGACACATATACTACCAGGCTCTGTGGCAGAATGTGTTTTGAGATTGCAAACATAATTTAATCCTTGACAATTTCTCCCCCTCCCGCTCTTATCTCTACCTTTTCTAGGCCAGTATAGATGCTGCTGGTTTCAAGTTTTGTTTCGCTGTGATATAATTCTCGTTATAGTAAACAAGAATCTGCCTACTCATGTGGGTCCCCAGCTGCCAAAACCCTCCTATTGAGGGTTCTTTATAAGCGTTTCACGTGTGCTTAGAAATGTGTCTGGCCAGATTTCAGGTCATCTTCCATCTATCCATTCTGATAACCTGTGTCAGTAAGAAAGTCTTTTGGTATCTCTATTTTTCTTTAATTCTGAGTATTTCCTGTTTCCTTTTCTTATCCCTCCATCCTGCCTGGGCTTCTGGTGTTTGAGCCCAGAGGTTCCAGATTGAGAGTGTAATTAGTAAGTATTCCATCCCTCAACCCCAGGGTCCCTGGGAGCAGACTGGCTCTGGCCCTGCCCCCGCAGGATACCACCCCTGATGCTGCCTCAGGAGAGCCCCACACAGATTCTGCAGGGCCCCCCACACCCCCCAGACCTGGTGGTCTCCTTCTGAGTAGTGCTTCTGTGTGCATTACTCAGACCTCTGCCTAGGACCACAGCCGCAGCTGCTGCCAGTGATGCCTGGGAAGCTTCCAGATACCAACACTGTATGTTAGCCACTGTCCCCTTCCCTATCTCCCTTATATCACAGTCCTTAAGGGAATTACCCAAGCAAAGGGAATATATCCCAATGTTAGCCTAAATAAATAAATAACCCCCCCAACTATGACTTACAGCCCTTTCTTTTCCTAGAACCCAGATGTAGTGTGTTGGGTGCTGATGACAGATTGGTGAAACTGGCTGACTGTGTTCCAAATTACTCCTCCCAGTGACCATGAAGCCTCTATAGCAGTATCCAGCTGGTTGTGCCCGATTCCTTTTTCCCTTAGGATGAATTGCCTCCTAGGAACTACCTTAGCCTCGCAAATAGGCTTTCATCATCTCATCCTACCTGTCCACCAGACGTATAACCAGAAGTGTATAAACTCCGACCACAGTTCTGCCTCAGGTAAGACCTCTATTCCTTGGAAAAGAACAAAGTGCATCTGAGACTTAGAATGGGAGGACATGGGGAGAATCTCAAGGTATTTACAGACCTGAGGTGTGAGGAGCAGAGGAAATGAAGGAGACTTAGCCAGGCCCTAAACTAAAACACAACCAGACTCACTTCTAACTAAACGAAATTTACCCTGTTGCTCTCACCTAAGTGAAAACAGTTGGTGGCTTTAAAGTATATCTCGATGGTTCTTACCGAGCATGTCTTTTAATTTTATACTAAAGTTATAGGTTAGCTTTGACATAATTGCAAATTTGTTTTCTAAGCTATTCTAGGAAGCTTAATTATGGGGGTCTAAAGGAAGTCAAAACTTTATGTGCAATTTAGAAAAATCTACTTGTAATTTAAACTCTGCGCAACAATGTATACTTAACACACACTGGGGCATATATGTGCATATTATAACATACAGAGCATATTCTATAGGGACCATTCTTGAGATTTGGGGTGGTGACTAATCATACTCTTGCTCTTTGGGTTCTAATCCGTTTGCTGTGTAAACAAGAGACAGATGGGAGGTCAAAGGGTTAGGGGAGAGTGAGGCTTCCTTTTCCTCCCCCAGCTGAATCTGACTTGCCCTCGTAGCCACAGTCGATGCAGCTGGGGAGACTCAGTCAGCAGAAGCCCTTTCTGCTGAGTTCACCGCGAGGGAAGGTGAAATGGGAGGCAGTGGAGACATGGACCTGCTCCCCGGTGCTGGGTTCCACTTCTGCTTCGGCTCAGTTCAGAGCCTGTTGGACTCTCCCATCTCTCCAGTCAAGAAAGTAACTTCTGGCCGGGCGCGGTGGCTCACGCCTGTAATCCCAGCACTTTGGGAGGCCGAGGCGGGTGGATCACGAGGTCAGCAGATCGGGACCATCCTGGTCAACATGGTGAAACCCCGTCTCTACTAAAAATACAAAAAATTAGCTGGGCACGGTGGTGCGTGCCTGTAATCCCAGCTACTCGGGAGGCTGAGGCAAGAGAATTGCCTGAACCCAGGAGGCGGAGGTTGCGGTGAGCCGAGATTGCGCCATTGCACTCCAGCCTGGGTAACAAGAGCAAAACTCCGTCTCAAAAAAAAAAAAAAAAAAAAAAAAAGAAAGTAACTTCTTCCAAAAAGAGGTTAGTGTGGTTAGGTTAGTATAGGTGGAAATAATTGAGACGCTTCCTGATTTAGTACGTCCTGATGATGGTGGCCATATTGGGGGAGAGGGAGGAAGCTCTTATTTTAGGCATTAAAGTGAATTTAAGAAAATCAAAGTGCCTTCCTTTAGAAGAGACAGAACTAGTTTTTAATATTTTATGGAAGCTACTGGAATATTTTATGAAAGCCTACGCTGTAGAGAGGTCATCTTTAAAGTAATCGTGGTATAATAAGCCATATCTTAAAATGTAATTTTAAACTTAGACTGAACTATTCTATTTTAAATTGGGACTTTTTAATAACAGAGAATTATGTCCAGTTTTTTATGATCACATGTGCACATGCACACAGGAGCACACACAAGAAGGCAAAGTAATGAAAAGATACCCACAAAGACAGCTCTGTGTGAGATTCAATGTGGCATTGTTTTTATCCTTTGGTTTATCAATTTTTTTCCCTAAGGTTTCCAAAATGTTACTTTTCTAATAAGAGAAAAAATGTGTGTGTGCCAGAGTGTGTGTGCATGGTGTGTGTCCATGCACACATGTGTGCATGTGCACATGTGAGTGTGTGTGTGTCCATGTGTGCTTGTGTGCATGTGTGTGTTTAAGAAACAATTCTGTAGCTCCTGTGCATAATCTGGCCTGATGCATAATAGCAGGAATAAACAAAGTCAGACCATCGCTGTCCTGGGGAAACCTTGGCGTCAGATGAAGGACTAGGAAGAGTAGGAAGGGTAAAGCCAGCAAGATTAAGCAAGACAAGCCCTTGATTCCTAGAGAATGAGGAATGAGGACATGTGACCTAGCATTGGTCACATGTCCCCATAAGACACATGGTAGTACATTAAAAAACGGTGAAGAAAATTTAATCAAGTAAGTGATGACAGCTAAATTCATTCTGATTGTTGGCATTTGGGGATGTTTTACAAGTTGGGCTTTTATAGCTAGTGGATTTCCCCAAAATACTCTTATATGGCAATAGTGAATTTAATTCTTTATTTCCCATGTTAAAGACATAGGTTTAACTGAAAAAATTAGAGGGGGAATCAAGGAGATGTTGGTAAAAGGATACAAAATTTCAGTGAGACACGAGGAATCGGTTCAAGAGCTGTACTGTGCAGCGTGGTGACTCTAATAACAATGCATTGCATACTTGAAACGTGAACGCTTTCACCACCAAAACACGTTAAATATGTGAGGGAATGGATATGCTAAATAGCTTGATTTAACCACTCTACAATGTACACATATGTCAAAACATGCCGTACACCATAATGTATACAATTTTTGTCAATTTAAAAATATTTAAGAAGATAAATTAGAAATGTACGTTTAAGACCTATTTTTTTGTGAGGTGGAGTCTTGCTCTTGTTGCCCAGGCTGGAGTGCAATGGCATGATCTCGGCTCACTGCAACCTCTGCCTCCCGGGTTCAAGCGATTCTCTTGCCTCAGCCTCCCGAGTAGCTAACAGGCATGCACCACCACAATTGGCTCATTTTGTATTTTTAGTAGAGACGGAGGTTTCTCTGTGTTGGTCAGGCTGATCTCGAACTCCCGACCTCAGGTGATCCGCCCACCTCAGCCTCCCAAAGTGCTGGGATTATAGGCATGAGCTACCACGCCCAGCCTAAGACCTTATTCTTACAAGTGTACTTTTATTATAAAATATACAAATATGGAAAGAAGGAATAAATTAACACAACTACTGTTAAAATTCTGGTGTAATGTCTTCAGCCAAGGATATTGTCTTCCTGCAGGAGATTGATTCTAAGCCACAGACACATGTCTTATGTGGTGATGGCAAGGTAAAGGAGAGAAGATGGCAGTATAGAGATGAAGGATCGATCAGGCAAAGGAGAATTTTTTCAAGGAGAAGCTGCTGATAATTTTTCTGCCCTTAATTGTCCTGGTTGATTTTACTGTAGTTGTTCCTATGCACAGACACATAGTGTAGAGGAAAGATGGTGAGCTTAAGCTTGCTGGAACTCTAGTTCCAGACCTACCATTCACGATTCTGGGTCCTTGGGAAGGTTACTTAAACAATCTGAGTCTTGTTTTCTCATCTGTAAAATGGAATCACCAATGCCTATTTCAAATGACAAGAGAATGAAATATTAAACACGTAGTACTTCCGTATACATTTTTTTTTTTTTGAGACAGGGTCTTGTTCTGTTGTCCAGGCTGGAGTGCAATGGTGCAGTCACAGCTTACTGAACCCTTGGACTCCCAGGCTAAAGTGATCCTCCAGCCTTGTCTCTCAACTACAGGTGTGTGCCACAATACTTAGATAATTTTTTTTTGTAAAGATGGGGTCTCTCTATGCTGCCCTGTCTGGTCTCAAACTCTAGGGCTTATGTGATCCTACCACCTTAGCCTTCCAAAGTGCTGGGATTACAAGCATGAGCTAGCACACCCAGCCCCTTTTTAAAAGATTCTTTTAAAAATTTAGTTTGACTGGTAAAGTTTTACCCATTCATCTTTCCACTGGAACTGCTTATGCTTTGTTATGTCATTGCTAAACAAGGCACTAGTGTTTGATACCTAAAGAAACATTGCAGCCCTTACTATGGCTCTGTCACCTTCCACTAACCTACATATTTTTTATCATGGAGAATCCCTTTCCAAATATTTGATCTATGCAGCTATAACCTCAAACATGTTAATTGGTAACTATAGGGGCCAGAAAATAGAGACCAGTAAGCCAAATTTGAGCTTCTCCTTGATTTCAAGAAAGGGAGAAGTATTACTAAATTAAAATTTGAGGGATGACTTCTTTCCTAGATGTCAACAAAATGAAGCTCCTCTTAGTAAATGCTAAAAGAAAAGAATATTATTCATCTATAATTTATATTTATCTCTCCTTTTAAATAAATCTTCTAAATTGAGGGATGAATGAAGAGTATCAATAAACTATTTAAAAGATAAAGTTGGTAAATGAAATTTTATTTTCATCTGAGAGAGTTTACCTTATACGTTTGTTCCAGGGGAAAAGTGCAAATATGATGGCATCTGATGTAAATTGTAAAATCAGTTATTTAGGTGAGGTGGGGCAATCAATGAAAGAACCGAGCTTTGGGAAGCTTTGGCGGCTGGGCTCTCTTCAGAGTAACCAGAACAATTAAGTAGACTCACCAGCTTGTTTTCTTTATTCTTTAACTTTTTTTTGAGACTGAGTCTCACTCTGTCACCCAGGCTGGAGTGCAGTGGCGCTATCTTGTCTCACTGCAACTATTGCCTTCCAAGTTCAAGTGATTTTCCTGCCTCAGCCTCCTGAGTAGCTAGAATAACAGGCACGTGCCACCAAGCCCTGCTAATTTTTTGCATTTTTAGTAGAGATGGGATTTCACCATTTTGGCCAGACTGGTCTCGAACTCCTGACCTCCACCCGCCTTGGCCTCCCAAAGTGCTGGGACTACAGGTTTGAGTCATTGCGCCCAGCTCCTTAACTTTTAAAATTGCCGAACTGCCTGTCACCGAGTAAAGACCTCAGGATCCTCAAAAACTTGAACTCATACAGAATGTTTTGTTTAAGACCTGGGGGTCAGCAGCTGTTAGTAAACGCAAATGTTTAGATGCTACAGATACACTAAAATTTTGGATAAAATTTAGAATAGTAAAGCATTATGCCCTATATACCTTGGCTTAAAACAGAATTTGTCAAAAATCCCAATGGTCACATTACTGTTACTTATCCTAAAGAGAGATTGTTTAAAAGTTCTCCTCTGCAGTAAGCATCACAAGCCCCTGCATGAGTTGATGGAAAAGACAGGACCCTGCAAGTCTGAGTGTATTAACCCTTCTCATGCTGCTAATAAAGACATATCTGACACTGGGTAATTTATAAAGGAGAGAGGTTTAAAGGACACACAGTGCCACAGGGCTGGGGAGGCCTCACAATCATGGTGGAAGGCAAAGTAAAAACAAAGGCATGTCTTACATGGTGGCAGGCAAGAGAGCGTGTGCAAAGAAACTCCCCTTTATAAAACCATTAGATCTCATGAGACTTAATCATTATCATGAGAACAGCACTGGAAAGATCTGCCCCCATGATTCAATTACCTTCCACCAGGTCTCTCCCACAACATGTGGGCATTATAGGAGCTACAGTTCAAGATGAGCTTTGGGTGGGGACACAGCCAAACCATATCAGTGAGTAAGACCTTGGTGGCTGGCACTTGGTGAGCAAGTCAATGTCTCTTGGCCCAGCCATTGAACATTGTGTGTCCATATGGATGTTCACTATCAGTGATGAAAGAGTTTCCTGGCACCCACAGCTTACTTCTAATTCTGAGGACTTCCTCTTTTGTAGGCCCCTCTCCTGTCTAGGACCCTGATGGTGTTTGGGCCCCTGATGGAGGAGGAAAGACTATTACTATCCTCCCCTACAGCCCTTAAAAAGCTGAGGGAGTGGAATCTACTAAAGAGGTCCATTGTCACAGTGAATTTTATCTTCACAGTTCAGAGCATTAGTGCTGTCTCTCTAGCACCAGCCCCATGTCCAGATAGCATGAGCAAAGGCTTGAGAGCCCTGCCAGTGCCACAGTGGCACTGAGATTCCCAATTGCTGATGACCCTTGAGGTTTTTCTTCAGAGAGCCTCATCTAAAACAGCTTTGTGTAGGGCTGGTTCATGGTGATGTAGTGACCTGAATTAATTAATCCACTTACCTATGATGAATAATGGCCTAAGGAATGTGATACACACCAAAGAGGGTGAAGCTGGAAAGCTCTAGAACACAGCCCATAATGTAACCATAGAACTAGGAAGAAAGCTGTGAAAGAAAAGGTGATCTCCCTAATTCGAAATTTGCCATGTCTCAGAAGTTTCTCTTTTTACGCTATTATTGGTCTTGCTCACAAGATAATTCACTCAGCACAGCCTTTCCAAATTTCTGCTTTTTAGCAAATGAATCGAATTTCTTTAAGCCAGCACCAGCTTCCTGGTTGGCTGCCTCTTTTCTCACATAATGTAATCATTTCCTGTGAAGATGGATTGGAGTTGAGATTTCATAATGCTGCTGTAATATTTCTCTCTCACTCTCCTGCTTCAAACTCACAGTGACATTTGGGCCATTTTTTCCCTCTGCATAAATGCACAGTCCTGCCATCCATCACACCAAGGGCAACTATGAATGAAATGAGCATTAAGCACATTAGTTTTCAATGCTATTAAGTCCATTAAACATACTAGCAGGCCCATTACTTTATTTTCCTACAGTTGTTTTAGTATTGTGACCTCAGGTCATGAAGAAAATGCGAAGCCTTCCCAAGCAAAAACCGCTAATAATGTGGACAGGAGGTGAAGTTCACATGGGCCAAATCAGATCACTAATGGAAAATTATGCAGGCTCCAGCCTGCCACGTGACATGGGCAAGTGCGAGATACCACACAACCAGATAAGAACTGAAGCGCCTTCTTTCCCACACACCTAGTTGTACACAACTCATTAATTTAAAAACCAAAAAGAGGAAGTGAAATTAGGAATTCCGGTCTTCATCTACCTCTCTTCTGATCTACCTTTAAGTCGCACCTACAGAAGCAGAATAGCCTGAAACTCCAGAAAAATGTAAAAGTTCTTAATTTAAGTTTAAAAAATAGATTAGAAAATCTTAAGGGAGCTAAAAATAATCTCTAATTGAAGGAGTTACTTCAGAACCAGACTTGGAAACATTTAGCATATAGTCTTTTAATTAATTTATTCTGAGGATAGTGCTGAACATATATCTATCTACCTAAGAGCAGAGAGAAAAATCTCCAACTTTGTCTTCTGGCCAGCTTTATTTTACCCTTACTGATACGCCTAGTTTACAGTATCCCCACCCCCCACCCTGCCACCATTTGTAGTTTTCCTTTCAATTATCCATGGTCGACTGTGGTCTGGAGATAGATGATTACAGCGCAGTAGGATATTTTGAGAAAGAGAGAGACAATATTCACATAACTTTATTTTATTTTATTATTTGAGATGGAATCTTGCTTTGTCACCCAGGCTGGAATGCAACTGCCACCTCCCGAGTTCAAGTAATTCTCCTGCCTCAGCTTCCTGAGTGATGGATACAGTTGCCTACCACCACGCCTGGCTAATTTTTGTATTTTTAGTAGAGGTGGGGTTTCACCACGTTCTCCAGGCTGTTCTCAAACTCCTGACCTCAGGTGATCCACCTGCCTCGCCTCCCAAAGTGCTGGGATTACAGGCGTGAGCCACCTCACTTGGTCTACATTCATATAACTTTTATTACAGTATATTGCTCTAATTGTTCTATTTTATTATTATTGTTAATCTGTTGCTTGCTTAATTTATTAATTAAATTTTATATCAGGTATGTATAGGAAAAAAAAACAGTGTAAACAGGATTTGGTACTGTGATGGTTAATATTGAAGGTCAACTTGATTAGACTGAAGGATGCAAAGTATTGTTCCTGGGTGTGTCTGGGAGGATGCTTCCAAAGGAAATTAACATTTCAGTCAGTGGACTGGGAGAGGCAGACCCTCCCTCAATATGGATGGGCACCATCTAAATCAGCTGCCAGTATGGCCAGAATAAAAGCAGGCAGAGAAACATGGAAGACTAGACTGATTTAGTCTTCTGGCTGACATCTTTCTCCCATGCTGGATGCTTCCTGGTCTTCAACATCAGACTCCATGCTCTTCAGATTTGGGACTTGGACTGGCTTCTTTCTCCTCAGCTTGCAGATGGCCTATTGTGAGACCTCACCTTGTAACGGTGGGAGTCAATACTCCTTAATAAACTTCTCTTTATGTATACATCAATCCTATTAGTTCTGTCCCTCTAGAGGGCCCTAACTAACACAGGTACTATCCTTGGCTTCAAGCACCCACTTGGATGTTTCTCTGCAAATCAGTGGGAATACCAAACTTACCCTAGGAAAAGCACCACCCTCAGTATCTTTTCGGATATAATGTGCCCACATGAGAAACAGGCTTTCTGCAACAAAAATGGTGCCATGGAAGCTGGAGAAAATGATTTAAAGCTTTTGCAAATTACTATTGGGAAAAGTTAAACCTAATGTAAAATTTTAAACTATATCCTCAGATTTAAAAATCTCTAGCCTTCCAGTTTTGTGTGTAACACTGAGGAACACTTTGAGCTGTAAGAAAATGAAGACCTAGTCTTAATCGTAATGACATTTGTTGTTTTCATAAAGGGTCAGTGGCCTCAGTGTTGATGCAAGCAGCTGAACAGTGTCACCAGGGAGCCAGACTCTTTCTATATTTCTGCTCATTTATTCTTATGGGGCTTTTTGTTCTCATGACTGCACCTCCCCATCACAACATGGCTGCTGAAGTTCTTGGCATCACATGCAAAGTTGAAGCCAAAGGAACGAGCAGCCCAGCATGAGGTTCTCTGGAAGAAACAAAAAAACAGGTTTTTTCCACTAATGAAATCATTAGACTAGAAACTGTATCCATTTTCTCTTTGTGTCTTCCACCTTCCCTAGATCAGCTCCAGTAAGGGCACATAGCAGATGCTGAAAAATGGCAGAATTAACAGGAAATCATGTAGTATATTCTAATCATGTTTGTCAACAACTATTAGTCAGTGGATTTTTTTCATGTACATCTAGTGTCCACATTCTCATCATCCTCATGATTGGCCATTTAGAAGATGGATGGATTGGTAAAGTATAGATCACACGGTGTGATCTCAATGAACAGACTTGCTTAAAGTACCCCCAAAGCAAATTCTCCTCTGTTGAAAAATACAAATGAATTAACGCAAAACATAGTTGGCCTATTACCACAGCTCAGTGCTAAAGGTGATTTTCTTACTGTGGAGCGTAAGAAAAATATCTTCATTTGTGATTCTTTTTAATCCCTGAAGAGTTAAAAATAAATATGACCACCCCTAAACCAAATTTAAAGAATATAAAAACATGTTCCTCCTTTTTTCCATTTTTAGACAGTTAGGTCAAATGGTATGTACTTTTAAATGGCTTTTGACTTACACTGTTGGACTCCTTCCATAAAGCTCTCTGTAAGCACTTATGAAAATGTCTCTAAACAGAAAAGTTGTGTTATTGATCATTTGCTCCTGGGTTTGGTGTCCTTACTTTTCTTCTTTGACATGCTAAATTAGGGAAAGTGAGCTGGGGGTATGCCTGACTATAGATGATAAACTGCTGGGAGCTTGCTGTGGGGAATTGCTAGGGTTTGCTTTCTGTATTCCTACTCCCCACATCTGTGGAGTAGGAATAAAATTTTGCCTTCAGGAGAATCTCCCATCGTGTAGCCTTGCTCAGAAAGATGAACAGCTTTCTTGCCGAAGCCTTTCTTTTCCCTTCTACAAAGGCCACGCTCTGCCAAGCAGATACTCGCTCCTGAAGTCAGAATCCTTTGTGACTCTAGCAGGGCCAGTGAGTATTCTAGGCATTCATTTGCTATGTGAAAGTAGTGGCGTGTGGATTTACCTCTTCTTAGTATCTAATTCTTCCAATAAATTCCATTTTGTTATTAAGATGGCTACAATGGGTTTCTGCTGTTTGCACAAATGTTTACTAGGTTTTTGTTTTTTAAGTAATGACCGCAAATCCTAAAAGATCTGTCAATAATGCCCAGCAGTTATCTGTGGTTCTCTAGGAAGCCGCCCCTCTACTCCCTGAGATGAGCATTTCACGATACTTTTCTCCTCAGATTTCCTTCCTCAAATCTTGGCCAACTACCTTGACTCATGCTCCTCCAAAAAGAAAGACATGAGACTTGAATGTTCTCAGATTCCCATCATGAAATTACAACCTCACCTGCACCTACATTAGCTTCTCTCCCTTTCCTGCATGAGAATTGAGTAATCATCTCCACTCCTCTTAGAGGCCACCTTGGATCATGAAGCTGAAACTGTGTATTGAGGAAAGCAGAGAAATAAAATAGAAAGAGCTTGGGTTCTGGCAAGATGAATGTCGTAGATGCCACAGTATTCTGCACAAATATGTGCCTCCAGGACGGAAGCCCTCAATCTCCCAGCTTCTAGGAGTGGTGGCAATATACTGTTGCCATCTGATCCCTTCTCTGGCATGTTCCCTCAGCTGAAGTGAGCACCACTGTTTAAGGTCAAGCCCCTTCTTTGTAACAGCCCTCATCCAATGACAGGTCAATGTAAAGGTATAAAGGCCTATCTTCCTTGCCCCAATTCTGAACAACTCTGTAGAGCTATCATCGCTCCAGAATGGACCATAGGATAGGCTGAGATCATTATTGATTGCATCAGAGTTCAAATTTCCTTATTGCCCAAATCCTATTTTCTTCACTCCTGTGAGCACGCCCTAACACACTCATCAACAAATCTTTTACCAGAGTCTGCTGCTTGGGAAACCTGTCTAGTAACAGTTAGTGCCAGAAGTAGTCTGAGAGAGCAGACTCTAAAATGAGATTTTGGAGCTAGATCACTTGCAGGCAGCTGGCAATGATGATCGCTTAACAGCTGGTAGTTACTGGTAGACCTTGGCATGTAGTAGCATGCAATTGTCGAAAATTTTGCCATGATGAACTGAGATGTTATACTCATGTTAAGTAATTTACCAGCAGGTAAAATGTGTGAGGCATTTTAGAGATAGAGAAAAAGAGGATAAGAAATATAGAACATAGAGGCCATTGCTAGGGTCAATCAGTGCTTTGGAGAAAAATAATGGAAGACTGAGAGTAAATTAATCAGCAAGAAAAGGCCAAATGTGGGAGGATCCGAGATGTCAGAATAGGAAGAGCTCTGGAGTGCAGTTCCCAGAGAGAACGCAGAGGGCGAGTATCAAAGCATTTCCAAAAGAGTTTTTACAGACCCGGAGATTCCCAGGTGAGAAGTGCCACAAGTGTCCAGCCTGGCTGTTACAGCCAGTGCAGCAGGTCTCCACACAAAAACTCACTCAAATCTGGGCAGCTGTTTCAACTGGCACCTGGAACGCCTGGGAGACAGATTCACCTATTCAACTGAAAAAAAGGGGGCTGAAACAGGGATCTGGGTGATCTGGCTTGGTGAGTCCCACCCCCACAAAGACCAGCAATCTGAAACGCTGTGGATGAGGGTTTCACAGCAAGCACAGCTGGACCCGGGACACTCCGGCTCTGTGATAGGAAGGGCATCCACCACTACTGAGGCAGTCTACCATTACCAAGGTAGACCGCCATTACCAAGGCAGTCTGCAACTTAGAGACCTTAAAACACAAATCTGTGCAGCTCCAAAATACGAGAGGGAGCTTACCCACAATCCCCAACTGCTCTGAGAGATCAATGGATGCAAGTAGTTCCTGCCAGTACCTTGTGTGTTAACTTAGCATTTCTGGGGATCGCTAGAAACTCCACTTCAGATCCCGCTTCTGACATAATCTGATAAAAGAAAAACTTCAGCCAAATTAAATTTAAAGGAGTTTAAAATAGACAAACTCAACCAATTGTCAGCCATAAAATTTTTAAATTTCCCTATAGGCTGGAAGCCACGCTTCAAGTTATCCTGCCTTTCTGGACCAAACCAATGTATTTCATATATATATATATAATTGCATTTTAGGTTCTGGGGTAAAGAACATGCAGAATTGTTGCATAGTTACATACATGGCAATGTGGTTTGCTGCATCCAACCTCATCACCTATATCTGGCATTTCTCCCCATGTTATCCCTCCTCAACTTCCTACTCCCCCACTGTCCCTCCCCTAGTCCCCCCCAACAGACCTCAGTGTGTGATGGTCCCCTCTCTGTGTCCATGTGTTGTCATTGTTCAACACTCCCCTATGAGTGAGAACATGCAGTGCTTGATTTTCTATTCCTGTGTCAGTTTGCTGAGAATGATGGTTTCCAGGTTCATCCATGTCCCTGCAAAGGACACTAACTCATCATTTTTTATGGCTGCATAGTATTCCATGGTGTATATGTGCCACATTTTCCCTGTCCAGTCCATCATTGATGGTAATTTGAGGTGGCTCCAAGCTTTTGCTATTGTAAACAGTGTTGCAATGAACATATGTGTGAATGTGTCCTTATAACAGAATGATTTATAATTCTTTGGATATATATGCAGTAATGGGATTGCTGGGTCGAATGGAATTTCTATTTCTAGGTCCTTGAGGAATCACCACACTGTTTTCCACAATGGTTGAACTAATTTACACTCCTACCAACAGTGTAAAAGTGTTCTTATTTCTCCACATCTTCTCCAGATTTTTTAATGATTGCCATTCTAACTGGCATGAGATAGTATCTCAGTGTAGTTTTGATTTGCATTTCTCTAATGACCAGTGATGTGATCAGTTTTTCATATGTTTCTTGGCCTCATATATGTCTTCTTTTGTAAAGTGTCTGTTCATATCCTTTGCCCACTTTTGAATGGGTTTTTTTTTTTTTTTTTTGTAAATCTGTTTTACTTGTTTGTAGATTTTGGATATGAGTCCTTTGTCAGGTGGGTAGATTGCAAAAAATTTTTCCCATTCTGTTGGCTGCTGGTTCACTCTAATGATTGTTTCTTTTGCTGTGCAGAAACTCTGGAGTTTAATTACATCCCATTTGTCTATTTTGGCTTTTGTTACCAATGCTTTAGGTGTTGTAGTCATGAAGTCCTTGCCCATGCCTATGTCCTGAATGGTTTTGCCTACATTTTCTTCTAGGGATTTTATGGTGTTAGGTCTTATGTTTAAGTCTTTAGTCTGTCTGGAGTTCATTTTAGTGTAAGGTATCAGGAAGGGGTCCAGTTTCTGCTTTCTGCACATGGCTAGCCAGTTTTTCCAACACCATTTATTAAACAGAATCCTTTCCCCATTGCTTGTTTTTGTCAGATTTGTCAAAGGTCAGATGATTGTAGATGTGTGGCATTTCCTCCGAGGCCTCTGTTCTATTCCATTGGACTATATCTCTGTTTTGGTACCAGCACCATGCTGTTTTGATTACTGTAGCCTTGTAATATAGTTTAAAGTCAGGTAGCATGATGCCTCTAGCTTTGTTCTTTTTGCTTAGAATTGACTTGGCTATGTGGGCTCTCTTTTGGTTCCATATGAAGTTTGACATCGTTTTCCCAGTTCTGTGAAGAGGATCATAGATAGCTTGATGGGGATAGTGTTGAATCTGTTAATTACTTTGGGCAGTATGGCCATTTTCACAATACTGATTCTTCCTAACCACGAGCATGGAATGTTTCTCCATCTGTTTGTGTCCTCTCTTATTTCGTTGAGCAGTGGTTTGTAGTTCTCCTTGAAAAGGTCCTTTATATCCTTTGTTAGTTATATTCCTAGGTATTTTGCTCTCTTTGCAGCAATTGTGAATGGCAGTTTGTTCTTGATTTGGCTCTCTTTAAGTCTGTTATTGGTGTATAGGAATGCTTGTGATTTCTGCATACTGATTTTGTATCCTGAGACTTTGCTGAAGTTGCTTATCAGTTTCAGGAGAATTTGGGCTGAGACAATGGGGTCCTCTAGATATACTATCATGTCATCTGCAAATAGAGACAATTTGGCTTCCTTCTTTCCTATTTGAATACCCTTTATTTCTTTTTCTTGCCTGATTGCTCTGGCTAGAACTTTCAGTACTATATTGAATAGGAGTGGTGAGAGAGGGCATCCTTGTCTAGTGCCAGATTTCAAAGGGAATGCTTCCAGCTTTTTCCCATTCAGTATGATATTGGCTGTTGGTTTGTCATAAATAGCTTTTATTATTTTGAGATACATTCCATCAATACCGAGTTTACTGAGGGTTTTTAGCATAGAGAGCTGTTGAATTTTGTCAAAGGCCTTCTCTGCGTCAATTGAGATAATCATGTGGTTTTTGTTCTGTTTATGTGGTGAATTACATTTATAGACTTGAGTATGTTGAACCAGCCTTGCATCCCCAGGATGAATTCTACTTGATCATGGTGGATAAGCTTTTTGATGTGCTGTTGCAATCGGCTTGCCAGTATTTTATTGAAGATTTTTGCATATATGTTCATCACGGATATTGGCCTGAAGTTTTCTTTTCTTGTTGAGTCTCTGCTGGGTTTTGGTATCAGGATGATGTTGGTCTCTAAAATGATTTGGGAAGGATTCCCTCTTTTTGGATTATTTGAAATAGTTTCAGAAGGAATGATAACAGTTCCTCTTTGTGTGTCTGGTAGAATTCGGCTGTGAACCCATCTGGACCTGGACTTTTTTTGTATGGTAGGCTCTTAATTGGTGCCTCAACTTCAGATCTTGTTATTGGTCTATTCATAGTTTTGACTTCTTCCTGGTTTAGGCTTGGGAGGACATAAGTGTCCAGGAATTTATCCATTTCTTCCAGGTTTAGTAGTTTATGTGCATAGAGTTGTTTGTAATACTCTCTGCTGATGGTATGAATTTCTGTGGAATCTGTGGTGATTTCCCCTTTATCATTTTTTATTGCATCTATTTGGTTGTTCTCTCTTTCCTTTTTTATCAATTTGGCTAGTGGTCTGTCTATTTTGTTGATCTTTCCAAAAAACCAGCTCTTGGATTTCTTGATTTTTTGAAGGGGTTTTTATGTCTCTATCTCCTTCAGTTCTGATCTGATATTAGTTATTACTTGTCTTCTGCTAGGTTTTGAGGGTTTTTTTTTATCTTGCTCCTCTAGCTCTTTCAATTTGGACGATAGGGTGTCAATTTTGGATCTCTCCACTCTTCTCATGTGGGCACTTATTGCTATATATTTTCCTCTAGAGACTGCTTTAAATGTGTCCCAGAGATTCTGGTATGTTGTGTGTTCGTTCTCATTGGTTTCGAAGAACTTCTTAATTTCTGCCTTCATTTCATTGTTTATCCAGTCAACATTCAAGAGCCAGTTGTTCAGTTTCCATGAAGCTGTGCGGTTCTGAGTTAGTTTCTGAATTCTCAGTTCTAACTTGATTGCACTGTGGTCTGAGAGACTGTTTGTTATGATTTCAGTTGTTTTGCATTTGCTGAGGAGTGATTTACTTCCAATTATGTGGTCAGTTTTTGAGTAGCTGTGATGTGGTGCTGAGAAGAATGTATATTCTGTGGTTTTGGGATGGAGAGTTCTGTAAATGTCTTTTGGGTTTGCTTGTTCCAGGTCTGAGCTCAAGTCCTGGATATTCTTGCTGAATTTCTGTCTGGTTGATCTGTCTAATATTGACAGTGGAGTGTTAAAGTCTCCCACTGTTATTGTGTGGGAGTCTAAGTCTCTTTGTAAGTCATTAAGAACTTGCCTTATATATCTGGGTGCTCCTGTATTGGGTCCATATGTATTTAGAATCGTTAGCTCTTCTTGTTGTATCAATCCTTTTACCATTATGTAATGTCCTTCTTTGTCTCTTTTGATCTTTGTTGCTTTAAAGTCTATTTTATCAGAGACGAGAATTGCAACTCCTGCTTTTTTTTGCTCTCCATTTGCTTGGTAAATCTTCCTCCATCCCTTTATTTTGAGCCTTTGTGTATCCTTGCATGTGAGATGGGTTTCCTGGATACAGCACACCGAGGGGTTTTGGCTTTTTATCCAATTTGCCAGTCTGTGTCTTTTGATTGGTGCATTTAGCCCATTTACATTTAGGGTTAATATTGTTATGTGTGAATTTGATACTGCCGTTTTGATTCTAGCTGGCTGTTTTGCTCGTTAGTTGATGCAGATTCTTCATTTTGTTGATGCTCTTTAGCATTTGGTGTGTTTTTGGAGTGTCTGGTACTGGTTGTTCCTTTCTATGTGTAGTGCCTCTTTCAGGAGCTCTTGTAAAACAGGCCTGGTGGTGACAAAATCTCTGAGTACTTGCTTGTTCGTCAAGGATTTTATTTTTTCTTCACTTATGAAGCTTAGTTTGGCTGGATATAAAATTCTGGGTTGAAAGTTCTTCTCTTTAAGGATGTTGAATATTGGCCCCCACTTTCTTCTGGCTTGTAGGGTTTCTGCCGAGAGATCTGCTGTGAGTCTGATGAGCTTTCCTTTGTGGGTGATCCGACCTTTTTCTCTGGCTGCCCATAGCATTTTCTCCTTCATTTCAACCCTGGTGAATCTGACAATTATGTGGCTTGGGGTTGCTCTTCTTGAGGAATATCTTTGTGGTGTTCTCTGTATTTCCTGGATTTGAATATTGGCCTGCCTTGCTAGGTTGGGGAAGGTTAATATTGTTATGTGTGAATTTGATCCTACCATTTTTATGCCAGCTGGTTGTGTTGCCCATTAGTTGATGCAGTTTCTTCATTGTGTCAATGCTCTTTACCACTTGGCATGTTTTTAGAATGGCTGGTACTGGTTGTTCTTTTCTGTGTTTAGCACTTCTTTCAGTACCTCTTGTAAGGCAAGTGTGGTGGTGATGAAATCTCTGAGTACTTGCTTGTCTGTAAAGGATTTTATTTCTCCTTCACTTATGAAGCTTAGTTTGGCTGGATATGAAATTCTAGGTTGAAAGTTCTTTTCTTTAAGGATGTTGAACATTGGCCCCCACTCTCTTCTGGGTTGTAGGGTTTCTGCCAAGAGATCTGCTGTGAGTCTGATAGGCTTCCCTTTGTGGGTAACCCAGTCTTTCTCTCTGGCTGCCCTTAGCATTTTTTCCTTCATTTCAACCCTGGTGAATCTGATGATAATGTGTCTTGGGGTTGCTCTTCTTGAGGAATATTTTTGTGTTGTTCTCTGTATTTCCTGGACTTGAATGTTGGCCTGCCTTGCTCAGTTGGGGAAGTTCTTCTGGATAACATCCTGAAGAGTGTTTTCCCGCTTGGATTCATTCTCTCCGTCACATTCAGGTACACCTATCAAACATAGATTAGGTCTTTTCACATAATCCCATATTTCTTGGAGGCTTTGTTCATTTCTTTTCACTCTTTTTTCTCTAATCTTGCCTTCTCATTTCATTTCATTGAGTTGGTCTTCAATCTCTGATATCCTTTCTTCTGCTTGGTTGATTCATCTATTGAAACTTGTGTATGTTTCATGAAGTTCTCGTGTTGTGTTTTTCAGCTTCATCAATTCATTTATATTCCTCTCTATGCTGTTTATTCTCATTAGCATTTCGTCAAACCTTTATTCAAGGTTCTTAGTTTCTTTGCATAGGGTTAGAACATAATCTTTTAGCTCAGAGAAGTTTGTTATTACCCACTTCCTGAAGCCTGTTTCTGTCAATTCATCAGACTCATTCTCCATCCAGACTTGTTCCCTTGCTGGTGAGGAATTGTGATCTCTTGGAGGAGGAGAAGCATTCTGGTTTTGGGTATTTTCATCCTTTTTCTACTGTTTTCTTCCCATCTTTATGGATTTATCTACCTGTGGTCTTTGTGGTTGGTGATTTTCGGATGGGGTCTCTCAGTGGACATCCTTTTTGTTGCTGATGAAGTTATTTCTTTCTGTTTCTTAGTTTTCCTTCTAACAGTCAGGCCCCTCTGCTGCAGGACTGCTGGAGGTCCATTTGAGACCCTGCTTGCCTGGGGATCACCTGCAGTGGCTTCTGCATTTTTGCTGGGAACTGCAATCTGGAGTTGTTCCTATTTGGCCATCTTGGATCCTATGCCCTGATGTATTTCTTAAATGTATTTGATTGAAGTTTCATGCCTCCCTAAATTGTATAAAACCAAGCTGTGCCCCAACCATCTTGGGCACATGTTCTCAGAACCTCCTGAGGGTTGTGTCATGGACCATGGTCTCTCCTAGTTGGCTCAGCATAAATCCTTTAGAATATTTTAGAGTTTGACTCTTTTTTTTTTTTTTTAGACGAAGTTTCACTCTTGTTACCCAGGCTGGAGTGCAATGGCGCGATCTTGGCTCACCGCAACCTCCGCCTCCTGGGTTCAGGCAATTCTCCTGCCTCAGCCTCCCGAGTAGCTGGGATTACAGGCATACACCACCATGCCCAGCTAATTTTTTATATTTTTAGTAGAGATGGGGTTTCACCATGTTGACCAGGATGGTCTCAATCTCTTAACCTTGTGATCCACCCACCTCGGGAGTCTGACTCTTTTCGTCAACAAATTAACACTTTGATCTTTTTAACAAACATTTTCCCTTTTCCCCTCAACTCTTCCCCCACTGTATCTTCTGGAAACCACCATTCTATTCACTACTTTTTGAGTTAAACTTTTTTCAATTTCACCTATAAGTGAGATCATACGGCATTTGTCTTTCTGTGCATAGTTTATTTCTCTTGGCCTAATGTCCTCTAGATTCATCCATGTTGTCACAAATAACAGAACTTTATTTTTTTTGAAGGCTGAATCATATTTCATTGTATACATGTACCCTGTCTTTCTCCATTCATCCACTGATGGACACTTAGGTTGACTCCATACTTTGGCTATTGTGACTAATGCTGCAATGAACATGAGTGTGCAAATGTCTCTTTGATGTGCTGATTTAAATTCCTCTGGCTATATACTTAGAAGTGGGATTGCTGGGCTGGGCACAGTAGCTCACTTTGGGAGGCCAAGGTGGGTGGATCACGAGGTCAAGAGATCGAGACCATCCTGGTTAACATGGTGAAACCCTGTCTCTACTAAAAATACAAAAATTAGCTGGGCATGGTGGCGCACGCCTGTAATCCCAGCTACTCAGGAGGCTGAGGCAGGAGAATTTCTTGAACCCAGGAGGCGGGAGTTGCGGTGAGCTGAGATTGCACCATTGCACTCCAGCCTGGGTAACAGGAACAAAACTCTGTCTCAAAAAAAAAAAAAAAAAAAAAAAAAGAAGTGGGATTGCTGGATCTAAGTGCCTTCTTAATTGTTGTCCACCATAATTGAAGATCTCCACTGTTTTTACAACACCTTAGGCATGAAACTCTCTACACCATTTTCCTATGTGTCAGTTCCCTTGGGCAGAGCTACAAAGCTTTGTCCTGAATAAAGGCTACTGCTCTCCTAGCGCAGGAACTTTGCAGACTGCACAGGAGCGTAGGTGTAGATAATAGCCTCCTTATCCTGGTGACATCCCTGCTCTATTGGATGCTGGAGGGAGGGAGAATGATAACCTCCAGCCTTCTCAGCTTGCCTTTTCCTTGTGGAACCTCTGCCCTGGGAATGACAGGAGTAGGACCTGGAGCTCCAGTATTCTCAGTCTGCTGGTCCTGAAATAGTATTTCCACTTTATGATTAGGGTCTAGGATGGGAGCCTCAGCCCTTTTGGCTATGTATGATAGAAACTTCTGTATAAAAGAGTTTCTGCAGGAGGTCGTGTATGATAAGAACAAAGCTTCTCATCACAGAAGAGGCGAGAAACATCAGCAGCCTGCATTCCCGGAGTGAAACTGTAGCCCTATTCTGGGACACAGGAGGGAAAGGGATCCCCTATATCACATTCTTGGCTGCACTGCCTGAAACTGAGGCCCCAGAGCAGTGTTTTCATAAGACAGAGCTTAGAGGTGGGGAGGGGAGAAGCATTTGTGGCTCAGGGGATACTGTTAAAATGAGCTAAATATGGCCTGAGAAGGACTCTGTACTTCTATATTTGAGTCCTTGTGGACAAACTGCAACATGGTTTAATAGGTAGACAAGATTGAAAACCCACCTCAGGAGTATGCACCTGTAGCAATAACTGAATCTTGGCCAATTCCAGTGGCTGTTCTTCAACCATTTGTACACTGCTGAGTGTTCAAGCTGTGTTCAAATAAGGCAAATGCCAACTTGGAACCAATCCAGCCATTCTGTACCTCACTTCCAATTTCTGTACCTTATTTTCCTTTGTTGCCTACAAATCTTCTTCCACTACATGGCTGCACTGGAGTCTCTGTGAATCTGCTGTGATTCTGGGGGCTGCTCAATTTCAGAATCATTCATTGCTGAATTAAACTCCTTGAAATTTAATTCAGCTGAAGCTTTCCTTTTATCAACACATACTCTGCTGTTATCAAGATTTAGTCGATTTTCTGGAATAAGTGTTTCTTTGTTTGCTGTATGCCCTCAGAACAATTTGCACAAACTTTAGAGAACTATGTTTTTAAACGTTGTAGTAAAGCAATTGTTACGCTCAGTAGGCCGCTGTGCTTCTCACTTCTTCTTTCTGGAAATCTGGTAATAATCGCAGTCAATTGGTTCTTGACAAAAGTACAAAGGGAATTTAATGGGGGAAAGGATAATTGTTTCAACAATTGATGCTGGAACAATTGGATATTTATACACTAAAAAATTACCCTGTTTTTTTTTTTTTACCTCACTCCATATAGAAAAATTAATTTAAAACAGATAAAGACCTTAAGGTAAGAGTTAACAGTATAAAACTTCTAGAAGACATAAGAGAAAATCCAAGCAGTCACAAGTTAGAAAAAGTTTTCATAATCAGGCTTTCTGTGCTACCCAGAGGAGGGCCCATATGGCATTGCTCTGGATTCCATCGTAACTTAAAGGGAAACTTTCAGAATGTCTGGAGCCCTTGATATCCTGCAAATAAAGGAGGAGGATGTCCTCAAGTTTCTTGCAGCAGGGACCCAATTAGGCGGCACCAACCTTGACTTTCAAATGGAACAGTGCACATCTATAAAAGCAAAAGTGACAGCATCTGCTTCCTAAATCTGAAGAGGAGCTGAGAGTAGCTTCTGCTGGCAGTTTGCACTGTTGTTGCCATTGAAAACTCTGCTGATGACAGTGTTATCCCTTCCCGAATACTGGTCAGTGGGCTGCCCTGAAGTTTGCTGCTGCCACTGGAGTCACTGCTATTGCTGACTGTTTTACTCCTGAAACTTTCACTAATCAGATCCAGGCAGCCTTCTGGGAGCCATGGCTTTAGGTGGTTACTGATCCCAGGGCTGACCACAAGCCTCTCACAGAGGTGTCTTATGCTAATCTGCCTTCCATTGCTTTGGGTCATACAGATTCTCCTCAGTGCTGTGAACATTGCCATTCCCTGCAACAAGGGCGCTCACTCAGTGGGTCCGATGTGGTGTATGGCAGCCTGAAAAGTTCTGTACATGCATGGTACTATCTCTTGTGAACACGCATATGAGGTCATGCCTGATCCCTACATCAACAGAGATCCCAAAAAGATTGAAAAGAAAGAGCAGACCACTGCTAAAAAAGCTGAGACTAAGGAGGGACTGCCCTAGCTCCTGAGTGCACTGCTACTCAGCCTGAGGTTGCAGCCTACTCTGAAGGTGTGCAGGTCACAGGTGCCCCCGGTGTCTATTCAGCAGGTCCATATTATAGACTGAAGCACTCAGTCTGCCACAGAAGACTCGTCCACAGCTCCCACTGCTTGGGCCACTGAGTGGGTAGGAAAAAACCACTGAGTGGTCTTAAGCCATTTTCCATAGGCTCCTAAGCAAGATGGAAATAAAGTTGATGGAAAATAAACATCAGTTTTTGAAAAAAATAAAAAAACAGATTTTTTATAATTAAGACACAAAAGTACAAAGTATAAAGGAAAAACTTGGGTAAATTGGATTTCATCAAAATTAGAAATTCTTGGTCCTCAAAAGAAATTTAAGAAAATGCAAAGGTAAGCCACAGACTAAGAAAATATTTTCAAATATTTTCAGATACAGAATTTGTATCTGAAAATATGTAAATAACTCACACAACTCAATAATAAGACAATCCAAATAAAGATGAGCAAAAGATTTAAACAGACACTTAAAGAATATGTAGAGAAGGAAAATAAGCATGTAAGATAGGTGCTCAATATTGCTGTTTATAAAGGAAATGTAAATCAAAACCACAATGAGGTATCACTAAACATCCATAAAGATTGTTCAAATTGAAAAGGCCAATCATACCCAGTGTTGGTGAGGAAGCAGAGTGATTGGAATGACCATACTCTGTGGGATCATTAGTGTATGGTCATTAATGGAACACCTTGGGAAGACTGTCAGTTTTTTAAAAAACATAAACCTGTTCTACCATGCCGCCATTTCAATCTTAGGTTTTGCCTAAGAGAAATGAAATCATGTGCCCATACAAATGCTTGTACATAATCTTCATAGCAGCTTTACTCTTAATAGCCCATAACCGGACAGAACCCAAATGTCCATCAACAGGTAAAGGAATAAAGAACTGTGGAGGAATAGTACAAAGATGTACCACTCAGAAACAAAAAGAAATAAACTATTGATACAGATAGTCGGATGAATGTTTTAGGTATTATGCAAGGTAAAAGAAAGCAGAAACACATGCTTATAAACTGTATAATTCCCTTTATACAAAACTCTGAGAAAGGCAAAACTAGGTTGGTGCAAAAGTAACTGCAGTTTCAGACCATGAATTTTAAATCATTACAACTAGGCTCAAACACATCTTTATTAATCAAAATAGGAACTGTTACAATCAATACATTTTTGCCAATGATAAATAAGTTTATTCCTGAGGCATAAAAATCCTTGCTTCAGGATTCGACAAACTCTTGGAAAGCATTTTCTGCATCCTGCTGGTGTGGAAGTGTTTTCCCAGCCAAAGTTGTTGAGATGCTTGAAGAAGTGGTAGTTGGCTGGCGAGAAGTCAGATGAATATGGCAGATGAGGCAAAACTTCATAGCCCAATTTATTCAACTTTTTTTTTTTGAGACGGAGTTTTGCTCTTGTTACCCAGGCTGGAGTGCAATGGCGCGATCTCAGCTCACCGCAACCGTCGCCTCCTGGGTTCAGGCAATTCTCCTGCCTCAGCCTCCCGAGTAGCTGGGAATTTTTTTGTATTTTTAGTAGAGACGGGGTTTCACCATGTTGACCAGGATGGGTCTCGATCTCTTGACCTCGTGATCCACCTGCCTTGGCCTCCCAAAGTGCTGGGATTACAGGCTTGAGCCACCGCGCCCGGCCTCATACAACTTTTGAAGTCTTAGTTGTGCAACGTGCACTTGGGCGTTGTCATGGAGAAGAATTGGGTCCTTTCTGATGACCAATGCCAGCTTCAGACATTGCCGTTTTCGGTGCATCTCACTGATTTGCTGAGCATACTTTTCCAGTGTAATGATTTCACCAGGATTCAGAAAGCTGTAGTGGATCAGACCAGCAGCAGACCACCGAACAGCGACCATGATCTTTTTTTGGTGAAAGTTTGGCTTTGGGAAGTGCTTTGGAGCTTTTCAGTCCAATCACTGAGCTGGTCGTCACTGGTTGTCATATAAAATCCATCTTTCATTGCATGGCACGATCTGATTGAGAAATGGTTTGTTGTTGTGTAGCATAAGAGGACAACACTTCAAAATGATGATTTTTTAAATTTTCAGTCAGCACATGAGACACCTTTTTATCAAGCTTTTCCACCTTTTCAATTTGCTTCAAATGCTGAACGACCATAGGGTGGTCGACATAGAGGTATTTGGCACCTTCTCATGTAGTTGTAAGAGATCAGATTCAATGATTTCTCTCAGTTGGTCACTGTCAACTTCCGATGTCCAGTCACTATGCTCCTCATCTTCAAGGCTCTCGTCTCCTTTGAGAAACTTCTTGAATCACCACTGTACTATACATTCATTAGCAGTTCCAGGGCCAAATGTGTTGTTGGCATTGTCAGTTGTCTCTGCTGCATTATGACCCATTTTAAACTCAAATAAAAAAATCACTCAAATCTGCCATTTATCTAACATCATTTCCATAGTCTAATATAAACATCAAGTAATAAGTCATTAGCAAAAAAAAAAAACCCATAAAGTGAGAAATGCACATTAAGATAATGCAATACTCATTTCTCACTTTATGTTGTGAGATGTAACCACATATATTTAAGTATGTTCCAATATCAAATGCCAAATTCCAACAATGCAAAAAACCACAATTACTTTTGCACTCACCTAATATACTGATAGGAAGTATGTCAGTGATTGCCAAGAGCCAGATGATGGTGGAGTGAGGTGACTGTAAAGAGATTGAAGGGGACTTTTAGGGGTAATGAACATGTTCTATGTCATGATTGTTGTGATTGTCATACAACTGCATACATTTATCAAAACTCATCAAATTGCTCACCTAAAATTAATTTGTTTCATTTTGCATGTAAATTATCCTTTGTGTAGTTGAAAATAGTGAATATGTTCAGTATATCATATACGTAAAATTGTAAAACACCAAAATAATATGATATACTGTTTGTAAAGATGTGTGTGTTACAAGTTTAAAATGATACATGAAAAAATATTCCCATTTTAGGACCATGGTTACCTCTTGGGAGGGAGGAAAAAGAAGAGGTGGACTTTGGGAACTTTCTTTGTATCTATAATGCTTTGTTTCTCCCTCTATACCTTTCCTCCCTTCTTTTCTCCTTTCTTCCTTCCCTCCTTCCTTCTTTTTTCTTTCTTATTTTGATAGATTTTATATTTTAGAATAGTTTTAAATGTGTAGAAACATTTGAGCAGATAGCTCAGATAGTTCCCATATAACACTATCCCCCTCACAAGTTTCTGTATTAGTAACATCTTACATTACTGTGATACTTTTGTTATAATTAATGAACTGATAATGATACATTATTATTAAATGAAGTCCATAGTTTACACTAAGGCATGGTTTTTGTATTGTACAGCTCTATGAGTTTTGACAAATAATGTCATGGGTTCACCATTATAATATCATACAGAATAGTTTTGTTGCCCTAAAAACCCCAGTGTTTCACCTATTTATCCCTTTCACCCTTTCTCTGACCCCATGACAACCACTCAACTTTTTACTATGTTTATAATTTTGCCTTGTCTACACATCATATAGTTAGAATCATACTGTACAAAGCCTGCTTTCAGACTGGCTTCACTTAGCAATATGCATTTACATTTATTCCATGTCTTTTTGTGGCTTGATTGCTTGTTTGTTTTTATTACTAAATAATGTTCCTTTGTCCAGTTATGCCACAGTTTGTTTATCCATTTGTCTTTTGAAGAACATCTTCATTGTTTACAGTTTTTGGCAATTATTAGTAAAGCTGCTATAAATATACCTGTGCAGATTTTTGTATAACCATAAGTTTTCAGCTTAATTGTGTAAATATCTAGGAGCATGATTGCTGGATTGTATTGAAAGACTATGTTTGGCTTTGTAGAAACTGCCAAACTGTCATCCAAAGTGATCCTGTCTTTGTGTAGTCCCAGTGGCAATGAATGAGAATTCCTGCTGCTCCACATCCTTGCCAGCATTTGATGTTGTCAGTGTTTGGGATTTTAGCCCTTTTGATAAGCGTGTAGTAATATCTCTTTTTAATTTGTAATTTTCTGATTAAAAAGTGATGTGAACATCTTTTTATCTGTTTATTTTCTATCTGTATGCTTCTTTGGTGAGATGTCTGTTCAAATGTTTTGTCCATTTTTAAATTTGGTTGTTTTCTTATTGTTTTAAGATTTTTTTTTGTATATTTTGGGGACAAGCCCTTCATCAAATATGTGTTTTTCTAATATTTATTTCCAGTTCATGGCTTATTTTCTCATTCTCATTGATGGTGCTTTTTGCAATATAGAAATTTTTAATTTTAATAAGGTCCAACTTAACATTTTTTTCTTCTATGCATTGTACTTTTGTTGTTTTACCTAAAAATTCATCACCAAATCCAAGATCCTCTAGATTTTCTCCTGTTATCTTCTAGAAGTTTTACAGCTTTTGCATTTAAAATTTAGGCCTCTGGTGGATTCAGTTGCTAACATTTTGTTGAGGACTTCTATATCTCAGCTTTTTTTTCCTTTCTTGTAATTGTATCTCTGGCTTTGGAGTTTGCGTAACGTTGGCCTCGTAGAATGAGTTTCCTTCTTTCTGCTTACATTATCCATCTAGCTGTCCTTGCAGGTTGTCTACTTTTTTGCATTAGAGCCATTCATATATTAGTTAGATTTAAATTCTCTATTTGATATTTCAAAATCTATGTCATTTCTGAGTCTGATTCAGATGCTTGCCTTTTCTTTTCAGTTTATTTTATTTTTTTACCTTCTGTCATGACTGGTAATTTTTTATGAAAGGCAGCTATGGTGTATTGGGTAATAGGAACCGAGGTCACTAGGTTTTTAATGTGAGGTTCTACGTTAGTCTGGCTAGGAGCTGACCGTGTTTAATGTTTGATGTGGCTATGGGTGCCAGAGGATTCCCTTTCCGCCAGTTCCCTTGTTTATTTCTCTCCTCTGTTGTCTTTGGATTTCCTATGAACTCCTTGAACAGAGTCTGTGTCTTACAGTTCTCTTAGTTATAACCCATTGTCCATAATAGAGTCCTGTGGATGTGGTGTAAGATGCTGAGGTGGGAAGTGTTTTAAAATCTTATGATTAAATGTCAATATTTTAGTTCACCTGAACCCCTAGGCTTGACCTTCTGAAGTCTTTCTTAGCCATTTTTTCCCTCTCCTTTGTGATACAAGAAAGCTGGGAGGTGGAAGTGGAGGTGGAGCTGGAGGTGGAGGTGGAGGTGGAGCTGGAGGTGGAGGTGAAGGTGGAGGGTGGAGGGTGGAGGTGGAGGTGGAGGTGGAGGTGGAGGTGGAGCTGGAGGTGGAGGGTGGAGGTGGAGCTGGAGGCGGAGGCGGAGGTGGAGGTGGAGGCTAGCGTTATCTAATTGTCCTTTCCTCAGGTCAGATAAGGCTATGGTAAAATTGTTTCCAAGAACTACTTTGGTGAACACTGTGTGTATTTCAAAATGGTTACTTTTAGGGGCATATTTCAAAAGGGTTACTTTCCCCTCCTTCCTAAAACAGGAAGGGATTTTTCTCTATTTTCACTAGAGAACATAGTGCGATTCTTGGATGTAAAACCAACAAAAGTGGGGGACTTTAAAAACATGGGAAACCTAAAAGTTTTTAACTCTTAAGGTAGACCACACTCAGCCTTCTGGAATTTATGAAAATTATGATTAATATTTAATATTTCTATTAGTTACTGACTCCAGCAGCATCTGCTCCTGGTAAACCCATCTTCCTGTGATTTTCCTTACTTGTTTGTCTTTCTAGTTTTGTGGAGGTAGCTTGCCTTGTGACCTGAATTCTCTGATAGATCTAAGAAAAGTCATCGATTTTCAGTTTGTTCAGCTTTTCTCTTGTGAGAATCGGAGTGATGATTTCCAAGTACTTTACACATTAAAACTCAAACAAGAGGCTGCTTTTTCTTTCCTTTTCCTCTCTCTTTCTTTTTTCTTTCATTCTTTCTTTTCTTTTTTCTTTCTTCTTCTTCCTTCTCTTCCCTTCCTTCTCATTCTTCCTTCTTTCTTTCTGAAGCAAATACAGCAAACTATTAACATCTGTCCAATCTCAATCATTCATATTCTCCTAAATTCAGGCTAGAGGGAATGGTAGTGGCATTCTTTTGAAGACAATCTGTGTTCATTGAGAAATTCTTTGGAGACTTAGCAAAGTATTTAGGGCATTTTATTATTTAACACTGAAGTGTCTTTGATGGGAAGATAGTTCTTCGAAAGCCATTCCCTGTGTATCCTATTCACCTGCCTTCCTTCCAGGAAGCAGTCAGTAAGGTTAGTGAGAGTTTTCCATGAGTTGGACTTGGAGAAAAAGGCCCCCGTTAACTAATCATGTTTACATAGTGTTCAAGTTTAAGCACCCTATTAAAGCAACACACCCAGATTTTTAAGTTATTTAAGATTCTTCTTATCACTATTAGTCATTATTACAATAATAGTGACAATAACTAAGTAGCCTCTTCAGCATGTAATTCTGATAATGTTTGGTTTTATGTATAAATGGTTTAACCACACCTACTGCTAAAAATTTTATTTTATCTTATTCATAAGGAAAATCCATGCTTTATCAGAAATTTACACCTTGCTAGGATCTTGTAGACTAACTTTGCATTTATAATATTTGTTTTTTCTTCACAGTACACACCAAATAGTTTGTCATGAGCTAAGAGTTCCCTAAAAATAAGTTACCTCCCAGCTACAGGTGCTTCTGAATGTTAGATTTCTCTCCTTGTGATGGCTAGATTTTGTCATATGCTCTTCTGCTAGAGGTGGGATAGATTTCATACCTGTGTTAGTTTTCTAGAGCTGCCATAGCAAAGTGTCACAGACTGAGTGTCTTAAACAACGGACATTCGTTTTCTCAAAATTCTGAAAGCTGTGTGTCCAGGATGAAGGTGTCAGCAGGCCTGGTTTCTGCCGAGGCCTTTCTCCTTGGCTCGCAGATGACCATCTTCTTCCCGTGTCTTCACTTGGTCTCTGTGTGTGTGTTTGTGTCTTCATCTCCTCTCCTTCTTATACAGAATCCTGTCATATTAGAATTGGGCTCATTCTAATGATCTCATTTTAACTTAAAAACCCAATCTCCAAATATAGTCACATTCTAAAATACTGGGGATTAGGACTTCAACATACAAATTGTGAGCACGGAGACATAATTCAGCCCATAAGCGTGCTAGAGGCAGTGAAGGGAGGAAAATAACATTTTTTTTTTTTATTTTTTTTTTTTTTTGAGACGGAGTTTCACTCTTGTTAGCCAGGCTGGAGTGTAATGGTGTGATCTTGGCTCACCTCAACCTCCGCCTCCTGGGTTCAGGCAATTCTCCTGCCTCAGCCTCCTGAGTAGCTGGGATTATAGGCACGAGCCACCATGCCCAGCTAATTTTTTGTATTTTGTTAGTAGAGACGGGGCTTCACCATATTAACCAGGATGGTCTCGATCTCTTGACCTTGTGATCCACCCGCCTCGGCCTCCCAAAGTGCTGGGATTATAGGTGTGAGACACCGTGCCCGGCCTGGGCCTCATCTCTTACACCCTCTCCCCTGAATGACTTGTACTCTTGGCTACACTGCTCACTCCCAAAAACAAATCATCAACCAGTAGATTTGGGGAAATAAAGATGCCCCATTGCCATCAGAACTGGTAATGGTCCTTAATATGGTTTGTCTGTTTCTACCCAAATTTCATCTTGAATGATAATCCCCACAATCCCCATGTGTCTAGGGAGACACTGGGAGGGAGGTGATTGGATCGTGGGGGCGCTTTTTTCCATGCTATTTTCATGATAGTGAGTAAGTTCTCACAAGATCTGATGGTTTTATAAGGCAGGTTTCCCTGCTCTTGCTTGCTCTTCTCTCTCTTACCTGCTACCACTAAGATGTGCCTCTTCCTCTTCTGCTATGATTGTAACTTTCCTGAGGCCTCCCCAGCCTGGTGGAACTGTAAGACAATTAAGCCTCTTTTCTTTATAAGTTACCCAGTCTCAGGTATGTCTTTATAGCTGTTTGAGAATGGACTAATACAACCCTTGTCCTAGAGTAACCTAAAGACTCACCCCTTCCTTCCTGCCTCTGGGTCAGCACGAACTCAGTAACCTGAGTAGTACATCTGCTTGGGCAGTTTCCCATGATGGATCTTCTCAGCTTGGGGTGCTCCAGATATCACTTAAAGCAAACAAATCCTCAGGAATCTGGCACCATGTTCAGAAGCAGTTGCTGTGGGGATACCTGTTTTCTTTAGGCACTGTGTCCTAGAATCTGTCTTCTAAATTAGGAACATTTTCTCAACGAGGACTCATGGTAAAATAATCTCTTAGCACAGGCCTATCCAGGGCTAAAAACATTGATGAAACATTTGTGTTGCTTCTTTTGAAACCTACAAATAGGACCAGCCTTGCATGTAGGCAGAGGAGACAGCTGCCCGTGGGATGATTTCGGGACACCCAGGAAAATGTCCTGGGTTAAAGAACTTTGTCTCCCACTCGGTGCCATTCCTGTGTTTTGTGAGTTCAGTATGCTTTTTAATTGCCTAGATTTTTCACTCTATTATTGTGAGAAATTATTTTTGTATTATTGAGGAATTAACTCGTATTCCATTTACAGTTCTCAGACTAAATCCCAAACAATTGCTTCCTCAAAATTTCCACATTTGCAGATGAGTTAGGTTGATTTGCAAAGGGTTTAGAGCTAATCCATCCATTTGATTAATACGGATGCTGACACAAGGGCCAAAAGAGAGTCACTGACCTTCGGTCTTCAGCTCTGCCAGGCAAAAACACACGTATTATCCCATGTATCTATTTATGCAGGCAGTCCTCCAGGCTGCTCTGCTTCCGTTTAAGGACATTTTCTCAGTATTTATACTGCAGAGTAAATATAAATTTATAAAAGCTTGGGTATTTGCCATTGTATAAAATAAAAAATATAAATGTAGAGAAAAATTATTAGAACTAGAAGGGGTTTTAGAAATCATTTATTTCAACCTGATTTTGTGGCTGAGAAAACTCAAGTTTGGTAAAATAAAGCAATTCATTCATGGCTTTACAATTAGTTAATGGCAGAACTAGACATTCGCTCCAACTCCTGGCCTCTCATGACGTTACTATTTCCTACTATCCGCTGTGAATATTTACGCAAGTTCACACATATGCTGGTTATAAGTTGTCTCTACCTCCTTTCATAAATGGATTTAGAAAAAAACATTGTTCAGGCTAAAAGTAAGTTAGGAGAAAGCTATGTCTTATTCTTTAAAGATATTCAAATAAATTATGATTTATGCCAGCTTAAAAAAAAGAGGAAATGTGATATTTAAAATGGCATATGAAAATACCATCTATTTCCTAAGTTTTATTCCAATTTACAGTAAATATTTTTAAACCTCTGTGTGCAGTTCCTGTACTTCTATGATGTAGCTTTGAGTCTAAACTGACAGCTGAAAAAGAAGATACTAGGCAACAGATGTGCCAAAAGCAGGGTCATTTACAGAAAACACCCTGAAACATTCTGAGGATCACCGTCAAGGATCGTTAGATCTGTCTGGGTTCGTGGGGTCACGCTGACACAAATAGTGTTGCTCTCCTTCTGCCAGGTTGATGTAACCTTCAGATAGGCCGCGTCATTCTTGGGAGCAGGTGCTTACTATGATGCAAAGGACTTTTCTCAGATCCTGCCATCTGGGGTCTTGTTCAACACATTTGGAAATGATTCTTCCGTCTCTTGCACTTTATAGTAGCTGTTATCTGTGACTACCCTGCTCTATTGATGGCACGTGCTGTCTAGTACCATACTTACTTGTGTTCCTGTCCTTTCTCTCTCATTAGATAAAAGATGACCATTTTCAGGTGTTTGCGCCATTACAGGACCCAAGGCAGTACTTTTGTGTGTAATAAGAAATATTTGTTGAATAAATAAATGACTGTGTGCACCCTGCCTGAGACCAAAAAAAAAAAAAAATACATCTGTTACAAACTAATTCCACAAGAAAATACAATATATTTAATGTGTTTAAGAATTTAAAAGTTTAAAAAGAAAGGTGTATTTCTTTTTTTTTCTTTTGAGACAGAGTCTCACTCTGTTACCCAGGCTAGAGTGCAGTGGCACCATCTTGGCTCACTGCAACCTTTGCCTCCTGGGTTCAAGCAATTCTCTTCCTCAGCCTCCTGAGTAGCTGGGATTACAGGTGCCTGCCACCACGCCCAGCTAATTTTTGTATTTTTAATAGAAAGGTAGATTTCTTATAGATGTATATGGGGGATCATTATTCCTATAATCACATTTTTCTGTCCAGTGGATGGATTTATCTATTGTTCTTGGACATTAACTTGTATTAGGGAATATAATTGACATGGAAGATATCTGTGGGAATGCCTAAAATAGTCACGTTTCTACTGTAGTGAAAGAAAGTTAGACTGGCCCAAATTCCTTAATTTACCGGTAAGGCAATCAAGGCCTGGGAAATTATCTCTTTTCAAGGTTGAAAAGCAAGGTAATGGCGGACTTCTATATTTGCTACAGATGTCAAATGGAGATTTTTTAAAAAACATGTTTATGAACTGTAAGAATGCATGCACCTGCATGCACTTATGAGTTTTTTTTGGCCTCCAAGCTTGAAATTAACTTTTAGATAATAATTTCAATTATAACTGGAGTAGTTACAGTTCTTACGTGAGACTGCCATTACCTTAGCTTAACTTTGTGAAGACCATGCTAGTACTAATGGGGACTAAGTACCAACGTAGATTATTTGAGTTGGGAAAGAAAGATAGCACAGAGGGATAGCCCTGGTATTCTAACTTCTAATGATACAGTAGATTTTTTTTTTTTTTTTTTTTTGCTGGGTACAGCAGGAGTCTCACTATATTGCCCAAGTTGGTCTCAAACTCCTGAGCTCAGGAAATTCTCCTGCCTTAGCCTCCCAAGTAGCTGGGACTACAGGTGCATACAACTGTGCCCCGCTTATCTTCATTGCACTTTAACAGATTTTTTTCCCTTCTGGCTGACTTTTATCCAGAGCCCGAATTCCCCATATGGGACTGTCACCAGCTCACATTACTCTATGCTTGGTCATTGTCCTCAATGTAATACCTGACTCTGGGCTTCCTCTCTCATGACCATAGCTCTCAAATGCTCCCTACCTCCTTCTTTTCTTTCTTCCCAAGTCTTTGCTCCATATACTCTGAAAGTCACGTTGTGGAAGCTTTAAAGATGTTCTAAATGCAAACCAACAAAACAAATCCTTTCCTTTTTCACAACTCGTAAAACACATGGAATATACACAAGTTTAGTAAAATAATGTGCAATGCATTTTGGTGTCTTCTCTTTTTTAAAAAAATAACATTGGTTGTGGGACAATTGCATATCCACATGCAAAAACATGAAGTTATATCCTTATTCATATCATCTACAACATTTAACTCAGAATGAATTGTAGACCTAAATATAACAGTGAAAGCTTTAAAACTTCTTGAAGAAGGGCCAGGCATGGTGGCTCACGCCCATAATCCCAGCACTTTAGGAGGCCGCGGTGGGCAGATCACAATGTCAGGAGTTCGAGACCAGCCTGGCCAACATGATGAAACCCCATCTCTACTATAGATGCCAAAATTAGCTGGGCGTGATGGTTCATGCCTGTAATCCCAGCTACTCAGGAGGCTGAGACAGAAAAATCACTTGAACCCAGCAGGCAGAGGTTTCAGTGAGCCAAGATCACACCATTGCATTCCAGCCTGGGTGACAGGGTGAGACTCCATCTCAAAAAAAAAAAAAAAACTTCTTGAAGAAAATGTAAGAGTAAATTTTTATGACCTTGAGTTGGGCAGAAAGTTTTTTGGATAAATTTTCTTTAAAAAATTGATAAATTGAACTTCATCAAATTAAAAATTGTTGTGCTTCAAAAAAGTCATCAATAAAATGAAAATATATGCCTCAGACTGGAAGAAAATATTTACTAGTCATATATCAGTTAAATCAAGTTTAACCTAAAGCTGCCTCCTTCATATTTTAAGTTTGGCCTAAAGGTTTCCCTGTACCTCATGGGCTATGCATCATAATGTGTTATATAGCCTGAATGGAGTTGTATACAGACTGTGGCCACCTCTTGTGCCAATCACCAAGTTTTAGCCAATCAAAGGCATCCAACCATTCAAACTGTGTTCCAATAATGCAAAAGCCGAGCTGTAAGTGATCCAGCTGTTTCTGTACCTCACTTCCGTTTTCTGTACTTCACTTTCCTTTCTCTGTCCATAAATCTTCCACCATGTGGCTATGCTGGAGTGTCTGAGCCTACTCTGGCTCAGGAAATTGCCAATTCTCAAATCATTCTTTTCCCAACTAAACTGTTAAATTCAATTTTGCTACAGTTTTTTTTTAACCTATCTAATAAAGAAATATATCCAGGACTCTTATAATTCAATAATCAGATTAAGAACCCAATGACAAAATGCACAAAAGATTTGAACATATATGAATGGTCAATGAGCACATGAAAATATGCTCAACAACATCAGTCATGAGGGGAATTAGGACTACAATGAGATACCACTACATATACACCCACTAGAAAAACTATACCCAGAAAGACTAACAATACCAACTGGAGGGTGCGAAGCAACTAAAACAATCATACATTGCTTGTGGAAATGTAAAGTGGTACAGCCACTTTGAAAATAAGTTAGCAGTTCCTTAGAAAGTTAAATATAAGCTTTTCATATGACTCAGCAATTCCACTCCTACAGATATATTCAAAAGAAGTAGGAATATATTTCTACCCAAAGACTTATACACAAATGTTCATAGCAGCATTGTTTATATTAACCTCAAACTTGAAACAATCCAAATGTCTGCCAGTTGGTGGCTGGATAACATGATACAGTATATCCATATGATGGGATATTCAGCAATAAAAATAATGTATTGATACACAGTTAACATGGATGGACCTCAAAAACACCAGTGAAAGAAGCCAGGCACAAAAGACTGCATATTTATTGTGTGATTCTATTTATATAAAATATGCAGAAGCGCCAGGTGCTGTGGCTTACACCTGTAATCCAGCACTTTGGAAGGCCAAGGCAGGTTGATCACTTTAGGTCAGGAATTCAAGGCCAGCCTGGCCAACATGGTAAAACCCCTGTCTCTACTAAAAATACAAAAAATAGCCCCGAGTGGTGGCACATGCATGTAATCCAGAGCTACTCTGGAGGCTGAGGCAGGAGAATTGCTTGAACCCAGGAGGTGGAGTTTGCAGTGAGTCGAGATCACACCAGAAAATAAAAATAAAATCTAAAATATCCAGAAAAGATACACTTAAGGAGACAGAAAGCAAACCGGTGGTTGCCTATGGCTAAAAATGGAAGCAGAGATGGACTGCAAATGGGCAGGGGGAAACTTTCTGGGGTGCTGGAAATGTCCTAATACCAGATTGTGGTAATGGTTTTGTAATAAAATTTACCAAAAATCAAGGAATTGTACACTCACAATGGGTGATTGTTAGGGTGTGTACATTATACCTCAACAAAGCTGCTTTAAAAATTCAAAATGATGCAGGTCAAAGCCTACTAAACTGACGTCTTGATTCACGAACGGCTCATGAGCTATTGCAGTAACATTGCCTAATTGCATAGTAAGCAAACTCTCCTAAACTTCACACTGAAAGTTCATAATCTTAAGAAGTTAAAGTTCTTAAACTCAAGATCCTTAAACTTCTCACTGAAAGCTCTCTTCACTTCTTGCCTTAACTGGAAGTAGGATACCAGTTTTATCTCCTGATGCCATGTCCAGGTGTCCTGCAAACGTAGGTCCATATCCTTCTTCTGTGAAGTTCCCGCAGCAGGGATTTTCCCTCCTCTTCCCGCTTCTCCATCTAATTACTGGCAATGTTCTCCGATGGTACTTCCTTAATCTTGCTGGTTTCTCTCTACTTCTACTCCTCAGACGTTTTGCCTTGATTACTGAAACAACTTTTATTTGCTTGTTTTAATTCTAATCTTCCTTTACAAGAGACAGACCCTTCTTAAACACAAAATCTTTATCTGCTAGTCCCTGTTTAAACATTTTAATGGCTGCCAGTGCTCACAGGACGAAGTCTCAACTCCTTAGCAAGGCAAGCAGAGTGTCTGGCAGACAATGATTCATAAAATTTGTTGAACGATAGAATGAATGTGTCTCATGTCATTGATTTTTCTTCTACTTTCCTTCTACCTATTTGTAAGTCTGGGTGTCTGCCCTACAAACGATACTCCTCTAGAATAAGGATTTGTGTGTTTAAACTCATTTGTCTTCCCCAGCCCACAGCACAATGTACTTCACAGAGTGGGAATCTGATGTGCATTTGTAAGTGAATGGATGGAAGAGGACTTCGTGAAGGGCTGTGTTAGGACCCAAAGTTGCTGGCTCCCCAGGATGCTCTTGGCTTTGGTTTCACCCGCAAAGCAAACAAGAGGCTCCTAGTACAATATGCAAACTCACCGAATGTTCTACATTCCTGAAATCTGCCTGGGGACTCATCATTCAGGCATTGTTTTGACTTAGGAGAGTTGATGAGCTCTGTTCTGGACTCCATTCAGCAGCCTCCTCTTGCCAGGCACTCCTAGAATCTTCCAGAGAGGAAGAGGAACACATGTAGCATTTATATTGAATGTGGAGGTTTAACAGATACCATCCATATATGTGGTAATAGTTTATATCCCAAATGTCACTAGAAAGGCTTTGCCCATCTCATAGTATCAAGCCTGGAAAAATTACAAATTTGTTTTACAGGAAGTAGTAAAGGAAAACGTCTCATTGTCCTTTCCTTTCCATCATCTTGAAAATAAACACTGTCAACGTACATCTTCTTGGTTCACCGCTAAAACAGTGAAGCACCTTAACGAGTTACTCTGCTGCCTATGTCTAAAAGGATCATTTTCCTTTTATTCTAAAAGTTTGGCTGAGGCATTTTTCAAAAGAAGAGCTGGATAACTATTTCTTACACAAAGCTCTTACTTAAAAGAAAAAAATTACCATTGCATTCAGCCAAATTAAGGCTGCCTTCTGTTAGGAGAGAATAGAAGTCTTATAAAAGACTTTATATGTGATCATTTTGACTTTTATCTTGGCCTTCAAAGTAATAGATTTAATTAGATTATTTCTTCAGAAAGAAAAAGAGTAAAATAGCTGGGATTTGTGAAGAACAAAAATTCTCATTGAACTCACTTCTCAGAATCATTTTGAAGTGTTATCTTTTGGATTACATTTTCAAATGGTCTTAGAATATTTTTATAGCTATTCCCCTGTATACTCCATTCTTGCCATCTCCTTGGTTTTGCTTACGTCATTGACTTAGTCTGGAAAACCATTGTTTCTTTTCCAAAGTGCCCAGTTTAAGTGTCATTTGCTCTAGGAGGCCTGCCCCTAAAACTGCAGCTGTCTCTGAGTAAGCTTCTGAAGAACTGTTCACTGCATTTGAGTAGATAGTCAAAGGGGGTTGGAGTGGGGGAGGAGAACATCAGACTCAGGTGTAATTTGAAAAGGATATTATGATATATTTTGAAATTTCAAAATAACCTATTATTTGTTGTTAGGGCTAAGCGAACAAATCAGTCTTCTTGAGGCAGTGAAAGGCAGCCTCTCTTGCCCTTTACCCTTCTTCATATCAGAATCTCCAGATGCAATGTTTTAAAAGTGAGTGAAAATAACATGGAGTCTACACCACACAGTGCACTTAACATGGAATAGTCATCATGTGTAAAGCTCTTAACAGTTTACAAACGGCTCAAGCATGTTTCTCGATTGGTCCTTATTAAAATCTTGGAGGCGGGGTCAGAATTACCACTTTCCTCTTGGACAAAGTAGCTGAGTGTCAGAAGTTCACCTCTGTCATAACATAAGCAGTAAAGAGAAGACCCAGGCTGGGGTTTATATTTAGTTTCCTTTCTTTTATATTACGTTACAATCTCTAATTTTTTATGTCTGGTATCTCTGAATGTCTTGAGAATTTTTCCCGCAATTTCCTCATTGTGTTTAGTACAACGATGGGTGGGTGTATGGAGTTGCTACAAAGAGAAATTTAAGTATAATATATAAAGCTGTTACAGGATTAAAATTGGAGGGAAAAATATTTTTGATTGTCGTAACACCCTATTAGTATAAATTTTTAAATGTGTAATATACTGATAGGGTATTAGACAATGAAAACTATTTTTCCCTCCAATTTTATTCCTGTAACAGCTTTATATATTATACTTAAATCTCTCTCTTTTAGATGTTAACCATGATTATTCATTTGAAACAGCTGGAAAAACTCAGAACCAAAGATTTTGATCAGGATTATAAGTCAATCATAGAAGCAAAAAGAAAAAAAAGCTGCTGTGATATTCCTTTTCTGTTCAAAGAATTATTTCTCTTCTCAATACACATTTGAGCATGCTTATTTGTATTTTAAACAGATTTCTCAAATGAAAACAAACATGGCTTTTGCTAAAGACATTAAGACAATGAGTAAACTTGTCATCGTTTTTCATATGAATTTGGACTTCCTTTCTCAGGCTTCAAGGATGGAGCCAAGTAAATAACTAGACTAAGAGGGTCTACACAAGAGAAATATGTGACATTTTTGTATGGCAAAATGGAGCACCTGTGCAATCTAGCTGTGGCCTCTATGTGAATTTAGAAACAGAGGGAACTCATGTGGTGTCTTTGATTCCAGATAACTGTTGACTGAAATTGAAGTAAATATTCCAAGTTAATCAAAACGGACTCTTCCTGAGGCTAGGAAAACTGGGTCTCTTGTCAGCTCTCACTAAGGAAGACAAAATAAACAGTGCTTCCAGTTAATCACTGGCACATGAACTACTTGCAGTGGGAAAATTCCATGTCATTCAAAGTACTCTTCAAATGCGTAAGGACCACAATATATGTTTCTTCAAAGTTTGACACTAAATAAATTTTAAGATTTATAAAAGTCATATTTCCAAATAAATGATGTCCCCCCATACATTTCCAGTTCTGTGAAGAATTTACCTCTTGATTATTGAGGCGCTACTATGTGCCAGGGGCTTTCAAGTGCATTATTTAATTTTCACTCAATTATTACAGTAGTCTTAGGCTCTTGATACAATACTACACTGTTTTCAACTACCAGTGATTGGCAGAAAAAAATAAAAAACATTTAGAAAGTTTCAATAAGGTGTGGGTTTGTTTTTTTGTTTGTGTTTGTTTGTTTGTTTGAGACAGAGTCTCACTCTGTCTCCCAGGCTGCGTGCAGTGGCACAGTCTCAGCTCATTGCAGCCTCAACCTCCTAGGCTCAAGCCATCTTCCCACCTCAGCCTCCACGGGCGGGTACCATCACACGTGGCCAATTTTGTGTTTTTTTTTTTTTTTTGAAGAGATGAGGTGTCTGGCTGTTGCCCAGGCTGTCAGTAAGATTTTTATTATCATATTTGACAGATGTTTTCTACAAAGGAGAAAAATCAGAACCTCAAAATTTCAGGAAATATGAAAATGATCTTCATTAGAACAAGTGTTACAAATAAAAATGCTATCAAAATAAATTCTTTTGCCCCTAAATGAGATTTTATATTCATCAAATTCCCTGCAATTATGTCATATTAATTATTTTATTTCAGAGCTGGATGAATTATAGGAATTTCATGATAATTACTTTGAACTAGAACAGATCAAACCTCTGTAACTTCCCCAGTGTTACACCCCTATAATTTTTCTATCTAAATATTTTTTTAATTAACATTAATGTTTAAAAAGGTTCTTCAAATGTCATATTTAAATACTTTTTCTCCAAGGACTACATCATCCTTCCACTAATTAACCAATCTGATGGCTTCTGGCCAAAATAAACTCTTCAGCAAAAATTATATTCATGTGTTTACCACAATGTAGTTATTTAAACACTTGAATTCCAGAAAATGAAGTTTTAAAACATGTTTAGGTATTTTTAGCATTATCCAAATGGCTCAGTTAACTCCATTTACAAACTTATGAGCAATTTCTGTTGCAAAACAAACTTTAATTTCTGCAGAAGTTTATTCTATCAGTCTCTTAAGAATAACTCTTAGTATGGGTCATCCCAATTTTTTTTTTTTTTTTTTTTTTTTTTTTTGAGGCAGAGTTTCGCTCTTGTTAACCAGGCTGGAGTGCAATGGCGCGATCTCGGCTCACCGCAACCTCCGCCTCCTGGGTTCAAGCAATTCCCCTGCCTCAGCCTCCTGCATCCCAATTTTTTGAATCGACCTAAATTATTAATATACAGCTGTTTCCCAGAGACATAGCATAACCAAACTCCAAACACAATTCAGAGTCAGAATAAAAACGTCTAGTCACAACTGAGACTGTGATATATTTAGGAAATGATACTCATTTTACTGAACTGTTTGTGGCTTCAATTTCACAATCTATTTGAAAATGCTATGTAAATAGATGTTTAAAAATTATTTGCTTTACCTGGGGTGACAACACCCACATTTGTGACTGAGCCAATAAAAGTCAAATGCAGCAAGCAAATTAGTGTTCGAAACTCATTTTTTGCTGTACTCTTAGATTGGATTTCTGGGCCATACACCGTGGTTCCTACCTGTAATTCCAGCACTTTGGGAGGCTGAGCGGGGCATATCACCTGAAGGCAGTAGTTTGAGGCCAGCCTGGCCAACCCTGGTCTACTAAAATACAAAAAACTCTGTCTCTACTAAAATACAAAAAATTGGCTAGGTATGGTGGCTTGAGCCTATAGTCCCAGCTACTCAGGAGGCTGAGGCAGGAGAATCATTTGAGCCCAAAGGCAGAGGTCGTGCCACGGCACTCCAGCCTGAGCAACAGAGTGAGACTGTCTCGAAAAAAAAAAAAAATGAGTTGGGATTTCTGCTTTGCCTCAGAATAAATCAAAGCTTATTCACTCCTAAGCAGTTACTGACCCCTCTGTCTGCCCCGGTACCCTTCTGTATACAGTCATAGCCTGATACTCATCAAGCTCGCCCGTCCCCAAATATTCCCCACCCACACCACATTCTGGCTTCTCAAATTCCTTGTATTACACAATTTTTCTCATATGCATTTCCAAATTGGTTAATTTATGTAAAAGTACTTTTCTTCTATAGTTTTTACAACTAATTCATCTGAGATTATTTTGCGATGATTACCAAAAAAAAGTCACTATAAGATAATCATTTATCAAATAGTAAGCTTTATTACCAAGTCACATACATAAAAACAGGCTGATAAAATTATTTTTTGTACTCTAAACCCAATATGAATAACACAACCCCCTAATGGTGCCTAAAATAGCATTGTGAAGAATGCCTCACTGACTATCCACATCAGAGTCATATGAGTATTATAAAAAACGCTGGACTTCCACCCGACCTGCAGAATCAGAATTATCTGGAGCTACTTGGGAGTCTACATGTTATTTAAATTCCCTAGGGCAATGTTGTGACTGACCTTTGAGCCTGGCTACAAGCATTCAGTCAGCACTCGGATATGTTTGGATTTATTGAGCAACCAGCATGTGTAACTATATGTTGACTCTTCTCCCTTTTATTTCTCCTTTTCATCCGTGATTCATCCACAGTTACTCTGTAATCTACCACTGATCCTTCGAGCCACTTTGTCCGATTCCAGAGCATGTCCTGAGCACCACATGATAGGAGCAGGTCCTTCTTGTGAACGTTGTCTTGAGCTCCTTCTTTTTATTTCCTCCTGAAGCCTCATCCCCTTCTGCAGCTAACCTTCACCATAGATGAGGTGCGTGAGTTACGCTTGGACAGGCTTGACATGAAGGGAGTGAGAATTGTGTGTAACGGTAGAGCAATATCTCCACAGAAGAGGACACAGGCAAGAAAGAAGCTTCCTGAGAAATTTCAGGTTGATGTTCCTCAGACAGCTTCTATGGTTTTGAGTCGCGAATTAGCCGATTTCTTCCTCTTAAGCTATGTCACCAAAAATACCAACAACACATCTCTTGTAAGCAAAAAAGAATGCTTTAGGCCCTTTGAGTCAAATATTGAAAAAGCCCAGTGTCAAAGGATACTAACCAAAGAGTCAAGTTATTCAAAGTGAGATTGAGTAAATGACATATTGTTCATCTCTCAGCTAATTTGGCAAACTTCTCTGCAACATCACTGGGTCTATGAGGCTCTTCCTGTTGGTTACTAATTCTAGATAAATGACAGCCAGGCAGGTCTTTGAGCTGTCTTCCTTCATGATTCTGGAGAACACTTTGTCAGACACCAGAGACCATATAATGAGCATTTTGTTTTCTCTGAAGTCCTTGGCTGGACCTCAGAAGTAATGTAATGGATAATACCTCTGAGACCTGGACAGCCTCGTGAAAGCAGCAGCCAAGATGAATTAAGTTGATAACAACAACACACACAGTTCATTCAACTTTGTACAACAACAGTGAAGAGCTAAGATTAATCTGGGTCTCTACATTCTTGTGCATTTGTTTATGCCATCATCTTGAAATTTTGAACTGAGTTTTATTTTAAGAAATTTGTTTGCCAGAAGTGAGCCTGGGCACAAAGGATACCATCTGAGTAGAGGTGGTACAGGAGGACAGCTATTAAAAAGAGCTCATAAGTTTTCTTTTCTTCGTACCTTGATGAAAATTACAGTATGGAAACAAATGCAAATAAAAAATGCAGCTGATGTTATATGTTTTTGGCAAATCTATTAGGGATCCTATTGCTGAGCTCATTTCTAATTATTTCTGTTCTATTCTTACCCTCCTACCTTGTTTGCCTTCCCAGTCATGACTGTGGTCCCCTTCTTCACACTGACAGGGCCATTTCCTAGGCTGATGGGACTCAGGACCTTCTTTCCCTGGTACATTTCAGGGATGATCTTCCCACCCAGAACCCAGGTCATGGCCAGCATTTTAGAACTGTTTCCAGGATGGTCACTGCGAAAAGTCACTGGATTCAGCCCATAATGTGTATGAAGTATAGACTAAAACATGGAGTAAGAGACAATAAAGAGGCCAGGCACGGTGGCTCATGCCTGTAATCCTAGTACTTTGGGAGGCCTAGGCAGGTGGATAACTTGAGGTTAGGAGTTCTATACCAGTCTGACCAATATGGTGAAACCCCATCTCTACTAAAAAAAAATACAAAATTAGCTGGACATTTTGGTGCACGTCTGTAATCCCAGCTACTTGGGATTTTGAGGCAGGAGATTTGTTTGAACCTGGGAGATGGAGGTTACAGTGAGCTGAGATTGTACCACTGCACTCTAGCCTGGGCAACAAGAGTGAAACTCTGTCTCAAAAAAAAAAAAGAAAGAAAGAAAAAGAAAGAAGGAGGGAATGAAGGAAGGAAGGAAGGAAGGAAGGAAGGAAGGAAGGAAGGGGAGAGAGAGAGAGAGAGAGAAAGAAAGAGAAAGAAAGATTCTCAACACATACTTTAATCGAGATCCTGTATGTGTAAATATATTTCTCCTGATGTCATATACATTATTCATGAGAATTTACAGAGGTCATTTTGTTTCTTGATTCTTGATCTACAGAGCATGGCTCACCACCTCAGGGCCACCAAAAGCTTAATTATAAAGATTCAGAGGTCCCTGGGTAGCCAGATGCTTTGTTTTCTCCGGAAGAGGATGGAAAATGTAACAGATGTGCCATAACCTTAAGACACTCCAGCAAGATAAGTCACAGTTAATGGCCTTTCATTCCTTTCTCCAAATTCTTACCAATTGCTACATAAACGTATGCTCTAGGAAAATAGGACACGGCATCTGGACAGTGACCCTTGGCTCCTTCTAATGGTCCCTGGCAGTAAAACAGTGAAAAAAAACCACTCTTGGGAGAGTACCTCAAAACCCCAGAGATCAGGAGTCACAGAACTGTGGTATCCCCCAAGGAAGTTCAGTCTTGAAACAGAGCAGGTGAGAAAGTCTGAGGATTTCCTTGCGACTCTCTGGAACCTAGGAAGAGCTCCATGGGCACTTGATGCCACCAGCTATGCTCCAGACTAGCAGAGGAGAGTGTGGCAGAATCTTCCCCAAAGAAGAAAGAGTTCATACCAGAGGCCAGAGCCACTTTAGAAGGAGCATTTATTGTTCTAAATTTGGGGATATGGAAGGCAGTAAAACACAAGTTCTAGAGGCAAATTGACTCGAATTCTGATTCACTACTTGCCAGCTGGGTGACGGGACCTTGGGCAAGTAATTTATTGGTCTCCATTTTCATCATTTACATAATGCAACTGTTTATAACTCCTTCACAGGGTTGTTGTATAGTCTAATGAAGATAACACATACGAATACATTTGCGGCACATCCCAGTATTGCTACTTACAACTCTATGACCCTGGGCAAGTTATTAAACTCTGTGCCTCTATCTGCTCATCTCTAATATAGATGAGATGACAATAATCACAGTACCTGCCTCATAGGGATTAAATGAGATAATAGATGTAAAGTACTTAGAATTGTTTCTGGTACTTGCTGTCAGCTATTTTTTGTAATAGCAATAAATGTTAGCTATTGGTAGGAGTAAGCATGCAATAAATTGACGTTATAATCATTGTCATCATCATTATCATCATTCAGAGACTATAAAGTGGTTTAGAGAAACATTCATTACAAAATTTTGCAGGCTCGCCAGATCTGCTCATTGCAGAACATAAATCTGAGCTCCCTTCCTCTTAACCAACTTCACCCAGTCATAATGTGGTTGAAATTTGTAAATAGAAACCTCCCAGTCAGGCCACAGGGTGCATATCTGAGACTACTTTGTGCTTAAACTTAAGAAACACAAAACAATTGCACAGAAGCTACCTGGACCTTTCCAGCAACAAGAAGTTTGAAGTAGCCCAATTCCGATGAGGCTGTCTGGGTAGTGCATCAGATGCCTGGAATATCATGTAAAGATCAAAGAGTGAGAGGACCTTAAAGACAAAACAGGTATCTTGGTGGCTGTCTCATTCAGCTTCTCACCTAGGGAGAGGTTCTTCGTCGAGAATTCCTGTTCTAGCCTTCTCTCTGGGGAGAGCTTGCTCGGTGCCTGAGCTGTTGTTGGACAACCTGAGTTATTTTAAATTTTTGTTATATACTGAACTCAAATCAGCCTTCTGGAATCTTCCACCCAGTGTTTATTTCTGCCCTTTGAATATTAAAAAAAAACAAAAGTCAGTGCCCTCTTCCATACAAAGACTCTTTACTCTTCACAAGCTGTGAAGCTGCTTTCACGCTGCCTCTTCATTTTCTCATCTCCAGCTCTTCTAACTGTTTCTCACCCAGTCCTCTCAATTAGTAACGTAAAAATGGGAATATTCCCTCCATGGTGGACATCTGTTATATTTGTCTCTCTAGTATTCATTTTTCTCCCCATCTATTCATAGAATTCCTCATTCATGTGGAAACCTACCTCATGTGGCTTAGATAGATATAATCCCATCTGCTGACACTACACTCTTCAAACCCGGAGTGGGCACATGGCCTACGTCAGGCCACTTACTCCAATTGATTCAGGGATGTGAGCTAAGCTGCGTGAATGAGACCCCACCCTAGAACTCCGCTGGAACTAATGGGAAAGGGGTTTTTATTCTGATGGGGTTCTGGTTCTGCTACATTAGTAGAATGTATGTCATAGGTGAGGGCTATGCTTGCTACCACTTGGTAAGAACCTGTCTATGAAAGATTCACACAGGAAATGAAAGTCAAGAGTTTGAGAGAGGCAGATTTCTGCCTGCATTTAGCACTTGGCTCCAGCTATGACAGAAGTGGGTTTCTCTCTGGAATTTGAAAGTATGATATTTCACACATGTTCTTTTTGTTTTTGAATTTTATTTTGTCACTTTTTTACTTAAAACAAAATTAATTAGCACACTGCCTTTGCCTGTGTTGTGATGAGAACAGACCAGGACCTAGAATGCAAACCTGCTCCCCACAGCCCCTCCCTCTTAGCTCTGCAGTTCCCCAAGATTAGGCCCCTGAGCAGTTGATGTTATCAGTTGTCTTAAGTTTGGGATCCCGTGGTTGCAAGAAGAGAAATAAACATTAACTAGCACACATGCACAGACCTTGCACCAATAACAATATTCACTGGAAGGATACTGCAGGGCACTCATAATTGAGGCCCTCCTCCCTTTTAAATTGGATCTGATTTATTCTGATGCAATGTCTCAACATACTGAGATCACTTTAAATCCTGATTCCATCATCTTTTGAATTAGCTGTTTCTGACAGTTGTGTATCTTCTGAATACATTTATGAGTATGTCTTCTCTGGCTTTATTTGAACCACTAATACAAAAGATGCATAAGACAAGGCCTCAGAGTCCTGTGGTCCACCACTAGAAATCTATTCAGGTTAACCTGACTATTCCTTAATATCCTTTGGGTCTAGTTAGCCAGCCAGCTGCTAAACTATCTGCCATTTCTCTAATCCAGCTCACATTTCACATATGGTTTGTAATACACAAACCTATCTCAAAGGAGACTTTGAAAAACACTTTTCTTAAAAGAGAAAAGTAATAACCGACTGCACCTGGAATCCACTGGACCTTCGCTACTTGCCAGTACTAATTTCTACCAGAGAACCCCAGCACTTGCCATTCTGCATTGTCACTGTTTCCAGCAAGACTGAGTTTCTTGAGCTGGCTTGTGTCAGTGCCTGAAGGGAAATAAGGCTGTTCCCCCGACCCTGTAGTTCTCACCATGTTTTACTGAGTCAAAAGATGAAAGCTTCAAAATAAATAGATAAAACAGAGAATAAGCCCAATAGTGCTTTAATGAATGAGGTTTTAAAGGTTTTATTTTACCTTGCATATTGATGTTTGTAGAGAAAAAGTTATTAATTAGAAAAAAAGAGAGAGACATTAGGAGTAGGAGGACAAAAGATGGAGACTCTGGCAATAATCCAGAGAGATTAGCTTGGCCTTTTGAAGAGTTTATGATGATGGCACTGGGTTTTGTTACATCATACTTAGTTTTTTCCTCTAAAACAGGGGTGTCCTTAGTGCTATTCTTCTGCTTACAAGCCATAATTAGGAAATTGGAGGGTAATAAATGGATTAGACAGAAAGAGGAAAGACAGAGAAAAATAAACAAAATAAGCCAATATGAAAGGAAATGAACTGCCAAGTGGCAAAAGACAGAGAAAAACTGAAAACAAAAAGCTCAAAACTTGCCTCCTTTCCAGTAGGTGAATCAAATCATCCCCTTCCTGGGCCACAGGCCCAGGCCCAGGCCCAGGAAAGACTGTGATATGATTGCCAGGGGATGGCCCCCAGGCGAGATGAGAGGTGAGCTGTTCATATAAACAGGCTATCTCGCTGTTTGGATTACATAACAGAGGTTGCTGAATGTGGTTCAGATGAACTGAAATACATGGTTATATCTGTGTTAAAGAGTTTGCAATGTGTCTACCTACAAATTATTATTAGGCTTCCTGTGTCCCGGTCATTGCAGTAAACATTTTTTTTAAAACGGAGTTTTGTTCTTGTTTCCCAGGCTGGAGTGCAATGGCATGCTCTTAGCTTACTGCAACCTCCACCTTCCAGGTCCAAGCAATTCTCCTGTCTCAGCCTCCCGAGTAGCTGGGATTACAGGCATGCACTACCATGCCCAGCTACTTTTATATTTTTAGTAGAGATGGGATTTCACCATGTTGATCAGGCTGGTCTCGAACTCCCGGCCTCAGGTGATCCATACACCTTGGCCTTCCAAAGTGCTGTGATTACAGGCATGAGCCATTGCACCTGGCTCAGTAAACATTTTTTAAACAAAATATTTATTTTAACTTTCATGATAACCCTGAGAAATGATACGTTTCTCTCCCTTTTTTGGTAGATAAGGAATTGAGGCTTAGAGATATTAAACAATCACCTTAAGTCAATACTTGTGATATAGCTAGAATGTGATTTCAGACATCCTTCTCAGGCTACCAGCGTCCTGAGATTTCATGGCTTGATTCACAGCTCAGTAGGCACCCACGGGTTAAATGTGTTTATCATTACCTCTTTTTTAAGATGCCTATATTCTTTTTTTTTTTTTTAACTGTGACATTGAACAGTAGTGTGTTACTGTTTTTGCAATCAAGTTTTTAATAAACTTCAAAGTTTGGATTCTCACTTTAAAGCAGGGAACAAACCCCTTTGTAACTGGATGTGATATTCATCACTCTGAGGTTCGAAGGATATTCACTTGCTCACATGTTGAAGAGTAACGCAGCTGCCGGCAATGAAGACCTGATCACAGTCCGGGGAGGGGGATTGTGAAAGAGCCTGATGGGACCAAACGGAACATCTGGCCAAAGAATTCAGATTTCCTACTTCGGATTTTCCCTCTCTCAAGTGCCATTCATTGCATAACCTCTGATGATCAATTATGATCCTTGGAAGCAAAGCCAAGTTGTTGGTCATACTGTCAATATTTCTTCTGTACTATCATTTGTATTGTGAAAGCCATGATGAAGGAAAAACAAAAAGAAAGTTTAAAACGGCCTCTTCTCCCAGAAAGTTTTCAACTTGCAATATTTATAAAGGTTATTAGTGGGTTCTGTAATTACTTCATTTCTTTAATAATTAATCAAGCATGAAATGAATCTATTATTATGGATAATTATTTAATGAAATCCATTAGCATAAAATTCCTAAAAGCAGAAAGCCAGCACTTCAACTGGATTCAGATGTGTTTTTCCCTTAGAAACTACTTTGTAGACAAGATGGTTTCTAAAAAGTAACAGTTTTCACAGGAATAAAGCAGCACATCTGCTCCTAAGCCTGTTTTTCTCCTCCTCCCCCTTCAGGTTCCCCTCTCTGCTTATCACTTCCCAAAGCACTGCTACAGAAAGTTGATATTAAACTTGGAGTTGTAAGATGAGTTCTGATTCTGAGGCTCTCCCGGTACTAGAACTGTCCCCATAAATTTACCCAACTTAAGAACTAGGAAAAGGTTGCTTCCAAGCATTGGAGGAATTCGGGTTCTTCAACTGCCTTAAGAGATAGTTTAAGGTTCCCTTGTATCAGACCCCAAAAGCAAATCAATAGTGGAGTTCCAAATCAACCTTGTCTTTTTGATTCAGTGTGAGCTGGGCCTATCGGAATCACTGTCAACCAAGAGCCCTGGTAAGGACAGGCCCTAACTCAGATCTGGGAGGCAAAGTTAAGACCGGAGGTCCCCCAAGCTTAGGGCTCGCCTACATTAATTGCTTACGTCTTCATTCTTTACTTCTTCTCTTATTCTACTCTGTTCCCTGGACGCTTGTGAGGCATCAGAAATTCTACAGCAAGCAAGAACCTGTAGAGAAAAGGTACAAGGAGCCATGGGAATAAAGTGGCCAACCACAAAATGACCATGACACTTGATGGCAAAGGAAAAGGGACATATGTGCAGCAGATGAAAGAAGATTCCATCCAAGCTGTGAAAACCTCATGAACAAGAGGCAAGTCTATGAATACAAGAAATACAGCAAGCCCAAAGCCATCACTGACACATGGAAAGTGGTCATGGCAGGCCCACAGTGGCCGAGTGGCATCCAACTGGCCAGGCTTTACTCACTCAGTCTCAGCAGCCCTGCCAGGATCACAAATGTTAGCTAAGGATGGTTCTCCAATCAAAGCTCACTGGCTTGTCAAGAAATAGAAGCCCAATGAAGCCACCGCAACTGCAAAGAAGATTTAGGACACTAAGATACATCTCCGAGTCTATGGTTAGTAAACGAGATGCAAACCCTGCCTTTTGGGTCTGCAAGGCCCCCAGGAATAAAATTTCCATTTGTCTGTGCCAGTGTGTCCTCTCCTGCTGACTTCTCACACTATGCTTCCTCCACCATCTCCTCTCCGCAGACTGACTTCCTCATCAGGCTCCATGGACTTCAAAGTGTTCACTCTAAGTCCCAGGTTCCCACGACTTTCCTGCTTCTAAGTGCTCTTGACTGATCAAAGTCTCTGTACAAAATAGTTTGAATTTTGAGAAAACAGAGGAGAAGAATTAATTCTTCCTGGGAGAATTAGTAAAATCTTCAAAGGAGCTGATTTACTGCTATGCCTGGAAAAAACATACTGAGTTTTTATGATAGATAATCATGGAGCAGCCTCTTTTCAAAGCATTTTGATCTTTGAATCTCCCAACAGTGCCATGAAGTGTGTTGAGAAGATTATTTCTATTATATAAATGAGAGAACTAGGACCTGCAAAAGGTAAATTAATTGACCAAGGCCATGTAGCCAGTGGGGGGTAAATTCCAGACTAGATCCAAGTTTTCTGACTTCTAATTCACTGCTTTTTCTATTTGTTTATGTGTAGAGATGAAAGGATGGGTCTCTTCCATTGCCATTGATAAAATAAAAACTTCAGCCAAATTACATTTAAAAGAGTTTAATTGAGCAATGAACGATTTGTGAATTGAGCAGCCTCCCCAGCCAAAGTATACTCAGAGATTGCAGAGCAGCCACGTGGTGGAAGATGATTTGTGGGCAGAAAAAGGAAAATGATGTATGGAAAATGGAAGTGAGGTACAGTAACAGCCAGGTTGATTACAATTCAGCATCTGCCTTATTTGAGCATGGTTAGAACAGTTGGCTACATTTGGCCAAAACTCCATGATTGACACAAGTGTGGGCTATGGCCTGTTTAAACCTCCATTTGTTATAGTTCGTGGTGCACAGAGAAACCTTTAGGCCAAACTTAAAACGTGTAAGGAGGCAGCTTTAGGCTAAACTTGATTTAACAACATCAATAGCTCTAGAATTGGGACCAATATTACTATAATTTTAACATGCCTTTCACAAGTTCAGCCTCTGTCACCTGCTTTGCACAACATCCTGTATTTGTAGAATATATCCATCCAAGTCATAATGGGAAATCAATGCCATATTTAAACAATTTGATTTTGGAAGAGGTTTTTCTAAATTTATTTATTATACTTTAAGTTCTGGGGTACATGTGCAGATCGTGCAGGTTTGTTACATAGATATACCCGTGCCATGGTGATGGTTTGCTGCATCCATCCCCCCATCATCTACGTTAGGTATTTTTCCTAATATTTATCCCTCCCCAATGCACCCACCTCCAGCTATCCCTCCCCTATACCCCCACCCCCCGACAGGCCCCACTATGTGATGTTCTCCTCCCTGTGTCTATGTGCTCTCATTGTTCAACACCCACTTATGAGTGAGAACATGTAGTGTTTGGTTTTCTATTCTTGTGTCAGTTTGCTGAGAATGAGGATTTCCAGTTTCATCTATGTCGCTGCAAAGGACATGAACTCGTCCTCTTTTATGGCTGCATAGTATTCCATGGTGTATATGTGTCACATTTTCTTTATCCAGTCTATCATTGTTGGGCATTTGGGTTGGTTTCAAGTCTTTGCTGTTGTGAACAGTGCTGCAATGAACATGTGTCTTTATAATAGAATGGTTTATACTCCTTTGGGTATATACCCAGTAATGGGATTGCTGGGTCAAATGGTATTCCTCCACATTCTAGAAATGTGGAGGAATTGCCACACTGTCTCCCACAATGGTTGAACTAATAATTTACACTCCCACCAGCAGTATAAAAGTGTTCCTAATTCTCCACATCCTCTCCAGTATCTGTTGTCTCCTGATTTTTTAATGATCACCATTCTAACTGGTATGAGATGGTATCTCAATATGGTTTTGATTTGCATTTCTCCAATGACCAGTGATAATGAGCTTTTTTTCATACATTTGTTGGCAGCATAAATGTCTTCTTTTGAAAAGTGTCTGTTCATATCTTTGCCCACTTTTTAATGGGGTCGTTTTTTTTTTTCTTGTAAATTTGTTTTAGTTCTCTGTAGATTCTGGATATTAGCCCTTTGTCAGATGGGTAGATTGCAAAATTTTTTTCCCATTCTGTTGGTTGCTGATTTACTCTATTGATAGTTTCTTTTGCTGTGCAGAAGCTCTTAAGTTTAATTAGATCCCACTTGTCTATTTTGGGTTTTGTTACCAATGCTTTTGGTGTTTTAGTTGTGAAGTCCTTGCATGTGCTTATGTCCTGAATATATTGCCTAGGTTTTCTTCTAGAGTTTTTATGGTGTTAGACCTCATTTAAATCTTTAATCTATTTAGAGTTAATTCTAGTATAAGATGTAAGGAAGGGATCCAGTTTCAGCTTTCTACATATGGCTAGCCAGTTTTCCCAACACCATTTATTAAATAGGGAATCCTTTCCCCATTGCTTGTTTTTGTCAGGTTTGTCAAAGATCAGATGGTTGTAGTTGTGTAGCATTCTTTCTGAGGCCTCTGTTCTGTTCTGGATTTTGGAAGATTTTAATAGATTATTTAGAGGTGGAGGCAGGGTTTAGGGGAACCAACAAAGAATAGTGCAGGATCCCCAAACTGGCAACAGCAAGGATTCATTATCATCATCACTACTCCTTGGTCTGAAAGGCAAAATGAGAGCCAAGTCACCAGAATGTGGAGAGGGTGGCATGGAGAAGCCACCTGGTAAAAGCTATGGCTTTCATGGAAGCATGCAGCCAACTCCTGCCAACAACCACTCTCTCTTCCAGTTTTCAGAACTCCTGCCAGTGAGCCTGCTGATTCATTGGTTGATTCCATTGGAAGCCAGAGGGCATGGGGAATCCTTGTTGATATCAAGATTCCTAAGGCAATATAGAGAAACTGAGGATGGAGAGGCAAACAAGAAGCATACAGTACAGGGAATAAGGGGAGAGATTCAACATGGGAGGCCAGGCGTGGTGTCTGATCTGTTTTGTGTCACTCTCCTTTCCCATCCACACACCTCTAAAACTGCACTAACACATACTCACACACGCACATGTGCCTGCACACACACACATGCCTGCACACACACATGTGCACACCCACCCTGTTCTCTTTCTCCTTTCCCCTTGATGTTTCCTTTTATGTTTTGGAAATCTGACCATTCAAGTCAGTGCCTGGGTTTTTGGCCAGGAATCCACTCCAGGTTAATGGAACCAAATCAATTGGTCTCTTGGTCATTGCAAGATGACTCAAGGATGCAGGCCTGCCAAGGTAAAGGATGAGTTGCAAAGGAAGCACTTATATGATTCTATAGTATTCCAAACCCTGTCCTTTTCAAGACCTTCTGGGTAATGTCAGAGTGGGAGCTCTATGGGATTATTTTGGGGAAAAAATCTTGAAGATCCAGACTGAGGTTTTTCATAAGCTCTGGCTGGGTGAGCCAGTGATGCCACTGTGGACCAGCTGTAACCAATCTGCTGTCTTCCATGCTGAGCCGAGGAGCCAAGGTGGGCCAACCTGAATTTGTTATGACAGATCAGTGCATCACAGTCGCCAAAAGATTGCTTTTAGAGGGCACAACCTGGAAATACAATTTTTCTTCTTCTTCTTTCCTTTTTTGACTGTTGGTGTAACTGGGCATCCAAAAGTTTATTTTTGTAGAGAAATAATTCCTTGTTTTATTTTGCTAATGAATGAAGTTTGCTTTAATTTCCACTTTTGAAAATTTCATAGATATGTGAATTATATTTGTAATCTTATTCTGTGATATTTTTCCTCTCAGAGTCTTGATAGGAAAGCCAATTTTATTGTAAGACAGAAAAGTGACAGTTTCAAAGGGATGGGAAGGCAGTGGTATTTATTATACATCATGCTTAATTTTACAATATCTGGTAGTTTAACAACTATGTGCCAAATATTATACTCAAATGATTATATTCAAGTTATACCAAAATATATTCAAATAAATCAAATATTATATTCAAATGAGACTGAAACAATGTTTCTTAAATCAGAAGTCTCAACTCAATAATGGGCAAATGAGAGATTCTAGAGAGTTATTTGGTGTGGCTCAAAGTGTTTCCCCACCCCCTACATCACGGTTGACTCCCCAGAGCCCCTCATATCCCTTCTGGCCAGTTATTCCTCCCAGGGGAGGCTGTCCATCCATGTGAGACTCCATTGTGAGCTTTCCTCACTCCTGTCTCATTGCTTTTGCTTCTCCTGCCATAGGCAACAAGGAGTTCAGCTGCCTTGGGATTATTTTATCCTAGAGACATCTCAAAACAGTGCAAGGAGGACTCAAGGAGTTTTTAAGATAGAAGAACAAAATCTCCCACAATAGGGAAACATTTTGCAGAAAAGGAGATTTTCAAAGGGAAGAAGGATATTGATTTTGGGGAAAAAAGAATGTCTGGTTTTTATCTTCCCTGCCTTGCCTTCTAACTGCTTTTTTCTTGGCTGAAATTTCAGAGAGTTGGGAGGAAGTTTTGAGTAAGTTTCTAATGTGTCAACTGGCAAAGTTAAAGGGCATCACAGATTAATGCCTAGATCCAGTCTGATGATCTATGTGAAAGTTTGAATGTTAAGTCAGACATAGGCAAAACCATGAAGTAGGAAGTCTTCTCTTCTCCCAGCTCCTCTTCTGTCTCATCACACTGGCTGCTTTCTCAAAACACTTCCTTCTGTACCTCTTATTCTAAGCCCATGGTATCCCTTGGTCACAGCCTTTGCATTTTGAACCCATCAAAACAATCAATTCACTTGACTTCAGTTCTCTCATTATCCAACCTAAGGAAGTTAGCTAGTTCTCACAGATAGAAGCAGAGAACTAAGGAGTTAACAAGTAACTAGGCAGATAATATGTTTGTTTTTAAACTGAAGCATCCTGGAAATTTTGCTCAAATATAGAGAAATTACTGGCAATTTGGAGACCCTTAGTATGTGACAGGGCAGTTATGTTCTGGGGAGAAAAGCCTTTTGGGAGTCTTTCATTCTTGTCATTTTGACCTCAGTTCTGCTTCTTTCACACAGGGTTGATGCTTACAGGTTTATTGCAGGAATGGTTAGAAGGTGGTGTCAGAACCTCCAGACCTGAGACTCAAATGTGGGAGAATTTTGTAGTTGTTTGGTTTTGTTCGTTTGGTCTTTGAAATGCACAAGCCAGACACCACTCAGTAAGATCCAAGATTAGCGGCACTGCTTGCTGCCTGATGACTAAGGCAATTAAATAAGTCTTGGTGCTGGCATAGCACTGCAATAACAAATCCCATAGTGTCAAACGCCTCTGCCAGATGGATTGCTCAAACCTTTGGAAGCATTCTCAAGTACACATAGTTAATCACCACAGTCCCAGTTCATGGAAAAATGACATGGTACTTGTGTGGGCAGAAGGTTCCTGTCACTTTCCTTGGGCCATCAATCCCATTGTCAGCTTCCATAGCCAATATTGTCCTGATTCCCCTTCTTGGGGCTCATCATATTTAAGTATTCGAAATATGATGAATTTAGGAGATCTAATTGTATTTTTTCCAAATATTTTAGATTTTTCTAGAACAGGCCTGATTTCAAGTATCCTGTCTCATTGCCTTGAAAACTACATCATACTCATCATATTATGTCTCCATTTTTACTTTAAAAGCAGGTTATAGCATTTCTTCTATTCAACTTATTAAAGAACACAAGTTACTTTCCCAAGAGGGATGCATATGTTGAAAAGTAAGTTCAGTCTTGTCAAACCTAATGAAATGTGATAAAAAATCCACTTATGCCAATAAAGCAACAAGGCATTTATTTTTCCTTCCATCAGTGTTTACCACATTCAGGGAACTTGATGAGATAGAGACTTGGCATGCTGTGATCTCTCTCTTCAAGGAGTTCACAATTTAGTTGAAGACAAAGGACTTATGAATGATTGTGAACAAGAAGCATAGATAAGCAGGTGTAATAATTGCATGGCATGATTGTTACTGTTGTAGAAGTTCAGGAAGAGAGAAACAAATATAGGAAGAAATAGTCAAACAAGTCTTAGAATGGGGGTGGCAGATGATCTTGACCTCTAAGGTCTTGCTGGACTAGGATAGACACAGAGAAAGAATGTCCACATTGGAAAAATACTAAAGCAAAGAGACCATGGTGGGCATAAATACCAATATTAGGCTGCAGGAGTGAAGGGTTTGACTGGTGAGAAGGGAGACAATGTAGAAGATTGGTCAGGATGGTGGAAAAATTATAGAAAGATGCAAACCTTCTTGGAAGGTTTTACAAAAGCCTTGGAAAAAGATTTATGGCTGGAAACAGCCTGATCCTCTTACCTTGAGCTAATAGCATAGAGCAGATAACAAGAGAATGTAGAGGAGTTTATCTAAATAGCTTGTTTACTCATGTGGTCCTAAGACCAACATTTGATCATTTGCAGGCACATGACTGCTCTCTACTCCAGGGGGTCAGCAATGTTAATTACCCTCTAATGGTGTTTATTTGAGACCTCTGTCACTTAATCTGTACTAAATAAATGCAAACATCAACTGCTTAGCATGGCTGCTTCTGACTCTGGCAGAGGTCCCCTGGCCATGGTGACTGGCAAGCCTGTGTCAGTATATGTTTTTTATTTGTCACTCAGTCAAGTCTGCTTGTTGGACTCAACAAGACAGTAATGAAGACAGGTCAGTTTGGAATATGGAAAGCCTTAGAACAGGCAGAAGCACTTAGACTTAATGGAGTAGTCTGGGGAAACCACTAAAAAGTTCTGATGGAGAGTTAAATTTCAGGACCCTTAAGCTGGATAAGAAGCAGTATGAAATATAGGTCTTTCATCATGATTTAGATGATAGTAAGGAGGCCTTAGACTAACTTGGTGTAAGTGAAATGGAAAAGGAAAGAGAGATGTAAATGATACTGAAAAAGATCTATTAAGACTAGGTGCAAGAAATAAAGGAGAATGGGTCATGGTCTACTCCAAACCCAGCCACTGCATCTATGGTAATCATTGAATAAATCTATATTACATGGAGATTGAGAGAATGCTGATGCCACTGACAGAAAGGAGACTTTAGGAAGTACTCAATTCTGGTTTTGAATTTATGATTGTAAGTAAATTAAAGTATCTCTTAGATAATCAATGAGGTGCACAGTTCTCAGGTGAAAAGTCATAAAAAAGGAATCACTAGCAAGAATGTGATGCCGAAGGCATGATAAAGGCTGAACATACCCAGGAAGAGAGCCTTTTGACCCTTAAATTCGAAGACTGGTTATATCCCACATGGAAGGTCTGTCCAGTGATGAGTGTTATTACAATAGCAGAGCTGCATACACAATCTTACCAGCTTGATCGAATAACCTTTTAGTACTGAAACACTGTGTGAGAGATGGTTTGAAAATATACTGATTTCTGGTAAATTTTAAAATTAAATTTCAAAATTAATGTAATGTATTTCAACCCTCCAGCCTGATGTATTAAGTGAGTCAACATAGTATGTGAGTAGAAGGGGGTTGAGGGTTGAAAAATTACCTGTTGGGTACAATGTTCACTGTTTAGGTGATAGGTACCAGAAGCCAAACCTCACCACTATACAGTATATTCATGTAGCAAAACTGCACATGTATCCCCTGAATCTGTAATTTAATATATATTATATATATGTATGTATGTATTTATTTATTTATATAATATGTATATCTATTTTAAAAGGCAAATATAAGCATTAAAAAAACCCATGGTGTGTGTTGGGCAGGGGGTGCATAACTTCTATCTTCCACCATCTCTGCTTCTAGAATAATGTGTTATGACTAAGTAGGGTAGCTTTTCTATGGAGCTCTGGCATACATTATACCACAACTATCTTGTTATGTTGCAGTTTTTATTATCCTGGTTTTTACATGAGAAAACCAAGACCACAGAAATTTGGTAGCTTGCTTCAGATCAAATAGTCAGTAAATGGCAGAAATGAGGCTATTACCAGGGTTTTCTTGTTTTACATGCTATGCTTTTTCTGCTACGTGACTAAAAGTCATGTTCAGTCGCAGTGGAGAAAAGGTGGGACCTCATCCAAAAAGACAGATGAACAAATTCCTGCAATGCTAGGTCTCCAAGAAGAGTTTCAAGGGCACACAATACTAACTTCTTTTCACTTTCTGGATCCCACAGGACATATGCACACGCATGCGTGTACACACACACACACACATACACACACACCTGCAAACCTGTTGGGATCAGGAGGTGAAGTACAGTCCATTGTGGGTACATAGGTGTGGGATACATGAGGAGTGATTATGCTGCTATATAGTCATACTTAATAAATATTGGTGCTTTGCTATTACAGACTTTCAAACCATTGGTACAGATGAACAAAGGTTTTTGTTTTTGTTTTTTTCAGAACAAAATCCCACCATTTCTACTCTTGACAAACAGATGTCACCATGATAGTGCATAGACATTTTAGTCTGGGCTTAAGCTTGTTACTCTGTTTCCAAAATCATAAACTTAGGCAGGTAAATGAATGAATGAAGTAAGACGGAGGTAAGACAATAGGGAGTGAAACTGTGAAGGACTAAGGACTGTCTGCCCAATCAAATCTCAGTTCTAGAACATTCTTATCATGAGGGGTTAGACACCCACTATTGTAAGACATCTTGATTTTTCAAGATGGTATGAAAATTCATGTGAAAATTCTGACTTTCATGCGAATGCTCTTGGTTTTTCAATTTGGCAGCTAATTCACATAGCAGCACTGTGTAGATGAAACACATGCACATCTGCAGGCCAGATTGTGTTTGTGTGTTTTGTTTTGTTTTTCGAGATGGAGTCTTACTCTGTCACCTAGTCTGGAGTGCAGTGGCATGATCTCAGCTCACTGCAACCTCTGCCTCCCAGGTTCAAGCAATTCTTCTACCTCAGCCTCTTGAGTAGCTGGGACTGCAAGCATATGCCACTATGTCTGGCTAATTTTTGCATTTTTAGTAGAGACAGGGTTTCACCATGTTGGCCAGGCTGGTACCAAGCTCCTGACTTCAGGTGATCCACCCATCTTGGCCTCCCAAAGCACTGGGATTACTGGCATAAGCCACCGCACCTGGCCTGTGATTGTGTTTTTTGAGTTAGTTTATTAACATCATTTCCAAAAACTGCAAACTAGGAAGAGTGATGAAAGTCATAAGAAGAGAGCCAAGAAAGTTAAGAAAGTCTAAACTAATGCCATTAATATGCCGGTTCTCTGGAAAAGCCTCACTTAACACAGATATACATTTATTGTATTGATTGATTTGAAAGTGATACCAATGGACTTATAAACAGCTTTTTTTTTTTTTTTTTGAGATGGAGTTTTGCTCTTTTACCCAGGCTGGAGTGCAATGGCACAATCTTGGCTTACCACTACCTCCGTCCCTTGGGTTCAAGTAATTCTTTTACCTCAGCCTCCTGAGTAGCTGAGACTACAGGCATGTGCCATCACGTCCAGCTAATTTTGTATTTTTAGTGGAAGAAGGGTCTCTCTATGTTGATCGGGCTAGTCTCGAACTCCCAAACTGAGGTGATCTGCCCACCTCGGCCTCCCAAAGTACTGGGATTACAGGCATGAACCTCCATGCCCAGCCATAAACAGCTTTTAAGATCCTTATGTGCCATCAAGACAAAAGTGCCAACAGCAAACATTGATACTGTGAGCCTTCTTTAAAAAGGGATTCTCCTAACACATTTATATAAGGGATACTGCTCTGTGACTCCAGGAAGGTTGAAAGCTTCTGAAATATTTAAAAAGTTACATCCAACATGAATTTTGAAAGCAAGATTAGTTGAGAAAAAGATAATTTTATCACTAATTAAGAGAGGGACTGGAGAAAAGATATATTGTGATAAAATTACATGGGATTTGTAATCAGAAGGCCTGGACTTTAATCTTAGTTCTGTTATTTATATCTACCTTATCTTGGGCAAGTCTTTTAACATTTATGTATTTAATTTCATTTTCATAGGGTAGAAGTTAATAATTACTTTCCTTACAAAATTGTATTAATTATAAGTATATAATAATACAGTGTTTCTAAATAAAAAATTAAATAAACATTTAAAACAAAATTGCTGTTAAAATTATAATGACAATGAAGTAGAAGAGGATGATGACGGAGAAGAAGAGGATGATGACAGAGAAGAATACATATATCAGATGAAGTACATAAAGCAGAAATCATTTTCACTCTGTGAAAAACAAATCTTTTCCAGCTCTTTCTAGACTGAAAAGAATACAGACTTCTCAGGGACGTTGCTATAAAGGACACTAGTCCCAAAACAATGTGAGGGGACAACTGCATCCCAAAGCATTTCAAGCAAAACTACCCTCAGGGTTGGGACACAGTAAGTCCTGGACAGTGATTTTTCGCAGTTTACCCTTACTTTTATAATTAAAATCATTTTTGTTACATTGAAAAAGCTTGACCAGAGAGTGAGATATATAGGGGTATATATATCTGCACTGTGACTTTCAATACAGAAAGGTGCAAATGATAAGAGGAGGCCAATTCCCATTACACTAAGGGAGAATCCAGTGCTAGGATATGGGTAGTAAATGAGGGATCCTAGTGAAGTAGATACTATACAGCCACATTTATATTATTTTTTTGTTAAATTTATATATTAGATTGGTTTAAACGTAATCACGGTTTTTACTATTACTTTTAGTAATAGCAAAAAAAGTGATTACGTTTGGACCAATCATACACACACACACACACACACACATACATGTGTATGCATATACAAATTTATATATTTTTTAACTATTTACTTTTTGAGACAGAGTCTTGCTCTGTTGCCAGGCTGGAGTGCAGTGGTGTGATCTTGGCTCACTGCAATATCCACCTCCTGGGTTCAAGCAATTCCCCTGCTTCAGCATCCTGAGTAGCTGGGACTACAGGCACACACCTCCATGCTGGGTTAATTTGTGTGTGTGTGTGTGTATGTGTGTTTTAATAGAGATGGGATTTCACCATGTTGGTCAGGATGGTCCTGATCTCCTGACCTCATGATCCACTTGCCTCAGCCTTCCAAAATACTGTGATTACAGGCATGAGCCACTGTCCCCAGCCACAAATTTTTATCATTCTGTAGCTAGTCTTTGGCGGCATATATGTCATGATTTCTTTATCTAATTTATTAATTTAAAAGATTTTGAAGGAGACATCCATTTCAGCCATGATTGAATAATTAGAGCTGGATTTACTGTCCCATCATAAACTACTGGAAAATTGGCAAAGTAATAGGGAAATAGCTTTGGGATATTAGAGAACAGGCAATGCAGGAATGTGATTCCTGGGAGAATAGAGACAAATGAAGTGAACTCAGCTATCTGCTTGAGAGTGTTTTCTGGATTATGAATTTTGGAGAGAGATTCATTTTACTTGAGGAGACACAGACTGAACAATGAGGAGACTAAATTGACTACAACATGTAGAACAGAGTACTGGGGGCTGTGGGGAAGTACATGAAGAGAGAGAGATCATAAAAATTTCATAAGGATCAACACCATATTAAATGGAAATGGTCCAAACACTTTGATTAAAAGACAGAGATTGCCAAATTGGATAAAAAGACTCAACTATATGCTGCCTACAAGAAACTCATTTTACACATAAAAACACAAATAGGTTAAAAGTTTATTTTTTTAAATAAGATATATCATTCTAACACTAAAAAGTAAATTAATAAGAAAAATATTGTTTCTATGTTAATATCAAACAAAATTAATTTTACAGCAAAGAATCTTACCAGAAAAAAATTATTTCATAATAGAAGTTAATCAAGAGAATAAAAAATCCTAAATGTATGTGTACTTAATAATAGATCTTTATATGAAACAGAGATGAATAAACTGCAACCAAGAATAGACAATTTACAATTGTAATTTGAGAGTTCAGCACCCCTACACCTCTTTCTCAATAACTGATCAAACAAGTACACATAAAATTAGTAAGGATATAGAAGATTTGAACAGCTCTGTCAGCCAAATGAAGGACCTAATTGATATTTATGGGATGTTCCACTGAAAAACAACAGAATGCTCATTTTTCTCAAGTGCACACAGAACATTTATTAAGACAGACCATATTCTTGGGACATAAATCTCAAAATATACGAAAGGGCTCAAGTCTCACAAAATATATTTTTTTACCAAAAGGGAATTAAATGATAAACCATTACAGAAAGCGAGCTGGAAAAAAATCTTCAAATTTTTGAAAATAAAATAACACACTTTTAACCAATCAATGGGTCAAAAATAAATTCAAAGACTACAAAGTATTTTAAACCAAGTGAAGGTGAAAACACAAAGTCTCCATACTTTTATGGTGCAACTAAAGCAGTGATAGAAAGTATTAAAAAGGATCATTATTAACTGCTTTATACTAATAAATACTATACTAATAAATCTGATGATATAGATTAAACATACACATTCCTTGAAGTACAAAAGGACTAAAGTTCCTTCAGGAAGAAATAAATAACCTGAATAGAACTTTTATCTATTAAAGAAATTGTAGTTAAAACGTTTCCCACAAAGAAAAGTCCAGGCCCATATGAGTTAACTGTGGAATTCTAGCAAACATGTAAGAAAAAATGAATACCAATTTTATCCCAACCCTTCCAAGAAATTGAAGAGAAGAGATTATTTCCCAATTTCTTTTATGAGGTGAGCATTACAAATAAATTGCAAGGAAAAAAACCCTGAACATATATGATCAATTCAGTTTTGACAAAGTGCCAAGATAATTTGATGAAGGGAGACTTTTTAAAAAATGGTGCCAGAAAATCTGGACATTCAAGACAAAAATAAATTAAATAAATAACCTCAACTCTTACTTTATACCATATACAAAATGTAATTTGAATTGTGTCATAATCCTAAGTGTAAACTGCAAAACTATATAATTTCTAAAGGAAACATAGGAGAAAATCCTTGCAATACTGGTGTGGGCAAAAGTTTAAGGTAAGAAGAAAACCCCATTTTTTAAAAATTGATAAATTATACAATAGAAAAATTATAAATTTTATTCTCAAAGAAATATACCTCAAAGAAAATATATAAACTATCAAGAAACTAGGAGATCTTTTCAGAACACATCTCTGTAAAAGACTTGTGTCCAGAATCTGTAAAGAACCCTTGTAACTTAGTAAAAACAAAACAAAACAAAACAAATGGGCAAAAATTTTAACAGATGCTTCACTGAAGAAATACAGTTACAAAATAAGCACTTCAAAAGATGCTCAACACAATTAGTCATTGAGGAAATGCAGATTTAGAACACAATGAAAATTATTACACACTTATTGGATTGGCTAACATTTTTTAAGCAAAGAATACGAAGTGTAGATAAGAATGCAGAGCAAATGAAATTTCATATATTACCAGTGAGAATATGAAATTGGACAGTTCCCTTAGAAACAGTTTGGCAGTATTTTAGAAAGTTCTACTACTGGACCCAGCAATTTTATTCTTAGGTATTTAATTAAAAGAAATAAAAGATATATATTCACAGAAAGATATGCATGCAAATTTATAGCAGATTTAATTATAATTTTCAAAAATGGAAGTTATTTAAATGTTCATCAAGTAATAAATGGATAAACAAATTGTGGTTCATTCATATAATTAAATATCACTCAGCAATAAAAAGAAGCAAACTGCTAATACACCCAGCATGGATGAATCTCAAATGCATATAGCTAAATGAAAGAAACCAATCTGGAAAAGCTACAATATGGTATGCTTCCAATGATATGAAACTTCTGGAAAAGGCAAATTAGATCTATAGCTCCTAGGAACTGGAGGTGGAAGGGAGGGGATTGACTACAAAGGGCCATAAGGAGAATGTTCGGGGTGATAAAAATAGTTTATATTTTTATTGTGGTAGTGATTATAGGACTATATACATTTGTTAAACCTTACTGAATGTACACGTAAGAACAACAATGGTTCTGCATGCTTCCATTTACATGAAATTCCTTCATAGGAAAATCGAATCAATGGCAGAGAGCAGGTCAGTGGTTGCCTGAGGCTGAGTGTAGAGAGAGGCTCTAACTGCAGGGGGGCACAAGGAAAGTTTTGGGGTGCTGAAATGTTCTTCATTGTAGTGGTGGTTACAGGGGTGAATGTATTTGTCAAAATTTCTAAATTTGACACTTAAATAGCTACATTTTATTACATACAAATTAGATCACAATAGTGTAGATTTCTTTTTAAAGGACTTTTAAAGGGTTCTATCTCCTCCAGGGCAGTAGACTAGATGTGCTTTTTAACTCATTCAATAAAAACAAATAAAAATATAGGTTAATATTTAATGGGCTTACTTTGTTGCAGTTACGAACTTGATATTTGCAGCTAAGTCACACAGTAGGTTATTACCGTTTTTTCTTTGCTATGCAATTAAAAAAAATTTTTTTTTCATTTAGGTTTGTGGAAATCCAAACCCACCAATGAGAACAAACAAAGTCTATTATTCAGAACTTACAATAGCAAGGGAATCAGCCAGCATCACTTACATTTTGGCAGAAACTCAAGGCAGGCGGAAGAGTGGGGAAATCTTTAGAGTGGGAAAAAAGGGTTTCAGGTGTGCTCTGGTTAGAAGCTATTGGCATCAGGAAGCTGGAGGCAGGTTAACAGGAAGTGGAGCATCCTATGTGATTGGTTAAAGGAGAATATTTGGCTTTCTCTGATTGGTCCTAAATCGGAAGCAGGAAGAAAAATTAAGTTGTCAGTTATTAATCAAATCCTGGGTTTTTAAAATATATATACTTTAAGTTCTGGGATACATGTGCAGAACGTGCAGGTTTGTTACATAGGTATACACATGCTATAGTGGTTTTCTGCACCTGTCAACCCGTCATCTACATTAGGTATTTCTCCTAATGCTATCCCTCCCCCAAACCCACACCCCCTGACAGATCCCGGTGTGTGATGTTCCCCTCGCTGTGTCCACGTGTTCTCTTTGTTCAACTCTCACTTAGGAGTGAGAACATGCATGTTTGGTTTTCTGTTCCTGCATTAGTTTGCTGAGGATGGTGTTTTGACCGACTGTTACAGGGACTGTCTGCCTTCATGAACCACTTGCTAGAGATAACAGTCTAATTTCCTACCAATCTGACTTGTAGATAACTGACTGCTTTCCTGGGCTGGTTGCTGTAGATAATAAATTAGTTTCTCGGTCTGGTTGCTCCAAGTTGTGGGTCAGAGTTCTATTTTTATGTATGGTCTGGCCATTGTCAATATATTCAGTCTGTCAGGTTTCTATGACCTTATCCTGAATTTAAGCCCTAAGTCATCATCAGACATCTCAATCTCTTCTCAAGTTCTATGACTTTAATCTTCATAAGGAAAATTACTGGGGATCTTTTAGTCTGTCTCCATCTAAACACCTGTGTCCTGGGACTCACCCTGCCAGGTCTCCCATGAGATGTCTTTCTACCCTTTCCTGTACGGGATCTCTATTCCTACTTTCCATGCCTTCCTCTGTCCTGGCTTCTTCTATTTTGGTGGTACACATTAACTTCTTGAGAAAAATTGCATGAGTGGTATAATTGTGGGGAATTTGCACTCCCAAAACTCACCTTAGCCCAACTTCACTTATAGATGATAATATGGATAGGTAGAAATTCTTATTAGAAAAGTTTTTCTTCAGAAGATTTTCCTTCAAGATTTTAGGCATTGTTGCATTGCCTAAATGGAACAATTTAGGAGCAATTTAGCAATTTTGTTTGTTTACCATCCAAAGTTGCTGGCTTTCTTTATCTTTTTTTCTTTCTTTCTTTCTTTCTTTTTTGAGATGGAGTCTCACTCTGTCACCCAGGCTGGAGTGATGTGGTATGATCTCGGCTCACTATAACCTCCTCCTCCCAGGTTCAAGCAATTCTCCTGCCTTAGCCTCCTGAGTAGCTGGAATTGCAGGCATGCACCACCACGCCTGGCTAGTTTTTGTATTTTTGTTTTGTAAATTAGAGATGGGTTTTCACCACATTGGCCAGGCTCATCTTGAACTCCTTACCTCAAGTGATCCACCTGCCTTGGCCTCCCAAAGTGCTGGGATTAGAGGCATAAGTTGCTGCGCCGGCCAAATGTTGCTATCTTTCTGATTCCTCATTCTTTAAATGTAGTCTTGTTTATTCTATGCTGAAAGTTCATGGGATCGTCTTTTTTATTCTAACTTTCTATAATTTCACAATGATGTACCTTAGCATGGGAGCCTTTCCATCTATGGTGCTGGGCACTCAGTGGGTACTTTCCAATTTGGAAGCTGCTGACAAATTATCTTGAATTATTTGGTTGTTTACTTCCTCCTTCTTATATTCCTTGTCCTATTTCTAGAGATTAAAAAAAAAAATAATCAACTCAGGCCAGATGTGGTGGCTGACATCTGTAATCCCAGCACTTTGGGAGGCCGAGGTGGGTGGATCACCTGAGGCCACCAGTTTGAGACCACCCTGGCCAACATGGCAAAACACCATCTCTACTAAAAATACAAAAATTAGCCAGGCATGGTAGTGCTCCTATATAGTCCCAGTTACTCGTGAGGCTGAGGCAGGAGAATTGCTTGAACCCAGGAGGTGGCGGTTACGGTGAGCCAAGATCATACTACTGCACTCCAACCTGGGTGACAGAGCAAGACTCTGTCTCAAAAAACAAACCAAAAAAATCAACTTCAGAGATTAGTTCTTTAATTTTCTTATATACTTTTCTCCTCTTTTTTCATCTTTGTTCTGCTTTCCATTAAGTTTTCTCAAATTTATCTTCCAACCAGTTCAGTTTTTCTTTTCTGTTTTTAATCCTGTCTTCATACACACAGTAAGAGATTCCTAATGTCGCCAAGTCCTTAACATTGGGTGAGTTTTGCAATATAAATTGGGTTGCTCTGTGGCTTTCCATATAGCCAATCTGGGAATGAAGTGTCTTAGTCTTTACCAAGACTCAGTTTCTACCCTTTTATCTGCTTCCCAGTTTCCAAAATTTCATTACTATTGTCTCCACTCCTGTTCAATTTGTCCTTGTGATTTTAAGCCTTAACAAAAATATCTTTGCTAGTGTTTTATTGGGGTTTTAGGAGAGAGTGAAAGTAAACATATGTGTTTAATTGTCCATCTTTACCAACAAGTACTGACCAAGACAGCCTTAAGGCTCCCACAGGTGCACTAAACTTTATACATTTCTTCCTGACTCTGGGCTCCTGACTTTCCTTTTCTTAGAGCACCTAATTTAGAATACTTGCAATTGTAAAGTCTTTCTCTCCCTCTTTGAGATGTAAATCTCCTCCCAGCTTCTTGCCAGTTTTATAACCTAGGACTGTCTTTCTCGAGGACCTGGGAGCCATTCCTTTGAAATGTAATCACTGAGAAAGACGGTGCTCTCTGTGGATGGATAGGAGCCTGGCTTTGATAAGCATAGTCTAGCAAACAGAGATGCCCAATCACATTGACCCATGCCTCCCCACCCTCTAGTACATTTCCACTGGCTCATTCCAGAGTTAAAAACTCTCCCACCTATTGTTCTTGTGGAATGGAATCCAATCTCTTTCCCCTATTGCAACAGTCTTGAATAAAGTCTTCCTTGACTGTTTAACTCTGTCTGGTGCAATTTTTCTCTTATGGTATGTTTACATTTTTTGTTTTAAAAATTATTTGGATCAGTAATTAATAAAAGCAAATATTTTATTTGAAAAGAGATCACATTTTTGTGACATCATCTAACTTAGTAAATGTTTCTTGGGCAGTTATATTGTAATTGCATTATGCCAGGCATGGAAGACACAAAAATAAACAGTAAATTCAAAAACAGGAGAACTACATCCCAAAACTTCTACTTTTGTCAATGAATTTGATTTGTTTAGTTACCACTGAGACAAAGACCAGCTTTGTGACTTCAGAAAAATCCAGGCTCCTCACTGTACCTCTGTCCTGTTCTCAGAAAGCAGTATTAGACTACATGGTTTCCAAATTTCCTGTTTGACTCCTGCATTCTGAGAAACTTTTGGAACAATTCAGCAACTTGTTTGTGACAATAAAAGTACTAAAATAATTTAAAATTTTTACTTTAAATAATATAAAATATTAACAGCTTATTTTAAATGTTGGTAGAATTAGATAGGAATAATACAAAATTAAACATAGCTGAATATTCTCAGAGATATTTACAAATCAATACTGGAGCCTTATTTGAAATCCTACCAATTTTTTTTTCATTGCAGAATGTAGTTCCAAGGTCCAAAAATGTATCTCTGGAGAATATTACATTTTGGAGCCTGCTAAAAGTTTTTCTATAAATACTCCAGCAAATGAAAGAAAACAAGCCATCAGCAATCACTCTGACGGATTTATCGAGCGGCCCAGAGTGTTGGACTCTAGTCTCAACCGTGGACAGGTTATAAAGGGAGCAGAGTCATCCTTCAATGGATTTAAGTGCTCATTGTGTGTGAGACCTTCCTTACCTCTCAAGGCTAACAAGTTAAGATGGATAGCAGGAGTCTTTTAGCCCTAAAAGGTGCTTGGCACAGCAAAATACAAACATAGAAGAGATAGCTTCACTCCAACTTTTGGCTGAGATTATCCCAACAGTGTTGATGAGGCTGTGGAGAACTAAAAGTGATCTGCAGGCTTAAACTTGTTTTCAATCTCGTCCCACTTACTAGTCATGTGACCACGAGAAGGCTTACTTAACCCCTTTGCGTCTCAGGGAGTTGTTGAAAGAATGAAATGACATAGATGATGTGACATGCTTAGCACAGTGCCTGGGATATAAAATGTGTTCCAAAAGTATTAGCTGAAATTATTAATATTAAGTCAGAGCCAATATGAGAGATAGTAATAATATTAAAGATAGAAGTTTAGTTCACTGTGTATTTATTGTAGGGAATCGGAATTTGCCACCGCAAATATGCCACTGGCATAAGGATTATTTTGAGCTGAAGACACTTCAGAAATAGCAGATACATGAAGAGCTTTCTGACCTTATCCTTTCTACCTAAAAGTAGAAATTTCCCATGAGCAAAGTGCCCTTCCTGTATTAGGAAGAGCAAAATAACTCTTAATAATCAGATTCTTATCAGCCCAGAGATGAAATCTACATAACAAGCCTTACAAAAACAACTTGTCTTTCCCCATACATTTACCTTCCCACCCTTGAAAGCCTAAACCCCTTTTCCTTGTCACTTCTCTACAAGTTTATCATTCTTTGTTAACATGCTCTATAAGCCCCAAGTTCTAAAAGCCCCTTTGAGAGATCAATCTCCAGATGTCTCTTGAATGTATTCATGCTACATATGTGAATAACTGCGTTTTTCTCTTATTCATCTGTCTTGTTTCAGTTTAATTTTCAGGGTCCCAGCCATAGAAGCTAAGTGGGAAGAGGAAGAGTTTCTTTTAATCTCCTCTACATATGTGTGTATGTGGTAACTGTCAATTTAGAGGATATTGATCTTATCTGTTGATAAGGCTCTATGGAGGAGGTAAAGAAAAGTCACAGGATTGATGGCTCATTAGATGAGGGTTAGTGGGCATAGGGGTGCAATTGTGTAATTGAGTCCTCTATTTTTACTTATTTTCCCCCTTTTTTTCTGTGGCCCTTTGTATTAACTTTTTACTAATGAAATAGTAACCTTTACTTCTTTCCATTAGGCACTTCCTTGCATTGCTAGTTATCTAATTATGTTTGCTAAGTTCCAGAGACTGAATATTGAGACAGTCCAGGTGCCTATGGAATTCTCCTTGACCAGGAGATTATTTCAAGGCTACAGCTAATTCACAACCCTGTCAAGCCCAAGATGGTGCCAGCCCATTCACCAGATGGGGCAATACTCAGGATAAGTCGTTGGAACAAGTCACATAGTCCTGCACTGCATGCCCTCCCTACCAAATTTCTCCTTCTTAAACCTTAGCATTTAACCTGGGAATTTCTAAGTAGTTTTGTTAAGGCGCGTTAAAGCAAGCTAAACATGGCCTGAGAAGGACTTCATACTTGTATATTTGAATCCTTGTGGATGAACTGTTATCTAGCTTAATAGACAGACAAGATTGAAAACCTAATTTAGGAGTATGTGCCTGTAACAATAGCTGAGTCTTGGCAGACTTCAGTCGCTCGTAGACCGCTAAGTGTTCAAACTGTGTTCAAATAACACAAACATCAGGCTTTACCCAATCCAGCTGTTTATATACCTCACCTCTGATTTCTATATATCATTTCCCATTTTTTGCCTCTAAATTTGTTCTGACCATGAGGCATCCCTGGAGTTGCTCTAAATCTGCTGTGATTCTGGGGGCTGTGTGATTCATGAATCGTTCATTGCTCAATTAAACGCCTTTCAATATTTAATTCAGCTGAAGTTTTTCTTTTAGCAGGCAGGAGCCTGAACAATTTCCACACTGCTAGATTTGGAAAATGAAGTCACTCTCCTTCTACAGCACCCCATCCTGGTTATAATTTTGCAGGTGGCAAGCAGCCGAACCTGTGTTCAGTTACAACAGGAACTGTGAAATTTGGGGGACTTCTCTGGCCAAAGAGGGAGGAGCATCCAAAGCTGTGTTGTGTTGAGATCTCATCTTTCTCAAGTGAGGTTTCTCATCTGAGCCACAGAACACAGAAGGTGATCCCAGTGACTATTTCCTAATTTTTCCAAGGATGTTACATTCTAGTATCATTCTAGAGACCTAGGAAGGAAGTTAATTCATGACATACCATAAATGCCTTAGGGCATTGGGGCTCAATACAGGTCTTGGACTTGTAATCATATGGAGAGTTGTTCAATGGCCTTTGGGAGTCATTTTCAAACAGCGCATTGTAAAATTCTATACATGTGTTAAAAAAGATGAGGTAGGTTTGTACATAACATGGAAGAGTATCCATGATTCATTGCTGAATGCAAAAGGTACAGTCTTGAATAACAAGCATAGAATACCCCATTTCATTTTTTTAAAAATCATATGTGCAAATACTTAAATAAAAAACAAATCCTAGGAGATTCTGTATCAAATTTGAAAAGACTTTGTCCCTGGAAAATAAAGTTTAAGTAAAAGTAGTGGGGGAGCAAAGATAAACTAGCACATTTCATTTTTATTGTTCAAACTTCTTCAGTGAGTATCTACTTCTTTTTAAATTAAGAACAGTTTTTTAATCCCCAGTTCATATATGGCTTAAAAGAAATCAACAATGTGAAAAGAGATGGTAACTTTGACAGTGTGAGTTGTGAGTGGCAGGGGAGTAAGAGACAGAAGTGGTGGAAATAAGTGTGTAAGTGATTGCAGATGTTTGGGAAAGTGCTGGGTAATTGGAGCATTTGCAGACTGGAACATTAGGGGCTGGCAAGGCTCCAAGGAGAGGCTGGGACCAGACAGGTTATCTGGGAGGATGAGCCAAGTGCCCTCAGAGGTTGTGCAGCACTGTACACATAGAGCACCCATCGGCCTCTGTAGCTCTGTCCTCTGGAGGAGGTGCCACAACCAAGGTCTCCTGCCTCCCAAGTGAGAACTTATCTCACATTGGTGGCTGTATCCAAGTTCGCCAAATACCAGTCATTCTCATAATATCTTTATACTCTCTTCTAGTTTACTTATCTCTTTCAGCTTGATAAATTTGGCTTTGTTTTGACTTACAATATTCACAAAAGAATGACTTTCAATGTTAATTATATTTTCTACTTCACAGTACAGTCATGTATCACTTAGCAAGGGGGATACATTCTGAGAAATGCACCGTTGGTGATTTGATTTCAGGCAATTTCCTTGTCATGTGAACACCATAGAGAGTATTTAAGTGCATTTGTGGAAACCTAGAAGGTAGAGCCTAGTACATACCTAGGCTGTTGCTCCATCCATGGTCGTGTAGGCAGTCCATCATCCACCAAAACATCATATAGGGCACATGATTGTTTTTAATAATTTTTAAGAAGCTTTAGTCTGTATCTCTGAAGTTATGCTTAGCTGGACCTTTTTGTTGGGCCTGCATGGGTTTTCTAAAGATCACAAATCCAGGCACCATTAGGCCTGACCACAGTAGAAGCAGCTGAGAGGCAATACCTGCCACCACTTCTCTGTATGCTTCCGCAGGCTTGCAAGTTTGTAACTGTGCAGATGCACAAGTGACAGGTAAGGTCACCTAGTCATGCCTTCAGCATGGATTCATGGAGCATCAGTGTGCCAAGCACCGTTCCAGGAACCTGTGCCAAGAACCTGTGGATACCATCATGAATGCAGTAGACCCAGTTTCTGCTCCATGTCTGTGAAGAGGATAGGAGACAGGCAATAGTCAATATTTGGTTATACTCCGTGTGGGATGGAGGTAAGAGCCATAAACGCAAAGCAAGGCACAAGTTTATTTTTTGTTATTTGTGCAAATTTATGGGGAACATGTGAAATTTTGTTACATGTATGTAATGCAGTGATCAAATTAAGGTACTGAGGGTGTCCATCTCCTGGGTGCAGTACGCTTTTGTTTAACTCTAGTCACCCTATTCTGGTATCATGCATTGAATTTATTCCTTCTATGTAACTGGATGTTGGCATGGCACAATTTTAGAAAGGGATCAGTGATGGCGTTTTAGACATGGCAATCAAGGAAGGCCTTTTGGAGGAGGAAGTTAACAAAGAATAGAGATCCGTGGCTCTCTGGGAGGAAGATCATGGGAACAGATGTACAAAGGCTCAGGTAGTGAAAAATACTTCACAGGCTGGAGGAACCCCAGAACAGAGGAACTGGGGCAGCAAGGGCCAGGAGGAGATGAGAGGGGGGGCGGTGGGGAGAGGAGGTCAGAGGCCATGGTTAACACTTACAATTTCATCTCAGTGGGAGTGAAAGTCCCCTGAGGGTTTCAGCAGCTACGGGACCTCCTCTGAATACAAGGGAAATGGAGCCAATCCTGTCCAGTCAGAGTTAACTGGAATTTTATGTAGGGTTTACACTTGTACCGCTAAGTAGAGGTACAGAGGGGAAATTTGGGTGATCATTTAACTTTTGACTGGATGATGACACTGGGGTGTCAAAACAGCTTATTTTTTTTTTCCTAGATAATTTAGTTTCACAGCCATCCTCTGTAATTGGCTGAGGGCCTCCTCTGTCAGAAACTTAGCCTCTGGCTTTACAAATGCAATTTCATGTGGTCTCACTCCTCATCTAGAACCTGGACCCCTCAATATGGCCCAAGGCATCAGGGTGACAGCATCATGTCGGCATCCTGCCATCTCCCTCCATGCAGCAGAGGCAGGTAGGAGAGAGGGCACTGGCTCCTGTAGAGAGGGAGGTTAACCCGCATGTGTAAGAGACAGTGGTGGAAGTCATTTGCTAAGTCAGAAGGGGCCCAAACAGGGAAGAGCTCTTGTGAGTATAATTTCAACTTCCATTTCATGGCTACATGCCACTTCTCATAGTCATAAAAATATTAAAGCTGGAACAAAATCATATTTTAGGGAACTTCAAGTCCTATAAATGATCAAACTGTGCTGAGCAGTGCTAAGATTCCACAGAGGTGACTCAGGGACACTCTGGAGAATGTCACTGGATGTGAAGAGAAGCCCGTGGGCGGACAGAGGGTCTCCTCCCTCCCAAGCTCTGCCCTCTGCCTCCATCTATGCTGGATTCGATATTTATCTAAGATTCTGCTAAAAGGAAGAGTTTTGCTGCCAAAAAGGGAAAGCAAAACAAAACAGAAACAGGTTCAGAGATTGATTAGGACTATGTGCGAGGCAGTCCACTGAATTCTTTTTATGAACATTATCTCATTAAATCCTCCAATAACCCTATGAAGTAGAATTATGGTCCTATTAATTTGAAAACTGACACTTACTGGAGTTAAGTAAACTTTTCACAGCTACTGCAAAGCCAAGATTTGCACCCAGCCCAACTTGTCTGACACCTAAACCTCATCTCTTAATTTCTATGCCATCCTGAAAAATGAAAACCTATCAACTAAGGTTATTCTCATTACCGTTCAAAGAAATTTCTTAAAATGTTTAGAATAGCCATTGTGTTCATCCATTCTGGCTGCCAGAACAAAGTATCACAGATTATATGTCTTAAACAACAGAAATTTATTTTCTCACAGTTGTAGAGGCTAAGAAGTCCAAGATGAAGGTGCTGGCAGATTTTGTGTCTGGTGAGGACTCTCTTCCTGCATGGCAGATGGCACCTTCTTGCAATGTCCTTTCATGGCCTACCTTAGTGCACACATGTGCAGAGACTCACTGTTCTGGTATATTTTCCCCTTCTTAAAAGGGCACCAGACTTATCAGATTAAGGACCCACATGTATGACCTTATTTAACTGTATTACCTTCTCATAGTTGCTATCTCCAAGTATTGCCACATTGAGGATTACGATTTCAACATATGAATTTTGAGGATACACAAATATTCAATCCTTAACAGCCATGAAGACTAATATAATAGAAACATTTATAGAGCTTTCACTGTTTAGCATATCTTTATGTAGTTCTTACTCTAAGCAGAGCCCTATTCTAAGTGTTTTTAAGATATTGACTCATTTAATACTTCCAGTAGCCCGAAGAGGTAGTTACCGTCAATATTTCCAGATAAGGAAAAAGCTGAGGAATAGAAAAAATGATTTATTTGTTCCCTAGTGCTGAGCAGTGATGTAAACCTGTCAAATACTTCACAGAAAAGAAAAAAGTATAATTATCATTCAGCCTCCCTGGGGGATTGGTTCGAGAACTCTGCAGATACCAAAATCCTCGGATGCTCAAGTCCCTGATACAAAATGGCATAGTATTTGCATATAACCTATGCACATCCTCCTGTATACTTTAAATCATCTCTAGATTACTTATAATACTTAATTACAGGTGCAATGGCTCACACCTGTAATCCCAACACTTTGGGAGGCTGAGGGGGGAAGACTGCCTGAGCCTGGGAGTTTGAGATGGCAGTAAGCTATGATTGTGCCACTGCATTCCAGCCTGGGTAACATAGTGAGACCCCCAACTCTAAAAAACTAACATAAAATAAATACCTAATACAATGTAAATGCTGCGTAAATAGTTGTTACTGTATGTTGTTTCGTATTTGTATTTTTTTAGTGTTATATTGTTATTCTTTGTTGCTGTTGTTTCAAATATTTTCAAGTTGGCATTGGTTGGATCTGAGGATGTGGAGCCCACAGATTCGGAGGGCTAACTGTCACCCAGGGATCAGGCTCCTTTCCCACCCATGGCCCTTCCCTCTTCAATGTGTGCTTCCAACGTCGCCACGGAAGGAAAAATAACGTGAGAGGTTCTGTGCGTCATCTCTGGTATCCTCTCACATTCCATTGGCTAGAACTCAGTCATGCGACCACACCTACCTGGGAGAGAGGCTGGGAAATGCAATCCAGTTGTGTGTCCAAGAGGAAAAGGAAAACATCACAACATCTTCTACCATAAAGACACATTAAGTAATATAAAATATTCTCAACTGATTTGGAGAAAATAATCCAATTTCTATATTTTATTTTTTAAAATTTACATATCCAGGAGGGCTAAAAGGCAATAGGTGATGAATTTTTTTTCTTTGCAAATGGCATTTTCTCAGTAGCTGCATGACCCATGGCAGAATCCGCAGCATTCACTGCCTGTGCCAGTGCCATAGCTGGGCAATCTGTGAAAGTCCCCCCTTTGTTTTTCTTCCTTTCCCTGGGTGCACCCCTATCTTTCCCTCTGAACCTCATTTCGTCCTCTCCCACTTTCACTTTGTGTGGTTCCCTCTGACCTGTGGTGGGCGTGAATGGACAAGGGCACAACAGACATCACCAGCCGCCCTCACTTTGGTGGCCCTCGAGCTGCAGGAGGAAAAAAAGCTATTTAGTGGAGCTGAGAGAGGACTGGGCACAGACACTGGCTGCTTTGTTCCAGTCCCAACACTTTCCAACCCTAGTTGACCCAGGACAACTTTGCTGCTCATTTTTCCCACTGGGTAAGGAAGGTCCAGGTGTATACAGGCGTACCATGGAGATATCGTGGGTTCTGTTCAATAAAGTGAATGTCACAAAAACGCACATCACACAAAATGTTTGGTTTCCCTGTATATACAAAAGGTATGTTTATACCAAACTGCAGTTTACCGTGTGCAATATTGTTATGTCTAAGAAACAATGTACATACCTTAATTAAAACATACTTGATTTCTAAAACAAATGATAACAATCATCTGAGCCTTTGACACCTTGTGAGCTTTGCCAGTGGAGGGTCTTGCCACAATGTTGATGGTGGTAATTGTTGCTGAAGGTTGGGTGGCTGTGAGGCAATTTCTTAAAGTAAGACTACAAAGGAGTTTGAGGCATCGATGGACTCTCTCTTCCTTTTATGAAAGATTTCTTTGTAACATGAGATGCCACTTGATGGCATTTTACCAATAGTAGAACTTCTTCCAAAATTGGAGTCAATCCTCTCAAGCCCTCCCACTTCTTCATAAACTAAGTTTACATAGTGTTCTAAATTCTTCATTGTTATTTCAACAAGGTTCACAGCAACTTCACCAGAGTAGATTCCATCTCAAGAAACAACTTGCTTTGCTCCTCCATAAAAAACAAATCCTTATTCAATCAAGTTTGATCATGAGATTGCAGCAATTCAGTCCCATCTTCAGGTTCCACTTCTGATTCTGCCATAGAATAGAATCAGGAGTGGAACCTGGAGATTCTATTTCCACCAAATCTGTGGTGACTTCCTCCACTGAAGTCCTGAGCCCCTCATAGCCATCCATGTGTTGGAATTGACTACTTTCAAACTCCTGCTAATGTTGATATTTTGACTTCTCATGAACCATAAGTGTTCTTAATTGCACCTAGAATGGTGAATACTTTCAAGAAGTTTCAATTTTCTTTGCCCAAATCCATCAGAGGAATTACTGTTTATGGCAGCTATAAGCCTTATAAAATGCGTTTCTTAAATGATAAGACTTGAAAGTCGAAATCACTCTTGATCCATGGGCTGCAGAATGATTGTTGTATTCACAGGTATGAAAGCAACATTTTTAAAAAATTTTATTTTCTTGTACATTTTTATTTCCTTGCACTTCTGTATCAGAACTGTTGTGTGAGTAGCTGCATTGTCAATGAGTGGTAATATTTTGAAAGAAATCTGTTTTTCTGAGTAGTAGATCTTAACAGTGGACTTAAAATATTCAGTAAATCATGCTATAAACACATATGCTGTCATCTGGGCCCTGTTGTTTCTTTTATAGAGCACAGGCAGAGCAGATTTAGCATAATTCTTAAGGGCCCTAAGATTTCAGAATTGTCAATGTACATTGGTTTCAACTTCAAGTCACCAGCTGCATTAGCCCTAACAGGAGAGTTAGCCTGTCCTTTGATGCTTTGAAGCCTGGCATTAACTTCTCCTCCTATGAAACTCCTAGATGTCATTTTCTTCCAACAGAAGGCTGGAAGAAGGTTATCTGTATAGAAAATCTGTTGTTTGGTGTAGCCACCTTCGTCAATGATCTTAGCTGTCTCTCCTGGATAACTTGCTGCAGCTTCTACATCAGCACGTACAGCTTTACTTTCACTTTTATGTTATGGAAATGGCATCTTTCCTTAAACTTCATGAACCAACCTCTGGTAGCTTCAAACTTTTCTTCTTCAGCTTTATGAACTCTTTCAGGCTTCATAGAAGTAAAGAGAGTTAGGGCCTTGTTCTGGATTAGGCTTTGGCTTAAGAAAATCTTGGGGCTGGTTTGATCTTCTCTCCAGATCACACAAATTTTCCCCATGTCAGCAATAAGACTGCTTTACTTTCTTATCATTTGTGTGTTCACTGGAGTTGCACTTTTAATTTCCTTCAGGAACTTTTTCTTTGCATTCACAACTTGTCTAACTGATACAAAAAGCCTAGCTTTCAGTCTATCTCAGATTTTGACATGCCTTCCTCACTTAATCATTCCTAGCTTTTGATTTAAGGGTATGACTTGCAACTCTTTCTTTCACTTGTACACTTAAAAGACATTGTAGGGTTCTGAATTGGCCTAATTTCAATATTATTGTCTCAGGGAATAGGGAAACCCAGTGAGAGAGATAGAAGGGGGAACAGCAGATTCGTGGAGCAGTCAGAACACACACTGAAGTTTTACTGAAGTTTGCCCTCTTATCTGAGCATGGTTGGTGATACCTCAAAACATCTACAGTAGAAACATCAAAGATCATTGGCCACAGATTACCATAAAAGATATCTTAATAATTAAGAAGTTTGAAATATGAGATAATTCAGTTTTGTACAGCCAGAGCTCTGATCTCACCCTGGGATGGAGCCCCTGAGGGGAGGGACAGCCACCATCTTTATAGCTTAATCAACTCAGTGGTTCCACCCCACCAGCTTTGGAGAGTCTAAATGCCCAGAAGAAATGTTCCCCGGTGCAGCACAGCCACTTTGCCAGATTGTGGCCAGACTGCTTCCTTAAGCAGGACCCCAATCCCTTCCTCCTCACTGGGCAGGACCTCTCAGCCAGAGCTTCAGCCACTCCAGCCAGCTTTCTACAAACAGAGCTCTAATTTCCCCTGGAACAAGGTGCCCAGGGGGTGGGGCAGGCCACCATCTTGGCTGCTGGACTTCTTAGTCAGTCCAGCCTATGGGTTCTGGAGACCCCATATCAATTGGGGTCTGAAGGAATCCCCAGTACAACATACCTGCTCTACCAAAAAGCAGCTGGGCTGCTGCTTTAAGTGGGTCCCTGAGGCTGTTCCTCCTGAATCAGTGAGCCCTCCCAATAGAAGTCTCCAGCCACCTTTTACAGGCACATTCAGGCTGGCAACAGGTCAGTATCCCCCTGGGATGGAGCTTCCAGAGGAAAGAGCAGACTACCAACTTTACTGTTTCACAGTTTTCATTGATGATACCTCCAGGTACAGAAAAAGCCAAGGCAATAGGGTCTGGAATAGACCCCCAACAAACTGCAGCAGCCCTATGGAAGAGAAAAACAAGCAAACAAATAGAAAGCAACAACAGCATCCACAAAAAAGAACCCACAGAAGTTCCACTCAAAGGTTGGCAACCTCAAAGACTGAAGGTCGATAACCCACAAAGATAAGAAAAAATTAACACAAAAATGCTGAATACTCAGAAAGCCAGAGAGCCACTTCTCCTCCAAATGACCACATCAACTCTCCAGCAAGGGCTCAGAACAAAACTGAGGTTTCAAGGCAAAAATAGGCTTCAGAATGTGGGTAATAATGAACTTCACTGAGCTAAAGGAGCATGTTGTAACCCCATGCAAAGAAGCTAAGAGTCATGATAAAACAATACAGGGGCTGATAGTCAAAATAACCAGTTTAGACAGGAACATAACTGACCTGATGGAACTCAAAAGCACTACACAGAAACTTCACAATGCTGTCACAGGGATCCATGGCAGAATAGGTCAAGCAGAAGAAAGAATCTCAGAGCTTGAAGACTACCTTTCTGAAATAAGACAGAAACATAAGAATAGAGAAAAAAGAATGAAAAAGGAATGAATAGCACTTCTGAGAAATATGAGCTTAAATGAAAAGACCAAACCTACCACTGATTGGGGTATCAGAAAGAGACAAGGAGAATGAAACCAAGCTGGGAAACATACTTCAGAATAGTATCCAGGAGAACATCCCCAACCTAGCAAGACAGGAAAATATTCATATTCAGAAAATGAGAGAACCCCAGTAAGATGCTCCATAAGAAAATCATCCCCAAGACACATAATTATCAGTTTCTTTGAGGTAGAAATGAAAGAAAAAATGTTAAGGACAACCAGACAGAAAGGCTAGGTCATCTACAAAGGGAAGCCCCTCAGACCAACAGTGGACCTCTCAGCAGAAATCCTATAAGCCAGAAGAGATTGAGGCTAATATTCAACATTTTTGAGGAAAATAATATCCAACCCAGAATTTCATCTCCAGCCAACTTAAGCTCCATAAGTGATGGAGAAATAAGATCCTTTTCAAACAAGTAAATGCTGAGGAAGTTCATCACCACCAGACCTGCCTTGCAAGAGCTCCTGAAAGGAAGCACTAAATATGGAAAGGAAAAACTGTTACCAGCCATTACAAAAGCACACTGAAGTACACAGACCGGTGGCACTGTGAAGTAACTACATAAACAAGTCTGAAAAATAAACAGCTAGCATCATGATGACAGAATTAAATCCATACATAATAATACTAACTTTAAATAGGCTACATGCCCCAATTAAATGACACAGAATGGTAAGTTGAATAAAGAACCAAGACTCATGAGTATGTTGTCTTCAAGAAACCCATCTCACATGAAAAGACACACATAGGCTCAAAATAAAGGAAATTTTACCAAGCAAATGGAAAACAGAAAAAAGCAGGAGTTGCAATTCAAGTTTCTGAAAAAACAGACTTTAAACCAGCAAAGTTCAAAAAAGACAAAGAAGGGCATTACAAAATGGTAAAGCGTTCAATTCAACAGGAACAGCTAACTATCCTAAATATATATGCACCCAATACAGGAGCACCCAGATTTAAAAAGTAAGTTCTTAGATACCTTCAAGGAGACTTAGATGCCCACACAATAATAGTGGGATTCTTTAATACCCACTGACAATATTAGACAGATCATCAAGAGAGAACATTAACAAAGATATTCAGGACCCGAACTCAGCTCTGGATCAAGTAAACCTCATATATTTACAGAACTCTCCACCCAAAACCAACAGAGTAGACATTATTTTTATCACCACGTGGCATTTACCTTAAAACTGATCACATAATCAGAAGTAAAACACTCCTCAGCAAATGCAAAAGGACTGAAATAATAACAAACAGTCTCTCAGACCACATTACCATCAAATTAGAACTCAAGATTAAGAAATTCACTCAAAATCATACAGCTACATGGAAATGGAACAACCTTCTCCTGAATGACTCTTGGGTAAATAATGAAAGTCAGGCAGAAACCAAGAAGTTCTTTGAAACTAATGAGAACAAAGATAAAACATACCAGAATCTCTGGGACACAGCTAAAGCAGTGCTAAGAGGGCAATTTGTAGCACTAAATGCCAATATCAAAAAGCTGGAAAGATCTCAAATTAACAACCTAACATCTCAACTAAAGAAACTAGAGAACCAAGAGCCAACAAACCCCAAAGCTAGCAGAGGACAAGAAATACCAAGATCAGGGCTGAACTGAAGGAGATAGAGATACCAAAAACCCTTCAAAAAATCAAGGAATCCAGGAGGTGGTTTTGTTGAACAAATTAATAAAATAGATAAACCGCTAGGTAGACTAATAAAGAAGAACCAATATTCAAATAAACACAATCAGAAATGATAAGGGGGATACAACCACTGACCCCACAGAAACACAAACAACCATCAGAGAATAATATAAACACCTCTATGCACTTAAACTAAAAGAAATGAATACATTCCTGGACACATACACTCTCCCAAGACTGAACCAAGAAGAAACTGAATCTCTGAATAGAAACAATGAGTTCTGAAGTTGAGGCAAAAATAAATAGTCTGCCAACCAAAGAGAGCCCAGAAAGTATGAAGAAGAATTCTACCAGAGGTACAAAGAACAGCTAGTACCATTTCTACTAAACTATTCCAAAAAATGGAAAAGAAGGGACTCCTTCCTAACTCTATGAAACCAGCATCATCCTGCTACTAAAACCTGGCAGATTGAAGAAAGAAAGAAAAGAAAACTGCAGGTCAGTGTTCTGATGAACATCGATGCAAAAATCCTCAATAAAATACTGGCAAACTAAATCCAGTAGCAGCACATCAAAAAGCTAATCCACAACAATCAGATAGGCTTCATCCCCAGGATGCAAGGTTGGTTCAACCTACAGAAATCAATAAATGTGATTTATCACATAAACGTAACTAAAGACAAAAACCACATGATTATCTCAATAGATGCAGAAAGGGCCATTGATAAAATTTAACATCTGTTCATGTTAAAAACTTTTAATAAACTAGGCATTGAAGGAACATATCTCAAAATATTAAGAGTCATATATGACAAACCCACAGCCAATTATCATAATGAATGGGCAAAAGCTAGAAACCAGCTTTTGCTGTTTTGTAAACCAGCACAGGACAAGGATGCCCTCTCTCAGCATTCCTTTTCAACACAGTATTGGAAGTTCTGGCCAGGAAAATTAGGCAAGAGAAATAAATAAAGTGTGCTCAAATCAGAAGATAGAAAGTCAAACTCTCTTTTCTTGCAGATGACATAATCCTATATCTAGAAAACCCTATCATCTCATCTCAAAAGCTTCTTAAGCTGATAAGCAACTTCAGCAACATCTCAGGATACAAAATCAATGTGCAAAAATAGCTAGCATTCCTATATACCAACAGCAGACAAGTAGAGAGCCGAATCATGAATAAACCCCAATTCACAATTGCCACAAAAAGAGTAAAATACCTAAGAATACAGCTAACAAGGGAAGTGAAGGACCTCTTTAAGGAGAACTACAAACCACTTCTCAAAGTAATCAGAGATGACACCACAAACAAATGGAAAAACATTCCATGCTCATGGATAGAAAGAATCAATATTGTGAAAGTGGCCATACTACCCAAAGCAATTTATAGATTCAATGCTGTTTCCATTAAATTACCATTGACATTATTCACATAATTAAAGAAAACTATTTTAAAATGCATGTGGGACTCAAAAGAGCCCAAATAGCCAAGATCATTCTAAGTAAAAAGAACAAAGCTGGAAGCATCACACTAACCAACTTCAAACTATACTACAAGACTACAATAACCAAAACAGCATGTTACTGGTACAAGAAGACCAATGGAACAGAATAGACACATAGACCAATGGAACAGAATAGAGAATCCAGAAATAAGACTGCATACCTACAACCATCTGATCTTTGACAAACCAGACCAAAACAAGCAATGAGGAGAGGATTCCCTGTTTAATAAGTTGTACTGGGAGAACTGGCTAGACATATACAGAATATTGAAACTGGACCCCTTCTTTATACCATATACAAAAATGAACTCAAGATTAATTAAAGACTTTAAAAACCCAAACTATTAAAATCCTAGAATAAAATCTAGACAATACCATTCAGGACGTAGGTTTAGGCAAAGATTTCATGACAAAGACACCAAAAGCAATTGCAACAGAAGCAAAAATTGACAATGGGATCTAATTAAACTAAAGAGCTTCTGCACAGCCAAAGAAACTATCATCAGAGTGAACAGACAACCTACAGAATGGTGGAAAATTTCTGCAATCTATCCATCTGACAAAGGTCTAACATCCAGCATCTACAAGGTACTTAAACAAATTTCTAGGGGGGAAAAAAGCACTACCATTAAAAAGTGGGCAAGGAGGCAGGCATGGTGGTTCACACCTGTAATCCCAGCATTTTGGGAGGCCGAGGCGGGTTGATCACCTGAGGTCAAGAGTTCAAGACCAGTCTGGCCAACATGGTGAAACCCTGTTTCTTACTAAAAATACAAAAATTAGCTGGGTGTGGTGGTGGGCGCCTGTAATCCTAACTACCCGGAAGGCTGAGGCATGAGAATCCCTTGAACCAGGGAGGTGGATGGTGCAGTGAGCCGAGATAGTGCCACTGCACTCCAGCCTGGGTGACAGAGTAAGGCTCTGCCTAAAAAAAAGAAAAAAAAATTGAGCAAGGGACGTAAACAGACATTTCTCGAAAGAAGACATACATGCAGTTAACAAACATGAAAAAATGCTCAACATCACTGATCGTTAGAGAAACGCAAATCAAAACCCCAATGTGATACCATTGCAAGCCAGTCAGAACAGAGATTATTAAAAAGTCAAAAAACAGATGCTAACAAGATTGTGGAGAAAAAGGAATGCTTTTACACTTTTGGTGGGAGTGTAAATTAGTTCAACCATTGTGGAAGACAGTTTGGTGATTCCTTGAATACCTAGAGGCAGAAATACCATTTGACCTAGCAATTCCATTACTGGGCATATACCCAAAGGAGTATAAATTATTCTATTATAAAGATACATACACACATGTTCACTGCAGCATTATTCACGATAGCAGAGACACGGAATCAACCTAAATGCCGACCAATGATAGACCAGATAAAGAAAATGTAGTACATATGCACCATGAAATACCACGCAACCATAAAGTGGAATGAGACTCATGTTCTTTGCAGGGACGTAGATGGAGCTGCAGGCCATTATCCTCAGGAAACTAATGCAGGAACAGAAAACCAAATACTACATGTTCTCACTTATAAGTGGGAGCTGAATGATGAGAACGCATGGACACATGGTGAGGAACAAAACACACTGGGGCTTGTCAGGGGGTGTGAGGATTGGCTAGCCAGTTCTCCCAGTACAACTTATTAAATAGGGAATCCTCTCCTTGTCAGAGGGAGCAGGAAGAGCATCAGGAAGATTAGCTAGTGATGGTATTTCCACTAGTTAGACAGACATAAGTGGGACCAGAGAGGACTCTTTTCCACCCACTAGGAATGTTGGATGATGCTTCGGCAATTATCACATTGCCTCCCTAAAATCAATAAATTGGAAGCCAGTGCCGGGAAGGTGCCATTTCCTGATGGTCAACACCTGCCCAATTAAAGTGCTGACTGAATTCCTATGCCAGGAAGAAACAACTTCCTGGGCATGTGCATTAAGACAAATGGTGGAATATGGCCTTGTGGGGACATACCAACAGAAAAGGGAAGGAAGTCTTGGATGGTCATGCGTACAACTTCCTAACCACACTGTACGTGCTCTCCTTCCAAGGGTAAGGAGGGCACTGCACATGCTGGCACCCCATCCTAAGGGAAGAATCATGGGAAAGGGGACAGCCTAGAAAGTCCTAGAATTAAGGTTAAACAGAGCACTTGATCTAAGTGCCCACTTGGGTCTCTTCCAAGTATAGTTTCTTTCCTTCCTTCCTTCCTTCCTTCCTTCCTTCCTTCCTTCCTTCCTTCCTTCCTTCCTTCCTTCCTTCCCTCCCTCCCTCCCTCTTCCTTCCTTCCTTCCTTTCTTCCCTCCCTCCCTCCCTCTCCCTTCCTTCCTTCCTTCCTTCCCTCCCTCCCTCCCTCTTCCTCCGTTCCTTCCTTCCTTCCCTCCCTCCCTCTTCCTCCGTTCCTTCCTTCCTTCCCTCCCTCCCTCTCCCTCCGTTCCTTCCTTCCTTCCTTCCTTCCTTCCCTCCCTCCCTCCCTCCCTCCCTCCCTCCCTCTCCCTTCCTTCCTTCCTTCCTTCCTTCCTTCCTTCCTTCCTTCCTTCCTTCCCTCCCTCCCTCCCTCTCCCTTCCTTCCTTCCTTCCCTCCCTCCCTCTCCCTTCCTTCCTTCCTTCTTACTTTCTTTCTTTCTCTTTCTTTCTTCTTTCTTTCTCTTTTTCTCTTTCTCTTTTTTCTTTCTCTCTTTTTTCTTTCTTTCTCTTTCTTTCTTTTTTCTTTCTTTCTCTTTCTTTTTTCTTTCTTTCTTCTCTTTCCTTTCTTTCCCACTCTAAAGCCTTTTAAAATAAACTTGCACTCCTGCTCTGAAACTCTCTTTGGTGTCTTTTTCTGCCTTATGCCCTTCAGTCTAACTCTTTCATCTGAGGAAGCAAGAACATAGGTTGCTGCAGACCCATACAGATTCACTGCTGGTAACTTGGATACCTTCCACCAGTAACAATGGGATGATCTGTGCAGCAAACCACCATGGCACACATTTATCTGTGTAACAAACCTGCACATCCTGTGCATGTACCCCTGAACTTAAAGTTGGGGGAAAAAAGTTTAAGTATGATCCAAAAAAAAAAAAGTGAGAATTTTTAAAATGTGACACAAAGACATGAAGTGAGCAGATGCTGTTGGGAAAATGATGGCAATAGACTTGCTCAACACAGGGTTGCCCCAAGCCTTCAATTCATGAAAAATGCAGTATCTGTGAAGTGCAACAAAGCAGAGAGCAATAAATGAGGTGGCCTGTCCTTGATGATCTTATCAAGTTTGAGAAGTGAGGTCCCCGTCTTAGTCTGGGAACCATATGTGGAAGATTATGAGCTATTTCTAAGGACTAGATGATAGTCCTTTGACTATACTCCAGTACACATGGTTTTTAACAGCCTGCCTCATTCAGGAAGTTGGCAGAAGGAAGTGAGGACTTAAGGATAAGTGAATATTAATGGTACTGGCATTAAAAAGACACATAGACCAGTGGAAAAGAATAGAGAGGCCAGAAATCAATCCAACATACATGGCCTACTAATTTTCCACAAGGGCACCAAGAGGGTATATGTCTCTTCAATAAATGGTGCTAAGGAAACTTGATTTCTACATGCAAAGGAATAAAATTGGTCCTTTATCTTACACCATACATAGAAATTAACTCAAAATAGGTAAAATACTTGCATGTAAGACCTGAAACCATAAAACTTGTAGAAAAAACATAGGAGACAAGCTCCTGGACACTGGTTTTGGAAATGATGTTTTAAATATTACACCAAAAGCTCAGGCTACTAAAGCAAAAATAAATACATAAATAAATGGGACTCCGTCAAAAGAAAACAATGAACAAGGTGAGAAGCCCGCCTACAGACTGGGAGAAAGATCTGCAAGCCACATGTCTAATAAGGGGTTAATACCCAACATTTATAACAAACCCTTACAACTCAATAGCAGAAAAACAAATACTCCAATTAAAAATGAGCAAAGGACTTGAACAGACTTTTCGCCAAAGACGACATAAAAATGGCCAACAGGTGTATGAAAAAGTGCTCAGTATCATAAACAATCAGGGAAATGCAAATTAAAACCACTATGAGCTATCAGCTCCCACCTGTTAGGATGGCTATTATCAAGAAGATCAGTGAACAGATGTTGATGGGGGTGTGGAGGAAAGAGAACCCTTGTACATTGCTGGTGGGAATGTAGATTGGAACATGATAAAAAAAAACAGCATGGAAGTTCCTAAAAATATTGTAAATAAAACTAGGACATGATACAGCAATTCTTCTGGGGATATACCCAAAAGAGATGAAATCACCGCCTTGTCAAGATATCTGCACTCCCATGTTCATTGAGGCATTATTTACCATAATCAAGAGATGGAAACAGCTTAAGTAGCCATTGAAGGACAAATGGATAAAGAAAACGTGGCATATGTGTATCAGTGGAATATTATTCAGCCTTCAAAAGGCAGTGTTCTTCTCTTTCACCGTGTGAAGAGTATTCTGCTCTTTGCCACACCTGGATGAACCTGGAGGACACTATGGTAAATAGGCCAGATGCAGAAAGAAAATACTGCATGATCTCACTTACATGTGGAGTATTTTTTTTAAGTCAAATATACAGAGATAGAGACTGAAACAGTTGTTACCAGGGACAAAGGAGTGTGGAGGAAAATGGAAAATGTAGATCAAAGGATACAAAGTAGCAGCTATGTAGGCTGAATACATCCGGAGATCTAATGCAGAACATGAGGACTTGAGCTAATAAAATTGTATTGTATTGGGGGTTTCTGTTAAATAAGTAGATTTTAATGTGAGATGATGGATGTGATAATTTGCTTCACGGTAGAAGCCACTTTACTATCTATACATGTCTCATAACATCATGTTGTAAACCTCAAATATACCAAATGCAATTTATGTTTACTGCAGTGATAAGCAAATCATAGAGAAGTTGTTGAACTCCTCCCCAGAAAACACACATACAGATACTCCAAGGCAGACCAATGCACACAGCCTGGGCTGAGGAGGGGACGAGGTCCCTAAGGGAAGACATTAGGACAAGCACCACTCCTTGTAATCCTGTGCTGTCCAAGCAGGACCTGCCTATGCCAGGCTGGCCAGTGGGGTCCACAAAATCTGAGGAGCATATGTCCAGTCCAGCCCCACAGCTGTCCTGCAAGAATTTGGGGTGGCTGTTACCAGATTTCCCTATTTTTCAAAAGAAACAGAAACACGGGACTCTTTTCATCCTAAAATGTGGATGCTTATGTTTACAAAACTTACAAGTGAAAGAAAATATGTGCACGGGCCAAACTGACCCCAGGTGGACAATCTATGACTCGGGATTAGGTCCACATGGCACAGTCACCTACAGAGAATTGTCTGTTTCACATCGGAGTCCAGCAGCAGCCACTCAGAACACTTTTTCATGCATGCGCAGATACTCTTTACTTGAGAGCTGATGCCCTGAACTCAACAAACATTAACCACAACAGATGCAGATAACATGGTGATGGATTACTGCTGGGACGTCTTCATCATGAGGTGGCGTCCTCATTCTTCCCTAAAGCAGGCAGAGCTCAAGCAAAGTCGCTGCCTCATTTCCACAGAACTCCTTGCTGTGAAGGAGGGCCACTGCCTCCTTCACACTGTCTCCAGGAGCAGCGCTGCGGAGCTGCCCCGTGTCACCGAAGGGCGTCAGCACCACTGTGTGGTCAGGCTTTGTAGCTCCGCACAGGCTGCTGGAATAAACCAGACCCAGAAAATGTGATTTTCTTAAGTTGCATTGATGACAACTGAATTGAATTGAATTAAAAATACTATTAACTTGATATGTATACAGATTCTGTGGGAAACCCTTTCGTAAGTCAAACAATCTTTTGGGGAAGTAGATAACCCATGCCCCAGCCTGAATTCCTAAATTCTTGTATACATTCAGAATAATCAGTGCCAGGTTTTCTGAATCACAAAGCTGAACGTGTGAGCGAGAGGTCCGAGGGGACCCATTTAGACTTTGCTTCAGGAGTGGGAATCTCCCTCACCAAGAACTGCATGAATCTCAGGGCAGAGCTGGGGGAAAAAAAATTAAGAATCATATACAAAGTAAAAAGAATGAGTTTATTAAAGAAAAAAATAATTTTACTTTTAAATAATTATTTAAAATTACTTGATTAAAATTATTAAATGTTATATATTTTTAAAATATAAATTATGATATATCTTAATTTATGTTTATATTAAAATATTAAATGTGATATATGTAGCAATTTTCACAATTATTAAAATATCGTTTAATTGTTTAGAGTGAATGACAACAGAAAACAAACTTCACAAATATCAAAAACAACAGATTTCTGCTATAATAATATACATCATTGTATAGTTGTGTTCAAGAAGAGGGTGAGAAAAGAACTGAAGGTGAAATGGGAAAGAAAGACAAGGAGTTTTGGGGGACAAAGATAAAACCGTCTACAGTTAAAGACACACTCCTCCAAGCTGTAGAAGCTGCCAACCGGATGGAACTCTCAGAGAGCCAATAAGCCTCTCTTGGTCCCAGCTTCCTTACCTACAGAAACGGGAATTACACAGCTGACCCTATCTATCTACCAAATATGCTGTCAAAAGGCTTAAGGACTTCTGTGAAAGCATCGGAAAATTATAAAGTACCATAAGACAGTACAGTATTTACGATCATTTAACTATAACGTACATAGAAAAAAACATAGAAGAGGACAAAAGTAGGTTGAGGGGGACAAAGAGTGGGCTGGTGGCTCTTCTGGTCCCGCCTGCTGTGATGTGGCCATCAGAACAAATTTTCTCCAGTTCTTTCATGCCTTTAAAATTCACATTGGCTCAGTAGTCTTTTGAGTGGTCCTGATTAGCTTCATTTCCGACTTTATACTTTACATTTTATTTATTTTATTTTTTTTTGAGTCTCACTGTTGCCCAGGCAGGAGTACAGTGGTGCCACCACAGCTCACCACAGCCTCCACCTGCTGGGCTTAAATGATTCTCCCACCTCAGCTTCCCAAGTAGCTGGGATTACAGGTGCACACCATCACGCTTGGCTTATTTATTTATTTATTTATTTATTTATTTATTTATTGTAGAGATGAGGTCTCACTCTGTTTTCCAGGCTGATCTCAAAATCAAGCTCAGGTGATCCATCCGCCTCAGCCCTCCAAAGTGCTGGGATTACAGGTGTGCACCACCGTAACCTGGTCCAAAGTTTGACATTTTAAATAATGCCTGTTCTGACACGGAGTGTTGAAAAGTGTTAAATGTATGAAGAAATTTAGACATTTACATTGACCCTAACTCTGAATTTCTGTGACACTGAAGATTCCTTATCCATTACTTTTCATCAGAGATTGTTTTCCTCTTATTGTAAGTGTCTGAGAGTTAGATTCAGAATCAGCATTTGCTTATTCTACATCGTTGCTTGTATCGCCTAAATGAATGTATGGCGGTTCTAAGGAAGAACAGTGCACAGGTAAAAGCAGCCTGAAAACATGAACTTCAGGATAGACATGGCCTACTTGACCCAAAGTTACTCTGGCACAATGACAGTGTCAAACACTAATTTCATCTGATCACTTATTATGGTTCTCCAGTGACTTAAAGGAATCAGACTCCTTGTGGCAAACCAACCTCTGGACGGTCTTGCTCCAACTCACTTTTCCATCTAGTTCTACAATTATCCTGGAATAATATAGGATAACACTGCCTAGAAAGCAAACAGTTTAGATTGTATGTGGAGAATGGGCAAAACAGGGGGTCTTTAGAGAAATATAAATAATAAAATGATAGACTATCTGATAGTCTTCAGCATTAAAAAAATCCTCTGATAAATAATCCTAAGCAGAAAAAAATTAAGTCTCTGTATATAGAAAGGAACGCCATGATAATTTCAGGAAAACAAAACATTTTGCAAGAATGAAAACATGATCATAGTGGATCATGTAGGTCTTGCAATGAATGTTATTTACAGGAACATACGAGTGTCAATACCTGTACCTTCATTGATTTGGCTAAAAGTGGGATAAAACTACTGTGAGGATGGCAAGAACGGAAGAAGGGTGAAATAGTGCTTCTCTATTCCCTAGAAATTCCCTAGAATAGAGAAGCACTAAATCTCCATCTAGCGAAACAGAAAATCAATAATGTTCCAGATAACAAAATAGTTCTGTAAGTGTACTGTTTAGAAATCTAGAAATAAATATCATCTCCTTCATTACACCAATTATAAAGGTCTATTTTCATGTCCTAGATACTCAATTTGAAAATGTCTTGCTCTTCCAGGAAGCTTCACACAGCCAATAGCCAATTTCCCAAGGCACCCTATACACTTAGGTTAAGGTTCTTTGTTTCAGAAAATGGATCCAAGTGCCTAATTTGAGTCTTTTCTTGATGACTTTGAATTTTTAAGACCAACTTCTTCTAAAATATAAACGGTCTTTTTTCTACTGCATCATTACAGAGTTGACGAATCACTCTGGGACCACTTGTCCATGGTACCACTTTCTGGTTGCTTGTTCACTGGGCTTGCATTATTAGTGTTGACCTGTCTATTCCATGAGAATCCTTTCAGTGAAATTTGGTGATATAATCTTGGAAACCCCTCCCGTGGTTGCACAGGAAGAGCAACGCCTTGGAAACTCACCAGAGAACAAATGAATGAGGGACATTGCCACCCCCTGCCCTGCGATGTTGTGGAACTCTTTTCTTGGGGTTCACAGTGATAGGAGGCACCTGACCTAATGATAGTGTCAGTGATGACCCATATGTGTAACAGTAGTCGTGATTCATTTACTTTTAATATAAAGTTTAAATATGCACAGGAGTTCTGTGTTTTCGCCCTTCATTCTAGTGCCTTGTCTGTCACACCCCACTCTGGATTGCAAAGTGTGTCTTTAAAGGGCCAACCTCCATGCTCTGCTTCTCAGCATTTTCCAAAATGTCCCTGAGTCAGAAGGGAGGGAGCATAGGCCACAGAAGTCTCTAAAAAAAGGAGCTTTGTCCAAGGTGGGGCAATGGAGTCATTTCCTTGAGTTCTTTTGCCTTACCTTAAACATTTTAGGCAGTTTGTCTTCTATTTAAGAACGTTATACCTATGCATGCATTAATCAAACACATTTGCATCAAACTCAAAGTGATAATTCAGGCAGAAGCCTGCGTGTTGTTCTAGTATCTCATTTTTAAAGCACATATGTAGGATAAAGGAATAAAGTTGATCTGAAATTATCACTAAAGAAAGCCAGCTATTGACCAAATGTATTCAAATGTTCCCCGGGAAACATTTTTTATTTGACTCACAATGGCAGTTTATTCTCTAAATAAATATATATTTGCAGCCATAAATGCAGTGATTTTGAAGTATGATGCAGGCGCTCAGAAATGCTAACTGCTGGTTCATGGGTGTTCTACTTCATACATATTGTTTGCATTAGTCTTATTTTTTTATATGACAAAGAAAATTAAATAGTTCCAAATGGCTTATAACCAGAAACGGTTGTTCCCTGCCTCATCTTTTATCTTCCCCACCCCTGGTGCTGATCCTCAGAGGAGATGGTTTTCAATTATTTGACTGTTTCATTTCATGCTTATTTCTAGATTTCTAAGTAGTATGCTAATGTGAGGGGTTTTCTTTAGCTTGGACATTACCTATTGATTTTCTGTTGTGCTGGACGAAGATCTAGTGCTCCTGTATTCCCCACCCCTGTTTCCTTTCTGCCATCCTCCCAATCATCATATCCTATCTTTAGCTAGATCAATAAAGGTATTGACATTACTGTGTTTGTGTAAATAATATTCACCACAAAGCCTAAGCAATCCACTGAGATTATGTTTTCCGTCTTTCAAAATGTTAAGTTTTTCTTGGATTTAACAATTGCCTTGTTTTCTGTAGGTATACTTGTCTCTAAATGGAAGGCTTCACCCAACTGTCAAATGCTTAAGTGTATCCACCAGCCTATCTACTTTTTCTTATTCTTAATTTGTCGTGGAGACCTCCCTCTCAGCATCCTCCATCCTCCACCTATGGTTGGATCTGTTGCTTTCTAAGCCTGCCATGCAGGCTCCATTCTGGTCTTTTCTACGTTATTGTGTTGGAGTCTCTGCCTCCTGGCTCTTACATTTTCTTTGCCCCCAGCCTATTCCCATTTTTCTGGCACATTCTTCAGGAGCTTCCCTGTGGTAGTCAGCCTCCCATGATCGCCAAAGATCCTCAATCCCTGATGTCTGTGCCTGGCTCAGACCCCTCCCTTACTGAGCCAGGGATGCCCTGTGTGGTCCATTGAATACAGGGAAGGCAATGATGTGCAACTGCAGAGGTGAGGCCATGAGGGGCACGTGGCGCCTGCTTGCTTCCTCCAGTAACTCGCTTGCTCTGTGGAAGTGAAACAGAATATTTTATGGCTGAGGGAGTAAAAAGGTTCATTTATCCTCATAGGTCAATCTATTGGGGAGAAGCAAAGATACCGAAAATTTTAATTTCCATTTTGCACTGAGTTAATACTCGTAGCTTGGATGAACATTGGACACATGAGTGCCCCCTAATTTTATATGTGTTTATTCATTTCTGGGTGAGTCTAGGGACATAGGATGTCATTGTATTGCCTTCAGGCACCATTCAGCCCTGCTAAGCCCTTGTGATTATAATTTTGGAAGCCCAGCCAACGGTGCACGTCTATTTGCATCTTTGCAAGGGATCAACTTCTGCCACTAATGCCACCAAAACCAAGCACACAAATAAACCCCTGATCCCAGAATCACAAACTGTAAATCAAGATTTTCAGAAACAGGTCGTGTGCAGTGGCTCAAGCCTGTAATCCCAGCACTTTGGGAGGCCAAGGTGGTCGGATCACGAGATCAAGAGATCGAGACCATCCTGGCCAACATGGTGAAACCCCGTCTGTACTAAAAATACAGAAATTAGCTGGGCGTGGTGGTATGCACCTGTAGTCCCAGCTACTGGGGAGGCTGCGGCAGGAGAATTGCTTGAACCCAGGAGGCGGAGGTTGCTGTGAGCCAAGATTGTGCCACTGCACTCCAGCCTGGACAACAGAACCCAGCCTGGCGCCTGGCGACAGAGTGAAAAGTGAAACTCTGGCTCAAAAAAAAAAAAAAAAAAAAAAAGATTTTCAGAAAGAGTGCATCCACATATAATTAGAGCCCTGTCAAGAAAAATAGCATTTTTGGCCGGGCGCGGTGGCTCAAGCCTGTAATCCCAGCACTTTGCGAGACCGGATCTCGCAAGGCGGGTGGATCACGAGGTCAACAGATCGAGACCATCCTGGTCAACATGGTGAAACCCCGTCTCTACTAAAAATTACAAAAAATTAGCTGGGCACGGTGGCGCGTGCCTGTAATCCCAGCTACTCAGGAGGCTGAGGCAGGAGAATTGCCTGAACCCAGGGGGCGGAGGATGCGGTGAGCCAAGATCGTGCCATTGCACTCCAGCCTGGGTAACAAGAGCGAAACTCCGTCTCAAAAAAAAGAAAAATAGCATTTTTTTTGTTTGGTAATATGTCAAGGGCTTTGGGTACCATTAATAAAGTAAGACAATTTATTTTCATCATTGTTTGTCTCCATCTCATACTTTTAAATCATGTTGGTTTCATAGTAGACATTAGTATGGTAATATACTTAAACAAAATTTGTTAGTAAATAAATGCACCGATATCTGTGGTATGTATTCAAAGCTTTGCAATGCATATAAGGTCAAAAAAGTTTGGGGAGCACTGAGAGTACAAACCATCGTTTTTTTCAGGGCTTTGTTTGCTTTTCTTAGGGTATCGCTCTGTTTCTCAGGCTAAAATGCAGTTGTGCAATTATAGCTCACTGCAGCCTCAAACTTGGAAACTCAAGCGACTCTCCTGCCACAGCTTCTTGAGTAGCTGGGACTACAGGCTCACACCACCATACCCTGCTTATTAATTTGTTTTTTCTTTTTAGTAGAGATGAGGTCTCACCATGTTGCCCAGGCTGGTCTCAAACTCCTGAGCTCAAGTGATCCTCCTGCCTCAGCCTCCCAAAGTGCTGGCCTGACAGGTGTGAGCCACCACACCCAGCCACTTTTCAGTTTTTGCATGGGACATTCTTGGCACTAGGGATTGCTATGTCTCGGATGGCCTAGTGAGGAGCCACATAGTAGCTTTAATGCGCCTCCTTGTTCACAGCTATGGTCTTAGTATCAAATGTGAACTTCACATACTTTCTCTCCTTCCGTGTTTTAGAGATGAGGAAATTGAGACTCTCCAGGTTTAGTAACTTGTGTTGTTTAGCTCTAAGTGAACCCCCAGGTCATACTGACTCCAAAGCACATGTTCTTAATATTATCCTGCTTTGAGTTTCCATAAAAGTGGGCCTTCTTACAACTCGATTTTTCGCTCCACGCATATTCTGCTCTACTATCCCTAAGACGTATAGCTGTGTGACACCTGAAAATCTCAGATGCCGGGCTGCATCTTATAACAGAGGGAGGTCTCAGCCCTGCTTCTGCCCAGGTGGCAGTCCTAATGCAGGAGTCACTGCCTGTGCACGTGACCTGTGCACACCTTCTGACATTATGGGAGTTCTACCGTAACTCCGCATGGTTTCTGAACAAAAGCAGTTTAAGGACAAGAGAAATTTATGTGTTGAGAAACATGATCTCTTTTCTAGGTTTAACACTGTTACTTCCTTCAACTGTTCCTGATGGGGTTTTCCTAACAAACCACGCCCAGTTTATTTCATGTCTTTGTTCCATTTCTTTTTTCTCTCTAGAATGTTCTTCCCTCATTCTCTTCCTGGTTTGTTCTCCTCCAAGACTCAGAGTTCAACAGTTAGATTTAAGAGTTACCTTCATGCTGGGCACAGTGGCTCAGGAGCTTGAGCTCAGGAGTTTGAGACTGCCCTGGGCAATATAATGAGATCTCGGGGTTTTTTTGAGACAGGGTCTTGCTCTGTTGCCCAGGCTGGAGCGCAGTGGTATGATCATGGTTCACTGTGGCTTCAACCCTGCTGAGCTCAAGCAGTCCTCCTATCTCAGCCTCTGAAGTAGCTGGGATCACAGGTGCACGTCACCACACTCAACTATTTAAAAAAAATTTTTTTTTCTAGAGACAAGCTAGTTTCCCAGGCTGCTCTCAAACTCCTGGACTCAAGCGATCTACCCACCTCAGCCTCCCAAAATGCTGGGATTACAGATATGAGACACTGTGCCTGGCCCCCCCAAAAAATTAAAAATTAGCTGAGTGTGGTAGTGTGTGTCTGTAGTCCCAGTTACTGGGAAGGCTGATGTGGGAGGATTGCTTGAGCCATCAAGGCAGAAGCTGCAGTGAGTTGAGATTGTACCACTGCACTACAGCTCGGGTGACAGAGGGAGCCTGTCTCAAAAAACAAACAAACAAACAAAGGCTGAGCACGATGGCTCACGCCTGTAATCCCAGCACTTTGGGAGGTCAAGGTGGGCGGATCATGAGATCAGGAGTTCAAGACCAGCCTGGCCAACTGTTCACTTTTGGTAAAACCTGTCACTACTAAAAATACAAAAATTAGCTGGGCGTGATGGCATACGCCTATAATCACAGCTACTCGGGAGGAGAACTGAACAAACCTGGGAGGCAGGGAGGTTGAAATGGGCTGAGATCGTGCCACTGCACTCCAGCTTGGGCGACGGAATGAGACTCTGTCTCAAAAACAAAAAAAAAAGGCCGGGCGCGGTGGCTCACGCCTATAATCCCAGCACTTTAGGAGGCCAAGGCCGGTGGATCACAAGGTCAAGAAATCGAGAACATCCTGGTCAACATGGTGAAATCCCGTCTCTACTAAAAACACAAAAAAATCAGCTGGGCATGGTGGCGCACGCCTATAGTCCCAGCTACTCAGGAGGCTGAGGCAGGAGAATTGCTTGGACCCGGGAGCCGGAGGTTGCGGTGAGCTGAGATTGAGCCATTGCACTCCAGCTTGGATAACAAGAGCAAAACTCTGTCTCAAAAAAAAAAAAAAAAAAAAAGTCGTCGTCTCAGTAAAGCAGTCCTACCCCACTTAACACACACATTTCTCCCTTCTCAGTGTCCACTATCATACTTCAACTCTTAGAGAATGAGGCCTCGGCCACCGCTGTGCCCTTGAGCATACAGAACCTGAGTGGGTAACACCCTGGACCCTCATAAAGGCTTCGTCCCACACGTCCCATTCCCTCTCTCTCTCTCATCCCCCACCCACTGGTTGAGCTTGCATGTCATGGATGGCACCGTCTTCTTCCCATTGGTCCTGCCATGTGTGCCACTGCCCTGTCCCCATCTGGGGTCTGTATGTGATGAACTGCTTCTGTGGAGCTGCCTCTTCTGTGTCTCCCCCTACTCCTCTCCTGGTCAGGGCTCTCCTAGAGAGCAGCCATCTTAGGTGGGGCACAGTGGTGCAAGCCTGTAATCCCAGCACTTTGGGAGGCTGAGGCAGGCAGATCACGAGGTCAAGAGATTGAGACCATCCTGGCCAACATGGTGAAACCCTGTCTCTACTAAAAGTGCAAAAATTAGCCAGGCATAGTGGCGGGTACCTGTAGTCCCAGCTACTCAGGAGACTGAGGCAGGAGAATTGTTTCAACCCGAGAGGCGGAGGTTGCAGTGAACCAAGATCACGTCACCGCACTCCAGTCAGGGCGACAGAGCAAGACTGTCTCAGAAAAAGAAAAAAAGAGAGAGCTTGGCCATCTTGGCAGGAATAAACTGGACACAGGTCAGACAAGAGCCGTGAGGGGACCTGCCAGTATCAGCAGGTGTTCTGTGAGAGGGACACCTGGCCATGGGTCACACATTTAAACATTAGGCTGTCTGCCAGCATAAGGAGGTACCCTATGAAGGACTCACTGTAAACATCCATGACAAAGTTCCCTGGGACCCCCTCAAGGGCAGGACTAACGTTCATGGCCACTCTGCTGAGAGAGACCACAAGACCAAATTAGAGTAAAACACAACACCTGTGAACTGGGGTCGATGGCAAAGGGGTAAAACACGTTGCTGAAGGACAGCCTAAGGCTGAGAGTCCTGAAGGAAGACACACACTTCAATGGGGGACCGATTGTGTCCCCGAAAATACATACATTGAAGTCCTACCGAGAAGATGAGCTTATTTGGAAGTGAAGCCATCACAAGCAGAATTAATTGAGTTAGGGTAAGGTCATGTAGGAACAGGGTGTGCCCCTAATCCAATATGACTCGTGTCCCTTATGGAAGAAGGACAGTTGGACACAGACATGCACACAGGGAGAAGAACACCATGTGCAGATGAAGGCAGTGACCGGGCTGATGTTTCTGTGAGCCAAGGAATGCCAAGACTGCAGCAAAGCCCGGAAAGCAGAAGCAGAGTCTCTCTCCCAGCCTCTGAAGGAACTAACGCTGCCCATACCTCCTCCTTAGCCTTGTGGCCTCCAGAATGGTGAGACAATACATCTTGGTTGTTTAAGCCACCCAGTCGGTGGGACTTTGTTACACCAGGCCAAGAAAACGACTGCAGAAGCCTCCTCCCCCAGTCTGCTACTCAGGCCTCACTGGGGAAGGTGTGCCTGCTGCTTGATAGGTGATAGATCAGTTTCCTGAACTGGCCCAGGCCAAAAGTGGTCCAAGTCACGGGGCTGAGCTGGCAGGAAACAGCCAGCTCTCAGGCTGGCAGCAGAAGCCTCCAAAAGCCTCCTGCTGATGCCCATGGAACCTTGTATTACGTGAGGCAGAAGAGATTCATTCTAAAGAAAACAACTGGGTCGGATCAAGCTAAAAGTAAAAGAAGATACAATTATTCTGCTACAAAGTGTCCCAACTAGAAATGATCGGTGAAGGGAGAAATGGTTGAGGAGGATACACTTTGTTTTTGGATGTCCTTGGTCTGATATGAGCATTGATTCACATTGTTTTGATTACCCTATGTCATTACAAGATGACAGTAAATGCTGTAGGATTGTTTGAATTGAAAGAAAGAAAGGAAACAGAAGAGAGAGAAAGAAAGAGAAAGAAGAAAGGAAGAAAAGACAGAAGGAGAGAAAGAGAGAAAAAAGAAAGGAGAGGGGAAAGAAAGAAAAAGAAAGGGAGAAAGAAGGAAAGAAAAGAAATCTGTGGTTTGTATGGGTGATGTCACAGATAGTGCTAATACTGGCAACTGTTGCTTGGATCATAATTGAAGAAAATGCTAAAATGCAGTCCGAAGTTAGTGGGAAGGAAAAAGATGATACTATTATTCTGTTCACTTTGTGGACCCCTGAGTTAAGAATCCCTGTGCAAAAGGTATTGAGCATTGAGTTTGACCTAGATTTCACACCAGGGAAACTAATTACCTAAACACAAGTGTCAGCCATTTCTATGGCCTTCAGATGCATCAGATGCTGTTCTGGAAGCTTTAGGTGCCTCTCTGGATGACCCACTGAAAGGCCGCTGCTCTGCTTGTCTCTCCCCTGCCGTAATTGCTGCCTCCTGCACGAGGAAGCAAACAAAACACAAATGCATGTGGTCTGAAATGTGAGGAAGAGAAAAGTTCCTGGCGTCACAATGCTTGCTCACCTGAAAACACAATCATGCAATTCATCATCCTTGGTGGAAGGGTCGTGTGGTTCTGCCCACGCCTTAGCCAAAGTGAGTCAACGAGGAAACGCTTGTGCATTTGCATGGGTGGTGCTGGGCGAGGTAACTGACCCACTGACCACTGGGCTGGTGAGGATAAAGACTTGACTGACTTCCTAAGCATGGTGCACAGCTTGTAAAGCCACGTCCCAGAAGGCAGAGCTAGAAGTTAGGGCGGAGTGGCCAAGGTGGGCAGGCACAGGCTGGAGCGCAGACCTAAAGTCCAGAGGCTGCATATTCATTTCTTGCCCAATTCCACTCTCCCTTGGGATAGCCTCCTGAAAAGAAAAAAAAAAGGTACTGGCATTCTTTATTGCTGTGTATTCTCCATCCAACAAATACCTGTGGAGCGCTGTCATGGACCAGGCGCTGTGCTGGGTGGAGGGTAGATATGAGGCAGCATGCCAATCCTTGTTCCCTGGGAGCTCAGACCAGAGAGGAGACGATCCACCGAGACTAATGACATTGGATGTGATGACTCCACAGGCTGTGAAGTGTGTCCCGAGGTGGTGGAAGCAGGGAGGCAGGAGGGCCTGTTCCTCCTGTTAAATGAAGACTCCACTTTCTTTTTTTCTTTTTTTTTGAGATGGAGTCTTGCTGTTGTCCCTTGGGCTGGAGTGCAATGGTGCCATCTCGACTCACTGCAACCTCGCCTCCCGGGTTCCAGCGATTCTGCCTCAGCCTCCCAAGTAGCTGAGATTATAGACACCCACCAGCATGCCCAGCTAAATTTTGTATTTTTTTTTTTAAGTAGAGATGGGATTTCCCCGTGTTGGCCAGGCTGGTCTCAAACTCATGACCTCAGGTGATTCACCAGCCTTGGCCTCCCAAAGTGCTGTGATTACAGGCATGAGCCACTGCACACGGCCAGGACTCCACTTTTTGAAAAATGACATGCAAAATGCTTTAATATTAAAATGAAACCCTGTCTAAACTTTAAGCTACTTTCCTTTTTAGGAATTTTATCTTGTACAAAAACATAACCAACAAATATTAAGCTGAGGGCAAGAATGGAGTCTGAATTACTTGTCATCACCTGGAGAAAGCACTCAGTTTCTACCGCCTCTCACTTCCAAGGTCCAGACCCACTCCCTGCCAAAGTCAATAAAAACACCACAAAGTCAAAACTAAGGATAAAGCCACCCATAAAATCCCACAAAGCAACGAAATTTGAAGACAAATTCTGGTTGCCATCCCTTTGAGAGAAATGAGCAAGTCAGTATCTGGCAGTGAATGAAGGAAACGGGGATGGAAGCTCAGACTTCTGAGACACCACCCAGCACAGCCCCTGCATGCTCGGTTCTGCAAGTGCTAAAGGAAGGCCAGCACCAGTGTGGTTTAGCACTCTGCTCCCGGGGGAACTCGGGCCGAGAGAGAGAGAGAGAGAGAGAGAGAGAGAGAGAGAGAGAGAGAGAGAGAGAAAGAGAGAGAGAGAGGAGAGAGAGAATGAGAATGAGAGAGAACGAGAGAGAGAGGAAGAATGAGAGAGAGAGAGAGAGAGATTGCAGGGCTCAGCCTTTGGGTGAAACGCGGAGATCTTTCCACTAATGTTGGAGGGACAGCCTCTTGCATGTCTTCTCCATGACCATCGTTGTTTTTCTGGGTGGAAAAATAGGAGAGAGAAGCTTGAGTTGATAACGTGGGCACTAGCACAAGTGGCCACCTTCATGGCACCCAAGTAATGAACATGTTTCTGAGGCCAGCTTTGGGAAAGTAACGGGTGTCAGCAACTCCACCTCTCCTTTCTCTGCCGAATATGAGAGTAAGGTAATTGTCCAATTTGTACACTTTTAGAGAGTGTTATGATAGAAACCAGTCCATCCATTTTCCACCATTGGGCATATATTTGGCCTCATCTGGCTGTGCCCGAAGAAAAAATTTGGTTTCTTGGTTTGTGAAAATATTCCTTACATATGTTTTTGAAAAGATTCCCGAAAGGAGTGCTATGCATTTTCTCTAATTTTTGGAGAGGAAAATATCTGCAAGGAAAATTTGAGTATTTGTAACATCCTCTATGATCCGATCAGCATGAACCCCTCATCAAACGTTCTTTTGTGGGCAACTCCCTTAAACCTCAAAGCCAGCAGGGGAGGAACACTAGAGAAGGAGAATGGGAGGTCCCCAATGTCTCAGGCAACCACAGTCTCCATCTGCCTTGACAGCACGGAGAATTACTACCGCGGACCTCAGCAAAGCCCAATTCCATACATTTGGAGCTGGGGCTACCTAGGAAATGCCCAGGTGCCAAAGTAAATGAGCTTCCTCCCTGGGGCGGTGCCAAGGCCCTGAATTTAGACCGCAGCTGAAAGGGCCCTTGGAAAACTTGTGGAAAGCTCCCCTCAGAAGATGGGAACAATCCACACACTGTCTCTGTGTCCAGCGCCACGGCACCAAATCTGCTCTGCACATAGCTGCAGGGCGGCGCAGGAGCTGCAGCTGTCTGATGTGGAGCCTGCGCCTGGTCCCTTGGTAGACTCTGGCAGACACAGGGGCCCATGCAGAAGCAGTGAACGGTTCTGCAGGCGTGAACGCAAACCGAGAGAAAAGATAACTTTTTTTGATCCAAGCTTCAGGTCAAGGGTTTAACGTTTCCAAGGGGGCTTTGCACTCAGATCTGAGACAACTTAGAATGTCTTCTTCTCTTCCTCCAAACCCACCATTACCCACTGCTTCTTTTTTTCCCTCCAGCTTTTAAGTTCTGGGGGACACGTGCAGGACGTGCAGTCTTGCCACATAGATAAACACGTGTCATGGTGGTTTGCGGCACAGATCTCCATCACCTCGGCATTGAGCCCCGTGTCTGTTAGTTCTCTTCCTGGTGCTCTCCCTCCCCCCACTCCCCACTCTGACAGGCCTCAGTGTGTTCCTCCCCTCCATGTGTCCATGTGTTCTCATCATTCAGCTCCCACTTATAAGAGAGAACATGAGGTGTTTGGTTTTCTGTTCCTGCATTAGTTTGCTGAGGATAATAGTTTCCAACTCCATCCATGTCCCTGCAAGGGACATGATCTTATTCCTTTATATGGCTGCATAGTATTCCATGGTGTATATGTATCATATTTTCTTTTCTTTCTTTTTTTTTTTTTTTTCTGAGATGGAGTCAGGCTGGAGTGCAGCGGCACCATCTCCACTGACTGCAACCTCCGCCTCTCAGTTCAAGCAATTATCCTGCCTCAGCCTCCTGAGTAGCTGGGACTACAGACGCGTGCCACCACACCCAGTTAATTTTTTGTATTTTTAGTAGAGACAGGGTTTCACCGTGTTGGCCAAGATGGTCTTGATCTCCTGACCTTGTGATCTGCCCACCTTGGCCTCCCATGTTTCACATTTCCTTTACTCAGTCTAGCACTGATGGGCATTTGGGTTGATTCCACATCTTTGCTATTGTGAATAGTGCTGCAGTGAACATACACATGCATGTATCTTTATAACAGAATGATTTCTATTCCTCTGGGTATACACCCAGTAATGGGATTCCTGGGTTAAATGTTATTTCTGCCTCTAGGTCTTCGAAGAATTGCCACACCGTCTTCCACGATGGTTGAACTAATTTTTCACTCCCACCAATACCCACCACTTCTAAAACAATCCCTTGAAATAGATTTTCACCTTGGCACATAAAGCCAGAGGAGGCTTACTGGAGCTAGGAGAGGACTGGAATTAAACAATGGGGAAGTAAGTGAAATGAATCTCAGAAGAGCTATTCCAGAGGACAAAGGGACAGTGGGGTCTCATCTTCTGATGTGCCCTATGACCTTGGTGTGGAAAATCCAAACCTCATCTTTCACCTATGAAGAGGAGAGAGAGGTCAGCCTCCAGCCTGCCCTCAGCTGTCCTGGGCCTGCCCCGTGCCCCCATGGTCTTCTTGTCTTCCCAAGGGAGACATTCCCAGGTCTGCCCTCCCAGACACCTGCATGAGACAGATGCACCCAGGCTACAGTGGAAGGGAGGAGAGAGGCCAGGACCAGTGCAAAGTCCCTAACTTCCCCTGCAGGGCTTCGCTGAGTTCTGACCAGAGTTCCTAAGGTGCGGGGAGCTTGAGCCCTTTCCTAGCTTAGAGTCTGAATTCTGACCAGCCTGGCTAAGCAGGACTTGAAGAAGCCGCCAAATGCAAAAGACCCACCAGTCCTCTGCCTAGGTGAACACCCTGTCACCCCTGTGCAGTTTCAGTGGCCCCTCCTAGTGACTCCCTTTTAAGGCAAGTAGTCATTAATTACCCAGTGACATTTGTGGCCTGAGAAACTCAGTCTCCCTGTATTTCTTGTTATGGAAGGTGGTGGCTTGGAAGAATGTAAGTTTGACCAGGGACCAACCTGCCACCTGAAAAAGAAAGGATGAGAGTTCCCCAGCCTTTTCCCTTTTCTAAAAAGCAATATAATCCAAACTTCTCGGAGTGAGAGTTCAGACAGCGACCCAGGGTGACCACAGAGAAGTACATTCCAGGGAAGGAGGAGTCTGGGCGATGACCTGGGCCAAAATCCCCCTGTAGAAGCCTCTGTCTGGGGGCTGGTTTGGGGAGATTATTTAACCGAGGCTCCAAGTACCCCCGATAAACTACAAAGAGAGTGTCTTATGGGCTGACTGCAAACCCCCCTTTGAAACTTTAAACCCTCAACACACTTAACTGGAGAGACTGAGGTTGCCCTTTGTCCTCCTTCAAAGTCAAGTATTACTGTGGTTTTGAGTTCATCTGGAGTGATGAAAGCAAGGACACACTGAACATTGTGACAGTTTTCAACAGTGACACTGTGGCAAAACGAACTGTGATGGTGGAAAATAGAGGCCTGTCAGTAGTTGGCAGACTTCTCTGGCTTTAATCTCAGCAAGGCAGGCCTTTGGAGTTGAGTTAATCCTGGATTCTAGGGGAATTTTTTTGCAGGAATATCTTAGGGAGAGATATGGGATGCCTTGTGATTTGGGCAAGTGGAGACTGAGGCAATTCAATAGAAAAAGGCTACCTCTGCTGGCCCGCGCCTGCAATCCCAGCACTTTGGGAGGCCGAGGCAGGCAGACCATCTGAGGTCAGGAGTTCGAGATAAGCCTAACCAACACGGAGAAACCCTGTCTCTACTAAAAATAGAAAAACTTAGCCGGGCATGGTGGCACATGTCTATAATCCCAGCTATTTGGGAGGCTGAGGTAGGAAAATCACTTGAACTTGGAAGGTGGAGGTTTTGGTGAGCCAAGATCGTGCCACTGCACTCCAGCCTGGACAACGAGAGCCTAACTGGGTCTCAAAAAAGAAAAAGACTACCTCATGTTGGCCAAGCAGATCAAAGAGGTTAGTTCTTTTCAGAGATACAACAAACTGGAAGCTCTCAGCTCTATTACACAACCTTTAGTTAATAACGTATTTCATTAAACAGGAGCGTGTATGAGAGACAGCAGAATGTCCTCCAACGGAATTTCAGCCACATTGTGACACTTTCAAATGTGGTTTTAAATTGATTGGTTAGGAATTGATGATTTAGGAAAAAGCAAAGGAAGAAAGAGATGCTTTGCGGATGTGAACTGGTGTGTGGGTCCCCTCCTCGCATTGTGTGCTGTCAGGCAGGGTTGCTGTTAATTGGAGTTACTTGAGTCTTGCTGGAGGAGGCTTCACTTCAGATGGTAAAATTCAGACAGGTGGAGAAAGAAGAATGGGTGGAGGACTCTAGGGTGGGAGGGAAATTCAAGCACAGGGGAAAATAGGAGTCACTATGGGATATTCAGGAGATGTTGAGGGGACAGGGTGCATCTGGCCGGGATGGGGAATGGCTGAACCATGGAGGCTTTGAATGTTCCTTTCCAGATGAATTGTTACCTACCGAAGGAGCCTGTGGCACATAGAGGTTTTCCCTTATGCAGGTGTGCCAGAGCCAGGGAGAATCCATGTTCATCTAGATATGAGTTCTGAAACTTCCTTCTGCCAAATCCCTGCCAACTCCACTCATTGCAAAGCTCTGAAATGACACAGCTACAGAATCTGTCCCTCCCGTTCCCTGCCTTGACTACTGCCAATCAGGGCAGGTGTTCTTGCACCTATTTTATAATTGCAGGAGGGAAATGGTGCCCTGGTTCCAAAGTGGCATCGAGGACCCAAGCTCTGTGTAGTTTCTGATTTTCCTCCCTGGTGGGTGGGCTTGTGTCATTGAAGTGGCCCCACGTGGCTGCCGCTCCACCCTCATCTTTACGGCAGCCTGGGAGGCAGCAGGAGCATTTCCCTTCACCTATGCCTCACTGGTTAGAATTGTGTCCCATGAACACTGCTGGCTGCAAGGAAAGCTGGCAAAAGGGGCTCTGGAGGAGGGGCCAGTGCTGCTGGGACTGGTTTGAGCCAATTATGATTCATGCCCTGGGACTGGAAATAACGAGGCCAAACAAAGCAGAGATTCTGTGATCAGACAGCAGAGGGGTGGCTGTTGGAGAAAGGTCAGTGGGGCAGGCAGGTCCTTTCTCGGCACCCACTATTTGCACAAATAATGTCAATGAGGGTGAGCAGTGAAAGGACCTGCCTGGGGTCACAGGGTAAGCACAACTCCAGAGCACGCCACCTTCAGGCTGGGCGCTGTCTTTTCTCCTGTGATCGCAGCACAGTCTACCAAGCACTGGGGGCTCAATGTAAATTTCCAGGCTCCAAGAACTCCTTCGCTGAAGATACTCATAGTTTTTAGCCCTTGCTACGCATCAGAATAACCTGGAGAAATTGCAAAAACTCATGGATGTCCAGACTTCATTCCTTGACGTTCAGATTCAATTGGTCTGCAGTGGGCCCCAGGCAGCCTCGTCTTCAAAGCCTCCCGGGTAAAGTGGTGTTCTACTCTCCCCAATTATTCCATAGAACACAAACTTAGGTGTTTCTATGACGGTATTTTGTAGACGAGATTAAAGCCCCAAATCCGTTGACTTTAAGTAAGGGAGAGTATCCTAGACCAGCAGCACCCAACCTTTTTGGCACCTGGGACCAGTTCTGTGGAAGAAAATTTTTCCACAGATGGGGCGGGTGCAGGGAGATGGTTTCAGGATGATTCAATCACATTACATTTATTGTGCATCTTTCTATTTTATTACATACTCATCATAACAGAATAAGTGGGAGCCCTGAGCTTCTTTTCCTGCAACTAGATTGTCCCTTCTGGGGGTGACGGGAAGCAGTGACAGATCATCAGGCATTAGATGCTCATAAGGAGCATGAAGCCCAGATCCCTCACATGTTCAGTTCACATTAGGGCTCATGCTCCTGTGAGAATCCAATGCCACTGATCTGACAGGAGGCGGTGTTCAGGTGGTCATATGAGTGACGGGGAGACAAAGCCTTGCTCGCTAGCCCGCCACTGATGCACTGCTGTGCAGCCCCGTTCCTAACAGGCCACGCATGGCTACCAGTCTGAGGCCCAGGGTTTGGGGACCCCTTTCCTAGAAAATCTAGGAGGGCCTGATTCAGTGCATCAGAAGGCTTTAGAAGCAAAGCTGAGATGTCCTTGATGAAGAAGAAATTTCATGGTGGATAGCAGTGTCAGCCGGCATCCACGAGTTCCAGCCTGTCTGCCCTGTGGACTTCAGACTTGCCTCCTCACACCTCGCAATTAAACCAATTCCAGGCAATAAATCTCAGATTATACATCTCTCACCGGTTCTGCTGAGAACCAGGGAATTATTCAGTAGTGGTTAAGCCGAAGGATATCACAATAAAATAACCCAAGGTTATTTTCTCTCCCTCCTCTCCCTGCAACTTCTGTGGCTGCAGTTCCCTCAGCTATAAAGTGGGGATCTTGGAGTCCAGTGCACCAGCATCCTGGGAAGGGTAAGAGCTCTCAGGCCTGTGCATATTTATTACACCTGGGGACTGAGTGGTGGCCGCTGCTCTTATACTGCCGTGCTATTCCGGGCCATGAGCCAGTAAATATTCAGAACAAAAATGAGCCTGGTGTTACCTCCCCATTGCTCGACATCTAAAGTTTAAGGCCTTGGAGTGACCTTATCTGCCTTCCCCCAGCTTGTTCCTGCAGTGGGCAGAAGGGCACCTGAGCACACACAGACACGCGGGCAATGCACCCCGGCAGTTGTAGGACACCAGCGGCCACCCAGCTCTGGCCATTAAAGCAGCCAGGAGTTCCATCGGTCACCCATCATCACTCTCCTGGGCAAGTTTTAATAGATGTTTTGGTTACAGGATTCCAGGTATCGGTGGTCACTTGGTGAGTCGTGGCGGCCCTGCCGGCCCTGCCGCCGCCGCACCTGGTTTCGGGGCTGCTGCTCCGGGCTGCTCGGCGTGGACGCGCTCCTCCTGGGGGCTCCCGCGCCTCCCACTCGCGCCTCCCCGCGGGCCGGCTCGACCTCCAGCCTAGCGGAGCAGTGCCCTCTGGCGTCCACGCGCTGCAGCAGCGGCTCGCTCTACAAGACGGAGGCCAAAACTTGAAAACCGACTCTGGGCTTTGATTTCCTTCTAAGCCGCTGTTTTTTGACTTGGAAATTCACAGGAAATCCAAAATTGTGTGTGGTGTGTGTGTGTGTGTGTGTGTGTGTGTGTGTAAGAATTTTTGTATTTTCCACAGACAAGAAATTAGATGTTTCTGTTCCTGGTAGTGCACGGTATGAGGATGTAACATTTACCACCTGCACATGCGAAGGTGACCCTGCATTAAAAGTAGGGAAACTCCGGCCGGGCGCGGTGGCTCAAGCCTGTAATCCCAGCACTTTGGGAGGCCGAGGCAGGTGGATCACGAGGTCAAGAGATCGAGACCATCCTGGTCAACATGGTGAAACCCCGTCTCCACTCAAAATACAAAAAGAAATTAGCTGGGCATGGTGGCGCGTGCCTGTAATCCCAGCTACTCGGGAGGCTGAGGCAGGAGAATTGCCTGAACCCAGGAGGCGGAGGTTGCGGTGAGCCGAGATCACGCCATTGCACTCCAGCCTGGGTAACAAGAGCGAAACTCCATCTCAAAAAAAAAAATAAAATAAAAAATAAATTAAAAAAAAAAAGTAGGGAAACTCCGTGTTGATTACAGTGATGATTACAGTGATGAACTACACGTGCACAAAACCATCCTTGTTAGCCATTTCCACAATTTCCAGTCCTGAGGACTGGTCACTCCATACTCTGTAGATCAAAGTTAAGCCTTGGATGGGCAGAGAGGAGCCATCTCTTTGTCTGTTTACCCTGCCACTAGCCTTCCATGTATAGACCTCAACACCTCGTGTCACCCCTCTGGGCTCCATCTCCTAACCTAGGAAAGAAGAAGGTTAAAGTAGAACCTCTTGGCCGGGCGCGGTGGCTCACACCTGTAATCCCAGCACTTCTGGAGGCTGAGGCGGGTGGATCATGAGGTCAGGAGTTCGAGACCAGCCTGATCAACAAGGTGAAACCCCGTTTCTACTAAAAATACAAAAATTATCTGGATGTTGTGGCACATGCCTGTAATTCCAGCTACTCAGGAGGCTGAGGCAGGAAAATTGCTTGAACCTGGAAGGCAGAGGTTGTGCTGAGCCGAGATTGCACCACTGTATTCCAGCCTGGGCAGCAGAGCAGACTCCATCTCAAAAAAAAGTTTCAGCTTTCACATTCAGGATCCAAGAGCTAGTCATTCTGGGATAGTCACTCATTCAGCAAATACAGTGTGTCAATCAGAGAGGGTTCAGGTTCACCAGGGAGCAAACCTGGGCATTTCTGGATCTTAAACTGTAGCAAGGGAGAAAGGTAATAAGCAATAAACCTAAAGATGCCACAGGGTGTTAAAGGTGAGAATCACAACAGGTGGAAAATGGTGCAGGTGTGGGGCTTGAGAGCTGTGACCCAAAGGGTGGTTTCCGATGACGGAATCAAGCCAGGCCTCTGTAAAGCGGCCTTTCAGCAGAGACCTGTAGGAGAAAGGTAGAAGAAAAACCACCGGGTCTTTCTGAAGAAGAGCCTTCCAGGCGGGGGGAGCCTGCAGACGCCCAAGGTGAGAGCTGTCTGATAACCTTTCTCCTTAACCAAGGAGAAAGCCTATGTGGCTGAACCAGAGTGGCTGAAGGGTAACGATGGGTGGGAAGGCCAGCAGCTCACAAGAGATGGTTACACAGAACCCGCTGGGCCACTGCAAAGGATTTGCCCTTGAAAAGAAATGGGGCCATTAGGGGCTTTGAGCAGTGGAGCGACATGACCTGCCTGATGTTTTCACAGGGTCTGTCTTAGTCTGCTAGATAACAAAATACCATAGACTGGGTAACTTACACAGCAAACATTTCCTCACACTTCTGGAGACTGGAGAGTTCAGGAAAGCCCAGTGAGGGAACTCTTTCTGGTTTGCACATGGCTGGCTACCTGCCCGCTGTGTCTTCACATGGTGGAGAGAGAAAGCGAGGTCTGATGTCTCTCCCTCCTCCCATAAGGGCACTAATCCCATCATGCAGCCCCACCCGTGTGACCTCATCCAAATCTAATCATCTTCCAAAGACCCCCACCTCCAAATACCATCACACTGGAGGTTGGGGCTTCAACATACGAATTTTGAGGAGATTCAAGTGTTAACAGGATCACCCAGGCTACTGTATGAGCTAGATCACAAGGGTGGGGGAGACTGGGGCAGGAAGAGCAGGAAGCCACAGCAAGCATCAAGGCCAGGGTGGTGGCTGTGGATCGGGCTGGTCTGGTAGCAGTGGGGACAGTGAAGGATAGTCAGTTTCTGGAGAGACTTTGAAAATAGAGATCACAGGATTTCCTGACAGGTTGAATGCAGAGTGTGGAAGGAAAAAGAAGCCAAGGATGATTAAGTCTGAACTCAGTAACTGGAGGTTGTTGAGAGGGGAAATTGAGGCATATGTGGCCGAGATCTGCAGGCCCACCAGACATTTCATGTGGGACGTGTCGATAAAGTTTAAGACATTGATTTGTGATGAGAGAGAAGTGAATGTGCAAAGTTCAGGAAATTCAGGGAGAGCTGTTACTGGAGGTAATTCTCATCTCATAGAGAACACGGGTTCCAGAGTCATGTGGATTTGTGTTCAAATCTCAGTCTTGTTACTTGTCAGCCTGAAAAAGGGTCAGCTTCACGGAGCCTTGTTATTCAGTATTTACTTTTTCAGTTCCTCATATGTCAGGCACCGGTCCAGGTGCTGGGATTGGAAAAATAGCAAAACAAAGTCCCTGTGCTCAGGGACTCTACACTCTGGTCAGACGGGGATAAGAATAAATGTCTACTTAGTGTTCATTGAATGACTGAAGTGTATACATTGCCTCAGGCACTCGGTGTAGTGATTTGCCCAGTGAATAGCTGACCTCACCACCCTTTCCCTGCTTCCTACCCATTGGAGGACAATTTGTGTCACATACTTGTGTCACATTATTTTGTGTCACATACTGACCAATAAGAGTCTAGAGGACATTTTGGGTGACAGCCTTCCAGTGACACGGAAACTATAGAACTGACTCCCCAAGACTAGAAGGTGGTCCCAAAGATCAGAAATTATAGAATAATATGTTGCCTGCACAGCAGCATAACACCTCTGATTTTTCTTCTTTGGCTTCATTCTGGAGCCTAGATATTAAACCCAGCTCAAGGACACTACAATAATGACCAAAATTGAGCTGGTGCTTGAGGATGCATGTGGAGTCTAACGAGCAAATAGCTGGGGCAGCACCTTAACCTGTGGTGTGTTCTGACTGTAATCAGCATCCTCTTAGATAGAAGCACTACATTTCTTCTTAGGTGATGGATGTCTGGGATTGCTTTTTTAATTCTTGGAGATGAAAAGTCAACCACGGAGAGATCACCAAGGGTGAGAAGAGGCCCTGGGATGGAAGTCTGAGGCCCCTGAACATTCAAAGGGTGGACAGAGAAAAAGGTGCCAAGCATGCTGAGAGGCAGTGGCTGTTGAGAGGGGAGAGGGCAAGAGGGGAGCGGGGAAGCTGGAGAAGGGGAGGTGTGAGCAAAGGGAAGCTGCATGCAACACTGCAGAGAAGACAAGGAGGTGGAAGCTGGGGAGGCCGCACTGGATTTAGCAATGTTGCTTCTGTCCAGGGAACAGAGGGCTGAGGAATATATGGAGGATAAGGGAGAACAGACAATAGACAGAAACGTCATTCAAGATATTTGGCTGTGAAAAGCTAGAGAGTGGATTATTTAGACAAGGAAAACGTGGGTTGGGGAGATAATTTTTTTAAAGGAAAGAGTGGTGAACGCTGTTTTAGCCGGGCATGCATTGTGTTCTGCTTGGAGGAGGCTGGGGGACATGTGATGGGAAAGTGATGCCAGGGACGACTTGAGATGTGGGAGCACCATCTTCCCTAAGGGAGAGTGTCAATATCAAAACAGAGGACCATGGGCTGGTGGAAGAGCACAGCATCACCTGCTGCAAGCATGTTCAAGGGAAGGTACACAGAAGCGAGAGAGTAAATGAGGGGCTGGGGGTCCCAGGACAGCATCCTGAGTAAGTAGGGTTAGATGAATGAAGAAACTCCTCCTTGGGCATGGCAGGAGCCACGAGGAGAGACGAGATGAGGATGCCTGGGTGTTCGCAAGTGAGGCCCAATGGGGGGTTTCCATTATTCTGTGATGTGGGGAGAGACTTGGTCAGGCTGAGGGCCAGGTGGATCAGGAGTTTGGAGCCATAGAGGATGTTGCTTAATGATTTGCTTGTTATTTCTAAGACTTTTGTGTTTCTAACCAAGTCTGATGCTTGGGACACGGCACACTGTTATCCGTATAACCACCTTCTCTGGCCATCTCTCTCCTCAGGCTGAATCCATCCTCCCTCAGCCCTTTGTACACTTCTCTCTTATGGCTTCAATCGTATTCATCATTCAAGTTTTGGGGAAAGTCCATTGAGGATGAATGGGGATGGTGGTAAAATCCAAACGGATCAGTCTTAACTGCTGTGGCTCTCACCCCAGTACCCTGGGATCCTTCCAGATTGAACTCAAAATCAGTTTGGTTAGGATCTTCCAGGGCTTTTGTTACAGTGTGCAGGAGGTGACAGCTAATACCCTTTTCAGAGCATTCTTCTCTGAAGTTGTGTGGGCGGGGCGCTGTATAGGGAATTGGGATACTTCCAAATAATGGTGCCCAGGGTTCCCTGATGAGTGGTTCAGACCTACACCTGAATGAGCATTCATCTTCTCTTCCTCTCTCCCTCTTCCCTCTCCTCTTTCTTTCTCTCACAGACACAGAAGCATGCACACACACACACTCTAAGTCCTAGGAAGCAGTGTATAGTTTGCTCTGAGGGTCCTCATAGCTAAGAGTGAAGACCATTATAATTCTGAGGGTTCCAAAATGAATTGTGTGGTTGAACAGTGACAACCAACCCCCTTCTCTTTTCTTCTTTCCCTAATCAAATTAATGTTCTTTATAAGTGAATACAACCTAGGTATCTACAAGAAATACCAAGACTGTGGCCAGGTTTTCCTAGGAATCATAAGAAAAAGAGTATCTTCTTTGAACTATTGAATCGTAGGAGTTAGCGAGGGATTGGGAAGATCTGAGGTTTATGGTTAGTTCTTTAAAATGATGCAGCAGTCAGGTGAACACCCACTCCTAGAATACATAAAATATCCCCATTCACAAAATGGATGGGAGGAATTGGGAGTAAGATGACTTAAAAGTGAAACCTCCATTAAGCTCCTTTAATGAAACCCACCTTAGTCTATCAAACTATAAAACACATACATAACTTTAATACAGCAATTCCACATGCATGGTGATATAGGTATAGGAGTATCTATGATAGCTTTTTCTTCCATAACAGCAGAAGGGTGCACTTTAAGTACTGGTTAAATAAATGACCTGCATGATAGAATACTATGCAGCCTTTAAGGGAGTGGGAGAATGTTGACATGGAAGGACCTTCAAGATATATTAATGTTAAAGTAGGGTGAAGAGCATGAAAAATATGCTCTTATTTCTGTATGGAGAAATACATATGCAATTATATTTATAAATACAAAAGAGTTTCTCTGAAAAGATAGGCCAACACTGGTTACAGCAGGTTGCCTGTAAGAATGAATGAAATGGCTGGGGGGGAAGAAGAGAGTGATTTTTAATAGTTTCTCAAATGCATATATAACCTCTCAAAATTTTTTATTACAAACACCCTCTTCTCCCTATAAACAATGTGTCTTTGTATCAATTGTGGTACACTGCCATTAAAAACCGGTTATTGTCAAGTTGATTAATTTCTAGAATATCCAGACCTAGACTTGTTTTTTCTCTTTCTCAGTAGAAGATGTGGGTGGTGGTGTCATTTAACTGTATATCTTGAGCAAGTCAATCATCCATGTGGACTCAGATTCTTCATTTGAAAATGATGATCTCAGACTCAAGATGACTTCCAAAAATACCTTCTTGTTCTAAGGTACTATCATTATATGACTCAACTGTGCATATTTGAAAACAAAGCAATAAAGTGGTGAAGAGAATCTGGGTGGATGTCAGAGGGTGATTTGGGGTGATATGGCGGAATTACATACAGCTACAATTTTCCCAGTATATTTCATTATTTGAGTGCTGTATAAATTCCCTTTCATTTCTACTCCATTCATCTTTAAAATACCCAAGAAACAACACAAAAAGCATATTCAAGTGAAGAAATTTATTTACTTGTTTTCTAGGTACATAGATGACATAATTATAGACATGTTTTGATACATAGGAAAACCCTTCTGTCCACCTCTCTTTATGCTAAATGAATCATCACAATAATTTTTACAATTTTTAAAACAATACACAGCTTTCTTGGGCTGAAGCAATTGCAAGAACATATTGGTACTGGTATATTACAGCTACTTACAATGTTTTTAAGAACAGCAATGGAGAAAAATAAGTTATTTAAATATTGATTTCATATACAGAAAGTGCAATGTTGTTAGTTGTTATATAACTTGCTTGACAGTTTCTTTTCTTTATCAATTTTAAATCAAGATAACTTGGACTCAGACTATTATATTTTTTTCTGAAAATAATACAGTACACACGTGGCAGCAGTGACTTGGTGAGTTGATCTGTTTTGCTGCAGTTATGAAAGCAAGCTTTACTATGTCAGGAACTGATTTCCAATAGGTTAATAATTTCCAATTTCACCCATACCGGGTGGGGGGGAGGGCGGACAGGACAGAGAAAAGGGCCTCTGACTAAGGCAAGGCCGTGAAACAATATCTTGGTTATCTGGGTACGTAAATTATACTCGTTGGAGCTGACTGCATTTCATTCCAGACAGCTTTGAAGTGAAAATGATACACAATGTTATGTGTAGCTACCTGAGCCGAACTGCCTTTCCAGGTTTCTTTTGTGCTTTCCAAAGACAACAGTTTTCACCATTACTCAAAATTCTGTACCAAATGCAACTGATTAAAACTGGGTATCACTGAAGCCTACCACCTGTTCACTAATGTCCACAGGCAGCCCCAAACCACCTCAAACGTCACACCCAAACATTCAGCTTTTCTCAGACCAAATTAAATGTTTAGAGGAAAAAAAAAAGACCAAACACTAAAGATATTTTAAAAAATATTTAAAACAACACAATAAAGGAAAAACAACCTCAGACCCCTCAGACTACATATTCCCACTGAAAAATTTTTGTGGTCCCTGAATTTGATTTTCTATGCAAAGGCATTGATTTCCAAAGAAGAGTGATAAAAATATGGTTTGGCATTCTCCAAATCTCCAGAAAGTTCCCTCTTCTGCTGCGACTTTCACTTACATGAAAATCCTTCACTGAGAATGAATTAAAACTTGGAAATTCACGTGAGATTTCTCCCTCTCCTTTGTTACCTCTTACACGACTTGTGTGTGGTTTTTCTGCTCAGCTTAAACCATGACAGGATCTGTTCGAATGTCAAGCCAAGTTATTCTGAAAGCAGGAAGAGAAGCCTGTCTACAGCACCCACCTCCACCACAGCACATGAAACGCACTGAACGCTTTAGCGATACAGAACCCTGCAGCTTCCTTACATTGCAAATAGGCTAGGCCACAATCCGAGAAGACGAACATGAGCTGTTTTTAAGAGTTCAGTAGAAATCTGGCAGCTTTAGCTTTTCATTCTACGTTTCCACAACTTCGTCACGTGGCATCTTAGAGAGGACGAAAATTATTAAAGAAACATGCATTTCTTCTTAGAAAAATGCACACTAATTCATGAAAAAAATACATCACCTGAGAATGTCTTTTTCCTCAGAAACATGGATCCAGACATAAGCAATATCCTAAAGATGGCTTTGTAATTTATGAAATCACTTCCCCTCCAACTCAAGGGAAATAATTTGTTTTAATAAGCAGATGAAATATTATAAAACTTTTAATCAAGGGCTTGTGGTCAAGGTGTTTATATTATAAATGATTGCATTTGATGCTTAAAATAGTGTTCATAAGAATGTAAAAGAAAATCATTTTGTAAGCAATAGAAACCTAAATAGTTTACTTGTTTAAATTTGCTGTTTGCTAGAAAAGCAGACGCAAGACTAACAGATTATAGAGGCTAGCCTTGGGGCTCGCACCTATAATCCCAGCACTTTGGGAGGCTGAAGCGGGTGGACCACCTGAGGTCAGGAGTTTGGGATCAGCTTGGCCAACATGGTGAAACCCCGTCTCTACTAATAATACAAAAATTAGCTGGGCGTGGTGGTGGGTGCCTGTAATTCTAGCTGCTCGGGAGGCTGAGGGAGGAGAATCACTTGAACCCAGGAGGCGGAGGTTGCAGTGAGCCAAGATCGCACCACTGCACTGGGCCACAAGAGGAAAACTCCATCTCAAAAAAAAAAAAAAAAAAAAGATAGAATGTGCTGGAATCAGTTGTAAAACAATTTAAAGTATATAATTAACATATAGCTAATGTGGTTTGTCTGACTCCAATATTGAACCTTTGTTTAAATTAAAAGAATGATCTAAATTTAGAAAGAATAATAGTATTTGTTGCAATACTGAAAAGACTTTTAGAAAACATCTTCTAAATGATTCCCTTTTTAAGAACATCTTTCTGAAATATGCAACCTCACAGTGACCTTTTGCAAAGATGATCTGTTAACTGAGGGTTGAATTTTGGGATGGACATGGTCAGGATTCCAAGTCAGTTCTGCAGCACAATGACCCACACAGTAATGACACTAAACTGGTTAAAACAAAAAGCAGTTACTATGAATACAGACGCACACACGCGCACGCGCACACACACACAATATCTTTGTGAATTTCAGATAGCTTTTTAGTACATTTGTAGTTAGCTTAAAAACCAAAACCAACATGAAGCGTGTGGCTGATGAATACCTCTACCAAATAAGCCATGTCACAATGAGATGGTTAGAGAAGCCCAGTTTTGCTGAAAATATCCCAGAGAGGTTACATGGGAGCCTAGGCTGAAGATGTGGAACTATGGTTACAGGATTGTGGACACTAGTTAGATAACTGCTTCAAAGCTTATATTAAGGCAAATAAAAGCTGATTGCTAGAAAGCAATTATTAAACTGTTTCTTGTTTATCTAAAGAAGAATAGGACTTTTATTTTTCTGGTGCAGCCAGATGTTCTAACTTTTGAATAAATGAGCGTGGTCAACGAAGTACAGTAACTCTTGAGTCTATTCCTTTGGCCTAGCTGAGCCCGTCTGGCCCTTGGGCATCCTGCAGGGTGACAGACAGAAGGACAAGGGCACTATCAGAGATGGAACAGGCTGCCCCCATGCCTCCCAGCCTCTACCAGTACAGAGAGACAGACTGGAGCCAGAGCATTTGCAGCCAGTTGGCATCTTGGTTCTTCCGTCTTCTGAAAATAAAAGTAAGTGCTTGTCTTGTCTTTGGAGGTCAAAGAGAACTGCACTCATTTCCTGAAGGGGGCTTTTCTGGAGGAGAGGAGCCTCAGTCCTATGCCAAGTTTTCGTGCCATTGGGCCACATGCCAGGCCTTTCTTCTGGATCTGGTCTGCATGTCCAGAGATGGAGGAATTGCATCAGCATTATCTGCACAGTGAAAGGGTGGCTCTGGTCCAGAGAGGCCCATTTTGGGCCTGGCTACATGGCCTTGGGGCCTGGCGGCAGTTTGAAGAGTCTGGCTGCAGATAGGAGCTTTCTTATGTGTCTCTCCTCTGTGATGCCGGCCTCCTGAAGGCAAGTATGGGACAGAGAAGGCACTTGGCTCAGGGCGCTGCAGCCCGCGGTGGAGAGGGTGCTGGCGTACATGGGCAGGCCGATGGAAATGAGCCAATCCGACACAGACGAAATGCATCCGGGAGAGACGGGCTTTCGGCAGATTTCCGTGAGACCACCGCTCGGAATCTGGATAAATTAAGAAAGCAATATGACAGAAATGCTCCATGTGTCATCAGAGGGCTGCTTTGTGTGTGTCTAAAAGGGGCAGCACTGAAATACTGCATTGCTAGACTGTTATCAGAAAGCGACAATACAATGAGTGTCAGAGGTCAAGACTAGCAGGAAAAATTCTTCTCTAAGATGAAGCAAATCCTTAAAGAAGTGTTCCACAAGGTTCTCCAAGGTGTTTGGAATGAGATCAAATCCCACTTATGTGTCCAAGTCTCCAAACTGTAAGCATTTACATAGTCTAATATTTTGTTTCACTGTGGATATGCTCTTGACAAGAGCTCTAAAGTAGTTTGAAGAGACGAATCTGGGCGATCATGTGAAAAGTAACACACAGGCCGGGTGTGGTGGCTCACGCCTGTAATCGCAACACTTTGGGAGGCCCAGGTGGGCAGATCACGAGGTTAGGAGATCAAGACCATCCTGGCTAACACAGTGAAACCCCATCTCTACTAAAAATATGAAAAATCAGCCAGGCATGGTGGCACATGCCTGTAGTGTCAGCTGCCCAGGAGGCTGAAGCAGGAGAATCTCTTGACCTGGCAGGCAGAGGTTGCAGTGAGCCGAGATCGCACAACTGCACTCCAGCCTGTGCAAAAGAGTGAAATTCCAACTCGAAGGAAAAAAAAAAAAGCAACACTCAATGGGTAGGGTTTTTATAAAGTAGACTTTTCACTGTATTTTGAATCTATGTTAACAACCAGAAAATTAAATATTTAGTCAATATAGTTATAAAGAACTTAAAATACAGTAATATCAGGGTTGGCTGGAACAGAAAAATGGACATTTAACCCTAACTACTGAGTATATAAAGAGCCTACACCTTTCAGAAAGGTGGTTTGCTAAGGAGAAAGAAAATCTTTGGGATTTTACACAGTTTTCATGAAGCAAACCCTCTTCAAGGAATACAACCTCAGAAATTAACTGTGAAAGTCTACAAAGATTTATTCCTAAGGATGTAAGAGGTTGGGAGAGTCTAAATGTTTAGACTATGAGACTGACTGCTAGAGTACATTTACCTACTAGAATACTTTGAAATACAGTAGCCATCCCCCTTATCCACAGTTTTCTTTCTACAGCCTGAAAATAGTAAATGGGAAATTCAGAAATAAAACAATTCATAAGTATAACATTGTATGCCATTCTGAGTTGTGTGATGGAATCTCACACCATCCAGCTCTGTCCCATGTGGGGCCACCATCCCTTTGTCCAGTGGATCCACACCGTCTACACTACGTCCCTCAGTCACTTAGGGGCCCCGAGTCATCAGATCGGCTGTCGCAGTACTGTGGTGCTTACGTTCAAGTCACTCTTATTTGACCTCATAATGGCCCCAAAGTGCAGGAGTGGTGATGCTGGCCAACTGGAACGTGGCAAAGAGAAGCCATTAAGTGCTTCCTTTAAGTAAAAAGGTGAAAGTTCTTGACTTAATAAGAAAAGAAAAAAAATTATATGCTGACGTCCCTAAGATCTACGGTGAAAACAAATCTTCTATCCGTGAAATTGTGAAAAAGGAAAAAGAAGTGTGTGTGTAATGTATTTAGGGTTTGGCATTTCCAGGCTTTCAAGAGATCCACTTGGAGGTCTTGGACCATATCCCTCATGGATATGGGGAAACTACTGTATTGATAATATCAACCAATTTTTTTAGAAACAAAGAAACAGACTTATGATGTGATAATAGCAAACAATCAGGTTTCAAAACTGTACATTTACTATTATACCTGTATAGAGAAATGATTAGAGTTTTAATGGACAAGTAAAAATTATTGTATTTATAGTGTAAAACGTGATGTTTTGATAAAGATACACGTTGCGGAATGGCTAAATCAAGCTACTTAACCCATGGATTGCCTCACATACTATTTTTTGGGGCGAGAACACTTAAAATCTGCTGTCCTAGCAATTTTCAAGTATACATTGTTATTAATTGGAGTCACCATGTTGAATAATAGATCTCTTGAAGTTATGCTTCTAACTGACACTTTGTGTCATTCAGATGGATTTTATTTCTTAAGAGATGGGATCTCACTATGGTGCCCAGGCTGGCATCAAAGTTCTGGGCTCAAGCAATCTTCCTGCTCTGCCACCCGAGTAACTAGGATTACAGGTGTGCACCATCACGCCTAGCACTAGACTAATCTTTAAAAAGTGTTTCACAGTGTTGGGATTATGGATAATTTTCTTTTTCTTTCTGAAAGTGTATTTGTAAACGTTTCTAGGCTGGCCCACATGCTACGTTCTCCCCCACGGTCTCCTCTCCACAGCCACACAAGCTCCTTGCCTTGCCTACTCGGCAGCTATGAGTATGCTCATCACTAATCGTGGTAACTAAATGTGCCTCCCAGAGCTGGGGAACTGTGGGCTGCTCACCGCCATGCGGTGCTGCTTCCGCAACTGCTTCACCCGGATCTGGTCCATGTTGGTGGCGACGTCCCTCTCGGGCTGATCCAAGTCCTCCGCGTATCTCTGTACCAGGGCTTCAGGAATCCCACAGCGGCCATGCTGCCAGGGAGAACAGAAATGTGGCATCAATGGGTATAAGGATTTTTTTTTTCTTTCTCTGAGATACACCAAACATCACGTAGGGTCTCACTCTGTCACTTAGGCTGAGTGCAGCACTGTGATCATGGCTCACCGCAGCCTCAAATTCCTGGGCTCAAGTAATCTTCCCGCCTTGTCCTCCCAAACTGTTGGGCTTCCAGGACTAAGCCACTGCCCCCAAACCAAAAGTATTCATGTGAAATGAATATATTTTCTTTGTGAGTCAGGGTGGATGCTTTAGAGGGAATACTTTTACATCTTTGTCTTGTGCTAATGAGCTCTAGGAAATGTTTGGAAGCATAGTTAAGGCAGAACACGATTACCCTGCGCTTTTCAGGCCAATGCTGTCACCTCACTCAATCGGATCATTTTGCAAAATACAATTCCTCTAATGTTATTGAAGCTAGTCTTCTAAACTGCAGGAGAGAAGGACTAACTTCTACTTTACAGATATTCGACTGTTTGCACGTCATCTGCTGCAAGTTATACCGCCTGCTCACTAAGGCAGCATTTACTGTAAGGTCATTCTCTTTACTTTTTATTTAAAGAGATTTATTCATGAAATCTTGGCTGGGCACGGTGGCCCATGCCTGTAATCCCAGCACTTGAGGGGGCAGAGGCTGGTGGATCATGAGGTCAAGAGATTCAGACTATCCTGGCCAACATGGTGAAACTTTGTCTCAACTAAAAATACAAAAACTAGCTGGGCATAATGGCAGGTGCCTGTAGTCCCAGCTACTGGGGAGGCTGAGGAAGAAGAATCCCTTGAACCCAGGAGGCAGAGATTGCAGTGAGCCGATATCACACCACTATACTCCAGCCTGGCAACAGAGTGAGACTCCGTCTCAAACAAACAAACAAAAAAGAGATTTACTCATGAACTATCAAGGAGGCTCAGGGAGGTAGAAGAGGATCTTATTCTAAGGTATTCATTGTCATGAGAATTTTATAATAAAGGACTCAGGAATGCAGCGTAACAGGGCCTGTATTTCCTGGAGTAAAGTACTGCTGTATCTGCTAGCACTGCTTTGTCTTCGGAGTCACTTGCTATTGGTAGACCTCATTTTTTTAAATGAGAAATAATTGTTCATTATAGAGCTAAATGTTTTTGGTACAACGGGGGATTTACATTATCTTTTTCCCATTATCCATTCAGATAACTGTATAATCCAATGATCACATCTGAATAGGGTTGTATAATTTTCCAAGTATGTTCACATTTATTTTATTTCCTCCCAGTAATTGCTCTAAGAGGTCTTCACGCAGGTTACTTTTAACCTCAGTTTACCTACGGAGAGATGAAATGGGAGGCGTCAGTATCTGAACACAGGCATGTCCGGTAAGGCGTGGACACATGGATTCAGGTGTCCCCTGTCCGCTATACCGTCCTTTTCAGGAGCCAGTTTTGGTATTAATCATTCTCCCTGCGAAGTATAGCTGCCAAAAACTAAAAGGAAACAAGAAGAGCAAAAGAAAGAAAACTCCAGAGAGGCTATATTTGCATTTAATCTGGAGCCTGCGCTCCCTCATCAGAAGCTGCTGGCTGTGGATCATTCATTCCACCCTCTCAGAGCTGCCCATGTTACTGGGCTGGCTTCAGGGGCAGCTGTGGGCTCATCTCACCTGGCTACCTGACTTCTACAAACAAAGGCCTGTGAACGTGGTGGGCCCAGGGCCTTTGATACCTTATCAGAATATGGCTCCTCTGTGAGATCGATGCCTTCGGCGTGCAGCTTGTTTTCAGTGAGCATTTCCAGATCCACTCCCCGGGCACAGGAGAACTTCCTGGTCAAAGCCGGGCCCAGCTTCACACCATGCTCCTGGAGGCTTGTGTTCTCAGGGAGCTCTGAGAGCCAGGGGGGTGGCCTTGTGCTTGGTGGGCTGCCAGGCGCCTGCCCTGAGAGAGGCCTGGGAGCCAGTGATGGGGGACAGTCGCTGGGGCTGGTGGGGCTGGCAGGGCTGCCCCTTTTCACAGGCAGGCATGGAGCATCAGGACTGGGGTGGGTCCCAGTAGGGCCCATGGGGACAGGGTGGAGTCCGTTAGCAAGGCGTTCTCTGCTCTTTTTGGCAGGAACAGGTGGAGGCTGTGATGGAATTTTTGGCTGCGTTCTTGTCTCAGGGACCCTCTGCTCAGCATCGACCCCTTCTTTGGTGCCCAGGGGATTGTGTGTTCCTTCAAACTCATGTCCTTTTCTGTGGCCCTCCAGAGGTGTCCTTGCTAAACCATGTTTAACTCCAGAAGGCTGAGCGTCATAGTTTCTGGGCAAACACTGAGGGGGTGACGGGCCACGAGCAGAGGCTGCGATTGAGCCCTCCAGTTTCTTAGTTGTCAATTTCTGAGGTTCAGAAAATCTCTTGCTTTGGGTCAGTAGCAATGCATTGTCGGCAGCAGAGTCTCGCTCTGGGGGCTGGGCCTTTTTGACAGAGGTGCTCGTCTTCTGTGGCACTTCGGGTACGATCTGAGGGGGCGGTTCTGTCACCTCGGTAGGCATGTCTTGCTCAGTGCCAGGCTCTGCTTGAAGATCATCCAGGGAATGGGATCGGGGCCAGGTGTCCACGGTCTGGGGGCCCTCCAGGGTCTCACAGCTCCGGCAGATGGAAACTGGGAGGCTTCTTCGGTTTTTATTCAAACCAGTCACACCAGGTGGGTCACAGCTCTTGGATGTATCTGAGGTGAGGCCACTGCCCAGCCTGCCCTCCTCCTGTCCCTGCTTCAGTGCATCCCCTGATTTCATTAAAGGCAACGTTGGATAGTTGCCCAACTGGTTTCTGCTGAAAGCCTTTAAGTTGGGCTCGGTGGATGACTTGGCAGATAGGAGGCTCGCTTTCCGAGTCTTGCCTGTGAGACAAGGGAATATTTTACAATCACATCTTAAAAGCAAATCAATCAAATGGATGCATAAAGGGGTGCTAACATAATTGAAATCTCAAACTTCCATATCCTATTGTTCAATTACACCAAAGACATACAATCACCATTTATGACACTGGGTGATAGAGGGTTATTTTGGTTCCATTTTTATTTTTAGAAAGAATCCTTAGTCTTATTAAAGAAATCATGAAGACTGAAATTAATTGGGTGACATGGGAGAGAAATATGCTGTGTCAAGCAGGGAAATAAATCTTGGCTTAAGTCTGTGCCCAGCTGCAATCGATATGAAAAGTGGTTGCCCATCCATAGCCCATATTGATGAGGTTTGTTGGGTGAGTACAGTTTTTCAAGGGCATGATTGAAAAGGAGAGCTGCACTGAATTCCAGAACAGGTTCTATAAATGGTACCCCTTCAGAGTGACAGTGAATACTCCAATCCCACCTTCCTTGAAGCCCCTCCTTCTAACAAATGTATCCTAGAAACAACCAATGAACCTGGACACAGACAAGTAAACATATGTAAGTACTTTGCCAAAGAAAATCTACAAAATGCTGAGAAAGTTTTGGATTCCAGCAAAGCAACACCCTTGGTTAAAACTGTCAGACTGATAACTGAACTATCAACCAGACATAATCTACTTCTACTTATCTGCTGACTGGTAATTGATATTAAACTGCTGCTGCTGGATAAGTTTGCCAAAAACTTCCAATGCATGGACCAGGCAATGTACTGAACGCTTTGCTCGCATCAGTACTTCACACACACACACACACAGAGATTAACTGTCCCTTGTTACATTTTTGGTTAATAACATGTTTGTTGTGTGCTTTGACCCTGTCCACCTGTATTTTCCACACTGACAAACACCAGCATGCTAGGCATGTTGAAAAAAAATTCTTCAGAACCCGCACGAGCTACACAAGGATTCTGATGTTTACTGAAACTGAGGATGCACCGGGATACTATGTGAGTTTTACATACTATCTTGACTGAGGCGACCTGAATATTATAGTTTGAGGAGAGCTACCATCTTCCCAAGTTGACAGAACACCTTGAATGGCAGGGCGTCATGGCTCAACTTTGTAGGATATTATTGTTGTCACATAAAGATCATCAGCCTAGTGTTACTACTGAAGAAACTGACCACGGTACCACTCTTCATTATTGGAAAAATCACTACAAATAAATGAAGAAATGCCTCTTCAGAAAAAAAAAAAAAATCTCATCAAAACTTAAAAGTAATTGAAGTGGCAAATTATTAAAACCTCTTTAGCATAAATTTTAGAAATGTGACTTTCTTTTCCCTTAACTCCCAATATAAAACTATACGTCTAAGTTCCATTTCAGCATTCTGCGTTATATTAGAAAGATCCCTGCATTTATTTTGAGTTCAAAGTATGGTTCCTAGCAATCAAGTTCTTCAGCGGCTACCCCTGAATTCATTTAGGCATGAAAAACTCTGCCAGTAACATCTGTGAGATCCTTACCAATCACCAACAGTTGGGGGAATTAGTTTCCTGAAAACTTTTGTTTATGAAAAGGTTATTAACAGAAAAAAAAATGCTTCAGACCCTACATAAGCTACCTAAGGATTGTGATGTTTAGTAAAACTGAGGATATACCGGGATACTAGCTGGGTTTTGCACACTGTCTTGACTGAGGCTACCCGAATATTACAGTTTGGGGAGAACTACCATCTTCTCGAGTTGATAGAACACCTTGAATGGCAGGGCATCACGGATCCCCAAGATGCTGATTAGAATTGGAATTAGAGTGAGGCAAACAAGGTGCCCAGAGGATGAACTCTAAGGAGGTGAATGCCTGGAGTCATGCGAGCACGGGGCTGGTACCCGAGAGTGAGCACCTGCTTAGGGTTTGCACCCTGGACACCCTCTTTCCTTTCCTTAGCCCTGGTTTTGGTGCCTACAATAGTTCTCAAACTATTTTTTCCCATGATCCCCAGTAAGAAACAAATTTTACATTCAACATGTCCTCCACGGAGACACACATGCATGCACACAAGCGCAAACACACAAACAGACATAACTCCAATAAGGATTATAAGTAGCAGTACCAGCAATACTAACCGTTATCCTGGGGGATGTTCTCTACTCTATTTTGTCTTACAAAACTGCTGTCCATGACCTACTCAATTGCTTTCACAACCCACTAATAAAGTACAACCTGTTGTTTAAAAAAGTTTGCTTAGTAGGTGCTCAGTAAATCTCTTACCAAATGGGCGATTAGATAGGGCTCCAATGGCTGCTAAAAACTATCAAGCCTGGGCATTTTATACGACGGCCTTCAGGAGTTTGACAGAGATTTAGGTCACTGCGGCAGCGTGAACCTCTTTCTACTGTTTCTCGTCTTGCTACAATCTGAATTCTGGGGTCACAACAGGAAGCCACAGAGGCATCCATGATAATGTTTAGCCCACCTGAGCCCATGCCACTTAAGACTCCTCTTCTGTTTGAGACAAGTACGTTTTCTGAAATTTCATATTGACTACTTCCCGACTGGCTGTACAGAGAGGCCACAAACGGGACAATCCTTCTCTCCTGAAGCAACTGCCTCGACATTCAGGCCATGCAGCTGAGGCATTTAAGACACTGCTGCTGGTGTGACCTTGATGGATGGTCTACCCGGTAAATTGTTTTCCTATGGACCTAATAGTTCCCAGTGCTCAAATGTTGGTTTTTACTGCATAAAGAAAAGGGCATAGGAGACACACAATTTAGGTTTTACAGCTGCAGGTATTTTACACCGAATTTATTAACCTCACCCAGCAGCCAGGAGAATAAAAAGGGAGGCTAACTATGGACTAGAATTCTGTAGAGGTCAGAAAGAAAAAGATGGTTACTGAGTTCATGATGGGAATACAATCGTCCTTTTGCAGAAACTGTGCTTTGAAATCAAGTCAAAGCAGGTTCCCAGCGACCCATGCTGACATTACCGTTTTCCAGATTCTCACTGCTTTCGTAGCATCCTGAGTCTCGCGGGGAGCATCCACTCAGGCCCTGGCTGTCAACCAGCAGCTTCTCCTGGGATCCTGACTGGTCGCTGTTACCTAGAGGAGAGAACCCAGCACGAAATCAACAAGGGGCGTGAAAAGCAGAGGGTTCAGAGTCAGCAGATCTCGACTTTATCCTCGGTTACTGCACTGAGCTTTTAGAAGAGAACAATTTATCTTAAAACAGATGAGATCAAAATGAACTAGTGTGATGATCACAGCTTTTCTTCCAATAAAGTATTAATCACACGAAGGTAAGTTTGGAGAGAGCACACAGTTGGAATACGGTGATGCCTTTTAAGTTACCGGAACAGAGGCTGACCCTGGCCTCAGGGCCATGAGGAAAAGAGAAAGGCAGAGGGTAGTTTTCACAGTGGGGCTCGCAGTCCCTTCTGAGTGATGGCGCCATCAAGGAGAAGCAAAGAGAGAATAAATGTCCTATTTACAAGGTGAGATTGGGTCATACGTTTTTCGGAGATCTGTTAAGACTTGTGCTTCAAGATATTTATGTCGCCAACTTTCCAAATTTGGAAGCTAGTATTAAAGTGTCAGATGAAATAAAAAATTTTATTAGCATTTAGGAGCCTTCCTAGCCCTCAGGGACACACGCTGAGGGTGCCTGTATTAGCTCAGCAAGCGTTAAGACTGGCAAACCCCAAAACTAAAGAGAGGCCAGGGGCAAATCTTCTTTTGCTTTTGTTGTTTGGGATGAGTTAAGGGTGGTTCTTTCTTTTCTGCTTCTCCCTTCGTCTTGTGCCAGCACATTTCTATCTCCTGCCTATAAGTAAAAGAGGGGGAAAGCTTAGGAAACTTTCAAATTTTGAAGCTGAGTAACAGACGCATGGTTGCTGGTACAGATAAATGGATGACTGAAAGCTGGACATCCTTATTCTGAGTGGATAAAGAAAATGCAGTACCTATACACCATGGAATACTACTTGGCTATGAAAAGGAATGAAATAATGTCTTTGCAGCAATTCGGATGGAGCTGGAGGCCATCATTCTAAGTGAAGTGACACAGGAGTGGAAAGTCAAAATCCTCTGGTCCGACTTGTAAGTAGGAGCTAAGCTGTGAGCAGGCAAAGGCATACAAAGTGATACAATGGACGTTAAAGACTCAGACGGGCGAGGTAGGGGGAGTCTGGGGATTAAAAAAATGACACATTAGGTACAACGTACACTACTCGGGTGATGGGTGCATTAGAATCTCAGAATTCACCGCCACATAATTCATCCATGTAACCCAAATCACTTATACCCCAAAAGCTATTGAAATAAACAAATAAAGAAAAAGAGAGGAAGACCTCATTCTGAGGAGGAAGGCTTTTAAAGAGAAGGAAGCATCATTATTTGTCAGTTGTACCTCAACAAAACTGGAGAGGAAAAAAAAATCAAGAGCAGCATCAGACACCTCTGTTGAGTGAATCTGCCCAAAGGCAATCATGTGGAAAGCCACGAGGGCCTTCAACACCCCAACAGCTTCACCCGGCATGTTGCAGAAAGGGCACGTGTGGTCTTACATGGGACACAGAGGTTACACGCAGAACATCTTTGCATTATTATGCAGGATAAGGGCTTGGTCACATAAAACAGAAACCAAGAAAACATTTTCTACATAAAATAGCTAGTTGCAATGATGAATGGCTTTATTTTCCTTTTTTTTCATCCCCCATTCCAACCACACACACAAAGGAAAAAGAAATCAATACACCAGAAATGTGATGCCTTTTCTCAGGTCATCAAAATAAAAATGCAAGGAGGCAGAAGGCTCTGCTGTCCACTCACCACTTCCTGTTTGCATTTCTCACGAGGAAAGCATTTCACAGCCCCAGCTACAGCAGAGATCACGGCAGAGTAAGTCCCTCAATTCGAATCCCGTTATGAGTGCTACTTTTAAAATGTCTAATGAAAAATTAACTACTTGGAAGCACAAGAGCAAATACTGTCCCTCCGACCACCTAAAAGTGGAACATTCTAGAGCAGTGTCCTCATTGTGTGGAAGAGCCTGTGGCTTTGCAGTAGCCTTTGTTCTAGCCTAGCATGTTATTTAGGAAAATGATACTTATAAAATGAGGGCTTTGCACTATCCATTACAACCCAGGGAGAGGAGTTGGTGTACTCTGTCCCTGGTGACACAGTTGAGTGCACCACAGTGGCCAAAACAGACTCCAGAGTGCTGGCCGGTGGGAGTAACACAGAAGACCTGCTCCTGCTGCAGCAGGAAAATGCATGCTGTGCCTGTATCTTTGGGGATCCCAGCCTCATCAGACACAGCAGGATACCCGAAATTATTTTGGAGAGGGAGGGGATCCATTCTGTCACCTAAAAACCACAGTTCTATTTATACGCTCATAAGGCAGGGAGCTAGAATCACTGTCCTCACTGGGGAAAAGCAAAAAAGAGGTGTGGTGCTTCTTCTCTGTAGTGCAGAATCAAGACCATCACCTTTTCCCACACTTGTTAGCATCGGTGCCAAGGTGCAAAAGATAAGAAAGAAGATGAGCTAGAACCCCGAAAATTCTCACAGTCAAACCACAGCAAAGTGCTGGGTTGTGAGGCTGAAATCCCATTTGAGCATGACCTGAAGGGAAACTCTGCTTGGACTAAGCTCTCTCTGCCTCCAGCTTCACTAAACACACACACACACACACACACACACACACACACACACACACACACAGATATGCTAAGATACCTATGAGCTATTCCAACATCAAAAGTTAGTGGTACCCAAGGGCACATATCATTGCCCAGGGAGCAGTTCCCTTGGGAAAGAAGGGAAGGGAATGGGATTCTTTGAAAGCAGGACTTCCCATGGGCTTACACCATATTTCTTAAAATGTAAGAACTAAAGGAAATACGGCAAAATATTAACTTTAGCATGTACATACATGTTTGTTTTCTTTTCCTTTGTACTTTTACTTTTCTGCATGTTTGAAATAATGCCTAATTAAAATTCTTATAAAAGTTATTGTTTATACTTGGAAATAGTTAAGACAGCAAATTCTAGATCATCTGTATTTTACCACAAGTAAAAACTGTTTTAGCAATTTGTAAGATGCGTTCATTTGCCAGACCTAAGATAGTAGGTCTGAGGTTGGTGTAAGGAGACAATTAGCCTTTTCCCAATGGAACCCTATGTGAAGGCTGGCATTTTCTCATGCTTTGAGGGAGGCTGGATGAGATTGACTTCCAAGCAGTGCTGGAGATGTACTTTTTGCTCTCAGCGATGGCTAATCTAGAAAACTTTCAAGATCCCTGCATATCTTCAAAGATCTCAACATACCTCTGTATCTCTCCAGCGTATAGACATTCAGTTTGACGGAAACCTATCATGTTTCTCTAAGTTATCAGCAGAGGCACTACTTCTTAGCCATGATGACTTTAACTGTATCGGATGTAAAATCCTATAGCTCTAGGAAAAGTCTGGACCCTGACTCTTCGCACTAATTGGTACCTCTGGAACCTTGAAGCCTTTGTTTTAGAACCAATAAAAGTACAACTTTATATATCCGGGAAATTCTCAACAACAGAGCAGCATAGATGCAAAATGGAATGTTTGGAGAGGCAAAGGGGTCTTCTTCATTTTCCAGGTTAGTCACCTGATGGATAAGATACCCTCCTCCAAAATGCCCCTTGGTACAAAACACTCAGGATGTGATTCCAGGAGGGATGATGGTTCTGAACCAATGTGGCATGGAACAGTCTAAGCACAGGTCTCTGCCTTACACTCAGGACTTAGCTATTCTCCTCCTATTCTGTGGATGATAAAGGACATGTAACAGAGAGTCTATATACACCAGCTGCTCTTAGTGAATGAGGAAGAGCAAGTGAGCTATACCGACAACAGATTATTTCATATTAATTCATACTAATCGAGCTGGTAGGGTATGCCAGTCACTGTGCAGGCTCTTTACTGGCCACAGACCACAACGTGTCTCCCAGGGGACTCAAATACTAAAAAAGACCTGGTTATAAAGTGATATTAACTGTGAATCACAATTCCCTCCAAATCTATCCCTGAAGGCAGCCTATTTATCTTAGGCTCAGACCTCTGTTTGATGGTGTGTGTTTCTCTATCTTATCAGTCAATTTAGAGGGACTGTCTATTTAGCAGAAGTGAATTTAACCTAAGGACACTTGCTTCCATTGTCTCTCAGGCCTGATACATTTCAGTAATGTATAATTCTTTTTTCCACCATTAACCATGGTTTTGGTGTGTCTTTTAGCAAGAGAAATGCTATTAGCTACTGATATCTCTGAAGCAGAGTCCTTGAAGGAAAACGCATTTAAATTCAGTAAATGGAAAGGATACTCCTTTAAGATGAATGATTTCAGGGATATTTTTGATGTCAGATTGAAAAATACAGAGCAAGATAAGACTGAGTTAATGGAGCAAAGGATATGGTATATTCGAATAGACTTCATAAAAGCTGTGAGCTCACTGATAATTCTGTTCACAGGCTGTAAAAATAAGCTATCATTTAGGTTGGGAATTTGCAGGCCAATCAATATGGAATTCTGTGCTCTACATATTCACTGCAGAGAGACGTTTAATGAAAGCTGACGAATTTCATGTATTCACCAACCAGTCTATGCAATCAGAACACAATTCCTCGTGTGCTCTGAGAAGTAATCACCCCTTAGCTGGGCCAAAAACTTCCAGCTGGTCAGTCACTTTTGTGTTCAACTGTCCTAATGGCCTGCAGGGGGCTCCACATCTCAATAGTACCTACAGGGGAGTCTACCCATTTCTTGGGAAAACTGTCATTCCATTGTTGCAGACACTTGGTGCAGGATCATCTTGAACTATCATCTAGAAATATGCCCAGAAAGGTAGCGGCGGCACAGGAGGCTTTCTTTTGTTCCCACATCTGCACTGGGAATTCATGGCTTTGTGCTGTTTGACCTTGGCTTTGGAAAGAACAGGACAGAGTAAGTGACTCTAGGGACCTAGCACACGCTGGCAGCGTACGCAGAGCCTGCTGTGGCGGACCTCACAGGGAACATCTCTATGTGTACAGGGACTTACTGTCATATTCCTGTAACAGCTCCACCGCTGTCAAGAGAACAGCTCTGTGTTCTGGGTCCCTGATATTTAACTCATCCAAGTCTTCCTCCTCCAGCAGCTTAAAAGTGTCCAAATCTTCATATCCATTGAACAGGAAAGTGGGCATATGCTCCTGTGAGAGGGAGAAGGAAGACAGAAGGGAGTCAGCCAGCCCAGCCACACGATAACACCGCCAACAACTAGCCTGCCACCCCCGCGAGCTTTTCCCATAGTCATTGCTATACTAATCAAAAGATTAGTAAGTATCATTTGCAATGGATCCTGTACGTCCCAGTCCTCCAGCTCAGCAGGCAAGTAGGGTGTTTTGTTAATCATGGGTTAGGAAGATGTACATCGTAGGCTGTGATGAATTCCGCGGCTTGTGTTATAATTGTACCCTTGACAAGAGCTAATTCCTGTACCTCCACAGAGCCCACAACAAAGGAGACTCCTCCTTCATTTACAGAGCTATTAAAATCCAGCTTTTAATTCCTCAGGATCAAGAGTTTTGCAAAGGGGAAACACAGTCTCTCATTGCAGACTGGCGCTACTAGATGCTGGCAGTGATGGTGGGAGAGAGGTGGGAGCAGAGTTTCTCTGCAGACCCTGTGGAGCTACCTGTGGGCAAGGTGCCAGGGGTTTCTTCCTAGAGCCCTTCTAGCAGGAAGGTTTGACCCAGGGCTTATGCTATCACCCACAGCCGAGGTCAAAGGCAGTGTTAGAAAACCGGTCACTTTTTCTGTAGAATAACAGATGCTCATCATAGTAACGGGCCACCCTTATTGGACCACACAGATCAGCACCAACCCTACCCTAAAAATGCCCTCATTTGCTTAGTGTAGGAGAGAAAAAGGCAATGAGGGAGTAGCATGTGGCAAGAATCAGAAGCGACTGACTTTCAGGTTAATCCGATCCAGGAGATCCTCCACAGACTTGGGCTGGGGTGGTCTTCCTTTCCGCCGCCTCCTGGTGGGGCGCTTGGGTTTCTCCTCATCCTCACTGAGCACGTCCACGTAGATGAACTTGAACGTGCCGACTTTGTTGTTCAGCAGGCCCATCCAGGTCCCCATGGGTGGCTTGCTGATTATATCAATGATATCTCCTTTCTGTGGCCCAGGGAGCAAAGATCTTTCCATTAGGTACATTCCATGAACGTACAAACCATGAATCTGGCAGATACACAAGTTACACAGAAGCGAAGATGCCACAAAGGCCAGAATCGGGGTCCTACAAGTCACCCTTCTGAGTGACCCACATAGGATGTGACTGTGAGCTCGGCAGAGGCCAGACAGGTATCTCTGACTGTACAGAATCCCATGCAGGCCCCGGTCACAGCCCCTCCACCCTCCTGTCCTGCAGGACCAGAGGTGCCTGGGGTACCCCTAGTGCTCTCAGCCAGGATGCCCACCCAGCACTCTAAACACCTTCCCTCCTCAGAGTTCTCCCACTTCTTGGAGAAGGCACTCCCCACCAGTCCTAACCAGGTGATCCCTGCTCTGCTATCGCTGCACACACTTTGTGGAACCTCATCTGTCCCATAAATGTATCTCTGCGCACACAGAAGGCAGAGATCTCTCTTCAGATGGAGAAAACACAGAAACCAGGTGTGTGGGGCAGGAGCCGGGGCAGGGAGAGGGAGGGTGTGCAACGGAAATGCTAAAGGGAAGCTGAGGCAGAGGACAGGGTCGAAGGGGTGAACTGATGGCCCAGGGACTAACAGAAGACCCTCTGCCTCGCGGGCTGGCAGGTTCCTGTTGTGTTTTTCACTGCAGAGGAGACCAGTGAGCACGGGAGCCAAGATACTGTGCAGTCTGTACCCAGCAGCCCAGCATCCAACAGGAAGAAGAAAAGAAAGCCTCCTAGAGAAACAGAAGAACCCATCAGCTGCTCTGAGGCCAGCAAGAGAGATACCTTGAGCTTGAGCGAGTCTGTGTCATAGGGACTTGGGGTGAAGTCGGTATGCACCCTGGCACGCCCACAGAATGGGCCTCGGTAAGGCAGCTCTTCGTCATCCCCATCTTCCGACTTGACGCTTTCCCGGTTGCTGGTTGAGGAATCGGTGGTGCTCACTGTTTGACCACCTGTATAGGAAGAACAAGGGTAGAGACAGATTTCCCACTCAATGAAGCAGAAAGGTACTGAAGGCATAGCAGATTAGGAAACGAAGGCTCAGAGAGAGGAAGCTTTGAGCCACAACCTATGTCAGGACCAGAGCAGGGCCCAGTAAGAAATTCTCTGGTTGTTACCCCTAAGCTCCTCACTGGACAGGAGAGTCACAGCAAATTACCCTCATGAGATGGAATCTACATGGCACGGAGGCTCCTGCATGGAGGACACCGCGGGACCAGGAACTAGACCCTGCTCTTAACATTCGTGACCTCTCAGTGGTAATGCACACTCTTCCTAACTGTTTTACATATGAGGAAACAAGTTCAGAGCAGTCACATCACTTGCCCAAGGGTAAAAAGTTCAAGTGGTAGGTATAAACCTGATCTTGGGGTGCGGTGGCTCACCCCTGTAAGCCCAGCACTTTAGGAGGCCCAGGTGGGCAGATGACTTGAGTCCAAGAGTTCTATCAGCCTGGGCCACATGGTAAAACCCCATCTCTACAAAAAAACACCAAAACATTAGCCAGGCATGGTGATGTGCCCCTGCCGTGTAGCTACTCGGGAGGCTGAGGCAGGAGGACTTCTTGAGCCAGGGAGGCAAAGGTTGCAGTGAGCTCAGATCACAACACTGCACTCCAGCCTGGGAGACAGTGAGACCCCATCACAAAAAATAAAAATAAAATAAAATAAAACCTTGTTCTTTTTCTTCACACCATTCAGCCAACTCCAACTACCCCTGGCCCTGAACTATTTGAACAAAATTTATCAGTCACGTATAAAATTCCCTCCCTCCCCACTCCCTTTATTTTGCTGGTCATCTTCACGTGCTTGTCTCCCTGGCTTCTTCCCCTTGCTCTCTAGATCCTTTTTCTGAGATGCTTTCCCTATTGTCTCCAATCAAAATTCATCACCCCCTCTTTTGGGCTGTTGCTGCATATCTACTAATAAACAAATATGACTCTGAGTCCAGAGAGTCTGCAGGTCTGATTGGCAGGACTTGGTCTTATTTACCTTGAAATTGCCTGAACCTCGTGCTCAGTATACGTCAGACATTGACTCCAAAGAAAATAATCTACAATGACAAAGTAGACTTACTCATGGAGCTCTGACCGCTCAGAGAACTCCGAAGACTTTCTACAGAACCTCCGGCCTTGAGCTTGGGCTTGTCCATGTGTTCCGGGTCAGGCTGCGAAGGCGGAGGGGAACCAGGCATTCCCTCAAGGCCTGAGTCCTGCCGTGGGTTTCAACAAAATGAAAAAGGTCATCAGAGTGGACAAACATTGTCTTGTAATTCTCAGCGACTCGGCCTTCAATGAAATCAATCAAATCAATCTATACCCGTATTTGATTCTATACCCAGTATTATCCTCCTTTTAATCCTACCTCCCTGCTTAAAGTCCTGGCCAATGTTACTATTTATTAAGAACTCAAATATTATGTCTTCTTCTCAAATAGATATTCTCGAAATCTCCAAGAAAAAAATAAAAGGCTTAGAGACTCAGCCTACACAAAAGCCCAGTAACAAGGCTGGATTTCAAATGTAGATCAAGTGCAATCCATGACTAATGGAATACCTGGAAGTGTAGTCAGAGGAAATTGAATCTACTTGGATGGGAAACATTTGCACTTTTTAAAAAACATTCCTTAAAAAAAAAAAATTGGCCAGATTCTTCTTTCTATTTATACACATTATTGGCATTGGCTAAAGAAATACAAAATAAAAACCCAAATATACAGCAAACATACTATTTTCCAGTCTACAATAAAATTTCCATATGTCACTCTGAAGTTTTAGCTTTTTTCACTTTTCTAAAGTGTTGTCAGTAAAAAGCTGGGAAGTCTCTTTCAGACCAGAATCCTGATGGGAGTGACTCAGAAGTACTTTCTGCATTTTGGGTAGCTAAGTATTACCCTCTCAGCGGCTGCTCATTTGCATATTCGAGTATAGCACGCTTATTTGATTTGTGGTGCTGTATCAATAGACAATGTCACACTTCGGAAAGTTTGCAGTGAGATCTGTTTACTTGCCAAAATAGAAAAGTCTCTGGCATACTTCATATGGCCATAGCCACGTGAGCATAAAACCAACTAAACGAAACCTGCTATTTTCATGCTGCCAAATCATCAGAAGGGCCTGAACCCAGCTCCGCAGGCCCTGCAAACATCTGAGGACATCAGCAATAGCAGCTTCAGATCCAACATACATTAGTGCTTTAAATGTAAGGAAAGTGAGCAAGCGACCTCAACAGTAACAAAGAAAAACAGATATTAGGAAGTTACTGAAGCTACGAAGTATGAATTCCTTAAAAAAAAAAAAAAGAATTCATTCCTCCTTTCTGCATCATTAAATAAATAATCTTTCCCATCAAAATCTTCTGTAATGCTTTTGAAAAAAGCACACATTTGAAAAATAGCAATAGTAAATGTGGATCTCTGATATATTTTCAAATGCTTTTTAAAATTATTAATTTATTTGTCGCATGTTTATGGATTACCTCCAATAGCAGGAACTATTCCAGGTGCTGGGCATATAGCAGTATCAGAGAAAACAAACATCCCTACCATAAGGGTTGGTATATTTACCAAAAAGTTTTTTTTAAAAATAACCACACAAGGCCTGGCACAGTGGCTCATGCCTGTGATCCTGGCACTTTGGGAGGCTGAGTGGGGTGGACCATGAGGTCAGAAGTTTGAGACCTGCCTGGCCACACAGTAAAAACCCGTCTCTGCTAAAAATATAAAAATTAGCCCAGTGTGGTGGTGCACGCCTCTATTCCCAGATTCTCGGGAGGCTGAGGTGAATCACTTGAACCTGGGAGGCAGAGGTTGCAGTGAGCCGAGTCCACACCATTGCACTGCAGCCTGGGTGACAGAGTGAGACTCTGTCTTAAAAACAATAACAACAAGAACAACAGCAACAAACCATATACAAAATTTTCCATTATTTTGTGCTTTACAAAAAATTTATAGTGATCAGTTATTTCTTTTATTCCCAACTTACATGAAATGACTGCTTTAAAAAGATAGAACTAAGCACATAAGATTGCTATTAGAGTAAAATTATAGAAAAATGTCAACATGACATTAAAATTCTGATCTTATGATGCATAAAGCAGAAAACCTCTTGGAACATAAGTTCAACAGCTTTAGTAGCGGTTTCAATTTTGGGGAAAAGCAAACTTAATAAAGTGCTTTAAATTAGTAGCGTGCTTTCACTAGCAAGCTGAATGCTTCAATATAGAATATAATATTCAATATAGAAATATAGAATCACTACCACTCCCTTACCCATAGGGACAAGAGAATGAAAAGAATAAAGAGGCCGGGCACGGTGGCTCACGCCTGTAATCCTAGCACTTTGGGAGGCCGAGGCGGGTGGATCACGAGGTCAAGAGATTGAGACCATCCTGGTCAACATGGTGAAACCCCGTCTCTACTAAAAATTAAAAAACTAGCTGGGCATGGTGGCGCGTGCCTGTAATCCCAGCTATGCAGGAGGCTGAGGCAGGAGAATTGCCTGAACCCAGGAGGCGGAGGTTGCGGTGAGCCGAGATCCCGCCATTGCACTCCAGCCTGGGCAACAAGAGCGAAACTCTGACTCAAAAAAAAATCATGGATAAGACACTGAAGGTAGCCCAGACATCCCCTGAAGGGCTAATAAGCCACAGTTTCTCAGCCTGAGCACTGATGATTTTGAATGCACAGTTCTTTGCTGTGGGGACTGTCCTGTGCATGCTAGGATGTTTTGGCAGTGTCCCTGGCATCTGTCCTCTAGATCAGCATTCTCCAACTCCTGGGGCGTGGACCAGTACTCCTCTGTGGCCTGTTAGGAACTGCACCACATAGCAGGAGGTGAGCAGGCGAAGCTTCATCTCTTTTTACAGCCACTCTCCATTATTCGCATTACTGTCTGAGCTCCACCTCCTGTCAGATCAGCAGTGGCATTAGATTTTCATAGGTTGTGAATCGCACACACGAGGGATCTAGATTGCATGCTCCTTGTGAGCATCTAATGCCTGATGATCTGTTACTACCTCCCATTACCCCCACATGGGACCATCCAGTTGCAGGAAAACAAATTCAGGGTTCCCACTGATTGTACATTATGGTGAGTTGTCTAATTACTTCATTATATATTACAGTGTAATAATAATAAAAACAAAGTGCACAATAAATGTAATGTGTGTGAATCATCCCAAAACCGCCACCCACCCCAGCTCCGTGAAAAAATCACCTTCACAAAACCAGTCCCTAGTGCCAAAAAGATTGGGCACTGCTGCTCTGGATGCCGGCAACATCCACTCCACTTCACCCCAACCCAGTGTGACCATGGAAAGTCACTGCCCTGGGGTTCAAGGGGGAGCAAAATGGTACGCTCTCCCCACTTCCCCATGAGAATCACTGTAATCAACTGAAGCAGGCTTTGTTTGAATCAAAGTGAGGCGGGTGGTGGCTGGCTGGTGGTGTTCAGTCATTTCCATGGAGCGATGCTTGGTTTTAGCTCACTGTGCCCACCAGAGAGCAGCAGCTGAGCAAAAATGACTGCTTTCCCTGCTGTTTGTATTTGGACGATAAAGTGCATTACCTACATATTTCAAGCAGACAACCAGCTCATACACAGGCACTTCAACAGGCTACAAAATGAGTGCTATACAGGTGCCAGACAGAGGAGAATGTTTTGAAAATTGAATGGTCAAAATTACCTTGAGGCCCAGCTCTCCAATTCTCTTTACTCCCTCCACCCATGCAATTAAGATAGAAAACAGTCATGTTTCTAGCAATGAAATTATAGATCTAGAGGGGAAAAATCAATTATGTGATACCTTCCTTCATGGTCACAGATAGGGCCAATGAGGGCAAACACCCCTCTAAGAAACATTATTATCAAAGTCTGGTACCCAGGAAGAACTTTGAGGCTCTGTGCTTCTAGAACAACTTATGCTATGATTGACAAGCCTGCTGTTCCAAAAAAAACATTGTTTTAGGTTTGATTCAGCTCACATCCATTTTGTAGCAAGGCATAGTTTAGAAAATAAAATCTTTCCTTTGTATTCAAATTTACAAGGCTTATTGCACTAAAGAAGAACCATTTCTTTAAATGTCTATCTCCGTCTGTACACAGAAGGCAAGTCCTGTATTTTGTATTCCTAGCACCAAGCGCAGTGCTGAATAGCCCAAGTGCTTAATAAACATGTGTTGAATTCGGTGTTTCTCTACATAAATAAAGCAGGGACTTGGAGCAGATTAATGCCAAGGAATATGTGTATTTAGCTCCATTAAAAATCTCAGAAGGGCCGTCTTCAGCTTTTCCTGTCAGGAAGAACCAGGGGAACATTCTAGCAGGGCGCTGCATACCTGCTCAGAGACAGAGCTGCTGTACTTTTTAGACATCCTCTTTCGCATTGTCTCTTTCACTGATTTCACTTTCTTCCCAAGAGAGATGCGAGAGGCAGTAGGTGATTTGATGACTTCTTTGTACACAAAGTCTCCTTCTTTACCCTGCAAAACAAAATGTTGCAAGTACTGTTAGTCGCAGAAAATGAAGGCCAGAGCAGGTTTTATTGTTTCAGCCATCGACGTCCTACCTCTCAGAAATATTGGCATTCGTTAGGATCTTGCAGGTTTTCTTGTGTTAACTCAGTGCTGTTATTTATCTCTTTGAGGAATTGACTATTGGGCTTTCTGTTTGTTTGCTTCAAGTGGGGTGTGAGTCACTTTTTATTTTATTTACTTTTAATACATTCTTATCTGGTTATATTTTTTCCACTGTTTTTGACACCCAAGGGGACCGCATTTCATCAGTGAAGAGTGATCGGCATGAATCAGTGTTCGTGAATCCCATCAGTGGGGGAGAAGAGAGGGATAACACTACTGAATTGTCCTGGGAAAGTGGTTAGAACAAATGGTGAAAGCTCAGAGCAACATCTGATTGGATTTCCGTCACTATAGCGCTCAGTGTGTAAATTTCCTTCTCTTTACAAACTAGATGGTGGTCTTCTCTCATTCTAGTTTGCATTTTTTTTTAAAATAAACTTTTCCCTGAGAAAGAAAAAAAATATCATACTTTCTCTCATTTCTAAAAGAGATCAACAGCATAAAACTATTGGTTTTAGAATCAATATAATCTGATAGTCAAATAAAATAGTTTAATTCTCTTCCAGGAAATTTTCAAAACACTTCATATATATCCCAGGTGGGTATTTTAGCTGACCTACGAGCATAACAAATACAAAACATGAAACCTTCATTTTACAGTTTTATGACACGATACAAGGGACAAGCTATAAGACCTTCACCCTTGGGGTCTGAGAAAGCAAACTTCAGGGAACAAAATGTGTGTGCCACCACAGTGGCCTGTCCCTAGGCCATGACCCAGAAGCAGGTCTGAGAGGGCAGATACCTGGGCCGTGAGGGGTCTGGTCTGCTTTGGTCCCACAGAGACTGGGTTCATTCTAGGACACCCCAGACCACAAAACTCTAGGCTTAGTATAGGCCATGCAGGGCCAGGTACTGGGCTCACAATAAGACTGGCGTTCCAAAATGCCAGCACATACTCTTAGGGCCCAAATCACAGGGCTCCACTTTATGGGCTATGTGTGTGTAATAGTTACATGCTTGCAACTAGCAAGAAGAAAAGGCCGTGTGCAAAATGACTCAGACCGCAGAAGCCAGACTTAATCTGGATTTGTTATTTGAAGAAAACCAGAAGCAAAGTCATTAAAGGAACTGTGCTACTCTCAAGGAAGGGGATGGCGGTGAGAGGGGTCACCATTCATGGCACGTGGAACAGTGGAGTCTGTAATATGAGTGAAATAGAGCTTTTTTCTAAATGTGATTCAGGATTACTAAGGAAAACATTACCCAGTATCAATTCTCAAAGATGCTCAAGGGTCAACTATTGTCAGCCTCATCGTCTGAATCCAAATCTTTTGTTTCCTCTGAGGTTACTCACCATTGGGTCAGAATTATTACTGCCAATGTGCAGAGAGCGATTCGTCAAGTCAAATCCTCCAAAACTGCAGGTTCTCTGTGGAAAGAGGGTAGGGCAGGGAAACTCCAGTTACGCTTAAGCCAGCCCACAGTGCTCCAACCCAAAAGCCTCCGAATCACAAATACACATACAGGATGAAAGCAGAAAACGAGAAATGATGAGAAACAAACACACGATTCACATCATGAGGAAACTTCACTCATTTATCCCTTCAGGGGCCACTGGAACTTTGCCCGCCCCAGAAGTCTAGAATCCCCTTAACATGCAGAAACCAACCACTTTAAAAAGGCCCGAACAACAACAAAACCCTCCGTGAGTCCAGTGCTGTAAGATTCCCTGTCCCTAGCACAGAACTTCCCCTAACATCTGCTGCATTCAGTAGAGATAATGAAAGGATGTATGTTAGAGGAGCCACATGTTCAGGCATCTTGAAAACCCAGGTCTGAAATCCCACAGCTCTGACACCAACAGCAAGCTTTTCAAACAGACTTTTGTTTTGTTTAGTTTTAAACCGCTGAGAAGGGGGAAGGGGAGAAGGTTATGTTTACAATTGTCCAATCAGGCCAAGAGAATTACTCACTCGTTGCTTCCCCATCCTAGCCAAAAATGCTGGTAACTTTCCTATCTAACTGCCCAAGTTAATGAACGATGACTGTTTTCTCTCAGTGAATGAAGATGCCACATTTGCCCAGAAAGAAAACGGTTGATTCAGTGACTGCCTTTGACCACACTCTTTTAATTTCAATAGGACAAATGCTGACGTTATAAAGAATGAAAACTTTCTCATCCTTTTAGGTGGTTGCAAACTTCATGGAACTGCTTGAATCTCAGTGATTTGGTATTTGCAGAACTTGGTTCAAATTCACTGCTGCTTTTCTAGTAAAAGCCACTGAATGACCACCCCGCTCCCCGCAACACACATTGATGTTGTTACAATTACTTATCTTAAAAAAAATCAGTTATAAAAGTTTAATTGCAGATTCAGGCTTCAATATTTTGTATTACCAGCTTCTCAGAGAACTCTAATGAACAGCTATTAAATGGAAGAAATGAACAGAAAAGTACAATGTATTAGGCTGGTGCAAAAGTAACCACGGTTTTGCCATTATTTTCAATGGCAAAAACCGTGATTACTTCTGCACCAACCTAATACACTGTAAGTGTTGCTTATTTAATATGTTTATATATGTATAAACATAAACTATAAACATTAAATTCATATAAGCATATTAAACATCATACATATATATAAATTTACTGAATTGAGAAAGTAAAAACATCCTAGAAGCAGAATGTTTAGGTTTTTGAAGTCACAGAAATATAGATGCAAATCCTGGTTCTCCCACTTACTTGCTGTGTGATCTCAGGTAAAGTACTCACACTCTCTGAGCTTTAGATTCTTCATTATTCAAATAACACTTATATAATATTTGAAACCTTCTAGCACACTGCCTGGCACAAGGTAGACACTAGACAATCTATGAATGTTGGTTTCTTCCATTACTTTTCATTAAGGCTGTCCTGAGAATGTGATAGTCACCCTGGCAGCTGTTATACTGAAGTTGAGGCTTAGTTAACATTATAAATATGCAAAGGCAGGGCTGGAGCTTCTTTCTGGGCCTTACCGTCTACTCTGGGAGTTCAACTATAAAACTGGAGCATTCCAGGAATGGGCCACAAAGTGAGAGATGGCCAGCGGGGCAGAGGGGTGGGCCAGGAGATAAGAAGCTTTTCAAGATAACCAACATCAGGATGTCTCAAAGCTGCTGTTCTTCACCAATGCTCCCGCTGCTGTTGTTGCTGTTTTAAATAATCTACTACCGACTTGTTTTCTAATAGACATTATCCTAATTCTATATTAAATATCAATGGGCAATCTGATTTCTTTTATAGTCCACTCCACTGGACCTCTATTCTGTAGAAAGAGAAAAACCTTTCTACACAAATATATACACCAATGTTATGACCACCTCTCAAGGCTAATTTTTAACATTTTCTTTCCAGCGTATAATGCCATGTACGTTTCCTCTTTCTTGCAAAAGCAGTGACTTTATTCTAGTTCCTTTCCTGTGAGTCAGGGCTTCACAGACACAGTATGGCGCCCAGATGCCTCATCACTGTATGGCTTTTGCATGTCCCTGCTTTAAAATACAGCATCTACTGCAATGCTGGAGCCCAAGTTATTTCTGATATGTATGAAATAACTAACAAAGAATTTATGTGGAAACTATGACTGCAATAAATTAGAATCTCATTTAGGTTTTCATATGCCCGTTGTATGCATTTATTTCTAAAATGAAAAACTTAAAGAATGGACCAGTTTTCTTAACTACCAACTAACTAAAACCTCTTCCAGTGATAGGCTAAGATACCTGGAATGGACTCTTTTTTATACAGTGGAGGAGTGACAAAGAATATAACAATAATCACTGCTTGAATTATTTTCTAACTTTTTCTATAAGATCAAGTAGTTCTTTAAATCGCATTCCTTCAAAAGAGAAAACGGACTGTAAACAGAGTCGTAGAAAATAAATCAATAGTTGAACCACCCTTTGGCATAGATGACCTAAATAAATGAAGCCTAAATAAATTTTTTTTTGTTCATACATCTCCTGTACAGATAATTAATAAAACGCTTTGGATCGATGCTTGGGATGAGGAGGGCTAGTCAATGGAATGCTCATGCAGTTGCAAACACATGTTTTGAGGTTGAATTTAAAAATGGACAAAATTGCAAAATGTCATGCATGTCTGTTCTCCCAAACAAAAATTGAATGACCAAATAAAATGCAAGACAAGTGACCACTTCCAATGGATACAAAGCATTATCATTTCCCTGAGGCTTCATCAAGCAAATATGGCATTTTTGAAAGACATAAAGATTGAGGTTGAAGAATAAAGGAAACTTTTAGACAAAATAAAAGAAATACATGACAAGGAAAATGGAAAATAACTTTTAAAATAAATCTAGCAAAGAAATATGATTAATCCTTTTTTAGAAAGTTCTTTCTATTGTAAGATAGAACACTTATTTCCTCTTACATTCCCTGGATAATTAGAAAATAAAATTTTGTTTAATTGTACTACAAGAAAAGACATATACAAATATTTAAGTTCTTATTAAACACATATTTTTACAAGTGTTGAAACTGTCCATTAGTGTCTCAAGCTCACAGTATCTTAAAAATACTCAGCCTCTGACTGATAGTTGGGATAGGGATTACGTAGCACCACGTTAGGTGGGGGCAGTGCCGGAAATAAGCTTGGCCTGATGTCCATAGTCAATGTCAGTGAAGAATTAACCACTGGCCCACAATGCTGATTAGCACAACTCCCAGCGATAGAACTTCTAGAAACAAAGCCCTCATGGAGTTATGATATTAATCTGACAGTAAATGACATGAGAAGCACATCAACAATTCGAGGTGCTCAAATTGGGAAAATTCTCAGTCTTACATGATGTAAACTCACAAAGGTGAGTCATCAATTAACAGAGAAGAAGTGGGTCTGTTCTATCAAGGTCATATCAAAAGGTACAAGAGCAGAGGAACTGGGCGGAACACTTCTGAAAGTAAAAAATAAATACATAGAACTAAGACTGGTTATTTCTCAAAATAGCTGTGAGTCAGAGCAAACAGAGGCTGAATGGGTGAGAAAGAGATTGTTATTTTAAAACAAAACCTCGACCAATGAAAAACTGTTGCCAGGATGCAGAAAGAGCCAGAAGAAAAGCTCCTGCTCATACTAGTAGTATTAAAAGTACTGTAGGAATTATATGAACATGAAAGACAGAAAATAAGATCTAGGGAAAAAGTTCAATGTGTGGAAATATCTGGAAAACCCAGGGGCTAGGAAGGACCTAATGATTCTTTTACAAGGGAGAAGGTCATTTTAAGGAGGGTATTGACCAACCAGTCTACACTTTCACAAAAGCAGAACCTGACTGAATGAATTTAAATTACACCAATCGTCTGGGGAAGCACATCCTGTTCATGAATGTGAAGGCTGCCTGGGAAAAGCCACTATTGAAGGATACTCTATTTTTTCAGATCTTTAAAAGGGCCCACAGCCAACCATCCCGAGCAGATTAAGCAAGATGCCAGGTGACAGAGGGCCAAGAACTCTACTTCCTCATTTTGTACCATTTTATGTGGGCCACTCTGCAAACTAAAAGTTAGGTGGGAATTTCAGGAGGAAAAATGTCTATATTCTGAAGTTCAAAGTAAATCATGCCTTGAAAATAAATCTTACTAGGTCTCTGATCATCTGGTATTAAAAGTGAAAAACATCCTATTCCTTGAGAGTGAGTCCTTTCTTGCTTGCTGCATATAGAAGAAACTATAGGCTAGGGGAATGCATTTCCAAATGCTGATTTGTTTAAAAAGATAAGAACATTGAATAGACTTAAGTTAAACAAAAAAGCTCCCCTTTTTTTTGTTAGATTTATGAACTTTCTGCTTGCCTCTTCTAATAAAATAAATGTGCTTTATAATGTTTTCAAATCACCGAATTGGTGACTGTGATGATGGCAGTTTTTCCATGAGCCTGATCCTATTGTTTTAATTTTAAAACCAAGAGCAAGCATCTCTTTGCAGGGCAAAATGCTCTTCTGTTTTGAATCAGCCTCTTTGAGGTCAAGTGACACGATGGCCGAGAATCAAGACAGCCACTCTTAGAGGCAGCCAAACCCCACCCCTGTATCCTGGAAGCCCCTCTCTGGATCAGCTTCAATGCTTATTTTAATGGGAACTCAAACAGCTTCATCTGGCAAAAGGAGACATGGAAGAGAAGGAGAAAGGTGCCTGGAAGTGAAAGCAGGGTTTGAAATTGAAGGTGATGGTGGGATGGTCCCTGACGTCATGAGTAGCAGAGAGAGGGGAGGAAGCCGGTCCCCGCAGAAGAAAGGCCATAATGCTTGACTGCACATCACAGAAATGACAAGGCCGTCCTCGGGACCATCTTTGTGACTCACAGACTTCTGGTGGATTCTCAAGAGAACCCTTTTAGTACAGCGGTCGACCGTGGCGGCCCACTTCCTCTTTGCCTCCTCATCCTCCTCCAGCAGGCACCGCCTCAGGTCCTGTCTCTCAGCCTTGCTCAGGGTCCTGTCTGAAGCAGGCCGCACTAGCTGGGTCAGGTTCAGGTGGCTGTACAGGCTCCGCTCCACCACATAGGTGATATTGAACTCGCTGACCGAGGTGCGCCCGCGCACCCTCCTGCCGGGGAAGCCGCAGCTCCCGCCCCCTTTGCCTTTCTGCCGGAGCAGCTGCAGGTCACAGGTGGTGCTGGAGACGCCTTTTCTGGAGGGACGCTGGCAGAGAAAAGCTCTGGAACAGGAATAATTAGTATCCGTTTTCTTCAAGCGGATTTGCTTCCGCACACTCTGAAACTCCTCCAGGGACACCAGCAGGTGGTGCCTGCGCCGGTGGTTGTCATAGAAGCAAACACCATCCGTACTTACCCCGTGGCTCAGGGACCCGAGACCCTTCTTCATCTCCCCCTCGGTGAGGGAGCGGGACACTTTCTGGGCCTTTTCTTCTTCTGGGTAGGAGAAGAACGTCCCCATCTTCTTGGGGGGCTTAATCAGGCCCCGACTCTCTCCTTTGCTGAAGGTTTTGACCAACTTCCGGCCAGCGCCCCAGGTGTCCAGGCTGCTGGATGATGGAGACGTGGTGAGAGAGTCCGAGTCATCTTCGGGAGGTTTCTCAGGAGAGCCGTCAAAGAAAAAGGGCTTCTTGTGCACGCCAGAGTAGAGGACGGACCGTTCATCCAGGACCGGCGAATTCTCGAACACGTGCTCCTCCCCACCTGCAGGGAAACCAACAGAGTCTCTTGTGAACACACCTTTCCATTCTTGCATTACATTTTTTTAAGAGACGGAGTCTGAGTCTGTCACCAGGCTGGGGTGCAGTGGCAATATCTTTGGCTCGCTGCAACCTCCGCCTCCCAGGTTCAAGCCATTCTCCTGCCTCAGCCTCCTGAGTAGCTGGGACTACAGGCCCATGCCAACATATCCAGCTAATTTTTGTAATTTTAGTAGAGACGAGGTTTCACTATGTTGGTCAGGATGGTTTCGATCTCTTGACCTCATGATCTGCCTGTCTCGGCCTCCCAAAGTGCTGGGATTACAGGCGTGAATCACCACGCTCGGCTGCGTTACATCTTTCTTTACACCCAACACCCTGCAAAATATAAGCTCACCCATATAGCTAGCTAGCCTACAGCGGTGTCTTTCTCTGTATCATGACCCTCTTTACAAACCCAGCTCTCCCTTAAATATGCAGAGAAAAATGAAAATATACTGTGCAAATATATGGTTTCATACAAGCGTAATGTTAAAAGGTTTCAGATGTGTTTTCTTCTTCCTTATATATCTCTGTAGACCAAACACCCTCACAGGCATATTTAAAACACCATTTGGCAAAATCTAAGCTAGGCATAATCAAGATATGCCTTAGCATTTCGAGATAATGTCCTCCTCCCCAGCTTGTAAATGCAACCTTCTGAAACTAGGAATCACGATCTTGCCCCCTTTTGAAAGGCGCTCCTCTAAGTTGGCTCTGGTGGCTTTTTATAGATGGAGTGTGATAAATGCCATGCGGCTGACAGTGATTGTTTTACTGATACATATGCCATTTGAGTGATTAAATCTCCAAGGAAGTTTTGCTGGGAAGAAACACTATAAAGGGCTGTATCTTGCAAATGTGACTGATGAATCGTCTCCAGCTGACAGGCCAAACGCAAAAAGTTAGGGAACTCAGTGATTGCGGCCAGATATTCCCATCAACTCAGGCCTCACGAGGAAGCAGCAAGGGCGTTTAAGGGCCCTGACACGCAGGCAGCTCCAGGGTCCCGCTGGTCTCAGGGATTCCAACTCTTGAAGCCCTCATTGGAGCCAGGTGGCAAGCCAAGCCCTCTGGAGCTCAGTGGAAAGGTTTGGACTTGCTGGCAGGAAAACTGAGTTCTTTTCCGCATGTGTTATATGAACAGATGTGAGAAAAGAAGTAGGTCAAACTGTGGGTGTAGTGATCCCAACGGGCTATGTCCCTTTAATTACAGGGAAACTTTGAGCTCTGCAGCTTTCCACCCGCTGAATTGTGAAGAGGAAAAAAGGAAAAGTTCCTTGGAACAGAAGGATGGCACTAAATATACCAGCTGGGATGAGGGCGCCAGTGTACAGTTAAATGTCAGAGAAAAAGGGAGAGCTACGCTCAGTTCAGAGCAAAACTAGAGGGGAAAAGAACCTCAGCCATCCTTTAAAATTCTAAGAATGGCTTACTTTCCCAATTGATGGGATTTATAGGTACAAATATAACAACAACAACAAAGAATGGCTGCTATCAAACACAACCCAAGGTCAACTTTACATTCATGCCCAGGAGGCAGCAGTGGGGAGGGAAGGAAGTAAGAAAGAAGATGTACAACTCCGCCTGGCCCAGGTCCCCTGGAGAATTGTTCAGAGATCATTCAGGGGAAGTTTAAAGGCAGGGTTCGGGGTTCTAACAGAAATTCATCAGTCCAGAGGCAGGATACAAATGTCCTGGAAGTCTCCTGCTCCTTCCTCGGGGCACCTGTCTGACTGATAAAATATGGAGACTATGGGTTCTTATGCTATTGGAAATAAAAACAGCAACCTCTTCTAGCTACAGTCTACCCTCCACTTCCAAGAAGAAGCGACTGAACCAAGACGAGAGGCACAACCTGTGGCAGGGGCAGCCCAACTGTGGACTTCTCTGTTAAAGAAGTCGGGAGGCTGAGGCGGGCGGATCACAAAGTCAGGAGATCAAGACCATTCTGGCTAACATGGTGAAACCTTGTCTCTACTAAAAATACAAAAATTAGCCAGATGTGGTGGCACACGCCTATAATCCCAGCTACTTGGGAGGCCAAGGCAGGAGAATCGTTTGAATACAGGAGGCGGAGGTTGCAGTGAGTCGAGATTGCGCTACTAGACTCCAGCCTGGGTGACAGAGCAAGACTCCAACTCATTTAAAAAAAAAAAAAAAAAAAAAGGAAGTCGACATGCTTGTGGTTTCACCATCTACCCAGGTGTCCACACAGATGTGCAAAGGCACCCACAGTCTTAAGGGGGTTCAGAGAAGTCAGGTGGGTCTATCCTGTGTATCTTAAGGATTTGTCACTCAGCAGCTGTTTTGGACATTTTCTGGACTCTGTGCTTAGGACTGTCGTCAGAGATTCCAATTCTTCAGTGTCACATCTGAGTCTGGAACCAGCTGGTACACGCATGCCCATGATGAATGTAGCTCTATTCTTGGGTTCAGGAAAGTCAGCATCTGGTAAGAGGTTGGGAGGGAAATGTGGCGGATGCTTCCCAAGTGGCTGCATCCACTGGCACCCAGGGCAGGGCTTCTGTAGTGCAGGCTTTTCTGTCTGGGCCTGACCAGCAGCCTGGAATCCTAACCTTGACCTGGACTACTTGAACTTGGAGCATCACTTCTCCCATCCTCCTCTGACTTGAGTGTACAACTCTCCTATTGGAAGAGTGGCCCTCAAGATGAGCTCACTCCATCACAGTTGGTGTGATTTGCTTCACGTGAAGGCCTCCATCTATCTCACTTAGCTGAGACCGGCTTATCAAAGGCAAGGCGATTTTGACAGGAGGAAGGAGGTAGGCTATGGGCTGACTTAATGCCAGGAACTCAGAGGTATGCTCTGCATCCAGCCTGGCTCTGCCACTCATAGCTCCCTGATCTTGGGCAATTAATTCCTGGCCCTGAGCCTCTGTTTCCTCATCTGCAATAATGCCTACCTATCTGTGCCTAATATCCCTGGCAAGGCTGTTGTGACAGTAACACTAAATGTTATTCCCATAGAAGAATTATGTGAAGGTGCTGTATAAGCTGAAAAGCTTTCTACAAAAACTGGCGATTCATTACTGTAGAGAACTGAGTCGGAGCAATGAGGGGAGGAAGGGGGTCCATTGTGGGGCAAAGACACAGAAATGGGCATATAAAGGGCACTGATGTAACCTAAAGATTGGCCAGTCATCCATGCCGGGATAAGGACTTAAAACCCAAGATGCAAGGGTGAGAAAAGGTGAAGAATTGATCTCTCTCCTGGCATTCTGAGGACTCCAGAGCTGACGGGGGACAGAGGTGGCAGCAGAGTGAGAACAGGCTGCTGCCAGGAAGCAGGATGCCTGGACATCGTGCTGGGCCTTCTGCTGGCTGGCTGAGTGGCCAGGAGTCAATTACTTAGCCTCTTTGAGACTCAGTTTCCTCATTTACAAAACGAGGATGGCATAAGTGCTTGCCTCTGGTGGCTATTCTGAGGGTGACATTAAAGAGAACGTAAAATCTGAAGTGTTTAGGGAAGTGCCTGGCACATGGAGTGCCCTCAATAAATGATAAGTACCCTGCAGACAACGTGGTATTAGCACAGCCACGCAGGAAGTCAAAGGATCAGCCCTTTGTAAGTCCAAGGGCAGGGAGAGGAGGGGCTCCTGGAGTATGAATCCTTCCTGCTTTGCAAGACGAGAGAACCAAGGTAGCCTCTCTCAAGTACCATTGCCAGGTGAGGACCCTCAGAGAGTTCTCCATTGTGCAGGGCTTGGAGGAAGTTCCAGTTTAGCAGGGAAGTGGGGGGCGACCCAAAGCAGACGCCTTGCTACGCACACACCTGGGGCCTCTCCTGAGAACACGGTGAGCTTGGCCAATGACACCTTGGCTCCCTGACTCATCAGATGCCACAGTGTACCTTAGGACTTGGGCTCACTAAATCCATCTTCCATCTGTGAAGCCTGATTTGTGCCCAGATGAACTGAAGTTCAGAGCCAGAGTTCCATATGGTTATTACTTTTTACTCTAGAGTTACCCCTTTTGGTATATTTTTCCTTTTCAATTGATGCTTCTCAAAGATAGTTGGATTGATTTATTCTGACATAAATATGCAAATTACAACGTCTGTATTTTTCATCACATTATTCTAGCAGAAAGGCTGCCTTCACACACCACTACCATGTGTGAAGGGCCCACGGGGGAACAGGCCCAGGACTAGTTACTCTACCCACATTATCTCAGTTATGAATGAGCCCCCTCCATCTATTTGTTATATCTGGGACTTGATTTTGGCCTAGTGTTCATGAAATTTGTTATAAAATGTGTCCTTCAAGTTGAATGTTGGCAATTCCATATGGTTCTCCCTAACAGTACCAAGTGACACTGTCTGTGATTTCAGTCAGAGCCGCCACAGGGTACATTCCATACTGTGAAATTCATGACTGCCAGGCAGGTATTAAGACACCCAAATGTAAAATCAGCATTGCATCCAAGTGTAAACAGAATTAGCATGAAGAAAGATACCCTAATGAAACCCCAGAATTGAAAACAACCCTAATTTATAAAATTGGCCATAAAGCTGAATTCTCTCCCCATGTTTTTCTTTTCCCTTCTAATCCTCATTCTCTCACAGATATCCACTTAGCTCCAGCATTATTCTCAGGGATTTAAACCCACAAATAATGACAAACAAACATTAATTAATTAATTTAAACAAAAATTAAAAGCAGCAATAAAAATGAAAAACCTTTATCTTTGCAATAAGGGGAAATTCATTTCTTTACACAGCTTGATTTTATCTCTATGTAACAAAAAGGCCTCTACAAAAAAATGTTAAGACCTACATGTTAAAAATTTGAAATTCCTCACAACATAGATATGACATTTTCACAACTAATTTTTTTAAAGCATATTCTTTCCAGTATTTTTATCCAATTCAATTATTATCATTTTTCAAACAGAAAAAATCTTCTTCTTTTATTTTGCCTTTTTGGGGAGAATTTTTAAGATGCCGCAGATGCACTTTAGTAACAAGAGAGATGAATAAGGTTCAGGTTTGAACTGCCGTAATTACACTTCGTAGGCTAACTATCCACTTCAATACATCCAAGCTGATGTGTCCTTTGACACTGTTGTTTCCCCCGGCTAACCCAGCAACACAGCTCCTGAAGATTCCCTTAGAATCCCAGATCCTTCAAGCCTCCATTTGAATGGAAGAACAAATCACCCCTGAGAAATTTAAAGGGATGTCAAGTGCCTTGTTAGACATTTCTTCAAGATGTGTGTATATGAAATTTGAACTATATTTCACTGAGCAAGAACCGCAGTCCTCTTTGGGATCGGAGGCTCATGCGAAAAAGTTAGAAAGTGTATATAAAATGGTAGAAGCTCATACATGAAGCTATACCACACCTTGAGAATATTTCCATTTCCCGTCGTTTCAGTTTAAATTACTAAGCATCCCAAACTCCTGACACAAGGATCCTTCATTCCACCACATCATCGCATCTGAGCATCACTCTTCCAGCAGGCACAGTCCTGCCAGACTCAGCCAGAGCTCCACGCATTTTCTACTTGAAATCGTATCCCTTTTCTACTGAGAAACTGACCCCCAAATGATTTCTTTTGGAATAACCAGGGTGGAGTTTGGCTTTTTTTTTTTTTTTTTTTTTTTTTTTACCTTCAGTGCTGGGCTTTTTCATTTCTTCCACCCTAATTAGTTTCTTTCTGACTCTGCGAGTGGAGTTTACCAGCTTGTGTAACCTCTTAAACTTCACGGACTCCTCGGTCTCATCATCCGATTGTTCTCTTGACTGGCAAAGAAACAAAGGAAAAGTTAATTAGATCATTGCTTCAAGCTCTGCTCTAGCGGCTGGATGTAGCCAGCCTTGCTGCCAGTCTGAATCTCGGCAGCTCTGTTGCTGAACTTGGGGAATCAACAAATTTGTCCAAGAGGTTGACAAAGCTCCATATATCATCTTAAAGTCTAATTCAGTGCAGAACTAGGTCCTAGGCACCAAAATGCACATTTTTGCCCTCAACAGGCCTGTGGGGGCATCTGTCTCAACTACTTCCTTGTCCCCTTTGAGGAGGATTCCGGCAGGACTCTCCCTCCAGTACTGGCCCTGTCATTCCAGTTTCACTGCTGTGGTTTGGGCCAGGCTCTCATCTGTCTGGCCCATCGGGACTTGCTGTTTAACGTGGTCATCAACTACTTCTCCAAACCAAAATTCTGTTGACTTTTTCCAGTCCTCCCCCCGAAAATCAAAAACAGCAGGGCAGGAAAGGGAAGGAGTTGCAAAAACCCTCTTCCGTCCCATTGGCTAAGACTGTCTGCCACATTGCAGCCAGCCCTTCCACCTCTCCCGGCTTCTTCTGAGGGCTCACAAGGCGAATGTGAGGACAGACCCTGCATTCCTCCAAGAGAGACAAGGGAAAAAGCTGACCTTTCAGCCATACAGTACAATCCATATTCCCCAGCAGCCCATTGCACTTTGCAGGGAGCCAGCATGCTCGGGCCCAGCTGTTTTCCCTCAAGTATCAAACATTACAGAGAGAGGGGAAAAAAACTCTCTCTGCAGCAGTGACCCAGGCTAAAAACAATCCTTTCCTTGTGAACAAAATGAGGGTTTCATTTCCAAGTCAGCTCCAACATTCAATATGCAGCTTCCTCTGTTGTATCTGTTCAAAATATGAAACAGCAAAAGAGGTCTCCGGCTAAATGAGCCTGCAGCGCGAGAGCGTAAGCATGCCTGGGAGCAGCCGCCTGAACACACCCTATGTAGCAGGTGAGCAATTCCAGCTCACGTCGCCCGCCCCAGCAGAACCTTCTCCATTTCCTCCAACCCAGTTCATGGACTAGTAGGAAGACCAATGCCTCGAATGAACACAAAACAAGAACAAGTGCCATCTCTGAATGCGATCCTAATGTAGAGACTTTTCTCCAAGAAAAGCTCTCGCTAATCCCAATGTTATAGACAATAAAACAGATAAGTAAGCGTTTGCAGAGAATCACTCCAAAGAAGAAGAGGTAGAGTTTCTATGCATTACTTAGGCATATAAATGGCGTGCATTGTGAGTCCTCTTTGCACTATGGCACAAAGCTTAGTACAAGGATAGTAAGGGATAAAAACAACTGATTTCCTGGCTTCTGTCTTCACCCTGGAACTCAAGGCATGGAGTCATGGTACTTTATGACTATCAGCAAGCAGTTAACCCACTTACGGTTAACTATAAACCTAACATCAGCAAGTCATCAGGACAGAAGTGTTTCTCAGACTTCTGTGAAGTGTATAAATTATCTACGTCCAATTTCTCTACGATTCCTAGATGAAATGTTGGCTGCAAATGTCAGAGTTAAAGTACTGGTTACCTGGCAATAAAGAATAGAAACTGGGCTCCCAGATAACAGCGGAGAGAGGCTATACTGGATGCTGGCAATTAGCTTAAAACTTAAAATGTAAAAAATTAAAATAAAATAGTAAGTATAGCTCCTAATACAGAATAGTATTGTCTGGTTTGAGTTTCATTTCTACTTGGTTGGATTGTTGACATGTGATGAAACGGGTGGAGTGGTCAACCAGAGGAAGGAGAACTTGGTTAACCCTCATTCTGGGTAAGCAGCACCTGAAAAACCCACAGTGCATGGAATTACACATAAACATTTAAAAACATTCTGTGCTCTTGGTTTAGCTCAGAAGACAAGCAATTCTAATAGAAGAAGAATCAACATATGTTATAGAAAGTCTCTATACCTATCAATGGGACAAGCCTAGGCTATGTCTCTAACTTCCTATTTTTCTAGAGATCAAATGCAAATGAAATAGGTACAGATTGTCTGTAATCAAAACACAAGAAACTGTGTTACAGGATGGAAATTACTGATGGATGTACCTCATACCTAGTCTGCTGGTTGCTGGTGGTAGTGTGGGGGTGTGTGTATATATGGGATAGTGGGCAGTAAGAAGAAAAATGAGGTATAGAAGAAAGTAATAGAAAAATTGCAATCTACAAAGACACAAATCATTATGTGCATTAGAGTGAACTTGCCAAGGAGAAATCAAAATGGTTAAACCAGGACAGCAGCCTTGAAGGCAATGCCTTCCTCATAAAGTTCCACTCTCCTCTGCCCAGATTCACTGTGGCAAAAGTAACGTATTCCAGGTACTTATTTGATTGTTTTCACATGTTCCATTTATTTTTGAGAAACATGAGCTCTTCGTACCTTTCAATGTTATTTTTATTTTTCTAGAAAAATCAAGATTTGGAGGTGTTTGTCAGTGACAAATCACAAACCATGGCAACCAAGACCTTCTTTTCCATGATCATGTTTTGGACACTAGACAAGACAGATGTGGCACAATTTATATGAAGAAAATTGCAACAGAAAACTCAGGTCATTCAAGGGGTGTGTGTGTGTGTGTGTGTGTGTGTGTGTGTGTGTGTGTTAAACAGAAAACTTCCTAGAAGTCAGGTTAGAAGTTACTTGAGTTCAACAATCTACCCCAAGGATGCACTGCTGCATTCATGATATTGATGGAGAGGTGTTGACTTCTCACTTCCTCTGGAGTCCAGAGGAAAAAAGGGTTGTAAAATATTTGCCTTTAAAAATCCTCTCCAGCTGTTTTAATACAAAAACACTGTAAAAGGCTTGCATTTTTTTCTAAACTGGAGAGTAAATCTTGAATTCCTCATGTCATGTTTTTCTTTTTAAGTATCTTCCACTTCCCAAATGCTGAAAATAACATAGCGTGTCTTTTTTTTTTTTTTTTTTTTTTTTTTGAGATGGAGTCTCACTCTGTCACCCAGGATGGAATGTAATGGTGCGATCTCAGCTCACTACAGCTTCTGCCTCCCGGATTCAAGCGATTTTCCTGCCTCAGGCTCCTGAGTAGCTGGGATTACAGGCACACAACACCATGCCTGGCTAATTTTTGTATTTTTAGAGATGGGGTTTAACCATATTGGCCAGTCTGGTCTTGAACTCCTGACCTTAGGTGATCTGCCCACCTCAGCCTCCCAAAGTGCTGAAATTACAGGTGTGAGCCACCACACCCGCCCAGCATGTCTTTTTATTCAGAAAATACCCCACCAGGGATAGGGGCTTGGGAATTTTTATATTTATAAACATAAAAAAAACATATAATGTTTAAAGTCAAATACTATGTATATTTTAAAAGAAATCTTCGTATGTGAAGAAGTTCATAGAAGATAGAGGAAATCTGATTGTATATAAAATAGATGATTTTTTTTTTTTTTTTTGAGACAGAGTTTCGCTCTGGTTACCCAGGCTGGCATGCAATGGTGTGGTCTTGGCTCATCGCAACCTCCGACTCCTGGGTTCAGGCAATTCTCCTGCCTCAGCCTCCCGAGTAGCTGTGATTACAGGCATGCGCCACCATGCCCAGCTAATTTTTGTATTTTTAGTAGAGATGGGGTTTCACCATGTTGACCAGGACGGTCTCGATCTCTTGACCTCGTGATCCACCTGCCTCAGCCTCCCAAAGTGCTGGGATTACAGGTGTGAGACACCGCGCCCGGCCCTAAAATAGATGATTCTAAGAAATAGGCTCAGCACTATGATAGAAAAGGGCTTTAAATGAATTAAAGTGAAAAAAAAAAAAAGTGTATGTTCACACACATTCAAACATGAGATAGTGTGGCCTCCCCTCCCTGTCCCACCCTGGGTCAGAGTTAAATAGATCATCTTCTAAACAAGAAGGTGAACTCAGTCATCTGAAAGACAGCTCCTCACCAGAAAACCTTCAAGAGAAAAAGGCAACTTATCCCACCAAAAATTGTGGGAAAGTGGATTTCCAATACTGTAAACAGAAACATTTGATTTCCAGCCTCTCCTCTGCAGATTTTTCCAGCAGAAAGCCCATATGGCTCAACTTTTAATTACTTTGGCTAATGCTATATGTAGTAATTCTGTGGTGAATGCTTAAGTGTTTCATTTCTGGTTTCCATAGCAACATTACATCAGATTGCAGACAGCTGGCTCCACAGTTTTAAACCATAACAAATTGACCAAGCCAAGACACAAAACTATAGCTGCTTTAAAGAGATAGCACACCATTCGCCAGCCAGGCAGCTGAATGAGGAACCTATGGGGCCCGTTTGGCACTCGGAGGAGGGTGGAGCCTCCTTCCTTCCCAGCTTCTTTTGGAACAAGTGCATCCTTGACACATCTGCAATGTTCTAATAGGAAAGACATGGAGCCAGCGTGGAGAACGTTTTATAACACAGCTACACACCGGATGATCAGAAAAAAGGAACAAAATGAATAGCATCTGTAAGTACAAACATTTGTGTGCCGGAGCTCACTGAAAGCATCCCCTCACTGCTCCAAGAAAGCCTGTGGCTCCAAGAAAGCCTGTGCTGCTAACAGATACTTCACCGGACCCTGTAACAGTTCTTGGGACTACAGTGTGCAGAGCAGATTCTTTCCAAAAGCCACTGTGGCACAGTTGTGCAGGCACAGTGGCAACGTGCTATAATAAAGATTACAACAAACTTGCGAGGAGCAACTAGACTCTTTGGAGGACCGCTTGAGACCACGCTGATCACAGGATTACAACTGTGCCCTTTGCAGAAGCACTCTCACTCAGCTTGCTTCCCTTAGACACGCTGTCACCATTAACACCCAGACTGAGCCCACTTATCTCCCCCAGTGCCACGTAACACCCAGAGATATTTAAACATTTCTGAAAAGCACATTAAAACTGAAAATGAACTTGCTTGTGAAATTCACACACTGGTCTCTCTAACCTAGTGCATGATCAGACATACATGCTTCAGCTTTCTAGGTCTGCTTTGTCACAGCATGAATCTTAAAGTTAAGACAAGGAAGCCAATCAAGTATAAGCTTAAGAAAAGCAATGTGCTAGGTGTCATGAGTTGAGGGGGAGGGGGGGTGAAGAAATGAAAAGAAAAGCAATGTGCAACACTGTCTGAATTCAAGTCCTCCCAGGAAAACCCACCACAATTCACAGCTGAGCCATATATGCTCATTTTCTCAAATTCTCAAAATAAAATCTGCTATTCTCCAAAAGTTATGCATTTTCACTGGTGAACATGCAGGGCAAAAATGCTCAGGATTACCAGGTAGGGGAGAAAACAGGGGAAGAAGGACAAATCTAGAGGAATTTAAGAAGAAAAGAGAGAGAAACGTCATAGGCAGGAGCAGCAAAAACTTTTACTTGAAGCAACAGAAAACACATTCTTTCTTTCCCGTCAAAAGCATTCAGCGACTTACCGGCTTCGGCATTTAGCAAGCCTAAGGGGCAATTCTGAAGACGTCCGGTACCTCCCACCCCCCTCCCCACTCGGAGAGCGTCTTCACTCTTGTGGCATCAACTCCGCAATCTGGAAATTAGGATTAGGCACTCCTGGAACATGTCTCTCTGGAGTTACATGATCAGGCAGGCTCCACCGTCACAGCTTAGTATCCAAAAGAGAAAGGGGAAGACACTGGCTTCAATTAGCTTCTTTCTGCTCGCTGACTGATTCCCCAGTCGCTTGCTAACTGCATAACTTGCAAGAAAGGCATAAGTCATCAGCTCTAAGCAAATCTCCTATTCACCACAAGGAAAAAAGGGAGTGTTGTGCATGGCCAACAATCCCTGTTTTCACTGAGGAAGGCTCTCTGACCTCCTGCTGGCCTCCAGTTCCTTAATTACTGTCTATGGAATTCCAGAGACAGAAAAAAGAACGCGAGAATCTGAGCAAATCCGGGACAAGGAGGACAAGGACTAACCCTTAAAAGTGACTGAACTTAAAAAAAAAAGATCTCTTTTGCAGACATTCTTCTGGACACCCCCGTAAGGGAGTAGTCTCAACGACAAATAGACACCTTCCAATGGCTATTTTTGAAATTACTGAATTAAAACTTAGAATTGCGGTTTTCTCCTAGAGTTGTCACTTTCTCTCTCTCTGCCCACTCCTTTTTAAAATTTTAACCAGAGTAAATATAGGTTATTTCACCTTCATTGGAGCTTCTAAAACTCTCTTAACAAATTGTTTTAATGACCATTTCAGGGCATCTGAGTTCTCCTGCCTTCTAGAAATGTCAGCATGAGGACTGTGTCACAAGATGATCATTTAATTTTCTCAAGGATCTCAGGGGAGCCACTAGGCACATGCTGTTACTTAAACAGAACATCATCTAAACAACACAGGGCTAAAAACCCATAGAAAGTCTCCATGACGTGGGCTGCAAGTCACGTCTGTCTTTCCAGGGGCTAAGTTCGTTCACTTGGGTAAGTCATTTATTCCCACTGCACAGTTCAAGCTGCTTGTTTCTAGACATCCCTTTTATTGTGTGAGTCTTTATGTATGATGCTTGAGCCCGTCGCCTTATAGGACATCACACAACATAAAATACCTAGCTACACAGGACTCACGGGTATGTATGAACCACTCTCCTGCCTTAAAATGACAGAACTTTAAAGTTAAGCAGGATCCGGAGGTTACCTAAACTAAACAAAATGACCAGGCTCAGTGGCTCAAGCCTGTAATCTCAGCACTTTGGGAGGCCGAGGTAGGCAGATCACTTGAGGCCAGGAGTTTGAGACCAGCCTGGGCAACATGGTGGAAACTTGTCTCTACTAAAACTATAAAACTTAGTCAGGTGTGGTGGCATGCACCAGAAATCCCAGCTACTCAGGAGGCTGGGGTAGGAGGATGGCTTGAGCCTGGGAGGTAGAGGCTGCAGAGAGCCAAGATCTCTGCACTCGTTTGGGCGACAGAGTGAGACTTTGTCTCAAATAGTAACAACAACAACAACAAAAGGGGATTGGAATACGAAGCTCCCAAATGGAGGGTCATGTTTCACCCTGCACACGTTGCAGGTTCTGCACCAGATCACCAGAGCTCCACCCCCTTTTCCTTGGCTATTGCCCTGCTCTTCTTCCCTGGGCTGTCTGGCATCTCTCAGTCCTTGGCAAGAATTACACTCCCTTCTCCCCCTGTCTTCTGCTCAGAAATACCTCCCCTCAACCTTTATGGAATTTCCTCTTCTTTCTGCTGCAAGGGCTCACCACACCTTCCCTAAACTGCCCAGTTCCCCATTTTGCAAATGGATTCTCCCACAAACTCCCCCTCCCCTGCCACCACCTGACAGCCCAGCTGCTTTTCCCATGCTGTACTTCCGACACTTGTATTTGTCAAAAGCCCACCATTCCCAGGCACTGTGCTAAACATTTGCATGCATGGCCCCATTTCACAGACAACAACGACTGGGGCAGAATCTGAGACTTTGTGGTTTGCTCCTGCCACTACCCTACCTCAGCAAGGCCTTTCTTCATGCAAGGTTGACAACTGTGTGCAAAGTTATTCTCAGAGTTCCATAAACCTGGGTGTAGGTATTTTCCACTGAACGCCTTCGCTACAGGATAAAAACCAAGAAAATGAGAGAGCCCCAATGAGACTGGGGTAAAGGGAAGAGCATTAGCCCAAGGTCTCAGGAGTTAGAACAACCTGGGTTTAATTTCCAAGTTCTCTAGCAAATCACTTTACTTCTATGGGTCTTAATATTCCCACACATAAATTTGGTGTAGTAACGTTTTTCTTACATGAAATCAACAATTGGAGTTCAATAAGCACTTATTATTATTATTATTTGAGATGGAGTTTTGCTCTTGTTGCCCAGGCTGGGGTGCAATGGCACAGTCCGTGGTTGCAGTCAGCTCACTGCAACCTCCACATCCCAGGTTCAAGTGATCCTCCTGTCTCAGCCTCCCAAGTAGCTGGGATTACAGGCACGTGCCACCACCCCCAGCTAATTTTTGTATTTTTAGTAGAAACGGGGTTTCACCGTGTTGGTCACGCTGGTCTTAAACTCCTGACCTCAGGTGATCTGCCTGTCTTGGCTTCCCAAAGTGCTGGGATTACAGGCGTGATCCACCACGCCCAGCCTTATTCTTAACTCTGCAGTCTTCTCTTCACAACTCATTGGAGTTCAAGCAACATCTAATTTTCACAAACTGCTTTTTAAAGATGCTGTGTAAATAGCAAAGACCATTCAAAAACCCAACAACCAGTGGCTCTTGCCTGTAATTCCAGCACTTTGGGAGACCAAGGTGGGCACATCACTTGAGGACAGGAGTTTAAGACCAGCCTGGCCAACATGGTGAAACCCTGTCTCTACTAAAAATACAAAAATTAGCCGGGCATAGTGCACATCTGTAATCCCAGCTACTCGGGAGGCTGAGGTACAAGAATCACTTGAACCTGGGAGGTAGAGGCTGCAGTGAGCCGCGATCCTGCCACTGAACTCTAGCCTGGCGGCAGAGCAAGACTCCATCTTAAAAAACAAAAACAAAAACCCAACAACCTTTTTACATGTGAAAGCTAGTGATATGGTCAGCATCCGAGGCTGGCTCTGGACAGGCTGTTCAGATACAGAGAATACTCTGAGCAGCATTAGGGGCCAGAACACTGGCACTGAGCCAACGCAGGTTCAGCTCCCCTCTACGCCATGTGGGAAGAGTGTGTGGCTGTGGGCATGTTTCTTAACTTCTCTCATTTCTAAGATAGACAGTGAGAAGCCTTCTAAGGCTCTCTAGAGGATAAAACGAGACCTTGAATGTGAAGCCTAGAGCTTGACAGGTAGGTAAGTCTTCCATCCATGTGAAATACACATGAAACTCATGCACTGATTTATCCCGATACTTTGCGGAGGGTGGCAGGAAGGACACATCCCCAGTTCTTCCCCTGAGCGGCCTCTCCTCATAGCACAGGACTTGGAGAATGTCCTGAGAGGATGGGAAAGAGATCCGACCTTGCCCACTCCTTTTAAACCTCACTGCCACACCTCTCAGAGGGTGGCTCAGGTATTTATCAAGATAGTCGATGTTGGGCTCTTTGTGAGGACACACCACTGCTTGACTTTCAGAAGATAGGAAGCTCCAGGCCAGGAGCCTTGTCTGTTCTCCTTCTCCTTGCATTCCTAGTGCCCACCCATAGTAGATCCCCCATAAATATCGGTGCAATCACTGTGGAATGAAGAAGTTGAGATTCCCAGCCCTGTGGCTCCCAGCCCTGGCCATGTGTCAGAGTAAACTGTGGGATACTGGAAAGACTAGACTGAGCCAGGCCACCCTGGGAAGCTTCCTGGTGAGGGACGGATCAGGGGATAGACTTTGTGAGGGATGGCCACTGCTGGTCCTGTTCTCTGGGTAGCGGGCTTGAACTTATCCATGCACACAGTAGGTGTGCAAATTTGCTGAGAAGGGATTTCAGTATTTGACTCGTATGGTGAGGAATTGTTCCTCATTAGCTCCTTGGAACAAGGTCCAGAGGCCTTATCATGGAATATGTGACTGTGTGTGGTCAGATTCAGCTTCTGGTACATTGTGCTCCACTCTTCAGATACCATGCGGTGGAAAGGGCCTCAGAGCACCTGGTCCTCTCCCCCTCCTGCTTCCTCACAACATCTCAAACACCCCATGCACATCTCTGCCCTGGTGGCTCTTTTCTGCAAACAGCTTTGCTGATGGCATCCACATCCCTAACTCCTATGTATCCTCAAGTTTTAGTCCATATACTGTCTCCTCGGGAAAGCCCCGCCCCCCCCGGCTTTGTTCCTCATCTCCCTTAGACTAAATATGCTTTACCCAAGGACTTAGCACATATATTGCCATTGCTAAATTCCCTAGCCCATCACTAACTGCCCAGCAGACAGTGAGCACAACCATATTCATTTCCACATCTGTATGTTAGCAACATTTATTGTTTCTGACTACACATGATATATATTACTAAAAATTTGGAGAATAAAAATTCACAAAGTAGTAAGAGAAATGAAGTATCATCCTATACTCAGATAGAAAACTTGGTGATATTTTGGTTTATGCCTTCCTACTTTTCCCCATACACACATGCACACACAAACACATGCACACACACACAATATTGTTAAAAAAATTACAATATTCTTTTCCACACAAACAACACAGCCTGATGTTTCTATATGTTTCCTTATTTTTTTTTTCACAAGAAAGGATGATCTTTGATCTTTAGCTTTTCCACCTCCTATAGTCGCTATCAGTGTCCCCAAATCCTCCCTCAAATGCACACACACACACAGTCCAAGTAGAAATGACACATCTGCCTGTAAGTGGGGACCCTTTCTGAGCCATGGTTGCCTCAAAAGATTTTCCTTTAGAGAAACCCTGGGCCCTAGTGTATGCCGCACCCACACTGTTTTATAGCTAATTTTTTAAAACTCTATGTTTTGAACATTTTTGCATGTCAACAAATATTCAATACGATATTATACAATGTATTAATGATTCAATAGTATGAAGTACAGCATAATTTGCTGATATCGTGGCCCCCATAATTAGACATTTGTCTGTTTCCAATTTTTCAAATACTCCTTGGATGCACACATTGTGGTAAAATTGCTAACACGTCTAACACATTCTTTTTTTAAAAAAAAAAATGATTGGATTGTAGAATTGATAAGTAAAGTGGTGTGTCTTTAAGACTTTTGATACATATTAACAACTTGCTCTGCAGAAACACTGTATTGTTTTAAAATCTCACAAGTAGTTACCAAGGCTGAGAATTACAATATTCTTTTCCGCTTAGATAAACATCTATGTTTGTGCTAAACAGATATTTCCTGATTGAAATGGATGAATGAATGAATGCATGGATTCAAGGCATTAGGAAAGGCAAGGAATACCAATAGGAGGAAGCTGGCATTTCCTGAATCTATGACGGTTATCATCTAGAAGTCTAAGGGTAGGGAAAGCCTGAGAGAAGTTCAGAAATATAATTAATGTTAAAGTCAATCATGACAAATGCATGAGAAAAACACAAGATAAAGGAATTCCAATGTGGGAGGACTCATCTCTGGGTAGGAAAACTGAGGCACACTTCCATGAGGGGAAGAGTACCTGCCATGGGTTGAGGGGCATTTCCATGTGCCTACAGGAGTCTAGTCTAGTGTTTAGGTGGTCCTGGGGCCCTGCTTCTCCCACCCACCCCAGCCCAACCTTAGATGCCCTCCTATCTAGGCAGAGAAGAGCTCAGCTGATGTTGCTGCCTTTATAAACAGCATGTGACACCAATCAACAAGAGCTTCCCAGCCCTCCTCTTCCCCAAGCTTGATTTCATAATCTCTCCAACATGCCTGATCTCCCTCCATGATCCAAAAAGTGAGGCACTGAAAGTCCCTCCCTACCTTGGGGGCAGTGCACTGACTCTGGCTGAGTATGTTCATGATTTTCCTAACAGTGAGGTCTGAGCGGGGTCTGGCCACAGCAGAGGCCTTTGGTAATAGTGATCAGGTTAATGTGTTATTCTTCGTGTTTACAAAAAAATTAGTCTCACGGTTCAAATAAGTTAGAGTTACTTAAAAGTGTGTTGATGGGTTGCTAGAAGTAACAGTAGAAAATATGAAACACACTGTGGGTAATTATGTGTTTCTTTTATCACAAAGGAGTCAGGGGAGGACTCAGCTGTTTGGTAAGAAATATTTTGCTCACTAGCTGGTGGTGTCATTGCCCTCTGAAATTAGGAGATTTCTGTTAGCATATGGGAAAAAAAAGATGAGATTCCGTTCTTCTCCCAGAGGTGCAGTGGAACACTGAAATAATCTCTCTGGCAGTTTCAAAATTAACTAGTTGCTGCCAGATTTGAAGAAAGAGACAGAGGAGGAGGGGGCGGCGGAAGAGGGGACGATATTTACATGATAGTTTTATTTGGAAAAAGTATGTGAGAATTTGAGGTAATATTACCATTCCCTAGAGGCAAAGGCTTGTCAGCACTTAATTCACTTAAGAAACTGCTTTAAAATTTAACCATAAAACCAAAGGAGCAGCAAATGATTGTTACGTTCCACAATCAACTGTAATCTACACCTTAAACTCATGAACTTGGAATTGTTTTTAATCGCCCCCATGAGGAGAAGGGAGAAAATCCAACATCTCAGGAGTCCTACAGCCAGATCTAGGAAGACTTAAACAAAAGTGAATACCCACCTCCCCCACCCCCAATTCTGCAGGTTGCCACAGAGCAGAGAATGTCTTTCCTTCTCCTGAAGGGTCAGGGGAGAGAGTGGTAAGTGGAGGAAAGAGGACTGGCTTCTCCTTCACTCTGTAAATATTTGGAAGACATTTCTGCCTGGGGCTTTGTCACCCTGATCATAGGCCAGAGAAACATGTTGTTTCATATAAAATAACTGAGTTAGGAAACAAAGTGTTGGGAAGGTAATCTACAGCTCTACAGGTCCCTCTGTTCAGAGTGGGGTCATGTTATCCAAAGTAAATCTATGGTATCAGCCACACTGAAGACTAAAGCAAAACATCAAACCCACTCACTCCCAAGGGCATCTGATTCTCACATGCCATGGAAAAAGGATGATTCAGAACAGGACTGCCAAGTAGGGCAATTACATATGCGTTTAAGGCGCTGGTTTCTGGAGCTGATGAAAGTGTTCATCCCAGAAGTAGTAAGTCTCCTAAGGGATTGGGTGGTGTTTGCAAAGTCACATTACTTTTATGGCATCTTAGACTGAATGACTCATGGATCAGGCATGATGACTTCTCAGGGCTGCCAAACAACCTTGTCTAGGCAAATGGCAATGTAGAAATACAGAGAACCGATGGGGCCAAATGGCAATGGAGGGAAGGTGGGACCACCAAGACCATTCCTCCAAGCCAAACTCATGCCACCAGGTCAGTGGTCATCTGTCTAAGCTGGAGGTGAGAGGGTCCAATGTTACCTTCTAGACTGACGATCTATAACCTTAACATTATTCTCCTTATGTTTGCAGAATAAATAAGTAAATTTACTTCAAGTTCCAAATTGAAGAAATCTAGACTGAATACCTATCTTCAGAGAGGAATTATTTAGAGCTAAAAAGGTTGTTTGAGGTCATCCAACTGGCAAAACTATCAGGTCATGAACTCTGCCGAACACTGAACCACAGAATATTCTTCTTACAACAACTAACAAAATGAGCAAAAGCCCCCCCAAAAGAAAAAAAAACACAAAAAACTAGCAAAAATATTGCACCAAGAGCAACCAAACCAAGAAAGCTACGTAATCTAATGTACTAAATTCCATGACCAAGTTAAGAAACAAATTTCTGAAGCCCACTGGAAAAGGCTCACAACTTCTACAAAAGCAAGGCTGGCAAAAATGAAGAGTCCTTTCCTGTAACCCCAAATCTGGAAGGAAGCTGTGTGACCTCTTTATCTTTTTCTGATCTAAGATCAGTGGAAATGGCTACAGAAGATAAATGAGTGAAAAGATGAAAAGTCAAGTGAGGCTATTCTTGATTGAAAGACAGCCTCTAAAACTCAAAAAATGAATTAAAGGCAGACTGGCTATATTCCATCAATTACCCCAGCTATGAACCAGCTGGCATAAATTATGATATAGCACATTTAACACAGTTTGAGTAGAGAAAAGGTAGAGTCCAGGTATCTCAATGAAGATCACATTTCATCACATACCATGGCCAGGTTGTAGCAACAACAAACATAAATGGACCACAAAATAAAGCCCTCAACTGTATCTTGAAAGAAGAAAAAAAAAACCAAACAACTATTGTCAGATAGCACGGTAAACAAGTCCAAACATAATCTTCAATATCAGTACAAACAGAGAATGTGATCAGAGCCACTGAAACAGGAACAAGGTGGGAAAAAAATGCATGACAACTATACAAATGAACTATGACAAGAAGGGGGAAAAAGAAGAAGCATAGATAAAAACAAAAAGCCAGCCTTTTGAGCTCATCACTTCATCAGGAGAAAATATAACTCAAGGAACAGGAAGAAATTCCTAATCGTTGCTTTCCTGTATAAAATAATTTAACAAGAACACTAATTCTGTTAAATGAGACTTCAAAGACAAGATGAAAAACATAAATGATATAAATTTAAACTTTGCAGAAATAAGGAAACGGCCTATTACGGAACCAATTTATAAATAAAAATAAACAAAGAATAGAATCTAGAAGTCAAAATACTGATAAAGAGAAATGCTTCAGATTACTTGACCCAATTTTCTCATATTACTCAAGTTCTCAGATTTACCCAGCTCTTCCTCTAGACCTTTGACTTTGCTGCTCCCTCTCCTGCCACACACTTCTCCTTCTGTGTCAACCACCTTATCTGGGAAATCTTCCCAGATTCTCCTTGCTGAGGCTTGCTGGACGTTCTGTGTGCCCCTATCACAATAGGCAGGAAAAGCCTAATGAATTTCACAGCCATGCTTTTCATTAGTCTGGCTCCTTTTCTCAAACCCAAGCTCCTTGTGTACAGGGACTGGCACATAATGGGCACCCAGTAAATGTTTTCACATAAATAAATGAAAGAATGCTCAAGGTGGCATTCTTTCAACCTATACTCTGGGTCAAATGCACAATGTAAGAAGTGATTTGCATCCTTTTAGAAACTAATTGTGCAATACTATTAGCATAATACTAATAATAAATAGTAGCGTGAACACTGAAAAGCCAGGAGTTGTGCTGTGGTACAAAGAGGGAGACGAATGGGATAGAGAGGAGAACAAAAGGATATTTTTACAGAAATTGTACTGTAGAAAAATTTGGTTATGTTAAAATATTGCTTTCCAAATGATTTTTCTGATGACTGATTATTTTCTAAGAATTTTGATACCGTGGGTAATTATGAGAACAGTCAAATAGACTCAAAACAAGTGATGGGCAACCTATGATTTTAGTAAGCCAGCTAAGGTTAGAGATGGCCCACGGTCTAGCTTCTACTTACGAACAACAATAGGGCCTGGGCATCTCCCCAGCCCATCTATTAAATAAGAACTGACAAAGGGCAAATGATTTAACAAGGAATTGACATGTAATGAATCAATAATATTGAACAAGTAATGGAAATCCTCTTATGTCCACCTTATCCAGGTTGTTCCCAGGGTTGTTCCCAAAATAAGAAATTGGTATTAAAAATTGAAATGCCAGTCTCTAAACCAAATTAGATTACAAATATCTGTACTGAAATATAATCAGCTAGCAGGGGAAATGTGGTATTGCCTTTTTGGCATTTACGTATTAGGTTGGACAAAAGAAATTACCACTTTTATAGATCAAAAGCTGTCTAGTATCTTCAGTTCCACAAGATTCAACCAAATGAAAGAAACAACTGACCAAATTGTATCCACAAGCTACTTTTTAAAAATAGGTACCCTCAGATTATGTAGTACCTGGCTGGATATTTTGTCATTATTTGTTTTATTAATTGTGGCCCTTGCTCTTTTTCTTTTTCTTTCTTTCTTTTTTTCTCTAAAGACAAGGACTTGCTCTGTCACCCAGGCTAGAGTGCAATAGCATGAACACAGCTCACTACAGCCTCGTTCAGGCAATCTTCCTGCCTCAGCCCCCCAAGTAGCTAGGACTACAGGTGCATACTACCATGCCCAACTAAATTTATTTCGTTTTTGTTTTTTCTGGGGGTGGAGATGTGGTTTCACCATGTTGCCCAGGCTGCTCAAGAACTCCTGAGCTCAGACAATCTGCCCACCTTGGTCTCCCAAAATGCTGGGATTATAGGTATGAGCCACCATGCCTGGCCAGCCCTTGATATGTCAAGGAAGGCCTCCAGGCAGCGAACACCCTCAACTTCCTGCAGCTGTAGAAATCAGTAACTATAAAGATGTACCTGGTTAGTGCCCAAAGTCAAAAAGCCAAATGGGCCTACCATGAGCATGCCCTCCCAGATAACAGGTATGGAACACACACCCACACACTCCATGAGGCCATGTCACCAGTGCTCTCAGGCTCTAGATTATTTCAGTGCAATTAACCACTTACTCTTCACAGACAGTACTTCTAAGTTCAAACATGCTTACTAAAACCATACCAGACCCACCCTTCAACCCACTTACGCAATAATACCTTCTAAAATAGAAAACAAATTGGTTATGTGTTTGGTAAAAGCGTAACCAAGTAAACATGCACTTTTACATTAAGCTTGTTCTGACAATTCTAGCCTATCTGCTGATACATGAACATAAACCATTACTACCATGTTAATGCATGTACAAAAATAGCACTTTTATGGGAAGTCAAGTATTTTAAGAATGGCAGTTGACGGGAAGGGCAGAAGATCTTCACATTAAGTAACAAAGAGCTGAAGAGCCTGACCACAGAGGCAGAGCAAATAGGTGGCAGATTTGGATCTGAGCCCAAGGTCTGACTCAAGTCTGAGCTTAACCAGTCTCCTCTCCTGCCCACGCTGGGGGAAAGCCTGGTTTCCAGGGACTAGTAAAGGCAACAGCTTCCCTCTTGTGTAACTTTGTGGAAACATGAGGATATGAAGGGACTCAACAAATACATGCCTGAAACTTTGGCCCCTGTCCCGGGTAGAAGACTGGGAACGGGAGGGCAGAAGAGAAGAAGTGACAAGAAGCCACCTAAGCAATGGTGCCTGGGCAGCTTATAGCCAGTTGGAACAAAATGGGTATTTCTCAAAACATCTTACTGTGTCTATTTTTCCAGTGGTTTGATTCTTTGCCTTTAGTCTCACCCTAAGCTGCAGATTAAAGGAATTGTTACTTTGATTCTTTCAATAAGAATTTTAATATGTTCCTATTTTACTATCATCAGTTTCAGAATCATGGTTTTTTATTAAAATACAGAGTAGTATTTCCTCCTATAATCTCCTACCCAGCCAAATAAAATGAAAATTTATAAGAATTATCCATAAAAATCAGAATAATCATATGAAGGTCTCAAACACATTAAAAGACTAAGATCAGTATGCACTATTTTACATTTTTTTTTTTTTACTTTTTTACTTTTTTTTTTTTGAGACAGGGTCTCGCTCTGTCACCTAGGCTGGAGTGCAGTGGTCTCATCATAGCTCGCTGCAGACTCAGCCTCTTGGGGTCAAGGGATCTTCCTAACTCAGCCTCTTGAGTAGCTGGGACTACAGACATGTGCCACCATGCCCAGCTAACTTTGTTATTTTTCATAGAGCCCATGCTGGTCTTGAACTCCTGGCCTCCAAGTGATCCTCCTGCCTCAGCATCTCAAAGTGCTGGGATTACAGGCATGGGCCATTGCACCCAGCCATTAAAAGTTAACTTTAACATAGTTACATGTAGAAAGATTTTTGAAAAGGGTTCATCTACACAGGTAATACTGCATGCATGGTATACAGAATTGCTGATGCCTGTCCCAAGGATACGGGGCATAAACACCTTCTGATAAATTATTGCTATGCCTTGTTTCTCCTTTCTCCTGGTCATATTAGAAGTCAAACGAGTAAACTCTTCTTCTGTGAGAAATAAAGAACTGAAGAACATAACCAAGCACTTTATGTATAAGCCCAGCTAAGAAACCACTGGAGCTTCAACAAGCAGACTCATTTTCTAGCTGTAAACCAAAAAGCATCTTGCCAATTAGGACCCTTTTAAATTTAAACCCACACACTTAGAGTTATGAAAAGATCCCTTAGGAAAAGAGAAGCAGTAGGAAAAAAAAGTCAACACCATTAAAAAGCAAAATGCTTATTCAGATAGAAAGTTATTTTTATACTTGAAATTTATCCTCTCTTAAACTTCCTTAACAACAACAACAAAAAAAAACTTCACGCCTGTAATCCCAACACTTTGGGATGCTGAGGCAGGCAGATCACCTGAGGTCAGGAGTTTGAAACCAGCCTGGCCAAAATAGTGAAACCCTATCTCTACTAAAAAATAAAAAAATTTTTAAAAAATTAGCCAGGCATGGTGGCGGGTGCCTGTAATCCCAGCTACTCCAGAGGCTGAGGCAGGAGAATCACTTGAACCCAGGAGGTGGAGGTTGCAGTAAGCTGAGATCATACCACTGCACTCCAGCTTGGGTGAGAGAGCGAGATTAGTTCTCAAAAATATACCAATAAATAAGTAATTACAAGAAGAGAACGCCAGTAAAAATAAAATCCACCATTTTCTTGGGGATAGTTTCACTGTACCTATAATTCCAACTCAAGTACTATGGCATGTGTCACTCTTCACACAATTTATGCATCCAATAAATATTCACTGCCATTCAAGTCAGCGAAACTATAAAAATCAAGCACATTTTTGAGATTGCTGGGAATATTTATTTATTTATTTTTATTTTTTGAGATGGAATCTTGTTCTGCCACCAGGCTGGAGTGCAGTGGTGTAATCTTGGCTCACTGTAACCTCCACCTCCCAGGTTCAAGCAATTCTTTTGCCTCAGCCTCCCGAGTAGCTGGGACTAGAGGTGCACGCCACCATGCCTGGATAATTTTTGTATTTTAGTAGAGACAGGGTTTCAACATGTTGGCCAGGATGGTCCGGCCGGATCTCTTGACCTCATGATCCACCTACCTCAGCCTCCCAAAGTGCTGGGACTACAGGCGTGATCCACTGCACCCAGTGGATTGCTGGGAATATTTATAGGTGGGAAAAGATTTTGTAAATTCATCATATGCTGCCATTAAAGAAATCTTCCTTGCAGTCAGACTTTTCCATATGATGAAGCTAATGATATTGGTTTATCTGTTAACACCTTTGAAATATAAAAATAAAACTTCTGGTAAACCTTAATCTATTGATAGTGTCTAAAAGTTACTCTAGTTTAAAAACAACATTCAAAATAAACACAGCAAGAATAGTCAATCTTTAAAATTTTCAAGTTGAGCTCAGAATACCAGATTCTAAGAAAGAGGACAGTGGTTATACAAGTAGAAGGACGCTGTCACTCTGCTCCAGAAAGCAGTGAAATCACGACTGCTCAGGGCGCCTTAGGAGTGTGTGCCTGTTCTTCCACCATATTCTGTATAAAGGGATTACATTGTTAGCCTTTTCTTTTGTCATAATGGAAATTAAGCCATTTACCATAAGAACCACTTAAAAGGGATTTCTGCAGGTGAAATCCCTTTCAGAATTTCAGCACATCAGAATTGTTCTTAATAAACTATCTTTCAGAATGTTCTATTTCAACAAGGGCTGTGAAAACCTTTCCTTCCAAAACCTCAAACCTGAATCCTCTGGCTTGAAAACAATGTCTGTTATTGAGACGGGTGAAAGGACATTGTAAATTCTAAGTAAAACCTGGCCATTGGAGAGGGACATATTTATGGTTTACAATTTTAGAAAGTCTCAAAAAGATTTAAAAGGTACCAACTGAAAGATCTTATAATCTGTGGATATTTTAGTTGAGAACCTGGAAGTCCTCAATCAAGGAAACACTGAAAATAGCTCCATGGTGCTCTGTCTCTGCGGCCCAAAGTTTTGGACACAGTTCAATCACATGGCTCTCTGTACCTCAGACCAAGTTAGTGACAAAAACGGCCCTATGATCTAATGAAGGGCTATTAAGAGGTGCACACATAGAGGTAAGCTGGTGTTACAAGGCCACAGTTACAACATTCTTTACACAAATATTTCCCAACTCTAAAACTCCCTAAATGCAAAAGTGATCAATGATGAAACGATGACTGGCTTTACTCACTTCACAATAGCATGTCCCTAGAGATGCTTCGTCCTGGTGACGAGCTCCAGCTACAGAAACGCAATTCCAACTTTTCCTGGAACACATTTTTGTATGACATGAAGCAACTGAGCGGTGAAGATGACTCTGGCCAACCTTGTGCTTTGTCATAATGGTTGTTGCTTTCATTTTTCTTCTTTTTTTTACACATTTTTAAAACATTTTAAGTAAGATTACGATCAAATGATCTTTCATTTCATTTGGAAAGATCTTTCACTGCAAACATATTTATTAATATTCAAGTACCAGGTACAGATCACTAACTCTTACCCACCAGCTTTCTAAAAATAGACTTTGCTAAAATTTATGTTAGTAAAAAACTAGAAAATCCAGTAAGACAGATCGTAATTTCTTCAAATATTTCCTTAACTAGAAAGTAAACAGAAACATCATGCACAAAGCTGATAGCATAAAATGAGAATTCTGAGAATCGTCCCCCTTCGCAGGAGGCAAAGGAAAAAATCAACTTACCAAGCTAAATTAAAATGAAAAATAATGAAATAAATGTGCAGACATTTCCTAAGAAATTGAGCTAAGCTCTTAACCAAAAATCTCTCTTAAAACTTTTAGCACTCCCCACAGAAGTTTATTATTAATGGAAAATAGCACAAAACAGATTCTTCTCTGACAAAGAGAAAGCTATTTTTCACTTCCCCTGGTAACTATCTTTAGTACTTTACACTAGGAATGTGCATATGGATTTATTATGAGGCAACACGCAATTATCTAATTTCAGCGACGGGGGTAGGGAAGCCTGTGAAATCAATGCAAATGAAATCCTTAGGCATGGCAGGCATCAATATAGGCATTGAGGTCTGGTGACAAAGGCCTTATGATCCCTAAAACTTTCATGGCCTGGGCATTCCTGACTGGAGTCAGTGGGTTATTCACATTTCTGTACTGTAGAAAGGAATCGATAGAAAACAGAAATGCCCCAGCCCTTGCACAAAAAGCATCCAAAGCGCCTATTCCCCATGGTGGCTGAATTCTGAAATTAACTGCTCTGCAATAGAGGCAAATCTAAAATGATGAGAATGAATATACTGGATGGGGTTTCTGGCCAACTCTTCATAAAAATGCAAAACAGGCTAAAGCCAGAGTAAGAAGGGCAAGGGTCATATATATTAGGACTATGATCAAGTTCAAGCAAATTTCAGTGGTGATGGTGGTGGGCTGTAGTTCTGAACAGCATGACCGGAGGTGGGCATGGGTGTTGGCAGAGATTCAGCTAGCAAAATACAAAGGGTAAATGAACTGCTTCGGAAAACTGCACTGCTGAGTAGCCTATCAACACCTATGCCTCTCAGCCAAAAGAGAAGTCACTCTTCAGAACTTCTGGAAAATTATGCTCTGAGAGGAAGAAGCATATGGTATTTCTGGCCCTAGGTCTAAGTAAGACAGGCTGAATTTATTTGCGAGACATCTATGAAGAAACAACTTGGTAAGAAGTGAGTAATGTAAATGTGTACATGGCCTCTGAAAGCTGTGTGCACACACATGAATGAGGTTTTATTTATTTATTTATATTTTATGAGACGGAGTCTTGCTCTATTGCCCAGGCTGGAGTGCAGTCCTGTGATCTCGCTCTCTGCAACTTCTGCCTCCTGGGTTCAAATGATTCTCCTGCCTTGCCTCCCAAGTAGCTGTGACTACAGGCGCATGCCACCATGTCCAGCTAATTTTTTTTATATATATATTTTTATAGCGATGGGGTTTCACCATATTGGCCAGGCTGGTCTCAAACTCCTGACCTCAGGTGATCCGCCAGCCTCGGCCTCCCAAAGTGCTGCAATTACAGGCGTGAGCCACTGTGCCCGGCCACATGGCTGTGATTTTAACCTCTGCTCTAAAGCATTAACTGCCAGAACAGGGCCTGTCTCTTTCTCCTTTACTTTTATAACCCAAACATCTAGCACAATGCTTGCTATATACCAAGGGCTCCATAAATGCCTCCCAAATGAACAGAGAAATGCTGAAGAGAATGAAATGTTCCAACTATTAAGAAGAAGCCATTTCATTCTCACAATTTCTATCTAGGTAATGGTTCTGACCAGCCCTCTGAAAGGGGTCTCATAACCAACACTTAATAATGCTTTCTTAGCAGCTTGTTCTAAATGCTTGATAATACCCAACTTACATTAACTTTTTCCTAAACAAAATGAGCTTCTCTCTTTGAAGTCTAAGTGTGTGGGGTTTTACTACAGTCCTGTTTCTCTGAATGGTCAAAGTCTTCTAACCTTTCCCTCGACTCAGATGCTATTAATCAGGGCAGTATACAGTGGGTCTTATACTAAGGGACCCAGTAAGGACAACTGGCTCTTTGTTTTCTCCCCCAAGTTGGGTTTGAATCAGTCCTGAGTTACTGTATTTATTCCTCATGATCCTTTAGGTTCATGATTTACATTCATATTATGTTAGACTTGGACTTAAGGATTAGAGCACATTGAAAACAGAGGACACGGCTCTATTGATTACCTCATCATCCCAAGACACACTGCTGGCTGGCCTACGACACATTTATTATTATAAATGGTAATGTCTCAGCCCCTTTCACACAAAAGTAAAACAGGCAGGGCTTTCAAATTCAAAATCCTTTGATTTTTAGCTGCAATGGAAATCTGGTGCTTGATTCAGGAAATCAGGGAGATGATAGGAGGATTATATTTATTTCTGATAAACCATCATTTGTTGTTCAGATGCAAAGAAAGGTAAAAACTGAATCTGTAGTTGCAAGACATAAATCATGCTCTTAAAGCAACCAGGAAGAATGAATGTTCAGGCTGGGCACGGTGGTTCATGCCTGTAATCCCAGCACTTTGGGAGGTTGAGGCGGGTGAATCACCTGAGGTCAGGGGTTTAAAACCAGCCTGGCCAACATGGCAAAACCCCACCTCTACTAAAAATAGAAAAAACAGCTAGGCATGGTAGCACATGCCTGTAATTCCATCTACTTCACTGAGGCAGGAGAATTGCTTGAACCCAGGAGGCAGATGTTGCAGTGAGCTGAGATCGTGCCACTGCACTCCAGCCCGGGTGACAGATGAGACTCCACCTCAACAACAATGACAAAAAAATGAATGTTCAAATACAATGTTCTTGAAATATTTCTATAGGAGCTAGACATTGGAGAGACAAAGAATACAGTCTTTCTTGCCCAAGGAGGTAACTACTTCCAAGGATGCTGAAATTTGTACAATCAATTTCGAAATTCCACGATAACTGCTTAGGTTTAATCTAAAAGCCAGTTTACCAAAAGCACATAATAGGAAACAATAAATACGCTTGAGGATGGGAAAGAAAGTTTCACAGATGAAAAGACAGTTGGACTCCACCTTGAAAAACTCATAGATTTTTCACCAGGAAAAATTTGAAAATTTTACCTAAAAAACTCATAGATTTTTCACCAGGAAAATTTTGAAAATTTTACCTAAAAATTTTACATTTTAGGTAAATAAAATTATGTGAGTTAAAGTGCAGAAGAATGAAAAGTACAAGGTTTGTTCCATGATGCATATGGGGTTCAATATGTCTGGTATAGAGGGTATTGGGTATGGAGATAGAATATGAGATTTAAGAAACTGATTAAAGCCAGATCACACAGAATCTTAAGTGTGCCAAGAAGTTTCGAATTTATCTTATAGAAATGGAAAACCTCAGGCTGTTCAAAACATAATTGCAAGAAAAGAGGGATGTTTTAGAAGGATGACTGGTTGTAATGGAATATAGATAGAAAAAGACAAGAGGCTGAAGATAGGGAAATGGAGTTGTTTCCAAATTTTATGGATGAGATAACCTTAAAACAAAACACGACAACTACATAATACATGAAAAGAGGCAATTCCTTCTGTTTCTGCTCCACACAATGTGAGGATGACACCTTAAAATGTCTACATGAGGCGGGGCGCTGTGCTCATGCCTATAATCCCAGCACTTTGGGAGGCCAAGGCAGGCAGACCATGAGGTCAGGAGTTTGAGAACAGCCTGGCCAAGATGGTGAAACCCATCTCCACTAAAAAATACAAAAATTAACCAGGCATGGGGACGCGCCTTTAGTTCTAGCTACTCGAGCGGCTAAGGCAGGAGAATCACTAGAACCCAGGAGGCAGAGGATGCAGTGAGCCGAGATCACGCCACTGCACTCCAGTCTGGGTGACAGAGCAAGACCCCATCTCAAAAGAAAAAACAAAAATAAATCTATATGAAATTCTGAAGCCTTTATTCCTATCATCCCAGTGGAACTTGTAGAATAAGAAGCACTGTTTTGGTCACACCGAAACAGTGTGAATAATACAAGGTATGCAAATTGCAAATGAAAAAGTTAAATTATCTCTTTTTTTTGACAGATGACATGATCTTGGTTTTTGGGTTTTTTTTTTTTTTTTTGAGACAGAATGGAGTGCAGTGATACGATCACAGCTCACTGCAGCCTTGGCCTTCTGGGCTCATGCAATCTTCCCACCTCAGCCTCCTGAGGACATGATCTTATATACAGAAAACCCTAAGACTACACACACACACACACACACACACACACACACACACACACACGGCCTATCTAGCTAATAAATTCAGCAAAGTGACAGGATAGAAAATTAACGCATGAAAATCCACTGCATTTTTAGACACTAGCAATGAACAATTTGAAAAAAATTAAGAAAACATTGTCATTTACAGTAACATCAGAAAGAATATTTAGAAATAAGCTTAATTAAAAAAGCAAGACTTGTATCCTGAAAACTGCAAAACACTGCTGAAATTAAAGAAGACATAAACAAATGGAAAGATACCCCATGTTCATTGACTGAAAGATTTCATATAGTTAAAATAATATTACCCAAATCAATCTAAAGATTCAATGTAATCCCTATCAAAATTCCAAAGATATATTTTTTTAATAGAAAAACTCAAACTAAGATTAATGTGGAATCGCAAGGAAACTTTAAATAGCCAAAACAATCTTAAAAAACAGGAACAAAATTCAAGGTGTCATATTTCCTAATTTCAAAACTTACTATAAAGCTATGGTAATCAAAACAGCATGATATTAGCAAAATGACAGAGATAGTCCAATGGAATAAAATAGAGAGCCTGGAAATATATCATCACATATATGATCAATTTATTTTCAATAAATATGCCATGACCATAAAATGAGGAAAGGATATTCTTTTCAACAAATGGTTCTGGGAAAACTGGATATTCACATGCAAATAAATGAAGTTGGACCCATACATTTCATCATATACATACATTAACTCAAAAGAGATCAAAAACCTAAACTTAAAGGCTAAAACTATGAAACCCTCAGAAAAAAAAGCAAAGGGAAACATCTTTATGGTATTAGATTTGGCGATGATTTTTTGGATATGAAACCGAAAGCAAAGGCAACAAGAAAACAAATAGACACACCGGATTTTAAAATTTAAAAGTGAGTGCATTAAGGACACTATCAAGAGAATTAAAAGGCAACCCACAGAGTAGAAGAAAATATTTATAAACTATATATCTGATACGGAATTAATATCCAGAAAATAGAAAAAACTCCTGCAACCTAACAACGGCAGCGAAACAACAGAACTGAAAACCAGGCAAAAGACTTAGATGTTTCTACAAAGCTGTTACATGAATGGCCAGTGAATATACAAAAGATGCTTGACGGAAATGCAAAGCTAGGTCATGATGAGATACCATTTCAAACCATTAGGATAATTATTATCAAAAAAGAGGATAATGGCCAGGCGCGGTGGCTCATGCCTGTAATCCCAGCACTTTGGGAGGCCAAGGTGGGTGGATTGCGAGGTCAAGAGATCGAGACCATCCTGGTCAACATGGTAAAACCCCGACTCTACTAAAAATACAAAAAATTAGCTGGGCATGGTGGTGCGTGCCTGTAATCCCAGCTACTCAGAAGGCTGAGGCAGGAGAATTGCCTGAACCCAGGAAGCGGAGGTTGCGGTGAGCCGAGATCACGCCATTGCACTCCAGCCTGGGTAACAAGAGCGAAACTCCGTCTCAAAAAAAAGAAAAGAGGATAATAACAAGTGTTGACGAAGAAGTAAAGAATTTGGAATCTTTGTGCATTATTGGCAGGAAGATAAAATGATACAGCTACTGTGAAAAAAAACATGACATTTCCTCAAAAAGGTAAATATGGAATTATTACATGATCCAGAAATTCTACCCCTAGGTATGTGCTAGGTATATGCAAAACATTTGAAAGCAGAGACTCAGAGAAACTTGTACACTAGTGTTAACAGCGGCATTGTTCATAATGGCTAAAAGCTGGAAGCAACCTAAGTGTCCATTAACAGATGAGTGGATAAACAAAATATGATATATACATATAGTGGAATATTATTCATCCATAAAAAGGAATGAAGTTCTGATACACGCTGCAGCATGGATGAACCTTGAAAGAATTATGCTAGGTGAAATAAACCAGGCTCACAAATATTGTATAATTCCACTTATATGAGCTACTGAGAGTAGACAAATTCACAGGGACAGAAAATAGGATGGTGGTTGCCGGGGCCGGTGCGTGTGGAGGCGGGTGAGGCAGGGGCGTAGGGCGAGTTATTGTTTAATCGGAACAGAGTTTCTGTTAGAAATGGTGAAAACTTGTGGAAGTGGATTATGATGCTGGTTGCACAGCAATGTGAACTTAATGATCGATATCATTAACAGTATCAGTATCACCAAACACTTTAAAATAGTTGATATGGTAAATGTTATGCTATGATACTTTACTGCAATAAAATAAATAAAAAACAAAACGCCAGCACAATAACACTACTTTGACTGTAATTGAGTCTCTGTCAGGTAGAGAAAATAAGCAACCTATATAGACACCACTTTGCAGACCCAGTTGTGAGCTGGAAACTGTGAAAAGAAATCCAGGCTGGGCGCGGTGTCTCAAGGCTGTAATCCCAGCACTTTGGGAGGCTGAGGCGGGCGGATCACGAGGTCAAGAGATCGAGACCATCCTGGCCAACATGGTGAAACCCCGTCTCTACTGAAAATACAAAAATTAGCTGGGAGTGGTGGTGTGTGCCTGCAGTCCCAGCTACTCGGGAGGCTGAGGCAGGAGAATTGCTTGAATCAGGGAGGCAGAGGTTGCAGTGAGCCGAGATGGTGCTACTGCACTCCAGCCTGGCGCCTGGTGCCTGGCAACAGAGTGAGACTCTGTCTTGAAAAAAAGAAAAAAAGAAGAAATCCAAAGGCTGAAATGGCGAAGACTGTCCCTTGTCGGCGCAGGTGATCAAGATGTCAAAGAAAGTCGTGGTCAACTTACATTGCAGTTTGATGAGCCACCAAATGTTGGGTAAGAACCATCTGGCCAGTCGGCAGGGTCCAGAGCAGCCGACTGCCTGTGCTGGGCCTCATATTCCTTCAGCTGCAACAAGAAAAATGGAATACTGAAGTGGAGGTAATGGCCAGACGCTGGCCAGACCTTTTACAAGGAAACAACTCAAATAATATATCTAGGTTCCTGGTTGAAAATCTTGTGCTCAAGGAGCAGAGATCACTTTGGGCACCTTCTTCATGCCAGTATTGGTAACTAAGCGCCAGCCAAAGACACCTTTCCCAAAACCAAGAGGAAGGTAAGGACCCTGTCCATTGGGTTTTCATCTAAGCCAAATCAACAGGCACAACAGACTCTTGGTATCCTCTGTTCCAGAAAGAATCTTCACTTTCCCCCTCCAACATCAAAACTTAATGTTTCTTCAGCTTGATTATACAGAAATTGTCTGTAGTTTGGCCTCTGAATTACCTTCCCAAGTCTGTAAGTCAAAAACATGCATGTCCTTTTTAGGAAGAGAAAATGGTAAGACTATAGACATTTTAGTGAAACAGGGTCAAACCCTGAAACAAATATATATGTATATATATATTTGTTGTTGTTTTTGTTGAGACAGGACCTCACTCTGTCACCCAGGCTGCAGTGCAGTGGTACAAACATGGCTCACGCAGACTTGACCTCCCAGGCTCAAGCGATCCTCCTACCTCAGCATCCTGGGTAGCTGGGGCTACAGGCATGCACCGCCACGCCCACCTAGTTTTTGTATCTTTTTGTAGAGATGGAGTTTTACCATGTTGGCCAGGCTGGTCTCGAACTCCTGAGCTCAAGTGATCTACCCTCTCAGCCTCCCAAAATGCCGAGGTTACAGGTGTGAGCCATCACACCTGGCCCTGAAACAGTTTTAAAAATCACATGCTTGTCTTGCTCAAAATGGCTTTAAGTTGCTAATCCAATGTTATCACCTAATAAACGTTACGGGGTTTCCCAGAGACCTTTGGGGGAGGTATCTCTATTGAGACCTTTGAAATATTGAAAGTTTAGGTTCAGAAACAAGGTTTCTGGTTTTTGAAAGACACAGAAAGACAATTGAAATGCTATAGCAGGCAGGGCGAGAGGCTGAGGGCGGGTGGATAGCGTGAGGTCAGGAGATTGAGACCAGCCTGGCCAACATGGTGAAACCACAAAAATTAGCTGGGCATGGTGGCACATGCCTGTAATCCCAGCTACTCAGGAGGTTGAGAAAGGAGAATCACTTGAACCTGGGAGGTGGGGGTTGCAGTGAGCCAAGATCGTGCCACTGCACTCCAGCCTGGGCGACGAGAGTGAAATTCTGCCTTAAAATGTATACGTATGCTATAGCAAAGTGAGCAGAGTTACTTTAAAAAAGTTTTTATAACCTCTTTTACTATACTTCTCAAATAAGTGAGCAAATTTAACTTAGCAAGATGAGATCTTTCAGAATGGCATATGTGAGACAGTCCAGGTGTCACACAGAACTTGGGCTCTGGAGTTCAGAACAATTGTCACTGCATTAAAATCCTGTTATAAAGAAGTGTGCATATATGAATTGAAGACAGGGATCAAATCATGTTTCATGAGCCAAGCAACTTAAAAACAGAAATAACTGAACCTGACAGTGAAGCCCCGGAGCTTGAGGAGGTGGCAGCGCCACTACAATGACAAATATTCCTCTAGGAAAAAGCCCCTTTCACAACTGTAATTTCAACTAGGAAATTCTTTTCTGCATGTATGTGGGAGGAGGTGGGTAGTATTGGTTAGAGTGAGAGCCTGAATTCAGAACCACACACCAGCTGGGAGCCCTGAGGCCCAATCATTTAAGCCCTCTATGTTTCTGTTCCTCCACCTGGAAAACAGGCGTGACAATAAATCTATCTTACAGAGCTGTTACCAGAATTAACTAAGATAATGCAGCTAAACTCTTAGCACACCGCACCTAAGCCACAGAGTCATTATAGTACCATTACCATCGCCATTGCGCTTTCAGAGAAAACGAAGCTCAAAGTTCACATTAACTTGGCATGTTGGAACGTTTTTGTATTAGGGGTGTTAATCCTTTTAATCTTTGTATTACATTAGGGATACTTAGAACGTTCCAGTCTTTACAGTATATTTATGTGATACACTAGGATGTTCTTTGCATTTTGAGATATCGGCTTGTGAAATGCTACGTTCTCCCGGTATGATTGAAAGTATCTGCCTGTTGGAAAATTAGATTATCTTGAGATTATCAGGTCTTCAGGTCTTTAGTCCATGTTTATACCCAACCTTAGCCCCAACTACTAAGAGCTACTAAATAACTTTCATTGTTAATGAAAACAGGTACCAAGTTCTAACTAGTCAATCATACATAGACAATGTTTTCCCTGCTGTATGCTCATCTCTGTTAGCTACTTTGGGGCTGAAACATGTGTGCTCTTCTGATAGAGATTTTAATTCTGTGCCCTATCCAAACTTTGCCACAGAACTGGTTTTCTGGTTTGCTCTCTGTAACAGGGTCTCACTCTGTTGTCCAGGTTGGAGTACAGTAGTGCAATCATGGCTCACTGTATCCTCGAACTCGCTGATTCAAGCAATCCTCCCATCTCAGCGTCCCGAGTAGCTGGGACCACAGGGGCATGGCACCACATCTAGCTAATTTTTTTGTATTTTTTGTAGAGATGGAGTTTCACCATGTTGCCCCGGCTGGTGTTAAACTCCTTAGCTCAAGTGATCCGCTGCCTCAGCCTCTCAAAGTGCTGGGATTAGAGGCATGAGCCACTGCACCAGCAACTGTTTCTTAATTATCCTAGTTACACAACTCAGAGTATTTTAAAGTTACAAAAGAAGATCTCTTTTTTTTTTTTTTTTTTTTTGAGACGGAGTTTCGCTCTTGTTACCCAGGCTGGAGTGCAATGGCGCAATCTCGGCTCACCGCAACCTCCGCCTCCTGGGTTCAGGCAATTCTCTTGCCTCAGCCTCCCGAGTAGCTGGGATTACAGGCACGCACCACCGTGCCCAGCTAATTTTTTGTATTTTTAGTAGAGACGGGGTTTCACCATGTTGACCAGGATGGTCCCGATCTGCTGACCTCGTGATCCACCCGCCTCGGCCTCCCAAAGTGCTGGGATTTTTAAGTGTACTGCGTAGGAAAAAAAATCTATATAATTACACAGGTTATTATATAGATAATTACCTGTGTAATAACATTTTTATATTCCACTTTGCTTCAGGAAGTTTTGGCTTAATTATAATTTAATGAAGGCATGACTCTGTGATTTTCATTAAAGAATGTGTACCTTTTAAAGCAAATCTGTAATGTTTTACACATTAATTCCAGAAGTTAAAAAATAATGACATTTTAAAGTGTGTGTGTGTTTATGTGAGTGTGTGTGTGTCTTAAGCAGAAACATTTCCTCACACCCTTGTTCCCCATTCTAATTGTTTTCTCACAGCTCAAGTCTGTGACATGATTTTTTTAGAATGATGGCCATCTCTAAAAGAGTAATGCTTATTCCATCTTGGAGACCTTTAGGGACAGATATATCATAATGTTCCATTTTCTACCAGTACTTAAACTATAAAGAGCATTTATATTATATTAAACCAAAATCCACTCCAGCTGCTTTTTAAATTCATTTGTTTCTAATCTGTCCTCAGTAGAGATTTTAAAAACAAACAAACAATCAAAACCTTCTCCAGGACATCCGAAAGATGGACTCTTTAACAACCCTTCAGACACCTGAAGATGTGATTAAGTTCTTTTCTGCTTCTTTTGAGATACATCCTTTCCAACTTCTCACCATGGGATCAACTTTTTAAAAACCTCCTATGGATTCTATGAGCCTCTCTATGTGTCCAGATCTCTGTGATTTGATACACAATAGCTTTTACAAGGAAATGACTCAGTAATACATCATAATACATCTAGGACCCTGGTTCATAAGCTTGTGCTCTGGTATACCAGATGTCCAGATTACCTTTATAACTTTATAAGAATGTCAAGTGGGTATAAATTCACACACGGTGCTCTAGAGAACATGACTAAAAGAAGCTGTCTCCTCAAAGATATCTAGATGGCTGCTCTCTGTCCCCAATCAACTTTCAGACACCTTATCCCTGGCATGACAAATTCTATAATGCCATTCAACCTCCAGGGCTCCCCACTCCCTTTGGAATCAGGCTGAGGCTAGACTCCTTCTGAAATCACATCTCTGTCCAACTTCATCCTTCTCTCATCCTTGTCCCTCACTCAGAGGATTCTCTTAAAAGCCTTCTTTCAATAAGTCACTTGCACAATGCTGTAGTTTGGATGTCTCTTTCCCCAAACCTCACACTGAAATTGAATTCCAACACTGGGGTTGGGGGCATAAAGAGAGGTGCTTGGGGCCATGAGGGAGGATCCCTTAAGAATTTCTTAATACCTTGGGGAGGGGTGGGGAAGGTGATTTTTTCACTCTATTTGTTCCCCAAAGAGCAGTTGTTAAAAAAGAGCCAGGCACCTCCCCTCTCCCTCTTGTTTCTTTTCCCCAAGTGATCTCTGTACACACCACCTTCCAGCATAAGCAGCCTAAGGTTTTCCTTAGATGGCCAGTATCCTGGCAGGCAGAATCATGAGCCAAATAAAACTCTTTTAAGTTATCCAGTCTCTGGTATTCCTTTATAGCAACACTAAATAGACTAAGATACACAAGAATCCCTGTCTCAGGCTCTGCTTCCAGTAATCAGATATATGACACCTGGAATTAAGAAAAGTTTGGGCCAGGCACAGTGGCTCATGCCACTGTAATCCCAACACATTGGGAGGCTGAGGTGATAAGATCACTTGAAACCAGGAGTTCAAGACCAACCTGGGGCAACATTGTGAAACCTCGTCTCTACAAAAATAAAATAATAATAATAAAATCAGCCAGATGAGGCCAGGTGTGGTGGCTCACACCTATAATCCCAGCACTCTGGAGGCCAAGGCAGGTGGATTACTTGAGGTCAGAAGTTCGAGGCCAGCCTGGCCAACATGGTGAAACCCCATCTCTACTAAAATACAAAAAATTAGCCACTGGTGGGTGCACACCTGTAGTCCCAGCTACTTGGGAGGCTGAGGCAAAAGAATTGCTTGAACCTGAGAGGTAGAGGTTGCAGTGAGCCAAGAGCACACCACTGCATTCCAGCCTAGGCAACAGAGCGAGACTCTCTCTCAAAAAGAAAAATTTAGACAGGTGTGGTGGCATGTGCCTAAAGTTCCAGCTACTCAGGAAACTGAAGCATGAGACCCACTTGAGCCTGGGAGGTCGAGGGTGCAGTGAACCACTGATCATACCACTGCACTCTAGCCTGGGCTACAGAGTGAGACCCTGTCTCAAAAAAAAAAAAAAAGTTCATGATGCCAAAACATCAGTGACAGTCAATGACAAACATTAAGTGCTCTTTTCTCAATCTCCAAAGGACTTTACTTCTGACTTGCACACGGATATCGTGTTTGAATCAGACACATACATTATCAGATAAATCAATGTGTAATATTTAATGATCAGATCACATTGACTTGAGCAGTCTTTAGTGTAAATAATCACTTTTAAGGAAATGTGATTATTAAATCATGGTCATAGATCTCTCTCAATTACCTATAGACAGTGCTTCCAGTTAAAATTACAAAGGACATATTTTTCTACCACATAGCTCCATCAATGCTGACTATAATCATGCCAAAAAATGTACTACTATTCTCTTTTATCCAAGGCTTTAAAATGTGAGTGTATTCCCTTATCTTCACCCACCCCAACACACACACAAATTACTCACATAAATGAATAACTGATAACTTCCAAGTATGGGCTTTCTACAGCTCATGGAATTAGTAAAAGATCTGAATATCCTGAACTTACTTGCCAAGAGCTATCTAAGCCCTTAAAACTGGTACAGGCACACCTCATCTACTGAGTGAGCTTCACTCTGCTGCACATTGCAGAAGCTGCGTTTTTATGAATTGAAGGGTTGTGGCAGCCCAGCACGAAACAAGTTTATCAGCGCCGTTCTCCTAACAGCATGGGTGCACTTTGAGTCCCAGAGTCACATTTTGGTAATTCCTACAGTATTTCAAACTTTTACGTTCTTATTTCATCTGTTATGGTGACCTGTGATCCATGACCTTGGATGTTAATATTTTAACTATTTTGGGGAACCACAAACCTAAACATAAGACAGTGAACTTAGGCCAGGCATGGTGGCTCATGCCTGCAATCCCAGCACTTTGGGAGACTGAGGCAAGCGAATCACTAGGTCAAGAGATTGAGACCATCCTGGCCAACATGGTGAAACCCAGTCTCTACAAAAAATGCAAACAATTAGCCACAAGTGCCTGTACTCCCAGCTACTCAGGAGGCTGAGGCAAGAGAATTGCTTGAACCCGGGAGGCGGAGATTGCAGTGAGCTGAGTATAGATGTGAGTGGAGGCTTCAGACCTTTGGCCTCGGTGTGGCCTCCTTGGCCACGTTTGTGTGGTTACAGAAGCAGCTACAAAGCTCATTGAGAGCAGGACTGTTGTCTATAAGGCAACCCAGAAACAAAGAAACCAGAAGAAAAAATTCGAGGCATTCTCCAAAGTTTAGTAGATTCTACAGACAAGGAAGAGCTCCCGTTGGCAGATGAAGAAGTCACAGAGCTGCTTTTTAGACTGTTCTCAGGGCAGCATACATCCTCAACTACTGGTGCCTAAATGAGCTGCTTCACAGCCAGAGATGAAACACTTCATGAAAAATGTTGTCTGAAGCAGAAAACTGTCCGTGGAGAGGATCTATATCCTTTAACTTATGACCTGCTCAAGATTGAAACTCCCCAGCACTTTGGGAGGCCAAAGCAGACGTATCACCTAAGGTCAGGAGTTCAAGACCAGCCTGGCCAACTGATGAATCCCCATCTCTACTAAAAATACAAAATTAGCTGAGCGTGGTGACACGTGCCTGGAATCTCAGCTACTCCCGGAGGCTGAGCCAGGATAATCGCTTGAACCCAGGAAGTAGAGGTTACGGTGAGCTGAGATCGTGCCATTGCACTCCAGTCTGGACAAAAAGAGCAAAACTGTGTCTCAAAAAAAAGAAAGATGGAAACTTATTTGATCACCATACAGAAGTTAAGACTCAGACTTCCTGTATTGACTACACTGAGAATGGCTAAACTGCCTCAGAGGGTGTGATAGGACATACCGTTCCTCCAGGCTCCCAAACGGGTTTATCTTCCATTGTCAATCAAGGATTTCAAGACACCTGGGTGGAGCTTGTGGCTTTGAATCCTGATCCGTGATTATAGGACAACTCAACAGAAGAGAAGATGGTCTATGCACCATTTGGAGGCAGGCATCATCATGTCGAGAAAAACTTTGCCCATGTTCAAATCAAGACAATTAGGTCCACTCTGTTTTATTTGTATGAATTTGATTTCATTGATGGATATTTTTTCCCACTGCAAACTGTAAAACCGTGGTACATCACACCCCTAAAACCCAGTTCTCACATACAAATGAAGATCAAAATGAAAAAGGCTACAAAGAATTAATATGTGAAGCACCACTGTAAGCTGAAAAAGCATTTGAAAAGAATGAAATTTACAAAACAAACCTCAGTGTACTGTCTTTTTTAGTGTAATTTTAAAAGATAGCTTAATTTAGGATTTCAATATTTTGTTTACTACATCCTTTCATCCCATCTAATGGCTTTAACAGACATTTTCTAATAGCTTTATGATGGATAATTAATACACAGGCTTTAAGGAAGTCAAGCTCATTAGTTAAAAAGCTGCTTAGGGAGATCTAGGTCATAGGCAGACTTTAAATAACAATTTCTGTGCACAGGCATTCCTCAGAGGTATGGCAGGTTTGATTTCAGACCACTACAATAAAGGGAATATAGCAGTAGAGTGAATCTCATAAATTTGCTGGTGTTCTCAAAAAACCAGTTTCTTGATTTATCGTAAGACGCGCCTCCTTACCTCCTCACAGAACTGAAGAGTTAGGGACTTGCTCTGGATTAGGCTTTGGCTGACGAGAGTGTCATGGCTGCCAGGATCTCCCCAGAGCACTCACGCCTTTTCCACGTCAGCAGTAAGGCTGTTCCACTTTCTTATCATATGTGTGGTCACTGGAGTAGCCCTTCGAGAACTTTTCCTTTGCTTTCCCAGCTTAACTGTTTGATGCCAAAGGCCTAGCTTTTGGCTTACCCTGGCTTTCAACACGCCTTCCTCCATGAGCTTAATCATTCCTAGCTTTTGCTTTAAAGTGAGAGGCATGCTACTATTCCTTTCAATTGAATGCAAAGGGATGAGTGCAGGGTTATTAATTGGCCTAATTTAAATACGTTGTGCTTCAGGAAATAGGGAAACTTGAGCCAAGCAAGATGAGAGAATGGCCTTCAGAGCACACCCATTTATTCATTATGTTCACTATCTTTTTTTTTTTTTTTTGAGAGGGAGTCTCACTGTCGCCAGGCTGGGAAACATGAGGAGACTCTGTCTCTATAAAACATTTAAAAATTAACTAGGTGTAGTGGCACATGCCTGTGGTCCCAGCTACTCAGGAGGCTGACATGGGAGGATCCCTTAGGCCCAGGAGGTCAGGCCGCAGTGAGTCGTGACTACACTGCACTATAGACTGGGCAACACTGTGAGACCTCAACTCAAAAAAACAAAAACCTGATGTTTATAATGTTTTACATTTGATTCTTATTTAATAATTAATTTTTTACTACTGATTACATTCTTTTCAAAAGGCTTGTAGATTTTGCAGTTGCATTCAGAAGGATTCTTATTTATTAATTAATTTTTTTAACACTGATTATATTCTTTTCAAAAGGCCGTTTTCCTTGTTAATGTGGTCCACAGATCAAAAGTATCTGCCATTCATTCATTCATTCATGTTTTCATTGACTGGAAGTTTTATCTCACAAGATAGAATGCTTGTACCAAGTAAACAGAATAAATATTTTATCTGATATCAGGGGTACCTGAGTACTATACCCCTTGATGGCCCCAAACGTTGTTACGCTTCAGGAAGCCAAGTCCTCACAAATATAAACCAGGCATCTGCATGCTTACCCTAGCAAGTGCTTCCTCAATAGTGATCATCTTTTCTTTGACCATCATCATTAGCTGAATCCGCTCCTCATCGCTCATCGTTATTTCACTGGCAACGTAACCAACATCTTCTCCTAGAGATTGAGGAAAAGAATAACAGGAATGAAAACACGAATGAGGAAACAGAATGTCAGTGCTGACACCTGCTGTCTCGGGCTAGGGAAGAATGTTGCTCAGGACACTACCTATGTTGAATGTTACTGAGGAAGTAACAGGGTAGCAAAAGTGCGCTGCTTTTTAAGAGACCAATAAGCACCTCTGATGGAGAAGCAGGCTTGCAGAACGTGTGGATATTACCGTAAAACAAATCCTTCAAGATGATCAGAGCCTTTGAGATGGAGCACCCAGTGTATGGCTTTTGGAAGAAAGTGAGAGAGACCTCCGCAATGTAAGTGGAGAAAAGATCTAATTCATACACCCAACTCAATCACACAAGCATTCCAAGGCTCCTTCAGCTGTGGATTCTCTGTGTCCTTTCATTTGAAATATAAGTGAGAAGAAAATATTTTTGCAAAGAAGTGGGAAAGAACCCTAGGTCATGACAGAGGGAAGAAGGTCACAGAGTCTAGACCCACAGCCTGGCAAAACCTTCCCACTAAGCTATTTCACGGTTAACATTCCTCAAAACTAAGTGCAGCCCAGTGCAGTGGCTCACGCCTGTAATCCCAGCACTTTGGGAGGCCAAGGCAGGTGGATCACCTGAGGTCAGGAGTTTGAGACCAGCCTGGCCAAAAAGGGAAAAGCCCATCTCCACTAAAAATACAGAAATTAGCTATGCACGTTGTCAGGCACCTGTAATCCCAGCTACTCAAGAAACTGAAGCAGGAGAATTGCTTTGAACCCAGGAGGCGAAGGTTGCAGTGAGCCAAGATCTTACCACTGCACTCCAGCCTGGGTGACAGGGCAAGACTCCATCTGAAGACAAAAAAAAAAAAAAAAAAAAACCCAAGTGCAAATCACAGCCATGAAGCATGTTGAGTCAATCAAAAGAAGGATGCCATACAGGTCTGTATCGGAAAGCATTATTGTCATAAATCAGTTTCCAAACTGAGGGAAAATCAGCTTCCAACTCACACCTGTAGACAGCTAGAACTGCAGAGAAGAGAATGACCCAGGAGATGCCTAAGGTTTTCCTACAGAGCGAACAGACTGCTATTGTCTGCAGTATATCTGAGCCACCTTGGGCAATGGAGCCTCTGGTCAGCATGTGGGGAAGGACATTACAGTTCATGCTAGTGAACACGAGCTGTAACGTCCCCATTCCAGTCCTGCATCCTACTCTTCTCCCCAGCTGTCTTATTTCTACTTTTTACCAGTTTCCAGTATCGTTAGGATAACTGGCTGTGGCTTAATTTGCCTTTGGTGTTAGGGACAGAGAGAAAGAGTCTGCCTGTAGACTTGTAGGAAACCATTTCAGACACGGCTGACTTTAAAATTTATGTTGCCTTGTATTTCCCTATCTCATTTCCATTTTGTAATCAATCAGTCCAAAAATACTCCTCAAGTTCCCTTTGCTACTTACACAGGGGGAATAATAGCGTGTGCTGGGTGAAGAGAAAGGCCTCATGGCAGAGAGGATGATGGGGAGTTGGTTGAATTCTTTAAAAATCCACATTATCTGGTAAACTGTGGCCTTCCTCCTTCCCTCCCTCTCCTTCTTTACCTCTCCCTTTCTCCTTAGCTTTCTTTCTAAATTAGACTCTTTTTTTAGAATCCAAGGTTTGTTTTGAATCACAAGTGATGCTGGGTGTATACAAAAAAAAAAAAACAACTGGGAATGCTTAAAAGTAGTACAACTTAAAGAAAGCCACGTGGGATGTTGGCACGGAACCCAGGTGTGCAGACTGTGTGCTGTTCACATCCATCTTCTCATTTCCACGTGTATGGATAATTAGACAGACGTTCCACACAGTGCAGGACCCTAAGATTTCGTAAAGGAAAACAAGTAGTGTCACTGGTGATCAAGGAAAACTTTGTATCTATCGATAACCTCATTCAGCTGGTCTGGAATCTGGAAGTGGATTTGTTCTGGTTTCTTCTCTGAATACTGGGAAAACATAAATTATGTAACTGAGTCTCAAAGGGATGACATATTTACTTACTATATAAACAACAACAAAAGACACAGCCGAGAGTAGGGCAGAACTCCCCTCACAAAGCCGCCCGGGCAAATTCCCATGATGTCAGACCACTAGAGTTTCCAGGGGCAACACCCAGAACGGTCCCGCCGCAGAAGAGCGTCAAACGTTCAGAAGAATGCAAAGGCTCTAAGTGGGAATGCAGACACGGGAGCCCCAAACCAACACATGCAAGGGCTCGCTAGACCCTTTCGGGTTAGATTTCGGCAAGAGGAGACTAAAGATCTTTCTGAGGTTGGTGTGACTGAAAAAACTACAGATTTGGCCTCTGCTGTCAGATCTATGAAGGGAAAAAACGGTGAACTTGCCCCCTTTTGTTTTCTTTGACTTAAAAAAAGAAAATCACTGGGACAAAGTCTTAAAGGAACAACAGGAATGTCAGAAAATTTGAACACTTTGTGGGCACATGCAGGGAGTTATGCTAACTTAGAGCATGCACTGAGGTCGGCAGCACAGGCGTCTTCACATGTGAGAGCTAAAAGGACCTACTGTCCACCAGCTGCATTGCAGTACCTTTTGAAGTCTGCCTCATTATTCCTTTCTGGTTCTTTCGGAAGTTCTGCCAGAAATACTTGTTTTTCTTCTTCCAGTCTCCTTTTCCTTAAAAAAAAAAAAAAAGGAAGAAAAAGCACAAGCAATAAATTCATTAATAACAAAAGCAGCCTCTTCCTTATAATTTGAAGCTGGTAAGAATACTTTGATTTCACAAAAGGAGAGTGTTTTTTTCTTTCAGTTAGTGGAAGAATGGGAGATGCCTACAAAGTTGTTTAAAAGAAATGCAAATTTCCCAGTAGCAAGAAACGGTGCAGTAGGGTTAAGACGAGAAACACAGAAACATCAAAAAGGAAGGCAAACCATGCGTTCTTGTGTTTACTTTGATGTTTGTTTAACTACGAGGCCTCATTTGGCCTTGTCTTGCAGTCTATCTCCCCCACTTTGGTCTTAGCCACAATTATTTCAACTATACCACAAATAGGCTATTTTAAGAAGTTCAGTTAGTTTTGTTGTTGTTTCTGTTGTTGATCTACCCTTGGTTTATTTCTGTTATTCCAGATTTAATGACACAGACAGAATGGCTGGTATGTCCTGGGCCCACAGGTCAGGGGAGCGGGTGCCCTGGGTCTGTGGGTCTGGCCCCCACTGTTACTCTCTGAAGTGTGGTCTGCACGGTTCTCGGTATGGCATGACTCCCACGTCCCTGGCATTCAGGCTACCTGGTGACCCACCTACAGCTTACCCAGGGCACAAAGAAAGACAAGAAAGACTGCAATCAGGCTGTGGCATCTCCCAAATGGGTTTCCCTCTACCCGCCCCACCCCCATCCTTTCCAAACTACTGCAGTGACTTTCAAGGGAAAACAAATTCGCTGCTCTAGCGAGACATTTTTAATATGTAGTAGGGTTCCGATCATCAATAATATGTGATACCTTTTTAAAAGCGAAGCAAAAGGGAGAGTAAGTAAAATAAATGGATAGAGCAGTCCTTTATTCTTTACAGATGAGAAGCAGCAGCAGTGGTGTCTGCCATCATGCTGATGCAGCACACTCAAAATAGCTGCTTTGTCACCACTTGGTGTCTGTCTGGTGGCTCCATCGTCATTGGAAACAGGGCCCAGCAAAGTGATGGGTTTCCTCAGTCTAGACTGGTGGTGCCAAGCAATGAAGCAGACACGTGGGAACCATGTCTATGGTGCTCCCAGGCTAGAAAGGGCATCGTCTGTCAAAACAGGATGCCTGCATTTAAGTTCTGACAGCCCTCGGAGTTATGGGAAAGAAACCTTCAGCCAAAGACAGAGCTCTCTGCAAGTTTTGTATTGCCCACTGCTTTGGGCTTAACACTGAAGCAAATGTCAGCCATGCAGGGTTAAAGGAGGCTAGTTATTATTAACTCAACCTTTTTCTTAGACAGTTCGGAAACATTCCTTTTCTTTTCTTTTTTTTTGAGGCGGAGTCTTGCTCTGTTGCCCAGGCTGGAGTGCAGTGGTGCAATATCAGCTCACTGCAACCTCCACCTCTCAGGTTCAAGTGATTCTCCTGCCTTAGCCTCCTGAGCAGCTGGGATTACAGTCATCATACTAGCCAGGCTGGTTTTGAACTCCTGACCTTCTGATGTACTCGCCTTGGCTTCCCAAAGTGCTGGGGTTACAGGAGTGAGCCACCGTGCCCGGCCTATTTATTTTCTTTTTAAGAGACAGTCTTTAGCATTCAAACTGGAGCAGTGTCACAATCACATCTCACTGTAGCCTCAAACTCCTGGGCTCAAGGGATCCGCCTACCTCAGCCTCCCAAGTAGCTGGGACTACAGGTGCAAGTTGCCACGCCCAGCTAATTTTCAAATTTTTGGTAGAGACAGCATCTTGCTATGCTGCCCAGGTCGGTCTCAAATTCCTGGGCTCAAGTAATTATCCTGCCTTGGCCTCCCAGATTGCTGGGAGAATTGAACCACTGTACAGGCTGAGAACGTATTGAAGCTATATTCCCTTCTCCCTTCTCCCATTTTCATGCTTCTGAAACAGAGATGCAGCCTAATAAATGGTAATATTTATTCAGCTATTATAGCCAGGTACTTTGCTAGCTAATGGCATATTTCATTTAACACTCAATTATATGATACATTATTGCTCCAACCTAGGAGATGAGAAAACTAAGGCTTGGCGCAGGTGAGCTATACAAGATGATAGCTATTCAGTTAGCAGATTCAAAGCCAGGCAGCCAGACTCAATTGAGCACTTACGTTCCTAGTCACTATCACCCACCCACCCTCTGACCCAGACGAGACAGCAGTTACTAAACCAAGAATGAATTTTCTAATCAAGAATATGTAAATATACAATGCTTAATTGTGCATAATCTTGGATCTAACAATTCCAAATTGAAGGATTTATCCTAAGGACATTTCTAGAGATACAGACCCCAGGAGTTTTAGGGCAGCAGTACATTTTTAAGTGTGCACGCTATTCCACCATATTGGATGTGCCATAAGTCAACTAACCAATTAGTTCTTTGCTGAATATTTAGGTTGCTTCCAGTGTTTTCTCTACTAATGTAGAGAATATTCAGTCATAACATATTCAACTTAAAAACTATAAAACAGTAAGCAGAATATAATCACAATTACTATTTTTTTAATCCTAGAAAAAGGTTGTAAATCAAAATCTTAACAGCGTTTATTTCTGAGCAGAAGGATTATTTGTGGTTTTTATATTTTCACTTTTGTGTTTTCTATAAAGTCTTAAAATAATTAAATAGGTAAACCAAGAAAAGTGGTACTGACCTACAGAGCTGTCCTCTGAGTTTGATTTATGAAGAGGGTGCCTAGAAAAGAAAAACAAATCAGATTACCAGGGAGACTTGCTTTCATGGGAGAACTGAAAACTCTCCTAACTAGTCTGACCCAGCATCAATACTACTTAATACAGCCAGGGCAGTTGTTACAGCCTATTTACCACTGGCTTTTTCTACCCATCTGCTGACTTCCTAGAAATAGACTTGTGTGCCATTTGTCAACATTTATTAAAGACTCACTCGAAGGTGAGACCCGTAATATGAAATAAAGAACAGACTTCACTAGATGATCGCTGAAGTTCCTTTCATTCTGTAAACTATTAATACAAGTGAAATTGCTGCCATTGGGAAGTCTCTTGTGTAAGAGGAAAATAAAGCAAATAATAATAAAAACATAAACTCAGCACCACAAATGCCACTTGGGCCCGAAGATGAGTACAGGGGTCAGCTCTTGGGAAACAAAGAGGGCAGGGTGGCGGGGGAGAGACCCACAACAGGAGACTGAGTGCCCCTAACAGGGGCGGCCAGTACGGAGTTCCTCCAGTTGGTTGCTGGCAGTTGGCAAGTGCAATGTCCATCCCACTGAATCTTCCAATGTTCAGAGAGAAGCCAGAAATCTGCATATTTTTTAGATGGAGTCTTGCTCTGTTGCCCAGGCTGGAGTGCAGTGGCATGATCTCAGCTCACTGCAACCTCCGCATCCTGGGTTCAAGCAATTCTCCTGCCTCAGCCTCCCAAGTAGTTGGGATTATAGGCATGCACCACCATGCCCAGCTAATTTTTGTATTTTTAATTGAAACAGGGTTTCATCATGTTGGCCAGGCTAGTCTCGAACTCCTGACCTCAGGTTATCCACCTGCCTCAGTCTCCCAAAGTGCTGGGATTAAGCACTTAATCAGATTACCAGGGAGTATGCTCATGTACACTCAGGCATGAGCCACTGCGCCTGGCCAGAAATCTGAATCGTTACATGAGACCTCAAATATTTTTAAGTGATGGCAAATAAACCAGTTTTTAAAAATGTGTCCAAATTAATCAATACACGTCTGGGCATCGAATTTACCCCCTACCCCAACACCTTTGGCTGCCAGTTCGTGAAGGCAGATACAGATGAACTCAAATAATCTGAAAATTGTACACACACCCCCCCCAAAAAACCAGTTCATTAAGCATTTCTCCAGAAAAAAACTCAGACAAACAAAATTTAAAGAAAGAAAGCATGAAAATGGGAGAAGGTGGACGGGAATATAGCTTCAATACATTCTCAGCCTGTACCGAATTCAAAGCCTTTCTTTGTGGGTACTTTTTTTTTCTTTCTTTTTTTTTTTTTTTTTTTTTTTTGGGAAAACCAAAAAAGGTTAAAAGTTGGTTGTATCAAAAAGGGAACAAGGTGGGCGATCACTTGAGTTTGAGGCCAGACTGGACAACATGGCAAAACCCCGCCTCTACCAAAAATACAAAAATTAGCCAGGTGTGATGGTGCATGCCTGTAATTCCCACTACTCGGAAGGCTGAGGCAGGAGAATTGCTTGAACCAGGGAGGCAGAGTTGCAGTGAGCCGAGATCGCACCACTGCACTCCAGACTGGGCGACAGAGTGAAATGTGCCAGAAAGAGAGAAAGAAAGAAACAGAAAGAAGGAAAGAAGGAAAGAAAGAAAGAAAGAAAGAAAGAAAGAAAGAAAGAAAGAAAGAAAGAAGGAAGGAAGGAAGGAAGGAAGGAAGGAAGGAAGGAAGGAAGGAAGGAGGAAGGAAAGGGCAAGAGAGAAAGAGAAAGAGGAAGAGAGGAAGGGAGGAAGGGAGGGAAGGAGGGAGGGAGGGAGGGATGGAGGGACGGAGGGACGGAGGGACGGAGGGAGCATGGAGCAAAATCTTTCATTAGGTGGGTCCAAAGCCCAGAAGCAAAGTACAGTATCCTTGGGCTTGTAGCCAAGGAAAACCAGAAAGAAGGCACCTGCATCAGGACAGACACAGACACTTTGGGTATTTAAACCCGAATCTTCACTACAAGTTCACTGCCAGGAACGAAGATGGAAGACATGATTTTCACATCTGAATGCATGAAAAGACAAGAGAGTTGGAGGCCAGAGATGAGTTATACTAAAACAATTTTAGAGGAAAGGCTGAGCAGGAGGAGATCAGCCTGGACAACATAGTAAGACACCATATCTACAAAAAACAAACTTTAAAAACGTTTAGCTGGGCACGGTGACATGAACCTATAGTCGTAGCTACTCGGAAGGCTGCAGCAGGAGGACTACTTGAGCCCAGGAGTTGGAGGTTGCTGTGAGCTATGGTCACACCACTGACCTCCAAACTGGGTGACTGAATGAGACTCTGTCTCTTAAAAAACAAAATACAGTACAGGAAGATAAACGGAACATCCTAATCACCTAAGTGATTTTCTGCCTACCTTTTGGATAAAAGGACCCTGAGAATCTAAGGTGACCAGAGAGAGGGGAAAGAGGCTTTTTCAGGCAGAGCTGCCTTTAATAAGCCGCCACCCTTTGGTAGCTGCATGGGGGCGGGCTGATACTGGGTGCCATTTCTGAGTGGCAGGCCCAGCCCTGCAAGCACCACCATTCTCCACGACTGAGTGCAGTGAACTGTGGATGACCAGCAGAAAAATCTGAAAGCCTTCTATTGTAAACTAGGAGAGAGTCCAAGCTAAGAACAGAATCAGGGAAGAATCCGCTGCAGAGGACAAAGCTAGATTTGAATTCTAGTTATTCCCCCTTACTCCTATGCTGTGAATACAGAACATGTAAGGAAAATCCCACTTATCACCAAATTGTGCCACAACATGGCTGGGACCTACTTTCCTGCCTCCTATTCCCACAACAATGAAAATCCCTATTTACCCGCAAGACTTTTAGGAGGTGGTCATTTGAAAACGTAAATCATTCAGCCAAAAGATAGTGAACAACAGCATGAGTAAGGGAAATGGGTGAATAGGAAGAAAGGGGACCTACAGGTTGGGGAGGAGGGGAGACTGGGACAGAAAAGTGTAAGAAAGGATGGGGGTGGGGGATGAGAGGAATGAGGAAAAGAAGCACCAAATGTGACTCCCTCCGGGCCACAGGAGAAACTGGAGCAAAATAAGAGCAAGCTAGCAGGCTGGAAAAGGAGGCAGGAAATCCTTCTGAAAGAAAGAAGTGTTTCTGCAAGTTTCGATTCTTAATTTTTTTAAAAATCTTACTGTGCTGCACTTTGCACTTCAAGTCATGGGGCTCTGCATCTGCTCACCTTACTTCAGTGGGCCGGGGTCTGCAGCTGGTAAACCACGTTTCTGTATGGGAAAGTCAGAGGCACAGGGAGCCCCATACGGATTTTTATCCTTATGCTAAGGACTAGGGATGTCTTTTTTTTCCCCCCCCGAGATGGAGTCTCGCTCTGTTGCCCAAGCTGGAGTGCAGTGGCGTGATCTTGGTTCATTGCCACCTCTGCCTCCTGGGTTCAAGCGATTCTTCTCCCTCAGCCTCCCAAGTAGCTGGGATTACAGGCACATGCCAGCATGCCCAGCTAATTTTTTTTTTTTTTTTTTTTTTTAATTGAGACAGAGTCTCGCTCTGTTGACCAGGTTGCAGGACAGCGGCACAATCTCGGCTCATTGCAACCTTTGCCTCCTAGGTTTGGGCAATTTTTCTGCCTCAGCTTCCTGGGACTACAGGTGGGCACCATTACACCTGGCTAATTTTTGTATTTTTAGTAAAAATGGGGTTTCACCATGTTGGCCAGGCTGGAGTTGAACTCCTGACCTCAGGTGATCCACCTACCTCAGCCTCTCAAAGTCCTGGGATTATAGGTGTGAACAACCATGCCTGGCTGGGACTATAGAAGTCTTGACCTAATTGCTAAGGACCAATAGCCCTACCTCGGGATAAAACTGATTATGTAATAAGTCAAAACATACACTGTGAACTTCTACTTTCCCTAAGGGTTATCAAAATACTTCAAAAGGTACACTGCAGAAAAACATGCACTCTCACTGCTCCACCATTATCACAAAACGTAATCATATTTTCCTCTCTAAAATGATGACTGACAATATTTTCATTATTTTTAATCTACAGTCTTCAAATTGTCACACACTTTGAATAACTGCATCCTCTACTTTAAGCTTGTCCCAGGCATTGCTTGAATTTCCCCAGGATGCCAGCAGATGGCACTGTAGTTTCTTTATTCATCTTGCTGTGGTGAGTGGGATTTTGTTTTTAAAATTTCAGGAGTTCACCCCCTAGATGCTGGCCAAAGAATAACAATCCCATGTTTCATAAGCATGAGGCTCCCCAGCTCATCAAATTTGCAAAGGAGGAAAATGACACCGTATGAATTTGGATGCAGTGACTTCTCCCTGCAAACAGAAGCTGGCATAGAAGCAAAGCAAAATGCCATCTCCTTTCTCCTTGAGACTGATTATTAAAATTCATCCAGCAAGAGAAAAATGCAATGATATAACCCCAGTCCAAATGTGGATGGCAGCAGGTGGAAGGGGTCATTTACTGATCTCCTGGTGGAAGAAATTAATGCTGAGACATCAGTTCCAAAGGGGCCTTCTGGTAGAATTTCCTTTCTCCAGCCAGATGCCCCAGGCCCGAGGATGGTGGGTGCTGGAGGTGGATCTGCTCTTTGGACTCATTTTTTTCAATGTCAATGGCTGAAAAGGATGGGAACTTCAGCATGGATTTGGATGACCAGGAAGCAATAATTAATATTCTGCTGTGCTTTAAAACTCCATTTAAACATTTAATTATCATGAAGCATTGGATTTAAAGTCTCAGAAATAAACCTTAGCAAATACTTGTCATCAGTAACTCCTACTATTTTAAGACCCCAAACCTACTTAAGTGTCAACATTTTTCCTCAAGATCCCTAAACTGCTTTAGCTGTTCCCGAAGGCAAAATTCACTTAAGAAAATTCCTACATTAAGGAATTTATCAATTGCATTTTTAAAAAAAAGAGACGGCATCCCGGAAACTGAACTGGTTTCGTTCCTCCTAAATCCATCTTTAATAAATTCTTTGTTAAATTGCTTTGTGTATTCATTTTCACTCATTCTTTCATTGAGTGTTTATTTATTCACCTCCCAGTAGGAGTCAGCATCCTCTGAGGTCCTGAGAACACAGCAATAAACAAGACAGATTCAAGAAGGGAGACTGCAGAGTCAAGGAGTGGGGAGAAGTCGAGATGATGGGACAGAGAAGGCATCTCGGAGCAGAAACCTCAACAATGAGCTGAAATAACATTCACTTCCCCAAATGGGGAAAGCTGGGCAGGGTAACAGCAGGGGAGGGAACACAAGGTCCATTTTGCACATGCTATGTTTGCAGTGCTTATTAAACATCCTGTGGAGACAGTAAAGAAATTTGGATATGCAAGTCGAGAGCTGCAGATAAGAATTTGTAAGTCACTTGCATACTTTAAGCTCTAAGATTGGCTGAATACAACAAAGAGAGAAACATTATGAAGACTGGGCTCTGGGGCAACCAGATTTTTAGGGGTCAGAAAGAGAAGGTGAGGTCCCTTAAGATGAGTGGCCAGTGAAGGAAGGAAAAGCAGGCAGAGTGCTCTTTTACCTTTCTGGCTTGAATAACATTAAACTCAATTTTACAAAAATTATATTGCAGCTGGGCACCGTGGTTCCCACCTGTAATCCCAGCACTTTGAGAGGCCGAGGCAGGCGGATCACCTCAGGTCAGGAGTTCCAGGCCAGCCTGGCCAACACGGTGAAACCCTATCTTTACTAAAAATACAAAAATTAGCCAGATGTGGTGCAGAGCACCTGTAATTGCAGCTACTCGGGAGGCTGAAGCAGGAGAATCGCTTGAACCCAGGAGGCAGAGGTTTCAGTGAGCCGAGATCATGCCACTGCACGTCAGTCTAGGCAACAGTGAGACTCTGCCACACACACACACACACACACACACACACACACTCACTCTCTCTCTCTCTCTCTCTCTCTCTCTCTCTCGCTCGCTCGCTCTCTTAAAAAATATATATTGCAGCCTTATACTCCACACAGCGGAAACTCTATGTTACCATATTTTCTTTTCCAGTGAGTCTCCTGCTTTATAGTGGAGACCCTTGTAAGATCAAATAGTAGTAGAAGGAACACACACAGGTCAACATGAAATTCTTTTCACCTGTATAGAATCCCACCTATGAATGCAATACTCTCATTACTCCCCATCACAGAACAGGACTATCACAGGGACGGGAGTGATGACATGCCCGAGGTCCAGTCACGCTGGTCAAGGGCCTAACTGGGCTTGGTGGCCATGTTTCTGACTCCTGAGTCCAACCCCTCGCCCTCTTCCCCAGACTCCTTCTCTCTTACATAGGAGAATTCCAAATTGTATACATTCTTTAACATGATGCCCCTCTTCTACTAATTAAGGGATAGACAGAAAGGGGATACCATTAGATACTGGCCCTGCTCTTGAGTAAATTGCTCAGAAGAACTTGCAGAAATGATACTCAGAAGATACTCAGAAGAACTTTCAAAAATAGAACGTTTTCAACACCAAATCTGACCATGGCCTGTGGAAGTATCAGAATTAAATATTCCAAGAACACTTTTCCGGAATTGACATTATGACTATTGCATGACCCCCCATCTGCTTCTAGAAGGAAAGGAGACCATACTATGGCTCGAACTTATTTTTCCTCTTCTATTTATGCACAAATAGTCTAAGCTACATCCAGGCAAAGACAACTGTCTCGTTTCTACATGTTGTGTCCAGCACACCAGAAAAGCCCAATGAATGGCCAAGCATAGAGAAATTCCTGAAATACACTTCATGTTTTGGCTTTAGTGAGCTGTCCAGAAACTTCATTATAACAAAAAAAGAAAACAAAAGGAAAAACAAAAAAGAAAGAAAAGAAAAAAAAAAAAATGAAAGCGATTATAACCTAATTTCCAAGAAAGGAACATGTGCTATATGTTACTGGAAATCCTGTACTTAGGGGATTTTCAAAGTTCCTTAATCTTGAGTCTCAGGAAATAAACTTCTCCATTAGTTGATTTCCTGCTGAATTTGGAATCTGGGCTTTTGCTGTGTCTGGGTCTTTTCCTGCAACATCCCAGGCCTGCCAAGGCAGTCCCCAAAGCCAGTAGCAGCCTTTTCTCCACGATTTCAAAAAATGCCTGACACATCTGTGCTACCGAATTGTGCATGTACAGGGGGAGGTTAGGGAAGGTTAAGAGGTTGAAGGACTTAACATTAATAAGTAGTTAAGATTTTCTTTTCTTTATGTCCTACTTAAGTATGGATAACTCTGTACCTTCATATTCTGCTCCTTTCCAGACAAAGCATTTCATGTTAAGGAAATAATGCCTCAATTTAATATTTCTTACTATCCTTTGGTTATCAAAGATATTTTTATCACACAAATCTATCTCCCATGTTTAAGAGAAATAGATATGAAACAAAATTCAATTCATACTATTCACTAGTTGCCATAAAAACTCAAGGATCACCCTTTCTCCAGCCACAGGGCCAGGACACGGATGACACCAGAGAGACCATGATAGCCTAAGCTATAAGAGATGCTCCCTCTCAGAAACTGGCAGGTGCAGGAAGTGAGTGCCTCCTTAAATTCCACACCCTGTGCACCTCTCTTGCTTGGGCCCATGATTTAGCTTGTGAATTCACTGGCTGAGACTGAAAAGTAATTCTATTGCTGAAATCTGGCATACTGGTAGAACTCCAAGAATATTCAGTATCAATGACAACATGGGTGACATTTTGTCAAGCTGGTCAAAACAATCCCATACAGGTTTTTTCTTCCATTTCACAGTCTATTCTGAGTTTGGACTCGCTGGCTTTTTGCTACAAGGTCACCTTTACATATGATCAAGGCAGGTATCTGCAGTGCCATATACAAGACAATGGCCTGACCCAGCACACACGCTCAGGAGTCAGGCAGAACTAGGGGTAAATGCCTGCGCTGCCACCAATCTAAGCCTTGACTGTCTTTTTCAGTGCAAGTGTGATGATAAAAACAGTACCCCTTAATGGATCGTTAGGAGGAGTACCTCAGAGTGAATGTTAAGAGCTTTGCACAGCATCTGGTGCTAGGGAAGCTCCAAGTAAATGTTATTTCTTGTAACTATTCAGAGAGCAGTCCCAAACTGACAAACTGTCTTAGTCTTCTTCATCGGGCTCGCTCTTCTTATCCCCCAAGTATTGCCATTATGTACCTCCTATTCTAAATTCTAAGTTTCCAAATCACTAAGGTTCCTCCTTGTAAATTATTTTCTCATTAACTTCTCTCAAATAATTGAGATGCACACACGAATTTCTCCTCGACTTCTCAATCACTTTATAAAAGCAATTTGTATGTTTCTCAGAATTACAAAACACAACACGCATAATGTTTGAGCATAAGGTCAAAATCTCTTTATCCAACAGATTTTCAGCCTATTATTTCCATTATTCACGTGTTATTATATCCTGCTGTCTTCCTTAAGCAGTATTTAGCTTATTGTATACAACACATTGTATACCTAATAATTTTTTATTGACGCATAGCTTTTCAATATAGGCACATGTTTATATCATGGGAAATGGCTTGGGTCCATCAATTACCTCAATTATCATTAACTCTCCAAAAAAGAAATGGCAGGGTTTTCAGGTATGAAGTGTGAATGTTGTCTCTAAACAGTGATATTATCTAATACAATACAATCTAATCTGATTTCCAGCCATGAGTTGTAGAATTTTTTACTTTTCTACCCCATCCTCTTTGTATGTATTTGGTTTACAACTGATATCAGAACCACTTTAAGTCAGCCTGTTCCTTCTACATAAGCTGTCTCCAAAGGGCGTCTTGCTAGGAAAAATAAGGAGAAAGATACAGCTAATTTAGACACGCAGCGTTAGTTCTGATGACAACCACCTTTGTTATCCTTCAATCCCCTGCTAATTGTATTAGACAGATGGAAGTTGTAGGTAAGTAAACATTATCTTTCCTGGGCAAATCCAGCCTGCCTCCTTTTGTTCTGTCTGTGGTAGAGATCATGAGCAGCTGGCGGGCACCTCGATGTGAAGGATGTCTCAAATGTTGTCATAAGGCCACTACCCGGGAAATGGCATCGCACAACAAATGGCTCAGAACGTGGATTCGGGAGTCCAAATGCCAGTGTTCAAAGCCAAGCTCTACCTGCTACTGAGAGTAACTCTGGGCAAGTTATGTACTCCCACCAAATCCCAGTTACCTGCTATGCAAAATAGAGACAATAATGCTACTGATCACATAGAATTTTTAGAGTTTTCCATGAGTTGTGGCTTTTATTGTACTTACTACATGCCTGTACATGCTAAGCACTAAAAAAATTAAATTAAATAAGCTAGCTATTATTACTGGCCTTTTCTTTCAACCACTCTACCTATAAGTCAAGACATCCTTAGTCCTTCTCCAAATGTACTTCCATTTCTGAACTTGCAAGGGGCTGGTTCTCTGGCACCGCAGGAATGGCCAACAGGCTCTCCAGGCCAAGGACAGGGCCCACCCCTGTTGACTCTGAAAATCCACCACAAAGGTGCAGTGAAAGAGATTTGTTTCCTTTCATTCATCAACTGGTAACTTGTACCGAAAGTTAATGATGCAGGTCACTGGCAGAAACTTAGAGTTTCACACCTGAAAAGCAGCCAAATCCCATCTCTTCACAGGGGAGGCCCATGGGCTGGATGTATCTGGGCCACGGCCTCAGTAACGCCAGGACTGCCCAAGTGCAAGAGTGATGTGGGCCCAGGGTAGGGCTAATCAGATCTGGGATGCGATTCAGTCATCCTCTGAGGTTTCCAAAAGCCCCTCAGTGGGTCTTCTCTTTTCCATCTGGGCCATATTTTTCTTCCTTTGTGGCCTCATGGGTCTGAACTGTCTAAGAAGTTGAGATAAAATTGCTCTGTGAATGCCAGCTTTGATGCTAGTAACACTGTCGACAGTAACAGCATCTACTCCGGTACTGTAAAGTTATAAATGCCTTCCCAGTTCCTTCAGAGTTAACAACTGATGTTCACAGTAGCCCATGGTATATACTAGACAGTGTGTGTGTGTGTGTGTGTGTGTGTGCCCATGATATATACTAGACGGTGTGTGTGTGTGTGTGCCCATGATATATACTAGATGGTATGTGTGTGTGTGCCCATGATATATACTAGACGGTGTGTGTGTGTGTGTGTGTGCCCATGATATATACTAGATGGTGTGTGTGTGTGTGCCCATGATATATACTAGACGGTGTGTGTGTGTGTGTGTCCATGATATATACTAGAGGGTGTGTGTGTGTGTGTGCCCATGGTATATACTAGACGGTGTGTGTGTGTGTGTCCATGATATATACTAGAGGGTGTGTGTGTGTGTGCGTGTGTCTGTGTGTGTGTGTGTATATATATATATATATATACATACATAAAATTCTTTTTTTCAGATAGGTTCTTGCTCTATCACCAGGCTAGAGTGCAGTGGTACAATCACGGCTTATTGTAGCCTCTACCTCCTGGAGTCAAGCAATCTTCCTGCGTTGGCCTTAAGTAGCTGGGACTCTAGTCATATGCCATCATGCCCAACTAATTTTTTGATTTTTTTTGTTTTTTGTTTTTTTATAGAGACAAGGTCTCATTATTAGTCCAGGCTGGTCTTGAACTTCTGGCCTCAAGGAATTCTTCCACCTCAGCCTCCTTAAATGCTGGGATTACAGGTGTGAGGCCCTATGCCAGGCCCAAATAATTTTTTTTTTGAGACGGAGTTTTGCTCTTGTTACCCAGGCTGGAGTGCAATGGCGTGATCTCGGCTCATCGCAACCTCCGCCTCCTGGGTTCAGGCAATTCTCCTGCCTCAGCCTCCTGAGTAGCTGGGATTACAGGCACGTGCCACCGTGCCCAGCTAATTTTTTGTATTTTTAGTAGAGACAGGGTTTCACCATGTTGACCAGGATGGTCTCGATCTCTTGACCTTGTGATCCACCCACCTCGGCCTCCCAAAGTGCTGGGATTACAGGCGTGAGCCACCGCACCTGGCCAAATAATTTTTTTTACAATGCAACGTCATATAAAAAGGAATCAGCAACTGACCAGTTTCATGTACAATCAATGGTTTATTGTTTGCTTGGCATAGATGAAGCTCTATGCCACTAGATGAAGAAATTGCACACAACATGGCCCATACCTTCCACGAGTTTATGATACTCAAGAAGATCTCGCTGTAACATAAAAATAGTCAAGCTAGTTGCCTCCCATGTCAATATCCATTTCGTTTTCTTTCTTACTTTCAGAGTCCTGATTTTGCTTGGGGTAGCAGTATACCCTGTTAAAATATTCACCTCCCCAGACTCCTTCGCCGTTAGTTGACACCAAGAGTCAGTGTCTGGCAGAGAAGAAAGACTAGAACTTTGTGTTAAGATGTTTCTAAGAAAGCTAGTGTTTCTATAACAAAAAGGATTTACTCCATCTACACGTCTTTTGCCCAGCTCTTCCCATTATCCCTCCTGGAACGTCGCCCAAGCAGACATCATTTTATCACAAGGAAGAAAGTCCCAATAATAAGAATGGTAGAGTAGGAGAAGGAATAATTCCTTAAGCAGCTGCTCAAGCCTTGGAAAGCCCAATTGCAGACTCCCTGCTATATGAGAAGATACCCCCATTGTCTAAACGCTGAAGTCCCATGTCAGTTACGTACAGGTGAATATCATCCTAACAGTTTGATATGGTTTGGCTCTGTGTTCCTAACAGGTGTGGAATCTGGTGGGCAGTAATTTAATCATGGGGTCAGTTACCCTTGTGCTGGTCTAGTGATAGTGAGTGAGTTCTCATGAGATCTGATAGTTTTATAAGGGGACTTCCCCCTCCACTGGGCACTCATTCTCTTCCTCCACTCATCATGTGAAGAAGGACGTGTTTGTCTCCCCTTCTGCCATGATTGCAAGTTTCCTGAGGTCTTCCCAGCCATGTGGAACTGTGAGTCATTTAAACCTCTTTCCTTTATAAATTACCCAGTTCTGGTATGTCTTTATTAGTAGCATGAGAACGGATATTCAACACAGTTAGTGGTTAAGAAACGAAAACCACTAACTTCCACAAAGCATTGGTCTGGCTTACCAAGCACATTCGTATATCTCATCATATTTCAGGCTCACAGGAAAAAAACTAGCCTGCTGTATGTATAAAGAGATTCTGGCTTAGAGTCTTTATGTAAGTGACTTGTTCAAGGTCATGCAATTCGTCACTGTAAGTCACAGAACTGGAGGTTAAACTCAGCTCTTCGGACACCCAAACCAATGGTTTTCCCAGTAAAACTTGAGCTTCGCAGACTCAAGAGGTTCACTAGTCTTACTGATCACAGTATTCACAGTACCCGGTGCAATACTGTGGAGCCTAAAGCCAAAACTGCATTGTCTCTAATTACTGGCAATTTAAGTTTGTAATGTGGCCCCTGGAGTCTGCAGCTTCAGGACAAATTCTGACATTAGATGATTCTTCAGTAGGCGTACAAATTAAAGTGTAAAAACAAGGGGGGGTGCATAATATTCCATGGTGTATATGTGCCACATTTTCCCTGTTCAGTCTATCATTGATGGGCATTTGGGTTGGTTCCAGGTCTTTGCTATTATGCAGCCATAAAAAACGATGAGTCCGTGTCCTTTGTAGGGACATGGATGAACCTAGAGACCATCATTCTCAGCAAATTGACACAAGAACAGAAAATGAAACACTGCATGTTCTCACTCATAGGTGGATGTTGAACAATGAGAACACATGGACACAGGGAGGGGAACACTATACACTGGGGTCTGTTGGGAGGAATAGGGGAGGGACAGCGGGGGGTGGAGAGTTGGGGAGAGATAGCATGGGAAGAAATGCCAGATATAGGTGAAGGGGAGGAAGGCAGCAAATCACACTGCCACATGTGTACCTATGCAACAATCTTGCATGTTCTTCACATGTACCCCAAAACCTAAAATGCAATAAAAAAGGGGGGGAGACTTGAAATTCTGCTTTTTATTCTGGTTTTGATCTAACCAGTAAAAACAAATGCCTTCATTTTATGGCCTCACTGTGACTTTTAAATTTGATTCATATCTGTTTTAAATCTTAAGAATTACTGAATCATTATCAAAAGCAAAATAAAACAGAACAGGGTTGTAGCATATTATTTTCACCACAAAAACTAGCTATTATAAAAATGAGAAAAAAAGGTAATTTCTTATGAGCTTAAGCAGCCTACTAAAAAGAAAGTACCTTTGTTTACATTATTATATTATTTTGAGACACTCTGGGTCTCACTCTCTTGCCCAGGCTGGAATGAAGTGATACAATTACAGCTCACTGCAGCCTCAACCTCCCCAGGCTCAGGTGATCCTCCTACCTCCCCAGCTCCCTAAATAGCTGGGACTACAAGTGCGCACCACCACGTCCACCTAATTTTTGCATTTGTTTTTGTAGAGTTGAGATTTCATCACGTTGCCCAGGCTGGTCTCAAACTCCTGGGCTCAAGCAATCCACTTGCTTCTGCCTCCCAAAGTGCTCAGATTACAGGTGTGAGCCACCATGCCTGGCCTGTTTACATGATTAAATGGTCCCCAATTATTTTGTAAATGGAGAAAAATTGTGTGCTCTATTTCCTTTATTAAAATTCCCTGCATATGTGTAATAAATATGGGGTCCAAGAGAGGCTTTTCTTCGGGCTGAGGGTGGGGAGGGCCCCTCGAGAAAGCCCTCTAGCTTTCTGTTTGCCTGAGGCAGGCCCAGGTTAAGAGTCTCTGTGAGAAGGGGCTGCCACACACTGCGGTGGCACAGATATGGGTTCACCAATCCCCGCAGAGACAGGCAGGGAGGGCCCCCAGCTTTGAGTATTTTTACCAAATGTTCAGGAACCTAGGGGGAAAGCAGGCCGGCCCTGACCAGCCTCAGCCTGGGGTGGGGAAGAGAGTAGGGCAGATGGGGAGGAAAGAGGCTCATTCAAGGACCTCCTCCTTACGTTTCCAAGGTGACAGCTCCGGAAGCAGGTCAGGACTTTCTCAGTACAAACAAACAGTGGCTCCCATTCACCATCCCTGCTGGCCATGCAGGCCGTTGTGGGCACAGAGGACCCTGGAGGGATGTGGGGACCAGAGCTGCCGCTTTCCTTTTGCCAGCTGCCCTGGGGGCAGCAGGGGAGCCTGGGGGAAGCAGCACCAAAGGCCAAGGCTGTAGGCACTGCGGGCACGGAGGGCTCTTCCTCCTGCTGCCAGATCACAGTGACCAGCAACCCCTCCAGGCCACTGCTGGGGGAGCCGCCCACCTGCCCTACTTCTCCCAGTGGGCAGCCCGGACACACGGCAGCCCGGAATCTGCGTCTAGTCAGTGGCAACCACTTGAGCCTTCCCCTACCCCACTTCTAATTCATTCAGACATGGTTACTATACAAACGAAAACTCAAGCTTCCCTGTCTTCTCAGAGCTCATTTTTAAACTCCCAAGAATCTGTGTCACTTCCCTGCACCCTCCACACCTGCGCCAACTCAGAGTGGACACTGCCCTCTCATGCGTGGTCACTCTGCTCGCTGATCTCACCCGCCCTCAGATTACTTCACGTCCTTCCCCTTTCCGATTCTGTGAGCGCACCAGCACCTGCTGGAAATGATTCAGACATCGGAAAGCTTTCCAAGGTCACCGTGAAGATGAAATGACCTCTACCAGCATCAGCTGAACAGCCCCCAATTCCATCTGTGCCTAAGATGCGGCACAAAGGCCAAGAGCTTGAAGCTGACAAGACACTGATTTGGGGAGCGATTCGTAAAGCCAAGCTGGCTGCTTAAGAGTCTCCTGGGAAACTTCTGAGAAGCCTCCAGGGTGGAGGTCAAATGCATTGGATCTGGGCAAGGCCTGAGGATCTGTCTCTCCAACAAGTTCTCCAGGTATCCGTGATGTGCAGATGTGCTTGGAAGCACCGGCTTAGCCCAGGAGAGGCCAGGATCACAGTGCCCATACCTCCCCCTCTATTCCCAACTTGTATCCAACACCTCCAAAATAAAATAAGCAGTACTGCAAGTGAGATTTTCAGAAAAGAACAGAGTAATCCAATTAAACAAGTGGCCAATCCTGTTCAAGCACTATCCTGACTCGTAAGGTTTTATTTGGGCAAGCTTTTAGATGAGAAGTTGGGGGCTGCGTTGTCTTGACTACCAAGCATGCCTGAGGTGAAGGAGACACTCCCTAAAGATTCAAAGTAACTAATCAGCCGTGGGTAAAAGAATTTAGAAAGTGGGGCGGGGCCCGGTGGCTCAAGCTTGTAATCCCAGCACTTTGGGAGGCCGAGGCGGGTGGATCACGAAGTCAAGAGATAGAGACCATCCAGGTCAACATGGTGAAACCCTGTCTCTACTAAAGACACAAAAAATTAGCTGGGGACGGTGGCGCGTGCCTGTAATCCCAGCTACTCAGGAGGCTGAGGCAGGAGAATTGCCTGAACCCAGGAGGTGGAGGTTGTGGTGAGCCGAGATCGCGCCATTGCAATCCAGCCTGGGTAACAAGCGAAACTCCATCTCAAAAAAAAAAGAAGAAAGAAAGTGGAAGTAGAATAAAGGAGTAAATAAATAACCTAAGCCGGTGATTCCAAGCATATCTGCACATCACAGGCTTAACAAGGCCTTTACACCTTCCAGATTGCTCCCTTCCTTCACAGTTCTTCCTGCCTCCTGGGAGCACACAGCCCGCCTCCTCACACTGACAGTGACCCATCTAAAATACAAAGCCCCAAATCAGGAAACGCCTGAGCTGGCTCTGAAGGCCTCCCACAAGCCAGGCCTGGGGCTCCACAACCCATTTCTCCAAATGTTGTGTTCCCAAGGCTTCGCACACCCTTTCTTCCGCCTGGAACTTCCTTCCTCTCTGCTTTTGCCTAAGAGAACCCTCAGTCAGTCCTCAGGTGCTCTCTCCTATGGGAACCCTGTGGCAATTTGGAGTTTGACAATTTATAACAGCCGGATTCCATTTCTCAGAATCCTCTTCCCCGTACAGTTCCAGGTTAACCTGGGCCGCAAGACAGACTTGACATGAAATGCACAAAGTAGCTCTCTTCTTTCCATGCATCATGGTCAGTGTGGGCATGAGGCCCTGCTATAGCCAGCACGTGTTATTGATGGGCCTCTGGGTCGGGGGCGGCCTGGGGCAGCAGCTGAACCCACAGAGCTCACGTTCCTGCTGGGTCTCCTCCTCAGGTCCTCCAGCTCCTGGGCCTGTGATGGGTAGAGCTCCTGAGGAAGGATGCCAGAAACCCCTGCAGGTCCTCTACACCCACAAAGCTGAAGCCTTGCTTGCAGATGATGAGTGATGGCATGGATGTCAGCCCACCCTGGCAGGCTGGACTTTGTCCTTCCCCACTTCTCTTTGCAAGCATTGATTTTGCCGAACTGCCTGCCTTGCTGACTTCAGGCTGTACCACCTTTCATAGAAGAAACAGCGTTGGCCAGGCACAGTGGCTGACACTTGTAATCCCAACACCTTGGAAGGCCAAGGTGGGCGGATCACCTGAAGTCAGGAGTTCAAAACCAGCCTGGTCAACATGATGAAACCCTATCTCTACTAAAAATACAAAAATTAGCTGGGCATGATGGCATGTGCCTGTAATCACAGCTACTGGGGAGGCTGAGGCAGGAGAATCATTTGAACCCAGGAAGTGGAGGTTGCAGTGAGCCGAGATCACACCATTGCACTCCAGCCTGGGCCACAGGGAGAGACTCCATCTCAGAAAAAAGGAAGAAAGAAGAAAGAAGAAGAAGAAAGAAGAAAGAAGAAGAAGGAAGAAGGAAGAAGCAGTAGAGGGAGGGGGAGGAGGACGAGGAGGAGGAGGAGGAGGAACAGCCTCACCTGGGCTGTGCAGTCGGCACAGGCTGTGATCCACGAGGTCAAAAGCCCATAACAAAGTCCTTCTTCTATCTTAACATTCTATTTCCCTAATAGAACGCTGACTGATGTCAAAATACAAGGTCCTCAGCACCGCCAAGCGGGGTTCACCATCCCTCCTTCTCCAGTTCCCGTCCTGATGGTTTTCACATAGCATAAGCATCTTTTCATGTCTTCAGATTGTAAGAGGACAGCTACCCTTCCTATCCTACTCATCCTTCCAGGGCTTATTGCTGGATAAATGCTTATGAAATTAAACTTCCTGAGCTGCCTGGCCCATCACAGGTCTCTGTGAGCACACCAGTCTTTGATTGTACCAGTAGCTGGGTAGATGAGAAGCAGTCTGGCCCTTGGAGATAAACAGACCTCGATTCGGAATCCAGTTCTGCCTTGCCCAAGGTCTGTGATCTTGTTAAGTCACTGACCTTCCCAAACCTTGGTTTCCTTAACTGTAGAATTCCATCTGCATCATAGAGTTGTTAGGAGAATTAATAAGATCTGCAGGGAGCACTCACTGAGCTGTAGGTGTGAGTCTCCGTCTTCCTGCCAGCAGAGGAATGTTCTTCATTTACTGACACCCTCCCACCATCACCCCATCCTTGCCCTAATATTCTGTTTCTTCTTACACATGAGAGAGAATAAACAGCAGCCACCTCCGTATATTAAACAATTCCTGGCTCTAGCAAGAGCACACACTTTGCCACTGGCAAAGGACACAGGGCAGACGTGCGGACTCAAGCTGTGTCCCGTCGACTGGAGGCTCACTCGCCAGACAGAGGGAAGGGCAACAAAGTTTCCAGTTGGGAACAGCTGAGGAAGAGGATTCTGGCCCAGCTGTTCCTACCCCAAGCCCCTGCACTCTGGAATGCTGAGCCCCTCAAATATGCTGTGCAGTGGTGCGAGCACACATACACACGTGTGGACACAGTAATTCCTGCACAAACACATACTTCAGCACATTGCTACTGCACAGGCTCTAGAAAAATAGCTGCTGTTTCTCAGCTGCCTGCATTTGAGGCATCACAAAAGAAACTAAAGGTCATGTGGGAAGGGCATATTTTAAGGGACCATAGCCACCGATAAGCTCGGTGCAAGGCACCGTCTAATGAGCCTGAGAACCCCAGACTCACTGCCCTCATCGTGGGCAGCACTGCACATTACAGAGCGGGTGAGGAAGGGAACAGTAGAATGTGAACACCTACTGTGTGCCAGGTAGTGTGCCGGGCATTCCACAGCACCACCCTGGAAAAGAGCTGCTTTTGTGCACATTTTATTGACTAGAAACCTGAGGCATAAAGAATTCAAATAACTTGTTCCCAATCCCACAACTAGCAGAGCTTAAACTCATGCTCAGATTCTGATCAGCTCCAGAGCCTGTGCCAGCTACCACATAGTGGATGTGCAGAGTCCAGGCTAAATTGGTAGGTTCAGGGCATGCTTTAGACTGGAGCAGAAAACCAAAGATGGCCTGAGCTAGAAGGACCCTGAAGACCACCTGACTCACACTCCTCCCTGTGCCCATGAGGGAGCTGAAGCCTGGAGGATGGTGACCTGGTCAGTGACCTGCCCCTCATGCCCTCAGCCTCTACTAAGACAGAAGAGCACCTAATATCATAATAACACCTGGTTCTTGGGCCCATCCACTTATTTTCTGAAACCTAAGGTTGCTGTTTTGCCCATGCTTTCCACCCTGGTGAGCCTAAAGAACCGAATAATGGTGGCTCCAAGTTGCCTTTGGTTATCTTCGGGGTGACTCTCTAACCGCCCATGAGGACCAGGAGGACGCCGGGCACAGAGCAAGGGCACATCTACCTCAGTGGGGCAGAAGCATCCTATGACCCGCTCTGAAAGGCATCCCTCCGTGTTACGTCCTCACTCCCATACACAGATGCAGGCCCCAGGTGCAGAACGCACGCGCACGCTCCCCAGGGGAAAACATGGGTGTTCCCATCTACATCACAGCCCTGCTACAAACAGGATGTGGAGACAGGATGCATTCATGTCAGCACCAGGGGACATGGCTTGACCTGGATTTCATAGCAAACTCACAGACCCCATCAGCCCTTTTCACTGAAATCTGGTAACTTCCAAAGGAGGACTGACAATTCCACAGCATGATTTTCTAAATCATGATACTATGTATGAGCTTCTTGGTACTGTAGCTTCATCTGAAGGTATTAATGTAGTCTGTTGTTTAGGGGAAAATAGACTTCCTTTCTTTCTTTTTTTCTTTTAAGAGACAGGGTCTTGCTCTGTTGCCCAGGCTAGTCTTAAACTCCTGAGCTCATGCAATCTTCCTGCATCAGCCTCCCAAGTAACTAGGACTATAGGCGCATGTCACCATGCCCAGCAGTTGTTTCTATTTTCCAAGAAGAAAATCTAGGCAGACATGAATCAGACTGTGAAATAATATCTGGTAAGAAAAGGGGGGCAACCCTTAGAAAGAAATTTGGCAATTTATGGAGGCTACTATTCTGTTCAGTGTTATTTACAGGGGTCTCTACAATGTTAATATTTACAAGCAGAAAGCACATTTTATTCACACTATCAGTCTGGGGAGACGCTAACACATGGTGGATAACAAGCAAGCCCAAGGTAGTTTATCTGAAATTCCAGTCCTGGGAGCAATCCATTTTTAGTTCCATTTCAAACAACTAGGGGCATTCAATGAATTCAATGCAAGTACTAAATGAGAGCTTGCTCTGTGCAAACCACTATTCCGGTCACTGAAGACAATTGGAAGAGTGAGCTCTCAGCTCAGAGTTCATGACTCTGTTGGTTCTTCTGGGATTAGAGAAGTACACAGGGGGCTCTAGCCACAGGCAAAGGCATGAACATGGGCCAGACAGGACAGATAACAGGCAAGATTATCAAGCGTTTACTATGCTCTTGACAGCTTACCAAGTGAGGTAAGCATCATCATTATCATCTTTGTTTTGTAATTGTGGAAACTACAGATAGAAAGGTCAAGTGACTTGCCCAAGACGTGCAGAGCTGGTAAGAAAGACAACCTGGATTTGAACCCAGAGAGTCTGGTACCAGTCAGTGCATCTGCATTACAAGGCTGTACTGTCACTCAGAATGAATTGAGATGTTTGTCTCTAGCTCTGGGAATTTAAGCAAGCTAATGAGTCTCAAATATAATAGATACCTCAATGAGTTTATATAAAAAATATATAAATATATACTAAGAGATTCGCATAGTTACCCAATACATAGACATCACGCAAGAAGCCAGGTTACGATGATGCTGACAACATTGATGATGTGTGATAAGTTACAGTACATTAAGAGACATCAGATCCTTGGAAAATGCTATGGGAGTCCTAGGATAGGAGAGGATACAGCTAGTGAAGGGACTGAGAAAGCATTAACGGAGAAGCAGTCCTTCAAATAGGACTTGAATGAAGGAAATGCTTCCAAGACATGAAATTCAGCCAGCCAAGGGGGCATTTGGGCAATCAGAATATCCACTTGGGCTGAAGTTGGGGTTATATGAAGAAGACACAGCAGTAAAGAAGGGCCAGGGATGAATGTAGGGGGCATTGACTTCTAAGGTGAAAAGCTAGAAAGGTCTTAATCTCTAGATGTCACCGGGGAGAGCTAGGCATCCCCTGAATGAGTTGTGGCCTGAGTGTATACTAGGGAGACAAATCCAAAAGCCATTTCTTGAATGCTCTTTAGTTCATAAAAAGAGCACTAAAGGTCTCACTTGGAACAATAAAGATTAAAAATTAACAGAGGGTGCTAGAGTCTGGGGATGGTCTTTCTCACGATGAAATTTGATTTCCAGTGTGGTGATGCGGGGAGGTGGTGGGTCATAGGAGCAGAACCCTCCTGAATGGTTTACTGCCATGCTTGTGGGAGTGAGTGAGTTCTCACTCGCAGGGGCCTGGATTAACTCCCGTGGAAATGGATCAGTCCCGAGACAGCAGTCTGTTACAAGGCGAGGTTACCCTTCTTGTTTGTTCCCAGCTCTTCGCATGTGTTCACTTCCTCTTTGGCCCTTTTCACCATGTTATGACCCCACAGGAAGGCCCTCCCCAGAAGCCTGGGCCATGCCCTTGAACTTCCCAGTCTGCCGAACCCTGAGCTAAATAAACACCTTTTCTTTAGGAATTAGCCAGTCTCAGGCTGGGCAAGTGGCTCATGCTATAATCTCAGCACTTTGGGAGGCCAAGGCAGGAGGATCACTTGAGGTCGGGAGTTCATAAGCAGCCTGGCCAACATGGTGATACCCGTCTCTACTAAAAATACAAAAATTAGTCGCGTGCGTTGGCACATGCTTGTAACCCCAGCTACTCAGGTGGCCGAGATTGTACCACGGCACTCCAGCCTAGGCGACAGAGGGGAAGCAAATAAAAAATTATGGAAGTTGAAAAACAGGAATTGGGAATTAACATCTGGGGTCAAGGATAAAAAGCAGGATATCATGATGAAAAGGCTTGGATAAAGGGCAGAAAAGTTTCTCAGGGACAGAGAGAGGGAAGTGCAGACAAAGGGCAGGTGGCTAGAGAGGAGTCAAGAGGGCGTGATGAATTACAGTATATGAATGGGCAGTTTGGGTGAGATATTAGTGAGCAGGCATTTTTCAGCAAGAGGCTGTAATAGGCAGGCCATCAGATTGCAGAGGTGAGAGCTAGGGAGGTATATCTACAATGGGTACCTTAAGAGCTCAAAGCCATGGGCACAGGTAGTACCTAGGGAGAGCTCACAGGCTGGGTAAAAAGCCTGGGGTGCACTCACAGTAAGGGCTAGGCAGAGCCGCACAGAGTGCACATAAAGGAGGAGAAACTCGAAGCTGCAAAGTCGCAGCCACCAAGGGAGATGCGAGAAGCGCGGCCCGAGGAAAAGTCAGCAGGACCCAATGCAACAGGGACTGCACGCGGGGAGAGGCCTCTGGTTAGGTCACTATAAAGCCATTGACCTCTGAAGTAACATTTCATCAGGGAATGAAGACAGGAGCCAGGCTTCATGGGAAAAGTTTAGCAACTAGGGAAAGAGAAATAGAAATACAGTGTGCAAGAATGGCAAGAAGATTGTTCTAAAGTAAAGACTAACCATATTTGTGCATGCTCACTCATTCAATCGATGTATTCAACATTACGGAGTGTCTTCTGTGTGCCAGAAGAGAAACAAAAGATCCAGAGCTCAAGGAGTTCAGGGTGAAGGTGACAACACACACACACACACACACACACACAGGCGCACACACAGGCGCACACACACATGCGCGCACACACACGCACACAGTCCACTGCAACTGGAACAGGAGAGTCCAGGGGGTAGAGGGGCCAAGTAGCAGGCCACTTCACCTCAAGTCTGTGGATTAGGGAACAATCCTGAAAGGCGCCAATCCCAGAGCTGAGGTTTTAAGATTGAATGGAGGTTGCTCAGGGGAAAGGGGTAGGAGGGATGGTAAGAGAGTGGGAGACAGAGCATCCTGCTGGAGGAGCAGCATTTCTGAGGCTCAGAGCACTTTTGCAGACCTTTTGCTCTGCCTAGGGAGCAGGTAGCAAGGGTTGAGGCAGCCAGGTAAGTGGATGGTAGATGGAGGAGGAGGAGCAGGAGGATGAGGAGGAGGAGGAGGAGGAGGAGGAGGAGGAGGAGGAGAAAGAGGAGGAGAAGGAGAAAGAAGAGGAACAAGAGCAAGAGGAGGAGGAGGAGAAGATCAGATCAGAGGTGCAAGCAATCCAGAGAGCAGCAGATGACCCGAACAAAGCAGGGAGTTGGAGGGACCAGAACAGGCATGTGTGCTGGAGCTGCTTCCCTGCAGTCAGAGGAAAGAGGGTGAAGACAACGATCTCTGAGAGGGAGAAAAGGAAAGCTGACATAACCAAAAGAGTAATCAGCTCACCAGATAAAACGTATCTGAGAGCGAAGCATTGTCCAAGGAGAGTAACTGTCCGCACAGAACATTTATAAACTACACTTGATCCTCTTTATTTAACCACAGACACTGCTCGATTGGCCTTCTTGCCTTTTATTTACCTTCCTTTTCCATCATGTTATATATTTTTGGACTTTTTCATCATCAAATAGTTCAAGTGTAGCAACAGATAATGAAAACAAGCAAAACTAAATCAGTGAATTTTCAACTCCAGTGAAAGACTTAGTAGAAAAGAAGTTATAAATATTGGTTAAGGTGAAGTTTTGAAATTTATCTGGACCTTCCTGCCTGTACAGATAAATAACTGGGGCCAGCTTACATCTGGATGAGGGTAGAATTTGCTCCTATTTTCAAGGGAACCCTGAAATGTAGGTTTTAACTGCTGCTATTTATTTAACACCAACAAACACAATTCGTCCCTAGCCTCTGTATTTGCATAAGCAATACATTCTAAGGACTTTGGAATTATAGCTCTGTGGTTAGGGTTATGGGTTCTTAACTGGGATCAAATCTGTGTATTGCTCCGTAGCAAGTGTGTGGTCCTGGGTAACTTACCTCTGTTCCTTAGGTTTGCATTTGTAAATGGGAAGCATACCATTTGCCGTCTCATAGGGTTGTATTAAATGAGTCAATGTTAAGTGCTTAGATCAGTTTCTGGCACATAATAAGAACTCAGTAAACATCACCTATTATTACCTGTTTGTGCCTTTTCAATTTTTAGTCCACATGAACCACCCCACGAAGATTTCCTCCATAAACATATGAAGAAATAGCCAGGTGGCCTTCCCTACAGTTGGCTTCCTTGAATGTAATGACAGTAAAGAATCTTGACACATAGGCCGGGTGCTGTGGCTCACACCTGTAATCCGAGCACTTTGGGAGGCCAAGGCAGGCGGACCACCTGAGGTCGGGAGTTCAAGAACCAGCCTGACCAACATGGAGAAATCCTGTCTCTACTAAATATACGAAATTAGCTGGGTGTGATGGCACATGCCTGTAATTCCAGCTACTGGGGAGGCTGAGGCAGGAGAATCGCTTGAACCCGGGCAGCGGAGGTTGCAGTGAGCCTAGATAACGCCATTGCACTCCAGCCCAGACAATAAGGGCCAAACTCCATCTCAAAAAAAAAAAAAAAGATTCTTGACACACAGCTTATTTGTCAGACATCTAGTTAATTTTCAGATTCCTTTGTTTACATGCATGCAAATAAAAGAACAACTTTTCACAGAAAATACTGCTAGTCTCCTATGCAATGTCTATTCGCCCTCTTTCCTTAAGAAAAGAACCCTGTGTCATTCAGGACACCAATGTGCTCCATTAAAAATGCTCACTTCTCTAAACTCCCTTACGGCTATAGTGGTCAAGTGACCCAATTCTGGGTCCCCTTTCTTGGCTTTATTTTTCTCCATACCATGATTTTAAATGTGTATCTTTTGTTCTACTACATCCCCCTGTCTTCAAACATAAGCTGCACATAGCTCATGACAGCTCTGTCCATCACGATATCCTGGGTGCCCTGAAAAGTGCCTTCCACACCTGGTAGCTGCTCAGCAAACAGCAGCTGCATGAGGAAGTGAGCGGCGCACACCGGATGCAGTGAACGGGACTTCTAGGGAAGCTCTGCAAAGCACATGGTTTCGTCTTGTGAACTGTGGCCCTCTTCCCTTTCTTCGCCCTGCTTTTTGTTCCCACCTGGAAGATACAGCAGCCACTCTGAGGCTATGTCAGCAAAGAAAAAGAAAAAAAGCAGTCCAGCCATCTGGGTTTCTGAAGGCTGACCTGAGTCACAGAGCCAGCCCTGGACCCATTCATGGAACATCTCAGATGTGTCTACTTGTCAGGTTTTCTGCTACTCACAGCTAAACTCATTTGTCATAGTTATAAAGCTATTTCCTAGCATCCTCAAAAAAAAGCCTTATTTTCTAAATATTCTTGAAAGTGTCTAGTAACAGAAAATTAATTAAGGTCACCTGTTCAGCCAGGTCACACAAATCCAAGATTGAGTAATAAAGCAGGTATGTCAGAGGCATCTGAACCAGAGCGACTCCATCTTGAACTGGGGCTGGGTAAAATAAGACTGAGACCTGCTAGGCTGCATTACCAGAAGGCTAGGCATTCTAACTCAGAGTGAGATAGGAGTGGCAGGACTGGTACTACAAGATACAAGTCAAAGATCCTGCCGATAAAACAGGATGCAGTAAAGAAGACAGCCAAAACCCACCAAATCCAAGACGATGATGAAAGTGACCTCTGGTCATCCTCACTGCTCATTATATGTAAATTATAATGCACTAGCATGCCAAAAGACACTCCCACCAGCACCATGACAGTTTACAGGTGCCATGGCAACATCTGGGATTTACCCTATATAATCTAAAAAGGAAAGGAACCCTCAGTTCTGGTAATTGCCTGCCCCTTCCACGGAAAACTCATTCACCCCTTGTTTAGCATATAATCAAAAAATAACTAAGTCTATTCGGTCGGGCAGCCCATCCCACTGCTCTGCCTGTGGGGCAGCCATTCTCTAGTTTCTTTACTTTTCTAATAAACTTGCTTTCACTTTACTCTATGAACCTGCCCCAAATTCTTTCTTGCACGAGGTCCAAGAACCCTCTCTTGGGGTCTGGATCAGGACCTTCTTCCAGTAACAGATAGTCTCATTAATAAGCAATGTAGATAGATATAAACAGAAGAGGCTCAAATGAAAGCTCCCTTGGCCTCCTTTATTAAACTTCCAGTGAAGCATATGGAGTGACCAGATAGTGTAAGGAAATAAGGATGAATGAGGACCCTCCAAACTCATGACTGGGTGGGGAGGGTCTGCTCTTTCTTTCCACCCACCTACTTAACTATCACCTACCTATCAACCTACCTCTTGTATATGGAGGTCAAGCACATCTAGGGGCCAGCAGCCCCACTTGGCAAGGGCATCTCTAATTGGTGCTGAGATGCCAGGCATGTTGGAATTCTCACTGCTTGTCTGCTTGTCTCTGGCCCTCCCCCTCTTCTGGTCAGAGCTAACTTCCTGTAACTTGAGACTTTAAACCCTGTTAAATGCTAAATACGACTGAGAGAAGTGATGTTATTTTTTAGAAACAGACACTGGAAGCATAATTAAGTCCAGATACCTCCCTTGGAATAGGTTTTAGCTGGGCAAGGAGAATGGAGGCATGTGCACGAAGGTCCTTGAGACAAATTGGGAAACTGTGGATACGCGAGGCAGGAGTCGCAGGAGCAGGGCTCAGCTTTGGCGCTGCCTCCTTCTCCACATTTCTGCTTCTAAGGGTGGGCCCCTGAAGGTCTTGCCCACATGTGTTTACTAAGTTCTCTTGCCTTTGGAATAAAAACCAGAGAAAACTGCTGCCCATAGAACACCACTCTGACGCAGAATGATATTTTGGTTGGCAAAGACTTTTGCAGACTCCAACCAGACACAGCCAACTGGTTCGCCAGGTCACCCTTTGAGACTCCCATACTCAGCTGCAGGGCTCCCAGCAAGCGTTTTGATATAAGGAATAGTGAGATTGTCTATTTCCAACTTCAAATACAATTAATAAATTATTCAATAGTAACAATGCATCGAACCTATTCAAATTATAATCTGACCTAGGATTTTCAGAGTGATACGTATTTAAAAGCAAATGAAATAAAAACACAAAATTTCTTGGGAGTTTTATACAAAATAATCATCAAGGCAAGAATAAGTATCACCCTTTTACAACCATTACAGCAATACAGCAATATGGATTCAGGCAACAATCATGGAAAGATTCTAAAACTATTAGGAAAGTTTGATGAGAAGCATGAGAGTTTCACAGTCTCAGATTATCACTTCACTATATATATATATATTCACGACAAAGAAGAAATTGTAACATCTCAGAAAAAACCTTGGCAGATACCACCTTAACTGAATGACAAAAATTAATATCACTAATAATGAAACAGACATCAGACATCACGTGCCCCCTGATGTAATGCACAGGGAGCAAAAAAGAACCAAAGAAACCCCAAACAACGAATACTTCATCAAACAACTAGCCTACACTCCGAAAAATGTCAACATTGTCAAAGACAAAGGAAGGCTAAGAAACCCTTTCAGATTAAATATGACGAGAGACATGACATCAAAATGCCACAAGTGATTTTTTTTTTCCTAAGAAGTGCTGGATTGGAAAAATAGTGCTATAAAAGACATTACTGGGACAATTAGAAAAACCTGAATACGGCCAGGCACGGTGGCTTATGCCTGTAATCCCAAGCACTTTGGGAGGCCAAGGCAGGAGGATCATTTGAGGTCAGGAGTTTGAGACCAGCCTGACCAACATGGCGAAACCCCATCTCTCCTAAAATACAAAAAAAGTTAGCCAGGCATGGTGGCAGGTGCCTGTAATATCAGGTCCTCAGGAAGCTGAGCCAGGAGAATCGCCTGAACCCCAAGACGGGGAGACTGCAGTGAACTGACATGGTCCCACTGTACTCCAGCCTGGGAAACCAAATAAGACTCCCTCTTAAAAAAAAAAAGAAAGAAAAACTTGAATAGGAACTATGTATTAGAAAAAGTTATTAAGTTTCCTGCATTTGGTCATTACATATTATTATTCCTTAACAGAATGTCATTTGGGCATTACACATTATTATTCTGTACCAGAATGTCGTTGCCCTTAGGAAATATTTGCTTAAGCATTCAGGGGTGACAGTGGTGATATCTACCATTTATTCTCAAACAGGCCAGCAGTAATAATAATTGGTGGTGGGGGGTGTGTATGTGCATGTGACAGAGAGAAAGCTCAGGGCTGTGCAAATGTCAAAAACTGGTGGTCTGCGTGAAGATTACATAAACACTCACTACACAATTCTCAATCCTTGAAACTTTTCTTTAAGTTTAAATTTATTTCACTATTTTTTCTTTTGAGATGGGGTTCTGTTCTGTCACCCAAGCATGATCACAGCTCACTGCAGCCTTAACTTCCTAGGCTCAGGGGACCCACTTGCCTCAGCCTCCCGAGTAACTGGGACTACAGGTGGGCACCACCACACTGGCTAATTTTTTTTTTTGGCATTGACGGGGTCAGGGGTGGGGTGCAGTTGAGACAGGGTCTTACCATGTGGCCCAGGCTGACCTCAAACTCCTGTCCTCAAGTGATCCTCCCACCTCAGCCTCCCAAAGTACTGGAATTACAGGCCTGAGCCACTACACTCAGACATAAAAGTTTTTAAAAGAAAGTAGTGTTTTTTTTTTTTAAAGACGAAGTTTTACTCTTATTGCCCAGACTGGAGTGCAATGGCATAATCTCGGCTGACTGTAATTTCCGCCTCCCAAATTCAGGCAATTCTCCTGCCTCAGCCTCCCAAGTAGCTGGTATTACAGGTGTCTGCCACCATGCCCGGCTAATTTTTGTATTTTTAGTAGAGACAGGGTTTCACTACGTTGGCCAGGCTGGTCTCTAACTCTTGACCTCAGATGATCCGCCCACCTCAACTTCCCAAAGTGCTAGGATTACAGGCATGAGTCACTGAGCCCAGCCAAGAAAGTGTTTTTAAGTTAAAAGTGACGGCTAGCATAGTTTTCAAAAGCTATTAACAGAGAAATAAAGCATAAAATGTTTTTAAACTTTCAAATTGTTTAGAAACACATTAAGTTTCAAGCACTTAAAATTACAGATGCAAAATGACAATATTACAAATGGAGACAGTGAGTGCGTGTTTAAAATTTTTCGTTAACCTCAGAGGAGGCCATCAGTCTCTCTTTTGGCCACAAGAGCCATGCCACATTTTACTAAATAAGGGATATAAACACGGAAAGAATGACTCTCCACAATTGAGGGGAAGAAGTACTACCCAGCCTACCTAAGGTTAGTACAAATTTGGTGAGTCACTTCCTCTTAGGAGGAAGAGTAAACATTTCTTGTTTCCTGAAGGATTCAGAGGGAACACCTGAGCTCTCAGCCTTAATCATGCTACATAAGTAATAAACTAGGTCAGGAAAAGCTACAGCCCATTCACTCAATGCTTCTACCCCACCATGGTACCTCCAAGTTCAAAATCAATGTCAACTTGAGTCTTTTGTCTATTTCAGCCTCTACATTGCTAGGTTCCTGGGAGAAGGCAAGGCACGCAAAACAAAAAAAGTTGATGGATGTAAACAGTGATCCTCTCACCCTGAGTGGGCAGTGGCCTTGGTTGGCTGTGGTACATCACCCCCAATGCTCCTCAGTCCGGAACCAAACCCTCAAAGCCTCTTAAGTTTAGAATTAATTGTAGCTTTCTGGCAAAGCAGCCCTCCTCCCTGAACCGCCTGTGCCAGCAGCACACACACGTGGATGGATTAGGCAAAGCTGTGCTCTAAAGCACACACACGCTCTCCCAACGTGTGCTTTGCATTCCAGAAATACTTGATGCCTAAACCACATCTACACCTCCCTTGGCATGAACGTACAACTGGCTCCACGCCAAAGGAAGTGTCTGTTTAGAGACATGGACTTTCTTTACATTTTTTTACCACAGAAGATCACAAATAGAACATTCGAGCATCACCATGATGCAAGAAAGTAGAAAAATAAAAGGTTTTAGAAAAAAGATTCACTTTTTTTGTCTTATTTATGTTGCCTAAGAGAAATACTGGAAATACAACATGAAACATAAAATTAGCTTCCATGAGAGCAGAGATTATAGGGTCCAACTTAGGTCAAGGAAGCAAAAATATTACCTTTACCAAGAAAAGCTGGGGATCATATGCCATTTTTTTTTATACACACATTCATTGTTGTTTTAAGGTCACCTACCAAAATGAGGTGGAAGAGGGGTTTTTAATCACTGATTATTCTGGAACACAGTATATTTTATATTTGTATCTTGCTTCTTGATAACTTTCATTGTATATTAAAAATTAACGTAAAAGATGAAAATCCGGCCAGGCACAGTAGCTCATGTCTGTAATCCCAGCACTTTGGGAGGCCAAGGTGGGAGGATCACGTGAGGTTGGGAGTTCGATACCAGCCTGACCAACATGGTGAAACCCTATCTCTATTAAAAATTCAAAATTAGCCAGGTGTGGTGGCGCATGCCTGCAAGCCCAAGCCCGGCTACCAGGGAGGCTGAGGCGGGAGAATCCCTTGATCCCAGGAGGCAGAGGTTGCAGTGATCCAAGATTGTGCCATTGCACTCCAGCCTGGGCAACAAGAGCAAAACCCCGTCACACACACACACACACACACACACACACACACACACAAAGGAAAAATCCACTTGGTTAATGCATCTATCCTTTCCCTTTCTTTTATTTCCAGAGATTTGTTTAGAGTGTATTCGCAACAAGCAATGTAAAATCAGTAACTCTTCACAAAATCCTTAGACATCAACAATCACATTCCAAAACACGCTCTTAACCACCTAGATACATACAGACACATGTAATATGTTAAGGAAAATGACATCAAACTCCATAGTACATACGCACACGACTGCCTCTTTGACTTCCATCAGCAGGGACCTAAAAGGCACCTTCTTGGAAAGTGATCCTGGACAGAGGGAGGAAGACTTACTTTCTTTCCACTTCTGGTGTTGACACGGCGCTACAGAAGCCGAGCGACTCCTACGAGAGAAGGTTCGTATAGTCAGTGTGGTCAGAGCAGCAGGCTTCATCTGATTTGTACAGAGTATCACTCAAAAAAAAAAAAGGCAGAAGCAAAAGTAGATTAAAGTCATTGTGCTTACTTCGATCTGGGACCGCAGCTGAAGTGACGTGGGGCTGGCATCGGGTTTCTCCTAAAACAGAACAGATGCTGGTTTAATGGGACTTCCAAACATGTCACACACCAGAAAGACAAATAGACGCGTAAGGAGAGAGGAGAAGATTCGGGAAAGGTTGGGGTATAGAGTGGAAGGAGATGGCAGAGATGAACAGATTTTCTGGGAAAACTAAAATGCTTTTAAAACAAGAGCTACGGCCCCCTAAGATTGAACTATTTTCCAAATTTTGCTGCCAGATACTGCTGATAATTTTATTGGAGAAGAAAAAAAAGCACAATTTCAGTCAAAGGAATGGACAGCTCATGGTGAAATAATTCTGTGGATATACTTAGTTGATCACTAGGACACTGAATTTACTGCAACCCATTTGAGTTTAGCTATTTTCCAATGGCACTGGAGTTATTGTACAATTCTTAAGTTCTAAATGTATTCAGAGTACTTAGTAACTTAGGAGAAATTGTTAATGTCTTTAGGAAGTTGGGAAGCTAACTAAATGTTACCGTGCAGCCTTAAAAATCACTATACTTCCATAACACAGATGAACTGACCTATCCAGAAATTTAAAAACAAATACTCTTGGTATCCAGATGATAAATGAAATATAAATACTTGATATTAAGAAGGCACTGAAATATCATTAAATTGTGAGATGCAGAAGAATCAAAGAATTTTAGGGACAAGACCATATAGTATAACACCCATATAGTTCGAGGAGGCTGTATCGCCTTCGAAAGTAAAAGAAGGCCAGGCACAGTGGCTCATGCCTGTAATCCCAGCACTTTGGGAGGCTGAGATGGGTGGATCATGAGGTCAGAAGTTTGAGACCAGCCTGGCCGATATGATGAAACCCCATCTCTACTAAAAATATAAAAATTAGCCAGGTATGGTGACAGGTGCCTGTAGTCCAGCTACTCAGGAGACTGCGGAGAAGAACTGCTTGAACCCAGAAGGCAGAGGTTGCAGTAAGCCAAGATCACGCCACTGCACACCAGCCTGGGTGACAAAGCAAGACTCCATCTCAAAAAGAAAAAAGAGAGAGAGAGAGAGAGAAAGTAAAAGAGAGTGATAAACGAATTACTCGTGATAAAAATAAATTAGGCAAATTATGCATTTTCACATGCATCTGATTGTTTAATTGCCCATTTCATCATTAACATAATTATAAAACTACAGCAATACTTGACTTTTGTTGAAGTATAAAAGTAGCAATAAAGTATTAAAATAAGCATAACTCAGAGCAAAGTTACACTTTTCAATAAGGAATAGGAATCCGGCATGCATACAGAGTATCAAAATGAATGCACTTTCATGCAGGGCTTGGGGGAGTGTTCCAGGAATCTCCTGCTCAATCAACAACGTGCATGTGGCTGACGGTATTGCACCTTACACCTGGGGAAACTGCTGGGAGGGTGAATTTTATGTTATACAGTTTTTTTGGTCTTTTGTTTTCTGTTTTTGTTTCTTTTTCTTTTCTTTTCTTTCTTTCTTTCTTTTTTTTTTTTTTTTCCACAATGATTAAGAAAGAATATGCTGGGATGAGTACCTCTTAGAATGGGATGGTTGTAGACAAGCAGCCAGAAAGAGAAATGTGTTTTCATAAACAGGGGTATGATGAACTGGCAACTCATTCATCCCCTAATCTCAGGCCCTTGTTCGTCATAAAAAGATACCACAGTGGCACTTAGAACTCTCATTAACATCCTCCTGGTTTTTATCGCTGTCGTTGTTCATAATGGACATATTTGTATTTCTGTACCAAACTTGATACACCATTTCTACCAAACAGTATATGGACAATGTTTTCAGTTATATATTCCAAGTGTGATTGGTAGGATGCCAGGCTCAGCTGCAGTTAACAAAGGGGATATAGACTTTGGACATTTCTGGTGCTCAGAGACCAATCACAATTTCCCAGGACCTAACCTTTCCACCTCACATAGAGAAATGTATAAACTTAAACAGCAGGAGGTAAGCAAAAGTATCCTTCGCAATTTTTTAATCCTAAATCGTCCTATCTAGGAGTTGGTACAGAGAACTCAGAGCAATGTTGAAACTAAACTGTTAATTCCTCTGATATTTTCTCCGAAACTGCCCCTTTAACACCCAATTGCAGCCTATGACCTTCTGTAACCATCAGCAAAAATCACTCGTTCAATTCACCTCCCCTCCTCCACTTTTACATTTTCTTCAAGCTCTAAGTTTCTACCTCACTAGTAATAGTAAGTGATAGTTATGCTAGGAAACGATCTTCTTTTGTTATATCTGTTTATCTGCATTTTTTGAATAGCTTTTATTTGCTAAGGGCATCATTTGCTGTGTCACGTCACAAATGTAACATGCATGGTATATTATCCAAAATGCACCTGTCCCTGCATACAAAGTAGTTGCTTGTTAACAACCATATCAAATGATGATCAGAAAGCAACATTTTAATCATTTCATCTTAACATTTCATTTGTTACCATTTGTTTTATCCACCAGGCTTGGTGGCCCGTGCCTCTAATCCCAGCTACTCAGGAGGCTGAGGCAGGAGAATTGCCTGAACCCAGGAGGCGGAGGTTGCGGTGAGCCGAGATCATGCCATTGCACTCCAGCCTGGGCAACAAGAGCGAAACTCCGTCTCAAAAAAAAAAAAAAGAAAAGAAAAAAAAAGTTTGTTTTATCAAGGGCAGCTTACTGATGTTGAGCAGGGATCTTGTATAGTGATATTTCAAGTAACTGATTTTTGTTAAGACCAACCAAGAGAATAATCTTTTTCAGGATGTCTTATTAATTTTATCCACCAAGAATAAGAGATTATAGTTATCATTTAGATACATGTCTTATAGCAAACACATTCTAAAGTAAAAATTTTCACAACTGAGGAGAAGGTTGTAAAGTTATCCACTAAGTTAAGGACCTATAAATACTTGGAGAGAAAAAAAAACAGAATAATTATTGGCAAAATTTCATTATTATGACACTGATGGGTGTCACATGATGTCAATGACAAAAACGCAGAAGAGCAATTACTATAATGTGCCATGTGCCATGCACCTGACTGCCCAGCCACTACTCCTTTATTCCAAGAACAGCTGATAGTTTACAATATAGCTCCTGATCTGGATGTCATAAGGTAGACAGAAATAGAAAACACTGTGAATCCCATCAAAACAATCATTGAGTATATGTATAAATATGTGTAACTTTGGGGCATGGTGTAGAAAGAAAGGATCACTGAGAAATAAGACCTTTCTCTCCACCCTTAACATACGCCAACTGTTGCAGTTACTACTGCCATGTAACAAATCACCCCATATGCAGTGGCATAAACCAACAAGCATTTTATAATGTTCACAGGTTCTGTGAAGATGAATTCCGAAAGGCAATAGCAAAAAAGGCTTGTCTCTGCTCCACAGTGTTTGGAACCTCAGCTGGGAACATTGAAAAGCAAGGGATGACTTGATGGGTAGGGCTGTAATCACGGGAATGCTTGCTCACTCCCAGGTCTGGAAGCTGATGTTGGCTGACAGTGGGGAGCTGACTGGGGAGCTGATCAGCTGGAACACCTACACGTGGGTCTCCATGTAGGGTGCAGGGGTTGCTGGGGCTTCCTTACAGCAGGATGCTGGGCTGCACGAGTAAGCACATGGAGAAAGGCAGGTAGCAGCTGTATTGCCTGTTTTGTTTTGGATTTTTTTTTGTTGTTGTTCTTTTTTTTGTTTGTTTTAGACAGGGTCTCACTCTGTTGCCCAGGCTGGAATTCATAGGCAAGATCATGGCTCACTGCAGGCTTGATCCAGGCTCAAGGTGATGAGGTGATCCTCCCACCTAAGCCTCCCAGGTACCTGGGACTACAGGCACATGCCACCATGCCTGGGTAATTTTTTTGTACCTTTTGTAGAGATGGGGTTTTGCCATGTTGCCCAGGCTGGTCTCAGACTCCTGGGCTCAAGTAACCCACCCACCTTGGCCTCCCAAAGTGCTGATATTTGTATTGCCTCCAATGACAGCCTCCTATGTTAAGACGTCTGCCAGAGTCACAAGCCCTCCCAGGTGTCAGGGGGTTCACGGCCCCCTCTCTCAGCTTGGGGAGTGACAAAGCCACACCAGGAGAGCAGCATTGGATGCAGACAGCACTGTGGTCAGCTTTGGAAATTATAGTCTGCCATGGTGACTGCCAAGGAAATGGGCCTGCTCATTAGTTTTCAAAATGAGAGATGGGGTGTAATCATTTATTCATGACAATATTTGTAAGGATTATCTTCTGGCTTTTACAAAATTTGCTCAAGTATGTCTTGGCAACAGTCAGCCTCAATTATCACTTAAAGATCAAAATATTGCACTGTATTAGGCTGCAATAGTCATGTCTCTCATTTTAAACCCATAATTATAGAAAATTTTAAATATGGCCAATCACACTCACTGTAATCCCAGCACTTTGGGAGGACGAGGTGGGTGGATCATGAGGTCAGGAGCTTGAGACCATCCTGGCTAACATAGTTAGTAGAAATCCTGTCTCTACTAAAAATATAAAAATTAGCTGGGTGTGGTAGCACACACCTGTAGTCCCAGCTATTCAGGAAGCTGAGGCAGGAGAATTGCTTGAACCCGGGAGGTGGAGGTTGCAGTGAGCCAAGATGGCACCATTGCACTCCAGCCTGGGTGACAGAGCAACACTCTGTCTCAAAAAGGAAAAAAAAAAAAAGTAAACATTAAAACCTTATTTCTCTAATTAGGTCATGGCTAGTATTAAAATATTTTCTTGATGTGTTAAAATTTACATATTTTATTATTAACAGAGAAGGGCCATGCTAAAATGATTTCATATTCATAGTTTGACTAAAAGAGGCTCCACTATAGTATGGTATAGTTAAAAAGAAATATGATTCAGGTGATCAAAAATTTTACTGGGGAGAAAAACTTCAAATCCATTTATTGTCAGACTGGAGAATCTGTAGAAACAATAGTTCTGCAGACATTAATTTTGTCTAACACAGAAGCTAAATTAATAAATCCAAGAACAAAATCAAAACCCTAGTATTGCAAGATGAAATCAGTAGTGTGCCAAAACCAAAACAAATGTGTACATGTGTGTGCTTTCCCCTGCCTGTGTACGCACACACACATGCACAGTCACACTGAAAGGGACTAGGCTCTGACCCTAAATGATGACATTCTGGCTTAAAAGTCACTACATCCCATTTTACAAAATACCAGACTCAAAAAGCCACCAGGGGCAGAATAAGCTCCTGGAAAACAAATATCGTGCCCTCATCCCCACTCCACTTTGTTTCCACCTTCTTGTGGAAATCCACACATTCCTCCTCCTTTAATGCTGCCAAGGTTCCAAGCCAAATGAACTTCACAGGTGGAAAAGCAGGAGGGACAAATCCCCCTTCTGTTCCAAAAATGGAGAGGAAGAATACCGGGCGCCCACCAGCTCAGCTCAGTGCCAAGTTCTCCTCCTCCACACTAGGTACAGGAAGGAGGAGGTGGAAAAAGCCAGAGGCGATCGGATGTTAGCCACGTGCAGCTAGAAGTAAAATGCCACATGCTACCCCTGATGCCTGGGATTAATGGGGGGACCCAAGCTCTGAACTGCTGGGAAAGTTGCGGCTGGTGGTAGATGCACGTGGTTTCTAGCACTTTACAAGAAGACCGTAGAGTTGTGGTATCTCCCAGAGGGCAAACTATACTATATATGTTTTTCACAGGAGAGATCCTTACCGAGTAACAGATAAACCAGATGAACAGAAACTTACAGGTAAACTCTGCTTAAAAACGTATATATCACCTTGTACACTACACTATCTAGTCTTGGCTTTTATTTGGTTTCCCCGCTTTATTACAAATGGGTCTGCATGATCAGATTCTAGTAGGTTATTTCACACCTTTTAAAGGAGGTCCCTTTCTCCATGTTCTAAACCTAAAAATACAATCACATTTTTATTTTTATTTAAAAATCGAAGAATCGAAGAAACTAACTATTTACAAAGTTCTGGAAGTTCAAGCTTTGACTCCATGACCTGCTGACTGCTGTTGAACCTCTCAGTCCTGGCTGACCTGTCTCAGAGGAACCAGCCATCCCACCAGATGAGCTCCAGCAGTCAACACGTGGACTAGCACAGGACAATCAGGCACGAAGATCCCTGGGCAACCTGAAAGTCAAAATATCTGAAATTCCAATTCTCACCTTTGCCAGGAAATCAATCCCTTCTTGTCTGACTTCTCTCTTCCAGTCAATGCATGAAACATGTGTCGATTTTTCCAGAACTTAAAATTCAACATTGTCAGCTGGGCATGATAGCTGACACCTATAATCCCAGCACTTTGGGAAGCTGAGATGGGCGGATCATCTGAAGTCAGGAGTTTGGGACCAGACTGATCAACATGGTGAAACCCCATCTCTACTAAAAACACTAAAATTAGCCAGACATGGTGGTGGGTGCCTGGAGTCCCAGCCACTAGGGAGGCTGAGGCAGGAGAATGGCTTGAACCCAGGAGGCAGAGGTTGCAGTGAGCCAAGATCGCACCATTGTACTCCAGCCTGAGCAACAGAGTGACTCTGTCTCCAAACCAAAAAAAAAAAAAATTAATATTGTCTCAGGAGTCTTCTCACTCCCACTAAATCAGCTGCCTAAAGCTACTGCTTTTCTCTTCCCAAGGCTTCTTGCATCTATCCAGTGAATCTATTCCACTTGCAGTCCTCCACCTCATGGCTACCTAGGCTACTGTGGAAAGTACTGTGTGGGAGCTGGGGGACTGAGGTCCAGTTCTGCTCTCTACTGTAGTGCAACCTTTAGAACCTGGTTTGGTTTTTCCAATGGCAACAAAAGGCAAATGGATGACTTGATAATCTGTAGGGTCCTTTTTTACTCTGAAAGGGCTATGATCAGTGGAGTCATGACTCTAATCGCTTCTGTCAAATCCATCTTTTGGAAATAGTACTCCGTGTCTCTGCTATTCAAAATGTGATCTGTGGACCATCTGCATCAGCAACACCTGAGAACCTGCTATACATCCAGCCGTGGTCCCATCCAAGACCTCCTGAATCAAAATCTGCAATTTGCCAAAATTCCCCAGTGATGTGTACTGTTTGAGAAACTCACTGCTTCTGTGTCACTTCTCTCTTCCAAAATCTTTCATGGAGGCCCGTTGCAGTGGCTCACACCTGTAATCCTAGCACTCTGGGAGGCCCAGGCAGGTGGATCACTTGAGGTCAGGATTTCGAGACCAGCCTGGCCATCATGGTAAAACCTCATGTCCACTAAAAACACAAAGATTAGCCGGGCATGGTGGCATGCACCTGTAATCCCAGCTACTTGGGAGGCTGAGGCAAGAGAATTGCTTGAACCCAGGAGGCAGAGGTTGCAGTGAGCTGAGGTGGCACCATTGCACTCTAGCCTGGGCAACACAATGAGACTCTGACTAAAACACAACAAAACAACATCTACATAACGTTTCATGGAAACACAATACTGACAGAATGAAGTCCACATTTCTGAAGAAGCCGCTTCACTAAATGGGCTGATGATGAACCCTCTTGGTGAACAGTTACCATGTCCTCTGCTCCCTGAGTGCGGACCGAGCCTAGCGTCTTACTTCCGCTTATGCTGCCTAGAATGTTTCTCCTTTCTGTCCATCCAAATCCTACTCATCATTTAGCTCCAATTCTAATACACGTTCCTATTAACATTCTCAGCCTACTTGTGCCTCAAATGATATGCCTGAGTATGGGCACACCAATAACTAGCCACATTATGTATCTATTAAATGTACCTATGGGTAGCAATTCTCCTACTCACTTACTGGTTTACCTCAACTAGACTGCAAATGGCCTTCTAATGAATTCCTGTTGCAATTCGCTGTGTGCTGCCACAATCCATCAAAACCTATTTACTTAGCATTTATTATCTGCCAGGTCCCCATTTTAAGTGTTAAAGTTGCAGCAGTGATCAAGACATCCCCTGAGAATGCTACTTTCTGCAGCCTTGTACATGCTGTCTGCAAGAGGGAATGCTGATGGGTATCTATTAATTTGGTTTTTTGTTTTGTTTTGTTTTTTGTTTTTTAAAGATATGGCATATTGCTCTGTCGCCCAGGCTGGAGTACAATGGTGTCACCATAGCTCACTACAGCCTTGACTTCCTAAGCTCAAGTGATCCTCCTGCCTCAGGTTCCCAGGTAACTGGGGCTATGGGAGCATACCACCAGGCCTAATTTTTTTTTTTTAAGAGATGGGGTCTTGCTATCTTGGCCAGGCTGGTCTCAAACTCCTGGCCTCAAGTAAGCCTCCCACCTCAGCCTCCCAATGTGGTGGGATTAGAAGTGTCAACCACTGTGCTGGGCCTGCTTTGTTTAACTTGGATCACTTTGCCAATAAGCCCGAGTCTTTTTTCTTCTGATTCCTTTTTTTAATTCTTTTTTTTTTTTTTAAAGAGACAGGGTCTTGCTCTGTCACCCAGGCCCAGTCTGGAGTGCAGTCATAGTTCACTGCAGCCTTGACCTCCCAGGCTCAAGAGATCCTCTTGCCTCAGCCTCTTGGATAGACTGGACTGCAAGAATGTGCTACCATGTCCAGCTTCCTTCTTTTAATCTGTGTCTGCAATTTTACTGTATAGGACATGTATTTTCATGTTTTTATTTAAGATTTACTTTTGGATTGCAGAGTTACATTAGTAAGTAAAAGTAATTCAATAAATATTTAAGATCTACAACTTAGATACATAAGAACTTAAAACAAACTGTTGTTATGTTTAATCATTTTTAGGTAAAAATCAGTAGTGACCTGTCAGTTTCTTCATCCATACCTAACTCTTCACCTTTTCATGTGTCATTTCATCCATATTGCTCGAGGTAACAGAAGACGTTTGTCATTTTTCTGGCCCCCGTAAACTCTTGGCCTGGCATAAGAAATTTTCTTCTGAGTGAAACTGAAGGAAAAGTACTCTCATCCCATCATATTAAAGAAGAGAAGGTCTAAGGGGGAATTTTTTTTCATAGCTGAAGAATTCTATTCCACTAACAGCAAACTTATAGTCTCTCCATAATTAGATCGGTGAATTTCTGAAAGCTTTCATAAGAAACAAACTTGAAGTGGCAATTTCCACCCAGCTATTAATGGTCTGTGTTAAAATAATGGAGTCTTTTGCTGCATTCGTTTATATATACATATATATATATATATATTTTTTTTTTTTTGGATGGAGTCTCACTCTTGTCGCACAGGCTAGAGTACAGTGGCGTCATCTTAGCTCACTGCAACCTCCACCTCTTGGGTTCAAGTGATTGTCCTGCCTTAGCATCTCAAGTACCTGGGATTACAGATGTACACCACCACACCTGGCAAATTTTTGTATTTTCAGTAGAGACAGGGTTTCGCCATGTTGGCCAGCTGGTCTCGAACTCCTGACCTCAGATGATCCGCCTGCCTCAGCCTCTCAAAGTGCTGGGATTACAGGTGTGAGCCACTGCACCCAGCCTGATAGTTTATATTCTGCTGTTACTAGTTACTAATTTATTTAGGCCTCACCATATTCCAAAAAATGACAAGTAACAGTTCAGTGTTACATGATAAAAGTAGAAAAGCCAAAGAGCAAATTAATTTATATGATAGAAATAGCAGGGGAACGAGATTGTAAAGTAGAGTAGGCGCAGGGATCAGGTTAGTTCATAAACGGTGAGCCCCTTAAGAGATAGATGTTATTATACTTTTATGTCTTAAGGTAGCCATAGGAAAATGGTTCTTTCTGCAAGTAATAATTTCTCCTCTGGCTTCTGGCACAGATAACACACTATTATTCTGGAAGACGTCACATGGAAAATTCCTACAGAACTCACCTTGCTCTAGAAATGCTTTAACACTGGGCAAAGTTGAAATTAGGTCTAAGATCCCCTAGTGACAATGGAAGAACATACCAAGGGGGCCTCTCTGAGGTCCACACTCCCCTACCCATTTGAAGGAGTCAAGAAGTACCCAGGGCAGGAGCAGAAATCAGTCAGGAGGGTAAGTTCCACCATCTTGAAGCATGGCTGTTTTAAATACGTCAGAGTTGAATTGGTTAAATTCAGTGGTAATTTGAATCGAAGAGTATCAAGCTTGGTGCTCTCACACCTAACGTCAAACAAGGCATATAATCCTTTAATTTCTAAGCTTCTTTGTTTAAAACTATGTACTAGATCATTTAAGCTACAACTTTACTAATGTTGAGTACATACCACATACCAAGCATTTTGCTTGGAGATAAGAGGAAGACATACACAGTAGGGTGCGGTGGCTCACACCTATAATCCCAGAACTTTGGGAGGATTAACTGAGGAGGGTGGATCAACTGAGATTGGGAGTTCAAGACCAGCCTGGACCAACATGGAGAAACCCAGTCTCTACTAAAAATACAAAAGTAGCCAGGCGTGATGGCACATGCTGGTAATTCCAGCTACTCAGAAGGCAGAGGCAAGATAATCACTTGAACCAGGGAAGTGGAGGTTGCAGTGAACCAAGATTGCCCCATTGCACTCTAGCCTGGGCAACAAGAGTGAAACTGCGTCTTAAAAAAAAATAAATAAGACCTATAAACCACAATATGGCAATGGAACATTTCGGTAAGATTGAGTATTGCATTGGAATAATTACCTCTTACAGTGTATAAAATACCAGTGTCATGTTATGTAAATGTAAACATTAAAAGGCACAGTGTCTATGAAGACATTTTAGTTATCTTAAAAAAAGAATTCAACAAGTTCTAAAATTCAACTTTTCACTCTACCTGCAGGATGTGGCATATTTACACTCTCATCCACTCCCTGGATACATTTCCCAGGAGTAGAGACTATGATACCTGGCCATTCTAGATGGTAGTGGCCATCCCTGGAATCCTCTCACCTTCCCTGTTCTCATCCCATCCAAACTAAGTGATCTTCGTTGTTTTTCTGAGACAGAGTCTTGCTCTATCGCCCAGGCTGGAATGCAGTGTGCAGTGGCATAATCTCAGCTCACTGTCACCTCCGCCTCCTAGGTTCAAGCAATTCTCCTGCCTCAGCCATGCCAGTAGCTGGGATTACAGGCCAACCATACCAGGCTAATGTATATATATTTTGCATTTTTAGTAGAGATGGGGTTTTGCCACGTTGGTCAGGCTGGTCTCGAACTCCTGTTCTCAAGTGACCAGCCCACCTCAGCCTCCCAAAGTACTGGGATTACAGGTATGACCCACCATACCGGACCACCAAGTGATCTTCAGAGTACATCCGGTTGCTCACTGGGATTGACTAACATGAGACAAAGTGACAGGAAGGACTACATAAGCTCATTTCCTTTTGCTTTCCATTTTTATCCATCTCCTCTTTCATCTGATCATTCCATAATTTTTAAAATATTCACTGAGCCCATAAGTCAATGAGGATAAAACAGTGAAAGAGACACACACTGGCTCAGTGGGGCTTCCATCTGGTGAATTCTAAAGTCGCTCATTTTGCATTTCAAGTCTAAGTCACAGGTGTAACATTCCTTCTGTACTGGCACCAGGTACAAGACATCTGGGTAACTCTGCTCAGCTCTGAATGCCACATTTCCCAGGGGCAACGGAAACCAGAGCACCTTCACTAGAATGGCATCAAATACACAGGATCAATTGGAGGAAACAGGGCTGTTTACTCAGTGAAAGGAAGAAAAATATAAACATGGGAAATACTTCCAGGGAGCAGGGAATGGTCAAGGGCAGGGCTGCCCAACCTCTTTCCCCACAGCCGCCCCCTCACAATGACAGCACACTGCACACTAGGAGAAACAGAGAACATTTAAAATTGGGGGGGAAAAAGTGTTATTATTATTTATTTATTATTATTATTATTTTATTTATTTATTTTGAGATGGATATATATCAAAGGTAATATATATTACCCTTGTTGTCCAGGCTAGAGTACAATGACACAATCTCAGCTCACCGTAGCCTCCGCTTCCCGGGTTCAAACGATTCTCCTGCCTCAGCCTCCCAAGTAGCTGGGATTACAGGAGCCCACCACCACATCTAGCTAATCTTTGTATTTTTAGTAGAGACAGCATTTTGCCAAGTTGGCCAGGCCGGTCTCGAGCTCCTGACCTCAGGTAATTCACCTTCCTCGGCCTCCCAAAGTGCTGGGATTACAGGTGTGAGCCACTGCACCAGGCCAAGTATTCTTTTAAAATAATATCTAATGACCATCAAGAAAATAAAATCAGGCTGGGTACTGTGGCTCACACTCGAAATCCCAGCACTTTGCAGGAGCTGAGGTGGATGGATCACTTGAGGTCAGCAGTTCAAGACCAAACTGGTCAACATGGCAAAACCCCGTCTCTACTTAATACAAAAATTAGCCAGGTGCCATGGCTTACGCCTGTAATTCCAACACTTTGGGAGGCCAAGGCAGGCGGATCATGAGGTCAAGAGATCAAGACCACCCTGGCCAACATAGTGAAACCCTGTCTCTACTAAAATATATAAAAATTAGCTGGGCATGGTGGCACATGTCTGTAGTTCCAGCTATTAGGGAGGCTGAGGCAGGAGAATTGCTTGAACCCGGGAGGCGGAGGTTGTAGTGAGCCGAGATGGCACCACTGCACTCCAGCCTGGCCCTGGTGACAGAGGGAGACTCTGTCTCAATTAAAAAAAAAAAAAAAATTAGCCAGGCATGGTGGTGAGCTCCCGTAATCTACTCAGGAGGCTGTGGCAGGAGAATCGCTTGAACCTGGGAGGTGGAGGTTACAGCAAGCCAAGATCATGCCCCTGCATTCCAGTCTGGGGGACAAAGTAAGACTCTGTCTCAAAAAAAAAAAAAAGAAAGAAAGGGGTGGTAGAGTGGAGCCGGGAGGGGAGAGGAGAGAAAAGAGAAAAGAAAATCAGAGTATTAGTGAAGATATTAAATACTGAATTGGCATATACTTCCAAATAAAACACTTTCCAATTTGTTTAAGAACCTTGAGCTTACTTCTTTGAAAATAACTGTGTTTGAAATAACTGTCTATACACTCGAAAGAACTAGACGGCATTCCAGATGAAGCACTTAATGATGACCTCTCGATGTTCTTGTTGGCCATTAGTAACGAGAAGTTTTACTCAAACTAAGAGGTAAAAATTGTTTTAATCTTTTTTACAACCATTTTAAATTTATTTACCATTTTACAGCCAACAGAAATACGGCAATTTCTATTTCAAGGATGTAACAGTACCTTATTCATTAACAGGCATAGTAAAATCTCTTATAAAACGTAACAGATTTTAAATTTAGTTTAATTTTTCAATTAGGTACTATAATAAAGTGACAAAGCTCCTTTGTGCAGCCTTGCACACACAGTGTTCATTCTGAAGCTAGCTTGGCCGCTGCGGTCCAGAGCTGCCCCCTACCACATCTGAGCACTGCACCTCGGACTCCATGCCTGAAGCTTCAATTCAGCCCTTCCATGAGCTTCAGGGACCCTTCACCATGATGGCCAAGTTTGCCGTTGAAGTGCGTTATCACCTGCCTTGTGCACTGGCCCTGGGAATCATATACACCACTCTGCCCAGGAGCCATGCTCCAGTAAGCCCTGTCGGCGGTTCTCAAACTTAGTGCATTGCAATCCCAGAGGACTTCTTAAAGACAGACTGCTGGGTCCTACCCAAGACTTTAATCTGCATTTTTACCAAGTCCCCAGGTGACGTTGACTGCAGTCTGGGGAACCATACTTTGAGAACTACTGGTCCAAAGAAGGCTGCTCAGAGCGACTTCTAGTCAGATTCAGTGGCCTGACGCTGAAGGGGTATGTGGCCTGGTCTTCAGTGCTCTAAAAGGCATGATCCAGACTAAGGATTTTAAAGTTAAAATGGGGCTGGACTCAGTGGCTCACACCAGTAAGCCCAGCGCTTTGGGAGGCCCAGGCAGGAAGATCCTTTGAGGCCAGGAGATAGAGATTACAGTGAGCTATGATTGCACCACAGCGCTCCCGCCTGGGCAAACAGAATAAGACCCCATCTGGCTGAACATGATGGCTCATGCCTGTTAACTCCAGAACTTGGGGAGGCCGAGGCAAGTGGACCACTTGAGGTCAGGAGTTCGAGACAAGCATGGCCAACATGGTGAAACCCCATCTCTACTAAAAGTATAAAACAATCAGGTGTGGTAGCACATGCCTCAAATACCAGCTACTCAGGAGGCTGAGGCAGGAGAATCACTTGAACCTGGGAGACGGAGGCTGTAGTGAGCTGAGACTGTGCCACTGCACTCCAGCCTGGGCGACAGAGTGAGAGCCTATCCCAAAAAGACTGGCTGTGGTGGCTCACGCCTATAATTCCAGCACTTCAGGAGGCCAAGGCGGGCAGATCATGAGGTCAGGAGTTCAAGACCAGCCTGACCAATATGGTGAAACCTTGTCTATACTAAAAATACAAAAATTATTTGGGCATGGTGGCACAAACCTATAGTCCCAGCTACTCAAGAAGCTGAGGCCGGAGAATCACTTGAACCTGAGAGGTGGAGGTTTCAGTGAGCCCAGATCAAACCACTGCATTCCAGCCTGGGCAACGGAGTGAGACTATATCTCACAAAGAAGAAAAAGAAGAAGACACCATCTCTAAAAGAAAAAAAATTAAAAAGACAAAGATGGACTCACTGTCATTTTATTTAAAAGGATGGGGGAGGAGGGCAAATAGCGCCAGGTGTCCAACAATAGAATAAATTACTTACAACACGTGGAAACCACATCAATGGAGCATTCAAGCTTGACTGCAGGACTGTCTGCTGTCTGGGATGGGGACTGTTTTTTCAGAAACTGGTCAGAGCTCTGACCGACTACTATAATTCCACTACTTGACTGGAGGGTAATCATTGGAAATGAAATGAAGTTTTTGTGGCGTAACTTATTTTTTACATGGTATTTTTTAAATGGGAGAAGGAACTACAAGTTCTAACCCAATGACTCAAATTTTGAAACAGACGACCTTTGGAAGTTGGCAACAGCCTATAACTGGACAAACATTTATGTATCCATCTATTCAACCAGTGTTTCCTGACCAGTTTGTACTCAGTTGACGTGCTGGGTACTGGGAGTATAAAGCATAGTCACTGACCTTCAGGAGCTCAGAGTCGAGTAAGAGAACAGTAACAGAATATAAAAAACGAAAGGCTTTCATGTTATCATGTAACCTCTGAACTGATGAGTATGCAGATTGGGTGACTGAATGGGGGATTTACAAAATTATGTAGATTGATCAAAAAGGAGGTGCTAAATTTGAATGGTTGCTCTAACAGATCAGCTCACATTTTGTCCTAATGAAGTGTCACTATTATTGTTGTCTTTGCTATTGTAAAACATAACATTTAACCACTTTTCTTTCTCATTCTGTGAACCATATTTTGGAACCATCTTAAGCTCCAGAATTCATTGCAAGCCAGTACATTCTGAAATCATCAGCCACAAATTTGCTTTTAAAATAAATCAACTTTTAAATTAGTCATGTTGTGTAATGATGTAGTGAAGGAATGTGTTCTCTTTCCGGGTCCACAAGGGGGTGGAGTTTTAAGGGCAAGAACTTCCCAGCACCATGCCCGGCTCCCAACTCTCTCCATCCGGGAGATTTAACAGTTTATGTTTGAATTTTGCGGCGTGGGAAGAAACTAAGAGTCAATCACTCCAGCGAAAGTTCTAAGGAACTCCTTTCATTGGCCTGGGGTCTTAGAAAATGTGGGGGTTCCTCCCTGGTTAAAAGTCCCCTTCTCCCACACCCCTTTGGACTTCATGTTTGGGTCCCCTTCCACCAACATGCCCTTCATGGAAGCCATCTTTGTTTCTCCTGGATTTCCCTCTGGAGTCCCCTTCCACACTCTCTTGTGGAAGCCTGTCTTCCCCTCCTAAACTCCACCTCTCTCTATTCCCTTCCACTTAGTGTGGAAGCTGCTTTCCTCTCCTGGATTCCATCTTTCTGGATGCTCTCACTCAGTGTGAGAGTTAGCTGTTTCTTTCTCTCTCCTTCTTCTGTTTCTCTCTCTCTTTAAGTAAAATCACTTTCTACAAACACTTTTGAGTCCGATGTTTATTGGGCACTGCGCCGTGGTCCCCTCTCTCATTCTTGAGGACAGAAGACCAAGAACCTGAAGAAACATCTTCTCAGGGGAGCTAAGGGCACCCTGAACCCCAATATTACAGTAGCAAATTAAAAAACATACGGATAGGCTGGGCACAGTGGTTCATGCCTGTAATCCCAGCACTTTTGGGAGGCTGAGGCGGGCGGATCACCTGAGGTCATGAGTTCGAAATCAGCCTGATCAACATGGAGAAACCCTGTCTCTATTAAAAATATAAAATTAGTTGGGCGTGGTGGCGCGCACCTGTAATCCCAGCTACTCAGGAGTCTGAGGCAGGAGAATCACTTGAATCCAGGAGGCGGAGGCTGTGGTGAACCAAGGTCGCACCATTGCACTCCAGCCTGGGCAACAAGAGCAAAAACTCAAAACAAACAAACAAAAAATAACCATAGATAGATATCATATTATTTAAGAAAGAAAATAATTATATAAAAATTGGAATCTCGGGGACAAATGGCAAACTTTAGCCCAGGGCAAACTTTTTGTGGGTCCATTATAAATGCCTGCAAAATCAGGTTTGTAGTAGAAACACAGGCAGACAAAGTCCCAATGTAATATACATAAATGATATGTTTCTGTTCTTGTAGTGATTTTCCTCCCTTCTGAGCATTAATCTTGGTATGACTTACTCTATAAATATGAAACTTAGTTGAAAAGCAAATGAAATTTAAAATACCCATTTATTGAATGGCAAAAGTGCCATGTTGAAATTACTGTGATTTATCTGTGTCTGTAATGGTTACTATAGCAAACATACTTCATTGCTCAAAATTATTGCCTGGTTGCATAGTTTACTCTGGTTTAAACATAAATTTATCCCGCTGTTCAGAGCAGCAGCTGTTTGTCAGGGTCATGTTCATTCATCTACAGCCACAAGGCCCAGCGTTTCTTTCTACAGCTCTACAGTGGCACAGTGACGTATACACATAACACTGGAAACCAATTAAATTCCCACGGATCACTGACTACCAATACGGGAGAAGGGGACACGGTGGAGTACTATTTATCCAGAACAGAGTTCATCCCCACGTTCACAGGCCTACTTGGACTCCACGTGATTCTGGTAGCTCAGGCAGAAAGCATAGATTGGCACTATAAAAGCAACCCTGTCTGCAAAACAAATGGGATTCTTGGGCATTGCTACTTGTGGGCACTGCTATCACAGTGACTGAATCATTGCTGCTGTCTCTCCTATTTGGGGAGGCTGAGGCGGGTGGATCACCTGAAGTCAGTAGTTCAAGACCAGCCTGGCCAACATGGTGAAACCCTATCTCTAGTAAAAATAAAAAAATTAGCTGGGTGAGGTGACACATGCCTGTAGTCCCAGCTACTTGGGAGGCTGAGGCAGGAGATTCTGGAAGAGAGATTCTGGTTTAAAAGCCAACCTTTCCTCCATACCAAGAGAAAGGCTCTCTCCTTTCCCTCCTCATCCTTTACCTGAAGTGGGACAGAAATGCATATTCTTAACCTGGGAATAAATCTTCCACATTCATGATAATAGACTAAATGGCTCACTATAAAAAAGAGTGCTGATAAATAAACAAGAAAGACATTACTTTAAATAGAAAAATGAGCAAATGACTTAAAGAGAGAGTCAGACAAATAAGTATAGAAAAATATGTGTGTTCTTATAAATAATGAGGAATATAGTTTAACAGTACAGTAAGATTACCTTTAAAACTGGTAACTTTTTCTCCCTGAATACTGGGAAGTATAAAAGAACAGGGTAGGAGCACTGTTGGTGAGAATGCAGACTAGAGAATATTTCCAGGTCAAACAGTGTTTCAAGAGTCTTTAAAATGCTACACTAATATCTAATAATTGCCCCTGGCTGGGCGCAGTGGGTCACTCCTGAAATCCCAGCATTTTGGGAGGCTGAGGCAGGTGGATCACCTAAGGTCGGGAGTTCAAGACCAGCCTGGCCAACATGGTGAAACACCGTCTCTAGTAAAAATACAAAAATAGCTGGGCGTGGTGGCATATGCCTGTAGTCCCAGCTACTTGGGAGGCTGAGGCAGGGGGATCACTTGAACTGGGGAGGCAGAGGTTGCAGTGAGCCAAGATCACACCACTGCACTCCAGCCTGGGCAACAGAGCAAGACTCCATCTCAGAAAATAGATAGATAGATAGATAGATAGATAGATAGATAGATAGATAGATAGATATAACTGACCCTAAGGAGACAGTGAACTCTTAAGGTAAAGATATACATTTAAAGATGATCACAGTCACTTATTTATTTATTTATTTATTTATTTATTTATTTGAGACAGGTTTTCACTCTGTTACCCAGACTGGAGTGCAATGGCGCAATCTTGACTCACCAGAACCTCTGCCTCCCAGGTTCAAGCGATTCTCCTGCCTCAGTCACCTTGAGTAGGCACATGCCAACACACCCAACTAATATTTTTGTATTTTTAGTAGAGACAGGGTTTTGCCATGTTGGCCAGGCTGGTCTCGAACTCCTGATCTCAAATGATCCACCTGCCTCGGCCTCCCAAAGTGCTGGATTTCAGCTGTGAGCCACCATGTCTGGCCACTTATTTCTATAATAACAAAATATTGAAAATGCCTAAATAGTTCAAACCGGGGGACACAAATTATAGTATACTCAAGGACCAAAGGTTACATAACGACTAAAAAATACTGAACAATAATTCATAAGGGAAAGGTTAAGGAATATGAACTAGCATACCATATATACAGCTTGAAGTCATTGTGCATTTTGGTACATGGTGAACATAGACAAACAGTGGCGTGTAAACTCCCTGGGGAAGGAAATTTTGTATGTTTTCTTCACTGGTGTATCTTCAGAACCCAGTAGAGTATCTGGCACTTAACAGATACTCAATATGTACAGAACACATACATAGGTCGGACAAAAGCTTGCGGTTACATCTGAGTTGTAAGTATGAGTAGGGCGCTTACGTGTCATCTTTATATTTTTTAGGCCTTCTGAATTTTCTGATTTTTCTACCATGTATATGTACAAATTTTACAGTCGAAAGCAAAACAAAAATCTTTCTGCTTAAAATCTGTTTTCCTTAATGGTATTCCTTCTATAATCCCAGAGTCAGATTTGGTCCAAAATGTACATACACACAGATGCACACTGTCAAGATTCTATACCACAGCTGGGATATAGATCCATGACAGAGAGGATCTATGTTAACTTTTTAAAATCATACACAATAAACTTCTTTTCTACACATAGATCTTTGTGGGGTACTTGTCATTTAAAGATACATTATTCAATATGCGCATATGTCACAGTGACTTATTTTTCTACTGTGTTATATTAGTAAGGATTTTTGAAACATCAATAATGCAGAATTTTTCTCACAGAAATTTTGCTTTGCTTTCCCTTTCTCTTAAAATGCCTTGTTGAACTGTCTTGGAGCACGGAAAGGAAGAACTGAGGTATTTGCTTGTTGTCTCTTAACTGGCCTCAATCAGCTAAATACCAAATACCACCAGGGTGTTAAGTACCAAACAGTGACTTCATATAAGGATGTGCCTATTACTGAATAGAAAATCTGCATGTACACAAACAGAAAGCCAATTCCCAGCACATAGCATTTCTTTCTCTAGGAAGCAAAAACCCAGCAGAATACAAACAGGAAACCTATTAGGACCTGCTCTCCAAGGGCAGAAAACAGATGGATGGTTCTTTCCTAGCATCTGTAGCAGAGCAGATAAAAGCAGTGAGTCTCAACATAATGACTGATGTGGCTGAGAAACATGACAGGAGAGTGGACTGCATCCCCAATATTACGTGGTCATCTAAAAAAGATCAGGCAAACCTAGAGATATGATTGTTATTTAAAGAATAGAGACAATAAAGAGTCTTAAATGAGTACCCTCAGATGTGTATTTTTAAAGAGCCATAATCCCTGTAGTGATATGGCATCAACCTCAAAGTCATCCATATTTTCTCTGTCAAGCCCTAAAACAACATATGCAATCTCGAAGCACTAACACTTCAATTTTTCATTCATTCTATAAAACATAAAGAGACTCCAAAGAGGGTGCTCACCTTTGCCACAAATCTCCAGGCTAGAATGAGACATTAACATCTCGGGACAGATTTTAAATATTCTACCTATACATTTCGAAAGTTGCTATGAAGACGCTCTTTGAGTCGTCCAAATTTTAATCACCAGACAACTGGCCTTCATGAAAGTGCTTATTATATGAGAGAGAAAATGATCTTTGGATCATTTGGATCAATGGAGAGGATTTGTCTGTTTTTTTCCTTAAATTATTTACCGAGCTACAAGTAAACCTTTCAGATTTCACCAAAAATACTACAAAGCTGGGATGAGCAATATACCATGTGACAATGTCAGAATGGACAGGAGATGGGAAGAGAATAAGCTTCAGGGAAGATTCAGTGTTGGGGAAAGGACTGGCTGCACAGAAACTGCAGAGGGCTTTCAAAGTTATGATTCGAGGGTGAAAGAAGGGTTATCATTTGGGGTCCAGAGATTAAGGTGTATTCTTCACAGAACTTCAGGAAAATTAAAGATGCCACTTCCTCCTGGACCTTCCCAGTTCCCCTAAGACTGGATCAGGTGCTCCTACTGGAATATTTGACCACGCTATCTGTGTCTTCAGGCTTCAGTGTACCCTGGGCACAGGCTATGGGTTGCTCACCATTAACATCTCAAGACTTAGAGAAGTGCCTGGTTCAAACTAAGCATCTAATAAATATTTGTATCATGAATTTAAAAAGGAATAGAGTAGAGAAGATTGGAAGTGGAGACACCATCACACATAAAGCCCAGTGCCTTACTATGGAAGTCAGTTAAAGTCCGACTGTGTTTTTAGTTCCTGGGTATTAGAAGCATCAAAAAGACAGTATGTTCAACAGTAAAGCAAAACAATGACAGAAACATGTTCACAGAAAGACAGAAACAGTGTTAAGTGCTATATATATCTTCCACCACATGTGTCAAGGGGTTTGTCAGGGATCGCACAGACTGCCATTTGTCCTTGTTTATCCCAAGTATGCAGCCGGGGAAAAGCTGAATGGAGTGGTAAGGGAATATGTAAAAGTAAATTAACTATTTTCTTGAAAATTCCCTCTTAAATAACTATATTCAAGTGGTACACAAAAATTTGAAAAGATGGCTGATTCGGTTACATACACCTAGACGTTGTCAAAACAGCTACAGAAAGAACAGTGACAAACAGCTTTGGGAACACGAGGTCTATGTACCTCATAAGCCCCAAGTATTCACCAAGTGCCTGCTAAGATCCCCAGGTTTGTTTTCAGATTGCATCCCGCTTCCCCACCTTCTGTTCATCACTACACCTCCACCTGTAAATTGAGTACATGTGCCAGGGCGAAGCCTGGAGTTTGAGGTGTTTCTGTAGCACTTTCTTATTCAACATAACCATAGTCATCAACATCAAAGTTATCCCCATCAACGTGACTATCACCATCTTCACCTTCTTCTTCACTTCATTCCCACCACTGCCAACATTTCCCTCATGCTAACTGGGTGCCATATATCATTCTAAGCACTTTATTTATTTTTTCCATTAAATTTGAAAAACCTTATAAGGTGGAAACTTTGCCTGAATTTTTTTTTAACCAATGAGGAAACTGAGGCATGGAGAGATTAAACGATCTCACCCAAGACCACATCTGAAGGTAGCAGGCTCTATAGAGTCTATCTGATCTGATTCCAGGATATACACAGTTTTTTATTTAAAAGAGTCTTACTCTGTCACCAGGATGGAGTGCAGTGGCACGATCTCAGCTCACTGCAAACTCTGCCTCCCGGGTTCAAGCAATTCTCCTGTCTCAGTGTCCTGAGTAGCTGGGACTATAGGTACGCGCCACTTTGCCCAGCTAATTTTTGTATTTTTAGTAGAGATGGGGCTTCACCATGTTGGCCAGGCTTGTCTCAATCTCCTGGCCTTGTGATCCGCCTGCCTCAGACTCCCAAAGTGCTGGGATTACAGATGTGAGCCACCGCAGCTGGCCTAGGATACATACTCTTAACTGCCACCCTAACATCTACTGACCCTACTGGTCAGTGCTCCAGTGCTGACAACAGGCTTCCTTTAGCTTCCGGAGTCCCTGCTATCCTCCTCTACTCTCCAGCCTGTACCCAAGTGTGTTTTGTTTTCTTCTTTGCAAGGCCTTGTTCTGCTAAGTACACAATAACCCTTACCTTCTCCCAGGGCAGGGGTTCTGCCCCATCCATGCTCGGCCTAGTGACTGAGTCTCTTCCACCCACTCACAGCCACAGCTATGAGCAGACAAACAAATATGGGCTGTTCTCCGTTTCCCAGGGCCACTCTGACCCATTATTTTGTCCTGAGGGTCCCCTCTGCCTGCTGCTTGCCCAGACTTCGACTACCTACTGGAGGACTGAGCCTCTCCAGTAAATCCCCATGATGAGGTCTCCCCAGTGGCTAGGTCTAAATCAGGCTGGTCTCTCCTACAAATTTCTCCCTGACTATCAATAACTGGCCTTTTGTCACAAAAACCCAAAGTTGCTAAGAATGTTGCCGGGCGCCATGGTGGGGGGGGGGTGGGTCATGCCTATAATCCCAGCACTTAGGGAGGCAGAGGTGGGTGGATCACAAGGTCAGAAGTTTGAGACCATCCTGGCCAACATGATGTTGAAACCCCATCTCTACTGAAAATACAAAAATTAGCTGGAAGTGGTGGCAGGCACCTGTAGCCCCAGCTACCCAGGAGGCTGACACAGGAGCACCACTTGAACCAGGGAAGTGGAGGTTGTAGTGAGCCGAGATCATGCCACTGTACTCCAGCCTGGGCGACAGAGTGAGGCTCCGTCTCAAAATAAATAAATAGATAAAAATAATGGTAATGAGTTTCACTTAATGAGTCCCTGTGTCCCAGGGTGGATCTTGGGTTATTTATCTGTTTCTGTTGCAATCCAATGAGGGCACATTCTCTCTAGAGGCAGCGCAACCCAAGACACAAAGCCACTGTTCTGAGCTGGTGGCGTGTGTGCAGGAGCCCCCTCTTCCTGCAGGCCTCTGAGGGGCCTGCCACCTGTCAGATATTGTGCAGTTAATTAGGTAACACTTGTGAAGGGTTTTGCGACACATAGCACACATGTCATCCGGGATCTCACACATGGTGCTCCACGTTGCAAAACTCAAGAGCTATTTTTAAACTCTATCTACCAGCTGAGCAAAACTGAAGAGGGTCTCCTACGGCAGACCACCTTAAACCCACTACTCTTCCACTGAAAATTCCTCAAAAAGAGCATACAACTGCTGGGGATTATTAAATAGGATTCAAAGGACACTTTAAAAAAGAAAAGAAAACCTTGTTACAATCCATGCCAAATCTTCTGGGAAACCTCAAAGAGTTTGCTTTTGTTTCATCTATTCTTTTGAAAACAAGCAATTCAAGAGGAACAGGAGGGAACAAATTGCATCTTGTCTGCCCAGATGTCATGTCCATATAGGTGAGTGAGTCACAGCACTGGTGGGCCATCTGAGGACACACTCAAGAGGCATCTGAGATGCCCGTAACCTGCTAATACAAAGGACAGCTTTTCTAAAGCCCCAGCCAGACTTGCTTGGGCAGTTAAGCCAAATGCCTTGATGGGTGTAGGCTTGAAGTGTGGGAGCTCCTTTACCTCCCCACACTATAATTACACAAAACTCTTCTGGCTTAGGGAAAAATAAAAGGTTTATTTTTAATTAATGAGGGCAGGTCCCTAATTCTCTCTTGAAAAGAGCTTCCTTTTGCCAAAGGGAATCCTCTGAATGAGTGGGTATGTGTAATGGATTGCCTTTGGCTAAGAGGTTTTCGGGTAGTTTCCCAAAGAGTGACACTCCAATGACAGAGCCACTAATGTGGGCTTCCCCTCCTGTGGCACTCCATATCGTGATGGCTCTGCTGCGACCTTTGTCCCGCTGGCTCTCCGGTGATTGCTATCAATCTTTAAATTCTTGAAGCTTGCAAGGGCAGGTACTAGCATGTGCTCAAACCCATCTGTATTTATCTTTCTGATATCTGCACTCCCAGACAACATTACTGATCATACCAAGTTACTTAGTCAAACCTGGAGGGCGATCTTCCTTTGACTTAAGTGGTTCTCATTTTTTTTTTTAAAGAAAACAATCCTACAAAATTAATTTATATATATTTCCTAGACAATTCATTCTTAAGTACTGCTTTAGCAATCTTGTCTTCATCCCAGCTGTGGGACATAACCCAGGGACCCTTTAAAGAAAAGGTCATATCCAGCAAATGTCAGAAAAACGAAATTCTTTCCTTGTGCTTACCATTTAATAGGGAAAAAAGGAAGCGGCATAAATACATGAAAATCAGTGCCCAGGCCCCTTTAGAGTAATCAGGACTTCCTAGGCAAACAAATAATTATCACTAATATCAGTATGGAAATTGTTCGGCTGGCATGCATACACCAACAGCACTAATTAATTTCTTCTCTCAAATTAAAAATACTCAATGCAAAGTTCTGAACTCGTTTGTCAATGGAAGCCCTACCCATTTGTCATCATAAAAATCAGAAAAGACTGTGCTCTCTGTGAAGTCGATGGTGGTGACTCACGTTGATTAAATGCACAGCCAAGCATCATACTTGGCACTTTAAACATATTCCCTCTTGAGAAATGTATTAACTCTTCCTGGGCTCGGTAGAGCATAAGCTCCACAAGGTTGGAGTGCAGTGGCTCCTGTAATCCCAGCACTTTGGGAGGCTGAGGCGGGTGGATCGCTTAAGGTCAGAAGTTCAAGACCAGCCTGGCCAACATGGTGAAATTCTATCTCTACTAAAAATAGAAAAAAAATTAGCTGGGCATGGTGGCAGGCACCTGTAATCCCAGTTACTCAGGAGGCTAAAGCAAGAGAACAACCTGAATCCAGGAGGCAGAGGTTGCAATAAGCCAAAATTGCATCACTGCACTGGGCACTACAGCCTGGGTGACAGAGTGAGACCCTGTCTCAAGAATAAAATTTAAAAAAGAACATAAGCTCCATAAGAGCAGCCACTTCACCCACTTCCCTCACACTGCTGCAGCCCCAGGACCTAGACCAGTGCCGGGCACATTGTAGGTGTTCAATAAATATGTGTTGGACAAATTTTTAAAAATTCATTCCCATAGTTCTCACTCCAGCCTCCAAAAGTAGGTATGGTGTTTATCCCCTTCTTATAGAAAGAGAAACTGAGGCTGAGAGAGAGACTAAATCACTTGCTCACAATCACACAGCTAATAAGTAACAATTTCTACCCCAGGCTACCTTCTTCCTGCTCTCACCCTCGCTGAACCATTCTGCTGACTCCCTAAGAGTCTCATTCAATGCTCTGCTAAAGACATTTGCATCCACAAAAATGTCCGCATGAATACACACATAGGAAGACTCTAGAAATTCTTCCCATTATATTCTTTCTGGCTGTGCCTTAAGACCTAATACTCGGCATGCCTTGGTTCTCTAACCTAATTATTTTAGAGCCTTTTTTATTTCCTTACTTCATTATTTCTGTTTTTAGTAAATATTATACTGACAAAAGTACAGACACAAATCTTGTAGGACAACTTGCCCCCGCTGTAAATATTACTGATATGCTCCTGGCTAAGGAGAGTCCCGGAAGTGACCCAAGTTTCCAGTGCTTTCCATTCTCCGAAGAGAGATGGTCATCATTCTTTAATAGTTTTTATACAGACTTTATAAAAGGGAGGAGTGATCCCCCATATATTTATTCTTTCTCTTTATTTTTTCTAATCCTTCATCATCATTCTTTTATGTTCCCCTTGGCATGTTCATACAACCAGGTTCAACTCTCCCCATAGAAAGAAGAGGGGAGCAGAGGAGAGGCCAGGGGAGGGAATGGGAGAGGGGAAGGAGGAGAGGAGGGAGGAAGGAAGGTAGGGTGGTTAATTCTCTACTCATCATTGCATCCATTCCTTCAGAGCCAAGGTGCAGACTTCTTGAATACATGCTCTACATCTACTGCCTCTATTTACCTGGCATTGATAGTTTCAGGCCATGCATCAAGCTAGGTGCTAACAGCCCAATGACGAATGGGCCTTGGATGCATTTCTCTCACTCCCACTGCTTCTCTTGAGCCCCCATTCCACAAGAATGTCCCAGCATAGCTCAACTACGGTATCATAAAGCAAGCTCCTAATCTTTGACGCACATCCTGCTTCCTCCTCCTCTCTCTCCCCTGTTAGCAGCCACACTCCCCTCCCAGCATCTTCACTTAGCCCTAGCCATTCCAATTTAGGTCAGTCAAGACCCAAATTCCACCAACAAAATGTTTCTTCTATTCATTTCCTCATTTCCATTTCTACACTTAGTGTCTTTGCTCAGGCTTTAATCTGAGCAGCACAGTAGCCTTTGGACCTGCTCTTCCTCCTCCCAAGAGCATAATACTCGGGTCATTCTCCCAATCAAAAGCTTTCCTGTGTCCCCTCTTAACAACAGAACAATGTCAAACCATTAAACTGGCTTTCAAAGTGTCCACATTACTAATGGAACCTATTCTCCAAGTCACTTAGTCTCACTGATGTAACAGAAACCAAACTTCTTTACGTTCCCTTGAGCATCCTAAACAAGACTCAAACTAATCAGATACTAAAGTAACTCAAATTACTAAACTAAAAGTAAAGAACTGTGCCTTCAACAAGCAATCAACACAGACACCGGGTTTACAGTTTACAAAATGGTGAGTATTTCCCTACGGAGTCTCATCATGAAAACTTCAGCACTATTCTGATACAGTGAGTTGCTTTAGAGAACACCCCTTTTGTTTTTTTCAACAGTAATAACATTCCTATGCTCCTTTCTCTGTATTCTTTATGATTTAGTATCCCAGTGATAGAGTTCCCATGTGTGTCCCCTCCAATCTCAGGTTGAAATGTAGTCCCCAATGGTGGATGTGGGGCCTGGTGGGAGGTGTCTGGGTCATGGGGTACATCCCTCATGAATAACCTGGTGCCCTCCTCATGGTAATGATTGGGTTCTTGCTCTATTAGTTCACCAGAAGCCAAGCAGATGCTGGTGTTGTGCTTGTATAGCCTGAAGAACCCTGAGCCAAATAAACTTTTCTTTAGAAATTATCCAGCCTCAGGTATTCCTTTATAGCAATGCAAGACAGACTGACAAAGCTTTTGCGAACACATTGCAAACTGAAGTACCTATGGTACAAAGTCTCACTTGAGAAACCAAACACTAAATGCTTCATCAAATCACTTTGCATCATTTTTAAAGCAACTATTCCTTTCATTCATGGATGCTGTAGGTGTTAACTCTAATTTATTAAAGAATTCTCTCGGATGGGTGCGGTGGCTCACACTTGTAATCTTAGCCCCCACTTTGAGTTGTCCTGCCTTTCTGGACCAAATCAATGTATTTCTTAACTGTATTTAATATCTCATGGCTCCCTAAAATGTATAAAACCAAGCTACACCCTGACCACCTTGGGCACATAGTCTCAGGACCTCCTGAGGGCTGTGTCACAGCTATGGTCACTCTTATTTGGTTCCGAATGAATCTCTTCAATTATTTAAAAAAAAAAAAAAAGGTGGGTGGATCTCCTGCCGAGGTGGGTGGATCACGAGGTCAGGAGTTCAATACCAGACTGTCCAATATGGTGAAACGCTGTTTCTACAAAACAATACAAAAATTAGCCGGGAACTGTGGCACACGCCTGTAGTCCCAGCTACTCAGGAAACTGAGATAGGAGTAACTGCTTGAACCCAGGAGGCGGAGGTTGCAGTGACTGGAGATCGTGTCACTGCACTTCAGCCTGGGTGACAGAGTAAGACTACATCTCAAAAAAAAAAGAAAAGAATTCTTCTCTCAAACTGCCAATGCCCATTTAGATACCTACTACCATTACCAGGAATAGAATGAGATACAAATTGAAATTTATGTGACAAGCAAACACTAGGTGCTAAATGATTTCTTAAGTGAACTGTAAATTTCTCAATCTTTATATCGAAACCTAGCCAAAGTAATGCTTCCGATCTGCCAAAAAATGGAACCATCTTAAACATCTTGAAATACACATACACACACACACATACATACACACACATACACACATACATACACACACATACACACACACACACATATTCCTTTAACATCTCACCTACAAGTTACAAGTCATGAGTGGCAACATTCAGTGTGGCTTCAGGCTATGAAAGGGCTATTCAACAACATGAACTATATCAAAATGGACACTAAGTATTTGAAAAACCAGTGGAAAATCTATCAAGAGTGAAACCTCCATGGACACTTGGGAGAATATTCCCATTACAGTCTTTGGGAATAAATTTTAAAACAACTGAGAATTTTAAGGGAGATTTCATGATTCATATTAAGCTCATCAAGTTGGCCAAGCACAGTGGTTCATGCCTGTAATCCCAGCACTTTGGGAGGCCGAGGCAGGCAGATCACTTAAGGTGAGGAGTTCAAGAGCAGCCTGGACAACATGCTGAAACCCATCTCTACCAAAAGTACAAAAATTAGCCTGGCGCAGTGGTGGCATAGTCACAGCTACTTGGTAGGCTGAGGCAGAAGAATCGCTTGAACCTGGGAGGTGGAGGTTGCAGTGATCCAAGATCGGGCAACTGTACTCTAGCCTCAGCAACGGAGTAAGACTCCGTCTCAAATAAACCAACATAAAATAAAATAAAAGCTCATCAAGTTTTACAAACACAATTACTAAAAGGCCAAATGGCATTTTTGTTTTCTTTTATAAAGTTTAGACACAGCCTTGTACATACTGAGGGCTCAGCACATGCTGACTGGATATAATGGCATAATACTGAATGCCATTAATCTTGTATCCTATGTTGTGTGTGTTTGTTTAGTGGTGACATTTTTTTTTATATTGTATTTCTCTTGGTCCCCACAGTACCTAATAAGGCTCAATCAATATTTAGTGACTGATTGAATCACAGAATTATATATGTAACTATATATACATATATATATGTATATATAGAACTGATGAAGTAGATTAAACAAAAATACAGAAGTGGAAGACCTTTTTATGTCTGTCACAAATGTGTGGGCAAAGCTTTTATACTATACTACTGGGTAGCTTACGGCACTACAACGTGTTGGCTCACCACGAGGTCCTCCTTACAGCGAATCCACCTTACACTGAACACTCAGATCTAATGCAATATAGTTGTTTATTTCCTTATGAAGTTTCTGTTTACTATGGAATGTCACTTTAAGTACAACTTATACTTAGGCTTGTCATATAGAGAAAATGTAATCCTAAAAATTAGGATTCATCAGTTTACAGGAAGGTACAGCTCTTGTCTCAAGAGAACCGACTTTGAGAACTTTAAGAACTTTCTGGGATAAGAAACATCTGCTGTAGATTACTAGTAATCTCTTTTGAGATTTGGATATGCAACCATTAAGTGTATCACTGTGAAGTACTGCCTTCCACAAATATTACCTTTTCCTTATAACGAAAACATACAGCTGCCCTACCATTTCAGCAGTTTCTTACAGGGAGGGCTCATCAGGACTGCTCTGGGAAGCACTCTGGTTCAGTGTCCCTCTCGCACAGGTGCACTCACACCTTCGATTTTGAGAGGTACTCAAATTTGCATCAAGCTAAGAGAAGTTTCCGTTATTGTCAGTGGTGAAAGTAATTCTCTCTCTCTCGCTCTCACTTTTTTGAGAGGGAGTCTTGCTCTGTTGCCCAGGCTGGAGTGCAGTGGTGCAATCTTGGCTCACTGTACCCTTGTCTCTGCCTCCTGGGGTTCAAGTGATTCTCCTGCCTCAGGCTCCCGAGTAGCTGGGATTACAGGCATATGTCACCATGCCTGGCTAATTTTTGTATTTTTTTTTTTTATTTTTTTAGACAGAGTCTTGCTCTGTCGCCCAGGCTACAGTGCAATAGCACAATCTCGGCTCACTGCAACCTCTGCCTCCCAGGTTCAAGAGATTCTCCTGCCTCAGACTCCCGAGTAGCTGAGATTATAGGTGCCTGCCACCACGCCAAGCTAATTTTTTGTATTTTTAGTAGAGACGGGATTTCACCATGTTGGCCAGGCTGGTCTTAAACTCCTAACCTCCTGATCCACCCGCCTCAGACTCCCAAAGTGCTGGGATTACAGGGGTGAGCCACCACGCCCAGTGATTCTCAAAGTGACTGGTCACTTGATACATGCTTCATGACTGCCTCCAGCCATTCACATTTATTAAAAACAAAAGGAAATCTTCTGTTGTCTGGCTTCAAATGTGGATTGTGGTTTTTAATGACAATCTTGAAGTCACTCAGGTAGGAAAGTTCTTACATAGCCCTGAGGTGATATTGGTATAAAACAGCCTCCTTTCTCTTGCCTTAGTAATAAGGATGGCAGCTTTCAGAGTAGTTTCAGACAATTTCAAAAAAACAAAACTGAATTGAAAGGAACTAAATCAACTTCTACATTTAATATTGTTAGTCATATAATGCCATCTATTTACAAATCTTTATAATTGGATATCCAGTTAATATTTGTTGAGCTTCTGCAAAACACGAGTCACTGTGAGGTACAAGGCATTATGGCATATGGTCTGAAGGACACAGAGAGGCAACTTAAAGCCAAGCATCCAGATGCTTAGAATTCAGCAGAAGAGATGAGAGAGGCACATGAATAATAATGCATGGTAGGAAAGCACAGACACCGTTTGAGAAGTATCATAAAAGTGCGATGCAAATACAGAAGGACAAGAGCCACTCAGCTTGGGGAACCAACAAGCACCTGCAGAGGAAGTGGCATTACAGCAGGGTGAAGTGACAAACATAGCAGGTGAATGTAGTCGAGTGACAAGTGTAGCGGGGAAAAAAGCTGGTGGGAGGGGGCAGGGGCTGTTTTTCTCCATAGCAAATCTCTTCAGTTTATGTGACAATGTAAAAACTGCAAGAGCCGGGCGCGGTGGCTCACGCCTATAATCCCAGCACTTTGGGAGGCTGAGGCGGGTGGATCACGAGGTCAAGAGATCGAGACCATCTTGGTCAACATGGTGAAACCCCGTCTCTACTAAAATACAAAAAAATTAGCTGGGCATGGTGGCGCGTGCCTGTAATCCCAGCTACCCAGGAGGCTGAGGCAGGAGAATTGCCTGAACCCAGGAGGTGGAGGTTGCCGTGAGCCAAGATCACGCCATTGCACTCCAGCCTGGGTAACAAGAGCGAAACTCCGTCTCAAAAAAACAAAAACAAAAACTGCAAGACAATGAAAGTAAGAGGGCACCTTATACCATATACAAATATTAACTCAAAATGGATCAAAGGTCTAAACGTAAGATATAAAAGTATAAAACTCCTAGAAGACAAAACAGTGAGAAAAGACTCGCAACATTGGATTTGGCATTGATTTCAGCGGATGTGACACCAAAAGCATAGGGGACAAAAGGAAAAATAAACTGGACTTCATCAGAATTATAAAAACCTTTGTGCATCAAACGACATGTTCAAGAGTGAAAAGGCACCCCAGAGAAGGGAAGAAAATATTTGCAAATCATGTATCTGATAAGGGATTAATATCCGGAATGTGTAAAGAACTTCTACAATTCAACAACAAAGAAATAAACAATCCAGCTCATAAATAGGGAAAGACTTGTAGAAACATTTCTCCAAAGAAAATATACAGGCTGTGCGTGATGGCTCAAGCCTGTCGTCTCAGCACTTTGGGAGGCTGAGGCGGGCAGATCACGAGGTCAGGAGTTCAAGGCCAGCTTAGCCAATATCGTGAAACCCAGTCTCTACTAAAAATACAAAAATTAGCTAGCCAGGCATGGTGGCAGGTGCCTATAGTCCTAGCTACTTGGGAGGCTGAGGCAGGAGAATGGCTTGAACCCCAGGAGTCGGAGGTTGCAGTGAGCTGAGATTGTGCCACTGCACTTCAGCCTAGGTGACACAGTCTCCAAAAAAAAAAGAAAGGAAAAGATGCCCCACATCACTAATATTAGGAAAATGCAAATCAAAACCATAATGAGATACCATTTTATGTCCACTAGGACAGTTATTATCAAAAAGGAAAAACAAGTGTTAGCAAGGATGAGGAGAAATCAGAACCCCTGCACTTCAGGTGGGAATGTAAAATGGTGTAGCCAGCATGGAGGTTCCTCAAAATACTAAAGGTAGAACTGCCGGATCATCCAGCAGTTCCACCTCTAAGGCATATTCCCAAAAGAAATGAAAGCAGACATATCTGTTCACTCCTGTTGATAGCAGCATTACTCACAACAGAAAAACGATGGAAGCGACCCAACTAACTGCTGATGGATAAACAAAGAAAGTGTGGTATATGGAACAGCAAAATATTATTCAGCCTCAAAAGGGAAGTCAATGCTGACACATGCTGCAAGACAGATGAACGCTGAGGACATGAATGCTAAGTGAAATAAGCCAGTCATGAAAGGACAAATACTGTAGAATTCCACCTACAGGAGGTATTGAGAATGGTCAAGTTGATAGAGGCAGAGAGCAGAATGGTGGCTGCCGGCGGATGTGCGGGGGAATAGGGAGTTGTGGAGTAGGTTCAGGGCTTCCCTTTTGCAGGATGGAAGGAGTTCTGTGGACGGTTGGTGGTGTTGGTGGAACAAAATGTAATCATACCTACTGTCCCTGAACCGCACACTCAAAATCAGTTAGGATGGTACATTTTATGTTATATATATTTTACTATAATTTTTTTAAATAACTTTTTTAAAAACCTAAAAGAATAGGGCCTGGTGGCTGACGCCTGTAATCCCAGCACTTTGGGAGGCTGAGGCGGGCAGATCACGAGGTCAGGAGATTAAGACCACTCTGGCCAACACGATGAAAACCCACCTCTACTAAAAAAAAAAAAAAATACCAAAAAAAAAAAATCATCCAGGCATGGTGGCATGTGCCTGTAGTCCCAGCTACTTGGGAGGCTGAGGCAGAAGAATTGCTTGAACCGGGGATGGGGAGGAGGTTACAGTGAGCCGAGATTGCACCACTGCACTCCAGCCTGGGCGACAGATCAAGACTCCGTCTCAAAAACAACAACAACAAAAAACTAAAAGAGTAACTCAACTTAAAAAGTTCCACCCTACTCTACACCAGTACTGTCATGGACAAGGCCTTCCTAGACCCTCGGAGTGCCTGATTCTCTCTGCTACTCCCTGCCTTCACTATGATTCCTACACGTGGCACCTAGCTCTACCTGTCCCTTGGGGCCAGACCCTTCCTTGCTTACCTGGATCCCCAAGCCCAGCACCTTGCATCTGTGCTTCACGATCCCCACAAGCTGTTGTAGAAGGTGACAGGCATATACTGGCTGCCTTTTCCACTGGGTGCTGACAGAGAGGACGCTGTTCTAAGTTTGAACACTGGCAATTAGGAATCTGTATGCAAACTATAACACTATTCCAGATGCAACAGATGAAAATAACATTAAACATATGCCAACTGCTTTTATCTATGACTTCTTTTTTTTTAATCTCTTGTAGCTCAGAAAGAGTTCGCTCATATCAGCAGTGTTCACACTGGGGCCCCAAATGCAGTCCTTCAGAGGTATCCTTTGAGCTTCCTGAGACCAGCCAAAACAAACAAGCAAAACAAAAACAAGCGGATTGCTGAACAAATTCAAATCTGACTAAAATGCTGGCTGGTGTTCAAAATTGTTATCTCCTGGGGCCGGGGCACGTGACTGGCACCCAGAAACGAGAAGAATGCCCATCTGGCCTGTTCTACAGCCCTGCCCTGCCCTATCCCATTCTGAAATTGGCATGGCAAGGGCCCAGGGCATATCTCTGCCTGCAGAAAATGTCTCTAGGTTTTCCATGACCGTGGAAGCCACTTCCAGCACAAGTTTGGAGTCCAAAGATTACGTTGTCGATTTCTGATTTTTTTTTTCCTAAGTGGCAAACTGCACTTTAAAGCTAAAGAAGACTAATTCCTAGATCAAACCACTAAGTGCAGCTTTTCTCACGATGTGCCAGGGTGCAGAAGCACAGAACTTACCCACCAGGCATAACAAGTTTCTATGGGAAAATGGAATCAGGGGTCTGACTGGGGTTTCTAAGATGAATCCACTCCACAGAGGGAAAGAGTGAGTGCATAAGCCTCAGCCTAGAGTCATTACTGGTGGCCATTTTCATCTGGGTCGTAGAGGCAGTGAGGACCCAGGAGTGAGGATGGGCTCTAGGTGGATGGAGACCAAGCCAGCCAGTGTGAGGAGGGAAGGAAAGCCAGAGGTGGCAAGGAGGAAGGCCCGCAGGAGTGAGGTGGGGCTGTGCAGAGGGATGGATGGAAAGGGAGAAGGAGCAGGCTGCCAGGGTAGTTCCTTGGTGTCTTCATTCTCAGCCCTGCTAACCGGAGCCTAGAGTAGAACGCAGTGGGGACAGGGCAGAACTTTCTGTTCTCCTCTGTGCCTTTCAACCCAAACCCCCTAGTCAAGGTGGGAAGGAGGAAGGGTCAAGGGTGGAAGGGAAGCTTTCTATTCTCCTTTCCTCCTGTGCCTCCTTCTCTCTGTTTTCCACTTCTCCTGGCAACCATGAGAAGTGGTTGCAATATTCTCACTTGCACACACATACATGCACACAGAGGTGATCATAGGCAGGAGGGGACAACTAGGTGGGCAGAACTGGGAGACAGTCAGGCCTAAGAAAGGCACAGAAAGTCACACCTAAGAAAGTCAGGCCTAAGAAAGACACTGGTTGGGCACAGTGGCTCACACCTGTAATCGCGGCACTTTGGGAGGCGAGGCGGGCATATCACAAGGTCAGGAGTTTGAAACCAGCCTGACCAATGTGGTGAAACTCTGTCTCTACTAAATATACAAAAATTAGCTGGGCATGGTGGCATGCACCTGTAGTCGCAGATACTTGGGAGACTGAGGCAGAAGAATCGCTTGAACCTGGAGGCAGAGGTTGCAGTGAGCTGAGATCGCACCATTGCACTCCAGCCTGGGCGACAGAGCAAGACTCAGTCTCAAAAAAAAGAAAAAATAGGAAAGGCACAGAAACACCCCATGTCCAGGGTGTGGTGTAGGAAGAGGAAAAGGAAGAGGCAAGCAGAGGCAAGAGCAGAAGGCAGGAGCACCCCTAGTTTGAGCAGCAAGTTCGGCAAGCTGCCCTGTGGGCAGAATCAACAATCTCTTCCTAGACTGTGACGAGCTAGCTTGGTTCCACTCCGCTTCCAACACTTGTATTAGTATTTTTTCCTTTCTGCTACTCTGCAGCTCCAGGCGACCGACCGCACAATACACTCAGTTGTGTTAAACAAAAACACTAAAGTTGCTGATGTCTTGGACAGTTCCCTATCAGATGAACAGAAAGGTCAACAGGCAGAAGGCACCAGCAACCACAGCCAGCCTGCGCTGGGGCTGCAGGTGGGGTGTTGGGAGGGAGGCTGGGGACTGGGCTGGGGGCAGGGCTGGGGTGGGGCATAGGCTGGGAGTGGGGAATGGTGGGGCTAGAGCAGCGGCTGGGCTTTGAGATGCAGGCAGTGGTGGGGGCTGGGATGGAGCTGGGAGAGGGGTTGAGGGTGTGGGAGGTGGGTGGTGCTGGGCAGGGCTGGGGGCAAGGCAGGTGGTGGGGGTTGGGGCAGAGCAGGACTGGGCTGGACTGGACTGGGCTGGGCTGGGCTGGGCTGGACTGGGCTGGGGGTGGGTGGTAAGTCAGTTTGGAAAGGACCTGAAGTACCAAGCCCATTTTTTTCTATTGTCTTGGTTTTTTGTAGTTTATCCTCAGTGGATCCTGGATGTTTATACTTGTAAACCCATTTTTAGAACAGTCTATCCCTTAGAACCATATTTAAAAAATAGGTTTACATAAGCAAATTTTACAGCATGAAAGACTTTTGTCTTATCAAATATACTTTAGCTGGGAGCCTTTCCTCCTCTAATTAGAAGTCTGAACTTCTTTTACAAAAGTCTGAAAATATGTTATGCTTTTATTAGCCAGCAGGTTCATTCTGTAATAAAGGCATTTCTTTTCCAGAATTATACTTTCAAAACTTTCTTGCTTGAAAGACTTTTCTTATTAAATATTTATGCTTATTTTTAAAACCCAAGAGTATAATAAGAAAGTCTAACTTTGTGAGTCTAAGAATGCAAATATCTCCAAATGCTGGATGAAGGCATCGTCTTCCCCACCAGTCAGTCTTGAACGCTGGCACCTCAGTGAGGTCCACACTGGTGTATGGTGTGACCTTGGTCTTCCCCACCAGGTGGTACTTTCAGGGCACTGGTTTCTGCCTCTGCCCAACCTAATCATCAGATTACTAATAACTACCTCACAGGGTTATTACAACAACTAAACAGGGTAATAGATGTACAGGTCTTGTCAACTCTAATGTGCTTTTAAAAATGTCATTTTTGGCCAGGCGCAGTGGCTTACTTCTGTAATCCCAGCACTTTGGGAGGCCAAGGCAAGCAGATCATTTGAGGTCAGAAGTTTGAGACCAGCCTTGCCAAAATGATGAAACCCTGTCCCTACTAAAAATACAAAAATAGCCTGATGTGGTGGCACACACCTATAATCCCAGCCACTTGAGAGGCTGAGGCAGGAGGATCACTTAAACCCAGGAGGTGGAGGTTGCAGTGATCTGAGATCATGCCACTGCACTCCAGCCTAGGTGACAGAGAGAGACTGTCTAAAAAAAACAAAAAAAAGTCATTTTTGTGATATTACTGCCTTCCCATACTTTGCTCCTTCCTCTTTAGTTCTTGGCAGTATTTACAGAGCAAAGCAGATAAAGTACCCTGAGGCTTAGACGTGAGAAGTTAAACTGATGATCAATGAGGCTGAATAGCTTAATTGATAATTATCATATCACTGGCATTGAAAAGATTCATCACAAATATTAAATAGTAAAACTTTCCTTAAGTTAAAATTCTCCTTTAGAAGGAAATGTTTAATCTTCAAGAATCAAGTGACTGACTCCAACGAAGAATTCAAATAAAACACCCAAACAGATCCCAAAAGATGAAAGAGATCAAAGAAATATCTTGGAGAAAAGAAACCCACACCCTGAGGAGAAGGGACATACACATACAAACAAAAATACCCTTTGAAATCACAGATGAAAATCTGTCTTCCTTTCGGCATCTTTGTTAAAAAATCATGTCTCTGCTATCACACACATTAAAAAGAAACATAACCCCCCCCCCACAGACACAACCAGATGTTCACGAATATTCATGATATGCGTCCAATTTGGTTTGGACTTGCTCTTGATTTATTTTTGATTAAGTTTCATCAGCTTCTGTTGGGGCCCATGAGATGAATGGATGGTATGTGCTGTAACACAAATTTAGAACATCTTCATATTCTAAATAATTGTTCCAGTCTCTCAAACTATCCCTTATACAGAAATTACCTATGCACAGGTCTCAGAATACAGGAGCAGCGGCTTACTCCTGAACCTAGATTCATACACCATTCTAGAGTTGGTAAAGTAAGCCTCCAATTCTTATACACAGATTGATATATCAAGGGAGAAAAAAAGCGACAACCTAATTTTCTTTGTTGAGAAGTGCAGTGAGACACTAAAGGAAAGGCAGGTGCTGTGCTCTGGGGTGTATTGAGATTTATTTTCCAAAGTTATCACATGAGCTAGTTTGTGTCCTTCCTAATACTGAAGAGCTGAAAAGTCAGGATAACTGAAGCAACTGCCATCGATTTTTTCTTTTTCTTTCTTTCTTTTTTTTCTGAGATAGGATCTTGCTCTGCTGCCCAGGCTGGAGTGCACTGGTGCGATCTCGGCTCACCGCAACCTCTGCCTCCTAAACTTCAAGCCATGGGATTTCACCATGTTGCCCAGGCCAGTCTCAAACTCCTAAGCTCAAGCGATCTATCAGCCTTGGCCTCCCAAAGTGCAGGGATGACAGTCATGAACCACCGTACCTGGCCAGCACCAAACAAATTTGCTCAACATTTCACTCTCTTGTTTTCCTCAACTTAAAATTCTTAAAACTTCCAAACTGAAAGAAAAGACAATCCCAAATGCAAACATACTGCTGGAATGGGAGCAATGGTCTTCCAATGAGAGGGAGCGAGAGAAACCTCCCACTGCTGTATGTGGTGATCCAGAGCTCAGAGCTCGACTTTTTTTTTTTTTTTTTTTTCTTCCCCCAGACTTGGTCTCACTCTGTGTCACCCAGGCTGCAGTGCAGTGGTGCTATCACGGCTCACTGCAGCCTCAACTTCTTGGGTTTAAGTGATCCTCCCACTTCAGCGGCCCCCTCCCGACCCCCAATGGCTGGGACAATGGGCATGTGCCACCATGCCCTGTCAATTTTTGCATATTTTTATAGAGTCAGGGTTTGCTATATTGCCCAGGCTGGTCTCAAAGTCCTAGGCTCAAACAATCCACCTGCCTCGGCCTCCCAAAATGCTGGGATTACAGGCATGAGCTACCACACCCAGCCCAGAGCTCAATTCTTTCTACTGTTAGTCATTTCAGTGCACAGGAGCTATCATGAGATTATCAGTCTAAAATATGGACTGCATGCATCAGGAGGACAATGTCAGGTGTGGTGCGTGACAACACCAGCACAGGCTCAGGGCTCTGCCCCAACTCTGCTGACTTCTAGGCCAGGCCCCGCAGGTGTCTGCCTAATTCCATTCCAGATGCCAACCTGCCTCCAGCCCCACACAGGGCTCTGCAGAATGGGTGGGCCCCTTGGCTTGTGCCACTCAGTCATCTCCAATAGGCCCAAATTTAGACTGTTGACATCATTGCTAAATGACATAGATACAGCTGTAGAAACCCACTCTGAGGGCCTGGAAATAAGCGAACAATCATTGCACTCCTTTAAATTGTGTCTCACTTCAAGACCATACTGCCTCTAGTGTGCTACAAATTAACATTTTTAAATAGCCTATAATTAGCTTCTGATTAGCCTAAATAAATTACACTGTAATCTTCCCTGTTAAAAGTGTATAATTGTTAAATGTAAACACTGAGATCACACTACAATTTTGGCAAACTGGTTTTAATATTCCAGGCTTCAAAAAGGCACCTGGCTGGGGCCTCATTCACCCTCTGAATGATCTTGACTCCAAAAACAGGGATGCTCCTTTCCTTCCCAAGCCATGGCCAAGCACTGGCTACCTGCTAGGTTCTGCCATCAAAGTGGCCAGCCACTTTTACATGAGTTCCTCCTAACTCTTCTCCCCAGTTAGTGTCAATTTCCTTAACATTCAGGAATGCTTTCTGTTGTATGCAAATGAAAACAACAAAGCTCAGTCTTTTTCCTTTTTTGGCAAGTACTTGTATTTAAGCAGTAGACTAGTTTGGGTTTTAATCTCCCAAACATACTACGTTTTATTAACACAAGCAAACAAAAATCATTTCTAAATGTTCAGGGGCGAGAGAAAAAGGAAGCTGAAACTGGTCGGGCACAGTGACTCAGCCTGTAATCCCAGCATTTTGGGAAGCTGAGACAAGTGGATCACCTGAGGTCAGGAGTTAGAGATCAGCCTGGCCAACATGGTCAAAGTTCATCTCCACTAAAAATACAAAAATTAGCCAGGTATGGTGACAGGCAGCTGTAATCCCAGCTACTTGGGAGACTGAGGCAGGAGAATCAATCACTTGAACCCAAGAGGCAGAGGTTCTAGTGAGCCAAGATCACGCCATTGTACCCCAGCCTAGGAAACAAGAGTGAAACTTTGTCTCATAAAAAAAAAAAAAAAAAAAGAAGCTGAAATTGTTGATGCACATTTGAAAAATCGGAAGCCCTGGCAGTTTCCGTAACTGCACAGTCTGCAAAGGTGTCTAGTGCCTAACTGTAAGGATGGAAACCCCTGAACTGACTGTAGGGTTAATAAAAAACCTTCTTAATTACCAAAGGTATGAAATGCCAAGATCAATTCTGGCACCAAGTGATCTGTTGATATCCACGTTCACACAGTGCCATGTACAAAAAATACTGACTAAATTGGAACTGGGCATTTGATTACAAATGTGACTCTGTCTGAGAGGGGCCAGAGCACAGAACTGTATCACCATCTGGCTTAAGATATAATGCCTCAGTGTATTTGACATCAAGTGTGTGAATCCCGCAGCAGAATGGTGTTCAGACTCACCATCTAATGCCCACAGATACTGATCACAACCTTCAAGTCAACTGTAGCCCGAAGCTCACTAATAATGTAAGTGAAGACAAAAGGAAACAGAACAAAAACAAATGCCATTCAGAGAAACATCTGGGCTTCAGCAGGATAACCCGGGGTAGCGGGCGGCACAGTTCTCATTCTTATCCTATGGGGATGAGAATAAGAATTCAGGGGCGCATAAGTCTTCTGTGTTTCTATGCTCTAGGGGCAGACCTGTGTTCCCTAAAAACAATGGTGACCTTGTAGACTGAGCTGGGCAGAATCTCACTTTCCTGATCATTTTCTTGAATATTCAGGAAGCTCAAATGTACAATAGAAACCTGTTTCCCACATCTTTGCTGTCTGTAGCAAATAACAAAAGAAGAGCAGTCAATGGGTTCTGTTTGGACAAAAACCCACAGAGACCGGACTATATGCACATGTCTGCATGGAGCCACGTGCAAAGCAAGAACAAGTCCACCTTGGCCCAGCAGTCAGTGATTGCGAAATGGCATTTATTCTGCTTCGCCTTGTGAATAGTAATGAATCAGAATATTCTACTTTATCTCTTTATATCATTAATAATGACCTCCCGCATATCATTTATACCATAGTTTCTAGCCACATTTACCCTCGATTTTTGGCTTTGGCCTAAACTGTGACCTCTGCCTGCGGTTACTCCCCACTGTCCACACCTCCCTCAACCAGGTCAGTCTTCGCTGTGCCTTCTGACTGGGAAGCCTGGGTATCACTTCCTCTAAGGAGTGTCATAGACCCTCTTTTGTACTCCTGCACAGCTCGGTAATAGTCTGTTGCTTATCTCATCCCCCTACCAAACTGTGACCTCTGTGTGGGCTGAGGCAGGCAGATCATGAGGTCAGGCATTCAAGACCAGTCAGACTAGCATGTTGAAACCCCGTCTCTACTAAAAATACAAAAAAAAGAAATTGGCCGGACGTAGCGGTATGCGCTTGTAATCCAGCTACTCAGGAGGCTAAGGCAGAGGAATCGCTTGAACCTGGGAGGCAGAGGTTGCAGTGAGCCAAGATCGCACCATTGCACTTCAGCCTGGGCAACAGAGCGAGATTCTGTCTCAAAACAAACAAAAAAATATATTTAAATGCTCAGTTGAATATTCACATACATGAATGAATTCACCAAATACTTATTGGGCACCTATTATGTGCCAGGCACTGTTCTCTATGCAAGGGTATCGTAGCGACCAAAATAGACCGACAAAAATCCCTGCCCTGCAACCAGGCAGGACCCACTGGAAGGGACAAGAAGCAACTTTACAGGTGTTTGGAGGTGTTCTCTATCATGTTGGACTGTGGGTGACATGGGTATATCTATTTGATGAAGTTATACAACTAACATTTGTGCATTTCAATGTATGTAAGTTATGCTTCACAACAAAATTTTTTAAAAACATAGTAATCATTAAGTGTGAGTGGGGAGTAAAGGTGAAACGATGGCAGAATGCTGCCAGCTGTAGATGCGGGTAACAGGCACAGGACGTTCGGGATATTATAATCCTTACAGTTGTTCACATTTCCAAAGTAAAAAAGCTATAAAAAATTCCTTGCACTCACATGAATAGATATTAATGAAGTAGAAGTAATGGATACTCTTCAGCATCACTGCAGGAATTTTTCAATTCAGAAAAGAAAGGAAGGGAAAGAAATGAACAGTTACAGTCACTTATGAGGGCAGCAGTTTTTTTTTAAATTTAACCCTCTAATGACTTTGAGATATTTACCCTCATTTTATAAATTGGGAAACTGAGGCCAGGTGAGGTTACTCCACTTGCCAGGTGAGTAAAGGAGCCAGAATTTGAATCAAGTCTGTGACTCCCTCAGCCTCTTTCCATCACTGTTTCTTACACCCTCTTGCCTACTGCACCAAGCCCAGGGTAGCTCTTGCTCCTGCTTGGAGAGGGGGTGCGACAGTCAGAGGAGGCTCCGGCATTAGGGGCAGTCACAATGACACTATTCTTACTGCCTCTGTCTTCATCCAGAATTACATTTGGAAGGTTTAGGTTATTAAAATTGCCAGGAATAATAAGTCATTCCTGTACCATAAACAATGGTTCGTTCTTTCTTTCTTTCGTCTGTCTCTCTCTCTCTCTTTCTTTCTTTCTCTCTCTCTTTCTTTCTTTCTCTCTCTTTCTCTCTCTCTTTCTTTCTTTCTCTCTCTCTTTCTTTCTTTCTCTTTCTTTCTCTCTTTCTCTCTCTTTCTCTCTCTCTCTCTTTCTTTCTTTCTTTCTCTCTCTCTCTCTTTCTTTCTTTCCTTTCTTTCTTTCATCTGTCTGTCTGTCTGTCTCTCTCTCTCTCTCTCTCTCTCTCTCTCTCTCTCTCTCTCTTTGAGATGGAGTCTTACTTTAGCACCCAGACTGGAGTGCATTGGCATGATCTCGGCTCACTGCAATCTCCGCCTCCCAGGTTCAAGTGATTCTCCTGTCTCAGCCTCCCAAGAAGCTGGGATTACGGGTGCACACCAACACACCTGGCTGATTTTGTACTTTTGGTAGAGATGGGGTTTCACCATGTTAGCCAGGCTCGTCTCAAACTCCTGACTTCAGGTGATCTGCCTGCCTTGCCCTCCCAAAGTGCTGGGATTACAAGTGTGAGCCACTGCACCTGGCCAGCAACGGTTCTGCTATGAGCTTTCACAGTTACAATATGAAATATTTTTATTGATATTCCTGCTCCTTGAAGACCTCAGTGCATCTCCACCTGAGCTCCCTTTTCCTTGTATTCACACAGTCATGACAACAACTTGGCACAGAAGCTGGGTTAGCCTTCAGCTGCTGATGAGTATGTCATCATCAACAGAGCACTGCTGGAGGCAGGGACTTCTCTGTCAGCTCGCCACATCAACAACTGCACAAACTAGTTTTCTGCCAAAACCCACACAGATTCCACCTAAAAGATGCTGAGGAAGCTGATACTGCCAGTAATACGAGGCCACCTTGAGTGTGGTCCTTTCCTGACCACCATGTCATTCTGACAGATGTCAGACTTAGCATCACTCGAGTTGGGCCATTATGGACTTGGAAAGCTACTGCCATTTCTGATTGCAGCTTCTCCCAGCCAAAAAAACACACGGTGCCCAGGGACTGTGCCAAATGTGGAGAGATATGGGCAACTTCCCTGCTGTTCACAAACACCAATGTCCCAATCCCCAGCAGAAGGAGCGGCTGTGGGCCAAACGCACGGTTCCTGTAAGGGCCTATTTGGTGCTAAATCAAAACTCTCACCATAGTTGTAAATGTGAATCATAATCTCTGTTTATACTGTTGAATTTTTACCCATCTGTACTCTCTGTTGTCTTTATGAAAATTAACTGGCCCCAAAGACACTTTATCAAATGTATTACTCCAGTCAGGATCCGGGTGAATAAGTCCTAGAGAAAGAGCTGACATCCAGTCCAGAAAGTTAATTACTAATATAATTATCCAAACCTTTTATTTTTCAGGGGTAAATCAAGCCACTCTGTGGGTTGAGTGTCCTTTTGCTTGTTCTCCAGTTGACACATAATTAGCTCTTAAGGACAATGCATTTGTTGACTTTTTAAAGCCAAACACAAATATCTAAGTATCTATTCTATCTGCAGACTATTTCCTCAATCTCCAAAATTCACCCAGAAGACTTAGAATGAAACAAAGCTATAAACCAATTCAACCCATTACCCAAAATTCTGTCCTCAAGGCTGTCTTCTAATTGACTTTTTCTAGAGTGAACGCTACAAATCTAATGCTACTTTTCCCCTGTAAAATGTTTGAGGCTTCTAATATGTTACTGCATATTTCCTCTTCTGCTTTTAACAGATTATTTCTTCTCAAAGCCATCTCACATTCAGCTTTGACAGGGCTGCTAACAAACACAGAAAGAAATTGGCCGGCCACGGCGGCTCACACCTGTAATCCCAACACTTTGGGAGGCCGAGGCGGGTAGATCACCCGAGGTCAGGAGTTCGAGGCCAGCCTGACCAACATGATGAAACTCTGTCTCTACTAAATACAAAAAATTAACTGGGAGTGGTAGCGCACACCTGCAATCCCAGCTACTCGGGAGGCTAAGGCAGGAAAATGGCTTGAACCCGGGAGGCGGAGGTTGCAGTGGGCCAAGATGGCGCCATTGTACTCCAACCTGGGCAACAAGAGCAAAAAAGAAGAAAGGAAAGGAATGGGAGGGGAGGGGAGGGGAGGAAAGGAGGAAAGAAAGAAATTATTAAACCGCAGGTCCTCAGACCTGAAGTTGCTCCAACCAAGCAGCCGAAGGGAAGGCAGATTATTTACTTGTCTGAAGGCAGAATTGAAAGATTAGAAATATATGTCAAATTCCGATGCAATAAAAGGGAACATTACAGATGGGATGTCAAGGTTTTCAAGGAAATTAGTTCCCATCAGGAGTCAAGCGTGTGATGAGCTAAGCACTGTGAGAGGGAACTTTCAGTAGGCTGACGGTGCTGTGTGTGTAGCCTAAATGATGACTAACTTCGAAACACACCTAACACAGACATCTAGACTCCTGAATCATGTGACTGACACATGAAACATCTGACACCTAACCTGATCCTCGCCAGCTTTAGAATTTCCCTCTTCCACTGCAACTTGTCTGGAACTTCATAGAAAGAGAATGTGAATATGCCAACTTGGGGTCTTACTTGCTAAATACAATTTAAAGAATGAACAGTCATGCTTCCAGCCCGGCTTGAATCAGCTCCCATCAGTTTTACCCACCACCAAATTCTTGCACCTTTGATGGGAACTAATTAAGCTCATGTGGTGTTTTTCTCCCCCAGACTGTCTTTTGTGGTTCTGAGACAGAGCGCACCAAATTAGCCCCATCTGTCTGAATGAGAAGGAGGTTGTTTATCCCACCTACAGGCAGCTTTCTCTCCTACCTGGAAGCTGCCTTCCAAGGTTCCCAAACACCAGGGGATGACGATGGTAACCTCAACTCCTAACCAGCTAGAATCCTGAGAAGAGCAGTTTAGTGTGCGAACCGTCTTCTGCCAGTTCAAAGCAATCATTTCCTCACACAGCAAAACATCTGAAGATGCCACAAAGAATCCTACCAGACTTTCATTCTAGGCAAGAATTGCAACGTTCAAGAATTCAGGGCATTATGCAATATTTAAGTTGTCCTGTGGTAATCTTGACAAAATGAAAGGATTTTTCCTTAACTATGCTCCATCAGGAGAACCTAATGAATTTTAAGAATGTGGGTCGGGCATGGCGGCTCACGCCTGTAATCCCAGCACTTTGTAAAGCCGAGGCAGGTGGATCACGAGATCAAGAGATCAAGACTATCCTGGCCAACATGGTGAAACCCCATCTCTACTAAAAATACAAAAATTAACTGGGTTGTGGTGGCATGCGCCTGTAATCCCAGCTACTTGGGAGGCTGATGAGGCACCAGAACCTGCGAGACTGAGAGAAAAGAAAAGAAAGAAAACAAAAGAAAAAAGAAAAGAAGAGAGTGTGTGGGAGTCTTTAGACACATGAAACTACTTTCCTCTAAAGGAGGAAAGAACCCCAGCATTCACACATGTGAAGGGACAAAGTTAAAGGAAAGAAGCTGGGCTGGGCGCGGTGGCTCAAGCCTGTAATCCCAGCACTTTGGGAGGCCAAGGCGGGTGGATCACGAGGTCAACAGATCGAGACCATCTTGGTCAACATGGTGAAACCCCGTCTCTACTAAAATTACAAAAAATTAGCTGGGCACGGTGGTGCGTGCCTGTAATCCCAGCTGCTCGGGAGGCTGAGGCAGGAGAATTGCCTGAACCCAGGAGGCGGAGATTGCGGTGAGCCCAGATTGCGCCATTGCACTCCAGCCTGGGTAGCAAAAGTGAAACTCCGTCTCAAAAAAAAAAAAAAAAAAGGAAAGAAGCCGTTGACAACACTGCCGCCCACCTGGGCCGAGGCGTCAAGCTCCCCAGGTGATGGCTCTTGGCCCCTGGATGACACTTCTCAGCCTCAGTCAACCTTACCTCCCATCCCTGCAATTACTAAATGGGTGAACATAAAACAAAGAGAATCAATTACTATTTGGCAGTCATGATATCACGTTACTCCTGATCCACGAAATCTTTACTTGGTTAAGAAAAGAAATAATAGTATCTAAGAACGTCATAGTCTTCCAGTGGAAACAGATTGTGTTCACTTACAGAATATATAGCAGTGTTTCCCAACCACTTGCTGGGTCCTTTATATGAGAGGAACCACAGAACCCTTGTATATAACATAAAAGTAATTATTAACAAAAGAATTCTCTGTTCTTAATTAGTTCTAAATTAGTTACTTAATTATTATTTTTTGTGTGTGCTCACCCTAAGGAGATAAATAGGAGGTGGGAGGAGGATAAATTAGGATTCAATTGAATCAGCAGTTTTTAAAACACTTTTTAAAGGCAAAGGAACTCTGTTATTTAAAACATATCCATGCAACCCCCCACTATATGAGATGCTCCAAAGGAACGGGTCTGGATAGGGAGATACAGAGGGTTGAACGCTTTCTTCTGCCTCAACCCCACTTCTTAAGGAGGTCCTGAGGTTGGCATAATGAAACAAATCTATTTGAAAGGCATGAAACTAAAATGAATCCAACAGTAAGATATTTAAGTTGATAAATGCAGAAGCTTCAGTATGATATTTTATAACAAATATACAATTTTCAACTAGTAGTGCACATGTAAATTATATATATAGCACTGCGCTATTCAGTTACTGTTTATCACGTACAAGTCCAAATGTGCCACTGATTGTACACATAAAGGTTTTCACAAACAGCCACATTTATTTCCGTGCACCTGAGCCAGAGGAGAATATAGCCATGAAAGACGGTAATGGCACAGAAGTCTCAAGGACAGGGAATGTGAGCTACAATAAAAAGTTAAATAATAAAGGAAGAAGCGATTTTTAAAAATATATAGATGCAGCATTGTTTTGCCGAATGTCTTTAGTAGTGGACTGGCTTTGCGGATTTTTAAATGCCCACAAAAACACTGAAAGGATACTGCCTAAAATGCCATCGTGGTGATTGCTAGGTGAGAGACTACAGGTGATTTATTGTTCCTTTAAATTTTATCTTGCTTTCCAAAGAAAGAAAAGAAAAAAGGAACAGAAGTCCAGGGGGAGCTAGCCTGGACACGCTTTGGGCTTAGAGTCACTAAAAAATGTAGTATACACCGGTGAATAGTAAAAACATACTTTTCCCTTGAGTTAAAAAAAATAAAATAAAAATCTATTCTTTTAATGAATGCATAGGTTCCATCCTATTGCCCCAGCCAACACTCACTCAGTTTGATATCTGCAGCAGAACCGGGTCAGTCCTTTAGGGATCTGAACTCTTTACCCCACACAAGTGCAGCAGCCTACCGATTGATACCCCAGGAACTTCAAGCACTGGGAGAAGGACCAGGGAGAAGCCCAAATCGGAGCAGCCCGGCTCAGAGAAGCACCTCCCCAGGGCCCCCACTCACCACTTCCAGGTCTTGGGAAACCCGCCGTTTCCGTAGCTCCTCCATCCTCTCGCACACGTCGGAGAAACAGGTGTTGTAATAGTCTGCATACTGCTGTGCCAGGTCATCGATGTTTCCCAGTGAACCGTCCTGAAAGGGTAGAAACACAAAAGCGGTCAGTTCACCCTGGAAAAGCCCACAGCCATCGGACCTCCCCCTATGCAGAGTTTACAGTCATAATGGCTGGCATTTAAGTAGGCAACATCAAGTGCCAGGTTGTTTTACATGCAAGATCTCCTACTCCTCAGGACAGCCCTCTGAGACGGACCTGTTTTTTCCCTGACTTGTATTGATGGGTAAACAGTAGCTCAAAGAAGTAAAGCCATGAATCCCAGGACTAAGAAGCACAGAGGCCAGCTCTCCAACCCCGGACGGCTGGTGCCAACGCCAGGGTCTTCAACCCCCATCTCTCTACCTGCCTGGCAGGGCTAAAAGAGGAAACCCCAAGGAAACACCTTCAGCGAAGGTGCTGTGTGAGGAAAAGGCCCCTAATGGCCAGTGTGGCCCCTGGCCTACACCACCACCTCCTGGGAAGCTCATAAAAGAGACAGATGTTAGGACCCCTCCCAGGGATTCCGATGGGAGCCTGAGAATTCAGGAACCAAAGGAGAATTGCATCTGAGACGAATCTCACTGTACCTCTCAGGAGACCCTCAGAACAGTGCAAAGTCTTTTTATTCATTAGTCATTAGTGTTCATTAATATTCATTATTATTATGGTCATCAATATTCATATTCTTCATTAGACTTATTATTTATTAGGCATTCCAAGTCCAAGTGCAAGAGTACATGTCACAAATTCACCTGCATAAATGAGTAAACATGTCACTTGTTTTTTTCCCCAAGGCAAGTGCCATGTAGTTGCTCTAGAGCTCATTCTGAGTTTCTACCCAGCTTCACTGTGCCTGGTACTGGTGAAGTGGCCTTAGGCACATCTCTTAGCCCCCGAGGAACACTGGAATAATCACAGCACCTACTGCAGTGAGGACTACTGGAATACCATGTGTGACGCACTTAGACCTTACCGGCTCGTGTAGCCCCCCCAGCATGTAATAAGTGCTAAAAATTGATTTCAGTGTAATCCTCACTGCAAGACTACGTTCCGTACTATAGTCTTCCTTTAGAGCAATGGATTTTTAGGTGCACATCTGAACATACAGGGAGGATGACAGAAATGCTTTGAACATTAGTAAGTTATGCCATTTCTTCTATCAATTCATTCATTCAGAAAGACCTCTTCCTCTCCTTGGCTCTTTTTTTTAAGCTCTCAACATGCCTGCTCTTTGGTATAAATAAATGACTTTACCAAGGCAACCAAGGAAACTACGACTTTTAGACCACCTAAAACCACACACACATTTTCCATTTTACAGACTGCTTGTCAACCCCTTCGGTTATTTAATGTTGGTGCACTGCCCATAGCAACACATGGCTAACACTGCAACACACGCTTTACACGCCTAAAACAGGCTTAGATGCAAGTGAGTCTTGGGAGCTGGATTTCTCCCAAAGCCTTTCTGCTAAAGACCTCCACCCTGGTCAGGAGGTCTCGGGCAGAGCAAGGATCATCTCTATCCCACTTCTGCATTCACTGATTTTACAGAACCAAGGGAGAGGAGAAACAGAAATGGGAAAAAATGATGCTTTAGAAAAAAAGCTCCTTGCTGGCCAGGCGCAATGGCTCACACCTGTAATCCCAGCACTGTGGGAGGCCAAAGTGGTCAGACTATGAGGTGAGTAGTTCGAGACCAGACTGACCAACATGGTGAATGCTGCCCCTACTAAAAATAGAGAAATTCCCTGGGCACAGTGGCACATGCCTGTAGTCTCAGCTACTCGGGAGGCTGGAGAATCACTTGAACCCGGGAGGTGGAGGTTGCAGTGAGCCAAGATCGTGCCACTGTATTCCAGCCTCGGCGACACAGCAAGACTCCATCTCAAAAAAAAAAAGAAAAAAAAGCTCCTTGCTTCACCACCAATAACATGTTCTGCATTTGAGCTGATTGCCTTAGAGTTCCTAGCACAGTGTGGAGACCGGAAGGACTCTTCTAAGACCAATAAGAAACGTGTCTGGACAAAAGTCACTCCTTCACTACAGTCACTCTTGTCTGTCTGAGTTGACAGCCTGGACTGACACAGCAGGCAAGGTGGGAGACCCCTCCTCTTCAAAATGTCTATTGTCAAGTGTGCAGTAGAAAAATAACAAAGGTCAAGACGGAATCTGCTGCTGCCCCCCTGAGGACAGGCACCGTGGCACTCAGCCTCCTCACCTCTGCAGTACTGCCTCCAGGAGAGGAAACTTCCTGAAAACAGAATCAGGGCCCGGGGCAGCTCACGCCTGTAATCCCAGTGCTTTGGGAGGCCGAGGGGGGTGGATCACCTGAGACCTGGAGTCTGAGACCATCCTGGCCAACATGGTGAAACCCCATCTCTACTAAAAATACAAAAATTAGCCGGTCATGGTGGTGCACGCCTGCAATCCCAACTACTCAAGAGGCCGGGGCACGAGAATTGCTTGAACTCAGGAAGCAGAGATTGCAGTGGGCTAAGATCACACCACTGTTCAGGCTGGGTGACAGAGTGAGACTGTCTCAAAAACAAAACAAAAACCCAGACTCTGTCTTGGGAGAAGAGGGAGCCAGGACAGAATATCTTAGGTGGGGTTCCTGAAATATGCATGATAAACTGATATTAGGATCCTGAGGATCCCCGACTCATCGCTACTCAACCACACATGTCCCAGAGCCACAACTCGACCAGCTCCATCTATGGTCTCCCAGTGGCCCAACCTTCAACCTGCCACCCCAATGACCTTGCTAACAGATCTCACCGAGTCTTCCCCACTGAGAGCCTTCCATGCCCATCACCCATCCTACAGTATAAACCTCAAATGGAGAGATCCAAGATGGCTGATCACTAATAGCTCGGGATTGTAGCTCCCAGTGAAAGCTCAGAGAACGAGAGGACACCACACTTTCAGACAAATTTTCATCGCTCACGGACCAGCAGATTTCTAGTGGAGGAGCCCCACGTGCCGCCAGCGCGACTCTTGTAGCCGGCGCAGCGGTTTTGCCAGCGCCTTGGCGCGGCAGCTCTTCATGCAGAGTAAACAGGACTGGTTCCCTTAGTGACCGGTGTTTGGAGCTCCGGGAAGGCAGAGCCACTTGTTGCGGACTCAAGAAGGAAGCCAGACCAGAGATTCCCGGGCAGAAGAGCACCATCAGTCTTATCACTGCTATTTTGGCTGGCGCAGTGGGTTGCTTGAATCCCAGCACTGGGAATCAATAAATTGGATGTCGACTCAGAAACCTAATTAGAAAGATGGTAATTGTAAAGACGACAGATGGACAAATTTATAATAAAGGGAAAAAACCAGCCTAAGAAGGCCGAGCATACCCAAAATCAGAACCCCTCTCCCTCTACAGGGGATTGCAGTTCCTCATCAGCAACGGAACAAGCCCTGATGGAAAAGGACTGTGTTCCATTATCTGAAGTAGGCTTCAGAAGGCGGATGATAAGAAACTTCTGGGAATTAAAAGAACTTGTTCTAACCCAGTGTAAAGAAACTAAGAACTTTGAAAAAAGGTTTGATGAAATGCTGAAAAGAATAGACAATATAGAGAGGAATATAAATGAACTAACGGAGTTGAAAAATACAACACGAGAACTTAGTGAAATATGCACAAGTTTAAATAGCAGAATGGATCAAGCAGAAGAAAGGATATCAGAGGTCGAAGACCAACTTAAGGAAATAAAATTACAAGACAAGAATAGAGAAAAAAGGATGAAAAGGAATGAGCAAAGTCTCCAAGAAATATGGGACTAAACGTAGGTTTAACTGGTGTACCTGAATGTGATGGAGAGAATGAATCCAAGCTGGAAAATACTTTTCAGGATATTATCCAGGAAAATTTTCCCAATCTAGCAAAGCAGGACACAATTCAACCCCAGGTAATACAGGAACACCACAAAGATATTCCTCAAGAAGAGCAACCCCAAGGCACATAATCGTTAGATTCACCAGGATCGAAACGAAGGAGAAAATACTAAGGGCAGCCAGAGAGAAAGGCCAGGTTACCCATAAAGGGAAGCCTATTAGACTTAACAGCATATCTCTCAGCAGAAACCCTACAAGCCAGAAGAGAGTGGGGGCCAATATTCAACATACTTAAAGAACAGAACTTTCAGCCTAGAATCTCATATCCTGCCAAACTAAGCTTCACAATTGAAGGAAAAATAAAATCTTTTATGAACAAGCAAGTACTCAGAGATTTTATTACCACCAGGCCTGCTTTACAAGAACTTCTGAAAGAAGCATTATACATAGAAAGGAACAACCAGTATGAGCCTTTCTAAAAATACACCAAAAAGTAAAGAGCATCAACATGAAGAATTTACATCAACAAATGGATAAAATAGCCAGTTAACATCAAATGGCAGTAACCCTAAATGTAAATCGACTAAATCCCCCAATCACAAGATACAGCCAAAACCTAACGGTATATCCAAAGATACACAAAGACTCAAAACAAAGGGTTGGAGAAAAATTTACCAACCAGATGGAGGGCAAAAATAAATAAATAAACAAAAAGCAGGAGTTAAAATTCTCACATTTGATAAAATAGATTTCAAAGCAACAAAGATACAGTGGTAAAAGGATCAATGTAACAATAAGAGATCTTAATACCCAGATACATAAGACCCATAATGAGATTTAGGCTCAACGAGACAGAAAATTAATAAGGATCTCCAGGACTTCAACTCAGATCCAGAACAAGTAAACTCAATAAATATTTATAGAGTTCTCCATTTTAAATACACAAAATATTGATGGGCCATTGTTAATACCCATTTTTAGAATGAAGCAATAGTCCTGTTCTCTCTCCCTCTTTTTCTTCCTCTTTCTTCCTCTCCTTCTCTCCTTTTTTTACTTTTCAACATCCTAGTTCCTCACCTCTACTCAATACATTCCTCTGAACACCTGATTCCCTGTGATTCTCCCGTCCCACTGAAACCTCCAATCCATTAAAAAAAAAAAAAAAAAGGAGTTCGAGACTAGCCTGGCCAGCATGGTGAAATCCTGTCTCTACTAAAAATAAAAAATTTAGCTGGGTGTGGTGGTCCATGCTTGTAATCCCAGCTACTTGGAAGGCTGAGGTAGGAGAATTGCTTGAACCCAGGAGGCAGAGATTGCAGTGAGCTGAGATTTCGCCACTGCACTTCAGCCTGGGTGACAAGAGTGAAACCCCATCTCAGAAAAGAAAAGAAATAATAGACATTCAGCTAGCGAGTGGATATCCTAATTTGGAGCTCAAGAAATAAACCACTGCTGGAATTACACATTAGAGTTTTAATCCATAGGCGGTAGCTGGCCAGGAGTGGTGATTCATGCCTGTAATTCCAGCACTTTGGGAGGTTTCGGCATGAGGCAGGAGGATCACTTGAAGCCAGGAATTCGAGCCAGCCTGGGCAACATAGCCAGACCCTGTCTCTACTGGAAAAAAAAAACAAAAAACAAAAAAAACAAATGTCCCAGCCCTATAGTTCCCTTCACCTGCATGCAGTAGAGGCCTCCGAGGACCCAGAAAGCAACAAGCAGCTTCTCCAGGAGGCACAAAGCAGGCCTTCTCCCATGATCCCCCATAACCCCATCAACACACACCCCCAAGAGAACTGAGGGAACTCCTGGAGGAAACTTTAGGAGAGAAGGAGGGCACAAGGGCATGGGTTCTGACCACCAGCTCCTGACAGCTGCAACTAGGAGAGCAAAGTGCCAGGCCCTGGGAGACAAGGGCTGGACGCCACAGCTGCCTCAGCTATTCAAGAAAGCACCTGGACCAGGTGCGGTGACTCACGCCTATAATCCCAGCACTCTGGGAGGCTGAGGCAGGCAGATCATTTGGGGTCAGGGGTTTGAAACCAGCCTGGTCAACATGGTAAAACCCCGTCTCTACTAAAAATACAAAAATTAGCCGGGTGTGTTGGTGGGTGCCTGTAATCCCTGCTACTCAGGAGGCTGAGGCAGAAGACTCTCTTGAGCCCGGGAGGCGAAGGTTGCAGTGAGCAGAGATTGCGCTACTGCACTCCAGCTGCACTCCAGCCTGGGCTGGGACAACAGAGCAAAACTCCGTCTCAAAAAAAAAAAAAAAAAAAAAAGGCAAGCACCCAGGCAGTTCCCAAGACAGAGGGAGCTGGGCTACCTTCAGCACCAGAGGATCCACCCTGATTTACCTAGAGAAGTTTGTGGACGCTTCAAAGAAACAAAGTGCTCACCATCCCTGTCCACCATGGAGCCCATGCTAGTTTCTTAGCTCCCTTTCCCAGCAGAGACTGAGAAAGACAAAGGAGATCCCTTCCATGTGTGAGTGCAAGGAGCAACTTTACCTGAAGACACATTTTTATGAGTTAGAGACCTGATCCCTATCACAGCCGGGGTGCCCTGGAAGGTCCTGGGGTCTTCAGAGTTGTCTTGGTCTCTCAGGAATTTGATGAGATTCCTGAGATTTCTTCATCCAGAAACTTCTGACTTCCTCCAGCCAGGAAACAAAACACACCTGCCACTTTGCCCAAACAGAAAGTCCACGTGGGCGCTGAGGCTCCGACAGATCGCTGGTGGTCATGGCCGCCTCCCACTTACCTTCAGCCATGCTAACATTAAAGCAGTTCATAAGAAGGCAACAAGTTCTTCTCTACAGAAGGATTTTGCAAACAATTTGGCAAATTCCAAATGATTCTGATCGCAATTAACAGAAGGATTGGGCAAGGGAAGAATTCAGAAGAAACAAAGTGCCACCGAAGAGGGCACAGTCCGGATGCTGATTACTCAAGGCAATATTGCAGCTCAAGGAGTTAGAAAAACACTTGCTTTAGCAAAATCTATAGCATTATTCTGAAGGATTTTCAAAGTCTCCATGTGTTTTGTCACATTTAGGATTAATGATGGACAGCACAAAGCCCAGTCTTACTATTTGTATGTACAGTATTTGGTGATAGAGAGCAAAGGAAAACACATCAAAACAGTTGCCGAAAAACATACTCTGCATTTTCAAAATGTTTATGGATGTCTCAGCAGTTTTTAAAAGAAGCAAAAACCACTAACAAATGGCCAGTTAGCACATGAAAACACACTGGATATAATCATTAAGGAAATGTGGATCAGGCAGGCTGCAGTGGCTCAGGCTTGTAATCCCAGTACTTTAGGAGGCCGAGGTTAAGTGGATCACTGGAGGTCAGGAGTTCGAGACCAGCCTGGCCAACATGCTACTAAAAACACAAAAATTAGTGTGGCATGGTGGTGCATGCTTGGAGAACCAGCTACTCCAGAGGCTGAGGCAGGAGAATCATTTGAACCCAGGAAGCAGAGGTTTCAGTGAGCTGACATCATGCCACTGCATTCCAGCCAGGGTGACAGAGTGAGACTCCATCTCAAAAAAAAAAAAAAAAAAAACACACACACAGCTATTAGATATCACTTCACATTCACTAGAATGGCTGTAATTAAAAAGAGAAATAATAACAAGTGTTGGTGAAGATGTGCAGAAATTGGAACCCTCATACATTGCTGGTGGGAGTGTAAAATGGTGCAGCCACTTCAGGAAACAGACTGTCAGTTCATCAAAAGATGAAACAGAGCTGCTGTATGACTTAGCAATTCTACCCCTAGGCCCATAACCATTATTTGGCAGTAAAAAGAAACAAAGGACTGACATATGCTAACACTGGACAAACCTTGAAAATGTTAAGTGAAAGAAGCCAGTCACAAAAGATCACATGATTCCATGTATATGAAACGTCCAGAATAGGCAGAAAGATCAGTGGTTGCCTAGGCTGACCGTAGGTGGAATGGCATAACTGCTAATGGGTGTAGGGTTTCTTTTCAGGGCGATGAAAATATCCTAGTTAGCTTGTGGTGTAGGTTGCACAACTCTGAAAATACGCAAATCCACTGAATTGTACATTTTAAATGTAAGATACGAATTGTATCTCAATAAAGCTGTTATGAAAAAAAAAAGGAAAGAAAGTCCATGTCCCTGGTGCCCAAGTGACCTTGTTAAGGGTGTTATAGCTTACACACTACCCTGGGGCTTGCTGTTCTGGAATAGAAACCCATCACTCTCTCTGTCTGTCACACATAGGTCTAAACTGAGGTATTCCAACATGGAATACTAGTTTTTCTCTAAAACAACCGATTTCACGTTTGTGAACCATCTGACTTACCACAACCAATCGTCTCTTAGACTAACCAAGACCACTGGAAAAAAAATTATTTATATATTGTTCATACAATTATTTATAAAGCTTTGTCCAAGCTACTTCCTTCCCCTTTTTCTCTTCTCTCTTACATATCCTAAGAACATTCTGAGGATGTGGAAAAACCAAACTCAATGTGTTCTACGCCTTACACAGAGATCACTTTTGACAGCAGACATGGTTGGGCAGGAGAGATGGGTCCCCTCCCTCCACACTCCAAAGAAGCAGGAAGTTCTGCAGCGAACACCAGCTGGGTGTTTTCCAGTGCAAATCCGACACTACCGGACTGGAGACTGCCTCATATCCCACAGATTGAAGGCTGAGTCCCACAAGACTGCTCTTCACTTCTGATGCCAGAAGTAAGCTCCAGGTTGTTTTACTAGCTACACATAAGGGTTTCCACGACCCCCTTTTTGGGCTTAACACCATACTTACATTAACCAACTTATTTTAAAGGAATTCACAAAGGATACCTATGAACAGCAGATGAACAGATGCACAGGGTGGAATATAAGGGAAGGGAGTTGGAGCTTCCCTGCCCTCTATAGACGCTCCACCCTACACAAACCTCCACGTGTTCAGCTATCCAGAAGCTCCCAGAACTCAGTCTTTTTGGGGTTCTCATAAAAGCTTCCATAGGGGTTCCATAGAAGCTTCATTATGTAGGTGTGATTGATTAAATCAAAGGCCATGGACTATCAGCTTAACTTTCAGCTTCTCCCTCGTTCCCTTAGGTTGACAAGTGGGACTGAAAGCCCCAAACCTCTAATCCAGCCCCATCTTTCCTGTGACCAGCCCCATTCTTAAGCTACCCAGAGTGGCTAGCCATCAGTCAACTCATTAGCATACCAAAAAGACACTTATCACTTCGGCAATTAAAGGGCTTTAGTTGTTTGCCAGAAAACAAGATTAAGACCAACTCTTTATTTCACGGTATCATAAAACCAACAAGCCAACTCTATACTTCAGTTCTAAACTTTGCAAGCTGCTGATCAAACTTTGTCTTCCCTTCTCTGTCCCATTCTCAATCACTCGAAACTCCCCCAATTATTTGGAGACCTGAAAAATGTATTTGTTGCTCCCCAGGAAAAGAGCAGCTGTTCAACTCAACTCAGGCCAAAGAAAGCCAGCATTTCACACCCTACAACATGCCATAACAGCCACTTCTCACTCTGGATAGTAATTTAGAACAGGGTGGCACAGCTGCTTCTACGTCTTCCCAAATTACTTTCCAGATGTGCAGTCAGTCCCCATCATTACCACTTTCATCAGTCCTGATGATTTAAATGTCAAGAAAGGCAACAGAATAAAAGAACGTACATGTGTGTTTTTAAGAGTGGGTCTTGTCTGCCATCCCACAAAAAGAATCCTTTACATTCCAATCAATGAAACCAACTAACTACCCGATTATTTTCTTTACCCACTCAAAATTCAGGTTTTAAAAAATCAAATAAGAATAATCATTATTCCTATGTGATATGGGGGCACGAGGAAACGTTGGGAGTGATAAATATGTTATGACGTTGATGGTAACTGATGGCAGTGGCGTATACTCATTCCCAAACTCAAGTATGCAAAGCTTTTTACATATCAATCATACCTCAATAAAGCAATTTTTAAAAAGCCATGATCTTGGCTGGGGGGGTGGCTTATGCCTGTAATCCCAGCACTTTGGGAGGCTGAGTCAAGTAGATCACAGGTCAGGAGTTCAAGATCATCCTGGCCAAGATGGTGAAACCCCATTTCTACTGAAAGTACAAAAATTAGTTCGGCACAGTGGCAGGAGCCTGTAATCCCAGCTACTGGGGGCAGGAGGTGGCGGAGGCAGAGGACTGCTTGAATCCTGGAAGGCAGAGGTTGCAGTGAGTCGAGATTGCGCCACTGCACTCCAGCCTGAGTGACAGAGCAAGACTCAATCTCAAGAAAAAGAAAAAGAAAGCCATGCTCTTTCAGGACTGTCTGTCAATGTCTGCATTATTTTTATTCAGCTTGTTCCTTGAGATAGCTACAGACCTACTCCATAAAAATATTTAATTTTACTAAAAATACTGGCAACATGAGTGTGTAGGAAATTTCGGTAGTGCAGCTGAGGTTTCAATAGGCCCACGTACTGTATCTTTACAGAAACACAAAGTCTACATCTGACTCAACATCCCACCACACTAATGTCAAGCACTGACTTTAAACAAGACTTTAAATCATCTCTGCATTTATTAGAACAAATATGATTAAAACACTGAAATGGATTCTTTTTTAAACCTTTTCTGTAAGGGGTCTGAAAGTTTCTGGACTGGAGTTGATCACTTGCCTCATCTGTTTCACTTCTTTCTTATTTTCCCCCTTTGGTTCTCTGGCATTACGCTTAAGCAATATTCGTTCAAGATTAGGAACAGGGGAAAATTTTATTTCCTCAAAGTAATTTTTAAAGAAAATTGTGAAATTTTGAGTCACACGATCTTTTTATAAGAATTTTTCCACCCCGTCTTTAAAAATAAGAAAAGAGATACATGCAGATTCAAGTTCTGTTTCCTTTTCTTATTACAGAATCTGGCCACAGCATCTGTCCATATATATGACAATCCATTTCACTTGCTGCAGACTTAAATCTGTCGAGCGATGACCAGTGTCAGCTCAGCAGACAACAAACTTGCGCAACCTTCCCCCAAAGCCACAGAGCTCATTCGTCCCAAACACCCGTCTTTCATACAGCCAAGATTAAAATACAGAGATAACGGGCATTGTACCGAACAGTTCAGATCGGGTGCACTGCTGTTGCAATTAAGGAGAAAAGACACAGAGCACTGTTCCCTCAACAATCGGTTTCACAGTATTTCTGAGATTCATCCCAATTCACTTCTGTCTCTGGAAAATGGAAAACCTAAAACTACCAGGAAAACAAAAGTCATTTGTATTATTACTTTTGTTATTTCTGCTCTTCTTTCCCCAGATGTTACTTTCAATTTAGAATAAGTTGACAGGCTTGGGAGGGGAAAAAAAATAAAAGAAAAGATCATTTGAAAATATCAGGAGATAGTGTGATCTGTTGCATGCAGATCGTATGCAAATGAATGTGTGGACCTCCTAGTTCATGGATCTATAAAATTTTCCCCAAGGGAAAACTCAGACGTGTTACTCTGACTCCCCAAAACTGTAATGAAGACAGACTCCTAGAACTCATTTATTGTTTCTCTACCTTTTCTGTCCTTAGTAAGTGTGTATGTGTGTGTGTATATATATATATATATATAATATAAATTCTGTTATATTTACATTGCTCCTTGTTTGAAGCAGGATAAATGGAGATATATATAGCCCCTCTAAGCTAAATCCACTAAAAAAAGAAATCGAAACCTAACTGATTGTTTGAATGGCATCACAGGTGTTTGTACTCTTCATTAGCTTGTTTAAAGATTTTTGAGCCAGTACACACTCTTAGCAACCTTTCAGGTGAAATTGCTCCAGCCATAACGACGACTCTAATTCTGCTTTTCTTGTTCGGCCTCACTTAATCCGTGTAATGTTACTGTTCTCACCAGCTCCGTCATCACTTCATGCCACCTCATTGTTGTTCTGGAGAAATTCAGACTGTAACAACTGATCTCAAATACTTTTCTCTGAGGTATCCTTCCCAGTGTTTCTTCAGATGGCTTGAGCTGGAAGGATAGTTTGTCTCAGGAAAATGTTTTAACAAGTAACAACAAAAAACACGTCAGAGTGACATATTAGGTCATGCAAATGGCAAGTGAGGACCCCAGGGGCACACCCATAGGGCAGGCGGCTGGAATGGGGCTTAGTTCATACCTTCCATCCCCTCTCCCAAAAATGCCCAGAGTAGGCTGCCAGCACCCATGTCTAATCCTTGCTTTGGCATATATGGTCATGGCGATGCTATTGCCCATAGGTAGGTCCTGGTTACCACAGATCCCCTCCTGAAGAATGAATGGCCTCCCAGAAGACAGGACTGATAACACCCTCCTTTCTCAGCGCTCTCTTAGCTCCTGCTTCTAGGTCTCCAAATATCTAAGGAAAAGTATCAGGAAAAAAAATTGGGGCACAGAATCCTCCTCAATATATCTATATTTATTTATGCATATACATTACAGCTATGTACAGCTTTAGAAGCACTTCTTAGTATTACATCCATTTATAGCTACAATCATATTTATGTTAAAAATACACACAGGGCCGGATGCAGTGGCTCATGCCTGTAATCCCTGCATTTTGGGAGGCCGAGGCAGGCAGATCACCTGAGGTCAGGAGTTTGAGACCAGCCTGGTCAACATGGTGAAACCCTGTCTCTACTAAAAAACAGAAAAATTAGCCAGGCATGGTGATGGGCACTTCTAATCCCAGTTACTTAGGAGGCTGAGGCTGGAGAGTCACTTGAACCTGAACCCAGAAGGCAGAGGTTGCAGTGAGCTGAGATCGTGCCACTGCACTCCAGCCTGGGTGACAGAGTGAGACCCTGCCCCTAAAGGCCATTTTAAATGATTTTTAAAAGTTTACACTAAAAGTGCCAAGTTCTCTCCTGTGCCCAAATGGATAAGCAACTGCAGTGTCACTCACCCTGCGGATCATGACCCATTAGGGGCTACATGGGTCAAGGCTGGATGAGAGAAGCACAATGGCTATGGGTGATGTGGGAGCTGCTGAAGCAGCGGGCACTGCCTGCTGCCTCTGTGCCTAGTACTGACTTAGGGTCACTCTAGGTCAGCCAGCCTGGCAGTTATGAAGGAAGCTGGATGTGAATGAGAGCAAGGACAAAAGAGAGCCCATGACAACACTGGAACCATGAAGACCACTGGAGTCCACATGTGTTTCTCATCAACTCCAACCTCGATGCCATGGGTAACCCACAGAGAAGCTAGCACTCTTCACAACGGACCTGCACACATGGCTCAGGACACAGAAGGCAGAAATCTGGCAGGGTCTCGAGCTGCTGTGGATTCAGATGCCGTCTCATGCCGGCAAGGTAAGCTAGCATATCAGTGACAACATAAGCAAGCAGCCACATGCCTGGTATCCCACCAACCCTCAGAGTCTGAAATACATGCTGTTGATTCGCTTCCAGCTCCCAAATCTCACACAAGTTGTCTTTTGCGAAGGTCACTAACCCAGAGCCACACTGGAAAGGGTGAACGCAGTACAAGTGCCCCCAGAGTCTTAGGATAAATGTAAACATTTGAGACCTACATTTGTTTAAACGATATCGCATAGCACATCAGAAGAGCACAGATAGGCCAAGTGTGGGGGCTCACAACTGTAATCCCAGCACTTTAAGGTGGCCAAGGTGGGTGGACCACTTGAGGTCAGGAGTTCGAGACCAGCCTGGCCAATCAAAATGGTGAAACTCCATTTTAAACTCTCTACTTAAAAAAAATACAAAAATTAGCAAGACATGGTGGTGCATGCCTATAATCCCAGCTATTCAGGAGGCTGAGGCCAGAGAATCACTTGAACCCATGAGGCAGAGGCTACCGTGAGCCAAGATCGCATCATTGCACTCCAGCCTGGGTGACAGAGCAAGACTCCATCTCAAAAAGCAAACCAACCCTGTCTCTACTAAAAATACAAAAATTAGCCAAGCCTGGCGCAGGTGCCTATAATTCCAGCTACTCGAGAACATGAGGCAGGAGAATCGCTTGAACCCAGGAGGCAGAAGTTGCAGTGACCTGAGATCATGTCACTGCATTCCAGCTTAAGTGACAGAGTGAGACTGTGCCCCAAAAAGAAAGAAGAGCACAGAACAGAATGGAAAATGTTGGAGCATGCCTCATGACGTTTTGTGTATATTTGATCACAATGTAAAATATATTCCTTCCAGTAAATCTGTGACAGAAGTTTGAAAGTCACTAATGAAAGCCTGGCCACGGTAGCTCACACCTGTAATCCCAGGACTTTGGGAGGCTGAGGCAGGTGGATAACTTGAGGCCTGGAGTTCAAGACCAACCTGGGCAACACAGTGAAACTCTGTCTCTACTAAAAGTACAAAAATTAGCTGGGTGTGGTGATGCATGCCTGTAATCCCAGCTACTCACGAGGCTGAGAACCACTTGAGCACAGGAGGCAGAGGCTGCAGTAAGTTGAGATCACATCTCTGCACTCCAGCCTGTGCAACAGAGCAAGACTGTGAGAGAGACAGAGAGAGAGAGAGGGAGGGAGGGAGGGAGGGAGGGAGGGAGGGAAGAAGGAAGGAAAGAAGGAAGAAAGGAAGGAAGGAGGGAGGAAGGAAAGAAGGAAGAAAGGAAGGAAGGAGAAAGAAAGGAAGGAAGGAAGGAGGGAGGGAGGGAGGGAGGAAAGGAGAGAAGGAGGGAGGGAGGGAAGGAAGGAGAGAAGGAGGGAGGGAGGAGGGAGGGAGGGAGGAAAGAAGGAAGGGAGGGAGGGGGGAGGGAGGGAGGGAGGGAGGGAGGGGAGGGAGGGGGGAGGGAGGGGAGGGAAGAATAATGGAATGAAGAAGGCCTACTGCACATCCCTCAGACAGAGTATATGCTAGCACCTCTGCACAGCACACTGATTGTCAGGTATGATGAAGAAACTGGTGAAAGCTGTAACATGCACTCGTGTTTATGCCCTTCAATCATCAACAATTTATAGGGTATTTCGTTAATTCAAATAATATTTACTAAACATCTATATTCTGGGTGCTGTGCTGGGTGTTAAGTATGGAATATGAAATCAAAAAACATGAATGTTTATTGCTATTGCACAGAAGAGCAAAGTATAGCCATTCATTTATTTTAATGCAGTCATATGGTTAAGTCCTGAGAACTTGTTGAAGGCATTTACTAAGCTGTGTGCTTAATATTAGATTTCTTTGGAATGAAAGGCTCTGCAAAACCCAATCTGCTGGCTATCAGTGGCTCGAAAGAGTATTACACAAAAACCCTAAGAACTTGAAAATGCAGAGAAAAGAATGGAAACATTGATCATCAGTTTTTAAAAAGTACAAGCACAGATTCAGACTCAAAGTGGACATTTGGATTTAGCAGATGGCAGTTTTAGAATGAACTCATTTTCCATTTTTCATCTGCCCTGAGCTTAATAGAATCACAGATTTGAAAAGAGCAGCAGATTTAATTGGGTGGGAATGAAGTCACAATTGTAGACCGCATTCACAGATTTTGATGAGTATCAATTACACCGAGTTTTCTCTGGCTGCCTTTGGCACACGCACCTGAGGATGTGGACTTTTTGTTTGTTTGTTTGAGATGGAGTTTCGCTCTTTTTGCCCAGGCTGGAGTGCAATGGCACGATCTTGGCTCACCGCAACCTCCGCCTCCCCGGTTTAAATAATTCTCCTACCTCAGGCTCCCAAGTAGCTGGGATTACAGGCATGTGCTAATTTTTTGTATTTTTAGTAGAGACAGGGTTTCACCATGTTAGCCAGGATAGTCTTGTTCTCCTGACCTCGTGCTCTGCCCGTCTCGGCCTTCCAAAGTGCTTGGATTACAGGCATGAGCCCCTGTGCTGGGCCTGTGCAGTGCCTGGATGTAGATGTTTTCAAGCATTTGACCAACAAGGTCTGAATGTGATATGACCAGAATTTTGGAAATGAAAATACTGATCTCAGAACAATCTGAAATTTCCAGCAGTGTGGTTAAATGATATACGATATTTGAGTTTTTGTGTTTTAGAGAAAGTTAATCTGCCACAGCTTGACGAGAGAGCCTCGAGGTGTGACCACTCATGGCATGAGACTGAGCTTGACTCTGGCTGACTTCCTTACACAGCTCATCGGCACAACTGGTAAGTAAGATGCAGGAGAAAGTAAGAAGTTTTTGTGTAGCATGCAAAGTTAATAAAATCAGGCCCAGAGCTTTCAAAATCTCTGTGGTTTGGTTGTCACTGAAGTGTATGACAGGGAATTTCGTACTTTATTTAAAGCAAACTGCATGCCCTCTATATCCCTGCTTAAATATCTCTCTATGGCTATTGAATTCATGAGGAATCACCAAACCTGGGTTTCTTCCTGTCTCTCTAGTCCCCTGTCCTGCCACACCTCTGCATTCTGACCTTTTAGTCACTTAGGGTCACTTTACCTCTTGGAACAAGTTATGCTCTCTCTGGACTCAGAGGAATTACGTTCGTTATTCCCTCTGCTTGAATCTTCTTCCTACCCCTTTCCCTCAGATCTCCATTCGATGGTACATCCCTGTACCCCAGCTACTCAGGAAGCTGACATAGGAGGTTCAATTAAGCTAGGGAGGCAGAGGTTGCAGTGAGCAGAGATCATGCCACTACACTCCAGCCTGGGTGACAGAGTGAGAAGACCTGGCCGGGCATAGTGGCTCATGCCTGTAATCCAAGCACTTTGGAGGCAAAGGCGGGCAGATCACCTGAGATTGGGAGTTCAAGACCAGTCTGACCAACATAGTGAAACCCCATCTTGAAAAAAAAAAGAGAAGACCCTGTCTCAAAAAAAAATTGGAAGTGGCCGGGCATGGTGGCTCACGCCTGTAATCTCAACACTTTGGGAGGCCGAGGTGGGCGGATCACCTGAGATCGGGAGTTCAAGACCAGCCTGGTCAGCATGGAGAAACTCCATCTCTACTAAAAATACAAAATTAGCCCAGCAAGGTGGCACATGTCTGTAATCCCAGCTACTTGGGAGGCTGAGCAGGAGAATAGCTTGAACCTGGGAGGTGGAGGTTGCAGTAAGCTGAAATCGCACCATTGCACTCCAGCCTGGGCAACAAAAGTGAAACTGTCTCCAAAAAAAAAAAAAAAGGTTGGAGGTGACTGAGAACTCCAGTCCATGGATGAGGAAGGTCGGCATCTGAGCCCTCCTTGCTTTCTCTGCCACTGCCACTTACTGACTCAGGTTAAGGTACTTAAATGTGTACAGCCTCATTTTCCTCATCTGTAAAATGGTAATTACAAAGCTACCCCATAGGCTGTCAGAGGATTAAATAAAAATACTTGTAAACCCTTGACAGATCATCTGGCATTCAATAAGCATTTATTAAATGGAGTCCTCACTCCTCCAACAGGAAGGTTAAAATTTCCCCTATTATTTCATGGGACCAAGTTATATCACATGAGGGGCACAGAATTCCAACCTACTATAAACAGAGATACCTAGAATTTCAATACAGGGAAGGGCCTTAAAAATGATGATAACTTTCATTCAAAGATGAATTAAGAGTAACCGAAGGCCACAGGGTTTTCAGTGACTTGTCCCAGAAGACAAGAAGCCAAGCTTCTTAAATCAAAGTATAAGAATTATTGATTTTTAATTATTTATATTTATTGCTGATAACTCTTAACATTTTGAGGGTCAAAGATCTTCCCGAATCCAAAGATGTTTCCCACACCAAAAGGAATAAAGGGAAAGTTCCTTGGTGCAATGGGCTTAAGGAAAGTCTCACAGTCTTCTAATATCCGGACCGAAAAAAGGCAACTAAGATTTTGAAACAAAGATACCCCATATAGAAGGGCACTCAATACACCAGGAAGTCCTCAGCATTTTCCCACCATCAGGGAGACCAGGAGGAATGCCACGGGTTCCCTTCACAGGTTTGAGTTTCACCTTTCTTTTTAAAAACAGGGTCTCACCCTGTCACCCAGGCTGGAATGCAGTGGTGCAACCATCGTACACTGTAACCTCGAATTCCTGCGCTCAAGCAATCATCCCTCCTAATGCAGCCTCCTGAGTATCTAGGACCACAGGTACTCGCCACCATGCCCAGATAATTTTTTGTAATTTTTGTAAAGATAGGGGTTTCACCATGTTGCCCAGGCTGGTCTTGAACTCCTGGGTTCATGTGATCATCTCACCCCAGCCTCCCGAAGTGCTGGGATTACAGGCATGAGCCACCGTATATGGCTTGGATCAGGTGTGAGAAAACAAATATAAGATCAGTGCTGTCGCCAGGGAAAACAAGCATATATTCCTTTCGTGGTGATGAGCACTTACAATAAACCCCGCCCAGAAGCTAAAGGGAAACCTGTTTGTTTCTATTTACTAGAAATGATTTTGGGGCCCGTCGTGCATATGACACCAATTGCATAGTGTGTTTCCAAAGTCAGAAAGATGCAGGAGGCACTGTGGCTCACTCCTGTAATCCCAGCACTTTGGGAATCTTATTGGGGTGGATCACTTGAGGTCAGGAGTTCAAGACCAGCCTGGTCAACACGGTGAAACCCTGTCTGTACTCAAATTACAAAACCATGAGCTGGGCATGGTGACACACACCTGTAATCCTAGCCACTTGGGAGGCGGAGGTGGGAGGATTGCTTGAACCCAGGAGGTGGAGGTTGCACTGAGGTTGGAGAGCGTGCCACTGCACTCCAGCCTGGGTGACAGAGCAAGACTCTGTCTCAAAAAAAAAAAAAAGAAAAGAAAAGAAAAGAAAGAAAGAAAGAGAGAGAGAGAGAGAGAAAGAAAGAAAGAAAGAAAGAAAGAAAGAAAGAAAGAAAGAAAGAAAGAGAAAGAAAGAAACCCATTTACTCCCACTGTCTGAAAAAATGTCATGTAATCCCCAAGCAACTCTTTCACAACACACCTAACCCTCTCCAACACGGCAGTGCATGAGTCCGCTTCTGGCATTTGCCCTTCTGATCTCTAGATCAATCACACCACAGGGGTCAGTGCACTAAGGATACCTGCCATTCAGGGACTCAGAGGCCAGCTTGCGAATGAATGTCAGGTGTAGGGGAACTCTGTTGGGTTCATCCTGTACCGCACTCTTGATTTATAACATACAGGAAAAAATCCAACTGAGGAAATGTCAGCCCTACAAAATAACTCTTCGTGTTCCGGCACATGTGTATTATCTGTACCCATATCGATGCAGCTGTCCGTCTATCCATGTAATGATATAAAATATTATATATGACATGACGGCCATACGTTCATTCCCATTTCTGGGGAGAAAAGTTCTTTCCTAACTACATCATTTCCCCTCAAGATGATCTCAATTTTCATCATAAAAGGGTTTTACTTTTGCCAAAAAAAGATGCAAAAGTACTCTGAAAAAGCATCTGAGGCACATGAATCTGTTCTTTTTTGTAGATTTAAAACATCTTGGAAGTTAATGAAATTGTCTTTTGTTAGGGATTTCTGTTAAGTAAGTAGATTTTAGCTGTTCTTGTCACAAAAACAGAAAACACACCAAAAAACAAAGTTAACTATGTGAGATAATAGGTGTGTTAACCTCTTCCCTACACTGCACCATCTAAATGTACCTCTATGTATCTAAATGTATCATATTGCTGCCAGGTGTGGTGGCAGCATTACAGGTGTCATGCCTGTAATTCCAGCACTTTGGGAGGCTGAAGGGAGTGGATGGTTTGAGCCCAGGAGTTCGAGACCAGCATGAGCAACATGATGAAACCACATCTCTACAAAAAGTAAATAATTAGATGTGTGTGACGGTGCATGCCTGTAGTTTCAGCTGTTTGGGAGGCTGAGGTGGAAGGATGACTGGAGCCCAGAAGGTTGAGGCTGCAGTGAGCTATGACTGAGTCACTGCACTCCACCCTGAGAGACAGAGTGAGACCCTGTCTCAAAAAACAAAATAAGGCCGGGCATGGTGGCTCACATCTGAAATCCCAGCACTTTGGGAGGCCGAGGTGGACAGATCACCTGAGATCCGTCCAGCTTGGCCAACATGGTGAAACCCCATGTCTATTAAAAATAAAAAAATTAGCCAGGTGTGGTGGAGTTTGAGACTCCATCTCAAAAACGAAACAAAACAAAACCAAAAATCGACAAACAAACAAAAATACATAATGTTGCAAACCTCAAATACACACAGTAAAATTTATTTTTGAAAATAAAAATATCTTAGAAATTGACAGTAGAGATTATTTGCTTTGTGTCACAGTCTATAGAGGGTTACAGTGTAAACTTGACAGTCATTTCCTACCTAAGAGAACTAAAAAAAAACTGCAACAAATTCTCACATCATTCTCCTAAACCAATTACTGCAAGAATGAAAATACCCATTTTCTCCGTTTGCTCACGAGGTGAGAATTTACTGACATAACCACTGGCTTTCTCGCTGACATCTAATGCATACCTTTTTGAAAGAGCAATTCATTTCATTGAAGAAGTAACATTTTTATCAGTTCATCTTGGCTAACAGTTTTACTACTGGTCAATGTCTGTTTGGACATACATACTCCCCTCCTTCCCATTCATATTCTTGGATTTACAATGAAACAACCTCTTGAAAGGAAATGAACTAGTTAAGGCACGCCTACTACCCACCCAAACTTGTTTATGTTTCTCAATTGCCCTATAAAAAGGGGTAATTTCACTTTCTTCTCTGGGATATGGATACAAGTACTTTTATTTTAATTGTTTGACACATTATGGGAAGAAAGCCTGCAAAAACTTTAATGTACTATCAAGACACCTAGCTTTAAAGGAAAAAGTGCTGATTCTTTCTGGATGGACTGTATATTCCCATTTGCGGAGCACAGGAGTTCAACTGTTTTTTGTTTGTTTGTTTGTTTGTTTGTTTTGGGACAGTCTCACTCTGTAGCCCAGGCTGGAGTGCAGAGTATAACAGCGATCTCAGCTTAGCGCAACCTCCACCTCCCAGGTTCATGCGATCGTCCTGCCTCAGCTTCCCACCGAGTAGCTGGGATTACAGGCGCATACCACCATGCCTGGCTGATTTTTTTTTTTTGTATTTTTAGTGAAGACGGGGTTTCACCATGTTAACCAGGCTAGTCTTGAACTCCTGACCTCAAGTGATCTGCCCACCTCAGCCTCACAAAGTGCTGGGATTACAGGTGTGAGCCACTGCACCCGGCCCAGTTCAACTGTATTTTATACTGGGAAATCAAATTCTGGGCTCCCCACTGCACCCTCTAAACACAACAGTTGGAGAGATCCTGCTATCCTGTTGGAACCTAAGTCAGATCATGTCCCTCTGCTCAAAAACCTTACTCAGGCTCCTGTTTCATTCAAAAGAGAAAGGCCACAGCCCCCAGAATGACATAGAAGCCTCCTCACATCTGCACGCTCCTACATCTTTCCTGCCTCAACGTGTGCTTCTCCCAGGCTCACTGCCCCGGCCACACTGGCCACCTTGCTACTCCTCCAGCACACTAGTACCACTCCACCTTGGCCAGGCCTTTGACAGTGCTCCCCTCTCTGCCTGCTCGGCTCTTCCCACAGTTACTTACCCTCATCCTCCGAAGATATTACTCAAATACCCTCTTCTCAAGAACATCATGTCTAAAAGTGCAGCTTCCTGCCCTGTCCACACGGCCTCTGCCTTATATTTCTTCTTGCTGTTTTTTCACCATCTGAAATGCATTGCCTATTATTTGTGTATGCTTTTTATTGTCTCCCTCCCCCAACTAAGGTATCAAGTACAGGAGGGCAAAGATTTTACTAAGCGTGTTTGTGTGTGTGTGCTTAGGACAGACAGTGCCTAGCAGGTTCCCAATATAAATGCACCGAATGAATGAATGAACAAAAAATGAAGCGATCAATCAGCAAGCACCCTGCAGGCACTTTGCGCGGGCCCTTGGGAAGATGAATATAAACAATGTATATATTGCTTTATGCTGTAATTTTTTTTCCTTCTAAGTAGCATATCTACTTTTCAGTCCTCAGACTTAAAAGTAACTAGCAAGTTTTAACTTGTAAAACATCCATGACTTCATCATAATTTTTAAAGCCAATATTAACTATGCTGGTGCCTTACGTACATATATTATCCTGTTCTCTTTGTATGGTTTCAAAAGAAACAAATGGAATATAGATCAAGGTGTTAATTACATAAGCTTATTAAAAACGAACTCCTAAGAGGTATCAGTTCTAACAATTAGCACATCTATGTTTATGCAGTTTATTAGTTTTATATCTGTGAGAAAGTAAACTATAGAAGCATAATATTGCAAAACAGCCACTACCAAAGGAAAATTATTTCCTAACATAAACAAGCTTTATTAAGAACTAGCTCCAGTGTAAGTCTAAAAGGGAAAGAGTGTGGCAGCGGAAACAGGTTTTTACATGCTAGTGTTTCTGGATTCATGGGAGGGTGGTACCCAGCTTCCTTATGTAACTGCAATCTAAACAATTTTACATAATCAGAAAAGAAGTGTTTGCATTATCGTATTTTACAAAAATCAGTGAGGACTATTTCCAGGCATTTTGTGTATCCAGGTCATAAATGATCTCGATTGAGAACTCTGGATAACTTTTTGCATTTTGTATGTGAATAACTACTGGAGGGAAACGGTTCTGTTAGTAAATATCCCAGAATAAGGCCTACGACCTCCAAGAGCAAACTTGGGCCACAAATACAGGAAATAAAGATTCTCAATAGACCATTAGAATTAACTGTCCTCCAAGAACTGGCAGGTACTTCACCTCTTCCTGGGTCACAGGGAGGCAGGTGCACGGGAGGCCTGGGCTGCAGAAGGTTCCCTGCCCCCATTCTGCCTTTCCTTATTTAGGATCACCACGAACCCAGAAGATATCCTGGCTCACACCTAAACTGAAGTCAGATCTGTACCCACCTCCCTACAGACAAGAGTGGCAGTGGGGACCTAACATGACTCTCATGCTAAACTGTAGAAGAGCCAAATAGGCAGCCAAGCACAGTGGCTCACGCCTGTAATCCCAGTACTTTGGGAGCCCAAGGCAGGCCAATCACCTGAGGTCAGGAGTTCAAGATCAGCCTGGCCAACATGGTGAAACCCCATCTCTAGTAAAAATTTAAAAAGAAAATTAGCTGGGCTTAGTGGCGGGCGCCTGTAATCTCAGCTACTCCAGAGGCTGAGGCAGGAGAATCACTTGAACCAGGAAGCAGAGGTTGTGCCACTGCACTCTGGCCTGGGTAAGAAGAGTGAAACACCATCTTGAAAAAAAAGAATAGCCAAGTAGGTGCTCCAGAGATATAATTCAGAAAATGCTCAAAAAGAGATCAGTCAGTTAATTTCAACTTAACTTCATTTTCCCTTAAATACTAGCCCAGTGACATTGGTCTCTTCTCTCCCCATCCTCCTCTGCGGCAACAAAGGCCTTAGAAGGTAAAACATGGAGGAAGGAGGGGAGATGAGCCACTCCAGAAACACAGTTCTGTGAGGCTGGCATTCTGACAGCCATAGTCCAGGAGATCGCCGAGAGAAAGGCAGTAAGCACAAAGCACTGGGTAAGATCTTTCACCAAATCTGTTTTCATGACAGCATTTCACTTCTTCTATAAAAAACATGTTTTAGTCCTCATTTGAGAATACCTTATAAGGTCAGAACATATTTTTGAAAAAACGTAAGATGCTTTTAGGTCAGAATATATTTTTGAAAAAGCAGGAGACTCCAAAGCAAAGAGAGAATTCAATAGGATAACCAAGATGGCACTGTTAAGAGACAAGAAAAGGAAAAACCTGAGATGGAGACATTTCCACCTGGGCAATCTTCTTGCTTTGGTCTCCTGAAGTGCTGGGATTACAAGCATGAGCCTCCACGTCCTACCATGGGTTTTCCATCAAGGAAAGGGAACAGCCAGTATGGGGAGTGGTTAAGATGCCAGGCTCTGCCCTTAAGAAAGTTATAAAAATTTTTTGTGCCCTAAAGAAAGGTATCTGCCTCAGGTACTATTCACAATGCGGCCAAATAAATAACATAACCCATACAGAGCACTCAGAACAGGGTCTGATACCCAGAACTCCATAATGATTACTCTTATCATTAACAATGGCCACTGTTGCTTAGAATTTTAATAGACTATCATGACCAACTCTTAAACTGTCTATCTGCAAAAAACTTGCCGACATCATAATGAAATCACCTTTGCCTGGGTAGAAACAGTTTCAATGTGTGAAGCGGATGTGACTACAGATTAAAAACAGTCTGCAGAAGTCCCAGAGATTCCTGACAAACCCAGCTTCCAAAACAGCTTTTTCCCATCCATAGCAGGGGATGCTACTAAAGGCAGATGCCCCCTCTGTGCTGCATTCCCGGAACACGCAGCCAGTGTCTCCGCCTTGCACACGGTGATTTCTAATTGTTGCACATAAGCTCATCCAGGTACTCTCCCCAACACGTATAGGTCTGCCAGGCCAATGCACGTATCTCTTTCTTTCATAACTCTTTGCAGTTCCACCACCAAGTTGCACAAGGCAGGCACTTACTAAAAGCTTCACAACTGAATGGATCCGTATCTTTCAGAGTAAGAGAGAGCATGCAACTTCCTACATCATATGGATGCCTTGAAAATTATTTTTGTTCCATTTGATCAAGTTTGTAGAACGAGCTAAATGCCTTCTATTGACTTCCTGATACTTTTGGATTCAGAGCCCAGGAAGATTCCTGTATCTATGTCAGACAACAAACAGAACCGTGTGTGTGTGTGTGTGTGTGTGTGCGCGCGTGTGCGCGTGTGCATGCGTGCGCACGTGCATGTGCGCATATTTACATGTATACTATATTGCAGGTATTCTTGTACGTCATTTCAATTATGCATAACACCAATGAGGACATCAACACAGGGAGGTTTCATGTCCCCTGCCATAGGGCTAATAAAGAGCTGGTCCTAGCTGGGCATGGTGACTCATACCTGTAATCCCTGCACTTTGAGAGGCTGAAGTGGCTGGAACACTTGAAGTCAGGAGTTCGAGACCAGCCTGGCCAAAATGGTGAAACCTCATCTCTACTAAAAATACAAAAATTAGCTGAGTGTGGTGGCATGCACCTGTAATCCCAGCTACTCAGGAGGCTGAAGCAGGAGAATTGCTTGAACCAGGAAGGTGGAGGTTGCAGTGAGCTGAGATCATGCCACTGTACTCCAGCCTGAATGAGAGACTCCATCTAAAAAAAAAAAACAAAAACAAAAACAAAAACGAAAACAAAAGAGCAGATCCTGGCTTCAAATCCATGCCTATTCTAAAATCTGTCTTCACCACCCCAGACATACGGGCTCACCACAGTTAGACACACAACAAGCTTAACTAAGCTTACTGCTTCTTTAAACTATAAAACCATCGACCAAGGCCCTCCAAAGAAAGCAAAGCCTTCCACAGAAGGTAATCCCCACCCCATAAAATTTTAAATAAAATTTAGTGTTAGTTAACCATACTCCTGAGATGCCTATGGCATACACTCGAATAATTCACTTAACCTAAGTTGAGGAAACATATGGCTGGGTGCTTGGCCAGGCCAGACAAATTGTCACATCCTCCACTCCATCATTTCTTCCTGAAGCTGGACTTGCAGCGGACCCTGAAGCCCCGAGTGACCGCACCCACAGGCCCCGTGGGAAAAGCTGTGACTCTGAAATGCTTACATAGCCACTGCCACCCAGGCGCTCGAGGCCTCCGAGGGGTGCCCCATTCCCGGGCTCTTTACCCCAGCACTGCTGATGAGAGGATGAAATGGGAGCGAGGAGCCCAGGGGAAAGGGGCAGCAGCCCGGTCCATCCCCACCAAGGCCTCCACCCCAATCTGGGGCGGGAGACCTGGACTTGTAACTTACAGACTGGGAAGCATGGGCCAGATACAGATAGGAGCTTGACCTCAGCTGGCTGCAGAGGGCCGAGGGCTGCGTGTCATCACATCCTGCTTCACCCTGGCCCACCCTCCCCAATGAAAGTTTCCTGAGGAAATCCTGACTGCTACAGAGAAATGGGTGGTTCAGCCCAAGGATGTAAACAGGAGCCGTGTGTTTTGTTCTGCTTCCCTGCAGACCTGTGCAGGACCTCTGGCTAAACAATTCTTTGGCAGCCATGCAACTAAAAAGCCAAGCTGAGCGGTGACTCAGACAACTACAACTTATAAGTAAGAATGTGCATGGTCAGATTCAACTGAGGATTGCTAAAAGAACTGAGGTGTGTTGTCACCCAAGTTTTTAGCATAAGGAAGCATAATTATAAACCGTGATTACTTTAGCATCAACCTAATACAAAAAATAACAAAAGGCACACTGCACTCTTAAAGCAAGTTTTTTAACCAGAGGTCAGAATGATTTCCAGCCTATCATGAGTCCTGCTCTGGTTCATTCCCACCCAACCAGAGAGTAACTTCCCCACAGTCAGGGCCAAGTTTCCTGGTGTCTCCTCCAGATTTATCAGGGTGCTTGGTGTGTGGCAAATGAACCATATTTGTTGAATGAGAGCTTGTCTCTCCAAAGTGAGAAAATCTTTCCCAATTTGTTATATGCTCACACATAAGAATATGTACATACACTAAGAACATTGTCCTAAAAATTGGAAAAGAAAAATAAAGAGAATGGGCCAGGTATGGAGGCTCACGCCTGCAATCCCAGTCCTTTGGGAGGCTGAAGCAAGTGGATCCCCTGAGGTCAGGAGTTCGAGACCAGCCTGGCCAACATGGCGAAACCTCGTCTCTACCAAAAATGCAAAAATTAGCCAGGTGTGGTGGTGGACACCTGTAATCCCAGCTACTCAGGAGGCTGAGGCAGTAGGATGGCTTGAACCCAGGAAGCGAAGGTTGCAGTGAGCCAAGATCCTGCCATCACACTCCAGCCTGGGTGAAAGAGCAAGGTTCCGCCTCTTTTTTTTTAAATGAGATGTTGTCTCACTCTGTCGCCCAGACTGGAGTACAGTGGCACGATCTCAGCTCACTGCAACCTCCACTTCTCAGATTCAAGTGATTCTCCCAGCTCAACCTCCTAAGTAGCTGGGATTACAGGCACACGCCACCACACCCAGCTAAGAGATTCCATTTCAAATGAAAAAATAAAATAAAAAACTGTTAGCGGAAGAGTGTACCCACATGAAGGTCACTCATCATGTTTGTTCTCCACAACAGAGCTGTATCACCTATTTCTCCAGCATGCGCCAGGCTCACTGAGACGCAAACAGCATGCCGATCTCCTCCCTCTCCCTCTCATTTACCTTGAAGCAGATCCCAAGACCCATCAGTTTTCTCTTTTATTTTCTTTTCCTCATTTTATTGTTTTAAGGTGGGGTCTCACTCTGTCACCCAGGCTGGGGTGCAGTGCTGTGATCACAGATTGCTGCAGCATTGACCTCCCAGGCTCAAGTGATCCTCCCACTTTAGCCTACCTAGTATCTAGGACCACAGATGTACGTTACCACACTTGGCTAATTTTTTTCTGTTTTTTATTTTTATTTTTTAAGAGAGTAGGTCTCACTATGTTGCCCAGGCTGGTCTTGAACTCCTGGACTCGAGCGATCCACCCACCTCAGCCTCCCAAAGTGCTGGACTTACAGGCATGAGCCACCATGCCTGGCCCATTCATTCACCCCATTACCTTAGCTACCTACTTATCACTCTCGCATGGAAACCAGCTCATTGTCACTGAGATGGGTCTTAGCCCAGCACTGTGCATGAAGCCTCACTGTCCTTGCTGGCACAGCCAACACAAGTGGCTAAGCCTCTCGTGCCAACCCAGGAGAGGTGAGTCTTCTGTCCCACTCATGAGCTCTCTCTAAGAGGAACATGGGCAGCATGATTGAGACTGGTTCTAATGAAACTTTCCAAGTTGACTTCATTACGGGAAAGAGAATGACATGGTAGTCTAGTCTGCTTGGCAGTTTTAAACTCTCGCTGAAAATTGGTTTAATGGCATTGGCTTTGGGTTGCCTGATTGACCTAGACAACCAGGCAAAGCACCTCATGACTGGCCTCAAGGGTCCTCTTTCCTTACCTCCCTGTGCTGCCAACATCCAGCCCAAGCCTAGAGGCTCCACTTCCCAAATGTAGTCCACACCTTCCCTCTTCTCCCCAGCTCTAGGACCACAACCTGGACCAAGCCACCACCATCTCTCACTTGCAGGAGCCTCCCAGCCCACTTACACTCCACTTCCCACAACACTGTCCGTGATTTTTCAAGAATGTCAATTAAGGCTGTGTGCAGTGGCTCACGACTATAATCCCAGCACTTTGAAAGTCCATGGTGGGTGGATCACTTGAGGTCAGGAGTTCCAGACAAGCCTGACCAACACGGTGGAGCACCAGCTCTACTAAAAATATAAAAGTAGATGAGTTTGGTGTTGCATGCTTGTAATCCCAGCTACCTGGGAGACCGAGGCAAGAGAATTGCTTGAACCTGGGAGGCAGAGGTTGCAGTGAATCGAGATCGTACCATTGCACTCCAGCCTGGGCAACAAGACCAAAACTCCATCTCAAAAAAAAAATATCAATTACTCTAAACTCTCCCCTGGATTCCAGTCATGCTTTCACTAGCAGGTTAACTATGGCCCGCATCATCTGGCCCCAGGCTGACTCTGACCCAGTCTCAAAATCTCTCACACCCACTAAGCAATAATCTTGTTGGCCATGCTTCTACTCCTAGAATTCACCCAGTACATTCCCAGCTTGAGGCCACGTAGGCTGATGTTCTCGATGCCTTGAAAGTACCCTCCCCCATGACATTCATTTGCTCTGTTCACTTCAGCCTCTTCCTTGACCACCCTGTCTAACTAAATCAGGCCCAAAGGAATCTAGACTATATTCCTCAAATAGTTTATAGTAGCCAGAGGAAGTGGCTCATGCTTGTAAGCCCAGAACTTTGGGAGGCCAAGACAGGAAGATCGCTCAGGCCCAGGAGTTTGAGACCAGCCTGGGCAACATAGTCAAACAGCCCCCCTTCCCTCATCTCTAAAAAAAAAATCAAGAAAATTAGCCAGGCATGGTGGCATATGCCTGTAGTACCAGCTACTCAGGAGACTGAGGTGCGATGATCACTTAAGCCGAAGAGGTCGAGGCTGCAATGAGCTATCATTGTGCCACTGCACTCCAGTTTGGGTGACAGAATGAGGCACTATCTCAAACAATAATAATTAATTTAAAAACTGTTGAAAGGAGTTTATGGTTTCACACCTAAAAGACTGTAGAATTATACATTATGTAATATATTTATACCTGTTTTGTTGCACAATGAATTTGAAGGGGCAATTCAAAGTAATACATGATGAATCACAAGAAAGAGCCATCCTTTATCCATCTGCCATGGTCTAGTTCAAAGGAATGCCACTACCATGATCATCTCCCCAAAGGGTATACAGTTCTGCATGTTGTGGGAGATGTTCTCTCTCAGGAAAACCACAATCTAAAAGTGAAGCCACACACATACACACGCGCCAAAAAAAAAAAAAAAAATAGCCCAATATGGCTGGACATAGTGGCTCATGCCTGTAATTCTAGCACTTTAGGAGGCCAAGGTGGGCAGATCACTTGAGGTCAGGAGTTTGAGACCATCCTGGCCAACATGGTGAAACCTTGTCTCTACTAAAAAGTACAAAAATTTGGCTGGGCACAATGGCTCACATCTGTAATCCCAGCACTTTGGGAGCTGAGGCGGGCAGATCACGAGGTCAGAAGATCAAGACAATCCTGGTCAGCATGGTGAAACCTCATCTCTATTAAAAATACAAAAGAATTAGTCAGGCATGGTGGTACACACCTGTAGTCCCAGCTACTTGGGAGGCTGAGGCAGGAGAATTGCTTGAACTGAGGAGGTGGAGGCTGCAGTAAGCCATGATGGGGCCACTGCACTCCAGCCTGGCAACAGAGCAAGACTCTGTCTCAAAAAAAAAATTAGGCGGGCGTGGTAGTGGGCACCTATAAACCCAGCTACTCAGGAGGCTGTGGCAGGAGAATCGCTTGAACCTGGGAGGCGGAGGTTGAAGTGAGCTAAGATCTCACCATTGCACTCCAGCCTTGGTAACTGAGAGGGACTCCATTTCAAAATATAAAATAAAAATAAAAATAATTTAAAAACCCAAAAGGGCAATATAAAATGTCCGAAATACCCAAAAGAATTAGTATTAAGAGCTACCCACTAGTTCCAGAATCCATGAGAACCCACAGATGATGAGAAGGAAGGGAAGTTACTTGCAGAAGCGTATCCAAATGGAATCCCTATATTCTTTTAGTTTTACAAAAGACAAAATTCAGGCCCAAACCTAAACACTTGCTGAGCCCATACTCAGGGTCCGGACATTGCAAGTCAGACACCAGAAATGTACCATTGCCCCAGCAAGCCCAGACAAGACTGTCAATGAGCTTCCTCTAGTTCTGTCTTCTGCTTGTTTCCTTCCAAGGATCTAGTATTTTCTTGTGTCTATACCTTAGCAACTAAGTTCCTCAGCACAGTGTCTTCCTTTATTAAACTTCTTCCTCAAAAATGAACTCTATGGTTTTTATGTGTGTGTGTGTGTGTGTGTGTGTGTGTGTGTGTGTGTGTGAGTGTGTGTTTCTGTATTGGGACAGGCTTTCCTTCTTCTGCCCAGGCTAGAGTGCAGTGGCCTGAACACAGCTCACTGTAGCCACAAGCTCTCAGACTCAAGCAATCCTCCCAACTCACCCCCTGACCCCCAGCCCCAAGTAGCTGGAAATACAGGCAGCACTACCACACCAGGCTAATTTTTGTTTCGGTTTGTTTTTTCTGAGACAGAATCTCACTCTGTCTCCCAGGCTGGAGTGCAGTGGCGTGATCTCAGCTCACTACAACCTCCGCCTCCCAGGTTCAAGCAATTTTCATGCCTCAGCCTCCCAAGTAGCTGGGATCACAGGTATGTGCCACCATACTCAGCTAATTTTTGCATTTTTAGTAGAGATGAGGTTTCACCATTTTGGCCAGGCTGGTCTCGAACTCCTGACCTCAGGTGATCTGCCTGCCTTGGCCTCCCAAAGTGCTGGATTACAGGTGTGAGCCACCTCACCTGACTAATTTTTGTATCTTTTTTTTTGTAGACACAGGGTTTCACCATGCTGCCCAAGCTGGTCTCAAACTCCTGAGCTCAAGTGATCCACCCGTCTCAGCCTCCCAAAGAGCTGGGATTACAAGCATGAGCTACCACACCCAGCCAAAAATGGTCTTTATATACATAGCCCCATTCCTCCCTCAGTTAAAGCTCCCATTACGTGAGCCATTTCAGCAAGGGAGAGCAAGACATCAAAGATGCTTAAGGATCCATCATGGAGAATGCATCACTTGTATTCCTAAAGAGAATTATGGTCCTGAGGTAGGACAGAATGAGAAGTACTTCAGTATGACCCCTCCTCATCACCTCTACCAGGAGAACCCACAATATCTTTGTAGGGAGCTCTATGTCTTAGTTTAAAAAAAAAAAAAAAAAAGGTAGTAAGAGTTTGATCCAACAAAACATAAAATGGCCATCAGGCTTCCTAAAGACAATAAATCTCAAATGAATGATATAAATAGTAGGTATAAAGAATATGCAAAGAAGAGAAATACTGATTTTTCAATGTCAACAGTCCATACTATTTTTTAAAAAATCATGGGTTGTAAATCATATGACAGTGAAGCATGACAGCTGGGAGCCTGTTTGATCACAGTAGCTGACATTATAAAATACTTGAAAGGAAAATTTTATGTCTATTTTTTGAGATGGAGTCTCACTTTGTCACCCAGGCCAGAGTGCAGTGGCGAGATCTTAACTCACTGCAACCTCTGCCTCCCAGGTTCAAGTTATTCTCCTGCCTCAGCCTCTCAAATAGCTGGGATTACAGGCACCCGCTACCATGCTTGGCTAATTTCTGTACTTTTGGTAGAGACGGGGTTTTGCTATGTTGGCCAGGCTGGTCTTGAACTCCTGGCCTCAGGTGATCCGCCCACCTAGGCCTCCCAAAGTGCTGAGATTACAGGTGTGAGATACCATGCCCGGCTGGAAGTAAAATTTTTGCTAATCATGGACTGTTCTTTATTCTCTAATATTGGTATCTTTGACTCCATGCTATTTTGCAATGTTTCTTGTTGTCAGAACTCTTGGAGATGGTGAAGACTCTATCCTTGTGTTCTTCCCATTTCCCATGGAAGAACTTATTCTCCTCTTGACCTTGTGTCTACAGAAACCTTCCTTTTGGCCTTGAGTTATTCTCTCTCCCAACTAAAGCAACTGCTAGTCTTATGTTCTTCTTGGATATTGAATTGTAAACTATAAACGTGCTCAGGACAGGCAACTTTCACATTTCAACTTCCACTCTACATCAGTTAAGCATCCACACTCTTGCTTTTTTAATCCATCATGGAGCTTGATTGAAAATTACTGCTTCCACTGTCATTCTTTTAAGTGAATGTGGTCCTATCCACATACCCCATCAACTTCCTGCAGCTAATTGTGAGCGTGTGTGTCCCCAAAGGAAAGGAGAGCAGAGGTGAGCTATCTCTCAAGACTTCAGGGGACATTTCCCTTCGTGACCATGAATCACCTTCCTTGTCGATCTCAACGTGAGAACTTTCCTTTTCCTCTGTTAATGAGAAGTTTCTTAATAGGATGTCTGCTGAGCTGTGTAATAATCTCCAAAGGGAAGTGAGGGAGGTTTTGGCATGAGCCATTGAAGTGGAGCTGGAGGAAGTAATCAGCAGTAATGGGCTAGAGGGAGCAGTCCTTCACCAACAGGATGGGCTGTAGATGAACTGGGAAATTTTATTTTTCTAACTCTGCATTTTTATATTACATTTATCTCAAAGCATTTACTCTGAATGAATGGTGGGCATTATAATTAATTTATTCAGGGATCAGATCAGAATGTTTTAGAATGAATGTCCCATTAGATTTTAATTAAAATGCCCAGTATAGACTCCGCAGGGAATAAAATATACTATAAGTGATTTCCATTTTCTCCATATTCTCTTTTACTTTCATTGCTAACCTTCAGCAATCCAGTAAGGAGTGATTTCTGACTCTCCAAATCTTGTAAGATGACTGCACATTCTACACAGTCTCAAGGACCAGGGAGTGAAGTGGTACCAGGAGGGGTCTCAAGCAGAGGTTAAGAGGAGCCTCGATCACTCCTTCCCTAGCACCGTTCACCGCCACATCCTCCAGAATTCCGTGATTCTGATGTTGCATTCAAAGGACTGAGGACAGGGAATTCAAAGGGCGAGGCCAGAAGGGGAGGCAGGGCAGCCCTGCATTTATGAATATTGCTACCAATGTTCCTTTGCAGCCATGCAGGCCACGCCCAAAGCCCTTGGCCGGGGTCCCTGACTCACATCAGCGTTATCTGCCCAGACCTAAAAAGTCACTTGGGGAAACTTTGCACCAATAAGACTTCTGTGTTGCACTGCAACTTTGTCTCCACACCTTCTCTCCCAGCTCCGTATTGGGTAGCAGTTGAGACGGGAAGAGGAAAACAAAGAGGTATTATCTTCTTTCGGAAACTTTAATTCAATTCCACTACTTGTATGAATGTGTATTTTTGAGACAAGGTCTTGCTCTGTTTCCTGGGCTGGGGTGCAGTAGCACAATCATGGCTGACTGCAGCCTTGACCTCCTGGGCTCAGGTGATCTTCTTGCTTCATCCTTCCAGGTAGCTGGGACAACAGGCACAGGCCACCGCACCTGACTAATTTTTTATTTTTTGTAGAGAAGTGGTCTCACTATGTTACCCAGGCAAAATTCCACTACTTTAAAACAAAGATGGAAGCCAGGTGTGGTGGTGCACCCCTGTAACCCCAGCACTTTGGGAGGCTGAGGTAGGTGGATCACTTGAGGTCAGGAGTTCGAGACCAGCCAGGTTAACATGGCAAAACTCTGTCTCTACTAAAAATACAAAAATTAGCTGGGCGTGATGATGGGCACCTGTAATCCCAGCTACTCGGGAGGTTGAGGCAGGAGAATAGCTTGAACCTGGGAGGCGGAGGTTGCAGTGAGCCAAGATCATGCCACTGCACTCCAGCCTGGGCGACAGAGTGAGACTGCATCTCAAAAAACTACAGAGATGTATTGTCTCCCAGTTCTAGAAGCTGGAAGTCCTCCCCACTTCCTGGCTGCTGGGGGCTGCCAGCCATCTTCCGCATTCTTGGCCTGCAGATGCATCACTGAAATTCTCTAGCATCATGTGATGTTCTCTTTGGGTGTCCTGACTTCATCTTCCCTCTGCGCACATCTGTGTCTGTGTCCCAATAAGGACACCAATCACATGGGATTCGGGCCCACCCTAATGACCTCATCTTAACTTGGCTAAATCTGAAAAGAAGCCATTTCCAAACAAAGTCACGCTCAGATACCAGGGGTTGGGACTACCAGGTATGCTTTTGTGAGGGGAATAAAAAAATCAGCTCACAACCACACCTCATGAGTTAAGGTGTGGAGGAGCTTAGTACAGTGTTTAACACATAGACCAAGCTTCGAAAATATCAGCAGCTAATATCAGGATTATTCTTATTCTTATTACTAGGTCATCCATTCTTTCTGCCCCACAGCATCTTTGTTGAAAAGGCTTTAAATGCCTGGGGCAGTGGCTCATGCCTGTAATCCCAACACTTTGGGAGGTCAACATGGGCAGATCACTTGAGGCCAGGAGTTTGAGACCAGCCTGGCCAACCAAAATGGTGAAACCCCGATTCTACTAAAAATACAAAAATTAACTGGACTTGGTGGCACATGCCTGAAATCTCAACTCTTTAGGAGACTGAAGCTAGAGAATCGCTTGAACCCAGGTGATGGAGGTTGCAGTGAGCCAAGATCTCATGACTGCACTCCAGCCAGGGAAGCAGAGCAAGACTCCATCTCTAAGAAAAAAAAAAAAGAAAGGCTTTAAAAGCAAGTCCTAGGCTGGACGCGGTGGCTCATACCTGTAATCCCAGCACTTTGGGAAGCTGTGGTGGGCAATCACGAGGTCAGGAGTTCAAGACCAGCTTGGCCAACATGGTGAAACCCCGTCTCTACTAAAAATACAAAAATTAGCCGGGTATAGTGGCAGGCACCTGTAATCACAGCCACTGGGGAGTCTGAGGCAGAGAATTGCTTGAACCTGGGAGGCAGAGCTTGCAGTGAGCCAAGATCACACTGCTCAACTCTAGCCTGGATGACAAAGTGAGACCCTGTCTCAAAAAATAAAAAATATATGTATTTAAAAAAGCAAGTCCTTGTGGCAGCCAAGTTTCAGGGAATATTCCAGCTATCACACAAAAATACAACCTCCAATCCAATTCCTTGGGGAAAAAAACAATTACAATGATTGTCTAGATAAAAAAAAAAAAATGAAGGATGTTCTTCATTCTGTCTACCGAGCTCTGAAGCATTAAGGAAGCGCAGAATGCAGAGCTATGTAGGAATCAGGAAAGGGAGTCCTCCAAAGAAGCAGCTGACAACCAAATTTCTAGATTCTTCAGTTTGTGTAAAAAAAAAAATCCATTCTACCTTGCACACTCTCCCCACAGCACCAAAAGGAATACAGACAAACCTTGGCGATATTGTGGGGTTAGTTCCAGACCACTAAAAGGCAAATATCACAATAAAGCCAGCCACATAAATTGTTTTGTTTCCCAGTGTATATAAAAGTTATGTTTACACTATTGCTGTAGTCTATTGTCTAATAACACTATGTCTAAAATGCACCTATATACACACATACGTACACACAGACCTTAATTTTAAAATATTGCTAAAAATGCTAACAATTGGCCAAGTACAGTGGTTCCTGCCTGTAATCCCAGCACTTGGGCGGCCAAGGTGGGCAGCTTACTTGAGCTCAGGAGGTCGAAATCAGCCTGGCCAACATGGCAAAAACCCCTCTATTAAAAAGAAAAAAAGTATCCAGCTGTGGTGGCACATGCCTGTAATCCCAGCTACTCAGGAGGCTGAGGCAGGAGAATCTCTTAAACCCAAGAGGTAGAGGTTGCAGTGAGCTGAGATCGCACAGCTGCACTCCAGCCTGGAGCAAGACACCGTCGAGACAAACAAGAACAAAAACAGAAAACAAGCCATCACTGCAAAGCACAGAAAATGAGGTATGCCTATATATACATACCTGTATGTATTTTTTACTTTTAATTAAAAAGTCCAAGGACCATAGGTGTCTAAACATGGCATTAGAAAACAGGAAACCAAAGAACCACCCAGTCGTCTAAGGAGGGGTGACTTTAATTTAAAGGCAAACAATAAAGTAATCACCTCTAGTTTTAAAAGATATTTAACAGTCTGGCTATCTCCCTGGTTACACAACAGTGACTATCTGTCACAACCAAGGCACTGGTACAACATCAGTGTGCTTCTCTCTGCCTTCATAAAACTTGTTTTGAAACAGACCCTCCTGGGACCCCAGAAGGTCACTATCCCCTCCCCTCACTCATTTTGCTAAGTCAGTTTTCTACCAAAACAACATTCCGAGCCTCTTCAATCCTCCCTGCCAACTACATTGCATAATTCAATGCTTATTTCTCTTGACCCAGCTAGCAAATTCAGGATTCAAATCAATCTACTTTCACTTGCTCACTGGTCTCTGGCCCATCCTCGATCCTCGGGAGCCATCAGTGACCACAGCCCTTGAGCAATTCTCGCCCTGGATTATCTTCTTTGTATGTCAAGACTTGAAACAGAACATACTCCAACTTGTCTGCAACTCTGTCTGCAGTAGTACAAACAACAGGTTTATGTGTCTTCAAATCTTGATTTTTTTTTTTTTTTTTAAAGCCAAACCTAATATAAAACCTAACTGCTCTGCAGCTTGAAAATCTTTTAAGTGACAACAGAAGGCTGTCTTTCCCAATGTTGTGGAAGTGGGCCTTTCTATTTTCTACAATGGAAGAATAAAGTGGATAGTCATGAGTGCTGTTCTGGAGCCTGTCTCAAGCAGTTCACACTGAGGAGTAGGTGTTTATGTTCTCTACCCCTCCTTGAATTGATGGGCCTGCAAAGCCTTGGGTGTTTGCCACACTGACCCACACTGGCATCCAAGACACCAGGATCCAGAGATCCTGGGTAGATACTGGAAAACCCAGATGTGGATCACTTTCTGGTCAAACTCTGCTCAAAGAGCAGAGGTCAAATCCATCTGGGTCAGGTCCACCCTGGGGGGCTTTTTGCAAAGATACATAAGCTCAGTATTTTACCTCTTTTACAGATAAAATAGACGAACTTGGAAGGCTAAAATCTGCAGAAGCCAAAGGCAGCCAGCAATTGTTGAATTATGAGTAAATAAAATGTGGGTGTGTATAAAAGGAAACCAGGAAGCCTAGATTATTTACATGGCCAAAGGAGAGTGGATGCCAACAAGAGGAAGTTTCTGGTAGCTCTGAGGGCATAAGCCAATCAGCACATGTGCACACAAAAGAAATAATCAGCAGAGTAAACGCACATAGAGTGGGAGAAAACTTTTGCAAACTATGAAATAATATCCAGAATCTACAAGGAATTCAAACAAATCAGCAAGCAAAACAAACAAACAATCCCATCAAAAAGTGGGCTAAGGACATGAATGGACGATTCTCAAAAGAAGAGATACAAAAGGCCAACAAACAAATGAAACATCACTAATTATCAGGGAAGTGCAAATCAAAACCACAATGTGATACCACCTTACTCCTGTAAGAATGGCCATAATCATCAAAAAATAATAGATGTGGATGTGTGCATATGGTGAAAAGGGAACACTTTTACACTGTTAGTGGGAATGTAAACTCGCACAACCACCATGGAAAACTGTGTGGAGATTCCTTAAAGAGCTAAAAGTAAATCTACCATTTGATCCAGCAATCCCACTACTGGGTAGCTACCCAAAGGAAAGGAAGTCACTACATGAAAAAGACACTTGCACATGCAGGTTTGTAGCAGCGCCATTCACAACTGCAAAAATATAAAACCAGCCCAAATGCCCATCGGTCAACAAGTGGATAAAGAAAACGTGGTGGCTGGGCGCGGTGGCTCACACCTAGAATCCCAGCACTTTGAGAGGCCGAGGCTGGTGGATCACGAAGTCAAGAGATCGAGACCATCCTGGTCAACATGGTGAAACCCTGTCTCTACTAAAAATACAAAAATTAGCTGGGCATGGTGGTGCGCGCCTGTAGTCCCAGCTACTCGGGAGGCTGAGGCAGAATTGCTTGAACCCAGGAGGTGGAGGTTGCAGTGAGCCAAGATCGCATCATCACACTCCAGTCTGGGTAACAACAGCAAAACTCTCTCTCTCAAAAAAAAAAAAAAAAAAAAAAAGGTATATTTAGATCCTGGGATACTATTCAATCATAAAAAGGAGTGAATTCGTGGCATTCACAGCAACCTGACTGGAGTCAGACCATTATTCTAAGTGAAGTTAACTCAGGAATGGCAGACCAAACATCATAAATTCTCACTTATAAGTGGGAGCTAAGCTACGAGGATGCAAAGGCACAAGAATGACACAATGGGACAGGCATGGTGACTCATGCCTGTAATTCCAGCACTTTGGGAGGCTGAGGCAGGTGGATCACCTGAGGTCAGGAGTTCCAGACCAGTCTGGCCAACATGGCAAAACCCCATCTCTACTAAAAATACAAAAATTAGTGGAGCGTGGTGGCACGCACCTGTAATCCCAGCTACCCAGGAGGCTAAGGCAGGAGAATCACTGGGACCTGGGAAGCAGAGGCTGCAGTGAATCAAGATTTGCCACTGCACTCCAGCCTGAGTGATAGAACAAGGCTCCTTCTCAAAAAAAAAAAAAAAGAAGAAGAAGAAGAAGAATGATACAATGGACTTTGGGGACTTATAGGGAAGGGTAGAAGAGGGTGAGGTATAAGAGACTACACATTGAGTACAATGTATACTGCTCAAGTGAATTTCTGAATCTCAGAAATTACCACTAAAAAACTTATCTATGTAACCAAATACCACCTGACGTGTTCCCCAAAACCTACTGAAAATTGTTTTAAATCTGTATGAAATATAATAAAACCAATTAACATATGTAAAAGTACATATGAAGTGCAAGAAATCATACACAGGTAAATATGGCCATTCTAATCTCTAGAGCAGCACTTCCTAGATTAAGGGATGTGACCTGGTAACCTTCTCTTGACTTTTAAAGAATGTGTTCAATCGATTTGTCTTCCCTCCTGGTCTCTATGGAAGCTCTTCCACTATAGAAGGCATCCTGCTTTCTAAAGATGCAAACTCAGAATATGCAGCCACTCAGGGGCATGGCAAGCCAATGAGTTCTTGATACAAGATGTTAATGTGGGGTTATAGTAGCTGACATTTTGTTCTGTTGAAAAAGGAGTCAGGTCTTTGCTAATGCTAAAGTTACATCAAGAAAATTTTACAACATCCCCTACATATCATTTATGAATCATCTGACACCTATTTAATGCTCATCATGAAGTCTCAGTTTCATAATGTTCTAATCGAGGCAAATTGCTACTACACATCAGTGTTATGAGGTTCTGCCAGTAAATCACCACCTGGGCACCACATGTTAGGGGAGTTACATCAACACGTTGCAGAAGGCAGTAATGACCATATCCCAGTAGACTATGTCTTAATGCCATATATTCTTAGAAAGTTTTTTTTTTTACTGTAATTTACAATAAAATGAGCCTTAAAACAAAATGCTGGGGCCAGGCAATGTGGCTCACGCCTGCAATCCCAGCACTGTGGGAGGGGATGGATCACCTGAGGTCAGGAGTTCGAGACCAGCCTGGCCAACCTGGTCTCTAAAAAAAATAAACAAAAATAAAAGAAAACCTCGTCTCTAAAAAAAATAAATAAAAATAAAAGAAAAAATGTTTTACCTTTTCAGAACATAAATGTTTATGGTCTTTACAGACTTTCCCAAAGATTTCAAATTCCTGTAGCTCTCTTTAGATTCATAAAAAATTATCCCAAAATAAAAATTTATATAAGTGGCAAATTTGGCTAGGCACAGTGGCTCACGCCTGTAATCTCAGCACTTTGTGAGGCTAAGGTGGGTGAATCATGAGGTCGGGAATTCAAGACCAGCCTGGCCAAGATGGTGAAACCCCCTATCTACTAAAAATACAAAAATCAGTTGGCTGTGGTGGCACATACCCCTAATTCCAAGTACTCAGGAGGCTGAGGCAATAGAATTGCTTGAACCCATGAGGTGGAGACTGCAGTAAGCTGAAATCGCACCACTGCACTCAAGCCTGGACGGCGCAGCAAGACTCCATCTTGGAGCAATAATAATAATAATAATAATGTGACAACTTTATTTATTTCAGGCTTATAGTTCTTCCTCAAACCATAATGAGTCCTACTTCTGCCATATTCACACTGAAATGCGTGGTCAAGTTTTTCATAAGTCTGGTGGGGCTGTCATCATATGATGGCTTTATAAATTCTTGACTGGAAACCTAAGACTCCTAATTAAAGCTCAAAGATCCAGAATAAATGATACACAGCCCTCACAAAACTAGCTGCTCACTGAATAAAACCCTGGGAAAATAGTTTACACAACAAACAAAAATGAAACAAAAAATCAGGATTATAAAAACCGATTTAGTACATTCACGAATCCATCACACAAAAAATGAAATCATTAGTTAAGTGGATGCTTTTAATATTTTACATGTTTCTAAATAAGTAAACTATTCAAAAGCTCTCTTATATTATTATGTCACTTAGACACATTTTAAAAAACTAAAAATAGCAATGCAGATACCATTTAAATTGAAAATATGTTTTTATTACAAGCATTTTCTTGCTTTCAGAAAATCTTGGGTATTCAAAAGTACTCATATTTTCTCTCTTTCTGTCTTTCTTTTTTGTTTTGTTTTGTTTAGTTTTGATACGGTGTCTTGCTCCATCACCAAGGCTGGAGTGCAATGGTGCCCCCACAGCTCACTGCAGCCTCAACCTCATGGGCTCAAGGGATCCTCCTGCTTCAGCCTCCCAAGTAGCTGGGTCTACAGATACATGCCTGGTTAACTTTTTAGATTTTTTTTTTTTAAATAGAGGTGTGGTCTTTCTTTCTTTCTTTTTCTTTTTCTTTTCTTTTCTTTTCTTTTTTTTTTTGTTTTTTTGTTTTTTTGTTTTTTTTTGAGACAGTCTTGTTCTATCACCAGGTGCCAGGCTGGAGTGCAGTGGCAGTCTCAGCTCGCTGCAACCTCCACCTCCCAGGTTCAAGCAATTCTCCTGCCTCAGCCTCCCGAGTAGCTGGGACTATAGGTGCGCTCCACAATGCCCAGCTAATTTTTGTATTTTTAGTAGAGACGGGGTTTCAACATGTTGGCCAGGATGGTCTCCATCTCTTGACCTTGTGATCCGCCTACCTCGGCCTCCCAAAGTGCTGGGATTACAGGTGTGAGCCACCAGACCCGGCTGGTGTGGTCTTTCTGTCTTGCTCAGGCCAGTCTTTAACCCCTGACCTCAAGCAATTCTCCTGCCTTGGTCTCCCAAAGTGTTGGGATTACAGGCTTGAGCCACTCCACCCAGCCAATAACTCACATATATGAACTGCTCATCATATATCATTCGCAGTTATCATTATTTATTTGTTTATTTATTGAGACAAAGTCTTGCTCTGTCTCCCAGGCTGGAGTACAGTGGCGCAGTCTCGGCTCACTGCAACCTCCACCTCCTGGGTTCAAGCGATTCTCCTGCGTTAGCCTCCCAAGTAGCTGGGATTACAGGTGCCCGCCACTATGCCTGGTTAATTTTTGTATTTTTGGTAGAGATGGGGTTTCACTATGTTGGCCAGGATGTTCAAACTCCTGACCTCAGGTGATCTACCGCCTCAGCCTCCCAAAATGCTGGGATTACAGGCATAAACCACTGCACCCAAGCTTTGTTCTCGTTATTTAAATCATCTTCACGAGGACCCAATGATGTGGGTGGCTGTCAACTTCATTTTACAGGTAAGAAAACTGAGGCACATAATAATTAAACAACTCACCCAGGTCACACGTCCAGTAAGGGTAGAAGCCACAATTTGAACTCAAACAATCTAAAAATAGTTTATTTGCTCTTAACTACTTTACTATTCTACCTTTCAGTTTTCTTAGAGATGTTCAGTTAACTTTGGTTTGATTGTTTCTAAATGTTTCAACTCACAGATTAAGGTTGTTACTCTTCACTTTCAAAACTTTTCTTTTAAAGACCGAGCATTTCCAAACAGGGAATGCCACAAAGTTGTTAGTTTACTTTAAAAGGGAGGTCTTTAAAATTCTATGAAAACAGCCAGGCGCTGCCGGGTGCTGTGGCTCACACCTATAATCCCAGTACTTTGGGAGGCGGGTGGATCACAAGGTCAGGAGTTAGAGACCAGCCTGGCCAAGATGTTGAGACCCCGTCTCTACTAAAAATACAAAATTTGCTGGGCACGGTGGCACGCGCCTATAATCCCAGCTACTCAGGAAGCTGAGGCAGGAGAATCATTTGAATCTGGGAGGCGGAGTTTGCAGTGAGCTGAGATTGCACCATTGCACTTCAGCCTGGGTGACAGAGTGAGACTCCGTCTCAAAACAACAACAACAACAACAACAACAACAGCCAGGCACAGTAGATGCCTGAGATCGAGAGTTCAAGATCAACCTGACCAACATGGAGAAACCCCGTCTCTACTAAAAATATAAAAATTGGCCAGGCATGGTGGTATGTGCCTGTAATCCCAGCTACTGGGGAGTCTGAGACAGGAGACTTGCTTAAACTTGGGAGGTGGAGGTTGTGGTAATCTGAGATCTCACCATTGCACTCCAGCCTGGGCAACAAGAGACTCTGTCTCAAAAAAAAAAAAAAAAAAAAAAAGAAAGAAAACAAAGACAAACTCATATAACAAAGATACATATTCTTGAACTAGAATATTCCTTTCCTCCACAAATAATTTAATATTAAACACCATATTTGTAAAGCACACACAAAAAAAACACATAAACATGTTTTAGCTCTAGATTAAAAAAATTGTTGGCTAACAGCAAGACCAATGCAAAATTATGATTAAAGTCAACAAAGTCAAGGGTGCTTAGGATACATTTAAAAGAAAACTAGGTCCTACTAGATTAAGGGCAGTTCAAAAAATAAAAAGGTAACTAGGACTCAGGGTATATACCAAGATTTTTTTATTCTGCTCCTCAGTGGCCCTTAAAATTCATGTGATTCTCATAATGCATTTATTTTCTCTCTTACTACCTCATGCAAGAGAAAGAATGAAGCCACAATCAGGCAGTGATGGGTGGACACATGGAAACTTCCTCGCTCACTACTTGCTGTAAAACGAAACTAGCAAATAGTGAATGAAACATCAAAATCAACCATGAATAGAATTTGTATCAGACAGCCAAGGAGAACTGCAATGTATCTCTGTCAACACAGAAAACCTTAGTCTGAAGAGCAAACATAAATACAAACATATTTCTGTTTTCACCAATCATCCTGGAAAGCTGAAAGCCATGGAAGAGCCTTTCAGAAAAGATAAAACTAATACAGAAAGGAAAAACCAGCCCTTTCTCAAGCGTTTGTCTTCTGAGTCATGCAGTTACTCTAATGCCTGGGTACCCAGTCTCCAAGATGGAGATTTCTGTATCACATGACTTGACATGCCAGGAAAGATACAGGATAGGTTATCTCTGTGAGGTGCCTCTCCTCATAAAGAATTAATGCTGCCCAATGAAACACTTCAGAGAACAAAAGAAGGAACACTGGACATCTGGCTAGGAGCAAAGCTAATGATGAGCAGAACGTACCATCTTCAGGTCTTGTTACAAAAGTGAATTAATAAATAGATGAGCATATCACTTGAAAAAATGACAATTTATGTAGTCACAAAAATACATTTTATCTCAAAATTAGTCTGAAGGTTTGGTTAATTCTTATAGTCTTAGTCTGTACTCATAGGTATTAAATGGTATCACTGATTGTGAGAGCCAGTCTCTATCCATTTATATTCACTTTTTTGAGACCAATTTCATTTTTACTAATGACAAGTATGTGTATCAACCATGAGTAAGCACATCATTTATTACAGCAGGATTATGACAGTCAAGTCTTAAGCAGGAAGCAATCAGGTAGCACCACAGCACTCTTAAAAAGGATACAGGCTGGGCGTGGAGGCTCACACCTGTAATCCCATCAATTCGGGAGGCCGAGGTGGGTGGATCACTTGAGGTCAGGAGTTCGAGACCAGCCTGGCAAACATGGTGAAATCCCTACTCTACTAAAAATACAAAAATTAGCTGGATGTGCTGACACAAGCCTGTAATCCCTGCTTCTCATGAGGTTGAGGTGGGAGAACCGCTTGAACCTGGGAGGCAGAGTTTGCAGTGAGCTGAGATCGTCCCACTGCACTTCAGCCTAGGCAACAGAGTGAAAATCCACCACACACACAAAAAAAGATACTTTAGATAAACGACAGGTTTTCCTCTTAAATCATTTATAAAATTGAGCTATGGATTTGTAAATGAATCAATCTGCATTGACTACATATTTCCCACTTTTTTTTTTTTTATTTTTGAGACGGAGTTTCGCTCTTGTTACGCAGGCTGGAGTGCAATGGCACTATCTCGGCTCACCGCAACCTCCGCCTTCTGGGTTCAAGCAATTCTCCTGCCTCAGCCTCCCGAGTAGCTGGAACTACAGGTGCACACCACCATGCCCAGCTAATTTTTGTATTTTTAGTAGAGACGGGGTTTCACCTTGTTGACAAGGATGGTCTCGATCTCTTGACCTCATGATCCACCTGCCTTGGTCTCCCCAAGTGCTGGGATTATAGCATATTTCCCACTATTTACTGTACTCTGCAATTAGCTTTTAAAAGAACGATTTAAAGATCTTTTAGTGGTGTGCATGTTGTTACAAATAATAATTCCCCCTTTTAAGGAACCACATTCTATCATTATAGAGAGACAGGACATAGATATTTGTACATATATACATGGATAGATACTTTTTTCTTATTTAAGAAGAATTACAGATGAAGTCTCGCTATGTTACCCAGGCTAGTCTGGAACTCCTGGCCTCAAGGGATCCTCCAGCCTTGGGCTCCCGAAGTGGTGGGATTACAGGCATGAGACGCTATGCCTGGTCATTTTTTCCTTTAGAAAGAAAGAAAATCACAAGACATACCACATCTCTAAAATGTCTTGCATTAACTCAGCCCACTCTTGAGTATAAAAGAATTATCAAAAGAAAGTTACCACGGAGCAGTCCTGATGACTTTAGACAGTGCATGAAGTGTGGGGCCTCAGGAAGCCAGAGAGCAGGTAATGACGTGATGCATAAACATCGGATTGGGGCTCTCACCATCCCTACCTGGATCACTAAAGTAATCTCCTTCCTTCAACCTCACCACCAAGCCATCGCCTACCAAAGTTACTTTTCGGGCCCGGCGAGGTGGCTCACGCCTGTAATCCCAGCACTTTGGGAGGCTGAGGTGGGTGGATCACTTGTGGCCAGGGATTGGAGACCAGCCTAAACCCTGTCTCCACTAAAAATACAAAAAGCAGCCCGGCATGGTGGCGGGTGCCTGTAATCCCAGCTACCTGGGAGGCTGAGGCAGAGAATTCCTTGAACCAGAGAGCCAGAGGTTGCTGTGAGCAAGATCACACCACCGCACTCCAGCCTCCAGACTGAGAGACAGAGCGAGACTTCTTCTTAAAAATAAATAAAATAAATAAAAGTATTAAAGCCATTGACTTAGTTTGTGGCAAAGAAGTGAACATCCAGATGCCTGAGTTCTGCCCTCTCTGTTTCCTGGAGCAAGTCTTCACACCCAGAAGCCCTCCAAACCCTCCTCTCCAAGTGAGAGTTGAGGGTGCATTTCCAAGGGCGCTTCAGTCCCTTCCACTATAGAACCCTGCAACTTCTCCACTAGAAAGTCCACAAGGCTTTCTTCGCTGGCTAAAAGGAACATCATAAAATTAAGATGAAGTCAGAATATTTGAAATGGGCTTGACTCTGAAATTCTAGGCTGTAAAATTAAGTCATTAGCTCAAGATACCTCCCAAGAGAACATGTAAATTAACTGCTTTCAAAGGAGTTAGCATTTTAAAAGATGTTAGATCTCACTAACATCTCCCCCTCCCCTACACGCGGCCTAAAACAACAAAGGAAAGGAAGGACATGTTTTGCTTGTTTTAGGGGTTTTCTTGTTAATTTTTTTAGGAGTGGAGTAAACAGTAAGATAAAATGAAGATAACAGTTCTGTGGACTGATGCCTGGCTTTCTGTAGCTTTCACAGGAATCAGAGTAGGGGAAGGTTCTCAGTATCTCTACACAATGGATACTTTCTAGGCATGCTAGGAAATGGGTGTAAATTCTAGAAACAGAGCAAAACAGAAGACATTTCAAGTTTGGGGGAGGTGCATCTTCTAGGATCCTGCAAACAACAGACACTTGTTAGCCCCCTTCCCAGTCAGCAAGTAGATTTAAAGACTGGGCTTCACCTTAGAAGGCCTCAAATCCTGGAAGCAGAAGCTGAAGAACCATCACAATTTACCAAATGGATAAATCAGTCCTGAAAAAAGGATCTACCATACCTAACCGCATCTACCAACCTTAGCAATTCCTGCTCTTAAAAACAACTACCCTCCCCTACTAAAAAAAAGGAATGCTGTGTCTGCCAACTATGGAGAAAAGAAAAACCAGTAAAATTCCACAGGATTCTAACTCCGTTTTGCACATCTGTCTACGCAGGTCACAGGGAAAGGTGAAATGCTCTGAACACCTGGGGTGACTACATGTTGTAGTGTTAGTGGACAGAATGGCACATTTCACAAGAACGCCAAGGTTTAAGAGCTCAGGGCTTACAAACATGTTGCAGTTTACCATGACAGTTTCCAGTGGAAGCACCAGGATTTTAATTGGCCTGATGAAACTGCCCGAAATGTAGTTTCGGCCACAGCAGAATTTATTCACCTCTTTATAAATGCACCCCATCATATTATAGCAGGCACATGGGTCTTGACAGAACAATGTTTTGATGTGACTCTCGCATTTAAGAAATACACACTTCCCGCCCTCCCCTTTTTCATTCAACAAAGCCTTGTTCTCAGCACCCAGTTAAGTCAGGCATACTGGAGATAGAAAAATGAGTAAGCCACTGACCCTGCCCTCTAGGCACTCACAATCTAGTAATCTTTTTTCTTTTTTGCAAGCTTATTTTCTCTTAATTCTATATCCATTTATATATTCACTTATTAGCATTTATTTATTCTAGCACTGCTCACACATTTTCATGCCGTAAATTATACTATTATTTCTTTTCTAAATGAGCACTTTGTTAACAATTATCTGAAAGCAACTATTTGGTGCTTAACTGTGCATGGACTGAATTAATCTAAATGCAAAATGTGTCCTAATGAACTCAAACAACCATCCTGTATTTACAGAGATCCATGACTCTGGGGCAGTACTTTCACTGGGTTGTAACCAACAAAATCCTTGGAGGACAACTGCTCAGTAAAGTAGCACTCATTCACCTAAAAATGGTTTTACCTACTAAGCTGTGAGTTTCATCAAGTTTCCACACACAGCATTGATAGGCTGTGTGGTCTGATTTCCACAATTAGAAGAATCTGAAAAAGTAAAGTAGAATTGTGCCTGAAATCTGTTAAGGAAAATGTTCAGATGTACACTTTCCCCACTACCTCGCCTCTCCTCTTCAAGTTCAGTATGGAAAAAAAAATCTTGTAAATCACATTTCACCTAAAACACACAGGATTTCTAAATGTACTGAATTACATTTCTACTGAGTTCATCTGAGATAGTTAACCATAGAGCCTCATGACATCAGGATCCCTACTGGTGGGGCCAGTGACTGGACACAGGTCTAACATTGTCACTAACAAGGTTTAGGCCATTGGCCAAGTCACTTCACCTGTCAAGACTGATAAGATGTCTGCAAAATTTCATATTTTAAATAAAAAGGGAAGGAAATTATATCTTTTATTTCACTGAGAATAAACTTTCAATTTTGTGTCTTGATGTATTTCCCCAAAGATGCAGCTTTTATAAACACTTGGATGACAGCTTTCCCTCCCTTTTAGCCTGAAGTCTCCCTACAGGACCTCTACAAAGGAGCAGTAAGCCATGCCTTCCTTGAATTTTACTAAGAAACAATCTCCATGCCCGTTTACCCCAGATAAACAAGAGAAAAGCATGAGCAGACACAAGCCGTCTGGGATAAGGTTTACATTCTTCCCAGCCTGACACTGAATGATTAGCAGAAGTACATATTTTCTTTGCTCCTGCATCTGCCCTTTCAATAGCAGGTTTGAGCTTCTGAAGCCCCACCCATCTTTTAACTCAGCCAAAGAACACTCTGACCCAACAGTGCTGGAATCTGCCAGGGAAGGGAAAGCAAATCTGCAGAAAATGCCACCTGCCAACCCTCTTCCCCAAAAGTACCCTCAGCCCAACTTTCATTTCGGCAGGCCCCTGACTCTCTCCACCCTCAGCCCAACGCCCTAGAGTAAGGGATACAATGGGATATTATCAAACCAATTTCCTCAGTGACTGAAAACTTAGAGCTGGATTTAGGCAAGAAATAAGATAATTTAAAAAACAGTCTATGGCCAGGCGCAGTAGCTCACCCTGTAATCTCAGCACTTTGGGAGGCTGAGGCGGGAGGATCACCTGAGGTCAGGAGTTCGAGACCAGACTGACCAACATGGAGAAACCCCATCTCTACTAAAAATATCAAATTAGCCAGGCATGGTGGTGCATGCCTGTAATCCCAGCTACTCAGGAGGCTAAGGCAGGAGAATTGCTTGAATCCAGGAGGTGGAGGTTGCTGTGAGCTGAGATCAAACCACTGCACTCCAGCCTGAGAAATTCTGTCTCAAAACAACAACAATAACAACAAAACAGTCTATCACCACAACTTTAAAATATCTATTGGGTTTTCTGGAACTTTGGTGAGATCATATTCATCTGTAAAGTTCAGAAAAATGCAAAAATAAAACATTTAAATCTAAAATATATATTAAATTTAGATATATACATATATTACACGTAGTATGTAATTGTACATTGTATGCATATATATACAATTTTAAATACTGGAGAGCGAGAAGAGAAATAAACTTTTTTTTTTTTTTTTAAACAGAGTTTCATTCTTATCACCCAGGCTAGAATGGTGCAATCTTGGCTTGCTGCTGTAACCTCTGCCTCCCGGGTTCAAGAGATTCTCATGCCTCAGACTCCCAAGTAGCTGGAATTACAGGCACAAGCCACCACGCCTGGCTAATTTTTGTATTTTTTAAGTAGAGACAAGGGTGTCACCATGTTGGTCAGACTGGTATCAAACTCCTGACCTCAAGTGATCCACCTGCCTCAGCCTCCCAAAGTGCTGGGATTATAGGAGTGTGCCCAGTGAGAAGGTAGAAATCTTTAACCAACCTTCCCTGGTTCTCTGTATAGTAAGAATCAAAAATACCAATGGTCACCTGAAAATGAAGTAACTGGGCCTTTAGAATGTCTAGAAGGAAGAGACACAAGACTGTTTGCAGAAAACAAACAACCTGAAAGGGAGCTACATTTACTGAGTCTCTACTATATGCCAGACAGTCTGCTGAGTACGTGATGCACAGGTCAACCCAGCTAAATCTCAGAAACGCCAAGAAGCAAGTCTTCTTTTCTTCAACTTTCAGGTGATGAAATTGAGGGTCAGAGAGGTTGAATAACTTGGCCAAGATCATGTAAACAGTCAGTTGGAGAGCTGATATTTGACGTCGTATAACTTACTTCAAAGCCCAAGAGTTTAATCACTGGGCTAAAACTGTACATGGTTTATCATTCCCAAATAACTTCTTTCACTCCATCTCTTCCCATTGAAAAAATACAAGATCTCGGCCAGACACGGTGGCTTACACCTGTAATCCCAGCATTTTGGGAGGCCAAGCTGGGCGGTTCATGAGGTCAGGAGATCAAGACCATCCTGGACAACATGGTGAAACCCCGTCTCTACTAAAAATACAAAACTTGGGCCAGGTGCGGTGGCTCAAGCCTGTAATCCCAGCACTTTGGGAGGCCGAGGTGGGTGGATCACGAGGTCAAGAGATCGAGACCATCCTGGTCAACATAGTGAAACCCCGTCTCTACTAAAAATACAAAAAATTAGCTGGGCATGGTGGCGCGTGCCTGTAATCCCAGCTACTCGGGAGGCTGAGGCAGAAGAATTGCCTGAACCCAGGAGGCGGAGGTCGCGGTGAGCCGAGATCGCGCCATTGCACTCCAGCCTGAGTAACAAGAGCGAAACTCCGTCTCGAAAAAAAAAATACAAAAATTAGCCAGGCGTGGTGGCATGCGCCTGTAGTCCCAGCTACTGGGGAGGCTGAGGCAGGAGAACTGCTTGAACCTGGGAGGTGGAGGTTGCAGTGAGCTGAGATCGCACCAGGGCACTTCAGTCTGGGAGACAGAGTAAGATTCTGTCTAAAAAGAAAGGCAAATCCAGAGCCTTTTCCGATAATCTGCACATCTGGCGACTTCCAAGTCTTTAAACTGAAGTTGTCTTCTATGTGCGGATTCAGATGTCTGACGGTAACAACCCTTACCCATCCGATTCCGTCTACCTGCATAACCAGAGCTCCGACAAAGCAAATCTATTAATTCCCCAAGGTATTCAACTCTGAACAGGTTAAAACTTCATCCTCCATACAGATGAACTGCTTCCCTGAAACTATGCCAAATGCATGGGCGGTTTTAGTCACTGGACATTTCAAAATACATGACAGCACAGACTTAGCAAAATAAGTCCTATTGTTTTAGCCCGAAACATATAAAAAAAAATATATCCTGTAACTGCACAAACCGAAAAACTGCAAACAGTAGGCGAACATTTTGGCAGTTCTGAGTAAGGAAATGTTTGTTTTCCCTCTCATGGTCACACAACAAATGGTGAAGAGATAAACATCAGTAACATCAGCCTTTTCCCTCATCCAGCATCAACCCAATATTTATTTACATCTATCTTTGAAGGCCTCTTTCTCTCCTTTTCCACACCAACATCTCAGCAGGTGTCCCAGAGTAAACTGAAATATTACTCCCGATTGTTTAAAATATACCTTTTGAGGGGACCTGTGACTGGTTATTTTTTAATTAGGGTTTGAAACCCTATACCTGTGTATTTAACCACTGCCCCCCAAAGAACCAGAGCCAGAGAAGGACGCCTCTGCGGAGTGGGCTGCCCTGTGGGTGGGCGAGAAGGGAGACCCTGGCTTCCGAGGGGCAGCCGCGAAGCGCGCTTCCTGCGCCGCCCCCTCCCCAGGTAACTCACCAGGATGCCCATCACGTCGGTCCAGAGTCTGGAGAACGCCTCGGACGTGCCAGCGCCGGGCTCGGGCTCCGGTTCCGGCTCCGGCGCCGGCTCGGGCTCGGCCTCCGGCTCGGGCCCCGGGCCAGCTGCTCCCGCGTCCTCCATGGCCGTGTCCCGCGCGCGGGCCGTGCGTCCGTGTCCCCGCGGCGCCTTCGCCCCGCACCAGCGCGCTGCCGGCCCGATGCCGGGTCCCCGCCCGTCCGCGGCGTCACGGAGCCGCGCCCCCGTGCCTCATGCCCCGGCGGCCCCGGCCACCCCGCGGGGGCCCCTCGCAGGCGCCCGCACCCCTGCTCTAGGTGGCCGCGGGCTGCGCGACTGACAACTCCAGAAACTTTCCCACCCCGCTCGGCGCAGCAACAGGGTAGCAGGAGGCAAAGTCCGCACCACTGAGTTTTATGGCGGGGAATTCGCTCGGCCCCGAAGCAATTAAACCCAGGGCAGAGGCGTTTCTTCCTGGGACCGGGACGAGCTAACGAAGGCACGCGACTCGTTCCTTGCAGCAAGTCGGGGCAGGACCCTGCAGGAGTGACCGCGGCGCTCTGGATCTCGGAGGGAGCTCCCCGGGACCCCTCTCTTCAAAATGAGCTCTTCCAGTTCCACATGACTCTCTCCCCTCGAGGCTAAAGAAAGCGTTTAGCAACAAAAGGTGCTCTGATGTCAGGCTCTTTGCATGGAAATGAGCCTCGGACAGGAGAACAAATCGCCTGTTGAAAGAGCAGCCGCGCCGCGGTCTCCGGCCCGCACAAGTTTCCAATCACGCTATTCACGGGGAAACGCTTTTTGGTCACAGAAACCCGACAAAGTTAATCTTTAAGCGACTCCCGCCCAAAGGCTTCACAAGTAGTCCATGTCGTTACAATCCCCGCCTCGCCCCTCGTGAAGTCAAGCGACCCAGGCAAGGAATTACAACCCTGCCTCTGCCAGCCAAGACTTCTCTGCAAAAGGAGTGCGAAAGCTTGGGCACGAGCCATTGTTTGGATCATTTTTTTATGAGTGGGGGCATTTTGGCTCTTAAGTGCCTGCAATGCCATGCATTGCTAGGGCTTTCGGCTAATTAGGGAAATGCGCTTTGGGTCTTAATTATTCCTTTACAGTAAGGACACAGGGAAAGGCTATTTTCAAAACTAAATTCAAATGATCGTGTAGCCACTCAGCCTACACACACGTGGGGCCCTGTGTGTGTTTTTCCAAGGGGAAGCTCCAGGATTTGTTTTACAAGGGAACTAGCGCTGGAGAGGTGATTTTCCCTTTTGTGATTCTATCTTTCAAAACCACTCAGAATTTTCCTTGGAAAGTGACAATGCACGTCACATTCGATTTGGTGATTGATCACTTTTGAAACAGTTAAGAAACCACATGGAGTTTGCCCCTCTGTTAGGGCCTTGTGGTTTAAAAAAAAAAAAAAAAAAAAAGTGAGATGCCCCAGGGAGGGCGCCCTTGCATGTTTTCCCTGTTTCTTGTTGCTTGTGGTTTTTGTTTTGTTTTGTTTTTCCTTCTGAGCCCACTTAAAAGAAAGGAGATAAGAGCATGTCCTTGAATTCCCCTTGCTAAAGCATTAAGTGCTAGGAGCACCAATCAATGCAGTGGGTGAATAGTCCTTACAGGAAAGTTCAAAATGTAAAAATATTTTCAAACATAACTAAATTTATAAGCCCAATCCCTGATAATTTTTGTGTGTTTTTGGCTAGTGCAGTGGCTTGCGCCTGTAATCCCAGCACTTTGAGAGGCCGAGGCCGGTGAATCACATGAGGCCAGGATTTGAGACCAGCCTGGTCAACACAACCACCCCGTTCCCTCTCTGCGGAAAAAAAAAAAAAGCAAGAGTGTTGGGGCATTCGTGTAATCCCAGCTACTCAGGAGGCTGAGGCACAAGAATTGCTTGAACCCAGGAGGCAAGGGTTGTAGTGAAAACCTGCCACTGCGCTCCAGCCTGGGTGACAGAGGAAGACTCTGTCTCCAAAAAATAAAAAAAGAAGAAAGAAAAGAAAGAAATCTGTGTTTAAAAAACTGTTTTAGAGACAGGGTCCTGCTCTGTCGCCCAGGCTGCAGTGCAGTGGTGCAATCATAGCTCACTGCAGCCTTGCACTCCTGGGCTCAAGCAACCCTCCTGCCTCAGCCTCCTGAGTAGCTGGGACTATGGGCACACCACTGAACCAGACTAATTTTTTTTTTTTTTTTGGAGAGACAGGATCTCTTGCTGTTGCCCAACTGGCCTCAAACTCCTGTACTCTAGAGATCTTCCCTCCTTGGTCTCCTCAGGAGCTGGGGATGAGCCACGGTTTACAGTCCCTGATGATAATGTTTTCTAAAGGAAACCAAGAGAATTATGAAATTTCTTTTTGATAGCATTGAGACATTGTGTTGAAGTAGAAAGAGCACTAAACTATCAGTCAATACAGCCAGGTCTGTGCTCTCCTAGGATTAGGCCACATGGGTTTTCAAGGCTCCCTCGTGCTCTGTGATACCGTGAATCCAAATAAATTCACTTAAAGCTGATGAGTTTTTTTTTTTAGTTGTTATTTTCTAAATTGTCATTTCTATAAAGAGATAAATATAAGTAAATGATAGGAAAAGATAAATAGCTTCTACAGTCGACTGTATTGGTATATTTAAGTATTTCCGGCCGGGTGCGATGGCTCACGCCTTTAATCCCAGCACTCTGGGAGGCCAAGGTGGACAGACCATCTTAGCCAACATGGTGAAACTCCCTACCTACTAAAAAATACAAAAACTAGTTGGGTGTGGTAGCTTGTGCCTGTAATAGCAGCTACTCGGGAGGCTGAGGCAGGAGAATCACGTGAACCAGGGAGTCAGTGGTTGCAGTGAGCAGAGATCTTGCCACAGCACTCCAGCCTGGCAACAGAGTGAGACTCCATCTCAAAAAAAAAAAAAAAAAAAGAATTTCAATTTATTCACTACATGGTACTTTCTTAAATTTAAGAAAATGCAGTGGCTCATGCCTATAATTCCAGCACTTTGGGAGGCCGAGGTAGGTGGATCATGAGGTCAAGAGATCGAAACCATCCTGGTCAACAAGGTGAAACCCCGTCTATACTAAAAATACAAAAATTAGCTGGGCATGGTGGTGCATGCCTGTAGTTCCAGCTACTCAGGAAGCTGAGGCAGAAGAATTGCTTGAACCCAGGAGGCGGAGGTTGCGGTGAGCCAAGATCGTGCCATTGCACTCCAGTCTGGGTAACAACAGCGAAACTCCATCTCAAAAAAGAAAGAAAATGCAGAGGACTGCGCTGCTCCAAGGGGCAGCCTGTTCTCTGCATACTTTCCAGCAAATGACCCAGCAAAGAGTCAGGCAAGCCAGGCAGTGGGGGCTAGAGTTAGGATGAAGGCTGACTCTCCAGCACCAATTCAGAATTATTTTCTTCTTGACTCTTCAGATGACCTGGGGCAAAACATTTGACCTGGTACTACAGTTTCCCCATCCAAGATGAGGCAACGCCGCACTAATTGCCACCTGCTTCTTCAAGGTTATAGTACGTTTCAGGGTCATCAAAAGACATGTACAGTTTAGTGACAACACATACACGCATCAACTGGCCAGGTGTGGTGGCTCATGGCTGTAATCTCAGCACTTTGGGAGACCAAGGCAGGCAGATCACTTGAGGCCAGGAGTTCGAGACCAGTCTGGCCAAGATGATGCAACCCCATCTCTACTAAAAATACAAAAAATTAGCCAGGCATGCTGGCACACACCTGTAGTCTCACTACTTGGGAAGCTGAGGCAGGAGAATAGCTTCAACATGGGAGGTTGAGATTGCAGTAAGCCGAGATTGAGCCCCTGCACTCTAGTTTAAATGACCAGCAAGACTCCGTCACAAAAAAAAAAAAAAAAAAAAACCTTAGCCAGGTGTGGTGGCACGCACCTGTAGTCCCAGGTACTTGGGAGGCTGAGGTAGGAGAATCACTTGAACCTGGAAAATGGAGGTTGCAGTGAGCTGAGATCAGCCCACTGCACTCTAGCCTGGGCAACAGAGCAACACTCTATTAAAAAACAGAGAAACAGACAAAACATATATGTATACACACACACACACACACATACACACATACATATACACACACATACATGTATATATATATATATATAACCTTAGCCAGCATTTTGGCTCTTATAGAAATCAACCTATTCTAGATATTTAAGCTCTTTTCCAGGTGCTTCTTAATCAATGGATAGGGAAACGAGATAATGTTTTCAGTGATATTGATGCCTGTGAATAGAATGTGAAATTTTAGGTTGGGCATGGTTGCTCATGCCTGTATTCCCAGCACTTTGGGAGGCCAAGGCAGAAGGATCATCTGAGGTCAGAAGTTTGAGGGCAGCCTGGCCGACATGGTAAAACCCTGTCTTTACTAAAAATAAAAACATTAGCTGGGCATGGCAGCATGCACCTGTAGTCCCAGCTACTCTTTACTTACCAATTTCCATGTGTTAACTCAACATAATCTGATTACTGCTCCCAAGATTAACTCTTTTCTGTTTTAGTTAATGTCACTCCTTTCTTCTAAAAGTTCCTTCAGGGACCTTTTTATCTCTCTCTCTCTTTTTTTTTTTTTTTTTGAGACAGAGTCTCACTCTGTTGCCCAGGCTGGAGTGGCGTGATCTCGGCTCACTGCAACCTCTGCCTCCTGGGTTCAAGCGATTCTCCTGCCTCAGCCTCCTTAATAGCTGAGACTACTCAAGCATGTCCCACCACACCTGGCTAATTTTTGTTTATTTATAGTAGAGTTGGGGTTTCACTATGTTGACTGGTCTTGAACTCCCAACCTCGTGATCTGCCTGCCTCAACCTCCCAAAGTGCTGGGATTACAGGCATGAACCACTGTGCCCAGCCAGAAGATTTTTCTAGCTTTCCTGTAGAGACCCAAAAGTTAATTATACAATCAATTCTGTGGCTCATAATAAACATTTATTGTCACAAATGATTGAAAACTATTGCAATGCATTCATTGAGAATACTGACAATGTAGCAATCTCAGTGTTATTTATTGAAAATTCGTCTCTATCATATTGTTGCACACATAAGTGTACAGCATATGTATACATATTCACACACACACAGACAAACATTTACACTGGCTTGCTTTGTAAAAACTTGTGGTTCATGCCTTTTTTTTTTTTTAATATATATATATATATATATATATTTTTTTTTTCTCTCTCTCTCTTTTTTTTTTCACCCCTGTCCACAGTTCATGCCTGTAATCCCAGCACTTTGGGAGGCCGAGGTAGGCAGATCACCTGAGGTCAGGAGTTTGAGACCAGCCTGGCCAATATGGTGAAACCTTGTCCCTACTAAAAATACAAAAATTAGCTGGGTGTAGTGGTGGGCTCCTGTAATCCCAGCTACTGCGGAGGCTGGGGCAGTAGAATTGCTTGAACCCAGGAGGCAGAGGTTTCAGTGAGCCGAGACCACACCATTGCACTCGAACCTGGGGGACAAAAGCAAGACTTTATCTCAAAAAAAAAAAAAAAATTAGCTGAGTGTAGTGGCAGGCACCTGTGGTCCCAGCTACTTGGGAGGCTGAGGTAGGAGGATCACTTGAGTCCAGGAGGCAGAGGTTGCAGGAAGCTGAGATCTCACCATTTCACTCCAGCCTGACAGCAGAGCCAGACTCTGTCTCAAACAAAACAAAACAAAACAAAACAAAACAAAAACCTTGTTCTTACTGTGGGCCAGAATTACAAAAGTTCAAAAGTCTAGAAGTTGTAGGGTATTTAGAGTCTAGGTGCAGCTTATTTAAGTCATTATAACAATATAAGAAATGTAACTAGTTTCCTGCTAGACAGGGTTAAAATACCCTAAAATAGAGAGGAGGCCTGAAGAATCCCTGAGAGACAAAACCAGTCAGGCCTCATAAGTGAACTCAACCTGTCTTGATTTGCAAACATGAGGAAAACTCAACTTGAGCTAATTCTTATAAATGCCTGTATTACAGAAAAACAGAACTTAAACAGAACTTAAGCTCAGCCAACCAGAAGTAGCCAAAAAACTTTCATAACTAGGGACTTTCTTTTTCTTTTCATTTTTTTTTTTTTTTTTTAGAGAGACAGGGTCTCTCTGTGTTGCTCAGGCTGCAATGCAGTGGCTGTTCACAGGTGAGATCCCACTACTGATCAGCACGGGAGTTTTGACCTGCTGGGTTTCCGACCTGGGCCGGTTCATCCCTCCTTAGGCAACCTGGTGGTCCCCCGCTCCCGGGAGGTCACCATATTGATGCCGAACTTAGTGCAGACACCCGACCGGCATAGCACACTACAGCGCAGAACTGCTGGGCTCAAGCGATCCTCCAGTAGCTGGGACTACAGGCACGCCGCACCGCGCCCGGCAGCTAGGGACTTTCATAGGAGATTCATCAAATAAGGCAACTGTGTAATTGTATCCAATCAAATGTTTTCTTTGCTTTCTTCTGTGTCCATCCTATAAAAGCCTCCCCCTAGATTCCCTTGGTGGTGTTCCTGAACCACTTCTGGTTTAGAGCTGTCAAGTCCATGAAATGTTGTTTGTTCAAATAAACTCTTTAAACATGTTTATTGTGCCTCCATTTACCTCTTTGGCAACAGTAAAGATACAGTTTCAGGGCTCAGTGGCTCATGCCTGTAATCTTAGCACTTTGGGAGGCCAAGGTGGGTGGATCACCTGAGGTCAGGAGTTCGAGACCAGCCTGGTCAACATGGTGCTACCACGTTTCTTTTTTTTTTTTTAAAGACGGAGTTTCACCATGTTGGTCAGGCTGGTCTGGAACTCCCGACCTCAGGTGATCCGCCCACCTTGGCCTCCAAAGCGCTTGGATTACAGGCGTGAGCCACCACACCCGGCCCAGTCATACCCCGTTTCTATTAAAAATACAAAAACAATTTGCTGGGCATCACGGCGGACGCCTGTAATCGCAGCTACTGGGGAGGCTGAGGCAGGAGAATCCCGTGAACCGGGGAGGCAGAGGTTGTAATGAGCCGAGATTGCACCACTGCACTCCAGCCTGGGCGACAACAGCAAGACTCCGTCTCAAAAAAAAAAAAAAAAAAAATACAGTTTCATAATAGAAATCAAAAGCACACATGTAATGAGGTCAAGACAAAGGTAGGTTTCAATTTTTACTCGTTTCTTTTTTTTTTTTTTTTTTTTGAGACGGAGTTTCGCTCCTATTACCCAGTCTGGAGTGCAATGGCGCGATCTCGGCTCACCGCAACCGCTGCCTCCTGGGTTCAGGCAATTCTCCTGCCTCAGCTTCCTGAGTAGCTGGGATTACAGGCACGCGCCACCATGCCCAGCTAATTTTTTATATTTTTTTTAGTAGAGACGGGGTTTCACCATGTTGACCAGGATGGTCTCTATCTCTTGACGTCGTGATCCACCCACCTCGGCCTCCCAAAGTGCTGGGATTACAGGCTTGAGCCACCGCGCCCAGCCTTTACTCAAGTTTCTATAAGACATTGGGAGAGTTATTTATCTTATCTGTGAAATGGGAAAAATTTCACCTATTTAATACAGCTGTGTGGTTATCTGTGATGACAGAGGCACCTTGATGAATTAGAATTCATCATTATAACCTTTCTCTTTTTACTCTTTTTTTGCTTTTCCTTGGTCTACCACTCATCCAGTGAGGCTACATTTATAAATAGAAAATTTCCTTGTTCATACCTAAGTCTCTGTGATCATACAGAGGAGTCAACTGTAGCTCTGAAATGCAGTTGCTGAGTAATGGAGCTGGGAGTTTACCTCTGGTGGGGCGCGGTGATTAGGACGCTGCAGTTTTCATAGTAAAGGTAGTAATAGCAGCAATAACAATCGTTGTCATCATTTATAGAAAACCTACTCTCTGCCCATCATTGAGCTTGAGTTTCACAAGTATTTCAGTGAAACTTTAACATTCTCCAAATGGAACTTATGATTTCCCACCATGATCCAATCCTCCCTCCCTGCTCCTTTCCTGCTTCAGTCTTTGATTATAACCATTCATTTATTCAAACTACCAGCTTCATCCCTTCCTTCCGTCACCATCACTGCAATCTAAACTACAGATAAGCCCTGCTGATTCTAATTTTTTTTTTTTTGAGACAGAGTGTTGCTCTGTCACCAAGGATGGAGTGCAGTGGTGCAATCTCGGCTCACTGCAACCTCCCCCTCCTGGATTCAAGTGATTCTCATGGGTCAACCTCCCGAGTAGTTGAGACTACAGGCATGCACTACCATGCTTGACTAATTTTTGTATTTTTAGTAGAGACAGGCTTTCTCACCCTGCTGGTCTCAAACTCCTGACCTCAGTGAAAGTACTGGGATCACCAGAGTGAGCCACCATGCCTGGCCTAGAATTCTTAAACTAGGTCAACGTCATTCACTTCTCTTTACCTCCATTACCACCAGAGACCACACTGTCATCAATTCTAGATATTATCTAGAGCAGTGCTTCTCAAAATACACATCCCACAACTCAGTCATTAGCATCACCAAGAAACGTTTTAGAAATGCAAATTTCCAGGCTCCACTTCAAGCTTTGTACTGAGTCACTCCGGGAGTGGGACCAACAATTTGTTTTTTGGTATTTTGTTTGTTTCTTTGAGACAAGGTCTCCCTCTGTCACCCAGTCTGGAATGCAGTGGCATGAACACCTGGGCCCAAGGGATCCTCCCACTTCAGCCTCCCAAGTAGCTGGAACTACAGGAATGCACCACCATGCCTGGCTAATTTTTTTTTTTTAATTATTATTTGTAGACACAGGGTTTCCCTATGTTGCCCAGGCTGGTCTTGAACTCCTTAAGCTGAAGCAAGCAATCTGTTTTTTAACAAGTTCCACAGAGGATAGTGCCTAGTGTTCAAATTTGAAAGCCGCTGCAGACTATAGGTATGTCAGAATAAGAAGAGGAGCTGAGAAAATGAAGAGTTTTAAAATAGAATACAGTATATTAAAAATCTACACCAGTAGATTGTTTTTATTTGCTTTTATTTATTTATTTAGAGATGGAGTATGGCTCTGTTGCCCAGCCTGGAGTGCAGTGGCACAATCTTGGCTCACTGCAACCTTTGCCTTCTGGGTTAAAGGGATTCTCCTGCCTCAGCCTCTTGAGTAGCTGGGATTACAGGTGCCTGCCACTAAGCCCAGATAATTTTTTGTTTTTGTTTTTGAGACTAAGTTTCACTGTTGTTACCCAGGCTGGAGTGCAATGGCGCTATCTCTGCTCACCACAACCTCTGCCTTGTGGGTCAAGCAATTCTCCTGCCTCAGTCTCCCAATTAGCTGGGATTACAGGCGACTACGCCTGGCAAATTTTGTATTTTTAGTAGAGACGGGTGTTACTATGGTGGTCAGGTTGATCTCAAACTCCCAACTTCGGGTGATCCGCCCACCTCGACCTCCCAAAGTGCTGGGATTGCAGGCATGAGCCACTGCACCAGGCAATCTTTGGTATTTTTAGTAGAGACAGAATTTTATCATGCTGGTCTGGCTGGTCTCAAACTCCTGACCTCAGTGATCCACCTGCCTTGGCCTCCCAAAGTACTGGGATTACATGCATGAGCCACTGCACCCGGCCAGTAGATTGTTTTCAAAAACTCACTGGCAAAATAACCCACTGGTCATGAGACAAGTGAATGAAGAAATCAGGTATTTAAAGATTTTTGGTTGTATCTTTTTTTTTTTTTAAGCTCTGTTGGATTTGAGATACTTGGTTTTAAAGGGCAGATAATTAAATATTGAAATTAAAATGCATTCTCTATAAGAATAGCATATGTATAGGCCGGGCGTGGTGGCTCATGCCTGTAATCCCAGCACTTTGGGAGGCCGAGACAGGTGGATCACAAGGTCAAGAGATCGAGACCATCCTGGTCAACATGGTGAAACCCCTTCTCTACTAAAAATACAAAAAATTAGCTGGGCATGGTGGCGCGTGCCTGTAATCCCAGCTACTCAGGAGGCTGAGGCAGGAGAATTGCCTGAACCCAGGAGGCGGAGGTTGCAGTGAGCCGAGATCGCGCCATTGCACTCCAGCCTGGGTAACAAGAGCGAAACTCTATCTCAAAAAAAGAATAGCATATGTTTTAGGAACACAGATTCATTTAAATACTTGTTATTTGTTACAGAGAACAACAACACATTTTCTGCTTATAGCAGAGATTAAAACTGAGAGATTATAAATAGTACAATTTATTTTTTACCACACTGCCTGCTGCTGAAACTGAGCAATGAAAGCAGATAAGCTCATTTAATTTTTGCCTACAGTCAGCAGCCCTCTTTGGCACTCCTACATGGGGCATTCCACAATACCTTGGGGGAACTGACTTCAAGGAAAGACTGATAGGCTAAAACATTTTCCCCATCACAAACTCACACCATTTTTTTTCCCTACAAATGCCTTACAGGTGAACCAAGCCTATGCTAAAACATTACCTGTTAAAAAGCCCTTCATCAGGGAGTGTTTGGTGAAAGAAGTAGGGAGAAGAGCTAAGAGCAAACTAAAAAGAAATTAAAACAATGTACAGACAGCAGAACAGGCTAGGGGGAGAAGAGAAAGAAACACAGAGAAACTGCAGGGACGTAAATCCTTCTCTCTGGGCTGGGTAGGGCAGTGGGGTGCATACCTGTAATCCCAGCACTTTGGGAGGCTCAGGCAGGAGGATCACTTGAGTCTGGGAGTTCTAGATCATCCTGGGCAACAAGATGAGATCCCACCTTTATAAAAAATTAACCAGGTGCCGCAGCATGTCCCTGTAGTCCTAGCTAGGGGAGGCCAAGGTGGGAGGATCACCTGAGCCTGAGAGATCAAGGCTGCAATAAGCCATGATTGTGCCACTTGCAATTCAACTTGGGCCACAAAGGAGAAAAAATTTCTCTGAAATCTTTTCTTCGACCCTGACAAGCAATAGCCGGTTAGGTTTTCATCTGTGTTGATGTTATGTAAAGACCAAGTTCTGCCTGGGAATTATTCCATCAATAATACCACAGCAGGTATTTTATTATACACAGTGGGATCAGCCTGGATGATTTCTGAAGGCACTTGTAATTCTGAACTTTGAAGATCTGAAATGATTTGGTAACACATTATAGACAAGAAGCAAAGTTCTGGCAAGATGTCTACGGATGCCCATGAGTATCAAAAACAGTAGGTTATATGAATTGCATCCCATACTGTTTAAGGCAAGAACCAAGAGACTTCAACTCACCATAAAGTTATTCTGAATTAAGATGAGAACAGCCTCTCCTACAGAGAACCGTAAGATTATATGAAAGCGTTAAAATTTATTGGAAATTCTCCTAAGTGTCATGTTTCTACCTGACACTTAGGAGAAGAAAAAAGGAAACACAGAGGGAAGAAATCTTTAGAATCACACTTCTTGCTATTTCTCTTTTTAGCTTAGGAGATAGAAAAATTAAAATGGGCCTGGGCACGGTGGCTCATGCCTGTAATCCCAGCACTCTGAGAGGCCAAGATGGGCAGATCACTTGAGGTTAGGAGTTTGAGGCCAGCCTGGCCAACATGGCAAAACTCCATCTCTACTGAAAGTACAAAAATTAGCTGGGTATGGTGGTATGTGCCTGTAATCCCAGCTACTCTGGAGGCTGAGGCAGGAGAATCACTTGAACAGGGGAAGTGGAGGTTGCAGTGAGCCAAGATTACCATTGTACTCCAGCCTGGGCCACAAGAGCGAAACTCCATCTCAGAAAAAATAAAAAAGTACAAATAAAAAAATAGGCTGGGCGTGGTGGCTCACGCCTGTAATCCCAGCACTTTGGGAGGCCGAGGCGGGTGGATCACGAGGTCAAGAGATCGAGACCATCCTGGTCAACATGGTGAAACCCCATCTCTACTAAAAATACAAAAAATTAGCTGGGCATAGTGGTGCGTGCCTGTAATCCCAGTTACTCAGGAGGCTGAGGCAGGAGAAATGCCTGAACTCAGGAGGCGGAGGTTAAGGTGAGCCGAGATCGCGCCATTGCACTCCAGCCTGGGTAAACAAGAGCAAAACTCCGTCTCAAATAATAATAATAATAAATAAAAAGGAATGTGTTAATAAGAGATCGGAGATTGTTAACTGTTTTCAAGTTTTGCAAGAAAAGACTTAAAAGTGCAGCTGGGAAGTATCCACCAACCAAATTGATTTATCAATCTTGTCTTCTAATAAACCTTATCCTAGGAGAATGCCTACTTGGCTTCTCTCTTGCTCTTAAACATGGTTATGGAAAATCTTCTTTTTCAATAAATGTTAAAGCTCCAGTGAAAACCCTTGCTCTGCTTCTTTGAGGTGCCATCATGTCATATACATAGAACAAAAGATTTCTTGCTCACATAGTTAATCCCAGAAAACAGAAGATCATTACAGTCTCGTCCAGATTTGAAGTATACTTGCACAATACTTTGAGTGAACAACAACACCACATGTACGATTAATGACATTTACATGAGTTTTTTAAAAAGGCAGTGAGCTGAATATAACATTCTGGGAAAAATATGTGTTGAGTCATTACAAAGGAAAGTTTGATATCCTTTCTTACTACTCATTTTTTAAGTAACAGATCTACTAGATAATTACTTGAGGAAGACCCATGAGTGTCAGAGGCTCTGTGGAGCCCTGAGGTTAATTCTCTTTATGTCTATTCTCTGTCTTTCATGGAAATACCAACATTTTTGTATCAGAAGGAGCATGATTTTCATACTAGTGAAATTCATCTGTCAACTCTTACAAAGAGACACTTGAATTCCTGTTCCTGAAAAAAAAGAAAACTCAACTTTTCCTTCAGCTGTAAAATTCTATTGTTTTAGAATCTCAGAAACATGTATCTTTCTCCTTATTCCATCTAACTCTTCTTACTAAGTATAGTAAGTCTTATGGACTCGCCCCTGTTGAAGACCATGTTCCTCTCCAGAGTACTTTCCTTCAAATTGTATTTCCTGCGACACACACAGATGCACAGACACACACACACACACACACAAAGGCTCAATTATCTCAGTTTTTCTGAGCTGCCTTATACAATTGAAGATATAAATAAATGAACTCCACCAAGAACTCATCAAAAGAGATGGCACCATGACAATGTCTCAATGAATTTCTCACATATAGAGAGAGAAGCTTCAAGTGACAGGACACTGGGGTCATGGTTACTTTTTAAACAGTGCCTTGGTCAAGCTGAGTGAAACAATCCCTGTTAAGGGAAGCACATAACATTCTCTGCTCCTATGGTTAGTGCTGGCCTGAATGAGGTTTGAAATCTAAAAGACATATTAATATGGGTGAGCAGGCACCAGATTTTCTGCACCATTTCCCTCTCAGTGAACGCGATTTTTTTTAATGGATTGTCTAGGCATAATTTTTTTCCTATGCCTTATAAATGAAACAACTAGGTGCTAGCTATCTAATGAATGTTCTCAAAAATCAGATGATGTTGATTCCAATAGTAAAGAGACACTTAACAAAGAACCCTTGTTCTAGAAATGAGGTCATTTGGACAGTCTATCCATTAAGAAAAAGCCTATTTTGCTTTCAGAGGTCACCTATTGGGGCAGGAAATCCATCTTTCAGCCAGTGAACTAACATCTGGCCTAAGTCTTCTAAGCTAAAATGTCAATTTCCTGATCTAAATAGAACGTACATGAAAGAAAAAAAGATGAAAAATACAGATCCTCATTTGCTGAAGAATTCTTCAACAGAAGATAAAGATTCTCCAAAAAAGAGCTACTATTTAGTGATCAAAACCAACAAATATTTTCTTCTGTAATAATATAAAGATAAATGACAGCAAGGGGGCAAATCAATCATTCGCTGGTAAATCAATAAATAAATCTACTTTAATTTATACTAACTAATCGCAATTCATAGTGATTCATTCCAGGTTGGGCAAGTTTTACTTTTGTGCTGAGAAATGGGGCCAGGAAAAAGCTTACTAGGTGCAAAAGTAATTGCAGGTTTTCTGCTACTTTTATACTTCTAATAACTAAATTAACAGGATAAAACGTGAAGAGAATTAGGAGGGTGTTTAATCCACATAAGAAAGGAATTTTTTTTAAAGCTGTTTAAAAGTGCCATAAAATAGCCAGGTGCAGCATGCCTGTAGCCCCATCTACTTGGGAGGTTAAGGCTGGAGAATCACTTGAGGTGAGTTCAAGGCTGCAGTGTGCACTAATCGCATGTGTATTCACCGAACTTCAGCCTGGACAACAAAGTGAGACCCTATCCTTTAAACAAAATGTGCCATAAAATACTGTATGACTTTCTAATTTGACACTCAGTTTACTTTGTGTGTGTGTGTGTGTGTGTGTGTGTGTGTGTGTGTGTGTGTTTTTTTGAGACAGAGCCTTGCTCTGCAGTGCAGTGGCGCGATTTCGGCTCACTGCAATTTCCACCTCCTGGCTTCAAATGATTCTCCTGCCTTAGCTTCCCAAGTAGCTGGGACTACAGGCACATGCCAGCATGCCCAGCTAATGTTTTGTATTTTTAGTAGAGATGAAGTTTCACCATGTTGGCCAGGATGGTCTTGATCTCCTGACCTCATGATCCGCCTGCCTCAGCCTCCCAAAGTGAGCCACTGCACCTGGCAACATTTTTTGTGCTTTAAAAATATTCCATAATTTTGACTAATCTTTCTTCTACCAGTATACATTATGGAGATTTGTATTGTATGAGTCATTCATTCATTCACCCATTCATTCATTCATACATGTAACAAATACTGATTGAGTACCATTATGTCTGACATGTGTCAGGTCTGGTGTTCAGGATCATCTAGTCTAGTAAGGGAGACAGAAGCAAATAATGGGCATATATATCCCATAAAGAGGGTCTCAGAGGAGAGAATGGCCAACATGGTGGGGAGCATGAAGAGTTCATGAAGGAGTTGAGCCCTACAAAGGGATTGAGGAGCACAGGACTCACCAGCCAATAATGGAAGTGAAAGAAAAGATAGATTTTCTAGGCAAAAGGAAAAGTCTGGAGATATCAGTAAGGTCCTAGTGTGGAGGGCAGGATGGGACAGTGGAAGTAGAAAGCAGTAATGAGGGTGGCTCTGTATGCCAAGCTCAGAGGGCGGATTTTATTATGTATGCTCTGTCTAGTGGCATGCATTGCTATAACTCCACTCCCATTTATCTTTCAAGCAAGAAAGCTGAGTAGTAATCCAAGTGCATGATAAAATCTCGTTGTCTTAACAGCTACTGTGATAAGAACAATGTGGCGGCCAGTGGTGGTGGCTGACACCTGTAATCCCAGCACGTTGGGAGGCCAAGGCAGAGTTCAAGACCAGCCTTGGCTACGTGATGAAACTCCAGCTCTACTAAGAATACAACAATTAGCCGGGCATGGTGGTGCATGGTTGTAATTCCAGCTACTCAGAAGACCAAGGCCGAAGAATTGCTTGAACCTGGGAGGCGAAGGTTGCAGTGAGCCGAGATCATGCCATTGCACTCCAGCCTGGGCAATGGAGCGAGACTCTGTCTCAAAAATAAAAAAAAAGCTGGGTATGGTGGCTCATGCCTGTAATCCCAATACTTTGGGAGGCTGAGGCAGGTGAATCACCTGAGGTCAAGAGTTTTAGACCAGCCTGGCCAACATGGTAAAACCCTGTCTCTACTAAAAATACAAAAATTAGCCAGGCATGTTGGTAGGTGCCTGTAATCCCAACTACTGAGGAGGCTGAGGCAGGAGAATCTCTTGAATCCAGGAGGTGGAGGTTGCAGTGAGTGAAGATTGTGCCACTGCACTCCAGCCTGGGTGACAGAGAGAGACTCTGTCTCAAAACAAAAAAAATTCAAGAACAATATGGGGTCACTGAGGATTGTACATGGGGAAGTGCTAACCTGTCTGATGTAGGTTCATTTTAAAACTAATGGCAATTGTTCTCTAGTAATAAAATAAAATAAATTAATGGCAATAAGAAGCATAACCTGGAAGAAGATGGAATTCGAGACAAGACAACTTCTAAGAGTCATGCTACTAATCCAGGCAAGAGGGTACCATGGCATTGGGGCAAATACAGTGGATTTGCTCACATAACACCCATTCTGACTCCTGTAGAGCATGCAGGGGCTGGGAGGCTAAAAAGTACATTTTTCAGGGTTTCCTTGCAACTGAGGTTGATATGGTTTGGCTGTGTCCCCACCCAAATCTCATCTTGAATTGTAGTTCCCATAATCCACACATGTTGTGGGAGGGACCCATTGGGAGGTAATTGATCATGGGGGTGGCTACCTCCATGCTGTTCTCATGATGGTGAATTCTTGTAAGATCTGACAGCTTTTTGTTTTTGTTTTTGAGATGGAGTCTAGCTCTGATGCCCAGGCTGGAGTGCAACGGCACAATCCTGGCTCACTGTGACCTCCGCCTCCAGGGTTCAAGCGATTCTCCTGCCTCAGCCTCCTGAGTAGCTGGGATTTTAGGCACCCATCACCATGCCCAGCTAATTTTTGTATTTTTAGTAGAGATGGGGTTTCACTGTGTTGGCCCCACTGGTCTCTAACTCCTGACCTCATGATCTGCCTGCCTCAGCCTCCCAAAGTGCTGGGATTACAAACGTAAGCCACCATGCCTTGCAGATCTGATGATTTTATAAGAGGCTTTTCCTGCCAGGCAAAGTGTCTCATGCCTGGAATCCTAGCACTTTGGGAGGATGAGGCAGGTGGATCACCTGAGGTCAGGAGTTCAACGGCAGTCTGGCCAACTTGGTGAAACCCTGTCTCTACTAAAAATATTTCAAAGATTAACTGGGCATGGTGGTGGGTGCCTGTAATCCCAGTTACTCAGGAGGCTGAGGCTGGAGAATTGCTTGAACCCAGGAGGTAGAGGTTGCAGTGAGCCAGGATCACGCTACTTGCACTCCACGGTGACTCTGTCTCAAAAAGAAAAACAGAAAAGAAAGAAAAAGAAAAAAAGAGGCTTTTCCCCCACTTCTTCACTCTGCACTTCTCATTCCTGCTATCTTGTGAACAAGGAAGTGTTTCCTTCCCCTTCTGCCATGAGTGTAAGTTTCCTGAGGCCTCCCCAGCCATGCAGAGCTGTGAGTCAATTAAACCTCTTTCCTTTATAAATTATCCAGTCTAGGGCACTTCTTTATAGTAGAATGAAAAACAGACTAATACAGAGGTCAAGGATGTAATTGAGGTTCTACCAAATTAACACACTTGCCTAAGGCTATTGTTGGTAACCAAGGTGTGGCTCAGTGCCTGTGTGGCTGGCACAGAAGGAAACAGAAGCGGGCTTGGCGCAGTGGCTCACGCCTGTAATCCCAGCACTTTGGGAGGCCAAGGCAGGTGGATCACGAGGTCAAGAGATCGAGACCATCCTGGTCAACATGGTGAAACCCCGTCTCTACTAAAAATACAAAAAATTAGCTGGGCACGGTGGTGCGTGCCTGTAATCCCAGCTACTCAGGAGGCTGAGGCAGGAGGATTGCCTGAACCCAGGAGGCGGAGGTTGCGGTGAGCCGAGATCGCGCCATTGAACTCCAGCCTGGGTAACAAGAGTGAAACTCCGTCTCAAAAAAAGAAGAAGAAGAAGAAGACGGAAACAGAAGCATCGCAATTCCACAGCACTGGCTTCCGGATCTCGGTTCCGCGGTACTGGCTTCCTGCTCTCTGGGCTGCCGATGGCGACAGAGCCATGGGTTAGTTCTTGGTGTCCCAGTTCCGGGTGAGGTTAGCAGACTTAGAGTGCCCAACTATCCTAGTCTGACCAAAACTACCACTGTTTTAGCACTGGAAATCGTGCATTCTGAAAAGCCCTCGCGCTCAGGCTAGACTATTAGTCACACTATAAAGCTGCATTATTCCTGAAAGCTCAGCCCAGAGTCTGTTTCTTTGTCTTCCTAACAATTCGAGCCATCTATGTATCTTAATAAATACCTTAAAAAAATCAAACAAATAATCTACTTTTTTCTGCAGCTAAGAACTTGGAGGAAGACAGCCATGAGCAATGGCTTTAAGGCCAGAGTGGAGAAGAATAATTTGAGAACATTCCTAAGCTGAATTGGAAGGACTGGGTGATTTATTGGATGGCGGAGTTGAAGAAAGGCAAGAATCAAGGCCAGTTTCAGGTTTCCGGCTTGTGCAACCAGGCAGGGGACAGTGGTACTCAACGAGGCAGGGAACACAGTTGTGGGAGCAGGTTTGAGAAGGAAAAGGAGTCCAGTTTGACCTGTGTGGAATTTTAACTGTTTTTGGAATAAGCACGTCCATAGCTCATGGATAATCCGGAAGTCAGGAGGGCAGTTTGGGCAAGAGATGTGTCCTGATACAAAGGAATCCTTAAATGATTTTCTATTTTTTTTTTTTTTTTTGAGACGGAGTCTTGCTCTGTTGCCAGGCTGGAGTGCAGTGGCACAATCTCGGCTCACTGCAACCTCCGTCTCCCAGGTTAAAGCCATTCTCCAGCCTCAGCCTCCAGAGTAGTTGGGACTACAGGCATGCACCACCACACCCAGCTAATTTTTGTATTTTTGATAGAGACGGGGTTTCCCCGTGTTGGCCAAGTTGGTTTTGATCTCTGGACCTCGTGATCTGCCCAGCTCAGCCTCCCAAAGTGCTGGGATTACAGGTGTGAGCCACCACGTACCTGGTCCCTTAAATGATTTTCTACCACTTTTTCTTCAGTTCTTCATGAGCTCGTCCCTCCAGCCTGCTCCCCTCCCATTTTCCATTCTTGAGTCATACCGCACTGATGCTGGTTTAATGGAGAACCTCACTCCTCTATTCATGTGGGTCACACATGTAGCCTCCATACTTCTGGCTGACATATGCCTGAGCAGTGCCCCTCTTTAACTGGTGTCAGCCTGCAGGCATGCCATCCAGGAAGCTTTCCCTGGCCTTTCTCAGAGCTGGGAGAATTGATCCTGCTCTGCATCTCAGTAACACCCAGCTATTTTTCTATCACAACAGTTATCCTGCTTCTTTGTAAATGTTTACTGAGTTGAATCTCTAAATGTTTAATTGCAAGCTCTGTGAAGGGAGGGACCATGGAGTCTTACTCACTGCTAATACTCCAGTGATTAGCGTCAGCCTGGCTCATAGCAGAGATTCATGTATTAGGTATTTGATAAAGGAAGTCACAAATGGAGACAAAGCCAAGCAGTGACTATCAAATGAGGGTACACATTAGAATCACTGTGACACTTTTAAAAAGTACAGGTGTCCTGGCCCTAGCTGGAACTGTGTCAAAATCATTGGAGAAGAGGCTCAGCTATGTTTTTTTTTTTTTATTTTTTGAAAGAGCCGCCGTTGGCCAGGCATGGTAGCTCATGCCTGTAACCTCAGCACCTTGGGAGGCTGAGGCTGGCAGATCATTTGAGGTCAGGAGTTTGAGATCAGCCTGGCCAATGTGGTGAAACTCCACCTCTACTAAAAATACAAAAATTAGCTGGGCATGGTGGCACACCCCTGAAATCCAGCTACTTGAGAGGCTAAGACAAGAGAATCACTTGAACCTGGGAGGCAGACGTTGCAGTGAGCTGAGATGCTGGGTGACAGAGCTAGTCCCCTGTCTCAAATAAAAAAGGAAAAAAGAAAAGAAAGAGAAAGAAAGAAGGAAGGAAGGAAGGAGGAAGGAAGGAAAGAGAGGAAGGGAGGGAGGAAGGAAGGGAGGGAAGGAAAAGAAAAGAAAGGAAGAAAGAGAAAAAAGAAAGAAGAAAAAGAAAGGAAGGATGGAAAGAAAGAAAGAGAGAGAGAAAGAAAGAAGAGAGAAAGAGAGAAGGAGAGGCCAGGCGTGGTGGCTCACGCCTGTAATCCAAGCACTTTGGAGGCCAAGGCAGGTGGATCACCTGAGGTCGGGAGTGCAAGACCAGACTGACCAACATGGTGAAACCCTGTCTTAAAAAAAAAAAAAAAAAAGAAAAAGAAAGAGAGAATGAGAGAAAGAGAGAAAGAAAAAAAGAAACAAAGAAGAAAGAGAAAGAAAGAAAGAGGGAGCCACAGTTGATTGGGATGGGTGGTCAGGAATGAAGTCCATCTGTGTAAGTGAGAATAGAAAACTGTGAAAGACAAAAGATAGGGAACATGAGATTCAAGAGAATAAAGAAAAATGGCACAATGTCTGAGAGAGAGAGTGGTCCTAGAAGTAAGAGGAGAATTACGGCTTGATGTCAAGGGAGGTGAGAATGATAGCAACGAGTAAGGGATCTGCAGTGTCCAAAGCAACAGGAGTCACGGCAGCAAGAAGTGAGCCGATGGTAACCTACTCAGCCTCTGCAGTTTCAGGGTCAAGGGAAGGAGGAGAAACTGGATTGCAGCAGACTGAAGGATGACTGGAAGAAAAATAAACAAATGTGAAGAAGTTTGAAGAAGATAGTTAAGAATGTGAAAGACTTGACCAGGCGTGGTGACTCACATGTGTAATCCCAGCACTTTGGGAGGCTAAGCTGGGGGGATTACTAGGTCAGAAACAGACCAGCCTGGCCAATATGGTGAAACCCCATCTCTCCTAAAAACACAAAAATTAGCCAGGCATGGTGGCACGTGCCTGTAGTCCCAGCTTCTCAGGAGGCCGAGGCAGAAGAATCGCTCGAACCTGGGAGGCGGAAGTTGCAGTGAGCTGAGATCACACCACTGCACTCCAACCTGGGTGACAGAGTGAGACTCCATCTCAAAAAAAAAAAAGAAAGAAAGAAAAGAAAAAGGTGAAAGACTTGAGCAAAGTTATAAATTAAGCAGAAAACAACTAAGTAAAGAAGGAGAGCTGGTAGAATTCTTTTCTTTCTTTCTTTTTTTTCTTTTTGAGACTGGGTCTTGCTCTATTGTCCAGGCTGGAGTGCAGCGATACGATCTTGGCTCACTGCAATCTTCACCTCCTGGGTTCAAGTGATTCTCACGTCTCAGTCTCCTGAGTAGCTGGGGTTACAGGCACACACCACCACACTCGGCTAATTTTTGTATTTTTAGTAGAGACAGGGTTTCACCATGTTGGCCAAGCTGGTCTTGAACTCCTGACCTCAAATGATCCTCCCGCCTCGGCCTTCCAAAGTGCTGGGATTATGGGCATGGGCCACTGTGCCCAGCTGAGAGATGGAAGATTTAAGAGATGCTACTGTTAGACCAAGATCCCAGAGGAGATGAAGGTGTTGATATTATTGTCACTATTGTTTATACATGTATTTTAATAAGTGTACATATGTTTACCATTTACATATGAAAGCTAAAAATTTACATGTATAAGAAATTATCACTGTAGGACTTTTCTCTTTTAGAGGTCAAATAGACTCCACCTTTCCTATTATCACATTTTTCTTACCCAATCGTAACAATAGAATTGGTAGGATTTAAGTATTCTCAGAAAGGAGGTATAAGTACTGCATTCTAATCACATTTCCCTGACTCTATGCCCAGATCATCTTCAATGGATTTCAGTTCAATAAATATTTACTAAGTGTCTATTTTGTACTAAGCATTGGGAATGTGAAAATAAGTTGCAAATTCTGAATTTGGTGAGCTTGGTCTGGTGAGGAAGACAGACCCATAAGGAGGTTGGTGTAAACCTAATCATAGTTTTTGCCATTACTTTCAAAGAGTGCCATCTGCCAGGTGCCATGTCTGATTACCATTACATTCCTCAAGGCAGAAACGGCAGTATTTTCAAGCACGGCAACCTCAGGGGTTCTTCTATTTCAGTAGCTCATAAGACAAAGAGCTTCATTTTGATCTTTCATGCACATACATACCCATCCATTACTTTTTTCCTTTCTTTTAAGACAATGTTTCATTCTTATTACCCAGGTTGGAGTGCAATGGCGCAATCTCAGCTCACTGCAACCTCCACCTCCCGGTTCAAGGGAGTCTCATGTCTCAGCCTCCCAAATAGCTGGAATTACAGGCATGCACTACCATGCCCAACTAATTTTTTGTATTTAGTAGAGACAGTGTTTCACCATATTGGCCAGGCTGGTCTTGAACTCCTGACCTCAAGCGGTCTGCCTGCCTTGGCCTCCTAAAATGCTGGGATTACAGGTGTGAGTCATGGCACCCATCCTGCCATTACTTTCAATGGCAAAATCTGTGATTACATTTGCACCAACCTAATACCGTCAATCCTGTGTGATAAAGGAATGCACAAGGTGCTTTATGAACAAAGAGATGGACAGTTAGTGCAGTCTTGAGGCATCATAGAAGACTTCTTGTAAGACACTTCATCTGAATTAATAAGAAGTACTGAAGGAAGAATCAAAATTATCCAGCCACGTGGTAGCTAAACTGGACTCAGACTATGAGAACAACAGGATCAAAGGCACAAAGACATAAAATGACATTATGTGTGAGAGGGAGTTGAACATCTCTGTTTTTAAAAATGCAAGGGAGGGCTGGGAGTGGTGGCTCATGCCTGTAATACCAAGACTTTGGGAGGCTGAGGGAAGAGGATCCCTTTAGCCCAGGAGTTCAGACCAATACACGTAAGAGAATGGCTGAACCCAAAGTTCAAGGCAAGTTGGTCACTTTCCACCTTGTAGGCTGTAAGCGAAGGAGTTTGGTCTAAAAGACCTGAAAGAGTCCATCTTTTTTCTTTTGGTGATTCCTAATTTTTTTCTGGGGTGGTAATCTTCACTTTATTTTGAAGAGTACCATGTGCCTGGGACAGTCCCTTGGCTGAGTAGACGATTCCAAAACCTGCTATAACAGAACACACACATTAGGGGAGAGGGAGTGAAATCTGGAACACTTCACTAATGTGCAAATTACAGCTGCCCAAAGGCCAGGCAGAAGCAGTACCGCTATCAAGGGGGGTGGCCCATATACCGAAATGTGATTTTTTTTTCATTATTTGGTATGTGGGCCACTACCCCCCCTTGATATTTTCTAGCAGCAGCACCAATCATCTTTTTTCAGAGGGTCTTGTCCAGGTATTCACACTAGCTGTGGGCTCTGAAGTAAAGTATTCTCCCCTTATCCTTGCAGGATAGATTCCGAGACCCCCAGAAAATTCCTGAAACCGTGGATAGTACTGAACCCTACAGACACTATGCTTTTTCTCATATGTAGAAACTTACAGTAAAGTTTATAACTTAGGTATAGCAATAAATTAACAACAACTAATGATAGAATAGAACAATTATAACCATATGCCAGCATCACTGCTCTTGTACTTCGGGGCCATTATGAAGCAAAATAAGGGTGACTTGAACAGCAATACAGCGACAGTGAATCATAACTGTCTCAGCTGCTAAGTGACTACTGTGTAGACCGCATGGGTACACTGGACAGAGGGAAGAGTCACATCCTGGGAGGGATGGTGCTGGACAACACGAGATTTCATTACGTTCCTCAGAATGGCGTGTAATTTCAACCTTATACGTTATTTATTTATTGAATTTTCCATTTAATATTTTAGGACTGACGTTGATTGTGGGTAACTAAAATGAAGAGGAAAAAAACATGAATAAGGGGGGACTACGATAATTCACAATCTCCCAGGTTCCTTAACTCCAAATTGAAAGGGGTAAAAAGAGATACCTGGCTGGGCACAGTGGCTCATGCCTGTAATCCCAGCACTTTGGGAGGCTGAGGTGGATCACCTGATGTTGGGAGTTCAAGACAAGCCTGACTAACATGGAGAAACCCTGTCTCTACTAAAAATACAAAAAAAATAGCCAGACACGGTAGTGAGCACCTGTAATCCCAGCTACTTGGGAGGCTGAGGCAGGAGAATCACTTGACCCCAGGAGGTGGAGGTTGTAGTGAGCAGAGATTGCGCCATTGTGCTCCAGCCTGGTCAACAAGAGCAAAACTCTGTCTCAAAAAAAAAAAAAAAAAAAAAATCTGCGGCTTCTTCCATATTTCACAATAGAAGAACGATTAAATGAATGATGACATGATGTCTTGAAGGAATAATATCTATGGATTTCATTGTTAATATTGTGTAAAATATGTAACAGCATGGGAAAAAATTCTCTATGTGAAAAATTTAACTTTAAGAAATTGGTAGTGTACATGCACAAAGGTGAGAAAAGAAACTACAAATATTCTATGCCCATATTTGCAGTACAGAAAGGAGCTCAATAAATATTTTTTGAACAAACAAATAAATGAATGTCAAATGAAAGCTGCCAATGCATTCAGATGGTAAGATTTTGAATTAAACGATCTGAAAAGTTTCCTATACTGTTACTATGCTGTTTAATGATACACACAATGTTAATAATAAACTGATTATTTACTGTGTACAGGCACTATCCTATATATTAGATATTTTGCAAGGCTCCCTATTCACTGCCTTGGAAAATATGCCTGCTATTTCCAGACTCAAGCATTCATGGAAACAAATTCAATGCCAGCCAGACATAGAAATGCCCTAAAAATTAGTCTGGTGAATGAATGAATAAATGCCTCAATGAGGGACAGTGGCAGAAACCGAGGCCCATGATGCCAGGGCCTTAGACCACAAGGTCTCTGGTATGATGCATGGGTGTGAATCTTCAGTCTGAGTCCTAGGCTTCTAGACTCTCTATGTAAGTAATGGCTAGTATATGAATGACTGAGTTTCTGAAGCCGAGAAACAAAGAGTTCTTTTCTAAACAGGTTCAGAAAGCACAACCTTTTACCTAACTTAGGACAGTTCCTGAGTGCCTCCCTGTTAACTAATGGAATGCATTGCTAAAGGTTGACACATTATAGCATTTCCAAAAAGGCAGGAATGCACTATGGCAACTATTTCATGAATGGAACCTGAACGGATCCAGTATCCAACAAAAGTAAGCAGAGGTTGGGAGTCCCTTTACATTTTTTTTTCCTCAATATTTTCTCAAACCTCCTAAATAATAACAAATATTCAGGAACCACTTCTTTTGATCCACCCATCATGTTTAACTTTCCTGGTTTTTCAGGTTTCACGATAAACATTGTGTCACAGAGGAACAAGAGCTCCTTATTGAACCAGATTTTATCCCTGGTGTATGCAAGCAAGGGTTCTGTAGAGACCACTGGAATTTCTTGACTTCATCCAAGAGAAGTATTTAGCCTTTGGTCAATAATACAAGAAATTTCACCCTTGATTTTTCTTGGATACAGAGTCTACCTTCTTTGCTATTCATCTCTAGATTTTCCAGTGAAAGCCACTATTTTTGAAGTTGCTCTGTGCTGTTGGCTATTTCTTTTGATTCCTTCACTTTCCAGCTAACTCAGAACGGAGTGCAAAGTCAGCCAGGTGCCATGTCTGATCACCATCCTATTCCTCAAGGCAGAAATGGCAGTATTTTTAAGCACAGCAATCTCAGAGGTTCTTCTATGTCAGTAGCTCATATGACAAAGAGCTTCATTTTAATCTTTCATGCACATTTATACCCAAGATACACACCTCTTCTCGTAATTCTATAATCTCCGACATACCAGAGCTCAGGCACCTCTGTAAAGCAATCATAAACACTACCTGCATTATCTCAACATATGGTGACTGATTTCTCTCAATAACATTTATAATCTATGAAGAAAAAACAGCAAAACATTTCATAAGCCAATGGTGTCCAACGCCACTACTCTCTTGGTGTATAAAACAAAATGTCTCACTTTCAGTGCCTAGGAGGAGAAAAATGGAGACTCCAAATAATGCGCACTACCTAGCACTTCCTGAGAGCTTTCTGCTAATCATAGATGCATTCTGGGCAAACCAATTAATCTGGGCGTGATGCCCTGAAGTGGGCCGTGTGCTGTTCGAAGTCAATAACAGTGTAACATATATCTCTGCTCTGTACCCGCTTAATTTGTCCCTGGCTGGAATACATGAACTTTTATTTGTGCTATTATCATCATATCCTGTCTAGACTTGACAGCTTCAGAGTGGCTCCCTTCATACTCAGTGCGTTAAAAATAAAGAGGCCAGTCTGCCCCACGCTGCCTATGCTTGGGACTCTGGTGGGTTCCCTCTCAATCTCTCTCATCTAAAATAGCAGAAACAGAGGGACGACCGTGGAAGCCACTGCCAACTGGAAAAACCTAGATAAGGGTAAAACTTGACAAGGAATTGTAAACATTGCAATCTGACTCCAGTAATGATATATTCTCAGTAAATCATTTGGGAAAATAATAAACATTTGACATCAAGCTAGGCAGAAGTAATGTTTGGACCATGTTTTGATTCTCTTTTGAAAACACTGGTGCTCCAGGAAATCCATGAACAGAAAGATGACTGTATTCTCAAGGCTGTGAGGAGAAGAATCTATTGGTCACAGCACAGGGATTTAGGAAGGTTGAAAAGCCCATGGGTGTGGCAAGCTATTCTTAGCTTTGAGATTTTTATTTTTTCCTTGAGACAGGGTCTTGATCTCTTGCCCAGGCTGGAGTGTAGTGGCACAATCATGGCTCACTGAAGCCTGGACCTCCCAGGCTCAAATGATCCTTCTTCCACCTCAGCCTCCTGAATAGCTGGGACTATAGACATGTACCAACACACCCAGCTAATTGTTAATTTTTCTGTTGAGATGGGGCCTCACTATGTTGCCCAGGCAGGTCAAGAATTCCCGGGCTTAAGCAATCCTCCTGCCTCAGCCTCCCAAAGTACTGAGATTACAGGTGTGAGCCATGGTGCTGGCCTAGTTTTGAGATTTTGACAGGGCAAGAAAGCCCCCACAACTAGAGCAAGAAAACCTCTTAAATTTAAAAAAGTTTGAATTGATATAAAACGGATCAATTAATGGGGTTACTTGCATCATAAAAAAAGTACTGTCCTTTTATTTTTATTTTATTATTTATTTTTTTGAGACTGAGTCTCACTCTGCAGCCCAGGATGGAATGTAGTGGCATGATCTTGGCTCACTGCAATCTCCGCCTCCTGGGTTCAAGCAATTCTCCTGCCTCAGCCTCCTGAGTAGCTGGAATTACAGGCATGCACCACCACACCCAGCTAATTTTTGTATTTTTTTTTAGTAGAGACAGGGTTTCACCATGTTGGTCTGGTTGAACTCCTGACCTCTTGATCCGCCTGTCTAGGCCTCCCAAAGTGCTGGTATTACAGGTGTGAACCACCGTGCCCAGCAGTACTGTCCTTTTAAACATTCTTCAAAGAATCTAAGGTAGTGGTTGAACAGATAGGCTTTGGTGTTACATAAAGTTCAACTCCCAGAAAGTTACTCTCTAAGGTTCACTTTCTCAGTTATTAAATGGGGTCAATAGTAGTGCTTATGACATATTGTTGATAGGACAAATAAAAGAGTTAGTTTGTAAAGAACTGAATACCATGAGTGCCACGTAGTAAATGATCAACAAAAACATATTAGCTACTTTAAAAATTATTATGTGGAAAAGTACTTACTATAATCTCTACCTGGCATAAAGGGAGCAGTCATAGTTAATATATGATCATAGAGGTTATTAAATTTTTCATTTAAATTCCATTTAATAACAGTAATAAATAGTAGCTCATTTAATCCTTTAAATGCTTGCAGATCATTGACTACTTTAAAAATCATTTATACCTGGCTGGGTGTAGTGGCTCACACCTGTAATCCCAGCACTTTGGGAGGCCGAGGCAGGCAGATCACCTGAGGTCAGGAGTTTGAGACCAGCCTGAGCAACATGGTGAAACCCTGTCACTACTGAAAATATAAAATATTAGCCGGGCATGGTGGCAGGTTTTTGTAATCCCAGCTGCTTTGGAGGCTGAGGCAGAGGAATCGTTTGAACCCAGGAGGCAGAGGTTGCAGTAAGCCAAGATCATGACACTGCACTCCAGCCTGGGCGCAACAGAGCAAGACACCATCTCAAAAATAATAATAATAATTTATACCATTTTTCATTAATAGACTTGAAACTTAGGAGAGCTAAAGGAATTCTAAACCCTCTCTTTCTTGTCCCTCCTCTTGAGCTGCAGACAGTAATGATGTAGGTTGGAGAAGCAAGAAAGCAAATAAAAAGAATGCCTATTTCCAAACTTTTGTTTGAGACCTAAAATGAAAACTTATGCTGTAGATTAAAGGAAAATGACCGTGAATGTCTTAGAAATTACTCCTAAATTCAGGCACAACATAATACACTCAGCAGGCTCAGTAAATTCCTCATTACCATATAAATTGTTTTCAAGTCTGATCTAATGGGATATGATTAATAATTGGGATTTGTTTTCTTCCAGAAAGCTGAATGATTGAAGAGAACCTGATACAGTTTAAAGGACCATTTCTAAATTGATCAAGTACTTCTTGTTTTGTATAAATAAAAGTATTCTGATTAGAATTAGAATTAGCTCCTCATGGAGACTGAGTGAGGGAGTGTGTAGCTGTGGCCTTGGAGGGGCATGAGTTCCCCTCAGGAAGTGGGGCTGCTGCCACTCACCATATGGCTTCTAAAATGAGAATTACAACAATTACGGCTGCTCCGGGACAGGACTTCTGACTCCGTGCTGTTTATACTCTGATTAGAATACCTGGTTAGGCTCCCAGTGTCGCTTGGGCTATATCCCACTCCTGTTTTCTCTCTGGACCACTTCTGAGACCAAAAGCTTGTTTCTGATGTAAATTTAATGCAACCTGAGTTGCTTATGAAAATCTGGACAGGAGGCCAGGCGTGGTGGCTCACACCTGTAATCCCAGCACTTTGGGAGACCGAGACAGGCGGATCACGAGTTCAGGAGTTCGAGACCAGCCTGGCCAACATGATGAAACCCCGTCTCTACAAAAAATACAAAAAATTAGTTGGGTGTGGTGGTGGGTGCCTTTAATCCCAGCTACTCAGGAGGCTGTAGTAGGAGAATTGCTTGAACCCGGGAGGCAGAGACTGTGACATTGTACTCCAGCCTGGGTGACAGAGCCAGACTTCATCTCAAAAAGAAAAAAGAAAGAAAATCTGAACAGGAAAACACTGAGCTTATACTAAAGGTGATTTTCAGAGGAACAAGGTTTCCTTGTTGAAGTTGTTCAAAATTCAGAGCTATGCAAGGGGGAGGGAAGGATTAGCAACTTAAGGGAAATAAAACCAGCAAAATAAGTCCTTTGATGAGGAATTTACGCAATGTGTTCAAGCCAGTTGACACAATTACAGCTCCCACTTCTCTGCCAGAAGGAGCAGGTAGCAGTGTCTAATTCCATTGCCCACCCTACACCCGGTATGCAGCCGCGCGTGCCACAGTCACCGAGGCCCCTGTCAATTAGAAACAGCATTCAAATGACATGCCATCTGCTCTACAAATGTCATCAAGCTCATGCCACCTGTTGAGGGCTTATGGGGGCAGTGGAAGGGTAAAACGTCTCGACACAGGTTTGCGTATTTATACAAACAAAGAACCATTTGATTCAATGTCCTCCCTCTCCCACTACCCTCTCCTCCCTTTCTTTGCCAGAAATCTTTTTGAATAGTTTTGCAGCAGTATTTTCTACCCAGAAGAGCATTTAAATACTATGCCCTGGGAATCACAGGACATTAAAAAAATATGCAGTATACCCCAATTAGTAGGGAAAGTCATAGCTGGAAGCTACTTTTGAGCCATTCCCCACTTGCATTCACAAATAAACATGAAGGAAAAGTGCAGCCAAGAGGATTTGCACTTAATGAATTTTCTCTGGATGAATATTAAGACATTGGAATGGGTATACAGGAGATCATGAAAGCTCTTTTCCAAAGATCTGGACATTAGAATTAGTATGTCCAAATCAGGACATCATGTCAGCTTCCACAAGCTTCCCTCCTAGCCTCTGCTAATGTAGTTCCCTCTTCTACAACATCTGTGCCCAAATGGGAGGTTTGGCTCAATCGATCTCTCTTCTCTCTGCCACTAACTTTTAAGACTCCTTTTTTGTTGGGGAGGGGTGTTGTTTTGTTTTGTTTTTATCCTGGTGTCATTTGGTGAAACTCCCTCCTCAATCCCTCTACATCCCACTGAATCTGTTGACACTTCTACCTGTCTTCCAGACACAATCCAGGGCAGGGCACGGTGGCTTACACCTGTCATCCAAGCACTTTGGGAGGCTGAGACAGGTGGATCATTTGAGGTCAGGAGTTCGAGACCAGCCTGACCAACATGGTAAAACCCCATCTCTACTATAAATAGAAAAATTAGCCAGGTGTGGTGGCAGGCACGTGTAATTCCAGCTACTTGAGGCTGAGGCAGGATAATTGCTTGAACCCAGGAGGTGGAGGTTGCAGTGAGCTGATATTCTGCCACTGAACTCTAGCTTGGGCAACAGAGTGAGACTCCATCTCAAAAAAAAAAAAAAAAAAGACACAATCCAATGCTACCTTCCAAGGAAGCTTTTCTTGACTGTCTCTTCTCATCCAGCAAGAGCCACAGCTTCCTTCTTTTCCTCCTTCTCCTCCTCTTCTTCTTATCCCTATAGAATAATAGAACCTGTCTCCTAGGGTTAGAATTAACTTATATAATGAATATAAAGACACAACTAAAGCCTAGCATAGAGTAAATGGTCAATAAACTTTAGTTAATTTTACTTTATGCATTAGGTAGTTAAATTCTCAGAGAATATTTTTATTCAATGCTACTATTATTTTTTTTGTTTCACTTTAGAGATGGGGAAATGAGTATTTCTAAAGGTTAAGAAACTTGCCTATGGTCATTCACTCAGCTTTAAGTGCCAGAGCACAATTTTTAAAATATTGCCTTCCTGGGTGTTGGTGGTGGTGGTGGTTGTTTTTATTAATAGACAGGATCTCACTCTGTTGCCCAGGCTGGAGTACAGTGACATAATTTATAGCTCACTGTAGCCTCGAACTCCTACAGTCTTCCCACCTCTGCCTTCCAAAGTGCTGGGATTATAGGCATGAGCCACCACGCCTCACCACCTTCATGGTTTTTAATGACTAAGTACCATCTAGAGTATTGCTTCTTTTTCTTCCTGATCAGGCTTATGGAGGTATAATTTACACACCAAAAATCATGCTTTTTATTGTACAACACTATGAGTATTAGTCATGTACCCAGCATGACAATCAAGATATAGAAAGTCCCACCACCCCACAGACCCCTCTCATGCTATTTTTAATTTTTATTTATTTATTTATTTTTTGAGACGTTGAGACAGAGTCTTGCTCTGTCACCCAGGCTGGAGTACAATGGTATGATCTCGGCTCACTGCAACCTCCACCTCCTGGGTTCAAGCGATTCTCCTGCCTCAGCCTCCTGAGTAGCTGGGTTTACAGGCACGTGCCACCATGCCCAGCTAATTTGTGTATTTTTAGTAGTGACAGGGTTTCACCATGTTGGCCAGGCTGGTCTCAAACTTCTGACCTCAACATCTGCCTGCCTCGGCCTCCCAAAGTGTTGGGATTACCGGCGTGAGCCACCGCACTCGGCCCCTCATGCTACTTAACAGTCAGCTCCTCCTCCCACCACCAAACTCAAGAAAACACTGATCTGATTTCTGTCCTTACTGACTGACTTTTGCCAAAATGTCATATACACGGAGTCATACAGTATGCAGGCTTTTGAGTCTGGATCCCTTCACTTAGCAAGAAGCATTTGAGATGCATCCAGGCGACTCAGTGTGTCAGAAGTTTCTTGCTTTTTATTGCTGAGTGGGATTCCACTGTGTGGATGTACCAGAATTTATCCATTTACCAGTTGAAGCAGGTTTGGAAATTTTCTAGTTTTTCTTGATTATGAACAAAGCCATGATAAACATTCAAGGAAAGGTTTTATTTGTTTTTTGTTTATTTTTTTGAGACAGGTTCTCGTCCTGTTGCCCAGGCTGGAGTGCAGTAGCACAGTGCCACCTTGGCTCACTGCAACCTCCCTGTCGCAGGCTACCTCAGCCTCCCAAGTAGCTGCAAGTACAGGTGCAAGCCACCATATTAAGTTTATTTTTCTATTGTCAGCAGAGATGGGTTTTCACCATGTTGGCCAGGCTAGCCTCAAACTCCTGGGCTCTAGCAATTTTCTTTCCTTGACCTCTCAAAGTGCTGGGATTACAGGTGTGAGCCACTGCATCTGGCTGATAGATTTTATTTGAAAAGAGGTTTGCATTTCACCTTTTAATACCTAGAAGTGGGATTGGTGGGTCATAGTGAAAGTTTGCAGGTATATTTAATTTTATTAGAAACTAAGGTGTTTTAGTGTCTGGATACAGTGGTCACGCCTGTAAACCCAGCACTTTGGGAGGCTGAGGTGGGTGAATTATGAGGTCAGGAGTTCAAGACCAGCCTGGCCAACATGGTGAAACCCTGTCTCTACTAAAAATACAAAAAGTTAGCTGGGCATGGTGTCAGGAGCCTGCAATCCCGGCTACTCGGGAGGCTGAGGCAGGAGAATCACTTGAACCTGGGAAGCGGAGGTTGCAGGAGGCTGAGGCCAGAGGATAACTTGAGCCCAGGACTTTGAGACCAGCCTGGGCAACATAATGGGACCCTAGCTCAAAAAAGAAACCAAACCAAAAGAATAAACAAACAAAAAAACCTGTCAGACTAATTTTCTACACCTTTTTATATTCCAAAACAGTGTATATTCCAAAAGGTATATTCCAAAGGCAATGCTTGAGAGTTTCCTCTGCCCTGCATCCTTGCCATCCTTCACTTTTTAAAATGTCATTCTAACAGTTATTTTGTTGATTTTAATTTGCATTTTCCTTATGACTAATGATGATGAGTATCTATTCATGTGTTCTGTTAAACCTTTTGAAAGCATAATTTAAAAAATTATGCTGTTTTATTACTATTGAGTTTTGAGATAACTAAATATATATTCTGGATACAAGTGCTTTATCAAAACATGCTTTGCAAATATTTTCTCTCAGTTTTGTGGTTGCCTTTTCATTTTCTAGCATCTTTCAAGGAGAATTTTAAATTTTGACTAAGTCCAATTTATCACTTTTTTTTCTTTTATGAATCTTATCTTGTTTTAGCCAAAAAATCTTATTTACCAAAGGAACAGCAATTTTACATTGAGGCCTATCATCTATTTTTTTTTTTTTCACATATGGATGTCCCACTGCTCAGCACCAGTTGTTAAATAGATAGAGCAGAGATTTGAACTCAGACTTTTCTGATTCTAGAGGCTAAGTTTACTTTGTTTGGTTTTGAGACAAAGTTTCACTCTTGTTGCCTGGGTGGAGTGTAGTGGTGCCATCTCAGCTCACTGCAACCTCCGCCTCCCAGGTTCAAGAGAGTCTTCTGTCTCAGCCTCCCAAGTAGCTGGGATTATAGGCACGTACCACCACGCCCAACTAATTTTTGTATTTTAGTAGAAACAGGGTTTCATCATGTTGCCCAGGCTGGTCTCAAACTCCTGACATCAGGTGATCCACCTGCCTCAGCTTCCCAAAGTGCTGGGATTACAGGCATCAGCCACCGCACTCAGCCTAGAGGCTAAGTTTTACCATATACTTCCTGTACTATGCTTGTTTATATTTTTATTTTCTACTGGATTCTAAAGTCTGCCAGACTTCCCTACATTCCCCACAGCATGGTTTCTTGAATATCCTATGTCCTCACTGAATACTCCTAGGTTGACTTTTAAATGGAAGATGGAGTATTCATTACTCAAAGCTGGCCAGTCCTTGCTCTCTTTTGCCCAAGAAATGAATGATATCCTCTTACATGGTGCCTATGTGTTTAGAGCTCTGACCCCCTCAACATGCTGGCAAAGGTTACCCATCTAGTATTTACAATTGACCTTCATACCCTAAGTCTTTTTATATAAGGAGAGAGGAACTAGCCTTCTTCTTCTTCATTTTTTTTTTGAGAGAGTCTCACTCTGTCGCCAGGCGCTAGGCTTGAGTGCAGTGGCACAATCTCGGCTCACTGCAACCTCTGCCTCCCGGTTCAAGCAATTCTCCTGCCTCAGCCTCCCGTAGCTGGGACTACAGGCGCATGCCACCATGCCCAGCTAATTTTTGTATTTTTAGTAGAGATGGGGTTTCACCATGTTGGCCAGGATGGTCTCAATCTCTTGACCTCATGATCCACCCTCCTCGGCCTCCCGAGGGATTACAGGCTTGAGCCACCGCGCCTGACCCTTCCTTTTTTTAAAAAAAGCAATATGAGAAAGTAACATGAGCCTCTGTCTACCAATGGTATGAGGACAATTGCCTTTCTTCTGACCACATTCCTGTCTGTCATACAAGCCCTGCCTGTCCTAAGGAATGATCATTTGCCAATCTGTTCTGACCAGTGGGCAGGGTCAGCTCAGAGAAAATTTGGGGCCAAAACTAGTGGGTGGAGGTGGAAAATATGCAACACTAGTGTAGCTGAGATTAGCTGAGGTCTTGATTCTGATCCTAGAGTAAATAAGCTAGTGTAGCCAAGCCCTCCATGTGACCTTCAGCTCCATGGATTTATAAGCAAAGGCCTTTCTGTAAGTCACAGAGGGCAAGGCCAGCAAATCATTGCTTAGCCTTTACCACTGAAAAGGCAGAAAGGCTTGCAAAGCCTGTTTCAAAGGATGTTGTCTTTATACTCCATCACTCTTTTTGGATGATAATCACCTTCAGTTCTCACTCAATATTCCATATTCTTCCCTCCCCATCCCCCCAGACAACATAACTACAAGCACCAAGCCATTTCTGATGGGACCACTTAGAGAAAGATAATCTTTTTTTTTTTTTTTGGAGATGGAGTCCTGCTCTGTCACCCAGGTTGGAGTGCAATGGTGTGATCTTGGCTCACTGCAACCTCCACCTCCTGAGTTTAAGCGATTCTCCTGCCTCAGCCTCCTGAGTAGTAGCTGGGACTACAGGAGTGTGCCATCATGCCTGGCTAGTTTTTGTATTTTTGGTAGAGACGGGGTTTCTCCATGTTGGTCAAGCTGGTCTCGAACTCCTGACTTCAGGTAATTCACCTGCATTGGCCTTCCAAAAAGCTGAGATTACAGGCGTTTGAGCCACCACACCCAGCTGAGAAAGAGGATATTATGGACTGACAAGAAACAATTCTGTTTTCTAGATATGAGAAACTCCATTGCAAAAGAGCAAAGCAGAAAATACTTTAAAAATCTCCTAAGTTTTTGATGAACAACTGATTTGATACTTGAAAGGTTCTTTGCCCAGGATCCATTACAGAGCAAGTTCTTTAAAATGCCATATTGTTAGCCATTATTACACATTTGGGGGGGGCGGGTTACTATCATTTTAACTGTGGCAAAATGCCATTATTAAATTTTGCCCAAGGTGCAATACATATACACACATACATGTGTGCATGCATACACACACGTACACAAACGTATATGAGATACCAGAGAAGAAGTGAAACACAGGTTAGGAATCCAGAGAAAAAGATGAATCCAGAGACATCCAAGAAAGAGATCAAAGATAGTGAGGACACGGTGGCTGGTCGTACTTCTTACTTATCTCCATGGTAAATCTGTGAGTGTTCAGGCTGTGTCTCCTCCACGTTTTCTGCCCTCAAATTACCGTAGAACCCCTGTTAGGATCATGGTGCCTCTTCGGGGCTTTGTACATCTCGAACATTCAGAGTCAGCTGAGTTATTTCAGAAAAATTTAAATAAAATACATTTGTTGTGCTAATTGTTACCGGAAAAAGTCATCAAGCCCTGAGCCAAGTGACCAATTAAGCAAAATTCTAAGTGATTTGCTTTCCACCAAAATAAAGCCAAGTTAAGTTGACTAAAAGGCTGAGTAGAAATTTTAATAACCTAATTCAACAAGCAGCTGCCTAATTCAACAAGCAGCAGGAGGGAGATGACGGGTCATTCTGGTAGGGCTGGATTCTCAGGATCAGTCATACATCAGCCTGTGAAGCCTGGGATCAGCAAGGGGTGGAATAACAGTAAATACAATAAGATGCATGGAGCCTTGGGGCAGCCATGGAACCTGGGTCATAAATATCTTGTTCCAGGAGGATGCTATTATTTAATGGGCTTGGCAGCTCATTATACTGTAAGCTCTTTTAGGGTAGGGCTCCAAGCTTCCTCTCCAGTTGCCTATAAAGGTTGTGCTGAGAATGTGGCAAGTGTCCAGTTCTCTGGGTTACTCAAGGATGACTAAGAGGAGCTGTCACCACGCATGTTTACAAATACCACAGCCTGGTCATCTGACCCGCCCCTACTTGAGCACATTGCACAGAGTGAGTTCCTAGAGGTCCGAACCTATTCCTGTGACCAGGATGGAGCTCTCCCAGCTCTTGGGTGCTGTGGTTGCAATGGTTCTGCATGGAATGTTAGGTGACGTGTGCTACAACCTCTCTCTCAAGGGGAAAGGAGGGATGAGGAAGGAAACGTGACCCTGTATCAGCTCGGGGGGAATCTGTCTGTGTTCTGGGAGAGGAGACTGTAAGAATAGGAGGAAAAGAGTGCTTCAATAAAGCAAAAGAAAGGCTGTCAGTAGGGGCGTGGACGGATGCCTCCCCTACAGCAGCAACACTGAAGACTCCCAGGAGCAATTTAGTGTAGATTGAAGTAGAAGCTGCTTTTGAGAACATAAAATATTGTAAGCAGAAAGCAACATCGGCAACAGAGGAAGTGGCAGTGGGTGAAGTGTCTTGCCAATCAAGGAGAGTTTTCCTGGGACCCAGCTGAGGACTGGAACCTCAGGGCTCTGAGGCCTGTGGCGCTGGTTGGGGGACTTGTCCTTGATTCATTTCCATCTTCCCCTTAGCAATATCTCTGCTTTCTCTGCCATCTGTCCCCTTAAAGACAGACATCTATAGATGGCGTCCTGACTTCCGGGTTCTCTAGCTTCTTTCGAGTTGGGTCAAGGGAACAAGGGAGTAGAAAGAGAAGGAAGTAGGTAGGGTACTTACATCTATTCTTACCCGTGCCCCTCACCTGCCAAAGTTTTAGAGTTGCTACATTCCTCTAAGGCCAGGGATCAGTAGAGGTAACCCCTTTTTCCAGCGTGCTCTTTCTTTTTTTAAAAAAAAATTGTTTTAATTTTGAATTTTTATGGATACATAGTAAGTGTACATATTTATGGGGCACATGAGATATTTTGATACAAGCATACAATGAGTAATAATCACACCAAGGTAAATGGGGGCTCATCACCTCAAGTACTCATCATTTCTTTGTGCCATGGACATCCCCATTGTTCTCCCTGAGTTATTCTAAGACATAAAGGTTCCGGCACCTGATTTAACAAGTGTTTCCTCCTATTTCCCCTTCAGACTTGAGCGTAGTAAAGGCTCTCTGATGTTGCTAGTTTCTGGCGCGTCACTACCCGCGGTTGTTTGTTCATCCTGCCTACACCTCTGTTAAATGGTGCCCTGACTCGACTCTTGTCAAGCTCGTTGGGTCTGCCAGCTGTTTAATGCTGAACTGACTGAAAGAGAGATCGTTTTCAAGGTTTCCACAGAGCAAGAGCTTTGGTGAGCTTCTGATTGTAAACTCAGGAACAATTAGAACCTTTAACTTTCCTCAGGAATCCACCGCAGCACTAGAGAAAGGAGGCAAAAAACTTGAGGAAATAAGCCTCAGTTCAGGAATGTTAATGAGAAAGTAATTTGCAAGATTCTTTGCCTGGGATCCATTATAGAGCAAGTTATTTTAAATGCCATATTGTCAACCATTATTATACTTTTTTGGCGGGGGTTACTATCTTTTTAATTGTGGCAAAATACCACAATTAAAACATGCATCACCCTCTGAGCATTGTTTTAGCTCCTCTTCTGTAATCCCAGCTACTCGGGAGACTGAGGCAGGAGAATTGCTTGAACTCAGGAGGTGGAGGTTTCAGTGAGCTGAGATGGTGCCATTACACTCCAGCCTGGGGGATAGAGCAAGACTCAGTCTCAATGACAACAACAACAACAACAAAAAACCCAACAAACAAACAAAAAACAAAGAGATAGAACTGCAGAGACTACTAATAAAGAAGGGTTTTACCCGTCCTCTTCCTCTCTGTAGTAAAATAAATGGGGAATTCTTTGTCACAGTGTTGCAGGGTTTTTGAAACAATGGCTTCATCTCGCTTCCCTGGTCTAAATGAAAGGAACAGAATATCTTATTTCTGGCTGGGCATGGTGGCTCACACTTGTAATCCCAGCACTTTGGGAGGCCGAGGTGAGCGGATCATCTGAGGTCAGGAGTTTGAAACCAGCCTGGCCAACATGGTGAAACTCCGTCTGTACTAAAAATACAAAAAATTAGCCAGGCATGGTGGCTCATGCCTGTAATCCTAGCCACTTGGGAGGCTGAGGTGAGATAATTGCTTGAACCTGGGAGGTGGGGCTGCAGTGAGCTGAGATCACATCACCACACTCCAGCCTGGGTGATTAAGCAAGACCCTGCCTCAAAAAAAAAAAAAGTCTTATTTCTGAGAGGCAAAGTTGTTGTTTGTTTGACCAGTCCCCTAAAGCTCATTCGAGTTCACCTAAAAAGACTGGACCACTTGATAAGGATACTATGGAGGGAAAGAGCATCTGATGGGCACAGGAAGGAGTGGATAACCTTTAACATCCTTCCAACCTCCACTTTACCAAGGTGGACAGCAGAGGCCATGAAAATGAGTATTAGCATAAAATCATCTTGTGACTCAGATCATCCTAAGGAAAGAAGGGCACGTCAATCAATTTATTTCGTGGTACTAGACTCAGGTTTTTAGCCTTCCATATCCAGCTTACTAAATCACTTCTGACAGCATGTTATGGTAGTGTAGTCATAGAAAAGAATGAATTCATTTCTACCCAAAAGCTATTGACTACCTTTCAAGTGTAGAATAAGAGTTACAGTGTATTGCTAAACTGATATCCATGTCAGTGGAAACCGGCCCTAGGCACTGAGAGTTTCTTTTCTTCCCCAACGTCTTGACAACATTATCTGCTCCTAACAATCTCCCCCAAATTGTTGATTGGTGGGGTGGTGTGGGCGTCGTTGGGGGGGGAGGTGTGGCTAGTGGACACAGGCACCCTGTAAATTTATTATGATTTAAAAGTTGAGACCTTTTGACCAAAGATAGCATCCTGAATGAATGTTTTTCTTCTCAGGCCCACTTAATGCAGGTTGACCTGATACTCAAAGACTTCTTATGTTTATATCATTTTCAAGCATAAAACCCCAGAGAACCTTGAAAGGCCTTTAATGATATCAGGATATCTAATTCTTGTAGCACCAATAAAGGCTAAAAAAAAAAAACAACCAAAAAATTCTTCTCTAAAATTATTACCAAAAAAATCTTTGTAATGTTAGACTGTCCCCTCCCCTATTTTATTACATCTCTGGCAACTGGCTATAGTTTGAACTTCACCATTCTCTAGAACACAAGGCCTCCGAGGACAGAGAAGGTCATTTTGTTCCTGCTGTTTCCCAAACATCTTCAAAAGTGTTGGGCGCAGAGTGAGCATGTATTTGTTGAACGAATTCCCTCCTTTAACTCAAAAACATTTATATACAGTTTAAATTACTTTTAAATGCTTGCAAAATTGTTGGTATGCTTTTATTTATGAATTAATGATATTTTGACTCAAGAGAAAATGTAACCTAATGGCTCTCTGCTAACACTCATTTAAAGTGGGAATTTCTTTATTTTTCATTCTTTCTTTCTATTTTTCTTTCTTTTTTTTTTTTTTTTGAGACGGAGTTTCGCTCTGGTTACCCAGGCTGGAGTGCAATGGCACAATCTCGGCTCACCACAACCTCCGCCTCCTGGGTTCAGGCAATTCTCCTGCCTCAGCCTCCTGAGTAGCTGGGATTACAGGCACGCGCCACCATGCCCAGCTAATTTTTTGTATTTTTAGTAGAGATGGGGTTTCACCATGTTGACCAGGATGGTCTTGATCTCTTGACCTCGTGAACCACTCGCCTCAGCCTCCCAAAGTGCTGGGATTACAGGCTTGAGCCACCGTCTTTCTTTTTTCTTTTCTTTCCTACCTTCCTCTCTCTCTTTTTCTTCTTTCTTTCTCTTTCTTTCCTTTCTTTCCCTCCCTCCCTCCCTCCCTCCTTCCCTCCCTTCCCTCCCTCCCTCCCTCCCTCCCTCCCTCCCTTCCTTCCTTCCTTCCTTCCTTCCTTCCTTCCTTCCTTCCAACAGAGTCCCTCATGCTGTGTTCAGGCTGGAGTGCAGTGGCATGAGCATAGCGCACTGTTGCCTCTACCTCCCAGGCTCAAGTGATTCTCCCACTTTAGACTCTTTGAGTAGCTGTGACCACAGGTGAATGCTACCATGCCAGGTCACACTAATTTTCTAAAAAAACATTTTTTGTAGAGACAGGGTCTGGCCATGTCACCCAGGCTGGTCTCCAACTCCTGGGCTCAAGCAATCCTTCTGCGTCAGCCTCCCAAAGTGCTGAGACTGCAGGTATGAACTACTGTGCCTGATTAAAGTGAGAAATTGCCATGTAAGAAATTATAATAAGGCCAGGTATGGTGTCTCATGCCTGCAATCCCCGAACTTTGAGAAATCAAGGTGGGCAAATCACCCTAGGTTAGGAGTTCAAGACCAGTCTGGCCAACACGGTGAACTCCCGTCTCTACTTAAAAAAAAAAAAAAAAAAGCCGGGCACAGTGGCTCATGTCTGTAATCCCAGCACTTTGGGAGGCTGAGGTGGGTGGATCACCTGAGGTCAGGAGTTCGAGACCAGCCTGATCAATATGGTGAAATCCCATCTTTAAAAAAGAAAAAAAAAAATTAGCTGGGTGTGGTGGGGGGTGCCTGTAATCCTAGTTACTAGGGAGGCTGAGGCAGGAGAATTGCTTGAACCCAGAAGGCAGAAATTTCAGTGAGCCAAGATGGCACCACGTCACTCCAGCTGAGCAACAGAGTGAGACTCTATCTCAAATAATAATAATGATAAAATTAGGTGCAAATCAATATTTCATTATATTTTATTTTAATGAATGCTATTTCCCTTAAAACTTGCAAATTATAGCCATGCACTAATTTTTACCAAGAGTGGTGGTATTTTGTTAACATCAATGCTTCGACAGTGTCCACCAGATAAAATTATTATTATTTTTTTTAGAGATGGAGTCTCACTTTGTTGTCCAGGCTGGAGTTCAGTGGTGCAATCTTGGCTCACTGCAACCTCCATCTCCCAGGTTCAAGCAATTCTCCTGCCTCAACCTCCCAGGTAGTTGGGACTATAGGCGCATGCTGCCACACCTGGCTAATTTCTTTTGTATTTTAGTAGAGACAGCATTTCACCATGTTGCTCAGGCTAGTCTTCAACTCTTGAGCTCAGGCAATCCACCTGCCTCGGCCTCCCAAAGTGCTAGGATTACAGTCGTGAGCCACCGCGCCCAGCCAATAATTTTTAGTATGCCTATATATCCCCAATATTGCATAGGATGTATGTATGCTTAAAAATATTTGTTATTTACATAAAATCCAAATTTAACTAGCTGTCCTATGTTTTTTTACAATCCTAGCTTCAAAGTTAGCATCATTGTTCTCATCTTAAACTGTTGTCCCAATCAAATAAAGGTTGCTCACTTAATACATAAACCTGTCACTGTCTTTATACACAGTATCTTTAGTCTAAGCTGTTTTACCATCCTGTTTCTTCAGGAAAATCAACAAACAAAAAAGGAAAATGACTTCCTGAGTGAGGCCCTGGTGCGACCCTCTCCACAGGGCCTCTCCTTTGTAGTTCTGGAAGGTCAGCCGCTCCCCACGACAGCACGCACCATGCCCAGAATGAGCCATAGTTCACATTACAGACTCTCTTCAGGGTGCTCTTCCACAAGTTTTCTTCCCACTCCTGGAAGAGCAGCAGCCCTGTCCATATGGAAATACTAGAAAGTTTAAGAATGCAACAGTAAAGAGATTCTCTTCTCCGAAGACCTTTCTTTTCTTAGGCTCACCCCATGCCGAGGGAAAGATCCACAGCTGCAGACCTGTGGCTCTTGGCCTTTGCCTTTGCAAGCATGGATACGTGTGCTTTCAATATTTTGCTAAATTCCCCAAATCCTTTCAACAAGGAGAGACAAGGCAGAGTAGTAAACTACTTCGGGCTTTGGTATCCTCCATGCCAGCTCCTTCTCATTAAATGCTCTGTGGAGAGAAAACCTTGTCCTTGACCCCTTTCTCCAAACTGCCACACCAAAGGGATATTGGACATGTGCCCACATATGTGTAGCACTCTAGATAAGCAAGTTGAAGGAGACTGCAGGTCCCAGCATGCTGTCTTTTGAAGCAACTGAAGAGGAGTGTTTAGAACCAATTGTTCTTGGGTGAGTCACTCAATCCTACTGAGTCTCAGTTTTCTCATCTATAAAATGGGGTTATGAATACAATGTATCCCATGGAGTTACATGAGATATTATTGTGAAGTCTTTAAGAACATAGTAACTGCTAAGTAAATGCTACTACTTTAAATATAAAAAATAAAATATATACTTAAGAATACACAAGGGCCCAGTATGGTGGCTCATGCCTATAATCAAAGCACTTTGGGAGGTCGAGGTAGGCAGATCACGAGGTCCAAGAGATTGAGACCATCCTGGCCAACATGGTGAAACCCCATCCCTACTAAAAATACAAAAATTAGCAGGATGTGGTGGCGTGCACCTATAGTCCTAGCTATTCAGGAGGCTGAGGCAAGAGAATCGCTTGAACCTATGAGGTGGAGGTTTCAGTGAGCCAAGATTGTGCCAGTGCACTCAGCCTGGTGACAGAGCAAGATTCTGTCTCAAAAAAAAAAAAATAAAATATATACTTAAGCATACACAAGGTCTCAGTGTGGTGGCTCCAGCCTGTAATCCCAGCACTTTGGGAGGTGTAGGTGGGCGGATCACCTGTAGTCAGGAGTTCGAGATCAGCCTGGCCAACATGGTGAAACCCCGTCTCTACTGAAAATACAAAAATTCCCGGTGTGTGGTGGCAGGCAACTGTAATGTCAGCTACACAGGAGGCTGATGCAAGAGAATTGCTTGAATCTGGGAGGCAGAGGTTGCAGTGAGCCTAGATCACACCACTGCACTCCAGTCTGGGCAAGAGTGAGACTCTCTCAAAAAACAAAAACCACAAATATTCCATAGAAATTTGCTTTTTAACAGGTATTCCCTCCTTTAAAGTGACGATGATTTCCAACAGGTTTGATGGTAACTGACAAAAGGCTTATAAAAGCCAATACATACAATAAGTGGTATTATTTCATTATTTAGAAAAATGCAAACTCTCTCTTGGACTAGTGCAAAGGATTGAATACAGACTGTCGGAATATTGAAAATTAACAATTTCACCAAGGGGTAAAGTGTGGGCAATCCAGCAATTGTCCCCACCTACCAGGTGACGTTCTGGCTCCCGTCAACACACAGCCCGCCTTTGTGCTGGGGTCTGAAGGAGAGAGGCAGGGCAGGAACAATCCTACCCTGTTCTTCTGGCCACCGCACTTCCTCAGACAGGGGTTAGTGCTTTTCTGCTGGAGCTGTGCTGCCTGCCGTACGCTGCCGTCAGCTTAAACTGAATGTATCACAGGCTGCCAAGAAAATAACTCTCTGCCCCTTGGGATTGTGACCCAGTTGATCAGTACTTAAAACAGAGATGGAAGGGTTCTTACTAGTCATATCACTTGTTTCCGTTTCTCTCCATTACTCCCTTTCTCCAAGGGAGAAGAAGCTGAGTTAAGAACAGAAATCAGAATCTGGGTTCTGCTTACCCAAAGAATAATGCATCCATTCTGCTCAGAAAATGCCTTGATTGTTGATTTGTTTACTTCAGCTCTTTCTCTGAAGGAGAGTATCAGAATTTTGGGGACAAAGCAAAAATTGGAAGAGAGAGAGAGATAAACTATGCACGTGTGTGTGCAAACAGAGAACTCCTTTTTCTAAGTGTTTAAAATGCCTCTGTAATGAGCCTGCCCACCCAACCGTGGAATCAAGACTAGGGCTATTTCCCCCCCAGAGCTACATTTAAGCCACCTAGAAGTGGGTAGCCAGGAATGCCAGTACTCATTTACTTCATTATCAGGGCCTCAGTTTGCTCATCTGTAAAACGAGGACATTGTATTAGACTGGTGTGTGTATGGTGTGTGTGTGTGAGAGGGAGAAGAAAGAAAAGAAAAAGAAGAAAGAGAAAGAAAGAAAGAAGAAAGAAAAAGAAAGAAAGAAGAAAGAAATAAAAAGAAAGAAAGAAAGAAAAGACTAAAAGTCTTACTAGTAGAAAAGACTTACTAGTCATCCATTAATTTTTCTTTGTCTATTTCAAAAGTGGGAACCAGATTCTATGCATTTTCACAAAATGACTGTCCTTGAGGTTTTTAACTCCCATTCTTTGGAAAAGGCAGGTGTCAGTACGGAGCATGGGGAGTGAAGCCTAGAATACCCCACTGAGCTGTTGAACCCCTTCAAAAAGAAACTCAACACTTTCCCCTGGTTCTTTTTTCCATTCAATAAGATATAAGGGCAACTCAAATGTTTAAGACATTTTTGCTCCCCTCTCATTTCTCCTTATGATTAGGACCTTGGGCTTTGATCACAAGGGCTGAGGGTCCTAGTTCCACACAGCCATTTATCAGGTGTTATTTAAAATGTGGGGCATCAGCAATTCCATGCCTCATGCAGGCTTTTCTGAGCAGGAAAAAATAATAAATAGAACAATAGCAACTATGTATCACGTACTTAGTTATGTTCTTGGCAGGGTGCTAAGAAAGCCTTTCAACAGTACATCCTGGTGAGAAAGGACCTATTGCTATCATTCCTATTTGGACCTCATTCTGGTTAGAAAGAGCTGTATCATCCATCCCTACTGAGAGGTTCAGCTATTTGTCCAGACTCTCCATGTTGGTAAGGAAAGGGTCCAGGATTTGCACGACTCTGACCCTGAAGTCTGTGTTCTCAACGGTTCCTGGATTCTGCCACTGGTTCCATTCCGACCGCTGATGCTGTGACCGTTTCTTGGCTGTGGAGCCTTATTTGAATTCTTGTCTGCCTTCTCTTGTGGCTAGTAACACATCTGCAAAGCCACTGTGGCCATGGAACCACATTTTTTTGTGTGCAAAATCCAAGCATACTATACTTTAGAAATGTGGAAATGACCGGTGCCACTTGAACATCTTTGAGTGGTGGGGCCGGCCCAGGTGTGGCAGACATAGTTGTATGGTGCTTTTTAGAGAACAGATTCCCTTTGCCTCCCGAGATTCATGCTAAGGTCTCAACTGCAATTCACAGGCTTTTTCATGAATCAATTCAGCCATCCAAATTAGGCCAATGACGATTTCTCTTGCTCCCTTGACAAATGTTAATGCTCAAAGAGTATACTCGAATAATAAATATTTCCTAAGTTCCAGTGAGAGACTAGAACCTCTGCTTTTCCTCCTATAGCTGGCATAGTTGTTCTAAGGTAAGGACTGTAACAGCATCCTTGACAGATAGTCTGGAGCACCACTGTCCCTTGGGGAAAGCTCTAGCCTATGGGTTCTCCTAGAATTCTAACTCACAGCACCTCTTGAGCAGGCTTAAAGGGCACTGGCATGCGGGTTGTAGAAAATTTAGATCCTGGCATCAGTGGCATAAACAAGATTTTTCCAATTCCCCTCCCCCTCCAGGACTAGCGGAGTCTCTGGCTCCAGCTCTGTCCATGTTGCCTGGGAAAGTACAGCTGTCAAGAAGGCAGGTGGAAAGCTTCCACACATAGTGCTGCCCAGTGTCCGGGGCCAAGCAAGTGGCACCAATCCAATGCCATCTCCAAAAACTGCGAGATGCAATCACTCCACTTCCGTTCAGAACAGAAGGAAAGCAAACAGTTTAAGGACACCCCCTCACACCAGGCATGCATCCGACAGAGCTGCAGACCAATAGGAGATGTTTCACTGGCTGCTGACTTCTGGCTGCATGCAAGGAGCCACGCCTGAAGAGAAAGAGGGCAACATCTTTGCTCAGCGCTAGTCTGTAGTGCTCTGGTCCTGAGAACATCTAGAGGGGCGTTCCCAGCACCACTGAGCACCTGCAGGGTTTGGATCATTTACGGTGTGCAGGTTGCTCTGTGGCCACCATACCCAGGTTAAAAGAGCTCTTTGGGATTATTAGAGATCATGGTAGATCTTATCCATCTTTCTGGGCTGCTGTTGATTCACATAGACCTTTTAGGGGTTTTGTTGTTGTTTTGAGATGGAGTCTCACTCTGTTGCCCAGGCTGGAGTGCAGTGGTACAATCTCAGCTCATTATAACCCCCAACTCTCAGGTTCAAGTGATTCTCCTGCTGCAGCCTCCTGAGCAGCTGGGATTACAGGCACATGCCACCAAGCCTGACTAATTTATTGTATTTTTAGTAGAGACAGGGTTTCGCCATGTTGGCCAGGCTGGTCTTGAACTCCTGACCTCAGGCAATCTGCCCACCTTGGCCTCTCAAAGTACAGGGATTACAGGTGTTAGCCACCATGCCCAGCCCTGATTCACATAGACCTTTCAAAGCTTGGCATTGAAACTATGATCAATGGAATTGACATTCCACTTCCATTGCTCTGCCCTGATGGTAGTTTGCTGGAGAGGGGAACTGAGGGGCCAGGGTATAACTCTGGTTCCAGCCACATGTGGAGCAGCTGAGTCCCCATGAGAGTCAGTGTTTGAGTAACATGCCCTTCACACTCCTCTTCCCGGGGCAGAGTCTCCTCAAGGCTATTTTTTGAGGTGTAGAGTCTCACAGGCCAGTGCATTTCCATAAGCACGTGGAAGAGACTGAAGGCAGTGTCACTAATATCTGTAATAAGAGCCATATCTCAAGGAAGATCCCATTTCTGTGGAAGGCTTCGTTAGCCCATATCCCAGGATAAAGCGGGCAGGGTCTGGAGAGTCGGGAGCCACTAGGCAAATGTATCACCTTCTGCCCTTGTGGATGGCAGGCAAGCTCAGAGCTCAGGGCAGACGACGGTTTAAAAGCTTAAAAAAAAATGAATGGAATAACCATCCAAATGAGATGGTTTAGTTATATAGCTCCCCGAGGCAGGAAATAACACTAAACTATTTCTCTCAGCTGCATGATTCTATGAAAAGATCATCACAGAAGACAGCTCTGTCTACCTTCTAATCTCAAGTAACCTTGAAAAACACTTCATTAAGTACATTTGACAAAGTTAGTTCCTTCCTGTTCCATATTCAGTGTTTTTTTCCTAGATTGCTTTGCCTGATTTTGCTACCAGTGTTATAAAGATGCTAGCCGCTCTTTCTCAGGAGGACCTTAAAATAACTGAATTCTTTTAAATACAAGTATCTATTTTTCTTGGCTCTAAGCTCTTCCTTCTTCTTTTCCAAGACTGGATTTCTGAGTTTTCTCTTTAACCTTATCCCCAGCACCCCCTGGGAAACCAGCAACAACAAGAATAACAATTACAATAAATACTTTATACCCCAAGCTGTGACTTTCTTATTCTTATTTTTTATTTTTGGTTTTCATTTGACTTAAAAGAGAATTTCTCCTTTTTTCTTTTTTTAAAAAGTCCTGATTCATAAATATAATTTTTTTCTTTTTTTGAGGCAAGGTCTTGTCTGAGCAACTGATCAACTACCTGATTTTTGCCGTGTCCTAATTGCTCAAGATATGGTGATGCCTCCCTGTGGATACAAAAACTGTAGGAACAATGCCACTAAGTTATCAGTCTGTGGTCCCTCATTTCCTTAAGTACAAATGCTTAGATATTATAAACTTTTAAAAAAGTTGGAGGCATGCCAGGCGCGGTGTCTTATGCCTGTAATCCTAGCACTTTGGGAGGCTGAGGTGGGTGGATCGCCCGAGGTTGGGAGTTTGAGACCAGCGTCGGCAACACAGTGAAACCCCATCTCTGCAAAAAATTAGCTGGACATGGTGGCATGTGCCTGTAATCCCAGCTACTAGGGAGGCTGAGGCAAGAGAATCGCTTGAGACTGAGAGGCAGAGATCGCAGTGAGCCAAGATTGCGCCATTGTACTCCAGCCTGGGCAACAACAGCAAAACTCCATCTCAAAAAAAAAAAAAAAAAAAAAGTTGTAGGCAAATGACCAATTCATATGTATTAAGAACAAAGTGGGAAACCAGAGCACACATGTGTTGTGTTGACAGATGCCATCAAATAAAATCTAAGAAATTAAATTCATCTGACACATACTTAATGAAGTACATAATCATTATGATGTTGCACGGTAATTAGGCATAAATGGGAAGCAGTCATTGGAAACATAATTGCTAGGATTTCACACAGTCAAATTGTTAGGTTTCCTCTGATCGTGTTTACTTTCCTAAGTGTGGTGGGTACCAATGTGGACGGTTTCCTCTCACTGCACATATCATCGTCATCACACACGCTGACTGGCACAAGGGTCCTGCACCCATTCGCTCAACAGCTAGACTTTCCTTGTCGCCCCCTTCTCCCAGTCCCTACCCTAGCATAACTGCATCTTGGATTCTGTCCATTGTAGTTGCACCTTCCAAACCCAAACTCACATCCTGAAGTGGTCCTTGAGCAGCTGCTGAAGCTGTGCTTTTCCCTTACTTTAGATGTCGGATGCTGCAGGCCTGAAGTAATTGATTCCTGGGCTCTGATGTTATGGATGGGAACTGTGCTGGGGTTGCATTAAAAAGGATGAAACACAACTGTGGGATGGAGATGGAAAGGTTTGGGTTTAGGTTGCTGGTGAGTGTGGGATCTCTTTTTAGCAAGGGACCTTGGTCATATTGGGAACTCTCCCTTCCTTCCTTCCTTCCTTCCTTCCTTCCTTCCTTCCTTCCTTCCTTCCTTCCTTCCTTCCTTCCTTCCTTCCTTCCTGTCTCTCTCTCTGTCTTTCTTTCTTTTTATTTTTTTGTGACAGAGTTTTGCTCTTGTTGCCCAGGATAGGGTGCAATGGAGTGATCTCAGCTCACTACAACCTTTGCCTTCTGGGTTCAAGCGATTCTCCTGCCTCAGCCTTCTGAGTAGCTGGGATTACTGGTGCCCACCACCAGGCCTGGCTAATTTTTTGTATATTTAGTAGAGATGGGGTTTTAATATGTTGGCCAGGCTGGCCTCAAACTCCTGACCTCAGATGATTCACCTGCCTCAGCCTCCCAAATTGCTGGGATTACAGGTGTGAGCCACTGCACCAGCCCCTATTGGGAACTGATTGGTTCCCATCACTGAAATATCAGGAGTGGGGCCAAGTGCTTGGGTTGTCATTGGGGATCTGCATCTCTCTTTACCTAAGCCCTGCTTTCTCTGTGCTGATTTTATCTTAGGCAGCCTTTTTTTTTTTTTTCAGATAGAGTTTCACTCTTGTTGCCCAGGCTGGAGTGCAATGGCGCTATCTCAGCTCACTGCGAACTTTGCCTTTTGGGTTCCAGCTATTCTCCTGCCTCTGCCTCCCGAGTAACTAGTATTACAGGCATGCACCACCATGACTGGCTAATTTTCTATTTTTTAAATTTGAGATGGGGTTTCTCCATGTTGGTGAAGCTGGTCTCAAACTCCTGACCTCAGGTGATCCACCCACTTTGGCTTCCCAAAGTGCTGGGATTACAGGCATGAGCCACTGAGACTGGCCTAGGCAGGCTTTTTGGTATGGTGGGAAGATGGTCATCAGCAGCTCTGGGCTTAAACCAGTCATCTTAGAAATTATACAACGAAGAGCCTCTTTTCCAACAGTCTCAGCAAAATTCTTCTTTTTTTTTTCCTAATTGAAGCTAGCAAGAAGAATTCAAGATAAAATACACCACAGAAGAAATACATTGGCTCCCAGCCATATCAAAAGCCTTGGCATTTTGTAATAAAGTTAAATATTTTTCTCTTTCATGATGTAATTTGTGTTTCGCTAAATAGGAATTAAACTATCTTGAACTTTATTACAAACAAGTGAGGGAAACAGTCCAAGCAATGATATTACTTCAGGGTTCTCAAATTGCAGAAGTTCGGGTTTATCTAATATCGAGGACACACTGAGACATGTCATACTGTGCCCCCTCAGTGTGACAGCACCTGAGCTGCCTGTCAGGAAATGCAAGTGTGTGGGAGGCTGATCCTCACGGCCTCCTGGCTCCCAGTCCTGACCACATGGGTTGGACCACCAATTTCAAGATATTCTGAAGATTTTCCAATGGTGGCCGGTAACGCAAGGATCAAAAAGAAACAGTGCAGTCACAATGGACTTTTTATGATAGCCACTCTTCAATATGAAAAATATTTAAAAGAACATGGGCATGGATCAAATAATATTCTAAAAACACCAAGAAAGAGAATGAGCACCACAAAAAGTCCTAATCACCTTGCACCTTATTAAAAAGAGTGCTATCGCGGTTATTTCCGGTTCGTCTGGCTTGGATATCACAGGTGGAAAGGAAATGCTGGAAACAGTGTGGGATGAAATAATGTGAAGAATAAAGTGAGTTGGGTGAGGTGGCTCACACCTGTAATCCTAGCACTTTGAGAGGCTCAGGAGCGAGGACTGGTGGAGCTCAGGAATTCAGGAGCAGCCTAGGCAAATGGCGAGACCCTGTCTCTACAAAACCAAACCAAACCAAGAAATTAGCCAGGCATGGTGGCGTGTGTCTATAGTCCCAGCTACTCTGGAGGCTGATGCAGGAGGATCGCTTGAGCAGGGGCGATTGAGGCTGCAGTGAACTATGATTTGCACTGTTGCCCTCTAGGCTGGGCAACAGAGCAATATCGTCTCAGAGAGAGAGAGAGAGAGCGAGAGAGAGAGGGAGAGAGAAAGCGGAAGAAGGCAAGCATGAAGAAAAGCCTTTTATCTCTTTCATAAAACATACAGAAATTTATAAGAAACTTTTCATTAAATCCCAGTTCTCAACTGGGAGAGAGAAGAGAAATTTTCCCTATATATTTAGGAATCAAAGACATAAAGGCTAAAGGATGTTGGCTGTGATCACAGATAAAAACTAAATATTTCATTAACACTTAGATTTTCCTCATGGAAGGCCAGGCACGGTGGCTCATGCATGTTATCCTAGCACTTTGGGGGGCCGGGAGATCACCTGAGGTCAGAAGTCCGAGGCCAGTCTGGCCAACATAGTGAATCCCCCCATCTCTACTAGAAATACAAAAATTAGCTTGGTGTGGTGGCGCATGCCTGTAATCCCAGCTACTCGGGGGGCTGAGGCAGGAGAACCGCTTGAACCAGGGAGGCGGAGGTTGCGGTGAGCCAAGATCGTACCACTGCACTCCAGCCTGAGCAACAGAGCGAGACTGCCTCAAACTACAACAAAATATTTTTCTCATAGAACTCACGGCTGTCATTTGTGTTCACAGAGGCTAACAACATGTTTATGCTGTCAGGATAGAAATGCAACCACACCCTTTAATCTGTCAAAGGGTACCGAATCCCCTGGACCCTATTCCTCAACACACAAAATTCCCTGCCCTTCTCTTTAGGTTCCTGTGTTTCAGATGTTCTCCAGGTCTGACAGCCTTTTCAGTCACCATTGTCTATGCCTCTAAGGCTAATTGGGCTTAAAAAGCAACCTTTGCCTAAAAGCCTGCTCTGACTTATTTTCCCATGGCAAAGGCATTGGTTTCTACGAAGTCTCTGTTGTTCCGGGACCAGACAAATCCACCAGAGATGCCCGAGGGGCAGACCCTTCCTCTGACCACTTTACTGCCTTTACCCCAAAGTCAACAGGAAAGGAAAATAGCAACAAAAGTGAGGTTAGAGGCTGTAGGCTTGAGATTGTGAAGCATGTGAAGTTAGGTAGGCTCACGCCTTTCCACAGGAAGGGACCAGTGGGGTGTTGGCATCAAGCGTGCCATTGTCCCCGCCTGAGTCAACACCGGCCAGCCCTCCCTTCTCTTTTCTTGCCTTCCATCAGCTTGAAGTATAAAATGCTTCTCAGTCATGGATTGTGAGGTGACCTGGACTGGGAATGAATGCAAACAATTCCTTGAAACTCATGTCGTATTCTAGTGCTTTGTTTTGTGTTTTTGGCACAGTGAAAAAGAATAAGGGCACAGGTATGCCCTAAGTTGTGCACCGTGTGGGATTCAGCTGTCTCCACCTGACTGCCTCTCTAGTACCTAAAGGGTAGGAGGTGAGATCTCTCTGGTCAGTTTTGTTTGGTACCCAGGCTTTGATGCCAATAATTCAGGCAACATGTGGTGTTCACATTTAGAAACAGACTCTGGGGCTAGCTGCCAAGAACCAGGTTGGAAGTGTCAATCTAATTACTACCAGGACATTTTTCTGATCTTAGAGTAGTCTCAGCCTGGAGAGTGTCTGTGTGTCTGTGTGTGTGTGTGTACATGTATGTGCACATGTATGTGTGTGTGTACACACATGTGTGTATTCTGTGTGTGTCTGTGATGGCTCTAGTGTTTGCGTGGGATTTGCTGAGGTGTAGGAAATGACAGAAGTCAAATATTCTCGAAGTCAGGAATGGCAAGCAAGGAGCATGGCATGTGGTAGATAAGAAATAAAACAGTGGCAGGATTTTTAATTTTTTTTTTTTTTTTTTTTTGACGGCGTCCCGCTTTGTCTCCCAGGCTGGAGTGCAATGGCGTGATCTCGGCTCACTGCAACCTCCGCCTCCCGGGTTCAAGCAATTCTCCTGCCTCAGCCTCCCGAGTAGCTGGAACTACAGGCGCGCGCCACCAAGCCCAGCTAATTTTTGTATTTTTTTTTCTTTTTTATTTAGTAGAGATGGGGTTTCACCATGGTCTCGATCTCTTGACCTCGTGATCTGCCTGCCTCGGCTTCCCAAAGTGCTGGACTACAGGAGTGAGCCACCGCACCTGGCCATGTTTTGTGTTTTTAGTAGAGACAGGGTTTCACCATATTAGCCAGGATGGTCTCGATTTCCTGACTTCGTGATCCGCCTACCTCAGCCTCTCAAAGTGCTGGGATTACAGGTGTGAGCCACTGTGTCCCGCCAGGATTTTTTATGTTGAAAGATGGCTATTTCATGTACAGATGCATATATGGTTCAACCCCTTCCTTTGGTTTAGTTCTATATTTTTAATTATATTGAATTTTAGATAATTGATTTTTAGAGTAATCCAGGAGCTGTATCTTTTCTAATCTGCATCTTTGGAGACAGCCTGTGTTCCTGCCACTGTCGCAGGGTTGGGCTGATTCCCGAGATGCCTCTACCATAGGAAATGGTAATGAGGGCTCATCTCACAGGCAAATCCCAGGGCCGCTCTGTCATTTACTCTGATTTCTCGAAGTGATTGAACAGCACACTTGACATACACTCCCTCTTCAGAGATCAAGTTATAATTAAACCCAGGGAAACTCCCTGACAGCCAGAGCCCACGGGTTTTGAGCTTGGTGCTTGTTCTTGCAAAAGCCGACAGCTATAGCTGATGTCCCTCCTCCACATGCACGATCAGGTAGGGCGATTATAAAATACCCTTCTGTTTCCAGTTTATTTTGTTTGGTGAGAAAAGAACCCACCAGAAAAGCGGATTTGCTTTGAATACAGATGTAAGTTTTTCTTAACAAAACTCAAGCCCTACTTTTTCCAGAGAGGACTAAAGGTTAGTTCCATACTGTGCCCACAAACAAGAAACCATAACTAAGCAGTTGAAAAGAGGGAAACACAAATGGCTTGAGAGACGGAAGGGGCCTGGGAGGATGCCATTGTGCACTAGGATTTAACAGCTTCATCAAAGGGAATGTGTTAAATGCTCATTAACTAAATTTACAAATGATCCATCCCCAACTGGGAGGTGTCAAAAACAACAGAGGAATACCATACACACACACACACACACACACACACACACACACACACACAGATTACAGGCATGTACAGACACACACACACATAGAGAGAGCAGAAAGTGAAGTGTGAAGTAACAATCTGCTCCAAAAACAGTTCCAAAATAAAATGATCTTAAATAGAGATATTCAAAGAGAGCATTAGAATAGATTTAATACAGAATGGAGGCAACAGCTCAAGAGCAGCAAATTGTCATCTCTGATGAATGTCACTAGGGAGACAGACTGTGGCCATGGTGGCAGGAGATGTGGCCATCCTCAAAGGATCCTGGAAAAGATGTGACACACACCTGGAAGTAGAGAGAGCATGGGCCGCTGGACACCAAGACTGAAGAACGCTTGATGCTGACATGCCGACAGATTCTAAATATTTGTTAGTAAAATCCTTAATTTCCCAAGTCATAGGGACTATTGGCCCAGAGGACCCTGAATCCTGCTGATAGAGGAAAGATCACACTGGATCACATCAGCACCCCATAATTGCCCCACTGATCCTCAAGAAGCCATCATTAGGAGCTGACTTCTTCGGTATTGTCCTGGGAATTGCCCAAGCATCTGGAGGAAGGAGAGCATCCTGGAGCTGAAGTCTCCTCCTGATGAGACAGAGACCCAGAGCGAGAACAGCACCTCCACCCACATCTCAGCCCTCAGGTCAGACCCTCGACTCCACCCCATAGGCTCGAGGGACAGCGCTGCATGGTCTGACAAAGCACGTGGAGAAGGCACAAGGTGATATGGAAGCCTGGGTGATGGGACCCCTGGGCTGTGGTTCTGCCTCTGCTGCTAAATACTCATGTGCCTGTGGCTGAGTCTCTGGACTGCTCTGGGTTGCAGTTCCCTAACTAGCTTAGAGATTTGTTATGGGTTTATTTGTGTTCCATCCCCCAAATTTATATGCTGAAACCCTAATCCCCAGGACCTCAGAATATGACTGTATTGGAGACAGGGTTTTTAAAGAGGTAATTAAGTTAAAATGAATCACTAGGGTGGGCTCTAATTCAGTATGACTGTTGTCATTCTAGAAGAGAGGGTTAGGACACACACACACACAGAGACAGCCATGGGAAGACACTGGAAGAAGACAGTGAGCCTCAAGCCAAGGAGAGAGGTCTCTGGAGGCACCAATCCTGCCGATGCCTTCATCTCTGACACTTGGATATCTGACTTCAAGCCTCTCAGACAGTGAGAAAATTAATTTCTGCTGTTTACGCTCCCTCTCCACCACCCCAGTTTGTGATTCTCTGTTATGGCCGCCTTAGGCAAACTAATACAGAATTCTTTATTTTTTTTTAAGCTCTGTCGCCCAGGCTGGAGTGCAGTGGCACCATCTTGGCTCACTGCAACCTCCGCCTCCCGGGTTCAAGTGATTCTTCTGCCTCAGCCTCCTGAGTAACTGGGATTACAGGTGCCCATCACCATGCCTGGATAGACTGGATAATAAAATTCTTTTAAAAATTATTTAACTTTTTTAGAGACAAGGTCTATGCTGCCCAGGCTGGAGTGCAGTGGCATGATCTAATACAGGACTTTTAATGGAGGGTCCATGGATCTGCTTCAGGGAGGTCTCAAATCCCTTGATGTTTATAAAGATTTTATGTGGACGTGCATGTGGGCACTTTTTTAGAGAAAGATACATTCTTTAGAATAGAATCATAATTTTGGGGATGTTCCTAAAAAAGAAAGTTAACATCCATTGATTATCACTAGATTATTGCTAAAGTTCCTTATAGAAGTAAACTTCAATTTTTAATGCTTATAATCCCGCAATTTCCAACCCATGCAAGCAACCTGAGACTTCAGTGATACAAACAGACTCCGAGATACCTGCTCGTAGATCACCAAGTCCGTCATCCAGACATCTGACTCCCTTAATTACGTGTTTGCATTGAAAACTGTTGGTGCTGCTTTGCTCATTTGGTAAGAACATAAGGAGGTAAGTCCGGGGTTGCAGGATTGATATATGCTCAGAGAATTTCACTTTCACTTGAAAAGTAAAAAAAGGGGGAAAACATCTACTACTCGAATTATCTGTAAGAAAATTCAGACATCTGATGAATGTCTGTTTTAGAACTCAAGGAAAATTGTGGAAAAGAGAGAGAGGAAAACAAACAACAACAAGAACCAACCAACCAATCAGCCAAACAGAAACAGCCTCTCACTGTTCTGGGAAAAGCAGCAAGGGCAGCATCAATCCTGGGCCCCCAACAAAACCTACAAAGTGTTCTCTGGCTACTATCCTAGAAAGTGGCATTGCCTGGGCCCCCCATCGCCAGAGGCCACTCTGTTAAGTAATATGCTATCCTTGGAGGATGCTAGATGCTTATCTTGGCTAAACCATGCTACAACCACAGCGGGGAGATAGAACCTCTTTTCCAGATAAACAAACAGGACTTTGGAAATGGTAAGGCAACTTTTCTAAAGCCAGAGATGGCAAGTATCGGAGGCTGGACTCCAGTGCAGGCAGCCCTACGTCAAACCTATGTCTTCCTATGGAGCTCAACACTTCTGTTGAAACTTCCCTCCCTTTCTCTTGTTCTCTTTTATTCTCTAACAGGAAGACCATATATCCTCAGAGTTCTGCACCTTTAGATAATCCAAAGAACACAAATGCAGAAAAATTGCTACCTTTGGAGTTGAGAGGGGGGCGTGGATATGGGAGAGATATGGAGTGGCATTAGCTGTGGAGGTAAGATGTTTTCTGAGGCTGGATAATGGGCAATGGGCACGCACTTGTTGGTTTGTTCATTTTGTTTGAAGAAGTATTGAATAGTAAACAAACTTCTTAAAGTCTGTCTTTAAAAAGATTTACTTGGCCTTAAAAATGTTCACACCCTTTGGCTGAGGAGCGCCATTTCTATTGGGACTCTACTGGGAGAAAATTATCCGAAATGAGGGCAAAGATTTATACACTAAAAGTTCATTATAGCATTTGTTTGAATTTGAAAATCTTGAAATAACATTAAAGGTCCAACGAAGAAGAATGGTTGGGTAAATTACACTACTTCTATTGGTTGGAATATTATACAGACTTCAAAACCAGAGTTTGTAATGGTTCAAGGAAACTCATTTGATAAAACTTTAAGTGGAAAATCAGGATATGAAATTATGTATAAGATTTCGCCGGGCGCGGTGGCTCAAGCCTGTAATCCCAGCACTTTGGGAGGCCGAGGCGGGTGGATCACAAGGTCAAGAGATCGAGACCATCCTGGTCAACATGGTGAAACCCCGTCTCTACTAAAAATACAGAAAATCAGCTGAGCATGGTGGCGCGTGCCTGTAATCCCAGCTACTCAGGAGGCTGAGGCAGGAGAATTGCCTGAACCCAGGAGGCGGAGGTTGCGGTGAGCCGAGATCGTGCCATTGCATTCCAGCCTGGGTAACAAGCGTGAAACTCCGTCTTGGGAAAAAAAAAAAAGAAAAAGAAAAAAAAGATTTCAAAGCTCTGGAAAATACTTTGAAACAAGACTAAAAGGAAACAAAGTAATGGGTGCCTCTGGGTTAGGTTATGCAATTACGGTTATTTTATCCTTGCTTATAAATTTTAATTTTTATACAGTAGAGAATGTATTACTTACTTTTTTTTTTTGTTTTTGAGATGGAGTCTCACACTGGCACCCAGGCCGGAGTGCAATGTCGCAATCTCAACTCACTGCAACCTCCACCTTCCAAGTTCAAGAGATTCTCATGCCTCAGCCTCCTGAGTAACTGGGACTAAAGGCGTGCGCCACCACACCTGACTAATTTTTGTATTTTTAGTAGAGACGGGGTTTCACAATGTTGACCAGGCTAGTTTCCTGAGCCCAGATGATCTGCCCACCTTGGCTTTCTAAGTTACTGGGATTACAGGCATGAGCCACCTTGTCTGGCCATGTATTACTTTCATATAATAAAAAAGTTATAAAATTTAGCCTGCCTATTGGTTCTTGTCATCAAAATTTTTCTGGTAGTTCCTATATTGGTCATTGGAATGACTTTATTTTTGGCCTGAAGTGGATGATATGCTATTCCTGCTAACAGACTATAGCTACCTCACAGGTTTAAGGGCAGGCATTTTGGAATTTCTGGCTCCTCCTGGTTACTGTACTTTAAAGAAATTACATAGATGTGATATATCCCCCCAAGCAATTCGGTGTGTTCCTGTATTACTCCATCTATTGCAAGACCAGAAGTAGATGAGGAAGGCTCTTCACTGGCTTAATATGAAAGCCAGGTAGACAGACACACCAAGTGGGGAATAGTTTTTTTTTTTTCATTTTGAGATGGAGTCTCGGTCTGTCACCCAGGATGCAGTGCAGTGTCTCAATCTTGGCTCACTGCACCTCTGCCTCTCCAGTTCAAGGAATTCTCCTGCCTCAGCTTCCTGAGTAGCTGGGATTACAGGCATGCGCCACCATACCCGGCTAATATTTTGTATTTAGTAGAGATGGGGTTTCGCTGTGTTAGCCAGATGGTCTCAATCTCCTGATCTCATGATCCACCTGCCTTGGCCTCCCAAAGTGCTGGGATTACAGGCGGGAGCCACTGAGTCCAGCCTGAATGCTCTTGTTCTTCCTATGACTATGTGCTGTGATGCTGTGTGGTTTCTGTCATGTGCACACACACACAGGCATACTCATGCACACACCTGCTACCTCCCTGCCTACATTCCACCCAGCCTGACTGCTCTGGAAGGAAGGTATGTAGCAGGAGTCTGGGGGCCTCTGAGGCAGAGCAGTGGTCAAAGCTGCGGGGGAGGTGGGGGGGAGGAGGAGGAGGGAGCTGACTTGCAAGCATCTCTTTCTGCTCTTTTTCCCCATCCTCTTCATTCAGTGCACTTAGTGATGTGGGAGGACAGTGTTTGACTAGTTTGACCAGCTGCTGTCCTCTCTGAAGAAAAAAGAAGTAAATCCTCACTTCACTATAAACACATCATAAGCTTTCTGGCAAGGAGTCCCCAGATAAAGTTGGGAAGCAGTTGGCTTGGGATCACTTTGTCTCCTCCTTGGGATACATGAGTGTATTCTTCAGGTGCTCTCTGGATACACCTTTACGGTGTCTTCTCTGGCAGTGAAATGAGCTACACTTAGAACCAGTGGCTCCAGCCAAGTTCGGACAACAGGGAGGAGTGAGTTTGGGGAGAGGGGCTAGGTTTGAGCTGTAGACTGGTGAAGGGATACTACATCTAAACTGAAAGAACCTAACACTGCTTTCTGCCTCTAACCCGCAATTTTCCTTCTTCTCTTCTAATACAGTGATTGTGTTAGTTCGATCCTCTGACAGTTTGATTTCCCAAGACAGAATTAGAAATACAGAATATCTCCTGGACAGGATGCCTGTGAAGGATGGAGCCTGAGAAGGAGAGCAGCAAGGGAGAAGGTTGAGCCGGAGAGCTTCAGGCTTCAGTGTAGTCCTGAGAAATTCACCATCAGGTCCATGGGGTGACCCAGAGTACAGAGTGCCCACTGGAGAAGTCCTGCAGTGAATAGCAATGGCCACGCCAGTCTTCCTGCCCTGCTCAGCCATTGGCTGACAGCAGCCCAGGGGAGGGGACCTTTCCACTAAGACAGCCAGTGACACTGAAGTGGGAATACGTCCCTCAAGATTGTTCTTTGAAAGGTGGTCTTTTTGGTTCACCCCAGTGGCCACAACAGTTACATTCTAATTTATGGCTTCATTTATATCACTGCTGACATGATTGTGTACTATAATCACATTTCTTTTTTCTTCCTTCCTTCCCTCCCACCCTCCCTTCTTCCCTTCCTTTCTTTTCTGTCCCTTTCCTGCCTTCCTGCCTCTCCTCTCCTCTCCTCTCCTCTCCCCTCCTCTCCCCTCCCCTCCCCTCCTCTCACCTCCCCTCCCCTCCCCTCCCCTCCTCTCACCTCCCCTCCCCTCCCCTCCCCTTGTCTCTTCTCCCCTCCCCTCTCCTCCCCTCCCTTCCTCTCCTCTTTTTTTCTTTGATGGAGTTTCATTCTTGTCAGCAGGCTGGTGTGCAGTGGTACGATCTCAGCTCACTGCAACCTCTGCCCTCTGGGTTCAAGTGATTCTCCTGCCTCAGCCTTCCAAGTAACTGGGATTATAGGCACCCACCAAACCTGGCTAATTTTGTATTTTTAGTAGAGACAGGGTTTCTTCATGTTGGTCAGGCAGGTCTTGACTTCCCGACCTCAGGTGATCCACCCACCTCGGCCTCCCAAATTGTTGGGATTACAGGCATGAGCCACCATCCCCGGTGACTTCCTGTTTTCTTTTTAAAATTTGCTCACTTCTCTATGTCCGCATCCATTATTCTGGTCCAAACTCTGACGGAACCATGACACACCCCACGGGAGGGTGAGGTCCTCAGGCTCATGAGTTGGTCCCGTTTCTTCCTTCTTTGAAACATGCCCCCGGGAGCCCTGTCTGACTTGGTTGCACTTTGATCATTCCTTTGCTCATTCCCTGTTTTGGTGGAGCATGTCCCCAGGAGTTTGTAACACAGGAGTGTCAGCGATATAAATGCTTTGACTCCTTCTATGTTTCTAGCCCATCTGACCCTTAACTGAGGGTTCTAGGTCAGAAATCATTTGCCCTCAGACTCTCCAGGCTGTTGTTTCCTGGATGCTAGTGTTCCTATTGAAAAGTCAATGCCGGCCAGGTGCAGTGGCTCATGTCTATAATCCCAGCATTTTGGGAGGCCAAGGTGGATGGCTCACAAGGTTAGAAGTTCGAGACCAGCCTGGCTAATATGGTGAAACCCTGTCTCTACTGAAAATACAAAAATTAGCCAGGCGTGGTGGCAGGCGCCTGTAGTCTCAGATACTCGGGAGGCTGAGGCAGGAGAATCTCTTGAACTCAGGAGGCAGAGGTTACAGTGAGCCAAGATAGTGCCACTGTACTCCAGCCTGGGTGACAGATTGAGACTTTGTCTCAAAAAAAGAAAAAAGAAAGGCCAATGCATGCCAGCCAGGCATGGTGGCTCACGCCTGTAATCCCAGAACTTTGGGAGGCCGAGGCAGGTGGATCACGTGAGGCGAGGAGATCTAGAAAAGCCTGGCCAAAATGGCAAAACCTGGTCTCTGCTAAAAATACAAATAATTAGCCAGGCATGGTAGTGCATGCCTGTAACTCCAGCTACTTGGGATGCTGAAGCACGAGAATTGCTTGAACCCAGGAGGCAGAGGTGCAGTGAGCTGAGATCACGACACTGTACTGCAGCCTGGGTGACAGAGCGAGACTGTCTCAAACAAAACAAAACAAAAGACTCTCCTATTTAACCCTACTGCTCTGACATTTCACAATGATGTGCCTTATTCTCTGTGCTGGTGCTAGGTCTTTTTCTCTTTCTCTCTCTGTCCCTTTTGTTGTCATTGTTGTGAAACAAGGTCTCACTCTGTCACGCAGGCTGGAGTGCAGTGGTGCCATCATGGCTCACCCCGGCCTCGACCACCCAGGCTCAAGCGAGTCTCCTGCTGCAGCCTCCTGCGTAGCTGGGACTATAGGCATGTGCAACCACACTCAGCCAACTTTCTCTTTCTTCTTTTTGTAGGGATGGGGGTCTCTTTGTTTCCCAGGCTGATCTCGAACTTGGGCTCAAGTGATCCTAGGGATGGGTGCAGTGGCTCACCCCTGTGGGGGTCTTTACATCCCCTTTATTGATCCTCTTTTGATCTATTTGTTCATCAAGGTAATAAAGGACTACCAAGGATCTAGGACCTGGTATATGCCACATATTGTACTTTCTACTCAGTATGTCTCATTTCACCTTCACAGACTCCCTGCAGCTGAGCGTTATTATATCCATTTGCGGGCCAGGACTGCTGCTCAGAAGCTTTACACAGGACACTGAACTCTGACAGGTGAATAGCTGCCAAGTGGCGAAGGTTGGCCTGCAGTGGGCAACAGTCTGACTTCCAAGCTGGCTGCTCTTTCCAGGGCAACCACCCAGAGGCGGGTTCCAGTGCTAGGTGATGGCAGGATTGCATGTCAAGTGCTTCATAGGGGGATGTACGTTCCATGGGGGCTGAGACCTTGGCTGGTCTGATCACCACCAACAACCAAGCACAAGAACAATCCTTGCAGTGCTGAAAATACACAATCTTTTCTTTCTTTCTTTCTTTCTTTTTTTTTTTTAATGTTGATGGGAAAATGAGTGTGTTGGGGGAATGTCAGGGGGAATGTTGGAGGGGGGAATGTTGCAGGGGTGGGAATTTTTTTTTTCAATACAGTCTCACTGTCACCCAGGCTGACGTGCAGTGGCACAATCTTGGCTCACTGCAGCCTCTGCCTCCCAGGATCAATCAATTCTTCTGTCTCAGCCTCCTAAGTAGCTGGGACTACAGGCGTGCACCACCAGGCCCAGATAATTTTTGTATTTTTGGTAGAGACAGGGTTTCACCATGTTGGCCAAGCTGGTGTCAAACTCCAGGTGTCAAGTGATCTGCCTGCCTCAGCCTTCTAAGTGCTGAAATTACAGGCATGAGCCTCTGCTCCCAACAATCAATATTTTTTAAAAGGATGAATGAATGAATGCATAGATGAACATAATTTCATTTAATTCTCAGAGCAACTCAGTTGTAACTCTAATTAACCCTTTTGTAAAAGGTTAGAAAGCAAATCCCAGCATTCTGGGATTTTTGTTTGCCAGGGGATTGGTCTTTCTAGGAATCGTTTTTGTGTAATCTTAGAATTACCCATGATGATAACCCATCTACCCCTTGGCAACCAGAACCCAGCAGGATAGCTGAGTTGGCTTGGTTGAGTGACTGAACATTTATTCAACAAAATATTATTGAGTGAGTGTCCACTGTGTGCTAGGCACTAGGCTGGGAGATTTACATTCATTAAATCTCATGCTATCCCCACAATGGCCCTGCCGAGTAGCCAGTTGGCCTAAAACCAGTTTCTTTCTTTCTTTTTTATTTTTTAATTCAGTCTCCATAGAGACTGTCAAAAATTGCCCAATGCCGACTGTATTTCAAGTCGTCATGGCGGGATATTGGGAAAAGTTTTCAATTAGCAATAATTGCGCCTCGGATAAACCTCACTGGCTACGATACTACCACTGCACAAAGTTAAAACTAGTTTCTTAAAGATTCATTTGCTTGGCCAGGATGCAGTGGCTCACGCCTGTAATCCTAGCACTATGGGAGGCTGAGGCGGGCGGATTGCCTGAGCCCAGGAATTTGAGACCAGCCTGGGCAACACATTAAAACCCTGTCTCTACTAAAATATAAAAAATTAGCTGGGCATGGCAGTATGCACCTGTAGTCCCAGCTACTCGGGAGGCTGAGGTAGGAGAACTGCTTGAACTCAGGAGGCGGAGGTTGCTGTGAGCTGAGATTGCACCACTGCACTCCAGCCTGGGCAACTGCATGAGACTTCGTCTCCATTAAAAAAAGCAAAAAATATTCATTTGCTCAATGAAGAGTTTGCTTAAAATTCAGCTTCTAGACCTTTGAGAGTCCAGGTTTCATTTTAGTGTTCTATATTTTCTTGGCATTTGAGAGCAGTTCAATGATGAAAAAAATTAATTCCTCCAAGGGCGTTACCTTACTTTATTTAGTATTTATATTACATATTTATTGAACTTGCAGATTTTTTTATTGGCCGCTTTTTAAAAATATGGACCGTTTCACAAATTTGCACACCATCCTTGCACAGGGGCCATGTTAGAATTCTCTGTATTGTTCCAGAATTTTGAGACCAGATTTTTTTTTCTCTAATGATAGGATTGTTTTGTATACTTGAAAGTGCCTTTCCCTGTTCTGTTTAACCTACTTTTGCATGGTTAAGCTCTTTTTAGTTGTTTATTATGTAAGACCTTTTATTCAGAATTTAAATTAAATTTAAAAGTAAATTAAATTAAAATTAAAATTAAATTTAATTCAGTATTTTTTTCTAGGACACATGAAAAGACATAAAAATGCTCCAAAGGAGACAGAATTTTGAATGAATGGGTTTTTAGGTAAGATGTTCCCCAGCTAGGCTGTAATGAGACAACAATGGAGACCAAGATGTAGGCAGACATTTAATAAGCCTCTCCCTTCTTTCATTCCTTTCCTTTCCCTTCCCCTCCACACTATCAGCCATGGAGGAGGAGGCTGGAGCTCCTGATTTCTGATTTTCACCATCCTAGATGTCAAATGCTATTTTTCATGTCCCCCTGAGTCAGAAGGCAGGTAGTCTGGTAGGTCGCTGAGTAGATGCACTAGAGGCAGAGAAAACTTGGCAACCTTTCAAACATTCTTACCTCCTATTCATCCATAAACCATGCCCCCCAACATCAGTGGGACCTGTGAATGACTGAAAATGAGCATGACTAAAATAGGCAGCAAATTGGATAACCCTGAAGCATTTGCGTAGTGATTTTACTTGTTGCAGAAATGCTCATAATCATCCAAACAGATAGAAAAAGGGGGAACTTACATTACTCCTGCCTGCCCAACACACCCTTGGACCAGAATTTTAAAATTTGTTAATTATGTTAACTATTTGAACAAGTCTCTATTTTTGACATGAGAAAATAAAACCAAATTGCTGAAAGCAATCTGAGGGAGAGGTAGGAACTCAGGGTTCAGTATAAGAGTAATGGAGTTGTTTAAGAACATGAATCTGTTAAATTCAATCTAGGAAGCATAAACAGAGTACACACAAACTGGATATTTTGGTCGAGCACAGTGGCTCATGCCTGTAATCCCAGCACTTTTGGAGGCCAAGGTCGGTGGATAACCTGAGGTCAGGAGTTCAAGACCAGCCTGGCCAACATGATGAAATCTTGTCTCTATTAAAAATACAAAAAATTAGCCGGGCGTGGTGGTACATGCCTGTAATCCCAGCTACTTGGAAGGCTGAGGCAGGAGAATCACTTGAACCTGGGAGGTGGAGGTTGCAGTGAGCTGAGATTGCACCATTGCACTCCAGCCTGGTCGACAAGAGCAAAACTCTGCCTCAAAAATGAAACAAAACAAACCTGCATATTTTATCGCTTTTAAAAGAAGGTCAAAATAGAGGGTTCTTAAAAATAAAGCACAAGTGTCTTTATTTTCATATTTGGAAAACTACTGGAGTGTCAACATTATAATGCCTGCAAACTTTCAGAAAGAATTTTTGTAGAATTTCCTGTACGTTATCTGGAATGAGGATGATGTCCTTCTGACGCTACAGTGTTTTATGGGAGCTGAGATCATCTCACCTCTGCCCCGTGTCTGTCCCCAGGGAATTTGACCAGTGACCCTGGGTCCAGCTTTTCCTGACACTCTCAGCAGAAGCAGCTGGCTGGTCTGAGCACAGTGAACCCAATGTCCCTCCGTGCCATACAATTCTACCAATCTAGCTTCTAAGGTGTTAGTGTGGTGTTTTGGAAAGTATATTGGTGGGGATGTCAACCAGGCTGGACTTTACTGTGCTGTTGACTGTATCGGCCACATTGGCCACCTGAGCCATGCCAGGAGCCACTTCAGCTGCAGGTGCATTTCTGTGTGATGGTTGTCATTTTGATTAAGAGTGCAAGGCTCCAGGGCCAGACTCTCTGGGTTCAAATACTGGCTCCTATATATCCTATTTATGAGACTATTTGTGTGTATCCTTTCCTTATCAGTAAAATAGGAATTTTTATGCATCTAGCACACAGTGTTTTTGTGAGGATTAAATGAGTTAATATGTCTAAAGAGTTAGAACAGTGCCTGGCATATGGTAAATGGTATGTACATTTTAGCAATGTATAACTATCATCATTATTATTTTTTAGAGATGGGGTCTTGCTATGTTGCCCAGGTTTGTTTCTAACTTTTGGCTTCAAGTGATCCTCCTGCCTTGGCCTCTCAAGTAGCTTGTATAACAGGTACAAACCACTGTGTCAGACTACCATGATTATTTATGTGAAGTACTAGGAACCACACAAGGCATTTCTTAAGTAAAAAATGCACAGGAGTGCACTCACAGGAGTATATATTTAAAGGAACAGTTGCTTCTTCTATGATCCTGGAAGTACAGTTTCCCAACCATACAGTTTGCAGTTTCCCTTCTCTCCCTTTCCCTTTGCTACTGCCTGCTCTCAGCTTTCTCATTATCCTCTCCCTTTTTCCTTCGGCTCCCTCTCCTCCATCCCAGCTTACTTTTTCTTTCTCACACTTACAAATCGCCTGGATACTGTTCCTCCTTTCTTTTACTTTTCTAAGTTTTATTTTATTGTATTTTGTTTTTTTTTTTGAGATGGAGTCTCACTCTGTCACCCAGGCTGGAGTGTAACGGCGCAATCCTGGCTCACTGCAACCTTTGTTTCCTGGGTTCCTGCCTTAACCTCCAAAGTAGCTGGGCCTACAGGCGCGTGAAACCACACCCAGCTAATTTTTGCATTTTTAGTAGAGACAGGGTTTCACCCATGTTGGCCAGGCTGGTCTTGAACTCCTGACCTTGTGATCTACCCACCTTGGACTCCCAAAGTTCTGGGATTACAAGCATGAGCCACCTCGCCCAGCTAGGTTTTATTTTATTTTAGTCACATAAGTGATCTGAGAAGTGGTTATTAAAAGGTTGCGCCGGGCTATTGACATGCTGTCTCAAACTGAAGGGGGTGAGTCACAAAAGGCGAAAGTCCAAAGCTGGACAGAAGAGACGCACGTTCTTTTTTTTTTTTTGAGAAGGAGTTTCGCTCTTGTTACCCAGGCTGGAGTGCAATGGTATGATCTGGGCTCACCGCAACCTCCGCCTCCTGGGTTCAGGCAATTCTCCTGCCTCAGCCTCCTGAGTAGCTGGGACTACAGGCGGGCGCCACCATGCCCAGCTACTTTTTGTATTTTTCGTAGAGACGGGGTTTCACCATGTTGACCAGGATGGTCTTGATCTCTTGACCTCGTGATCCACCTACCTCGGCCTCCCAAAGTGCTGGGATTATAGGCGTGAGCCACCGCGCCCAGCCTAGAGATGCAAGTTCTTTCTGGCTTTAGAGTTCTATGTCCACCGTTTCAGATTTAGATTTATATTTTCTTAACATTTATCTTTCACTTTGTATGGCTTAAGCCCTAGGCTAGGGCTTTTTGGTGGATTATTGTGTAATCCAACAACAATTCCTTAAAGGCAGGTATCACTCTCATCGTACAAATGAAGAAAAGCCAAAATGGAAAGAGAATTAACTTATCCAAGGCCACCCAACTGGAAAGCAGAGAGCCAGAGTTGGAACCTATACATTCTAACTCTAAACTTCAGTCTCTTCCCACTACCCATAATGCTTCCCCAACATAAAAGTAGAATTAGGCTGGGCACAGTGGTTCACCTGAAATCCCAACACTTTGGGAGGCTGAGGCGGGAGGATTGCTTAAGTTCAGGAGTTTGAGACCAGCCTGGGCAACATGTGAAACCGTGTCTCTACAAACAATAAAAAATTAGCTGGGCGTGATGATGCATGCCTGTAGTCCCTGCTACATGGGAGGCTATGGCGGGAGGATTGCTTGAGCTCAGGAGTTCAAGGCTGCAATAAGCCATGATCATGCCACTGCTCTCCAGCTTGGGTGGCAGAGTGAGACCCCGCCCCCTAAAAGAATTGCAATATAATGTAATTAATGCAAATACAAAGTGGTACTTATAAGATCTTATGGAAATGTAAGAGAGGTAGGGAGGGGGAATTTCTGTTACTTCCTAGGGCAGCTTTTTAAACTGGGGTCCTTGGAATTTTGGAAGGTCAGTGGAGGAACCACCTGAAGTTGTCTGCAAAATTTTCTCAGAGGGGTTTGTGGCCAAGGGAGTAGAGAGGTGGAAGTCTGACCAGGGCATCACAGAGGAGTATTAACGCTGTGAATGTTTGAGCTGATCAAGAGTTTGCCAGGAATTAGAAGACGACTAGGCAAAAGAAACCACAAGTGGAAAAGTACATGCAAAGAATTTGATTGGGCTTCAGCCTAGGGTACCATTCAAGGAAGCAGTAGGAGACAAAGCACCTAGGATAGGTGGTTAAAGTCCAGACTAAGAAACAAATGACATCCAGGGCCAAGAATGAACTCTCAAGGATATTAAAAATGCTCTCGAGAGCATTATTACATTTCATTGTAAAACGTATTCTCCATTGCCATTAAACAATATGCTGGAAGTTGTTTTTTTTCCCTTTTCCAGATGCTTGTAGCAAATTCTCTGTATTTTAGGATAAATTTGCATTCAGGAGTAGAGCTCGGAGCCTAACCTTGTTTCTGGGGAATAATGTATCCTGAATTCTAAATAACGGCTTACAAAAGTTCTGAAGAGCCAGTTCTGTGAATTGGCATGGTGGCACCACCCATTGGTGCCTTGGTGGGAGGTCATTGAATCCCTGGCACCCAAATATGGGGCTGTAAATTAGAGGAGGGGCAGAGCAAGAGGATATTGCACTAAATGAAGATGTGGTGGGTTTGTTACTGGAAAAGAGGCAGAGAGATTTTGGATCTAGATTTCCCTTGAGGTAACAGTAGTTAAATTTATAATTCAGGTATCACTGTGGAAGTCTCTGCCACACTGATTTTGTTTTCTCCCCAAACTTCTGAGGTTGATCACTTAATCAGGTAGATTAACTAGGTTAGTTAAATTAAGATATATATACAATCATCTCCCAAAAAGCAAGCTTGTCTGAACTGGAACTGTTTCCACAGATTTCAAGGCTCATTCGCTTTTCTACTTAGGACAGATATGATGTTCTAAGCCTGATAATTCCCCTTTCTGTCTGAGTTGATCAATACGTCTTTTTGCATCCTCAGCACAAAACCCAAAGTGCTTGCTTCCTTTTCTAAAAGAAAGCCTTTGTCTCGCTGGGATTAAGAGGGCATGGTCCCATGGCACAGTTTGCCGTTGAATTTTGGCACCTGAAAACCCTTCCCTCTTTAAAGAACTGTGGGCAACCAGTTAAAAGGGACCCGAGTTCTGGCATTTGGACTGAAAACGTTACCTGCCGACTGGGCTGCTCTGAACGTATTGTTTCTCAAACCAGGGGAAGTGCAAGTAACAAGAGCAGGCTTTGTTCTGTTGGAACATTCTTGATGAGCCCATCTGCCCCGAGTTGAAGGGAGAACCGGCCAGCCGTGTCTGTTCACTTTCTCTCATCGACCAGCCTCCCTTGGATTCCTGAACGCCCTCTAGGGCACAACTGTTACCTCTCACAACTCATATTTCAGATGTTTTTTACTTTGTTCATCCCATAACCATGGAGTTGTACGTGTCATCCCTAGTTGCTTTGACTGGCAGTCCACCACTGTTCTCTCAATGACCTAGTCTCTCCTCTGGTGGCAATCCTACCAAGAAGGCGAAGAGAAACGTGCCCAAGCAAAGCCTCACTAGCTTAAAAGCTCAAACTGACATTTCTTCTAGGGCTCCCTTCCCTAATTCAACTGTCTTTCTTTCTTTCTTTTTTTTTTTTAAGATGAAGTTTCACTCTTGTTGCCCAGTCTGGAGTGCAAAGATCACTGCAACCTCTGCCTCCTGGATTCAAGCGATTCTCCTGCCTCAGCCTTCCGAGTAGCTGGGATTGATTATAGACATGTGCCACCATGCCCTGCTAATTTTGTACTTTTAGTAGAGAATGGGTTTCTCCATGTTGGTCAGGCTAGTCTTGAACTCCTGACCTCAGATGATCCACCCACCTAGGCCTCCCAAAGTGCTGGGATTACAGGTGAGTCACCGTGCCCAACCGCTAATGCTATTTTCATTCAACAAGTATTGATTGGGCACTGACAATGCTGGGCACTGGTCTCAGCTCCTCAGAGACAGCAGTGAGCAAAACAGCTTTCCAGATGCCCACCTGAGAGGACTCAACTCACCAAAGCCCAGGCCAGAAGCTGAGAAGGGAAAGCAAGGGCCCTCAGGCCAGGCCGGGGCTCAGCACCCCGGTGTCTAGCTGTTGGCTCTCAGACCCTAATTTGTGATCTCTGTACTCTTCTCTTGAATTATTTTTCATGAACAATTCTTTTTTTTTTTTAAGAGACAGGGTCAGGCTGGGCATGGAGGCTCATACTTGTAATCCCAGCACTTTGGGAGGCCGAGGCAGGTGGATCACCTGGGGTCAGGAGTTCAAAACCAGCCTGGTCAACATGGTAAAACCCTGTCTCTATGAAAAACACAAAAATTAGCTGGGCATGTGGGTGGGTGACTGTAATCCCAGCTATTCAGGAGGCCAAGGCAAGAGAATTGCTTGAACCCAAGAGGTGGAGGTTGCAGTGAGCTGAGATTGCGCCACTGCACTCACAGAGGTAGACTCCATCTCAAAAAAAAAAAAAGACAAGGTCAGCTGGGTGGCTCATGCCTGAAATTCCAGCACATTGGAAGGCCTAGGCAGGAAGTTTGCTTGATCCCAGGAGTTCAAGACATCCTGGGCAACAAAGCAAGACCCTGACTCTTAAAAAAAAATTTAAAAAAGAAGAACTAAAAAAGAGACAAGATCTCACTGTCACCCAGGCTAGAGTGCAGTGGTGCGATCATAGTTTACTGCAGCCCTGAACTCCTGGGCTCAAGAGATCCTCCTGCCTCAGCCTCCCAAGTAGCTGAGACTACAGTCATATGCCACCATGCCTAGCTAATTTTTGTAATTTTTGTAGAGACAGTGTTTCGCCATGTTGCCCAGGCTGGTCTCCAATTATTGGACTCAAGGAACCTGCCTGCCTTGGCCTCCCAAAATTCTGGGATTGTAGGCATTAGCCCCCACGTTTGGCCCAAATGGAAATCCCTTTTTAATCGAAAAGAAAAAGAACCTCACAATCTATAGAAAACCATTTCCCCAGAGAAGACAAGGACAGAAACACAGTTGCTCAGCAAGCTGAGAAGAAAACCCCTTCAGTAAAATAATAGATGTGAAATGGTTAATCGTCTGGTCCCCACCCCCTGGGGATTGCAATATGAAGTACATGGTTACATCCTTCATTCTTAGCGTGTGTGCAAATCTTTAGAAAAAATTTCAGAGATAAGCAGAGGCTGGAAAAGCTCTGGTCTTTAACAGGAGAAACATTTCTTGGCTTACAAAACCTTTTTTAAAGTCTTGAGGGAAAATAAATAACTACATAATTATATAAATATATCTTATATAATGAATTAGTAAGTCAGAAAAATGGCAAATCCTGGTGAAGGAATGCCAATGCCGACACTGCCTAGCCCTCTCGGAATTTCGATGAATCCATCGGTAGCACTGAAAACCCCTGGATACTGACAGTTACTTTATACCTGTTTCCCACAATAGATCTTTTCTGAATATACCAGTCTAAATGTCAGAAGGACACGTAAAAGCAGTCTTAAAATTTGAAAACAGACAGCCTACGTACCCTGTAATCTTGTTCCTCCATGAAGGGAGCTGCTGGCCATACGTTCAAATGGTCTCTGACTTCCTCTCTGACTCAGATCGCATGAATCCACAGCACTGATGTAAGGCTCTAAATGGGAATCTGTTTTCAATTCAGGGCAGATGTGGGACACTCTCACAGCCCTAGGGATTATCAGCTTTAAAACAAATCGCCTTCAGGACGATAAGAGAGGCTTCCTGAGGCCTCACTGGGGTCCCTTCCAAATGCTTAACATATAACACAATACTGTGACACGAAAGCAAGTTTCATTCTTTGGGTTCTCAGACTTTAAAATGAAGCTTGCAAATACCCCTCAGAAACAAAGTTTGAAAATCCATCTCAGAACATTTAACTAGAAATCCAGATAATTTAGTAACTAACACACAACAGTGATGAAAATGCCCCTTTCTCCAGCCTCTACAAAACTCTCCACACGGTGTTTGGCTCATTAAGTATATAGTTTTTCCACAAATTGAAACTGAATTGTTCTGGTTCAGAGTTTCCTTGGCTCAAGAAAAGGAAGGGAGGACTATTCCAAGACTTTCACAGAGAAACATCCAGAAATCCATTTAATACGGTAAGTTTAATGCTCTGGAATTAGCGTTCATGCACGGCCTCTACATCTCTGAACGGCCTCTGTTCTGAGACCACTTGGTAGGGTTGGCTGATCTGCCAGACTTCAAACTCTGAAACACCTTCGCTGGGGCTTAATCTAGTTTAACACGATTTAATAACCCTGAAAAGAAGTTACATAAGTACGAATTTTGAAGACATCTGAAGAAAACATAAAAACATTTTCCTTTTAATGAAAGAAAAGTTTGATAGAGCCTTAAAAATATTAAAAGTTAATGTGCATGGCATTTCCCTACACAAGTAAGTTTAGGTGTTGGTAACATCAGTTAATAGAAGACAGTCACATTAAATACATGTATTTGGAAAACACAGTCTGGTTTGTTTTTTGGGGGAGCGGGGAGGACAGATTTTCGTTCTTACTGCCCAGGCTGGAGTGCAATGGCATGATCTTGGCTCACTGCAACCTCCGCCCCCCAGGTTCAAGCCATTCTCCTGCTTCACCCTCCCAAGTAGCTGAGATTACAGGTGCCCGCAACGAGGCTCAGCTAATTTTTTGTATTTTTAGTAGAGACAGGGTTTCACCATGTTGACCAGGCTGGTCTTGAACTCTTGACCTCAGGTGATGCACCCACCTTGGCCTCCCAAAGTGCTGGGATTACAGGCATGAGTCACCGCATCCAGCCACAGTCTTTTCTTTAAAATTAATATCGTCGGTGTGACATAACAGGGCTACACGGCAAAGCATAAAGTCACTAAGAAACATTACAGCTAGCATTTCTCCTGTCTTCATAGAGAAAAATAAACTCCCCGTAGCTTGGGAATGTGCTAACATAACCTTTAGGCAGCAGCAGAATGGTACTTAGGGTTGTGGGTGAAATGTTCAGAGACAGAGACCTGTCCCTAGATTTCTCTGACTGAGTGGCCCTGGACACGCCATTGCCCAGGCTACCATTTCCTTATTTGTAAAGTGGCTGAATTGCATAGATGATATCTAAAATCCAAACCTCTAATACCAGTGAAGATGTATGAACCAAGAACTGGTAAAACAGAAGGTAAGAGCCTTTTTTTTTTTTTTTCAAAAGTAATCACTAACTGCCACTAGGGTGACATCTCAGACAATTGTTTTCTACCTTGAAGCATATATCTACAATTCTGGCTGATAAAGTAAGTTTTGGCCAAAAAATTGGATCTGAAGGGTCAAGGAACCTACTACCTTATGCCAATTAGATGCCCAGATTTTCTTTGGGTTGACAGGTTTTTAGGGAAACAACCACCAAAGACATAACTCCCCAATTTTAATTCTGCTCCTGGGTGTCAATAATGCACTTACTTAGCAATTAGGGCCGGGCGCGGTGGCTCATGCCTGTAATCCCAGCACTTTGGAAGGCTGAGGTGGGTGGATTGCCTGAGTTGGGAGTTCAAGACCAACCTGACCAACTTGGAGAAACCCCGTCTCTACTAAAAATACAAAATTAGCTGGGTGTGGTGGTGTGTGTTTGCAATCCCAGCTATTCAGGAGGCTGTGGCAGGATAACTGCTGGAACCCAGGAGGTGGAGGTTGTGGTGAGCTGAAATCGTGACGTTGCATTCCAGCCTGGGCAACAAGTGAAACTCTGTCTCAAAAAGAAAAATCCCAGAAAACAAAAAACAAAAACAAAGCAATTGGGTTCAGTTCTATAAAAAGAAAAAAACCTTTAAAAATACCAAAGTGAGTAAGGAAAAGCAGATGCTGTCAGTGAGTAGTGGGTAGTTTTGATAGCTGGCGGGCAGGGTGAGGGATACACAGGGTGGAGGATGTGTGATTTGGCAGAAGAGCAATGGCTTAGGAGTTGGGAGACCCAAGATCTAGTTCCAGGATTTCCACTACTAGCCCTGTGACCTTGGCCACCCTCTTCCCTGTTTCTGGCCTGTTTCCTCGTCTATACCAGGAAAATGTTAGTCTATCCATCCTCTTTCTGTCCCAGCAAGCAAAAGAGAAATGGTGCCCCATTGGATGCAGCTTTTGCTATAGAGTTTGGCTCCTAGGAGCACAGAAGCCAAGTCTATACACCACTGTATAGCGATCTATGGTGTACAACAGAAAATAGCTGTACACTGGGAGCCAGCTAACTGGGAGATGATCATTTTCACAGTTGTGGGAGGTACCCACTTGCCTGCCAAATACCAGTAACGTCCTGTTCCAAAAGAATATCAGCACAATTATAGTTTTCTTTCCACAAACCTGTTTTCATTCATCAGCTATTATTTGAGGATATAGGAACAATCTTTAAAATAATCATGTATAGTACTACTGTTGAGGGTAGAATTGTGCTCCACCAATGCCCCTCAGATTCATGTACTGAATACCTCAGAATGTGACCTTATTTGAAGATAGGATCTTTACAGAGGTAATTAAATTAAAATGAGGCAATCAGGGTGGGCCCTCATCCAAACATGCAATCTAACACTGAAATGACTCAACAAAGCACAGGAAAGTACAAAAAGATACAAACCTAAAGAAACTAGGTGGCTGGGGGAGGTGGCTCATACCTCTAATCTCAGCACTTTGGAAAGCTGAGGTGGGCAGATCACGAGGTCAGAAGTTCAAGACCAGCTGGGCCAACATAGTGAAATTCCGTCTCTACTGAAAATACAAAAATTAGCCAGGCGTGGTGGTGCACTCCTGTAGTCCCAGCTACTTAAGAGGCTGAGGCAGGAGAATCACTTGAACCCGGAAGGAGGAGGGTGTGGTGAGCCGAGTTTTTGCCATTGCACTCCAGCCTGGGCAACAGAGGGAGACTCTGTCTCAAAAAAAGAAAAAAGAAAAGAAACTAGGCTGGGGGCTGGTGGCTTACACGTATAATTCCAGCACTTTGGGGAGCTGAGGTGGGAGGATCGGTTAAGCCTGGGCAACACGATGAGACCTTGTTTCTATAAAAAATTTGAAAAATTTGCTGGGCATAGTGGTGTGTGCCTGTGGTCTTAGCTACTTGAGAAGCTGAGGTGGGAGAATTTCTGGAGCCTAGGAGGTCTGTGCCACTGTACACCAGCCTGGGAAACAGAGCAATATCCTAGCCCAGAAAAAAAAAAAAAAAAAAAAAGACAATAACAAATTTCTAGGGAGAGTACACAACTGAGCGTGGCCATTGCTCTGTTCTTGCTGAAGGTATCACGTACACGAGCTCCTCACAAGTCAGCTCTCAGTTGTTAGCTGCCACACCTCCAGGGGCCTGGAACTCCAAGCATTTATAATACACCCTCTTATACATGATCAGGACTTTTTCCAAATGTAAACAAATCCGGCAATACTGTATCGTTATTTCATACTATTAAAAGGTGGGCTACATTGATATCCTCTATGAAAACACTTTATCAAAAATAAAAAGAGATGCTAAGAAATGGGCATGGTAAATGCACATTAACACAAGCGCTTATTACAGAAAGCAAGTGGCTATAATTTCCAAATATATAATTCAAACTGGATCAAGCATCATTATTCCCCAGTGCCTTATCTGACAAAGTTTAGAACTGAGTAACTTATATGAAGCCATTATAAAGGAAATGTAAATAACTCAAACTAATCTATTTATTAAAATCAATCTCCATTATCTTTCTTTTTAAAAAGCTTAAAAATAAACAATAGTCTCTGAATATTGACTATTTATGGCCCAAACAAAGCTGAGATGAAGGCTGGACTCAGTGCAGGAAAAATGAAGGAGAAAATATTTTAAGGTTAACTACTTAGGCCATGCAGGTAGATGGGCCCCCAGAGGGAATGGAATTCCGCAAGGTTTAAATTCTCAATAACAGTATTAGATGTTCAGCAGGAGCTGATAGACCAGCTGATAGATGTTCGGCAGGAGCTGATAGACTCCCAGCTCCCTTCCCTTTGAAGGCTGATTCTGTAGGTGGCTCACACATGTAATCCCAGCACTTTGGAGGCTGAGGTGGGAGGATTGCTTGAGCCTGGGAAGTTGAGGCAGTTTGATGCTTTTAAAATGCTGGATGAGGGAAATTGCACAGAGTTGAGCAAAGTTTTGCAACTTGCAAATAAGCAGTTGATTATGTTTTTTCCTTCATATTTTCAATTTTTCTGCAGCACAGTACCTTGTTTGCATGTTATTTACATTAAATGTGATCTGCCTATCTTTCCCACATGAGCTTCAAGTAGTGGGGTACGCTTTGTAGAACTGTGCAATATTTCCTTTTGAAAGAAAAACAATAAAAATGTAGTTGCGTCTGTACCATCTGCAGGTCAGTCTCTTTATACCCATCCAAAAGCTCAGCTTATGATTTTATTTCACAATATTCAAACATTTCCTTTTAAATGAAAGATTTTTTTCTATGCATTGCTTGGCATCGCAAATTGTTTGATTCAGAAGAGTTTCATATTGTTGCAAATCTCTTCTGTCAGTCAAAATTTCCTGAATTAAAAATTTCACGAGCTGAAAGGAACCAAAAGGCTGTTGGTGACCCCAGCACAGAGAAATAGCTAACAGTTGTATTATGGATCGTTCACGTAGCGGGTTAACACACACTGGCCTTGCGTTCATGAGATTCATAAAGTTTCACATGGTTTTGAGATGATTCAAGGGGGAAGACTTTAAACAATATCCCTTCCAACTCACAGACTATGATTCAACACATAGTTTCTCATAACTGCCTGCTAAGCATGCCTGTTGAAAATAGACTCCCAGCTCCCTTCCCTTCGAAGGCTGATTCTGTAGGTGGCTCACACCTGTAATCCCAGCACTTTGGAGGCTGAGGTGGGAGGATCGCCTGAGCCCGGGAAGTTGAGGCTGCAGTGAGCCATGATCATGCCACTGCAATCCAGCTTGGGCAATAGATCAAGACCATGTCGGAAAAGAAAAGAAGAAAAGAAAAGCTCTCTTGTTTCTAGAGCTTCTCTTATATCGGAATGTTATTAATAAGAATATTAACAACAGCAGCAGGAGCTAACGTTGTTCCCTTTCTATAGATTGTGCTAAGGGCTTTACACGCATTTTCTTAGTTGTCTTAAGGACTCTATGAGGTAGGACATATAGGTCATACCTCCATTTTATAGCTTAGGAAACTGAAGCTTAGAGAGGAAGCAACTGGCTAAAGGTCATATTCCTATGCAAACATTCTTATTTTACCTAACCCTTTCTTATTTTTCTCCCAGTGAACCAAATTTTAGCAAGTGGCAGAAAGGAAAAGAATCAGGTAAAGTATTTCTCAGCCGGGTGTGGTGGCTCACGCCTGTAATCCCAGCACTCTGGGAGGCCGAAGCGGGTGGATCACCTGAAGTCAGGAGTTTGAGACCAGGCTGGCCAATCTGGTGAAACCCCATCTCTACTAGAAATAATAATAATAATAATAAAAACTAGCTGGGCGTGCTGGTGGGTGTCTGTAATCCCAGCTACTCGGGAGGCTGAGGCAGGAGAATCACTTGAATGTGGGAGGCAGAGGCCGCAGTGAGCTGAGATTGCACCATTGCACTCCATCCTGGGCAATAAGAGTGAAACTTGGTCTCAAAAAAAAAAAAAAAAAAAAGTATTTCTGAGTAAGTGATAATTGACAATGACAGCTTCCTTGAATTGTATTGCCACTTCTAATATGGGGACTGGAGTTTTAAAGAAACTTGTGGAGCCAGTCATACAAAAGCATGAGGCTCTAGTGCCCGAAGAGTTCAACTGGGGAATCCTGGGATATAAATTCCTAACCCTCCCTTTCCACAGACAGCAGTGGCTCCCTGAATTAAGGCCTAGATCTGGCATTAGAAGGCTTGGGCACGGGTCTCAATGGCTTGTTTTAGCTGTGGGATCTTGAGGCAGTCATATCCAGGACAAGGCTTTCTGTTCTGAGTGAATCAGGCCAAGCTGGAACATTAATCAATGCTCTTACATCTACTTTTCTAAGGTTTCCAAAATACTGAGCATATTTTTGTTATCTCAGTATTCAGAGCTTGAAGTAAATCAAAGCAGAACCTGAGATTTAGAAGTTCAAGAGGTATGGAGAGCACCTTGGTTAGGTATATAAACTCTTTACAGAAGTTCGACACAATTTTAGGATGCTATAAAGAGAGCGAAAGATGTGAAAGAACAGAATTTCTTTATCCATCCAATGTATTTATTTCCCTCCCTCCCTCCCTTCCTCTTCCTCCCTCCCTTCCTTCTTCCTGGGCAGGGTGTTGTTTTGTTGCCTAGGCTGGAGTGCAGTAGAGCTCACTGTAGCCTTGAACTCCTGGGCTCATGCAGTCCTCCTGTTTTGGCCTCTGAAGCAACTGGGACTACAAGTATGTGACATCATGTCTGGCTTATCCATCCAGTTTCTAAGACTGTCATTTAGTGTGGGAATTCTAGTTTGTCTTTGCAAAGTGGAGGTTATATAAAAATCAAGGAGAAAGTATTCTATTATATGTGCTACAAAGAGAATATTGATGACTGAAGCTTAAACTTATAATGAATTATGCTATACATAAATCTCAATTTATTCAGCAAATAGTGAGCACGGAGTCTGTACTGGACACTGGGAATACAGTAATGGCCAAGGTCCCTACTTTCATGAAGCATACTTTTTAGATGGCCGTAGATAAAGGACAAGCACAAAAACAGATTCGTAAAAAAATAGCTGTGCTCAATTTTTAAAAAGAAACCAACAGGGGGCTGAAATGGAGACTGTTAGGGGAGGTGATGGAGCAGGCAGGCAGAGGTGACATTTAAGGATATGAAGAGGCCAGCTGTCTTGAGTGTGGGAAGAGAAACATAACTGGCAAAGAGACTCATAAATGCAAAGTCCCTGAGGTAGGAGGAAAAGGGTTGATGTAGCTGAGAAACTGGAAAAAGTCAAGTATGACTGGGGTGGAAGCGTGACAAGAGGCCACGAGGCTCTGGAGAGGCAGGTCGCACAGCCCTCACGGGTGATGGGGAAGAGTGTGAATGCTATTCGAAACCTAATAGGAAGCCATTGAAGAATTTTAAGCAGAGCAACAGCATGATCTGATTCCAGTCTTCATGTAATTCTTGTGGTGTGTAGAGAAAGATTCGGAAGTTATTGCAGACAATAATGACCTGTTTCCTCCCAAGCAATACTTGACAGAAAAAGCAGAAGTTATAATCTGCTTATATTTTTAAAGTGGTCTTCTATGAACCTAATCTTTTTTTTATTTGAGACTGAGTCTTGTTCTGTTGCCAGGCTGGAGTGCAGTAGCGTGATCTGCAACCTCCACTTTCTGGGTTCAAGCCAGCCTCCTGAGTAGCTGGGACTACAGGCGCACACGACCATGCCCAGGTAATTTTTTTTGTATTTTTAGTAGAGACGGGGTTTCACCATATTGGCCAGGATGGTCTCGATCTCTTGACCTCATGATCCACCTTCCTCAGCCTCCCACAGTGCTGGGATTACAGGCGAATTACAGCCTGTAATGGCTTACATTGGATTACGCAGTGGATGACAGCCACTGTGCCTGCCCATCCGTCATATTTTTATAGGGATAAGAGTTGTTCTGCATTCCCAGCTGGGACATAGATATAGGTCTATAGACCATCAAGCTTTAACCTGCCCAGTCATGACAGGAATGCATTTCACAAGACTTTTTTTTTTTTTTTTTTTTTTGGTTAAAATAAAAGATAACAGAGTCCTTTCAAATCACGTCAGTGAAACGCATGCCTTCAGGTCTCCGTTTCATCAGAGGAAGGTGTTGAAAGCCCCATCCAGCCCTCTGTAACCTCCTTAAGCCTCAGGTTGAGGCCTAGGCTTTATTTGCTTGCTGGTTTTGTGCAGGTAACAGTAAACAAATACGTCCAGGATAAATGATTGCCAGACAAGTGTTATTTCCACGGATAGAGCTTTCTCATCCCCAATATACATAAAAGTTAAGACATTCAGATGTTCCCTGGACTGGCTCGGAAATGAATCCTCCACCCTTATGTGGAGGTCTTCCATTTCCACAGACGGGCGCAGGAAAACAGCAACATTCCTTATAACATGGAGTTGGATGTGTACAGATGAGAATGGGCAACCGACACATTTTATGGCTCTAAAAGTGCAACTGTCTTTACCCTGGAACAGTTTTCTTTCCAGGTTTCACTTCAATGCAAAGCATATTTTCATGGTTGAGTTTTGAACTCCAAAAACTGGGGCTTGTAATGGAAATGTGGACAGACGCTTCACTGTAGCTGCGCTACTGGGCACCGCTAGAGTCATCAGTTTTAATGAGAGCTGTTAATATCACCTCCATCAGAATGGTTGCCCTGGGCTGACTTTCTGGGCTGTGCACAGGTGCTCTCCGCCAAGAATGTAATGTAGGTTATTACATTATCAATGAGGCACAGATGTGCTTTCTGTCTGAACTCAAGGTGGTGTTCCTGCCAAGTGCATAACTCTTTCAGTGGGCCCAGATCTGTTTGTATCAAAACGCTGTTCTAGCTCAGTGAACCTCAGAACTGCCTTCTGCTTCCCCAGGACATGAGTGTTCAGAAAACCCGCTTAAGAATGCAAGAAGGATGGGCTCTCCACAGGTAGGCACAGGCTTTCTCAAGAATGTGGAACTCGTCCTGCCACCTTCTGCTCCTTCCGGGAAGGCTTCAATCGCTGCACACTCATTCATTGACTCATCAGGTTTTTCTTGGGCACCTATCCTGTGCCAGGTACCCTGGAGAAACCAATGGTGATCCTGCCAAGGAGTCTGCCTGCAGGCTTCCTGCAGTGCTATCTGCTGTTCTGTCCTCTTCCAACTTCTTCAGAATCAACTCTCAAAACACACGTCTGCATTGCCTCTCCCAGAGCCTCTAGTTCAACATTATGCCGTTTTTCTAGTGTTGAATTTACAACTCCAGCAGCTCCGTTCCTCTAAACTTGCACCCCCCATTAATTTGGCCTCTTCCTTCCTCCCTCCCTCTCTCTTTCTCTTTCTCCTTCCCTCCCTCCCTCCCTCTCTCTTTCTCTCTTTCTTTCTTTCTTCTCACTCCTATCACCCAGTGCAGTGACACAATCTTGGCTCACTGCAACCTCTGCCTCCCGGGTTCAAGCAATTCTCCTGCCTCAGCCTCCCGAGTAGCTGGGATTACAGGTGCCTGCCACCACGCCTGGCTAATTTTTGTATTTTTACTAGAGACAGGGTTTCCCGAGTTAGCCAGGCTGGTCTCAGACTTGGACCTCAGGTGATCGTCCCTCCTTGGCTTCCCAAAGTGCTGGGATTACAGGTGTGAGCCACCTTGCCTGGCCTTCATTGAGCTTCTTCTTATTCAACTTGGTCCCTGGGATCTGTCTGAGTCTGACTTGAAGCCAGATTTTCCATAAAGCTAGCAGCCTCAGGTCCTGCAGTTAGCCTAGTGGCCTGGCTTGACATTGTCAAGCCAATGGGAGCTCGGGTGCTGAGAACTGGCTTGGGAATGCCACTGTGGATGCAACACTACACCTGTGTGCATCCTCAATGAGAGGTCCAGAAAGTTTGTTAGGGAGAGCTTGATGACTCGGGAGGAAAAATGGGTTCTCCTCAGCATGAGGGAGACATTTAGAATTGATCTTGACTTTGAGAGTGACATTGCCTTGCCATTCAGAAAAACTGATCTTTTATTATTATTATTATTTTGAGACAGAGTCTCACTCTTGTTGCCCAGGCTGGAGTGCAATGATGCGATCTCGGCTCATGGAAACCCACTTCCCAGGTTCAAGCGATTCTCCTGCCTCAGCCTCCACAGTAGCTGGGATTATAGGTATGTGCCACCATACTCAGCTAATTTTGTATTTTTTAGTAGAGATGTGGTTTCACCATGTTGGCCAGGATGATCTTGGTCTCTTGACTTCATGATCCACCCACCTCGACCTCCCAAAGTGCTGGGATTACAGGTGTAAGCCACCGTGCCTGGCCAGGGAAACTGATCTCTTATACAGGATCTAAATAGTGGGAAAAGAGATCACCACACTGTCCACCACACAGCCCCCCTACTGTCATTTCAGTTTTAAGCACAGAGGTGAACAGACACGAGCAAGACACTGGCAAACACGTGCGAGCATGTGCGTGTGTGCATGTGTGTGCTTGTGTGTGTGTGCAGTTTCCGTGTGGGCCTGGAGAAGAGTGCTGTGTTTTCATGGGCATCTGAGTGTACCAAGCTGGGGGAAGACATGAGAAAGGCATAGTCAAGATAGAGTGTGATTCAGTTCTTCCATCCTTTTGCTTGTGGCATGCCCCTCGACTGTTAACCAAAGATGACAGAAAGATCCTGAAGACAGATAGATGTCCTTTTCCATGGCCTTTCTGCCTACCCATGCCCATCCCCCACCATGCCTGATTTCAGAGCCCTTCCTCCTTTCTCTTATTCCCATGCTTTTTCTACTCCTTGTTTGATTGACAGTTTGGCAGGGGCAGCATGAAGGGGCTGATGGCACTAACCCTGTTGTCTGTCCTCAGGACCCCGCAGGGATGTGGCCGTTGTGGCGGAACGTAGGACTGTCATTCCTGCAGCCTGCCTCGGAGCCTCAAAGATCTGGGCCCAGAGGTGGCGCTGGCGCTGTTCTACATGGCTGGCCTCATTATGAAGTGAATCTCTTGACAGGCAATTTGTGTCCACCACCTGAATCTAGAAATCCTTTGCTAAGGCTGAGAGATGCTTCCAATCTCCTCTCCTCCCAGGTTTAGCTTGCACCATGTGTTCCACTTCCACTTATCACATGCATTGCCCTGTTTGCATTTCCACTCGGCTCTCCCTTCTTATAGGCAGAGAGGCACATGTTTTATAAGCAGGAGGAAGGCAAGCACATGGAGACCCAGCAGACAATAGAAAGGAGATGTCAAAGCGCGGAGCTCCTGACTCGGGAAGCTTGCTTGGGTGGTGCAGCCACTCCAATCAGGAGAGGCTGTGCGGATACGATGCAGAGGTGTGAGGGTTGACTGGGATTTGCCACAGACTTTCTTTTGTCAAGTACCAGGTGGAAATCTTCCTAGTGATTAACTCAATGGTAGAAAATTTGGACAATATATTAGTATTTAAAAAGCCCTTATGCCAGGTGCAGTGGCTCATGCCTGTAATCCCAGCACTTTGGGAGGCCAAGACGGGCAGATCCCCTGAGGTCAGGAGTTTGAGACCAGCCTGACCAACACAATGAAACCCTGTCTCTACTAAAAACACAAAAATTAGCTGGGTATGGTGGGACATGCTGGTAGTCCAGCTACGCAGGAGGCTGAGGCAGGAGAATTGCTGAGCCCAGGAGGCAGAAGAGGTTGCAGTGGGCTGAGATTGCACCACTGCACTCCAGCCTGAGCCACAGAGCAAGACCTTCTCTCTCAAAAAAAAAAAAAAAGTTCTTATGGGACCTTTACCAAACATTATGCAGGTTCTAAACAAGACGCATGAGAAACTGATTAATGTTATATATTTATATATCACATGCCTAAAATTATATTTATCTATCGCATGCATAAACTGTATCATAAGATTTTTGGGGGGGAGCAACTATAAGACGAGTAACGTGATACTTTAAGCAATATTTTAAAATGATCTCTCGCTCTGTTGTCCACGTTGGGGTGTAGTGGCATGATCATAGCTTACTGTGGTCTCAAATTCTCAGGCTTAAGTGATCCTCCTGCCTTGGCCTCCTAAGAGCTGGGACTACAGGCTGTTCTATCATGCCTGGTGAATTTTTTGATTTCTTTGTAGAGACACTTTCTTGCTATGTTGCCCAGGCTGATCTCAAACTTCCGGGCTCAAATGATCCTCCCGCCTTGGCCTCTAAAGCACTGAGATTATAGGTGTGAGCCGCTGCACTCAACCTTAAAAACAATCTTGATTTAAAATAGGAATCCTTTCTAACAAATATTTCATAATGGAAAAATAAAGCTTCTTCAAATTTCATGAAAATTGAAAAAAACATTATGAAAATGGTAGCCTCTGATCTCTGTTCTTTTATTATTTTCAAAAGATTATATATTTCAAGTATATATGCATATTATATTCAAACTTGTATGAAATAAAAATGTTGGTTTTTAAATATGCCATTTTGTTCTGAAATAAAAACAGGGAAAGAATCATTTAAAAGGCCAAACTTGGCCAGGTGCGCTGGTACATGCCCTATAGTCCCAGCTACTCAGGAGGCTGAGGCAGGAGAATCACTTGAGCCTAGGAGTTTGAGGCTGCAGTGAGCTGTGTTTCCACCACTGCACTCCAAACTGGGAGACAGAATGAGATCCTGTCTCTAAATTAATAAATAAGTAAAAAGCCAAGCTTTACAGTGCTTTAAAATGGTGTTAAAATGATTTTAAAAATCACCTTAGTTTAGGCCAGTATTTTGGGAGGACAAGGCAAGCAGATCACTTGGTCAGGAGTTCAAGACCTGCCTGTCCAACATGGTGAAACCCTGTCTCTACTAAAAATACAAAAATGAGGGCCGGGTGCGGTGGCTCACGCCTGTAGTCCCAGCACTTTGGGAGGCCGAGGCGGGTGGCTCATGAGGTCAAGAGATTGAGACCATCCTGGTCAACATGGTGAAACCCCATCTCTACTAAAAATACAAATAATTAGCTGGGCACAGTGGCGCGTGCCTGTAATCCCAGCTACTCAGGAGGCTGAGGCAGGAGAATTGCCTGAACCCAGGAGGCGGAGGTTGCGCTGAGCCGAGATTGCGCCATTGCACTCCAGCCTGGGTGACAAGAGCGAAACTCCATCTCAAAAAAAAAAAAAAAAATACAAAAATGAGCCGGGTGTGGTGGTGCACACCTGCAATCCCAGCTACTTGGGAGGCTGAGGCAGTAGCATCACTTGAACTGGGGAGGCAGAGGTTGCAGTGAGCTGAGATCATGCCATTGCACCCCTCCCTGGGCATTAGAGAGAGACTCCGTCTCAAAAAAAAAAATCACTTTAGTTTTTAAAAGAGCTTATGATACCAACAGAAGTCTCCCCGCAGCAGATGATGTGGGGCCTTCTTAGTATAAGGAGTACCCTCTGTGGGATCCAAAAGTCTTTTCTATGAAAGCAGAGTCAGTTCCCAGCCATGTATTTCCCAGGCATTTCTCTCCATTGACCTTATCTTTCATCTATGCAATGAATGAAAGCATATTAAGTTAGGCGTGTGCTGGGTTCTGGAGGTACAATGATGAGCAGGACAGACCTAGCCCTGCCTTCACAGAGCACCCAGCAACAGGCAGCAAAACAGGTCATAAACCAAGGCCAGGATGGGTGAAGGACCAAATGCTCTTCATGGGGCCTTCGACAGTAGTGGCTCACCTACTTTTGTATATTGGGGAGAACAGTAGGGGAGTGGGGGCATTTTGCCCTTGATTTGAAAAAATTCAAGAGTGGCGAGGCATAGTGGCTCACGCCTGTAATCTCATCACTTTGGGAGGCCAAGGTGGGCAGATCACCTGAGGTTGGGAGTTCAAGACTAGCCTGACCAACATGGAGAAACCCTATCTCTACTAAAAATACAAACTAAGCTGGGCATGGTGGTGCATGCCTGTAATCCCAGCTATTCCAGAGGCTGAGGCAGGAGAATCACTTGCACTTGGGAGGCGGAGGTTGCAGTGAGCTGAGATCCCACCACTGCACTCTAGCCTGGGCAATAAGGGTGAAACTCCTTCTCAGAAAAAAAGAAAAAATTCAAGAATGATATCTCTACAGCCGTGCAGTTCAATAGAAGTTGGTAACAGTTTACACCATGAGCATTGGCAACCCTGTCCCTTCACAGAATTTTGGCTTAGTTCTAGACACACTGGATGCCTTGAGTGTGAGGATTAACTTTGGTGGCTCTGCTTTAACCTTCCAAATCTGTAGGCATTGGCCTTGAATGAGTCCAAGCTTTCCTGGAACAGAAGGTGCCCCCACTAAGGGAGTAAACATCTCTCCCTCCCCTCCGCAAACTACGATCTTTGAGTCCCATCCAGTCATACATAACATAGACATGGCCAAGGTAATGGAGATAAATAGAAAAGAGGAAAAATACCAGGCTCTTTGCACTGGAACATGGTAACCATTTGAGCAACATTTAATGAGCAAACATTTAATGTTGTCTATTGAGGTCAACGTGAAAGCTGCTGAATCTCTTATAACAACTTTAAGGATATTTGGTGCATGCCGTTTTGAAATACCTCAAGCTGAGCCTGTTGTTCTGAAATGTCAGAATGTTCCATTCTGTAAGCATTCAACTCGTATTGCATTTTCCCTTTGTGCAGAACTCTGTGAAGTGCAGCTAACATGTATAAGGGGAATGAAAGACGGTAAAATGAAAACTGTGGAAGCTGTGAGTCAGTAGGCAGTGAAAATCATCTCAGAAGGCTTTCTGGTTTTGGTTGATTACAGACTGAATCTATAACCAAGGGAAAGAAACCCACCCATTCTCTCTATGTGCGCCTTATTTCTGTGCTTCCCTTTTCCATATAAGGGGCTGTTTAGACAGTAATTTTTATGAATGGAGTAAGGTAATATGAGAATATTTCTGTGTGAGTTTGAGGAAGCTTTGAATCATGGTTCCACTGCTATTACTTCTGCAGCTTTGGGCAGGTCACTTAATCTCCGTGATCCTCAGTTTCACATCTGTAAAATGGGGGTAATAAAAATATCTGTTCAGGGGTTTATTGTGAGGATTACAAAGGAATTATGACTTTAAATTGCTTAGTGCAGCCTGGTCCAGAAATGTTCAATGAATGTTAAGCTGTTATTATTGAAAATTATGTCAACTCTGGAAAAATCAGTGATTTAGGATTCTTTAGTTTGCTAGTTTTGAAAACAGCTCAATCTAGCACAAGCAAGATGGGATGAGTATTCTAACACGAAATAAATGGAAGGCTGAGTGTGGTGGTGTACCTGCAGTTCCAGCTACTCAGGAGCCTGAGGTAGGAGGATCTCTTGAGCTCAGAAGTTCAAGGTCAGCTTGGGCAACATAGTGAGATCTCATCTCTTAGAAAAAAGGGCAAGCCAAGTACTCATCTATTCATTTACTCATCAAACAACATGGAACATTTCTATGTGCTTGGCAGTGGGCGAGGCACTGGGAGAGCAGGTATAAAAGTAACAGTTCCCATCTTTCAGCATCTTAAAGACTAGTGGAGCAGATCAATAAGTAAGCTGACAACGACAATATAGCATGTGTGCTTAATAAATGCAGTTTGGCAGACTTATGCTTTGAAAACCCAGAGCTTGTGGGAGAAGCATACTGAAAGGATTACATGCTCACTAAAGTCCAATATTCGAATTCCAAAGGAATTGGTGATGGAAGTCAGGAACACATGGGAGATTACTTCAGGCCTGGCCTTGGGAACTCTCTTCTTCCCAGGCAGATGTCAACTTTGGGCTCTAAGATGAATGCCAGCCTTGGATAGGAATGCAAAAAGCCCTAGGCCAACCCTATGTGACTCAGGTTCAAGCCACATTTGCCACCAAGGAAGCCCTAACCATGTGCCAGAGATCTGATGCCTGCCCTTCTACTTGGGATTCCTTAATCCATAAGGTTTAAGATCAGAACTGAGCTCTTCCTTATATGTGGGTAAAGACTCTAGTCCTGGCTCTGAACTCTGTGCTTATGGGTAGACTCCTGCTACCTCTTAGAGACTTCACCAATGACTTCTTTTGCCTTTAAGCTTCTATTTTTGTTAACGGCCTTATTGATATTTTAATTCACATAGTATACAATGCACTCACTTAAGTGTAAAATTTAATGGCTTTAGTATATTCCAGAGATGTGCACTTATTATCACAGTTAACCTCTGAATATTATCCAAAAAGAAGACTTCACACCCTTTACCTGTCACCCCCAAACCTCTCATCACCCCAGATCTAAGCTACTTTTCATTTCTATAGATTTGCCTATTTATTTATTCATTTTGTAAGTTTTTAAAGTCATGTTTATTGAAGTCTGAATTTATGTTCAGTAAAATTCACCCAAGCATAAGATTTGACAAATGCATAGTCATACCATAATCAAGATGCAGAACAATTATAGAATCACTCTACCAATTCCCTCCTGCCCCTTAAAAGCCAGCTCCTTTTGGATCCCAATGAACTCACTGACCTGTTTGTCTATCAAAAGGGTCAACTTTTTTTTTTTTTTTTTTTTTGAGATAGAGTCTTGCTCTGTTGCCCAGGCTAGAGTGTAGTGGCATGATCTTGGCTCACTGCAACCTCCGCCTCCCGGGTTCAAGCAATTCTCTGTCTCAGCCTCCAGAGTAGCTGGGATTACAGGTGCCTGCCACCACGTCCAGCTAATTTTTGCATTTTTAGTAGAGACGGGGTTTCACCATCTTGGCCAGACTTGTCTTGAACTCCTGACCTCGTGATCCACCTGCCTCAACCTTCCAAAGTGCTGGGATTACAGGTGTGAGCCACTGCGCCCAGCAAAGGGGTCAAAATTTATCACTAAAATGATCTATGGTACTATGGAAAAACTTGTAAGCATACAAAACACAAACTAACTTTTAAAAGTGAGATACTTTAAAAAGTTTCTTTAGCATATCAACAAAATGAAGGTCGCTTAACATTGTACTACAGATTTACATTCATAGAAGTCCATTTAAGAATATTTAAGAATATACTACATTTAAGAATATACATATTTAAGAACATACTGTAAAATAATCTTTAGAAGAATCAAAAGACTGTGATTTTAAAACAAACTTTATAAGCAGTTTACAAAGTTGTCTTAAATAGTTCTAAAATAGTCTAGTTAGAATTAATGTGTTCTAAAACCGATCTACTTGAAAAGCTAGGATGAGTCATATATCTGTTGAGTATGTGAACCATGATTAAGGTCTTGCTATTTGGTGTTAATACTGTCAAGTTACAGACCAAGGCTCGTTCATAGAAAAACTGCTTTAAATCGTGAAATTCAGTTCCATAGAAATTTTCTACGGGACCAACTCAGCTATAGGGCAGAGGCACAAAATCGTCAAATAAATATTGGTGTAAGATAATTGAGGCCATCTCAAAATTCACCCTTACTACCACCATGAAAGAGACAAAAGAAGCCAAAACCTCTATTCGATAGATACTAATGATTACATGTTTAAATACATCTTATCTACTTGAAAAGCTTTGGCTAAGCATGGTGGCTCATGCCTGTAATCCTAGCACTTGGAAAGGCCGAGGTGGGTGGATTGCTTGAGTCCAGGAAAGATTAGCCTGGGCAACAGGGTGAAACCGTGTCTCTGCAAAAATTAGCTGGGCATAGGGGCACATGCCTGTAGTCCCAGCTACTTGGGAGGCTGAGGTGGGAGAATAACCTGAGCCTGGAACGTGAAGACTGAAGTGAGCTGTGATGGCACCATGCCACTGCACTCCCGTCTCAAACAAACAAACAAAACCTTCACTGATTCTTTCAAGCCGCAGACCTTAAGCTCATCAGCATCTCAGAACCACCAAGTCCAGTTGTGCACCACAGCTGAAAAGGAGATTTGCCTGTTTATAAGTGGATGTTATAGACTGACTTCTATTTCCCCCAATACATAGTTTGAAGCCTGAAACCTCAATATGAATATATTTAGAGATAGGGCCTTTAAGGAAGTAATTAAAGCTAAATGAGGTTCCTAGGGGTGGAGCCTTAGGATAGAACTGGTGTCCATTACAAAGAGGAAGAGACACAAGGAATGTGTGCATACCGAGAAAACGCCCCATGAGAACACAGGGAGAAGAAGCTGTTTGCAAGCCAAGGAGAGAGGCCTTGGGAGAAACCAAAGCTACCAACACCTTTGTCTTGGATTTCCAGCTTTCAGAACAGTGAGAAAATAAACCTCTGTTGCTAAAGCCACACAGCCTGTGATATTTCGTTAGTCAGCCCTAGCATGCTAACACAGTGGAGTCATGCCATATGTGACCCTTTGCATCTGGTGTCTTTACTTAGCATATATTTTTCCCTTTTTATTTTTCCGAAATGGAGTCTTGCTCTGTGGCATGGCTGGAGTGCAGTGGTGCGATCTCGGCTCACTGCAACCTCTGCCTCTCAGATTCAAGCAATTCCTCTGCCTCCGCCTCCCAAGCAGTTGGGACTACAGGCGGGTGCTACTATGCCTGGCTAATTTTTTTTTGTTTGTTTGTATTATAGTAGAGATGACGTTTCACTATGTTGGCCAGGGTGGTCTCAAGCTCCTGACCTCGTGATCTGCCTGCCTCAGTTTCCCAAAGTGCTGGGATTACAGTTGTGAGCCACCTCACCCAGCCCCAGAACATTTTTTTTCAAAGTTTAATCCATGTTGTAAAATGGATTAGTACTTCATTCCTTTTTATTGATAAAATTTCATTGTATAAATACATCTCATTTTGTTTATCCATTCATTTGATCGACATTTGAGTCATTTCCACATTTTGGCTATTATAAATAATGTTACTATGAACATTCATGTACAAGTTTTTGTATGAGATATGTTTTCATTTGTCTTGGGTATGTATCTAGAAGTAGAATTTCTAGAACACATGAAAACTCTGGGTATAACTTTGAGGAACTGCCATACTCTTTTTTGAAACAGATGCACCATTTTACATTCTCACCAGCAATGAATGAGGTTGCAATTTCTCCACGCTCTTGCTGACACTGTCTTTTTAAAATTACTATAGCCATCCTAGTGAGTGTAGCATGGCAAATCACTGTGGTTTTGACTTTCACTTCCCCAACAACTGGTGATGTTAAGCATCTTTTCATGTGCTTATTGTCCATTCACATGTCTTCTTTGGAGAAATATCTATTCAGATCCGTTGCTTATTTTTAAATCAGCAATTAATTTTGTTTTGTTTTGTTTTTAATGATGGGGTTTTGCTACCTTGCCCAAGCTGGAGTATGTGGCTACTCACAGGTGTGATCACAATGCACGACAGCCCAATCCTTCTGCCTCAGCCTCCCAAGCAGCTGGGGCTACAGGTGCATGCCATTGTGCTTGGTGGTAATTAATTTTTAATTTGTCTTATTATTGAGTCATTATTTTTTATATATTCTAGCTCCAGTTTCTTTACCAGATAAATGACTTGCAAAAACTTTGTTGCATTTAATGAGTTATATCTTATTTCTTTTCTTTTTTTTTCCTTTTTTTTTAAGACAGTTTCACTCTTGTAGCCCAGGCTGGAGTGCAGTGGCATGATCTCAGCCCACTACAACCTCCACCTCCCAGGTTCAAGTGATTCTTGTTACTCAGCTTCCTGAGTAGTTGGGATTACAGATGCACACCACCACGCCCTGCTAATTTTTGTATTTTTAGTAGAGATGGGGTTTCACCCTATTGGCCAGGATGGTCTTGAATTCCTGACCTCAGGTGATCCGCCCACCTCGACCTCCCAAAGTGCTAGAATTACAGACATGAGCCACCGCACCCAGCCTGTATCTTATTTTTTGATGACGTCTTTTCAAGTACAAAGGCTTTAGTTTTAATGAAGTCAAATCACATTCTTTTGTTTCTTCTGCTTTTTCGCTCTAAGAAATCATTGTCAAATTCAAGGTAAGATCTATTCGTATATCTTCTTTTAATAGTTGTACAGTTTTCTTATATTTAGGTCTTTGATTAATTTTGAGTTAACTTTTTGTATATAGAGTAAGGTAGCTTTATTCTTTTGCATTCCGTTACCTAGTATAATTTGTTGAAAAGTATTCATTTCCCAGTTGGACTCTTGGCTCTTTTGGTGAAAATCAAATGATCATAAATGTGAGGATTTATTATGGACTCCCCATTCGATTTTCCTGATCTATATGTCTGTTATTATGCCAGCACTACACTGTAGCTTTGTAGTAAGCATTGAAATAAGAAAATGTAAGTTCTCTAGCTTTGCTCTTCTTTTTTAGTACTGTTTTGGCTATTCTGGGTCCCATGAAGCTTGCACGGCTTTTGAAGGAGCTCTCTTTGGCGGTGGGTCCCAGAATCTCTCTGCAGGCTGAGCATCTGAGGGTGGCTTGCACATGGGCTAGTCCCTGTATGCCTCTGAATTATTCAGTCTACCTGAATAGACTTTTTCTAGCCCCTAGAGCTGGATCTTGTGAATCCTAATTCCTGATGGGTACCTTGGGAGGGAGGAGGAGATGAAATTCTAAGTCCAGCTCTCATGGCACTCTAAATAGGATTGATGTGTTAGATCTGATGGCTTACTCCGGAGTCCTGACAGCTATTAATAATTAGCTTTGATGCTATCAATATAGCCATGCTGTAGCAGCTGTTTTTGAATTATAAAAGTAATATAATCACATCCTTAAAACATGGCAAACAGGGAAGAAAGTTCACCACAATCAGAATTCACTTAATGCATTACTGTACATATACTCTTTTTCCTCTGTAGAAAGAAGTTTTTGCATTATTTTTGGAATTTAATTTGAATTGAGAATTCCACTAGGGATTTTTGGGTATCTATCATTTCCCTTGTGGTCTGAGAGGCCAGACCCATTTTTGGAAACATAATCAAGCAAAATCATACTTCAAGCCTAGAAACAGTTTACTTCATATGGGTGCATTCATCGGAATGCATTTCCCGGATTTGAGTTAGGCTAAGATTTAACATGTAGCTTTTCTCTCTATTGCACTTTTTCCTCTCTAAGGAAATATGTGCATTTCAAAAGACCTCATCTCATTCTTGTAATGATTCTTAATACCAGCTGCAGATGATTTGGCCAAATCAGTTTGCTTCCTACCCGTCTGAATGGAATGTGACACTCCATTTATTGAAACCTGGGTTCTTGGAGTCATTATGCTCAGGTTTTCTTCAGGTTGACCAGCAAGGGGCACTAAAGTATAGCATCTATTTTCTTCAAGCCACAGCAGAGGTTTCGGTAAGCAAGTAATTGAGCAAGAATTTAGAAACCGTGCACTCTTATGGTCAGATCAAAAAACTGTTGGTGGTATAATTTGATATTTTTCAGGGGTATTGATATTTTTTAAATGAGAAAAATTCTGATTGGACAAAAAGGGAGCAAAACAATTCCAAATACAGGATCACTCTTTGTTTGTAAGCCCTAATTCTCCTGTCTAGTCAATACTATTAGGTAAACTGGCAGAATCCTGTCATTGCTTTTCTGTGAATTACTGCATTTTTTTTTTCTATCTGGAGAACATAATGGCTTAGCCGTATAACGAGTTCCTAAAAGGATGAACTCCTTGATGTTACAATGACAAGCAATTATTATAGGGGCCTACTGGTTGGTCTTTTTTTTCTTCTCTTTAAATTTTGCCTGCCTATTTATTTCCATCAGCTACTAAGGATGACTCTTTCATTGTTTCAAATGAAGGATGCAATCTATATGCTAGGCACACATTATGAATAATTCCTTGTCATAACAAGACACAAATGTCCTTCAGAGACTGGCACAAAGTTACTGAAGCTGTTTAGGATTTGGTAATGAGCTTTTCTTTTTAAAATTTTAGCTTTTATCCATGTTAATCACATCAACTTACTGAAACACCAGGGATGATAGAATTTAACAATTAGTCCACCAAGCTAGAAGCAAATTCCCATGATGGCTTCTAATTCTAAATCAAAGAAATAGTTTTTGGAAGCTCTGTCCACCTACCAATAACTACAGAAATAATGAATGTCAAGGTAATTAATTCAATAGGAACGTTCAGTTGCAGCCACTGTATAATATTTTCAGTAATGTTTCATTATTTTTTTTAAGACTTAGGCTTTTTAGGCCTCGTTATTTGCAGCCTGTGAGAATTGTGTATTCAGATAGATCACAAACTTCTTCACTCTCATCACAGCACTCTTCTCTCAAACACAATCCTAAACCTCAAATGGCTGATTACTTAAGAACTCTTAAGAAGTCTTAGCTGAATGATGGATAGCTGAGAGTACGATTTCTAATATTTTTCTCTCTGTTAGCCAGAATGAGAAACTGGAGGTTGCAGAGCAAAGATTTTTAGGAGCTGAGGCAGATATTCAGGGTGAGATGAAAAAGACACAACAAGAGAAAGGAAAAGATGAAGGCTTCCGTGTTTTCTAAACAACCCTGAAGGCGATCTGTCTGGGTTTCTTGAGATGATTCTGATATGCCCAGGTGTTTTGCCCCTCCCCCTGTCTGCACCTTTCGTCTCTCTGTTGCCAGGGGCCGAGGGCAGAGACTGTAAATGACTGGCAATGCTAAGAACACAGGCCCTGGAGTTCATCTGCAGGGTTCACGTTCAGGCCGTGTGGCTTTGGGCAATTATTTAACCCTCAGTTAATTCTGCTGTACAGTGAAGATTCATTCACTTACTTAACAAATATTTATCAAACGCCTGCCTTATGCCAGGCACCATTCTAAGCACATATGTTTGCTTCGAGGATCAGATGAGAGAATGAATATAAAGCACTTAGGACTGTGACCATAAATAATGACCATTACTGTCTATCGAGAATCCGCTGTGCACTGGCCCTAGGCTATATATTTTAGGCAATTACTTAACCCCTGTTTGCCTCAGTTTTCCTCATTTGCAAAGAGAGAGTCTTGTCTCACATGGCTCTTGAGAGGTTTCAACCGGGTAATGTACATAAAGCTCTCAGAATAGTGCTTGGCATGTAATAGCATTTGCCATCATTACCTCTGTTTCTCAGACATGACCTGGAGAGGTAAATGATATTATCACTACTTTAAGATGAGTTAACTGAGGCCTAGGGAGGTAAGGTAAATTGGTCAAGGTCAAATGATTGGTAAGTTGCTGATTGGCACTCCTATCTGTCAAAGCCTATTTTTTTCCCCCAGTGTAGCTTGGTGCCTGCCTCCTAGAAGCAATGAACACCTGGCTTGATCACACCGAGTGTTTACACATGAGCTTTTTTATAGCTCTGAAATGCCACTTTTCAATTCCTCCAAGTCTTCCCTATCAGCCCACGTGCGAGCGCACACACACACACACACACACACACACGTGGGCATGCACTCGTATCTACAGTCTCTGCAGGAGTATTCATTCTGTTAAGCAGCTTCTCTCCTCAGGGAAATTATGCTGCCATTCATTCATTTAGCAGACTTGTCATCCACTGCTCTAGGACCTGTATATTCTTTGCTAGACAATAAGTAAAAAATGTAAATTTATTTGTTAAATCTGTGAGCCTTCTCAGGGAGAAAGCCATTTTGCTGGCCTGCTTCTTTAGCCATTCAATCATTCATTCATTCATTCATTCATTCATTCATCAGTTATTCATCAAACATTCACTGTGAGCCAGGTTCTATACTATGTAAACTGTTAAATTTCTAGGAACCACAAACTATGTTTTCTCAGTATGTAAAATACTTAATTCTAATTATAGATTTTGTACAAATTAGTTTAAAAAGGACAGAATGAAAAAAAAAATAATGTTTGCTTGTTTGCATTTAACATCCCTAGTGGTTGTCACTGACTGTCAGAAACAGATAGTTCTATCAACACTTCACAGCTTAAATAAGGAGCAGATTTTCTCACTGTGTCCTTTGTATATCTCCCCTTGGGAAACACAGCTACAAATCATATGGAGATGCTTTATTGCCAAATGAAGCTCTTTCTGAGGTGGGGGTGGGGTGGGGGGGTGGGGAGTGACTGCTTTCATAAACTGTTCTCTTTGACTTGATGAAGTTGAAAAGGTTGTAAATGTTCAAAAAGCAACATTACTCCAAGCTGATGGGAAATTTGTGGAAAATTAACTATGATAGTTAAATATGGTAATTGCTTCTTTAAAAAATACAAGTGTTCCACCCAGCCTCTGACAAATGCACCTACATCAGGGAGAGGGTAGATTTTGAGAATTTATACGCTTATGGCATGAATTCTGCGTTTTATGCCACAAAGAGTTAGCATTACTGAGGATGTGTTTGCTGTTTGTTGTTCACAGAACACCCATTCTTTCATCTTTTAATAATATATCGAATTTCCCCTGGGAAAAGCTTTGTACCAGCTCTTGGATTAAAATAAACCAACAGGAAAATGCCCTTATTGCCTTCTCTCCTAGTCTTTTGGGAACCTCTGCTGCACTATCACTGATCAGCACCCTCACCAAGCTTCCCTCTTAGGAGATCTTGCTGAGAATGCCCTAGAAACTAGTACTGCTTAAGAGATTAAAGCCTCAACTCAGCCCCATTATTTGGCAGTTTGGAGGATTGTAAAAGAAATGTTAAATAATTCACACTAGTATTAATTGTTAGCATTCAGGGGTGACAGTGAGGTTTCCATCAAGAACTTGAAATAAGGACTTAGCATTGAGAGTTAAATGACAAAATCAATACATAATGCATTACATCAGAAATATATACCAATGTCTTAAAAAGAGATGCCCATTAAACATATTTACCAATTACCATGCTCAGAACAGATGGTAAACTCTCAGCCTTTCATCCTTTAACTGCTGGAATTTGGGGGAGGTCTAGGGTTTCCCAGGGAAGGGGCCGGAGTGGTCAGGGTGGCAGCACTTTATAAACCGCAGTAGCATGAAAGTAGTTCCATCATTTAACAATAGGTTTGCAGAGGTGGGTTTTCTATGAAATAAATAGGTCCCCACTTGCATGGGAACTTTCCAAGTACATATTTACTTTCATAATTACTTTTTACTCATAAAGATTTATTGTTTCTTTAAGAGGTCCCACAAACATGAATAAGGTTTAGGCCCCCACAAAACCACATTTCAGACCCCTGATATGACTACAACTGTGCATTCCGGCTGAGTATCAGCCCAGCCAATAACAGTGGATGGCAACTATTAAAAGTATCTCCATAAAGAAATTGAGATGGGCCAATTCTGGCTGTGCCCTAAAGGTGCTCACTGTCCACTAGACAAGGTGCCCAGCTTTGACTTCTGCCATCAGTGCCAGGTCTCACCATTGTAGAATATGGATGTACCAGGCTATCTTAGCTTGGTACCATTATAATTTCTTATTATCTTTCATCAAACATTAATTTCTTCTATTTCATGCTTACCATGAAGACTTCTTATTGTAATTTAGCTGCATTGTGGCTGCCGATGTTGTGCTGGACCTTGAACTTGAGGGTCTTGTTTCTTGGGCAGTTCTATTTCTCAGGATGAATGAATGAGCACTCTAGTTTATTATGAATTATTCTAATTACTTGGTCAATGGGAATTCACTTCTGAGAGACAATCTTCATCTCTGCCAAAGTGTCTGAGTCTGTGAAGCTAGTCCATGGACCATGGCAAATGGACTAAAATAAACATTGTGTCCTCAGAGATAGATACTCCACTGTACTGGCCTAGGCCTTCTTCCCTTATTTCCAGCAGCACTTTATTGAAACTGTTTATTTGTCTCCCCACTAGATTGTAAACTCCTTGAAAGCAGGGCCATCTGCGTTCCAACCACTTAGTACAAGTACATAGCATAGATTAAGGACTCAGTAAATATTTGGTTAATGAGTAAATGGAAACAAAAAGTGTGTGATATTCTTTGGATACCAGTAAGCTCATCGCGATGCAAACTTTCAGTGAAATTTACAAATCCTTTCACTTTTGAATGCATTTAATTTTTCAGTGCAAAAGTATTCCTCATACTTTGGAGGCTGAAGATCTTCCAGCAGTTTGTTTACAAGCATGTCAGATGAACTATGAACCTGACCATGGTTGATACAAAGTAATCCCTTCCTTAAAATATTTTCTATTTCACTATGGAATAGTCTCCCTATTATTTTATGTCTATCTGAGCTACACATATTTCGGAGGACTGGAACTCTTTTTTGTACTTGGCACCAAAAGCTACTGATGAGAAGTGAGTTGAATCAATAATAAGCAAGTCCTGGGATGAATCCCTTTATTGAAGAATGTGTGAAATGGCACAAATGAATGGTATGGATGCTGTCACAAATCATTTTCAACACCCATAAAATTCTACTGTTTGTTTTAAAGCACACACACATAAACATTATCCCGCTACCTTAAAATTTTCTGGCTGAAGTTGAAAGAAAGAAATAATTGTAATGGAAATATTCTGTTTAAAAGGAATAGCCTGGTGGGGTGCGGTGGCTCACGCCTATGATCCCAGCACTTTGGGAGGCCAAGGCGGGTGGATCACGAGGTCAAGATATCGAGACCATCCTGGTCAACATGGTGAAACCCTGTCTCTACTAAAAATACAGAAAATTAGCTGGGCATGGTGGCGTGTGCCTGTAATCCCAGCTACTCAGGAAGCTGAGGCAGGAGAGTTGCCTGAACCCGGGAGGCGGAGGTTGCAGCGAGCTGAGATCGCACCATTGCACTCCAGCCTGAGTAACAAGAGCGAAACTCCATCTCAAAGATAAAATAAAATGAACTAAAAAAATAAAAAAGAAGAAGAATAGCCAGGGGAAAATGCATGAACTCAATGATGATAAGAGAAATGATAACGAAGAGACTTCTACTTATTCCTATCAGCTCTCATTTCTTAATCTACTGCTCTGTCCACTCTCAAGGATATGGGTAATCTATGAGAGAGAGAGAGGAAAAAAAAAAAAAAAGAGAGAAGATAAAGTCTGAGCATGCATGTATATGTACATGTGTGTGTTTGTGTATGTGTTAGGGACAAGCAGATGTTTCCCAGCTCAATTCTTGTTCTCTCACACTTGAAAACCAAACCCAAATCAAACCAAATCAAACCAAAACACTCTATCCGCTTCTCACTAACATGTCTTCTGAAAGAAAAAAAGTCCCTTTAGTTATTAAGAGCTAGCTACATTGTCAGTTCTATAACTTGCCTTACTAAAGAACCCTAGCAGAGACAACCAGCAACGCATTTACTATGGGATAATTAATTGTTCTAAGTTAATGTTCTCAAATCAGTAATCACTTGCCTTAGGTTGACCCTTTGCATCTAAAAGGTGAGACAGGAAACTGTCTAGCCTCAAGCAGAAGTCCTCTGGTCTCTATCTTTGTATCACTTTTCAATTGCAACATAATGACAAACATTATAAAAATGCTATAATAGCAAGAACTGATTTTATTATTAGTATCTGCAACTTAATTTCAGGCTACCTGGTGTCATCTACTCTTCCTTGATGGAACTGTATTTGAGAGAGGAAAACAATCATTTGGGAACTGTGTTTGTGTTGAGAAAGAGGAGTCAGTGCTGTTTGTTTTCATCAGTGGAGAGGAAGTTACCAACCCTGCAGATTCCAAAATCCTAAATCTCAAGAGCTTTTCACGTTTCCTGATGCAGCTGTTTCTCTTGGGAGGGCTCCTGGAAGCCAACTGAATTGAACATGGGGTAATGGAATGTGGACTTGAAAAAGGAATACCAAGATAAAGCTTGTAATCACACACACACACACACACACACACACACACACACACACACGCCTCAGGCTCCAGGCCCCAGAACCTGTGAACAGCTTAGGGCAACTGAAGTTCCTTCTTCCTTACACCCAGGCAAAGCAAGAATCCACTTCAGGAGGCTTTTCTCAGGTCGCCCTTGCGGTCTGCACTTAGAGAAGCCCTGTGGCCGGCAGCACAGCTGTGACCCAGTTGCCTCTAAATCGCAGCAATCAGACACGTGGCCCTAGCACATGTGGCCCCAGCAGAAACAACAGCAGCAGCTTCTTTTCCAGACTGCTTCACCCTCTTTAATAGGGTCTTCCCTTTAATAGGGTCTTAACTGGAGGCCTACGATGTGTACCTTCCTCTGCCTTCCATTAGAGTTGCAAACAACGCCTTAGCACCCAGGAACACTGGCCCACTCTCTCAATGTCTGTGCCATCTGTATTACTGAAATAACCCTTTATAATAAAACAACGTCCTGCCACTGGGTGGGTGCACCCATCAATATGTGAATGTAGTATTCTGTTGTGGTTGTCTTGTTAAGGCCATGGGAAAGGCCATAGGCTGTGAATAAAGCCGGTCTCCTCTGCATGACAGGGATACATTTTCCAGTGTAAACATGAAGGGAAAGATGTATTTGAGGACAGGATAGCAGAACTGAGGAGGTGGTAAGGTCTAGGCTTCCAGGAGTCTAAGAATGTTTCTGGGTCCTGCGGCGTAGCGGGGAATAATGGCCTTGCCATGTGGACACAGGCTTAGAGCTGGGAAAGGGGAAGATGCTCAAATGCCGTGTTGAGGGCATATAGAACAAAATTGTGGGTTATTTGATTCTTTTTGCTATTCCTAGTCATTTAGCAGGGTTTTCTTTTCTTTTTCTTTCTTTCTTTTTTTTTTTTTTTTTTTTTGAGACAGTCTTGCTCTGTCACCTGGAGTGCTGTGGCGTGATCTGAACTCACTGCAACCTCTGCCTCTTGTGTTCAAGCTATTCTTCTGCCTCAGCCTCCCGAGTAGCTGGGACTATAGGCACGTGCTACCAGGCTGGGCTAATTATTTTGTATTTTAGTAGAGACAGGGTTTCACCGTGTTAGCCAGGATGGTCTCGATCTCCTGACCTCATAATTCTCCCACCTTGGCCTCCCAAAGTGCTGGGATTACAGGTGTGAGCCACTGTGCCCAGCCTAGTAGAGTTTTCTTCACATGTTCCAGCCTCATCTCAGAGTGCTCTGGGGAATTAGGAGACCCATCTCAGGTCAGCAGTTGCCAGCAGAGTTAGGGGCAGGCAGTGTCCTGCCTGGCGTAGGTGTCACAGGAGAGACTCCAGATCCTGGCCAGGTGAGCAAGGGGCTTCCCACATGGCAAGTCTCCCTGCATAGCCTGATGTGGAGGATCAGGTTTGATTTAATGAAAGAGCGGGCTTCCTGGCATCATTTCTGTAAAACATAAAACTGGCCATTTCTTATTTCCATATAGTCTCCCAATTACTAACATGTTTATAAACATGTTATCAGCCCAATAATGGCCATCACGATTGTTTGGGGAGTTAAGAATGAAAGTCCAGCTTTAAAGGAGGATTTCGTTTCCTGATCACATTGAATATATATATTTTTTTGAGACACAGTTTTACTTTGTTACCCAGACTGGACTGCAGTGGCGTGACCTCGTCCTGGGTTTAAGTGATTCTCCTGCCTCAACCTTTTGAGTAGCTGAGATTATAAGCACATCCCACCACACCTGGCTAATCTTTCTATTATTAGTAGAGATGGGTTTTGCTATGTTGGCCAGGCTGGTCTCAAACACCTGACCTCAAGTGATCCTGCCCGCCTCGGCCTCTCAAAGTGCTGGGATTACAGGTGTGAGTCACTGCACCTGTCAAATATGGAATTCTAATTTTCCCATACAAATCAGAGTCCCATACCTCTAAAATACCCTGTTTTTAGAGGTAGCCAACCTATGGGATTTATGCCATTAATAAGAGTAAAAAAAAAAATCACATAGTGAGTGCCAACAAACTGGAGAACAGAGATTTACACAGTATAGAGCCGTAGCCTATGGTCCTTCAGGAATAAACAACTTTCTCTCTTTTGGCTTGGTCTAGTTCATAGAGAAAAAGAATCCTAAAAGAATTGTGTCCATCTGTAGATGAACCAATGGCATAAGGGACCCTGAGGCTCCCATAGTATATTCCACCAGAGAAGAGATCAGAATAAATTGCAATATGTATTTGTTATAGTGGCAGCAACCCTTTTTGAAAGAAACACTAATGGAATACTGAGGTCATCTCTTAACTTATAAATAACCTTGTGATGATAAACACTCTTTCTTTGAAAGTTATAATAAACATTGGGGTGTGAAAAAGAAGTGAAAGGGGACTTGAAATAGATGCAAATGCTTCACTTGGCCTTGAGAAATTGAACACTAGAAATTGGAATCTTTGTTAGTAAGGGAGAGATTCTCAAATCACTTGGGCATGAAAGTGTTCCCAGGCTAATTCCAAGCTACCAAAATACAGAGTCCAAAGACACTCAGAATCTCGTAAAGTGCCTTGCCAAGAAAAAAATGGAACTTTGCCTTCTTGGCTTCCAAAAAGAGGGTTTCCATCCAGGTTCCCACTGGAATGGAGAAGTTGTTCACATACTTTCCCACCCTTTCTGTTTCTCTGAATCACAATGACTTTATTTTAGCTTGTTACTTACACAAGGAAAATAGTCCTTAGCACTACCAGTCAAGTCCTCACCGTTTGCTTGCTAACTGCTTATAAATAGCAAGAGACCGGCTGACTACAGTTAATCCAGCATAGTCCCACATCTTACAGTGTCTATGTGTGGAAATACCCAAGGCACCAAGGAACAAAGGCCATTCACGATGGTTTCATTTAACTCTTTCTATTAGATATGAAATAATAAGAAGATGAAAGTAATAATTTCATGGATGAGGGTCTCATGCTTTTCATTTTTGACCCAATTCGCAGGTTATAAAAATAACGTTTAACATTTAGTGAATGTTTGCTGTTGTTTCAGTAATAGAGGTAATTGATACAAATGTATGTTCTACTTGAATCTTTACAATGGTCATACAAGGTAGGTCCTGGAATTAGCCCCATGTCCAGATAAGGAGGTTGAGCAATGAAGGAGTTAAGTCAACTTCTCAAGGTCACAGAGCTAATAAATATCAGAACAGAGATTTGAACCCCAGTTGCGTGACTCCAGAACTTACCCTCTTAGCCACAAAGTTTTATTGCTTTATGCAGCTATAAGATATTGCAGCTCGCTTCATTTCTGATGACTATCTGTGTTCAAATTCTCTGTTTAAATATTTATACAGAATATAAATGTGTACCCTGAGACTTTACAATGCGCATATTGCTATGAATTTCTCAGACACAATTCAAGGGGTGTATAAATCTCAAGTTTTAAAAGCAAGAGGAGATGCCACTTGCCTAGTAGTTCCCATCTCAAAGCATGTATTTTAGGAAAATTCTAGACGTGCAACTGCAAAATATCTGACTTCAGCACTTGTGTGCGTCCACTTGCTTGGAGGCGTTTGGGTTGTTAGAGTTCTTCATTTGTTTGTAATCCAGCTGTTCAGCTAGGTTGAGGGGCTTGTTCAGGGCCTGACAACTAGTTAATCACATAGCTTGAAGGAGAAGGCCGGACTCAGTTCTCTCCAGACTCTTCCCACTATTTCCTCATCTCAGACTCACGAACAAATCAAAGCAATCTTTAATGGGGCAGCAGAATTTGAAATTGTACTTATTTCAACAAGTACCTAGAATCTGAAGGTTCTAATTCCAGTGGATATTTTTTTCCCCTTGATGGCCTTTAAATATTTTACAGATTTTTCAGAGCTTGCCAAAAATAGGTCTGTGAAGAATTTGACATATTTTATTTGTAAGAGAGGAAAAGAGATAAAAACCTAACTTAAAAAAAATGGTGACTATGCAGGCAAAAATTATGATGTGGGAAATTAATTCCTGCCCAGAGGTCTGAAGCTGAAAACTTTCCTGACCCCAGCAGGAAGATATTTTTCTTTCATGGGGAGCACAAAATCATTGGCTATCCCTTTTCTCTTTCTTTAAAGAATATCGCTTCCCTTTATTAGCTCAGAACAGAGCAAGTGACAATAATGCCAAATATTTCAATTTCAATTTAATATTTATATTTCAATTTAATTGAAATATCTTTGTCTTTATCATGGTTGAAAAGCCCACAGCTCCAAGTTGGTGAATACTGTGAACCGCCTTGGCCCCCAGAGCCTTGACGCATAGATAAATGCATGTGGTATGAGGGGCAGCCACCCACCAGCAGCCTCGGGTGTGGGAAAATATTCCTTCGACTAAGGGAAGGCAGCCCAAACTCTGAATATTTGATCTCCTTCTTTTCCCAAAGAGCCAGCAACAAGATTCTGGGTTCCGTCACTGTTATTATAACTGTAGGGGAAAAAGATGACTTAATTGTAAACCAATGACCTCACCCTAATAACCATGTTCTAATCATTTCTAAAGAAAGCTGCCTTCTTCATTCCTGCCAACTTTCAAATGAAACAGATGACATTGGAAGATGATTATATTCATTAGCAATTATTCCGTGAAAACAGTGAGAATTTGAATTTACCCTACACTTAACCCAGACAACTAAAACTGCAGTGCAACCTCGGGCCAAGGGTTGATCCACACTGTTGGGAGAATGTTTAGACCTAGGCTTTGAGCATTCGAGTGTTTCCTTTCCCCAATGAGACACTAGCTCAGGGTAAAAAAAAAAAAAAAAAAAGCAAACAAAACAACAGAAACATTCTTCCTATTAGGCATAGGAATTACTTCATTTAGAACCTTTGAATGATAGATCTCTGATATAACTCTGATTTTTAAGGAAAAGAATGACACATGATACAAGCTTTCTGTCTCACTGCCACTTGTCAGTGTCCTGGGAGATGGACCAGATGCAGGTGGTGCCGAAGGGGCGAGAGGGCCAGGGCTGGGGCATGAGCACCGGTCAACGCTGACACTCATCAGCTTCCGTCTCACTTGTGTGTGAGCACTCGCCTGTAGCGCAAGGCAGGGACAATGTTTGCTGGATGTCTAGGCATTCCCTAGGCATCCTAGCTAGGCAGTGGAGAGATTCAAGATACGTTTTGCAAGTAGAAATAAAAAGGAAGCACGATTATAGAATGAAAACATTTCCTAACGTCATTTTTATGACCCATTTTTGAGCCGATCTATGTGTCATGGCTGAGAGACTGATTAGCAAGGGGCTGCTTTTACAGATGAAAGAATTAAGAACAAGAAAGACAATGATTCGGGCACAGTGATTTGCTGGAGATTGATTGGCAAGTCTGAGCAGGACCTGGAGTAGAATTCAAAACGTCTGGCACCTACTCCAGAGCTCTGACAATAAAAAGGAGTCAAGATTTTGAGAATGAAGATTCAAGAAGCTAAGCCAGCTTCCCTTTCACAGGGGTTCAGCTGGTCAGGCTTCTTTCAAATCCACACCCTGTTATGGGAGAGCAAGGGGCTGGTAGCATGTGGGAGGGGCAGCCCTGAGCCAACCCTCCCTCTAGAAAAACATCCTAAGGCCATATCATGGTGACAATGGGTCAGAGTTATTATATTCCTATAGGAGGGATCACCCTGTTATGTTAATTTCCTTTAGGAAATGCCCACATCCCCAAACTACTTCACCATGATGAGTCCCTACAGAACAAACAACCCTCTCACCTTAGACCAAAGAAGTAAGTCTCTCAGTCAAACAAATATGCTTAGAATCAGTGAGTGCGAAGCCCTACATCAAATAAGTTCAGAAGCCCCTCAAAATGAGGTCCCGTGACAGAGTTTCGGTAATTCTAATGTTCCTAGCTGAGCCAACCATCTGGCAAACTCCTGGGCCAGTGAGTACTCGGCACTTTGCAGATTCAGTTTTGTCTCTGCTTCTGTCATACCTTACCCATGCCCAGCTCCCTGCAATCTGCCTGCTCATTTGATCACAGAATGACAACATATTCCAGAGTGACCTTTGGGAGCTATTTTTGAGTTTACCCATATTTGTCCTTGCCCAGCTCACCTGGAATGGAGATTGGGTGAGTAGCAGAGGAATGTAAATGCAACAAAGAGTGGGGTAGATGTATTAAACAGATATTCAATGAGAACCCACTGTACGCCAAGAACTTTTCTAGTCCAGGAAACTCTGCAGTGAGCAAAGTTGTAAAAATCCCTTCTCTGATCGAATTTACAATTTGGTGTGTGTGAGTGTGTGTGTGTGTGTGTGTGTGTGTGTACATACACACATTACGGACAGGGTGGGTAAGACATAATGACCAAAATATGTGGAAAACTTCATATGGTATATTAAAAGAAAATAAAAGCACAGGCACAGTGGTTCATGCTTATAATCCCAGCACTTTGGGAGGCTGAGGGAGGTGGATGACCTGAGGTCAGGAGATCAAGACCAGCCTGGCCAACATGGTGAAACCCTGTCCTCTACTAAAAATACAAAATTAGTCGGGTGTAATACGCCTGTAATCCCAGCTACTTGGGAAGCTGAGGCAGGAGAATCACTTGAACCCGGGAGGCAGAGGTTGTGTTGAGCCAAGATTGCACCACTGCATTCCAGCCTGGACAATAAGTGAGACTCCAACTCAAAAAAAAAAAACAAAAAACACACACACACACACACACATAGACACACACAGACACACACACACATAAATAATAAAATAAAATAAGTACTATGGGGTAAAACTAGGAAAAGGAGATAGCAGGGTTTGAGGTGGAAGGTGATAGACGCAATTTAAATAAAGTGCTAAAACTCAGTGAGAAGATTACATTTGAGCAAAAACTTAGAAGAAGTAACAAGCCATAGGACATATGGGGAAGAGCATTCCAGCCCCCAAAACAGCAAGTGCAGAGGCTCTGAGCTGGGGCCACCCTGATGCCCATTTTTTAAGATGTGCCATTCTCACGGTACCCTGTGTAAGTGGTGTCCACTGGAATTGTGTTGTGAACAGTGCATTGGAAAACCTGACAAACCTGTCATAAAACAGGATCATTCATTCTGGGAGCAGCAAGGAAGCCTGGAAGAGTAGGGGAAGGTCAGAGAGAAAATGGAGGGCCAGGTATTTTCAGGCTCTTTCAACTAACTCTGTGGGAAAGCTAGCTGACTGTCCGAGGAATTTTTAGACAGTCCCATTGTCCGTGTCTGCTGATACCACATGATTGTGTCTAGGCTACTTGGGTTTGATAGTTAATAAGTGAGTTTCATGAGGACAAGCGACGTGTCTTTGCATGATGGTTTTTTCAATTCTCCAGCTACCTGATGAATGTGGGAATAAAAATTTCTATCAGAATCGACACTGGTTATAATGTGAATTTACTACATTAGTTGAGAATATTCAATTCTGTTGTAGAGGACAAAAAAAATGGAATAATGAAATCCATCATAAACCTAGCGCATAGGTGGTAAGCAAGCAGGTACCTTACGTGACATAGGCAAAGCTCATCGGACGTGTTAAGTACAGACAGAGAGTAATGTAGTATATACTGAGACATGTTAAAGATAAACAGAATACATGGACTATATGCTGGAATAAACAAGAATATGACTTATGGATAGAAATGTCAAGTCATTTGTCTTGATCATTCTATTCTACCTCTAGGCTGACAGTTCAGTCATCTCTAGATTAGCCATTCATTGGTAAACTCAATATGGTCTCACTCTGAGCCTCACGTGAACTATGCTTTAAAAAAACGCAGATAAAACCTTTCACAGTTCAGTAAGTGAATTGGCCAAGGGGTCCTTCTTTCTTATCTTAGTCCATTTTCTGCTGCTATAACAGAATTATCTCAGACTGGATAATGGATAAAGAACAGAAGTGTATTTCTCACAGTTCCAGAGGTTGGGAAGTCCAAGGTCAAGGGGCCCACATATGGTGAGGATCTTGTTGCCGTCATCGCATGATGGAAGGGCCAGAGAAGAGAGAGAGGATAGAACTCACAGCCTCCAGCCCTTTTATAATCCACATTGATCTATTCATGAGGATGGAATCCTCGTGACCTAAACGCCTCCCTAGAGGTGTTGAAACCATAGCATCCCTGCATCTCTCTGACACAGCACATGTGTGTCATTGGCCCAGCAGGCCGTGCGTCTGTGGGCCCCCTTGCTCAAATCTCAGTTCTGGTCCCCTAACCACACTGTTAGTGCAGAGAAAGACAGGACATTTGGAGCTTGCATAGTCCAGAATTCAAGTAGGGAGTGCTGTCACCTGCCTGCAACCCAACCCATCCTTATGAACTGACCCTACTATCTTCTTCCCCTTGCTTTTCCCTGTGTGTTTTAAATTAATAAACTGTGTGAGGCTCGGTGTGGTGCTTCATACCTGTAATCCCAGCAGTTTGGAAGGCTGAGGCTGGTGGATCACCTGAGGCCAGGAGTTCAAGACCAGCCTGGCCAACATGGTGAAACCCTGTCTCTACAAAAAAACAAAAATTAGCCGGGCATGATGGTGGGTGCCTGTATTCCTAGCTACTCAGGAGGCTGAGGAAGGAGAATTGCTGGAACCCAGGAGGTGGAGGTTGCAATGAGCCGAGATCATGCCATTGCACTCCAGCAGAGGCAACAGAGCAAGTCTCAAAAAGAAAAAAAAAAATTTAATTTAATAAACTGTGATTTCAGCAGCCCAATTTAGTCCATGTTCCTTCCTGTTCCCTGACATCTGGAATAGCTTGGGATGGTTTCCTGTGTGCCACCATGTTCTACCCCCACCCCACCCTTGCCATGCAGGTGCAAAGCCCACGATGCTATGATGTCTCCAAGAGCTCCTGATTAGACCCTTATTTTCTCAATCCTAGTATTCTTAATGAATGAACAGGGACCTTCAGAGTCCTTGAACAGAAAGAAGGAATTTTAAAATATATGAAAACTAGCCTACAGTGTCTCTGGGTGTATCTTTTACATTTTCATTAATAGTGAGAGACATGATAAGGTTTGATTGACTTTGCCCACCAGTACACTTAAAATAGAGGTTCTAGAAATAATACTTAACTAGCGAAGGGGAAAATCCAAGGCCATTTTGGAATAGCAGAGGTTCTTAAGAGAGTCAAGGTCTTAACTCACAAATGTTCTCCGACTCTTTACATCTACTATTATTTACTGAATAGCAGTGCCACAGACATGTTTGTACTGGCCCCTGTGAATACGTGGGCTGAAATATAAGGAGGTGTGGGTTTGACTCACCATAATATATGCGTAACAGTCAACTATAGGGTTCCTGGACATGTGATTATAGCCTGGAAACTGCTGAGTTCATGTATAATTTAGACATGTAAAACCAAGCACAAATACATATTTTAAAAATTATACAGTTTCTAATCAGCTTAACATATTCTGTGGAAAATATTCATGCTGAAAAAATAATAGTGTTAGTTATCCCTCCATGATTGAGTAGGTCAAAAGGACGATAAGAAGTTACAGTAACAGAAAATACCTTTTTGATTAGAGATACTTTTCTGATTTTGTCTTTTCTTTCAGTGAGTTAAATACATTCGAGTAGATTAAGGTCAAATGATTATGGTCACATGATAATATAAAGTCAGCAATCAGGGGCTGTTAATTTACCTACAACCCCCACCCACCTCCACTGTAACAGACACCAATTGTCTTTCAAAACTTAGGTTCTTGGCTGGGCAAGGTGGCTCACGCCTGTAATCCCAGCACTTTGGGAGGCCGAGGCGGGCAGATCAAGAGGTCTGGAATTCAAGACCAGCCTTGCCAACGTAATAAAACTACCCGTCTCTACTAAAAATACAAAAATTAGCCGAGTGTGGTGGCACAGGCCTGTAGTCCCAGCTACTCAGGAGGCTGAGGCAAAAGAATTGCTTGAAATGGGGTTGGGGGTGGTGGGAGGTTGGGGGGTGGGGGTGGGGGTGAGGGTGGGGGTGGAGGTTGCAGTGATCTGAGACCACACCATTGCACTCCAGCCTGGGTGACAGAGTGAGACTCCGCCTCAAAACGAAACAAAACAATAACAACAACAAAACTGAGGTTCTTTGCAGAACTGGGTTTGGTCCTGTGATTACCATTGACACATTATGACGCAAGCACCCCTGGGGTGTAGACCATTGTTTTTATTGAACTTCTGAGCCAAAATCATAGAATGGAGCAGGATGGAGAATCCATGTATTGTTAGGTGCTTGCTATCAGATTCTCCCAAAATGGATACTATTCTACTTCCCCTGGGACCAAAGATAGCCCACGGACCCATTACAAGTACATTTTAGGTAATGTTTCTGATGTTAGAGAATAAGCATTTTCAGACCCTACCTGGTTCTCCAGCTTCTAGGCTTGAGCTTCAGTTCCTCCTTTTTTTTTTTTTAGACAGAGTCTTGCTCTGTCTCAGGATGCCAGGCTGGAGTGCAGTGGCACGAGCTTGGCTCACTGCAACCTCCGCCTCCCGGGTTCAAGTGATTCTCCTGCCTCAGCGTCCTGAGTAGCTGGGACTACATGCGGGTGCCACCGCACCCAGCTAACTTTTTGTATTTTTAGTAGAGACGGGGTTTCACCATGTTGGCCAGGATGGTCTCGATCTCTTGACCTTGTAACCCGCCAGCCTCGGCCTCCCAAAGTGTTGAGATTACAGGTGTGAGCCACCGCTCCTGGCCAGGTCCTCCTTCTTATCCTCACTACTCCACCTCAAGTTAACTCAGGCTAGCCCAGATATGCCCTGAGTGAGGGAAGGGATCCTGCCAAGCCCTAGATGCTTTTTAGAAACCTCAGTGGTAGAAGCCAAATACAGAAATTCAGCATAAATACACACATGCAGCCAAATACAGAAATTCAGCATAAATACACACATGCACACACGACAGTGAAATTCAAACTTACTACTTGAATCAATTGAACAAAAAAAAAAAAAAAGCTTTGCTAAGTTTGCTAGCTTTTTAAAAAGATGGTTTAAAGAGACTGTAATTCAGAATGCACATTTCAATAGAAACAGTAATTCTAAGGCAAACTTAGGATACTGCAATTTGCAATTAACCTAAGTGGTAGGCCGGGGGTGGTGGGGCAAGTACCTGTGGGCCCAGCTACCCTGGAGGTTGATGTGAGAGGATTCCTTGAGCCCAGGAGTTCAAAGCTGCAGCGAGGTATGCCGGCACCACTGCACCCCAGCCTGGGCAACAGAGTGCGACCCTGTCTCAAATTGCACCCCTACCTGCACTCAGTACCACTTAAGTTTTTTTCTCTTTCTCTAGACTTTTTTTTTTTTTTTTTTTTTTCTTTTTCTCTTTCTCTGCAGATCAAATAAAGGGAGGAACATTTAGAGGTTTTTTTTTTTTGAAACAAAGTCTCACTCTGTCACCCAATCTAGAGTGGTGACATCATAGCTCACGGCAGCCTCAAACTCCTGGGGTCAAGAGATCCTCCCATCTCAGCCTCACATGTAGCTAAGAACACAGATGTGTGCCACCATGCCCAGCTCATTATTTTGTATTTCTTTGGTAGAGAGGAAGCTGCCATCATAGCTCCCTATGTTGCCTGAGCTGGTCTCAAATTCATGACCTCAAGCAATCCTCCCTCTTTGGCCTCCCAAAGTGCTGAGATGACAGGTGTGAGCCCTATGCCTGGCTGATTTAGATATTTTTAATTAATGTGTAATTTGTTGCTTAATGCCTTTAATTCTCTCTTGTCTGTAAGCACCAGGAGTTGATTCTTGTTCCTCCCTGTATCACCAATGATTGGCACATGGCACATTCACAATACACATTTTTCAACGATATGAATGTATGAAAGAATAAAAAGAAGGAAAGAAGAAAGGAAAAAAGGTGGCATTGGGTAAATGAAGATTCCAGCCTGCTTGAAAGCTTTCCCCTCTTTCTCTGGCAGTTGAGAGGGCAAAAAAGCCAAGCCCTCCAGCATGGTGCACTGCGGTACTGAAAGGATCATAGACTTTGGTGTCAGACAGACTGGGTCTCAATCTTGGCTCTACCCTTGGCTATGCGTCACTGCTGAACCTCCCTGAGTTTGGGTTTCCTCATTCGTAAACTGGAGAGAATACCAAGTGCATCCAAACTTCGTTATAAATACTAGATAATATACTATACACAAAAGCTCTTGCTCGGTTCCAGGCTGAGCTCTGAATAAAGAAACACTAAAAGCTGTTTTTTCATGGGCACTGAGTTTAGGAAATCTTTGACATACAAGTTGCAAGTTTTAGGTGATGCACAGCGGGGCTGGAGGATGAAAAGCTAAGTGCCAAATCTTCTGATTTTCCTTCCTTACAGTCTTTGGCTTAGAGATTTAATACTTTGTCTTCCGCCATCTCTCGAGGGCCAATCCCATCTACCGATGTAAGGTTCTATCCCACGTCTTACTTACCTTCTGCTTAGTTTCATGTTTTACTCTCAGATGAAATTTAACAGACCCTTACAACACCGAGTACCATGTTTCTTCCCCAAAGAGTGTCTCCTTTCAGTTTATCTTTCTATTAATCTTACTTCTGTCCCCTAGAACTCCAGGTTCAGAGCCTCAGAATCAGTTACCCTTGACTCACCTAGAAGAAGGATCACACCATGGCTTCTTGAGCCAGTAGGTATGAGCCCAAGTCTGAATATCAGCAGTTACTTGTTGAATGGATGAGCTTATTTTTCACATTCACCAGAATCTGCTTTTCCTATTGCCTTCCATATTTCTCTCTCTCTCTTTTTTTTTTTTTTAATTTTGAGACAGAGTCTTGCTCTGCTGTCAGGCTGGAGTGCAGTGACGCAGTCTCGGCTCACCGCAACCTCCGCCTCCTGGGTTCCAGCGATTCTTCCGCCGCAGCCTCCCGAGTAGCCGGCACCACAGGCGCCCAGCTAATTTTCGTATTTTTTTAGTAGAGACGGGGTTTCACCATGTTGGCCAGGATGGTCTTGATCTCTTGACCTCGTGATCCGCCCACCTTGACCTCCCAAAGTGCTGGGATTACAGGCGTGAGCCCCTGTGCACGGCCTGCCTTCCATATTTCTATTAATAAATCCTCCCTTCTCTCCTAGTTATAAAGCTGGAAATCTCAAACTCATCTTTGGCAACATACTCTTAGTCAATGACTGCATTCAGCAAATTCAATGGTTTCTGTTCCTTTTCCGTGAAGTGATCTTTCATATTAATTTCTTTTCCTATATCTGCTACTACAACTCATGTCCAGATCATACAGGATAAGAGCATGGACTTTGGTGTCAAACAGAACTGGGCTGAAGGACAAGCTTTGTCACTTTTTAACTGTGTGCTGCTAGACAAGTTGCTAAATCTCCCTTTGCCTTTTTCCTTATCTAGCAAAATGGATAATGATAGTATCCATCTCATACATTTGGACGATTAATTAGATAATGGCCACCGACAGCAGCCATTTCTCACTGCCATCCATGTTCACATATCAAAGAGTACATCTTCTTCCTTCCAACGATGACATTTCTTCTACAACATTCCTGATGAACAGGTCATCTTGCCTTGACTTGAATCTTTCTAAGGATGGGTGGGCCAGTGTGTGAGAAAATATGAGATGAATGAATTTGCTTGTATTAAAGGTCATCCTTATACTGAACTGATGTTCACCTATCATTGTAACTATCTGGGGCAATAAAGAATTCACTGACATCATTTTCTATATTACAGCAACATTTTAAACCTGTGAAATCATCTCTTGCACTCCACTTTTATATTTCATCTTGAAGATTAAATATCACAAGTTGTTATCATCTTTCTTCCAATGTCCTGGATCCACTCCACTTTATCAGTATTCTTTTTTTTTTTTTCTGAGATGGAGTTTCTCTTGCTGCCCAGGGGTTGGAGTGCAATGATGCAATCTCGGCTCACTGCACCCTTCAGCCTCCCAGGTTCAAGCGATTCTCCTGTCTCAGCCTTGCTGAGTAGCTGGGATTACAGGAATGTACCACCATGCCTGGCTAATTTTACATTTTTAGTAGAGATGGGGTTTCTCCATATTGGTCAGGCTGATCTCGAACTCCCGACCTCAGGTGATCCACCCACCTCAGCCTCCCAAAGTGCTGGGATTACAGACGTGAGCCACTGTGCCCTGCTATCAATATTCTTTTAAACATATGTTGTCCTAAGCTGATTATGAAAATGCAATGAACTAAGGTTAGGAAAAAATCATCTTGAAAATGAGGAACAAAGTTGAAGGAGTCACACTTCCCCACTGCAAAACTTAGTACAAAGCTTCAATAGTCAAGACAGCATGGAACTGGCATAAGAATAGACATAGATCAATGGAATAGAATTGAGGGTCCAGAAATAAACCTTAACTTGTGTGATCAATTCATTGCTAACAAGGGTGTCAGAACAATTAAGTGAGAAAGAATAGACATTTCAACAAATAACGCTGGGATTAACTGAATATCCACATGCAAAAGAATAAAGTTGGGCCCTTTTCTCACACCACACTCAAAGTTAACTCTGTATGGATAATAGACACAAATATGTGAGCTAAAGCCATAAAACTCCTAGAAGAAAACATAGAAGTAAATCTTCATAATCTTGGGTTAGGTAGTGGTTCTTTAGATATGGCAACAAAATCACAAGCAACAAAAGAAGAAATAGATAAGTTAGATCTTATAAAATTAACAACTTCTGTGCAGCAGACAGTACAAAACAGAATTTGAAAAGACAACCTCAAGAATGGGAGAAAATGTTTGCAAATAATATATTTGATAGGGAATTCATATTCCGAATATATAAAGAACTCTCAAAATCAACAATGATAAGATAAATAACTCAATTTAAAATGGGCAAAAGATCAAGACAGACATTTTTTCAAAGAAGACAAATTGGGAAATTTAAATGAGATACCACTTGACACCCATTGGAGTGGCTATAATAAGAAAGACGACATTGACAGGCATTCACAAGAATGTGGAGAAATTCAAAACCTGTTTGCCTAGCGATGGTGAGAGTGTAAAAGAGTGCTACAACTTTGGAAAACTGTTAGTATCCAACAATATCTAACAATGTTAAACATACAGTTAATCTATGACCTACGCGTATACCTAAGAAAAATCAAGCATATATTGGCATAAAAACTTATATCTAGGAGCAGCGGCACTCACTTGTAGTACCAGACACTTGGCAGGAGTATCACCTGAGCCCAGGAGTTGGAGACTAGCCTGAGCTATATAGTGAAACTCCATTTCCAAAAAAACAAAAACAAAAAACCCAAAAAACCTCTTATGTTGATCAATATTTAAATGTTTGTATTAAGTGTGGTATATCCATACAATGGGGTATTATTCAGCAATAAAAACGAATGAAACACTGACATGTGATACAAAATGGATGAGTCCCAAAGCATTGTGCTATGTGAAAGAATCCAGTCACAAAAGACCACATATTGTGTGATTTCATTTATACAAAATATTCAGAATAGGCAAATCTATAGAGATGGAAAGTAGATTAGTGGTTGCTTAGGGGCTGGGTTAGGGGTGAACAGGAAATGACTACTAATGACTACTAATGGTTACTGTTTCTTTTTTAGAGATGATAAAAGTGCTGGCCAAGCACCGTGGCTCACGCCTGTAATCCCAGCACTTTGGGATGCCAAGGCAGGTAGATCACCTGAGGTCAGGAGTTCAAGACCAGCCTGACCAACATGATGAAACTGTCTCTACTAAAAATACAAAAATTAGCTGGGCATGGCAGGATGTGCCTGTAATCCCAGCTACTTAGAAGTCTGAGATAGGAGAATCGCTTGAACCTGGAGACAGAGGTTCCAGTGAGCTGAGATCGCGCCACTGCACTCTAGCCTGGGCAACAGAGCAAGACTCTGTCTCAAAAAAAAAAAAAGTGTTCTAAAGTTATATTAAGGTGATGGTTGCACAACTTCGTAAATATATGAGAAATCATGGAATTGTATACTTACAGTGAATGAATTACAAGAGATTCAAGTTATATCTCAATAAAGCTGTTTGCTAATTGGGACATCATTTTTTCTTTTAAACAGCTTTATTGAGGTATATCGCTCTGTTATGTGACCAATATTTGTACTGGGAAGTTGTTTGTTATTTTGGGGGCCTATGCTGTGTTTATACATTTAGTGTTTGTTCACTTCTATCATAGGCTATATAAGCTGTATGTCTCTAAGGACTGGGGTCATTTTTATCCATTGTTAAACCTCCATTTCCTCATATAGTACTTTTTGCAGAGTGTTAATTTAAAAGTGTTTGTTGAATGAATACATTTCAGGCTAAATGAATACAGTTTGTATCAGCTTTAGTGTAGATGTGTCATATGCAATCAACCAACCCTCCCCAAGTCTCTTTTATGTGAGTTGTTGCTAAGCCATGACAATTCTATCCTGTACTTGTGCAGTAATTTCTTGAAAAAAGAAATTAAAGTTAAGAGTTTACATTTATTTTAAAGTTTTTTTTTTTTTTTTTTTTTTAGACAATGTCTTGCTCTGTCACCAGGCTGGAGTGCAGTGGTGCAATCTCAGCCCACTGCAACCTCCAACTCCCTGATTCAAGCTATCCTCCTGCCTCAGCCTCCTGAGTAGCTGGGAATACGCGCATGCTCAACCACGTCCAGCTAATTTTTGTATTTTTAGTAGAGACAGGGTTTCACCATGTTGGCCAGGATGGTCTCAATCTCCTGACCTTGTGATCTGCCCACCTCGGCCCCCTCAAAGTGCTGAGATTACAGGCGTGAGCCACCGCGCCTGGCCTATTTTAAAATTTTTATCATGTTAGAACCTGTCAGTCATTTTAGCCAGTTTTTATTTTTTTTGAGATGGAGTCTTGCTGTGTTGCCCAGATTGTAGTGCAGTAGTGCAATCTTGGCTCACTGCAAACTCCGCCTCCCAGTTCAAGCAATTCTGCTTTAGCCTCCCCAGTAGCTGGGCTGACAGGTATGCACCACGATGCCCAACACATTTTTGCATTATTTAGTAGAGATGGGTTTCACCACATTGCCCAGGCTGGTCTTGAACCCCTGATCTCAAGATATCCACCCGCCTCAGCCTTCCAAGGTGCTGGGATTACAGGCGTGAGCCACTGAAACTGGCCAAGATTGTCTTGAAATTTTTCTCTGTCATTTGATGTAGTCTCTATTTCTACCTGCTTTGTATTACAAACAAATTTAAATAAGCATGCCTTCTTTCTCCATAAAAACATTAAACTGTAGGGCAATGTTTTTATGGAGAAAACAGCTAAAGTCAAATGCTGGTGGAGCATAAAACACTCACTTGAAGAATGCTTTGGTAACGGCTCCAGCTAACTGTACCATGTTTAATCCTGTGGCTAGAACATCGTGGGAGTCTTTCTATCTACCTCCCCAAATCCATCTGACAAGCTCAAGTCCAATACCACCTTTTTCACAGGCCGTTCTCTATCTTCTCAGAATATCTATCTTCTATTGAATTTGCCACAATATTTTGTTTGTACTGCTCTTGAGACAATCCCATACAACCTTGAATTGTAGTTGCTCACATGGGTGCCTCAGCACTTATTGTAGACCGTAAGATACTTAAAAGGAGGAATTGTGATTTCTTTGACAGTTTTGCCTCTTAGAATTTAAGGGTGAGGGTGCTTAGTAAGTATTGGAAATAACAGATAAGTAAAATATTCAGTGCTATTAAAATACTATTAAATCACAAGAACTCCAGGGGTGACATATCTGAAACAATATATCATCCATGTATATAAATTCTAAAATAAATTAAAATAGTCCATGTCAAAAGCGCTGCTATAGTAGGTAACTCTCTCCAATCGACTTCAATTATTCATGATATAATTTTTACAGGCACATCAAAAATTGTATGATTAGAGGTTAGAGGATGAATTCTCTTATGGTTTTCAAACCAGTCCATACTAACTTGAAATATAATGTTTCTTTTGGTTGAATTTTCCCTGCTTTCTCTCTGCCAGTCTTGGTCCAATGTTTGGGTAATTTTTTACACATTATTGTGGTGCTTACAGGTGTTTTTCCAGCTGTGTTTTTCTATCCTGAGGTTGTACTGGAGTGTGACACAATCAAACCTCTTCTCTGCACCATGTCACAGAACCACCTTAATGGAAGAGTGGACAATAACTATTGTGCTTTTCTCCCATTTCAGGTGATGGAAACAGAACCACATGTGTACAAAAAGATACAGGAATGTACAAGTTCAGTTTGCAATATAAAAACATATACTGTGATTTGAGAGAGATTCCAACATTCTAATTGTAATTTTTGCCATTTATTCAGTAAATATTTCCTGAATGCCTACCATGTGCTGATTTAACTGTTCTAGATGTTGGAAATGCAGCTAGGGACAAGACAAATACAGTCTTTTCTCTCCAGGAATTTACCTTCTAATGGAGGAGAGAGACAAAAACATCTTTGTACATAGATCTTTTCTGATCGTTATTAAGAAAATAAAGCAACGTGGCGTCTGAATTCTAGGCTGCTCATTTTACAGGCTAGGATGCCTAAAACCACAAGGAACATTTCAGAGTCAGTAACATTCATACTTCATAGAGCTATACTTATGCTAATATATGTTTGGTATTGTTGCCTCTCCAACAGCCACCTCTGACCACCCCCTGACTCCAAGTTTCCCTGCTCATCAATCCAAAATTTTGTTGAATATACCACTTCCCTATCCCCAATGGAGCTTCAGGGTTAACCTGAACTCTAAACCGTCAGGGCATTCCTATTTTCTCTGATTGTGAGTGTTGTAGGCAGAGACATATAACCCAATCCTTGTTAATGAGACTTGAGGTAGGACACGAGCTTCTGGAGAGGTGGCCTGGCTCCTAAAAAAAGAAAGACTACTGGGTGCGGTGACTCATGCCTGTAGTCCTAGCACTTTGGGAGACTGAGGCGGGTGGATTATCTGAGGTCGGGAGTTCAAGACCAGCCTGATCAACATGGAGACACCCTCTACTAAAAATACAAAATTAGCCAGGCGTGGTGGGCATGCCTGAAATCCCAGCAACTGGGGAAGCTGAGGCAGGAGAATTGCTTGAACCCGGGAGGCAGAGGTTGTGGTGAGCCGAGATCACGCCATTGCACTCCAGCCTAGGCAACAAGAGCAAGGCTCCGTCTCAATGAAAAAAACAAAACAAACCAGCAAACAAAAAACAGAGAGAGAGAAAAAAACACACTGGAAAAGAGATAAACTCTTCTACCACTGGAAATCAGATGGTGTCCTGAGTGACATAAGTGTACTTACAACAGTCATTTTGCAACCAGAAAGAAGCCAGTGGGAGTACACAGCCTACATGTCCTGGAAGGCACAGAAGAAAGAAAAGAGAAAACGATATTCTTGATGACACAGTTGAGCCACAGAATTGTCCAAGCCCGGTGGTGCCCCACTTCAAGTCGTGAGAGATAATGCATTTTCCTTGCTGTTTAAGCCACTTTGAGCTGAGTTTTCTATTACTAGCAACCTAAAGCATTTTGACAGATAAAAGTAGATACAAATGCACATATATAATGAGTATCCTGACTGACTGCTTAAATGTGTATGTGGGCATGAATTACCGCCCCACTCCCTTTATGACTGTCACATTCATTTTCACTTCAGGGAAAAGCAACTATAGAATTTAAAACAATCAGGATTTGAAAATAAATACTGGCATTTCCTACAATTAAAAAATCAATTCATTAAGTAGTAGTATTGCTCTAGAATAAAATGAATGATTACAAATTTGTTAAGTGCTTAAGATGTAATAAGACATCAAATAAACCATTTTTCTTAAAGTTCTTTAATAAAAAAAATCTGATGTTGAGTCCAGTGTTTCATGTTTATCACTGGAATAAATAGAGAATAGTCATTGCAATCAATTGCCCGATTGTTTCCCCAGAAAGCTCTCCCACAAGCATACATTATGTATGGAGATGAGAGGGAGAAGTGGCTTCCTTTTCATACTGTCTTTTCTTCTAAACTACAGTTTCTCCACTGGGTCTACTTTTAAATAAAATGAGAGCAAAAATGCTAAACTATTGTTGTCAGAAAACAGCTTTCTCTAAGAATGAAATGCCAATTGTCTTGCAAATATTTTCTGTTTCTCATTTGCAAAGTTCTGTTCGTCACTTCCGTGTAGTCAAAGCTTCTGAATATTTATAGATTTCTTATTTTTTGGAGAAAGACCAGAAAGGCGGTAACAACCTCACTGGGTTGTCAGCTAGCAATTCAACTTTAGTTTTTATTTCAAAATTTTAAAAATAAAATTGGTGGTTTTTGGTTACATGGATGAGTTCTTCAGTGGTGATTTCTGGTGTTCTGGAGCACCTGTCACCTGAGCAGGGTACCCTGTACCCAATGTGTAGTTTTTTTTATCCCTCACTCCCCTCCCACCCTTTCCCCTTGAGTCTCCAAAGTCCATTCTATTATTCTCATGCCTTTGCATCCTCATAGCTTAGTTCCCACTTACAAGTGAGAACATGGTATTTGGATTTCCAGTCCTGAGTTACTTCACTTAGAATAATGGCCTCCAGCTCCATCCAAGTTTCTGGAAAAAACATTATTTCATTCCTATTTATGGCTGAGTAGTATTCCATGGTGTATATATACCACATTTTCTTTATCCACTCTCAATCTTTATTTGTAAAGTACGGATGGTAAAGAATTGGATTTATAAAAAACCTAAATACATGTTCTTCATAAATTCCTTCTGTAAGTGTGACTCTAGCCACAGCCTTTGGTAGATTGCAATTAGGAACACAGTTACAACTGCTGTCTGAAGTGTGCAGGGTGAAGAAAGTGATAGGGTCGTGTTAAAAATAGCCACTTCAGTGCTCAAGATGATCACAGGCCTTCTTTCTCCTCATAACCAGGGGCTCCTCCTGCTCTGTTTGCTTTTCAGTTTGTTCTATCTTTGCATGTAACAGGAAACCATAATATTTCTTCCTACTCACTTCCACTAACCACCCCAGCGGTCCTTGGGAACCCCATCTTCCCCATCTGTCTGCAAGAGAGAAGCTGTGGAGCCACGATGGGTCACCTATACAAAGGCCCAGTTTTTTAGGAAGGAATCAGTTTTGATATTCTCAACTTCCATAATATTTTTTTCTACGATGATCTATTTTCAGGAAGAGTTGGTTCATAATTGCTTAGAAAACATTTAGGCAAAATTGTTTCTATCAATTTATAAAAAATACAATTATGCTCATCTCCAATCTCAACTATTACTATGGTGCATTGCTCAAGGGTGTGAAAACTGCTAGAGTTAGAGAGTTAAACAAAGGTATAAATAAAAATATTGAAGACTGGGTGCGGGGGTTCACTCCTGTAATCTCAGCACTTGGAGAGGGCTAGGAGGGTGGATCACTTGAGCCTAGGAGTTTAAGACCAGCCTGGCCAACTTGGTGAAACCCCGTCTCTACTAAAAATACAAAAATTAGCTGAATATGGTGGCAGTCACCTGTCATCCCAGCTATCTGGGAGGCTGAGGCAGGAGAATTGCTTGAACCCCACAGGCAGACATTGCAATAAGCCAAGATTGCGCCACTGTACTCCAGACTGGGCAACAGAGCAAGACTGTATAAAGAAAAAAGGGGGGGTTGGGGAAAGCCTCTTTAATGCCTCTTTCTTTAATGATTTATGAAAGTATTATGGCAACTTAAACACATAAGGCTTTCTTCTACTGTTTTTGCTGGGAGGGGCAGGCTGGAGAGCAGTGGCATAATCACAGCTCACTGCAGCCTTGACCTCCCAGGCTCTAGTGACCCACCTCAGTCTCCCAAAGTGTTGGGATTATCATTGTGAGCCACCACACCTGGCTAATTTAAAAAAATTTTTGGTAGAGACAAGCTATCACCATGTTGCCCAGGCTGGGCTCAAACTCCTGGCCTCAAGCAATCCTCCTGCCTTGGCCTCCCCAAATGTTGGGATTACAGGCACAAGCCACTGTGCCTGGTTCATGTAAAACTTTTTATCTTTCTTTGCCGTATACAAAATTCTATAGAATCTTGGTGCTGGTAAAGTGATAATTTAGATTATACATATATAGAGAGATGAACGTTCTCAATTCTGAAGAACCAAAGCAGTATAGATTATTGCAGCTGATCTTTTAAAATGCCACAAGAATATTTTGTGGGTTGACCAAAATTTTTGGTGATATAACTGAGAAATCCGCATCTCAACATTTTATGTCATTTCTTTGATCTTGGTCATGCTTTACTGAGTAAAGTAGGTAAAGTCTATCTTTCTTCAAATTGTGTCGTGAGATATGTTCTGCAATTTGTCACTGCTTGTTTTATCTCTTTGCATATATTCTACCTCCTGGTTAAAAAAGATAATAAACTTATGTGAAGTTATTATCGAATCTGAGACATCACATTGAAAATGAGAGGGTTACCTGAGCGAACACTGTCAGGAGGCAGAGAAGCAACGTAATTTACAGACCAACTGTCAATGGGTCGCTGTGTCCTCCGTCATGAGGTCACTTCTTGCCCACATCAGTGGAAGCCTCTTGGCTGAACTCAGTCTTGCTTCTGAGTGACAACAATCATGCCTGCATGTTTCAGACCAAGCGGGGACTTAATTCCAGCATGATCTGAAACGTGAAATTTTTATTTACACAGCACTTTGATAGTCTAAGAACCTTATAAATATTAACTTGTGTAATCCTAATTACAGGCCCCTGAGGGGCTCACAGCTATACCTGTATTTCACATTTGGGGACACTGAGAGTGGGGGCCCACCTAGTTAGTCAGTAGTAGAACTGGCTTTCAAATCCAGACAGCTCAGCTCTTTCTGTCTCGGCTCTTATCCATCAGGCTCTGCTGCCTCTCCAGGAACTTTCCTCAATTCTTGGGTCTTTTTTAAGGGAGTTCTCAGCATCATCCCTTGTTCGCCTTGGCCATGCCCAGAATGTTTCAGGATGATGATCATATTTAATAACATTAGTTACTGTTCATCTGAGACTCAGTTTGCATGTGAAGTCCTATTATCCTCATTAGGTAGATAAGGAGAGGAGGAAGCAAGGGGTCCGGTAAAGTCAGAAACAGAAGCCCCCAGCCATGTGATATAATGATAAGAGAAGCTTCCACTAGGAGTTGCTTAGTAAACAGATTTCCAGGGATTGAGAGAGAAAGAGAGAGAGCTATTGAAGGGGAAGTATGGAGAAAAAACCTAAAACACAAAACACTTTGCCTGCAATACCAAATTTATAAGACAATGGTAACAAAATGATTTGATGTAATGATTCAACATTTCTTTATACAGGAAATTATTACATAATTATTCAACATTTCCTTATGCATTATGTATGTAGTCATAACTGTGATGTTTTGGTATTAACTTGACAAACAAGTTGCAAATCTTTCCGGAAGTCAGAGGCTTATGTACTTCACTTGTTGGTGCAAAATCTCAGCAGCTCTATGGGACAGAGGTGATTTGAAGTGCACACGGCATTGAGTGACCTTGGTGTCTCTTCCTGAGGGTGCAGCCCCAATCTCCCCTCCAGTTTAGAAGGCTGCAGAGAGAGGAGTACCTCCAGCCTCTGTGCTGGTGCCGTCCTCACCTAAGGAATCGCTTCATTCACTTGCCTAAGTAGTTTTAATTAAGACAAGAAAGAAAATGTGTGAAATATTTTTATGTGACTATGGTATTAAAGGTACGGATATGGACTATGTCTGGGAAAAATCCTAATGTTGATTTATCTGCCCAAACACATTCACTATTCCTCAGCTACCTAAGGGGCTCCACTGCATGGGAATACATTTGATATTGTGGTGCCTTAATGTGAAGGACGAACAGCAAACTCAAGGTGCTCCACACATAGACCAGGGAGCCCCTAAGTTAGAAGGGGAGAAAATGTTCACCTTGCTTTGGATTTTTTTTTTTTTTGTTTTGAGACACAGTCTCACTTTATCACCCAGGCTGAAGTGCAGTGGCGCAATCTCGGCTCACTGCAACCTCTGCCATCCAGATTCAAGCAATTCTCCTGCCTCAGCCCCCTGAGTAGCTGAGATTATAGGCGCCTGCCACCATGCCTGGCTAATTTTTGTATTTTTAGTAAGAGACGGGGTTTCACCATATTGGCCAGGCTGGTCTTGAACTCCTGACCTCATGATCCACCCGCCTCGGCCTCCCAAAGTGCTGGAATTACAGGCTTGAGCCACTGTGCCCATCCTGCTTTTGAATTTAAGAAGAGGAAAAATAAAACTGTATAAAGGAAGAGAGGAATGTTTTTAAATTTTATTTTATGCGTAGTGAAAAAAGATGCAGAGGAAGAAGTTGAAGAAAGGAGATAAAGAGAAACACAAAGAAGGCTAGTAAGAGGAAGAATGAGAAGGAATAGGCTAAGAGACCCGCAGGGAAAGGAATCTTGCAGAAACGGGGAAAGACTCAGTCACTGCGAAGTGTTTTAATGGACTTGAACTTCTCCTGTCACTTCCTTCTGTTCACCACTGTTATCACTGCCCTTTGAAATTCTAATTAGCCAATTAATCACTGTTCACAACCACCGCAGCTCACGAAAGGGAAAATTATGCTCTGGGCTGTAGCCAAAGCAATATCGCCCCATGTCTAGATTACAGGCGCCTTCCTCCTGCCTTAAAGTAGCCACCGTCAATTCTATGGGATCCAGGTCATTTTCAAAATGAAACGTTCCTGGAGAAATATTGTGTAAAAACCAGAATTCTCATGTTTCCTCAAACCCTTTAAATACAGAGGACTTCTGCCGATTGTGTTTTAGTGTTACTCTGTTCTGTTTCAGATCTATTCACTTCCTTGCGTGCAGCTATGCAAAAGATATTTGTGCAAATGGTGGACATAAATTCAGCACTAAGCAAGCTCTGTCGAGGCTTTGTCATGTTAATACCAGTCACAAATGAAAGTAAAATTTTATTTTGAGGTTTAACCTTGTAAATTGCCCAAAAGCAGTTTTTTTTTTATTTCCAGCCGATTTATTTGAAGAAAATAGGCTCAGATTTATTGGGCCTGTTAATAAAAAAATAATAAATGACCTCCTGTAGTTTCTGCTGCTATTTATTGATCTCTTTCAAATTTAGCAAGCAATTCAATCTGCAGCAGGACGTGTTGAATGGAATAGAGTTCGAATGTAAAAATGGAATGAACATTTAGAAAGCATTTTCAAGTCCCAGAAAGTAGCTTTAATAAATGAGAATACATTAAATTTACATCACTGGGGGAAAAAAAGAGGGATTTTGTTTTAATGATGAACTATGCAGAAATCGTTTATTAGAGGTGGAGTCTATTGGCTATTTTATTTTATTTTATTTTTTGAGACACAATTACCTTCTGTTGCCCAGATTGGAGTGCAGTGGCACGATCTTGGCTCACTGCAATCTCTGCCTCCTGGGTTCAAGTGATTCTCATGCCTCAGTCTCCTGAGTAGCCGGGACTACAGGCATGTATCACTATACCTGGTAATTTTTGTATTTTTAGCAGAGACAGGGTTTCACCATATTGGCCAGGCTGATCTCAAACTCCTGGCCTGAAGCAACCCTCCCACCTCAGGCTCTGAAAGTGCTGGGGTTACAGGCGTGAGCTACCATGTCCAGCCTGAGCATTTTTTCATGTATCTGTTATAGAGTGGATTGCTGTAGCTCTGATGAATGAAGGGCCCATCACAGTCTTTCGTGCTAACTCTACCTTCAGAGACTTTCCTTAGAAGAGTCCATTCTGATATCATTAGGGTAATTCACTCCTGTTTTCCCCATCCAACCATTGCTATTATCACAACTGCTAATACAACTAGCAGTGTCGTAGTTGTAATAATATAAGAGCACTGCTATGGTTTGAATATGTCTCTCTGGATTTAATGTTGCCACTTAATTGTCATTGTGGTGGTTTAAGAGACAGGGTCTTTTGGGCAGTGATGGTCACGGGTGATTAAGTCCACCATCATGAATGGATCAGTGCCTTACAAGAGAGCCCGAGAGTTCAAGTTCAGACCATTTGCTCTTCTGCATTTTCGGCATGTAAGCACATAGCATTCATCCCCTTTTTGCTCTTCTCTCCCTTCTGCCATATGAGGATACAGAGTTCAAGGTGTCATTCTGGAAGCAGAGATGGGGCCCTCACCAGACACTGAACCTGCCTATGTCCTGATCTTGGACTTTCCATCCTCCAGAACTGTGAGAAGAAAATGTCTACCCTCGATAAATTACCTAGTCTGTGGTATTTTGCTATAGTGGCAAAAACAGACTAAGAAAAAGAGATTTGACTTCAAAATGAGAATTATTGAAGGTGCTTTTCCAGGCTTAGATGACGAGATCTCCAAACAGCCAAACCCACATGTATGTTTCAGTGCCTTTCCTATTTCACCTTTGCTACAGTTGCCACTATCTACTGTTCCATTCTTCTTGAAACTCTTTTGGCTTCCTCAGTACCGTGCACCATTTTGTACGTCACACCCGCATCCTTAACCCTCCCCTCAGGCTCCACATGTGCTGTAGAGAGCCTCCTATGCACACGGGGAAACACCCAGGCCTGCATGTCTAAATTCAGTCCTTTTCCCCACCACCCCCAACCCTGCACAGCCATGAAAATTGCCATTGATCCATTGGAGCAGGGTCTCAGGGGTCCCAAGCATGGACTAGACAGCAGGATCTGGGCTCAGAGTGGTCACATTCCCTTAGCTCTGTTAATTTTTCACCCTAGAAGGAGGGGTTAGGCCAGAGGAGGGTACCCTTAAGTGTGGAGCCAGATTGAAGGCCAATCTCATCTGTATTCGTGCTGGTTGGGAGGATAAAGGTGACAGGTAACAGGTGAGAATCATGAGGCATGTTAAGGGCATAGGGAAAAATGAGTTTGGAGGAGATAATGCATGAAGATGAGTGGGAATCATTACAGTGTCAGAAGAATTTGAGGATAAACACTTTGAAATTGGATCATAGCGGGAATGGGGAGGTCTGAATTCTTCTGCATAGGGGAAGAGATAATCCGACATTTCTGTGCAGCATGGATGAGAAAACAAGGAGATTGGCAAGGTTGCTGCAAAGTTGAAGATATGAAGTGATAAGAAGGGGGCTCATGGAATTTCTACAATGAGGAGAGAATCAATCAGATGTGGGAGGTGAGGGAGATGGAGAATCTAGGCCAAATAGTTTTGCAAGATAAAATGTGACCAGGCTGTTTGATTCCTGGGAAGGCTCTTCTGAGAATCGAGGATGCTGTGTGGGTGTGTTTTGAACACTGTTCCTATAACCAAGGCCAATTCTGGCTCCCATGAGCCCATGGTCCTCCTTCAGGTCTTTCCAAGGAAGCCCCGTCCTTACTTCAGCACCCCCATCCACTTTCAGGCTGAGCATGAGCATGCAATTTTAGCTCTGAGTTCTAAGTTATGTTCATTTTCAATTGGAAGAGGGATATTTCAGAGTTTATAAAAATGCAAAATCCTTTTAGTTACAGATAAACAAATCCTATCTGAGGCAGGCACACTAGCCATGGCCAGATAAGGTTACGTTATCATCACAAGAGAAGCGGAAGGGTTCACAAGGTGGTGTGGACTGCCTGCATTTAAATCCCTCTGACTGTGTGACCTAGAAAGTCCAGAGCAGAACTTCTTCCAAAGTACTGCTAGCAGGAGTCTGTTTTCTGTCCTGAGGTGGGAGCGGGGAGGGAGGAAGAAGCTATCCCTCTAAGGTCCCAGCACCAGCCCTCCTTCTGTCACCAGTCCAGTGAGGAAAAAGGCCAGGGAGCTTTCTTTGCTGCAAAAGTCAGATACCCACCAGCTCACCAGCTCAGTTGCACTGGGGCAGCCGTGTTACGTTAGAACCAACAAATTAGAGGAACGTCGCACTAAAGAAAACAAGGCCTAGAGATCTGTGCCATTAAATAGAAAAAGAACAGTTTTCTATTCCCCTTACTGAGTGTAAAATAACATTTGGCAAAAACCTCAGCCATCTTGACATGCTAGCTTACGTTTTCGGGTTGGGCTCTTATTGTGTGACCATCTGTGGCGATGTGTTAACTAGTTGTTTGTCACTAGTTCTTTTCTCCTCTTCCACTTTCCACCGTTGCTTGGCAGCTAAGTTTGTTGTTGTTGGTTTTTTGTTTTTTTTTTTCATTTCAATCAGTGGCTCACAATTTCAAGCAGATGTTTTCAAAAGTGCTTGACTTTTAAGCAGAGTGTGTACAGTGCCCTCTTGGCAGCCATGAATCTGGTTTGCAAATGAGGGTACTGGGGTGCTGGGAACAGGAGCTTCTTGAACTACAAGTGCTCAAAATTCATTTTCCTTTTTTTTTTGTTTTTTTGAGACAAGGTCTCATTCTGTTACCCAGTCTGTAGTGCAGTGGTACCATCATAGAGCACTGTAGCCTCAAACTCCAGAGCTCAAGTGATCCTCCTGCCTCAGCCTCTCTAGTAGCTGGGACTACACACTCCACCACACCTGGCTATTTTTCTCTTTCTTTTTTTTTTTTTAAGCAATGGGATCTCACTATGTTGCCCAGGCTGGTCTTAAGCTCCTGGTCTCAAGCGATCCTCCCACCTTCCACTTTAGCTTCCTCAAGTGCTGGGATTACAGGCAAGAGCCACTGCATCTGGCCTGAGTATTCTAAATTCTTGATATCATTCTTCAGGATATTGGTACCTGGGCCTGCGCTGGAAGCATCTTAGCAGGTTAGACTGCCCAAGCTGTTTCCTGAGGGATACAGGCCCGGCACAGACTGTAAGGCTGGCAGGCTTTAGATTAGGAGGACCTGTGTTTGAAACCTGCTTCTGCCACATGCTGGCTGTGTGATCTGGACGATGCTCTCAGTTTTCCTGCCTCTAAAATAGGGATAAGAACGGAACGATACCTCAAGGCTACTGTGAGGATGGAAAGTGATAACGTGGTAAAGCACTTTGCTTCAATAACTGCCACTGAGTTATGGACTGTCATTGAGCAAGCATACATTACGTGCCAAACAGTAAGCAATATTCCTATCTAGATTTTTAAAGTCCTTACAACAGGCTGAGCATGGTGGCTCTAACCTGTAATCCCAGCACTTTGGGAGGCCAAGGCAGGTGGATCATGAGGTCAGGAGTTCAAGACCAGGCTGACCAACATAGTGAAATCCCACCTCTACTAAAAATACAAAAATTAGCTGAGTGTGGTGGCATGCACCTATAATCCCACCTATTCAGAAGGCTGAGGCAGGAGAATCGTTGGCTTGTACCCCAGAGGCAGAGGTTGCAGTGAGTTGAGACTGTGCCACTGCACTCCAGCCTGGGTGACAGAGCCAGACTCCATCTCAAAAATAAATAAATAAATAAATAAATAATAAAGTCTTTACAACAATTCTATGCTATGAATATTATTATCACTGTGTTAAGGACAAGGCTCAGAAAGGTCAAGTAACTTGCCCCAGGTGGCACAGTCAGGCTCCAGAGTCTGTCTAGGTTGCAATTCAGGATTAAGTGGGGCTTTGTGGTCTATATAATAAGCAGTATACTCAGGGACTCAGTGTCAGGGACTAGAGGTAGGCGCTTTATAGCCCAGGATTTCATGTAACTCCCTAACCTAAGTCTCTAGCGGTGCTTGGAGGGTTGCCATTACCATCTTCCTGATAGAGATGAGAGACATCAGGCTGGGTGTGGTGGCTCATGCCTATAATCCCAGCACGTTGAGAGGCCGAGGCAGGATGATCACTTGAGGTCAGGAGTTCAAGACCAGCCTGGCCAACATGGTGAAACTTGTCTCTACTAAAAATACAAAAATTAGCCAGGCATGGCGGTCACCTATAATTCTACCAACTTGGGAGGCCGAGGCATGAGAATTGCTTGAACCCGGGAGGTGGAGGTTGCAGTGAGTCAAGATCACACCATCGCACTTCAGCCTAGGAGTCAGAGCATGACTGCCTCAAAAAAAAAAAAAAAAAAAAAAAAAAAAAAGAGAGAGAGAGAGAGAGACAGAGATGGGAGACATCAGAGAGGCCAAATGAAGTCAGGGAGGAAACGTGCAGCCGAGAGAGGCTGGTCTCCAGCACTGGCAACTCCACCTCTTTCCGGAACTGTAGGACATTGTCCCCACCATTCAGGGCTGATGGACCTGAGTGGTCATCTCACACAAATGTCCCTCACATGCCAGTGGTCTTCCTGGAGGCACAGGAGTTAGAACCCACATGTCCTGACTCTAGCCCATTGTTTTTTGTTTTTGTTCATGGTATTAGAATAACAGTATCATTTGCCACTGTAAGTAATTCAATATGCTTCATGTTTTTCTTCCCCCTCCAGTCAGTCTTATCATAATAAAAAGTTACCACAATAGATAAATAGTAAAAATCCCATCTGCACAAGCACAAGGAAGTGCAGAAGGCCAAGTAAGCAAGACATCTGAGCATTTGTCTTTAGACAATGAAAGTAGCAGGAAAAAGAAAACAAGCAACAAAGTAATACAAGTAGATGTGGAAAAGTAATTCTGTAAGCACTTTGGGAGGCCGAGGCGGGTGGATCATGAGGTCAAGAGATCGAGACCATCCTGGTCAACATGGTGAAACCCTGTCTCTACTAAAAATACAAAAAATTAGCTGGGTGTGGTGGCGCGTGCCTGTAATCCCAGCTACTCGGGAGGCTGAGGCAGGAGAATTGCCTGAACCCAGGAGGTGGAAGTTGCGGTGAGCCGAGATTGCACCATTGCACTCCAGCCTGGGAAACAAGAGCGAAACTCCATCTCAAAAAAAAAAAAAAAATTTCTTCATGTTATACGTATTCTAGAAACTTACCATCTACTGTTATGTATTAGAAGGTATTGCTGGTATAGTCCTGCCAGAGAAAAAGTTTTCTTTTTTAAAAAGAAAGTGGGACACTTTGAGAGGCCGAGGTGGGCAGGTCACTTGAGGTCAGGAATTTGAGACCAGCCTGGCCAACATGGTGAAACCTCGTCCCTACTAAAAATACAAAAATTAACCAGGTGTGGTGGGCTCCTGTAATCCCAGCTACTTGGGAGGCTGAGGCAGGAGAATCACTTGAATGCAGGAGGTGGAGGTTGCAGTGACCTGAGATCACACCACTGTACTCCAGCCTGGGTGACAGAGCAAGACTCTGCCTTGAAAGTAAGTAAATAAATACATAAATAAAATTTAAAAACGAGGTATTTTCTGCCATCTCTGCCCACTATCCACCATAACACAATTTTAGTGCTGTGGGAAAGTTCCAGCAAGCATAGCAAGTTGCCTCTGATTTTACAGTTGAACCTGACATCTGGAGATGCGATGAAATGACACCACAATTTATCATCAGAAATAAGATAGTCATTACAATATTGCTTTCTATGATACCTAATACAAGGCAGTTTATTACTGAGAATCTCATTTTTAAAGGTTTTAAAATATTACAAGTGCCCTCATTAGCAGTCTGGCAAAATGCCTGTGTCTGTCCTCATGAGGACAACCTTCTTCCCCTCCAGAGCACCCATCCCAAACAGAAGAAGCCCAGAGTGTCAGCTTTGGCTGAGCCAAGTTGTGGAAGACTTATTTACCATGATTTAAACATACCAGGTCTTATTAACCTTTCCTATTCTAGAATGACTGCCTCAGTGGGATATAGATTTTGAAATGTGGTAAGTTTCCCAAGAAACTAAGATTTCCACACTTTGGCCAAGCTAAGATAGCTATTGACTGGGTTTCCTACTGGTTTCCAAATTGGGTTTTTGTTTGTTTGTTTGTTTGTTTTTCAGATGCCTATTGAATTTCAGTTGGAATAAGACACGTGGTTTTAGGCTGAAAGCAATTTAAAGCTGACACAAGTATAAAGCAAGGCGAGTGGCCCTTCTCACAGGGAGCCTGTCCAGATGCTGGCAGACCCCTCACAGTCTTCTGCCTAACTCTCTGCGGGGCCAGGTGACAGCACGGCAGAATTCCCGTGATGATCCCACATGAACCAGGCGTCTCTGGGCTCCTGGGCACTGGGGTGATAGGGATGAGCCTGCCAGACCCCTCAGAATGCTTTGTTCAGGAATGACTCTTCTACGTGCATCCACCAGTGATGACCACAGGGCCAGGGCAGGGATGGCCCCAGAGTGCAAGCAGGTACAATAAGCACAGTCATTTTCTTTGTCTCCTGGTTCAGCTCACTTCAGCAGAAACACATTGAGCACCTACAGACTGCTAGACAGTACACAAAAAAAGCTATGTGTAATGGAGGCATGAAATCTCACGTCATGGAAATCACTATGGTAACATGAGAATTACCTCCCCCCTCCCTCATCCATGCACTAATTCTCTGATGTATCAGAGCTGGGAGAAATACCAAATCTATAGCTTGGCACATTTTGGGGCTCCGTTGTATTTGGGCCCAAACAATGCTGGAGAGGGATCTGGTGGGAGAACAGAGCTGGGAAAACATTATTATTCTGAGAGGTAATATTGATGATAGCAAACACATACTCAACTAGTCACTGTCCTAAGTGCTTTACATGTATTATCGCAATTAATCCTTAAAGCTCCTCTATGGAGTAATACTAGTTTTAATGCCGGAGAATGAGGTAAAGATATAGAGCAGCTTACTTATAGTTATATAGCAGAAAAGTGGTCAATATCCAGATTCAGGTTAAATTAACTACAGAGCTCAAGAACTTAACCATTTTCACTCAACTGCATTTATCTTTTAATCTTCTAGTATTAACACGTGGGAAATAAGGGGCACACAAGCATGTTGTATGAACATGCCTGGTTTTTTTTGCTTCACGTCAACATGCACGCCCCATCAGTTTCTATCAATTACCAAATGTGCAAATCAGAATTAGACATCAGTCCAGTGTCACAAGCGATGGATACCCCTGTCAGAGAAAAGCCAGCCTGAATATATTGCATTTGGTGTGGAGTGACAGAACTGTCATAAAGGTAATCATGTAAAAACCCCAATCTGCCATTATCAACTTTTTGAATTTCTGAGAAGAAGCTGTTTTCTGTGCTGGCTAATGGTGAACACACTTCTTCTATTCATCATTTCTAGTTTTATACTCTTGGGAGCAGGTTATCATAACTATCAAGCAGAGATATAAAAGACTAGGAAACATTTAGTTTTAGAAAATAATGACTTAGAACCCTAGTAAATCAAGAGCAATGGGGAAATAAACCAGACAGTTAAGATGCCAGCTGGAGATTTTTTATAGTGGGGCCTGACAGTGGTGTGAGAGTTTAGTATTGCAGATGATGAAAAGGAACCTGCCTAGGAGATCTGAGGTCTCTAAGCACGTACAGACCAGAGATCACGACGAGATCCTGAACTGAAAGCAACCTCTAATCTAGTGCCTGTTTTCAGGACTGACCAGTTGGTTGTTTATAAGAGCAGAGAGGTCAAAAGAATGTAAAGGATTTAATAATACCCGTATGGGCAATTTTCTTGAGAAATGAAAATGATCCCCTGAGCCTTCCTTTGCCCTGCTTTTCTCAGCACTGCAGCACACACACACACACACACACACACACACACACGCATGCACACACACACACACACACACACCCTTAGGGTAGGGAATTCCAGGCTTCTTCAGCAATTACATCACCACAGAGTCACTGACATATTCATTGATATAATTTTGACTCTTTCCAGTTGAATTTGTTTTGCTATTAATTTTGTCATGGAAAATTTACTTATCCCATCAAAGCTGAGAACAGAGATTCTGAATCTGGGGTTCGTGGGTAGGAGCCTCTGAAATAGAGTGAAAAATTTAGTCTGTGGAGGTGTCTGTGCAGTATCCCATGGAGACGGTTCTTTGCCCTCATCAAGTTTGCAAAGGAATTGGAGACTGCTTAAAGTTTCAAAACTGTGGTCTTAGGGGTCTTCTGATGTATCTGAAAGACACTAGAGTTTTGTTTTCTTTAAAATTTGATTTCACTCTAACTTAGCATTGCTAGAACTTCATGCTGATAGGAGGCTCTCGTCCAGCAGTTGTTTCTTTTGAAATAAAACCCAAAACTATGGAAGATGTCACAGGCAGAGGAAGGAGAATATAAAAGGAGGATCAAGAGCTATCCTGTACTTATCAGGAGAAGCTTGGCCATGTCCCCGAGTCCCCTTCCCTGAAGCCATTGCTTGTTGCTCTGCAGTCCCTGTCTGCAGAATGCCTGGCTCAGGCACAGAAACTCGGTTCAAGCCTCACTCTGTTACTTTCCACTGGTTGCGGGACCTGGGTCAAATAAATGCCTCCCTATCTTACTCTTGTCATCTACAAAATGATAAAAATAATACCTTCCTCTTAAGATTCTTGTGGGGATTAAATGAGATAATGAGGAATTGAGCCCATGACCCCAGTCCCCTGTTGGAAACCTTTGAGAACAGATGTGTTTAGAAATTCAGGCTTTGGAGTTTCATACATGTAATTCTATTTTTATCTTCAGTATGCTATAATACCACCCACATCATCCATAATCAGATATGTACATATTTCTGTAGCAAAACACCATGAATAGTCACATTAAGGGAGAGGAATGAAGGTTACAGACAGCCTTACGTCAGTGCGGGACAGGGTTTGCCACTAAAAATGCTCAGCTTTCAGAGAATCTCGAACTTCGAGTTTGAGAAGAAGCAATTATAGACATCTTTTTTCAACAATTGTTGGTTGAAGCCTACTTTCTTCAGTCCCTAAGGTCCTAATTCTTAATCACTGTTGAGCCATCCACATTGGCCTGTCCCCATATTTCCCGTCTCTTGACATCAGCGCTGCCCCCTGGCTGCACCTGCTTCCTGCGTGTATTTCTCCTACCTTCATGCTCATTTTGCTTAGTGTCTGGCTTAATCTCGTGGCTCCTCTTTCCTGCCGATGCTCTGGGTGAAGACAGTTTCCCTTTTCTCCAGGCTCTCCTAAACTCCCAATTCCCTGGGCAAACCTTCTGGCCACAGCTCTGCTATTCCAGTGCCGTCTGCTGCCCAATATATTCTCGGGGAGCTATCAAAGTGACTCCCAGTGACGCTGGTTGGTTCACTGGCTAGAATAACACTCTTTTCCTGAAGCGGAGAGGGGACATTCCTCAATCCTACCCAGGTATGACCAAGAGCTGCTTCCAGGTGGCTTGACAATGACGCAGCAGATCCTCTTGAGGCCGGCATTCCTGGCTTCTCTTCCCCATTGCAGAGTGTCCTGAGAGAAGGAACGTGGGGGTTCCAGCATCCGTATAACAGCTGGGGAGATGATTCCAGTGCATGGTGGCAGTCATGACAGGCAGCAGCCATCACAGGTCACCCACATCATACCATATGGCTGTGGGGATCATGCAGTTTATCACTGGTGTCGTGGAAAGAGCATGATGAGACACAGGGGTTGGGTTTCTAGTTCTCTCACATACTGTGTGAACTTGGGCACGCTACTTTAAATGTTCTGGGCCTCAGCTATGAAATAGACACTAACCTATATAAATGCTCCAATAAATATCTGGTACCTTCCTTTAGTGCTTTTTTTTTTTTTTCCTTTGAGATGGCATCTTCCTCTGTCGCCCAGGATAGAGTGCAGTGGCATGATCTTGGTTCACTGAAACCTCTGCTTTCAGGTTAATCCTGGCTGATTTTTGTATTATTAGTAGAGATGAGGTTTCACCATGTTGGCCAGGCTGATCTTGAACTCCTGACCTCAGGTGATCCGCCCACCTTGGCTTCCCAAAGTGCTGGGATTACAGGCATGAGCCACTGTGCCCAGCCTCCTTTAGTGCCCTTCAAAAGGGTTTTCTTTGTCAGTCTGGGAGACCCACAAAGGGTAGGAACCTGTCTTCTCTTTGTATTTATTCCTAGCACAGGGTCTGGTCCACAGCAGATAGGTAGTAAACTGTTGATTGAATGAATGGATGAATGTAATTCTTTCTGAGGTAGGTAGCACGTCTTTAGTTGCTCCTAAATCTGATATCCACCATTTGATAAGAAGCCACTAGGGTGAGGATGGCTGGGCTCTAGCTTCATAATCCAAATAATCATATTTCCCTTGGACGTGGATAACAGAGTTAGACTGTTATAAGCTCTTCCACTCAACAATGTGTTCTTTTTTAACAGAACATTAAATTTTATACACTGAGCAACACATCCCAATAACCAGGATGGAATGTGTTCCATTTAAGAAAATATGTCAATTTAGAGCAATATTTGAATTCTATACCTTTGTCATGAATCCTCAACTACTAGTAATTAGGGCTTCATTAATCCCAACATTCCCTTGGGTTCAAGCAGATTATAGTGACCAAACTAACTTTGAAAGGTTTTGTAGACCTCAAGATTCATTCGAGGTGTCATGTAAGTTTTGGGAATTAAGACACCTTGAATTTGAAAGCCTATTCAAGCAGTTCAATAGTTAATTACTCCCCAACTTTCTTGGAATAGAGAAAAAAACAAATGACTTTTAATGCATTAGTTTAGACAGCAATGATGTTGTTTTTGTAGCATTTATGTATTTATTTATTTGAGACAGAGTCTTGCTCTGTTGCCCAGGCTGTAGTGCAATGGGGCAATCTAGGCTCATTGCAACCTCTGCCTTCCAGGTTCAAGCGATTCTGCTCCTTCCACCTCCCAAGTAGCTGGGATTACAGGCATGTACCACCATGTCTGACTAGTTTTTGTATTTTTTTTATTTTTTGTTAGCAGAGACAGCATTCCCTCATGTTGTTAGCCTGGCTGGTCTTGAACTCCTGACCTCAGGTGATTGATCTGCCTTGGCCTCCCAAAGTGCTGGAACTACAGGCATGAGCCACCATGCCCAGCCTGTTTTTGCAGCATATTCAATTAGCCTTAGTTCCTTTATCTGCAAAAGGGGCATCAGCAGTCTTTGCCAGGCTTGTGTGAAATACCCTGGCAACATAGTTGGCTTGGCCACTGTGAAAAGTCACAGCTCTTGGGTAAAACGTTACTGTAATATACTGCCAAAGGCCCTTTCAGTGCTATTTTTTCATAATTTCAATATGTGGTCAAGCCATAAACAAAGATTATGTAGGGTTTTTGCTTATAATCTACATTTTCCTTTCTGTCTGATGCTTGCTTTTGCTATCTCTGAAAGACACATTGGGGAAAATACACTGGGGGTATGTGTTTCATTTCTCTTAGGTCACACTCTTTCTTTTTCACCTATAGCAGAGTAAAACCAAAGACCCTCTCCAAGAGCAATCATTATGACTGGAATCCTAGTAAGAGAGGGGAAAGATCAGAGAGGAAACCAAGCTGAAGTTAGATGCACCCAGAACAGCTGAGCTTGAAAGAGGGAGGCATACAGGCTGAGGAGCCCTTCACCATTCTGAGAGGTGTTAAAATGCGTTTCTCCCAGAGTCCATGGATGCTGGATGCAAAATCTGCTATTCTGGAGGCTTGAGATACAGAGAGGTACGACGCTTGGTACAGCTGACAATGGGTAAGGACACAGAGGGGAATAAAAATGTGTGGTGCCTCACACTTGGCTGTGTGGCCCAGAACTCCTTCCAGGACTCAAGAACATGTGTACACTCGATTTAACCAAGCCCTGCATACTTCTTCCCATGAAAAGAAAAACACTTATGAATTGAATTTCTCTTCTTTGTTCATTCCCTCTTTATTTTATTCAATAGAATGTTCGATTTTGCCTGAGTAGAGGTACCAGTCACATAGATGAGTCGACTTCATCTCTTCTGATGGTAAGAGGCAGTGTGTGGGAGATGAGAGCAAGAAGAAACAGCTTTTGATTAATATTTCAGTCACAGGACAGGAATTCGGCTATGAGATGAAGGTGTATTATGGAATAGCTTCCAGACAAATACACTTTGTCAGTTCATCTTGAATCATCTGGCATCAGATTCACACTGAATCAAAATTCAGGTGATTTATAGAGGCGCATTAAGTTCTATTAGTATTAATGGGAAATATGCATGTGTATCAATACATGCATTAGTGGAGACAGATTACCTGAAGGGTTTTTGCTTTGAAAGCTACTATTTGTGTCTTTTGTGCAATGGAAATAGAATTCTGCCTATTAAACAAAAGTTCAATATCTATGCTTAGCAGAAAAAGACCTTATTTTTAAGGATGCTAATAAAACCGTATTTTATATTTGTAATTAAGGCATTATAGCAAATGGCCACATCTTATTACTGCTATTTAGAATGTGTCATTTGGGATTTATTGTTATTAGTAACTGTATCAGTTTCTCTACAGTTGAAAGTGCAGTTGTTGAGTCCTTTATTCCCATGTCAAAGATGAAGAAACAGGCAAAGTTCGGTAGTGATTTATATAGAAAGGCATTCCAGAAGTGAAATAACAAATGGTACCAGAAAAGAGAATTGCTCCAGTTTACAAAGCAGGAAAAAGCCAAACTCATTCCCTCCTCATTTTCTGGAGTGGGTGAGGAAGCAAAAGTTTAAGTCAAATTAGAGGCAATAGAAATGCCATCATTGATTACTCTTTTATCAATAATAATGATGTTGGCCGCTAAGAAAAGAAGAATTCAGAATGCCTTAACCTCCTAGGAGGTTTATCAGTTCTACTCTGCTGTCCGGGACCCTGACCCCTCTTCCCGTCCACCATCCAGATGTCATCCCTGCACTTCAAAGGTGGCAAATGGCTGCTGTAGCTTCTGACTTCAGTTGTGAACCCAGTGACGCCAGTGGAGGGAGAAGGATCATGTCCTATGCATCTCTTTTTGTCAGTAGGAAAGTTTTCCTAATAGTCCTTTAGCAGATTTCCTTCAGCATTTCACTGGCCAGCATTAGGTCATTTTCCTGTTCCAAAATCATTAAGTGGCTAGGGAAGAGGAATTCTCTGATTGGCTTAATCAGGTTTACCATCTCATCCTGTGACCTCCATATAGTGTTGACATCCTGAGCTTATGGTCTCCCAGAAGAGGCTGAGCACCACACGGAAAGGGGCCTCAGCTGGTGAGGAAGCAGGAGGAGGTGGGGCAGGAATGGGTGGGTGGTCATCCACGTGTATGCTACACAGATGTGTGCCATTGCCATGATCCTTAAAGGTCTACTTAAGTGCAGTCATGGGTCTCTGGGCCTCATTGGATTGATGAGAGAGTGCCAGGTTTTGTCATGAATCTAATTCAATACCATCGCTTCACACTGGCTTGAGTCCCACTTGAACTAAAGTCTGGGGACTCAAGCCAGCTCAAGCAGTTTCTGAGCTCAGAAGGTGAATGACAAACGATTGAGCAGATGGCTTACACTGAACCTGAATCTTGACTCTGACTCACAAATGTCTTACAAGGGACAAAGAGAAGAAATTCAGGAAATAAAATGTTAATATGGTTTGGTGTTGGGCATTCTTGCATAACTGAAAAGCAGGGACAAATTGATGGACCTCCTCATTCTGTGTGTATCTCCACCCACCAACATCCCTAGGTCCTGAGGCAGCACACAGGGCTCCCATATTCTCTTTGTGTGTCCTTCTGCCTTACTTCCTCCCAGAGCCTTCTTTCACACTAAGGTGTAAATGACTCATAACAGCTTAAGTATCATCATTTCACTAATAAGCTTGGCTACGTGGCAAAATAGACCTGAGGGAAAGGGAAAGAATTTTAGAACTGATCAGGATGGAGATCTAGAACCCAAGGAGGACAGTCATCAGTCTAACTCACAGCATCCAGAGCTGCCCTGTTCAGTACGGTAGCCACTAGCCACATGAGGCTGTAGAGTTTATATTTAAATGATTTAAAATGAAATAAAAGGAAGAATTTAGTTCCTAAGTCACACTAGCACATTACAAATGCTTGGTAGTTACTGCGCCTAGCAGTTACTGTGTTGGCAAGTGCAGAGACAGCACATTTCCATCAGCATGGGAAGTCGGCATGGACAGCGCTGCTCTGGGGAACGTGGAAAATCAGGGTGGGACAGACAGTGCTGTTCCCAGGAAAACCCAATGTGAGGGGATGCTCTGCCAATGCTTAATTTGGTTGGGAAGGTCTGGTTGGCTCATCTGTTTTGGAGCAGGAGCCTGGAGGGGGGTGGGGTGTCAGTGGGTAGACAGTGAGCAAATAAAAAACTCTGAACACAGGGGGCCCATTTGTGCTAGGGATTGACCCAATTATTAGGTCCACAGGGATCACTAGAGGACAAGAGGTGCTGAGGACAGCAAAATGCCTGGAGTTGGGTGGAACATGAACAATTTTTTTTAAAACATGCATAATGTACTTACGTTAATTTGTATATATATATATATATATATATATTTTTTTTTTTTTTTTAAGATGCAGTCTCACTCTGTTATTCAGGCTGGAGTGCAGTGGTATGATCTCGGCTCACTGCATCCTTCACCTCCCGGGTTCAGGCGATTCTCCTCTCTCAGCCTCCCAAGTAGCTGGTATTACAGGCGTCCACTGCCACGCCTGGCTAATTTTTGTATTTTTAGTAGAGATAGGGTTTCCCCATGTTGCCCAGGCTGGTCTCAAATTCCTGACCTCAGGTGATCTGCCTGCCTTGGCCTCCCAAAGTGCAGGGATTATAGGCATGAGCCACTGTACCTGGCCTGTTAATTTGTATTAATGTAAATTTTCTATTTATGGCAAGTTATATTGCCTTTATACCAGTGACATTAAATTTCTTAAATATACAGCTATCAAAATTTCAGAGGAAGTAGATTTGAAGAAAAATGTTAGATGAAGACTTGGACAGGTGAAATGCAATATGGGATAAAGTTTCATATGGGTTGCAAAAGACTGAGCTTTGAGAAACCCTGATTTAAAGTAACAGGATCCACTATGAAGGTTTGATTCTAGGTAGGGCTGATTTCTCCATCACATGCGCCAGGCGCAGCACTGACAGCTGTCATGTTTCCAGGCTTAGCAGGTTAATGACAATATAGCAAGAGCCCATAAAAATGTATTAAAATAAATTTTCTCTTAAAGAGATTAAGTCAGAAAAAAAAATGTCAAAGAAAACGTTTTAATATAGAATGTTATTTGTCTTTACACTGACAGTTGTAAAATGCAACTTTCTGTATATATTTTTTTTTTTACAGAGGAAGGGGTTCCTGAAGGCAAAAGCGCCTAAAGCCCATGAAAATCATAATGCAGCCCATTCCTAGGCAAACTGGGAAGGAACCTCGGAGGCAATGGAAAGCAAAGGGTAGACCTTGCTCAGCTGCACACACAGTGAGCAGTGGTGGAGCTGCTGAATTTGAGCAAGAGGGCATCAGTATAATCAGAGAGCAATGCTCCATGTGTGCTCACCTGCTAAGTATGGCACAGGCTCAGGGCAGGTCAGCAATGTGCCCAGGAATTGGCCAGGCCCAGCAGATACCAGGCTTAGGTTAGTAGGATGAGTCACTGCTTTTGTAACGACTACTGGCTGGTCAGGATTGGTTGGGGGAGTGGTGGTCAGAGCTGAGCATTTAGGTTGACATTCTTCTAGGGACTAAGGAAAGGCTAGGATGGGAGTTAAGATATAGGACATCCTCTATTAGGAAGACCTATTAGGACTCTTTAGCCCTGACATCACATGATAGGGGTATAGAGACAATCACCTACTTTGCCTGAGTCAGGCCAATTATGATGATAAGAAACACAGAAATGAGAACGAGAGATACACATAATGCAACCCCTAAACACAAAACGGGACTTGGAAATGCTGGCAGATACTGCTTTTGGAAAAAAGAAGTTTATGAAACAATTATCTAATGCACCCTGAAGGCAAAGGCTGATGGGCAACTAAGTGCAAGACCCAGTTAAGGCTGACCCAAGACCTCTTGACAAGTTCTGGGATGACAGAGGTATAAGAGTGATTTTGAGTCAAAGGGGTGTGCTTAAAGGCCAGGTATGCGGACCACTTCTATAATATCTCATAGCTGCTCTGTTGTTGCCGAGCAAGGAGAATGACATTGATAAATCACCCTATTAAAACTTGTGATAAAAGCAGCAGGTTCTTAAAGGACTGACCAATAGACATCTGAAAAAACAAATGGCTGCTTGAAGACGCCTGATACAAGTTGGAAATCAGTGATACCCATTGTGAAGAGAACAGGACAAAGCACGCTGGACAGAGATAATAGCCCGATCTCCTGAATGCCCACTGATGCGGGTCACCTGACAGCCTTCTCGGAAAAAAAGTCTTAATTACTAACAACGTATGTGCAAATGCAAGGTATTGTTATGACTCAACCAACTGAAGTGTTGAAAACGGACGCAATTTTATATACTTTCGTTTTGGGCACAAATTTTGGGGCATTGGGGTTAGGACTTTTTTTTTTAACCAAATGGTCTGGATACTTACTATAGTGATGTGTAGAATCAGCATAAACCGTTTTCTTTCTTTCTTTCTTTTTTTTTTTGAAACGGAGTTTTACTCCTGTTGCCCAGGCTAGAGTGCAATGGCATGATCTCAGCTCACTGCAACCTCCACCTCCTGGATTCAAGCGGTTCTCCTGCCTCAGCCTCCTGAGTAGCTGGGAGTGAAGTTCCCGCCACCATGCCCAGCTAATTTTTGTATTTTCAGTAGAGATGGGGTTTCTCCATTTTTGCCAGGCTGGTCTTAAACTCCTGACCTCAGGTGATCCGCCTGCTTCAGTCTCCTAAAGTGCTGGGATTACAGACCTGAGCCACCATGCCCGGCCAAGAGTTTTATTTTTTGAAAACCTCCAAAAACTTTTAGGAGAGACTCAGAATGACCATGTAATGAAAAAGCAAAACCAAACAAAGACCAAGTCTTGCAGACACTTCTCCCCTGTAAAATTGGTCTCTTTTGTTCTGTCAATCGTGGTGGTTTCAACAGTAGCATCCAGCACCTATTCCACAAACCACTTCCTTCTTAAACCTCAAGGGTTTCTGCAAACCGTATTTGAATGATCTGCAGAAAGTGTTACCCTACACTTTCATGCCATCAAAGCCTTGCCAAGTGGCCCAAGAGGGAATCATTAACTGCTGCCGTGTCCCCATGTGTCTGATTAGCCACAAATACATAATGAATGTGGTTCAGCAGTGTAAGAAGCCACAGTGGAGAACTGCGGCAAAAATTCCCTGCAATTTTTCTGACAGCTGTCATCAGTCAACAAAACCCAAACTGACACCTTCAGTTGCCAACGGTTTTGGGTAAAACACATGCACATTCCCAAAGTACAAGGGCCACAGGTTGAGGGTAAGGTTACACGATACAGTTTCTCTACTGGATGGAATGGAAGAAGATAGCAAAGTGAGCTTTTGCGACATTAATAAAGAACCTAATGGATTAACAGAAGAGACTGATAGTGGACTGACATGGAGGTTTCTGGTGAGTAACTGGTGACGCTGTGAAAGCTACGTGTGGCATCCAATAGTTCGCCCATTGTTACTTCAAGAAAACTCATTCTCATGCTCTGCAGCAGCTGCTACTGTTTGGATTATGAATAGTTATAAGCCAGATGGTGTGGCAGAAAGGACTCACACATATTTTCACATGGACAAATATTATTATTCCAAAACATAAACATGTCAGTATAAGTGTTTTTCCTCCTGAGAGGAATCCAGCTTCTGATCTCAGTTATAAGAAAATGACTCACTCTATGTGCAAAAATTACCTGCCAAGGTTATTATTGGAAGAAACCCACACCACAGTGTTCCCCAAGTTTTCCTTTCCTTATTTGCAGTCAGCTGCATTTAACGTGATAAAGGAGAAGCAGAAAGAAAGGGAGGGAGAGAAGATGGGAGGAAGGAGAAAAAGGAAAAGAGAGAGAGTGAATGAAGAGATGAGGTAAGGAGGGGAAACTCACTGCTCCTCCACCCCAGATTTCTCACAATGGCGACAGCAGTGTGTTGGCCTGAGAATTATAATGCCAAATACTTGGTGACCAAAACTAGAAGGCAAAGATGGAAAAGATGGAATCAGGCCATTTAGACAGGTCAGTGAAGGATTCTTCTGAAGCATATCTCCAGTTTTCTCTTATGTGGAATGTTTCAAGGACAAAGAGTCCATTACAGTCAATATAGTTCTCATAACAATATATCTAGATTTCCCATTTCTTAATTTGCTCTTGTTACTTCTTGCTCTAATTTCCATTTTTCTATATTCTTTCTTTCTTTCTTTCTTTTTTGGAGACAGAGTCTCACTCTGTCACCCAGGCTGGAGTGCAATGGCACCATCTCTGCTTGCTGCAATCTCTCTCTACCTTTCGGGTTCAAGTGATTCTCATGCCTCAGCCTCCAGAGTAGCTGGATTACAGCCATGTCCCACCACACCTGGCTAGTTTTTTGTATTTTTAATAGAGATGGGGTTTTGCCATGTTGTCTAGGCTGGTCTCAGGTGATCTGCCCGCCTCGGCCTCCCAAGTTGCTAGGATTATAGGCATGAGCCACCATGCCCGGTCTTATATTCTTTCTTTCCCCAGAAATTCCTATATAAGGTATTCTTCACAAGAATCTCCCACTCTTGGTGCCAGGTATTTTGTACTCAGTCCTAAACCTTCCTCCTTTATCTCTCTTCCTGCTATGGCTTGGGAATTGCCTTCCAAGACTTCTTGCCTGTTTTCCAGCCTCCTGGGAGCCCACCTGTCTTCCAGCAGGATGGAACAGCCCACCAGGGCTCAGGGAGGGCAGACCTGGGTGGTGTGCAGGAGGAGATGGAAAGGGTGGGCTCAGCTGCAGCCCTTGGATGTCTTTTTGCTACGTAGGCCCTGTGGGTCGGCTCTACTAATGTGGAACCAGCTTTGTGCCCTACTGAGAAGGGCACACTGGGAAATTCTGTCCTGGCTGGCAATGTTAGAGTCGGCTTCTGTTGTGGAGTAGTTTTTAGTGGGTCCTCTCTTTTGGTGTACCACTGCAGGTTTACCACCCACAAGTGAACAATTCACCTAGCAACCTGACTCTCATTCTTTGAAGTTCAAATCACAGATAATTAAAAAAAAAAAATTGGCCAGGTGCAGTGCCTCATGCCTGTAATCCCAGCACTTTGGGAGGCCAAGGCAGGTGGATCACCTGAGGTTAGAAGTTCGAGACCAGCCTGGCCAACATGGTGAAATCTTGTCTCTACTAAAAATACCAAAATTAGCCAGGTGTGGTGGTGGGCACCTGTAATCCCAGCTACTCAGGAGGCTGAGGCGGGAGAATCACTTGAGCCTGGGAGGTGGAGGCCGAAGGCTGTAGTGAGCCAAGATCATGCCACTCCACTCCAGCCTGGGCAACAGAGCAAGACTGTCTCAAAAAAAAGAAAAAATTGAATCCAGCATTTGCCTGTTGCTTGACCACCCTGTTGCATGTACACCCTTCAGCTCCAGGACCACATGTGGTCAGGCTGGTAAGTATAAGTGGGTGACTACATAAGGGCTAAGAGATAATATAGACGGGATGAACTGGAGGATATACATCTTTAATAGCATTCAAGGTAAAACACCTCACAGCCTGTGCATTCCCACCGGGGGACATCTGCAGGCTGTGTCCAGCCTCAGGGTCACCGGTGCACAATCCCTGCTCAGCAACCTGCCGTGCTTTTATGTTCAAGCACAGCCCCACTTCTTTTATTTTTGTGGCCTCTCCCGGCAACCCCCACTCCATCTGTTCTCCTTTACTCTCAGCCTATGTTTGTCTCAGTGTCACTTCCCCTGGTCCTGCTTCAGACCCTTGCTATCACCAACACCCTCCAGGCCTTTGACAGGCCCCAGGAGGCTTCTGGGCACCCCAGAGCAGTCTCTTCTCTATGGAAAGCATTCTGGATCACTGCACCTGTTCCATGGGTGATACGCTTTTGAGTTCTAGGACAGCAATTCTCAAAGTGTGCCCCGGAGATCAGCAGTATAGGCATTGCCCAGCAACTTAGAAAAATGCAAATTTGGGGACCCCACCCTAGGCCACTGAATCAGACACTCTGGGGGGAGGTGCACAGTGGTGGGCCAGTAATCTGGGTTTAATCAGCCTTCCAGGAGATTCCACTGCAGGGACAAGTGTGAGAATCACTGCTCTGTTCAAGTGGTCCCACCTGCATAGCAATGTGCTTGGGTTTGCCTGTATCTCTCTTAAATTTCAGTCCCTAAAAATAAACCTTAATACCCTCATTCATTTTAGAGGAACATAGGGGCCCTATGCAGACAAAATTAGATAATATCCAGCACAGTTTCCAGCACAAGCTAAATTTGCTATACATGTTAGTTATTGTGTAATCATTAATATTAATCAGTGTGGTCCAAAGTCAAATGACCTTTTTACATACGGTAACCTTCTACAGTATTTATTTATTTATTTATTTTTGAGACAGAGTCTTGCTCTGTTACTCAGGCTGGAATGCAATGGAGCGTTCTCGGCTCACTGCAACCTCTGCCTCCTAGGTACAAGTGAGTCTCCTGCCTCAGCCTCCCGAGTAGCTGGGACTACAGGCCTGTGCCACCATGCCCGGCTGATGTTTGTATATTTAGTAGAGATGGGGTTTCACCGTGTCAGCCAGAATGGTCTCGACCTCCTGACCTCATGATCCGTGCACCTCAGACTCCCAAAGTGCTGGGATTACAGGCGTGAGCCACCGTGCCGGGCCTACGGTGATTTTTTAATCTCTCATTTATAGCTCACATATTTACATGGTAGATGGAAGTGAAGAATCTATACTGAATACAACAGCTTCAGTGGTGGGGCTGAAACTGCCTCACCAGTGGAGAGGAAGTGATCTTGTTACATCAGCCAAAAGTTCTAAGAGCTTGAGAAGGAGGAAGAAAAATCTCCCCAGAAGAAAAGAAAGCAGTCACAGAGGTCTGATTCTTTGAGGAGGACATGGGTGGAGTAGTGAAAGGAAAGATCAAAAATTAATTTTAAAGCTTCTCTATATTTCAAAGAACACAGAGAATCTCTTCTGTGTCTGTCCTCCAATTGTAAATGCCCTGTCAAATCTCCATCTTTCTTCCATTTTAGACAAAAGGCTATTTTGACTGTTACTAACCAAAAAATAGAAACGCCAGCCCGTGCGAAGTCTGTGTTGAAATTCACTCAGTAAAGAATTTTGACTTTCATTAAAATAACTACTAACGGAGAGCCAAGAGGTTGACCTTCACATTGTTCAAGAGCCACACCAATCACCTCTCCTTCGCACATGCTTGGATCTCTTGCCAGGATTTCAGCAGGTGTTTCTGAATTGCATCCAGAATCGCACTGGACAGAAACACAGCAGAGGTCGCCGAAGCCACATGAATAATGATAAGCAGATGATCCCGGCCCCCTCCCGCTCGCCCTGTGAGCTGCAGAGATCACAGCACTGCTCAGTCTGTGGGAGGCAGCGCAGCCTCGAGCTTCTAGCCAACAGCCAATGTCATTTTAACATATTCAAGACGAACTAGCTGAACCAACCTTTCAGGCCAGAGTTCTAAAAACACAAAATAGGTTAGGAGGAGAAATTGAACAGGAAAATATCCACAAATATTTTTTATTAGTAACTTTCATTTAGAAATTTGAGACATCTTCAATACAAATGTTTAAAATGCTGCAATCACAACTGCCATATTTGCAAGTCCACTTTTTTTGTTTTAACCGAAAGAAGTAAAATCAAAGGAAAAAGCCAATTCTGAAGAATGTTCCTTCTTGGCATTGTAAGTAGCAAGTGCAATCACTTAAAATACAACTCCATCAAGAGTCGCAGATGAGAAATACTACTGTTCTGGGGTTTCTTAGATTCTGGCTTTCAGGGTGACCTATTCAATATTCCTCAACTGATATTCAGAATATCAATTTTGACTGATGAGTTTCTTCCCACATGCTGGTTTTTGCGTTTCTCCAGGTTCCTAGTCTTTCTTTCTTTCCTTCCTTCCTTCTTTCTTTCTTTCTTTCTTTCTTTCTTTCTTTCTTTCTTTCTTTCTTTCTTCTTTCTTTCTCTCTCTCTTTCTTTCTCTCTTTGTCTTTTCCTTTCTTTCATTTGTCTTTCTTCCTCCTCTTTCTTCCTCTTTCTTTCCCTCCCTCCCTCCCTTCCTTTCCTTTCTTCTCTCTTCTTTCCTTCCTTCTCTTTTTCTCTCTCTTCCCCACTCTCTCTATCCCCTCTTCTTTCTTTCCCTTCCCTCCCTCCATTCTCTCTCTGTCTTTCTTTCTTGCTTGCTTTTCCCCAAGACGAAGTCTTGCTCTGTCACCCAAGCTGGAGTGCAGTGGTGTGGCTCAGAGCTCATAACAGCTCAAACTCCTGGGCTCCAGTGGTCTTCCTTCCTCCACCTGCCAAATAGCTGGAACTACAGGTGTGCACCATTACACCTAGTTAATTTTTAAACTTTTTGTAGAGATGATGTCTCACTATGTTGCTCAGGCTGGTTTCAAACTTCTGTCCCCAGTTACCAACCTTTTGGATTCTGTATTCAAGAAACAACTACAGTCCTCAAAAGAGAGAAAAGGGGGCAAGGCCTTATAGCAAAGCTCATTTTTTTTTTTTTTTTTTTGAGACAGAATCATGCACTCTCACCCAGGCTGGAGTGCAGTGGCACAATCTTGACTCACTGCAACCTCTGCCTCTGAGTTCAAATGATTCTCCTGCCCAGCCTCCTGAGTATCCGGAATTACAAGCACCCACCATCATGCCCGGCTAATTTTTGTATTTTTAGTAGAGACTGGGTTTTACCATGTTGACTAGGCTGGTCTCCAACTCCTGATCTCAGGAGGATAAGATCCACCTGCCTTATCCTCCCAAAGTGCTGGGATTATAGGTGTGAGACACTACGCCTGGCCAGCAAAGCTCAGTTCTCATCCCTGTACCGATACCAAGCCCCTTGGGCAATACTGAAAAAGTTACTTCAGTTCTTTGTGCCTCAGTTTCCCTTTTTTATAAAATGAGAGATTGGCTAAATTAGGGGTCATAGCTGAAATGTTCACAGGCCCCAATAAGTACTCAAAAATGTAGATAAGGAGGAGAAAGCTTACCCTGTCTACAGGGGACAGCTATACTCAGTGCCTACTGATAATTGTCATATTTTTATTCTGTTTCAAAAACAAAAAGTCCCTGGTTTTTATGTGAAAAAATGTCTTAATTTTAAATATTTTCTAAAAATGTAAATAAAACAACAATTATCAAAACAATATGTAGGTCAAACAGAGCATGTCAATGGTCCTTTGGAGGTCTTGCCTTCCGTGATTCAAAATTTCTTTTGAAACCTGTCTAAGACCTGTCGGTCTAAACATACAACACCTTAATTTTCATCACCTGTGTACCTGCTGTGCTGGCTCGCTTCCACTTTCAAAATATCAGGTGGATTGTGTACCTCTTTTTCCTGTATGTAGCAGATACTTTATGTCAAATGCAGCTATGTATATGCCTAGAAAAGTTAATCATGTTACCTGAAGTATGCTGCCAAGCAGCCGAATGTCAGTCGGTGGATACATTGATGTGAATAAAGACAGAGGGAGTAATGGGAGAGGCCCACGCACTAGAAATAAAACTAAGTCAGGGTATTAGTCTGTTTTCATACTGCTATAAAGAAACATCTGAGACTGGGTAATTTATAACGGAAAGAGGTTTAAGTGACTCACAGTTCCACATGGCTGGGAGGCCTCAGGAAACTTAACAATCATGGTGGAAGGCAAAGAGGAGACAAGGACCTTCTTCACATGGCAACAGGAGAGAGAAGAGTGAGTAAAGGGGGAAGAACCCCTTATAAAATCATCTGGGCATGGTGGCTTATGCCTGTAATTGCAGCACTTTGGGAGGCTGAGGCATGTGGATCACTTGAGGTTAGAGTTTGAGACCAGCTTGGCTAACACATGAAATCCTGTCTCTACTAAAAACACAAAACTTAGCCAGGTGTGTTGGTGGGTGCCTGTAATTCCAGCCACTCTGGAGGCTGAGGCAAGAGATTCGCTAGAACATACAGGGTAGAGGTTGCAGTGAGCCGAGATCGTACCACTGCATTCCAGCCTGGGAGACAGAGTGAGACTCCATCTCAAAACAAAACAAAACAAAATAAAAACAAAACCCATCAGATATTGTGAGAACTCACTCATTATCAGGGGAACAGCATGGGGGAACCACCCTATGATCCAATTGCCTGCCTCCCTTGACACACGGGAATTATAATTAGAGATGAGATTCGGGTGGGGACACAGAACCAAACCACTGGCTGTGAGTGAGAAAGAAAGAGGAAAGTCAGTGAGAAAGAAAGAGGAAAAATGTTTCCTGTTCATCAAACAGCAGCTTGGGAGCAGGTCATAAGAAAATGACCCTCAGGAGCATGAATCCAGCTGTGATGAAGGAGGAGCCTTGAGGGAGCAGAATGCTCCAGGTGGCAGGAGGGTTACCTGCAAGAGAATGGCCTGAACTCTGAGGATGGGGACTGATGCCCGGAGAATTATCCAGAAAGGGATTGGTTAACCCAAGGGACAGGGGGGGAAGTATGAGACAGGTCTGCTGGTCTTAGGAGTAAATCTATGGAAAATAATTATACTTCTCTCTTATCCTGAGCAAACATAGACTGCTGTCTACAGATCTCCATAAGGGGCTGACTTTATGTAGTTTGTATCCTATACAATCCCACCAGTCGACTGGTATTCCATGTTTTACCTTAAAGATATGTTTTTCCTCCTTCTTCCACTTGTACCACACTGCTCTGGGACCACTGTCATCTCATGTGTAGGTCCTGTAACAATAGTTTTCTGACTGGCCCCTATATTCTTCAGAATCCAATCTACCTTGCCAGACTCATTTTCCTTAAATGCGGCCTTTATCAAGCCATTCTACTGTTCTGAGTCCTTCCGTGGCTCCCATGTCCTCCCCAGTCTAAGATCCTCTGCTTGACCTCAAGACTCTCCAGGATCTGCTTGATTCTCTATCTTTCCCCAGTCCCTCATACCCATTTCCTGTTCAGTCAGTCAGTAGTATCTCATCACCAGAGGCCTTTCAGCCTCCCAGCATTTACTCAATGTTGGAAATAGATGCTCAGTGCCGCAAAGACAAATCAGCACTGGGAAAAAGGATCTTTCAGCAATGCAAATTTTTTACTTCCTGGGCTGCAGGAAGGGTCCCCTCACTAGCCATCATGCCACGAGAGTATAATGAACAAAGGAAAACACACAAATTGATCTTTTAATCATTTGAGGTCGTCCTTACTGCTGTGTCTGATCTCTGTTGGCTGGAGCCAGACCTCACAATCTAAACTAAAATCTGATTGGGTAATAACTTAAAACTTTTCTAAACAGGTAAAAGCCATGGAGAACTGGAAGATGCCTGCGAGCAAGTCCAGCACAGATATTTTGGTTAAAGTACAGGGACATAGAATGTAACACATGCCTGTAAGCATGGCATGTTTAATAGCTACATAGGATAGGGCTTAACAAAGTTATTGCACACTTATTCTTTAACAAGAAAGGAAACTTTAAAAAGGAACTTTTCTACTTCCCACACTCAACACCATCCCCTTCACCTGGGTGCCTTTCCCTCTCCTTTTCAAATTCTGTCCATCAGTTTCCATCATGAAGGCTTCTTTGACTCTTCTGAGCCTCACAGACTACCCTGACTTCAGACTTGCTATTCCACTTAATTTCTGAACCATGCCCTCTGCCACTCAATTATATATTATTCTGTTCTCTAATTGTTTCATGCATGTTTGTCTTGTCTAACAATTACAGTTTGACCTTCCTGAGTAAAGATCATATCTTCTTCCTCTTATTCTCCATAGAAACAGTGGATTTAGTCAGAGAGCCTGGGCTCAATGAGCACTTGCCTGATGCTTCATTGAGGCAGATATTCAGATGAGCTCACTGGGAGAAAGAGGATGGGGACCAAGAAAGAAGGCTGGGGTCTCTTGGGAGGAGATGATCAGACAGGACTGTGTACAGAGGTACCACTGTCCACTTTCCCCAAATAAGCATGCATGGCCATCATGCCCTCTGCTGCCTGCACTTTCTTTTCTTTTCTTTTCTTTTTTTTTTTTGAGACAGAGTCTCACTTTGTCACCAGGTTCCAGGCTGGAGTCCAGTGGCACGACCTTGGCTCACTGCTACATCTGCCTCCTGGGTTAAAGCAAGTCTCCTGCCTCAGCCTCCCAAGTAGCTGGGACTACAGGTGTGCGCCACCACGCCCAGCTATTTTTTTTTTTTTGTATTTTTAGTAGAGATGGGGTTTCACCATGTTGGCCAGGATGGTCTCGATCCCTTGACCTCATGATCCACCTGCCTCGGCCTCCCAAATTGCTGGGATTACAGGCGAGAGCCATCATGCCCTCTGCTGCCTGCACTTTCATATGTGGTTCATGCTGTTGAAGTTGTGCTAGGTTGAATTCATGCACTGAGTTGTACGCAAGGGGAGACCTGATCCACCAACTGTCCTGGACCAGCTCACAGCCTTGGAGATTTAAGGCTGCACTTGGAGGCAAGGTTCTGAATTAGAGCTCCCAGGGGTCACTACTATCCTCTTTGAGAGAAGCATGATCCAGTTATGTCCAACATGGAAGTGAATGTCTAGGTGACTCAAGTATTCTGCAAGAGTGAAGACATACAAGTACTCAGATGCACTAAGCAAAAAATGATGGGAGAACTCTTGATGGAAGAACCATTCTGATTCTCCTGGTGGAGAAGGCTGAGAGACAATGTCCAAAATCCTGTAGGAAGTCACCAGAGCCTTAGATTTCTCACTCCCAGCCCACTCACTAACCAGAGCGCCAAGCCTGTTATTAAATCTCTATGTCTTACGATCTACACAATTCCGATAACAACCTGCTGACCACAGAGAGGTTGGGTGCATTCATTATGATAGAAAGACTGTGAAAATATACCAGGCCCTCCAAAATCCATTTCTGTTAGTTCACACAGGCTGAGTAGCCATCGGCTCATAGTAAATTGCAGTCCCTCCTGCCCTGGGCTGTGCCTCTTACTGGGTGTCTGTGCTGGCAGGTGTTCTGTCCATGACACAGCCTGGAAGGAGCTTAGGAGAGGCTAATGAGTTGCCACCAGCTCCCTGAGGCAGTCTCTGGGGCTGCTGATCTGGCTGTCTCACAGGAAGCCACCACCCACCTGCCAGGGGAACTGGCAACAACATGCAGTGGCCATGGTGGAGCCAGGGGTGAAAGAGAGGTTCAAAATGAGGGCAGAATTTTCAAAATGGAAGTTTGGACAATCATGATTTAACAAAGCAACAGGCTAGCTTGAATTTGCATGGGAGCTGCTTAGCTGCTTACACGTCCGAGAGTTCTTTCATGTGACTATCTTATTCGGAAAACTCCCTGGGCAGGAATGGGGTTGGGGACTGTTCTGGGTGGATAGGACCAATGCCCACATCTCATTCCTTTGTGAATTTCCTGAGCCTTTGCTCAGTCCCCGCAGGTTTAAGACTCGCATCAGTCAGAACCTACTGCTACATTGGCTCCCAGCTCCTTGGTGCACAGATGCTCCTCTCTGCCTGTAGGACACGCAGAAAAAAAACCTTTTCCATTTTTCTATAGTTCATCAAAATGAACTCTTAATAAAAATACAGACATTTTAAAAAACCTAAGTATTGTAAGAGCACAGAAATGATTGAGTTTCCAGAATATAATGTATTGATATGCCTGCTATGTAAATGAGTGAAAGAATTGGATACACAAAAGTAAATGTATTAAATGTTTGGATATTGATCAGAAAATTGTGCTTTTTAGTTATGTTTAGAAATAACAGTACTTTTTTTTACCCTCCTTTCTCCAGAAATCACACAGAATGGCTTACCAGCTTAGAAATAGCATTATAATTGAAGACATCAGAGATACTGAACATTCTTTAAGGAACAGAAGTGACTACTCTAGAAACCAATGTTTCAGGATGTTCACAGAATCAACTTAGTGTCATCGAAGAAGGCAGATAGGTCATATTGCCTGGGAAAAGTCCGACTGTTGCCACCGAAAGATACTTTGTTATATCATCCAGCCTAAAAATGACCTGCTTGCAACTGAACTTTTTTATTTCCAGTGAAGCTGAAATTTACATTAGAAAGGAGAAAACAAAATGAAATTTTATGATATGAGAGTGAAATATAACAACAACAACAGAAACCACTGGAATGGGGGTGGGGGTGGGGTCTGGATCTCATAGCCCGACTATGGGTTGTTTGAATAGAGGGACTTCAGTTTATTCAACTATAAAATGACATGATCAGCTTGAATCACCAAAGTCAGGGAATCTCTGCATTCGGTAATGCATTCGACACTGTACCATGTCAACTAAGGTATACTCAGCAGTTCTTGGTCACATAAAAGGAACATGGCAGATATGAATATGTTCAGTTCAGAAATCATACAGGTTAGTGTTAGACATTAGAATCCTCCTTTTCTAAGCCCTTCTGATCATATGTATCTATACACAACTTAGAGAAAATCCTAAAGGAGGTACAGTTAAAGAAAACCAAAAGTAAAAATCCAATACAGAGTTCTAAGAAATCCTTCCTTTATATTAAAAATCTTAGAATTCTTTTCCACCAGCAAACTCTATTGCTTCCATAGTCATAAAGCCTTGCATGCCCATAAGCTGTTAGTATTCTTCATCAATAGAATTTTTCAAAGTTCCTCCCAAACGATTCATTCAAAGCCACTTATCACTAACAAAATTTAATATGTAGAAGGCATGTTTCACTTAAAGTAATGAGCAAGACCACAATCCTTTGATTATAAATTTCCCTTTCATCTTATTTTATAGAAAGCCACAAGGAAAATGGCCAGCGTGATGTCCTTGATATTTAAACACTTTATTCAACTTACCATTAGTTTGCTCCAAAACTCAGCTTCCCTCGTAAATTGCTCCATATTGAAGGGATAAATTTCTCCTTCTGCCTTGTCAGATGTGTCACTCGTGCTGCTCAAGTGACTGAGCACAGGGAAGCAAACATTTCAGCTGAGCCACTTTCACAATATTGACGGTTGCATTCCCTCAGAGCTGGGAATCTTGGGAGAAATGGAATTTACATATGTTGAGGTGAGATGGGTGTGGGCATTTCTCACAGTTATGATTCAAAACCAAGATATGTCTCATTCAAGAAGATAATAATATAAGTCAAAGAAGAAAAGTATCCCCTAGCGTTGCTGCCACTTAGACAGGGCAACTCACACTGCCATGTCCACAGGTGCCACGCCTCAGTCATCATGCCAACAACAATCCTTCAGTGGGCGGTGAAGTTTCCTTCTGGCATTTTCTTTTTGACTCTAGTAATTATAAATCTCCCAGCTCACTTTAAGGTGTGTTTGGTACACAAGAATGGACTCCCGACATGCAAGCAGAAGAGCAAGTTCTGGAAGGAAACTTTCGGCAATCTGTGGGTAAAATTAACCAAGGTTGGAGACCAAATGATTCATCCTCCATGCCACTTTGTTAGAACAGGTAAAATAGGATTTTAAACAGCCATGTGAAGATATATGTGCTTATAATAGTCTTCCTTTTTTCTGAGAAGAGGCAGGAGAAGACAGAACTTCCTCACAATATCCTTGAGAACTGGATCTATGGTTATTATCTTAAGCACAACTCATCTTCACTTGTACCGATTACTCTAATGATACTCAGGAGAAACATTCTTATAAGCAGAGAAATTGAACAGTCCTACCCACCATTCCTGCAAGTGGAACAAAAAAGGAAGGGCAGAACCCAGATGCAGCCTGATGGTAGAGACCTAGAGGAATTCTGGTCCGTCCTTTCTGTGGACTTTACATGTTCAATGAGCATTTCTTGGATATTTGGATCCAATGAAGCTGTAAAAGGTTATGATGAAAAGCAAAACTCAAATGCAAAAACTGCGTTTACCCTTTAATCAGCCTTCTCCTGAGTGTTCTGACCACATCTCCCTTCCTTTGCCAGTTCCTAATTCCACAGGACCTACTGTGTAGTGGCCCTTTAAACACAGCATAACTGTGGTCGCACGCTGAACTTTACCTCCAAAGCCTGGAGTGGAAAATCAGAAGCCAGCCTCATATCGTTCCAATGTGGAATTCACCCCTTGGACAGTTTTTCTCCTTCAGGAGAGTCCACCCTCCCTCTCACATCTAAACATGAGTAGGGCTTTCTAAAATGCTTAGTTTTACGAAATTTTACCCAGGAAAACGGTTATGTCTGGTACATTTTCTCTGTTCCCTGGCTATATCAAATTAGTATTAGCTTTGCCAGATTAACCGCTTAACTACACAAAAACAATTATTAACAAACCAAGATACTTGGGAGAAGGGAAAGCTCATCAACATATAGTAACTTTTCGAGAGGAAAAATAGGATTTTGCTGGGGTGATATCTAAAAGTCCTTGTTTACTTTCCTTCCCCAGGAGCCTGGGGCAGGCTACCCTTAGCTTAACTACTTCATTACCCACTGCGCCTTCAGAACCTGTTGTACGAGTCCTGCCTCATGACCGAGTCCACCTCTGTGCTGTGTGTGTGACTTGGTGAGTCACCTGCATACTGTGCAACTCTTCCAAATACGTGAAACAACTATTTAGGTCTGGCAGGGAGTTTTCTTCTTTCCTATTGGCGAAATCTAATGTTCTATCTGGCTTAATATTTATTTCACTGAGTACAGGTATATGTACCTTTACAAAGATATACTTTTGCAAAGCTACAATAAACCCATGATTCGAAATTGAGTCATATTTTTTGAAAACTCAAGGACATCTTGACACTTAAAGGAATCCCTGGTATATCCACTTGTAAGGTTTTACAACTTTTGCAAAACCACTTGTCAAATGAATGTTTTACAAGTGTGGCATTTTAAAGACTGTGATTTACTAAATTGAGGGACACTAGCTCAGCCCATTTGGCCTATGAAGAACTCAACTAAGGTCACCGGAGCACAAAAATGGCTCTACAGGTAAATACTAACCCTTTCCCAGAGAGAGTTATCAAAGTTTTTTTTAGGCCAGGTGCAGAGGCTCACACCTGTTATCCCAGCACTTTGGGAGGCCGAGGTGGGTGGATCACTTGAGGTCAGGAGTTTGAGACCAGCCTGGCCAACATGGTGAAACCTTGTTGCTACGAAAATACAAAAAAATTAGCTGGGCATATGGCACACACCAGTAATCCTGGCTATTCGGGAGGCTGAGGCAGGAGAATTGCTTGAACCCAAGAGGAGAAGTTTCAGCAAGCAGAGATCATGCCATTGCACTCCAGCCTGGGTGACAGAGCAAGACTTCATCTCAAAAAAACAAACAAACAAAAAAAACCAAAAAAACAAAAATTAAAAAAAAACAAGTCTTTTTGAGTATTAGTGACTTGTACTTGTGTGCAGACAATTTACAGAAAAAAGAGGATGCAAAATCAATTTACATTTCGTAACAAATTAAAATGATTTAAAGAGCAGTCTGTAAAGGGTGAGTCAGTGGTACCTTGAAAATAAACCTTTAACCTTCCTGCCCCTTTTTTACAAAACCAGGGCATTGAAAACCCAAAGTTCAGCCAGGCGTGGTGGCTCACACCGGTAACCCCAACACTTTGGGAGGCCAAGGCAGATGGATCAGATGTCAGGAGATCAAGACCATCCTGACCAACATGGTGAACCCTGTCTCTACTGAAATACAAAAGAAATTAACTGGGCATAGTGGTGCGTGCCTGTCATCCCAGCTGCTTGGGTGGCTGGGATATCACTTGAACCCAGGAGGCAGAGGTTGTAGTCAGCAGATTGCGCCACTGCACTCCAGCCTGGTGACAGAGCGAGACTCCATCTTAACAACACAAAAAAGAAACCCAAAGTTCCTTCTCTTTGCAAAATGTTCATTCAGTTTTTGAAGAGCAGGCTAGATGCTCATCAGGAATGTAAAGTGCTATGTTTATCACCACCATAGCAACAAGGTTTGGAGGTTTTTGTTTTTGTTTTTGTTTATGAAAAGGAGTTTCACCCTTGTTACCCAAGCTGGAGTGCAATGGCGTGATTTCAGCTCACCATCACCTCCGCCTCCTGGGTTCAGTAAATTCTCCTGTCTCAGCCTCCCGAGTAGCTGGGACTACAGGTGCGCGCCACCATGCCCAGCTAATTTTTGTATTTTTAGTGGAGATGGGGTTTCACCGTGTTGACCAGGATGGTCTCGATCTCTTGACCCCATGATCCAACCGCCTCGGCCTCCCAAAGTGCTGGGGGAGGTTTTAATTTAGAGTTTTTCCCCTCTTTCTCCTTCTGTGTATTTTTCTCCTTTTACTATGTCTCTCCATGCCTCCATGCCTCAGTATGGTAGAAAACAGACCTAGCATGCGAGGCTTCCTAGATTGTGTTTTCTAAAAGCCTGATTTCCAAAGGGGAGATGGAATTTGAGGAAAGACTGTCTTTGTGAAACAAGTCATGGTGGGGTGCGGTGGTGCTTTCGTGTAGGGAAAAGCAGCTTCCCCTGATCTAGGAGAGCAAGGTCCAAAGCTCGTAGAGAAGCGTGGTTCCCTGGCTTTCCTCTGGGAGACAGAAGACCCTAGGAAGGAAGACTTGTGGGATATCACAGGAGGAGAAGTGACGGGAATGGGATTCACAGCTTCCACAAGGATTTTCCTACTTCCAGAGGGCATGGAGGAAGCAGAGAACCGCTGGGCGTCCAAGGAGCCACTGTGGTCTGGGACAGTGGGGTGTGCTGGTGAGACCGCAGCCAAGGCTGTTTGCCTTACGGGATATTGTATAAGCTTCCTCGAATCTGGTGCAACTCTGGGAAAGAAAGGGAGCTCAACAATGACAAAAATGAAAAACAGGGGTTCCCATTGGCTTTAAAACAAATATAAATGTTTAAGGACAAAGATTCATACTGGGCACTCATTCTGCTGCCAAAGACTGGGGCAAGGCCAATTTTTTTCTCAGATTTTTGAAGAGTAAGCAGGAGGACTCATGTCCCTAGCATTATAACTAGAGAGCCAGAGTGTCTTACCAGATAGCCCTCTGTGTAACTTTATCCCCAGACTCAAGGTCATCCAGAAGTACTGGGGAGTACCTTGACTCTACCACAGGGATCCAAGGTGGACAGTTTACTGCTGTTGTTTCCTGACCCTGAAGAGTTAAAAGGCAGAGGATGAAACAACAGATTGAGATTGTGAAATTTCTGAATTAGAGGTGATTATCACGTTCCTTTTGATTTTGGCTTTTGGACCATAAATGATAGCACATCATTACCAAATAAAATTCTATAGCAGAAAAAATGATCCATTTAGTTCAGACGTGATGGCTCACTCCTATGATCCCAGGACTTTGGGAGGCCGAGGTGGGTGGATCATCTGTGGTCAAGAGTTTGAGACCAGCCTGGCCAACATGGCGAAACCTCATCTCTACTAAAAAGACAAAAATTAGCCAGGCATGGTGGTGGGTACCTGAGAGGCTGAGGCAGGGCAGTCACTTGAACCTGGGAAGTGGAGATTGCAGTGAGCTGAGATGGCACCACTTCTCTCCAGCCTGTGTGACAGAGTGAGACTCCGTCTCAAAAAAAAAAAAAAAAAAGATCGTTTAGGATCTCAATTATCAAGTACCCTACAGGACTATAAGCACTGAGCTGTCACCCCAGAAGTGAACCTGGCCTTGTTCTTCCAGTGTTAAGCACAGTAGTTTCTGAAAATGTCTTGCGCATATTGCCTATGTTCATTGCCAAGCAGTTTTCAGGACCACTGACAGATGCAAGTAGAAAATAAAACTAAACAAGAGCCCTGCCATGATGGCTTGGGGCCTACCAAACAGAAAATCGGATCTTCTTCAGACTTCTATAAACGATCCATAGAAGTGTAAGATGAAACTTACAAAACCTTACATGAATACCAAGAGCTATAAGAAAACCTTAACTCCTTCCTATAGGAAGCCACATAAGCACAGACAAGGGGAGCCAGCCTTCTCCTTTCATGGGTGGAAGGTATTCATACACAGAGCACAACAGCAAAAGAGAAGGGAAATGGATGGCCTATGTGTGGGTGCAAGATAAGGTATATGCCAAGGCTGTGTCTTCATATTCATTGACTGTTTCTATAAAAAGGGTAAGAATCGCCAGCCTCGGTGGCTCACATCTGTAATCCCAGCACTTTGGGAGGCCAAGGTAGGCTGATCATGTGATGTCGGGAGTTTGAGAGCAGCCTGACCAACATGGAGAAACCCTGTCTCTACTAAAAATTCTAAATTAGCTGGGCGTGGTGGCGCATGCCTGTAATCTCAGCTACTGGGGAGACTGAGGCAGGAGAATTGCTTGAACCTGGGAAGCGGAGGTTGCGGTGAGCCGAGATCGTGCCATTGCACTCCAGCCTGGGTAACAGGAGCAAAACTCCATCTCAAAACAAACAAACAAAAAAGTGTAAGAACTGACAATTGCCAAGTTGCGTTGTCAGCCACGTTTTGTCCTGCTTTAGGTGGCTGTTGGTGGACACTACAAGATCCCGGTGTGCTTGGAAAGGTGGCCTATTTTCTTGCCTCTGTCATTAGAACACCGTGAGTGAGGCCAGGAAACATCCAGAGGAGGATGGACCCTCTAACCAATGAGTACAGGCAGGGCCTGGGGAAAGGTGGAGATATATTGGACATTGGTCATGCAGAGGCCCTGAAGGAAAAGGAGAAATATCTGCTCAGAGGAATATTCATGTGCTACACACATTTCTTGCTTTCTCTATAGCCTAAAGATTGATTCAGACCTAGCAAGGTAGGCAGTAGTATGTGGACCAATCTGGGAGCCGTGTGTGAATCTTTTCTGGACCTGAATCAGTTTTATTTTAGAGTGCATTTAAGATGCCCCTCCAGGCTGTAATCTATTCTCAAGATCAGAGTGAACTACGAGCCTGGGAATATCAACAGTGTCTGAAGAGTTCTTGCTACTTTTAAGAAGAGGGGAACGGAGGAAAAGATTTTGATCTAAAATGTATTGAGTACATGCCATGTTCCTAGTACTTTTTAGGTGTTAGCATTTCATTGTCTTTATAGCTCTGAGGTTCAGAGAGTTACCTGGATTTCTTGCAGTCGGTCAGCTGACGGTAGTTGTAATAGTGAACTTATTGGAGGTGGCTGAGCTGCTGGTAATAAGGAAGTCCACAACTTCTCTATGTGCTGGGAGCTTTACATACTTACTTAATCATCCAATAACCAAGTAAGGTCTTCGCCAATCGTGCAAATTGAGAATCTCAGACTGTTTCAATAACATGACTGTGGTCATTTAGATATTAAACCAGGATTCACACCCAGGCTGGTTTGCCTCAAAGTTCATGCCTTTTCATTATCTCATGATGCCCCTTTCCCTCTAAGTTGTAAATAACAATATTGTTCTTTTAAAGAAAAGGTACAAGGCTAAACAGAGGATGTCTAAGAAGGCCTTGGATAAAAGTTGGTAAAAGTCACTGTGTCCTGGAGTTGCTGAAAAGATGCAGGACAGACCTAACTCTAGGTTAAGAAAGTCTAATTGATCTCTTTCCTATCAGCACAGAAACTGTGCCAAGGTTAAATTACATAGTGATTGACAGTGATTGAAGACCACAGGAGAATAGATATCCAATACTATCTGGCTGATATTGCTTTACTTATTAATATTTCTTTGTATTTTACTCTGAATTATATTTCACAGCTTAAAATATACATATTAGAGATAGGTTTATCAAAAGTTGGAAAAGGATAATTGAGTAGAAAATGTCTCAGTTATTCATGCCTCTCTGAGAATCACAGTGTCTGGGTCTTGGAACCTAGACTACAGATGCAGTGCCAGGTATAGAATAAGCCTCTGGAACATCACAACCAGCTCTAGACACCGAGGGTGCCCTCTGTCAGAAACAGGAGCCCTGAGCTGCCTCCTGGGCCCCTCCCGCCAGGTGTGGACACGTCAGGCACAGGTATTTGGCAACATCTCTCTGCTGTTTTGTTCACTCTGCTCATTCCCTCCCTTGAAGAAAGAGAAATTAATCATTAAAACAAATCACCTATTACTTAAAAAGCTTCTTTGTTTCCAATAATTTCTTTTTTTTTTTTGAGACGTGGTCTCACTCTGTCACCTAGCCTGGAGTGCAGTGGTGGCATCTTGGCTCACTGAGTACATAGAAATGGCTTACTTTTTGGGTCTTTTCTAGGGTACAAGAAAACAATGTAATTCAACTACTTTATATTGGAAACCACTCTTTTTTTTTTTTTTTTTTTTTGAGACAGAGTGTCTCTCTCTGTCGCCAGGCTGGAGTGCAGTGGCACAATTTTGGCTCATGACAGCCTCCATCTCTGGGATTCAAGCAGTTCTCCTGCCTCAGCCTCCCAAGTGCCTGGGATTACCAGTGTGTGCCATCATGCCTAGCTAATTCTTTTGTATTTTTAGTAGAGATGGGGTCTCACCATATTGGCCAGGCTGGTCTCGAACTCCTGACCTTGCGATCTGCCTGCCTCAGCCTCCCAAAGTGCTGGAATTACAGGCATGAGCCACCGTGCCTGGCCTCCAATGATCTTAAAATATATTTTTGGAATCAAATCTACCCATACAAAAAGTCAAGCAAAATGTAGCCTAAAATGTGCTGTAGGGACAGGGTCTACATTTCTTGGCAATAGCTTGCTAAGTTGATTAAAACCAAATTTGTGGCCCACTGTTAGCAATCATAGAGAATCCTGAAAGGTACAGTTTGGTCCCATTTCGTATTGATGCAATCTTCTTGCTTTGGCATTATATTCTAACCCTGTTTCTGATGGACAGAGATGGGGGTGCTAGAATATGGAATCCCCAATTCTTATTGTAACTCTTTGTAATGTACATATCGTCTTTCATGGAAACTTCTCACAGGATTTAAGGGTAGAAGAACGTTCCATCAGTTTCATCCCAATTCCCAGTCTATTTTCTTAGGCTATTACATAAAGTTTCAACGTCTTTGAGCCACAAAGACATTTATCCCTCTGGTTAGGTCTACGATAAAATCAGAATTCTGCGTTCTTTTTTTTTTCTCTGTCACCCAGGCTGGAGTGCAATTGCAGGATCACAGCTCACTGCAACCTCCACCTCCCGGGTTCAAGTGATTCTCCTGCCTCAGTCTCCCGAGTAGCTGGAATTACAGGCATGCGCTACCATGTCTGGCTAATTTTTGTATTTTTAGTAGAGACAGGATTTTGCTGTGTTGGTCAGACTGGTCTCAAACTCCTGACCTTCAGTGATCCTTCTGCCTCAGCCTCCCAAAGTGTTGGGATTACAGGCATGAGCCACCATGCCCAGTCAGTTTTCTGCATTCTGACAAATGCCTCCTTTCCTTTGAGCTCCAGTCTGATTCCCGTTCGGCAGTCTACAGATTCGTTTGTGCTGAAGGACAGTGTGCACCGGAAGAACTCATTGCAGAGGCAATTAGAACAGAGAGTGCAGTTCAGCCTTAAAAAACTGAACCCCTTAACTTGGTTATCTTGCCATCATCAAAGGGCATTCTCTAAGGGGAATACACTGCTTTTATAAGACAGTGTTCATTATTGGGAAATTCTGTTTGGTATACATTTCTTAAACATGTTGATTCAAAAACCTAAACCAGCAGTTACTAATATCCAAGGGGAAAAATGGCTTTTTGGTAGTTGAAATAAAAGTCCAGCAAGCCAGTCAGAGGACCAGCAGTCTTCAACCTTGTTAAGCGCAGTTTAGTAAACTCAGCTGCTCTCCATGGAAGCATCAGTGTGTGGGTATTACAATGATGATCTGTCTTAAAAAATGATCCACATCTCTTTCCCATAAAAGGTGCAAGAAGGTGTGCTCGGCTGGGCGCGGTGGCTCATGCCTGTAATCCCAGCACTTTGAGAGGCTGAGGCGGGCGGATCATGCGGTCAGGATATCAAGACCATCCTGGCCATGGTGAAACCCTATCTCTACTAAAATACAAACAATTAGTCAGGTATGGTGGCACACACCTGTAGCCCCAGCTACTCCGGAGGCTGAAGCAGGGGAATCGCTTGAATCAGGGAGACGGAGGTTGCAGTGAGCCGAGATTGTACAACTGCACTCCAGCCTGGTGAAAGAGCAAGACTCTGTCTAAATAAATAAATAAAAAGAAAAACAAAAAGGTGTGCTGAGTTCAGTCCTATTTGGAGAAAGAGAAGAATGGGCTTGGTTAACTAAAAGTAGGCACGTAGAGTCATGATAAGGCCAGGAAGCTCCCTGAATCTGGGGTTAATTCTGAATTTAGTTGCTCTCTCTGCTTCTAGTGTCAGGCTGGGAGTTAATTTGGAAATGTCACAGCAGCCCCTGCAGCCATCGACAGGGAGATGACTGGCATTCCTCAGCTTGGCACATCAATAGCAGAATACCAGGTCTGGCCTCAATCATCTAAACTCCCATGAAGAGAAACCACAATCTTCTTTCAAACCCATACTAATCAACATCCGCCAAGGCTTATCCTCTGTCACCTTAAGAGTGGCCTCCAGTTGGCCAGGCACAGTGCCTAATGCCTGTAATCCCAGCACTTTGGGAGGCTGAGGTGGGCGGACCACGAGATCAGGAGATTGAGACCACCCTGGCCAACATGGTGAAACCCCAGCTCTACTAAAAATACAAAAATTAACTGTACAAAAATTAGCCGGGTATGGTGGTGCATGCCTGTAGTCCCAGCTACTCAGGAGGCTGAGGCAGGAGAATCGCTTGAACCCAGGAGGCAGAGGTTGCAGTGAGCTGAGATCATGCCACTGCACTCCAGCCTGGTGACAGAGTGAGACTGTCTCAAAATAAATGAATAAATAAAAAAAAATAAAATAAAATAAGAGTGGTCTCCAAATTTAGAGAACATTAAGAAGCTCAATTACTTTGTTTTCTTGTACCCTAGAAAAGGTCTAAAAAGTAAGCCATTCCTATGTACTCTGCTAAACTAGCTTTACCTTGATTTTCCAGAAAACCAGAGCTTTGAGCTGAGTTGTGGACTAATTCATGTTCTTTTAAGCAGAACCTGATCAAATAGTTGATAATCTTTTAAATTCTTGGTAACTTCAAAGGGCACATTCTGGCTGAAGAAGCACAGACATTCACTGAATGTTATAAGTCAAATGTTGACTGTGCCCTTACTTTTGAGAACCATGGAAACACAAGGAAACCAAACTGAATTAACCAGAAGGGAAAGTGCTTATCAAGCCATTTCTACTATGCACACAATATACATGCAGGGAAGCAAATCAATTAGGTTTTTCTGATAGGAGCACCCATGTGGAGCCATGCATAAGGAGTTTTAAAAGACCAGGCCCCGCCTTTTATAGGGTCATGCCCATAATCCCAGCACTTTGGGAGGCCGAGGTGAGCAGATAGCCTGAGTTCTGGAGTTTGAGACCAGCCTGGGCAACATAGTGAAACCCCATTTCTACCAAAAATACAAAAATTAGCTGGGCTTGGTGGTCTGTGCCTATAGTCTCGGCTACTCAGGAGGCTGAGGTGGGAGGATCACTTGAGCTCTGGAGGTGGAGGCTGGAGTGAGTGGAGACTGTGCCACTGCACTCCAGCCTGGGTGACAGAGCCAGACAAAAGAATCAAAAGAAAAAATATAGATAATCTTCCTATACTATGTTTTCTTCTGTCTCTTGTAACTATGCAGGTATAAATTCTAAAAATTAGTATAAATCATTATATTTAAGTCCATTTGTTGTAAGCGAACTGTGAACATTCTTAGACAGTTTGTTAGATTTCAAAATAAATATTTCTCCTACACATATCAACCCTTTGTGTCACCCAGCAAATGACTGACAGCAACACACAGAGCTGATCCTTTCAGGTGTTTAAACTCTGTGCAATGATGGTTTTCCTAGCTGATGGACCGAGCTGATGACACTCCCTAGCAGGGGACTGGCCTCCAGTGGACATCCACCAATGGTGTCTGCCTTCTTGTGGTATCCACAAGCAGCTCTCCTGCCATCTGTGCTGCAGAAGGTCCCTGACCCTTGCCACCAAACAGCCGCAGAAAGAGCCTGCTCTAGGGCTCTGGCAGAGGGTACTGGCTTGATTTGTGTCTGTGACCATCAGCTTGTCACAAGCCAAGCAGCCTCTGCAGATCCATCACGTGGGATGTGGACACACAGCTTTGTGACCTAGCACATGGCTTCCCTCCTCCTCTCGCTGTGTCGGACTACCGTGGGGCCAGCCTGGCTATAGCAGCTCCAGGAGGGTGGCTGTCACTTCCTGGCTTAGGGGGACACAGATGCCTCTGAAATTTGGATGTTGACATCACAAAGCCCCAGCGTGGAGCAATTTATAAGAGATGCAATCTCACAGAGAGGAGGAAAAAAAGGACATATTTGTAATTGATGACGGGGAGGTAAAACTCCATGCGCCTGTTCCTTGCAGTCAGCGTGAGGAGATGAATATGGGGTAAGTGGCACCAAAGGGGCATTAGTTGCAGATTGGTTTTCCTGACTTACAAAACCTCCCCAAATAATTTAGTAATGAAGACCTCTTCTGTGAACTGTCAACTTTATTTATCTGCTCAACCTCCGTTCTGAATCAGAGTCATTTATATACTCTTTGTGGAAGGTGTCACATTCAGCCAACAGACTATAGCACACTGTACGGATTTACGGAGAGATGTGTCCTTTAAAGTCAACTAAAATGACGGTTTTTATCACAAGGAATGTGACCCACAAAAATAGCTTTTTGAATTATTTCAGTGATAGACATACTCTATTTTGGTCCCGCAATCAGAATCATTATTTCTAACAGAGAGTAATATGCCATTTCTCAAAGGAGCTTTAAAGAGCAGCCTGGTCACATTATTTTGTGCTGTAAACAAGGTCATTGGAGACATTGGTGAGCCCCGAACAAAATAAAATCTGGAGAGGGTGGAGCGGTTTGGTGTGAGCTTGACCCATAGGGCAGGAGGCCTGGCCACACCCCACATTCAGTTTCCTATAGTTCCTGTTTCACAGGGTTCAGAGAGATGGCAGCAAAGAGAAAGATCCTCTGAAAATGCCCATGACATCATGTGCCTGTAGTGATGCAACACCCTCATACTATGAATCCCCTCCCAGCATGAATAAGTGCCCCTCCCTTCCAATTCCCTCAGAGTTTTTATGCCAGGGGAATGTATGGGTCACCCCACACACCTGCAACCCCTAGGGACTGAAGCTTCTCAGCTTGCTCTCTCCCCTTCTTCCTGTCTCTAGACCGTACTGAATTCCCCACAGAGGGGAATTTAGGTCTGCTATGGCCCTGACGGGGCTCTGATCATACTGGACTTTGTTCCTCTTTCAATCCTGCGTTCATTCCAGGTGCTGGGCACCTACTCATGTGAGTACTAATCCCCACCATAAAATCTTTCTTATTGGTTCCTAAACATCTCACCCAGAATACCCTCTTTTCCCTACTTCATTCCCCTCCTTCTCCCTCCCTCCTTCTCTCTCTTTCTTTTAATAGAGATGGGATCTTGCTATGTTGCCCAGAGTCTTGAATTTCTTGTGTCAAGTGATCCTCTGCCTCACCCTTCCAAAGTGTTGGAATTGCAGACGTGAGCCACCACATCCAGCCTCCAGAGCACTCCTTCTGTCATCTCACCTAGTCTCCTGGGTGCAGGGTGATCCATATTTCAGAAAAGGTCCTTCCTACCTCTGGCAATCTGAGTGCATTTCTTCATCCCCAATCCATTTTCTGTCTGTAATTACTACCAAACAAATATGTATATTATCATTCTATCTGTCTATCTATCTATCTATCTATATCTATCTATCTATCTACATCTATCTATCTATCTATCTATCTATCTATCTATCTATCTACATCTATCTGTCTATCTATCTATCTATGTATCTATATCTATCTATCTATCTACATCTATCTATCTATCTATCTATCATCTATCTATCTATCTATCTATCTATCTATCTATCTATCTATCATCTATCTATCTATCTATTTGGAGACAGAGTGTCACACTGTTGCCTAGGCTAAAGTGCAGTGGCGTGATCATGGCTCACTGCAGCTCAAGTGATCCTCCCTGCTCAGTCTCCCAAGTAGCGGGGACTATAGGCATGCACCACCACACCCAGCTAATTTTTGTATATTTTGTGGTGACAGAGTTTGCCCATGTTGCCCAGGCTGCTCTTGAACTCCTGGGCTCAAGCAATTCACCCCCTTAGCCTCCCAAAGTGCTGGGATTACAGGTGTGAGCCACCAAACCCGGTCACATTATTATTTCGAATGTCTTTTTAATTGATATTTTTAAGACTTAAACTTCTTTGGGATAGGGTTATATTCCAAAATAGCCAATAAATAACAAATTCTTAAGGAAATTTTTGACTGATTGTTGGTCATTAGATACTGTCTACTAAAGGACTAATGTCATAGCAAACATTCATCCATTGGCTCATTTTCTCAGTCATCCGAACAACATTTGTTCAGTTCCCACTATGTCCCTTCAAAATCTAATTGAACTGATCTGGAAGTTTTGAAACAATGACTAGAGAGCCAAAAGGATGAAATACACATAAATGCTTGTAGTAAGACCTCCCCGTCAGCTGTTTCTCTGAGCTTTTTCTATTTGCTCTTTAAAATAGAAAATTGCCCTGTAGCATACTCCAGTTATCTGTCATTGCCTGTGTAACAGATACCCCGAAATTCAGTGGCTTAACATAACAGTTTATGCTTGTCTCTTGTAGCCCAGAAGATTGACTGGCCTCAGTGGGTAGTTTGTGTCCTGGATCTGTCATATGGCTGGATTTTGAAGGGCCTAAAGGCCCAAGTGGGATAGATGCCTGAGATGGCTCACTCACGTGGCCTGTGTTGACACTAGTGGCTGACTGGGAGCTCAGCTGGGTGCCAACTGGAATATCCACAGGTGCCCTCTCCATGTGCTTTGGGCTTTTCGCAGCCTGGTGGCTGGGTTGTGAAATACAGCGTTGTAAGAGCAGGCATTCAAGAGACCCAGGTGGAAGCTGTAAGACTTAGAAGTTTTATAAGTCCGGCCTTAGAAGTCCCAGAATGTCACTATCAGTTAAACGAGTCACTCGGGCCAGCCCAGTTTCAGAAGAGAAGAATTAGCCTGTGTCTCTTAATACACACATATGGAGAAGAGGAATCGGTGACAGCCATCTTGCAGACTTCCTATCTTAAGAGAAGTACCCCAGTTACCATCACCCAGTGGTTGCTATGAGCTCTTTGCTTTCTCAGTCATTTTTCACAAAAATCTGGGGAGATAGGTCTTATTATTTCTCCTATATTGGAGAAGAGAAAAATAAGCTCAAAATACGAATGTGGCCAGTTCAAGGTCAAACAAACTGTAAAGGGCAGAGTAGGGTGTTAAACCCTTGTATTCTTAGCTCACAGCACAGGTTTTATTTATTTTTTTCCCATTATGCAACCCTGCCTGGAATTACAACAGCATGTGAATGATGCCCAAAGAAAAGGGAGATGAAAGGAAAAGAAAGAAGCGGAGAAAGGTGCTTTCATTTAAGTAGCTGTAATTATCTGATGATGGCAATTTCTATACCACAGCCCCTCTTACTCTTTAGGTAACATTTTTTGGATGTTCAAGCCCTCAAGCCCTCTTGTTTTATAGGAAAATGGTCTCTAATTTTAGACAAACCATTTTAAGAGTACAACACACTTCAGCCAAACGAAAGCCCAACATATAATCTGAATTGCAATTTACCGTAGGGGAATATGTTCTTATTAAATGGAACAAATGTCCTTTGGTAATTTTTAAATTGTCTTGAAAATAAGGCTAAGATTAATCCTGCTATCGAATCTGAGCTTTAAAAATTAATTAGAAGATGGAATTTAGTATTCTGCTATAATGCAAGTTGGATTTTTAAATAAACGTGTAATTGTGCAAAGAAAACGCCATTCACAGAACAAGGCAGCTCAATTGTTTCAGCCTCTTTCCTCACTTCCTTTCAGCTGCAGGGGGCAGCACTGCTCAGCTAATGGCTTTTTTCCTTTTTCTCTTTTCCTTTCCTAACAAAAGGAGGAGTCATTTCCTTCCACACAACGTTTTCATCCCTGCTCTCCATTGCAAGGTGTATGGCTTTCCTGAGACACTGCCTCTCGAGTCCCTGCCTCAAACTCCACTTCAAATAGGAGACTTTATGTTGGGGAAATAAGATTGGTAAAGAATTCTTACTTAAAAAAAACTAGGAACTAAGGAGAAGACAAAGATAAAAGGGAAAGTCAACGCTTAAGTCACACCATCATTGAAGGTATCTGCGGGAAGTGTGGTTGACTGTGCACCTATCAGGTGTTTGTGCCTTGAAAAATCAAACCCTTTGGGGGCAAGGGCAGTCCTTGGCTTTGGTCCATTACATGCTACAGGACTACTGAAGGCTGAGGGTTAAGTTTCTATTTTCCATAGGTTTTTTCCTAAATGACGGAGGGCAAGAAATAGTAATTATCTGAGCCGTGCTGCCCCCTGCTGGTAGCAGTTATGCAACCCTGCAAACAGATGTTCCCTAAATCCATTTCCAATATTTGTTCAGAACTCGAAAGAGATCATCCAGGTCATACTCTCCCTGCCCCGCTTCACCCCTTCTGCAGAGGGGAAGCTGCAGCCAGCCCTTGGAGGAGAAATGACTTATCAGTCATCACAGGTTTTAGTTCAGGTCTCTTTCTACACACCCAACACATGAAATCCACAAAATAGGTAGTGTTTCACATGATACTGCTGTTTGGACATTCTGTTTAAAGATACATATGAGAGTTCAGACCTCTATGGTGAATCTTATCCTTCGGATCTGACCTATTTAATTAGAACTGTCAGAATTTTCTTTAAACACTGAAACATGATTCCTAGGATGTGTGGTATTTACGATTTCCTACATCTCTTTCATGGAATAAAACGACAGGAAACTTTGCTTACTATTCTGTAGTCTAGTTTCTGGAGAAAGTAATCTTTCATAACCAGAGCTAGTGATTTGAGGCTGCAATTCAGATAAAGGAATTTGATATTTACAGAGCGAGGATGTTCCAATAGTCTTTCTGATGTTCATGTATTTAACCAAGTTTTATTTAGGCTTTATTCATACTTGAGCTTTCACTAGACATCAGATAATCACAGAAAAATTTGTCTAAAATTTTAATCGTCAATGCTTATTGGAAAGTTCAGAATTTCACAGTGGCCCAGCAAGGTAATTAATGTGATCATCTGGCTTGTCTATTCTTATGGTACCTATCCACACACTTTGGTTAACTATTTTAATTACTAGTTCCAAGATAGCATCTGTCTTAGCCAGTTTGAGCTACTATAATAAGTACCATAGACTGGGTGGTTTATGAACAACAGAAACTTATTTCTCCCAGTTTGAGAGGCTGGAAGTCTAAGATCTGGGGGCTAGCATGGGTGGGTTCTGGTGAGGACTCTCTCTCGGGTTGCAGATTTCCCTCTTAGTGTTGCCTCTCATGGTAGAAAGAGAATGGAGAGGTCTCTGCAGTTTCTTTTATAAGGGCACTAATCCTATTTGTAAGAGTTTCACCCTCAAGACCTAATCAGCTCCCAAAGGCCTCATCTCCCAATATCATTGCATTGAGAGTTAGGATTTCAACATATGGACTTTGCTGGGACACAAACTTTCAGCTCAGGATCACCTCAAGTGATCCTCCCACCTCAGCATCCCCAAGTTGTTGGGATTATAGGCATGAGTCACCATGCCTGGACAATTCGCAGTTCTTGACTTTTTTTTTTTAGAATAAACATGTCTTTCAATGTGTGTGTGTGCGCGTGCGCACGCACGCATGCGTGCATGTGCTTGGGCATGCTCTAGAATGAACTAAGCTGTAAGCTTCCAGAAAGCAGGTGCTGAGTCTTTCTTTTGTTCTGCAGTGCCTGGTACAATCTTCTACTGAGGGAAGAACTCAACTATGTTAGCTGATGCATGTAGTGTTTCTTAGAAAACTGATTATAGGAAAAGTCTCACGAAGGGTACCAGACCTTGCCCTTCTTAACAAATGTGTCTGTTTCTCCTGAGACACTGTCTGCTTATCCTCCAGCCTGCGTGTTTTCTAGTCACTACCAATTAGCATAATTACTATCTCAAGGCCTTGCCCTTTATCGATCCTGGTAGTTAAAGCAGTTTACAGTCAGGAGACATGCTGACAGAAGGTACAAATGTATTCACCAGGACCTCCAGTAGAGTTCCGTCCCTTTTCTTGCTTTTCAGAATTGCTTTTGTCTGCTTTTGTTTCCGAGTGTGCCTTCCTTTTTCTCATCTCCCCCAAGTTTGCTGTGGCAGAAGTTCAGGAGATCACCTAACACAGCCACAGAGAGCCGTGCGAAGACATTTACAACAAGAGCTTGCTTTCAATACAGACTAATGCGCTCAACCTGTCAAAATAAATGTAAAGTCAGATAAATAATCAGCAAGGTATTTATCAAATGCCATGGCAGCACCATATGGAGGGTTGTTCAGGGATTTTTAGTTAATAAAAGGGGTGGAGGCTGAAGTCCCTGAGTTCTGAAAAGACTCTTACCAAGATGCTATTACAGAAATGAACTAGCAGTGAGAAGGCTGGCAGAATACCAGCCTAGATCCTGAGCCATTGTCAAGAAAAGGCATTCTTGAGCCTGTGGAAACTAGTAGTTGACAGAAGTGGTGACATTCACTGACATAAAAAATACCGTTTCTAATCTACACAAGAGGGTACCAAGAGGAGGATTTATGACATACTATTAAGCTACTATTTGTGATTCTGAATATATGTCTTGTGTGTATTTGGTTGCATATAAAATAAGCATCCAGAGACAAGAGGGCCTAAGAGAGATCAGGAGAGGAAGCACTCTTAGGGCAGAAACATCAGAAGAAACCCTCCCACCACACACTCCTGAGTACAGGTACATGCCACCACACCTGGCTAATTAAAAAAATTTTTTTTGTAGAGACAGGATCTCACTATGTTGCCCAGGTTGGTCTTGAACTTCTGGGCTCAAGTGATCCTCTGGCCTTGGCGTCCTCAAGTGCTGAAATGACAGGCAGGAGCCACTGTGTCTGGCTGTGATCATGTCTCTGCACTCCAGCCTGAGCAACAAAGTAAAACGCTGTTTCCAAAAGAAAAACAAAGAAATCTTAGAAGGCCCAGTGGAGGATTTAAGGCCCAGAAGGCAAGTGGCTTGCATTTCTAGAGCCACTTCTGATTGGGTAATAAAGATTACCTGGAACCTGGCCTGAAGAAACTGGCACTTGGCTGCCAGGTGTGGGCATGAAGAGGTGGGCTGCATGACTCCTGGGTGCACCAGACGCCGAGACCACACACCTGCCTGGTTCTGAGCTCTACCAAGGCTTGTTGGAAGCAAATGCCTTGGTTGATGTGTAATGCTGACTGTGATATGAGGCGGGATGGGAAAACCCCCTGCTGTAAATTCAAGGTCTCTGCCTGACAGCTAGCTGCTCCTTCCTGCTTTCGTCCATGGCCAGACAGACACCAGGCAAAGGTGATGCCATGTCCATCTCTTAGCTCCTCAACCATCAATGCTTTGGTCTTTGTTGTTGTTGTTGTTGTTTGAGACAGAGTCTCACTCTGTCAACCAGGCTGGAGTGCAGTGGTGCGATCTTGGCTCACTGAAATCTCTGCCTCCTGGGTTCAAGCGATTCTCCAGTAGCTGCGATTACAGGCGTGCACCACCACACCCAGCTAATTTTTGTATTTTTAGTAGAGACAGGGTTTCACCATGTTGGCCAGGATGGTTTCGATCTCCTGACCTTGTGATCTGCCTGCCTCAGCTTCCCAAAGGGCTGGGATTACAGGCGTGAGCCACCACTTCCAGCCTGAGACTTTGTTTTTTGGTAACCGATGAAAGTAGGCGATCAATATTGTCTTCTTGTTCTTGTTAGAGCTACTCTCCTCATTGTTGGCATCTAAGCAGCCCAGTGCAATTTCACCTTATTAAAATGATGCTCAAATGCAATACTTCTCTTAACCAGTGGAGTACTAGAGAGAAATGTGAATGCTGTGATTCTATTTAAATAGTACAGTATATGCACTCAGTAATTGATTTGGCTATTCACATATAGGTCAGATATAGGTATGTACATAAGACATAGGCCTTTATTTTGATGTAAATAAACTGTAATTAATATTACTTTTGCCTGCTCAGCACCTGGTCCCCCTTCTTTGGATACATTAGTCTGATTGTTCCTGGGAGAACCAATCCTTTTTCACTCTTACCCCTTATGTTTAAGGAGGTAACACCACTGTCAGCTCTGGGGTTGAACTGGCCAAAAAGTGATTTTTGTTGGCTTGTTATGGGGAACTGTGTCTCCCTTAAAAAGGATGGGTTGTAGTCTTAACCCTTAGTACTTCACACTGTGGCCTTATTTGAATATAAATTTTCTTCTCTTTCTCCTCCTCCTCCTTCCCCCTCCTCCTTCCTTCTCCTCCTCCCTCCTCCTCCTCCTCCCTGCTCCTCTTCCTCCTCCCTCCTCCTCCTCCTCCTCCTGCTCCTGCTCCTCCTCCTCCTCCTCCTCCTCCTTCTTTCTTCTTTTTGAGTTGGAGCCTCACTCTGTGACCCAGGCTGGAGGGCAGTTGAACGATCTCAGCTCATTGCAACCTCCACCTCCCAGCCTCAAGCAGTTCTTCTGCCTCAGCCTCCCAAGTAGCTAGGATTACAGGTGTGTGCCACCACGCCTGGCTAATGTTTGTATCTTTAGTAGAGATAGGGGTTTTGCCATGTTGGCCAGGCTGGTCTCGAACTCCTGACCTCAAGTGATCCACCCTCCTTGGCCTCCCAAAGTGCTGGGATTACAGGCATGAGCCACTGTGCCCAGATGAATACAGAATTTTTATACAGGTAACCAACTTTAAATGAAATAAGTGAGACCTAATCCAGTATAACTGGTGTCCTAATAAAAAAGAAAACTTGGACACATATAGAAGAGGGTAATGTGAAGACACAGGGAGAAAGCCAGCCACAGGCCAGAGTACCAGAAGCTGGAAGAGAGGAAGGGAACAGATGCACATAGCCTCTGAAGGAACCAACTCTGCTGACATCTTGATCAATTTCAGGCCTCTAGAACCATGAGACAATAAATCTCATGGTTTAAGCCGCCCACTGTGGGGTACTTGGTTACGCAGCCCTAGCAAACTCATATGGGATGATCACGCTCAGCAAGTCAGAATGAATCCCAGGACTTGTACTGAAGCAGCTGGGAAAGAAACGATGCCTTTTCCCTCATAGTTGTAAGGAAGTAAGAATAGAGCTTCGTGGGCTGCCAAGTGGCCAAGATGTGTCTGAGGCTGAGGCCAGCACAGGCAGGCAGAGCTGCAGGTTCTGAGAGAGCAAGATGGGATCCTGGTGACACTGTTTGAGCCACAAGATTGGAATATTTTGAAGTAGCTTCCAAGCCCTGAGTTTTTTATTACACTGGACAATAAATTCCCTGTTTTTGCTTAATCTAGGTTGAGTTGGATATCCTATCACTGTTGTTCAAGAGATCCCATCCAAGGTATTTGGGGATGACTGAGCTGCCTTTGAGGTGACAGCTGCCTCAGCTGGTTCCTATCATTGCATGAATAAGGCTCTGCACAGTTAAGGGAGGCATGGCGGGAAATCCTCATCTCTATGTCCTCCGTGTTACATATTATAATGAGACAATGTTGCGCCCACAGGTATCATGGACTCCTGCAGGGCAGCCCTCCTGTAGCACACACAAAGTGGCTTGGAAAGAGTATGTGTTCAATAGCAAACTGTGATTAAACTGAATCATTCAAATATCACGGACACAGGTCAAGTCTATTTTTGCAATTACCTACCACATTTTTTTGGTGCTATTTCCAAATGATACTCTTTGAGACAGATGCGTTTTACAAAGGATAGGTTTTGAAGCATCACTTACACTAAGTGTAATAACACTAAGGAATAAAAATAGGGGATACTTCAAGTTCACTGAGGGTGACACATTTCTACAATCTTTACTTTGGGATTCTTGTGCAGGCACATACAGGAAAGTCTTTTTTTCCTTGAAGGCGAGTATTCATAGACTGTCACAGTGGGATGGGGCTGGGTGGCTATGCAGACCATGGGGGGGATACTGCTAGGCCAGACTGGGACTATAAGTCTCAATATAATTGAAAGTCACTAGTGGAAATGTGGCCCAGAATAGTCATGACCCCGAGTGATTGCCATCTGTTGATTATTGGTCTCAGTCCAATTTTTCAGTCTGGTATCCACATTAAAAAAGATATACACATATATTAGCATCAAAATAATTACCCACAACAGCATCTGTGCCAAGGACAGAATGAATGGGCCATTTGAAATGCATTGTCCATTCACGCCTAAAGGTGACCTCTGCAGTAATTCTGGGGGATTCTCTTAGAAGATTTTGCTGGCTTGGAGCAAGAGTCTGACTTGCTGAGTTCTGAGATAAATAATGGATTATTCCAAACCAGAACCCAAAGGGAAAAAATATGGTTATCCATTATTTATTTTTGATCAAGGATATCCTTTATCCCAAAAGTGATTTAGAGCAGCTTACATGGTTGTACATAATACAGCTATCTCTTATAGATTTAAAATAAAAACAAAAATTAAGGCAAAGAAAAATTGTGCATGAAAATCAGATAGTGCTGAAGGGAGATTAGTATCAAAAAAGAGTTTTGCTTGTGGTTGGCTTTCTAGCATAAAATATGAAGAGGAAACATGATCAATTGCAGAGTCACTGTATTTACATAGTAAAAGCAAAGAAAGAAAGAAAATCTCCCATAGTTCAAGTAAAAAACTCTGCCTGACACAAGACTTTTTACACACAGGATTGTTTTCCTCCTTACAGTAGCCTGCAAGGGATATAGTAGAACAAAGACCTAGGCTCTTTCCTTTTGCAGAATCTTTATCCTACTTTCGCCTCCCTTTTGTCTTCTCTCAATAAAAGTCCTCAAGGACCTAGAACCAGAAATACCATTGGACCCAGCAATCCCATTATTGGGTATATACCCAAAGGATTGTAAACCATTCTACCATAAAGACACATACATACATATGTTTATTTCAGCACCGTTTACAATAGCAAAGACTTGGAACCTACCCAAATGCCCATCGATGATAGACTTGATAAAGAAAATGTGGTACATATACACCATGGAACACCATGCAGCCATAAAAAGAATAAGATCATGTCCTTTGCAGGGACGTGGATGAAGCTGGAAGCCATCATTCTTAGCAAACTAACACAGGAACAGAAAACCAAACACCACATGTTCTCACTCATAAGCGGGAGTTGAACGATGAGAACACATGGACAGAGAGAGGGAAACAACACACACCAGGGCCTGTTGAGGGACAGGGGGCAAGGGAAGGAGAGCATTAGGACAAATACCTAGTGCACCTGGAGCTTAAAATCTAGATAACAGGTTGATAGGTGCAGCAAACCACCAAGGCACATGTACACCTATGTAACAAACCTGCACATTCTGCACATGTATCCCGGAACTTAGAGTAAAAAAAAAAAGAAAAGAAAAGAAAGTCCTCCCCTAAGTTAATGTATACCAAGCCCTCACTGTGAGGAAGGCACTGTGTTAGTTACTGTCCCTACAGGGTTTCAGCACATGATGATAACACAGTTGTGACAGGGTGGCAAATACTATTGGCTTCTGATAGATGAAGATAGGCTTGGAGCAGGAGGGACACATCTTGTGGGTCAGTAGGTCTGTCTGATTCCAAAGTTTCTGTGCTTATCTGTAGAAATATGCAGCTTTTAAAGAAGGGGCTGAAAGATAACTCAGAAAACACCTCTAGACAGCTCCAATTAGGGTTATATGTTTTTAAGGCACCCCCCAAAGGAGCAGATTGCGTTTGATGATTCTAGCAGGAAAATGAGACGATGATCTTGTTAACGGATCAATGTGTGAGGTCATCAGAGTTTATTGTGGATCATGCTTTTTTCATGAAATGGAAGCCTAATATAGACTTTGTCGAGAGTAAGTTTCAACACCTTTAAGTGTAAAAAGCTTCACTTTGCTGTCATTTGAATGTCTCAATTTCAGATTCAACAGGACAGAAACAATCAGGGTGGTTCTGAGTGTGGAAATCTGGTCAATAAAGTCAGTTTCTGAGGAGGCCAGGATGGCTATTTCTCCAAAGGTTCTAGAGCGGTCACGCCTATTAAATTGACTTTATGTGTCATAGCTTGGCTGTACTGCTCAGAAAGGTGACAGTGACTGAGACAGCATCATAGCTGTCCCCTACATTTGTAGCAGAGAGAGCCAGAAAGATCTTCGCAGCAGGGGGTGTTACCAGAACAATATGAAGGCAGCCTGAAGAATGACCACAGAGCTACTGGTTTCCAGGCAATAATAGGAGCCAACACATCAGAGTTCAACGCTTTAAATGGAGCTGCAATTGGTGTGTGTGAGCAAAACTGTCCCAGGATGAAAAGGTAGAGCCAATACAGCACTGAGCTTTGCAAATGCAGGCAACGATTACCCCATCCCTCCCCAAATATACGTACAGACACAATATGCATGTGTATGAGCACGTGCACGCATACACACGCACACACGCATACACAGAATTGAGATAATATAATCATCAACAGTATTTTCACGTGTTTAATATTTAGCTCCTCCATCCAGATCACTGTTGTCTGTCAAATCACAAATGGGCAGAAGGCAGGATGAGGCCTCCGTGGCTTATCCTGAAACCTAACACAGCAGCATGCTCATGAAAATTGGACTGATGAAGGCAGTGAGGAAGAGAAAACAGTAATGGATGTAGAAAGAGAATATTACTGACCTGGGCAAGATCCACTCTGAGTTGAGAATGGGTTAGCACTGGGGGCGGGGTGGGAATTTAAGGAGTAAAGACAAAGCAAAAACTGGGAGGAATCTGAGCATCTATCTACCCATCCTTCCTGCAAGGAGGCTCCTGAGATGTTTTCGTAACAAGTTTGTTTATTCACAGTAGGAGGCATTTCAAACGGATCTGTTTGAGGATGCATTTAATTACTGTCATGTTGATAATGAAGCGTCTTCTCGCCCTCCCACCTACAAACTTAATTGTATGTACACCCATCTTTTCTGATAACCTCACTTCCACATCTTTCCTTCCATTCAAAGCTAATTTCAAATCCTCCCCTGTCCCTCCCACTTCCTCTTACAGCTTTCACCATTAAGGATTCCCTTTCCTATCTGTACATGGGGGAAAGGCTGTCACACAGATGTCAAGAAGAATCTGAACAAACATGCCTTGCTCTGCTTCCCCAGTTGATTATCATTAGATTATACCAGTTCGTCCTCCAAGCAGACTTCTTCAGGACTGTTCATAACATACACACTTATCCTCATTTCTTTGAATCTTCATTTTCAAAGGCCCCCATGTCAGGTAAAAGGTTAAATAAATCTGGATGCTTTTCTCTTGTTAATTTGTGTTTTGTGATAGGGGTCTCAGCCATGAACTGCGATGGGTGAGAAAAAGATATTACTTTTTCTCCCTCCTAGCACCACACTTCACATAGTCGCCCACGCCAGAAACCAGAGTGTCATTGTCAACACTTTGCAGTCAGATTCCATATTCAACCTGTCACTAAACCTTGCTGTTTCTACCTCTTTAAGAGCTGAGTATCTGTCTCCTCCATTTCCACTGCCTGCCTCAGGGTATGACCACGGTAGCCAGGATTAATGAAAGACTTTCATAACAACTCTTTTTTCTTTCTTTCTTTCTTTCTTTTTTTTTTTTTGAGACAGAGTCTCACTCTGTCGCCCGGCTGGAGTGCAGTGGTGCATGCAATCTTGGTCACTGCAACCTCCGTCTCCCGGGTTCAAGTGATTCTCCCATCTCAGCCTCCTGAGTCGATGGGACTACAGGTGCCTGGCACCACACCCAGCTAATTTTTGTATTTTCAGCAGAGACGGGCTTTCACCATATTGGCCAGGCTGGTCTCAAACTCCTGACCTCAGGTGATCCTCCTGCCTTGGCCTCCCAAAGTGTTGGGATTACAGGCGTGAGCCCCTGCACCGGGTCAACTCTTCTTGATTCCAGTCTCTGTCCCTTTGCATGTATCCTTTCCCTTCTTACATTTAAATTGCTCCCAAAGATGTTAACTGAAACTCTGGCCATGTCGCTTACCATCAACCACCACTCCCCGGGAGCATAACAGTCAAGCTCCCTGACATGGATCAAAATTCCTTTAGCATGAGGTTTTCCCCTACCCTTTCAGGACAGCCGCCCCTGATTTCCTCTTCGTGCACCATGCTTCTAGTACCGCAAGCTGCTGCTACCTCTGTGCACAGACCTCTGGCATTGCACCTACCAGGCAGTTCTGGTCCTGTCTACTATTTGACTCCCCTCAGCCTGAGCAGATGCAGCTGAGTGATTCTGCACCTTTGGATCCCTAGGCCTACGGAGAATCTGGTACCCAGTAAGTGCTCAATCATTTTGGCTCCATGAATAAATAAGTGAATATTCGATTCTCTTCTGACTGCTGGGCATGGCCTTATCTGACAGCTAATTTCCGAACAACTTTCCTAGGGTGATTAACACAGGCAGGCAAAGATGAAAGAAAGAAACAAAACACAGTGATCCCGAGGCCCAGAGAGCCAGGCCGGGAAGGGCAGAGGGGCGGGGACGCCACGGGGAAAGGGCTGCTCCGTGGGTCAGGTTAGCTCTGCACACCTTGGTTTGTTCTCCTTCAGGACTAGTTTTATGCATATGAGAAATCATTTTTTTAAAGACAAATCAAATGCCACATATGAGTTTCATTATAGGCCAACAGAAGGCAATAACGTGCCCCGGAGACAAAGTAATAGCATGAAAATGTTTGGAGCCATGGTCCAACTTTATACAGTCATATAGTCCTTATTCAAAGGACAGTCCTTATTCAGAGGACTGTATTTAACAGAAAGAAAACCTTCCAGGACGGGTGCGGTGGCTCACGCCTGTAATCCCAGCACTTTGGGAGGCCGAGGCAGGAGGATCACTTGAGGTCAGGAGGCCGAGATCAACCTGACCAACATGGTAAAAGCTGGTCTCTATTAAAAATACAAAAATTAGCCAGGCTCAGTGGTATGTGCCTGTAACCTCAGTTACTTGAGAGGCTGAGGCAAGAGAATTGCTTGAACCCAGAAACCCAGGAGGCAGAGGTTGCAGTGAGCTGAGATCGTGCCACTGCACTCCAGCCTGGGCAAAAGAGTGAGACTCTGTCTCAGAAAGAAAGAAAGAGAAGAAGAGAGGAAGAGAAAAATAGAGAAAGAAAGGGAGAAAGAAAGAAAGAAAAAGAAAACCTTCTAAACAACTATGCCATTTGAAAGAGACCATTGATATACCAATGAAAACCCAAAGAACAAAAAGTTTGTAGGGATGGGGTCTCCTGGCATGGAGGGGAAATGGCACTTGTTTAATGTTTTCTTTTGTTATCCCTATTTCAAGCCCATTTCTTATAGATTAATTTAAATTCCTATATGCAAGTGGTAATGATATGGCCTTTGGTAGACCCTTCGTGAAATATGGATTTTATACGAATGTGGAGAAACAGGCATTTCTTCATCTTCAATGTCTCTTTCTTTGGGAGCAATTCAGCAAGGAGACTGTTGAACCATCAACAGTAAATTGTTTACCTTGGGGTGCAAACTGCTAATTGCTAATGCATTAATTAAAACATTTCTTGTGCTTGTTTGCTTCAGGAAGCAAAGCCTATACAAATCTATCCAGTCATCTTTTCCTGCCCCGCCCCTGCCCCGCCCCTGCCCCCGCCCCTTCTTGGATATTCGGAATGAGACCATGAAGATAATTTGTGTGCACATTTCTGATAACCATTTTAGGGTAATGTAATGATAAAGAACAATTGACAAAGGCTTCCTGGCGTTGACTAACCACTTTCTGGGCAAATGGTTTAATTAACGAAGAGGCTGCTTCCTTTGGTTTAATCATACAACGTTTAAGCCGAGGTTGCTGCTTAGGCAAATAAGACTGTTCTTCCATTTAGGTATTTTGCTAACGTGTCTGCCCACAAGATGGCAGTAAACGTTTGATGAGTTTCTATGATAACTAGTCTTTTGTGTGTAAATGTTTGTGTGTGTGGCGGGGGGGGAGGTAAGACTTCCTTTAGAATAAAAATTTTATTTATCTGATGTTTTACATTGTTTTACATTTTATGTCAAATAAGTCTACTAGCATATAATTAATTTAAAATGCTGTTAGATGGGTGACAGTTAACACTGTTTATCCTAACAGTTCAGCTGTGTATCCTAACAAAATAGAGTCGCCATCTCAACTGCAAATAACAAAAAGGAGGAACAAAAAGTTAACATTTGATTACGAGGAATTAGAGAATTCTAACTTTACTGTCTAATACTTGGAAATACATGAACAAACTGGTTCGTTTCTGAATCCTGGGGAAGTGGGTGCTGAATGAAACAGTTGCCTGCGATACAAAAGCCAAACACACTAGGATCGTCTCTGTAAGAAGCTTTAGACCCACAGAGAATATCAAAGTGAGTGTTCACATCATTGTTATACAAGCTAATGGGTGGCATAAGGGAGCTATGAATGAGAAACTGTGTCACTCTAGTGGAGGAGAGATTATTTTTAATTGGCGGGAACCGGGAAGGCGGATTGGAAAGGGGGGGCGCTCAACATCTGCTCTGATCTAGGAGTGGGATACAGACTTGTGAATTGCCTGCTCATAGGTACGAGAGTAACCCGCCTATGGGCAGGTGAAAAGTACTTGGGGATGAATAGGTCAGTTTACTTGGTTACAAAGTGTATCTAAAAGGTAGCATTGGGAAGAGAGTCAGCTTGATGGTTGAATGGGAGGTTTAGAAGTTTGGGTTTTTCTTCTGGAGGCAATGGAGGACCACTAAAGGTTTTGAGCTGAGAAGTAGCCTAGTGGCAGTAGCTCAGAAAGAACAGCCTGGAATCTGTGCAGGATGTATTGAAGTGGCGAGAGACTGGCTGTGTGACAGTGTATATAGGTCTAGAGGGAGGGGATGGTATGGTCATAGTCAAGCTATAGTCCTAAGGTGAGGACCATTAACTCCATTTCTTTAGGTTATTTTCCTCATTCAAAAGCAAAGGCTTGGACCAGGTGGTCCTTTTCAGCTCCAAAAATTACAGGCCTGGCTAGGATAATAGCAGGGGTATAGAGACAGGTGAATAGATGCAGGAGAGATTAGCAAGGCAGGCAGAGGAGCACCAGGTATCTGACTGGAACTGGAATGGAGGGACATTGGAATCGAAGCTTGGCAGGAAGCAGAGAAGAGAGATAAAGGCAGAATAACATTTTATGCAGAAGAACATTGTATGCCTAGAATGACAGTGGGATTGTAAGTAGAGAATGGCAATACCAGCTATGTGAGGAATACATTTTCAGCTTTGAACACTGGCATTATTTGCAACATTTAAATCATGGGCAAAAGAATTGTTTACATGTATCTGAAAGATTTGGATAAATTATCTGAAGAGGTAGCTGAATACCATCATGGAGGGTTTCCATTCTTTAACTCTTGATAAATGCAGCATCCAGCACACATAACATTGCCAGAGAAGGCAGAAATGCTCTTAAATGCAGTATTGGAATGGATGCAAAACAGGCAGCTCTTTGTATACAAAGATGGCGCCATGGATGTGCTTCATAGGAGCTGGGCTCCCACCTGCTTTCTTGCTGGTGGTGACCCATGAGGCCTGGGGCCACCACATGTGCTCCCAGAGTCACAGCCTCTGAGAGGAGAGTGTGGAGGCAGCATAGGCTTCATGAGTCATCATGGAAGATCCCATTCTCAGTCTGAAAGTTATCTCAGCAATGAAAGCAACCCAGTTGTGGGGGGATTCTCTCCGCCCACTTCTGACTAGATTGTTGTGCATCAAGGACAATTGTGAAGTTAACAAATAGTTTCAGGGAATGGATTCAAAAGTGCAATTTCCAGAGCAGTCACAGGGGAAGATCAGACAGTTTCAGGCTAATCTCAGGACCGCAACACTGGACAATGACAGCTGATGCTCAGAGGGGTTACTAGGGTTGGAGGGTGGACACTGATGTGCCTTCAGATCGCCAGAGATTAAAGTCTTTGTGATACTGCTCAGTGTTCTGCATTGAACGTGAAGTGGACATTTTCATTTCATGTGCTGAATGTTGCGAGTTTATTTCTAGAATGTTCAATGTATCAGCATATTACATCCTCAACCTTTCTGCATCAACAGGCATTTGCCACATAAAGAACATATACATGTTGGTTTTTCTTTTGTTTTTTGTTTTTTTTTTTTTTGAGACGGAGTTTCACTTTTGTTACCCAGGCTGGAGTGCAATGGCGCGATCTCGGCTCACCGCAACCTCCGCCTCCTGGGTTCAGGCAATTCTCCTGCCTCAGCCTCCTGAGTAGCTGGGATTACAGGTGTGCACCACCATGCCCAGCTAATTTTTTGTATTTTTAGTAGAGACGGGGTTTCACCATGTTGACCAGGATGGTCTCGATCTCTTGACCTCGTGATCCACCTGCCTTGGCCTCCCAAAGTGCTGGGATTACAGGCTTGAGCCATCGCGTCTGGCCTACATGTATTTTTTAAGACAGGAAATCATACCCTTTAATACAGGAAGCTAAAATATTCCTAAGAAGATTAATTTTACAGTGAAATCTCTGGTCATCTTCCCTTCCGTGTTTGTATTTGGAACTGTATATGGATTTGCATTTGGTTTCCAGACTTTCTGACATCTGAAATCCTTTTCCTGAGAGCACAGAGTGACTCAGATATCAGGGATTGGGGAAAAGCAGGGAGTCTGAAGACAAATATGAAAAGTAATATCACATCTGGGAAACCACCAGTAAATTCAATTTTCTAGTAATAAAAATATTAATTATTCTTTTACTACAAACATTATAGAAGTACTATACAACTTTTTCTTCTTCTAGATTTTTTTTTGCCAAATCTAGTTTTCTTTCTTATTTTAAAAACATTAACATAATGATTAAAAGCACTGTTTTCTGTAATATGCTGGGAAGTTAGGAGAGGATACGGCTATGAGGTTCCTGAAGGTACAGGACACAAGAAAAAGAAATTCCCAAAGGAAGCAGAAACTAAAAGTGATATGATTTGGCTGTGTCCCCACCCAAATCTCATCTTGAATTATAATTCCCTTAGTTCCCATGTGTCATGGGAGGGACCTGGTGGGAGGTAATTGAATCATGGGGGCAGTTACCTCCGTGCTGTCCTCATGATAGTGAGTGAGTTCTCATGACCTCTGATGGTTTTATAAGGGACTTGACCCCCTTTTGCTCATTATTCTCCTTGCTGCCACCATGTGAAGAAGGACATGTTTGCTTCCCCTTCTGCCACAGTTGTAAGTTTTCTGAGGCTTTCCCAGTCATGCTGAACTGTGAGTCAATTAAACCTCTTTCCTTTATAAATCACCTAATCTTGGGTATGTCTTTATTAGCAGCGTGAGAATGAACTAATACAAAAAGTAATTTTGGAAAAGTCAGAAGAGGAAAATGAATAGAGAATTAGTGAAAATTATTTTCTGCTTTTAGATTAGCCATCACGCCTTTCTGAACTCAGCTCTTTTCTTAATTCTCATCATCTTGGGGCCTCCTTCATTAGGGAACTGTCTACATGGACGTGTCTGAGACAGGCCTGAGCCTCAGTGTCTTGCTGGTTTTTGCATCCCCATCACCTACTTTGCCAATGCCTGGCTCCAGAGGCGTCTCTGCATATGTTGCATAAATCAATAAATCACCCCTTTGCTTCTCCCAATCACAGTTTACATATGTTCACAGATGCATGTTTATTATAAAAAGTAACCCTGTATAAACTCAACACATAGTAGGAAGGTGAGCTTGATGTTACATAATCAATACCAGTGAAAACCAAATAATCACGATACCAATACTTTTTGGATGATTCACACTGTCCCTTTTTCCTTCCTTCTGTCCCTTCCTTTCTTTTCTTTCTTCCTTCCTATGTATGTTGAGTAACTATTAAATGTAAGGTACTAAAATTACAGAATATCAGAAGAAACCTTAAGGTAATCTAAGGTAACCCTCGTCTTATGGTGAAGTTCCTCTATCTTATCCTTGACAAGAATCCTATGCCCTTGCCTGAACAAGAGCAGTGAGGGAGCCCATGATCCCTACAGGCCATGCATTCTATGTGTGGACCTGTGATTGTCAGGATGATTTTCCTTATTATTTGGCATAAATTTGAACTCCTGTAACTTCTATCTATTGGGCCTGCTTCTAACATATGAATACAGAAAAATTCTAAGTCTTCTACATAATGGTCCTTAAAATATCTGAAGTCATGTATCACATTCTTAATCTTCTCCTTTTTTAGACTGAACTTTGGTTTTTCTCATACTCTTGACATATTCGGATCTCTCTCCCAAACAACTGGGAGCTTACGGCTCTGACACTGGGAGTGATGGGGGTTGCCATATTCCAGAAACCTGAGCCAGGCAGGGGGTGGGAGGTACCAGCTGTTCTCAGGCTGCACTTTGGAGTCTGCTTGATGGGGTGAGAGGCAGTGACTCCAGAAGATTCACAGTCAGAAAACTGGACAAGTTGCTTTTTATTTTCCTTCCTTTTTTTTTTTTAGAGACAGGATTTTGCTCTGTCACCCAGGTTGAATTGCAGTGGCTCTGTCCTAGCTCACTGTAACTTCAGACTCCTGGCCTCAAGTCATTCTTGGTCCTCAGTCTCCCAAAGCACTGGGATGACAGGGATGAGCCACCATACCAGGCCCCAAACTGTTTCAACAATCAATACCCACCTCCCCCACCTCTAGACCCGGAGATTTGAACCTTAAGCTTGCATCGAAATCACCCAGAGGGAAATACAGACAGTGGGCTCCACCCTCAGAATTTCTGATTCAGCACGTCTGAGCTGAGATGTGAGAATCTGCATTTATTTACTTTATTTTATTTTTTGGAGGTGATGAATGTACTTATTACCTTGATTGTGATGATGGTTTCATGAGTGTATGGATCTGTCTAAATTCATCAATTTATATACATTAAATATGCATGGTCTTTTGTATATCAGTTATACCTTAATAAAAACTTCTTTTTAAAGCTAAAAGAAAAAAGGAATATAAATGAACCACTCACCTCGCTTAGGTCATGAGTTAGATATTAGTATATGTGAATATTGTACGTGCAGATAGCCAATATTCCTTAGAAATAATGGCTGATCTATGAAATCTATGTAATCAAACTTTACTTCCCCTTAGGTAAAACTACATAAATTGCTGTTTGAGTAGCAATTTCATATGGCTAACCTAATACTATGGCTTATTTAAGACGGTTCTCTATGCATGATGAGTTTATGGCTTTGTATTACATAGTGACCTTGTATTCTAAAACTCACTTACCAATACTAATATATTTTATTGCGGCGGTGGTGGTGATGGCTGTTGTGGCTCCTTCCTTAGAATTTTCTAAGCAAATGATCCCATTGTGAATAAAGGCAGTTTTACTTCTTTCTTGCCAGTTTTTATGTTTTCCCTTTTTTCTTGCCTTATTCATTGGCTAGGATCTCTACTACTAGACTGAATAAAAATGGTGACAGTAGACACCCTTGTTTTCTCCAGGCGATGTTGACCACTGCGCTAGATGATGCAATGAGGGTGAGAATCCATAAGATGAGGATAGAGGGCTCAAAGTTAACATAGGATCAGGGCTGAGACTAGCGTGAGACAAGTGAGGGGCCTGCCTAGGGTGCAAATTCTACGGAGACTCACCCACTGGGCCATGCACGTGAGAGCCAGTGGCAACTACTCCTGTGCGCAGCAAGCCAAAAGCTGGAAGAGCTTTCCATGCTGCAAGCGGCACTGTGGCCTGGACGGCAGACAGAATGTTGATCCTCAAAGATTCAGCCCACATATGGACATATAAGAACATCCCTAGTTCCTTCACCATCTGGTGACTGCTAGGAGTTGTTGCTACTGGTATGAAGGAGTTAAGTGTCACAATAAGGCTCTTCCAGTGAGTAAGTGTCACAAACCACCTGCCAAAAAAAATTCTGTGAAATTTGGGCAGTGTTAAACAGCAGGGTTATATTCTAACAAATATTTAAAATCTAAGAGTAGATTTTAAAATTCCGTTGAAATCCTTTATGTAGTAGAACTGAATTTCTTTTTTAAGAGGAAGTAAAATTGCACAAAGCGGGGCAGGCTATAATAAGTAATGGGTGCGATCGGTGAATTATTATCATATCATTTCTATCCTCAAAGGCTTTCCTGTCTCCTAGGAAACAAGCATGTAAATAAGTGATTTTACATCACAGAGTGGAATAAGCAGAGGTCCAGAAACAGGGCTACTAACTGACCATGTGTGACAGAGGAGAGAGGGTCCTAAGGACAGATTGGATGTTGATTTTCTGCTCCAAGTAAGTGTATTTAGGAAGTATTACCCCAATTGCTGAGAAATCTGAATGTGGCAGCTGGAAGTGCCAGGTAAAGAGGGGTGGCAGGGAGACACAGAGCTGGCATTGAGGTCCGCTAGCCCCAGTGGCCTGACCTCGCGCCTTCCTTTCCAACTGCGGAGGCCCTCAGGACGCCACTGTACCCCTAACAATCTCTCTCTTTAACATAAAAGAAATTCATCTCACGTTCCTCAGGGACTTAATAGTGTCAGTTATCCATTCCTCTCTCCAACTCCAGATACAGCTTTAATAATAAAGACAAACGAGTGTTCGCAATACTGGTGTTTTGTTTTGTTTTGCTCTGTTTTGTGTTGTTTTAGTGAGACGGAGTCTCGCTCTGTTGCCCAGGCTGGATGACAGTGGTGCAATCTCAGCTCATTGCAGCCTCTGCCTCCCAGGTTTGAGTGATGATTCTCCTGCCTCAACCTCCTGAACAGCTGGGATTACAGGTGTGCACCACTACGCCTGACTAATTTTTGTATTTTTAGTAAAGACTGGGTTTCGCCATGTTGACCAGGTTGGTCATGAACTCCTGGTCTCAAGTGATCCACCCCCTCGGCCTCTCAATGTGCTGGAATTACAGGTGTGAGCCACCATGCCTGGCTAATTTTTGTATTTCTAGTAGAGATGAGATTTCACCATGTTGGCCAGGCCAGTCTCAAACTCCTGACGCCGGGTGATCTGCCTGCCTCTGTCTCCCACAGTGCTGGGATTATGGGCATGAGGCACTGTGCCTGGCTGTGATGGTGGCCTTTTAGAAGACTCTCGGGGAAGAAGGATCACAGTGTCGCCTGTAAGCTGCTCATCAGCAGAGCGCGTCCACTGCCTCACCTGACTCTTGGTCATTTGGGTCACCTTTCTTTCTGGCCATTTCGGGCCACCACTAATTATTACATGAGAGAAATGACAACCAGCTGGTTTTCTGGGAGTCTAAAATGTTCCCCTTCACAATATGCTCTGTGCTGGGGATGTGGTATAGCCCAGATTCTAGCAGATGAGGACAGAACCCGAAGCCCCTCTGCAGAGGAGAAAAGAACTTCCCGGCTCTTCAGTACTCTAAGCGCCCTACTGCAGAAGAGGAAAGGGAGAAACTAAGGCAGGGCCCTGACCTGCTGTGTGGCAAGGAGGGCCTCTGTCACCGGGCAAGTAGACGGATAACTTCCTTACAAGGCTACATTGGAATCTAGACATGCTGTGCTTGAATGAACTCTTTCCTATACTGATAACTTGATCAGTTTCCTTAGTTAGGAAGAAGGAGAGTGGGGCTTTAGTCCTGTGTGACCTTATACATGGTAACTTTCCCAGGATGGGCATCAGTTTATTCATCTATAAAATAAATAACTTAGATAAGCTATGCGTAAGGTCCCATCTAGCTCTTCAATCGTCTAAGTTCCTTTGGTTTTGGAGTGCTAAATGTAAAAGCTATCCTAGTGGTATTTTATTTAATTTGTTAAGCAGCTCAGATTTCATTTTGTCTCTGTACAAGACAAATGGATGCTTCACATCCACAGCTCTGCTGCAGCCCCTTCGGCTCAAGGGTGTTCTGTCCACCCAATTGTGCATTCTAGCCTTGTCCCTCAACCTGAACCAGTCCCTGCACATCACAGGCTAATTTGTTCTAATTCCACTGAGTTCACAGCCCCATGGATTCATTTTCCTATTGGCAAGCTCAGGACTGATTAATGGGCAGTTACAGTGGGGACATGGGGGTAGAGGGGGTCGGCAGAAGGGGATGGATGGATATTACCTGGAGTATTTCACTAGATTCAAATGAGAAAATATTAACCTTTTTTCAGGAAGACACATGGCAATGCTGAATTGACAGAGTTCAAACGCTGAAGGGGCATTTGAGACCTGGAGCTGCCCAACGGCAAGAGGGCTCTTGTATCAGAAGCTTCACTGCACAGCCCTCCAATAAGTGGTGCCTTGACATCAAATGAGTTGGTTGGCTAGTTCCTTCCCTATGAAATCGTTATTTTAAACCCCACACAACCTGGCATAATTTCCGGTCTGCTAACTGGCAATCACAATGGAGTATAACTATTTTCCTTGCAGGAAAAGGCTGCCCAGGGGTGTGTTGGAGATGATCAGGAGAGATGCACTTTTCTCCTTCAAACCTTTTGCCGGCTTTGTATTTCCAGTTCTCACAGCCCACCTTTTTCAGAGACTGCTCACAGAGATGACACTGATGGGAATCAAGTTTAAAGGCTTGGCTTATTGGGTGAGTGAAAGAAAGGCTGCCTGGAGGTTAAGGACACCAAGCTGTGCCGTCTCGATTTCCTAAAACTTTATCTCGGAATCACCTTTTCTTGAACAGGTCTATTTTATTTTAATTTGTCTGTTAGAATAAGAAGTATTTTTGACTGAGGATTCACTTGGATTAACTTTAACAGAGGCTGATTCAAACCCAAGTATATGCTGTGCCATTATACTCTAGGGCTTCAGCTCACAATCTAGGTTTATACTATAGTTAAGAAAAGAAGGAAGAAAAGAAAAAGGGACATGTTAGAAGCAGCAACTGCAGTGATTCTTCTAGGCTTCACCATGGTCATTCCCATTTAGACACCAGTAAATGGATCTCCTGGTTCAGAGCTGCCAAAGTGATTTGTGTCCGAATACAGAACAATTGCATCCAATGCTAACTGAGACGAACATGAAATCTGCAGCAACCGTTTATGGAACATCACGATTGAGTTTACTACTAGGCCTTGTGTTGGTCACTTTACTAACATTATCTCATTTAACCTTCAGACCAGTTCTCTGAGGGAGCGATCGTCCTCCCCATTTTTCAGGTAATCAAACAGAATATCAGAGGATTAAACGACTTGATTAAGGTTAAATAAGTAGGAGGTAGTACAAGTGGAATAGAACCCAGCTCTATCTGACTCCAAAACTTGTGATCTTTCAGTTCCCTCCTAGGAACCTCAAGAACAGAGAATATTTATTTCATTGCCAATTTCGCCTTCCGATATTGTTGGTATTTCACATTCAATTCTGACCGTAGCTATGCAGGAGCTAAATATACAGGTTCCTCCTCCTTATGAATAGAAAAACCGGTCTATGATTATTTTTGAACATTTGCCTTTAGTACCTTTTAAACACATACCTCAGTTTAATGTCAAAGCAGAAGCTTTACGTATTGGGCCCTTGGCGCCAATATGTTGAGATTATATGCAGGTCTGAGTCTGTTTTACTAGAACAGGCCCTCATTTTCTCAAATATATCCGTTAACCATCCATCAGTGTAATGTACATCACTCATGGAAAGAACAGGTTTCCATCAGACCTTTTTTCACTCCATTTCTAGTACTACATATTGCAATTACAGTTTTAGGAATCAGAAGGCCATAAAGTGGATAATCGAAGAATGATTAATTTTGCTCTGTTAGAAAGTTGTCATTTCTGCTCCTATGAACGGATACTAATAACCTGGTCATTGCCCTCCTTCTTCTTTAGGATATAGGCTAACTGTTGGTTTGCTAGGGCTCTCCTAACAAAATACCATAAATTGGGTGGCTGAAATCTAAGAAGGCTGTTGTCTCAAGTCTGACATGGAGGTGTTGGCACGGCAGATTCCTGCTGAGGGATGTGAGGGAGAATCTGTTCCGTCCTCTCCTAAGCTCCCTGTGTTTGGCTGGCAACCTTTGGCCCCTCTTGGCTGGTATGTGCATTACCCCATCTCAGCCTGTGCTCACAGGCATTTTCCCTGACTGCCTGGCTGTGTTCAAATTTCCCCTTTTTATAATGACACCAGCTCTATTGGATTAGATGCCCGCCTACTCCCATATGACCTCACCTTAAGTAACTGCATCTGCAACAATCTATTTCCTAGTAAGATTACATCCTAAGTAAGAGGGGTTACTTCAACAAGGGCATTTGGGGAGGGGGATGCAGTCCAACTCCTATCAGGCTAGGCCCTTGTAAAATTCAATGCATAATGGCAATCATCAGAAAATTACCACAGATATATTATGAAATAGAGAAAACATATATTTAAGTGTTCTATAAGTAGTTAGAAATCAATCTCTTTTCATTATACTATTTTTACTCTAGAAACATAATCATCACATTCTAATCACAAGGTAAGACAAATAGAAACCTTTATTAATAGCCCGGGGTTTAACTAAACAAACCGCTTTTTGCCTTCATGCATTCCAAGTGATTTTTCTTGTCCCAATATCATTCTTTCCATGATGAGCTGAGGGCCCCCAAAGGTCCTCTAAAGCATGCTGGTAAAGTGTCTGTAGGAGATGAAGGGTTAGGTACACATTTCAATGCCACCTCTCTTCTTATCTCTGTGGAGGAGACTCCGTAAGTGTTGAGGAATTGATACTCAACTCTTCCCATGGGATCACCTCTTTTTTACTAGGTCCTAGAGCATCACTGAGCTGGTCCCTACTCCCCTTTAACCTCCCCATGAAAAGCAGAGTAAGGTATTGTCCTATATATGTCTCAAAGCTAAAACTGCACAAAGCATGAATACGCTAAAACCCTGGGTATATTCACCTGGAAAATCTGTCCTTAACAGTTGTGGGATGTGAACAAAGAGTTGAGCATATTTGAGGAGCCAGGTTATTCCAAATGGCCTAACAAGAGGGCACTGAGATTTAGGTTTGGATGGTGGATAACTCTTCAGCTCCAAACCTATGCCTCCAACTGCCTACCTGTGTCTCCACTCACACGCCTCGATCAAACTGGAAATCATGGATTGTCCCTTGTCTCTGCCAAACACCTTGTAGTATTCCTTCTGCTGCTTCCAAAGGTCAGTGAGTCATGTCCCATCCACATAGTCACACAAGCTAGTAATTATTATCATTTACTCAACTCATTCCCTTACATCTAACCACAGCTGTCACCATGCCCTATTCTAGTTCCCTTTCAATGTCATCTGACCTGTTGTTATGTTTCTACATTCTCTCTCTCTCTTTTTATTTCTGAGACGCACTTTCACTGTTTGTTCCCCAGGCTGGAGTGCAGTGGCACGATCTCGGCTCACTGTAAGCTCTACCTCCTGGGTTCAAGTAATTCTCCTGTCTTAGCCTCCTGAGTAGCTGGGATTACCCACCAACACACCAGGCTAATTTTTGTATTTTTAGTAGAAACAGGGTTTTACCATGTTAGCCCACCCTGCTGGTCTCGAACTCCTGACCTCAGGTGATCCGCCCACCTTGGCCTCCCAAAGTGCTGGGATTACAGGCATGAGCCACTGCACCTGGCCCATTCTCTTGATTCCTACAGAGGCTCAGACCTCAGCATCTCTCCCATGGAGAATGCAGCAGCTTCCAAACTGGGCTTCCCATATACAGTGCCCTCCCCAGGCCCTACTTACCTCTGCTTTTACATCATCAAATATAGGACAAAAGCATCATTGCCTTTCAACTGCAAATCCTCTGGGTCTACCTCTGTCTTCAGTATAAAGTTCAGACATTTCAGCTGGGCAGACAAGGCCTGTCCCTATCTGGCCATAACTTCCTCTCTAACCTGATCTCTTTTGCACGATCCTTCCTTAGGAAACAGATCATGCACTTTCATACCGCCATGGCGCGATCCCTGCCTGGGATTTCTTTCCCTTTCTCTCCTATAAAATGCCAGTTTCTTGTCTTCAGACCAAGTTGAAACTACTACACATTGGAAAGTAGGTCAAGACTTTCCTAACTGTCCCAAGGCATAATTATTTCATTCTCGCTATGCACAGTTTCTTATGCATCCTTTATTCTTCCTCATAATAGAATTAAAGTGTAATTCTTTATCAGATTTCCCTCGTAGGTTGTTTATTCCTTTGGGGCAGGAATTTTTTCTTATTAATTTTTTGATTCTTAGACCTTGTCTGAAACATGGTAGGTACTTAATACATTCTTAATGAATGAATGAAGTTAAGCTCATCATTTCTTTCACATTAGGAGATTTTTCTCCCCTTTATTTTCAGAATGCTATTCTAGGTGAGGAATAAGAAAATAAAGTTGAAAGAGTCTCCAAGAATATAGAAAAAAAATGACAAACAATTGAAAAATAGATAAGAAAAAACTAAGAAAATGCAGGAATTATACCAGGACGCCCAACATAAGCAGATCAGAGAAAGCTAACAGAAGAAAAGTATTTATGAAACAGTTGAAGAAAAATTCTTCAGAACTGAACAACATGATTTTCCAGGTTGAAAAGCTCACCAAATACCCCGCGGAATGGATGAAAATAGCCCCTTTTTGGCACATTGTTATAAATTTCAGATCATTTGCAGCAAAGATCTATGAACTTACAGAGAAAAAAATACAGCTTTCATACAGAGAATTAAAACAGAAATATTTGACTTTTCAATAGCATGACTGGAAGTAGATGTTTTCTAAATTCCCAAGGGAAAGAATTTTCAACCTACAATTCTACAACCAGCCAATAAAGTCGCCCTTAGACAGTCACATACCAAACATTAAATCATCCATCATCCTTTCCTACAAAGCTACTGGCACATGTGTTTTACAAAGACAGGGTTGTGAAACAAGAGAAAGAAAAACCTAGAACCCAGGAAACAGGAGATCCAATGCAGCAAAAAACACAAAGGCAGTCCCTGGAGTGACCATGAAGGGAGATGCCTAATGACAGCTGCTGACCGGTGATATGGTTTGGCTGTGTCTCCACGCAAATCTCATCTTGAATTGTAGCTCCCATGATTCCCATGTGTTTTGGGAGGGACCCTGTAGGAGATAATTGAATCATGGGGGCAATTTCCCCCATACTGTTCTGGTGGTAGTAAATGAGCCTCATGAGATCTGATGGTTTTATTAAGGAGAAACCCCTTTCACTTTTTATTAAGGGGAAACCCCATTCTCTCTTGTCTGCCGCCATGTAAGACATGACTTTTGCCTTCTGTCATGCTTGTGAGGCCTCCACAGCCACATGGAACTGTGAGTCCACTAAACCTCTTTTACTTTATGAATTACCCAGTCTTGGGTGTGTCTTTATTAGCAGCATGAAAATGGACTAATGTAACCATCCAGATTGGAACAGGTCAGAAGATTTCTTCAAGATGGTAAAGATAATAGACTACTTAATATGCTTGAACATTGTGAAAGGAGATTTACACAATTGGGGGACATTTGGGAATTAAATTCATGATAGTCATATAGAAAAATAAATGAAGCAAATAAAAGTTAATGGTTAATTTTAGGGAAAGCCCAACATTGCACAGAAAAAAAGTAATTGTACTATCATAGTGTACCCATGGCTAGGCAGTGAATAGGGTTCATGTAGTCATAATTATGTAAACTCCAGCTAATGATCTACCAAAATCATCTAACCTGCTGAGAGAAGCACAGAAACAGGAAAAGTATGAAAGAGTGAAATTCTCATCTTCCAAAGTGAGAAGAAAACAGGTGTTTTCTAAATCTGAAAAAAATCATTTCGTAACAAATAAGCATATTATCTAAAGATATTTAGGTAAGTATTTAAATAATTCCATTGAGAAAGTTGGATGCCATTGCCTCCAGGGAGCAGGAAATTGGGGTGAGTGTTAGGTAGAAACTGAAGTTTTTTATATCAAGACGTGGGATGCTATTAGCCACTTTATGTGTTTGTGAAACTTGGATAAAATAACAATTAAGTTGAAACGTAAGTAACAAAAGAATATACACAGTATTATTATTATTATTTTTAAGACAGAGTCTCAGTCTGGGGCCCAGGCTGGAGTGCAATGGAACCATCTTGGTTCACTGCAACCTCTGCTTCCTGAGTTCAAGTGATTCTCTTGCCTCAGCCTCTCAAGTAACTGAGACAACAGGCATGCACCACCGTGCCCGGCTAATTTTTTATATTTTTAGTAGAGACGAGATTTCACCACATTGGCCAGGCTGATCTCAAACTCCTGACTTCGTGATCCTCCTGCCTCAGCCTCCCAAAGTGCTGGAATTACAGGCATGAGCTACCATGCCCAGCCAGTATTACATATTTTATAAAGTATAAAACCAAACAGTATATTGTTTAGGGACACATACACTTGTACAGGAATGACAAAGTGGATGGAAAATTTTTAAAAAACTCACAAACCAAAAACATCAGGATAGCAATTAGCTGGGCTGGAGGGATAAGAATGGAGAGGAAACTCTCAGAAAATCGCAACAGTATTGGTAATGTTCTACTTCTTAAGTGGAGTAATGGGTTCATGTTTTGTTTTTTGTTTTTTGATAATACTAATTTGTAACCAGAGCATATATAAATTTATATATACTATATAAAACATATATGCATCAAACATTTTATGAGAATGAAAGATGTTTCCTTTATAAAATGCATTAAGGAAAACCTATAGAATATTGATAGCCTTTAAATCTATGGCTTGATTTCAGCTTTTGGCAGTAAATTTAGAAAGTTCACGGAGATGATCATTACGTGTCATGAGCATCATGAGGTAGACTTGTTATAAGTAAATTGACGTGAGGCACTTAACTATGTGGGGATTTCCCGTATTGCAGTTAAAAATATTTAACAAGCCTGCATAGCCAAGTCAATTCTAAGCAAAAAGAACACAGCGGGGGGCATCACACTACCGGATTTCAAACTATACTACAAGGCTACAGTAATCAAAACAGCATGGTACTGGTACCAAAACAGAGATATAGACCAATGGAACAAAACAGAGGCACCGGAGGCAACACAACATACATACAACTATACAATCTTTGATAAACCCGACAAAAACAAGCAATGGGGAAAGGATTCCATGTTTAACAAATGGTGTTGGGAAAACTGGCTAGCCATGTGCAGAAAGCAGAAACTGGACCCCTTCCTGACACCTTACACTAAAATTAACTCCAGATGGATTAAAGACTTAAACATAAGACCTGGCACCATAAAAACCCTAGAAGGAAATCTAGGCAAAACCATCCAGGATATAGGAGTAGGCAAGGACTTCATGAACAAAACACCAAAAGCATTGGCAACAAAAGCCAAAATAGACAAATGGGACCTAATGAAACTCCATAGCTTCTGCATGGCAAAAGAAACAGTCACTAGAGTGGATCGGCAACCAACAGAATGGGAAAAAATTTTTGCAGTCTACCCATCTGACAAAGGGCTGATATCCAGAATTTACAAAGAACTCAAACAGATTTACAGGAAAAAAACAAACAAGCCCATTCAAAAGTGGGCAAAGGATATGAACAGATACTTTACGAAAGAAGACATATATGAAGCCAACAATCATATGAAAAAATGCTCATCGTCACTGGTCATCAGAGAGATGCAAATCAAAACCACATTGAGATACCATCTCACGCCAGTTAGAATGGCGATCATTAAAAAATCTGGAGACAACAGATGCTGGAGAGGATGTGGAGAAAAAGGAACACTTTTACACTGTTGGTGGGAGTGTAAATTAGTTCAACCATTGTGGAAGACAGTGTGGCGATTCCTCAAGGCCTTAGAAATAGAAATTCCATTTGACCCAGCAATCCCATTACTGGGTATATATCCAAAAGACTATAAATCGTTCTACTATAAGGACACATGTACACGAATGTTCATTGCAGCACTGTTTACAATAGCAAAGACCTGGAATCCTAAATGCCCATTGATAATAGACTGGATTGGAAAAATGTGGCACATGTACACCATGGAATATTATGCAGCAATCAGAAATGATGAGTTTGCGTCGTTTGTAGGGACATGGATGAATCTGGAAAACATCATCCTCAGCAAACTGACACAAGAACAGAAAATGAAACACCGCATATTCTCACTCATAGGTGGGTGATGAAAAATGAGAACACATGGACACAGAAAGGGGAGTACCAAACAGTGGGGTCTATTGGGGGGAAAAGAGGAGGGCCAGTGGGAGGGGGAGGTGGGGAGGGATAGCCTGGGGAGAAATGCCAAATGTGGGTGAAGGGGAGAAGAAAAGCAAAGCACACTGCCATGTGTGTACCTACACAACTGTCTTGCATGCTCTGCTCATGTACCCCAAAACCTATAATCCAATAAAAAATTAAAAAAAAAATATTTAACAAAAAAGAATTCTCAAGTTTTCTTCCTTTGAACTACAAGAGAATGCCATTGTTGATGTTTATGGACTTTGCCTTTATTTGGGTTCTACATGAGATTAATTGTGGCCTGCCCCACACTTTACCTAACTGCTTTTTATGTGAACCTAAGCTACCCCAATACCCATTAGCACTGAGTGCCATTAGCAGTGATATTACCTCCTTGACTACTCATGCTGAACTCATGTGTAATAACAATGAGGTAAGCTATTAGGAAGAATTCATCTTACACAGCACGACTGAAAAACACTTCTAGGTCTTCCCCAAGTGATATAAAATGCACCAAAAGTTATAACAAAAGAACATCCAATCTCTACAAATGGCTCTATTCGTCAGTAGCTTTATTTTCAATACCAATTGTTGGAAAGTAATGTACTTCCATCCAAGTTTCAAACTGTACTTACTGGTAACTCATTTGCACACCCCGAGAGATGTTTATTTGAGATGACAGTGAATTGAGCTTTCGATATTCCTGGTCTCCATCTTCTCTTTGGATAGGCCCTCTCTGACACAGCAAGAGTCAAAAGCTGTGTATTTGAAATGTGCTGACTGTCGTTTCAGCGCTTTATTTGGAAAAACTGCTGTCAGGGACTGTGTTGGGATGCCAAAGCTAACTAGACTGCATCTTTGCCTTTACCATTAGGGATTTAGAAAAAAATAAAAACAAAAAACAAATCTCATTTTTTTCAAGCGATATCCAGTATACTTATAGCCCAACTGATATTTATTGACTATCTGTGACATGAATAGCTCTAATAAGTTATTTTTCTATTCGATGACACAAAGAGAGGGAACAGGCAAAACAGCTGTCGGATTCAGAATGCTGTTGTCACCATCACTATCAATTACATCCCTTTGCTCTACAGCTCTGGCCACGCACCTGTTTCCTTTCCTTTTCCTTTTCCGTTTTTTTTTTTTTAATGTAGAGCTACTCTCCTCCCTTCTCCTTGTATTGAAAGAAAGGCACGAGGGGAAAGGGACGATAATTTAGCTGGAGGTCAACTAGGGCTGCTGCTAATGGCTCCCTCTCCTCCCATCACTGATTGCCTGAAAATAGGAAATCAGCCCAAATCTATTGTTGTGATCAGGGTTCAAAAGCTGTAATGCTGGTGAGTGAGCATGTACTTCTTACTGCCTCTTTTTCCTTCAAAGAAAAGTGATTACTACATTTAACTGACACATTGTAGAGCAAATCTCTTCTTTAGAGCTCATCAGTCTGAAGGGTGGTCAGGATGCAGCCCAGCAGAACTGGTCTTCCCTGATGAAAACACCTGCTGCCAGAGCTGCCTACCGCCTTTTTTCTCTCACTTCCCTCTGGTTTCCATGGTTCAAGGGGATCCTTAAAATTACGGATGAAGTGTGAGGCTTGAAATGTGTCAGCACATAAAAATGGGCACGCTAGGGTATCCTGGATTTCCCTGTTTGGAAGAATAATCAGCGGTGACTCAGTTCTAAGAACAGGCCAGACCCACGATGGGGAGAGAAAACGCAACCGTGAGAGGCTGATGGTGTCCCAGCCTGCGTCCAGTCTGACCTATGTCTGTCCTTCCAAACAGGATGTGAGCAAAGTTACCCAGCAGCACCAGCAGGAACTGAGCCAATGAAAACCCCCTGCTCTGCTGCTCTCTAATTTCAGAGGTGCCTCCGCCTTCCGGGCACAACAGGAAATGAGTCCAGGCAATGATGATAATGAGAGGAAGAAAAAAAGTGCTTCCTCTGTACAAAATGCTTACACACACACAGGTAATCTCATCTTTTAATTGACCCCTTCCTCTATGGCAAAGTAGATTATTGTCCTCACCTTTAAGAATGAAGAAATAGTTTTTCCGAGAGAGGTGAAGGTGATGTATGATGTCACATGAAGGTCAGAGCTAGGAGCTACTCAGGTGATGACACCTCTCGGAAGAGCGGAATTCCCAACTGAACTTTTTGTAGTTAATATTTAAAAACTTTTGCCTTTCATGAGACTAGGTTTTAAAAAAATATTGTTTAAAAATGTTTTATTTCCTGACAGTATACAATCATTATGGTAGGTAATAGATTCTTAGGGATGCCGAGAAAAAAAGTATCACCATCCACAAACCTCTGTGGGTTTTTGTGCTTCCATCGGATATTAAGAGTCAAAAACTTTTTATATTTTCAAATCTATCATTTACCTTTTAGCAAGTATCTGGTTAGTGACTTAGCATCATGTTTTACTCTCTTCATTTTTTTTTTCACAGTGTCGCTCTCTCACTATGATTGGAGTTCAGTGGCACTATCATAGCTCACTGTAAATTCCTGGGCTCAAGCAACCCTCCCACTTCAGCCTCCTGAGTAGTTGGGACAACAGTAGTGTGCCACCACACCAGACTAATTTTTTTTTTATTTTTTGGAGGGACAGGGTCTCTCTATGTTGCCCAGGCTGGTCTCAAACTTCTGGCCTCAAACAGTCCTCCTGCCTCAGCCTCCCAAAGTGTTAGGATGACAGGTGTGAACCACCGTACCCAATCTCTTCTCCATTTATTAAATGAAATTAATCAAATTTACCTGACTTGAAAATTTGAAAACTGTAAACTCCTAAGCATACCTGTACTTTGCCTCTAGTTTAAAATGTGAAGGATGCTAAAATGTTTCTTCAATTGAAAATATTTCTTCAATTAGGATATAAGCATAAAAGAACTGTAATACTAGGACTATGCAGGAAATAACATATTCAATAAAACAAATAGTGACAAATATAGAGATACTTAATTTGTAAGGTCATTCAGCTTTTTGTACTCCAGCAGCAACAGATTATGAAATGGTTTTATTAAACCCTGTAGCCCCAGTAATTAATTTAAAGCTTGCAGCTAGCACAGCGTCTGGCTCAAATAAAGAATTCAATCAATATATGTTCCCTGATTAGCTTGCTTCAACTCCTTCACAATGTGTACCTGTATTAAAAAATCATGTTGTACATCAGAAATACATAGAATTTGTATTTGTCAATCTATACCTTTAAAAAATGCTATACATGTATATAGCCGAGTGTGGTGGCAGGCACCTGTAATCCCAGCTACTTGGGAGGCTGAGGCAGGAGAATCACTTGAACCTGGGAGGCAGAGATTGTAGTGAACCAAGACCACACCATTGCACTCCAGCCTGGGTGACAGAGTGAGACATCGTCTCCAACAAACAAACAAACAAACAAACAAACAAATAAAAAAAACCCCAAAAAACATATATAGTCTCTGAATGATAACTGAATGAGCTTGGCTTATAATGAATCTGTTTCATGCTTATAAATTATTTTATAACAACTGTAACAGAATTCTTAAAGACTTTAGCAAAATAAACAATGTTCATTCTGTAGATATTTTTGGATCTATAGATTACCAAGTAAAAAGTATTCAGGCGCTTAAATGACATACAATTGAACATAAAGCCTGTGGTAGCATGATTTTAATTTTAGGAGAAGTTAGTCTCTCTGCAGACTTTATTCTTATGAAACACTCTCCTATTTTGCCTTTCCTCTTCTGTTCCCAACAGTCACTGCTCGGAGATATCATCAATGTGCTTGTGTGTATAAAAAGCAGTGGCTCCATTGCGCCCCCTGGTGTGCAGTGTTTGTTTCACCAGAATTCGGAATGTCCAGAATTCTGTCTCCATTTCGCTTGAAATATTGAGTTGACTATTAATATAACCATATTAATGTGATCAAAATAAAAAAGCAACAAAACAAAATTGAGAGTGGACCTTAACCTCTGAGCTTCTTCTTCCACCACTAAGTCAATCTCAGTCCATTCACAAGGCTTCAAAAGGTTTTTAAAAATACACTGTGTAACGATTCAGGCCTCTACATAGTTGGTGAGTGGCACACTGCCCATCAACATTTTATTCTGGACTCATAACTAAGTTATACTATCTCAGGCTTTAGCACAGGATGAAACATAATCTCATTAGATCCACTCAGTACAATTTTATGAGACATTCTTTCTTGCAGACACCAAGCCAGCCCACCAATATCACAAACTGTGTAAAATACATTCATTTTTATTCTGATGTGATATTCCGTATTATGGACTATTTTGTTACTTTAGATTTGTTGCTCCCAGTGGTAATATTATCCAGTTGATGATTTGATTTTCTTTTTGTTCTCATAGCCCCAGATGGACTACAAATACAATATAATCAGTCCCTAACACACGAATGAGCAGTGTTCCTAAGGTGTATACGTAACTTAGTCATTTGGAACACAGAAAAAAATTTAAGATATGATCATTAGTTTCATATGTGTGCATATATATATATATATATATATATATTTTTTTTTTTTTTGAGATGGAGCCTTGCTCTGTCACTCAGGCTGGAGTGCAATGGCACGATCTTGGCTCACTGCAACTTCTGACTCCCAGCTTCAAGCAATTCCCTGCCTCAGCCTCCTGAGTAGCTGGAATTATAGGCACCCGCCACCACACCTGGCTAATTTTTGTATTTTTAGTGGACACAGGGCTCACCATCTTGGCCAGGCTGATCTTGAACTCCTGACCTCATGGTTTATCCGCCTTGGCCTTCCAAAGTGCTGGGATTATAGGCATGAACCACTGCGCCTGGCCTGAACTGGAAATATTTTACCAACAGTACCATTTCTACTAAACTTGGCCAACCATTTATAAAATTATTTGCCTGGGAAAATGAATTCTGAGGTTTACCTTAGGACTACCTGAAACACTCCTCTCTTTCAGAGAAGTTCAGAGACCATCTAGCTTCTGATTAGGGGGCGGCAAGGGGTCTGGCTGGAGTGATCAGGAAGGTACTTGAAGGGCAGGCATATGCATGGAGTGAGGAGAAAGGCAGAATTCATATGGTTTCCCCAAAATCACTACCCCATCCCTGTCCTACTGTACAGGAAGAAAGCTCAGTATTATATGGTTTTGCATTTAGGAGCAGGTAAATACTTCAGCTGAAAGATATGATGGCATCTACTGTGCTTTCAGGGACTCTCCCTAGATATGCGGCGAGAAAGGGATTATGGATGTCTATGAGAAAGCATGGCCTGCACGCACTCACTCATCAGCAGACACTCAGTGATCCCTGTGATATGACAGCTACTCTGCCAGGTGCTGGGGATACAGAGGATGGAGATGGATAAGGAACTGTCCCTGTCCAACAGGCTTGCATTCTAAGCAGGAGTGATAGGTATCTAAAAGGTTGTACGTCTATAATACAGCAAGCATAATAGGAAACACAAGCATCCCTAGCATTATAATTTCAGGGGGCTAACATATAGCTGGGGATACATACATTGGAATAAAAAACATAATATTTCAGACGTCACAAAGGAAGCAAGAGGTGAAGGAATAGTGTACTCTGCTCCTTGACCATAGAACCCGCCTTTTCCATGGAATATGTCACTCAGAACACCACTGTGACATGGAAGAAAAGTGGAGGATAGTTGAGTGTGGGAAATAGTAGTATAAATCCAAGAGAGGGAGAAACTTTTAATGAAGCCGTGCCAGGTTAACCCCAGTGCTTATCTTTGCTTCTGTCCAAATTTCTCTAAAAAGGTAAAAAAGATAACAAAAATGTGACAAGCACCCAAAGGATAAGAGCAGACAAGATGATTAAATTCTGAAACATGGACAGCTGAAACCAGGGAGTAACAGACACAGCAGAGAGAGAAACCCCAAACTCAAGGCTGTAGTGGAGTGCCAACTAGAAACTACGTGTTTTGCACCACAGATCTCCAGGATGTCCTCGGAGCTGGAAGGCACAGGTACCTGGAGCTGCAATGGAACTAGCTGAATTGGCACAGTTGGACCCTCCATCCTCCTCCCCCACCCAGTCTCTTCAGCTACCAGAGGGAGGAAGCAGGTTTACTTGCTGGAGAGGAGGAATCACAGAGGCCATGGACATGGGAAGGAGGCAGGTGATGCAAACACAGGGGTTGGGATAAGGTGCATCCTCCCCATCTCTGTGCCCCATCTGCATCTCAGAACATTGTCTGATAACTGATAATCTGAGTTTATGACCTCTATTCAGGAGAAATTATAGTGTTTTACTCAGGGGCAATGGATCAGCAAGGGGTTGGTTGTAGGGGTGACCCTTATTAATACTTGGGGTCTTCCAAAGCAATGTTTAGGTTTGATAAGACACGAAGTTTAGTTGTGCACAAAGAGCATCTGATCAGAATTTCAACACTTCTCTCTTAGACACTAATGGGCTATTAAGGATCGTGGGACTTATGAGAAAACCCCCAAACATTTCACGGAATTCAGAGGAAACAGATTAATTCAGAGAGCAGAAAAAAAACTCCTAAAGGATTATCATTAGTGTCCTTATGAAGTTATAAGAGGGAAGCATTCATTAACAAAAAGGAGAAAGAAACACAAAAGCACCCCAACAACAAGAAAGAGCTCTTAGAAATTTAAAAAGAAGAAACTAGAAGAATCGTGATGTTTCCAATACACAAAAAGAGACAAATGTTTAAGGTAATGGATAACCTGGCTATCCTGATTAGATCATCATACATTGTACCCAGGTATCAAAATATCACAAATACCCCCAAAATATGTACAATTGTAACATATTATGAAGTTTTTAAAAAAAGAAATGAAAACACTAATAATAAAAATTTTAAAACTTTAATAGAAAAGCTGGGTAACAAAGTTTAGTATATGTTCCAGAAAGTAAAACAAGAAAGCCAGGCCGGGCGCTTTGGCTCACACCTGTAATCCCAGCACTTAGGGAGGCTGAGGCAGGCAGATCACCTGAGGTCAGGAGTTCAAGACCAGCCTGGCCAACATGGTGAAACCCCGTCTTTACTAAAAATACAAACATTAGCCAGGCATAGTGGGAAGTGGCTGTAATCCCAACTACTTAGGAGGCTGAGGCAGAAGAATAGGTTGCACCTGGAAAGCGGAGGTTGCACTGAGCTGAGATTGCACCATTGCACTCCAGCCTGGGCAACAGATCAAGACTCCAGCTCAAAAAAAAAAAAGAAAGAAAAAGAAAAGACAAAGAGATGAAAAATAGGGGAGATGAGATGAGAAAACTAGAATGCCATAGATCAGATATGATCGTATATGTAACAAACAGGAGTTTCAAAAAGCCAGGTTAAAAAGAAAGAAGAAACTTATGAGAAACAGCAATTCACAGATTGAAAGAGCCCACACATGTGTAGCACAATAAATAAGAAAGATTTGTACCAAGGCATATCATTGTGGAATTTTAAGGTTTATAGAGAACTTCTCTAAATGTTTTTTCTTGGGGCAAGGAACACTAAATCACATACAAGGAATTGGGTATCAAAATGGCTTTGAACAATAGTATCGCTAGGAAACTTGAAAACAGTGTGAATATTTCAAAGATTCTTAGAGAAAATGATTTGCCATCTAGATATAGTGTTGATCCAATTAGCAAGTGTAGGACTCAAAACAAATCATGTTCAGGCACGCTGGTAATAATAACACAAAAATTTGCTCCTGTTGCATTTATTCTCAGGAAGTTGCTGGTGAGTGTGCACCACCAAAATCAAAGAGCAGCTCTCATGAGAGAAAGATGGAATCAGCAAACAGGAAATCCCATATGGGAGCAAAGGGAAGGGAGTTCCCTTAATAATGGTGATGGTAGCTTCCAGAACATATGTTGTTTGTAGGGTGGAGCAAAACAGCAAGGGGTTTAGAAAGAATGCTTCCAAAAACAAAAAGGGAAGTTATTTTATTATCTGATGGCTTGACAACATTAGGAAAAATTTTATAGTTCTTTTGGAAACGTTAGGGCTGAATTCATGATGAATGAAAAGAAAAGGAAGCAAACCGATATGCAAAGAGACCAAGGAAATTATTAACTCCAGAGAAAACAAAACCTTGAGCAAGAAAAAAATGATAGTAAACTACATGACTCAGCTGTGAACGGTACTTACAGAATTATAAGCAATGTATCATTGATATAAATAAAATCTGTAATTAAATTTCCTTTGAACTATGGGGAACAGTAGAGTGTGGGGGGGGGATGGGGCAAAAAGGCTGAGGCTGGGTAAGAAGTAAGTCAATAATGCCTATGACTTAAAAATAAATATACATCAGCTGGGCACAGTGTCTCCTGCCTGCAATCCTAGCACTTTGGGAGGAGAGATCAGCAAATTGCTTGAGGTCAGGAATTCAAGACCAGCCTGGGCAACATGGTGAAATCTTGTCTCTACTAAAATTACAAAAACAATTAGGCGGGTGTGGTGTTGGGTGTCTGTAATCCCAGCTACTCGGGAGTCTGGGGCAGGAGAATTGCTGGAACCTGGAAGGCAGAGGTTGCTGTGAAAGGTTGTGCCATTGCACTCCAACCTGGGCAACAGGAGTGAGACTCCGTCTCAAAATAAACAAACAAATAAACATACAGTTAAGCATGTAACGTACTGATATGGGGGCAAATAAATACTAGAGGACTTGAAAGTGATTGTCTCTGTAGAGTGGGAAATTAGGAGCAAGGAGATGGGAAAGAATACTTGTTTTTCTTTATCAAGTCTACCTGTTAAAACAATCTATATGCATTGCTTTGTTAAATACAAAAACTAAATTAAAAACAATATTACCAATGGTATACAGTATAAAATGCTGATAACAAAATTGTATCCATTCTATGAATATTAACTAAAAGAACATTTAAATATAAAAATAGTTGTTTTTAGGCCGGGCGCGGTGGCTCACGCCTATAATCCCAGCATTTTGGGAGGCCGAGGCGGGTGGATCACGAGGTCAAGAGATCGAGACCATCCTGGTCAGCAAGGTGAAACCCCATCTCTACTAAAAATACAAAAATTAGCTGGGCATGGTGGCGCGTGCCTGTAGTCCCAGCTACTCGGGAGGCTGAGGCAGGAGAATTGCTTGAACCCAGAAGGCGGAGGTTGTGGTGAGGGTAACAACAGTGAAACTGCATCTCAAAAAAAAAAAAAAAAGTTGTTTTTAAACTATAGTGGCATTTAAAATGGACATTTTGGTGCCATCAGTAAGAATCTGCCACTTTGAACTACTGTAAATTAATAAGCCATTTAATTGTTTGATTTTTTTTTTTTTGATACTCAGTCTCACTCTGTTGCCCAGCCTAGAGTGCAGTGGCATGATCTCGGCTCACTGCAAACTCTGACTCCTGGGTTTAAGTGATTCTCTTGCCTACGCCTCCTGAGTAACTGGGATTGCAGGTGTGCAATACCACATCCGGCTAATTTCTGTATTTTTAGTAGAGACAGGGTTTCATCATATTGGCCAGGCTGGTCTCGAACTCCTGACCTCAAATGATCTGCCTGCCTCAGCCTCCCAAAGTGCTGGGATTACAGACATAAGCCACTCCACCTAGCCAACAAGCCACTTTGAAGAAAGGTTTACCACATCACACTTCGATTATCAAATGTCAGCAAGAGAATCACATCAGGTTTATATTTTATTTAATCATTCACAAAATAAAAGTTCAATGTTATGAATTTTAAAAAACAGAATAATTTGTCTTTTTCTCAATTTTGAGTAAAGTAAGTAAAATCTTAAAAATTCTCTACTATCCATGAATTAATTTAATAATAGAAGTAAATAAAATAATTAAAGCAGACATTTTTACTGCTTTTATTTCAAATGTTTTGATGTCACTGCTTTTCTAACTGTATTTTCAAAAAAGCAAGTAGCTTAATTTAGCACTTAGCTGATCCATACTCTATATTTTATTTCAAGGTCTAGAAAAAGGAGGCCTAGAAAAGTTGATGGTCAAAGGTCTCCCAGTGGTATGGATGAGATATAGAACAATGTGGCTTACGGGACACGAACAGAACAACATTTCTAAACCTTAGACTCAAGGAGAAAAAAACAGTTGTCTCTGTTCAAAAATGGATTAACTGCACTTTCAGGCAAAAATTCAGTTGAGCCACTTCAATTACACTGGACAAAAGGCTCAGTTTTCTAAAAATGAAATAGCAATATGTTTTTTTTTTCCATTATGAAACTACAATTTTCATGACAGCAGAGAAGTTTATTTTGGATCAGAAAGAAAAAAGGAAAAAAACAGCCATGAAATTTCTAGGAAGGTGAGGAAACTTCAGAGGCCACAGTTTCAAATCATGACAGTGGAAATGACTTTAGTAGTTACAGAAAATATTTATATAGGAGAACAAAGCATTACATAATGGAGAACTCTCCTAACTCCTTCTATATGGACGTTTTGTCTCACATCCATGTGCTAAACCTAAAAGACACTTTCTGGAATGTTCTCCATCCCCAGCCAGGCCTGTCTAGTCTGCTTGCCCTTTAGAACCCAGCTTCAGACCACCCTTCTCATCAAATACTCTCTACTTTCTGCCTTTATCTGTTTCTCATCTTTCTAGTTCCTTTTTGCTGGTGATACATACAAAGGGTAGCACTTAATTTTTCAAGACTAGTTTCCTTTGTGCTAGTTTGGGCGCCACTGCCAGAAAATAAGACCTTTAAAGGCAGGAATTATTTCTTACATCTCTTTGTGTCCTCAGAGGACTGGGCCCACAGGAAGCTCTGAGACCCCTGACTGTCTAGCTATCTTTATCACCAGCTCTTCTTGGAGACTTCAGAAGGCTTCCATGTCTTTCTTTACTTATTTAAACAAAGCACTCTGATGAGCTTTCCTTCTTAGGTGCTTAGTACAGAAAGAAGTCTATTTTTCCCTCTCTTTCTCCCATAGTGGCATAATGATTCAATGTGGATTAAAGTGACTTGGGTTCAAATACCAAACTCACCACTTCTTAGCTGAGTGATCATTGACAAATTATTTATTCTCTCCCAGCCTCAGTTTAACCATTTGTAAATGGGAAATAATGGTATCTATTTCATAGTTTCATTGTGAGGAATAAGTGAGAAAACATCTTTAAATATTTCTTATGATGGCTGGCATGTAGTAAGAATGCATTACATGCTACTGGTTGCAATTTTGTGGAAAAAGTCTGGGCCTCTTATATCTAAGACGCTTCCTTATGGGGCATGGTGTGTAGTGCACTGTACCAGGCTGAGCAGCTGGGCAGCAGTTCTGCTCAGTGATGGAGCCCCTGCTTGGTCACCTGACTCAACACCAGCAGAGAGGCCTTCTGTGTTATTGCACCCTGTAGATCTGCCCATAGCTGCTGGAAAGCGTGGAAATACAAATGATTCCTGGATGAAAGTGACGTTCAGAAGGGGAGATGAGCACATGGAGCTGTTTGATGGTAAGAGACTGTATACGCAAATGGACAATGGCTGACCATAGGTAAAAATAGAGCTCTGACTCACAATCTGCAGCAACCAGCCCAGGAAACTGATCTATTATCTACAGCAGCCAGGCCAGAAAGCCAGCCTGCTATCTGCAGGTCAGACTCATAGGAAATCAGACCACTATCTCTAGTAACAATTCAGAAACCCAAACAATAACTCCTCTAACAATCTGCCCCAGATGGCCAGGATTTGATTAATAACTGATAACTTCCCTGATTTTTGTCTATGCTTACAACTTAGGACTAACTCGAGAAAGCCCTGACCAGTCACTGAGGATATCCTGCTTCTAGGCATAGAATCTGCCTCCAGCTTCCCCATGTCAAAATTCTCCAATCAGAGTATACTTGAAACTTTCCCTTTTTTCCACTGTAAAGCTCTCCCACTCCTCCACCTGCCTGTGAGTCTTGCCAGATGCAAGTAACACTGCGTGACTCCCTTGCTGTATAGTAAGCTCTGAACAAGTAGTCTTTGCTTGTTCTCATTTGGTTGGTCTTCTTTTATTTCCACCATGGGCTTATTTAAAACAAAGGCCTAAATGTTGTCCTATCACCAGGTCTCAATCTGAACTGATTTCCAGATTAGAGACAAACATAGTCTTCACTGTGCTACCTACCCTGAATATATCCATGCAGATTCATTCAATTTTTCTAGAGGAGACCGATCAGCAATTTTCATAAGATGACACTATATGTCTCAGTTGTAAGACCTCAAAAGTGCTGTGTCTGGTGGATCATTCACCAACTGTTTTACATTTCTGAATCAGAAAGTATGATACTGATAGTTCATTTTTCCATGTAATTCTAACGCAGGCTTAAATAACAATTTCTTGACAAAAGCAGTCTGATTTTAGAATTGATGAAAAATTACTTCTTCTTAACATTTGCAAATAGTCATATTTCCATAATAAAAAGCCGTCTAGTTGGCTCGTGCCCCTTTCCTTGTATTTCTAACCTATTAGCGAAGTGACTCCAGCCTTCTGCAGCATGGTTCTTTGTTATAAAGCCAGAAAGCCTCGCAAGTAAACAAAACAAATAATCCCTCAGATTGATAATTGGACAGGAAAATCACAGGGACAGAGTGACTAATCACCAAACTAAGCAAGACCTGAGGGATGAGACTCTCAATAATCATTTGCCAAGGGAATGGGAAAATGAGCCAGCTGTGAACTGAGGGATGCGCAGCTTGTGTGTGTGCTCATGGGACGCAGCCGATGGACTCAAAGGTACGCTTTACACCACTCACTTCCCCCAGCCATTAAGATCAGGGGAAAAGTTTTTTTTTGTTGTTTTTTTTTTTGGTGAGGACATGGTTTGGGGACCCCCAAGGAGGAAAGGGGCCTCAGTGGTGAAGAGGACCTCAGAAGGAGCCCCTAGGGCAGTCAGAACTTGTCAGCAGCTCCCTTAAGCCAGCTGGAAATGTCCTCCTCTGAAACCATTTTGTTAAAAAATTAAAATGTCTAATTTTCTAAAAATCTGATTTTGTAAGTTTAAATCAATTCTTTATTTTACTTTTTTTGTGTCATTTATGATGCAGGAGATATTTGCTAGTGTGATCAAAATGTTTTGGAGCTACATAGAGGTGGTGGTTACCCAATGTGGTGAATGCCACTGAATGGTTCATTTTAAAAGGTCATAATATGAGTTATATGAATTTACCTCAGTTTTAGAAAGTGAGAGGAATGAGGAGAGAAAACCCCACATGAACAGGACAAAGAGCAACTCTTTCTCAATAGCTGCCATCAAATAGAGATCTCTAATCTCTTTAGTTATGCATTCATTCATTTAATAAATGTTTATTGAGCTTAAAAATTGTTTTTGGTATATTTTCTCTGAGCTCAGCGAATCGTCATTGCTGTATCTCTAACTGTTGTCTCAGTAAACATGTAATTCATCTCATAGTTGTCACTGTCCTTCCTCCCCTCCTCCTTCCTTCCCCTTTGGCTCTTGAGACAGGATCTCACTCTGTCACCTGGGCTGGAGTGCAGTGGCTAGATCTCACTGCAGCCTCACCTCCAAGGCTCAAGCGATCCTCCCACCTCAGCCTCCCAAGTAGCTGGGACCATAGGTGTGTGCCACTTTGCCCAGTTCATTTTTTTATTTTTTATTTTGTAGAGATGGTGGTTTACCATATTGCCTAGGCTGATTTTAAACTCCAGAGCTCAAGCAAACTGCCTGCCTCTCAAAGTGCTGAGATTACAGATGTAAGCCACTGTGCCCTGCCTGTCCTTCCCCTTTGATAACCCAGTTCTCTCTGATCACTCACCCAAATGTATACACACAAATTTCTGTGACACAGAAACATTCTCTCCATTCCCATTCTTTTATAAAAGTATGAAGTGTTGAGACTTCCGGTTACAACTCTTGCATGAAGCTTCTCAACACCTGTCTGTAACCCTGCAACACCTTGAGGGCCCAGCCTGCTGGGATCTGGAGCTCTGTTCTTCACCCCCAGGATCCTGGAATCTGGGAATATGTCCCTCCCTAGAACATGTGTCTCACTGGCTTTAGGTAAATAAGAACCGCCTGGTATTTATTTCCTCAAACCTCCTTAAAAGCAAACTTCCAAAATGCCACATTCGATTATCCTGAAACTCACCTGTAAAGGTAATGGGACATGAATAGATACCAACTGTACAAAAAAAGAGACAGAAGTGTATATGTGAAGAGAGGACTAGATAAGTGTAAGCCATTCATTGCTACGCCAAGTAAAATTTACGTTTCAGTGAAAAGGTGTATCTTTATATCACTGGATTTGGTAATGAAGTGACAGGCACGTAAAAATCTTGCCTCTCCTTTATTTCTATTGTACTTACATGGAGATAAATGTCTGTGTGCTCTGTTTTATTTGTAGTTCCCATTCTAAGATCTCATAAATTATTTATTTTTATTTGGGTCGGTTTGTCTCCTAGGATTTTACTTCAATGTGTTTGCCAGCGATCTGCTAATTTTTATTTTAAAGGGGAAACATGAACAGAATCTCATTTACATCCAAAGCATGAGCTAACTTCAAATGCTATCGCTTCTCCCCTGAACTGGCTTTTTAAACAGCAGGCCGGTCCCTTATTTCAAGCCCGACTCAGTTTTTCCCATCTCAACTTTATGTCTGTGCGATTTGTGAATTGTAAACAACAATCATTTTTTAATGTTCTTAGGGAAATAGTTTGGCTGCATTTCAAGCCTTTTATGTATTCTCCTCATGATGTTATCTGTAATTAAGCTTTAGATAATTAACATTTCCCTCGAAGTTGGTATCTCTACATCTTTTCCCCTTGTTTGTTACAGAACATTAAATTAAAGTCAGTACTGTTGCCACTCTGTCCTCATCCCTGATCCCAAAGGTCAACCAAGTTTTAATTTTGATTTTTTTTTTTTTGCATGTAAATGACAAAAGGAATATGGGCTAAAAAGTATTTTTTGACGTAGTAGTAAAAACTGGGGTTGGAGACTAGGAATGAAATTGCCTTTATGCAGCTAAACTATTCGTTTTTCACTCAAACCACTCTCAAAAGCCCTCTCAGCCAATTAATGAACTAAGGCAGCAGGTGATAGAATGGCTGGAGGCGAGGAGCTGATTCAGCCGAACCTCTTAATGCATCCCAGCTACTTTCAGGAGCAACTTGGCTTGTGGGCGGTTCTCTAGGCTGGAAAGGAGGCATTTTACTGTTCAGGGGTAGTGATAATACACTGGGAAATAGCTCACACAAACCGTTTCGCCATTATTTTGTTATTAGGGCTATTAGGAAAATAGATGCTACATTTTACATCTAGATGGCACCTATCTCTGTGGGAATTCCAACTCACACAGAATTCATTTTCCTTTATATTCTTGTAGATGGGGGAGAGTAGTAGTGTGAATGAAGATTGTCTAAAGCACGTGGAAGATGAGGAGAAACCCAAAGCCCTTGACATTGAAGTTATAGGACAAGCTTGCTGTATACTTTCCTTGAAGAATTATGAATCATGACAGGAATAACCTGTAATGCCCCAGAAATGGGGCTCTTGTTTAACCTCTGCTTAAACATTGACTAAAGCCACAATGACCACCTCTAGCAATGTGATTCTAGAGACAGTGCTGTGGTCTGCAACTGGACACGAATGGCCAAGCCAAGCATGCAAAGATGGGATGCTGTGCATGGATACAGAGCTACGGAGTCTCGCTCTGTTGTCCAGACTGGAGTGCAGTGGCACAATCTCGGCTCACTGCAACCTCTACCTCCCCAGGTCAAGCAATTCTCCTGCCTCAGCCTCTTGAGTAGCTGGGATTACAGGCGCCTGCCACCACACGCAGCTAAGTTTTGTAATTTTAGTAGAGACAGGGTTTCACTATGTTGGCCAGGCTGGTCTCGAACTCCTGACCTCAGGTGATCCTCTCGCTTTGTCCTCCCAAGCGCTGGGATTACAGGTGTGAGCTACTGTGCCTAGCCCAGATTATTTTTTAATGAAAGGGGAGTCTATCATAAAAATTCAACACATATGTTCAAAGGGAAAAGGTTATCTTTCACAGAGGATTTGAATGTAGTTAGTAAAAGGTAACAAGCTTAGTACAATAGGAAATGCATTAGGGATGTTTTAGGCACACAAAGTAAATAATGATTCATGCTTACTAAGGAAGAAGCTGAAATCTTTAGTATTTAAGATTGCAGGTGGGGTACTAAGTGCCTCATTACAATTATAAGTGGTTGATGCTGAGAAACCATCCTTCTAAAGAGGGTCAAGACCACCTGCTGCCTCTCTGGACACGGATAACCAGGAACGTTGTAAAGATTGCTGTTTGCAGAGAAATAGCAAAGCCAGCAATCTGTTCTTACCGACACTCTTTAAGAGCTCAGGTCTCCCATACTCAATCACCTAGTACATATCCCACTGCATACGGTGACAGAATAATGTGTATAATATATGTAGCAGGGAGCCATGGATTGAATGTGTGTGTAACCCAAAAACTCATGTTGAAACTTAATCCCCAATGTGATGGTATTTGGAGGTGAGGCCGTGGAGAGGTGATTGGGTCCATAAAAGCTCATGCATGGGATTAGTGTCCTTATAAAACAGACTGCAAGGAACTGCTCTCTCCCTTCTACTATGTGAGGATACATCAAGAAGGTGCCATCCATGAACCAGGAAACCGCACTAGACACTGATTCAGTTGGTGCCTGATCTTGAACTTCCCAGCCTCCAGAACTGTAAGAAATAAATTTCTGTTGTTCATATGCAGCCCAGTCTACAGTATTTCTGTTGTAGTAATCATTTGAACGAGATTTGTGTTCAAGCTAGTATTCCGATGTGCCTGTGCAATGCTGGGAAAGGGTCCCCTTTTAAGAGTGACCAAGAGGCCTTCTGGACAAAAATATTGAAGGAAGGAGATGCCCAAGAAGAAGACCTTGGTGAGGGACACTGGTTCTGTGTAGAGCAAGGTGCCTGTCACACCTGATAAGATTCACCTATAGTCAGAACTTTGTCTATGGTACTTACATATTGTACAGGGAATTTGTCCATGGCGATCTACACAATGCTGTCACCTTCATATATGATAGTAGGGCTATGCAAAAACCCATATTTTGTTTTTCAAAATTCTCTTGCCTTAAAACTAGTGAAATATACACTAGAATAAATTCATGAAATTTATTTCTTAGAGCTACATATTAGCCACACACCCAGAGGTTATTAATGAAACAAAAATGTTTTCTACCCAGGCATTTCATACTGAAGCTGAAACAGTATGAAAATAAATATAGGGCACAATGGCTCACATCTGTAATCCTTTCACGTTGGGAGGCTGAGGCAGGTGGATCACCTGAGATCGGGAGTTTGAGACTAGCCTGACCAATATGGAGAAACCCCATCTCTACTAAAAATACAAAATCAGCTGGGCATGGTGGTATAGGCCTCTAATCCCAGTTACTTGGGAGGCTGAGGCAGGAGATTCACTTGAACCCGGGATGCAGAGGTTGTGATGAGCTGAGATTGTGCCATTGCACTCTGGCCTGGGCAACAAGAGCAAAACTTGGTCTCAAAAAAAAAAAAAAAAAAAGAAAAGAAAAAGAAAAAAGAAAAGAAATGAAACATATTTAGAGCAGCAGATTTTTTTTTTCTTTAAATGTTGTCCTCTTAGGTACGTGAACAGGTCCCGGCCAGTTATTCTCCCACAAACCGGATTTAGAGGGAGCTGTGTTTTCCATGGTGAAAATATGAAGATTTATCAAAAGAAAAAGAAAAATCTCACAACTAGCTAAACTCAAACCTTCAAGGGCATGTTGAATTCCTCAAATGATTACATTCAGTGTTCCAAAGACAGAAATACTGTCTGTATAATTTGGTAAATATTTCTTTTGTAAAGTAAATATAATTTTAATTCTGAAGAACTTAATGACAGAGTTTTCCTCAAGGAAATTTTGGATTTAAAAATCTTGATTTAAGATAGCCAATTTTTAATTTAATTTTATTTTATAAGGTTGCAAGGCCGGGCATGGTGGCTCATGCCTGTAATTCCAGCACTTTGGAAAGCTGAGGTGGGTGGATCACCTGAGGTCAGGAGTTCAAGACCAGTCTGGCTAACATGGTGAAATCTTGTCTTTACGAAAAATACGAAAATTAGCTGGGCATTGGGCTGGGCTCAGGGGCTCATGCCTGTAATCCCAGCACTTTGAGAGGCTGAGGTGGTTGGACCACGACGTCAAGAGTTCAAGACCAGCCTGGCCAAGAGAAACCCTGTCTCTACTAAAAATACAAAAAAGTAGCCAGTCATGGTGGTGGGCAACTGTAATCTCAGCTACTCGGGAGGCTGAAGCAGAGGAATTACTTGTACCTGGGAGGTGGAGGTTGCAGTGAGCCAAGATCACGCCACTGCACTCCAGCTTGGGTGACAGAAAGAGACTCCATCTCAAAAAAAAAAAAAAAAAAAAAAAAAGGATTACAAAGTAGTCCTTAATTCAGATTACTGCTGGGAGATTTGATAAATAGGTGAACATAACACTGTGGTTAATTCCATTTGAATTGCACATGTGTGAAATAAAAATATTGCTCATTCCTCACAGTTACTGGTTGACTGGTTGGTATATAAAACCAGTGTGGATGCAGGGCTGGGCTGATCAGCTTCTTAGCTGGGCAGTGGTGGAATGCCCAGAACTGTGTCTTTCCTGACTTACTGTGAGCCCTGCATTCTTGTGTCTGGGTGGCAAGCACCCTAGAGGGGCCCAGAGGGTAAGTAAGGACACTCATGCATAGTGCATGAACTTCTGTGATAATAAGACAATGAAGGTAAAGGATATGCTTCTAAGGCTGATGATACAGTTCTGAGACTAATATGTTCTCAATTTAAGTCTCAAACAAAGGAACTACTGTACTGTCCAGTTCAAATCGGATACCAAGAAACTACATATTCAACTCCCCCAGGACTCATGCATGAATCTTAAGGTAATGGAGCTAAAATAAAACAGTGAGTAAACATTAAATGGTTTTACAAAAACGTTGGCAAGACCAATGTTTGGGGGTTTTGTAGCTGCTCCATTATAGAAGGTAGTCTTGTTTTTTATGGGGAGGAGAGTATGTGGGAGATCAAATGTTTTAAGGTGATTGTTGCAACTGGTTTGCACATGGGGTACACACAGCCTGTAGCTGAGCAGGCAGGAAGGATGAACGTCTTGACGAAGGTGTGGGCAGACCCTTCGGCTGACAGAAATACGGTCCCCACGTCATAGCCGAGGAGGTGGCAGCCAGAGTTCCAGCAGTGGCTGAAATGGTTTCCCAGACCTGAGAGCATCTCATACACACCTTCAGGGCTGTGAATGCTCAGCAGTGGATGGAGAGGAAGAAAGCAAAAGGAACTGAACGAAGGTAGCGGAGAAGTCTTTGTGTACAAGCATGTGTGTGTCCACAGGGGTACTCCAGATGTTGAACACACACATACACATACACGTGTACAAAGTAAGAAGACCTGTAGACCTGGGTCGCTTCCATTTCTGGTGGTGACAAAGACAGAGGCACAGCCCCGTCACTAAAATTGTAACTCAGATTTTACTCCTTTGCTGGAAAGCAGAGAATGGCTGTGTGTGGCTGGTACCAGCTCTTCCTGAAATATTACTGGTCAGAAATTCTTTTAATTAAACAGTTGAAATAACATATGCAAAAATACTCTCTAGATCACTATACATTTATGTCATAGAAATATTTCCAAACTAAATATTTATATAATAGCCGGGTATTTGTTAAACATGTCTTTCTCAAATAGAGTGGACATATATGAGATATGTGTATATATTTATATATATGTATGCGTATAATGAGTTTTGTGACAAGTAAACCTTTAAATAAAGAGCAAAGAGAATGTTTCTTGTTACAGATTTATTTTATTTTTGAGACAGAGTCTCGCTCAATTGCCCAGGCTGGAGTGCAATAGCGTGATCTCAGCTCACTGCAACCTCTGCCTCCTGGATTCAAGCAATTCTCCTGCCTCAGCCTCCCAAGTAGCTGGGATTACAAGTGCCTGATACCATGCCTGGCTAATTTTTGTATGTTTTAGTAGAGATGGTCACCATGTTGGTCAGGCTGGTCTCAAACTCCTGACCTCAAGTGATCTTCCTGCCTGGCTAATACTGGGATTACAGGCATGAGCCACCATGCCCGGCCTACAGATTTCTATTATTAATGTTTGTATGGAAAAAATGTAACAATGGTCTTTCCTGACATAGTAGGGATTCTTTGGGAAGTAGCAGTGTTAGACCTATCCTCAAAATAGAACGTCTTTCGCACTATTTTCCTCTGGAATAATAGTTTGAAATCTGCTTGTAAAGTAAATTACAGGAACAAAGAATATTAAATAAGTGAAAGGAAAGCCAAAAATATTTTACCTTTGCTAATAGTCTAAATATTCACAGGACATTTATCACAATGAAATGCATGGCTGTAAGTCTCTAATTAAATTGCTATTTCCAGGCCTTGAGCTACAATGAAAATTCTATAAAGAAGGCTATAAACCAGTTATCAACCTATTTTAATCACAGTTTAAATTAATACAAGAAAATAGTGTTCAAGGAGAGGGTGTAATTTTAACTCATGCTAGACAGACTGAAAATTCCAAACTAGGTGGTAAGTGCTTCATAGACAAGGATCGCTTCTCTGATTTCTTTGCATGCACTCAGGGCATTGAATAGGGCTCCACAGAGTGAGTATTACATAAATCCTGCAGACTAACTTGTAAGAGTCTCTTTAAAAATAATAAAAATGCCATTTAACTCAAGTTTCAGGTTAGAACATCCTATGAGGCTTTCCCTGGCCAGTAATAATAAACTCATCAAACAATGATGCCAACAATTCGACATGCTCACCAGCCTAGTATAAAGGGATCAATGCTGCTAAATATGCACAGAGGAAATCTTGCTTGCTGTTGAATCAAACACGAGGCCATTGTAATTCAGCATCCATCCAAGAACCAGAAAGGAAAAAGGTAGGATGAAAAACAGATTAATTTGTGGTTAGATTCAAGGCACACTTTAGTCCAAAGAGAACAGCTATCACGGCACATTCCCTAGGAGTACCTATGTACCTGCCCCACCCACCTGGTTTCCAGAATTCCACATAAAGATGTTAGTAAGGTCACTGGCTCAGGCTCCTCTCAAGGAAAAATGACAAGAACTTTTAATAGGGATATTCAAAACTTTTATTCAACAACTATTTTAAAATAGAGCAGTCCCTGCTTATTTGCAGTTTTGATTTCTGAGGTTTCAGTTATTCACCAGTCAACCAAGGTCCAAAAATATCAAATGGAAAATTCCAGAAATAAACAATACATAAGTTTAAAATTGCACACAATTTTGAGTAATGTGATGAAATCTTGGGCCATCCCACTGCATCCTGCCCAGGACGTGAATCATCCGTTTGTTTAGCAGATCCACGCTATTTACACGGATCACCTGTCTGTTGCTTACTTGGTGACTGGATTGACCATCACTGTATTGCAATGTTCAAATAACCCATATTACAGTAATGGCCCCAGAGCTCAAGGGTAGTGATGCTGGCATATTGTTATAGCTCTATTTTGTTATTAGTTTTTGTTGTTAATCTCTCACTGTGCTTAAGTTATAAATTAAGCTTTGTCATAGGTATGTATGTACAGGAATAAACATAGTGTGTGTATATATATATATACACACACACCATATATAAATATAAAAACATAAAAAACATGGTATATATGTGATATAAACATAAAAACATATAAAAAGCATAGTATATATGTGATATAATCATAAAAACATAAAAGTTGGCCTGGCGTGGTGGCTCACGCCTGTAATCCCTGCAATTTGGGAGGCCGAGGCAGGTGGATCACAAAGTCAAGAGATCGAGACCACCCTGGTCAACATGGTGAAACCCTGTCTCTACTAAAAATACAAAAAAAATCAGCTGGGCATGGTGGCACATGCCTGTAATCCCAGCTACTCAGGAGGCTGAGGCAGGCAAATTGCCTGAACCCAGGAGGCAGAGGTTGCGGTGAGCCGAGATCGCGCCATTGCACTCCAGCATGGGTAACAAGAGTGAAACTCCGTCTTAAAAAAAAAAAAACCAAACATATAAAAGTTATGTAGGAAAATGATCCAAGATGGCTGATCGCTAACATCTCAGGATTGCAGCTCCCAGTGAAAGCGCAGAGAACGAGAGGATGCCACACTTTCAGACAAATTTTTGTCGCTCACGGAGCAGAAGATTCCCAGTGGAGGAGCCCCACGGGTCGCCAGCGCAACTCTTGTGGCTGGTGCAGTGGTTTTGCTGGCACCTCGGCGCGGCAGCTCTTGGTGCAGAGTAAACAGGACTGGTTCCCCTTCTGACCAACGTTTGGAGCTCGAGGAAGGCAGAGTCGCCTATTACGGACTCAAGAAGGAAGCCAGACTAGAGATTCCTGGGCAGAAAAGCACCAACAGTCTTAATGCCGTTTTGGCTGGCACAGTGGGTTGCTCATATTTTGGCCCTGGGAATTAACAACTTGAACGTCCACTCAGAGACCTAATTTAAAAGTTGGTAATTACAAAGACGACAGGTGGATAAATTTACAATGATGGGAAGAAACCAGCATAAAAAGGCTGAGAATACTCAAAATCAGAATGCCTCTCCCTCTAAAGAGGATCACAGTTCCTCATCAACAAGGGAACAAGGCTTGATGGAGAACGAGTGCATCCCATTAACAGAATCAGGCTTCAGAAGATGGATAATCAGAAACTTCTGTGAGTTAAAAGAACATGTTGTAGCCCAATGTAAAGAAACTAAGAACTTTGAAAAAAGGTTTGACAAAATCCTAATGAGAATAGACAATTTAGAGAGGACTATAAGTGAATTAATGGAACTGAAGAATACAATATGAGAACTCTGAGAAGTATGCACATTAAACATTCGAATTGTTCAAGCAGAAGAAAGGATATCAGAGGTCGAAGACCAACTTAATTAAATAAAACAAGAAGACAAGATTAGAGAAAAAAGGATAAAAAGGAATGAACAAAGTCTCCAAGAAATGTGGGACTATGTGAAAAGACCTAATTTACGTTTGATAGGTGTACCTGAATGCAACAGAGAGAATGAATCCAAGCTGGAAAATATTCTTCAGGATATTATTCAGGAAAATTTTTCTAACCTAGCAAAGCAGGACAATATTCAACCCCAGGTAATACAGAGAACACCACAAAGATATTTCTCAAGAAGAGCAACCTCAAGGCACATAATCGTTAGATTCACCAGGGTTGAAATGAAGGAGAAAATACTAAGGGCAGCCAGATAGAAAGGTCAGGTTACCCACAAAGGGAAGCCTATCAGACTTTACAGCAGATCTCTCAGCAGAAACTCTACAAGCCAGAAGAGAGTGGGGACCAATAGTCAACATCCTTAAAGAACAGAACTTTCAACCCAGAATTTCTTATCCAGACAAACTAAGCTTCACAACTGAAGGAAAAATAAAATCTTTTATGAACAAGCAAGAACTCAGAGATTTTATTACCACCAGGCCTGCTTTACAAGAGCTTCTGAAAGAAGCATTACACACAGAAAGAAACAACCAGTATTAGCCTTTCTAAAAATATACCAAAAAGTAAAGAGCATCAACATAAAGAAGAATTGACATCAACGAATGGATAAAATAGCCAGTTAACATCAAATGGCAGTAATCCTAAATTTAAATCGACTAAATCCCCCAATCAAAAGATACAGCCAAAACGCAACGGCATGCTACCTCCAGACCCATTTCACATGTAAGGATACACAAAGACTCAAAACAAAGGGATGGAGAAAGATTTACCAACCAAATGGAGAGCAAAAATAAATAAATAAATAAAAAGCAGGAGTTGCAATTCTCACATCTGATAAAATAGATTTTAAAACAACAAAGATACAGTGGTAAAAGGATCAATGCAACAATAAGAGCTAACGATCCTAACACCCAGATACATAGAGACTTAGACTCCATGAGACAGAAAATTAATAAGGATATCCAGGACTCGAACTCAGATCCGGAACAAGTAAATTTAATAAATATTTATAAAGCTCTCCACTTTAAATACATAAAATATACATTCTTGTCAATACCACATTACACCTACTCATAGGTTTAAATGAAATATTGATTGGCCATTATTAATACCCATTTTTTAGAATAAAGCAACATTTCCATTCTCTTTCCCTCTTTTTCTTCCTCTTTCTTCCTCTCCTTCACTCTTTCTTTTCTTTCCAAAAAAAGAAAGAAAAAGTTATGTATGTTTTATATATACACAAATAGATATACTTTTCAAATATGTTTTTATGTTTATATATATATTCTCTCTATATATATAGCTCAGTACTTTCTGTGGTTTTCAGGCACTCACTGGGGGTCTTAGAATGTTCCCCCTCCAATAAGCGGGGACTACTATATCTAGTATGTGCCATTACTGATCTAATTATTGAGGCTCAACTCATAAGCAAAACACAGCCTCTGACCTTCAGGAGATTAAAAAAGACCTAAGGAAAAGAAGTATTATATACTTTGAAGAGAACTACATATCAGTTGCAGAGCGGTTATCCTACTTACAAATATGCACTGAGCACTAGAAATGATATTCAGCCACAGCTTTAGCCTGGTTCTGCTTCAAGCTAACAGCTTTACCCCAGCACGATCCTACAAAACCCTGGTGAGAATCCTCTCATTTCTGTGTGGGCTCTGAATCTTTTTTCCTCCTTTTTTCTTTGATCTGACTCTTTCCTCTTAAGCCTCCTTGCTTTGTTTTTCTGGTCTTGACACCGGAGTTTTTACCTTTGGTAGAGAGCTCTTACTTACCCAGATTTCACCAAGCATATATATTTTAAAATTCTTTATTTAGGAAGTTTTAAAATGTGCATAAAGGGAAATAATCATTACCTGGTGAATGATTCATTACACAATACATTTCCACAAACCCGTCACTGAGCTTCAACAATCATCAATTTCTCCAACCTTGTTTGATCTACTCATAACCCCTTTTTATAAAGTTAATATGATTTTCACTGATTGCTTGAGTTACTTTGATTTCTAATTGTTGCTGAGAAATAAAATAATTTCCAGGTATAGGGCTAATGCCTAGCAAAGAGTAGATCTTAAAAATTTTTGTTCAACAACAATTGCCTTCAATAAAACTGTCTTTGCTTTTATCATGGGAGGAGTTTTCAAACTGTCTAAAGGAAAAAAAAGATAGCTATTCTGAATTCAGTGTTCAAAGGTGAGGCTTAGGAGCTTTCCTCTTTAAAACAAACAAATCTTTTCCAGGTTTTCCTGTTCTGTTTCCCACCCACTGTCCAGTAAAAGAAGTACCCAAACAGGAAGGGAGTGAAGGAAGCATGACAGTAGCAGAACACAAGGTAAGGCTCATTTCTCTCTGCTCTCTGGAAACATTTAACTAGAACAAACATTATTCTAGAATATGTAGTTACTTTGCAAGGTCATGGGGTGCCTTTTTTCTAGAAATACATTTACTCAAGCATATTTGGTTCACTGTATAGATTTACATACATTAACCTGCATGCAATATCAAACATACCTATCCTGGAACCAGAGACAAAGCAATACACATCTCAGAGAAGGCTGAACAAAAAGAAACAGACACAGGCTCTGCTGGACATCAGCAAGAACTGCCATCAGAGCAATTTCCTGGATGCAAGTTCAGCCCAAATCTACCTAAAAAGTTGCCAATGGAGAGGAAAAAACCTTTAATTATGGGTAATACAGAACTGGTAAATCATATTAATTTAATCATTAATATGATTAAAATCATATTAATTAAAATCATATTAATTGAAAAAAAAAGATAGTGCCATCCAAGGATGACAAATGAGGAGACCTCGTCTACTCTGGCTTTCCATTCATATCCCAAATGATCACAGTAAAGTTAAAATTTCAACCTTTACTTTTACCTGTCAAGCAAAACCATAGTAAAATCTAATTTGTATGGAATAATTAATCAAACAGGCTGGGTGCAGTGGCTCATGCCTGTAACTGCAGCACTTTCAGAAGCCTAGGCAGGTGGATCACCTGGGGTCAGGAGTTCGAGACCACCCTGGCCAACATGGCGAAACCCCGTTCCTATAGAAATGCAAAAATTAGCCAGGCATGGTGGCAGTTGCCTGGTACTCTGGAGGCTGAGGTGGGAGAATCACTTGAACACGGGAAGTGGAGGTTGCAGTGAGCCAGATCGCACCACTGCACTCCAGCCTGCGTGACAGAGCAAGACTCTGTCTCAAAAAAAAAAAAAAAAAGAATTAATCAAACATTATTTAAGTAATACGATATAGTCAGAGGAAGATAGATTGATCTGAGAATCAGAGAACCTAACTGTGTAACCCTGGGCAGGTCATTTGACTTGTCTGAGCCTCAGTTTCCCGGCTGTGCCTTGGGAATACACTAGGTTATAGGTTTTCTTTAATGTTTTAAAGCACCAGAAAGTGATTTTACAAGAAATTTGGCATGACTTTTCAATATGTACTATACATAAGAGGGGAGCCACTCTGGCTGAAATGAAGGCAGGAGCCACAAGTGCTCAGTGTCCCTCCCTCCCGCAGGCCTCTCAGGCGTTTTATGGAGCAACAGGGTTTTAGGGTCCCTTCTCTGGAATTCCTGAAGATTTGTCAATCCTAAAATCCCAAGATTACATCATGGCTAAATAAATCTAAGTTAAACTGATTTATAAAACTACTGAGAAATGTAATTGTTTTAGCATATGAAACATTATTAATACTTCCACATGATATTCTAGTTTTTTAAAAAGGGTACACCTGCCCGGCCAGGCACGATGGTTCATGCCTGTAATCCCAGCACTTTGGGAGGCCAAGGCAGGTGGATCACCTGAAGAAAGGAGATGGAGACCATCCTGGCTAACACAGTGAAACCCCATCTCTACTGAAAATACAAAAAATCAGCCAGGCATGGTGGCACGCACCTATAATCCCAGCTACTCGGGAGGCTGAGGCAGCAGAATTGTCTGAACCCAGGAGGCAAAGGTTACAGTGAGCCCTGCCACTGTACTCCAGCCTGGGCCAAGGAGCAAGACTCTGTCTCGAAAAAAGAAAAAAAAGGGAGTGTACTTGAAAACGAAAAGCTATATAGTAGTTTCCTCTTATCTGCAGAAAATAAGTTGCAGACCTCTAGTGGATACCTGAAACATTGACTAGTACCAGACTCCAAAGAAACTCTGTTTTCTCCTGTACGTACATACCTGTGATGAAATCTGAGATACGATAGCAAAACTAGCATGAAATTCTTTTTCCTTTATCATAAACTCAAGGACAGAAGATTGGTTCTTATGGTAGACCTTGGCATCCTCAGCATATGATTTTTTCTTTCCCTTTAACATTGAGAACTTTTACATTTTCACTTAAAGGAAGTGCTCTGCGGTGTCTCTTTGGCGTATCTGAATTGCTGGTATCACTACTTTTGCACTTTGGGACCATCATAAAGTAAAATAAGAGCGATTTGAGCACAGCACTGAGACACCCCTCCAGTCAATCTGACAACCAGGATGGCTACTTAATGACCCACAGGTGGGCAGCGTAGCCAGTGTGGGTTCACTGGACAAGGGGGTGATTCACGTCCCAGGAGGGATACAGTGGGATGGCAAGAGGTCTCATCATGCTACTCAAAGAGTGCGCAATTGAAAACTTTTAAATAGTTTATTTCTGGAACTTTCCATTTAATTTTTTCGAACCAAAGTTGACCTTGAATAACTGAAACTGTGAAAAGTGAAACCATGGATAATGGGGGAACTACTGAAATACGATTCCAAAGCTAAATCAATAGATGTATTAGAATTTCTTCTCATCTGCTCCATCCAAAGTCAACATTTTCTTTAAAATCATATTTCTCCATTTTCCCTCATTTCCTAACTAACCATGTATGGATGCAAATTATTTTGTAATTGTTTTAATAAGAAAGAATACAAAAGGCTTTCTGGAGTCACAGTTTTAAGTAAAGTACTGTTTAAAGTTTTCCTTACGAACTATTGATCATCACTTAATTTTAGGAAGAAAATTGATTTCCCACTTTTTACGCTGGCATCTCACTTGAACAGTCTAAATGATGGCACACACATGGAGGAAAAATGTTAACAGTGGTGACAATACTTATAATTTTCCTTCCAATCATGCATTTCTATATATACTATGTGCTATGGGGTAAGTGGTATCCCCCAGATTCCTAGGTTGAAGCCCTAACGTCCAGCACCTCAGTGACTGTATTTGAGACAAGGTCTTTGAAGAGGTGGTTAGCATAAAACAAGACTCTTAAGGTGGGTCAGTCCAGTTGTACTGGTTATCCTTATAAGAAAAGAAACCTTGGATGTAAAATCGGGGCACCAGGGATTGATGCAGAGGAAAGGCCATGTGAGGACACAGGAAGAAGAGAACTCAGAAGGGATCAAACAGGCTGACACCTTGATCTTGGACTTCCAACCTCTGGAATAAGTAGAAAATAAATTCCTGTTGTTTAAACTACCCAGTCTGTGGTATTTGGTTAACGTAGCCCGAGCAAACGTTATGTACACATACATATACACATACACAAACACTCTAGAAAAGGGTGCTTTCATCTACCCATCCACACATACTCCTCACAGACGGTTACCTTCTTTGGTTGAAAGTGTTTTGATATATTTAATGGCATTGCCAAACACTGAAAATAGCCCTTCACGAAACTATTTTGGAATTTGGTGCATTGTTATTATGTATGATAGATGTTTTCATCTCATAGTAAAATGTGTAGGTTGAGCCTGGAAAATATTATATTAAAAAAAAAATCAGGCTGCAAGTGGTGGCTCATACCTGTAATCCCAGCACTTTGGGAGGCTGAGGCAGGAGGATCGCTTGAACTCAGGAGTTCAAGACCAGCCTAGGCAACATAGTGAGACATTGTTTCTACTAAAAACATAATTAATCAGGTCTGGTGGTCTGCCCCTGTAGCCCCAGCTACTCAGGAAGCTGAGACAGGAGGATCCCTTGAACTCAGGAGTTCAAGACCAGCCTAGGCAACATAGTGAGACATTGTTTCTACTAAAAACATAATTAATCAGGTCTGGTGGCATGCCCCTGCAGCCCCAGCTACTCAGGAAGCTGAGACAGGAGGATCGCTTGAGGCTGAGAGATTGAGGCTGCAGTGAACTGTGATCATGCCACTGCCCTCCAGCTTAGGTGATAGAGGCGACCCTGTCTCAAAAAAAAAAAAAAAAAAAAAAAAAAAAAGCATTGAACGATACAAACTCCTTCATGTCTGTTCAGTTTGCTAAAGAAAGTTCAGATAATATTTTATACTATGCAGGGTTATATAGAGATGATGAGATTGGCTAACAAAGAATTTGGGAAGCAAAAATGAATTCTGTAATTAGTCAACTTTTTCTTTTGGGTGAGTATTGCCAGATGCGTTCCTCTGTTAAAGACAATCACTAAAATAAGATTGAATTTTTGTCTTTTTGCCAAGAATTTGGTAGCTCTGCTTTGTAATATGTGATGATAGTAATAAATAAATAATTTCTCTGGCATTAATGATATTAACATTTTATGTAACTCATTCATTAAGGTCTCAAGTGGATGCTCAAAGCTATTACAATTTAGTGCAAGTCACTTAGTATGAAACACACGCCTCCTACAGCACTATCTTGGTTTTAAAATTGATAGCACCATCATGTCTACAAGGTCTTGAGAAGAATTTCATTTTCTCACTAGCTTAAAGTGATTGTGCTATGTTCCCTGACCTTCAAAAGCTTTTTGCCATTTTTCTGCCATGTAGTGCAGAGGTTCTTTCCGCCATCCATTTCATTTAAATATGTGTTATATGGGTAAATCCAATAAACTAAGTAGCCATTTAGTTAAAACCCTTGTGAGGGTCAGAGCTCTAGGGAACATTTCAAGGCACTGATGTTCCTTCTTCAAAGCTGATATCCCAGATCATTCATCATCTTCTACCAGCTCTTTGAAATGGATCCTCTTACCACATGCCCCTTAATCTGCTGTGTTGAAAGGAATGCTGGGTCTGGGACCCAGTGGTATCCATCCCCTGGGGGATGAATGAAAGGAGGGGGAACTCCTCTTCATGATTAATAGTCTAATATTCTCCCAAGGAGAGGCAAGCCCTGGACCTCGCCAGACCAGAGTCCTTGAAGGTGAGTGGGGAGGATTCTCTTTACTGGCTTCTTTCCCTAGAGCACCACCTTTGCTGTAAAACAAATCTCTCCTCACTTTTCCAAAGATAAGTCACACGGTCAAAGGTGCCTGTAAGGTCGTTACAACATTTTTCTTCCTGGGAATGCTCTTTTAACTGGAGGTTGAGATTGTGAAAGAAGGTCAAGTGCAACCCGGGTCCTTGTAAACAAGAAGTGCTTAATACTGTGGAATACAAATGAAGGAATGAGGAGGACTGTGCCGTTTAAAAAATGCATCACTCAAAATACAGCTTTGCACTACATGTATGCTTTTCACGGTTGGTTTTAGGTACGCTATACATTAAAAAATAGGTTTTAGGCCGGGCATGGTGGCTCATGCCTATAATCCCAGCAGCACTTTGGAAGGCCAAGGTGGGTAAATCACCTGAGGTTGGGAGTTCGAGATCAGCCTGGTCAACATGGTGAAACCCCATCTCTACTAAAAATACAAAACTTAGCCAGATGTGGTGGCAGGTGTCTGTAAATTCCAGCTACTTGGGAGACTGAGGCAGGAGAATCACTTGAACCGGGAGGTGGAGGTTGCAGTGAGCAGAGACCCGGCCATTGCACTCCGCTCTGCACAAGAGTGAAACTCCATCTCAAAAAAAAAAAAAAAAAAGGTTTTAACTTGAAAACACGATTCCATGGTGAAATCAATCTGCTAAGTACTAGGTTAAACCAAGCAAGAGGGATTTTTTAAACTGCGGGACCCCTCACAACTCGAATTTTTGAAAGATGGCTGCAGCACTGAGGATTCTGAAACTTGTTTAGCCACAGGGCTTGTTTCTCCTGCAAGATACTTGGAAAAGATTACGCTAAATAGACTTTACCTATTTATTGCCTTAACTGACCAGAGCAAAAGTTTTAGAACTTCCATGTGTTTATGGGACTGACCTGGCAACAGCGTCCCAGGAAGGAAAGCATAACTACCGTGTTGAAATAGGTGCACCACTTCTAATTTTCTATAAGACAAATTCATATGGGTGGTGGATGTATCACTGACAAGTTTACCTTCAATTTTTTCCCCATTAAAAGAACATTTTTTGTATAACAGGCATTTGTTATACTGCTTTATAGTAGAGTAAGGTAATAGGGCACTATATTGAAGTTTTAAAAAGGAAAGAGAGGCAAAAATAAAATTTGAAGATGTATAGCAATAAAAGAAGCTTCCCTCTTTACTCCGAAGCTGATAATGGAGCTTGACGGAGTTTGTGCAGAGTGGAGTGCAATGGCGGAGTCTCTGCTCACTGCAACCTCCACCTCCTGGTTCAAGTGATTCTCCTGCCTCAGCCTCCCAAGTAGCTGGAATTACAGACACCTGCCACCACATCTGGCTAAGTTTTGTATTTTTAGTAGAGTTGGGGTTTCACCATGTTGACCAGGCTGATATCAAACTCCCAACCTCAGGTGATTTACCCACCTTGGCCTTCCAAAGTGCTGCTGGGATTATAGGCATGAGCCACCATGCCCGGCCTAAAAGAAAGTGCAATTCAAATCAAACCAACAAGAATAACAGGTGCCCTGGGGAAGCAGAGCAAGATGCTTGCTTGTGCTAACCTGCCTGACCAAAGACCAGCCCTTGTCTTGGTATCTCAGCTGCTGTATATTCATTTTATTACTTAGTAAATACAATACATTTTCCCAATGCGATCGATTTTTATTTAAATATGTATATTAACAGGTTTGGTCATGTTTTCCTACAAGTTCAACAACAAAGAAATGATTATTTTAATGTATTAACCCAGGGTAGCCAGTAAATGAATGATTATGAATATTATATTAGAACACAGAAAAACTTAAGTTTTAGTGTTAAGTTAAAAATATGTAGCTAAGCATATATATTTTAATTGTATCTATAAAAACTATAAAAATAAATATAATAAAAATTCAACTGTGAATAGCAATTATCTTTGAGAGATGTAATTTCTTCCTTTTCAAGATTTTCTTAATGTGGGATCTACAACTTAGAGTGTTTATAAATGTATAAGTTTTTAATAATCTAGTTTCTTTCATTCTCAAGTGTGATTTTGTTATCAAGGGGCCATCTTTTTGACTTTAGTTACTCATTTCAAGTTTTGTTATGAATATAAATTGGAAAAAAATAGTGATTGATATATATACCTTTTAAAAATTCCAGTTAAATTTCCAGGAAATCTTGGCTCTGTTGATTAGTAGACTGAAAAGACAATAAAAAGTCTGCTTCACTCTGAATTAGAGCAGAGAGCTTTCATTATAACCAAGGTATTCCTTTTCGATTAACTTCCAATCACGGTTTTCCTCACTTTTCAAAAGGGATGTGATACTTTCACTTTCTGAAATCGGTGCAGTTTTGCACAAGATGTGTTGTTGTTTGTTTCCAATGAAGTTGGCAATCAAAGTTTTAACAACCACACAAGAAATCTTAAAGAATAATTTTCTAACATCCATATTCAATTGTAGATATAACAAAACAAACCTGCCACCAGACAATAAGGGACATGTTCCCTTTTGTTGTCAATGACAGAAATCACATGCAATATTGAACTCAGAATTAATGTACTAGAAAAGTTTACCTCCTAAAATGTAAACCCAGCACTAAACTTCCTATCATCCCACTCAAGTCTCTCAGTCAGTTGAAGAAGAGAGATGACAAACAGCCAGTAACCCCCCACCCCACCACGAAAATAGAAGTTATCCAGGTTTAACCCCTAGAACTACCCCCAAGAAATCAATGAACTATTTTTTCCAAAGAGCCCAGATTTAACACTTGGGTCATCTATATTGTGCCTTCCACATAAAATCTACTCTGCCAAACAATTAAAAGGTAAAACATGTGCTATAATAGATACTGTGAGGAAATAATGATACAAAATAACCAGGTAGAAAATCTTCCAGCTTCATAAGATGACCAGGTATTTCTGACTCAGTGTTATCCTTAGTCCTACTAGCTCACCTGTGGCCCCATCACACAGAGGTATAACCCTTTATGAGTTACGTATGTGATACCGTACCTCAACCCGTAACCCAGACCATATCTCGTTTCCTTAGAAAAAAATGAAGGAGGAGATGTGGCTAAAAATCTACAACTGAAACTACTGATTTTCTATTAATGCCGTGTGGAAGGAGAAATCTGTTAGCAAATCTGAGAAGAATTAGAAGAATTAAAATTCCATTACCCACTTTCCTCAGTTACACTGTTACTGGAATATGAATTTTACCTCTTGGCATTCATTTCTCCTTCCAAAGCCTATGGACAATCCTACTGTTGAAGTATTGAAAGATCCTTTGCTGAAATTATTGTAAACATGTCATATTCTCTTAATGCATATCAGATCACAAATTTCCTGTAATTTCTTGAATATTTTCCCATTAATAGTATACTCCAGTGATCTTCACCCAGAAAAGCAAATATATTAGTGCCAGGTGCTCTGTGCTCACAAGCAAAGCGGAATGCATTTACATTTGTAAATATCCACTCCAGGAATATCATTGCTCTATTTTTTTTTTTAACATCAATGTTTGCAGAGCCATCAACCATTCCAGAGCAATCTGTCTTGCTTGTCTGTGCTCAACTGTGAAAATGCATCTTGATCTCCTACTTATTCCCCAAAGCCAGGACTCAAGCATAAAAGCAGATCTTTATTACTAATTGATCTGGTCTTTTCCTGTCCCCAAAGCACGTGCTGCTCTGACCAAAATTCTGAAGAAAAAAAATAGTAACTGAATATTTCAGTTAAATGCAAATTGCATTTTCCATTTTTCTCTCAACAAAGGTGGGCCTAGGATTTCTGAAAGGCCAGCATTTCTAGAAGTCTAATAACCTAAAGCAGATAAGACATGCTGTTCTATTTTCTTTGCTCCAACTAAAGGAGGCATTCAAATACATATTTTCCATTTCCGTTTTTATATTTTCCAGGTTTTATTCTCCACGGGATAGTGCTACTGCCTTGGACTTAGAATATTTTTTCTTGGAGTTCACAATTTGTAACTGATCAAATACCCTCTGGCCAGCTTATGTTATGAGCTAGATGTTTTAATTTTTGCTCTAAACTTTGTTAACTGTGTATAATTGCTCAGTAGTTAAGATCACTTTTTCTTGTCTCATTAAAATGTTGGAAAATAAATAAATCTAACTGAATGGCTTTCCCTAAAATGTTTAAACTAAGTTAATAATCTATTAATAATGTGTAATGGGATTTAACACTAAAATGGAAAAACACACATTATTTGACAAATTACCCTTAGGGTCTGATAGGACTTAACTAATTATTTATGTACAGGGAAGAGCAATCTGGTAAACAAGCACACCAAGCCCTGCTGAACCATGCGGAAATTTGGTTCCAATTCATCTCACAGCTTCCAGGAATGACCAGCAAAACTACACTGTGGCCCATAAGAAAATCCAGCATGTGCTGATTTACCTGAGGCGTGGAAAACATGCTTACATTTAATTAAACAATCAGTAGGACAAAAAAAAAAAAACCACCACCACCACAAAAGTAAAACTAAAAAATTGAAATGTCATAGGTTTGTTGCATGATTTCTTTTAGTTCAGGGTCATTGATTTTGAGACAGAAGCCAGTTTGTTTGAGACAGTTCAACTCTTAAAAAAGATGAAGGCACTGATTTAGGTAATTTAGAATAATCCCACCTAAATCTTTTGATTATACCCATGAGAAAGTGGAGGCCCTGCCAGTTTGGTTGCCTTGTACGAGGCGACAGAGGTAATAACACTGACTTTTGGCTAACAAGCCAGGGCTCTTTCCACCAGAGTGTGTTGCTGGTGGCGTCTCATTCAGAGGCCAGCTCTAATGGAGGGACAGGGGTGCAACTATTTTCCAGATTTCTTTGGATGGCTCAAAAAAAATTTTTTTAATACTTTTTTTCTGATTTTTTTTTTTTTTTTTTTTTTTTTGAGGCAGAGTCTTGCTTTGTTGCCCAGGCTGGAGTGCAGTGGTGTGATCTTGGCTTATGGCAACCTCCGCCTCCCAGGTTCAAGTGATTCTCCTGCCTCAGCCTCCTGAGTATGTGGGACTACAGGTGCACATCACCACACCCAGCTCATTTTTGTATTTTTAGTAGAGATAGGGTTTCACCATGTTGGCCAGGATGGTCTCCATAACTTGACCTCGCGATCTGCCCATCTCAGCCTCCCAAAGTGCTGGGATTATAGGCATGTGCCACTGCACCTGGCTGTTTTTCCGATTTTTAAAGATCTAGTGCTATAGTTTGGTTAATGCATCCTCTCCAAATCTCATGTTGAAATTTTCTCTGAAGTGTTGGATGTGGGGTCTAATGGGAGGTATTTGGGTAGTGGAGGTGGATCCCTAATGGATTCATCTTCTTCCTCAGTGAGTACACTCAGGGGAAGTGTACTCACTCTATTAGGGAGAGCATGTTGTTAACAGGAGCCTGGCCCCTCCCCACCTCCTTCCTTTCTCTCACCAAGTGATCTCTGCTCATACTGGCTCTCCTTTCCCTGCTGCTGTGAGTGGAAGCAGCTTGAGGCCTTCACCAGATACAGACGCTGGCACCATCCTTCTTGTATAGCATGCAGTGCTGTGAGCCAAATAAGCCTTTTTTTTTTTTTAATTATAAATTACCCAGCCTCAGCTATTCCTTTATAACAACACAAACAGACTGAGATACCTAGTCTACTTCAAGTTGGATTTGGGGATCTGTAGATACTTGATTGATAATATATATTGCTATCCTTGGTTTTTCCTGTATTTCTGTAAACATCAGCATTTTTGACTATTTCTCCAAAAAACAAAGTAAAAGAACCATGTTGGCCATGTTTAGCCAGAAAACTTGGGGAATCATTTTATGCTATATACCTGTTTAAGAAATAAAAATTTTTCTTTAAAGAAAAGTTTTAGAAAAATACATTTGGCCACAGAAACTTTGTGTGTGTGAAGCAGATGTTTTAATAACAAATATTCACATGCTCTAGAACACCCAGCAGGCTGTCTTGCATTCGCACAGTGATAGTTAATTTTAATCTGCCACCTTGACTGGGCCAGGGATGCCCGAGTAGCATGGTTTCCAGGTGTGTCTGTGAAGGCAGTTCTGGAAGATTAGCATTTGAATTGATAGTCTCAGTAAGGAATAGTGCCTTCTTCAGTGTGGATGGGCTTCCTCCAATCCATTAAGGTCCCAATGGAACCCAATGTTGAAAGAAGGAAGTTGTTCTTTTTGTTTGAGCTGGGACATCCATCTTCTCCTGCAACCGCCCCCCGCCGCCCCCCGCCTCCCCCCGATGTCAGTGCTCCTGGTTCTCAGGCCTTCAAATTTGGACTTAATCACACATCACTGATTTTCCTGGTTCTCCAGCTTGCAGACAGCAGATTGTGGGACTTCTTGGCCCACATAGCTGTGTGAGCCAATTCTTATAACACATCTCCTCTTCAATGTATGTACCTCCTGTTGGTTCTATTTCTCTGGAGAACCCTAATGCAGGGCTCAATAGTTGCCTAGGAATTGAATTGGTACACATTAACTGTGTATATTTCTTTAAAATACTTTTATATGTGTGCTTTACCCCGATTTTTCCATGGTATCTTGGTGATTTGCTTCCAAAGACTATTTCTTTTTTTTCTTTTTTTTTTTTTGAGATGGAGTTTTGCTCTTGTTACCCAGGCTGGAGTGCAATGGTGCGATCTCGGCTCACCGCAACCTCCGCCTCCTGGGTTCAGGCAATTCTCCTGCCTCAGCCTCCTGAGTAGCTGGGATTACAGGCACGCGCCACCATGCCCAGCTAATTTTTTTTTTGTATGTATTTTTAGTAGAGACGGGGTTTCACCATGTTGACCAGGATGGTCTCGATCTCTTAACCTCGTGATCCACCCGCCTCGGTCTCCCAAAGTGCTGGGATTACAGGCGTGAGCCACCACGTCCGGCCTCCAAAGACTATTTCTAAAGGGATTAATTTTCAATAAGTCTTTGAATGTTTGCCATTCAGGGAAGAATACGTTGTTTTTATTTGTAGTCAATGATGACCCTTTTATACAAGATCTCTAGCTCAGCAAAAACTTTTAGTGGGAGTATGATTTGAAAGACAAGAGAAAGGCAATATTCCACTTGAGCTTCTATAAAATATTTCTGGTTTAGACTCCTCAGAGACCTAAACTGGACGGAGGCGACGCAGGCAGATGGGCATGCTTCTGTTTCTTGAATAGGTGGCAGGCACACAAATTTTAGCTTTAAAATTATTCTTAACATTTGGCAAATATATTTTATACATTCTTTTTGAGATGGAGTGTAGCTCTGTTACATAGGCTGGAGTGCAATGGTGCGATCTTGGCTCACTGCAACCTCCTACTCCCAGGTTCAAGCGATTCTCCTGCCACAGACTCCTGAATAGCTGGGATTACAGGTGCATGCCGCCATGCCCAGCTAATTTTTGTATTTTTAGTAGAGATGGGGTTTCACTGTATTGGCCAGGATGGTCTCGATCTCCTGACCTCGTGATCTGCCCGCCTCGGCCTCCCAAAGTGCTGGGACTACAGGCGTGAGCTACTGTGCCCTACCTATATCAGTTTTATGAAATAAAAGACATTATAGCTTTCAGTTTTTGTATTTTAGCCTTCCTGAAAAGAATTCTCCTTGTTCGTATTCACAGGTAGTTAAAACAATAACCTTCTTAAACATTTTAACAAGCTGATGGTAAAAAACGACTGAATATTTCCAAGTTCTTTTCTCAGCCCACAGGCTCAGGAATATGAATTAGGTGCACTGATAAAAATGTTGAATCTTTAATATTTCACACCAAAAGAAATGCCTCCAGGTAGCTTTTAGCATACTGCTGTAATCTTGGGTAATGAATTAATCATACCCATCCTTAACATAGGATGTTAAAGTGGAATCCACATGGAAGAGTATGGATCAGATAAGCAAGCACTTTTGCTCCTGAAAACTATTTCTACCACTTTATTAGAGTTCATAGAACTGACTAATCTCCACAGACTAGGATCTAAAATTAATATAGACCCCAAAGCCCCAGTCTCAGAACAGTGCCAGATAAAAATCCCAAATCAGACCGCCAAAAGAGCTTCCAAGTAGAAGGAAAGCACCCAGGGAACCAGTCATATTAATTCAGTAAATAGGAATTTATGCCACTTTCCTTTGTCCTGAGGCCTTTCTGATTAGCAACCCATTTACAGCTAAATCAGGAGGGATTACTTTGTGGAAGCCCGGCCCCCTTAACCAGGGAGGGGCTGTTTGTATGGCTACTAACATTTCTGGCTATATAGGTTGCACATAATGAATATGGAGGTTCATCAGACATTTAAATGCCAGTACTGGTCATAACAAAGGAACACAGTCAGCCAGGCATGGTGGCTCATGCCTGTAATCTCAGCACTCTGGGATGCTGACGTGGGAGGATTGCTTGAGCCCAGTACTTTGAGACAAGCCTGGGCAGTATAGTGAGATCTAGTCTCTACAAAACATTTAAAAAACTTTAGCTGGGTGTCATGGTGTGTGCCTGTTGTCTTAGCTACTCAGGATGATCCCTTGAGCCCAGGAAGCTGAGGCTGCAGTGAACTATGATTGTGCCACTACACTCCAGCCTGGGTAACAGAGCAAGACCCTGTCTTTTAAAAAAAAGTCAGAAGCACAGGCTGATTCACTAGTCACTCTGTCACACTTTGGGGGAGGCTTCGGCTTACGTGTAATTTTGATTATATGGAATTATTTTATTCATTGCATATGAAAGCCTGTTTTATGTTTCTTTATCCACACCTCCAGTGAATTCCTCCACCCTCTGTTATTTATGGTTCCAGTCATTTCTTACAAGTAATACTTTGGAACCTAGGGTGAGTAGCATAAAACTTATGAATAAAGGTTGGTTACGTATGTGTGGTTGGACCTGGGAAGAAGGGGCCCCAGGCTGGCAGGCTCCTGCTTGTAACCCTGGGCTGCTAAGGGGCAGGGCAGAGGTGCCCATACCAACTCACTAAGAGGAATCTTCAGAGACGGGAGAACACTTAGAAACATGTATTAATATGGTACTGTATCAATACATCACATATTATTTGTAGATGACCATTGCTTTCATTCATTCATTCATTCCTTTAACAAATATGTGTTGAGGTTCTATTGCATCTAAAGTACCATTCTAGTAATGCAGATTAGACAAAAGTGTATGATGTAGATAGAGTCTGTCCTTTAGTTTGAGCATGGAAAGCGGAGTCAGAGAGAAGAGGGAGTGATGGACAGAATCCATGCCATGGTCAAAAGCCAATCATGAACTTCACCTACGTTATTAATAGTTTTATTAATTGCCAGATTGGTTTATCTCATACTCATTCTATAGGTTTCCTATTTCTAAATATCAGCTTTGTTTAGAAAGTATCATTCTTTTTGTATTATTACTGGGTAGTAGAGAAATCTTACAAACGAGATATAGAATATAAATATAGGATAAGAAATTGGCATATATAAATAGCTGTCATACAAGGTCAAGTGAGATAGGTCCTTTCAGAAAAGTACAAAGTGCTATGAGAATTTGGATAAATAGAGATTGCTTTGATTTTGGAGGAGCAAAAAGTAAAAGTGCTAGAAAGAAGCTATCTTTTAAGTTGGCCCCAAAGAACATGCAGGATTTCAAGGGACAAAAGAATCCAAGAGTTCAAATACCATCAGCAAGAATGGGGCAGGGGAGACAGAAACAGGTTGAGGTTTGGCACAAAAAGGCCGTATTGAAGATGAACACTTTGGTGTATACATGCTAAGTTACAGAGCTGGGGCAAGATCCTAGTGGAGAAGTCCGACAGGTAGATGACCACACAGCCTGCAGCCTTCGGCACCTTTTCCAGTCCCTACATACTGAAGACAGCTAACATAGAGTATGCATAATTTTGAAGGAAAAGAGGGTTGAGAAGAAATGGGAAATTGACAGCAATATATGGAATGTTCACATGTAAGAGCAGAAAGAAAGGAGAAAAAACAAAATCCTAGAAAATGGCAGCATGTGGAAGCCAAGAAAACGAGCATACGAAAGGTTTGAGGACACTGACTCACGTCTAAAAATCACAACTGCTTTGACTTCTAATTTACAACATTTGCTCAAATACATCCCATATGGACCAAAGACTTTTAAAGAGAAACAGAAAGTTTAAAAACAAAAAGAAGCCACAGATAAATATTTTTTTGATGGTTGAGTGGGAAAAAACTTGCTAAGAGTAAAAGCAAAGTGTATTTGTCAGGGTTCGCCAGAGAAACAGCAAATAAGAGATATATGTGCACACAGATATACATCTATCCAGAGACCTTCATACCTGCATAATCTCACATCAATGTCTTATGATAAATCTCTCTCTATTTACATATATACACACATATAAATATATATATGTACACACATTATGTATACATACATACACACATATATAAACATATTTATATATGTATACACATATAATGAAGTTTATTATAAATAATTGACTTCTGAGATTATGGAAGCATGCAAGTCTCCAGATCTGTAGGGTGATCTGGCAAGCTGGAGACCCAGGAGAGCTCATGGTACAGTTCCAGTTTGAGTCCAAAGGGAGAATGGATGACGCAGTCCCCATCTCAAGACCCATGAAGAGCTGATGTTTCAGTATGAGTCAGAATGCACTCATGCAGGAAGAATCCTCTTTTACTTGGGGAAGGGTGGGTCTTTTTGTACTATTTAGGTCTTCAGCTGATTGGGTGAGGCCCACCCACATTAGAGTAGGTGTTCTGCTTTACTAAGTCTCCTGATTTAAATGTTACTCTCACCTGAAAAAAAATCCTCAAATGAAACACCCTGAATAATGTCTGACCAAATATCTGGGTACCCTGTAGTTCAGTCAAGTTGACACATGAAATTAATCATCATACAATGTGAGATATGGCTATAAAAAAGTTAAAAATCTATATCACCAGGAAAATATTTTGCAAAGATTACATAGACACCTCCTGATGTCCCCCTTTATTTGTGTCCTATTTGTAGCCTCACCCCTCCAAGGCCAAGCTGCAAGAAGGACTTCCAGATTGGGGCAGGGGGAGGGGGGATGTTCATTTGCTCTCTTGAGCAATGCTAGAAAGGCAGGATCAAGAGGATTGCTAAATGTTGAAATCTGTTTAGTCACAGTTGAACATCTCAGAGGATGGGCATGGCCCATCAGATCCTGCGCTTCTCCTGGGGTGTGAAGAAGATGTACTTCTGCCCATGAGTCCAGGAGGCCTATTGTTTCTGTGCTAGCAAGACGACCCAACACAGGGGAAGTTAAAAATAAACAGCCAGAGGGATCATATGAGGAAAAGGGAAGCAAGGAGTTGGAGAAGAGAAGTGGTTAGAAGTGGGTGTCCTGCTTTGGCCGTGATACGAGGAATTCAGAGGGAGGTGGGATCTCTGTCTCAACTTCCAGCTAGTGCTTTAGAAACAGATGACTCCTTGGCTGCTCTTTTACCTACTCAGGTGCAGCCGCTTCAAGGTATGGCTTCATGGTACAGCTTCATGATATGCTTTGTTGTAGGGCTGCTTAGGCACAGGGAGGCCTGGATGTGTAGCTTTTCTTGGCACCTTTTGGTTCCCATATGATGTGGTGGGGACCCCACGACAAGAGGGCCTTGGACCTGAATTAAGAGCCTGTGGGCCCAGCATAGGCTCACCATGGTAAGGTGAGGGGACCTCTCCACAAGGGCTGGAGGTGGACAGCTTCGTCCCCAGAAGAATAAGGCAGAGAGGCAGAGGGTGCTATAGCAGACATTCAAGAAGAACCCAGCCAGCTGGGAAAGTAGCAGGAGGGAGAGGGAGGGAGGGAGATGGAGAGAGAGAGAGGAGAAAGTAGGTGAGAGAGAGAGAGGAAGGGAGGGAGGCAGAAAGGCTGGCAGCTCGCCCAATGATCATGTGAATCCAAGTTGCTCTTCACTGCCCTCAGAGGTTACCTGAGTCCCTTCCACTTGAGACACTGAACTCCATCTTGGAAAGGAGCCAGGGAAGAAGTTGAGAACAAGAGAGACTAAGCAATTACCTCAAAAAACTAAACGTTACTATAAAGTGCTATTTAAAGGATAAGTTCAGACTCAATTAAAAAATGAAAAAGGCCTAACATTCATTTCTACCTCTCTACCAAGTGAATAGGAGCTTATAAGGAAGACCAGGATAATTACAGATAAAATAAACACCACATATCTCCACATTGAAAGGTAGTATTACCTGAATTTGTAAACCTGGTATGTTGCTATATAGCAAAAACAACATTAATAAAAAAGTCCAATAACAAATAAAGGAATAATGCCAGAGAAACTCTTTCAAATAAATAAGAAAAATGCTAAGATCTCAGAAGAGTAATGGGCAAAAATTAAAACAAAATAACCTGTTAATTTATAAATTGACATAAGAGTAGCTAATAAACATATAAATACTTAACAAGTTAATCAAGAAATAAAAAATATAATAATAATTAGTGCCATTTTCATTATCAGAAGAGAAAATATTGACAACTTATCTATATATATCAAGAACATTCAACATCTTTATATGTTTTGATATATTAATTCTACTTCTAGGAAATTTTCCTACAGAAATCATAAAAAATGTGAACTCATTTAACAATGAAATTCAACATTGTTCAAGATATATGGAAAGATCTGATAATGTAAAATATAATACCTTTCCCAGGGTCACAGATAAACATCTCCCTATTCTCATTTTAAAGAGAGACTAGAAGAAAATCTTACACCATCACTTTTCTTACTATTTTATTTTAGTCTTTTGTCAACTTTGCAGTAAAGCCATCTTTCATGTGTCTAACTGAAATACACCCTGCTTTAATTTAAGACCATGTTTGGCCTCAAGTGGACACAGTGAATAACTCCGTGGCATTGTTTCATTAAATTAAAAGACACAATCCTCTCTGGGACCAAATTTTTCTTCCTTCTTTAATGAACACTCACTTCTGGGACTAGAGCTGCTTCTGACTGCCTAGGATCAATACCTTTCTTCTTCTCTGGGCCCTGGCACCAACCTGGCCAGGTCCCAGATGCCTGGTCCCTTAGCCTATGCATGAGAAATGGGCCACGGGGAGACAAGCACACAGCTGCAACATGGTGTGGAAAGAGCTGATGCTGACGTCTGCACATCTACACAAGGTCTATAGGTGCACAGAGGACGCACCCAACTCATTCTGGTGGAGTCACATATCAAAGAGGAGGAGAACATCTTAGTTCATTTTGGGCTGCTATAATGGAATACCAAAGGCTGGGTAGTTTATAAAGAACAGAGTTTTATTTCTTACAGTTCTGGAGTCTGGAAATCTAAAATCAAGGCACTGGTACTTGGTATCTGGTATCCCCTCTGGAGGGGATCCCATTCACCAGGGAGGAGCCCTTGTCGGGTAATCGCATCTTAAAGGCCCACCTTGTAATACCATCACATTACAATGCCTGAATTCTGGGGGGGGAATCCATTCAAACCACAGCAGAAACTGTAGAGCCAAATGGAATTTCCCCAAGTGGATGAGAGCAGTGGAGAGGTGGGAGGTTGAGGGTGGTTATTTCCGGCGTGTGAAGGTATCCAGGTGAGAAAGAGTGTGTCTTCAGAAACTGAAAGACTATGCAGTGTGGTTATGCAGAGAGGGTGCCAAGCAGGATCATGTGAGCATGAGTGGGAGCTTGGGGGCAGGTGACAAAGCCTTACAAGCTAACATGAAGGAGTTTGGGTTTCAACCTGTGAACACCTGGAGTCAGTGACTATTTTAAGCAGGTGAAACATGATCAGATTTCAGTGTTAACCAAAACCACACATATTGTGGATGTAGGAGGGAGGGGTAAACGGAGGCACAGATGGAATGAATGATGGATCCAAAAAGAGGAAAATGGGATGGAACAGAGAGGAGGGGTACAGGGGGAGGATTCAGAATCAACAAGGCTTCAAGACTTACTGGATGCAGGGTTGGGGTTGAGAAAAAATGAGGAGATGGTGATGACTCCTTAAAAATGTTATCTTATAAAAACGTTTGGCCTATCAGGAGATCTCACACTTGAGTAATCATGAGAATCACTGGACTTCTTGTGAAAAATCTTGATTCCTGGGACATGCCCCAGATTGACACGGGGAGAAGGACCAGAAACACACTGGTGAGCACTCAAGGTGATTCTGATGTAAGTCCACTTTGAAGTGGACAGTTTTTTCTTTTAATTTTTCCTTTTAAATACTACTCCCAGTGAGTAAGTAGTAGGTAACTATGCACAATGAAGTGAAAAATATTTGACGGTAGACATGGTAGAGTATCATATCCTCCTACGGTACAGCAGACATTGTGGACTATCTCTGTGGTCTCTGTCTACCATCATAGAATGTGAATGGTGGAGGAGGGGACCATGAGATGATTTCTATGAAAGAGCAGCAGAATTGAAGGGATCAACATGGGAAGATAAATGAGGGAAGACGGGAAGGAGAGAGCTGCAAGAGAGGAAAGGCGAGGAAGGAGAGGTAGTAACCGTGGGGACTAACTCGAGAAGCTCTGCCCCAGAGAATACAGGGCAGCCACCAAGCACTGGTTATAAGGTCTCGGGTCTGCCTTTTCAGAGTGCAACATTCTCTCCAGGTATTTAACTTTGAAAAAAATTAAAAATAAATAATTCCTGAATGATATAAAGAAACAAAATTTCAAATTCCCTAATACCGTGAGATTCTTCACATGTTCAGCAATGAAATCTAATTCATACAAAGACATAAACATGTGAATTCTGGTGATGCTACTGATAAACATATTTAAAGATTATTATTTCTATTAGTTTAAACCTATTATTTCTATTAGTTAAAATGCAGTGATGAATGCATTTAAAAGGCCTCTAGAAATACTTTTATGAAAAGTATATGCACCTCTATTTATAAATAAGCTTTTTTTAAGATTAAAAAATTGCTCGCAGCTGCATCAATAAACCTGTCAGAGTTACATAAGTCTAAGGCAGTAGGCAATTTGGAAACGGCTCACAAATTTCCCTCTTGAGCAATTTCTGATTAGCAGAAGTCTAAAGAGAGCTCGTGCATCAGCCTGCGCGAAGCATTTGGAAGCATGTATTCACATTCACTGATATCAAATGCATTATCCTGGGGGCAAGCTAGTGGAAACATCAGTGGGATTGAAGTAGACTAAAAAAAAACTTTGAGAGATAAAAGCATCTTTAAAGTTTTCTGGAAAATTTAGTTACTGTCTATCTTACTTGAAACAAAATGAGAATTTAAAATAATTCCACCCCAACCCCTATAGGACACCCATTAAATTTTACTGCAAAGTTCTGTTGAATAAACTCCCAAGTGAATGTGAGTGGACCCAGATAATAGTATCTCTTCACAGGACACAAGGAGGTGAGGAGCAATTCTTGAATCTCAGAACTTCAGCAAAGTGTAGTCTAAATTGGAGTGGCCCCAGACAGCAGGTTTGAGAGTGAGTCTAAACAGGTCAACTCCAATACCAGTCTGTAGTTAAAAACCCCACTAGGGGCAGATGAGTCAATTGCTTGAAACCTCTCATGTGGCTAGTGGTGTTTTGGGTCTTGCTAGAAGGTCTCTGAGTTTTACCTGCCCGATCTCTTTGGGCAGTCCTATAGTCTTGCTTTCCTCCCATCTTCCTTCTTCTCCTCCATGTATTCCATCCTGGTGTTGTGACTTGAGCCTACTCTGTTCTCCAGCCAAGGCCCAAACTCTAGGACCTTGACTCTGGGTTCTATTCCTGAGACTGATGTACTTACTACTACCAAGAGATTGAATAGGAGTTTGGATAGAGTTTCATATGTATTTGCAATTAGACATCATACTGACCTGTATTAATAATACATGCTCTATATAGAAATAAAATGGAGAAGACATATACATTTTATTATTAGATATTATATAAGATAGTTAAAAATCACAAGATCCCACAAAAAACTTGCTGGCCAAGGTGGAGCACTCTTGTAATCCCAGGCCTTTGGGAGGCAAAGATGGGAGGATTGCTTGAGCCCAGGAGTTTGAGACCAACCTGGGTAACGTAGTGAAATTTCATCTCTACAAAAAATAAAAAATTAGCCAGGTGTGGTGGTGCATGCCTGTAGTCCCAATTACTTGGGAGGCTGAGGTTGGAGGATCACTTTAGTCCAGGGGATTGAGGCTATAGTGAGCTGTGATTGTATCACTGCATTCCAGCCTGGGTGACGGAGCGAGACCCTATCATAAATAAATAAATAAATTTGGCCTATCAGTGCCTCTCATATAGTTAAAAAAGTAGATTCCTGTGCCCAGAATCCCAGCATTTTGGGAGGCTGAGGTGAGAGGATTGCTTGAGGCCAGGAGTTCAAGCCTGTAGTAAGTCATGATCGCAGCATTGCACTCCAGCCTGGTCTAAAAATAAAACAAAAAAACAAAAAATAGATTTCTAGGTTCTACCCCCAGATTTGTGACATCAGGGAGGAGAAACAAGAATGCATTTTTAATAAGCATGATGGTGCTTCTTAGGTAAATCCACTTTGAAAAACGTAGCAAAAGTGTCCCTTTAATTTTTCCATTTCAATGTTATGTAAATTGCTATTCCCAGATAGTCATTAATAGATACCATGCACAAGTAAAGAGAACAAAAAAGTGATGCAGAATAGATGGGCTATGTATGTTTCCTTTGTGCCTTGTAAATAACCTCCTATGGCTACTACATGACCATAAGCAATGGATAAAGTTTTTCAGGTTGTCTGAGGAAAATCAGGAGTTTTCAAAAGATATATATTATTATAGCAAGGAAAGAGAAACTAACTTTTTTTCCCCTACTCTGGCATTTATACTTGGCTAAAATAAGCAGATTTTTTTTTTTTGGTTGGGGATAGAATATAGCTTTTTGATTACATAGAGCTTGTTCTTTTACAGATAGACTGCTGGGGAGGTAAGATCTTATCTGTGGTGAAGAATGTATCTGACTACAAACAGCAAAATGAAATTCTAAGTTGTCTCCTAGCTACTGATCTTAGCTGGCATCTGAGAAATTCTGTAAATGACACTGGCCCCATGCACTGACCCTGATACGCTAGCATGCGGAAGATCAAAGGGGTGTGTGCTGGAGACGAAAGGGGAAAATACTCCTAAACCCTAAGGGGTGGAGTTCTATTTTTGAAAAATAACTTTGATAAAAAGCCCATTAAATTATGTAAAACTGGGGTCATCTAAAAATTGAGAAAAACTATCCCAGGTTGTTCTAATTTCAAATGATGACCTTTTTTTTTTTCATGCTAAACATACAGCCTATGAGATTCCGGGTTCTGTCACCCTCCAAATAAAGCAGAAAACAGATTCTCCTACTTTTTTTTTTTCTCGTGCTTGTCTTCTAAAGCTCTGCTTGTTAAGTGGACTTCTGATCATATGAGAAAGATAAAAAAGCCTTTTTCATGTGGGTTTCAGGGGTAAGTGGCAGGGAAGGACCGGGAAAATGTTACTAATAACTAATATTACTAATAACCTGCCCAAATTAGGTGTGCACAGGGGGTGAACAAAAAGACCTGATAATTATTTTTTTTCTAAGTAAAAATTTAATGGCTGAAAAGAAAAAAAAACAATGAATTGAATGGGCAGCGAGTCTGGCTCCTAACTCGCATTTAAGAAACATTTTATAATGATGGCGGTTGCCCACTTGAACACCCGCCCACTGCAAGAATGAAAGTGAATGAAATCCCTTAGAAGACCTTTGATGGAGCACTAACCTCTGACAGAAGTCAGCTTGCACCGAGAAAGAAGCAATCCATCCTGTTGAGGGTGGGTGATGGCTACCACTACTCAATTAGACAAAAGGGGACACCAGGGATTTATAATTCGTGAGGCACCCCAATGGATTTATGTAGCTGCTAGTGTGTGTCAAGCTGACTTAGGAGTTAAAAAAAAAATTTTTTTTTGTATATTTCTGCTCAGTAGTCTTCATATTTATTAATGTTCATTTGGTAATGTTATTCCCCTGCAGAGAAAAGGAAACGTGTTCGTCTTAGCATTTTTGCCTACTTCCTCTTCCTTTTCTCCTTGTTTTAATTAACAATTGCTCAGTGCCCTGAGGGCTGTCATTAATTAAAAGATTTTTGAAAAAAATCCTTCAGGAATAAGATGAAATGATATTTTCTTCTTTTTTAAACCTGAAAGTGGTTTTTAGATTTATTTTGCAGTGGGTTTATCTGTTTTATAGTTCCTCTCCTTGTGATTAAATGTGTTTCTAAAAGATTCAGTTGTTGATTTTATGCAAATAAAGGGAATTTTCAATATAGGAAGTAAAATCTCTTGATGTTTTATTAATTCATGCTTTCCTTAGAGTTTGGTAAAAAGAGCTTTTACACCATGGGAATGACTTTAATAGAAAAGAATATAAACATTAGTAACTCTTATAATTGGGAAAATGCACGGTTTGGTAATTTCCTTTTTCCATTGTTTAAGAAAAAGGTAAAGATGTGCTTGGGAGTAAAAGAATTCACCAATGAAGGCAGATGGAGGAGATAAGTAGTAAGTATGTATGCCTCGAAGCCATCAGGCTGTGACTTACACTATCCAATTACTATTTTGACCACTGATAGAATTTTTTTCTTCCTTTAGTCTATGAAAAAACAGATTAAATAAGAGACTATAAAGGGACCAAAATCATTCCAAAGGTGGCTTAATGAAAAAAGAATAAAATGTTCTGCAGTTTTATGGAAGGTTATAAACTGTATGAAGTGAGCAGTTTTCTGATGATAAAATGCTGCTGGAAAGGCAGTCCAGAACCTTCTCTGACACAGAACACTCGCTTTCAGTGGCAAGGTCATCAGGAGAGGCTTCCAAATATTTTAGCACTGTTCAAATCCCTTTTGTTGCAGTTTCTGAACTCCATTCCTCATGTTAAAATATCAATGCAAACCACAGGAATTAATTTAAAAAATAATTTGTGTTTGAGTTGAATTATAAAAGCCAATTTGTCTTTATTGAAGGCCTCTTGGTGGGAAATCCTTATAGTGAATCAGTAGGTCCTTTCTTCAGTTCCTCTTCTCCTTAGCCTTTTTTGGGATGTGAAAAACTCACACTCCAACCTTTTCAGCAACACCAGCAGACACACACTTTTCAGGGTGGTCGTTGCTAGTTAATCATCCATCAGTTCTGCTCAGCACATTCCTCTCCTTTTCCAAATGTGGGTCACTGCAGTGCTCCTGTTGGCCCACTCTGATCTCCTCTCTCTCTAGTCTATTCTTCAAATACTTTGGCCACTGTAGTTGCAACTCTGTGGCAAATAATCCGAAATACAAATCATTAATCCTGAGTTTGTGTACATCTTGACCTTTGATTTACAATACCTTTAAAATCATGAAAGCAAGGCTGGGTGCAGTGGCTCACGCCTGTAATCCCAGCACTTTGGGAGGCTGAGGTGGGCAGATCACTTGAGGTCAGGAGTTTGAGACCAGCCTTGCCAACATGGTGAAACCCTGTCTCTACTAAAAATACAAAAATACAAAAATAAATAAATAATTAGCTGGGTGTGGTGGTGTGGATCTGTGATCCCTGCTACTCAGGAGGCTGAGACAGGAGAATTGCTTGAATTTGGGAGGTGGAAGCTGCAGTGAGCTGAGATCGCACCACTGCACTTCAGCTTGGATGATAGAGTGAGACTCCATCTAAAAAAAAAAAAAGTACTTTTATACTATACTACAGTCTAAATGTGTGCAATAGCATTATATCTAAAAAAAATGTACAGACCTTAATAAAAATGCATTATTGCTGAAAATGTTAATGATCATCTGTGCCTTCAGTGAGTAATACATAATCTCTTAGCTGGCAGAAGTCCTGCCTTGATGTTGATGGCTACCGACTGATTGGGGTGATGCCTGCTGATTGGGGTGACTGCCGCTGATTGGGGTGACTATGGCAATTTCTTAAAGTAAGACAGCAATGAAGTTTACTGCATTGATAGACTCTTCCTTTCACAGCATCTGATGCTGCTTGATAGCATTTTACCCGTGATAGAACTTCCCTTAAAATTGGAGTCCATTCTCTGAAACCTTGCTCTTGCTTTTAAACTAAGTTTATGGAATGTTCTAAATCCTTTGTTGTCATCTCAACAATGTTCACAGCATCTTCACCAGGAGTAGATTCCATCTCAAGAAACCACCTTCTGGCCAGGCATGGTAGCTCACGCCTGTTACCCCAGCACTTTGGGAGGCCAAGATGGGAGGATCACTCGAGTCCAGGAGTTTAAGCCCAGCCTAGGCAATGTGGTGAAACTCCTGGTCTCTACAAAAAATACAAAAATTAGCCGGGTGTGGTCGCAAGTGCCTGTATTCCCAGCGACTCAGGAGGCTGAGGTGGAAGGATCACCTGAGCCTGGGGAGGTAGAGACTGCAGTGAGCTGTGATCACATCTCTGCACTCCAGCCTGGGTGACAGTGAGACACTGTCTCAAAAAACCAAAACAAAACCAAAAAACACTTTCTTTGCTCTTCCATAAGAAACAACTTAGCCATTCAAGTTCGATCATGAGATTGCAACAATTCAGTCTCGTCTTTAGACTCCACTTCTAATTCTAGTTCTCTTGCTGTTTCCACCACATCTGCAGTTACTTCCTCCACTGAAGTCTTGAACCCTCAAAGTCATCCAGGAAGGCTGGTGTCGACTTCTTCCAAATTACTGTCAATGTTGATATTTTGACCTTCTTTCATAAATCACAAATGTTCTTAATGTCATCTAGAATGATAAATCATTTCCAGAAGGTTTTCAATGTACTATGCCCAGATCCGTCAGAGGAATCACTACCTATGGCAGGTTTAGCCTTACAAATGTATTTCTTAAATACTAGGACTTGATATTGTGATAGCAGGCATGAGAACATTATTCATCTCCTTGTACATCTCCATCAGAGCTCTTGGGTGGCCAGGTATATTGTTGATGAGGAGTAACCTTCGAAGGGAATCATTTTTTTTTTCTCTGAGCAATGATCTCAATAATGGGCTTATAATATTTAGTATACCATGCTGTAAACAGATGTGCTGCCATCCAGGCTTCGTTGCTCCTTTTGTAGAGCACAAGCACAGTAGATTCGGCATAATCCTGAAAGGTTCTAGGAGTTTTGGAATGGTCAATGAGCATTGGCTTCAACTTTGAGTCACCAGCTGCATTAGCTTTTAACAAGAGAGGCAGATTGTCCTTTGAAGCTCTGAAGCCAGACATTGACTTCTCCTCTCTAGCTATGCAAGTCTTAGATGGTATCTTTTCCCAAGAGAAGCCCGTTTCATAATAGGGAAAATCTGATGTTTTGTGTAGTCACCTTCTTCAATGATCTCAGCTAGATTTTCTGGATAACTTGGTGCACCTTCAACATCGGCACTTGCTGCTCCACCTTGCACTTCTTTCTATGTTATGAAGATGGCTTCGTTCCTTAAATCCCATGAACCAACGTCCTCTGGCCTCAAACCGTTCTTCTATAGCTTCCTTACCTCTCTCAGCTTTATAGAGTTAAAGAGTTAAGTTCTTGCTCTGAATTAGGCTTTGGCTTAAGAGGATGTTGTGGCTGGTTTGATCTTCTACTCAGACAACTAAAACTTCTAGCTCAGCAAGAAGGCTGTTCCTCTTTTTAATCATTTGTGTGTTCACTGTAGTAGTACTTTTAACTTCCTTCAAAAACTCTTCCTTTTACATTCACAATTTGTTTGTTTGGTACAAGAGGCCTAGCTTTGAGCCTATCTTGGCTTTTGAGATGCCTTCCTCACTAACCTTAATCATCTCTAGCTTTTAGACTTGAAGTGATAGACATGCTTAGAGGCGCTTAGACATGCTTAGAGGTGCTTAGACATGCTTAGAGGTGCTTAGACATGCTTAGAAGCGTTCTTTCACTTGAACACTTAGAGGCTGTTGTCGGGTTACTAATTGGCCTAATTTCAATGTTGTTGTGTCTCAGGGAATAAGAAGGCTTGAAGAAAGGGAGAGAGACAGGAGAATGACTAGTCACTGATCAAGTCAGAAAACCTGGCTCTCACTTCTCAATTTCAGGTCTCTCCAGTCTCCTTCAATCTAGATCAGTTCCTCAATCTCGACTTCATTTTCATCCTGAAGATTACATTATCAACGTAAGTTTTAATGTCTCATCATCTTTGGAAGTGCAACGAATCTAAAACTGATTTCAGCATCTTTCTCTGAAAATCAACTTTCCTACTGAATTCCTACTTTTTTCTTTATCGTCTTTCTTCCAACATCTTAGGCTTAAAACTTTCCCTCTCCCTTACTCCACACATAGGTATCAAATTGTTAAACATCAGTATTCAGTTGTCCTTCAATATATTTACTTGCACTTTTTCATTGGCACCTAAACTCAATAGGTCCATCACTCAGCTCACCAGCTTCTTTCTAAAACCTCCTCCTCAGCCTCCTCTCTGCATGAACAAGGTCTGCATGCACCAAATTGGGGAAGTGGGCCAAGGTAGCATGAGGAAAGACAGGCAGCTGGAAAGGACCTGGCCCCGTGTGCTAGAAGAATAGGTAGGAATGGAAGAGGAAGGACGTAAAGTGTGAATAAACCTTTAAATACTGTGCTACACAATCCAATTGTATTCATGTCTTCTTTCTGGACTGTACTGTGGGCATTTTAAGGCCCTAGCTATTTAAAAAACTGCTTGATAATGTGATCTCTAGTAAGCTTTTTGTATACAGAGAGGATTAAATAAAAGTTTGCTGATAAGTAAAATTGATAAATTACATTGAGACTTAAAGCCTTTGAGACTATGAATTGATTTCTTCTCTAAATGTGACATGAACATATTGAACCATCTGATTTTAAAAACACAGGAAATCATCTCACCTTCCCTCTGAACAGCAGTAGAAGGACTGTGTATACTAATTTAGCAAACACTAATTTTGCAGAAAAGAAACATATTCAGCAAATACTTATTGAGGGCCCACTACACACACACACACACACATTTATGAACAAATATAATTGATTCATTACCTAAGGCAGTGATAACCATTTGGGAATAGAAGTATGAAGACACATATCCTCAATTAAATGGTGTACCTTTTAAAATGTTGAACATATTAGCTTGATTTTCATAGTCTTTTAAAAACTGGGTTTCCAGTTTTCAGAAGCCAGTAAGGAAAGCTAGTGGTTGTGCTCTTGAAGAGGAAAAGCCTGTTTTTGGCTGACAGCGTGTGTGGAAGCAAATGCATAGATTCTGGATCTAATACCTGCTTCCCATTCCTGTTCTGCCACATGCTAACTGTATGATGGGGCAAGGTGGGTCCTCCAGACCCCAGTTTCTTCACTTGTAAAATGGGAGAATGATAATAGTTCCCACCTCACAGTGTTATTGCATTAAGTGAATTAATACACATGAAGAGTTCATAACAAATGGTGAAGATGGATGATGCTCTTCTAAGGATTCTTTGGGTTGCAGTAATCTTATTTAAATCCAATCAATCCTAATTATTAATACATTTATTGATTCAATTATCATTCACTGTAGCCCAGTAAGCTAGGAGCAGCGAGGGGTAAGACATAATTCCCATCATCAAAGGACATGATATCATAAAAATTGAAGTAGCAAAATAATACTGTTGGGTAAGACACTTCCCTTCTCTTCCCGGCTTTCTATCTCAGCAAATGAGAGAAAGCATCCATCCTTGCTTGGCTCATCAGTGGTTTCTTGGATGAATCCCTCACAGCCAGCATTTTATTTTTGTTCTGATGGGAGAGGAGCTGCTTATCTGATTAAATCTGTTACGTACAGAGCCATGTTTTCCCTAGCAATCAGTAATGCTGCACAGAAATATCATGGGTATCTCTGGGCTCAGTTTAGCCTAATATTAAGACAGGTGAGCATGCTCACATACTTGGGTTCTTTATCTTTCTCTCTGCCGTCCTTGGCCTCTCCTTTTCCCTCTCCCTCCACCCACCAGCCCTCTGAACGTGAGAGAGCATGTGTATACACACTGTCTCCCACACATGAGCATAGGATCCCAAGGACTACATTTTGGATGGGACATAAGAGACTCCACTTCTCCTTTGTCCCAAACTACGCCTGCCATCCTGCTTTCTCTTGGATTTTCAGGGAGTTGTCCAGATATTGATAAAATTGATATTGGATTTTGTATTTGTTTATTGATTCTTTTATAGGTGTTATTTGGCAGAGAACCCTATAGGTAAGAAGAACAAGTGCAGGATTTGGATATCCTGAACACCTAAAAATGTGTTATGTAAATTTTTTCTACAAGACATTTTATCTCCTAAAATCAAAACTCTCTTAAATTATCATCTTCTAGCTGCTCTGTTTCTTTAATCATCTTTATCTTGGATGATATCTACATAAGTTGTCTCAATTTCTCTCCTCCTCCTCCTTCTTTTTTGTTTGTATTTCAGTTCTCAAAGTGGCTCTCTGAGATCATCTACTCAGTCTCTCTCTCTAGCTGAGGAAACAGGAATAGAGGGTTAGATATTTAATTAGCCTGTAATCCCAGCACTTTGGGAGGCAGAGGTGAGCGGATCACCTGAGGCCAGGAGTTCAAAACCAGCTTGGCCAACATGGTGAAACACTATCTCTACTAAAAATACAAAAAAATTAGCTAGGCATGGTGGTGTTCGTTTGTAGTTCCAGCTACTTAGGAGGCTGAGGCAGGAGAATCACTTAAACCTGGGAGGCAAAGGTTGCAGTGAGCTGAGATTGTGCCACTGAACTCCAGCCTGAGTGACAGAGTAAGACTCCATCTCAAAAAATAAAAAAAATTACAATAAATATTTAATTAAGGACATGTGTCTAGTTAACAGCTAAGCTGGAACTTGAATCCAGATTTGCAGACTTCATTTGCTGTTCTGCCCATCAAACTATGTTATCTTCTAATTTCTGACTCCGTCTTTGGCACACTTGAGTTTTCATCCCAGCGACATCAACAATATTGCCTCAGTTTTACCCTCTCCTCTTTGAGCCCTGCTGCCATTGTCTTAACTCAGGCCGTCACCATCTTCTGTTTCTATCTTTTTCCTCCAATCTTTCCCACATGGGGCTGCTAGAGTCATTTCCCTACAACAAAATATGAGCTTACTAGTGTCCTGGTTTATAGCTGCAATGCTCTTCATTGCCCCCGGGATTGGCTACAAATTCCTTGGGATGGCATTCCAACTGCAAGCTATCTTTTTAGACTCATTTCTTACCACTCTTTCTCCACCTCACTTACCCGCTCTGATGCCTGTGCCTTGGCAACAGACTGGTCCCCAGTTACAGTATGCCCATGCCTATTTCTCATGTTCTTAAAAATTAAACTAAACTCTTATGATCAATGCAAATGTTATCTCTTCAAACTATCTGAGTTAGACCAACCACTCTTTTACCAGTAATTTCATGATACCCAGTCATGCCATTGATTCTTGCAGGATGTGGTTTTCATTTGTATCCATGCTTTTCCCACTAGGCCATGAGCACCGTGAGAGCAGGGACAAGTGTTCTCTACCTCTTTACGTTTCCAGGGCCTAGCCCTGGTTTGTTAGTTCTGATAGTTTTTTTTTTTTTTTTTTTTTTGGGGCATCTTTAGGTTTTTCTATATATAAGATCATGTCATCTGCAAACAGAAAATTTTACTTCTTCATCTCCAATCTTAATACCTTTTATTTCTTTCTTATCTAATTGCTCTGGCTAGGACTTTCAGTGCTCTATTGAATAGTCGTGATGAGAATGGCCATTTTTGTCTTGTTGCCAATGTTATAAGAAAAGGTTTCAACTTTTCCCCATTGAGGATGATGGTAGCCGTGGGCTACCTTTTATACCAAACTTGTTAAGAGTTTTTATTATGAAAGAATGTTAAATTTTGTCAAACGATTTTTCCGTGGCTATTGAGATGGACACATGATTTATATTCTTCATGCTGTTAATGTTGTGTATCACATTTATTGACATGTCTGTGTTGAATCATGCTTTCATCGCAGGGACAAATCTCATTTGATTATGGTGCACGATTCTTTAATATACTTTTGAATTTGGCTTGCTATTAGTTTGTTGGGGATTTTTGCATTCATATTCATCAGGGATATCGGCCTGCAATTTCCTTTTTTTGTAGTGTTCTTGTGTGTCTTTGGTATCAGACTAACGCTGACCTTGTAAAATGCGTTTGGAAGTGTTCCCACTCTCTTCAGTTTTTTTTGAAGAGTTTGAGAAGACTTGGTATAAATTATCCTTTAAATGTTTGATAGAATTCAGTAGCGAAGCCATCTGGTCCTCACTTTTTCTCTTTTGAGAGATTTTTGATTACTGATTTAATCTCCTTACTTATTAGCAGTACCTTCAGATTTTCTATTTCTTCATGATTCAGTCTTGATAGGATGTATGTGTCTAGGAATTCATTCATTTCTTCTAGGTTATCCAATTTGCTTACATGTAATTGTTCACAGTAGTCTCTTATCCTTTGTATTTCTGTGGTATCAGTTGTAATCTCTCCTCTTTCATTGGTTACTTTATGTATTTGAGCCTTTTCTTATTTTTTTTCTTGGTCTAGCTAACAGCTTGTCAATTCTGTTTTTCAAAACACCGACTGTTTCTTTTGTTGACATTTTCTATTGTTTTTCTAGTCTTTATTAATTTCTGCTCCAGTCTTTGCTATTTTTTTCTTTCTGCTAACTTTGGGCTTAGTTTGTTTTTCTTTTTCTGGTTTCTTAAAGTTTAAAGTTAGGTTGTTCATCTGAGATTTTTCTTTTTGCTTAATGTAGGTGTTTATTGCAATAATCTTCCCTCTTAAAACTGCCTTTGATTCTTCTCATAAGTTTTGGTATGTTAAGTGTCTATTTTCATTTGGCTCAATATTTTAAAAATTTTCTTTCAATTTTTTCTTTGACTCATTGGTTGTTCATATGTATGTTGTTTACTTTTCATACATTTGTGAATTTTCCAGTTTTCCTCTGGTTATTGATTTCCAGCTTCTTACTTTTGTGATTGGAAGAGATAATTGATATGATTTCAATCTTTTTGAATTTGTTAAGGCTTCGTTTGCCCACTAATATATAGCTATGTTCTGAAAGTTTATGCCTCCCTGCATTTCACCTGTTAAAACGTAGTAATCAATGTGATGATATGATATTAAGAGCTGAGGCCTCTGGGAGGTGAGTAGATCATGAGGGTAGAGCCCTCATGGGTGGGATTGGTGCCCTTATATAAGAAGCTCTTGCCTCTTCCATCAATGAGGACAGCTGTCCATGAGTTAGTAAGTGAACCCTCACTAGACACCTTTATCTTGAACTTCCCAGCCTCCAGAACTGTGAGAAATAAATTTCTGTTGTTTAAAAGCCATTTAGTTATGGCATTTTGTTATAGCAGCCCAAATGGGTTAAGACACATATGCTGTATCCTGGAGAAGTCAAGTTTAGTGGTGATAAACTCCTTCAGCTTTTGTTTGTCTGGAAATAATGTTTATTTCCCCTTCATTTCTGAGGGACAGCTTTGCTAGATAAAGCATTTATGGTTGGCATTTTTTTTCTTGGAGTACTTTGACTATATGATCCCACTCTTTCCTGCTCTGCTGAGGGTTCTGCTGAGAAATCTTCTGACAGTCTAAAGAAGGTCTCCTTGGATATGACAGGTCTTTTTTATACTACTTTCAAAATTCATCATCTCTGCTTTTTGACATTGGATTATAATGTTTCTTTGGCTTGAACCTGTTTGGGAACCTTTGAGTCTTGTGTATCTGGATGTCGATATTTGACCCAAAACTTGGAAAAATTTAAGCTATGATTTCTTTAAATAAATTTATTTTCCTTCCTCTCTTTATTCTCATTTGGAGACTCCTATAATGAATATATTATTTTGTTTGGTGGTGACCTATAAATCCCATAAGCTTTATTTGTTCAATTCTGTTTTCTTCTTTTCTCCTTTAACTGGATAATTTTAAATGACCTGTCTTTGAGTTCACACATTCTTTCTTCTGCTTGATTAACTCTGTTGTTAAAATTCTCTATTGCATTTTTTTATTTCATTTATTGTATCCCAGAGTTTGTTTATTTAATTATTTCTGTTTCTTTGTTAAACTTCTTAGCTAGGCATGGTGGCTCATGCCTATAATCCCAGCACTTTAGGAGGCTGAGGCAGGTGGATCACTTGAGGTCAGGAGTTCAAGACCAGCCTGACCAACATGGTAAAACCCTGTCGCTACTAAAAATACAAAAATTAGCCAGGTGTGGTGGTGAACACGTGTAATCCCAGCTACCCAGTAGGTTGAGGCTGGAGAATCATTTGAATGTGGAAGGAGGAGGTTGCAGTGAGCAGAGATCATGCTACTGCACTCCAGCCTGGGTTACAGAGTGAGACTCTGTCTCAAAAAACAAAAAACCAAAACAAAACTTCTCCCGTTGCTTATGTACTTTTTTCTGATTTTTGTTTAGTTGTCTGTGCTTCTCCTATAGCTTACTAAGCTTTCTTTAAACAATTACTTTGAATACTACTATCAGGCAATTCATAAATCTCCATTTCTTTGGGGTTAGGTACTGCAAATTTATTGTGTTCCATTGGTGATGCCATGTTTCCTTAGTTTTTTCCTGTTCCTTGAAGTCTTTGCATTTAAATAAGCAGTCATCTCCTCTAATTTTTACTGACTGGCTTAGGGAGATAAATAACTTGGCCACTCAGACCAGCTAGGTATTCTCCGGATTTTCCCTCCTTCCCTCCTTCCCTCTTTCCCTCCCTCCTTTTTTCCTTCTTTCCTTCCTTCCTCTCTCTCTCTTCCTTCCTGGCTCTCTCTCTTTCTTCCTCTCTCTCTCTCTTTTTCTTGTGAAAAGCCCTTGCTCTATTGCCCAGGCTGGAGTGTAGTGGTGTAATAATGGCTCACCAGGGTTAAAATGAAGGAGAAAATGCTAAGGGCAGCCAGAGAGAAAGGTCAGGTTACCAACAAAGGGAAGCCCATCAGACTCACAGCAGATATCTCAGCAGAAACCCTACAAGCCAGAAGAGAGTGGGGGCCGATATACAACACCCTTAAAGAAAAGAACTTTCAACCCAGAATTTCATATCTAGCCAAACTGAGCTTCATAAGTGAAGGAAAAATAAAATCCTTTGAGAACAAGCAAGTACTCAGAGATTTTGTCACCACCAGGCCTGCTTTACAAGAGCTCCTGAAAGAGGCACTACACATAGAAAGGAACAACCAGTACCAGCCACTCCAAAAACATACCAAATGGTAAAGAGCATCAACACAATGAAGAATCTGCATCAACTAATGGGCAAAACAGCCAGTAGCATCAAAGTGGCAGTATCAAATTCACACATAATAATATTAACCCTAAATGTAAATGGACTAAATGCTCCAATCAAAAGACACAGACTGGCAAATTGGATAAAAAGCCAAAACCCATCGGTGTGCTCTATCCAGGAAATCCATCTCACATGCAAGGATACACAAAGGCTCAAAATAAAGGGATGGAGGAAGATTTACCAAGCAAATGGAGAGAGAGAGAAAAAAAAAGCAGGAGTTGCAATTCTCGTCTCTGATAAAATAGACTTTAAAGCAACAAAGATCAAAGAGACAAAGAAGGACATTACATAATGGTAAAAGGATCAATGCAACAAGAAGAGCTAATGATCCTAAATATATACAACCCAATACAGGAGCACCCAGATACATAAGGCAAGTTCTTAATGACTTACAAAGAGACTTAGACTCCCACACAATAATAGTGGGAGACTTTAACATCCCTTTGTCAATATTAGACAGATCAACCAGACAAAAAATTAACAAGGATATCCAGGACTTGAACTCAGACTTAGAACAAGCAAACCTGATAGACATTTACAGAACTCTCCATCCCAAATCCACAGAATATACATTCTTCTCAGCACCACATCACACTTATTCTAAAGTTGACCACATAATTGGAAGTGAATCACTCCTCAGCAAATGAAAAAGAATGGAAATCATAACAAACAGTCTCTCAGACCACAGTTAGAGCAATCAAGTTAGAACTCAGAATTCAGAAACTAACTCAGAACTGTACAGCTTCATGGAAACTGAAAAACTGGCTCTTGAATGTTGACTAGATAAACAATGAAATGAAGGCAGAAATAAAGAAGTTCTTTGAAACCAACGAGAATGAAGACACAACATACCAGAATCTCTGGGACACATTTAAAGCAGTCTCTAGAGGAAAATATATAGCAATAAGTGCCCACATGAGAAGCAAGAAGAGATCCAAAATTGACACCAAATCATCAAAATTGAAAGAGCTAGAGGAGCAAGATCAGAAAAACTCAAAACCTAGCAGAAGACAAGGAATAACTAGGATCAGAGCAGAACTGAAGGAGACAGAGACACAAAAAACCTTCAAAAAAATCAACAAATCCAGGAGCTAGTTTTTCAAAAAGATCAACAAAAAGGACAGACCACTAGCCAGATTAATAAAAAAAGAAAAGAGAGAATAACTAAGTAGATGCAATAAAAAAACGATAAAGGGAATATCACCACAGATCCACAGAAATTCAAATTATCATCAAAGATTATTATAAACAACTCAATGCACATATACTAGTAAACCTGGAAAAAATGGATAAATTCATGGACACTTGCCTCCTCCCAAGCTTAAACCAGGAAGAAGCTGAAACCCTGAACAGACCAATAACAAGATCTGAAATAGAGGCAGCAATTAAGAACCTACCACACAAAGAAAGCCCAGGTCCAGATGGGTTTACAGCTGAATTCTAACAGACACACAAAGAGGAGCTGGTACCATTCCTTCTGAAACTATTCCAAATAATCCAAAAAGAGGGAATCCTTCCCAAATCATTTTATGAGACCAACATCATCCTGATACCAAAACCCGGCAGAAATTCAACAAGAAAAGAAAACTTCAGGCCAATATCCATGATGAACATAGATGCAAAAATCTTCAATAAAATACTAGCAAGCCGATTGCAACAGCACATCAAAAAGCTTATCCACCATGATCAAGTAGGATTCATCCTGGGGATGCAAGGCTGGTTCAACATACGCAAGTCTATAAATGTAATTCACCACATAAACAGAACCAAGAAAAAAACCACATGATTATCTCAATTGATGCAGAGAAGGCCTTTGACAAAATTCAAACAGCCCTTTATGCTAAAATCCCTCAATAAACTAGGTATTGAAGGAACGTATCTCAAAATAATAAAAGCTATTTATGACAAACCAACAGCCAATATCATGCTGAATGGGCAAAAACAGGAAGCATTCCCTTTGAAATCTGGCATTAGACAAGGATGCCCTCTCTCACCACTCCTATTCAATATAGTACTGGACGTTCTAGCCAGAGCAATCAGGCAAGAAAAAGAAATAAAGGCACATAGGAAAGGAGGAAGCCAAATTGTCTCTATTTGCAGACGACATGATTGTAGATCTAGAAGATCCCGTTGTCTCAGCCCCAAATCTCCTGAAACTGATAAGCAACTTCAGCAAAGTCTCAGGATACAAAATCAATGTGCAAAAATCACAATCATTCCTATACACCAATAACAGACTTAAAGAGAGCAAAATCAAGAATGAACTACCATTCACAATTGCTACCAAGAGAATAAAATATGTAGGAATACAACTAACAAGGAATGCAAAGGACCTCTTCAAGGAGAACTACAAACCACTGCTCAACGAAATAAGAGAGGACACAAACAGATGGAGAAACATTCCACGTTCATGGTTAGGAAGAATCAATGTCATGAAAATGGCCATACTGCCCAAAGTAATTTATAGATTCAATGCTATCCCCATCAAGCTACCAATGAACTTCTTCACAGAACTGGGAAAAACCACCTTAAACTTTATATGGAAACAAAGACAGCCCGCATACCCAAGTCAATTCTAAGCAAAAAGAACACAGCAGGAGACATCACACTACTGGACTTCAAACTATACTACAAGGCTACAGTAATCAAAACAGCATGGTACTGGTACCAAAACAGAGATATAGACCAATGGAACAGAACAGAGGCCTTGGAGGCAACACAATCTATCTACAACCATCTGATCTTTGACAAACCTGACAAAAACAAGCAATGGGGAAATGATTCCCTGTTTAATAAATAGTGTTGGGAAAACTGGCTAGTTATGTGCAGAAAGCAGAAACTGGACCCCTTCCTGACACCTTACACTAAAATTAACTCCAGATGGATTAAAGACTTAAACATAAGACCTGACACCATAAAAACCCTAGAAGAAAATCTAGGCAAAACCATTCAGGACATAGGAGTAGGCAAGGACTTCATGATCAAAACACCAAAAACTTTGGCGACAAAAGCCAAAATAGACAAATGGGACCTAATCAAACTCCACAGCTTCTGCATGACACAAGAAACAGTCATTAGAGTGAATTGGCAACAACAGAATGGGAAAAAATTTTTGCAATTTACCCATCTGACAAAGGGTTGATATCCAGAATTTACAAAGAACTAAAACAGATTTCCAAGAATAAAACAAACAAGCCCATTCAAAAGTGGGCAAGGGATATGAACAGACACTTTACAAAAGAAGACATATATGAGGCCAACAAACATATGAAAAAAAGTTTATCATCACTGGTCATTAGAGAAATGCAAATGAAAACTACATTGAGATACCATCTCACGCCAGTTAGAATGGCGATCATTAAAAAATCTGGAGACAACAGATGCTGGAGAGGATGTGGAGAAATAGGAACATTTTTACACTGGTGGTGGGAGTGTAAATTAGTTCAACCATTGTGGAAGACAGTGTGGAGATTCCTTAAGGACCTAGAAATAGAAATTCCATTTGACCCAGCAATCCCATTACTGGGTATATATCCAGAAGATTATAAATTTTTCTACTATAAGGACACATGCACATGAATGTTCATTGCAGCACTGTTTACAATAGCAAAGACCTGGAACCAACCCAAACGCCCATCAATGATAGATTGGACAGGGAAAATGTGGCACATATACACCATGGAATATTATGCAGCCACAAAAAACGATGAGTCCGTGTCCTTTGTAGGGACATGGATGAACCTGGAAACCATCATTCTCAGCAAACTGACACAAGAACAGAAAATGAAATACTGCATGTTCTCACTCATAGGTGGGTGTTGAACAATGAGAACACATGGACACAGGGAGGGGAACACTACACACTGGGATCTGTTGGGGGGAATAGGGGAAGGGCAGTGGGGGTTGGGGGGTTGGGGAGAGATAGCATGGGGAGAAATGCCAGATATAGGTGAAGGGGAGGAAGGCAGCAAATCACACTACCACGTGTGTACCTATGCAACTATCTTGCGTGTTCTTCACATGTACCCCAAAACCTAAAATGCAATACATAAATAAATAAAAATTTAAAAAAACTTATTGTAAAACTATAGTAATTAAGACTCTGATGCTGACATAAAGATAGGCATATAAATCAATAGAATTAAACTGAGAGTTCTGAAATAAACCCATACATTTGTGGCTTATTGATTTTAACAAAGTGGTTATAATAGCCAAAAATTGAAAAAAATCCAAGTGTATATCAACTGATTAAACACAATGTGACATACCCACACAATGGAACTTTTTGACAACAAGAAAAATTGCAGTACTGACACATGCTACAACACAGATGAAACTCAAAGACATTATGCCAAGGGAAAGAAGCCAGTCACAAAAGATCACGTATTCTAAGACCCCACTTATATGACACATCTGGAATAGGCAAATGTACAGAGAAAAGTAGACTAGTGGTTACCTAGGATTTGGGAGTGAGGGGAGAATGGAGAGTGCTTATTTTGGCGGGATGATAATGAAATTATTCTAAAATTAGTTTACAGTGACAGTTGTGCAACTTTGAAAATATTCTAGAAACCTTTGAATTGTACACTTTAAACAGGTGAACTTTGTGGTATGTAGATTATAGCTCAAGACATCTGTTAAAAAGTTGAAAGAAATAAGCATTGCCTTATTACTCATGTGCCGTAGGTATGCATGGTTACTTTACTGCCATATTTTAGGTTAATATGGGCAACTCAGATAGTTAACTATTCCCCGTTCATACCACATGCTCCGTAACTATAAGGAAGGCATGACTACCCAGTGACAGAAACTCTACGCTACACAGGATTCTTTACTTAGTCCACTAAAAAAATAATTAAGTAGCTCTTTATAGTGTCTTCATTTTCTGGAATAGAACACTTGTTTTATTCCAACCAAACGCCTCCTCGGCACTCATAAACTCCATTCATTTTCTTCTTTTCTCATTCTTGCGCTCACTCTTTTCTCCCCTTTGAGGTAATATCCATTTCCCAAGTATTAAAATCAGGTCTTTAAGAAAAGTTACTCTTATTTATTACTATGATGATGTCATCTCTACCCTCCTTAGAAATACACTGAACATTAACTATATGCCAGACTCTGTGAGCACCCCTGTGAGGATCCAAAGACGAATGACCCAATTTCTGTCTGGAAGAAGCTTTCAATCTAAGTGAAGTGACAGATATGTGTACATGCACTGAACGAGTATATGACAACATAAAACAATGCCACAGGTGCAGGAGGGGAGTATAATTACTTTCAATCAGAAGAGATGGGAAGGCCTCCAAATTCAAACAGATCTTTATAAATCTGTCACATTGTCAGTTGACTTCAAAGCTTTACAAGATATCATGAATCAAATTCCAAAGTTAAAAAACAAAGTACAGGACTTAATAGTTGGTCCCTTTTCATAAATGGAGCCTACTAGCTAATTTCATATTCATGCGACTCCTATACATATTCATAGATTAGGTTATAAGATGGAATTCTAATAAAAGGAACCAAAAGAATGTGAGGATGCTAAAAATGAAACCAACATTTTAAAGAGTGAATATTTCTGAATCACAAAATGAAACTCTTTTATAGCCAAAACCTCTAAACCAAATAAAAACCAAATCAAACCCAAATAAACAATACTTCTACCTCCAAATAGATAAATATGATATTTCTTAAGCCTTGACCTTCTGTCTACAGGATTCCTGTACAATTCATGGTCACTCTGACAGAGCTACTCTCAAAGACACTGAGAACCAAGAAGGAAGCTTGGCCCTATGGCGCCATGCTTGAAGGAACTCTGACTAGTTCTTTAGTTGATGGTGTCACTACCCACTTTCTGTTGCACATTTTGATGTGTACTTTGGCATTACATAAATGGCTGTCTTCCAAAACCTGGAATCTTGAGTCCATTTTTGAGTTTTTTCATGTATAAGGATCTTCCTAACCCAATAGGCAAAACAAAGTGAGATGGAAAGCAAAGAGCTAGTTGTTTGGTTGTGAATCCCCTCTTCCTCATATGGCAACTGATGATACATCTCCCAGATTCTGTACCCCGCCGCTTGACCTAAATTAGTCTCCTGGCCCCTGAGGATTTTCCTGAATCACCCAACACTCTTTCCACTTAAATCTATCTGGCACAAAATGCCTGTTCTATGATCTTTGCATCCACACAGGGTCCCCATCATCATTTTTCATTCTCAGTCAGATTCTTGGTCCTGTTTCTCCTTGCACAGCCTTGTTCAGCCCAGCATGACATCTCCCTCATAGGCATTTACCTTTCCAGTGTACGGTTATGCACTTGCGTCATGTCTGTTTAGGGAATGAATAAACCAGTTCTATCACTTTTTAAAGAATGTGTGTAAAGACAAACAGAACAGTTGTTCTCCAGTTTATTAGTCAGTTGTAAGTAAGTTATATTACTATTCCTAGGACCCCCCAAAATAGGTAAAATTTCAACTTTAAAATCCTGCAGGATGAGAGAAAATGAAATCTGCTACTGTCTTTTAATGTCCTTAAAGTGTTAGGCAATAAGAAAGCTGCCCAAATCAGAAACAATCTAAAAGATTTTTTTCCCTTTGGGAGTGATTGAAAGGGTGCATAAAAAGATGTCAGGCTGACAGATGGATCACTACTCTTTCAGATTTGCAACTAGAAAACAAGGCCAGGCTGTGGATCTCGGTGTGAAATTGCAAGTCTTCTATCTATTTCAGGAGATCACACTGGAACAACTTATTTTATTTCCCAGCCATCCCCCACTTCTCTTACAGACGCTGCAGCTGTTATACCTGATGAGGGCTGCCCAAGGACAGTGTTAGAGTTAGATTCCTCCAGACTTTGCTTTACCCAATCGTTTTCAAAAAGTGTAACAATTTACAAAAGCTGAGAGGCTTGTGAATATATGTTTCTCGATGGTAAAGAGATATTCCCTAAGATTGGATTATACTGTTGAAAGTTACAATATTGAATGTCTTTAGCTCCATCCAGCATCTCCTATGATCATCTTTTTTCTGGGTGACCTCACTTCCTGCGTTCCTTTCTTCTGGGATAAATTGCTGCCTGTACGTAGACTGCCTGCCCCAGGCATTCTTTCGTTTACTGACCATTTCCATATGAGCCTCCTCCCATCAAAATTTATCTTTTATATTTCCTGACACCAATAAAAAGAGATATGCCAAGTCCAAGCTCAGACTGGGTTTAATATTTGAGAAACTGCATTATGCATTTTTGCTCCAGAGTTATTTTCATTTAAACAGATGGCTACTGAAATATATTGCCTTGATGTAATATAATGCATGTAAGAGGAGAAATTTAGACTGTGCAGCAACATAATAGTGCCCCATCTCATTTCACACTACAGAGGGGACTATTACCCCTATAAATAAAGCTGAGGTTATGCTTTGATCCTCAAGAAAAAAAGCCTCTGTTCTACTTCAGTTGAGTCATTTATTATTCAAATGCTATAGTTTGATATTACTTTTCCTGGTCACTATTTTCTCACTCACCTTAACATTCAGATGATTTTAAATATGCTTTTATTTATAGTCTGCTTTTTCTTCATGAAACAATGAACTTAATAGCAAATTCCTATAATCTAAATAAAAACAGATCTAAACATTTTTAAAAAATGTATTTATTATACTTTAAGTTCTGGGATACATGTGCAGATCGTGCAGGTTTGCTGCGTAGGTATACATGTGCCATGGCAGCGGTTTGCTGCATCCATCGGCCTGTCATCTACATTAGGTATTTCTCCTAATTCTATTCTTCCCCAATCCCCCTACCCCTTGCTATTCCTCCCCTAGACTCCCACCCCCCAGGCCCCAGTGTGTCATGTTCCTCTCCCTGTGTCCGTGTGTTCTCATTGTTCAACACCCATTTATGAGTGAGAACATGTGGTATTTGGTTTACAGATCTAAACTTTTTAAAGCAATATTATCTTGCTTCATTTTCAGGAGTCAACTAATTAAAAAGTCATCAAGAATGATGTAGCATCTTATCATCAAAGGCAGTTAAAAAGAGTACGGTACCAGCTCCTTTCTGTTCATCAATTAATGGTGTTATCACTAGAAAATGACATTACTCTTGTGGGTGTCTAAACATTGAGAAGTGGATTTAATAATTCTTGAATTTTTTTAGGTCTTAGATCCCTTCAAGGATCAGATGAAAGCTGTGGTCCAGCTTTCTCTTACACACACACACATACAATTTTTGTTATTTTTATTTATACTATATGCTGTAGTCTCATGGTTATCAGTTCTGGTCTGAGTTTGGATTCTAACTTTACCAGTTCCTACTTCTGCAAACTTGGGAAAATTACCAGGCTTCTCTAAGCTTCAGTCCCTTATTCATTAGCAGGGTAAAATAGCACCTACTCCATGGGGCTACTACAATTTTAATATATGTAACAGTACTTAGCTCAGTGTCTGGTGCATAGCAGGCTTTCAATAAATAATAAATTGAAGAATAATTTATGAAGCCCCAAAACTAAATTAGTTATTTATAATTATTAGTATTTAATTTTAAGTCTGCTTGTACTAAGTAAACATCCCAAAATGTTGTTTTCCAAAATATTTTTCTGGGAAAAAATCAGAGGGTGGGAGGTAGGAGAGGTGTTCCATTAAGTTGGGGAAACTAGGTCTCCCTTTTTGAGATGTATTATGTTCATGGAATGTTAAAAACTCTGATGAGCCCTAAAATACAAAAAAAAAAATGCTGACTTGGCTTATCTCAGCATTTCTCAAACTTATCTCACTGGGTTACCCACTTCCCTCCCACCCAAATCTTACTAACTTCTCCAATAATTAGTGTTCTCAGACACACTTTAGGAAATGCTCTTTTGGTTTGTGATTAGTCTTCCTTTTTTTATTATCATCTTCCTTTAGGATTGCTTCCTTGATCAGGGGACATTAGTATTGCTGGAATATTCAAGTACATATAAAAATAGCTATGCAAGGTGGATGAACTTGATGATACATTTTGTTCATGTTGACAAGGCCTAAAACACAGCCCAATCAATCAAAATTCCTTGCACACTGAACACCAATGGCTAATTATGCTTGCAGTCAAATGCAGTGGGAGACTCCTTGACAGGACCACAGACTTAAGACTCACCTCCTACCAATATTGAATACGATAGTATTTCACATAGCTCCTCATCCACAGAGATGTCCAAGATGACTGGCATCTATTTAGTTATTTCATTAAAGTATTCAACTGAGAACTATCGAAAGCAATTAGGAAACTATAGCCATTGAATTAATGCATCATTCTGGCATTGGCTCTGGATGATTGGTGTGGAAATTTGGCTAATCGCATCAGATTTGGGGTACCCACTTGATACCAAATATCCACTAACTGGACTCATCAACACTCAGAAAATTTCAAATCCCTTGTCTTTTAGGTATCCAGACCATCCAAGAATCTTGCTAGTTTATTTTTGCCCCCTTTTCTAGACATACATTGTGTTTCTGTACTAGTGATCCTAATTGTTACCAGAAACTTGGACTACAGAGACAGAAAATAAAAATTTTTTTAAAGTGAGAAAGAAACCTCATTTTAAAAAATCCATGAAAAATGAAAGTATAAAAACCAAAACGACTCTATGAGGGAAAGAAGATTAGATCTGGAAGTAAAATCATCAAGTATTTCCTCCCAAAATAAATGTTTTAATGTTCTTAGGAATTATTATATTATTATACATCTTTTATGGGGAAAAACTTGACTAAAGGAGAGAAAAAGTCCAAAGTTCTGTTATATAGAAACAAAATACCCTGGAAACAAATAACTGTAACCCACGACTTAGCAAAATAACTTGGTAAAAATTCTTCTTTTCCAAGAATTCCAAATAACCCACAAGAATGATTGGCTTTGGCATATGCTAATATTTTACAGGGAATCTCAGGAGTTGATTTCCAATAAAAGCTTTCCATGGGTAAAATTTTTACATTAAAAATGTACATTAAAGCAAAACCTTATTTCTAGTCACTCTTCAGACTCAGTATTCTACAGACACCAGTTTAAATTACTCTTATGTTTTTACCAGCTGCTTTACAGAATTTCATTCCATCAGAAAGGCACACAAATAAAAAAAAAAATTGAAGTGACTCACACTACATCATAGCTGGAAACAACAGAACATTTTAAGGGTCTTTTGTATAACATATTGCAAGTCACCAGCTGTTTTTCTGATCCATAGAGCAAATCCTGCACTGAAAGACTGCTGCCCAGAAGGCATGAGCTGACATTGATTTGAATCCACCAGCTCTCCCAGTGGATCAGATGGCATCTCAGCACTGGAATCAGTATTGCTATCACATACTCATCTGTCGCCTCATGGGACAAGAGCTGCAAGAAATATGAAAGGAAATTGCTCTCGTTAGGGGATAGCTACATTTATTTCTGTTAAAAAAAAAAGCCACCACCTATAATGTGCATGTTAAAATGATGCCTAACTATGTAAAAAGAATCCATTCTTTCTGCCCAAATGTTAATAAGCTCAACAAAATAATACATTATTTCTGCTTCCCAGCCCTATTCAGACCCTTTCTTGGGGTTGAACTAACCAAGTTATTGTCAAGGCTGCTTGAAAGTGATTTGTTCTTTAAGAAACTCACATCCAATGACAATTCAGAGCCACTGCCACTTTTTCCATTGTGCCTATTTCCATCCTTGTGAGCTTACTCACCAAAGCAAGGATCCTTGCATTTTTATTTATTCTCCAATTTCCAGGAGGGTTCTGTAATTTGAAAGACTGCAACCATTTTGGAGAAAACAATTTCAAGTTTGGACTCATTTTCTAAGCCAAAAATAAACTGGCTTTGCTTAGTGGAAAGCAGTGCCATCCTCCTAAGAGTTCATTAGCCTTCTGCACTTTTGTTTCTTCACATGAACAGCAGGACATTGGCTTGCAGTAAATGTTTGTGAAGCTCAGTGATGCAAAACAGACTGACTTAAGTCTGGGCTCACAGAAAAAGCACAGCCCTCAACCCCAAATCACACACATATCTACCTCCTCCATCCAGCCATTCACTAATCCATCTATCCATCCAGCAGATATTTATTGAATACCTACTATGTACAGCATCTTCTGTTATAGAGCTTGCCAGGTAGAAGGGAGGTGGGATGATTCATATGAAGCACACCAGGACCATAGTCCATGTTACCCTAAAAACACTGATTTGGTGATAATCACTGTTGCTGTTTTTAAAAGGCTCACTTTATTTCTAAGCTTTGTGCATACATTCTATGCCATGAAAATGTTCACAGACAACATCTTCAGTTTAAGACTATAAAACATATTTACAAAAGCAAAGATGACACTTGGTCTTTAAAATACACCACGTCAAACATTCTTGAACAGAAAAGTATTATAACAGAAGAATTCCTAAATACATTTAATAATACTAAATATAGTCATGGAAGCATAAAGAAAGATGATTGTATGCTGAACTGTTGACCAAGTATTTTATTCAGAAAAAAGTAAAATATGTTCTTGTGGGTCTCAGACCATAAAAAAGGATGGCATTAAATGCAAAGCTTGTTTAGTAAAAAACAAATTCAATCGTCACAGTAGCAAGTGCCTTTGGGTCATTAGAAGCTTTTAGGATTCTCATAACAGATGACATCCCCTTAGGTCCCTTTCAATCCCAACGTGGCCCTAATCATTTTCTTTCTTGGCTACTTTTTTATAAAGTCAGTAGGCTGCAGTATAATGTAGCTTGACATCATAACCTAAAATATCAGATCGGCTCAATTGTTATGCAAGTAATGCTGCTCTGCAAATGACTGCTGGGAGATGAGATGCTACCAAGTGAAGAGGAAAATGCATGCCACGTCCACTCCCCGCTGTCTGTGGCTTAATCTGAAATAACATCTGTGAAGGAACATGTGACACTGTAATCCAACAATGCGTTTGATGTGCAAAAGGATCTGTAATGAAATTTCTAGTACAAGGGAATCAGGACATAGAAGTTTCTGCCTCCACCATACTGTCACCACCCCACCTCTGCCCAACTCCATCAGAAAAGGGAGCCCGGAAGTCAGCTCCTTGATAAAGCAGCATTTCACATAATTCACCCACATTAGAATTCCAACATCAGAAACATTTTCCTCCCATGGCGCAAAATTATTTAAACCCATTATGGTCTCAAGAAGTCTGCCAACAAAACATTCATTTCTGTATAACCTCCACTCAAAGAAGGATTTAATTCAAAAAGTACATTTGGTAATTAGTATCCATGAAGAGTGATACTCACAATCTTTTGTTTTCGCCTTCTTTATACATTACCCCAAGACATCAAAAACTGTATATAAAGAGGCTTGTAGATGATCACAGGAGTTGTTGGGTAACTAATTCATGCTGAGAGATAAAATGATGATGAAGGGATGTCAGAAAAACAGACTCTGGGAAATATCTCTCGATGCACATACCCAGAGATTGCCTGCATCAACTTTTAAGGATCTTCTATAATAAAAACACGAAGACAACTCATGTGTGTATACGGATGCAAAGATAGCAGAATTCCTTGGAAGTTTCCTGTTTCCCAATCTTCAGCATGCACTGTCAAGATACCTTTGGGCTTGAAAATGTATCTGTTATCAGCAACCACTCCCTGTATATTAAGAAGATTGAAGCTGACTAACTGCTGAGCGAGGCTCAAATTAGTCACAGATTTATGTAAGCCCCCATTTTCACATTTAAAATACCGTATTTTCCTAAGGTTTCAGAAGCACCTGGTGCAGGGTGGGCGCTCAATGAAATGATCATCATTTTTGAAGAGAAAAAGGATAGGAGTTGGAGCTTACTACAGTGTTTTATGCTGCAGTCATCACGGGATCGACATCTGAAGTGCCATAGGAATGCTGGCCACTTCTGCTCTGTCTCCATAGGTTTTTGCAATGGCTTACTGCATCTCCATTATTATTAAGCCAGCACAATGAAAGGGCATGTGAGTCAGATCCTTGAGAGGCTGTACCCTCGGCTCTTGTTTTGGGGAATGAAAGAAAGGAATGAATGAATAAATGAATGAGTGGATAATAGATGTTATTGTGACTCTTCTCTATAGCTGGCAAGAGGTGAGAGAGAGTAAGGAAAGTTTAGGGGCCAGTACATCTCTTCTGCCCACATTCCATTGGCCAGAGCTCAAGCACATGAGGACCATAGTCCATGTGTGTCCAGGAGGAAATAAAAATGGGTTTGATGAACAGCCAGTCAGTCTCTGGCACTAGTGGCAAGGATTCAAACACCCAGACACTCTGCTTGGTTCATGGCTCTGGCTCTCCTTAGACGCTGTACCCTGCAGAGCTCCTGCTGCCTTCCTTGAACCACCAATTTGCAGAATCTGTGAATAGCCTTGTCTCAGAAGACCAGAAGAGCCCTTCTAGCAGAGTGGCCCATCAGTCTCAAGTCAGATTTCTTCCCAGTCCTACCCTATTCTGGTCCCTTGTTCCACTAGGGCATGCTTGGCCCTGTGTCCCTTGTTCTAGGTCATTGTAATTTCAATTTCATTAGCAGGGTCTGTGTCTTGCTCATGTGCCTTCATCCAGACATTAGATTCTGGTACCCAGATCCTCTGGGGTCAGGTCTGATCAGGAAATACAAAGCACACTTGAACTGGGTAATGTGAGGAGTCCAACAAAGAGACCATCGACAAAGGTATGGAAAAGGTATAAGAAAAGATAAGTAATACGGTATGGTACCTGGGGCTAGGTCAGAAGGGGCGAGAAGAGGAGTAGGAAAAGGACCCCATGGGGAAGACTGTTTTATAGGAGACTGGGGGGCTGCAGCACTCTTATGGCAACCTCATGGCAAGCTTCCTTTTGCCAATGGAAGGAGTAGATGGCAATGGAAGCAGCAACAGAGGATCGGAGGTGGAAGGAGAGTGAAGAGGGATAAACTCTCTTTCCTCACTCCCACCTCTGATCTGATGCTCCGTCGCTGCTTTCATTGGCAAAGGCAACCCCAAGCCAGAGGGTAGGGGGGTTCTTTGATTTCATCCCAAACAGAGAGCAGGGTGAAGGGTTGTAGAGAGTAGATCTGTAGAAACAAACAGAAGCCACATAGTCTCTCCCCTGGGTCTGAGCACTGAGGACCTCCTATTGCAGACCCTTTGCCATGGCTAAGTTACCACTGGCAGCTGTCATGTCTATGGACAGAGCATCGCCAGCCTGCTGGGACTCCAAACAGGTGCTTCCAGACATCCTTCCCAAGGCCCCCCGCCTATTTTTTGCTTGAGACACCTCTAGTTCCCTAGTTAGAATAAGAACAGTTCTGCAAGACAGGTCCATTTAATTTCTCAGGAAGCATGATATAGTACAAAGATCATGGGCTCTGGGGTCAGGAAGACTTGGGTTCAGAATCCCCATCTGTCATTTTTAACTACATGATATTGGCCAATTGAGACTCTCTGAATCTCTTTAGTAATGTAGGGCTAATGAAACCCATATTCCCAATTGGATAGGGTCATTCTGAGAATCAGATGAAGAAGACTGAGTGAAAGCAATTTGTAAACTTTACAACATTATACAACGCTAGGGTGGTATCACATGTCTTGAGGATGTGACCCTTAAAATCAAATCATGCGCTGATGCAACACATTTTTAAGAGTACAGAGTAATTTATTTCCTTCATTTTATAAAAAGAATTTACCGATTTATTCTCATTACTGTGCCAGCCTCCATATTGACAAACCTTGGCAGAATGTACAGTGTGTTTTCCAGGGTTCTTCAGTTTGTCATTCCTATAATTTCCTGTCTAAACTGCTATGCCTATTCTGTTAATCCCAAACAGCATAGTCAAAGCACTATGGAAACCGGTCTTCCAAGGAAGTATCCTGAACCATCAGGCAGCAACATACATCATAATTGCCAATGGGGACTCCATGCTCAAACATGCTATGTGACTTTTCCTAAGTCCAAAGCTCCGTGTGACACTCCTGGGGTCGTAAGCTACTGATAGAGAATCCAGTGTTCTGGGAAATTGCTTGTCCCCAGCAAAGAGGGTTTTCTTTCCTTAATCTCCCTGAGACTTAACTCATGCGTCTTCTTCTAAGGGAAGGGGAGTGTTTATAACGGCATGGCTTCCTCAATTTAGAAGGACACCAGATTGTAAAAGCTGAGCTGGGATTCTTGAATGACAACAAAGGAAGAGGGAGATCAGAAATTGCTACTGCAGGGCACTTTTCCCTGCATTCAGTATGTGTTCAGAGATGACAGGAATATTAATTTTGTTAAATTTAAATTATTTCTGAAATGGAAAAACAGGATGAAGAAGAGAGATTTTTCAGAAAGTGAAGCCCCTTCAAACTCTCACCTTGCTGTGCTGCAAAGTGCTTCTACCAGCCTCTCTGCATCCCAGGAACTGAGCTGGAGGGGGTCAGGCCAATTATTCTGCCCATCACTTGCCAACCCGGGACTGATAGACTCTTAAATTCTTACCCAGTCCTGCTTTACTGAGATGACTGCTTTGTTTAGCAGCTCTGCTGAGAATGCATGACTATAGTAAGTGCTCATACACTTGTTATCCAGGCTGTCAATTGTTTTAGTTTCTTTCTCTTTTGTTCTTTTCAATTTGACACCATCATTGCTTATCTGTAAGTAAGATGCCTTTTCATAAGCCTCTTGGGGATACTCAAAGACTCCATCTTTGTTACTCTGGACTCTCCTCTTTGGACTGTAAAACAAATGACTTTGCTTTCCTCTCTTCCTTTGGAGGCCAAGGCATTCTCTGTTCCTTTTATTTTTTCTACCTGGTTGTTCTTGAACAATGCTCTTACTTTTGCCCCTCCTTCCCCTACATGGAATGCATCTGAAGAGCCTCAATTTTTTCCATCTTCATTTTCTTTCCATGTTCTACCATAGCAATGTCAACCTCCATAACCACCACCTTCTCTTCTTCTGTCTCCACTCATCATGGATCACCTGCCCTCCAGTAGCATTTGCAGCCCCCATTGGGAACCTGCTCTTAGAACATTCCCTAAAGTGGAGGTATACAGGGACATCCACTGGGGTGCCTCTATTGCTATTTCTTTATCTAGAAAAGGAAAGAATTAAAAACTCATGAATATTTAAAGTATGGTTTGACAGTACTACCTGTTAATGATTTATAAGTATATATAACTCATTTATTGAACAAGACAGAACTGATATAGGTAAAATTAAATAAGGACGCATTATTTCATCATACCACTGCCTTCCAGCAAGCCCACCCTTTAAATTATCCTCTGTATCCAGGTGAAATCTTAGCCAGGTTTCAAACCTTTTCCAGTCCCCTCTTACATGGGTCAAAGGTCTTGCCTAACGTGCTGGACATCTAACACTTTCCCTTCCCTGGCTCAGGCTGCCTGAGGCTTAGCAGATCATAGTGGGGATGAGGGTGCAGCAGTGACAATGCTCACTGTTTCCCTCTGTGTGCTTCCATTCAACTTCTGGAGCTCCTTCTCCCTCTTCAGGCTTGGATGGAGGACAGAGGAGAGAAAAGTGTTCTCAAGACTTTCTTTCTATATGAAAATGAGCATATATCCATGAAGCACACACTAGAACATATATCCATGAAGCACACACACTACTGCAAAAAATGGCTTAATGATTTTGTCGAATTTTCTCGACAGTCCCAGGACATAAGTATTACTATTCCCATAGAGTGTTCATTGTGTCTCAGTAACTTGCCCAACGTCCTGTGGCTGTCAGTGCTAGGATCCCACTGCAGTGGCATTTGCAGCCCCAATGCCACACTCATCCCATATCGTCATGATGCTTCCAGATCTATCTTACCCACGCTCTCCAACTGTTCTTCCTCTGAACGACATTTCCTGTCATGTATTCTCTTGAGTACATTCACCTGTTGTGTTTAACTTTGTAGGTGTACATGTCTTGCAGAATTCATAAATATACTCCCTTATGTTTCCATGGATTTCATACAGCTCCATTTCACATTTTTGACACTGGCAGAGGCCATGAAGGAAACAGAAGAAGAGTGGGTAGTGAGCTATAAGGAGAATGTGAAGCTTTGAACTTTGAAGAAATAGAGAAGTCTACAACGAAGGAAATAATTCAGAAGTTCAAACAATGCAGAGAAGAACAATACGATAGTAATTCAAAAGTGACTACTAGGTTTCCCAATTAAGAGCAGCACCATTTGTGATTTTAGTAAAATAAACGTTTGCAAATTGTTGTGGGTAGAATCCAGATGCCTGTGGATTCAACAGTGAATAGGAGGTAGAAAAATGAATACAGCAAGAATAGAACACGCTGACCAGAAATTTACCTTTGAGAAGTGGAGTGAAGAAATTGCATAGTACCTGAATGGAGACATTTTTAAGGGCACGGGGCATTAGAAGGAAGAGAAACTGAAGGGAGAAGGAAGGACGAAGGAAGGAAGAAAGGAAGGAAGGGAGGGAGGGAGGGAAAGAAAAGGAAAAGAAGGGAGAGAGGCAAAGAAAAGGAAAAGAAGGGAGGGAGGGAGAAATGCATAGTACATGTTGATATTTTAACAGATTTTGATATTTATAACAAACATTTTTGCTTATGTTTTTAAAATCTCATGAGATATCTGCCCTGGGGCTGTGATGACTCAGAGTAGAATTGAACATATGATCTTTCTACAGTTAATGTGTTCTCCCAACCCTCATTGCCCCAATCTCTCTAATTAAAATGACTTGAATTATTTAAATTTTCCTAAAAACACTGTATGCAAAAGCACTTTGGGAGACAAAGGTGGGCGGATCACCAGGTCAGGAGTTCGAGACCATCCTGGCCAACATGGTGAAACCACTTCTCTACTAAAGCAAAAAAAAGTTAGCTGGATGTGGTGGTGTGTGCCTGTAATCCCAGCTACTCAGGCAGCTGAGGCAGGAGAATTGCTTGAACCTGGGAGTCAGAGATTGCAGTGAGCCGATATCGCACCACTGTACTCTAGCCTGGCGACAGAGCAAGACTCCATCTCAAAAAAAAAAGTTTCCTTTTCTATGTTTGTTTTTTTCTCTTTGCCTTTCATAAACCTTGTAAATGGGAACTCTGACATGGTGAAGCAGTTGAATGGCACTCAAAACTTCCTGAGAACTCAGAACACACCTTCGTTGCGCAGGCCATGTTGGGGAAGAAGGTCAATATCTCAGGCGGTGCTAAGCAGTGCCAGACAAGGAAGCTGGCAGCTATCCTTCCTTTGAATGCCAAACACTGTCAGAGGTACCTGAAGAGGTGCGTTGCAGAGGTGGATTGTTCAAGATGTGGTGTAATTTACCATTTGTCTTGTTTTAAAAGTAATAGAGGTACAGAAACCCGGAGAACTGTACGTATTACAAGCCTGTGATCTATCACCTGGCCTCCACACAGTGTGTTTATGGGTCCTCGAGGGATGGAAACTAAATTCTGATAACCATTACCTCTTCAACACGGCAAAGGTTAAAATGCTACAACTAATGTAACTTTGCAGTTTTATATGACAAGATGCTGTTGGCATTTGAAGGGGGGGTGTGACTTAACGATCACGCTTTGATTTAAAGGTGCAAGGGTTTGCTTAGGGCCCTGACTTGGTCTCTAGCAGTACCGGCTGCATCCATGAAACACGGGCAGTGACAGATGGTTATTAGCACAAGGAAACCTCCTAAAGGGCTTGAGCAACCTCGGAAGGTCCACACATTGAACCAGAATCGGTGAATTCCCCAAGTTTAAAGGTTTCAACACTAGAGAGCAAGGGGATTAATGAGAGCCAACCAGGGAGCAAAGGTCAAAAGCTGCAGGCAGCACATGGTCCCAGCTGATTAAGCAGCCTCTAATTAGAGTGGTCTGGTGAAAATGGACACAGGCATTGGTCAGTCAATATCTAACACTGGAATTCTATAACCAAAAAAATTTAAGAAAAACGAGAAAGAAAAAAAGAAGCCCTTCACCCCAAACTCTACCCCCAGAGACCTGCAAGATCTTGGTGGGGAAATAGTTTATGGAGGGAGGATGTCTTTGTGGTCAGTTTAGGCCAGTGTTTTACTGAAATTAAAGTATTTCTCAGTCTTTCAGCTTTTTGGATATTATTTAAACAAATAATGTTGACAAGGTTTAATTGTTAAAATTAACTCTAATTAAGACTTCTGAAAGGGTCACGAGGGAGTTGCCAACACATCTAGTGGTTGTTATTCTAAAGAGAGAACAGAGCATCAGGGACCATATTCTCATCTTAAAATGCTTCTGAATGCACTCGGTTTAATGTGTGTGAGTGTGTATATTTATACATATGCATATGCACACACTATTTCCTCTAATTGCAGCTTAGGAAGAATAAATTCTAAGCAAAAAACTACAGGAGAAATTAGAAATGGATATAAATCATTCTTGAAATGAAACGCTAACACAGGAATCAAATAAATACCCAGAAAAGCAAGGTTTTCTCCATTGATCTAGTTTCTCACTGCAGGAAGGCAGGTAGCATCTTTTAATACCAAGATAGGTACCAGATGATTAATTAGAAAAGGCCTCGGAGAAATGTGTGGAAAAATGTCTAATGAAAATATTTTAAATCTGCAAAGACTGAAAGGTGAGCGTGGCAGTGCATTCATGCCATAATCCCTCAGGTGGGGCAGCTAGTGGGGAGAAGCCAGAGGTGTTACTAACGGAGGCATTCCAAGAAACAGGTAAGAAGGCACATGGGAAGTTTACTCTTGTTACTTCTTTTGTTTCTAAGGGGATGGGAAGAAGGCTGGGGTTGAATCACAAAGGAAAACATTATAGGACAAAGTTCTGTTTTCCAACTTTAAACAGATAGAGTAGAAACACCAAAGGAATGGAGAAAAACATTAAGAATGCATAGCAAGAACTGCTGTTGAATAATTAAGGCCAAAGGTAAATGGAATAAGTAAGTATAATGCTGATCATTTTCAAGGGAAATATAATAACATATTAAGTTGAATACATGTGGGTGTAATGCTGTGAAGAAGGAACTGTTAAAAAATATAACTTAAAAAAATTTAGGCTGGGTGTGGTGGCTCATGCTTGTAATCCCAGTACTTTGGGAAGCTGAGGTGGGGAGATCACCTGAAGTCAGGAGTTCGAGACCAGCCTGACCAACATGGAGAAACCCCATCTCTACTAAAACTACAAAAAAAAAAAAAAAAAATTAGCCAGAAAACTACAAAAAAAAAAAAAAATTAGCCAGGCATGGTGACACATGCCTATAATCTCAGTTGAGGCAAGAGAATCACTTGAATCTGGGAGGCAGAGGTGGCGGTGAGCCGAGTTCGCATAATTACACTCCAACCTGGGCAACAAGAGTGAGACTCCATCTCAACAACAACAAAAAAGTAATTTATACTGGCCATACTGCCCAAAGTAATTTATAGGTTCAATGCTATTCTCATCAAACTATCATTGACATTCTTCACAGAATTAGAAAAAAACTACTTTAAACTTTATATGGTACTGAAAAAGAGCCAGTATAGCCAAGACAACACCTAAGCAAAAACAAAGCTGGAGGCATCATGCTATCTGACTTCAAACTGTACTAAAAAGCTACAATAACCAAAACAGCATGGTACTGGTACCAGAACAGACATATAGACCAATGGAACACAAAAGAAACCTTATAAATTATACCACACATCTACAACCATCTGATCTTTGACAACTTGACAAAAACAAGCAATGGGGAAAGGATTCCCTATTTAATAAATGGTGCTGGAAAAACTGGCTAGTCATATGCAGAAAACTGAAAATGGACTCCTTTCTTATACCTTATATGAAAACTAACTCAAGATGGATTAAAGACTTAAATGCAAAACCCAAAACCATAAAAATCCTAGAAAAAAACCTAAGTAATACCATTCAGGACATAGAAATGGACAAAGACTTCATGACTAAAACACCAAAAGCAATTGCAATAAAAGCATAAATTGACACATATAATCTAATTAAACTAAAGAGCTTTTGCACTGCAAAAGAAACTATCATCAGAGTAAACAGGCAACCTACAGAAAGGGAGAAAATTTCTGCAATCGACACATCTGACAAGGGCTAATATCCAGAGTCTACAAGGAACTTAAACAAATTTACAAGAAAAAAACAACATGCCCATCAAAAAGTGGGCAAAGGATATGAACAGACACATCTGTAAAGAAGACATTTATGCAGCCAACAAACATATGAAAACATTTCAACATCACTGATCATTACAAAAATGCAAATAAAAACTACCATAAAATACCATTTCACGCCAATCAGAATGGCCATTATTAAAAACTTAAGAAACAATAGATGCTGGCGTGGCTGTGGAGAAATAGGAACACTTTTACACTGTTGGTAGGAATGTAAATTAGTTCAAACATTGTGGAAGACAGTGTGGTGATTCCTCAAGGATCTGGAACCAGAAATACGATTTGAGCTAGCAATCCCATTACTGGGTATATACCCAAAGGATTATAAATCATTCTATTACAAAGACACATGTATACATATGTTTATTGCAGCACTACTTACAATAGCAAAGATGTAGAACCAATCCAAATGCCCATCAGTGATAGCCCGGCTAAAGAAAATGTACATATACATCACGGAATACTATGCAGCCATGAAAAAGAATGAGTTCATGTCCTTTGCAGGGACATGGATGAAGCTGGAAGGCATCATCCTCAGCAAACTGACATAGGAACAGAAGACAAAACACTGCATGTTCTCACTTATAAGTGGGAGTTGAGGGGGGCCAGGAGAGAGAGAGCATCAGGACAAATACCTAATGCATGTGGTGCTTAAAACCTAGACGATGGGTTGATAGGTGCAACAAACCACCATGGCACATGTATTCCTGTGTAACAAACTTGCATGTTCTGCACATGTATCCCAGAACTTAAAGTAAAATTAAAACCAAAAAGGAAAACAGAAAAGGAAATAATGTAAACAATACTGTAAGAAGGAATGGAGGGGAGTTTTTAAAAAAATATAATTTGTAAGAGGCAACATTTCCAGAGGAAATCTCAAAACTTCATACATTTCTGAATGATCTGAATTCCAGATAGCAGAGTTTGCCCAGTTATCAGCCAGAGCCCTGGAGATGGAGGTTTCTGTCTATTGAAGGGACTCAAACAGTTTGAACACTCTAGATCCGGAGATCTAGAGCTTTCTGGTCCTATTTCCAAGGCATGCTTATAGTGGTAGATGTACCAACTGCTCTGATCACTGTGCGTTTGGGAAACACATCTGGCTCAAGCTTCGTTGCTCCATGTCTTCCTGAGGTGCTAGAGAGGGAAATATCATGGTCGGCCCTGCGCTCCTGTAGCAACAGCAACAGCAGCACGGCCCAACTCATAGTACATCGAATGGACCTGCTTTCTGGCCGTCTTTTCCAGGGTATTTCAGAGCACATCAAGGACATTTGGCTGGTAAGTATTAAAAAAGAAACTATGTGGATTGTTGTATGGAGTTATAAAAATACCATGGCACTTCTGTTCTTTGCTATAATTTCCTTTAAAACCATCCCCCAAAGAGCAATAAATATACATAGGCCAGAATTTGAGCACTCTGCAAACTCCCAGTAATAGCTGCTTGAACTAAAAAATGAATCTTATTTGATAAAGCAAAGATTAGTTCTTTGAAGTCTATGGAAACTCACTTTCACACAATGGGATACATAGAGCTGGCCAGAGCAGTACTGAATTCCAGCCACAGAGTTAAATTACTAAAATATCACATTGGCAGCTGGCTAAAAAAAAATCCATACGAAGGATTGGAAGGCCTGGAGACAAGTAAACATAATTTTGGTTCTCCCTGATTTACAGGCCTTTTTTAACCATACAACCCTCTGTGAGGACTCTGGCCTGAACAGTGGCCACTGAAGAATCTTGGGGTGGTGAGAGGATCTGGAGATGGTAGTGACCAGCCTGTCCACTGAGAAGTCTGCCCTCTGATCTGACCACAGCATGTTTTAGCTCACACCGCAGATAGGCTAGTTCCTCCTGTCAGTCAAATAAGAGCACTCCCAGGCTAAGAAGAATCTTCAGGGGGAAATAACTGCCACTGGGAAAAGTAGCAATTGAGATTATAATTATTCTCTTATCTTACTCTTCTTTAGGGGGCTGGTCAAGAAACATAATCCAAATATCACTTTTCTCTTCAACTTAACTGAATTATATACCTTATCACCCCAGCAGCTTAAGCAATAAATGTTACTGAAAGGACTAATTTAAGATCTGAATTTATTTTAATGAGTCTTTGTAATATTGCAGCAGATGTGAGTCTGCTCAAATAAAACCTGTACTTGCTGAGAATCTCAATGAAGTCCCAAACATTTTAGATTGCTAGACAAGACGATTTTCAAATACAAAACGGAAAAGGAAGCCAAAAGAAGAGGGAAAGAAGGAAGCAGGCTTATTTTGTTCCGGATGTGTTCTCTGCACACACGCGGCCCTGGAAGGCGGGGTCGCGGCACAGGATTAATAACTGACAGCTGTTGTTAACTCCTATGGAAGAGTAGATAACCTTATGTGGAATCCATACGCAGATACTGGGCGGCAGAGTAATGAGTCCCCCTGGAATGAAAGCTCAGGCCTTCTTTGTTGTAACTATCGATCTACTGTAGAGTCCTGATGTGATTTAGATGAGGGAGGAAGAGATAATGGCATTGATTATTCTATTTAGGAAGCCGACTAAGACAGAACTCAGGTACAATACATGAACAGAAAAAAAACCCATTCAATCATTCCTTGTCTTTTCTTTGCAGTCCAAAGCAACACGGGGTGGCCATGGTGACAGGGGAATACATCTTGATAAACATGTAGCTCTGAATTTCAGGGACACTTGTGTAACGCAACCATAACATTGCATTTCCTGCTCTGACGTTTTAACGAGCATCTATCCCAGTCCTAAGACAAAGCCTTAGATGGTTATATTCCAGTGAGGGTGAGCTTGAGGGACAGAGGACTCACCCAGGGAGAAGAGGAGACTTTCACAATTGACGTCTTACTTTCTAACTTCATTAGGTAAATATTTCTTTGATTCAAAACTGGATTCTGTAAAGTAGCTGTCTTAGCTCAGGCTGCTATAACAAATTATCATAGACTCCTAGATTGGATGGCTTAAACAACAGACATTTATTTCTCACAGTTCCAGAGGCTGGGAAGTCCAAGATCAAGGTACCATCAGATCTCTGTTACACGAGGGCTCATTTATGCTTCGTGGTTTGCACACAGCTGGTTGTATCTTCATCTGGCGGAGAGCAAAGAGAGAGGGACCTTCTGGAAATAACTAGGTCATGAGAGTGGTGCCCTTATGAAGAGGATTAGTGCTGTTCATAAGGGCACCACCCTCATGACCATGTTGTTTCCTGAAGGTCCCTAATCCTACCACATGGGGGTTAGAATTTGAACATATAAATTTTGTTGGGCATGAATGGGGCAAGGACATAAACGTTCAGTCTACAACAATAATGAAGTTCAGCCCACTTACCATTCAGTCTAGTTCAGTGGTTCTCAAGTGGGAATGGGGAAACTAGAAGATGAGGGGACCTTTCCCACAGGGGACATTTGGCAATATCTGGAGACGTTTTGGATTGGCATAACTGAGCATGTGATGCTACTTGTGTCTAGTAGGCAGAGACCACAGATGCTGCTACACATCCTAATGTGCATCATGGCCTGCTGCCAGAAAGGATTCTCCAAATTATCCAGTCTGAAGTGTCAGTCATAAAAAGATAGCGTCTGGCAGAGCTGGAAGGTGAGAAGAAAATGACAGGTTTCAGTAGGATGTTACATATTCTGCCTTTTATAAACGGAAATACTCATGTTGATATGACTTCACAGTTTACAAAGAACTTTGAGGTACTCCCATCACCACTACTCTACACCACGATGAAATTAACATCTATTGAGTGCATACTGTGTGCATTCAATAAATGTTAATTTCAGAAACTGTGCTAAGCATTTTACATGAGCCAATTCAAGTATTTTTAACAAAAGAATCTATGAGGACGATATTATCACTGTGTTAATAATTAGTATTTATTAACTATGAAGCAACTTAGGGCAAGTTCCCAAAGGGGATGTAGTGACTTGCCTTAAGTTACATCCTACTTAATGGCAGATCTAAACAGTGGCTAAAACAGGGTTCTTCTGACTTTGAGTCCAATGGTCTCTTAGAGGTCATGTTTGTGTCCTACATCTACCTCACTCCTCCTTGCACCTACTTCCCTCTTTAAAGTATAAATTCTCTTGGGGCAGGGACTATCTGTCATTTGTACCCACTGCAGCTTGGGTGGGGTTAGGGGATGGAATGCAGATTTAAGTGCCTGGAGCACAATCAAGATTGAAAAAATATTGGTGGAATTTAATAAAGATAGTTTTAACATTGAAACTGACTTCAGAAGAGTTCTCTCCTTCAAGAGGTATTGACAGAACTGGAATAATACTGGACATGAAAGAATTAGTTCTATTAAAAAAAAAAGAATGATGGTTGTAGTCTCAATATTTGGGAGAATTAATGAAGAGTACTGAATATTCCCTTCTCTGCCCAGTGAGACTTTTTTCTTGGTTCAGGCCACAAGTGTAAGATTCTAAGGGGTTTTCATCAGCACTTGTGCTCCAGGGAAGGCTTCAAAATGAATGAAAGCTTTTTGAAACACGAAGCTTTGCTTGCTTGGAAATGGGAGAAGTTATTTCAGTAATGCTGCCAGCGGCTTCGTAAGAATTGAAACTGAAGACACTGGAGACCTCAAGCCTCCCCCAGACTGGTGCCCATGGAGCCCTGTCAGTCTCTAGATGTGTCTGAGTGTCTGGTAATTCACAGAACGGGTACCTGCAGTAGTGGTTTTCTCTCTTACAACTAGTTCTTCTGGACTAGGCTTCAAATAAATAAAATTTTCACTTGAAAATTATGAACACTTAAAGCACACATATTGACTGTGATACTGTGATCCACATTTCCACTTCAAGGACTTGCATCAGTATTTAAATGGAAGAGGTCAGAGTGCTTTCTCTGATGTAGGTTGAGTTCATCATGGGTGATTTGGGGAAGGTATAGAGAATACAATCGCGTTAAGGAAGCTTCTATCCTGCCTGTCTTATCGGGTTACCTACATGGTACAGTTTGATTGGATTTATCCACTGTGATATGTCTTTCAGACCTTAAAACACAAAAAGAAAAATAAATTTATTCGGTTTCATCCATCTCTTTGTTGTTTTTTTTTTTTTTAAATTTATTTATTTATTTTACTTTAGGTGCATACTATATATGGCATTTCTCCCCATGTTATCCTTCCCCACCCTCTTTGTTAATCCTGATATTTGGGCATAAGCTTTTTAGCCTAGAGCTTGGTATTATAGATAGAGAACAGGAAAAATACAAATTTTATTTTGGATTCCATGGATAAACTGTTATATGATTACAGATAAACATCAACGTCTTAGAGTAATTTGGTAATTTCAGCTCGACAACAATTATGGCTAGGTTTGTGGACACCAGTAGTTTGGCAGACTAGATTTTCCAAGATGGCTGCAACAAGACCAGTCATCCTGCATGCTTTTCTCACAATGTTACATTGCCACTTTTCTCAATAAGAAGTGAATTCTGCGTTCCTGCTTTTTGATTCCGGGTAGGCTAGTGAGTACATAGGAAGAAATGTCAGGTGACTTCTAAAAGAGATTTTTTTTGTTTGCTTGTCTTGTTCTTTGATGTAGTTTTGCTCTATTACCCAGGTTGGAGTGCAGTGGTACGATCTCGGCTCACTGCAACCTCTGTCTCTTGGGTTCCAGCAATTCTCCTGCCTCAGTCTCCCAAGTAGCTGGGATTACAGGTGTATGCCACCATGTCCAGCTGATTTTTTTGTATTTTTAGTAGAGATGGGGTTTTACCATGCTGGCCAGGCTGATCTCAACCTTCTGACCCTGTGATCTGCCCGCCTCGGCCTCCCAAAGTGCTGGGATTACAGGTGTGAGCTACCGCACCCGGAATTCTAAAGCAGATTTTAAAAGATGATGCATCTTTCACTTGGCCTCTCTTTTGGGACACCTGCTCTTAGAACCCAGCTTTCATGTTGTGAGGGAGCCCAGGCCACATGTAGCTGTTCTAGCCAACAGTTTCCACTAAGGTTCTAGCAGACAATCAGCATTAAGTATCAGATACTTGAGGAAGAAAATCCAGGCAAAATATTAAAATTGCCATCTGACTTTTTCTTGTGGCCTGTGATTAAATATGAAAGGAAAGAGATAAGCCAAAGAAAGAACTATTACCTTTAAAGGGCCCCAAATGTGGCGGGTTTGAAATAATACATTTTCTCATAGGCTTTCTGGATGGCAAATGATTCTAACATTAAGAAATGCCTTTTAAGAGGTAAAATTGGTTGGGACTCACTGGGCAGTTGGCATAACCCACAGAAAGAGTGAGGAAAGGCAGGGTGGGGCAATGGCCCAATCCTGAGTAGGGCAGAACCAGGGGAGCCCCCACCCCGGGCCAAGGGAGATGGTGAGTGATTCTGGAACCCCACCCAGGAAACCACACTTTTCCTGTGGATCTTTGCAAAACATGGATCAGGAGATCCCCTCGTAGGCCCATACCACCAGGGCCTTGGGTCCAAAGCATAGAGTGTTGTGGACTCTTGGCAGCCACTCAGGCATGTATGGAGACCCAGGAGTCTTTTGCATACCCTGGTTTCGGTAATTCTGGTGAGATAGGAGATCATCTCTGCATTCCCATAGGAAAGGGGCTGAAGCCAGGAAGCCAAGTCATGTTCTGCAGGCTGCACTCACATGGCAGCTCATAAGGTAAGATCCACTGATTTGGAATTCCAGCCGGCCAGCAATAACAGACTGGAGATTGCCTGAGATGACCAAGTTCCTGGAGGAAGGGGCAGCCACCATCTCCGTGGCTCGAGTCTACCATTTTGGCCTGCCAACTTGGGGAAATCTGGGAGGTCTGAACTGGGAAGAATTCCCCGTAGCGCAGCATAGCTGCTGTGGCAGATCACGGTCAGAGACTGCTTCTTTAAGTGGGACCCTGATCTATCCCTTCTCATCTGGCAGGGCCTCCCTGTGGGAATTTCAGCAACTCCAGCCAGGGTCTTATGGACAGAACTCTGATCTCTCCCTGGGATGGAGCCATTTGGAGGGGGCAAGCACTGTATCTGTGGTTCAGCCCTGGCTCTGAAAAGTCTGGGCGGTATGGATGAGGCGGATTTCTCCCAGTGTAGCACATCCACTCTGCCAAGGGGCAGTCAGACTGCTTCTTTAAGCAAGTCCCTGATACTCTCTCTCCTGACTAGATGAAACCTCCCAAAAGAGGTCTCCAGACACCTCCTACAAGAGCGTTGGTGTCGGCATCAGGCTGGTGCCCCCCTGGGACAGAGCTCCCAGAGGAAGGAGTAGGCTGCCATATTTGCTATTTTGCAGCCTTCACTGGTGATACCTCCAGGTGTGGGAGGGACTGAAGTGACTAGGGCCTGGAGTGGATCCCCAGAAAATTGCAGCAGCTCTGCAGAAAAGGGGCCCGACTGTTCAAAGAAAAACAAACAGAAAGCAACAACAACAACATCAACAAAAAAAAAACCTCACAAAAACCCTATTCAAAGGTCAGCAACCTCAAAGATCAAAGGCAGATAAGCCCACAAAGATGGGAAATAATCAATGAAAACATGCTGAGAACTCAGAAAGCCAGAGAACCTCTTTTCCTCCACATGATCACAACATCACTCCAACAAAGGCAGAGAACTGGGCTGAGGCTGAAATGGATAAATTGACAGAAGTAGCTTCAGAAGGTGGGCAATAACAAAATTCACTGAGCCAAAGGAGCATGTTCTAGCCCAATGCAAAGAAGCTAAGAACCATAATAAAATATTACAGGAGCTGATAACCAGAATAGCCAGTATATAGAGGAACATAAATGACCTGATGGAGTTGAGAAACAGAACATGAGAACTTCACAATGCAATTACAAGTATCAATAGCCAAATAGACCAAACAGAGGAAAGAATTCTCAGTGCCTGAAGACTATCTTTTTGAAATAATACAGGAAGACAAGATAGAGGCAAACAATGAAAAGGAATGAACAAATATGAGATTATGTAAATATAAATATGAGATTATGTAAAAAGACCAAATCCACAACTGATTGGAGTGCCTGAAAGAGATAAGGAGAATGGAACCAAGTCAGAAAATGTACTTCAGGGTATCATTCAGGAGAAATTCCCTAACCTAGTAAAACAGGGCAACATTCAAATTCAGGAAATCCAGAGAACTCCAGTAAGATATTCCATGAGATCAACCCCAAGATGCATAATCATCAGATTCTCTAAGTTTGAAGTGAAAGAAAAGATGTTAAGGCCAGAGAGAAAGGCCAGGTCATCTACAAAGGGAAGCCCATCAGACAAACAGCAGACCTCTCAGCAGAAACCCTACAAGCCAGAAGAGATTGACAGCCAATATTCAACATTCTTAAAGAAAAGGATTTCTAACCAAGAATTACATATCTGGCCAAACTAAGCTTCATAAGAAAAGGAGAAATAAGATCCTTTATGGACAAGCAAATGCTGAAGGAATTCATCACTACCAGGCCTGCCTTGCAAGAGTTCCTGAAGGAAGCACTAAATATGGAAAGAAAAAACCATTACCAGCCACAAAAAATAACAATGAATTACACAGACCAGTGACACCATAAAGCAACTATGTAAACAAGTCTACAAAATAACAAGCTAATATCATCATGATAGGATCAAATTCACACATAACAATATTAATCTTAAATGTAAATGGGCAAAATGCCCCAATTAAAAGACATGGGATGGCAAGTGAATAAGGAGTCAAGCTTCACTTGTGTGCTGTCTTCAAGAGACACATCTCATGTGCAAAGACACACATGGGCTCAAAATAAAGGGATGGAGGAAAACTTACCAAGCCAATAGAAAACAGAAAAAAGCAGAGGTTAAAATTCAAGTTTCTGACAAAACAGATTTTAAATCAACAAAGATTAAAAAAAGACAAAGAAAGGCATTACATAATGGTAAAAAGTTCAATTCACTAAGCGGAGCTAACTATCCTAAATATATATATGCACCCAATACGGGAGCACCCAAATTCATAGAGCAAGTTCTCAGAGACCTACAAAGAGACTTAGACTCCCACACAAGAATAGTGGGGAACTTTAACACCCTGCCAACAAAATCAGATCATTGAGACAGAAAATTAACAAAGATATTCAGAACCTAAATGCAGCTCTGGATCAAATAGACCTGATACATATCTACAGAACTCTCCATTCCCAAACAGTGGAATATACATTCTTCTCATCACTAAATGGCACTTACTTTAAAGCTATAACATAATCAGAAGTAAAATAAAATACTCCTCAGCAAATGCAAAAGAACTGAAATAATAATAAGTAGTCTCTCAGATCATAGTGCAATCAAATTAGAACTCAAGATTGAGAAACTTACTCAAAATCACACGCCCTACAAAAACTCAGTAAATCCAGGAGCTGATTTTTTGAAAACATTAATAAGATAGACAGCCAGCTAGATTAATAAAGAAGAAAATAGAGAAGAATCAAGTAGGTACAATAAAAAATGATAAGGGGGATATCACCATTGATCCCACAGAATACAAACAACCATCATAGAATACTATTAACAATTCTATGCACATAAACTAGAAAATCTAGAATAAATAGATACATTCCTGGATGCATATACCCTCCCAAGACTGAACCAGGAAGAAACTGAGTCCCTAAATAGACTGATAGAGTTCTGAAACTGAGGCAGTAATAAATAGCCTACTGATATGGTTAGGCTGTGTCCCCACCCAAATCTCATCTTGAATTGTAGTTCCCATAATCCCTGGTGGGAGGTAATTGAATCATTGAGGTGGTTTAGCCCATGCTATTCTTGTGATAGTGAGTGAGTTCTCATGAGATCTGATGGTTTTATAAGGGGCTCCCCCTTTCACTCAGCTCTCATTCTCTCCCCTGCCACCCTGTGAAGGGGTACCTACAGCCATGGTTATGTTTTCTGAGGCCTCCAAGAACTGTGAGTCAATTAAACCTCTTCTCTTTATAAGTTGCCCAGTCTCAGGTATTTCTTCATAGAAGCATGAGAATGGATTAATACAGTAAATTGGTACTACTGAGAATGGGGTGCTACTATAACTATAACTGAAAATGTGAAAGCAATTTTGGAACTGGGTAATAGGCAGAGGTTGGAACAGTGTGGAGGGCTCAGAAGCAGATAGGAACATGAAGGAAAGTTTGGAATTTCTAGAGACTTGTTGAATGGCTTTGACCAAAATGCTGATAGTGATATGAACAATGAGTCCAGGCTGAGATGGTCTCAGATGGAGGTGGGGAACTTGTTGGGAACTGAAGTAAAGGTCACTCTTGCTATACAAAGAGACTGATGGCATTTTGCCCCTGCTCCAGAGATCTGTGGAATTTTTAACTTGAGAGAGATGATTTAGGGTATCAGGCAGGAGAAATTTCTAAGAAACAAAACATCCAGGAGGAAGCAGAACATCAAAGTTTGGAAAATGTGCAGCCTGATGATACAACAGAAAAGAAAACCCCACTTTCCGGGGAGAAATTCAAGCTAGCTGCAGAAATGTGCATAAGTAACTAGGAGCCAAATGTTAATCACCAAGACAATGGGGAAAATGTCTCCAGGGCATGTCAAAGACCTTAATGGAAGCCCCTCCCATCACAGGCCTGGAGGCCTAAGAGGGAAAAATGGTTTCCTGGGCCAGGTCCAGCCCCACTCTGCTGTGTGCAGCCTTAGGACTTGGTGCCCTGCATTCCAGCCACTCCAGCCATGGCTAAATGTGGCCAACATACACCCTCTCAACACCAGCCTGTAAAAGCAGCTAGGAGTGGGGCTGCAAAACCACAAGAGTGGAGCTACCCAAGACCATGGGAGCTCACCTCTTGCATCAGCATGAGCCAGATGTGAGACATGGAATCAGAGGAGATAATTTTGGAATTTTAATGGCTGCTCTATTGGATTTTGGACTTGTATATGGCCTGTAGCCCCTTTGTTTTGGCCAATTTCTCCCATTTCAAAGAGGTATATTTACCCAATGCTATACCCACAGTGTATCTAGGAAGTAACCAGCTTGCTTTTGATTTTCCGGCTCATGGGTGGAAGGAACTTGCCTTGTCTCAGATGCGACTTTGAACTTGGGCTTTTGGGTTAATGCTTGAATGAGTTAAGACTTTGAGGGACTCTTGGAAGGGCATGATTGTGTTTTAAAATGTGAGGACATGAGATTTTGGAGAGGCCAGGGGCAGAATGATATGGTTTGGGTATGTCCTCACCCAAATCTCATCTTGAATTGTAGTTACCCTGATGGGAGATAATTGAATAATTGAGGTGGTTTAGCTTATGCTAGTCTTGTGATAGTAAGTATGTTCTCATGAGATCTGATGGTTTTATAAGGGGCTTCCCCTTTCACTCAGCTCTCATTCTCTCACCTGACACCCTGTGAAGATGGGCCTTCAGCCATGGTTATAAGTTTTCTGAGGCCTCCCCAGCCATTCAGGACCGTGAGTCAATTAAACCCCTTTTATTTATAAATTTCCCAGTCTCAGGTATTTCTTCATAGTAGCATGAGAATGAATGAATGCACCTACCAACAACAAAAAAACCCTCAGGATCAGATGGATTTACAGCTGAATTCCACCAGAGGCACAAAGAGGAGCTGGTGCCATTTCTACTGAAACTATATTTTGAACAGTTGAAAAGGAAGGACTCCTCCCCAACTCATTTCATGAGGCAGCATTATGTTGACACCAAAACCTGGCAGAGATACAACAACAAAAACTTCAGTCCAATATCCCTGATGAACATCAGTGCAAAAATCCTCGATAAAACACTGGCAAACCAAATCCAGCAGCTCATCAAAAAGCTTATCCACCATGGTCAAGCTGGCTTTATCCCTGGGGTCCAAGGTTGGTTCTACATATACAAATAAATAAATGTAATTCATCAGAGAAACAGAACTAAAGACAAAAAAATACATGATTATCTCAATAGATGCAGAAAAACGCTTTGATAAAATTCAACATCCCTTCATGTTAAAAACTCTCAATAAACCAGGTATTGAAGAAACATACCTCAAAATAATGAGAGCCACATATGGCAAACCCATAGACAACCTCATACTAAATGGCAAAAGCTGGAAGCATTGCTCTTGAAAACTAACATGAGACAAGGATGCCCCCTCTCACAACTCCTATTCAACATAGTATTGGAACCTCCGGCCAGGGCAATCAGGCAAGAGACAGAAATAAAAAGTATTCAAATAGGAAGAGAGGAAGTCAAGCTGTCTCTGTTTTCAGATGATGTTTCTGTATCTAGAAAACCCTATCATTGCGGCCCCAAATCTTCTTAAGCTGATAAGCAGCTTCAGCAAAGTCTCAGGATACAAAATCAATGTGCAAAAATTGCTAGCATTCTTATACACCAACAACAGACATGCAGAGAGCCAAATCATAAATGAACTCCCATTCACAATGGCTGCAAAGAGAATAAAATGCCTAGGAATACAGTTAACAAGGGAAGTGAAGGATCTATTCAAGGAAAACTCTAAACCACTGTTCAAGGAAATCAGAGAGCACACAAACAAATGAAAAAACATTCCATACTCATGGATAGGAAGATTCAATGTCATGAAATTGGCCATACTTTCCAAAGTAATTTATAGATTCAGTGCTATTCCCATCAAACTACCAATGACATTCTTCACAGAATGAGAAAAAAACTATGTTAAAATTAATATGGAATCAAAAAAGAGCCTGAATATTAAAGACAATCCTAAGCAAAAAGAACAAAGCTGGAAGCATCACACTACCCAACTTCAAACTATACTATAAAACTACAGAAACCAAAACAGCAAGGTACTGGTGCAAAACAGACACAGAGACCAATGAAACAGAATAGAAAACTCAGAAATAAGTCTGCATACCCACAACCATGTGATCTTTGACAAACCTGACAAAAACAAGCAATGAGGAATGGATTCCCTATTTAATAAATGCAGCTGGGAGAACTGGGAGAAAACTGAAACCAGACCACTTCCTTACACCTTATGCAAAAATTAATTCAAGATGGAATAAAGACTTAAGTGTAAAACCCAAAACATTAAACACCCTGGAAGAAAATCCAGGCAATACCATCCAGAACATAGACATAGGCAAAGATTTCATGATGAAAACACCAAAAGCAATTGCAACAAAAGAAAACATTAATAAATGGGATATAATTAAACTAAAGAGCTGTGCAGCAAAAGAAACTATCATCAGAGTGAACAGACAACCTACAGAATGGGGGAAAATTTCTACAACCTACCCATCTGACAAAGGTCTAATATCCAGAATCTACAAGGAACTTAAAAAAATTTACAAGAAGAAAAACCAACCACATTAAAAAATGGGCAAAGGACATGAATGGACAGTTCTCAAGAGAAGACATACATGTGGCCAACAAACATGAAAAAAGCTCAACACCACTGATCATTAGAGAAATGCAAATCAAAACACAATGTGATACCATCTCACGCCAGTCAGAATGCTATTATTAAAAAGCCAAGAAACAGCAGATGCTGACGAGGTTGTGAATCAAAAGAAATGCTTTTACACTGCTGGTAGGAATGTAAATTAGTTCAACTCTTGTGGAACACAGTTTGGTGATTCCTCAAAGATCCAGAAGCAGAATGCCATTTGACGCAGCAATCCCATTACTGGGTATATACCCAAAGGAATTAAATCATTCTGTTACAAAGATACATGCATGTCAGTGTTCACTGCAGCAGTATTCACAATAGCAAAGACATAAAATAAACCCAAATGCCCATCCATAATAGACTTGATAAAGAAAATGTGGTATATATACACCATGAAATACTATGCAGCCATAAAAGAGAATGAGATCATATCCTTTGCAGGAACATAGATGGAGTTGGAAGCCATTATCCTCAGCAAACTAATGCAGGAATAGAAAACCAAACACTGCATGTGATCACTTATAGTTGAAGTAGAATGATGGAAACACATGGACATATCAGTGGGAACAAGACATACTGGGGCCTGTTGCAGGGGTTGGGGGAAGGAGAGCATCAGGAAGAACAGCTAATGGATGCTGGGCTTAATACTTAGGTGATGAGTTGATCAGTGAAGCAAACCACCATGGCACTCATTTACCTAAGTAACAAACCTGCACATTCTCTACATGTACCCTAGAACTTAAAATAAAAGTTAAAGAAAAAAGAATCAAATTCTGCTCTCAGAAAACTTCACTAAATTAAACAAAAAGAACTACCGGAGGCTGGGTAATTTATAAGGAAAAGAGGTTTAATTGAATCACAGTTCCACATGGCAGGAGAGGCCTCAGGAAACTTATAATCATAGTGTAAGGGGAAATGACACATGTCTTACATGGTGGCAGGAGAGAGGTAGAGTGAAGGGGAAAACACTGAAACACTTCCAAACAACCAGATCTAGCAAGAACTCACTCACAAAACATCACTAGGGGGATGGTGCTATGCTATGCCATGAGAAACTGCCCCCATGATTCAATTGCCTCCCACCTGGCTCCTCCTTCAACACATAGGGATTACAACTAAAATAACATGAGATTTGAGTGGTGACACAGAGACACAGACACAGACATAGACACACACACACACACACACACACACACACATCAAATCCAGGGTGAAAGTGGTCAGGAAAATGTGGCCTAAGGATGAAGCCATAGGTGTGACTGTAGAATGCTTTGTTACCATCTTAAAAAGATCTAAGGCTGTGTTTTTGAACAGACAAAACCTCTCTTTCCTCCAGCATGCTAAGGATATTGTCCCACAGGAGTCTCACCAGGATCTCTAGATGGAGAAGGGTTTATCTCCAAGAGATTTGTATATATGACCTTTTCTAAGAGTGAATCATAAATGCATACGCATTTATGGACAGAAGGCAGGTTGAGAAAGCCATTCAGTTAGAAATTCAGTTTTCTTTTGGGAAGGAAAGTATGACATAGAAGGCAGAATGAAGAGCCAAGAGCCACAATAAACAAGACAGTAGGACTGAGCGTGATTTAGGGAACTGGCAATATGTGCTTAGCAGGATTGCAGAATTGCTATGAGACAGTGACTGCTGTTTGCCTCCAGTTCTTCACTTTTTTGAATGAGAGTAAGCAAAGTGGTGATCTGAGTCTCACTATTGTATGTTGGGGGAACTGGGAGAGAGGAGGTCAGACAGCTTGACTCTCTAATTCACAGGTTTTCAGATAGGGAGAAATGGTACTTAAGGGGCCAAACCCAGCACACCCAAGGATTCTAATTAGCATGCAGATGTGATTTAGATGATGATTCCTAGACCTGGTGCCATAATGGGTTGTCTTGGGAGCTTGAGGGAAGGGAATGAGTATGTTTTACATGTGGGAGGAAGTGAGTTATCTTGGCCAGAGAGATGACCACAAGAAGGTCTTTCATGGGAGGAATGTAGTTGCTACGTTGTGAGAGGTAGCATTATGTCCCTTTTGAATGTGGGCAGGCATGTGACTGCAGAGGAAGTGATGTAACTTCCCAGGCACGGTCATACAAGAAGACAGAGCTTCAATCTGGTCTCTTTGAGATATTTGCTCTCAGAACCCAGGTGCTCTGTGATGAGGGAGCAGAGGCCATTTACAAGTATTCTACAGAAAGCCCAAGCTAAGATTTCAGCTGATGTTAGTTGTCAGACATGTGAGAGGGAAATTTTTTGAAATGACGCCACTGTCTGACTGCAGCTGCATAACAGACCCCAGGTGAAAACCACCCAGCTGAGCCCAATCAACCCTTGATCCCTGAGTTAATGTCTTTTTTTAGCCACTTCATTTTGGGATTATTTGTTATACAATAATAGAGAAGAGGAGCAACTAGTTCTCTCACATTCAGCAACCTATTCACTTTTATTGCTTTGATGCGTTTTAAAGTTTTATGTAAACTTATATACATATATTACATTTGAGAAAAGGCCAGTGATGCATAAAGCCTCAAAAAGGTTGTTAAATTCTTTAGGTTTCTCCCCTTCTAACAAAAGTTTTATGTGTAATATATATGTATACAGAGAGAGAGAGAGAGAGAACATCTGAAGTACACTTCAGGCAGTTCAAATCTTGCATAATAATTTCTCAAATTTAAGTTAGAAATTTGCGTTTCTGCTGACATTCTTGCTTCTTGTTTCTTGTTGAATTTGGTTTTTAATGATACTCTTACTGCTTGCGGACATCAAAACTATGAATTTTGAGATTCGCCATGGAAGTTGAGCTAAAGGGATCTCGTCAGATTCGGTAGGTGTACAGCCAAGCAAATCACTCTGTGAACTGTCACCGCTACTGCTGATAAATAGCTTTAATCCATTCAAATATATTCCACTTCCAAGGCTATTTATAATAAGGTTTTCCCTCCATCATCAATTCTACTCATCTAGATTGCCAAAGCTCCCCAAATTATTCTCCCTCCTTTCAATATATTATAAGAATATAATTAGTAATACATCAAAGGTGCACTTGAACCAAGTCTCCCCTGACTACCTTTCAGTAGAAGTAGGCTTTTTAAAAAAAATGCCTCCAATTTATTTGGTATGAAGACGCAAAGTCACATATGGGGTCAATACAAATCCTGTGAATTGAGATCCAAAGGAAAGATCTGTGTTAGTGCAAATTGGGCCCAGTCACCTAAACAGTTGAGCAAATGAGAGAGAAATGCAAGTAGGATGTTTTGATGTCAGCATAAAGCTGAGGGCAGGTAGCTGAACTTTGGTCTATGGTCCTGGGTCCAGCTTTTGCAGGCAGTGGCACAGCTATAATCCAACTCCTGAAAGTAACTTTTAAGATTCCTCTGATCATTTAACACTGCACATTAACTGCTCCGCTCTTGCCACTGGTTCCTTCTTTAATGGCTTTACAATTAACAAGTAAACTCAAATAAAAAAAGTAAGCCTATACAAGAGATAAATAGCAGTTAAATCTGAGTGAGAGTAAGGTATGTGCAGGGCTTTGAGGTCTTGGAAATGCAGATGAAATTTAGTTCCTGCTCTCAAGAAGAATTATTGATTTTCTCAGATAGAATTATTATAATATTAATAACTTCCTAGGCCTGCTGTAACACTGTATCCCAAACTGGATGGCTTAAACAATAGGAATTTATTGTGTCATTGATACAGAGGCTGGACATCCAAAATCAAGCTGTTGACACTGTTGGTTTCTTCTGAGGCTGTGAGGGAAGGATCTGCTTCAGGCCTCTCTGGCTGGCTTGTAAGTGGCCAACTTGATGTTCATGTAGCGTTCTCCCTGTATGTGTCTCTCTGTGTGTCCAGATTTCCTTTTTTAAAAATAAGAATACCATTCATGTTGGATTAGGGCCACCCAAATGACCCCACTTTAACTTGATTAATTTCTCTCCAAGTAAGGTGAAAACCCTATCTTCAAATAAGGTCACATTGTGAGGTACTGGGGATTAAGGCATCTGAATTTGGGGAGTGGAGGCAGTTCAATCCTTAACAAGTAATGATAGTCCAGTAGAGCAAGAAAGTACAATGCAAAAACACAATGATATGTGATCAGAGACCGCACAGTCTTTCTGGAAACTCAAGGCACACACAAGTAGGGAACAATTCAGCTGTGTATAATATAGATACAGAGATTTCTAACATGATATCGCCTTCATTGTCGGGGGCCAAAAGAGATCTTCAGAATTTTGCCCACTTCTGGCAAGACCATTCTGATCTGCCTAACATTATTCAAAGAATTCTCACCACTTTTTGCCTGAGGCATTCAGGACTAATGTCATTACGGCTATTACCCGAGTATGTCAGCCACCATATGAAGCTCTGGTCTCCCTTCCTCTCTTGCACAGTAATTCCCATAAGGCTGTGGGAAACCTTCTGCTGCACCTTCTGGAAATCATAGTCATTGGCAAAATCCCCACACCCTGACCTCTTTTCTGAATGTTTCCTTTGCATCGTGTCCTTGGCTCCCACTAAGAAAACTGTTTCCTCTGATGCCCTTTCAAGTAGTAGCCATTTTCCTCCCATAATCCTCCCCTCATTGGGCTCAGAGGTGAGGTACGAGTTTTCTTTGTCCCTTGTTGCTCCTTCCAGATCATTCTTCCTCCCTTCTTCCTTAAAAAATAAGCATTGTTGAGTTTCAGTGTTCAAGCTGTAACATCTTGTTGCAGTTATCTACCAAGCCCCAGGACATTCGCTCTTACTTGAAGATTTTAAGTAAGAACTCTCACTTCCTGGGGCTTGGCTCACTCTGCAAAATTACTCCTGTTAAAATTGTTAGTGATTTTTGTATCCTTGTAAGAAATTCAACCGATTTCTTGGCCTCTCTGTTTTTTGACCTCCTCTCTTCAAAGGATCTTGTCCTCCACCGACCTCAGCTACTTACTCCCACAGTTATCAGACCCAGACCTTCTCAGTATCAATACCCACTACACAGCCTTAACTTGCAGCATCTGGCTCTATGACTAACACCTCATATTTCACACGAATTCTTCTACGATCCCCTTTCCAATTCTCTGCTCCATCAGCTCTAAAATTCATCAAACTTTTCTTCTCTCTCTCTCCCTCTTTCTTCATGACCTCACTTGTCCCCATGTCCTTCCTTCTCTATTTAGCTAAAATATAACAGGCAACCATTAGAATAACCCCTTGCACATATCTTCAGTGTCCTCCTCTTTCATTTTGATTTACCAGCATGACAAAGCCTGAACCCTTTCACATTCTGCTCTCCTATTCCTCCCCTGCATGTGGAAGGAGAAAAACACTGCCTGGGTTCATTGGGCTCACTTCAAATTCACACCCCTGTACCTCTTTCCTACCTATACTCATCCAGCCCTCTGGTGACTTCACTCAGCTTCCCAGCTCAATATTTCCTGGAAGCTTGAACGTTGTTGTACATAATTCCTTTTTCCATAATGATATAAAATTTCCAAATGATATAAAACTCATTTTATGCATGAAGGGTACAGTTTATCTTAAAGGGTAAAAGTCATTCTTCCCTTTTAGACTAAATTCTCCCTAAGGAATCTTTTATTAGTACTTCTGTGATTGCAGTTTAAGAAGTGGTTCATCAAAATCCAGAAATCACTGGGTACAGTGGCACATGCCTATAGTCCCAGCTACTGGGGGGGGGGGTGAGGTGGGAGAGTTCCTTGAGACCAGGAGTTCAAGGCTCCTGTGACCTATGATGGTGCCACTGCACTCCAGCCTAGAAGACAGAGGGAGACTTTTTCTCTTAAAATAAAGAAATAAATAATAAAAATCCAGACTAAGGCAACTCATGCTTCTTTCCAACTGATAAATCTGAAAGATCCTGTACTTGATAGATTAATTGGACATCCAGGACAGGAATCTTCATGAATTAAAGGAAAAAGCATTTTTGTCAAGAAAAGTGGTTTATCCATCTCTCTTTAAAAGAGGACATCATCACTTTCATCCCCCACCTTCTTTCTGGCAAACTGCTAGTCTGTTTCAGAAATACCTAACGGACCAGTCATAGTTACCACAAAGGCACAAATGCAAAATGAACTGATGATAATGTCATCTCCTCAATCACTGAATGTAAATTTGAGACTTGAGAAGAAACATATTGTCATATACCTGTATTTTTTGGTCTTTTTTGGGTTATCTTGGGTTTTTGCTTTTTGAGAAAGTGATTTCCCATTGTGGTTTGACTTGCATTACTTGCTTTCTGTTGGGAAATTTAAAAACCTGGCTCTATTCTAACCTCTCCATTTGTGTACAAAAAAGACTGAAATGAAACTACGGGCATATATATTTTTTTTTTTTTTTTTTTTTTTTTTTTTTTTGAGACGGAGTTTCGCTCTTGTTACCCAGGCTGGAGTGCAATGGCGCGATCTCGGCTCACCGCAACCTCCGCCTCCCGGATTCAGGCAATTCTCCTGCCTCAGCCTCCTGAGTAGCTGGGATTACAGGCACGCGCCACCATGCCCAGCTAATTTTTTGTATTTTTAGTAGAGGTGGGGTTGCACCATGTTGACCAGGATGGTCTCGATCTGCCGACCTCGTGATCCACCCGCCTCGGCCTCCCAAAGTGCTGGGATTACAGGCTTGAGCCACCGCGCCCGGCCTACGGGCATCTTTCTTAATCTCAAAACAGCTAAATGCCTACTCATAGGTACTCTCCTCCCCCTTGTTGGTCTGTTTCATCGATTTCTCAATGTAGAATATTATCTATTTAAATCAGCTGTCTTCCTCAATAGTACTTGTATTAGTCAGGGTTCTCCAGAGGGACAGAACTAATAGGATATATGTATATATGAAAGGGAGTTTATTAGGGAGAATTGGTTCACACAATCATAATGCGAAGTCTCATGATAGGCCGTCTGCAAGCTGGGGAAGAGAGAAGCCGGTAGCAGTCAGTCCAAGTATGAAAGCTCAAAACTAGGGAGGTTGACAGCGCAGCCTTCAGTCTGTAGCGAATACCCCAGAGATCCTGGCAAACTAGTGATGTAAGTCCAGGAGTACAAAGGCTGAAGGACCCTGAGTCTGATGTCCGAGGGCCGGAGGAGCGGGAGAAAGCATTCAGCATGTGAAAAAGAAGCAAGCCAGAAGTCATCAAGCAAAGTTATCTCGCCGCCTTCTGCATCCTTTGTTCTAGCCTGGCTGGCAACGCAAGGTATGGCGCCCACCCACAGAGTGGGTCTTCTTCTCCCAGTCTACCAACTCAGATGTCAGTCTCTTCCAGCAACGCCCTCACAGACACACCTAGAAACAATACTTCACCAGCCATCTAGGCATCCTTCAACCCAATCATGTCAACACCTAATACTAACCTTCGCAGTAGTAAAAACTGTTTCCTAGGACTTGCTGTCATGTTGTAAAGACACTGTTGATGAAGTGGGTAATCATCTTGAATTTATTTTTAAAAAGCACATTTGACCAGTTTTGCTAATTAAAAAATAATTGGCTTTTAAATAAATTATATCTATTTCAAGCTAAATAAATACGGGGAGAAAGAATATTTTTAATACTAAAAAAGCATATTTCATTTCCTTAAATTCTCAACTCCCTTCTACAAACAAATGAAAGCATAATATCCTTAGCAGTTACTAAAAGTACCTGAGATGGGGTCTACCAGGTGTATGCAGAGCCTCTTAGTCCAATGGTCCACTGCATCTCTAAGTTTTTAGTCTAAGATGCTTTATATATCTTTAAGTAGGAAGGAGGTATAAAAGGTTTAACAGGTAATACTTTAAGTTAAACAGGTAATAGTGGGATTTACAATTTATAATCCAAGCACTATGATTCTGTCTGTCCTTTTCATTAAAGAACATTTTATGTTTCACTTAGATTCCCAGAAACTATACATGGCTTTTTTCCCTACATCTATTGAACTAATTATATAATTTTTAATTGCGTTATCATTTAAAATCATTAATGTAGTGATTTGTATTAGTAGATCTTCTAATGTGAAACAAACTTTGTTTGACTAGGACACAACAGTCTTTTTTTCTTTTTAAAGGAAGAAAGAGAAAGAGAAGGGGGGAGAGAAAACAGGAATCTTGCTCTATTGCCCAGGCTGGAATGCAATCCAAAAATAGGTATTCAAAACCTCTTTTATGCCGATAATTGTGCTTAACAGCAGAGACAGGAAGGAATAAGGGAAGAAAATAACAAACAAACAGCCAACCAATATTTCATTTAAGTCTGTGAAATGCTATGCAAATGCTGAAGAGTGATTTACTTCCAATGATGTGGTCACTTTCAAAATAGGTGTAATGTGAAACTGAGAAAAATGTATGTTCTGTGGACCTGGGGTGTAGAATTCTACAAATATTCACTGAGTTTACTTGTTCCAGGTCTGAGTTCAAATCATTGATGTCCCTGTTAATTTTCTATATCTCATTGATCCCTCGAATATTAACAATGTGGTGTCAAAGTCTCCCGCTATTATTGTGCGGGAGTCCAAGTCCCTTTATAAGTCATTAAGAACTTGTCTTATGTATCTGGCTGTTCCTATATTGGGTGCATATATATTTATAATCATTGACTCCTGTTGTTGCATTGATCATTTTATCATTATGTAATGTCCTTCTTTGTTTCTTAGGACACAACAGTCTTATCATTAAGTATCGTCTTTTTTATGCATTGCTGGATTAGGATTGTTAATATTTCGTTTGGGTTTTTGTATCTATACATGTGAAAGAAATGAGTTAAAACTATTCCCTTCTCACAGCCGTTTTCCTCAGGACTTTGAGAGCAAGGCTATCATAGCTTTGTAAAATGGTTAGCGAATACACTTCTTTTTTATATTCCTACATTTTTTGTTTATGATTGAAATTATTTCTCGAATGATAGAATTTCCTCTTGAAACCACTTGAGCTAGAATTTTATTTCTTGGAGAGTTTTAATTACTCCCATTCTTTACTAATTATAGAAGTGATCAGTTTTTCAATCTCCTTGATTCAGATTTGGTAAATTATTTGGTGGAGGGGTATGGTGTATTGTTTGCTTTGCTTTTCTAATTCATTGAAGCAAAAGTCTTAATATATTCATATTATTATTTAAAAAATTTTATATGGTTTGATATAATTTCCTTTTCATTCTCAATTTTATAATGCTTCCTTTCTTTGCCATTTTTCTTAATATGCCATGTTTGCTAATGTTATTAATTTTAGAACATTCTATATAACTTATTAGATTAACTTATTGTTTCTTAATCTATAGCTTAATATTTTTGTTTGTTTGATCTATCAGTTCTGAATAAGGATATGTCAACTAAATATTCCACTATGCTGTAGTGAACATTTTAATCTCTAGAAATGTATTTTGTCTTAAAAGATAGATTAATCTCATATGAATATAGCTACATTGATTTTATTTTGGTTAGTATTTTTCTGCTTTATTTTTCCCTTCTATTGACTTGTAACTATTCTGATTCCTCATGCTTTTGTTTTCTAAACAGTACTGATATACAGTCTGACAACCCTTGTCTTGTAACTGGAAATGTAATTGGTTTACAGTTTTTAAAGTTAAGTGGTACATCTGTCTTTCTATCATCTTATTTTTGTCTAATTTCTTTTCTTTTTCTATTTGTTTATTGCTTTCCTTTCTTGTCCTTTTTTTTTTTTTTTGAGATGGAGTTTCACTCTTGTTACCCAGGCTGGAGTGCAATGGCATGATCTCAGCTCACCGCAACCCCCACCTCCTGGGTTCAGGCAATTCTCCTGCCTCAGCCTCCTGAGTAGCTGGGATTACAGGCACGTGCCACCATGCCCAGCTAATTTTTTGTATTTTTAGTAGAGACGGGGTTTCACCATGTTGACCAAGATGGCCTCGATCTCTTGACCTCATGATCTACCCGCCTCGGCCTCCCATCTTGTCCTTTTTTAAAGCTTTTCTCATTCTTTGTTTTCCCCTTTCAATTAGTTTGGCAGTTGTGCAAACTTGGTTTCTTGACTATTTTCTTTGTCACCGTTTATTCTTTTAATGGTTATTCTCAGTATTTTTTTTACACGCACACTTAACTGATTGTTCAAATATCATAAATATATTTTCTATCCCTCGATTAATATGAGATCTTCCACTTTCTCTGGTCTTGCTGCTTTCGATTTGTATGACATTATTGTGTATTTTAGCCTATCTTTAGTCTACCCTTACCACATAAAAGATGATTGTCATCTTATATCGTCATTTTAAGGAGGTTTACAACCTTCCTTGTTCATTATTCCTTCTTGCATCTCAGGTCTTCCATTTGGAATCAACTTCCTCTGTCTGAAGTGCATTCTTCTAATTTATTTAGTAATAGTACATAGGTAAAAATCTCTCTCAGCTCTTGTTTGTCAAAAAATATCCTCATTTTGACTTCTAACTGAAAGTATTTTCATGAAGTAGACAACTGTCGACTGGCTTATTCTCTTTCAGGACATGGAAGATATTATTCTGCTGTGTCTGGATTCCCTTGTTTCTACTTAGAGATCAGCTATCAGTTTAATTGCCATTTCTCTGTCATAATTGATATTTTTCTCTCTGTCTGTTAATCTCTTTGTCTTTGGTGTTTTTCAGATTCACTGTGACCTTTCTCAGTGTGGATTTCTTTGTATTTATTTTGATGTGGATTTTCAGAAGTTATTGATTCTGAGGATTAATATCTTCTCCATTCTTTACATTTTCTCTCCCTCGTACTCTGATTATACAAATGCTAGCCCTTATACTGTCCTACATGTCCCCCCACTTTTTCTTTGTATTTTCTATATTCTCACCTCTCTGTAGTGTATTCTGAAAATTTTCTTTTAATCTATTTTCAGCTTTTCAGTTCCCTCTTCAGCTGTATTTAAACCTTTTTTGATTTAGGTTATTTATTATGTTTTTTTGTATCTAGAAGTTCAATTTTCTTGCTTTCAAATCTCACTGGTCATTTAAAAAGTCTCTTTTTTTCTGACAGTTTTAAGTCTGTATTTTTATTTCTTTAAACCTAAACATACTCATTTTACATTGTTTCTGATAATCCCAGTATCAAAATTGCTTATAGAGCTTTGTTTGCTAATGTGTTTAGTGTTTTCTACTACAAGTTTATTATGTCAGTTTATGTCATGACACCGTACAGGTGACATTTCTTTGAGGCCTGAACAGCAGGTAAGATTTTGCATTCACCTCTGTGAAGTTACTGATGAAATCTTTAACCTGGGACTACATAAAGGACATTCTCAACTTGAAATTTTTGAGTGTAAATTTGGTTTGATATCTGATATTATAGACTTTCAGGGGAAATATTTTTCTGTCAGTGACAATTTTCCATCTAAACTTGCTAGGTGATTTTCTTTGCTTACCTTAGGATAGATGAGTGTTGAAGATTTGAGTTAGTTCTAGTTTAATTTTACGCTTTATCATAGTAGGTATTCCTATGAGGCTCAGCATTCTGGGAGAGACCCCTTCATTTGTAACTCCTACTGAGGTCTCCTTGAGACCAGAAAGCTCAATATCAACTTGAGCAAATGCTGTCAGATTAAATGCTCGTTTCAGTAGTCAGTCCACCCCTCTGGTTCCTACTTCCAGATGTTTTCAGTTTCTGCACTTTTAACATTTTTACCATCTCATATAAGCATTTAAAGTTTTAGGATGTCTGTAATTTTCCATTCTTTTTAGAGGGAGGATCTACTCAAAGTATATAGTCTGTGATAATCTATTATATTGCTAAAACCAAAATTTGGAGTCCTTCTGAAGACTATGAAAATCATATTGGGGTTGAAGAGTTTGTTCAGCTGAGTTGAAATTTTAAAATTATTACAACTTTCAGAAACAGTAAAGAATATATTTGCTCCTAACCTTGTTCTTTGCCTTGGGTTCTAATTATATAAGAATGCCAAGTTTCACTGTTTAAGAAAAAGAAATAATGATTATTTTATCCTTTTAGTTCTTTGGATTTTTGATAAATGGGACTTTATTGTGTAACTTTGTATTCAGAAGCCCAAACAAAGAAATGTTTTAAACACATTGTTTATATTTTAATCTGAAACTTGTAGAAATTTAAAAAATAATTAGCAGAGAAAATGCTATAAATTTAAAATGTGGTTTGTATAATTTAAAATAAATTATTTCTTTCTTAATACATGGACAATTAAGAGTTTCTGTTCTTTAAATTTACTAATTCTCACAAATATTTCTTTTCTACATGTTAACATAGGAATAAAATAATTGAACAACAATAATCTTCCCTAAAGAGATCACAATGACAGCATGAAAATGGGAAGAAAAGCCTTCAGACTAATATCTCAAAGACTCAGGTTCCATATAAATGACCTCAGTCTGGAGAGTCTTTCACTGAAATGATGCATGTCTCAAGTGGGGGCTTTGGTGTAAAAGATCACAAGACATCATTTCTTCAGTTTAATAATCCATTTAATACCATCTTTCAATCCCATTTCATGCTCAGTAAAGCAAGAATAAGTGAACCTTTTGCTGACATTGGTTTTGTTGAAGAGCTTTGTTTATAAAGCAGTGGCGACATGATCTTATCATGGTCCATCATCACTGGTTTGCTCTGTCCCCCATCCAAGTAATGCGTCCCTGTGATGTGTGCAGTCTTTTCATAGCGACAACTCCTGTTCTATGCTAAAGTGATTTGACAGCACTTGCTTGCTTCTAAAAGAGAGACATGTTTCAACTTTCTGCCTCAAAAACCTATTTAACTCATCACTTTTATTCCACTGTCTCTGAATTTTGCAGAGGAAGTAGAAATTCAATTGCTTGGTTATGAACAAAAGTGAAGGAAGCCCTGGACACTTAAACTAACTTCTGGAGCTGCACAGTGGACAGCTGATAACTTGAAGCTGAAATTACATTCTTGCATGAGCTGTGCTTACCGACGAAACATGAGCTTATAATCAAGTTAGAGAGAAAAGGAATTGGGTAGAGTTGAACAAAAAATACTCAGCTCTTGGTACGATGTCTACCTAAGATCTGTGAATGTTACATATGGTGCCATGTTTCTCTATTTTTACTGTTTGAGAATGAGAATACTAATCAAAGGGAATGATGCAAGTCTGTGTTAAAATATGTTCCCATTGGGGTGTATTGTAAGAGGCTGATTCGGCATTTGCAAAAGAGATACATTATTATGGTTTTTGTAAAATTTGTATACTTTGGCAATTTTATCTTAAACTTCTATAGTGCTTTGTGGGATGCTTTCACATAGAGTTGGTAGCATGGATCCTTTTTTAGGTGAAAGAATAAACATTTAGGGAGTGAATGAATGATCTCATCAAGGTCCCCTCATATGGTATTAACAAAGCACATCTGGAACTAGTCCCCTGACTCATATGCCAGTGCTCTCTCTTAAACAGCAACTATGCTCTTTGGAGTCCCAGGAGTTCCCTGGATGTCCCTCTGACTCTCTCCTCCACTCTCTCTCACCTGGAAGGGAGCAAACAAGAAAACACAAATTGACAGGAGATTTAGGCTTACACATCAAATCTAATCTCTGCTCTGGTGAATTCTTCTTACCCTACCACTAGGCAAACATTCATTTCCCAGCATAGTAATGTCCTAGTATGAATTCATTAAAACTAGGAAGTGGATAAACATGCCAAAACATGACTAAATAGAAAGTTTAAAAAATGTCAACAAGAGCTTCCACAAGGACTTTTTCTGATCATTGTGAAGAAGTATCGAATGCCTATTGTGTGTGGCATGCTTGCAATAAAAGTTCTTTCCCAGAAGGGCCTAAAAGTAGGTAGGAAGAGCAGGCTTCAGTCTGAGAAAGTATCGGTTTCTAGCCACCATCATTCTAAAGGAAGCCAGAGGGATGCAGAATGTCTTAATGGCTTTGGTGTATATAGAAATATTTGGAGACTAAATAGAGAGCAACTTTACACTGAAAAATAGGGAGCTGCTTTCTAGAGGCAACTGGAAACTTCAGTCAACGGCACAGGGTCAGCCCATCACTGCCAGGAGAAGTAGAACTCCTGGAGCAAGTTGCTAGCCCTCTCTGAGCCTTGGTGACGTCTATAAAATTGGGCTGATGACTTATATTAAAAAGTGGCTCAGAGCAGTAAACTCACTAGAGTACAGAAGCACTTTGTCAATCATAAAGCGATGCACAAGGTAAAGAAGAGTGAAGGGCAGATTGTCATATATGGCTGTAAACCTTGGCTGCGGATTTTGTCCTGATGATGCCAAACAGTCCAGTAGTAAAGCCATCCTCTTACATGCCTTGGACTCTTTACAGAACCATTCATGGCTGCTGGCCAATCTGGTGCACCAATTCCTGAAGCCATGTGGCAAAGGCCAGATGCAGCATTTGAGGAACAGTGAAGTATGGCTGGTGCCTATCTACAGCATTACTGAGTATTGTGTATGCTTTGGGAAATCAAACAGTAACCTGCTGCTAAGGGCTGTGTTCTTGTGAAAGTCACCATCCAGATTTGTGGTGCTATGCTTTGATTTCTAAATATCATAGAAAAAATATGTTAACTAAAAAAATGTTAAGGAAGCATGTAGTTTATTTTTCTCTCTTGTTTTATTTTTCTTTTTTGAATTCCTAGAACTGGAGATTACACCCAATGAAATGATCATAACCTAACTATGATTGGCACATATATGTGTGTGTGTGAGTGTGTGAGTGTGTGTGTGTGTGTGTGTGTGCATAAGCCTATATATATATAAGCCATATATGTATATGGGCATAAACATTATAAAATATAGACTTCTACAACACATAGCTCTTCCAATCACCATTTTGTATCCTGGAACAGCAAACCTGGGTTATTTTTAACATTATCTGTCAGGTCAACCTGAGATCAAAAGGCACTAACAACAATGTCAGTTTGAACTTGACTTAGGGACTATAGAAAGGTTTCCTGTATATAAAAATTTAAAGTTGCATTCCTGATATTAATCACACTAGCATGTAATTAATATTGTGCTTCTGTTTTGACAGGCAGCTTGGTGCTCACTAAAAATCACCTTGAACCCATTCAAGATTTTTTTTTTTTCAATGTCAGCATTGCATTTTATAAAGCCTAAAATAGAACATGTATATACAATGGAGAGACAGGCTGGAAGCATCACGTTTTAAACAGTTAGGTAAAAAAGTATCAATTTGGGGGCACTCTAACACTGTCTGGTACATCCCTTTCAACTTCTATCAGTACTTGGTATTGAGGTAGAGAAGGCAGCTGATTAAATGACAAATGAACAAAGCAATAATGAACAAGCATGACAGAATCAAAACACAAAAGGATTTGGTGGCTTAAACACCAGGCCAAAATCAAGCTGAAGTTAAACAGGAAAAACATCTAGCACTGAGAGCAGATTTACAGTGGGTCATAAGCAAAGACCCACTACCTCTCTTGGCCAAAGGTCATATAAAAAAGAGCTGAAGGCTTTCGTCAAAGGTGATATGATTGCTTTAAAGAAAAATGACATAAAATTATGCCAACAAAGGGAAATTTTGGAAAATCTTCCTTTTTTTTTGACTCTAGTAAAGGAGTAAGTCATTCCCTGAAGGCTGCAAGTTAGAATCCCTGAGTAAGATTTGAAAGGAATTCAAATTTCCTGGGTTTTATACAACGTTTCTGCCTTTCCTTTTTGAGACCTTGCTCAGCTACCCATTCTAGCATATCAATATGGTTTGGGTTTGTGTCCCCACCCAAAGCTCATGTTGAATTATAATCCCCAATGTTGGAAAGGGGATCTTGTGGGAGGTAATCTGATCATGGAGCAGATTTCCCCCTAGCTGTTCTCATAACAGTGAGTTCTTACGAGCTCTGGTTGCTTATAAAAGTGTGTAGCACCTCCTTCTTTGCTTTCTCTTCCTCCTTCCTTGGCCACTTAAGATGTGCCTGCTTCCCCCTTGGGCATGATTGTAAGTTTCCTGAGGCCTTCCTGGTCATGCTTCCTGTACAGCCTATGGAACTGTGAGACAATGAAACCTCTTTTCTTCATAAATTACCCAGTCTCAGGTAGTTCTTTTTTTATAGCAATGCAAGAACAGACGAGTACACATATCCCATAATATGATATTGTTTCTAGTTCTAAAAGTTTTTTATTCTCTTCTATGATATTTTTGTGTATCTGAGTTAGTATCTTTAAACATTAATTTCTTCATTTTGCTTAGATTACCTCGATTCTGTCAGCAAGCGTTGGTGTTGGCACCGCTGTGAAACACGAACGTTCTTGGCATAATTCCTTACAACTGCCTCCCTAAGTAGTTTCTCTCATATTTCATGATTTGGCTGAAAACCCAATATGGTTAAGAAAAAGATGTGCATAAGTGAGGCATAATTATATTGATTCATGTTCAGCTGATAAAGATTTATTATCCTCTAGGCATAATAATGGCCAAGATTTGCCCATGATCAATAACTCTTGAACCAATAAATCTTGGTATCGGCAACAAAAGCCAATATCTACTTAAACGTTTTTCAAAGTGTTGCTATTATATGCTGATGGCATAGAACATGGGAGCACATCAAACACAGTCTCTTGAGCTTTATGTTGACACTAAATTTGTACTCTCCAACAGTTAATATTCTAGATTTCAGTGACATAGAAGAAACTGACTGATCAAGGAGAAAGTTAAAACCAAGGATTGATAACATATTTTTAAAAGAGCAAATACCATTAGTGTATGTGGGAGCACCTTGTTAAAATCCAAACCATTACAGCAACGTAAAGTATGATAGACTTTGTCTACAGATTTAAGCTCTGCATAACATACTTGAAAAATTAAAAAACAAAACAACAACTTTTTCTAAAAGAGCAGGAAAAGAAGCAAGATAGGAGAAGAAATGAAGCAAAAGTATACAAACAAGCATGAAAGGGAAGGGACTGTGGCTTAACATTGTAGTGGAAACCGGCCTGTGCCAGCAGCTATCGTCCAGGCTGAAATGCTTTGGTGCGATCTCAGTTCACTGCAGCCTTGACCTTCCATGCTCAGGTAATGCTCCTGCCTCAGCCTCCCAAGTAGCTGGGACTATAGGCATGTGCCACCATGCCTGGCTAATTTCTGCATTTTTTTGGGTACAGATGGGGTTTTGCCATGTTTCCCAGGCTGGTCTCGAACTCCTGAGCTTAAGCAATCTGCCTGCCTTGGCCTCTCAAAGTGCTGGGATTACAGGGATGGGCCACCATGCCCGGCCTTGACATGCATTGTTACTTTAATTCTTATAACAGTTCCGTCAGGCACAAGCCAAAACACAAGTTCCTGCAGAGCTGAGACTGCGGCTAAGGAACTGGTTCTACAGTTTTAAGGAGCAGAGGTAGAGTGTGAATCCAGGTCTGTCGGACTCCAAAGACCGTGATCTTCGTAGGATTCTAGAAACAAAAAGCGCAATAGTTACATCTACAGGGTCATTTGGGATTTGTGAAAGGCATGGTAAGGCATTTTCTCAGGTTGGCTAATAGAGCTATGCTGTTCTTCCTTTTCACTCCAGCATTACATTTCCTGCTATACTAATATGTCTCAGACTACTGGACAACAAATTCTGGAGGTTTATAATCATAAAAAGGCAGAAGGATACTGTAATGCAGTTTGTTCCATGGTAGAGTGAAAATATTTTGGGTGATAAAAAGATGCTGAAATGTCTTTTGCGCTTCAGGAAGACAAGGGCCTTTCCATCAGCGAGGCATATGGGACCTGCAGCCAAAGATGCCCTCATAGGTTCATGTTCAGTTCTATGACGTATGAACTTAGGCGAATTTCTTCTAAACCTCCTTGAGCCTCAGTAGCGTCACCTGACTGATAAAACAATCACTATGCTTGCCCAGTAGGCGTCATGGGGTATGGGGAAGGTCCAGTTTCAGTGTGTGCAGGGAGTCCAGTGTTTTTGTGCATGAAGCTTTCCTGAGAAAATGTGGGCAAGACCAATGACCCAAAGATGGACTGGAATGTTACAAGGAACTTCTATTTGCTGATCTATAAAAAGAATTCATTCTAATGTCTTTAATTAAACATCACCCTTTAGATGGAAACTTTGCCAATATACTTTAAGTTTTTAATATGTTTCTTGGTCATTTACTTGTTATTATTTTCAAATTACCCAAATAATATACAAATACATATTGCAAAACCACAGACAATACTGAAGTAAAAAGCAAAAGTCTCTCTATCTTTTCGTAAATTCTACTGTCATTCTCAGAGGTAAGCACTGCTATCAGTCAGGTATTTTCCATCCTATGCATTTATAAGAATGCACATATATTTTTATGCATGTGTATATAAATATATGCAAACACATAATTTTGTGGAAATTTTTTTGTAATATGAAAATATCATGATTCAATATTTGTTCTTTTCTTTCTTGTCAAATACGTATTTGTCTTGCTCGAGTTCAATAATTCTGTTGTTGAACTAAAGATTTGCAACTTTCAGCACGTGTCAGTTTTTTCTTTCCTCATCTGGGTTTAAAAGACTACGCTTTTAGCAGTATCAAACCAATCGTTTTCTCCAATTTTCTGCTAATTTTTAGAAAACAATGAAGCAAACCATGCAATTATTTCGATTTCTTGATGCAAACAAATCCTGCTCTGCAGACAAAGAGAAAAACACGGCTGAAGCAGAACCATCAGCTACCCAGCAGCACTAATATGGAATTGTTTAAAATGTTGTTCATCAGCGACATCTAACTCCAGCAGATAAAGATGCTTTAAGGTTATGTGAATAATGCACAAAAGTTCAAGTTGTTTTAAATTCAATCTTATAAAGTCCGAGTTTATAAACGAAAATAATTTAGTCTTACTTGATAAAGGCACTTTTTCAAAAAGTATGAATTTTCTCACATTCATTGTGTGTGTATGTATTGTCATCTGCCTGAAAATCTGTTGTCTCTCACGCATTTAATGAACAGGTCTTAATTTACAATGAATTACAATTTCTCTCAGTCTCCATGCACTATAGATTATTCTTCCCAGAGAAACCTGTGCATTTACTCTTAGAAAAGACAATAGAGTTGAGAATGAATTTTTTTAAAAAAGTCACAAGACACCGAAGATCACTCAGCTAACAATTGAACTTAGTCCTACTAACCCTGAGCAATACCATCTAGTAAAAGGCACTGCCTTGACGGATCATTCATGGAAAACTAAAGTAATTACCATCATTCTAATATTTCTATTTAAATGCATGAAAAACTGATTAGCTGAAGGCAGCCCTAGATATAGCAGAAATGGCATCTTCTTAATATTTATGCTAATATAAAAGACATTTACACAAAGGTTAGAGGTGACAATATGGGTAAGAAATGATCTTAACATTCACAGTTATTTACTTACAATAATGAATGACAGGAATATTACTCTTTGAGAGAGCTTTAATAGGCAAAGAAGAGTAGGTGTGGAGGAAATAATCAATATTAAAATACATAGACACTTATGGGCACAAAGGCATATATTTGTAAGATCCATTCATGTAGAATCACCAACAACTAATAGAGAAATGGAGCATCCACACCTCCAAGCTCTAGTTTTACAAGTAGATTTCAGTTCACTTTCAGCCTGAGGTAGTCACATTTTTTTTTTAGTCCAAAGAGAATTTTGATAGAAATTAGAAAAGGTTTAATGATTAGCTGACTTTGAGCATTCTCTACCTCACATGTAAAGAAACTAAAAAATGTCAAAATGCTGCCATTTTGAATTGCAGTTACTATCTTGAGCAAGAAATGAAGGACTTGGCTTATAAATTCAATTTGGTTTTTACACTGTCATTTCCGCATGGCTGACCCACAGACTGAATACTGTTTTCTGCCAGCTTTCTAAGCACGCTCCAAGGTGAGACTCCCCAGAAATGGTGCATAACAATGAGCAAATCACGGAAGCAGTGCATGAAGAACAAATAAAACATGAAATTACACACGAACTCGAGAATCACATAAGCTGGCTAAGAGTAGGTTACTGCCAATAACGGATTTCAAATAAGCCTCTGATTTAATGACAACCTCAAGCCACAGCCTGATTGAGGGCAATCAAATTCTTCTCTTTTTATCTGCTTCTAACTCACTTTTTATGTGGAAAGAAAAACAGTGCTATTACAAGAGCAGCAATAGAAGGCTACACCAAAATCTGAAAATAGGCCATTTCCACAAGCAATTATAACACAATGCACATGCACACTTAAAGTATGTTCAAGTGAACAAGTAACCAATAGCAACTTCTTTTTTTTTTTTTTGAGACGGAGTTTCGCTCTTGTTACCCAGGCTGGAGTGCAATGGCGCCATCTCGGCTCACCGCAACCTCCGCCCCATGGGTTCAGGCAATTCTCCTGCCTCAGCCTCCTGAGTAGCTGGGATTACAGGCACACGCCACCGTGCCCAGCTAATTTTTTGTAATTTTTAGTAGAGACGGGGTTTCACCATGTTGACCAGGATGGTCTCGATCTGCCGACCTCGTGATCCACCCGCCTCGGCCTCCCAAAGTGCTGGGATTACAACCAATAGCAACTTCTTAGCGCATCAGTAGAAACTCTCTGGAAACAGAGTATTTGCTTTTTGCTCAAGCATTTTAATTGTGATTGTCCTCAGTGCAACTGTGACTCAAAAAGGTATGAATTTCAGATTTAAAAACTGGATACACAAGCAGATAAGTCAACCAGGGGAAATGAAGCTGCACTGAAAATGAATGACCTTAGGTCCCTAAGATAGAGACATCTTTTTTTTTTAAAGATGGGGTTTCACCATCATGGCCAGGCTGGTCTTGAACTCCTGACCTCAGGTGATCCACCCACCTCGGCCTCCCAAAGTGCTAGGATTACAGGCGTGACGCACGCACCTGGCCATCTTTTTTCAGTTTACAAGGGAGAACCTGCAGCTCACTCTGATTGATCATTTCCTAATCATACCCCAGGACACACTGGCTGAACTATTTTTTTTTTTGCATCTGAGTGTATTCCATTTAGCATTTCATTGTCTAGTATCTAATACTGTTTTCTTTGCTTTTAGGAATAATTGTTTTGGGGATGCTTTTAGCTTTTTTAGGGACATTCTGGTATGATAGATTCTTACTGAATTAATATTGTATTAAAATGGGAAGAGAAGTTATTGATGAGCATTTCTCTAGTTTTTTGATAAGACTATTTGCTGAGAGGGAGTTGGGACAAAACTTTTTCTTTCACGTGGACTTGGATATGTGCTCTCTGTACCATACTGTAGAAATTGTAGGTATTTGTGTTTTTGAAAATCCTTAGAATCAGATAAATATGAGCTGTGCATGGGGAAAATGAAACTGTACTGTTGAAGGGTGTGTGTGTGTGTGTGTGTGTGTGTTTTATGGGACTGGAGGCCAGAGTAGGCTTCAGAAGACTGATCTATGCTGATCTATTTCCAACTTGCCTGGAAAGACCTTTACAGTCCAGTCCAATTCATAACTGAGAGAGAAAATCAAAGTGAAGAAATGCACCCATCTTTTGTGTATTTCAGTTCTCACAAGGAGAGGGAACAAAATGGCCTTGTTCTTTTGGATCCTTAAAATCTCCCTGAAGTCAGACCCAAGTTGCTGGACTAAGTCTGGGGGCAACAGCTTTTGTCCCGGGACCCCGCCCCTCTTCTGCCAGTCTCCCCACAATACCAACCTCTCACCCAACGTGAGACTCCTGCTTCGAGGTAAAAATACACATTTTCAAGTGAAACATCAAGAACTTGGTTTCCTTGGTAACTTGGGCAGGGAAAGAGAATTTAAGATGATCAGAAATATTCATTCTGACCAGGTAGATCCATTCTCCTCCTTACTCCTAAGGCTTTATCTGCAACATAAGGCAGAGTCCCAAGCCTCTCCAAGTCGCTACACATTTAAAGTGAAATGAAAAGTGAAGTCTGCCACTAAGTTTAGCTCTCCTGCTGAAATCCTTGGGAGATTATTACTTCCTTCTGGCTATATCAGCCCCCCTTTTCCCATACCTATAAGACGGCTTTGAAGTTTTACTTCATTTGAAATATTGTACAGTAAGTGCACACCATGTGCTAATGGGTTGCATGGATTAATGGAGCAAATAGTTGCTTAAATTTAATTTGAAAGTAGTTCAGATAAAGACCTAGAGAATTAGTACTGGGGTTAAGATGGAACCTACTGAGCTATGCCTGGCTGGAGGGGAAAATACAGAGAGCAGGGGGTGCTTCTCCCTTCTCACTCTGTCTCTGACAGGAGAGGGTTTTGTTTAGCACCTTTGTGCAGACAAAGGGGATCCTGCTTTAAGGATGAATATGTGTGAGTTATTTTTAGATGAATCAGGTGTCACTCTCATATGCCCTCCTGCAACAGGTGGGTGTAGACAGACACGGCTACCCCCTGCTCTCTATTCTATGTTGTAAAGTAGTTATCAGCTGCTTAAAACAACGAATACACGTGTATTACACATGAAGAAAAGCACTTTGTCAAAGCTGTACTATGAATCTAGGGAAAAGTGTCAGGTTCTTTGCGACACACAGATTTATCTATTGACTGTCCTTTACTTAGCCCTGTCAATAGGTTTCATGACTCAACTGCACCTCATTACCCTTTTTACAACACTCTGCAAATTCTTATTCATAATCAGACATCCAATTCTAGGTCGCAAAAAATCACTTATGCAGTCTTAATGAATACAGCATCCGTGGGATTTACATTTAGTAAAACTGTAAAGTAAAATATTCATAAAAAGAAAAGACAGCCAACCTAATATTCCAATCCACAATGCAAGTCTATAAAATCATAGCTGAGATGACGCAGCCCTGCTTAGTCTTCTCAACACTTTTCCTGTTGAGAAACCGAAATCTAAACTCTAAAAAGAGGATGGGATTTATACATGAACAATGACACATGCTAAAGAGAAAGCAGAATTATAAGAAAACTTGATCTTTTCCTCTCATGGTTTGGCTGTGTTTCCACCCAAATCTCATCTTGAATTGTAGCTCCCACAATTCCGTCGTGTTGTGGGAGAGACCTGGTGGGAGATAACTGAATCGTGGGGTCAGTTTCCCCCATCCTCTTCTCATGGTAGTGAATAAGTCTCACGGGATCTGATGGTTTTATAAGGGGACTCGCCTTTTGCCTGGATCCTTTCTCTTTTGTCTGCTGCCATTTAAGATGTGTCTTTTGCCTTCTGCTATGATTATGTGGCCTCTCCAGCCATGTGGAACAGAGTCCATTAAACCTTTTTTTCTTTCTAAATTACCCAGTCTTGGGTATGTCTTTATCAGTGGCATAAAAACAGACTAATATATCATATATATATGTATATAAAGGAAGGAAGAGGACATACTAGTAATTAATTTTCATAAGAAATGGGATGAAATTGTAGAATGATAAGCTCTTCCCTCTGCTCTTAGAGAATCCATCATTGCTTTGCCAGCACTCACAGGGTGAAGCAAACACAAGAGCTTGCAGAATAGTTAGAGAGGCATGACTATGAACAGCCATGGGTTAGGGAAGTGAAGAATGCAGTCCCCCTGCACTCTCTTTTCTTCTAGATGAACTGGAGGCTTCATTTGGTTCGTTTCTGGAAATCCCATTTCTAGAGCAGGGCCTGTCACATAGTAGGTACTTCCTAAATGTTTGTTGAGTGGAGGAATGAAAGAATAACAAATTTTAGTTGAATACATGCCTTCAACTTGCATTCTATAAAACACATTGTATAAGTCATCCATTTCAACCAGACAATTCTCTTATGGAGAAATGGATGATTCCCTATGGCAGCAAGGACCACAGGATAACTTATAGCCTCTATTTGATTTGATTAAGGAAGACTACGACTATTAAAGAAAAAGAAAACAAATTGTGATCCTGTTCATTTTGATTTTCTGTTATTTCTGTGGCTTACTAATAAGCCAATCAATAATATGAAAGAAATCCCTGCAGTCATTAGCAAACCTCTTTGGCTAATTTACCATTTTATTTTTAAAGAAGGCAATTACAGAATTTAAAATATATTCAGTCTTCCACATAATTCACCTTCACAATACTGAAAATCTAAATAATGAATGCAAGTAGATGAGGCTGTATTTTGAGTGGAGTTAGTGGAATTTTTTCAAATAAAAACTCTTTTCAGGTAATTGTAGATTCACAGATACAAGAAATAATACAGAGAAATCTTGCATATCCTCTACCCAGTACTCTCCAATGGTAACATCTTATAATACTACACGCACCACAGTATCACAACCCAGAGACTGTCATTGACAAAGTCAAGATACAGAACTTTCTATCGCCACAAGGATCCCTCATGTTGCCCTTTTACAGCCACACCTATTTCCCTCCCACCCCCGCTCCACTTAACCTCTGAAAAACATGAATATATTCTCCATTTCTGTAATTTTGTCATTCCAATAATGTAATAGAAATAGAGTTATAAGTAGGTAACCTTTTAGGATTGACATATTTTTGCCACTCAGTATAATTATCCGGAGATTCCTCTATGTTGTTTGTATCAATAGCTTGTTTCTTTTTATTTCTTTTTTTTTAATTTTTTATTGGATTTTAGGTTTTGGGGTACATGAGTAGAGCATGCAAGACAGTTGCATAGGTACACACATGGCAGTGTGCTTTGCTTTTCTTCTCCCCTTCACCCACATTTGGCATTTCTCCCCAGGCTATCCCTCCCCACCTCCCCCTCCCACTGGCCCTCCCCTTTTCCCCCCAATAGACCCCAGTGTTTAGTACTCCCCTTTCTGTGTCCATGTGTTCTCATTTTTCATCACCCACCTATGAGTGAGAATATGCAGTGTTTCATTTTCTGTTCTTGTGTCAGTTTGCTGAGGATGATGTTCTCCAGATTCATCCATGTCCCTACAAACGACACGAACTCATCATTTCTGATTGCTGCATAATATTCCATGGTGTATATGTGCCACGTTTTTTATTTCTAAGAAGTACTTCATGGTATGGATGTACCACAATTTGTTTAAGCAGTCATCTGTTGATGCACATTTGGGTTGCTTTTAATTTTTGGTTATTATGAAAAAAGTTGTCATAATCATTTATGTACAAATTTATGTGAATGCGTGTTTTCATTTCTCCAGAATAAATGCCCAGGAGGGCAATTTCCTGGATGGAATGGTAGTTGCAGGTGTTTAAGACACTGCCAAACTGTTTTCCAGAGTGACTGGGCCATTGTGCACATTCCCACCTGCAGTTTATGAGAGATCCAGTTCCTCTGCATCCTCGCCAGCATTTGCTGTTTCTCTCTCTCTCTCTCTGTGTGTGTGTGTATGTGTGTGTGTGTGTGTGTGTGTGTGTGTGTGTTTGCCATTCTTAGCGGCATGTAGTGATATCTTGATGTGGTTTTAGTTTGCATTTCCCTAATGATGTTGAACCTTTTATGTGCTTATTCCTTTTTGGTGAAATATATTTTCATGTCTTTGTCTATTTTCTAATTTAGTTGTTAGGTTTTCAGAATTTACTCTTGAGAGTTTTTATATATTCTAAGTACAAATTCTTTGTTGGATATGTGGTTTGTAAATATTTTATCTTTTCATCTTAACATTTTTGTTGCAGAACAAAAGTTTTTAGTTTTGATGAAGTCCAGTTTGTCAATTTTTCCTTTAAAGGATTGTATCATTGGTGTCAAAACTAAGAATGCTTTGCTCAGTTCCAGATGCTAAAGATCTTCTGTTTTTTTTTTAAATACAGATTTTCATTTTACATTGAAGTTTATGATGCATTCTGGGTTAACTTTTTATAAGGTGTGAGACCTAAGTCTAGGTTTATTTCACTGCCTATGGGTGTCTAATTTCCTCAGCACCAACCGTTGGAAAGAATATACTTTTATTGAATTGCTTTTGCGCGTCTGTCAAAAGTCAACTGGGTGTTCCTGTGTAAGCTTCTTTCTGGATTTTCTTTATGATCCATTGACCAATGCAAGCAGATATTGTTGTCTTTTTCCTGTTGTTGGAGGGAAAATATTGTCCTTCACTATTATGTATAATTTTAGGCATAGATTTTTTTGTGGGCACTTTTTTTCAAGTTGAGGAGTTTCCTCTCTACTCATAGTTTTCCTGAGAGACTTTTTAAAAAATCATGAATGGATATGGAATTTTGTCAAATGCCTTTTCTGTATCAATTGTAGTTTTCCTTTCATGTAATTTTTCTTCTTTAGCCTATTATAATATGGTGGATTATACTGAACCAGGCTTATATCTCTGGAATAAACTCATTCATAGAGTAGAATGACTTTTATATTGCTAAATTCTATTTGTTAATATTTTGTTAAGGATTTTTGCATCTATATTCATGAAAAATATTGGTCTGTAGTTTTCTTTTTTTAATCTTAGTCTGGTTTTGGCATAAGGATAATACTAGCTTCATTAAATAACTAGGGACACTGACCTTCCTCTTATAATTTCTGGAAGACATGTAGAAATTATGTAAATTCCTTATAGGTTGGATATAATTCTCCAGTAAAACTACCCAGGACTGCAGAATTGTTTTCTCTTTTATTTTCTGGAGCTCTGAGATAATGGACTAAATTTTCTTAATAGTTATGGGGCTATTCAAATGATCTATTTCTTTTTTCTTTTGAGACGGAGTCTTGCTCTCTTGCCCAGGTTGGAGTGCAGTGGCATGATCTCGGCCCACTGCAACTTCCACCTCCCAGATTCAGGCAATTCTCCCTGCCCCAGCTTCCCAAGTAGCTGGGACTACAGGTTCCCACCACCACACCTGGCTAATTTTTATATTTTTAGTAAAGACAGGTTTTGACATGTTGGCCAGGCTGGTCTTGAACTCCTTGCCTCAGGTGATCTGTCCACCTTGGCCTCCCAAAGTGCTGGGATTTTAGGCATGAGCCACTGTACCCAGCCCAAATGATCTCTTCCATACTGAGTAAATTGTTGTAGATTGTGTTTTCAAGCAACTGGCCATTTAGATCACAAAATGCTTGTGTGTAGAGTTTTCTTATAGCGTTCCCTTTTCATCCTTTTGTTGTTTGCAAAGTATTATGGGTTAAATTGTACTCCCCAAAATTCCTGTTTAAGTCCTAACCCCCAGTTCCTCAGAATGTGACCCTATGTGGAGATAGGGCTCTTACAGAGGCAATCAAAGTGAGGTCATTAGGATGGGCCCTATTCCAATATGACTAATGTTTTTATAAAAGGAAGAACTTTGAATACAGAGATATACACATAGATGGAAGACAATATGAAGAGACATAGGAAGAAGATGACCATTTATAAGCCAAGGAGAGAGGCCTGGAACAGATCCACCCTTCACAGCCTTCAGAAGGAACCAACCCTGCTGAGACCTTGATTTTGGATTTCCAGCCTCCAGAATTGTGAGACAATACATTTCTGTGATCAGAGACACACAGTCTGTAGCACTTTGTTATGGCAGCCCTAGGAAGTTAACATACAGGATCTGTAGTGAGATACACAGTTTCACTCCTGATATGGGTCATTTGTGTCTTTTCTCTTGGTCAGTGTTTGTCAATTATTCCTTTTCAAAGAACTAGCTCTCTATTTCTCTACTAATTTTCTGCTTTCAGTTTCATTGCTATCTGATCTTATTTCCCTCCTTCTGCTTGCTTTGAGTTTCTTTTGCTCTTTTCTAGGTTCTAGAGTGGAAGCTAAGAATATATATATATGAGGAGACTTTAAGAAGTTTGTGGAAAAATGAAATTAATAGATTTGATAAATTTATTAATTTTAATAGATAAAAACAAAAAACATTAACTTTATTTCTCAACACAAGCTTCATCAAGTTTAAGACAATTTTGTAAGCAATGACACCAACATTCAGCTCATCCCTAAACGACTGACAGTCCTGGGAATTTAACCACGTCAACGTAGCCTTTTAACGTTATTAACTGAAGAAAAATGAGTGACCTCTAAAGACTTTTTAAGATTAGGAAACAAAAAGGAGTCAGGAGGAGTCAAATGAGGACTGTAAGATGGATGCCTTACAATCATTTTTAAATGATTCCCATGGAAACTCCTGCAAAATTGTCCTTGTTTGACGAGAAGAAGGAGAAGCAGCACTGTTGTGGTAGAGAAGGGCTTTCCGTTGAATATTCCCAGGTGTTTTTCTGCTAAAGCTTTCTCAAAATACTCTCATAATAAGCAGATGTTATTGTTCTTTGGCCCTGCAGAAAGTTAAACAAAATACCTTCAACATCCCAAAAAACTGATGTTTGCTCTTGACCAGTCCACTTTTGCTTTAACTTGTCCCCTTCCAGCTCTCAGTAGCTATTGCTTTGGTTGTGCTTTGTCTTCAGGATCATACTGGTAAAGTAATATTTCATCTTTTGTTACAGTTCTTCAGAGAAATACTCCAGGATCCTCTGGCCTGCAGCTGATCTGGGTGCAACAGTCTTGGCATCTATACAGTGGAAAACTTGCTCAACTTTAATTTTTCAATCCAAATTGTGTAACCTGAACCATTTGAGATGTCTATGGTATTGGTTGTTGTTTCTGCTGTTAGTTATCAGTCCTCTGCAAGTAGAGCACAAACAAGATGATTTTTTTTCCTTGCAAATCGATGTGTATGGTCTGCTGCTGTGGGCTTCATCTTCAACACAATCTCATACATTCTTAAAACAAGTTATCCACTTGTAAACTGCTGGTTTCTTTGGGGCATTGTCCCCACAAACTTTTTGGAAGTTATCAGCAATTCCACCACTCTTCCACCCAAGCTCCTTCATAACTGTGATGTTTGTTCTTGCAAATGTGTCTTTATAATAGAATGATTTATAATCCTTTGGATATATACCAAGTAATGGGATTGCTGGGTAAAATGGAATTTCTATTTTGAGGTCCTTGAGGAATCGCCACACTGTCTTCCACAATGGTTGAACTAGTTTACACTCCCACCAACAGTGTAAAAGTGTTCCTTTTTCTCTACATCCTCTCCAGCATCTGTTGTCTCCAGATTTTTTAATGATCGCCATTCTAACTGGCATGAGATGGTATCTCAATGTGGTTTTGATTTGTATTTCTCTAATGACCAGTGATGATGAGCATTTTTTCATATGTTTGTTGGCCTCATGTATGTCTTCTTTTGAAAAGTGTCTGTTCATGTCCTTCACCCACTTTTGGATGGGTTTCTTTGTTTTCTTCTTGTAAATCTGTTTTAGTTCTTTGTAGATTCTGGATATTAGCCTTTTGTCAGATGGGTAGATGGCAAAAATTTTTTCCCATTCTGTTGGTTGCTAATTCACTCTGATGATTGTTTCTTTGGCTGTGCAGAAGCTGTGGAGTTTAATCAGGTCCCATTTGTCTATTTTGGCTTTTGTTGCCAATGCTTTTGGTGTTTTAGTCATGAAGTCCTTGCCTATGCCTATGTCCTGAATGGTTTTGCCTATGTTTTCTTCTAGGATTTTTATGGTTTTAGGTCTCATGTTTAAGTCTTTAATCCATCTGCAGTTAATTTTAGTGTAAGGTGTCAGGAAGGGGTCCAGTTTCTGCTTTCTGCACAGGGCTAGCCAGTTATCCCAACACCATTTATTAAACAGGGAATCCTTTCCCCATTGCTTATTTTTGTCAGGTTTGTCAAAGATCAGATGGTTGTAGATGGGTGGCGTTGCCTGGAGGCCTCTGTTCTGTTCCATTGGTCTATATCTCTGTTTTTGTATCAGTACCATCCTGTTTTGATTACTGTAGCCTTGTAGTATAGCTTGAAGTCAGGTAGTGTGATGCCTCTAGCTTTGTTCTTTTTGCTTAGAATTGCCTTAGATATGCAGGCTCTCTTTTGGTTCCATATGAAGTTTAAAGTGTTTTTTTCAGTACTGTGAAGAGGGTCATAGGTAGTTTAATGGGGATAGCACTGCATCTATAAATTGCTTTGGGCAGTATGGCCATTTTCATGATATTGATTCTTCCTAACCATGAGCATGAAATGTTTTTCCATCTGTTTGGGTCCTCTCTTATTTCCTTGAGCAGTGGTTTGTAGTTCTCCTTGAAGAGGGTCCTTTACATCCTTTGTTAGTTGTATTCCTAGGTATTTTATTCTCTTTGTAGCAATTGTGCATGGTAGTTCATTCTTGATTTGGCTCTCTTAAGTCTGTTATTGGCGTATAGGAATGCTTGTGATTTCTGCACATTGATGTTGTATCCTGAGACTTTGCTGAGGGTGCTGATTAGTTTCAGGGGATTTTGGGCTGAGACAATGGGGTCTTCTAAATATATAATCATGTTATCTGCAAATAGAAACAATTTGACTTCTTCCTTTTCTAACTGAATACCCTTTATTTATTTTCTTGCCTGATTGCTCTGGCTAGAACTTTCAATACTGTGTTCAATAGGAGTGGTGAGAGAGGGCATCCTTGTCTAGTGCCAGATTTCAAAAGTAATGCTTTCAGTTTTTGCCCATTCAGTATGATATTGGCTGTGGGTTTGTCATCAATGGTTTTTATTATTTTGAGATACGTTCCGTCAATACCTAGTTTATTGAGAGTTTTTAGCATAAAGGGCTGTTGAGTTTTGTCAAAGGCCTTCTCTGCATCTATTGAGATAATTATGTGGTTTTTGTCTTTGGTTCTGTTTGTGTGGTGGATTATGTTATAGACTTGCATATGTTGAACTAGCCTTATATCCCCAGGATGAAGCCTGCTTGATTGTGATGAATAAGATTTTTGATGCACTGTTGTATCAGTTTGTCAGTATTTTGTAGAAGATTTTTGCATCTATGTTTATCATGGATACTGGTCTGAAGTTTCTTTTTTTGTTGAGTCTCTTCCAGTTTTTGTTATCAGGATGATGTTGGTCTCATACAATGATTTGGGAAGGATTCCCTCCCTATGGATTGTTTGGAATAGTTTCAGAAGGAGTGGTACCAGCTCTTCTTTGTATGTCTGGTAGAATTTGGCTGTGAACCCATCAGGACCTGGACTTTTTTGGTTGGTAGGCTATTAAATGCTGCCTCAACTTCAGCCCTTGTTATTGGTCTATTCAGGGTTTCAACTTCTTCTTGGTTTGGGCTTGGAAGGGTGCAAGTGTCCAGGAATTTGTCCATTTCTTCCAGGTTTACTGGTTTGTGTGCACAGAGTTGTTTGTAGTAATCTCTGATGGTAGTTTGTATTTCTGTGGAATTGGTGGTGATATTCTCTTTATCATTTTTTATTGCATCTACTTGATTATTCTCTTTTCTTTTTTATTAATCTGGCTAGCAGTCTGTTTATTTAGTTGATCTTTTCAAAAAACCAGCTCCTGGATTTATTAATTTTTTGAATTTTTTTGTGTCTCTATCTCTTTCAATTCCACTCTGATCTTAGTTGTTTCTTGTCTTCTACTAGCTTCTGAGTTTTTTTTTAATCTTGGTCCTATAGTTCTTTCAATTTTGATGATAGGGTGTCTATTTTGATCTTTCCTTGCTTCTCATGTGGGCATTTATTGCTATAAATTTTCCTCTAGACACTGCTTTAAATATGTCCCAGAGATTCTGGTATGTTGTGTCCTCATTCTCATTGGTTTCAAAGAACATCTTTATTTCTGCCTTCATTTCATTGTTTATCCAGTCAACATCCAAGAGCCAGTTGTTCAATTTCCATGAAGTTGTGCCGTTTTGAATTAGTTTCTTAATCCTGAGTTCTAATTTGATTGCACTGTGGTCTGAGGGATTGTTTGTTATGATTTCCATTCTTTTGCATTTGCTGAGGAGTTATTTACTTAAAAGTATGTGGTCAGTTTTAGAGTAGGTGTAACGTGGTGCTGAGAAGAATGTATATTCTGTGGATTTGGGGGGGAGATTCCTGTAAACGTCTATTAGGTTTGCTTGTTCCAAGTCTGAGTTGAAGTCCTGGATATCCTTGTTAATCTGCTTGGTCCAGATTTTAGTTCAAGTGCTGGATATCTTTGTTAATTTTCTGTCTCACTGACCTGTCTAATATTGATAGTGGAGTGTTAAAATCTCCCACTATTATTGTGTGGGAATCCAAGTCTCTTTTTAGATCTTTAAGAACCTGCTTTATATATCTGGGTTCTCTGGTATTGAGTACATATATACTTAGGATCATTAGCTCTTCCTGTTGCATTGATCCTTTTACCATTATGTAGTGTCCTTTTTGTCTCTTTTGATCTTTGTTGGTTTAAAGTCTATTTTATCAGATACTAGATTGCAACTCCTGCTTCTTTTTTGCTCTCCATTTGCTTGGTAAATCTTCCTCCATCCCTTTATTTTGACCCTATGTGTTTCCCTGCATGTGAGATGGGTTTCCTGGATACAGCCTACTGATGAGTTTTGATGTTTTATCCAATTTGCCAGTCTGTGTCTTTTGATTGGGGCATTTAGCCATTTACATTTAAGGTTTATATTGTTATGTGTGAATTTGATCCTGTCATTTTGATGCTAGCTGGTTGTTTTGCCCATTAGTTGATTCAGTACCTTCACTGTGTTGATGCTCTTTACTGTTTGGTACATTTTTGAAGTGGCTGGTACTAGTTGTTCCTTTCTATGTTTAGTGCTTCTTTCAGGAGCTCTTGTAAGGCAGGCCTGGTGGTGACAAAATCTCTCAGCAATTGCCTGTTCATAAAGGATTTTATTTCTCCTTCATGTATGAAGCTTAGTTTGGCTGGCTATGAAATTCTAGGTTGAAAGTTCTTTTCTTTAAGGATGTTGAACATTGGCTTCCACTCTCTTCTGGCTTGTATGGTTTCTGCGGAGAGATCTGCTATGAGTCTGATGGGCTTCCCTTTGTGGGTAACCAGATCTTTCTCTCTTTAGCATTTTTTCATTCATTCCACCTCTGGTGAATGTGACGATTATACGCATTGGTGTTGTTCTTCTTGAGGAATATCTTTGTGGTTTTCTCTGTATTTTCTGTACTTGAATACTGGCCTGCCTTGCTAGGTTGGGGAAGTTCTCCTGGATAATATCCTGAAGGGTGTTTTCCAGCTTGGATTCATTCTCTCTGTCACATTCAGGTATACCTATCAAAGACAGATTAGGTCTTTTTACATAATCCCATATTTCTTGGAGGCTTTGTTCATTTCTTTTCACTCTTTTTTCTCTAATCTTGCCTCCTCATTTTATTTTGTTGAGTTGATCTTCAATTTCTGATATCCTTTCTTCTACTTGGTCCATTCAGCTATTGAAACTTGTATACATTTCATGAAGTTCTCGTGTTGTGTTTTTCAACTCCATCAGGTCATTTTTTCTCTAAGTTGTTTATTCTCATTAGCATTTCATCAATCCTATTTTTGAGGTTCTTAGTTTCTTTGCATTGGGTTAGAACATATTTTTTTTTAGCTCAGAGAAGTTTGTTATTACCCATCTTCTGAAGCCTATTTCTGTCAATTCTTCAGATGCGTTTTCCATCCAGCTTTGTTCCTTTGCTAGTGATGAGTTGTGATCCCTTTGAGGAGGAAAGACCTTCTGGTTTGGGGTGTTTTCATCCTTTTTGTGCTGGTTTCTTCCCATCTTTGTGGATTTAACTAGCTGTGGTCTTTGTAGTTGGTTACTTTAGAATGGGGTCTCCGAGTGGATGTCCTTTTTGTTGATGATGAAGTTATTTCTTTCTGTTTCTTAGTTTTTCTTCCAACACTCAGGCCCCTCTTGTAAGACTGATGGAGGTCCACTCCAGGCCCTGCTTGCCTGAGGATCACATGCAGCAGCTGCAGAACAGTAAGGGCTGCTGCCAGTTTCTTCTTCTGTTATCTTCGTCCCAGAAGGATACCCACCATATGTCAGCCTGACCACTCCTTTAGGAGGTGACTCTTTGGGTATGTGGGGGTCAGGGAGCTGCTTAAAGATACAGTCTGTCCCTTATAGGAGTTCAAGTGCTGAGCTGTCAGCTCCATTGTTCTGTTCAGAGCTGCTGGGCAGGTACATTTAAGTCTGCTGCAGCGGAATTCATAACTGCCTTTTTCCCCAGGTGCTCTGTCCTCATAGTTTTTTTAATATACATTTTCCATAAACTTTTTGAAGACACCTTGCAGATTTGAAACTTTTCCTTCTTTGTAATATATGTATTTAGTGCTAGAAATTTGCCTTTCAGCCCTGCTTCATATTCTACAAATTTTAATATATTTTCATGTTAATTCATATTGGTGTATTTTTGTGATTTCCCTTGACATTTCCTCTTTGACCTACAGATTACTTAGAAATGTATTGTTTAGTTCCAAGTGTCTGAAAACTTTCCTGTTTTCTTTACATTACTGACTTCTTGTTTAACTCTATTGCGATCAGAGAAAACATTGTATATAGTTTCAATTCTTTTAAGTTTGTTGAGGTTTGTTTTATGACCCATGGTATAATCTATTTTGGTATATATTCTCTAGGCACTTGAAAATAATGTTTATTATGCTGTTGGGTGGAGTGTCCTATACATATAGATTCAGTCTTTTTGGTTGATGGTGTTGTTGATTGCTTCTAAATCCTTGCTGATTTTCTTTCTAGTTGTTCTAATGATTGTTGAGACAGCAGTGTTGAAGTCTCCAACTATAAAGGTAGATTTGTCCATATTTCCTTTCTGTTCTATCAGTTATATTCTGATTTATTTTGTGTCTTGCAGATCTTTTGGCTGGAATCTGCTGTTATTGTATTGAAGTCCTGTCAGGTGGTGTTAAGAAATGAGAAAAGAGAAGCTTTTCATAATATTATTATTAAATCTCTGGTTTTTAGTGGGCTGTGACTTTCACATGTGCTTCTCAGCTTCCCTACCTCAACCCCACCTTCCAGGATTAGGTGAGACATAAAGACTAGCAAGGCTGGAATTCTCTGATGGGCTCAAGAGTAGAGCAGAAAAGTTACCATCTAAAAGTCTCCGTCCCTTTCTTGGTCCTTTGGTTAGAGATACAAGGCTTTTGATGGTGCTGTTTGTGTTTGTGCACATTGATATTTCTAGATCAATGCATTTGCACACATTGGCTTCTTCAATACATTTAGAATATATGAGAGAAAAAGATAACTTGTCACTCACTGCTGTGTCATTCCTTGGGCCCCACGGTCCCTAGCTGGTTTGCCTTCTTCTGTCCACCTTTCTCTTCTTCTGTTTGTTTTAGATGTAATGTCCAGAGTTTTTAGTTACATTTAGCTGAAGAGATATGAAAAAGTGTGTCTACTCCATATTTCCAGAAGTAAGAGTCCTCATAGCATTGAAATTTGTGACGACTCCAAATATCCATACCTTGGCTAAAAATATATTTGATATCTTCTTTGGGATTATAATAAAATAATGAAGAGTCTATTTAGAAAACTGAAAATTTTGAAACTTGTTCTATTATTAATATCACCATCCTCTTAATCAACCTGCTGTTTATCTAAATAGCTTGTTCTTTTAAAGTGAGGTATTCTTACATTGTATAGCGATTTTCTGTCCTCTAAAGTAACACAATTTAAACTTGACCAAGTGTTGCACACACTTTATAACTCATTATATTTTATAATGTATTAATAAACACAAAATTTGAAAATCATTTGTTGGATGAGCATCTAATTACACCAGACTTTGATCTTAAGGGATAAGGAAATAATACAAATGGTAGAAAAGGCAGTTCTAGAACACATTGTATAGACTCTGCTAGTACAGTGCCTAGCATGCACTATACATGAAGTAAATATTTGTAAATTAATGGATGAATAGATGAAGATAGAATTAGGAATTTGATGAAGACATTCTTCCCTTTGAAATAATATACTTTTTGTAACTAAGACACATAAATGAAATATATAAGCTTCTATGGGGAATTTATACTTAAATGTAAAGTTTATGTATCAATACATAAAAGTTTTTTTGGCTGACAAATCTTACATTTATTCCTGTCTATGGCACATATGCAGAGATTATTTTTTTAAATCGCATATTTTTTTTTTTTTTGAGACAGTTTTGTTCTTGTTGCTCAGGCTGGAGGGCAATGGCATAATCTTGGCTCATTGCAACCTCTGCCTCCTGGGTTCAAGTGATTCCCCTGCCTCAGCCTTATGAGTAGCTGGTACTGCAGGCATGTGCCGCCATGCCTGACTAATTTTGTATCTTTAGTAGAGACAGAGTTTCTCCATGTTGGCTAGGCTGGTCTCAAACTCCTGACTTCAGGTGATCCACTCGCCTTGGCCTCCGCAAGTGCTAGGATTACAGGTGTGAGGTGCCGCACCCAGCAATTTTCTTCTTTTAGCATCATACAAAGCATAAGAAAATTAATCATAAAGTTAACTCTCCTCTATACACAGTAAAAGTTAATTAATGGTTAAACCTCCTGAGCACTTTTGAGAAGTGGTTTTCTTCGAAAGTCTTTAAAGATATGACCATTGTCAGAAAACTGTTTCCTTTTCAACTTCACAAATGACTTTCCTCCTGTTCTCTGCTTTCCAGGTCTCAGCCTAAAGTGGTTCCAAGTGGTAGAGACCTCTCAAGCTGTGATTCACCTGAGCCCTGCAGGCTAAGCGTAATTGATGGGCAGAGAGTAGACAAAATCAGGCCCAGGCCCAGCTGAGGGAAACCCAGTCCTCCCTGCCCAGCAATCAAATGCCAGCTAAATCCATTTACATTACTCATAGGCAGGATGAATTAGTGATTAGTGCCGTAATTAGTGATGTCTAGATATGTAACATAAAAGTTGCATATCTGCACGTCACTAGTGTCTAGATATGCACATAAAAGTTGCATATCTAGACATCAATAATCTAGACATAATTAGTGATGTCTAGATATGCAACATAAAAGAAACCCTTCTGATTGCTGCAAATATTTTGGGCAAAAGAAGAAAACTCTTCCCATTAGGATGTTCATTTAGTAGAGTTGACTAGTTGTAGAAGATGAAGAAAAAATGTCTGAAAAAAGCTTGACTTTTTTTCTGGGGAGGAAGCTAAGCTCTCCCACAGTCATGAAGGAAATGGGTTGCAGGGCTCTCTACCTTCTTAGGTCTTTCCTGAGATGTTGTCTTTTCTGTGACATCTTTTTGGGCTTTTCTACTTAAAATTTTACTCATCCTTTCCTACCCTTCCTCTGCAACACAAAATATAAATGTATTCCCTGTGTCCTTTCCCTGCCTTATTTTTCTTCAAAGTACTTATTGCCATCTTGCACTCTATATGTTTCTCTCATTTGTGCTGCTTGTTGTCTGTTTCACTCCATTGCAACGTGAGCTCCAGAAAGACAGGGAGTTCTGTCTTTTTTGTTTGCTGCCATAACCTTAACAGTGCCTGGCACATGGTAGTTGCTCAATCAGTATTCATAGAATAACAGTTGAATACATGCTCAAGGAAAAAGACAATTGCCATGAATAATTTAGCCTTGGAGATCATGACTACCTTGAACAACTCAGTTGCTTCAATCACAAAGAAAACTAAGGCAGAGGGGAGAATGTACCAATCTGGGGAAAAGGCAAGTTTGAGGCTGCTACTCTCTGGAGGTGTCATCTGAGCAGGTTGCTTGGCCTGTCTGGATTTCCAGTTTTCATTTTAACATGGGGACTAGAGTAGAAGATCTCCCCAACTCCAGGATCCAGCCATGCATTTGTTTGTTATTTCATGATCTGTGAGGGACTCAAAGCCCAGAGTCTTGGTGCAGATACAGATAGTTTTATTTATTATGACATTTTGTTCCTATCATACATCTGATAGTATTGGTGACACAAGTTAGATTACAAAAGACAGACAAAGAAAAAGTTTAAGATAGAGTAATAGTTTAAACAGAGTCAATGGTTTAAAATAGAGCACAACATAAAATAGAGAAATATAACAGAAGAAAGCAAGCAAAAAAGAATAAATAAACTTGGGGTGTGGACTAGTGGACTGTATAGAGGACATTGCATGGAAAGGATTATAGTCAAGATAGATGAATTTCTAACACTGTGTGCTGATCACAAATGCATAATGAATCATCATTTACCATACAGTTTTTCCAAATAGACTTAGTGCATTGAATTGTTCTAACAGGTCATGTTTTAAAATGACTTCTGAATCTTCAATAATAATAAAAAAACTTAACATGTGGACCTTGAGATTACTGCCTAGCCATAAAACAAGGTGATTTCACTTCCTAAAAATGAGTTATTTTTTGTGAGCTACTGCAAGGCCATGAAACACTATTCTCATTGCTTCTCTTTCTTTATACACTTTCTTTGCTCTTCTCCAATCATAAGTCATTGCACCAATGGAATTTCCACTTGCATATAAAGTAACTGGGCCATATACATATTTACTGACACTTTTTATAAAGAACTATATTTCCAGCCATGACAAGAGACCAGCTGGCTAATTTAGAGTGCTGGCTGAACATTTGAGGAAAAGTAATCATTTTATTTTTCACTTGCATACTTAGAAGGCACATGCTGAATATGAATGATTATAAATATGAGAATTGTACAGATGTGTATGGGGGGTGTTCAAACATTTTCATAAGAAATGCACAGCAATATTTTTCACAACTCTGTGGTGGTGTTGAGTAAAGCAATATAGAAATGCTTATTTTTAAAGCAACAAATAAAGATTGGCCAAAACCGAGTATGTGATGTTTGAAATTTTTAAAGAACAGTTTTATTGTTAATTCATTGTGTTGTCACAAAAGAAATTTTTATTATTATAACATATGGTTTTTAAATATGAGTCTAATTATTAGTAAACACAGTCCCTCTATTGATTATCCTGAAATCCGATGCATGAAATTTCATGGTTGTAACACTCACATGAGTGCTTAATTCCAGAGTCCAATTTAGATTTAAGAATCCTGGATTGTATCTCTGAGTACAAAATCATTTAATAATTATTTAAGTACAAGAGGAAACTATTAAAAGTTTAATTTAGATTTATTTCATTCTTTTCAATTTCTATTTTTAAAAATTATAAATAAAAAATGCAACATCAATGATATGTGTGTATATGTGTGTATAATATGCAAATAAAGACGTACATATATATTGGAGAATGCGTGATCAAGAACATACAACAACAGGCTGGGGGGGGGGCGGTGGTTCACGCCTGTAATCCTAGTACTTTGGGAGACTGAGATGGGTGTCCTCAAATCCTAACTCCCTTGAGGTCAGGAGTTTGAGACCAGCCTGACCAACCTGATGAAACCTCATCTCTATTGAAAAAGAAACAAAATAGAAAAATTAGTTGGGCATGGTGGTGGGCACCTGTAATCCTAGCCGCTCAAGAGGCTCAGGCAGGAGAATCCCTGGAACCCAGAAGGTGGAGGCTGTAGCGAGCTGAGATTGTGCCAGTGCACTTCAGCCCCAGCAGCACAGCAAGACTCCTTGTAAAAAAATTTTTGAACAAACATTTATTTTTCAAATAAAAGATATATACACATAGCCAATAAGCACATGGAAATATGCTTAATATCATTAATCATCAAGTGAGTATAAATTGAAACCATAATGATATACTAATGTACATCCTTAAAATAGCTAGAGTTTCTAAAAAGGCCAATCGTACCAAGTGTTGGTTTAAATATGTATGGTGTCCACCAAAAGACATGTACACAAATATTCAGAGCAATTTCATTCACAATAGCCAAAAACTGGAAATAACTCGGATCTCCAACAACAGATGAATTGATAAATAAATTGTAATACTCACATACAATTCTATTCATCAACAAAACATTCCATTGATATTACTGACACATGCCACAGTGTGGTGAATCTCAAAAGCATGATGTGAGAGAAAGAAGTCAGGTATAAAAAGCACAAAAGAAATTCACGCTTTCTGTTCCTGCCTGTCTCTGTCTTTGTCCCGCTCTGTCTCTGTCTGTCTGTTTCTCTCTTTCTCTCTCTCAGTGGCTGTCAAAGTCTTAGAGAGACGAGGAACAAACTGAGAAGGCACATGAAGAAACTTCTAGGGGTGCTGGGAATGTGGTATCTTGTCTGCATGGTTTTACATATCATGAATACCCACAACCGCCAAAATGCTCAAACTGTACACGCTAAAGGGATACAGTGGATGCTGTGTAAATTGTAGCTCAAGAAGGATGGTAAAGACATAAAAGAGGAAACAGCAAAATTTTTTTAAAAAATACACAAGCTTTAATTATGAAGTATGAGTGAATCGTAGGGCCTTTATAATGGTCATAAAATAGCTCATATGGTAAAGCAAATATGCTCAAGTTTGGCTGCCTACGGTATGACTTTGGTTGGTCGATGTTCTCATTTTCTCTGTATCTCAGTTGGTATCTGTTAAAAAGACACATGCTAACAGTACTTACATCACAAAGTTGCTGGAGGATTAATGAGAAAATGCATGTGAAGTATTTCTGAATAATTAAATACTATTCTTTTCAGTAACTGCTGAGAGAATCAAAACATATATTTAATGCTGAAGAAAACTTAGAGTTATAAAGATATTTAATTACATTCAGCGGTTAAGAAAATATGGTATAATCAAACATACATTTATAAAAATTTGGATTTAAAATGGCTAAAATGCCCATATCAACATCATTTCATCCCTGTTGTTCTTACCCTTTTTCATCAATTTCTAATTTGGTCATTGCAAAACTTAATTAATTTCTTACTCTCCAATTCAAAAGTTTCATGAAACAAAATACACTAGGAGTAGCCATTGGCTCACACAGTACCAGACACCTAGAAGATACTTAGATATTAAACAGATGAACAGAGGATGGCTAATTAATGGGGCACCTAGAAGATGCTTAGTAAATTGAATGGATGGTGGATGGCTAATTCATGGGTTGCTATATGATTGAGCATGGAAATGTGTGGTACATTGTAATGACTTACATTTTTATTTTCATTTCTAAGCTGTGAACCCCATTCATCACTAGAAACCTTACCAAAAATTCTGATTGATAAAACAGACAAACTGAACTGTGCTGCATTCAGCTGTTAGGGAAGCAGGAGCCTAGGGGAGCCAGAGTGCTGCCATTTAACAATCAACTCAATTTTCAAACTAGCAAGGTAGTTTTCTTGCCAGTCATGACAAGAAAACTTAGGACAAGGCCATGGTCCTAAGGCTCATAGTTGAGGAAGCAGTCTAAAGATACCTACAAGGACACGCTCTTACAACAACGGAGAGTCTAGATGTCCCAATACCCATAACGATATGTTTTCAAGGTAATAACAATTATGCCTTAATATACTCACACACTAAAATGTCAAGGATAGGCTAGGCACCAGGCGCAGTGGCTGACCACTCTAATCTCGGCACTTTGGGAGACTGAGGCTGGTGGATCACTGGAGGTCAGGAGTTCAGGACCAGCCTGGCCAACATGATGGAAACCCTGTCTCTACTAAAAATACAAAAAAAATCAGCCTGGAATGGTGGGTGCACCTCTGTAGTCCCAGCTACTCGGGAGGCTGAGGCACCAGAATTGCTTGAACCCGGGAGTTGGAGTTTGCAGGGAGCCCAGATGGAGCCACTGCACTCCAGCCTGGGCGACAAAGCAAGACTCCATCTCAATGAACAAACAAACAAATAATAAATAAAATGTCAAGGATAGTTTTCTTTAAATCAACAGAATAATACATTTTCTCATGTTGCCTTCTCACTCTTAGTCACAGCTTAGTTTAGTCTTTACAAAGACAAGACCCCTATATAAGAAAAACTTAAAGATGGTGCATTCCTCTGCTTGTTTTCTGAGGATGCTCTACTCGGTAATGCGGGAGTTTTCAATAAACTATCTCTTCCCACTACCAGGCATTCCTCCTCTTCCCTTCTGAGGGCATTCTGCTCCACAGAGTAGCTTTTAATACACTTGGCTCTTTCACTGCACTTAGTGATTCGCCTTGAATGCCCTCATGTGTGAGATCCAAGAACACTCTCTGTGGGTCTGGACTGAGAGTAACACCGTCTCACAGCTCCACCCCACCTGTCTTCCAGTGGCAGCCATGAAAAATCTTCTCAATATGCAGTGGGCAGGACCTGCAAGGAGTCGTGAAGGACTAGCAGGAATTTCACAAGGGAAAGTGGAAAGACTGATTGGAGTGGGAAATACACATGCAGGATGCCCGGCAAAGCCTGGGTGGAAGGGGCAGGGCTCCGTTTCAAGTGCTTTTCAAGCATGCTCCCTGACTTCCTGCTTCACCCTGCAGCCTGTTTTCTACCTTCCAAAGCTTACAACTTCCCAGAACCATTTCTCCTCTGGGTCCTTTCCCGAGCATCCCAGGAAAAGGAAATTTCTTCTGACTTCACATCTTCATGGCAGCTATTGTACTTCCTCAAAGCTAGAAATGCCATAAATTGTAAGACACACCATTATTTTATGCACCATTAAGATAAAACATTGCCAGTTAAAAATACAACGGTATTTTTTTTTTTAATCATTTGAGGGTCCTATTCTAACTTACTGAGTGAGCTGTTCTGGGATTATTTAGGCATAGAAGACGTGTAGCTGGTGATCATGAATTTGACTTCTTCAATACCTTTAGCATGGACAACACATTTCAAGAGCACCAGGTTTAATGAACATAACCTTGTAATTTTATTTTTTATCCCCCTGGCTGAATCATACGTGGCTGAAAGTTAGATGGCTTTGTTCAGTCGGCAGGAAGTTCAGTGGAATTTCGATGTTTAATGTTCAGTCCTGCTCAGTGAATGAACTGGTAACACCAGCTTCCTGGCACTTTGACATTTCCTTCATCTAGCGGCAGATTGTATTTTCCAAATACAGCTGGAACAACATCTCCTAGACCATATGTTCTAGAAACTTGCTACTTTCCAATCAAGAGGTGAAGTTAATTCCCCTCCTCCAGAATCTGGATGGCTTCTGACTCCCTTGGAAACCAACAGGATGCATCAGAAGTGACTCTATGTGACACTGGAAGCTGGGTCATAAAAGAAGATTTGGCTTCCGCCTTGTTCATAGGTCGCCAGGTATAGCACTTGAAGCCTTTTGCTTCCAATCAATTCTTCTGCCTCAGTTTCCTGAGTAGCAGGGATTACAGGCATGCACCACCACACTTGGCTAATTTTTGTAATTTTGTATTTTTATTTTTGGATTTCTCTGTATTGGACAGGCTGGTCTCGAACTCCCGACCTCAAGTGATCCACCCACCTTGGCCTCCCAAAATGCTGGGATTACAGGTGTGAGCCACTGTGTCTGGCCCTGCCAAGTTATTTCAAAGCTCAAAGTAGCCCATGCAGAGAGATCACAGGAAGAGGCGTGGTGGCTTCAGAAAGACAGAAAGATGACCTGCTTCCAGCTGCTTTGCCTCCCCACTGTCCTGTCGCCAGACACTTCAAACTGCAACTGCATGACAGACATGAAGCCGGAACTTCCCAGGCAAGCCCTTTCTGAGTTCCTGACCCAGAGAAGGTGAGAAATGATAAAATTATTAGGATGGTTTTGGAGCTATTTGTTTCATAGCAAGAGATAACTGGAATATGCCTCTTTCCAGGAATTTGGCAATTTCCCCTCCCTTCAGGTGCACTGTTTGATCTGTGCTAGGCAATCCTTTCCAGTTGTCTCAGGGACAGACATAACTGGCTGCATGTACTTGTTGGCACAGGTTATGCAAAGCACTTGAGTTGCTGCTTCACAAAAACATACAGACTTGTGATCACATTTACTCCATTAATATAAATATTTCCTCTATTAACATATCATACATGCCTCACAGCACTATTTCCGCTTTTTTTATGTATGCAGCAACTTTTTTCAATGAGAAACCATAGAGTACTTTTCTTAGCAGATATTCTAAATGGGACTATAACTCACGGTATCCACAGTGAGAATAACTCCTATGCAGTCCTTCGGCCCAGGCCAAGTTCGAGAATATGCAACCACAACTACATTATGATGATGACCTCACCATCAGTGGACAAAGATGCCACCCATTTAAAGACATATCCCAATTCTGAAGCATTAAAATGTGAGATTTTAGAACCTCTGGTCCTCTCTCATGGCATGTATCATATATAATTTTTGCCTCATACTCTAGGTATTTGGGTACACCAATGTCAATAGCATGATTTGAAACATCCTGTTTATCTCCCAGTTTCAACTTCATGCTTTCAGCACTGCCTTGTATAGGGAATCCTTCAATCACTCAAAGGAATTCCATGTTAATATCATATTTTGTGACCTCACATTCTAAGGTCTGGTGCTCAGAACTTTTTGGGCAGTCCTTTGCTCATTTCTATGAGTTTCATTCCCTACAGTGACTGTTCCAAACCTTTCCTGCACTTCTAAATTTCTCAAGATCATTCCTACCAACTTGAGAATTGAATAGTGAGATAACAGAGGGGCTAGAACCAATATTTGACGGTAAACGATGTTGAATTTGTAATTTTAATAAACAACTTAATATCTTTCTGGAAGGGCTGTAGTAAGGAGTAGGTACAAGTTATATGCAAAATGTTTGACATCAGAGGGCCTAAGGATAGTAACGTTTGTTCGTTTTAGTTCCTTCTCTCCATATTGCCTCCTATTTCACAGAAAGATCAAGATAATTTCTTTCAATTGCTCTCCATTTCATCTAAAAATTTATCTATGTCTTTACCCCACCTATCTTCATTGTCTCTTGTCTCATAAAGAATATTCCTGTCCTCCTGAGATTGTGACCTTCACAGCATGGTGGCTTAGTTTCTTCGTAGATAGATTAGAGATAACAGAACTACCCACTTTCAGGGTTGTTTATTATAATTTAATGAGTAGATACGTCTTAAAACCTTAGGTCATTTCTTGGCACAGGTTAAGTACTTAATGTTAACAAGTAGTATCAGCAGCTTGAATTTCTCATACTTTCCTCTAGCCGTCAACAGGTCCTGCTTAGGCAAATCTAAATGGCTTGAGGTGCAGAGTAAGAGTGGATATGGTGAGCTCAGTTTGAGTGTGTGCAGTATTAGAAAGAATGAGAAAGAGTTGGAAATGAAGCTAAAATGAATTCTGTGTTGTTAAATAAGGAAGATCTTTTCCTTAGGTTATTGGTTTCATCACTGCTGTACCTTAGTCTTCATTTTTGGAAAACCTGATGGAAATCATGCCTTGAATGAACAAGTTAACAAATATTTATCGACTAACTGAATATAATTTGCTTTCAAATGAGAGTCGATGGAAAAGCAGAGTTTATATATTGAATTTTACTCTAGTCAACTTTCAAAGGGACATTTTTTTTCAATTTGCAGAACAAACTCCATGAATAACAGAACTTGGTCCAGGCTTCTAACCATCTTTCATCCTTGGGTGTACCCATCGGCCTAGGAACACCTAAGACCACGTGGTGGCTAATCCTACAGCAAATCATCGACACTTTCAACTTGAATGATCATATTATCACTTAGTTTTCAAGGTACCACCTGCGCTTCTAAAGATAAAATCCAAATGTTAGATTTAACTTTTTTTTTTTTTTTTGAGACGGAATTTCACTCTTGTTACCCAGGCTGGAGTGCAATGGTGCGATCTCGGCTCACCACAACCTCTGCCTCCTAGGTTCAGGCAGTTCTCCTGCCTCAGCCTCCTGAGTAACTGGGATTACAGGCACGCGCCCCCATGCCCAGCTAATTTTTTGTATTTTTAGTAGAGACGGGGTTTCTCCATGTTGACCAGGATGGTCTCAATCTCTTGACCTCGTGATCCACCCGCTTCGGCCTCCCAAAGTGCTGGGATTACAGGCTTGAGCCACTGCGCCTGGCCTAGATTTAACTTTTTTTCTAAATATTGATAAACTTATAAAAAGGTTTTAAAAATCTTTCATTATTAATTCATTAGCTTACTTCATTCATTTTTTCTGTTCTTTCAGACTTCACTATTGTGAGTTTAAACCCATTGTTGCTCCCTTGTGGAAGTTATTTTACCTTACTGGATAACTGTTTTCTTGACATGTCAGATACTGTTGAAGAGGCAGTTTTGAAGATTAAATGAGATAAGGTTGAAAGCAGGTAAAAGGGTACCTGGAACATAGCAAGTGATTTAACAAAGATTAATTTCATGGCAAACTCCCCTGATTCCTCTTGACATTTGTTTTCTTTTCATATGATGGCTGGCCTACAAGGAGAAGTTTAGAATGCTGTCATCTGAGCATTGTATCTTCTTGTCTCTCAGCTTTAAGAGATTAGATGGGTTTTTAAACATTGATGTTGCTGGAATTTTATTTATAGTTTATATCTGTTTAATCTTTAATACTCCATGGATGTGTGGAAATATTTTCTTCCTCTCTTTCTTTTTAGAACAGAATTTCCCCTGGGTTATCCTCCATTAAAAGATACGCTTTAGATGATCTTTTCTGGAAATAGGACAGAAACCATATCCACGCAGATATGAACTAGATTGACAAAGTCATTGAGATCACTGTGAAGTACATTCTAAATTTATATACCGAACTCCTGGAGTATCTAAGTCATTGTTCATATTTATTTCAAATAAAAAATCTTTCTGGATTTGTGTAAGAAAAATCAGTAATTTATTAACAAAACAATTGATGGCCTCCAAGATGACAGTGGGGAGACCATCTCCATGTAGTGAAGACCAAGCATGGGATGGAACATGGTCCCAACTGTTATCTCAACAATTCACCAGTGTGCTGACCATCTCTCCTTAATCACACTTGACATCTTTCTGCTGACTTCCAGGGAGTGAGGCTCTGCATCTAATCAAAATGCTAGCTCCAAACAGCCAGGCAGTCCCTTTCTTAATAACTTGTGACCTAGCTCAGATATTTATATAAGGCCTTGTTAGATTGATAGAAACACATATGGCTAGAACATCACTCACACACACACACACACACACACACCCCTGTGTAAATGCTCAGCTCTTTCATCTCTCACAAAAGGCCCATTTTCTCTGTTTCAGTTTAATTCACATGCATCCACCTCTTCTCCACTGTTGACACCAGAAAACTCCCTTCCATATGCCCTTGTGGAACTTACTATACTTTGTTCAACAAACATTCATTGACTACCTACTATGTGTCCACAATAAATTAAGAATACAATTTATGCCCTTTACCTTCCTGAGTCACATTTTCTTCTGTCTTATGCTATTCTTTGGTTCAGAAATTAACTAATCCTATGGTTCATATGTTTAGGAATCATCAATTTATGTTTATCACATTCATATAGACAATATTTAGTGTTGATAATTCAGCTATTGGCACATGTCTCTGTATACAACAAAGGCAAACAATTTGTCTCTAAATAGAAAAAGTGTGATTTGACTAAGATATTTGGAATGCACAATTGGGCACAGCACTAGGGTAGGTGGCCTAAGGCACACAAAAAGCACTGATTTCAAGCCCTGGCCTTGCCATTAAGCAGCCAAGGAGATTGGAGTAAGTTATGTAGCTTCACTAGACTTCAGTTTCTTTACATGTAACATGACTGGTTTGCCAGATGATCTTTCTGGACTTCAGCTCTAAAAAATTAGATTCTACCATGCATCTTATGTTTTGGTATTGCACTGAAAATATAAAATAAGAGACTGATATGGTTTGGCTCTGTCTCCACCCAAATCTCATCTTGAATTGTAGCTTCCATAATTCCCACATGTCATGGGCGGGACCTGGTGGGAGGTAATTGAATCATGGGGGCAGATCTTTCCCACGCTGTCCTCATGATAGTGAATAAGTCACATGAGAGCTGACAGTTTTATAAAGGGGAGTTACCCTACACAAGCTCTTCCTGTCTGTCTCCATGTAAGATGTTACTTTGCTCCTCCTTTGCCTTCTTCATGATTGTGAGGCCTCCTCAGACATGTGGAACTGTGAGTCAATTAAACCTCTTTCCTTTATAAATTACCCAGTCTCGGGTATATCTTTATTAGCAGCATGAGAACAGGCTAATACAGAGACACTTCACCAGTCAGAGTTTTCAGATATGGTGACTGGCTGCTTAGCTGGTCAGCCACATTTATTAATCCCATACCATGTGCTTTACATAGGACTCAACACCCAGTAGGGATTGGCATGTGCCTTAGTTTGAGAATTTGTGCTCAAGTCATTTGTTAAAAAAGTGCTCTCAGGAGAAACTGGGAAGCAAATCTGACATGTTGAATAAAGAATGGAAGGTGCAGATCTCACAGGTGAGCTTTATGGTGTAAAATGTGGCTTAGGATTTGTCTCACTTGGCAGGGAAGTAGGGCTTCATACTCATGTACCAGACGACCAAAGCCTGCCCTGGGGAGAATGTAAATCCAAGTCACTTCCAGCTCTTTGAGCAATGACTGAGGAATGTTATGGGTACAGCCCATTGGAAGCAAAATGGGTATAAGAAATGAGGAACAAAAATAGAACAAGGAATCTAGGTATCTGAGCAGAGATTTGACCATGTCCACACCAGGTGAGTTAGAATGCTTTCAGACACATATAAGAGAAAAGCTACTTCAAACTGTTCTAGTCAAGAAAAGGAATTTACTGGCTAAAATAAATATAAGTTAGGTTTCAGGCATGGTGTGTTCTGGGCTCTAGCACCCTTTTACTGCAGTCCTCCAGGGTCTAATCTCCTCTAAAAATTGTGTCCAGTGACAATCAGCATTATATATTCTTTTTTCATATTTTCTTTCCCAACTGCTAAACAAAATCCAAAGTTTTACCTTCATTGGAATATATTAGGTCAAATACCCTCTCCTGAATCAATACCTGTGGCAAGGTTGTGCATTCCTATGACTGACAGAAGTGAGTATGGAGCCAATCAAGAGGGAACCCAAATGGAGAGAGGTGAAATTATTTGAGGAACAAGAAAAAAGGTGACTGCAATCTTTCGCTAATCAATTTCCATCCATATTCTCCTCCCTATATCAAGCTCCCAAAATCCCAACCTCTAAACGAAAGCTGTGGTTCACGATGAGGCTGCATGTTGGGATCATCTGATGCCTGAGACAAGCTCCCAGGGATTCTTGTTTAATTAATCTGGGGTGCAGCCTGACCATAGAAATTTTTTTAACTTCCCAGGTGGTTCAGTTGTGCAATCCAAGTTGAGAACCACTGTCTAACGGGAGACAACCAAATCATCTTCCAGTTTTCTCAAGCGCAGGATTTCTGAGTAAAACTCTTTCTGAAAAATAAAATTCTGATATAGCTCCTGATGGCCAATAATAAGTCAATAAATGGCACATTGTCCATCATTTACACTCGCCAACACACATACAATGGTGGAGAGAGAATGACATGCTACAATACAAATTTTCATTTTAAAAAAATAATAGGAGGGGAGGATCCAAGATGGCTGAATAGGAACAGCTCCAGAGTGTAGTTTCCAGCAAGAACAACGCTGAGGGTGAGTGCTCACTGCATTTACAAACAAGTTTTCACTGCCCACAGACCAGGACATTCCCAGGCTGAAAAGTGCCACAAGTTTTCAGCACGGCTGGTGCCATGGTTTGGTGCACAGAAACTCACACAAATCTGGGTGGTCAATTCAACAGGCACCTGGAACACCTGGGTGACAGAGCCACCCATTCAACTGAAAGGGAGGGAGCTGAGACAGAGGGCCAGCTGATCTGGCTTGATGGGTACCACCCCCACAAAACAAGCAATCTGAAATGCTCTGGATTGAGAGTTTCACAGCAAGTGCAACTGGACCTGGGATGGTCCAGCTCAGGGAGGGAAGGGCGTCCACCAATACCGAGGCAGTTCACACAGCAGCTGGGGAAAGCCTGCAGCAGCTCAGCAACACCTCTGCTGGCAGACTGTGACTAGACTACTCCATGAGGGGCAGAACATCTCTGAAAAAAGGCAGCAGCATGTCAGGAACTTATAAATAGAGCTGACTTTCCTAGGTCTGAGCACCTGGAAAAAGAGGTGGTTATGAGTTCTGCTGTAGCAGACTTAAAGATACTTGCCCAGCAGCTCTGCACAGAACAATGGAGCTCCCAGCACAGCAGTTGAGCTCCTATAGGGGAAAGACTGTCTCCTCAAGCAGCTCCCCGACCCCCATATACCCAAAGAGACACCACATAAAGGAGAGCTCAGGCCAACATCTGGCAGGTACCCTTCTGGGATGAAGATAACAGAAGAAGATACTGGCAGCAATCCTTACTGTTCTGCAGCCACTGCAGGTGAGCTCCAGGCAAGCAGGGTCTGGAGTGAACCTCCAGCAGTCCTATAGCAGAGGGGCTTGACTATTGGAAGGAAAACTAAGAAACAGAAAGAAATAGCTTGAACATCAACAAAAAGGACATCCACTCATCTTTTAGATGGACATCCCCCATCTGAAAGTCACTAACTACAAAGACTACAGGTAGATAAAGCCAGTAAGATGGGAAGAAACCAGCACAAAAAGGATGAAAACACCATAAACTAGAATGCCTCTCCTCCTCCAAGGGATCACAACTGCTCACCAGCTACAGATCAAAGATGGATGGAGAATGAGTCTGATGAATTGACAGAAACAGGCTTCAGAAGGTGGGTAATAATATTCCCAGGGCAAAAAGAACATGTGCTAACCAAATGCAAAGAAACTAAGAACCTAGAAGAAAGGTTAGATGAGATGCTAACTAGAACAAACAGCTAAGAGAAGAATATAAATGACTTGATGGAGCTGACAAACACAGTAAGAGAACTTTGCGAAGCATACACAAGTTTCAATAGATGAATCGACCAAGCAGAAGAAAGAATATCAGAGATTGAAAATCAATTCAATGAAATAAAATGAGAAGGCAAGAAGAGAGAAAAAAGAGTGAAAAGAAATCAACAAAGCCTCCAAGAAATATGGGATTATGTGAAAAGACCTAATCTACCTTTGATAGGTGTACCTGAATGTGATGGAGAGAATGAATCCAAGCTGGAAAACACTCTTCAGGATATTATCGAGGAGAACTTCCCCAACCTAGCAAGGCAGGCCACCATACAGGTCCAGGAAATACAGAGAACACCACAAAGATATTCCTCAAAAAGAACAACCCCAAGGCACATAATCATCACATTCACCAGAGTTGAAACAAGGGAAAAAATGCTAAGGGCAGCCAGAGAGAAAGACTGGGTTACCCACAAAGGGAAGCCTGATAGACTCATTGCGGATCTCTTGGCAGAAGCCCTACAAGCCAGAAGAATGTGGGGGCCAATATTCAACATCCTTAAAGAAAAGAACTTTCGACCTAGAATATCCAGCCAAACTAAGCTTCATAAGTGAAGGAGAAATAAAATCCTTAATGAACAAGCAATTGTGGAGAGATTTAGTCACCACCAGGCCTGCCTTACAAGACTTCCTGAAAGAAGCACTAAGCATAGAAAGGAAGACCAGTACCAGCCACTCCAAAAACACACCAAATGATAAAGATCGTCAACATAATGAGGAAAATGCATCAACTAACAAGCAAAACAACCAGCTAGCATCAAAATGGCCGGATCAAATTCACACATAACAATATAAACCTTAAATGTAAATGGGCTAAATTCCCCAATCCAAAGACACAGACTGGCAAATTGGATAAAAAGTCAAGCCCTCGGTGTGCTGTATACAGGAAACTCATCTCACATGCAAGGACACACATAGGCTCAACATAAAGGGATGGAGGAAGATTTATCAAGCAAATGGAGAGCAAAAATATCAGGAGTTGCAATCCTAGTCTCTGATAAAATAGACTTTAAATCAACAAAGATCAAAAGAGACAAAGAAAGGCATTACATAATAGTAAAAGGATCAAGAAGAGCTAACAATCCTAAATATATGTGCATCCAATATAGGAGCACCCAGGTACATAAAGCAAGTTCTTAATGACCTACAAAGACACTTAGACTCCTACACAATAATAGTGGGAGATTTTAACACTCCACTGTCAATATTAGACAGATCAAAAAGACAGAAAATTAACGAGGATATCCAGGACTTGAACTGAGATCTGGAACAAGTGGACCTAATAGACATCTACAGAAATCTCCACCCCAAATCCAGATAATTTACATTCTTCTCAGCACCACATTATACCTACTCTAAAATTGACCACATAATTGGAGATAAATCACTCCTTAGCAAATGCAAAAGAATGGAAATAATAACAAACAATCCCTCAGACTACAGGACAATCAAATTAGAACTCAGGATTAAGAAACTAACTCAGAACTGCATGACTTCATGGAAACTGAACAACCTGCTCCTGAATGTTGACTGGATAAACAATGAAATGAAGGCAGAAATAAAGATCTTCTTTGAAACCAATGAGAACAAAGACACAATGTACCAGCATTTCTGAGAAACATTTAAAGCAGTGTCTAGAGGGAAATTTATAGCAATAAATGCCCACTAGAGAAGTGAGGAAAGATCTAAAATTGCCACCCTATCATCAAAATGGAAAGAACCAGAGGAGCAACATTAAAAAAAAAAAATCAAAAGCTAGCAGAAGACAAGAAATAACTAAGATCAGAGGAGAACTGAAGGAGATAGAGACACAAAAAAATTTATTGATTTTTTAATTCAAAATAATCAATAAATCCAGGAGCTAGTTTTTTGAAAAGATCAACAAAATGAACAGACTGCTAGCCAGATTAATAAAAAAGAAAAGGGAGAAGAATGAAATAGATGCAATAAAAAATGATAAAGGGGATATCATTCCCAATTCCACAGAAATACAAACTACCATCAGAGATTACTACAAACAATTCTATACACATAAGCCAGTAAACCTAAAAGAAATGGATAAATTCCTGGATATTTGCACCCTCCCAAGCCTAAACCAGGAAGAAGTTGAAACCTTGAGCAGACCAATAACAAGGGCTGAAGTTGAGGCAACAATTAATGTAATATCAACCAAAAAAAGCCGAGGTCCAGATGGGTTCACAGTTCAATTCTACCAGATGTACAAAGAGGAGCTGGTACCATTCCTTCTGAAACTATTCCAAATAATCCAAAAAGAGGGAATCCTTCCCAAATCATTTTATGAGACCAACATAATCCTGATACAAAAACCTGACAGAGACTCAACAAGAAAAGAAAACTTCAGGTCAATATCCATAATGAACCCTGACCCAAAAATCTTCAATAAAATACTAGCAAACTGATTGCAACAGCACACCAAAAATCTTATCCATCACGATCAAGTAGGCTTCATCCCAGGGATGCAAGGCTGGTTCAATATACACAAGTCTATAAACATAATCCACCACATAAACAGAACCAAAGACAAAAACCACATGATTATCTCAATGGATGCAGAGAAGATCTTTGACAAATTCAACAGCCCTTTATGCTAAAAACTTTCAATAAACTAGGTATTGATGGAACGTATCTCAAAATAACAAAAGCTTTTTATGACAAACCTACAGCCAATATTGTACTGAATGGGCAATATTGAAAATACTGAAAGGGAAGCATTCCCTTTGAAATCTGTCACTAGACAAGTATGCCCTCTCTCACCACTCCTATTCAATATAGTGTTGGAAGTTGTAGCCAGAGCAATTAGGCAAGAAAAAAAAAGGGGTATTCAGTTAAGAAAGGAGGAAGTCAAAATGTCTCTATCTGCAGATGACATGATTGTATATTTAGAAGACCTCATTGTCTCAGCCCAAAATCTCCTGAAACTGATAAGCAACTTCAACAAAGTCTCAGGATACAGAATCAATGTACAGAAATCACAAGCATTCCTATACACTAATAACAGACTTAAAGAGAGCCAAATTAAGAATGAACTGCCATTCACAATTGCTACAAAGAGAATAAAATACCTAGGAATACAACTAACAAAGGATGTAAAGGACCTCTTCAAGGAGAACTACAAACCACTGCTCAAGGAAATAAGAGAGGACACAAACAGATGGAAAAACATTCCATGCTCATGGTTAGGAAGAATCAATATCATGAAAATGGCCATACTGCCCAAAGCAATTTATAGATTCAACACTATCCCCATCAAGCTACCAATGACCCTCTTCACAGAACTGGAAAAAAACACCTTAAACTTCATATGGAACCAAAAGAGAGCCCACATAGCCAAGACAATCCTAAGCAAAAAGAACAAAGTCAGAGGCATCATGCTACCTGATTTCAAACTATACCACAAGGCTACAGTGATTAGAACAGCATTGTACTGGTACCAAAACAGAGATATAGACCAATGGAACAGAACAGAGGCCTTGGAGGCAGTGCCACACATCTGCAAACATCTGATCTTTGACAAACCTCACAAAAACAAGCAATGGGGAAAGGATTCCCTGTTTAATAAATAGTGTGGGAAAACTGGCTAGCAGTGTGCAGAAAGCAGAAACTGGACCCCTTTCTGACACCTTACACTAAAATTAACTCCAGATGGATTAAAGACTTAAACATAAGATCTAATACCATAAAAATCCTAGAAGAAAAACTAGGTAAAACCACACAGGACATAGGCATAGGCAAGGACTTCATGACTAAAACACCAAAAGCATTGGCAACAAAAGCCAAAATAGACAAATGGGACCTAATTAAACTCCAGAGGTTCTGTACAGCCAAAGAAACAATCATTAGAGTGAATTGGCAATCAACAGAATGGGAAAAATTTTTTGCCATCTACCCATCTGACAAAGGGCTAATATCCAGAATCTACAAAGAACTAAACAGATTTACAAGAAAAAAACAAACAAGCCCATCCAAAAGTGGGTAAAGGACTTGAACAGACACTTTTCAAAAGAAGACATGAATGAGTCCAACAAAAATATGAAAAAATGCTTATCATCACTGATTATTAGAGAAATGCAAATCAAAACCACATTGAGATACCATCTCACACCAGTTAAACTGGCGATTGTTAAAAAATCTGGAGACAACAGATGCTGGAGAGGATGTAGAGAAATGGGAACATTTTCACACTGTTGATGGGAGTGTAAACTAGTTCAACCATTGTGGAAGACTGTGCGGTGATTCCTTAAGAAACTAGAAATAGAAATTCCATTTGACTCAGCAATCCCATTACTGGGTATATACCCAAAGGATTATAAATCATTCTACTATAAAGGCACATGCACACATATGTTCATAGTGGCACTGTTTACAATAGCAAAGATCTGGAACCAACCCAAATGCCCATTGACGATAGACTGGACAAGGAAAATGTGGCACATATACACCATGGAATACTACGTAGCCATAGAAATGATGAGTTTGTGTCCTTTGTAGGGACATGGATGAATCTGGAAACCATCATTCTCAGCAAACCGACACAAGAACAGAAAATCAAGCACCTCATGTTCTCACTTATAGGTGGGTGTTGAACAATGAAAATACATGGACACAGGGAGGGGAGCATCACACACTTGGGTCTGTTGGAAGGGGCAAGGGAGGGACAGCAGGGGGATGAGGAGTTCCGGGAGGGATAACATAGGGAGAAATGCCAGATGTAGGTGACAGGGTGGATGGAGGCAGGAAACCACATTGCCACGTGTGTACCTATGTAACAGTCCTGCACGATCTGCACATGTACCCCAGAACCTAAAATACAGTTAAAAAAAAACAATAGGAAGCAACACAGAGTGGTCATTGGTTCATAGCACATTTCATGTTCTGCTGGACTGCAACATTGAGTGATGCTTGTTTTGCAGGAGGAGAATGATTTAGGTGGCTGGTCTTACAGACCCTAGTCCTACTCTGGGAGGATCTTCTTTATCCTTTGCAGTGTAGCATTGTATCAAAGATAGACATTGGGTAGAATTATCTTTCTGAGTCTTCATCACCCTGGGGGTCAATATATGTGATTATAAGAGCTTGGAGGGATGAACAGTAGCCACATTTGGCTTGGGGAGTCTTTAGGAATTCTAGCTGCTGGGAGAGAACTAAGGATTAGGTTCTTCCCAATAACAGCTTTATCTCCTGTGGCTCCTACATCCCTGCTTTTGCTCTAATTTACCTTATTTTGGGGCAAAGAATATGATTTTGTTCAACCTGTTTGTCTCCAGATAGCCCAGCCTTTATCCATTTAGCGAGAAAAGCCATTTGCTGAGTGTCGGTCTTAGAAAAGCTGTATTGTCTTTCTCTTTCTATTTGGTTAGTTTCAGGCCAAACTTGTTTTTCCCTTGAAGGACTTTAGTGAAAGCTATATTTACTTTCCTATGAAATCACCAAATGCTACCATCTTGACACCTGAACTTTCTTGTACGGTACACTAGGAAATCATAATTAGCCAGTTATTTTGTGACTGTATAAAAAGATTTACCAACTTCTGACCACAGAGGATTTTTCCCCATTGACCTGCTGACCTAGATGCAGTTTATTTCAACATTTTGGGATCTGCTATGTGCAAAACACCATCGTTCTTAGTACCAAATTCTGTATCTGGGAGGATGCTTTTGTTTATAAATAATACACCACCACTACAATGAGGCTAAATCATGAAGGACCTTAAATGGCTCATGCAACTGAAACTAAAACGCTGGAGAGGTGGGTGCACTTTAGCTAGAGGTCCAGTTCTTCCATGCCCTACATTTCGCTCTTCTCCTTCATCTTGTGTGGATCAGTCTCATCTTCAAGCTGGCCTTCCCTTTAGAATTAAAATTCTAAAGATGATCAAATTCCTGCAGCTAGAACCCGAAATACACACCTTTCTCCAGAACATGTGTGGTGTGATTAGAGGCGTAGGGGTCACATTTCCCTCTTTATCATTGAACCAGAATTCAGAGTTTCATTCTAATTAAATAAAACTACGTCACACAATCACCTCTGGGCAGTCAGTACGGCAAGAAGTGGGAGACTGCCTTGATTATTGACTCAGGCTTGCTACCCGGTAGCAGAAGTTGGGTCAACCCCGAGGAACACTTAACAATGCCTGGAGTGGCCACCAAGGAATATATTAGAGGAATAGGGGGAAAAAAAAGGCCATTTGCTCATATTTTAGGTGTGGATGTAAAGACATGGAACACCAATGAAGAACTTGTCTGTTTTCAAGTGAAAAACTTCTGAATGTGGTGAGATAATCATTTGGGGGATTCAGTGAATTTTTTTATTTGTTTGTTTTAAGTAGATATTGATATTAAAATCGGTAAATCTGTTTTTTTTTCTTTTTGAGTTCTTCTGATCCCCAGCAAGTAAACAAACAATACTTTAAACTTAAAAGCAATGAACACAAAATTGCTGAGCTCCGAAGTGCTTACTCAGCTCATTGTTATTATATTGCTACATTCACATTAATATTATAAAAATATCACATGGCAAAATTTTGGAAATGAAAAGGTTAACTCTGGAGAATACAAATGTGTTCGCAACTCCGGTTCACAGGAGCAATTCCGTGTTATCATTTCCAGCATTCCTCCTCTCTCTGTTTCTTCTTATTGCTAAATGCTAATAGCCTCAACATGATAATCTACATAAAGCACCCCCATAATCATATTAAAATTAAGGAAAGCATGCATAAAGCATCTTATTTCTGCTTAGTATCAGTGAGCAGGGGGAAAATAGGCAGAAGAATTTTTGTGACAGTTTATATTCCAACAAATAATCACATTTTATCCTCTTAATAGGTTTAAAGTATACTCCCGAAGCCGATTATACATTTTACGCATTTAATTATAATCACACTTTCCTCTTATCTGTTGTGAATATCTTCAATTTAAATATAAGTTTAATTGATACCTATTGTTTAATAATCATACTATGACCCAGGCCAATTATAACAATTTTTTCCTATAAAACTACAGTTTTTGGAGGAATGTCGAGTAGGAAAATGTTTAAATCCTGACACAAAAATGTCTGTGATAAAACCAGGAGCTTTGAATTTCATGGCCCTTTAATATTGCCTTTGAAGTAATGAAAAAGCCATTTTCCACCACTTGCTTCAAGGACTTCACTAATAACATGTTCCACAAAGGACTGATCTTTTTTGAAGCAGGATATTGTGACGTTATTCTAAAGCATTTAAAATTATATAACAAACTTTTACTAGAATCTCTCAGTCTTCCTTTTTTATTCACTCCAATGAAATACTTGTTAAACAGGTTACTTCATCTTAACCTTGTGGAAATGCCTATGACAGAGAATCTGTTATTTCAGTCAGTTTTGGAATTAAAGGATAAGAATTTGGGGGTGGTGATGAGGAAGGAGGTCATTAATAATCTAAAGAATTAGGAAAAAGGCTTTTCTTTTGGTCTTAAGCTTATCTAGGTTGCAAAAAATATTGTGCTCTGATAGCCTGATACTAGTCCCTGGGGTACAGTGCCCTCCATGCAAACCTCCTCTTTGGTATGACTGGCTGTCCACTTAGAAAGAACCTGGCTGGCAAGGAAATCGCTAGGTCTTGAATGGGTCAGTGCAGTCAGCAGGGAATCTTTGCTGAAGCCTATGTGTTAAGCTCTGCAGCCCACTCTGTGGGCCCTGAAAAATGTCAGTCACACCAAAAGTAGAAACTCCTAGAATAAGGTTGTCTAATTTAAAAATGGCTCAAGGTGAAGTTCCCCTGGAGCACAGAAATCCAAGGAGAAAATGAGTTTCTCCTTTTACTTCATATGGGACCTCTGGCTAGGAAACTGCAAAGGATAATTATGCAAAATGCACATCAGAATGTCACAGACAATCTGCACTGAGGGAAAGGTGATGCAGTAAGAACCCCAGGCACTGGCTTTGTGCAGCTCAATTTTCCTGGGAGGACTAGTATGGGGGGTGAGCTAGGAAGTGACCAGTGAGGAACCAGAGGGCACCTCCATCAGTCAGTGCTATAAATGAATGAACTAATTAAAAATCAGACACTAAAGAAAGACTTTCCTATCACAATGTTAGAAGATGAAGATGCTTTTACCTGCATCATACTTTTCCACTTTCTTTTCCTTTCCATGGGAATGACATGAGTACTGAGGTAAGAACCATTATCAGAACTTCAGAACAGTTCCTGGTACATTTTTAGGTTAGCATAACACACTGGGGTCTGTTTGAGGGGGCAAGGGAAGGACAGCAGTGGTGGGGTGGGGAGGTCAGGGAGGGATAACATGGGAAGAAATGCCAGATGTAGGTGTATTATTCAATTTTCACACTGCTGTAAAGAATAACCTGAGACTGGGTAATTTAAAAAGGAAGAGCTTTAGTTGACTCACAGTTACACATGGCTAGGAAAGCCTCAGGAAACTTATAATCATGGCAGAAAGGGAAGGGGAAGCAAGGCATGTCTTGCATGGTGGCAGGAGAGAGAGAGAGTGCAGGGGAAACTGCCAGTTTTAAACCATCAGAGCTCATGAGATCTCCCTCCCTATCACATGAACAGCATTGCGGGGAACCACCCCACATGATCCAATCACTTCCTACCAGGTGCCTCACTCAACATGTGGAGATTACCATTTGAGATGAGACTTGGGTAGGGACACAGAGCCATATCATACCATTCCACCCCTAGCCCCTCTCAAATCTCATGTCCTTTTTATATCTAAAAACCAATCATTCCTTCCCAACAGCCCCTTAAAGTCTCAACCCATTCAAGCATTAATTCAAAAGCCAAAGTCTCATCTAAGGCAAGGGAAGTCCTGTCTATCTATGAGCCTGTAGAATCAAAATCAAGTTAGTTACCTCCAAGATAAAATGGAGCTATAGACATTGGGTAAATTTTTCCATTCCAAATGGGAGAAATTGACCAAACCAAAGGGGCCAGAGGCCCCGTGCAAGTTCAAAATGTGGCAGGGCACTCCTTAAATCTTAAAGCTTCTTTGAATCTCACTTCTGACTTAAAAATTGAAAAAAAAATCTTAAAGCTCCAAAATAATCTCCTTTGACTTCATGTCTCACATCCAGGGCATGCTGATGCAAGAGGTAGGCTCCCAAGGCCTTGGGCAGATCTGCCTCTGTGGCTCTGCAGGGTACAGACACTGCAGCTACTTTCATAGGCTGGTGCTGAGTGCCTGCAGCTTTTCCAGGCACATGGTGCAAACTGTTGGTGGATCTACCATCTGGGTTCTGGAGGATGGTGGCTCTCTTCTCACAGTTCCACTAGGCAGTGCCCCAGTGGGAACTCTGTGCTCCAACCCCACATTTTCCCTCTGCATTGTCCTAGTAGAGTTTCTTCATGAGGGCTCTGCCCCTGCAGCATACTTCTGCCTGGACATCTAGGCATTTTCATACATCCACTAACATCCAGGTGGAGGCTCCCAAAGCTCAACTCTTGTCTTCTGCACACCAACAGGACCAACACCAAGTGGAAGCCATCAAGGCTTGAGGCTTGCACCCTCTGAAGCAATAGCCGAAGTTATACCTTGGCCCCTTTTAGCCATAGCTGGAGCTGGAGTGGCTAGGGAAACAGGGGACCAAGTACCACGGCTACACAGAGTTTAGTTCCCAGTAAGTTTCTCATCTCTATCTCAGACAACCTCCCTTCACACGTGAAGGTTCCAATTTGAGATGAGATTTGGATGGGGACACAGAGCCAAAGTATATTACTATTCTTCTTATAACTTGATTCTATCCCCTTAGAAATGCTCATGGTGTCTTAGAAAGAATGCCCAAATGGAGGAGCATAGTATTTATATTGATAAAAGTGTTAAAGAACAGTTGCCTTACGTATTTTACAGCATCATTTCATTGGAACTATTATATTCCACATGACTGCTAGGGTCAGACCATGGGATATAATATAACCTGGACACTTGTGTTCTAGAAATAACAACAACTATGCCATTCTAGGGGCAAAATATCCAGAGAAGATGACTCAAATTTCTTCTAAGTTAGAAGTTTCTTTTAAATGTCATTCTATTCTGCTTAAATTTCAGTTGATTCCTTCTTACCTTCATTTCACTATATTAAAAACAAACTATCTTATCTATAAAATATTTTTGATGTTTCCTATTGGAAATGAGGGAGAAGGCTACATATGAGTTAGCAGGTGGGATTATATAAAAGACAAGATGGCTTATCTCACAGAACACAAAATTGTAAAATTTTAGGGCTGAAATGGACATCAGAGAGCATCTAACCTAAGTACTTCATTTAAAAATGTAAAAAAAGAAGCCATATAGGTTATTTGCTTAGTGAATTAGAAATGTGGTTCCAATATAAAAAGATTGCTAAAATGATGGACACCGTTTCAGAAACTATTATGCATAAAAGGCATTAAATTGGTAATATTGGATGATGATTTCCTTTTAAATTATAATCAGAATTAGAATCATCCTGTTTCTATAATTGTTGGTACACTACTCACAAAAATATGAAGGATCTAATCTTAGTAGTAATCACTATATTTAATTTAAAAAGGGAAATTCTTATGTTTTCTAAATTAGAGAATTTATTTGACTTAAGTTATATTCACGATATAGTTTTTTAAAAGCAAGACTATGTATAGCCCTAAGGCTAATATTGGTATCCTCAAACTTTTCTTGTATTGGAACTAAAACAATATATTTAGCTCTCTTGCTTTATCTAAGAACAAGGAGAATATAAATGATACAGGAAACCTAAATTTACTTCTGTAATATATGAGGCACTCTGAGTAAAAATGCTGTGTGTGTCATAATTGGCTAAGTTTTCATTACTGGGCTCTAAGTTGGTGGATGGAGAGGTTACAAAGATCTCCAAATATATTTTAATCAAGACACATGATGCACAATTTAAGAAGCACAGTTTACTTTCTTTATTCCATAATGATAGCTTCCACATTCTGAAAGAGAAAAAAAATGGACACTCCACTTACTTTCAAACTTTTCTGGACACAGAGTTTTGAATGAAGGACATAACTGATTAAAGCCATTTGGCAATCAATATAGCTGAGGACCACAAGGAAATAAAAGACTAGACAAAATAACATCATAAATATATAGAAAATAAATTGCCTTGACTGGCATTCTGTATAATCATTGTAGCATTTCACACTGTCTAGTCCTGACTTTTCCACAATGGTGAATTGGAAGTTATGTTTGTTAAAGTAATTAGGAGTTGCCTGGCAAAATTCTTAAACAACAATGAAAAATATAAAGGTGATATTTTGATGTGACATTCTGGAAGCTGGTTCTCTATTTGTAGGTGATTTATAGCTCTTGCTTTCATAAATTTTCAACTTTCTTTTCTGGCACATTCTGCAGAGAATATTCTAATATAGATTACCAGGGGGAAAATTTATATCTCAACTAAATAATAACAAAATCTTTTAAGGGTGTGTATATAACCCCAAACCTAAAATCCTCATTGCATACTTCTTGCTGAGACAAGAAACTTTACATTTACCACATCGTAAGATCTTAATAGAATCTGTTTTGTTGGATTGCAGTAAAATAGGCAACCAGATTTTCAAACATTGAGCATGTGGACATAAATACAACACAAATTATAGCAGCATTTCCATTAGTTTTTAGAAACCAAAGGAGGAAAATGTCAGTAAAAATAAAAAAGAAATCCTTTTTCACCCATAAGAGCATCTTTTTCAAGGAGGTTCTTTGTGGCTTCTAATACTGGTTATAGAAAGAATGAGTGAGACTACTCAGGCCCGTGTGGTGTCCAGTTTTTTTTTTTTTTCATGAGTCCTCAGCAAATTAGGTCAAGAAACCAATGCCTGATTGTCCCAGAGAAGATGCTTGGAATGGGGCTGCAGCAGTGAAGTCACAGTCAGAGGGTGACCTTCTTGGGTGAGAAGTTGGGGGGGGTCCCATGCTCACCCATCAACATGTTGATTCATGTATGTTTCCTGAGACTCATGTCAAGAATTCTCAGTAAACAAGGTCACCTGATGTCAGGTGATAGGAACTGTCAGGCCATTTGAGGAATTCTAACTGATTTCATATCAAAGAGTAAGCTGTCCTTCAGAATCAGTTCTTAATATCCTGAAGTTAGAAAGCAAGGCACTGGGAAAGTTAGAAAGCAAAGCCGAGCAGGAAGTGGAATATTGCTGAGATCTGCAGACATTCCAGTCCATGCAATCTTCAGCTCTCCTGCCATCTCTGATAAGGACTTCCACTGTGTCATGAAGAGCACATAGATTAGAAGCTACTTTCTATATCCTGCAACAGAGAATTGCAATCTGAGTATCTTTTTAAATCAATGGGAACATCAAGGAGGTTTAAATCAAGATGCATTCTTCAAAGGCTACACTGAGAATTCTACACACAGCCTCCAGTAAAACCCCAAGGTTTTTCCATTGAGAGAGATCGAACAGTGATAAAGAAAATCATCTTATCAGGCCACTAATGAAGGCTATTAAGGCTATGAAATTTGAATCTGTAAATGGAAATTAATGCTGAACAAAGGAACATCTAAAGAAACAGCATGCAGCCATCAAATATTTCCAGAGAAACTAGGAGAGTCAGTGAGGTCCCAAAACCGTGAGGAGCCTGGGAAACTTGGATTCAATGTACCATGTTTTATTAGCCCCTCAGGCAAAGAGTACACCCAGGCACTATAAACAAGATAAGTCTAATTTTTAACTGTGCATCTGGGGTATCTACTCCTTGCTGTTATTTCTGGTTATATTTTCTTTCCTTCTTTCCATCCCTCCCCTCTCTATTTCATATTCTATTCCTTCCCATCAGGTGTCAACAACCCCCAGGCCATGGACTTGCCAGTCCATGATCTGTTAGGAACTAGGCCACACAGCAGGAGGTCAGTGGTGGGCAAGTGAATGAAGTTTCTTCTGTATTTACAGCCACCCCCCGCCACTCACATTGCTGCCCGAACTCTGTTTCCTGCCAGATTAGCTGTGGGATTAGACTCTCCTAGAAGTGTGAACCCTATTGTGAACTATGCATGCCAGGGATCTAGGTTGCATGCTTCTTATGAGAATCTAATGCCTGATGTCACTGTCTCCGATCACCCCCAGAAGGGACCATCTAGTAGCAGAAAAACAAGCTCACGGTTTCTACATTATGGTGAGTGTATAACTATTTCATTATACATTACAATGTGATAATAATAGAAATAAAGTAAGCAATAAATGTAATACAATGGAGTCATCCTGAAACTATCCCCCTACTCCTGGTCCATGAAAAATCTGTCTTCCACAAAACTGGTCCCTGGTGCCAAAAAGGTTGGGGATCACTGCTTCCCATTCTACTCTCCCTGCCTCCCAGCCTCCTTTGCTCCCTTCCTCTCTCTCCTCCTCTTTCCATTCTTTGACAAGAGATTAACTTCATCATCAGAAGAGAATACCGGATGTTAGAAAAAACAAGAAGGAAAAGGAATCAATGTTGAGTATTTCCAAAAAAGAGTCCTTCATTGCCACAGAATTAATCTGGGTTGAGCCTGATTTCTACAGCAAACAATTTCAGGATCTTATAAAGAACAAAATCAGCAGCCTCTAGTTCAAGACCCTTATTTGATGGCAACTGAGGACCAGAAAGATGAAACTGGTTTGCCACAGTTATACTCTTAAACTAATAAAGAAATTTCCCGGCCAGGCACAGTGGCTCACGCCTGTAATCCCAGCACTTTGGGAGGCCGAGGCGGGTGGATCACGATGTCAAGAGATCGAGACCATCCTGGTCAACATGGTGAAACGTTGTCTCTACTAAAAATACAAAAAATTAGCTGGGCATGGTGGCGCGTACCTGTAATCCCAGCTACTCGGGAGGCTGAAGCAGGAGAATTGCCTGAACCCAGGAGGTGGAGGTTGCAGTGAGCCGAGATCACACCATTGCACTCCAGCCTGGGTAACAAGAGCGAAACTCCGTCTCAAAAAAAAAAAAAAGAAAAAGAAATTTCACGGCAAATTTTTAGTAGGCTTTAAAAAGGTGTGCAAGAACATTTACTTCACAATCAAAGCAAAGATTAAAGAAATATTTCACAAGTAACAGTCATTGTCCCCGTTAAATTACACCTTAATGCCTGGAATGAAAAGAAGCAAGGGACAAAATACATACACATGGAGTATTTCTTGAAGCCTTATGTGAGAAGGCCAAAGGAATGGCTTTATATTTGGCTTTAAAACAAGGAGAAGAAGAAGAGAAAAATGAACACTTTTCAGTCTATGCAAGGAAGTGTGAGTTGTGGTGAGCAGTTTTTGCCTTTCTTCCAAGCATAAGCTAGAATGTGGCTTAGACAGCATGGATTAGGAACGCTGAATTCTGCTGAAAGATTTCAAGCCCTAAAGCACACAACTGCCAAGCAAAGCTGTGAAATTTCTTTTTCTAATAGGCTTTAAGATTATATATTTTTGGGTTAGTTTACATGTAATGTGACTATGACCTAGCATTACCCTTCAAGACTTCTAAGAGGCTACAATTATCTAGTTTAGGGTCTGGTTTTGAAGCTCACACACTTGTGATTATGGTGTATTAAAATTGACAATTTGGAGAGAACTAAGTATTCTCCAAGTGTTGAATCTAATGACACCAATTTGGATTTACAAAGCAACTTCGTGGTTGTTTTGCCTTATATTCAGTGTCTCCAGGTGGTAGAAAGCTTCTGCTATGTTTGATTTCCCCACTTAAAGGGGAGGGCTAAGAGTTACAAGGCAGGATGGTGACAGCCAAGTGACCACTGAGTCCCAGGCAGGAGTAATCTTTAAAGAAACTCTAGCCCTGGAACATACATACTTCCCACAGTGTATCTGCTTTGCTGCTTAAGGAATCAGCCATCCGACCACATCCCTTTATTATAAAAATAAATTATACAGTAAAACAAGACTCTTCATGTTTATATGTTCTACAAAATGGCCTCTCTTTTCCTTAATTTTAATCTTTTTAAGATTGTGTTTTTGTAGTGTTTTTCGGTTATGAGGACCACCAAATCAGAATTGTGGGGGTTACTTGCTGGAAAGGTAGATTCTTTGGCTCCACTCATGGTATACCAGATTAGAATCATGAGTGATGGCACTCCAAAACACAATTTAAACAAATCTCACAGGTGATTCTTATGCATTGTTCTAATTTTTGAGTATTACCTAAATCAATTCTACAAGCTTGCTCTGAAAATTACAACTATTCAATTGCTTCCAAAGAACAACAAAAGCATAGGCTTTAGTTCTACATTAACAGTATATAATTACACAAATACTGTGGCAAGATCTCAAACCCCTACACATACTTCCTGAATCTAAACTAAAAGTTGAAACTATTTTTAAAAATGCAGAAGTGGATTCTCTAAAATCTTGTTCTTAGTGGGTAAATTCCCACTTTGCTGCTTATTTTTTAAAAATATCAATAGTTTTTGGGGAACAATTGGTGTTTGGTTGCATTGAAATGTTTTTTAGTGGTGAGTTTGGTGCACCTGTTACCCAAGCAGTGTACGCTGTACCCAGTGTGTAGTGTTTTATGCCTCACCCCCCTCCCACTCTTCCTCCCAACTCCCCAAACTTCATTACATCATTTTTATGCCTTGGCTCCCACTTATAAGTGAGGATATGCAATGCTGGGTTTTCATTTGTGAGTTACTTTGCTTAGAACAATGGTCCCTGACCAGGCGCAGTGGTTCACGCCTGTAATCCCAGCACTTTGGGAGGCCAAATTGGGTGGATCACAAAGTCAGGAGTTGGAGACCAGCCTGGCCAATATGGTGAAACCTTGTCTTTACTAAAAATACAAAAATTAGCTGGGCATGGTGGTGAAAGCCTGTAGTCCCAGCTACTTGGGAGGCTGAGGCAGAAGAATCGAGGGACAGAGGTTGCAGTGAGCCAAGATTATGCCATTGGGTGACAGAGCAGGACTATGTCTCAAAAAAAAAAAAAGAACAATGGTCTCCAACTCCGGGTTGCTGCAAATGCCATTGTTAGTTTGTTCCTTTTTATGCCTCTTTTTTTATAGGTCATATAGATATTTATGAGTCTGGTTAGTTTCATACCAAATTAAGAGTAATCATTGGCCTCCTTTTTCTAACTCAGTTTTTATGAGATTGATCTCCTCTAAATTTAATGTTTTTGATATTGTTAAGCTGAAATCCACAAGAAAAGTCAACATAATATCTTTATGAAACATCCTCATTGTAAGCAAATAAACAATACAAACTACAAGAAAAAAAATCCAATGTTTAAGAAAAGGTAAGCTTCAGTAAGATCAGAAATGATTCAAGCAGGCTCCTCATCTAAGTTTCCCAACCTCTACTCAGAAAACTGGGTTTCATGCAATTGCAGCCCCATGCAATTTTCAACTGCTAACTTCAAAATCTGAGACGCTCTTTTGCATGCTAGCCTTTTCTTCTTTTGCAGTAGAACGTACAGCCTCAAGAGCCTCAAAGACAGAAGTCTGCAAACAGGAATATTATGAATGGGTTTCAATTCCCAGTTGATGATGTTTTACAGGGTGCAATTGACAGGGGTTATATATGCTTAAAATATCTTTCCATTCATGGTGAGAAAGAAATAGCCATTTCAAATCTATACTAGCTGGTATGTTGCCCCTGGCCAAAAGCTCTTTATGTAGAAATGCCATTTTACACAGCATAATCACAACAGCAGGAGGAGCTAGGCAGTGGGGTCTTACTCTGGGACAGCAAGAGAGCTACTGAACAAAAATCCTGTTTCCTACTAAGGGAAAATAAATTTAAAACCATGCTGTGTGACCAGCTTCCAGTTTACTTTATATGATCAATATTTCCATGTTACCTGCTAGAAATCACATCCCTGGATTCTCCTGTGACCAGATCCAAGCAGAATTAGTGTCAGAATAGCTATACTCTTGCTAGGCACATCAGTGACAGAGGTCTCACTGTGAATTACCACCAGTGGATCTGTGGACAAACAATAAATCAAGGAGATAACAATAGGAAAACAGTCTGCTCATTTACTGTGACACGGCTGTTTAGTTCAAATTAATTATGAAAATACCACAGACTACTAGTCAGCATGTGATGGTTAGGGTTTTCTCAAAGCAAAGATGTCTCTGTAATTTAAGAAACTGCAGTAACTCTCAGATATTAAATTTTTATAAAGTGAAAGGAACAGGGAATCCTGGATATTTTGTAAGATCTTTAAGTAGGCATAATACTGACAGTGCTATAGCATACCTTTCATAAATTTTAGACTAGGGGAAGAGCCAGACAAAAAAATCTTGTGAAAATTTTTTTATTAGAAATTAATCAAAGGATCAGCTCTGAATATGTCACCTTTAAAAAGCCAGTCACCATCACTACATTTCTGTGGGCCACTGTAAAAGATAAACTTGCACACCTCAGGGAGCCATGCGGGCAAGATCTATCAAGCCTTAAAAATATGCATGCCCTATGAACTCATAATTTAAATTCTGAGAATTTATCCTGAGCAAATAATTAAAGATATTAAGTAAAGATGTAGTATAGAGGCATTCACAGCGGCTCAGTTTGTTAGAGAAAAGAGTTGGAAGCAATGTGAGTGTACTAAAAACGAAACTCTGGTCAATCTCTGATACAACCATTCAATAAGTAATACACATTTGTTAAAGACAAAGATGCACAGAGAATCCTCGGAAAATACTATTTAATTAAGATTTACATTGTTTCATGCTAGAAATATATATATAACTACATATTATCATTGGTGGAAATCAAGCATATGTTTGTATTTCATCCTAGTTTTGGTGAATTTCCCAGGGTGAGGGTTTGTCTTAAGAAGGCACCTAGAATGCAAATTGGGTCTGAGAGGTTCAAGGCAGCAGAAGGTGCACAGGGACAGAGGGTGTGTCCACATGCCCAGGGGTGTTATGTTCATGAACTCCACTTATAATAGCATTAAATCTCAGGCCCTGGATTAACACCTCCCTCCTAACCCCTTGTTATTGACAACCCCTTGGTTGTAGAAAAACACTAAAACAGGGTGGAAAGAAGTGAGATCTGGCCCTGGTATTGCTACAATTTCTTCAACGTGACATGAACATGTTAGGTAAGATGACATTTTAGCTAGACAGTTTAAGTTTTCTTTTTAATGAAATAATATATAAAGCAAAAATATGTAAAGTTGACTAAAATATATACAGGTGACTTGTAAAAATATTTTCCCAACATTATGGTGGGCCAGATATCTTGACTAACTCTCCTATTGGAAATAACTAAAAATTCAAAATCAAATGACTGAAAGATCAAAACCAAGTTAAAACAAGAACTTAAAAAAGCAAGCTCAGCACTGAAGATGACCTTGGTTTTAAGGGCATTTACCATTAGAATGAAACTTAGCTTCCATTTTCATAAATGAATGAAACGTACAGAGCAGAAGACAAAGAAAACCAGAGGCCATCCAAGATCTCCCACATGAGATCCTGCAATAAGAGGCATCTGAACTGTCTACTTGCATAGCATTGAGTGAACCAGTAATTACACTCCCCTTGTGAGACTGAATGAAAAAAAAAATCACAAAACAGCAGCAAGAGCACAAGAATTAGAAAAGAACAGAGGGTAAAATGAGATCTGTAAGCTTTCAGGTATTAGAATTGTCAAGCACAGAATGTAAAATAATTATGTTTAATGGGTAAAATATTCCCAGCAAGTTTAATGATGTAAGTAAAAAGAACGAGAGACTGTTTTGTTTAAAGAGCAAATATTTGAAAAAACAAAACAAAACAAAACAAATAGAACTTCAAGAGACTGTATGAAGTGTCTTTGGAATTAAAAACTCAGTTAATAAGACTTTTTATATATAGCTTGGAGAGGATTAATGAATTTGAAACTAGAACTGCAGAAATTATCCAGAATAAAATGAGACAAAGAGATGAGAAATCTAAAACACAAGTAACATAGATAACAGAGAAGGTAAAAAGCATATCATACTGGCAGTCCAGAAAGAGAAGAAAAAATGGGGCAGAAGCAAGATTTGAAGAATTCGTGATGAATTTCCTCATTTTATACTGAATATGCATTTGTAATACTTATATACCATTTATACTAAGTAGTATAAATAAATAAAGTTAAACCTAAATACATGATAGAAAATTGTACAATATCAAAGATAACATTCGAAAAACAATGGAGTTGGGGAGTGACTAGTCAAAGATCCTGCAAATGAAAACATTGAGAGTTGCTAATAAGCAGAAGGCCATTGGCTGAAGACTGTCTCTGTACTTTAAGTTCTGTATAACAAACTGAAAGCTAAGGTAGTACTGAAACAAATTAGAATCTAACTTAGGAGTCTAATTTACTTTTAAAAAATTAACAAAAAATAAAACAGGTCTCAGCCAATCATAAGCAGTTGTGCTTCAGCCAATCACAGAGAGCCAACTCTTCAGACCATGTCCACATAAGGCAAACACCTTGCTGTAACCAATCAAATGGCTTCTCTACTTGTCTCTCATGTTCATCATATGCAAGCTCACTGCTCATGCTCCTGGGTGGAATTCTTTGAACCTCTTCTGGTTCTGAGTGCTACCTAATTTATGAATTATTTTTTTTACTCAAATAAATTCTGTTAAGTTTAATTTGTCAGAAGTTTTCTTTTCCCAGAGTTTACTTCTTAAAGCAGTGTAGTGAGTCTTGTTTAACAGAGCCATGGTTTCTTATAGTCAGGCGCAGTATTAGAATCTAAGATCAGAGTGCTAGGTGTGCTCACGGTTACTGGGATGTCTTTGTTTTTATGTCTTTTTATTGAATGAAGCTAGAAAACATCCACATATATATAAACACACATAGGCAAATCTATACCTATGTGGACACAGACATGTATGCATATGCTCATATTACATGCATTACCTACACAAGTATGCTTATTGTAGAAATGATGAATTTACACTGATGGCTACAATTCCAATCCATCCCACAGGGTCCTTTCTTTTTTTGAGACAAGATCTCACTCTGTCATGCAGGCTGGAGTGCAGTGGTGTGATCTCAGCCCACTGCAGCCTTGACCTCCTGGGTTCTAGCAATCCTTCTGCCTCAGCCCCACAAGTAACTGGCACTACAGGTGCGCATTACCATGCCTGGCTAGTTTTTGTATTTTTAGTAGAGATGGGTTTTCACTATGTTGCCAGGGCTAGTCTCAAACTCCTGAGCTCAAGCAATCTGCCTGCCTTGGCCTCCCAAAATGTTCGAATTACAGGCATGAGCCACCGCATCTGGCCTCACAGGGTTCTTTCTTGTTCACCCTCATTACGTACTTGTATGTCCCTTCTTTCATAATGACAAGCCTGTCTCCCAACAAAATCGACACACTTACTTGCCTGTTGGATCCCATAATATAAATTGTTTCAGAATTGCTTTTGCCACCATAAAAAACAAAATCAACTAAAAGAATTACAGATTTGTTTGCAGCTCTTGTGCCACAACTTTTCCCTAGACAGAAAATATACAGTTATACACTGTTTTCATGAGTTCCTTAGTTCTTTTAAGTTTTCTTTCTGTGTGATTATGGTATTCATTTGAAATAAATTAGGTTCATTTGTTTCTATTTGCTTTTAGCTTTGTTTTTTCCCTCCCTTCCCAACCTAGTTGATTTTAATCTTTTGAGTATATAAAACATTAACAAGCCTCCAAAAGTAAAAACTGTACAGTAAGAGCATGTATATTAAGAGAAATGTCACTTCTCACCAATTTTTTTTCCACTTCTAGTCTCACTACCACTTGTAGGTAACAAACTTTTCTGAAATAAAACATTGGTGATTTATCTTTCCTGTCTTGTTTTTGAAATTAAAAGCAGATATGTGATTTTTTTTCTGATTTCCTCTTCTGATACAAGAGGTAGCATACTATAGACAGTATTTTGAATTTTGCATTTATTGAAATGTTCTGCTTCTAAAAAGAACTTCAAGGGTTACACAAGAAATTGTGAAGAAATTTAGAGAATATTTAGAACAAAATTATAATGATGATGTTGAATATCAAAACATATTCAGTATCAACAAAAATTGGCTCAAGAATAAGTAGGAAGAGTTACAGTACCATATCTAGTGAGCATTCAGTAAATACCAGGTAATACTTATTACCCATAAGTCCTACAAAATTTGTTTTAAAGTTGCAAATGTAGGAAGAGATAGAATATTTATCAAACTATTTTTTTTTGGCAGGGATGGGGGGAAGCTAACGTGATCTTCATGTCAAAACCCAAGTTGAGGATAGTAGTACAACACGCAAAATTATAGTGCGGTCTTTCTCATGACCATGTGTATTGGAAACTGTTAACTGTCTCCCACCTTTAAGTTTCCCTTTATTTCTTTTAGTGATAGGCATTCACAGAGAATTTCATACAACCTGGGTTCGTGGATACTTGGCCACAGAAAAGAATATTTTTCTGTTTGACTTTCAGGTATCTAGCCATGGAGTTAGCTTTGGGTGAATGAGATATGAATGGGTGTGGGGAGGGCAATTTCTTGGTCATCTTTTTATGAGGACTGTTCAGAACTCTCTTTCTTTGAACTGGATTAGAAATGATGAGGACTTGGGAGCCAAGTACTGAATACACAAGCTGCTCTGCCAGTCACAAGCCACTCCCCGACTCCAGACTATTACCCGTACCAGAGAGAAAAGTAAACGCCTGTCTTACGTATGCTATATATGTTGATTCTCTTTGTTATAGCAAACAATTGCTTGCTAATTGTTATTAGTTTCTAGCCTAATCAATACATAATAGATGCAAAAATCTTAAATATATTAGCAAACTGAATCCAGCAAAGAATGTAAACGATGACCATGTTGGGTTTATCTCAGACTGCAGAAGTAGTTTACTATAAAACAATCTATTAAAATAGTTTATAATATTAGCAGATGAAAACAGAAAAGTAATATGATGATCCCAGTAATTTTATTAAAAAGTGTTGGGTAACATTCAAATTTTTAGCAAAATGAGATTAGAGAAGATGTGAAAAAGTGTGACTATCAGAATAAATTAAATATTATACTCAATGTGATATATTAGAAATATTCCCTTAAGATTAAGAACACTGAAAAGTACCCACAAACTTCTATTAAATGTGGAACTAGAAGTGAATACAGCATAGTAAAGTAAGAAAAAAAATAAAAGAATTAGAAAAGAAGAAATAAAATTATCATTATTAGATGATTGTAAGATTGTCTATATCAAAATATCCCAGAAAATTTACTGAAAAAAGTATTACAATTATTAAGAAAGTAAATTGCCTGGGTAATTTGGGTTTCTTAGAGTTGTTTGTATATAAATAAAAATTGCATTTCTTCTATACATTGGGAAATTTAGTTTTAAAAGATACTAATATAATAGTATCAAAATATACATTTTCTAAGAATAAATCCAACTACTTTTGTACTTTATGGAAAAATTTTAAAACTTTATTTGAAAACTTTAAAGACTCCCCTCTCCCCCAAAAAGATATCCTATGTTCAGAAATAGCATGACTCAAAATTATAATAAGGCTATTTTTTACCAAATGGATCTGTCAATCCATTCCAACCCAAATCTTGGCAGATTTTGTCTGATTGTTTGTGAAACAAAATAAACCGATTCTAAAATATATATGGAGAAACAAAGGGACAAGAAAAAATTTGTGTCTTAAAAAGAGAAAAAGAGTGGGGAACTCAATTTGCCAGAAATCAAGGATTATTATGAAACATGGAGTAAGATTATGTGATTTGGGAGCATAAACTTGGGAGACATGACTAATTGCCGCTGACCAACGTGCAGAGCACGACTTTTCTCTTTTTTCCTTTTTAAAAAATTGTAATTTATATTTTAGATTCAGGCAGTATGTGTTCAGGTTGGTTACATGTGTATATTGCTTGTTGTTGAGGTTTTGGGTACAATTGATCTGGTCATCCAGGTACTGAGCATAGTACCCAACAGGTAGTTTTTCCAACCCTGGCCCTTCTCCCCGCTTCCCTGCTCTAGCAGTCCTGAGGGTCTATTGTTCTCATCTTTATGCCCATGTGTACCCAGTGTTTAGCTCCGACTTATAAGTGAGAACATGCATTACTTGGTTTTTTGTTCCTGCATTAATTTGCTTAGGATTATGGCCTCCAGCTGCATCCATGATGCTGCAAAGGACAAGATTTCATTCTTTTTATGGCTGCATCATATTCCATGGTGTATATGTACCACATTTTATTTATCCAGTTAACTGTTGATGAGCACCTAGGTTGATTCCATGTCTTTGCTATTGTGAATAGTACTGCAATGAACATTTGAGTGTATGTGTCTTTTGGTGGAATGATTTATTTTCCTTTGGGTATATACTCAATAATGGGATTGCTGGGTCAAATGGTAGCACTATTTTTAGTACTTTGAACGGTGTTCAAACTGCTTTCCACACTGGCTGAATCAATTTACATTCCCACCAACAGTGTATGTGTTTCCTTTCCTTTATAGCCTCACCAACATCTGTAATTCTTTGACTTTTCAGTAATAGCCATTCTGACTGGTGTGAGCTGGTATCCCACTGCGGTTTGGATTTATGTTTCTCTCATGACTTGTGATGTTGAGCATTTGTTCATGTTTGTCGGATGCTTGTATGTCTTCTTTTGAGAAATGTCTGTTCATGGCTTTGCCCACTTTTTAATGGGGCTATTTGTTTTTTGCTTGTTAATTTGTTTAAATTCTTTGCAGACCCTAGATGTTAGACCATTATTGGATGCACAGTCTGCAAGTATTTCTCCAATTCTGTAGGTTGTCTGTTTATTCTGTTGATAGTTTCTTTTTCTGTGCAGATGCTCTTCAGTTTAATTAGGCCTCACTTGTCAAGTTTCTTCCTTCTTCTTCTTTTCCTTTTTTCTTTTGAGATGAAATCTCACTCTGTTGCCCAGGCTGCAATGCACTGCTTCCCATGTTCAAGTGATTCTCCTGCCTCAGCCTCCCGAGTAGCTGGGATTACAGGTGTGCACCACCACACTTGGCTGATTTTTGCATTTTTAGTAGAGACTGGGTTTCACCATGTTGGCCAGGCTGGTCTTAAACTCCTGACCTCAGGTGATCTGCCCACCTTGGCATCCAAAGTTCTGGGATTACAGGCATGAGCCCCTGTGCCTGGCCTCAATTTTCATTTTTGTTGCAATTGCTTTTGGGAACCTAATCATACATTGTTTGTTAAGGCCAATGTCCAGAAGGGTATTTCCTAGGTTTTCTTCTAGGATGTTTATAATTTTAGGTCTTAAATTGAAGTTTTTAATCCATCTTGAGTTAATTTTTATGTATGGTGATAGGTAGGCATCTAGTTTCATTCTTCTGCATATGGCTAGCCAGTATCCCGGCATCCACCTATTGAATAGGGAGTCCTTTCCCCATTGCTTATTTTTGTTGAATTCATTGAAAATCAGATGCTGATAGATATGTGGCTTTGTTTCTGGGTTTGCAACTTTTCAATAAATAATCTGGGACTAACTTTTAAATGAGCCATTTAAAAAATGGAATTAGATGTTTTCCTTATACCATAAATAAGAACCAATTAATTGGTTTATTAAAGACTTAGAATAAAATGCAAAATTATAAACTCTTAGAAGATGACATAAGAAATGATCCTTCTGACCTGGATTGAAAAAAGACTTTTTGTTCAATACATAAAAAAACCTCTGAAGAAACATTGGGAGACACTGAAAGGGTAACAGTTTAGAATTCTGTTCCAGCAAGTAACCACAAAAAGGAGATAGCTCACATGGGGCAAAAAAGATGTCCAAATTCTAATTTGGGTGAATTATAGTGTTTGAAGAAAGTATTAAAGATAACTCAGCCAACACGGGCTTCTCATGCAGAGGCCTTCTTCTCATTCCCCAATAGAATTGGCTCTTCTTTCTGACAACAGCCAGAGAATCTTAGGAAGGCTAAGCAAGAAAAAAGTGCAATCCACACTCATCAACAATAAATATGGGCATTGAATTATCTTGCATAAGTAATAAAATAAATATTAAAGGTTAATATTGAGTCACAGAGGGCTTACCTTCCTACCAATATTAACAAATGCAGTACATTAGCACCTGAAAGCTACACTTAACATTTTCATCTATAAGAAAGATAAAAAGAAGTGATTCCTAGAGCATATAAAAATGATTTATAGCCAGGGACATCTGCCATGAACTACCCCAAAATTATTTGGTTATAAGACAATGAATCATGGAAGTGCCATTAAAAGCTGAGGCTAGAGAATATAAGAATTTTCCCTCCAGGCCAGTGCTCACTAGCTGGTGACTCCACAGTCATTGCCATAAATATTTGAACCCCTGTGCTTCCTCATATGAGCCACCTGCTCATAGGAGAACTGTGAAATCCAGGTAACTATAAATAATTTCTTCTCCTTTTTCTTTTTCCTTCTCTGGCTCTTTCTCTCCTTGCATCCTTTCCCTCCTCCCTCCTTTATTCCCTCTCCCTTCTCTCTTCTCTTCTTCCTCTTCCTCCTTTCCTCTTCCTTCACTTTCTGCTCTCCTTATTTTCCCTTCTTATTTTGTAGAAACAAAAGACTCATAATTGAAAATATACGTTTTTTTTTCTTAATGAGGGAGGTAGTAAAATCTTTCAATATGGAGCACATATGAACTAATCTTGATAAATAAAAATAACTTCAATGTGTTTCTAATATCAGATGTTTATTATATTCTCAAAAGTCTAGGACAATTTTTCCCTGCACGCTGGAAAAAGAAGAAAGTCTTATTTCCCCTATCTAAATAATTTCAGGTACATAGTAGATCAATAAAACAGGGCTGACATAAAACAATGATTATTTCATAAGGACAAGTCCTTGTGAAATAAACATAAAAGTCTAGACTTGTAGCTGTGACTTCTTTTATAATGATAGCAGATATGAAACATGAATTGCTTTCTTTCCTACAAAACCAACTTAGTAATACTGGATGGGAGAAGACTGAGGATGCAGTTTTAATAACTGTCCTGAGAGTGCACTGATCTCCACTTTTAAGCTTCTAATTTATGTACTCAACTCAAGTTAAATAATGTGAATATTGCCCTAACATTTCTATCATTCCCTCTTCTCGTTCAGCCCCACTGTCTCCTGCCAGTTTGCCCCAGCAACTTCATGGTAGCTGAGGACATCCTGTCCAGCTAGGTGAGTGATTCTGAAGATTCAGCAAGCTTGCCAGGTGACATTAAGGTTAAAGTGGCTTCTCAGTGCTAGAGAGTCACCAAGGTTAATTGGGATGTCATATCTGCTCGTATTCACTCTCACTCTGTGCATTTAAATTTATACATCGCCACACACACACACACAAAAAGATATCAAAGTCTCAGTAAACACAATTCCCAGCCTATCGCGACTTCTCTCCTCTATCTAGCTGGTTTTTGATTCATTCCTCGGCTCCATCTTCCCGTTCTCTTCCTAGGTTGGCCCTTTAAGAATGGGGACCGTGTTTTTTGCTCCTGGCTGCTCTCTATAACATCTGTGACTGCAATGGGGCTGCGGTGGTCTCCTCTGAGAAGGGATTAAACAAACATTAGACAAGGGCGGTGGGGACGTGGCTCTACACCGCCTATTTTGCCCGCTAAGTTACAACAGTCTGCTGAACTCTTCAACCATCCTTATTTGATCCTCACCTCAGCATGTGCTTTGTGTGTTTTACATTTTACATTCCTTCACTTGCTTCTTCAGGGTTTCCTCCTTGGCTGGGGTTGAACAAGGAGCTACAAGAAGGGTAGTGTAGCTCGCCATTCTTGAGATACTAAGTTTGTGGGTAATCAGAATCTTGGCTCCTGTGACCTACCCTCTGTTGACACGCCTTTGTTATGCTATGTAATATAGTGAAAAATACTTTGCAGATGAAATTAACGCTTTGGGCTTTAAAATGGGGAGATTATTGGGAGGAACGAATCTAATCACATAAGGCCTTAAAATCAGAGACTTTTCTCTATTTGTAAGCAAAGAAAGATTCATCAGAAAAGGAAATGAGAGATTCAACATGTGAGAGGGACTCCAGCCCACTGTTTCCGGCATTGAAGATAAAGAGAAATTTATTATAAGAAATTAGTTCAAGTAATTATAAAGGCTGACAAGTCCCAAGACTTGCAGAGTGAGTTGGCAAGCTGGAGACACAGGAAGAGCCAGTATTTTAGATTGAGTGGTATGCAAGAAAAAAAAAACCCATGTCCCCTCCCTCCCTCCCTCCCTGCCTCTCTCTCTCTCTCTCTCTTTCTCTCTCTCTCTCTCTCTCTCTGTCTCTCTTTGTTTCTTTCTGTTCTGGGATACATGTGCATAACGCACAGGTTTGTTATGTAGTCATACATGTGCCATGGTGGTTTGCTGCACCTGTCAACCCATCATCTAGGTTTTAAGCCCTGTATGCATTAGGTATTTGCTCTAATGCTGTCCCTCCCCTCGCTCCCCATCCCTTGACAGGCCCCAGTATGTGATGTTTCCCTTCCTGTGCCTGTGTGTTCTCATTGTTCAACTCCCACTTATGAATGAGAACATGCAGTATTTGGTTTTCTGTTCCTGTGTCAGTTTGCTGAGAATGACGGTTTCCAACTTGATCCATGTCCTTGCAAAGAACATGAACTCATTCTTTGTTATGGCTGCATAGTATTTCCATGGTGTATATGTGCCACATTTTCTTTACCCAGTCCATCATTGATGGGCATTTGGGTTGGTTCCAAGTCTTTACTCTTGTAAATAGTGCTGCAATAAACATACATGTACATTTGTCTTTATAGCAGAATGATTTATAATCCTTTCAGTATATACCCAGTAATAGGATTGCTGGGTCAAATAGTATACTGGTTCTAGATTCTTGAGGAATCTCCCCACTCTCTTCCATAATGGTTGAACTAATTTATATTCCTACCAACAGTGTAAAAGTGTTCCTATTTCTCCACATCCTCTCCAGCATCTGGTGTTTCCTGACTTTTTAATAATCGCCATTTTAATTGGCATGAGATGGTATCCCATTGTAGTTTTGATTTGCATTTCTCTAATGACTAGTGATGATGAGCTTTTTTCATGTTTGTTGGCTGCATAAATGGCTTCTTTTGAGAAATGTCTGTTATATGCCTTGCCCACTTTTTGATGGGGCTGTTTTTTTCTTGTAAATTTGTTTAAGTTCATTGTAGATTCTGGATGTTAGACTGTTGTCAGATGGATAGATTGCAAAAATTTTCTCCCATCTGTAGGTTGCCTGTTCACTCTGATGACAGTTTCTTTTGCTGTGCAGAAGCTCCTTAGTTTAATTAGATCCCATTTGTCAATTTTGGTTTTTGTTGCAATTGCTTTTGGTGTGTTAGTCATCAAGTTTTTGCCCATGTCCGATTTCTAAGGCAGTTAGGCAGGAGGAAGTCTTTCTTTCTTAGGAGAGGGTCAGTCTTCTGTATTCTTTAGGCTTCCACTGATTGAATGAGGCCCACTCTCATTAGGGAGGCCCATCTGCTTTACTAAGTCTATTGATTCAAATGCTAAGCTCATCCAATACCATTCTCATAGAAACTCCCAGGACAATCTCTGGACAAATATTTGGGTGCCCTGTTGCTCAGTCAAGTTGATACATAAAATTAACCATTACAGGGGCTATGAACTGGGGAACCAACAGCCTTTAAAGGCAGAGAAATGACATCCAGCTGACAACCAGGATGGAGGGAGGGACCTAGAGCCACATGGAGGCCACAAGCCTCCACATAAGAGCCCAGGGTGGCCAACACTTTGATTCAGACTGATGAGACCCAGAGCAGAGGAACCATCTGTACCCACCCAGACCCAGACTCTTCTCATGAGCTGATGATTTAAAAGTATGCGGCAGTTTCCCGCTTGCTCATATTCTCTCTCTTCTCCTTCAACCACGAGAAGGTCCTTGATTTCCCTTCACCTTCCACTGTGACTGTAAGTTTCCTGATGTCTCCCAGTCATGCTTTCTGTTAAGTCTGCAGAACTGTGAGTCAATTAAGCCTCTTCCTTATAAATTACCCAGTCTCAGATAGTTCTTGATAGCAGTGTGAAAATGGACTAATACATCGTGGGTGCCATCACCTTAGGAAAAAGGCTCTTTTCTTGGTTTTATGTTGTTGGTCACAGCCTCTCCTCTCTGGTGCACTATGATAGGGGTCTTATCATGTCTTGGATGGGTGTTAGGAAGTGGAGAGGAAGATGCACCCACTGATTTGCTGGATTCAAGATCTCATCTCCCCTCTGCTTTCTGCTCACTCTTGCTGACAACCCATGCTGGTCTGTCTTGTTTTTCCTTGTTTCAGGTTGGGGCCTTCCCTGAAGGTTTCTTGTCCCTCAAGTAGATAGGTTCATGCCGGACCCTCTTTATGTTCTCCAGGTTGACTGGCAGGCATGGATTCAAAGGTACACAGAGCTCATACTGCCAAACCATGCATTTGCATGTTCCTGAGTTATGGTCACACAACTAGACAGGAATTGAGCCAGAACTAGAATCCAAGTCTTTTGAATTCCATTCCTGTGCTTTTTCTTAACACCATGAAGTTTCAGGTAGCTACAGGATAGACTCCTGGGCATAACACCTACCATGCTCGGCTGAGTAGAACTAGCTTTTTCAAGTTTCCTCACCAGACACTTTACAACCCTCACATCCCATGGGATCTCATGATTGGACCCATGTATCTTTCCAAATGTCATGTTTCCTCTATTTAGAAGAACAAAATGCAGCCACTATAGAAATTACTGTGAACAAAAGTAAAGAAGAAAACTCACCTGAGCTAAAATTGTTTTAATGAGAAACTAATTTAGTAGCCCTCTGGTTTGAATATTCATACCATTGGTCACAGGGGAGGCAGCATTTTCTCAATGGCAGGTGGAAGGCAAAGGTTTGGAACCTGGACCTTAAGTCCCCTTGTGTCTGCTGTTGTGTCTCCGTGGAGCCTTGCCCTTGCTTGATTCTCACTACACAGTCTGAAGACACTGTACTCTCCAAAAGTGTCATACATTTAGATTTTATTGTTATCAAATGATCAGGTGTGATTTTGCAAGGTGAGGTCAGAAAATATTGCAGCTTCTCCCACTCTCCCCTCCCCGCATTTTAAAGCTAGTTTATTGAGCTAGTTTAAAAAAGGAAGAAATGTGCCTTCAAAAAACAGACAGAATTAGACCTTTCACAACTCTTGTCATTTAAAAGATGGTTTGTTGAAACTTCAGAGAGGTTAAACGTATGCCACAATTTGAGTGCGGGGGGAGAAAAAAAACACCACCATGAGCTTTCCAGGGTTGCAATTACAACCCTACTTAGTTGCCATGGTGATCACACAGCATATGGATTTTGTCAGATAAAGACATCAGGGGTGGTGAGAAGGGACAGTGTATTTTTTGAATCACCACATGCCAAGTGTCAACTCTTTGGCAGCTCTCTTTCAAAAACAATTTTTTTGAAGGAAATATGTATCCGGATTGGGAGAGTGGGCTGGGGAGAGGAGCCAGGGTTTGGAAGAAAAAAGAGAAAGATTCCTAGAAATGTTTGAAGAAAATCTGAATTTAAAATAAATTGAACATTAATGCCAAATTGTGTAATAAGGAGTCCTTAGGGTTTTAGCATCAGAAGTACCAACTATCTAACAAATACGTTTCAATAAAGGGCGGCCAATCTGTTCCAGTTTCTCCTCTCTTGTGGTGTCTCTTATTTTTATATGTCATGTCATTTTAATGTTTCCCCCTATTTTAACTGTATGTGTATCTAGGGTTATTTTTGTTAATGAATTGTCAATCTCCTGGGCCAGCGATAAAAACTATACTGTAGAATAAGAATGTCTCTGTGCAGAAGACACAGGCCTCTAAGATGGAAAATGATCCTGTATATTTCTACCTGTAGCAAAAAGAAAAAAAAAACAAACAAAAAAAAACCACTTAATATCCCATTGACACCAATAAAACTTAGGATTCTCAATTTACAGTTATCATTCACAATGTATTCAGTCATAATGATTCCATCTGCTCTGTCAGCGGGAAAGTGAAATGAAAGGATTGTGCTCCATCTCTGTCCTCCTCCTTGGGGAGTATGTGAGCCTTGGAGTTGACTAGCCTGGGTCCACACTAGCTATACAAGAATGAGAGATGGCAGAAACTCATCATAGCTACCATGAGCTTCTGACCTTATGGATGTTACATTTTAGTGCATGAAGAGGAACAATCAACACTGAACAAATATATATAAGATATTTTCAGAGTATTTTAAAGACTTGGAAATAAAGAAACATAATCTTTTAATGGCAGGTCCCTCGTGGGGCAGGACAGAAGTGGGACGGCAGGTCAGGTACCTATTCCAAGATGGAGCATCTGAGGAAACCACTAGAGGAGGTAATACTTGAGTTAGAATCTGAGAGACGGAATCGGGATAGACAAGCAATGATCTGGAGAAAGACCCAAGGCAAAACAGCCACACGAAAACCATAAGTAGACAGGAGTTTGGCTGAAGCAGAATGAGGATCAGAAGAAGGTATCAGATGAGGTTGCAGAAAGGGGTAGGTCATGAAGGGCTTGATGGACCAGGATATTGAGTTTTGGTTTCACTCTATTTCCTCTGCAGAAATTACAGAATTATATCAAATTGCTCGAGAATTTGTGAAAGTCTGAAGGACGAGATGCCCTGGGAGGATTGCCTGTGGAAAAGGCATCCAACAGATGGAGTTGGATACACCCAGGATAATATGCAGAAGTCCCAGCCAGTGAAGTCACTGGTGCTAACTTCACTGGTGATCCCCATTCCTGGCCCTCCACTTCCCTCAAGGTAAAGTGAGTGGGCAAAGATTTGGCAATGGTTTGCAAGTCTTGATGATCGTCATGGTAACTTGGAGAGCTTAGTACAAACACAGGTCCCCAAACCCCATCCAAGGCTTGCTGAATCAGTATCACGATGATGAGGGCGAGAGAACCTCTGTTTCTGTTATATCCTCCTGGATCAGTCAGCTCATCGGTCATATTGGGACTCCTGGTGCAGGGCCTAGGAGCATGCAAAGTCTACTGACGCTACTGAGGCCCAGGATACAATAACAATTGCTTTCTATCTTCACAGATAGGGAGTCAGGAGGGGCCACAGGCACTCCTGAACAATGGATTGGACCTGGAGGGAGGCAGGGCTGGGGTTCTAAATTTCACTCCGCGCCTTCTCCTCCCTTTGTGTGTGCAATAGCAACCCCCTGGTGAGGGCTTTATGAGACTTGCTTCCCCTTAGAATTCCAAATTGCCAATCTTAACTCGCTTAGTGCTTCTCACTCCTAAAATGAAGATGATTTGTAGGAATTGCAAACTTGTCTGTGTACGAAAATAGTATGTCTGTCTCTTTAAATAGAAAGACATTAGGGAATATTAGCCAAGGCTAATTATGCAGATCACTTATAGCTAATAATACAAATTTGCCTTAGGCTTTGTGGGAGTGTTGCTTTTAGGGACTAAGGGTTGGTTTTCCTTCCCTTGTTGTTTTACATATTTACAAATTAGTTTAAATGTGATAATCTGCAACGCTGATAATTATAAATGCTTAACTAAATAGAAATGTGTCAGTCTTGAGACAGGCTCCTTATAAGACAAGACACAACCACTGATCCAAGAAATCTCCCTACCCTGTACCTGTTAGCTATGGAGGGCTTATTTACAGAAGTGAAGAAAAACCAAAAACAAAACAAAGTACCCTCCCAGTCTCATTCAGCCTTCTGCCTCTTTCATGAAACCAGTGTGGGCAGCGGAAAATGTCCACTGTATAGACATCTATTTGAGGCTAGACCCAGATCAACATTCAATTTAATACAGGTCAGTGAACAAGTGTTAAAAAGCAAGGTCTCTCGCCTGCTTCCAATCTATACTGGATTAAAAACAATGATTTAAAGGTGAAAGGCTCTGTCCGGGCCGCGAGCTCAGTGCCATGCAGCGCTTTGGCCATTCTTCAGAGCTGAAATCCTTGGCACCATGCTTTCCCGAGGTCATCTTCATCAGACAGGATGCTGCTCGGTCTCATCCTGCCAGAGAATTTATTATATTGATTTGGGGAATAAGGTTAATTGAAGTGAACTTTTGATTTTAAAGGTAGGTTTGGTGCAAGCCTCAACAATTAAAATGGAATTCTTCTCCTTTAAATGACTTGGGCTCATTTGACTGCCTGGACAGCAGCTGTTTAGAACAGAGGCAGGCATAATTTTGCAACGTGAAATGCTCATTTACTTTTCTCCTGTTGCTATAACAACTCACTTTTGAACCAGACATGGTGATAGAAAGCCTTGGCTTTGCAGTGAATTTCACATTGGTTTTGTTTCGATTTTTCAATCATTTCTCTTGGAACTGCAGCTGGAAGTACAGGAATAGATTTTACTCTTTCCTTTTTTAGAAACCTTGCTTAGGACCAAAGCTTTGTGTTTCCAGCTTGTCTCAAGGGTTGAAAAAAAAGTGACACCCCATGTACAGTTTATGATTTCCCTGAATAAATCATGTTTCAAACTCAGATAGTGCTCTTCTTTCCTTCAAAGGTTAACACCAGGGTTTTTGGCGCTCCTGGTGGAGAAATACGACTGTCAATTCATTCTGCTTTTGAATCTTCTGTCTGAATGTTACCAGCAAGACCCGTGTATCTGCAGGATTTGGGAATCTGTAAACCTCACAATCCTGGTAAGCTTCACACTGCATAGCAACATGCTTTGTTTCTTTTCTTTTTTTTTTTTTTTTTTTTTTTTGAGACGGAGTTTCGCTCTTGTTACCCAGGCTGGAGTGCAATGGCGCAATCTCGGCTCACCGCAACCTCCGCCTCCTGGGCTCAGGCAATTCTCCTGCGTCAGCCTCCCGAGTAGCTGGGATTACAGGCACGCGCCACCATGCCCAGCTAATTTTTTGTATTTTTAGTAGAGACGGGGTTTCACCATGTTGACCCGAGACGGGTGGATCACAAGGTCAACATGCTTTGTTTCTTAATGACTCCAAGGGAAGGGAAAGTAGATTTGGCAAATAAACAACAGACAAATATTTTCAGGAAAACACAGAAGAGTAATCATACCCAACAAGACTCCAGTTCTGCTTCCTTCCCCTTCTTAAAATCCCCGACCAATAACAGGAGCTCCTGAGGGCCTAACACTTACTCCCATGCTTTTGGGAGCACTAGGTTATCCAAGGCTGATTTGAACACAGGCAGAATTAAAAACTGAACTGAAAAACAGGCTCCAATGTTTGAGATGAAAAAACGTTTTCCTGTCAATATCTGTATTTTCCCTGTTGGGGAAGGTAAACTACAGAATAGTTTTCATGGCTTGATAAAATTGTTTAAAATCATGAAATCCTGGAGGCTAAGAAATAAGATGTGAAAAACAACCGAGAAATATAACCTCTCCTCCCCACACCCCACCTCTAATAAGATAGGAAATGGCCATCTGTCAGTTCTGGCCCTGTGGACCTGGTCACCTCCTTTTCTCCATAGGTCCTGTGAGGAGGAAGAGCCAAATTTTTCATCGGTAGCTTCTACTCTTTAAATATTAAGATTAAATACGGACATTGACATGGCAAACACATTGAAGATTTTAAGGTATCCTATGTCAGTGAAACGGTGTGACGTGCCAGTGCCAGCATTTTTATCGTCTTTGGATATGCCGTTTTGCTCTTGGATTTCACATGCAATTCTGTGACACATAAACACAAGCATGGTGAGAAGTTATGCTCTATGGCAGAAGCATACGCAGCACATTTGTTTCTGGTGGCAATACAAAAATATGATCGATTTTGGAACATCATTATGATGACCTTTATGTAGAGATATTCATTTTCAATTCTGGTGAATCCATTAAAATTAATCTCCAGGCACGGAATCCAAAGGGGGGGAAAAAAACATAGTAATAAGCCTGATTCTTCTCTCTCTCTCTCTCAATAGAAAGAGGAAAACATTAAATATGTTCCAAGAAGCTTAGGCAACCGTGAAAATTCACATTTCTGCTAGAGCAGAGGAGAGCCTGGTACAACTCAGCCTCTTCGCCAGGCAGCCTGTATGGAGTCTTTACTGGACAATCAGCCTTTCAGAAGTGTAAATTTGGAGTCTTCCAAACTCATGATTTCTATTAGGTTGGTGCAAAAGTAATTGCAGTTTTTGCCATTAAAAGTTAACTTTGTAAATGAAGTATGAAAGAAGGAGAATCAATACTTGGGTACCTCTAGGTGTTAGGTGCTGGTTTTGCTTAAAATAAAACCCATTCTAAGCAGTTTTAAAATCATAAGTGTGAAAAATAGATCAAATAAACTCAGGGAGGCCTACAAACTTGTTATTTGGCCAATTCTTGGAGCTCATATCAGTTCACATATTCACTAGTCCTAATTTTCATATCTGGCTTGATAAGCAATTTAAAAAATAGTTTTGTATTTTAGAGTTATGAAGGGAGGATAAGATATTCTTTTATAATATCAGCAAAAATTTTCACTTTTTTCTTGATATCTTCTTCATAATTTATGACATATCTTAACTATTTCCAAAAAGGGCTGAAGAAGTCATTTTTTTTTTCCCTCTTCATGACACACACGTTACTTTCTCATAAAAATCATCTGGACATATTCAAAGTTAAGGGTGACACAGTACACGGGAAAATACTATTCAATGATCTTATTGAATATTTCAATAGTAACAAAAGATAACATTGTAGGAGCTGGCACTGAGCTCTTGAGGCCTTCTTTAATGACCAGGATGAATGACACAAGCATGGCCTCCTCTGCATGACTTGGGCAAGCTTTCATATCCTATTGACAGTTGGAGAAGTGGTTACAAGCAACCTGTCTGTATCACGGAGTCATGAGTGGTGGGCCTAGATCATGACCCTAGACACAGGGATCTAAGCACTAGGAAACACTGCCTCATAAGTATCTTTGTTTAGAGAGAAGCCAATAAAAAAAGAACACATTGAGAAGGAAAATAGCAAGAACAAATAACAGATGTAAAAGAAATATCCCTATCTAGGTGCAGAAATTCTGAAAATGACCTTGAGTTGATCACACAATATTACAGCTATTCCAAAATATTATCCACAACTAACAGCAAGGAAAGTGCTGGACTGAAGTGAGACCATAACAAAACTTCATCCATTCACTCAATTGTGAAGAAAAACAAAAAATGAAAAATATTTTGAGTGGTCATTACATGCTAGAAACTGTGCTCATTATTTGGAGAACAAATATAAGTAAACTGCAGCCGTTGCTCTTAGGTAGAAGTCTAATTAGCAGAGGCATATATTAATATAAGCAAAGCCATCTTGCTTTTGTAAGTGCTAAAATAAAGTGCATTGGCAGAGGAGCTAGGGAGGGCATCTTAAGAGGTGATATGTGAACCAGGTATTGTATGAAAGAGAGGAATGTTCCAGATATAGATAGGAAGAGGGGCTGGAGACAGAGAAGACTCCGAGGTGGAAGTATGTCTATTATGTGTGCAGCTATTTGGTAGTGAAATATTAATATCTCAGTAGCGACCAAAGGGAGCAGTAAGAGCCAGCACTGAGCTCTCTGAGGCTTTCTTTAATGACCTGTAGAGTCATGCTCAAGGTTTCAGGCTTGCTACTTCATTGCAGGAATTTTTTAGCAGGAGGGTAGTGACATGATGGGGTTTGTGTTTCAGCAAGTGTTCCCATGCTAGTGCGGAGAACCGACTACGGATGGGGAGAGAAAGAGGCGGATCAGCAGATAATGGCATCAACCCCAGGAGCAGCTTTTTGAGGCCTCAGTTTAGGCAGGTGACAGTTCCGAAAGCTATTCAAGCATACTAGTTTGCATTACAATTTGCTAACTGAGCAGAGGTTAACATGGCTGTATGGCAGAAAGATAAAGTTGCCGAAGCAACAGATTTAAGCTGCAGTGCTTGTGAGTTTTCCAGTTATACGCATAGTTTAGGAGCAGACCAGGCATCCCTTCCTTCCTTTCTATTGTATTCTCTGAGCCTGATCCTTCATCTGTAAAATGATGGTAACCATAGCACCTCTCTCTTGGAGTGGTCATGAGACAAGAACAGGATAATACCTGTGATGTGCTTAGCCAGGGGAAGGCAAACTTTAGTCAGTCAATCAATGCTAACTCTGATTATGTTATCTGTACATTTATTTCACTTGGTTTGTGCATGTGTTAGGTAGGCGGGTATCTGTGTGTCTGTGTGAATGTGTTTGCTGCCTGGTGGGTACACATATGTGTCCATGAGTCTGTGACTGTGTTTGATGGGTATATGTGTGTGTGCACATTGTGTGTGCTAGACCTTCATAATGCCCCTTTCTAAGCTCTGCTGTATTTTTTGCTTTCAAAAATTCTGTAGAGGACCCTTTATTGGCCTATTTCAGAGAACCAAAAGAGCATGAGATCTTTACTGTAAGACCAAGGCTATTTATTTATTTATTGGCACATGAAAATTGTCTTTCAGTGCTCATAAATGAAGTTTTATTAGAACAGAGCCATCGCCACTCATTTACATATGGCCACTTTAGAGCTTCAACAGCATAGTTGAGTAGTTGTGATAGAGACGATATGGCCTAGACAGCCTAAAACATTTACTACTTAGCCCTTTTCAGGAAAATTTTGCCAATTTCTGATATAAGCAATCAGGAATGGTGACACAAATTTGCAAATTGATACAAAACTGGTCAAAATCCACCTGGCCACAAAATGTAATGTTGAAATGATACCTTCCACAGAAGGAAAAATCAATGGCAACTCTATCAGAAAAAATTCACACAAGACTAAAGTTTTAAAAAATAAAATAAAGAACTAGAAAAAGTTAAGAATACCGTAGGTATTAGTTTGTTTTCATGCTGCCGATAAAGACACACCTGAGACTGGGAAGAAAAAGAAGTTTAATTGGACATATAGTTCCACATGGCTGGGGAGGCCTCAGAATCATGGTGGGAGGGGAAAGGCACTTTTTACATGGCGGTGGCAAGAGAAAATGAGGAAGATGCAAAAGTGGAAACCCCTGATAAAACCATCTGATCTCATGAGACTTATTTACTACCATAAGAACAGTACTGGGGAAACAGCACCCATGATTCAAATTATCCCCCATTAAGTCCCTCCCATAACAGATGGGAATTATAGGAGTACAAGTCAAGATGAGAGTTGAGTGAGGACACAGAGCCAAATCATATCACCATACCCTTGTGGTGCTGAAGAACCATTTTGTCTTTCACTCTGATCCTCTTTTGTTCTTCATAGTCCTGATCACAAAAGTTTGATGCACATTCTTGACATCATCCTTGAAAAAGACTGCTATAGGCATACTTTCTATATTTAAGAAAAATAATCTCAGTCAACCACACACTAAGAAAAAGAATGTAATGCTGAAAGGACCCTGTGAAAGAAAATAAAACTTTGTGTCCTTTATGGGGAAGTTTCATGATTATTCTAAACTTCTTAGGACTTTTGAAAGGTATTTTTAGAAGCAATAGTGAAATTACTCTGTTATTCAATTCATTTATCACAATATCTCTCTCTCCTGCTTGAAATGTAGGGGAATGAACTCCCCTGAGCATCTTATTCCATTATAAGGCCTTATTTAGCTGTGATAAGTCCACAGTTATGTAGGTAGATTGAATGTGCTATTACAAAACCCCGCTCCAAAGTGGCATTTCTGCATGCTTAACGTATGCCACTTTCTGTCTCTTGCTCAGTTTCCAAGAAGGCTGCATTGATTCATAGAGAGAGATGGAATGGTGTCAGAGATCCAGGTTCATTAGCAACTTTGCCACTTGCTAGGTGTTTGATCCTGGACAAATGACTTTATCCTTATTCATGTTATAAAAGTTAGAAACATCACCTAGCTTTGAAGCTACTTTAGAAGATTCAAAAATGAATATGTAAAACATTTATCACATGATCTGGCATGGTAGAGGCTCAGTAATAGCAGTCATTATGAACCCACTACTATCCTGTTAACAAATCATGTTAGAAAGTATTGTCTATTCAGTTCATGTAACTTATAGATTATACAAGTGGTGCTAGGAAGTTTGTGACCAATTGTTTATTGTGAATGCAAGTCACAAGATACCATCCAAAAACCTTGATTCACTGGAAATTAAAATTTTATATCAAACAAGAAGTGAAAAATATTCCTTATCAAGGCATCATATAAGTAGGGCACACAATAGTAACCTCAGATATACCACCTGAATACTGCAGAGGGCTATGCAGAAATGAGAAATGGAGGCACACATGGGAATGTGTTCAGCGGAAGACTTAAAAGAATTGGAAAACAGTAGCGATCTTCAAAGTTCAAACAACATAAAAATAAGCAACATGATTCAGTGCTACCAACACATAACTAAGGCAGGACCCGGGGGAATCACTCTAGCCCATGCAGTTGGAAATTTACGAAGGAGCCCAAAGTGTTTGATCAGAGTGCTGACATTTCTTCAGTGAAAGGCACTTGGCTTTGGAAATTATACTCCCAGGCAGGAAGGACAATCCGTGTTTGATTGGAACCAGCATGCAGAAAGGCCAGTGTTTCACCACAAGCTGGCCTCTCTGTGTCGGTTTAGGCTAGGATCTAACAGCCGCTGACGTTCAGGGACACCTTCTGAGCAGTACCTGGGGTGGTATTCGGTGCAGTCAGCATGCCTCCTACAAATCACTGCTGAACAAAACTAGAGATCACAGACCAAAAAGAAGCCCCAGAAAACAAAAGCACACAGAGACCAAAGAATACACACAACCATCAGTCTAGTTCAAGGTAGATTACAGGAGAGAGAGAAAGAGAAATTTTAACGAAGCCTGTTAGTTCAGGGCAAGGCATCAGTCTTCCCTTTTACCTGCCCAGCGGCTGCAGGAGGCTGAAGGCAATGGGTATTCTGAATGCTTGCTCCAAACAAACAAGAAAAGTCTAATCTTCCCGTGGAGCCAGCATGCTCAGCAAGCAACCAGAGCAAACTCAGATGAAGACATTCTTTCGGCTACCTCCCCAGCCCATCATCTCCAAATCAAACGCTTCTTTCTTGTGTGTGCTTCTCCAGAGAGCAGTACAGCCAGCAGGCAGAGAGACAGGGATTCCTTCCATAGCCACTGCCTGACACTGGGTGAAGTCGGCCTCACAGAGAAGCTAAGTTATCTATGCTGACTGTGTCAGTGTGCTTTTCGTAGTCTGTATCACTTAAATAACCTCTACTGGCATCAAGATGCCTAATTTGTAGTCAATCAGCCACTTTCCTGATTGTAGATGAAACTGGTATACACATCGCCACTTGCTACAGGTTTACTTACGCCACATAGAAATAAGCGTCCTCCTCTCATCTATGGGTTGGGGTCGGGACAAAACGTTCTCATCATTAAATCCCTCATTGCCTAAAGCCTCAAACACCATTCTTTGCTCTCAGCTTCTGCCCTTTGAACATGCAGGTCAGATCTACCCCAAGGCTCCTCTGTCGACTTCCAAACAGTCACTTGAAAGAAGCCTCATCTAAATTAAGTCAAACCCCTAGTTGTCCTTTGACCAGGCTATGCCAAAAGCACACTGTTAGGCTAGCTTGTCCCTTAGTGTAAACTGCCTTGAAGGGCAAAGCTGTTTGGAGGTCCAGAGGATACTTTTCATTGTCTCTAAGATTGGCTTAAGATTTTTTTAGAACTGAGCAGAATGGGAACACAGAGCTGTAGGAATCATGCTATATGCTATTTGGAGAAAGTTGGAAAGCTTTCAAAAGTATTGATTTGAAGAAGAAAACATCTTTGGGTGCTAATATTTAAATATAACACTTATTTTTCTAAGTGATTTATAGTTCTTAGTCATTCAATGAATTATTAGTTCCATTTTATAAATAAAGAACTTGAGGCCAACTAAACTTTCTTCTGTATTGGCACTACTGGGTTGGGAATGGGTCTGCTGCCACTGTGGGAAGAGTGGCAGCTGCCACTTCGATCTGGTGGCAGGCTCTGGAAGACTCAGCCTTCGGGCCTCCAGTTCCACTCTTGGTTGGCTAGAGGACTCTCAAACAAATCTTCCTCTCCCTCTGTGCTGAACCTTCCCTTCTCATGGGCTAAGTTTTCAGGGAGATCTGATACTCAGTCAAAAAGAGCATCCTTTTGGAGGAGAATGAAGGCTTTAGACACCAAAATTTGAGCCACTGGAACGACAGCCATTTGGCAATTTCTAGAGATTTTGTGAGCTGCTTGACATCAGATTGGTAGTTGAAAATTGGCTACCTTGAAAAGATTTACACCGTGGACATCAGCAAACGCTACAAATTGAATCTTCTTTCCTATCCTAGGATCCAGCTATTCAACAGTTAATAGCACACCACAGAACAGAGGTAGAACAAATGAGATAAGAAGGCCAAAAATGGAGTCTCCATCCCAAGATGCTCAGAACCATGCCCATCTGAAAAACCGAAAAATTCCTTTACAAGCCAATAAACAAAAAGGCAGATGTGACCAGATTGGTCCATTGTTAATTCTTGGTATTATTTTGCATTTTAGGCTTATTTAAATTTTTTTTTTTACAAAAGAAGTAAATGAATATATTCTCATTGCAAAAATTATCAAAATTTTATAGAAGTATATGGAGTTAAAAAAATCAATTTCCATCACCTCATTTACATTGCTCTTCCCAGAAAGTTCCTTATCAGTTGTGTGTACCCTCTCAGTTTTTCTTCTGTGCACTCTATACACACACACACACACACACATCCACATATTTATATGCACTCCTCTGCATTTTGTACTCATAAAATCCAGTCCGGTGAAGGTATTCAAAGATACTGCTCCAATCTATGATCACCAAACCTCTTCCCACGAACTGACGCTCTTTCTCATTTGAGCAGAGATGATTTCTGCTCACTGTGCATTTACTCTACTACCATCAGTGCTTGAGGACATGCTTGAAAAACTCCAAAATATGTGATAAACTGGTATATATTTGGTTTCAATATAAAATTCCCACTTTAATGCTGTCTATAGACTTCTTTGCCATTCCAAACATAAATTAGCAACAAATAACTTGAAGAAAATATAATGACAGAGATAATAGGCTTCATATGTAAAAATCAATTATTCTCAAACATTTGGAGCCTACTTTATATAAATAGCTCATAAAATTGGCTTTGTTTATTGATGTTTCAGGAAAACAACCATGTATTTGAAATGCCGGTGATATTGTTGAAAAATATAATTAATTACCTGGCATAAAATAGGATAATTATCCCACATGATTTAAATCATGAAAAGTATTTTAAAAACTCTAAAGTGCTCCACAAATATTAGCGATTGATGACATGCAGAAAAGAGATAGTTGTCCTCTTTTTTGCATATATTATTGAATGGGCCGTATATCAAGTATCCATTCTTTATGCTTTGACACATTTTGCATGATTTTCTCCATGTAAATGTTATTCCTAACTCATCGAGCAATTGTTATGTACTATGCATAAGCCTTCAACTTTCAATATTCAGTTAATTTAGAATTTCTATATATAATTTAAATTCCCTTCATAAAATGACTCTTAATACATTTCAGTTAAATGCTGCTAATTCTCAGGTTATTCAGGATAGAGAGGAGTGAGCTTAGCAAGAACAATCCAAAATAGCTGATAATACCCAGCACATCAACATCTTTCAGAATGTGCCATATCTGTATGGTGCGGATCTGAATAATCAAGTATTATGTTAAGTCTGATGATTTTCCCTGTGGCCACGTGAAGTCCCTTGGCAGACACACACATCTTCCATTTCCTCCACTGCATTCTGCGTTTGGCCTAGTACAATCCACTAAACACTATTAAATGAATAACTGTGAAGATAATAAAAACAGTAACCAAACCATCAAGTGCACTGAAGTCCATTCAAACATGTAGAGTCACTTGACATTTCTTTTACTCAAAAGCTATTTCCTAAATGTCCTGGTGACCTCTGAGCATTTGTTTCACATCCTCATGCTGCTAGTGGCATCTACCTTTAATGTCAAAATAGCCACCTACTCTTCAAATAGTGTGACTGGTGTAACTCCAAATCTTATAGCCTTAGGAGGTGGATGCAAGTGTTGATTTGAATGACTGGTGTTTATGCTTTCCCCCTTTTAAATAAGCTTACTCTTTGGTAGCAAGCACTTAAGGGATTCCCAAAATATTTGCAAACATTTCTGTCAGATAGCATCACCATCACCATATGATTTAAACAAGCATGTATTCATCACACTTAAACCAGATGTCATCTGAGTAGATGAGAAATGAATCATGTGCTCCTGACAGCTTGTTTATTTCCGGCAACACTTTCCAGCAGGGATTGTCTAAATGCACAAAACAATTTTCTCTTATCTAGACATGAGGATGAAAGTCCAAATTCTACAGGAATGAGCTTTTCTCCAAGGTGGTGCTCCAAAGCAGACTTTCTTTCCCCTACGACAAAGGGATGTGTGGCTTCCAGTCTTGGGGATGGAATCTCTCTTTGTGGCTACCTCCAACATAAAGAATCATTTCTATTAATTAAAGAGCAGCTTCCACCAACCAAAATGTGCCAGGAATGATGGGCTCAGCATTTTGTTAACTTATCTCATTTAATCCTCCCAACAACTTTAGAATAGGTATCTCCTCTCCATTTTATAGCTGAGGACACAAAGCTATAGAGAGAAGCTGAGTAAATTGCTCACGGATTTCCAAGGATTAAGTATGAGACAAATCAGTGGTCACACCAGGCCTTTTGACTTCAAAGCCTGTGCTACACTGCTGGGAGTCTCGGATTCTGGACTGATAACCTTTTGGAGCCTCCTGTTCCTTATTTGTGGGATTAGGGAGCTGGGCAATGGAATAACTAAGAATCTTTCCAGTTTTAGAATTCTAAAAAAATATGAGCACTTCCCGTTATATAAAACAGTTTATATCACATTTTTGGTCAGTTTGCACGCATTTGTAACATAGATATTGTAAATATTCAGGAGGTTAGCCTGTCAATAAATAAAATACATCCTTATGGTTTTCCAATTTAATTACAATTGTTAGACAAGAAAATGGACTGCAACAGCATTTGTAGTGCAAAGCCTTAGGAATAAAAAAAAACTTGTAAATTTCATTTTCTGGGCAACTTAGGCTGAATGATCAGGAGAACACCATGTGGTTCTAAGTGTCATAGAGAATTATCACTGGGGTCACTTTATAGCCTGAGGCAACTGAATGGTTCAAAATAATGACTCTTCTAATAATGGGGATAAAGCAAGAAAAGAGAGATGGTGAACAAATGATTGGCGAGGACTGCCATTCTGCCATATTAAGGTCTTTTTGATAAATCCTAGAGATTCAGGCTAGCTCCCAGGTCAGAAGGTCATGATTCAACGGCCAGAGGAACTGTGGCATCAACTTTAAATGATATCTCTCCCTGCTACAGACCTGGGAAGAGGTGGGATTTAAACAAAAATATAAAATAAAATATCACGGATGCCCTATATGCTTGTATCATCACCTGCTTCTTTCCTTTGAGGGTAAGGATGCAAAGCTAAGAGGACCTAATCCATATTGAGTTGGCCGGCAAATGAAAGACATTCCAAGAGCTACACCAGAGATAAGGAAAATGTGTGTCCCTTTCAGATACTGTTGCAATATCATTTATTTCCTTCTCACGATGTACCACAGATTTTAGAGTGCTCTTCTTTTTTTCACATTCAACCAAGAATGCCTTCCTCCTCAATTTTGAGGATGCCTCCTCAAGGGTAAATTGCTGTTAATCAGAAAAAGTTTTCAAAAAGCTAATATAATGTTATAGGGTACATATGGACAGAGGTTGTGAAAGTAGCATTTCTGTCAGGGTGGCAAGATTATGGGAGAATTTATTTTCATGTTTTATATTTCCATTGATATGGCAATAATATTGTTTTAATCATACATGCAGAGATTGAGGCGGGAAAAGCTAATTCGGTTAATATAAGTTGATTGGTAACAATATAACTCCCACACGTGGCTCGCCACAAGCAAAAAGTAAGTCCTGATTCTGTATGCTCTCTGGGATCACCCACGGGAAGGACCTGAATTTCTGACAGTCTTAAATGTGACAGCAGCATTTTAGCATGTAGACGAGTGCAGTAATTTGGCAGCAAACTCAAGACTCATGCTCACCAGACTGGTAGATCGGAAATAAATCACAGATGTCACACATGTTCTCTTAGAAGGGAGAGAATTGATAAGGTGCCAAATCCCATCACACCCACGCCATTCTTGTTCCAATTGATAGAACCTCTCACCCTTGAAATTCTGACAAGTACTATTAGGGAAAGAGACTCTAACTCATAGCTCTTCCTGACTCTTTATCCATCTTTCCGAAGAGCGTCTATCTGAGCTCAGTCTCAGGCTCATTTAATTATGACATCTGAATCAATACTCCATGCTAGCCCCAGCCTGCACCAGCTTGCTTGGCAGTTTCCAATATCCGTGACAGACCTTCTAAAAATGTCACCTTCTCATTTGGAAAGAAGGTACCTGCCTTCCCATTGGGTCTCTTTATTTATTTTTAATTTTGATAGCAGTCATTACTTACAGGTTTCACAAGATTTAGCATATGTTTTCAAAAGCGTATATTGCATTTTCTGAACTCAGACTTGCTTTTGGACTCTGCAATGCTAAGCCAGAGACCACAGAAATGGAAATGAAACCAACAGCAATTTAAATAAATTACAAGCTGACAACGATCTGCCTCAGTGATGTTTTAAATGAAGTGTGTTAACTGCAAAAATATCAGAATGCCTTAGACTATCTTAAGAGGCTCCTTTTTGACACTGTGGTAGATTTTTAGATATCTACATGTAAAGAAACATAGCATGAGGGAGGCTTAGAAAAAGAAAGGTTGCTCGAGAATGTTTTGTTCTTAGTCTGTTCTGTCGGCTATAGCAAAATACCATAAACTATGCAGCTCATAAACAGCAGATTTATTTCTCATAGTTCTGGAGGCTGGGAAGTCCAAGATCAAACAGATTCAGTATCTTGTGAGCTATCACTTACTGAAGTCATCTTTTTCACTATGTTTTTACGTGGCAGAAGGGGCAAGGAGGTCTCTTTTATAAGAGCACAAATCCCATTAATAAGGGCTCTATCTTCATGATCTAATCACCTCCCAAAGACCCCATCTCCCAATATTATCACTTTGGGGAGTAGGATTTCAATATATGAATTCCAACTTATGAATATGATCAATTTACCTACTCATATTTATTGCTCCAATCAGGTTTCAAATCTAGCATATTATGCTAATGTCAGAATGTTTGTACATTCTATGTTCAATGAACAGCTACAGTTATGCACTTTGAGCATAGGTACTGGCCTAGAATCAGAACACTTAAAGAGTTGTCCCTGATCATCAAATCTGCAAGCTTAATGCAAGTCATCTGTAGTCTCAATTTTCTTGTCCATCAACTATTCAGAGGGAGAAAGAGCCTAGAATGTTGGATCTTTAAGCTGGAAAAGTATGTGATTATAAGAACATCTCAACTGCATACTTAGCCCTTGAAATGTTCAAGAGATTTTGATGCTTCCTATATGTCTAGGCCTCTATGTGGCTCCAAGCTACAGGCCTATATGCATATGTAAGGTAAAGTCCTATACTTATCTCTAAGACAGAGGCCCCTATAAGTGTATGTGCATGGTTGTAGGCCTATAAATATCTATTAAGTATCAACTTCTAAGGGCCTAAAATCCATAAGCCAATATGTGTCCATAAAGTATAGGCCTATGTATATCTATATAATGTTTAGACCTAGGTGTGTCTATAAGGTATGAGCCAATGCTTGTCTATAAGGTTTCAGCTTATATAAGCCTCAAATGTCTTGAGAATATTCCAGCAGGAGTCAAGGAATTAGTTAAATTACTTTGGCAAGGTTTTATCTATTTTTCTGACTAAAAATAAACTCTAGACTTATACTATGAGGAATAAAAAAGACAGAAACAAACAAACTTGCACATACTCACATACACATATATACAATGATTTCTTGGAAATATATGGAAGAAGTCTGCATAAAACAGATTTAATCACAGGTAAGCTCTTTTCATTGTTGGGAATTTAAGAGGAGGAACATATAAAAATCTCTTTAAGGAAGCTTTGTAAGCTGTTAAATCAAAATCAGTGGTTTGGTGACTGTTTTTAATGCTCCTACCAAAAAGAAAAAACAGACTCTTTATATCTTTCCCCCGTTAGCACTTGGTCTTACTGCCAGTGGCAGGACTTAAATTTTTTACGCTTATCCTTGTCCTGTAGGAGGAATAGCCTTTATGATTTGTTGCCTTTGGGAATGATACATGATTGATGAGGGCTCAAATGTTCCAATGAGGAGAATATGAGGCCAAATACAATTTGACAGATGCCCAAAACAATATTAATAGTTTACATTTATTATTGTCCCTATCTTTTCAAATGCTTTGATTAGATTCCCAGCGTACATTCTGTACAAAATATTGTTTCTTGTTCATATTATTATAGTCATCTCAACCAGGCAATCAAAAGCCACACAAAAAATTCTCCCCAAACACACAAAATATCTCAAAAGTGTTTTTGTAGATTGCTGCATTTTATAGTTTCTACTAACTAACTAGGTTCTAATGGTTAGTGAGGGCGTGCCACTAAACAAGCATTTACGAATGACCACAGAACAGAACTTAATCTCATTTACTATGCGTGCACATAATAATCTTTTGTGAATCTTAACAATGTCTTTCAAAACACACCTTGAAAAACCTACAGTTCTTTTGGCTTCTAGAAATTGCTGAGAAAAGATGAGAGAAGAACTCTGTTTTTCTGCTTTTAAACTAATTTCCCATCATTTGCAGATCACTCAACTTTCAAAAATTTTCACATAAGGAAAGAACTACAATTATCCAGCTCTGGCTTCTTAAACCTGTGATTTAGAATTTGCTTTATCCTGACTCCAAATATCTTCTAGGATCATAAAATATATTAGTAGATTTTCTTTTCTTAGCCAGATTGCTTAGAAATCACTTCTCAAAAGAAGATATTCATGCACCTAACAAACATATGAAAAAGCTCATCATCACTGGTCATTAGAGAAATACGAATCAAAACCACCATGAGATACCATCTCACACCAGTTTGAATAGCGGTTATTACAAAGTCAGGCAACAACAGATGCTGGAGAGGATGTGAAGAAATAGGAATGCTTTTACACTGTTGGTGGGAGGGCAAATTAGTTCAACCATTGTGGAAGACAGTGTGGTGATTCCTCAAGGATCTAGAACCAGAAATACCACTTGGCCTGGCAATCCCATTACTGGGTATATACCAAAAGGATTATAAACCATTCTACTATAAAGATACATGCACACATATATTTATTGCAGCACTATTTACAATAGCAAAGACTTGTAACCAACTCAAATGCCCATCAATGATAGACTGGATAAAGAAAATGTGGCACATATACACCATGGAATACTATGCAGCCATAAAAAAGAATGAGTTCATGTCCTTTGTAGGGACATGGATGAAGCTGGAAACCATCATTTTCAGCAAACTAACAGAGGAACAGAAAACCAAACACCACATGTTCTCACTCATAAGTGGGAGTTTAACAATGAGAACACATGGATACAGGGAGGGGAACATCACACACCGGGACCTGTGGGGATGGGGAGCTAGGGGAGGGGTAGCATTAGTAGAAATATCTAATGTAGATGATGGATTGTTGGTGCAGCAAACTACCATGGCACATGTATATCTATGTAACAAACCTTCACATTCTTCACACGCATCCTGGAACTTAAGGTATGATACAAAAATTAAATTAAATTTAAAAAATAGTTTGTCTATTCAGAGCTCCATATAGAGAGACGTTTGAGTCAGACATGTCAGCAGTGGAAATCATTTAAGATAAATTGCCCCTGGGTTGAGACTGTTTTTTCAACCCATGTTTTCATGTCAAAGACTGAAGGAAAATGTAACCTGATCTCTCTGAATGAGCTCTTCACAACTAGCAGGTGTGGATGCAAGGGAGCGCCGAGCAGAGGGAAGAGGCAGTGCAGTTCAGCATGAGTCCTTAATTAAGAGAATCATTTTAATTATTGTACAAATCCAGATATCTAGTTCTTTCTTAAAAAAAGTTCACCAACCAGATTGCTAAAAAGAAGTTCACCAACCAAGTCAAGCTGTATAAACTGGGACTGTTTCAGGCAAACTGGGATGTATGATCACACTGCCAAGCCTGGCTGGGCCACCCTTTATGCATTATGCACTGCCTCTGGGTCTCAGTTGCCTTACATGCAAAAGGAGATCAACAGCATCTGCCTGACCTATCTCAGAGGATTATGGGAAACCCAATGCAGTAATGTTTATCAAAGCACTTTGGTAACTTAGAAAAACTATACAATAAAAAGATAAGCATCATTAAAATCATTACTAACATGATTAGACAAGTCCTACGAGCCTGACAAATCTGAAAGAATGGAAAAAAAGGAATTTGCACTATCCCATTAGGTCTTCTGGGATATGTTTACTTATCTATTATGTATTATTTATTAAGGATTTTATGTTAATATCCTTTATATAGTTGTATGGAAAAAATCTGCCACTTCTCAATCTCTTTTATTCTCATAGGATGGCCAAACCATAGATAATCCTCAAAAGTAGATAACTAAAATAGAAAGTTACATTCTAAACACATTATGGTGTGTTTAGGTAACTATTTTCCAGATTGAATATTCTATAGATTCACTTTCAAACATAACCTTTTAGAGATTTAAGCTAATTGGATAATCATCAGTTCACACGGAAAAGATCTGGCTTCTGTTGCTCGCAAGCTTAATTCATGCTAATGGTGAACCTGGGCTACCGAAAAATGTCCAGGCTTTAGGTTCTTTGGTGGAAGTTCAGGCTTAAAAATGAAGGGGATGCCGGATGTGGTGGCTCACATCTCTAATCCCAGCACTTTGGGAGGCTGAGGTGGGCAGATCACCTAAGGCCAGGAGTTTGAGACCAGCCTGGCCGACATAGCAAAACCCCATATGTATTAAAAATACAAAAATTAGCTGGGTATGGTGGTACATGCCTGTAATCCCAGCTACTTGGGAGGCTGAGACAGAAGAATTGCTTGAACCCAGGAGGCAGAGATTGCAGTGAGCCGAGATCGCACCACTGTACTCCAGCCTGGGCGACAGAGTGAGACTCTGTCTCAAAACAAATAAAAATAAAAGAGAATGCAGGGGAAAGAAGTTCCTCTGTATTCAACTCTGGTCAGTCAACACCCAGAATAAATGGTCCAGGACATCTGGAGCCATTCCAGACCAGGGCAATGCAGGCAGCAAGGGTCTGGAAACCACATCATGTCTGCAGAGGTGGAAATAATTGGGGATATGTCAACCAAAAAAGGAAACAGTGCCGCTGAAGTGCTGTCATGTGGAAAAGAGATTTAGGGTTCCAAAAGGTGAGATAAGAATGAACAGATTAAAGTTACAAGACAAAGATTTGTATCAATGTGCCCTAACATTCAGACTTGTTCACAAATGGAATAGGATACCTCCAAAGGGAGCGAGCTCCTTGCCACTTACATTGTTCAAGCAGCAGCTAGAATCTTCCATAGCAGACAGAGGGCAATGAACTAGATCAGAGCATCCAAATTGTGTTCTGCATCATCTGAGAAGGAACCACAAACTGCCTTGGGGGTCACGTAGATTAGGACTGTCAGGGGCTGCTCAGTAGTTTAAGGGCTCCAAGCCTCCAGCCCTGACTAACCAGAGCAGTTCTGCTTCTGTTTATTGCTGAGGTTTTGATTGCTGTTTTGTTTCTGCTTGATTGTTTGTCTAACATGTTTTATGTCAGCCTAGTATTTATTTTGGAAAAAAATAGTAGGGGTGCGGATCTACCAAAAGATCTGTTTTAAAACCGCTGACATAAAAGTGTCTTTACAGGCTAGGCACAGTGGCTCACACCTGTAATCCCAGCACTTTGGGAGGCTGGGGTAGGTGGATCACCTAGTCAGGAGTTCTAGACCACTAGTCAACATGGTGAAACCCCAGCTCTACTAAAAATAAAAAAAATCAGGTGTGGTGGTGGGGCACCTATAATCTCAGCTACTTGGGAGGCTGAGGCAGGAGAATCGCTTGAACCTGGAAGGCAGAGGTTGCAGTGAGCCGAGCACCCCTCAGGCTGGGCAACAGAGCAAGACTGGCTAAAACAAACAAAACAGATAAAAAAAAAAGCCCAAAACTTTGTTACAAATGCAAAGTTCTGTAGGTCTCTAATTTATAAATGTAAGTCAAGGGAGAGGTCCTCTGTGCATATCCTCACCTTCATTCGAAGTTTCCTGAAGCCTAGCTCTAAAATTAGTTCTTGATTTGTAGCCTCTCAAACACAGTCCAAAAGGAATGCAACTGGAATGTCTGATCTTCAAAGGCTATGTTCCACATGTGAAAAATAGAAATATGTTAAGGGGTGTAAGATGCCTAAATATTTGATTAAGAAAATTAGTCAATAACAAAGTAAGTTTTGCTGAGGATAAAATGTAATTCAGCTAATAAACTTGCAGTTGTGTTTGTTTTTTAATCTACTTCTAGAAATCTACTTTTCAGAGAAGTCTAAAATTTTGAAGACAAAATTAAATAACTGAAATGAAATTTACCTATAAGTCTTCATTTTTGCTGGGTAAAATTTTGAAATTTCCTTAACATTTACTTTCAGGGAGCCTGACAAGCTGAGCATCCTTCTTTATTTGACTGATTTCTTTATTTGACTATCTCCTGATGTACCATCCTGAGAATATTTCATTTATAGACAATGTTATATGACCTTAGTGATTCCTAGCAATTTTTTTATTACTGTACTTAAAGTTCTGGGATACATGTGCAGAACGTGCAGGTTTGTTACAAAGGTATACACGTGCCATGGTGGTTTGCTGCACCCATCGACCTGTCATCTACATTAGGTATTTCTCCTAATACTATCCCTCTCCTAACCCCCAACTCCTGCTATTCCTCCCCTGACCCCCGACCCACTGACAGGCCCTGATGTGTGCTGTTCCCCTCCCTGGGTCCATGTGTTCTCACTGTTCAATGCCCACTGATGAGTGAGAAGATATGATGTTTGGTTTTTTGTTCTTGTGTCAATTTGCTGAGAATGATGGTTTCCAGCTTCATCCATGTCCCTGCAAAGGACATGAACTCATTCTTTTTTATGGCTGTAAAATATTCCATGGTGTTTATGTGCCACATTTTCTTTATCCAGTCTATCATTGATGAGCATTTGTGTTGGTTCAAAGTCTTTGCTAATGCGAATGAAGCTGCAACAAATACATGTGTATATGTGTCTTTATACTAGAATGATTTATAATCCTTTTGGTATATACCCAGTAATGGAATTCCTCGGTCAAATGGTATTTCTGGTTCTAGACCCTTGAAGAATCACCACACTTAGCAAATGTTTTAACATTATAACAACCAGATACTGAGACTCTGGGACTCAAATTGGAAAGTGGAAATGGAATATGAATCAACCCTTAGGTCTATTGAATATCTTTAGAAAAATGAGAGTAATAATTTGAACAGAAAATTTGCCACTATTTCAGTAGGATGTCTACAATATTAATTTTAAAAATAAAATAACAAGTATTGGATATGGAGAAATTGGAGCCCTTGTACATCATTGGTGGGAATATAAAATGGTACAACTGCCATGGAAAATACTTTAGCAGTTCCTCAAAAAGTCAAACAGAATTACCATATGATCTAGAAATTCCACTCTTTTTTTTTTTTCTGTTTTTAAAAGTGCTTATTTTCTTTTTTCTTTTTTTTTTTTTAAATTTTTTATTGGATTTTATGTTTTGGGGTACATGAGCAGAGCATGCAAGACAGTTGCGTAGGAACACACATGGCAGTGTGCTTTTCTTTCCTTCTCCCCTTCACCCACATTTGGCATTTCTCCCCAGGCTATCCCTACCCACCTCCCCCTCCCACTGGCCCTCCCCTTTTCCCCCCAATAGACCCCAGTGTTTAGTGCTCCCCTTTCTGTGTCCCTCTGTTCTCATTTTTCAACACCCGCCTATGAGTGAGAATATGCGGTGTTTCATTTTCTGTTCTTGTGTCAGTTTGCTGAGGATGACATTCTCCAGATTCATCCATGTCCCTACAAATGACACAAACTCATCATTTCTGATTGCTGCATAATATTCCATGGTGTATATGTGCCACATTTTTCCAATCCAGTCTATTATCAATGGGCATTTTGGTTGATTCCAGGTCTTTGCTATTGTAAACAGTGCTGCAATGAACATTCGTGTACATGTGTCCTTATAGTAGAACGATTTATAGTCTTTTGGATATATACCCAGTAATGGGATTGCTGGGTCAAATGGAGAAATTCCACTCTTACATCTATACCCCAAAGAACTGAAAACAGAGACTCAAAGTCATCATACATGCATGATCATATCAACATTATTTACATAAATATCAAAATAAGGAAACAACCCATGAACTGATCACACATTGTGGTCTATCACAATGGAATATTACTCAACCACAAGAGGAACGAAGTAATGATATATGCTATAACCTGGATGAGCCTTGAAAACATTATGCTAAGTAAAAGAAATTAAACACTATAGATCATACATTGTTTAATTCCATTTATATAAAATATCTAGAATAAGTAATTCCATACAGATAGAAATCAGATTAATGGTTGTCAGGGCCGGGGGGGAGTAAGTGGTGTAGGTTTCCTTTTGGGGTTATGAAGATATTTTGGAACAAGACAGAGGTGGTTGCTGTATAACATTATGAATGTACTAAATGCCACCAAAATTTTCATTTTAAAATGATTAATTTTATCTTTTGTGAATTTCACTTCAATTAAAAATATGTATAGAGGAAATTAATTTTGTGAATTCCCTTTTTGGATAAAACATCAAATGTTCCTACCTCTCAAGAGCACACTAAAAAGTAGCATTAAATTTTTTTTAAAAAAGTTTTACTACAGCTTCTATGCTCAGTGGTGGCTTAAGTTGACTAGCATTTAGATGACATCATTCAGAAGGACCTCCATCCTCCATCAATGTCCACCCATCAGTGGTTCAGTCATTCACTCACTCAGAAAGTTATTGAGTGCCCACCCTATAGAGCCTGTGGAGACAGGCAGATCACCCACTTTCAAGGAGCTTTCAATCGAGATGGGACGATCAGGGTGGATTGCTCACGTTGTTATGTGTTACTTCTGAATAGATCCAAAGTGTCTCATCACTTCAGAGGAGATCAGTGAGAGACAGAGAAGTGTGGGAAGGTTCATTGAGATGGCAAAGTCAGAGGCCAATCTCTAAAAACAGATGGGATCACTGGAACACTTTATGCACTCTTGTCTTACAGCATTTATCACACTGGATGATAGCTGTTAACATGTCTGTCTACCCTTATAGATTGTGAGACACTTGAGGCCAATAACCATGTCCTTGTATTCCAAGTGCCTCACAAGAGAGATTTTTCTGAGTTCTTAGAGAAAAATCTATCTTGCAAGCTTTCTTGCCACATAGAATTTGGGGGGAAATTGCTATAAGAAGATGCACCAAGACTTAGGTCAAAATATTTTGTGTTTAAATGGACCAGTGGGTTATCTCCCTAACTCCACAGTGGCTGTTCCAAGGAAGTACCACTCTGAAGCTGGAGGCCAAGGCAGAGTGAAGAGAAAAGAGCAGTGTTTACCATGAAACCAAAGCAGCTTAAGCTTTGGAGCCCATTGCTTGCACTGAGCTCTCTCCAAGGCTCTGTTGAGAATTGCACATGCCTGATTTTGTATTATTTTTCTTAAAGAGGGTCTCGCAAATTATATCAGCTTGAGGCCCCACATAATCTAGAACCCCACAAAGTCTAGCATCACTCTAGATGATTCAAGATTTAGGCCTTGCAAAATCTAGAACCACCCTATATAAAAATAATCCAGTTGGTTTGATTCAGAGAAAATCAAGGTCTTTTGGGAGGAGTAGAGCCTGTACTGCTTAAGAAGATTCATTCTGAAGTCACACTGCCTGGGTATGACCTTGGGCATGTTACTTCACCTCTTTAGTTCAAGGAACAGTAGCAGGCACTTCATGAACCTGTGTTCTTCTATTCAGTTTTATGTACTGAGCACAAATTAGGTGCCTGATCCCACAGAGTAACTCAACAAATGACATCTCCACCACAGCTGGAGAAACTGTTGGTTGGGAAGCATACTTTTTATTTACATTTTGAGATGATGGTGTGATATATAAAAACTATTTTAATTAGCTAGACTTTACTACTAAAGAGAAGAGACAGCGGATCACAAGTCTGCCTACGTTTGAGATGTCACAGTGAACAAACAGCCTTGTACAACTTGACTTCTCAATAGGAGACCCCAAACTGGAGATTGAAAAGCCTCGCATACTTCTCATGGCCTTCAGATTCGGAGCATATTTCAGGTGAAACTCCAGAATGGGGTCTTAATACACGAGGCAGTAGTTGTTCAGCTGCTAATTCATAAGAAGACATGCCTCCCCTCCTCAGTTTCTCGCTATTGCTGGCAGCCAGGCCTTTTTCAGAGACGAGGCCCACTACCTGCAGAATTCATTGCCTCTGATGGTTCAGCAGAGCCAGAGCATAGCAAATTGTAAGGCTTTGTGCATGGTGCTTTTGTTTCCGTAACCTTTTAATTAAGTTTTTATCTAGAGCTTCTAAATGGATTTTGATATTGCAGCAAGGCAACTTCTCTTGCACTAAACAGCCTCACTGCTGTGTGGAAGCAGCACGCCGACCCGCAGACGCCAATAATACCGGCCTCGAATGTATATATTTTCAAACTATGCAAGGAAGAAGCCAAGTTCAGTGGCAAGAGGAATTCTGTCGCACCGTACAGTTAAGAGGTGGGTTGCCTTTGTGAATTGGGTACAGTGTGCCTACCTATATGAATAGAAATTATTTTCTCAATTCTGTTCAAAATATTTGTTGAATATGTCCTGTTTTCCTTTATTCTTTTTGTTTTTAAAAATCTGACATTTAATTTAGAACACAGACTGCAACAGAAATATCAAATAATTCAAGCTAAAACTTCTACCAGTAGCATTGAACTTTTATATTGGCAGCCTACATTACAAACAAATTAATGTGATGACATAATCAGTATTTCATTCCACTTGATGTGAATGCCTTCCAAGTTTCTCTCTTCCATTTTTCTCTTGTTATTAATATAGCAAAAAGAAAGTCTTTTCTGCTTTATTTCAAATTCAACAAACCACTCATCTAAAAAAAGGGAAAGTGAATCTTCTTCCTTCTCAAAGCCTGGGTAACCTTGGCAGCACATAAGCCTCCATCAAAAGCAAATAAAGCTGTAAATAACAATCATTCCCCATTCATAAGAGCTGCCTTTGACAGTCCAAGAAATAACAAATTACAAGTGAATAGTCCCCAAGAGATTATAAAGCCCTTTGATCATTCTGAATCTGTTTTGATGTGTGTTTTTTTAGGAGTGGAATTAGTAACTCCTTTGAGAAACTACAACCAAATTTTTGATTTCTGAGTGTTTTGCTTAAGCAGAGTTGGAGGCAGAAAAATCCACCATCAATGATTTTTTGAAAAATGAAGACAGCCAAGATACTAGAGTGCCTCATATTTAGGACAGTGCTCTACATACTTACTTTATATTTGGACTATTAAAGGGTGTTAAAGAAATATGCTGCCTGTCCTTAGGAAGCTTGCCTAATGGGGAGCGGCGATACATTCATTCTTTTGATTCATTTGTTCTTTATTTACTATATCTAATAAATTATTAGAGTGTTGGGATAAGAATAGCAATATAGTGTTGGTGGAGGTTTTCCTATAGAGTTGATAATTGAAGAATGCATCTAAATTTACATGCAAAGTGTTCATTGAGACATTGAAACTGTTGGAACTCAAGTTATCTTCACTGTAAGAGACCCTACCCAGTTATAAAATTCTCTGCTTATAGTCCTAGTAAGACACTGTTAATACAACTGGAATTGTTGCAGTCACTTCTAGGCAGGTGCTGTTCAGGGAGCTAAAATAAGACTAGGTGATAAAGATGAATTAAAGATTAGTCAGATGAGCTGTTGACACAATGCACAATCAAAGAGCACCCAATTATGAAGACTCTTTAAATATATAACTAGATTTTTATTCTGTTTTGATATAATAACAGGGTCCCTAAATGGAATTATACTTAAGACTGAGATAAGGCAGCTGGTCGTAATTTAGATATAATTCTATCAAGAAATTCAGCTGGATCTATAATGCAAAAGTGAGATGCTCAGGTGACTTGACTTGTACACATTTCTATTATTTTCAGAAAATGATTTTTTATAATTATTTATAAAGTAATCTGACAGTTTCTTTCTATGAACACATTTCGTCTGACCTCAATTTTACATGTTTATGCATACTTTATCACAGAAGTGGAAAGTAAGCTACTTGGTATACTCCAAAACCATTTCTGTTTTCCAATGCTCACCAAACACCACATGTTCTCACTCATAAGTGGGTGTTAAACAATGAGAACACATGGATACAGGGAGGGGAACATCATACACCGAGGCCTGCTGGGAGGTGGGGGAGCTAGGGGAAGGATAGCAGGGGTGGGGGAACTGGGGAGAGATAACATTAGGAGAAATACCTAATGTAGATGACAGGGGGATGGATGCAGCAAACCATCATGGCATGTGTGTACCTATGTAACAATCCTGCATGATCTGTACATGTACCCCAGAACTTAAGGTATAATAAATAAAGTAAAATAGAACAAATGATAGATTCACAATCTAGTGAGTCTTCACTATAGCACTGCATTCTGACAGTAAAACAGGAGTTTCACCTGCTCAGAAATCACAGCTCCTTCTACCCAAGGCACTGAGAAGAAATTCAATGACTTCATCATTACGGGAACTTCATCCTTATCCTTCAATATAGGTAACTATTCCAGTTTCAAATTTTGGGATCACATTTTATGTTATATTATAGTCAAAGATATATCTGTTTGCGTATAACATTCAGACATTGTTCTAGATATATTCTAGAGAATCTAGATATACTCTAGAGAAAGCGTAACATTCTCTAGAAGGGCTCAGCAGCAGATTTCAGGTGGCCAAAGAAATACTCGGCAAAGTTGATGATAGGCCACTAAAACACATAAACTTCAGAAGGCCTTTAGTTTTCTCTTAGATTTTTCCAAAATAGCCAACAAAAACTCTGGGATATGGGAATATGGGGCTCAGGCATAACTCAAAGGAAGGCTAGCACTGAAAAACATGTTCTGATGCCATTTGTTTCCCCAAGTAGAAAATATAAAGGATATGTTTAGTCACTGTTAATCAAATCACAGTGTGGCAATTGTTATTCTTCAAGATTTAAAGAGTAGTTATCACAGAAAATTTAAAATTCAACTAGAAGGGTACGGCTCAATGTTGCTACTGATTATTAGTTTAAACTAAAGAGCATCTCCATTTTTTACAGATCAGAAACAGCTGAATATTGGCATTTTCATATAATTCAATAAACTAATTGGATTTAGATAAACTTTTTCACATTTAACATAGATTTCATAACTTTGCAAGTTATAACTGCAGCCACTCTTAATTTCTAATTGAATGGTTAACTTATCTGGTATGTTATGGACTTTTCCCCTAAAGAACATGGTTTAGCACCAAATTCTTCAATAAGAAAGTTGATGTGGATGCTGGATAGTTTTTGCATGACTGCACGTGTGGCTCTGTCCTAAGGCTAGAGGAAAGCTCAGAAATTTTAACATCACCTAGCTGTTTTTGAAATTTATATTAAAACTGAGGCAGCCACCTGTTAGGGTAAAGTCTCAGCTACAGAGAGCTTTCTTGCTTGATGAACAAAACTTCACAAACATAGTATATTAATTTTGAGACTCTTGATATTTAATATATCTAAATATGAATAACAACTACTGGACACCCATCGCACACACATCTTATGGATTTCTGTCCTTAGCAGTATTTATCACATACAGCGCTATTCATAGTGCACTTCAAATACCAAGCTTAAGCAACAGGAATATTTCCTGGGACAAACATCAGTGAACCACTGCAATGGAATTCAATTAGATTAAATTTGCTATTCCCTGGTTCAGTAGAAGAGAGGCAATGCCTGAAAGCATGATCACATAGTCCCTGAGTTGGAACAAGTCCACCATGCTCTGTCCTTGGAAATGAAGAAAAGGTAGGGCATGCTTTGTGAATGAGTTTGTATTGTAGCAGGAAGAAGAAAAGAAAAACTTGGCCTTCTCCCCTCAACTCATCCACAGAGACACAAAATATGCTTTGAAGGTTGCAGACAGGAGAAATCTCTCCAGGTTAAGCTCCAAGGAAAGGCCTGTATTTTGTCTTCCTTGGAAACTTACAAAGAGATTGGTGTGGCATTTAAGGATCATCAAATCTCCCTACAGTCCAGAACGTGCCAAGTGGCCCAGACTTCCCTAGACATTCATGGGTCATGGGAGAAGAAAAGCTGTGCTGGAGAATCGATGCCAAGGACTTGGCCCTTGTCCAATCCAGGAGTGCTCCTGATCGAGTGGCAGATGAAAGAAGAAGGGAGCCAGGGGAGGCCGAGCTACCAGACTTCTGGCATTCAAGTCAGTTTCAGCTTTTCTCTAAAACTCTGAAAATGAATCTCACTTCTGAATTTTACATTGTGAAAAACCACCAAACTTATTAAAATCTTATTCAAATCAAGCAAGCAAAAATGCAAATACAAAAAGACAATAATTTGTGGTTCTTTCAGTTTTATTTGAAGTGTTTCTACAGGCATTTTTCACTAAAATTTTCTTTCTTTGTGATGGAGCAAAGCACATATTTTCTTTTTTTATTTAAAATATGCATACTCAGTATTATCTACGAACTCCTTGATGGCGGCACTCAATATTGATTAAATGACAGTGATGATACTTTTAATTTAACTTGGTCATTAAAGTTCTCTGCGCTTTGTAAATCAAATGCAGTTGAATCCTCTTGTGCTAGGATTAAGGAGGAGGCAGCTCAGGAATAGGTAAAGATAAACTCCCTGTTCACCCACACTGTGCTTTTGGTCACAAAATTAAATAAGTTTGACTGTAGAACTGAAATGGTGCTTTGGCACTTGTGTGATCAGTGTAGTTGTGGGATATCTATGTCTAGAACCTTCTTCCTGGTGCAGAAGCATCTGGAATAAAACCTTCAGAGATAACTGTACAAATACTGTATCATTGGTGGCAAAAAAATATATTATGTATGACTTTTTAATATCTCCTAAGAGGGATAGAGTAAGAAAACTATACTTGCTTTCCAAGAACACATATCAAATAAGGTAAATGACTCAGTATGTAAGAAAAAATTCCCATTAATATTTTTCATAAAATTGTTGCATAAAAAAGCTTACATATGAAAATAATGTTTCACTTAAATAGATTTACTCTTTGATGTTAATAGACTCCGCTGCTCAAATTAATTTTACATTTTGTAAAAAACAATATAAAACATCAACTTTATTATGATCTATGAAATTATTTTTTAATACTTTTTTATGCCCTTGAGCAATTTAAAATCTGAGAAATAATACATTTTTCCATAGGAAATAATCACTATGGTGATTCTGAAGCCTTAATTTTTACATTAAACAAAAGCATTAGGCTTTAGAGCTTATTGAGACAACAAAATGAAACACACAATTGCCTTGAAATACTATCAGCAAGTAATAAAATGTTTAGAAATGATGTAACTATTTTTTAAACGCAGACTTTTAATCTATTACAGTTGGGGTGTGTATCGTGTAAATTAATGCAGGTAAATACTTCAGCTAAGTGCTCTCGGGTGAACTGCAATCAAAATTAACACCTATAATTTAACAAGATAAAGTCACCTCTAATTTATTCTTTGTTCACTTCCAACAAGGGGAGTTAAATGTTGTTACTAAAATAAGGCATTATAGAATTACAACAGCCTGCAATCTTTCTTCAGTCCTCATCAGTTTAGTTAGCGTTATACAAAGCTACAGAATTTACCACTACGAGTTCTCTTAAATAATTCTAGAATTTCATAAAATTGTCTTCATAAATGAAAAAACTCATAGCTAACCCTCCAAGTGTGAACATATTTGACATGAAGAGGTGGAGGTTGCAGTGAGCTGAGATTGTACCATTGCACTCCAGCCTTGGCAACAAGAGCAAAACTCCCTCTCAAAAAAAAAAAAAGAAGAAGAAGAAGAAGATAGTATCCAATACAGTATTGCATCTCTTAATGATAGGGATATGTTCTAAGAAATTCATTGTTCGCAATTTCACCATGCAAGTGTCATAGAGATTACTTACACAAACCTAGATCGTATGACCTTCTACATACGTAGCCTATTAGCGTGTATCACATATTACCGTACTGAATACTGTAGGCAGTTGCAACACAATGGTAAGTATTCGTGTCTTTAAATATAGAAAAAGTACAGTAAAAATGTGGTATAAAAGATTTAAAAGGGTACACTTGTACAGGGCACTTACCACGAATGGAGCTAGCAGGACTGGAAGTTGCTTTGGTGAGTCAGTGAGTGGTGAGTGAATGTGAAGGCCTAGGACATTCCCATATACTCCTTTAGGTTTTATAAACACTGTACACTTAGGGCACAATAAGTTTATAAAAATAAAGTAATTGTGCTATAATGTGACAATGGCTACTATGTCACTAGGAGATAAGAATGTTTCAGCTCCATTATAATCTTATGGGGCCATCACTATCCTGCCGGTGGTCCACTGCTGACCAAAATATCACTGTGCACTCAGGACTGTGTCTCATCATTAAGTTGCTGTTTTTCAACCTGGTATCCTAAAATGGATTTGACTCACTTTCAGACTTCTTTTTTTAAATATAATTGTAGGAATATAGATTATTTTACTTATTAAATAGGTTTCAATATAATTCGAGCTTAAAACACGAAGGTGATAAAACAATGACTATTTACTGAATGAAAATACTTCAGTGAAAACAAAGGAAAAATATTTGACCACATATACACTTTTAAATTACAGTGTAAGTTATATTGGTAACAAGTTATGTTACGGCCCATTCTGGGGTGCCTTTTTGGTAGCTCATTCTGTCAACAAGCTGGTGTTATTTTATCTGTAAAATTTCCAAAGTGGTTTGTCTATAAAAATATACTGAGAACTTCTTTTGGTTGTTTCTATGATAGAAGTTTTGATGGTTTTAATTTTTTCTAGCAATGATGATTATGTTTTGCAATGTGAAGTTCAAACTTCATCATGATTATAGGTCATTTCTTGGGACATCAACTAGAAAAATGTATTGCACTTAAAATTGGGTACCCAAAGATGTATTATTGGCATAGACAAACCACTGGATATGTTATAGTCCATATTTGAAAAAGTTTACACATTATACACATAAATATTTGGATTTCAAATGATAACAAGCTCACCTACACATGTTACTAACTGAAGTATGTTACTAACTGAAGGCATATTATGATGTTAGGCATAAGTGTAACTCTATGTTCTATATTTTGGCTGATTTTAACATAGTAAAAAATAGGCAGAATTGGAGATTAACATAATCACCAAATAGTCTTCATAGTTCTTTAAAACTCAGTTTGATGCAATAGGAAGAGAATTGAATTGGGAGCCAAAATTAGGCTGATGTAAACAGAACACTAGGCTGTTCTCTAAGGTATTTTTCAGCCCTGATGTTTCATGATCCTTTTAGTCTTTCCCTACAAACCTTCGTCTTCCAATTTCATATCCATTTGTTTTTCCTGACAGCATTTCTGATAGTCAAATGGCTGACATGGCCAAAGGAAGAAAGGGGAAAAAAAAAACCCCAATGATAGAAGTTGTAGCTGAATAAACCACCTTTGGTAAAGGAAAGATTTACAGTGGACTCTCATGTTTTACAAAGATTTAAAAATATCGAATTATTTTTCAAAATGTGCCACAGTTTTAAAAAGAGAACAAAGTGATTATTGACAATGTAAACTGGAATTAGATGAATTTGGAGCCCGTGACAGTGTTATTGACAATGGTAGGAGGTTTTGAATATGTCAGGGTATTCAGTGAGGATAAAGGCACATTAAAAAAGAAGAATACTATATGAAGGCAGGAGAAAGATATTAAAAATTAAAACAAAATTGGTCAAGCTGTATAAAACATAATATAAAAAGCCCTCTGAGGCATTTTACCATGATTACCATAGAAAGCTATAATATTTTCAATTAAAAAAGGAGATAATTCATTATAAAATGAAATGTAGGCCTCTCCAAGTTTTATTTTATATAGGTTCTTTCAAAGATCACCAAAAAAGGGCAGGGTGCAGAGGCTCACGCCTGTAATCCCAGCATTTTGGGAGGCTGAGGCCAGCGGATCTCTTGAGGTCAGGAGTTCAAGACTAGCCTGGCCAACAAAGTGAAACCCCATCTCTACAAAAAGTACAAAAAAAATTAGCCAGGTGTGCTGTTGCATGCATATAATCCCAGCTGCTTGAAAGGCTGAGGCAGGAAAATCACTGGAGCCAGGAAGTGAAGGTTGCAGTGAGCCAAGATTGCGCCACTGCATCTAGCCTCGGTGACAGAGCGAGGCTCTGTCTCAAAAAAAGGAAAACGAAAAACAAAGATTACCAAAAAAGGCTGAGTTTAAGCAATATTATCATAAAATATTTTGTAATACCTTGATGTTATGCTCAAAGTGTTGATATTCATTGCCATTGATACATAATTGATATCCATCACTATTAATATATCATGTCTACCCAGCAAAGGAAATACAGTGACTGCTGACCAAAAACAATTATTTTGGGGGGAGGTTGGTACTTTCTTTAATAATCTTGATATATCAAATAAAAGCAGAGTATTTTACTTGTACTATATAGCAAAGTGACCATAAATAGTTGACATTTTATACTTCTTATACATAAAGGTGGCAATTTTGAGAAATTCTGTGTCCTCAAGCACTGATTTGACATTCATCATTTCAGACTGATGAATCAGCGTGCCTTGGAAAGCCAAGAGAACTTTCTAAAGCCCTGTTTTCGTTCTGTTGGTTCTCATCAAAACCAGTTCCTAGCTTCATCATTATCCTAGCAGCAGTTCTCAAGGAAAGACTTCTGGATTGTTAATAGGCGTTACATGAATATGGCCCCCCTAGGTTAAATGGTGTTATATATGTTCTTTTGTGGCAGGAATTATCTATGTTAATACACATTAAGAGTCTTAAGAGGCGCCACGTGGTATGTAGCAATCCCAAATAATTTATTCTTTGTCTGACAGAACATCCTATGGAATGACTGCTTTGCCAAAATCACTTTGGGACTGTGGCTCTGTATGATGGAACCCTTTGTCTAGCTCCCCTTCTAGCTAGACAAATTCCCCTTCTGTCTAGCTCCAGCCTTTCTCTGTGCCCCCGACATAAGCCGTCAAATAAAATAAACATCATTTTCATTTTTTTGCTGATCAAATACGCAATCCCCCGAACCCACACCAATCTCCTTGAAGGAGGCACGGTGTCGGAGATGCATTTCAATGTGCTTTCCTCGTTTGCATTTCCGCATACTTGAGTTGCTCATCTGTGAGACCAATGCACTAACCTGTCTGGTACAGAAAAGGGATTAGGGCTGTGATAGCAGAAACGAAAGAAAAGAAACCAAAAAAAAAAAAAAAAAAAAAGGAGAAAAGAAAGGGGCAATATTCAGCCTTTGATGACCAAATAGAGTCCTGGAGTTGGGTTAACAGTCATAAAGATTAGAATCGAGAGAAAAAAAATTTTAGGTCCTATTTGCTCTCACCTAGCCTGGCCACTAAGTCTGAGAATTTGTTACACGCCCTTAGTGAGTAGAGAGGCCTAGGAGATGAGGTAAAGGAAGTAGAATACCTTTTCTGAACGACTGTGGGAAGCGAAAGATATGGAGGCGAGGGAAACAGAAAGATACTTGACCTCCCCTCTCTATTTCAAAATCCTGACAGGCAGGATGGTTGAATTTGGCTGAGAGCAATATTGAGGGTGAGGAGGATTTTAGCCTGCTTCCTGTTTGGGTTTTCGGGGAAAGAGTGTTTCAAAAGAGTGCCTGGAACAACCTGGAGGGTCCAAATGGTTGGATTCAGTGAGGGAGCCTAAGGTCCCTAATACCTGAGCTCGCTGTGCTGCTCTGGGTAGATAGTCCAGATTCCCACTGTGCCCATTAGGAAGGAAGAGAAACTTGTGCTGGCTGTGAACTTTCCAGCATGAACTGTCCCTGATAGCCTGGGTCCAGGGTGGTCATACCAGGTCAGGGCCAAAGGTGAGTTAACTAGACCTCAGGAGGACATACCAAGCCAGGGGAGGCAAAACCACAGTCCACAGCAGCTGTCTGAATGCCATGCCCCAACCTTGATGCAGCCGAGAGGGTCCCAGCTAGCTCACACCTGTGAACCAGTACAGTACCAGGAGGCCAGGCTGAGGCTGGGGGCTGCAGATAGGCAGAGCAGATATTCTTTAGCCAGAACCTACAGGAAGTTAAGCTTTGTCTAAGTTTTTTAGGATGGCAGAAGATTGTTCAGATTAGAAGAGGTGATTGAGATATGTTAAACAGCAAATCCCAATTTCTCCCACCTGGTATGGTAAGAATGCAAAAAGATCATATCAGTCATAGAAAAACAAACTATGTTTTCTCTGCATGGCTAATAGTTTGCAAATTTTAATGCTTTTCCTTCTCCTAAGACACTTGTTTTCTACTCCATGCTTCATATTCCATCTTGGTTTTCTATCTGGTTTTTGGAGAGCCTGACATGTCTTATACCTTCTGCTCTAACATTGTATCTTAATGAGGTCCAGGATAAATCATACTTCTCATTATCAGCAAAGTACTAACACAAGTCACTAGAGCAAAGAAACTAATTACAATGCATTTATAATTCAGTCCAATTCTACAATATATTTGATCATATTTGAATTATATAAGAAATGCAATATAACAAAATGAAACTAATAGAATTAAAAATTTAATGTTGAGGAAGTATAGTGTCATTTAGATAACAGTATCACGAAAGAATTCTGAAACAATATAGAATGAGTGTTGTACAATTGTCAACTATATAATCATATAGTTGCTTTTATCCATCAGTGGAAATCCAGTGTGGTCATTGTATATTACAGACAGCCTAGATGGACATTTTTTAATAAGAAAAATAAGGATATTTTAGATATGTTTGCTGGCAGAAACTCTACTGCGCCTGATTTTAGAGTGGCAGTAAGTAGCATGCAGAAGCATTGGGAGTAGCATGATAGAAATCACGAAACCTAAGTTAAAAATAGACTTTATCTCAAATAAAGTTCTCCTTATAGTGAAAATAAAACTCAGCCCCCTCTCCAGCTTTGACCTTTCTGCATGGCTTACCTGAATATAGTGAAAAGAATTGAAAAATAACAAAAGATTTCTTGCCAAACTGGGGTTACAGATTGGAGCCATTTATATTACTGCTATCTGAGTTAAGGGGTTAGAGTTAAATATATTATTTGTTCACTCTTGGTTATTTTTTTTACCCCATCGTAGAAGTGGTATAATTAAGTAGCCCCTGGCCTTTTCAAACCTGAACCACCATATTTCATTTACAGTGTCCAATAAGGTCAAAAGCAAAGAATAAAAAACTCTCAGCAAGGGCTAACTTTGTCAATTTACAATGTGGTTCTCCATTCAGCCCGTTGTTAAGCAAGCTGTTCAAATAATGCCTTGGTTCACATGTCTGTGGGTCTCTGATAGGCTTCAAAGTCTGGAGAAAAGCCTATGCAAGTCTGAAATCTAACCTTCACCCTTCCATCTTTCTGTCTCCTGTTTTCTGATCTTTTTAATCCAGAATCTTTAATAGAAAAATTCTGTCGCAGGACTGAAAACAGCATGGGGTCAAAATCCCATGTGGGTTATTTAAAGCAATGTCTGCGGTCTTTTGAACATTTCAAGAGCAATTTAGTTGACCTCTGGGGACTCTTCCTCAAACATGTTCTATTAAACACACATAAACACAAGTAAAACATTTTAAGGTCAGATTATCAAAATAAAAAAATAAAAGAACCCTTCCCCCCAAAACCAAATAGACCTAATGTATTTTGAAAATAAAAGCCTCTTTAAACAAACAACTAACTAACTAACTATATATATATGATAAAATTAATGTAAAGGCAAAATTTTGGGATGGTGAAGGTGGAGGAGAGGACCGCACAATATAGCTAAACCAAATTCAATGCTTTGAAAGAACAATTACTTCAAATGGAACCAATAATCTGAACCTATAACATAAGATAACCAAGTTCTATAGATATTACATACAGGAAAATAGAATTTCCTATATTCTATTCTGTATGGAATATATATATATTCTAAATTCCATTCAAAAGACAATGTGGTCTAGCATTGTGTGTGTGTGTGTGTGTGTGTGTGTGTGTGTGAGCTCGAAAAAGTGGGAAAGTCAACTGTTATAAGAAATAAAATAATTAGATGTTGGATATATTCGACTATGAACTTCACAAATCAAATGATTCATGTTTTTTTTTCCTCCTTGCAACTCATTTTCATCCTGGATAGCTCCTTGGTCATTCTTTGGAAGGAAGAACCTTGGTATCAACAACATATCTAGAAAAACAGCAACTCTCAGTCACTAATTTATAGACAAAATCAGTAAAAGAATGTCTATGTCAGTATAGCTAGAAACGTAGGGACCTATTTGTTTCAGGAACTTAATAAAAATGTTGTTGGAGAGTAGGCTGAATCACCACCTTGAGCTAAGTTCCAGTGGAACATTAATACCACACAGATGAAACCACCCGTGGCACAGGAAGAGGAGAATAGAAAAGTAAAGGAGGTTCTTGGTAACAATTTAGTCAAAGTACTGGAGTAACACAATATACGTAAGTGGCAAAAACTTCAGCAAAATGCCTCTATCTGGAGTTTTATGGTTTTATCAAAAGCTGAGAGGAGGACATTTAAAAAATTCCAATAAAGGCAGAAAGAAGTAAAAGAAAAAAAGAAAAGAAAATTAACATAAAAAGAATTTATGGAAGACAAGTTTTCATCAACACCTAATCAGCCCCTGGGCTCTTTTCCAGACCGACGAACAAAGTATGTTGTAACTCCAAAGTAAGCACCCAGAAAAAAATAAAAAACTCTGAAGAAGATTTAACACACGCCAGCCTTCTCAATCTAAAGCATTTCCACAGTTCGCTTACGCTTTCTGGTTTGCCTTTTGGTTCTCATAGGCAATTCACATGCAGCTTTGAAGTAGTACCATGTACCACAGCAAAATGAACACTTACCAGACAAATCCACACTCCCTGAAGCAATGAAGATAAAACACCACTTACCTAGGAAAAGAAAAAAGTAATACAGAGATTAAGATGCTGTCATTTAAAGGCAATGGCAGCCATTCTTAGACTATCCTAGCTCCCATATTGCCTGTATTCTCTCAATGAACAACGTTAACTTTTTTAGTAGAAAATCAAGTTTTAATTTATTTATGACATAAAGAGAGTTTTTTTAGGAGTGAGCAAGTCTTCAACAAGACAGTACCATGTTGTTGCAAAAACTCCTGGGAGCTAATTTCATCCTAAATTACTTCAACGTATGACCACAGGCAAGCAAAAGGGGGAAAATATTAGCAGGAATCTCAAGGAAATAAAAACACACTCTTGTTTTTATTCTAAGCAAAGCGAAAGACGGTCAGAGAATCAGGAATTGAGTGCTTTGCAAGGAGTCTGCATTGGGTTACCAAAGGGAGGATCTGCCCCCTAAATAAGAGCCCAGCTGTCCCCAGTTTGCGAACTTAGGTTTGGCCAGGTGGTTTGTGGAATAACATTCAGGTTTCTAGAAAGAAGCAATAACCATAGCTTATTGGCCCTCAAATCTCAGATAAGCGATCATGAAATTAGGTATTTATGATTTTAGATTAACGGCAATCCAAAATATTTATAATTTCCAAGTTATTCAAAATGTTGAATGTTGATAATTGGTATAAACTTTCTAATTTCAGTTGCTAATTAGTTATAAAGGAAAACTTTCTAATTTCAGTTGCCAATTAGTTATAAAATATAACTGTGGCTCTGTTACCTCAGCTACAGACCATAACCCATAGAAGAAAAAATAGCACAGAAACTATGCACTAGAAATCAAATTGTATTTAAAATTCATTGCAGTTGTAGTCTCCAATACATAAATAATTACTTCTAATTGCAGTTTTCTTAAATTAAAAATACAAACTAGTCGGTCCTTTTACTTAAGTCTTGTGAAGATCAAGAAGGAATTCATAAGATATAATAGAACATGAAACACAGCTGGAAGAGACTAGGAAACAAAGATGAAGAAAGGGTTTCCAGGCAAAAGTCACCTCTACTGCTCCATGAAAACGTTCATAGATGAGATGCTCCATTCATTAATTTATTCCAGAGATGTTTATCGAATGCTTACTGTGTGTAAAAGATTATCCCGGGTATTGTATGAAAGTCAGATACTTACAAAAACAACATTCATGTCCCCAGGTAGCTCACAGTCTAGGAGGAAAAGGATGCCTACCCACACATCAAGATGGTAGAGGGATAGAGTGGTCAAAAGAGAGGTACAAATTAAATTGTAATGACTGGTGTTAGAGTGGTCAGAGAATTCATGGAGAAAAGTTAGAACATACTCGAGGATTGGGGGAGTGAAGGGTGTGACGTATCAGGTTGTATATGAAATGAGTATAGGCAACGTGAGACCCACCAAATAATCTACATGCAGTCCAGTTTGTAGCCAATTTTAATTCAGGAGCCTCTTACAAGAAAGTCATAGGAAGAAGAGCTGAAAAGCAGGCTAGGGCCATGGCTTAGTGGTCCTTGAATGCTGGTTGACCTCTTCCCATTCTCAACTCCCAGTAATGAGCTGGCCATGCAGAGACCAAAATGCATTTCTTCATATACACAAGCTACAACAACAGTTGTCACCATGTCTTGCTCTCTTTTTTGTGTAACCCTAGTGTCTGGCACAAGGTAGGAACTCTAGAAACACAGTCACATTTATATGAGGGGACACAATAGATTGCACATATTTGCTCACTTCCTCCAATCCAGAGCCAGGAGGAGGGTGGGGCGAACATTCCTGCCACTGTCAACTCTACCACCATTTTTCAGTCACCACCTCCCTTCACATCCACAACATCCATATCATATCAATCCCTCTTCAATAGTGTCACTTTTATTCATCACCCTCTAGGAAGTTTCTCTACTTTTCTGAAGGACTTTCTATCATATCCCTGACATTACTTCCAATGAATTCACCATCCTTAAAAAATAGTATTTTATTTTCTATTTCTTGGCCAAAGTTTTAAATGAGCATCTGACATGTATATATACATGGGTAAATAACATTTGGGGGTTAAAAATCTGAAGCTATATTGTTATGTTCTTCAATAGATGTATAATTTGGAGGTAAAGCATACACAAATAATAAAATATAAGGCAGCATGTGGTAAAATGATAGTACTGCAAAGGTCAGTTCTGGCTGTGGGTACCTTGAGCAAGACAGCTTGGCATATGTATAAGATGGATTGGGTTCTGATGGAGAGAGCCACGGGGAGAGAAGAGGGATCACGAGGATGAAATAGTGGGGGGATAAAGGGCAAATAAGTGGAAAAGGGAATATTCTAGAAATGGAGATTAGGCAGGCAAGACTAGAGAGTTGGAGTTGTGGGACATTTGGACAGAAAGAGAGATTGGAACTGAATCTCTGAAGGCTTCCAATGGACCATTATGGAGTTTAGATGGACTTGGAGGCAATGATGGGGAAATACATCTCCGTTGTGGAATATGTCTTAGGATGTGTAAGACACATGCAGGGAGAGGCTGGAACAATGTATCGACAAACCAAGGAATGCCACGGCCTCCTCGTTGTCACCAGAACCCAGGAAAAGGCAGGAATAGATTCTTCCTCAGAGCACACAGAAGGAGCCAAACCTCCTGACACCTTAATAGTGGACTTCCAGCCTGCAGAACTGTAAGACAATAAATTTCTGTTGTGGAAGCCACCCAATTGGTGGTACTTTGCTACAGCAGCCCTAGGAAATGAATGGAGATTTGTAGACAGGAAAGAAGGAGTTATGTCTAAGAATCTTTGCTAGGATAATCAATTGTTTTTCTGGATGGGAATTTGTATTCATTCAGGTCCTCTGAGACTCAGACGCTGATATGGTTTAGCTATGTCCCCACCCAAATCTCATCTCTAATTCCCACATGTCATGGGAGGAACCTGGTGGGAGGTAATTGAATCATGGGATGGGTCTTTCCTGTGCTGTTCTCATGATAGTGAATAAGTCTCATAAGATATGATGGTTTTAAAAATGGGAGTTTCCCTATGCAAGCTCTCTTTCTTTGCCTGCTGCCATCCATGTAAGACGTGACTTGCTCCTTCTTGCCTTCCCCATGATTGTGAGGCCTCACCAGTCATGTGGAACTGTAAGTCCATTAAACCTCTTTCTTTTGCAAATTTTCCAGTCTCAGGTATGTATCAGCAGCATGAAAATGGACTAATACAGATGCTAAGACAGGATTAAACATGCAAGGGTTTTCTTAGGGAGCTGTGTGTGTGAATGGGTGTGATAAGGAAGCTGAGAGAGACTAGGAGTGTGAGAGGGATGGAAAATTGGGTGGAAGCTGCCTCAATCACAGTCATGGAACATCTGGCAAAGCCACTGGGGAGTCCTTTAGCTTCTCCAGAAGTGGCCTCCTTGGTATGCCCATGTGGAGCTGGGCTTGGGTGTTGATCCCAAAGGGTAGCTCTGGTGCCCTTGGTCTGTCAGGATTCAGCCAGCCATAATCTCACAGCCTCCCAGCAATCAGAGAACCAGAGAAAGGAGCCGGTGTGACCAGGAGGATGATGTGTACTGAGATGTGTTCAGATTTTACATATGCAGAATTTTAGGCACGAGGTGTAGATTCAGGGGACTGGAAAGGAGGTTTGATTGGGGTGCAGGTGAGAGGGCAGGAGTGAGATTTCTGAGTCCTTTGAAAAAAGGCTCTAGTCCCAGGAGGCTGGTTGAGATTATGAAGGATCAAGACACAGCAGAGAACAGGAGAGCCCCTTATGAACATGATAAATTTGAGGCGAGCAGTTAGGGAGAGGAGGAGAAGGAGGACCCCAAACTGATGAAATTTGCAGATAGTGTGACAGACAGGGGACCAACCAGCTGGGGCTGCAGCTGGAGGTTCACTCGGAGAAGTTGGAGCCCTCAGAATGAAATATGCAGAGCAAACAAGGAGGAGGAGGATGGAGGGATGCCATGGGTTTGGGGGACTAGGGGAATTCAAGAAGATTGAAGTGGGAATCTGGTTTCATGGAAGAAGAAAGGAGTTTTGCAAGGTCAGAGCATAGAGCAGCAAATGCAGACACTGTATTTTCTATTTTCATCATAATATGCAGGAAAGATATACGAGTTAAAGGGGAAGAAAACCAACCAACTTTCCAAGGAACAATATTTGGTATTCAAGGATGACATCTAAAAACATAGATAAAATGATGTTCTCGCACATACAGTATTTCTCATCTCCTGATCTGTCTACAAAACATGGGTATCTGTTCTGGGATTCATACTCTCAAGCAAGATGAAGCAATAGAAAGGGCCAGGAGTGGTGGCTCATGCCTGTAATCCCAGTACCTTGGGAGGCCAAGGTGGGTGGATCATCTGAAGTCAGGAGTTCGACCAGCCTGGCCAAAAGAGTGAAATCCCATCTCTACTAAAAATAAAATTAGTTGGGTGTGGTGGCATGCACCTGTAATCCCAGCTACTTGGGAGGCTGAGGCAGGAGAATCACTTGAACCTGGGAGGCAGAGGCTGCAGTGAGCCAAGATTGTACCACTGCACTCTAGCCTGGGCAACAGAGCAAAACTCCATCTTAAAAAAAAAAAGAAAAAGAAAGGATCATTGGGAACGATACAAGCATTATATACGTTTTCAGTTATGCTATTCCCAGTTACAATATTTAAATTGTAATCAGAAACAAAGAGAAATTCACCATCTCTCATTTTTCTCTCTAATTGGGTCTTCTTTTGGCCAGCCCCTTAGAGGTATACAGCTGGAGTCACAGCTTTTCCACAGGTCTCTTAGCCAGCAACTCACAGATCAGTATCTTCACATTGTAGGAGACGCTGTGCTCCCACCACCACCACTCTGACCTCTTCAGTAGCTCACAGCTTGAAGGACTTCCCCGCACTCACAATGCCCTTCTCTACTTTTTGCTGATTGTGAGAAGGTTACTGAGAAGTTAAGAAAAGCGTTTAGATACACAGATGTTCTAATGTCTAAAGTTCAAGCTGAATAGGCCATTTGATCCCAACTTACTTACATTTGCTTTCATTTTGCATCTTTTTAGGAACTTCAATTGTTAGCTAAACTGAGACCCAGGAAATGCTAATTCTCCCCAAATCTGAATGCTTGGGAGTGCCAGATCTGGAGGCGATTTCTTCCTGGTTCTCATTTCTGTGCTTTCCCCCCAGCATTGCCTCAAATGGAATTCAATACCATCTATGAGTAAATATGCCCATTTAAAAAAACTACACACACACGCACTCATTTTTAGTTTGAAATATTCTAAATTAGATTCCAAAGTATCATGATTTTGTCACTATATTTAAGAAAAAAATGTGTATTTTGTTTATGTAGGTTTTTATTTTAAAATACCCTTCTCATTGAGTTGCTTTGTAATACAAAGCGATGTATCTGAAGAACGACTGCCAGAAAGATCAAACCTCACACACAGGTTGTTTTGATACTGTCATGTCGTGGTATTCATATTTTTTGTTTATAAATGTTAATTTTGCATGAAGTAAACAGATACAGTACATCTAAAAAACATATTCTATTTCAGAGTGAGTTATTACAGTGATTGGGCTATAAACTGAAATGTAAGCTGGTGAAAGCCTCCGTGATGTTAAACCCCTCTTTATTGTTACAAATGCAGGCACGTTTGGAATTCCAGTGCCAGGGAGGGTTCCCACTTCACACAGCCAAGCCCTTCAGAGGCGAAATCTGCCAAAGCCCTTTTAACCACATGCCTGTAGGAATTTGTGCACTTAATTAAATGCACATACCAAGTAGGTAATCAGCAGAGCCCCGTTTATTCACACACATGTCCCCGAATCACCAGATGGCATGCCTTAGAGACCTATGCTCCCTGATGGTGTGCTACATCACACAGGACATGCTAAACACAGGCAGGTATTGCCTCTAATATTGTGTATTTAAAATAAACACAGATATAGTATAAGAAAGAGGATAATCCTATACATAACAGTAAGCTGGAGAAAAATGTCTTTAAGATGTTTCAATCAGTAAACATTTAAGAAAGATGTTGCAGAAGTCGACTGAGCATCTGTTTTCAGAAGCCCTATAAATATGTTATGGAATAATTGAATTAATCATACACTTTTTTTTTTTTTTTTTGAGACAGAGTCTTGCTCTGTTGCTCAGGCTGGAGTGTATAGCACGATCCTGGCTCACTGCAGCCTCCATGTCCTGAGTTAAAGTGATTCTCATACCTCAGCCTCCCAAGTATCTGAGACTACAGGCATGCACCACCATGCCTGGCTAATGTTTGTATTTTTAGTAGAGAGGGGTTTCACCAGACTGGCCAAGCTGGTCTTGAACTCCTAACCTCAAGTGATCCACCTGCCTTGGCCTCCCAAAGTATTCCTGGGATTACAGGTGCGAGCCACTGTACCTGGCCTGCCGTACATTTTTAAATCATAATGTTGCCTTTGATGACAAGATGATGTGGCAGATATAGTATTTGTGACAAAGCAGAATACATGATATTTGCTAACACTGCAGAAATATTTCCTAGTAGACTTTTCAGGTCAGAAACTTTTGCCAAGATTAAAGTTTCTTCATAATAGAATAGTGGATTGTGCCAGAGAAGCTGCAGTGCAGCCTACCTTTTCATTCACAAGTGGACAAAGTGAAAGCACACAGCAGGGTGCGGTGATGAACACACTTTAAGTGGCATCAACTCCTGGTGCTCATGCCCTTGTAGAATGATCTCCCCAAGCATGTGATTTGCTTCTAATCAATAGAATATGGAAAAGGTAATGCCATCCCCTTGATTACATTATGTTACATAAAATCTCATCCTGCTGACTCTGTCTCTTTCCCTCTTAGTTGCTGGCTTTGAAGAAGCAAGCTGCCATAATCCCTACTGTTGCAAAAAAATGAATTCTGCCAATGACCTGGGAGAGTCATCTCTTGACACTGATATTTTCCTCCCACAAACATATATGCTTCTCCTAGCTATATACTTTACCCATGGAGAATCTTTTTTTTCTTTTTGAATTTTTTTATTATACTTTAAGTTTTGGGATCATGTACAGAACGTGCAGATTTGTTAAATAGGTAAACACATGCCTTGGTGGTTTGCTGCATCCATACCCCCATCATCTACATTAGGTATATTTCCTAACGCTATCTCTCCCCAATCCCCACCCCGCCCTGCTATTCCTCCCCTAATCTCCCCACCCCCTGACAGGCCCCAGTATGTGATGTTCCCCTACCCATGTCTGTGTGTTCTCATTGTTCAACACCCACTTATGGGTGAGAATATGCAGTGTTTGGTTTTCTGCTCCTGTGTCAATCTGCTGAGAATGATGGTTTCCAGCTTCATCCATGTCCCTGCAAAGGACATGAACTCATCCTTTATTATGGGTGCAATAGTATTCCATGGTGTATATTTGCCACATTTTCTTTATCCAGTCTATTTTTGATGGGCATTTGGGTTGGTTCCAAGTCTTTGCTATTGTAAACAGTGCTGCAATAAATATACATGTGCATATGTCTTTATAATAGAATGTTTTATAATCCTTTGCGTATATATCCAGTAATGGGATTGCTGGGTTAAATGGTATTTCTAGTTCTAGATCCTTTAGGAATTGCCACACTGTCTTCCACAATGGTTGTACAAATTTACACTCCCACCAACAGTGTAAAAGCATTCCTATTTCTCCACATCCTTTCCAGCATCTGTTGTCTCCTGATTTTTTAATGAACACCATTCTAACTGGTGTGAGATGGTATCTCATTGTGGTTTTGATTTGCATTTCTCTAATGACCAGTGACGATGAGCTTTTTTTCATATGTTTGTTGGCTGCATAAATGTCTTCTTTTGTAAAATGTCTGTTCATATCTTTGCCCACTTTTTGATGGGTTTGTTTTTTTCTTGTGTAAATCTGTTTTAGTTCTTTCTAGATTCTGGATATTAGCCCTTTGTCAGATGGGTAGACTATATATTGCAAAAATATTCCCCCATACTATAGGTTGCCAGTTCACTCCAGTGGTAGTTTCTTTTGCTGTGCAGAAGCTCTTAAGTTTAATTAGATCACATTTGTCTATTTTGGCTTTTGTTGCCAATGCTTTTGGTGTTTTAGTCATGAAATCCTTGCCCATGCCTATGTCCTGATTGGTATTGTCTAGGTTTTTTCTAGGATATTTATGGTGTTACATCTTACGTTTAAATCTTTAATCCATCTGGGGTTAATTTTTGTATAAGTTGTAAGGAAGAGATCCAGTTTCAGCTTTCTGCATATGGCTAGCCAGTTTTCCCAACACCATTTATTAAATAGGGAATCTTTGCCACATAGCTTGTTTTTCTGAGGTTTGTCAAATATTGGATGGTTGTAGATGTGTGATGTTACTTCTGAGGCCTCTGTTCTGTTCCATTGGTCTATATCTCTGTTTTGGTACCAGTACCATGCTGGTTTGATTACTGCAGCCTTGTGGTATAGTTTGAAGTCAGGTAGCATGATGCCTCCAGCTTTTTTTTTTTTTTGCTTAGGAATGTCTTGGCTACGTGGACTCTCTTTTGGTTCCATATGAAGTTTAAGACGATTTTTTTCCATTCTGTGAAGAAGTTCAATGGTAACTTGATGGGGATAGCAATTAATCTATAAATTATTATGGGCAGTATGGCCTTTTTCATATTGAGTCTTCCTAACCATGAGCATGGTATGTTTTTCCATCTGTTTGTGTACTCTTTTATTTTCTTGAGCAGTGGTTTATAGTTCTCCTTGCAGAGGTCCTTCACATCCCTTGTTAGTCATATTCCTAGGTATTTTCTTCTCTTTGTAGCAATTGTAAATGGCAGTTCGTTCTTGATTTGGCTCTTTGTTTGTCTGTTATTGGTGTATAGGAATGATTGTAATTTTTCACACTGATTTTGTATCTTGAGACTTCACTGAAGTTGCTTATCAGCTTAAGGAGATTTTGGGCTGGGACGATGGGGTCTTCTAAATACACAATAATGTCATCTGCAAATAGACAATTTGACTTCCTCCTTTCCTAATTGAACATGCTTTATTTCTTTTTCTTGCCCGATTGCCCTGGCCAGAACTTCCAATACTATGTTGAATAGAATGGTGAGAGATGGCATCCTTGTCTTGTGTCAGTTTTCAAAGGGAATGCTTCCAGTTTTTGCCCATTCAGTATGATATTGGCTGTACCCAGGGAGAATCTTTTGTAGCTCCCAAAATGTGTCATGCTATCTAACATCTGGGCTTTGCAGGTGCTGTTCCCTTTGCCTAAGGCACCTGCTGGCTGATTTCTATTCTCCTGGCTAATTTCTATTCTCCTTTAGGAAAGAACTCAGATAATACTTCACTAGGGAATCCTTCCATGTTCCTATAAGACTGAGCTAGCTCCCTCCCAGGTGATCCCATAATGTCATATTCTTACCCCTATAGGAATATGTCTTGGTTCAAATACTTTTGGTAGTAATTAATAGAAATCCATTTTGAACAAGGCAAGGTAAAAAAAAATTTTTTTAAGTGCTAGAATATCTCATAGACCTGAGGTAAAGTTGAAAAACTGTGCCTCTAGAAAGATGGGAACCAGTTTGTTATCTGGGAAGCAATTGGAAAATGGAACTACTGATTGCTTGGTCTCTTTCTCTTTCTGTCTTGAGTCCTGCAGTCTCTTGCTGCTATTTCTCTTCGATATCTCATACATGTCTTCTCTCTCTCTGAAGGCCAGAGTTCACTGTTATGCATCTCCATGCTAGGTGTGATAAACACATATTTCATCTTTGTTCCTAAGTTTCTTGTATGCAGCTTCTTAATCCCTTGGAATTTCTTGGGTGACAGGAATATCTTTTATTTTAAAGAGGCCAGTCTTGGTTGGTCCCTAGATAAGATCAGGATGGGTGCTGGCTTCCAGAAAGACCAAGGCTGGATTAAAGAGTTGGAAGTTTTACCCCACCTTCCCTTCCATACCCACCCTCAACCTTCAGGGTGGGGAGGGGGGTGCTAGAGACTTAGTCAATTACCAGTGGCCAATGATTTAATCAATCATGCCTATATAACAAAACCTCCATGAAACCCCTCAGCAATGGGGTTCAGAGACCTTCAGGGCCAGTGAACACATGGAGGTGATGGGTAGGGGCTCAGAGAGCTCAGGGAAGCTTCCTGACCTTTGCCACATGCTTTGGGCATCTCTTCCAAATGGCTGCTTCTGGGTTGTATCCTCTATAATAAACTGGCAATGGCAAGCAAAGCTAAGTAAAGTGTCTCCCTGAGTTCTGTGAGTGATTCTAGCAAATTATCAAAACTTCGGAGGAGGTTGTGGGAACCCCAGACTTTGCGGCCAAGTCAGACAGAAGTGTGGGTGCCCTAGTTACTTGATCCTAGTGACTGGTATCCACGTGAGGGCAGTCTTGTGAAACTGAGCCCTTAACCTGTGGGGTTCATGTAAGAATCAATTATAAGATAACCAGTTGGAGTCCAGATTGTTGGAGAATTGGTTGGTGTGAAGAAAAAACCCATGCATTTGGTATCCAAAGTGCTGAGAGTAAAAACAGTACATACCATGTCAGCCACTCCTCCTCCACTGGCCGCAGCTGCTATTCATACAGTTCAAGCAACCCATTCTGACACGCTAGCACTGTATTTCTCAACTCTGATCCTAAATGAAAGAGATTCTGACTGTCTAGTTAGAATACAGTGCCCATCCTTGGAATAATCACTATGGCTTGGAACCACAGTCCTACCCCTGTGGGTAGTGGGCTGTTCTCAGGCCTACCCCTGTGGGTAGTGGGCTGTTCTCAGCCCAGGGAGGACAGAGTGTCAGCTCATCACATCACATGACAATTGTCTATTTATTAACCAATTTCTCCTACTAGCCTGTAAACTCCATGAGTGTAGAGTCTGTACCCTAATTTCCTTTGAGCATCTCTTAAGTCACAGATTAGGAGCACAAGAGATACTTACTAAATGTCAGTTGGATAAATGAGGAGTGTTATCTTTTTCCTTTGATTAATACATTTTTAGTACTGTTGTCAGTAATAAGAGTTCTTTGATCTTTTAATGAATGTACTAAATGAAAAAAAAATGTTTCCCTCTATTGTCATCAAAACAACTGGCTAGGGAACTGAGAAACTGAAGCTCTGCTTAGCATAGATCAGTGGTGAATATAATGGATTCACTTCTCCCTATTACATAGTCTCTGACATAGAGTAATCTCCTATTTTAAGCCAATATCTCCTAACAGTTGAACACAACGTATAGGTTCATTGAAGACTCAATCACCTCTTGAATTACAAAGAAGCTTTACTTCATTGGAATCTCTACTGTTATTCATAAGTGACTCAACTTAATCAACCATGAATTTTCCCAATGGTTAAAGTGTCTTAAGGAGGTTTTAGTACTAGACCCTGAAAAATTCCCAATGGTTAAAGCATCTTAGGGAGCTTTTCGTACTAGACCCTAGAAAAGATGTGTATGTTTGTATATACCTATGTGCTTTTAAAATCTTGCTTTTTAAGACAAGCACCGGAGATAAGTCTTAGGCAATTTCTAACTTATAAAAAAGATATATGACATTATCAAACCTTCTTAAACCTATGGTGTGAATGAAAATTCTTATACAGACATCTGACACTCACAATCTTGCACGGAGGATAGTTTTAACCCTCTGGTTATTAAGAATATCCCTTGATCCTTTTCCAGGGGAAATTCCAAAGTCCACAGTGTCAGCAGTTTGAACCATCCCCCTCAAGTATAATTCTTTTTCCTAGTGAGTCCTGCCTCATTCTTGCAAAACAGTGATCAACAACTCCTGCTCCCAATCTAAGGAAATACCATCTCTGCAAACCTTTTCCTGACAGATGAAGCCAGACTGCTAGGCCATCCTCTGCCTAGGAGGATTCTACAGAGAGTGCCTATCTCAGTTGGTGACTTATTGGTCAACCAACTCCAATAAGCCTAGTCTAGGAAACCTGAAGAGGACTCTACTTTAAGGAGTTGTTAGACTTGTGCTATTATAGATGAGGTGAGCATGGCTTGCTAGAGGATCCAACTTTCCTCAGCTCTGGATGATTCCAGGACTATACCTCTTAGTCAACAAGAGTCCCCTTCTGGAATTTGGCCAATTAAAATTCAGAACCAAAGGAATCTAGAAGCCTATTTAAAGGCTTTAAATATTATAGCCTTCAATAACTCTTGACTATTTATTCTTTGTCTGATAGGGTAAATGGCAGAGACAAAAGTGGGTTGGTGATATTATCTCAGTTGTTGAGGATTAGCTGTTGATTCCCAGGATCATATGACTAGTATTTCCATCTTCCAGGCATTATTCAGGTCTGGGCAAGCAGAATCCAATTGTTTTTAATGCCATATCTTTCTTCCTGCTCTTGTCCTCCCACCAACACACATACTCACACATGCACAGTCCCTGTTTATGCTCATGTCATCTACTCTGAAGACCTGAATAGGACGTCACATAAAGATACTTTCCTAAGGCCCCATGAATGTACTTTCCTAAATGAAAAATTTCCTCCAAACTTATTTTGGCCTGAAAGCTGGCAATGCTGGATGGAAGATGAAGAGATAAATCAGAGGGCAATGAATTGCCTTTCTACACTGGAGGTTGGCACTTTCTTTTCTTTGCTTGTGATTCTGTTAGAAAATCATCTCATTCTTTTTATTTTCACCTTATGATGGTTGATATAGTTTGGATATTTGTTTCCTTCCAAATCTCATGTTGAATTGTAATTCTTAGTGTTGGAGTTGGGACCTGGTGGGAGGCAACTGGATCATGGGGGTGAATTTCTCATGAACGGTTTAGCACCACCCCCTTGGTGCTGTCCTCATGATAGTGAGTTCTCATGAGATTTGGATATTTAAAAGTGTGTGGTCCCTTCCCCTCCTCCACCCCTGCTCCTGCTCTCACTATGTGATGTGCCTGCCTCCCCTTCTCATTCTGCCATGATTGTAAGCTTCCTGAGGCCCCCATAGAAGCAGATGCTAGAGCTATGCTTCCTGCACAACCTGCAGAACCATAAGCCAATTAAACTCCTTTTCTTATAAATTACCCAGTCTCAGGTATTTATTTATTATGGCAATGCAAGAATGGCCTACTAACACGAGGGTAATGGTCAGACTAGGGAGATTAATAGGCTGAAAAGAGTACAACATCCTAAGGGCCTTTGAAATGCTGCCTTGCATACGTCTAGGAAAGTTCTCTCTTCTCCGTCTGTATCAAGGGCCTTTGCTGTAACTGTGACTTTGCTGTCTTGAACTCTCTCAGCACCAGTAGAGCTGACTCTCCTGGTGAGGCTACCAAGTGATTTCTAAATGTAAACCTTATAAACCCATTGGCTCTCCCTCTCTACTCCTTCTAAACTCTTCAACTTTGTGGGAAAACTTGAGTTTAGCCCCAGAATTACTAATATGGTCAACTCTGAGACATAGTTGAACAGGGTGTGACTCTGGCATGGAACCTGGAAGATCACTTGGCAGTTTGCTTTGCCCTGGCTTATAAAGGATAGTAAGTGACACGAGATCTAGGAAGACCTTGTCAAGCTCATGCAGTTGACAGTGCAGTTCATTCTAGAACCATATCATTTAGGTTTCCACCTTTTAAAATACAGTTTCATAAAAGGAGAATGGTTTTACATGCATTCTTTTTTTCTTAAAAAAAAACTTATTCGTGAGATTGAAATACTTAAAAATTCTGCTTTAATAGACAAAGTACCAAGAGGCCAATTCGTATGATGTTAAGTATGAATTATATTCTGTAGGACATCACCTTAACTATGAAATGTGCTGGCTTACATTATTCCTTCTCTACTTTTGTTTCACATTACTAGTAATAGCTATAGTGTCAGAGGTAAAGTTGCCCATTATTCATCTTTAAAACAGTAATCCATAAAGGCTGGCCCATAATTTGGATAGTGATATAGCATTACATCTGTTAAAAAGAAATTTGGCATATGTATTATATTGATTTCATAAAAGAAGCAGTGTAGATCCAAGAGTTTAGCATGTGGGTATATATGGCTTATGTTGTAAAATCTGACTTTTGCAGAGAAGTGGATCTCAGGTTATTTCCTCTCATGGATGGAGAATAAAAATGAGACGAGCCCCACTTTGGCCCATAATTTTATTACACATAATTGGCAATTGTCTTGTTAGCTACTAACTTCAATATAGTGGCTTGAATAGTGCCTTCCAAAAAGACATATCCAAGTCTTACCCCCTGGTACTTATGAATGTGACCTTATTTGGTAATGTGGACTTTACACATTTATCTAAAGATTTGACATAACGTCATCCTGGATTTAGGGTAGGCCTAAACTCCAATGACTGGTGTCCATATAAGAGAAAGAAAGAAGAGCTTTGAGACACACAGACACAGAAATATAGGAGGAAACAAATACATTCAGATGCTATTTGTCATCTCTACTCCTGTTGGATTTCAGTTATGCTTTTCATTTATTTTCCTACCACCACTTTCTTGAAGAAAGCTCTTTCCATCATCTTTTAACAAGTATTAACTGAAGACATCTTTTATGTCTTCATAATGGCCTCACCACCTCTGCTCCCATCTGTGGTCCAGGACTTCTACTTGGGGCTCTTCAGGAGCGCTAATCTAGCAGTTTAGCTTTAGCTGGCCCTAACTGGGTACCTAGCTCTGTCTGTCCTCCTCTTTATCCCAGCCTGCTGCTGGGCCTGCTGTGGGCACCGCTCACCTTAATGAGTGTTTCCAGTCACAGAAGCCTGGCCTATTTTGTCAGGGAACCAGAACTCACTATGACTTGGCCTTTCCAAGACTATGTTGGACCAGAAAAGCTTGAAGTGGAGGCATAAGCATAGCTGAGTTACTTTCTAGTTGCTGGAAAAATATATACTACATGTACTTTTACAGAGGATGGAATAAGGTTTCCCTGCAATACCAGCAGAGGAGAGGCTCAGGGTCCCTGATCTCTAAAATCTGTGTTTGACTCCCCTAAACACCAGGAAACTGATTTTCAGCACCACCCAGCATGTTGCTGTCTGAGAATTATCCAAGACCTTCCTATGCCCGCTGAGGCCCTATGAAGCATTCAGATCTTTAGACTCTCATCAATTTATCCTTGATGGGTCTAAGGTGAGTCTCATCAAGAACCCACCAGTGATACGGAAAAACACCATTGATCCCCAGGTCAAGGCGGAAAGGCTGGTTCCCACCCAAAAGCATTGGATAGGCCTTGACGAAAGCCATTGTCCAGAGAGGGGTAGGGCTCTTTCTACTTCAGCAACATTTTGGATTTATGAATTTCCAATCTCTGGTACCAGGAATCCCTGCATGAAACTTCCTTTGAGACCAAGATACAACTGTGAACATCTATCAGAGCAAATATATTCAGTTCAAACTGAGGCCTGTTATAGCTGGTTTATCAAATGGAAAATACTCAAAATTGCAACCTACCCCCTCCCCTAATTCAGCACACGCCATCTTCCTTTCTGTTTTACTTTGAACTATAGCATTATCATCATAGGACAGACTACAGAGTGATTATTTGTTTATCGTCTGTCTTCTCCAGATCCACACATCAAATCCATGTAGGTGAAGAGTTTTGTTTGCTTTGTTAATTGCTGTTATCCTCCAGAAAAGTCCCAGGCATGTAGACAGCAATGAACAAATATCTATTACATTAATCATATGGATGATAAGGTCATAATATTGATTCAAGGCCAATCCTTTTCTGTAGGAGGTAAGAAGCCTGGGAGACATACCAGGAAATATAAAAGGCCTGCAGGGGGGCTGCAGGGAGGAGGAAGAGGAAGGAGATGGTAGCTAATCGCAGGCAGTGGGATCAAAAGGTGGACTAGCCTGTGATGAAGGAGCACGCTGTCTCCCAGGACAACAAGCAAAAGGCAGAGGGGTTCTCTGCGGTGGGCTCAAGCCCATACCACAGGCTCTCTAGTTTTTAACCCCTTTAAGCTTCATCTCCTTCAAGGCCAGATGCTATCACCATGAAGATGTGCCCACCAGTGCTGCAGTTTGAGTGATCTTGAGAGGCAGGCAGGAGACATACGTACCTAGGATGCAGTAGCACTGAGCCAAGCTCAACTGCTAATACCTGAATGACAACACAAACCTACACAGAGCAAGGTGTGAATCTATCTATCCTAACCTTTGCACAGGCCAGTCACACTGGACACACGTGCTGCATGTTTGCTAAATCACATTGGCCATTACAGACCTGAATCAGTAAGGAGCAATGTCATAAATGTGTTTAATGTAGTTGCTGCCTGGGCATCCATGTTTAGGCCTGGCACAAGTTGTTTGAAACCTGAATGAGCTCTGTGACCTTTGGCTCACAAGGAGGGAGCTTCAAACTTCCCTCAAACTGACTCAAAACCTGACATATCCTGAAGGTACTGATCACAATAAAACCTAACGGTCAACACCAGAATCATGTAAATATGTTCCCCACTTCATGCATGTTTTACTTAACTAGCCAATCCACAATCCCCATGAGAGCCTAAGGAATAATGGCCATGGACCTTAGTATAAACAGAGTCTCACAGGTCCACAGGTTGCATTATGCTCCCTCTCTCTCTTAATCCTCTCTCAATTTCCCACCCACCGGTATGCTCCCTGCTGCCTCTGGACTTCCCATCAATCCTTCCCTGTACCCTGCCTGCTGCCACCTGTCATTACCCCTCACCTCTCTGGGAGCTGTGGGTAACAAATTTGTTCCATTTTATGCATTTTCATTTCACCTTCTCATTGTGTCTCATCTGACACACACACCTGAGCCGGTCAGGGTTCTCCTACAGAATGATGATTTTTGCTTATGACCACTTTTAAGAACTTGAAACCAAGTAAAATAAATGAAGGTGACAACATACAGTCAAATGTTGCTGAGCGTTTTGCTAACTGTTGCCAGAAGCATACAGTTATACTAGATTTCATACTTTACATAAAGATTCTAATTTTTTTCAAAGTTGTAATGTTACGTCATATAAACAGTTAAATACTTCCAGCTATCTAGAAAAATTCTACTACTATTACAGAATGACTTCTTGCCTAGTCACTGCAGGTCACAATGGTTTGCAATGAAGTGTCTTACCTTTCTTCATCCCCCATCACTATCTTTACATGTAAAATGCTTGTAATACAAGGATAAATGTGTTTCCCACCAGACTCAGAGTGGGTGGGGGAACTATGCCTCATTATAGGGTATATTTAATGGGGGGAAAGTAAATTAGAGGCTGATGTTAGGACGTACCCAGGGGCACACCCATGGCAATGACCTTTAAAGGGCAGTATTAACTTATGTGACAGCATAACCAGCAAGTGAATGATCTCACTATGAAAGGTCACCTGCAACTAGAACAATATTTCCTAGTTTGGCACATAATCTGGTGCCTTTTGACACATTTCTCTTCCTCAGGATATGATTTTTTTGTGAAGTAGACCTGGTGCATTTTCTCTGCTTTGTAATGAATGTGTCCAATTTGTCCTCATGGTAATACAGATGCCTGTAAGCAGTCCTTGCTATTTTCGTTGTTTGTAATGCTAGAAATCAAAAAGTGGCATTTGCATTACTCTAGGTTATTTTGAGATGTCAGAGAATTTTAGATTGTTTGGAATTGAAAGAGACCTCTAAAATGATACCTCCTCTAATTCAGTCCTTTTCCAAATGAAGACACCAAGCTGAATAGGAATAAAAACACTTTGCTTGAGGTTACACAGCAAAGGAAGAGTAGAATTCCAGCTCCCTATTCCCTAGCCCGCTAAAATTTCCAACCTAATACAAGCTTGACTCGTTTGTTAGCAAACATTTAGAAGAGTGGATTAGCAGTACCCTATGTTGAAATTCCTGTGAAATTCCTTAATTGGGTATCTCTCTTCAATAATCCTACTGTCTCATTGCTTCCTACTCTGTCACTTTCTCAATGGATTCTCAAGAACATACCTTTGTTCCCCACACAGATGCCATGAGCCATGTCTGGTAGGTCGCCACTTTTGTGTCTAATCTGATTGCATGACTTCATGCTCACAGTCTTTCCTCATTGTTCTAATGTGTTGGACCATGACTGAGGCTTGTCAGATCTTCTATCTATGATAATCATTGATGCTGCTCGATCTTCTGTTTTATGATGGAGTTTTATCCACATTATTGGAAAGGAGGAAGCAAATGTGCAAGCTGTCAAGTGGCTCTGCTCTTGGTCAAAGATCCTAAGTTAAACAGAAAGGCTGTTATCAAGCAGGTTTAGGTCTTGCTTGCCATTTTCCTCACTGGTGATGCAAAAATTGATGAATTTTATGCCTCCTTTAATGGGTAGTTTAAAATACATTTTTTGCATAATCATCATTATTTTGCTATAGAAATCAATTTATCAAAGTTCAAGAGAAGCACATCAGTCACCAAAAGGTTATTTGGATAATGTCCAATAGGCAAACCCGTTCTCTTTTCCTCAGTCAGCAGACTCTGCCTGAGTGTTTACCATGAACACCGAAGTGAAGGGAAAATACTCTCTGTGGCCACTAAGTCATTGGTAAGTTAGCTGGTGCATGTACGGTGTATTCCCTTTTTTCTAAGATTGAGCAACATCTTATTTTAATTCCCCTACCCCAACACACACACACACACACACACACACACAGACACACACACACACACACACTTCTGTAAGACCTGATACAGCTCTATTTTCACGTCAAGAAGAGAGGGGAAGGGTTGGGCAGATAATTTTAGTATTTGCTGGAGTTAAAGTATTAACATTCAAATTGTTTGCTAGGAAAAGTAGAATACCCCTTGATAACTGCTAATGACGTGCCTGCACACCACTTTGTGGGGTATCTGAGTACACTTAAGTCAGCTGATACTCCCGGGTCCTCCAAGCCATGGTTGAGCCTATTTGTGTGAGTCAGGTTCAAAGTGATCAGCTGAAACCCCCTGGCTTTTTCTCTCAGGATACCCTAGGACCCGGCTCTCTGAAAAGTCCCTCTACCCTCACATATTTTTTTGCAGGTCCTTGTTCTTGTCTATTTATTGCCTCTGTACTTCAGTTTGTTTACTTACAAAATAGGAATAATGCTTGCCTTATCTGGTTCCACAAACATGCTATATATAAAACGATAAAACAAGAGAACAGAACAGTGCTTTCAGCATTCCAGAAGAAAGGGACTAATGTAAAGCTATTATACAAGAAAATATTACATCATGACATTTCTTTACCTCTTTATGTAAAATAAAAATGAAAGATAGATGTGGAGGATGTCTGTGGAAAACATTTAGAACTCAGGCAAAGTACTGCTTTAAGTATTTCATTCAAAAGTGCCAAGAAAAATATTATGCTTATTGAAGTGTATATTTCTATGCAATATATCACTACAGCATTGCATATTTTTGATATGCAAATTTCTATGAAACCAAAGATGCAAACATTCTCCTCTTTGATTGTCACAGGCTTTTGTATAATACAGATAAATACAGAGCAAAACTGCAATTCAAAGAAGAATGTTCTTATCAGAATGAACAGACTGTAGCATGTCTCCTTGCTCTGCAGCACAACAAAAATTTTTATGATATTCTGTAATTCAAATATGAATTTACTGATTTTTGCCACTTCTTGTTGAGAAATACATGGTTTCAAAGAGAGAAATACATTCATCAATATGATTTAAATAGCCCAATTATTAATTTCTAGAATGTCCATCTTGACACCCAACTATATGTCATGGGAGGTAACTAGAGAATTACTCTTAAGGATAGAATAGTCAGGCAAAGCCCGAGTTTGAATCTGGGTCCTTCTGGACTTAGGTTCTGCAAGAGAAGGCAAAGATTATACTTCTAGTAAATAATTTTGAAAAACGAAAGCATTTTGATATAAATGCAAGATTTACATGCTAAAATATGTTTGAGGGAGAGAAGCTGAATAAGGAGGGGATATCATTTTGTATGAGAAATAATAGAATTATCAGATCCTATTTTTATCATAACCAACCCAGAGTTACATCCTCTGCATCATTTTCACCCCTACACATCGTATTTTTAAAGAATAAGAAAAAATAGATGATTTATGATTAATATACTTTATCTCACAAAGAAAACTCTTTTGTACCAGGAAAGTCAAACCCTTTCTCCAAAAGCCTCTATTTAGAATCTTCTTCTGTCATTCTTGTAGCAGTGGGAGGCAATATGACCTTAGTTCAGAGATTCTTTAAGAAAACTGATACCTCCTGTGATGGATAATATTAGGTGCCAACTTGACTGGATTGAGGATGGCTAGAGGGCTGGTATTGTTTCTGGGTGTGCCTGTGAGAATGTTTCTGGAGGAGACTGACATATGAATCAATGGGGAGAGAGAGGAAGACCTGCCCTCAGCGTGGGCGAGCACCACCCAATCGGCTGCAGGCACAGCTAGAACAAAGCAAGTGGAAGAAGGAGGACATTCAGCTTGCTTTTTTTTTTTTGCTCACACTCTCTTTCTCTCTTTTGTAGCAGTACACCCTTTCTTCTTCCTGCCTGTGGACATCAGACTCCGGGGTCTTTGGCCTTTGGACTCTGAGACTTGCATCAGTGGCCTCTCAGGAGCTGTCAGGCCTCTGGCCCCAGATTAGGGGGTACACTGTCAGCTTCTCTAGTTTTGAGGTATTCAGAATTGGACCAAGCCATGCTACTCTCTTCCCCAGAAGCCATGCTACCAACTTCTCTAGAAGCCATGCTTCTATCATTCTCCAGCTTATAGATGGACTATCATGGAACTTTTAAATCTTCTGTGCCAATTCTCCCTAATAGATTCCCTTTCTTTATATATTATAGAAATGTGTGTTTCAGGAAACTAATATGTTTCCTATTGGTTCTGTTTCTCTGGAGAGCCTAAGACAGAAACTCGGTATAAGGAGGGGGATGTTGCTGTAAATACACTTGAAAATGTGGAATTGACTTTGGAACTGGGTAACAGGCAAAGGTTGGAAGATTTTGGAGGACTCAGAAGAAGACAGAAAGATGAAGGAAAGTTTGGAACTTCTTAGAGACCAGTTAAGTGGTTGTAACCAAAAGGTTGATAGAAATACAGATAGGAAAGGCCATGCTGATGAGGTATCAGATGGAAATGAGAAACTTATTGGGAATTGGAGCAAAGGTCTCTCTTACTAGGCATAGTAAAGTACTTGGCTGCCTTGTGTCCATGAACTAGAACTTAACAAGGATGACCTAGGATTTCAGGTAGGAGAAATTTCTAAGCAGCAAAAGGTCTATGACATTTAGTGGACCGACGCCAGGGATGCTGTACAATCTACAGTGTGCAGGAGAGCTCCACACAACAAAGAATTTTTCCTCATGTAGATTTTCTAATGCTCAACTGGATATTTATGTAGGTTAAGAACTGGTTTGTAATTCCCTTAACCCAGAATCAAACTGTTTCAAACATGTATTGTTTTTGGCAAATTTTTCAGCTACACTAAATTTTCTAGGAATTCAAGTACTGTGTATATCAAAGGAGAGTTGTACTTTTTCCCTCAATGTTTTACCAAGATTTGTTCACCAATTCAAAAAATTCCAGCAAAAGTGATAATCCAATAGTAGTATACAAATTGTCAACATAACCCAAGTGCCTCGGTCTGCATTTGTAGATGTCACTTCTACAGTCATTCTACATACAAATGTGACCATCTGACATAATTATGACCACCAGTCATGCCATGTCTGAGCATTACAGACTGCAATATATATTATTTTGTTATAATTTTACCTTTTATTTCTTCATTTTTAAGTTTTATGTTGGTTTTAAAAATATATGTGCGTAAGTTATGTCATTTATGAATTACATTTCAAGATGGGAGAGAGAAAATTAGAAAATATTTATATTAAAAAGGGATGTTAAGGATAGAGTTGAGACCCACTGGCATAAATAAAATAGTGCATCAGGAGATTTGGTTTCCTGCTGTCTTGGTCAACCATTATGTGGTCTTAGAGAAGTGATGTTATTTTCCTTTGTCCACTCAATGGAAAATGATGGGCTGAACTATGTCTCCATAATAGCACCTTCTAATTTTAAATCTCAACTACCTGCCTTCAACACTAGTTTAGGTTTGAGACTATTTAAACTCATTAAAAAGTGAAAACAACTGAACTTACTAGGCAAAGTTAAGTATTTTGGAACTGGGACAGTGTGGTTCTTTGTGACACATATTTTGAATACATTTGAGTGACCTTTCTAGATAATGACTGCCATGAAAAACAATCCTCAGCAAATGCAAAAGAACCAAAATCATCTCAAATGCACTCTCAGACCACAACATAATAAAAATAAAAGTCAAGACTAAAAAAAAAAAACATACACACAAAACCATGCAATGACATGGAAATTAAACAATATACTCCTGAATGACTTTGGGGTAAATAATAAAATTAAGGCAAATATCAAGTAGCTATTTGAAGCCAGTGAGAACAAAGATACAACATACCAGAATCTCTGAGACACAGCTAAGGAGTGTTAAGAGGGAAATTCATAGCACTAAATGCCCACATCAAAAAGTTAGAAAGATCTTCAATTAACAACCTAACATTACAACTGAAAGAATCAGAGTAGCAAGAGCAAATCAATCCCAATGCTAGCAGAAAACAAGAAATAACCAAAATCAGAGTTGAACTGAAGGAAAGTGGGACATGAAAAAGCATTCAAAATATCAATGAATCCAGGAGTTGATTGTTTGAAAATAATAATAAGATAAGCCCCCAATTAGACTTATAGAAGAAAAGAAAGAAGATCCAAATAATACAGTTAGAAATGACAAAAAAAGATGTTACCACTGACCCCACAGAAAAAAAATAACCATCAGAAACTACTACAGACATCTGTATGTAAAACAACTAGAAAACCTATAAGATGTGGATAAATCCCTCCCTGGAGACAGTCAGACTCCCAAGACTGAACCAGGAAGAAACTGATTCCCTGAACAGACCAATAATGTGTTCTGTAATTGAATCTAAAGCTAAAATAAATAAATAAATCTAAGCTAAAATAAATAGCTTACCAACAAAACACCAAGAAAGCCTAAGACCAGATGGATTCACAGTGGAATTCTACCAGATGTACAAAGAAGAGCTGGTACCATTAATAATGAAACTATTTCCCCAAACTGGGGACTCCTTCCCAACTCATTCTATGAGGCCAGCATCATTCTGATACCAAAACCTGGCAGAGACACAACCAAAAAAGAAAACATCAGGCCAATATCCTTGATGAACACTGATGCAAAACTCCTCAACAAAATACTTGAAAATTGAATCCAGCAGCACATCAAAAAGTTTATCTACCACGATCAAGTAAGATTCATCTCTGGGATGCAAGTTTGGCTTAACATGCATGGATTAATAAATGTGGTCCATCACATAAACAAAACTAAAGACAAGAACCACACAATTATGTCAATAGATACAGAAAAGGCTTTAGACAAAAATCCAACATTTCTTCGTGTTAAAAATTCTCACTAAACTTGATATTAAAGGAACATACCTCAAAATAATGAGTCAACTGACAAACCTGCTGCCAACATTATACTGAATAAGGAAAAGCTGGAGGTGTTCCCCTTGGAAACTGGCTTAAGACAAGGATGCCTTCTCTTATCACTCCCATTCTATGTCATATTGGAAATCCTAGCCAGAGCAATCAGGAAAGAGAAGGAAATAAAGGCACCTAAATAGGAAGAGAGGAAGTCAAACTATCCCTGTTTGTAGATATCTATATAATACAATATCTAGAAAACATCATAGTCTCAACTCAAAACCACCTTCAGCTAATAAACATCTTCAGCAGAATTTCAGAATACAAAATCATTGTGCAAAAATCATGAGCTTTTTTATAACAAACAATAGCAAAGCCAAGAGACAAATCAGGAACACAATCTTATTCACAATTGCCTCAAAAAGAATAAAGTATCTAGGAATACAGCTAACAAGAAAAGTGAAAGATTTCTACAATGAGAATTACAAAACACTGCTCAAAGAAATCAGAGTTGACACTCAGAGTTGACACAAACAAATGGAAAAACATTTCATGCCTGTGGGTAGGAAGAATCAATATCATTAAAATGGCCATGCTGCCCAAAGCAATTTACAGATTCAATGCTATTCCTATCAAACTGCCAATGACATTCTTCACAGAACTAGAAAAAACTGTTTTAAAATTCTTCTGGAACAACAACAACAAGAAGCCCGAGTAACCAAGGAAATATTAAACAAAAAGAACAAAGCTTGAGGCATTATATTACCCAACTTCAAACTATACTTCAGGGCTGCAGTAACTAAAACAGCATGGTATTGGTACAAAAAAAGACACAAAGATCAATGGAACAGAATAGAGAGCCCAGAAACAAGGTCACCTATGACTATCTGATCTTTGAGAAAACTGACAAAAACAAGCAAGGGCTGATGCACTATTCAATAAATGGTGCTAAAATAACTGGCTAGCCATATGAGGAAGACTGAAATTGGACCCCTTCCTTACACCATATAAAAAAATCAACTCAAGATGAATTAAAGACTCAAATGTAAAACCCAAACTATAAAAGCCCTGGAAGACAATCTAAGCAATACCATCCTGGACATAGGGACGGGCAAAGATTTCATGATGAAGACACCAAAAGCAATTGCAGCAAAAACAAAAATTGACAAATGGGATCTAATTAAACTTAAGAGCTTCTGCACAGCAAAAGAAACTATCAACAGAGTGAACAGACTATCTACAGAATAGAAGAAACTATTTTCAAACCATATATCTGACAAAAGTCTAATGCCCAGCATCTATAACAAACTTACAAATTAACAAGAAAAAAAAATTTAAAAGTGGGCCAAGGACATGAACACTTTTCCAAAGAAGACAAACATGTGCCCAACAAGCATATGAGGAAAAGCTCAATATTATCATCAGAAGAATGCAAATCAAAACCACAAGGAGATAGAATCTCACACTAGTCTGGATGGCTATTATTAAAAATTTTTAAAAGTAACGGATGCTTATGAGATTGCAGAGAAAAGAGAACATTTATAAACCATCAATGGGGGTGTAAATTAGTTCAACCATTGTGCAATGTGACAATTCCTAAAAACAGAGCTACCATTTGAACCAGTAATCCCATTACTGGGTATAAAGCCAGAGGCATATAAATCACTGTACTATAAAGATACATATACATAAATGTTGATTGCAGCACTATTCACAACAGCAAAGACATGGAATCAACCTAAATGCCCATCAATGACAGATTGGATGAAGACAATATGGTACATATATACCATGGAATACTATGCAGCCACAAAAAAGAACAAGATCATGGTTTTTTTTTTTTTTTTTTTTGCAGGAACACGGATTGGTTGGAGGTCATTATCCTTAGCAAATTAACGCAGGAACAAAACCCAAATGCTGCATTTTTCCCCTTTGTAAGTGGATCTAAATAATGAGATGTGTCTAGTGGACACAAAGAAGGGAATAACAAACACTGGGGCCTACTTGAAGGTGGAGGATGGGAGGAGAAAGAGAGCAGAAAACAACATTGGGTACTAGGCTTAGTACCAGGGTGATAAAATAATCTGTACAACAAACCTCCACAACACAAGTTTACCTGTATAACCAACCTGCACATGTACCTCTAAATCTAAAATAAAAGTTAAAGAAAAAAAGAATTCTCAGTCAGAATCCTATGGAGGAATAGCTGATCATATAAACTCTTTGAATATCTTTCAGACATTGCCTATCCCTTAATATTATGTGACTATTAAAATTTCAGAAGAGAATTTCAAAAACATAGGAAATACTAGTAGGTTAGACAAAAATCAGGATTCAGAGTCCCTGAATTAAAAACAAAGTATTCTATTCGTAATTTTCCATAATCCTATGACAAGTATTTATTACTTATTTGGAAGAAGCTAACTTAGTTTGGGCTGCTATAACAGAGTGCCATAGGCTGATGGCTTAAACAACAGAAATGCATTTCTCACAGTTCTGGAGGCTGGAAGTACACAAACAAGGTGCTGACTGACTCAGCTCCTGGGAAGGGCCCTCTTTTTAACTCCCAGTTGGATTTCTTCTTGCTGTATCCTCACATGGTGAAGACACAGAGAGGGAATGCAAGCAAGTTCCCTCATGTCTTTAATAAGGGCACTAATCCTATACCTAAGGGCTCCACCCTTGTGACCTATTTACCTACCAAAGGCTCCATCTCCTAATACCATCACAGTGGGGGTTAGAATTTCAACCTATGAATTTTGCAGGAACATAAGCATTCAGTCCATAACGCTCACTTCATTCTCTGCCAACTGGTATTTAATCAGAAAATTTTCTTTCAAAAATTTTTTGTTAGAAATGTTTCATGCATGAGAAAATATAAGACATTAAACTTAGCCTCTCTTAATGGTTAGTCAATCACAATGCCTCAAGGTCATAATTGTAAATATTACATATTATCACTAATTTAAGATCTGAAAGGAATGGAAGATGGGATTAAAAGTACTTATCCCAGTTCTAGTTTCTGAAGTTGATTTTATTTATTTAGTTGGTTAGTTTTAAATACTTTATTTATTTTTAAATATATTTTATTGCACTTTAGGTTCTGGGATACATGTGCAGATCATGCAGAATTGTTGCATTGGTATATACATGGCAATGTGGTTTGCTGTCTCCATCCCTGTCACGTATATCTGGCATTTCTCCCCATGTTAACACTTCCCAACTCCCTACCCCCTGCTGTCCCTCCCTTGCCCCCTCCAACAGACTCCAGTGTGTGATGCTTCCCTCCCTGTGTCCATGTGTTCTCATTGTTCAACACCCGCCTATGAGTGAGAACATGCGGTATTTGATTTTCTGTTCTTGTGTCAGTTTGCTGAGAATGATCATTTCCAGATTCATCCATGTCCCTACAAAGGACACGAACTCATCATTTTTTTATGGCTGCATAGTATTCCATGGTGTAAATGTGCCACATTTTCCTTGTCCAGTCTGTCATTGATGGGCATTTGGGTTGGTTCCAGATCTTTGCTATTGTAAACAGTGCTGAAATAAACATATATGTACATATTTATTTGTTTATTTATTTGTTCCAAAATTAAAACACCTATCCTCACAGGATCAATTTTTAATTTTGTTTGGTTATACATATTATTTATGAATTTTGTTTTATTTTAGTTTGGTTTATTTATATATTATTTTCATTTTATCGATGTGTTTTAGTTTTGTTTGGTTTATTTATATATTGAACTTTTCTACTTCCCATGAATAGTAAACAATAGAAAAAATAAGCTAGTTCAACTTAATAAAGGATGTCTTCATATGCCATGTTAGATTTAAAATTTCAATTTTTCAGATCAGGTTTATGTTCTGAAAAGCACATGGCACACACATGATTACAGACCATAAATGTCAAATAATAGTAATATGAAGACTGTATAACTTGGCTAAATTACATTAAGTTAAAATTTTATCATCAGTGCATCCCATAAGCCTACTCAGTAGTAATGAATTGAAAATGCAGTTCAGTTACATTGTATATTCTCTTACGCTGTAGATTCTCTTAGGCATAAACTCCAGTCAAAGAGGCTATGGTGTTCCCCCTGCCAAACCAGTGTAAACTATGATCAGTTTTAGTGACAGTCAGCATTCTAAGGTTCACCTCTCAGCCTAAGGCTGAGTAAGCAAACTCTTTTCCCCATATCTGCAAGGTCCCACTGCCCCACCCCATCCCCATATATACCAAAATTGCCATGAGGACAGGAAGTAGCCAAATAACACAGTTATATGGGGCAGGGAAGCAGGCAGCCATTCAACCTTTGACTCACCCCACTGGCAAGAACCACAGATACCTTTTTTGCATCTCTGCTTTAGGTATCTAGCCAGTTCCTTAACCATTGAATAGAGATTTGGTCAAGCCTGACCATCTTCCAGGTTCCTGCAAGCTAAAAGAAAGACTTGTGCAAGATGGAGTGTCTAGGCCTATATGCCCAGCACCTTTGCTGGTGACTGCTGCTCCTTCCTGGGAGGGACATCCTTGAGGGTTCTCCAGCTCCTCCCATCAGCTGGCCCAGGTGCCACCTATACAGCATAAACATAGAGCTTTACTTTGAGCTAGCTATTGGACTTCAAGTACAATTCTGGAACCATATCGTGTACTGAAAGAGAATACTACTATATGACTGGTTCTGTGAAAGCATCATGACTAGTAATCAGCTGTAGATCCAAGGTAGGTTGCTGAACCTCCCTCCACCAGTTTTCTCACCTGTAGAACATAATTAATATCTGCCTTAATTTATTGCTTTGAGACCAAAATCTAAACCCAAAGCACTTTGTAAATCATGAAGTGCTAAATTAAAGTCAAGTTATATCATTAAAAAAATTCATCTAAGTGCACAGGACCTATCAAGATTATGGCACATTCTCATTGATTAATTCGATATAATGGTGGTAATTATTGGTCTTATTATTGACAAGCCCATCATTGCCCAAAACTGATTGGCAATGATGTGGCATATATACATAGAAATAACTACTCTCATGCTAAAATTCATAAACACACATATATAATATTAAAAACTATTCCTTCAGCATATCAAATATAGAATTATAAATGCACTGTATTCAGATTTGCACTTGTTATAAACTCACATTCTAGAACTCCCCATTCAATCCAGTTTGTTTAACTTCACAAGTTGTTTTCCTTTAGTTTCAACACTGGTGGGCCCCATAAAAAATGTTTGAGACAGACGGTAACCACAGTTGCTTCTCTATTGGTTTGTTTGCATGTTGGAATTTTTTTTTATCATCGTTACTCTGCGATTTAACAGTAGGTGGCTAATGGAAATGTTATTCTCGGCAGTGGCAGACTAAATCAGTGGGAAGTGAGGGGGTGGAGGGGGAGAGTTGGGGGAAGGAAAGAAATGTGTTTACACTTGAAGATGTCACATGAAACAGCTGGAGCCCTTAGCCCTTGATGCTGGAACTGGCATTTTCTTTAAAGAACTCATCTCCATTATTACACACTCCTTCACACTTAGAAATCTATTAATTTACAATTAGTTGTATTGATTCTTTAGTAGATTTGTAATTTCTGTAATAATTTACAGAGTAGTAGTGAAGAAATTAACTATGCCCCTTGGAAAGATAAGCATTACTGAAAAAATAGATCCCAGCACGAGTTATTGAACACATCATCAAACGTCTGGATTTTTAGCTTTAAATTTTAAATTAATTACAGCAGAACTGATTGGGGAATGCCATTTTACTATACAAGAAATATCCTTCCTCATTCTATCTGTACTCATACTCATAATATTTTAGTAAGAATTCTAACTGAAGATATATGTAAGAATATATTCTTTTTGATTTTTAGGGTTGAGGGACAGATCCATCTTAAGATTTAAAACAACAAGAGTATTTTTTCTAACAACCTACATATGCCGGAACTATATTTTCCCCACATTATGAGATGTAACAATAATATTAGTCAGAAGAAAGTGCAAATGCTTGTAAATGCTTTAAATTTTTAGGTTCCCTTCAGAGTTTTAGTGATTACTAGAATGTACCAGATACTGTCAGATCTGCTGATATGCAGTAGAAATTGGTTTGTTCGGGGCATGAAGAGGGTTAAGTCTACTGAGGGAAGCAGCAAGATGAAGAGACAAAGTTGGCACAGTATCCCAAGTGCCATGACAGAGACACGCACGGGTCCTGGGGACTCAGGGGAGGACCTCAGTTAAGTCCCCTGAGAATGGGTATACGGGGGAAGTAAGTGATCTAGGAGAAAGTAATTCTGTATCTAAAGCAAAAAGGAATTGAGTTGTTATGATGCTTGTAAGATCAAATGCAACTGAGTTTTTAAATTGTGTTTTCCATTGTGTGTTCCCGTATCATTTCAGGATAATTTCTGACCACTGCATAAAATATTTCTATTTTGTTGCTTGTGTTATTTAACCTTGGATTGTTTTTCCCATAATCAAGTCTTTTTTAAACTGATTCTCCCTTGAAGAGTATAATGGTTATACAGACATATTATTCTCTGTTCAGAGATAAATATGTCTGAGGTATCAGTTCACTTTGAGTCAAAATATGAGAACACCATAGGTAATAGGCCAGGGAGTGCTGGGCTCTGGCTTAAGAAATGTCAGCTGGGTGGTTGCCCTCCATAACAGAATCACCTTGATCCAACAATACCACCTCCCAATGCATGGAGGTTTGGATCAAGTAGGACTAATGTATACATCTTAAACACAATCATTGTGTGGTCTTGGAAAAGTCCCCGAGTCCATTCAGTAAAAAAGGATGGACTAAACTAAACAGACCTCTATTAGTACCTTCCAATTTTAAGCCTTAACTCCATGACTTGACACTAGTATCATCATGAGACTATTTAATCTGTTTAAGAAGTGAGAACTGCTGAGCTAGCTGTGAGGGCTGTGGGGCAGCACTAATCTCTCACAGACTCCTACACAACAACTCTTGTAATACAAACATGTTTCCTTGGCTCCCCTCTGGTAAGAATTACTTGTTTTGAGAGAGATCCAAGATGGTTGAACAGGAACAGCTCTGGAGTGCAGTTCCCAGCGAGAACAAAGCAGAAGGTGAGTGATTACTGCATTTCCAAACTAGTTTTTATTGCCCACAGACCAGGAGATTCCTGGGCAGAAAAGAACCACGAGTTTCCAGCATGGCTACTTCAGCCAGTGCTGTGGGTCTCCACACAAAACTCACACAAATCCCGGTGGCCATGTCAAGAGGCACCTGGAACACCTGGGATACAGAGCCACCCATTCAACTGAAAAAAGGGGGCTGAAACAGGAAGCCAAGAGATCTGGCTCAGCAGGTCCCACCCCACACAAAGATCAGAGATCCCACATTGCTAAGACAATCCTAAGCAAAAAGAACAAAGCTGGAGACATCAGGCTACCTGACACTTCAAACTATACTACAAGGCTAGACTAATCAAAACAGCATGGTACTGGTACCAAAACAGAGATATAGACCAATGGAATAGAACAGAGGCCTCAGAGGCAGCGCCACATATCTACAACCATCTGATCTTTGACAAACCTCACAAAAACAAGCAATGGGGAAAGGATTCCCTGTGTAATAAATGGTGTTGGGATAACTGGCTAGCCACGTGCAGAAAACACAAACTGGACCCCTTCCTGACACCTTATACTAAAATTAACTCCAATGGATTGAAGACTTAAACATAAGACCTAACACCATAAAAACCCTAGAAGAAAATGTAGGCAAAACCATTCAGGACATAGGCATAGGCAAGGACTTCATGACTAAAACACCAAAAGCATTGGCAAAAAAAGCCAAAATAGACAAATGTGACCTAATTAAACTCCAGAGCTTCTGAACAGAAAAAGAAACAAACATTAGAGTGACCAACAACCAACAGAATGGAAAAAAAATTTTGCAACCTACCCATCTGACAAAGGGCTAATATCCAGAATCTACAAAGAACTAAAACAGATTTACAGGAAAAAAACAAACAAGCCCATTCGAAGTGGGCAAAGGACATGAACAGACACTTTTTCAAAAAGAAGACATATATGAGGCCAACAAATATGAAAAAATGCTCATCACTGTTCATTAGAGAAATGCAAACCACATTGAGATACCATCTCATACCAGTTATAATGGCAATTATTAAAAAGTCTGTAGACAACAGATACTGGAGAGGATGTGGAGAAATAAGAACAGTTTTACACTGTTGGTGGGAGTGTAAATTAGTTCAACCATTGTTTAAGACAGTGTAGCAATTCCTCAAGGACCTAGAAATAGAAATTCCATTTGACCCAGCAATCCCATTACTGGGTATATATCCAAAGGATTATAAATCATTCTATTATAAAGACACATGCACATGTATGTTCACTGTGGCACTGTTTACAATAGCAAAGACCTGGAACCAACCCAAATGCCCATCAATAACAGATTGGACAAGGAAAATGTGGCACATATGCACCATGGAATACTATGCAGCCATAAAAAATGATGAGTTTGTGTCCTTTGTAGGGATATAGATGAATCTGGAAACCATCATTCTCAGCAAACTGACAAAAGAACAGAAAAACAAACACACCACATGTTCTCACTCATAAGCAGGTGTTGAACAATGAGAACACATGGATACAGGGAGGGGAGCATCACACACTAGGGTCTGTTGGTGGGGCTAGGGGAGGGACAGCAAGGGGTAGGGTGTTGGGGAGAGATAACATGGGGAAAATGCCAGATGTAGGTGACAGGGGGAATGGAGGCAGCAAACCACATTGCCATGTATGTACCTATGCAATAATCCTGCATGATCTGTACAAGTACCCCAGAACCTAAAATACAATGAAAAAAAATACTTAAAAAAAATAATTACTTGTTTCTTCTTCCGGTTTTGATATGTGTGTGTGTGTGTGTGTGTGTGTGTGTATGCACATGCAGGCATATTTTATACTCTCTTTTGTTTTAAGAAAGTATTCTCTGAAACACATTCTGTTTTCGCAAAAAAAAAAAAAAAAAAAAAAAGAAAAAAAAGAAAATATTCTCTGGGGCTGGGCGTGGTGGCTCATGCCTGTAATCCCAGAACTTTGAGAGGCCCAAGTGGTTGGATCATTTAAAATCAGGAGTTCAAGACAAGCCTGGCCAACATGGTGAAACCCCATCTCTACTAAAAATACAAAAATTGGCTAGGCATGGTTATGCATGACTGTAGCCCCGCTTGGGAGGCTGAGGTAGCAGAATTGCTTGAACCTAGGAGGCAGAGGTTGAAGGGAGCCAAGATTGCACCACTGCACTCCAGCCTGAGTGACAGAGTGAGACTCTGTCCCCCACTCCCCCCAAAAAAGAAAGTGTTCTGGTATGGTGATTGAATTGATTTTATAGAGAACCACAGTTAGTTGTTTTCCTGTTTGATGGTGATTTCTTGCTAGCCTCTTTTCTCAACTCTCACTACATGAGGACACAGCAGTATCTTATTCTAGACCAATGTCTGGTTCAGAATAATTGCTTCAATAATATGTGGTTAAGTAATGGATTGAAGAAATGTCAAAATGTCTAAGGGCCTAAATTCAGGCAAGTTAGGTTTGAGACTTTTAAGAATGTTTTGTGTTTTCCTCTATTTGTAAAATAACTGTAACAGAGATAAAAACAGAATGAATATCATAGCTATGGGTAATCAAAGAAGCATTTTAGTTCTAGAGAATTTTGTGGTATTTTATGTCATTATCTAGCATGTTACTTACCACCTGCAGTGTTTTTGTATTGTTCCTGAAAAATAATTCTATTCAGAAACTTAGACTGAACGCCATTGCCTGCACAGTAAATGCCATGAAGCTAACTAGAGTTCTGATTCCAGTGTTCCTTGCTTATCTTCTTTATTACCACTGGTATCAGCTCTTTGATGGCTCCAAATCATTATTTTTTAAAAATTGAAGAAAATAGCTTGAAGTTTACAGTCTATGATTATTTCGTGTTAAATAGTGTGTTAGTTAGTGTTCTGTAGAGGGACAGAATAGGATAGATGTATATTTGAAGGTGAGTTTATTAAGGAGTACTGACTCACACGATCACAAGGTGAAATCCTACAAGAGGCCATCTGCAAGCTAAGGAGCAGGGAAGCCAATCTGAGTCCCAAAACCTCAAAAGTAGGGAAGTCGACAGCACAGCCTTCAGTCTGTGGCCAAAGGCCAAAGAGCTCCTTGCAAACCACTGGTGTAAATCTAAGGGTCTAAAAGCTGCAGAACTTGGAATCTGATGTTCGAGAGCAGGAAGCATCCAGTACGGGAGAAAGATTAAGGCCAAGAGACTCAGCAAGTCAAGTCCTTCCACACTCCTCTGCCTGCTTAATTCTAGCCATGCTGGCAGCTGATTAGATGGTACCCACCCAGACTGAGGGTGGGTTTCCCTTTTCCAGTCCACTGACTCAAATGTTAATCTCCTTTGGCAACACCCTCACAGACATACCCAGGAACAATACTTTGCAACCTTCGATCCAATCGAGTTGACGCTCAATAGTAACCATCACAAATAGTTTGGCTAAAATGATTCTTAAGTTCAGTCAAAGGGATGCTGAAAATTAAATCAAATTCCAAGTAAAAGGAATTTGGTGTAAAAGGGATTTAGTAAAAACCGTGTTTAATATTAAAACAAGCACTGGACAGGAGGCACTGAATTCTCAGTGTCTTTATGACGTTCACTTACTGTGAGTCCTTATGAGGTCACGTTGCTTTTCTAGCCTCAAAGGAGGACAGATGTGATAATCTCTTAAATTTTCTCTAGCTGTAAAGTTTTATGATTTTATATCCCTTGAATGATACGCATGAAGACAAGGAGGAAGAGAAAAGAAACATGAAACAACTTGAAAAGTCAAGACAAAACTCAAGTTCAAAAATGGGAATTGGTTTTCCACATGTACTCAATCAGTCACTATGGTCAGGCCTTCCAAAGGAAAAGTATTGTGGTTTTGTTTTCTTTTCTCCCCAAAGAGCTCAAAGCAGGTATTTAACATGAAAGAATGGCAACACATGAATATTCTGAATGCTAATGCCAGTGAATATTTGCCATGTTACAGGGTCATAAATCTCATTCTCCTTGCTTACAATAAATTAGTGGGGCCGGTTGATGCTTACTGTCTTCTGGTATCTGCCAGGCTCCAAGGAATTTAACTGCTGGAGCATGGTTTATCATTTACATTTTAAAAAATGTGATGGCCCACAAATTATAACCCACTTTCTATGAGAGCAAGTGAACCTCCCATGACCAAAAGATTTCTGTGATGAACATGGCGGTAGCCTGGTTCTCCCCTCTTAAGTCTCTAGATTTTTAATGGGGCAAAGGCTTGGCTCATGCATTACCAATCAGTAACACGTGGCTTGTTAAAGTGCTGTGCCTTTTTACAACCATCTCCTGGACCAATGAGACAATATAGTAACAAGTATGTAAACTATGCTATTTGCCAAAGGACAGATAAGGCATCCAAACTAAATTACTCCCCATTCCTAGACTGGATTGTCCTCTTTAGTTCAGCTCAATTCTGGGCCATTTGGAATTAGAAAATGCATTCTTTCCTCTTGGAGCTTTTAGACTACTTTGAAATAGAGGTTTTTCACCAATAAAGCAGTTGAGTTAAAGATGACCTAAGTATGTTTAGATGTGAATGGAAAAGCTGTCATTTATTGAATGCATACTCCGTAGGGTCAGGCACTTAGCTAGTCACTTGATGTGCAATGTCTTATCCTCAAGAGAAGAAAAGAAAGGTGGTATTCTTGTTTCTCTAATGAGGAAATGAAAGATCAGAGAAATCAAGCAATGAGTCCTAGGTTACACAACTAGTATATGGTGGACCAGTATGCAAACTCATTTGTCTGTTTTAAAAAATGATTTAAGTGTTTTAATTGGACATAAGTTCAAATTTACAGAAAAATGGCAATACCAAAATCCACCTAACATTGACTCAATTTTTTAAATTATTTGCAGACTCTCTGTTTTTCTATAAATACAGAAATTATATACCATTATGTTTTTAGACCTATTGGAGGGTGTAACATCCATCTTAGCCATTTCTCCTAAGTACTTCAGCATGTATTTTATGAGAATGGAGACGTTTTCTCATCTAACCACAGAAAAGCGATCAACTTCTGTATATTTAACATTGATACAATACTCTTCTCTAATCCACTATCTGTATTCCAGCTTCATCAATTGACTCAATAATGCCCTTTACAGCACTTCTTTCTCCCATAGTACAGGACCTAGTCTAGGGTCAGATATTGCAATTAGCGGTCATGTTTCTTTAGTCTCCTTTGATCTGGAACAGATTCTCAGTAAATTTATGATATATAAATTTCTGAAAATGAAGACTTCCTGCTTCTATTTTTTATGTTAAAAAATCCATGATTTTGCACTTGCCTGATGTTTCATCATGATTATCATTCTCATCCGGAATATCACAGGTGACATTCTGTCTTTCTTATGATATTACAACTGAAGCACAGGTCTCAATGATGGCAATAATTTTGATCACCTAGTCAAGGCATGAACTGATTACTCTACCATATAATTACTGTTTTTCCCCTTGCAACTAAAACGCAGTCAATGGAGAGATGCTCTAAGTCAATGCAAATCTATTCCTCAACAAAATTTTCCCCTAAATTTAGCAATGCTTGATGATTTTTGCTTAATTCAACCTTCACTTTGACAGTTGCAAAAGTGTCAAACTCAGCCCTTCTTCCACTCTGAGTTCGCAGCAAGCAATACCCATTCCTTTTTTGCCATTAAATTATCAATTTGTTATTGATAGAAAGGCACGAATTCCTACTTTTTCCCAATGCTGTGTAATTAGTTACTATAATTCTTCTGCTACTCAAATTGTCCTCGCTCTGGTCAAAACAAACTTCTTAGTAGCCGACTTCAGTGCTGTTTTCTGTTTTCTTTTAGCACCTCCTTACTTCCTGACGTGAGAAAATGCTCTAGCACTAGGGGCGTACAATGTTTTGGCTTCCCTGGGTTGTATTAGAAGAGGAAGAACTGTCTTGGGCCACAAATAAAATACGCTAACACAAAAGATAGCTGATGAGCTGAAAAAAAAAAAAAAAAAAAAGTCGTAAAAACAATCTCATAATGGCCGGGCGCGGTGGCTCAAGCCTGTAATCCCAGCACTTTGGGAGGCCGAGGCGGGTGGATCACGAGGTCAAGAAATCAAGACCATCCTGGTCAACATGGTGAAACCCCATCTCTACTAAAGATACAAAAAATTAGCTGGGCATGGTGGCGCGTGCCTGTAATCCCAGCTACTCAGGAGGCTGAGGCAGGAGAATTGCCTGAACCCAGGAGGCGGAGGTTGCGGTGAGCCGAGATAGCGCCATTGCAGTCCAGCCTGGGTAACAAGAGTGAAACTCTGTCTCAAAAACAAAAACAAACAAACAAAAAAACAATCTCATAATGTTTTAAGAAAGTTTATGAATTCGTGTTGGGCCGCATTCTAAGCCATCCTGGGCTGCATGTGGCCTGTAGGTCGCAGGTTGGACAAGCTTGCTCTAGTCTCATCCTAATCGGGGCCCCTCTGCAATCACACATTTCTCCAAGGAGCCCTGGTTCCTTTGAGCAAGGAACTGTATGAAAGACCACGATCTGGATGCTGTATGTGCTCATTGCTCATGGGTGTCTTTCAGTGGTGACTGAATTAGGAAGTATGCACATGCACCCACACACTTGCATACACATACATACATGCACACACCTATGTATATGAATGCATATATACACATGCATGTGTGCACGTGTTTAAAGAAATAGTTCACATAAATACATCTAATTAAAGTCCTTCTCTCACAACATGTCTTCTTTCCCAATTTCACGTGTTTTTTTTTTGTTTTTTTTTTTTAGAAAGAGTCTTGCTCTATTACCCAGGCTGGAGTGCAATGGCATCATCTCAGCTCACTGGAACCTCCACCTCCCTGGTTCAAGAGATTCTCCTGCCTCAGCCTCTGAAGTAGCTGGGATTACAGGCATGTGCCACCACACCCAACTTACTTTTATACTTTTAGTACAGACAGTGTTTCACCGTGTTGGCCAAGCTGGTCTCAAGCTCCTGACTTCAGGTGATTCACCCACCTGAAGTGCTGGGATTACAGGTGTGAGCCACTGTGCCCAGCCCCATTTCATATTTGTATGATTCTTCTTCCTCATTTATGTGTTTGATCAATCCTATAATATATTTAAAATTGTTTCAAAACTGCTTTACCCATACCAACATTTGCTTGGAATTACCCTATCTGCCCAATACTGAGGCTAGGTAGTCAGATATGATGCTCCCAAATTACCTGGATAAGCTCTTCCTTTTTTCCCCCCATTTATTGTGGTTGAGATATTTATTTAAAATATAATTGGATTGACTTCTTTCAATTTGCTTTCATTTCTAGGTTTTTAAAATCCTTCTCCTCCATAGAGATTTAACTTTATTTTTCCAATATATACTTCCTTAGTTAACCTCAGGATTGAAAGGACAGAAAGTAATGCTTCTTAATGTGAAAACTGTATGAAAAGGTATACTTAGAAAAATTCTCTTTACTGTGTCCTTTCCATCCTGTTCTCTCCCATCCCTTGAGGATAACCAACTTCATTGCTTTCTGGATTATTTTTCTTTATGTTTTTTTTTTCTGTAAAATAAGCAGAGGTACATATATTTAAATAACTTCCCTTATTTCTTATATAAAATATAGCCTATGTTCTTTTGTATGTCACTGTTCTCCCTTAACACCTTATTCTGAAAATCACTCTATATCAGTTCCTGGAGATCACTCTCACACCATTTTTTCTGGCTGCATAGTAATCCAGCGTATATATGTACCATAGGCCATTCAATCACTCTCTATGCTTGGACATTTAGTTTCCAATATTGACAAATTGCAAATACTGCTTCAATGAATAACCTGCACCTATGTACTTTCGCATTGCTGGAGGTGTATGCTCAGGGTGAACTCCTAAAAGTTGAATGGCTAGCTTGAAGGATAATGCCTACATAGCTAGAAATGGACCTAAGATAACTTTGACTCTTTTATGCTCTATCTAATAGCTATTCAAGTTTAAGCGACTTGCTCACTGGATTTGGCATTGGCTCAAAGCAAATAATCAGGAACTGTGTGTTCCTGAGAAGCCCTCAGTTCCCTCATTTATAAATTGATGGGGCTGGACTGGATGATATTTAAGTTATCTTCCAATTTTAAATGATTCATATGTTAGGGCTCCAGGCCTAGGTTCATATCTACATAAATTAATTGCAAAAAATAGCTCTAATTCTCAACTCCTTCCTCTATTCAGAATTTGCACTTTTTCCCAGTAAGAAGTAGAATCTTTTCCCCCACCCTTTGTATTGGACTGGCTTTGAGCAAGATAATCTAGGAAAAGTAATGGTGCTTCAGGCCTGAGTCTAGGCCTCATGGACCTTGCATGCTTCCACTCACTCTTTTGAGATTCTTTGTTTTGTGGGGAAAAAAAATACCTGTCCTAGCATGATGAATGTCTAGAGACATAGGGTCTAGTTCCATCCACCACTCTTAGCCAGCCAACCACCAGACAGGTGAGTGAGGCCCTTCTAGATCAGCCAGGCTCCAACCAACCCAACAGCTGAGAGCTGATGCATGGCTAGTCTGTCTGGGATCAGCTGCATCTGGCCCAGAACAGCTATTCAGCTGACCCACAGATTCATAAACAATAACACATGGTCATTATATTAGGACACTAAGTTTTAGGGTAGTTTCTTAAACAGCAATAGATAACTGGTGCAGCAAAGTCATGGCACTGTCTTGGAAGTGACTCTGTCCAGATTTCCTAAAATGTGCAAAAGGATCATCTTGGTCAAAGGGAAAGGCATTTCTAAGAAAGACACTGTTGGATTGAACAAGGAAGAGACTGGCCAGAGACTGCCAACATGTTTTGTCCCACAGATCTCAGGAGTGTGGAGTAGGGTCCCTAAATTTGGATCCGTTTTGGCTTTGTATCTTAGAGTTCCTGAGCTATGACATCCTCATGTATAAAGGAGGAAGAAGGGCCAAATCTTCAATTTTGTTTCACTCTAACTTGTCAGCTGATGTGTTAACTTCATATAGTCAAGATCTGAAGTTTTGGTGAGTTAATCTGGGAGTCCTGACTTTTGAAGGTAACGGAAAGCAGTAAGATAACGAGGCAGGCAGGAAGTACTCTCCAAGCACTAAACGCCTCCGCTAAACAGCCGTGTTGCTGCAGCACTGATGTAGCCATCCAGCTCAGGTAGGATCCAAAGGGAGCTTCCTTCTCATTCACTATGGGCACTTTAAGGAAAATAGATCATAGAAAAACATTCCACAATTTTATCCCTTTGTAAGCATTTCTGTTCAGTTACATGCAGGCTTTTAAAAAATAATTTTGCCCAGAGGTAACAGGCTAAGTCAAGGATGAATAATATTCACCCACCTCAAAGGATCTCATATAGTATTTGACAGAACATTCAATTCTCGAGAAAACACCACAAAGAGATGTATTCTATTTCTGAAAATGTGACTAGCATCAACAATTAGTACTGTCTGTCAAGAGATCAAACAAATGCAGGTTTTATTTGTATGCACCAGCGTGGTGAGCATCCAGGTAACTGAAAACATCATTACAAAATATGTTTGCAAAACTGCCATTTCTCCAAATAAAATATAACTGGGCATTAATTATATGTGATTTGTTGTATTGGTGGAAAAAATCTTTCTTTTTTTCTATTTTTTGAAAATACAAAAAGACTGGCCAGCACAAGCGATTGGGCACAACACAGCTCCGCCGTATTGTGTAAAAGTCTGAACGCTTCCAGATAACAGGCTCACTCATTCGCAGCCTGGACACATATGGGTCCAAAGTCTTTTGGGTCACTTTATTTCTCTTTAGATCAAACAACACGAGCCTTTCAACTCATTGCAGGGAGTTTTCCAGGAGCCCTGAGTCCTTTTGAGTGGTATTTTCTACCCAGCAACTGCAGGGTCACTAACGAAATGGCTGGGAAGTAAGGAGGGCACCGCTGCACCCAGAGAGAGCAGCAGGCAGCCAGGTGGTAACTGCTGCAGCAGAGAGATAATCCTAGTTCTCTCTCGTTCATTCTCTCCCTTCTCGCCTCTCTTGCCAACCCCTTTGCAAATAAGAGCGTTGTGACCTCAGGAGGCATCTTCTCTCCCAGATATGCCACTTGCCACCAGCCCTAGCAGCTCGCTGGCCTTGGGGGTAGGCAGGCGATGAGAACTGTGGGCCACCAGGGTACCATTCATTTTGGTGAATAAGCAATCCCTTCTATTTGAGGGAACTATCTGTCACTAAAATGGGCCAACTGTAGTCATTGAGAACATTAAAAAAAACCCTGCTGATCACATTCTCTCTTACCAGACTGGGAAATGGTTCTGGAGGGATTATATGATAATTTCCTGAAGTTCTATGAATGAAAACTAAATTCTCTGAAACATCCTTTGCTTTCCCCCCAAATTGTCACCATACATCAAGACACTGGAGTGCTAAGTTAGTTCAGATGGGGATAATGAATGCTTCGCAGCATCACATTCCGGGGTCCACATGAACACCTGATCAAATTCCTTGAGGGTAACCTGAACTGTCTTCGTCACCTTAGACTGAATGGCATTCCTGGGAGGTCTGTGATTCAGCTCAGTTGTTAGTGAACTTTTTCTCTAAAGAGCTGGATAGTAGATATTTTAGGCTTTTCGGACCACACGTTTTCTGTCACAATGACTCAACCTTGCCACAGCAGCGTCAACACGGCCGTGGACAACACGCAAACAAATGAGGACAGCTGTTCCACCCTAAAGCGCCAATCAAACTTTATTCACGAGGACAGATGGCACAAAGGAAAAGAAAGAAGGAAAGACAAAAGATGGATGGTCATAGTTTGCCAGTACCTGTTCCCTGTTTGAGCTCTTTTCCCACTTAATAATTATGTTTTCAATTTTCTTGAATTTCTCTTCTCCTGTGTCAAGTGGAGACATTACCAGTTTCTTTACCCCACAGATTTTCACAGGTATGTAATGCCAAAATACAAATATAATGGGCTTTCATGATCAGTGAGATTAACATCACTGACTTGAATTTAGTGTAGATTCTTTGAGGACTTTACTGTACAAAAGCAGCCTCCAAGATTCCAATAAACACATCCATAGATTGATGGTTCCTGCCCCCTCCACATCAAGACCTAGTTTATTTCTTTATGTTTTTAAATTTTTTTTGTTTCAGGGTCTCCAGCCCAGGCTGGCATGTGGTGGCACAAGCAAAGCTCACTGCAGCCTCAATCTCCCAGGCTCAAGTGATCCTCCTGCCTCGGCCTCCCAAGTAGCTAGGACTGCAGGGGCACACCACCATGCTGGCTAATTTTTAAAGTTTTCTGTAGAGAGAGGGTCTTACTACATTGGTCTCGAACTCCTAGGCTCAAGTGATCCTCCCACCTTGGCTTCCCAAAGTACTGGGATTACAGGCATGAGTCACTGTGCCCAGCCCAAGGCCTAGTTTAGATGGATGCCTATCACAGGCTTAGCCTGCATCTGGTACTGAAATATACATTCATTCTTGGGCTGCTTCAGTCATGTGAGGCAGTCATTATGAAAACCTATTTCTCATCCTCAGCACTAGGGTTTGAATTGGGTAAACAAATCCCAAGATCCCTTCTATAAGCTTTCCTGTCAATGATCCATTTCCTAAAATTTTCTCCCATTGTTTCAGTATCTCTCTCTGTTGGTTTCTCTCAAGCTGTATGCACATGTGTGTACCTATATAAATTCATAGGAATATATATGCAACATATTGTTGTTCTCTTTCCCTGCCACAAAGTGATAAAAACCCACATGGAGACCCAATGATCCAGCTCATCGAAGACTCACTTAATGAATAATGAATCGGAAGAGGATAACAAAATCACATTCAGGCATCATGGTAGGTGAGGTTCACTACTTGAGTCTTGCCAACAGAAGAGAAAGCAATAAAAAGAATCCCATTTACTTTCGCTATTGTGAAACCACAGTTCACAGGCAGCGTTTCGTGTAGCATGAGATTTCCACAGGCCCTGCGTCCACATACACCCATCTTTGCATTCCTGTTCTGTTGGATTCTGGCCTTTGCCAGCCTCAGCACAGGACATGGAGCCCACCCTAGGACAAAATTTGTTATCAGAAACTTTGAAGCAAGTAGCTGCTAAATAGAGGTTCTATAATAGAGTCAGACTCAGCTGTCACCTGCTGCTCTGTTTGGCACTGCAAATGTAGGAATATAGAAACATTGTAAGCAGCTTAGGGGCAGAAATAATGGAAAACTAGTGATTTGGATAATTTACATATTTATAGAGGCTGTGGAGATTTTAGTCAGGAAACAATGAAGAAAACAGAGTTGTCAGTGATCAAATGCTGCCTGCCACGAAGAGCTAAAACCAGCAATTTACAGCTAAGCTCAGTTACACCTTTGAAATTACTGCAAAAAAAAGGGAAAATAAAACGCCAAAAATATGCATTTTGGTTGTGGTTATCAGCTTTAAAGCTCTATAAAATGAACGCACCTGAGCATGTGACATTTCATACAGGTAAGAAAATATCATTACAGAGAATAACAGAACAACTGAAAAATGAACTGTGCACGTGGTGATAAGGTTTCATGTGCTGCTCTCTTAGGAATATCTGCATTTTTATGGGAACAGAGGCCTTCAGTCAAAGGAATAACTCTCTAAGAGTACAATGCAAGATATCACAGGCAGTGGAAAAGATCCCTCCCACGCCTGTGTGGGTCCTGGCTGATGTCCTCACTGTGTCTCAGACCAGTGGTCATCTGCTATTCGTAGGGTCTGTTTTCCCCACATTATTTGTTCCAAAAGAGGAGTTAAACTTCCAAGTTTAACTATAACCTACCAAGCACAGTGCCCACATGAACACAGATATCCCCAGGGTAGATAATAGGTTGGCGTAAAAGTAATTGCATCTTTGCCATTAAAGGTATGGCAAATTAAAAGTAATGGCAAATCTGCAATTTCTTTTCACCAACCTAATAATCTGGGGGACACTTTTTTTTTCTTATCCTGTAACCTATGTGTAGATTTGATAGCCACTGCCCAGCATGGAAAAAGCAAGAAGGGAGGAGATAATATTTATTGAGTTCTTGCTATGTGACGTTATTTCTCACAATAGCATTATGAGGTAGGTGTTTTATCATCTCCATTTTAATAAAATAAACTAAGAGAGAGAGTTCAGGGAGTTCAGGGAACTCACTCTTGAAATCACAAGGGGCAAGTGGTAACATTGGTAAGTGGTCTCCAGGTCCCATTATCAATGTCACATTCATGGTGCTCTACAGGATACCTCCCTTCAACATCTACAGAGACTGTGCTTTTTAGCAATGCATAGGTTACCATCAAGTTGTCCTGAAACTTGATTTGCTAGCCACCAGGATTTGACTTTTATTTCTCTACATAATAGCATGAATTGAAGGTTTGTAAGCGGATAAAAAATGGTGATTAAAGAATTAGGAGAAGTCATAGCTTATGCATAGTGAATGGATAAATCGATACCTGAAGTAGGTTTTAATTGACTGATCGGCTGAACAACTAAATCATGATCATGTTTTTCCTCTTGTTGTGAGACTTGGGGAGAAGTGGACAACACCCAGATTGAAAAGGAAGGAAAAGGATGGAAGTAAAAGGCAAAGGGAAAGAAAAATGAATAATGGAGAGGTGGGTAGAGGTGGGCATGGGGGTGGGACACCACAGGTGAACGCAGCCTATTGATGCTGTGGGTGATGCTCACCCATTTCCCTGGTATAACAGCAGCTTGTGCCAAGATTTGGGGGCAGAATGAGCCCAGGATTGAGGGCAGGTGCTGTGGGCGGGACACTGCCCAGGTTCTTAGCCGCATTTCCAGCTAGTTCACTTTAGTTGAATCAATTTTTTTCGTCTGTTCAATTTCCTATTTTTCTAAACATGTGAAGGAAATAAAAGCCTGTTTCTCATAGTGCTGTTGCGTATCCTCCATAGGCCCATGCAAGTCCGCATCTCCTAATGAGAGGGCTGGCTAACCCTGAAGACTGGAAAAATTCATGGAGACATCCAAGCAGAATTTCCCACACCTCTGTTAATCATAAAGCACCCTATCCCATTTATTACCTACTTCCTACAAATTCCAGCAGATTTTAAAGATAATTTTCAGTGGAAAATCTAAAAAGGTACAAGTAGAGAATTAGCCACAAGCCCAAAAGTGCCAAGCAGATTGATTTCATGAGGCTCTAGAACTTCACTTTGCTCAAGGGTGAACTAATAAAGTGTTTGGTTAGACCCAGGATCTTTTCTTCTCCTTTCCCTTTCCTTCCCTTTCTCTTTCCCTTTCCCCTTTCCCCTTTCCTTTTAAGATGGAGTCTCACTCTGTTGCTCAGGCTACACTGCAGTGGTGAAGTCTCAGCTCACTGCAACCTCTGCCTCCTGGGTTCAAGCAATTCTCCTGCCTCAGCCTCCCAGATAGCTGGGACTATGGGCACATGCCACCACACTTGGTTAATTTTTGTATTTTTAGTAGAGATGGGGTTTCACCATGTTGGCTAGACTGGTCTCGAACTCCTGACCTCAGGTCATCTGCCCATCTCTACCTCCCAAAGTGCTGGGATTACAGGCATGAGGCACCGCATGAGCACCGTGCATGGCCAGACCCAGGATCTTAAATGAAAAACCACTTCAATTGCAAGAGTGGAGCCTATTTTAGACTACTTGGTTCTTCTAGATTGAAAGAGATTTGGGGACAAACTGGAGCTTCAGGGAGGCCCCCTTCATTTATCCTCTGACTTTCTGTGAAGTCAGTGCTCAGTGTTGAGGCAAAAGGAAGATTAATGAGACTTAGGCAGACCTCAAGCATCAAAAGGTTCTATAAAAGCAGAGAGAGGCAGCTCTGCACTGGCTATTAGAAAGTACCTTTGAAAAAACTATTTGTCAGGACGAAGCCACCTAAATCCTCAAGTTACAGCTCTCAGCCTAAAATAGAAAACTTTTAAAAATTATTTCAGCTGAAGTTAAGGTTATTCTCCTATGGAATGTCAAAATAAATGTGTTATACAGACATTAGGAGAAAGACTTGAAACACTACCTGGAGCAAGACATTGCTGGCAGTGTGTACTGCATGTGGTTAGAGCTACTCTTAAGGCAGATATAAGAATGTAGACTTCTCCCACCTCACTGAGCACCGATTCATGATATTCTACCAAAAATGACTTACAAATTATCCACCCCATGCCTTTTCCAGCAGCTGTCCCTGCTGACTAACATCAACGGGGAAAGGGCCGCCTCGAGAGTTAATCACGGCTCCAGGCACTTGTCAATGGCCGTCACCAGATGGATTCTTTTCAGCCTTGGCTCTCTTCTTCCCTGAGTAATTTTCAGGGTGTTCTGCTGCCTAGAGATAGGATCTGTAGAATCTGGGTGTAAAAGCCAGAAGGAAGGCATGAAGGAGGCCATTGAGTCCAACTTCTAATTTTACCCATGAAGAATGTAAGCCCAGTGGCAGAGAAGAAAGTTGGTATATCTTCAAAAGTGCAAGGTAAAAATTCATTTTAAGTCCAATTTTCTGTCTGTGGCTGAGCTACAGGCTCTGCCAATGTTGCCAAGAGGCAGAAAAGAAGATAAAGGTAATCAAAATAGGGAAAAAAGCATCAGGAAAAATGTAAGTAAAAATATCTATGGTGAAAAATCTCCAGAAATTATTTTTCCTTTTTATTCATTAAAAGCGTTCTGAAATCTCAAACAATTTGGCATTGGGATGCTGTGTTACTATTTACATAAGAAATACTTGAGGACAGAATTTATAATTTATAAACTATCCAGGGCCACTAATTCAAAAAGCATTTTCTGAGATCTCGCTGTGGGCCAGGTGCTGAGACATCATGAACAAAGGCCCCACGAAGCCCTCAAATTGCTCCCCGTCTAGAGGGTTTCACACCATGGAGCTTTGCAACATATCAAAACAACTACAAATCCTTTGGCCCAATAAAAGGCAAGCCTCAGAGGATAGGAGTCCTTGGCATTTGATTGAGCCTAATGGAACTGTATTAGAAAATTATCTTGTAGGCCCACACATTTTTAGAACTCATCTAAAAGTTGATATTTACCTTCTTTGAAATCTGTTAATTTCCCAGAGCTCCCTGGTGTATTTTATTCATGTGAAAATTAGACACGTGGTTTTAAGTAGACCCAAGGTTTCATGTTTAACTTCACAGTTTTATATTTGATTAGTAAGTCATGAGTTATATACCAACACGTTGACAGTGATTACGTCTAGATGGTAAGATTAGAGGTGATTTTTTTTTTTATTTTTGCCTATCCATATTTTCTAAAATTTCTAAACATTGGGAATAAAAAATAGCCATAGGCTAGGCATGGTGGCTCATGCCTGTAATCCTAGCACTTTGGGAGGCCAAAGTGGGCAGGCTGCCTAAGCTCAGGAGTTTGAGACCAGCCTGGCCAACATGGAAAACCCTGTCTCTACTATAAATACAAAAATTAGCTGTTCATGATGGCGATCACCTGTAATCCCAGCTACTCAGGTGGCTGAAGCAGGAGAATCACTTGAATGTGGAGGGAGGCGGAGTCTGCAGTGATCAGAGACTGAGCCACTGTACTCTAGACTGGGCAACAGAGTGAGACTCTATCTCAAAAGGAAAAAAAAATGCATAAACTCTATTTTAAAACCATTATTTTAGTTTTGAATTATGTGCTAATGAAGAATTTATACATACGGGTAATATAAAAATTGGACAAAGCAATAGAATTTCTTCCAAATTCAGAGTATCTGATGGAGGAAAGAGATATCTCTGGTAAAGCTGGCAACCAGAAGTAGGAAAAGTAGTCAGAGTCCCAAGCTCCTTAGCTTAGCTTGCAGGGGCTGCAAGGTGAGAAATGGAAGAGCAGTCCAGGCAACCAGGTGTGAGTCAGTGACTTTTGTGACAAAGGAATCTGACTTGGGGAAGCGAAATCATGAGTATAAGTATATGAGGACAGGGCAAATAACTTTAACAAATAGACCCACACTGTAATGGTTCAAACGCAATAAAATGTTTTTCTTTCTCACATAATCCAATCTGGGTGTACTAGACTGGAAGAGGCTCTGTTCCATGCAGTTCTTCAGAGACCCAGGCTAGGCACTGGCTCTGCCATCTTCAACCTGTGGCTTCCTCTGGCAGTTCTAGTCCAGCCATATGACTAGAACTGGAGTCCATGGGAAGAGAATATTGGAGCACATTTGGAAGCTTTCTGGGGCCAGACTTTTAAGTTATACATATCACTTTTATGTACATGCCAGAGGGGAAAACTAGTCCCATGGCTAGTAGGCTATTCAATGTAGCTGAGCAGTTGTAGATCCAACTGCCGTTAAGGAAGAGAGGAACCAGTGTTGGTAAATAGCTGGCAGTTAGTGCTGCAGAAGCATGAAGCAGCTAGTAGAGATTGGTTAAGAGGCTACTCCTGGAAGCAGAGTGATAAAACACAATGTAGAGAATGTACAGCAATGTTTGATACAGTGTGCTTCACAGACAAAGAAATCTGGAGACTCCATACTCTAGGACTACCTTGGAAATTCACAATGCCTATTAGCATAGTAAGTGATCTTAGAAGTTTTTATTTTTTTTCCAAGATGGAGTCTCACTCTGTTGCCCAGGCTGGAGTACAGCGGCATGATCTCAGCTCACTGAAACTTCTGCTTCCCGGGTTCAAGCAATTTTCCTGCCTCAGGCTACCCAGTAGCTGGGACTACAGGCACGCATGACCACACCTGGCTGGTTTTTATATTTTTAGTAGAGATGAGGTTTCACCATGTTGGCCAGGCTGGTTTTAAACTTCTGACCTCAAGATCTGCCTGCCTCCACCTCCTAAAGTGCTGGGATTACATGTGTGAGCCACTGTGCCTGGCTGATCCTAGAAGTTTTATAAAAAATAAATCTAATGTTTAAAGAAACACCTGCTTAAGTTTCCTGGCATTATCCACACATATTTGACAGCTAATCGGGTTCCATTTATGGTCAGTCTACCATCTTGAAATGACTGATGCTAAGTGATGCCATTGGCCATGCATCATTTCTGAACCTGTACTGAATAGGTGCACATTTAGTGAAAACACATGCATTTCCTTAGTCCCAGTGTTACAATCAGAAGATGTTCAGGGTGTTAGAGGTGGACTCGGATGAGTTTTTATTTTGTTCTATCTTTACCTTAAAGAATAACCTTGAGGTAATCAATCAGATCAACTTTTTATGTCTTCTTTCCTCATCCGTATAACGAGGGCCAGGATATTGACCTAACTTGTAATGCATTTTACAAAATCAACATAAAGGTTTATATTAATGTGATTAATCAAATTAGCAATGAAATGACTAATAAGTAATTAGCCATGGAACAGTGATTCCGCTATAATTGTATGCGTGAGGATTTGCTAGCTCTCTTGAAGGCCTGACCTCATAGAGGAAATAATTAACACTGCTCCTTACCTTTTGATATTAGATGGCCAGAGCTGTGGCTTTGAAAGATCATTTCTGGCAAATGAGTTCTTGGAAGGTACGTAAAAACTGATACCTTACAATGTAGCCAAAAATATGCATTAAGCACTTGTTTTAAACTAGGTTTTATAGGAAATCCAAAAAGGAATTTTGCACAGTTTCTGACTTCAGAATATACAGGTGTGCACATAATTATGATAAAAATCAATGTGGTAAGAGGGCTGCAGGAAATTGCTTTTTAGGGCAAACAGGGAGAGGAACAGAAAAAGTTTCAAGAAGACGATAGTATTTAAGCCACTCTTTGAAGAATGATTAGAAATTCAGTGGACAAGGTCAGGATGATGAGTGAGAAATACAGAATCACAGGATATTTCTCACAATTAGAATCAATTAGAATTAAGAGAAGAATTAAATCTTTTATTAGCATTAATCATAGAGGTAGCTAAGAGGACACAGTCAACCCTTTAGAATGGCTTTCTCAAAATGTATGCAGATGATTTGTTTGGTTATAGGTTCATGTAGATTCTGAGAAAAAGTAAGGATCCCATGATCAAAAAATTAGTTGGAGAAATACTAGGTTAAATAAGGTTAACTCTATTTCATTACCATGTGTTACTCGGAGCACAAGGATATGCAAATGAGCGCTGTGAATCCCCAAGAGGAAGATGCAGAACAAAGAATTTTTCAAAACTAAATCAAGGTTCAAACTTTTTCAGTGTAGGTTCATTTACATTATTTCTTAGGGACAGTGAAAACCCGAACTGAATTTTATAACGTGGCTTTGATGCATAGTATTTTTGAATGCAACAAATGAGACGAATATCAAATGAACACAGTTTTAACAAGAGTTTAAAGCCATCTCTGAGAGATGTGTGGGGCCATTTGGACCAGGAATGATTGATTTTTTTCCTGTTGATTGCCATACTATTCAAGGCTTAAATTGGAAAGCCACAATTACAAAAGCAACGTAATATCAGAGAATATTCAGGCCCTATGTCATAAGAGGAGACTATTGATTTCTGAACTAGAAACAATATCTAAACCAATGAAGAATGAGGAGAGAGGGCCATTTTGGAAATAAAGAATATCATTAAGTATCATGTTAGGGCTGAGGGGCTGAGACTCTTTAATAATTCAGAAGTTAATTTACCTCATGAAAACTGAGGAAATGGAACAGGGATATTGGTAGGAGATTCCTAATTGAAGTGCAAGGAAATCAACATGAATACATAAATATGAAGGGTTGCTTAATAATATTCTATCTATAAAAACTATAACATGACGTCTTAGCAATGCCTCCTAGTACTGCCTATAGAATAAATGCTAAATAAGTGATTATATCAAAGCTTCCACTATTGTGGTCAAGTTTCTGATTCTTTTCCACTCTTTCAGATATAGATGCCTATCCTCATACTTTTAGTTCCAGAAAACTGGCAGATTTCTGGCTACCTTGAGTATAATAGAAATGGTCTACAAAGTAGATATTTAATCCAGCATGAAAAAAAAAAACTGCTTTAGAAAGAGCACAATGCCTCTTAACATATTACAACAGATAAATACAGAATGAACTTTAGGAAAGAAGAAGATAGATTAGTTCTTATTTAACCATACCAAATTGGGTTATTTTGCAGTTTTCAAGAATGATACCTGATGAACTCTCTTATTTGTATAAAATTACTTTCCACTTACTCATAATCGAGATAAATATGCTTTAAATAACTCTGTTTGAATTAACTATCCTACTTCTGTATAAACACATAGATATGTATGAATGTATAAACCATAAATTAGTTGACATTTATCAAGTATGTACTGTAGGCTAGGCGCTATTCCAATTCTTTACGTATCTTAACCTATTTAATCCTTATAATATCTCTATAATACTGGTAATATCATTATCCCATTTACAGATGAAAAAACTGAGGCACAAAGATGTTAACGGACTTGCTTAGAGTGATATAGCTAGTAGCTGATGAAGCTTTGGTGTGAATCCTGACCATCACACCCTTAAGCTTTTAATCTGATTTTTTCTATGAGCATATGAATACGCTTCCTTCAGAAAAATTAGATTCTGAGCCCTTAGACCCTACGCAAGCATTCAAATAAATTTTGTTGTGATTCTAAGAAAAAGTCCCTACCTGTTTTATGGTGGGAAAAACGAGATAAGGCAAAACATTCATAATAACTTCCCAAAGGACAGGCTAAAAGTTTATGCTTTTGAAAATCATAATGAAAACATGACAGGTGGCATTTTCTTCTAATCTGGGGAGTCACCTGGACTCCTCCTTCCTTCACTCTTCCAGCAGTAAGTTGGTCTGCTGTGTTTGAGCAGGCAAGCTGCTTACATTCAAAGTCACATAGACAACTGGCACAGTTAGTGAGACTGAGAAAACAGGGAGGGTTTCTGTTTTCCCAGAATTATCCAGGTAACTCTCCTGTGATTCTTCATTCCTCCTCGGCAGGTGAGCTGCAGACCAAGCACCCATTAGCCTCCTGTCTCCTCTCTGACTTGCGTCAGCATCAGCATCATGCGCTGGGGCAATACTGTTCATTACGGGCCGGTCTTACTACCACAGCACTGCTCATTATATGAATGACCTGTGTGCACACTTTTGTGTCTCCAGCAAAATGATGAAAGACAAGATAGGACGACTGGCTCATTTCCCAGTGAGCTCTTGCAAATTCCTTGCATGTTTCTGAGTGTATCATGGCTGATAAACCTTTAACAACTCAACATCAAGGAAACGATCACAATCACTGCTTCATGTGGGCCATTTTAATGTATAGAAGCAATGTGTCACAACCATCCCCCTCCTTTGACCCATCCGCCGTGGGTCCTGACAAGTTGGGAACAGTCCTTGCTCTACAGCTGTTACAATCGTTCCCTAGCACAGACCTGTGCTGGTTCAAACCCAACAATACCCAGGGACTGCAGATTAGGACTTAGTCTTCAAGACTTTATGGAGACTGGGTCTGTCCTAAAAGAAATAAAGTCTGGCCGGGCGCGGTGGCTCAAGCCTGTAATCCCAGCACTTTGGGAGGCCGAGGCAGGTGGATCACAAGGTCAAGAGATCGAGACCATCCTGATCAACATGGTGAAACCCCATCTCTACTAAAAATACAAAAAATTAGCGGGGCATGGTGGTGCGTGCCTGTAATCCCAGCTACTCAGGAGGCTGAGGCAGGAGAATTGGCTGAACCCAGGAGGTGGAGCTTGCGGTGAGCCGAGATCGCACCATTGCACTCCAGCCTGGGTTATAATAGCGAAACTCTGTCTCAAAAAAAAAAAAAAGAAAAAGAAAGTCCAAGGAAACTATCAGATAGACTGACATTTGCTTTTAGCATCACCAGTTTACCTACTTGCTTCCCTTCTTCTTTTCTCTTTGGGACTCCTTCACTGGCCTGCCTCGCTGGAACTAGTGGACAGTCTTTCCCTCAACTCATCCAAAACTTCCACCAGGAAAGAGACCCAGATCAAAAATTTTACAACTTGGTATGAATAATTTACCTCTACCTAGAGTATGAGCTCTTCTAGCTAATTGTGGAATACAAGCTTTTGGTCTAAGTAACTTAGTTCAACTATGAGGGAGGAAATAGAAGAGGCTTTTGTAAGTGAGAGCTTTCCCAGAAACCCTGAAGTTATTCCATACACAAAGGTCACAACTCGAATGCCTACAAATGCCATTCTGGTAATGTCAATGAATAGGACAGGCTGGAGTAAGATGAGAGGGAGCGGCGAGGTCTACTGCATGCTGGAGAGCCTGTGCCTCCTCTAAAGATGCTGCCAGTGTAGTGATGCAAGAATACTAGCCTAGCTTTGCTAGATAGTCTGTCTTTTCCATAGAAGTAGAAAACATATGTCATTTTCTGTGATTTCTTCTCATTTAAAAATATTGGCAATTAATTGAAAATTTAAAAACACTCTATAGGCCTTACAGAAGCACACTGCAGAACTACATGACCTGACATGCAGTTTGAGACCTTGACAATCATCTTCTCTCCAGCTGGTCCTTAGCTCCAAGACCCACAGCTCCTATGTATTTAGGTTATGTATAGTGATAGTCCCAGATTGGACCTGGTCCCAAGTCTGGTCATTAATGTCTTGCATGAGGAAAATGCTTTACCGTTTTCAATGCACTGTTAACACACATTATCTTATTTGATTTTCACAGTCATTGATCAGCATGCTCTTATTATCAGCTATAGGGTGATAAATTATTATCCACTTGATCATTATTATATATGTGTGTGTATATATATACATAACCATATATACGTAAACATATGAATACTTGTTACATATATTATGATTATATGCTATAATGCGATACAACAAGGCTGTGCCCAAATTCTTAAACTACAGAAATTATATACAGTGAATAAGACCAGATTATGCAAAAAGAGACCTCGGTTTCCTGAGTCAGAAATTTAAAAAGCAAACCATTAACCATATATATAACAGGAAGTCATGGCAATGCCTCCCAGTGCACAAATATACACATATATATGTGTGTGTATATGTGTGTGTGTATATATATATATATATGTGTGTGTATATGTGTGTGTGTGTATATATATTTGAGATGGAGTCTCACTCTGTAGCCCAAACTGGAGTGCAGTGGTGTGATCTCAGCTCACTGCAACCTCCACCTCCCAGGTCCACATGATTCTCTGGCCTCAGCCTCCTGAGTAGCTGGGATTACGGGGGAGTGCCACCATGCCCAACTAATTTTTCTATTTTTAGTAGTGATGGGGTTTCGCCATATTGATCAGGCTGGTCTTGAACCTGACCTCGTGATCCACCTGCCCTGGCCTCCCAAAGTGCTGAGATTACAGGCCCAGTCACTATTAGCTATATTCCAGCAGTATAAAGAACTGAACATAACAGGATGCTTACCTTTTGGTAGTGAGGTCGTTGGTGAGTTTGGTAAAGATTCTTGAGCAGGGAGGAAGTGTCCATCCAGGCACTTCCAGGGAAAAGCAGTTCTGACCTAAGCCCACAACCTGGCTCGTTCTGCCCTAGAGGCAGATAAATAAATGACAACCCTAAATTGAAGCCACTGGCTTACTGGAGCCCAGAACCTGCTCTTGTGATTCACTGGTTGCTCCCTGAGTAGCCTTCTGATCATAATTTGGCATTTGATTTAGATTCTTTTCTTAAAGGGAGTAGATGCACTGGCTGGGAGAAATGAGTATTGAGCTTGTTGGCAGTCACATATCTTGCTGTACATTTATAAATTGGCAAGCTGGCGTATAAGTGCAAGTCCTGTGGGCATGCTTAGCGTTGGCTACTGAGGGAAGGGTCAGCTTCAAAGTCAGAAATTAAGATTCGGAGCCTGACAAGCCAAACAGCAGTCCCTCAGCTGTGATACACTTGCCATAGTCAATGTCATCTCAAGGATCCTGAGAGTCTGCAGCTGGCATCCTACATTCTCCTCACTTGGCTACTTTTTTCTATTTCATTTTATTTTTTTGGAAAAGTCTCACTCTGTTGCCCTGGCTGGAGTACAGTGGCCTGACTTCTGCTTGCTGCAACCTCCACCTCCCGGGTTCAAGTGATTCTCCTGCCTCAGCCTCCCGAGTAGCTGGAATTATAGGTGTGTACCACCACACCTGGCTATTTTTTGTATTTTTAGTAGAGACAGGGTTTCATCATGCTGGCCAGTCTAGTCTCGAACTCCTGATGTCAATTGATTCACCTGCCTTGGCTTTCTAAACCGCTGTGATGACAGGCGTTAGCCACTGCACCTGGCCTGGCTACTTTTTATATAATCCAAATTCCCATCTGCCAGAGAAGAATCGAATGACCCCAGGAATGAGGTGATTTGCCCTAAGCCTCCAAACTAGTAACCACAGAGTTGAGCTGGGTCATGACCTTGATGGCTTGCATGAGGCCAGGTCTCTTTCCACCACACCATGCTTTCCAGTCTTGCCCTGCTGTGACTGCTAGAAATGACCTTCATGCTCCAATCATTTTTCGTAGAGGTCTAAGCACATGAGCTGACCTGCTCTCCCTCCTCCAAGACTGCCCTCCTTTGGGCAGTCCAGAGTAGCCCAGAGCTAAGGCTGGTGATGCAGCCCGAGAAGGGTTGTCTGCTGCAACCCAGGATGCATTTCAATTCAACCACAGCACAACCCAGTGGGTTATCCTCCCACGTCTCTAGATTGTGTCTAACTTACAAAGTGAAGTTCGTGGTTAAGCATATGAAGCTGGGGCTATAAGATTTTTAAAGAGCGTTACTGAGCCATAATTCATATATCATAAACTTTACCCATTTAAAATACAATTTCAGCCATTTTTAGTATATTTAGAGTATAATCTCATCGAATCATCATACTCTCATTTCAGATTTTTTTTAACTTCAAAAAGAAACCTCATTCCCATTAGCAAACCCACCTCCAGATAACCATGGATCTACGTTTTGCCTCTACAGATTTGCTTTTTATGGATATTTCACATAAATGGAATCATGAAATACATGGTCTTTTGTGACTGGCCTTGGTTGCTGAGTGCAATGATTTTGAGGTTTGTCCATGCCATGCATGGGTCAATACTTCACTATTGGTGCTATGAAGACATGGAGAATAACCCCCAAACTGCACACTTTGCTGGTAATGTGCTTTTTTTTGTTTGTTTGTTTGTTTGTTTGTTAATGTTCTTTCTAATATTCCAGTGAATTTTTAAAAAGAACTCTCACCGTGTACTATTTCGGCTGGGAGAAATTTTACTACCATCATTTTATTTTTTATTTTTGAGATGGAGTTTCGCTCTTGTTACCCAGGCTGGAGTGCAACGGTGCGATCTTGGCTCACTGCAACTTCCGCCTCCTGGGTTCAGGCAATTCTCCTGCCTCAGCCTCCTGAGTAGCTGGGATTACGGGCACGCACCACCACGCCCAGCTAATTTTTTGTATTTTTAGTAGAGACGGGGTTTCACCGTGTTGACCAGGATGGTCTTGATCTCTAGACCTCGTGATCCACCCGCTTCAACCTCCCAAAGTGCTGGGATTACAGGCGTGAGACACCAAGCCTGGCCCCATCATTTTAATTTAAATAATATTGTTACTTTAAAAATCACAGTCTATTGCTCTTTCTGTTATTGGGTTAATTTTTGCACATCCTGTCCCCACATTCACCATTCCTCCCTGCTGGTCAGATCATGCAGTAAACCATCCTGCAGAAACTCTGGCTCTCTAATGGAACCATGTACCTCCTCTCCTTCCAGAGCTCTGAGATCAGCCCATTTGGCACCAAGGAAGCTTCCTTCAAGTCCACAGGCAAAATGAATTGTCCTGTCTCTGAGCTCCCCAACCCCAGCTCAGAGCTTAGCCCTTATCTCAGGGATTTCCACTTGTTATTCTGAATTTATCCGCAGTGATGCTGAGCTCCGTGAGGGCAGGAACTAGGCCTTGGTTGTCTTATCCCTCACACACCCCACCCAGCACACAATGTGCTCAGTAGATGTGTCACAGATCAAATTGAATTAAAAGACAAGCTAATGTGACCCTTTCTGGAGAATGCAGAAAGTAACAGGAAAATAGCAAAGGTCCCCAAAGGCCTCAGCTGTACCATCGGGAATGCCAGGAGAACAGTTTAATCACAGAGAGGTTCCATAAAAGCTGCATAAAACATTTGAAGATAAAATAAGTTTGTGGAGGCTCTGCCACGTCATCACCCTTCCTCTTGCCTTCACTGATCAAATAACAGTGCTTAAGACAAGCTGTCTCTTTCAATTTCCCTGACTCTGGAGTCCTGTTTTCCAAAAATTGTCTTTGAAGACAGAATTTTCAGGTTTAGTTTCTTGGGAATAGCATGGCTCATTTTGTACAATGTCTCTATTTAAAGGGGAAGGCTTTACCCACAACAAAATCTGATTGCTATAGGGATCTTATAGGCAACTTGATTTTCTAATGTGGCTGAGGTCAAACCAGTCAGCTTCTTTCTTCGATCTTCTATCCCTGTGTTGAAGTGCCATGTGCTTTTATTATGGTTTGGGGGGTGTATGATTGGCAGCAAAGTCAAGACAGGGTAACGGAATCAAGTCTTTCATTACTCTCATTTACTCAGCTTTAGAGGATCTGAACAATGGCAGGAAAAGGAAGGGAACAGCAGATGCCACCTGCGATGCTCTATCTTGGGCTCCCCTCTTCGCCTTGGACAGCCTCCCTCACTCTGAATTCCTCGAGCAAATGTGTCAGCATCTGATGCTGCTTCCATTTTCACTCTCATATTTCACTCTGGGAGCCTGATATGTGGCTAGACCTGACAAGAATAAATTTATAAGGATGCAAGCTACAGAAAGCCTTGAATATATTCCAGTTAAAGGTCCATGGGGGCAACAAAGAAATCATCTCTAATTCATTTTTGGAGCACTGTAACAAGGGCATTTTCCAGGGGAGAAAAATCATGTTTTATTGTCACACTTGTAATGTTCATGGCTGTTAAGGACTTTGCCACCTCTAAATGACAATACATTAGAGAGAGCATTTCAGCATCTGCAAGAAAAGGCAGGGCCAGTGCTCAGGGCTGGCCTGGGCTCTTCCTAAGCTGCACTTTTCACCAAATAAAATCAATGCCTGTATATCTTGATGCTGAAGTTATGCTATTGGTTTTTAACTAATCAAGCTTTGTAGCAATTCTTTCCTGCGGAGTAATTTTTATTAATGAGAGGTGAGTTGAGAAAACTCCACTTTGCCTTGAGCAAATCTGATATGCTAATACTTCCTAATACCGAAATACTAATGAATCAAAATTTAATCCTCATATGGACAGAAAGGAGCACAGAGTTTGGAATCATGACTTAGATGTGAATTCCTTTTCTGCTACTTGCTGGAGACGTGGTTTCCAAAAGAAAAGAGCCTCAATTACTTCATTGGTAAATGGGCTTTTCTTGAGTATCAAGTGAGATCATGTATGTATCTTATATATAGTAAAACACATTAAAATATACATTCTATGCCAATAGAATAATTGTCTTAATGAATGCATATGAATATTCATGTCCTCAGAGATAAATGGGGTCTGTTTCTGCTGTGTTTAATATGGGATTTCCTAAAGAATTGCTCAAGGGGAAGCATAAACACTGCTTAGCTAAATGTTTCGCCCCAGTAGGTCTTGAGGAGGTGCTCCTGGCATCACTGAACGGCAGCATCAGGACCCACCTCGGAACTGTGTCATTAGGAACTGGGCAGATCGGGAACTTACTTGTCTGGGTGACCTGTGGAGTCATTATTTAAAATATGGCATTAGACATATGGAAAAGAGCATAGAAATCCCCCAAAAGATGATGAATTAAATAAAGTACATCTGTGTCATGGAATACTATACAGCCTTTGAGATGACATTTTGGAATTGCATGGCAAGGAGAAACAGTCATGATATGTATTAAGAAAAATTAAACAAAAATTTGTACATTCATTTTTATCTAAACCTGTATGTGTAAATTTATGTCTAGAGAACAGACCAGAAAGAAATATACCAAAATTACCTCCATATGAGTACAAAAATGGGATAAGGTCTACTTAAGAACTGTTCATTTTTTTATTTTTTATTTTTTTGAGATGGAGTTTCGCTCTTGTTACCCAGGCTGGAGTGCAATGGCGCGATCTCGGCTCACCGCAACCTCCACCTCCTGGGTTCAGGCAATTCTCCTGCCTCAGCCTCCTGAGTAGCTGGGATTACAGGCACGTGCCACCATGCCCAGCTAATTTTTTGTATTTTTAGTAGAGACGGGGTTTCACCATGTTGACCAGGATTCATTTTTTAAAGATAAATTTTAGATGACTATAAAATTAATATGAACAGCAGTTTTACCTTGGATGCTAAAAAAAGGCACTCAAAAGCTGCTGAATGGACAAAGTACCAGTACAGAACAGATCAAGCAAGAGTGTCAATAGACTCTGCGCTGCTCAGCACTAACCTGGTGGAAGCTACCACATTTTGAGAAAAATGTTGAACAAAATGGAGTCTATTCAGCAAAGGAAGATCGACAGCCATCCTTCTGCTGAGCTTTTTATACCTAGTGTGCCATTTAATCCTATGACAATCCTGTGCCTTACATTCTTATGTTTTACTATGGTTTTTGTATTTTTATATAATAATAACCGAGTGGTGGTGGAATGCAGAGCGCTTAACACCATGAGCTCTGGAGTCAGATTCTGGCTTCAAATTCTGGGTCCGTAACTTACTAAATGACTTCGGGCAAATGATGTAACTCCTCTAATCCTCCATTTCCTCCTAAGTAAAGTGGGGCTAACAACTCCCACCTGCCTCAAAGTATGGGTAGAAGAGTGTCAAATACTAATCACAGTTCCTGATACGTACTGAGTACTTTTTCTTTTTTTGAGAGGGAGAGTTTCATTCTTGTTGCCCAGACTGGAGTGCAGGGTGCGATCCTGACTCACTGCAACCTCCGCCTCCCGGTTCAAGCGATTCTCTTCCCTCAGCCTCCCAAGTAGCTGGGACTACAGGCATGAGTCACCATGCCTGGCTAATTTTTTGCATTTTCAGTAGAGTCGGGGTTTCACTATGTTGGTCAGGCTGGTCTTGAACACTTGACCTCAGACAATCTACCTGGCCCAGCCTCCCAAAATTCTGGGATTATAGGAATGAGCCACTGCACCTGGCCCATACTGAGTGCTTTTAAAAGGTTAGATTTTACTATTTGAAATGTGCCAGTAATTTAAGAGACTTACAGTTATTATTATTATTTTTTAAACAGAGAGATGAGTATTACAGTTGTGGCAATAGATTCTGAGCAGAACCTAGGTCTAATCTGAGGGAATTTCAAAATGCAGGAGCAGCTGGCATATGTATCTAGGAGCAGCACCCTCTGCTGTGTATTAAGGAGCTGTCTTTCCCATTCCATCTCTTATTCCAAGTTCTCTGAGTACTTCCTTTTTAATTAATTAGCAACTGGAGCCATTCACTAAGGATTTAGTATTATGTTGGAGAGATGAGGAAAAAATGTAATTCAAGGAGGGAACCAAGACAGTGCCTTCAGGGCAGCAGAAGTGGAGATGTAACAGTTAGATGTACAGGTTTCTAACTGGAATTTTGACAGTACAAACAGAATTATCCAGGGAGGTTAATTCATAGCAAATAAAATAATGAGGGATTGGTTTATAAACCAAAATGGTAACTCATTGGCAATGCATATTACAATTACCTCTAGAAAATACAGCAAGAAATTAATAATCAATGAATAATCTCCCTGATCGGGCAGCCAACTTTTACATTCAGAAGCTTGAATTCTGAAAACAGATCAAGAATGAAGGAGGTATAGCCACGAAGGCATTTTCTCTGTGAAGGTCACTGCTGCATTTCCAGAATCTCCACTAGTGCAATGCCTGACACAGTAACTGCTCAATAAATTGTTGATGAATAAGGCTGGGCACCGTGGCTCACACCTGTAATTCCAGCATTTTGGGAGGCCAATGCAGGCAGATCACCTGAGGTCAGAAGTTCAAGACAAGCCTGACCAATATGATGAAACCCAGTATCTACTAAAAATATAAAAATTAGTTGGGCGTGGTGGCAGGCACCTGTAATTCCAGCTACTTGGGTGGCTGAGGCAGGAGAATCACTTGAACCTGGGAGGCAGAGGTTGCAGTGAGCGGAGATTGCACCATTGCACTCCAGCCAGGGCAAGAAGAGTGAAACTCCATCTCAAAAAAAAATTGTTGATGAATAAAAGAATGAAAGAAAGGAAGGAAGGAGGCAAGAAGGGAGGCAGGAAGAGAGTGAGAGAGGAAGGACGGTTTCAGGAACTAATATATCCAACCCAGGAGAGCCTGACTTCTCCAGCACCATCACCCTAAGGCTAGTCATGCAATGTGACTGGACTCAGCATCAGGAGCTGGATGCACCCTCCTCGCTGGAGAGAGCTGTTGGCTAATTGATAGATTCTTGCTTAAACAAACCATTCCATAGAAACTCAGAATTTGCAAGAGGGCTACAGTGAGGAGAAACAGGACCCGACAGAAACTCAGCCTCTGCTCTTTCTTTTCCAGGCACGTCTGGCCACAGGCTCATACCATGGACCTCTGCTTTCCTGCCAAGCTCCAGGATTTTTTTTTTGTTTTAATTTAAACTCTGTCACGGTGGAAAGCACTGAGTATTTACAGCTGATGAGCTTTCATCTTAGATCTGGGGAGAAAGCTTAAATGAGTTCAGAAATGGATTTCTTATTTTTTTAAACTACATTTTCTTACATTAGATGTGTTATAATATTACCTGTCTGTCCTTAACAACCAGCTGGAAATGTGAAAGCCTCTGCCTTCCCTTATCCTCAAATGGAATTGCTTCTCTTACACATTTAATCCCATCATAGGGCCCCAAATCCACATTCCACAAATGAATAATGAGTATTTACAACCCCCTAAAATTCTATTGTATTCCTCTATGTCCCCCTCAAAACAGACCACGAGTGAATAAAGCAACTTAAGCATGCCACATGATATCCACCAGTCTGCCATAAGTCTCAGGATTGCATTTTTTTCCTTCTTTTCATTTTCCCTTTGATCTTTTTCTCTTTCATTTCGGCATGAGATTCGCCTTGTTTTAATTTTATAATGACACAGTTAATACATAGACTATGTATTCTAAGAATTCGAGAGACACAGAAGTTATGTAGAGTATGCAGTTCTCCCTCTAATGGGCTCACCCGTTCCCTTCTTCCCCAAGAGGTAATCATGGCTGACATTGAATTCATAGCTTTCTAATATTTTTTAATGCTTTTACATATTCATAAGAATATATTCTCTTATGTAAGGTTATTTTTGAAGACATCTATGGGATCTTGCTAGATGTATTCATCTGTAATTTTTTTCACTTAACAATATATTTCAGAAATATCCATATGCAATCACACAGGGCTACCACATTTTTTTAGTAGCTCTATTGTTTTCTGCAATATGGATTTAACATAGTGCTTTGTCCCATTCTCAACTGATGGTCATTTAGGTTGCTTCCAATTTTATTTCAGTGAATAGCTTCTTTGAAAATTTGTATGCAAATGTGCAATTAGTAATGAATATAGAACAGACAGCCAGTACTGAAATTGTTGACTTGAAGAGGATGTACATCTAATCTTTAATAGAAATTATTTAACTTCTCTTAAAAAAACTGTCTACATATCCATAGCCTTCATGAGTCTCTATTTTCCTGTCATCTGTGCCAATACTAACATTTATTGATCTTTTTATCTTTTAAGATAATTGAGGCTGGGCATGGTGGTTCACACCTGTAATCCCAGCACTTTGGGAGGCTGAGGCGAGTGGATCACCTGAGGTCAGGAGTTTGAGACCAGCCTGACTGACACAGTGAAACCCCATCTCTACTAAAAATATAAAAATCAGCAGGGTATGGTGACATAAGCCTGTAGTCCAAGCTACTCAGGAGGTCAAGACAGGAGAATTGCTTAAATTCAGGCAGCGGAGGTTGCACTGAGCTGAGATTGTGCCACTGCACTCCAAACTGGGTGAAGAGCGAGATTCTGTCTTAAAGAAAAAAAAAAAATTGGAAAAATTATACCTCATTTATATTACCTTGGTGATTAATTAGGTCAAGTATAAGTTTATATGCATTTTAGCCATGTATATTTCTTCTTCTGTGAATTTGACTATTATCTTGGGTTATCATTTTTTTCTTAATAATTTATGCTTTGTTTATTTTTAATAGTAGTACTTTTTTCTGCTACACGTGTAAAAATATTTTTCCTCAACCTCACATTTGCCTTTATACTTGCTTATAGTGTTGTGTTTCTTCCTGGTTCAAAACATTTACAATTTTTCATATTATTATTTAAATATTCTATATTAAGCATATGATGATAGCCCCAGCCTACTGTCTGGAGAGAGTTTCTAAGCCACGGTGCAGAGAGGGTGATCCTAGGCAGAGCCTGGCAGCTCTCCTGAGTTAAGATGTCAGAGTTGGGAGTCCAGGGACCCAATGACAGAGACAGCATATCAGAAAGGAAGGAGCTGCACAGAGAGAAAACGTCAGAGACCTGCAGAGGGTTCCCTGTCAGAATGCAGTGGAGCCCTCATCAATGCAGATAGCTGAGGAAACTCTCTGAGGTCAACGAAAGAATGTTCACTCTACAGATCAGAATAAACAGATGCCTGGAGTCCACACAGAGCCAGGAGCAGTGTGTGTTCTCAACAGCCAGGTTACCCATGGCTCATAATCTCATCATTATTAGGGAGCATAATTAGGATATTAGGAATTGTCTCACCTCAGTAATGGGAAAGAATCCTTTGACCCAAATTATGTGACAGAGCAAAGCTCAAGAGTATTTATAGGAATAAAAAATCCAGCAACCAAAAAGGTAAAATTCAAATGTCTAGCATCTAATAATAAATTATACAGCATATAAAGAAGCAGGAAACTGCAAAATCAGTCTATCAAAACAGATCCAGAAAGAACACAGATAATAGAATTAGTGCATGAGGAAATTGAGGCAGTTATTCCAACTGCATTCTGTGTGTTCAGGAAGCTAGAGGAAAGATGGAACATATTAAATTGAGGCATGAGAGGATATTAAAAAGATCCAAATAACACATCTAATGATTAAAAATAAGTATGTGAGTTTAAAAATACAGTGGATAAGTTTAATGGAAGATTAGACATGACAGAAGAAAAAAAAACAGTGAACACAGAGACACAGCAACAGAAACTGTTCAAAATGAAATAAGGAATGAAAATAACTGAAAACAATGAACAGAATGTTCATGAAAGAAGGACAATTTCAAATGACCAAATACACACACATGTAATAGGAATATACAAAAGTGAGAAGAGGATGAGAAAACAATAAGTATTTGAAGAAAAAATGGCCAAAACTCTTCCAAATTTGATTTGTAGTTGTAGACTACAGGTCCAAAAAGGTCAACAAATTAGAAGCACAAGAAATATATGAAGAAAATTATACTAAGGCATATCATAATCAAATTACTTGAAAGCAGAGAGAAAAAGAATTTTTTTTTTTTTTTTTTTTGAGATGGAGTTTTGTTCTTGTCACCCAGAGAGTGCTATGGCAGGGTCTCGGCTCACTGCAACCTTTGCCTCCCAGGTTCAAGTGATTCTCCTGTCTCAGCCTCCCAAGTAGTTGGAATTACAAGTGCCTGCCACCACGCCTGGCTAAGTTTTTTGTATTCTTAGTAGAGATGCGGTTTCACCAATGTTGGCCAGACTGGTCTTGAACTCCCGATCTCAGGTGATACACCTGTCTCAGCCTCCTAAAGTGCTGAGATTACTGGCATGAGCCACCATGCCAGGCCAAACAAAATATTAAAAGCAGCCAGAGAAGAAAAAGACATTAAATACTAATGAACAAAAATAAGTATGGCAGCAGATTTCTCACTGGAAACAATGCTAACTAAAACACAATGCCCCAACAACATAAAAAGTACTGAAGTCATAACACTGCAAACACAACTAATAAGACTGCAAATTCAGCTCTTTACCCAGTGAAAACAGCTTTCAAAATTAAGGATCAGTGAAAATATTTTCGGATAACAAAAGCTAGAAGAACACATCACTGTCAGGGCTGAACTACAAAAAATGTTAAAGTACATCAAGCAGAAGAAAAGAATAGCAGATGAAAACTTGATTTACACAAATTTATAAAGATTATTGGAGAAAATATTTATGACCTATGGTTAGGCAATGTTTTCCTAGATAAAATGCCGAAAGTGTGATCTATAAATGAAAACATGATAAATTAAACTTCAGCAAAATTAAGAACTTCTGCTCTTTAGAATACACTGGCAAGAGAATAAAAAGACAACCCATGGAATGAAAACAGGATTTACATATCCCATGTTGAATAAAGAAGGTTAACTCAGATTATATAAAAACTTTCAAAATTTGGTAATAAAATACAAACCAATATAAAATGGGCTAAAGACTTTGAACACTTTACCAAGTGTGGTAAAATAAGAATTATTTTAAATATGAAAGAACATGAAAAGATGTTCAACGTCATTAGTCAGCAGGGATATACAAATTAAAATCACAATGGGATATCACTACCTGCATATTAGAATGGCTACCATTAAAAAGACTCATCATGCCAAGCGCTGGCAAGGATGTGGAGGAACTGAACCTCTCATACATTTTTTTGTGAGATGTAAAATGGTACAACAGTGCTGAAAAACTGCTTGACATTTTCTTAAAATTTAAACATAGGTACTATATGTCCCATCCATAGACAGGTGAAAGATAAACTGTGGTATAGCTGTATAATGAAATGTTATTTAATTATAAAAAAGAAATAAACTATTAATGTTCTCATATGGATGAATCTCAAAATGATTATACTTAGTGAAAGAAACAGACAAAACAAGAGTACATTCTAGAATTCTTGAAGATGGAAATTAATCTACAGCAACAGAAAGCAAATCAGAGGCTGTCTGGTAATCGGGGTCAAGAGAGGGATGAGATTACACAAGGATCCAGTGAATCTTTTAGGTGTGATGGTTATGTTCTTCATCTTAATCATTTTGGTGCTTTCACAGTTGTGCGTGCATTTGCATAGTCAGAATTTATTAAACTGTACACTTTGAACAGTTTATTGTATGTCAATGTTCTTTATCATATCATTAAATAAAAACATTAAATGTTATAAAAAGTAAATGTAAAAACAGACTTTTATCTATTGCGGCAACTTTTTTTTAAAACTTAGCAGTTTAAAATAGCAGACATTTATTTTCTCACAGTTCATGTGGGTTAGGAGCATGGCCACTGCTTTGCTGGGCTCTCTGCATGAAGATCTCACTAGTTGCAATCCAGATGTTAGCTGGGCTGTATTCTCATTTGATGGCTCAACTGGAAAATAATCCATTTCCAAGCTCACTAAAGTTATTGGCAGAATTCATCTCCTCATAGCTTGTAGCTGTAGGGCTGCGAGCTTTAACATTTTTTGCTGACTATTGGCCAGAGCCTTCCCTCAGCTCCTCAATTCCATTTACAGTTCTCTATCATGTGGCCTTTTCTAATTAGCAATAATCATGCCTCAGATAAGCCTTGTTGGCTATAATCCTGCCACCGTGCAAAGCTATGTGACCCTTTCTATAGGTAGCTCAGAATATGGCAGTTTGCTTCCTCAGGGCCAGTAGGAGAATGAGAGAGAGAATAAGTCTGCTAGCGAGATGGAGTCTTATATAACACAAAGTAATCCAGGAGTGACCTCCCATTACCTTTTCCATATTCTGTTGGTTAGAAGCAAGTCACAGGTCCCACCCACACTGAAGTGGGAGAGTATTACAGAAAGGCAGGACCACCCAGAGGCAGAGGTCACTTTAGAGTCTGGGTGTTATACAGATATTCTTCTCTCCAGTAACTTTATCAGGAAATTCTTCAAACATTTTGGTTTCATTTTTGTTAGATGCCCTTTATCAAGTTTTCTTTCCATTCTGAGTGTGCTTTGAGAGGTATTTCGTTTTGCTTTGGGTTTGTATTGCTCTTTTTTGTTTCATTGTTTTGGTCTGACTTTGGTATTGAATTACATCGAATGCAATTTTGGCATCTATAGAGCTCAGTATATAGATTAAAATATTAGAATCTGTTAATATGGTGATACTAATTTTCAATAAATTATAATGAAGTATATATCAGTAATGAGTCATCATCATATTCCTGGGAAATGCCTTTTTAAATACACAGTTGGATTTTATTTGCGAGTATTTTATTTAAGACTTTTGACCTAAGTTTAGACATAAACGTGGACTATAGTTTTCTTTGTTATCTTATGGGACTTTATTATGTTAGCCCTAAAGAATGAGTAAGAAAACTTTTTTTATGTTTTCTCTTTGAAACTATTTGTATAATATATAAGTTATATGTTCTTTAGACATATGGTAGAATTTTCCTGTGAAATCATCTTGGCTGTTTTGCTGCCCACAGAGCAAAAAAGCCAGAGATGGAAAAGGGCTGACTGGCAGGGGTGCCCCAAACACAGTTGCTGTATAATCACCATGATCATTGCTCCAAGGATCTCTCCCACTACCTGTGTTGATTGTCCTTGAACTTGGAGTACCCCTGGAAAATTCTCAGCGGTAGTCCTCTCTCATATTTATTTAATCTGGACAGTGTTTTTTGTTGCTTGCTTTGCTTGCTTTGCTTGCTTTGCTTTTTTACAGTCTCTTTTTCTTTGTGGATCCAATCCTATTTGCTTTCAAATTTTTTGTATTTCCTTAAAATTTCTTATTTCTTCATGGTATATGTTCTTGTTTACCAGAAGTATTAATTATTTAAAATTTTATTTTTATTTGAGGGAACTTGGGGTAAGAGAGGAAACAAAGTATTTTGTTATAATTGCCATCTTGACCCAGCCTTATTTTGGTTTTAAAGAAAGAAGGGTTGTGTTGAACTTAGATGATAAAATTTATTATTAAGTAGAAGTTCTAGAACTTTGGATGTATACCTGAACTTGTTTCAGATTTACAGAACTACGAACTTAAAACGAATTTGTTGTAGATATGAAGTCTTATTATTGCTATGTTGTCCACACTGGTCACCAACCCCTGGCCTCATATGATTCTCCCTTCTTGCCCTCCCAAAGGGCTGGGATTTGAGTGTGCTCAAGTCTGAGTGACCACACCTTACCTACAGACAACACTATAAAAGCTGCCTTCGAATTCATCTGAAAGACAAAAGTAATACTGGCAGTTCATGGACTTTTGGGAAGTGATATATTGATAATCAGACTTATAAAATTAATATATTGATAATTAGACTTATAAAATTAATATATTGATAATTAGACTTATAAAATTAATTATAATTTATATAATTATAAAAGGATTATAATTTTTTAAAACTTTTTTAAAAAGGTTATTTCAAGTTTTCTAAGTCTTAAGGATGAAATCCTGGTGCTAAAGCAAGATTAGAAGCTCCATTGTCTGAGATAGCCATATATCCTATTCTATTATTAAGTAAAGCTGTGGTAAATAAATGGTTCATGATTTCTATTTCAAGTGACAACTCCCCATAATGCAAATACTGTGCCACACAGCTAAGTCATGCAGTTATATTCAGGTGTTGTCATTCAATTCAGTATTTGTCAGGTAACCTTGAATGCCAAAGAATTAGACAGATTCAGGTAGTTCGTGTTTGTAGAATTAGCATGTCTAATAAAAAAAATAAAAAAACTGAAATAAGATTAGCCAAACGAAAGCCACCTATATTATGAAGAAAATAGACATAAGGGTGAAAGCTTTAAAAATTTTATCTTATACCGTCTCCTTCTATTTTAAAGTAATTAATTCATTGCAACATCCCATAAGCAGCTTCAAAATTACCCTTGCTTTAGAGAATTTGAAAGTAGCTCAAAATTAATTTGTAATCAAAGGATTATATTCACTAGGGGAGGCATTACAGTTCTGTAGGCAGGTAACTAACCAGAATATCTGAGATTGGGGCACCTAGCTCTCAGAATCTGGATACACAAGTCCTTCCCAAAGACACTGCAATTGGAGGTAGCCTGGGAAAACAACCTGGGGCTGCCTTAGCTCTCTCCCTGTCCACCAAGGACGTGTCTGAGTGGATGCAAAGGAAGCATATTACATGCAATGACCTCCATTCCACCTTGGACCACACCTGTTTAAATGTGCTGGCCCTCCCTAGAGAATGGTACCCTAATAGCTCTCTCTGCCAACGGTACATCTTAGGCAAGATGCCTGTACTTTTTCAGAGCCTCCGTACTCTCTATCATAAGGAGAAATTCTACCACTTCATTTCCCAAGATGGGTAAGAGGAGGAATAAATGACTGCATGAAAAACAAGCGAACAAACAAAGGACTATAGATGAAAAATTCAAAAAATATAGTTGTGCCTCACCAAAAAGCTGTAAAGACAAAAGAGTGGCTCAGAGACTAAAGGCTTAGAACTGGCTGGTTTACATAAATTTGAATTCTGAAGCAACAACCTTTCATTAACTTGGGGCATTTAATAATGCAGATTTAATAAGATAAAAAGAAGTCTTGTGGTTCTCAGTTGGGAAGAGGCAAATATTCACACCCATTTCCACATTTCAGTGGCCTTTATTATTACATTTGCAGTGATATTAGAACATCCAAACCTATACCTTTGTCTCCAGCCCAGCAACTGATTAATGTCAAAATGTCACATCCTTTTCACTGTCAATAAACAGTGATAGAAGCTGGTTACTTCTCTGAAAGATTTTAATGGTGCAAAGAGAAGCGGCTGAATTAGCTGAAGACTTTATAATCCCTTGGATTTTCAAACATCCAATTTTTATAAAGGCTACATAATCTCAGAGATTAAGGAAAAAGAAGTAGAAATGATTTATAGAACAGTTTTCTACATAGAAAAATATACTAGACTCTGAAATGTATGGCTGTGAGGGAAAGGGAAATTGGTTTGATGTTTTTAGTCAGTCACGTCTCTGAGTTTCTCATATGTTTTGTTCCTGGGATGAAGTCTTTATGGCCTGTATCTTTAGAGCATCATAATGTCAAATTACATGACTCAGATCTGCTCCAACCCACTCCAAGGGGCAGCTCTGAAATAAAATTAGAAATGGCACACTAATCCTTAGGTTTTTATTATAATTTTATTTTATTTTTAAGTAGCACTTACATTATAACAAAATGCCCCTTGTGTCTGCTAGACTCTGGTATAAATGAAGTGGAAATTAGATACACAGGCATACATACTACATTCAATCACGGAAAACCTTCATTCTTGTGTAAATTAAAACGATCCTCTGCACAGATGCAAAAGAACTCATCCAAGTAAAAACATTTACATGTAATTTACAGAATGTTTCCTCCCTGGGAAGCAATTGCTTCTCCCGGCATCATAAAAACCTACATTTTAAATGTTGACTAATGCTCAAAGACACTGAACCAAGCTAATAAACTGCAAAAATTGAAAGAGATCCAAATGGGAAAATGTAAAATAACCATATATTTTGATCTTCTCAAGAAATGTTTATCTGACAGTAATTTCAGGTATTGTATTAAACAAATTACTTAAATTATAATTACTTGTCTTCTAAATTTTGCTTCCTAATAACAGGGCAAAACATATGTACACAGGATCTATATCTTTTAATGAGGAGGTTTGAATTTTATGGTTAAGTTTTTGTTTTAAATGTTTTTCTTGGCCCTCACCCTGACGCGGCTTACCTGACATTAGAAGGGCTGGTTTGTTGAACAAGTGTCATATCAACACAATAAGTGGCTTTGCCAGGGCTACACAACAATAACAACACAAGAACATGACGTGTAAGAGGACTTTCTTATGGGTTCATATGGGGCACTGGCCAAGGTAATGGATGGGGCCCTCCAGACCCGCTCTGCAAAATGCCAGGGCATTCTTCCTATGGTAGTTTCTCATGTCGACCCCCCAGATCAAATCCAAGGGCGTCATGTTAAATTCATAACAATCACAACATTTTTCTCTTAATATTAGAGGCATTCATATGGGGCACTGGCCAAGGTCATGGATGGGGCCCTCCAGACCCACTCTGCAAAATGCCAGGGCATTCTTCCTATGGTAGTTTCTCATGTCGACCCCCCAGATCAAATCCAAGGGCGTCATGTTAAATTCATAACAATCACAACATTTTTCTCTTAATATTAGAGGCATTCATATGGGGCACTGGCCAAGGTAATGGATGGGGCCCTCCAGACCCACTCTGCAAAATGCCAGGGCATTCTTCCTATGGCAGTTTCTCATATCAACCCCCCCAGATCAAAGCCAACGGCGTCATGTCAAATTCATAGCTCAGTTGAGGGCACTGCTACAGTCACACAGTCCAAGTACCTAAGTAATTTCCTGAAGTGAGGAATTTGCAGCTGTTATGTTGCCCACAGTGAGGAATTCTCAATTGTTATGTTGCCCACATTAGAGTGCTTAGTGATTCATAGTGGCAAACGTAGGGCACTGCAGCCTGGAACTCCTGGGCTCCAGTGATCATCCTGTCTCAGCCTCCCAAGTAGTTGGCACGACAGGTGTGCATCACCACATCTGGCTAAAAACATTTTACTCAGATTCAGAGCATGTTCTATGGCTTCACACTGTGACTTTTCCATTCCTTTGTTAACTGTTCATAACTAACGAAGTTCCTAATGGGACTTTGTCAATTGGGGCAAATCACTTCATCTCTCTCTCCTTTTTTTCCTGCTCTATAAAATAATGATAATAAATAGATATTCTTGGGTGTGGTTATGAGAATCAACAAGATAATGTCTACCAAAATTTCAAGTAATGAGAGGACAGAGAGTAGGAATAATTATATCCTAAACTTAAGTAAAAGAAAGCCGCTACAATTGAGAAGAAAATTTAGCCCTGGGCTTTTGCAGTTCAGGCAAGGAGAGAGACATGACACGTTAAAGAGCTCTCATTATCTTATAAAAGGATGCACAACCTTTCATCAGAAGACAAACCTTTTTAGTTGAGCCCAGAAGTCTAAGAGGATCTTCTCATGCATTCATATGGGACACTGGCCAAGGTAATGGATGGGGCCCGCCAGAGCCTCTCTGCAAAATGCCAGGGCATTCTTCCTATGGTAGTTGCTCATATTGACCCCCTGGATCAAAGCCAAGGGCGTCATGTTAAATTCATAGCTCAGTTGAGGGCACTGCTGCAGTCGCATATTCCAAGTACCTATGTAATTTCTTGAAGTGAGGAATTCTCTGAAAGTGAAGAATGTGCAAGGAGCTGATTTTGGGAGGCCCGGTGGGCGGCTGCTCTCAGCTAGGATTTGATGGGAGTGGACACTGCTGAATTGAGATGCAGAGCACAGCCAGCAGCTACTGTGTGCTGTTGTAGGGAAGCCAGCTCGGGGTTTTGGTCTCTGACAAGCAGGAGTCAAGCTGGTGCTTTGTTTTGAAAATCACCTGCTGGAGGAACACCTCTAATGTGTGGAGGCCGCAGGAGGATGACAGGAAAGCAGTGATTTTGGACTTTTGATGCTCCAGTGCTGTATTATGTCCCCAGGGAGGATGTGACAAAGCCACCGAAGAATGTGAGGGTCTGATGTACCACTTACCCACCTCTGCCATGGGGAACCTTGATGTGGGGCTTGGAGAAAGTTCTATTCTGAGTCAGGCGGCATCTAAATGAACCTGTTAGAATGACTTAGTTGGCCAAGTTAGCCCTAAATAATGAAACACCTCACCCTCTTGTGTTGCTGGGTCTCACTCTTCCTTTGAATGTTAAGAGTTTCTGTCAAAAACAAAGATTGTAGTTTTTCCATAATTGCTGTGGAGCTGTCATTTCTGAAAATAACTAGCCAAGGGGATCTGCTGCTTGTTAGGGCCACTGCTAGGTTGCAATGGTAGAATTGGGTCATCCATATGGAAGAGGGTGCTTGTCATCCTATTTGCTGTGGCAGGTGGATGTGCTTCTTGGCTTGTCTGAAACCTGTGTCAAACTTCTCAAGTAAAAGCAAAAAAGGGAGAATAAATCCAGCGCACTGTCCAGGGTATTCAGACCTGCAGATTAGCATCCTTGCCCAAAGAAAAGGCCCTTGACAATGAGAAGGATATCAAGTCAAAAGCAATTCTCAAATCAGATGTGTTTTTTTCTAAGATGCAGTATAATTTTACCAGGAATCTGACCAAAATTTTGATTCCTACCCTAGAATTGCCTTCAAAAAGTATCTGTTGAGTTGCTGGGATGATGGACAAAGGCTGAACAGCCAGAAGGAGCTGCCCAGGAGACAGAGGGCAACAGCTGGACAGGAAGCTGGGACATTAAAACCACCCATGAGCTGGAGGAGAAGAAAGGGTTCCCAAGTGCAATTGTCTGAGGGGTGCCAAGAAAGCATCCAGCCCAAAGCCACATTCTCTACAGATTTTGAGAATCCATTCACAAAGCAATTCTTTCTACTAAGCTTCACCCTCTTCTTGACCTTTTCTATTAAAATGCTCAGGGAAGACACAGTATATTAAGTCTCTGCCAATTGAGTGTGAAGGAATTTAACAGATGTTTTCACCCAGTACAACAGAGGTCTGGAAGTACAGAAGGGGCAGAGGGTGTGTGTGTGTGTGTGTGTGTGTGAGAAAGAGAGAGAGAGAGTGAGAGAGAAACTGACTTGTACTTACATGAGAAGAAATAAATGGAAAGAGACAAAGTCGTTGGAACTTTACCTATCTAGACAACCTTGGGCTGATTACTTGTCACCTTAGAATCTGTTTCTTCTAGAGAAAATGGAAACAAAAGCTGGGCGCGGTGGCTCACGCCTGTAATCCTAGCACTTTGGGAGGCCGAGGTGGGTGGATCACCTGAGGTCAGGAGTTCAAGACCAGCCTGGCCATCATGGTGAAACCCCATCTTTAAAAAAAAAAAAAAAAAAGAGAAAATGGAAACAAAAATGCTTCTCTCATATTTCACAGGATTTTTATGAAGCTTAAATAAAATGGCATATGTAAAACACTTAACCCATAGTAGATGTTCCATAAACATTCACTTATGACTATATTGGTTTCTGGCTTCATTATTTTGCCTAAGGGTTATTCTAAAAAGAAGAAAAAGAATGAAGGGACAGGAACAAGGTAAGTTCTGTTTTCCTTTTCATCAGGTCCCTGTTGTGCAAAAGGAAAGAAACCACATTTAGGTATCCAACGCCATGGGTTAGAACAAGCTAATTTATATTTACATACAATGTTTCATCAGGGAATCAGAATCCAGTTGATTTCTAGGTGAACATGCTTATTTGCACACCATTATTCTTTAAACATTTGCTGAGCACTAGCTGGTAAATTGTCCTTTAGGATATGCTTTAAAATAAAACCAATCCCCCATTGCTTTTCATGCACTATTTTCAGAAGCCTCTGCTAATAACTACACTTCGATCAGATCTTTTAGTACAAATGAACATCCCATCAAAACTATAAGGGCAATCCATGATATTATCTTTGCCAATTGAAATTCTCAAGGTGAAATACATATGTGCTATAATTGGCACCTTTGAAACATCATTTTCCCATGGAAGGCTTTCAGAGTTGCTGCCAGCAAATGCAGCCTGGCAGGTCCAGAAAGGTGAGGTCTGAGTATGAATGCTTCATTACCAGCAGGGTTTTACCCAGGTGACAAGAGTTTCAGCTATCTGTCAATCACATTCATCTCTGGTCTCAGCAGAGTCCACAGGCACTAAGCTTAAGCCATCAGCTTGTGCAGATAAATAATTATCCTGGCTGAGCCATTTCATGGAAAGGCAAATTTCTTTATCCATATTGCTTGTGCGGAAGCAGTCGTGAAATCACAGCTTCTTCCGCGCAGCCTGGAGGGCAGAGCAATGCATATGTGGTAAGTGCAAGACAGGGGGCAGTAACAGTCCTGACGCTACACACATTCTTTGTTGATCTGCAATATCTTGTCTTTAATATCCGTTACAGGGAAAGTGATTTTGTTGGATACCACAGCGAGGATTCAAAATCCAAGTTCTTCCTTAAAATAACTGCATTCCAAAATATTTATTTTTGTGAGCCAAATGCTCAATAGAGTATTCACCTCTCATCAGTACTGTGTAATGAAAAAGCAAAAAGTAATAACTCATGTTGTATTAGTCATAGTTTTCTAGAGGAATAGGACCTATATATAGATATATGCTGAATCTATCTATATACTAGATAATATATCCACATATAGATAGATGTGCAAATCTCTCTAAATATATAGATATATGTGTATATGTCTAAAGAGAGATATATCTTGTATATATATCTATATATAATTCCTACTTCTCTAGAGAACTGTGACAATAATAATCTGCATATAATTAATATTATAGACTAATATAAACATATGTTTATATATAATATAATTAATATTATAGACTAATATAAACATATATATATATATATATACAATGTTGAAATTCTAACACCAAAAGTGATGGTATTAGAACGTAGAGCCATTGGGAGGTGATTAGGCCATGAGGGTAAAATCTTATGAATGCAATTAGCGCCCTTATAACAGAGACTTCAGAGAACCCTCTCATTCCTTTCCACCATATAAGGAAACAGCAGTGAGAATATGGCTATCTATGAATCAGGAAGAGGCTCCTCACCAGGCACTGAACATGCCAGCACCTTGATCTTGGACTTCCCAGCCCCCGGAACTATGAAAAATTTTATTTTTCAAGTCACTTATGGTACTATTGCTAGAGCAGCCCAAATTAATATATATATATATGATAAACATATCATATATAGGCTGGGCCATGGTAGCTCATGCCTGTAATCCCAGCACTTTGGGAGCTGAGATCAGAGGATCACTTGAGCCCAGGAGTTTGAGGTTACAGTAAGATAATGATCTTACCACTGACATCCACCCTGAGTGACAGAGCGAGACTCGATTGATTGATTGATCGTGTGTGTGTGTGTGTGTGTGTGTGTGTGTTTATATATAAAGGGAGAAAGGGAGAGAGACATTGAGGAATTGGTTATTTGATTGTAGTGGCTTATAAGTCCAAAATCTGCAGGGCAGGCTGGCAGTCTTCAGTCGGAGGCAGAATTCCTTTCTTCTTGGGGGAACCTCGGTCTTTTTTATTAAGGCTTTCAACTGATTGGATAAGGACTACCCACATTACGGAGAGTAATCTGCCTTACTCAAAGTCTACTGATTTAAATATTAACCACTTCAAAAAATACCTTTACAGAAACACCTAGACTGTTGTGTAACCAAACAACCGGGCACCACAGTCAAGCCAAACTGACACAGAAAATTATCATTGCACTTGTTAAAACAAATGTGTCAAATACATGTTGACACTATATTTCTGTCTTCCTACGCATAACCATTTGTATGTATCGCCATGCTTACTTGCCTGCTAATTTGAAGTTTGTCTCTATGTTGTGAGGTTGAATTAATGAGTTTATCATGTACGCAATCTGGAAAAATATACAAGATTGTCTAGTATACCTGGAATTTATTTGATTATAATATTTCAGTTTAAGTTTTCATGGATCTTAATTTTTCAATCTTTCTTGATGGTTAAAAAAATTTTTATTTCATATTTATTTAATATTTAATAGTATGTACCAGGTTCTGTGCACCAGAATTTCATCTGAACTGTCTTCTTTCATTCTCACAACTGTCTTATAAGGTATAGCCTATTAATATCTTTATCAATGCATTTTTTTTAAAAAACCTAGAATTTGAGGGAAAAAAAAGAACTTCCTTAAGTCCCGCTATTAAGTGATGGGTCTGGTTTCCAGTGGGGCCTGTTTGCCTCCAAAAGACAGACTCTTAACCACTAAACTCTGCTATCTGCCAAAACTCTGTTTTAAACAATGATTGATGCCTTGGTTAGCTGACTTTAATACTACAATCCTTGTCATTGCAATTGATCTTCGCAAAGTCCCTGACAGGGCCAGTGACTGACTGAAATAGATGTTTGATCACCCATAATTACTTAACTCAAATATTCCATTTTCTAGTGGTGGTAGCAGAAATAAATGAAAATAGGAACTCCCCCCAAAACTGGTTTAAAGTACTAACCTTAAATGAAGACGTCACTCCTCTCTGCCAAATCAGTTTGGTGTCTAGTACAAACCAGTATTTGTGTCCCCTGACAATGTATCGTAAAGTGTACTGGAGGTAATAGAATTTATTTTCTTTTGTTTCCTCTCCTTTAGTTGTGAATCCATCAATATGGAGTCACAGAATTAGAGATGTGTCAATTCAGAGGTGCCATTCACCAGCCAAAGGTTCTCAGCCTTTAGTGAACTGAAAATGATGGGAAGTCTATGAAAATACAAACCCTTTGGCCCCATCCCTCAAGACTTTGATTCATTTGTCTGGGCTGAGGTCGCTATCATTTTTAGTAAGTGCTTCTTGCATCAATGTTCACTGACATAATTTTTGAAACAGTGCACTAGAGGCTACTGACTAGCTACTGTAAAATGGAACTCACGATGATGAAGAAAGACTCTGCAGAGCTCAGGGCCTTCCCCGTTGCTCACCTCTTTTCGCTCAGAGCCAGCAGGGAAGAAGGCGAGGCTCAGCACAAGATTAAAAACCCCTTGTTTAAAAACTTCTAAGATGTTTAAGATGGCAATAGCAGAGCTTTCAACCAGGCATAGGGATCTTCTGAGTGTGTAGGTTGCACACCCATGAGAGTGACCCTCTTCCTTCTCTAGTGTTCTAGGGCAGAAGAGGTCCCTAACCTCTTTGGCACCAGGGACTGGTTGCATGGAAGACAACTTTTCCAGGGACCAGGGGACAGGGGAATGTTTCAGGATGATTCAAGTGCATTACATTTATTGTGCACTTTATTTCTATTATTATTACACTGTAATATATAATGAAATACTTATACAACTCAACCATAATGTAGAATCAGTGGGAACTCTGAGTTTACTTTCCTGCAACTAGACGGTCCTATCCAGGGGTGATGGGAGATGGTGACCGATCATCAGGCATTAGATTCACATAAGGAGAGTGCATCCTGGATCCCTTGCATGTGCAGTTCACAACAGGGTTCGTACTCCTATGAGAATCTAATGCCGCCACTGATGCGACAGGAGGTAGAGCTCAGGTAGTGATGCGAGTGATGGGGAGTGGCTGTGAGTATAGATAAAGCTTCCTGACTTTCCTGCCACTCACTGTGTGGCCAGGTGCTTAACAGGTCACGGACCAGGGGCTGGGGAACCCTGTTCTAGAGGATAGAACACTCAGCTGACAAGAAGGTAGAAGAAAAAAAGAATGAGAAAGTTGAACAGAAAAAATTAGTTACAGCTGCTTAACAGCTCTGGGCAGGCTGGACGTGAATGTATACTAGAGGCACGTGGAGGTGTAAGGAAAGTTTCAACTCATAGACACTACAAGAGTTAAGTGGGGGCCAGTAATTGGCCATTGCTCTATGTTCAGTAACTAGAACTCTGCTGGGTTTAGCAAAACTGGGCGTTCTAATCACATAATTCACACTCCTCAAATAAGTTTGTTTTTAAGGTTTGGGGAAGATCAGTACATATAATGTAAACCAAAATAAACTTGGCAAGTATAAAATTATTGCTAGAATTTGAAAAGTTGTCTTTCTGATCATGAGATAATTTTTTAAATGACTATTATTATTATTTTTAATGACGAGGTTTTTAAAATTCAACTTGGAAGTGTAAACACAAACTTAAAAGGTAAGTAAATGAACAATCTTTGCTTAAAAGAATAGTAGCATGCAGGAAATAGGATTCCTCTCTTACTATTTGGCATTTTCTCTGAGTGAAGTCATGTGAGTCTCCCAGAAAACTCTTAATGCAGCTTAACATAATAATCAGGCCACTTTCAAAATCCTGCCCAAATCCCACAGATATAATTTGTCATTATAAATATGCACAATCTTAAAGGATCACTAAAATGAAAGTAGAACCAATGCCAATTATCAATTTTATATTTGTGAAAAGTCCAAATCTCCATGCTGCCCCTCCCAAAATTCTTGTTCGACATCTTCAAAAGTACTAATGTTGTGAGTTCTGATTATGAAAGTACAGAGACCTCTTCATAGATGCACTTTTTCTTTGATAGCACTTGTCCATCTTTCTTTATAGTCCAAATTCAGACCTAATGCCCTGCCTTTGCAGAGGACTTTAAAAAAAAAGCAGCAATGACTACTCGGCCAAATGCCCCGGGTCCTGCCACCAGCTGGCTGGAGGGCTGGCTTCCCTGAGCAAACACCCTAAGAGCGTCATTGCACATGCAACAACGGGCTTCTCAGTCCTACAAAAGCTTCAATATAATGTGGGCTGCAAAGCTAGCTTGAAAATAAATACAAGAAAAGGTCATTTTAGATTGAACACAGCTTTTCAATAATAGGAATTATCTAATGCAACACATGGGCATGTTCTTCCTTTACCCAAGAGAGCTAGAGACATTTTAGATCAATAATGGGATGAAGAAATCTAAGATCTAATACGAAATGAGTAAAGACCTTAAGAGTCAGGTACGTAATATTTCTGTAATGCCTAAACTGTGAAGCCATGATTAAGGAAGTAAAGCAAATCAGCATATTTCCCCACCCTAGGAAAAGGCTTCTGTTCTTGCTTAGCATTGCCTAAAGTTTTGTGAGAAATTAAATAAGCATAATATTATGTTCACTAAAGGCAGACAGCAGCTGAGATAGATTTCAACTATATATATGGTACATTTTTTTAAAATGCTGTAACTTTTGATGACTTGTTCTCAAGAGACATACAATATAAAACAATTCACTGACTCATTCTATTTTTCTTATGTATATGTTTGCAGCTGATTTGGGGTTTTCTAAATAACATTGGTGATGCTTCATAAAATACTTCCTAACTTTCCAGAAGGTGTATAGGACATTAAAAGAATCTATGCATGAAAACCACTGTAGCTAGTTCAATTAATAAAGAAGTTAAGATAAATCTGATAAAAAGAAAGTATTGAATTTGTAATTACAAGGAAAGGAAGCCGACTTAAGTAACAAGTCATTATTTTAAGTCAGATACTTTAAAATTTCTCTAGTTATAAAATTAGAACCACTTAATAGAAATTTATACTTTTAATGAATAATCCATTATAACTAATAAGTACCATTAGTATTAGTACAATATATACACAGAAACCCTTCCTACATCATATGAATATTTCAAAAGAATTTTATTTTTATGTCTTGGGTTATTCTTTTTCCTCTTTCTGTGAAACTGACATTACGATTAATAGCAACATGTACTATTGAAAAGTCAACTAATAACATAGTGAGACTAGATACCAGACAAATATATTCAGTTGTTCAATTACATTTTTAGTACGCAGCTAGTTTTTAATCATATTTAAGAGTGCAATTGTTAAGGACAATGCTACCAAGGCACAGATCGAATCAGTTCACACTTGTTGACTATGTACTTGTACAAGGCGCTATGATGGCCCAGAAGTTTATTAAAAAGAAAACACCGAGGAACATTTTTAAAAATTGGACACACTTTCTATCTTCATGGAGCTATGGAACTGATCAGGAAGCAGAATTTTCATTTTGAGTTAGCTTTCTTCAATATGGCAGCAGATTGTGCTGACCCATCCATTTATTCTCCTTGATTGGCCATCATGACTGTGGCCTGAACACAGTGCTATTGGACTGAGTGTAGGTGATGGAAAAAGGATTTTCCTCGTGCCTGTTCCATTAGGGGGGACTATGAAGTGTGCAAGTTCATGGGCACCAGGTCAGTCCCCAAGAATCCTCATTCCATACTCCACAAGGGAAAAGCAGTGTAGAGGAGTGGTGCACACATGAGTTCAAATCCAGCTTCTGCCTCCTCCTAGCAAAGTGACTTTTGGAAAGGAATCCAGCCTGCTGATGTGCCTCCTCATTTGTAAAATGAAGATAATAACCCATCCTTACTGGGATGCTATGGGGATCAAATTAGTTAATTAAGGCAAAGCACTTAACAACAGTGCTTGGCAAAGAGCATGTTTAGAATGACCACATAATAGACCAGGCACAGGTAGCTCATGCCTATAATCCCACCACTTTGGGAGGATCTCTTGAGGCCAGGAGTTCTAGATCAGCCTTGACAATATAGCAAAACCCCATCTCTAAAAAAATAAAAAATAGCCAGGCATGGTGGTGCTCACCTATAATCCTAGCTGCTTGGGAGGCTGAGATGGGAGGATTGCTTGAGCCCAGGAGTTCAAGGTTACAGTGAGCTATGATTGTGACACTGCACTCCAGCCTTGTTGACAGAGCAAGATCATGTCTTAATACTACTACTACTATTACTAATAAGAATATAGTATGTCCATTAATCAGAATAAAGTTGTCACAAACTGGAGAAATGCTCATGATTCATCTCAGTAAGACTATTCTCCTTTTCTTAATTAGAAGCATTTGATTTCTGTTAAAGTTAAATGTACTTATATATATTTTTCATTTTTCTGAATGCTAAGTTTCTCTTTCTTTAATTACTTTGCAGAAAGTAATACAGATTTAATTCTCTGTATTAGAAAACAACTGGTTGGCCTCATGAAAGTAAGATTTGGAATGTAGGAGGAATTACAGTCAGAGAAGAAAGTCTACAAGAAAACTGGAAAAAAACTGACAGATTTTTGAATAGTGTAAACAAACATGCCTTTTCCTAATATTGCTGCCTTGCCAGATATCTCCAATAGGACAAAGGGGAGGACAAGGTGGCTTACACTGGGTTTCTGCTAGAGAGAGTTCATCTACATTCTGAGGAATTTGGCCACAAAACCCTGTCCACTCACTGAGTGTGTTGGTAGTCAATTCCACTTCTCTCCGTTCCATTCAGGAGCTAGTCAAGTAGGAAACACTTCTGCCTCCACGTGATTCCACGTGTTAACCCAGCGTGACTGCTTTGGAGGCAGGACCTGGAATCTATGCCCATTTTAAGAATACATCTCCCAAGCCCCCTGGAGAAACTATACAACCTTGAGAGAAATATCCTTCAGAAAGCAGCAGATATCTGGGCTCTGAGGGCCAGAGCATCAGCTGACTATCACAACAAGAGGGGACCCCTCCATCTGCAAACTCATGCCTCATTTAGAGCCTTCAGAATGTGTTTAGATCCTTCGTAATTGATTCACATATTATTCTTAATCAGAGGACTCATAACATCTTCCTCAGAGAAACTGCTAGGATGAAAAATGAAATGAACATCCCTTTTCCCTTTGTTTACTTAAATGGTCGCATCCTCCCATCCAGTGCAAAGCCATCACCATCTGTTTTCTGTGATCTAATTACAAATGGAATAAGCTCTTAATTCCCCTTTCCATCATTTATGATCTATCACATGAAAATGCCTCTGCAAATACTTCTAGAGTACTTATTTTTTGTCACGTCTTTGGTACAACTTATAGGGGCAAAGTTATCTGTTTGTGCAGAAATAAATTTCACTCAAAGGTGTTTACATGACAGAGATTGATATGTGTTTTATATCTGTACTCTGCCTGGTTTCCCAGTTTGTTTACTGTAGCCTATCTTAGGAAACCAGGGAAGAAGTGTATTTAATGGTAAGTTAAATGCTTTTTAAAACCATAAAAATTTCTCATTCTTTTAAAAATAATTGTGACACACTTGAGAGCCTTCTAAGCCAAATGTTACTGGATATGTAATTTGGTTTCATATTTCCAGTACACCACAGAGTGGCTTTTTCCTTTCTGTCATAGCTGATCTTCACCCTTTGCCATCTGGGGAATTTGAACTCTATTTTTAACATTTCATGAGTTGCCAATTTAATGCATTTAAAAGAGTGCAGAGCAGATGTCTAAAACATTGAAGATAATTAATTAAGTCCCACAATTTCTAGACTACACAAAAACAATTTGCCATTGCCTGTAAAATGGTATAATTGAGTATTATAAATGTTTCCAGGCCAAGTCTTGCTATGAATTATTTAGTGCATCTGTCCTAATTAAAGACCTATTGGAAGATTAATGTCTCGTAACCTGACAAACTACTTTACTTAGTAACAAATTATCCATATAATGACCTCAAACTAAATTTATATAACCCAAGAAACCATCTGAAAGAACTCACAGGCATGCTTTGGTAAAAGGCATTTTCCCTGCACATTTACCTGCATCTGCTCAATATCCTTTCAGCTTCGAATCATTTTAAAGGGAAATCAGTATGTTCCAAAATAAGTTTTCTAATGTCATTTCTAGCTTTAGTCAATATCTTGTAAGAAATATGTAATTCACATTCCTCTCAACAACATAAAGAATTATGGAAGAAGATTAAGTTTTTAGTATTAAACACATTGGTGATAGTGGAAAATTTTTTTAAATTTTTTGCATTTTTTTTATTGCATTTTAGGTTTTGGGGTACATGTGAAGAACATGCAAGATTGTTGCATAGGTACACACATGGCAGTGTGATTTGCTGCCTTCCTCCCCTTCACCTATATCTGGCATTTCTCCCCATGCTATCTCTCCCCAACTCCCCAGCCCCCACTGTCCCTCCCCTATTCCCCCCAACAGACCCCAGTGTGTGATGCTCCCCTCCCTGTGTCCATGTGTTCTCATTGTTCAACACCCTAGTGAGAACATGCGGTAGTGGCAAATTTTTTTAAAGCATTCTTATTCTGGGCTTCTGTTTCCAGAATGAGAACACCCTGGAGGGAATAGAATTTTTTTTCAGCAATAAGGGAGAGACAAAATATTCAGCCGATTTTTTAAGCTGACTATTGGGACACTGACCTGCTGGGGCTGAATCTCAGGGAATGTGCTGGAAGTACAATACTGAGGTCATTTAACCCTAAACTTAAAAGCCAACTAGAAGGACCAATCCTGCTTTGGCAGGAGGCACTTAACGTGCACGCTACAGCTGTAATCTCTATGACACTATTAAAAGAAATCAATGGGCAATAGAAAGGAGGCCCCTCGGCCTCTGCTGATTGCATCACATGATATAAAGTGGTTGGGAGAGGGGAGACGCAGAATCAGCCAGGGGAAGACTCAATATGTTTTCTCTTCAAAAATGGAAATCATACCCTTCCATCACAAATGAACTGCCCTTATCATGAACTTCTTTAAAAGGCATTTTACATTTTATTTCTAAAGCTTAAGAAACAATCTTTTCACCCAAGTTTCACAGGAAATTTTCAGGTTTTTCAGCAAGTTCAAAGATATCTTTCTCTCTCCATAAATTCACTGGCAGCTGCATTTTAGAGCATAAAACATAAAAATATTATCAGTGTTAAGTAAAAAAAAAAAAAACTTATTGACTAAGTATGCTACAGTATGTTTAATTGGCCCACAATTGTGAGAAAGTAAATAAGACTGAATTAGATATATAACCGTAGCATGGGCCAGACATATCATATATATATAGGGAAGAAATATTTGGCAAAGTGTTTTCACTGTCATCAGGCCAACAGCAGTATGTTTATAAATAATAGTTCACTCTTATCTGGACAGAGAGATTAATATTCAGAAAATTTTCCTTTTCCTAGCTTGGATCTTGCATTCATAAAATTGCTAATTAGCATTTTGTCCATGTAACTTTCTTTCTCATACAGACTTTCTCACACTGAAAAATGACTCAATTTCTTATTTAACAGTCCTGTGTGAATGATATATATTAACAAAATTTCCAGTCATATGTTTTTACAGGAAATAAGCCCACAGCATCACATGGATAGAACGCTACTGTGCCCTTCTTTCTTTTTTTCCCCCATCTACAGTGTATTTGGTGTTCTTTTAAAGTGATTTTAGCCAGAATCTACACCATGCAGAAGTGCAAAATACCTCTAGTTATGTGTAGTGGGCTTACTGTCTGTTGTACCAGGTTGGAGGAAGAGGATAGTGAAATTGAGTGGGAAAAGAAAGAGTCGAGTATTTTTTTTTTTTATAACATTTGTTTTCTGAGTAACCATAGCTCATTGTAGAAATTTGGAATATAAGGAAAAGCATACAGAGGATAATTAAAACTGCTCATAAATCCATCAACCAATGACAATCTCACTGGCATTTTGGCATACTTTCATTTTCTTCCTATGCACCATTATATAATGGAATCTTCCCTCACAGAGTTTAGTATCTTTACCATCCTACTTTTCATTACATTGTGAGTACTTTCTAGTAGTCTTGGCGTGTTATCTGTCTTCCTTGAGGGAATGCTTATTCCTCATCAAAACCACATGTATCCTTGGTGTAACACAAAGGAAATGTATCCTTCCCATGTAATTAAACTTCATACTCCTCAGCAATGGCAATTCAAGAAGCTAGCTCTACTCTACTCCCTAAGATTTCTGCTCAGCAGTGGACGAGTTATAAATTGATCAACGGAAGACGAATGTGTCCATGTGTATGTCTGGGAGCTGTATGATATACACACGGATATTCCTGCATTCTTGGAAGCGGTTTATTGGAAAAAAAAAAATCCAGCTCACTAAGATACAATGATTATTTTAAAACTTAATGTTAAAAAATAATTGTGTAAATGAAAACCTGATTCTTTTAATTTAGTGCTATTGAAAACATAAAAGTTTCAAGTGTGTATTTTAATAAAAAACTGGAAATAGAAGCCAGTTGGAAAAAGCTTTAAAATGTATTATATTATGCCTATTATTCAAATATGCTTTGGAAAATATATTTTCTTACTAAATTAATAGATTATCAATTGGCATAAATGCATTTTCTGTTCCAAATAAACAACCAGTTATTTACCTGTTTAAAATGGATTTTTTACTCAAAACATATTAGGTGTCAGCAAAGCAAATGAAAGACTTTTCTTTTTCCTTTTTCCTTAAAATACCCCCTGAGGTGAACATTGAAGGCTCAGCTTTGCAGATATTCATAATAATTGTCCTCAGTTGGCATCTGCGAGTCCCCAAGAAAAACCCTCTTTCAAAACCGTTTCAGATAATGTCAGGAAACCATGCACAAAAAAGGGGACCTTTGAGGCATTCATTCATACATTTATTAATTCACACAAACTTTATTAAATGTCGGTACTTAGAATTGTGAAGCTGCTAAATTAATGTTGAAATAAAGAGGCAAAACCCTGCAAATATGTTACATCTATGCAGCTGAAATGGTAAATAAATCCTAGGTTCAATCAGATGGCCTGTTCCCTGGCCAATTCATCTTTCCTCTTCTTCCTTTTCCTTTGCCCTGTCTTTCTCCCTCTTTCTATAACACACACACACACACACACACACACACACACACACACCCCTCCTACATGTACATACATACCCACACTTATATACCTACATGTACATACACACACACACACAGACATCAGAGTCTGTGTCTATCATATATGGTGACACCCAACTCTCTAGGTGAATGTCTTAACAACACACTTGCCACTGATTCTCATCCATTCACTGCAAAGTAAGAAGGAAGTATGACTCATGGAACACTGGCCTCAATAGATGCCTAGCAGAAAAGAGTTCCCTGGTGAAAGGAGTGTGGGAAGCAATCTATTTTACTCTTACTCCCCAATGGAGTTTTTTGATACACATTAGCATAGTAAAGGCTCTGGAAGAATTTTTGCATAATCTTGCAAATCTTGCAGGTTTCACTCACGTAGGTGAAGCCTACTTTAAAGTTTTTGGCTACACAATGTTTGAAACTGGAAGCACGTGTTTATTTACTATACACTACCAGCCGCAGGGCACAGACAATGATACGTAGCACAGAGGACCTTCTGATTAGGAGGCATCAATATCATGATGAGACATATGTGGGATGCCATAAGGTTCAAAAAGTCACGTCTTTCTCTCTAGGACCCTTCGGGCTTGTTGTATCAAAATTAGATAACCTGAAAAACTGAAACATGAAGGCTTATATTCACACACCAAACAAGTTAATTAAATTAAGGTGACTAAAGGTTCTCGTCTATCACAAGATTCCTTTGCAGATCTCTGATTTAATAGGTTTTGTAAAAGGTCTGGCATTGTTCCTTTCCTTGAGTCTAGGAAGTTAACACAGTATTCTGTGACCTCCCCCAAATGCTGACTGTAAAAGACATCTCATTTCTAACACCTTTCTGGGATGTTACTGTGTGGAGCACCATTCAGAGATGTAGCACAAGATGGTTGGTTCACCAACTGTATTTATTTCTTGATGGTATCATTTCTTTATGTACAGAATATTCTTAAAGGAAAATAGAAAAAGATTTGTGAAATCTAATTATATCCACTTTAAGCACATTTAGAGACTGATGCTTTCTCTTAAGAATTCTCAAATAATAGAATTGACATTTTTAGCCAAGTCCCTCAGCATAAACCACAAGCAGAACATTTCCTAGGGTGGGAAAATTCAAGTTACTCCACACACATAGGTGACGATGATGTTTATGCTGCTTGGTGGCAAACCTCTCTGGCCTGGCACTGTGGCTCATACCTCTCTGGCTGGGCACAGTGGCTCACACTTGTAATCCCAGCACTTTGGGAGGCCGAGGCAGGTGGATCACAAGGTCAGGAGTTTGAGACCAGCCTGGCCAACATGGTGAAACGCTGTCTCTACTCAAAATACAAAAATTAGCTGGGTGTGGTGGTGCATGCCTGTAATCCCAGCTACTCTGGAGGCTGAGGCAGGAGATTCGCTTGAGCCCAGGAGGCGGAGGTTGTAGTGAGCCGAGATTGCACCACTGCACTCCAGCCTAGGCAAAAGAGCGAGACTCTGTCTCAAAAAAAAAAAAAAAAAAAAAAAAAAGGAAACCTTCCAAAGGCAAGTGTTTGAGTGATGGACAAACCTAAAGACTGGACGGGAATGGGCACCAAGACACTATGGTGACAGGTTCACCATGAAAGGTTAGATCAGACCGTGGGTCCTGTCTGGAACGATGACACGAATGCTGCCTATAAATGTCTGCCTGGAAAAAGTGTCATAAAAGAGAGACAAAAGTGGAGAAAATAAGGTGGGGGGAGATGTTACCCAGCTGAATCCTTATCTCCATTTCACAACTGTCTGATAAACAACCTTCTACTTAAGTTTTTGCTTCAGTGGCTTTTATAGTAGGTAACAAAATCTTTTAGCTTTACATCATAATGAGAGGCAGGAAGGAGTTTTGAAACTTCTGTTATGATTTCCGGTTGGTGAAGAGTTATGTCATGTTATAAATGAAGGCATAGTTGTAATACACCAGAGAGGGGTTTCCTTTGGGCTAGCCCAATCTCCCTTGCCAGTTTTCTTTACCAACGTGACTCAGTTCTAAAAAGACATTCCTGAGGGCCTGTGTAAACTCTGACCTCTAAGTCCCCAATGTGAGTTTGGACAAGGTAGCAAAATTGTAAAGATGCCCAGTCTCTGAATTTACTTTCCACCATGTCAAGAAATATTGCTTCTGAAATTATGACCCTTTACCTATGGCAAGGATCCTGCTATGTGAATGATTTCTTCCTCCAAATCCTTATAAATAAGATCAATTTATAAGGGGAAATCATTTAAAAATATGTTGGAACCTGCTGTGACCTATCATTCCCTCCTCTGTACCCCTTGCTGTGATTCCCCAGCCTACATTTATTGTGCATTTGGAAATACTCTTGGAAGTGAAGACTTAATAGTCAAACACTTTCAGTACAATGGGCAATTTCTATATTAATAGTTTTCTTTAGAGTCAGACTAAAAGCTGACCACACAAAAAAGGTTCTTTCTAGAGAACATACACCACATTTAGGTTAAAATGCAAAAATCAGACAATTTCACATTTGAGATCTCAAAGAAGCTATTCCTAGAAGTGACAAGAAGAGGGAGTTATGAATTTTGCTTCCCACAAAATTCCGTTTAATAGTAATGCATGATCACATGTGAGCTCTATTTGATAATATAAAAATGCTATACTTATTTTAGGGTAAATTTGTTACACTACTTGATACCAGGAAATAAGTTGTAAACAATAAGCAACTGCTCTTCCCTCACATCTGGCTTTTCAAAATTCCTCCCAGCTCCCAGGAAGCAAGTGAAATATCTGGAGGCTGCCAGGCTCTATCCTAGAGAGCAGAGGGGGTTCGTGGATCTCCACATCCTCTCAGGGTCTTTTCATTTTGGTAGTAGGCTCGCAGTTTTAGAAGCCTGAAGAAATAAAATGTAAGAAGGAAAAACAGCCTCAATCAAGAGAACTGATAAATTCTAGAGAGCTTTGGCTTAGAAACTGTCAAAGGATAGGATTTCCAAGCAGTACTGAAGGCGAGTAAGGGAACAGCAGCATGAGTTAAATTTTCCACCACACATGACAGGCATTAGAAACATCCTCTCAAGGGAGAAAGGCAACAGGAGCCTCCTCGCAACACTCAACCTGATTTCCGGAGCATTTAGACAACCCTAAAAATAATTACCAATTTTTTAAAAAACTAAACAATAAACAAATCCCATCTATTATCTGATTTGTCAGTTGTGTATGGTGGATTTGAATGGATTTATCTGCAATTTTTATATAAAGGAAGGTGAAAACTCAGGAGGGCAAAGGACAGCCTCAGAACATTCTTAGTGATGATGCTTTCTGGCCCAAAACTGGACCTCCCCCTTTCTGAGCTGTCATCTCCATCAGGAAGCGTAGAAATGCATCTATTTATGTGCAAGGCGCCATGCTCAGCTGGGCTGCTCTCAGCTCAGTGTCACTGAATAACGGCTGCTGTCACAGAGCCAGAAAGGAATATCTGTCCCAAGTTCACATGAGGGGCAACCCCTCAGAGATTCTACTTCTCGGGCTTTCTCTTGGCATATTTTCCCTTGGGTTTTAAGGGCGGGTCCTGGAAAGGAGACTCAGGTATGGAAGAGGATGTGAGGGAGGGACCTCAGGCTGGAAAGTCAGGCCAAAATCCTGATAACTTCTGCAGAAATCCTTCCCAGTCCGACAGAAACCTACATTTCCTTTTGATGGTTTTAAAGAAATCTGGTAATAGAAAAAGCATATCTGGGCCCTGAGCATCAGGTTCAAATTGAGAGCTCATGAAAATGAGTGTGTCTTTTCTATATAGAAACCTAGACTGTAAGTATGGGCAGGTTTCTTGGGCTGTGATAGAGGAAATACTGAGGTTCTGACTGGTCAGGTGATTTTGAGAATATTCACAGTGAATGGCAGAAATGGAGAAAGGGCTTTCTGTGTCCATCTTCAACTACCCACCGTTGGAGCTGAAAAGACCCACTACAGATGATTCATCTTGCCAGCGTGGAAGGCCAGTGACTTAATTTCTGCTTTACTTTTGCAACTGTTGAGCCTAGTATGGCAAGGGAAATCTTAGCTTTTACATTACTATACATACCTTTTCTACAACTCAACTACCCGTGTATTCCTGCTATCTCTTAATTATTGTTGTATGTGGAGAAGGAAAACTATGACTCGGTTGATTCAAATCATTCATTTTCTTTCCATTTTGAAATTATATACTCCTATGGAAGCCATTTATAGGAAAAAAGTCAACGGCGCGGTGGCTCATGCCTTTAATCCCGGCATTTTGGGAGGCCAAGGTGGGTGGATCACAAGGTCAGGAGTTCGAGACCATCCTGGCTAACATAGTGAAACCCTGTCTCTACTAAAAATACAAAAAATTAGCCAGGCATGGTGGTGGGCACCTGTAATCCCACCTACCTGGGAGGCTGAGGCAGGAGAATTGCATGAACCTGGGAGGTGGAGGTTGCAGCGAGCCGAGATCACGCCATTGCACTTCAGCCTGGGCGACAGAGTGAGTCTCTGTCTCAAAAAAAAATAAATAAATAAAAAGAAAGAAAAGATAAAAGAAAAAGACATATGTAAGGTTTTGACAAAACAAGCTAACAAAACACAGAATATAGTTTTATGGAAAAAAGCTATTTTGTCATCATCTTAATTCTTGTGTTCCTATTAGAAGCAGATATTAACTAGGTCAAGCTTCTCGTATGTAGCCTGCCAACTTCTTTTCCAATTCATCCAAAGTGCATGTGGGGATATGATCAGCCTGAGGAATGATAGCTCCTAAAGCTCTTGCTGGCAACTAGTGAAATCTTTACTGTTCAAACATGCACAGATGGATTTTATTCAAATTCCAAGCATTTCAAAGTAAAGAAGTGTCTTCATGAATATCAATGAATGGGAGGCTTAAAAACATTAGACCTGTTTAAAAACCTGCAATGGAGTCACTAAGATATTAGTTGTTATGGATTATTTCTAGGAAAGGTATGTGGAAGTCTTGACCACCACTCCCACCTGTGAATGTGACCTAAGTTGGAAATAGGGTCTCTGCAGATGTAATCAAGTTCAAGTGAAGTTTTATGGAATTAGGGAGGACCTTAGTCCAATATCAATAGTGTCTTCATAAAAGAGAAGACAAATGGAACACACAGGGAGAATGCCATGTGACAGTGGACATGGAGATTACAGTGATGCATCTGTGAGCCAAAGAATGCCAAGGGCTTCCAGCAACCCAGAAAGCAAGAAGGGATCCTCCCGTGGGGCCTTCAGAGAGAGCAAGGCTCTGCTGACAACTTCATTTCATACTTCTAAGATCCTAAACTGTGGGACAATACATTTCAGCTGTCTTAAGCCACCCATTTGGGGGCACTTTGTTATAGCAGCCCTAGTATATTAAATGTACTAGGTTAAATCTTTCAAAACAAGTATGATAATTTGCATAATAGAAAACTGACTTTCTTATTTGGTGCCTGCTAAGTAACATCTATTGTGCTTAAATATGGACAGACACAAGTTATTATCTGACCTATGCTCATGTAATTGCCCTAAATTCCAGTAAGCGAATGCCAGAAATAAATTTCCAGCAGTTTGGTGAGGAAACTAAAAAAAGAAATCCAAACAACAATAAACAAAACAAAAAGCCAGAACAAGATCTGTGAACTGGGACTTACATGCAACCTAATGAAGAAAATACTGCTAAGTGTGTTGTGTTATTGATTAATTATCAACATGGGTTTCCTCTTTGGACAGCAATTAGTGAAACCCAAAGGTAAGTGAATATTTACAAAGTTTATCTCAAAACTGGGTGTTTTATCTTGTAGCCGCTAATGTTTTGCCTACTCATGTGTCAACTTATAAAGGAAAGCCAACAAGGTTTCATCATCTCTATTTCATCTTTTCTTACAAACAGCATTTCCCAAATCGCAGATGTCAGTATTTAACAGGGATGTGCTAGACATGCTTTTATCTCTCCATAAGCCAAGTGATGTCATTTGAAACAAATTTGTTTTGGTTTTTTTGTTTGCCTTTCTCCTTTCTATTGTTCCCTGTTGTAGGCATAGCCAGATGCCTCAGATCTAGGTAGAAAGTAAGCCAGAAAATTCAGCCCTAACCAGGACAAGAGTGTTCACAGACTATATGGTAAATCATGTCTCACTCTACTTTCGGCTCAGGTAGTGGATTCGTGAACAAAGGGAGGCTCCATTCGGGGCGTGGAAAGCGCACCTGTGGGAACACCCTTTTCCTCATCTCATAAACACTGCTTTACTGCAATTCCCTAAACTCAAAGGTCTTTGCTCCCAAGTCGTCTTCACAGTGAGGTCCTCCCTGCCCCATAGTGAAAACCAGAAACTCTCTGAGGTTTCAGTCTTCCTTGCTTTTCTCTTTCCTTCTTAAGATATATCTACATGCTAATATTATACTTATTTATGTTGTTGATCGTCTTTTTTCCAACTAGAATGCAAATCCTGAGAGGGACTTTTGACTCCGTGGTTCAATGCTGTATTCTCAAAGTGTGTGGCACTTGGCAGGCACTGAATATTTACTCATTGAATGAATGAACTGCAGAGGAAAGACGTGTGCTTGCTTTCCTCGTTAAGCATGAGAAGTGGATTCACCATGCCACAGTTTCTGTCCACTTTACAAGACAGAATGAGTAGCGTTCTTACTTAGGCTTAAATATTTCTAAGGCCTGATTGGGGGATTTAGTGAGTGAGCGGAAGAGCTGATGGGCAACTGTTTCTCTAGGCTGCCCAATCAAGCATATATCATCAACTGTAGGTGATAAGCACTTTATCGTTTTTGCAAATTGATTATCCCTTACTGCCAATGCCACGTTTTGCTTGATTACTTTTGAAGCATTATCCATGTGTACAATATCTAAGGGCCTCATAAGTCAACTAGGGGAGGATCAGGTGCCCCTAGCAGCCCTAAACCAACACAATAAATTGCTCAAAGAGGACAGAATAATAAAGCCCAAACTAAACAATTCTTACCCAAAGCATCAAACAGAGCAACCTAAGAAGATGCATGAAGACAGAAAACAATATTTGAGGAAGACCCAAGAACTATATTAGCACTTATGAAAGTAGACTGCAAATTCTAATCTGGTCTAGTCACGAAGTGTTGCTAACTGACCAATGGAAATATAGCACGCAGCACTGATTGGGTTCATTTAGGAAAGATCTGTATGCTAACCTACTGTGCTCAGAGGCAAATAGGGGGCTACAAATCCCCTTCACAACTTGATTACAATTGGTTAGTTATGACCAAGGCAAGCTGACCTCCGAATTGGTACCACTGTTTTATTAGCCAGCAACCAGAAAAATACTTCTAAGAGCACCCTGAATAAAAAGTTTGCCCTGGACATATATGATGATATTCTGACAGGGGAGGAGGCAACAATCAGACCAAGGATAGAACCTGAGGAAGGGATAGATGAGAACAAGCTGTCATTAGACTTCAAAGGTGACAGTAAGGGGATTTGGCTTTGGGGCTGTCTGGCCTGCAAGGGCAGGGGTATCCATAAAGTTCTTTGCTGTAAACTTCATGGAAAATTATTATTTTACCTATTTTATGCCACTTAATTAGCCCTTTGGACATATATTGATAACTATACAAAGCATAAGCTGTCCCCTCTATTGTGTTGATTCCTAATAAAGATATTTCAAAAGAAAGAAACAAAGAAAAAAAGAAAAAAATCTAAGGTAAGGTTTACAGCCCATTTAGACACACATACATGAAACAATTTATACTGAAGTACAGTAAACCTACCTATATTGGCAGAAACCGGGCCCAAGAAATTCAATGCATAAAATACACAGTAGATCACTGTCATTATTATAATTATATAATTTTTTTAAAAATATAAGTTCTTGCTCTGTCACTCAGGCTGAAGTTTAGAGTGTGGTGGCACAGTCACAGCTCATGTAGTCTCAATCTTCTGAGCTTCAGCAATCCTCCCACTGCAGCTTCTGGAATAGCTGGGACTACAGGCACATGCCACCATGACTGGCTAAATTTTGTTTATTTTTTATTTTTTGGTACACACAAGGGTCTCACTTTGTTGTCCAGGCTGGTCTCAAACTCCCGGACTCAAGCAATCCTTCCACCTTGGCCTCCGAAAGTACTGGGATTACAGGCATGAGCCACAGCGCCTGGCCCATAGTTGTGTTATTATTAGGTAAACAAAGTGACCAAAATGAGCCTGAGTGGCGGGTGACTGGGAATACTGGAGTTCTGGCTTAATGTTCCCACTGTGTCTTGTTCCCCACAGTGGTTGGTACCATCTTGTAGTAGTTGCCGGCTCTGCCTTACTGATGGCAATCTCTTGATTAGATGGCATCCATTGGCACCCATTTTCTTAGCTCCCGTTGTGCTACTTCTCCCCACCCTGCAGAAGTGACAGCAGAATTCAGTAGAAGAGGGAAACTAATCACCCTCTGCTGATTCACATCAACATAGGATGCATTGTTGCAGACATTTTTTTGCTACTAAAAAAAATCCTTACAGAATTCCAGAAAGTTTAAAGCTTAACAACCCATAGATGCAGAGCTTTTATTTCAAAAACTAAGTCATGAAGCCACATGGGTGGACTATAAAAATGTCATTGAAAAAGTACTAGATTCGTGGACTGCTGATGGTTAAAAGGAGGAAGATGGGTCACATCTATTAAGCCAGTTTTGGCTCCTTTGGCTCAGCGAGCGTATCCAGGACAGGGTCTGATGATCATGCCGATGACTCTGGTGGTAGTCCTAGCAGCCTTTATCCAAGAATCATTATTGAGAGTCTCCTGCCAAGTGTAAGGTCATTCTTCTACTCTACATATCCTGTCCTATCTTACATCTCATGAAAGAAAAATTTTATGTACAAATTCTGAAACCACATTCTTATTTGGCTACTTTGTAACTTTTGGACTTTTTCTTTCTCATAATGGTACTCCAAACTGCACATATTGAAGCATATAATTTGATATATGTACTTATATGTCCATGGAATTGGTGCCACAATTAAGAAAATAAACATATGCATCACCCCAAGTCTCATCATTCTCCTTTGTAATTTCTCCCTCCTGCCCATTCCCATCTGCGTTCACTACAGCACACCCAGCCCTGGACAACTACTGACTTTCTTTCGCTGAAGTCTAGTTTGTATTTTCTAGAATTTTATATAAATGTTACAGTATGCTCACATCTTTGTGTTCTAGACTTTTTCCACATGCCGTATTATTTTGAGTTCATCCCTTCTCACATGTATCAAGAGTTCATTCCTTTTTATGATTGAGCAGTATTCCATTGTATCACTGTACCGCAGTTCACTTACGTATTCATCTCTTGATGGATAATGGCTTGTTTCCAGGTTTGTGTTGTCACAAATACAATTTTCATGTACATACATGCACAAGTTTTGGTACGAACATATGCTTTCAATGTTTGGGGGATAAATATCTTGTCATAGAATGAATGGATCATATGGTAGGCGTATTTTTAACTTTTTAAAGAAACTGCCAGACGATTTTCCAAAGTGGTGGTATTGCATTAAATCTATTTGTGTCTTTCTCTTTCAAATTGGATTTTTATAGGCAGCATTTAGTTGGGTTGTGCTTTTTATTCCAATGTGAGAAATTCTGCCTTTTAATTATTAATATGCTAAGCAGAAGTCTTCTGTTTTTTTTTTTTTTTATTTGTTGGTTGAAACTTACCCAAGTGAACCCAAACAAATTCTAATATTTGCTACTTAAACTATAAGAGTCGGAACAGACTTTGAGGATCTCCTAGTGCAATGCCTTATTTTATTCTTGCAAGTTCTATAACATGCTCACCAAGTTAATCCTTTGAATAAAAATCAAAAGTGATGACAAACATTTACTGGCAAGGGATATAATTAAAGTTTGCTTGAAAGTGTAGTTTCGGCATCTGCTCTTGGGACATAATTCTGCTTTCTGGAAAGCCATGGGATTTTTAGCAAAAGCCTCCCTCACTTTCAGATATTTGAAGACACATGATTTCTCGTCTTAAATTGTATCTTCTGTAAGCAAAATATTCCTCCAGTGGTCCTGATAGCATTAAATTAAGATGCTTGCTGTGGTCATTATAACCTCTGTGTTGTATCTGTTTCTTCATTTATTTGCTTTATCTCAGAAGTCCTATTTTATGTCATCAGTCAATCCAAAACCTTGCTCATCTTCAGAGAAAATCTTAAGACCGATTTTACTTATTCATTCAGCAATAAACAAATATTTGCACTGTATAAAACAGTATTAACTAAATACTTATTGGCATTCACTAGGAGTAAAATAAAATGTATCCTTATTCTCCCTGAGCCTCCAAAACATCTTATATGCTTCTGAACGCCACCTATACTTGTGATCTACATCACAGCAACAGTACAAAACTGTACACTGTTATTTCAGTTGGGCTAATTTTGTTCCTCCAACTCTGTAGTATGTCCTTGTACATTCTCTATGGTGTCTACTATAGGACTAATAACTGAGTAAGTACAATTATCTATTAGTTCATTTATTCAAATCTATTCAGTAAATACTGGATGTTTTTAAAAGGATGCTTAGCATTAAATGCTATCTTTGTTGTGCTTTAATTCTTTTCTGCTTCTTTAGTACCAAGAAATTAGTTGTTGAAAACCTTGTGGATCAAGAATATGATTAGGTTGGTTGGTGCAAAAGTAATTGTGGTCTTTGCTAAATATTTTTATCTTCTGGGCATAGAATTAACATATTTACAGTAATTGTTGATAACATTTAAAAATTGTGTACAGGAAGTTATGATGTTTATTTGGTGATCCAAGGTACAACAGATCAAGTCAGTTTGGGACAATCGTAATCTATTATCATCTGTCACCTGAATGACGCAAACCTCTGCGAATTTCAAAGTTCCCACACTCTAATGCATCCTCCACTACTCAGGTTTTTCCTCTTAAACAGAGATCAGCTCAAGCCATAATTGCTTCTTAAAAATGTGAAGATATAGTGGTTCCCTGTGTCCAGGTGATTAAAATTCAACTCGTCAGCATGTCTCTGAAGGCTCTTTTCAGTGTAGTCCTGACCAAACCTTCTCATTCTCTCTGGTCACTTCCTTTCTTACCTCCCCAAGAGCAGATGATCCAGTGCTACCAGGGTTGTGTCAAGCCTCTTTGTTTCCTCTCACATAGTTCTCTCTATTCCTCAACCTACCTTCTTTTTGGGTCTCTCTCAAATGCCACCTATCCTGTGAAAGCCTCCTGCCCTCCTTCCAGACTCAGGCCTCTTGAGCAATGATTTTCAACCTAGGCTACATATTAAAAACCCAGAGAGCTTAGGGAGGCCGAGACAGGCGGATCACGAGGTCAAGAGATCGAGACCATCCTGGCCAACATAGTGAAACCCCATCTCTACTAGAAATACAAAAAAATTAGCTGGGCGTGGTGGCGCACACCTGTAGTTCCAGCTACTTGGGAGGCTGAGGCAGGAGAATTGCTTGAATGCAGGAGGCAGAGGTTGCAGTGAGCCAAGATCACTCCACTGCACTGCAGCCTGGTGCCTGGTGACAGAGCGAGACTCTGTCTCAAAAAATAAAAATAAAAAACCCAGAGAGATTTTTAGAAATGCCAATGTCTAGACTAGTTAAATCAGAATAATGTGTGGTGCATAATAGCTTCTTAATGAGCATTTTTAAGCAATCAACCTACTCAATAGAAATGGGAATTGATTTTTTTTTTTAAAAAAGCAATAACGGAAAGTAACAATAACATTTAGAATAGTTTTGATATTACTTGTACTGTTTGTTTCTGATGGTAAAGACTATTAATGATAATGAATAATATTATTTATTCAACTTAAAGGGATTGTTCCACAGAAAAATTCATTAATCATGATAAAGCATTCTATCCATATGCAGTGCTGACTAAAAGGTCAGAGCCATTAAGAAAGATATCCAACAGAGCAAAGTTTTCCTTTTGCAGGAAATTAATGAATGAAGCTTTTTGGAAGGAAACATTAATTGATATGTTAAAAAAATTCACATGCTTTTCAAAAGGCAATTTACCTAAAGAAAAAGAAAGTAATACTTGGATACAATGGATAAATTTTGGATCCTTGCTACTTCTGATACGCCTTTGAAAGTATACCATGAGCTACCCTTTTCTGCTTGATCTGATCAGGAATATAACCTAACAGGTCTCCTCATTGGTGCGGTTGAGAATTAACCCTAAGTTAGCTCATGCTTGATATTAAGTTAGCTTCCTGCTGCAGTTCACAGGCTCACATTCTGGAATTTGAATGTTAAGGGAGCCCAAAGCAGCTCACATGGGAGGCGTTATCACCTTAATCATTCACAGAGCTTTCACTTCCCTTCCTTGAGAAGCCATCTTTTCTTAGAGTTCCTGTGTCAGGGACCCAAGTGACAATCCAATTACTGAGACTTAGAGGAAAGAGTCCATGAGAGAAATCTGTGGCAGCACAGCATCTATAGATCTCCTTGGTTGAGCAGATTTGACCTGTCAGAAGGCATTGCTTCAAACTTTTCCATTCCTTGGAAGGTAACTGAAGGAGACATCAGAATTTGTGCAATCTAACAAACCTTGAATTGAACTTTGGAATACAGGTCTGTTTTCTTCCTTACTGATGCTTGACCGGTGAACCAGAAGTGAGTCACCTCTTCTACTGTAGAAGAGATGACAATCCCAGATGTTTTAAGGGCCTATGAAAAATAAATGTAAAAGTTGTATATGACACTTACGCTTTAAAATATTTCTAACAAATTAATTAAGTTGACTGTAATTGAAGTCAAATGAATGGATGGGAGGCATGGCCTAGAGGCAACAGAAAAGAGCAACATATTGGTTCAGGAGGAAAAGGGTAGTTCTTTGCTATCTCCTTAGGACTTTTTAATTTAAGAAATTGGCTATCTCCATTGCTCATCATGACTATTGCTCTTCTGTTATGTAGTATACTGATAAAATCACTGGGAGATTTAGTGTGGAGTATGAAGTAGTCTTGTGAGTATTTTTCAATTAAAATGCAGGTCTGTATTTATTTTAAAGTACTATTACTTGTATCTTGCATCAATTTGCATTTAATTAATTCAGTTTTAATGATAACACTCCCAGCTAATCACGTTATTTTTAGATAGGAAATTATATTATTAGAAAGATGGGTACCAATGAGGAAAGGAGGAAGTCAAATTGTCTCTATTTGCAGACAACATATTGTATATTTAGAAGACCCCATCGTCTCAGCCCAAATTCTTCTGAAACTGATAAGTAACTTCAGCAAAGTCTCAGGACACAAAATCAATGTGCAAAAAATCACAAGCATTCTTATACACCAATAACAGACTTAAGAGAGTCAAATCAAGAACGAATTCCCATTCACAATTGTAAAAAGAGAATAAAATACCTAGGAATACAACTAACCAAGAATGTAAAGGACCTCTTCAAGGAGAACTACAAACCACTGCTCAACGAAATAAGAGAGGACACAAACAGATGGAGAAACATTCCATGCTCATGGTTAGGAAGAATCAATATTGTGAAAATGGCAATACTGCCCAAAGTAATTTACAGATTTTATACTACCAATGACCTTCTTCAGTCCCCATCAAGCTACCAATGACCTTTTCACAGAACTGGAAAAAAACACCTTAAACTTTATATGAAACAAAAAGAGAGCCCGCATGGCCAAGTCAATTCTAAGCAAAAAGAACAAACTGAAGGCAAACTATACTACAAGTCCACAGTAATCAAAACAGCATGGTACTGGTACCAAAACAGAGATATAGACCAATGGAACAGAACAGAGGCCTCGGTGGCAATGCCACACATCTACAACCATCTGATCTTTGACAAACCACACAAAAACAAGCAATGGAGAAAGGATTCCCTGTTTAATAAATGGTGTTGGGAAAATTGGCTAGCCATGTCTAGAATGCAGAAACTGGACCCCTTCCTGACACCTTACACTAAAATTAACTCCAGATGGATTAAAGACTTAAACATAAGACCTAATACCATAAAAACTCTAGAAGAAAATCTAGGCAAAACCATTAAGGCATAGGCATAGGCAAGGACTTCATGACCAAAACACCAAAAGCATTGGCAACAAAAGCCAATATAGACAAATGGGACCTAATTAAACTCCGCAGCTTCTGCACAGCAAAAGAAACAATAATTAGAGTGAATCGGCCACCAACAGAATGGAAAAAAATTTTTGCAATCTACCCATCTGACAAAGGGCTAACATTCAGACTCTACAAAGAACTAAAACAGGTTTACAAGAAAAAAAAACAAACAAGACCATTCAAAAGTGGGCAAAGGATATGAACAGACACTTTACAAAAGAAGACAGATGTGAGGCCAACAAACATATGAAAAAATGCTCATCATCACTGGTCATTAGAGAAATGCAAATCAAAGTCACATTGAGCTACCATCCCACGCCAGTTAGAATAGCGATCATTAAAAAATATGGAGGCAATAGATGCTGGAGAGGATGTGGAGAAACAGGAACACTTTTACACTGTTGGTGGGAGTGTAAACTAGTTCAACCATTGTGGAAGACAGTGTGGCGATTCCTTAAGGATCTAGAAATAGAAATTCCATTTGACCCAGCAATCCCATTACTTGGTATATATCCAAAGGATTATAAATTGTTCTATTATAAGGACACATGCACACGAATGTTCACTGCAGCATTGTTTACAATAGCAGAGACCTGGAGCCAACCCAAATGCCCATTGATGATAGACTGGACAGGGAAAATGTGGCACATATACACCATGGAATACTATGCAGCTATAAAAAAAGATGAGTTCGTGTCCATTGTAGGGACATGGATGAACCTGGAAACAATCATTCTCAGCAAATTGACCACAAGAACAGAAAATCAAACACCACATGTTCTCACTCATAGGCAGGTGTTGAACAATGAGAGCACATAGACACAGGGAGGGGAACATCACACACTAGGGTCTGTGGGGGGGGGAATAGGGGAGGGACAGTGGGGGGTGGGGAGTTGGGGGAGGGATAACATGGGGAGAAATGCCAGATATAGGTGATGGGGAGGAAGGCAGCAAACCACATTGCCATGTATGTCCCTATGCAACAATCTTGCGTGTTCTTCACATGTACCCCAAAACCTAAAACGCAATAAAATATATATTTAAAAAAGAAAAAAAAGAAATATGGGTACCAAAAGCTTATTTAAAAAATTAAACATATGTTCATAATATAATGTGTAAATAGTCATGAAATACCACATAATTATTCTCAGGTCTTCAAATATGTCTGAATAAAAATATACCAATATTATTAATTGGTTGCACTTTAAAAGCTTGTTGACGTTATTTATTTTACTGACTTTAGATATAAAGCTCCATATAGACCATATGTTGAGATATCCATATATGGTATATATGTATAGGGTATTTATATAAATATAGCTATATTTAGAAACATTCTATATGCCAGATAAACAAATACTTGTATATAAACTGAAAAAGTGACTTATATATCCTATAAATTTTAGAGCTTTGCAAAACAAATGCTAGTAAATATAAAAATATAGTACTTATGCATCTATTTTGGGAGTTTTATGATGCTGAAAAATATACTTGACTAGTAAGTGTATTTTGGACTATAAGCAATTGTTTTTTGTCCGGAAGAATAAAATGTATACGAGGAAAACTACACCGTGATTTAGAAAAGCACCTGTGTATTGACATGCAACATTTTATTTCCTAATACAATTTAAAGTAAATTTGGAGGATAAAACAATCTGGATATTCTGTTTCATTATGCATTTCACTGGACTATCCAAACTAACTTGGCCTGTGGGATTTCCATCTGCTCCCAGATTTAAGGCTAGCTGGAGGGGACAGTTGATCTTATTTAATTATCCATCAGTACTCTCTGGATAGTAAATATTTTCTCAAAAAATGTTTTAAAAGTCTATGTCTGAAAGATTCCTTGATTTCCAGGAGTGCTAAACCAAGAACTGATGGGAAATAATTACCTGGAGCCCGGTCATAAAGAATTAAGAGGTGGTAAGGGTTGAGCTAAGGAGGCAGAATACTACCATTTCTCATTCTCTGTGATATGCACTAAGATTCCATTCACAAGCCTTCACTTTGAAGTTTTGCTTTCCAAATAATACTTCCCTTTCAAAGATGATGCTGTGAAATAGTTTATGATTCAGAATATGGTATAACCTTAACATACAGTAGTTCCCCCCCTTATTTGAGGGGAATATGTCCCAAGACTGCCAGTGGATGTCCAAAACTGTGGATAGTGCCAACCCCGACACAGACTATGTTCTCTTCTTATATATACATACCTATGAGAAAGCTTAATTTATAAATTAGACACAGTAAGAAATTAACAACTCATTATAAAACTAGAACAATTGGCCTGGCACAGTGGCTTGTGCCTGTAATCCCAGCACTTTGGGAAGCTGAGGCAGGCAGATCACTTGAGGTCAGGAGTTTGAGACCAGCCTGGTCAACATGGTAAAACCCTGTCTCTACTAAAAATACAAAAATTAGCCTGGCATGGTAGGCACCTATAATCCCAGCTATTTGGGAGGCTGAGGCAGGAGAATCACTTGAACCTGTGAGGCGGAGGTTGCAGTAAGCTGAGATTGTGCCACTGCACTCCAGCCTGAGCAACAAAGCAAGACTCTGTCTCAAGAAAAAAAAAAAAACAATTTTAGCTATATGCCAGCATCACTACTCTTGTACTTTGGGGTCATTATTAAGTAAAAGAAATGTGGTTTGAACACAAGCATGGCGATACGGCCACAGTTGATCTGAGATCACAGAGTCAGCTGCTAAGTGACTCAATGGGCAGTAGCACAGACAGGATGGAGGCGCTGGACAAAGGGAGGATTCCTGGATTTCTGTCTTGAGCAGGACAGGGTGGGATGGCATGAGACTTGAATGTTGGAAACTTATGAATTATTTCTGGAAATTTTCATTTAACATTTTCAGACCATGATTGACTTTGGGTAACTAAATCCTAGGAAAGCAAAACAAAGGATTATAGGGGACTACTATAATTAAAATCACAACAACACAGAATTTAGAATTGGATTACTGACAAGCTGTTTTTATTTTTCTTAAGGTGAAAAGTGCCTACTTGCTGAAAATGTATTACTGCCGAATTTCTCATGGCATTATGAAATATTAACTTCCTATAAGTAAAGGGTCCATTTAGAAAAGCTCTCACATGGAATTTTATTTCCTCTGGTAAAAGTAATATAAGTTTAATTTTAGATATAGGCCTCTGCTGGTTAATTTAAAAACCAGTTAATTTTCATCTCTAGCAAGTCTTAGATTTTCTAACTTTATCATACAATGTTTTTTTTTTTTTTAAAAAAACTAGCCTTTATTTGATGTCCATGATAAATTGACTTGGTATGTTATCATTTAATTAACTCAGTAAGTACATTCTATGTCACACCCTTGCAAAGCCAAAGGCCATAAAGCTTGCTAGGTTTGTATACATGTTTTCTCTAGATTCCAGATTCATTTAAACAGCATTCGTGACACCATTACCCACTTTGGATTTTTATGTAAAAATAAAGGAATGCAAAGTCAAGTTTAAACAAATTTGTTAAAGCATGCATTGTAAAGAAGCCAGACAGATCAGACTGCTCCTAAATCATACGATTTGCTTTCTCTCATTTTCATCACAACACATCTTAGGTCACCCAAAGTATGTCACTCTTATCTTCAGACAAATGCCTTTGTCACTGTCTGCCAGAATCCAACTAAAAATTGAATACAGCTGCATGCAGACGTTGTCTTCAACGCTATACCACATACTAAATATTTAACTCTTTGTCTAGAATGACCCCTCTCCTTAAGCCTGAGTTCTGCCTGCCCCAGTCTAAACAAAAGCCTCAGGTGATAGGCTGTGTTCCTTTATAAGAGATGGTGATTGCGAACATACCCTCGGCACTCTGGTAATATACAGAGTTATGAACTTTTTTTTTACACACTAAGGCTTGCCTTGAACTAATTTAGACAATTAATCCTAAAGCTGCACAGATCAGCAATAATCCAACATTAGTGCTAAATCAGGATACAAAAAATAATGCTGAGCGTCCATTAAGCACTTTAGTACCAACATAATGCAATACTAATAGTACTTAAATATGACCTTGAGCGTTACTCGTAAGTAAATCAAAACCCTTGTATATGAGCCCTCCTTAGTAGAACAAAAGTATGAATTTCTTTCAGAAGCAGAAGAAAAAAACTGGAATATGTACTAGTATACTGAAACACCAGAGGAAATTAAAAAAAAATTTTTAAACAGTATCTTCAAAATTAGACAGCAGTTTGCCTCTTTTTGTTTATATGACACATATAACTGCACCTGTGAATTTCTTTTCTAAAACTTAAAAAAAAATTTTAATATAATTGGATTTTTTTTTTAATTAAGGGATCATCTGCTTAGGGTAGACTCTGAAGTCCAGAATTTTTTTTTTTTTCATCTTCATCTAGAACAGGGAAATTTATCTTCAACTATTACACCTTTGGCTTATCTGAAGAAACTATTACAGAGAATTCCAAGTTCTCTATAGAAGGGATTGGCAAGCTACAGCTGGATTTCCAGCCATGACAGGAGAGCTGAGTAGTTGTAACAACCTTTATTGCCTGCAAAGCCTAAAATATTTCCTGTCTGTCTCTTTACAGAAGAAGTTTGCCAATCCCTGAACTAAAGAATTCACACATAGGCAAGATTTCTGAATTTGTATGAAGGGAACAATTCAAATACCTAAGGGAATTTATATATGATTTATGCATGATGAAATGGCTAAAAATCAGGAAATAGGACAAGTTGAAGTGCTGTGGCTGATCTGAACTGTGGACTAAATTGTTTGGTTGAGGTCTTCATCGTGTTTACAACGTGTGACAATTTATGCCTATAGCTACTTGAGAGGACAGGGCTGTTTTATCACAACATTTCTGGGCAAAGCCCCCAACTTCATAAGCAAATACGGGTTAGTGGTTAAGAACTTAAGTTATACAGGTAGATGGTTTGAATTCCACCTCTACCATTTATTAGCCATATAATATTAGCTGAGTTTGTTGACCTTCTGAGTCACAGTCTCTTTATTTGTTAAATTGAGGATACTAAAACAGGAGCAACTTCTTCAATGAATTGCTTCAGGAGTAAATAAATTAAGACATATGAGGTACTTGAAACAGTGTCTGACGTGTAATCCATGCAGTGAGCATTCGCTGTTGTTGTATTCTTAACTCAAAACATTGACAGACCCAGGATTTAAGACTTCAGGATGTAGGTCTCTGAATTATCACAGAGTTCAGCATTCTGAGAAATTAAGCAATGAAAATAACTTTAGAGCTTATCCAGACCACCCCTTCACTTTCTAGATGAGGAAACTGAAGCAAATGTACAGTGATTTGTTGAGTTTTTGATCTAATGCTATGGGTTTTATTGTGTAAATACTCTTTAATCTAAGACATGACTACCAGAATTTTCTTATTCCCCTGTAGTTCCATCTGTAGTGAGATTTTATCAAGCACATTTTCTATTCTAGAAACAATATTCTATATATCAAAAGTTATGTTATGGAAAAATAACAGAATTTTCTGGAGAAAAAGGCAACAATAGATACTAACTGGAGCAAGCTAAATCTGCTTGCTTCCTCTCTGTCTCTTAGAGATTCTGCAAAAATGGTCAGTGCCATATCCTGCCAGTGGTCAAAAGACTGAAGACTAATATTGTTGTCCAGGTAATATTCTTTGTTTTTTGTTTTGTTTTGAGATGGAATGTTGCTCTGTCGCTCAGGCTGGATTGCAGTGGCACGATCTCAGCTCACTGCAACCTCCACCTCCTGGGTTCCAGCGATTCTCCTGCCTCAGCCTCCCACGTAGTTGGGATTTCAGGTGTGTGCCACCATACCCAGCTGGTTTTTGTATTCTTAGTAGAGACGGGATTTCACCACCTTGGCCAGGCTGGTCTCAAACTTTTGACTTCGAGTGATCCTCCTAAGCTTCCCAAGTGCTGAGATTACAGATGTGAGCCACCGTGCCCAGCTCTAGGTAATATTCATTGGATCTCACATTTTTCTTGTAAGAAGGAGAGTTTTAAAATTGATTTCTTGTATTTAGGAGTCTGTTTTAGCCACCAAATGCTGAACCTTGACATCAGTCATCTATTTCACTAGAAACTAATACTAAGGTGGTTTTTAAAAAAGTTTTTGTAAGAAATGCTTCTCATTAACTGTTTAAAAATCCTAGAATAAATCTGCTTTGTTGTGACCAACAATGTGCATGGTGTACTTCAAGCAGAAGCAGTTTCTGCTCAGAGTTAACTGAGTCTTATAGAGGAGACCACTCGAAGTAGACTGCTCTGGAGCTAGTCTTTTCTAGAAATTATATAGAAACCTGCTTAATAAACTAGGAGATTTTTTCTTAAAGAAAGGAAGGGAGGGAGGAAGGAGAAAGAGAAGAAGAGAGGAAGGAGGCAGGCTGTCTTTGGTCTTAACTAGTTTGAATCCCAGTGGACAAGTCAGGACCCAATAAATGAGCGTGCATCTGCTTGTTTGTATGTGGTTAGCAAGAGGACTGTTTTTTTTTTTTTTTCTGAACAAAAGATTTAACTTCCTGATATCTACCAACTAATAGCTCATGATTTATAAGAATGTATCAACTTTCTCATATAGACTATGCTTTTGGGATCAATTCTGAGAACTCTTCACCTAGCCCTAGCTTCCAAATAGTTTTTTCCCCCCAAATACTTTATAGTTTTCTGTTTTAAATTTAAGCCTGTCATCCATTTTGAATTAATTTTGTATAAAGTGAGAGGTTTATGGCAAGGTTCAATTTTTTTTAGGTATGAATGTCAATTGCTCCAAGATCATTGTTGAAAAGCCTATCAGAAAAATATATTTTTTAATTTAATTTTTAAATGATCAATAATTATTGTATATTTGTAGGGCACAATGTGATGTCTTGATACACATATACATTGTAGAATAATCAAATCAGGGAAACTTCGCATATCCATCACCTCAAATATTTATCATTTATTTGTGGTGAGAACATTTGAAAGCTTCTCTTTTAGCTATTTGAAATATACAACACGTCATTATTAAGCATGGTCACCCTGCTGTGCAATAGAACTTGTTCCTCCCGTTTAACTGAAACTTTGCACCTATCGACCAAGATTTTCCCTTTCCTCATCGACCCCGTCCCACCCTAGTCTCTGGTAGCCTTTGTTCTACTCCTATGAGTTTATCTTTTTTAGATTCACATAACTGAGCTCATACAGTATTTGTCTTTCTGTGCCTAGCTCACTCCACTTGTTGATACATGGATGAGCCTCGAGGACTCATTCACTTTTCTTTTTAAGGCCGAATAGTATTTGTTGTGTTTAGATACTACATTTTAAAAATCCACATATCCACTGATAAGAATGCAGGTTGTTCCCATATCTTGGCTATTGTGAATAATGCTGCAGTGAACATGGGCATGCAGACATTTATTTGACACATTGCTATCAATTCCCTTGGGTGTACACCAGAAGTAGAATTGCTGGATCATAGGGTAGTTCTAGTTTTAGCTTTCTGAGGAATTTCTATACAGGTTTCCAAAATGGCTATATTAATTTACAATGCCACTAAACAGTGCACAAAGATTCCCTTTTCTCCACATCCTCCCCAACATTTATCTTTTATCATTTTGATAATAGCCAATCTAGGTATTAGATGATACTGTATTGTAGTTTGAATTTGCATTTCTCTGAAGATTAGAAAGGTTGAGCAGTTTTTCATATACTTGTTTACCATTCGTATGTCTCCTTTTGAGAAATTCAAGTCCTTTGCCCAATTTGTAATAGGGTTTTTTGTTTTCCTGTTATTGAGTAGTTTGAGTTTCTTATATATTTTGGATATTAGCCCCTTATCTGATGCACAATTTGCCAATATTTTCTCCTAACCTGTGGATTGTCTCTTTACACTATTGTTTCCTTTGTTGTACAGAAGCTTTTTAGTTTGTTGCAATCCCATGTGTCTATTTTTGCTTTTGCTGCTTGCATTTTTGGGGTCGTATTCAAGAAATCACTTTCCAGACCAAGGTAATTCAGGTTTTCCCCTATGTTTCTCATAGTAGTGTTATAGTTTCACGTCTTATATCTAAGTCTTAATATATTTTGAGTTGATTCACATATAAGGGTCAGATAAGGGACACATTTTCATTCTTCTGCATGTGAATTTCCAGTTTTCCCAACACTATTTATTGAAAAGACTATCGTTTCCCCACTTTTTTTTCTTGGCACCTTTGTCAAAAATCAATTGACTGCAAATTTGTGAGTTTATTTCTAGATTCTTCTTCCTATTTCATTGGTTGACGTGTCTGTTTTTACACCACTATCATGCTGTTCTGATTACCATAAAATGTTTTGAAATCCCATGGTGTGACACCTGAAGCTTTGTCCCTTTTGGTCAAGATTACTTTATTTGAAGTCTTCCATGGTTCGATACAAATTTTAGGACTTTCTTATTTCTGTGATGAATAACATGGAAATTTTGACAGGGATTACACCGAATTTGCAGATCACTTTGGGCCATACAGACATTTCAACAATAATAGCTCTTCTAATACATGAACACAGGATATCCTTCCATTTATTTGTGTCATCTTCAGTTTCTTTAATGGATGGTTTATAATTTTCAGTATATAGATCTTTTACTTCTTTGGTGAAATTTACTCCTAAGTATTCAGAAAAATATTTTGAAAAAATAAAATACATAGGAGTATAATTGAAATCAACTTTATTTAAATAAATTTATCAAACATTTTAAAAATAAACATTTTCTGGTCAGGCACAGTGGCTCATGCCTGCAATCCCAGCACTTTGGGAGGCTGAGGCAAGTGGACTGCCTGAGGTCAAGTGTTTGAGATCAGCCTGGTCAACCAATATGGTGAAACCCCATCTCTACTAAAATACTAAAAAAACAAAAATTAGCTGGGCATGGTGGCAGGCACCTATAATCCCAGCTACTTGGGAGGCTGAGGTGGGAGACTCACTTGAACCCATGAGGCGGAGGTTGCAGTGACTGCAGATCGCACCACTGCACTCCAGCCTGGGCAACAGAGTGAGACTCCTTCTCAAAAAAGAATATTGTCATATTTTAGACATGTTAAATAACATCTAACAGTATGATGAGTAACTATCATCAATTCAAAGGGTGATAGGCACAAAAACCTATTTCAAGATAAGTGCAACAACGAAGGTTTCATGAAAATGTATGTGATTTCTATTGATTTTAGAGTCATAAGCACTGCAAATGCTACTGTGCTTATTTGCCTACATTTATAATCCAAAAAATTCTATGGCTGAGTCAGATGTTATTGAAAATAAAGATGCATTTTTCCCATTAAATTTCAAGCATCCCAGGTTAAGAACCCCTGATTTAGAAGAAGGAAAGGATTTACTTTGTGAGGTTCTAGAAATGGTAAAGCTAGGATCAATTGGTAGATAGGGTACTATTTATCACTAATAAATTATTTCTATTTCAGCTTAAATAATGAAAGAGCATTACAACAATTAGTTGGTTCTAAATGCTTTTTTGTTGTCTGATAAATACATACATTTCTTGTGCAGAAAACTTCAAAACCTGGAGAGCACTCACCAGAACACAATGCTTAGGGTTGTGATGGACAACGGGTGAGACTTCCCATGAGCCACTGGGTTTTTTCACTTTGGAGAGTTAAGCATGTAGGTCCTTATGATTCCAGATTAGTTCTATGGACCAATAACTTTAACCAGACCAATGGGAAAATAACTAAGTCACCCAAGCCAAAGGATTCGAAAGCAGTTGTTAATTTTTCCTCCCTGTTTTTTAAACCATTTAATAGATTGCTGACTGATCAGTATCAGAGAACTGTGCTGTTTTCATTATTACATGGAAATTAATCTACTGAAAGAAGAAAGCACAAGCATTTAGGAGCACAAGGTTGTCCTATTTTGACAGCATTTTAGTTATGGGTTCAAGAGTAATTACTGAAATAAATCATCAATAGGTGTTGGCAATATTGATTTTGTGTCAACACCTGAGTAAACTATAACCCAGCCTCGGTCGGGAGCCATGTTCATTGTCTTTTGCGCTGTATTTTTGAATTGATGTCCAAAAAAGGCTTTTTAGCTTCCACATGAAATTGCCTACTGAGGTGCTTTTCCCAGGAAACCTCACTGCTCAAATCACCTCTCCCTCTCCAGCTCTCACCCGGAACAGTCTCCTTGGATCATTTTACCGCACTCTCTTAACTAGTGTGAAATGCTAATATGGACGGCTGTGATTTTCCAACAAAGAGAAAGGAAAATGTGATTACTGGTCAGAAGGTTTCATATTAGCACTTGCTTCTGCTAATTTAGAAATAGGTTGGACGGCAGGAAAACCAATTTCCTCCCTTAACATTAGTTTGTTCTGCTGTTCTTTGTTTAATAAATATCCTCTGGGCCCAAACTAATGTGAATAGGAGAAAGAGAACTGAGCTCCCCTTCTATTAAATGCAAACTAGAAAGTTAGATGGCTTTAATCATTTTGAAGATCACTTTAAACTTGATCTTCAGACCCAAATAAAACAACCTGCCTGGTCTTACTTTATTTATTTCTTTTTGCTGGCTGGCTCAGACAGAAAATCTTCTTTGTTGTTCCCAGTTTATTAAAGGTGAGTCAGGTAACTTTGAATGGCAGGGCACTGAATCAGGATAATCTAACCTTAAATAAACTCTGATTAAAGAGTTTTTGCTTCAGACCAAGAAATGCTCCTCTGGATGATATCAAAAGGCAGATAATGAAGCAGAACATATAACCAAGGCTTCCACACTTGCAGAACCACAAATCTCCATCTCCAGAGTTGTCTCTTAAATTCTGATGAGGACTAGCTATATGCGTATCCTAGAAAAATAACTCTTCTCATTCCTCTTTAACAGTGCTATGTATTTTGAATGAACATTTCTGACTTTTCTAGTTCAAAATCCAGACTCTTCCAATTTCCAATTATTATTTTACCTCTGTTGATACATATGTATAAGCAAAACTCTCCTTTCTCCCAGCTCCATGCCTGAATCCCTGGTCAATCATCAAACATGCATTTTACCACGTGTCTGCTTCTGTTCATCTCCAAGATTTTTCAGAGCATCAAACAAAACTTAAATACTGATTATTATATCTTTTTTGCATTTGTATATTCCTTTATATTTTACTAAAATGTTATTAGTTCATCTGAAAGAAGTATCATTATGTCTCTTTTTACCAATAAAGAAACTGAGTTTCAAAAAATTACGTGCTCAAGAGCAAACATTCCTTAAACAGCAGAGATAATTCTTGAATTCTTGCTTTCCACTCCACCTCGTCCACTACTACAGGCAAAGTGCTTTTTGATTATAAATGTTTTCCAGGTTACTTCAACTCTTCTATCCTTCTTGTTGAGTTCTTCTGTCTTCTGCTGAGAGCAGGTGCCCTTTCTCCCAAGTCTAATTGTCTATGTTTGCGTTGCCAGGAGTACACCTGTTTCTCACAGATAAATCCCCATACAACACATGTACATGCATTTTTGAACCCCTGCCCAGAACAGATCTTGAAGAATGGCTGCTCTTGCAATAGATGTTATATGCAGCTACACCTAAAAGGTTGTATATGTTTCACCCCATGCACAGTGCCTTTTACATAGTAAACATTCGGTAAGTGTTTGTAGAATGAATCATTGAATATACATTTAGAAATCTCTGACATGCCATCAAAACAGTTCCCAGCCTTCCCTAGAGGGTGTGAAGGTAATGTAAATGTGAGCAGAAAACTCAGCAAATGTCAACAGGCTATAAATAATCACTTGGTCTATCAGAGCAAGGAATTTACATATAGAGACATTTCCTTTGATGAACGCTAAAGCTCATCATGAAAAGGAACATGAATTTAGAAAAATTAAACAACAGAACTAATACAGTGAAAAAACATGAGTTTTGGATCAAAAGCCTGGCTTCCCATCTCAGCTCTGCCACTTTCCTCAGACACATAATGAATATTTCTGAGCTTCTGTTTCCTCATTTTAAAACAGGCTTAGGAACACCTCTCTCACACGATTATTGTGTGGGCCAAATGAGATGATGTCTTCAGTGTCTTTGGACACATAATAGGCACTTATACTGTCACTTCTATCATTTTCTTTTGTAAGTTATGAGGATACTATTCAAATTTTACTTTTTTTTTTTGAGACAGAGTTTCGCTCTTGTTGCCCAGGCTGGAGTGCAGTGGTGCCGTCTCAGCTTACTGTAACCTCCACCTCCCCAGTTCAAGTGATTCTCTTTCCTCAGCCTCCCGAGTAGCTAGCTGGGATTACAGGTGCATACCACCATGCCCAACTAATTTTTGTATTTTTAGTAGAGACGGGGTTTTGCCATGTCAGCCAGGGTGTTTTTGAACTCCTGACCTGAGGTGATCCACCCACCTTGACTGGCCCAAAGTGCTGGGATTATAGGCGTGAGCCACTGTGCCTGACCCAAGTTTTACTTTTTAAGAATTGACGAGTCACTGAACTGATCTAAATATGAAATTCTCGATATGCTGATTACAAATTTGGAAATGTTTAAAAAATTACATTAGATTTATTTTGAGGAGCTGATAACTCTTAAACGCTCATCTAAACAGTTACAGGACTCTGCCCAGGTGGAATTTTTTGACATAAAATCATTCACCTAAATCCTACTAGGATCTCAAGATGATGAGAAAAGAATAGGATGTGATCCCTTTTATCAGGAGTCCAGTTTAGTGCAGGAGGAGGAGCATGCACGTGAGAATTTGAATATAACAGGGTAGGTAAGGGTAGCAGGGAGGTGTGGGCAGCATGGGAAAGGGTTCGTAGGTGGAAGTCAGTAAGGCTGGGAGAACTGTGGATGGCATCTCAGAGACTGTAATACTTAAAATTTTTTCTACCTGTATAGAAATGTTGGAGGTGAATACAAAAACTGTGATTTATTCCAGGTATCGGATGGCCTTGCCTTTGACCCCGAAATGCCCAGTTGTTTCCCTGACTTCTTACACGTGCTTCAGGCCTCCTTCTGTAGCCGCTTTGGCCTGTGTTTTGTCTTGAGTGTGACACAGCCCTTACTGGTGACATGTGGAGGGCTGCAGCCTGCTTCCCTTACCCCTAACAAGTGAATGGCTTGCAACTTCTAGTTTAATAAGGTTCCTTCTTCAACACTGACCCTACAAAAATCTCATTTACCTGTCGTCTGTCCCTGGGATGTGTCAACTCAGAGATATTAGCACAAATCTATGGCTGAGGTGGTCCTGCAGAGTGAGGTTGACTGAACTAACTTAGAAAAACTGCATCAAGGAACAAAAAGTTGAGGGCTAATGGTTATTGCTTATTGGTAATATATAAACAATAAGTAAGAGTGGGTGGGGAAAAGGCTATTCCTTGTTCCTAGTGTGTTTTAGGCAATATTGTGTGGACATTCATATATATATATATGTTTCATTTGATTCTTACAACACCATTAAACAGTATTATTACCCATTTTACAGGTGACAAAGGTTGTGCGGAGGTAGAATCGGGAACTGAACAGAAAGGTCTTTCTGATTTCAAGGTTCATGCACTTAGTTCTTAACCATGATACCTGCCTCCAGGTTCTTATTCAATCTCCAACCTTTCATTGCATGTTGTATGGTATATGTCAGAACTTTTGGATGACTAATGTATGCCTCTCTCAGCAGTGCCATAGTTTGGAGGCTCTTCTCTTCCATACTTGCTGATATTTACGAGTGAAGGGCTTCCAGACACTCACATTTCTCCTTCAAGTTCCTCTGCAGTTAAAGATCCCAAATTGTTTCTTAGTCTCTTGAGTAAAACCAGCACTGCCTATATATGCACACTTAACAATATACACATTTTAATAATAAAGCACTCCACATGGAGAGTGGACCATTATACTCTGAGCATCTTGAGGGCAGTGACTGGAAAAAGGGGAAGAAAGAAAGGAGAGCTAAATCACCAAGGGAGTTGCACACCTGTGGTTAATTCACTGCTGGGCTAATTTTACCTCCTTTGTTTAGAGACTTCATTGACTCTGCACTTGAGTCGAGTATTTTCATTCTTAGGGTGGCATTACAGTTGAGATGCTTTAAAATGCTTTAAAAGAAAACCCTATTCAAAGGGTTTGACTCATAAAATAGGGAAGCCTAGCAGTAGGAGTAGGCCTCATCAAAATTTAAGAGACAGATACTCTAGGGTATTTAAGTGAGTCAGACACTCCAGGGTATTTCCAAGGACCCAGTTAACTTCTGTCTATCTGCTCTGACTTCCATAGAGTCAGCTCTGTTCTAAGGCCAGCTGCTGGAGCAAAGATGGTTGCAGCAGTTCTAAGCTTCATATCTGCATACCACACAGTGTAAAAGGGGACAGAACACTTTGTTCCAACAGTTTTCTCAGAAGTCTTTAGATTTCTCCTAAGTCTCACTGATCTAGATGAAGTCATATGCCCTTTCTTAAGCCAATTTCTGTCCAGCTTGGCAGAGGAGTGCCATGAGTGGATTGGCTTATGTTTGAGTTATCTGAACCATTTAGATAACCCAGACATAAGGAGAATGGAACTTTCCTGATTGGTTTGGACTAGCACATGCCCAATCCTTTGCTGAGAAGAATGTTGTCTTACCCCAGAAGACATGAGCTTTAAGAAGGAGGTACTTGGGAAGGAGGAAGGGGGGAGCAGACATTGAGTAGACCACCACCAACCAACAGTATCCACTTATATAATGAGAAACAAATTCACGACCACAATACAAGAAGGTCATTATTTAGTTAATACTCGGTAACTCAAATGTGAGTCTATCTCTAGGAAGAGCATATTGAAATTCTCAACATGTCTACCAGCATATTGTTTGTGGTATATGCTTTTTATATATGTAGTCCAATTCGCTCAAGTTTTTTAGAGAAACAAATCCCTTCTGTTTTTCTTTTGGATTCTTCCCAGCAATGAGTAAAATGCTATCATTATTAACAAAGCAGTATTTTTATATAAACTACACTTTTTTATTGGAATTTGCCATTCACTCATTTGTCAAATACTTTTGAGCACTTATTATGTGCCTGAAATTGGGCTAGAGCCATGAGGGATATAGACAGAAAAGATACAGTGACTGAGTTTGAAGAGCTTATAATTTAGTAAGGTTGAGAAGATGTGTTTGTAAATGCAGATGGTCCCAAATTCACAGTGGTTCAGACCTAATGCTTTCAACTTCACTATGGTACAAAAGTAATTTGCATTCAGTAGAAACTAAAAGTACCCCTACAACCATTCTTTTCACTTTCAGTACAGTATTCAATCAATTACATGGCATATTCAATACTGCAGTATAAAATAGGCTTTGTATTAGATTATTTTGCACAACCGTTGGTAAATGTAAGTGTTCTGAGCATGTTTAAGGTAGCCAGGCTAAGCTGTGATGTTTGGTAGGTCAAGCATATTAAGTGCATTTTTAACTTATATTTTCAACTTATGATGAGTTTATTGCAATATATCACCTTCATGTGTCAAGGAGCATCTATAATGGATTTAAAGCAGAAGTCGCATATGTCTTAATGTAAGCACAAAGAACTCTAAAAGTCCATAAATAGGCAGATAATCTCTGGCCATGGTCACTAGATAAAAAGAATGTGGAATAGTAATCTTTCTGAATCTGCATACTAACCAACTGAAAAGGGGGCATATATTCATTGATGAGTGGTAAGCAGCTGAAGGAATCAGCTTCATGAGAAATTCTGGGGTTAGCCTGCCTTGAGAACAGTGGGGTTGGGAGGTAGGATGTACATGAAGTATCACAGTGAATGGATATATTAGGCTTTAACTAGGGTAATAGAAACCACACTATGTATTTAAAAAGAGTAAAGCTGATTCCACGCCTTGTCTACACAAATAATGGAAGAGGTGAGTCACCTCATGTGAACAGTAATTGAACATGCAGGTAAGCATAGTGGGAGACTGCTGTTACCTTTAGGAGTGAGGGGCAGAAGGCAGGTGTGAGGTGATGGGGACTAAAGGCCTCAGTCACAAAGCAAAATCTGGAACCTTGAAGGACCTATCTAGAGAGAGCTGGAGACAAGGATGTGATGCTCAAGACAGGGGGAGGGAAGAAATACCTCAGCTTCTCCTTCTTTCTCCCCAGTCTCCCTCCTGTGTTCATTGGCCCATCCTGCCAGAATCCAAGTGATGTGGGGGCTGTCGGCTCAGCTGCTTGTGATGTGGAGTAGAAGAGAGCAAAGTTGAGAAGTTGAGGAATGGCCCTCAACTGCTGTAAACAGAAATGGCACGGCAGGAAAGGGCAAAGCCAAGCCACTAAGCTTCTGCCAATAGTGACCTCTATAGACTGAGGCCACTCCACAGCTCTAAAGAGGGTAAAGACAGAGACAGATCATCACGATTGGAGGTTGCATGCATGGAGTGAAGTAAGATGAGCTGGAGAGAAAGGCTCCTCCATAATTGTTTTAATAAAATAGCAACTCAGGAAACTGATGCCCCCTTTGAGAGGGCAGATATTACTGTGGGAGAGGCTGGAACTGGAACCAGAGGCTAACAGCTTCTCAAAGAAACCAGATGATGAAACTGGTCCAAACACAATAGCCACTGCACAATCTCATATACTCCCTACCTCAAATAGACTCATTTTTTGTTTCTTTGATTTGTTTTTAGATGAAGTCTTGCTCTGTCACCCAGGATGGAGTGCAGTGGTGTGACCTCAGTTTACTGCAACCCCCGCCTCCCAGGTTCAAGTGGTTCTCCTGCTTCAGCTTCCTGAGTATCTGGGATTACAGGCACCCACCATCACGCCCAGCTAATTTTTGTATTCTCAGTAGAGGTGAGGTGTTGCCATGTTGGCCAGGCTGGTCTTGAACTCCTGACCTCAAGTGATCCGCCCACCTCAGCCTCCCAAAGTGCTGGGATTACAAGCATGAGGCACCACACCCAGCCTCATTTTTCATTTCTGTGTCAAAAGATAAAAACATATAGTACTATTTACATTTAATTACATACTTATGGAGTCCAGATTAGATGGAGTTTCCATGTCACAGTTTCCCATTGAATCAAGCCAATGACTCCATTTCTCATTTAGGGCATAATCTCAAGTCTCAAAAGCAGCTCTCCCACCATGGCAAGGCAGTGCAACTGTTCAAATACAGTTAGAATATCAAGCACAATCTGAAAGTCCAAACCATATTGTCTAAGTCTGGCCATATTTCATAAGAATGGTTGCTATAAATACAGTGGTGAGACCAGACTAAGGCAAGAACAGATGATGCAATGCCTATAAAACAACCCAAGGGAATACAAATGAGTGCACATATCAGTGTCCGAACCCCAACAATTGAACAGCTGTGTGCCTTCTCATCCTTGTCCTAGCCTAATCACTCAGGCTCCTCTTATAATTCTTATCACTCCGGTGCTTTTAATCCTCATCCAAAGACTAGTCTATTTCAACAGATTCTTTCAAATGGCTCCACTTGCTATAATGTCTTTAGAGAAGATGAATGCTTCTTCAAAACAATAACACTGCTTTTGGGGATGATTGTAACTACCTAATGATAGATCAGTCATATGACTGACTATGCACCCCAACTCACCTCTTATGTCAGCAAAACAAAGAGAAATAAAGGAGGCTTTTCAGTGTATACTCCATATGCTATAACTCATATAAAATGAAACCCCTATTTATTCATCTCTTTTAGTAGCATGCATTGTAAGTTGCCTGCTCTGTGGTTTATAAATTATTTTAAACTCTTATGCCACTGCTCAAAAATATAAATGTGTGTGTTAATATGGTAGACTAGAACTATGCTGCTGATAATACAAGGGAAATTTAACTAGCTTATAAATGTTAAAATGTAAACGCAAAGGAAGTCTTGCTATTCATCTTCTCTGCAATATTCAGACATTCATGAAATTGAAAGTTAATGTACCAGGGACTTTCATTATCTGACCCATTCCATCCTATCTATTAGATTCACAAAGCACTGAAGACAGAGGACCAATATGTCACCAACACAGGACTGGAAAGGTCACAAAAACGAAGCATCAATAAAGCACTACTTCTGAATTAAATTTCGCAGTGCTCAGCAGAAAATATGTTCCATGGACTAAGAATATTTGTAAGAATGAAACTGATAGCTAGACACAAATTGAAGAAAATAGAAAAGTAATTCTTGATTTTAAAAATTATGTTAAAACTATGTTTACATACACAGAAAGAAAAGTGCTATTTTATATGCCTAATAAGGAATAAAATGAATGTTGCATTGGAGCCAAACCAAGGTTTTACAGTCACAGAATTCGCTAGAAAATGAAAGTGCCCTGCAAAAATACTCTTCTTTCTTTCCTTAAGCATTTATAGAAGGATATTATAAAGGACTTTTCAAATCAATGTGGTTTTTGATACCTTTCTATAAATACAGTCTAATGTATAATTTAGAGAGTTTATCATAATTTTGCTATTTTTGCTGTCTGAAATACACACTCTTAGTTCCCTTAATGTAAACTAATCCGCCCAAATCCATGATTCCTTTTAGTTCCCCAAATTTGGAATAATTCTGAATACTCAATTTTTCAATAAGCATATTTTTGAGATTTGCTGTCAACATTGTGATTATAAATAGGTGCCACAAAGAAGAAAAAATAAGTATAAAATGGGGCTCTAAATTAGCTGCAGGTACAGGGAAATATGTAACAGCGTAAAGAGCCACACAGCCTCACTGAAAGGTCAATGAGTTCTACAAAGTTACAGGAGGTCTCCAGAGGGGACAATTATCATGGCCTGCTGGGGATGAACTGTCAACTAGTGGTTCGCAGGCACTGGGATTTCAGTTTCAAAAGATTTGAGGCACTGGCATGGAGTTGTTATTTTATTAAGAAAAGTGAAAACAACAATACTGCTACTTAAAATCACTATACTTTACTTCTATAAAGGAAATTCTTTTTTTTTTTGGAGACGGAGTTTCGCACTGTCACCCAGGCTGGATTATAATGGCGCGATCTTGGCTCACTGCAACCTTGAGTTCACACAATTCTCCAGCCTCAGCCTCCCAAGTAGTTGGGATTACAAGCATACACCACCACACCTGGTTAATTTCTTGTATTTTTTTTTTTTTTTTTTAGTAGAAACAGGGTTTCACTACGTTGGCAAGACTGGTCTTGAACTCCTGACCTCATCATCCACGCACTTCAGTCTCCCCAAGTGCTGGGATTACAGGCATAAGCCACCATACCCAGCCCCATAAAGGAAATTCTAACACTAAAAATCCAAGAGAACATTATCTGAGATAAAAATATCAGACAAATTGAGCTTAGTGACTAGCTCACAACATTATTATCATTTTTTCTTTTATTCTGGTGAAAATTCTTTTACAAAATAGGATTTGGGAGCCTTGAGTTAAGTGCTTAGTGTGTACCAAAGTACAGAAGTGATAGAAGACAGTATTCCTGGCCATAGGAACTTACAGTCTAGAGGAGGAAGCGGCAAATATTAATGGGACAAAGTAATTAGGTAGTGAAAAGTATTAACGATGCAATAGATGAAATACAAAGTAATCAGAGTCATCAGAGAGCTTAGCGGTCTAGGTCTAGAATGGGGTGTGACTTCACTAGAGAGGAGGAAGAAAGGGACATTTAAGGAGGCTGGGATGCACAGTCCATGGTAGTCTAGAAAGAATAAAGCTAATGAATGGGGTGGGCCATCAGAAGACTAGATAGATTGCAGGGACAGTTTTACTGGTGGAATATTGGGGAAATTCTCCTAAATGCACTCTTGTCAGTAAAATCAATTGGAGTTAAGTACATATAAAAAGACAAGGAAATTCACATCATTTTTATGTTTTATAGCTCTGTCAATAAAAGGAGACAAATAACAGTCTAGATAATAATACAAGGAAAATTAAATATAAACACGCCTGTCCCTAATCATCTTAAAAGATAATTTGAGTAGCAGTAAATTAAAAAAAAAGAAATATACACATTCTTAAGGGAGAAAAATTTATAATTGCATGTACTCTTTATATCTAAATTTTTTTACTAAGTCCCACAGGCATTTATTAGCAACAATTGCTTTCATCCTATGTATTATGTCTTCCTTCCCTTTTTAAATGACTGAATTATTTTCTCTTCCTTGCTTTTTCTACCAAATCACACAATTTAAAATATTTTAATATTAGCCCATTGATTTGGCAGTTGAGATTCCACAAAAATTTTTTTAAAAAGTAACTTCTTAAAAAGATCATTTCTTCTAGATTTTAACAAAAAGAGATTAAAATCATCGTTCTTTGAAATAAAGGAAGATTCTACCAAATCAAGAGTCTTGCTCCGACAGCTCAAATGTCACTGAGCTACATAATGCATGATGCCTTAAACGACTTGGTCCATTAAATTTAGAAAAAGTTCAGCTGAGAAATACAGCGTGCACGTTCAATAATTGCTGTCCTAAGTGATCACATCCTTTCTGGATCTCCTACATGTACTTAGTTGATTATAAACACTCTGAAACATCCGCCAGTTTTCCCCTAACTGGCCTTGGGAATGAAGATCTTGTAAGATATTTTAAAAATAACTCTTTCTCTGTTTCCCTGAACACAGGGCTGCCACGTTTCCCAAGCCTATGGGTCTGTTTTAAATTCAAATGGAATCTGAGGATCTTGACAGAAAGGACCCCAGAGAGGACTTGTCCAATTGACAACAGAGAATCCAATAAGTCTTTTCATCTTAAGCCATGAGATGTTATATTGGGAGAAAAAGAGGAAAGCAGGAGCAGAGGGAATGCTAATAACTTGAGCAGGTTTGGGGTGGAAAAGTCTTTTCTCTGTCCCTCGCCATTCATATATGCTCAAATATACAACGAAACTTTTCAATTAATAAGTGTCATAGCACAAACAGGGAGAGAAGTTCTAGCTTCACAATGCGACCTGCCTTTTTATTGGATTGGAGCTTTGACAGGTTTATTCCATAATAAATATCTTTTTGTTTTGTTTTATTTTTAAGGAAAAACAATTTGCATTCAACGTTGACTTTTGTGACTGATGGTTACTTATTTAAAGACTAGGTATGGAGTCGGATCTAGATATTTTTAACTTCATCTTCACACCAGACTTAAAGGGACCATTTTCTACATTTCTACAAGAACCTCTGTTCCTCTTACATGTGCCCGAGGGTGAAGCTTTTATGTTTCTAAGATGTATGTATGTAACTTCATACTTGAATAATACCTGGTACATAGACTGTATATTCCATTGAGAAAGTGCATTGTAAAGGTTAGAAAAGGTAACAATGGTGGGGAAAACTGCCTGGCAAGAATCTATTTAACATGTTTCTTGTGACTATTCCCAGTGACTGCTAGTATGGTTTAATTAGATCTTCCTGACAAAATTCATTACAGAAAATCCTGCATTAGTGAAGAAAAAATAAATGCAGCTCATTTATAACCTATTAGTTATTTTGCTTTTAAGGAAACAATAATTTTTCTTTCTTTCGTTCTTTCCTTTTATCTAGAAGACTAATGTTACAAGTAGTAAAAGAAGAGGAGATGAAAGCTGGTGGAAAACAAATAAACAAAGTTCACCAGTCTACCTGTCTTTTATTAGCACCATTCTCTGCTTATGGAGAAACAAGTGCAAATTGAAAGAGGTTATTGGGGCCAGGTGTGGTGGCTCACGCCTGTAATCCCAGCACTTTGGGAGGCCAAGGCAGGGAGATTACTTGGGGTCAGGAGTTTGAGACCAGCTGGCCAACATGGTGAAATCCCATCTCTATTGAAAATACAAAAATTAGATGGGCATGGTGACGCACATCCAGCTACTAAGGAGGCTGAGGCATGAGAATTGCTTGAACCCAGGAGGCGGAGGTTGCAGTAAGCCAAGATTGCACCACTGCACTCCAACCTGGGCAACAGAGTGAGACTCAGTCTCAAAAAAAAAAAAAAAAAAAAAAAATGGAGCTTATTGGGAGGGACTAGAAGACGGTCTAAAGTCTCTCCTATCCTTTGTCTCCAATTCCATTGCTACTGTTGTAAATTCGGGCCCTAATTTTTTTTTTCTCTCCAATATTAACAAATCACTTCTAACTCAAGAGATCTCTTTGGCCTCACTCTTACAACAAATCCACTCTCCACCCAGCGTCTGGAGAGAGCATCCTCATGCACAGATTTAATCATGCTTCTCTCATGCTTGAAAATCTTCAGTGGTATCCCATTACCCCTGAAATAATGTATAATAGAGCATCCCAGGACCCCCATTATCAGGCATCTATTTACATCGCCGACCTTATTATACTCCTCTTCCTGGCATAGCCCACCCTCACCCAATGTTCTAGCTGCCTGGCTAGAACCATCTTCATCTCCTCAGAATGGGAACCACCCAGGCAGTTTCCCAGCTGAGTATTAATTCACACGGATGCCGTGAACTGAAGTGTTGCCATCTCCATGTCTATGCACCTGGAGAACACCTGGATATCATAGGGCTCTTGGTTGACCACTGGAAAATGTTGTCCTATTGATCTAAATGTGTGTGCATGCATGTGTGTGCACACACACACACTACATCACACATGAAATATTTGTGTATATACATATATTAATATATTCATGTATGTGTATATGTGCACAAATACTTTGATGCCAAATTATTATTACCAGATTTTAGCAAAAGTAAACCATCATTTAAGAAAAAAATCATGAGAAAATGTGCCTCTCCCCTTAGTAGGTTGAATTGTGAAATCAGGAACTAAAACTGAGACTATGCCATGCATGAAGTCCATTGTTTGTGAATCAAGAGAGGACCACTGGTCTACCTCAGCTGTGGAATAACCTCTATCCAGAGGGCAGAGTATGTGAGCCACAGAGCTTCTCCTCGCATTCTCAGGCACAGTTGACAGGTCACACACAGAACATAGCTGGAGGCAGGGGCCCCATCAACTGGACTACATTTGCCCCACTGGCTTGAGTTTTATGTATCCAGTTTATTTGAACTCTGAGAGTAATTAACCTTATTAGTAAGCTACTTCCCATGTTAAATAGGACTTCCATTTGGCCCAAACTTATCTCTCTAAAGTTGCAAGGAAAGTTGATTCCCTTGTAATAACATTACACGATTAGATGAACAAATTCGTGCTCAGCATATTCATGTATGTTCCTTGTTGGTTTTAGACTTTGATCACAGCTCCTTGAAACTCCATGTTGAAGGGGTAAAGCCCTGATGGTTTCACGTATCCTCTTCCGGCATGCCTGGCCGGCTCCTATTCCCTTGAGCATTCTGGTTCCCTCTATGGTACCTTTCTGTCTTCAGCTTCCCTGGGCTTTAAGGCTATTACCTTTCCTTGAACTTCAATGGCCCAAACTGCACAAAATCTCCCAGGTGTGGCCAAACTCTGCTGTATTAGTCAGTGTTCTCTAGAGGGATAGAACTAATAGGATAGATGTATATATAAAAGGGAGTTTATTAAGGATTATTAACTCACGCCATTGCAAGGTGAGGTCTCACAATAGGCTGTGTGCAAGCTAAGGAGCAAGGAAGCCAGTCTGAGTCTCAAAGCTGAAGAACTTGGAGTTTGATGTTTAAGGGCAGGAAGAATCCAGCACAGAAGAAAGATGTAGGCTGAGAGGTTAAATCAGTCTAATCTTTCCATGTTCTTCTGCCTGCTTTTATTCTGACTGCTCTGGCCACTGGTTAGATGGTGCCCACCCAAACTGAGGGTGAGTCTGTCTTTTCCAGCCCACTGACTCAAAAGTTAATTAATCTCCTTTGACCACACCCTCACAGACACACCCAGGAACAATACTTTGCATCCTTCAATCCAATCAAGTTGACATTCAATATTAACCATCACACCTGCTTTTTTACCAAGGGCAAGGCCAAGGTTTATTTTGGGTTACCAGCGTTCTTGATTATTCACATGGTGCCCTTCTTTGGCATTTTAGGAAAAGAATTTGTATGGTCCATTTTAATTCAGTTCAACATGAGAAATATTAATTGAGCAATGATCATGAGTTTAACACTCTCATAACTATATTTAAACAATGGTGAAAATCTATCATTTTATAAGGTTGCAGAGACAGGGGTATAGAATGTAACAGTAGCTTGGGCAGAATTTAGGAAATCAGCAATTCTGATAGTTTCAAAACTTTCTATATTCAGGAAGCATTTTCTTCTAATACAAGCTCATTAGAGGGCTCATAATATAAAAGTGGGGCTGTTGTAGTAGAAGTAGCTATTCCAGAGACAAGAATAATTCCTGAGAGCCTTCACCACTGCACTGACAGATTTATTTACAGAACACTGAGTTTCAAAACCTTGGCTCAGGCTCCACTATTTAATTTAGAAAAGCAACTGAGGTTAGATGAGGTGGAAGACCAAGATTGTCTGACTCCTGGTCCAGTACAGGTTCCGCTCTATAGCTTGTACTTTCCTCTCATTGAAATTCACCTGTGACTTTTTTTTCGCCCATCTCTTGTAGTGACATTTTTCTCGATTGACTTACTAAGTTTATCATTTCACTATGCCTATATTTATTAACTATTCCTTCCCTTTTCCCTCCCTCTCTTTCCTTTCTTCCTCCCTCCTTCCTTTTCCTTCTTCCCTCTCTCCCTCTTTCCCTTCCTTCCTTTCCTTCCTATTCTTCCTTCCTTCCCTACTTCCCTCCCTTCCTTCCCTCCTTCCTTCCCTCTCTCCCTCCCTGTATATGTGTGTACAAGGAACAAGTTTCTCACACCATCCTGTATTTAACTTTCCAAGGCCTTAAGTTGGCAGAAGCCTGACTCACAGGCTTCTAGCTTATGCTTCTACTCAATCAGATGAAGCAATCTCTATTTGCACTCTGAGCTAATTTGTTATAAATGTATTCTGAATGCATTTACTTGTTCTAATTCCTTTAACCTAACTCATTTTCCTACATTCCTTTTCCTGATCAAGGAAGATGACCTGATTAGGGTTTCTGTGAAAGCAGCCTTGTGGTCTCTAAAAGTCCCTTTGATACACTTGTGGGTGCAGGATGATTGGCATTCATAATAGTGCCCATTCAGCTCCTCTGTAAGACGTGAGCAGCCTCTGAGGCTGCTACAGAACCCACTGCTGCATGTTTTCAGACCTGCCAGGAACAGCGACATGCCAGCATACCTGCAACAACAAGAGCACGATCCTGATGGATGAGGATACATATAACAGCGGATAGAACCATAGTAACACCACTATGATGACCCTAGATTATCCCTTGCAAAGCAATAGCACACTCATCCCACATGGCCTTAGTTATAAATGTAATATGACACACATGAATGACAATCAAAGGAAGAACTTGGGGCACTTTAAGAATTGTCAACTTTTTAATGCTGAAAGTTAATAAAGAGACTAGACACCAGATCAGAAATATGAAAATGAATTCTCACCTCATCCTCCTGATGCTTTGTTATTGGACCTGGTGATCTTCCAAGGAGTAAAGTATAAAGGAGGAGGTTGAAGAGCCATTAGTAGAATATTCTACAGCATTCGAGGATCCCGAGATTAATGCTGCCCTTTTAAAGAGAGCCTGCTTAGCTTGGCCAGACATCAGAAACACATCTTTTCTTTACAGCTTTGCATTATCACAGATGATCATTCTGTAAATGCTAGTCATTGAGGGTTACTTCACCATACTCTAGGGTCAAATGAGGGGATGGCAGAGAGAAGAAAAAAAAAACCTAAAAATTGCTCTAATTTCCTAATCTAATGCATTGTGACTACTAAACTCAATAGAAAGCTCTTCACTGGAAGGCCCACCAAGGGGTCACCTGTCTTTCTAGAGAGCACATTAACCATAGTAATATCACAACTATCAACACACATATTTAAAAGAGACTCATTGCATATTCTGCAAGTTCTATGTTCCTTGAACAAAAATGTTGCCATGGAAACTTCTACCATAAGGCAGGTGTAGTTCTGCAAGGGACTATGGGCTGTGAAATCAGGTTCCCATGGCAACATTTTTGTTCAAAGCATGAAGAATCTTAAATACATGTGTCAATACATATTAGTACCTAGCAGGAAACACAGATGGGATTAATAAAGTCCAATATTTGCTCAACTAAAAGTTATAATCATGGTAAAAGTAAGTGAATTAAAATCAGTTCCTACGGATAGCTTATATAAACAGAGTTTGGAGTTGTAACACGACTTTCACATGAATAAGTAAATCTATGTGAAGCACTAGTAGATGACTTGCTTTCATTAAATTCATAAGGCAGAGAAATCTTCACAAAAATTATGGGATTTTAAAATTTTGAAATATATCTTCAGCTCATAATTCACTGATGAGATTAAATCACTCGAGCTTACCAAAGGAAATTAAGATCACACTACCCACCTGTAATAGAACCAGTTATTATGGTGACCGAACAGTGAAAGAAAAAATGCCAGGTTGATTCATCTATGTTATATGAGCTCATGCTAATAAAATGTGCCAGCTGGAATATTTATGATAATTGCCATTTCTGTAGCCTCAACATATCCATATAAATATGCCAAGAACCAAATTAAGAAAAGCTTTTCCCTTTATCTTTTACAAATAATCCGGAAGATAACAATCATTCATTATAATAATATATTTTAGAAAACATATTAGAAAGTACATAAAGAAGATACACTACAAAATGTAAAGATATGACCACGTGGAGCTAATTTGTTGTTGTTGTTGTTGTCTGGTTTGTTTGTTTTGAGATGGACTCTCTCCATTCCCCAGGCTGGACTGCAGTGGTGCAATCTTGGTTCACTGCAACATCTACCTCCCAGGTTCAAGCAATTCTCCTGCCTCAACCTCCCCAGTACCTGGGTTTATAGGTGCACCACCACAGCTGGTTAATTTTTTGTATTTTTCATAGAGACAGGGTTTCACCATGTTGGCCAGGCTGATCTCAAACTCCTGTGACCTCAAGTGATCCACTCACCCTGGCCTCCCAAAGTGCTGGAATTACAGGTGTGAGACACTGCGCCTGGCCCTGAGTAAGTTTTTAAAAAGAGAACTTTCTTATTCATTGCCATTTTACATCTACTAGTCCCATAAAATTTCAAAACAAAACTAATAAACACTACAGTGCAGAATCTATGAGGTCAGAGACTGTGCTCACTGTTGCTTTGCACGATGCCTGGATCACACTAGGCCCTCAATAAATATCCACTGAATGAATGAATGAATGAGTGAAGCACGTTAGTAATTTAAATAATAAATAATCTTAGCTTACTGAAGGTGTCTTTCACAAAATTATTGTATATAAGTAAACTTAGGGTGACTTAAGTGAACTTTCTCCATTAAATTTTAAATTTTCATTTTAAATTCCGAAACACATTATCATCCTTTTTGATTGTTTTGTAATTAGTATTGATTCCCAAACCTGTGGTAATTTTTCCTCTTTTTTTTCCCCTGCCATTTAATCAAGTGCTTAATGATCCGCAGTCAAACATTTAAATGCACTGGAACTGCTGAGCACATAAAGGAGCCCTGAGGACCCTTTTACAAAGTAAAAAATCCACTTTTTAAAATGCAATTAACCAATTCCTAGTTTACTTGTTTTGTTATTTTCCCTCCATTAGGTTTTTCAGAGTGGCATGCCTGTAAACATTTGCAGATTGAACTCATCGTTTAAGCCAAACTTGACAGAATTTATCATAGTTCCCCTAAGATGCTAAAAATTTAGTCTTTAAAAGAACGTGACCACAGTTATCAAATTTATGTCCACAATTCCATGCATTACAATTAGGTTCTTAAGAGAGATCAGTTTATCACAACTTTCCAAAGCAATATGTCAGCTGCAGCTTAAAGATAGAATTTAAAAGCAGGCAGACTACTCTGAGGTGCTAAAGACTTCAAGGCACCTAAGTGTTGAAGATGGCCAGGCTCTGGGCATGGAGGAAATCCGTTTGGCTCAGATGATGGTCTGCATTCCCTTCCAAAGGTCTCTGCTTCGCTGGGTAAGTCAAGAGTCCTTTCTGAGCCTAAACTCTTTTATAATTTCAAATGGAAATAGTAACTCTCAATGCAGACAGGTTTTATGAGAATCAAATGAGATGAGATATGTAAAAAGTATACCCTGGAATTCTATTTACCTCTAAAGATATAGATATAAGTTAATGTTGCTGGCATTACTGTTTTATTAAAAGTTCCTAAAAATTATGTAAGCTATGAAATAATCACATGCTCATGGTAAAAAAAAAAAAAAGGAGGGAGGGAGGGAGGGAGGGAGAGAGAGAGAGAGAGAGAGAGAGAAATTAGCAGTTAGCTTACACTTTTTTCTCCTTAGCCTCACATTCAGTTCTTATAGTGCCTAATTATTTTCTTTTTTTTTTTTTTTTGGTACCTTTTAAATTAAATTTATTTTATTTTTATTTTACTTTAAGTTTTGGAATACATGTGCAGAATTTGCAGGTTTGTTACGTAGGTATATGTGTGCCACAATGGTTTGCTGTAATTATTTTTTAAAAGGTAGGTATCCAGGCGCAAGACTGCAGGTTCTGTTTTTGGTATTTAAACGCTAAAGAGTTGCAATTATATTTTGTGTTTTTTCTAAAGCCACTGAAGTTAAAATGCAGTATTGCCAAAGAGTTAAAGCAATCCCAAGAGTTCTTAATTTCAGGAATCTCTTAAGTCCTGGGAGATGCTGGTTGGGGGTGATATAGTACCCTTAGAGTAGTTAGGAAGATTGAAGGTCTCCCAAAGCTTACTATAGGTAAACACTCAGCATTTTTTAGAAACCTGTCAAGGAGATATGAACTTGTTAAAGAAATCCAACTTCATTATTTCCATCAAATCAAAGGAAAAAATAGCAAAATATAAACAAGCACACAAGGAAATAAGTAAACTTGTATTTAAAGAATATTTTAGGCTGGGCACAGTGGCTCACACCTGTAATCCAGGCACTTTGGGAGGCCAAGGCAAGTGGGTCACTTGAGGTCAGGAGTTCAAGACCAGCCTGGGCAACATGGCGAAACCCCATCTCTACCAAAAATATATAAAAAATTAGCTGGGTGTGGTTGCATGCTCCTATAATCCAAGCTACTAGGGAGGCTGAGGCAGGAGAATTGCTTGAACCCAGGAGGCGGAGGTTGCAGCAAGCTGAGATCATGCCACACTGCACTCCAGCCTGGGTGACAGAACAAGACTCTGTCTCAAAAAATAAATAAATAAAATAAAATAAAGAATATTCTAGATCAGCCCACATTAATGGTTTGCATTTAGTCACTCGCTTGAGGTACATTTGCTGCAGCGTTTCTTAAACCTTGGGGCACAAAGGACCAGAGGCATAATTGCTAGTTGTTCAAATCCTAGGAAAAATGTAAAATTCTGGGACATCATCCAAATGAGTTCTTATAACCACGGGTTGATACATAAATAAAATTATCCTAAGTTTTCACAGAGAAAACTTATAAGAGTGTTGAAGTCTGACAAGGTGGCACAGCCTTGAGAAATTCAGAACACCTGGAAACGGTCATGAGTACCATATTTATGTTGCGGCTTGGATATATTAGCTTTATATACTTCATTTATAGCAGGTGTAGAAGTAAACACGCAATTGAAAATTTTCCACATATGGTAATTTTTAATAAATATTATATTTTGAGGTGATTATTAAATAAGTGTATAAAAACAAATGGTGATTTAAATTCACATTCACTGTTAAAGGAATAATAACCAAGACAATGATGATGGTTCAAAAAATTGTGAATAATAATTGTCAAATAATAATAATACTCAAAATTGTAAGACGCAGATAGGCAAGTGGAAACAGGTTGTTAAGCACTGTAAGAATTACACCAGTTTTGACAAAACATCACCTGTCACATACAATAGTGTTGTTAGTGCCAACTGGATTGATCTTATAAATGGGTACGCACTTAAAATGCAAAATCTCAAAATATAACTGCAACTCTTTAGGGTTTAAATACCAGGAACAGAACCTGCAGTCTCGTGCCTGGATACCTACCTTTTAGAAAATAATTACGGCAAACCACTGTGGCACACATATACCTATGTAACCAACCTGCACCATCTGCACAGTCCGAAACGTAAAGTAAAATCAAATAAAATAAATTTAAAAGGTACCAAAAAAAAAAGAAAATAACTAGGCCCTACAAGAACTGAATGTGAAGTTAAGGAGAAACAAATGTAAGCTAACTGCTAAATGCTATTTTCTCTCTCTCTCTCTCTCTCTCTCTTTTTTAACCATGAGCATGTGATTATTTCATAGCTTATGTAATTTTTAGAAACTTTTAATAAACCAGTCTACTCTAGTCTTATTGTATAAGAGTTTTGTATACAGGAGTTCATACCTAGTTAGTTTAAGGTTGTAGACATGGTGCAAATCAATAATATTAGATAATGCTTTTTTTTATACTTTAAGCCCTGGGGTATGTGTGCAGATCTTGCAGGATTTTTACACAGGTATACACATGCCATGGTGGTTTGCTGCCTCCAGTCCCCCTTCACCTACATTAGGTATTTCTCCTAATTTTATCCCTCCCCAAACTCCCCACCCCCTGCTATCACTCCTCTAGCCCCCACCCCCAACAGCCCCCATTGTGTGATGTTCCCCTCTCTGTGTCGATTTTTGAGTTAACAGTAAAGATGCTCAATTTTTTTTTTTTTATCTTTAAAACATGTGTTTCTATTACTTCATTCTGAAAAAATATCTAGACATTGCACCAGGCCCTAGGGAAATGAAGATATAAAATATCTGAACAGACCGTTCCTCTGGAGGAACATGTGGTCTGGGGCTGGAAATGGAAACATACTTGTAAAATACGATGTGGCATGAAACAGTCAGGGTCTCACAGAGGCTTTTTCAGTTTTGCAGCAACCAAATGAACAAACGTTAAAGCCATTTTTAAAGCCCCTAACAAGTATACTGCAGGGTAACTTGCCCAATCATCTTCTGTTTTACTAGAAAACTAAAGTGAAAATAGCAATCTGTCCGCTGTTGAACACACCAGCGCATAATCTCAAACTGATTACAGACTTGTAGAATTGTATCAGCATCGATTTATAAGGCAGAACCCCGCAGCATGTCAGTGTGGTGCCGCTTCTTAAAAGTAGCGCTTGGCTTTCATATTTGATTCTGGGGCAAAACTGTGAGAGCTTTTGTTTGCTGCCTTTGTGACAATCAGGTCGCTGCTTGGAACCTTCAGAGGTTTCTCTGCAGAACCATGCGGAGGGGGACTGCAGGACACCGGGGTTCTTCACTGAGCTAAAACACTGTTAAGGGTATATCATCTAGTGACTGCCTACATTGCAAAATGGTGTTTCCAGTCTTACAAAGATATCTACTCAAAACAAAAAGTAACCTTGTATCATATCCATGGAAGAAGACTATGTGTTAATTTTTGCATTACAAGAAGATTACAGAATATAAATGTTTTTAGATCAAAATATGTCAAGCTTCCTAGAGTAGACTGGTATGATTAAGTCATATGATATTGCATCTGTTGCTTAAGAGACATTTGGTTCATTTGTTATTCATTCATTCTTTCATAAAAATGCTCGTTTACTGAGTCCCTACTGTGTGTCTGGCACTGCAGTTAGACGCACAACTTGGAAAAATGCATTAACCGAATAACTAGAACTTTAATAAAATTTAACACATTAAGAAAAAGAAGAGTCCTAACTCCAAATGAGATACTTTTTTAGTTACAGAAATCTCTAGCTGTTTCCTAAGCAAATCACTTAAAAGATGCCCATGTTTCTCCAGATTTTAGTTTGATAAAAGTAATAATTGAGGTGGCCACGGAGTGAGCCCATTATGAAGCTTCACAATTTCAGCTCCGACATTCAGGAGACGGTTCTTTCCTTTGACCTTTCCACGGGGCTAAGTGATAGGACTCCCGGGCAGAGAGCACAGGTCAGACATCCCTAAGGCTGCACAAATACCATTCAAGAGCAAACACTCTGTCGCCCAACTTGATTACATGGAAATTGGTTTTGCACAATAGAAGCCTTTTTGTTCAGACTACTATGGTCTCCCACCGTGTAACTTTCTTTACTGAGTTAATAGAGTAGGGATGGATTTTGAATTTCACACACATACACAAAAGCCTCATTACCATTTGCATTTGTGCATGGCTAACAAAAATTAGCAGGAGCTACCTCAAATCATTAAGACTGAAAAATGAAATTGAACCGAGGTGAGAAAAGCCTGTTTTCTTAAAGCCCATTTAGTATGGATTAAAGTTAATTATAATAGGATATTCCAACCTGTAAAGAATAATTGGGCTTTCGTTTTCCGATGTTCAGAAAAGTAGATATCATCATTTAATTTGAAAGTTCTTTTTACTGTTTGGATATCGGGGTGCTGATTTATCAAATATTCACCTCTAAAACCTAAGTCTGAACTTAAAGTGTTGATTCTAACTTGAAATGAATCAGAAATATGTTTAAAGCAGGTGAATATGAAATAATGGAGATAAAGGAAGGGATATAGAAAAACTCCAGGAGTACCTACTTTCTCCAACTGAAAGTATAAAATCAAAGACATTCTTATCCACTCTCAGTAGGCCCAGAGGCCGCCTTAATCCCCCACACCCAACCTCCCACAGACTTTGGAAATGCTGGTGCCACACCTTGTCTCTTCTGTCCTTTCCATTCAAACCCCATGTTTCTGACCCACTCAGCCTCCTGGTTCCCCTTTCTCTCCTCCTCATATGCCAAGATGCATGGCATTGCCACCATGACTGTGGGAATTATCAGTACACCTGCTGACATCCTACCTCCCCTAGCTGCCTCTGTTTCTCAGGCTCTCTCTTTACCCATGTTCTTCTCAACTCCAGTACTTTTTATTGTCACCTCCTTGAGCCCGAATCCCTGCCTCAACTCTCAGGTTTGGACCTAACAGGTACAGATCTGGGGAGCCCCTCTCCAAGGGCCAGAGCTGAGCCACTGGGAGATATATTCCAGTCCCCGTGTGGGGAAGGCTGGGACTGGAATTTGCCTTTTTCTACGGCTAGGCTTCTCCACACACAAGTCATTGTCCTTTGTTAAAACTCACTTGGAATTTGCAAACTCTTTCTCTTCTACTCTATGTCTACAATTTTGTCTATATTTCTTGCAGTGAGTAGCAAGAAAAGAATGCAATAAGGAGCCAGCTAAAATTAAATTAATCTGATATTTTATGTGTTTTTTAACTTTTAGGTTTGTGGGTACATGTGCAGCTTTGCTATATAGGTAAATTTGTGTCACAACCTAGTACCCAACAGTGTTTTTTTCTGTTCCTCTCATTTCACCCTCCACCCTCAAGTAGGCACCAGTGTGTGTTATTCCCCTCTTTGTGTCCATGTGTTCTCATCATTTAGCTCATACTTATAAGTGAGAACATGCAGTATTTAGTTTTCTTTTCCTGTGTTAGTTTGCTAAGGATGATGGCCTCGAGCTCCATCCATGTTCCTGAGAAGGAAATGATCTCATTCTTTTTTAAGGCTGCATAGCATCCCATGGTGTTTATGTACCACATTTTCTTTATCTAGTCTACCATTGGTTAGCATTTAGGCTGATTTCATGTCTCTGCTATTGTGCATTGTGCTGTGATGAACATATGCACATGTGTGTCTTTATGGTAGAACAATTTATATTTTGGGGGGTATATGCCTAGTAATGAGATTGCTGGGTTGAATGGTACTTCTGTTATTAGCTCTTCGAAGAATCACCATACTACTTTCCACAGTTAAATGTAATGGTTGAACCTGACAATTAAATGTATCAAGGCATAAAATTAACCACGTAAGACTTAAGAGTTGGTCACAAGGGGTAACTAACTGGCTGGTGTCACAGTCCTTATTGTGCCTTCTGGATTATAACGATTTCCTAACTTCACCAGTGATGAGACAACTTGCTGTCTCTTTCCAGACCAGAGACAGGTCCAGGCCATTGGTGACCTGTTCTGGATATTGAATGGATACACACATGCTTAGCACAAAACTCACCTACTAGTCATTTTCCTAGATATTGGAAGGAGTGTTGGATGATTACAGAAATGATGCATGTGGGCATCTGCCAGGTTAACACACTGGCATTTGTGTTAGTTCACTCCCAAAACTCTTCCTGTGAGGTGTGTGGTGGGGCCTTCCAGCCCTGTGCTCTAAGATTGTGTTTTCTATTATTTAAGTAATAAGTAATATCTAGTAACTGCAGATATTTATATTTAAAGTATACAATTTTCTAAGTTTTGACACATGCATGCACCTGCAAAACCATCACCACAAGCAAGACAGTGAGCGTATGCATCATTCCCAAAAGTTTCCTTACGCCCCTTTGATCAGCACACTAAAATTCTGAGGATTTTGCAATGGAAGAAACCATCAGCTTCATTTTCCAAAAGGGACCACAAGCCATAGCATCCATTTCATTCTATATGACATGACCATCCACTGGAAGTCCCTATTACTCAAACTCCCGATTGTCCATGGCGCAAAACGCTTTAGTTTATTCCACTGAAGTGTATGTGTGCACGCATGTGTGTGGATGTGGATGTGTTCACATATGTACATACCTTCATAATACACCTTAATGGGATATGCACTAGAAGTAGTGATTTCTTCCAAAAAAAATTAAGCTACCCTTTTAACTAAAGCAAATTTTCAGAAAGATTTCTTTTCACTGAAATGTGTCTTCTTTTCACCATATGGAACCAAACTTTCTGGCACAGTCTAGATACGAGCTTAGAAATTCTATTATTAGAACTCCAACTGGCCATTCGGATGAGTATAAAGTACTCAACTGCATGGGGTTAGAAGGATCCAAACAATTACCTCCTGTCACTCTTGCTGTGTGAAAATTGAATGATAACACTCACGACAGGGGCATTGGGCTCTGTGAACCAAGAGCATGGACGCTGCCACCCATGCAGTTCTTGGACCCCCCACATAAAACTCAGGCTCCCATGGAGATTGTCATAATTCAGCCAACCCTCCACAAACAACTGTTTTTGTGTTGCATCTTTTTTTTTTTACACAAACCATACAACGGCGGTTGAATAAAGGGAAGTGTCTGTCTTTCCATATTTCTAAGAGTGATATTATTTCCTGCATAAGAGGTAGCATGACCTCAGCTGTTAGAAAGGACTGTTTGTTACGAAAAAGGACAATGTGATACATGTCAGAGGCTACTAACTTTATGAAGAAACCTCTTCCTCCACCACATGGCATCAGGAAGAAGCATGGATCAATCAGTACTTGCTGAGATCAGATGTAGTCATTTTCCTTCACAATCAGGAAGTTGTCAGATTTATAAAATAGCTTGCTTGAGCCTGAAATGAACTATTTCTATTACAATACTACTGTATGCATAGCTGGACCATTCACTTTCCCATGAATACGTACTGAATTTCTACTACATGCAAGGTATTGTGGGGCACATAAATATGAATATGACATCATATGGCCCTCGGGGAATTTACATCATGGCAGGAATGCATATGGCACTCAAGAGAACATTTAAGCCTGATGATGAGAAAAAGGAAGCCAGGCAGGAATGGAGCAAAGGCTTTCAGACCCAAGGAAATCCACGATGAACCAGGCAAGGTCTCCATTCTAATTAACCACTTTTTCTTAGTAACCTTCTCAGACACCTTTTATTATACTTGTAAGATATCTTTGCCTGTTTTTTTTCTGCATGTCTCTTACCTGAACTAGACTAGAGGACCTTTGAGGCCATGGATAAACTTACCTTTTATAGCTCGGTATCAGCACATAGGAGGCTGTCTTACTGCTGGTGAATGAATGAACAAGGTAGAGATTGTATCATCTTCTGTGTATGGGTTTGAGGCCAGCCTCAGCCTAGAAGATGGTCCTCTAGGGATGGCTAATAGTATCCCTACTGTCCTTTCCTAAAGGAGGACTTTTTAAAATTTACTACCTCCAAAATTTACCCCTTACAGGAAAAAAGAATATTTTCTGTTTATAAAATAAATGCAGCTTCATTGTATAAATCATCAAAAATAAATAATTATCTTTTTGTAATACTGTGCCCAAAATAAGCATCACTAAGATACTGGCCTATCTGCTTGCCTTTTGTATGTGAGAATATTACATATGAAAGTATGTACTCTGTAGATACTTAATATTCTACATTTAAGATATATTCTGGACATGTTTAATATTTAATACCACTTCTAAAGATATATATTTGACCAATACGCTGATCCAGCAATTTATTTTTCTTTCTGTAATATTTTTATTAGAATAGTCCCATAAACAAGAGAAGCAGAGTAAGCTTAAATTCCAAAAGGAGCTCATTCTGTTTTAATCCACTATCAAATATACTCATTTATAAAATTATCTATTTCAAAAATTGAAGTTAGATTGAATACTCAGTCACAGACTCCATTTGAAGGATAAATCATAAGACACTGACCCAGGATATTTAGCCCCCATCTGACTCCTGGGAGGGGGCCCATTCCACCGAGATGCAATACTTCCATCTGGCACATTTTCTGTAAATACCAAATACCAACCTCCTGATCTCTAATGGACACAGATGACTCAGAAGAAATAAGGAAGCTTAGAAATCTCCAAGGGGCTCTGTTGAAAGATGAAGTTATTAAACAAACAAAAAGAGTATTAGAGCACGTCAAGCGGCCCCCAGGCCTGTCATGCCTCCAGACCCTGTCTAGAACACTTGTCCCTGCTGTGTCTGCCTCAGGAATCACTTCTATAGCAAAGGCCTTCCTGACTTCTCATGCTACATAAGGTAGAACAAAGCACTCCCTCCTTGGTACCCTCTATTCCTATACTTGCTTTTACGACCATCCCACAGACACCTGGGCACACTGGGTTTCATGCCTTTCCCCTCTTCAACAACAGGGTCTCTAAAGAGTTATATTATCACATTTATCTTCCTATTCTTGTTGTCCAGCAGCGCACCTGGCACACAGAATGTGCAATTCATGTTTGTTGAATGACTGGCTGATTGAGCAAAGTTCTAAAGGAGGGACAATATTTGGAAAGAAGGCAGTGAAGAGAGGGGTAGGGAGGATCACATCCTCTGTGTGATCAGAGTCACTGAGCTCCAAGAATGATCTCTTTAACAATCCTTGGCCTGAGGTCTTGTTTACTGCCTTACTTTGGGACCCAGGAACTCCCAAACCATTTTCTTAGTGTTCTTCTAAATCAGAAACCGTCCCCAGAGCTGGCCTACTGCGTGGCACTCAGCCCATCATTGCCCCTTTCAATGCCTAGCCTGGCCCCTGTCCTAGAGCCTCTCCTTGGGTGTGGTACCTGTCCTCAGCAGGGGGTCCTTCGCTTAGAACTTCCTCTCTCCATGATTTCTTCCATTTCCCCTGGAAGACTCAAAATTCAGGGAAAAACGTTCAAAACCTCCGTTCTTGCCAATTACATTTCCCTCTGGCCTATTCACTGCTAAACATTGATATTTTCAGAGCAAGCTTTAACAGAAAAAAGAGGCTACAGGAAATCTGCATGGCAAAGGTACACAAATCATTTTAGGCATGCAAATTATTGTTTTTAGAAGAATAAAAGGCTGTAAATATTTTGAGAAGTGGGCCCCTAGTGCCTCTTAAGTATTCTAAACTACACGGTGTGCTTCATAATTATGTAATATATAGAATACCAGCTGCTTTGAATGGTGCTCTGGAGGTTTGGATGGTATCAGAAAGCTCTCCTCCCCTAGTGAGAGCCATAATGAAGGAAGCATACCGTAAAGCCAGATCCAACTGACACTGAGTTGCGGGATTTTAACACACTTTAAAACAGATGTTAAGCCTGTGTGGTGTGGTTGCAGAGGAACATATTTTTTGCCTAAAAACTGTAGAGTCTTACGAAGTTGTATACCTGTAACGTGTATTAATATTTATCACCTCATTAACATATGTCTAAAGGGAAACATCGCTTGCATTTGAATATGCGTGAATATATTTATATATTTTATATTTAAATATGTATGTCTTTTCATTCAAATACACACATACTTTTACTTAAAAAACAAAACCCTGGATGCTTATTTTAAACTGTAACAAAGAACAGAGATATATCTGAGCTTCTGGAGACAAAAACAAAACATACCAATGCTTTCCAACGGATCCTATGCCTGACACAACTGTAGGCATCTTTCTGAAGTCTCCTATAAGGATAGACGAATTATTTATGGTCTTAAAAATCTCCTTTCCACTTGCATAGACCCTAAAAATATGAGCCATGTGACTGCTTTAACTACAAAGAAAAACGGCGCAAAGAACAGAGTAGACACAACTTCTCTTCCTAGGAAGTCACACATGGCCAACCCCAACAAGGAAATGGTAATTTCACAAAATCATCTGACAAAGAAAGAAAGAGGTAAGAAATTAAAAGTCCCATAGCCTTCACAATTAAATTATAGACATGGATCTGCAGCCATAAGCTTCCCCTTGGAAATCACAGATACTCAGTTCAAAGAGTTTCTTCCGCCATTTCTTTCAGAAGAATAGAAAACTACCTGTCTCCACAGGCTACAGCAAAAGAAGGCTTTAAGAAGAAAATATGAGCTTCATTCTTGAAAGTCAATAGAGCAAGTTACTCAGACCTTAATTTGGCTAAAGCTGCCTCAGGACACAGGCATTGGAGTCAGACCCTATTATACTCCAGCTGTAAACATCTGATGTTTAGCAGGCTATGTGACCTTTCTGAGCCTCAGTTTTCTCATCTGTCAAAGGGCAACATTACTTATCTAAAGATATGCATGTTTGTATAGCTCTTGCATTTTAAGAGGGAATGAAAACACAGACAAATCCATAGATAGGTTTTACCACAATTTCCCAACGTGGTAGCCACAAAACACTTTCAGCAATCAACCAGTCTGTGTATCTAGACTTAAAAAACCAGCTGTGGTCTCAATGCCATTTGAGTTTGAGAAGAACAAAGGTACATTGGAGAAGGCTGAATCTGACAAGTAAACAACTTGCAGAAAGTTAAAGAAATTACAGAGAACCCTGAAGTGAAACATCTCCTATGCATCTACTCACGTCTATTTCTACCTCTCTCATTTCCTAGCGACCGGTCTCGTGGAAAGTCCATGGCCTGGGTTTAATTTAACACAAGCAGAGAAATTTGACCATTTTAAAATATATTACAAAGGACGGATAAGGAGTGCTTGTGTCTTGATTTAGTGGAGTTACTCTTGAAGTTTTAACCATTATTAGTTTTCAGTGGTGCTGATGCAATAATGATACTGCGAACGGATCTGTGTTCTTCTGTCACCATTATCAGTGGTGTGAAGCCAATCATTTTAACAGGTAATGGGAGGCCACTATTGACAAAGGAATTAAAAATAATGCTCTTGAGTGGAAATGTTTCATAGTTTAATTTACCAGCATTTTAAACTGTCATTTATATCCACAACATATCCTATCATAGCTATATCAAATTAGAGCCCTGCATTTCTGCCTGTCTAAAAATAATCTCCCCACAACCTTGTTCCTCATTCAACAAAGAGTTATCTAGTGCTTGTGGTAAGCCTGGCACCTTTCTAGAGCTGTTGTCTCTCTTGAACCCATTATCTGTTCCAGAGATGTGAGCTGCAACCTCATGGGCTGTGTCTCACCTATAGATTAGCGTTATTTGGCTTGAACAGGGATTTTAAGAATGTGGGCCAAGATTTTTAAATAGACAGATCCCACATGAAAAAAAAAAGCTAGATTGCCTACTGCATTTGAAAAAATCAAAACTGCTGGCAACATTGGGCTCACATTCCCATATGGCAACAATCAATTAGAGTTGAAAGAGTACATGGGCCCTTCCACTCACCATACCCTTACTCTATGCACATACTATACACACAGAGACATACACAAACACACATACTCACACACACACTATTTTTTTTTTAAAAAAACTGACCCCTGAGACTGGACATTTCCAAGGCAGGCATGTGAATTTGCCGACCGTTTCATGTAACCACTGCAGACTTTTCCTCCGATATCCATTCCTTACCACAGCTTTTCCTACTCCATCACAGAACAAAAAAATCTTCTCTCAACAAAAAAATACTCTGATTGTCAAGTCCCATGCCTAGCCTAACCGGTCCTCCTCAGTCTCTGAAATAGCTGAATCCATTCATCAGTGCTGCTTCCTGGAGTCACTCTCTGTCCTGAGCTTCTGAGACTCTCCTTGGTTCTCGACCACCTCCCCTCTGCCCTCCTTCGCCTCTTTAGGCAGAGCTGCTCATCGGCTAATTGATCCACTCCCCTCTCTCCCCGGAAGTGATGTCCTTTATCCTTTCTCCAGTTCCTTCCACCACATCAACCGAAACAGCTTTTGGATTTTTGTCTCTAGTTCAGTTTTCTGTTTGGGAAAGGAGATGTTTGTTGCACACCCCAAATAGATGGCACCTATAACTCAAGATGTCAAAGTGAACTCATTAGCCACCCCTGCAGCTTAGATTTGAGTTTTCTGGATCGTCACTATTGCTACACAATCCTTCCAGTGACTCATCCCAGTATCTAAAGTTCATTGTTGATATTTTTTGTCTTGAAACAACAACTCCCTCTTCCACCTCCACTGAATCAGTCAATTCCATCATCACTGTGACCCCCTCTCCCCCTTCTCTGGCACTCTTACGGCCATCAGCACCATCAGCCCTGCCTGTGTTCTCCAAAGCAATTGTCTCCTGATTGTGTCCTGGAAGCCTCTCTCCTCCATCATATCCATCCTGCATATGATCAGCAGACAAATCTCCCTAAAGCACTGCTGTTCTTCTGTTGAAAAGCTATCCATGGGTCCACACTGTCTAATGAAAAGCTTCAAATTCCTTAACCTAAGGGTACTGTGATGATGTGATGTCAGAACTTACCCTTTTACCTTTTCTTCTGCTATACTCTTTCTTTCCATTAAGAAAATCCCTTAGGATTTTCCTATTTTATGAGCTCTCCTGTACTATACTTTAATTTGTATTATTTCCTTCATTGAGAAAATAGGAACTAGGAAAGGGTTTTCCTGCTACCAGATGTTTAAGTGTTGCCAGTCCTTCAAGCTTCAGTTAAAATAATACCTCCATAAACTCTCTGGTACACCCAAGTAAACAAACCTCTTATTCTACTATTACTCTGCGACTCTATGACATTAGTTAAGTACTTACTATCTGCTGAACATTGTACTCAAAACAACCCCACAGGTAGGTGTTATCATTATCCCAGTTTTTGAGAAAACAGGTTTAGATAAGTTAAATGCCTTGCCCAATGCTGCACAGCAAGTAAAACATGGCACCTTAATATCTCTTCTTCTATGGCAGTTAACAGTGTTTTCACTTGGTTCTTTGTATATTGAATTATCTCCTCTACCAGTTAGATTCCGGCTTCTTGAGGTCAGGGAGAATGTCAAGTATGAAAACACTATATTCTATATACAACACCTAGGGCAGGAAGTGCACTCTAATGATGTCTATTGAATTTATCAATTAACTCTCTGTGTCACTATTTTCTTTTCTGTAAAATGGGGACAATAATAGTGCATTCCACATGCCCTTGTTGTTCAAATTAAGTGAGTAAATCCAGTAGAATTCTCAGAACAGTGCCTGGACCTGTTGCCAGTGCTACCTAAATGTTAATTATGCTAAGACCTGCCATGTTGATGGCTACCTATTTGTTCCTCTTAAAAGGCTAAGGATGAAAGTGTCAGCTTTAAGAGGAGAAACACTTCAGCACTACATTTCATTCCTTTCCTGGCTTTTCTCTGATCTCTGTTTGCTGCCTCCATTTCCTCCACAGGTGACTCAGAGCTGTCACATTCTCCAGGAGGTACCAGGACCAGTTCACTATTGTGCTGCCTCACTGGGGCAGGGTTAAGCCTGCACCACACACCGCCAAGGTGCTTCTAGGTCACGGGCTCCTGAGGGCCAGCTTGGATCAAAAGGACCAAAGTCCTTCCACCAGCTTTCTGACATCCCTCTAATAGGACCAGACTTTATTAGGACCATGGCATCCTCAGAACATTATGGCCTGAGGAAGGAATGATAAAGATACTGAAACTATTATCTCTGAAATTCACAGGAATATACCTATGCAATATACATGTATTATGTGATTATAACTAAGAAAAGGGAATTAACAATTATATTAAACTTATCATCCTAATAAAAGGTCTTCTAGAAAAACATATAACAATATCTCTTATTTTAAAATAAATTACATATGTATTAATATATTCAGATACCAAAAAAAAAAATGGTCACATACATAGAAGCACCAGTTTCATCTTTTCAGTCATTCAATTGACATTTACTAAGTAAATGCTAGAGTCAGACATGGCTGGGGACCAGAGGTACCAAGACGAAAGAGGACATGCATCTGGTTCTTAATCAGAGTAGGGATATTTTTCCCCCAGGGGACATTTGGCAACGTCTGGAGACATTTTTAGCTATCGTAGGGGAGGGAGTCCAGCAATGCTGCTAAACGTTCGACAGTGCACAGGACAGCCCACACAACCGAGAATGATCCAGCTACAAATATCTACAGTGGCAAGGTTCAGAAACTCTGATACAGACCTAGGGCGTTGCAAACTTACTCCTGACAATCTGAATCCAAAACTGAGGGTGAAATCAACATCCACAAGGCCATAGGCCAATGGAAGAAATGAAGAACACTGCTCCGTATTCAATTTTCTGTTATTCCACCCAATCATTGATAAATTCTCTGAATCTTTTAACTTTGCACTCATTGTATTTGTTCTTCAAAAGGAAAATCATTTGAAACATTATTGTCCCTGCGTTTTTTTTTCTTTTAACTTCCCAAGTGACATCAGCTTTAGAAACTCTGTTTCACAGAGTGCTGATGGCTAAAAGGTACAGCTGTGTGGTACGTTCTCCATACTGCCACTCTGTACTCTCCTCATTAAGCTGGGGAGGAGATGGAGTCATCACGCCCAGCCTTCAGCAGCTAGAACTCTGTTCTCTGTCTTAGAACTGTCTTTCTGAATAAGATATAAATTGCCACATAAATAAAAAGCACTGAGATTTTTAAACCTTGGAAATACCATCTACTGTAGAGAAATGAACACAAAGAAAATAATGCATGTACAAGGGGAAAAAAGACCCTGCTTTTGACAAATGGCAAAAAAGATAAGCACAGGTCTCCAGGATGATCAGTGATTCTGGCAATAAATGCCTGTTTTACTATAAGATGTTAAATTCTATTTTTTCCCATAACTCACTATACATGCAATCCAATCTATTAAATTAAGCCTTAATGTCATAAACTTCGCTTCTGTCTATTTATAAATATACGGCAAAATTATTTGATAGAATTATCACCTCCTTTCAAAAGGACTGCTTAATATGAGGAAATTGGGCTTCAGCTTAGGCCACAAACATTCTAAAAGGAAATGGATTATTGTGCCTCGCTGCTCTTGTATGTCTGTAAATCCATACCTCTGCTTTTAAACTGCTGACCCAAGCAGAGCTGCTTCAAACTCAGAGATGAATGGGTTTCATATTCAGCTGATGAAATAACATTAGAAGAACTACAAGGATTCAATATATTATACATTCAATTTATTTTTTTAAACTGGGAAAATAAAATAGCTGAACTTTTGCCTAGAATGAAATGGTAAACAAGACATTTTCCTAAAACAGACCCAATCCTAAAGATGCAAAGTTAATTCTTATACTTCCTTGGAAATATAATACTCTCTTACTTCTAGTGTCATGACAAGCTAAGACTGAGTCACCTAGAGGCCACAGGAAGTGCTGAACCAGTCTGGGCAGAGTGGCTCACACCTGTAATCCCACCACTTCGGGAAGCCAAGGCAGAAGGAACATTTGTGGCCAGAAGTTCCAGGACAGACTGAGCAACATAGTGAGACTCTGTCTCTACAAAAGAAATAACTTAAAAAAAATAGCTAGATATGGCAGTGTGTATCTGTAGTCCTAGCTACTCGGGAGGCTGAAGTGGGAGGATCACCTGATTCTAGAAGTTCAAGGCTGCAGTGAGCTATGATTGCATCACTGCACTCCAGCCTGGTGACAGACAAGACCCAATCTCTAAAATATAATAATAAACAAAAATGCGAGACCAAATTTATAGCCACAAGTTGTTCACTGGTTGGCCTCCCATAGGTTGCCTTTCATGGAACTGACCCTTGAAACCAGCAGGTTTCTCCAAAGGATGAGGCCTCTCAAAAGTAATGTCTCTTCTTTCAGAAAACATTCAAGATGGCTGAGGAGAAAATGAGGATCAGATTTTTTATTTATATTTTTTGCTTACCTGTATATATATCACTAAAATATGACAAAAATGTATTACAATTAGATATTATCTAACAGAAGCCACATGTGTCTGGTGTTTGGCTAAGTGCTATATCACTGAAAGTCAATAGATTAAGTTCTGCAATCAAATGACATAGATGCAGCTTGGATAAACATGGCCTTATGCAAATACATGTGTCATTGAGAAAACATAAGTCCTAGATAGAGATGCAAGTAAGACACACAAAAGGTTCCAAATATAGGTCGTATAACCATTGTTTAAGCTTGTACCCCTCAACACCTTACCCATAAGGACAGTTCATAATTTAAACCTTAGCTCTACTTTATTAATGACATGTTTAGTGTGGGGAAAATTATCCAATTTTTAATGCAGTACTGTGTGATGAAAAGAGGAAAGGATTTTTTTGTTTGTTTGTTTTTTAGTAAAATGGAGTACTTAATAGCTAAATTCTAAGACAAAGTGCTTCATTTCTCCAAGTCTTGTTTTCCTCATTTGAAAGTTCCTCTCTGTATTTATCTGCTTGGGTTGCCCTTAAAAATTGCCACAAACAGTGTGGCTTAAACAACAGAAATTTATTTCTCACAATTCTGGAGGCTGTGAAGTCCAAGATCAAATGCTGGCTGATTTGGTTTCTGGTGGGGACTCTTTTACTCCCATGTAGATGGCCACCTTCTCACTGTGTCATCTCATGGTGGAAAGAGAGAGCAAGTGCTCTGGTGTCTCTTACAAGGCCACTAATCCCATTTTGAGAGCCCCACACTCATGACCTCATATAAGACCTCATATAATAAGCCTAATGACCTCCCAAATACAATCTTCAAATATGATCCTATTGGATTTGAGGGCTTTAACATATGAATTTTGGGGGATGCAATTCAACCCACAGCACTCTCAAAGTTTCTGAGAGGATTTCATAGTGCTTGGCAAGGAAAGATGTCAAAAATTAGCCTTGACAAGAGGTGCAAAAACATTAAGAGCAAGAAATGGGAAAGAAAAATTTGGCCAGAAGCCAACAATCAAGAAGGTTCTAGTTCAGTGGAGTCGACAGGCAAATGTTTAGAAATGATGAACCATGTATGTGCTAGAGGTCAGAGCATGCCAGGGAAGATAGTCCCAGCGGGGAGGAAGGAGTTGGTTTCGAAAACCATGGCAGTGAGTTAGTCACCATATTGTGGCTAACGCAACTGACATATCTATTGTGTTTTTACTCCAACAGCACCAAAGATAAGGTTTCAGGGAGGTGACTGGAAGTAGCAGCAAATGCATCATAGTGTGTGTGTGTGTGTGTGTGTGTGTGTGTGTATGCACTCATTTTTGAAGTGGATTTCCCTTGGTGTCTCTGTTGATCTAGCTCATAGATTATTAATCTTGCCAAAAGAATGTCTCATTAGCACAAATATATACCATGGATTCACCCACCAGAAGACTGAGTAGGCCTGGAAGATACCATGTGTCAGCCCCATTTCTGTAGCTATCTTTCTTGTGGATAGGGCTCCATGCCATACGCTTCCTGTGGCTCTTCTTGGTTTCTCCCCTTGGCTGCTGTCAGGTCTGCAGCACACAAAGGGTTTCCTGCTTGCTCTGGTCCCCAGGTGAACACTGAGACTGTCTGATGCAGCTGATCATAAGATGAAACCTAGAGTGAGGGGTATGTTACCCAACAGCATTGCAAGCTCATTCTTTTCCTTGCAAATTTCAGAACTTTAAGTGGATCTGTCACCTTATAGCCCTTATTTCCTCCCATTGAGGAGGCTGTTCAATCTCAGGTCAGTCAATTGTGAGTGTCCCTTCAATATTCTTAATTTTGTTCTATTTGCACTGTAACTGGTAAGAAATGTCTAAAGGTTTTTTAGATCTTAGTCAATACTGCTCCTTCGTTTCTGGTGCATTGTAGCTGTTACTCTGTCTTGCTGAGGTTATTGAAAAGAAGACCCTATATTTTCATCTGTGTATTTGTGGCTTCAAGATTGAGTCTTCAGGATCTAACATAGAGCAGGACACACAATTCAGTATTCAATAATTGCTTGCTAGCTTGAAACAATACATCGATTTCAAGGTTGTTTTTTCTTTTCTCTCTTTCTTCTTACACGTCCATTATTATTGGCCAATTTCACCGCTACTAGGTCTTTTCAAATTAGTTAATTGTTATCATTTCAATAAAAGAAGTTAGATTTCAGTTACTACAACATAACATAATGAATAGAACTGACTATATTCTATCTAATGCTACTGAGTAACATCCTGTATGTAAACATAGCTGAGATCAGATGGGGCAATGGGTGACATTGAAAAAGACAACCACTGTCAATATTTACAATGGAAATGGAAGACTAAGGCTGCACACGGGCATTTCCAGGCTGCTGCTATTCATATGTGATGCATCTGGACAGTAATTAATATTACCAGAAGCACAAGAAAATTCTTAGTAAATATCACACAAGCAGACAATAAAGATGTTACACTCATATAACTGGGCTAAAACTTGTTAAACTACATACATGACTCTCCTTTGCAATAAACTCCATTTGAAGGGGATAAAAAGAAAGAGCTTGCCATGGGTGTGATTAAACTTCACTAAGGTCTATGTTTTAGTTCCTTTAAGATTGTGTTTCATTTAATTTTCTATGTTCATTCATGAAAAGATGATTTTAACTCACCGTAGGTAGTTACTTGAATACATCTTTTTAATCTTAGCTTCTTGTTTGTAACAATTATTTCTTTTTCATTTCGCTCTAATTGAATATGTCATTCAAGGTCCAGAATTTTATAGACATAACAGTAGTTATTTATATGCTGGTAGTAATCCATTTTTGAGCAGCTGGCAGAGCAGCTTAATATCTCAGCCAATTATTTTAAGCTCTAAAAAATTCAACATTGTGTAGTGCTGTTAAAGAGTAACCTCATAATGTTGTTACTCAGCCTAAGAAAAAAGATATTACCCTTCCCCTTTTCCTCTTTTTGATTTTTTGCATTTTTCAATCGAGCTCTAACCTATAACGGTCTGATAAATAAGTTACAATGGCAAGTCAAAATTAGGCAAGGAAATTTTGAAGCTAGATCATCCGGCAGTAAAACTTTCATTTATTAAACACGCAGTTGTTATGAACCTTTGTCTCTGTATGCTAAGGGCTGGGAACAGCAAAGATGAGGAAGACTTCGTTTAGGAAGTGCTCCGGTGAGGAAAGGAAAACACATAAAGGTATCTTCAAAATAAAAAAAGATAACAAAGATGAGAATGGGCCCATGGCCAACATGTTGTGGCTGAGCAGACCTATGGGTGATACTCCACCTGGAGGAGTCTGGATAAAGCTTTCCCAAGGAAGTGGCACCTAAGTGAGAACTTGAACAATGGAGAGTCTGCAAAGCCAGAAGGAGCAGGAGCCTCAGAGGAAGCCATGGGAATCAAAGAACACAGAGGAGATGGCTGTGGATTGAGAGTGGATGCCCAGGGCTGGAGGAGACAAGCTTGGGTAGCAAAGGCTGGAGGCAGACTCTACAGAGTGGCAGAGTGGCAGTGTGTGTAGCATGTGTATATCTGGACTGTGGAGTCAGATAGCATAGCTTCAAATCCCGATTTTGCTACTTGCTGGTCATGTGTCTTTGGGCAAGCTGCTTAACAGACGGGTCAAATATCTTATCCATATGCTGGAGGTGTTTACACTCACTGCACAGGGTTGTTACAAAGATTACATGGGATTATAAACATAAAACATGCTGTCTACCTCATTTTAAGATTACCTTCATTTTAAGTGCAATTATATGCTACAAGACATGGGCATGCGGACAGTGGTAACCACTGAAGGTTTCTAATCAAGTGAGTATGATTATATTAGGATTTTAGAATGATAAGTCTTCAGTATGAAGGAAGAGAGATGAAAGAACTGACTAGAGGCAGGAACACTGGGTAGGAGACCAATTTGATATCCAGGTGAGAGATGATGTTGGCTGAGCAAAGGACAGAGGCAAGGGAATGAATTGCAGACATGTTTTGCAAGTGGAATGATCAGGATATTTTAAATGACTGAATTTGGTAGAAAAAAAATATTAAAGATTTGTGTGAGAATCAATGAAGATACATATATAATCTACATAATTTATATAGTAGCTTACTCAACATGATCTGTGTATACACACACACACACACACGAAGGCCAAAAGTCTTAGATCTTATATAGAAAAGAAGCATTTAGTATATGTCCACTTGTCAACATTTACTGATTTTTAAATTGAAATATGATTTATATACAGTGAAATGTCTAGATCAGAAGTGCACAGCTTGATGAATTTTAGCAAATGCTACATTGGTGTGATACACAACCAGTCAACATATAGACACCCCCAGAAAATTCCTTCATGCCCTTTCCTGGTCAAATGACATCCCTCGCCCACAAAAGGCAACCATCCATGTGAAGTCTATAAAAAATGTCATTTTGCTCACTGTAGAACTTTCTATCGATGGAGTCTTATGGTCTATACACTTTTGTACCTGGTTTCTTTCACTCAGCATGTGTTTGAGTGTTCCTTGTGTTGCACGTGCTGGTAGTTAATTTATTTTTATTGTTAAAAGTTACTTATACTGCAATTTGTTTATACATTCTCTGATGGGCCTTTGGCTTGTTTTTAGTTTTAAACTTATGAATAATGGTGCTACAAAGATTCTTGCACAAATCTTCTGTGAACATACATTCTCCTCTCTTCTTTTCATACCTGGGGGTGGAACGGATGAGTCACAGGTAAAGGCATGTTTAACTTTTTAAGAAACTGCTAAACTAGTTTCCAATATGGCTGTACCGTTTTACACTCCTATGGGCAATTTATGTGAGCTCCAGTTGTTCTCATCCTTGCAAAAATTTGGTGCTAATAATCTTTTCAATTTTAGCCATTCTAGTGTTTTCACAGTGGTATTCATTTGGCTTTTTCTTGAATTTCTTTAATGACCAACAATACTGAGCACTTTTCTATGCCATTACTGGACATTTGTATATTTTCCTATTAAGTTTTTATGTAAATATTTTGCCCATTTTTGAAAATCAAGTATTTTGTCTTTGTACAAGTAAATTATAGCAGTTATTTCTATACTCTAGATACATGTCCCTTGAAATATATATGTATTATAAACTTTTTCTTCCAATGTGTGACTTACCTGTTCATTTCTTAATTGTGTCTGCTAATGAACAGGACTTTTAATTTTGATAAAATCCAGTTTATTCATTTTTTTCCCTGTAATGTTAGAAATCCTATGCCCTTGGAAATCTCTGCATGTCCCAAGGTCATGAACATTGTCTCTTTTGGTTCCTTCTAGAAGCTTTATGTTACAGCTTTTATGTTTAGGTTTATGATTCATCTCAAATTAATTTTGCCATACAGTGTGAAATAGGGGTCAAGGTTCTTTTTTTCCCTCGGATATTTAGTTGTGCCAACACCAGTGATTAAAAAGATTTTCCTTTCTTCATCAGATTTGTTACCTTGCCAAAAATTAATTTGCCATATGTATGTGGTTCTAACTGGGTACTCTCCATTCTGTTCTGTTGATTTGTTTCCTTTAATGCCAATACCACAGGCTCCTCTCTCTTTGGGCCCCAATGTCCTGTGATGCAGTTTGGGAAGTCCAGGTAGAAGCCAGGGTGAACGTGGAGCTTTCCTTCTCTCAAAGACTATAGCCCTGTGCTCCCTGTTGCCCAATGTCTGAACACAGTTGTTTCATTCAGAATGCCTGGCAACAGCCTCCACACTGGGCCCATGTCTAGTCCTCCCAAAGAGCAGCCTGGTGAGAAAAGAAGGCTTTCGGACAGCCTTCCCTTTCCTTCCCCATTTCCACACCAGGACAATCAGGGTATCCTTCTTGGTGGTTCCAAGTTGCTTTCTGTGTTTACCTCTGTCATTCTAACCCAGGGTTTTCAATCTCTGTTTTTATTTTCATCTCTACCACTGAACATGAACTCCTTGAAGTATTTGTTTTTGTGTAGCCAGGAACAAGCAGACTGAGAGGCACAAGTGGAAAAAAAACTTTAAAAAATAGCTGCTAAGTGAGTGGGTAAAGTCACTTAAAATTAGGATTCCATAAAATAAAAACATTTATTTGCCCTGCAGTATCTGGTTTGTCAGAATTTTTAATAATGATGTGACTTGTGAACAATATTAATCCCTGTACTATGTCAAGCTTCAGTTGTAGGTGTTTTAGATGTTGTCTAAAGGAACAGTGTACGTGGAGAACAAGCTTCTTTCTACAAATTACATTAAGACCAGGAATGCTTCCTCAATTTTAATTGATATAATAAAATACATGTGTTCCAACAAAATTTAATATTCAAATAGAATAATAGAAATCGGTTTTAATTATAAGTATTTTTACATGCCCTTATCAACAAAATAAATTTTTATTTCAATAAGGTAAAAACTTGGTTAAAATTGTTTTCTTTTATCTTATGAAAATAAGGTATTTGTGACAGAAATGTACATACTTTACTTTAGTGATGCAATATCCCATTAATAGGTTCCAAACATAATTTATGGATTTGATTCATCATGAAAACTATTAAAATAGCACTATTATTATTAGTGCTATTTTTAAAACAGTAATAATTCATTAGGCTTTTAGAACTAAACATTAAACCAGTAACAATGTTATTTCAAATAATCAGACAAAAACCTTTTTAGATCTCTCTTTAAAAATAAAAGGATGTGATACATAGTATGTATTCATTCATTTTTTAAATGAATCCTGTTAACAGGTTTCTGGTGTGTAGTACATAGTCTTTAATTAAATAGATTATATCCATTATCTAGTGGTCCCTGTCTTTGTAAGGTCTTTGCTTACCAGAAAGGATCTCTAACTATTCATCTTCCCTCTTCATCGCCCTCAATGCTTTTAGTATTAGTATCACCAGGAAAGCCAAATAACAAGTGAACCCTATAACAATCTGTTAAAAGGGTAAGTCTCCACTATTATAATACCTAGAGACATTGGCAGAAATCTTGTACATCGTTCTTTACATATTATTCTGTGCCTCAAGGATGTTGCGTTTTTATGCTTCCTATGCCTTATGCCTGATCACATCATATGAACTCAAATAATCAAACATTCAATGGAGAAATCAGTAAAAGTCCTTAATACTCACAACTTTACCATCTTTTAAAGTATATATTTACATAGTCTCAAAGTTATGTTTTTTACAAAAATGTAATACTTCTAAATCCAGTAACTTTAACGTTACAAATGTTTAGTGTATCCTAGGGTGAAATTAAACGCATTTATATGGAAGTAAGTCTTTTTATATAATGAGATATTGTGTCTTGTAGCAGACAATTATGTGAGGTTATATCCTGCATAAGGCTTTTTGTAATGAGAAAATGAGTTAACTATAAGAAAAGCAATATTTATTGAATACCTTTGAAGCTCTAAACATATTTAAATCTTACTGCCTCACCAATTTAACTCTCCCAACAATCCTGAGGGTAGGTGTTACAACCATTGTATAGTGTGATATTTATCAAAAAAACATAATCGGATTTGAATATCTTAAATATTCAAATTTATTCATTCAAATAAGTGCTATTTATTAAAGAAAATGCCTCAGGAAGACAGATGTATTTTTTTCCACTAGTGTTGCAATTGCTCAGATATTTTGAGGATGAATATCCTGACATTGGAGGCAAGTTTTTAAGAGTGAATTTGAATTACTGGAACAGTAAACAATTATTTAGAGTCTGGTATAATTGAAGAAAAGAATCATGACCAGTAAGCTGTCTTGTAGGTATCAGCAAACTGACTAAAATTTATATGAAAAGGCAAAGGGATTAGAATGGCCAATACAATATTGAAGAAGTTGAAAAACTCACGTGACCCAATTTCAAGATTTACTGTAAAGCTACAGTAACCAGGACAGTGTGGCCTGGTGAAAAAATAAACAATGGAACAGAACTTAGAGGCCAAATGTCAATCCACAGAAATACAGTCAACTGTTTCTTTTTGTAAAAATGTATGTACTCGCTGTTGTCAAAAAGGGTAATAAAATAGAAACAACCCAGATAGGTACCAATAAATTGATGTTTCCTTACATGTTCCACTATTTCCATCCACACAATAAAATAATACCCAGTTGTTTAAAAAAGAGATAGATCTAGGAACACTGGCATGAATACTGGCTATATGTGTATTTAAATGTATTTGTAAACACATTTGTTTTAATTAACTTCCTCTATTTTTATTTAATGTCCTTTTGTTGTTCCAGGATTCCATCCAATACTATATAATACTTAATCCTCATGTCCCACGAGGCTCCTCTTGGCTGGGACAGTTTCTTAAACTTTCCTTGTTTATGACCTTGACAGTTTTGAGAAGTACTAGTTAGGCATTTTGCAGAATGTCGCTCAATTGGGATTTACCTGATGTTTTTCTCGTGGTTAGACTGGAATTATGGATTTGGGGGGATAAGGTGCCAGAGAAGTAACAGTGACAGGATTTTCACCACATCCTGGCACCCGTACCTGCTGGCAACATGACTCGTTGTTGACGTTGACCTTGATCACCTGGCTCAGGTAGTGCTTGTCAGGTTTCTCTCCGCAAACTTACTCTTTTACCCTTTCCCATACTAAACTTTTTGGAAGAAAGTCACTACATGCAGTCCATACTTAAAAACTGGGGATATTTGCTCTACTTTGAGGATAAATTATCTCCGTACATTATACAAAGTTTTTTTTGCCCGGGAGATGTGTCTATTCGTCTCCTGTTTATTTACTTAATCATTTATTTATGTCAGTATGGACTCATAGATGTTTATTTTGTAATCTGAGTTATAATCCATTACTACTTGATTTTCTTATTCAAATTGTTCCAGTGTTGGTCATTGGGAGCCTTACGGTTGATCCCTGTGTTCCTCTGACATACTCATCATTGCTGATTTTTGTTGTTGTTGATTATGTTTCTTGCATACTTCCTTAGTTTCTAGTCCTACAAAATGCTACTGGCTCATCCTGTATAGCTTCTGCCCCAGCCATAGAATCATCCATTTCTTCAAGGATCCTTGGTTCCTTTTATTAGAGGATGAAATTAGAAACAAAGATCTGGGCACTAGGTGTGCTTGTGACTAGTGAGGTGCTGTTGCTTCTAGATTCTCTCAGCTGACAAAGCAAGGAAATAGTATATGAATCTGTATATGTACACATTTGCATAAATATTTCTATATATACATCCATATGCACCTATTATGCTAAATATTAGTTCACAAATGATGTCTGCATTTCTAATCTGTTACCAAACAGACCATTCAAGCTTTCTCCCTTTACTTATTTGTAACCTCCTACTCCAGCAAGGAAACATCTGACTTCTGCCATTCACTATTCATTTGCTTGACTGTTCAATTTTAGTTTATAATTACAGTTATTTCAGAATTGGCAACCTTTTATCAACCAGAATATTGTGCCTATGTACAGTTACTTTTTCATTTAGTGATATAGTCTCTAGTCACTTCCAAAGTTACTTATGTTTACAACTTTTTCCCGACTCCCTCCAGTAATGTTGTTTCATAAATTTGTAATAAATTCCTTTGTCATTCTGCATTCCATCCTGAGATTCCCCCAATCTCCTTAATAATTTTTAATTTGCTATAGTAAGAGGCACTCTTTGGGCTATAAAGTTCTATAGGTTTTGACAAATACATGTCATATACAGTATTATACAGAATAGTTTTACTGTTCTAATAATTTCCTATGCTTCATCCATGCAATTCTATCTCCTCCTTAAATCCTTGACAACCACCACTCTGTTTACTATCTATAGTTTTGCCTTTTCCCAGAAGTCATATAATTGGTACTATCAAATATGCAGCCTTCTCAAACTGGCTTCTCTCACCTAGTAATATGCATTTGAGGGCAACTGATCATAATCTGGAAAGACATAATCCCAAGCCCAAATATTGAAATCTGGAAAGATCAAAATTCTTGGGAAAAAATGTAAGGATATTTATATATTAAAAAGGGGATTTATTTGAGAAATACAAAAATACGATCGAACATTTCACAGGCCATTTTACACAATAAAATAGGCAGTAATAACATATTTTTCTATGTATAAATACTCAGGTATACTAATGATGCTCACATAGGTTAACAACAGTTAGGAGTAGACAAGCTGTATTCATAAATACACCAAAAAGTGAAAGGTATAAATGTCCATCACTATGGTCAGTAACTACGTGCACCCAGCTTTATAACTGCAGTCATCCAAAATACCATGACAAACAATCTAAATCTTTGATGAGATCTATCAAAAACCGATATGGGTCACCACTGCATAGACAGTCACCTAAAGAGCCAAGATCTTTAGAAACTTTACCTTTCACCTATTTACTTATTATTATTATTTTTTTTTGAGATGGAGTCTTGCTCTGTTGCCTAGGTTGGAGTGCAGTGGCGCAATCTTGGCTCACTGCAACCTCTACCTCCCAGGTTCAAGGGATTCTCCTGGCTCAGTCTCTTGAGTAGCTTGAGGATTACAGATACACACCACCACAACTGGCTAATTTTTGTATTTTTGGTAGAGGTGGAGTTTCCCCATGTTAGCCAGGCTGGTCTTGAACTCCTGACCTCAAGTGATCCACCTACCTCAGCCTCCCAAAGTGCTGGGATGACAGGCATGAGCCACCATACCCAGCCTGTCTTTCACCAATGCAGATGTACAGAAAGGACATCTCTTGATTTGTTGAGGAACTTTGGATGTTTTTACATACACACACTATACTTAATACAAAGTCAACCTGATAATGTACGTTCATAGAGTCAACTTTTCTTTTCTTTTTTTTTTTTTTTTTTTGAGATGAAGTCTCACACTGTTGCTAGGTTGCTAGGATGGAGTGCAATGGCGTGATCTCAGCTCACTGCTATCTCCACCTCCTGGGTTCAATATTCTCCTGCCTCAGCCTCCTGAGTAGCTGGGACTATAGGCACACACTACCACATCCAGCCCATTTTTATATTTTTAATAGAGACAGGGTTTCACCATGTTGGCCAGGATGGTCTTGATCTCTTGAACTCGTGATCCTCCCACCTCAGCCTCCCAAAGTGATGGGATTACAGGCATGTACCACTGTGCCCAGCCCATAGAGTCAAAATTCTGGTGTCCAATCTGACATCCAAGGCAGCAGATGAAAAGTTTGCCCCAGTTTTCAGAGAGAAGGGAGAGAGACAGGAGAGAGGAGAGAGGAGAGAGGAGACAGGAGAGAGGAGAGAGAGAGAGAAGACCAATTCATCTTTTGTATTTGTTCTCTCTGGGCTCTTGATTGAATGCTGCCCTTCAACACTGAGGGCAGATCTTCCCCAGCTAGTCCACTCATACCCACACGGAAATCTCTGGAAACACCCTCATAGACACACCTAAAGTGATGCCTTACCAAGTATTTGTCAATCCAGTCAAATTGACACCTAAAATTAAATCCACAAGTCACCCTTTGTCAACTTGGCACCCATACATATATCCTTAAACCACACTTAATTTCCAAATAAACACAATAATAAGGTAATAGTTCTACCTAACATGATGCAATTATCCTGTGATTGTGATTTTCAGGATTTTAGATATGAAGGACTTAGACTTGAGAGGTTTTGATCATTAGGAATTTTGATCTTTTGGGATTTCAACATTTGGCATATAGAATTTGGGATCATCTTTTGGGATTATCGTCCAAACCCGCATTTGAGATTCATCTCTATGGATAGCTGGATAGCCCATTAATTTTTATCACTGTATAGTATTCCATTGTATAGATATACCACAGTTTGTTTATGCGTTCTTCTGCTGAAGGACATCTTGCTGATTATGAACAAAGCTGCTAAAATATTTACATGTCGTTTTCCTTGGATTTAAGTTTTCAGATCAATCAGGTAGATATGTAGGAGCACAATTCCTGGATCATATAGCTACTCTATGTTTCCTTTGTAAGAAACTGTCATACTGTATTTCAAAGCGGCTGCATCATTTTGCACTCCCCCAGCAATAAATGAGTTCCTATTGTTCTGTATTCTCGGCAGTGATTGGTGTTGTCAGGGTTTTGGATTTTAGCCCTTCTAATAAGTGTGCAGTGGTACCCAGTTGTAGGCCTAATTTGTATTTCTTTAATGAGAAAACCACCACACAAATCCCAATTGGAGGATTTTTTTTTTCTTTAACAAAACATCTAACCAGTACTTCTCAAAACCATCATGGTCAACAAAAACAAGGAGATACTGAAAAACTGCCATAGCTAAGAGGAGCCTAAGTAGACCTGATGACTAAATGAAATATGGTGTCCTGGGTGAGAATTTGGAACAGAAAAAAACCAACAAAATCTGAAAACGTATGGACTGTAATGCTAATAATAATGTATCAAAATTTGTTCATTATAATAAATGTGTCAAAACATATACAATGTTAATGATAGGGGAAACCCATGTGGATCATATAGAATAGCACTCTTTTTGCAACTTCTCAATAAATCTAAAAGTATTTTCAAATAAAATGCTTACTTTACATATCACCCTCCCAAAAAATAGCTCTCAAAAATAAAATTTAAAAAATCTCTGGGCAGGGAGGTGGCAGATGCATGAAGAGTAAGTCTGTTATAAAGTCACAACACTTAACCTGTATATATGTGTGTTTGGGTTTTGGTTTTGTTTTGTTTTTTAGAAACAGGGTCTTATTCTGTCACCCAGGCTGGAGTTCAGTGCAGTGGTGTCATCACTGCTCACAGTAACTTTGAAATTCTTGGGCTTAAGCAATCCCCCTGCCTCAGCCTCCCAAAGTGCTGGGATTATGGGCATGAGCCAGTGTGCCTGGCTGGTGGTGGTTTTTAATGGGCCTCAAATCAAAATTTATAAAAGAAATTACTTTTGCCACTCAGTGGCAAGCGTCACTATATCATTACACCTCCATTAGCCAGGAGCTAATATTCACATAGTACGTAATATTGTCTAGAGCTATTCTAAAAATTTTACTCATATTCTTAACCATTATGCTAAACTATGCTATATCAACGATTGAAAGTGACTACACTGACTGAGAAAATCTTATTTTGAAAGTGTATGTAGACTTTTATCCAAAGAAAAGGATCAACTCCTGTAGGTATAAGCACAGATGTGTTTCTATATTATAAAGAAAAATCTTTGTGTTTTTATAGCCATACCTAAAAGCATCTATAATCCTCATGGGAAAAAAATTCAAATACTTTGTTATTAATTTTGTAGCCAACTTTCGATTTCCTCTCAATATAATATTCAAGTTCATGTATTTTATGTTTTATTCAGGAAAGTAATATGCCAAACTCTTCAGTAACTTCTGCTTATATTTATTAGTGGTATAAACTCTCTGTAGCTATCAATAGCTTTTGAAATGATTTAGATAGCCTTAATTATACATACAACATGTATACTTCAATATCCATAGGATTCTGTTTCAATGTAAACATTTCACCTTAAATATTTTGAAAACAAAAGATTTAGAATTGTAAACCTTCAGGGCAGACATCTGTCAGTTCAGTGTCTGCCATTTCCAATAAACCCACCCATGCAACTCCAATTCCTTAATCAAATAGCAAGCTCAGCTGTGTGGGTTGACATCCAAGCAGACTTTTTCAAATTACTGTCTCACATTAAAAGAAAAGCCTTATTAGCCATTCATCCAACACTTATGCAACCCTTGATGTAAGCCAAATATGTTCCTCTTTGACAGCTGACAAAGAAGCTCAAAAGATACCTTTAAATGGCCAAATGAGCCTTGGCACTAGAGAGCTACTGATAGCTCATGTAACTCATTCTGCCTTTACTATAAAAATGTTGTGTTGGAAAATGATGTGATACTTTGCAACCCAGCGCCAACACATCTTTTCCAAATCTTTTTTTCAGTACTCTGTGCTTGACCAAGCAGAGAAAAACAATTTTTTTTTTTTTTGCATCACACAGAAGCAAGAACAAGCTTTCATATATTTGTCTCGTGATAACATTTCATCTTAATACAAATTGGTCACAACAGTCACTGCAGAGAAAAAGCTCTCTGTTTGCTGCCACCACCAGGATGCCATCATTACTGACAAGATTGAGAAACCTGTCAATGACAATTCAGGACTCAGTCCAATTGTTGTATCCATGTGAAACGTAAGTGGATTGTTTTTTAGGGCTCTATTTGAGGATCTCTTTAATTCTTATTCATGTCTGCTTGTCTTTGAATTACATGGAAATTCAATGCAATAAAGGCTTCAGCTCAACTGAATGCAATTTCAGAAATTATCAAAAGGTAAGATTTATACATTTTTAAACTCTCCTTGACTACCCCAGGTGAGAGAAATACACTTTGAGGGCTTTGCACCTGTGCTATTTCAAGGCACTGTCCTGCTCCATCATGGAGGACAGCCATTCTATTTCAAGTTAACTAGGCTTAATTCTATTTCTGTGGGCAATTGGCAAGAAAAAATTAGCCATTCCATTGAGAGATTTCTGTAACAAAACTCTTTATGATTGGAGCCCACCCCACAAATTGTAGGTTCTTTCTACGGACATGCAAATATATTTTTCAGGATAATTTTTGAAGGTTATTTGTTTAACATTACATCACAACTTTTGGCTAAACTCCTTATACTTGCAGACTTCCTGTCGTAAATTATTTTTCTCCTCCAATGCACTTTAATAAAATTACTTAATTCTGTATGCAAAGTATTTAACCAAGGCAAAAGGCAAATATCCTTGCAAATCTTTTAAGCGTTGGGAACTCAAAATTCCAAGAAATCAATGTGACTGCAGAGTGTGGTTGGTCATGCCTTGTAGTTAAACTATCAAGTCAAACATACTAGAATATTCCAGTCCAGCTGATGCTCAAGGCGAGACTCTCCCCCACGACCTTTTGCTTTGGAAAAGCTTAAGAAAGAGTGAATGATTTCAAAATAAATTAGAAAACCTGGCAGCACTATGGATAGCATCAAAATGAGCCCAACTCCTGTAATTTAAGACCATCAAATGAAACCATGTCAACCATATGTTAATAGTCTGCTATTCTCTGCACCTGAGAAAATTTTCCACATCAGCCCCTGTTCTTTAAGTAAGTATAAAGCCAAGGCAAATACATACTTTACATACTTTGCTTGATGAAATTCAGAAATGACAATTTTGCTTCAAGGTCTCTTAACTAGGTATGCACAATATATTCTGAAGTAATGAGAATATTCATCTAAATTTACCACAAGGGAGAATATGAGCTTCTATTCGCCTCACAAAATGAAGTTTTGACTTTCTAGATGAATAAATTAGACTGCAGATCACTATGTTCATCCATATGGAAATAACATAACTATAATACAAGCGTCCAATGGAAAAAATAGTGTTTTCCAAGGATAATAGATTATTATGGAATGTTTACAATTAAACAGAAATATAGGCAATAATTGTACATCAAAACCAGGTAGTTCACATTTTAGTTGATATAAATGTCATAAGGCTATTTAAATCTGCTAAAACAATAGTCAGGGACGTGCAGAATATGTCAAAAACAAGGGGACTAGAGATGAATAGGCTTAGGAGACATTTTGCAGAACTCAAAAGTCTTAGTTTCCTAAAATGTATACTCCAAAGTAAACAGAAAATGTGAAAAAGTGAGCATGCCTTCCTGCTGAAATTACAGAGGGGGATTAACCAGAGTTGAAAGATGCTAGGATGCTCACATTATCATCACTGCAAGAACCACGAGGAGAATTCCATGCAACGTGGACTACAATTATGTGGCTCATTCAAGAAGCAATAGTTATATTTGATTCTCAACTCAGAAATTAGGAATTTATCATAAGTCATTATCTGGCAGTTATAAATTTAATAATCTCTTGAGACCTTCCTGTAGTAACACTGTTAATAACCAATGCTTTATTTTCTTCATTGTCTGCCTCAGTATCTGGAGACAGATTTCTTTTAAACCTTAGCATTTGTACTTTTTGTCCCTTGTGCTCATTAAACATTCCCTCAAATGTCACCACACTATTTATATATTTAACTTTATGTGAGAGTATGGACATAGCTGTAAGACATATGTGCACACTTCTAAAGATCATCTTTCCCATCTATTTCTCACTATCAAAGGGAAATCTGGCTTGGGTGCTGGCCCAGAAGATGCATGCCTGGAGAATGTCAGAACCAGGGCTGACTGGTGATTTGGCTGGTGTGGCCAGGACTTTCAGAGATTCGACAGAACTAGTAGGGTTAAGGAAGGAATTCAGGTGAGTGTCAAAAACCCAGTAAGATGTGGTCCCTACCAAAGGTGATCTTAGCCAAGGGGATCTGGTTGGGGGCAGTGATGGGTAAAGCACAGTGTCTGGGACATCAAGAGCTGGGAAATGGAGCTTGTGACAACGAGGAGGAGTTCTAGGAAGGATTCCAGTCCCAGAAGAAGTGAAGGAGGTAAGGAAGGAAGGAAGGCACTCTGGCACAGGGGAGCTCAACAAGTACTTTCCATTTTCTAACTGGAAGCCAGCATGATTCCAGAACTGGAGAATCAGAGGTATGTGGGGACTTAAAGATTTTTGGATATTTGGGTGGAAGAGATGACAGTCAATATGTTCATACCTCTTTTTTTGAGAAATAAGCAGACATAATTAGAGTGTATGGATGCAGCAAGGGATTCTTAATTCTCAAATAATCTGGGGCCATAACTTCATAATCTACTTGGAGAATTCATTGAAAATGAATGGTTTGTCATTTGATGGTTTATTATTTAAATGAAATTAACAAGTTAAAAAAGAAGCTTTCACTCTCTTTATCACCCTAATTTTAGAAGAGGTTTGTAATTACAGATACAATGCAGTTTGTTTTAGCTAGCGCTATTGCCTTTAAATACCAGACTGTGATTCATTTGACTTAATAAAGTTCAGGGGAAAGAAATCTAAGTTTTCATTACCAATTTCCTTCAGTCTATAAAAGGAAAGCCAGCATCTCATTACAAACTTTGTATTTATGGGAAAGGACTTAGCTTGTGGCTAGTTATCACTGGCATGAGACGGCACCATTTGTATTGTCTTGAAGCAAAAATTCAGGACACTACCTCTAAAATTCAATTCACTGCAGTAATTGCTGCATTTGCAAATTTACCAGGCAGTTTCATGTGAAATATATCAATAAACTTTGTAGGTTTTGGCAGTAAATAAAACATATATTGAGATGTCATGGGGGTTAATAAGAAAATTTTCAGCTTGCGTAGGAAAAAAAAACAGATGATAAGATGGTGTTATTTGGGCAGATAACCCAGTAAAGCCATAAGTGGGTCAGAACAACCTTTCACATGTGTTTTAGAAAATAATCATGAAAGCAGAAAGAGCATATTTTTAGAATGGTAAAGTGATTACATGTATGTGTCATTTAACTAGTCACAGTTGATTATTACGTTCAAAGATACCATCCCTCTGTGCTTCCTATGGGCAAGAAAAGAAATTAAACATCTTTCAGCTTAAAAGAAATCCCTTCAATTTAAGAAAGTCAATTCTGTTTCAAATGAAGATACCTTTTAAATAATTTTTCTCTTCTACCACCATTTGCAGGGGTAGGTGGTGGCTCTGAAAGGATTCAGAGATGATCAAGGCACAAGAAATCAAAGTAGTAGGATACAAGTGAGTGCTTTCTCCTGTTCACAATAGCAAAGACTTGGAACCAAACCAAATTCCCATCAATGATAGACCGGATATAAAGAAAATGTGGCACATATACACTATGGAATACTATGCACCCATAAAAAATGATGAGTTCATGTCTTTTGCCGGGACATGGATGAAGCTGGAAACCATCATTCTCAGCAAACTAACACAAGAACAGAAAACAAAAAACCACATGTTGTCTCTCATAAGTAGGAGCTGAACAGTGAGAACACATGGACACAGGGAGGGGAACATCACACACCAGGGCCTGTCAGTGGGTGGAGGGGATAGGGGAGGGATAGCATTAGGAGAAATACCTAAAGTAGATGATAGGGTGATGGATGCAGCAAACCACCATGGCATGTGTATACCTATGTAATAAACCTGCACATTCTGCACATGTACTTTCTCATCCATGCCATTGGGCCCGTGTAATTTCCCCCTCCTAAACCTGCCATTGCCAGGACAGACCAGTCCCTGCCCTGAGGACTCCACTGGCAGCACAGGTACAGCCCACCAGACTCAAAGGGGAATTTTATTTCAGATTCCTCCTCTTAATCCTTTAAGACACTGTCAATAGCATTGATTTTGTACCTCAATAGAGAAAATTTGGCAAATCTTAATTCCTAATTTTTCCTAGGAAGAAATGAAGAAAAAGATCTCAGTGAAAACAAATTTCTGATAATTAAATCTCATTACAAGCTAATCAGAAAGTGAGGTAGAGAAATATTATAAAAATTTTCTGGCCAGGCATAGTGGCTCACACCTGTAATCCCAGCACTTTGGGAGGTGGAGAGAGGGGGTGGAGGGGGGATCACTTGAGGTCAGGACTTTGAGACCAGCCAGTGAAACCCTGTCTCTACTGAAAATACAACAACAAAAAAATTTGCCAGGGTGGTGGTGGGCACCTGTAATCCCATCTACTTGGGAGGCTAAGACAAGAAAATCACTTGAACCTGGGAGGCGGAGGTTGCAGTGAACCAAGATTGCGCCACTGCATTCCAGCCTGGGTCACAGAGTAAGACTCCCTGTCCCCACCCACCCACCCCCACCCCCACCCCCAAATATATTTTCAACATTGAAAATGTCACAAAGGAGTATATTTTAGATCAGGTCTGATGTATTTTGAGGTTTAATGCGGGTAGCACTTTTTTGATGTTCTTATATATTATTGTTTCGATAATTTTAATACCAACAGTGGTTGTAACAGCCAAATCCTGAGAAGTTTTCAAATTTGAGCTCTCACATACAGTGTAAGACTTAATAGCTGTCATCAAGTAATGTTTGGGTCACACAAAACATTGCAATTTCTGTTATGCTTATTGGTTTAAACAAAGAAAACAAAAATTAATATGAAGATTTGTATTATTTGTAAAAGGAAATCTCAAAGATACTTTAAAATGAAGAGTCCCCAGTCATCACAAGAATTAAATGCTCTTTTAATCTTGTTGATTTGTTTCAGTATATGATTAAGTTGCGTATTTTAGACTTCAATTGCAGACACAAAAATCACCTCCCTAAATAATCAGCTAGAAGAAAACAGTTCCAGCAGACCCTGGATTAAAGGAATGCAGAAACACAATGGGAGCATATTACTAGAAAACGATTATTTATTTAATGCTAGCTCAGAATTCATCAGTAAGGGACCATTTTCTGGATCAAGATTTTAATTTTTGAATAAAAAGCTTCATGGTATAATACCTTTTAGACTCTCTTCTTTAAGCTCCAGGAAGTCAGGGCACATGATTTTTAAACAAAGCTTTTGCTCTCTGCCATTAATCCTTCCTGAGTAAGCAAATAAGTAATCCTTTTAATCGCTAGTGCTGATACTACCCCATTGGTGAATCATCAGATAGTCCCCTGCCGACTGCAGGAGAATAATTTCCACAGCCAGGGAGAAGTGCAGGATAAACATCTCCATATAGGATGTCATGGCTGAATTAAAAAGCACTGCAGTAGGAGCAGAGATGGATTATTATTTTATTGCATTATAATCCATGGCATCATTAACTTGGAAGGCATGTCATATAGTCATATCCTTCCGTCAAGCTGCCGTTGTGTGCAGATAACTGGCACCCATTTATACGGGATAGATGAGAGTGGAGAAAGAATGTATCTGAATGCAACTTTTAAGCATGAAATACTGTGCCTGACATGGAGCTTTGTCATATTCTCTAAGTGGAGCCATTTAAATGAATCTTTTTCAACCTTTAGGCCCAATACGGAGCATATTCATTTTCTTTGACCTCCTGCAATGTATGACTTCTGGCCATTTATTCTTTTTAGTATTTTTTTTTCTTTCTGATTTCAAAGAGCTCAGTAGGTTTTATGAAACAGAATGGCTCAACTGGAATGCATTGCACCTTCAGCTTTTGGAACAACTTTTTAAAAAAACATACGTATACTTTGACAATAAAATTAAAACTCACTTCCACTAAATATTGTCTACCGTTGCATATTGTCCCCTTACCCATCATGACAGATCCTTAGAAATGACTAAACATTCTTTTAGTTCCTTTTTGATATCCTGGGAGGCTGAGGACCACCACTACCACCACCACTACCACCACCGCCACCACCACCACCACTACCACCACCACCCACCACCACCACCACCACCACCACCACCACCACCACCGCCACCACTACCACCACCACTACCACCACCGCCACCACCACCACCACCACCACCACCACCGCCACCACCACCACCACCGCCACCACCACCACCACTACCACCACCACCACCACTACCACCACCACTACCACCACCGCCACCACCACCACCACCACCACCGCCACCACCACCACTACCACCACCACTACCACCACCGCCACCACCACCACTACCACCACCACTACCACCACTGCCACCACCACCACTACCACCACCACTACCACCACCGCCACCACCACCAATTTTACCACCATCAAGTTTATAACTAATATTTACAGAGCACACATTAAATGTTGGCACTATTTCCAAGCTGTGTGTGTGTGTTTGTGCCTGTGCACACATACAAATTATACACATTATACATGTAAATTATACTATAGTAGATATGTTAACATTTTAAATATATCCATCCATTTAATCCTAACATAAATTCTGTGATGGTGCTTCTGTTATTATCCCTATTTACAGGTGAAGAAACTGGGGCTCAGAGCAACTAGGCTCTTGCCCAAGGTCACAGCACGAGAAAGTGGCAGAACTGGCCTGGAAATCTGTCAACATCTGGCAGAATAAGGAAAGTTCTGTGAGTTTACTTCTCAGTAAAATGAACATCATTAATCTAAAGAAATCACCAGGAGTTTTCAAATGGGTTTCAATTGTCATGATGTACCCAGATTTAAGTAAACCAGGGAAGTTTGCTCTTAAGGTCTCAGAGGCAACATTAAATGTAAGACACATCCCCAGCCTGGGAAACCTATAGTGAGACCCTATCTCTACACTTTGTTTTTTTTGAAATTAGCCAGGAGTGGTGGCATGTCCCTGTCCAGCTACTCAAGAGGCTGAAGTAGGAGGATCAGTTGAGTCTGGGAGGTCGAGATTGCAGGGAGCTGTGATCAAGCCACTGCGCTCCAGCTTGGATGACAAAATGAGACCCTGTCTCAAAAAAACCAAACCCCAAACCAAACCAACCATCAAAGGAAAAATATAAGGCACAAAATTGTTTTTCATTGCCTAAAATTAGGACAATTAAAACCAGAAAATTATGAAAACACTGAGTTTGTATATTGTGTACTTTGCTCTTTGCTGCCCAGCAACACTTAAATTGTACTGTTTTTATTTTCCTGAACTTAAACAACGTGAATTAGTTCGTTACATGTAACAAAGGCTAAACATATTTTATGAATAACAATGAGGTTTCTAAAGGGTATTTAAATAAATCAAAGAATTAGCGTGTCAGGCTCAGCAAGGTCTCAAGTCCCATTCAAATAGGTCGTCAAGTTTTAAAAAGTTCCGAAAAACATTGTTATGTTTTTTCATAAGTAGCTTCCACTTTTTAAAAGACATTTATTATTATATGAAAAAGTTATTTTTAAATTTTAGTAGCAAATATGTCACTCTAGGAAAACATTAATTAAATCTATCTGAACATAAGATTTCCTACTTCATTAATTTATAGAATTCAATAATTCCTCAAAAATTACTGAGTCAGAATGCTTTGGTTTTGAAACATTGATCCATATATCACTCACGGAATATTTCTTTAAGGAGTTGTAAACTTGGAAATATAATTCAAGAATTAAGTTTATAAGCAGGGCGAGGTGGCTTATGCCTGCCATCCTAATACTTTGGGAGGCTAAGATGGGCAGATCACCTGAGGTCAGCAGTTCGAGAACAGCCTGGCCAACATTGTGAAACCCTGTCTCTACTAAAAATACCAAAATTAACTGGGGTGGTGGCGCATGTCTGTAGTTCCAGCTCCTCAGGAGGCTGAGGCAGGAGAATTACTTGAACCCAGGAGGCAGGGGTTGCAGTGAGCTGAGATTGCACCCCTGTGGTCCAGCCTGGGAGACAGGTGACAGAGACTCCATCTCAAAAAAAAAAATTAAAAAAGGGATTAAATTATAAATTGATGGCAATTCTGAGAGAATCTTTACATGAAGATACTGTGATCTGACAAAAATAAAATTGAATGAGACAAAACATGCAGCGAGGCCTGGCTGGGTGTCCAGCGCAGTTGCTGAAAAAGCAGGAGCTCAAAAGCTTGGTTAATTTGACCCGAATCAGGCTTAAAGTATGCATTTATGTTTTCTATTACTCTTTTATTCTCTGAAAATGAAACATTATAAGAAGAGATGTAACAACAACTAATATCGATCATAATTTACAATTTACTCACTCTAGGACTATCGGTCTCCTCTATGGAAAAAGGAAGTGCTGAGTGCTTTCTATTTCTTTTGCTACTAACAGGAAAGTACCTCACAGTGTCAAAAATAATTTCCTCAAAGCCACACAGCTGGCAATGCCACACCTTGAGCCCACGTCTGTCTTCCTTTCAGTATATATAGTGCTCTCTCTCCAGGAAGAACACAGATAACATCATTGTCCTGTGCTGAAAATATTTGAAACCTTCCTTCAGCAATTATTTATGGGATTACAGCATCTGTGCATGCAATCCCAGCTACTCGGGAGGCTTAGGCAGAATCGCTTGAACCCGGGAGGCAGAGGTTGCAGAGAGCCGAGATCGTGCCTTTGCACTCCAGCCCAGGTGACAGAGTAAGACTCCATCTCAAAAAAAAGACTTCAGGCATGGAGAAGAATGTGGAGCTGCTCAAGGCTTTGTTCTGCCTTCAAGGAGTTTAAATTTCAATAGACTCTCTAATGCTAAGAACATTTTTAAAGTTCTGTGGTCATACAACTATTTATATTTATATGTGATCAGTTTTTAACTCATATAACGCATTTCATATGATACTAGCAGCATTCCACCCTCTCTTACTCAGGACAAAATGCTTAGCAAGCTAGCAGCAGTTTTAAGGAAAAATAACAGCATATAAGGAGGGCCTCAACAAAAATGGATTCTATAAAATTAAAAGTAGCCACAGCAAAATAAAGTGTGTGTGTGTGTGTGTGTGTGTGTGTGTGTGTGTATAGTATCAACACTAACAGATTAAGTAGTTTGCTCAATATCCTGTCCCTTAGAAGGAAAGTGTCTAAAATGGCAAAAACACTTTCAACTCAAATAGACATGTTTTGGTCACATGAGGAGGTAGGATTTATGAAATAAAAAAGAAAAAATCCACTTTCCCTGAAAAGAATCCAAGGGGGCTTCCTATTTTTAGTTGCTGCATATATAGAATCTTGATTTTATTGCTTCCCCAGGGATAGATACCATATTTTCCACTTACTCTTTAATCATTCATTCAACTTTTTTTTTAAAAAAATTGAATCAGTACTCTTTCAGGCAAAGGAGACAAACCAGAAAACATATGAAGTAAGTTGCTGCCCTCACACTATGGTGCAGGACATGAAATTTAAATATATATGTTGTCAATTACTCTGAAGAATAGAGCAGGTAAGGGAATGGAGAGGGAGGAAACATGGGCTGCTTAGCTTGGAGAGGTCCTTTGTATATAGGTAACATTTGAACCAAGATCCAATCAAAGCTCTGAGTTTATTTTGCAAGTAGAACCAACAGAATTTGCTGGTGTATGTAGAGAGAAAGGAAGACAGAAAAGGAAAGGATGAATCCAAGGTTTGGAGCTTGAGAACTAAGTAGAATGGAGATGCCATTGACAGACAGGGGCAGTCTGTGGGAGAACCATGTCATAGTTGGCGAGGGATGAGGGCCTTGAAATTTGCCTTCGGTTTTGGACATTTTAAGGTTGGGATGTCTATTGAACATCCAAGTAGAAACACCCACCAGACGACCGCGTTGATGAGCCTAGAGTTTGGCAGGAGGTTGGGGCTAGCAATGTACATTAGTATGTCCATGGTATTTAAAGCCAGGGGGCTGGAGGAGATCACCAAAGGGGTAGAAATAGACGGGAAAGGGAAGAGAGGGAGACTAAGTCCTCAGATGCTTCAGGGATGACAAGTTTGGAAGACGAGATAGAACGATGAGGACCCTATACCCTCTAGCTGGCTGCTATAAAGAAATAACAATTGTTAGGATGTACATTGGAACTCCAGTGCATTGTTGGTGAGAATGTAAAATTGTGAAAAAGCAACTGTGGAAAACAGTTTAACAGTGGCCAAAAGGTGGAAACAACCAAATGTCCATCAAGAGATAAATGGATAAAAAGGCTACATACATACAATGGAGTATTACTCAACCATAAAAAAATGAAGTTCTGGTGCATGCTACAACATGGTGAATCTTCAACACATTATACTAAGTGAAATAACCCAGAATTAAACACACAAATATATTATTCCACATATATGAAGTATCTAGTATAGGCAAATTTCATAAAGACGGAACGTAGAAAAGAGGTTACCAACGGCTAGCAGAAAGAGGTATGGGAAATTATTGCTTAAAAGTTACAGTTTCTATTTTGGGCGATTAAAAAGTTTTGAGAGTAGGAAGTGGGGACTGTCACAGAACATTGTGAATGTACTTAACGCCAGGGAATGGCACACATAAAAGGTTAAAATGGTAAACTTCATGTTATTTATATTTTATAACTTTTTAAAAAAAGAGATAGAGCTATAAGAAGAGACTGAGAAGGAATGGCAAATGAGGTAGGAAGGTAACCAGGACAGAGTGGAGGCCAAGCAAATACAGTGTGTTGTGGAAGGAAATAATCAGAAGGGTTAGGGGCTTTGGAGAGGTCAAGCAAGATGACTGAGAAATGACAGTGGACTGGGCGAACCAATCAGGACCCTTATATTATTAACATAACTAAAATAATCCTTGCCCTTGAAAGATTCATTCAGTTTCCATTAACCAACGTCATCGGCACACATCTTGATATTACTGGGGCATGAGTGAATTATAGAACTAATTGCTGCAGAGTAACAGAAAGTGCAAGAGAAAAACGAGAGAGAGAGAGAGAGAGAGAGAGAGAGAGAGAGAGAGAGAGAGAGAAAATGTCAAATACTTAGCACAGACACCATTTTTACAAGGCTTAACATGCATACTTTTATTCTCTGACCTCATAAGTATGAAATTAATCTATTTTAAAAGAAAATAGGGGACAAGGTGCTGATTGAAACTAATCAATCAAGTTGGGAGGTGATTAATAGAAGGGATTCTTGTATATGCTGCAGGCATATCTGCAATGCGGGTTGAGAAGTGGTCGTTGTGTAGTTCATTACATATCTGTGCAATGTTATTTATTGTTTACTTAAGCAATAACAATTGAAGCACAGGCCAATTCCTGGGAATTAATGACCCGCTGGGAGAGACCATTACCTTTGGACATTAACCCCAGTCAGTTCACAGCTTTTCCAGGAAAATCCCTCTGAAAAATGATTTGTTCTCCATCCCTTGTCACCACATTTAAAAACAATGCTTTAAGTATTCCCGTACTGTAAGATCATTGAACTATACTAACCTTTCTACACTGGAAAGCAACAGTTTCTTTAAGATGGTAGGGGAGAAAAATCTACAAAGACCACCTCTTGATGGCCTTTCTCAGTTTATCCTACTGTGGACAGCAACCTACAGAATAAAAAAGGAAAAGAGAAATGTGAAAAGAGAAACACACTTCAGTGTTTCAATGGGCCTGTTTTGAAACCAACATTTTAATTTAAGTATTTTCAGGGCTTGCAGACTCCCAAACATTTCTATACCAGAGTGCGAAGGAGCTCATAATTCCAGTATTTTTTCTTGGTGAGAGTACACAGGAAAAACATATAGAAGTTGTTAACAAGAATTAATGGAACTAAAATACTGGACCAATTATGAGGTGTAACCTCTTAGCAGCTAGAAAATGGACTCAAAGGCTGAAATAATTCTTACAGTTATGTTTGTGAAACTTAAATTCTACCTTCCTGTTATATTTTCCAAAGCAACTAATAACCAATATTTCCTGAGCAAGGTAATAATTACCAGGATAAGGATTCATAGCATGTTAAAGCTGGAGAGAAGCTCCGTGATCCACAAGGCTAAGACAATATCACTTCCCTAAGGATAGAGAGCTCACGTCTGCTCAGTGTCTAGTCTGTAGTTACTTCGACTTCAACTTTGCGGCCCCCACTATGGTTTCCAGTACCTATTCTGGACATTAAAAAATAAACATTTATATTGCTTACACACAGTACTGAGCTAAATGTTTTCTAAATATTAAATGATTAAGTCCTCCTAATAACTCTATAAAATATCATTATTGCCATCCCTTTCTCTGTAAGAAGGCAACTGAGGCAGAAATAGGTTAGGTAACTTGACTAAGTTCACACAGCTGGGAAACTGGAGAAGGGATTTATATTCAGTCTAGCTCCAGGGAAGGTAAACTGGTCAGTACACTCACTGCCCCTCTTCCCCCAAAGTCCTGGACATGCAAACCAATGATCCTTCTATCACAATCCTCTGTGTTTTTCTTTTTCCATTTCCCAACTTACTCCTGATGCTCCTTGGGCATCTGATCACCCATACATAAAAGGGGAAGAAGAGAATAGAAGCACTTCCAAATCATTTCAACATGTTGAAACAACTTCCACGGAATTAATATACATTTATTCAATATGCATGTTGGGTAGAGGTAAGGTAAGACAAGGAAAGTGATCAGAGAAAACGAATACTGATGGTGTGAGTACTAATTCCAGTGATGCCATTAATAGTTAACATTACTTTATTAAAAGCTTACCTTAATAAACTTAGCCTGGTGCTATATAAACACTTTATACTTATGTAGATTACTGCAGGTAATTTTCATGACAACCTTTTTGGGTAGATGCTATTTGTATTCTCATTTAACAGATGAGAAAATTGAGGCTTACGGGGTTAATTAACCTGCCTAGTTCCTGCAGCTAGAAAATGGCAGAGTCAGGATTTGAACCCATGTCATTTGACTCCATTCTGTGATCTACACACCTGGCCTCCAAGGACCCAGTCAAGGTTCAGACCTGCCCAGTGAGCCTGGGGGACTGAGAAGGACTGACTGACACACATAAGCCTGATATAATCAAATGTCCTTCTTGAGATCCCATCACCTCCAATTTTATTCCTAAGATATGCCAGGACAATTTGGGCCAAGAGGTCACCACTCTCCTGGCTTTGTTTAGGGACTTCAAGGCTTTAAGTAAATAAAAGGGATCATTTATGTTGGTTGTTTTTATACCTTTGTATGTTATTTTTAAGCGTGTGTGTGTGAAAGGGAGGTGGCACGAGTAGTTTGGTCCAAATTGAACTGTAAAATTGCAAGAAACAGCACTAAAAATGTACGGTCAGCCCCCTATGTCCATGGGTTCCACACCCACAGATTCAACCAACTGTGGGTTGAAAATATGATTTTAAAATCTATAAAAACTAACAATACAACAATGCAAATAACACAAGTAAAAAAAGAGCCCTCCACATCCACGGGTTCCACGTCCACAGCTTCAACAAGCTGTAGACTGAAAACATTATTTAAAAATCCATAAAAAAAACAACAATAAAAATAATACAAGTAAAAAAGACCATTACAGTATCAAACTACTTACATAGCATTTACATTGTATTGGGTATTATTAGTGATCTAGAGATGATTTAAAATATACAGGAGGATACGCATGGGTTATATGAAAATACCATGCCATTTTATATAAGGGTCCTGAGAACTTGTAAATTTTGGTACCCAAGGGGGTGCTTGGAACAAATTCCCTACGTCTATGAAGGGACAACTATACTTTCATTAAGCCTTTATTGCATAATTGCACTTCATACATATTTTCTTATTCAGTATCCCTGAAATGAACCAAATGTTTATGCCCTCCTTCAGAAATTCATATGTTGAAATCCTGACCCCACCAGATCACAGTACAAGGAGGTGAGGCATTTGGGAGGTGAATTATAAGAGTGGAGCCTTCATGAAGTGGTTAGTGCACTTATAAAAGAGACACTTGGCCGGGCTCAGTGGCTCACACTTATAATCTCAGCACTTTGGGAGGCCAAGGTGGAAGATCAAATTCATATGTTGAAATCCTAACCCCACTAGGTCATGGTACAAGGAGGTGGGACATTTGGGAAGTTAAATTATGAGAGTGGAGCCCTCATGAATGGGTTAGTGCACTTATAAGAGAGACATTCAGCAGGGAGCAGTGGCTCACACTTATAATCTCAGTACTTTGGGAGACCAAGGTGGGAGGATCCCTTGAGCCAAGAAGTTTGAGATCAGTCTGGGCAACATGGTGAAACCTCATCTCTATAAAAATATAAACATTATCTGGGGATGTTGGTGCATGCCTGTAGTCCCAGCTACTAGGAAGGCTGAGGTGGGAAGATAACCTGAGCCTGGGAGGTTGAGGCTGCAATGAGTCATGATCAAGCCATTGTACTACAGCCTGGACAACAGAGTGTACCCAGATCTCTTAAAAACAAAAAGACCCCAGAGAGCTTCCTTCCCCCTTTCACCATCTGAGAAGACAGCATCTATGAACCAGGAAACCAGATCACCCATATGTTGACATCTACTATCCCATATGATGCTATTGGGAGGTGGGGCCTTAGACAGGTAATTATGTCATGAAGATGGAGATTTCCTAAATAGGATTAGTGTTGACATAAAAAGAGCCACTAAAGAGCTTTCTTCTTTCGCTCTTGGGATACAAAAAAAAGACAGCTGTATCTGCATATCAGGAAGCAGACCCAAACCAGACACCAGATCTGCCAATACCTTGATCTTGGATTTTCCAGCCCCCAGAACTGTGAGAAATAAATATCTGTTGTTAATAATCCATCTATGGTATTTTGTTAGAGCAGCCCAGAGAGACAATGATACTTCCCCACACTACTTGGCCAATCCTCTTCCCTTCTCTTTACAGATGAGAGAACTGTGATTTCAGAGATACATAGTGCCTTGCTCAAGCTACAGCAACTGTATCTGATGGGACTGGTTCTCAAACCTAGTTCTTCTGCCTGGACAGTCCGATACAGGGTATAACATGAACTGGCCTGTTGAGAACTGAGAGCTGAATCATTGTAAAAACAAGTTACTGACATTTAATAATGTATACCCCAAGATTCCTATATGCAGCATCAGCAGAGCCAGCAACAGAGAAGCTAAAGGGTATTGAAAATTCATAGGAGGAAAGAGCCCCCAAGGTAATGTTGGAAATGGCCAGTGGTCAAGGGTACTGGGTGTGTGAATATCCCTGTCCATATCACCTAAGACAACAGCCACATGACTCTACAGACCTCCCTGTGAGAGACATGCTGTGTACCCTCAGAGGATCAAAACAGCATAGTGGGCACTAAATGCTTACTTACTGCCTAGATCATCTGTTTGCAAGTCAGCTTCTCACTTTGACATTGTTAGTGGCCATTCTTTCATTTCTCCCCCAAACTCATATGTTGAAGTGCTAATCCCCAGGTACCTCAGAAGGTGACTATATTTGGAGACATGGCCTTTAATTAGGTGATTAAGTTAAAATGACATCTTGATAGTGGCTCTGAATCCAATCTGACTGGTGACCATGTAAGAAGAGAAAATTTGGACACACAGAGACACCGGAGACACAGGTGCACAGAAGAGAGACCCTGTGGGGACCCAGAGAGAAGGTGGCCCTCTGTAAGCCAAGAACTGAAGCCTGGAACAGATCCTTCCCTTGTGGTCCTCAGAAGAAACCAAACCTGCTAACACCTTGATCCTGGACTTCTAGCCTCTAGAATAGTGAAGAAATAGATTTCTCTGATTTAAGCTACACAGTCTGTGGTATTTTGTTATGACAGATTGAGCAAACTAACACAGACATAAAATTTCATAGCCTTAGTTTGATTTTAATGTTTAGCCAGAGCTCGACCATTTCAATGTGAAATATTTTAAAATGGTTCAAATGTCCCCGTCTAGGATGGAGATTCTTCCCTGCCCTTTCTTGAAGTTCGGAGCACCCTATTTGTCCAGCTGACTTCTAAAAGTTTTACAAGTGCTTCCTGTTTCATTTCATGTAGACTGCTTTTCCCCTCAGGCAGCTTTTTAAATTAAACACCTTCCTAAGTTAGCTGGCATATTTCCAAATAATGTATTTGACATTTCGATGCAAATTGCAAGTGAATATTTAGTAGCAATCCCACATCCTGAAACTCAATTACTATCTCATGAAGGAGAAGAAAAGGAGAACTACAATGACGGAGGCTCATCACAAAATAAGACTGGAGTTTTGAGTCTCTATGACAACAGCATATGTAGACTCCCTTTTTCAGAATGAAACTCTCAAGTGTCTAAATCAAATTTTTCTTTCAGTAAATGTTTATGGAGCACTTAGTAGGTGCTAGGGGCAAGTATACAATATTTTAATGTAGCTGTTATAGTACTGGAGGCATTGGGATTAGGCAGATTTGATTTGATCTTGGAGTCATTTAAGTTAGAAATAAAATATTGCATTTAAAAACTCCAATAATGTTTACAGTAGACACTCATCCCTTATCTTTCCTTTTTAAGAAAGGAAAGAATCAAGAGCAAGACACCAGTGACCCAGGGAGAGGGTGGAGTTGAGGGGTACAGGACCAATTTCTAGAATGCAGTGCAGCTCAAAATCCCCAGTCAGACTGTATTTTACATGATGGGTATTGCTTGGTGATGAGGAACTTCACATTCAAGCCTGTCGAAACAGCCACCATGTTATACTGGAGGTAAGACAATGCATAATACTGACCTCCCATTAAGGCCCTTACAATCTGAAAGATAATGTCACCCTGTGGATCCACTCATTTGATAGAGATGAATTCAATTTTAATTGAAATAGAAGAAATGGAAGAGACAGAGGAAGAATGTGACATGCTTTATGAGCTATGATGACAAGGGTCTTCATTCCTTTTCACAACCAGGGTGGAGTACTAAAGGGGATGGGTATGAGGGAAAGGATAGGGAGTAGGAACCGTAACTGCAACCCTTTCATGCTCTAGCAGTCAGCAGGGATGATGCCGTCTTGGTCATACCCACTGCTTATCCTAAAGCCAGAAAAAGATACAAGCGCAATAAGATAACACAGAGCATCTTTGAGTGCTACCACTGACATGTTCAGAGACATGTTTCTTATGGAGTTGCCATAAATGGTAGGTTGAGGCTTGGAACCTACCATTTTTTCACCCTGTTGGAGGTGAGCAAGCATTATTCAGAGGCCCTGATTTATCCTCAAGGCATTTACCTGATAAAAGGTCATGAAAAAGTAGCAAGATTTCTCTCCCAAAAAAGCGCTTCTATTTATAAATAGATTTAGAATTTTCGAAAGGACATTCTTCCCATTCTACAGGTATATGATGACTTTCAAATGTCTGAGGATTTATAGTCCAGGTTCTTATAATCTCTGTAGAATGAGCTTAATTTCACTAGCAATCACTAATGAATTATTGGCACTGTTCGCTTCACTTGAATTGCACCGTAGCTAGTTCCTAGAGTTTAAATAACTTCTCCCAGCCCATTAAGTTAAGTTGCCTAAGGTCTGGAATTTATGTTTTAAAAGATGTTCATGGGGCCAGGCGTGGTGGCTCATGCCTAATTTCAGCACTTTGGGAGGCTGAGGTCCATGGGTCATGAGGTCAAGAGATTGAGACCATCTGGCCAACATGCTGAAACCCCAACTCTACTAAACACATAAAAAATTAGCCGAGCGTGGTGGTGCACACCTGTAGTCCCAGCTACTCAGGAGGCTGAGGCAGGAGAATCACTGGAAGGCGGAGACTGTAGTGAACCAAGATTGCACCACTGCATTCCAGCCTGAGTGACAGAGGGAGACTCCATCTCAAAAAAAAAAAAGATGTTCATTTACGAAGAAATATTGCAGAATAAACATTCAAATACCTATGATAATTATTAAAAAAGAAAAAGCAAATCATCTTAAAATCAATATTAAAAGTCTTTTAACTTCTCTTACAATCTACGCCATCTGAATCTACTCCATTGGTAAAATAATAAAATGAAAATCAAAACCCCTCAAAGTACTAAGTTGGATTTCAAAATAATTATAATGGTAGCCCCATTTCATATCCGATTTAGGATTGACATTGCCAAAAAGAATGGTCCATAAAATCACTTTAGTTTTATGCTTAACTCAATCGGTCAATGAATGGCAAAAGACTCCAATTTCCTAGTCAGCAGTCTCGTTACTTAAAGCATGCTGATAGTCGTAAGTTCATGTGGATTTAGGCAGAAATCATCCCTTTGAAAAAACAGCTCTATGATTCAGATGCTTAATCTCTTTCCCTACGTGGAAAGGTGATCCTTTTTTACTGCACAGACCTCAATCTAAATCGACACTAGATGTTTTTTTGAAAAATTAAAGTACAGTCAATACTAATGGAAGGCAACAGGGACCAAGACAACCTCAGAAGGCAGCTAATCCAAAATGTGTTTAGCTTTGGCTAAATGGAGATTTAAAATGGATAAGCTGGGAGCTGATCTGATCTTAATCCCCAGCCACATACCTGAGCATTTCTTTTTCAATCTTAAAATCGTCCGTTGGTTCCAACTAAGAAACTAAAGTAAAGCCAGTAAGCAGTTAGCCTATTCCCCAAGCGTGTATCAATTCCGCAGCTGACGGGAAGGGCACTAATCAACAACAGCAGGTGTCAGTTACTCTAACGGCTTCCGTTCCTCAAGTGCCGCCTGATTCGGGCACTGTCTGCACCATTTCAAACTCACAGTACAATTTTCTCTTCTACGATACTTTAAGTAGACCAAAGGCAGGGAAAGTATAATTTCCATTTCTTGAGACAGATCAAGAAACAGGCACGTCTGGCCAAATATGACAACCCCATTCTAACTCCCTAATCTCCTTAGGCAGAAAATACAGGGTTAAGCATGGCAAACAGTGATTTTGCAATGGTAAGTGAAAGCCTATTCATATGCCAAACTGTGTAAACATAATCCTTTAGACCTTGGGAACACATTACCAACGTAAAGCTGCCATTTAGCAAAAGAAAATAAACATGTACAAATAATTATAATTTATTAATCTTGCTTTCTCTTCCAAAAGCAAGGCAGCGATGGAAAGCAACATTATACCCGATTCCATTATCACTGGGTAAGGAAGTTGTTCAATGTGTGTGTTTGGGAAGCAGTGGGAGAGGAAGAAGCCAAGCACAGAGAAAATACATAATTGAATAAAATGCCTTATAAAAGCTTAAGTTGTATATACAAAAAGAAAGGAAAACAAAAATGAAAAGATGAAGTGTAGGAAATTAATGGTATTTAAATGAAATAATGGAACTTCATTCTTTAGAAGCAGTTGCGGAGCCCTTGATTTGTTGCAATCTGCTTTTTCAGACTAATATATAATAATGGCCAATACGTACTAGGCACCTACAAAGGGCCAGCACAGTCTCTGCTTTATGTGTCTGAATTTACGTCCTCTTCCCAAGGACTCAGTGAGGCAGGTAATATTACAACACTCACCTTACAAAGCCAGAGGCAGTAGGTGTAGTGGCTCTCACTTATAATCCCAGCACTTTGGAAGGCCAAGACAGGTAGATAACCTGAGATCAGTAGTTCAAGACCAACATGGGCAACATGGTGAAGACCCATCTCTACTAAAAATATAAAAATTAGCTGGGCACGGTGGTACACACCTGTAGTTCCAGCTACTCAGGGGGCTGAGGCAGGAGAATTGCTTGAACCTGAAATGCGGAGGTTGCAGTGAGTCAAGGTCTGCCCCTGCACTCCAGCCTGGGCAACAGAGCGAGACTCTGTCTCAAAAAACAAAAAGCCAGTGACACTGTCTGAGTTCAGAGGCATAGTCTATTTAAGTGACTTGCCCAGAATGATAGCTCTGGTAAGTTGGGAAATGAGGATCAGAACACAGTCTGGCTTTGAGGCCTCTCACTCACTTCCAACGATGATCTCTTCTCAGCTGATATATTTGGGACAAAATGAAGCATTTCTGTTACATGCTTGATGTGGAATTTCTAAAAAATCACAATTCATCTCTCCACATAATCACAATGCCATAAAGGAAAAGAAGAGGAAAATAGTTTTTGGATTTTCCATGGTGTTTAGCAACTAAGTGCAAAGAAACTGTTTCCTTAGAAAGACCATGTGGGTCACCATCTAACTGGCATGTGAACATTTTTTTCGGCCAATGAGAACATACAGACAGGAATGCTGATTGGACCATAGTGGCTAAGAACACAGAGCATCAAACATCAGCTCCACCGTTTACTGGGTGTTAGATCATGAGCAATTAGTTCAACTCTAAGTTCCAGTTTCCATTTTAGTAAAATGAAGGTAAGGATACTCGCTTCACAGTACTAATAGGAGAAAAACTGAAATAATGTATCAAAATGATTTATTTTTGTGAGGAACCTCCACATTGTTTTTCTTAATGGCTATATTAATTTATATTCCCATCAACAATATACAAGGGTTCCCCTTCCCCATATCCTCACTACTATATTTCAACACTACTTAACAATTAGATTTTAAATGTTCTCACTAAAAAAATAAGTATGTAAGGTGATGGATATATTCCTTAGCTTGATTGAATTACTCCGCAATTTAAATATACATCAAAACATCACATGGTACACCAACTAGATATACATTATTTGTTGATTAAAAATAAAATAAAGTAGACATAAGCACTGGGATTACAGGTGCACACCACATTTGGCTAATTTTTGTATTTTTAGTAGAGTCAGGGTTTCACCATGTTGGCCAGGCTGGTCTTGAACTCCTGATCTCAGGTGATCTGTTCACTGCGGCCTCTCAAAGTGCTGGGATTACAGGCGTGAGCCACCATGCCTGGCCCAAGCCACCGCACCCGGCCTCTTCTTTGAACATTTGTCAGTGTCGAAGATTGGTACACCTAGCTGTATATACCATCACCAAAAATGGCATATTTTTACCACTTTGCTTCCATAATTGGATGCAATTGAATTGTTAATTTTAAAGTAACTATTAATTCTATCGATGCTATGGATGCACATAGCTAAAATCAAGTAATGGTGAATGGATCATAACAAAAAGACCTGTTCTTGTCCACTATGCCCACCTTCCTCTCCCAGTCCTCAATGTGTTAGCTGTTTGCTGTGCCACTTACCTCCATGTTTCTAAATAATATACTTTTATTTCTATTTTTGATTTATCAGTTTAGTTAAAATAGCCTTCAACTGTAAAGGGCCACCTTGTCCAAGATCGTGATCCCTCCTGCATTAATTATGACCCCTCACGCATTAGCACACACCATGACAAAATACAATAAACTGGGTAGCTCAGACAACAGATATTTGTTTCTCACGGTCCAAGATCAAACTGACGGCAGATTGGCAGATTCAGTCCCTGGTGAGGGCTTTCTCCCTGGCTTGCAGATAGTCACCTTCTTGCTGTGTCCTCACATGAAGAAGAGAGAGAGCTCTCATTCCTTTTTCTTTTTCTTTTAATAAGGTCTTCAATCCCATCATAAGATCTCCAGCCCGACAAACTCATCTAACCCTAATTATCTCCCAAAGTCCCCACCTCCAAATACCATATTGGGGATTAATGGCTTCAACATAAGAGTTTTGGGGAGACACAAACATCTAGTCCTTAACATCTCCCTTGCTCAGTTCCAGTAACTGGTAGATTCAGGGGGTATAAAGGCCCAAACTCTGATTTCAGGCAGAACCACTGGGGTGGGGGGGGGGGCCTTAGAGGGAGATCTTTGTTGTAACCATATCACCATCACAATTCAACTCCTCACACTGCCCTATCCTGCTTCCTTCTTTCTCCACAGGTGTTGACCTTCAAGACAGATACTTCTCCGTAAACTTCCTGCACAGAGTATTTCTTACAGGGAACCCAACCTAAGATACTGTTGTAGACTTTCTGCCATGGTAGTGAATCTAGCACACATGCACACTTCCTTTCTAATTCGCTCAGTATATTTACATAACAACTTTTGGTTAAACAGTCACCATTTATATCACTGTAACAATAAAATACTGTTCACTGCTGAGCTAAATAGCATCCTATTATTACCGTTCCTTTCTCATACATGTTTTGTCTTGCAATTAATAAAACTACTGTTTGTTCATCTGCTTAGTTTCGACATTTAATTTCTCCCAATATGTCAATGGATCTATCAAATGACTCAATGAATTTTGCAAATCCCTTATATAATAACTACTCTAGTAACTGTATTTGGCTCTTCGATAATTCTCTCCTGTAGCACTTTACCTTCCTTATATAATAGAAACTTATTGCTCTACACAGGTGTCATTCTGACAACTCTCTTTATCATTCTTCTGTCAGCACCTTGATTTCACAAGTCTCATATATGTATCTTTCTTGGTTTATTCCTTTGTTTTACTGGAGTCTATTTCTTTAGTAACTTTGTCTAAGATGTGGGAGGTATATTTTGAGAGTGAACTTTCTCTAAGATGTGGGAGGTATATTTTAAGAGTGCATCCACATTTGTTATTCTTTACTTACATGTGATTGATATTTTGCCTGGGCATAAAACTGTTGGCTGAAAACCACTTTTTCTCCAGATTTTTAAATTTTCTTTTATCCAATGTTAGCAAAAAGTCCAAAGTCATTCTGATACTCTTTGGGTATGAATGGTTAATTTTCTCTGGAAGCTTAAGAAAATTATGTTTTACTCCTGGTGTTTTGAAATGTTGTGATGTGTTGGGTTAGTCTATTTTTTATTCACTGGGCCAGGTGTTTAGTGGTTAGCAGGCCCATTTAATTTGGATTGCTGTGCTCTTTTCTGATCTAGAGAGTATTTTTCTTCATTATGTCTAATAATTTTCTCATTGTTTCCTCTCACCTCCCAGGAATTTCTTCATTGGAGACAATGAACTTATATTGATCTTATAATTCTGTTTTCTATTCATGTTTCTGTTTTTTTCTTCTGTTGCTTACTGTATTTTTAATTTTCAAGCACTGTCTTGGTCTCTGTTTCTTTTACAGAGCTTCCTGTTTTTATGGGCATATGCCTCATATATCTGTATATACTAGAGATTTTTTTCTCAAGTTTTCTTCTGCTCCCTGAAAAATCCTGTTTCGTCCAGGTGTCAATTTGAAGCTTTCCTAAAATGCTACATGATTCTTGACTTTTTTATTCTTAATATTTACAACTGAGGCTTTTCACTATTTATCCTTGGATCTCACTTCAGCCTTCAACTGGTGTCTCTGCATTTCTCTAGAGAAGAGTTCCAGTATCCTCCAGGGAGGATGAGTTGGGGAGAAGACCTGATGTACATCTGTTGTGTAGCCTTTCTGGTAAAGCATCTCTCTTCAGCCCATGCCTCAGCACAGCCTTTAGCAGTTCCAATGTCCTGGGTGAAGTTGCAAGGAGCATGCTAACTCATTTCTTGGTGATAATGTCCTCTGTAGGCTAGGTGGAAATTTCTTCTGCTCTGATAAATTAATTACCATCTGCTTCCTTGCTTCAGTAATGTTTGTTAAAAGATTTTTCCACTGTTGCCTTTTCTCTGGCTCTCTTTGTCCTTATGAATTAACATATTTTGGGTTTTCTTAAAGCATGTTAGGTGGGTTTAGAGAGGGAGAAAACACAAACATAAGCACACGGTCATTTTTAAGTAGAAGCCCTGTAATATGTTTTATTTCCAAATATGCATTTGTCATTTCACAAGTCTTTATGATGAAGTAAGAATTATTTCTAACACAAGAATTTAGCCTCTCCGTAAGGTGAGAGTCTTCATTTATTGAACTTTGAGAAAATGGTTCATTCCTCATACAGAGCTAACAAAGGAGAGTTCATACTTTGAAAACAGGAAAAAAATACACACACACAAAAAACAAGATTTCCAAGGTAGGGAGTCACAGTTTTTTGTAAAACTCAATAAAATTTTTAAAGTGTGTTCTTAAGTATACCTTTCTTTACAGGGCCATTTAGTAGCATAAAATATGCAGGTAAAATATACATTGTACATTTTGCACAGAGCATACAAGCTTAGGCAAAGAATCTTGACATGTATTGTTCTATTAAGCAAATCTCTCCAGAGATATGGAGATTATAAACCGTAAATGTTATTATTCTGTGAAAACTTAGTGCCAGCAATGAGATCATATCAAACTGCCATACATACAAAGAGAAGGCAAAAGTCCAACCTTGACATCAAAGGCAGTCAGCTAATAATTTAGTGGACATGTATACATGATGAAATTGTATTCATGTACAAGCTATGCAAACAGAAAAAAGAAATGAGGCCATGTGATAAAATAGAGCCTTTCTTTTCAATTTTTGCTCAAAATATTGCTCTGTTTTTATATATAAGAAAAATGGGTGTAAGAGAAACTCAGATGAGAGGACTGAGAATATGGGATGTATTTGGGACATTTAAGTCATCTCTTTGGCAGAGTTACTACTCTTCCAGGCGTAATGACTTCTGTAAATTATTAAAACTTCCAGGCTTGTAGCAGTGATTTGGTAATAAGTCCAAATGTATCAGGGCATGAGAGAACATCAAAACATTACACTGAGTGTTAAATGTTATCATTTGGTCCAGAAATTATGTCAGTAAATAACATCTGCTAGAAATAATTATCCTGCATTTAAGTTGAAAATGATGAGATATTCTGGGGAAGATTAAATAGGAACTTTATATTTGTTATAAGAATTCAATAATAATCTTAAAAGTAAAAGTAGAAAGCTACTAGATGTGGTGTGATTAAGGGCAGACCCATCTCTGGCTTCTGGCTAGTCAGGCTTATGTGTTCATTTTATTGCACTGGTCTGAAGTCTGATTTGAGAGCTCAGATAATACGTACACTATGGAACTCTGGATATTTACAATCAGAAATCTGTGGCTTCATTCATAAATAATAGTTAACATACCTGAGTTATTTATGAAATATGCTCCTACTTTGCATTGTTTACCAGTTTCACATTTTTCACCCCACATTTTAGCAATTTGCCCACTGGGACTTAAAGGCTTTTCTTTTTTTGGATAAGAGGACTTAAAGAAATATATCTCAAAAATAAAGTACTCTGTCCTTGTGTGCATGTGTGTCCCCAAGTCAGGACTAGAGGAAGACAAGCGACACGTTCATTTCAGGTGAAAATCTCAATAATCTAGATAAATAATATTTTAATGTAACGCTTTAAAAATCAACATTAATACAAAAAAAAAACCACTATGTGGCATAACAACAAAAGGTAATATATTCTGGAACAAAAAAAGACATTGCATAAAAACTAAGGAAATGAATAACGCATGGACTCCAGTTAATAAAAACTCTACGATGAACAAAATTTCAAAACTTTAAATATAGACAGTCTGTATCTGTGTTTACTTTCACGTTCACATCAGACTCCAACATAGCTTGGCATGTGTTTGTGTATTTATTTCTCAAGCTTATTTTTGTTTTGTTGTAGGTCCAACAAATAAACAAAACTGTAGCTATGATTCCCAATTTCTGTATCATACAAAATTTATTAAATCCTACCAATGAATACTATTATTTGTCCAAATAGTTTATAAACACCTCAGCTACAGATCCAACTCCCTGAACACAGGAAATAGCTTATATTTTACCGTACCAGTCATATCACCTAAAACTTCAATATTTTACATGAACTACTAAATAAATATTTTGACTGATATGGAATAGAGCGAAAGTACTAAACTGGAAATAAGGAACCCTAAGTTCTACTTCTGGTTCTGCTACTATTTCAGGCAAGGCATTTAATATCACTGAGGCTCAGGACTCATTTGTTAAATTGGTTGGGTTACACAATGATTTCTAAAGCTCCACTACTTTTAAGAGTTTATAGATTTGTAATTTTTTAAAATTTATTTTTTCACTAGCAGTAATTAAGAAAATCATATTAAAGAAGACATGACAACATAAAAGAATACAATAATTGGTTTTGGTCTGGGCACAAGGCTTAAACCTGTAATCCCAGAACTTTGAGAGTTCGAGGCGGGTGAATCACCTGAGACCAGCCTGGCCAACGTGGCAATATGCTGTCTCTACTAAAAATACAAAAATGAGCTGGGTGTGGTGTCACACGCCTTTAATCCCAGCTCCTCAGGAGGCTGAGGCACGAGAATCACTTGAACCCAAGAGGCAGAAGTTGCAGTAAGCCGAGATTGAGCCACTGCATGCCAGCTTGGGCTATAGAATAAGACTCTGTCTCAAAAAATACACAAAATAATTGCTTTTGGGACTAAAAGAACATTATCATAGAACCTGTGAGTTCTTAGGGTGGAAAAAGCTAAATATTGTAGTGTAGCTACAGTTGAAATGGACAAATACACTTGTGGCACCCCAAATTCATTCTGTAAAAGAATTTTCCTATTAAAAACCTAAAAAAAGGCCAGGTGTGGTGGCTTACATTTGTAGTACTGGCAAAGGAAGGCCAAGGCAGGTGGATCACCTGAGGTCAGGAGTTCAAGACCAGCCTGACCAATATGGTGAAACCCTGTCTCTGCTTTAAAAAAAAAAAAAATAGGCAGGCATGGTGGCAGGTGCCTATAATTCCATTAGTCAGGAGGCTGAGGCAGGAGAATTGCTCTAACCCAAAGGTGGAGATTTCAGTGAGTTGAGATCTCACCACTGCACTCCAGCATGGGCTACAGAGTGAGATTCAAAAAAAAAAAAAAAATTGTTTTATTACCAGGCAGTCCATGAAAGCTTTTTAGCCCATGATTGATCTGATATAAATAATCTTTTAAAATCCAACACATTTGTAAAAATTATCCTATGAAGAGAAATAAAGTTCTAAAGCCAGCATATAAGTTTTGAAATATAATATTTATTATAGAATAATTACATTATAATTAACTTTAGGTGATTTTTCTAGAGAGAATTCTACACAGTACTGAAAAATGTTACAAAAATTATATTTCTTTGTCCTATCAAAACCTGAATCTTGTTTTATACACCTCAAGTCTCTTTTATTCAAATTTCTCTAGTAATGCCATATTTGGGCCATAAAAATCCTAATTTCTAGATTTCACAAGGAAACAGAATAATGACAATTATAACTCATTTCCAATAAGCAAGTTCACAACATTGAAAAATGTTAACATAACATGCATTAGTAGGTCTTAGGCCTTGTGGGGCAGATATTAAGTAGTTTGTGGAAATTAAAAATACTAAGGTTGGAATTAAGTTAAAAGTTTGAGTCAAAAATTATTTTTAATGACGTTTACTTCCTCACAAAGATACAAAGTAAAAGCTCTAAAGGATTTTAATTAGAGTATTGTTAGGAAGTTATTTATAAATTGAATAAAATGCTAAAGAAGTTTTAAATGTATTTTACATGTTTGAAAAACTACTGAAAGAATTTTAAAGGGCTTTTAAATGTATTTTACATTTACTCCTGCAGGTAGGATGAATTTTTTTGTGTGCTTTATTTGAATTCAAAGTAATTTATTTGTCAAATTGTCTCTTCCTCACTCCCCAAAACAGGGAGATAAATATATCTGTAACTATTTAAAAAAATTTTTTTCCACAAATTGTAGTTGAGAAGAGGTCAACAGAAGACTAGAAATTATGAAGGAGGTAGACTGACATAGAAATTTAAGCAAATTGAATTTAGAAGTTTAGGCAAAGCCAAACTCTTCCAGATCATTTCTAGATATTGACATGCTTACCTACACTGTCTTATTTACCTATATTTATGTGACCTTGTAAATAGTGAAAAGCTATCACTTAAATTCAGCCTCAGTATTCCCAATATCATAAAAGTGAACATCCCTCTTTGTATATGTTCCCATTGGCAATTTTTTGAGGTGCCTTAAAAAGAACAAACTATAGCAGGTAACTTACACAGTGTTTAAAATAGCAGCTAGTTCCATGATCTAGTGAGCCAAAACCCCTGGCTCTGGATGAAGTTGGTTTGCTGAATTTGTTTCTTCCTTTTATGCTACACTTTTAAAAAGTTACTACCTTACCAAATAATGGGTCATTTTTCATGACAGTTAAAAGAAATAATCAAACGTAAGCTTTTGGATGGTCATGGCAACTGTAGTTATGCTGTGCTTTCATATAAAGTTATTGTTAAGAGATATCCAAACATACACCTCAATTGTCCATTGTGGCTAGGCAGATGGCGATAGAAGGGGGACCTGTCATTTAAATGAGGCACCATTTTCATCAACATGCTCACTGGTTACGAAGCAAAGCTAAGCTACATCTGAGTCATTACTTTCTGGCCTACGATATAAAAAATTGATCCATTAATCTATGTAGCTCCACGTCTAGATCCTTTTCATGATTCCGTATGTTTACCTGAAAAGCTGCATTGTGTCTTTTATAATTGAGCCATGCAGAAAGATTAGACACAATCCTATTTATTTTCTTCAATTCTGAGCTCTATTTTACACAATAAATTCATAGGGAAGAGTGTAGATATGGAATTTTCATGAGGTTGTACTTAATTCAGGAAGCATGTGCTTTAAGAATTTACATATTCTGTATAATGTAATAAAATGAAATGGCATGTGAGTCTATTTTTTTCAAACTCTATTTGTGCTTTGGTCCTAAAGAAAGACCACACAGAAGGCTTAGAAATAATTCATATAGGATACACTGATTACTCCATTTTAAAATCAGGTTGCCAAATGATGACCTCACTTCACTGACTGCAGATAATTTTCCCATTACTCTGCCTTGGGAATCTAGATTTTAAGAAATAATTGTTTATTCTGAAGTTGGCAGTTTTTATTTTCAGTTAAAAATTATACATATATATATATATATGTATGTGTGTGTGTTTTATATAATAAATATATAAATATGTATAAATTATATTTATATATATATATCTTATCTTACCAATAAGGATAACAAATTCTTCTTTTGAGATATTAATGCTATCAGACCATTGTCAAAACCAAACAAGAGTTACTGGCCAAAATGAGTGTGTTCCGGCCCATACTAGACACAGCTGCAGTTCAGTTGGCCCCGCGTCTAGGCCCCATCTGTAAGGCTTGGATGCATGGTGACACTGGCCAGTCTGCAGCCTATTTAAAGAAGCCTGAGAAAGCTAGGCAGACAGATGGTGAAGCAATACGGTAATGAGGAAAATTTAGCTTATGTTGATGTCTTCTGCCTTCCAAGAGGATGTTGCAACCACCAAGTAACACTCCATAATGGGGCATCTATCACTCACAGGCATGCAAACGTTTGTGCTCATCCACAAAATATCAGTTAAGGTGTATGTGTATTTCACCATATGTAAACAGAATACAACATACGGCTAACACAACAATTAGCAATATGCACTGCCTACTGCAATTACTAAGTAATTTTAATTCCATTGGATTGGCCACTACCCCATTCCTCTCTCAAGGAGGTTTGGTTGTTTGTTTAGGTTTTGGTTTTCATTTTTTGTGACTCAGCTCAAGTGAAATTAAAGTATTAGAAATACTGGATTACATCCAATGCAGAGTAAATATTAAGATGGTCTTCTTTCAGAATACCCCCAACAGGAGGAGGGAAGGAACCAAAGCAGGCCGGTGTGCTGGAGCCCAGGAAGTAAGGTCAGATGACTTCAAGGAGTTGAATTTAATCCCAGCTGCAAGTAAAAAATGCTGATGATTTTGACTGGGGGTGTTTGTGGGGGCAAGGTGGAGGTGCCCTGACTCAACTTCCATTTTAAGGCTCTCCTTTTTCCACTTACTGGGCAGAGAATGGGTTAAAGAAGACTAGAAAGCCAATGGCAGGAAAACAGACTAGGAGACTGCGGCATTTTCCTGCAAAATGAACAATCCAGCTCAGAGCTGAAATATCAAAACATTTGCAACATAACTGATAGGATGGGCAGACAGGACGGCACCAGCCACGGTTACTGGCTCTCCCTGGCACGCCTCATTTCTTTATGAAGTTGCTTTTTGTGCCTTAAATCTCAGTGCCATTATGATTTATGACCACATGCAATCTTTTAAATTAAGATTTGTTTGATTGTCTGTTTCTATTAAGGTGACCATAATAGAAATTTTCCTTCTCCAAACAAATGTTTTGCCGAGCACTGCAACTCAGAGTCTGTGTATGGATCATGACAGTGATTAATTTCTGTTGCTAAATTCTTTAGTTTCTATAACTAATTTAAGATAGCTGCCACTTTTTAATAACTAAAGGATATAAATCCAGTGGGGTATTTTTTCCTAGGTAATTGATATAACATCTTCATATTAGTGACTATAAATTATGTCTCTGTTACCCCATTCTGTCACCCGGTAAGGCTGCTCCAAGTATGCACAACACAGGCTGTGGCTGTGCTGTGGTGCATACAATTTTTCCTAAACAACAAATCGTAGAGGCAAACACTGTCTAAACCAATAATTTACGTATGATTTCATTCAGTTGAATGAAAAACCCACTAGGCTTGCAATGCTGCTTTGTTTGCTGATTTTTTTTAAAGGTTAGTGTTAAGCAAGTTAAAGAAATCACTCTCTTAGGTGGAACCAATATTGAGATTGGAAAGGGGAACTATCATTTACCTATTTTATTTGACCAAAAAAATTAAGTTTCCAAAATATCCCTAATTAGTAAATAGAAAAATAAAATCCTTAAAATTTCCAAGAATTAAAAAATTCCCCACTTTGATGACTAATTTCTTCTAAGTGAGCACAGTTCCTCTCAGTGCATTTAAACACTGCATTCCCTAAATGCATCTACAGAAACTATGATTCTTAAAGAGAGTCTGTTGCTATGATACAAACACAAGCAGAAAGCTAAAGTACCAGAACTGATGCCAAATGTATAAATGACTTTTGGATTACACCGGTGTTGGCTTATATGTGACATAATTCTGTCTCTTAACCAAATAGTGTGGGAATAGGTTCTAACTGGTCTCAAAATGGTATCCAAAATACTCAGAAAGAATGAGGACATCTGTGAGTATTTATACCCCATAAAAGCATGTCGGTCCTTTCTTAGATCAAGGAATCCCAGCTGCAAATGAATAAGGGTCCCTGAAATGATGTTGTCAACCCTTCTCAGCCATTGGCAGCAAGGACGCCCCTATAGTAGCACCCTGAGTACTTACATATAACTATAATTGATTGCAGTTAACTTTATATGATTTGTAGATCAATGCTGACTGCATGTTTATGCAAAGTGTCTCTGTAAAGAAATGAGACTAATTTTCTTCTTGAATAACTTGTGAAGACAGAAGAGCAATCACATTGCAGCAAGAATCTATGGCAGCATGTTTCAATGTGCAGCGGCAGTATTTCCAAGTTCAACCAGTCAACTTCACATGCTAACAGCTGCAGTGAATATTGCTTTATGTCGGAACAAAAATGGGTGATCACTTAAAGCAGAAAATTAATGTGGAGTTCTATGTGATAAATCTTCAACACATCCACTTGATATGCTAAAATAAGCCTCTGGGAATGAAAGGATGTTGAAAGCCACAATTTTAATGCCAACAAACTTTTTTAAAAGGTTGTGGAAGATGTTTATGTTGCTACGCAACATGACTATCTGCTCAGTGTCTGAGATTCATTCATAAAAGTGATGAAAACATTAAAGATTTAGTTCATTTAATTAAGACACAAATGGTGGCTACAGACTTATACTAAAGGAAGGAATAAATAACTTCATGAGTACAGGGCTGATGAGGACATTAATGTCCATTCAGTTTAGCCATCTCTGTTTACAGATAAGGAATCTAAGACCAAAATCAAATGACTCCTAAATGGTAAAATTAAAACTAATTTGACTTGTTCTGAAGTCAAAGAAAAAAAGTTATGTTGCAGGAACAGTTTCTAGAAAAATTATGCTGTGCATTTTGGATGACAAAAAATAAATCAGATGGGTCGTTTTCTTTCGTCTTCCAAAAAAGTAGATTAAAAAACACTTTTTAAACACTTTAAAAATTGTTTTTAACATAACCTAGATGCAAAACGCTTAAGGTCTTTACCGGAAAACTCCAACATTCCCAGGATCCAGAAAGCACGTATATCAAATTGTAATTGAACACCAAGATTTCTTTTTTGCTATCTGGTTTTGTTGAAGTAGATCCTGATGTCTGTATATCCTGCGTATTGTACTAATAGCCCAATTCACTTTTAATATGTCTCAAATACTCAAGGAATCCTATATGACACAAATACGTTGATTAAGATTAATGGTGGTCTTCTTTATTACAGCAACTCTTTGTAAACATGGTTTTTGTTTTATTCAAACCTGACATTTAGATGTCTGATTGTAGATCTTACTCATCAGACATGCTACAAATGATTTTTGATTCTTTCCAAAATTCTGGCAAAAGACACACATTATCCTCCTTTGAGAATACTGAAGAATGTAATATAGGTTCTAAAATGCTCTTGAGAAATAGCCTTGTTACTAGATAAGTTTATATTGTCTGTGCAAGAAGACTGCTTTGAAATGAAAAGCATTCATTTGTGAGATTAAAAATGTTAGTTTTAGAAGTCAGTCACATAATATATATTTTATAACTAAATGTCTTCATTTATATTAGCCCCATTTTTACAGTTTAATTATGAACTCTGAAGAAGCACTGTATGTCCTTTTATGGCTCTCCATGGTCCCTGGCAAAATGAGATGTTCTGTGTACAGCCTGCATTCAGTAAGAGTTGCTAACACCATGATCTTCAACTCCTCTAGGTTAAGTTCTATTCCCCATATCTGGAACTGCATGAAATTAATATTAGGAGTGGGAAAGGCTTGGCTTAAATACCACTGACCCAAGCAAGTCTTTTCCACAATGGAAGAAGTGAGAATGATATAGCTGAAATTGCACGGTTAGAAGATAATGGTTTGACTTTTCATATCTGTAACAGAAAATTCATTTTAGACAAGCAGTTTTACATTTTCCCACTTTCTAGAAAAAAAGAGACACATCAAAATGAGTACCATTGACAGTGGTTACCATATATGAGCACTTTTATGCTGAAGATTGCTTTTGTACTCCTTAACCATATTCCTGGACACTAAAAATATTGTACTAAAAAGAAATTAGAAAGTAATACCATTTACAATAGCCACACATAAAATTAAATGCCTAGAAATTAACTTAACCAAAGAAGTGGAAGATCTCTATAATGAAAGCTCTAAAACAATAATGAAGAAAATTGAAGAGAACACTCAAAAATAAAAAAATACTCCCTGTTCATGAATTGGAAGATCAATATTGTTAAAATGTCCATACTACCCAAAGAAATATACAGATTCAGTGCAATCCCTATCAAAATACCAATGACATTCTTCAGAAATAGAAAAACCAATTCTAAAATTTATATGGACCCACAAAAGACCCAGGATAGCCAAAGCTATACTAAGCAAAGAGAAAAAAAACTGGAGAAATCACAGTACCTGCCTTCAAATTATACTACAGAGCTATAGTAACCAAAACAGCATGGTACTGGCATAAAAACAGACACATAAACCAAAGGAATAGAATCAAAAACTCAGAAACAAATCCATACCCTGACATTGAACTCATTTTTTATAAAGGTGCCAACAACATATACCAGGGAAAAGACCATCTGTTCAATAAACGGTGCTGAGAAAACTGGATATCCATATGCAGAAGAATGAAACTAGACCCCTGTCTCTTGCCATATACAAAAATCAAATCAAAATGGGTTAAAGACTTAAATATAAGTCCTCAAACTATGAAACTAATACAAAAAAAACATTGAAGAAAATCTCCAGGACATTGGTGTGGTCAAAGATTTCTTAAGGAATACTCCACAAGCACAGGCAACCAAAGCAAAAATGGACAAAGGGGATCCCAGCAAGTTAAAAAGCTTCTTCACAGCAAAGGATACAGTCAAGAAAGTGAAGATAGAACCCACAGAACGGGAGGAAATATTTGCAAACTACCCATCTGGCAAGGGATTAATAACTCAAAAACTCTATAGGAAAAAATCTAATAATCTGATTCAAAAATAGGCAAAAGATTTGAGTAGACATTTCTCAAAAACAAAAAAAGGCATACAAATGGCAAACAGGCACATAGAAAGTGTTCAACATCATTAATAATCAGAGAAAGGGAAATCAAAACTACAATGAGATATCATCTCACCCCAGTTAAAATGGCTTCCATCCAGAAGACAGGCAATAACAAATGCTGGTGAAGATGTCGAGCAAAGGGAACCCTCGTACACTGTTGGTGGGGATGTAAACGAGTACACCTAGTATGGAGAATAGTTTGGAGTTTCCTCAAACACCTAAACACTAAGCTACAATATGACTCAGTAATCCCCCTGCTGTGGATATACCCAAAAGAAAAGAAATCAGTATACTGGAGAGATAGCTATATTACCAAGTTTGTCAAAGCACTGTTTACAATATCTAAGATCGAGGAGCATCCTGAGTGTCCATCAGCAGATGAATAAGGAAAATGTGGTAGATATACACAATGGAGTACTATTCAGCCATAAAAAGAAAAAGATTCTGTCATTTACAACAACATGGATGGAAGTGGAGATCATCATGTTAAGTGAAATAAGCCAGGCACAAAAAGACAAATGTATGTTCGCCCTTACTTGTGGGATCTAGAAATTAAAACTGTTGAACTCATGGACATAGGGTGTAGAAAGATGGTTACCAAGGCTGGGAAGGGTGTTGAGGGGCTGGGGGGAATGTGGGGATGGTTAATAGGTACCAAAAAGTAGTTAGAAGGAATAGGACCTGTTATTAGACAGCACAACAGGGGGACTATCCTCAATCATAACTTAATTGTACATTTTTAAATAACTTAAAGAGTGTAATTGGGTTGTTTGTAACTCAAAGGATTAATACTTGAGGGGATGAATACCTACCCCATTCTCCATGATATGCTTATTTTACATTGCATGCCTGTGTTAGAACATCTCATGTACCCCATAAAATAGATACACCCACTATGTACCCACAAATGGTAAGAAAATATTGTACTAATGAGAGCAAAGCAATTATAACTATGAGTAGGGGTGTGTGTGTGTGTCTGGTGTTTTCCCATTCAATGTATGCCTGTGACGTAACAATCAGTGTGTTAAGTCCAACAGATTTCTCTATTTCTGGACAGGGCCTGCCTCCTCTGAACTCTGCACTTCCCAGTGAATGTGTGTTTAAATCATGGCTGCAGCAAAGGAAAGGAGCCTTAGCTTTCTGAATGTCAGAATCAACACTGATAACAGTGTGAATGTTTAAGCAAATGCACTGACTGTTATGTTTCTTTGTCAAAGTGAAATCGGTCTTACTCCTTGTAAAATCATATGAAACAAGCAACACATTCCAATTCTGTTGTATTCTGACAGTTTACTGCTCTAGGGCAGTAAGGCAAAAATAAATGCAGTCAGCCACAAATTGCTTCCAATTGTATGAGAACTCCTTAAGTATACAGTAAGTAGCTCTAAAAGCAGATATCTGGATTCCAAACAAATTCCAACATGCTTCAAATTGCTTCTAACATATTTCTTTTTGGAAATGCTTAAGTGCAGAGTGCTGAAGTCTCCTGTTAGCATGGCTTTCTGTGCTCATCCCTGCCTTAACTGAGCCATCATGAGGTCAGTTTCCATAACTGTGTCATGAGAGGACCCTCTATGGTGTCATCCTCAGTTCCAGTATATGTAAATATAATACCATTTCAGGGAAATATGACATAATTAGAGGCCATTATTATGCAGCCCACCATGAGCCCTAATTTGCATGTTTCCAGTAAAAGTACACAGCTCACAGTGAGTACACACAAACTGTCATTTTTTCAATACTATAATTATTACTTGCAAGCCTTGAAAAATATCTCTATCAATTCCAGAAAAGGGTTTGTGGGAGATTACTGAGAATGACGATGGAATAATTAACAGTTCTTTCTGCTCTCCAAACATTTCCATTGTGGCAATATGTATGCTGAAAATTTCATGAGTATATACATCATGGATAAAAATTAATATTATTAAGTTTAAACTTCAAGAGTTAGAAAAATACCTAAGGAAGGCCAAGAACTGGTATCGCAATGAAAGATGATTGCATTATTTGAGGCCTGATGTTTCTCTGTTGTTTTTGATAAAGACAACAGTTTATTTTTGAAGGCAGAGGTGACATGAGTAAGATTTTGCACTTGTCAGAGGGGACATACCAAGATTATAAATTCAGACTTCAAGAACAAGATGCTTATATCTTCCCTTTACCACAGAGATAATGAGGAATAATGCTGACATATACATGTGCACAAAGATTTTCTATTCTACAAATATATTACATTCAATTTTATCACGGAATTAAAAGCATCGAGCCAGGGATGTAACTGTTTTCAAGGTTCTGATAGAATGCTATGATGAAATAAAATCAATGGATATTTAATATATAATGAGAGTTTCTATTACTAATTATTACTACCTATCATATTACCCAATTTTTATATAATTATGCACTGTGTTCTATTTATTACATGTGTTTGTATTTCCTGTAATTCAGCTCAGATTGCTTCTGAAAAAGAAAATGAATATTTCTATAAGTATTATCCCTTAATCCAAAAAAGAATGAAGAAAGTTCCTAGGAAATAGAGAATTCGCTTCTCACCAGCAGAAACTCAACTCTTTTGCATCCAGTACAAGACCAGGCCTGAATCATGTGATTAATGTCATCTGGTTTGATTCACTTTTTTATGGAGGTTAATAATTTCATGTCTTTCAGGATACAAACTCCTGAAAAGTAAACTTTTTCTCCAAACTGCTAGAGAGCCATGAGCCTTCAGCATGCTTTAATTATAACCATTCACTGACTGAACTATATTTTGTGGTTGCAACAATTCTTTTGGATCCCTGTTGTAACCTCTTAGTGAAGCTTGGTCATTCACTCCTTCAACAAGTGCTTTCTGAGGCATACTATGTACCAGGAACTGTTCAAGGTGCTGAGGATATGACAGGAAAGTAACCAAACATAGACAATCCCTACAGTTTCATTGCTTACGTTCTGCTAGGGAGACAGATGGGGGAAAAAAAAACACTACAAATAAACTATATAACATGTTAAATGGGTGAAAAATAAACGGCAAAGAATAGAGTAGGGAAAGAGGGCAGAAAGTATTGTAGAGCAAGAGGGAGTTGCAATTCTAAATCCAACAGCCAAAGGTGCACTCATGAGAAAATCACATTTAAGAAAACACCTGAAGGGACTTGGTGAGAGAACTTTCCAAGAAGAAGAAATGGCCAGTTCAAAGGCCCTGAGGTGGGACAAGCCTGGTGTGTTTCAGGAGCTGAAAGGAGGTATGTAGTTGCAGCCACGATGTGGTCCTCTGCCCAGCAGCACCTGGAACTATGTCAGCAATGCAAATTCTCAGACCTGCTTTGTCATAATCTAGGGCTGGGTGTGGAGTCCAGCCATCCACAGTTTGTTTGTTTGGTTGGTTGGTTGGTTTTGTTTTGTTTTTGAGATGGAGTCTCACTCTGTCACCCAGGCTGGAGTGCAGTGCGCGGATCTCAGCTCACTGCAACCTCTGCCTCTCAGGTTCAAGTGATTCTCCCACCTCAGCCTCTCAAGTAGCTGGAACTACAGGCATGCACCACTACATCTGACTAATTTTTGCATTTTTAGTAGGGACAAAGTTTCACCAGGTTGACCAGGCTGGTCTCAAACTCCTGGCCTCCAGTGATTCACCACTTTAGTCTCCCAAAGTGCTAAGATTACAGGCATGAGCTATTGTGCCAGGCCCAGCAATCTATGTTTGAATAGCTCCCTTCTTTATCCCATAATCCTGAGCCTCACCAACTGTGAGAAGGCTGGTCTGAAGCAATGTGTGCAAGGGAGAAAGGCCACACAGGAGGAGAAGAGAGAAGCAGCGGATCCTTACATTTTTAAAGTCAGGCAACCTCTGGCACCTGAACAAAAATAGATAAATACACAAAAACATACATAAGCAATTAATTGAGAAAAAGAGTTACTAAGATAAATTGATGACACAGTAACCCAGATTGGGAATAAGGAGCCAACTAAGCGAAATACATTATTTTCAGGAAATTACGCCCTATATTTGCATTCATCTAAAAAGATGCACATTTTGAATGACCTCATCTGTGATTGAAAGCAGATTTCATATGCTGTTTATGCATGTCTACATTTTGAGTCAAGCGATGACATTTTGCTTAAGATAATACCTTCCTCTCAATATGTTCAGATGTAAATTCTAAGCAGGTAGAGACTGTGCTTTCTAGAAGTTCTATAAAATACATAATCCTATGTCTCCTACAGAAAAGCACCCATAGGTGCCAAAAACCTTGATGTATTTTATTTCATATCATATAATAAACCTGGTTTTGGCTCATGAGGGATGTGATAAACATGAAGCAGATAAGGAAAAAGAAAGAGGAAAGAAAATAATAAATTGATCAAAAGTCTGGATGGCAACAATTTGTACAGTGATGAAAATAAGTGGGTTTTAAGAAAAATCGAATTTCATTGTTTTTTTTATGTATAAATATATATAGAAACACACACACACACACAAAAGTTTAGTAACAGAATGGAAGAAATCACTTTTCTATTTTTGGAGGTTACCACTTTGTTTACATTAATATTTGCAAATGAATACTGAAATGCCCTCTTAACTCTTTCCTACCCTTTATCTTCAGAGTCAATATATCCTTTGAATACAACTCAAGACGTCTCTGGCTTCTTTGCCATTCACATCTATCATACACTCTAACCTGGTCATATTACATTAAATAGTTTGGTATAAACGGTATGAAATGATTCATACTCCTTCATTCATTCCATCTGTATTTACTGAAAATTCACAATATGCCATCATCCCCAACAAGAGTCCTCCACATATTTATAGGATGGTTTCTCTTCCAACAAATTATTCACTAATAGACAGCATTTTCTATCAAACACTTGGGTAGCCAAAGAAAGTTATAATGTAGAAGCCAAAGAAATGCATCTCAAAACGTCAGCATGTTGAGGTTATTAGCATGAAACTATCATTAAATGTCATTAACCAAAATGCAACTTAGAGAGAAGGCCCTTAGCCTTTAAATCAACAAGAATCAATAAATGGAGAGTAGCTCAGTGGGCATCCACTGTCTTAACTGTACTGCCAGATCAAACTACTGATTATCAGGGCCGGCCAGGTTGGCTCTATCCGTGGCTGAATGCTTCAGAAGTGAAATTTATAATAATGACTCATTGGCTGTTTGTACTAACTCTGGAACTTTTTTTTAAGGGAATTACTGTCCATCAATGCAATGGACTTCATTTCCTGGTAGAAATGAACAGCAACATAATATCCGCTGTTATCTTTCCCTTCCTTTCTTTCTCTTCTTCTCTCCCTTTTTCATATAGCCCATTTTTCTGTCCAAGTCAAACCATGGCCCCACTGTCTAGTCAGAAGAGGAGCAAAGAGGTGAAGGAGAACAGCTAGTCTTTCTGTATTCTTTTCCCAGCTAAATTTTCTCTATTGAATGAGCTTTGTGAATAATAATGACAAAAATCACCTATATAGTACTTACCACCATGTATTGCTTCTAAGTATTTATACACAAGAAGCCATTCAAACATTACAACCACCATATGGGGTGGGCATTATTACTATTTCCTTGAGACAGGTAAAGAAACTAAGGCACACAGAGTGTAGTAACTTGTCCAAGGCCAGATAACTAGTTAGTGGCAGAATTTGATTCTAATCCAAATGACCTGTGCTCCTGAACAATGAATGCGCCATACACTGTCCCCTCCAGCACACACACACCAAGAGACTGGTCTCCTTGAATAAGGAATATCTTTTTCCCTATTACATGATGGACTCTATTTCAAAGGCTCTTCCCAATGAGACTTGATAATTGGGATAAATCTGCAATTGTGGAGCACTTACCATGGTGAAAATACAGTACTCCTAAGTAATCACGTGTTATATTCAAATGAGTTGGTGAGAAACTTTGGCTTGATGATTGAGATGTTATAAAGAACTTTTGCCCTCTAGATAGGAAGAACAACTTGTCTGTTGTGACTAAGTCAGAAGGGCCAGAATTATTTCCACCAACATGTAGGGAGAGATATATTTTACAAAATCCAAGAATGATTTCTTTGATCTTTGTCTTCTCAGAAAAATAAATCTATGTTTGTAAACTTAATAGCTACTTGAAAATGATAGAAAATGGTATTAAAACTAATGGAAAACAATAAAGACAACCAAAGCAGCAGCTACAAGAATTCAAGAAAGAATAGAACAGAGATCCTACCTTTAAATGGCTTGTAAATAAAGATAATAAAACATTTATCAGCCTAAGCAACACAGTGAAACCCCGTCTCTAATAAAAATACAAAAAAAAAAAAAAATAGCCAGGTGTGGTGGCATGCACCTGCGGTCCCAGCTACCTGGGAGGCTGAGGTGGGAGGACTGCTTGAGGCATGGGGGCAGAGGTTGCAGTGAGCTGAGACCATGTCACTGCACTCCAGCCTCAGTGAAAGAGTGAGACCCTGTCTCAAAAAACAAAAAAGAAAGACAGGTTTAAAAAAATCATTGCACAGCAAAATTACTACAAGAGTGGTATAGTGAAAATTCAGAAGAGATCATACTCAATTGAGTGAAGCAAAAGAGAGTTGCCCTCATCTTCACCCTCCGCATTTAATTCAGCAGCAATCTTGCTGCCTTCATCCCCTTCACAGTATCCTGTGTCTCCATTTGCAGGGCCAGTCCCTCAGGGCCTAGACCACCACGAACCTCAGCCTCACAGAACTTCCAATGAGGTTTTTTTTTTGAGACGGAGTTTTGCTCTTGTTACCCAGGCTGGAGTGCAATGGCGCGATCTTGGCTTACAGCAACCTCCGCCTCCTGGGTTCAGGCAATTCTCCTGCTTCAGCCTTCCGAGTAGCTGGGACTACAGGCATGTGCCATCGTGCCCAGCTAATTTTTTGTATTTTTAGTAGAGACGGGGTTTCACCATGTTGACCAGGATGGTCTCGATCTCTTGACCTCGTGATCCACCCGCCTCGGCCTCCCAAAGTGCTGGGATTACAGGCGTGAGCCACCGCGTCCGGCCCCCCAACCGGGTTTTTCACTGTGGTCATACCTATCCCTGTGGTAGCATTTCCCAAAAAATGTAGATAAGGAAACACCTCTTTTGCCCATATTCAAATGTTGTAAGACTGCTCACGTGTCCCACAGAGATTCTTTTCTTCCAGCAAACATCTCTGACCCATTCAACTACTTCAGCATTTCCAGACTTGATATCATCTTCTGTGTCAGCATCCCTCTAAAACACTGGTACCCAGAGGAGAGCAGGCCTTTCTTTTGAGATGATATTTAAAAGGCTGTGACTGTTACTGAACGTGGTCCTTATGGGTAGACTGAGGGAGTGTGTTGCTTGAAACCCTGAAATCTTGATAGAGTCACATGTGTGACAGCCCCATGTCCTTGTCTCAATCCCATCATAAAGAAAATGAACCTACTTTTTCATGCCTTATTTTCAGTGAATCCAGGCTGCCGCCTAGTGATCCCTGCTTTATGTTCTAGATGTTTAGTAAAATGTAAGAGTCCTTGATTCCAGGCTACTACTGTGCATTTTGAGTACCAACCCTTAGTTTTTGAAATCCACCTCTGCCTGCTTTTGCTTCATTAGAGGTCTTCTGGGACGTTCCATGACAGTTTCATATAAACCTTTTCAGTATCCTTTGATCTCATTTAACTAAATTTGTGTGTGCTCTCACACTGCTTTCCCATCTTGGACTTCCACTTCTATAATTATTTTGGTATTTCCAGTCTATAGATTATTCTCCTTGACTAAGTACATGAAAATGAAATGGAAAGTATCACAAAACCTGTAAACTTGAACCACGAAGGCCTTAGCAATAATCTAGCATGAGTGGGTGTAATCAACACACAACAGAGGAGCAAGGAAGTCCCAGGTCACTCCACCTGCACTGTTTTACTCATTCGCAGCCACCCCTGAATACAAGATGCTGAGGCCTCAGGGAGTCTGAGACAGCTTTGAAGTTTTCACTCCACTCAAAAAAGAAGGAAGGGAGGGAGTCGGTCATGAAATACACAGTTCTAAACATTCATTCTGTGCCCAGCACTGAGGATGCAGAGGAGTGAGCTTCTTCTTCTAATCCCTTTGAGGGTCTCTGTCTTCAAATTACTCATTGTCACAAGCAAAATAGGGATGGAAATAGTAATTTTTGCAGGCGAGGAAATCAAAGCTCAGATAAAGAAAGTAACTTGTTGGCTGGATATGGTGGCTCACACCTGTAATCCCAGCACTCTGGGAGGTGGAGCCGGGCAAATCACTTGAGGCCAGGAGTTTGAGACCAATCCAGCCAACTTAGTGAAACCCCGTCTCTACTAAAAATATAAACATTAGCCGAGCATGGGGGCGCATGCCTGTAATGAGCCCATGAGGTGGAGGCTGTGGTGACTCTTATTCCCATCACTGTACTCCAGCCTGGGTGATAGAGGAAGATCTCGTTTCAAAAAAGAATAAAGGAACTTGCCCAGAAGCATGCAGCTAGTACAAGAGCTTTTTGCAATGCCTGGCCTACTCTCCTAAGTCACTAGTGAGGCATGAGATGGATATAATTTGCATGTAATGCACCTGGATAGCACTTTGTGAAAACACTGTGAGAATGGCACCCTACTATTCTACCCACTCTGGAAAACAGTTCTCAGGAGGGGTCTGTCTGATGCGGACATTTATCCCCTCAGGAAGACAGACTGCTGAAGAGCAAAAACCGGACTCATATTACCATCTGTTAAATGGGTATAATAATCAGACCTACCTCATCATATTGTTGTAAAGATTAAGACAATTTGCCCAGTCACGGTGGTTCACATCTGTAATCCCAGCACTTTCGGAGGCTGAGGTGGGTGGATCACAAGGTCAGGCATTTGAGACCAGCCTGGCCAACATAGTGAAACCCCATCTCTACTAAAAATATACAAAATTAGCCAGGCGTGCTGGTGGACACCTGTAGTCCCAGCTACTCGGGAGGCTGAGGCCCAAGAATCACTTGAACCCAGGAGGCAGAGGTTGCAGTGAGCCGAGATTATGCCACTGCACGCCAGCCCAGGCGACAGTGTGAGACTCTGTCTCAAAAAAGAAATAAAAGATTAAGACAATTCATCTAAAGCACCCTGTAAATACCAGCTATCATTATTAACTTTAAGAAATTTGAGAATAGTTTTTCCAGTAAATACTTTTTTCTTTTTTTCTATTAAAATTTTTGTTACTATGGAAATTTTCAAACATGTAGAAAAGTATTACTGAAAGAATGGCAGACTGAATCTTCACATACCCATCTCCCAGCTTCAGTATTTGACACTCATAGACAATCTTATTTAATCCATAGTCACACACACACACACACACACACACACACACACACACACATTTTGATCAAATTCAAGGCATAGTTTCATCTGTAAATATTTGTGTATATATCTGTAAAACAGAACTTTGTCATTTTAAAAATGACAAGAATATTATTAACACACTTAAAAATTTTAATGGTAATTGCTTGATATTATCAGCTATAACACTGATGTCTCTATTTCTCTACCATCTTATAATTGTTCTTGTTACAATTTAGTTAGAATAAGATCCAAGTAAGCCTCACACCTAGTGATTGCTGGGTCTCTTTTATTTAATATTATTTATCTATCTATCTATCTATCTATCTATCTATCATCTATCTATCTATCTATTTATTTTGAGAGAGAGTCACTCTGTTGCCCAGGCTGGAGTGCAGTGGTGCTATCTCAGCTCACTGCAACCTCCACCCTCCAGGTTCAAGCCATTCTCCTGCCTCAGCCTCCTGAGTAGCTGGGATTACAGGCATGTGCCACCATGCCCAGCTAATTTTTGTATTTTTAGTAGAGATGGGGTTTCACCATGTTGGCCAGGCTGGTCTTGAACTCCTGACCGCAGGTGATCCACCTGCCTCGGCCTCCCAAAGTGCTGGGATTATAGACGTGAGCCACAGCACCCAGCCTTGGTCTCTTTTAATCTACAGCCTTCCCTTTTTCCTTCTTTGCTTCCCCCTTACAGTTTTTTTGGTTGAAGAATCTAGGTCATTCGTTTCTGTTGATATAATTTCCTGCAGAATCCTGTGAGCTATATAAAAATCATTTCCCTTTCAGTATAAGCAATTCTGCTTTCCTCTCTTCAGCTCAAGAGTAATTTTCTGCTTGTTACAATTTGTTAAATTTTTATCCTTGTGTAAAAAATTTTCTTGAGACACAGTTACATTTATTTTACCTAGATAAGAATGTATTTAGCATTTACTATGTCTCAGGAATTATTCTCATTTCTTCGCAAAGATTAGCTCATTTAGTTACAATAATATTATCTTCTTTTTACAGATGTGACGTCTGAGACTTAGAGAGGTTAAGTAACTTACTTAAGGTCACACTGCTAGTAAATAGGCAGACAGCTCTATTTAGAAGCCAAGATTGGAAGAATATTAAACGTTCACTTGATCTAACCCTTTCTGCAGTCGGTGTTGTACAGCTAAAAAGGCACTAGACTTGGGTTTTGAGTTTGACTATTCTCTATATTAGTTATGTGGTTCTGAGCAGGGTATTAAGCCTCTCTACTTTCTTGATATTCATAAACAGCAAACATGAACATCACCCAGAGAGCCATTTCAAGGGCTAAATGTGAAACCCCTTTTTATAAATTTCACCTCATAATAAACCACACTAGTTAAGAATGCAGTAGACAGACGCTATTAAGTTCCAAATCTTTGGGCAGTTTTTCTCCAATATTCAGATACGAATATTACTTATGGATTAACAAATACTTAGTAAATGGGGACTTTGAGTCACAACTAAAATGCCTATCATGAACTAATTGTAGGATGGGTTAACTGGATTAATTAAAGAGATATCAATTATCATCTGATAAAAATACATAAAATATTGTGTTAAAACAGTCAAGAGGTGAAAAAGCAGACAATCAATAGCAGTTAAAATTATATGCATTTGCTTCAAATAAAATGATTGAACTTTAGAAGATAAATTTCCTATAATACAAATAATCTATAGTATGTGAATAGTTCAGAAGTGGTTAAATAAAGTGGATTAAAGTTAAACCATAACCCAAAATTCAGGTACAAACTTATTATTGATCTTATTGAGTTTGGGCATTAGCATTCTCAGAACAATTATCTCTAATAGATTGAAGTGTGTGCTCAGATTACTTTCATAAATTGATGGGTTGTCAAAATAATGGAATATATGGTAGTCTTTAAAATTCCCTTCAAATTTAGTTTTACAATAATATGGCAATTTAGAGAACAATCACCTTTTTATACCTCCACACTTTAAGATTTATTTCAAATACACTTTCACATATAAAGAGAGCCCAACAGAGTGCTATCCTCTACTTACTACAAGTAAAGTTAATCATTTATTATTTTTCTACTTCTGCTTTTTCTTTAGGAAAATAGTAAATAAAAAGTTAATTCCTTCTTGAAGAGGGAAGATCATTTTTAGTTGCTCATTTGTCCTTTAAAAAACCTTGCAGAGGTGATCAAGGAGACACCTCATTATCTCAATCTTCTGGAAGCATCTGTTACATTCCAATGTTCAACTGTCCAACTTCATTAGTTCTTATCTGGATGGAGTATTTCCCCCTTCAGCCCATGGAGAAAGGCAAACACCTCCTTCAGCGTCAACGTAATGCTTTCTCAGATAAATAAGCATGAAGAAAAGTCAAAGTCCATTCTAGTTCTAAAACAAGGAATGAAATGTTTTCCTGATACAAGTTTCTGTTTTCATCTGATAATAATTTTATAGATCATAGAAACTGCATGGTATGTATATCCTAGCAGGAGAGCCCCAGGATAATTTTCTTAAAACACACAGGTCACATGAAGATTATTATTGGTTAGTCCAGCAGTACGTGGCAAAGAGTCATTTCAATTCAACACCCAAAGCGACCCAGAGGCCTAAAGCAGACAATTTCCACTGTACTTAAAGGGAAAAAAGCACACACATGCGTGTGCGTGCACACACACACACAGACACACACTCACACACACTCTCTCTCTCTCTCAGGGCAAAAAACCACTTAGGCCAGACAAAACCAACCTGCAACTGCTTCATAATACTATCACAATTTTGTCATTATTATCTTTTTGCATATATAAAGCTCATAATTTTTAAAGAATATTCATGACACAAACAGACCAAAATCACTGACTAAAATATTTTCTTAGGTTTTAGATATTTCAACAATATTGTCAGTCTTTACATGTTGGATATGGGTTGCAAACTAGAGATTGTGAACATTTTTATTGATTTCTTATATAAACATACACACAAAGGAAACAGATGTGGGTGGGACCTAGTTTTGAGGTGCCTAATAAGAAAACTTCTAAACCTCTTCAAAGAAATGGCAGCATGATGAGCTTTGAAAATGTAGAAGAAAAGAGCAGAGAAGGAAAGCCCCACGCCCCAATGAAGAGTCATGTTTCATGGTAACACACTACCCTCAGATCACACTCAACCTGGTTTTCCATATATTCAAGGTTCTTCCTCAACCACTTTCCCTTTTGTGTGGTTGTGATCAGATAGCTCGTACTGTTCCTACCCCTGAAATGGTGCATGGGATACCTGTCAACAACACATGTAAGCTTCATCGAGGACAGCAAACACCTCATCATTCAAAACCAACATTCACAGGACAGTATCATTTCTGTATGCCTTTTTATGTTAATCCTCATCCAACATGTTTTGAAAATAGACACACTTCAACAGTTCAGAATACACTAGTACTAATAAAATCAACATGTTACATGCTGAAGTAAAACCCCTAGCCCCCAGCAAAGAAACGTGAAATTCAAGAAAATGTTGAACAATTCTCTAGTCAAAAGAATTTTGTCTTTGTTTATCAAAGACCCCAAGGGCAATAAAGAATGCTGGGAGGGGGTGGCTGTCCAAGGGTCATCGTATGTCAATGGCTTCAGGGGCTTGGCACAGTGGGCAGACTCCCAGCAAGGGAAAATTTCCCGCAGGGAGCTCATTCTTGGGTTTCTCAAACCCCTTGTTTGAAAAGCAAGGTTTCATTTCTTTGTCTCTAATAGATCTAATATCCTTATGTCTTATTGTAAAACCAAGACTTTGACCCAACCCATGATTAACTTGCCTTTCAAGAAGTATCTGAGACACAATACCAGAGATGCTATTCCATGGTGAATACTTGAATGCATACCTGGAGAAAAAAGTCTCTCGTTTTTAAAATTAAACAGCACACTTAACACAGTCGATGTAAAAACCCAGCCTGTGCACTAAAGTCATGTCAGGTTTCTGCTAGTAATGCCATCTGCTTTGGCAGTTAACTAGGAAACATCAAGACAGAGGCTTGGTCAGAAGTTAAGGAAGCTTCGTGTGTACATTAAGCCTTGATGCTAAAATTGCCATATCAACAGGAAGAGCCACACACTACCTTAGGCAATTTGTTTGATCTTATTTACATAGTTCTATTTCTTTTATTTAAAAAATTCAACTAAACCTTTAGGGAAAAAGAAGCATTTTAAGAATGGCCTAGTTTTTCCTGCTTTCATTTATACATCTGAGAAAACATTCTGAAGCAAGATCTGAATTCGGGAAAGGTAAGGGAATAGTATGGCAAGGTTAGGCCTGTGTGATCTGTGATCCAAAAACGTCAGCACATCCTGCCACAAAGGGGGAGTGGAGGCACACGTCTTCACCGAAAGGAGGTTCTCTTTTAGCTAAAATGAAGCATCTGTTTACATCGGAATCCTATGGGTGGGTAACTTGTAGTGAAATTCAAATTTAACGTAAAGAAAGAAATGTAGCATGAAATCAATTCAAACACAGCCTAAAGCTCATCCGTCCTAGTGTTATCTTCAGAAAGGCACTTTTATATCACCTAGCAACCTTTCTCAAAATATTCATGTGTAGCTCTCACCTCCAGATATTTGACCAATGGAGAACCATCCCATTGTTCCTGATGTGTATCTCATGGTAGCTTACTTATTTTAAAGAGGCAGCATTGGATGACAAAGGAATAGTTTAAAATAAAGGAAGTCATAATAAATGTAAATACTTTAATGTAATAATGGATAATATAAATAATGTAAAATAGTATAAATGGCCGGGTGCGGTGACTCACACCTGTAATCCTGGCACTTTGGGAGGCTGAGACGGGAGGATCACGAGGTCAAGAGCTCCAGACCAGCCTGGCCAACATGATGAAACCCCATCTCTACTAAAAATACAAAAATTAGCTGGGCATGGTGGTGTGTGCCTATACTCCCAGCTACTTGGGAGGTTGAGACAGGAGAATTGCTTGAACCCGGGAGGCAGAGGTTGCAGTGAGCCAAGATAGTGCCACTGCTCTCTAGTCTGGATGACAGAACAAGACTCCATCTCAGAAAAATAAAATTAAAAAAAAGATAGCATAAACAATGTTAAATAATGTTTCTAATTAATGTGAACAAACTGATGTAAATAACTGCCTATTCAAAAACGACTTTGCATCGATTTGATTAGTAAACCACCTGTTTTCTCTTCTTCCAGAAAAAAGGATGACGGTACTCCAAATCTCTGCCCATTGATCTAAAAACTTGATACTATTTTTGTTTTTGTTTTGAGACAGGGTCACACTCTGTGGCCCAGCCTGGAGTGCAGTGGTGAGATCTCCAATCATTGTGGCCTTGACCTCCTAGGCTCAGGTGATCTTCCCACCTCAGCCTCCCAAATAGCTGGGACTACAGACACATGCCACTACACCTGGCTAATTTTGTTTTTATTTTTTGTAGAAATGAAGTCTCACTATGTTGCTCAGGCTGGTCTCCAATTCCTGGGCTCAAGTGGTCCTTCTGCCTGGGCTTCCCAATGTGCTAGGATTACAGGTGTGAGCCACTGTGCCTGGCTAAAAATTGATACTATTTATAGTATATTAAGTCAGTTGCTATTCAAATATGCTTTGGCAAAAAAATAAAACTAGGATCTAGGGCTTTAGAATCACCGAGTCACTCAAGTTTTGGATTCGTGCATGTTTGACTAGGCTCAAGGAAAACAGAACTAGAAACAGTTCTCTGCTCTGTAGGAAGGAAAACCTGTCTTGATTACTATGATATTTTTTCCCAAACACCATCCCAGACAGGCAGAGCTTTTCAATGGTCAGGTGATATCCTGAGGAAACCACTGATGAAACCGCTGAGGATCTCAGTGTGCCCATCGGGGTTTTCTCACGGTCTCCAAGCTGACTTTGTAATTCTCTTGAGGCTTAAACTGGCAGGTGGCCCACAGGATGAGGCCTGCTCATGGGTGGGCATGTGTGTTTTGCTTTTCATAATATATTAAGGAAAAGGTTTTGAATTATTTCCCAGAAATTCAAAATCAAGAGACTTCACATATAAATATCCCAATTAATGGCTTCTGTTTAAAACGTGGAAGTTGTACCAACTGTGGACCGTCGGCTACAATCAGGGTGGCCAGACAGGTCTCTGTGCTCAGTTTACGGGTTTTCATCCCAGGCATTGCCTTGTATAAGTCTTATGAACTCTGAGTTTGTAAAACCTCAGAGGTTTTTTTTTTTTTTTTACAAAGTCTGAGTTTGTAAAACCTCAGATGCATTTTTCAGGCCCCTATGTCAATTATTCTACCCTCTGCTATAAAAATATTCAAAACTATAATAATTAATTTATATAAAATATTTAGAACAAGCTTATAATAAAGCCAAGTATTCCAGCCTCAACATGCGTTTGAAAACATTTTTTCTCCTTTCTTGCTTTCAGCCTTGAAACATACTTTGAAACTCTTAATTTCTCCCTTTCCCACTAGGTACTTCTGTGCACAGTGCTTGCTTATCTAATTATGTGCTTGCTTACAAATTCCAGGGGCCAATGTTGAAATGAACCAGGTAAAGAGACCAAGCTGCAGAATCCTCCCACTTAGGAGGAGTGTGAATAGTTAGCCTACTGCTATCCGGCCCAAGTCAGGCTGATCACCCAACCTCTAGACAGGCAATTACTCAAGATACACATTGGAACTACACATCCAAACCTGCACTCTCCTGCACCACTGCTGTTTCCTTCTAAAACCCCTTCACTCAGCCCAAAAGGCAGAGATAGCTTCTCTGAGGCGAAGCCCAGGCATCTCCCACCTGCTAGCATTTGATCAATGCAGTCTCCTTCCTTTCCTTTCGCCATGCCTTGCTGCTCGTGTTTTTGGTCTCTGAGTGGTAAGCAGCTGAACTTAAGCCGGTTACAATAATAAAATCTCAAAAGATCTTAGCTGTTATTATTTTGATCATATAATAACCCTTTTCCTTATACTCCTTAACTTATACATTCCTTTCTATATGTTTTTCTTTTTTCTCCTCCAGAGACTAAATTAGGAAATAACCAATGTTCTGGTTTGTGCAGAAAACATAAGTGTACACATTTATATATATTGTAAGACTGAAATTTGAAACATGTGCATATGTCTGTGTGTGTGTGTAAATAATATAACATGGGAGACGCTGGGTGCGACAATTGGAATGTTTAATACTCCACTCTATTTCAGCCCAGGGGCAAAATGCCTCCACCTTTGTTTCCTTTCCAAGCCTATCCCTTGTGGTACTTTAAACATCTTTTCCAGAATGACTCTTATTCTAAAACCTCAGCTCTAAGGACATGTACTGAAACAAATAACTTCAATGGATCACTATCCCAAAAGGACCTGCTTTTCATTTGGATGTGCTATCATACAAACATTGCCTTCAGTATTCCGACAAAACAACACACAGTGGAGGCAAAAGAATGTGTCCAAAGAAATGTCAATACATCTTCTCATAGTCATCCTGCAATAGCATGGGATTGAGATGATTAAATTCACAGCTCCAATAAACAGCACACAAATTACTCCTTGAAGGGAGAGGCATAATAATACCTGGAGCGTAAAAAGAGGAAATGAAGTTTAATTAAGTGTTGCCCAGTAAAATCATACTGAAAAAGCACAGTGAAGAGGGAAAACTGAAAACTCACCCTGCCCAAGGACGGGAGGGACATGCTGCCAAGTATAAAAGACCTTGATGAAAGAAAAACATTACACATGTACATATAACACATATGTAACATATAATACACTGTAACATATATAATATACATAACATGCATGTACATAATATATATGTGTTGCAAAGTTAACCCAATCATGAATCAACCTCATTTTTGTTTATACTAAAATATTGATTTATCTTTGCTTTTTAATAACACTACTATATTCATAAAGAAAGAAGTCAAAACCCAAATAGGACTGGTATGTCTTCTGTAGTTAATATGAATAAACATAAATACCTCCAAACACATTTCGTATTTGTCTGTTACCAAGATAAAATCCCTTAGTTTAAGAACATGCCCCAGATTAAAATTTGCATCTTCATGGGACATCATGACCCTTGAAGAATGAAAATGAAATCATAGAAGAGAAATCCAGTTTTGAGACTGAATACTAAGATACATGCTTAAAGGTTTGTTTTTGAATATATACTTAAATATTCAAAAATGTATAGTACATTATTATATAATAATATACTTAGGTTTTCCTTGGTCAAAATGTGAAAATTTCAGCCTCTCTATCTGAACTTGCCTTGTGAACTGTCATCCTTTATACCCAAGCCCATCAGCACATGCTCTCAAGAAAGTCTATGTAAATAGTTGGTACATATATAGAGTAATCTCTTGTCCATCTAAGCCCATATGTTAACTCTCCTGAGCTACGTGCACTTAGTAACTGTTCAATGAATGTAGACTCTGTAAATTATCTGTATAATTCATATATAATTGTACAAATTATCATTATAGAAAGCAAGACTTTTCTAAATTTATGACATTTCAAACGTTACATATCAAATTAAGGAAAAAGCTTCAGACAGTACCTTAAAGAAAAGAATTAAAAGATATAAAATGGCTGTCATGTCTTGAGAACTTATCATTATGCTACTAATTACAGCAAACACTTCACACATAACACATACTACGTGCCAGGCATCGTTCTTTGTGCCTTATCATCATCAGCTCATTTAGTCTGTGCAACAACATTGAATGAGATTGATAATACTGCCATCTTCACTTTACTGATGAGGAAACGGAGACACACAAACATTGCATGATTTGCCTGATGTCACACTGCTAGTAGGCAGCACAGCCTAGATGTGGAGACAGCCAATCTGCCTCCAGTCTCTTAACTGTGCCAAGTATTATGGTAGGACCTTAATATATATGATCTCATTCATCCTCACAGCTACCCACCTAAGACATATAATATTAGTCACATTTTTACAGATGAGAAGTCTTTAAAATGATGTTCTAGGTTGCACTGCTAAGGAGCAGGTTTTGAAGCTAGGGTTTGAAGCCATGTCTGTCTAAATCCAAGTTGACACACTTTCCACTTAATTGTAGTACTCCTTTGAACATATTAAAACAGATAAGGAAGTTTCAAGCTCGAAAAGCAAATCAACTATTGGGTTTTTCTTAGAAAATACATCAAGTCTACAATAGTGACTCTGGATTTACAGATAACTGCCTGTTTTAAAATCCCAGTGAAACTGCCTCCTTGAATGGAAAAGAATAGACTGATGTAAAAAAAGATTGCAAAATAGATGATACAATCTCTGAAACTTAAAAAACTTCACACCATTCCTTAAATTTTAATTAAATCAGAGATACATCAATCAATTACATTTAGTTCCTATTCAGAAATCTCACCATCTCCACCCTTGATTACAGATCCTTTCCCTCTCTCTCTTATAGCTAAGAGGTCACAGTTCTAATTCATTAGCAATACTTAAGGATTTTAGATGAGTTCTCAGACTACCATAGTTATATTACAGTGAGCAGTAATAGAAATCAGGCATCTCTTCGCACACAAAAAGTCATTTCCGGTAACAATCAAAGCCATAACAAAAAACCCTCTTCTAACATCTTATGCTCTTATAATAGCTGTCTTTGACAACTAAATACCAAGTAATCAAAACAAATGTTAATTAGCACCCAGCATTTACCATTCATAGAGACAGGCCATCATCCATTAATTATCAGACCAATAGCAGAGTATTGATCACAATTTGTCAACTTGGAAATAACTGAAACCAGGAAAAGAAGAAGAGAATCTTTCAATAAACAATAGGCTTTCATTTCAGAAATGCTTAACCAGCTTTTCTATTGTACGTTACTCCTCTCATCAATAAATGCTTTTCATATAATTGTCTCTCTCTTGATTGTGCTGGCTTTTTAAAACAAAAATTATGTGGTTTGGTGAGAAGATATGAGGCACATATATCATTCTGGCAGCCAATATCAAGTCATGATGGAATTAAGAGTCAATACCTTGCAGGAGTCATAAAATTAGTGCTTCCAATCTAGGTGCTGTACCTTAAAATACTCTTAGTTAACTTGCATTTTTCATCCATTTTATAAAACATTTACTGAGTACCTATCTGTGCCTTCTAAATACAGATGTAATTATCGAGATAGTTGATTTGCATTCTAAATCTTAATATTCAATGCAAAGATACATAAAGCAGACATCTTCACAGAACAAGGCAAAACACACCATATGCTTTGTCTTAGATCCCTGACTCAATGTAAAGTCAGTTTTCAATCTAAAGGAAAAACAACAGACTTTACTGGAATCTGAAACACAGACCTTAAAATATTATCCTTCCTCACTAATCATTTCTTCCAAAACCTTCATAAGAATTTTACAAAGAGGCACAACACATAAAAACTGAAACCACTTAAGGGATGGAATTATGACTAAATCCACTCTTACACAAATAAGCTATCATGATGCTTAATAGAGTTCTCTATCCCAAAACAAACATTTTATGCCATAAGGAAAAAGTTACGTTATAGGGAAAAATAACAAAGTTTCAGTTGTGAATATGAGTTAAGATAAAATTGAAAGCCCTAATTTTACCTAAGTTCGGATCCTGTCTATTTTGGACAGAGGAAAAAGGACAGGATTAGTTCCAATATTGAGGAACTGGAAATTGACTCAACTCATAGTTAACATTGTCCGAGGGAATGGCGCTTTTCCAGCTGCTGGGATAGGCCAAGTGTTTTTAACTCTGCAAAAAACCTCAGCAGCTCACCTGAAAACTGGCTTTAAAACAGCTTTTCCATGATAATCATATGTGCCCATTTTCTGCCTGAAGAATTTCCATAATTTTAAATCCCAGAAAAACATGAATCATAGTGGGGATTTGGACGTAACATTAAGTATAGCAATTCTTGGATAAGGGAGGAGAGAATCAAGTAATTGCAATGGTTTTTAAAGTTCTACCTGGAGAATTGGATGGCTAAATGGATTAGCCCTTGACTTTTCACCCCTGAGACTATAGTTGGATTCAAGTCCTGACTGGAGTGACTAAAAAATCATTCTGATCACTGATGTGAGAAACGCTGAAGTGAAATTAGAATGGTGGTCTCAGACCAGTTGTTTCAGCGCTATATTTCCAAATCCCCAAACCACAGCAACCCTGTACTCTCTGCAGAAAATGCACAGAAAACCCACGCTTCCAGAAAAGGGTAAAAGAACCAAAAACTGCTACTAATAAACCATAAATCACACAAATACATTACCCAAGTAAAATCCTGTTACTAAACAAATATTACATTGGAAAAAAAAAGAAATCTGGCTATTTAATCATTGGCATCCCTTCAAACTTCATGCTGTTAAATTATTAATGCTTTTGTTCTGACCTACTTTATGCTAATCCAGGAAAAAGGTAAATTTGCGCAGGTATTTAAACAAAAAATATTTTTATTTTCAAGTGAATTCACTTCGAGTATAAAAGAAATAAAAGCTAGAAATGTCAAAATGTAGGCAGCTTGATAGGTCTAACTAGGAATGAAATGGAATCAGTTGACACCCAAAGAAATACCCAAAAGCTTTCAGAACTGCTCAGTCCCCTCTTAAATGAAGGAGTTAACAGACCTGGCATGTTTCAAGAAAAACAACCTGTTAAATTACAATTTACAACCAGCACTGTGTATCATTCAGAGTGAAAAATTCATCTGTGCCTTAAATTCTTTCTCTATATCTGATTGAAAACACTGCTTCTAACAACAGGTGCGTATCCCTATAAATTACTCTTCTGATTCTGTTGGAGAATGGCTGATTACAAGCACAGGAGAAGGAAAAGATGTTGGGGTGTTTATGTCAGAGCCAGCTATCCTCTGACAAGATTCCAAAAACAAATATCCTTGAAAAAACAGTATTACAGCAGGGAAACAAGACCCATGCCACCAAAAAGGAATCTGAAACTCAGCCAAACAACATCATATTCATCGTTCATAGTGGATTACATGCAGTGTTTCTGCCTCATTGTTTCTAGCTGTATGAGCAGACCAAGCTCTCACCTTGACATTATTCTTGTGTTTCTCATAGACTTACCATAAGAATTCAAGCTTTATATAAAGTGACAGCAATTAAACCAACAACTCCTATATTCTGCAGATATTGGCTCCCCTAGTTCAACTTCCATATCTGATTTAATTAAATTAGAGAATTATTAGCAAACCTAAAACACTAAATAATAGCAGTAATGTACGAGAGAAATTGCAGAGCTGGTTGGCATGCCCTGTATATGAGGAAGATTTTCAAGTATTGCTCCTTTCAAGACGCTTGATTAGGAGGCTATGATTGCAATCACTAATTCTTTTCTCAAGGGCCACACAATTGTTCAGACGGCCTAGAAATTGTAATTACAAAGCAAAATGAGGCATACTGGCTGATGGTCCTTTTTCTGAAATCCAATCCTCTTTTAAAGTACACTGCATTCCAATAATTGCTTTTCATCAGTCCTCCATGTAATAGTAATATTTTATGATTTTGCATTTTCATTGAAAAATCACATTAGTTCACAAATCATTTGGCTGTGTGAGTTTTCACATCATCAAAAGTCTTGTTTTCTACTTCCAAACCTAAGAATTTCTACAATTTTAGAAATAGGGTAGTCTCCTTGGCAGCCACATGTTTACTTATAAGAGCACAGGTCTTACCTCTTAACATGCTACTGACACAATTCCTTACCTTTGACAGCCCTTTGCTCCACAAATACAGAAAGTGAATGAATAACAAGCCACTCTAAATTCTGTTGGTTGCTTTACTATTGGAGCTAAAAAATGATGCCAAGGAAGGAAGGAAGGAAGGGAGGGAGGGAGGGAGGGAGGGAGGGAGGGAGGGAGGTTGGTTGCATTCAGGATTTTTTTTTCTGGAGTGGCCAGAGGAGAAAAGAGGTTCAGTGTTAATAGTAACTCTAAACATAGATTATTCATTGGGAAACTAACTAAATAATGGAGAGTTTAGGGAGACAGAGGGTACAGAATACAGAGAATATACAATAAAAGAAATAGATTTTCAAAGGTTATGATTGTGAATTGATTTCCTCAGCTACTAAAAGAAAATTAAGTCAGTTTTTTCCATCACAGCAGCCCAGGGCATTCTCTCTGACTTAATAGGTTGTAAAGAATACAGAAGCATTTCTATATATATTAACCTTCTGATAATTTTTCTGCCTTCTACGTTCTTCTGACCTATGTTTCAGCCCTGGATATGGGCTATGGTGTTATGGAGTGTCGCTCTCCTGTGACATTGTCATCATAAAAACATCACTTTAAACCTAGATGTAAAATGGGGAGACGGAGCTTGGGCACTGGTGTGGAATGTCTGGACTTGGACCTGGTTCCATGCTTGTCAGCTGTGTGATGGAGAAGAAATCACTCCTCCTTTCTTGTGTCTCAGTTTCTTCATTTATGAAATGGGAATAAAACATCTCTCTCATAAGGTGATGGTGAAGATCGAAAGGGTTAAGTGCTCAGAAGAGCCATCCCTGCTATTTAGTAAAAGTTCAATGTTTACCCATTACTGTCATTGCTACTATTTCTCTAAACAGACCATTTTTGCTCCTTCCATTTTCTCTTGAGTCTACTCTGACCAGGCTTCCATCACCACCTCCATTAAAACTGCTCTTACCAAAGTCACCAGTGGTCCACACACGGCCAGAACCAATGGTCAACTCAGAGTTCTCATTTATGTGCCAAAACACAGAACACTGTGGTCACTTCCCTTCCTTTAAACTCCTGGTTGTCTCTGCTTTCTCCTTTCTCTGTCCTCCCTTTTCGGTTCTCTCCCATCTAATATTGGAATGTCTTAGAGCTCAGTTCTCAGACCTTGTCTATTTTCTATTTTTGCTTTTCCTAGGTGGTCTCGTATCATCAACATGCCCATATCTTCTAGATGGCTCTCTAGACAGATGACTAGATATCCCAAATGCAAGATACCCCAAACTGAACTCCTGATAATCCTCTCCAAACCTGCTCCTCTGGAAATGGCATCTCTTTGTCCTTACAGTTTTAGGACATAAACCTTGGGGTACCTTGATTTCTCCTATTTGGCTTGACCTTCAAAAATATCCAGAATCCAAGCACATACAGCTGATCTTACTGGACCAAGCCTCTTCTATTTCTTGCTGACCTTATTGTAGGCACCCCCTAGACTGTTCTCCCCACTTTTATCCTTGTCCCTCTTTAGTCTGTGTTTAGTCCCTCAACACATCAGCCAAAGTGATCCCATTAGTGTAAGTCAGGGAATTTCATGTCTGTGCTCAAAATCCTCTGACATCTCTGAATTTCATCAAGGGTGAAAGCCAAAGCCAGGCCCCCAAGGATCTTTCCTGTCTTCTTTCTCTCCATGTCTTTCACTCTGCTGTAGCCCCACCCATTTCCCTGTGGTTTTTTTCTTTTTCTTTTTCTTTTTGAGACAGAGTCATCCAGGCTGGAGTGCAATGGCACAATCTCAGTTCCCTGCAACCTCCACCTCCTGGGTTCAAGTGATTCTCCTGCCTCTGCCTCCCGAGTAGCTGAGATTATAGGCACATGCCATCACAACCTGGCTAATTTCTATATTTTTAATAGATATGGAGTTTTGTCTTGTTGGCCAGGCTGGTCTCAAACACCTGACCTCAGGTAATGCACCCACTTCAGCTTCCCAAAGTGCTGGGATTACAGACGTGAGCCACTGTGTCCAGCATCCTTGCTGTTTCTTGAATACCCCAGCCACACCACTCTCAGAACCTTTGCCCCTGCCTAAAGTGTTCCCCCAGCTTTCCTTCAGATCTTTCACTTCCTTTAGATCTTTCCTCAGACTTGCCTTCTCTTTGAGTCTTCCTTTGGTGGCTCCATCTAAAATCACAGCCCGTTCTTGTCATTGCTTTCTTCTTTTTCCTACTTTTGATTCCTTAGTACCTATTACCACCTAAAATACATCAGATTGATCTTGTTTATTCTTTGTTTCTGGACCAAATGTCAAGATTCATAAAGAGAGAAATTTTGTCTGTTTCATTCATCATTGAATCTCCAGCACCTATAACCATTCCTGGCCTACAGTGGGCAGCCAATGAATGTGTGTGAAATAAATAAATTCTTCCACTGCGGCACTTTGTAATATTTTGCAAGGTGAATCTTGTGGTAGACAGTAATGAAAAGAGTTAAGGGAAACACTGGCTTTTGTTATAGGCTGAACTGCATCACCTCAAAATTCATATGTTGAGTCCTAGCCTCAAATGTGACTTCATTTGGAAATAGGACCTTTAAGGAGGTAATTAAGGCTAAGTGAGGTCCTATGGGTTGGGCCCTAATCCAATACAACTGGCGTCCTTGTAAGAAGAGGAAAAGGCTGGATGTGGTGGCTCATGCCTGTAATCCCAGCACTTTAGGAGGCCGAGGTGGGTGGATCACAAGGTCAGGAGTTCAAGACCAGCCTGGCCAAGATGGTAAAACCCTATCTCTACTAAAAATACAAAAATTAGCCGAGAATGGTGGCATGTGCCTGTAATCTCAGCTACTCAAAAGGCTGAGGAAGAGAACTGCTTGAACCTGGAAGGCAGAGGTTGCAGTGAGCCGAGATCACCCCGCTGCACTCCAGCCTGGGCGGCAGACCAAGACTCCGTCTCAAAAAAGAAAAAAGAAAACAAAAGGTAAAGACACAAGGGATGTTTGCACCCAGAGCAAAGGCCACTTGAGAACACAGCAAGAGGGCTGCCATCAGCAAGCCAAGAAGGAAGGCGTCAGGAGAAACCCACCCTGCCGTACCATGACCCCTGACTTCCTGCCTCCAGAACTGTGAGCAAAGAAACTTCTGAGGTTTAGTCTGCCCGGTCTGTGGCATATTGTTATTGCAACCCAGCAGAAGAATACAGTCTTGCACAATCTTTTTTTTAAAGAACATTTCTATCAAATTTATTTCAAAATTAAACAGATACAGCAGGCCACACAAAACACCTGCCTACCTTAATGAGTTCATTATAAAGCTAATACTTTGTAGCCATCATGCAGATAAAGAAATAGAACCTTTGCCACAATCCTGACTTACAGAGAGCGCTTCCTTGTGTTTTACAGTTTTGTGTAGAAAAATTCCTAGACACTTCACTTTAGACGGTCCTATTTTTAAAATTTGATGTGTTAAGTCTCCTTTTATCTACAACTTCTTCCATCGCTTTCTTTCCTTTCATTTATCTATGGAAGAACCCAGGTCCTTTGTCCTGTAGAGTGTTCCCCAGTCTGCATACTCAGCCTGCAGTGTTCCTCTGCATTTTCTGCAAATTTGCAACGAGATCCAGAGGCTTGATCAGACTCAGATCCAATCCCTTTGTCCAGAATGTAAGTTTTGCTGTTCTTCATTCATCAGGAGACACATGATAACTTGTGTGGTTTTTTTTGTTTGTTTCTTGTTTTTTGTTTTTTTGAGAGGAAGTCTCACTCTGTTACTCAGCCTGGAGTGCAGTGGTGCAATCTCAGTTCACTGCAACCTCTACCTCCTAGGCTGAAGCAATTCTCGTGCCTCAGCCTCCTGAGTACCTAGGATTACAGGCACGCAACACCATGCCTGGCTAATTTTTTGTATTTTTCTTTTTTTTTTTTTTTTTAGAGATGAGGTTTCACCATATTGGCCAGGCTGGTCTCGAACTTCTGCCCTCAAGCAATTTGCCCACCTTGGCCTCCCAAATTGCTGAGATTACAGGTTTGAGCCACTGCACCTGCCTGGTTATCTCTGTTTTTGTGATGTTAGCACTTTGGATACTCAGGACTAGATCTACTAACTCATTAGGGATACAAAATGGTGATCTGCTAATTTTATCCTTGAATTTTCATTTACTGATCGACTTTGATAAAGAGGCAAATCACCCTCCTCTACTAGGTGATTACCCCTGGAGCCGTTTGTATAGAAAAGGTAAGAGGAATGCTAGATTCTGTACCTCTATTTACCAGTTTTCAAAATAATGCACTGATTCCCTGTTACATTTTGAATGTGATCAATTACTCTGCTTTTTAAATCACTGACTACTCTGGGATAAAAAGGTGGTATCATTTTAAGTTTATTGCTTTCTGATGCTTTTTGGCACCAACATACATGACTTCCTTCATTAGCTGAGGTAACCAAAAGAGGATAATTGTTGTTTTCACCTTGGAACTCTGGTGAGTCTTCAGATATGAGAAGAAAAAAAAAAAAGGTCCAGGTGCCTAAGTCTCTAGAGGTCCTGCTCTTGAAAATCATCCAGAAAGAAACAACTTCCTCTACTGAGGTCCTAAAGATGTATCAGGAAACCATATTTACTCTCCACATTCATTGACTAATAACTTACTGAATGCCTGCCGTGTGCTGGACCCTGAAAAAAAAGTAAGAATAAGATAATACAACTGCTCCTAGCAACCTACAAACTTAGTGGGAAAACACCACCAGACAGACAATTAGCCTCAATGCCGTGTGGTAAGGGCTATGACACAGGTACATTCAAAACATTATACAAGCAACTAGAAAGGGCACCCTTCTTAAAGCATATCGGTCTATAGGAAAGACTCCTTGAAGGAGGAAACTTTGTTGCTCCTGGCTTTCAGGAATGCATAGGAGTTGGTCAAGCAAATTGGGCCAGGAAAGGCATTCTGGACAGAGGGAACAGCTTGTGCAACTGCATGATCTGTTCAGAAATAAAAATGGTTCCCTGTGGCTGGAATACGGTATGTGTCAGGGCAAGTAGAGGGATGTAAAACTTAATAGGTAGGCAGGGGACAGGTTATGGGGGACACAGGATACTACATTAAAGACTTTGTATTTGAGCCTTAAAGTTAAAAGGTTTTGAGCTGGGGCATGACATGATCCATTCTGAGTCATAGAAATGCTAGTTTTTAGTCATGTCAACAAAGTCTGCAGAGAGGTGAGGCTGGAGTTATGGAGGCCAATTGAGAGGCTAGTAGCAGAGTCTAAGTGAAAGGAAATGACAGAAGTAAGGCAGCTCTGAAAGGTAATTGCACATATAAAATAACAGCACGGAGCTCCTATACAGGGATTGTAACAAGCCAGGTGCTTCCATAAGCCCTCCGCCCACCTCCTTCTTGGAATCCTTATGACAGCTTTATGTCATAGCTACTGCATTACCCCATTTTATAGGTGGGGGTTCTGGGAAATAAGAGGTTAGGTCATGCACCAAAGTGAAGCTCTAGCCACAGTAGAGTTAACATTCAAATCCAGAGTATCGGGCCACGAAGTCCTTCCGCCTAATCCGTATACCCTATAAAAATAGGAGTTGGTGACTGCAAACAGCGGCTTTGCAAAATGTGGGGGCCTGGGCGTGGGCACCAGGCAGGCCTGGCATACAGGTAGGCTCTGAAACCTCATCTGAAATGAAGAGTGACTTGATCTTCCTGTACCTCAGTTTAAGCAACTATAAAATCTTTATAAGACTTAAAATTGCTTTTTGCAGAATTATCATGAGCAATAAAGTAATATATGTAAATTGGATATACAATGTCTTGTGCAAAGAAAGCATTTATTATCACTGTGGTTATTCAAAAATATTCCCTATATTCTCCGTGTGAGTGATATTTACAAAGGTAAGAAAAAATGAATGCAGAAGAAAGAGGAATGGGCGTGGGTGGTAGTTAGGGGACAGAAGATAATAATTTCAGATAATTTTCCATTTTGAACAGCCTCATTGAAGCAGGAACCAAATTCTCTTTCTTTTATTTCTTACAGTTTCTAGAAAATAGTAGTTTCTCAAATATGTGTAGCAGGGTTGTAAATTTAACTCATAATGCCCTACTAATATGCAGAGGAAAGGAAGTAATTTCATCATTTTATCTATAGCTAATTTGTTTTGCTCACAAGCTCTGCTCCATGGGTTAATAATGGAAAACATTTTATATTCCCATCCAGTTTAAAGCTTAGTCTGATCCAACAGAATCAATAATCCCTTCAGGTAATGCTGAATCTCCTTTTTAAAAAATAATAGTAATCTCAGTCTCTCATATCATTTCCCCTTTTGTCCTGCCTCTCTTTTTTCTCTTCCTAAAATAGCATCCACATGTATTCTCTTCCTAAAATAGCATCCAGGTTTATCAAGTGAGGATAAACCTACTTCAACATAAGATTCCCAGGAAACAGGCAATGAGACAACCTCCACTTCAATATCCTCTAAAGTCCTCCTTTTAAAGACAGGTAAGGCTGGGCGCAGTGACTCATGCCTATAATCCCACAATTTTGGGAGGCAAAGGCAGGCAGATCACCTGAGGTCAGGAGTTCGAGACCAACTTGGTCTTGAGACCAACATGGTGAAACCCCTTCTCTACTAAAAATACAAAAATTAACTAGGTGTGGTGGTGAGTGCATGTAATCCCAGCTACTTGGGAGGCTGAGGCAGGAGAATTGCTCAAACCCAGGAGGCAGAGGTTGCAGTGAGCCAAGATTGAGCCACTGCACTACAGCCTGAGCAACAGAGCTAGAGTCCATCTAAAAAAAAAAATCCAGGTCAGTCTGGGCTCTGCTGCAGCTGGTCCACCTCCACAAGATCTGAGGATGAATGCACTCCTCCTGCACTGCCTGCTTGGTCCATGTCTACTTTGTGTCTTGGGATAACAACCATCATATCAGCTAGTCTTCATTAGGCCTTCAAGGCCAGACAAGAACTAAAGATCTCCAGATCTCCCCCAAGTGATTAAAAACATACTCCTTATTAAAGTTCAGACGACTACAGACACTATGCATTGCGAAAGCTGCATTTGAAAGTATATCAAACCTAGGGATACAAAATTTGTCATAAAACTTGGTAATAATTTACGTATGAGACAAAGAAGAATAAAACCTCAGAATGGAAAATAAATAGAAAGGGATCAAGTTTATACCTATCAACAAAAAATACGACCAGTGTTGAAGGTTGTGGCACTAGTTGTGTAGTTTGCAACAAAATCTTCCGAAATAAACTCAAACATTAACTAGTCCCTTTTTGTTGTGGCAGAGCTCTATGCATGTTTGTCTGAAATTAGCAGTAAACTTTAAATCACCAAACTCTTAGGTTTGGGTATGACACTTAAAGGATATGAGAAGTCTTTAAGAAATACTTTATTTCTAAGTCAATATCTCGCTTGGGAGTTTCATCTTTGGAAGATGAAAATTGATTTTTTTTCAACACTGCAAATAGGCTGTTCCCTTCCCCCCGTCTCCATGACGAGCCAGAAACACCAGCAGGACAATATGCAAAGCCCGGAGGGCAGCCCCCTGGCTCGCCACTCCAGCATGATCTCCACAGGGGGCCAGGAGGAGGTGACTTTTTCAGTTGCACATTTTAAAAGAACTCTCTTCTTTTTATTATTGGCAAGAAAGATAGTTCAATAGTACATTTGTCCTAAGCTGTCATAGTTATTTTACCTAAATTTTTGTTTCAGGCAACAAGTAAAAAGAATCAGCTCTGATCTGCCTTAAAAATAACCCAATGTGTTTATTTCTGACAGGTTCATTTATTAGGAGGACTAAAAGATTAAAAATAATTGGAGAAAGCTTAAAATTTGTTGCTATTGAATTTCCAAGCTCTGAAAAAAATCAAGTCAAGCCAAGAGAATAAAAAGCATTTTTCACATATTATTTTACTCCCATTGGAAGAATTCTGGAGATACATGAAAGAAAAATGTTGAATTATTTCCCCTGAATGTGGATTTTTTGCATGAGGGGAAATGTGGCTCAGTACAATTTAAGAAATCTCTCCTATATCCCAGCCTTCTTCTGGGTGCTGGGGTACTTAGTGATTATACCTGAGGAGTTCCACTTCCAGGTGGAAGATATGCAGAAAGCCACAAAAGACTATTACTCTTGCCTTAACAATAAAAAAGGCAGATAACCTACAAAGTTATACATTTTCTGGAGTCCATCAGAGAGCTGAAGTTCCAAGGAAACCAAGTGAATTGAATTCCAAAGATGACAGATCCCTCCAAGGCAAGATGGGCTACATAAACTGTTCTGCTGTTGGCAGGATATGGAGAAACCTGGTAATAAGAAAGCAGCTTATGTTTTATGGGTTCTTAAAGACTGAGTGTGTTAGCATGTCAGTTTAAAAAAATCAAGAGCCCAAGACAGGAGGAGGATTCACACACACCTGCAACTCTCTACTACATTATTATGGGGTCACAAAAGAGCTTATCCTCTTCCCCAGATGCTTCTTGTATGTGAAGCAAAAGCCTTAAGAGGCTAGGGGAATTCTCCTGTTCCATGGCAGAGCCAAAGATTCAGTGCTTTTGGGGGAAGAATAAAAGCAAAATTCTTGTCTCGTGTGGAGGTGTGTAGGGAATGCTTATGGGCCCCAAATCCTGCACTGATAGCAAAAAGATCTGCTACTGCTACTGCCAGCAAAGACCAGAAAACTCTCTCCTACTTGAGTTTTGGCTGCCATGGCAAAGGGAAGGAGAAAAAGGAACAGAAATGGTGAGAAAGCCTTACCCTCAAGGCCCAGGCTCACAGGACCTTCCTGAGACTGAGGCTGGATCATGAGAACTAAGGAAATCCTCACTCCACTGGCCCTACCATGGGCTGAGTACTTAGTAACAAGCCATAGCAATCTACTGTTGGAGGAAGGATAAGAATGGCCCCAGTGTGCAAGGGCTGCTGAAATCTAATTGGATTGGATGGAGTAGCAACGCTCAGAAGTTTTGGAGTAGAAACACTAGGAAATAGCCTTTGGCATCCCAGACCCACACTGAGCACAAGGTAAAGAGTAGCCCACTGTTGGGAGAATTTGAAGTCCAAGGAATACAAAGATTAATTATAATAACAACAAAACCCAGGCCCGACCTAACTACAGACTAGAATAACTCAACCACCTAAAATAATGGCCTCAGAGAACAAGAAGTGTGTTCATGTCTAGGTGTTAATACTATTGAGTTTAGTATCTTCTGTTATTTTATACACAGTGTCTGACATTCAATCAGAAATAACAAGGCACAGGAAAAAGCAAGAAAAAACATCACTAAACAAGTCTTTCCCTTCATTAAGTTCCTGCTTAGGGGAGAGACCTATTAGCCAAGAACTAAAATGGACTATAATAAAAAGCTGTATTAGGAATATTTCAAAGTGTGTTAGAAATATTACATATATAGGGAAATGAGTACTCATTTCTGCCTAGGAATAGGGGCCAGGGAAAGCAAATAAGACATGTTAAATGAAAGTTTTCTATGAGGACAACTGGAGAAAGCATTTCAGTAGAGGAAATTGCTTGTGTAAAGTGTGGATGGATGAAGAGGGCATGAAATATTGGCAAATACATGCTTAGGCCAATACAGCCTTAGGGGAAAAAACAGTTCTCTCATTGTTTGGTGCTTTTTTCACAGTGTCTGTGAATGTGCATCTATATATAATGTGAATTGTTCTTTGGAAAAAAACACACACACAAATCAGCTATATACTGGAATGAAGTGATCCCAGTTACCTCCTGAGAATCATTGAGCTCATTCATAAGCTGGTATTGGCAAGGCTGGGTTTCCTTGACACTGTGATTGCTGACCTTTAATTAAAAAGACACTCTGAAATGAAAATACCTGTAATCATTGAAGCTTATTGGGTATCCCAAAGACATAATATTTGAAAAATAGACATATTGGCATAAATTTAAAAGAATTTTCTGCATTTATCTATTCACAGGCAATAATAGCAAACATATTTTTTCTTTCTCTTATTAAAAAGTTGAATAAAGAGAACTATATGACTTGTAGCACTTCTCATTAATCATAATTAGTTTCTGTATTTGAACATGAAGAACATTCACATATGTTTTTTAATGGGATATAAAAATTATAACCTTATGGAAATTGCCCAAAACAACATTAAACTATGAAAGCTTTTGGATATAAATGATATTGAGGAAATGGTGCAATTGTATAAAACTTTCAATACAATTGGCTTAGATTGATTTTCATTAGGAAATCTAAAGTCTTATATACAGTTAGTATTGTTTATTCATAAGCTGCCACTGAGAAGTTCAGGAAGTTGCAAAAGTACTAAGTAATTAATCTTTACTCCTCTCCTCATTTTTTTCTGTGAGAAAGTTCTCTTTTGGTATAGTTTCTACACAAGGTAGAAGAGAGTATGTGGGTTCTCCCGGGGGTGGGGGAGACTGGAAGGTTTAAACCCCCACTGCTGTCATTGATCCTCTTTCCTCCTCCCACTAGATAGGGAGGGACTAGACACTCCAGACACTCTATGTGCCTGGTTTTCATACATTCATTGCAATTCTGCACTCCTTGATCTAAACCTGGGAAAAACTAGATCAGATAAAACACAGCCAGAGCAACAAAGACTATACCCACATCCATGCTTCTCAGATAGGCAGTTGTGCCCCAGAGGGAGTGCAAGAGTGTCGAGGGTTCCGGCGTTAGGGATAAGCATGGAGCATCTTCCTGGGTTATTTGTTTCTCTCAAACTTTCTGGAGGAAACATGTTTTTTTGGCAATTAAACATAATGATATCATGGATTAGAATGCAAATTAGTATTACAGCAAGCTAAACAATCGTTTTTAGGTTTTTTTTTAGCAAAAATATGTCTTTACTTTTGTCCCAAGATAATTTCCTTGATCCTTGCAGTTTTCCTGCTCATGCTCTCCCAGAATTTACTGAGGATATTTGTACCCCTAATGAGAGGTACCATAGTGGATATGCTTGCTGAGGTAAGTTAATACGTGAAGTGTAGACTTCTGGAGAGATAGGAGTAGCCAACAGGAGGCAGTTCAGTGATAGTCGCAGTGTACTTCCTCAAGAGATCACAAGGGTTAAGAAATGGGCTCAACACAGCTACCAGGAACTACTCATCAAAGGAGATGATGAGGCTAGAATTCCTGCTGTGCCTTTGGTTTCTCTTGAGCCTAAGAGCCATAGGCCCTCAACAGAATGAATCCGGTATCCCTTTCTCAATGTTCTAGGCTCAGCAACCCCGTCTTTAAGATGGGCACCCCAGGGGGAAAGCCCCAAGCCCAGTAAAAACAGTAGCAAGAAAAAAAAAGTGCTCATAAAATCTGCTTGAGCTACCTTGGAGCTCAGATATTCTGGTACCTGTTTCCTTGCTCTGGGTCCTGATGTGACTTTTTTCCAGAGAAGTCAGCTTTCTGACTCTAGAATAGCTCTGAGAGAGTATCCCTCTGACATCACAGCACCAATTGCTCACTGCAACTGATAGGTGAAGCTGACACTCAGCAATGTGGGATCCAGCACAGCACTGCTGAGCAGCAAAAGTCATTGGAATCTGGCTGGTTGTTTCCACAAGAGAATTTACATTGTTAAAAGAGATGCTTCTGGCTCGACAAACTGTCTCCCTCTCCATTTCTATAACAACTATTTCTACTAATCTCACTAAAGTTGCTCTGTTTTTTAAGAGCTAACTGGCCTCTAGATGACTTTGGTGCTGGAACATATGAAAGAGAAAGGCACAGAGATTAGAATCAGAGAGATGTCACGCTTACTATCATCTTTCCTTTGCAGATGAACAGATCTCATGTGTCCTCTGCATTACGGGTAATGAATGGTCGGTCCTTTTTTGTAATTAAAAGAAGAGAAAGGCAGAGTATGGTGGCTCATGCCTGTAATCTCAGCACTTTGGGAGGCCAAGGTGGGCAGATCACTTGAGATCAGGAGTTCAAGACTAGCCTGGCCAACATAGCTAAACTCCATCTCTAATAAAAATACAAAAATTGGCTGGATGTGGTGGTACACACCTGTAGTCTCAGCTATTTGGGAGGCTGAGCCATGAGAATCACTTGAACCCAGGAATTGAAGGTTGTAGTAAGCCTAGATTGCAGCACTACACTCCAGCCTAGGCAACACAGCAAGATTCTGCCTCCAAAAAAAAAAGAGAGAGAAAGAGGAAAGAGACAGAGATAGAATCACTTTCAAAAACGTTACATAAAGGCCACACTGTCCAGAACCAATGCTGCTCCTAAACCTGGTTAAACTATCAAATCCTTGAAGTATCCATATATCTTTGGGTTTACTTTACTTAACCCAATAGAGCTCTAATCTTTTTCTACTTCAGTAAGTGGTGAAAATTTTTAAACTTTGAAATAAAAATTCTTGAGATGGTAAAGATACATAACCATTCATTCTGCTAAGTACACACTTTGACAGCCTTCCTGTTCTTTCTCTTAACTTTCTTTCTTCTAGTTCAGCGAATTAGAAAACCATGGAAAGAATTCCTTCTACTGCAAAGGAGCCTTCAGAGACATCCATATTTTCCATGTGCTATGTCTGATTTAGGTGGTTTCTCCACGCACATTCGGTGAGGGATGTGCGCCAGTCACTGCATCTGCTCCTCAATGCTCAGCTTAGTAGACAATAAATAAACCACTCTTCAGAAAATTACTGCTTCCAATGTACTAAACGATACCCTGGTGCCCTGTAAGAGCTGATTTCCATCACTGTAAAAATTAATTCACTTCGTATCGTAAGCAATCTACTTCTTGAGAGTAATTTTGTTATAGGATCAAAGCCAATACTTTTCCAAAAGGGGAAATTTCTCTTGTGAATGATATTACAAATGGACATCTTGAAGCAAGAACATTTTTCTTTTACTCCAGATACTACTTAGAAAATCCCAGTTTTAATCTTTTATCTTCCAACATTCAACAAAAAGAAAACAATGGGAATATCTTGTTGGTGGCATATCAGAAAAGATTTTTTGTTTTTTGTTTTTTGTTTTTTGAGATGGAGTCTCGCTCTGTTGCCCAGGCTGGAGTACAGTGATATGATCTCCAATTGCTGCAACCTCCACCTCCTGGATTCAAGCAATACACTCTGCCTCTGTCTCCTGAGTAGCTGGGATTACAGGCACCTGCCACCACACCCAGCTACTTTTTGTATTTTTTAGTAGAGGCAGCGTTTCACCATGTTGGCCAGGCTGATCTTGCAGAAGACAGTTTTAAAATTCATTGGATAATTTTCTTTTTGATGTACAAACCAGCATGAATGGAAAGTGAAGGAGAATAGACATGCAGGGTCCTTCCCTTGTTCTGAGCGTGATTCCTGAGCATTCCTCATTGCACTATTTAATAAAAACTAAGCCACTTCATTTCAGTGTCAGAGAAGAACTTAGCTGGATTTTAAGGATCTACAACAAATCAGAAAATGTGCAAGTAGGGGGGCATAAAATCTGGGAAATGAATATGCCCCTTGGAGTCTCCTGAGTGCCATTAGAAAAGACCATTTGTTTGTTTCGGAAGGAAATTCAACAACACATACATTGCAAGCTCTGAAAGGGATATTCACTCACTCATTCATCTTTAATTCACCAATATTTGTTGAGCATCTACTTTATGCTAAGTACTGTATAGGCTATGAGGACATAGAGGTGAGTGAGACAGAGACATTTAGCAAGGCTGGATCATGCAAAAACCTCAAGATGAAAAATTTGGATTTTAGCTAAGTGCATTGGGAATCACTGAAGGTTTTAGACAAAGGAGTGATGTGAAATGGTTTACATTTTTAATTATGGACAGATGTCTGGCGAATAGGCTGGAGGGAGCGAGGTTGAGTTGAGTAAGAACATGTCATAAGTCAATCAGTTCAGCTGTACAGAGACATCCTAGTCACAGGTGGTGTCAAGATACAAGTAAAGTTTAATAGGAAGAGATAATTTTCCCCTTTTCCTGAAAAACTCAGAACTTGCTTTCTCTTTCTTCCTCCATTCCTGCCTCTTCTGCCTGTTTCCAAAATAGAAGTATCTTTAGATTTTGCAATAAAAACTACAAAAATGTACCAGCGATGGTAGTGGTGGCCCAACTAGAGTGGCTGCTGCTGTGACGTTGGCTGCATTGGGGGAGGCACAACTGGGGTTGGGTGCTCCACAGAGCCGACAGGAGCTGAAAACAGGTGGAAGCCCCGCCCCCTTATGATTTGGCAAGGCAGGAGCTTCATACTCCCTCCGCACAGCTGTGGCTGCCAAGCCGTGGCTGCAATCCTGGGCATCCTTGTGTTCTTGGGGGCCAGGAACAGGCAGGAGTCCCGCCTTCCCAGACACAGCTGCAGTCGCCCAAGCCACAGCTGTGGACCCAAGCATCTCTGCACTTTTGGGGGCCTGGGAAGGAAACTTCCCCCCACAGGCTCAGAAGTGTCTGCTCCTGCTGCCTGGCCTCTTCCTGCTGCTAGCATCCACTGTGATCTCAGAGCAAGTTTGGGGCTGAGCCAGGCACTGTCGCAGCACCACCAGGTGTGTGCACACCCAGGGCAGCACTGATGTGCCAGTCCCTTGCCACCTCAGCCCCCTCTGGACTTTGGGGGCTGACAAGCACAGGAAGGAGGCCAAGGGGGTGCTGAGGGAAACTCGGTGCTGGTCTGCAGGCACCCCTTGACATGAACAGCATAGGTGCCATGATTCAGGTGGCAGGAGGCAGGCAGGCCCCTGGGAGTGGAAACGGGCAGGTCCTTGGTGAAGCACCACCTTCAAGCCTGGGAAGGCCTGAAAGCCTGGGGCTGGGATGTCAGTCCAGTGAACTAGAGTAGGAACTTATGGTAAATTTTCCAGGCCCACCCATGGCCACCTGTGGATCAATTAGCAGGTACTTCCTCCCTTCTGAAGCCAATAAAAATTCTGAACCCAGCCAGAGTCCAGGAGAGGAGGAGAGACAGGATGACCAGCTGCGGAGAGGAGCTACCCCACTCTAGGGTCTCCTGTCTGCTGAGAGCTGGACATTCGTCAGGATACCACACCTGTGGAGAGGACCTACCCACTGCAGGCCTCCTCTGAGCTATTCTGTTGCTCAATAAAGCTCCACTTCATTCATTCTCCACTTGTCCGCATACCTCATTCTTTCCAGACATAAGACAAGAACTTGGGATCTGCCGAATGGCGGGGCTAAAAGAGCTTCAGCACAAATAGGGCTGAAACATGCCTCTCATTTGCCACAATGTAGGTGATGCGAAGGAGAAGAGAAGAGCTGCGACCCTTTAGGGAGCCCAGACCTAGGAGCTCCCTGAGCCAGGGCTGTGACAACCTCTCTCGGGCTCTGCATTTTCTGACATCTTCAAGTTCCTAGGCACCGCCACATGCCCCAGTGCCAGCCATGGAAGCTGCTTGCAGAGCACCGGGTCCAGCCTCAGCCTTACAGGGACTGGAAGCCATGCTGGTTCCTGGAGCTGCCTGCCCTGCTGCAGTCAGCAGTGTGTCTGGCTTTGTGCAGTACTTGGAGCCATGCTCCCTCTCATACACTCCTCACGGCTCCCTGCCTGGCTCACCCTTGGCAGGCATGAGATTTGGGCCAGTAGCACAAGCTGAGAGCAGCCTGCCAGGCCAGCAGGGTGGGACAAGCCCAGCAGTCCCAAGTACGAACTCGGGCAAAGGCACCACTAGCCACAGAAATTTCCAGCCAGAAAAGAAATACCCCAGAGATCCTGTGACACCAGTGCAGGAAAAAGAATGTAAAACTCTGCCCTTTCCTGTAACCTCATGCCAAGATAACCGGCATTTACAGTTTCATGTATTTATGTCCATATTTTCCTTATGAACATATAAACAAAGAAATACATGTATTAGTTAATCATTGTGATTGGTAAACAATCATCAGCATTAATAACTAAATTTGAAGTGGCTAAGTAATGACCCACAATGCAAAAAGAATTCAGAAATGGATGGATAAGGAAGAAGACATCCACAGACGGCATTACTCAAAGCGTGGCCCCCAGATCACTTAAGTCATCTGTTTCTTTGGTATTCCTACTAAATATCCAAGAGTAGAGTCAAGGAATCTGTATTATAATAAACTGTCCAGATGATCCTAAAGCACACTAAATTTGAGAATCAGTGATTCAAAGTAAATCATTTTTATCTTAAACAGTGAATAACAATTATACATAGATAAAACCAAAACACTTAACTTATTTATCGATCATAAGAAAATTGGATTATCTTTTCCTAATCATTTAGCCACTAATATATGTTTAGAAACAGAAAAGCAATTGTCCTCCTCCCCTCCTCGAGGTACAAGGACCTCAATAAATCAACACTATGCTCCTCACTCACTCCTCCATTGGAAGAGGAGAAACTTAGCTGATTGACAAGTGGGGAGAAGAAGCAGGACATGCTTCTCCAACCCCTTCTGGCACTCTTTTTGGGATGCCTTCCCACAGAGTGCATGATTTTCTTCCAACTTCTGCCATGCCATAGGCTCATGACTAAGTCAGAAAGTCTATTGGAAGCCCAATGTTGCCAACCGGGCAGTTCACATCCTCCAGTTTACTCTTCAGTTACTATCTTCATAACCACTGAACATAAACTTTTTGTTCTTTTAGTGCTGTCTTATTTTACTATTAACTGAAGTCAGTTAATTCTAAAAATTCACAGAAGAAAAAATACAAACCTGTTTTGAAAAATATTAACCGAATCATCCATTCTATAGTAATAGAGTATCATTTTTAGAGTCTTCTCTAAATAAGATAAGAAGACTTCTCTAAATAAGATAAGAAGACTCTAGAAAAGAAGACTCTGCTTCTTTGAGAAGTTATTAAAACACATCTCAATACATATTTATTCATAATTCATAGGAAGTGGGTGTGAGGGAGGAACAAGAGGAGAGGAGAGAACAGAAGAAGGAGAGGAAAGGGGAGGAGAGGGAAGGGTAAGGGAGGAGAAAAGAGAGCACAGAAGGAGAAACTGACTGTAGCTTATCTTTGTCTCACCCTTTTCTTTGCCACACATGCCACTTTTACTTGGAAAGATGAAGTAGCACTGAATTTGGGTGATAGTTCTGTTGCATGTCTACCCCATACTCTGTGTACAAGTCACCAAATATCATCTCACCCTTGGGCCCTAGTTTCCCCCAAACACTCTTGGATAGACACTATGATCTCTTCTACCTTTAACTTTTTTGCTGCTCCTAGAGCTTATGCATGAGATTTCATTGATACGGGGTCATTACCTTTGCAGAAGAATAGGTCCCCAGATGACCTTGGCTGACCCAGCTCTTCTGCCGCCTGCTTGCAATTCTCACGCAGAATTTACCAAGAATGGAACATCCTAAAATAATGAGGAGGTACCCAGAATAACCCAGGTTATGTCCTCATTCCTCTAGAATAAGATGTGCTACAGCACTTGACTCAGCAAACCAAGTAGAACCCAGGGTGTATGAACTAAGGGTAAATCAGTGCAGGGCCCCAGCTGCAGTTTGAGTGAGTCTCAGTGAACTCATGCGACTGTTGGAGAACCTTTGCATCCTGCGTCTTCTTCAAACATAGCAGAACCATTTTTAAATGTCAAAGTTGCATGTCAAGAAAGCCTGTGAGTTCTCCAAAAAAGCAAGGATAGCAAACGGAGCTTGCAAAATGCAGTCAATAAACAGGTATTGTTTTAAAAAGTGATGAGGCTATTAAACAGAAATGTTTTTTCCTTAAGTGGCAACATGCTCGGCATCCTAAGTTCCAGACCATGAATCAGGAGGTCTGATCTTTTGTTTCATTTTTGCTGTCAATTTACTGCTTGACTTTGAGAAAAATGCTTTGCATTCCAGATGGTTTAAATAATCATTTAAAAATTGATCATAATCATTTATAGGAATCAATAAGCTGCTCCAATTCTTTTGGTATGAGTGGGATTGTTTTAGTCTGGTATAACAAAACATCATAGACTGGGTGGTGTAAACCACAGATATTTTTTTAATAGTTCAAGAGGCTGGGAACCAAGCTAGCAGATTTGGTGTCTGGTGAGGGCCCACTTCTTGGTTTGTAGACAGTCACCTTGCCTTTTCACTGTATGCTCCCATAGCCTTTCCATGCTGCATGCTTCCAGAAAGAGACAGCTCCCTCCCTTTCTGTTCTTGTTTTTCCCCCCCCCCTTTCTGTTCTTAAAAGGGCACTAATCCCATCAAAAGAGAGCCACCCTCAAGACGCAACCTAAACTTAATTGCCTCCCAAAGACCCCACTTCCAAATACAAGAACATTGAGGGTTAGGCCTTCAATGTATGAATTTAGGGAGGAGAGAGATGCAAACCTACAGGAGTAGAGTAGAAACAATACAGAAAGAGATGACTTTAAGTGAGGTACTGTAAGTCTCTGAGGATTAATTTCTCATCTGTAAAATGAATAAAACTGGCTGAGAATTCTAACATCCATGTCTGTTTTAAAAGCCTAGGACACAAGTAATATTCCTGGAAAAAATAATTTGCTGTTTTTCTGTATCCATTTGATGCCAGTATGTGTGGCTGGCGGCACAGAAGCGGGAGGTTAGCTTTGTAAAGATAAAACTCCAGAATTGCTTTCAAAATATAAATAAGCTGCTTGGCTGAAACTTTTCATTCAGAATCAAAGTACACTTACAATATATAAAACATAGACGATAGTACTGTGCTTTAGCTGGATATAATGGCCACAAAATATTATGCATTTTAATAATTAGTGTTTTTAAAGATTCTTATAGTTTGCAATCTCCAACTGATCAGATAAGAGACATTTTCTTCAAAAATTTGTTTCTTGCCCCTGTAGTGTCTCTTGGATTTCTGCATGAAAATGCCATTTCTTTGTCCCAAGGTACTGAAGATACATCTTAGCTTAAAAGATGGTTGGTGCAGACCTCTGAGTGAGCCCCTGATGTTTATGTAAATAGGGCTTTCCTATTGGCAAGCAATTAGCTGTTCATGACATTTGACACTGTTACTAATGTCATCAGAGAATCTAATTAAGTGAACTTACACACATGACACTGCATGATGTAAGGAACTCACAACACAAAGCTATTTCCTGGTTTCTGGATACCAGAAATGTAATACTTCGACTGCAATTCATTACAATCTGATTACGAATTCAGCAACGCCCCCTTTGTAGAATGCAAACCACTATTTTTCAAGAAATTTAATCTGGCACTCCTAGCCTTTTCTTTACTATTTGCCACATTTTCTACATCCTCAATTAAACGAATCAGCTCTGCTACAGCCACCCGTTTATAGTTATTAACATAAATAGGCCAGTGGGTTTGTCTTGAGCTTCTTTCTATTTCAGTCTAAAGTGCAGGAATCTTAGCTAATGAGAAGCAGCTGAGAATTAGAGTGAGCTGGCTTGATCAAGACTGTGGTGACTACACCAGGTGATTCTAGGACAACTTTCTCTATCTGTCCCATGATAAGGCTAGAAATGGGACAGGGAGAAAAGGGTCAGGTTGTGGCATCAGGATTGAATCTGCATTCAAATCCCAGTCCCACAACCTATGGGCTGTGAAACCCCTGACAGTGGGTTGAACTCTCTGAGGCCCACTTTCTTCATCTGTAATTAGAGATAATAACTCTTGCTTCAAAGGGCTGTCATGAAGATGTAATGAAAGAGACTGGTAGCATAAATAGTAAGTTCTCTGTTAATATCAGTTCCTTCTCTTCACATCCCCTTCCCACTTCTTGTACTTTCCTTTCCTCCCTCACTCACTTCTTCCTTCCTTCTTTCCTTTTCCTTCCCTCCTTCCTTCCTTCATTTTCCTTCCCTCCTCTCCCACTTCCTTCCTTTATCACACATATTCTTTTCTATCTTAAACACTAGCTAGGTACTATATACATGAAAGGCACAAGACACTGTTTCTGCCTTCAAAGTACTCACCATTCGGTGTGGGAGACAAGTAACAAGCATAGTAGTCCCTCTTAGTCCTGGGGGATACATTCCAAGACCCCAATGGATGCCACAAACCCCGGATAGTACTGAACCCATATGTGCTGTTTTTTCCTATATAAACCATACCTACGATAAAGTTTAATTCATAATTTAAGCACAGCAAGCAATTGACAATAATAATAAAACAGAACAATTATAGCACTATGCCAGCATCATTACTCCTGCATTTTGGGGCTGTTATTAACCAAAATGAGGGTTCTTTCGGCACCAGCACTGTGGTGCTGCCACAGTCAATCTGATAACCATAACAGAGTGGGCTATCAAGTAACAGGCAGGAAATGTCCACAGTGTGGCCATGCTGGACACGGTTCACATCTTGGGTGAGATGGAGCCAGACAGGGTAAGATTTCGGCACATTTCTTAAAACGGCATGCAGTTGAAAACCTACAAACTGTTTACCTCTAAAATTTTCCATTTAACATTTTTGGACCACAGTTGACCATAGGCAACTAAAACCACAGAGAGTGACCCTGAGAATAAGGGTGGGGCAACTGTACTTTCAATACAAGAATATGTACATGGTGGATGGGAGGAGCACATGGAAGGAACATTTAACACAGTCCCACAGCAGGGAAAGTCTAGATTGAGCTGATGGAAAGCAGTGGTTGACCTGTTTGATTGCAAAGAGCCCCTTTGCAACACAGGTATTACAGCCTCACTTTACAGATGAGGAAATTTGGGCTTGGAAAATCGGAGGCCAGAAAGATGTTAAGTTGTGAAGTGAATATTCCGGATCTGTTTGATTGCAAAGAGCTCCTACTAGTTCAAGAAATATGGATGTCAGAGAGCTTGTTCACAACAGAAACATCACATGCAAAGGCTCAGAGGCATGAGAAAGCCTGCAACTGCAGGTATTTCTGTCTAACACCAGGCACAAAAACATAGTTGCAGGAAGTGAATTTGGAGTAGACAGAGGCCTGATCGAGAAGTACTTTGTAGATCTCATTGAGGGATTTAAACTTTATCTGGAGAGTAATTAAGGGTGACTGCACAGTTTTAGGCAGAGAAGTGACAAGACACAATTGTGCTTTAGAAGTATGGTAGAGGAGGTATAGCAGTTAAGATAGTGAGGCCAGATAGGAGGGCTTTGAACTCCTCCAGGGAAAAGATGATGGGTACCAGAAGGGGAGTAGTTAGAATTTTTATTATCTCCTCTTGAAACTGAGAACAGCCCCAGGAACTTCCAAGAACGTTTGAGCTAATCCTATAAGCTTACCACTTTTTCCACTGTGCTGGGTGTTAACAGTTTATAAGCACGAGTGAGCACCTACTATTATCACTTATATATTTCCTTTGTGACTCACGGTATTCAAGCGAGAGTTAAGTCCAGCTGATGACTGCTGTGGAGTCACCTCCCTGGGTGGTGACCAATGTCTTATTTCTCTGCCAGGAGAGCATACTTTACAGAATTATCTTCAAACCAAAACAAAACACAACCCTGATTAGCCTTCTAAAGAATCAATTTGATTGTGCTTTAATATTAGGTTTGTGTGAAGAGGGAGAATAGTTCATAAAACTTCCCCACCTACACGACTTTCCTAATTGCTGCTATGACTTGGGAAAACCTATTAGTGTTTAACAAAACACGTATCATCAAAGTAGTTGAAGAGCAAAGTAGTTGAAGGATCCTAATATCATAAGAGATTTGCCAATCCTGATATTTTTATTAGAAATTCAGGCATTTAAGAAGAAATTACTCAAAATTATAATTTTACCAAATTTCAAATTAGAAGTACAAAATTTTCTTATTTTGTACCTTATTATTTAAAGGTACAAAATAAGAAAATAATAATTATTTATCCTGAAAAAATAGCTTGCAAATAAAAGAACTTTCTTTAAGTTAAAAAGGGTAACTTGGCATGTAAAACTGATATTTAAAAATGTTGCCTAGATCCACATATAGCCACCACTGATTATTCAGAGAGGAATCTGAGTGAATAGCAGGAGGCATCATTTTAACACTGGCAATTTTAAAAATTATTTGGGCTCATACTATTTCTTTGCCAGAAAGCAGTGAAGTGTGAAACCAATCCAACGCAACCAGATAGACTGGGACACCACTACTTATTTTTACCAAGCATTCAACTTGCAGACATCATCTGAACCATGTGGTTCAAAATCATAAATCCTTCCATCAGGCTCATTTGTTACTATTTGAACTCATTTATCATCCCCAAAAGACAACCACAAAGGAAAACACAATTGGATACAGTCGATCCATAAATGTTCTCATGTTTGCAGGGGGCCTAATTTAAACAAAAAGAAACTTCTCTGAATTTCCTTCCAAACCTAACTCCCATGTCTACCCAGGCTTTAAGAATACAAATATATTTCTAAAAATATTTCCACTCTGTTCCCTTCTCTAGCTCTAATCATTTTATCAAACTCTCATTTGCTGAGTGTCTTTACACACCATAAGCTTTTCACAGTGTCTGATCTATTTACAACTAGACTGGAAGTTAGTTGTATTCGTTTGCAAAGGCTGCCATATCATAGTACCACAGACTGGGTGGCTTAAACAACAGAGATTTCTCATAGTTAAATGAGAGGCTGGAAGTACAAAATCAAGGTGTCAGCAGGTTTGGTTCCTTATGAGGGCTGTGAGGGAAGGAACTGTTCCAGGCCTCACTCCGTGGCTTGCGGATGGCTTTTTCCTGTATCTTTATGGTGTCTTCCATCTCTCCATGTCTGTGTCTAAATTTCTTCTTATGAGGACATGAGTCATGCTGGATTAGGGCCCACTTAGATGACCTCATTTTAACTTAAGTACCCTCCATAAAGACTGTATCTGCAAATACAGTCACATTCTGAGGTTCTGGGATTAGGATTTCAATGTATGAATTTGGAAAGAGAGATCTGACACAATTCAGCCCATAACTCAGATATTATAGCCTCACTTTACAGATGAGGAAATTTGGGCTTGGAAAGTCAGAGGCCAAAAAAAAGGCAAGTTGTGATGTGAATATTCTGGATCTGTTTGATTGCAAAGAGCTCCTATTCCCCATTCTAAATTGCTCCCTAGCCCCAGCCCCACCTCATATCATATCCCAATCCACTCATCCCCAGCCTTGCCAGTGGTTTTACTGATGAAGCAATCCAGAAAAATATTTTTCCACCAGAGACAAGGACAAAGGTAAATAAAAGCACACTGGAAGCTTTTATTCAGTATCTGCTTAGTACAGGCTGGCAATCATCATCTTAGTCATAGACCGTAAGAAAACTTGACTCTGCAATCTAGAAGCTTTCAATTAATGACAGACCATACCAATGTAAACAAGTTCAAAGGATAAATGCTAAATTCTGAATGAATGTCTCTATTAAGTAAATAATGAATTTTTACATTAAACACAAGTAAATAGATAAGCAGGGCTGGGAGGAAGTTGAGGGTGTTTCCTATTTAGATCAGGCTGGTCTGAAGGAAATCTTCATCTCCCTTCCTGTGGGAGGGGTTTCAGGAGCCTCAGAAAACCACTCCGTTTTTTATTAATTCATTACTTTAAGACCATTACAGCCTTTCAACATTGTGTTCACATCGACAGTCAGTAATGTGTTACTATTACAAATTCTGTAAACATGCTTCTAAACAAAATGATGTATTCACAAAAACTTTTAAATACTTAAGTCATAAAAAAACCAGTCTAATATCTATTCTTCTGAATGTTTGGTTCTACATTAAAAGATAAAAATTAGCTGAAGAAACATCTTGCTAAATTTTTCAGTCACTCAAGAGCAAGTTAAGAAGTCCACAATATTCTTACCAATATATAAACACTGGAAAATGCTCCTTCTAAGCATGAAACAGGACCTCGCTAATGATTAAAACCTCTGTTCCTCAAAAAATACATCAGTAGCCAACAACTTGATGGCAGAAGCTGGCTTTAATTGGCATTTGTACATAACTAAGCATTAGACTGTATTTATACCACAAGTTAATTGGGACAAAATTAAAAGCTAATTGATCACGTATCTCAACCTCAGTCATGAATAGCGTAGGCCCAAAATATCAGTCCCCCCATGGATTTATGCATACAATTTATGGGAAACCACAGGAAGTCCATTTTTCAGCATTGTCCCAATGAGTTAGAGAAACATTAATTATAGCTTCTATTTTTAAAGACAATGAATTTAAGTACAGTCACACCTTGGTATACACAGGAGATGGGTTGCAAGACTCCCTGCATACAGCCAAATCCACGTATACTCGGGTCATGCAGTTAGTTTAGCCCTGTAGATCTGAGGACCAGAAAAGTTAGGTTTCGCATCCCCAAGAATACATAATTTCCAACCCACGTTTAGAATAAGTGGACTCTCACAGTGCAAACCTGTGTTGTCCAAAAGTCAATTGTACTGTTTTTCCTCTTTCATAAAGATTTGTCACTGCCAGACGCAGGGGCTCATGCCTATAATCCAACACTTTGGGAGGCCAAGGCGGGCAGATCACCTAAGGTCAGGAGTTCAAGAGCAGCCTGGTCAACGTGGTATAATGCAGTCTCTACCAAAAAACTACAAAAATTACCCAGGCATGGTTGGTGGTGGGTGCCTATAATCTCAGCTACTTGGGAGGCAGGAGAATTACTTGAACCAGGGCGGCAGAGGTTGTAGTGAGCCAGGATCGTACCACTGCACTCCAGCCTGGGCAACAATGCAAGACTCTGTCTCAAAAAAAAAAAAGGATTTGTCATGAGGTAAGCATGATCGGTCTAAGACACACACACAACACACACAATACACACACTTTAATGCACTTAAATCTAGGAAATGGCTTCAAGTTCAGATATGTAAAGGAATACGATCCACAATTATGGATTGTTAAAAAATAAGATATGGAAACAAACATACAAAAATCATCTTTCTGGTTTCTCTGGGTGGGATTATATCCAGTGGAAAAGTTCAGCCCCCTAAAAGGCCTAACAATGAATGGGTCCTTATTATTGGAAACCATATTATTGTTGCCCTCAAACAGTAATATATTTTCACTGTTTCTCCTAATCTCACCGAAAAGCCCAATGACACAATTCCAATGCATATGTAAATAATTACTAAGCAGCAGATAATTATGCCCAAATCAATAGCTGGACAGCTGGGTTACTCTATGTCAAAACCCAGGCAATTCAGCGAAAGTTCCCCTAAGGAATAGTCTTGGTTGTTATGGTGAATTTTGCTGTTACTTTTGCATTTTGATTGATTAATACACAATGCACCTTGGCATGTTTTCTATTTGGAATGCAAAATGCTGGTAACACATGAGAGGATACACTAGAATTCTCCTACTATTCCTTAATGGAATTTTGCTTTAATCTTTCAGAAACACTGCAGAAATTAGAAGTTTCTTTTGTATCTTTAAACAAACCTCACTAATCTAAAAATAATATGATAGCATAAAATAACTATTTAAATGGATAGATGCATCAATAAATTATTCTAGGAAAATTATTCTTTTTACAATATTAAAGCAAGAAGTTAATGGTAATTCTTGGAGATTTATAAATCTGACACTATAAAGTATACAGTTAACTTTATAGATATCTATATTAGTTCTGTACATTCATGGAAAATACATCCTCTACTCAGACAATACCTATAATATTAACTTTCCAAGGGAATGGCTTTTATACAGGAGAAGAAAAATGAGAAGGACATTCAGAACATTAAAACGTATTTCATTAGGCAGCAGCAAAATCCGATTCCTTCTCCAGTTTTCTTACTGTCTTACAAGGTTCGCTTCTACCTTAGTGGTCTAGTGGGGAGAATTCTAACATCTTTTATACACAAGTGTTCCAGTCTTCTTCTCCTAAATCACTGCTCACAATTCCCAGCTCGCTTCCTCAGTGCCAACAGCAATAGTTACTGGTGACAAAATATGGCATTTCATACCAGATGCCTCGTGGGGATGACAAGTTCGAGTTTAACTGATGTGTTATCTCAGACTGGTAACATGATTCAGGGAGATGGCCTGAGCTCCCTCAGCTGATCCCCAAGGAGGAACAGAACAGCTTCAACCAAGTGCTTTTGGCATCACTGCACATTTCCATTTCATCTTTTATTTTTTAAAAAACTTGAGGCTCTTTGTTGGCTACTTTGAAAGGATGGACCTCATGTCTTTCCATCCTTATTTTTGTCAACCTTAAAGGGATCTGATTCTCTTTTCATCATTGCAAAGGAAAACAATATACTCTTCTTCCAACCTTGCCCACTCCACACCCCCACTACCTGTCACAGACCTTTTTTTCTCTAATTTGCATCAGAAATATAATTTGTAATTGGCTACAAATTAACTATAAAATTTAAATTTCTCTTCCGGGATTACTAGAGTAGTTCAATCTATTTTGCATCAGTTTCTATTTGACATGAGTATTTAAATGTAATTTTTTCATTAGAGAGATGATGAGTGAAGAACATAATTTAATGGAATTGTGCCTAATACAATGAGAAAGGTTTGGACAATAATTACAAGTACAGATTTTTTTTTTCTAGAAAATTAAATGTTCAGGGTATCAATGTGCCTCATTTAAGAGGCCAGATCTTCTCCTATCTTACTATTCCTCTTGTAAAATATTAAAACTGAGGTGTTTCAACTAAAGAGTTGATAACAATGTAGAGTTTCCAAGTATACATAGGTATGTTTCTAGATACTGGATTTTCAAAGGAAATTTACATCTTTTTACACCAGCACTACCCATGGATTCTGCTTCAACCTCATCGTGATAAAGACAGGCGTGCTCACATGGAATGTACTTACTCTTCCACAGTTTCTCTAAATTGTACCACTGAAAATATTTTCTTGGATATTTTTGGCTATCTCTAGCTTAGAGAGAAAAGATTGTGATTCGGACTTTGTAACTCAAACATTTTGCCCACCCACATCTCCCAAATAAAACAAACACAGCAAGGTCAGAATAACTTGGCAGTACATAAACCAAGGTCTTCCATTCTCTGAGGTTTTGCATGATGAAAGTGCTTGTGTGTGGAAATGTGTTTCATCATCAACCTATTTAATCGTAGGATACGGTTTGGGCTCTGCAAACAACTGGGAACAAATGAAATACAAATCATGAAAATCAAGTCTAAGATTAAATATTCAAAGTACAAGTGAATGGCCGGGCACGGTGGCTCATGCCTGTAATTCCAGCACTTTGAGAGGCTGAGGCGAGTGAATCACTTGAGGTCAGGAGTTTGAGACCAGCCTGGCCAACCAACATGGTGAAACCTAATCTCTACTAAAAATGCAAACATTAGCTGGGCATGATGGCAGGTGCCTGTAATCCCAGCTACTCAGGGGGCTGAGGCCGGAGAATCACTTGAACCTGGGAAGCAAAGGTTGCAGTGAGCCAAGATTGCACCACTGCACTCCAGCCTGGGAGAGAGATGGAGACTCTGTCTCAAAAAAACAAAACAAAACAAAAAAACCCAAAGTACAAGTGAGTGAACAGACAAAGTATTTTAACACATGGTGAGAAGAAATGTAAAACTCAAAGGACAAAATCTACCTTAAGGTGCTTCCTGAGTTTCCCACCTTCAATTTCTGGACACTTGGCTCAAGGGTACAGGCTCCTTAAGGCCTCATTATTAAACACAATTCAAGATAGAAAAGATTTGTATGTAGGATTTCTGGGAAACAGACAGACACACATACACACACACACACACAAACACTGTTTCTAATCCTAAAAATATTGGCGGCGAGCCACTCCATTGGTCCATTATTAACAAGGCCACTTAATGGAACAGTATTAGGAGCACTTAGTAAAATTCACATTAAGAGGGCTTGCACCCAGCTGAACTCATGATATTAAATACTAAACATCTGACCACGAAATGGTGAATTTTTCCCTGTCACTTGTACATGAACTCCTAAATTCTCTAGCTCCCAAAATTATTTTTATTATAGCGTGTGAAGGTTATTTTTAATAACCTTCAGATGCCATAATTTTTATTAGCATGTTTTATCCCTAACTCTGCATAAAATCTTTTATCACCAAATGTATCTAGTATTTCTCCTCTGTAAATCAGTTTAAAGATATGTCACCCCTTATCTGTTATTCTGATCCTGCTCAAATGTTCAACCTTCCAAATGTTTCATTGCTTCTCATCTAGAGTTTCAAAACTTTGCATACTGAATTTTACCTGGGGGTCTGATGTAGTTAGGGTGCATCCCCACCCAAATGTTGAATTGTAGCTGCCATAATTCTCACATGTCATAGGAGGGACCCAGTGGGATGTAACTGAATCACAGGGTTGAGTCTTTCCCATGCTGTTTTTATGATAGTGAATAAGTCTCACAAGATCTAATGGTTTTTCCCCTGCTCATGCTTTTTCTCTTGTCTGCCACCATGGAAGACTTTCCTTTGCTTTTCCTTCATCTTCCTCCATGATTGGAGACTTCCTCAGCCATGTGGAACTGTGAGTCCATTAAACCTCTTCCTTTATAAATTACCCTGTCTCAGGTATGCCTTTTTTAGCAGCATGAGGTACTTTCCTGCTTCCAATTCTTTAGTCAGTTTCCTTAAGTCTAGTCATAATTTAAAAACAAATAAACATATCTAAGGAATTCATCTGTTTAGTCCTAGATGAATCTTCTCCCCATTTATCTTTTAGGTAAGTTTCTATGTTCTCTCTCTCAAGCTCTATTTACACAAAGCTAATATGGATGATCAGCTTGTTTTTGGCAAGCATATTAAGGGTCACATTAATTTGATCATCTAAAAATATACAATTGTGGCAAGTGTTCATAACCAAAATAAAATACATGTCATTCTTAAATACATATCATTCTTAAATACATATCTACTTAAATATATGTGTTTAAAATACATATCATTCTTAAATACGTATTTTAAATACATATATTTAAATATATGTATTTATATAAATACAAAATAAAATATCAAAATAAAATACATATCATTCTTCAATACATATCATTCAGTTAATTTTTTTTTTTTCTTTTTTTTGAGAGACACTGGCTCTGTTGCCCAGCCTGGAGGGCAGTGGCATGATCTCGGCTCACTGCAACTTCCACCTCCCAGATTCAAGTGATCCTCATGCCTCAGCCTTCCGAGTAGCAGGGATTACCCATACATGTCACCACACCTGGCTAATTATTGTATTTTTTAGTGCAGATGGGGTTTCACCATGTTGGCTAGGCTTGTCTCTAACTCCCAGCCGCAAGTGATCCACCTGCCTGGGCCTCCAAAAGTGCTGGGATTACAGGAGTGAGCCATCATGCGTAATCCAGTTTTTAAAATATTTATATCTTATATAGAACTGTGTTTTATCTAATGTGTATGTGCTTGCTCATATATAATTTTATCTATCATATATATTTATATCAGTACTTACAAAAATATACAGCACTTGCAAATATCTAATTACTTTTCTTTAATCTTGCTCTTTGGTGGGGATGTTGAAATCAGTGTCCAGGACTCCTCAAATAATGGCAGAATGTTTATTATAATAATGATTGTTATTACTATCTAAACCCTAACTTCCCATGCAGAGGCCTGGAAGCCAGTTTCGGTGTAGTTTACAGGAAGGAACTAGCTCATTTGTTTAGCTGATCATGTAAGATTCAAGGATTCTTTTCTACCAGCTAGAAGCAATTATAACCAGGCACATTAACAAGACTCTTGCTTCTCCCCTGATTTATCTTCCTCTGCAATCAGATAATTTTTATTTATTATCTTAGGGCTGTGTTCTACTGGTACTTGCTCTGTTCTATTCTTCTGGTGAATTTCCTAGCCAAGAATGTAATTTAATCTGTGACTTCAGTTTCCCACCAGCAGATCACATTTGCCATTAGCCGTCCTAACACTGTGTTTAAAATATGCCAGTTGGTATTTACTCTGTAAAATAATATGGCTAAAACCAAGTCCTTTTGATAAAAGAATGTGGTACGTACTTCTAATGTAGACTTACTTCCAGAGATCACCACGTGTAGCAGAATGATCATTCAGGGCCAAATCTTAGCTGCTATACAAATAAAACACATGTGCAGAGGGCCTGAGATGCAGAGGTAAATGCAAACCTGTCATACCAGCTCACGTGGGTGACCTGCCCAACACAGTAATTTAGAATGTGACAGGGTTACGTGGCTATCTGGGGGGAAAAACCCTGAATTTAGATTTCTGAACTACTCTGGGAATTATATTAGAAAAATGGGGGCGAAAATCTCAACCATCCACCTGTTTTTCATTAAAACAGCTCTATGATGATGATTAATCTCAGGACCTCATAACGCAAAGCCTCAGTTTTCTGATCTCTAAAGAGGAGGATTAGGCTAGAACAGGGATTCCCAATTAGAATCACACAAGGCAGGATGGAGCAGAGGAGTGGTTTGAAAAATTAGATTTATCATTATAGTAAAGTCTTTTACTGTATTTGAAAAACTCTTACTAGTTTAATAATACAAACTAAAGAAAGAGAAGAAAATAAATGCAAGGGTTTTCATTTGTTTTTTAAATCAAAAGGGAGCCTGGGTTTAAAACATTAAAAACTGGACTAAACCCTTTCAGATCTGAGGCCTTCGATTTCCTCCCAGAGAATAGATTATCATACTATCAGCATTTGGCACTGAGCTTCGAAGGTCTGGATATTTCCGGTAATTAATACTGTATATCAGCAGTAATAATGAATTTCAATCTTGCTTTGATTAAATATAAAACATTTAGTTCAAATATTAGTAAAACACAGATAACACAAACATTCATTCAGATCCTTGTATGACTCGCTTCTCCTAACCTCAAACAGCAGCTTCATAGAACTCTGAGTCTTGCTAATCTTGAGTCATGTAAATTACATCCTGAACAGTTTTAAAGAACTTACAACTTGCTGGTTAATAACTAGCTAACAATATGCATCCTGTTTGTTTTTAAATCAGCCCTGATAGAGGAATGGGCTACAGATTCATTCACACGCACTATCTCCCTGTGAATAAAACGTTTCACACTCAAACATTTAATGTTTAAAGATCAGGACTGTTAGTTAAATGAACTAATCTGGTGTGAAAACTATTTGCATTTTTAACATCATCAGAATTTATTTCACCCCCAGCTGTTTAGTTCACTGCTTGTATGATTATAATTAGTAGAAGGGGGAAAAACTCATTTGATTCAATGTTAAATTATATTCAAGAATTCTTAAAAGAAACAACATGTAAAACCTTTCTAATACTACAGTACAAGTACATAGGGCAAGGGAAATCTCAGGGTTCTTTTTAGATGGAAGGCATCATTTCCGCAAGAATGCAGAGTCTTCTTCTTTTCTTCTTCTTCTTTTTTTTTTTTTTTTTTTGAGATGGAGTTTCGATGTTGTTACCCGGACTGGAGTGCAATGGCACGATCTTGGCTCACCGCAACCTCCGCCTCCTGGGTTCAGGCAATTCTCCAGTCTCCTGAGTAGCTGGGATTACAGGCGCTCACCACCATACCCAGCTAATTTTTTGTATTTTTAGTAGAGATGGGGTTTCACCTTGTTGACCAGGATGGTCTTGATCTCTTGACCTCGTGATCCACCCGCCTCGGCCTCCCAAAGTGCTGGGATTATAGGCGTCAGCCACCATGCCCGGCCCAGAGTCTTCTTAAAGCATAATTCATTTTCCCATGTGTGTGCAGTATTTAATTCATTCATATGAAAACTTAGGGAATATTTACTGAGCCTCTGCTTTGAGCCAGGTATCGGTCTAGGTGCCCAAGGATACCAAGTCACACCAATCAAGGAGCCCATGGTTGAAGAATTGGCATGGTGGTGGGGGAGGGTCCTCTAAACAAGATTCCACTGGGAGTTGTTAGAAATCAAGCACATAGTTTCCAGTACCCAGTGGGTGTCAAGAACCAGAAAATCCTTTCCATGGATTGGCCTGAGTCTCCAACCTCCTCTAATATGACTACCCCTAACCCGCCACTCCCGACTCAAGCTCACCACACACAGCCAGCCACACCAGCCTCCTTTCTGTTGCCAAAATGTGCCAAATTAATTTCCGCCATGGAGCCTTTTGAGACCTTTCCACTGAAAGTCCCTGCCTGGCTCCTCCCCCTTTTCCATTCTCAGCCTCCAAGTTCCTCCAACTCTGCTCAAGAATTCCATCCTGTTTAATCTCCATGACATCCTGATTCTCAACAGTCTTGTTTGTTTACGTCGATTGCTTGCCTGTTTCCATTAGAATATAAACTGGGCAAGTATAGGGGCCTTGTCTGCCTTGGCCACTACTCCAAGAACTTCTAGCCTGTCTGCTAGGGACATGGTAGATCCTTTGTGTAAATGTATTTTTGAAGTGAACTGATGAATGAATGAACACATGAATGAATGAAATAACAACAGCAATTCATGCAATGACAGAAGTGTACTCAGGGAACTAGGGGGACACTGAGGAAACCTGCCTTTTGAGTCTGAATATTATTTTTTCCACAGGACATCACATCTGAACTAAACTAAAAAACAAAGAGGAGGTAGCTGGACAATAAGAGGGAAAGGAGAAAAAGTGTTTTCCAAGTGTAGAAATAATGGCATCATTATTATGGGCTGAATGTTTGTGGCTTGGCAAAATTCATACATTGGAATCCCCAAGGTGATGGCATTAGGTGGTAGGGTCTCTGAGAGATAATTAGGTACTGAGGTGAAACCCATGTAATAGCCCATAAAAGCAGGGTTCCCAATCCCAGGGCCACAGACAGGTACCAGTCTGTAGTCTGTTAGGAACCAGGCCACACAGCAGAAGGTGAGTGGCTGGGAAGCAAGCATTATGGCCTGAGCTCCACCTCATGTTGGATCAGCAGCAGCATTAGGTTCTCATAGGAATTCAAACCCTATTGTGAACTGCGCATGCGAAGGACTAGGTTGTGTGCTCCTTATGAAAATCTAACTAATGCCTGATGATCTGAGATGGAACAGTTTCATCCTGAAACCATCTCCCACCTACCACTCTGGAAAAACTGTCTTCCATTAAACTGGTTTCTGGTGCCAAAAAGCTTGGGGACAGCTGCCCTACATTTTTTTTTAGCTAAACATACAAATTGACCCTTCTGGTCTTATGAACCTTACATTTGTTTTATCTGAGTTCCATCCTCAGGAGCTGATCTTCAGGCCTCTCAAGAAAAGTATAAAAGAACTGAAACTTACCAGATCCCCACATCCAGACAATGAGATGGTGGACCCCTCATTCATCATGATTGCTTCCTGGCTCCTCCCTAGTTCCTGGTTTCTTACATGTTGTTACATTTCTTTCTTGCTTTATAAATCCCTAGTTTTAGTTTGGTTTTTTGAAAAGCTTTTTTATTGTTAAGCTGCAACATATATGGTTTAATACAACAAAAATAATCAAGTGATAAGTAATAAACTGAATAAACGCTTAAGACATTTTCCATTGGAAACATGTTAAGACGAATATGAGGTTCGTTACCATCTTGCTGCAATTTTGTTATGTGTTACATATCCCATGTTTTCTGTAACCATGCATATGCGAATGGATGTTCGAATGATTAAATAAATGGAAAGTCCATTAACAGCAGGCAATCATTCCACAAGGCAGCCAAACTGTGTTTAGAGAACAAAACTATTCAAGAAATTCTCCAGGTATTTACGTTCATTTTAGAATCCATGAATCTAGGCAGATTTGAGACTGAGCTCTCATCTCCTTGGCTGCAGCACTGGAGAAAGCTCCTCTTCCTTGGCAATCCTGGTTGTCACCGGCTTTCTCTGTGGGGGAACTCCTGGTGTTTCGGTAACAATACATGGGATTAGTGTCCTCCCAAAATGGACCTCAGAGCCTGCTCTGCTCTTTCCACCACATAAGGACATATCTGCACACAAGGAAGTGGGCCTCACCAGACAAGGGATCTGCCCACACCTGGATCTTGACCTTTCCAGCCTCCAGAACTCTGATAAATGAATATCTGTAACTCACAGGCTATTTGCTTTGAGATAAGAGACTTATGCTAAATATCTTTTTCTCTTCACCTCTGCCTCACTGGCCTTGCTAGAGCTTAAAATACCCATAAACAATGGCAAGGCAGGTTAATGGAACATACCCTATATGGAAATTCCATGTTGACAATGTATGTATATTAACTCATAGAATCCAGTCCACATTTTAATCCTATGAAGTGAGCACCAAGATGCAAAAGAGTTAAATAAACTGCCCGAAGTCACTCAGCTAACAGAAAAGAGCCAGATACCCAACCCAACTTAGGAAAACTACAACACTAGATACCCCTCCTTTTGTATTAGGGCACTGAAGGTTCCTAATCAAATGCAAGGAATCCACAGGAAGGGAAGAAGACCAGAACTCCTAGTGCACATGCTGGGTTCAGGCACAGTGCAGTAGGTAACAGGGGTGCCTGACACACTGGTCCCATCAGGCTTGTGGTGGCCAGGGAGGCCTGGGTAGCAGAAGCCCAAGAAGACTGCCTGAGACCTTAGTGACCTGTGTGTTACCCCAGTATGCCAGAACAACAACTGTCATTTTCTACATCTGCTGTCTTGTGAAGAATGGTAACACAGGCTGGCTAAGCCATCATCAGACATTAAGAATTTAGTATAAATTAACTTGTTGAATTAGGTATTCCCCCACCCAGACCCACTAAGCAGGTCAGGAAAGAATCAGTGAAAGGATAAGGAAAAGGCAAGTGTAGAGGGTGGAAGGGGCAGACTGAAGTGGGGTACCAGGAAACATGGAGTTGGGGGAGGAGGCTGAGGAAGAGCACAGAAGAAATGGGGTTCCTCAGTGAGTACCCTAGACTGACTGAGGCCCAGCCTGGTCTGCCACTACACACAGGAACCTTGCACTGCACACATGAACCGTCCACTATACACATGAACCTTGCACTGCACACATGAACTGTCCACTATACACATGAACCTTGCACTGCACACATGAACTGTCCACTATACACATGAACCTTGCACTGCACACATGAACCGTCCACTATACACAGGAACCTTGCACTGCACACATGAACCGTCCACTATACACAGGAACCTTGCACTGCACACATGAACCGTCCACTATACACAGGAACCTTGCACTGCACACATGAACTGTCCACTATACACAGGAACCTTGCACTGCACACATGAACCGTCCACTATACACAGGAACCTTGCACTGCACACATGAACCGTCCACTATACACAGGAACCTTGCACTGCACACATGAACTGTCCACTATACACAGGAACCTTGCACTGCACACATGAACCGTCCACTATACACAGGAACCTTGCACTGCACACATGAACCGTCCACTATACACAGGAACCTTGCACTGCACACATGAACTGTCCACTATACACAGGAACCTTGCACTGCACACATGAACCGTCCACTATACACAGGAACCTTGCACTGCACACATGAACCATCCACTATACACATGAACCTTGCACCGCATACATAAACCATCCACTATACACATGAACCTTGCACTGCACACATGAACCATCCACTATACACAGGAACCTTGCACTGCACACATGAACTGTCCACTATACACATGAACCTTGCACTGTACACATGAACCGTCCACTATACACATGAACCTTGCACTGCACACACGAACCGTCCACCATGCACAGAAACCTTGCACTGCACACATGAACCATCCGCTATACACGTGACCCTTGCACTGCACACATGAACCGTCCACTATACACGTGACCCTTGCACTGCACACATGAACCGCCCACTATGCACGTGAACCTTGCACTGCACACATGAACCGTCCACTATACATGTGAACCTTACACTGCACACATGAACCGTCCACTATACATGTGAACCTTGCACTGCACACATGAACCGTCCACTATACACATGAACCTTGCACTGCACACATGAACCATCCACTATACACATGAACCTTGCACTGCACACATGAACCATCCACTATACACATGAACCTTGCACTGCACACATGAACCTTGCACTGCACACATGAACCATCCACTATACACATGAACCTTGCACTGCACACATGAACCTTGCACTGCACACATGAACCATCCACTATACACATGAACCTTGCACTGCACACATGAACCTTGCACTGCACACATGAACCATCCACTATACACATGAACCTTGCACCGCATACATAAACCATCCACTATACACATGAACCTTGCACTGCACACATGAACTGTCCACTATACACGTGAACCTTGCACTGCACACATGAACCGCCCACTATGCACGTGAACCTTGCACTGCACACATGAACCGTCCACTATACACGTGACCCTTGCACTGCACACATGAACCGTCCACTATGCACGTGAACCTTGCACTGCACACATGAACTGTCCACTATACACGTGACCCTTGCACTGCACACACGAACCGTCCACCATGCACAGAAACCTTGCACTGCACACATGAACCGTCCGCTATACACGTGACCCTTGCACTGCACACATGAACCGTCCACTATACACGTGACCCTTGCACTGCACACATGAACCGCCCACTATGCACGTGAATGTTGCACTGCACACAAGAACCATCCACTATGCACGTGAACCTTGCACTGCAGACATGAACCGTCCACTATACATGTGAACCTTGCACTGCACACATGAACCGTCCACTATACATGTGAACCTTGCACTGCACACATGAACCGTCCACTATACACATGAACCATCCACTATACACATGAACCATCTAGTCATCCTTATCTGAAACCCAGGGTTGTGTGAGACATGGCATGAGGTAAACTCCAACTGGTTTCTTGTAACTGGAAGTTGTGAATTTGATAATTCTCAGAAGATCTGAAAGGTAAACAAGAGATGAATTAAGGGGAAGAAGTTTCCTCTGTTTTGCTAATACTTTTGGATTGCTTATACATGTAGAGGAGAATTATTATAAGAAGCATATATATATATATATAAAGTATATATATATTTACATATATAAAGTGTATATATATATTTATATATATAAAGTGTATATAAAGTGTATATATATTTACATATATAAAGTGTATATATATTTATATACATATAAAGTGTATATATTTATATATAAAGTGTATATATATTTACATACATATAAAGTGTATATATATTTATATATAAATACATATATGTATTTATATATATTTAGTATTTGTATATATAAAGTATATATTGTGTACCGTGTGTGTGTGTGTGTGTGTGTGTGTGTGTGTGTGTGTGTGTGTATAAAGTATATATATGGTACAAAGTCTCAGTAATGTCTCTGCTGGGTCCGTTACACATTTCTCACCGGGTCCTTACTTCTGTCTGGGGAGTTTATTAGCTTTAAATCTCCTGGGCTCAGGACCCTGTCTTATTCCAATGTCTTTGTGGACTTCGGTAGCCAGCACAGTAACTGGTGCATAGAAGACCCCAAGTAAATACTGGATGAATAAGTAAATAGAAGAACACTGATAGTTTTTAAAAGACATAATGCAAGTTGAAAGAAAAAGTGATCATATTCCTTATTTCAACTGACCAGCACTTTAAATAGCAATATAAGATCATTTAGTCATTTAATGTCCTTATCTACTTATTTTGCTAGACCTGCATTCTCTAGCTGTCAAAAAGAAAAAGCTATGGTAACATCTAAATTATTACCCCAAGTAAGGAATAATTTAAACACATATGCATAGTTGGCCTAAGATTAATGAAAGCTTTTGATTTCTAGAGGGTTTTATAGTTTAAAAAAAGCAGAGAAACTGAAAGCAGATCTCATTAATTAAAAAAAATTCCCCGTAAGGATATTTATCTCTGACAATATTTAAACAATAAGAAGATGATATTTCAACAAGTCATAGAAATTTCTATTCATTGTCCAAGAAAGAGAAATGCAACATTTTTATTTTAAATGCCTAGATATCTCATATTTGTTTCATGGGACAGATACGTGGTGACTTTCATGGAGTAACCTGTAGAAGAGAAAATACCTGAGATGGAAGAGAGATGGGACGAACCTTCAAAATCCAGACAATGACAGAGCTTTGAAGTGGGTATGAGACTTTCATATTATGGGCTGTTATTTACTCGTGCTAGTTTCTGCCTTTCAAAATCAGTTTCCAGATTATCAAATATAAAGTCCTATAATCAAAAGACATTTTATTGACTGCTTATTGACAGTTCAGAATTCCCAGGATATCACTGCAGAAGAAAAAGTCCTATTTCATACTTCTGATACTACATGATTTTGTCATCAGTGTTTGGCTCTGTCACCAGGCTGGAGTGCAGTGGCACAATCACGGCTCACTGTTGCCTTACCTGTGGGGTTCAGGCAATCCTCCCACCTCAGCCTCCTGAGTAGATGGAACTATAGGTGCGAGCTACCATGCCTGGCTAATTTTTCTGATTTGTTGTGGAGACTAGGTCTCACTGTGTTGCCCAGGCTGGTCTCAAACTCCTGGGCTCAAGTGATCTTCCCACCTTGGCCCCTAAAAGTTGAATTTTCTTTCTCATACGTAATAATAGCATATGCTGGCTGGATAAATCAACAACATTGTTATTTTCACCAGTGGACTTTTATGTTCTAAGAATTCTGCCCTTTCATATGTGAGGAAGGCAAACTCACCACCAGCAACCTATTACATCCCATGAGCAAAATCATAATTATTTAAGAAAATAAATCCCAATAAGTTTGTAACAGATTATAGCAGTCATGTGGGCTACGTCACAAAGAAATCACTTGAAAGATTTTGTCTTCATCACCTTTGATAAATCTACCTAGTAAAATTGAAAAAAAAGAATATGTGAAAAAGGAATGATAGGTTAATTGTTATCACATTACACTTTTAAAATGTTATCCCACCTGGCACCTCTTACCAGATGTTTCCTAAGCAAACTACCACAAGTGAACAAAGAACTTCAATTTGCAGAGGAACCAACTCCACACTATCATAATCAAGTCGCTTCTTGCTGTCTCTTAATAATGAGCTGTCAGATGGCTTGCTTTGATGAAAAACAACAAAAACAACATCCTGGTATAAAAAGAACTGCTCCATGTGACACTCCTTGCTCTTAGGATCTTCCCAGTTTTTTTGAGACCAAGTCTTGCTCTGTCGCCCAGGTTGGAGCGCAGTGGCGTGATCTTGCCTCACTGCAACCTTCACTTCCTGGGTTCAAGTTTCAAGCAATTCTCCTGCCTCAGCCTCCCAAGTAGCTGGGATTACAGATGCCCACCACCACAGCCCGGCTAATTGTATTTTTTATTTTTTAGTGGAGGCGAGGTTTCACCATGTTGGCCAGACTGGGCTCGAACTCCTGACCTCAGGTGATGAACCCACCTCAGCCTCCCAAAGTGCTGGGATTACAGGTGTGAGCCACTGTGCCTGGCCCCAATCTTTCTGATTCTCTCACTAACCTAGCTGTGGTTCACCTGGCATGGAATTTAATCTTGAAATCTTTAAACATCATTCTCCCGCTGCAGGAATTGTGGCCTTATTGTAAACCAAAGTCTTTATCATTCCTTGTTATAAATAGATTATTATTTATCAAGGCTAGGTTTCTAGCCACCATTGGAGTCTTGTCTTTCTCTCCTCCCATCTCTGCCCCTTATTGCCCCAGGGCAGGACGTGGGGCTCTGCAGCATATGGCCTTATGAATCTTCCTCAAGTACCCAATTACCCCATTCTGCAGCCCTGTGAGTGTCCTGACAGCTGCATGCAGGATGCAGCCCGCTGTCAGAGGTGAAAGACTAGGCAGCCTCCCATTCCTCACCGCGCTTGCCTTACAATGTGGGGGAGAAGAGCGCACACACTGAAAGGACTTCGTTAGGGATGCCACAGAGGTTAAAGACTGCTTAGAAGAAAAGGCTGAGGTGAAAATTAAAAAAGGGAAGGTGCCAGTGTGGTCCAGACAGGTGCTCGTGCTCTCACAGGGTCGGAATTGAAAGGCTCCTTGCCCAGGCCTCTCGTAGCTATTGTTGGAGAGAGTGCACACTTAGGCTGATTTTAATTGAGATCAATTTAACAAGTACCATCTTCTACAAAGTCCTTCAATTGATTGAAAGCCGAATGAAGCTCTTCTGAGTGGTGACAGGTTTTTCTGTCATCTTTCCCCACTCCCTCCCCAGTATGATGATTTTCTGAACTTTTGGAGATTGTGTGCTAAAGAGATAGCACTTACTCTGGGTTAATTTCTGAAGGTATATTTTAACATCATTATTTTTTGAGTTGTACTTTTGTGAACCTAACCAGTAACTTCAATTATTTGTCAACTTCAAACACTTATTAGTGGGTCAGAATCACCAAAGCCCTCAACATTCTAGCGGTTGCCTAGAGAGCAGCCTCTCTAAAGATTCAGTGATTGCATTGCAGGGGCCACAGGACTACACTTGTGTCATTGGCCAATTGCATCTTAAAATGTGTTTTTGACAATTAGTCATGATTTAGAGAATGGACTTGGGGCCACACTTCTTCAACTGAGTGTAATGATGACTTGTGTCCTATGATGATAACAACTAATAACCAGGGACATTTCATAGTAAATGTAAGATGTAAGACCTTCTTGGTGTTTACCTAGACTTACCTAAGATTGCACATGCAGGACAAACCCCTTTCTATTTAACAAAACTGCTAAGTAAATGATGACTCCAATGACAGACAAAATGAGGCCCTGAGAAAAGAGAAAATACATGCTATTTGGAATTTTACGTGTCATGGGAAACAGCTCCTTGTATCAAGACCAGGATAAGATGAACATTTCTATTTAATTGCGTCATGAGGGATTTAAGATTTACAACACAAAGGAGGTAATTATTGTAAGTGTTGCGCAGGGTTGAAATACACCATACTAAAGACAGTCATAGATGTTCTCCTCTAGAGAATTTTATCAATGATAAACAAACATGAGATGTGGCTCTACAGTATGGAAAGTTCCTTTTTAATCAATTGCACTAGAATATCCACATTTCAGTCAGTTATCATCCACTTCAAATAATCACTCAAATAGTTTTTAGAAGAACCATGTGAGATAATGTGGAAAAATCATGTTTACTACCTGGCATTCAGTAAGGGGTGTGTGTGTGTGTGTGTGTGTGTGTGTGTGTGTGTGTGTGACATACATCCTACTTATATCTGAAGGCCAATAAGGCTGTAACTGTTCAAATTGCAAGTGTTCTGAATTCCCTCTGAATTATTTTCAGAACTTTCAGGCCGTTCTCTTTAGCAAGATTTATGTAGTATTTAATATCTGCAAAGAACAATCTTAGACTGGAAAAACTTCCTGTGACATTGGCCTTGATTTCTGGACAGTATTGTTAGTCAGAACTGAGAATACTAAGAGTCTCAAAGAAGCAAGTCAAAAAATACCATTTAGGGCCAAGATGGAGAGATACACTATCAAAGCAAGGAGACAGTTACTTCGGTGGCTTTCTGCCTACGCTTAGAGACAACCACAAAAGAGGAGTTACAAGATTGTTTGAGTGGCCGGGCGTGGTGGCTCAAGCCTGTAATCCCAGCACTTTGGGAGGCCGAGGTGGGTGGATCACAAGGTCAAGAGGTCAAGACCATCCAGGTCAACATGGTGAAACCCCGTCTCTACTAAATATATAAGAAAAATTAGCTGGGCCTGGTGGCGCGTGCCTGTAATCCCAGCTACTTGGGAGGCCGAGGCAGGAGAATTGTCTGAACCCAGGAGGCAGAGGTTGCAGTGAGCTGAGATCGCACCATTGCACTCCAGCCTGGGTAACAAGAGCGAAACTCCGTCTCAAAAAAAAAAAGATTGTTTGAGTAATGATGGCTTCAGCAGAGTTATTATGTAGCTCCCCAAGCTGGCACATTAAAACCAGGGCTTGTTAAATATACATTTTTATCACTGTAAATCAAGCATTACTCTTTTACGTAACAATCTCTTGGTATATCTGAACATCACAGTTGAAAAAAATTATAAATGCTTAGTATATATGTCTATAGTTTGGAGAAAAGAAGAGATTTTTTATTAATGACTGAATAAAATAAAAATACACTGAGAAAAAGAGTGGTCGCCTTCTGCTAGGGAATAGAGTTAAATGTGTCTTTAAATAATAGGTACCTGAGGCTGGGCGTAGTGGCTCACATCTGTAACCCAAGAACTCTGGGAGGCTGAGGGAGGCGGATCACCTGAGGTCAGGTGTTCAAGACCAGCCTGACCAACATGGCAAAACCCCATCTCTACTAAAAACATAAAATTAGCCAGGTGAGGTGGCGCATACCTGTAATCCCAGCTACTTGGGAGGCTGAGGCAGGAGAATCACTTGAACTCCGGATGGGGGAGGAGGATGCAGTAAGCCGAGATCATGCCATTGCACTCCAGCCCAGACAACAAGAGCAAAACTTCAACCCCCCTCTCCACCCCAAAAAAGATACCTGAAACCTGAAAGGAAACAAAGGGACCCTCTGGAGATTCTGTGCTAAAAGAAATCACATTTATTCTGGGTTAAACTCTGTATGTGTATTTTATAAAATTATTATTTGAGTCAGACGGTTAATGCCAACATCTGGAATTCTAGACCAATTCTCTCATTTCCAGGAAAAAACATAAAATTCAGAGAAGTTAACTGTTTTGTCCAACCACATGGATGAAAATAGAAGAATGAAAAAAACTAAATCAAAGTCTTCTCATTCCAAATTTCCACTGCACTTTGTTGTTCTAGAAATGGGATTTGTTTAATTATTTATTTATTTTTTGAGACAGAGTCTCACTCTGTTGCCCAGACTGGAGTCCAGTGATGTGATCTCGGCTCACTGCAACCTCTACCTCCTGGGTCCCAGTGATTCTCCCAAGTAGTTGGAACTACAGGAACGTACCACCACTCCCGGCTAATTTTTAATTTTTACATTTATAGTAGATATGGGTTTCACCATGTTGGCCAGGCTATTCTCAAACTCCTGACCTCAAGTGATCTGCCCGTTTCAGCCTCCCAAAGTGCTGGAATTACAGGTGTGAGTGACCAGTCCCAGCCTAGAAATGGGATTTAAAGAGACATATTAAAAATGTTTTTAACTATTTATGATATAGGTCAGCATTAGTTTACAAGTAGCTAAACAGCTAAAGTTTTTTATTTTTAAAAAAGTAATAAATCTATCAGTTGAAGTGCCACAGAGTATAATGTAGCTACAGTGGTTTGTATGGTTGAAGAGTTATAATTAGATTTCAAAAAATAAATATCCTAGATTTCTGTGTAATCAAACCATTTCATTTATTGTTACATGTGATTATATTTATTTAGAACATGTCTCCAAGAATATTTTGATTCAAAATTGCACTGCTTTGTACTTTAGGGTGGAACTTTTTAAACCAAAAGATATTTTTAAGTATCTTCAAATAGGCCCCACTTTGCAGATCTCAGCCAAACTATTAACTATCAGGGAAATAGAATTTTCTTTCAATTTTTTTCCAAAATAGCACTATAGTACTCTTTTTACATTGATTTCCACACAGAATTACTTTTTAAGAGATGAAAGAAATTTAAAAGATTTTGAATTCAATCTCAGAAGCATCACCCTGTGAATTTGCCACATCCCACTCCACACACAGTTAAATTTCAGCAGAATGAAATCATTCATCGTATCTATTTCCTAGAAAGGCCTGCAGCATCAAGAAACAGAATTGTTTTCTACAATAAGTAATTGTTCTCTTAAAGCACCAACATAGCTTCTCTCTTTCCAAAATCGCGTTATTGCCATTTTTAATGAGTTACTATAAAGATGCACTTGCAAAGACATCTGACTACCTAGAAAAGAAAATAAACCTTTTGGTCACTTCCTTTTCAATTCCTTTGATTGGGAAAAGGAAAGAGTTAGCAGAGTTAAGTACCTAGTAATTTCTATGTTTTATATACGCACTGTTTTTAATCTTCCTACTAGCAAAGTAAGGTATTGCCACCGTTTTACATATAAGGATGATGATACTCAGAGAGGTTCATTAGATTTTCCAAGGCAATTAGTTGGTATATTTTGGAAGTATGACTGAAGCCCATTCTTTCTGAGCTGACTCTTTCCATTTTAGTACTAAATGAATTTAGAGTAACTGTAATGGTAAACAGACTTTGCATTTACCTTTTGACACTTTCCAAGCCAACACCTGGCCTTGAATACCTTGGATGCACTCTCTTGCCTTTCACCTTTATGCTGGGTCTTACTGGCCCCTGAGTGGATTTTGTCTTGCTCCTCTTTCCTGCTGACTTCTATCTTATTAAAACTTTCTAGGACTTTGAAGAAACCCTACTCCTTCAATTCAAAGGCTAACCAAAGAAACCAAACCAGAAAAACATGACAAAAAAGAGCCTACTTCAAAGAATTCAAGAGAAACACACACTTTCACTACTTAATACATTAAAAAATCTAAAAAGGATCTCAAGTGAGCTAGGGTGATATATTAAACAAGGTAGCTTCTTGGTGCCTCACAAACTATATCGACTAGGTTTCTGACTAGTTTTCTTATTAAAGAATGAAGCCAGGATTTTGAACTTTGGCGATGATGGACTAATTTGTTACAAGCAAAAACTGTCCCACCTGGAACACCTTGATAATCTGGACCCCAAACAATTCCATTTTAGGTGTTGGGGAGTTAATGAAGCAGCAAAGCCTTGACAAGCAAAATCCTTAAGACGAGAGAAGTTTGGAGAAGTGAATCTGGTAGCTAGCACAGTGTTTGCTTTGAGGCACTTGAGTGGAAACTGAGAAGCTGCAAAGAACTTCTGGTTGTTTTAAAAACCAAGAACAACCAAAACTGGCCTTCAAGGCCCACTGGTATTCAGGTGAGAACCTCTCCCAATAAAGGCTCTACACTAAAACCAAGAATGAACTAGAAATAGACCAGTATTCTAAAATCAAATTTCAAATCAAATCAATCCCTCCTTGGATTAAAGCAATCTCCTTTATCCTAAGTGCTGCCTGAAATAAAAGTATGCCTTTTTTGGATAAAGATAACTATCATAGAGATTCTCAAATTATCTCTACATTTTAGTGTGCTATATTTGGCAATAAATAAAAAATTACCAAGAATATTAGGTAACAAAACAAAATTTAAAAAAACACAAAAAGTGCACACGAGAGACAATATAAAGTGACAGATTTTAAATATCAGATGTAAAATTTTTAAAACCAATATTAATATGATTAAAATGCATAAGATGCAGAATTTTAGCAGGAACTCAAAACTAAAACAAAAAAGGAGAAAAATAGGAACAAAGGAAATAGAGTCAAATGGATGTAAAAAAGAGAAAAAGAGACTATGAGACCCTGTGAAAAGTTCTGACATATATGTAATCAAAGTCCCAGATGGAGAGGAGAAAGAAAATGGCCCAGAAGAAACATACATGAAGAGGCGAAGCTGAAATTTTCATCTAAAACTGATGAAAGACTTAAACCACAGTTCCAAGTTAGGTGATTTTCAAGCAGGAAAATCAGACTTAAACATGTCACATTACTGTTTCATGTTGCCACCTGAAGGGGTAAAAACATGTTACCCTCAGAGAAGCTGCAATAAAACTTACAGCTGACTTCTCAGCAGAAACTGTGCAAGCCAGATGACAACTGAATCACATCTTCAAAATGCTAAAAGTGAGTAACAGGCAACAGCATTCTACATGTGTAGCAACATCCTTCATAAACAAAATATCCTTTATAAATGAAGATAAAAGAAAAACATTTTAATACAAATAAAAACTAATAGACTTGACCAGAAGTCTGCATTACAGATTCATGGTTATTCCTCAGCCAGGGGTAAGTGATTCCAGATAGAAATACGAAGAAGGAATGAAGTGCATTTTGAGAGGCCAAGGTGGGCAGATTGCTTGAGCCCAGGAGTTCAAGAGCAGCCTGGGAAAAATGGCAAAATGCCAACTCTTCAAAAAATGCAAAAATTCGCTGAGTATGGTGGTGCCTATCTGTGATCACAGCAGCTCAGGAGACTCAGGTGGGAGCATCGCTTGAGCCTGGGAGGTCAGCATTACAGTGAACCCAGATCACATCACTGTACTCCAGCCTGGGTAACAGAGTGAGGCTCTATCACCAAAAAAAAAGAGAAAGAAAAATAAAAGGAAGGAACGGGGTAGGGGGAGGATAAACGAAGTGAAACAGGAAAGAGTCAATATGAAAATATACCTAAATGAATATTGATTGTGTAAATGAATAGTAATTATGCCTTGTAGGGTTTTAAAACTGTGTGTGTGTGCACATATATACGTACATACATAAAGATGTTATTTATCCCAAATTTATCTATAAATTCAATATAAACTCATAAAAATTCCAGTATGTTATTTTTATCAAATCAACACGTGGATTCTGAATTTCTATGGAATTACAAGGAGCCAAAAATATTGTAAAGAGTATACCTATGTAACAAACCTGCATGTTCTACACATGTATCCCAGAACTTACAGTATAATTTAAAAAAAAAAATGAAAAGCCTGCAGTGAAGAAGGTTAAGAACCCAAATATTTATCTTAGTTTCTTATTTCATGGCCATGATTATGGAATATACTTTTGGAAACGCTGCCTTAGAGTTACCAAGCGTCTTCCTTTAAATAAATACGTTGAGTGGGGGGATAAAAAGTTTCAGTGGATACCAAAACTTCCTAAAAACCTATAGGAATTAAAATTAGTACAGCATTGGTAAAGCATAGACAAACATACCAATGGACAATAGAGAGAAACCAGAAACAGACTCATGCATATACAGACATGTAATTTGTAGCAAAAATGACATGGCATAGCAGTAATGATAGGATGATCTTTTTAATATGTGAGACTAGGTCAACTGGATATCCATATGGGGAAAAGTGCATCTTGTCCCCTACCTCATATCAATACAAAAATCAATTCCACATGATAATTCTAAATCTAAAAGGCATGACAATACAGCACTTAGAACATAATATAAGAGATTGTCTTTATGAACTTGGAACTGGCAAAGATTTCTGAAACACAGCGTAAAAAGCACTAGCTAGAAAAGAAGCATTTTATAAATAGGACTATATATAATATTGAAAGATACCACAGAGTACCAAAGAGACATTTCACAGAGTCAGAGAAGATATCTGCAATATATGACCAAAGAAATACTAATTCCAATAATATATAAAAATTCCTTATCCATAAAAAAAGAAAACTTGCTGTTTTAAAAGGGCAAAATATATGAATAGATACTTTACAAAAGAGTATATCCATATGACCAATAAATACAGGTAGTCCACATTTTGCATGGCTCTGATATACACAAATGTCAGTCATCAGACACAGTGCAAATATCAGTGACCACAGTGCATTAACTGTAATTACGTGAAACAAAAATTTGGCTGGTAGCTCTTCGGCCTACAAATCACTAGGTAAATAATAATTGAGCATTGTGATCAGTGACCTATCACATCACTTCTTTCAAAGTCTGCCATTGATGAGTCACTATGTGTCTTTTATTTAGTGCATGCGCAAACAGCAAAGCATGTCGTTGTGTTGCCTTCTTGTAGGCAGTGATAAACCCACATGCTTTTCTACAAAAATCAAAAGTCAACAGAGGAAACTGGTCAACAAAAAGAAGAGAGAAAAAAGGAATAACACTGGAAGTAGAATTAAAATTTAACATAAACAGAATTAGAGGAGAAATAGTTGACATCAGGAATATTGACACTATTGCCATTGTAAAGACTCCAGATATGCAGACAGAAGAACTTCATGAAAGCAAAGTTATCCAGGTAAATGAAGAAACTGGTTGTGATGAAAAGGATTAAGATGTCCCAGAAGAAGCAACTCCAGCAAAAGGCTTCAAATTAAAGGAACTGACTGGGCATGGTCGCTCATGCCTGTAATCCCTGCACTTTGGGAGGCTGAGGTGGGTGGATCAACAGAGGTCAGGAGTTCAAGACCAGCCTGGGGAATATGGTGAAACCCTGTCTTTACTAAAAATACAAAAATTAGCCAGGCGTGGTGGCAGACACCTGTAATCCCAGCTACTCAGGAGGCTGAGGCACAAGAATCACTTGAACCTGAGAGGCGGAGGTTGCAGTGAGCCAAGGTCAATGCCGTTACACTCCATGCTGGGTGACAATGAGGCTCTGTCTCAAAACAAAACAAAAAACAACAACAGCAAAAAAAAAAAAACCAAATTAAAGGAACTCTCAGAGATACTTCGCAACATTGGAAGTGTGGAGGATAAACCATGGAAATCTGACCCAAACTTAGTAAGGAGTATGACAATTTGCCAAGGCTTAGAAAAGATGCTTGCTCCATACCATAAGCCATACAATGAGAAGGTAAGCCCCATCCAAACTACTCATATTCAATTTTTTTTACAAAGAAAGATAAAACACTTTAATTCTCAAATCCCACTGCTTTAAATTACAGTGAACTTAGTAAGTTTTAGTTTTACTATTTTTTCATTTTTCTACATATTTATAACCCACAGTATGAGAGGTTTTTTAAAAAAATATATTTTGACAAAAATGTTAAAAGATCCAGAACAATTGTAATTTTCTCCACTGATTATTAAGTTAGCGTTGGTCAATTTCATTTTACATAATAATTTTTACAGACCTGCAATTCTGTGCAAAGTGAAGGCTGCCTATATAAGAAAAAAATGTTCAGTTTTATTAGTCATCTGGAAAATGAAAAGTAAAACACCAATGTACATATTCCAGGATGCTCAAACCAGAAAAACGATGGCAATCGTAACTGTTCTCCAGGATGCAAAGAAACATGAATTCTCAGGCACTGCTGGTAGGAGTGTAAATTGATTTAAAATATTTTGGAAGTATTTAGCAGTGTCCACTAACACTGTAAAAATGTACAACCCAGGACTCTATGACCCAGCCTGACTACCCCTAGTATAAGCACAACAGAAAGGCATATGCAGGTGTGTATATCAAAAATTATATACAACACTGTGCACAGAAGCTTTTCTCAAAATAATCTAATAGAGACATGAATGACTATCAACAGTAGAATGGATACATAAATCACAGTATATTCATATCATTAATATATGTATATAATTATTTATATAGGGAAGATGAATAGATTATAACAACAAGCAATACACGCAGGAATCTTACAAGCACGATGTGGAGTGAGGAAGCCCAACACAAAGAATACAGACCATTTAAATCCGCTTTTATAAAGCGCAATCATAGGCAGAATTAAGGAAAAGGAAACACTTAGCTCTGGGAAAGAGGTAGTGGTGGGAAGGGGACCAAGCAGGGGCCTCTGGGAGGCTGGTGTCTTTTATTTTGTGATCAGGTGGTGGTGACATGGGTGCGTTCACCTTGTGATAACTGATCAAGATGTATGTTCATGATTTGTGTGGTATTTCAGAATGACTATTACACTTGAATATTTTTTTGAAAAATTAAAGCAAAGAATAAGGTTTTCAAAATGTAATACATATATTTGTAATTATTTCATCCAAGCATTAGCCTAGGAGAAATTCTTAAATGGTCCGAGAAACTCTGAAAATACTTGAAGTGCTTTCCGATGATCCATGAAGTCAGAATTATTTCAAAAATAATACTAAGACATCATGTGCCTTTTCTACTACATTGTCATTTGTAATTATCATATATAAGCAATGGCTAGAAAACTGCAGATTCCTTAGCATGAATCAATCAGTGCTACCAAATTGCACCATTTGTCATCATATGCTTCTCTGCCGTGCCCTCACTCACTGCCATGCACTTCCAGGCACCTTGCAAGGAAGGTGATCCAGGCAAAACACGAGAAAAAGATGTAAGAAAAAAAGATGTTAAAAAGAGAAGGAGGAAGGATCAGTTTCACTTAAGAATAACTGACAAAGTGATAAAACAAAAGTAATGTATTTGTTTTCTTCAAATGAATATATATATATATATTTTTAAATAGATCTGGGTTTTAATTTTTTTTTTTTTTTTTTTCTTTTTGAGACGGAGTTTTGCTCTTGTTACCCAGGCTGGAGTGCAATGGCACGATCTCGGCTCACCACAACCTCCGCCTCCTGGGTTCAGGCAATTCTCCTGCCTCAGCCTCCTGAGTAACTGGAATTACAGGCATGTGCCACCATGCCCAGTTAATTTTTTGTATTTTTAATAGAGATAGGGTTTCACCATGTTGACCAGGATGGTCTCGATCTCTTGATCTTGTGATCCACCCGCCTTGGCCTCCGAAAGTGCTGGGATTATAGGCGTGAGTCACCATGACCAGCCGATCTGGGTTTTAATTTCTAATACAATAAATAACAATAGACAAAGATCTCTTTAGAGTCCTCAATAATTTTTAAAAGGAAAAAAGGGTTGTGAGACCAAAAAGTTTAAAAATTACTCTTAGGAAATATAGGGTGTGTGATTATTTTGCAACTCTCTCACCTATGTGTAAATAAGCCCCTTTTCAGGTATATAAAAACTTCTGAAGTAGTTAAAACATTCATCCTATAACCAATTCTGTTTATAAGTTTTATTTACAGGGGCAAACATTTCAAATGAAACACAGTGTTAAAGTTCATCCTAATCTCTACCCCAATCATCAGAATTTCCCTGTCATGAAGCAGAGTTGGGGATATGGATGAAGTTGACTTCTGCCTATTTATTCGATGAAAGGAAATACCGTTCTATATGGCACAGAGAAAAGGACATAGTTACTTGTCATATGAAAATAAACACCTTTGATTACCATAGAATTTCACTGAAGAACAAAACCAAAAATCTATTTTTCATTTGATTTTTACATACAGTTTTAGAGCAGAAGTATTATGTAAAGTAAGAGATTTCTATAAGAAAGCATGATTTCATAAGAGTTATTCAATATGTCAAAATATATAAGCAACAGACATCAACTATACATCAACTCCAAGAACTGGTGAGAAAAATATGTCATACGAAGGTAAGATTTAAAAATGTAAAGACCAGTAAGGACAATTATTTACTACTCTCAGCAGCTAATTCAGAACCTACTACTTGATCAATTCTGAAATTAAAACATTGAAAACTAAATATGAAACCAGCCTATGATTTTGATTTTTAAAACAAATGTACATTCATTAAAGAGAGTTGTGGCTGGGCATAGTGGTATACTCCTGTCATCCCAGCACTTTGGGAAGCCAAGGCGGGTGGATCACGAGGTCAAGAGATTGAGACCATCCTGGCCAATATGGTGAAACTCCATCTCTACTAAAAACAAAAATTAGCTGGGTGTGATGGCACGTGCCTGTAGTCCCAGCTGCTCAGGAGGCTGAGGCAGGATAATTGCTTGAACCCGGGAGGCAGAGTTTGCAATGAACAGAGATAGCGCCACTGCACTCCAGCCTGGGTGACAGAGCAAGACTCCATCAAGAAAGAGAAAGAGAAAGAAAAAGGAGGGAAGGAAAGGAAGAAGGAAGGAAGGAGAGAAAAGCAGAAAGAAAGAAAGAAAGAAAGAAAGAAAGAAAGAAAGAAAGAAAGAAAGAAAGAAAGAAAGAAAGAAAGAAAGAAAGAAAGAAAGAAAGAAAGAAAGAGAGAGAGGGAGAGGGGGAGGGAGGGAGGGAGGGAAGGAGGGAGGGAGGGAAAGAAAGGAAAGAAAAGAAAGAAAAAAGAAAGAAAGGAAAGAAAGGGAAAGGAAAGGAAGGAAAGAAAAGAAAAGAAAGTTAGTTGCCTTGGGTTTCCTTAGGCATATATCTAGAAATGAAAGCACAGCCTTCCTCCTACCATACATAGAGCTAAATTCAGGCAAGTATGGCAACTTTTATGAGGGCCCTAAATCCTCTAGCGTGCACCTTGGAGTGATCAGGGATTAGTAGTGACCGGAAGACTGTCTCTGGATCAACTGTGGATCAACCAAAACTGTCATAGACTTCTATTCCTGACCAAACAAACAGATTTCCAATTCTGGTCAAGATATAAAATCCATGAAACAAGTTTTTAATATTAGACACTAGACAATGAAGGAACGTGATCCATGCAAAACAGGAAACACACAAGATGAGCCCTACCATTGCTCGAGCTTACTGTGTAGTCAGAGTTTCCAGGCCATGAGGAAGAGGGGGATCCCAGACAGAGCCTGATGGCCACTCTAAATGGAGGAGACAGAGATAAGAGTCCATGGAGGTGAGCACAGGTAAGGTGGCAGGAGAGTGTCACAGTGGGAGACATGCATGGAATGAGAGATTTCAAGGTTTGCAGAGGGTCCCCATGCACCGTCAGCTGAGTACTGATTAGCACACGCATGTAACTAACCCAATCACCCAGTACCAGGGAAAGAAACTCACAAAAGGAGCAGATGGAAAGGCGCTGATTCCTGCCCCACACAGTGTTGGAAGCAGCCTCTTTTCCCACCAGCCAGAGCAGAACACCTCATAGCTCATGGGGTGATTGGGGTCAGCGCTCAGAAGAGCTTTGTCTAACTGATGGGGTAAAATTAGCCCTAAAGACAGGGATATTTCCAAATTCATTCTATGAGGCTGCATAACCCTGATGCCAAAGACCATTAAAAAAATGACTACGGGAAAAGAAAACTAAAGATTAATATCATTCAGGAACATAAATGCAAAAATACGTAACAAAACGTTAGCTAATCAAATACAGTAATACTATAAAAATGAAACCACAGCCTGACCATGTGGGGTTTATCCCAGAATGCAAGGTTGCTTTAACATTCAAATTTTAATCGTGTTAAAAGACCAGGAAAGAAAAACCATATGACCATCACAGTAGATTCAGAAAAAAATATTTGACAAAATCCAGTATCTGTTCCTAATAAAAACTCTGAACAAACTAGGAATAGAAGAAAACCTTCTCAACCTGATGAAGGGCCTCGATAAACACCGACAGCTAGTATCTTAATGATGAAAGAGTTGAATGTATTCCACCTAAGATTAAGTACAAAGCAACCATGTCTGCTCACCACATCTATTCAACATGGTAATGGAGGTTCTGGCCAGGGAAATAAGCAAAGGAAATAAAGGGCATCTAGACAGAAAGGAGGACCTAAGATCATCATTATTTGCAGACCACATGTTCATGTGTATGTAAAAGCTTACAGGAGAATAATGAGTTTACCAGAACTCATATGTGGGTTTAGCAAGTTTGTAGGATATGAATCAAGATATAAAAAAATTATTTGTATTTCCATATGCTATCAAGAATAATTGGAAACTGAAATAACAATATTATGATAACATCAAAATATGGAATTCTAAGAGGTGATTCTGACAAAAATGAGCAAGACCTGCACATTTATATCTACAAGGTGTAGCTGAGAAAAGTTATGAAGACTGAAATAAATAGAGATAGTTATAAATCATAAGACTCATAATTGTCACCAATTGTTTCCAAATTATAAGTTACTTGTGATCTTAATTCAAATTTATATGAAAATGCAAAGGCCCTAGAAAATCCAAAGCAACTTTTTAAAGGAGAACAATATTAGAGCTATATTACCTGATTTCAAGACTTATAAATCTGCAGTGATCAAAATAGTATAGTACTACCATTAGATAGACAAATTAATGGAATAGAGTCTAGAAATAGAACTACAGTATATGGTCAACTGATTTTTGAAAAGGGTTTAAATATAATTCAGGAGGGAAAGCATTTTTTCAACAAATGGTGCTGATATCCATATGCAAAAAATGTTTTTATCCATCTCTTACATTATACACAATAATTCCAAATAAAACTTCCAGGAGTAAATATAGGAAAAAATATATTGAGTCAGGCAAAGATTTCTTAGATATGACACCAAAATGATTATCAATCAAAGAAAAGAAAGAGACATTGGACTTTATTAACATTTAAAAACTCTGCTCTCAGAAATCATTATTATCTGAATGAAAAAATAAGCCACAGACTAGGAAAAATAATTGCAAATCACCTGTTTGATAAAATAATTTAACCTAGAATAAGGAATTTTAAAAACTCAATAATATGAAAACAAACTCAAGTTAAAAAAAATAGACAAAATACCTGGACAGACACCTCACCAAAGGATATATACAAATGCAAATTAGCACATGAAGAGATGCTTGACATCATTTATCATTAAGGAAATAAACACTAAAACTATAAAGACAGTCTACTACAAACTTATCTGAGTTTCTAAAATGAAAAAGTCTGGCCATCTCATGTATCGACTTTGATATGAAGCTACTGAACCCTCATACTCTGCAGTCGGAATACAAAAAAATACAACTGCTTTTGAAAATAGACCAGAAGTTTCTTTAAAAATGATACATAGACCAACCATTTGATCCAGCCACTCCACTTCTAGCAAAAGGTGAACATGTGATCTTAGAAAAATGTGTACATAAATATTCATAGATTTATTTGTAATAATTAAAAACTGGAAACAAACACCCATCAACAGGTGAATGGGTAAGCAATTTGTGGTATATCTATCCATTAAATTGTGGTATAGATAGCCATACATTAGTATACAATTATATTACTGAACACCGCTCAGCCATAGAAAGCAATGAACTATTGAGACATACAACAGTAAACTTTTGGGGATGATGGATATGTTCATTATCTTGATTGTAGTGATGGTTTCATGGGTATACACCTGTGTCAAACTTAACACAACTGTGCACTTGAAATATGTGCAGTTTATTGTATGACGAGTATATCTCATTAAAGGTGTTTTTTTTTTTTTAAAGGAGCTCACTTATTCCAAGAATACACTAAAGTAACACTGGTGAGAAAACCCTTCCCTATTCCATTAACTCCCCTTTCTCAAAGGGTTTTTACAGCGTGTTTCTCTACACCAGGAGATCCTTCCATCCATTCATCTTTAAGTGTTTGGTTTTGAATAAGATTGTTGATGAGGAGAGGGAACAGGTACAGATGAGGTCCCCCATCTTTCTGCATCCCAGAAAAGAGAGTTTGGGTAGACTTTTTTAAAAAGCCCTAAAAAGGAAGAAAATTACCCTGATTTATTACGTACGTTACAGCGAGTGATCTGGCAGGAAACAAAAGCAGCAGTTAATCTGCCAAGCAGAAAAAATGCAACCCCTTTGTTGGTTGTTATGAAGCATTCAGCTGTTTTATAGTGGAAGTCTATCAAATTCAGTACATTTTACATGATTGCAAATTCCTTAAAATATGAAGATGCTGTAACAGCATAACAATGAGAGACTGTGCTAGTTTACAACAAATTTTGTTATTCTTTGTAAATTCTACTGTTTTATTTTTAATAGTGACGTGACAGAAAATGCTATCAACGTTATTTTAATGTAAGTGAATATGTGTGCTTTAATGTGCAAACGAGGAGGTAAGAGTTGCCTTTGCCTTCTTTCAGAAGTGTAAGTCAGGCGTATAAAATAACAATAAGACAATCTTATGGGTAAAATGCATCTATAAATATCTAGGATAATTTACCATAAATTCCACATTATCCTGCCCCCATCTCTGCCCCTCAGTGGAGTAAATGCCCTTAACCAAAGCTACAGGATGAGAACCAACTGCACCATTCTTTATCTTTTCTACATAAGCTCTGTTAAATGCAACCCTAAATGGAGTAGCTATTTTCAGAGTAATATAAGATGACACTTGGGATATTGCCAGGAATGTTTCAATTATTCAAAAGTGCCTTAGCATGGAAGGGGCTGGCTTGCTCACTTTTTGGTTGGGCTTCTAAGGTGACAATTCACAAGGCTCACTAAGAACTATGATGCAACCACCATACACCCTCTAACCTCCAGGTCCCCTACAGTGCTGATATCTCATGGCCTTACTCCTGAGCCTCCACCCACTATCCTTGGGCACCCTCCTTGCTTCCTCCACAGTGGTGAGCCTGGCCCAGAGCCCTTCTGCTGCCCAGCACTTTATGCCACCCTGAGGCTTCACCCTCTTGGGGTTTTTTAATCCTATCCTCTGTGTTAGATATTCAACTACAGATCACATTTTTCTTCCGTTTTCTTACATTAAATGTAACTTAATTTTCCTCAAGCTCAAAAGCTTGTCCTCCAAACCCTCCCAGTGGCAGCCACTCCTTTTCCAACAACTTGCTGCTTCCAACTCATTGCTTTCCCAGTTCTCTGGGCTGCTTCTCCACTGACGTTTCTTACCACACCACTTTCTCCTCCTCCTCCACCTCATTCAGAAACTTCAGAGTGACTCTGTCGTCGTTCTTAGAACCTCCCTCACTATTCAAGATATTAACTTATCTAATATTCAGTCTTTCTCAAAGTCGTTCCCTAGCCTTGTCCAGTACAGGGAGGTCCGAGTTTGTAGACTCGGAGACATCCCTTGCTGATGGCATGACTCTCCGCAGCCCACCCCGTTCCTCAGTCACTCTCCACTGCTAGACATCAGCAGGCTGACATTGTCAGTAGCTCTGAAGATTTATGAGCTGAAGTCATAAAAATCAGGAACACAGCCACTGTCTTTCTTTAAGAAAGAAAATCCTCCTTTGATTGAGCAAAGCCAGTCCATTTATATGCTAATTTTATTTTTATCTGGCCCCTCACCATCTGGTCCCAGCTTCTGACATTTCCTACTTTCACTCTCACTCCCTCAATCCTGTATTCCATCCAGCCCCCTCTACCCTGGTTTTCTAGCCTCCCAACCCCCAGGCCACTCTTTCCTCCCTAGACACGTGCTTTGCTCATGGCGATCCCTCTACTGGAAAGCTGCATGTCTCCTAGAAACTTCTATGGCTTCTTCGAGGTCTGGTTTAAATGTTACTTTCTCTTTGAAACCTTTCTCAGACCTCTTAGGATGATTCATCCCTACTCATGTATAGATTGACTGCTTATGATGTGCCAGGCATTGTCTAGGATCTGGCGATCCATCAACGAGCAGAATAGATGAAAATCCCTACCCTCGTGGAATTCGCCTTCCAACAGGAGGAAACTGGTAATATACAAGAAGGACAGACATTAAGAAAAGGACATTATTTACTAATAGCATACTCTACCAATAAGTGCTATAAACCAGGAGAGAAAAATAAGCGTGCTAAGAGTTGGGAGGGAAATGGCAATATTAAAATTGGGTGGTCTAAGAAAGCCCCACTGAGTAGATGACCTTTCAGCAAACACCGGAAGGAGCTGAGGAAGTGAGCTTGCAGTTGAAGAAGGGCAAGATCAGTGTTTATTGCTTATATCTCAGTGTCTAGAGTTGGATTGTGAATTCTGTGAAGTGAGAAGCTTCTTCTCACAGGTTTGTACTGACAGTTTCCAAAATGGTCCCCGGCACCTTGCCGGCGTTGAATAAAAATAATGTTTGAATTGAACTTCATACCTACAACATGCTCTGCTTATTCCTGTCCAGGTCCATTTCCCATTTTCGGATGACTTTTCTCAGGAGTATCATTACAAGCAGGCAACTGAGTGAAAGATGACAAACTTCAATTACCATAAAAGAAACACACTCCACCTTTCACCATGCCAGGTAAAATAAACAGTTACAAGGTAACCATCCTTGGTGTTGATATATTGAAACCTAAAGCAAAATTCTTGGCATTCTCCAACATATTTACAAGTGTGTAATAAAATGCAAAGGAAGTTTATTTCATTTGTGTGGCATTAATGTAAATGACCAGAAGTTTCATTACCCTTGAACTTCAGTGATTCACTGCAGCTCTGCATTAACAGAAAATCACTGTCAGTTCATTTTAAATGGATTCTATGAAGGTATTATAATTTTCCCCTTATACAAAAAAATCCTAAAATCTACATTTAAGTTACCTCACTGGACCAATCAATGGCCACAATACTGTATTGTCAAATACAGCAAATGTGAGACAGTGAGGCCTTAATGATATATACCATGTATAAGTTTCAATTAAAATAAATCAGAAGCTAGCAACCACTGGCAAAAACTTCTACACATACAAAACCCTCATAAAATGATTCATAAAAAAAGAACAAAGAAGGATTCATCCCTAATGAGATGACATCACCGAAGAGTAAAACTATATCTACAACATCTGTTTCAATTACGCTGCTGGGGAGCCAGTCATGTTTTACAGTGTGAATGTATATGAGGTATTCACTTGGCAAGATGACCTCAACAGGAAAGCAGAGGGAACACGTTCAGGATCAGTTCTTCATATTTCAGAACTTACTTGTGGTTACAATTCCAAAGGAAGCCCAGGAACATCGGCTGAAACTATGCTTTATTCATAATTAAAGCATTTAGTCTCCCTGTTAGAATGATAGACTACCCATAAACCCTAAGAGAAAAGGGGTGTTTGATGTGTGATCCTCCTGTTAGTCTCTGAAAGTAACTGTTTTGGTATGAACAGTATGGTTTTTATGTCTTTGAGGGTTTTTTGCCAATGCTGTGGGGCAATACATGAGGTTCTTTATACATGCCAATTTCAATTGATTAATAGTACCTGGCCAGATCACCATACTGAGAAGAATGTAAGCCAAATAGGTGATCAGCAGGCAAGACTGCTGTGCTCAATTATTGATGTCTGCCACGGGCAAGGGTTAGTGTTTTCTCATATGCTGTTCTTGGCTTCAAAGAATGATAATACATTAGTTTGTGAATCAGGCGTGGTGGTGGAAGATAAATCTAGCTTGAGAACTGAAAATAAAGGGGAAACAACAGAGAGTGGGGCAGTTTCTTTGTTCAGCTGTTTCCCCTCATTTGTACATTCTCCTTTGTCTAAAATCTTGAATTTATATCTTTTTAATAGTACAGGTAACTCATTCACACAGTACACACTATCTACCTTGCAGGACATAAAAAAAGTAACAGGAGAATCATACTGCATCTGTCAGGGTTTGGACAGAAAAGCAGAATCCACTCTAGTCCACTCCAGTTTCACGCAGGAAGAGACTTTATCCAGGCCTCCTCCATAGTGGAACCCAAAATGGAAGGGAAGTTCTACACAAACAGGGCTGTGGTGCCTCTGTGCTACCCCAAACCCCTGATTGGAATGCACTGAGAAGGACTCGGATTAGAGATTGCCTGCCAGATATTAATAAGGAAAAACTGGGTTGGGTGTGTTCACGGGGTGCAGTGTTTTGTGCTATGAATCAAGGCTTTCAGATGGGTGTTACTGGGTGGGAAAGGGAGAGTGGAAACAGGTGAATTTAAAGCCTGGAGAGAATTGATGACCCCCCACATAAGCACAGGCTGCACATGCCAGCATCCAAGCAGCACGTGCTGCTGTGGCCAGCAGCCCCCTCCACCCTCATCGTTTCCATCTCCATTACCTAGGAGAAGCTTTGATTCTCTTGTTTTTTTCTACCAAACTCTGTACAAGGATCTCCAGGGACATGTAGAACTTAGGAAGTAACAACTAATGACAGCCACTGTCCCCTTTTTCTCTCTTACCCAAAACAGATATAAAAGTAAAAAACATAAAAGAGCCGTTTCAGTTTACATTTACAGCACAACATTGTGTCATTAGCATAATCATTGAAAAATTGTGATTAAATACCAAGTCATACTTCCTGTTCATCTTTCCTAATAATCACAGAGCTTAAAAATTGCCTCGTATATTATATTAGTATTAATTACCCAAGTACTTGAAGACCTCTAACCCATGATCCTTTTTTTCTGACAAATTGACCACTTTCTTTTAAAACCGTGTTCCTGCATAGATTGAGCCCCCTTTCCCTTCCATCTTCCATCTACGTTTCTCTTATTGACAACACCCTAAAGGTGAGTTTCACCACAACCTCATCACTGAGGAACTGATGTTTAAGGTTCATAACCTTTTCTTTTAATTACATTTTTCATGGTTTTGACACATCTGATTTAAAAATATATATAATCAGCATTTAACAATAGTTATGTAACTGTATCTTGCTTTTAACAAACCAAAAAGAATAAAAAAACCCTGAGATCCTCAATAAATAGAGGAGGTATCCTCACAAGTGCCATTTTCCAAAACAAAAGGCTGAAAATCTTATTTTAAAAAATGGTTTTGCTTTTTGGTATCAAACATTATCTGAGTTGAGACATTTAAATGTTTATTTCTAAACAATTAGCATTCAAGGTATTTCTGTAAGAGCCATGGACAAGATAAGAAAAACTAGTATTATAATTACCATTCAACATTATTCTAGAAGTTCTAGCCAACAAGATAACACAAGAAAAAGATAAGAGTAGCATAATTGTAGAAGGAGAAGAATTAAAGCTACCATTTTACCTAGAAAATGAAAGACAAAAGCAACTTATACTATACTGTTTGGTCGAACAGTAAACCACATTAAATAGTTAAAATAGCATAAATAGTGGATTTCGGTTTAAAAAAAATCAGTTGTGAAATCTATTATTTGGGAGGAACCAAAGGAGCAAAAAGAGAGGGATTTTAAAAAAGCAAATCTTCACCTAGAAAATCAATAAAGGTTGAAATACCAAGAAGAGCAGTATCACAATGTTTAGAAATATGAAGCTGGCTGGGGATAGTGGCTCACACCTGTACTCCCGGCACTTTGGGAGGCTGAGGCGGGCAGATCACAAAGTCAGGAGTTAGAGATCAGCCTGGCCAATATGATAAAAACCCCATCTCTATTAAAAACACCAAAATTAGACAGGCATGGTGGCGGGCACTTAGTCCCAGCTACTTGGGAGGCTGAGGCAGGAGAATCACTTGAACCTGGGAGGTGGAGATTGCAGTGAGCCGAGATTGTGCCACTGCACTCCAGTCTGGGTGACAGAGCGAGAAACCATTTCAAAAAAAAAAAAGAAAGAAAGAAAGAAAAGAAAAAGAAATGTGAAGATAAATGCAACAAACAAATTAAAAAGTTGCCAAAGTGGCCTCTGTTGAAAGTGGATGGGGGGGTGGGCTATGATAAAAACTGATTTTCTTCAATATAGGCCTTTTAGTGTTATTTGCTACTGATTTATTTAACCACATTAAATATTTATTGGATAAAAATATACCATGATTATTCATACAATGATTATAGTTTTTTAAAATAATAGAGCACATCCCCACATACTAACATAAAAATGTCTAATACATTGTAAATTTAAAAAAAATTCATGTTGTGGAATTGTTCAAAGTGATGGAGATGCATTTTCTCTTTATTTTTTATAAATTTAGACTTTGGAAAATTTACCACAATATGTACTATTAATATTTTGTAACTGAAGAATTTCTTAATCCAAGAACATCTGCTGAGCATATGCTAAAATTATTCAAAGTGTACCATAAAGTGTCTAGAGCAAGGTAAACAAAAATCAGTTTCCTCCTGTATCTTCAATAATCATTAGAACACTTAATGGAAAATTTTCCAGTTACAATAGTGGCAAAAAGTATAAAATAGTAGCATTAAAACAAATAACAAAAGTACACATACAATAACATTTTATAAAAAGCTACAAATAAAAATCTGTAAGCAGAGAGGTTAACCATGTTCCTGGTTGGAAAACTCAATATTGTAAACACGTAACCTCTCCTAAAATGTATTTATATATTCAGTGCAGACTGTAACAAATCCCCAAGAGAATTTTCTATGGAATTTGTCAAGTTGATTTTAAAATCCGTCTGAAAGGGTAAATGTGCAAGATGAGCTAAAAAAAAAAAAAATCCTGAAAAAGAAAAATGAGAAGAAACATGTCCTACTAAATATAAAGCATATTATAAATTTCAAGTAATTTTCAAGATGTGGCATTAGAGCAATAATAAACAAGAAGATAAATGAAAATAGGAGAAAAGATAAGCCAACTGACATTCAAAAGATAGGATGGGCACATAAAAATATCCTACATTTTTATGAAAACAGAAAAAAAAAAACAATTAAGTAATGAGTAACTTGTTGCCCAATTTGTTGAAGATTTATATTAATAACACCCAATGACAGGAGACCCTTGAGGAAACCATGTTCTCCTATGCTACTGCTGTTAGCAACTTGTTTCAGCCATTCTGGGAAAAATTTGGTAGAAACTCTTTATGTGAAAGGTGCCTAAATCTTAACCCAGCAAGTCTACTTCTGACACTCTGTCCTACGGATTTATTGATATGCATGCCAAAAATACAGGCATACCTCATTTTATTGTGCTTTGCTTTACTGCAGTTTTCAGTCACTGCTTTTTCACAGATTGAAAGTCCGTGGCAAGCCTGCATCAAGCAAGTCTTATGGCGCTATTTTTCTAACAGCATGTGCTCACTTGTGTCTCTGGGTCATATTTTGGTAATATTTCAAACTTCATTGTATCTGCTATGGTGCTCTGTAATCAGAGACCTTTGATGCTACTCTTGTAGTTGTTTCGGGGTGCCACAAACTGCTCCCACGTGGTGGCCAACTCTATCAATAAATGTGTGTTCTGACTGCTCCACTGACCTGCCGTTCTTCTGTCCCTCTTGCTCTTCTTGAGCCTATTTCCCTGAGACACAAAAATATTGAAATTGGGCCAATTAATAACCTTACAAGGATCTCTAAGTGTTCAAGTGAAAGGAATAGCTGCATTTTTCTCACTTTAAGTCAAAAGCTCGAAATTATTACACTTAATGAAACAGTCATGTCAAAAGCCAAGACAGGTTAAAAACTAGGCTTCTGGTGCCAGACAGAAAAGATGTTAGTGCAAAGGCAAAGTTTTTAAAGGAAATGTAAAGTGCTACTATGGTGAACACATGAATGATAGAAAACCAAATAGCCTTATTGCTGATACGGAGAAACTTTTAGTAGTCTAGAGGAAAGGCCCTAACAGCCACAACATTCCCTTAACTCACAGCCTAATTCAGAGCAGGGTTCCAATTCTCTTGAATTCTAAGAAGGCTGACAGAGGTAAGGAAGCCGCAGAAAAAAACCCTGAAGCTAGTAAATGTTGGTTCATGAAGTTTAAGAAAAGAAGCCATCACCAACACATGAAAGTGCAAGGTGAAGCAGCAAGCGCTTGATGGAAAAGCTGCAACAAGTTATTCAGAAGACTTAAGATCATGGGTAAAGGCAGCTAAACTAAACAACAGATTTTTCCGTGTAGACGAAACAGCCTTCTATTGGAAGAGGTTGCCATCTTGGACTTTCATAGTTTGAAAGGAGAGGTCAGTGCCTGGGTTCAAAGTTTCAACAGAAAGGCTGACTCTCTTGTTAGGGGGTAATGCAGCGGCTGACCTGAAGTTGAAGCTAATGCTCATTTGATCATTCTGGAAATCTTAGGGCCCTTAAGAGTTATACTAAATTGACTCTGTTTTCTTTAACTAGAACAACAAAGCCTGCCTAACAACACATCTCTTTACAACATGGCTTACTGAATATTTTTAAGCTTATTGTTGACCTACTTCTCAGAAAAAAACAAAAAAAAATCCTTTCAAAATATGACCACTCATTGACAACACACCTGGTCATCCAGGAGCTCTGAGGGAGATGTACAAAGAGATGAATGCTGTTTTCATGCTTGGTAACACAACATCCTTTCTGCACTCCATGGGTCAACGAGTAATTTTGACTTTCAAGTCTTTTTTAACACACACATTTCATAAGGCAGTAGCTTCCAAAGATAGTGATTCCTCTGATGGATCTGGGCAAAGTAAATAGAGAACCTTTTGGAAGGAATTCACCATTCTACATGTCATTAAGAAGATACATCGTTCATGGAAGAAGGTCAAAATATCAACATAAACAAGAGTTTGGAAGAAACTGATTCCAATCCTCACGAATGACTTTGAGGGGTTCAAGACTTCAGTGAAGCAAGTAATTGCAGATATGGTCAAAACAGCAAGAGAACTAGCATTAGAAGTGGAGCTAGACTGGGTATGGTGGCTCATGCTTGTAATCCCAGCACTCTGATAGGCCGAGACGAGGGGATTACCTGAAGTTGGGAGTTCAGAACAAGCATGGCCAACATGGTGAAACCTTGTCTCTACTAAAAATACAAAAATTAGCCACTAGGTGTGGTTGCACACACCTGTAGTCCCAGCTACTCAGGAGGCTGAGATAGAAGTGTTGCTTTAATCTGAGAAGTGGAGGTTGCAATGAGCCAAGACTGTGCCACTGCACTCCAGCCTAGGTGACAGTGTGAAACTCTACCTCAAAAAGAAAAAAAAAAGAAAAGAAAAAGGAATTGAGCTTGAAGTTGTAACTGAATGGCTACAATCTCATGATAAAATTTGAATGGATAAAGAGTTGTTTCTTATGAATGAGTCAAGAAAGTGGTCTTTTGGGATGGAATCTACCCCTGGTGAAGATGATGTGAACATTGTTAAAATGATAACAAAGGATTTAGAATATTCCATAAACTTAGTTGATAAATAGTGGCATGATTTACGAGGACTGGTTCCAATTTTGAAATAAGTCCTACTGTGAATAAAATGCTATCACATAGCATCACATGCTACAGAGAAGTCTTTCATGAAAGGAAAAGTCCATCCATATGGCAGACTTCATTGTTGTAGAATTTTACTAAATTATCATAGACAGCCAATGTTCAGCAACCACCGCGCTGATCTGTCAGCAGCTGCCAAGATCAGCCAAGAGCCTCCTCTAGCAAAAAGATTATGACTCACTGAAGGCTCAGATGATCGTTAGCATTTATTGACAAAAAAGGTATTTTTAATTAAGTTATATATATTTTTTCAGACAAAATGCTATTGCATATTTACTAAATTACAGTCCAGTATAAACATAACTTTTCTTTTCTTTTCTTTTTATCTTGAGACAGCATCTTGCTCTGTCTCCCCGGCTGGAGTGCAGAGGCATAATCTTGGCTGACTGCAACCTCCACCTCCTGGGTTCAAGCTATTCTCCTGCCTTGGCCTCCCAAGTAGCTAGGATTACAGGCATGCACTACCACACTCAGTTAATTTTTATATTTTTAGTAGACACAGGGTGTGGCCATGTTGGTCAGGCTGATCTTGAACTCCTGACCTCAAGTGATCCACCCACCTTGGCTTCTCAAACTGTTGGGATTACAGTCGTGAGCCACCACGCCCAGCCCAACATAACCTTTACATGCACTAGGAAACCAAAAAGTCAGTGACTTGCTTTAGTACCATGATTACTTTATTATGATGGTCTGGAAGCAAACCCACAATGTCTTCAAGTTTCACCTTTCTATGTACATTAAAATGTACTTACCAAAAAATCCTGAAAATTACCTGTTAATCATTATGGGAAAAATAATAAACTACTACCCATAAAATCAATGTGGTAGAGTCTTATATATTGATATGGAAAGATCTCCAAAGTAATTTTAAAAGTGAAAAAAGCATATTGTAGATAAATATGTCTAGTATGATACAAGCTATTTCTGATCTACATGTATGTGCATACGTATATAGATGCACAGGAGAAGGTTTGCAAAAATAGACATAGAATGTTTAACAAAGTTTCCTTCTGAAAAGGAAAATGAGATTGGGTAGAAGAATAAAAGCAGAAATTAACATTTTATTTTATATATTCTAGTATGAATTTGAAATTTTTGCTTGGGAGGGCAGAAATTCTTGCATCCCGTTTGTAGTTAGACATGATTTTTATAATGCAATTTAAAAAATATTTTAAACCAACCTACCAAAAAATAAAAGCCTATGGCAAGTATATTTTTAACATTTCATGTTTAACTTGGAATGTTAATTTTATCACCTGGACATTTTTATAGGAAAAAGAAAAAAGCAGTACAAAATTTGAAATTCTATGTTCAATTCTCAGTTTCACAGTATTTCATCATCTTTTATTTTCTCTTTATTTACTCTAATATTTAAAATGTTTGTGAAGAAAGAGAATGGGAAGAAGAGACAGAAGAAGAAAATAAGGAAACTTTGAGTAATTCTAGAAGATACGTGGAAAACCCAACTGTATTCTGCATAAAGTTTCTGGTCATAAGCGGATGCGGTCACTCACACCTCTAATCTCAGCACTTTGGGGGGCTGAGGCGGGCAGATCACAAGGTCAGGAGTTTGAGACCAGCCTGACCAACATAGTGAAACCCCGTCCCTACTAAAAATACAAAAATTAGCTGCGCATGGTGGTGTGCACCTGTAGTCCCAACTACTTGGGAGGCTGAGGCAGGAGAATCGCTTGAACCTGGGAGGTAGAGGCTGTGGTGAGCTAAGATCGCACCACCGCACTCCACCCTGGGCAACAGAGAGAGACTCTGTCTCAAAAAAAAAGAGAAAAGTTGCTAGTCATCTACCTCAGTGTGATAGAAAACATCAACATTCTTGAGAGCAACCCTTTTATTATCATAATAAAAATAATCAGGAATGTAAGTTGGCAAATGGAAAGAACCTAATAGCCTTCTTTGTACACAGAAAATGCAGACAGGACAAGGGGAACCTGTTCTGCCCTTGGCTTTTTCTTGGCCCCTTTTAGATTTTGTTGCAAAGCTGTTCCAGACCAGGCTTCGCCATTAAGTCTTCCTTATTATATGCCAACGCCTTTTTGTAAAACTGCAAATAGCTATACGAGTTGTTAGATGTGATTATTACCAATTCCTGCAAATTACTTTTTAATGTCTTTCTTTCTTTTTCTAATCAACACCTCACTATTAAAAAAAGATGCTGGGGATTCAAATTAAACAACAACAATAACACCTTACCTAATGCCTAATACGTGCAAAATTCCAAACAATAAACTGAAGGAAAACAAGAGATGGATAACACACAGGCCTTGTGCTACCTCTATAAACCCTAGCAATGTAATAGTGAGGAGCCAGATACATGAGCAACCACTTTCGTTCCAGGCTGAATTCAATAAGGACTTTAATGATGATGCAGCTCATGGAGATTGGGAAAATTTCCAACCAGAAAGGCTCAAGAAGGCTTCATGAGGGAGGCGACATATCATCCAGACATCATAGAAATGGGGCAAAGGGTTATTGCAGGAAAGATGCATATGACAAAAGGCTTCAGGGTGAGCCTTGCCAGTAAGTTGGTGAGAAAGCTGAATGGATAGGGAAAGGGCCAGGGGAAGCGGTGGCAGATGTAACTTATGGAAATAAACCTGAAAAAGCAAGCTGGGACAAAAGTTATCAACAGCATCCCAGTAAATGTTCCACTCTTATTTGAAGATGCTATGGGTTTTTTTCTGGCTTGGGATTTACTTCTTGTCTATGGGGGCTACATAATATAATGACTTCCCTGTATAACCCTGTATTTACAAAATTTGACATTTTGGATCAAATACAAAAGCTTTGTTATTCCCAAATCACCTTATTTTTAATCTGATCACAAAAAGGAGATCCCCCTTCAGATACAGAGGAATAGTGTGGCTTGCTGGGGCTGCTTGGGGAGACTATTTCAGTCTTCATCTGCTTTCTAAAGCAGTTTCAGAAACTAGGGAGGGAAAGCAAGCTCTCTGAGACAGACCTGAGGAGGAACAGCCTGAAGCTTTCATAGCCAGCACGAAAGCAGAAACAGGCTGGAGGACACACACCGTTCTCATGCACAGCATGTGAATGAAGTTATTTTGGTAATGTCTGGAAAATATTCTTATTTTAAGACTCTTTTCTCAAAATACACATTGCAATAAACTGGTACAAATACATCCAATACACATCTTTTAAGTCAGAGTAAGACAAATTTACCAAATCAATTTGTAATAAAAGTCAAAATAAAAAATAAAAAAAATAAAACGGCTGGGCATGGTGGCTCATGCCTGTAATCCCAGCACTTTGAGAGGCCAAGGTGGGCGATCACCTGAGGTTGGGAGTTCAAGACCACCCTGGCCAACATAATGAAACCCTGTCTCTACTAAAAATAGAAAAGTTAGCCAGGCATGGTGGCGTGTGCTGGCAGTCCCAGCTACTCAGGAGGCTGAGGTGGGAGGATCGCTTAAACCCAGGAGGTGGAGATTGCAGCGAGTAGAGATCACACCACTGCACTTCAGCCTGGGCAACACAGTGAGACCCAATCTCAATAAAAACAACACACAAACACACACACACACACACTCTCTCTCTCTCATTGAAAGCAATACAATACTTCTTAAATGTGAAAAAAAAATGACAACTTTTTTGGTATTTGCTTACATATGCAGCGTAGGAGAAAAAAATACACAGAAGGTTTAAAACACTATTGAATTAATTTCTAAGACTGTCACAGGAAAAAAAAGAGCTAACAACTATCTTACTTGATTTTGAAAAGACTGTCCCCAGAGACATCTCCTTCCTTGAAAGATGATATCATATAAAGGATTATCTTGGCAGAAATTATGTCTGTTGACATTTCAGAGTCTCCAGTTGTGGAAATGGTTTTGTGGCTGGTTGAAGGGACAGTTTCCTAGAGGGAAGTCACCTTCTCATTACATAGGCATCAATCTTGACCATGGAGTTGATTAGTGAACTGTACACAGTAGGAATTTCACAAGCACTTGTGGGCAGCCTGGTCTTCACTGATCTCCTGTCCCTTCTTTCTAAAACCCCGTTCTTTTTCTCTTATTATAAAAATACTTAATTTACAATCTCAATTTGTATAAGGTACAGAAAATATTCAAGGAAAGAAATAAAACTCATCTACCATCATATCTTGTAGATATGACAAGTTTTCATTAGATATTTCTCCCTGTTTTCCCCACATTATTGCAACACTTTCAAAACATTCATTGATAGGATACCTCACAGGATTTATTTGACTGACATCTATGAAAAGGAAAGACACCTGTCTATGCAAAATGCAAAAAGCAGCACCCTGTAGAATCTTATGAACTACATTAAACTATGTTTACAGAATCAGCTGCTTAAATTTTAAGTCTAAATGCAATAAACGCAATACAGTGGAGAATACAATGAAAACATTCTTTTAAGGGACAACTCTTCATTATCAGAAACATGTTCCACTGTAAAAGAGCAAGTGCTCATTCTAGTTAAACAAGGTTGAGTGATTCCCCACTTGTTTCTCTACAATCTTGGGACACCATAAAGAAATTGCTTCCTAGGTAAATTTTATAAAGGTTACAGCAGGCCAAACACAGAGAACAAAGAAAGAAAGAATAACAACAGTCAAAGCAGCAGCAAAAAAGCCACATAATGTAATTCTACCAGCAGATGCTTGCTTGGTGCTATTTTACTGTTTGTAGGATTTAGAATTTTTTTTTTTTTTACGGTTACAGAAAGACCTCCAAAAACCTAGACACTTTATGCTTCTGAATTTGATATACATAACAAATGTATATTCAATTTTCAACGAATTCTGCAAATATCCAATTTAATCTCAAGAGATTAGAAAGAAATCCCAGTTAAATTTACATATGGTGTTCAGTGTTTCTAGATTTGTGGTTTTTATTTATTTTCATTACATGGAGATTAATATTTGGCGAATATTAGATGCATTTCACTTAAAAAAGAGTCCTTCAACACTGGCATACTTCGGTGTGTAACACATTAACATTTTTCCGTGAAAGGACCAGAAACAGACACAGCTTTGGGCATTGCTGAGAAACCAGTCTGATGGAAGAACTCTCTCTGCAAAGTAGCCAGACCTTAAAAGTATCGGGACACGTTTGACCCACTCAGAAGATGGCTTATAGTATATTTATCTCGGCTAGTCTCCTGGAGTTATAATGATTACTGTCAGCAGGGATGCCCTTTCCTCTGACAGAGCTGACACTGCTGAGTACAAATTAAAGCAAAATCAGATTTTTTTAGTCTCTGAAAGGGTAGCGGAAATGGGGGAGGGGCAGTCTTTCCTTCCTTATCTCTTCTCACTGTTTCAAGTTTGTCAAGGAAATCCGACATGAGAAAATTTAAATTGAGATGATACAGGCTGAATGGGGAAGGTTTTATTGTTGAGGGAAGGTGGAATGAGACAATACTGCTGAGAAATTGCCAGAGGTCCTTGAGATCTCTCGAACCATTACAAAGACAAAGAACTCTAGTCCTTCTCAGCTTCAGTTTGTTCTTGAAGCTTAATCTGTTAGAACTGAAAATGTGACACTCTGTTACAACTTTTCAAAAAACTAAAAGGCAAGTTTCTTTAAAAAAAAAAAAAAGGAATTTTACATGTAAAAAACTCAGATAAACGGATTGTCATGATCACAGAAAATGTGTGTGTGTGTGTGTGTGTGTGTGCGCGCGTGCATGTGTGTTTTTTAGATGGAGTTCCGCTCTTGCTGTCCAGGCTGGAGTGCAATGGTGTGATCTCAACTCACAGCAACCTCCACCTCCTGTGTTCAAGCGATTCTTCTGCCTCAGCCTCCTGAGCAGCTGGGATTACAGGCATGCACCACCATGCCCAACTAATTTTGTATTTTTAATAGAGACAGGGTTTCTCCATGTTGGTCAGGCTGGTCTCGAACTCCTGACCTCAGGTGATCCACCCACCTCGGCCTCACAAAGTGCTGGGATTACAGGTGTGAGCCATCACCCCCGCCCAGAATATTTTTTTTAATCGGGTGATAAGCCTTTCACTTCCTTATTTTCTTTTCTTTCTCTCTTTCTCTTTCTTTCCTTTTTTTTGAGACAGAATTTCACTCTTTCACCCAGGCTGGAGTGAAGTGGCAAGATCTTGGCTCACTGCAACCTCTGCCCCCCCAAGTTCAAGTGGTTCTCCTGCCTCAGCCTCCTGAGTAACCGGGATTACAGGCACCCACCACCACGCCTGGCTAATTTTTGTATTTTTTTTTTAGTAGAGAAAGGGTTTTGCCATGTTGACCATCTTGAACTCCTGACTTCAGGTGATCCACCCACCTCCTCGACCTTCCAAAGTGCTAGGATTACAGGCTTGACCCATTGAGACTGGCTCTCTTGTTTTCTTTTTTGATTAACTTTTAAGTTCAAGGGTACAAGTGCCGGTTTGTTACACAAGGTAAGCTTGTGTCATGGGAATTTGTTGTACAGATTATTTCATTACCCAGGTAATAAGCCCAGTACCAATTATTTATTTTTCCTGATCTGCTCCCTCCTCCCACCTTTCCCTTCCAAATGGCCTTAGGGTGTGTTAATCCCTCTACATGTCCATGTGTTCTCAATTGATAAAATTTTACATCAAGTATTGGAGATTCTTGTATTAAGATTTCAGTGTTTCACACTGGCAGAAACAATAAAGTGTTTTCAAGTTGCTGATGAAGAGTTTAACATAAATGCAATACTATTAATTCTCATATTCACATTTTTTTCCTCCGGCTTCATGGTAATTCACACTAGAAATGAAAGTCAGCCCTTCTTCTGACTAAAGCCTTAATTGCATAGAGGTATGCTAATGTGGTAATGACACATTATCAGATGTCATCGCTTTTACAAAATATTCTACAAGACAGTTACTAGTATACTGTGAAATATTAATAATTAAAAACAAATCACACTTGTCAAAATAACTACATTTGTCAATAACATTCTTGTTTCTTTACTGGCACTTGTTTTTTGAAGTAGCAGGTGTCAAAGTGGATCTTTTTGTTGTAGTACATTTTGCCAATTATGTACGCGGTGTGCTGGGGACCTGACAGCAGGCTGAAATGGTCACGTGCATGCAAAAGACTGATGATGCAGCAGAACAGGAGAATTCTCTGGAATTATTGTTCTAGGAGAATACTCTGTCAGTGATATTCACCCCAAGCCTTTTCATCTGGACACTCTCGCCCACAATAGAGAATCTGAGTGAGGGCTCCTGATACACAGATGTGCATTCATCAACAAGGTGAAGGCCATCAATATTTGAATGAAGGGGGATTTCATTAATTATACAATTTACTGCACAATTCCATGACCAGGTTCCTTGGTTTCATACTTAACTTTTAAATCCTTCCCTAATTCATGTAATTTTCTTACATATTGAAATGGAAATTAGCCATTTTTCTTCATTTCTAAGATTTGCCTTCCTCATTCATTTCCATTTGTAAAATAAACCAGAGTTTACAAATTTAGAATGGAGCTGTTAATTGCCAAGAGCACTACAGAGTCCCAGAGGTCTGCCTGGAGCATCCATCTCTGAAAGGAGACACTTATAATCTCATTTGTTGTCTACTCCCAAAGTTTAATAAATAAAAAATGGGATGGACTTCAGCTGTGTGATTGAGGAGTATAAGTCCAAAAAGTACTATACTCCTTCCATCTTCTGCTTAATTCCGAACATTGCACCAAAGAAACATGCTCACCAGTAAGCATGGGCAGCCCTGTCAGTCCTAGTTTCTTTCCCATCAAATAGCATGTGGGTCATCTACCCTTTGCTGCTGTTCTTCACAAACATAAGGAGAGGAGGAAATGAGTCAAGGAAGAACATTCAAGGGCTACAGAATGGGCAACTGTGAACTTAAATGAGTGGCAAGCGTCTTCATTAAAAGAACAGTTTAAATCAGGCCAGGCACGTGGCTCATGCCTGTAATCCCAGCACTCTGGGAGGTTGAGGTGGGAGAATCATGAGGTCAGGAGTTCAAGACCAGCCTGCCCAACATGGTGAAACCTTGTCTCAACTAAAACTCCAAAAGGTAACCGGGTGTGGTGGAGGTGCCTGTAATCCCAGCTACTAGGGAGGCTGAGGCAGGAGAATTGCTTCAACCTAGGAGGTTGTAGTAAGTCAAGTAAGGTTGTAGTAAGTCAAGATCATGCCACTGCACTCCAGCTTGGGCGACAGTGCAAGCCTCCCTCTCAAAAAAATAAATAAATAAAAATAAAAAACAGAACGTTTTTAAAAGCTTCTCCTAACAAATAGAATGCTGTGGTTAATGTAAAGCATTGTCCCTTCTAAAACGTCAGTTTCCTGCACGATGGGTATTCATTTGAGAGTGACTAATAATTTGGGGGCTGACAATTTCTTCAAAGATCATAGGATACTCCCACACTTAAAAGATGTTAATGAGAACTTTTAGAGAAAAGCCTTGCCTTAAATTTAAGAGACTGTTCTCCCATAACAACGTCTCATTTTATTCTGCAATGAGAGCAGATGTGTTTTCCCAGATATTTTACACATTTACTTCCATATGAAAAAGAGCACTTTCATTTATTTATTTATATTTTTAAATTATATTCTTTCATAAAAAGTCTGATGGTGAAGTCTCAAGCGTAAATGCCCTTTAAGGATGATAATTATTAGGAATCCCAGGTTCTATTTTCTTTTTCATGTCCTCTTCCCAGGAAAAGAAAAAAAAAGATTGACAAATTTTGCTTCTAAAGGGAATATATACATATAATTGCCTATTATCATCCAGAACTTCCACACCAGTAGCCAATCTGGAGATTTATAACCTGCTGATCCCACACTTTAGGGACAAATCTTCACAAAACTTCACTGAGCGCCTTGGCAGAAAAGGGGTCTTGGAGAAAGGTAACTTGCGAGACCAGTATTGAAACACTGTCCCCAAGAAACCTGTGCCTGACTTCGCAGTTCCTACCTGTATTAGTTGGTTCCTGAACTGAGACTGGTTAATTTGTAAAGAAAAGAGATTTAACTGACTCACGGTTACACAGGCTGTACAGGAAGCATGGATAGGGAGGCTTCGGGAAATTTTCAAAGTGGAAGGCGAAGGGAAGTAGGCACGTCTTATGTGGCCAGAGCAGGAGGAACAGAGAGAAGGGGGAGGTGCCACACACATTTAAACAACCAGATCACCTGAGAACTCACTCACTATCGCGAGAACAGCAAGGCTGGGCGATCCGCCCTTAGGATCCAATTACTTCCTACCAGGCCCCTCCTCCAACGTGGGGGATTATAATTCAAAAGGAGATTTGGGCGGGGACACAGAGCCAAACCATATCACTACCAGATCATGAATTCTAACAAGCCTAAAGGACCATGATGGGGTGACAAACCCTGAAAATGTCTGTTTTGCCCAATACTGGCTCAGCATGGTAGAGAAGCAGGGTGGCTGCCCAGCAACGTCTAGGAAAGGAGGGCTTCAATACAAGCCATTACCGTAATTACAGACAACATCCATGACTTACTGCACTTCCATGTAATAAACTGTAGAATATGAAGAGATATAGGAGATGAAATAATTTAGACATTCACATATGCACAGTTCCAATGCTTGCCTGAACATCCTTCTGTAAAAAGAGCCAGGCCATTTCGGCACGTCATAAGGACAGGAGAACTTCTAATTCAAGGCCCTCAAGACCCATCAGCAGTGCAGCAACCTCAAAGCTTCCTGTCAGTATTGTTAATAGCAAAGCTAAGCATCTGAGTGTCTTCGGTCAGGGTGCTCCTAATAGCATCGTGATTGCCAAGTGATTGAGAACAATCATCGGGAGAAGACAGAAAATGGCCTATTAGGAGGTTGTGGCCATCTCCCCTCCCTCCCAATAGAGCTGGTTTCTTTCCACAGGCACAACAGGGTGGTGACCTACAGGAGATTTACCATAGCTTTTCCCAGTCCTGTTTCCAGCTACTTACAAGTTATGTAAATCTATCACTGGTGACGGGGAGGGGTGGAATGGAAAATACACCCTAATGCTATAAATATATACCCTATTGCTCGGTATTTCCAATGAATTATTTCATATCGCTTATTACTTTTACTCTAGCTGCTACTTCTCTCCTTTTTGTGTAATAAAAGCAATTTAACAGAAATTCTTAAACGAAATACACTCATTCTCGTATACTTTGGGAAAGCTTCAGGTAAAATCATGCTTTCTTCTTTTCCTAATCACTTCTAAGAATCTGTTGTCTTTCTGACGAAAACCTCTCCATGATCCAAACCATCCCATTTATCAGCCAGAGGTTGATCTTGTATAGAAGGCTAAAGTTGGTGATCAAAAATGCTACAATAAAAATACCAATACAAATCCTGCTGTTTTGCTTTCTTCTCATTCCACCTTCTTTTGGGGAATCTTGAAGGTCACATTGATAAGCTTTGCTGATAGCAAAACAATCAACAATAGAGAAATTCACACAACAAGAGACACGATAAAAACAAAATGTCCCAGCCACGTTCAATAATGTTAAAGTTATTTTTTTTAATGTACTGAGAACATGCCCTTTCCCCAATTTTATTTGATTAGGAAACTCATTTCCCCAAAGAATACCTATAAAGCTATTAACAACTCACAGCACACCAACTGTCATCTGCCAATTATAAAGCAGTTAAAAACACACGGGTCATTTCAGTCCATTTTGTTACAGAGCCATAATCTGCAGTGTTTGCTATAAGGAAGTTTGCCTTTGAGAGGATGTCTTCTAAACTCATTCTTTTATTCCGTATTAAATTCCCTTAATCTCAGAGTCAATCCACTTTAGTAGTTCGGGCTCTGGAATAATTACCACTCATTAACTGAGTAAATTATATCTCTGTGCCTGTTTCCTCATCTCTAAAATGAACACAGATCAAATTAGCTGATCCATACAAGGGTTTAGCACAATGTGTCCCCAGAACACTCAATAACTATTAGCTAGTACTTATATCATTAGTACTTAGCCAAAGAAGATTGAGATCAATTCTCACAAAATAAACATGATCCTCATTCATCTTTAGCCCAATTCTTAATTCCATGTGCTCAAAGAATGCTCTCTTCCACCCACATTCTGACATGAAAGTGAGGGAAAAAAAACACAGTAGGAGATGACAATCTCACCTGTAATGTCTTTAATGCCTCTCATATCATTTCAATTAGTAAATTATTTTTAAGTACATAGGTGAGCAGAAATATGTGCTAAGTCCTCAAATAACCACTGTTTTTTCTTTCTCACTAAGGTTTGCTATGCTTTGAGATGAATAGTATCAAGTATCTCAGTTGCTAAATCAATCATCATCTTGTACCCATACAAATTAAAAAATATATGTATATATATATATATATATATATATATATATATACACGAATAAATAAATAAACCATCATCTTGTAAGAAAAGATTCAAAGGGCATCAAAGAGACAATTCCACATCTAACTGTGAGCTTTCACCCTGGGCACTACGGATTTTGGTGGCTTTAAGCAGAGATGACTGCCTCTGCAGTTTACAAAGAGCTACGAAATAATGCTGATTCCCAGACTATCTTCTTAACATCCTGTGGATACAATGTGCCAGCCTCACTGGATTGGGCTGGAGAACTGGAGAGACATCTGAAGAGATCCCTGAACTGACCCTAGAGGTCCCAGGACTGGCCTGAAAGGTATATACCACTCCTTTGAACAAAGTGACAAGAACCATCTTTTTTTTACCACCTATGGAAGTTCCCTTTGGGTGCATGTGAGAAGTCTATTTTTCCCCATTTTTAAACATCTTTTAAATGAAAATAGTTTCAAACTTTTAAAAAATGCAAAAATCAATACAAAGAATCCATACAAAAATAGGGCAAAGAATCCTCACTTACCTTCTCGCCAGTGATACGGACTGAATCTTTGTGTCCCACCAAAATTCGTATGTTTACATCCTAATCACCAAGGGGATGATGATACTAGATGGCGGAACTTTTGAGTGGTAACTAGGGCATATGCAGTTCTCACAAACGGGACTGGTGCCCTTATAAAAGAGACTTCAGGCAGGGCACGGTGACACACGACCTGTAATCTCAGCACTTTGGGAGGCTGAGGTGAGCGGATCATGAGGTCAGGAGTTCAAGACCACCCTGACTAACATGGTGAAACCTCATCTCTACTAAAAATACAAAACTTAGCTGGGTGTGGTGGTGTGCACCTATAATCCAAGCTACTCAGGAGGCTGAGGCAGGAAAATTGCTTGAACCCAGGAGGTGGAGGTTGCATTGAGCCAAGATTGTGCCATTGCACTCCAGCCTGGGCAATAGAGCAAGACTTCATTTCAAAAAAAATAAGAAGAGATACTTCAGAGAGCTTCCATGCCCCTTCTACCAGGTGAGGGCAGAGCGAGAAGGCACCATCTATGAACCAGCAAGCAGGCCCTAACCAGACACTGAATCTGCCAGTGCCTTGATCTTAGACTTCCGAGACTCCAGAACTCTGAGAAATAAGTTTCTGTAGTTTATAAGCCACCTAATTCATGGTATATTGTTATAGCAGCCTCAGCTGACAAAGACAACCAGCTTCACCTAGTTTCAACATTTTACCCCACTGCTGTATCTGTGCTCTCTTTCACTTCTCTTTCTCATGCTCACTCTCTCGTGTTTGTCCTGGAGTATTTGAAAGTAGGATACATACCCCTTTGTTAAAATAAATTACATACACCAAGCTCTCTATCCTCCAAGAATAGGGCTATTATCTTACATGGCCACAGTACAGTTATCAACTTCAGTACATTTAACATTAATGTAATAAATGTATCTAATCTAGAATTAGTATTCCAAGTTTTCTCAGTTGTCCCAAATGTGTCTTTTATACCATTTTTCTATCCTCTAGCACAAGATCAGTATGTTTTCTAATTTTTCCTTATTTCATACCTAGGAGGACTTCCTTATACTCTCTTGTGCATAGCTTTTTTCCCTTAAGTGTACATCCTGGAAATCACTTTATTATAGAAGTGAAAATTCCTCATTTTTTACAGCTGTACAAATGCTATATACAACCAGTCTCTGTGCTTGGACATTTAAGTAGTTTCCAAAATTTTGCAATTACAATAAATGCTTCAATGAACAATGATACTTTATGCACACACACACACACACACACACACACACATATATATATATACTGTATTGTTGGAATTTATCTTCAGAGTAAATTCTTAGAAGTAGGATTGCTAGGATAGAAACCAAATGCATATATGATTCTGTTACACATTGCCAAATCCTCCTTCATAGGAATGGTACCATTTGCTATTCCCACCAGCAATGTAGGAGAGCTCCTATTTTCCTACATCCTTTCCATGGAATATATTATCAAACTTTTAAGTTTGCCAATCTAATGAATTAGAAATAGTGTTGGTGTTGTTCCAATTTCATTTCTTTTATAATGAGAAGATTTGAACATCTTTTCATATGTTGTCTTTTTGTGCATTCTTGCTTCGTGTATTTGCTCATTTGCTCATAAAAATTTTTGTTCATTTTTTTCTTTTAAATTTTTTTTGAGATGGAGTCTCACTCTGTCACCTAGACTGGAGTGCAGTAGTGTGATCTCAGCGCACTGCAACCTCTGCCTCCTAAGTTCAAACAATTCTCCTGCCTCAGCCTCCCGATGAACTGGGACTACAGGTGTGTGCCACCACGTTTGGCTATCTTTTTGTATTTTTAGTAGAGATGGGGTTTCACTGTGTTAGCCAGGATGGTCTCAATCCCCTGACTTCATGATTCGCCCACCTCGGCTTCCCAAAGTGCTGGGACTACAGGCGTGAGCCACTGCTCCTGGCCACTCATTTCTTTCTTTTAATTTTTAAAAGATCTTTACAGCTAGGAGTATTTGCCTTTAATGGAATAGAACACTGAAAATATTTTCTCGCATTTGTCTTTTGTCTTTTAACTTCTTTGCTTATGGTGTTTACCATTTTGAGTACATAGTTTGTGTATTTGTTTTCAGTTTTTTGCTTTTAACTTGCAAAAGTTTTATTTTTATGTAGCCACATTTATCTTCTGCTTTGTTGTATAGGGATTTTTAGAGATTAGAAAGTCTTTCTCTGTGTTCACGTTGTAGAGATTCGGTCATGTTTTCTGCTAGAATGTGTGTCGTGTTCCATCTTTGCACTTTCAGATCTCTGATGCACTGGAGTTCATTTTGTGTGTGGTATGAGAAACGGATCTAATTTTACCTTTTTCAGAATTGCTTTCCAGTTGTCCCAACACCATTTATTATAAAAAGGCCATCTCTATTTCACGGTCTTAAATACTACTTTTATTTTGTACTGGATTTTGATCCATAATTAGATGATTCTGGTGTTGTTTACATTCTATTCCATTGGCTTCTGTTTTATGTAGGCAGTTGCTATGTTATTTGGTCCATAGATATTGGTAACTGCTACAACCTTGTTGTAGACTGTGACTTCTAATGTTAGAAAGTGCTATTCTTTCTCCTATCTAATGCTTTTACTCTTGAGTTCATTCTTTCTGTAAACCTATATGATTTTTGCACTTGTATTATTTTAATTGTCACATTCATTGTATTATATGATTAACACATTTTTTAAAACAAAAACAGCTTTGTGACTAGAAAACTACAATGAGAAATCAGTTTGCCATAAGATGTAATTAGTCTGCAACCTCTCTGTTTACTTGACATGGAAACTCTAGAGAATCACGTAGATATGTAATTAATAAATTACATAGATATTCTTTAGCATTTGTTGTGCTGCCTCTAAGGATGTACTGCAAGAGCTAATTCTTTTTTTATTGCATCTTAGGTTTTGGGGTACATGTGCAGAACATGCAAGATAGTTGCATAGGTACACACATGGCAGTATGTTTTGCTGCCTTCCTCCCCTTCACCCACATTTGGATTTTCTCCCCAGGCTATCCCTCCCCTGCTCCCCCCCGACCGCTGTCCCTCCCCTATTCCCCCCAATAGACCCCAGTGTGTAGTACTCCCTTCCCTGTGTCCATGTGTTCTCATTTTTCATCACCTGCTTATGAGTGAGAATATGTGGTATTTCATTTTCTGTTCTTGTGTCAGTTTGCTGAGAATGATGTTCTCCAGATTCATCCATGTCCCTACAAAGGACACGAACTCATCATTTTTTATTGCTGCATAATATTCCATGGTATATGTGCCACATTTTCCCAGTCTGCAAGAGCTAATTTTGTTAAACAGATTCTGATTAATAAAGTCACTGTGAATGTTTTTGTGTACACATTTGTTTTTCTGTCCATTCAGTAATATTCTAGTTTTCAGATGCTTAAAGAAAACTAGGGCAACGTGGATATGCATGCATAAACATTGTTTCAGAAGATAAAATTTATACAACTAAAAATAATTGAATTTTTCAGTTGGGAAAGACATACACGTGGCAAAAATGAGGGCCAGTAAAGTGACTTGCCTAAAGTCATATAGCAAGTGAATACAAAATCAGTCCTGTCATGCAGGCTGCTTCATAGCTAGTCAGGTGTTCTTGTTGCACTTACATATTAAGCTTGTTTCTGTGTGTGCATCAGAGTGCCTTCTTCACTTTGAGAATATCTTGGGAAATGGAAAATGTGTGTGCCCAAACTAGCCTGGAATGAAACATTAAAGGGAACCAACATATTCTTCAAGAAAGAATGTGGGAAAAGCAAGGGAAATATAGAGGGACAGAGTAAAAATGGGTTTCAATGCTCAGAAGTAAAAATGCTAGGTGCCCGTGATGATGGTAACTAAACACACATGTGGTAAATGGTCACTCATGGTCCTGATCACTTGGGTTTGTTGTACTTGTCAATCAAAAGGACCCCAGATGTGCCTGCAACCAACCAATTCCCAGACTGACCCAAATGCTTCTAGTGTCTCAGGTAGGAGGATGGAGGGCAAACTAACAACAAGCAAATTTCTAAAGTGTTGGGAAGGTATTTTGGGTTTCCTGTATGCTTTTTCACTGTGCTTTACATATATTTTTAAGAAAAAGATAGTCAAACCATCCAGGCATAAAATCATTCTAATATAAAAGCTGTTAAGAATCATGAAGAAACAAACAAACAAAGCCTGTACACTGGAGCTCACTGCTTACTCACAGGCACTTACATCAGAACAGCAGCAGCAGCAGCAGGAGCAGCAAAACAGAGGCTAACCAGAAGGAAGAACAAACGTTCTCTGAAAACACTAAAATGGAGCAACAGTAGTGCCCTAGAAGGGGGTATCATATGCTTTGACAAAAATAATAATAATAAGCCATGTGGCAATGGAGAGTTGAAATCCCTAAGAGTCACTGAAACTGCTCCTTTCCTTTCCTTCTCTTCTTCACTTCCAAACCCTGTAAATCCCCAAGGGACCTCTTTGTATAGAGATAATTTCTCAGACCACTTAGCAGGGAAATTCATACTTTCATGGAAAGGTGTGTGATGATGGTGTATTTATGTGTAAGAGGAAAGACGAATTGACTGTTCTCTCCATTTTCAAGAAAGAAAATTCTAAGAATTTTCATATCACCACCTATGGACCGGGACAATGTCTTCCAGGAAAATAAACATTGTTCCTTTTCCGGCTTTCAGAACTAGAATGCAGAATTCAATTATTTATTTTAAAATCTCTAACAGGATTTTATCCTGGAGGAGAAAGCGTACACAAGTAAAAGGAATTGTAAATGCTAACAAAATAAAGAAAAAAAGACAAAAAGGCTCATTATAGAATTTTCAGTATCAGGGGATTCTAATTCTAAACTGTGGATTAAATTCTTGTCATTGTTGATTACATCTTCCGGGCTGTGAGCAGTGTTGTAAAAGAATAGGAGAAGCATGAAGTCTCAAAGGCAACTTCTCTTTTCCATGCCCATGGGAATATCTTAGAGCTCACAATGAGTTAATAAAAAGCCCCTGATTCTTGATCTCATGGATAAAGAGCTCACCAATTAACAGGCCCACAGGAAAGAACAAAGAAGCTTCATATCAAAACAGGGAAAAAAAAAAGGCCTGCAATTTGCAAAGATCCAAGAAGTGCCTGGAATATCAGTAAATAATGGAAAGGAATAAAATTTTAAAGTAGGTTCTGTGCATATGTGAAAGTGTCTTTTTTGCAGATAAATAATTCTAGATGAACAATTTCATACACAGAGCATTTGAATAATTCCATAGAATCCATTTTACCAGATCTTTCTGCCTAATTACAAGTCTTTGAACCAGACACCGGTACTTGAAAGATCAATGCCTGGCTGCACAAAGCGTATATAAAGCATAATTAAGAGGACTGCTCCATGGAGCCATGGATAACATGCATATAGATGTGTGAAGTCTTTACACGTACACACTTTATGTCTGTGATATGCACATCAGACACAAACCCTCACTGTCCAAAATGTCTTTGGCTGCCTATTTTATAAATAAGGCAATCAAAGGAAAACGGAATTAAAAACAAATAATAAGGTAACTAAACTTCAGATCATCTTCTTATTTGAATCTCTGCATATAATGCAAGTCTATAACTCCATTTTGAAGTATTTATTTCTGAAAGTACCTTGCGTTCTATTTAGATCCAAATTTGGTACATTTCTAGGAAATATGTGGATTTTAAATGTGAAATGATTTGTTCAACTTGCTTCTCATTTTTAAATTCCAAATCAAGATAAGAAAACCCTAACAAACGGACTACTCAGAAGGTGTATTTATACTTTCAGGAAGGAATGTTGTAGGGCATGTACTTAAGTAGGAGCATTTTGTGTGTAAACGAGGAAGGGCGCCTTAGTCTCTGGGAGGCAAACAAATCGAAGTTGCTGGAATTGGGGGTTCTCCGTGCTCAGAGGAGGCAGCTGTAATGAATGGAATAAATGACAGGCAAAAAGACATCTAAGACAGTTGCTGGCACCAAGTAAATAAATAATAAATAGTACATTAATGTTGACCAAATAAAGTGACAGAATTCACCAACACATCACATGGGATAAGAAAAAGTGTGAAGAATCAGAAATTGTGATAAAATGAAAATGTATGTCTTGACTGTAGGATAATAAACTGTTAAGAGTTACAAGGAGCCTTTAAAAACAATCCAGCCCAATACTCGTAAAATATTCATGGGTGATTACATTGGGATCTGAGATGAGGAGCCCAAGAAGTCTCCTTGGCCAGCCAGTTCAGTCTCCTGCCTCCCCTACCCTTGCTCCTTAACCATGGTGTCTAGCGTGTCTAGACCGCCATTTCTACCGAACCAGGGTGCCTCCTCCACCATTGCTACTGATCCACGGTGTCTCAATGCCCTTGAGATTTTGTTCAATAGCATTATAGCAAATTAATAAAAGGAAATACAGAGGCCCTCAGAATCTCTACCTCATTGTCCTTTTATCTATATGTTTTTTGTTAGGTTGAGAGGAGAATGGCAATTATTACAAAACACTTATAACGTGGTTTCAAAAGCTACTTCCCCCTCCAAAACAACCTTCAGATATTAAACCAGAGGCAATATTTCGAACCTCTGATGAAACCAAACAGCTTTTAGTGCAATTAAGTAAAGGACACATATGTAACCAGAAAGCTGACACACTTCGTATATTTGCAATTACAGGGGAAAATGCTAGTCTAAATCAACTGTGTAAGAAATGCACCTTTGTGTCCTTTTGTTTTCTGTCCCTACATTTTGACCAATTAAGATACGTAAATTAGGCACTTTTATTTATCAGTATTGTAAAACAGCAAATGACTTTTAAATGGCAAAAATCATCCACAGGGTCCTGGCTGAGAAGAGGCTGGATGGGGGCGGTTGGGCTGCAGGACTCTAACTCCTGCTCTGTGCGGGCCTGGGTGTGGTCTTGGAGAAAAGCACTGAATCACTCTGGTCTTCAGCTGCCTTGTCTAGAAAAATAACACAGCTGGTAAAAGAATCTCTAATGTCACTTACAGCTCCCATATTCTCTGATTATTCTCCCTCTAATTTAATTCCGTTCTTTATGTAAAAGTTGAATGTTAGTGTCTTCATCTGTTTGGGCTGCTATAATAAAATATCTTAAACTGAGTGTCTTACAAAGAACAGAAATGTATTTCTTATGGACCTGAAGGCTGGGAAGTCAGAGATGGGTTCTGGTGAGGGCCTGCTATCTGCCTGCAGATGGCCACCTTCTCCCTGCGGCCTCAGGGTGGAAAGGGCCAGGAGCTTCCTCGTGCTTATTTTGTAAGGGCACTAATCCCATTCATAAGGATTCTTCCCTCGTGACCTCATCAACCCCTCCAAAGGGCCCACTTCTTAATACCATCATCTTGGGAGTCAGGATTTCAACCCAGGAATTTGGAAGATACACAAACTTTCAGACCATAGCAACTAGCAAGACCAGCAACTCTCAGAGGGAAAATTGTATGTTTAAGAGTTAGCCGAGGAGAATGTTACAGTGTCTACAATGTGTGGGGATTGTTTGTGGAGTTCAATGAACCAAAGGCTTCCTGTTCCTACAATGTGAGCTGGACGTAATCATTTGCTATTTTTAACCAAAGAGCTTTAATCACTTTTCTCTATTATGAAAGGGAAAGAATGGGAAATGTTCTAAGTTTGATTTTTGGCTGAAACTCTCTTTGCCAATTCCTTTGAACAATACATTCTGAATAGTGGTGTTTTATATCTTCCAGACAAATGTTTCTTTCATGAATATGGGTGGGGATGAATACATTTCAAAATGTCGTAATTTTAGCTACCATTTATTCAACTCTATTACAAATTCAATAACCTTGAACCAGAGTTAATAGAAATTCATGATAAGTAATAAAACTCCAACTGGCCTCAAATTCCCATGGCTTTAAATACAGCCTAAAAGCCACCAACTCCCAAAATCTCTCTCCCTGACCTAGATCACTCTTCTGAGTTCCAACTAAAATCACACAAGTAGGTATCTCCACCTGGATGCCCTACTGGAGTTTGAACTGAACACACGGAAAACGCATCACCTTCTTCTCTTTCACCCTAACCAGCTCCTCCCTGAGAGTTCTGTTTCGGTGAACATTTTCCACCATCCAGCCTGGTGCCTGAATTTGACTCCACAACTCTCTCCTGTCCCTTGCACTGTTGATGCAAGCTCCTTAATTACATCACATACACCTCAGTCTTGTCCATGAGCAACACCTTCATCCAGAATTCTAAAATGCAAGTCTGATGACTTCTCTGTTTAACACATGCCAGTGCCTGTAGGGTGAAGTCCAATCTCTCCAGCATTGCACACCAGCCTCGTCTTCAGCTACTCTTCTTTCCACCAAAGGTTCGAACCATCCCGAGCCTTTTGCAGTTTCCCCAATTCCCATATGCTCTATTGCTTCCAGTCTTTGCATAAATCACTTCCTGTAGGCAGAATGTCCCTTGCTCCCTCTTTTGCTACCCTAACTCCACTAATCCTTTGAAAGTCACCTCCACCTTCCCTGAGAGTTCATATGTCTCACAATATGACAGGTGTCCTTCACCACAGGCCCTACTGAGTGAGATTTTATCTTCTGCTGAACTGTAGGCCTTTGTGTGTTTTATGTATCTTATTAATTAATGTCTGGCATAGAATAAACTTTCAATGAATGTGTAATAAACCAATAACTTTATGTATGGTAGAGGGTCTATGCGGAGGGCAATTCTAGTCCAAGGTGCCTGGGACAGTCCAGGTACACATCTGTTGTCCCAGTCAGATTGTTAATAGCACTCCCTTTTACTCTCCAAAGTGTCCAGTGTAAACAATAAATTATTTTGTCACTATCTGTGAGTCAACATATAAGGTATACTTATCCCCTTATTAATAAACCATACAGTTGAAACGGCATGGCAGTATATTCACAGAGCAAGAGAGCTGAGGAGAATGGTCACTGAACTATGTGCTTGCCCAGGTGGTAAAATTTCAGGTGGCTTTTTTTCTACCTGTTTGTATTCTTATTTATTTATTTTTTTGAGACAGAGTCTCCCTCTGTCGCCAGGCTAGAGTGCAGTGGCATGACCTCAGCTCACTGTCACCTGTGACTCCCTGGTTCAACGATTCTCCTGCCTCAGCCTCCCGAGTAGCTGGGATTATAGGCACGCACCACCATGCATGGCTAATTTTTATATTTTTAGTAGAGACAGGGTTTCATAATGTTAACCAGAATGGTCTCAATCTCCTGACCTCGTGATCCACCCACCTCGGCCTCCCAAAGTGCTGGGATTACTGGCATGAGCCACTGCGCCCGGCTTTTTTTTTTTTTTTTTTTTTTTGAGATGGGGTCTTGCTCTGTTGCCGAGGCTGAAGTGCAGTGGTGCGATCTCATCTCACTACAACCTTTGCCTCATGGTTTCAGGTGGTCCTGCCTCACCCTTCCGAGTAGGTGGGACTACAGGCATGTGCCACCATGCCTGGCTAATTTTTGTATTCTTGTGGAAACTGGGTTTTGTCATGTTGACCAGGCTGGTCTTGAACTCCTGACCTCAGTTGATGTGCCGCCTCAGCTTCCCAAAGTGCTGGGATTACAGGCATGAGCCACTATGCCTGGCCTGTTTATATTTTTATGAACTGACTTTCATGTCATTCATTGAGCATACATCCCTTTTATAAAAATAATGAAGCGAGGTGGGTGGATCACGAGGTCAAGAGATCGAGATCATCCTGGTCAACATGGTGAAACCCCATCTCTACTAAAAATACAAAAAATTAGCTGGGCATGGTGGCGTGTGCCTGTAATCCCAGCTACTCAGGAGGCTGAGGCAGGAGAATTGCCTGAGCCCAGGAGGCAGAGATTGCAGTGAGCCAAGATCGCGCCATTGCACTCCAGCCTGGGTAACAAGATTGAAATTCCGTCTCAAAAAAATAAAATAAATAAAATAATGAAGCTGTTTTGAAAAAGTCACAGTTTAATTCATTTCATGTGACTTTTCTAGAATACTTGGTTTTATCTTTAGAGCTATAACCCATGCCAATATTCTTTAGATTGGAAGTCAGCTAAGCATATGACAAGATGGCCTCATCATAAAGAAAAAGTCATCTGAAGTTTATGATTGTATTCACAATATGTGACCCAAACCCTCACTCCATGAAAAACTAAACTAAACTAAAATAGAATAAATAGTTCTCGTGGTCAGAATGCCAGAATAGTCAGACATTTGGGTAGAAGCTGCTGCCTAGGGTCTACACATCTACAGCTGGTGAGAAGAATAAATGCATAGACCAAACGTTCAAACAGTAACAGCATATGGAAAACATTAAATGAACATAAACATTGCTAATAAGAATCCAACAGAGATCATCTAAAAAAATCTTCTCTTGCATGAATACACTTCCATGATGAATTTTTCTTTGCAGGGTGATGGCTTTTATCAGTTCAAATGGTTAAAGTTTAATGCAATGTTAGTGTGGAAGAAAAATAATGTTTCCTATCAAGTTTTTATAGTAAGTACATTTATATAGTGAAACATCATTGGACAGTACCTTTTAACTGGTACATAAATGCAGAAGTTAAAAGTATATTTTTGATTGAACTATAATTCCAAATAAAGTTTTGGACCAGTTACTTTCATTATTTTTCTTGATGACTTGCAGATGCAGCCCAAAGGGTACCCTGCACATCTGTCTCACCTGAACAGGGATATTTAAGATAAATCATCTCCAATTCTCAGGATCCAAAGTTGAGACTACTGTTTACATCTCTTTCAGAGTCTTCTTCTTTTTACCAGAGGAATGGTTGTAAGCTCTTGAACATCACCTGAAAGGAAGATGATGGTGGAGGCTGCACCCTTGTCAGTCAGAGGCTTTGAGCTCCTTTATTGGAAGTGGACTAGTTTATGCACTAATATGGTGCTATAAGTGTTTCATAGCTCCTCCTATGTTCATTCTCCTTCCTCCCACCCTGTGAAGAAGGTACCTTGCTTTCCTTTGCCTTCTGCCATGATTGTAAGTTTCCCGAGGCCTCCCTAGCCATGCTGAACACTGAGTCAATTAAACCTCTTTCCTTAATAAATTACCCAGTCTTGGGAGGTCTTTATAGCTGTGTGCAAATGGATTAATACGTCCACTGATGCATTCCACAAACCTCCTTCTCTAAAACAGACAGTTGGCCTTAGAGGGAAGCCTTCTCACTAACCGGGATCAACTTAACCAATAATGGGTTGAAGTCAAGACCTACAGACCTGGGTTCAAATTCTGTCACATAACCTTGGTCAATGTACTTAATCTCTTGTAGTGGTCCAACAGAAGAATGGCTTTGAGTGAACATCAACACTCTGTTACTCCAATCGTAGAGGCATTGTCTTTTATTGAGATAAGCGCAAAGGCTGCATTTTCAGAACAGGGTATGAGTTATTTAGTAAGCGATGCCTCTCAAATTGCCTAAATTTCCTCTTGGGAGATGCATTCTCAATGATGCTGATATTCTATCTGTTCAGAGTGACGTCTCGCCAGGGCACCAAGAAGCCCTGACGAAGGCTGCTTTTAGCCACTCACAATGTCCAGAACTAACACTCTCAAAGTGTTTGTTCTGCTTCTTAATACACACCCTACTGTGGCCAACTCATCCTCTTCAGTATTTTCTGTCACTGATAGATGTTACAAGCATCTATCCAGCCTAAGTTGCTCCTTAGAGCATCAAACATCTCCAAATGACGTCTGGAAATTTCCATTTGAATGTCCCACTGGCACCTGAAACTCACACTCAACCCTATATTTCTCACACCTGATTGCTTCATCAGCCACCTCCTTCCAACCCCGCTTTCTCAAACTGCAAATCTTTGTGAATGGTTTCACCGACTGTACAATCAATGAAACCAGAAACTCTAACCTCATCTTTAATCATCCCCTGCATCTATTCAGTCACCACATTGCCTGTTCCATTTTTTAAGTGTTTCTTCCTCCTCCTCAGCCTACTCAATATGAAGACAACAGGATAAATAACTTCATGATGATCTATTTTCACTTAATGAGTAATAAATGTATTTTCTCTTCTTCATAATTCTTTTTCTTTTCTTTTCTTTACTTTTTTTTTTCTTTTTTTGAGACAGAGTTTTGCCGTTGTCACCCAGGCTGGAGTGCAATGGCACGATACTGGCTCACTGCAACCTCTGCCTCCCAGTTCAAGTGAGTCTCCTGCCTCAGCTTTCTGAGTAGCTAAGATTACAGGCACCTGCCACCATATCCAGCTTTTTTTTTTTTTTTTTTTTTTTTTGGTATTTTTAATAGAGACAGGATTTCGCCACGTTGGCTGTGTTGGTCTTGAACTCCTGACCTCAGGTGATCTGCCTACCTCGACCTCCCAAAATGCTGGGATTATAGGCACTCACACTTTATGATTTTCTTAAAAACATTTTCTTTTCTCTGGCTCGCTTTAAGAGCACAGTGTATAATACATATAACATAAAAAATATGTATGGTCAATTATTTTTTATGGTAACCCAAAGTGAAATTTCAAGTTTATTTTATACACATTAAAAGAGATAAGAAATGCAGTATTTTCTAAATCATGACTACTTTAATTCTAAAAGAAATAATTCTGAATATGGTCTTATTTCTGCATACATTTATACAACACTAAAAGTGCCACCTCAAGTTTTAAAATTACAAAGTTTTATACAGATTATTGTCCAGCGATAATGACAAGCTCTCCAGTTTAGCATACCACAGTATACAAATACTGTATTAAGCTGGGTATTACTAAGCATAAGACATAAACAGGCCAACCAAAATCCTTTGTGATGAAGAAGCGATAGGTACCAATAAACATAAGCAGAAACTGAACATGTCAAGGAGCATTGACTATTTAATGAAATCATGAAGCATAAAACAATTAATACAAATGTATCTGTCATTTTATTTTTTTGAGACATGGCCTCACTCTTTCGCCCAGGCTGGAGGGCAGTTGCATGAGATTGTGGCTCCCTGCACACGCCACCACGCTGGTCTATGAATTGACTATTTATGTTATCAATAAGGCTTCCAGTCAATAGTAGAGTATTAGTACTTTAAGTTTTGGGGGAGTCAAAACTATACTTGAATTTTTGATTCCACGGGGAGTTGGCACCCCAACCCCCATATTGTTCAAGGGTCAACTGTAAATAGATAAGACTAGATAGATAGATGATAGATAGATAGATAGATAGATAGATAGATAGATAGATAAATATAGAAATAGAGACAGAGATAATAGTTGGCACAGACTTGACACATACTAAGAGATGGGTAATGATCCTACTCTATTACAAACTGATGACACAAGAGCCATTTCATTAGATGGCAAAGTTTCACCAAAAAACCTGGAGAGTTAACTTATTGTGAAAGCCAGTCTTAAGGTCTGATAGCACGGGGCCTATATTTCTGACACAATCAGCAGCTAGAGCCACGTAGGACCAACTCAGTTCAGATAACACTGAGGTGCCACAACTTACCACAGACCTCATTAATTCTTAGGCTTTTTCCTTGGCCTGCTTCACCATCATCTGAGCTCATACCCTGCTCCTATATAAAACTACGGGAAACCCTTTGAGATGAAAAGTATTCACACACGTGTGCAAGATCATATATAACACATTAGAATTTGATGTAACATGCTCTTTCTTTCCTAGGATGGCCTATGTGCTGAATCTGCAGTAAGTGTATAAACATAAAAATTATAGAAAAATTCAATTATAACATGGGAATCAGCATTATCACCTCAAGCAGAGGAAGGGTGAATATTCTTTTTGTTTTAAAAATGTATTACAAGAGCTTAGAGAAATGAACTTGGACAGTATTTCTTGAGAATGGTTTCCAAATCAGCTTCCACGAGTGATGCTGATTAGAATATTTACCTTACATAGCCCAGGGGAGCTGGCCTTTGTTCAATTTCTTGAAAGAAATATGTCAGGCCCAGTGACCCCCAAGCGGGGATTGTCATCCTTCCTTGCACATGCCATCAGCTGCTAGTGGCATTTCTTCAAATCAGTGAGATGTCCTGTTGTGTGGGGGTGCCTCAGCCTGGAAGTCCCACGGAGCCTCTGATTATGGCATCTCCTTGTTAAAGTCCAGAGATTCTGTCATTCCACATCTTAAGAAGTGGGCTCCCCACATGCTCTCTGATGTTTGGTTTTGTAGTGTCTTCTCACAGAGCACAAAACCTATCTGTGAGCATCCTGACCTCTGATTCCATGCAGATCAAACCACAACCAGCATGCTTCAACAACAAACTGAAAATTCAGGGTCTCTAGTGAACTCTGATTCTGACCCTGATCCTAATTTATTGTTTGACCCTGAGCTAATCCATGGGTTTCCACGAATCCCATTTCTCTTGTGAGGATTTGGAGCATTACTAGGTTAAAATGAATGATACATGTACACACACACACATATACTGGAAGTTGTCATGGCAGAATACTGGGAAAAGTTTTTCATCATTCTATCATTCTAATCCAATTGAATAAAAAGATTAAGAAGAAAAGTGACCTTGAAAAATCAATGTTTTCAGTCAATGGAAGTGTTTGATAATATTTCTCAAAAACATTAAGAAACATTTTCGATCAAGTTCTAAGACTCTCTAATTGTAAGTCTTGAAGACATACTGATGCCTTGTCTAGAAAAAAACATTTTCCTTAATAGTCTTACAGCTAAGATTGTGTTTATTCCTGCAAAAGTATTAGCTTTATAAATTTTAAAGCATGTTAGATCAATATATAGAGGACCATTACTAACATAAAACAGTAGAAGAATAATAAATCTAATTTATTTTAGAGACTTCAAAAATATTTTCCAAAGTACATGAGTAAAATGTCTTTGCCTATTTATCTCTAATGTTTCTTGGAATATATTTCCCAGGACAACTCCCACCTTTCCTAAACCTAAAGCAATACATTCAGGGAGGTCCTTCCTCAAAAGTGTAGAATTCCAGGATTCCTCATCTCCTCTGATTGAGTTTTATTTGTTTTATTTTATTTATTTATTTATTTGTTTAGAGACAGAGTCTTGCTCTGTTGCCAGGCGCCAGGCTGGAGTGCAGTGGCACGATCTTGGCTCACTGCAACTTCCGCCTCCCAAGTTCAAGCAATTCTCCTGCCTCAGCCTACCAAATAGCTGGGACTACGGGCATGCACCACCACGCGCAGCTAATTTTTGCATTTTAGTAGAGACGGGGTTTCACTATATTGGCCGGAATGGTCTTGATCTCTTGACCTTGTGATCCTCCCGACTTGGCCACCCAAAGTTCTGGGATTACAGGCGTGAGCCATCTCGTCCGGCCTATTTTTTAAAAGCAGTTTTTTAATTGGAGCACATTTCAGGAGTAAACGTGTCTAGGCTTAGTGTCTACATTTTACAGTCAGTAAGAAATATTTTTGATAATTTCATGGAAGGTAAAACATTTCACCAAGGGCAAACATTCATCATGCAATGAATCAACATCCAGTCACCTCTATCCCCATTCACATGCAAATAATGTTCCAATTTTCCTACTTGTCATTATGTGTGACATTTAAACCTAGTTACTTTGGACCTGCAACAACATTAGTTAACCCCCGGCAAGTTGAGATCCCAAACTCTTGTTCATGTATTAAGAATTCATCATTTCTTTCTTTCCTGCCTTCCTTCCTTCCATCCTTTTTAGTAAAGATTCTCTTCTTTACCTTAGGACACTCTTTCTTTTTCCTTCCTTCCTTCCTTCCTTCCTTCCTTCCTTCCTTCCCGCCTTCCTTCCTTCCTTCCTTCCTTCCTTCCATCCTTTTTAGTAAAGATTCTCTTCTTTACCTTAGGACACTCTTTCTTTCTTTTTCCTACCTTCCTTCCTTCCTTCCTTCCTTCCCTCCTTCCCTCCTTCCTCTCTCTCTCCCTCCCTCCCTTCCTTCTTTCCTTCCTTTCTTCCTTTCCTTCCCTCTTTCTCTTTCTCTCTTTTCTGTCTCTTTCCTTTTAGTAAAGCCTTCCATAAAATACACCAAATTCTGCGTAACAAAATACTTCAGACTATACACTTTACTGGAGCAGAAAACCGCAACTTAAAATAACTTCTTATTGGTAAATAAGTGGCAAGTCTAGTGAATTTGGAAGGTTTTCCAGTTGGAGGTTGTATTCCTCTTCCCTTTAAATGTTTCCACAGGGTAAAAGAAGTAAACTTTAAGTCAGACAAGCGGGCCACGTTTTGACTATATCAAAGTCAAATGAAGGAACAGAACTACTACATAGTTGGAAGAAATTACCTTCTTTACTGTGTGTTTTAGTTGTTTTTTCCCCTTTTTACCATAGATAATTAAGGGGAAAAAAATCTACCCAAACAATTGAAAGAACTGTGGAAGGCACATCTAAGCAAATATTTAATTCCTTTAAAAAGTTAATGGAACACTAAAACCCATTAAAAAAGCATATTTGAGTTAACTACAAACAAAAATAAATTCTTAATTTACAAAAGAAGCATTAACATACGGAATGAAACATCGCCTTTTTGATTTCAATAATTTCACAGGCCCCTCAACATGAGGATTTGCAATATCAAAGGGAGGGGTCAAAGTGGAGGGTATGAAATTGACACGAGGCAGCTAAAGTATTCCTCACCAGGATTAATAGTAAATAAAATCCTTCTTACAGTGTGAGTGAGTTTGCTAAATTTCTTGGATCTGGGGGAGTGACGATTATCTTTGCAGAATTAGGCACACCTAAGTGGCATGGGCTTCTCAATTATTTATTCTTGGGTGACAATAGTGCAGATGGCAGCCAACTAACCATTGGGACCCTGTTCATATTACCAACTGAGGCCCTGCACCCCAGGTAGGAGAGGAGGGCTCCCCTAGAGGCAGTGGGTAGGTCTTAACCTTAGACAGAATGCTTACGGAATTCGTTTTGTGGTTTTGCAGCCCTGGTTTGGGATTATTTATAGTAAGACTGGGATTGCATAGCTATTAGAAAGAAAACAAAGAGTCGGTTTATATGCTTTTGTATTGATATTTCAATAAAGCACTGTTTTATTTTTCTTATCTGGAAAATGAAAGGGTTGGGCTACATGGCCGCTGGCAGACATCTCTAAGAATGAATGTCTTTCAGGGAACCCAGAGACTACAAACTTGCAGTTTGAATGTAAAAATCACATCTCAAGAATGTGGAACATGAGCGGGGTAATTCAGCCACTGAAACGACTTGTTCATCTTTCTCACTGGTATCATTAAAGTGTCGTCTAACTTAGAGCTTTGTGAGGCTTCTGGGATCATCTTGTACGAGTCTCTCATTTTACAGATGAGGAAACTGAGGCAGAGAGAGGCAGTACCTCTACCAATGGGGGCATCTCAGGTTCTTGCTCACAGCCCTTGACATACAGAATAAAATGCACTAAGATAATGAGTGGAATGAGAACAACCAAAAGATGAAAACTTTTATCCAATTTTTAAAGTAAGAGAAAGGAAATGAACTTCTTAAAACAGATAAATAATCACAAATGCCACATACATTCTTATCATGTGGTTGCAGTCAAGCTTGTTATTTTCTTACAAAGAAAAAGAAAAAAAACACTGTATAATGTGCAGGTAATAACCCTGTTGTTCACTTTTCCATTAAACAAAAGAGAAAGTTTTAACAAAAGGTAAAATTCATTACTTCTGGATCTGAATGAATTAAAGCAGAACAATAAAATGGGAACATAAATCAAACATCTTCACATTAGACTGTCATTGTTATAAGATAGAAAAAGTAAGTATTCTAAGATTAAGATTTCCTTTTAAGCAATTTGTAAATAAATTGAGGGGAAAAGGATTTTAAGTAAGCATGAATTCAAATGCCAATAAAACAAACAAGTTTACTTTAAAACATTAAAAGTTATTTAAAGTTTATAGGTAAAGTTAAAAGATTCTGTAAACAAAAAGGCTTGGCAACAGTAAAGAAAAGTGTGCAGCAGAGTTTTGAGACTGCAGGATGTTCATCATGTACAAAAGTCTTAAAAAGTTAGGATCTGAATCATCATTTAAACACACACACACTCTTTATAGACATTTTGAAAATTTACGGGACTATAGGCATACATGCATCAAACTTTTGAGCAAAAAAAAAAAATTAAAGACAGAAAAAGAGAGTTAGTGTGTTTCACAAGGCAAAAACCAAGTTGAAAAGGTTGTCCTGACACACAAAATGTCTGTGACGTGTCCCTGCTCTCTCTGCCTCTCTCCTGAGCACTTCGCTTCACCAGGTACAGAAGGTCCATCTTCCAAATAAGGGTCAGTTGCTCCATCACATATATCGTGATGAGGGTTCTTTGACTTCACTGTAGCCATTGAAGCTCCAAGATGGAGCGTCACAGCAAGTGGGCAGGAAATTTCATCATGTGCTGACCAAGCCCATTATAATGAAGAAATGTGGGAAAGGAAATTATTGCAGGAAATCTTCCAATATTGGACCTTTATATTTGAATCAGATATCTTCATTGCTGGAGCTGAGCATTTCAGGAGGCTCTCATACATAGAAGAGTTTAGAGATCAGGTCAAAAGCTGAGCTTCTGAGATCTCGTGTCCCACCCCATTCAACAAAGCAATCGCTACCCATTAGTGTCCAACCATTATTAATGTCTGCCGGATGTCAAAGCAGGTTTACAGAGGATTAAGGAATCAAACGTACTATTTTGTAATTTTAAAGTTTCTACAAGAATCTAGTGAATTTTCAAAGGGATTTCTGAGGAGGTGAGGGAGCAGGACAAGGGAACCTAACGTTAAATTTAAAAATACTTAATTGCTAAGCAACAAGATAAGCATCTAAGTGATCTTAAACACAAAGTCCTCAGGTCTAACTTTGTAGGTCACAATCTTGCAAAGCCTGGGGCTGTTTGGCTTGGCAACTTTTCTAGGTGCTTTTCTACTTTGGCATTAAGAAAATAACATTATCATACAATTTAATTTCTTTTAATAATCACACTTCCCACTGAACCTGTTTTAAATGGGATGGGACACAATAATACCGGTTTATTTGGGTAAATGGTCAAGATAATAATATGTTCTTCTTCAACATGTGAGAAAAACTTTAGCATTAACCATGCTTAAGTCTTCCTCCTCCTTGAAACTTGACTAGATTTTGTAGAATTCTGCTTAATTTTATGTTTGTCCCTTTTTTTTTTTTTTTTTTGAGATGGAGTCTCACTCTTATCACCCAGGCTGGAGGGCAGTGGTGCAATCCCAGCTCACTGCAACCTCCACCTCCCCGGTTAAAGCAATTCTCCTATCTCAGCCTCTGGAGTAGCTGGAATTACAGGTGTGCACCACACCTGGCTAATTTTTGTATTTTTAGTGAAGACAGGGTTTCACCATGTTAGCCAGGCTAGTCTTGAACTCTTGACCTCAGGTGATCTGCCTGCCTCCGCCTCACAAAGTGCTGGGATTACAGATGTGAGCCACCACGTCTGACCGTCATTCTTTACCATGAAGCTTTTTAGTCATAATGCATGTGATGACAGCTGAACAATTCAGACTGCAAATTATCCTTGCTCCCATCTCTACCTTTACAAATAACTTCCAATATTCTTGCTCTTTACAGTCAATGGCAACCTCTTCTAATAGAAAAAAAAAAAAGTCTCAATTACAAATTGTCCCTGTTTCCACAAGGTTGTTAAAAATGATCTACGCTGAAGTTTTTAGGGCATGATCTGCCAGCCAACAAAGAAAGGATGCTAAATTGATAAATCTGAATAACTCTTATCTCATGATTTACATGAAGATTCTTCCAAAGAAAGATGCAGAGGAAACATTTACAAGCACCTTTTCCCATGCTTCTTAATCAGAAAGGCAGCAGTGAAGAAGGAACACAAGCCTTATGCCGCCCTCTGCTCTTGCTATTCCTCCAGGATTTCTGGCTAAAAAAAGAGGAGAATGTTGGTGGGACAGAGGAGGATGGAGATGTAGTGCCCACCCCCTGGAAGTGAAGCCTGCTGAGACAGGGAGGAGCAATCGCTCCCCAGAGCTGCAGCTACTGTCTTCCTGACTCATCATGGGCCCTGCTTTGAGGGATTTGAACATAGCTATGCACAAAGTGTATTGAAAATGCATGGATATATGCATGGTCCACATAAAATAAAACTTTAATATTCTATCTTGGACATACATATATGTTCATAGACCAAATAATGAATAATCTTCAGCATTTTAAAAATAATAAACTTCATGAATTGTTCTTTTATGTTTTCTTAATTCATACAATTATGGTATTCTGCTTAGATAACATCAAATTGAAATCACGTCAAAGCTGGAAATTCTGGCTTCCTGTCATGAATTCCAAGACTAAAAAATTCAAAAAAAAAAAAAAAAGGTCAGAAAATGAAGGACTTTCATTTGCCAAGTACTTGAAATTCACAACTTGAGTAATTAACTGTCTTGTCTATCTTTAGAACCACAATAGATAGCACAATGCCTGGCACAGAACTCACCCAGGTCAATCAAGGTCTATATATCTGTCCTAACCTATTTCACTGGGAAAAATAATCCAGTATCTGATCTGAGACACAAAAATTTATAAACATGTTAGAAAACAATAGCTTACTAAGTCATTATCTAGTAAAGAAATGTTACATTTTTGGTCAAAATGCATATTACAGGTAACACAAAATCAATTTAATGGCACTGTCTCCAGATAACACAAAATCAATTTAATGGGACTGTCTCTGAATTCCAGAAGTTTATCATGTAAAACAGAAAATATTGAAATTGACACATTTATGAAGAATGAATCTGCATTTTTTATTTCATAATAGGCTATTCAAGTGTTTGACATCAAGGATTGAGGTCCCCCACACTTATTTTCCAGAAGATGAGTTGGCCAACCTGCTGGCCACGTACACACAGTTACTTGTGCCCACACGTTTCAAAATAATCCCTCAAAACTGAGGGCAAGCCCTGCTGGGCAGTGCTGAATTTCAAACCAGGCTCAGGAGACAAGAAAACATCAGCACAATCACACACCAGTCTCTCACATCTTCCATTCTTAATCAGGGTTTTCAAAGGACTTCGCAAGGGAGCTGTGATTCACAGAATGGATGGAGAAAATGTAGTTATCCTACTTTAAAACAAAATCAAATTGCCAAAGTATATACTTAGGCAGAAAAATACCTTTATTAAATTCCTTTGAAGCCTTTGGTGAGCAGAAAGAAAATTTTCAGTAGTTTAGATAAATGGACTAATGCTAATGCTTCTAACTGACAAATAAGAAGTAAGTTACATGTGCCATCACCATCCTGTTTCTTATCAAGAAGCAATGCATTTTCAGAAATAGTTTTAAAAATAGCAGCAAAAATGACTTCCTTTGCATTACACTATATTTTTTCCAAATATTTGGTGGGAGAGAGAGGGAGGGAGGGAGAGAGAGAAAGAACATTCAGGCAAGCAGGTATAAATGGCAAAGCTTTTCTCTGTAGTCTCCATTACCATTACTAAGGGTAATTGAATGTATTAGCAGGTCTCTGTAGGAATGTGATATGCTAACACACTCTAATTTTCATTAGTTTCTCAAAACTGTCATGTGAGGAATTTGAAATATGTGCATGAGAGAAATTAATAATGCCTGGTACTGAACAAAGGTATTAAATTGGTTTAAAATGAAAAAAAAAAGCAGAACTTGCTTTTGAAAAGGAAGATGCTTAAATCATACTCAGGAAAGCACTCTGATGACAGCCTACCATTCATTTTCCTGAAACAACTGCTGTGCACAAGACAGAGAATGAACCTGTAAGTCCTTATGTCCCCATCATGGTGAATACCACTTTACTGTATGAGGGTGGATTTAGAAAAGCTAAAAATGTTCATGAGGTGAACAGTTTCTTTTCCCTTTTTCAAAATGAAAAGGTATACAAGCCTCACCATTACCACTTAGACTGCAGGTTTGCTTAGCTCTGCTGACATGTAAATACCTTGGCACATTTGGGGAGTCACAAAATGGCAACAGCCTTGTAACCCTTCATCCCTTCTATCAAATAAGCACATTAGAGAAGTCTGTTTATATATGGTATTTCATTCCATCCTTGAAATAACCCTGAGTGTGATGAATAGGTATTATCACCTCTGCTTTATGTATAGGAAAGCTGAGGCTCAGTGAGATAAAGTTATACCTGCCCACAAGTTCACCAGGGATCTGGAGCTGAATGGAGCTTATTCCAATAAGTGGAACATTTATGGAGAGCCTGGGATGCCCCACTGAGCTGAATATGATGAGGTACTCTGCTCACCCAACTCAGTTTGGCCTGGGATCTCTTCTTTGCTAACATGGGGAGGGCTTGGCAGAGGGAGCCCTGATTCCTAGAGTGATCTGGGTGGTCCCAGAGAATGGTGGCCATCTAACGCTTGGGCTATTCTGTGCCGTGTGAATTCCACGTGGGCTCCATGGGCTTCCAGCACCCAGATCTCAACCTGCTGGGGGCTGCTGCCACTCCCGCAGACTTGTTAATTCTCCCTCCTCATTGTTCTTACTTGACTAGAGCACTGTTGCCCTGGATGAATGATTCACATTCCTCTCTTCACCCAATACAATGTCTTTTAAAAAAATTCCTTAAGGCTATTGTGTGGTCTGAATTGAAAGATATTTGAAATCCATCTGTGGACTGTAATACAACATAATACAACAGTAGGTAGCAGTAGTTGACAGCTGGGTCTCCAGGGTTGTTCATCAGGGGTGTAGATCAAACCAAGTAAAATGTAACATTTGGTAACCACATGACTGACCCTTTATAAGGATTATGAGGTGCAGAAAAGTTAAGTAATTTGAAAGGTTTGAATCTTCATCAAGGTCTGTCTGACCCCAGAACCCAAATGCCTAACCATTGGGTAGCACCACCTTTACGCCAGACACTGGCCACAAAAAACTGGTAAAAAGTGACAGATGCAGCAATCCAACAACAGATATTTTATTTTTATAATCCAGGCCAGGTGATAGAAAAAAAGAACACAATGCAAAGATTTTGTAGTTTCAGTTTTATAGTTTCATGCAAGTGTCTTGATTACATGCTCATACCAATGAATTACTGGGAGAGATTCTAATTTCTCAATTTCTGATAAGGGATATTTAATTCCTAAATTTTGATGAGGGTATCATCTCTATTTGCTAAGAATAGGATAGAAAAACTTAACAACATGGCATTTCTTGGTGTCCAGAGGAATTAAATTTTAGTTATTACAGAATTACCTTGCATGTTCATAGTCCCCCAGTCTTTCTGAATACCTCCACCGTCATAATATCCTTTTCTCAGACCTCCCAGAGCATAGATACAGTGGCCTGCTAGGCTACTTATCAGATTGTATCCTGCTTTCTAATAATGTACAGACACATTGTCTTTCCTAACTCAACATTAAGCATCAAGACAACAAAGACTTTCCATGGGTGTCTTTATATGTCAGTACCTACAATAGTGACTGAAACATGGTACACAATCAAATCAGTCATGGTTTAATCAACTGCTAAATTAATGACAGAAAAAAAGAGATACTATTGTAATAGATAGTATTGCCAGATAAATCTGTGTAACAAACTACCCCAACCCAGCAGCTTGTAATATCAAACACTGATTCTCATGCTCATAGATTGGCATAGTTGAGCTGATCTGAGTGACATTCAGGTTGAAAGTCAGCTGTGTTGGCTCCAGAGAGGTTGTCTAAAGTTGCCTCCATACGTATTCACTCTAAGGTCCCAGCTAAAGGGACAGTGGCTATTTGGGCATCCTTTTCTCATAGATCACCAGTGCATGAACGGCAAGACAAAGGCTACAGGCACATATAAGGCCTCTGCTTACGTGATGTCTCCTACTATTCCATTGGCTGTGGTCAGTCACATAAGCCCAAGTTAGCAGGGTAGAAAGCACCCACAGTGGGAGTGGAAGGGGTATGAATATTTGCTGACAATGATCCAAATGATCAAAAAAATGAAATCAGCATGAAGTCAAAATAGACTGAAGGAGAAAGAAAAGTAAAGGCTTGAGAGCTCCAACTAAAAACTATTTTAGAAAATATATAGGCAACAGAGTCAATCAAATACAGTTAGAATCCCAACTTCATTTTTTAATGTGTAAAACTGGTGATACTAATAGGTCCTGCCTTATTGGATTGTTAAAAAAATTAATGAAATAACTCATGTAAATTGTTGTCACATGGTGCCCTGGGCACCAAGAAATAGCTGTTTTTCATAAAATTTTAGTATGTGTTTGATAAATGTTCATGATGATAGAGGTGGTGGTGAGGATGGTGACAATTACGGAAAGTTTTAGTTATGAACTAGTCATACAGTCACATTCCAACAATTTCAGGATATCTCTACAGTACAAACTAAATGAACAAATCTTTGTACACAGTTATCTCTGCCAAAATTTTCTATGTAATCTGTGATGGGTACTCTAACATTTTGGCTCTTCCTCAACTGCCTATATTGGTCTATGGGTATCTGCATTCAGCTGTTCCCACTCTATCTATGAGCCTTCTTCTTGCCAAAGGTCTTCTGTGCACCACTAAAGGGCTCCATGTCTCTTCTTCATTTTGCCCTTTTTAATTTCACACTCATTTAATCTTGTATATCAAACTACTTCCCTCACTTTCCCTTTTCTCTCTTCCCTAAATAACCTTCACTCTGTCAAACTAAAATGATGCTGAACTCATTTTTTTCCACATTAACTTCTGTAGCATCAGTTCAACGATATTGAATGTCTGTTGTGTTGCAGGTGCTGCATTCTATGCTGGGAAAAATAAAAGCTTAGTAGGGGGTAAAATCCCTCTCTTCAAAATAGGTGTGCTGTAGTAGAAAAGATAAAACTTCAATGCCTCAAGAAAATAAAATAACTAACATGTGGTATATCCATACAATGAAATATTAATCAGCTGTATAAAGGAGTAAACTTTTGATACATGTTACAACCTGGGTGGATCTTTATATGGTTGGATTTTTGTCCCCACCCAAATCTCATGTCAAATTGTGATCTCCAGTGTTGGAGGAGGGGCCCGATGGGAGATAATTGGATCATGGGCTCAGATTTCCCCCTTGCTGTTCTCATGACAGTGAGTGAGTTCTCATGCGATCTGGTTGTTTAAAAGTATATATAGCACCTCCTTCTTCTCTCTTCCTCCTGCCATGTAAGAGGGGCCTCCTTCCTCTTCACCCTCCATCAAGACTGTAAGTTTCCTGAGGCCTCCCTAGCTATACTTCCTGTATAGCCTGCAGAACTGTGAGTCAATTAAAATTCTTTTCTTTATAAGTTATCCAGTCTCAGGTAGGTCTTTACAGGAATGCAAGAATGGACTAATACAAACCTTAAACGTTTTACGCTAAATGAAGGAAAGCAGACACAAAAGACTGCCCATTGTATGATTTCATTTATATTAAATGTCCAAAGTGGGAGAATTTATAGAAGCAGAAAGAACATCAGTGATTTCCAATGTCTAGGGGTGGGGGTGGGAATGAAGCCAGAGAAAAATGAAGAGTGACTGCTAACGGATACAGATGATTAAAATGTTCTAGAATTGATTGTGGTGATGTTTATGCAACTCTGCGAATATAGCAAAACCATTAAAGTAGACACTTTACAACAGGTCTATTGTACGGTATGTGAATTCTTTCTCAATAAAACAAAGGAATAAATGAATACAGTCCCTTGAACACGCACACACAAATGAAAGAATGAAGGAAAAGAAGAGGAAAAAGAATAGGCATCATAGCTTGCTCCATGGCTCTGAAAAAAAAAGCATTATCTGAAATTTAAAAATATATACAAATTACCAGATTGGGTTCAATACTTTGCATGGAAGCTGTTGTATGTTGGTCTGCAGAGGAAATTACTTCCACGCTAATACCAGTACGTTCCTTTATTTGGAAAAATAGAGGTTGTCAGCCTACGGTTGTATAAGCTTCCTCCCTCAGGCTATCTCCACAAAATGCTAGACTGCGCTAGTGTGAGCAGAAGATGTCCCTAGTCACTCCCAATCATTCAGCAACCAGCGAAGCTAACAATGTCATTGGCTATTTCCCCCGCTGGCCACGGAAGGAATAAGAAACCACAGCCCAAAGAAGCCCTCAGGTCAGGAAACTTCAGAAACAGAAGACATAGCAGGCGGTGCCCACTGGAATTTTTCATCTTTTCAAAGCGTGTGGCTTGTAATTCTGGTGAAAGGTTATCTAAAGTAATTACTACAGTTTTAAGACAAAAGATCTGGGCACTTTGCCTAGAATGCTGTATCTAGTGTATTTGGGAACGAAAATTCATCATGTCTTTGCCATCGAATAAGATGGTCTATTTTTTCGGCGTTTTGCCTTAAGAAGGCATCCAAAAAACTGAAACTGCCTAATTTCTGTCATTTGATTCAATTTACTTCTTCATTCAAAGGTTACATCCGAATACTGGCTGACCACGTTTTACTCTATTTTTGTTCTTCAGAATCTGTGGCATCAAAGATGCTCAATAAAGAAGGAAAAAAAGGAAAAAGGTTACGAAGGTGAAAAGGCATGACTGTGGAAAGGAGAGTGGAAAAGAAGGACGTATTTGAATTCAAATTTTGATGTAAAAATTCTGCTCTAATATCCTGTTAAATTTTAAGTTATAAGTGGTACTAGTCTAACATCTGCCACAGAAAATGAATATTATTTTTAAGGCTTATAATTATTTTAAGAAGAACATCAGCCATTTACACAAACTTTTAAATTTATGGCTCAGTGGGCTAGAAGCAAATAGTCCACACCACCAACCGTTGTCACAAGTCTCTCTCACATCGATTCTGTGGTATGAATCACCTATGACGCTTTAATCCATTCTTTGTCATGAATAGGTGAAAAAGTAGAATTGTTTCCTCTTAAGAAAACCTATAGGGTCATGATGCTTTGAAAACTCTTGAACAGGTCGGTGTTAGATTTGGATCCTCCAGAGCATGTAACGGCTGAAGGTTCCAATGGTAGTCATCATGCTTTCCCTTATCCCCTCCAAGCTGGAAGGAAGAGGTGTTACAAACAGGAGATTCTTGACACAGCCCCACAAGAAGAAACCACATGGTCAGGACATGTTAAGTCCTTGTAAAATAAAAGGAAAGAAAAGGCACTACGTCTGACAGGGTGTTTCACAATTGTTATTACCGAGTGAACACAATAGTTAGGTTACTTCTGACCATCAAATAATATAAGGTCATCTGTGACCCTGTTTTAGATAGTATCCTTTTACTACTCTCCACTCTTTTCCCCTTAATAGCAACTGAAAATCCCAAGTCTTCCTCATACCTGTTGGTGAATTATATCCTATATGTCTTACATGTATTGGTCTCATGAATCTAACTGTGGGCTTTTCATCCATCCTCACTGAATTTCATCCTATTGAATTTCCTTGTAATTCTACCCTATGAGACCTCTTTAGAGTCTGATTTGCCTTCCGATATGTTAATATTTCCCCTAGCTTCACATTCAGATTTTCTTTTTTGATATGAAGTTTCACTCTTGTTGCCCAGGCTGGAGTGCAATGGCATGATCTCTGCTCACTGCAAACCTCTGCCTCCCAGGTTCAAGCAATTCTTTTTCCTTGACTTCCCAAATAGCTGAGATTACAGGTGCCCACCGCCACACTTGGCTAATGTGTTTTTTTTATTTTATTTTTAGTAGAGATGAGGTTTCACCACATTGCCCATGCTAGTCTGGAACTCCTGACCTCAGGAGATCCTCCCACCTTGGCCTCCCAAAGTGCTGGGATTATGGGTATGAGCCACCACACCAAGCCCACATTCAGAAATTTGATTGCCAATATCTATCTACCCAAGAAACTTTGAAAATAGGAAACATGAGAAATAGAGATAAAGATCCATAACACTCCACTGGAGAATGCATTCTAGATTGTCATGAATGTGATAATGAGCACTCTTTGATTATGACTATTCAATCAGTTATGAACCCAACCAAAGATGTCATCATATAGGCCAGTGATTTTTCATCTGCTCTCCATGGAGAATGATGAGTTCCATGAGCCAGCAGAGTGAGGAGGCATCTCCGCTGTTCCCATGCCAGCTCTTTTTCTTCTTTTTTTTTTTTTTTTTTTTTTTTGGTCAGGGAGGATGGGTATTGTATTTCTCTCAATCTTTCGTTTGAAAATAATCCTTTGTGTTCAACAAATTATTGAAAAGCATTGATCTAGGCCAAATTTCTCTGTTTTTTATGAGAATATCCAAATACCTTCTGATAAATGCCTTTGAGATTCAGATAGGCTGTCCTAATCTTTCTCTCCCTATCCCTCTAGCAATCCTATCACCAAAGTAAATAATCTTAGGAGATCCACGTGGCTCCTCGTGATCTGCTGCTTTTTCATTTCTTTCATTCTCAAAATATGCTTAAGAGTCTGTCTTAGGCTAGGTTGGAATAGGCATAAATTTTATCATTTTTGAAAATCAGGACTACATTTGCCAAACCATAGAATTTTAAAAATTATCTTTTATGTTAACCACAGATCCTTTAAAAATGAACAAGAACGATCTAGAAATAGGGTTTTCCATTTTTTAGTAGGTTACATTTATCTCAAGTTGTTTGAAGGAACTAGAAGCTCTCTTGTCCCCTGTGTTTTTGGGTCCATTTGCCCTTACCAAAAGCCTGTGACTGGATTAACAAAACTTCATCAACATTAGGGAAAACAAACAAGAAATAGCTGCTGGACCAAAAATATGATCTTTTTATTCACGAGGAAGTTTATGTTTTCATAGGCTGAAAATATTTACTAGGACTTTCATTCCATAGTCAATAAGTATTTTGAACAATTCTGGGCAAGGGAATACCACAGCCTTTACTATTAACCCTTTTACACACAGAGATGTGGAAGAATCATTGACTGGCAGGAAACATCTGTACAAAGAAGAAGTAAAACATCCATAGACTGTAAATAGTATTTTTTTAAACTCTAATAAAATTTCATTTTTGCCACTGGCTTCCTTTTTTTTTTTTTTTTGTGACAAATTTATCCAGGTATATGGCGGGCAATACTTTAGGCTGTCATCCAGATACAGAGAAATTTTCACTGCAGATTTACTAGAGAGCACTGCAAAATCTAGACTGGGCATCATAAAAACAGAGGAGAAAGGAAGGATAATTATGTAAAGCCAACATTTGAATGCATTGTGTGTGGCTGGCAGACTTCTCCTGACTCACATTAATATTCACACCGGGCACTGTTTAATGATGCCATTCAGAATGGGGATGTGGAGCAGGAAGAGGTATAGAGGCAATCAAAAAATAATTTATTGCAATAGAAATATTCCTCCTTTTGAAGCATCATTTAAAAAAAGAGACACTATTTTTCCCAGTTCCTAATTTTACTAAATAGATTTGCTTTCCTGTCAAACCCCCAAGGGTTCTTTATGAGAAATATGAATTAGTATGATAAAAATTCCTACACAAAAATATATATCTCTCAGGTGCCACACCACCCCGGTCCTCTAAAGCCATCACTGTGTGGTAAACCCAAGCAAAGGCCTTCAGCTGGTCATGAGGTGCTTTCCTCGATATTTTTATTCAGCTCACCAGGTAACTTTTGACACATGGGTAGAGAGAAAAAAAAGTGCTTCGTCTGCTGTCTTCTGCACTCCAAATCCGTCCATATCAATATTCAAATGAAAATTCCACCCAGGGATGAGAGCTCTTCAGGTTGTTTCCAACATCAAACTTAAAAGTTAAAGCCTCTCCTCTTTAGGTAAATATTTTCTGAATAGTTCTAAGACCATTGCCTTTGTGACATTAGCAAAGGGATGGGTTTCCACATATGACCTGAAGTACTTTTTCCTTTAGTAAAGACCTAGAGAAAGAAAGAAGAGGAGGAAGAAGAAAAGCAATAGAATAATGACAAAGCAGAAACAACACCATATATTTCTGAGTGCTATTTATATGCACTATGCTAAGTACTTCATATGCCTTCATTTTTATTCTTTCTTCTTTTTTTTTCCTCATAGAAATAGTGTCTTGCTATGTTGTCCAGGCTGGTTTTGAGCTCCTGGCCTCAAACAACCCTGCCATCTTGGCCTTCCAAAGTGCTGAGATTACAGGGATGAACCACCACAACCAGCCAACATCTCGCTTTTTTATATTAAGGCATTGGCCCTTTTTAATACTCGAAAGGACATTACAACTAGTATTATTCCCATTTTAGAAATCTGGAAACTGAAAAGGTGAGCAATTTTTCAAGGATATACAGCTGATCTAAATAGCATAAAAATCACATTAGGTACAAAGGCTAGATCTATGTTAGACTACATAATGAGGGGATGAGGGCGATTATTGACAAAAACATGGATCAGAAAAAGTCCAGTAACTCTTGGTTGACCCAAAATTATTTCCTTGAAAAAGAAAAGGAAAGCAATTGGGATTTTTAAAGTTAAATGATGCTTCTATCATTAAGAAAATATTTGACTATAATTGTTTTAACAGCTAAAACAATTACAGTGGGTTAAGAAGACAGGAGCCTAATAGAGTTGATTTGAGGAACAAGATGGCCTCATAGGAACAGCTCCGGAGTGCAGTTCCCAGAGAGAACAGCACAGAGGGTGAGTGCTCACCGCATTTCCAAACAAGTTTTCACCACCCACAGACTGGGAGATTCCCGGGCCAAAAGTGCCACAAGTTTTTAACGTGGCAGTTTCAGCTGGTGACTCCTCGGTGCACAGAAACACACACAAGTCTGAGGTGCCTTTTTGGCTGGTGCCCTGAACGCCTGGGAGCTGCCCATTCAACTGAAAGGGGGGGCTAAGACAGGGAGCCAGGGGATCTGGCTCGGTGGGTACCACCCCCACAAAACAAGCAATCTGAAATGCTCTGGATTGAGAGTTTTGCAGCAAGTGCAGCTAGACCCAGGACTGTCCAGGTCAGTGCGGGGAAGGGTGTACCCCACTACCGAGGCAGTCCGCCCCTACTGAGGCAGTTCACACAGCACAGGGCAGAGCCTGCAGCAGCTCAGCAATGCCTCTGCTGGCAGACTGTGACTAGACTACTCCTTGCGGGGCAGGGCATCTATGAAAAAAGCCATCAGCATAACAGGGACTTATAAATAAAGCCGACTTTCCTAGGACAGAGCACCCGGGAAAAGAGGCGGTTATGAATTCAGCTGCAGCAGACTTAAAGGTACCTGCCCAGCAGCTCTGCAAGGAATAGCGGAGCTTCCAGCACATCACTTGAGCTCCTATAAGGGACAGACTGTCTCCTTAAGCAGCTCTCTGACCCCTGTATACCCAAAGAGACACCTCATAAAGGGGAACTCAGGCCAACATCTGGTGGGTACCCTTCTGGGATGAGGCTAGCAGAGGAAGAAACTTGTGGCAACCTTTGCCATTCTGCAGCCCCCACGGGCAATCCCCAGGCAAGCAGGGTCTGGAGTGGACCTCCAGCAGTCCTGCAGCAGAGGAGCCTGACTGTTAGAAGGAAAACTAAGATGCAGAAAGAAATAGCTTCAACATCAACAAAAAGGATATCCACTCAGAGACCCCATCTGAAAGTCACCAACTACAAAGACCACAGGTAGATAAAACCACAAAGATGGGAAGAAACCAGAGCAAAAAGGAGGAAAACACCAAAAATCAGAATGCCTCTCTCCTCTAAGGGATCACAACTCCTCATCAGCTAGACATCAAAGATGGATGGAAAATGAATCAGATGAATTGACAGAAACAGGCTTCAGAAGGTGGGCAATAAACTTTTCAGAGCTAAAAGAACATGTTCTAACCCAATACAAAGAAACTAAGAACCTAGAAAAATGGTTAGATGAGATGCTAACTAGGATAAACAGCTTAGAGAAGAATATAAACAACTTAATGGAGCTGAAAAACACAGCACAAGAACTTCATGAAGCATACAGAAGTTTCAATAGCTGAATCAATCAAGCAGAAGAAAGGATATCAGAGATTAAAGACCAACTCAATGAAATAAAATGAGAAGTCAAGAATAGCAAAAAAAGAGTGAAAAGAAATTAATAAAGCCTCCAAGAAACATGGGATTATGTGAAAAGTTCTAATCTATGTTTGATAGGTGTATCTGAATGTGACAGAGAGAATGAATCCAAGCTGGAAAACACTCTTCAGGATATTATCCAGGAGAACTTCCCCAACCTAGCAAGGCAGGCCAGTATTCGAGTCCAGAAATATAGAGAACACCACAAATACATTCCTCGAGAAGAGCAGCCCCAAGGCACATAATCGTCAGATTCACCACGGTTGAAATGAAGGAAAAAATGCTAAAGGCAGCAAGAGAGAAAGATCGGGTTACCCACAAAGGGAAGCCCATCAGACTCAGCAACGCCACACATCTACAACCACCTGATCTTTGACGAACCTCAGAAAAACAAGCAATGGGGAAAGGATTCCCTGTTTGGTAAATGGTGTTGAGAAAACTGGCTAGCCATGTGCAGAAAGCATAAACGGGACCCCTAACTGACACCTTACACTAAAATTAACTCCAGATGGATTAAAGACTTAAACATAAGACCTAACACGATAAAAACCCTAGAAGAAAACCTAGGCAAAACCATTCAGGACATAGACATAGGCAAGGACTTCATGACTAAAACACCAAAAGCATTGGCAACAAAAGCCAAAACAGACAAACGGGACCTAATTAAACTCTAGAGCTTCTGTACAGCAAAAGAAACAATCATTAGAGTGAACTGGCAACCAACACAGTGGGAAAATTTTTTTGTAATCCACCCATCTGACAAAGATTCTAATACCCAGAATCTACAAAGAACTAAAACAGATTTACAGGAAAAACACAAACAAACCCATCCAAAAGTGGGCAAAGGATATAAACAGACATTTTTCAAAAGAAGACATATATGAGGCTGACAAACATATGAAAAAAATGCTCATCATCACTGATTATTAGAGAAATGCAAATCAAAACCACATTGAGATACCATCTCATGCCAGTTAGAATGGCGATCACTGAAAGATCTGGAGACAACAGATGCTAGAGAGGATGTGGAGAAATAGGAACACTTTTATACTGTTGGTGGGAGTGTAAACTAGTTCAACCATTATGGAAGACAGTGTGGCACTTCCTCAAGGACCTAGAAATAGAAATTCCATTTTACCCAGAAATCCCATTACTGGGCATGTACCCAAAAGATTATAAATCATTCTATTATAAGGACACATGCACATGAATGTTCATAGCGACATTGTTTACAGTAGTAAAGACGTAGAACCAACCCAAATGTCCATTGACCATAGACTGGGCAAGGACAATGTGGCACATATATGCCATGGAATACTATGCAGCCATAAGAAATGATGAGTTTGTGTCCTTTGTAGGGACATGGATGAATCTGGAAATCATCATTCTCAGCAAACTGACAAGAACAGAAAATCAAATACTGCATGTTCTCATTCATAGGCGGGTGTTGAACAATGAGAACACATGGACACAGGGAGGGGAGCATCACACACTGGGGTCTGTTGGGTGGACAAGGGAGGGACAGTGGGGGGTGGTGGGGAGAATGGGAAGGGACAAAATGGGGACAAATGCCAGATGTGGTTGACAGGGGGATGGAGGCAGCAAACCACATTGCCACACGTGTACCTATGCAACAATCCTGCATGATCTGCACATGTACCCCAGAACCTAAAGAACAATAAAAAATATGTATATATATACAAAAACTAAACCACACACACAAAAAAGGAAGATAGGAGCTTAATTTTCTCACACACAGCAAGACATCTTGAGATGGGGGTTGCTGGCACTGGTTCAAGAATGTAAGGGCTGATGACACTGTGATCTTTTTAGCCATTTTCCCATGTTAGCAAGAAAGCTGATGCAACTCCAGCCATCATATCACATTCAAGGAAGTGAGGACAGCCCTGTCAAATAACACAACAGAAAGCAAAAGCTTTCTGCATCCCCTCTCAACTTCCCGCCCCACCAATCAGAAGACTTCCGCTGAGGTTTCGTAGGTCAGAACTACATCGCTTGACTACCCTTAACAACAAACAGGCTGAGAAGCTTGAACAGGATTGCCATGACTGGTTTTGACCCAGTGTCTTGTGCAAGGCATCCTGCAGCCTGGAACCAAAGTGGGGTTCTGGTAGGAAGGGTGGGGCTGAATGTGGAATAACCACCATTTGCCACAATGCCCTAGGGGCCAGCAAACTCTTCTCTAAAGAAACAGATAGTGAATATTTTAGGTCTGAAGGCCACAGAGGGTCCTTGCCACAGATTCATCTTTGTTTCTGTGGGGTGTGTTTGTGTGTGTTTGTGTATGTGTGTGTTTGTGTGTGTATGTGTGTGTTTGTGTGTATGTGTGTGTGTTTGTGTGTGTGTTTGTGTGTGTATGTGTGTTTTTGTGTGTGTGTATGTGTGTGTGTATGTGTGTGTGTTTGTGTGTGTGTGTGTGTTTTAACGACCCTCTAAAAGTGCTTAGTTTGTGAGCTATCTAAATATAGGCTGTGAGAAGGGCTGTAGTTTGCTGACTGGGGATAAGGCTGCAGGTATAAAGGGCGGCACTGAAGAAGGTTGGATTAGCTAATGCTCTTTAGGAGCCTTAACATATCCTTATATCTACCCTTTTATTTTCTCAAAAAAATTGCAACTCCAATTTAGGAAAACCAGACTCCTAGCCAAGTCTCCTAATGAATAATTGACTGACTTAATAACTTCAGTAATTTCAGACGCTCACCTAGTAATCTGACTTCTTTCAGTGTTGACTTTATTTGGTGGTATTAGACTAAATGAACCACGAGTCCCTCCTGGCACTAATACTGAGTGATCCTAACATTATGAAAGCATCAGAAATGGAAGCAGCAGCATTTACCGTGATGACTAAAAGCCCACACAAAGGAAGCACTAAATATTAGCAGGCTGATTCCATAATCCCTGGGAGACCCTGGGCCCTTCTCAGGCCTGGGATATTCATGTGGATAATCACCAGCATTCATGTAAATTCTCCTGAAACCCCACATGCAAACCACACCAATGAAATACCTGGTCTAGAATAAAAGGCACCTGTTTTGCCCAGTCTTTCGGTGTCACACCTGCTTCCACCCTGAGGGCTGGGTGCTGAGCTAGCAAAGGACTCCCCTACACAGGCAGTTTTTATTTTATTATTTGTTTTCATTTAAAAAACTCAAGCACTTCTTGCATTCTCTCCATAATATACCCATGTTTTTTTTTTTTTTTAAGTAATGTTTTAATTTATTTTTTAATATTTTATTTCCACAGGGTTTTGGGGAACAGGTGGTGTTTGGTCACATGAGTAAGTTCTTTAGCGGTGATTTCTGAGATTCTGGTGCACCCTTTACCTGAGCAGTACACACTGAACCCAATTTGTAGTCTTTTATCCCTCACCCCCTTCCCACCCTTCCCCCCCAACTCCCAAAAGTCCATTGTATCACGTTTATAGCAGCACAATTCACCATTGCAAAAATAGATCTAGCCCAAATACCCATCAGTCAACGAGTGGATAAAGAAACTGTGGATATACACACGATGGAATAGTACTCAGCTGTAAAAAGGAATGAATTAATGACATTCACAGCAACCTGGATGGGACTGGAGACTATTATTCTAAGTGAAATAACTCAGGAATGGAAAACCAAACATCACATGTTCTCACTCTGTAAGTGGGAGCTAAACTATGAAAAGTAATATTTTTAATTATTTTAATTCTGGAGCAGCAAAACTCACACTCCAGGTGGCTGAGCCTTGGTTCTTGTGGCCTGTGGTCTTTGGAGCACTTCCACATCCCCCAGGGGGTGGGCTAGGGATGGGGGTAGGGTGGAGGAGATGAGTATGCCCTAATCAGGACCCTCGACTGGCCTTGGTCTTCTGAGCACACACTACTATTAAGTTAGTTACAAGACTAACTGGGGGGTTTTAGACTCTAGTCTCCTTTGATTTCAGAATTCAAGTATTTAGGCCCGGTGCAGTGACTCATGCCTTTAATCCCAGCATTTTAAGAGGCCAAGGCAGGTGGATCACTTGAAGTAAGGAGTTTAAGACCAGCCTGGTCAATATTGCAAAACCCTGTCTCTACTAAAAATATAAAAATTATCTGGGCACGGTGGCACACATCTGTAATTCCAGCTACTCAGGAGGCTGAGGCAGGAGAATCACTTGAACCCAGGAGGTGGAGGTTGCAGTGAACAAAGATAGTGCCACTGCAGTCCAGCCTGGGCAACGGAGCAAGACTCCATCTCATTAAAAAAAGAAAAAAAGAAGAAAGAGAAAAAGACTATAAAATAAACTGGTCCAAGAAATAAGTCCCACTTAAATTTCAGTCTAATTGAAATGTACTAACTACCATTTACCACTTACCCATTCTTCATTTCTCTAATGAAGAAAGAAATTCTTAGAAAGAAATGCTCAGCCTTACTTAAATGTAATGGCTCTTTGAAATCTTAAGTTTATCAGATACACCAGGGATAATACAGTCAAAGTTATGATGAGCGAAATCTTATTTTTCTGCAATATACTTTGTTTTTAGAAAGAACAGTTGCAAGTATCTGCTGAGTTATATTATTTCCTTCAATGAAAGTGTTCTAGCAGGAAAATAAGTCATGAAAATGGCAAAGATAATATCAGATTACTCCGCCTAGTCCTTCCTGTGTATGTCAGTGGGGCGGGAGGCAGAACAAACTCCTTTCACAATGTTACAATTCAAAGCACATGTCCTAAAGTATGGAAATATAATTTTTGTGTTGAAGTCCTTTGATAGTTAAGTAGTGACTTGACTATTAACATTATTTGCCATATGGGGCTATTTATTAAGAATCACACTGTGTGGGAGAAATTGTTGGAACAGAATCGCTAAGTGTCTGATAAGAATAGCAGACAGGCTCTGGGGTGTCTTGGAAGTGTCTTCAAGGCTCATGAGGACCCCTCTTGGTCCCTACTTCCTCCCTTACAACACTCAGCTGATAGGCTTACAAACTGTAATTTTTCAATCCGAGCCAGCGAATTAGGCCAGGCTAGATTGTCTGTCCAAGAATGTGGAATTAGAACTGATATGGTTTGACTGTGTTCCCACCCAAATCTCATCTTGAATTGTAGTTCCCATAATTCCCACATCTTATGGGAGGGACCCGGTGGGAAGTAATTGAATCATGGGGGCTGTTTCCCCCATACTGCTCCCATGGTACTGAATAAGTCTCACATGGTCTGATGTTTTATAAAGGGTTTCCCTTTTTGCTTAGCTCTCTTTCTGTCTTGCCTACCGCCATATAAGCATGCCTTTCACCTTCTGCCATTATTGTGAGGCCTCCCCAGCCATGTGGAACTGTGAGTTCATTAAACCTCTTTTTCTTCATAAATTAACCAGTCTTGGGTATGTTTTTTATCAGCAGCATGAAAATGGACTAATACAAGAACCAAGTGACATTCTGGGTCAGTCTCCTGAACTGGAGGTGCTGCTGGACAGGCATCTTCCTACTGCATGGCCTGAGAAAGGGAGAAAGCTCATTTTCACCAGGGATGCAAATGAGAAAGTTCCTGGAGCGTTTGACAGTCTCTTACTTCATCCCTTTCTGAGCCCCAGCTTCCTTCACTTGACTTCTAGAAGATACTCTTTGAGATTTAGAAAAAATTCTGCTTTGGAGTGTAAATCAGTTCAAGATACTTTTCTGTTGCTGTGTTGAAGAGAACGGTACTAAGTATATAGTTGGCCCTCCACATCTGTGGGTTTCACAGCCCAGGATTCAATCTGCCATGGGAAAAAATTTTTTTTAAATCACAAAAGAACAATGAAAATGATACAAATAAAAATAGAGTATAACAACTTTGCATAGCATTTACATTGTATTAAGCAGCATAAGTAATCTAGAGATGACAAAATATAGAGAAAGATGTGTGTGGATTTATGCAAATGTGATGCCATTTTATATCACAGACTTGAGCATCCATCTGAGGATTCTGGTATCCACAATGGGGGTCCAATTCCTCACAAGGACGAGGGATGGATGTACACTGCCTATCTGTGGGAATGTCAGGCTCCAGCTGGTGACATAGAATCAGAAGACAACCTAGGAAAACAAGAAAGCACAGCCCAGGCAAAAGTCTTCATCTTCTCTCTTCATCTACTGGCACCAGCACAATCACACATTTCTCCTCCCTTTTCACATTCCTGAGGATCATTTTATCCACTCAGATATGTCTAGCTACAGGTAACAAAATACTAACAGTCCAGAGGCATCTGATCTCACTTGGCAGACAGGCTGAAGAGACATGGTTCTACAGTTTTTTCCAAGTTCAATGACATCAGAACTCTAGTAGGTTTGTCCATGGTTCTCTTCCCTTCATGGTCCAAAACCTGCCATGGGCCCCAGGTATCATTATAGTACAAAACAGCATCCGCAGAAGGGAGGGAGAGAAGGGAACAAAGGCCTTCTCCTCAGCTGCTCTCCTTTGGCATAGAACCCCTATGCTGACTTCTCCTTTTATTTGGCTTGTTGACCTGACCTAGGTTGTATGTCTACTCCCAAACCATCAATAGCAAAGGGAAATGAATGGCCTTGGCAGGCGCAATCCAATCATGAGTCATTCTCTGGGACAGGGAATAGCTCTGTGTTAGCAAAAGAGAAAGAGGGATGGCTGTTGCATGGATTTCTGACAGTGGCTGCAGCTGTAAGCATCACCAGTTACCAGGCTGAAGGCTCTGGCATCATCCCTGACTCTCCCTTTCTCCTGTCCCCATCGCCAACCTTGATTCACACATTGGATTTTCTCCAATCAAAAGTCAAGCTCCATTGATTGTCTTTCCAAAACACCTCCGGCATCTGTCCAACCTCATGATCTCACTGTCGCTGTTTTATTTCATGTTTCATTATTTTATACTTCTAAAATTTCATAACCCTTCTCCAAGGTCTTCTCATCTCCAGCCTCTCTCCCACTTTTGACCTGAGAAATATGTAAAAGCAAACAAGAAGCTTGGCTCAGACTACATCATTCTGCTCTAACAGAATTTTCCGAGTTTAAAACTTCAAGCGATTAGCCTGACATGATGTGATGATGCTCCAATCCAGCTTTGATTGCCTATTTTCAGTTTGCTATATTCCATATTGCTCCCTATATGCACGCTCATGCAAACACACACACACACACACACAGAGGCACACGCACAGCCATACACACACAAATATACACTGACACACACAAACACAAAGGAGTCATGGTTCCTTCTTCTAACTTTGTCTCCCTTCTAACTCTTCCTCATACAGTACCAACATCCAAATTGAACCCCTCTTTAAGAAGGTGTTCTGGGCCGGGCACAGTGGCTCAAGCCTGTAATCACAGCACTTTGGGAGGCGGCGACGGGTGGATCACGAGGTTGAGAGATCGAGACTATCCTGGTCAACATGGCGAAACCCCATCTCTACTAAAAATACAAAAAATTAGCTGGGCATGGTGGCGCGTGCCTGTGGTCCCAGCTACTTGGGAGGCTGAGGCAGGAGAATTGCCTGAACCCAGGAGGCGGAGGTTGCGGTGAGCCGAGATAGCGCCATTGTACTCCAGCCTGGGTAACAAGAGCAAAACTCCATCTCAAAAAAAATAAATAAATAAAGAAGGTGTTCTGATCAGTTCCACATCAGGACACACATAGGACATAAAGCTCTTTGTACAGCCCCTGAGGTAAGCCTCCAAGCCAGCCAGGTCCTTCCAGCAGAGGAGATGGCTACTGGATTCACCTGCATTCAACTCCCAGAACACCAGCGAGAAAGCTCTATGTTGGGGGACACAGTCTCCTTCATGAAATCTCCCCAGATCCCTCTTGAAGTGTTTTCTCCCTTTGTAATTTATCTTATGGCTCTTACAGCATTTATACTTCTACCTTGAAGCAGAATTAGATATACCTGTGGCCTACCTCCTTCACTGCTGTAAATTCTTTGAAGGCAGAATTTCTGCCCAGGCTTTGCACATAATTGGTGCGCAATAAATACAGGTTACATAAAAATGCATATCAAATGCTGTGAACTGTGTGCCTCCTTGTGAGAGCAGTGCTAAATAGAGAAGTGATCAAAGTTGGCCAGGTAAGGGATCATATGGGAATAAGGCTGGGGCCAGAATCTGTGAGCAGAAGAGACAAGAACCATCCCATGGATGGGGAGAAGGACAAGAAGAAAATGAGCAAGGGAGCTGTGCAAGACAGTGCTCAGAGTTGCAGAAGTGGCATGGAGAGCGGGTGGTAGAGGGAGGAAGAGAGGTTCGGGGAAAGGAAGGATGGAAGCCTCGGGGCTTCCCTGAGTGGGGGAAGGGCACTGTGGTGCCAAGAACAGTGTCACTGTTCATTCCCTCAAGAGCTACATGTGTCTCCGAGGACCAAACATCAACATTCAACTGATTTTGATTAAAAACATTATATTTCACATAGAAGCCTTAACAATTCCAATGGTAATAATATATCACTAAGCCATTAACCAGAAAAGTACACAATCGAAGCTTCCTGCTGTCTCCTAGGATCCCATCAGACTCTGCAGTGACTCTATCAGGAACAGCCAGCAGGGGCTTGGAGAACTCTCAGGACTGGGTATCAGCCTTTGAGAAGTTATCATCAGTAGGTGGCCTCGCCGTTGTCAGGCCGTTGGTTCCACTTCATGAGGTCCTCTCCAGACACAAGTAACTAGGATGATGGTCCAGCCTCTCTTGCAGCCAACAGTTATCTCTAGACCCTGGTACTGCCAACAGCTTTCCTCTGACCGGTCTGTGTCCAAAGAATTTCTGAAAGAGCCAGCTCTTCCTCATTCTTAGAAACAACAGGAAAGCAGACATAGCACAGTTTTCCTTCTTCAATTCTATTTATTTAGAGACCGGTAACAACGGTCACTTCCTGGATTAATCTGTGACTTTTTAGAAATATCAAGGAACATCTTTACTTAAATGTATCCTCAGAAGTATCCACATGGCTAGCTGTATATCCTCATGAATAGCTGCATATCTGCCATGGATCTTATACAAAACTCAGGAAGTTTTTCTCAAGATAAAGATATGTGCTTCTTTTCTGCAGGGTATGTAAATTAAACAACCCAATGCTTTTTTTTCTGTTTTTATCTTGGCCACTAGGAAGTTCAGCTATAAATGCAGAATTCATGCCGATTATTCATTACAAGGACATGATGATTTCCAGTTTTTCTCATTTTAGATGACCTACTTCGTGCTTAAAAAAAAATAAGGCTATGGAAGGTGTCATTTTTTAATGGTCTGGAAGCATAGCTCTCATTTTGCTATGGTCTTGCAAAGAGGTCCAACTTCTTAGTTGGACACATTCTCTTTAAAAGATGAAGTAACTTAGGAATGTTGACAAACCACTGATAGAGGAGTACAGTACTTGGAAGAGATGAATCTCGTAAGTAGGAGGGTATTGTTCAGATGAGTTAGTAAGAAGGGGAAGGCTCCCGGGAACAAGGTTGGGTGGTGTCTTTAAACATCCTCACTGAGCTCAGGAGGCAGTCAGGTGCCCTGATGGGAATGCTTCACATTGGTCAGAGGAAGGACTGAAGCTCTCGAGACTAACTAGATATAGATAATTGGCTCCCATTAAGGACTGGGTATTAGTGGTACCCTCGACCTCCCCACAACATGGTTACACGGAGGGGACAGTTACCCTGAGTTTCTGATCTTACCTTTCTCTGTCTGTTCTACTTCTGGTCACTTGCTTTATTTTGACCTCCAATATCTTCACCACTGGCTGCAAAGTACTCTTGTAGATCCAGCCTACTTCCCAGCCAAGCACCAGACTCCAGAACCACCTTCCTCCCAATCTCTGGGGATCTGCTCCCCATCCTGGTACCCCCACTGCTCAGTCAAGTGCTACCGAGTATCCCTTTATGAGATTCCTTTCCACACGGAGCCACCTGTCCACATTTTGGTTTAAACAGAGGCTGGCCAATTTCTCTGTTCAACCCTAGACATTAATGCCAGTGAGCAGGACGCTGGGCCTTACTGCTCTGAGTGTTCCTAGCATCAAGCCCTGTGCCGAGCACATTCAAAGCACTCAACCAATGTTTGAAGAACTCATTTCACCTCTTTGCCTTAGTTATGTCAGTTTCCTCACCTATAAAAAATAGAGATTCTAAGGCTACTATAAGGATTAAATGAGTCAAAACATAAAAAGTAGCATGTTTGAGTATATTCTAGGCTGAACTTTATTGAATACAAAGTTTGGCCATTATTATTAGGCACTCAACAAATGTTTGTTGAATAAAAAACTAAATGAATATTCATATAATGACAGAATCAATGTTAAAAAATTAAAAGACTCACTTGCCTAGTAAGTTTTATCCTTGAAACACTTTCATATTGAATCAATATCCACAAACCTGAGTGGCAGTTATGGGAAACAAGCAGTATTATTGTATACAAGGCATCTGTCAGTCACAGACAGCTGGAATGCCATTGGAAGTACATGCTGTATGGAGGGCAATGGTCAAATTCCCTTTCTCCAGCCCTAGCCCTGTGCTCTTTTGCAGAATCCAGGATGGTGTGATGAGTTCTACATGTGACACAGTGGAGAAAGTGACCCCCATAAGCTAATGCAACCCAGCATTTGTTGCCGGCATCTGCCAGAGCAATTTCAATTAGCTTCCAGAATAGATACTGCCATGTAGCTGATGCAGCAATTTCCATTTAAAGCACTATGGAGCAATTTCATTTCATAAAGCTATCCCTTCAGCTTAGATTCAAGAGTATGCCACATTTGTGAAGATGGAAATGGCATAATTATGTTCTAAGTAGAGTCTATAAGTCACAAACCAATTCCAAAGGCCAATGAATCAGAAAAGTTGCTTTTCCCAGGTATTTTTTCCATACTGTGAGGCCCAAGGGCATGGCGGCCGGGGATGAACACACAATCACCATGAGAGGTCCTGCTTTTCTTGAAGTTCTTGAGTGTCTCTCACTTGAGTGTTGCACTTTCTGCAAATCTCCCATTCAGAGGACACTATCTCTTCTTATGAGGTATAAATAAGACTCGTCAAAAGAAAGGCCATCCACAACATCCTCATATGACAAAGGAGAGATCCACAAGAAGAGAAGAGCCTCAACTAGATCCCAGTAATTAAATTACCAAAGAGAAACTTTTATCCCATAATTTCAACTTGCTCTGTCCAACTAGAATAGGGTTTGGCTCTGTGTCCCCACCCAAATCTCATCTCAAACTGTAATCCCAATGTGTCAAGGGAGGGACCTGTAATCTCCACATATGGAGGGAGGAAGTAATAGGATCATGGGGGTTTTCTTCATGCCCTTCTTGGGATAGTGAGTCAGTTCTCACAAGATCTGATGGTTTAAAAGTGTGGCATTTGCCCTTTAGCTCTCTCTCCTGCTGCCTTATGAAAAAGGTACTTGCTTCTTCTTCACCTTCTGCCATGATTGTAAGTTTCCTGAGGCTTCCCCAGCAATGCGGAACTGAGTCAATTAAACCTCTTTCCTTTATAAATTACTGTCTCGGTATTTCCTTATTACAGTGTGAAAATGGACTAATACAAACCAGAATTTATTTATCAACACTCAAAACAAAGGAACAAATGTTATCTGAACCAAATATCACTCCCTGTCTGTTTACTAATTAATATTCTGAAAGTATCCCATGGCTAGTGAATAGAACTATTAAAGCCAAAGAGCAACAGGATGAGTGCAGTCACTGCTGCTGACTAATGGTGGGACCATACTGACCAGGAAATCCCCAGGAAAGGAGGGAGGGAGGGGAACATTTATTGAGCACCTATTAAATGCCAGACCCTGTGCTTTCAGCTTGTCCTATCATTCAGTCCTCATAGGGACTGCACACCTAGCTTCAGATGAGGACGTTGAGCCTCAGAAAGGTTAAAGCAAAGGCCCAACATCACACCACATGCAAGGTAGTGGATCCTAAATGAACCACACATGTGGTGACCACTCCTCATTCCCCAGAACCCCTGCAGTATTTTGTTTTTGCAACATAAAAGCCAAGTCATGAGCTCTCATCTAGAACAGCAGAATCATAGTGAAGGAACTCTTTCCGTCTTTGGTATATTTCAAGCTGTGGTTAATATAATTTATTTATTTAAAAAATACTCAACTCCAAACACTTTCAGATAAATCATTCCAGCCAATATTTTCATACCACTCTGTTGAGAAAGATATGTTTATACTGACACGCATTTCAGGCGTATTTCAAAGAACTAAATATTTATTCATATTTGGATTTTGCTAATATTGTATGCATGGCAAATTCCTTAGCTATTTCTGGAGGGCTTTTATAAATGAGTTTGTGGCCATGAATGAAATAATTTTCATTTATTCATTTCATTCATCTAACCCTCAGAATAAGCAGTATCTTAATTTGTCTCAATTTTATTAATTTTGATATAAATAAAAATGAATGTTTTCCCCCAAATCGTAGAAAATAGGTGCCCAAAAGGCATGAGACAAATATTATCAGTGATCTATTTTTAAGTTAATAACTATTTAAAGGTTCACATTTATTGAATCTAATCTTAAAATCAGAACTATAATTTATTCACATCAAATTAATATAGCCTAATTTAAAATTTCAATGAGCTTTTAAAGCCAGAAATATACACCATAAAATCAGGGCTAGTGTCTAATATGCTTTGTTTGACTGTGTTGGTTATTTATTTATTTAGTGTGTGTGTTGGTATTTTAAATGTAGTGTTCTCCATATATACTTTTATTCTGCTTACCTTTTTTAAAAAGTTGCAGTAAAATTTACATACAGTCGTCCTTTGGTATCTGTGGGGGTTGGTTCCAAGATGCTCAAGTCCCTTATGCAAAATGGTATATATTTGCGTATAACCTACACACATCCTCCCGAATACTTCGGATCATCTCTAGATTACTTATAAAACTTAATGCAATGCAGATGCCATGTGCATAGTTGTTATATGATATTATTTGGATTCTCTAAAGAATCGAAACATAGATATAAAGGTGTTTATAACATAATAATGACAAGAAAGATGTTTGTAGATGTTCAGTATAGACACATTTTTTCCCAAATATTTTCAGTCTGTGGTTGGTTGAATCCATGGACATAGAAACTATGGATGCAGGGGGCCAACTGTATAGTAAAATGCAAAAGTCTTAAGTGAAGTAAGGATGCAGCTTAATGAATTTTAACATATGTATGTACTCTTGTAGTCACTAGTCATAAAAACCGACAACATTCCAGAAAGTTCTCTTGGGTCCCTTCCCAGGCAACTCTATCTCCAACCCTCCCCACCCCTAATCTCAGGTAACCACTTTCCAGCTTCCTACACCACAGATGAGTTTAGACTGACTTTCATCTCCATAGACATGGGATCACATGAGTGTCTCTTTTGAATCTGGCTTCTTTACTCAACACTGTAGTTCTAAGATTCTGCCATGTAGCTGCATGTATCAATCATTTGCTGGGTTTTATCAGCTTATCTTTTTGAGATGGAGTCTAGCTCTGTCATTGAGGCTGGAGTGCAATGGTGCAAGCTTGGGTCACTGCAACCTCTGCCTCCCAGGTTCAAGTGATTCTCCTGTCTCAGCCTCCCAGGTAGCTGGAATTACAGGCACCTGCCATCATACCTGGCTCATTTTTTGTATTTTTAGTAGAAACAAGGTTTCATCATGTTGACCAGGCTGGTCTCTAACTCCTGACCTCAGGTAATCTGCCTGCCTCTACCTCCCAAAATGCTGGGATTACAGGCCACCGTGTCCAGCTTATCAGCTTATCTTTCTGCTGTTCACTCTGTCTCAGATGCCACCTTTGCTGCCTCACAAATCCTGCTGATCTTATTGAACTTACCCAGTGCCTTCTCCTCCATCAGGCTTTTCTTGATCTCTCCAAACAAAATTAGCAGCTCCTTTTCTGTGCATGCTGTCTTCTTTAAAACATATTTCATTTTGCCACCTGTGATGTGTTGGTACTCCCTGGAGGGGCAGGAAGTGCTGATTCCCTCATGCTACAGAACACTCACAAAGGAAAGGAGAGGACACAGACCAATAGTCACTTGGTGGATGAATGTAGCTGGGAGGTGGAGCCATGGAGACAGGAGGGAGGAAAATGTTTAATTAAGGCCCAGATGCATTCTCATTGTTTTCCTTCCCTTTTTTCTCTCCTGCCACCTCTTTTCCTCTTCTTTCTCCGTCCTTCCCCCTTCTGCTCTGGCTCTTCCTCTTCCTCCTCTTCTACCCTTTCCCTTCCATCTCTCTGTTTCCCTCTCATTCTCTGTTTCCTTTGCCTTGTATGTTCATGTATTCCTCTTGTGTTAGTGAATTCACTTGACAAACATTTAATGGAATATCAGGTTCCTGGAGGTTTCACTATACCTCTGCCCAGATAGCAGGCAGTGGGCCTGGTGGTCATTGTTCAGGGTATTGGGGGAGAAAGAGTAGTCTCAAGGTGGCAGTGGAAGAGAACTGTTAGGAATAGAGAATAATCCCTATCTCCAAGCCTCAGTGAGGGCCCAGAGGTTCAACTAGCCAGAAAGGGGGTGAGAAGTTTGACAGTGGGTCAGATTATCTCCTAGTACATGGGGATCTCAGACATGTAACAGGATCAGAAGCTCAATCAGAAAAGAAACCTACAGATTCACAGGACAAAAACCCATTGAGTAGACACACTCCTCCTGCACTACACAGCTGCTCTCAAGGGTGCAGGAAGGCAGAGAAGCAGATGATAGGACAAATGCTTCTATGAGATATAATCATAATGAATTTTTACTTTTTATTTTTGAGATGGAATCTCACTCTGTTGCCCATGCTGGAGTGCAGTGGTGCAATCTTGGCTCACTGTAGCTGGGACTACAGGGGCACGCCACGAGGCCCAGCTAATTTTTTTATATTTTTAGTAGAGACAGGGTTTCACCATATTAGTCAGGCTAGTCTCGAACTCCTGACCTCAAGTGGTCCACTTGTCTCAGTCTTCCAAAGTGCTGGGATCACAGGCATGAGACACCACACCTGGCCAAATTTTTCAACAACAGCTGAGACTTTAACTGTGACAACTTCAGGAAGTAGAAAACAGAAGACCAAGTCATGTCACTGGCTTAGCCCTACAGCAAGTATAAAATGAAGAAAGCAGCTTAGATAATGTGATAGAACTAAATATATTTTGTAAATGAAGACAACAATCCAGGGAGAACCAGTGATTCATCCGATTTCACACAGCGGGTTCCTCTGTGCTTCCGTGGGTTTCTGTGGGCAAATCTAATGTTCCTACCATATTTCTCAAAAATAAAAAAGTTCAAGAGCAGAATTTGAATAGGCAAAGAAATTTAGAGAGAGCAATTGGAGATGGTAAAAAAGGTCAGAACGGCATACTAACGGAGGAGGAGGTTAGGAAAGCAGCGTGGGCCAGATTACTAAGGATTTCAATGCCAAGTAATGAAGTAGAGACTTGATCCTTCAGAAGCAGTAACGGAATTAAGTTTTGGTTTTTAAATCAGAGGTAATATAAAACATAAAGAATGATTTTAAAGGCTTATTGAAAAAATAGGAGTGCAAAAGTCTTATTTTAAAAGAAGAATGATTTAGGCCATTAGGTTAGTATAAAAGTTGTGCACATTGTGACTTTTTGGGCTGGTTATGCTTTAGGATAAAGAGGTCTCAGAATGGTGCCAAACTCACAGTCTGCCAACAGACAGTGTTCCTCCATGTGTCACCGTATGGAAACCACGTGACCTCCCCATCATGGCCAGAGAAGGGTTAGGCTTAGGGTTAGAGTTAAGGTTAGGGTTAGGAACTGACCCAAGATAAATCCACCTTTTCACTGGACAGCAACTAGGCCATAATATGATCAACTAAACCTAAACTACCAGTGCTTCTGGAGAGCTTGCACTTGAGACACACAAATGATAGATAAACAATTGGTGATAGTAATAGATGCTTAAAGGCATATATGGGAAAGCAGAATCAAAGGGAGATGAGCTACATCAACAGCCCAGCACTCTAGCAAGTATCTGCAGCTGTTGCGCTCAGGTGTTGGGAAGATAAGCGGAAGCTCCAGCTCTCAGAGCTCAATGATAATTGTCCTTTTCCCAGATTATACTTTCCATCAATCTAATGTATGACTTTAACCAGGGTTCTAGGCCACCTCCCTGAGTAAGATTCTGTCCACGGATCCTTGTAACTAGGTGGTACCACTTTAGGTGACTTTGAGGAGTCTCTGTTTCTCCTAACTAAAGAATTTTACCAGCAGCAAAGCTGAAGACTGGCTTAACTCCAAATCTTCAGAGGAGTTCAACGTGCCCTTCACATTTCACATTACGACACCCCCCACTGGAGGTCACAGTGGTTGTTCCTCACTCTCTGTGGTGATTTCTTTTTTTTTTTTTTTTAAAAAAGACAAAGTCTCATTCTGCCACCCAGGTTGGAGTGTAGTTGCATGATCTCAGCTTACTGCAACCTCCACATCCCAGGCTTAAGCAATTCTCCTCCCTCAGCCTCCTGAGTAGCTGGGATTACAGGTGCCCACCAAGCCCGGCTAATTTTTCTATTTTTAGTAGAGGCAGAGTTTCAGCATGTTGACTGGGCTGGTCTTGAACTCCTAACCTCAAGATCCACCTGCCTCGGCCTCCCCAAGTGCTGGGATGACAGGCGTGAGCCACTGTGCCCAGCTCTACGTGGTTTCTTTCCAGCTTCCACTTGACTGATTCTCCGTCTCTTCTTTCAAATCCCTCTCTGACACTTTCCATCTAAGGGTTTTATGTACTTCCAGAGACAGGCTTTTTAACTTCTTACAAAGAACTCTGGCTTTGGCCAGGTGCAGTGGCTCACGCCTGTAATCCTAGCACTTTGGGAGGCTGAGGTGGGCGGATCACATGAAGTCAGGAGTTCAAGACCAACCTGGCCAACATGGTGAAACCCTGTCTCTATTAAAACTACAAAAATTAGCTTGGCGTGGTTTTGCATGCCTGTAGTCCCAGCTACTCAGGAGGCTGAGGCCAGAGAATCACTTGAAACTGAGAGGCGGAGGTTGCAGTGAGCTGAGATAGATAGCGCCACTGTACCCCAGCCTGGGTGACAGAGTGAGACTCTATCTCAAAACAAAACAAAACAAAACACCAAAGAACTCTGGCTTTTATTAATGCCATTGATTCTTTCCTCATTAATCCCTTTCCAATTGGTCACCTATCCCCGGCCATCTTCCCGGGCCCGACCCCAAATCCTGATCACATCTCTTGCAACCGTAAGAAAAATGAGGGCCAGACACTCATCAGAGCAACTGATTCAAGAACTCTGGTCAACCTTGTGAGACTGAGGCCAACCCAGGTGCTCCTGGGACAGTCAGTATGCGTAGGTCTGATTGAAAGGACTAGTGGGCAATTTGAATTTTAAAGACATTCTGCTGTTATTTTGCCATGCCTAGCAAGTGCCTTACTTTAGAAAACTACTGTTAATGATAAAAATTTCAATTCCATGCTTGAATACAATTTTAGAGGAAATATATTGCATAACAGATGGCAGTGGGGAGAGACTGCTCTGGAATCGCCTCCCTGGAGCGCCGCTTACACACAACGTCGCCGGGCATGGCAACTGCTCCCAGGAGTGTCGTCGCTGCATCAACACCGGTCATGTCTTGAATACAGTCTCTTGTTTAGAGGGAACTTTTTTTTGTCTCCTATTTTTTACATCAATGGGGTAGATCAGTTAGGAATAATAGGAATTGCAACAGACTAAATGCTTCAGGTAAATGATCCATTTCCTCCTTTTGCTGTGTGTTTATCAGCCAGACCAAATACTTTTCACATATAAATGGAAATGGAAATCTGAACACGTGCAGTATAAGATGTGTAACAAGAGATTTGTGCCCAGCATGGAAAATATCTCATAAGTGAGAAAATTATGTTCATTGTTTACAGAGCTCAGCACACAGCATAATGTGCGATCCTCATACTTGGTTCATGGCTATTTTCCCAACTGTTTGATGAAAACAACAAAAGAGACAACAAGTTGTGTTCTTTTGAATTAGACCATTAAAAAAATTAAATCCAGATGTATCTAAAAGAAACAGAAATGTTTACATGGGATCACAGTATCACCCATTCTGTGATCCACTAAATATGTTCTCCCTGGCCAGGTGCAGTGTTTCACACCTGTAATCCTAGCACTTTGGGAGGCCGAGGCAGGTGTATCACCTGAGGTCAGGAGTTTGAGACCAGCCTGGCCAACATGGTGAAACCCCATCTCTACAAAAAATACAAAAATTAGCCAGGCATAATGGCAGGCCCTTGTAATCCCAGCTACTCAGGAGGCTAAGGCAGGAAAATCACTTGAACCCAGGAAGTGGAGGCTGCAGTGAGCTGAGATCACACCACTGGACTCCAGCCTGGGCAACAGGATGAAACTCTATCTCAAAAATAAAAATAGTAAATATGTTCTCCCTTTAGCCATCCAGTAGTGATGGGAGGTAATAGCTTTCAGAGAGTGCAGTAGTTTGCTGGGGCCGCCATAACTGAGAACTACAGACTGGGTGGCTTAAACAACGGAGGTGTATTGTCTCACAGTTCTGGAGGCTGAAGTCCTAGACGGACATTGACAGAGTTGGTTCCTTCTGAGGTCTGTGAGGCAAGGTTCTATTCCAGGCCTCTCTCTTTGGCTAGTAGGTGGCCATCTTCATGTTTACAAGGTGCTCTCTCTCTATGTGTGTCTGGCCCCAGATTTTCTTTTTATGAGGACGCAAGTCATATTGGATTATGGCCCACCCTAATGACCTTGCTTTCACTTGATTAACTTATAAAGGTCCTGTCTTCAAATAAGATCATAGTCTGAGGGACGGAGAGTTAGGACTTCAGCATATGAACTTGGTGGGGGAGGGGGAACACAGTTAAGCTCAGAACAAGAAACTTGGAAAATAATAGCTTTAACCAAAAAAAAAAAAAAAAATGAATTTTTCTCCTTTTAAGGTGCACTGCCCAGCATCAGATACAATCCTGATGGCAACTGTTTTTATATTTCGGCTCAACTCATCACTCCATCTTGGATTTCTGTATGATAAATTTGCACAATATTACAATGAAATTAATGTGAATTCTGTTGAATTTAGGAAAGCATAAAGGGGTTAAGCCTCTGATTTTAATAGAATTTCAATAGGTTTTTTAAAATGATTGATTTTTTAAAAATCCTTCTTATTCACCCCATTTTCTACACATTGCTTTGTTTATAGAAAAACCTGGAAAGGTATTTCTTTTCCAAGCATATTACATGGAACAGTGGTTTCCAGAATAAGTTTAAGACTACAAAGATTACTTACAGATTCTTTACCATCCATTCTTACCACTACATCTTATAAAATTAAAATGCTAAAAACAAGGTCGTGTGTGGAGGTTTATACTTGTAATCCCAGTGCTTTGGGAGGCTGAGGTGAGAGGATCATCTGGGGCCAGAAGTTTAAGATCAGCTTGGCCAACATAGTGAGACCCCCATCCTACAACAACAAAAAAATGTAAAATGAGTCAGGTGTGGTGGTGCATGCCTGTAGTCCCAATTATTCAGGAGAATGAGGCAGGAAGATTGCTTGAGCCCTGGAGTTCAAGGCTTCAGTGAGCTATGATCATGCACTGCAGCGTGGAAAACAGAGCCAGTCCTTGGTTGCTAAAAAATAATAATAAAATAAAATGCTAAAAACAGCGACATGAGCATGACATTGGCCTAGAACTGAAAGTGACAGAAGACAGCGTCAGAACCTTAGACATGGAAATGTGACCGGACCACAGATTCCTTATTTTAATGCTCAAGGCTCTGATTATCCCTCATGTATAAATCAACAGCCACACTTCAGAGCATTAGAAATTCTTCCTCAAAACATTTTAAGTTCCCCACTATCATTTTTATTACATTTTTAAAAAGTAGTCATGCTATTTTCCATGCTCCAGGAATCCAATAAGGTATACCCTTGATTTTCCCTTACATCAACACATGTGGATTGCAGGTATTCTAGAAGACGTATGTAGAAAGCTATCATTAAGGCAATTACGTAGCAGGTAAATTTATTCAGTAAATTTGCCAGCTTTGGTTCACAAATTCCATGATGCTGAAGCTTAATTAAGACAGTGTGCCAGAGAATCAAAAGAATTCTTCCAAGCAAGCTGAGCAAAAGCTCCTTGGCACTTCCATGAAAGATGAGCCAAAACTAGTTCCATTCTTGAAAACCAGAATTGAAATGGGATCCCCACCTAATGCTGCTGGCATGGGCTCACGTGTTTCAAAACTCCCCAATTCTGCCAACTGTATTTTTCCCTCTCTTGAAAGTGATTTTGTAATTACATAGCACTTAACCTAACAGGGAACCTATCTCTTGGCTGGAATTTATGTGGTGGGGGAAAGGGGCACAATTTCCTTACAATCTCATTCCAACTGCAGAACACGTTTGCTGACCTCTTTTGTTTTTCATAAAACTGCCAGGTCTTTATAGGAGGAAAAATTAAGGGCAGTGCTAAAAATGAGACTTTTCACTGATCCAAGCATAACTCAAGTCATAAGTCCTGATATTTAAGCATCATTTAGTTAAAAATAAAGTTAGTACATTTATGTAAAAAGTAATCTTGTCAGTCTGGCATAACTCAATTTGGCGGTTGTGTTAAATCTGCAATTTTTTAGTGGTCAGTCTTCGTGTTAGAAACAAAACTTTTTCCCTCATAATGTTAAGCCTATGTTCCATAATATTAAACCTATATTCCAGGGTTATTCAATTTAACATGGTGTATTTTTAAGGCAACCACTAAGGGAAATTAAGTCCTAAAACTGTACATGCAGCCTCATAAACTAAGATAGAATGTCTTCTAGAAAGATTATTAGAGAGTAATATCAATGAAAGCTAGAAGCATACAGAGACTAACTTCATCCTGATCAGATTTCAATTTCTGCACAAATATGAAAAAATCAGACCCTCCAGCTCCCAGCAAGGAAGGTAGCTTTCGTTTTGTTTTGTTTTAATGAAATGTGTGTACTCTGTTCATAAATAGCCAAATGTCAATTTATTTGAACTCGTTGTGAACAGCTTAGCGAAAAGGTATTGGTTAGGAAAACGGGAAACCTGTGTTCCAGACGTGGCTTTACACATAACTAGTTCTGTCACACTGAGCTGCCCTTGCTGGTCCCCAAAAGAACTGAAGAGCAACCAGGCCCTGGTGCTGGGAGATGCGACCACTGAGAGGAAGCTTGTCGCTCCTCCAACTCAGCACACTATCCTAAGTTTCTAACTAGGGCAAGTTTGAAACACTGACCCCTTAGTTTCGAATTAAGGATTGCCTTTGGGGAATGTGTGACTCTAACAATAAACATTTTTTAAAGTTAAAACTAGAAATCTAATGAAAAGATCTCTCTGTTCATTAATATAAACCCATCGATGTAACATCTATATACACTTCCATGCTCACAAAAATTATTGTATAGGGCACTGAAAATATTACACTGGATAATATATCCATGGGCCTGAAATTGTGCTACCAATAGACTTTGTTTTATTAATATCCCCCCAAAACTCCCTTTAATTTCGTTTGTAATTACCCAGAAATAACTTGTTAATATATTTGATGTAATTCCCCAAGAAGAAACATAAGGTCTGTTTCTTTTTAAAGAATAAGAATCTTGAACCTGGGCCATCTTATCTTTTCAATTTCATCTTTACTTTTACATGGCTTTAAAATTTAACACAGTAATTTGTGCATACTTAGGAAATGTATTTCCATTACTTCCATTCCATTTCAGTTGATTCTTATCAACTTCAAATAATGTCGCCCCTTTTCCATGAGCCCCAGACAGAGGTGTGCTTTCAGTATCCCCCAGCCTCCACACCACACTTTTCATTATAGCATTACTGGCCTGAATATTTAGCTCTTTGATTTTTAATTATCTATTAATTTTTCTTATCTTGGAACTACTCTATTTTATTGAGAATTTTTGTGACAATGTGTGTTTCCACAAGGATCCCTTCAAACATAGCAAAAGAACCCTTCTGAAATATAACCTGATATACTATCCCCATAGATAATTTGGAAAAAATATATATTAGTATAATTTTTAATGCAGAATGAATGGCATTAACTCAGCACCATTACCCTTTCCAGCCAGTTGTTCTGTTTAGGATTGAAAATGTTATGTCAAAAATGATGGACTTTCATAGTCTTTAGCTTGTCCAACCCAAATGGGGATGAAAGACATCTAAGAAGTGAGAAGTTTGACCAGTTCTCAAGCTGTTATGTAGTTCTCCACCCGTAGACGGATATTTTTAAAATGTGAAATGCATTTGTGTCTCATAAAGTAAGGCAGCAAAACCGAAATGAAACACGTTGCTGCAATTCGATGTGAGCAAATTCAGGCAGATGCTGTTATCCTAACGAGACTGGAGGTCTCTTCCAACTCTGCTGAGTCTTCAGCCCCTTCCTTTAGGACAATTGAGTGCTAATTCAAGTGAAGTAGGCAATGCACCAAGATAGCTTTCACAAAATATGAATGCTTCCTAGCACACTTTCCTCTGGCAGCTGCTGCTTCGTGAAAACCCTGAAATGCATGATCGCATTCACGGGGAAGTAAGCTGTGTCAAATCTATGGGTCGACTGGCAACATACCGTGATTAATCTTGTAGTACCATATGAGACGTGAAAAACAGTAACATAAGACAAAAATATGCTTTAACCTAATTATTTAATTATGTTTCTTATTTTCCATCTTTCTAACATGTGCTCCAACTCATGAGCAGGACTGAAGATTATAATCTAAGGTATGTTTATCTTCTATCAATGTGTACGTGGATGCGTGATCCATTGTGAAGTTCTGAGAAAAGTGTGCACTCAGGACATACCAAAGTTTCTACTCTCTAAAACAATATTAAACAGATACATGTACAATTTTTTAAAAATGTATATCACAAATTACAGTTAGATACAAATCATACAGTAAAATAAATCCTTACAGGAGTTAGAGGAGCTGTTCTGGACCTAAAAATAAACTTATTATCCAAATATCTGAATGAAATAGTTGCCTGCAGTCCAACAAAAAAAATTCTGATTTATGGTGTTTAGGGTATGTACAAATAATTTACATTTACAATCTACAAACTCGTGGGGAAACCTGATGGATTTGTGATTTGCTTATTTTTGGATACTTGCTTCCTAATGAAATGCTGCCAAGTTGCTGGCCACACCACAGCGATGGAGAAGAAAAGATGGATCTCCAACACGCTCCACTGCAGGAGCATGCAAACAGTCTCATCTGTCTGGGGTCAGCTTGTGTGTTCTATGTGAAACCCATGGAAAGCTAACAAATCTCAGCCTTTCATGTTATGTTTGTCACCAAATAAAATAATCACAGTTTGGTCCCAACCACAGCAAGAACAGCCCACCCGTGTTTTTGAAGATTCTGCGATTGTGAAGATCTAGTTTTAAGTTTTAGCATTCCCTCCACATTGCTTGGTGCACTGTTCACAGACGGTCAAGGCTATAACTGCTATAGCGGCGTTTGATTTCCTTAAGGAATCTGATTCGAAGTAGCCTCATCTCACCTCTGGCCTCATCCACAAGAATCCATAATTTGTTCTCACACTTTCTTCTTTCTCGAAGTCTCTTGGAGATGTCCTATTACCATCCGACAGATCATACAGACCCTGTGATCAAGTCTTGACAAGCCTCATCTCATCAGTGCCATTTTTAATCATCAAGGGTGACAATCCATGATATATTATGTCAAAACATAGGATTCTAAATGAGGAGAGGGAGAGTGGGGGAAAAGTGATGTACTCCAAAAATAGACATGTTTCTTTATCTAATTTTGAAAGTAAAGAGAAAGGCAAATCTGAGGTCAGGGAATCCTGTGAACTAGACAGGAGGGTGAGAGGAGGCTCCCTATGAAATGCCCAAGAATGGGAAGCTGTTCATTGCTCAGCACTGTTTCTTTACCTCTTTCATCTATCAAGGAATAGAAAATCTATCTGAAGCCAAGAAGAAAAAAACAAAGAAAAATTTGCCATCTTGAAGTCCGGACTCCTCCTTAGTGTCTATGCAGGCACGGGCTGACTCCAGGTGAACTCCCTAGATCAGAGTTGGAGTGACAGCAGAGATACCTGGAAGAGGAGGAATCAGGGAGAACTGCTGCAGAAGTCATTACACCTCCTGACTAAATAGATTATCCATGAGGAACCATCCCCATGGCCCGTTCTATTGAAAAGGAGCTTCTCACGGAACCAGAGGCTCAATATCCAGCACCTGTGCTGACCACACTGTAAACAGGATCCATGTTCCCTGATCACTTTTCCTCCAACTAGAGGGGCTCTCACTCCCCAAACCAGAATTCTCCAGGAGAAACAGGCAGTGGGGGAGGGATGGGGAGATCTCGGTTGGTCCCACACACTCCTTCTGATTTAATACACACCTCCTGATCCTATATACATCACCTGATCCCATACACACCTCCTGATCCCATATACATCACCTGATCCCATACATACCTCCTGGTCCCATACACACCTCCTGGTCCCATACACACCTCCTGATCCTGTACACACACCTCCTGATCCCATACACACCTGCTGATCCCATATACATCACCTGATCCCATACACACTTCCTGGTCCCATACATACCTCCTGGTCCCATACACACCTCCTGATCCCATACACACCTCCTGATCCCATACACACTTTCTGATCCCACACACGCCTCCTGATCCCATACACACCTCCTGATCTCATATATACCTCCTGGTCCCATACATACCTCTTGATCCCATACACACCTCCTGGTCCCATACACACCTCCTGATCCCATACATACTTCCTGATCCCATACACACCTTCTGATCCCATACACACCTCCTGGTCCCATACACACCTCCTGATCTCATATATATCTCCTGGTCCCATACATACCTCCTGATCCCATACACACCTCCTGGTCCCATACACACCTCCTGGTCCCATACACACCTCCTGGTCCCATACACACCTCCTGGTCCCACACACACACCTCCTGGTCCCATACACACCTCCTGATCCCATACACACCTCCTGATCCCATACACACCTCCTGATCCCATACATACTTCCTGATCCCATACACACCTCCTGATCCCATACACACCTCCTGGTCCCATACACACCTCCTGATCTCATATATACCTCCTGGTCCCATACACAACTCCTGATCCCATACACACCTCCTGGTCCCATACACACCTCCTGATCCCACATACACCTCCTGGTCCCATACACACCTCCTGGTCCCATACACCCCTCCTGATCTCATATATACCTCCTGGTCCCATACACACCTCCTGATCCCATATACACCTCCTGGTTCCATACACACCTCCTGATCCCATATACACCTCCTGAATCCATACACACCTCCTGGTCCCATACACACCTCCTGGTCCCATACACACCTCCTGATCCCATATACACCTCCTGGTTCCATACACACCTGCTGGGGCCTCCTGGGGCCCCAGCAGTACACCAGTACATGGAATTCAGCATTTGTTTCCTTTTTGCTGCAGAGGTCAGGCTGGTCCAATAAAATACATGTAAATAACACTTTTACGTGAAAAACTGAGAGGAACAGCCAGAGACCAGTCTAGTAGCAGGGTCTCTAGCTTTACCAAGCAGTGAAGCAAAGCTGTCTTCATTTTCAAAAGTTTCCTGTGACAAGAAACAGAACTGAAATATGAACTGAAAATGGTTCTGGTTCTCTTCGCTTCTATTCTAACTCAGGAAAGACATATCCAAGTTAAATGTTGAGGCCTCTAAGGAGGTCACAGAAAAGTATGTGGACTTGTTCTTTTCCTCCTAAAGGATTTCACTAGTCAAAACCTCAGATTTTACCTGGAAAAAAAGAATTTAAAAAAAATTTTTAATACATTTCCCCTCAAACTCTGACAACTTCTATAGCTAAATTAGAATTTATACTTTAATAATTAACATTGAGCTTAGAGATTCATTGACATTTTACACTTTGAGAAACCTTATCTCACTGCACATTTTAAATTATTGTGGCAAGCAAAATTATCTGAAACTTATCACAATATTGTCCAGTCTGAAAATACAAACCTCTTATCTTTGTGTCTCTTTGCCCTCTCCCCTTTAGAGTCAGGCTTCTTTCAGGAAACTTATACACTCTCCTTCTTATTCACTTCTCAACCTACAGCAATTTTGCATTCTTTGCCGTCACTCCATCAGGGTCACAAAAGTCCAAGCCTTGCCCAATCAAAGGGACACTTGGAACCATTTGGTATGCTTCCACTTGCCCCTTGGAAATCTCCCTCATCTTCTGCAACTTCACCCACTGTGGTTCTCAGTTCCCCTCCTGCTCCACTGCCCACACATCCTCTGTTCCATGACACAGTGCCAGTGGCCATTATTGAACAACTCTCCTGCCCTCCCTTAAAATGTCTGTGTTCCCCAGAAGTACATCCTCAGCCCTTGTCTTTTTCATTTGTGCATATTCAGTTCCAGTGAATCCATAGCCTCAACTACTACTCAACCCTTTTCTTTTCTCCTGTCCTCTTCCCCAACTTTATGCATTTGTGACAGATCTTCAGGACATAAATCAGCACAGTGCTAGATATTAGTACTAGATACACAGTAGGTGCCGATTGACGCATGAATGAATGAATGAATGAATGCAAATGCCAGATGTACAGAAGAGGATGTTCTTGACTATGCAGGGGATCCAAGGGCTGGAATCCAGAGAGAGGAGAACGTGATGCCTGGATTCCATTCAGTCTCCCCAGTGCAATTTCTCATGGCTACCCCAGGAAGTCAGCATCATCACGATTATCCTCTTTTAATCTATGTAGACATTAAGTAGATGAATGCCTCAAACCCAAGGCTTTCTGATTCCAAGATCTGTATGGTTTTTTGCTGTATTATATTGCCACCAAAAAAGCAGAGGAAAGAGAACCATGCTTTTTCATTTTAAAAAGAATTTGCAGGGCGCAGTGGCTCATGCCTGTAATCCCAACATTTTGGGAGGCTGAAGTGGGCAGGTCACTTGAACTCAGGAGTTCAAGACCAGCTATGCAAGATGGTGAAACCCCGTCTCTACAAAAAAATACAAAAATTAGCCAGATGTGGTGGTACACACCTGTTGTCCCAACTACTTGGGGGACTATGGTGGGAAGATCACTTGAACCTGGGAGGCAGAGGTTGCAGTGAGCCGTGATCGCACCACTGAAATCCAGCTGGGGCAATAGAGCCAGACCTTGCCTCAAAAATAAAAGAAAACAAAATAATTGGTAAAAGAAAAAAAAAATAGAAAAGTAAAAATAATACCTGGCGACTCTGGCACCTCCAGGACTCCACTGCATCAATGGTGTGGTGACTCTGCCTGGAAGGCCTGGCATATTCCCGCCAAAGTCACATGGCACCAGGAAAGAGAGAGCCATCAGAAGGAACAGCTGTGCAGGGCTGGGTGCTCTGAGTGACAAGGCCTGCAGGGTGGTTCTACCTGGGCAGTATCTAGGTGACCAGAGGACAAAGTGGGTCAGTCAGGCCCAGAGGAAGAAGTCACCCTGTAAGCTACCAGACCATGACTCCCTGGGGATTCCTAGCTACATCCACAGAAGGACTATTCAGAGAACCTAGAGCTCACATGAGTTTGAAGCAAGACTCAGGGAAAAAACTGGTGCAACACAAAGTTTTGCCTTGGAAAACAATAGCTCTGAAGAGATCATGAAATTTATATGACTAAAATTACTGGTATAATTTTCTTGCTTTATTGAAATAAATAAATCATGTTTTAGAACATGATGACTCTTCTCTTTTCAGCTGCAATGTTTAATTTTGTAAGTACACTTTCTGGTAGGGTGAGAGGAAATACATCTAAAAAGCTATTAAGATTTTATCAAACGTTATCAATTCACAACACAGAACTATGTCACATACGTGAGTGAGAAGGATAACCTGAAATAATTACAAATAGATTTTTGCTCACAGCAAACCCACAACTGGGTTCTCTTAATAAATAGTCTCCTTTTACTGAGAGTTGAATAAGTGAAAGGGATTAATTCATGGTCTGAAAACACATCTCAGCAGTGCTCAAGGGACAGTATCTCAACAGACATCTGGAGAAGCCACTGATTAATTAATAGATTAATTAATCAGACAGCTGTACTCTTAGGAGAGAATTTAATTGTTTGGATTAATAACCCTACTAATTAATCCTAAAAATCATCAACCTTACAGTTGAGAAAATGCTGATTTCCTAAAGACCCATCTGTATGATAAATATCCTTCCAAAATACTCGCTGGCTAACTAGACAATGGCATCCCAGGATACCTGTGCTATCACGAATCAAGGTAATTCTCCAGCTGGGTGTCCACTCCCCACATTCCCACCATGACCCAGAACCATAAGCACTTAAGGCATGAAAAGAAAGTTTTCAAATGACATTTACCTGGAACTTAAAGTACATGGCCCCCGAAAGTGACCCATTTCCTATGAAATGGGAAGGTTCTGAATACATGTAAAGAAACATCATCCCTTGGTGCAACCGGTCCATGTGGTGTTTTTCCAAATAAAATCAAACGAGACATCGACCCTTCTTCCACAGCACCTACCTAACTGATGAAGCAGATATGCACAAATGTTGGTGAACGGGCAGGTTTGTTGAGTAATTTTTAAAAATAATTGCAAAAGAAATATTGTTTTTGAAGTGTGGCTAGAGTAAATCTAAGTGATGTTTATCATTCTTATAATTTTATAGAGTTTTTGGTAACAGCTCAATAATAATTGGGGAAAGTGAAATACTGGAGTTCTTAATTACTCATTATTCAAATTGAATTATTACTACAATAATCTTACAGCAAATGATAATCCCATTTTCTCTGAAAAATATATATTTAAAGAATGAACATTAATCCCCATTATAATTTACATATATATATATATATAAATATACAAATATATATATATATATATATATACAAACCAAAATTTTGCCAGAGTAACAATTATGGCCCAAACTAGACTAGTAGGTCTAATAAATATGCAACTGATGTGGCCGGGCATGGTGGCTCATGCCTGTAATCCCAACGCTTTGGGAGGCTGAGGCGGGTAGATCATGAGATCAGGAGTTCAAGACCAGCCTGGCCAACATGGTGAAACTCTATCTCTACTAAAGATCACTAAAGATACAAAAAATTAGCCAGTCATTGTGGCGTGCGTCTGTAATCCCAGCTACTTGGGAGGCTGAGGCAGGAAAATCAATTGAACCCAGGAAGCAAAGGTTGCGGTGAGCCGAGATCACACTCCAGCCTTGGCGACAGGGTGAGGCTCTGTCTCAAAAAATAAAATGTAACTGAAAATATACTTTTTAATCAATGTTTAAAAATCATACTACATACTATATCTGTTTAATAATAGATCTTAAAGCCAGGGGCGGTGGCTCACGCTGTAATCCCAGCCCTTTGGGAGGCCAAGGCAGGCAGATTATGAGGTCAGGAGTTCGAGACCAGTCTGGCCAACATAGTGAAACCCCGTCTCCACTAAAAAGACAGAAAAGTTAGCCAGATGTAGTGCTGTGCACCTGTAATTTCAGCTACTCAAGAGGCTGAGGCAGGAGAATCACATGAACCTGAGAGGCAGAGGTTGCAGTGAGCTGAGATGGCACCATTGCACTACAGACTAGAAGACAGTGAGAGACTCTGTCTCATATAGTAATAATAATAATAGACCTTAAAGTGGAAACAGCAATTTACCAATACCTGCCTTTGTAATATAATGGATTAGATAAAAACTTGTAGAACAAACTCAGTCTCAATTATATCTGCTACTCAGAACTTGGCGTAATTAAAATCAATGACATTATCCGTGAACTTATTTATAGTCTTATTTTACCTTCAATATTCTCTGCTGCCAAAACCTTTTACAACAGCTGTTAACAAAAAAGGAACAGAAACTATTGCATTCTCTGCTTTCTGCTCTTAGTAACTCTGATCACATGTTACCAAGCAAAGAAATGAGCGAGAGATGAGCAAAGGAGAGGGAAAAAGGTATCAAAGTGCTCCGCTATTGGTAATTCACAAATGGGCTAATTCAGACTAGGATATGGACATGCTCATTGTTGTACTTTCCACTTTTGCTCCTGTTGCTTTGTTTGGTTTTGTTTTTGAGATCAAGTGTCACTCTGTTGCCCAGGCTAGAGTGCAGTGGCATGATCTTGGCTCACTGCAACCTCTGCCTTCCAGTTTCAAGCTACTCTCCTGCCTCAGCTTCCCAAATATCTGGGATTACAGGCACCCACCACCATGTCCGGTTAATTTTTGTATTTTTAGTAGAGACAGGGTTTCACCATGTTGGCCAGGCTGGTCTCAAACTCCTGACCTCAGGTGATCCACCCATCTCGGACTCCCAAAGTGCTGGGATTACATGTGCATTGCCCCCAGACATCTGTTGCTTTTTTATTTTACTTTCATGGGGATGAGTCTGCCAAAGAGTCTTAGAGCTCCTACAGTGGATGTGGCCTCTAATCCTTCAGACATGGAAAAGGAAGGGAAGTTTAGGACATGACTGTGGAGAAGCGAGCACAGCAGAGTCAAACTTTGATATATGCTTTTGCAGTTTTAATTATTTTGAAATCTGTCATTTTTCAGTCTCTGAAAAACCTTCAGATAGGCAGCTTGAAAAATGCTGCATTCAGGCAACTGCAAATGACTAATACAAATGCTTCAATACACAGCTGGGGCATTGGTCACTGATTCCAACACACTCGCTGTAAAGAAGATACCAAATTTATTGACCAAACATTTTATGGCACTTCTATAAGCTCTATTAAATGGGTGACTTTTTGCACAGACAGCCTTTCTTGGTTCCTTAATCTAAAGTAGGTTTCTCACCCCTTCCCCTTAGCCTCCCTCTCCTTTGGCTTCCGTGTATTGATCATACATTTATCATACATTTACTTGAATTTTTATTTGTATGTTGTCATCTGTCTCAATACTAGACTGTCAGCTCTGTTAGGATAGGGAGACAGCTCTAATTTCCTTGGGATTATAAAGCCATTTATTTTCCTACTGCATGATACAGAGTGAGATCTCAATGTTCAATAAAATGAATGAATGAGTGAATAGATGCACAAATGCATGAGTGCTGGATTCCAGTCCCAGCCAGTAACTTCCGGTGTGATATAATAAAGCCACTTCCGTCTACCACACCTGAACCCACGCCCAATCCCTCACTACCTTAGTTACCTCTGCAGTATCTCAGAACTCTACCACATAGCTGTTAAAAAATCAAACACCTAGACTACATGATCCTGATGTCTCTTCTAGCTCCAAAAGCCTAGGAGCTACCTCTGGCTGAAGGAGGTTCAAGATCTCAATGATGGATCAATGTTATGGATCCTGAATACAGTGTAAGAAAAAAGAATAATGGTAACAGCTGTGCTAGCCATCTATTCCCAGGCTGGACACTTTACACATGTTCTCTCACGTATTCGTCATGCATCCTTTCAATACGGGTATTATTATCTGTTTTACAGAAGAGCAGACTGATGCACAGAAATGTTAAGCATCTTACCCAATCCTTCAGAGCGAACATGTTTATACATGAGCATCACCTAGTTGCTGGGTATTATTAAGACATGACCCAGGCTTTTAGGAGCATAGCATCTATCTGAATTGAGTAGGGCTTTGCGTACCTGGATGTCATTCTTTAAATCATGTTCACACTTTAAATCCACAGGAGCCAATTTCTTGTGTTGGGATGTGCTGGCCACTTAACTAAGATGCCCCCTTGCTCTGGAGCCATCCCTGAATGTCTGTGACTATGTGAGGTGCCTCTCCGGCACTCCTACGGCTGCCCTTCCCATCTCTTTGTGAACCCTGTTTCACTCTAGCTGCCTCTTCATTTCTGTGGTGAGAGAGAAACATTCTGCAGCCACTAGGACAGTGGAACAATTCATATGAAAAAAGGTAGGTCTTTGTTTAGGAAAATACCTGTTTAGGCAGGAGGATCGCTGGAGCCTAGGAGTTTGAGACCAACTTTGGCTACATAGTAAGATTCTGTCTCTACAAAAAAATAAAAATAAAAACATTGGCTGGGTGTGGTGGTACGTGGCTGTAGTCCCAGCTACTCGGAAGCTGAGGCTGGAGGATGGCTTGAGTCCATCTCCTCGAATATAAAGGGTGAGGCATGCTGGGGCCTTGGGAGAGAGCCAAATTCTCCGCTACTTTCTAGCACTAGCTCTGATCTGTTTTTCTCGATGCTCCTGTGGCTATTTTACCCATCAGGCTAGAAAAACTGGGGAGACTTCTAGAGACAAAGAGCTGCTTGCTGTGGGACACCACCTCCTGAGCCCTTCTCAGTGGTGGCACAGGGACTCTGAGAAGTGCTGTTGAGCACACCTGGAGGCGATGCTGCCTGGGAGGTCAGGGAGACCTATAAATGTAGATGTTACATACTTGCCACAGCTTACATTATCCTCCAAAAATGCCACAGAGATCTTTATATCCTTAGTTTTTTCAAATTAGTGTAAATCTCCTATTTCTGAATGAATAAAATCCCTATTTCAATGGAAAACTGAACAGCATGTTATCCAAGATGTATGACTAATTGGTTTTGTGCTAGAATGCCCTCCTTATAGTGCAAGCTATAAGATGTAAACTGGTCGTAAGGAAATGTTCAAAGCTACGTATAAAGTGTCTCCTACTCTGGCAGGTCAAGCAGATTTCACATTATTGAACTCTGTTCTTAGTATGTAAGTGGGAAGAAAGAAAGAAAACTGACACATCCAGCAATGAGTGACCTTTCCCATGTGTGGTGACCCCCTTCAATTCAGCAAACACTCCCTGAGTGCCAGCAGGCGCAAAGTCTCGTGCTGGGCACTTGAGGGGTACAAGGACAATCAGGTAGTGCACACTCTGAAGGAGCTTTATATGCCACTGGAGTTACACCTTCTTTGAGTCATACTTTTAAAACATCATGGTTTATCATTGATAAGAGTGAAGTGTTTTTCTTATCAATACAAGCATTCTCTGCAATGGTTGATTTTAAGAGAGGTAGTTGCTGTGTTGACTTTTCCCCCATCTTGTTTTTTGTTCATAAATTGATGCTGTTATTGAAACAATCTGGGTCATACTCTGTCTTAGATAAGTAATTTTTTTCCATCTATTGTCTCCGTGGTTTTACATTGTTTAATAGCTTTTTTTTAAAGACATCAAAGAATAGCACTAATATACCCAGGAAAAAAAGACACACAAAGTTATAAGGTTCATTTCATTTTAACCTTGAATACATTTAAACAAAGATAAATTATATCCAATGTCAAAAATAATCTTAATTCCTTGACTACATTAAACACACACACACACACACACACACACACACAATTTGTTATCATTTAGTTACTTCTTACAGGAAAACAGATACCAGTAGGTAACCACTAGATTTTTCTAGGTGAAAGTAAATAATTTCTGAGAAAGCATTCTCTTTACCAAAACAGCATTATTTCCAACAAAGAAGCCAATCATTCATCTAGTCTTTGGTTTATTAAACAGTTACTAAGGCCAGGTGCAGTGTCTCACACTTGTAATCCCAGCACTAGGAGGCTGAGGCGGGCAGATCACTTGAGCACTGGAGCTCGAGACCAGCCTAGGCAACATGATGAAACCCTATCTCTATAAAAAGTACAAAAATGAACCAGGCATGGCAGCATGCACCTATAATCCCAGCTACTCAGGAGGCCAAGGTGGGAGGATTGCTTGAGCTCAAGAGACAGAGGTTGCAGTGAGCTGAGATCATACCACTGCACTCCAGCCTGGGCAATAGAGCAAGACTCTGTTTCAAAAAACAAACAAAAAACAGTTACTGAGCACATACAATGAGCTAAACACTATGCTATGTAGGTGGATTTTAAAATGAGAAACACACAGACCCAGCTATCATGGGTTTCTTTGAGAAACATTAAATAAATAAAATTTCTTCCAGTTCCTATGTAGAGATAGGTATGGGTCTTTAAGAGATAAATACGATCTCTCTCTCTCCTGGAAAAACCCAGGGAAATATTTAGGACTGTTAAACCATCATGATTCTGGCTCTCACTTCAAATAAAGAGGATAAATAAACCTCCCTTTTCTACAGTTCTAATTTAGCAAAGCCTTTATATACCCTTTAAGAGTAAGTGAATTTCATATTTGCATCTTATTTGAAATGTGCTAGCATTTTGCTAGATTTTTAACTGCAATTTGGCAGCCCTGAACAGTCTATTTGGAGAGATAAAGCAATATCTGCTCAGAGTTTCTAATTCTGGGCCTATGCACATATAAATGTATGCACATATTTAGAATATCTATGATGAATGCATTGTTGCTGGGATTAGGCAGGGATAGAAACCAGACATGCAGGTGAGTATCCAGTGACATTATTGGATTTCATTAATTAAGTGCTGACTGTGTGTGAGGCATCACATTTATATTATATTTAATCCTCAGAGCACTAATAACAATTGTTAACATATACTAAGCATTTTTGATGTGCCAAGCTTTATTTTAAGAACACACACACACACATATATATATCAATGTGTTTAATGCTGTCACAGCCTTAAGTTATAGTGGATTCAGACCCATGCAGTTGGATATGAAAGTCTAGGTTGGTAGCAGCTATATTTTATTGCCTTTCTAAGAAGTGCTACTACCATTCCCGCAGGCACAGATGAGGACGCCGGGGCTTGGAGAGGCTGGCTGGCTTGCTCAAGATCACACAGACAGCAAATGGCTGAGCTGGGCTTTGGACCCAGGTAGTCTGGCTCCAACTCCTAATCCTTCATGTTTCATAATGGCCAAGCTAGATTTGTCTCTGTGGCACATATGAGAAAGACAGGCTTAGTCTGTGAGAATTAGAGATGGAGAGAAGTGGGGAAAATATGCAGAGGATGTTTTAAAAGTTCCTATAGAAGCAATAGCATATAAATTATTGTCTAAACTTTTGAAAGTAAAAATGGGCATTATTAAAATAATAATGCCAGGTAGGACATGGTGGCTCATGCCTGTAATCCCAGCACTTTGGGAGGCCAAGGCAGGAGGACTGCTTGAGCCTAGGAGTCTCAGACTAGCCTGGGCAACACAGTGAGACTCTGTCTCTACAAAAATTGTTTTTAAAAATTGGTTGGGTGTGGTGGTACATGGTAGTCTGGGGAGGCTGAGGCAGGAGGATCACTTGAGCCTAGGAGGTCAAGGTTGCAGTGAGTTGCAATTGTGCCACAGCACGCCAGCCTAGGCAACAGAGTGAGACCTTATCTCAGAATAATATGATGATTTTGCCAGGACCACGGGCATAAACCAGAAGGTATAGTCCCCCAACAAGGCTGTAACATGAAGTCATGCCTATATTTAATGAATCAAAGTACTGAGTACTTGAGTGCTTAGTACGTGAATCAAAAATTAGTTAAAAGATGTATGGGGAAAACAACCCACTACCAGTTTCCTTAAGTTAAGTGATCCTTATAAGTAACACTGCTATAATGTCACCTTGATAAGCAAACTGTTTTAGCAATGGTCTTCCAAAAGCTATTTCAAAATTGCATGACAGGGTAACAAAAAACACATTTTATTCGGGGAACTGAAATGATTCATTGAAATTGGGCAGGCCAGGCATGGTGGCTCACACCTGTACTCACAGCACTTTGGGAGGCCAAGGCAGGTGGATCACCTGAGGCCAGGAGTTTGAGGCCAGCCTGGTCAACATGGTGAGATACTGTCTCTACTTAAAAATGCAAAAATTACCTGGGCACAGCTGTAGTCCCAGTTACTTGGGAGGCTGAGGCAGGAGAATTGCTTGAACCTGGGAGACGGAGGTCGCAGTGAGCTAAGATCCTACCACTGCACTCCAGCCTGGGTGACAGAGCAAGACTCCATCTCAGGATAAATAAATAAATAAATAAACAAATAAACAAACAAATAAATAAAATGGCAATATTATTCATATTGTGCATTTATCTGAACTATTTAAAAGCAAATTAAGATACGTGTCTATGTTTTAAGTTCCTACTGAGATTTTTTAATTAGCTTATAATGATTCCTTTTGAGAATGAATGAGGGAGATTTAAGCCACTGTACCCTGGACTTTGTTTCTTAGCCTTCATTTGCTTCACATTATTGCTTGTTTCATCTTAATTTATTTGCTTTCATTTATAAACCTGAGAAGCACGAGTATCTCCTTCTAAGAAATCTATGTATAGAGATCTAAATTTAAAAAGTTAAAACAGTAGATCCACGACATATTTTGAAAAATGCAAAGCTTCAAACACTGAAAGTTTCCAAGTTGTAGAACATACTTCAGAAAAATAAATCCTCACAGTTCAGCTCTGTTTGTTATTATAAACTTAGACATGAAATGGGAAAGGGAGTTTAAGTTCTAGGAACTTAACAAAATAAGTGATTGCTCTTGTAGACTGGGAAGAACAAACTAAGTCAGACAGTCAAAAGGACAGCCTGGGGGAGGAACAGTCCTACCAAGTCTTGAAACTGCTGCAGGAGGAAAAGTCACTCTATGGTAAATTCACCAGCCAGAACAGCATATCCCTGTTGGCATATTAATAGCCATTATAACATGAGAGTAGATGCTCTCTCTGCTGCAATTATTCATTTTACAAAATTTTGATTTTTCTTTCTTTTTTTTTATTGCATTTTAGGTTTTGGGGTACATGTGAAGAACATGTAAAACATTTGCATAGGTACACACATGGCAGTGTGTTTTGCTGCCTTCCTCTCCTTCACCCACATTTGGCATTTCTCCCCATGCTATCCCTCCCCCTTCCCCCCCTCCCCGCTGTCCCTCCCCTTTTCTCCTCAATAGACCGCAGTGTTTGGTACTCCCTTCCCTGTGTCCATGTGTTCTCATTTTTCATCACCTGCCTATGAGTGAGAATATGTGGTATTTCATTTTCTGTTCTTGTGTCAGTTTGCTGACAATGATGTTCTCCAGATTCATCCATGTCCCTACAAACGACATGAACTCATCATTTTTGATTGCTGCATAATATTCCATGGTGTATATGTGCCACATTTTCCCAATCCAGTCTATCATTGATGGGCATTTGGATTGGTTCCAGGTCTTTGCTAATGTAAACAGTGCTGCAATGAACATTCGTGTGCATGTGTCCTTATAGTAGAACAATTTATAGTCCTTATATACCCAGTAATGGGATTGCTGGGTCAAATGGAATTTCTATTTCTAAGGCCTTGAGGAATCGCCACACTGTCTTCCACAATGGTTGAACTAATTTACACTCCCACCAACAGTGTAAAAGTGTTCCTATTTCTCCACATCCTCTCCAGCATCTGTTGTCTCCAGATTTTTTAATGATCGCCATTCTAACTGGCATGAGATGGTATCTCAATGTGGTTTTGATTTGCATCTCTCTAATGACCAGTGATGATGAGCATTTTTTCATATGTTAGTTGGCCTCATGTATGTCTTCTTTTGTAAAGTGTCTGTTCATATCCTTTGCCCATTTTTGATGGGCTTGTTTGTTTTTTTCCTGTAAATCTGTTTGAGTTCTCAGATGATATTTTTCTAGAACATCATCAATAGTCATTGAAAAGGGCCAGGTGCGTTGGTGGCTTATGCCTGTAATCCCACCACTTTGGGAGGCCAAGGCGGGGAGGGGGGTCACTGGTCAAGACCACCCTGGACAACATGGTGAAACCCTGTCTCTACTAAAAATACAAAAATTAGTCGGGCATGGTGGCACATGCTGGTAGTCCCAGCTACGTAAGGGGCTAAGACAGGAGAATCACTTGAGCCTGGGAGGTAGAGGTTGCAGTGAGCGGAAATTGTGCCACTGCACTCCAGCCTGGTCAACAACATGAGACTCCATCTCGGAAAACAAAAAACAAACAAAAATAGTCATTGAAAAAATATTTTTAGGAGGAATTACAATTGCCCTAGGCACTGAGAATACAGTAATGAAAAAGACATGGTCCTTACCCTCCTTGATTGATCCTTACCCAATCAAGCAGGGAAGATAGGAGTTAAACAGGTAAACACACAAATGAATACTCTAAAACCCCAAAACTAAATCTAACAGTAAAATAACATTCATGTTGTCACTAGTCACTGTACAATCAACTGTGCAAGCAAGCAGATATTTTTCAAAGCTTAAAATATTATCTATAAAACTGTAGATGAGGAAAAATGGAATTAGTGTTAACATAATTTATGCACAAATTGTTTAGTAGTTCTCATAATTCTGAAATTTTATCTTATATCCGAGAAAAAGAAAGGTGAGAAGCAAGAAAATTGGAAGAATGCTAATATATTTTCCCATTTTGGGTTTTATTTCATTAATTGTCTTTTATTTTATTTTGGCTACCATAGGCCTTTTTCCACATTCCCTGTATCTTTTATTTATCGTTATATTATTTATATCTATTTGTTATTTATAATATAAATTATTATAATGAATACTTTAACTCCCAAAATTGTCACAGAGGACTGAAGAAACATGATTAAAAATATCTAGACAATATGGACTTATTTAAAGAAAAACCATGGTAACATTGATTAATTTAAATGCAGAGTTCAGGTGGAGAGATTGTAGCCTCTCCATTCCACAATTTCTCTGTAAACATCCACAGAGCTGTTTCACATGGACATCAACAAAGATATTTCTACTTTTTTCCCTTGTGGAGGGCACAAGCATATTTATCTAAGGGTAAAATTTCATAAGACTTGGTATTTTTTGAATGTATGTGTACTAGGGTTTCTCGCCACTCTCTTAAAATAAGTAAAATATTTCTGTTTCCAGAGCTTTCCAAATATACACATCCTGACAAATTGGTTTGTGATGATATGAGACTAGGCAGTTTGCCCATAATTGAAGACATTTTGCCAGCAAGTCACAGGCTGCCAAGAGAAGCAGCAGCAGCACTCTGAATATAAGCGTATGATCCCTATGTAAATACTGGGGCTCCCTGCCCTTTCCAAAGCGATGACTGAAGCTCAGATTACTGGCAGATACCTTAATTAATCATGGCACCCTACAACAGCCATCCTTGAGGAAGACTGCTAGCTCAGCTCCCAACTAAAACTCACCCCCGTATTCTTTGATGTGACCCATTTCTTTCTGTCATGACCACGATGCTCAGAACTGCCATGTGAAGAAACTTCGATTTAAATTATAACACTCATCTTTTCTGCGATGCTTTCAACAGGATTTATGTCAACCCGGAATTTTTACTTTTTCACTAGCTGTTTTTAGCTTTCGCGGTGTGAATGTATGTATATATTCTCTCTCTCAAAATCGAAATGGTGTAAGGTCTTAAGAAAATCGAAGTTCTTTAGAAATTCATCAAATATAGTTTGTATGTGAGTAATTAAAGACCAAAACTAAGAATCATTTTTTTTAAATGATGAAGAAATGGTAGGTTTTTAATATCGTATATAGGGCTTGTTCCTCTTGCCAAGAAGGAAGTAAATTGCTACTCTATGGAACACGTTTTTCTCAGGCCATGAAGGGGTGATTTCCTATGCTAGAGTAGTAATTTATTAAATAAATTCCCAGTAGGCGGAGATAGTTAATACACCTAAACAGGAGCACTCTGGTGCCTTCCCATTACTAGTTCTTGCCCATTACATAAAGCTCACGAGAGTCAGTACTGAGCCTATCCCACCTCTTAAGAGCAAACTCTTATTCTGTTTGTTGAGATTAGTTATTGACTTTGTGGAAATGTCTTTTGACTGAACCTATGGGAAGGAGTTCATGCTGTAATGCCAGCGGCCTCATATTTTCCTGTCCACATTCCCTCTGATAATATTTGCAGTGGCATTTGGAGTTATCTTTATAACTTTTCACTGAACTTGTCAATGTTTAAAAATCCTCCACTCATTTCCATCTCTCTCCAGAACAGGTCCTCCGTCTAAATGCCATGATATTCTCTAGAATCTTTTTGTTTATTTGTTTATTTATTTTGAGACAGAGTCTCACTCTGTCGTCCATGCTGGAGTGCAATAGCATGATCTCAGTTCACTGCAACCTCTGCCTCCCAGGTTCATATAATTTTCCTGCCTCAGCCTCCTGTGTAGCTGGGCCTGCAGGCACCCACCACCACATCCAGCTAATTTTTGTATTTCTTTTTCAATACATATGAGATTTCAGCATTTGGCCAGGCTGGTCTTGAACTCCTGACCTTGTGATCCACCCTCCCTGGCCTCCCAAAGTGCTGGGATTACAGGCATGAGCCACTGTGCCCAGCCTTCTCCAGATTCTTATATCACTATTAATGGGTCTCAATCTTTCATCTGCCTCAACACACCTCTCTTAAGTAAGAGTGGCTCAGAGAAGTGGGTGGGACATCAAGTATAGCTTGGAGACAAAGCATGTAGAGTCAACATGAGTGGGTATAATTTCTAGAAGACCTCTCCCCCATCCAAATTCTTCTAGTATACTCATACATTCAGATATCCTGAAGTATTAACAATCATTGGTTTGTAACATCTATTTTTTACCAGCAGCTACTTTTGCAAAATCAACAATGATTTTCCTCTGACGTACCTTCTTTCCTTTCCATCACATTTTCTCATAAAGGTTTTATAGCCGGTAACGTGTCTGCCATGGATAACACACAAGTTACATTTTGCTAAGCACTCACAGAGCTAACCTAATTAGTGGTCTGAAACTCTCTAAAGGAAATACATACCCTCATTTATTTATTCTAAGAAGGCATATTACAGTAGTAGCAAAATATGTATAAAATTAGAATGCATCTATTAATTCATCATTGATAAAATGCTCTGTGAATCAGATGAACAAATGCCACCTACAGCTGGCACTGTCTCAGATCCTCATTAGCTGATAATAAAGACTGTGGGGTAGGAACTGGCCAAGGCAATGGTGGGGAGGCCAGGGGCAGCCCTGGCTAGTCCAGGCCTCTGGGAAGCTGGGGGAGGACATGGGCTGAGCCAGCTGCAGGCTAAGTGGCCACTGTCCAGGACTCTGATGCTGTGGTCTTTGGCATAAGGATGAGAAGCATCCATGGCAAAGAGTGACAGAAACAGTGGATCAAATCACAAAGATTAAATAATTTCCTCATTAATATAAGATAAGATAAAAGACAGTCTTTGAGAAACAAAAGCAAGTGCTTGGTTAACATCATCTGAATGACGTTTAAGAACCTCCCATCATAGTATACAGAATGCTTAGGGTGTCACTTGTTTAGTGGGTTATATCAATAATCATGGAAGTAATACATGCTCAGTGGTGACAGTCACCAATCAAGAAAAAATAACGAAAATGCCTATAGACACACCAGTCAGAGATGGGAAGTGTTAACACATCTGCCATTTGACTTTCCAGTATTTTTCCTAGATGTGTGGACTATATATTTTTTTCCTAAAATCATACACTCTGAAGTACTTTAGAGTATTTTTAAGTCTTTTTTAAACTTGGCAATATAAATGAACATTTTTATTCATACCTCTTTTAGAAATGGAAAGATACTCAAGAAATTTGTTTGTCATAGAGGATTGACTAGCTCTTTTTTGTCATAAATTTCTTCAGTGTAAATAGCCATTGTGGGGTGTGTGTGTGTGTGTGTGTGTGTGTGTATGTGTTTGAAAATTCCACTTTTTAATCTTTTATCAGGACACTCCTTCTAGACCAATAGATCTAGAGCATAAATTTATCCCGCTGATCATTTTACCACTCGATGGGGCAGAATGGCAAAAGGTTATAAACTAGTTGATGAGCATTTTCTCATTTCAGTACAGGGCTGATGGTTCCTGCATTGAAAATTACCTGTAACCTTCTAGATCTATCTTTCAAGTAGTTATCGATGTAATTTAATATTCTGGTCCAGACATATTAGAGTCAGCTAAATATATGGATTGTGTGTGTCAGCTCTTTCTCATAAATAATAATGTTGTACTTTCTCTCTTAAAACAATTGGCTCCCACAATGACAACTGATCATAGAAAAAACAAAGAAGGTTTCTTGTGATGGATATGTAATAGGTTTTAAATAATAAAAATTAAAAGGTAGTAAGCTCAAAAGCCTAGCAATTACATTCCCCTTGTTTAGAATGTAATCCAAATTCTCACATTAATTCCACGCTGTGTGTTTAAATTTTAGTTCACTGAGACTTACTGATTAGATCAGATACATCTTGTAGTATTTCTTTCCATATCTAGCTAACTATGGTATTGGATTTAGCAACAATTCCCTTCAGATCCCTGATGTGGCATCTGGAGAAACAGCTGCTCAGTTTCATGTTAGAGAAATATTCACAGAATGAAATGTCTATGTGTAAAACTAGATATGGATTTTATATGTCCTGTTTTTATTTAATGAAAGGGCATGTTGCTTTAAGAAATCATTAAGTCTTTTAATGTTTATTTATATTTTCATTTTGCATAACAAGATTTTCTCAGAAGCTGATGCCACCCAGATCCCAACACACCCCACGTGCCTGAAACACATGTGTTTTCTAGGACCTGCAAAGGTCATGTCTGACCTGTACACTGTGGTAGGTACACGTTACAGACCCGGCTGTCCACACAAACAAGTGCTGCTTAGCATGAACACTGGGCCTCTGAACACAGTGCTGACCCAACCCCAGCCTCACTCACTGCTTAGGGCTCTGCACCTGCAGCATTCCTGGACACGTTTTCATGGATTGTTTTCAAAATTAGAATCACACACTTCCAATAGAAACTGCAGAGAGAAACAGTCACAAGTATTGTGCTTGATTCCGGCTTTTACTTTAGTCAAGGGGAAATACCTAAAGCTCCTCTTCACTTAGGAGCTTCCAAAATTGACTGCTGCTAAGAAGTCCTTCTGCAGATGAGACTAGACAAGTTGGCTTTCTTAAAACCCCAAGACAACTTCAAATGCACAACTCAGTTGGACTGGGATGCTTTTTACGAGAATATTTACATTAGCTCCATTCAAACATAAAAGTCACTTGAGGAATCTACAGAATCTTAGATATAAAACTAGTTCAGGCAAAGTCAGCACACAGACAGGATCTCTCTCAACTGCCCTCTCCTGAGCCTATTAACTTAACCTGCAGCCACATCTATCCTTTCCTTCTTTTTTTGTTGGTGGGCGGGGGGGGGGGGTGGTGAAAGATGGAGTCTTGCTTTGTCACCCAGGCTGGAGTGTGATGGTGTGATCTTGGCTCACTGCAAGCTCCACCTCCCAGGTTCAAGTGATTCTCCTGCCTCAGCCTCCCAAATAGCAGAGTAGCTTAGATTACAGGCACCCACCACCAAGACCAGCTAATTTTCATATTTTTAGTAGAGACGGGGTTTCACCATGTTCAGGCTTCTCAAACTTCTGATCTCAGGTGATCCACCCACCTCGGCCTCCTGAAGTTCTGGGATTACAGGTGCGAGCCACCTGGCCCATCCTTTCCAACTTAAACTGAAAGTCATCCTTCACTCTGCCTAGGTCCATGTGTCTCTCACCACTTGTTCTCTAGATCCCAACCATCCTCCCTACTCAAAGGCTGGCTCCTTAATGATCTTATTCCCTTCCTGTGTCTTTATCTACTGTCTACCAATCCCTCTTTTTGCCACCAGTATTTAAACATATTCTAATCCACCTTCAAAACAAACTCTCCACCCATCTCTCATCCTCCTGCCCCTCTATCCAGGTATAGCTATTCCAGCTTGCTCTCTTCACAGCCAAATGTTTTCTAGGGATCTCTCTATACTTTTTATCTTTGTTTCCTCACCGTCCACCCATCCTTTGAACCCTTGTCATCTGTTCTGACACTGTTCTCACTGAGGTCTCTGATTTCTGTGCCATGGGGCTCAACCTAGTGGATACTTTGCAGTCCTTCCGTTACCTTGACGGTCCCACAGCAGGTGATACCAGCGAACCTTCTTTATCTTGGACTTGTCTCCTCTTTCACCCTCTGTGACTGCCTTCTCTTTGTTTTTGTCCTCCTACATGGTTCAAAGGTCCTTGCTATTCATCCACTCATCACATCAATGTTGGTTCTTTGGCTGTTTCATCACTCATCTTTTCCTCTTATCACTCGTCCCACTGTCCCTGGGCCATCTTATCCTTTCCTGTGGTTTAATTAGCATATAACAATGACCCACCCCCACCATTCATCTCCAGGACAGATCTTTCTCCAGAGGTGCACACATGCAGGTAACTTCCAAGGACATATCTCAACATAAAGACCTCAAAATGTGTCCAAAAGGGAGCCCATTATCTCCCTTGCCTACAAATGTATTCTTTCTCTTGCACATGATTTATGAATGAATGGTGCCATGCATGGCATCCCCTGTCAAGGCATACGTGTCTGCTCCTTCTCCTTCACCTCACATTCATTAACAGCAGAAACCAGTGAGGAGGAATCACACTGCTGTTTAAAGTACACTGCTATCTAAGCAGAGCTATCTCTTTCTTTTGGCAGTTCTTACCCTGGGCATCCTCTTTGAAGAAGAGAAAAAGTGACAAAAATAGGAAAAACTGCTCTTTTCCTTGGCTAGAGAATGTCAAGAGGTAGATTAAAATAAGAAGCCACAGCAGAACTTTACCCCCAACATAGCAGCTCTTTCCTGGCTCCTGCTATGACTCTAGGGTCAAGTGTAAACAAAGAGTGAAACCCGCTACCACTTTCCTGCTAACGAACTAGGTGAGAATTTTTTTAAAAACATAGTTTAGCTGCAAAAAAGAAATGTATGTCTTTAAAACCTAGAAAAACTGAATGTAAGGATTTTCCGGATATATATTGTCAAGGAAATAGAATACAGAATTGGACGTTTTTATGAATATCTAGATCTGTGCTAATATACTACTACTGGCAATACATCACTATTTAATTAAAATTAATTTAAAAGTACAGTCCTCAGTCACACTAACTACACTGCATGTGCTCAGCACCCACACATGGCTAGCTAGTGGCTACCCCAGTGACCAGTGCAGAATAGAACATTCCATCATTACAGAAAGTCCTATTTGACGGTGCTGTTCTAAACAAATACAATTACAGAAATGAGAATGGCAAATAAAACAAAGAGGAGTAGGCTGTAATGAGAGAGGAAAAGCCCAGTGGTGAATTCACAACAGAAAGAACTATGTCTTTGGCCTTCATAACGTAAGAGGAGGGCTGATAAATAAGTAGGAAGTCTCAGAGGATGTCCAGGGAAAGGCCGTCCCTGATCTGGTGGGATGGTAGTGTTCAGAGGATCTTGACACTTGATATGAACACCCTCTGGTTCTTCCTCAGGTTACACTACTGCCCTCCTGGAAGACCTGAGCAGCAGTTGTCAGTGCTGGGGTCCAGACACTCGGAAGAGTTGGCATTGATTTTGAGTGCATGAACCATCTGCTAACAAGTACATTTAAAGCACCAGTTTGTGCCTTGTGTCCACTGTGATGAGTTAGGCTCTTCCTGTCATAACCAGATTATGATGGACTTGCATTTTCTGATATTCCTTCTTGAGTGAAGGACAACAAAGTAGGCAGCATTCAATTGCCCACACTGTATTTCTCTAGAAAGAGAATCTCCATGATTGTAGGAGTTAAATCTAGTTTGTTCTAACATTTACAACAGTGCCTGGCACAGAGTAAAGATTCCACACATATTTGTTGCATGAAAATATGTTGGGCATCATTAACAAGCGTTGAGAAAGTTTGAAAATACCCAGCCTATAAAATAAAATATGTCTTCCAAGTATAACATTTAAGAATTCAGGGCCGGGCACAATGGCTCACTCCTGTAATCCCAGCACTTTGGGAAGCCAAGCAAGGCGGATCACTTGAGTTCAGGAATTTAAGACCAGCCTATCCAACATGGTGAAAACCCGTCTCTACTAAAAATATAAAAATTAGCCAGGTGCATGCCTGTAGTCCCAGTTACTCGGGAAGCTGAAGCAGGAGAATCACTTGAACCCAGGAGGCAGAGGTTGCAGTGAGCCGAGATCACACCACTGCATTCTAGCCTGGGCAACAGAGTAGGACTCCATCTCAAAAAAAAAAAAAAAAAAAGAATTCAAGGCCTGCTTCCAAACTATGCCAGACATATCTTCCCTTTTATTCTCCCCATCAGCCTAGACTCCAGAGCCCCTGGCCAATCTCCTTTCTTCCACAGAACGCCTTGCACTCTTATCTCTTTATGCTCATTAAAATCCTACCGATCTTTTAAGACTGTTCATCTCAGTCATACACATCTTCTCTTTACTTCCCCAGCATGTAAGCACGTGTCAGGAATTTATCTGCACTAGTGCCACTCTGTTTTGATAGAGATTAAGTTCTCTGCATGGCGACACCTCCTACTATGGTAAATCCTTTGTTCATTCCTCTTGTGTTCCTTCAGAGATCAGTGTAGTACCTCAGGCCACACTGCTCAGTCAATTCTTTTCAAACTGCATTGTTTAGGAATTTGTCAGGGTTGTTTCATCACACAGTCTTAATAGTTGTCAAATATGTAAATGAATTATGATGATGATAGCTAACACTTACTGAGCACTTATTATGCACAGACTAGGTAAATTATTATACGATCCTGAGACAGGCAACATAACTTGCCTAAGACCAGGTGGACCTCGGTGGCAGAAAGAAATTCAAACCCATGCCTAATTCTTCTTTCCTTTGATGCAGTGTGTTTCATCGTCTTTGACAAATGTGGATTGATTTTTTTTTCTACTTCTCAGATATTACTTTTGATGCCCTGTATAAAATACAAATGATTGTTACCCACAAACAACTTTTAACATCTGCCACATATTTTCCTATGATTATGGACACCAAATTGTTTTGGAGGCATTTTAGTACCTAATATGAGCTACAAGCTACTGTCATTTATCATTCTCCATGTCTATTATAGTCAACTTTACCATTAAAGAGAAAATTAATTTTTTCCTGCAATTAGATAATCCTTCAGAATTCTTTTTGAATAACACAAAGAATAAATTCATCCTTTATTATAAAGACATATTCTCATGGAAGTTTTAATAACTAATGTGAATTTTAAAGCTCCCTCACTATCTACAAAGGTGACCAGAGAGAAGCATTAGTCAGAGCATGTTTTTACTGTAACTTTGGATTACTCTTCTTCAAGCAGGTGGGAATGGAAATGGATATGACACATTAGTTGCTCAACATTATTTCCTGTTTATGAAGCCAGGTAAATTATATGAGAGAGAAAAACAAAACATTCTACTAACAATACAACTAAATGGCATGGTATCAAAATAAACCTTAAGCAACTAATAATTAGAGTCAAAAAATTCAAAGGCAAGATTTAAAAAATCTATAAAGTAGAGAGAAAACTTTCCTGATGGACAGTAAATGAAATGTATGGCTCTTTCTTATCCTTCTTGCTTCTCTCTACTATATATAACTTTGTAAGTGGGCTTTGTAAATGCATTTCAACCTCTCTCCATTGTATGACACAGTAAGCTTTGCCTTGTTCCTAAAATTGCATTTAATAGATCTGTTATTTTGATAGACTGGACTTTTATAATAGCATACTTGATTCTAGAATACAGCTGTCATTGATTTATTGTTTTCCAATTATTGGTTTAGGTTATGTTATGGTTTGTGATGTGGGAATTCTATACACCAGATTTACATATATATTCAGTTGCTACGTGCTTTTTAAAAACACTCTATCATCAAAATCACATAAAACCTGGCTATTTTCCTTATGAAAATGGGTATTTTGGTTTATATTAATGATGTCTCTGGGGATCTGAAGTGTAAGTATAGACTTATTTTGATTCAAAAATCACTTTTTTGCCAACCCTCTCCTCACACCTTCAAAACCAGGAAATATGCCAAGAGTTTTAGAAAATATATTTACTTATTCTTCAAATGTACTTGGAAGGAGATTAAAGCATAAAAAAATAAAAGCACATGAATAGGATTTGTGGGCCAGAAGAGATATATGCAATTCATTTAGTTGTCGGTTTCAAGAAGGAAAGAGAGAAAAAAAGAAAGCAAGAAATGAGGGAAAGGAGAAAGGAAGAAAGACAGGTTCAAAAATTTGAGGCAATTATTGTAATGCTTCTCCAAAACCATGCCTTAATTAATTATACCTACCAAATTATTGAATTAAATTGTTTTACACATGTGTATAAATATTACTCTGCTTTGTCTTTGGTAGGGGCAATAAAAAATGCTTTCTAAAAGAAATACTTCTAATGCAGATATTGAGGTTTTATAAAGATAAGAACACTAGAAGTTATGTATCCAGTTGGATGATTAGCGACTCACAAAAGTACAAATGATGTTGGCTTGCTTCGCCCTAAGGTCCACTGAAAAAAAAAATATTTGATCCCTGTGAAGTACACGTTCCTTCAATTTAGGCATCAAGGAGATTTGCAGACATGAGGCAATTTGGACATTGGTATGAAGCTGCCTACTGGTTTCCCTAATTTAAAAAAATGAGGATTATCAATCACTTAAGACAAAACGAGGAAAATCAAATTGTGCAAAGGAGAGTTATTCTTATTCCAGTTTTAAAACTCTGAAACGTTTATTTTCCTTTTAGAGTCTGTAAGGCTATTTCAAAGGACAATTTAATACTTCTTGGGGAATGGAGGAGAAAAGCAATTAAAAACCAGTGTAATAAAATGAATTTCCACTTAAGTCACCAAATATGTGCAGTGTGCTTCATGCATGTTATGGCTAACACAGCAAGTCTGTGTTTTACAAATCTAAGGACACCACAGATAACAGAAATGAAGTGAGTTTTCTAAGGTACTTAATCTCTCTGTGCCTTAGCTTCTTCACCTGTAAAATGAATCAGTAACAACCATTGTTGTTTATTAGGTTGCTAGAATGATTCAATGAAATTTGTACATAACTTGCCCTGACTAGTGAAAGCACTTGGCATTTTTAAATGAAGGCCACCTAGTAGTGAAGAGGGTAAAGCCACTTCCTCCCCATCTCAAGGCCCCGCCCCTTTTCACTATACCACACAGACTGAGCATAAATAATGGAAGCTTAAAAGCTCCTGAAGACCTTTTAAGACCTTAAAATATTTTAACAGCATTCTAATATTTACAGGCAAAATAGTCCATTTTGAGCTGCCACTTAGAATTCTAATGAAAACATATAGTATGTCTTGCCCTGAACCAGCAGTAAGAACAAATTCCTGCTCTGCTTCCAACACTGGGCGTGTGTACTGGCAGTGCAAGGGGTAACCCTATAATCAGGCATCATTATTCAAAATTAAAATAATTAAATTAAAAGTGGATATTGTTCCATGGGGGCAAGTGCTAAATTCTATAAAATAATATTTAAATAATTATTTAAAGACTTTCTATGAGCCAGGGAGCTCCATGAAATACAGAATAATGGCAGTAACCCAAACATAACCAGCATGTATTGTGCATCCATGGGGCAAATCATGACAGAGGCCCACTGGAGAATAATATTAGCAGACAGTCAACTACAAAAAACATCAAAGGATATTTGTATTCTGAGTCCTAGGAAGTTACATGCAAAATGATAATACATCATTATCAATGTCAAAGAATAGTTGGTAAAATGAAATGGATGATCCAAATTTCCTTGTAATTTCATTGATTTGAATGAACATATTTTCACATTTAACATGTATAAAACAGAGTTGAAAACAGGTGATGGAAAATTACAGTCAATTTTGACTGGCAGCTATTGATAGGGTTGCCACAATGTGCACACAGAGAAACATGGCTGCCACTCCTGGTGGCACAACTGCAGAGCTGCAAGCCCACATTTGAGCCAAGAAACCAGTTGATGGTCATTTGAGAAAAGAATGACTTGCTGCCTGAAAACTTTCTGCAGACAAATTCTGAAAAGATCAAGCAAGTCTCAGCATATAAATGCATAGAAAGGTTTGCATGAAATTTAGATATGACAGAGGGGCTCTCAGAAGAGCTGCTTCAGCAATACCTCTGTAGGCCAGAGGACCTGCGAGGACAGCAGGGCCACAGATGGACAGGAAATGAAAAGATTCAGAAGAGACTGCCTACAAAAGAGCGATAGCATCACCTTACATTTACTTAGCTTTGCTTTGATTGCTATGTATGTTCAAGTAATATATCATAAATACCTATGTAGACATAAGCCTAAGATAGCCCCATCAATAAGTTGAAAATAAAAATCTAAATGGAAAAAAATACTGTAAAATTAATTTTAATACAGTTAAATTGACAGCATTCTTTTTTTTTTTTTTTTTAAGATGGAGTCTTGCTCAGCTGCCCAGGCTGGAGTGCAATAGTGCGTTCTAGGTTCACTGCAACCTCCACCTCTCAGGTTCACAAGGTTCTCTAGCCTTAGCCTTCTGAGCATATGAGATTACAGGCGCACGCCACCACGTCTGGCTAATTTTTTTTGTATTTTTAATAGAGACGGGGTTTCACCATGTTGGCCCCGCTGGTCTCAAACTCCTGACCTGAGGTGATCCACCCGACTTGGCCTCCCAAAATGCTGGGATTACAGGACTGAGCCACTGTGCCCAGCCCATTCTCCCTTCTTAATTGTACTTACTGGTGGTGTTGTCAATCTTAGGTTTGATGAAAATGCAATATATTTGATACATAATGCTACAGTCTGAATATGTTCCCTTCAAAATTCAGGTGTTGCCAATGTGATACGAGGTGAGTCCTTTAAAATGTGATTAGACCACGATAGGTCCTCCCTCGGTAATGGGATTAAGATCCCTATAAAAGAGGTTTCTTGAATCATTCAGTCTTTTACCCTTCTGCCTTCTGCTATGTGATGACACAGCCAATATTATCCGGAGAATGCAACCCTCACCAGACAGCCTAACCTGCTGGCACCTTAATCTAAAACTTCCCAGCCTCCAGAAGTGTGAGAAAATAAATATTTATTCTTTACCCAGTCTCAGTCATTCTCTTATAGGAGCACAAATCAGACTAAGACACCATTTTCACCTGGTCTCCTCATTCCTCAAGCACCCTCTCTTTTTGAGAACTTTTTCAATCTTCTTCTTCTGTCCTACTTCTTAATATGTGGTCCTTCCATTTGATTCTGTGTTAAGTTTAGTCCTCACAGAAGATAGATAAAGGTTAAGAGGACAGGCCTAAAGTCACACTGCTGAGATTTCAATTCTAACTTTCTCAGTTACTGGCTGTATGACTCTGGGTAAATTATGAAAAACCCATCTTTACCTCAGATTCCTCATCTGTAGAATGGGAATAATCTTATAGGGTTGTTGGCAAGATTAAATGGGATGATACATGGAAAGTGCTTTGAATTATCCTGGGCACATATTAAATGGCCTTGATAGTGTTGGCAACCATATTTTTTGATGTTTTTGTTTTGTAATTGAGTACTGTTTGTAGCATATCTTGAAAACATTTTCATTAATGAGCCCCAGACTTCTTTTCTGTTCCTATCCTCCACCTTCTACTGCCCAGCTGATATGTAGTAAAGACTTGTGTTTCTCTAATACAAAATCCTCTATCATTATGTTACATGGCATTGTGTTAAGTTTTCCCAGAAATCCCCTGATGAGGTATTATTAACTTCACTTTTCATATAATAGAACAGACTGGAAAAGATTTAGTGATTTATGTAAGGTCACATAGTAATATGGTTTGGCTCTCTATCTCCACTCAAATCTATTTTCGAATTGTAATCCCCATAATCCCCATGTGTCAAGGGAGGGACCCCATGGGAGGTGGTTTGTTTCCCCCATGCTGTTCTCATTATAGTGAGTTAGTTCTCACAGATCTCATGATTCTATAAGCATCTGGCATTTCTTCTGCTTGCACCTCTCTCTCCTGCCACCATGTGAAGAAGTTCTTGCTTCCCCTTCACATTATGCCATGATTGTAAGTTTCCTGAGGTCTCCCAGCCATGCTGAACTGTGAGTCAATTAAACCTCTGTCCTTCATAAATTACCCAGTCTTGGGTAATATCTTTATAGCAGTGTGAGAATGAACTAATACACACAGCCAGGTGTGGGGAGCTAGGATTTGTATCCAGGTTCTTCTGACTTCAAAGCTCTCATGTCCATTTCTGGCTCCCATATATATCAGAGGAAGAGAAGGAAAACAAGACACATAATGACTGCAGAGTTGCAAGCTCCTTCTTAAGGCAACCAATTGTGGTTCTTAGCAGCTTTGAGGGATTCAAACTCAGGTCTGTACAACCCTGGACTGTTCTTAACTACTTCACTCTTTTTTGCCTTTATTTTGGTAGAGGGTAGAAGTACCCTCTAGGGAAGAAATAATTCTCTCCCAAGACAAAGTTACGGGTCACAAATTTATATCAAATATATCTAAACTGGGATGTGTCCAAAATGCAATCTAAGAAGGAAATTAGAGTTTGCGCAGAACACATCAAAATGTCTCGGTATTTTGTCTCGCAGCATACCGTATACCAACGTGAATGTGATTAAATATATTAACTATAGTTTGATAGCTATAATGACAGGAATCACTAGATTCCTATTAGTTTTAATTGCAGATATATATCCCTCTCATAATTCACGGTAGGAAAATATGACCTAAAGACACTTTTAATTCAAATAGTGCATCAGCAGGAGGCTGAGGTGAGAGGATCCCTTGAGCCCAGAAGTTTGAAGTTTCAGCGAGCCAGATCGCACCACTGCACTCTAGGTGACAGGGTGAGTTCCTGTCTCACTGTGTCATTGTAGTATTTTTTCATGTGCTTTCACAAATTACAATATTTAGTACATTTCTGAACAGAAAACCTAATTGTGTTTATAAAATTTTATTTTATAAATCATATTTGCATTTATGGTCTTATGCAAAAGTAAACAGGAAAGTCAGGAAATCTGAATCACACTATAAAGTGAACATCCAATAAAGGGAAGCTTGGTTTCTCAGATATGGGGGAGAAAGCCACTATCCTTCCAACACAAAGCCACGATGTTCCTTCAAGTGTCCTGAAAAGAGGAAATGCCCTGTCTAACCATCTCACATGACCTCAGCATTCAGTTACTTTAGGCCTATGAGAAAGTTCACTTAGTCCTTCATTCATTCCACAACATTACTGAGCACCTGCACCGTGCCAGATAATACACTAGGAATGAGGGAAAAACCAGATGTACTCATGACTTGGTGGAGGTCATTAAAAAAAACAAAAAAAAAAACTTGAGGTTATTCACAGATCCCATCTGTGTCTCAAACCTTTCACAGGGTGTGTTTAGTAGTGCTGTCCACTGAGCACTTTTGCAGATGGGAGAAAGGATGTGTCTTAGCTCTGCTCACCAGGAAAACCAAGAGACTAGATTTAAGGACTTCTGATTTATAGGCAAATTTTTTTAATTAAATGTATATTCATCACTTAAAATGGCTATTTTTCTAAATGCTATTATGTAGTTTAATTAACTTCCAACATGAAGTTGAATTGATTGAGCTAAAGGGACCTAAAACAATGTACATTGAATAGGCACTGTTCACAATTGGCGCTCATTATTCAACCAAGAAACAAATGAGATTCCACAGACATCCTGCTATTGGTACATGAATGTACTTTTAAGTAGAGGAGTCAGCCAAAAAAGTGTCCATAATTACATGAATGTACTCTGTCCTCAGGGCATCTCTAGGAGGTGGGCAGGCAGGGGGCGGGGGTGGAGTAAGTTTTTCACTTAAAATGATTCAAGATTCCTCTTTCAAATTAAAAAAATCCTCAGTGGGACAGCGAGTGGCCTGGAATGACACTAGAAGATATTCATTACCTAGTTCAGATGAAAGATGTTTTAAAAGCTGCCTTATATGATGTGATCTCATTAATGATGTAAAAAAATCCTATTCTTCAACAAATGCTTGTTTGTGAACTTTACTGCAGGCATACATTTCCCTATTTTAAAAAAGTACATTGCAGGGCTGCCCACCACTATTATGAACTTTTCTAAATATGCTTATCAGATCAAGGAGGACTTGAAGCATAAGGTTTTAAAGCTGAAAGATCGGGTTATTAAACCACAATGCTGGCACCTGCAGAGCCCTGGGGCAGCTTGGAGCTTTTGTTTATGAACGCAAGGGCTAGGTCTACGTCTTGAAAATCGGGAATCTAAGTTCAAACTAAGTCCATTCTAGAAAAATGAGTCTTTTTTGAAGAAGTCACAGAACGCTTCAGGTATGCTTTCCAGGATTTGACATCAGACAAAAGCCAGGATTAGAGGATACGGAAGAACGTCCATCATCTGCCACCAACCTGGGGTGTTATCATGGGCGTGCCACAAACTCCTTGCACCGTAGTCTCTTAACCACACAATTTATGAAGCAGACTAGGTTATCTTTACGGTCCTCTTCATTTCTAAAATTCAAATTCATACATATTCCTCCTAATATTTACCATACATTTTTTTTTGCTTTAAATTTGCTTTCCTCTCATCTTGTATCCAGTGGTAATAAAAAAAAAAATTCATCATCATCAAATCACTGCACATGATGACATTTATATAAAACCCAAAACACTGTGATAAAACTTCTTCACATTGAAGGGACTGGTTTCCCATGCTGACCATAATGCTCTAGTACCATAGGCATTTGCATCTTGTCAATTTAAACAATGCACAGTAGTTAGTCCATTTGCCACGGGTCCTGAAGCCAGAAAGTAGTAAGGCTGGGATTCAAATCCGGGACTCTGCATCTAAGGACCACTGAAATACTGCTTACTTGTAGTTGAATCACAACACATTTCAGGTGATGGAGATTCAGGGGCTGCAGGAACCACAGCAGAAACACTGTACAGAAACTCCACACACGGCCCCTCTTACCACCCGACGGCTTCCACCATCCTACCTCCCACTGTGGTGAGCCACCATGACTGGCACAGAATCACACAAGAGAAGGCCACGACTTACTCATATGTGACAACCATACCGAAGGATCCCAGCACATAAGACTGATTTATTTGACTTTGGTGTGCAGTGTGGGAAGATCCACTTTTTCCTTTCCTTGCAGTTAGAACTCTGAATTCCCATGCTGACCATAACGCTCTAGTGCCATAAACATTTACATATTGTCAATTTAAACAATGCGCAAACTCCATCATATTCATCAAAATGTGAAAGATTACAAAAGAGGCCAAGGCGGAACCGCTGTGAAAGCCGTAACATTTATTGAAGAGCGGACATATGTTTGCAAATCACAGTGTGCATGGGCATACATTACATGGTTCATAATGCTGTTTCAATTAGGCTTTTCATAGCGCCTTCTCATAACGTTCTTTTTTTAAAAAATAACTGAAAGGAAAAAGAAAGTGTCAATTGCAATTACATTCATAAAACCAAACCGCTGCTTTCAATTAGAGTGAATCTGTGCTTGGCTACTCAGATATACACCAGTAGATTTTCCAAGGCCCATGCATACACTTCCGTAGGGGCAGAAATGTTCTATGAATAATGGCTTTAGAACCCAAATAGTATCTCTAACCATTGACAAGCTTGGGAAACAGGGCAACAACTGCAATGAACAATACAATTTCTAACATTTGTCCCAGTCAATGCACCACTTTGCCCAGGAGATATTTAACACAGCATTTCATGTTTGGAATGATAAGGGAAAATTCATCTAATTAAGGGTATCATACAGAATATACTTATAAAAGACATTTCCCATCTTAATTAATATTTAGAAAGTAGATTTATTTCCTTTTGGTCCAGTGGAAGAAATTTTGGCAAAAATATTCAAAAAAATACTGCTTAGCTCTTAACATGGAATTAGGCCTCTTGTTTTCCTCTGAAAAGGTATCTCTCAACTACAGCAATAAAAAATAACACTTATACATTCTTCACTTTTTTCTTCTTTTTTTTATTTTTAGACATAGTCGCACTCTGTCACCCAGGCTGGAGTGCAGTGGAGCGATCTTAGCTCACCGCAACCTCCACCTCCCAGGGTCAAGCCATTCTCCTGCCTTAGTAGCTGGAATTACAGGCACACACCACCACACCCAGCTAAGTTTTTATATTTTTAGTAGAGATAGAGTTTCACCATGTAGGCCAGGCTGGCTCAAACTCCTGACCTCAAATGATCTGCCCACCTTGGCCTCCCAGTGCTGGGAATACAGGTGTGAGGCACCATGTCTGGTGATTTTTTTCTGAACTACCTACCTACCATTTTTTTTCCCTTTAAGCCTTTTACGGAAATAACTAAAATAGTAGTGATTAATGATCATGGCCTAGAAAGTTATTTGATTTTATCTCCTCAGAGATTAATAATGTAAAGTTGAAGATGATTTTTTAATCAAAGGATCTGATTGTGTAAAATATCTGATGTAGGAATATGTAATTGATGACAACTGAGAGAGCTAATAAGAGAAAAATTAGAAAACTCTAAAAGAGAAAGCCTAATGGATTTGCTCTGCTCTACACAAATTGTTACATTTAATAAAGCAATCATGTATGCATCTATATGGCTTTAAGCACAAGATGTCAGCTGAGATAAGAAATTCTGGCCGAGCGCGGTGGCTCAAGCCTCTAATCCCAGCACTTTGGGAGGCCAAGGTGGGTGGATCATGAGGTCGGCAGATCGAGACCATCCTGGTCAACATGGTGAAACCCCGTCTCTACTAAAAATTACAAAAAATTAGCTGGGCACGGTGGCGCGTGCCTGTAATCCCAGCTACTCAGGAGGCTGAGGCAGGAGAATTGCCTGAACCCAGGGGGCGGAGGTGGCGGTGAGCCGAGATTGCGCCATTGCACTCCAGCCTGGGAAACAAGAGCGAAACTCCATCTCAAAAAAAAAAGAAATTCCTAATACTTTGTATTGGCCTGAGAATTGGGAATCTAGGGTCAGACTTTCACTTATTTCTTTTATTTATCCCTGGATGCAATATTCCACTTTTTATCCCTTATTTGCTTAGAAATTCAGAAATCTTCCATCTGCCTGAACATATTTTGATACCTAATCAAATATTACCTGTAAGAATCTATATAAAGCAAATGTTTTATCTAAAGATTTTAATTATGTTAACTTCTCTTTTTGTTATTTTTCAACCGCCATGCAAGGGACCTGTTACAATACTCAATAAGAGAAGAATTCAGACACGCTCATCTCAATTTTCAAGCAGGTGCTTCCCAGTCCCTGGCACATCTGGTTTTCCTTTATATAGAAAAGAGTTTGCCAGTCCACCATCATCTGCTTGTATCTTGGTTGGACTCTTTCCAGAAGATGGTATCAGGGAACAGCCCATTTGCACTCCTAATTTATAAATCACAGTCATCAAATCAGAGGAAAATATACATGTGCCATTCACTTATTTTCACACCAAATTTATCAATCTGAAACTGCCATAAAAAGAAGAAAGCTAATGAAATATATTCACATCTGCTTATGTCCCTATTTCCTCAGACTTGAAAACTGCTGGCCTTTATGAATTTGCTATTTTGTTTTGTTTTGTTTTGTTTTGAGATGGGGTCTTACTCTGTTGCCCAGGATGGAATGTTACTGTTTTCTTAAATCAAATTCTTTTCATTCAATCAACAAGCATTTACTGAACTCCTATAATAAGCAAAGTGCTATAGCCTTTTTAATCCTTCCTAAGAAAAATCAAAGGGGACTTATTCAGTGGGTTTAAGGCAGTGATAAGGGAATGTCAATTTCTATCTGAGTTTTCCAGTCAGTTTTAAGATAATCTCTTCTACATAAGAAGAAATAAGATAACTATGAGTAAAGAAGGGAAGGGAGAGAGGCAGTCAGCACCTGCTACCTGCCTAGCACTGGGCCAAGGACTGTATGTGGGTATAAGCTGTAGAACTCTTAAGCCTCTTAAGAACTAGAGAGGTATTTATTTTTCCCATTTTACAGACAAGGGAAAAGAAGCTTTAATCAGTTTCATAACTGTTCAAGATGATTCTCCCAGCTACATTATAGCTTATATCCTTAACAGATTCACCACAGGAAAATACTACTTGAATAACTTCAGAATTTAAACTAAGATCCAAAGTGAAAACCCAATGCTTGTTGTTGTCACTGTTATTGCATAACACCAAGATGCTGTAAATATCTCTGAACTGAGAAACTGCTTGAATGCTCCAAGTTGAGAAACTACTATCCTTTGTTGCTATAAATTCAGTTTTTCCCAGAATTGTGGGTTCAGTTCCCACCTGGGTAAGGAAGGAGCCCTTAATATTATGCCTTCCCTATGCCATGAAATCTTTTATGTGAATGAAATCTTTTTTTTACCTCCTGAAATTTTAAGATGAACTAAAGACAATTTTGCTATGACCCTCCAAACTCCTCAATATTGTCAAATGAAAGTCTGTAATTAATCTCTTTCAATTCTCTAGGAAATACAAATCAAGATAATTCTCTAGTTTTTATAATTTATTTGTTCTTAGTCAGTTGCTACTTCTTTTATATTCAAAAATTAAGCATATTATTGGTGTTTAGATAAAAAGAAAAAACACTGAAAAAATTACTCTTCCTAAGACTAATTGTGTCTAGATATAATTCATGGTAGGAATAATTCCTTTCTCTTATATTCTACCTCTTACCTCATTGTGATTTTAATGCAAAGGAATTCATGGGCATCCTTCAATACTTCTCTGCTTATTTGAAAGTTTTCTTCCCCTAGCTCTAAGATGTCTTTTAAAAATCCATTGGCTTTTTCACTGATTATGACTCTTACTTTAAGTAGAGCATTGTTATTTTCCAATTCTAACAGCAGACACAAGGAGAAGATTTAAACTTGGCAAAAGAATTGAAGTTAGATACTACACAAATAGGAAAAAAAGAACTTGAAATAACCAAGGAAGTTTTTTTTTTATTGCAGTAGATAGCCTTATAATGCCCACAGTAAAAGTAATAGATTTTTCAAAAACTGGGTCCTTTCTAGCAAAGTTCAACAAGTGCATGCAAATGGACATCTGTGAAATAAATCGGCTGCAGATGCAACACCTGGAAATGAGGTCAAACGGGAAGCCATTTGTTATCACAATCAATTATATCTGCAATCTATACAGGCTCCCCCATCATTTCAATGAATCTAGCTTAGGAATTTTAAAGACCCTGGTTCATTTGAAAAAAAAAATGATGAAAGGTTGACTGGAATATAATCCTTATGAAAGTACAAGCTTTGTATAGTTTAAGGACAAACTATACATGCTTTTAAATTTTAATTTCCTTACATTTGTGTATAATAATGAGACTGATTTTACTCAGTGTCTGAATTAACCTACATTAATAGCTAAACTATTTAAACTTCAGATTTTTAAAGCAGTATTGTGTTACAATTGCCCTTAGAAACCTAATGCCCCTAGTAACTACCTATCTATTCTTAGGAACCAATAGGGAACAATGAAGATCAGTTTATTTTCCTTTGAGTGTTTCTTATTCTTCTTACCATGACAATACTGATGGGAACTTACATCTCTTACATACTTCTAAGTAGTAGATTCCGTAATGCAGTACTACTTGGGAGCTCTCAAAACCTGACAGCCTCAGGAACCTGTCGTATGTCTACATCTTTTGCCATGGCTTCCTTTCAACAAAATTTTTGGTCCCATCAACATGGTTGCATTTTCTAAGCAGAAAATAATACTACTAGCATCCAGACCATTTGCGGTGGCTCACACCTGTAATCCTAGTACTTTTGGAGGCCAAGGCGGCTGGATTACTTAAGACCAGGAGTTTGAGACCAACCTGGCCAACATGGTGAAACCCCTGTCTCTACTAAAACTACAAAGGAATTAGCTAGGTGTGGTGTTCTGTGCCTGTCATCCCAGCTACTTGGGAGGCTGAGGCACGAGAATTCCTTGAACCTGGGAAGTGGAGGTTGCGGTGAGCAGAGGTTGTGCCACTGCACTCCAGCCTGGGTGACAGAGTGAGATTCTGTCTCAAAACAAAACAAACAAGCAAAAAAAAAACTACCAGCACCCAAACACAAGAATAGTAAGAATTAGAAAAATTCCAGATTCATCTTAATTTCCTCCCCCTACCTCAATCTACTCTCTTTTTAGGCTGTAATTCTACAGGGCTCCCCCAGCCACTGCCACTGCCCACCTCCCGGCCACCACAGGCCTGAAGTCAGAAGCCCAGAGAGCAAGGTGGATAAGCACAGCAGCTCAGAACGGGCTGTGGGCTCTGGCCCTGGCAGTCTCCACAGAGCACGGGAAACCAGCTATGAAATAAAACACCTGGCTCTTGTTTGATCCATGTCAGAACAAGATACTTTTATTAGTCCTAATACTAAACCTCCGTGAGATGAAATTTAAGAGAAGTTAGAAGAAATTGTCTTCCCTTGGTGATGTTCCCTAATTCATCAGCTTTATCATTGTACCAATATACAAAACTATATAAAAAGCACCTTAAAATAAGAATTCCTTCACCAAACAATTCTACATAGAATTATATAAAATATCTTATCTTATGAAAACATGGTCCTAGATGAAATGAAGTAAAATGTATACTAGAATATAAAAGTAAAGCTACTGTTCTCAAGTTAAAAGCAAATTTGGAAATAATATACTTACTACTTAATATCAGAAATCTACCTCTCTGTTACATTGTTCTTAAAATAAGTTATGATCCAAATGTGTTAGGCAGCCTCATCTGTTTTCATTATGAATGGAAGGGAGAATCCAGGAAATGCATGAGACTGTATCTCGTAATGATAGCTTCTTTAAAAATGAACTCAGTACTTTTTATGTGTGATCGTTCACTGCCTTATTTCTAGCTATTATAAGCCAGTTACCCAGTTTACTAAGTTGATTATTCCAGAATTTGTCCAAGCAAAAAGTTAAGCTGATGAGTATTTCCAGGGTCATCATCCATTTCCCTTTTTGAAAGAAGGTTCTAAATATGCCCTTTTCCAGTCTTCAGGCACCTCATCAGTCCTCCACGAGGTCTCAAAAATGATATCTAGCGGTTCTGTGAGGACTTCGGCCAATTCATTAAGTACTCTAGGATGCCGGCCATCGGGACCTGTGGATTTGAACATATCTGGGTTATTGAAGTTCTCCTTTACCCATTCTTCCCCTAGTCCATCATGGATTTCTGCTCCTGTTTTTAAGTCATACGTGTCCCTTACCACATGGACTTTTGAAAAACATCCCTAAGAGTTTTTGTTTGTTATCTATCGATTTTCTCTTTCAAGCTAATTAACGAAGAAGGTATTTTATCCTTGGTAAGCCTATATTTTGTTTAAAAAGGTCGACTTTGTTTTCTTTTTATGCTCCTTCCAAGAGAAGGAAACTTAAAAAAAGATTAGATAAAAGTATACCTTGTAATGGTTTGCATACCTGAGTCACATTACTCAGTACTATGCGTTAGCAACGTTAGTACTAGAGCAACAGTACTCTCATTACATTACACTGTGAGATGTTCCAAAGGTGACCTGTCTCATGCTGGAAGAGCACATATCTATCCAACTTGTAGTTGCAAGTACTAATTCGAAATGCGTCTTCCAAAGTAAAAATGATTCACAATCATATTTCATCACGATCATTTGTATGCATAAACAGTAACTTTTTCACATAGGCTTTTAAAAACCATAGTTATACATGAGCTGGAAAGAGGTTAATAAGAATTTCTTACAAAGCAGTAACCTCGTCGAATTCATTCGCTGTGTGGTCTTTGCCATCCAGATTCATATTATATTATACTTGGGTTTATATTATACTAATTATCTGCAAGCTCTGATAGATGTTGACAGTTTTAACCCCTTCATTGTCGCAATGATCCTTCTGAAATTGAAAGGCAGCAATGCATTGCAGGGCACTGGCCATCTGCCGTGGCTCTGCTGCATGCCCACAATCCCTTGACAGATCCAGATGGACAAAGAAAAGGAAGTAAAGGAAAGTTGGAAGGAAGAAGAAGAATGCCTGAGTCTTTCCTGAGAATTTAGTGCTGCTTGGATTCGACTGTTTGCTTATTTAATTGGAAAACTTTTGGAAAAAGGTAAATCCATTCTGTTCTCCTTTGTTTTGTTTTTCTAGTCTCTGTCTTTCCAACCTCTCCAAGCTTTGAAAGTGCCCCCAAAATAAAAATCCTATTGCAGACATCATCAAGACTCTTTAAAAGAAGAATTCCGCACATTTCTCTAGGGTACAGCAATTTGTTTTACTACCTGCCATTTTCACCCCTGCTCAAACAGCCACCTGCTGATGGCAATATGTTAGCTCATATGTCATTATTAATTAGTTTGGGTGACACCATCAGGCAATCACATCTAAATAGATGGAAAGCATTTATCCAGGTTCATGAAGTTTCTTTCTCCAGAGAATCAGACTAGTTTGCTGTAATACTAAGTAATGATATCTTACTACTAATTAATACAAATAGTCACCAAAATAAACCTATATCCAAACCAATGCCTCTATTAATCATCAGCTCTTGTTATAAATTGCAAAAAAGCAACCTTCAACCTATCTGAACAAACCAAGTTGTTGGGCTTTTTGGGAGAGAGAGGAGGAGTAAGGGGAAATTCTGTAGAGAAGGGAAGTTCCCTGAATATAAAGAAGGTAACACTGTTTGGTTTTTAATGCCCTAATAAATGAATACATGAAAAGGTGTTAACACCAAACATTACATTTACTATAGAGTACAAGAAAACTAGCTACTTGTGTCAGAAAAAATCCAGGAAAAGCCTTAGGTTATAGTGTCAGGGGTCACTCAGATGGCAGCAAGACTACTTCCAGGAAAAGAAAAGACCACAAAGGGAGTCAGATGTATCTTGAGGACATTCTCATTATAACGCAAGATTCCACATCTGTCCCATGTTCAATAGACTTCTGCCTGAAGTCAGAAACATGGTCTTGCCTGCCTTCAAAGGTCACTTTGCTCTAGAAACATAAAAATAAAGAAAATGCCTTTGGACAGATTATCAGCTAGCAAGCAAAGGCACCCTGAATATTAAACTCATCTAACGGAGTGGACAATGAGCTTATTTCAGAAATCTAACATCAAACTATCAGCCTCCAAAACCTCTCATGCCTTTGATTCCACGAAAACAAATCATATTCATTAAACAAGTCCAGCCTTGCAATCTGCTATTTTTCATTCTTTGGGGGAGAGGGTGGAGGGAAGATGAACAGGATTTCTGCAATGGGTCATGGAGAGTTTCAAGATGTGAGAGGAGTCGCAGAGAACAATAATTAGTGGAGCCCATGCTGCTTCATGACCATAGGAAATGTTGGTGATTTCCCCATCCCGAATGCTCTTTATTCTTTTCTGGCTGATCATATTGTGGTACACTGTGGCTGCTCTTGATAGGTCCCACTCTTCAAGTGGAACAGAAATGGACAGCTCTAAAATTCTGACAAGCTTGAAGGAGATAACTGCTGAAGATAACTCTTATGGGCAAACGTGCATTTCACAGAATGTATCACACATTTCTCATATTTCATTTTCCCCCTAAATTATCAGACACACTCTTACGAAGCAAAAAGAAAGCACTTTCTTCACTCTACCAAGAAAAACAATCATGTGTTCACATATATTCACAGTCTCCTTCCTTGGTTATCAAACTAGGTTGACTTAAAAATCATGGCCAGGCACGGTGGCTCATGGGAGGCACTTTGGGAGGCTGAGGCGGGAGGATCGCCTGAGGTCAGGAGTTTGAGATCAGTCTGACCAACATGGTGAAACCCTGTCTCTACTAAAAATACAAAAATTAGCGGGTTGTGGTGGTGGCAAGTGCCTGTAATCCCAGCTACTCGGGAGGCTGAGGCAGGAGAATCACTTGAACCCTGGAGGCAAAGGTTGCAGTGAGCTGAGACCACGCCATTCCACTCCAGCCTGGGTGACAGAGCAAGATTCCATCTCAAAAAAAAAAAAAAAAATTATGAAAGGCATTGATCCTTTCTCAAAATTCATGAAAACCAACCTCTGCAGTAATAAGTACCTAGTTATATTTTGGGTCTTAACACCCCTAATGTTTTGCATTTTTAAAGACAAGGTTTTTGTTGTTGTTTTTTAAAGTGATTGCCAGAATTTTCCTTGAAGTGTGCCAAATTATTATCCCCCTATTTCTAGGAAAATGTTGCTAAAAGGTTTATATCCCAGTTGGTCCAGTCTTCCCTATCTGACTTTGAGACCACTCTCAATCAGAGACTTCTTACATTTAAGCCACCCAAACCTAATTCTTGGGCTGTGACTTTCTCAGTTTCATTTGTTCTAGGCTTTTACGGGGTTTGAGGGGTCTCTCGTTATCAAGGTTTGTCAGTTCTCCCATGCCAAATCCCCTATCAATGTTAGAATTCTAATCTGAGAAGCAGGGCGAGGCAGTAAATGTTATTCAATGAATAAAGAAACTATTAACTTATGGTTAAAAATTAAGGTTCATGAGATTGCATTTTTTTCTCAGTTGATTACTCTGATTTTTAACTGACTTCAAGTCTGTTACTCTTTTTAGCTTGTGATTTTCCCCCTAATTAAAGGCAATCAGAGAGAGAGGCAGGCTAAACACCATTCAGAAGTCATTTCTCTATTGTGACATTATTCTAAAGGATGTAGCTCAATTGCAGCTGTAGAACCAGTTGACACACATTTTCCATATTTGGTTGCTAAAGAAATATAACCAGTGACTGTATGTTAACAGTATGTAAAATTTACACACAATTTGGGGGGGAAACTGTGTAACAAAAAAATTGATGATGGTAGGAGTGTTGCTTTCTATTCTTTTGGATAACACAGGGGAACAAAGCTGAGTCTTTGGGTGGTTGGTGATAAGACACAAGATTTTTTGACCTTATGACATACTCAACTTCAGTTTTCCAACATTCAGCCATGTCACACTGGCTATTACTATAGAACCGAGAAAGGTGGGAATCTGTGTGAAGAGAGGGCACTTAAATACATCCTCACTGTGACTGTCAATTTCTCCAAGAGCAAAATCCCTACATTTTACATGTGTTCATATCTCCTACAGGAACATTATATATAATGTCAGCCATTACTACCAGTGATCGATAAAATTGTCCCTACTATAATTTTTGCAAACATTTCTCACTAACCTAAGTTCCTATTGGAAAAATTTAGTCTAGAAAGTCAGATAGTCTTTACTGCCTACACAATAAAGAAAACATGATCAACATATGTTCACTGAGCCCATATGTGTCTTAATGGTCATCTTTCCTCTAAGCATCTCCTCTTTGGCTCCCACACGAGGGAAGGCTCAGGCTGGCTCCTGAACCCCAGTGGGCTGAAGGACACAACATTAGATTACACAAATAGCTGGCAATATACACATGTCCTGATAGGTTCTTTTCCTACTGAAAAGAGTCTTCTAGGGTACATTTTCTAAGATTCTGTGGAAAAGAAAAACGTTTGGCCTACTCCAGAATGATCCACATTATACTCTACACATATTTTCTTTTTTTGACTTTAGAAACAAACACCCCAATGCCACCCTAATTATAAACTCCTGCCTTCATCCGAGGTGTGTCCTTGGCAAGTGAAGATGTACTATTCTACTTCCTGGAAAAACTAAAGTAAATTATAATAAACTCCAGGCTTTTCACTGCCTCTTTCAGAGCCACACGAGTTATGAACTTTATTCAGGACTTTTCTGCAGCTTTCAGCAAAGGAAAAATACAGAGGAGAGGTTGGCTTGACATTTTCCTACTGCTTTTCCTTCAGAAAAAAAACCGATCAGGAACAAATTCAGAGTTTGAAAAACAAAAGCCTCTTTGTTTATGCTATCCTGGGGCACTAACTGATTTTATAATTTTTCCAACTGCAGAGCTATGCAAATTCCCTACTTTCTTAAAGTACTTTGCTGTACTCATCACTGACGCTTCTGAGAATACTAACTTCCCACACAAGAGACCAAGCCCCAGGACTGTGGTCTGCAAGCGGCAGCCAGTGCTCCCAGGGACAGCCGCTTCTGAGGCCAGCACCGCCTTACTGCCTGGAGTCAGGGCCATGCCTTATCTCGATCAGGAAGAAATGACTGGGAATTTAACTGTTGGGAATTTTGTACAGTACATTCAGTCATTATTTAATAATTAACAACTGATCACAATAAGAAATGGGGGCTAGGTCACCATTCTTTCAAGAAGTTTAACGGAACGATTAAGGAGGTATTTGGTAGTTGGAAAGGACAGTGATTTTAAGAACAAAGAGGGAGCTCAGGCGTATTTACAGACGAAGTGGAAGGATTCCATGGAGACAGACTAAATGCAAAAAACAAAGGTTTAATTCTGAACCATAGTTATCTCTTGGGTCGGAGTAGATAAAGTGGGGAGTTAGTCTTAGAGGGGAGACGGGTAATTCCTCATCAAAAGCAGAGGGAATGAAGACCAGATGGGTCAGTGGGCCCACACATTTGGAGGTGAATGGGAGAGGGAGGGAGGAAGTGTGTAGTGGACCACTTCTCAGTTCTGATGGGCCAAGGCTACCTGCAGAACTGGCCATGAGAGGGGCAAGGGCAGAGTTTCAAGGAGAAGTAGGGGAGATTCTAAAGTAGCCCCCAAGAGAACTGTGACAGGAATTCAATTGGACAGCTGCAGGAGATTGGATTGTTTGGAATCGCAGTGATAGGGGCCTTTAGATTTTTCCTCTGTCTTGTGATTCAAGTTCTCCAAATATCATCCAAAATCTCTTCAAGACACAGGCCTGTAATTATACAACACAAGCCCAGAACACAAATAGCCATCAATGCTGGAGTGTGCTGAATGCCAGTGTCTGTCCTCTACTGCAGTGCTTTAAAATATGGTGGGTCTTTGGATGCAGCACTGCTGTGGCTTGGCTCTCACCAGGCTCCTGGGCTCCTGGTGCTCACTTAAGGTTCTCATTCTCTCTCTCCTGTCTCTCTCTCTCTCATCAACCTACTCCACAGGAAAATCATCTATTATTATATACTAATGGTCTCTGAAATCACCGTTAACATTAATCTGCTAACTCGTACTTCAATTATCACCAACATAATTGCCATAACAGTATGCTTATAGAACATGCTATGATTATTATTACCTGCCTGCTCTAGCAACAGCAGCAAACGTCTACTAGTATTTACCCAGTGAACTCATTCTGTGCCTACCTCCCAGGGACTGTGATGAAAATGTCCACTTTTAAGTAATCACCTTTACTTCTTACCACAAGCCAAAGTGATAGTGATCCTAGACCCAACTTTGTAAATAAAGAATTGGAGGCTTTAAAGTGTAGACAAACTGCTAATCAGTGGCAGGGTGGTTCTGTCCAATGGCAAAGCCCACTTTATCGAAACTGCTTTCGTGCTCTGCAATCATTTTCTATTGGTAAGCTATAATGGTTGAAAAGTATCCCCCCCAACCCCAAATTCACATCCACCTAGAACCTCAGAATGTGGCCTTATTTGGAAAGAGAGTCTTTGCAGATGTTCTTAGTTAAGGATTTTGAGATGAAATTATCCCAGATTTAGAGTGGGCCCTGAACCCAATCCCTGGTGTCCTCATAAGAAAAGGACAGGAGAGGCCACAGGGACACACCGACAAGAGGCCAGGTGAAAACGGAAGCAGAGAGTGGAGTGGTGCGGCCACGAGCCAAGGAATGCCAGGAGCCACCGGAAGCTGGAAAAGACAAGGAGAGAGTCTCCCTGAGAGGCTCTGGAGGCAGCATGGCCTTGCTGACACCTTGATTTCAGATTTCTGGCTGTGAACTGTGAGAAAACAAACTTCTGTTGTTTCAATACACAGCTGGTGTTATTTTGTTACAGAAGCCCTAGAAAACACAGACTCCTTAGCAGGAAAGATAGGCTTTTAAATGCTGTTGGAAATATTTTTAATCCCTTCATTGTTTTTGGCGATAGATTCAAAGGTGATTTTAGCAAAAGGTATTTTATTTTTATTCAGAATATAAAATGTTATGTATAATGCCTATTTACTTATATTTAATGTCATAATTAAAAAGTTTGACTTCTTCCTATTCAATAAGTGATACATACAAACTGTTTAAATTATGAACGAAAAATATGATTTGTTAAAATACATTAAAAACTATATGTTTATATGTGGACTCCATGTACATTAATATGCAGACTGAGATTTAACTATTGGTTACAGATCAAAAATAGAAAAGAATCAAAGTTCAGAACTATTGTTTTTCTTTTGCTTAAAATATCCACTGGTTTATTATTTACTTGAATATTTGTGATTTATTTTATTTTTTTGAGACGGAGTTTCGCTGTTGTTACCCAGACTGGAGTGCAATGGCTTGATCTCGGCTCACCGCAACCTCCGCCTCCTGGGTTCAAGCAATTCTCCTGCCTCAGCCTCCCGAGTAGCTGGGACTACAGGTGCGTACCACCATGCCCAGCTAATTTTTATATTTCTGGTAGAGACAGGGTTTCACCTTGTTGAGCAGGATGGTCTCGATCTCTTGACCTTGTGATCCACCCGCCTCGTCCTCCCAAAGTGCTGGGATTATAGGCGTGAGCCACTGCGCCCCGCCTTTGTGATTTATTTTAAATTCAAGACAAGAGAGAAGGTTTTTGTGGCCGCTTCCAAGTGTTGCTCTATAAATAACATACAATCGTTGTAGATATAATTTATTTCTGATAAAATAAAATTGAAAATAATTGCCAATATTTTTGTTTTTATATTAGTTATTGAAGAATGAGAGTTTAATGTGTGATGTAAGCATATTTGAGATCTACAAAGTTTTCATTTTAAAGATAAAAATATTTAAGTAATTAAGTAATTTAAGTAAGATAAAAATATTTAAGTAATTTAAGAAACTTGAAGTATCAGGTTCACTTTATTTATTGAATGAAACAGTCACTATTCCCAACCTGGAAAATTTTCTGTAATTTGCTAACAGCTCAGAAACCTCCACTTGAGAAACACTGCAATGTCGTATCCCAGCCATTCTCTAGTTTTGGTTCTAGGAGAGATTTGAATTATTAAAAATTATTGAGGATCCCAAAGAGATTTTGTTTTATGGGTTAAAACTCTTGATGTGTACTGGATTTTAAATTATAACTGTAAAATATTTAAAATATGTATTTAATTCATTTAAAACATGAGTAAATGCATTACATGTTATCTTAAATATTTTTTATAAAAAATAAATATATATTCTCCCCAAAATTAAGAAATATGGCATTGCTTTACATTTGTACATATCTCTAAATGTCTCTTTACATTTAATCTGTGGCAATATGTTTTTAGTTGAAGTATGTGAAGCAAATCTGGCCTAACACAGATGTGTCACTGAGAAAGTAGAGAGTATCTGAACAGACTTTTCTGATAAATAATTGTAGATATTGAAAAGTCACTTGCCATGTGAAATTTGCCATAGCAGTGAACTTTTCTTACTGTTTTACATTAAAATCATTGGTCAATCTACTTTTAATTGATTTTTCCCCATACATCATTTTATGATATCATGTATTAGTCATTTGGAAATATTCAGTTTCTGAGTTATGCAGGTCTTCCAAATGTTGACACATATCATTATTCAATATATTTTAAAAATCACATGTTAATATCACCACCCAAAGTAGTCTTATCAAAAAAATCTTTAGGCAGTATGAAACAATCAAGCTCACTGGGGCAAATGTAAGTTTTCTGAAACTCTTGTTTTTACTTGAACATTCAAATTTTATCATTAACAATAGACACTGTCAATTATCTTTCTTGAAGTATCAGGTTCACTTTATTTATTTATTTGAGACGGAGTTTTGCTCTTGTTACCCAGGCTGGAGTGCAATGGCGTGATTTCAGCTCACCGCAACCTCCGCCTCCTGGGTTCAGGCAATTCTCCTGCCTCAGCCTCCTGAGTAGCTGGGATTACAGGCACGCACCACCATGCCCAGCTAATTTTTTGTATTTTTAGTAGAGACAGGGTTTCACCATGTTGACCAGGATGGTCTCGATCTCTTGACCTCGTGATCCACCCGCCTCAGCCTCCCAAAGTGCTGGGATTACAGGCATGAGCCACCGCGCCCAGCCACTTTAGTTATTTTTAAGAAATCTGCCAAATACCCAAGCCTAAATAAGATGGCTTGTCTCTCAGTTGTTCTTTCAAGTGAAATGGTTTTACATGTAAAGAACAGCCAGTTCAGCCAGGAACTCACACAAGAGCACAAGCGGTTGGCATGGAGACAAGAGCTACAACCCAAGTCTATTTGCAGCAGAAGTGCTCTATGAGCAGTTCTCATTTTGTCACATGGAATATTCAAAAATCATGTAGACAGAGGTTGAGATTTAATAAACATTAATTTCTACTGCTTCATCAAGGCTATTTTAGGGAAAAATGGCTTCTTTTGGCACGTGTATTTGGGTGTACGTATGGGTGAAGAATACAGTAAGTACTAAGACAGTGTGATGCTAACATTTTTATCCACTGTTCCTTTTGTGCTGCCAGTACAAATGTCCTCCCAATGAAAAAGGCAAATAACATCACATTATAGTGTTATTATGACATAATTATTAGCTTGCAGACCCCCTGAAAGGGCCCTGGGAATGACACTTTGAGAACCATTGCTCTATACCACTTCCGGATATGAGAAGTCAAGGTAGGGTATCACAAAATCAGCATCAAGCATCAAACTAACTTGTCAGTCTGAAATAGAATTCTGCCCGTTCAAATGATAGCTCTATCCTAGCAATGGCTCCACATTCACTCTTCTGGCTCTCATCTGGCTCAGCCCAAGAACTAGGAAGTCTGGAACCTTCCTGCCATTAGGTGAGATGATTTTTCTCTCCTGTCTGTTGAGGTGGTTGCAAAGATGGCTGCTGTGCCTGGAAAAAACATGCTTCTCTGATGCACTGTGCTTGTCAGCCATGCCAATAACAAGAGCTTTTGAAGTGACCCAGCAATTCTGAGTGCAGCTAGCCTGCCACATCAAAATAGCCTGTGGCCTCCTGGCCACAAAGCTCAGTTCCCCAAACACTGAGACCTGGTCTCCACTGGACATGACCTCAGCTGATGAATTAGAATAGGCAAGGAAGCAAGACAACAGCCAATCGTCTTTCGCAATTCTTTCCCAGGCACATTTGCATGTTGATATGGTTTGACTGTGTCCCTACCCAAAACTTATCTTAAATTTTAGTTCCCATAATTCTCATGTGTCATGGGAGGGACCTGGTGGAAGGTAATTGAATCATGGAGGTGGTTACCCCCATGCTGCTGTTCTCATGATAGTGAGTTCTCATGAGATCTGATGGTTTTATAAGGGACTTTTCCCTCTTTTGCTCAGTACTTTTCCTTCCTGCCATCATGTGGAAAAGGACATGTTTGCTTTGCCTTCTGCCATAATTGTAAGTTTCCTGAGGCCTCCCAAGCCCTATAGATCTGTCAGTCAATTAAACCTTTTACCCTTTTGAATCACCCAGTCTCAAGCAGTTCTTTAAAGCAGTGTAAGAACGGACTAATACATATGTTTAGTGGCAGCCAGAATGAAGGAAGTCCAGGGTACCCGTGATGTTTTCTGTCTTATTACCACGTGTCCAATTTTGGCAGGGCTGAGAAAGGACACTTTCAGACTTCTCAGAAAAACAACATGCTGTGATGTCGGTTTCAAGTTAGACTACAGCTAACTGCTATAAAAGAGCAGTGCTTGTAAAGTCATCTGAATAACACTTAAGACGTTGACCTTGTCCAAAAGAACTTGGAAGAAACGTAAATGGGCTACCTAAAGCAAGAAAACACGTAAATAGGACTGAGTTCTATCATGCCTTGTAGGCCTTACCCATACAGGCTGGCTGCTATGCAGTACCAATTCCTAGGGGAAGGTTTAGGAGCAAAGTCCAGATCAAGGGACCTCTCAGCTATTGTCCAAGATAAGCTTATGCCATTGTGTCCAGATGACACTGTGTTCAGAGTGGGTTCACAGTGGTTATAGGGTATTTGGGTTTGTATATGAGAGAGAGATATACAGAAACAGAGAAAACAATTTGGGAGTTGGGGTAGGGAGTGGAGAATACATGAAGCATACTACCTTAAACCAAACCAGACAGCCTCCAGATATTCCCCAGCAGTCATCCCATCCCTTCCTGCCAGAACAGAAATGAAGTCCCCTGGGGGAAGCAGAACAGGGCAAGGGATCTGCTCAGACTCTGGATTCAAAGCCCAGCTCTGCCATTTCCTGGATGGATGGCCTTGGGCATGTTACCCAACCTAACCATTCTCTGCTTCAGTTCACCATCTACAAAATGGGAACCAGAGTAGTATCTACATTCCAGAGGGTTATTATGAGGACTAAATGGGCTAATGTCTGCAAGACTGTTTAGAACAGTATCTGGCACTGTGGAAGCCTATGTAACTGTATGGATGATTTTTCCAGTGCCTGTCCTATACAAAGACCTGGAATTATATATTCTAGTTCAATCACTGAGTGATGTAAACCCGCCCCTAAGGAGCCATAGATACGCACATCTTTAGAACAAAAACATAATGGATGTTCAGCAGCATTATTAAGTTAGTCATCCACAAATGTTATTAGAATAAATCATGAATAATGTGTATGCTTTAAGCACTGTTTAGTCATTAACTTTAAAATTTTTCATTTAGCTTTGTGAAGCATGCCCTATAGAACATAACTATCATAGTAGCTCTCAACTTGTTGAAGCATAAAGACCTCTTTAATTGTTTCTAAAAACATAGACTGCCCCTCCACACCCCCGCCTCACACAGGCATATGTGTGCATGTGCACAAACACACACAGAGTCACCTTACTGCTAGGCTTTTCTTATTTTCCTGCTACTTTTTGATTGAGAAAAAGTACTGCTTTGAAAGTGACCAAAAATTTAAGAACACCTTCAAATGTATTTATATAAAACATTACGTATGCAAATGTGCACTGACAAAAGTTGGTCCCCAAATAGGTTCTAGGAATCTTCTATTAATTCCTCAAGGGTCTGTGTTCTATGGATTGGGAGCCACTTTCCCAGGAGAATGGTATGTTCTGAATTGGAATTGGATTCTTAAAGAAATTCAATTCCATTAAAATAAAAATTCCTTAACTGAGTAAAAGTTAAACCCCAGAATCCCAACTTCAAATATAACATGGAGTGGTCTCCACATGCTTGCATTGGTTAATGTACAGCAGGCAAGGGGTCTTTACAGTGTTATGTCAAGAAGCAAAAGGCCAACATTTTATCTGTCTTCTCTCAGAATAGCTGGATTTCCTCTCACATAATCTCCCGCAGTTGGCCTTAAAACATTTCATTGTTACTACTTCAGGAATCTGACTCACCGCAGCAAAGACATTAAACAGCAAAGATAATCCCTGTAGTTTCTACAGGAACCTCAATTCCAGAGATAAAACAGAAAGGACCCAAATCTCCTAGAACTAATAGGAAACCATGGAAACATCCCAGTGCAAGAACACAGAAGCTCAATGGGTTGGGTGCTTTCCAGAAAACATAAACTAGGATAACAACGATTTTAGAAACTTTCTTCTGCTGATAGGAGCTTCCTCTGTGTGACATAGATCACAAACCCAAACACTGACTTCTGTTTTTCAGATTTAAAAGTATTAAATATATATATGAATTAAAATGTTAAAATACATATATACATATAAAATACATATAGATGTATATATACACCTGCTGAAATTGTATTTGAAAATAAGGTCCTCAATTCTTTTCTTCTATGCTTTTCATTTCCTTTGAGATCAAATAAAAATATAACCTTTCACATTACCACATTTTACTATGACTTCAAAGGAGTTTTTTGTATTTTAGGACACAATGTGCAAAATCATGCTATTTAACACTACATTATATTCACACATCATGCAAGTTAAATAAAGACACCTTGCTGGTTTCTTAATATAGATTCAGCTAAGATTAGTTATGCATCTGCCACCTTAACATTCAGATTGGGGATAGAAAAAAAAGCCTTAGTTAAAAATCATGCTTGCATGGTAAGTGCTTAGAATTTCATGGTTCATTTAAGAGCACCACAATCAAGAACTTAATTATGTTAAAAGAGAATGGTATCTTCTTAACAGACAAAATTACATTCCCCCTTAATTTCTCTCCTTCACCCCACAAAGTAGATCATTTTCCTTAACCTCTTGTTTTTTGACCTATGAAATAAGAAAGTTAGCTAGATGATTTTAAGATTTGGTTCTGTCATGCTGTGATTTATGATTCTAGGGAATAGACTGACAAAGAGGCCAAAAGGGAACAGAGCCTCCTCGCTATGAGAATTCGGCCAATTCAATTCCTAAACAAAAAAAAAATACTTCCCTTGGCACCTAACAACTAAAGTGTGCCCCAGGGCACTGTCAGTGGTCTGAGAACCTGGAGCAGAAGGGCAGCAAGGTATTACAGAATGACAGCTCTGCCATACCCTCTTTTGTGGTTTCACATTGAAACATGCGTCTAACAACATGCTACTCAACAAATCACTGAATGTCAAAAAACATGGATTCCTCCAACCAAAATCTATGTGTTATGGCACCAGGATGGACCGAGAACTAATAATGGGCGTGGTTATATATATATTATATATATATTATATATATATATATATATAATCTATCTATATATATATATATATATATATAAGAGGTACAAGTGCAGTTTTGTTACATGGACATATTGAGTAGTGGTCAAGTTTGGGCTTTTCTTCATCTGTCACCCCAATAATGTACACTGTTCCCATTAAGAAATTTCTCATCCCTCACCCCTGCCCACCTCACACCCTTCGAAGACTCCAATGTCTGTTACTCCACATTCTGTGTCTATTTGTACACATTGCTCAGCCCCCACCTTAAAAGTGAGAACATGCTGCTTTTCACTTTCTGTTTCTAAATAGTTTAACATAATGGCCTCCAATTCCATCTACATTGCTGTAAAAGAAATGATTTTATCCTTTTATATGGCTGAATAATATTCCACTATGTATATATACCACATTTAAAATCTAGTCATCCATTCGTGGATACTTAGGTTGATTCCATATCTTTGCCATTGTGAATAGTGCTGTGATAAACATACAACTTCAGGTATCATTCAATATAATAATTTCTTTTCCTTTGGGTAAATATCCAGTAGTGGGATTGCTGGATCAACTGGTGGTTCTATTTTTAATTATTTAAGAAATCTCCATACTGTTTTCCATAGAGATTATATTAATTTACATTCCCACCAACAGGGTATAATTTCTTTCCCTTCAACATGCTATTTTTTTGACGTTTTTTTTTTTTAAGACAGGGTCTCATTCTGTTGCCCAGGCTAGAGTGCAGTGATCACAGCACACTGTAACATCAAATCCCTGAGCTCAAGCAATCCTTTTTCCTCAGCCTCCCAAGTAGTTCAAACTACAAGCAGTAGACCACCATGCCCGTCTAATTGTTATTTTTTGAGACAAGCGTCTTGCTATGTTGCCCAGGCTAGTCTCAAACTCTTGGGCTCAAGTGATCCTCCCGCCTTAGCCTCTCCCAGTGTGGGGATTACAGGTATGAGGCATCACATATGGCCTATTTTTGAATGTTTAATAATAGCCAGGTAATGGAAGATCAATGGTGGAGAGAGGAACTTATTTTTAGATCAGCAAATCTAATAATAACTTCCAGTCTAAGTAGCAAACTGTTTGTGTTTTATAAGTTATTATAAATGGACAGTATAATCCTCCATGCTATAGAAGTAAATAATTTGCTATTTTTGAATATTGTGGATAATATTCAAGTTGGTTCAATTCAAAGAGAGTCTAACTGGTGATGAGTCACGTTCTCCCAGTAAACAAAGCATGAGACAAAGGCTTATAGGTAGATAGTTTGCTTGGGAATGTGATCCCAGAGAGTTAAAGGAAGGAGAGAGGGAAACAAAGGAAAGAAAGCCCAACACCCATGTGATGCTGAAGGGGTTGGCTGCTTGGTGATGTGCTGCTCTCTTATGTGAAACCTTTCCAGGAGCCTTAGGAAATGCATCTCAGAGCTGCGCATGAAAAAGTATCAAGAGAGAAACATTTATCCATCACCTTCCATTATCTGCTTGTCAAGATTTGTCTTATGGGTGTTAATATCCTTGCACTTCCTGCTTATACATGTATAAGTGCCTAGTCAGCTCCCACAGGAGTACATGACAAAGTTAGAGGAGCCTCTGGAGAGAAAGCAAGAAGCCCATGCCTAAACTAATGAGCTGCTAGGGTGCACGTATATGATGCTGGTTGAAACTTGTGCAGAACTGTTTGCTCAGCGGTGGCTGCAATACGAATTCAGGCCCAGATGATTTGAATTGGTGCACGTGAGTATCAGGCTATGTGTATCAGTTAGGATGGGCCAGTTCTGCTGCAGTAACAAATGACCTCACAATTTCAATGGCTTACAACAAAGGTTTATTTTTCACTCATGCTATAAATCCAATGTGGGTCAGCTATGGTTCTGTGTCATTTTCTTCATTCCAGGACCAAAGCTGACAAAACATTCTCTATCAGGATCACTGCCAGTCACTGTGACTAATGAAAAAGATTTAATTTGTGAACCATGCAGTTTTGTAAAGCTTCTGTCTGGAAGAGAGCCACATCACTTCTGCTCACCTTTCATTTACCAAGGCATGTCAGAGTTCAAAGGGGTAAGACACTTAATACTCCTGCAGGGAGGGGAAATGCAAGAAAGGTGATTTCAAGAGGAGAAACATAATCAGTCATACAGTGCCTTCACTTTCATGGGGAGAAAGCCAAGGAAGGGTAAGAACAACAATTCACTCTGGGAGACCCTGTGCAAATTCCTTCATAGCACCATCTTCTCTTTCAGCACATGGCCACCCAATATTTTAGAAATATTAAGTCCTAATCAAGAAAGTAGATCATTTTAAGTAGATCATTTTCCAAAGGGGAAACAAAAGGCATAGAGGATATCTTTGGGAGAAGCATTTGAAAGCCTTTGTAATTCCTATACTGTACATTTCTTCATTTTATAGACGTTGAGATGAGTTCAGTTCTCATAATCACAAATGAATTGACTTCAAAGCAAGTTAACGACAGGCCTGGGACTAGGACTTGGTTCTCTGTATTTCCCATTCTGGGGTAAAATTAACAGGGAACATTATGGTCATAATTCTATATTCAAATTGGGAAGCAGAGACTAAACAATTAGACATGTAACACAGATAATTTCAAATTCTGCCACGTTCTAGAAAGACAGTAAGAGAGTGATATGATAATGAGTGGCGGCATACTGAAATGATGGTCTCTCTGAGGAGGCAACATGTACAAAATATCATTAAAACACTTATGTAAAATCACAACCTGATTTTTAATAATAGTTAGCAACATTATCCTCTAAGGGACACTGTTCATCTATTAAGACCTCTGAATGGATTTCACCCTCTGTGCTGTCTCTCTACTTCCCACTCCCCACTAAATCTCTCTCTCTCTTAATTGGTCATTATTATATTTTTTTCTAGCTGAACTTATTAAATGAGATTTTATGAGTGCTGTTCTTAATTTGAAAATCAAGCAAGTAAACTATTTTATATGCCCATTACCTAACTTAAGTTGCTTTTTAAGTATTTTCTGTATATCAAGAAGCCTTTAAAAGAAAATTTATCTTCTCTCCCCACCAGCTTCACCCACCTCCTCTTCCCCTACCAGGATCTAATTCTTGTTGAAGAAAGATTTCTTACTTTTCAATTCTGCATTTGGGCAAAACTACAGGTTCCATTAAAAACTTCCTCCCTAAGCTATCTTGGACAGAAATATATGCAGTCAACAGATTTCTAAGAATGGCCCCAGTGATTCTTGTTCCTTCATAATCCCTGCCTTTCAAGTGTGGGTAGAACCTGTGATAATATGATAAATGTCACTCCCATGATGAGGTTACAGTATGTGACAAAAGGGAGATTATTCTCTTGGGTTGGCCTAATCTAATACCTTGAGCCCTTTAAAGACTTAGTGTTTCTCTGTCTGGAAAATAAGAAGTCAGAGAAATTCAAAGCTTGAGAAGAACTCAACCCACCATTGCTGGTTTGAAGATGGAGGGTGCCATGTGAAAAGGACTGAGGGCAGCCTCAATGGGAACCTCCTAACTGCAGCTCAAAGGAATTTTCCCAACAAACTAAATGAGCTTGGAAGTGGATTCTCCCCTCACCAGAACCTCCAAATACGAGCCCCGGCTGGCTGATACCTTAATTTTGGCTTTCCGAGACTCAGCAGAGAATCCAGTCAAGCTTGGGACTTGCCCAGAATTCTGACCCAGAAATACGAGGTAATAAATGGCTGTTATTTCTAGCAACTAAGTTGGTGGCCATTTGTTATTCAGCAATAGAAAACTAATGCAACATGTAACTAGATTTATCAACCGAGGTGTTCTGTAAAACAGCTAAATCATGACTCTTTCCCACCTTCAGAATATGCACCATTAATTCTCACAAAAGGAAAAGGATTCAACGAGGGACAGAGGGAGGAGGTCAGTGATGGGAAGGCAGGACCCAAAGTGGGACAGACTAATGGGAAACACCAACCCTACCCAGCTGTATGGCATTATTCTCAGGTAAGGCCATCAACTACTCTTAAGAAAGAAAGAGGGAGAATAACTAGGGTGAACTCCAGTGTACCAAACCACTAGTGACAGGAATCTAGACATAACCAATTTTCTTTTCAATTCTTAGCACAAAGGGCAGAAAGGAATGGGGAGATCATGAAATTTTTTAAAAGATGCCAAGCATTTATGACATTTTTCTGATTGATTATATGCAGAGAGTTCAGAAGCATTTACATACTGCAGCAGACAAAACACTGTGTTGTTCATCTAATGCCATTTTTTTCCCCTTTTTCTTAGCACAGAAAAAAAAGGCTTTAGTTTCCAGGCTTTCTTGCAGATAGGTGGGGGCTACCTGATGGAGCTCTGATCAATGGGCTGTTAGCAGAAATAACAGAAGTCACTTCCAGGCCTCACTCTTAATCATCCAAAGCCAATCTTCGCTTGTCCCTGAAGAGGTCATGTTTTAAGATGATAGGAGACTAGATGGAGGGAGCTTGGGCCCCTGAGTCACTTAATGGAAGAAAGCCTCCACAGACCCTAAGGTCTTCGCGGGAGCCAGAAGTAAGTATTTATTACATTAAGGTTTTGAATTTGGGAGTTTAGGGGAGGAGCAGATATTTTCTTATTAAAGCATGCCCTACGTGATCCTGAATAAAACACACATATTTTCTTATTTAGCAGCTTTATATGCAGTTTCTTTCTCTTAGATATTTTTCTTGTTTTATCATAACATCCAAGCATTACACAGGAATTTGAATATCAAATTTAATTAATGTTACAAGAAATTCCTAACCTAACACATTTTAATGTTTATACCAGATGATTTCTGTCTTATATAAAATACAAAGAAGAGTATATAAATCCTGATTTATGTATGGATATATGTGTGTCCATGTTTTATATATATAATATATATATACACACACACATGCACACACACATTTGTACTTGTGTGTGCCTGAGTATAAATACATACACACATATATGTAAATTTATACATAATCACTAGTAACAGGAATAATGACAAACTCCCTTCTGCAATGCCAAATTAAAGTAGCTTATCCTTAACTACAGTTCCATGCCCCACTGCCCCTACCCCCAAATCAGACAAAAAGCCTCCCTCTCGGATCTTTTCAGCTAATTTAGGGAATGTCAACATGGAACAAAGACAAGTTATTGGGAGAACTCGAGTTTGTTTAGCAAGGAAAAGGACCCACAATGAGAAGTTAAAATTATCTTCAAGGACATTCAGAAAAGGTGTTAACTATTTACAAACCAAGAGGCAAAAGTAAATTCACTGAACTCTCTAACCCAATCGCCCATTTTTCCATTTACTTGAATTTCAAAAGACCTAAAAAGAGACAAAGGACTAATCCGTATTCCTGACTGTACAAGATTATAATTAACCCAACGTCTGCTTCAAATTTACTATTATCTATTAAAGAATAAATAATTTTACAGCCCTCTAATGTAGGTCTTAAGCTTTAAATCACTGACCATTACTAATAAGCAGCTTAATAGCAAGAATGCCCTAAATAGAGCTACAGACCACAATTTCACTGAGCATAAATCATCATCATTTTTAATGCAAAGGCAACAGCAAATCTCTGTAATTACTGGGTGCATTCTGAATCATTTTCATTATTACTGCATTGGCCCCATTAAACACCCAAAACTCTGAACTGCATTGAATGTAAAACTGGAATTATGACACACTACAAACCCTAACTGAAACCCATAAATTTTCTATTAGTTTCCAGAATTTATTTTGTTGCTAAAGAATTTCAGCTATGCAGTATTAACTTTGAAAGTGTTCATTTTGTCTACAGCAATAAGTAACAGCATTTTACACTGCCAAATTTGGTGGTCCATTCTGGAACCAAATTATGTGAATTGTTTCTTATTCACTCAGGAGTTTACATTTCTACGGCAAATAATGATATGCAAAAACTAGAGTAAAAGGTCAAATAGAATATACCATCCACAAAAGGATATAAAGTAGTACATCCCTTCCCATCCCACTGCAAAACCTTCACCCATCAGAGCTGACGACGACAGACCTGGCAACATCTGCACAAATCGATCTCCTTACTGAAAATGGCAAAGGTATGCCACTAAATTTGCAAAAGGGTAACAAAGACACTATGACAACAGTTTTATTTGTGTAAATATAAGAAATGAATACACAATAATCCACTGAGCCACTTGAGAGATGGCTATACTCGGAATATAACTTTCTATATAAGTGTAAGTGCTTATAACTTAATAACCATTTCTTAAAAACCCTTAATACTCCTCTGATACATACTTTAGATAACTATAAGTCAAATTATTTTGCTATACATGTGAATTTATATAAATGTTACTCTGGGAAGAATGGCTGGTTATGCGGGAAAATCTGAAACAGTGTATCTTTCAGAATTTCAGATAAATATTCCATAAATGCTAAAAGTCACATGAATATATCTTAATATACTATTTACTATTAACATCATACAGCTGATCATGCAACACAAGTTAGCTCATTCATATCAAATCTATATTTTGACATTAACTTGTCTGTTGTCCACACTGGGGTTACCGCCCTGAAAACCCAACAATTTTCTTATAGAAATATTGTGCCACCTTAGGAAGTATTTTATAAATTATGTGCATTATAATTTTCTATTCACAGTATACTGTTAAGGGCCTTAATCTCCTGTGAGTATCTTAATTTCAAAGATACTTTTCTTATTACCTTTAAAATAGAGGAGCTAGCTCTCCCTTAAACATTCCTTTCCCATGCCACATGTCTGCTTGTATTTACACTCTCCTGCAATGCCTGCAAACCTCCCAACTCATATCTAGACCTCACTACATGTCCAGATCACCTCATCCTGAAGAATTCATTCTCCTTATTCTGAACTCTTAGTTCATTTAACAACCATCCCGATTTCCTATATTTGCTGTCTTAAGCTGTCACTTAACTTATACATTTAATATTTCACAAATTTGTCTTTGTCCACTATAAGCTTATTCTTGGAGACCATGTCTTAAAGCTGCAGTAGTAAAGGAAATTGTTCATAATTATCAATACCTAGCCCATGCCTAATTTCAAAACAAGGTGTCCTTTTTCAAGCACATATACCTAAATATTACAAATTGTGGTAATTATAACCCATTTGGTATATCCTGCATAATATGGGTAGGTGTCAAGCAAATAAATCAAACTCACAAACGCCATGTGAAGACTCTGATAGTAAATTTTTTTAATTAAAATGTTCTCACTTTTATGTAAGTTCAACTAAGTTCTATAAGTCTGCCCTTATTCTCATTAGAACTTTCTCTAGCAATGGAGAAATGAGAAATCTACCAAGATGCTTTAATTTTAAATTGTAAAGTTGTTTCTAGGTATCAGAATGTGTGTATTTAGGCAAATTAATGTAAACAGGGATACAACTAAATATTTTTCAATCATGAAAAAGAATTCTGCAATTAGAAGGAACATGACTTCAACTCTTCATTTTGTCATTCTGTGATCATGGGACAGACACAGGTTCAGTGGTTTAAAAAAAAATAAAAATAAAAAAGAACTAGGATGGGGAAGTGGGGTTAGAATGATGCCAATCAGTGGTTTTCAAATCACGTTCCTCAGAGTTGCCCGGCCAGCCCAGGGGAGCCTTTGCAAAATTATAACTGAGACAATGAAAGAGATTTAACTGACTTCATGTTAATTTTAACCTTTAAGCTGTCCTTGTTTATTCCTGGGCATAGGTTGAACTAACTTTAAGAGAAACTTAGTTTACAGTTCGTAGTTTAAACAAAGACAGTAACAACCCTTTCCAAAAGCAGACCTCCTTTTTGCCTGGGCACTAGATTGCTTTTGTAGGACTAACATTATCCACAAAATCAAAAATTATGGTTTAGGAGTCATGCAGTTGGAGACTACAAACTCAGGGAGACTGATTTGAGGAATCATAAAACTCTGGTCTCCCACACAGCTGGCTCTGCATGAATTACTCTTTCTCCATTGCAATTCCCCTATCTTGATGAATTGGCTCTATTTAGGCAGTGGGCAAGGTGAACCCCGTGGGTGGTTACAAATCTGGGGGCTCGTCCAGGATTGTCCTTGTGGCTACCTGCCCCTGGTTCAGTGGCCCCCTCTAGGGATGGACACAGAAGCCAGCCCAAGTGGCCACCTAGTTCTCTTAGACTGGGGACTGACTTTGGTACTCACTCTACTGTTGGGGTGCTGCTGACTCAATGTCCCCTAACTGCAGCCCTATGACAGGGTGTCTGTCTCTAGCCCCATGGTGGGGTATCTATCTGTAGCCCCATTGTGGGGTATCTGGATTGGTGAGTATCCTAGGCACTGCCAACACCTCCTTTCTTCTCTGAACTGGTTCTGTAGCCCTATGGTGAGGTGTCTGTACACCCATTGCAAGGTGTCTGTTTGCAGCTCCACCATGAGGTGTCTGTGTCTATAGCCCCATTGCGGGATGTCTGTTGGGCTCCGGTGGGGATTTCCGTTAGCTCTTTCTAACTAGTAGGAAAAGTTTTGCTTTGGGAAACTTCTCAATTAGGAAGATTTCGAGGAGGTTTCTCAGATGGAGAATAGGACTATAGTTTAGAAGGGATACTCTTAGAGTTCCTGGTTAGGTATCTGATTTAGAAGGCCTTCTGCCAGTTTGTCTGTGTGTGTGTGTATATGTGGAAGGGATATCAAAGGGGGTTGCTGATGGAAGTCCAGCAGGCCTAACTCAGAGAACCCTCCTTATTTGTATGGTCACATTCAATGTGTCCTAAAGAAGGCTCAAGAGGCTTGTCTCTCGAGGTGACTATCTGCTTTTTCCTTGCCCAGAGACCCCATTGTGAATTACTGTTCAGAAGTCATCCTTTACTACCTAGAATGAATCAAAGACAACAGGGACCAATGGGAAAAAGTTTGAGCTTTGCTAGGTTAACACTGGGTGCTGAGCACGGTGACTAATGTTTGTTTTGTTATGTGTGTTTAGCTGGGATGGAAAATGTTAATTTTATTTCCCATGCAGCCCATTGCACAGCAACCTGCAAATTAAGAATCTTGCCTATGGTTCCATAAAACAGGAAAGGGTGATTTTCTCTTGTAAAGTGGCTTGAAGGACTGGGCGTGGTGATTCACACCTGTAATCCCAGCTCTTTAGGAGGCTGATGTGGGCAGATCGCTAGAGGTCAGTAGTTCAAGACCAGCCTGGCCAACATGGTGAAACCCCATCTCTACTAAAAATACAAAAACTATCCAGCCATGCTGGCAGACACCTGTAATTTCAGCTACTCAGGAGGCTGAGGCAGGAGAATCGCTTGAACACAGGAGGCAGAGGCTGTAGTGAGCCAAGATCACATCATTACACTCCAGCCTGGGCGACAGAGTGAGACTTTTGTCTCAAAAGAAAAAAGAAAAAAAGTAGCTTGAACCCCACATCTATGGCACAATGATCAGGGTCATAGAAGCTGCTTCATTCTTCAGGAAGATGCAGAGAAAGGGAACACGGAAACCTGGTACGCTGGCAAAAACAGGTAAGAAATTCTTAACAGCCAAGTTTCTGGTCTCTCTCTTTCTCTGTCTGGGTAAATGGTAAATGTCATTATTTGTCTCTATTTGATTAATTAAAAAAAGAATTTGTGAGACTAGTCTTAGGCAGTAGCAAATCTGGTGTACTTCATGCTAATAATTTGTTTTTCTGTGTAATGGAGAAAGGAGTATCACAGGTTAGGAGGTGGGTTTAAGACTCCTATAAGCTTGCAGCAGGCTGATCAGTACAACCTTTGCTACAGGTCTCTGAAACCAATACTGTGTGAAATTTCTCCGTCTTGTTTTTTTGTCCTTAAGAGCTAAACCTTATGACCATGTGGCGATACTTTCCTTGGTTTCTGCCATCCAGAGGACAGTAGCTTTGAGGTTCATGTCATAGCCCTAAAAATTATCATAAACAGTTAAAAGCCTTTGCAAGCTTGAAACTGGCTTCTCTAGGTTCCTTCTGGGAAGAGCAATGCAAATTCCTCACTGCTCTAACTCAGTAGCTAAGGCTTTGCTTTTTGACAATGGCAGCCTGAAATGATTGCTTTGACATTTGACGATGGCTGCTGGAATGATTTTTTTCTGGTTTTTTATTTACATAACTTTGCCATTAATTGAGTTTTTTTTCCCTCCCATGGATAGCTTCTGATTTCCAGTCTTAAATTTTCCTTTTTCTAAACTACACTAGGGGTGATTCTAAATCTTGTTTAAAAAAGAAACTGCTTACCATCTCTTTAAGACACCTATAGGTTCATGGTTAAGTTATAACCTTAGTTAAAACTGATTAATTTATGTGGGACATTATCTGTGGTAAAATTCAAAACACAAATCTACTGGCTGCTTGGCATGGCTAAAGTCGGGTAATAAAAAAATTTAAAGGACTTTTTTTTTCAAAATGCTATGATTAAAAGCCAGCTTAATTAAAAGTGGATAAACAAGCTATAGATATGTTTTAAAGGCCTTTATGTTTTTCTCTTCCTGGAACTTGTTTTTCTTGAAAAAAGTTCTTTTTGCTCAGTCAACTTAATTATTTTTCTCCATTTCTTTTTTTTCATCTTGCCACTCTTAATCAGCTAAGAGGCTCTAAGATAAGTTCTGGTATCCTGGAAATCACTAGGAAACCAGAGAAGGTACCACAGACCCCATTTTGGGAAAAACAAACAAAAACCTCTGTTTTCCTCCTGAAACTCTGGGAATTCAAAGTGGAAAAATCCCTCTCAAAATCAAAGGCTCTGTTCTGTTCTGCATTGCGTTACCTGACGGTTTGAGTTTTGGGGGTATCAGAAATTACTTGGCATTATAAGAGAATTTTGGTGTGTAATAACTAGGGTGGAAATACACTTTAAGGGGTGGCTAATAATAGTTAGGGAGGGATACTTGACTCTTTGGACACTTGGATCAGAGAAGCACAGTGTTGACCACCTCTAAGATAAGGAAACATCCCCACGCTCCACTGGGAGACCAGACTCCCATGAAGGACAAGCTGATTACAAAATGGGCCAATTGGCTTTGGGTTGCCTTGCAATGAAATGCAGAGTAGATGCGCTGCACTGTCTCCTCCTGGAGTTACTTCCCTCCTTCTGCAGATCCAGGATCCAGTATAAAATGGCACTCTTAATTTGGGGGATCTGTCTTTGCCTTCAGCTGCTTATTTGGCCCCAGAAATGCAAGCTTTCCTGCCCTATTCCTCCAAGCGCTCCACCCTGAAGCCAGTAATACAATTATGAAACTAGTAAATGAAAAATCTTATAAGCACTACATCTTCTGCCCCTCTCTCTCTGTGTGTGTGTGTGTGTGTGTGTGTGTGATGTTTATATATTTTAAAAGCTCTGATTAATTGGCTTTTTAAAAAAGCGCTTAAGTCAAATCATTTGTCAGAAAAATAAAAACTGTAAGGCCTTTTTGTTAAGGTGATCTTAGTAATATTTTGGAAATAAAGACAGTTTTAAAAATTATTAGTAAAATAAAATGTCCTGAAAATATAAACATTTGGTCTAAATTAAGGTCAAATATCCAATTTGCTAAATGCTTTAAGATCAAAGTGTTTCTTTAACTTTTGAAAATTGTTTGACTTACCTACTTTGGAGCATTAGCTTATAAATAAAGCCTGGTGACATATAGAGAGCCATGCTCACTAACTGTGTTAAAAACAGTCCAACCTTATTCTTATTTCTGTCTGAAGTCCTAGTATCCACCCCTGGTACATAAGTAAAATCGCTTACTTATCAAGTTTTTCACTAAAAATAAAAGTTGCTAAAAGTTAACATTGTCACATATAATTAAGACAACCGGAGAAACAGTTTTACAGGCAAGGTGTACAAAAAATATGTTTTTGTTAAAATGTAAAAAGGCATGGGAATATGGCTTTTGTTGAAGGGAATGTAATTTTATTTTTAAAAATTCTGTAGGTATAAACAAGTTGGCTAAGATTTAAAAAAAATTATTCAGCTTTTTTCCATAGGTTAAAACATTAAAATTATACTGCTGTGGGGCCAGAATATGGGTCCATGTGTCCAAATAACAGAGTTTTCTTGAAAAATTAATCTGCTATTTGATGGACAATTATAAAGGGTTCTAAAAGGTGTATTAAAATCTTACCTTATGGTCAAACTAATTAAAACTAAATAGAGATATAAAATTTTATTTAAAAAGCTAGTCTTAACATTAAAAAATGCCCTCATGTAAACATGAAACTTAGTTTTCTCTTTCAAAGATGATTTTTATGTAATGTTGAAAAATAATAAAAGGGTTTTATTTTCTACTTTGGGTAAATGGCAAGGGGAAAAAAAAGAGAAAAGAAAAGAGACAATTTAGCCTCATGCTATCTTTATTGGGTCTTGTTTGGAAAGCTGAGTCTCCTCTATTAGAATTAAGATTTTCTTTAAAGAAAATTATTTGGAGTTATCCTTTTGGCCAAATGAATAACTTACAGTGAACTGGAATTCTATTTTGTGATATACAGTGTTTTAAAACTTTAAAATTTAACAAACTTTCCAAAATTAAATTACAAATTATGTTTCTCTCTAACCTCATATTTTAGATATTAGGTCCTCTGAAGTCCAAAAATGGCATTTGGCTTATTTGGTACAAAAATCGTACAGAAGGCATTGTCAAATATAAAATGGTATTTAGCATTCTTTGGTCTATATTTGTGTAAAAGTGTCATTGGTATATATTCCAAAATTATGTAAAACTACTATAATTCTAATATGAGTTAGTGTATGTTATCAGTAATAATTACAATTATTATGTTAAGTGACTGTTTGCCACAGAGGAACATTTCCTGGTCAACTGTGCCTTTAACTGTGGCTGCCCTCAAATATTTCTATCACCCACAGACAGTTATTTTTTCACTATGGTCCTCTTTAAAAAATTATTTTATAATTAGCTATAAAATTTAACAAGTACTCTTAAATGTGCATTTCTGATTAATAACTCTGGAATATTATAACAATGGAATAAAAAAACCTTTCAAATAGAAGACTAAATGGTGTTTGGTTTTCTTTGGACTGTATTTGCATAAATATGTTATTAATATGTATTCCAAAATTATGGAAAACTTCTATAATGTTAATATAATTTAGTATACATTATATCAATAATTGTAATTATTATGTAAAATTGTTGGACGCCACAGAAGTAAGCAAAATTCCTAGGCAATTATAGCTTTAATAATGGCTACAGATTTTTGTCATCCACTGACATTCTGTGTTGCTCTGGTCCTTTTCAAAAGACAGTTTATAATCAAATATAAGGCTCTAAGTGCAGGTTTCAAATAACTTTAAAAATTGTGCTATTGGAATTAAAAAAAACTTCTAGTAATCTCATAAAAAACAAATGCATTAAACATCGCTAACTTTTTGTTTTCAAAGTCAAAAGAGCTTACTTCTTTAAAGTTACTTGCAACTTTTAACAAGTAAAATATACTCCTATAAACAAAATTTAAAGCATATTTGTTCCTCTCTACCTTATTTCTCCAGAATTTAAAAACTATTTATAAGTATTCTCAATTTATGGCAGTATAGTTAATTGCATATTACAATAAAATCTGTTTTCTTCTGTAACAGGACATAATTGAAAAACTTGGTTATTTTACCAAGGCTTTGACTGAAATGGCATGGTTCATTTAAAGAATCAAAGTTGACTTATAGAGCCAATTAAAGAATGTTAGGGTATCTGGTCTTATATCTCATCCACACAGAGTCCCTGTACAAGGTTCCTGACCTATGGTAAATTAAAAATGTCACTTTCTAACAGGCCCAGGAACCCCAAATTATCTTAGAACCTCCAGAGAAAAGGAATTGCCCAACTCACAGGTATGTAATGATACAAAGCCATGGCTAAGCTCAGCTTTTTAAGTCTTATCTAAAATTCTTCATAAAGTTCTATAAAAGCCAATTTAAAAAGCCTAAGTAAAAGTTAATTATTCTTGGTACACTTTATGCAAATAATCAGGCCAAGTATAGTAAGACTAAAGTTTGTTTAGTAAACGAATCAGTTCTATCATGATTTGTTTTTAATAAAAATGGGGACTAAAGGAAATAAAATTATGCTTCAAAAGGAAAAACCATAGTACGCTGTTGTTAGCTGTTCTTAAAGTTTTTTCTGCACTTTAAATTAAATTCTAAATTCTTTGTGGGTTAAAAGTCCCCAAACGAATGTTTTCAAATCTTTGCTTTTAAAATTGAAAATTGTAACCCTCATCTTAGGACTTGTTATTTACCTTATAGTAGGCTGTTCACTTAAACACTGTAGTAACACTATAAATAAAAATACTAATGATTTTGCCACACAAGCCTTGGAAGCTCAACCAGGCCTGCATAAGTACACTCAGACAATTACAAAGTGGTTCCACTCTTCTCACCTTGGGGTTCATTCCCATTCCCACTATATCGCCTGTCAGCAAGAAGAAGCCAGAGTGATCAATGGCCTTTTGCCATCTTCAAAGCCTATACTTCAAAATTAAGATGTTATAAAACCCAAAGGGAGGGTTGAAACTGCCTTTGCAAAATTATAAATGAGACAGTGAAAGAGATCTAACTTTACTGACTACATCTTCTAACCTCCAAGCTGTCCTTGTTCATTCCTGGGCAAAGGCTGAACTAACTTTGGAAGAAGCTTACTTTTTAGTTCATAGTTTAAACAAAGATGGTAACAGCCCTTTCCCAAAGCAGAACTCCTTGCCTGGCAACTAGATTGCTTTTGTAGGACTAACAGTCACCACAAAATTAAAAAGTATGGTTTAGGAGTCATGCAGCTGGAGGCTACAAGATTTTAACCCTCCCTAAACTGTTCCTAAGATCAGTCCTTGAGATATTTTGCAGACCCTGCAGTTGATGGATCAGCTGGCACCACCCAGATCAATAAACTCACTCATCTTATCTTGTAGCCCCCACCCAGGAACTGATTCAGTGCAAAAAGACAGCTTCAACTCTCTCTGAGTTCATCCCTGACCAATCAGCACTCCTGGCTCACTGGCTCCCCCACCAAGTTATCCTTAAAAACTCTGATCCCTGAATGCTCTGGGAGACTGATTTGAGTAATAATAAAACTCTGTTCTCCCGCACAGCCGGCTCTGCATGAATTACTGTCTCTATTGCAGTTCCCCTGTCTTGATGAATTGGCTCTGTCCAGGTAGTGATGAAGGAACCCCTTGGGTGGTTACAATCCTTGCCCGAACCATTCATTTAGACAAGCTTACTTTTAACTCTGTTTGGGGAGGTTTGGATTTCACATGAGATTTTGCTTCAAACAGGGTGCCACAAGAAAAAAGGACCCAGTCCTTTTGCCTGTGACTCGGCATGTCTCTACAAGTGCTCTCACTTCACTCAGCAGAAAACTCAGGCTGGAAAGGTTAAACGGCTCACCACCCTCAGGACCAAAACAAAAACGAGCTAGTGGCATCACAGTGATCTGAACTCCACTTTCCTCTTGCCATCCTTCATCTCTATTCTAGGTACCTCAGGTCACGTCCACACTGTGGCAGGAGATGATCTGCCCTCCTGGCCCCTCTCATGACATGGGCTAGGCTGAGAATCTACACTGGGGCTCGTGATGGTTAATTTTAAGTGTCGACTCGGCTTGACTGTGGTGCCCAGTTTATTTTTGTAAGACATCAGTCTAGATGCTGTTGTGAAGTAGTTTTTAGATGTTGATTGACATTTAAATCAGAAGATTCTGAATAAAGCAGATTAGCCTACATAATGTGGGTAGGCGTCATCCAATCAGTTGATGGCCTTAAGAGAAAAAGACTAACGTCCCACAAGAAAAAAGGAATTCTGCTTCCAGACTGCCCTCAGCCTCAAGACTGCTACATCAGCTTTCTTGGATCCCTGGAGCTGCAGCTGCCAGTCTGCCCATAATGGTGTCACCAATTCCTTAAAATAAGAGTTGGCGGGGGGTGGGGGAGAGGAAAGGGGAGAGGTTCGATACACATCCTCTTGGCTTTATTTCTCTAATATAGGGCTCCTCATTCTGCTGGACTCCTGGTGGTTCTCTTCTTGCTGTCTTCTGCCACCAGTGACGCTCTTGCAAATCCTGTCCTCTGCCTTCCTGATGTCAGGCTAGAAGCTTCTTGTTTTTTATTTTTATTTTTATTTTTTGTCAGGAGTGCAATGGGGCGATCTTGGCTCACTACAACCTTCCAGCTTCAAGTGATTCTCCTGCCTCAGCCTCCCAAGTAGCTGGAATTACAGATGCCCACCACCATGCCCAGCTAAATTTTGTATATTTTTCGTAGAGACGAGGTTTCGCCATGTTGGCCAGGTTGGTTTCAAACTCCTGACCTCAGGTAATCTGCACACCTTGGCCTCCCAAACAGCTGGGATTACAGTCATGAGCCACTGTGCCTGACTGCTTCTTGGCTTCTTAAATCCTCTCTCTGCTTGATCAGTAGATCTACCATGAAGTTGAGGCCTCAGGCCCTCTTGCCCTGGTTTTCCCAGGCCCTTTACCTAATTTTGTATTTTTTCTTTTAAAGAAGACCTTTACATTTTATAAACTTCATGTCCCACAAGCCCTGGACATGCCCTGCAGCTTGGTGGATTGGTCTGGGCCTCTATGTTGGGTCTGGGCTCTGCATGTGCTGGAGTCTGCTGGCATCACCATACCCCTTCCCACCCAAGACCTGACCCATGGCTGTACTGCTTTCATTCTGCTGTATAGGGAGAACACCACAGGAAGTAAAACACAACTGCTCCTCCAAATCTCAGTTCAGAAGAACTTTAGTTAACATTTACAAGGCCGGGCGTGGTGGCTCACTCACACCTATAATCCCAGAACGTTGGGAGGCCAAGCCAGACAGAACACAAGATCAGGAGTTCAAGACCAGCCTGGCCAAAATGGTGAAACCCTATCTCTACTAAAAATACAAAAATTAGCGGGGCATGATGGTGGGTGCCTGTAGTCCCAGCTACTTGGGAGGCTGAGGCAGGAGAATTGCTTGAACCTGGGAGGCGGAGGTTGCAGTAAGCCAAGATCATGCCACTGCACTCCAGCCTGGATGACAGAGCAAGAATCCATCTCTAAAAAAAATAAAAACAAAAACAAACAAACAAAAATTTATTAGCCAAAATGTGAACTAGAAGTAACCATAATAAAAATGCCCTCTAAATGGTGTGGGCTGTGTTTAAGTGTTTGAGATGTTGCTGTGCATGAGGGGAAAGGGAACACTTTTATACTGTTGGTAGAAAGGTAAACTCATACAACCACTACGAAAAACAGTATAGCGATTCCTTAAAGAACTAAGAGTGGAACTACCATTTGATCCAGTAATCCCATTGCCGGATATCTACCCAAAGGAAAAGAAGTCTTAATATGAAAAAGACACTTGCACACGCATGTTTATAGCAGCACAAATTGCAATTGCAAAGATATGGAACCAACCTAAGTGCTCATCAACCAATGAGTAGGTAAATAAAATGTGGTATATATACACCATGGAATACTACTAAGCCATAAAAAGGAATGAAATAATGTCTTTGGCAGCAACTTGGATGGAGCTGGAGACCATTATTCTAAGTGCAGTAACTCAGGAATGGAAAACCATATATCATAAGTGGGGGGCTAAGCTATGAGGATACAAAAGCATAAGAATGATATAATGAACTTTAGTGACTTAGGGAGGTGGGGGAAGGGGGAGGGAGTGAGGAATAAAAGACTATCCATTGGGTACAGTGTACGTTGCTCGGGTGACAGGTACTCCAGAATACCAGAATTCACCACTTAAGAACTCATCTATGTAACCAAAAACCACTTGTGCCTCCAAAACTGAAATAAAAATAAAAATTAATTATTTTAAATATATAAACACATGATGAAACACTATGTGCCAGACACTGTTCTAGGAGATAATAGAGCAATGAAAAAGGAGACAAACATTTGTTTTCTGGTAATGTCTACATCATAGTTGGTTTTAGTATCTTTTTTGTGATCCTGTTCTACAGAAATGATTACTCCACTGAATTTCTACAGAATTTTTCAGTATTTTTATTTTGTCCATGACAAATGATTATATTGAATATAATTCTGCTATTTCCTCCTTTTTAAAACTTTTTGATGATGCAATCTCATACAAATTTCTATTAGGGGTCATTTTATTGCTCATCTTTAAATAAAATTAATTTTTTCTAGACCAAAAATAAAAGGCTATGGAGCACACAGTTTACAAAATAAATAAACTCTATAATATCCCTGCTTTTAAACTTCATGTGTCCAATTGATCCTCACAGAATGCTTTTTGTTGATTTTGGCCAAACTCCTATATGGGAAGCCATCCTCCAGTTGCAATAATGAGTAATAAGTTCTGACATGAATGTTGGTTGATGTGTTTGTTTGCACTGATGAGCAAAATGAAAATGGAGGAATGTGTCCTACTGAGCATTCCAGTCTGCGCAACACTCACTGGCTGTCTGCCAGCTACCAGGCATTATGCCGGGCCTGGGGCAGATGAGATGGGCAAGGCATGGGCCTGCCTTCACATTATATGAAAATAAGATGATTTAAAACAGCAATTATCCTGGTAATAATCTAAGATTACAATTAAATACTGCAATTTGGGGCAGGATTTTGAAATGCTTAGCCAAAATCAGTTCTACCATTTATATAGTCATAACTGATTATTATGACTTCAGTGTAATTTCACATGTGGACTGGACTTTATTCACATAAACAAGATTAAAGTATTTTTCTAAAACATCAAGTGTTTTAGAGCCTAAAGAACCTCTATCATCTCTAAAATGGAAAGAAAAAAAAAACACATTTTTAAATCCTCAAAAGTTTAAATGTCCTGGGATAACTGAAAAATATATCCTGGTTTTCTTATAGAGACCTCTTAGGCCAGAAGGTATCTACAGTAAAGGGGGAAAGGTGTATGTTTTATAAACAGAACACTATTTAGTGTGCTTCAGTCAAGATTGTAGTTCACAACTTTAAATAAAGCTAATGCTAAATGAAAGTAGGTCAAGTTCAGAGGTTAACTTGGATTAACTTGAATCTGTGTTCCACAATTTTATAGTTCCCAGAATAACAGATTAAGACATCAAATAGTAGAAACTGCAAAGGAGGCTGATTATGCAAAACACCTGGGGCTCAGAACCCAGAATGTGCTTTTTCTCTCCGTGTTTGAGAACCGAGACCTGGTCCTGCATCTCACTAATTTCCTCAACTCCACCCCAAACCATTTGCACCTTTGCTCTCTTCTTTTCAGTTGGTGATTCTGAGCTTAGGAAGGAATTCCCTGTCTGCAAGGTTTGCCTCTCACTGGTGGTTCTACTTATTAATTACACAAACCTCAACAAGGACCGCAAAGACAAAAAGCAAAACCACAAGCCAGTTGTGGCTGAGGAGGCAGGGACTGGGGCAGGATGGTATATCTCCAAGATGCTAGGGGAAAGGAAGAGCTGGTTGGCGCCAGAGGGCAATGCCGGCTGCTTTGCTTTGTGCTCGTCCGAATATGGGAAATGAGAACTGACATGCCCTATTATTGAGGAAAAAAAGCCATCCGCAGCTACCTGCTTTGTGCTGAACACAGACCATGCTTTCCAAGGTAGATACTGAGAAGTATAATGTCCCTGCACATGGGCAGTGCCTCTGTGCACACGGTGATAAGTTACCGTATTGCCAAAAATCAATTCTCCTTCAGTATCAGTGAGTTTCCATCCACATCACCTCCAATGATAGTTCAAAATCGAACGCTAATTATTACTGAACAGAAATCTCAAATACAAAAAATAAATATTGCCCTTTCTGGAGCAAAACCTCTAATACATTTGTTTGATAGTTCTGTTTGGAGTTTAAGCAGAGACTTAATATCAGGGAGAAAATAATCTTCAGAACTTAAAGTATAATAAAAAAAATAAATAAATACTTTAAGAAAAAGATAAATAAACCCATCATAAGAAAAAGTGCTGAAGAATCCCAACTGCATATGATACTTTTAAATGTCTTCTCAACCAACTTTCAGAACTAAGAAATCTTTTTCATTAACTTTATTAAAGATCTCAGTTCCCACACGCGTTGTATAAACCAGAAACCCTGAAAGAACTGTTTTAATGACAATATTCAAAAACAGTCTTAGTACAAAATATTTGTAAGTGCCCAATTCATTTTTATTGGATATTTTTATTAATGTTCTAAAATGAGAACAACACTAGCAAAACAAGTAGTATGAAAAGCATTAATAAATAGTAAATGAAATGCTTTACTTAAAGGTGGAGATGAAGTAGGCAGAAAGCAAAAATGATCCAAGGAAATCATTACTGATAAGTTTATTCAGCATTTTCTATGAGTGCTATATTCCTTTATGCAAATCTTCCAGAAGGCTTCCTATGAGGTCGTCTATAATGAATCAATAACAGTGTCGAATCAATAACAGTGTCCAATCATCCCGTATATCTTAGCAACGCAAATAAATAGCTCATCTCCATGTATACTTCATAAGACAATTAAAATGTATACTATTAGCAGGAAAGAATGTTCAATTCTAGAAGATAAATACACCTAACTTACATTTAAATTGGTATTTATCAAATTGTTGGATTAAGACCAACTCAAGTTATTCTTGGATAATATTGGGGTATAGATAAGAATAAAATCTATATCTCATTAGATAAGGTTAGAAGAACAATATTTATAATTTTAAAATTATGATTACTAACCTATGAAAAATTATTTGATTTACGTAAATATAACTAATACCACTATTTCACTAGTAGTTTTATCGCTAACATGCCTATGGATAGATCTGCCATTTTCATCTTAAATAAGAGCTAACATTGAATACATAACATTTTATTAAGTGCTTACTATGTACCAAGCACTAAGCTAAGTGCTTTACATATATTTCCTCACTTAGTCCTCAGAACAGTTCTAGGCAGGAGGAAACATGGTTATGTTAGATTTAGCAATAAGGAAACAGCGGCAGGGGAAGTTGCAGCAATCTGTGAGGTCACAGAGATCAAAAGTGATGGAGTCAGGACCATGTGAATTGGGAGCCTGAGATTTATTTCATCGATGGGACTGTTCGACCCTTGTTTAGGGGGTTATTCTCTAATAAATGCCATGCAAATATGCAGTGGATTTATGTTCATCTTTTCTAAGTCGACTTAAAGCTATTGTAGTATTGACTGCTCCTGCATGTAGTAGAAACTGAACTATTTGAGGAAGGTCACTTTCACTAGACAACGATCTAGTTTCATCAGCTGTTGAGCAATTAACCACATGAAGTCTTAGGTTCAAGCTTTAATTCTAACCACATGTGACTGGGATTGACTTAACCACTGACAACATAATTTTCTAAGGCAGGTGGTGCAGCACGGATGTAACTCCTTAGGTCAGTCTTATGGGGTGAACTGCGACCCCATCAAGTTAATATGATGAAGTCTTAATCCCAGTACCTCAGAATGTGACTGTATTTGGAGTTAGGGCCTTTAAAGAGGTGATTACAGTAAAGTAAGGTCACAAGGATGGGTCCCAATACAATATTACTGGTGTCCTTATAAGAAGAGATTAGAACACAGGCAAGATACGGACGGAGGAGTGACCACGCGAGGACACAGTAAGAAGGCGGCCATTTGCAAGCTGAGACACGTGGCCTTAGAAGAAACCACACCTGTCAACACCTTGATCTTGGACTTAGTCTCCAAAACTGTGAGAAAATAAAATTCTGTTGTTAAAGCTACTCTGTGGTATTTTGTTACAGCATTCATAGCAAACTAATACAGTTAAATCCATCCTTAACCCTTGCTGGTTTATCCAGTTCCTGAGTGATATGGTTTGGCTCTGTGTCCCCAGCGAATCTCATGCCAAATTGTAATCCCCAGTGTTGGAGGTGGAGCCTGGTGGGAGGTAATTGGGTCCTGGGGTCAGAGTCATCATGAATGATTTAGCAGCCTCCCCCCTGTATAGTGAGTGAGTTCTCACAAGATCTGGTTGTATAAAAGTGTGTGGCACCCACCCTGCCACGCGCCCTCTTGCTCCCCTTCCTGCCACATAAGATGCCGGCTCCTGCTTTGCCTTTCACCATGAGTAAAAGCTCCCTGAGGCCTCCCCGGAAGCAGACACTGCCATGCTTCCTATACAGCCTGCAGAACCGTGAGCCAATTAAACCTCTTTTCATTATAAATTACCCAGTTTCTTGGAAGTAACTAACTTGTTTTTTATTTTACAGGCTCACAGGTGAAAGGAACTAGCCTTGTCTCAGATGAGACTTTCGACTTTTGAGTTAATGAGCTAAGATTTTGGGGGACTGTTGGGAAGACATGATTGTATTTTGAAATGTGAGAAGGACATGAGATTTGGGAGAGGCCAGGGGCCAAATGATATGGTTTAGATATGTGTCCCCACCCAAATCTCATGTTGACTTGTAATGCTCAGTGCTGGAGGTGGGGCCTGGTAGGACGTGACTGGATCATGGCAGTGGAGTTCTCATGAATGATTTGGCACCATGCCCCCTTGGAAATGTATAGCGAGTGAGTTCTCACAAAATTTAGTTGTTTAAAAGTGTGTGGCACCTCCGCCCTTGCTCCCTCTTCCTCCTGCTCTTCAGTGCCGGATCACCACTTTGCCTTCCACCATGAGTAAAAGCTCGCTGAGGCCTCCCCGGAAGCAGATGTTGCCATGCTTCTTGTACAGCCTGCAGAACCGTGAGCCTGTTAAACCTCTTTTCTTTATAAACTGCGTAGTCTCCAGTATTTCTTATAACAATGTGAGAACAGAGTAGTGCACTGAATTATGTGCCTTTGATCAATGAAAATAGGAAAATGAACTGATTATCACTGGAGCAATGTAGCAAAGTCTTTCAAGCCAAAGCTTCAAAGCTGAAGGATAAGGTGGGATACAGAAAAAGGGGTGTCTATGGATAAAATGCTTAGGAACTCCTGAAAAGAGAATGGGAAAGAAATCCAAAAATGGTAAAAATATGAAGGAGCTTCATTAAATAAACATGGTTAGGTAACTCTCCAGGTCAAGTATATCTGACAGATCCACATTCCTGGAATAAATTCTAAACTCATTAGTACCACAGGGAAGTTCCTCCCCAGCCCACCCCAACCCTATGCTTCATATATACCACATAACTACTGTCCCCATCCCATCGCCATCCAAAGTGGACCACTCACCAATGCATATCTTACACTTTTGTCACTCTGAGATTTTGCTTAGGCTGTTTCATGTATGCATTCATTCAATAAATATTTATAGCAAGGTGCTGAATATACACAAGCTTATAAATGGACACTATCCTTGTGGAGTTCACCGTCCAGTTCCCTTAGCTTCTGGTACACACAGTCCACACTGTGGCTCTGCCTAGTAAAATCCTACCTACCCTTCACATTCAGTTATTGCTGAAAGATATTCTAAAACCTCAGTCAAAATGAATAGTTCTTTCCTTGGCATTCCCAGAGTTTGTATTTCATTTTGACATTTATATCACACTGAAATGTTATGCTTATTTACACATATATCTATGAATGGATGGATCTGTGGATGTGTGTGTGTGTGTGTGTGTGTGTATCTTTCTCCAAATGATAATTTCCATTAGGGCACAATTCATACTATTATCACCTTTGAATTCCCCTCATCACACCTACCAGTGTTTTGCACATTCTTAGATTCTGAGTTCCCTTAGCTCAATCCAAAAGAAGTGCTCAATTAATATTACCGATTGTAAGTAATAGTAATCGTATTATATGCTAAAATGAACTATTAAACACAAATATGAGACTTACCAAATCTAAGCCTATAAAACTCTAGTTTTAAAGTGTGTTCCCTGCAAAACACTGCTCCCATTCCCTCTGCACATATTCATGCTTTTTAGTTGAATTGCAAGAAGCCCCATTCATTAGATCTGAGCTCTGCCCTAGGAATTCATTTCTAGCAGGCCATTTGAAGAGTGTGGTTGTAGGTGACATTGATGAAGTGTCAAAAGGCAGCCAGGTATGGTCTCTATGGTATGTCCAAAGATAATAGCTAGAAGGTTGGGCCTATACCTGCTGCTCGTTGAAATTGAAGATTAGTTTGGAGATTGAGATCACCACCACAAAACCATCTAGCTTTCCAGAAGGCACACTGGCTTTCTTGGCTGCGTTTTTTTCTTTTCGTATGTGAACATATCAAGACTGATCTTGCTAAAGAAGCAGAATTGGTCAAGCACATTCAGGGCCATTGGCAGTAACAAGTGCCTCCCTAATACTGACTGGCAAAGGCTTCTATCTTCATCAGACTCTGTGGCATTGGTGCTGATTTTACTCATACAGTACCCCACCTCCATACCTCACACCCAGATTCAGTTCTGAACTACTCTCTAGATTAAATTCGGCCTTTCCTTTGCCAGTAACAACAATGCCAAGTCACAAGTGAGAAAAGTTAGAGTTATTACCTTTATAATCTCTAGCTACTAACACTTTGGATATCAATTAATAGAATTTACTAAAAGATTAAATACTATTTCCACAGATTCCAGTCTATTCTTATTTCCCCATGTATTAGTGTCCTATGGACTTTTAAAAATGTACTCCCACTCCAGTCTGGCCAAATTGATGACACACTTGCCTCCAACACACATCTTCAGGGGTCAGCCATACCATCTCCTCTTCCATGAAAATCTTCCTTCCTGCCATCCTAGATGCCCATTCCATCAACCACAGACACGTCCCACAGCTACTCATTGTACTTACCACAGTCAATGTAAACTCTACTGATTGAGCAATTATTGCCACAATAAGTTCTTGAGGGCACAGACTGCTAAGTCTTACTCTTTTTTAAAAAATAAAAATCTCTAAGACATACCCACTCCCTATACCAAACCTATATTTCGCCAACAGAGAGACAGACCGTTGTCAAATCTTATAAAGCAATGATTTTTGGAGAAACTGCACGGTGATGAGAGCCATGGCTCTCGGGTCACTATATGTGGCTTTCAAATGAAATTTTCTAATGATTTGACTTTTCGTAAGTTATTTAAGCTCTATAAGCCACGTTTTCCTTGTCTATAAAACAGGAATGGGAAAAACAATCTCTACCGTAAGGGGTTGCTGTGAAGAGTGAATGAAATAATGTGGTAATGCACACTCTTCACAAATGACAATAAATATAAACTTACTATTGTTTTTATGATTTGACATACTTCAAGGCTTTTTCCTTATGTTATTCATGTATCTGAAGAGACCACCAACAGCATGAAGCTTCTCCCAACTTGTGCCAGTTTTATTTAAAAAGTTAATCCATGTGGGAATGGAAAATAATATTTTACTTTTCTAAATTCCACAGGAAGAATGAGGGAGGTGGTTCAAGCAAGCAGCAAAGTCCCCTCCAGATGTGAAAAGGAATGGCAGACATATCCGTGACTAATGAATGTATAGCTGAATGAAGTAGAAGTCTGATTATTACGATCACTGAAATCAAAGCACGACAAAAAGGTTTTCAGAGTAAGTCTTCAGTTCACTATTCCAGGAGCTCTTGCTTTCACAATCTGCCTGCTTTCAAAACACATCATCACTCTTCCCCTCAAATCACTGTTACTATAATTTATCTCGAGCATCCCAAACCAGCTATGTTGAGGATGATCAAGAACATCACACTTGCTGTCAGAGACCAGGTCAAGGGTTTCAGGCCACAGAGAACAGATAATGTGGGTCATGACATAGGGTTTGGAGAAGTGATCAGAACAGCAGAAGATTCAATTCCCCACCATTTTCAAGGTAAGTATATCATCATGAAGGATCATATTAACAGAGAGAGAAATACACCAGCCCAAACTGCTATGCCAAAAAGTGGTAGTAAAATCCCTGACTTAAAATGAAGCTGCAATAAAACTGAAAAGTTAATGTCGCCAACCTAACTCTGACTCTACCACCTTTCTGTAATGAAGTAGGTCTCAAGGAGTAAATTCCTTGCATACCCTCTGGCTCAACTCTAATCTATAATGGATTCAATATGCATATCCTGATTTTTTTCCTTACTGTACAAGCCTAAGCAAGCCAGAGATACAATGAGTTTGTGTGATCCCAGAGAGCAACTATCCCACCCTTTCTTCAGATGCCTATAAATAAATGGCTGACCACAGCAGCAGCCGTGCAGGTGACTGACAAATTAGCAAATGATCAGTTTCTCCTTTCACATTTCACATTTTGCCCCTTAACCTGATCCTGAAGGAAGCAAGTCCTAACAATTGCTCCATGGTTTTTCATGTAAAATATTTTCTCTTCCTAAAGCTCATCTTTAGTTTTATTACTTTCTGGCCATGAAAATACTGCTGTTACTTAACACACTACTATTTTTGTCAATCAAGAGCTTCCCAGAGGAGTGCTTCATAATATAGCAGTGTTTCATTCTGTATTGATACATCGTTGTTTAAAGTGCTATATCTTTATGGCATGATTGGTGGCTACCTTGATTGAGTGCATCCATTTCTGCAAACTCAGCAGAGTTGAGCACCTGATTGAGGTATTTTCTCCAGAAAATACTATTCCTGTACCCTGTTAATCCTTGTTTCAATGACCTTTAAAAAAATTCACCTATTTGATGTTTCAGGGAATGTTTAAATGTAAATTAAGGATTTGCTATAATAATATTTCTTGTAAAATTTTCAATTTTTTCTTTGTTACACATTGAGTTGTTGTTTCTATGCAAAGCCAAAGATTCAAATTGGAATGAATCCCACTTCAATTTATTTTATAAGAGTTTTCCATTTGACATGGCATCTGGCAAGCAGCTCCTGAGTGTATATTTCACTAAAAGGTCTGGGGTAGGGTGGGAGCAGGAAGGGAGCCGACTACGGGGGAATTGAGGGGGAGGCAAGTAGAAGAGTGGAGGATGAAGAATAGAATTCCAGAACCTGGGAGGAATTTCCTGAAATACACTGAAAAAAAAAAGGCCCCTCTTTACTGTGCAAACAGTAAAATAAGTAGAGATTCAAGTTAACTCCTTGCCCCCTCACAGTCTCTGTCCCCTGGTTCAAAAACAGAATGTCTGCAAAAGTCAGAAAATGAAACCTTTACCCACAACTATGTGGCTGTTGCATTTTGAGCAACGAGGGTGCTGGTCCCCACACCCCACTGCTATCAATGCCTCATGTACCTGTCTAGACAGACTGAAACTTCCAAACAGTTATTGGCAGGAAATCAACTGGAATGATATCATGACAACAACTGTCGAAGTGGTTACACAATTGAAGGTAACTGTCGAAAATTATTCATGAAAGAAAAGATACATAGTGCCAAAGAATGCATAATGGTCTTAGAGTGACATTATTATAAATTCCTCATCTCATACCCAGGCTTCTTTAAAAGCTATTGTTTCATTTTTTACTTCTTCTCAGTTATGTAAAAATAGTTTAAGACTAGGAAATATGTGAATGTAATGTGAATACATCACAACATTGGGCCCAGTTAAAAAAGCTCTTGATTATTTTTAAGTTGCCTAAAAGATGGTTCATAGGATTAAGTATTCACTCCCAATAAAAATTCCTACAACATTAGGAAGAAGAAGGATGTTTTCCTTAATGCTTTTCCTTAATATAGTCATGAAAACTATATTAAACTGATAACCAATGGTAGGATAATAGCAAAATACTTCCAGTATTTCCATTAAAATTAGGAAAATTACAAGAATACCTAGTTGTCATTATTTAACACAGCTATATAAATTCTAGCCAATGTAATAACACTAGAAGAAAGAAACAAGAGCTACAATTCCTGTAAAGTAGGAGATAAGAATATTGTGTGTATAACTTTATAACAATAGGGCTTTACCTTATATCACATACCAAAATAAAGTTAGAGAGATTAGAAAGTTACATGTAAAAATGAAACCAAAATATTAATGAGAGATATAGGTGAAAACTAATGGATTTTAGACTCAAGAAAAGACTTGTAAAGATAAAAGCAATCACAAAAGAAGATTTGTTTTCTCTAATTAAACAAAGAAAACTAAAAGGCAAATGACAAATTGAGCAAATTAATTATTAAACATTGCAACCATAAGAAAGTTATCATTCTCGTTAAAGAATTTTTTAAAATTATGACAAGAACACTCAGTCTCTGTAGAATGGCAAGGATATGACCTAATAGTTTAAGATAAGGTTTTCACATTGAGGATCACTTCACAATCGTAAAGTTTGTATAACATTGTAAATATCAGTCAGATGTTCTGTGTGATTACTGTGTGGCAGGCATTATATGAGGTCCTTTACATACTGCTTCATGGATTCCTCAGAATAGTTTTAATAAGTAATATTACACCCATTTGATAGATGAGGCAATTAAGGTTTACAAAGATTAAGTAACTTATTCAAGTAAACAGTAAAGAAAGAATTCACAATTCTGTCTGAGACTGCACCCTCTATGTTTCTCCAGTTTGAAAGAAATAGCTGAAAAAATTACTGAAAAGGTCGAAAATATAAGAATTTTAAACTCTGGAGATCTAAAATAACTCATAAAATTCTTCGGTAAGTCACATTCTCATGTTCGTGAAAAATATTTGCAAACTCTGTGAAATAATCATTGTTATCTTTAATGCATAAAGAGCTCTTGGAAAGCAAAAGAAGTGGTCTAAGGCCAGTAGAAAACATAAGCAAGTACCATGAACAGGCAGTACATAATTACACATAAAAAGCCACAAACATAAAACTATGTAAACTGGTAATCTAAGAAATGAAATTCAAAGAATGGTAAAATACCACTTCTCAAACATGACATTTTCAAATAATAAAAAAAATTATGATAATTATTCGTAACATGGGTAAGATTTCAGGCCAATAAGGATATGCTTAAATTGACTATGTTATTAACTTGAGGCTGAATATATGTTAGTATTAAGATCACTTTTCGGGAAGAAAGGAGAATGGGAATATGTTGGTTAAAGGGTATAAAATTTCAACTAGACAGGATGAATACGTTCTGGGATCTATTATACACCATGGGAACTACGGTTAATAATAATGTGTTGTATACTTGAAAATTGCCAAGAGATCATATCTCAAATGTTCTCATCATTAAAACATAAGTATGTGAGGTAATGGATAAGCTAGCTTGATTTCATCATTTCACACCGTATGCGTATGTCAAAACATCACACTGCACACCAAAAATATATACACTTTTTATTTCTCAATTATATCTTAATAAAGCTAGGAGAAAATCATTTATCAAATGACATCTGCTCACAAAAAAATAGCCAGACCTTATCCATTTAGACTGTGATACTAGTTTTGTGCATCTGTATAAAATATATTCTGATACATACATGATTTTTGAAGAAATACAGTATAATGTTATAAATTATAATATAGGCCATTTAAAATTACCAGTCTGTTTCACTGTTCTCCAAATTTTATCAATACAATGTGTTTGCTTTTTAACAGAAATAGTTTTCAAATTTTGTTATAAACATAATGGTTTACCCACTATGAGTAAGAGCACTTAAAATCTATAAGTTCTCAGCTGGGCACAGTGGCTCACACCTGTAATCCCAGCACTTTGGGAGGCCAAGGCAGGTGGATCACCTGAGGTTAGGAACTTGAGACCAGCCTGGCCAACATGGTGAAACCATCTCTACTAAAAATACAAAAATTAGCTGGGCATGGTAGCAGTACCTGTAGTCTCAGCTACTCAGGAGGTGAGGCAGAATTGCTTGAACCTTGAAGGCAGAGGTTGCAGTGAGCCAAGATCATGCTATTGCACTCCAGCCCGAGCACAGAGCAAGACTCAATCTCAGAAAAAAAAAAATCCATAAAGTTCTCTTAGAATTTTACAAAGCAACTTCATAAGTATGATCTCATTTAATTCATGCTACAGCTCTGTAAGATAGATATTGGCATCACTATACATGTTATAAACTTATCTTAAAGTGATCACGTTTCTTTACATCTTGCAAGGATCAGTGAGAGGGAAGAGTCACTCCAGTTATAAGAATAAAGGAGGCCGGGCGCGGTGGCTCAAGCCTGTAATCCCAGCACTTTGGGAGGCCGAGGCAGGTGGATCACGAGGACAAGAGATCGAGACCATCCTGGTCAACATGGTGAAACCCCGTCTCTACTAAAAAAAAAAAAAAATACAAAAAATTAGCTGGGCATGGTGGCACATGTGCGAAACCCCAGCTACTCAGGAGGCTGATGCAGGAGAATTGCCTGAACTCAGGAGGCGGAGGTTGTGGTGAGCCAAGATCGCACCATTGCACTCCAGCCTGGGTAACAAGAACAAAACTCTGACTCAAAAAGAAAAAAGAATAAAGGAGTACTTTTTTAAAAAACCTTTTTATTATGAACATGTGCTGCTGACGATTTTAAACAATGTCAGTGATAAAACACTTCACCTTGAAAAATCTTTTGTTGGCCTAAATTCTAATTGCTGCATGTTAAGATTTCATGCTCTGTACAAGCCTCAAATCAGTATCTTACTTGTCCTTTAATAAGCATTGTATTCTACACGGAAGTTAATTCAGAGGCCCCCAAGCCACAGACTTGGATAAAGAGTCCTTTTCAAGAGTAAGTGTGTAAAGCTGCCCTGCCTCCCCCATGAAAATACATATTCTTGAGTTAAACAGTCAATTTGAAATAGATAATAACACCATGACCTGTAAAACTGAGCAAACAAAATTTGAGATACTTTAATTCTCTTATTCTTATGTGACCACTTGAAGTTTTTATTTGTGTTGAAAAACTAAAACAGTGAAACAATACAAATTGCAAGGTATAATACTTGAGTTTGGTAAGTGCAAATTCTATTTTGCAGATAAAAGAATTTCACTAAATTTTAATACTTTAAAATTAAAATGTATTCCTTTGTTTAATTATTAATTACTTTAAAACTAAAGAAGGAATCAGAACAATAATAATTACTGTGTATTATTACATGACGATTACTTAAAGAAAATTTTCATATAAAAGTGAAGGTGTTAAAAATGATACATTTTGGTTATCAGATGCATTAGGTACATCTCTAGTCATATTATAAGGTTATTCTAGGGGAAAAATGTTTAAATTTGTCAAATCTGTGCATTACAACTTTGCTAAATAAAGAATACATGGCAGTTGTTTTCCTTATCTTTCTGCCATGTTACAGATCAAGGAGGTCTTATTTTGTTTGCATTTATAACTTTATGGAAATGTAACAGTAAGATTTTAGAGAGCATCAGACCATTTATTTCAGTTAGAAGCAGTAATGAAATCTCTTTAAACTATTAGATGTCACTTAGTCTTTAGGTAAGACAGATTATATGTTTAATGCCTTTTGGCATGATCCACAGTTATTGGCCCTTAATAGTTTTTATATTGACTGAAAATGAAGACTCCCCTCACTGCTCCTCTCACGCCTCCCCCAAGTCCAAATCAGTGGCTGACCTGAAGCAGCTTTTTTTCATAAAACTTAGAAAATCACTGATAAAAAAATCTCTCAACTCAATACTGGTAGTATTAATAAAAAAACAAGCCTTTCCCATAGCCAGAAATGCAATGTCGCTTCTAGCTCTGCACACGCTGTAACCTTAAGAAGCTGTGTGCCATCAACTATGGTTCCCAGTGTACTCTATTCAAACCTGGACAGCATTCGTTCATTATCAGGGTGTCTTCACCTCAGGATAGCCCTTCTTTATTTCTGGGACCAGCCCTGATCAAGTCCATGTCATCTGATGCACCTTACTTCAGGAAAATTAGTTTCAGAACGTATTTCTGGTGAACTAGAATCTGAGCACTTAAACAGAATCTGCAAAGAATTACATTTTTATCAATATATGTAGTTCTTATTTCTATCTTACTTTTCATGGGATGCCTTAGATAACTACTGAAGAGCAGACAAAGTTCATGAGGGCAGCCTTAAAATGCTACCCCTGTCTTTGGCACCTTCTATTTCACTCAAGAGTGGAAAGTAAGGAATGAGTACAGCCATGATGATAAGGTGGTAGAGTAAAGGGCTTTCCAAGAACAGAAGGGTCAGCAAATGAAGAGCCCTAAGAACACCACCACACCGTCCATATCCTGATTAATCCATTGAGTGCTGCACAGTTTACTGATATCCGTGCTCGACTTACCTAATTCCTCCCCTTTGGGGCCACAGACACCTTTACACTAAAATTCTTTCCGGAGAGACCATAATAGGTGCCTTGCTCTTTGCAAATACATGGGAATTGACTTTCGTGTTTTGAAAAGCCTTTTGGAAGAATTTGCATATTTGCAAACATGGATACCCTTTAAGAGCTTTCTTTTTTTTTTGAGATGGAGTCTCACTCTGCCACCCAGATTGGAATGCAGTGGTGCAATCTCCGCTCACTGCAACCTCCACCTCCCAGGTTCAAGCAATTCTCCTGCCTCAGCCTCCCGAGTAGCTGGAACTACAGGCATGCAACACCACACCCAGCTAATTTTTTGTATTTTTTTTTTAGTCGAGATGGGGTTTCACCATGTTTGCCAGGATGATCTCGATCTCCTGGCCTTGTCGTCCACCTGCCTCGACCCCTGAAAGTGCTGGGATTACAGGCACAAGCCACACACCCGGCTGCATTTTTTAAGGGTTTAAAACTAGGAAAACAAAGTATAAGTACCATAAAATCTGAAAACCATTCTATAAGTCATACCATAAAAAAACCCTCATTATTTTGTTGCCAAGATTACATTTTCCATTTCACACTTTACCTAATGTCATTACTCTTAACCGCCTGATTACCCCAAACCAGATCCACCTGATAAGAAGAAAGGCTATCAGAGCTCTAGAAATGTTCTAAGTAACAGCAACACTGTATGTAATCCTCCAAGTGACTAATTTTGAATATATAAATTTTGAAATGCTTCTTTTTTAAAAATCATTTTTGATATTGTATCCTCCAGTACACAGAAATGACTGGGCATCATTTGCATTAAAAATCTACCACTGATTTATCATCAATGCCACTATCATTAGGAATAAGATCTGGATCAGCAGACCCTTCTGTACGCAGTTAACACATGAGCACGTCCTGGAGGCTGAGCTGTCCAAGCAAACCCAGGAACAGAGGAGCTACCACAGGTGAGTATTTACATGAGCCAGGCTCTTCATCTGGCAGTTTTTTTTCCCTCAACACCTGTTAGTAAGGAACACCAGAATCAGGTTGCTTTCCATTGGAAGGCCAGCAATACACCTTCACTGTCCTACCTCAGGTTTCTCACCTCTCCAGCCCTATGTCACAATTCAACTAGCAGGGCCCCTGATTGCTCTTCTCTTCCATAAGACATCATAGTTGTCCATTACACTGATGGCATTATGCTGTTTGGATCTAGTGATTGAAGTGAAGCAATTACTCCGGTCTTCCTGGTAAGGCATTTGCATGTCAGAAGGTGGAAAATAAATCTGATAAAAAATCAGGGACTTTCTATCTCAGTGAAAATTGCAGAGGTCCAGGGTGTGGGGCAAGTCAAGACATCCCTTCTAAGATGAAGAATAGGTTGTTGCATATGGTTTTTCCTACAACCAAGAAAGACATCTAGCATCCAGTGAACCTCTTTGAACTTTGAAGGCAACATATTCCTCATTTGGGTGTGCTACAAAAACCCATTTACTTAGTGACCCCAAAGCTGCTAATTTTGACTGGAGCCAGAAAAAAAAAAAGGCTCTGCAGCAGGTCCTGGCTGCTGTGCAAGCTGCTCTACCACTTGGGCCATGTGACCCAGCAGATCCAATGTTACTTGGAGTAACAGTGACAGATGTGGATGCTGTTTCAAGCCTTTGCTGGGCCCTTATGGCTGACTCACAGTGCATGGCTGTGAGAACACCTTAACCTTATAGGGTTTTGTGCATGGCTCTGACCACACCTTAACCTTGGAATTAAAGCCTCAAGAACTGTGAAAGAATAAATTTCTATTGTTTTAAACACCTACTTTGTGGAATTTTTTTATGGCAACTGTAGGAAACATAGAAATTTCAATCTAGTAAGACTATGAGTGTTAGCTCATCTCATCTCTATAACCCTACGTGGCAGTCACTAGTCTTGCCCATATTTCACAGAGGAGCCAACAGTGACCTAGGATGGAGCAGAGCTGGGACTTGAACTCTGCTGTCTGGTTCTGAGCCTATTGTGCTTAACCACTACACTACAGTGTCAGCAGAAAGCGGTACCAGTCTCACTTAAATGAATTTCATGGGCTGCCATAACTCCAAGAAGCCATGTTTTCTTAGTCTGGGAGATGGGCACTGATACAGTTCTCAGCACATTGCTCTTGAGGGCAAGTATTAAGCATAGAGGAATCCGTGACTTGGTGTATGATATGAGGAACACCTACAGTTCCCCTTAATACCTACTATTTCACAGTAACTAATTTATTTTGTTAATGGTGATCAGCCATCTAGCCCGGCCTGGATGCATGAGAATCAGAACCTCCTTCAATTGTGGGTCCTGGGTGTCATCTCACTTGCTTCACCCTAGTCCTGGCCCTGCCGCAGAGACAGGTCTTCTTTTAAAATGTCCTACAGGAGTAGCATTTTCAATCCCAGTTCTTATTCATTAACGCTTAAGGAATAAACATTTTGATTTGAAATTTGATGATTCATTATCTTTACTTGAGTTTTAATCAAGAGTTGATTTTTTTTAACATTTGAAATAAACACAAGTGTAACATTCTCAAATCCTTCATGTTTCTAGAAATAACGTTCAACTTTGATATGGTACAACTACTACACGTCAGGCATTGGGTTAGGTCTCCAAATACAAGCAGAGACCATGTTTGTCTAGTTCCCTGCAATCCTGATCTTAAAGCTTGCACATGGCATGTGCTCAGAATTTGTTAAGTGGAAGGATGGATGGATAAGTGGATAGATGGATAAATGGATGAATGGATGGATGGGTAAATGAAAGGATGGGTGGATAGATAAATGAAAGGATGAATGGATAGATGAATAAATGAATGGATAGATGGATGGATAAATAGAAGATGGATGGATAAATGGAAGAATGAATAGATGGATAGATTAATAAATCGATGAATGGATGGGTGGACAGGCTGTTGGCTGATGGTCCACTTATATGGAAACTCCACAAGCAGTAAACTGTGAGGAGCACACATAGGCAGAAGTCCCCACACCACCAAAGCTCTTGTCTCCTTCCCGCCCCCATTATTTTCCACAGCATTCCAATCAGGCACTGGAAACAAAAAAACCTAGAAGGATATAGGTTGAGGATATTTGAGGACACTGATGGAGTTGGAGAAAGCTGAAGTTTTCCAGCTTCCAATCTTCCCCTAGTAATGTCACAAAGGCAGAAGAAATTCTTGGGAGGAGGAATATTTATTGTCATTCCAGCTTCTGCCAACACGCACGGCAAAACTCCAGACACAAGCACATCTTTGCCAATCTCTCTTTCCTTTTTAAATATTTCACCCTGGCCCCAGTCACCAGAAACCTTCCTACTACCTCTGTCTTTCCAAATTCCTTCATTCCAGGCTATCTCTCAGGAATATGCATAAATACACTTATTAGTATGAGATTCTTGTTACTTTGTAAAAGTTACACTAAGGGTATGAATGAAGATGAACACTCCTACAAAATTAAATAATGTTATACTAACTCAAACAATTTTAATTGGTAGATGTAGCAAGGAGCAATTTTTCAGTGAAAAAATCTAGATGCCTCCCCCTATTTACCCTAGAGCCTGCCTTTTGCTTTGACAAGTCTGCTAGAAAATAAAACATAATTACAGCCCCATGCCCTTCACACCTCCCACAACCCCAGAAGCATTGCTAGGCATGATGGGATTCAACAGAACATCATATCCAACCCGTAACCTGCAGCACAAGTATGTGAATTGTGACCGCACCTTCCGTATGTGGGTCGTTACTTAGAATCCTGTACACTCCATCATGTCATGATCATGACCATGCCTCAACATTACATTTAACATCTAACATTTCTATATTAATACAATGTTCTTCTTAAACCTCTAATCCTTCCATCTCCTCCCTCACTGGCACCACTCAGTCAGAAGGAGACATGAGAAATCTTTGGTATAGCACCTCTAAAGCTCCTAGTCTCCTGGCCCCTTCTTCCCTTCCCTTGACCTGGAGGAGGAGGTCCCTGTCCACTGGAAGCAGAAGTGAATGCACCCTTCACTTAGGTGCCCTGGGCACAATTTGCTCACACTTCCTCCAGGACCCTGGTCTCTTGGGTTGCCCCCAACATCTCCCTCTCTCTGGCTACTTACCATTAGCACTCAGACATACTCCAGATTCTCTCATCCTCAACACAAACAAATCTACAAAACCCTACCCTTGGCGCAAAGTCTCCCTTCTTCCCTCAGCTATAACCTTAGTTCTGTCTTCTCATCAAGCTTGGTTTCAAAGTTGTGGGTGCTCACCATCTGCACTCTCACTGGTCCCAGCATCCAAATCTGCTGTGGCAAAGGTACTCGATGGCATGGTTACCATTTCCCATGAAGTGATTCTGTTCTTGTCCTACCTGGCCATTTTCTGACTTCCTGACCTGTCCTTCCTCCTTGAAACCTCACTGCTTCCAATTGCTTCCAGAACACCACTTCTTCTTGCTTTCCACCTACCCTCTGCTTACCCTTTTCAGCCTCTCGACATTATTTACCCTAGAGCCTCTCTTAGAGCTTCCTCTTCCTCTGCCCACCTCTGAAATCCTGCTGTTCTCCAGGGTTCCATCTTCTTCCTCCTCCCTCTATTGCTCAGTCGTAGTCACAGCTGCAGTGTGCTCTGTGTGATGTAGGGACATTCCACAGGCATCTCACACTCCATATGTTGCAGCCAGAAGGCAATGTCTGTCTCCCACAAACTCGTTGTTTTCCTGGGTCTCCTTCATCACATCACAATTCTAAACCAGAAATCTGCAGGTCATCCCAACCTCTCTCCCCTCCCACCCTGTCATCCAAACAATCATTAAGTTCTGTCAACTCTACTTCCATTGGTCCCGCCCTACTGTCATTAAGTGTCCACCAGCGTCTCTCCTGACACTGCAATGATCTCCTACATGTTCAGCCTGCCTCTGGTCAGGATGTGTCAGTAGCTCCCTTCTGCTCACAAGATACACTCCAAATTTTTTAACATGACTTCAAGGCCACCGAGGACCAGCTGCCACCCATCTCTCCATCTCCTGCCACTTTCTCCAGGCATTCAGTGCTTTAACCAGACAGAATTCCTTGGCACTCCTGTTGATGCTAAACTTCCTCCCCTTCCTGGCCTTTGCACACCCTGTTCTCTGCTGAGAACACTCTTCCCTTTAAGACCCTGCTCCCCTTCAAGCTAAATCTGCTCAGTCATCAGTACTCAGGTCCTAGGCCCGTTCTGGAAAGACTAGGTTGGATGCACCTGTTCATAGTATCATGTACTTCCCATCAAAGCAATCATCGCACATTATCATTGTTGTTCATTCTGTTTTAAGTCTTCTCTACTAGATGCTAAGTTCCTGGAGGCAGAGCTTTCACAACCTGCCAACCCCAGTAACCTAGAGTCCAGCAGAAGGCCTGGCCTAGAGAAGCTCGGTAAAAAATTATTTTATCCCCATTTCACAAAGGTAGAAATCACAGAAGTCAAAGAAGTACATACAAGGCAGAAGAGGAACTCTTCCAACCATGTTTGATTTCAAGCCTGGTGCTCTCTCTAAGCTCCTGTTTTTTCAAAGCTAGAGACTTCCCTTTGGAAAACAAAAGGAAATTTACTTTTTATTTATGTTTCAACTCACTAATCCCTAAACCGTATAACCCTGACCATTGCTGGATCAAATCCTATAATCCTTTCAGGTGATTCTTAGGAAGATGCCTCAACTTACTTTCCTCTGCAAGAGACTCACTCTCCATATCTGGATCATCTTTGGCATAATTCACTTTCAAGCCATCTAAAATTCTCAGCAAAATACAAAATCACAGGCATTAGCGATGCAAATTACTGCAAAGGAGACTGAAGCCCACTCTACCAAGCAGAATTTCAAATGCACATCAAAAATGCTATACATTCTGGCCAGATGCAGTGGCTTGCTCCTGCAATCCCAGCACTTTGGGAGAACGAGGCAGGCGTATTCCCTGAGGCCAGGAGTTCAAGAGCCTCTGGCCAACAAGGCGAAACCCCGTCTCTACTAAGAACACAAAAGTTAGCCAGGTGCCTGTAATCCCAGGCACTTGGGAGGCTGAGGCAGGAGAACTGCTTGAACCCAGGAGGTGGAGGTTGCAGTGAGCCGAGATCTGGCCACTGCACTCCAGCCTGGGCAACAGAGCAAGACTCCATCCCAAACAAACAAAAAATACTACACATTCTGATCATGACTAAGCCAAGGAAAGTGGAGACATTAGAATGTGGATCACATAAGAAAAGAAAAAGTCCTAGCACTGCTCATGAAGAAACTAGCAACATCAGAAAACAAATTCTTCAATAATTTAAAATCCAAAACTTAAGAGGCAATGCACATATAAGCAGCATATCCAGAATGATTAACGTGTTCTGGTAGCAAACATGTGCATGCTCAGTTTGCTCTACATGTATGCTAGTTATGTATGTACGTTATATGGTGTATACTAATTATATTTTAATTCCTATTCAGTGTGTCTTATTCTTTCTTACAGTAAAGTTTGTCAGCGCCAGTTTTTTTTTTTTTTTTTTTTTTGGTCCTCAACTGGAGCATCAACGAAGAAGATAAAAACACTTCTGTTTCCATTTTATTCTTCCATCAATTTGAGGAAAATTAAATATGTATAGGGTGAACAGGAGCACATCTTGGTCATCAAGCATTATCGTTATGGGATTTCCCTTAAAGCAAGGTTGACTGAAGTAATTATTTACTTAGAAAGTACATAGTATTGTAATGCAACTAGGCATTTCCCATATGAACTACACTTATGCAAATGCACCACCATATCACCCACTGATCTAGGCAGGAGTCCACAGTGCAAAGTACATGCGCTGATGTTTCATCCCCTTCACATCCTTTCTGGTCTCTAAGTTTGCTTTTGCTCTTTAAGAATCAGAACTAAAATGTGTCACTTCAGGCGTACCCTTCTCACCTGCAGCCCACAGTGCCCCTGCTCTCCCCGCCCCATTACACAGCATTTTTCCTGAAGAACAAGCAAGCTCTAGTGACGCACTTTGCTTTCTGCATTCCTTTCTGGCCAGAACTAGAACTATGCCCTCACGAAGTGCCCAGGTACTGACGTTCTCTCAGACTAAGTCCAACTTACTTCCTGGGATGCTAAAAACAAACATCCACTGGCTTTGATCTCCTTTGACCTGCTGTGTCCAGATCTCTCTAGCCACACCAGACATACATGGACCTCCTACATCCATACAACTGCCTGGGAAAAAGTGTTCTCTCCTTTCCTGTTTAGCACACACATCAGTGGCACAGTCGAGTGGGTAACCACAACACATGTTTAATTTGAAGCACTCTGTCCTCCTAACCTGCCTTCTTTATCTCCTCCCTAGAAAACCCATTAACACGGTCAATCAGGTTATCTGAATTGCCTATATTACCTGCAAGGTAGTAGCTAATATCAAACCCCTCATCCCCACCTACCTTAGGTATCGCTATCTACTTTTTACAGAGCTTTCCCTTGAACTTCCTTAAGTCCAGGCAATACAGCCTTATCTTAAGATTTTCCAAAGCAATACTATCAGGGCCCAAGATGCACACACAACGCTGAGTTTATCCACATTTCCTACTAGGGAGTTGGGTTTGTGTTCCCCACCAGCTGAGTATCTTTGCCGTCATTTTCTCCCAGGGCTCTTCTAAGTTGATTGTTTTAAGCTGAGGTGCTCATATTCCTGTGCACTTTCTGCAACCCTGAGCGTTACCTGTGCTGTCTACTTGTCTATCAATTCAGGACCTTCTACTCTGACAGCCAGCCTAAACTAAAACCTAAACGGAACAGACTCCAAGCTAGACGCAGAGCTGATGTGAAGTCCCACTTTGTGTTAATTACCCGGCTCCCAGTCCACATTTCCAAACTTCGAGGCTCCTTCCCTGAGGCCCCTTGTGCAGAGGATTCCTCTAGTCCACTTCCTGGTGCTCGGTCCTCCTCTCCCAAATGCAGGTCCACTCACACTTTCTGGGAGTCACAGTTGCACCTACTTCACCTCATCTGGCTTAAGAATACACCAAACTGGTGACAGCACAGACCTCTGAAGCATGTCCTGTGGCCCTATTACCTCCGATGTCCTTAGCACCTTATTGCCTTCAGTATACACGAGTTCAGGAAGTCAAGTGGACTGACACGTGCTTTCTTCACTTTTCCCCTTAAAATGTTCGTGTTAATGGTACGCTTCTCAAATTCGCAGCAGTGCTGGGATTTTTTATGGAATTGCGAGAGACAGGTCCTGACTTCCCACTCTTTAAAGAGAGTTCACCAATTTCCCTTGGGAGTTTCTCAAGACTCAAAAAAGGAAAAGAAAAAAAAAGGAAGGTAGAAAGCAACGTAGGTATTAACCATTTTTCTGGTACTCCTCAAACCCAAAACTATTACAGAGGGCATTAGGGATTCCCCTTGGCTACCAGGAGAAGCACCGCGAGTCCGATTCCTGACAGGTGAGCACCAAGAGACGAGGTGGAGTTTTGGTCGCTAGTTTAGCGTGAAGATCTGGATGCGGGGGCTTGTCTTCCCAACCATTGGAGGCACCAGAAAGGAAGGAATAATGGGCTAATACAGAAAGAGCATACATTAGGGTCCCAGATACCCAAAACCTCCAGGCCTCTCCGTCTGTCGTCACCTGGAATGAATGAGCTGCAAAGCCTGCGCACTGGCGGCTGGGCCGCTTCCCCTCCCGCCGCGAGCCCCGGGCCGCCCGGACGGCACCTCCTTACCTTGCGGGAGTACGGGGGCTTGCTCAGGTGGATGCCGTCACGGACGAGCTTATCCCTGATCATGATCTTCAGCTTCAGTTTGGGGTAGCTCACCAGCTCCCTGCTGCGGGGGACGGTCGTGTGGCCGCGGAAGTCCCCGCGGGTGCCCTGGGCCTGGCCGACGCACGGCTCCCCCCGGCGGCTGGTGGGAACGGCGTCGGCGGACGGCCCGAGGGGCGCCGGCTGCGGCTGCGGCTCGAGCGTGAAGTAGAGGCCGGCGGCGTTGGCGTCCTGCTCCCGCAGCCGGCGCACGGCCTCCAGGATGCGGCGGCGGTGCGCGGGCGCCAGCACCCCGATGGCGTCCAGGTCCGGGTCCCCAATCTGCTTGCACACCTCCAGGTCATCGTAGCCGTTATCCACGAAGGACTCCGCGTACTGAGGAAGCTGCAACGCCTTAAGCCACTCGTAAACTATGTTGGTGCACATGGTAGGACCCGGAACCCCGCCGCCGAGCACCTTCCCAGCGCCCCAACGGCACCGGCGGCACCAGTTCTGGGAACTTTTAATCCTCTCCTCCAAGGGGAAAAGGGTATCGCGGTAAAGTTTTCCTTTTAAAGGAAAGACTCGGGCCGGAGGCAGAAAGCCATCAGAAGAAGCCTGAGGAAGGGAGAAGCGAAAAGCAGCAAAGTGAATTCCCCAAGCAGCCGCGGAGCTCGCAGGCACTGGCTGCTGGGCTGGGCGAGCCGCTCCGCTCCGCGCCGCCCCTGGATGCGCCGCCGCCGCCTCTGCCGCGGGGAGGGGCGCGCGACCGGCGCGGGAGGGGGCGGAGGCGGGAGGGGCCGGGGCACACCCCTCGGACCCGTGCCGGGTCAGCGCCGCTCAGCGCCGCCCGCGAGGTTTCCCACCCGGGACGGTCCCAGGACTGTGCGCTGCATCTCGCGCTCTGGCCGCCGCTAGCGCGCCCCGCGCTGTGAGGCGACTCCTCCGCGCAGACCCGCGGCCGCTGGGAGCCCCGCGTCTCCGCGTGTCAGTCACTGTGGTCCTCCCAGCGGGAAGCCGGTGGCTTCCAGGCTGTCGGGCTCCGCTGGCTGCCCTGGGTTGCTTTTCACATTTCTCTTTAATCCGACTTTACCCGGTGGAAGTCTCCGCGCTCACTTCTTCTCGAACCTGCTGGACTCCCGCTTGCGCGCCTGCTGGCAGCCCAAGGACACGTTCCGCCGCCCCACCGCGCTGGGGACGCTGCGGGGTTATGTGTCCCTTCCTTCCCGTTCCGCGTCTGAATCCCCCTTCCTCGGAGCCCAGAGCCCGGTGATCTGGCTTCTTCCGTGGGCCGCCACTCAGTGACCCGAGCTGCGGCGCGTTGGCCCGGCGGGTGGGCGCGACGTGGGGGCCGCCCGAGTCCAGCAGGCGTGCGCGCCGCCCCTCCTCGCTGCAACTGGGCACGTTGAGCGGCGGGAGAGGCTGCTGTGCTGCTGGGCTCTCCCCTCCTAAGCTCCCGGGTCTGCGAAAGTTTGGGGTGGGTGGTACTTTGTCCTAGGTGGCTGTGTTCCACCCGGTCCCCCACCCTGCTTTCTACCGGCCCCTCACCCTCGTCTGCGCTGTGCTTCCTCTCCGGGCCCCGCCACCTTGTATACTGCACGGGCTCCCTGGGTGGCTCTGCCCCCGGGGACACTGCCAGGCCTTCAGTCCTGGAGCCCGGGAATCCGAGCCCATCCTCTCGCTCCCGCCCCGGGATCGCGTAAAAATCAATAGAGCACCACCCAGCTCGCGTTGGAAGGGACGTTCAGACACCTCCGCTCGCGGCATTTTCCCTCTAGGAGGTAACAAAATCAATCGAGTTTCCCCATCATGCCAATGTCTGAGCAACCGCTTGGGAGTGGGGATCCGAGTGGCAGGTGGATGAGACTAAGCGCCTCCGCCCCATTTCCCGGTGTCTGACCTCTTCTTGGGACTAAGGTAAGGGAGGGACCATAGGAACAAGTACTGTCTCCCCTCTTTCCGCAGAAGGGCGATTCAGCTTCGCACCTGAGCTGTTTAAGGACCCGATCTGACCCTTTTTCTGAAGATTCCTCTTGGGGCGTGCCAGTGTCTCGCCCGACCTTGGGAGGTGGACAAGGAGTGACTTCAGAGTCGTTTCCCGACCTGCTGTGTGTTTGGCCTTTGGGTGGGCCCTCTTTCTCTAAACCAAGAGAATTTAACCCCCTCTTGGGACACGAACCTCTTAAAGAATCAGATGACAGCTTCAGTCCTTTTGCCCAGGAAAATACCCAACATAAGCGCACCCAAAACGTTCCCTACAGTTGACGGGGGGAGGGTCTGGTTTCCAAACCCCGGGACTCACTAATCTCAAATTAAGAACAGCTGTCAGTAAGAACCGTCTGCTCAGGGGGAGGGGAGAGACCAATGTGAAAAGCCGTGGAGCTGTGAGTAGCCCCAGCCTGGGGTCACCCAAGCTGCCGTGGTAGGTGGCAAAGCTCCTGGGTACTGGGATGCTGGAAGCGGACAGCCCTCCCCGCCCCGCACGAGTTGCCGCCTCTCCCTCGTCAAAGCGGAATCACAGTGCCCCCTCGCGTCCGCGCGGCCCCATTTTAAGGCATTGTCCCTGTCCTCCAAACTCATTCTATTCAGCAGAAAGCAGTGGGCTTTACGGTTTTATACTAGTTCCCCTTTTAAGTACAAATGTTTTATCACGTTTATCTTTATATCCCAGTATTATCTCACAAGGACCTTTGAGTTTTTTAAAAGAAAATATTCCAGCAGTTTGAATGATGCTGCTAAGAAACAGAAATTATCAGCAAATATTTACTGGGAAATTACTATATGTCAGGCATCTATTCACACATCTGTATACATATGCTAATTAGCAGTATTATCTCATATCTTACAGAAGAAGAAATTGACACATCAAAACTAATTTGCCCACGATCTCACTATTCCCAATGTAGCAAGGGTTTAGAATTCTGGGAGGGGGCATACATTTAGCATCAGCCTTCAGCCTTTCAACTACTGTGCAACATGTAGGGGGGAAAAATAGGCAGATTGTAGGAGATGAGGTTTTTTTGTTTGTTTGTTTTGAAGTTTTTGGTTTTTGGACTGAAAAACTTAAAGCTCAGGAATTTTTTTTTTTTTTTAACAGTCTCACTCTGTCACCCAGGCTGGAGTGTAGTGGGGTGATCTTGGCTCACTGCAGCCTCTGCCTACTGGGTTCAAGCGATTTTCCTGCCTCAGCCTCCCCAGTAGCTGGGACTACTGGCGCCCGCCACCACGCCTGGCTAATTTTTGTATTTTTAGTAGAGACAGGGTTTCGTCATGTTAGCCAGGCTGGTCTGGAACTCTTGACCTCAGGTGATCTCCCCACCTCAGCCTCCCGAAGTGCTGGGATGACAGGCATGAGCGCATCATGGCCTGGCCCAAAGCTAAAGAGTTTTATTGTGTTTCTTTCTTTCCCAAGTTGTATGAAAAGTCCAACAGCACTATTCTGTAGTTTTTTGCCTTATTGTATATGGCCTTTTCCCCTCTGGGGGACTTAAGAACATTCATCTTGTCTTATTAGTCCTCAGTGAAGCAGAATCCTCAGAGTATTTTTATTTCCATTTTACCATTAGGGATACTGATTGGGGGAAGATGAACGACTTGCCCAAGGTCATACAGTAAATCAGGACACAGACAAGAACAAGCTTGCCCTGTCAAAGTGCTTCCCTGACAGGCAGTGGAGATTCTCCTTTATTTATGTGCAAAGCACTCTCCAATTAGGAAATAAAGCATCCTGGTGCTCTCTTTGGAAGGGAAGCCTTTTATAAAGTAATCACTTGTTAATCAGTTATAAATAAAACATACTTACTTTTGACCTCTAGAGGAAACCAGCTATCTGGAGATTTCACTAGTCTGAGCTATAGAGACTTTTTTTTCCAGGTTTCCCTTCTATTTCTCATGTATACTTCTACACTTACTCACGTCCTGCTTGGGTGAACCATTGAGGTTTGTGTTCCACTGCTTGCCTTATCATACCTAAACCTCTTAATAGATTTCATTCTAGAAGCTACTATGCTCAATGTGTCTATCTCCTGTGGAGACTAATGGCTAAAGTTCAAAGTGACTCTGGCAAGAACAATTGGCTGTAGCCTTTCAGAACTAGAAGACCACTGAGATCATCCCCGGCATCCAGATTTACAAGGAGGAAGCCGAGGCTCAGAGAGGTCAAGTTCCTTACCAAAAGCGACACAGCTAGTTTGTGACAGAACTGGGTCAAGAACCCAGATCCGCTCCCTCACAGTGCTCTTTGCAATGTACTGCATTACCCAATTTTTGCTGCAAGTCCTTGGCTACTGTCAAAATCATTCATTTACTCATCAAATGTTTATTAAGTAAGCACTTCAGTGCCAGGCAGTGAAGTAAAAAAAGAAGAGTTTTTCTTCATTAATTGGAACTGGAGAGACTTCAGCATTTGAAATAGGTAGAGAATAAACTGATCACTTTTTTTTATACATTAGTTCATGAATTATAAAGATTACAAAGATACAAAGCAATGTTTCTTCTATCTGTAATATTATCCAAATTCTGTGATAATATTAGCCAGAATTTCAACTTAAATTATATTTGAAATCCAGACAAAAATGTACTTTAAAAACACAAGTGGCTACTCTGCTTCTGGTTGCAGGCTTAGAACACGCAATTTACTCAGAATACATTGTCACCTTGTCAACTACCTCTCATTTTGTGTTACTTTTGAGTAGTATTGCTTTGTTCGAGTTTTTTCTTTATACAAAATTTTTCAAAATAGTTATCATGTTGATTATTATTTATTACGTTTGGGGCCACACTTAATTTTGCAGGAGGATGACTTGCCTAATGAAAATCAATGGAATAATTGGTTATGGAGAAAGTTTCTTTTTAGGCACCATTTTAGAACCGTTTTGCAATGGTAATCACTATGGCAAAATGCCTGTTGATCCTCTCCATGTAATTAATTCATGATAATTATATTCAGGTTTTACATTCTAACTATCAGAAAACAGCTTTTCTACTTCACTCAGTAACTCGATTTAAGGATATAGAGTGAAAAATAATTTGTTATGGAATTTTCTTGGTGCCACTTAAGGTTTCAGACTATTTTAGAAGATAAATGTTCACACCTAGTGCATGTAAAAATTAAATTCCATTAACATCTATTAAATGTCAGTCCCTAGGGTGTCTAGCCTTGTAAAAGTCAAAGATATATAATATTAATCTTAAAATGCAAAATATGTCTTGCCTCTGCTTAATCCATGAACTAAAAAGCATCCAGAAGGAGTAGATGCCATAGGGAGAAATGAGAATAATGGGCTTGAGTGATGTAACAGGCAATCTCTTCCCCCGTGGCTGGGGGTGAGGTGCTGGGTTGGCAACTTAATTGGGGGCAGGCAGGGTGGGGTGTCTGTTAACATGTCTGAGCTGTATACATTAGACTTGTGTGTGACAACACACATATGAAAGAAGAAAAGACAAGGAGCAGTGGGGAGTGCCAGCAGGATTCATTAGATTATTCATTGCTGTTATAACAGGCCTTTCTTTCTTTCAAGAAGGAACAAAGGGGAGGAAGTGCATGTTCAGGAAGTCATCCACTTAGAGGTCACTGACAGAAAGAGAGCCAAGCTACAGACTAGGTTTGCGATAGAAAATAAAATACGATTCATTTTTCAAAAACTGTATTCTCTCATCTTTGGTAATCCCCAAAAGTTCTATATTTTAAAATGCTCTCCAGAAGAGGAGGAAAGGGTTAATCTAGAGTCTCCTGAGGTAAAAATGATAGGTGCAGTATTTTGCTAGATAACAATGGGCAGCTTTTAGGATTACCTTTTATTTTTTCATTCTACATCACAAAGCTATTATTATTTAACACCTAAATGTTAGGTTAAATAACCCCATACAAGTAAAATTATGTTGGTCAGTGCTGTTTCAGACCAGTACAAGTCATGTATATAATCATAATGATGAAATCACTGAAGTTATGACCAGTGCAAATTGACTAAACAACAGTTTTTCCATCTGACAGTTTCTCCCCATTCTGGAGTTCGGACGAGCGATCCCATAGAGCCTACTTCCTGAGACCTGCATGGCTACTGATGATGGAGAGGTGGTTCATTTTCTCTCTTTAGGCAACATAATTTTATGTATTTGTTTTAAAATCTTTAGTGCTTCTTGTCTAGTTTAAACTTGATATTGGAATACATACTTTATAACTCTTGAATCCTTCATTTATAAGAACCTGCATAATTAGGGCTCTTAGTAAAGTCTGAGATCTTGCCTCTTTGCAGCTTTGGAGCAAGGCAGTGTGGAGTGCATCCCAGTTTTGAAACTATCTCTAACCTTGAAGGCAATACACACACACACACACACACACACACAGCCTCTTAGACCCTACTCATAAATGTGCAAATACAAGAACTAGGTGAGGCATCAGATACCCATATCAGAAAAGCCCAGTTCCTAGAAATAAGGCTGACAACCTGAAAATAGGAGATGTTTTGAATATTTCCTCAAAACTTTTGAGCTTAACAGTTTCATGAAAGCCCAATTTCAGACCCTTTCTTTGAGCTATTCAGCTGTCTTGTCTGAGTGAGCCCTCTGTCCACAGCTTGGACCAGGGCCGTGGCTTGGAGCAGTATGTTCTCAGCCAGCATGCTGTGGCCCTAGAGGACTTGCTGGGGTCATGAGCAAGGAGAGAAAGTCTTCAGAGACCTGCCCAGAAAAGTAACAGAGATGGCATTTTCTTTATGCTTTATAATAGGATAAATGCCACATGTTTCAGAAATATAAAAATTAAGATGAAACAATATACTTAATTAAAAGGTAACATGGGTTTATTCCACTATAATCTAGGAGTGAAGAAAACTTTCCTAACTTTGATTCAACTTCCTGAAGCAGTGGGGAAAAAGCTTCATACTTTTGATTATATAAATATGATAAACCTTTGCATGGGAACAAAAATCTCTATTAGCAAAGTAAATAGACAACAGCTTGTCCTTGTGGGAAGGTATTTAGAATTTATATGGTAATCATAGATTGGTAATAGCTAATACAGAAAAAGCATTTAAAAATAGAGAAAATTAAAGGCCAGCAGGGCTATGGAAAGATGGGTCACAGAGTTCTCAGAAAAAAACAAACAAACAGATCCTCATTTGAAACAATTCTCAAGTAGCTTCAAAGTAAGAAAAATGCAGGTTAGGAGGCCAAAGTGGGAGGATCGCTGGAAGCCAGGAGTTCAAGGTCAACTTGAGCAACATAGCAAGATCCCATTTATACTGAAAAAAAAAAAAAATGGTGGGCATGGTGGTGCAGGCCTGCAGTCCCAACTACTGGGGAGTCTGAGGCAGGAGATCCCTTGAGTCCAGGAATTTGAGATTGCAGTGAGCTATGATCATGCCACCGTACTCTAGCCTGGGTGATAGAGCAAGACCCTATCTCAAAAAAGAAACAGAAAAATGAAAAGAAAAATACACATTCAAACTCCACTGAGAGACTATTTCTTACTTATCAGATTAGCCCAAATCATAAGGTTTAAATTAAGGGTAAAAGTAAAGAGAAAATGGTTAAGCATTCTCATAAATAGAGTGTAAAAGTAAGAAACAATCCCTGGCCGGGCGCCAGTGGCTCAAGCCTGTAATCCCAGCACTTTGGGAGGCCAAGGCAGGTGGATCACGAGGTCAAGAGATCGAGACCATCTTGGTCAACATGGTGAAACCCCGTCTCTACTAAATATACAAAAAATTAGCTGGGCATAGTGGCGCGTGCCTGTAATCCCAGCTACTCAGGAGGCTGAGGCAGGAGAATTGCCTGAACCTAGGAGGCGGAGATTGCAGTGAGCCAAGATTGTGCCATTGCACTCCAGCCTGGGTAACAAGAGTGAAACTCTGTCTCAAAAAAAAAAAAAAAAAAGAGAGAGACAATCCCTCTTTTAGTCAAATAGCACTCATATGATTTAATTTAATAGAAACAGAATTGTTAATCAGGTATTGAAGAGTCTGAAAGACAGAGTAAACTCTGAAGTATCCCAGATGTAGTAACCTTAGGAAGTATGTTAACTTTAGGAAGCATTATGTTCGTGCAAAAGTCATTGTGGTCTTTGCCCTTGAAAGCAATGGATTATTAATTATCCTTAAAGGTTTCAGAAACAAAGGAAGAAGGTTGAGATTATCAGCATATAGAAACTTGGAGGAGGTGCCCTACTGAGCTGGGACCCAGAATTCTGAGAAGGGAATTCTTTCTGCTTGGTTAGGAGAAAAATGCCCCATGAGACTGGGCCCAGACCTCCAAGGAAAGGACACCATCCGGACGTACAGGAGCCCCAGGAGGCCCTGCAGAGCAGAGGCTCAAGAAGTTGGGCTGCTGACTGGCTGGTGTGGATACTGAGAGTGGGTTCTAGGAAGGTAGAAAATTGGAAACTGTAACCTACCCCTACTGGGTGAAAACTTGTGGCTAGGGTGACACTGGCAGGAGGAGGAAACAAAGCAGAAGGCAGCCAGTCTCCTGGTCATTCTTTTTCCTGCTGTTCCGTCTACCTCTTACATGCTTTTGGCAAAACTCTACAGGGTGCCAACTAGTAAGGCAGAAATGTGTGCAGAGTCCTAGCCCCAGCTTCTCAAAGTGGAGGGTGTGGAAACAAAAGTAACTCCATCTTTGATGCTGATCCACCATGATCACTTCTGATTAATCCCAGTCCCATGAATGTCTCCTTGTTTCCACTTTATGTACTGTCCCTAGTGAAAGAACAAAGCAACCTTAATATCATCGCATAAATTATAGCTCTGATGCAGGTAGTATTCTTGCCTGTTCTGGAAGGTGCCTTTCATTGTCTTGCTGGGGTACATGTGTCCTTCCCCTATGGTATAGAAGCCCCAGGTCTGGGGAGCAACACTGTAGAGGTCTACCTGTCTTGCAGCTGACCAAGACCATGCTTTGGTCTGTAAGCTTCCCTAGACTGATAAACTGGATTTATTATATTTGCCTTGTTCTTTGCTTGCTCAACTCCTTCAGCATTTGGAGGTCATTTTGCAGATATGGCCCTTTCACAGAGCAAAGGATAAAATGGAAAGTATGGAAATGAGAAAAAAAAAAAGAACTGAATACCCAGACAATGCCTATAGTGTGGGATTTGTCAATATTCACCAAATTTCATATGAATTTTCCCTTGGATTTAGCAATTCCACTTTTGGGACTCTATCCGAAAGATACACGGTAGCAAAAATTTTAGAAATAAAGTAATAATATGCATAAGACTATTCATCACAGCACTCTGTAATGACTAAATATTGGATCCAACCCAACTATCCATCAATAAAGGACTGATGGAATACACCATGGTACCTCAACATAATAAAGTACTTGGCAACTGTTGAAAGAATTGAAGACTATTTCCCTACACTAGAATGCAGTGATCTCCAGGATATATCACTACAGGTAACTCTTGAACAACACCAGTTTGTACTGCACCAGTCTGCTTATACAAGGACTTTCATCCACCTCTGGCACCCCTGAAACAGCAAGACCAACCCTCTTTTTTTAGACTCCTCAACATGAAGACGACAAAGGTGAAGATCTTGATGACAATTCACTTCTTTAAGAAATAGTAAATGCATTTTCTCTTATGATTTTCTTAATAACAGTTTCTTTTCTCCAGCTTGCTTTATTATAAGAATATAGTATATAATACATATAACCTACAAAATATGTGTTAATCTACTATTTATGTTGTCGGTAAGGCTTCCAGTCAATAGTAGGCTATTAGTAGTTACCTTTCTGCAGACTCAAAATTTTACTTAGATTTTTGACTGCATGAAGGTTGGCACTCATAGCCCCTGCATCCTTCAAGGTTTGGAGGGAAAAAAAAGCAAGATGGAGAAAAGTATGTATAGGATGCTACTCTTCATTTAAGGAGGAGGTAGGAATATGTAATTAAAATAAAACAATGAAAGGATAAGCATTTAAGAAATGATTACCTAAAAGGGATGGGCAGAATAGAGTAGAGGGGTTGGGTACTTACGATTTGTTGCTGTTCTTTTTTCCACTATTGTTCCACAGTTTTCACATTTCTATGAAGATACTACCCGAGACTGGATCATTAACAAACAAAGGAGGTTTAATTGACTCACAGTTCTGTGTGTCTGGGGAGGCCTCAGGAAACTTACAATCATGGCAGGACGGAGACTTCTTTAAATGTATATTTTGTGGATTTGACTGTGGAACCATGAAAACATTTTTGTTTTTTGAAAGAGAGAAAGAAAGAGGAAAAAAAGGAATGAAGAAGGGGGAAAAAAGAGGAAGAGGAGGAGGGAGAGAGAATGGGAGTGTTGTTTAGTTGCCCAGGCTAGAATGCAGTTTAAAAATGGGTATTGAAAACCTCCCTTATACCATCAATCATGCTTAATAATGGCCAAACAATATTTCATTTAAACCTGTGAGTAGGTGTGATGTGGTACTGATAAGAGTGCATATCTTGTGTGTTTTAAGTGAAGGGTTCTATAAATGTTTATTAAGTTTACTTGTTCTGGATCTGAGTTCAAGTTCAGGATATCCTTATTAATTTTCTGTCTCATCGATCTATCTAATATTGATGTTGAAATCTCCCACTACTACTGTGTGGGAGTCCAAGTCTCTTTACAAGTCTTATGTAACCTGTATTGGGTGCATACACATTCAGGATCATCAGCTCTTTTTGTTGCATTGATCCTTTTACCATTATGTCCTCTTTTGATCTTTGTTGCTTTAAAATCCATTCCATCAGAGGCAAAAATTGCAACCTCTTTTTTTTATTTACGTATTTATTTTTGCTCTCCATTTGGTTGGTAAATCTTTCTCCATCCCTTTGTTTTGACTCTTTATGTATCCTTGCATGTAAGATGGGTCTGGATGCAGCATATCGATGGGTTTTGGCTGTAACTTTTGATTGGGGGATTTAGTCAATTTAAATTTAAAATTATTGCCATTTGATGTTAGCTGGCTATTTTGCCCATTAGTTGATATAAATTCTTCATTATGTTGATACTCTCTACTTTTTGGTATATTTTTAGAAAGGGTAATACTGGTTGTTCCTTTCTATGTGTAATGCTTCTTTCAGAAGCTCTTGTAAAGCAGGCCTGGTGGTAGTGAAATCTCTGAGTACTTGCTTATTCACAAAAGATTTTATTTTTCCTTCCATTGTAAAGCTTAGTTTGGCTGCATGTGAAATTCTGGGTTGAAAGTTCTTTTCTTTAAGGATGTTAAATATTGGCCCCCACTCTATTCTGGCTTGTAGGGTTTCTGCTGAGAGATCTGCTGTAAGTCTGATGGGCTTCCCTTTGTGGATAACCTGACCTTTCTCTCTGGCTGCCCTTGGTATTTTCTCCTTCATTTCAACCCTGGTGAATCTAACGATTATGTGCCTTGGGGTTGCTCTTCTTGAGGAATATCTTTGTGGTGTTCTCTGTATTACCTGGAGTTGAATATTGTCCTGCCTTGCTAGGTTGGGAAAGTTTTCCTGAATAATATCATGAAGAGTATTTTCCAACTTGGATTCATTCTCTTCTTCGCATTCAGATACACCTATCAAATGTCGATTAGGTCTTTTTACATAGTCCCATATTTCTTGGAGACTTTACTCATTCCTTTTTATCCTTTTTACTCTATTCTTGTCTTCTCATTTTATTTCATTAAGTTGGTCTTCGACCTCTGATATCCTTTCTTCTGCTTGATCAAGTCGGCTGTTAAAACTTGTGCATACTTTGTGAAGTTCTCGTGTTGCATTTTTCAACTCCATTAATTCACTTATATTCCTCTCTATATTATCTATTCTTGTTAGCATTTCATCAAACCTTTTTTCAAAGTTCTTAGTTTCTTTGCATTGGGTTAGAACAAGTTCCTTCAACTTCCAGAAGTTTCTTATCATCCACCTTCTGAAGCCTGCTTCTGTTAATGGAACACAGTCTTTCTCCATCAGGCCTTGTTCCGTTGCTGATGAGGAACTGTAATCCCCTGTAGAGGGAGAGGCATTCTGATTTTGGGTATTCTCAGCCTTTTTAGGCTGGTTTCTTCCCTTCATTATAAATTTATCCAACTGTCGTGTTTGTAATTACTACCTTTCTAATTAGATTTCTGAGTGGACGTCCAATTTATTGATTCCCAGTGCCAGAGTCTGAGCAACCCACTGAGCCGGCTAAAACAGTGGTGTTAAGATTGATGGTGCTTTTCTGACTCTGCACCAAAAACTGCCACGCCTGCCACAAGAGTTGCAGTGGCGACCCGTGGGGCTCCTCTGCTGGGAATCTCCTGGTCTGTGAGCAACAAAAATTTGCCTAAAACTGTGGTGTCCTCTCGTTTTCTGCGCTTTCACTGGGAGGCACAATCTCGAGCTGCTAACGATCAGCCATCTTGGATCTTTCTCCTCTTTTTTTAATCCCTTCTCTCCCAAAAGAAGCTCTTTGTGGGTCTGGCAGCTGTGAAGAAGACAGTGTCTACCAACTTTTTCACTGTGAATCCACTTCTCCAAGGTCATCCTTCTGAGTGGATGTGTTCTGCCCTCTCCTGAAACCACACAGAATGAGCCACAGAGGACATGGGAAGCCCATGTTTTTAGAAAGGCTAATACTGGTTGTTCCTTTCTATGGGTAACACTTCTTTCAGAAGCTCTTGTAAAGCAGGCCTGGTGGTAATAAAATCTCTGAGTACTTGCTTGTTCATAAAAGATTTTATTTTTCCTTCAGTTGTGAAGCTTAGTTTGGCTGAATATGAATTTCTGGGCTGAAAGTTCTTTTCTTTAAGGATGTTAAATATTGGCCCCCACTCTCTTCTGGCTTGTAGGGTTTCTGCTGAGAGATCTGCTGTAAGTCTGATAGGCTTCCCTTTGTGGGTAACCTGACATTTCTCTCTGGCTGCCCTTGGTATTTTCTCCTTCATTTCAACCCTGGTGAATCTAACAATTATGTGTCTTGGAGTTGCTCTTCTTGAGGAATATCTTTGTGGTGTTCTCTGTATTACCTGGAGTTGAGTATTGTCCTGCCTTGCTAGGTTGGGAAAAATTTCCTGAATAATATCCTGAAGAATATTTTCCAGCTTGGATTCATTCTCTTCGTTGTATTCAGGTACACCTATCAAACGTAAATTAGGTCTTTTCACATAGTCCTATATTTCTTGGAGACTTTGCTCATTCCTTTTTATCCTTTTTTCTCTATTCTTGTCTTCTCATTTTATTTCATTAAGTTGATCTTCAAGCTCTGATATCCTTTCTTCTGCTTGATCAATTCAACTATTAAAACTTGTGCATATTTCACAAGGTTCTCATGTTGTTTTTCAACTCTGTTAATTCATTTATATTCCTTTCTATATTATCGATTCTTGTTAGCATTTCATCAAACCTTTTTTCAAAGTTCTTAGTTTCTTTGCATTGGGTTAGAACAAGTTCTTTTAACTCCCAGAAGTTTCTTATCATCCACCTTCTGAAGCCTACTTCTGTTAATGGAACACAGTCCTTCTCCATCAGGCCTTGTTCCATTGCTGATGAGGAACTGTAATCCCCTGTAGAGGGAGAGGCATTCTGATTTTGGGTATTCTCAGCCTTTTTAGACTGGTTTCTTCCCTTCATTATAAATTTATCCAACTGTCGTGTTTGTAATCACCACCTTTCTAATTAGGTTTCTGAATGGACATCCAATTTATTGATTCCCAGCATCGGAAACATTTTACATAATCACACAACAAAATAAAATTTTAAAAAGCACCCTCCCAAAATTAGAAGTAAAATAAAACAAATGAACTTCGGTCTTAGAGTGGCCTGAACAAACTCAGAGGAGCTATTCTAAGAAACTTTTAAAAATAATAATTTATTTTACCTGCCTGATGGAGTTACTGATATGGATTGGCTCTTTATCCCCATCTAAATTTCATCTTGAATTGTAATCCAAATTGTAATCCCTAGGTGTTGCGGGAGGGATGTGGTGGCAGGTGATGGGATTATAGGGGCAGTTTCTTCCATGCTGTTCTCCTGATAGTGAGTTCTCACAAGATTTGGTTGTTTGATAAGTGTCTATGTGTCCCTACTCTCACTCACTCTCCTGCAGTGAAGAAGGTGCCTGCTTCCCGTTCTGCCATGATTGTAAGTTTCCTGAGGCCTCCCCAGACACACAGAACTGTGAGTCAATTAAACCTCCTTTGTTTGTTAATGATTCAGTCTCGGGTAGTATCTTCATAGAAGTGTGAAAACTGTGGAAGAATAGTGGAAAAAAGAACAGCAACAAATTGTAAACTGTTTTCAGTAATGTGACTGTTGGCAGTAGTATGGGAATGATACTGAGACTGTTATGTGTATAATACAGTATAAATAAAATGAATCATTGTTAGTGGAGAGCCAAGATTTTTGGCATAATTGAGAGGAGATATAGTTGTAAGATAAATGAGTTTAAATAAATACTCTATAATCCTAAATTTTAATTTAAAATATCAGTATGAGCTCAAAATGTATTTTTATCTTTTTAAAAGACTCATAATTTTTAGCTCTATGAAAAGATTTAGAGCAATAATTGACCTGAATGCAGGGAGATCTCTAGCACCCAAATTTGTTCTCTAATACCATTTCCCACTAAAAGGAACTAGGGCTCATTGAAAAAATGCCTAATTCTAGTTATAAAATCCTGTTTGTCAACAACAGCAGTAAATGAACAAAATGGACCTGGAACATTTTTTCATGTGAGAAAGCAAGGAATTTATCAAAGATGGCTAAGATCATGCCAAAAAATCTCAGTGGCCAACCTGAATGAGTTCTCACTGGGCAAAAATGGAATAATTTGAGTTTCACCAATAAGGATGATAATTGAATTGAGTTGAAACCTATCACATATATGTAAACTCATAAGCTCATCTAATATTGTAATAAAACCTTAATTGGCAACCTTTAAAGAATATTAGAGAACCACTTCCTTATTCTGAAAACTGGTACATAAAAAAACTGTATCAAATACTTTTTATGTTTTTCTATATAATCTGTACCTCAGGAAACAAAATCATTCAGGAGGAGGGTTTTTTTTTTAAATAGACATGTTCCAGGTAAATAAATTACAGTATCACTGATGTAATGTCTAATAACATAAAGAATCTGAGCTGGCAGATTTCTAGGTATGGGATGCTGAATGTCCCTAGCATTCTTTTAGGGAGATCACAAGTTCAATATTATTTTCATGCCAATTCTAAGACATTATTGGCCTTTTCCCCTTTGTTCACATTTATATTGGTGTTATAAAAGCAATGGTGGACAAAAAGGCTGGTGCCTTAGCACAAATCAAGACAGTGGCATCAACTGTGCTACTGGCAGTTATATTCTCTACTACCACATGCTGCAGGAGGAAAGGCCAGTTTAATGTAAGAATTTCCTTCATGAAGCAGTAAAAATAATAAGTTGTATTGAATCTTGAAATTTGAGTATATATAAAAACAATCCATGTAATAAAATGGTAAATACACATGAAGCACTTGTGCTGCATTCTGACAAATACTGGTCATCTCCTTAAAATCCACTTGTGTGATTGAATTCCCAGCTAAACCAGCCACTTTTTCATGGTACACCATTTTCACTGTAAGAAGTGACTGTAAAATTATGGTTATACAGATTTGGACCTGGCAGATATATTTTTGAAAATGAGTAGAATAAATCTGACACTTTAAATGAACAACTGACAGTACTTATCACTCATGATAAGATTCAAGCTTTCAGATAAAAATTTGAATTTTGGAAAACTACCATTTGTACCCATTTTTGGATAGCTTCCCAATATTGACAGGTTTTTCTATCTAATAACATTGATGGTTACTAATTCATGAGGGGTTTCTTTGACATTGAATAATGAAATAGTTCCACATTTGTAAGATCACATATAGGAGTGACTCAATATTTTCCACATAATGTCACAAAATAAGGCAAGATTAAGATACCTATTAAATTAGCAAGATAAACCAAGGGATTTTAATGTAACAAAATAAAAAACTCTGTTGACATGGTTTCAGGTTATACCCTACAACTAATCTTTAATAAATTACCGTTTGTCAAGTTTGGTAGAGAAGAATATGTACAATTAACTGAAAAAGGTGTTAAAATAATTTTGAAACTTTCAATTGTACATCCTTATGAGGTTGAAATTCTTTATATTACTTCAACTAAAGTAACAGATTGAATGCAGAAGCAGAAGAAAGAATACAAATGTCTACTATTAAATAGAAAGTAAAGAGACTTGTAAAAAATCTAAAACCATGTCCCTCTTCTTAAACATTTTTTATTTTGGAAAATAGTTATTCTTAATAAAATTATTTATGTCATCTTATAAGGGCTTGTTGTTAGTTTAAATTAATAAATATTTTAAAGTTCCTTCCTCTTTAATTCCTAATATAATAAATATCAATAGATAAAAGCCATATTTTTTAAAAGGCTCTGTAGGACACTGAGTAATTTTTAAACATGTAATACACTCATAAGAAAAAGTTTGATAACTGCTGATCTAAGTAATATCATCAATGGCTGACAACATGAACAAAAGAGAGAAATTCAGACATTATTATTGCTTTCTACTGAAAGTAGGTAACACCACTATGAAGTAGTCTTGTCAGAAGTTATATTGAGGCCTGAATCTGATCAAAGCTGTGAATGTAACTACCAATTTATAGGAAATACAACAAATGAACATGTGGGAAATGCAATCAGCAAAATCCAGACTGAAGGAGACGGTAAAGAAAAAATGACCTGGTTTCTTCAAAAAAATGGGAGCATTAGAGAAAGAGGAACTGAGAGAGAAAGTAAATTCCACAAAAGACATTAAAGACAGAACAGTCAATTTTTAAAATGTGGAGGTTTTCTGGAACCTGATTCAAACAACCATTTTTTAAAATTGTTATAAAAACAAAATAATGTGTACACTGACCAGAAATTTGTTGATATTTAAGAAATAATCATTAATGTTTAACTGTGATCATTGTTTTATAGTTATGCACATTTTCCTTTTTTGATAAATGTAGAGAATCCTTATACATTACAGATAAAACGTTTACAGGTTAAGTCATATAATGCTTAGGGTTTGTTGCAAAATAATCCCAGAAGGAAGTAAGTGATAATACATGAAGTAAGATTAGCCATGGTTCATTGTTGAAGCTGAGTGATACATTGGGTTCATTATACCATTCTGTTTACTAGTTTATGTGTTTGCAAAGTTCCATAATATGTTAAACAGATCTATATGTGACGAAAACTCCACATTGCCCTATGGGATGACCTGCAACCCTATACACAGGCACAAGATAGCCTATTATAGCTAAAACAGAAAACTTACCCTCTCAGGGAGTGACATTGATGATAACAAAGATCAGACATGTCATGTATAGGTCAGCCTTGAGGAGACCTAGAATGAGAACTATGAAAGGAGCTGTTATGGGCTAAATGTGTGTGTGCCGCCCAAAATTTATATGTTGAAGCCCTAACTCCCTATGTGATACATTATGAGGTAGGGCCTTTGGGAGGTCATTAGGTTTAGGTGAGGGCATGGAGCCCGTACCATGGGATTAGTACTACTACAAGGAGACCAGAGAGTGCACTTGTTTGACTTCTCTCTCTCTCCATCTATCCCCCTGACTCCCACCACATGAGGACACAGCAAGAAGTCAACCATCTGCAAACCAGGAAGAACACTTTACCCAGGCTCTTGCTGGCACCTTGATTATTGACTATCCAGCCTCCAGAACTGTGAAAAATGTATTTCTGTTGTTTAAGCCACACAGTCACTGCCACAAAAAACCACAGTTTTTTGTAATATCAGCCTGACTTGGGTTGACTATGTCTCCACGCAAAATCTCATCTTGAATTGTAGTTCCCACAGTCCCCACATGTTATGGGAGGGACCCAATGGGAGGTAATTGAATAATCAGGGGAGGTTTCCCCCTCGCTCTCATGATAGCGAGTGAGTTCTCACAAGACCTGATGGGTTATAAGGGGCTTCTCTCTTCACTCAGTTTTCATTCTTCTCTCTCCTGCAACCATGTGAATGAGGATGTGTTTGCTTCCCTTTCTGCAATCATTGCAAGTTTCCTGAGGCCTCCCCAGCCTTGCAAAACTCTGAGTCAATTAAACCTCTTTCCTTTATAAATCACCCAGTCTCGGGTATGCCTTTACTAGCAGCATGAGAATGGTCTGCTACACAGCCCAAGCAGACAAATATGGGAGCGCTATATAAAAGAATATGGCTGGCCGGGCGCGGTGGCTCAGGCCTGTAATCCTAGCACTTTGGGAGGCCGAGGCGGGTGGATCACGAGGTCGGCAGATTGAGACCATCCTGGTCAGCATGGTGAAACCCCGTCTCTACTAAAAATACAAAAAATTAGCTGGGCACGGTGGCGCGTGCCTGTAATCCCAGCTACTCAGGAGGCTGAGGCAGGAGAATTGCCTGAACCCAGGGGGCGGAGGTTGTGGTGAGCCGAGATCGTGCCATTGCACTCCAGCCTGGGAAACAAGAGCAAAACTCCATCTCAAAAAAAAAAAAAAAAAGAATATGGCTGATATCCAGTGCACCAGAAGGGTGGAACCAGAAATGAGTATCACTTATGCTATTGACTGTCTTGTCACTTAATATCTACTGAGCATCTATCATTATTTCAAGCACCTCTCAGCGTAGAGATACAGAGGTGCCCAAGAGAGACAACGTTTCTGTCCTCAAGGAGCTCAAATAAATATATCATTTCAGGTGGTGAAAGATGGAAAAAAAAATAAAGTGGAGAAAGGAACAAAACATGTCATGAAATACCGGAGGAAGGAGTGTTCTGGGTAGAAGGAACAGCATACCACAGGGTACTGAGGCAGCACCCAGAATGGTGTGTTTGAAGAGCAGTAAGAAGGCCTATGTGCAGGGGCAAAGTGAGAGTGTAGCAGTCAGCGTAGGGGAGACAAGGCCAAATCACTATAAGGGCGTTGGCGCTTGCTCCAAATGTGTTGAGAGTCACTGGAGGGTTTTGAGCAGGGGAGCAATATGAGCTGATTCATAATTTAACAAGACTGCTGGCTGGGCGCGGTGGCTCACGCCTGTAATCCCAGCACTTTGGGAGGCCGAGGCGGGTGGATCATGAGGTCAAGAGATCGAGACCATCTTGGTCAACATGGTGAGACCCCGTCTCTACTAAAGATACAAAAAAATTAGCTGGGCATGGTGGCGCATGCCTGTAATCCCAACTACTCGGGAGGCTGAGGCAGGAGAACTGCCTGAACCCAGGAGGTGGAGGTTGCAGTGAGCCGAGATCGCACCATTGCACTCCAGCCTGGGTAACAAGAGCGAAACTCCGTCTCAAAAAAAAAAAAAAAACAAAACAAGACTGCTCTGGCTGCCCCATGGAATATGGAGAGCAGAACCAGTGAAGCCACTTAGGAAGCTGCTTCATAGGCCAGGAAAGAGATGGGAGTGCCCAGGACTCCGGTATGATGATAGTGGTACAGTTAGTAAGAAGCAAACAGAATTTATGATACACTGTGATATGTGCTGGAAGCAGACTGAGAAAAAAATGAAAAAGAAGAGCATTGACTTCTACATTTTTGGCACAAGCAAGTGAGTAAATTGATTGCCACATCCTACGATAGAGAAGACAGAAGATGAGTGAGTTTGGGGGTCAGGGTGGAGAGGAACAAGCATTTTCTTTCCAACACAGACTCTCAAATGGAGTTATCCAGATGAGTCTGTAGCTGGGGTAGACAGGTTGCAGATAGAAATGGGCCATTTCAGCATATAGTTGGTGTTTAAAGTCACAGGACAAAATGACTAGATTGAACAAAGCTGAGACTAAAACTTTGGGCACTTCAACATGCAGAACCTAAAAGGGATTCTGAGGAGTAGGGGTGGAAAGGAAAAAGAGCAGCCAGTGAGGTAGAGATCTAGAATCTGTGAATAAAGCTGTTTCAAGAAGGGAATGGGCCAGCAGCAGTTTGTCCAGTGCTGCTGAGGGTGCCTGAGAGGTGAGAACAGAATTTGACTTTAAATCAGTTTCTGGCTTTGTCGGGAGTAGTTTCAGCTGCAGCACGCTCAAGAGAGACTCAGAGGAGGAAGTGGAGGTGGCAATATGAGCAATTGTTCTAAGGAGTCACGCTATGAGGGATATGAGAAATGAGGCAAGGGCTGGAGAAGGATGAGCAGCAAAGGAAGACTCTCTTCTACTGGTGGGAGAAATTACCCCATGTGGATCTATAGAAAGGAATAAGGAAGAGGAAGAGCTGGTGGTGGAGGAACAAAGTCTTGGGGTGGCTGAGAGGGGATGGAATCCAAGGCATGAGTGGAGGACCTGGCCTTGGGTAGGAGCCCAGGTGGTCCATGCATTTGTAATGGCTGGGAAGGTAGAGTCTAGTCTGTGAGTACAGATGCAAAGTGAGTTTATAGATTTGTTGATGGGAGGATGTGGAAGTTCTGTTTTGACTGGTGACCAGGAAGGTCATCTGCTGAGAGAGCAGGAGGACAAGGGAACTGGAGATGGTGTAGAAACAGTCATCCCAGGGAGAGTGAAGGGCTAGATAAATGGAACAGGGGTGCCAGGAACCCCGGGGTCACACTTGAGGCTGGTGATCATCAGCTCCATTGAGACCAGCCAGCAGGATTGTGTGTCTCCTTCAGTCACATCAACGTGCTCAGGTGCAGGTGCCTACCTAGTGGAGGGTTTACTCTAACCAAACCTTGATTCAGAAGAAAACACAGAGTACAATGCAAGAGAGGATTTTCACATAGGAAATGAAAAACTGGAACAGTCACACAAACCAGCTTAGAACAGTCTTTCTGTTGCTCAGTGGAGAGCAAAGGAAGAGTTACCTAGTTCGCCAAATAATCTGACGAATAAAATCTTCATAATACAGGATCATAACATTTTTTCCCCTTGAGATAGGGTCTCACTCTGTCGCCCAGACTGGAGTGCAGTGGCATGATCTCAGCTCACTACAACTGCCGCCTCCCAGGTTCAAGTGATTCTCCTGCCTCAGCCTCCTGAGTACAGGTGTGCACCACCATCCCCTGCTAATTTTTGTATTTTTAGTAGAGATGGAGTTTCACCATGTTGTCCAGGCTGGTCTGGAACTCCTGACCTTAAGCGATCCACCCATCCCAGTTTCCCAAAGTGCTGGGATTATAGGGCTGAACCACCAGGTCTGGCCGAGGATCATAACTTTTCAATGATTTAGCATGTTAGAGTACCTACTAAAAGCATTCTGGCAACCTTCTTGATGATTCTGAAGACCACTGGTGCCGTGGGGTTATAAGCACCAATTCATGCACTAGTGAAAGAAGTACCTGTCCTGATATTGGAGATGAAGAAAGCTTGACTATACTTAATGGAAGTCTAGAGAACCCAACATACATTCTAATCAAAATCACCTTGATATAACCTACCACCTTGAAACGCTCTAGGAAAGGAAATCACAGGCCTCAAGAAATCTTTTTCCAGGGCTTGAGATCAATGGTGTAGATGGGCAAAGACGATTTACAAGTCACTGACTGTAGGCACAGAAAGACATAAATTTCAGGCACAAAAGAAATGAAAGAAATGAGCACAAAAGCTGTATGAAAGGATGAATTTCTTCTTTAAGTTTTATTGCATTAATTTAATTCTAATCCTGGAAGTAATGGAAAATGACTTAAGGCGATTTTTTTCTTTCCAGAAAATTCTGAAAGATTATGCTTTTGATTGGTAAAAGGAAAGTGGGAATAACTTATAAAAATCACCATGAAAGATTTATAAAATATAAAAGCTATAAAGTAGACTTTTTTCTGAAGGGTAGAAATTTAAGATCTTTGAAAAAAGCTATGTAGAACTCCAAGAAGTTCTACAAGATTAATACAGAAAAGGTTTAAATTCTTTTGACAAAAAACTTAAGGTCCACATGAAAAATGGAAATTTGCTGAGGAAGGTATGAGAGGATAAATAAGATAAATTACATAACCTTGAAAGAACTTAACGTTCACATATCTTCCAGTTCCTTATGGAATCGCTAGGTAAGAGCAGGTTTCTTTGAAGCAAATGGTGTCAATGTAATGTGTGGTAGAAAGATACAGGGTTGTGCCTTTCTTTAATATTACACCTAGCTCCTTAAAAAGAAAAATGCACAGAGCTCCTAAGCTTTCAAGGGAACTCTTATGTGATATGATGAACTAAGGAAGTTAGCTAATTTTTTTTTGTAAAAGCCTTGCACAGTACAGAGCAATCTGTAAGCAAAATATTTTAATCTGACTGTATTTCAGGAGGATTCCATTTGTGCTCAATATATTACATTCAGAATTTCTTTCATATAGGCATGTCACATGTCCTACAATCAAGTTAACACAAAAAGGATGAATGAAATATTCTCTACAGACAAAAGAAAAGCAAAGGTTGTACATTTCCTACTACCCATAAAAACTAATAGCCTCTGTTGAAGATACTGATAAAATACAAACTTTCAGACCTGGCAGCCTCTGCTTGGTTTTGTCTGACCCTAACACCCTGCAGCCTAGGACACCAGTCCTTTCTGTTATCTCCTGCACTTGGCCTTGGTGACCCTCTGCTGATTTCCCTTGTGCAGCTACTCTTTTCTGAGCCTCCTCCTGCAGCCCCTCGTGAGAAGAGGACCCTGCTTCACTTACTGCTAAATCAACTTCTTTTCTGTAGTGCTCTCAATTAATTTCCTCCCCATGCAATTCACTGATTTGCTAGTAACATCTCAAAAGCTACAACTAACTGCAACTTAGTCCCTAAACTATCTCTTTTGCTTTTAAATCCAAGGTTTTAGGTTTCTGGAAGAAAAATTATACATGACTCTCTCGCTATCAATTAAATTGATAATTCATTTCCATTTGCCCAAATTATAATTATCTTTCTTCCCAAACTGATTCTTCAACCCTTTGTTCTGTCTCTCTCTCTCTTTTTTTTTTTTTGAGACAGGATCTTATTATGTTGCCCAGGCTGGAGAGCAGTGGCGTCATGATCTCAGCTCGCTGTAGCCTCAACCTCCCCAGGCTCAGGTGATTCTCCCACCTCAACCTCCTGAGTAGCGGGGACCACAGGCATGTGCCACTACACCTGGCTAATTTTTGTATATTTTGTAGAGACGGGGTTTCACCCCCTTGCCCCACCTTGGCCTCTGAAAGTGCTGAGATTACGTACATAAACCACCACATCAGGCCTATTCTCTCTTTAGTAAACAGCCATGCAGTGAGTGCACTGTGAGAGGCACTCTTGATATGAAAGGGGAGTAACACTCACTCACTGCCCTTGAGGACTTGCTGTAAAATGGGAAGCACAGATACCTGGACCCTGATGATGACACAATGAATACGTGCTTGGCTGGTTGTGAGATGAAGGACTGTAGGCTCCTAGCCTGTTGCATGCCAAGAAGCTTGGTCTTCATCCTGTATGTAGAGATGAACTATCTGACTTGTGGTTGGTTTTAGATGCTGCCACGGCTATGTGAAGAATATCCTGGAAAATGCCAGATATTACCTTGCTAAGTATAATAAAATGCCAAGTATATTGTATAGATAGATGATACCTAGATAGATAGGTGATAGATAGACAGACCAACAGACAGACAGACAGAGAGCTAGATAGAAGACTTCATGTATTGCTGGGAGGTGGAGTAAAGACCCATTTAAAGATTCAACAATTCCACTCCAGCATGTGTGTGTGTGTGTGTGTGTGTGCATGCGTGTGTGTGTGTGCGTGTGTGTGTATCCCAAATATGTTCTTGCAGAGGTTTATGAGGATATTCATTGCAATATTACTTGTGATGATGGAGCCTCAGAGGCAACTTGCTGTTCATCCTGGGGCGGGTGGAAAGGTAAAGACGTGGGGTTTGCACAGCATGGGGTAACATCCAGTAGTTAGACTATATGATGGAAGTAACACATTCTGTTGTCACTCAGAATGGAAGGCACTGATAAGGAGCTGGGGGTAGAGAAAGGAAAACTTAAACTTAGCATCTATGAGCGAATACAGAAGAAACGGAGGGATGGAGGCTGTGATGCTCTTAATTTATTTTCCAACTTGAAGAGGATTTGTTAAGAGACTAGGTCAAGCTAAGCCTGTGTCTTAGGCTGTGGCTGAGAATTTAAAAGGGTAAAGTGTGTCCTCCCACCACTACCCTGAAGCCCTGTTTATCATTCTAGACTCTGGGAAGGTCTCTCCAATAATCCCACCCTCCCTAGAGTTTTATGATGGATCCACCCTGTTGGAGCACCCACCACACAGGGCTGGAATCTTTGGGGAGATGGCAGGCAGAATGGTGAGGTATCTGAACTTTTAGTGACACTATCTGGTTTAGTGTACCAACTAAATACTTACAGTTGTGCTGTCTTGGGCAAGTTATTGAACTTCTCTGAGCCACAGGATTTCCTCTTTCAAATGCTGCTTATGGTACCCACTTCACAGGGCTGCCCACAGAACAAATTAGATAATCCAGGGAAAGTACTCGGAATGGAGTCTGGCCCATAGTAAAAGCTCCATAAATGTTAATGATTATCATAATTATTATTAAGCTTACTTAAGACACAAACTAGGCTTTTATAGCTTTGTATACACAGCAGCAACCCAAGTTCACTTAACATCTGTTGATAAAGAGGAAACTTATTTGTGTATTTACTCAATGGTATATGAGTTTTGTACCTATATTTTTCACAATATAGTTAAGTTATAGGAACAAATGAGGTCTTAAGAAAACGTTGTACAACAGACTACATGCCTTCCTTCCTTTTTTCTTTCTCCTTTTTTTTGAGATAGAGTTTTGCTCTTGTTGCCCAGGCTGGAGTGCAGTGGTGTGATCTCGACTCACTGCAATCTCTGCCTCCTGGGTTCAAGCAATTCTCCTGCCTCAGCTTCCAGAGAAACTAGGATTACAGGCACCTACCATGATGCCTGGCTAATTTTTTGTATTTTCAGTACAGATGGTATTTCATCATGTTGGCCAGGCTAGTCTCGAACTCCTGAACTCAGGTGATTCACCAGCCTCAGTCTCCCAAAGTGCTGGGAGTACAGGCATGAGCCACCATGCCCGGTCCACATGCCTTCTTTCAGAATCATTTGCTCTGGGTTTTTTTTTGTGTGTGTGTGCATGATTCCAATGTCCCATCCCTGCGTGATATCCCCAATTCCCAGACATTTTTGTAATAGATAATGTGTATAACCTCATTACTTTATATCAGTAACTAGCAACAATTTACTTTTTAATTAATTCAAGTGCTTATGGTGCCATATCCACTATCAACTTTTAATAAGTTGTGGCATAAATAAACAATTATCACTGCAAACATGAGCAACTGGGGCAGGGATTGTCAACCTTTTTCTATAAAAGACCAGATAGTAAATGTTTCAGGCTTTGTGTCCTGCACAAGTATCTGAACATACTCAAGCTGATGATTCCACAAAGTAAAGTGTCCAAAATACATTTCCCCCTTTAAAAAGAAGTGTCAATCTGCATACATTTGCATTATATCTTTCATACAAGTATCTCTGATGCAAATGTGGTGAAAATATGCTCACCTGAGTCCATGATCCAAAGTCAGCCTTCTTTTGATGTGCCAGGAGGGGATTTACTGGGGACCACCTTGAGAACCAAGGTTTTTCAAGGTCTTTGCACACTGGGGGCTTTCTTTGCAACACCCATGGCAGTGACTACCTTTGCTTTATGGTAGAGCTGACTCCATTCATTTCATAGTGGAACTATGTGAGCTGATATTTACTGTAGTGAGTACGATAAAACAGATATAAGCAAGGAAGACTAGGAAACAAGCAAGACAGGACAGATAATTCCTTTTCTTCTTTTCTCCTGAATGGTAACAATAAAAAGTAATTTGAGATACAACAGTAAGGAGTTTTGAAAAGGCAAGAGTTGTAGGGATAAATAGACCCCACTCTGTGAGTCTTTAAAGCATCATTGTCAAACCTTGTTGAAAATTTTTAAACAGGAAACTTTGTGACTCTGTTTGAATTTAACAAGTTCTTCAAGCACCTGAAACATAGACGTGGTAAAAGAATGTGAATTTCTAAATGTGCATTGCATTTTTTGCAGAGTGAGGTAGAACCATTGCTCCTTTGGTGATTCTCAGCTCAGCAGACGCACTGAACCAGGTCAAGTTAAAATTCCAGCAGTTTCTTGACAGCAAAATGAAAATAGATGTGGTAAAAATAACACTTCTTTAACAAAGAAATATAGATTTGCAAGCTTTTATAAAACATAGGAGTTTCAGTTTTGTTTTTGTTTTTAAAAATAGAATAGGCTTAAAGCAACAGCAGAGATGGTAGGGAAAATTGAATAGGAATGTTAACTTTCCTATATAAAAAGTTTAAAAAGAATGATTGTACCAAGATTTCATGGACAAAAAGGTACATGTAACATAACTGAAGTTACTAAAATGTACACCAGAAAAAAATTTATCATTTTTTAAATACCATTTTTTTTCCCCTGAGACAGTCTTGCTCTGTCACCCAGGCTGGAATACAGTGGCACAATCTTGGCTCACTGCAACCTCTGCCTCCCGGGTTCAAATGATTCTCCTGCCTCAGCCTCCCGAGTAGCTGGAATTAAAGGCACATGCCACCACACCCGGCTCATTTTTGTATTCTTAGTAGAGATGGGGTTTCACCATGTTGGCCAGGCTGGTCTTGAACTCTTGACCTTGTGATCTGCCCACATCAGCCTCCCAAAGTGCTGGGATTATAGGTGTGAGCCACTGTACCAGGCCTCAATTTTTTTTCCTTTTTCTTTTTTCTTGAGACAGAGTCTCACTCTGTTGCCCAGGCTGGAGTGGAACGCAGTGGCGTGATCTCAGATTACTGCAACTACCAATTCCCAAATTCAAGTGATTCTGCCTCAGCCTTCTGAGTAGCTGAGATTACAGGTGCCCGCCACCACACCTGACTAATTTTTGTGTTTTTAGTAGAGACGGGGTTTCGCCATGTTGGCCAGGGTCTCAAACTCCTGACCTCATGTGATCCACCTGCCTCAGCCTCCCAAAGTGCTGGGATTTCAGGCAGGAGCCTCTGTGCCCGGCCATAATGTTTTTTTCTAATTATCCAAACAGGAAGAAAGAATATTAACAGTGATTGCCTTAGATTGGTGAGGCCATGAGTGAATTTTAATTTCTGTGTTATACTTAGCTGTATTTTTAATTTTATACAATTACCATGGGTTTGTAAGTAAATATAAACAATAATAAAGAAATATGCCTTTCTTAAGATTCATATTACTTCTGGCATAATTTTCTCCAGGAAAGCTTCTTAATCACACTCAATGCTTCTGAAAGGGATTAGAGACTGTAAGAGAGAGTCTGGCTCCAGTGCTGATGATTGACTGCTGACAGTTTTGACACCTCACCCACTCCTTTTCCCCTTGTGAGTCACAACTAGCCAGGCTGATATGAACTAGTCCCCTTCCTTTGGATCCAGTGGGAGATTCAAACTCAGCCCCTAACCACGATAAAAACCCAGAGCCAGCCTCCTTTCCTTTGCCTCATCAAACTATTTTGGGACTGCTTTAGGGGCTGCCTTGTTCTCACCAGAGACCTGTGTCATGCGAGTGATAAAGCTTCCCATTCCCACTTGGTGTGTGTGCTATCATCATTCTTGACATCTTATCCAAAATTTGGCTGGTTTGAGGGGGGTTCCTCCTACTCTTTCAGACTAGCCAGAACAGAGAAAGCCCCTTTATCCTGTATTCCCATAATACCATGTGCTCACGTCTATCATTGCACTTACTAATTTGTATATTACCTATTTATGCGTCTGTATGCCCTGCTACTGTGAACAGGGGCTCTTTATCATTCTTTATCTAGCAGTCCCAGGGTTATAGTAGGTATTTGTAAATGTACAACAGTTAGGAATCGCTCCACAAATTTCAAAAGAGTGAAACATTTATTCCTTTGTTTTTCTAACTTAAATCAAATCAAATTGGGCCACCCTTATGAGCTGGAGGTGGCAAGAAGGATAAAACCTATTTGATGTAATCCCAGCACTTTGGGAGGCCGAGGCAGGCGGATTACAAGGTCAAGAGATCAAGACCATCCTGGCCAACATGGTGAAACCCTGTCTCTACTAAAAATACAAAAATTAGCTGGGTGTGGTGGCATGTGCCTGTAGTCCCAGCTTCTTGGGAGGCTGAGGCAGGAGAATTGCTTGAACCCGGGAGGCGGAGGTTGCAGTGAGCTGAGATTGTGCCACTGCACTCCAGCCTGGCGCCTGGTGACAGAGTGAGACTCTGTCTCAAAAAAAAAAAAACAAAAAAAAACAATTTTAAGGTTGCCTACCACACCCCCACCCCACCTCCACAACTTTGTCATCTTAGAAGAACCCAGAGGTTACTGTACAACAGGAAATTGGAGAAAGACCAAAGAAGGACTAAAGGCTTCGGTTCACCCTGACTGCATTTCTCTTTCTTTCTTTCCTTCCTCCCTTCCTTCCTTCCCTCCTTCCCTCCCTCCCCCGCCCCCATCTCTCTCTCTCTCTTTCTTTTTCTTTCCAGTTTTGCTTTGTTGCCCAGGCTGCTGGAGTGCAACCTCCGCTTCCTGGGTTCAAGTGATTCTCCCACTTCAGCCTCCCGAGTAGCTGGGATTACAGGCACTCACCATTGTACCTGGCTAATTTTTATATTTTTAGTAGAGACAGGGTTTCACCATGTTGGCCAGGCTGGTCTCGAACTTCTGACCTCAAGTGATCCGCCCACCTCAGCCTCCCAAAGTGCTGGGATTGCAGGCATTAACCACTGCACCTGGCCTTCCCTGGCTGTGTTTCTTTGTCCAGTCCCTTGTGGGGTCTCTGCTAGTGACATCTCTAATGCCAAGCTCAGTCTCAGTGTACATAGGCCCCAGCTAAATACAAAAAGTCCTCTCAGTGGGGTTCTCCACCTCTTCATTTCATTCCAAAGGTTTGCAAATCTTCTCCACTGGTAGAATCTGCCATTAGACAGTCATCTTCCCATCTCTCCTCTACCCCCCATTTCCTTTGCTATATCCCATCTGTTAAGGATCGAATGCTCATTTCCTTCCCAAAATTTATATGTTGAAGCCCAAACCCCCAGTGTGGCTGTATTTGACATCAGGCTTTTAAGGATACAGTTAAGGTTAAGTGAAGTCATGATGGCAGGGCCCTGTGGGTGGATCACGAGGTCAAGAGATCGAGATCATCCTGGCCAACATGGTGAAACCCTGTCTCTACTAAAAATACAAAAATTAGCTGGGCTTGGTGGCGTGTGCCTGTAGTCCCAGCTTCTCGGGAGGCTGAGGCAGGAGAATTGCTTGAACCCGGGAGGCGGAGGTGGCAGTGAGCCGAGATTGTGCCACTGCACTCCAGCCTGGCGCCTGGTGACAGAGAGAGACTCTGTCTCAAAAAAAAAAAAAAACCAAAAAACAAAAAACCAATTTTAAGGTTGCCTACCACACCCCCACCCCACCTCCACAACTTTGTCATCTTAGAAGAACCCAGAGGTTTCTGTACAACAGGAAATTGGAGAAAGATCAAAGAAGGACTAAAGGCTTCGGGAGAGACACCAGAGACCCCACTCACTCCTTCCTTGGCCATGGAGGAAAGGCCACATGAGCACACGACAAGATGGCAGCCATCCACAAATCAAGAGAGGCCTCACAATGAATTCCAAATTACCTGTATCTCGGTCTTGGACTTCCCAGCTTCCAGAACTGTGAAAAATAAATTTTTATTGTGGAAGTCACCCCGTGTAGGATATTTTGTTGTGGTCACCTGAGAAAAAAAGCCCCAGACTTAAAGTCCTGGCTTGCCTTCTTGATCAGAAATTAATTTTCAATAAAGTCTGTTACAAATAATTGTTTAATGAATAAAAGAAAAATTAATTACTTCAATGTTCAATCCAATCTAAATTTCTTCTTTTTGGCGTGGTAGAAAGGGAAAATAGGATCAGTTATTGTGGTAGGAGGCATCTTTTTATGCAGTCGTTGCCATCTTTTAAAAATACATTTACAGCCTGGGCGTGGTGGCTCATGCCTCTAATCCCAACACTTTGGGAGGCCAAGGTGGGTGGATCACAAAGTCAGGAGTTCGAGATCAGCCTGGCCAACACAGTGAAACCCTATATCTACTAAAAATACAAAAATTATCTGGGTGTGGTGGCAGGAACCTATAATCCCAGCTACTTGGGAGGCAGAGGCAGGAGAATTTCTTGAACCCGGGAGGGGGAGGTAGCAGTGAGCCAAGATCATGGCACTGCATTCCAACCTGGGCGACAGAGCTAACTCTGTCTCAAAAAAAAAAAAAAATACATTTATAGGATTTCTTTTATGTTTAAATTTTTAAAGGGTATATTTAGGAATAATTTATATCCAATGACACTCATTTGCATTTATCTAAGAATTTCGTCATACATACATAATCCTGTAACTAGTACCACAAGTAAGAATTAACATTCCCATCACCCCACAAAGTTCATCTTTCCCCTTTGCTGCCAATTCCCACTCCTACCCTAGCCCCAGGCAACCACTGCTGCACTCTCTTTTCAAGATTCTGCCAATTCTAGAATTTCATATAAATGGAATCACAAAATATGTGGTCTTTAGTGTCTGGCTTTTTTGTGTGTAGCAAAATGTATGTAAGACTCATTCTTTTTGTTGTGTGAATTTGTAATTACTACCCTTAGATTGAGTAGTACTTTGTTGTAAGAATAGGCCACCATTTATTCACATAACAGCTGATGGACATTTGTGTGAACCCCGAAAGGAAAAAACTGATGTTCTTTCTAGTTCTTGGCTTTTATGAATACTGCTGCTATAAACATTTGAGCACTCATCTTTGTGTGAATTGATGCTATACTTTCATTTACCTTCTGTAAACACCTAGAAGTGAAATTGCTGAGTCATATGATAAGAATAAGAAACTTTCAAAATGTTTTCCAAAGTGACTGAATGACTTTGCATTCCGAGCAGTGATGTGGGAGAGTTTGATTGGCTACACATCGTCCACAGCACCCATTCTTGCCAACCCTTTTAACTTTAGCTGAATGTATTTAATTTCAACTGGATATGTAGTTGCATTTCTGTCATGAATTATGATATTGACCATATTTTCCTGCCCTTATATCTTTTTTGGTGAAGTGCCAAATTTTTGCCCATTTTATTTTGTCAAGTTGTTTTAATATGAAGTAACAAGAGTTCTTATAATATCTGAATACATGATTTTTATCAGATATATATACTTCACAAATAATTTTTCTCACTATGTGGCTTATCTTTTTATTTTCTTTACACAGCTTTTTTTAGGAAAAAATTCTTAAATTTCATCTAATTTATCTATTTTTTCCCTTGGGGTTCATGCTTTTTGTGTTTTGTGATGGTTAATTTTTTTTTTCTTTTTTGAGATGGAGTCTCACTCTTTTACCTAGGCTGGAGTGCAATGTCAGGATCTCAGCTCACTGCAACCTCCGTCTCCAGCATTTAAGTGATTCCCGTGCTTCAGCCTCCCAAGTAGCTGAGATTCAGGTGTGCACCATCACACCTGGCTAATTTTTGTATTTTTAGTAGAGACAGGGTTTCACCATGTTGCCCAGGCTGGTCTTGAACTCCTGACCTCAGGTGATCCACCCACCTTGGCCTCCTGAAGTGCTGGGATTACGAGAGTGTGAGCCACCAGCTGTGATTGTTAATTTTATGCATCAACTTGATTGGGCTAAAGGATGCCCAGATAGCTGGTAAAACATTAATTCTGGCGTGTTTGTGAGGGTGTTTCTGGGAGAGATTAGCATTTAAATCAATAAACTGAGTAAAAATTAAACACCTCACTAATGTGGGCAGGTGGACATGATTCAATCTATTGAGGGCCTAAATATAACATACTCTATGTGAGCCTTTACGCATCATTTAGTTTTGGTTCTCACACATTGAAAAACTCAATATGTTAAAAATTCCACTTTTCCCAATTTGATTGCTAGATTCAGGCCTCATTACTATTGTTATTATTTGTAGAGACTGACAAGTTCATTCTAACATGTACATAAAAATCGCAAAAAAATTATAATCTCCATGACAACTTAGGAAGGGAGAATAAGCCAGAATTCCATCTGATTTTAAGACTTTCCATATAGCAACAGTAATAAAAAAAAAAGTTTAGTATTGGCCTAGATAGAGACATGCAGATCAATGGGACAGAATAGATAGCCCAGTTCAGAAATGAAGCCACATATATATGACCAATTGATTTTCAACAAGAATATCATGACATTTTAATGGAGAAAGAATCATATTTTTAATAAATGTAGTCTTTAATGTACAGTTCCTGTAAGCTTTAGTATAAGTTTATTCCTAAGTATTTCATATTTATCTAGCTATTGTAAACATTGCTTTAAAAATTTCAGCTTCTGTGCCTGTAATCCCAGCACTTTGGGAGGCTGAGGCGGGTGGATCACGAGGTCGGCAGATTGAGACCATCCTGGTCAACATGGTGAAACCCCGTCTCTACTAAAAATACAAAAAATTCGCTGGGCATGGTGGCGCGTGCCTGTAATCCCAGCTACTCAGGAGGCTGAGGCAGAGAATTGCCTGAACCCAGGAGGCGGAGGTTGTGGTGAGCCGAGATCGCGCCATTGCACTCCAGCCTGGGTAACAAGAGCGAAACTTCGTCTTAAAAAAGAAAAATCAACTTCTGATCATTTATTGGTCTTATAAAGAAATAAAATTGATTTTTTCACCTTGACTTGGTATCCTTTCACCTTGCTAAATTTACTTCTTAATTTGAATAGGGATTTTGTTTGTTTGTTTGCAGGTTTCCTAGAATTTTTACATAGACAATTATGTTATCTGATAAAAAGTTGAAACTTTACTTCTTAGGCAAATTATGTCTTTGTTTCCGGTTTTATTGCTCTGGGTAGGACATGTAGTACAAGGTTGATCATAAGGGGAGAAAGCAAACATCCTTGCCTTGCTGCCTCAGGAGAAGAGAACAGCTTCTTGGTTTCTCTTTCTGCTTTAGAATTCCAGCAGAGGCCTAGGTCTCCTACAACTTCAAAACTAGGCTTGGTTTGCTCTGAGGATTCCTCTTCCTCCTCCTACCTTATTTTAAAAAAAAGGCTTCAGGCTGGGTGTGGTGGCTCATGCCTGCAATCCCAGCACTTAGGGAAGCAGAGGCAGGTGGATCACTTGAGGTCAGGCGTTCGAGACCAGCCTGGCCAACATTATGCAACACCATCTCTACTAAAAATACAAGTTAGCTGGGCATGGTGGTGGGCTCCTGTAATCCCAGCTTTGTGGAAGACTGGGGCAGAAGAATCGCTTGAACCTGGGAGGTGGAGGTTGCAGTCATTACACTCAAGCCTGGGTGACAGAGTGAGACTCCATTTCAAAAAAAAAAAAAAGAAAAAGAAAAAAGAAGACTTCCTGAATTGCATTCCCACCACCACTCCTTTGGATGATTGTCATGATAGTACCTTATGCATAGTTTTTTAACACTTTTAGGTGACCTCAGAATCACTATTCTGGCCCAAACTTTCGTCATCTCCTGCCAAGATGATGACAGTAGCTCCTAGCTGGTCTCCTTGCTTCTGCCCTAGCTACCCTACTTCTGTTCCTCTCCAGCAGGCACGGCAATCTTAAGATGTAAGTCAGGCCATGTCTAGCCTCTGCTCAGTGCCCACCATTTTTGCTTTTCTCTCAGAGTACAAGCCAATGGTCTCACAAAGTTCTACACAGCCGTAAAAGATGCTACCCCACCTAGCTCCACCAGCCTTCTCAAGCCCTTACTCCATGCAGAGATGCTTGTGTCACTGCTGATTCTCAAAGGCAACTGGCATACATGCTGCCCCCTCCGAACCTTTACTCTTGCTGCCTCCACTGCCTGGAATTTTCTTCCCCCAGGTATCTGCAGGGCCCATTCCTTCACTTCCTTCTTGGAATCTTTTCTTAAATGGGATTGCCCCCACCACCCTAATAACCAAACAAACAAATAAATAAAAACCCTAGCCCCACCACCTCACACACTTTGCCCCTTCTTGGCTTTTATTTTTCTTACTGGAACTCACTATCATCTAACATAATACTTAATGTAGGTTCAATGACAGATTTCTTTGGGGTGGGGAAGAACGTGACTGTTTCATGAACTGCTATGTACTCACGGCCTAGAACACTAGCACATAGTAAGTGTTCTATGGATATTTTTTGAGTGAATGAGGGGTGATAAGCCCTCAAATAGATGTTCTTAAATAGATCAGGAGAGACATGTTTGGTGTTGAAATCCACAACGCATATGTCTACACCTAACAAGCTAGTGTGAAAGAGTTTTTACAATTTCTGCAAATTCTTGTTAAAGAAACGCTTTCATAAGTGCAGAATGAGCAACAATACTCCAATTATTTGAAAACCCAAACATAGCAGAAGTCGAAGACACTTATTTATTATGATATAAAAGGCCTCTATTTACATTATCTGGCTCTCTTGATCTATTCCTCTAAATTAATTTGTACATGTGGTACCTATTATGTTTATGGATTTACAGCAGAATGATTATAGCAGCTTCAAAGAACTTTGTAATACAATGAAACTCGGTCTCTTTCTTACTAGCTCTTTGTAACGCTTTTCTAATTTATCTCCGTCACTTCATTGCTGAGTTTAGTGTGCCACGCTGCATGCTCCTCTGCCTAGAACCGCACCTGTACCCCACAGATAAAGTGGAAGAGAATAAGGTACTAACGTGGGCTCCAGAGCATGGCTGAATTTGGGTTTTAGCATAAACTCAGAATATTAACAAAGACAAAATAGCAGATTCAATTATAGATGTGGAAAGCCTCAGAGACACTAGGAGGAAGGGAAGACAAAGAAACATTCATCTTAAAATAACAATAGTTATTTCACTGTACAAAGCACTGTTGAAAACTTTATCTTTTGTGAACCCCATTCACTATTTGAAATAAGCATTTTTATCCTTTTAAAGATGTGGGAACTAAAGCTCATGTGAGTCCTTAACAGCCACATTACTATTAAGTAACAAAGGATCACCAACTCCACGTCCAACAGCTCTAAATTACACGCTCTTTTCACTGCATTAGGTTCACGTACTAATTGATCCTTGATCAAAAATTATTAAAGTGTCTGAAATAAACTGATTTCTCAACAGTAGTAAAAGAGATAGCACAAAACCTGACAGAGGAGGTCTTCTATAATAATTTTAAGTAAAGGGAAGAAGTTGAAATACAGTAAGGAAACCAGTGGTCAGTGTCAAGATTAAAAGAAATGTCAAAATAAAGTAAAAACCAGAGGTAAAATGGAAACAATAATAGTAACAGCGAAGATAAATGGCATCTCATGTGCTGTCTGCATTTCTGTGGAGCCACTATGAAAAGAGGGTTCTATTGAGCTGAAGAACTTCCTGAGCACTGGGAAAATGATTGTCATTATTATTAAAGGCAGGAAGGATAAAGGTAAATGAGCCCCTCTGTGTGGTTGATCGTTAAGCAGTCTTAATAATGCCACAATCTACTATGATATTTTTTTATAGTGATCTCATAAAATATTTCCTAATGTATTTTTTTACATTATAAAGATTTTTGCCTGGTTTTCTGCTATCACACTGGAGGTCAATGCTTAAAAAAATAGTAGACACATGTTATAGATTTGGATATAATCAAAATGTCAGAAACAAAGCCAGTTCTTTGATGATGTGGAGAGTATTTCATTAGCGAATTCAATGTTTTGTGAATTTTTTTAAATACAAGAAAATAAATAACTTATAAAATATAAAGCAGCAGATCCTACAGCTGAAGTAAGTTATACAATCAATATAATATCTCTCTTCTTTAATATTTCAGGGAGAAAAAAACAGTTGTTCTCGAGGATAATAATAAAAATTAAATTAAATATAAAACCATTGTGTTGTTTGCAAGACCATTTATAACACAAATGAGTTTATGAGATATATATGAAAGAAAGACTGAGCTTATTTCAAATTTTTCAAAGCAGAGTGTATAACAAATTGATTATCTACAAAGATAAATTACATTTTTGTATTCGATGCATTTATTTTGTCACCAACTTGATAGATTCTAGTTATAAGTTTTAAGCTGGACAAGCTGCAAGAGCATAGAATTATTACACTTAATATTTCTCAAACATTTGGCTCACACACTTTTAGTTTACCACAAGGCATTACATTATCATAATTTATATATCTAATGTACTTTTTGTGAATATGCATAAATCAGTTGATTGAGTTGTATATTCATATGCAATACTTGCAGGTTCAGAAATAAGGCAAGCTATTCCCCTTAAAAAAAACATGGCCTATAATTTCATTTTTTCAATCTTCAAAATTATAAACTAGGTTTTGGAATAAACTTTCTTGTCTTAAAAATGGTGAATATAGAAAGTCAAAACTCTTATAGACATACGACTTTTCTGGCTATACTGCACCTTCATCCATGAATGAGAATTCTCTTTTTCCTCTTCAAACTATATTTAGGAGATAATTATCATGAGGAATGATATTAGCACATGTTTGATGAAGCTTTTAATACATTCACCTATTTAAAAAGAAAATGCTTTTCTTAAACTTACATTTTTAAAATTTCAATAGTTTTGGGGGTACAGTGGTTTTGGTTACACTGAGAAGTTCTTTAGCAGTGATTTCTGAGATTTTCGTGCCCTCATCATCCAAGCAGTGTACACTGTACCCAACAGGTGGTCTTTTATTTCTCATTCCCTCACCCACCTTCCCCACTTGAATTTCCAAAGTCCATTATAGCATTCTTATGCCTTTGGATCCTCTTAGCTTAGCTTTCACTTGTAAGTGAGAACATATGATATTTGATTTTTCATTCCTGAATTACTTCCCTTAGAATAATGGTCTTCAGCTCCATTCAACTTGCAAAAGACATTATTTCATTCCTTTTTATGGGAGAGTAGTATTCTATGGTATATATGCCACATTTGCTGTATTTACTCATTGATTGGTGAGCATTTAGGTTGGTTTAATATTTTTGCTACTATAAACATGAATGTGCATGTGTCTTTTTCATATTTCTTTTCCTTTGGGTAGATACCCAGCAGTGGGATTACTGGATCACATGGTAATTCTGCTTTTTGTTCTTTAAGGAATCTCCACACCATTGCCCACAGTGGTTGTACTAGTTTACATTCCCACCAGCAGAGGAAAAGTGTTCCCTTTTCATCCCATTCACACCAACATCTATTATTTTTTGACTTGTTGATTACGACCATTTTGCCGGAGTAAGATGGTATCTCATTGTGGTTTTAATTTGCAGTTCCCTGATAACTAGTGACGTTGAGCATGTTTTCATATGTTTGTCGGCTGTTTGTAAATTCTCTTTTGCGAATTATCTATTCATGGTCTTTTTCCACTTTGTAATAGGATTTTTATCTCTCACTGATTTGTTTGAGTTCCCTGTAGTTCCTGTATACTAGTCCTTTGTGGGATGCATAGTTTGTGAATATTTTCTCCTACTCTGTGGATTGTCTGTTTATTCTGCTGATTATCTCTTTTGCTGTGCAGAAGCTTTTTAGTTTAATTAGGTCCCATTTATTTATTTTTGGTTTTGTTGCATTTGCTTTTAGGGTTTTAGTCATGAATTCTTTGCCTAAGCCAATGTCTAAAAGAGTTTTTCTGATGTTATCTTCTAGAATTTTTGTGGCTTCAGGTTTTAGATTTAAGTTTTTGATTCATCTTGAGTTAATTTTTGTATAAGGTGAGAAATAAACATCCAATTTCATTCTTCTACACATAGCTTGCCAGTTTTTCAGCACCATTTATTGAATAAGGTGTCTTTTCTCCACTTTATATTTTTGTATGCTTTGTCAAAGATCAGTTGGCTATAAGTATTTGGCTTTACTTCTTGGTTCTCTATTCTGATCCATTGGTCTACATGCCTATCTTTATACCAGTACTGTGCTGTTTTGATAATAATAGCCTTGTAGTACAATTTGAAGTCAGGTAATGTGAAGCCTTCATTTGTTATTTTTGCTTAATTATTTTGCTTAGTATTGCTTTGGCTATAAAGGCTCCTTTTGGTTCCATATACATTTTAGGATTGCTTTTTCTATTTCTGTGAAGAATGATAATGGTATTTTGATGGGAATTGCATTGAATCTGTAGATTTGTTTAGGTAGTATGGACATTTTTGCAGTATTGATTCTATCCATCCATGAGCATAAGGTGTATTTCCATTTGTTTGTGTCATCTATGATATATTTCAGCAGTGTTTGGTAGTTTTCCTTGTAGAGATCTTTCACCTCCTTGGTTAAGTATATTACTTAGTATTTTATTTTGTTTTTGTTTTTTGAAGCTGTTTAAAAGGGGTTGAGTCTTTTATTTGCTTCTCGGCTTGGTCATTATTGGTGTACAGCACATTTCTCAGCAGAAACCTTACAAGCCAGAAGGAATTGGGGCCCTATCTTTAGCCTCCTTAAACAAAATAATTGTCAGCCAATATTTTTTATCAATCAAAACTAAGTTTCATAAATGAAGGAGAGATCTTTTTCAGACAAACAAATGCTAGAGAAACTTGTCACTACCAAACCAGCACTACAAGAAATGCTAAAAGGAATTCTAAAGTTTGAAGGAAAAGCTTGATACACACCAAAATAGAACCTCCTTAAAGCATACATTTCATAGGGCCTATAAAACAATAACAAAATGAAAAAAAGCAAAGTAACTAGACAACAACTAACATGATGAATAGAACAGTACCTCACATCTCAATATTAACGTTGACTGTAAATGACATAAATGCTCCACTTAAAAAATACAGAATGGCAGAATGGACAAAAAAAACACCAACCAAATATCTTCTGCTTTCAAGAGACTCACCTAACATATAAGAACTCACATAAACTTCAGGTAAAGGGTTGGAAAAATATATTCCACTCAGGGTTGGGTATGAGGGCTCACACCTATAATCCCAGTACTTTGGGAGGCCGAAGAGGGCAGATTACGGCTGAGGTCAGGCGTTTGAGACCAGACTGGACAACATGGTGAAACCCTATCTCTATTAAAAATACTAAAATTAGCTAGGCATGGTGGCAGGTGCCTGTAATTCCAGCTACTCAGGAGGCTGAGGCAGGAGAATCGCTTAAACCCAGGAGGCAGAGGCTTCAGTGAGCCGAGATTACACCATTGCACTTGAGACTGAGAGACAAGAGCAAAATTCCATCTCAAAAAGAAAAAAAACTCCACACAAATGAAAACCAACGGCAAGCAGGAGTATTTGTTCTTAAATCAGACAAAACAGATTTTAAAGCAACAGCAGTTAAAAAAAAAAAAAGACGAAGAGGGCCATTATACAATGATAAAAGGATTAGTCCAACAGGAAGATATTACAATGCTAAATTTATATGCACCTAACCCTGGAGCTCCCAAACTTATAAAGCAGTTACTTCTAGACGTAAGAAACAAGATAGGCAGCAACACAATAATAGTAAGGGACTTCAGCACTCCACTGACAGCACGAGACAGATCATCGAGACAGATCATCAAGACAGAACATCAACAAAGAAGCAATGGACTTGAAGTATACTAGAACAAAGGAACTTAACAGACATTAACAGAACATTTTTTCCTAACAACTGCAGAATAGACATTCTTCTCATCGACACATAAAGCATTCTCCAAGATAGACTATATGATGGGCCACAAAACAAGTCTTAATAAACTTAAAAACTCAAAATCATATCAAGTGTGTTCTCAGATCACAATGAAATAAAACTGGAAGTCAATTCCAAAAGGAATCCTCAAAACTATACAAATACATGGAAATTAACTAATCTCCTCTTGAATGATTTTGGGGTCAACAATGAAATCAAGATAGAAATTTAAAAATTCTTTGAAATGAATAATAATAGTGACACAACTTATCAAAACTTCTCAAATACAGAAAAAGTGGTGTTAAGAAAAAAGTTTAACTTACATTAAAAGAAACATATACTTTTGTTGAAAATCTAGATAATAGATGACAAAGAAGAAAATAGAATTTATTTATAATCTCATCAACCATGGATCAACACTGTTAATATTTTGGTAAATTTTCTTCCCACTTTTATATGCATAAATAACATGTAAAGTTTTTTCCACTAGTATAGACATATCATTAATATCTTTATGCATTCCTCTTTGTTTACATTTTGATTATTTTCTTAGGTTAAATTCCTAAAAAAGGAATTACGCTGCTAAAGTGGCTGATACATATTGCTAAAATTACTTTCACTGGAGATTCTGCCAATTTCCCCTCCACCAAAGGTGCATATGTCTTACTCAGTTCTAGGCAACATAAATAATTTAAAAAAAATTTTTGACAACTAAAATTAACATACTAATATTGTTTATATTTTTATCTCTTTGATTACTAGAGAAGTTACATTCTTCAAAATATTTAGTAATAATTTGCATTTGTTCTTGGTAAACTATCTGTTCATATACTTGATGTATTTTTACCTACTGGTACTTTCAAAACTGATGTTACAGAGTACTTTATTTATTTATGATATTTTACCCAGTTTGTCTTTTCATTTTACCTATAGATTTTTTGAAATAAAAATTTAACACTTTATGTAGTCAAATTATTTATTCTCTCTTTGCTTCCCAAAGATAAGCTAACTAGATAGACTCTCTTATATGATTTCATTTCCTATGCTTAACTCTTTAATTCATCTTAAATTTGGTTATAGTATATTGTTAAGTGAGAATATAATTTAAAAAATAATAACTAGCAATTTTCTTAGCTTATCTATTTGACGATCTTTCTTTCTTTACTAGCTTGTGATGCCAATATTTTCTAATTTGATGTCTGCTTTTACACAGTTTTCTGCTCTATTCATTAGCTTATCTGTTCTTGTGCCAATACTACACAAGCTTAATTTTTATAATCTTTTAATTTGTTTAGAATTTGTCTTAAATAAAAAATTTTAACCAAGCCTATATATTCTTCCCAGTACATTTTACAATCGTTTTGTTAAGTTCCTTTTAAAATGTAATTTTTTTTAATACAATAGCCTTAAATCAGTCTTCTAATTCAGGAATACAGCATAAGAGTCTATCTTACTTTTTCTTTTAGTCACTTTCAGTAACAGTTTTGTATTTTTCTTCAAATGGTTTCCCAAACTTTGTGGAATGAGTTTACCTTACCCTCTTGAAGTCTTTTTCTGTTGTCAGCAAAATTGACCTCCCTGAAGTATTAAACCCAAAACCCTATTTATCTTACTATTTTTAATGCAAATTCCTTCATTGCTTTAATTATCCTAATCATTTGCATATGTAAATAAGTTTCTTTCCATTTTAGGAACATATTATTTAGGAATTAAAATCCTTCTAGTTCATACTGTGGTTTTACTGCACTCATCTTTAGTAGAATTTGCTTTTTTCTCTTATAAGCCTCAAGTACTAGGGCTCAGAACTAATGTAAGTATCCACCTTGCCTCCCTTAATTCCTTGCAAAAATAGGTACGATTAGCTGAGACCCTCACATCTACCAAAATTTGCCAACCTACCTGCCTCCCCTTCTATTTTAGTGGGAGAAGCATTCATGTCCCAACCTCCACCAACTTCTCCACCAGAGTGATGGCAGTCCATTCCTCCACTGTCTACAAGAATTTGCTTCTGCAATTTTACCTTCTCTTTCCTATGTCAGTTTCTCTATCTCAATTGAATTATTCTCATCTGCATACAAACTTTTCTAACATTTCCTTTTTTTAATACTTCTGGACTCTATGGCCTGCTCTGGGTACAGCACTATTTCCTATTATTCTTTTAGTAGAATTATCAAAGTCTTTTGTCTAGTCTCCATTTTCTCCTCTCTCCTTAACTTCTCCCAGGCCAAAACACCTTTTCTCTTCACTCTCTTGAAAGGTTACCAACGATTTCCGTGTTTTCCAATCCAAAGGGCTCCTCTCTGTTCTCTCAGCAGAACAAAGTTAACCACTCCTTCCTCTGGAAATAGGTGTTTTCTCAGTTTCATTATCACTAAAACATCCCAGAAAACACACAGCAGGTTGTATATCATGCTTTCTAAATCTGGGCAAAGAGGGGGGATTTCCCCCCATCTTTTTTTTTTTTTTTTAATTATACTTTAGGTTCTGGGCTACATGTGCAGAACATGTAGGTTTGTTACATAGGTATACATGTGCCATGGTTGTTTGCTGCATCCATCACTCCATCATCTACATTAGGTATTTCTCCTAATGCTATTCCTCCCGTCCCCCAACCGCCTGCTATCCCTCCCCTAGATCCCCACCCTGCCACCTGCCACAGGCCCTGATGTGTGATGTTCCCCTGAGGGATGTAATTTAAGGAATTTAAGGCCTGGGCTTTCCCCCAAGTGACTACTGGTGTAGGACTAGAGAACTTCAGTCTCACTCCCGTGTCTCCATCAGCAGTGCCAGGCATGTTGGAGGCAGGTTAGAAAGTAGATAAGCCGCTTTCCTCCCAGAGCTCCTCATATTTGTTGAAAATAAATAGTTCCACTAAGACTACCTTGGAAAAATAAACTATCAAATTTCTACTTTTGTCAAAAGCCTCATTAACCAAATATGGCAAAATAAGTCTTTAAGGCTTTACAGACAGATGACAATCTTGCAAGAGTTGGATACAGTCATAGACTTTGTCCAGAATGTCCTTTGAACATTGACCATAATTCAGGTTCAAAATCATTTGTTGAATCCACATAGTCTTAGACCCTATCATTATATACTGTTTATATTAGATCCTGTTATTGCTGTAATATATCCTAGAAGCAAACTAATTAAGTGGCTTTTGATTTGAGTGAAGCGAGAACAGTTAGAGAGGCTAGATTCTAATTTGTTTTTAAAGTTAATGGAGTCATGGACTGGTGGGAAGTAAAGGTGTTGAAGGAGAAACTCAGCAGGGAGAGAGAGCAGAAAGACCCCCATCCTCCTCCCAAATTAGGCTACTTTCTTTGTCAGAGAGGAACACTTGTTAATTATGAAATACTCATAAATCTGCCTCAACTTAAGTGCCCAAGAGCCGAGGATAATGGAATGAAAAACAATTTAAATCACATTATATAGCAAGCAACTGAATAATGTATTTTTGTACCGTCTCAGTGCATTTCATTACTTCACGGCCACCGAGTCGCTCCTGCAGCTTCAAACGGCAGAGGAAAACACTTGGGTTATATTGTTCTTTATGATTCATGGATTCTCAGCAGTAAACAGAGTGTTTGCTTCCAGAGGATTTTTCCTTTTCAATGCCTGCTACCAATTTATGGGTTGTTTTTTGAAAGGCTTTGAAAGTGTTGAATCTGCTGAAAATATAGTTATGTTGGAATGTTATCAAAAAGTTTTAGAATTTTTATAACTAACAACTATTTTAAGGAATTCTAAACTGTATATTTAAAAGAAAAAAAAGTAATAGTTATGAAAAATTTTCAAGGACACACATTGTTATTTTACCTCTTCTGGGTACTATTAAAATCCACAAGAAGAAAAAAGGCTTTTTACTTTGGTATATTTTGCTTTACTTTTACGATGTTTTTAAATGGAGTTACGGTAGTCGTTAATCAGATGTACAGGCCCAGCGTAAGAACTCCCACTATCTAAGAGAAAATGAATGAGCCACTCAGGTCAGAGAAAAGCTATACAGTTGAGTAGAACTATCTCATCCTTACTGACATAACTCTCTGAATGCGATTAAAAACAATCAAAGATCCCACGCAATTAGAACTTATTGCACCTAAGAGTCATGGACATTTATTGCCAGAAAGGCCCATAGAGGTCATTGGGTCTAACCTCTTCATTTCTCACAGATGAAGTTACTAAGACACAGAGACAACTAAAGACTTAACAAAGGTCATACTGCTAGAACCAAGACCAAATTCAATACTTTTAAACTTCAATTGGAGCGATATTAAAGAGACATTAATTAGGTTCCATTGCATCCAGGCAACCTTGTAGATTAAATGTTCAAAAGAAAGAAAAATTGCTCTAAAAAGTGTTAAAGTATCTTACAGTGCATGGTTGAGCTGGCAGAAAAGTACAAATAATAAAAATGGCACACATGATAAGAAAGTACAAATTTAGAGTTGCATATAAATGCTGGAGTTGAATTTGTTCATGGTATTTGCCAATCCCTGGGATCCACAGTCCTAGAATTTAAGAAGCCACATGCAAAATCTGGAGCTTGAGCTGGTTGGGGTTTGGGGCAACTGACTGCCATGTAAAGTAGCAACTTTAAAGATGATAAGCTTAGCTATAGGGTAAAGTAGAAAAATATCACCTCATGAAGGGAGCAAGTTAAGAAATTTACCTTTTGTCAAATTTGGCTCTGGATGTCAGCGGGGGAAACACAGGTTTTCCTAGAAGATTCCTTTCAGGAAACTGGCACTTGGTGGTGTTTGGAACAGGAATGCATGCACTTTCACTGTGGCAAATCTTCACCTAACAATGTAGCTCCAAGCGACTGTAGTTTGGCAGCATTTCCAAGGATCTGGCAGAAGCAAACCCACATACTCTCTGAACACTTTCAAATAACCTTCACATCAGACTTGCAAGTAAAGCTCTAAGAAACCAAACAAAGGCTGAGCCTCAGCCTTTTGAGGTTATGCCTCTATGATATGTAAAAAGAGAAAACACAAGAAAAATATGCCTGTGAAGGCTTCAGATATTAAAATAATCAGAAACTGAATAAGTTCTGTGTCTATGAGTCTCAGTCTGCTGTCTTTAAAAATAATAGAATATATTTTTAGAGCAGTTTAGGTTCACAGCAAAACTGAGCAGAAGATACAGAGATTTGCTGAATATCCTTGCACCCACATGTGCACAGCCTCCCTCACTACAAACACCCAACTACCACCAGAATGGTACATTCATTACAATTAATGAACCTACATTTACACATCACTACCACCTAAAGTCTATAGTTTACATTAGGATTCATCCTTGTGTTGTACATTCTGTGGGTTTAAGCATATGTATAACTACATGTATCTACCATTATAATAACATACAGAGTATTTTCACAGCCTCCAAAGATCTTCTTTACTCCTCCTTTTTCTCTCTCCCTCCTCACTGACTCTTAGCAACCACTGATCTTTTTACTGTCTTCATTGTTTTGCCTTTTCCAGAAGATCATATGGTGGAATAATATAGTATGTAGCCTTTTCTTACTGGCTTCTTTCAGTAGATGATTTGCATTTAGGTTTTCTCAATGTCTTTTCATAGTTTGATAGCTCATTTCTTTTTAGAACTGAATAATATCCCATTGTCTAGAAGTGCTATGGTTTATTTATCATTTACCTACTAAAGGGCATCTTGGTTGCTTCCAAGTTTGGGCAATTGTGAGTAAAACTGCTGTAAATTTTGTGTGGGCATACGTTTTTAGTTCTTTTGGGTAAACACCAAGGAGTACAATGGTTAGATTGTATGGTAAGAGTATATTCGGTTTTGTAAGAAACTTCCAAGTTGTTTTCTAAAGTGGCTGTACCATTTTGCATTCTCACCAGCAATGTTGTTCCATGTTCTAGTAAGTATTTAGTATCTTCAGTGTTCTGGACTGTGGCCATTTCAATAGATGTGTAATAGTATCTTTTGTTGTTTTAATTTGCATTTCCCTGATGATATATGATGTGGATCATTTTTTCATGTGCTTATTTGTCAGCTGTATATATTCTTTGGTAAGGTATCTGTTAAAGTCTTTGGCCAATTTTTTAGTTGTCTGCTTTCTTATTGTTGATTTTTAAATGTTCTTTGTATATTTTGGATAATAGTCTTATCAGATATGTGTTATAAATATATTTTCTCCCTGTCTATTACTTGTCTTTTTATTCTCTTAACAGTGTGTCTTGCAGAGCAGAAAATTTAATTTCAATGAAGTCTGGCTTATTAATCTCTTTTTTATACATTGTGCCTCTGGTGCTGTATCTAAAGAATCATTGCCAGATCCAAGGTCATCTACACTATGCTACTTCTAGGACTTTATAGTTTTGTGTTTCACATTTAGGTTTGTGATCTGATCATATTTCATATTAAGAAAAAGTATTAAAGCATGAACAATTAAGCCAGTACAGAAAAATATACTAACAGGACTTTAAGAAATGAAAAAATACAGTAATTGAAGTTAAAATGCAATTGATGGAATGAGCAGTGCAAAAATGAAATTATAAAAAAATCCTATTTGTGATAGCATAAATATAACAAAATTATTTGAAATAAATGTAATAAAAGTACAAAAAGTTGCCAAGAACCAGATCGGCTGGGAGACCCCCACCCAGGAGGCACTGAAGGTATCTGAGAGGCAGACACCCAGCTATCACAACAGAGTGGATCTACCCTGTGGGAACATACAGCCTGAGATCCTGCCGGGCTGACAGCTCTCCAGACTGAAGGCCCCGAGCAGATTTTCATCCACATATTTATTTACTCTTTGACAGGCGAGTCTTATTAATACACAGGTGTTCTACATACACACATGACTCAAGAATATACCAGGTAGGCAACTGTTGCAAACCTAACACTATTACAAACTAAAAGTATCTTTTACAAGGGAACCATGGGGACAGGGTAAACTTAATGTTTCTCAACAAAAAATTATATTCTGAAAATTTTAAAACATTGCATAAGGAAATTAAGGAAGACCTAATTAACTGGAAAGATATCACATGCTTTTAATCAGAAGACTTAGCGTTGTTACGATGATAATATTCACCAAATTGATATCCAGATTCCACAGTCCTTATCAGAATTCCAGCTGACTTCTTGCAGAAATTGGTAAGATGATTATAAAATTCATATGTGAATTCAAAGAATAGGGAGAAGAAGGAAGAGAGGAAGGAAAGGAGATAAAAAGAGACAGCGAAGAAAAAGAACAATGTTGAAAGATTCTCCTTTTTGATTTCAAAAGTTACTACAAAGTTACAATGACAGTGTGGCATAAAGATAGACATGGAGATTTATGGTCTAGAATTAAGCATGTAAAAAGAAACTCCTTATATTTATGGTTTATTGATTTTTGACAAGGATGCCAAGACCATTCAATGGGGGGGAGAATAGTCTTCAACAAATGGTACTGGAACAACTGCATATGCACATTTGAATGAATAAAATTTAACCCCTACTTGACACTATACACAAAAGTTAACTCAAAATCAAAGACCTTGGAGAAGAAGAAGTAAAACTATAGACACAAACTTTTCATTACCTTGGTTTGGATAACAGTTTCTTAAATATGACACTAAGCATATAAACAACCGAATAAAAAATAAATAAGTTAGATTTCTTCAAAATTAAAAAATGTATGCTTCAAAAGACAGATCGCAAAAAATAAAAAAGATAACAGAATGGAAAAAATTGTGAATCATTTTCTGATAAGAGACCACTATCTACAATATGTAAAGTACACTTAAAATTCAATAATTGAAGGAAAAATAACCCAGTTTTTAAAAAGGCAAGATATTTGAATAGACTGTTCTCCAAACAAGATATATGAATATACGTGCCACTTTCTTCAACCAGCAATTGTGAACATTCTGGAAATGAATGAAAATATAGAAATCCTTAGCAAAGAAATAAAAAATATAAAAAAAGAACCAAGTTAAAAATTTTAAATTAAAAAAGAAAATAACCAAGATCAGGAACAAGGCAAGGATGTTCACCCTTATCATTCCTATTGACCATTGCACAGAAAGTCTTAGCCAGTACAATAAGGCTAAATGATATAGATGGATGGATGGATGGATGGATGGATGGATGGATGGATGGATGGAGATAGATAGATAGACAGAAAAAATACTAATAGAAAGGAGAAATAAGAGTGTCCCAATTTGCAGAAGATATGATTATCAACACAAATTATCCCAAGAAATATACATGAAACACTTATTTTTTATTATTATATTTTAATACATGTGCAGAAAGTGTAGGTTTGTTACATAGGTATATACCTGCCATGGTGGTTTGCTGCATCCATCAACCCATCATCAACATTAGGTATTTCTACTAATGCTATCCCTCCGCTAGCCCCCCCAATCCCCAGCAAGCCCCAATGTGTGATCTTCACCTCCTTGTTTCCATGTGTTCTCATTGTTGAACTCCCACTTATGAGTGAGAACATGACTGCTTGGATTTCTGTTCCTGTGTTATTTTGCTGAGAATGATGGCTTCCAGCTTCATCCATGTCCCTGCAAAAAACATGAACTCATCCTTTTTGTGGCTGCATAGTATTCCATGATGTCTATGTGCCACATTTTCTTTATCTATTCTATTACTGATGGACATTGGGTTGGTTCTAAGTCTTTGCTAGTGTGAATAGTGCTATAATAAATAAATGTGTTCACGTGTCTTTGGAGTAGAATAATTTATAATCCTTTGGGTATATACCATTTGCTGGGTCAAATGGTATTTATGGTTCTAGAACCTTGAGGAATCACCATACTGTCTTCCACAATGGTTGAACTAATTTACACGGCTACCAATGGTGTAAAAGCGTTCCTATTTTTCCACATCCTCTCCACATCTGTTGTCTCCTGACTTTTAAATGATCACCTTTCTAACTGCCATGAGATGGTATCTCATTGTGGTTTTGTTTTGCATTTCTCTAATGACCAGTGATGGTAAGCTTTTTTTCATATGTTTCTTGGCCACACAATATCTTCTTTTGAGAAGTGTCTGTTCATATCCTTCAACCCCTTTCTGATTTTTTTTCTTGTAAATTTGTTTAAGTTTCTTGTAGATTTTGGATATTAACCCTTTGTCAGATGGATAGATTGCAAAAATTTTCTCCCATTCTGTAGGTTGCCTGTTCATTCTGATGACAGTTTCTTTTGTTGTGCAGAGCTGTTTAGTTTAATTAGATCCCAATTGTCAATTTAGCCTTTTGTTGCCCTTGCTTTTGGTGTTTTAGTCATGAAGTCTTTGCCCATGCCTATATCCTGAATGGTATCTGAATGATATTGCTTAGGTTTTCTTCTAGGGTTTTTATGGTTTTCGGTCTTACATTTAAATCTTTAATCCATCTTGACATAATTTTCATATAAGGTGTAAGGAAGGGGTCCAGTTTCAGTTTTCTGCATATGGCTAGCCAGTTTTCCCAACATCATTTATTAAGTAGGAAATTCTTTTCCCACTGTTTGTTTTTATCAGTTTTGTCAAAGATCAGATGTGTGGGGTTATTTCTGAGGCCTCCCATTAATCGTATATCTGTTATGGTAATAGTAGTATGCTGTTTTGGTTACTGTAGCTTTGTAGTATAGTTTGAAGTCAGGTAGCATGATGCTTCCAGCTTTGTTCTTTTTGCTTAGGATTGTCTTGGCTATACAGGCTCTTTTTTGGTTCCTTATGAAATTTAAAGTAGTTTTTTTCTAATTCTGTGAAGAAAGTCAATGGTAGCTTGATGAGAATAGCATTGAATCTATAAATTACTTTAGGCAGTATGGCCATTTTCATGATATTGATTCTTCCTATCCATGAGCATGGAATGTTTTCCATTTGTTTGTGTTCTCTCTTATTTCCTTAGGCAGTGGTTTGTAGTTCTTGAAGAGGTCCTTCACATTTTGTGTTTCACATTTAGGTTTGGTAAGTTGTATTCCTAGGTATTTTATTCTCTTTGTAGCAATTGTGAATGGGAGTTTACTCATAATTTGTATCTCTATTATTGGTAATAGATCTCTGTCTATTATTGTTAAATAGGATTTCTGTCTATTATTGGTAAATAGAAATGCTTGTGATTTTTGCACATTGATTTTTTTATCCTGAGACTTTGCTGAAGTTGCTTATCAGCTTAAGAAGATTTTGAGCTAAGACAATGGGGTTTTCTAAATATACAACCATGTCATCTGCAAACAGAGACAATTTGACTTCCTCGCTTCCTATTTGAACACCCTTTATTATTTCTCTTGTCTGATTGTCCTGTCAGAACTTCCAATACTATGTTGAATAGGAGTGGCGAGAGAGGAGTGGTGAGAGAGGTCCACAATCAAGGTCCTGGCAGATACAATGTCTCCTTAGGTCCTGTTTCCTGATTTGCAGATAGCTGTCTTCTCTTTTATCCTCATGTGATGCAGAACAGAGAGAGAAAGGAAGGAAGCAAGCTCTCTTGCATCTCTTCTTATAACAGTATTAATTTTATTTGCAAAAGCTTTACCCTCATGACCTAATCACCTCCCAAAGGCCCCACCTCCAAATACCATCGCATGGGGGATCAGACTTCAACTTATGAATTTTGGGGAGATGCAAACCTTATTAGTCAGGATTCTCCAGAGACAGAGACGACAGTCAAGTTGACACATAAATTAACCATCAAAAAAAAAATTCAGTCCATAGCAACAGGTTTTTACAAAATTGAAATACTGTTATACAACCCAACGATCTCATCAAATATTAGAAAGCACTGTTCTAGATTACGAATACAAATATCCAACCAAAACAGCCTGACAATCCCTGGCAAGAAAACAACCAAAGAGGAAATCTGGTTCATTCTCAGATGTCTAATCACTAGGCTGACTTCCCAACTTAATTTAATTAAGTCATTTTCTCTCTAGAGATGATTATATGCTACAATGATGACATGAATATTGGGAATTATTGACAATTGCATTTCTCATTTCAAATTATCCACTACATTTCCAGTTTACCACTCTGTCTTTGTCAATGTGCTTGCCTGATGACTTTTGGGTCAATGAATTAAGCCATTTCTGAAACTCAAAATTGAGATTTGAGACCTATAAGACACAGCCTGACAACTAGTGATTCTGTACTAAACCACTGTTCTCCAAGGTCATGTTAGATGCCAGGAATCTGTAATCCATGGGACACATAAGACAGACTTCATATATGGAAGGACAACTGCTAAATCCAATTGATCAATGTTAACAAATGTTTGAATAAGTATCTATAATAAAATGATGTCAATTAATCACCTGCATGTAAACTCAGCACTTGTAAAGACACACGCGATTAATAATAAGAGATGTGGGGTCAGTCCTCCTTGGAGAACTGCCTATGCCACACAGAAATTGTTTTGTTTGGTACTGTGAATAATATTAAAAATAATATTTCCCTAATTTCTTATGTTCCCTGAGCTTCAGTTTTCTCATCTGCATATTGGATTTGAACTATAATCCTACTGAGATTCCTCCTGTCCAACATCCCAGGCACCCTGGGAAGGCAACTGGGATGTTTGGATTTTCCATTAAACTCATTAAAATGCCATGAATTCTAAGCTCTGTGAGAACGCTGTGGTGGTGGCACTGTGTACCCTGGTAGCCCTGGCTTCCTAGACAGCGTTTCTCAGACCTTGACCTGAGAATCACCTTTCTTTAAAATGCAGATTTTATAGCTCCTCTCTTAGATATTTGAATTTGGTAAATCTTGAATTGAGTCCAAGAATTGCACTTTAAGCAAACACTCCAGGTAATTCTGATGCAGGTCATCTGTTTGAAATCATTAAGATACCAAGGTTAATAATACCATAAATTGGTTGCATTAATGTAGGTTAATAATACAAATTGGCTACATTAATGTAGGTTAAGGTTTGATAACACTAAGACATCAAGGTTAATAGTACTATAAATTGGCTGCATTAATGTAGATGGTAGATCACTGTATCAGTATACTGTGCCCTTTATTTTGGAGAAAAATAATCAGAGCAAACCTTTACGCAAGGCGTTTTGAGTCTGTAAGATTTCTTCAGGAAGGGAATTTAGAGGAAGAAGTTAGACAGGAGAAAGACCAAAGAGTTTTCTCTTTGAACAGATTTTCTGAGTTTAATTTTCTGTAAGTACACCCCAAAACTAGGAAATGTGCATTCTAGGCTGAAACTTCCTAAAATAAGTCCACTGCTGCACTTGATGAGATCCAGAGGCAACTCCCTTTTATTACTGTGAAGATGGGATAGAAAGCGGGAACAGCCATGAGGATGCAAGAGAAAACTATATAATTCAAAGGAAAGAAAAGACAGAAGGAATTAGGGAAAAGATAATGGGTTGTAGTTTGAGTCCAATTCAGAAGTTAGAGAAGATTCCCATGTGCGAGTCATAGTACATCCACTCATTCCGAATTCAGGTGTAATTTATCATGAGATGAAGGGTGAGGAGTGAACAGTGGTGTCTTGAGAACTGGAATGATCAAAGTCCATCGTGTACAAGTTCAGCTTTGACATTTCCAGACTGTGGGACCTGGGGAAAGCTGCTCAAACTGTCAGACCTTTGTTTTTTCCAGCCTTAAGATGGCATAACAGTAACCCACATCATGGCTTTGTTGTAAAAATTAAGTAAATGGACACATGCAAAAATCCATTGTGAAATGTAAAGTTTATTAAAATGAGGGAATAATTACTTGCATGAAATAATTTTTGATTTACTCTAGGTAAAATAAATTGTGTTTTCTTATAACTACAGCAAAAACAGCACCAAAACTTAAAATTATAAATCCTACAAACCGATGGCTATTTTGCTCTACCTAAATCTGAAATTTTAGACAGCCAATAAGAGAGTCTGTAAGATGAGAGCTCTCAAGAAATGGGCTTTTGTTGCTAATTGAGAAAAAGAATTGAAAATTTTTCTTGGAAGCAATATCAAAAACAGTTAAAAAAGAAATCACACTTATTATATAACTAAATAAGTGCCAAACGTTTCTGAAAAGCAATCAAAGCCATGCATTTCAGAGACCACTGAGCCAAAGAAGCTTGGGTATAATTGCATGAGTTTAATAGATGGACCAACCTCTCAGTCACCTTTCTCAAAACGTCTGACTCTCAGTGCAGAGATTTCCAAGGGTTTATTCTGCAGAACAAAATTTCCATTTGACCTCCGAGCATCTTCATTCTATGAAGCATATTATAGCTATCATCGAATGCATTGTCTGATCAACATTTTTGTTGCTAAGAGAAAGCCTTTTGGTCTGTGATTCATTTAGAAAGTCTTGACAACTCACCATAGTGTTAGCTATAAGAATATCTGAACATGTTAGCAGTACAGAGCCCAATTTCAATATTGATATGAGAGGATGCAATGTTGTTCAGACCAAGTGAAAAGATCATAGGAGTCATGAATGGGAGATGTGGGTATGCAAGAGGGTGTACTTTGGGCAGGGGGTGAAAATGGACAGGAATCTATAGCTACACGGTGTCCTGGCATAATTAGTAATTAAACTACTTTCAATCTCTAAAGCATCCTCAACTGTGCAATAAATTATAGGCCACTTTAGTGATAGGCCAAATTGGAATTGTGATTTTACTCTGCCTGATGTGATCATTCAGGTGATGAATTGTCCTTACCCCAACTGTGGTCTTTTTACCTCTGGTCTCTATACTCCCTTTATGACTATTTCACAAAGATCTCTCGTTCCTGAAACATCAGCCTTCAACACTTCCCCCAGGTAAGCTGATAATGGTTTAGACCTTCATAAGAACCTACTGCCAACTCTTGGTAGCATTCAGATTCCAAGCACACAGCAAGAATCAGCAGGGCCAGTGTAGCAAAAACACAACGGAGTACTCACTGCCACCCACAAGATACAGCTCCAAACCTTAAAAGAATCTGTTCCTCTGGATTAGAATTCTCTCTGTTTTATTTGTTTGTTTGCTTGCTTGTGTTTAAGAAGATTAGAGGCACTTCTTCAGCTCTGTGCAGGTTTAGTGGGAGTTAGAAGAATGCTGGGATCTTCCACTCCCCACTTTACCAGAGAAACCTCGTTCATATTTGTTTCTTGTGTGGGGCATTGTATGTAGGATTTTATATTGGAAATAAAGTGTTTCACTGCTTTAAAAAAGTTGCCACTGTGCAATTGAAAGGTGCCTCTATTAGATGGAATTGATACTCAGTATTCTACTGACCACTCCTACTTCCTTACTACCAACCATGATAAGAATGCAGCTAGACACGGACGCAGTTCCCAAGTAAAGGCATCACTGACTAACAATGAGGTCGTTTCCCTGGTGGTTCCCTGTTTACGAGACTGTAATAATAAGATTCCTGGTAATCATATCAGTTTTGTAGTGGTGCCTTTCGGGTTTTGCTCATGTGATTAGCCCTTTCTAATCGAAAAACTCATAAAATGACTGAACGGGGAAATGAGTTTACTTGGACTTAAATATTTCTTCAAGAAATTAAATGAAAATTCTTTTGGTGATCATTGGAGAACATACAAATTTCAGGTGTTCTTTTTTTTTTTTAATGGAACATGATTACATTTGAACTTTATATCCTAGGAGACAATTGCTTATTATGTGTTAATTCCTGTTCTCAATACTTTACATATAATAACTGATTCAGTCCTCCAACTATCTTATTAGGTAGGCAGTATTGTAAATTTTACTTTTTTCCCTCTACAAATCAGAAAAGGAGCTATACAGAGTTTAAGTAGCTTGCCAGAGGTCACAATGCTAGTTCGGGGAAGAGCTGAGATTTAAATCCAGCCAGTATAGCTCCAAGGCCTGAGTTCTCACTGCTGTCCTGTGCCACCGCTATAGTGAAATGATCAGGTGGTGTGGTGTGAAGAAATTTGCCAATGCTATCGCATTCCCCTCCTTCTTCCTCTGTAACAGAGCCTCGATTGGCTTCGACTTTCACTCTATCTTAAGTCTCCTTAGAGAAGGCTCACCTCATCCTCCGGAAAGAACCTCATCTAAGAGTAATCCATCACCCATTATAGTGTTCAGATCGGGCATGTGCCTTACACATTGAGATGTGACATGATATTTGTCATGACTAGAAACCTTGTTTTTAAATATCAATCCTATGAAAAGTTGTAAAAATAAAACAGTACACTCATATATTCTTTACTTAACTGTGCCTATTGTTAACATTTACCCCGCTTTTTTAACTTTTAAGTTCAGGTTTGTGACATAGGTAAACTTACATCATGGGGCTTTGTTGTACAGATTATTTCATCACCCAGGAATTCAGCCTAGTCCCCATTAATTATTTTTCCTGATCCTCTCCCTCCTCCCATCCTCCGCCCTCCAATAGGCCCCAGTGTGTGTTGTTCCTTTCTATGTGTCCATGTATTCTCATCACTTAGCTCCCACTTATAAGTGAGAACATGTGGTATTTGGTTTTCTGTCTCTGCATTAGTTTGCTAAGGATAACGGCCTCCAGCCCCATTCATGTTCCTGCAAAGGACATAATGTCATTCTTTTTTATGGCTGCATAGTATTCCCGAGTGTATATGTACCACATTTTCTTTATTCAGTCTACCACGATGGACATTTAGTTCTTTCTCACTCTTCTGCAGAGAGCCTATTGAAGCCCCATGTGGCTGTGAGTAGATGTGAACCCTGGAAATGCTACAGTCATCTGGCTTGTCATTCCAGAAGGAAATCTGTACATGGAGTTGGACAAAGTCAGAGAAACTATAGAGAAAGAGAGCCACTGGGTTCCATCCACCCTGTTGAGTACCTTAATCCTGAATGTCTAATTATGTGCATCAATAAATTTCCTTCTTCAACATGACACCAAGTCAATCCCTGGCTGTTTTATACCTCACTGTATAGTGAGATATTTTCTTTCAATGATTAATTCACGTTTGAACATTTTCACTGTAGCAAAAAGAATCTGTTCCAAATTATTTTAAGAGGAAGATGATATTCATGGTAAGGTTTGAGTTATTGGAATAAGAAATTATGATGAATAAAAGTTTTCAACAAATAACATGTTCCATATTTATTAACATGCTGAATCATCTCTTTTAAGTCATATGTTAAATGCTGATGGAAAGAAACCTTTTATGGATGGAATCTATGGACCACTGAGTTCTGACAGTGATGAAAATTAATGAAGTAATAGTTGAAATAGTGTCCCTAAAATGTACTTGGTTCTTGATTGATGTATTAGTTTCCTAGGGCTGCCATAACAAAGTACCACTGAATGGGTGGCTTACATAAAAGAAATATATTGTATGTCTCAAGTTCAGGAGAATGGAAGTTTGAGACCAAAGTGTCAGTAGGTTTGGTTTTCCTGAGACCTCTCTCCTTGGTTTGCAGATGGTTGTCTTCTCTGGGTATCTTCACATGGCCTTCCCTTTTCACTTGTCTATATCATAACATCCTTTTCTTATAAGGACACGAGTCATATTAGATCAGGGCCCACTCCAATGATCTTATTTAACTTTAATTTCCTCTTTAAAGAGCATATCTACAAGTACAGTCACATTCTGAGAAAATGGAAGTTAGGACTTCAACCTATGTATTTTGAGGGGAATAAAATTCAGGATATAACAATTGGAAGCAAGGAAAGTTTTTACAAATTTTTAAAACAAAGCACATGAAAATCTAATTTAAGCCTAATCTCTGAGTGAAGTCATTTGTCAACAATCAATAGCCTTCAGGAAGTGAGGCTCTTCGTTTTTTTTTCTACCTTTTAAAACTTTTGCTATGGGTTGACAAATTCTATGTTTTGATTTTATTAAAACTAAGTGGCAAATAGAGATCACACTAGGGAAAAATGAGATATCATTTTAATTAACAATTTTTAGGGCATCCATGTCATTCTAATTTAAATCCACAATCCCTCCTCGCTAATAATTTAATAGTCCTGGGACCATGAGGCTGTGCCAATGCTTTCAAGCTGCCTCTGCTCCTCAGAGCCTCATCCACTGTACACAGGATGCATCTGGGTGGTGTGCTGGTGGGGGGGTTCACATGGAAGGCCTGGGAACACCAAAGTGCAGGAATCTCACAGGAAAAATAAGTTGAATGTATCCAGGTTTTTGAAGCTGCAAATGCAACTTATGAATCTGAATGGCTTTAGAGTCAGTAATGCTTATTCTTTCTATCACTCGCCTTTGATAAATAGTTCTAAAGTGCCTGACCCCATGCAAAAAAAATTATTTATACATTTATAAATGTCACAGAAATAGGACATTTAAAAAACAATTGCATGTAGTTAATCTATTATTTTCTTGCTGCCCCTCTTTGTTCTGTCATGCACATTTCCTTGGGAGTTGAAGCCCCATTTTGGAGACCATTGACTCTGATGCCTTTTGATATTTGCAAGCACCTGTGGAACATATGAAATTTTGCTGTGGGCTGCCTGTGGAGCCAGAGGGCAGCAGTGTGGGTACTGGGGTGGCAGCTGCGTTGCATTCACCTAGGCATTGCCTTTTGTCTATGCTACTTTTTGTTTGCTCCACTCTCTCCTCCCACTGCCGGGCAGATGCTGCTGGCCTGGGTGGTTTCTATTGGCCTGGGTCCCACGAGCTTCCTTGCCACTAAGCCTTTTCTTCCACCTACCACCTACTTGGCCTCACAGTTTCGGCCTCTAATGCCTTTTTTCTTGTCTTTATATAAAATATACACCTGATTGCCTTGTTGATCTTGCATTACCGGGCAGGCTAAGAGCTCCTCTTCTAATGCTGCTTGCTTAAGACAGAGTCCCATAGCTATAGCATATTCCTTGTCCTTTTTCCTATTTATTGGAGGAGGGGGCTCAAGCAAAATCTCCATTTCCTCTTTGTTATTTTGGTCTGGTGATGATGTTACTGAGACCCATTACCCTTGTGCATGATGCTGTTTAAGATTTCTCCCCACTTGTTCCTAGCTCTATGTCTAGCATGCCTTCTGGGAACTGGAAGATGGATTATGGGTTACAAGAGTTTGCATTAGGTCTCTTAATTGAGCCTGAAAAACTGAGGCTCCACTAGCTTTAAGCTGCTGTTTCAATACTTTTGGTGGGAAAAATAAACAATTAAATTGAATACTGTGGATCAATGCGATCTAGTTGCCTTTGGGAGATAGGTTGTCCTATTTCCTCAGTTTCCCTCTTTGCTGCAAACACTTCCGCACAGGGTTAATAGGACAGATGACCCCAGGACTGTGTTTTCTAGAATGGGATTTTTGCTCACGTGGCAGGACTAAAACATGATCTCCCTATAGCCAGTTAATCAGTGAAGTCATGTCTTCAGGCCACAGATGATGCAATCAGTTGCTAGGTTATGATCCTGATATCATCAGGATTCCTTTAAATAAAAAGCAATTTGAAGCAGTTTTGCCCCTATCATTAGATCTGCAAATAGCACACTCTGATTACACGGGTCAAATAGAGAATGAGCTTCCTGCTGATAAACTACTTCAGTTCTTATCTCGTACTTCTGTGATCTTACCTACAAAAATAGTTCACTCCCTGATATCGAATGCTTCAACACTATTTACTGATGGTTCAAGTACACATGGAAAAGCGGCAGTGTGGTGGAGACCACATGATTTTCTCATTTTATCTGGATTTACTAGCACTCAGAGAGCTGAGACTGGGGCTCTGATATGGGCTTTGGGAACTATTTCCACTCAGCCCATCAACATTGTTAGTGACTCTGCTTACTATGTTTATTTATTGCAGAACTTTGGAACAGCCCTCATAAAGTCTACTCTTGAGCCCAGCCTGTGGGCTTTGACTCAGCAATTGCTGGATCAATGCATACATCCTATTTTTATCACATATATTCGAGCCCACAGCTCACTGACTGGCCCATTGGCTTATGGCAATGATCAAGCAGCCCTGCAAGTTATGACATCACTGCTTGACTAAGCCACTGAATCACATCAATAATTCCACCAAAATTGGAGAAACTTATTTAAACAATTTCAACTTACCCAAAGACTGGCTAAACAAATTATCCTGCAATGCCCAGATTGCCAGCTCACAGACATGTCCCCTCCTTCAACAGGTATTAATCTTAGAGGACTAGAACCTAATCAGTTATGGCAAACAGATGTTAACATGCATCCCTGAGTTTGGAAAATTAAGATATGTACATGTAACCATTGATACCAACACTCATCTAATTAGTGCCCATGCTCTTCCTGGAGAGTCTACTTGATATGTCATTAAACATCTTAACTTTTGCATATGAGGCAGCCCACAAAAATTAAAACTGATAATGGTCCAGCTTATGCCAGCTCACAATTTCAACAACTTTGTCACATGTGGACCATTCAACATTCCACAGGCATCCCATATAACCCCCAAGGACAGGCCATAGTAGAATGTGCCCACTCCACCCTTAAAAATATACTCTGAAAACGAAAAATGAAGAGTATGAGTAAGGACCCTGCAACACTACTAGCACAAGACTTATTTACCCTTAATTTTTTAAATTTAGATGACAGATTTCAATCAGCTATAGGAAAGCACTTTGCTAAAACCTCTCAAGATATAAAAATGTGCAGTTTTACGGAAAGTTATAAAAAGGAATGTATGGTGTGGTCCAAATGATTTGCTAACATGGGGAAGAGGATATGCTTGTGTTCACACCCCTTCAGATCCACTTTGAATTCCAGCATGACACATCAAACCTTACCATGTTGTGGCTAGAACCCAACCCAGTACCAGAAATGAAGAAACTGACCCTGTGGCACCTGGTGTTGTCTCCCATTCAAGTGTTGACTAGGCCCAACTCTGCCTGGCTTCCAAGATCAGACAAAAACCAAAAGATTGGAAAGATAAATGAGGGAAAAAAATGAGTAAGAGAGAGACTAGAAGAGACAGCGACCAGAGAGAGACACAAAAAGTAAGAAAAAGGAAAGAAATAAAGTAGGAAGAAGGGAAAGAGGTATGAAGAAAGTTATGGATATAAGAATTCCCAATTAGTAAGGAAGGTTATAAAACAAAGTCAGAAAGTTAAGGCTCATTGAAGGTTGTGAAAGTCATGAAAAATATAAAAAGGAATTTATGCAAGAAAGGTCGTATAATTTTTGTTTTGAAGGTCTAAGCAAGTTTTAAAATGTTAATTGTAAAAGAAATTCTGTGTGTAACTATATTGTCTAAAGTTAAAGAAGTATCACCCAGTTTTTCTGTAAACTAGACATTAAAATAAAGCACAACCGGTTTTTCTTAAAGCACAGAACTGCTCTTTTACAAAGGTTATAAAAAATCTCTTAGCACAGGCACCACCCCTAGAATTTCCAGTACACCAGCACCAGCCTGGAGACTATGTCTTCCTCAAAGGATTGAAAGAAAGAAAAACTTGAGCCAGCCTAGGAAAAACCCTGCAGGACCAGTAGCCCCAGATCATAGCCCTTCTGCAGACAACACAAGCCCCAAACATGCTGAAGAAGACAACTCAGGAGGTGGAGCGAATCTTACTCTGGACGCAGACACCATTTACTCCACATCATTTGTTTCTTTTTTATTCTCTCATTCTGCCTTCTGTACCTACTACACTCTATCAAGCCCATCTTCTAATATGCCTTTTCTCCACCTGTTATTTAGGCAGACATTCCTTCTCTAGCCTCTAACAATGAGATTTCTTGGCTAGGAGGAATTAACATGGGGGTATGTTAGTAATGGCATACAGTGAACTGAGGTGCCAAGTAACACTACAGGTCACTCCTTGACTGGAAAAGAATGTTGCCAATTATACTCATGTCTATCTTATGTTATTTGCTAATTTTAGGATACAATGCCAGAATAAGAGCAGGGCCGGGCGCGGTGGCTCACGCCTGTAATCCCAGCACTTTGGGAGGCCGAGGCGGGTGAATCACGAGGTCAACAGATCGAGACCATCCTGGTCAACATGGTGAAACTCTGTCTCTACTAAAAATACAAAAAATTAGCTGGGCATGGTGGCGTGTGCCTGTAATCCCAGCTACTCAGGAGGCTGAGGCAGGAGAATTGCCTGAAACCAGGAGGCGGAGGTTGCGGTAAGCCGAGATTGTGCCATTGCACTCCAGCCTGGGTAAGAAGAGTGAAACTCCGTCTCAAAAAAAAAAGAGCAATGACCGCCTCACCTGACAGACCTGTTGCTGCACACATATGCACCCTCCAGTCAACAAGAGAGCCTGATGCAGAAAACAGAAAAAGGGAAGATGTAGGGGATTAGTCAGGATGGTGGGAGAAATCATAAAGTTATAGAAAATAGTCACTAACCTTCTTGGAGGCCCGGGGCAGGGGGGAGTTGCATAGTTTTAGTAAAAGATTTGGCTGAAGGCAGCCTAATTCTCTTTACCTTGAGCTAATAGCAGAAAAGCAAATAACAAGAGAATGTGGGAGAGTTTGTCTAAATAGCTTGTTTACTCATGTGGTCCTAAGACTAACCTTTAACCACCCACAGGTGCGGGCGCATGATTGCTATCTACTCAGGGGGTTGACAATGTTAATTATGTTCTAGTGGTGTTTACTCACAACCATTGTCATTGAATCTACACTAAATAAAAGCAAACTTGGCGGACTAATTGAGGTGATGCTGCAGACCGAGGCAGCAGAGTCCCTTAGTTGGACTGACAGGCAAAAGATCTGTTTCAGTGTACGTTATTCATCCATCATGCAAGCCTTGGTCTGCAGGTCAGACCCTGACAGGTGGTGATCCTGATGTGATAAAGAGCCACCTCCCAAAACTGTGTGGGTCTATTTCCCGGCTGTTGCCTCCTGCAAAACCTGCTGCACCTGCCATTTCTTTTAAGACTACCACTGTGCAGCCTCCCACATGGATGGGCTTGGAAAGAGCTTTTTCCAAAGTCTGCAAGGGAGGAGGCATGATTTTTTTATGGTCCTTCCAACTTGGGAAAATATCCCATTGGAATCTTATGTTTGCTCTGAGGCCAAGAAAACAGACATCAACAGAGGGGCTGCTGGCTCTGCTGCTCACTCCAGGTTTACAGAACCAGGTTAATTCTTATCAGAAGCTGCATGTTGACCAACCAAGCAGATAAATAGCCTCTCCTTAATAATTTACCTTGTGTTTTTTTCTTATCAGTAGAGGAAGTAGTTGGCCTTCTCTTTGGCCCTATGGATTTTAATAATTTGAAGACAAGTCATAGAACCTGTACACATTCATGGCAATATGTATTTGCGTGCATAGGCATACATATATAGTTGACCCTTGAACAATATGGATTGAACTGGGCAGGTCCACTTATATGTATATTTATTTTCACCTGTGCTACTCCTGAGATGACAAGGTCAACTCCTCCTCTTACTCCTCCTCATGCTACTCAATGTGAAGACAAAAAGGATGAAGATCTTTATGATGATCCACTCCCAACTCAATGAATAGTCGATATATTTTGTTTCCTTTATGATTTTCTTAATAACATTTTCTTTTCTGTACCTTATGTTGTTGTAAGAATACAGCATATAGTACATATAACATACAAATCATGTTAATTGACTGTTTACGTTGTTGCTAAGGGTTCCACACAACAGTAGGCTATTTGTAGTTAAGTTTTTGGGGAGTCAAAAGTTATATATAAATCTTCAGGTGTGTTCAGGATTAGCAACTCTACCCTTGCATTGTTCAAGGATCGACTGCACATATTTGTTATACATAGAATGTCATATATGTAAAAGAGTGGATTATATATTCTTTGCATTTATTTGCTTTGTAGTCATTATGCTTTTTTATATATATTTTATTTTTCAAGACAGAGTCTCACTCTGTTGCCCAGGCTTGAGTGCAGTGGTGAAATCTCTCAGCTCACTTCAACCTCTGCATCCCAGGTTTAAGTGATTTTCCTGCCTCTGCCTCCTAAGTAGCTTGGATTACAGGTGTGCGCAAGCATACCTGGCTAATTTTTGTATTTTTAGTAGAGTCGGAGTTTCACCATGTTGGTCAAGCTGGTCTCAAACTCCTGACCTCAGGGGATCCACCTGTCTCAGCCTCCCAAAGTACTGGAACTACCGGCATAAGCCACCATGCCTGGCCTAGTCATTTTACTTGTCTGGATGTTCTACTGTAAACTACAGATGTTTTCTTTTGCCAAAGAGCTAAGTAGGCCATAGAGCTGTAGTTTTAAGATAATTAGTATTTCTTATACCTCATGATGAGTACTTTTCATCATGTTGCCCTCTGGTAGGTTCCTTTTTTCTGGTGCTCCCTTCCCACTGCTGCCAGAGGTAGAGAATTAGGAACTGGCTCCCAGAAATACCTCCCCTAGCTGGATGTTCAGGGTGATTGGCCTTGTTGTTTACAATATCTCTTCTTCATTGTCACCCAAAGCTACCCCAGTTGTCTGATCATTCCTGTATTGTCACATCTCCACGTACTGACCATTGCTTACCCCTCTCTTCTGAGTGAAATGTTCTGGGTGATGCCGTTATAATGTAAGGCAATGGGTTTTGAGGGTTTTATTATGTTTTCAATTGTTTGTCTTATTTTTGTTTTTACAAAGAACTCATAGGTATCATATTTCCAGAACTCTTTCATGTCTGAGGAATTCTGTTGTCTTTTGGTTTATGAAAAGTTGACTGTGTATAATAATCTTGGATCACTCTTCCTTTCTCTTAGGACTTTAAAATTTCCATCAAATATTGCTGTGAAGTCTAAGGCCAGCCTCATGTTTCTACTCATGTTAGTAAATTATTTTTTCTTCCTGTATGTCTAAAGAATGTTTACTTCATCCTTGATTTTTAATAATTTAATCTACCTATTTTTTCCCCAAAATACAGTATATGGTATTTTTTTCAATCTGTATATTCAGAGAGGTGTGTGTCTGTTCTGATTTCAGGAAAATTTCCCCATATTACTCTTTCAAAAATCTCTTCTTTGTTCTGTTTGTTTCTCTGCTTCAGATATAACTGTTGTCTTTATGTTGACTCTCCAGTCCCAGAACTATCATTTTTCACTAATCATTTTCATAATTTTCCTTGACTTTGATTATAATCGTGATTATAAGCATATGTTTCACTCATGCTTTTTGTTCACACTAGGAATTCAATTTTTTGTTGTGTCTATCTGTTCTTCTATGTTTTTCATATATTTATTAATTCTGTAAAACTGTTTTCAATGATCTGGAAAGTTTTTCTGCTCAATTATATTATCATCTTATCTTTCAGCTTTAGTTTTATAAATGCTGTGTTTTAAGCTGTATAGAAAATATTATAAACGTATCTAATATTTGTAATGTTACTATTAGGCTGTTTCCTTTCTCCTTATTGATTTCTGTGGCATATTTTTGTACTGCTGAAGAGGTTCTTCCTGCCCACTGCATAAAGAGCACAGTGTCAGAGGCATTTGAACCAGAGTGCCTACATCTTGAATGCGGGCTGGGTAAAATGTGGCTGAGACCTACTGGGCTGCATTCCCAGGAGGTTAGGCATTCTAAGTCACAGGATGAGATGGGAGGTCAGCTCAAGATAGAAGTCATAAAGACCTTGCTGATAAAACAGGTTGCAGTAAAGAAGCTTGTTAAAACCCACCAAAACCAAGATGGCAGAGTGACCTCTGGTCGTCCTCACTGCTACACTCCCACCAGTGCCGTGACAGTTAACACATGCCATGGCAACATAAGGAGGTTATTTTTACCCTATGTTGCCTAAAAAGGTAAGGCATGAGTAATCCGCCTTTGGTTTAGCATATAATCAAGAAAGAACTATAAAAATGGGCAACTAGCAGCCGTTGGGGCTGCTCTGCCTATGAATAGGCATTCTTTATTTCTTCACTTTCTTAATAAACTTGCTTTCACTTTATTGTACTGACTCACCTTGAATTCTTTCTTGTGTGAAGTCCAAGAACCCTCTGTTGGGGTCTGGATCCGGACCCCTTTCCAGTTGTAGTAGAGAAAGAGTTTAATAGACATTAAGCGAGCCACACTACATGGGAGATGGAATTCCTGCTCAAAGCATCTCATTCAAAGCTCGTAGGGTAAAGGTATTTCAAAGACAGTTTGGGGAAAGTGGTGGGGGTGACCAGGTAACAGGTACTTGCTGCTGATGTGTTGGGGTAGAGATAAAATCATAGGGGGTTGATGCTCTCCTCATGCCAGCTGAATGTCTTCAGGGTGGGGCTACAGGAGTGGGGTTGTCTCTCCAGGTGGAGCCATCAGTTCCAGGTGGAGCCATGGGTGTCAGACATGTGGAAAACCTGAAAGATATCTCCAAAGGCCAATCTACACTAGTGGTGTTATTTGCAGGAGTAACTGGGGAAGATGCATATCTTATAACCCCCAGAACAATGTCTGCACTTTAGCAGAAGGCGCTCCTCTCCTCTCCTCTCAGCCTGCTGATGGCCTCTTATTAGCTTTACAAAAGTGATTGACTTTTGGGCAAGACCTATTATTATTATTATATATTTTTTGAGTTGGAGTTTTGCTCTTTTTGCGCAGGCTGAAGTGCAGTGGTGCTCACTGCAACCTCCACCTCCCGGGTTCAATCAATTCTCCTGCCTCAGCCTCCCCGCCTATTACTGAAACAGCTCTGATGAGTGGAGAACACCAGGTTCTCTGTCTGGAGTCGAATTAGAAAACAAGGACAGGGACACACATAGAGTAGTTTTAAGGAACAGGGAAATGAACAGGCAAGAAAGAAGGGGGAAGAAAGAAGCTCTCCTGTGCAGAGACGGAGGGGGAGGGGAGTCTCTGAAGCCAAGAGAAGGAACCTCACCTGACATAGATACCAGCCAGGTATATATAAAGAGGCTGGAGAATGTGGTGTCTGATTTGCATAGGACTCAGGGGATTGGTTTGACTAGACATGTCATTCATGGAGTTTGTGGAAAGAGCTGTCCCTCCTACCCTAGCTTTTAATATGCAAATGTGGATGTTCCACACACCTGGGCTTAAGTTAGGGTGGCCATGTTGCCAGGAACATGAGGGGCAAGAGCAAGAAGGTTGTAGTAACAATCACATTTGGGTGGACCCAGTTTCTAATGGCCTGCATTTGCATATTTTTTTATTGCATTTTAGGTTTTGGGGTACATGTGAAGAACATGCAAAATAGTTGCATAGGTACACACGTGGCAGTGTGATTTGCTGCCTTCCTCCTCATCACCTATATCTGGCATTTCTCCCCATGCTATCTCTCCCCAACTCCCCACCCACCGCTGTCCCTCCCCTATTCCCCTAATAGACCCCAGTGTGTAGTACTCCCCTCCCTGTGTCCATGTGTTCTCATTTTTCAACACCCACCTATGAGTGAGAACATGCGGTATTTCACTTTCTGTTCTTGTGTCAGTTTGCTGAGAATGATGGTCTCCAGGTTCATCCATGTCCCTACAAAGGACACAAACTCATCGTTTTTGATTGCTGCATAATATTCCATGGTGTATATGTGCCACATTTTCCCTGTCCAATCTATCATCGATGGGCATTTGGGTTGGTTCCAGGTCTTTGCTATTGTAAACAGTGCTGCAATAAACATTCATGTGCATGTGTCCTTATAGTGGAATGATTTATAATCCCTTGGATATATACCCAGTAATGGGATTGCTGGGTCAAATGGAATTTCTATTTCTAAGGCCTTGAGGAATTGCCACACTGTCTTCCACAATGGTTAAACTAATTTACACTCCCACCAACAGTGTAAAAGTGTTCCCTTTTCTCCACATCCTCTCCAGCATCTGTTGTCTCCAGATTTTTTAATGATCGCCATTCTAACTGGTGTGAGATGGTATCTCAATGTGGTTTTGATTTGCATTTCTCTAATGACCAGTGATGATGAGCATTTTTTCATGTTTGTTGGCCTCATGTATGTCTGCTTTTGTAAAGTGTCTGTTCATATCCTTTGCCCACTTTTGAATGGGCGTGTTTGTTTTTCTCTTGTAAATCTGTTTTAGTTCTTTGTGGATTCTGGGTATCAGCCCTTTGTTAGATGGGTAAGCTGCAAAAATGTTTTCCCATTCTGTTGGTTGCCGATTCACTGTAATGATGGTTTCTTTTGCTGTGCAGAAGCTGCGGAGTTTGATTACATCCCATTTGTCTATTTTGGCTTTTGTTGCCAATGCTTTAGGTGTTTTGGTCATGAAGTCCTTGCCTACTCCTAGGTCCTGAATGGTTTTGCCTAGATTTTCTTCTAGGGTTTCTATGGTGTTAGGTCTTATGCATATTTAAGGTTGGCTGCCCAGCTCTAAAATCCAGGGCTTTACAAGAAAGATTTCTGGAGCAGCTTTAAAAAGGAAAACTTCCCCCTTTTCCTCTCTATCTACCTAAAATAACTTCTTAATAACTCCTACAACATTATCATTTAAACTCTACCCTAAATGTCTTCCAAAGTTAGCTTGGCCCAGTAGCCCAGGAATAATTAAGGTAAAGGCAAGACGGGGGTTTGGTTCGTTTCACCTACTGTTTTAAGTTTCTCACTGATACAACTTGGCAAGGGTGGTTTCATTTTCATAGCTGCCATGCCATTTCTTGTCAGTTTGCTCCTGCTTAACCTGAGCAGCTGTATTCAGATCTTTGCTTTGGTCTTGTATAATATGGGTGAATTCTCCCTGATTTCCTTTCCACCTTTTTTGGAACCTTCATCTCTCCCCACCCCATCTTACCTATAGCCTGAGCTACGTATGAAAAACTGACTTGTATGTGCTTGTTTCTGGGCTGAGGGTGTAAGAGGTGGTGGGGAAGGTTCTTTAGGGCTGGATGCCTTGGGCTATGCTGTTAGATATCCTGGGCCAGTGCCTCCCCAACCAGGCAGGAGGTTTAACACTCTTCAGTTGAGAAAGAACCTCGGGAACTGGGAATAATGAGTAGTATTTACCTTTGTAGAGATTCTAGAAGTTTTTTAATTGACTTTTCCCCAGTATGCTTACTTAGCCCTTTAGATTACTTCACTATAAATTAGCATACTGCAGGCAGTGTGTGGAAATGGGGCATGCTAGGGAAACAGGTAGAATTCTTTAAGAGTTTATAAAGGAATCTCTCATTGCCACTTCAGAGTTCTAAGAATTCCCCGCTGTGCCAGAACATTTCTCTTTCTCTGCTTGTCATATTTGAAATTTAAAGGGTAAGTCTCTCCTTTTTTTCTTAGGAAGGCTCTGCTGATAATTGGGGGCAGGGGCAAGAGAGAGGAGCCCTTCTCTGTTCACTTTTATAGGTGTTCAGCATGGGAGATGCTGTGATCTATTTCTTCTGTCACCTTTATCTGAGATCCTGCATGGAGATTATCTTTCCACTTTGGTTATTGTGATGGCCTGCTCTGATAACATCCTAGGGAACCTGGGTGAAATACTCCACATCAAAGATGCTTAATATCTTTATTCCTCGGTATTCTAGGGAAGTGAATTTTATGTGCTCTAACATATCAAATTGGAAACAAAATGAAAAAAAAAATAAAGCCATTCCCTTAGTTCCATGACTGTGTCTAGTTATTTAATTCACTAGAAATTGAGTTATTTTATTTACTTATTTTGTCAAAGATTGACAGCTCTTGGTCAGCCTTGTCAGTAGGCACTTTACATGTAGTAGAATCTTTAAGCTTTTGTTCACTTTTATCAATTTGAAATTTCAAGAAATTTCAAACTTACAGAAAAGTTGCCAGAAGATACATCCTTTCCAATTGTTCACATTTTGCCTCACCTGCGTTCTCATTCTTTTTACCCTAAAAATGTCATTACGTATTTCTTAAGAACAAGGACATTTTCTTCTGTGACAGTATAATTATCAAAATTCTAGAAAGAATATTGATATAATCATCTAAACAAGATACCATCTTCAAATTTTGCCAGTAGTCCTAATAATGCTCTTTATAGAAAAAGGAAAAGAAAGAAAGAAATGAAAATAATTTTCTTTTCCCGGCCCAGGATCCAACTGAAATGATATATTACATTTAGTTGTCATGTCTCTATCATCTTTTATAATCAGAAACAGCTACTTATCTTTAAAAAGATGTGGTTTTGTCTTTTATGACCTTGATGTTTTTGAAAGGTAAAGACTAGTTACTTTGTAGAATGTTCCTCATCTGGGGTTTGGGTTCTGTTTCCTTTGGATTTTGCATTTTTGGCAGGGATACCTCAGGAAGAATGATTGGATCACGTTGCTAAGGTGGTGTCTGCCAGCCAGGTTTCCCCACTATAAAGTTATTATTTTTACTTTTTAACTATTAAGTAATTTATAGAAGATGCTTTGATACTATGTAAATCTTCTCTTTCTCATCAAACTTTCACCTACTGGTTTTAACATTCTTTGATACTTCTTAACCTAAGTCATGGTTACTATGATGGGTGTCAAATAGCAACCTTCTAATTCATCATTACTTCTATACTCACTAGTTGGCATCTGAGAGCTTCAGTGACACGGGGCTTTCTTTCTCGCCCTCTTATATATTTATTTGTTTATTTACATCAGTATGAACGCATGAGTTCTTACTTTATTCAATGGTTTATTATCTGTTACTATCATTATTTATTTTGGCATTCCTGTGTCCATTTGTCGATGGTGTCATGATGTGCAGATGTGGCCTTCACTTTATCTTCTGTGTCTTTTTGACTGGTCCCCAGTCATCCTCTGAGCACACTCTTAGTTATCAGTGTCACAAGATAGTCCAGATTCATCTTATACTTTCCCAGTCACTGCCCTGGATTCAGTCATTTTGCTGAGAAGCCTGGCCCCATTAGTGGAAAAGGGTTTTTTAAACCAAGATCTGGGCATTTGGTCTTCTAATTACTGTCAGAGTATTACTGCTTCTGGGGCCTCTAAAAGGACATAAATAGGAAATACATGTATGTATATATCATGCATACACACTATACGTACATATATACATATATATAAGGTTAGTACAAAATAATTTCTGTATTTGCAATTAAAAGTAATGGGAAAAACTACAATTACGTTTGCACCAACCTAATACATGTATTTCTGTATCTGTCTAACCATGTAGCTATCACCCTATCCATTAAAAGCCATAAGTTTATTTGGATACTGATAATTCCAATCCTACAACACAGCGTTCATTCTACTCTTCCTTCTTCCTATATTTGTAACTCTCTTTCTTTTTCCACTATTTTACTACTTAGACTTTCTTTTCCTGGGAATGGTCTCAGCACAACTCTCTCTTCACTCTTCTATCTAGTTTTTCCAGACCTTCCCCCTCCTCTTGCTTTCTAGAGGGGTTTGTGGCAAGAGCTTCAGAGAAGGCACTGCTGAGAATTCAGTGCACAATTTTCTACTTGTGTGTAATTTGGCATTTGTAGAGTTTTATGTCTTCTAGTTATGCCGGGATTTCCTCCTCCCTCTCCTTTCTTCTTTTTTTTCTTCTTTTTTTTTCTTTTGGTTTTAAGGTAAGAAGCTCCAGGTCTTTGTATTTCTTCTTGACTATAGACTAAATCATGAGGTACACTGGGTTATTAAAGGTATGGGCTTATAGAGAGTCTAGAAATTGCCAGAACCAAGACTTGAGGGATTAATTCAATTGTTGTACAATAAGCTCCCAGGAGTATAGGAGCAGATGGGCAGGCAGGAATCATATATCCAGTAGTGTGAAGGATACACCTGACACTTCACACAGGCTGAAAGTTCAGCACAGAGCCTGGATGCTCTGTACAGACACCCACAGGGAAGAAGATACCCTCAGCTCTATTCTACACCACCATCGTGAGCAGGAACTCCTCCATTAAACCATCTAGTTTCTCTACTTTTATTGCCTTACTCTTCTGAGCTTCCCCTCAATCATCCTTTTAAATGTTAGACACATTCTACTACCTGCTTGGGCTATGGAGGGTTCTATCCACGTTCTTTTTGAAGATTTGGTAAGAAAAAAAATTGCCCTTGAGTAAATGTACTATTTCATTTCATTCAAAGGGTGCACAGTCATTATCATGACAGTTCAAATCACCTGGTATCTGGTAATGCCAATTACTCACACAACAGTAGGTAGAGACAGCTGTCTCTGCTTACTACAGTATTTATAAAAGCACTCGCTAACAGCCAGGAGGGGAAGATGAAAAGACCCTGGATGTGGTATATCCATAATTGATCACAATAACTGCTACAGTTGTTTTCTATAGGCCTGTTAACAAGCTTGATAAGACCGACATGATTGCAACAGCCTATCTGATGTTGCTAGAAGCTACTTATGAATATGTAAGATGTTCCCCCATGAGTTGCTTTCTTTAACATGATCATGTCACTGTGCAGAAACCTTCCAGGAAAGGATTTGTCTGTACTGCTGAACTGTATGGCTGAAGAGAAATATTCTAAAGCCTAATTTCTGAAACAAGTCTCAAGATTTCCCACAGGGATTCTTTAAGAATCCACATTTCAGATGGAGTCAGTAACTGTACCCATTTAATTGACACCAGGAATGAAAGTTTACTTTTTTTTTTTTAATTTTCTTTTACACTGAGTTTCACTTTTATTGCCCAGGCTGGAATACAATGGCATGATCTCAGCTCACTGCAACCTCCACTTCCCAAGTTCAACTGATTCTTCTGCCTCAGCCTCCTGAGTAGCTGGGATTACAGTCGCACCACCATGCTGGACTAATTTTAGTAGAGGTGGGGTTTCACCAAGTTGATCAGGCTGGTCTTGAACTCCTGTCCTCAGGTGATCCACCCACCTTGACCTCCCAAAGTGCTGGGATTACAGGTGTGAGCCAGTGAGCCCACCTGGAAGTTTACTTTAGGGAGAACTATGAAACAATCTTGAAGATCTGATTACACAAGAAATCTTCAGCAATCACCTTCTCTAGCTGGTCTGTGCTGGTAATAGCAAAAAGTACATGGATTTACATTTCCCACTGCTATTTATACTGGCAACACCATGAAAAACCTTGTTCACTGTTCTGATCTTTAATTCCATCATTATAACTGATGAGGAATCCAGTTAGATAAAAATGCCAGGAGTCTCCTTGTGGGCCTGAGATACTCTCTGAGTAAGTTCAGGCTGCCGTGACAGAATACCGTGGACTGAGAGACTTAAACAATACACATTGATGTTTCACAATCCTTGGAATCCCAAGGAGCCTACAAATCTGGTGCCTGGTAAGGGCTCCCTTCTTGGTTTACAGACAGCATCATCTTGTATCCTCACATGGTGGAGAGAGACAAAGCTCTGATCTCTTTTTCTCTTCTTATAAGAGAATTAATATCATCATAGGGCATCACCCTCATGACCTCATCTAAACCTAATTCCTCCCAAGGACATCATCTTTGTAAATATCATTTTAGGTGTTAAAGTTTCAACATATGAATACTAGGTACAAGCATGCAGTTCATGACAAATTCTTGGGCTCAAGGGATCATATAAGGAATCCCCCTCAAGTGTCACCAAACTACTTAGTAAAAGCCTGTAGATATGACCCAGGGTGGTGGCTAACATCTGAAATCCCAGCACTTTGTGAGGCCGAGGCAGGTGGATCACCTGACATCAGGAGTTTAAGACCAGCCTGGCCAACATGGCGAAACCCTGTCTCTACTAAAAACACAAAAATTAGCCAGGCATGGAGGTATGTGCCTATGATCCCAGCTGCTCAGGAAGCTGAGACAGGAGAATTGCTTGAACCTGGAAGGTGGAGGTTGCAGTGAGCCGAGATGGCACCACTGTACTCCAGCCTGGGCAACAGAGCAAGACTCTATCTTAGGAAAAAAAAAAAAAAAAAGCCTACAGACTTAAAATTATAGGTGCATTTTTAATGAATATCTAAATATTGGGGTAACCATGTTTCACTGGGAGAGGGTACAGACACATCTGGGTGATGATCAATGAGGCTTCCAGAATGCCAACCCTGGGCCTCCTCCCTGAGTGCCTTATCGGAGGAAGACAGAGGCATGACCTTCCCAGCTTTGCTTCCGCCCCATGGTACACAGCTGAGAGCAGGTGTCCCCCACTTAGAGAAGGGAAACTTGAGAACTTCAGGGATTTGAAGACTTTCAAGAAATGTTCTCCTGACTTTCTTTCCACTAGCATTTGTCAAGTCCCACCTGGCAGAGTGTGTCCTTCACCTTCAGGGCTTCCTTCTGACCCTTGTTTGCCCATTTTGTTCAAGCTAAGAACATCTGTAATCAGTCTGTCACTTGAGTGACTGACTTTGGCCATTTCTAAATCAAGAATAATCATTTCCTACTTTCTGTGATTATTGAGAGAGTTATATTAAATAATATATGAAAAATGCCATGCATGGTGCCAGGTAACTGACAGACAGTTGCTCTTATTATTGACCTTTATTATAATAATCCTAAAATGCCAAAAAAACCCAAGAGAAAAATCCATCTTGATTCATGAAAAACTAAGCTTGCTCTTTTGCAGATCGTGTTCAGCTGGAGGACTGGCACTTGCAAACTTGCCTGGCAGAGTTCCTCACCTAATCCTCATGAAGAATGAAATGCAGTTAAAGGCTCACAGGGTCCTACATGCTGACTTGTGCCATCTGGTATTAGACTTGCTGCTGCCCCAGCATCTATTGTGCCTGAGTGAGTTCTCGTGACACAGAGAGTATATTTTATAAACTAAAAAAGCTCTACCATAGCCTTCTTTGGGAAATACTCCTTTAGCCTCAGAAAGCCTGTCTTAGAGTAGGAAATCCAGAGAAGAAAGCTAGACTTATTTATGGTATACCCGACAGAGCTGAGATCATCCAAATCAAACCAAGAAAAAGTCAGTTCACTCAGTCATTGAATAGATATTTATGGACATCACAAAGAATTATACGGAAGAGGTCCTAGATTGCATGTATGGCTGTGCTAAAATCATCAAGGGCTGAAAACTTTAAGGGAGAGACAATGACAAAAAGAAGACGGAAAATTATTGGGTGGTATTGTCTATAATGTGAGGATTCAAGTGGGGGCTTTTAAGGAAGACAGAACAAGGATAATCTGGAAACAGCAAAGAGAAACAGGAGGAACACTTCAGGAAGCAGTGGAAGAAAGGTGGTAAAAGAGGAAGCGGTCTCCACTCGAGAGCATTGGCAGAAGCATGATGTCTTCAAAGAAAAGCCAGGCTCAGGCATGATGAGAGTAAAGGGAAGCCATTGGCACAGGTGTGTTCTTGCTGATGAGGGGCTTCTTTCATCATGGGAGATGAGGTTGTATCTGGACAATGGTTTTCCAACTGCAAGTTACCCCATATTAGCATTTCATGAAATCAACTTAGCACATTATGATTAGTTTTAAAAAATAAAACCGGATTACATAAACAATATGAGTACATTATAGATAGTAAAGTCCAATTTTATGAATTTTTTGTTTCAAGTATATGTGTGCATGTGGTATGCACTTGTAGACATGTTATGTCTGATGTGTATATGGTGTATAGGATGTGTTGGGGTGTTGTCATATGTGAATGGTGTGCTGTGTGGTTTTGGGTCTGTGTGGTACACCTACATGTGCATAGTGTAGGTGTGTATGTGTACATGGTATGTATGTATGTGCTATGGTCTGAATATTCATCTTCTACTGAAATTCATATGTTGAAATATTTATCCTCAAGATGATAGTATTGGGAGGTAGAACCTTTGGGAAATAATTAGACCATGGACACAGAGACCTCATGAATGGCATTAATGGCCATATAAAAGAGGCCTGAGAGAGATACCTTGCCCTTCCACCATGAGATTAGAGTGAGAAAACATCCCAGACATCAAATCTGCTGGTTTTAATTGAGAAAGTAGACCTTTAGTCATCCTTAAGCATCTAAGGCTACCTCCCCCTTGATTTCCACATTGCATTTCAGTAGGAGAAGTAAAGGCTGGCAGACTGGGCACCACCTTTAGTCACCCTTCTACAGATCGCAGGCATGAATGGAGGAATATTTCTGGAAGGCATTGTTTTTACTTAAACATGATTAAACCCCCACGTAAGTCACTGTACGCCACCCTACTCCATGGCCCAAGACCCTTTCAAACATAAATTCTAGAGTTGTAAACCCAAGACCCTTTCACATGTAATTTCTAGAGTTGTAAGCCCAAGACCCTTTCACGTGTAGTTTCTAGAGTTGTAAACGTTTAAAAGGGCAGGGACTTTCTTTGTGAACAGAGCTTGGCTGGTAGGCAACTATGCCACCTGTTCCCAGCCAAATAAATCACCACTTCCTTCCCAGTTCAGTGTTCAAGAGGTTTGTTTCCTGGCCTTTCCTGCTTTATAATCTTGAACTTCCCTGCCTCCATAACTGTGAGAAATACATTTCTGTTGTTTATAAGCCACCCAGTCTATGGTCTTTTGTTATAGCAGCCAGAACAGACTAAGACAGTGAATAAGTACATCTACATAGAATGTCCTGGTTGTCATATGATTCGTATCCTTTGTGTGGGTCACGATTTGGTTAAAAGGATGTACAGACTTATATTGTGATACAGGGTGACTGCTTCTTGTGAACTTAGAAAAACAGGAATAATGGACAAAGACAAGATGAGAGCCATTGTTTTTTATCTTCAAAACAGCTTGTGGTAGCAAGGATGAGGCAAGCCTAATCTCCAATCCTGACAGTTATACAACCAAGAGAGGTAGGGCCAGAAGGGATTTTGCTGGGTGTGCCAAGACCAATGGAAAGGAATCCAAATGACATGGTTTGACTGTGTCCCCACCCGAATATGGTAAAATGAACCTCCATGCTGTTCTTGTGATAGTAAGTTCTCAAGAGATCTATGGTTTTATAAGGGGCTTTTGCCTCCCCTTCATTCTGCACTTCTATCTCCTGCTGCCACGTGAAGTAGAATGTGTTTACTTCCCCTTCTACCATAAATTTCGTAAGTTTTCTAAAGCCTCCCCAGCCCTGCATAATTATGAGTCAGTCAATTAAACCTCTTTCCTTTCCTTTATAAATTAGTCTCGGGTATGTCCTTAGAGTAGTGTGGGAATGGACTGATACATCAAATGATCAAAATAACAAGGTTTAGTCCAGAATTTGGGACAAAAGACTATCAGTTACGAAGAGTTCTTACTTCAGCAAACATCATTTGATGTTTTGGGCCCAGCCTGTGTGAGCTCAGCGCAGTTGCATTTGGAATTTCTGGGAAGTTACTGCTAGTCCTAGAACCCTCCTAACTTATAGTCTTAGACTCATAGATGTCCAGGGGACTTGGTAGAGACAGGGACCAATTGGTTTCTGGCAATTTCAGAGATTTTATTCACTCATAGTTGGAGGACCTTAATGTCCAGAGAGAAAAGTATTCAGGTCTAAGTTCCCTCCAAATTCTCTAAGTCCTTTTCTCTTGATGTTAACCAGAAAGGTTTAAAGGGAAAGAAACTCCAGGGATCCACCAGGGATATTCTCCAGGCTCTGGTTCTCCCACCCTCCGCAGGACAGGCCAGGCCTCCTTTTCTCCCCTGTGCCTTTAATTGTCCATTGCCCATACCAAAGGACCGGCTCTATCAAGATGACAAAGAGCAGAATAAAAGAGGTATTCTAAAGCCATTAGTAGAGAACAAACAAAGGAACAAAAAGCAAGTCATTATGCAAAACGTGCCATGCAAGCCACTTAGCCTTTAAGAAGTGTTGTCATTTCAAGAAGATTCATGGTTTTTGTTTTGTTTTGTTTTCACTTTTGGTTTAGTTCAAACAATTCCATAGGAAAATGTGACCTCCCTGTGATTGGCTTAATAAACCTTTATAACATAAGACTTTGCATATGTACATTTCGTCTGATTAAAGATTAATTAAGTTTTTTTCCAGTTTGGTCCAGAAAGGCCCAGCAAACCCTCCACTGGTTCCTAGTAGCAGCCACAGGGTGGACTGCTGCGTATCCTGTTTCCCAGGCTGCCTGCGGATAGCGAGTGAGCCACAGGGCCCTTCCTTTTATGAAACTAGCTAGGTGCCTACTTATTCTCACTGAGAGCAGCCCCACACCACAAACTGTACTACACTGAAGTAACTAGTAAAACAGTAGTCCTTTAAAAAAAGGTTTGCTAGGCCAAGAGCAGTGGCTCATGCCTGTAATCCCTGCACTTTGGGAGGCTGAGGCGGGTAGATCACTTGAGGCCAGGAGTTCAAGGCCAGCCTGGTCAACATGGTGAAAATACTGTACTAAAAATACAAAAATTAGCCAGGCATGGTGGCATGTGCCTCTAATCTCAGCTACTCAAATGGCTAAGGCAGGAGAACTGCTTAAACCTGGGAGGCAGAGGCTGAAGTGAATCAAGATCGTGCCACTGCACTTCAGCCTGGCTGGAGAGCAAGACTTAGTGTCAAAAAAATAAAATAAAATAAATGTAATGAGATGGGTTGGTCAGTTCTACAGGGAAATTTTTCTGAAAGTTCGCATCCATGCACCTTTTGATGGTTCTGCTGACCCATTGGTGAGTGATTTTGGCATGAGAGTTGTGAGAAAGTGTTTACATTTAATATAGGGCTATGATTTTTAAGATTTTTAAGTAAGGAAGTCTCAATGGATAGCATCATTTTGACTGAGAAAGATGTTACATTTGGTTTCCCCAAAAGATGTGTCATTGGAGTGTGTTGGCATGGGCTCCGCATACAGGATGACACTATTATCTTTCTGTCAGTAAAGAGACCCAAGTTTACAGTGTTAAAATGGTTGGCATAGGTTTGAAGATGGAAGCAGAAATGCTCTTGCTGTATCTTACCATTTGTGAGACTCTAATCTGATCACAATGAGTGGGAGTATTTTTGTGAAATAATTTCATTATGTGCTTTAGTACAGATGAGAACATGTACTACGACATGCAGCCATCTGGATCAGCAGAAATCTATTTAGGGTCCCATGTCTTGTTTTTCCCTTTAAGACAGAAGGAAAGACTCTGAGTTCATAGATGCAAAGGAAAGAGAAGATAATATCAACTTTCTTTTTTTAAAAATTTTTAAAAATTATACTTTAAGTTCTGGGGTACATGTGCAGAAACTGCAGGTTTGTCACATAGTTACACATGTGCCACGGTGGTTTGTGGTGTCATCACCCCATCATCTACATTAGGTACTTCTCCTAATGCAATCCCTCCCCTAGCCACCCCCACGCCACAGGCCCCAGTGTGTGATGTTCCCCTCCCTGTGTCCTTGTGTTCTCATTGTTCGTTTCCCACTTATGAGTGAGAACATGTGGTGTTTGGTTTTCTGTTCCTGTGTTAGTTTGCTGAGAATGATGGTTTCCCGATTCATCCATGTCCCTGGAAAGGACATGAATTCATTCTTTTTTATGGCTGCATAGTATTTCATGGTGCTTCTGTGCCACATTTTCTTTATTCAATCTATCATTGATGGGCATTTGTGTTGGTTCCAAGTTTTTGCTATTGGGAACAGTGCCGCAATATACATACATGTGTGTGTGTCTTTGTAATAGAATAATGAAAAGCCTAGAAGAACACCTAGGCAACCATTCAGGACATAGGCAAGGACAAGAACTTCATGACTAAAACACCAAAAACAATGGCAACAAAAGCCAAAATAGACAAATGGGATCTAATTAAAGTAAAGAGCTTCAGCACAGCAAAAGAAACTATCATCAGAGTGAACAGGCAAACCACAGAACGGGAGAAAATTATTGCTCTCTACCCATTTGACAAAGGGCTAATATCCAGAATCTACAAAGAACTTAAACGAATTTACAAGAAAAACATACACAACCCCATCAAAAAATGAGCAAAGTATATGAACAGACACTTCTCAAAAGAAGACATGTATGCAGCCAACAAACATGTAAAAACACTCATCATCACTGGTCATTAAAGAAAGACAAATCAAAACCACACTGAGATACCATCTTACACCAGTTAGGATGGCCATCATTAAAAAATGAGACAACAGATGCTGGAGAGGATGTGGAGAAATAAGAATGCTTTTACACTGTTGGTGGGAGTGTAAATGAGTTCAACAATTGTGGAAGACAGTGTGGCATCAACTTTCAATGCGCCCGTAGCTCACAGCTTTAGGCTACAGTTTGGAGTTGATTACTCTTCCAGAATAAATTTAAATGGCTCTTCAGTGCTTGCTGCTGACCTGCTTTGCATTCTTTAAAAAAACTTGCAATCATTTCCAGATATTGTGTCTGAGTGGCCTGGACAAAGGGAGAACCTGAGTCTACTCTAGCATGGTAGTTCGAGTAGCTCGAACACAGGACTAGCCGCTAGTTTCTGGTACTATTCAAATACAGGTACGTGACAGAGATACTAAAGAAACCAAAACAAGTAAGAAGTACCCACTTTCCAGACTAAACAACTGCTCCCCTAAAAATATCCAAGCAACTTGGTAACCTCCATTCCTCTGAGAAGTTGTTGGTAACTTTAAGCTATTTATATATTTATTTATTTATTTAGAGACAGGTTTTCTTTCCTGTCACCTGGGCTGGAGTGCAGTGGTGTGCTCTTGGCTCACTACAACCTCCATCTTCCAGACTCAAGTGATGCCCCTGCCTCAGCCTCCCAAATAACTGGGACTACAGGTGTGCACCACCATGACCAGCTAATTTTTGTATTTTTAGCAGAGTTGAGGCTTCACCATGTTGGCCAGGCTGGTCTCAAACTCCTAACCTCAAGTGACCCACCTCAGCCTCCCAAAGTGCTGGGATTACAGGCATGAGCCACTGAGCTCGGCCACTTTATGCTATTTAAATCAGCTCAAAAATGTTGCTTGACATAATCTCTTATTATATTTAATTTATTATTTTATCCTTTTTCTCTTTTGCTATATTTGCTTTATTTTAATTTTTCATTTTCATATTTTATCTTATTTTTAAATATTTTATTTTAATGGAAAGTTGGTGTAAAGAAAGCAATCTCCAAATAAAGTCCACATGTCCTTCTTCCCAGTCTTCCACAGTCCACAGTTAGCCCCACCGAGACCTTGTCCTGGTCTCAAAATAAATCTTCCAATTTCATCCTGAATTATTCTGTTAACCTTAAAGAATTCCCCATGGGAAAGATTCCCAGTCTCAATTACAACTCACTGTTTCCTGGAAAACCCCAACATAGCAGCAAGCACATCCCTTAGAACCTGAAAGCTGTTAGAAATGAGTGGCTAAATTAGTCTCATGGAGGACTGAAAAGGAGGAATATGCATAGTATCATTCGTACTGCTGTGACAGAAGACCAGAGACCTGGAACTTTAGAACAGATAGAAATGGATTGTCTCATGGTTCTGGAGGCTGAGAATTCCAATGTCAAGGTGGAAGCATCTGTCTAGGGCATCGCTGCATCATCACATAATAGAGGACATCACTTGGCGGAAGGACAAAGAGAAGGGGAGAGAGCATGAGCAAGAGTGGGTGAACCCAACTCCCTCAGTACGGAACCTAATCCTGCTATCATGACGTTAGCTTATTCATTAGGGAGGAACCCTTATGACCTAAATAATTCTTAAAGCTCCTAACCCCCAACACCATCATAATGGCAATTAATTTCAAAGTAAGTTTTGGAGGGGACAATCATTCAAACCAGAGTATGAGGATGAGCACAAGCCCATGAACCACTTGCAGACTATACTCAGATGACCACGGAGCCACCATTATTGGCAATAATGCTTTTCCTTACATGTGTTCTTTCATGAATTTCCTTATACGTGATGGAATATAAAATATGTTGAAAGTCTTTGCCATGGAGGCCGGGGAGTTTTTGAGAAGATTTTAAGGAAAGACTAGCCCAGTCAGATGTGTATATAAGAGACTAGATCAGTTTGGCTATAGCATACAGGCTGACCTGGAAAGAAAAGTGAGAAATTGGAAAGCTGTTGTAAAGAGCCAGCTGGGGTGTCTGAAGCAAAGCAGAAGCTTTGGGAAAGGAGGCGAGGAGGCAAATGTTAGTGATATTTAGGAAATAGACTGTAAGATAGAAATCAGGGAACTCAACTCTACAATTAAGATTCCTATGACTCTAAGAAAATGTTTTGCTCCTAAGTCAAGAGATAAATTGTAATCTCAGTCTGAACCGACAGAGGTGTTAGAGGAACACGGATTTCAAGATCAACTCTTGATTTAAGAAGGGGGATTTCAAGGACTGAGTGACTTGACCCAGCTAAATTTGGCGATTACAAATATTCTTCAGAACTCACAATTCTGTTGCATTAGAAGAGATTAAAATCCTGGTGCCCTTTAAGCCATTAGCTCAAAGTATTATTTTGAGGAATCAGAAAAAAAAAGTACACAAAAGGGCAAGATGGAGGGTGGGAGTGGGCACATCTGGAAAAACATTTTAAAAATACATCCTTTTGGGGAAGTTCACTTCCATTGATAATTTTTAATTTTTTCTGGCAGAAAGTATCTAAGAAGTGGTGAATTTGCTGAGAAACATCATTATAACCTGGTGGCAAAGGCATACATCCACGTCTGCAGTCCTTTTTCTTTTGAGAGAGTCTCCTTTCTGGTGGTAGAACAAATGTGCTAAGTTGCACTGCTACATCCAGCACTTTTGAGGCATTGGAATACACAACAGAAAGTGATCCAATAGAAAATACCGATTCTCTCTTCCTCCTTCCATTCACTTACAGTTCTGTTTTAAACAAAGCGTACTCGTGAACTGGTTTAAGTCAAACCCTCATGTCTGGTTCCACAAGAATGTGCATGAGCAGCTGACAGCCTAGAACCTGCTGTGAGCCCCAAGGGCTCAGAGCTTTGCATGTCTGCGATGGTTCAAACATGGCCCTCTTTCGGTAGTTACTGACAAATTAGGCAGAATGACGAAAGAGTGAACTAATTTCTTTGAAAGATGGATGGTCAGTGTCTAGTGCAGAAGCAGTTTTCAAGCCTGTTCTGCAATTTCAAGCTTCCTCAAATTTGGCTGTGCATCAGGAAACCTACTAAAAAGTCAAATGCAGCAGGTTTGGTTAGGATTCAGGTATCTGCATTTTTGGGGGGAAACTACTGCTCTAACAGATGAATGTGCTAATTATTTTATCCTAAGAAGATAAGCCCATGTTTAGTTTTTAGCATCTGTCATACATCACACATGACATTTATCATAAATCCTACACTATTTGACAAGTATGTCATGGACCAGAGAAAAAAGCTTAAATAATTTCCCTGGGGTTATAAATATGCAAACATCAAAGCCACAACCAGATTCACAGTCTCTGAATTGCTAGCCTATGTTCTGAGTGAGATCTGCTGTCATTCTTCAGCCCATCCTAATATAGTCAAGTGGAATGAGGGTAAAAAAAAAAAGAGCTTCTGAGATGTGCGTATTTTAAAGCTTTCTTTGGTAAGTTTTAGGATACAGGGTCAGAGTCCTGGGCATGATGAGAGGGATTTTTAAATATGGAGTCATAGTTAAAGTAACGAAATTGTGAATTAAAAGTAATTGCACTGGAGTCTGAGGTGAGAGAATCACTTGAGCCCAGGAGGCGGAAGTTGCCTTGAACCAAGATCACACCACTGCACTCCAGCCTGGGTGACAGAGTGAGACTCATCTCAAATAATAATAATAATAATAATAATTGCAGAACAAATAGAGACCTAAAATCTGAAGAGACTTCAAAGCTTGGTGATAGAGGAAGAAAGACAACAGAAAAGCACACAGCGTGAATCTGAAGACTGGACACAGTTACTAGCCCGGGAACAAAAGGGCAGTAATTGTGTCAAGAAGAATGATGTAAACAAGGAGCGTTCACAAGTTTTGCAAACCCAATTCATTTTAAAAGAAAGACTTACCACATTCTATCTACTGATTATGTGAATAACCAGAACACTAAACTCTTGGCTGTTGAACATACATTGACATAGCCATACACATGTATGTTGTATGTTTACATAAGCAGAAAGAATTTGGATTGCACTTTGTTGGTAATGACAGAATAAACCCTTTTGGGTCAGTGGGAAACTTTTTGGGAACCTAACATGGGAAAAGGTCAACACGGGTACTTCAACCATATCAGGAGGCTGTGTTCAAAGTATCAGCTGTTCAACCGCATTCCAGTACTGCGTGCGAGTTCAATAGAAAGTAGGAAGCAACCAACAGAAAGAGAAAATTAGGTGACTCATTGTCACAAGCCCTCTCCCCACACAGAACTAGGGGGCAAACACTCAGCAACTCAAAATTACTTGGGGATCTAAGCCCAGGCAGCCCTGACCAACAACGGCAGCCCTCTGGGGTCCCCATCTGTGCTGTGGTGCTTTATCTTCACTTGCTCAATAAACCGCATTGCTGCTCACTCTCTCAGTCTGCAAACTCTTGTTTGGAGCTGGAACACTCACCGTGGGGTTAAGGCTCTCTGCTTGATTCTTCGAGCAAGGGAAGCCAAGAACCCGAGCCTGGAGCCCAAGGTGGGCTCAGAGAAAGGCCCTTCTCAGGGCTGTCCTTGGACCCAGCAACCATCTTTTTGGCAACAGTAAAATCCATGCAAAACTAATTTAAAATGTCTAATTATGAAACTAAATTGAAGTCAGTGGTGAGGGGCACATATGACCTTAGGTTTGGGGATCTGAAGGTTTGGGGTTCTGAACAAAGAGAATTGGAGTCCCAGTCACAGGATCCAAGAAGGGTATGAAAGGCAGTGGAGAACAAAATGTCTGATCCAGAATGAAGGCTCTTACTCTAGGGGCTAGCAACTCGTGAAGGGAGCCCGAGAGTTCTCTTGAGGCAATGGCAAAGTAGGAGAGTGGAGATTCTCTGTGGCTTGGAACAATCCCCTGCATGTACCCTGAAGGCTCTGAGCTACAGGCTCATTGCTAGGACGCCAGAAAGGAGGAGGATGGAGCCTGTCCTGAGAGTCAGAGACAGGCCTCTATAGCCTCCTTTGTGGGGTAGGTGTGGTCTGCAGGGTTTGGGGGTGGGTTGGGAGAGGAAGGGCAGAAACAGGGTGGGCTCCAGATGATAGAGGAAGCCCCCAAACTGATGACCAAGGAGCAAGGAAATCTACTGGGGGTGGGATGGGGAGCCAGTTTCATAAAAGTAAAGGCATTTGAGCTGGGCTTGGAAGAGAAGGACTGGAAAAGTGCAGTGATTTGGGGAGTGGAGGAGGGAAAGAGATGGAAGGTGCTGGAGGGCTGGGGTGTAAGTTGGGGACAGATTATGAGATGACCACACACCTTTTAATGCTATTCTTGGCACTGTAGGCCAAATATAAGTAGCGAAAAGTTTACACTATAAAGAACAATCCTCAACTTCAAGGAGTTTTCCTTTCCTTTTAAAGAGTCACTCTGAAATGTTATGTGTGGTTTGAGTCCCGTCAAGAGCCTAAGCTGCGTTTGTCCTCTGATTCAGACACCTGTAGCTGGGTTTGGAGGATGAGAGGGGTGGCCCTTTCAGGATTTCTATTAGCAAGAGGGACCAGCGTGGCTTGTAAGAAAGAACACAACCTAAGTGAAGTATAGTCACAGCCTCAAAGTTTCAGGGTTGAGGGTCAGGACACAAAATATTCTGTGACATGGAGCATACCTGGGGTTCACCCCTTGCTCCCAGGGAGACCGGCCTGGTTCAGAGTGTGGAAATTAGCCAGTGGGGATGTCAACTGAGGGCTGTCTTACCCAAGCTTCCGAAGAGTGCTGAGTCTGTAGTGCCAGCAACAGGTGGGGCAGGCCTGGCACAGGCAGCGCTGGGGCCTCGGCAGTCCTGTGGCTCCCGCGGTCTTCACAATGGCTTCCTGAGCCATGTCCAGACACCCTTCATAGCATACTCAGAGAGACTGGGGCAGACACACGGGAGAAGAGGGAGGAGGGGTTCAGCTGTGGCCAAGAGCATGTGCACACATGGACATACTAGGCAGCTCCTAAACAGATATATTGGGCTTTTTAACTGTGAAGTTAGATGTCCTGTAATCACAGAAAGGAATTAAAACAGCTGGAATGGATTTTCTCATCTTGGTGTTCACCTGAGCTGCCAGAACCTGCCAGCTGGGATGACACGGGGTAAATAGCGGCTGCAGGAAGCAGAAAAGGAAGGACAGGAAGTTCTGAAGGGGCTGGCCTTACAGAGAAGCTGACTTTCAGAATGAACAGAAATTTGGATTCGAGGAAGGTACAAAGAATATATTTAAAGCAAGGAGAGGAGCTTTACCCAGTGGTTCTCAAAGTGTGGTCCCTAAACCAGCAGCAGCAGGATCACAGGGAAATTTATCAGAAATGCAAATTATCGGACCGTATCCCAAATCTACTGAATTAGAAACTTTGAGAGGCAGTACCCAGCAGCCTGTGTTTTAACAGGCCCTCCAGGTGATTCTGATACAGGTTAAAGTTTGAGAACCATTGGCCTATCCGAAGGTCCTTATTTCCAAAATTGACTTGCAGTCTGACCTACTAGAATCACCTGGGAACTCTAAAAGGCTGATTCCTGAACCACACCACAGAACAACTGTGTTAGAGCTGAGCACCTTCGATATTAGGGAAAAATCCCCCTGGTCATTCTGTTATGTGTCAAAGTTTAGAAATAATTACCTTTCTGAGACATGGAGACCAAAATGAACTGTAAGTTTTAGCCTGATTCTAGAAGGGCTCATCTGTTAAATTGCAGAGATAGCATAGACTCAGACAAAGAATACAGATTTAGGAGTCAGGCAGACTTAGGCTAAATTCCCAGAATTATTCAGAGTCTATCTCTTAAGGGAAATAAATATAGGCCTACCTCAGGGTATTGTTATACAGATTCATTGAGATAATGCATATAAAGCCCTTAGCGCAGTGCTTGGCATGCTGTAAACGTTAATATGCTAATACAGTAATCTTTTGAAATGAAACTGGATATTAGGGGGGGGTTGAATTAAGGAAGATCTTGAAAACTGGGTGGGGTTGTCTTAGGGTTCTCCATAAAAACAGAAATAATGGGAGATTATATAATGTGTTATAAGGATTGACCACAGAAATATGAAGGCTAGAAAGACCAAGGATCTGCAGTCAATAAACTGAATTCCCAGGAAAGCTGGCATTATAGTTCCAGTCTGAATCCGAAGGTCTGGGAACCAGAGGAGCCAATGGGGTGAGTTCCAGTTCCAAGGCAGAAGACCAATGTCTCAACTCAATCGGTGAGTCTTGAAGTTCTCTCTTTCTCAGCCTTTTTGTTCTATTCAGGTCTTCAATCAATGAGATGAGACCCAATCTGCTTCACTCAGTCTACCAATTCAAGTACATATCTTATCCAGAAACACCTTCACAGACACACCTAGAATTATGTTTGGCCAAATATCGGGGCACTCTGTCACCCAGTGAAATTGACACACAAAACTAACCATCACAGAGGTACCTGGCCTGAGCCACTGGATGTTTCCAGGAGATGATTGACACAGAGAAGACTGTGTCAAGAAAGATACTGAATTAGTTACAAACAAAACAACATGAAAAATCTCGGAAGTTAGCACGAGTGCAACAATATTCCATATTCATATAAAAACACGTTATTTATTATAAAATAAAATATGCATTTCAGTGGGCAGAGGCAGATGTGAATTAAAGTATTTGACAAGAGTTCTGTTGGAGCACAGTCCTAATAGGGGCAAAGTACAATTTGTGCATTTTGCTCTTTCGGCAGCTCCATTAGGAAGAAGCCCATCAATCAGCAACCGGAATGCAGGAAGTCAGCAGAACCGCGTCTCAGCTGAGAGATTTGAGGGCTCAACAGTTTATAATAGATGTAAGAATCACGAAGAGGCACAGACAGACACTAAGATGCATCTAATAAAGGAAATATTTTTAAAGGAATAGATGTCATCCCTGAAGATAAATGAAGGTTGTGTACTTTCAAGAAAAGAGGATTATAGAAACATTTGTCTTCATTTGTTATCTGGACTTAGTGAAATACTTTTCATTATCATTTAGTAATCAAGAAATAGTTTGGGTGCCTTTAGGTGCATAAAGTACATTCAACTAAAGTAATATTTAGGTTTATGGAATGGTTAGAGAATTTGAGAATTCTTTTCTTCCCAAAGGAAATACAAATGTATAAATCATAATTTTCTAAACTTACAGATTTGAGAATTGAATTTTTTCTCTTAAATTGTTGCAAAATAATTGTGGTTTTTGCCGTTACTTTTGTTTGTTTGTTTTTTGTTTTTTTAATTTTTTATTGGATTTTAGGTTTTGGGGTACATGAGCAGAGCATGCAAGACAGTTGCGTAGGAACACACATGGCAGTGTGCTTTTCTTTCCTTCTCCCCTTCACCCACATTTGGCATTTCTCCCCAGGCTATCCCTCCCCACCTCCCCCTCCCACTGGCCCTCCCCTTTTCCCCCCAATAGACCCCAGTGTTTAGTACTCCCCTTTCTGTGTCCATGTGTTCTCATTTTTCATCACCCCCCTATGAGTGAGAATATGCGGTGTTTCATTTTCTGTTCTTGTGTCAGTTTGCTGAGGATGACGTTCTCCAGATTCATCCATGTCCCTACAAACGACAAAAACTCATCATTTCTGATTGCTGCATAATATTCCATGGTGTCTATGTGCCACATTTTTCCAATCCAGTCTATTATCAATGGGCATTTGGGTTGATTCCAGGTCTTTGCTATTGTAAACAGTGCTGCAATGAACATTCGTGTACATGTGTCCTTATAGTAGAACGATTTATAGTCTTTTGGATATATACCCAGTAATGGGATTGCTGGGTCAAATGGAATTTCTATTTCTAAGGCCTTGAGGAATCACCACACTGTCTTCCACAATGGTTGAACTAATTTACACTCTCACCAACAGTGTAAAAGTGTTCCTTTTTCTCCACATCCTCTCCAGCATCTGTTGTCTCCAGATATTTTAATGATCGCCATTCTAACTAGCGTGAGATGGTATCTCAATGTGGTTTTGATTTGCATCTCTCTGATGACCAGTGACGATGAGCATTTTTTCATATGATTGTTGGCCTCATATATGTCTTCTTTCGTAAAGTGTCTGTTCATATCCTTTGCCCACTTTTGAATGGGCTTGTTTGTTTTTTTCCTGTAAATCCGTTTGAGTTCTTTGTAAATTCTGGATATCAGCCCTTTGTCAGATGGGTAAACTGCAAAAATTTTTTCCCATCTGTTGGTTGCCGATCCACTCTAGTGACTGTTTCTTTTGCCGTGCAGAAGCTGTGGAGTTTCATTAGGTCCCATTTGTCTATTTTGGCTTTTGTTGCCAATGCTTTTGGTGTTTTGTTCATGAAGTCCTTGCCTACTCCTATGTCCTGGATAGTTTTGCCTAGATTTCCTTCTAGGGTTTTTATGGTGCCAGGTCTTATGTTTAAGTCTTTAATCCATCTGGAGTTAATTTTAGTGTAAGGTGTCAGGAAGGGGTCCAGTTTCTGCTTTCTGCACATGGCTAGCCAGTTTTCCCAACACCATTTGTTCAACAGGGAACCCTTTCCCCCTTGCTTGTTTTTGTCAGGTTTATCAAAGATTGTATAGTTGTAGATATGTTGTGTTGCCTCCGGTGCCTCTGTTTTGTTCCATTGGTCTATATCTCTGTTTTGGTACCAGTACCATGCTGTTTTGATTACTGTAGCCTTGTAGTATAGTTTGAAATCCGGTAGTGTGATGCCCCCCGCTGTGTTCTTTTTGCTTAGAATTGACTTGGCTATGTGGGCTCTCTTTTGGTTCCATATGAAGTTCATGGTGGTTTTTTCCAGTTCTGTGAAGAAAGTCAATGGTAGCTTGATGGGGATAGCGTTGATTCGGTAAATTACTTTGGGCAGTATAGCCATTTTCACAATGTTAATTCTTCCTAACCATGAACATGGACTGTTTCTCCATCTGTTTGTGTCCTCTCTGATTTCATTGAGCAGTGGTTTGTAGTTCTCCTTGAAGAGGTCCCTACGTTCCTTGTGAGTTGTATTCCAAGGTATTTTATTCTTTTTGTAGCAATTGTGAATGGCAGTTCGTTCTTGATTTGGCTTTCTTTAAGTCTGTTATTGGTGTAGACGAATGCTTGTGATTTTTGCACATTGATTTTATATCCTGAGACTTTGCTGAAGTTGTTTATCAGGTTCAGGAGTTTTTGGGCTGAGGTGATGGGGTCTTCTAGGTATACTATCATGTCGTCTGCAAATAGAGACAATTTGGCTTCCTCCTTTCCTATTTGAATACCCTTTATTTCTTTTTCTTGCCTGATTGCTCTGGCTAGAACTTCCAGAACTATATTGAATAGGAGTGGTGAAAGAGGGCATCCTTGTCTAGTGCCAGATTTCAAAGGGAATGCTTCCAGTTTTTGCCCATTCAGTATGATATTGGCTGTTGGTTTGTCATAAATAGCTTTTATTACTTTGAGATACGTTCCATCGATACCGAGTTTATTGAGGGTTTTTAGCATAAAGGGCTGTTGAATTTTGTCAAATCCTTCTCTGCGTCAATTGAGATAATCATGTGGTTTTTGTTTTTGGTTCTGTTTATGTGGTGAATTACGTTGATAGACTTGCATATGTTGAACCAGCCTTGCATCCCCGGGATGAATCCTACTTGATCATGGTGAATAAGTTTTTTGATTTGCTGTTGCATTCGGCTTGCCAATATTTTATTGAGGATTTTTGCATCTAAGTTCATCATGGATATTGGCCTGAAGTTTTCTTTTCTTGTTGGGTCTCTGCCGGGTTTTGGTATCAGAATGATGTTTGTCTCGTAAAATGATTTGGGAAGTATTCCCTCTTTTTGGATTGTTTGAAATAGTTTTAGAAGAAATGGTACCAGCTCCTCTTTGTGTGTCTGGTAGAATTCGGCTGTGAACCCGTCTGGACCTGGGCTTTTTTTGTGTGGTAGGCTCTTAATTGCTGCCTCGACTTCTGACCTTGTTATTGGTCTATTCATAGTTTCAGCTTCCTCCTGGTTTAGGCTTGGGAGGATGCAGGAGTCCAGGAATTTATCCATTTCTTCCAGGTTTACTAGTTTATGTGCATAGAGTTGTTTGTAATATTCTCTGATGATGGTTTGAATTTCTGTGGAATCTGTGGTGATTTCCCCTTTATCATTTTTTATTGCATCTATTTGGTTGTTCTCTCTTTTCTTTTTAATCAATCTGGCTAGTGGTCTGTCTATTTTGTTGATCTTTTCAAAAAACCAGCTCTTGGATTTATTGATTTTTTGAAGGGTTTTTCGTGTCTCAATCTCCTTCAGTTCAGCTCTGATCTTAGTTATTTCTTGTCTTCTGCTGGGTTTTGAGTTTTTTTGATCTTGTTCCTCTAGCTCTTTCAATTTTGACGATAGGGTGTCAATTTTGGATCTCTCCATTCTCCTCATATGGGCACTTATTGCTATATACTTTCCTCTAGAGACCGCTTTAAATGTGTCCCAGAGATTCTGGTATGTTGTGTCTTTGTTCTCGTTGGGTTCGAAGAACTTCTTTATTTCTGCCTTTTTTTCATTGTTTATCCAGTCAACATTCAAGAGCCAGTTGTTCAGTTTCCATGAAGCTGTGCGGTTCTGGGTTGGTTTCTGTATTCTGAGTTCTAACTTGATTACACTATGGTCTGAGAGGCTGTTTGTTATGATTTCAGTTGTTTTGCATTTGTTGAGCAGTGCTTTACTTCCAATTATGTGGTCAATTTTTGAGTAGGTGTGATGTGGTGCTGAGAAGAATGTATATTCTGTGGATTTGGGGTGGAGAGTACTGTAAATGTCTATCAGGTTTGCTTGCTCCAGGTCTGAGTTCAAGCCCTGGATTTCCTTGTTGATTTTCTGTCTGGTTTATCTGTCTGATATTGACAGTGGAGTGTTAAAGTCTCCCACTATTATTGTGTGGGAGTCTAAGTCTCTTTGTAAGTCATTAAGAACTTGCCTTATGTATCTGGGTGCTCCTGCATTGGGTCCATATATGTTTAGGATCGTTAGCTCTTCTTGTTTTATCGATCCTTTTACCATTATGTAATGGCCTTCTTTGTCTCTTTTGATCTTTGTTGCTTTAAAGTCTATTTTATCAGAGATGAGAATTGCAACTCCTGCTTTTTTTTGCTCTCCATTTGCTTGGTAAATCTTCCTCCATCCCTTTATTTTGAGCCTTTGTGTATCCTTGCATGTGAGATGGGTTTCCTGGATACAGCACACTGATGGGTTTTGGATTTTTATCCAATTTGCCAGTCTGTGTCTTTTGATTGGTGCATTTAGTCCATTTACATTTAGGGTTAATATTGTTATGTGTGAATTTGATACTGCCATTTTGATGCTAAGTGGCTGTTTTGCCTGTTAGTTGTTGTAGATTCTTCATTATGTTGATGCTCTTTAGCATTTAGTGTGATTTTGGAATGGCTGGTACTGGTTGTTCCTTTCTATGTGTAGTGCCTCTTTTAGGAGCTCTTGTAAAGCAGGCCTGGTGGTGACAAAATCTCTGAGTACTTGCTTGTTCGCAAAGGATTTTATTGTTCCTTCACTTCTGAAGCTCAGTTTTGCTGGATGTGAAATTCTGGGTTGAAAGTTCTTTTCTTTAAGAATGTTGAATATTGGCCCCCACTCTCTTCTGGCTTGTAGTGTTTCTGCCGAAAGATCTGCTGTGAGTCTGATGGGCTTCCCTTTGTGGGTAACTCGACCTTTCTCTCTGGCTGCCCTTAGTATTTTCTCCTTTATTTCAACCTTGTTGAATCTGATGATTATGTGCCTTGGGGTTGCTCTTCTTGCAGAATATCTTTGTGGTGTTCTCTGTATTTCCTGAATTTGAGTGTTGGCCTGTCTTGCTAGGTGAGGGAAGATTTCCTGGATGATGTCCTGAAGAGTATTTTCTAGCTTGGATTCATTCTCTTCGTCCCCTTCTGGTACACCTATCAAACGTAGGTTAGGTCTTTTCACATAGTCCCACATTTCTTGGAGACTTTGTTCATTCCTTTTTGCGCTTTTTTCTCTAATCTTGGTTTCTCATTTAATTTCATTGAGTTGGTCTTCGACTTCAGATATTCTTTCTTCTGCTTGGTCAATTCAGCTATTGAAACTTGTGCATGCTTCGCGAAGTTCTCGTATTGTGTTTTTCAGCTCCTTTAATTCATTCATATTCCTCTCTAAGTTATCCATTCTTGTTATCATTTCCTCATACCTTTTTTTAAGTTCCTTAGTTTCTTTGCATTGATTTAATACATGTTCTTTTAGCTCACAAAAGTTTCTCATTATCCACCTTCTGAAGTCTAATTCCGTCATTTCGTCACAGTCATTCTCCGTCCAGCTTTGTTCCCTTGCTGGTGAGGAGCTTTGGTCCTTTCTAGGAGGTGAGGTGTTCTGGTTTCGGGTGTTTTCCTCCTTTTTTCGCTGGTTTCTTCCCATCTTTGTGGGTTTATCCGCTTGTTTTCTGCGTAGTTGCTGACTTTTCGATGGGGTCTCTGAGTGGACACCCAGATTGTTGATGATGAAGTATTTCTGTTACTTGGTTTTCCTTCTACCAGCCTAGCCCCTTCGCTGTACGACTGCTGAGGTCCACTCCAGGCCCTGCTTGTCTGGGGTGCACCTCTAGCAGCTGTGGCACAGTGAGGGATGCTACCCGTTTCTTTTTCTGCTATCTTTGTCCCAGGATGATGCCTGCCAAATGTCAGTCTTTTGGATATAGAGGGGTCAGGGAGCTGCTTGAGGAGACAGTCTGTTCTTTTTAGGAGCTCAATTTCTGAGCTGTGAGCTCTGTTGTTCATTCAGGGCTGTTAGGCTGCTATGTTTGATTCTGCTGCAACGGAGCTCATTAAAAAAACCCTTTTTTTCTCAAATGCTCTGTGTTGGGGGGTTCGGGCTTTATTTTTCGACATCCGTTGAGGTGCCCTGCCCAGCTAGGAGGCAGACTAGCCACTGTTTGCCTGCCGAGTCTCCGCCCTGCTGTTGTGTGATTCGCCCTGTTCCTGCAGGCTCTGCTGTGGTCTCCGCCACGCCCTGTGGCAGAGTCTCTTCGTTGTAGCGTGTTGCCTCGGCAATGGCAGGCTGCGTCAGCAGTGGGCGTGTATCTCAGTAGGGACGGGTTGCCTCGGCAACGGCTGGCTGCATCAGCAGTTGGCGTGTATTTCAGTTGGGGTGGATTGCCTCGGTAGTGGTGGACGCCCCTCCCCCACAGAGCATCTTGGACCGTCTGCTCGGGATAGACTGAAATCGCGGTTTTGTTCATCCCACTGGGTACCCTGAACTCTCTGTCCCTGCAATCCCCTGGGATGGCCTACCGTCCAAGTCTCGTTCAGTCTCAAGTCCAGCCCTCTCAAGTCTCAGGTTGCTCGTTCAACAGGGCACCTGGACAAGCGTGCGCTGTGGGGATTGCTGGGTAGGGCCGGCCGCTGCTGCCTCGGCTGCTGGCTTCGCCAGGCAGACTTACTGCCTGGCGTCCCGTGTCTTTTTTATATTTGGGAGTTTCCCCGTTCTGTGGGCAACAAAGATCAATCTGGAAATGCAACTCCGACTCACCTCTTTGCGGATTCAACGAGAGCTCCAATCCTGGGTTGTTCTCACAGTGCTATCTTGAGTCCTCCTTTGCCGTTACTTTTAATGGCACCAACCTAATATAAAATGAGAAGTAAGGTACTAGAAAATATCATCAGAACCCCTTATTTTATAGCTGAAAAAATCAAGTCCATAAAAGGTGACCTGAGATGGTCACAGTCACCCAGTGAGACAGTGGCTGAGAAAACACTTTCATCTCTGATTCTCATTCCTGTTCTCTTCCCACTGTATGCTTAATAAGACTCTTGGAATCTAGCAAGTATTCTCAGGCGCCAGACATACTAAGGATGTTTTCACCCACATTTCCACATTTAGTCTTCATAACGAACCCTTCAATCACTGTGGCTAGGATTTGCATTGTCCTATTATGAAGCGACCCACTGAGCTTCTCAGAGAGCAATGATTTGTCCGTGGCACACACAGCTGGAAAGATAGACAACCGAGAACCAGCCCCAACTCTTGACTAGACTCTAGTTCTGGTGGTCTTTGAGTGATCTCCCAATGCAGAAAACAAAGTATGAAGTTGTACTTGGGGCAGATTTATTTCCATGTTAGTCTTTTCTTTATAGTAACACGGAGATATATTTTTTTAAATAAGATCTGACTAAAGCCTTTCCTTTTTGCATGATCAATGGCAGTTTTAAAAAATGTTTGAACTGAGTAATTAGGGTGGCAAGAATGTTGGCAATACATTAAGATATATAAACCACGAGGACTGCCTAGTTATTTTGGCATTGATCCCTGAGGAATGAGCAGCTCTCTTGCTCCTTTATGATGGTCTTGAGATGATAATAATGGTTATTGGCAGAGACAATTGTAATACAAATGAAAACATCAAATGTATTTTAGCTATATGGCATGATGTATCTGTTTCCCCTTCATTTTTGTCCATTTTTAATTTTATTTAGTTTCATAAAATCACAAAGCCATAATGCTTATCAATAGTGGGACTCTATAAAGAAGAATCATGCCCGTTCTAGAGTATAATCGTCCACAACCTTCTTCATGCTCATAAAGATATGAACATATGCAGGTGTTTTGTTTGTTTTTATCCAAATAGAATCATACTATGTTCGTCACCATATAATTTGTTTTTTTTGGAGAATTTCTTATGGAGAGTCCTACAAGTTAATCTTAGACATAGATCTCTTTTTCAGTCTAGTTTCTTGTAAACAAACATATTTCACAGAAATGAAATATTGTTTGTCTGTGTTTGCTTTTTATGTTCAGCATTTTTTTTCCCTTTTTTGTTAGTCTCCCTATGGACTTTCCCATCCTTTACTATAAACACAAGCCTTCTCAAGCTATGTTAAGAAATGGCTGTATCTCCTTCTGCTTTTATTGTGTCCATGTACTATACATGTATACAGACTGTATTACATCAAATCTGAGATGTCATTTTATTTTGCATCTGAGATGTCGTTTTATTTTGCATTTTAACACCTCTGAAACTGCAGTCTCTTACAATCTGAGACTTAATGAAATAGGTTAGGCATATGTATGTTTGGGGGCTTATTCCTTTATTATTTGTTTCACAAAAACAAGATTTCGTTTCCCATAATTTTCTGCACTTTGCTTTCTCTTTCACTTTGTGGAAATCTCTCCAACACAACTGACCTCACTCTGTTCCTTCGTAAAAACATGATTGTAATATATTCAATATTCCTTTAATGATGGACTACCTCTTTTTCCTCGATTATGCTTTTCCCTGGAACAAAAATGCTGCAATAAACATCCTATGTACTGATACTTTTATTGCCTTGGGGTAGATTTCAAGGAGGAGTATTTCTCATATGAAGGATGTTATGCTTTTAATTTTAACAGTGTTACCAAGTCAATTTACATAATGGTGTGGCAAGTCCATCTGGTCTTGATTACTCGTCGCCACATAAGAAACTACCCTAAAACAGTGGCTAAAAACAACAATCGACTTTACTAATGAATCAGCAATTGGAGCAGAATTCAGTGGGGAATGGTTTGTTTTTGGCTCTACATAGTGTCTGGGCCCACAGGTGATGGCATGGATGGCTGGGGGTAAAACAGCTGAGGGCAGGCCAGACAGCTTTCTCTGTCCATGTATTCTCAGGACCTCCACGTCACCTCCACAATAGAGGCCTCTCTAATGTGGCAGTCCCAGAGCTCAAGTGGAAGCAGCCAGGCTTTATGGAACCTTGCCTTGAAAGCCGCATACAGTCACTTTCTCCATTTTCTGTTTGTCAAGCAAGTCACTTAAGGCTGGCACAGATTCGAGAGATGGAGAGCATGTATACCCCAAATCCCATTAGCAACGAACACAGAGAGAGCTTGTTTCCTGAATCTTTCCCAGCATGGATCACTCTTAAAACTTTTGAAAGTGTTGTTCATTTGACAGGTAAAAACAAAACAGGCCATTCATTGTTACTTTTATACTTCCATGAGTGCAGGGAAAGATGAACATCTTTCTAAGTTATTTCCCACCTGAATTACCTTTTCTTTTCTTCCTTTTTTTAATTTTTTTTTTTTGCCAATCAGTTTGAGCTTATAAAGTTGCTCAGGTTAGCCTTGAACTCATGACCTCGCCTTCGCAAGCACCATGACCTCCGGCGGGAGCCACTTTGGACCCCTCTTTTTTTTTTTTTTTTTGAGACAGAGTTTTGTTCTTGTTGCCCAGGCTGGAGGGCAATGGCGCAATCCCTGCAAAGAACATGAACTCATTCCTTTTTATGGCTGCATAGTATTCCATGGTATATATGTGCCACATTTTCTTTACCCAGTCTATCATTGATGGGCATTTGGGTTGGTTCCAAGTCTTTGCTGTTGTAAATAGTGCTGCAATAAATATACATGTGCATGTGGCTTTATAGTAGAATGTTTTATAATCCTTTGCGTATATACCCAGTAATGGGATTGCTGGGTCAAATGGTATTTCTGGTTCTAGATCCTGTAAATCGCCACACTGTTTTCCACATGGTTGAAATAATTTACACTCCCACCAACAGTGTAAAAGCATTCCTATTTCTTTGCAGCCCCTTGCCAGAATCTGTTGTTTCCTGACTTTTTAGTGATCGCTATTCTTACTGGCATAAGATGGTAAAAGCTGTGATACACTTTCTAAGGACATCTGACTTTTTGGAGTTCAGCCTTGCAAGCAATGCAATCTCCCTGGGTTTCTAAGTTCCTCAGCTATGACACGGAATGGTTTCTTAGGTCCTCTCCACTCCTAAGACCCTGGATTTTAAGAAGTTGTTTGCTAAGAGATCACCTTTGTGCAGTTTGAAATACTATACTGGACTACAAATAGAACTGAAACATATCAATGTCTCTGGCTACTTTCGGTTAAAATTCAATTTTGTTAATATAAATAATGTTTTGAAGGCAGCTATGTGAAGAAAAGACAATGGAAGTTTGGAATCATACACATCCAATTAGATCTAAATTCCACCCCTTACCAGCTGTGCAACCCTGGACATGTTTGTTAAATGTCTTTCCATAAACCTTAAGCCTCCTCATTCACTCCATCACTTCTCTCTTATAAAATAGTTAAGAATATTAAATGAGAACTTTGGAAAGCCTCCGGCACATAATGAAGGTGAATTTGCTTGCTGCTTCTGTTTTGAACATGAAAATCTAAAGAGACATTTGTTAAAAACAGGATGGAAATAAAGAGCAAGTCATAGAAGGAATAACTAGAAAGAAAGGTGATAGGATATTCTCAAATGAGTTTGAAAGGGGTGAAAGTGGAGCTATGAGGGCGGCTGCCAGAACAGAGGTAGGAGGATAAGTAATAGGCCCAGGGAAGCATGAAGGAAGAGGCATTGAAGAGGCAATTGTGCAGAGGAAGCTGAACATACACATATTTCAAACCATGGCAATTCACTCGGGAAAGTGAAATTGAAGCAGGGTCTATACAAAACATTAAGGCTGGAGTGACCCATGTGAGAAAGGGAGGTCTGATCAGGATAAACACTTGAGTTCAAAGTCAGAGTGACCTCTGTAAACAGGGAGAATTGGGAGCGAGCTGAGAGCAAAACTTCACAACAGGCCTGAAGATACCAGGCTTGGCAGTCAGATGACAGAAATGCAAGGGGCCGTCAGGTGGGCTTCCGGAGAGCTGCTGAAATGAATTGGATTTATGATGTTGGATAATCCTAAGTAAACATATTCATAATTGCTCTGAATATGAGGATTACAGACAGCATGGCTTCTAGTGTGTCTTCTAAAAAATGAGATATAACCTCATCACGATTGCTCTGCATTTTACCTAATCAGAACCCCATGATAGGCTGTCGTCATAGTTTTGGAGTGCAAAGGGGGAGTGCAAACCTTGCTGAACATTTACTTTCATCCTACAGTCATAAAGTCTGAAGTAGAGCAGATCTAAAAAGCGCCATGGCTCACAGGCTCTGCACGCTAGAGGGTGCGCAGAATGGGCAGTAGCAGCAGCCACCTGGAAGGAAGAGAGTGTTCCATTAGGAATTCATGGTGGGATGATGCACGTTCTAATCCTGCTTTTAATAGAAGACCCTCTTAGAAGAAAGCTGGCCTGCACAAATAGTATATCACTTGCACACAGTAGAGGCGTCTAGAATCCCCTCTGTCCATTCTGGGTTTCAGAACCCAATGAAGACATCAGAACTTTTGCACTTATACAGTGATAACTTCCAAATGGAGCACAGGTCTCATGTGAAAGGGCGGGTTATGAAACCCCGGGGAAGGTGGATAACAGGAAAGAAAAACATTAAGGTTTCAGTGAAAGCAGGCAAATATGTGCTAATAGGAGAAGGTGAGAAAGGCTAACGAGATGTCTAATTCAAACAATGACCTCATCCAAGCCCTAAGATCTGTGCCCGAACCTGCACTTTAGAACTACAAATAAAAGGAAGGGAGCCAATGGTACCTAATATTCCACGAGGCTTTGGGGCACAGGCAGTGCTTGGCCCCCCTCTCAGCAGGCTGAGAAACAGAGGCAGCAAGAGAAGCAGACCCAAGCTCGGCCCAGATCCCAGGGTGGCATCAACCAGCATCCAGGAGACCCCCGAAGTCCCTGCTTAGCTCTAGCCTAAGGAAGAGGCCTGGAGGGGCATATATTTGACACTTTCATTTGCCATCAACTTGATTTAAGTTGGAAAGAAAAAAATGGTGGGTGCTTTACGGTGGTTGTGTGACTTGATTTTGAGATACCACTGAGTGCCTCAAAAATTATTGGGGAGACGAAGAGTGGATTTTGCAGAGGTCTTGAAGTCCCAAAATAATAATCAGAGGCAAGTTTCAATGAACAATTTTGAGCATTTAAAAAAATTTGCCCTTTCTGTTTTGCTTTTAAGCTATATTTTCTTTTTAAACCCCAGTGCATATGACACCAATGACATCACAACGCTTGAAATGTTATTTACTGATAAAATTCTTATTCAAAAGAAACTTTACTCCTCATGTGAAGTACTTAGGGCTTTGCTCGCTGCTAATGAACAGACATGTACACCCTTCTGATGGAAGAACTGCAGAAACAAATTTCCATTTTACTCTTTGCCTAGACAATAGATCTAAGCTGTTTTAGAACAGAAGGAGTATTGCTTTTGTTAATCAAGATTTGTAAGGACAGTCAGAATTTCACCTCATTAAAAAAATTGTGAAAGATATAATTGTGGGTGGTATGAGGTAAGTGGAGAACAGTATCAGTGGTTGTTAGGTTTGAGCCTCTGGAGGTTTTAGAGTCAAAAGATTTCCTACTTAAATATTCTGAAACAGAAAATGAAACACCGCATATTCTCACTCATAGGTGGGTGATGAAAAATGATAACACATGGACACAGAAAGGGGAGTACTAAACACTGGGGTCTATTGGGGGGAAAAGGGGAGGGCCAGTGGGAGGGGGAGGTGGGGAGGGATAGCCTGGGAAGAAATGCCAAATGTGGGTGAAGGGGAGAAGAAAAGCAAAGCACACTGCCATGTGTGTACCTATGCAACTGTCTTGCATGCTCTGCTCATGTACCCCAAAACCTATAATCCAATAAAAAATTTAAAAAAAAAATAAATAAATAAATATTCTGAGCCTCGGTTTCCTTGTCTGTGAAATGTGAATAGTAATATTACTCAGCCCTATAGAGATATTGTGAACAATTAAGTGAAATTGTATATTTAAAGTGCTGACCCGGGGCTTGACACAAGTAAGTGCTGCCTAAGTGTGAACTGTTGTGGCGTAATTCCAAAGCCTTTGGAACTGTTTTGATTAAAGCTGTGAAGAAATGGATGAACTCTTTGGCCGGTAGTGATCAAACATATAGTCAGTTCATTTATTACTCCTCAAGTTGGTGATTTCCCTGCTAAATACGCCTGCAGTTCTTAAAAATAGTCTCCTCCCTGTCCATCTACTCTGGTTTTTGGGTTTAGTGTCAGTGTTTAGGGTTTAGTGGTCCCCTCAGAAATTCCCCTGATTGAGATAGAGGGAGATAATGTATATGAAAATGTGGAGATCTGGTCCAGTTCTTCTGCTTCTGTAAGTGGCAACAGCAGACTGCTCAAAGAAATCTCCTGTTTTTTGGTGGGGTCCCGTTCCTTCAGGGAACTGTAGGGACATCGGCTTGTTTTTTCTTACTCCCCTAACTTTCATCTATGTTTACAAGACGTATTGGTCTATAGAATTCTTTTCTTTGAATGTCTTCGTCTCCCTTTGGAATCAGAATGATGCTGACCACATTAAATACATGGCGGAGTGTTTCTGTAGATACTGCCTTACTGACATCCCACAATTTTTGATATGCTATATTTAATTTATGTTCAGTTTAAAATAGTTGGTAATTTTCCCAGAAGTTTCCTCTTTGGATCATGGATAATTTAGAATTGTGCTGTTTAATTTCCAAAGTTTTGGAAAACTTTCTGTTGTCTTGCTGTTATTGTTTTCTAGTCTAATTATATAAGAATCTGAGAGCACCCTTTGCATGAGTTCAATTCTTTTAAATTTGTTGAGGTTCACTTTAAAGTCAGGATAGGGTCTATCTTGGTGAATGTTCCTTGTGCTCTTGAGAATAATGTGCATCTTGCTGTTATGCAGTGAAGTGCTCTGTAAGTGTCAATTATGTCCAGGATTTTGATGATGGTGTTCGGTTTTTCTGTATTATTGCTGATTCTTCCATTAGTTCTATTTCTTACTGAGATCTGCGTGTCAAATATACAATGATAATTGTAGATTTGTCTAATGCTTCTTCAAGTTTTGCTTTTTGTATTTTGAAGCTCTGTTGTTAGGTGTATACCTGTTTAGGATTATAATGTCTTCTTGCAATATTGAACTTTTTGTGATTATGAAATGTCTCTCTCGATCCTTCTTGACTTTCTTTGCTCTGAAATTTGTTTTGCCTGATATTAACATCTCCACTCTGGTTTCCTTTTTGTTCATGTTCTCCTGTTCATTCTATTCAATGAGTTTTCTGCTGTCATATTTTTATGTCCTTTTAAAATTTAAATTACATTGTCATTAAATTGTCATTTTGTAATTCTTTGTAACATAAGCATATTTGTTGTTGAGTTGTTTCTAGCTTTCTATTCATTTAAATTGTGTTCATGATTGTTGAAGTATTTGTAACAATAACAATAAGTAATTGCTTTCAAGCCCTTATTTTTTTTAAAGATGGGTCTCATTCTGTTGTCCAGGCTGTAATACAGTGGTGCAATCGTAGGCTGCTGCAACCTCAAACTCCTGGGCTCAAGTGATCCTCCCACCTCAGCCTCCTGAGCAGCTGAGATTACAGATGTGCAACACCACACTCAGCTAATTTTTAAAATTTCTGTAGAGATGGGGTCTTGTCACGTTGCCCAGGCCTCAAACTTCTGGGCTCGAGTGATCCTCCTGCCTTGGCCTCCGAAACTGGTGGGATTACAGGTATAAGCTACCACATCTATAGTACCTTATACCTGTAAGTCTTTATTAGATAATTCTAAATCTTTGTTACCTTAATATTGATATATATTGATTTTTCCTTTTAATATTTTTCTAGATCTTTAGATGCCATGTAATTTTGGTTCGTGTTTTAGGCATTTTGAATATTATGATATTTGGAGGCCTTTTAAAAATATTATGAGTATGTTGATATTTTTGTTTTAGGAGGCAGTTGACCAGGTCTGAGTTCAGGCTGAGAGTTCTAACCTGCCTTCTATGACCTGGAATTCCAAAGTCAGCTAGACTTTGTGGTTATTTCCATGCATTCTATGTGTACACCAATCATTGTTCTCTCTGGGACCCCAGGTTTACTCCACTTTTAAAGTTTTCTGTATACTGATTATGAACAGATTCATGTATATACAACTTAGGGGTGAACCCAGGTGTTTATAAGCAAATTTCTAGGATTGCTTTGGTGAGCTTCTCCATGTCTATACTTTTTTATTTTCTAGGGCTCCTCTTTTGGTCCTCCAGCCAGAAAGCTGGGGTTTTATTTAACCTACACTCTCACAAACTTTTGTAATTGCATCCACATCTCAGGCCAAGTGGTGAAAGGACAGAGACAGAGGGGAGAAAAAGCACTGGAGTTCTCTGACTGGAATGGAAAATTTCCTTTCTTAGAGATTTGGTTCAAACCATTTTCTGCTGTGGCTTTTGCCACTGTCGCCGCAGGATTGCATTGGGGCTATGGTATAAGAGATCATATGGCAGAATAAAAGCTAGTTGATATCTACATTCCCTGGGCATTACAAGTTTCTTTTTTCTACTCTGTGTGCTAGTGTTAGAGGGCCACTCCTAGGCTTCTTTCTTTCTTTAGCTAAGTGCCCACTTCCAGGTTTCATGCTACATTTTTATATTCAGATCAGGGGGAAATGGTACCAGATTGATAGCAGTTTCAATTCAATGCTTCTTCCACGATCTGACTGCTCTTGTTAACTTTTCAGAGTTCTCATATAATTATTCCAACTTGATGATTTCCATTCTGAACATGCCTGCATTGTCAAACATTTCTTGCATTCTGTCCATCTTTTATATTTGCATTTAGTTAGACAGACAAGGTAGAGCAGGCATACTCTATTTTACCCAGCACCAGGGCACACAGTTATCTCTTAGAGAAATTAAAAGTAAGTTAAAAACTAAATTTTACATTTACATTTTTTTTTTTTGAGATGGAGTCTTGCTCTGATGCCCAGGCTGAAGTACAGTGGCATGATCTCGGCTCACTGCAACTTCCACCTCCTAGGTTCAAGCAATTCTCTGGCCTCAGTCTCTCAAGTAGCTGGGACTACAGGTGTAAGCCACCACACTGACTAATTTTTATATTTTTAGTAGAGATGGGGTTTTGCCATGTTGACCAGGCTAGTCTTGAACTCCTGACCTCAGCCTCCCAAAGTGCTGGGATTACAGGCATGAGCCACTGTGATTTCAAGTGCTCTTTAATTATTATGTAGGCACAAGTTTATGTCAGATAATATGTTTCTTCTGCATAACTTTAACATTTGATTTAGTATAATTCTATAGGAAATGATTTTCAGTTTTTGTTAGTCTAAAAAATTATTTCCTCTGCATTTTTGAAATATATTTTTATTCTTTTTCTTTGTTTTTTCAGTTTAATTTCTATTTACCTATATTTAAGTTCATTGATTGTTTTTATCAGCTGTGTTGAATCTACCAATGAGCTCATTGAAAGTAGTCTGCATCTGTGTTACTGTGTTTTATTTCTGGTATATATATATATATAAATAGATATAATATATATATATAAATAGATATATGTAGATAGAAATTTCTATATATATAGAAATATATATATATAAACTATATATATATAGAAATATATATATATATAAACTATATATATATATATATATATAGTTTTTGGCTGTATTGAGGTATAATTATATATGTTTAATCAATCAGTGAAATATAAACTACCAGTCATGTATTCTAAATGTATAAAAAGTGCTACCATTTTAAAAATTAACTGGAAAGTAGGAAAACCTAAAAAAAAGGTACATTCTACTACCACACTATCATAAATGTTATGTTTGTGTGTGTGTATGTATATAAAAGAGAGAGCAGATAATCAACATATAAATAAGGCGGTTAAAAACAAAAACAGGAAATGAAGACGATATTACCAAAACAACTAAAATCCCAAACTACAACTATGAACAGATTCACTAATAGGGCCATTTGCGTAGGTTCCGACAAAATCAACCAACCAACCCCCTAAGAAAAAAAACCAAAGCAAGTGCACACCCGCAAAATCATTCACCAAAACCTGCACTAGGGTGTGTGGCAACAGTTAATACATTTCTATGGAAATTTTCTCATGCCTTATAAACTCCTAAAATAAAATCAAGGTCACTGTGTGACTAATGATGGCACTGGGAGGCAAAGAAATACTGAAAGGAAAATGGCGTTCAGCCTTGGTTTCAGCTATCTCTTCAAATCAGCATTAAGTACTAAATATCAGATACAACATTTTTGGCTTGTCAGACCAGTAAATCATGTTTTTCCATTGGCCAAAGGCAGCTGAAGAAATAATTGTTGAACAAACTAAATGTTGTGACATAAAGTATCTGAATTCTGAGTATTTAGTTAAAATGATTGGTTTAACTGGGCGAAAGGAATAGCATCCATCATCCAAACAGGCTCACTTCCCCCGGCCCCCAAAATGAACAGTAGTTATAATAGCAAAAGAAACAAAAGTTTTTTCTTTGTTTTTGGTTTTTTGTTTGTTTGTTTTTGAGTCTTTAGAGGCAACTGTGAAAGAGGTCAGCAATACATTAACAGCAGCACTGGACAAGGAAGAGCAAAATAGAGGAATAATACATCTCGATAGATGTTTGCTCATCTTTTTCTGTATTAGGCAGAAAACCACAACTGGCTTGTGGAAATTTCAGGTGCATATGTCTCCTTAGATCCTTCACAGATTTAGAATTCAGTCTACCCGAGGGCTCTATAACCATGTAAGAAAGCTTTCTTTATGTAGCTTGGTGGCAGCCTAAACAGACTCCATGTCATGAAGAATGTCGGAACTCAAAGCTTCCTGCATACTGGGCATCAATTCCTCTACTATGTTCATTCCATTTCCTTCCAGTGTCCCAAGGTCCACATTTGTCCAGAAATGGTTTCAAGGTAGTCTGTGAGGGCAGGGTTTTGGTTGCTAGTGTCACCTGTATTCATCTCATCAACGTTGTTCTGGAAGTCATCTGGGGTGTGAAGGACACTAGCTGCTCATGCTTCGTCCACTGTCTGTACTCTCATCTTGAAAGTGATAGGTGCCACTGTTAAGGAAAGGATCTGGGCTATTGGTCTTCACCGTTCTCAATTCCTGAGACATCCCAGGAGAAGACACTGGATTTTGAGTCCCACCATCCTGCTCCAGTGTTTGTAACTGACTATGCAGTGCTAACTGCTGCCAAAGCAGTTCTTGCTGTTTCAGCTGTAACCTCTCCTTCTGCAGTTGCTGCTGGTTGGAGTTGCTGCCACCCATGATGCCTCCCTGTGGGCTCTGGGGAGCCAGGGGTGGTGGCTGTTTCAATGGAGTGCTATGATTTTCTGGTTCATGTCAAAACGAGGCTCGAGCCTTGGGTCTAGCCAAGAGGTGGTCTTGTTCTTATGGTTTATATAGTAAATTTCACCATCTTAAGTCATGGTTCGTTCCCATCCATCAGGAAAAGGACCTGAGGCCGAGTTCATCATATTCTGCTGCACTGGTGGACTGGTGGGGGCTGTAACGTTCATCTGAGACAGCATGGCCTTCCTGGGGTCCTGCCATGTTGTCTGATCGACGTGATTTAAGAAGTATCTCGGACCAGAAGATGTCTTCGCCATCTCTCAAGCTGCTGGCAGAGGTGCCTCATCAGGTATCTCAAAAGAAGTGTGTGGAAGATGCTGAGCTGTGGGTATAGCTGCTGGGCCAGAGACTGCTCCAGTGGGGGTCAGTGTCTCCAGCTCCCAACTGCAGAAAGCTGGAGGGGGATGCGCTGGAACGTGCTGTGGAGTCAGGGCTCCTGCAGTGCCTGCATCAGTACTGGCCAGTGGGGAGTGGGACTTGGGCTTGAAGAAGGAGTTGGGCAGCATCCAGAGCCTCATGGGCACGGTCTGGAGCATGTTGGCTGTCTTGGGGTTCATGGTGGCATTGAAGAGCGCCTCCAGGTCGGTCTCCTAGTCCCAGTGGATGTGCATGACCTGATGCTCGGCAGGAGGAGCCTGTCGCGAGTGCCAGCTGCCCCAGGGTCCTGATTGCGGGCCCTGCCCCTAGCGGGGGTGTGCGCGGGCGGCTGCCATTGTCCTCGTGGGGCTGGCTGAGGTGGCGGCTGCTGCCCGGGATCCATGTCTTCTGCCTCCCCCCATGTGCACGCCCTGACCGGAAGAGCTAGGGCTCCGCCCAGACTCCCCAACTCCACCTGGTGAGGTGGGGAAGCAGAGAGAGCTGCCGGCCGGATGGCGCATGAGAATAAGAATAAAAAGCAATCACTTCTTATTTCTCCCTTTACTCAGCCACTGGCAAACAATAATTACTGTCTCTAAGGATTTCCTTTTTCTGAACATTTGATATAAAGGAATAATAGGTGACCTTTTGTGTCTGACTTCTTTTACTTAAGGTAACGTTTTCAAAGTTCATCCATATTGTAGCATTTGTCATTACTTAATTTTTCATTGGCAACTAATATTCTATTGTATGGACGTGTCACATTTTGTTTATTCAATCGCCAGTTGATGGGATTTAGGATTTTCTACTTTTTGGCTGTCACAAATAGTTCTGCTAGGATGCTATAAACATTTGTACAAATTTTTGTGTGAACGTATGTTTTGATTACTCTGGTGTGTACATAGAAGTGGAATCACTAGGTGATATGTGAACTTTGTGTTCAATACTTTGGAACACTTTATAACAGTTTTCCAGTGTAACACTACCATTGTACATTCCCACTAACAAAATATGAGGTTTTCAATTTCTTCACATCCTTGCTAACATATCATTGCCATCTTTTTTATTATAATCCTTCCAGAAAATTGACTTTAGTTTTCTGTTTATAATGTGGAATGTTAGGGCATTGACCACTGCCTTAATTGCATGCAATACATTTTTGTATATAGTATTTTCATTTTTATCTGTCTCAAAGTGTTTTCTACTCTCCATTTTGATTTTTGTTTGACCCATTTTTTACTTAGGAGTGTTTTAATTCCCACATTTGTGAATTTCCAAATTTCCTCCTGTTATTAATTTCTAGTTTTATTCCATTGTATTTGAAGAACAAAGAACATGCTTTATTGATTCCAATCTTTGAAAATTTGTTGAGGCTTGGTTTATCATCTAATGGAGGGCCTATCCTAGAAGATGGTTCATGAGAATTTGAGAAGAGTGTCTTCTGCTAATGTTGCATAGAATATTTTGTAGATGTTTGGTAGATTCAGCTGATTTATAGCATTTTTGAATTCTTTTATTTCATTGTTGATTATTGATCTAGCTGTTCTACTTATTATTGAAAGTGGCTACTGAAGTGTCCAATGATTATTCTTGAATTGCCTGTTTCCCTTTCAATTCTTCAAATTTCATGCAAAATATTCTTCTTTTCTCTAGTAACAATTTTTACATTAAAGTTTATTTTCTGATATTGGAATATCACCTATCTTTTGGGTATTCTTTCTAAGGTATACCATTTTTTTTTATTTTTTGAGAAAGAGTCCTGCTCTGTCACCCAGGCTGGAGAGCAGTGGCATGCTCTTGGCTCACTGCAACCTCCACCTCCCAGGTTCAAGTGATTCTCCTGCCTCCGCCTCCTGAGTAGCTGGGATTACAGGCATGCACTAGCACACCCAGCTAATATTTGTACTTTTAGTAGAGACAGCGTTTCACCATGTTGGTCAGGCTGGTCTTTAACCCTGACCTTATGATCCACCCGCCTCAGCCTCTCAAGGTGCTGGGATTACAGACAGGAGCCACCGTGCCCGGCCTGGTATACCTTTTTTATGTTTTTACCTTTAACCCATTTGCATTTTTGAATTTAAAGTATGTCTTTTATACACGGCATACAGTTGGATTATATTTTTAATTTTAATTTTAAAAATTATTTTTGGTGCCAATTTTAGTTTTATTTAAGACATTGCATTTACACTTATAATACAGTGCTTATAAAGTGCAATATTACTTCCTTCCTCTGAACACATATTCCATAGTCAAGTATTGACAATGCCCAGTAACTTAATATAGCAGCTGAACTTCTAAAAACTGCCACAGAGTTTGCTACAAATTTAGATCCTTCAATGTTTTACATGTGTGGAACAATGCTACATATATATTTAGGTTGGCTTAATCAACCTCTTCAACGGTGGGCCCTGAGGAAGCACCACCAGAGGGAGGAGCTCTCCCACCAGGGAATCCCCCAGGCATTCCTCCTGGCATGCCTCTGGTACAGCTTGGTAATGATGGGGTGGCAGACTGTCTCCAGCTCTTTCTGCTGATGTTCAGATTCTTCCTTCTCAGCAGTCTGATTCTTATCGAGCCAGTTGATAATTTCATTACACTTCGTCCAGAATCTTCTGTTTGCCCTCATTGTTAATCTTGCCTTGAAGTTTCTTTCTCATCTTTGACAGTTGCTTTCGTGTTGAATGCATAGGACTCATGTGAATTCTTGGATGACACTTTGTCCCTCTGCTTCTCATCCTCAGCTTTGTACTTCTCATCTTCCTGTACCATACGTTCAATGTTTTCCTTGCTCGAATGGCCCTTGTCGTTAGTGATATTGATCTTGTTCTCTTTTCCTGTACACTTGTCCACAGCAGAGACATTGAGGATGCCATTGGGGTCCATAGCAAAAGTGACTTCAGTCTGAGGAACACCACGGGGTGCAGGAGGTGTGCCTGTGAGTTCAAACTTGCCAACAGGTTATCCTTGCTCATGGCACGCTCACCTTCATAAACCTGAATAAGCACGCCAGGCTGGTTGTCAGAATAGGTAGTGAACGGCTGTGTCTGCTTGGTAGAAATGGTAGTGTTATGGCTGATGAGGACAGTCATGACTCCACTAGCAGTTTCAATACCAAGGGAAAGAGGAGTGCCATCCGAGAGCAGCAAATCTTGAACATTTTCAGACTTATTTGTAGATAGGATGGCTGACTGGACAGCTGCACCATAAGCAACAGCTTCATCAAGGTTGATGCTCTTGTTTAGTTCTTTTCCATTGAAAAAGTCTTGGGGAAGCTTCTGAATTCCCAAGATATGAGTAGAACCACCAACTTGTCTAGTTTGGCATCTCGAAGGGCTTTCTCTATGGAGTCCGGGGTGCTATGGAACAGGTCAGTATTCAGTTCTTCAAATTGGGCACAAATAATGGAGGTGTAGAAGTCGATTCCTTCGTAGAGAGACTCAATCTCAATACTGGCCCGACTACTGGAAGAGAGAGAACACTTAGCAGGTTCACAAGCAGTATGGAGGCGTCTTACAGCTCTCTTGTTCTCACTGATGACTTTCTTATGCTTGTGCTTGAACTCAGCAATAAAATGGTTGCCCATTCAGTTGTCAAAAATCTTTTCCACCCAAGTGGGTATTTCTGTAGATTTGACCTCAAGGATTCCATCCTCAATAGTGAGGATTGACACATCAATAGTGCCACCTCCCAGGTCAAAGATCAGCATGTTTCTTTCAGCTTCAACCTTTTTGTCTAAGCCATAAGCAATAGCAGCAGCAGTTGGCTCATTGATAATTCTAAGTATATTAGGACGAGCAATAGTTCCAGTATCTTTGCTAGCCTGACACTGAGAGTCATTACAGTATGGTGGCATTGTGACTACAGCATTCGTAACAATCTTCCCAAGGTAGGCTTCTGCAGTTTCCTTTCCTTTGTCAGAACCACAGAGGATATCTCCTCTGGATAGAAGCTTTTGTTCTCTCCCTTGTATTCTACTTGAACCTTGGGCCTGCCACCATCATTCACCACCATGAAGGGCCAATGCTTCGTCGCAGACTGGACAACAGCATCATCAAATATGTGTTTAATCAGATGTTTGGGATTAAAAATAGTGTTGGTGGGGTCTATTGCAATTTGATTCTTTGTGGCATCACCAATCAATTGTTCGGTGTCTTTAAAGGTGACATAGCTTGTAGTGCTCTGGTTTCCCTGATCATTGGCAATTATCTCTACTTTTGCATGCTGGAAAATACCCACACCAGAGCAGCTGGTGCAAAGATCAGTACCAAATGCAGGTCCTTTCAACATGGTTGCTGGCATGTAGGCCTGCCTCTGACTACAAAGAAAGACACAGAAACCCTGAGAGCTTCAGGTGAGTTCAGTAAATCCAAATTTTTATTTATTTATTTATTTATTGAGACAGGGTCTCCCTCTGTTGCCTGTCACCCATACTGGAGTGCAGTCGTGCATTCTTGGCTCATTGCAACTTCCATCTCTGGGTTTAAGTGAATCTCCTGCCTCAGCCTCCTGAGTAGCTGGGACCACAGGCATGTGCCACCATGCCTGGTAATTTTTTATATTTTATAGTAGAGACAGGGTTTCACCATGTTTCCCAGGCTTGTCTTGAATTCCTGGACTCAAGTGATCTGCCACCTTGCCCTCCCAAATTGCTGAGATTATAGGCATGAACTACCACTCATGGCCTATATTTATTTTTTAAATGATTCTCTTGATTTCTGCCTTTTGAATGCAGTGTTTAGTTTATTTTCATTCACATAATTACTGATAATTAATTGAAATTCTATATTTGTTCATGCATACCTTCTGGTTTTTTTTTTTTTTTTTTTTTTTAAATTTTTTATTGGATTATAGGTTTTGGGGTACATGAGCAGAGCATGCAAAACAGTTGCGTAGGTACACACATGGCAGTGTGCTTTGCTTTTCTTCTCCCCTTCACCCACATTTGGCATTTCTCCCCAGGCTATCCCTCCCCACCTCCCCCTCCCACTGGCCCTCCCCTTTTCCCCCCAATAGACCCCAGTGTTTAGTACTCCCCTTTCTGTGTCCATGTGTTCTCATTTTTCATCACCCACCTATGAGTGAGAATATGCGGTGTTTCATTTTCTGTTCTTGTGTCAGTTTGCTGAGGATGATGTTTTCCAGATTCATCCATGTCCCTACAAACGACACGAACTCATCATTTCTGATTGCTGCATAATATTCCATGGTGTATATGTGCCACATTTTTCCAATCCAGTCTATTATCAGTGGGCATTTGGGTTGATTCCAGGTCTTTGCTATTGTAAACAGTGCTGCAATGAACATTCGTGTACATGTGTCCTTATAGTAGAACGATTTATAGTCTTTTGGATATATACCCAGTAATGGGATTGCTGGGTCAAATGGAATTTCTATTTCTAAGGCCTTGAGGAATCGCCACACTGTCTTCCACAATGGTTGAACTAATTTACACTCCCACCAACAGTGTAAAAGTGTTCCTTTTTCTCCACATCCTCTCCAGCATCTGTTGTCTCCAGATTTTTTAATGATCGCCATTCTAACTGGCGTGAGATGGTATCTCAATGTGGTTTTGATTTGCATCTCTCTGATGACCAGTGACGATGAGCATTTTTTCATATGATTGTTGGCCTCATATATGTCTTCTTTCGTAAAGTATCTGTTCATATCCTTTGCCCACTTTTGAATGGGCTTGTTTGTTTTTTTCCTGTAAATCTGCTTGAGTTGTTTGTAAATTCTGGATATCAGCCCTTTGTCAGATGGGTAGACTGCGAAAATTTTTTCCCATTCTGTTGGTTGCCGATCCACTCTAGTGACTGTTTCTTTTGCCGTGCAGAAGCTGTGGAGTTTCATTAGGTCCCATTTGTCTATTTTGGCTTTTGTTGCCAATGCTTTTGGTGTTTTGTTCATGAAGTCCTTGCCTACTCCTATGTCCTGGATAGTTTTGCCTAGATTTCCTTCTAGGGTTTTTATGGTGCCAGGTCTTATGTTTAAGTCTTTAATCCATCTGGAGTTAATTTTAGTGTAAGGTGTCAGGAAGGGGTCCAGTTTCTGCTTTCTGCACATGGCTAGCCAGTTTTCCCAACACCATTTGTTAAACATGGAATCCTTGCCCCATTGCTTATTTTTGTCAGGTTTATCAAAGATTGTATAGTTGTATGTATGTTGTGTTGCCTCCGGTGCCTCTGTTTTGTTCCATTGGTCTATATCTCTGTTTTGGTACCAGTACCATGCTGTTTTGATTACTGTAGCCTTGTAGTATAGTTTGAAATCCGGTAGTGTGATGCCCCCCGCTGTGTTCTTTTTGCTTAGAATTGACTTGGCTATGTGGGCTCTCTTTTGGTTCCATATGAAGTTCATGGTGGTTTTTTCCAGTTCTGTGAAGAAAGTCAATGGTAGCTTGATGGGGATAGCGTTGATTCTGTAAATTACTTTGGGCAGTATAGCCATTTTCACGATATTAATTCTTCCTAACCATGAACATGGAATGTTTCTCCATCTGTTTGTGTCCTCTCTGATTTCGTTGAGCAGTGGTTTGTAGTTCTCCTTGAAGAGGTCCCTTACGTTCCTTGTGAGTTGTATTCCAAGGTATTTTATTCTTTTTGTAGCAATTGCGAATGGCAGTTCGCTCTTGATTTGGCTTTCTTTATTGGTGTAGACGAATGCTTGTGATTTTTGCACATTGATTTTATATCCTGAGACTTTGCTGAAGTTGTTTATCAGGTTCAGGAGTTTTTGGGCTGAGGCGATGGGGTCTTCTAGGTATACTATCATGTCGTCTGCAAATAGAGACAATTTGGCTTCCACCTTTCCTATTTGAATACCCTTTATTTCTTTTTCTTGCCTGATTGCTCTGGCTAGAACTTCCAGTACTATATTGAATAGGAGTGGTGAGAGAGGGCATCCTTGTCTAGTGCCAGATTTCAAAGGGAATGCTTCCAGTTTTTGCCCATTCAGTATGATATTGGCTGTTGGTTTGTGATAAATAGCTTTTATTACTTTGAGATACGTTCCATCGATACCTAGTTTATTGAGGGTTTTTAGCATAAAGGGCTGTTGAATTTTGTCAAATGCCTTCTCTGTGTCAATTGAGATAATCATGTGGTTTTTATTTTTGGTTCTGTTTATGTGGTGAATTACGTTGATAGACTTGCGTATGTTGAACCAGCCTTGCATCCCTGGGATGAATCCTACTTGATCATGATGAATAAGTTTTTTGATTTGCTGTTGCAATCGGTTTGCCAATATTTTATTGAAGATTTTTGCATCTATGTTCATCATGGATATTGGCCTGAAGTTTTCTTTTCTCGTTGGGTCTCTGCCGGGTTTTGGTATCAGGATGATGTTGGTCTCATAAAATGATTTGGGAAGGATTCCCTCTTTTTGGATTGTTTGAAATAGTTTTAGAAGGAATGGTACCAGCTCCTCCTTGTGTGTCTGGTAGAATTCGGCTGTGAACCCATCTGGACCTGGGCTTTTTTTGTGAGGTAGGCTCTTAATTGCTGCCTCAACTTCAGACCTTGTTATTGGTCTATTCATAGTTCCAGCTTCCTCCTGGTTTAGGCTTGGGAGGACACAGGAGTCCAGGAATTTATCCATTTCTTCCAGGTTTACTAGTTTATGTGCATAGAGTTGTTTGTAATATTCTCTGATGATGGTTTGAATTTCTGTGGAATCTGTGGTGATTTCCCCTTTATCATTTTTTATTGCATCTATTTGGTTGTTCTCTCTTTTATTTTTAATCAATCTGGCTAGTGGTCTGTCTATTTTGTTGATCTTTTCAAAAAACCAGCTCTTGGATTTATTGATTTTTTGAAGGGTTTTTCGTGTCTCAATCTCCTTCAGCTCAGCTCTGATCTTAGTAATTTCTTGTCTTCTGCTGGGTTTTGAGTTTTTTTGATCTTGCTCCTCTAGCTCTTTCAATTTTGATGATAGGGTGTCAATTTTGGATCTCTCCATTCTCCTCATATGGGCACTTATTGCTATATACTTTCTTCTAGAGACTGCTTTAAATGTGTCCCAGAGGTTCTGGCACGTTGTGTCTTCATTCTCATTGGTTTCGAAGAACTTCTTTATTTCTGCCTTCATTTCGTTGTTTACCCAGTCAACATTCAAGAGCCAGTTGTTCAGTTTCCATGAAGCTGTGCGGTTCTGGGTCTGTTTCTGAATTCTGAGTTCTAACTTGATTGAACTATGGTCTGAGAGGCTGTTTGTTATGATTTCAGTTGTTTTGCATTTGTTGAGCAGTGCTTTACTTCCAATTATGTGGTCAATTTTAGAGTAGGTGTGATGTGGTGCTGAGAAGAATGTGTATTCTGTGGATTTGGGGTGGAGAGTTCTGTAAATGTCCACCAGGTTTGCTTGCTCCAGGTCTGAGTTCAAGCCCTGGGTATCCTTGTTGATTTTCTGTCTGGTTGATCTGTCTAGTATTGACAGTGGAGTGTTAAAGTCTCCCACTATTATTGTGTGGGAGTCTAAGTCCTTCTGTAAGTCATTAAGAACTTGCCTTATGTATCTGGGTGCTCCTGTGTTGGGTCCATATATGTTTAGGATCGTTAGCTCTTCTTGTTGTATCGATCCTTTTACCATTATGTAATGGCCTTCTTTGTCTCTTTTGATCTTTGTTGCTTTAAAGTCTATTTTATCAGAGATGAGAATTGCAACTCCTGCTTTTTTTTGCTTTCCATTAGCTTGGTAAATCTTCCTCCATCCCTTTATTTTGAGCCTTTGTGTATCCTTGCATGTGAGATGGGTTTCCTGGATACAGCACACTGATGGGTTTTGGATTTTTATCCAATTTGCCAGTCTGTGTCTTTTGATTGGTGCATTTAGTCCATTTACATTTAGGGTTAATATTGTTATGTGTGAATTTGATACTGCCATTTTGATTCTAAGTGGCTGTTTTGCCTGTTAGTTGTTGTAGATTCTTCATTATGTTGAAGCTCTTTAGCATTCAGTGTGATTTTGGAATGGCTGGTACTGATTGATCCTTTCTATGTGTAGTGCCTCTTTTAGGAGCTCTTGTAAAGCAGGCCTGGTGGTGACAAAATCTCTGAGTACTTGCTTGTTCGCAAAGGATTTTATTCTTCCTTCACTTCTGAAGCTCAGTTTGGCTGGATATGAAATTCTGGGTTGAAAGTTCTTTTCTTTAAGAATGTTGAATATTGGCCCCCACTCTCTTCTGGCTTGTAATGTTTCTGCCGAGAGATCTGCTGTGAGTCTGATGGGCTTCCCTTTGTGGGTGACCCGACCTTTCTCTCTGGCTGCCCTTAGTATTCTCTCCTTTATTTCAACCCTGTTGAATCTGACGATTATGTGCCTTGGGGTTGCTCTTCTTGCGGAATATCTTTGTGGTGTTCTCTGTATTTCCTGCAATTGAGTGTTGGCTTGTCTTGCTAGGTGGGGGAAATTTTCCTGGATGATGTCCTGAAGAGTATTTTCCCGCTGGGATTCATTCTCTTCGTCCCCTTCTGGTACACCTATCAAACGTAGGTTAGGTCTTTTCACATAGTCCCACATTTCTTGGAGACTTTGTTCATTCCTTTTTGCGCTTTTTTCTCTGATCTTGGTTTCTCGTTTTATTTCATTGAGTTGGTCTTCGACTTCAGATATTCTTTCTTCTGCTTGGTCAATTCGGCTATTGAAACTTGCGTTTGCTTCGCGAAGTTCTCGTATTGTGTTTTTCAGCTCCTTTAATTCATTCATATTCCTCTCTAAGGTATCCATTCTTGTTATCATTTCCTCGAATCTTTTTTCAAATCTTTTTTCAAGGTTCTTAGTTTCTTTGCATTGATTTAATACATGATCTTTTAGCTCACAAAAGTTTCTCATTATCCATCTTCTGAAGTCTAATTCCGTCATTTCGTCACAGTCATTCTCCGTCCAGCTTTGTTCCCTTGCTGGTGAGGAGTTTTGGTCCTTTCTAGGAGGCGATGTGTTCTGGTTTCGGGTGTTTTCCTCCTTTTTGCGCTGGTTTCTTCCCATCTTTGTGGATTTGTCCGCTGGTCGTCTGCGTAGTTGCTGACTTTTCGTTTGGGTCTCTGAGTGGATACCCAGAATGTTGATGATGAAGTATTTCTGTTACTTGGTTTTCCTTCTACCAGTCTAGCCCCTTCGCTGTATGACTGTTGAGGTCCGCTCCAGACCCTGCTTGTCTGGGGTGCACCTCTAGTAGCCGTGGCACAGCGAGGGATGCTACCAGTTTCTTTTTCTGCTCTCTTTGTCCCAGGATGATGCCTGCCTAATGACAGTCTTTTGGATATAGAGGGGTCAGGGAGCTGCTTGAGGAGACAGTTTGTACTTTATAGGGGTTTAATTGCTGAGCTGTGCACTCTGTTGTTCATTCAGGGCTGTTAGGCTGCTATGTTTGATTCTGCTGCAACACAGCTCATTAAACAACCCTTTTTTTTTTTCTCAAATGCTCTGTGTTGAGGGGTTTGGGCTTTATTTTTGGATGTCCGATCAGGTGTCCTGCCCAGCTCAAAGGCAGACTAGCCACTGTTTGGCTGCCGAGGCTCCGCCCTGCTGTTGTGTGATTCGCGCTGTTCCTGCCGGCTTTGCTGTGGTCTCCACCATGCCCTGCGGCGGAGTCTCTTCGTTGTAGCGTGTTGCCTCAGCAACGGCAGGCTGCGTCAGCAGTGGGCGTGTATCTCAGTAGGGACGGGTTGCCTCGGCAACGGCTGGCTGCGTCAGCAGTGGGCGTGTATCTCAGTTGGGGCGGGTTGCCTCGGCAACGGCTGGCTGCCTCAGCAGTGGGCGTGTATATCAGTTGGGGTAGGTTGCCTCCATAGTGGTGGACGCCCCTCCCCCACAGAGCGTCTCGGACCGTCTGCCCGGGATAGTTTGAAATCGCGGTTTTGTTCGTCCCACTGGGTATCCCAAGCGATCTGTCCCTGCAATCCCCTGGGCTGGGCTACTGTGGAAGTCTCGTTCAGTCTCAAGTCCAGCCCTCTCAAGTCTCAGGTTGCCGGTTCAACAAGGCACCCGGACAAGCGCGCCCTGTGGGGATTGCTGGGGAGGGCCGGCCGCCGCCGCCCCGGCTGCCGGCTTCGCCAGGCAGACCTACTGCCTGGTGTCCCGTGTCTTTTTATACTTGGGAGTTTCCCCGTTCTGTGGGCAACAAAGATCAGTCTGGAAATGCAGCACTGACTCACCGTTTGCGAATTCAACGCGGGCTCCAATCCTGGGTTGTTCTCACAGCGCCATCTTGAGTCCCCTCTCACCTTCTGGTTTTTTTTCCCTAAAGCTTTTACAATATCAGTAATAGTATTTTAAATTTTTTGTCTGATAGTTTGAACATGTGGATCCTATTATAATCTGGTTCTACTGACACATTTTTTCTTGCAAAAGGGCTTTTTAAGCAAGCAAATTTAACAATTATAAACATATATCAACCCAACAGTGGATCACCCAGATAAATAAAGCAAATATTATTAGAGCTAAAGAGAGAGATGAACCCTAATACAATAATAGCTGGGAACTTCAGCATCCCATTTTTAGCATTGGACAGATGATACAGACAGAACATCAACAAAGAAACATCAGACTTAATCTGTACTAGAGACCAAATGAATCTAATGAATATTTACAGAACATTTCATACAATGGCTGCAGAATATACATTCTTCTGAGCATGTGGATTATTCTCAAGGAGAGTTCATATATTAGGCCACAAAAAAAAAGCCTTAAAACTTTGAAAAAATTGAAATAATATCTGGCATCTTCTCTGACCACAATGGAATAAGCCTAGAAATTAATAACAAAAGGAATTTTGGAAACTATAAAAACACATGGAAATTAAACAATATTCTTCTGAATGACTACTGGGTCAATGAAGAGATTAAGAAGAAAATTGAAAAATTTCATGAAATAAATGATAATGGAAATACAACATGCCAAAACCTATGGGATTCAGCAAAAGCAGTATGAAGAGGGTAGTTTATAAGTCTGTAAATCAAAAAAGAAGAAAAATTTCAAATAAATTACCTAATGATAAATCTTAAAGAACTGAAAAAGCAAGAGCAAATAAAACCTAAAGTTAGTAGAAGTGCAAAAGTAACAGAGATCAGGTCAGAAATGGATGAAATTGGAACAAAAAAATACAAAAGATCAACAAAACAAAATGTCATTTTTTGAAAAGATAACAAAATGGACAAATATTTAGCCAGACTAACAAAAAACAAAAGAGAGGAGACCTAAATAAACAAAACTAGAGATGAAAAAAGAGACATTACAAAGGATAATGCAGAAATTCAAAGGGTCATTAGAGTCTACTATGAGCAAGTATATGCTAATAAATTGGAAAACCTAGAAGACATGCATACATTTCTAGATACATGCAACCTACAAAGATTGAACCATGAAGAAATTAAAAAATTGAATATACCTATAATAAGCAACAAGATCAAAGCCATAGTAAAAAGACTCCCATCAAAGAAAAGCCCTGGACCCAATGGCTTCACTGCTGAATTTTACCAAGCATTTAAAGAAGTAAGAATACCTATTTAAGGTATTCTGAAAAATAGAGGAGGAGAGAATACTTCCAAACTCATTCTACAAGGCTAGTATTGCCCTTATGCCATAACCAGACAAAAACACATCCAAAATAAATAAATAAACAAAACTACAGGCCAATATCTCTGATGAATACTGAAGTAAAAATTCTCAATGAAATACTAGCAAATCCAATTCAACAATACATTAGACAAATCATTTATCATGACAAAGTGAGATTTACCTCTGGTATGCAAGGGCAGTTCAAAATGTACAAATCAGTCAACATGATACAACATATCAACAGAATAAAGGATGAAAACAATATGATCATTTTAATTGATGCTGAAAAAATATTTGATAAAATTCAACATCCCTTCATGATAAAAAAAAAACTGAAGATAGAAGGAACATAACTCAATATAATAAAAGCCCTATATGACAGACCCACAGCTAGTATCAAACTGAATGGGGAAAAACTGAAAGCCTTTTTTGTGAGATCTGGAAAAATGAAAAAAAAAACAAGGATGCCCACTTTCAACACTGTTTTTCAACATAATACTGGAAGTCCTAGTCAGGGCAATCAGACAAATGAAAAGTATTTATATTGGAAAGGAAGAAGTCAAATTATCCTTGGTTGCAGGTGATATCGGGAAAAACCTAAAAACTCCACCAAAATACTATCTATCATAACTGATAAGTTCAGTAAAGTTGCAGAATACAAGATCAATGTACAAAAATTAGTAGCATTTGTACATGCCAAGATTAAGCAATTTGAAAAATCAAGAAAGTAATTCCATTTACAATTGTAACAAATAATAGTAAATATCTAGGAATTAACTGAAGAAGTTAAAGATCTCTACAATGAAAACGATAAAACATTGATGAAAGAAATTGATGAGGACAGCAAAAATGGAAAGATATTCCATGTTCATGGATTTGAAGAATCAATATTGTTAAACTGTCCATACTACCCAACGCAATCTCTACTCAATGCAGCCCCTATCAAAATACCTATTATATTCTTCACAGAAATAGAAAAATACAGTCCTAAAATTTATATGGAACCACCAAAGACCCAGAATAGACAAAGCTATCCTAAGCAAAAAGAACAAAACTGGAGGAATCATATTACCTGACTCCAAATTATACTACAGAGCTGTAGTCACCAAAAGAGCAAGGTACTGGCATGAAAGCAGACACATAGAAGAATGGAACAGAATAGAGAACTCAGAAACTAAAGATAAATCTACACTAAACTCATTTTCAGCAAAGGTGCCAGGAAAAAATATATATATAGAACAGCCTCTTCGATAAATGGTGCTGGAAAAGCTGTATATCTATATGGAGAAGAGTGAAACTAGACCCCTAATGATTGCTGTAAATAAAAATCAAAATGGATTAAAGACTTAAGTATGTGTCCAGAAACTATGAAACTACCAAAAGGAAACATTGAGGAAAGTATTTAATTTTTGTTTTTGTCTTAGTTCTTGTGATTTTCTCCCCAAAAAGGCACAGGCAGCCAAAGCAATAATGAACAAATAGGATCTCATCAAGTTAAAAAGCTTCTATACAGCAAAGGAAACAAACAACAAAGTGAAGAGACAGAATGGGAGAAAATATTCGCAAACCACTCTTCTGACAAGAGATTAATAACCAGAATATATGAAGAGCTCAAATAATTCTATAGCAAAAAATATCTAATTCAATTAAAGCATGGGCAAAATATCTGAATAGACATTTTTCAAAAGAAAAGACATACAAATGGCTAATAGGTATATGAAAACATGCTCAATGTCACTGATAATCAGATAAATACAAATAAAAAACTACAATAAGATATCATCACAACCCAGTTTAAAATGGCTTTTATCCAAAAGACAGGCAATAACAAATGCTGCGAGATGTAGGAAAAGGGACCCTCATACCCTGCTGCTGGGAACATAAATTATTGAAGCAACTCTGAAAGTTCCTTAAAAAAATAAAAATAAAAAAAAGAGCTACTATATGATCCATTAATTTCACTGCCAGATAAATAATTAAAAGAAAAAAATCAGCATATGAAAGAGATAGCTGCACTTCCATATTTATTGCAGGATTATTCACAATAACCAGGATTTGAGAGAAACCTAATATTTATTATTGTGAATAGTTCATCAACAGATGAATGGATAAAGTAAATGTGGTAGATACATACAATGGAGTGCTATTCAGCCATAAAAAAGAATGGGATCTTGTCACATGTAACAAAAATGGATGAAACTGGAGAACATTATGTTAAGTGAAATAAGCTGATGACAGCAAACCAAATTTTGCCTGTTTTCACAATTTATGGGGGCTGAATTTTAAAACAATTGAACTCATGGAGACAGATAGCTGAATGATGCTTTTCGACGATTGGGAAGGTGCATTAGTCCATTCTCATACTGCTATAAAGAGACAAGTTAAAACTGGGTTATTTATAAGCAAAAGAGGTAATCTGGTTTGGCTGTGTTCCCACCCAAATATGTCATCTAAATTGTAATGCCCATAATCTCCATATAATACAGTAGTGAATAGGTGAAGGTAATTGGATCATGGGGGCAGTTTCCCCCATGCTGTTCTCATGGTAGTGAGTTCCCATGAGATCTGATGGTTTTATAAGTGTTTGGTAGTTTCTCCTACATTCATTCTCCTTCCTGCCACCTAGTGAAGAAGCTGTTTTGCTTCCCCTTTGCCTTCTGCCATGATTATAAGCTTTATGAGGCCTCCCAAAGCATGCCAAACTGTAGGTCAATTAAACTTCCTCCCTTTATAAATTATCCAGTCTCAGGGTGAGAACTAATATAGTAAATTGGTACTAAGGTAGTGGGACACTGGATATTCAAAATGTGGAAGTGACTTTGGAACTGGGTAACAGGCAGAGGTTGACACTGTATTATGTCAACACTCAGAAGAAGAAGACTGGAAGATGTGGAAAAGTTTAGAACTTCCTAGAGACTTGCTGAATGGTTTTGACCAAAATGCTGATAGTGATATGGACAGTGAAGTCCAGGCTGAGGAGGTCTCAGATGAAGATGAGAAACTTCTTGGGAACTGGAACAAATTTCACTCTTGCTGTGCTTTAGCAAAGAGACTGGTGGCATTTCTCCCCTGCACTAGATATCTATGGAACTTTGAACTTGAGAGAGATGATTTAGGGTATCTGGCAGAAGACATTTCTAAGAAGCAGCCTTCAAGAGGTGAACTGGGCACTCATAAAAGTGTTCCATTTTATGCTTTCACACAGGGATACTTTGGAATTGGAATTTGTGTTTAAAAGGGAAGCAAAGCATGAAAGTTTGAAAAATTTCAGCCTGATGATGTGATAGAAAAGTAAAACCCATTTTCGGGGAAGAAATTCAAGCCAGCTAAAGAAATTTGCATAAGTAATGAGGAGCCAAATGTTAGTCACCAAGAAAATGGGATAAATGTCTCCAGGGCATCTCAGAGGTCTTCACAGCAGCCTCTCTCATCACTGGCCCAGAGGCCTAGGAGGAAAAAATGGTTTCCTGGGCTGAGCCCAGGGCCTTGCCGCTTTGTGCAGTCTCAGAACTTGGTGCTGTGCTATTCAGCTGTGGCCAAAAGGAGACAACATACAGCTCAGGCCATTGCTTCAGTGGGTGCAAGCCCCAAGCCTTGGCAGTTTACATGTGGTGTTGAGCCTGCAGGTGCACAGGGTCAAGAATTGAGGTTTGGGAACCTCTGCCTAGATTTCAGAGGATGTTTGGTAATGTCTGGGTGTCCAGGCAGAAGTCTGCTGCAGGGGCAGAGCCCTCACAGAGAATCTCTGCTAGGGCAGAAGGGAAATGTGAAGTGGGAGTCCCCACACAGAGTCCCCACTGGGGCACTGCCTAGTGGAGCTGTGAGAAGAGGGCCACCATCCTCCACAACCTGGAATGTTAGATCCACAGACAACTTGCACTGTGTGCGTGGAAAAATTGCAGGTACTCAGTGCCAGCCTGTGAAAGCAGCTGGGAAGGAGGCTGTATCCTGCAAAGCCACACAGGCAGAGCTTCCCAAGACCATGGGAGTCCACCTTTTGCATCAGTGTGACTTGCATGTGAGATATAGAGTCAAAGGAGATTATTTTAGAGATTTAAGATACAATCAGTGCTCTGTCTGGGTTTGGACTTGCATGGGGCCTGTGGCCCCTTTGTTTTGGCCAATTTCTTTCATTTGGAATGGGAGCATTTACCCCATTGTGTCTTGAAAGTAACTAACTTGCTTTTGATTTTAAAGACTCATAGGTGGAAGGGACTTGCCTTGTCTCAGATAAGACTTTGGACTTGGACTTTTGAATTAATGCTGTTAAGACTTTGAAGGACTGTTGAGAAGAAATAATTAGTTTTAAAATATGAAAAGGACACAAGATTTGGGAAGGGGCAGGGGTGGGATGATATGGTTTGGCTCTGTGTCCCCACCCAAATCTCATCTTGAACTGTAATCCCTGTGTGTTGAGGAAGGGACCTGGCGTAAGGTGACTGGATCACACAACAGTTTCCCGCATGCAGTTCTCATGAGAGTGAATTTTCATGAGATCTGATGGCTTAAAATTGGCACTTCCTTCATTGCTTGCACTCTCCTGCTGCCATATAAGACATGCCTTGCTTCTCCTTTGCCATCCATCATGATTCTAAGTTTCCTGAGGCCTCTCTAGCCATGTAGAACTGTGAGTCAATTAAACCTCTTTTGTTTATAAATTACTCAGTCTCAGGTTGGTTTTTCTTTTTTCTTTTTTTTTTGGAGACAGAGTCTCACTCTGTGCCCAGGCTGGAGTGCAATGGCAAGATCTTGGGTCACAGCAACCTCCACCTCCTGGGGTTCAAGGAATTCTCCTGTCTCAGCCTCCCAAAAAACTGGGATTATAGGCACCCACCACCAAGCCTAATTTTTGTATTTTTAGTAGAGACAAGATTTCACCATGATGGTCAGGCTGGTTTTGAACTCCTAACTTGAGTGATTCACCTGCCTCAGCCTCCCAAAGTGCTGGGATTACAGCCATAAGCTGCCATGTTCCACCCCAGGTATTATCTTTATAAGTGTGAAAATGGACTGATACAGATAATTTTTAAGGGTTTTTTTTTCAATCAAAAGAGAGAATTAAATATTTATAACTAGAAGACCAATAAGAGCTATTAATGTGTTAAATTTTATAGATAAGGAAATCAAAACACAGAGGCCAGTTTGCTCTGGGTCATTTATTTTCCTAGGGATAAGCTTCTATTTATAAAGCACTTTTACATATATTATTTACTTTTTATCTCAACAGCCCTGTATGAGGCATTGTGTTTCCTATTCCAAAAATGAGAAAATTGAGGATCATATATCATTTGTGACTTGCCTAAAACTCAAAGCTTCTAAGTCTTATGCTGTTTTCCCCTAACCCTGTTAAAGCAAACTGAGTCTCTTGAGATCTGAGTTCATTCAATAACTGGTGATCCCCTGTGTGCATGGCCATCTTTTGAGTTTCGGAGCACAGCAGAGCACAACATAGGCAAAACACCTGCTGTCATGGGACTTATGTTGTATTGAAAGGGACAGATTAAAAAAAAACAGAAGCATAAAAAAGATAATTTTGATTATGATAAGTGTTTGAAGAAATTGAATAAGATGCTCTAAAAGCAGATGGCCTGATATGGGTGGGAGAAGGGTAAGGTTATTTTAGAATCTTAAGTTTAGATACAGAATTCAGAAAAGGTCTCTTTGAGGAGGCGACATTTAAACTGAGACCTGAAAGATGCAAAAGAGGCAGCCATGTGAAAAGCCAGGAAAAGTGTTCCTGGTGAAAAGAAGACAGCAAATGCAAAATTAGTGACAGGGCAATGGGGTCAGCATGATTGAGGAGTGAGGGATACTGGGATAAGTAGAGGCCAGGTGTGTAGAATCTTGTAGGCCATGAGAATTTTAGGATTTTACTCTAAACAATTCTAATCTTACCTCTGCCACTGTGCCTCTGTGAATCTGGGCACATTGCTCTCTGGCTTCTTTGATGCCATTTTTTTCTTTTTCAAATTTGAAACTTGGAATTCTATGCTTACATGATTGTAGAGTGATTTTGTTCCTCTTCCCTCTGTTTTAATGATACAAGACCTATATTTTAAGATTTTAGTTTAATACCAATTATAATAATAAATAAAGAGCTCGGTCTTACATGTACAGACAAGGCATAACTTTGTTAGGAAACTAACTGGATTTTTAGACACTTAAGATTATGAAAAATTCTCCCACTCAGCCAGAGTTACCTTATATTATGAGCCCCATCCTCACCCCAACCCAACAAACATGAGTAAGTTTAGCCCCTTGGAAATTTTTGGCATGTTAAAGACAAGATAGAGCTATTTATTATATGTCTTTAACCCAACACACAGTACCTGTTTCTTATTTGTTTACTGTATTACTGTATTAGTTTCTACTTTTCTTTCCATCATAGTTTCAAACCAGGATCTCAGGTTTTTCCTGGTGATATTAGTTCATGGACTAATGAGGAAAAAAAGACAATGAGAGAAAAAAAGACTAAGATTATTCTCTTTTGGATTTTACTATTGTTGCTTCTCACCTTAAAGCTGAATTTATTCCTCTCTGAGAAATTAAATCATGATCATGAAATGGAATGAAAACCTGATGGCTTATTTCAAACCATCATATTCCTTGATTTGACAATGCCTGAATTCTTGCCTTTGATTCATGTTTTTGACTGTGTCTTCTTAACTATCTGTGGAATCTTATTTGAACAGCATATTAAATATAGATACAGAATACAGAATATAAAGTGTTACAGATTAATAATAAACTTTCAGATACAGTCAAGTTGTCAAAACTGTCAGAACTATGAAAGCCTTCAAATAGAATGAGTCCATTTAAAATAAAAGACAATTTTGTATTTATGGATGGATTCTAAAAGAAATGTCAGCAGCTATTGAACATTTAGAACAGAAATACAGAGATATTAAATTATGAAATATCTAAAAATATATGTGTATATAGGTACATGTGGCAGCTTATGCATGTGTGTAAATATGAAAAAAATATTGTCAACCAATATTAAGGAACACCTTCTAATTAACAGGTATTATGCCACATACTGGAGCTGCAAAGATGGACAAAATAGTCTCTTTTCTCAAAGAACTCATAATCTAGAGAGATGTATGCATGAACAACAAGCTAGACCACACAGTGCTAAGGACTTATCTAATGGTATGAAGAAGATGTATAGCTGAGAGGAGAGAGCATTTAATCCTGGGTCAGGGGAGGCCTTCAAGAGAAAAACATGACATTGCAGCTTGATCATAAGAAGTTACTGGAATTTTTCCAGGCTAAGAAGGAAATGAAGGGTATTTCAGGCATGAACAAGAGCACAGAGAATTTATAGCACATATTGTTTAGGGGAAGGGCAAATTGTGGGAAATTAGCTTAGAATGGGGTATGATACCCAAATAATGGAATATGGAAGGCAGAATGTTAAGGAGCCATCTCGCCAAATTAAAGCACTGACGTTCACTAGGGTTACTGAGGAGGCTTTGAAACGTTTAGATAGGAAACATCTTAATTGGAGCTGGGGTAGAACACATTGGAGGAGGAGGAGAATGAACAGGGAGGTCCCTCAGGAGTGTGATCAGTAATTCAGGCTGAAGATACAGTAGGAGAGGCAGGCCCTGAGCCTCAGGGTAAGAAAGAAGAGAAAGTTTAGAGCCACACTGAGGTAAAAAGGACCCACTGCGACTGACCAGATGTGGGTGTGGAGGAAGGGAGAACATGTACTTAGTACATATTTATGATGGGATATTTTATGTTTTAAATGATTTATTTCCTCATCCCACATACAAAATGCCGCATTTTCCCTTTGTCCTGAAGTTAGAACTATTGATGAAGAACCAGACAGAAAGAAAAATGTCACTGTCACTGATAGAAGTTCTAGAACAGGGTCTCGGTCACTTTTATATTTCCAATGTTTAAAATAGAGCCTGACACATCCTGATGTCCAATAAATATTTTTTGAATAAAAAAATAGCGGGGAATTGAATTTCAAAATGGAGTTTTGGAGATTATGGTATAGACAGTAGCTTTCAGGCAAAAGGAGTTTTTGAGTAAATGGCAGCCTGGTTGAAACATCAAGAGCTGAGGTTCTGGCTTAAATCAGAGGCATACAGATGATTTTATCCTGCTATGCAGATGACAATTATCTCACAGTCTGGGGGAGAGTTCGGACAGGGTTCTAAGCCTGACACCAGGGTTTAACTCTAAGAGGGGAGAGGAATAATGGAACTCTGAAAGTTTGAGGATGAGTGGGAGGACTGAAGCTCTTCTTCCATTCGGAATGCGGAGGCGGTGCCCACATGAGAGTAAAGATACCTGGATGGCATGGTTCAGCTGAGGGCTAGACAGGGCTCCCCAAATGTCTAGTGACCCAGAGGGACACAGAAGAGCATCTTACTGAGATGCAAGAGAGAGCTACAATCACTTTTCTTAATACATATCTGGGAGCCAGAGTCTAAGGGGAAAGAAGGATGAAACATTTGGCATTTGAAAGTCTTCAGGGAGTATTGGGCAATTAAAAATTCAAAACAACAGAACGAGAACTATGAGAACTATTTTGGGGGCTTTGAGTTGGGTTCCTTTTAGAATCTTTTTGAGAGTATAGAAAGAATGGAATTCCTTTATAAGTACTTTTTATCTTTTGTATCGTGCTCCCTGAAACAACAGGACCTAACAGTAGGACCTGCAAACACTTCTAAGATGGAGCCATGTGAATCCTCGCTTCAGTAGCATTCAAAAGACCTGTGCCTAGGGAAGCAGCTGAGAGGAACTTTTAGAATTCGAAGTTCTTTCCTCCTCTTCATGGTGGTTACTCTTGGATTGCATGTGATTACAAGTAGACGGAGGGAGTCTAATTTTCTAGTACTCCTCATAACGGTAAACATTCATTGAGTGCTTACTACCAGATCACCATCCTAGATAGCCATCTTCATAGTTTAAAATCTTAAAAATCAGGATATGTCTTTTAAACATAAATTATGAGTGTTTTTCTTTGTTAGTAGTACCAACAATGGCACATATTACTCAGTGGCCTTAGTGTAATGAGATGCTGTATGCATCAGATACGATCCTGAGCATTTGACATTGGCTGTGTTAACTTCATAATCGCTACCATCTTACAAATAGGAAACTGAGGCATGGAGAAGTTTTATAGCCTGCTCAAGGCCAGGCATATACTGGAGTAGGCAGTTAATGAAGTCTTGCTTCAGAGCCCACACTCAAGTTCCTGTACTCTGCAGTCTCAGGCTGGAGAGCTCAGTGTGCCCTCACAGGGAGGCTGCTCTGCTGAGTTACGTGACCCACATTCTCACATGGAGTCCTTCAAACAATCTCAAGGTTGGTGGTCTGTTACTTAATATTTGAGAGAAATAAGTGTTTTTGTTTTTTTGAAAAAAGTTAAGTAACTTAAGGTCACACTATTGGTAAGCAGCATTGGCCTGACTCCAAAGTCTCTCTTTTACTTAATAAAAAGTCTTTGAGAGGCAATCTGCTCTATAAAAGAATGGTAAGGCAACATTTTAAGTTAATTTTTATATTTAGAGGTATTTCATAAAGATCTCTGAAAAATGCATTAACTATGGTATGACTAAACCCCCAAAAGTATGGACTGTCTGTACAAGATAGAAAAAAAATGAGCGTTTATGAATTTAAATATTGATATGGTTAGGCTTTTCCCCACCCAAATCTCATTTTGAATTGTAATCCCCCTAATCCCCATAATCCCCAGGTGCCAAGGGAGAGATCAGGTAGAGATAATTGAATCTATGCTGTTCTCCTGATAGTGAGTTGTCACGAGATTTCATGGTTTTATAAGGGGCTCTTCCCCCACCTTCTGCTCAGCACTTCTCCTTCCTGCCACCTTGTAAAGAAGGTGCCTTGCTTCCTCTTCGCTTTCCACCATGATTGTTAAGTTTCCTGAGGCTTTCCCGGCCATGCTGAACTTGGGTCAATTAAGTTTTTTTCATTTCTAAATTACCTAGTCTCGGGCAGTTCTTTATAGTAGTATGAAAACAGACTAATATATTTGTTTTTAAAATCAAATTTCCAGGTCCTGGGATTTGGTTATAGTTCCATTTTGAAAGGTAACTAATTTCAGTAAGATCTCGTATCCTGATGATAGCTGGCAGTAAATACATCCTGAGTTGATTCCCTGGAGTAAACACACAACAAAGAAAAAATTCAGTTGAAACCAAAGGTGCCTATTAAAATCAGACATATTTTCATCTTCATTATTTTATTAAAGATAATGTATCAATTTTTATCCTGATAGCAGTAATACTGATTTGCTGATCTCGATATAAGACTAGTTGTGTATGCTAATTAGCTTTGTGTATGCTAATTCTGTTTTTCTAATAATTTTCAGAGGTTACTATATTCCCTACAGTGGCAGGTGAGACAGGTAAGGCTAATATTGAGATCTCAGTTTTATAAATAACAAAACTCGGGCAAATAGTGATTAACCTGGAAAAGGCCATTGGTATTGCTGGTAAACATAGGGACAGAATTCTGGTCTTCATACTCAGACAGATGTGCTTGATATTTGAAATGAGCTCTATATAAATGCCCACTTTTAATGAACTTAAATGAAATACTAGGCAAATGGACTTGTTTAATAATAAACCAATAATCAGATTGAGTTTGGTTATCAGAAAAAGTGAAAGCTTCCAATACTAAGGTTATGTCAGAGATGTTTACAATCTATAAGAATCTATAGGATCTTTATAGAATGATTTGTCAAGATGAGTTTTTGTTAGGAGAAGCATGCCATTATAATGATTTGTGTGTTTTAAGCACAAAATTATAAAGATAAGTCCTGGCTCTTTAATCCACTCTGACTAGTTCAAAAACAGCTTAAATAAGAAAGTGAGGCCAGGTATGCTCATGCCCGCAATCCCAGCACTTTGGGAGGCCGATGCGGGAGGATCATGAGGTCAGGAATTCAAGACCAGCCCGTTCAACATGGCGAAATGCCATCTCTACTAAAAAATACAAAAATTAGCTGGGCGTGGTGGCATGTGCCCATAGTCCCAGCTACTCAGGAGGCTGAGGCAGGAGAATCGCTTGAACCCAGGAGGTGGAGGTTGTAGTGAACCGAAATGACACCAATCACTGTACTCCAGCCTGGGCGACAGAGTGAGACACCATCTCAAAAAGAAAAAAAAAAAAAAGGCTTAATGCAAACTGCACTAAAATTCCAGACTAGCATTTAAGTAGTCTAGACTTCTACACTTTGATGTACATGTTATGGCATAACATTTATAAACAAATTTGTGACAGTCCCACTGCAAGGGAACAAATTTGAAAAAGGATAGATCCTATTGCAGGTACTACTCTCTGGCCCAAGGGTTCAAATGTCAGAGGGCATGAGGGGCAAAAATGAGGCTACAAGGAAAGTGCGGTTAGAACCCCCTTGGGAGTGTTTTAGAAATCTGTGGGACTTGTCTTTGTTCTCGTGCATAACCTCAGCATTTGCATACTGAAATACATATTTTAAAATTATAAATTGCTTTCATTTTATATCTCTGGCATGTTAGTTCACAGACTGATTTTTAAAAATTGAATGTATGGGCAAGCATATTATCTATAATTTCATTACAAGATAGTAAAGGAGACATTTAAATTATCTGTGATACAGAGAAGACACTGCTTCTAGGGCATCGCTCTACATCAGGGTTCTCAGTAAGTGTGATCTGTAGACTGGCACTTTCCGCATCGTCTGGGAACGTAAGATCCCAATCCTTCAGCTCCACTCTAGGCTTGCTGATTCAGAAACTCTGGGGGTGTGACCCAGAAAAGCGTTTTCATAAAAGTTGTGTATCCAGGAGATTCTGATGCTCAAGTTGGAGAACCACTGCTTAGACTAATGGTATCTCCAGTCACATTATTATTAAAGGAACATGGAGGTTTACACTTTCTGAAATGTGGTCTTCTAACTTTTGTACTCATGCAGTGCTGTAATTTCTGGGCATCTTCGATCTTGAAAGCTAAAACACCAGGCTGGGTGTGGTGGCCCAGACCCGTGATTCCAGTATTCTGGGAAGTCAAGGCAGGGGGATCGCTTGAGCTCAGGAGTTCAAGACCAGACTAGACAACACTACAAACAATAAAGATAAAAAACTTAACTGGACATGGTGAGGCATACTTGTAGTCCAAACTATTTGGGTGGTTGAGGCAGGAGGATCACTTGAACCCAGAAGTTCAAGGCTGCAGTGATCCATGATTGTGCCACTGCACTCCTGCCTCAGTGAGAGTGAGGCTGTGTCTCAAAAAATGAAAAAGCAAGCTGGATAAACACCCTAGTGAAGCAGCAGTGTGTTCTAGCCCAATGTACTCCTCCAGTGCTCTTAGGAGTTTCAGTTTCTGGCCTCAGCGCAGTATTTCTTCCATGTAGTAAAGTGTTTTGCTTTATCTGCTGATATTTTGAGTATCTGGAGGTAACCAAGAGTAGGATGGTATTATTGTATCTATGAAAACGATTCACAAATCTACCCAGTATTTACAAGGGGTCCTGGAAAACCAAGGGATTGTATTATTTCTCTGCTAAATGGGCAAAGAAAAGTACTAAGCTAAAATAAAACATACTAAAGGGTAAAGAGAATTGAGGTGAGACATGGGGGGCAGGAACAGAACTGAAATGGAAGCAGCAGAGAGAAGTGGAAAGATTCAGAGTTGAACTCAGCCAGGGAGAGATGCACAAAGAGATCTCTTGTTTCGTGGGGCACACACAGACACATACAGACACACACACACAAACTCCTTAAAAACTTTAAATGAAGTCCTCAGACTTCTTTCCTTTGCTACTAACAGAATATTCTATTATATTGGAACCTTGTTTTTATTAAATGTGTATCTTTCTTTTGTGCTGTTTTTGAAAGCAGTAAAAAAAATCAATGGGGTTTTACTTGTTTAGAACAGTATAAAATCATATAAAATGACTAAAACTAAATGTTGGAATATTTACATAAGTTTAAAGTAAACAGAATATACTTATTAAGACAAATTAAATTGAAAAAAAAATGACAGATGAGTATTTTCTTCTTTAAAAGATGTTTTAGTCTGAAAAATAAGCATTTTGAAAGCTTTCCTTAGGATACTCAGGACAAAACACTTTTAAACAAAAATTGAAAAAAGTATAAAGGCAAACATACAATTTTTAAAGTAATGGAAGAAAACCAGAATCTTCCTGTAAACTCCTATAACGGGTTACAATGACAGGTATATATTTTTCTAAAGCAGTGGATAGCACTGTACTGTTCACACAGGACATACCCAATATAATGCACTTTAAAAAGGCATGACCAGAGACATGAAGAAAATCTTCAGTTTTTAAAATTTTATCACTTTATGCCTCTATTTCCTAAAAAAACACTGAAAACTGTTCTGATAATAAACCAGATCACTGTACCAAATGATCTACAGAACTTTATAATAACTTAGGAACATATTATCTTTTCCGTATCTAAGAATGTTTAATAACTTTCTTGATAAAAAGTATGAGAATTAGCCTTTGGAAAGCCTATGGTTTTTTTCCCTGTAAAACTGTACCGCAAGCACTTCTTGCTAAAGGATCACACAGTGAGACGAGACCGCCACCACGTGGAATAAGCATGCATCACAATAAAAAAATATAGATGTTCCAAAATCTAGTACTCCTTCAATGAAATAAGAGAACTACCACATCTTTATTCTAAAACACAATAGAAACAGTGGTAAGTACTGTTTGGTCTTCTTTGAGTTACATTTTTCTAGATTCACTAATGTGATACACATTTGTGGTACAAGTAGTTGGACGCTGACACTCCGGGGAAACTATCCATATCGTTGCTACTCAAAGCATGTTCCAAGACCAGCAGCATCTACATTAGCTTAAAGCTTGTTAGAGATGCAAAATCAGGCCCCACCTCAAGTGCACTGAATCAGAATCTGTCGTTCAATATGATCCCCAGGTGATTCGTGTACACACTAAAGGCCAGGAAGCATGCACTTAGATCTCATTCCTCAACTCACCTGGTCTCCTTTACTCCCCTCCATCCACCCCAACACAGGGGTAGGTGTTTTTAACCAAACATCACATATAGTCAAGAAAAATATAGTTGGTGTTACTTGAGTTACACGATTAGCTTCATTTTCAGTAAATGTGAAAATCTGTGTTTTAACAATTATTTTCTTAGGTTATTAATATATTAATTACATGATTCAGAAAAAAGTTAAAACAAATTTTCCAGGAATAAGGGGCTTGTTTAGTTTCAGGAGAGATTAGAGTATTTTATTTTGCCCAATCAGAGCCCTTCAGCATAAAGAGACATTCATATACATTTATATGAACATTTTCCAGAAACATTAATTTATAATACATTTTTAAAATACCAGCTTAACGGTATTTATTTACAAAAATATTTCATTACCTAATTTTAAACTTTTTGCTGTGATGACAGTTTGTAAAGTACAGGAATGCAAAATAACTACAAAGTTAAACATGTTTTTAGTGTTTGCAAGAGTGCTTTTCTTTTTAGATGAAACAATACACATATTTTTTTTAACCGTATTTCAAAATGCATATTCCAGCAATTACCTTGGAGATAGTTACTGGGACGGAACAAGATTAAATAAAAAGTGCAGCAACCAAAAAACACCTGCAAGTTACAGTTTAAGGTATACACAAGCTAGAGCTCTGCATCAAGCATGCTTGCCCCTGAAGTGGACAATGTTATGAAAACTTAATCTTGCTCTTTTTCATATTGTCTTTTGGTAGTGCATTTACAATGAACCAATAGTATAACTAGAAAGCAAAGTGTTTTTCTGGTTCTATCATGTGGAACAGAGGTCACACCTAAAGTATCACAGTACTATTTATTTACAAAAAAAAAAAAGTTAAAAAAATTAAAACATGATTTACCCTCTTTGCATTGCTTTCCATTGCTATGTTGATTCTATTTTCAACTCCATACACTGTCTTCAGTTGAAGCAAAGTGTAGACAACACAAACAGCAAAAGTATAAAAAAACAAACTACCAAATAAATAGAAGTCCATTGCCATTAACCTATATCCATTTAAAATGCCTGAGTCAAACAACCTACAATAAATTAATACTGGTTTATTTACATGTCATAGACTAGAAAATTTTAAACTATGATCCTCATTGTAAAATACTGGCAAAACTGACATTCATGATTTTTCTGATGTAAAGAAGAAAGAGAGCACTTACATGTAGCCCTGGACTACTGTACTCAATTTGTAAATGAATTGTGCCTGTATTTTAAAAATTAATTTGACTGTATTAGTAACTAAAGAAAGCAATGTTATAACCCTGGTAATTGGGAAGTTACTAAAATCATTTAATTGAGCTGAGAAAGGTGAGCCAGTTCCCCTCCCCCCACTTTTTTTTGGATGTTTTGGTTGCAACAACTGTTTTCTGTCTACAGACCTTTTTTAAAACTTCTGAGGCCGTAGTGAAATCATTAATATTCACAGGAAAAATAATTGCCATAGCACTTTACAAGAAATTGATCAGAGTGACGAAAAGTGCAATTAACAAAAGCTGTAAACAGTATCTTCACATTCATTTTCAAATGAAAAGAAAAATCTGTGGGCATAAATTTCAATCCAAGAGAACAAATACCCTAAAAGGGAAAAGAAAAAAAAAAGGACATTTAAGATATAGGAGTTTTTTTTTTCCCCAAAATAAATACAGATTAAAAAGTGTAAGAATATTGATCAAGTATCAAACTGATAAGGAACAAATTCTATAAACTATAAAATAAAAACCTTCATTGACAAAAATACATAAACTCTGTTTTGATTTTTGGAAATTTATTTTTAAAAAAGGTAGAAGAAAATACCTGGAAAACTATTTTAAATATATATATATAATCTATATATATCTATATTTTTAAACAATAGTTAAGGTAGGCATCCAACAGCAAGCTGAAGCTATTGAGAAAGATCTTGCAATTATTGTTGTGGGCATTTTCCCCCAAAATAAAATTAATATTTGAAAATGCTCAATAGAGGGTTTTTTTAAACCACAGAAGTGATATCTTTCCGGTTCATGTGTGAAGATTTTTAAATGATGTATGATTTTTTAAAATTAATTGTATCTCGATATGAGATACCAATATTTCTTATTATAAGTGTAAAACATAACTTTTTGTATGGATAATATACATACTTTTTAAGTACTTTGACTTAAACTTAACAAGTTCACCATTTTTAAAATTAAAGTACATTTATAAAAATTCCATTTTAAAACTAAAAGTATATTTTCTAGCAGTATGTATAAATATGTTACTGTATGATCTTAAAACAAATCTGAAAGTGTTGCAATAATTTAAGACCAAGAACACTGAAACATACAGCAGATTATTTTACTATTTTTTAACCTATATAAAACCCTATTAAAGGTTTTAAAACTGATCAGTTTGTTTAAGGTACAGCTAGCAGCATATTCATGATTTTGGTATGTTTTATACACATGTATTACTTGGTTTAAACTGAGCAATGTGAATTAAATGATAATAAAAAGTTTCATTACCTAAAAAAGTGCAGAAAAAATTCAAGTTTAAAATTCAGTGCTCCTTATTTTGCAGAAACAAATAAAATCCCAAAAGTTAAAGTGTAAAATAAATCTTTGCCACAAAAAAATTTACCTTTGGATATAGCTTTTCTAATGTCACATGAGAAATGCCTTAAGCAAAACATATATGGAATATAGAACTCAGGGTAAAACTCTGAACTCCGTGGCGTCTTCCACGTATTCTTCCTTTCCTCAGCTGTCTCCCCAGCACTCCTATAACCTAAAAGTATGTAACACTTTCAGACTTGTTTAAAACACTCACATATCTACATGAAATAGCTTCAGAGGAACCTACAGTTAAGAAGTTCTAAGAAAAAAAAAAAACTTCTTACTTTAAACTACTGTACTTAATTAAATTGTAATATACTTACACATAATAACATAGACAAGTAGCAGCATTTTTCACATCCATAAAAAGTCAAATTGAGAAGTTAGTAATAGCTCAGTCCAATCTATAACCATTTTTTGGAAACACTTTGTACAATTAAAATGCAAAGCGAAAGTGTTAAGATGATGCAAAACTTCAAATGGATGTAATGTATAGAATTTGTTAGAATATAAGATTTCAAATAACTTTCTCAGCAAATATATATGGATTTTAGCTTGAAAACTGAAATGAACTGGATATATGTTACATACAGAAAAACCACTTCCTGCTTACAAACTACTAATCATGAATACTTCAATGATTTTAGAGTCAAGGACTAATGCAACAAAACAATGTTGAGGATATGGAGAGGGCACACAAAAACGTTTCATTTTTCTGATATTTTCTATTTTGACTTTTTTTTTTTTTGGTCAGTTTTCCTGAAATTGTGGCTTGCTGGTGACTATTACTTTCTGTATTTAACAAGAAAAAAAAAAACAGAGATGTTACCTCTCAAATTGCCACAAATTCCCTGGGTTAGTTATTACTGCAGATTGTCTTATCTACAGACTGAATCAAGCATAATGCTAAGAAGCTTATTTCCTACACTCAACATAATGTAAGCTTTCTAATCTTAACTGAGTCTCTAGTTTGTTGTGCATGATTTGCAGTTTAATTTAAAAATTAAAATAACTCAAAACACTGATTTAAGATTTTCTTATAAAATCTTGGAAATCCATTTAAGGTAAATGTATGTATTTCTATATTTGAAAATAATGACAAGATTAGTTCATTTTGTATACAACAGAAAAAATAACAGTAAAAATGAAGTTAATATACAAATATATTTGTGTATGTAACACAACACAGCAAATTAAATAATTGCAGCTAATATGACCTTCCACATAGATTCAGAACCAACCAGTATATTAATCTACATAATGCTTCTCAACTTCTTCAAATCCATAACTATTGATTTTATTGATGACATTCACAAAACTGTACCTTAAAATAGGACCTAACACTTCTTGTGACATATCATGGAATGATGGGTTTATTGGATAATAGATAACACAAATTAAGCAATTTATAAACTGCTGAATGTTCAGACAGCTGACATTAACTAAACAGAAATATGTTATTCATTGGTACTTTCTATAAACTCAAAAACTTTTGAAAAGGACTTATTTTAAAAATATTTCTTTTGGCCTGATCAATTATCTCTATCACATTATATTTAGTCCCTACCAAATGATATTTGAAGTAAACTTTGATGTAAACTTTTGTATCTGGTAGTGCACGTTATAACATGTAAACATAAAAGCTTTATTAAGGAAGAGTAGAGGAAAATATGCATAACAGACTGTATGAAAAAGTTAAGATGGCCTACATATTCTTTAGTGATCACATGGAATAGAAAAACAACCATCTTGTTTACTATCAATTTGTGTTCTGATTCTCTCTTAATGAAAAAACAAAATTATTTAAAGCAATTTTTTATAGAAGACAATATTTAAATTTCATTAACATTAATTTTAATGCTTCCATTTTGCTTCTGCTTGGTTGCTTTAAAAACAATCAATAATAATCTCAAATTAGTCTGTATTCTGAGATTGCTCACTTCTAGATCTGTTAGGTGGTTCTTTCCTGTCTGTAATGCTATTCTATGAAACAATCATTCATTGTCCATTGCTGGTCTTGAACTGTATTATATTCCAATACAGAAATAATTTAGTTATCACAGTGTACATATTTTCCTTTCTTTTTGGCTTTTTAAAACCCTGAAAGGATATGTGTACAGATTTATAGTATATTTCTACAGAAAGTATTTTGTAGGTCATCAGACTAAACTCTTACACAGATAATTATTGACAACAGATGCTTGTAATTTTCCATGCGATAGCATGTGCACTAAGATTTAAGTGGCTCATCACCTGAGTGTATTGGAACTGTTAGCAAATAAAGGGCATTTTAAAAAGGGAGCTGAGCATTTTACTGAAATGATGAAAGTTTTTTTTTTTAAGCAATTTTAATTAAAGAATGCAAAGGTACATTTGGTTAAACATTTTATAAAAATTCAAGCAAAATTAAAAACATAGCGAATTTCGACATTTCTACAAATTTAACCAGTATTATTTTGGTCAAATCCACTTTTAGCTGAATTAATGAGAACAAGGACAAAGGACACTGAAGTATTCTCCTCACCACAATGGAGGTTTTCTCACTTTCCACACTGCATGGCCACTACATGGAAACTCCCAGAATGATGAGCAATTCAGTCATGCTCTACACTTTTCTTTTCAATGAAAAGTGATGTGTCTTCTTGTTTTGCTTTTGACAAAATATGAACTAAATACAAGTCTATAATAACAAGAATCCAAGAGTAGCTCATACACAAGTCAAATATGTGTATGTTTTTTTATTTAAAGCCCACCATTCAGCTTATCTGTCTAAACATATGATAACAGTTTGTTTCTTTTTCACTAATGGTACTGATGACCAGTCAGCTTTAAGAGAGGGAAAGTCCAAGACAGCTGTTTATAATCCAGTCCAATGACTATTTCAGCTTCAAGACTTCTGACTTATTGCCTCCGCCCCAAACAGGTCAAACACTGATGGCAGATAAAATGGCATAAAACCTTTTGGCATATGAAAGTTTAATACAGGATGGATCCAGGATTAGTCCCTGCATCATGTCTCCTCAGCATCCCCCTTGGTTTCTTCATCTGTCACATGTGACCTGTTTAGTTCCCGAATTGTCAACTCATAACTGGCACACACTATATACTCCATTTCGAGTCCGTGTGAACACTCCTCAGTTAAAGCCATATGACTGAGGTAAAACAGTGCATGATTGTGCTAGGAAAGAACAGTATCCAGTGATGAACATCCCTTTACTGTGAACTTTTCTAAATAATGTAATAAAAATGGATAACATATTTCCTTCCGGCTGAAGTTGGACTTATTGGATTCTGGTTGTCAGAACTGGTACCACTTCTTATCTTTGTATTTTAACATCATCTAAAGGGGAAGAAATAAAACATGTTTTTAAAATGCCAGAACAACAATATTTATAAGTGATTTCTACATTTTTCCAAAACATTATGCCACTCTGCAACATTCTGTAGTGCTACTACATTGCTTACTTCAAATCAACTTATTGAAAGCAGTAAGAACTATTCTATTTAGAGGAAAAAATATGATATCCATTAAGAACTAGCCTAGAAGTTCCTCAGATTTCTTAGAAATGTGACATAATTTGGTGATGTAAGCTAGTAACATAAAAGATAATTTTTATTTTGTACTACAAATTAAAAATAATGCTTGAAGAACTGGAAAATGAAAGGTTGCAAATGCTACTTCTACTGCCATCTCAAATTTACTGAGCATCTACTCTTGAGCTAGACACCGCATGACACACTCTCCCTACTTGATTTCATTTGCTCGTCACAACAATTCTTGGGCTAGGCATTGTTTTTCTCCCCATTTAATAAATGAAACTGAAGCTTCTACAGGTTACTCAAGGTAATATAGTGGTGAAACTGGAATTTGAGCCCAGGCAGTCTAATTCAAGATCCTGTGACTGTAACTACCTCAATGTGCCGTCATCCTTAGACTCTGAAATATGACTCAAGAACAACGTTTGGTAGAAAGGAAGGCTACCAGTGTGAGATTAAACTCTTTGCTAAATATTCAGAATATGAATATATTCTGAGATTGACTGAAGTGCTACCTGCCATAGAGATCATACAATCGGGTGTAGGGTTATGACAATAACAATCCTGACCTAGATTGACCACCACTAGCCTGTAACTGAGGTGCCTGTGGGTATAGTACAAGTATCATAAAGGATGTCTGAATCTCTCTGAAGCCCTAGACAAGTATCTTCCAGGTCAAGTTACCTCTTCATGCATTCTAGGTTTCCACATTTTTGCCCAAGGAAGAAATGACTTTTGATTTAAAAATTTAAAAAAGAGCTATCACTACAGATTGGGTGCTCAAGTTAGAAAACAACCTTAAAATTGTTTTTTCAGACAAATTCAATGTGTCCTCAAGGGCCAGCCTAGGAACTAGGTGTGTGAAGTAACCTAGTATAAAGCATCAAGGAGAAGCAGGCCTGTGTGTCAAAATGAAAAATGTGTTATTTCCCCTAAAGGCTTTTAAATTCAGCTTTTTAAGAGCATGATGTGGTGTAAGGGGACCAGTCAGGGACCCCTACTTTACACCATGCGTTTCTGAGCTCTACCATGACTTCCTAGGTCCATCAAGAGGAACTTCATTGCAAAATGCATCTCTACTCGTCTGTATGAATTGGTCCGCAAGGTGGACGTAGTATTGTTTATTTAAATAAAAAGGTTTGTCAATTTTGGTTATTTATATCTACCTGGAAGATTCAAAGAGGCAAATTATTTATTTCTGTAGGACAAGGTAGCAGCAGACACTGAGGCATTAAGAAAAATTAACATTGGTATTGCATTCCTTAAGAAATAGTTGCAAAGCTGCTAGCTTTGCTTACCAAAAGCCTGAAAGTGAGCAGGTTCTTTCAAAATTTATAACCTTATAATATGAAACCAAAGGCTATTGAAGATACATTCCTGTAATGGTTCCCTTTGGTAGCAAAAATCAGGAACTTGCACTTGTCCAATGAATATATGCAAATTCATGGGTGTAGAAATACAATAGCTATAAAAATAAAACAACATTCACACTTGCTTTACCTAGGGCTTTTTGTTCAAGTATCTGCTTGAGGGTCTTACCTCATGAGCATGTTTGGAAAATGCGTCTGCACTTGATAACATGGCCGCAGTTCTTTCTTCCAGATCACCGAGTTTCTGCCCTCTTTCATCTAGTGCCAACCTGGCTCGTGCTAATTCACCGACAACTCCAGATGCTGCCCCTTTCACACCTTCAATGCCACCAGGGCCAGGAATATGCTGTGCAAGGCTCCTTGAAGCCTTTCCTGAGGATGACTCTCCAACTGAAAAAATTTGATGAACAAGAGACTAACTCAAAACACAAACATTTTACTAATATAAAATCCTACTACAAGATAGCATTAAAATACAATTTTTGGATTGAGTGGTAATATAATTGAAATAAAATTGTAAAGTGAAATATGCTTAATACATGCTTTCTTTTGTTATGATTGGTTTAATAATTTTAGATACTTTTTTAAACATCAGAAAACATAATGTACATTAAACATTCTATACTAGTTCATACAGCAAGACTTATATAAAAAGGGAGATAGTAAATATTTAATGAAACAAATAATGGGTATATTGATACCAACTTATATAATGGCAAAAACTGCTCTTGTGTGAGAAAAAATGAAAGAGATTTAGCTTCAAATATACAGATTTAAATTTAAATATACAGATTTGATTATTTACTCCACACTTCCTCTTACTTAAAATATACTATGCTTGGGCTCAGAAGTAAAGAGAAATGAAGAATTTATTCAGTAGTCTATTTTAGTCTCCAAAAATTGTAGGTATGCTATATTGTTTCCTTTTTTTCCATTTTTCTTGTCACTTACAAAATAGATGACATTTTTCCTTCAAAAGATCTTGGGATGGACTGTTTTCTTTCCCTTTGGTATCCAGATGCTTTTTATCTACCACTTAGATCACTGCAAACGGCTTAAATTCTTTAAAGGCCAATCCCAGTTTTCCTGGTTCCTCAGCTTACATTTCTTTCCTTCCTTTTTCTTTAAGTGTGACCCATATACCACAACATTTGCTTCTTTAAAGTGAATACACTGGTGATTTTTACTTAATTCACAAGGCTGTGAATCACCATCACCAATTCCTGAGCATCTCATCACTGCAAAAGCAGCTCCATGCCTGTTAGCAGTCACTTTCCATTCCCCCACTCTTTGCAGTTCTTGTCAATCACTAATCTACTCTCTGCCTCTATAAATTTGCCTATTCTGAGCATTTTATTATGGATTCCTGTAATAGGTGGCTTTTTGTAGCTGGGTCTTTCACTGAGAGTAATGTCAAAGGTTACTGATGTTGTAGCATGCATCCTTTATTATGGCTGAATAACATATTTTATGGATAAAGTATATTTTGCTTATTCATTCATCAGTTGATGGACATCTGCATTGTTTCCACTTTTTGGCTATGTGAATAAAGCTACTATAAACATTTATACAAGGTTTTGGATAAATGCATGTTTTCAATTTTCTTGGGTATATGTGTAGGCACAGAATAGCTGGATGTGATAACTACATGTTTAATTTTTTGAGGAACCATCAGTCAGTTTCTCAAAGACGATGCACCATTTTACATTTCGACCAATAATGTATGGGGGCTCCAATATCTCCACATCCTTGCCAATATTTGTTATTGTGAATCTTTTTGATGACATTCATCCTAGTAAGTGTTAAAGTGGTATCATATTGTAGATTTGACTTGCATTTCCCTAATGACAAGTGATGTTGAAGACCTTTTCAGGCACTTATTTGTCGTTGGTATATTTTCTTTGGATAAATATCTATTGAGCTTAATATGGTTTGGCTATGTCCCCACCCAAATCTCATCTTGAATTGTGGCTCCCATAATCCCCATGTGTCATGGGAGACACCCAGTGGGAGGTAACTGAATCATGGGGGCAGCTTTTCCCATGCTGTTCTCATGATATTGAGTAAATCTCACAAGATCGGATTTAATGCTTTTATAAAAGGGCAGTTACCCTGCACATGCTCTCTTGCCTGCTGCCATGTAAGATACGCCTTTGCTCCTCCTTGGCCTTCTGCCATGATTGTGAGGCCCCGCCAGCCATGTGGGACTGTAAGTTCATTAAATGTCTTTATCTTTATAAATTACCCAGTCTTGGGTATGTCTTTAATTAGCAGCATGAGAATAGACTAATACACAGCTCCACCTAAAAACATTGGTCTATTTGTCTTCTCATTATTGAGTTTTAAGAGTTCTTTTGTTTTCTTTTTGAGACGGGGTTTCGTTGTTGTTACCCAGACTGGAGTGCAATGGCACAATCTCGGCTCACCACAACCTCTGCCTTCTGGGTTCAAGCAATTCTCCTGCCTCAGCCTCCCAAGTAGCTGGGACTACAGGCACGCACCACCATGCCCAGCTAATTTTTGTATTTTTAGTAGAGATGGGCTTTCACCTTGTTGACCAGGATGGTCTTGATCTCTTGACCTTGTGATCCACCTTCCTCGGCCTCCCAAAGTGCTGGGATTATAGGCGTGAGTCACTGCACCCGGCCAAGAGTTCTTAATATATTCTGGACACTAGACCTAATCTGATACCAGATAACGTAATTTGCAAACATTTTATCCCATTCTTTGGATCATCTTTACACTTTCTTGATAGTATGTTTCAAGCATAAAGTTTTAAATTTTGATAAATGCCAATCAACCTTTTCTTTTTCCCCTTTGGTTGCTTGAGATGTAGGTGTCACATCTTAGAAACCACTGCGTAATCCAAGGTTACACAAATTTATACCTGTTTTCTTCTAAGAGTTTTACCTCTTATATTGAGATATTTGAACCATTTTGAGTTATTTTTTGTGTGTAGTGTAAAGTTGGGGCCCAACATCATTTTTTTTTTTTTTTTGCAGGTGAATATCAAGTTATTCCAATATCACTTGTTGAAAAGATAATTCTTTGGCCATATAATTTTCTTGGCATCCTTGTAAAAAAAAATCAATTGACCATAAATGTACGAGCTTATTTCTGGACTCTATTTATTTATCTTTATGTCAGTACCACACTGTCTTAATGACTATAGCTTTATAATAAGTTTTGAAACTGGAATGTTTGAGTCCCTCCAGCTTTTTCAATATTTTGTGTGTGTGTGAGGCTATTTTGAATTCTTTGCATTTTCATATGAATTTTAAGAACAGCTTGTTGCTTCCTGAAAAAAAAAGTTGTGATTTTGACAGGGACTGTGTTAAATGTGTAGCTCAATTTGTGGATACTGCTCTCTTAACAATGTTAAGTCTCCTCCATAAACATGAGATGTTGGTCCACTGATTTAGGTCTTAGTTTCTTAAAATAATATTTTGAAGTTTTTATTGTATATGTTTTATACTTCTTTGGTTAAATTATTTCTATGTGGGTTTATCTTTTTGATACTACTATAAATAAAACTATTTTATTAATTTTATTTTTGAATTATTCATTGCTTGTGTATAGAAATGCAATTCATTTTCTATACTGATCTTGTATTCGGCAGCCTTGCTGAAACTGTTTATTAGCTATAATTATTTTTGTGTAGATTCCTTCGGATTGTCCATATAAAAGATTACATGATCTACAAATAGAGGTACTTTTACTTCTTCCATTCCAATTTGCATGCCTTTTACTTGCTTTTCTTGCCTAATTTCCCTGACTAAAGCCTCCATTACTATGTAAAATAGAAGTGGTAAGAGCTCTTTGAATATGCATAAAAAATTTAGAATTAGCTATACATTTTTGGAAGGATTTTGATTAGAAATGCATTAAGTGTGTATGTGTATATATGTACATACACACATCAGTTTTGAGAGAACAGGTATCTTTTATTGAGTCTTCCATTCCATGAACATGGCACACTCATTTGTTTGTTTGAATCTTTTTTAACTTCTCTCAACAAAGTTTTCTAATTTTCTACTTTCTCCATGGAGATTCTAACCATGTTATGATTTATTTCTAGGTACCGAATTTAAAAAAAGTACTATGGCAGGTAGGCAGAATAGTAAAAAAGTACTATAGGAGGACCCCTTCCCCCACAGATGGCTACATTCTAATACCTGGAACCTTACATAGGAAACCTTACATAGGAAAAGGATCTTTGCAGATGTAACTAAGGACTCAGACACAGAGTTCATCCTGCATTATCTAGGTGAGCCTAACCTAATCACATGGGTCCTTAAAAGCAAAGACTTTTTTTTTTAAATTCATTTTTATTTTTTATTTTTTTCCCAGCTGTGGGTGGAGAGAGATGTGGCTTAAGAAAAATAATATATGCAAGGTTGCTGGCTTTGAATACTAACAATGGGACTAGAAGCCAAGGAATGTAGATGGCCTCTAGAAGCTAAAAAAGGGAAGAAAATGGATTCTCCCCTGAAACCTCCAACAAGAAACACAGCCCAGGGAACCTGTGTTGATTTCTAACCTATGGAATTATAAGGTAATACATTGGGTTCATTTAAGCTAGTAATTTTGTGGTAATTTGTTATAGCAGCAACTGACACAAATAGTAATTTTAAACACTTCATTTTTTCTGATTAATACAAATTAAACATCATTTTTGTATATGATTACATCTAGTAAGTTTGGTAACCTGTTATTTCTAACAATTTACCTATAGATTCTTTTGGTTTTTCTAAATATGTCATCAAATCATTTGTATGACTGTTTTGTTTTCTGTTTCCTATTATAGTACTTGTTTATTTTTTCTTCCCTTTCCACATCCTTTAGGGACTTGAAAAGAATGCTGAATGTATGTGGTAATAGTGGGGGTTATGTGTCATTCCTAATTTTAAAGTAAAAGTTTTGAATTTCATTTAATGTTCCTGCATTAAGAGTGATATTTGCAATTTACTTTCTAGAAATCTCTATCAGGAATGGATACTGAATTTTTTAAAATGATAAATCAACTTTGAATTCATGATACAAACCAAACTTGGTCTCGGTATATTATATTTATTATATATTATTTGCTATATTAATATTTCATTTCAGACTTTCTCTCTTTAAATAATATTTGCCTTTGTTTTTTTCCTAATACTACTTTGGTTTTTGGTATCAAGGTTGTGTTAGCCTCACAAAATGAGTTGATGAGTGTTCCTATTTTTTCCTGTCTTAGAGTTTGTGTGGGAGTTGAATTATTTTTCCCTAAATATTTGGGAGAAATATTAAGAAAGCACAATCTGTACCAGAAGTTTACTTATAGAGAAGTTTAAAATGATGGCTTCCATGTCTGATAGTTATAGTACTATTAGCATTTTTAAATTTATCTTATTGTCCATTTTCACTGTTATAATTGGTAAAATAAACAAATTCCTAGAAAAATTAAGTTACATATTACATTCTTATTTTGAACTTCAGTGTTATTCCTTGTTTTTTCATTCCTAATAGCATTTACTTGTGCATTTCCTTTTTTGTGCTTGGTTTCACTAGAGGGTATCATTTTTATTAGACTCTTAGATAATCAACTGGCTTTTGTTATGCACTGAATAGTTGTTCCCCCCTACCCCCCACCCATTCATATGTTAAAATATAATCCCTCCCTAATTTAATGTCAGAAGTGGGGCCTTTGTGAGGTAATAAGGGTATTGTCCTCATCAATGGGATTAGAGCCCCTAAAAATAGGCCAGAGAGGTAGCTTGCTCTCTTTCCCTCATGTGAGAATGCAGCCAGAAGGCTGTCTGAAAACCAGGAATAGGGTCCCCAAACAACTGAATCCTGCTGGCACCTTGATCTCAAACTTAACAACCTCCAGAACTGTAAGAAATAAGTTTCTGTTGTTTACAAGCCACCCAGTTTATGGTATTTTGATATAGCAGCCTGAACTAAGACAGCTTTGTTAATTTTTCTATTGCATTTTACTATTTCTTAAATATCTTCATCTTCTTTATTTGGTTTATTTTGCTGTTCTTCTAACTTTTTGAGATGAATGCTGGGTTCACTCACTTTCATGCTTTTTTTTTTTTCCAAACACTAAGACGTATTTAAGATTACAATTTTCACTCTTAAGTACTGCTTTACTGGCATACCAATGCTCATAAATTCTTTGACAGCTGATTCTTCATTTGTGTTTATGCTTTTCCATTTTTTAAAATGTCAACCTTTGCGTGTCCTTAGGTTTTATATGCACCCCCTATAAACAATGTACATTTCTTTCTATTTAATTCATTAATGTATTTTTAGAGACGGTCTTGCTCTGGTCAAACTCCTGGGCTCAAGTGATCCTCCTGCCTCAGCTTCATGAGTAGGTGGGTCTACAGGTGCATACCACCACTGTTTTTAAATTTTTTGTAGAGACAGGGTCTTGTTATGTTGCCCAGGCTGGTCTTGAACTCCTGGTCTCAAGCACCCTCCTGGCTAAGCTTTCCAAAGTTCTGGAATTACAGGCATGAGCCTCAGCACCCGGCCTTCTTTTCTTTACAAATTCAGTCTAACAATTTTTGTCTTTTAGCTGAAATGTTTATTCTGCTACATTTACTACCATTATTTATATTTGAGTTAAATCTACCATGCTTTATATACTATCTGTTTATCCCACCTGTTTTGTATTCTCTCTTTTTTTGCTTTGTCTTGGTAAGACTGTTTTACCTGCTATTCATATGGAAGTTATGTTTTATTTTTCTAAGTTTTACAGGTTATCCTATAAATTACATATGTCCTTAACTTATCAATGCTAATGAATACTTTTTACTAATTTCCCACAAAATTCAAGAATCTCAGATCACCTTAAATTCATTTACTCTTTCTAAACTCCTTAATGTTATGACATACTTTGGGCCATATTATTGTTTGTGTATGTGTGTATACACATACTATACATACATCTTTGTTTTGCAGTTTCTAAAGATTAATTATATTATCCATATATTACTTTCTTTCCAAATCACTGTTTCTGTGTCTCTGACATCCCATCCAAGATTATTTTCCTTCCATCTGATGTGTACCCTTCAGAATCCCCTTTAGTGGTGTAAGGTTTACTTATTTGTCTAAAAATGTCTCATTCTTAAAGAATTTGTGTGTATAGAATTATGGATTAAATATAGCTATCACTTTCTGTCAATATACAGAAGATCATCTTACCATCTGTGGCTGTTGAGAAGTCATGTATCAGTCTCTATTTGTTAAAAAAATCTGTAATTTTTCTCTAGCCACATTAAAGATTTTCTCTGTCTCTGGTGTACTATATATTAATGAGATTAGCTAACTGAAAAATTTTAAAGTCATTGGAATTAAGCTTCTGAAATCTGTGGATCACTATCATCTATCAATTCTAAAAAGTTTTCTCACATTTATACATACACACACACACACACACACACACACACACACAATTTATATACTACATATATATGTATGGGATTACATGCCTATAATCCCAGCACTTTGGAAAGTTTAGCTGGGAGGGTTGCTTGAGACCAGAAGTTTGAGACCAGCCTGGGCAACATAACAAGACCTTATCTCTACAAAAAATTTAAAAACTTAGTGGTGGTATGCACCTCTAGACCCACCTACTACTCATGAAGCTGAGGCAGGAGGATCGCTTGAGTCTAGGAATTTGAGGCCTTGCCTTTAAAAATACATTAATTAATTAAATAGAGAGAAATGTACGTTGTTTATAGAGGACACATATAGGTCTAAACATGTTAAATCTTCTCACAGCAACTTCTTTTTTTAATCTTTTCTGACATGTTTTGTGTTTGTTTGTGCTACATTTTGGATGATTTATCCTAACTTATCTTTAAGTTACATGATTCTCTCTTCACTTTTGTCTAATTTGTAGTTAAGCCTATCCAATGGGTTAATTTAATATTTCAGGTCTAGAATTTCATTCTGGTTTTTTACACATCTACTGCTATTGACTTTTACAGTTCTCAGTTACCTGATACAATGTTCAGGCATGATATTTATCATCTTGAACACAATAATTATTTATAATTATTTTATAGTCTGTGTCTGATAATTCCAATATTTGAAGTACCTATCCTTTTGCCTTTTCTGTTTCATTAATCATGCTGTTGATTCCTAGTGTTCCTGGTTATCTATGACTACATATTTGAAAAATTATTTGTAGAGATAGTTTGAGCACTTGGAATATGCTATATTCTTTCTGAGATCTTTTTTTTTTTTTCCATTTGCTTCTGCCAGGATCTATGGACTCTAGCAGTCTAAAAAAACCCTGTAATTAACATTGAAGACTTTAGAGATATTTGAAGCCGAGCTAAAAGTCCTGTGGGTGTGTGGAGGGGAGGTGGGTAGTTTATTCCCAATTCACCCATACTCTGAGTCTTTGCAAATAGCAGGAATTACTTCAGGGTCCCCACTCTTGCCAGCGAGGGGAGCCCATCTTGCTAGCCCTCGCACAGCTTGGTACCTTAGCCTAGTTAGCAAAGTACTGCAGAGTCAGAGTCCCAAGTTCCCAGACTCTCCACGCAGGGCTTCTGTCTTTCCTCATGGATAGTGTTCTTGAAAAATCCTTACTATAGTATTACTTCTTTGATGTTTTAAAGAAATTTTAGAAATAGGTTTTCTGAGTTTCATATAACTTTACACGTTTTCCTCAGTGAGAATTTTATTCCAAAGTATCAGTCCCCACTGACTTTAACAGTCTTCATTTTTTAACCTAAAAACTATAGACCAATCTTTCAGGTAAGTTTTTTTAAAAAAATTCACTGCACTGCTACTTACTGCTATTTAATGTTACAGTTTTTCTAATTAGTCAAATGAACATGAAACAACAATTCTAAATATTTTAGCGAAAAACAAAAAAAATTCTAAGTATAGACAGTAGCTTCCATTTATAAGAAAGGTCAAGCATTCACTGATTTCATTAGTTCATTCAAAGACAAACTATTAACTTGTATCAACTATGTGGAAGGTAGTAAACAAACCAGAAGGTTTATTTTATGATGAAGTTTAAATGAACTAGAATAGTCTTAGTGGTTTTGAAAGATAGATTAAATGTTAAAGTAAAACCGTTTTCGAAGTTAAGGTTATCAGTTAAAGAAAATCATAGCAGTAAAATAACATCGCATTTACTGAAAATAAAGAAAGTACTTTCTAAATTATTTACTTAAAGTAGTGAATACTACTTTTTAGCCATCTAAAGTTATTTTGGTTCCTCGAGTAAAAGATTTTCCTAATTTGGGATAGAATAACAGAAAATAATTTTATGTATTTGTTAAAACAAGGAAATAGTAATTATTGTGACAAAGAGAAAAAAAGTGAACATAATTTATAGGTGTAAGAAAAATTTCTATGGCTTATTTCTGTTTTATAGATGTATTATCCAAATCAAATAAATCAACTTACATAGTTCTTCTCTGTCAAGAGATTGTGCACCACCTCCAAATAAGCCTTTAAAGAATCCCCTGTTTGGTGCTTCAGGTGTTTCTACAGGAGTGAAGAGTTCACCCAACATTTCCTTTAAAATCAAAACAAATCGTAACTGTTAAAATTTCAGGGAAACTAAACTATAATCAACAGAATTATCAATGTAAACTCTTTAAGTTTATAACATTACCTGTTGAGATTCACAATTAATGAGCACATGTTCCATGATCAGATACAGAACATACCAACTTATTCAAACAGTAAGTTTCTAAAACTAAGACTTATTTGCTGCTTGCTCCTTTCACTAGATTACTTTCTTTATTTGCATTTTAGGCAGACAGTACTTTTGCTTAAGACTCAGGAGATTCTAATCTTTAAGATGAAATTTTCTTATAACTCATGAATTGATAAGATTAATAATTACATTAGAAAGAAGACTTGTTTTTTTTTGAGACTGAGGCTTACCTCCTCACCCAGACTAGAGTGTAGTGGCATGAGCTTGGCTCACTTGCAGCTTCTGCCTCTGGATTCAAGTGATTCTTGTGCTTCAGCCACTGAGTAGCTGTGATAGTGTGGGATTACAGGCATATGCCACCATGCGTCTGTAATTATTGTATTTTGTAGGGACAGGTTTTTGCCATGTTGGCCAGGCTGGTCTCAAACTCCCGGCCTCAAGTGATCCACCTACCTCAGCCTCCCAAAGTACTAGAATTATAGGCGTGAGCCACCATGCCTGGCTAGAAAGAAGAAAACTTTTTAACAGCAAGTATAAAAGTCCAGTGTAATAATGATGATATATAGTTTTGTAATTATAACCTTTAGCTGAGTCAGAAATTTGTAATTTAGATACCTACTTCTTTTCTCATAAACACATGCTAGAAAGAGAATTATGCCAACATACACCTGGACTTTCAGAAATCTGGCAGAGAGATGGAAGTCTTCCTTGTACTTTTTCTGAAATTACTGTCAATATTTTTCAGAGTACAGAAATGATAAAAGTCAGTCAAGAGAGAAGTAAGATTGCTGATGTGTTACTGATTTTGTTGATAACACATAAAGAGAAAAGAAGAGTTTTTTTTAAGAAAAGAATGGTAGCAACATTTATTTACAAGACAACTTTGGGAGGATATAGTAGTGAATTTAAAATACACTAAGGCCCTGGGATTGCATTTCGCTCTTGAAAGAGAAATAATTATGATATAAGGGCAAGTACACTATTGACCCCAGGTAGGAGTTCTGCTATACCATGGTATTATTATATCATTATAGTTGGACTACAAGTATTTTTCAGGGTTGCTTCCTTAGCGCTGGGCTAAGAAGGTTGGTAAGGGATGTTCAGGTTTTCTTTTAGGCATATCCATATTAGTGTTATCCCTTCACTTAGATTACAAATAGAAGGAGATAATTATTAACACTACACAACAGTTTTATTTATAAGAGTAAAGTGGACTGAAGCACTTATGTTTTTAGTTTCTTTCCTCTGGATTTTTATAAAATGTAATAAACCTGGAATAAAACACTTTCTGAATTCAATAAATTAAACTTGTTAAAACCCACCATAGAATATACCGATATCTATTATCATATTGAAATTTATGTTAAACTAATAACAGAAGCAATTTAGGCATATTTTAAATCTTTTTAAAACTGTATTTCACAGATCCCAATTTAAACTGTATGTATTAAATTGTTATAACAGTAAAAAAAAAAATGGCAACACAGCTATCATTTGGGTGTCTCATGCTAAACCAAAATAATAATATAACATGTAAATAGTGACAGTTTAAAGGTATGCTTTTTAAAAATTTTTACCTTATTTTAGAATTATGGTTTACATTTCTAATTATTTAGTGTTCAATTAGCTTACAATTTGACAAAGGTAAAGTAAGAAATATAAAAACACCATTTTATATTCATTATATTCTATGTAGCAGAATGAGTATAAACTTTGAAACCAGATGGACCTGGATTTGATTCTCATTTTCTGACTTTTACTAACAGAAGACTCTTAGTCAAATTAGTATGTCAAAGGAATGGTCTCTTCAACTTTAAAAAGGGGAGATAATAAAAACTGCCTCTTGGGAACATTACTAGGATGAAAGATAATGAGCATATAAAGTGCCAGGAGTAGACATCAATAGTATATGTGCAGATACAAAAATCTATCACATAGAGATGAATCCAAATATAAAAGTACAAGTCATTTATCCATGGGTTAATATTATGAACAGACATCTTTAAAGGAAGTTGAAAATTCAAATGTTTCTTAGAGTCTAGATTATCTGCAGTCTTAATATTAAAGTTTTGGAGAAATACATAAAATAATACGTATTGGCATTTTTTCACTTGTATTTAAATAAGGATTTGATTATAAGTAAATATAGTATTTAGAATGATTAATAATAATGACTAGTAAATGTTGGTGAAATCTAATAATTTGTAATTTCTGTGATCTTGCTCAATCTGTTCATAGTAGACAGTATTTCTGAAACAAGACCTTGGACTTAAATCATCTAAAATATGAATATTCAGAAATAAATATACTTGTCTGATTTTCGACTCTTGCATATCGTTTGTCTTGCATGTGACCTAAAAAGTTTGGTGGTAAAATTTAGGACTAATTTCATGAATGAGTCAATGTATAGGCTTTCGTTATTACTATAAAGTCCTTTATAGTGTATCAAATAATCACTGATTTTAATCATTTTAAGAAAACTTTATATTGTAAGATTATTGAATCTGAAAAAAGAAGTATCTCCAGGACAAGCACAGCAATAAACTTCAAACTGAATACATGGTATAGATGAGAAGCTAAACAGTTCAACTATCATTAGTTGTATATAGCCATTATTTGGGGTTTTGTTTATAAATTATAATCCTGAGGTGCTTACCAAAGTTACTTAGTTGTTTCAAACTCATTTTGTCATAATGTATTTATTATCCCTTTGATACGTTGCTAAATTCAATCTGCAAAAAATTTGTTTATAAATTTTGCTTTGTGAGAGATACTAGTTTATATTGTAGTTTTCTTTTCTTATAATGACTTGGTCTAATTTTGGTGTCAGGTTAATGCTTCCTTCATAGGACAAGCTGGGAAGCATTCCTGATTCAGTTTTTGAAGAAGTTTGTGACCTGGTGTTATTTCTTCCTGAAATGTTGACAGAGTTCATCACTGAAGCCATCTAGGCCTGGAAGTTTCTTGGTCCAAGTTTCCTAAACTCAACTTCAATTTCTTTAATAGATTCAGGACTATTTAGGTTATCTGTTTTTTCTTCAGTGAACCTTGGTTATTTGTCTTTCGTGAACTTTGTCCATTTTGTCTAAGTTTTCAAATATTTCTGGCATAAAGTTGTTCATAATATTCCCTTTTTATCCATTTCATATCTATAGAATATATAGTAATAAGACTTCTCTTATTACTGATAATAATTTGTAACTTCTTTCTTTGTATGGCTTGAAATCAATTTTATTGGTTTTGGTTTCATTGATGTTCTTCTATTGTTTCCTTGCTTTCCACTTGGAAATTTATTTTTTTCTTGTGTTTCAGTTTAATTTTCTTTTCTCAATTTCTTAAAGTGAAAGTTGATACTGCATTCAGACTTCCTTCTTTTCTAATACAGGTGGTTTAGTACTCTAAGTTTGTCATGTTCAAACACTGTTATTTTTTTTCTGTTACTGCACTTTCAAGTTTACTGCCTTTTCTTCTGTAATGCTGAATCTGCCGTTAATGACATTTAGCATATTTTTCACCTCAAACACTATAGTTTCTCATCTTTAGAAGTTTGATTTTATTTTTGGATAGTCCATGTTTCTAACTGTTTGAACATATGGAACTCAGTTATAATTGTTTTAATATCCTTCGGTGTACTAATTCTGGTATGCATATCAGTTCTGGTTTGGTTTCTATTGATTATTATCCTCATGATGGGTCATGTTTTTCTGTCTCTTTGCATGCCTGGTAACTGACTGGATACCAGACATTGCAATTTTTACCCCATTGGGTGCTAAATATTTTTTATTTCCTTTAAGTTTTCTTGAATTTCTGACAGAAAACATTTGAATCCTTTTGAATCTTGCTTTTGCAATTTGTTAGGCATAGCTGGAGCAGTGGCTGATAACGATCATCCAAGGATATCAGGTCCTAATCTCAGGGACCAACAAATGTGACTTGGCAAAAAAAAGGAGTCTGTGCAGATGTGATTAAATATCTTGCTCTGGGGAAATTATTCTGGACTATCTAATGGGTTATAATCCAATTACAAGTGTCTTTTCAAGAGAGAGAGGCAGAGAAAATTTTGACACACAGAAGATGAGTAGGTAATGTGGCCATAAAGGCAGAGATTTTGGTGATGTAGCCCAATGTCAAAGAACACCAGCAGCTCCCACTAGAAGGGGCAATAAATAATGATCTTCTAGAGCCTCCAGAGCAAGCAAGACCCTATTAGCACCTTGATTTTGCCTCTGGCTTCTACAAGTATGAGCAAGTAAGTTTCCACTGGTTTTGGCCACCAAGTTTGTGGCCTCAAGAAACTAATATCCACACAAATTATGGGTTTCTCCGATCTGGTTGTTGGGAACACGCACTGTTCCTGGCATGGTTTCTACAAATCCTCTATTCCTTTCAAATGGTTCTTTTTCTGCTCAGAAAGCTTAGTCACATGTACATGGTGAATAGCACGTACTGTATATTCAGGAAACTCTGCACATCTCCAGGGTTCCTTCTCTTTGTAGCTCTTTTCTCTTGAATTTACCTGGTTCCCCGAGACTCTTGTTCCTGCCTCTTCAACTTGGAAACTCTGCCAGGCTTTACCTCTGTACCTTTGCCCTGTGCTATGTCCTGAAAACTGTATTAAGGCATTAAAGCTGGGATACCTTCTTTGTTTCCTATCTGTAAGAGATTACTTTCCTTCATTGCCTGATGTCCAGTAATTTGAAAACCATTGTTTCATGAGTTCTGTCTGCCTTTTTTTAGGTTGTTTCAGGCAGGAGGTCCCTATTCCATCTTGGCTGGAAACTTCACAAATGTTTGTAGGCATCTTCTTTATTTTTTATTTTTGGCTAAAGCTAAATGAATGCACAATGTAAAAGGATACTCAGGGAACCAAGGTATATAGTATTTATCAAGTTCATAGTATTCTTCAACAGATTTTTACCAAGGCATTATTTCTGGGTACTAAAAATACGGAGGTAAATAACATGTCAATATTGCCCAAAGTAAACATTTTATCACAAATTCCTTCAAGAGAGTCTATTTGTTTTTTTTTTGTTTATCTCTGTATCATGAAGGCACATAGCAGATAGTTTCAAATATAGTTTACTAATAAAAGATTACATCATTTAAACATAAGTAAGAAAACTATGCTGCTATTAAGAATAACTGAAGAAAACATTGACATAGAATAAATTATAGAATAAAACATAGAATAAATTAATCCCCCAAAAATGAAGTTTAGGTTTTTGAGCAGTTGAGTTAAGACCACATTTCAGATGGAAATGAATTAAGAAAATATTCACTTGTCCATATTATTTCTTAACATAACATTTTGCTAGTGAAAAGAAATGCTAAAAGGAAAATTTTAAGGTTTATCCTTCACTTCAGATTCTTAGGAATCTTTGAACAATTACTTTCATCCAAATGTAAATGGAAATTTAAATCGAAAATGTCAGATATGTAACTTTGTTTTACTCTCAAAGTTTACAATATTACTCAGGACTAAGTTTCCAGTACAGTATAGTTTACTGAAATAATAACACAATGAGGACAACAACATATGACATTTATTAAGCACTCTCTGTACCAGGGGCACTATGCTAAGCACTGTCTCCTTTAATCCATACCATATCCTCTGAGATACTATTCCCATGCTAATTTTAAAGATGACACTAAGAGACATTAAGTAACTTGTCTATGACCACATAATTACATAGTTAACAGGAAGGACCTGAATTCAGCCTTCTTGACTCTGAAGCTCATGTTCTAAAAATAATAAGCCACAAATTCAAATTCATCAATGTGTAAAACAGGACTAATTAATTGAAAAAACTTTCATTATAACGTTCTTCTAGATAGTGACTTCCTCTAAATATCAAATATCAATCAATATTTTAGCTCAAGATTTCCAGAGCACTTCTACTTTGGAAAGTAAAGCTAAACTGATCATTGCAAATACACACAGAAGCACATACAACACTCAAATACTTAAAAAAGGGCACAGTTCCATAAGTAAAGAATTTGCATATAGTCTCTCAAAAAAGATCAACCAAAATATTCAGAGGAAAACTATCAAATAATATTTTTTCTTCTATGTGTAAATATCCTGTGAATAAACAGAATAGGAGATGGGATTACAAAATTTGCCCTAAAATAGACTCATTTATTTTCACATTAACCCACTTCTTTAAAAAGGAGTGTGTGTGTGTGTGTGTGTGTAATAGATATTTATTCTATGTGGAGAGTAGGTATAAAATGCAGGTAACAGTTCATATTTCTCTGCCACCACTGGCAAGACAGATATAGATTAGTAAGACGAAATTGCTCTTATAGCAGATGTCTGAAGATAATACTTTTCATCATGGAAGTCTCAAAGCATGTGCTCTTAAAGTCTAATTCAATGGTTCGGATTTTCCCATGTAGGCTCACTTGTATACTTCCACGAGAGTAAGGGACAGATAGTATAAGAGCCCTCAGATAATACTTTACCTCTGGAGAAATTATAGTAATATTTCTATTAATTACCTGAAGATTTTCGCAGGTCTCTTGACTATAAGTAAGTCTCTGGATTTCTGTAGGTGAAACAAGGTATAATGCTTGTCCATTGTTGGTAAAGCAGAACGTTCTGGCTATCCGCATATTGGTAAGGGGCAAGTAATATACATCCAATAGAGGCCTTAAACTTGGCAAACTTGAGAAAAAAATTAAAAACTTGTTAATAATAAGGTAGGTTTTAGTCTTGAACATACTATCACTGTTAAAAATGGCAGAGTCCTTACAAATCTTATGATTTAGTTTGTATACTTGAGTGGGAGATAAAAAAATGGTTTATACTCCTCATATACTTGTTCACTATTTACTGAATCAAAGTAAATTCTCAGAGTCTAAGGCTATAAACAAAAAAAAAAAGCATTTCTTTTAAACAATTCTGTAGTATAACCTGAGGGAGGAAATGCTATAACTGTGTTTAAAAAATATCTAACTCTTACCTAAAAGTCATTATATGTCCATTGGCACAGAAACAAGCAAGGCAGATACTGTTACTCAATGCTACAATATCTCCACGAAGCACAAATGAGGTCTCTGTAATATTTTGCTTATAAGCACAGTTCTGGGTTGGCAGTGAGATTACTTTTGCTTGCTTTTCAGAACATATCACTGCATACTGGTTTTCACTAATTTCCTGAGAAGAGGAGGGGGATACTGATACAGGCCGCCGTTTTTTCAGTTTCTCCTTTTCATCTTTTTCTTCCGGAACATTGTGTTCTCTCCAGGGTTCATATGCAGGTGGTATTAAACAGCCTGTGGTATCCAGAAACGCCATTCTCAAGATTGCACCTTTTAACCTCAATATAGTACCTAAAATATAGAAGTCTAGTAAATAACTTAAATATCTTAACAGAGTAAACATGTTTATTCTAACTTTGACAGATAGCAGATACTCAAAAATATGTTGAATGCATATTGAATTGAAAACTGGCTCATTGACAGGATTCAGATCTTAAGCATGATACTTACGAGTCTGGAAAAAGATATCAACTTAACATGCTCCAAATAGATAAATGCCACTAATGATCACTCACAATTTAATTACATATAATACATTTTGCAAACATGTATCTGGTCTTTAAATGAATAAACAAATGACATGCTAGAATATCTGGAACTGTTTTCTCTTACACCCAGCAAGTGCACTACCAGTCAGCAGGAGAGCAAGTGGACAGCACCTGGAACAGTCAGTATGAGGCCACATGTGGCTGCAGAGCACTGGGAATGCGCCTTGTCCAAAGTGTGATGAACAACTGCAGCGTGTGGCGAGAGTAAAGCACATGCCACATCTGAAGATTTTAGAACTCCAAAAAGCTAAATGTAAAACACCTTAGTAATTTTTAATAATTACATGCTAAAATGACAGTATTTAGGATACAGTGGGCTAAATGTTATTAAAATTAATTTCACCTGTTTTTTTTACTTTTTTAATGTGACTATTAGAATATTTAAAATTATTTATGTGGCTCTGCATTGCATTTCTAATAGACAGTACTGATCTAGATGGCCAATGAGAAAAAAAATCCACATATTTGTAATCATTACCTCTAAAATCATAATTCCTTTTAAATGATTTACAACAAATGTCAGATATACTTAAGGCATTATTTCGGTCAGTTTATCATCTTAATCTAGAGGCTACATTTCTAGACTTATTTCAATTAATGATACCCTTTCCCCTGTATCATTGATAATGTACAAATATGCTTTATGCTCACTTCTGAGTAAACTGATAACATCAATAGAATGGAAGGGAGGGTAGATAACTGAGTTAGCATTCAGTTCTTAAAGACTTCATGTTTCATTTTGAACTTATATAAGGTTTTATAGCTTGCAGTATTTTGTCCGTATATTATTTTCTTTTATTTCTAAGAAAACGAGTTCCTGATGTTCTCTCAAAACTTTTCTTAAAAGAAAAAAATATTCTTTCCTTTCCGCTTGGCATTTATGTTTTATCTGTAGTAAGGCTGCAGTATAAAATAGAGCACGTACTTCAATTTGAATTTCAGATAAACAATGAATGCTTTTTAGTATAAGTATGTCCCAAATGCTACATATGTGTCCAAGCCTAAATGGGACACACTTAAAGTATCTGTTATATAAATTAAAATTTGATTGGGCATCCTATATTTTTATTAACTAAATCTAGTAACCCTACTCTACATCCAGGTTCGGTGAGCAGATAATTTAACTATTTTAAGCAGCTTGGTAGAAAACTCAGAAACACATGACAGTAATAATCTTATAGTTTTAATTACTATTTACCTTAAAACCTATTATAAAGCTAACTTTTCTTTCAAGGTCTCTTATTTTTTATTCTGGTACACCCAAAGAGTCCTTCTGCCTTTAAAGTTTTGATGAGGTCAGCTGAATTATTCACGCTAATTTGGGAACTGTTTATAGCACATACATTGTTCTAGCATGTGGATTTTTAAAAAAACTGCCCTAAAATAACTTTTAAATGTTTGCTTGTCCTATAGTTGAGGGGACTTCAGCATGTTTCCCAGTAGAGTAGTGGTTAACTGTTGAATTTTCCTCTTGAAGAAAAGAAAAAAATAACAGCAGACAAAGTAGATCAGTTTAGGTTTTTAACTACAGAAACCCATCAGCTTGAAAACCTCTCTCTCTTCTCACAGTGCCAATAGAGATGACATGTGTCAATAGAGATGACATGTGTCATTGACATATTTTTTAATAAGCATCTTATTAAAAACAAACGTCAAAGATTCCATCATTGAGAGGAAACTAAGTTTCTTTCTTAATATGAAAGTTATTTTTGTACTCACTTTACAGCTAATTCGATTTATTGCAAGTTGGAAAGTATATTAAACACTTTTTTTTCTGTAGTTAACAGCAAATTATCTATATTTAATCCTGCTCACTCATTTTCATTTATTGAAAACATTTTTTTCTTATTACAAATTGGTATATGTTTGCTATAGAAGATTTAGAAACTCCAAATCAGTAAAAAAAATCCTACTTACCAATGACAACTCCTGTTAACATTTGATTTTCAACTTTTCAGTTTATTTTATTCCAATACACATATTTGTTTACTAATAAAAACTGAGATTGCTAAGAATATCACTACGTAACCTGTTTTCTTTAATTTAACAACTTGATGTGTAGTATATACTCAAGCATTTATACAGCAAAATGAATAAATCAAACTATTTAATGTAATGATGGCTCAGAAATATAATCATAATTGCAGTTTAACTTCTAAGTTCCAAAATCTGTCAGTACACAAACAAGAGATAGATTTACAGGCAAAATCATGGTTGTAAATCAGTAAGTAGTAACAGAAATAAAGATTCTCAGGTATCTCCTGACCTAACAGACTCCACAAACATTCAACAAAATCCAAACTCATTTTCAATATATAAAGTCTATTACTATTGTTTAAAATTTGCTCTCAAGTCACCTTTTCCTAACACTTCAAAGTAGAAAAATAATCTCAAATTTCACTCTTGGAGATTAAAAATAACCATGTATAGAATATTTTAAAATGTATTTTTCTATTTTTCTCCTAAATGGACACCATTCTTTTGCTTGTGGTATTTACTTGACGTATTATGAATGCATTACTGTAATCTTTTTTAAAAAAAATATTTTCTTACATAGTCATTATTTTACACATGATCTAGAGTTTTAAAAAAATGGCAAAACTTGAATAGCTGTATAAATAAACAACATTCTGAAATCTTGTTCTATGTATTCTTTCATTAAAACATAAGGCTGTTGCTGTCCCCATTTACATTTTAGAATTCTTAGATCAGTTCAAGAATGAAAAACAAAGGCTTCCATCATAGTAAATCAAACCTGTAATATAACTCTAAGTGCAGCAGCAAAGCATACATACCACTTGGAGACACTATTACGGGCTGAAGAAGTCTTTGTTCTCCCCCTGGGGGAAGGTTCAGTGCAATGACAAGCACTGTTCCTAGTGTTGTTCCAACCCACAGACAAGGGGAAGGGGACGAGTCTGTCTTTCGAGTAAACGTTTCACAGAAATGAAGAGCAGAGATTGCTTCTCGGGATTCTTTGTCAATGCTTGTTACACTTGAACTCCGTGATCTGCTGAAGGAGTTATCCTTTACATCTGAAATGGTTAAAAATGTTGTGAGATTGCTCAAGTTATAAAATAAGTTATTTGTGGGTTTTTGGTATAAATTTGGCCAAGCAGTTGATCTGCAAGAAGACAACATCTACAGTATATTTAATTTTAACTTCACTTTAGTTGATCCTTGAACAACATGGGTTTGAACTGCACAAGTTCACTTATACATGGATTTTCCTTTACCTCTGCCACCCGAGACAGCAAGACCAACCCCTCCCTCCTCTTTCTCTTTCTCTTCAGTCTATTCAATGGGAAAACAACCACTTCCACTTAAGGAATAGTAAATACATTTTCTCTTCCTTATGATTTTCTTAATAACATTCTTTTCTCTGGCTTACTTTATTATAGGAATTCAGAATATAACACTTCTAACATACAAAATATGTCTTAATTTACTGTTTATGTTACTGGGAAGGCTTCTGGTCAATAATAGGCTTTTAGATGTTAAGTTTTGGGGGACTCAAAAGTTATATGCAGATTTTTGACTTGGTCGGAGTGAGGAGTTGGTTCCCTTAACACCCACATTGTTTAAGGGTCAAATGTAACTGAAAACAAAAACAATTTACTTTTATGCTAATAAATTTTCCCCTTTTCTTAAATATATAAACAAATTCACACTGCTCAGAACTGAACTGGGTGCATGTCGATGAGTATCTAAATGTGCAGTCCTTGGGATCCTGGCTGCTTAGCCCTCAGCACCTTCCTTCTCATGGTACTGTGTCTTTCTTTGGTAATATAATCCCTAACTGGTAAAGCTTGTGGATCTTTTCCATTTTCTACCTTAAAATGCATTTAGAAGTACTCTGATTCTACCCTTTAATTTACTGTATGATGGATCATTTATTTTTCAGAACAGTCCATATAAAAACCTATCAACAAAAGTTTAGCTTTTTTCCCATTTTTCTTCAATGTCATTTTAACCGTAATCCACATTCACTTAAGGCATGTTCACCAAAATGTATAACTGCCATCTGGCTCATACTTGATACCAGGCAAACTGCTTTACCCAGCTCTGTCTGTAATAACAGGGACATTTAAAAAATTATACCAATAAAACTTCTCTCATCTTTAGCTACCTTCCCTGTTGCTAATCCCAAGCTTGTCTCAAGCCCTGGCCTTTTGGTTTCTCTTGGAACATCACTTCCAAACACTTCTTGGACTTTTTCCCTGTTATGTCTCACTATGCAAAACCAAAGCACATAATTTCCCCCAAACCAGTAAATTCTTCAAATGGCACTATTTATATTATTGACACTTCTGTTCTCAATGGGAGAAACACTTAAGATGAGCCACAGTTTGGGTTCCTCCCTTTCATTTGACCTCTGCATCTGATGGGATGCCAAGCCCTAAGGTATTTTATTGCACATTTTTGTTTCCTTCTTTCCATTGGTAAATCTACTTCCATTACCCTAAGTTCAGGTTCTCATCACCATTTACTTAGACAATTCCTAACTGATCTTCTCACCCACAGCATCTCACCACTAACAAAACCCAATTAAATTTTATAAGGCATAGTTATAATTCTATGGCCTCAATCTAAAAAATCCTTAGTAGCTCATCTTTATTTAATCATGCTCATAATCTTACTCAAGTTTTTAACACTCTTCACAAAATATCTTTAACCTACCCTCCTGGCCCTGTCTCCCAGTGCTACCCTGTTTCAGTTCACTGTGGGAAATCAATAGAGCCACTCAGTTTTCTCCAAACATAACCTGTACTTACCTACTTGTAGGCTTTTGCTTGTGGTATTCTGATTGGTGCCCTTGCATTAGCCTTTCTCTCACCTGTCAAGATTCTGCTTATTTTCCATCTCAGTTACTGTCATCTTCCTGAAGTTTCTCCTGATTCTTACAACCTACATAGTTTCTCTCCCTCTTGAATACCTATAGCCATGTATCTCTCCCATGAAACTTAGAGTACATTTGTTCTGTAGTTATTTCTGACTTTTCTCATGCCTCACTCTAAAGTTACTGCAAGTATGTTGAAAGCAAAGATTGTGTCGTTTTGATACCCTGTGGAATTTAGCACAGTGCCTTGCATGTGAAAGGAATTCAAGGAACACTTGCCGAAGGCAGATTTATAGTTGAGAATATCTAAACCAATGCTTCTGCTGTACCATTAGGATTTATTAAAATTCCCAGTAGCTTCTACTACTTACATCTAATAACTCCTTAAATCACATGCTTTCAATGCTCTTGTAAAAGAAAGGACTCTCCAAAATGTGAAAAAGATAAAGCATGTTAAAGTCTTCTAAGTTGTACTTTCTTTATTAAATAAAAGAGGTATAGCCAAATCCTAGTTATACCCTACAAAAAGTTTTTTCAATCAAATTTAGATTCATAGATTTAAAATATTTCCCAATAACTATATGCAACATAATTCTGATTATATGTAGCCTCTGAAAACAGTAATATTAGTTATGATAATACTATGGATCATTTTTTTAAACTGCAGTTTTTAAAAACATCTTTCTTTTGATTGAGATTGCATTTCCATAATTTACAAATTATGATATGGTAGAAAAGAACTACTTACTATAAATCAAACAACTTCCCATAATCAATGCCTCAATACAGAGAGTTTATAATATAATTTTGATTACAAATATTTATTTTTTCTTTATAGTTTTCAAAGTTATTTTAGTAAAATACATTTTAAAAATTACAATAAATACATTTAATTTGTTACTTGTAAGGCATACATATACAAGGCAAATGAACATTTTCAGTTATGATGTACTGACAGTAAGAGAAAACAATGATACGAGAAAAGTTGATAATACAGATTTCTTTGTAAATTAACCTGTGGAAAAACTCTTAATGATAACTATTAAAATTACAACAGGTGATTCACAACAACCTATACTTTAAATGTTAACTCATAGGTCAAATGAGCAATGTTTGAATTTAATAGACTAATTTAACTATATACAATTCACAACCTAAAATTCTATTTTTATTACATGACTTATCTATAAAAATTAGATTACCAAAGCAACTTCTAAAGCTAGATCAAAATGGAAAAACTGATTGAACAAAAGTCAAGTTTGAAACTGAAAGAGACAGGTTGCTTATTTTATTATCTGCCTCAACTTTTTAAAAAAAAAAGAATTTTCAGCAATTCATTAATTACAACTTCCACTTACTCCTTTTAAGTTAGGCATTATGGGTCTCTGTGAGCTCATTTATACAAGTTTGGCAAACTAAATAAACAGAATAAAAGTTTAATTTTAGTAGCTCTAGTAGTAAGAGCAGAAGTGAAAATAACTACCACTAAGCAAGGCCTACCATGTGCCAGGCAATAATACTTTACAATTATCATTTTATTGAGTCTACATAACCACCTTAAAAAGTATTATCATCGCGATTTAACAAATGATTAAATAGAGGCTCAGAGAGGTTAAGTGACTTGCCCAGAATGACCATGCTAGCATATGGTAGTGTCAGAATTTGTGTCTATGTTCAAGTCTAAAACTTTCTGTAAGTTTTATGTGATATGATAGCCCATAACCACTATCATACAGCTGAAATGTTACGGTTATTATTAAGAATTAAAGTTCTAGTTTTTAGATGTCAGAAAAGTGCCTGAATATGTGATCTTATTGGCTGATCTAAACTCAAACAAAATTTGTCATTAATGCCTCCATCCAGCTCTACATGATACAATCATGCCATAAAATCACTGTTTTTATGCTACTCTCTACATACTTACAACATGCTGCTTGTATGTATCCCTTTCTCCTCCCCACACAAAGCCTTATTCAACAAACTTTTATATTCCCAAATCAAAACATAATGCCAAGAGATGAAACTGCTCAGGTTAAAATCTTAACTGAGGTAAGATAATGATTTGGAAATGCTAAAATTAGTAGGTTTAAATGGACCAACCCCTAAGTTGGCATGATGCGTAAGAAACATAGTCAAGGAATCTGGAGAATAAATAGTGGTGAGGGGTGCGGGCTAATGCACGGGAGAAAACCTAGTTATCTCTAAGATAGAGGTGGGAATCATCCTTAAGCAGTCATACTTATTTAGTAAAATGCAACAGAAATAAAAAATGAGTTTAAAAAGATACCATGTTTACAGGTATTATAGGAAATACTACTTTTTTTTTTCTTTGTTGAAATGCCTTTTGTCCCTATATGCTATCAAGGAGCTGTTTCTGGGTTGGATATAAAGCAAAATAAATATGTGAATATATTCATCCTGTTTTCATAATAAATGAGTTACACAGAAAGTACTATAAAAGAAATATTTCCCAATTTATTACAATCAAAAAGTAATGATTCTTGCTATGATCCACTGTAATATAGAAAAAAAATTAATCTTTTAAAAATATTAAATATTTCATTAGTATAAAAATAATTTTATAAATTATAGAGTTCAAAATAGGTTTTCAGGTGGTTAAATGGGATATAACCATTTTTAATAAAAATTAATCTAAAATCACACAAATTCCATCTTATGCTAAATTCTGTTTAGAGTATGAGAGTTAAGAAAATATATTCTTTTGGTTTGCTTGAATTTGTATTACAATTATCTTTTTAAATTTACAGACAGCATTCTAAAGGCTAAAGAATGTTTAAACCTTAAGCATCTTAGTCATTTTAAACTTGCTTTCCAATGACTATCTTATAGTAATTATAAATCTTCAGATTTCCTTGTCTTCCCATTATAGGGAGTTAAATTATTTTGAATATTTATTTATTTTACTTACCTAAATCAGGCTTTAGGTCAGTAGGTAAGCTTAACTTCCTTGACATCTTTGCTGAAAAATAAAAGACACTTTTAAAATTCTGAAGAATATTTGATTCATACTAATGTCTACTGATTTTCAAGATAGAAGTGAATACTTTTATTACTAAATCTAGATGCTGAGATAATGAAAAAATGAGTAATATTAGGAGTGGAAAGTAAATCTTAGTTTCAACTTTTTATTACCTAATTTTTTGAGACAAAGTCTCACTCTGTTACCCAGGCTGAGTGCAGTGGTGTGATCACAGCTAACTGCAGCCTCAATTATTTGGGCTCAAGCGATCCTCCCACCTCAGCCTCCCAAGCAGCTGGAACTACAGGTATGTAATCACTGTGCCTGGCTATTTTAGATTTTTTTTGTAGAGATGGGGTCTCACTGTGTTACCCAGGCTGGTTTCAAACTCCTGCCATAGCCTCCCATAGTGCTGGGATTACAGGCATGGACCACCATGCCTGGCCAACTTTTTAAAAGTTTGTACTTACTTGATGTATTAAGCTTTTGTACTTAAAATTTTTTTACTTTAAGGAAGCCTTTCAAATTCTAACTTTTAATTATTTCTTAGGCTCACAGGAAAGGGTTAGGCTTTCTGAGTGATACAAAGTAACTTCTCAGAAGAAAGGTGTTGCAGATAAGGAGAATAGAGGCATAAGACTAAGTTTGGGTAAGTGATATAAAATCTTTCCAGCTTATCGTCTTCATAGCTACTGGGTTCGTTCCTTTTTTTTCAACTGAGGCGAAGTATCACTCTGTTGCCCAGGCTGAAGTGCAATGGTATGATAGCTCACTGTCACCTCCACTTCCCAGGTTCAAGTGATTCTCTTGCCTCAGCTTTCCAGCTAGTTGGGATTACAGGTGTGAACAACCACGCCCAGCTAATTTTTGTATTTTTAGTAGAGACAGGGTTTCACCATGTTGGCCAGGCTGGCCTCGAACTCCGACCTGAAGTGATCCTCCCGTCTTGGCCTTTCAAAGTGCTGGGATTACAGGCGCGAGCCACCATGCCTGGCTGGGTTCATTACTTTTTAAGTTAATATCTAGCCTATAGGCCAAACCTATATCTAATCAAATTTAAATATTTGATTACTTTATACAATATCTGACTCAACCACTCCTTGATAAAAGTTAACTCTTCTATTTACGTTTTAGTTTAAAGCAAAAACTAAGTAAAATCATGTAAAAGCGAAAACTATGGTATTTACATAAGATGCAACCACAGGTATTGTTCTGTAGTGGAAAAAGAGTGAATGTATAAACTTACTGGAATCCACTTTCCATCCTCAAAATCAGTTACTGTCTTAAGCTAGAAAGTGATTTAAAGTTAGGGGTTGTTTAACTATAGCTATTACGTTAGTGGGTAGTGCATGCGTAAAAGAAAAGTGCTTCCTATGTGAAACTGTCAAAAAGCATTTGTTTGTTAATACAGGAATACATATATTAGGTTAAATTTTGGACTGTTAGGAGATATTTAAAGCACAGACCCTGCTAGTCCATAAGGGCGCCATGTAAACAAAGAGAAATCCAGTCATAGTACATGACTTCCACATCTAAAAAAATGACAAATCCAGTGTTAGGAAAGAGGCATTAGGCAAACTGGGAAGGGGTGGGGGTTGGAAGGGACATCAAGTTTTCACCTCTCAGCTTCATTAACTTAATTAGTATCCTTTAACAAACAACAATGGGTCACATTTATAAAAGTCACCCCATTTTCACCGATGTAAAAAAATTTCAGTTAAAAGAGAAAATACAATACAGAAAGTAAAATGGCCAAATAAAATCTGTAGTTAGTTGATGTCACATACAAGGTTGCTCTTGTGCTTGAAACCTAATACCCTCAAAATTAGAAAATATTATATCCCTAAAACAGTCCTCCAAAAGGCAATATTAAACAGAGATTTTAATAAATCAGAAAAAAAATCCAGAGATTTTCATCAAATATCATAGGTAAAATATACCTAGACTGGTCAGTAATATCTATACAATGTGCATGTAAACAGATGTAGAAAATCAATTTGGCACAGTCTAAAGATAACTCTTTTAGAATCATATGATACATATACCGCCTCTTTAGATATCACTACTCTGATTTGATCAAATTATTTTAAATCCCGTGCTTCTCAAACTGGAATGCGCACACTAGTCACATGGAGATTTTGTTAAAATGCACACTCTGATGCTGTACTCTGTGACTAGGGCTTAAGAGACATTTCCAAGGAGCCCCAGGAGCTGCTGCTGGTCTGTGGACCACACTTTTGAGTGGCAAGGTCCTTAGACACTAGGGAACTTATGGCAGTAGCCAAGACAAATCCATGAATCCCAGTATGCATATATAATTAATCCCATCGAAAACATTGTGAACAAGTCTCAATAACTAGCTTGTAAAACGTGGAAGAGTAAAGTATAGTGGTTAGGACTGGGTTTGGAATCAGCTCAAACCTAGGTTCACATTCACTTCAAGTACTTCATGTATAACCTTAGGCTAATCACTTTGCCTCTCTAAAATTCAAGTTTCCTCATTTGTAATATGAGGATAGATAGTTGTGAGGATTATAATAAAATGACATAAGCAAAGAACTGAGCATAATACCTGGCACACAGTATGATTTAATATATGTTATTGTTTATTAATAAGGTAAGCAAATAATCTAATGTCCCTTCATTCTAATTTTATGGTAAAATTTTAAGTAACTAAAATAAAACCATAGAAAAACTTTAGGACAAAAGCATAGAATGCAATGTACCACTATAGTAAGCTCAACCTTTTAAGTTCATTTCAAAAACTAACTCATAATGGCTACACAAAGAAATGACTTGAGTGATTTATAAGTAACAAATTCATCTCTAAATAAAATGTTAAATACATATTTTAATCAATTTGAAATATTTAACGTATTTATGCTTTCATTCAGTACCTATACATACACTGCCATCAAAAAAATATACCAGCACAAAATTTCCTTCTGAATTTTGCAGGTGTATGCTTTTGATCCTCCTTAGGATTTCTACTATAAATCCCTTTATATAACATCAAATCTTAAAATTTTAAGTTAACCTCTCCCATACAATAAAAGTTTTTTTGTACTATTTTTATTATGTAAAAAATACTAAGTATAACCAGCTTTCCAAATAATCCCCAGTCTAATTTCAACATTTTATTGAGAGGTTAAAATCACACACAAAATGACTGGGAAGACTTTTTGCATGGCATATAAATTTTAATCAGTCAATTTATTATTTTCTCCTGAAACACTTTGCAATTGGATTGCCACAACCTGGACACCAACTTTATGTTCAAATGACAGATATTTAAGCCAGACTGCTATTATACTTAGATATAATTTTAAGCAATCTCCTTGAATTCAGAACTTGAAATGACAATATTAGATGATTAACTTTTGTTATTTTGTGTTAATTCAAGCTATCAAGAAATATTTTAAAATATAGCACTAAGAGCTTCCATGAGTAGAGAAAAACTTGTGTTACATGTGGAGGTGTGAATATTCATTTATTAAATATCTACTGGGCAATATTCCCATCATGTGCCAGAGGGCAGCAATATATTTCTGTCCTCCCAGTAGCTCACATTAGATGAAACAACTCCAATGCAATGCAGTACGTAATACTCACAGAGGTAGGCATGAGGCATCAACTGGAATACAAGGGATTTATACCTATCTCAGTCTGTAACACCTATCTAAGACTGTAGGATGTGCAGACAAAGCCAGCAAGAGAATTTGTACATTTTTACAAAACAAGATGTTCCCCAAACATTTCTTTTTTGGTTAAGAGTATATTTTCTTTTGATGTAAAACTTACATCAAAATGCACAAATTTTAAAGGTACATTCACTGAGTTCTGACAATATATACATCTCTGTAACTCAAACTGTTACAACAAGCACGATAAAGAACATTACCAGTCACCCCAAAAAGGACACGCATGCTTCTTTTTCATCAATCCCCATCCAATTTCCAGGAATAATCACTGCTCTGATGCTTACGCACAGACCAGTTTTGCCTGTTCTACAACATTATACTGATGAAATCACAGTATCAACTTTTGTGTAAGGTGTCTTACATGCAGGATAATGTTTTTTAGCATCTTCCTGAAAACATTTTAAAGCTTGTATTTTTTTTTCAATGCACAGAATTAATGTAAATACATATCCTCTTAACAGATTTAGAGGCCTATATTGAATTATATTATCTTACTTCATCTTATACTACATGCATTTTTATCTTTGAGTTATTGTGAATTTCACGTTTTCATAGCATATTTGGAAAATAAATATACAGAAAAAAAGGTCACTATTAATGCCCATATGCAACACTTTTGCATATTTCCTGCCAGTTACTTTTAAAAATCCACTTTACATAGGTAAGATCAACTTTATAAAGAAATCTGTATCCTGCCATTTTTCACTATTAAAATAAGCATCTTTTTACATGTCTCTGGCTGTCAGTATATTTTAATGGCTGCATATTTGTATGAACACTTATAAGTCAGTTAGGCATTTTCCAGTTTTTCAGTACACACAGAAATAAAAATGTTTTACATAAATATTTTCACACATTTTCGCTTATTTCCTTAGGATAGAGTTTTATAAGGGAAAGTTAATGCCAGTACTACTCCCCCAACTCCCAAGGAGCTCTAAAGCATGCCTTTAGTATTTTTTCAAAGGTATAATACCACAAAAACTTCAGTTTAGATGAAAACAAACAGAAATATGTCTAACTTTGGTAAAATGTCAAAGTTTTGCTCACAACTATATCCCGTCAAAACTCAAGAAGCTGGTCCATTTTGTTACTGCAGAGTGCACTGAGAAATCTGAATGTTAACTAGTTATCGCCTACTTCCTTCGGAATGTTAGCTTGTCTATTTTGCATGCATGCCTTTCGCAGAGTGGAGGCTGGGAGTAGGAGGAAGGAGTTGAGGGAGAGGGAGGAAAGGAGGGGAAGGATTTAAATCTTAGGATGTCTGTAACGGGTTTCTTTCCCTTGCATGAAGAGGCTTCTATCTAAATGCTTGTAAGTGCCAGGCAGAACAAATGTGCAGTATCTACCAAAGCTTTGTCTTGAGTTGCAATACTGACTTGGGTTGTGATCACGTATCCTTACCTAATTTGTATTGAAACTGAATGTTCCTATTTTTCTTTGATTTTCATAGGTACTTTAGTGTAAACCTGGGAAAACCTCAGGCAGTTGTTGTTAACCACATACAATGTCATTATGAATATTTCAACTAAAATTTTAAACTGTTTTTGTAAAAATAATTCATTCTTGTAAATAATTCAAATAATGCAAAAATTACACCTTAAAAATAATCACCCAGCATCCTACTAACCAGAAATAACCATTAAAATTAGTTGGACATCCATCTGTTATCTTTCTTTGTATAAATACAGATAGCCACTAATAAATATATGCAGAAAAAATGTGATGCTATATGCTTAAACATTTACTTTTCCCAAAATCTAACTAAAGTGAAACTAAAGTAACTACTATATTTCAAACCTTTTTTTTTTCCTACTATAAGATGTATCATTTCTTAAAAGCTCTCAGGAAAACACATTGTGAAAAATATTCAGAGGCTGAAATATATCTATAACTATTAGACAGTAAAGATTGGCTCTCAGCTATCAAAGATCAGGAAAATAGCCCTCTTTTCCTTTTATGAACAAACATTCCTTCTTCCTGATTTTTAATAGTTATGTTATTTTCACATTTACAAGTTTTAAGACTTATACTACATATCATAAACACAATTTACACACAGGTTTAGTGTAGGTTTTGAGTTTAAATGGATTTAAAAATCAATATCAATCTTCCTACCATGGCTTTCCATCTCTTGGGTTATTTTGCTATAGTACTTAATTGTGGAACTTTCATCATGAGGTAGTTTCTAAAAACTACTGCTATATTCCTTGGCTTCTTACATGGTCAGAAATGTCTGCCTATTGTCTTCATTCTTGAAAACGGTTGACCTTCATACTTGAAAACTGTTTACCTCTATTATGTATGTTTTCTTTCACTGATATCGACTTTTTTGCTATTTCATTCCTTCTACTAACTTGGCGTTTAATTTGCCCTTCTTTTCCTAACTTAAGACAAAGACTTAAGATCATTGGTTTAACATAGTTCTAATATAAGCATTTAAAGTAGACAGTTCTCAGGATCTAGCTTGACTCTCCTCAGAGACTTCTAGAATTTCTTGGAGCAGTTCCTCCTGTCTAGCAAATATTCCAGTCATGCCGGCAACCAGAACTTCCATGCTCTGCCTCCTCAGCTTCTGATACTGCAGCTCCACTTGTGCTGCAACAGGAACGTGGTCTGTGGAAAAAAGCTGAGCAGAAAGGTGGGAGAAATGTGAGGCTCACCTCATGCATCTCCATTTTCTCAAGGATGACAGTCTTGGAATGACTGTTGTTCAATGCCTGGAAATACTGAGCTCATCTTTTGACCAATTTTATAGTTGTTTTTAGTGGGAGGCTAAGTCCCAACCCTAAGGCCTAAAGTTGAACTTCCAGCTAAAATTCTGTATCTATTTTTTTTTTTTTTTTCCTGAGAGGACTTACCCTGTCACCAATGCTGGAAGTGGTGCAATCTTAGCTTACTGCAATGCAACCTCTACCTCCTGGGTTCACATGATTCTCCTGCCTCAGCCTCCCAAGTAGTTGGAATTACAAGCACATGCCATCATGCCCAGCTAGTTTTTTTTTGTATTTTTAGTAGGGATGGGGTCTCACCATGTTGGCCAGGCTGGTCTCGAACTCCTGACCTCAAGTGATCCACCCACCTCAGCCTCCTAAAGTGCAGGAATTACAGGCATAAGCCACTGCACCTGGCCTTGTATCTTTCAATTTTTGTGACTTCTGGGGAATATACTTGCTTCAGGTCTGTTTATTTAACCTCCTCGATGGCAAGACCAGAAGAGGCAGATCCACTCCTGGAGAACCTCTAGTCAGTTGGTCCTCCTGGCTTGTACCCTGTACTTTGATATAACTTTGTGATGATGGGGTTGTAGACTCTGTCCAATAATTTTATGATGTTTATATTTCTAAGTCCCAGGAGTCTCAGAATCATTTATAAAACTCATTTACCCAGCTAGCTGGTTTCATTGTATTTATCAAGAAACTTGTTCATGTCTTGAAGTTACTCATCTTCTATTGTGACCTTCAAACTGAAAGCATGCAATCTGGATGAGTTCTTGAAAGACACATAGTTTCTATTTCCTTCTTCCCCTGTGTATTCTTCAACCCTTGCCCCTGACAGAAGGTTTCTTCAATCTGAGGAAAACCAGTTTCAGAGAGTCTAGGCAAGTTGTCAAGGTCAGTCCTTGCTCTCTTTTTATAAGCCTGAATAAGGACATCAAACTTTCTGGTTGCAGAAACAGTGAAGAGCTGCATTTGCTTAGTAGGAATAATGAAGTTATACCTGATCACAATAATTATCTCTGCAATGCAAATTTCAATACTAAGGAAAGATGTATGATGTCCAAGAGAAGCAAATATCCAGGCAAGGGTACTACTTGGATGATTATATAATAGCTAAGTTTTATAATGTGATGCTTTTTAGTCCTCTGCAACTGGAGAAATTTTCCTAAGTGTTCTCAATTGTGCAGACTGCTATTACTTCTTTGAAATTAAACAGATGTTTTGTACGTTTCCTTTAGTTTTTCTAACCACTGTGTCCATATCTTTTTTCTAAACAAACATTCTTGAAAGAAAAAAAAAACAGAAGTATAATTTCACTTTTTAGAATTTGAAATTTATAGTAAAAAATGGCATAACAGTAAAAAGTAAAAAAAAAAAATTATGACTGTACAATGAAGCTGCCAATGAAGCAAACTGATTTTTGTTTATACTGAGTTTCAACAATTAGAAAAAATAACAATATTACTTTTGTGAGAGCCATCACTACTCTCTTGAAAGGGCTAATGTTGGACTGTATTTGTGTTAAATAAAACTGAGATAGTAAATTAAAATTCAGTTTGCAGGATATAGCAAGAAATTCAAGAGGAAAAGTGGAACCAGGAAGTAGAAACTCTCTTGTCACTTATCACACATATTTAATAGCCATTAGAAATAATAATATCAATGGCTATCTCCCTTGCTAAAATATTCCAGGAGTTCAGAAACAGAATTTATCTTTTAAAACACTGTATATGTATGTGTCCAGCACTTAATGTGTGCTTAATAAACACCACAATGAATAAATGAATGAACTAAAAGTGTAACCGAAGTTACACTTCTATAGAATGAAAAGAAATAAAATGAAAAAGAGAGCAAATTAAATACGGGCCTGTTAATCAAAAAGATGACTCTCGGAAATACTCACAGAATCTGTATCTATTACCTGAAATAGAGGTAAATCTTTAAAGAGGTATCAGTACTTGTCCAGTAAAGATAGGACTACACCAAGTTCTTTTCATTCTTGAACTCCCAGAGCTTTTCTCTTCAATTTTTTTTCCTGCCCCATCTGCTTTCCAAACATTTGTAAAACTTAATGTCTAATACAACACCATGATTAAACTCTGCAACATCTCAAAGAGAATTTTGTACAGAATAAAAGGTATTACATAAACCTCACACAGTAAGTGTTATGGAATGAACTGTGTCCTTGCAAAATTCATATATAGAAGCCCTAAGCCCCAGTCCTCTACTATATTTGGAGACAGGGTCTTTAAAGAAGTGATTAAGTCACAATGATGCCCTTAGGCTGGGCCCTAATCCAATTGGATCTATAAAAAGAAGAAATGTGGATACACAGACAACAGGGTCCTGCCCTGCACAGAAGGCCACCTGCGGATACAATGAGAATACAGCTGTCTACAAGCCAAGGAGAGGGGCATCAGAAGAAATCAAACCCACTGATACCTTGATCTTGGACTTCTAACCTCCAGAATCGTTTAAGCCTCCCAGTCTGTGGTATTTTGTAGTGGCTGTCCTAACAAACTAATACAATAAGTAATGACAGAACATAAACTGCCACATTTATAGTTTTGCTCAAGTAAGAGCTGACAAATATTTATTTCAGTAATATAACTTTATCTCAGACTAATTTTCTATATTCTAGGAAGCAAACTACAAGTTATTTCTAGAAAGATCGTCACAAATCCTTTTAATATAAAAAACAGACAGTTCAAAAGAGATAAGTACACATATAGTAAGTACAGGAATATGAAAGACAGACTTTCCAGGATGCATATTTTATTAAGAAATTTGACAGAAAATAAATTCAAAATTTAAATTTAAATATACAACATGTCAATACTTTTCAGATTTTATTCATTTTAAAAAAATTTGTTAGAACTCAGACTCATAATAATTTTGAAGTATCTGCCTATAAAATTTAGTTCTCGACCAATTAAGGGTAAGTAATACTTTTCTTTCAAAATACAAAATATTAAAACCACCTGTAAAAATGGTATCGTTGTACACTACTAATCATCCCTTTCAAAGTGAGCATTTCTTCTTTCAACAGCCATCTTGTGGGCTGAATATAAAGGCTAAATTCTACAAATTCAATAGACACATTTTAGGTTGAATACTGAGAAAAGTAAAGTAGAAATAGCACTATTTTGAGTTTTACAATGAATTAAATAATTTTATAACTTAAAATACTACTTAATTAATTTAATATAAACTTTTTCATTCATATGGCAACAAATTTAAATGAACCTTGATGAATTTATTTTTCAACTTGTAAATACAAAAGAATTGAGAAGACATACAAGAAAAAGCAATCACATAAGAAAGAAAAAGTGGAAACTTGAATATGAAGTGTGAAACATGGTATACATAGTAAAACGAGTCAAGAAGCCTGAATTCTAATCCTAAGTCATTACCATGGGGTATTACTTTGGATGTGTCACTTAACTTCTCTGAGAGTCAGTATCTTTTTGTGAAAAACAAAGGTGTTAGAACTGCTTTAAAATATTGTGAGTTAATGAGTTAGTGATGTAGAATAAAACAACAGAGAGCAGGTTTGGTTATGCTGGAACATTTTAAAAAAGCAATCAGAGATTCATGTGTAAGAGAACTAATAAAAACAGGACTTGAACAAACATTGTCATTTAAACAGAATTCAAAAATTATTCCAGTTTTTGCTAAGTTAATCCTTACCTAAATAATTATGCTAACTCAGAATTGGTGTGATAAAAGTGACCTTGGAAGTATAATTTTCCCTCTATTAATAAATACTACATGAAAAAAATACCTGGTATAGTGTCTCGAATTTATGAGGTACCCAATAAATGAAGCTAATATTTCTACCTGTTTTGGCAAAGCACTCATAAGTCACCATAATTTTGAGTTTTTATTTTTTACCCTTAGTATTATTTTCCCCTCACAAGTTGAGGTAATCAGAAGGAATTTGGCAATCATTCCTCCTATAAGAAAATTAGTAATAAAACTGCATATAGGCCAGGTCACAGACTAAGGGTTCCAGCAAGAAATCTACTTTCAGCATGAAACCAAACCATAATGAAATAGAATAATATTCAGAAAAGGTTAATCATTAGTTTCAAATTTATCAAACAATGCTAGCATGTAGACTGTATTTTATTCATAAGGATATCATGAAAAATTTGATTAATACATTGTTAACAAAGATATGCACTGTAGGACTAATTTTTATAAGAATTAAAAATAAAAAGCTTTGCAAAATTCTATACTTTCAAATTTTTATAAAACAAATGAGTAAATAAGTGATTTACAACAGTACAGGAAAAACTATGGATTTTGAAAATGCTGATAATTAAGATTTTACTAATAAGAAATAGTTAAAAGGTATACACAGTCAAAACAAATTACCATATGCATACATATTACATGAATGAAGCTTTCCTGTGGATGCTGCAATTATATTCTATTCTATTATGTTTTTACTGTCAAACTCATGAGACTAAAGCTATTTCTTTATAGGCTGCTTTTATGCAAGAACAAGGTCACTGTCAGGATCATTCATCTGATTTAGTTTTCAATCAAGAAATCAACTATGAAGATGGGCTTTGGGTAGATGGGCTAGGGGACTCCAGGGTTCCTTTCCCTTGAGTCTAGTATTTGAGGAAGGTAGACTTCTAGATACTATATTATGCTTGGATGATTGGTACCAAGATGGATGGCATCCATGATCTGGCTCTAACAAAGAACTTAATATGAGCCAATCTTTTTGTCCAGATTACTATGTAGATAGAACAGGGCCATAACGAAATTACCTAGTTATTAACCACACCATGAATTTGCTTTTGAATCCTTATAGTTTTTGGTAAATTATATTAAGAGATAATATAGCACAATGTTTAAGAGGGCAGACAGTGGAGTGGGGCTACCTGGGGGTAATTCCTGCTCTCATTTATTAGCTGTGTACCAACAGATACGTTACTTATATTCAGTTTCCTTATCTGTAAAACAGGGAAACAGTAGTAATCAACCCACTGGGATTACTGAGTGGATTGAGAAAAATTATCTGTAAAATGCTGGAACACAGCAGAAACATTACAAGATAAAGGCTAAACACATTCAAAAAAAGCTTATCATTATAGTCTCAGCTATCTCAGCTGTACTGTCAGGCAGTTTTAAAAAAAAAAAAAGGTAGGGTGGTTGATTTCCCATGCGTCGGTTAACCATTAAATTGTGACTGACATCCTGTAACACCCACCCACAGCACACCCAGACACAAAAACTCTGACACCAGCAGCAGTTAACTCTCAAAGAACAGGTAAAATTCAGTGCAAACTTTCAGGGTCAAGCTATTTACTCACCTTCCACTCAAGGTAGCCCTTTGACTAGTGCAACCCTGAAGGTTCCAGTTCTTATATTTTCCCTTAAAAGGCAACTGCGTAACTACCTAAAGTTGAAGCTATAAATGCTTGTATGTTGAGGAAGCAAGAGGTGGTAAGTTCATGAGGTTCAGGATACTTCATAGCAGGTACTCGATCGGATGATAAGGTGAGCTCAAAATGCTCAAGAAATCCTAATACTTTTGACACCACAGCTTCACACACAAAATACCAGTCTTGACAGAGAGATCCTCAGAAGATCTATGAGTTATTTTCCAATGTTTCATTGACATTTTATGTTTTTCAATAGCATATGTTATGCTAATTCTTAGAACAAAACTAGATACTAATGTAGAGAGTAACTAATGTGTCACTTTTTCAATGGCAAAAACTTTACAGTCTACAATGGGGCAGTCTCCCTTTGAAGGAATAAAAAAGTTGTGACACTAACTTTCCTTCTATATACCCAAATCTTGTGATTAAAAAAAAGCACACACTGTAAGGTTTCAATCAAAGCCAAAGAAAATTACAGAAAAAATTGGGGGTATAACAGTGGTTCCTGAGGTTTAAAAATAACTATGCATAACCGTGTACTAACACAGTTTTGAAAAGTTGAATAAAGTTAACACGCTTCCCTCAAAATATGTAACCACAGGAACTGGCATGACAAAAAGTAAAACTCACCGATAAGATAAAAATAAAGCAAGAATGCCATCAAAGAACTATCCTTCCAATAACATTATCAACACTGATAAATTTGCTAATGTAGTCTTTCAAATAGTCAAGCTCAAGGATTTCATGTTACATATTCTATTTAAAACACAGAAAAAAAATAGGAAGGTAGTCAATAAACAAATAAAACTCCAGCACAAAATATAAGACAGAAAAATTATTTTTTAAAATTTATGTACGAAGTCCCTTTCATGCAAAGTAAAATCCCTAGGCAATTTAATTTTAAAAGTTGTTTAGTAAAATGTATGTAAGAAAATCTTCTCTAACTTTTTGCATAATATGACAACAAAAGAACCTCTAATGTACTATTAAGATAAACAAAATTGGTTAAAGACTATTATGCCATACAGCTAGTACATAATTACAGTGATTCAACTATTATCCAAAGAGTCACTAAAAACCCACAAATACAAGGACAAACAATTGATTTTCCATAAATGAAGAGCCCTTTGCCCAAGAATAAACCACCTTATTTAAAAAATAACCAGGGGCTAACAGTCAGCCATCATTAACATGACTAAACAGGGTTCAATTTACAAAATACAGACAATATGGATGTTACTTCTAAGAATTTTTGAAAACTTAACCATATCTAAAACATCATCAGTTGAGAAAAAGCAGAACTATTCCACCTGCCTAGAAATTCATCTGATTTGACTGGATTCAAGGAATATACGCTAGAGGTTTTGGGAGGAAAAATACAGTAACTGTATAATAAAAATTTTGAAGTTAAAGCAAAGATCAAACTTACCCTCTTTCTCTAAAAGTGTTTTTCAAGCCTTTAAAAATCTTTGGAGAACATTTGAACTTCCATGACCTTAAAATCCTAATTTGATTATGTCCTCAAAGTTTGATTATATATTTTGTTCCCTAATTTTAAACTTTGAGAACTTTGGATTGAGTAATTATCTCAACATATATTCACAAAAACAATCACAAGAAGCAATGCATTTTTTACTTGCAGAAGTGGGGGCAGTCCTAGAAAATTCCTACTTAAGCTTGCTAAAGGCTGTACAGCTTACTGACTAAAAGAGTCAATCTTACAGAAAACTGTTTCCTAGAAATATGGGGACTTGAAAATATGAGAGAAATGGAATAAAGGTAGAAAAATAAAACTATAAACAAACAATTGCTTCAAAACTTGAGAGTATAAAATTGTGTTATTTATGGCATAAATTGAACCCTGCTTTATTTTAAAGTAGAGCAAAAATAAAATTAACAGAGAAATTCACACTGTAAGTCAGAGAAAGAACTGCAACCCAATTGAACTGATTTTTAATAATTATTGCCCCATGAGTTTAGAAGAGACACAGCCCAAGAGATTATTTTTTTTAGCACAGGAACAACAAATTTACATGAAAATACAATGCAATGAATAATTTTCTGGTGTTGGGTTAGCACTGCATATAGCAAGGATTAGAAACAAAATAGAAATTTCTATTTCCTACCTATATCACTGGCTACCATCTTGGAAAACTTTCTGCTTTTGGTCTTCACTGAAAATAATATTTTGATATAAAAATGTCAAAATCTATTCAAAGTAAACTAAATAAATTAAACATAAAAGAAAATACTTTAAAATCAAGATACTATACCCTTTTCTATAAAATTATTCATTTTTTGTTCATCATCTGAATTGTGTGGTGATGAAGAACCTACACAAATGAAGACAATGGAAGGAACAGGTACATGGTCAGTCATAAACACTGAGTTGTAACAAGAAAAATATACAAATAAAAAAATCTGACACTTTTTAAAACAAGTTCTCAAGTCAGTGACCACAGCAGAGGCAATGTCTATAGTAAATAGCAGTTCTTGTAATATTACAGTACAGTAATAAGTAGTATAATATCTTTCATGATAGTCCCTGGTATATATAAATATTAAACTCTATAACAATTTGGCAAATCTTGATATATTGTATGTTAGAAAATATATTTTAAAAACTCTAAATAGTGTTTAATTGTTTCTTTGAAAAAATGTGGAATTCTTGATATTACTAACTGAATAAGGCTTTTCTAGCAGAACCAAGATCTTGTACTATAATTTTGCTGGTAAAACTTATTTTAGAGTTAGACTGACAGTTTAGAACTACATATTCATTCTATATATATCATAGGAATCTTTAAAATATTGAAGAAAATACTTATATTTATAGATATGTTCAAATGTCTACTTAAATTTTTGGAGGTAAGAAATATTTAACTTTATTTTGGCTGTGACCCCCCAATATTATATAATCTTATCTAATATTTCTTTAAAATTTTGGGGGTAATTTTTTCCTTAAAAATATTTCTAATCTCTCATAGTATTTAATTTATAATATATATTTTTATTATAAATGTAATCCTAAGTAGTATATTGGTTGATCACTTTTGGACATCTATTCTTTGAAAGCACATCTCAAATAATACCTCATCCATTCCATTTTTCACAGTCTTCTCAGCTATAAATCATTTCTCCTCCTTTGAGGGCCCTTAATGTTTTATCTATATATTTCTCATATGATGACCATCACTTAACACCTTTTTATTTTACATTTACATGCATATGACCTTCTCCTCACTGGAATGAACTTCCAAAAGGCAGTGCCCACATTTGATTCATTTTTGTATTCCCTTTGACTAGTGGAGTGTGTTACATATAGGATTCTCTAAGTATTTGCTTAATTCATACAGCTTTTCTGCCAGAGGCAAATACTTAGAATGTAACTGAAGTAGATAAAAAGGTTTTCTTTCTCTGCTTTAAAAATATCCCAGTAAAGGCACTGAATCTTAATGAATCAGGTCAAAATCTGACACCACATATAACACTCCCCACTAAAATTCTACTTCCTTCCCTTGGTCAAGTGGTGAATGTCCCTGACAGCTTTTCTCTGACCAAGTAAAACCTCCGAGCATTGGCAGAACCATTACTTTTACAGTAGTTTTATAAGTTCATGTTATTTTTGTTAAAGGTCATTTACAGAACCTCATAAATCCCACTTCAAAAAATATCACACAGATAATGATAAGCTCAGTAACATTTCCAGGAAAAGAAATAGGTATAATTGCTTTTAATATAAATATAATTCTGATTTAAATAACATAATGTTTATATGCTATACATATTTTAAAATATCACTATCATCTCTACAAAATAGTCACATTTATGTACAAAAATGTATTACTGATACTAGTTTTGATATATTTCATATTAAAGCAATAGGATAACATATCTATATATGATAATAAAATTAGAAAAATATTTGCTATTTTCAAATATAAGTAGGCAACATAGGCTGTAATGTAAGTAAAATAGGAGGTTTATTTTTCTTCTAACTAAAAATACTTACTACTGATTGTTACAACTTCTATGACAGCTCATGCAAAAGCTCCAAAATAGTTTTCACTTTATCGTATTTGAATATATTTACTAAATTTCTACAATGAATCCACAGCTTATTGTTTTTCTAGTGCACACAGTATTTACATCATGAATGTACCTGAAGGCACCATTTATATCATGGTGTGTGCGGCCCTGGGTTTTCTTCAGTTTGAAATAACCTAACAGTTTAAAAAACTATTTGAACATGATGTGTGTGTGTGTGTGCGTGCGTACACACGCACACATATAGTTGTATGCAGGACTAAAAAATTTTCAATACTAATGTGCACAGTGAATTAAGTGAGTTCTTTGACATAAAGATCACGTGAAAGTCTCTCCCTTCATTTGTTCAGGATGCGTATGTTCAGTAGGCAGAATTAACTTTCTCTATTGGGGGACCACTGGTTTATTTAAAAATAAATGAAAAAGGCAATCTATATGCATTATATGTATTTTCTCATGACTATTTCTGAAGATAGCTTTGATTTTAATTAACTAAACAGCTGAGATCACAAATCTTGATTATGATATTTAAAAGCTTTTCAAAAAAGTTTCCCTTCATATAAGAATTATTTAAAATGAACTACTGGTTTTGATAAAGGCATATGGCTACTTTACATTTCTAAATTGGTCTTCCTGTTAGTATTTATGAGAGACTCATTTTAACTCCCAATCCACTTTTATACATTTCTGCTTTTCCCATAAATACCAACTTATTTTATATTATCTATATACGTTTTTCATAATCTATAATGCATCACTTAACTATTTTACCTTTTTATATCATTCTCATTGTAGAAAGTATTTGAGGCTAGTAATTTAATTACTAATTTTTATGTTTTTAAAACCATGATCCCATGTGGCCCTTTTGATTCTCTTAAAACTCATTCCAAATGTTATTATTTTCTGACCATTGTGAATCAGAATTTGCATGTGTTGGCCAGAGGGGTAATAATAAATTATTTCATTATTTCCCTGTTAGAATGTTAACAGGAATGAAGGTTAAAAAAAAATTACAAATATACAGAGTAAGACAACCCATAATAGATGCTAAAAATTACTATTAACAATTTTTACAGGGACAAGTTAAGAAAGGCACACACAAGCTATTAAGAATGCAGTGTCAAAAGCATTTATATTAAAATAGTTTTCCAGAATCTCATTCTAATTCCTTACTGTAATGTTCTTACTAGTTGTGCTTAACTGGTGTCTCCTGCTATCTGAAACAACTATTTCCTACGAATGTTTGACTTTTTATAAAGAAACAGTATTTCCTGATATGTAGAAACTGACATAATGTCTCAGAGAATTCTTATATTTTTCCGAGTATAACCAAAGACTAAACTAAATGAAGGTTTCTATATCTAATGATAAGAATATATGATTTACCAATGATTTTTTGAAGTCCTAATTTTTACTTTGCATTTCAAACATACTGAGATAGAAACAATGAAATATCTAGGGTCATATCAATTTCTGCATGTTAAAACCATTACTGTCTTTTCACATGGACCAAAGAGCAAAACATATTTGAAAATGCCTAAACATGTTTGAGTTTCTCTGTTTTGAGGAAGAGAAAATATAGGGTTTTTAACTTTTACGTTTTATATTTATATACTTAGATTTAAATATACTCTTATCTACAAATACCAGTTGTTTGGTTATTTCAAAGAGCTAGATGTAGCCACTTTTTGAAAGTCTGGCTTAGGATCAAAGGAGTATTAATTTATTTGGGCTGAATCTTATTAAAACACATCCTATGGTATTTAATATACTAAATATATTACCATAGGATGGTATTTAATATATTACATGTTACATATCCAAATTGTCCACCCTGACTTATATCCTTAACATACTGACATGCATTTATGTGGATTTTGGGAAAGATGAGAAGGTCAGAACATTATTTTATGTAGTTAGAAGAAGAGTAAGAACTAAAATATATTAAAATTCTAAATTCTAAATTCAGAAATAAACAGTCCTAGGAGGCAGGAGACAGTTCTGCTCCATATTATTTACGAGAACTTAATTTTATCAATGTTAAAATTTAATATTAGGTACTAATTATGTGAGAACCTCTTCCATATGTTTTATTAATGAATAAATTTAAATATGAAGTTTTAAGCACAAGAAAGTCAGAAAATGCATAGATACATTTTAACCTTAAGAAATAATCAACTTGTTTAACATGAGGAAAATGCAACTGTAAAAAGAAAACATCATAAAAGCTTTTGCAGTCTAGATATAATAAAACATTAGACTAAAATCCGAGGGAGTAAAACAAAATACTCTTCTCAGTATTTCCCATTCTTACAATTGTTTCTGATGTAGTATACCAGTTATGGAAAGATCAAAACTCGTCTTAACAATGGTGTTACTTAGGCTAAGAATGATCTTTTCACTAGAAAGCTGGTGAATACTGTTAACTTTATGAAGGATTAACAAGGCTTCAATCAACCAAAATAAAATAAATTCAGGATCTTCTTAAGATTGTCCAAAGATAATAAAAATAATATTCTTTTGAAATATTAATATATGCATAGGTCACATAAAGACCCACCTACAGATAAGAAATGAGAACTGCTTTAATACAGCCATAAGTATATCAGAAATTGTTTCATCATAAATAAAAATACATGTAACTAGTCTACAATTATTCTAATATCTTCACTCAGATTATAAGTGTTAAAAAACATTTTTCATAACATTTAAATATTGTAGAGAACTAAGACATTTGAGCCAATGATAAGGAGTAAAATATATTTTCTTTAAAAAAGGTGTAAATATAAGAAAATTAAGTAAACAATGACATCATTCTCAGCAGGTAAAGTTTTGGATTTCTATTTAGCACAGGATAGATTTCTTTCCACTTAATCAGAATTCAAAGAATACAGTTAAGATTTTAAGAATAAATGTATGACACAAAAGTTTTTGTAGATGTACTTTAAATGCATATCTATATAAAAATGTACACTGGTATGCTATCTTGATTTTGCAGAATCATAATTATTAATGAAATAAAAAAACAAATTACCAGAAGTTGGAGATTTGCAGCGATCCTCTGGAACAACAGTCCCTTCACTAATATCACATAGACCAGCTAAAAAATAAAAACAAAAAACAAATCACACCATAAATTTATGTAAGTGCAGTTTTGTCTTTTATTTATAGTACACATTTAACTACTGTGCATTTAAAAGAACCCAGTAAATTAACAGGCTGTTGGTATTTATACCATGATCATTGGGTTTGAGATAGAAACATTTTATACTAAAACACCTCAAACTACTACAGCACTCATCAGTTAAAACAAATAAAAATATAATCTATGATAAAATACAAGTAAACAATTAATATGATTATAAATTTGCTTGGTGACTGAAGGTATGAAAACCCATGCAAATTGTCTAAACATTATAAATAAAAGCACATCAAGAGTTTGGACTAGCTGAGCAAGGAGTCACATGGCTGACCCTCAGAAGTCAGGTGTCACATTGGCGAATAGAAGGTGTATTTATCACCAGTATCTGCTTTTCTATTACTTTGGTAAAAGACATGATGTCCCATTTCCAACAGTCACCGAGAAAACTTTTACAGTAAGATTTTCTGAGAACATGAGTACTGAACCGGGCTTTTAAGAAAAGTTTTCTATTTTGAGATAAATATTAGTTTTCTTTATTAGATAGGAAGTTCTTGAATGTGAATTAGTCATTTTTGTTGTTGTTGTTTTTTAAGTTTCCCTCTGTTGCCCAGGCTGGAGTGCAGTAGCACAATCTTGGCTCACTACAACCTCTGCCTCCTGGGTTCAAGCGATTCTCCTGTCTTGGCCTCCTGAGTAGCTGGGACTACAGGTGCACACCAACATGCCCGGCTAATTTTTTGTTTTTAGTAGGGAGAGGGTTTCACCATGTTAGCCAGGCTGGTCTTGAATTCTTGACTTCAAGTGATCCGCCCACCTTGGCCTCCCAAAGTGCTGGAATAACAGGCGTGAGCCACTGTGCCCAGCCTGAGAATTAGCAGTTTAAAAAAAAATCTTCATCAAACTAATGGTCCTGGAAGAAAACCTGGTTTTTACAGTTCTAAGATAATAGATGTAATTATAGGTATGCATTAATCTTTGATAAAATATTTGTTTATATACATGTAGTCTTTCTTGATAGAACACTAAGATAGAGGATCTGTAAGTAGAAGTGATAATATACTCCAGTTTTATGATGTGCCTAGTACTGAATAAAAATGATCAAATTTGAAATTTTACCCCCTTGGTATTTTTGTCAACTGCGACTAAAGATTATACTTAGGGAAAACCACTTCGAGGTTTGAGTTGAGGGTCCTCATAACAATTACTAAACTTACTCACTAAAAAGGTTATTAAACTTATATGATACAGTTATCATTCTTGCAATGGCCCAGGAATAAACAGTTAGGAGTTGAATTAAAGAATGTACATAGAGAGGATTTGATGTAGGTATTAAACGACTGTTAAATAAGCTACTTGGCTGGGTGATGCATATGATCCTATGGTATACTGTATCCTGTTACCTCTCAGACTATTTCCTGCTTTCGCTGACTTGCTCAGCACTGGTTTGTCTCTTCTCCAGCCACATTGACTCCTCACTGTTCCTTTAACTCACCAGGTGTACTGCTTCAGAGCAAATGGTGCTTGTTCTCTTGCATGAAATGTTTTTTGATTGATTGATTGTTTTCCCAGACATCCTCATGGATAATAGCTCTCACTTTCTTTAAACCTGAAGTCATCTGAACACTCTATTTTATTTTAAATTTAACACTCCATCTCCAATATTTCAAATCCTCTTTCAATTATTTTTCCCCTTGGCACTATTAATGTAATCTACTGTATATTACTTATCTTCTTAAGTGTGTGTCTCTTCTAGTAGAATACGAGTTCCATGGGGTAGAGAACTTTGTTTTGCATAGCACACAGAAGCCTCAATATTTGTTGAATGGTTGAATAAAGACGTGAAAGAATTTCATAGCATGTAACCAAGTCCACCCCGTTACTACTGCCAGAATCCCTTCCACAAATATTGCTAGCAATATGGCTATCTAGGCTTTGCTCAAACATAGTTCAACCCAATTAGCTAAGTGGTCTTAGGTGACATTTACTGAGTGCTCACTATGTGCCAGATATGGTTCTAAGTGCTTAATTCCTTTAACTCTCACAGCAGCAAATGAAGTAGACAGTATTATTCCCATTTTACAGAAGAAGAAACTGAGGCACCCAGTGTTTTAGGCATTTGATACAGGAACAAAAACCTAATTACTTCTAGAAACGGTCTACTTCATTGCCACTCTTAGAGATTTTCTTTTTTTTAACTGGTGGAAAAGCTCTGCATGTTTTAGGACAAAATCTGCTTTTTATAATGCCCTGCTTTAAAAATGAGGAGAAAATATAACATAAACATAGAACTATAGTTTTAACTGTTCTAAGCTTCTCACGTGAGTATAGTCAGCAGTTTTGCCACATTACTGGCACACATGAAGTTGTGTCAACAGTAACAAAACAACCACCTGGGCTGGGCGCAGTGGCTCAAGCCAGTAATCCCAGCACTTTGGGAGGCTGAGGCGGGTAGATCACGAGGTCAAGAGATAGAGACCATCCTGGTCAACATGGTGAAACCCCGTCTCTACTAAAAATACAAAAAATTAGCTGGGCATGGTGCGTGTGCCTGTAATCCTAGCCACTCAGGAGGCTGAGGCAGGAGAATTGCCTGAACCCAGGAGGCGGAGGTTGTGGTGAGCCAAGATCGCGCCATTGCACTCCAGCCTGGGTAACAAGAGCGGAAAACTCCGTCTCAAAAAAACAAAAAACAAAAAACAACCACCTGAATGCCAACAACGTTCACTCACAAGATTAGGCAGCCACATGTGTCCTCTCACTTAATAGTCAAACCAATATTTTGACGGAGTATCCATCTTCATTTCATAAATGAGGGCACTGAGTCTCAGAAAAATATCCTTTCTAGTATCATGAAGTTATAAAAAGAGTGGAGATTTAAATTTAGATATGCCTAAACAAAAATCTCCAATTATGTTTCACATGAACTACTCTTGAGTCAGTGTTTTTTGTTCTATATGTAAATCATCTTTATAATCTATACTCAGGACTCAAAAGTACTGCTGATAAATAATCATCTTTATAATCTATACTCAGGACTCAAAAGTACTGCTGATAAATCTTATTTCTTTGGTTTAAATTGACTCTTTCTACCTATAAATTATCTTTTTGAGTTGTTACACTGTCACTGAATGTAATACCTCCCCTTTAAATTTTTAGTGACCATTCTGATAAGTGTATCTTCTCTTGCAAAAGTTCAGATAGGAGCTACATTTACTATTTAAAATATTCAATAAAACATAATCCTATGCTATTCAAAACAATACATCCATTAACGGAGGCATACTACATCCAGGTAAATATTAGACCACACATTAATCCAGTACCATGGTCTAATTGAGAGGGTGGGCAAATGTTTTCTGTAAAGATCCAAGTCATAAATAGTTCAGGCTTTTTGAGCCAAAATCTTTGTCACCAAATAGCTGTTACGTTGCAGCACAAAAGCAACTATAGACACACATAACAAATAAACATGATATTTCTCCAATAAAACTGTATTTACAAAATCAGGCACTAGGCTGGTTTTGGCCTGCAGACAATAGTTTGCTGACTCTTGGTTTAACCAATTTTACCATCATTAAACTGAACTAGGTATTTAGGTCACTTCTACCCATCTGGTTCACAAAAATATTCGAAAATTAATGATCAAATACCTCATTAATTTCAGGGAACATTATGTCAACAGGCTACCATAAGTCATCAATGTAGCTACAAGATTTAAGAAGTAAAATTGAGTTTGCTACAACTTACTTTTAATGAACTTCTGCTGACTTCTACTAATCATTTCTATTTTCTATATGCACATAAGGCATCAGTTACACAGCAACTCATTCTAGAATTCTGACTAATTTGTGCTTCAAATCAAGTGATATGTAAAATGTTTGACCTTCACCAACTGGGGATACCTTTTAAATTCACCAATTATCTTGATAATCTCTTTATTATTACTTGGTTTGGCTTATTTACATAAAGGACCTTGGGCTTTAATTTCTCTTTATTATTATAGCTTTCATACTCTGCAGAGAGAAAAATGATTCTTCTTAATGTAGCACTCAGAATCAAAGTTACTTAGTTCTACTTTGTTTTTTCAACTATTATTTAAAATCATCCCTAAATTGAGGCTCTAATCCTTCCTAAATCAGTGTCTTATTTCCTATTATGAAATCAGCCTACAGCAACACAGTACTTATTGATCCATTTTTTATTATGCCTGATTTCTTATACATATTGTTTACTTCTTCTAATATATACGCACAGAAATTCTCAACCAGTACTATTGGGCTCCATAACTATCCTTTTCCATCTTACTGAAAATATTGAAGACTTAAAAGTAATTGAAATTGTAGTAAAAAGGTTCATACTTAAAGCTTCCAATCCATAGCTTTTGGAAAAAAAAAAATCTTTCTTAAAGTCTAGATACAAACTTTTGCCCATAATTTCCTTCTTTATAACTTCCTAGAGCAAGCACTCTCCCCCATGTGTCTGTCACTTCCGCATTACTAATTAGATCTTTTGAATTATATTCAGATTAGAAATTTCTCTTGTTGTGTCCTTCACTTTCTGAATGATAAAACGACCAGTAAAACAAGATATATATTATCTTATTTTTAGTAAAATCAGATTTTTAGCAGAGATATGGGTAGGTGAAATACTTTATTACTGTTTGTGACAGTTTTAGAATCTTTATTATGAAAACACAGCCCATGTTTTACTCAGTAATACAACTGTATTGTAATACAGCTATGACACATTTAAACTTACCCTAAACAGTTTTGTCTTAAAATTCATGTGAACTACATTCTTTATAAAAACATATCAGCTTCTATTAGTAGCAAAACAAAAAATTTCTCCGAACTGTTCTTTTAAAAAAGGCTGAAGAACAATTTGATGTTATTTGGTCTACACCTAAGAACATGTTATAAAATATGTATGTTAGAAAGAATATCATTTTCAAGATCACAACAAAGAATTTTTATGCCAATCATTCTAATTTTATTTCAAATATTTATAAATTTAGGGGGATTAAAGGCAGAAAGATTCTTGATATTATTTTAAAACATACTTTAACATAATTTTAATTTTTACTTAAAACATAACCCTAAATATTGACAAAGCAAGGCATAATAATGGGTAAATATCTTAAAGTAATAAAGAAAAAATTAAGTCTCCTGTGCCTAAATAGCTAATTCTTCAATAATAAAATAAAGTAAATAATAATATAAATAGTATGTATTGTAGGATTTACTGAAGAACAATGTAGAATGCAGTGAAATTTTAAAAAGCATTTTTTTAGTATTTTTTAAATTACATGGTAAAATTAGTCTCTATTCTTAGATAAATTTGGGCATTTAATTTCCAGCAATTTTACATAAGCTAGTTATAAGGTATAAAGGAGAAAACTGATTAATTTTATAGATAGTGACATTTTTACCACATTTGTAAAATAAACTGTTTAAAGGTTGTATCTTCAAAAAATATCTCTTCTCTACCATGATAATTTTCTAACATTCTAGCACTAAATATTAGTATCTTGGCTTTATAAAGAAATAGAATTGGGTCACAAGTATTTAAATAGCTGTTTTCAAACACGTGTTATGAGATGAATCTAAGTAATGAGTATAGTGTTTTACACATAGAATGTTTTAATAAGCTCTTTTAAAAATGAACAACAAAAAACCCAGTGATTTTACAAAGAACAAACATGCCAAGGCATAAATGACTTACTTAAAAAAGAAGAACGAAGTTTTTTCATAGATTCAGAATATAAGCTAGAAAGGCCGCACATGCAAGAAGTCACAAACAGCACACCTTAGTGAAGCAATGAAAAGTGGAAGGAAAAAAAAAGGAGACAAAAATACTAGAATGGTATGATTGGGACAACAATCTCTGCTAAAGATATTACATGACAAAATGATCAACACTCAAACAAACATGGAAAAACAAAACTTTGAAAAGAAAAACTCAATTATCAAGCCAAAATAATAGAAAGATCTATATCCCCTCATTTTTTTCCCCCACAAACTGTAAAATTTGCAGTATTAGTTAATAGTGTACCAAACACAACTGAAAAACGAATTGCAGAATGGACTTTAATTCAGAGGATATGAGTTAGGAAGTACAGACCAGAGCTTCCCAAACGGTATTTCAATGCACACTGATATTCTGCAAATGAGTTAAGTATGCCCCAAATAGGGTTGCCCTCAATCTCTGGTCCAACTGGGCAGGCCCTGGGGAAACCGGATCCAGCAGGCCAGTTACTACTGGAAGCCTCATTAGTGTACCGTTTGTGCCATACATCAAATGCCATTTTTTGTGTGTGCCATGAAATTAAAAAAGGGCAAGAAGTAATGGTATATATAGCTAAGTATACATGTATACCTTGAGGTATTAGTGTTAGAACATTTAAAATTACGACTAATTACCTCGAAAACATAAAAGAACTCTATAAAGGGAATTCTCAATGAGTGTGGGCTTACGTTTAATCAAAGCTATCTGAGAATGTTGTATTTTCACAGAACTAAAATTTACTTTTGCATCTTCCCTTTCTTTCCATGTGGGAATGATTCCTTTGAATGAAATGGTTGAAACAATAAATCATTGCTCTTAGGAAAAGGAGTAAAAACTTTGAAAGTAACTGTTTTTCTACAATAATGATACAAATATTCCTGTCATTATATTTTAGCTGAAAAGTTTGATCCTGTGGTTCTTTCTCAATGTGGAATAAAATCCTAGAATATTAAAAAGAAACGCAGGCCAGGCGTGGTGTCTCACACCTATAATCCCAGCACTTTGGGAGGCTGAGGCAGGTGGATCACTTGAGGCTAGGACCTTGACACCAGCCTGGGCAACATGACAAAAACCCCATCTCTACAAAAAATACAAAAAATCAGCTGGATGTGGCAGCATGTGCCTATAGTCTTAGCTAGTCAGGAGGCTGAGGTGGGAGGATCACCTGAACCCAGGAGGTCAAGGGTGCAGTGAAGGCACTACTACACTCCAGTCTGGGCAACAGAGTGAAACTGTCTCAAACAAAACAGCCAAAACTACAACTACAGAAAACTAAAGTAAGACTCACACCTTTTGCTAGTTTTTGGCAGTTTACATATACAGACTAAATCAGGTAAGCTATTTACCTAACTGAAATACTTATATTCACAGAAGTAAGTCAGCATTTATAGAAATCCTAAAGCTCAGGATTTTCTTTCCTTTTCTTTTTACCTCCTGAAGGTTGCCGAGATTTACGAGGAGATCGGGGTTCTCTCCGATGAGGATCATTGGAGCCATACAGTTCAATAGTGCCCAGGTTGAGCAGCACTGCTTTCTGGAGGTAGTCAACCATAGCAATGCCATTGCAATTGCCAAAAACCACCCTGGGAATAGGAAAATAACCAACATTTTAGCACAAACAAATAATTTCAAGAAAATGTACTGGGTCTAAAAGGCTGAAGAAAGCAGCATGGTAGGTCTTTCAGAAACTTCCTTGAAACAAAAGACAGCTATAGGAACTGAAATACAGGCTACGTATGCCTTCTCACAGAACTGTTTAGCTCTTCTGCAGACATTAATTATTTACTATCACTAAATCAATCAACTGTATTATTTATAAATAATATTTGACATAGGAGTTGAAACTTGATCAGAGATATAAATCTCTCACACCTCACAATGCAACATCTATTTTTCTACCTTGGGGGCATTTCGAGCTCCTCATGGGTAGGAGACATTCCCTTCCACTAGGTAAATAGGAGATTATACACTGGGCCAAGTTTTAGTAATCATTCAAGTCAAGAATAAAAAGTAGAAAGCATACATCTTGGAGGTTCCCTTCGGGCTGTTCTAAGTACCTTCTGAATTATGAGTCAGGAACTATAAACCAATCAATTATGAATAAAGGGAATTTATTATTTTAAAATCTTTTAAGCCAGAAATGGAAAACTGACATGTATAGGGGGCTATATAAGTAAGTAAAAGAGGACACCTGAACACCATTGTGACTTAAGAGTGTATGGCACATCTAACAAGGAAAAGCTTCAACTCAGTTCCAGCTGAAGCTGCCATGCAGAAAAGTGGACATGGCCACATAATTAGATTTTTAAGTTAAAGCTTAAAATATGAATTTATATAGTCTTGGTAACCAATAAAAATTCTAAAAATAGACAGAAAGGGCCAAACGAAATACAACTGTAAGCTCAGTGAGGCCTGTAATTGACTGATTTGCAATTTCCTTTGAAACTTCCTATTGGTTCTTTTTCTCATTTCCTATTTGTTTTCTTTATGGTTGTGGACAATAAAACATCTATTTCTGCTCTTACATTGTGTGGCAGCAAATAAAAGATATGAGAGAAGACTATCTCAGACTGTAGCAACTGTTATTTTGATGTACAGTTGTCCCTTGTGTTTAGGAGTTTGGTTCTAGGACCCCCACAGATATACTAAAATCTGTGGACGCTCAAGTCCTCAATATGAAATGGCATAAAATTTGCATGCAACCAACATACAGTCTTCCATACACTTTAAATTATCTTGAGATTATTAACATACATCTAATACAATAGAAATGTTATACAGATTTTATACTGTATTTTTAACATTATTTTAAAAAATTGTTGTATTGCTTTTTGTTACATTTTCTGAATATTTTGATCTGCAGCTGCTTCAATCCATGGATGGAATAGGTGGATACAGAGGGCTAACTATATACCTGCAAGAGACAGAGTAGGTGGTGGGAGATACCAGCAAGAAAAAAAAAAATGAATGAGTCCCTAGGGCCAGCATCAAGCAAGGAGACAATGAACTACACGTGATAAATAGCTCCGGGACTGAACAGTTAGGAAGCAGTTTCTTACACTGCAGTGTTGATTTTTGAAACAAGAAAATAACAAATGCTTTATAAGTCTATCATATTGTAATAAAAGTGTATAAAATTAACTACATGGCTGAAGGCATGAATTGATAAATAAAATAAATATACTGCAGTATAGATAAATACTAATTATTGTCATGCCTTTACAACTTATACAAGGTAATTGGAAGTAGAAAGAAAAATTACATAGCTACAGTTCAACATTTACAAAAATCAGTATATAACAAAGTCTTCTGGGTTTATGTTGTTAGATTTCTATTACAGTAACTATTAATAAGAAACTTGTTTCTGGGAGTTTACATCTAGGAGAGGATATACTGACTTTAAAACTTCATCACAAATAATCTGTTGGTCCATGAGGCATTTAACTTTACATCAGAAAATAATGCACGCATACCCAAAGTAAGTTACTTGGAATGAAATTATGTTCCAAATAAACACTGGATTTGGCCTGAAATTAAAGTTATAGAATGCCATTTTAGGTAACAATATAACAAAGATCATCTTTTCTATTTTTAAAAACAAAATGAGGTATGGAATACTATGAAGAGACTTAGGAAAAAACATAAACTTATACTTACAGTCCATAGGAAGAATTGACTGCCAGGCTGGTTATCTGTTGTGGTGGTTCTCCACCCACCCAAACCAACTGAATAACTAGTTCTGTCTGATAACCTGGAGACTGTTTAAGTGGTGAGTTTTTAACTCTAAAATAAAAGAAAACATGTTAGCTTTTAACCCATTGTCAACTATTGGCCTATATGATTATAAATAACTTTTTATATAAAACTATACTAGATATTTAAATATATAAAAGTCAGAATCCTGTTATCTATAAGTATTTAATCTAGTTGGAGGGACTAAACAAGTATGTAATTAACAAAAATAAATAATATGCAAACTCTACATATAAAGTGGGAGAGGATAGCTGGGGTAAAGGAAAAGAGAAAATAAGAAAGAGGAAGAAGAGGGAAAAAGAAAAGAAGGAAGGGAGGGCTGGGGAGAATGATGAAGAGAAGTGGCAGCCCAATAATTAAGAAGAGGAAAAAAAAGTCAAGTTAAAAATGTAAGTTAGAAAAGCAGGTTTAAAACTTAAAAACGGCTGGGTCCAGTGGCTCACACCTGTAATCCCAGCACTTCGGGAGACTGAAACAGGTGGATCCTAAGGTCAGGGATTCAAGACCAGCTTGGCCAATATGGTGAAACACTGTTTCTACTAAAAATACAAAAAACTTAGCTGGGCGTGGTGGCAGGTGCCTGTAATCCCAGCTACTCAGGAGGCTGAGGCAGGGGAATAGTTTGAAACCGGGAGGCAGAGATTGCAGTGAGCTGAGATCACACCACTGCACTCCAGCCTGGGCGACAACAGCGTAACACCATCTCAAAGGAAGAAAGAAAAAAACTTAAAACAACATGATGTAATAAAATGAAAACTATCCAAAAACAAGTTAAAAAATGAGTTACAACAAATATGAGCAATTTGTTTTTGTGTGTCCCTACTTTTACTATAAAACAAATCTGCCTTGACTTTGAGGTGACAGTATTTTTGACTGCAGAGACTCTTTTTTAATAACTGCTGAATAAGGCTACAAAAAATGCTCTTCCAGAACATATGCAGACAAAAAACCCATGTTCAAGTATTGATAAGTGTTAAGTTTGGTCACATTGGTAGGGGTGTGTAGTAAAAGTGAGAAGATAGCAAGACAGGCCAGGGCCAGGCTTTAGAGGGTAACCAAGTCCTGTCCAAAAGTTTGATGATGATAGAAAGAATTCTCAGCAAGCTGGACCTTGAGTCCTGACTCTTACTCACCAGCTGTCTTCTCACCTAAAATGTGGGACTATTACTACCTAGTCACAATATGCAGAAACTGTGAATGCCTATGTAAAGTGCTTTGTAGATGGTCAAATCGGACAAAAATATATTTTCATTATTAAAGAATTAAAAGCCAGGCCAAGTGCAGTGGCTCACGCCTGTCATCAGAGCACTTTGGGAGGCCAAGGCAGGCAGATCACTTGAGGTCAAGAGTTTGAGACCAGCCTGGACAACATGGCGAACTTCTATTTCTAAGAAAGATATAAAAATTAGCCAGGTATGGTGGCATGCGCCTGTAGTCCCATCTACTCAGGAGGCTGAGGCAGGAGAATCACTTGAACCTGCTAGGCAGAGGTTGCAGTGAGCCAAGACTGTGGCACTGCACTCCCTGAGTGACAGAGTGAGACTCCATCTCAAACAGCAACAACAAGAAACACTAATTATAAGCCAATGAAGGTTGATTAAGAAATATTTGGGGAAGATTAACTTGGTGAACGCAAGTAAGATGAAGTAGAATAGGGACACCAATTGGGAAGCTCCTGTGTTTCTGATGTGAAATAAGAAAAAGGTAGATTGAAACACATTAATGGAGTAATAATAGACAAGGCTTTACATTCCAGGAAGGCAGAAACCTTGCAGCTATTAATACTTTAACACTGGCATAAAGGAGGTTGATTAGAGGTAGGGTAGAGGAAGAAAAGAAGACAGAGTGAATCTACAATCTGATAAAAGGAAGGGAGGGAAGGATAAAGAGGTAGTTTTAGGGGACTATGGGGTTAAGTTTGAGATGATGGGAAGAGAACTACAAGTGAAACTAATCAGCTAGTAGTCAAATCTATTCCCAAACCTCATGAACAGTTAAGTCCACGCTGAACTTACATTAATTAAACATATGCAAAGCCTTGCTATTTCAACAATTCTTAAGGCTTCTGCCTTGAAATGACAGTGTATGAATGAACAGCAGGAAGACGACTCAATATTGAATTACTGCCACCAAACTCAGAGGAAAGAACCCTTCTGAATCATTCAGTGGGTATTTCCAGTGGGAAAGATCATGGCACCTGATGTTTTGATGACATATATGCTAGGAAACAGCAGGTTGCTCAGACTTCAGGATAAATGTGATTAACCAAGGACACTGCTTACAAGAATTGAGCTATAGTGCACTTCTGGCGGGGCAAGGTTTGCAAAGCAATACATTCAGAACTGTACACTGGCTGAGGCAATATTTCTGAATTATTCTCAGGAAAATACCCACTAATCAGCTGTAACTCTCCATCTCAAGCAATAAAATAACAACTGAGGCATTTCATTTCTTTCTAGAGTCTGCCGTGACACAGGAGCAGACTGAAGGGTCTGAGTGGTCTATCTTCTCTTTGCATGAATTAGGTATAGAAGGTAAGGGTCAAGGAAGTGTCCTCTCCCTCTGGCATATTAAATGTGCATAACAGATTCTCAAGAGCAGGACCAGGCATTCCAGGGATAATTTTAGAAGTGCATACATGGGCACGTTTAAGATTTAAGTGACCAGGATACACAGAACTCATAGAATCCTTAATACAAGGAAACAAAAAAGAATGTTCTTAAGTAGAAATAAAAAGGCAGCCAAACATGATGCAAAATGGTAAAGGATGAGAAACCTATGCAAGAAATGAAAGCAAGTAAGTTGTATTTTAAAAATATGAAATGGGAAGAGGGTGTTGTATTTTATTCTAATGGTTTTATCATTTTAATGTTTTAAATATATTCAAGTTAATTTGTTTACTTTTTAAGGAAAAAGTTTTAGATCTTTATAAAAAAGCCCCATAATTTGTACAAATGTATATTAAATGTTAAAGTGATGTTTAGAGCCTCACAGTTTCAAATGATTGTTTGAGCAAGTGCCTTGCAAAGGGAAAATAAAAATACTTCAAAAACATAAAATTTAATTGGTAAAAGAAATAAGTCAAACAGCTGCCTTTTCTTTTTTTACCTTTTTTTTTATGAGACAGAATCTCACTCTGTCACCCATGCTTGAGTGCAGTGGCATGATTATAGCTCACTGTGACCTTGAACTCCTGGGCTCTGGCAATCCTCTCACCCCAGCCTACAGGTGATGTCGCCATGCCTGGCTAATTCTTTAAAAACTTTATTGTAGGCCGGGTGCGGTGGCTCAAGCCTGTAATCCCAGCACTTTGGGAGGCCGAGGTGGGTGGATCACGAGGTCAACAGATTGAGACCATCCTGGTCAACATGGTGAAACCCCGTCTCTACTAATAATACAAAAAATTAGCTGGGCATGGTGGCGCGTGCCTGTAATCCCAGCTACTCGGGAGGCTGAGGCAGGAGAATTGCCTGAACCCAGGAGGCGGAGGTTGCAGTGAGCCGAGATCGCACCATTGCACTCCAGCCTGGGTAACAAGAGCAAAACTCTGTCTCAAAAAAAAAACAAACAAAAAAAACCAAAACTTTATTGTAGAAACGGTGTCTTACTATGTTACCCAGCCTGGTCTTGAACTTCTGGTCTCAATCAATCCCCCTCCTTGGTTTAAGACCTTGGTTGTAAACATAGAGATTGCTTGATAACTATTTCATTTTCTCCAGCTGTTATCTTAAAATTAATTTGTCAATAATAATAACTCTTTAGTATTGCCTTACTGAATGACCAATTTTTGGAGACAGAGTCAGGAGAGGGTTTAAGGTTTAAGACCAAGGAGGGGGATTGATTTAAAAATGTTTTAAATCAAAAACATTGATTTAAAAATGTTTCTTCAAATAAACCAATAGTGTACAAAGGCATTTTGTATGAAAAAAGTCTAAATATTAATTATAGTTTAACATCAATTTTTCTTATATTTCTTACTTTAAGAAACTGGCCTTTAGGACTGTGTACTAAAACAATGTGAAGTTAATAAATACCTGCATTTATCTGAAGACTATTAAAAGGAAAAAATGAGGTATAACCTGCTTGTGATTTAAAAAAAAAATCACTAATGAATATAAAGATTTTAGATAAAAATGTCCAAAACTTATATTTTACATATTTCACTGGTTTATACAATATTCTACTAAAAGACTAGTTATCCCTCTCCTGACTCTGTCTCCAAAAATTGGTCGTTCAGTAAGGCAATACTAAAGAGTTATTATTATTGACAAATTAATTTTAAGATAACAGCTGGAGAAAATGAAATAGTTATCAAGCAATCTCTATGTTTACAATCTTCCCATACGTTCTTATTCTTGAGTTTTCTCCAAAATCCAGAAAAAGGATCAACATAACTATAATTGTATCAATAGAGTCATTACTTTATATTTCTTACTATGATTTATGTTTCTATTTTTAAAAATCATTATTTAAAATTTTAAGTAAATGTATAACTTGATATAACAATATATAGCATTATCTATTAAAGTTGGTAAGAATTTCTAATTATGTGACTAGCCAAAAAACCCCCCAAAAGCAAAAATCAGGCACACGCGCGCGCGCGCACACACACACACACACACACACACACATAAACACACACTCAAATTAGCATGATTGCTTCTCTACATCTGGTGTATCTTCTTGAGTGTCAGCAGAACTCCTGGGCTTCTCTCTACATCAGTCCCAAGAATAGCAGAGTGCCTATGTAGCTGGTAAATATGGAAATAATGAATGAAGCCCTCTTATTTCCCCATCACTCTGTGTTCATTTGGAAGCAAGTCTGCCCAGGGAGTGCATTTTTTTCCCGCTCCTGCAAAGGCAGTGTTCTTAACACTGCCACGATTGGGAGGATAAGGCTGCCTCTGTATGCAGGTCAGTTTGAATCAGGAAACCTACCTGGCACTTGTGCTAGTTGGCATGTTTTACCTTTATCAATAATTAAGGTGATATTTTTAGTCACTCTTTGAAATTATTTCTTAATGTGTTAAGAATACAGATGGGGGCCAGGCACAGTGGCTAACATCTGTAATCCCAGCACTTTGGGAGGCTGAGGTAGGCAGACTGCTTTAGCCCCCAGGTCTGAGACCACCCTTGGTAATAAGCCAAAACCCCATCTCTATAAAAAATACAAAATTAGCTGGGCGTGGTGGTATGCATTTGTAGTCCCAGCTACTTGGGAGACTGAGTTGGGAGGACTGATTGAGCCCAGGAGGTGGAGGCTGCAGTGAGCTGTGACCACACCACTGTACTCCAGCCTGAGCAACAGAATGAGACTCTATCTCTTAAAAAAAAAAAAATCCAGGTAGGTAAAGACACGTATAATTTCTGGGCTCCTTCGCAGACTCTAGTAAGCAATTGCAGGTGACAAGACTGACTGAATCTCTTATGAGTGTCTTTAAAGTTTGAACTACTTCAGAGTTCCATCCATTTCATAAAACATATTGATAGGGCAGTTTACCTCTGACACAAAATGTCACTTCCAAAAAGAACTGTCCCTTAAAACATTAACAGTCTCAAAATAGAATGAATTTATAAAGTTTTATTATACACGAGGTCAGTGTACAAAAAACGAAAACAGAAGAAAAATTATTAAAGTAACTCAAAATAACGTAATTGCCTTACACATCACATGTGATATTCAAAGGTCTAAAGGACAGTTGCCACGTTATATTTTACTATTCATCTAGTGTTTTACTATTAGTGGTCATTTAATACTGCAATTTTGGACTTACTTTGTTAACAGATAAACAATACTAAACAGAGTAATTCCAGGCTAATCAAATTACAGGAGAAGAGTGGCTTGAGTAAGAGATTTAAAATTATTTACATTATATAGTAATATGACAACTCAATGAAAAGTATAAGGATTTTAATGACTTTTTAAAACAACCCCCTTTAAGTTCTCACCACTAGGTGGTCTACAATAACAATATAGTGCTTATTAAAAATAATGTTACAAACAGATCATATTTTGGTCTGTTATCCTGTGAGGGCAGGATGTATTCAAAGCAAGTCTAGAACATCCTGACAGAAATCAAGGATGGTCACAGAAGTTCTAAGGTGGTGTTAAGAAGACACAAATACCAACTTAGAAGAAGCTCCTTCTAGAAAACTGACAAAATCATGTTAGGTTGATCAGATTCAATGAGTTAAAACAAATTGCCTATAAAAAAATACCTAGAGTTCCACAATGATATTCAAAAGGAAAAATAATCAACAAATCATAGTCATTATTTTTGGGGGGATTCAGAAAAAAACTGTTAAGATGTTACTGTGTGTGTATCCCCAAGACTGGCAAATGTATCCATACACAAAAGATTAATGCCAACAACAAAAAGTATTCTCCTCACACAAATCATTAATGAATTGGCTAATGAGACTCTCTGGCTTTTGGGGCTCTCCTTAAACCACCAGCTTAAAAAAAATTCCTGTATTACACAACATTCTATTAAATAATTACAAAAGATGAATAGTTTGCCATGACATTCCATCACAAGTATAAAAAGTCCTCCTAAATAAGAAAGATGGCCATACCATAATCTTAGGTCCATGAAAAATAAAAAAAACCTTAAGTGCAAAACTAAGTCAGTTATTACCTTTAAAATGGATTTCGGTAATGTTGAACTCTGCATTTTGATTTTCTGGTTTTAGCAGTTGCTCCTGGTTGCTGCCTTGACTACTATCCTTGCTCTTTCAGTCAGTAAAAAAACTGGAAAAAAGACCTTTCTAAGAACAGAGGACAAAGACTCACCTATTAGGCCTGCCTTTAACTTTAACCTAGAAAGCCAAGGTAAGAGGTCTTGTCACTCTGGTCCAAACAGTATTGCTTCTCCTGTCAGTACTATTTCCTCTGACCTATCTTGTCATGAAAAGCAGTGCATTGATGGTGTTTCCTCTTCAGGTAGGAAAAGAATTTAATGTTTTATACTGCTGGATCTCTGGCCACAAGCCTAAGAACACTTGGAGGCATAAGAAATTGTAAAGTACAAATTAAATAAATTATTCTAATTCTGTTGAAGTAATGTATATTTATATGGAATTATTATTTTGTTAAAATGTCACTTCAGTAGTTGAAAACACCGCTTCAGAAATACGTTATAAAAAATGCCTTAAAGACGAATTGTACCATATATGTTATAAAGATTAAATTTAACAAAGGGCTTGGAAAAAAACACATTAAAATCAGAAACAAGGGTATTAACGGAACATTTACAATTTTAAGTGTAAAGCAGTACTGAAGTAATAAAGGAGAAAAAATGTAGAATTCTGTATTCCCAAGTCTCGTTCTAGTTAAACATATGTTAGAAATACAGTTATAAGTGAGTATATTTTAGTACATGCGAGAAAGAGAGAGAGAGAGAGAGAGAGAGAGAGGAGAGAAAGAAAAACTTGGTACCTTTCTGAGAAATGTAGCTGCTTAACTTCAACGTGTACATACTGTTCAGATCAGAGGTTATCATCCTTGGCACTATTAATGTTTTGAGCTGGGTAATTCTTTGTTGTGTTTTGAGCTGGGTAATTCTGTCTTGTCCATGGTAGGATATTTAACACCATCCCTGGTCTCTACCCACTAAATGTCAATAGCAACCCCCTTCCTCCTGTTGTGTCTGGTAAAAATGTCTCCAAACATCCCCTAGGTACCAAAATCGTATGCAAATGAGAGCCACTGGCTTACAATACACAACCTTAAATTTCTGTAAACATATAATTTTCTAAAAATCCGTACTTTTAAAACAATTGTAATATATAAAATCTATCCATTTTATCTTTGGCACGAGTGCATTATTCTTTACACAAACATTCTTCCCAGAAATTGTTTAACTATCTACCAGTAGAAGAGACTTAAGCAGATTAAAGTAAAATAGTGCAAAGCCTGGTCCTTTTAACAAACCCAAATTATTTCTCTTACCACCGTCCCTACCTGGAACCTAGTACACTCTGGCTTTTATCCTCTACCAATCTACTGAACCTCTCTGAGTGCTACCAGAACTACTTTTCAGTCACCATCCTTCTTTGTAAATACATTACTAATCATATAGTCTTCATATAATTTTTCAATGATTTTAACTTATTGTTTTATTTCTCTTCCCATATCATTTAAACATTTTAACCACTCAATAATAAAAATTGGATAGAAAAAAATAAAATTTTATCTAATTTATCTCTATATAAAAGCAAGATGTCTTTAAATGTAGGATGTAACAAGGAAAGATTTTAAATAAAGATACTGTGGGCCGGGCACAGTGGCTCAAGCCTGTAATCCCAGCACTTTGGGAGGCCGAGGCGGGTGGATCATGAGGTCAAGAGCTCGAGACCATCTTGGTCAACATGGTGAGACGCCGTCTCTACTAAAAATACAAAAAATTAGCTGGGCGCAGTGGCGTGTGCCTGTAATCCTAGCTGCTCGGGAGGCTGAGGCAGGAGAATTGCCTGAACCAGGAGGCGGAGGTTGCGGTGAGCCGAGATTGTGCCATTGCACTCCAGCCTGGGTCACAAGAGCGAAACTCCGTCTCAAAATAAATAAATAAATAAATAAAGATACTGTGGTGCTAGTAAAGATTCAGAAAAAGGTTAGAAAACAAGTGAATCTTGAAACACTGAAAAAAATCCAGAATTTTCAGAGTGGTAGAAAGCAGCCTGAACATAAATACAAGCTACATGTAAATCAAGACTAAAAGTCTTCTGATGGATTTAGAAGACTGAGTGACACACAGGGGTGAGATCCTTGCTGCTTTATGAGAATAGAGATTATTACACCTTAATATTTTAAGAATAAAATCATGAAATGCAATCATATTCCTCTTGATGTCACAGAAAAATGAGTTGGACTAACCATAGCAAAATACAGGAAGAACCATTCTTAAACCATTTTGCTCCATCAAAAGAAAATGTTACTGTAGCTATACTAATGCTTACAATTTATATAAATTAAAAGATAACATCCAAAACTCCTCTGTGTCTTTTATAACTTACTTTAAACAAGGTACATTATCACGAAGCCCATCAGATGAACTGCTACTGGTAGACGGATGAGACTGAGGAGGAATGGGCTGCGGGTTGGACCCTCCCCCGGGTGTTGGCAAAGGTGGTGCCTGTTCACCCTCTGGAGTCTCCACATCATTTATTTCATATAATAATCGAACTTCCAGCATCTGTTGTAAAAGTAAGGTAGTGTACTTATTCCTAATAATTACTGATCATTTTATTACAATTTATACACACATATACAAACACAGAAACTTCAGTGGCAAGAAGATTTTTAAAAGTAAAAATTTAGCAAGATTTCATAAAGTAAGAATTTAGCAAGAAAATATTCTTTTTTTTTTTTTTTTGAGATGGAGTTTCGCTCTTGTTACCCAGGCTGGAGTGCAATGGCACAATCTTGGCTCACCGCAACCTCAGCCTCCTGGGTTCAGGCAATTCTCCTGCCTCAGCCTCCTGAGTAGCTGGGATTACAGGCACGCGCCACTGCGCCCAGCTAATTTTTTTTGTGTTTTTAGTAGAGACGGGGTTTCACCATGTTGACCAGGATGGTCTCAATCTCTTGACCTCGTGATCCACCTGCCTCGGCCTCCCAAAGTGCTGGAATTAGAGGCATGAGCCACCACGTCCGGCCCAAGAAAATATTCTTGACTCAGGGAATACACACACAAATGTGCATTATGATTTTAGAACTTAGGGTACTCATGTTAATGTCAAATTAGAGTATACTCACATTCATATCAGCTTTCCTTAAAGGAAATACACACTATACTTAAGGATTTAAATAATCAGTAAAAATATTTGCAAAAAAATGCTATTTTTTACAAAAGAGAGATAATAATGTAAATACTAAGGTATTTTCAAAAATTCTGTAAAAAACTGACTGCAAAAGCTCTTCTAAATCACCCACAAATTGAAAAGTGTCAGACATTTGACCATGAAAATAGCTAAGATTTTATTACCGGAATGACTTCTGTGACTACTTCCTGCTTGCTGAATCTATAAATAATGACATGAGCTGAAACTCCAGCTATGCACAGCATTCTACTTTCTGGACACCAGGAGATGATCTGAATGGCATATGGATCTTCATCTACAATGTCTGTGTTTGGCCTTTCATCTTTGTTTCTTGACTTTTCAAATACTTTAGATGTCTTTAGTTTATATAATACTTGCAGGGTTACTAGAAAAAAGATAACATATGTTCTAATATAAAAAGATCAAAATATAAGGTAACGTTTAATCACTCATATTACATATGGAAAATGGTCCATATTTATACCATATTTTCATTTCTCAATCTACATTAGTCTATTATACATTTAGATAATATATTCTTTGTACTCATTGACCAAACAAGGGTGTGCTCATTGTATTCATGAAGAAAGACCCATTATCACAATGAATTTTGGATAACCTTAAAAAAAAAGGGTAATACAAACATTTTGGAAAAACGATGTGTAAATACATGAAAATAATAAACAACACAGTTTGCTTCCTAAAATGATTTTCTACCTATGTTCTCTGGAAAAGATACAGTACCAATGTAATTGAACATCCCTACATGAGGAAACACAACAGATCCTGAGTTAACTGGATTCCCACTGAATGCCTGCCATATGTATTTTGCAAACATTCATCATTAAAGGCATTATTTCCTTTTTTGCCACTATGTAACCACCAGATTTATTTCACAAAGACAACGTGAACCTTGGTGATACAAGTTTAGACTCAGGTATTAAAATTATTCTACAAATTTTTGTTGATTTGGAACGCCTTCCCACGTCTAACTCTGACTTAGGAAGAGAAGGTTTAAAGAAATTTTGAAAAAAAAAATTTGAAAACTCGTGTTGCCAATTATTCTTTTTTTGGGGGGGCATCAAAGTCTCAGTTTGTCACCCAGGCTGGAATTCAGTGGCACGATTTTGGCTCCTTGCAATCTTCACTGCCCAGGTTCAAGCAATTCTTCTGCCTCAGCGTCTGGAGTAGTTGGGATTACAGGCATGCACCAGCACGCCTCGCTAATTTTTGTATTTTTATTAGAGATGGGGTTTCACCATATTGGCCAGGATGGTCTTGAACTCCTGACCTCATGATCCACCCACCTTGGCCTCCCAAAGTGCTGGGATTACAGGCATGAGCCACTGCACCCGGTCCACCAATTATTCTTGATTTACTAATATTAATGCTCTCTTTATTAAAAATTCTAAATTCATGTACTTAATAAATCAAACATTAAATTTATAACCTCTAAATTTCAAATTAAATACTGGTAAAGCAATTATAAACAGGATATATAAAAGCAGTGATTGGGTAACACATAACAGATAATGAATATTAAAAATACTTACTTGCAGAAGCATCCCAAAACTTAAGTGACCCATCAGCATGCCTATGAAAAGCAAGGTTGAGAGTGTGATGAACCAAATTACAGTTTTTTCTCCTTTAAATGGATATGGCTATTAAAAAGTCACCAAAATGAGTAAAAAGGTAAAAAAAAAAATCAGAGTAAACTGGCAGGTTCTTAAGAATAATTTATTTCTTATTATATTACGACATAAGGGAAAGCTCTATCTGCCTAATAAGTTAACATGTATACAGTCTTACTTAATTATATTTAGCTATTATAAATTAATTGGTGAAGACAAGCTTTTACTTACCCTGTAATAATTATTTCTGGGTAACTTTGAGCACCCAAGCCCCAATTACCTCCGTTGATGGGCCATTCCTATAAAAAAAAAGATCATTGCATAAAGCAGCTTGCAAGTGTACTACGTACCTTCATATGTGTGTGTATAAATAAGCCAGTGAAAAACATATTTTGCTTGCAAAAATAATTATTAATATATTTTCTATAGAAATGGTATCAATGTTATCAAATACTCCAAGGTGATATAGAATAAATAAAAAAATGTAACATTAAATATTGAAACTCATGTTCAATACCTTTTTGCTGTAACCTTGACGTTTCTGTCTAGCTCCAACAGAATAAAGTGCGGGAATAAGGTCCACAGGACAATCAGCAAAATATTCGCAACATGTAACAGGGGACTCATGTATACTCAAAGGGTAGGGATTTTCAAATATAGGATATCTTTAACAACAGGAAGAAGAAAAGTATTTATTAATTTAATGAATTATTCCATAAGATTAATACAAAAATAAAAGCTTTAAAAAACTTACATTCTATCATAGAGATTAAATTAATGTTTGTAAATATATTTAATAATTGAAGTCTTCTATAATAAAAGATGCTCAATTAGAATAGTAAACACAAAGGCTCTAGTTTCAACTCCATACCATATACCATACAATACACTAAGTGCTTTAAGTATATCGATCTCATTTACTTCTTACACCAGACTCAGGATGTAGGCATTTCACTGAAGAACAAAGGTTTACAGAGAACAACTTGTCAAAGGCATGCCTGCTGGCAGATGGAATAACAGGTACCTCATCCTTACATCAGCAGAGCTAATAAACTTTCATTTCTTTTCCTCTCCATAAATATGATACCTAGTCCAATATTTAATTCAGAATATTCTCTTGTTTTGGTAATAATCTATAATAACGTTATACCTTAAATTTTTTTCACATATGAAGTTATTTTATTAAATAAAGCGACAAAATGCTTTTAAAAATCATGAAATTAAAGTAGAATCCTATTTAAATACTGAATGATATTTCTTTTTTCATTTAAAGTCCTTAGAATGAAAATAGTCTAGAAAACCAGAAACTGGCTAAAAAATTTAAATAGTGCAAAGTGGCTAATTTGCAAAAATCAGTCTACTACTCACAATTTTTTTAAAACAGAAGAGAGAATTTGCCAAAAAGTCCTTTATAAACTGCAAAATGAACCCAACTATCACCACTCCCACCTCCAGGACAAAACACAAACAACATGCATTAATAAAATGAGGAAATGGCAAGCAACATTCTTCTCTTTACATTATAGAGCATTTCCTTAGCTCAGTGAGTCTGTTATTACCATACATTTAACTGATACTTTTGCTAAATAAAATGCCTAGTCACAGGTTACTTGCATAGTATTTTCTTTGACTTAAATGTATCTCAGTACAGACCACATGCGAAAAGTCTCAATTATTTGAAAAACTTGCCTAAGGGGAAAAAAATAAAAGAAAATCATATTAAGAATAACTTATTCTAGGACTATTATATAGAAATAATATTTTCAAGAGATCTTGTTATTTTACAAAGGAAAAAAAAAACCCTCACAATTGATTAGTACAAGTAGCAAGTGCTAAGCTGAAGTAAATGCAAGATTTGCTAAACATCAGGTATGTCGTAATACTGTTCATCTACTTCAGGGTCTCCCAACCTCAGTACTATTCACATTTTGCACCAGATAATGTTTTACTGTGGAGCACTGTCCAATGCATTGTGGATGTTTTACATCATCATCTGTCTTCTACCCACTACATGCCAGTAGCAACACCCTCAAACACACTGAAAAGGTTTCCTCGGACATCACCATATATTCCCTGGACAGGAGGAGCGCAGGGGCGGGGGCGGGGGATGCAAAAATCACCCTTGATTGAGAAACACTGAAATACTGAATGGGTAAACTCAATTAAAAAACATACTTAATGATATTTCTCCGAAGATAAAAATAAGTAATGCAATGTGATTCCATTCAAATAATTTATAAGTAAACATTATCATCTACGATCCAAAAAGCAGAATATGGCAAATACCATGAAAAGTTATAAAGAAGCTATAGTGGCAAGTTACAGATCAGATATAATATATCTGGTAAACAGAGGATAGCAAAAGACATAAAAAAGATAAGAAGCTTGACTTTGAAAGTTATGTAGATTTTTAACAGCTGTGAAACAACTAGAGTGTTTCAGGTATTGGGAATTACATAGGAGAAGAAATGGAAGTAAAATGTCTGTTGAACACATAGTTCTGTCTTCCTAGGGAATAAGACACTTGTGAGAAGACAGTGAGAGAACAGGTTGGAAAGAAACCCTGAATTCCTACTGTTTGGAGTGGCAGCTGTTTTTAAATCAAAAAACAATATTGAACCACGGTATAAAGAGGACAGTACAAGATTGGAGCTGTGTGTAAAATGAATCTGGCAGTGGAATGCATAAACATTGCAACAGAGAGTGAGTGGAGGCAGAAAGACTAAAATAGCTTATTTTGGAGGTAAATAGCGATGGGATTAATTTTTGACATGCTGATTTTGTGTGGACCCAGGATATCTAAGTGTCAGCCTGAATCACATGAAATTTCAGAAATAAAACAAATTTTTACCTAAAAATGAAAATGTTATGAGATTCAACATAATAGAGAAATTTGACAAGTAAGTAGATATGTGAGTCTGGAGCTCTCAAAAGAGGTCAAGGTTATAAAAATAAATGTAGAGTTTTCATAGAAATGAAATAGCTAATGCTATGATAAAAGGGATCTTTAATCAACCACATACTCATTGAATCACTCACCAAATTTTATTTCTTACCCATTTTGTGCAAGGTCTATAAGTACTAAATCCTTTTCTAGAAGAACAACCACAGCATATGGTTCTTGAAAATCTGGAATTTGACAACAATGCATGAATGATTGCTCTAAAGTTGCAAATACAAGTGGGCAGCAAATTAGATAAATGTTTTTTGCTTGATTTTATTTTATTTCATTCTCTTCCATATTTAACATTCTGATCCTATGATACTTCATGCATGTTAAGGACAGTAAGTTATATGAAATATATTTAATAATCCTCTCAAAATTATTTTACTATCGTAAAAATGAGTAAGACAGAAATTTCTATGGTATTGCAAATTTCAAAGCTGGACATAACAAAACTAAAATTTAAATCTGAATAATACACATAACAACAATTATAATTATTTAATCTCATAGGAACCAAAAAGAGTTCCAGTTCTACTATAACACAATAATTTCTTGGATGTTTCATATGTGACTGTGAACTATAAAATACGCTATATCATTACACTTCAATGAATTTCAATTGAAGTAAAAAAAAGGTTCAGATTCAAATTCTTCTTGAATTATATAAGCTAGCTGTGGTGGTTAATTTTATGTGTCAACTTGTCTATGATATAAGTGGCCCCAGCTGTTTGGTCAAATACCAGTCTAGACATTTGCTGTGAAAATAAAAAAATATATATGTATGTATGTATGCATTAGATGTGATTAACATTTAAATCAGTAGATTCTGAGGCAAGCAGATTACCCTCTGAATAAATGGGCCTCATCCAATCAGATTAACGTCTTAAAAACACAAACTGAGGTTTCCTAAAAAAAGACAATTTTGCCTCAAGATTGCAACACAGAAGCCATGTCTGAAATTTCAATCTATAGATTTCAGACTCAAGACTGCAACACAAATGCTTTCCTGAATTTCCATCCTGCTGTCGCTGTCCTGCCCTATAGGTTTCAGACTTCCAGTCCTGCAGTACTGTAAGCCAATTCCTTAAAATCAATCAACCAGTCTCACTCTTCTGTAAGTTCTGCTTCTATGGAGAATAGTCACTAACGCATTACTATCTTAACAGAATTTTAAAATGTGCAGCATCTCTTCTGCAGAATAGTTAGCATAACAGGATAAGTAGTTTTACTTAAACAACATAGGTCTTTCTTTTTTTTTTTTTTTTAACTATCAGCTATCCATAGAGAATGAGCTCTAAGGTTGCAAAGCTTACCATTTGGGTATGGTGTTTCACATAGCGTTAGAAAATCAACAATTGAATAGTCCATTTCTAGCACAGCAGTGCTTTTCCCATGCATCACTGTTAAGCAAGGTCTTCTTCCTACAGTATCATATGACAAACCTCCTGATAAAATAATAAAAGGCTCCCTGGAAATAAAATACATGTTGAGATTATTAATAGCATAGTAAATTTTTTTGCTACATTGTAATTTTTTAATTTAGTGAAATAACATAATCTTAAATTCTAACATTTTTACACATCATATAATTTAATTCTCATGTGGAATTTTTACTTGGATTAGGTAAGACCCAAGTGAATTATTGAAAATTCATCTACAATAAAAATAAACACTGCCTACATTTGACTTTCATACCACCCTTTGATCCCTAAAACTTTTTATCTCTTAAATAGAATTTTCATAAAATTCTCTCTGGGTTTCTGCTGAATAAAGTCTCTTGAATGTATTGCTTTGACTTCCAATCCTAACCAGGCCTTCTCAACAGAAGTTCCCACAGAGAATCTTAATGCCTTGAGGGCATTGTATATAACGAATTAAGTTCTCAAGGGTGCATCAAGAATTGTACTCAATACAAATCACTGTGGAAAGAACTGTAAGAGACCCTCAAATCATTTCCTGTATGCCTTAATTTCTTCTAGAACCTTGGCTGACACACTCTCAAACCATAGCTCCCATACATACATATATCAGTTGCCAGCCCGATAATTCTAATTAGCCTTATAATTCTGTTATATCTAATTTTCCCACTCTCCCTATTAGTCATTATTAAATCTAAATTATTTAACTAGACCCATTTTTTAAACTATTAATATATGCTTTTTTTCATATATTATAGTCTGGGTATATTTCCATGCATTTGACTTTTCTTTCCATTTACTGGTAGTGAAGTTATTTATGATAAATTATACAGATGATTTAAATTTTATGTATATTATTTCTTAAATATCTCCATTTATGATTTCTTAGTTTTTAAATGCTTAATCTAAGGCCAGTGTATCTATCTTCCTCCTCACTCATTATTCATAATGTTACTTCCTTCTTTTCCATTTATTGAATTTTTAGTCTTCACATCTTCTACAAGCCATATGTAATAATATCTAATGGTTAAAGTGCCAGTTCTGGAACTAAACCACCTGCATTTAAATCTTAGCTCTGGCTTAATTTCTGTATAATTTTTGGCAAGTTGCTTCCCTCTAAGTCCCTAGCTTCTATGTGTATAAAATGAATATACAGTGATAAGTATCTAATCTCAGGCAATTTTTAAACTGGACAGTGCCTGGCTCATAGTAAGAGTTACCTATTACTATGATATCATCAAATTGTAATTTTCATCCATTATGAAAATTTCCCTTCAGGGTGTGTGAGAAACAAAACCCATTAAAACCACTAAATTATACTTATTTTTATCTAAAACAAGAGTACATCAACTTCATGTAAATTTAATTGGACTGGTAATCATACTGGTATGTAATTCGTAAGTAAATATAAATATCAATGCAATACATGTATGTACTTGTGTATATAATACTTTTATAAAACTACACCCTTATGTATCCTTCTGTGCTTTATTTTTTCCACAGTAGTAATCACTACACAGATTTATTTTGCTTACCGTTTTTCTCATTAAAATGTACGCTTTATGAGGGCAGTGGTTTTGTGTGTTTTGTTCATTGCTGTATCCACAACAGTGCCTGGAACAGTACCTGCCACATAGTAGGTAGGAACTAATATTTTTTCAAAGGAATGAATGAATAGAAATGTGTATTGCACTAATCATTCACTACTGTCATTTATTTTTTTACCACTGATTGATTTGGGTAACGTTTATCTAGCTAAATTGCAGTTAGGGAGCTTAAAATGTTATTCTAAGTAGAATCATACCCATATATTCAGTGTTTCAACCTCTCAGCATACTGTGATTATTATGACTGTGCTCAGGAAAGTATATTTAATTTTCTTCCACTTTTTATCACATACAATGAATAAACATAATAATATATCTCCTCTCTTCTGTATCTTGAGATACAATATGCAACTGAATTAAAATAATCCAAGGACAGGGATGAAGGGACCTATGGGTAACTAATCCTTGTTAAATTTACAGATTTGGAGACTTGAGCCAAGTATTCTATATGTAATATTTCTAGAACAGCTGATAAGTATTCTTTTAAATATAACCAATTTTTTTAAAAACTGTATTAACGTCAGAACAATGAAGAGAGATTATAGCTGTACGTTACAGAATAAAATGTCCAAAAAGCACCCAAGAAGATCAAACTGTGTAGGTGACCAGTTTATACAATCTTGACACTATGGTAGCTACCTAGGTTTATCCTCAGAAAGCAAGTAGTAAGCTGCCTGTACTTATTTTCTAAACTTAAGAGAAAAAAAATATATACATATATTTACAAAAGAGAAAGAGTCCGAAAGAAATGCCAACTGACCTGTCACCAAGGTAATTTTTTCCATAATAATAAATGTTTGCCAAATCTACTTTACTTGTGCTATTTTATGTGCTGTCTCTTTAAAACTACCTGACTGCCAGACAAGAACCATTCAACCTGTGATACTTCACAGATCATATCTTTTTCCTTATAATGTCCCCACCTTGAAGCATAAATATTAATGATCGTTTTAAAAAAATCCATCATGAATACAATGATAAAATAAAGTTCAATATTTTAGCACTACACAGCAAAAATTATGAATTTTCAGTTTTTGTAGGCATTTGAAATTTTATGAAAAGTTCTAGGGATCTAAATTTTTTCTAGGTAACATGAATTACAGAGGTGAAGAATATTTTTCTTTTAAAAAATAAAAGGTAAGCTGTTTGATGTTATAAGAAGGTCTAGAGATAATAGTTTTTATTCTATTACTTTAATTAGAATCTTAGTAGTACCCCTTTTAATTATATTGAGTGTTAACCCAGACCCTTCTCATTTTGGAAGATAGCCAGGTTAGAAAGTTGTCAGTCTGGAAGCCTTATCGTTTGATTAGATTTTTTAACAAACTAGACCCTTGATGGAGTACACATGCTTTCTGCCAATGATCACCTTCCCAGGCCTGCCTTAACAATAGGTTCAGCTGAAGCTGTGTTTCCGTATGATGTTGTCTTCATTTCAATGTGCCACTTCTATCCAAAAAGTCACTTGTATAACTGATTTGCTAAACTCAGATCCATAATACTACCTTTTCCTTTGCTGAAATATTTTTGAGCACCTGTGTTTCAGGGAATAAAACAATGCTCCTATGTCTAGTCTAGCCAGACAATACACTATGACAGGTAATAATACTATGAAGATCAACACAAGGCTATGTGGCAGGCAGGGCCACAGGAGCAACATGAGATCGCATGGTGAGGACAGGCCCCAGAAGGGATGGCAGATGGGCTGGGACCTGAACAAAAAGGAGCCAGCCATTCAAAGAACTAGGTTTGTGGAAGAATGAGGTCCACTCTAGCCAGCAGGAACAGCCACTGCAAAGAACTGAAGTCAGAAAGGAGCTGGGTGTATCTGAGAACTAAAAGGCCAGTGAGGCGGCAGCACAGTGAGTAAGGCAGAACATGGTAATGGGAGAAAAGACTCCAAATCCTGCAGATGCATCCTGTTTACTCCATTAGGATCTCTAGAATCCGTCTCCTCCTTTTCATTTCCACAACTACTTTTGTACAATAGCATTCAGATGAGTTGTCCACTGAGAGATGTTCTTTCCCTCATTTTCCGTTTAGTCAGTTCCTGTTCCTCCTTCAAAACTCATTCTAATCATCATCATCTCCTCAGAGAAACCTTTCCCAGCCTGCCCACCCTGACAGTTGGAAGCCCCCTCCATGTTCCTAGATACCTTCTGCATACCTCTACTCAGCATTACCACACTTCACTGTCATTGTTTATCTGCTTTCCCTCTGCATGTTTTACCTCTGCAGCCCCCAAACCTTAGCTAGTTACCGCAAGGTGTTTGTCAGAGAAATATTTAAAATATCTCTAATCCTACAGCTGAGCTGATCACGGCCTCACCAGACTTAATGGTTTGGAAATGCTGTAGCATGGGGTCCAGCATTTCAGATGCTTCCCACACATGCCAAGATTTGGGGAACATACCTACAGCAGGGTGAAGTTTAATTGTTGTGCTATTGTGATAACTGTTTGCATAATTATTACCTGTATTATTCACTATCTCCATGTATTTTAAAAATTAGGATTTAAGCTCTAAATAGTCAATCTCATATCACACTGTCTACATTACTAATTGTCCTCATTACTGATTTTACCAAATGCTCAACAATTTTTTTTTAAAATGAAAATGTACAATTCCATTTTAGAGGGAACACCTAGTAACTATATATTTGGTAAACAGCATTATACCTTAGCTCTTGAGAGCTACCTGCTAACTAATACCTAAACTTTACCACTCTATTCCTAGTGCTTGGCAGAAAGTTCAAAGACATACATATTTACGGAATGAATAAATAATTACTGATTTAACAAGACCCCATATCATATTCCTAAAAGTCTTAACTCAAATTATAAACTAATTTGAATAGTCTAATTTCATACTTTCCTATTACGTATTATTTTTCATAGAAAATAAAAATTAAAAGTTTAGTTTTACAGATTACATGTCAATTAAAATAGGTGCATGTGCATAAATTGTTAGAGTAATAAACTTGTAAAGGACACTCAAAACTATTAATGCATTTTTTCCTACTAAGTTTTTTAAATTATCAAATTGAAATGAAATAATCCAAAACAACATTTTCAAAAATCTATCTCTTTAAAATAAGGGCTGAGAAGAAAACAGAAATAAAATTGAAAATATCAGAAGATGACTTTGAAGCACTTGCCTAAATACTTGTTGTCTTGAACACCGCTTTACGAACTGTGGTCAAAACTATTCAATATTTTTTTAATTTGTTGAAAAGCTATGCTTTTGTAAAACGAACAAACAAACACAAACTATGAATGTGCACGTAAATGTTGCAACAATGTCAAGTGGCATTCCAGTTTCTACGTTCACTCTTGATTTCTGTACTTATCTTGTCTCAGATCATTTAGCACAAAGGAACTCTTTAAAGCCATAATTTGAGCAACACTAAGCCTAGCACACAAGTTGAGACTTCTCATACTATTACTCGGCCTATTCTGTCACTGCGGCTTTGTGGGGGGAATGTGAGAATGTTACTGAGGATCTCAATGCAAACCTCATACCCCCTCACATTCTGGATTCAATATGAAACCACGTAACTTCAACTAGATACAATGGGAGTACAGGCATTGGGTAAATACGCCCCATTCCAAATGGGAGAAATTGGCCAAAATTAAGGGGCTACAGGCCCCATACAAGTCCGAAATTCAAATGGGCAATCATTGAACCTTAAATTTCTAAAATGATCTCCTTTGACTTTAAGTCTCATATCCAGGTCATGCTGATGCAAGAGGTGGGTTCCTGTGGTCTTGAGCAGCTCCATCCCTCTGGCTCTGCAGGGTACAGACCATTCTTGGCTGCTATGGGTCAGTGTTGAGAGTCTGCAGCTTTTCCAGGCGTATGGTGCAAGCTGTCAGTGGATCTACCATTCTGGGGTCTGGAGGATGGTGGCCCTCTTCTAACAACTCTACTAGGCAGTGGCCCAGTGGGGACTCTGTGTCAGGGCTCTGACTCCACATTTACCTTTCACACTACTCTAGAAGAGGTTCTCCATGAGGCCTCTACCCTTGAAGCAAACTTCTGCCTGGAAATACAGGCATTTCTATATACCCTCTGAAATCTAGGTGGAGGTTCCCAAACCTCAATTCTTGACTTTTGTGTACTTGCAGACCCACCACATGTAAGCCACCAAGGCCTGGGGTGTGCACCCTCTGAAGCAATGGCCTGAGCTCTATGTTGACCCCTTTTAGCCATGACTGGGACACAGGGCATCAAGTTCTAGGACTGCACAAAGCAGTAAGGCTTTGGGCCTGGCCCTCAAAACTATTTTTTTCCTCCTAGGCATCCAGCCTGTGATAGAAGGGACTGGCCCTGGAAGGATTTATCCCTTGGTCTTGGTGATTAACATTCAGCACCTTGTTACTTATGCAAATTTCTGTAGTAGGCTTAAATTTCTTCCTAGAAAATGTTTTTTTTTTCTAGTGCGTCATCAGACTGCAAAATTTTCAAACTTTATGCTCTGCTTCCTCTTGAACACTTTCCCGCTTAGAAATTTTTTCCACCAGATATACCAAATCATCTCTCTCAAGTTTAAAGTTCCACAGATCTCTTGGACAGGGGTAAAAAGCCACCAGTCTCTTTGCTAAAGCACAGTAAGACTCACCTTTGCTCCAGTACCCAACAAGTCCCTCAGCTCCATCTGAGACCACCTCAGCCTGGACATCATTGTCCATATCACTCTCAGCATTTTGGTCAAAGCCATTCAACAAATCTCTGGGAAGTTCAAAACTTTCCCACATTCTTCTCTCTTCTGAACCCTTCAAGTCTCCAGGAAGTTGCAAACTTTACCACATCTTTCTGTCTTCCTCTGAGCCCTTCAAACTGTTCTAGACTCTGTGTGTTACCCAGTTCCGTAGTCACTTCCACATTTTTGGATAGCTTTACAGCAGTGCCCCACTCCTGGTACCAATTTACTCATTAGTTCTTGTGCTGCTAATAAAGACATATCTGAAGCTGAGTAACTTATAACGAAAAGAGGTTTAATTGACTCACAGTTCAGCATGACTGGGGAAGCCTCAGAAAACTTACCATCATGGTGGAGGGAGAAGAAAACATGTCCTTCTTCGCATGGCAGAGAGTCTAGCGAAGGGGGAAGCCTCTTATAAAACCATCAGATCTCATGAGAACTTACTATCATGAGAACAGTATGCGAGAAACTGCCCCCATGATTCAATTACCTCCACTGGATACCTCCCTCTACACATGGGGAATATGGAAATTACAACTCAAGATGAGATTGAGTAAAGACACAGCAAAACCTTATCAGTATTAAACTGACAAAATAAAAGAAAAATTATCCTATACTGATAAAACTATGAAACTGGTGTATTTGATACTCACTTCTTTAAGGTATACACATATACTTTCAAAAAGCAATATGGCAATCTGTCAAGAGCCATAGAAAACCTCTTTCCTTCAAAATTTCACCACGGGAAATTCATTGTAATAAAATAACTCAACAAAATATTTTTACTACTATCTATGACATCAAAAAGGAAAGCATACTCGCTCCTATATTTTTATTTAATATGCAAAAAACATTATAAAATCAATAAAGAAAAATGTTCAACAAAAGAATAAATGCTTGAGTAAACTACACAGCTCTTAAACTATTAAATCATAAGCTGATTAAAAACTAGTAATGCTTTAGACATAACAGAAGAAAACATACCAAACAGACATTTTCTAAGAATATACATAGTAAAAATTTATATGTATTGGAATAAAAGTCTCAGAGAAATGAACAGATAAAAAAATTCTTGCTCCTGCTTCACTCCATCCTAAGCCAGCACACTCAACCTGTACTGCACTTTTTTTTTTTTTTTTTTTTTTAATTGGAGACAGAGTCTGACTCTATTGCCAGGCTGAAGTGTAGTGGCATGCTCTCGGCTCACTGCATACTCCACCTCCCTGGTTTGAGCAATTATCCTGCCTCAGCCTCTTGAGTAGCTGGGATTACAAGGCATACCACCACACCCAGCTAAGTTTTTGTATTTTTAATAGAGACGAGGTTTCACCCTGTTGGCCAGGATGGTTTAGATGTCCTGACCTCGTGATTCACCCATTTCGGTCTCCCAGAGTGCTGGAATTACTAGGGTGAGCCACCGTACCTGGCCCTATTGCACTTTTTAAACTTGTCATCTACTTCCTCAACTTCAATGTTCCACTTCAAGATCCAAAACCTTATCTGAAGATCTTTGCTTCTGGTGAAAAAATTTTTGTGAAAGAACTTATAATCATATGACAACCCCTTTAATATTTATGAAATCTATCTTCTTTTCCTATCTGTACTTTGGATTCACTCTGATATTATTCAAAATTATTGCCTATTTCTTTTCAGTCTCTGATTCAAGCCACATTTTCCTTCTCTGATATTATCATATGCTGATCTTCCCTACCTTAATTAAAAATGAAAACCTCTACCTTATTCCTCTTAATGACACATAATTGATACCTGTATCTCACCAGATACATGTTATACACCAGTATGCATTTTCCTTTGTAAATCCACCAATCTTTTCCTCCCTTCCCTCCCTCCCTCCCTCATTCCTTCCTTTCTTCCTTCTTTTTGAGACTTGCTCTGTTGCTGCAAGTCTCAAAAAAAAAAAAAGTGCAAAGTGCAATGGTGCTATGGAGCTATCTCGGCTCACTGCAACTTCTGCCTTCTGGGTTAGAGCAATTCTCCTGCCTCAGCCTCCTGAGTAACTGGGATTACAGGTGCATGTAATCCCATGCTTGGCTAATTTCTGTATTTTTACTTGAGACTGGGTTTCATCCTCCCGGCCAGGCTGCTCTCAAACTCCTGACCTCGTGATTCACTGACCTTGACCTCTCAAAGTGCTGGGATTACGGGCACAAGCCACCTTGCTTGGTCTTGTTTTTCTTTCTTTTAACGTCCCTACATCCTGGCTCATGTTTGAAATGATGCTAATAAGGTACTCTCACAAATTAATCCTTCCTACAATATATCTCCTTGCCTTCCTTCTATTATCATTCTCATCAATCTTTCTGTAGCCCCAAACTATCAAACCAAATGATCTCATATTATGCTGGCTTTCTTTTTGTATGTGTGTACCTGTTCCTAGGCCCACTTTTTATTTAGGTGTCTTTCAAGATAAAATACCAGTGTTGGGAGTTTTGACTCTTAAGGGTTCTCAGTTGGCAGAAAACTATATTGTAGGTGCTCCTTTTTCCTTTTTCTTATATTCAAGCAATATCACATCCATTTAGTAATTACTACTGGTCACAGTAGTAAGTAATAAGCCCTATTTCAAGGGCTTATTATATGTCAACTTTCTTTTTTTTTAGGTCTAATTGACACATAATGATTCTAGGCATCAAAAACAAGGATAATACCTTCTTCTTCTTTAATTTTTTTTGAAAGAAAGAAAGAAAAAACGAGAAAGGGGGAGAGAGAACAGGAGTCTTGCTCTATTGCCCGGGCTGGAGTGCAATCTAGAAATAGGTATTAAAAACGTCTTTTTTTTTTTTTCAGGGGGACGGGAGAATCACAAGGAATCAGGTGTTCAGAGGAATGTATTGAGTAGAGGTGAGGAACTAGGATGTTGAAAAGTAAAAAAAGGAGAGGAAGAAAGAGGAAGAAAAAGAGGGAGAGAGAACAGGAATATTGCTTCATTCTAAAAATGGGTATTAATAATGGCCAAGCAATATTTTGTGTATTTAAAATGGAGAACTCTATAAATATTTATTGAGTTTACTTGTTACGGATCTAAGTTGAAGTCCTAGATATCCTCATTAATTTTCTGTCTCATTGAGTCTAAATCTCGTTATGGGTCTTATGTATCTGGGTATTAAGATCTCTTTTGTTGCATTGATCCTTTTACCACTGTATCTTTGTTGCTTTGAAATCTATTTTATCACATGTGAGAATTGCAACTCTTGCTTTTTATTTATTTATTTTTGCTCTCCATTTGGTTGGTAAATTTTTCTCCAACCCTTTGTTTTGAGTCTTTGTGTATCTTTGGATATACCGTTAGGTTTTGGCTGTATCTTGTGATTGGGGGATTTAGTCGATTTAAATTTAGGGTTACTGCCATTTGATGTTAGCTGGCTATTTTATCCATTCATTGATGTAAATTCTTCTTTATGTTGATGCTCTTTTTTGGTATATTTTTAGAAAGGCTCATACTGGTTGTTCCTTTCTATGTATAATGCTTCTTTCAGAAGTTCTTGTAAAGCAGGCCTGGTGGTAATAAAATCTCTGAGTACTTGCTTGTTCATAAAAGATTTTATTTTTCCTTCAGTTGTGAAGCTTAGTTTGGCAGGATATGAGATTCTAGGCTGAAAGTTCTGTTCTTCAAGTATGTTGAAAATTGGCCCCCATTCTCTTCTGGCTTGTAGGGTTTCCGCTGAGAGATCTGCTGTAAGTCTAATAGGCTTCCCTTTATGGGTTACCTGGCCTTTCTCTCTGGCTGCCCTTAGTATTTTCTCCTTCGTTTCGATCCTGGTGAATCTAATGATTATGTGCCTTGGGGTTGCTCTTCTTGAGGAATATCTTTGTGGTGTTCTCTGTATTACCTGGGGTTGAATAGTGTCCTGCTTTGCTAGATTGGGAAAATTTTCCTGGATAATATCCTGAAAAGTATTTTCCAGCTTGGATTCATTCTCTCCATCACATTCAGGTACACCAATCAAACGTAGATTGGGTCTTTTCACATAGTCCCATATTTCTTAGAGACTTTGCTCATTCCTTTTCATCCTTTTTTCTCTATTCTTGTCTTGTCGTTTTATTTCATTAAGTTGGTCTTCAAGCAGAAGAAAGGATATCAGAGGTCGAAGACCAACTTAATGAAATGTCAACTTTCAAAGTTAAGAAAACCCTGTCAATGATATAAAAATGGATTTGTATAACAGTAGGTTTCATTATATATGTAATATCAGTTTAAATTCAACAGTGATGAATTAAAAAACAAATATAGGGAATAGCCTAAAAATAGAGGGGCAAGGATTTTAGCACTTGAAATTGATAGACGTCATGGATGAGCACAATCTTGGGCATATACTTACACAGCTACTAAAAGAGGTGTTCTAATGTCAAAAGACAGAGTTATCAATCTAGTAGACATAATTTTCTGGCAATATGAGATTGTAACACAAAGCTATAATAGTCACCTTTCTTGAGAATACAAAGTAGTGTGGTAATCTCACTATGTGAGCTGGCTTGATTGTTCCCTGTATTTGACCACTATATTGCAGGTAGAATTATTCACTAATTTATTATACAGTGTAGGGAGAAGACATCAGAATTGTGCTAAGCAAATACAGGTCAAAATGTTATCTTAAAAACAATACAGCAAATGGTAGTTTATCGTAGGTGTCAGTTCTGGGGATTAAGACTGGGAGAAAATATTCTAGTTTTGAGAGAATAAAGATACTATAGATAAATCTGGGGTGAGTTGTAGAATGACTATTTCTGAAGATAGTAACAAAATAAAAATCAACTAAGCTTAAAACTTTTTGACTGACATACTAAAAGTAACATGAAAAAGAGTAAGGTTAACTGATGAGGCACTTCAAACTGTAAAAGTGCATAGACTCAAAACCCATTAGATGAAATTACATACAAATATCTGTCAACTTTTTCTTAACAGATGGAAGACCAAGTGGCATGATCACAAAAGGATTATGGGAGTACAGCTATTGCTTCAACATACTGATTTCATTTCCCTCAGATATCTATCAAGTAACGAGATTGCTGGATCATATGGTAGTTTTATTTATAACTTTTTGAGGAACCTCCATATGATTTTCCATAATGGCTGTACTAATTTACATTCCACCAACTATATGTGTGAGTTCCCGTTTTTGCACATGCTAACACTTATTGTTTGTCTTCTTTGACAGCTGGCATTCTAACTGAAGGGAGGTTATATCTTATCATGGTATTATTTGTATTTCTCTGATGATTAGAGATGTTGAACATTTTTTCATATGCCTGGTTGGTCATTTGTGTTTCTTTTGAGGAATGTATATTAAAGGTTTTCTGTCCATTTTTTAATCAGATTTTATTTTGGCTATTGAACTGTGTTCCTTATATATTCTGTAATTAATCTTTAGCTAGATGTATAGTTCACAAATATTTTCTCCCATTCTGTAGACTGTATTTTTACTTTGTTGATTGTTTCCTTTGTGCTGAAGAATCTTTTTAATTTGATGTAATTCATTTGTCTATTTTGGCTTTTGTTGCCTGCACTTTTGAGGTCCTATCCAAAAAAATCCATGCCCATGTCATGAAGTATTTCCCATGTACTCTTCCAATAGTTTCATAGTTTCAGGTCTTACATTTAAGTTTTTAACAAATTTTTTAGCAGATTTTTGTGTATGATGAAAGACAGGGGTGTAGTTTCAGTCTTACACATGTGGATATCCTATTTTCCCAGCACCATTTATTGAAAAGAATGTCCTTCCCCTAATTTTTGTTATTCGTATCTTTGTTGGAAATCAGCTGGCTACAGATACAGAGATTAATTTCTGGGCTCTCTATTCTACTCCATTGGTCTATGTATCTCTTTTTATGCTAATACCATGCTGTTTTGATTACTATGGCTTTGTACTATATTTTGAAGTTGGTAGTGTAATGTCTTCTGCTCTGTGTTTTGTATTTACTTGTTTGGATAAATATTACTTTCACTATTTAAAATCTTTTATGGTTTCATATAAATTTTAGAATCCTTTTTTCTATTTTTGTGAACAATGTCATTGGTTTTACATAGGAATTACATGGAATCTATAGCTTACTTTAGGTAGTTTGGACATTTTAACAATATAAATTCTTCCAGTCCATGAAAAAGAGATACACTCTCATTTGTGCACTTAAATTTCTTTCCTCAATGTTTTATAGTTTTCAGTAGAGATCTTTTACTTCCTTTGTTAAATTTAATCCTATCTTTTTTCAGTAGCTATTGTAAATGGAATTATTATCTTGACTTCTTTTTCAGATAGTTCACTATTAGCATACAGAAATGTTACTGATTATTGAACATTGATTTTTCTATCCTGCAACTTTACTATATTCACTTATAAGTTTTAACAGTTTTTCAGTAGTGTCTTCAAGATTGTCTATATATACAATGTTATTCTGTTTGCAAAGAGGGATAATTTGACTCTCTCCTTTACATTCTGGATGAGTTTGTCTTGCCTAATTGCTCTGGCTAGGACTTCCAGTACTATGTTGGCTAGAACTGGTGTAAGTGCACAAGTAATTCCCTAGGATGACTCCCACTTGATTGTAGTGTGTGATCTTTTAAATGTACTGTTTAATTCAGTTTGCTAGTATTTTGTTAGAAATTTTTGCATCTATGTTCATCAGAGGTACTGTTGTTGGTAGTTTTCTTTTTTTGTTGTCTGTTACTGAGCTTCAGTATCATTGTGATGCTGGCCTCACAGAATGAGTTAAGGAGAATTCTCTCCTCTTCAATCAATTTTTTGAAACAGTTTGAGGTGGACTGATATTATTCTTTGTATGTCTGGTAAAACTCAGCACTGAGTCTGTCCAGATCTGGGCTTTATTACTGATTCAATTCCCTCACTTGTTATTGGTCTGTTCACATTTTCCATTTTGTTCCTAAGTCAATCTTGGTAGGCTGTATGTGCCCAGAAATTTATATACTCTTTTTTTTAGATTACTCAATTTGTTGATATGTAATTGTTCATAATAGTCGCTGGTGATTGTTTCTATTGTACTGGCTGTAATGTTAGTTGGGCAAGGTGTGTTGGCTTTGGTTCTGGGTGGAGGCACTGTGTAGTCTCCATGTAATTTCTTCAGCTGCAATCCATGTCAGCAATGTCTGTGAGTGCCTCAGTGGCTTAGGCTGTACACATCTGTGGCAACAGTGGTACACTTTAACCAGGTTTGGGCTTGATGGGCTGATTTTCAGGTTGCCTTGGGGGTGAACTTAATGAAGGCAGGTTTGCTGAGCTTTTTATTCCTACCGAAGGCACAGGCTCATGGCAGTTCAACTGGCTCAGGTGCTGATCTGCCAGGTGAGGGTCTACCGGACTGTTTTTCCAGGAAGGAGTAAGGACATGCAGTGCTGCAGCCAGCCCCAGGTTGCCTCTCCCATTTTACAGGATCACCTGTTTTTTTTTGGAGGCAGCATGCTACATAGATGTGGGCACCAGAGCCACAACTGTTTCTGGCCACAGGCTCTGAGCAACTGGGATCATGGCATTGTAGTTGCCCATGTGAGCATGGTGGAATGATAGTACAGCCTCAAGAGTGTAGAAATGAAGTGGCTATTGGTCCCCTGAGCAGACAGCACTCAAGCACTAGCTGTAGTTTCAAAATGGCACCATACCATAGCAGCTTGGGTCATAGGATGGTGAGGGTACGCATATTGCTCATTCTCTGGTGCAATGCAGCTTCATGAAAATTTCTTGAAGCTCTACAAACTGGGATCAGGGCCTATGAGGACTGTAGAATTCAACCAGAGAAGGACCACATGTGCCTGCAGTGGTAATGGAAACTGTTGGGGGCCTATGGCTTACATTTTTCCAACAAGGAAAAGCGCTTCCTGGCTCAAAGTTGATCTCCATAGGGGAGACAGGGCAGCAGAATTAGGGAGTTTTGCTCTCCATGTGTGCTGTCATCCTGGGTTGCCCTACTCCACAGGGAACTGGCCACTCCCTTTCTGCACTTCAACACTTTCCTTCAGAGGCTCTAGTCAAATTTTAGTTGCTTGTTCTTTTTGGTCTTTTTGTGTGTGAGTGTGGGAGAGGGATGGTGATTAGCAACAGGCACCTCTAGTCAGCCATCTTGCTCAAGGACCCAATCTTCCCTTTTAGCTTGCATAATAAAGAGATGCTTTTCCCAAAGCTGACAATTATTTGAATGGTGATCATTTTTAAGGAAAACAAACTTTTCTGATGTTCTGTAGCTCAAAACCTTAGTGTTCATCTGAGAACCTATTTGAACCCATCCAAAGCTGTTTCTTGTTGAAAATCTGGCCCCATGACACCTTCTTATACAGTCTACAAATGAAAAGAAAACCGTAGAAGTAGGGTGAAAGGAACTAGAGTTTATCAAACACCTATAATGTGCCAGACATATATTATTTCATTTAGTCCTTCATGAAAAATTTAATAAAGTAGGAATTATTGTCTCTGTTTACTAAGGTAAGGAGAAAAGATCAGTGAGGTTAAGAAACTTACCAAAGATAACAGAGTTAGTAAGTGGCAGAACTTGGATTTGGACCCCAGTCTAATAATCCAAATCGTCAATTATTTCTACTAAATCAGGGACTTTCAAATATTTTAATCATGACCCACAGGAAGAAGTGCATTTTACTTCATGATCCAGTATACAGACAAATATATACTATTCAATAAAAGTTTCATGAATCAATACTTACCCTTAAAACATGCAGTGTTTTCTATTTCCTATTCTAGTTTATAAGTCAGAAACTGATAGTCACAACTGCAAAATTATTTTCTCAACCGACTAATGATACATCATATGTGATTTTTTCTGACATCAAAAAGGGCTAAAAGATATTTTTTAAAATCACTGCACTAAATCACAGCCTTTCTTTCTCAAATATGATTCTCAATTTAGGAAGGAGTATTACATTCTTCAGTTATAAAAGTCAGTTAACCTTGCCCCTTGTACACTTGCTTTGTGGAAGCTCGGTAAGTGAACAAACACTGTAGGCATTTGTCGGAGGTAATCAAACATCTGAGACAACCAGTAAGTGTGAGACATATACCAGTGGTGCATGTGAGACCACTACAACAAACATGTTACAAGTGCTTTATATATTTATCTAGTTTTTTTAACAACTCAGTGAAGTAGACAATATTATTATTTGCATTTTACAGATAAAACACCAGGCAGAGAAGGCTTTTTTGGTTTGCCAAAGATTACACAATGAGTGAACACCTGAGGTGGGATTCAGACCCGGGTAGTCTGACTCCAGAGTTCACACAGTACTGTGCTAACTGCCATTCACCACAGAACTTTGCATCTGATTCACATTAGTTTCTCAAAGAAACAACTTCAATGAAATTGACTCAACATTTAACTTCTGACTTATTAAGGAAGAACTGGCTCCATGTCCTTAATAAAACTGCTGTCAAAATGTTTATTACCCTATGCAAGAGAAAAATCTGGTTTCTCCAGATCCAGGTTTTATTTGTTTTATTTATCAAAAAATAAAGCTATGTAATACCTCAATTCCATTTTTTGTCAGAATTTGCCTTTGCCTCAGAGTTAAACTAAGCATTTTTAACAGTTAACCCTTTATCACTATCTTTTCAGCACACATGCCGATCTTCTTCACATTCAGCACCACTATGCTAGGAGCTGAACAATTACAAGGGAGACAGATACCTCTCAGGCTTTCACTGAGGTGGATGTTTAATGGGGGTGACATACATTCAATAAATAATCTCATTACTAATGACATGTATAGGTTGCAGAAAGAAAAAGTACTGCATGCTTTGACAATATATTATTGGAGGACCTAATCTGGCCAATGAGGCTAGAATATATTTAAGGTTGCATAATTTTGCTGAGCCACAAAGGATAATAGGGAATCCAACTCAAATTATTTCTAGGCAAAGAGAAGAAAATGTAGAAGACCCTGAGAATAAAAGGATGGCTTTTTATAAAATTTGGTAACTTGCCAACAGGAACTGTACAACACATTCTGTTGGCATCTGCTTATGATACCTGATAGGAACAGGAAAAAGATGAACACTGCCCAGCTTAATGAATAGAGGCTAATTCTGCTCTAGGTGGAAGTGGGTAGCACAGTTCTCTATTTTGGCTGAACATTAGAATGTGGAAAGCTTTTTCAAGGAAAGAGACCAGTAACTGAGAGAAAAAAAAAAAAAGAATATGTTTAATTTACGGAATTTCCCATGTTAGGCGACAAAGAAATTGAGAAACTAGAGAACACTCTAAGAAAACAGTGATCCTATTGATCTACTTAACAGTATACCTATGTCATTTAATGAAAAAGGATACATTCTGAGGAATGCATCATGGACAATTTTGTCATTGTATGGACATCAGAGTGTGACTTACACAAATCTAGATGATATATTACATATCTAGGCTATATTGTATAGACTATTACTCCTAAGTTATAAACCTGTGTAGCATACCACTGTACTAAGTATTGTAAGCAACTGTAATATAATGCTAGCATTTGTGTATATAAACAGAAGAGGTACAGTAAAATAAGGTATAATTTATTGGGACCGTTAGAGTATATATAGTCCACCACTGATCATGACACTGTTAGGCAGTGGATAACTGTAATTATAAATTTTCATTTCTAATTTTATGAAAGGAAAAGTATTACTGCCATCTTGAAGAAATCTGAACTCATAAATATTTACATTATTTAGGAGTAAAAACTGGAAGAGGTGAAACACAGAGGAAAAAAAACTTCGCTGAACTGTTGCCTTTGTTGCCAATCAATATTTGTTAAAATGACTAGATAAGAACAGAATATAATTAGTCACTATTAATTTGAATATTTAGCCAACTCAATTCATTTTATATTATAATCATAGATTTTTTTTCTGGTTTCCTTCCTGTTTTTATTTGTATCATGATTTTCCTATTTTAATTCCTTTGCCATAGGACAAATGTAAAAAATAAAAATCAGTCAGTAGCAGGGGATTTCCTTTAAAAAAAATGGTTTCTCAATTATTTATAGAGTTTACTATGTACCAGGCATTGCTTGAAATGTTTTACATATATTATCATCTCAATTAATCACAACTAATGTCTGACATTTTATCCATCTATGTCATAAGTAAAGACACTGGAGCACAAAGAAGTCAGATAACTGTGCTACAAGTCACACAATAAAGGATGCCATAGTCAATTCAACAGATGCTATACCTCTTAGAGTTCATTTAATCTATTGTTGGAATATAGCGTATCTGTTGGATCTCAACAAAGGCTAAAAAGAATGAAGGAAAAGAAAACAACATTCTTACATATATTTTTAGCCTGCTACCCTAACTCAAATAAGTTGAATTGAAATGGGAGATGAGATTAAAGCAAATGAGCAAGTTGTAATACCTGTGGTTATAAACTGGTATACAAAAAATACACCAGTGTTTTTAAATGTTAGAGTACAGCAGAATTTCCTGTAGGTCTAGTTAAAACACAGATTGGTAGGTCCTGACTCCAGAGTTTCTGATTCTGTAGGTCTAGGGTGGAATCTGATAATTTGCATTTCAAACGGGTTCACAGCTAATGCTGTTGGCCAAGAGACCACAATTTGAGAACCTCTGCATTATACTACATAAATTCACTGTCTACATAGCTATAGTAAATAAAACCACATACTTCTCCTGGGGAACTAGAACATAAATAAGAGGGTTTCTTTTGGAAGTTAAAGAGATGTGGAATTTTCACAGACATTTTAGTTTCTTTATTGTACTTTTAATTTAACTTTTAACACATACAAAAATATATGTAAAATATACAAATGTTTAAGCTATCTAATTTTCACACCTAATTCATATAGTAACAATCAATGCCTTCAAATGCAGCCAACAAACTGTCTTTAATATTAAACTATATTTATTTTCATAAATGCCACTCTTACGAGATTTAATTCTGACAAATACATATAATTTTCATAACATATATAGTATAAGTTAAACTTTAAAACTTTTTTTCTTCATTTTATTCTACAATAATCACTAGTGAACCAACACTATTGTTATTGAAGACTGATCTAGAGAACGTATGAGGTTTAACAGGAAAAATAATTCAAACTTTCCAAGATATGTAGCAAAAGTACCAAAGACAAGAACACAAAAAAGTATTTTATCCTAAATTTACCAATTTTACTTCTTTTGTTAAATAAAGAATACATAAAATTTAAGAATGGGGTAGACCATGTAAAGTAGGCCTTCAAAATTAATGATAAAATAGCCTTCCATGCTATTTGAGGAATTATATACAATAAATATTGGCAATGAAGTAAAATCTTACCCAGATCTAGTCGTTTTGAATTCCACCTTGAGGATAGGTTTGCATGGTTCTGGCTTCTTCCCATCCTTTAACTGTTTTCCTAAAATATATTTTCCTGCATTAAATTCTAAAATTCTAAGTTACTCTACATTCTTACATTGATAGTTTACAAAATTAAAGTGAAATATAATGAAATCTACCATGAAACATTTTAAAGTGACTTTAAAAGAAGCATTTAATACACAATATTTTTTTAAATAATCAGGCAAAGTTACCATTTGAAATTCGGTGCTCAAAAGCAAATATAATTGAATAACTTAGTATGTACATTTATGTGACAAAATTCTAGCAGGAGAAACAGACAGTTTTTCCATTGTTCTTAACTGCAGATAAACAAAACAGAATTTCAATTTGCTAAATAAATTCATTTTAAAACAGCAAGATTTAAGAAAAATAAATCTAAATCACATTTTCACCCCAGTGTGATAAGCTGCAATGTTAAACCCTATATTTATTCTCCTTAAGTAAATCCATCCACTGTAATACCAAAAAGACTGCTAAAATACACCAACTTCTATAAAATGTGGCAGTGAGTCTTTACGTCAAAGAAATTTAATTATTTTTTAAAATGCTGATTTCAGTTATCTATTTCTACATGTTTACTGCAGGAACTACAAAAAACTAAAAAAATAAAGAAAACAAAGCATTTATACCCCATATTTTAGAGATTAATCACTGTCCACATTGTATTTCTCCTGGCAAATCACCTAACTTGGGAATGGTCTGAGGGATCCCTGACACACATCCCTAACCCACATCTCTTATCCTCTTTCACAGCTTTATTTTTTCTCCATAGTACTCGTCACATTCTAGCATCCTTTATATTTAACTTCTTTATTATTTGCCTAACTGGCAGGTATGTAAATTCTAGGAAGGCAAATTTTTTTTTTCTTTTTTGAGACAAGGTCTCACTCCTGTAGCCCAGGTTGGAGTACAGTGGCATGATCATGGCTCAGTGCAGCCTCAACCGCCCGGGCTTAAGTGAGCCTCCCATCTCAGCCTCTCAAGTAATTAACTGGACCACAGTTACATACCACCATGTCTGGATACATACTTTTAAAGTTTATTTAGAGATGGGGCTTTACCATGTTACTCCTGGGCTCAAGGGAGCTGCTCACCTTAGTCTCCTGAAGTGCTGGGATTACAGGCGTGAGCCACCATACCCAGCCAGGAAAGTGAACATTTTAGCATATTTGTTTTCCGTTGTGGTATCCCTGGTGACAAATGTTGTTTGGCATATAGTATATCTGGGTAAAGTTTTATTCCAGAGAGGTTGTTCCAATTTATAGTTCCATCAGCAGCATAAGACAGTATTTTACCATACCCTTTCCCTAGCAATATTTTTTTTTCTTTCACTGACTGTTAAATAAAAAGGGTAACTTATTTTAAACTGATCTGTTTTGATCCCTAATGGTCACCTATCCTTCTTCTTTTAAAAAAATAGCTTGCTGTCCTTTATCAATGCTTCTATGTAATTTTCCTTGTTTTAGAAAATAAATTTTATATTCCAACATTATTAGTATTTTATCAATCATGTATGTTGCAAATATCTTCCCTACTGAATTCTTACAAATTAAAAAATTGTACAGAACTCACATCTAAATAATCAAGTCTATCAGCCTTAATATGTCCCAAGTTAAAAAGATATAAAATCCTAAAACATCAAGTCTTTCAAAATTAATTCATAAATTTAATGTAATTAGAATCTCAACAGCTTTTCTTAAATTTGGACAAAGTGACCTTAAAGTTCACATGGTAGCCTAAATACCTATGAACAGCTAAGGAAACTACCAAAAAGATCGCCTTCCAAGATGGTGGAGTAAACATTATAGGTAGGAGATAGGTAGGAGTGGGGCAGGAGAAGGTTCTAGAAATGTCAGGTGATGGTTCAACAATTATCACACTGCCTCACTAAAAGTGATAAATTGGCAGCCAGCACCAGAGAGAACCCATTTCCTGATGGTCCAACCTGTTGCACTGAAGTGTTAACTGAATGCAAGTGCCAGGGAGATGCAACTTCCCAGGGCTGTGCAGTATGACAAAATGGCGGAGTATGACTTTCGGGAGGCACTCCACTGGAAAAGGGAGGAAAGCCTCAGATGGATGTGTGTACAAATTCCTAAACACACTGCACATGTTCACCTCCCAAGACTAAGGAGGGTATTGCACATATGGGCAGCCCCCTTCCAAGGAATAATCATGGGAAAGGGACAAGCTTCTGAAGTCCTAGAATCAGAGTTACACATTGCACTTGTTCTCCAAGTTACCCAGCTGGATCTCTTCCAAGTGTTTCTTCCGCGTTGCAAAGCCTTTTTAATAAACTTCTGCTCCTGCTCTGAAACTTGCCTTGGTATCTTTTTCTGCTTTATGCCCCTCAGTCAAATTCTTTCTTCGGAGGAGGCAAGAATTAAGGTTATTGTAGATCCATACAGATACACTGCTGGTAACTCAGATATATGCCACCAGTAACAGGAGGACCCTGGTGAATTTGCTTTCCAACAAAAATGAAAATACTAATAAAACAACTAAAGTTAACCATATTAGCTCTGGAAACGACCAAGCCACTAACAAGATGAAAAATCATCTACCCATTAGGAACTACTGAACTTCAGTAACACGAGGGGTCGGGGGACAGAGACTGTGATTTATTTATTTATTTATTTATTTTTGAGATGCAGTTTTCGCTCTTGTTACCCAGGCTGGAGTGCAATGGCGCGATCTCGGCTCACCGCAACCTCCGCCTCCTGGGTTCAGGTAATTCTCCTGCCTCAGCCTCCTGAGTAGCTGGGATTACAGGCACGCGCCACCATGCCCAGCTAATTTTTTGTATTTTTAGTAGAGACGGGGTTTCACCATGTTGACCAGGATGGTCTCAATCTGTCGACCTTGTGATCCACCCGCCTCGGCCTCCCAAAGTGCTGGGATTACAGGCTTGAGCCACCGCGCCCGGCCAGAACTGTGATGTTTTTAAGGAAGATCGACTTCTATCCTCTGGCTACCTAGCTGGCTACCCAGCTCAGCAGTAGGCTAGCATGAAAATGTGGTAGTATCAGGCAACAGAGAAGACTGAAGTTTTCTTGGAGCTCTGTTCAAACCACTTTTGCTACAGCACAATCAACATTTTGGGCAAACTTGCAACTCCTTAGAAAACTCTATTCCCAAAGTGCTGTGACGATTTCACTTGACACAGACCTCAAATACGGGGGACAAAAATCCCTACCCTCAGGGCATTCCAGAATAACAGCAATCTGCTGGAAGTATTACTCCTACCTAAGGCTGTAGTTTCAGTTGAGGCAAATAGAACTCAGGCAGAAATTTAAAAGAAAAGCTCAGAGAACTAGACACATTCATGGGGGTCTAAAAGGCTGTGCATCTCCGGGAAGAGTGAGGAAAGAAGGCCCTACTCACTCATTTCTGGCCAACTTTGAGATCCTGAGCAATCAGAAAGTTAAAAAAAAAAGTAAAATGAGTTATAACACCTATTACTGGCAAGAGTATTGGAAAAGGGATACTCGTACATGGCTGATAGAAATCTGAAGGATATAGCTTTTTTGAAAAATGGTTTGAGAACATTTATTAGAACTAATAAAACTTCAATATTTAAGGGTAGAAACTGTACTGTGAAGCATTTATTTCATAGAAACAAAAGGACCAATTCCTATAGCATATGTACAAAGATGGTAACTGCAGCATAACTTGCAATGTTTATGAAAACAAAGGGAATGCCCATTAATTTGGAATAGCTGAATAAGCCATGATACAAAAAAAAAAAAGATACAAAAAAAAAATGACTCTTACAAGGCCATTAAGATAAATGAATTTAGAGGAATTTTCCTAAAGTACAGTGATTAAGATGCAAAAAAGAGTTACAAACAATCCAGTTCCACTCTTTAAAAGTTATTTTAAAATGTACAATTATTATTGTACAGTCACTCTATTTTAAGTCAAAGGATAAATGTTTGAGGGTATTGAAACCCCATTCTCTGTGATGTTTTATTTCACATTGTATGCTTGCCTGGATCAAAGTATCTCATGTACCTCATAATGTATCTCATGTACCTATTATGTACTCAAAAATAAAATTAAAGACACAAAAAGACTAATATAATCCTAATTTTTGTAAAACAATGATCAGAAAAATAATCTCATGTTCATTTGTGTGGCTATGTGTTAATAGATATGATTTTAGAAATATCTATATTTTTGGAAGAACATCTAAGATTTTAGACATAGCTTACCTGGTGGGATAAGAAAGGAGATTGGGCTGGTAACACAGGAAAAGGCTGAGGGAGAAGAAACTGATATGACAGGCTCCCATTTATGTATAATAGCATATGTATGTGTATGAAAAAAAACTATCAGTCTTTCTGGTCACCCCCCTCTTTGGTTTTATGCTTGGGAAGTTCTTACCCATACCAAAATCACATAAATCTGTTTTTTCTTATAATTTTTAGGTTCATTTACTGTATTAATCATTTTTCTAATGTGTAATTTGCTACAGGAAAGACATTTTCCTTTTAATTGTTAATAAGCTATCAATCATCTGAGTGCAAGTTTAAGAGCTCTATGAGCTGTAACTGCTAGACCACAAAGTGCACATATTTAAAGTGTACAATCAGATGAGTTTTGACAGAAATATTTACTTGCCAACTCTTTCTATTGAACCATCAGTCTCTCCTCACTAGTATAAAATATCACCCATATTACATTTTTGTAAATATATATCTGTACACTGATAATGGAACACTTAATCCTATCTTAATTTAAGAACCTAGAGAATCATCCCTTTCCCCTCCTTGTGAAGAAATGATAGTACATGGAATCTTGAATCTCTGACAGCCCAGTTTACAAGAACCAAGAAGTGACAGAAGTGACCAAAAAACGGAAAGAACTGCCAGGGGAAAGGAAAGGACTGCTGAAGTGGAAAAGAGAATTGAAAGGAAAATGTATGGAAAAAAAGGAGGCTTAAATCTGAAAAGTAGTCCCTTGTGTCAAAACAGAATAAATTAAGAACTTAAACCTCTATTCCAATCTACATAGAGATGTATATGACCTTTCAGTAAAAAATGTAAATGTTTGCTCTGAAGAAGGTCAGCTGGCGTTTATCTTTCTGCCATGCAGAGTTCTAGTGGGAAGAGTCAGGCTGATAGAATTTGGGATTACAGACTCAAATTTTACATTTAGCTTCAAACATGATTTTGTTTTATGATGTGAAACAATTATTCAGAAATAACTCCTTTAACTTATTTCAATATTCAACACCAATCTTTCAGAGGCTGGAACAAATTTTAAAAGGCATTAGATGGTATTTGCTAAACCATTCCAAGTCTGAGCTTCTGTATCTTGCAAAAAACCTGGCTAGATAAAAAATTCTTAACTTTTTTCTTGCTCAGTAATCGTCTGATACTGCTCTACTGTGTTCTAACATTCAGATTTATAAGTCTAAGTCGGTCTGATTTTTATTCCTTTATAAGTTAACTTTTATTTCTGTTCCTCTGAGAGGATGGTAATAGAGTAGTTGCATTATCTCTGTAGATGAAAAATGTTGCAATGTTTAGAGTGATCATCCTGTATTAATTTTGCTGGTAAAAAACAACAAATCCTTGATCTGCATATTTTGATATATTTGCAACTAAGACGTTTTAAATAATGTCTCTGATTACTGCTTATGGTCTAGACAGGTTTATTTATTCATCTATAATTCTAGGCTAATCATTTCCTAAATCAAATAGAATAATAAGGCACTGTCCATGATTTAATAAGGCACATACAAATGGAAAGACATTTATAGGATTTCACCACTAGGTGTCATTCTATTTCTTAAATGCTGTGCCACCAGAGGAACAAATATAAGTGCTTGTTCTTTTAACTATCCATGAACTACCTTGTCCAGTCAGTTAACAGATCTGATTAATTATAAAACCTGGCTTAATAACTCACATAAACTTCAATCCCACATCCGATTTCTTCTTGTTTCTTACTATGACCTATTTCCTGACCCCTCAAACCACCAAGCCACAAATAATGGTTTAGTCCTATTGATTCTAATTCCAGAATTTCATTCTTACATGTCCATTTCTTCCCATTTCCTCTAATGATATGTGCATTATTTGTTTATTAATGCAATAGCTTCCTAATCAGCCACCCTCTTCTGGCTCCAGCCCACCTGATGTACTATCATTAAAGTGTTATTTTTAAGAGGTAAACTTAATGCTTTGCACTATAAACTCAATTATACTAGGTCTCCATTATGAAGTTAAAACTTTTTATTATACTTTGATATATAATCTTGCCTCTGTACATGGTTCTGTTTTCATTTCCTGTTACTTGCCCAAAGGCATTTTAAACTCTGTTCATATTAAACTATTAGCAGTTTTCCAAGAACACTCCCCTTTTGATTATATCTTTGTGCCTTCTGAGATAACTTTGCCCTGCTCTTCACAATCTTATCCACCACTATTATCCTTTTAAGACCAAGATCATAAACCCTGAATTTGATAAATATTCCAACACCTTTTACCCAAACCCAGTCACCACTTATTTGTTTCTACAACATGGTATACACATCTTTATCAGCACTTATCACAATGTGTTATATTTATCAGTTTATAGATCATTTTCATTGACCTGATGAGCTCTTCAGGGTAGTATATTTTTAGTATTTAATCTCTGCTACATAGGAGGTGCTCAATGAAAGTTTATTCAATGAATCAAGATTTATTAAAAATGAATGAATATCACTGACAAAACAGTTGCTTTCTAAAGTTTTAATTTTGCCAGTTAGAATGCAGAATGTATTTTGTAAGTGCTACACTTGATACACCACAGTTATGCTCTCAGTCTAGCGTAGCTATCCAGTAGAGTAGCATTGAGTCTACCATGCACTTAAAATGCATGGACTAAGGAGAACTTAAAATGTGACTAGTCCAAGTTAAGACGTGCTAAGTATACACTAGATTTCAAAGATTTAGTATGAAAAAAGAATAAAATATGTCAATTTTATACATGATTATAATTTGATTCCATGATGAACTAATATTTTGCATATCTGGGGTTAAATAAAATGTTATTAAAATTAGTTTTACCTCTTTCTTATTACTGTTTTTAATATGGTTACCAGTAAATTTAGAATTACACATGGAGTTTACATTAACCTTTCTACTGGACAGTGATGTTCTAAAAAATAAAGACAAACTGAAGAATCGCACTGCTAATATTAATAATGCTAGTCTGAAATGGGGGGTTGTTCCCTCCTTAATGAGTATACAGAGTTGATTTACAGCTGGACTTGGATCCCTGAATATTTTTTGTTTGTTTTTTTACTTTGGGCCAAGAAAAAGACAATGGGATTTATGATGTGTTGTTTAAAGCCCAAAACTTCCCTGGTAACCACCAGGGTATAGTTTTACTGATGGTTGTCAACTGGCCTTGCTGATTATTAGCAAGACTGGCTTGATAATTACAAAGCCCTCCCTGAGAGTTCCTCTGGAGCTCCTCAGAAGCCAAATCGCAGTGAATGGAGGCTGACTCAGCACAATCCTCCTGTGTAAGTAAGTGCTCACTGGGAGCTCACATGGATGTTTCAGAGCGCCTGCCTGCATTCTCTTTTTTCTGTGGTATCATTATGCATTGCCTTTAAATGAAGGTCTTATTTGAGTATGCTCTGTGGAGTCTAGTAAGTCTTTTCAAATATGTAAACTGGGGAAAGCTTTGTGATGAATTATATAAGGAACTGAGGTATGGTTTTATTATTTATTGTATGTTTTATGCTTCAGGTGAATCTTAAAAGCAGATTAATAGAATTCTTTGCATGTCTTGTCCTTAACATATTAAACTGATGTACCTAGGTGAACTTGAATTTTATTTTTCCTTCAGTGTAATTACAGTTACATTTTGATTGTCTGATCCACAGCTAAGAAAAGTGCCTATCACATAATAGAACCAATAAATATTTGTAGAATGAGTAAATATAATCCTCACAACAGCTGCATGAGACTAGGTTAAGTTTCATTGTTATTTTTATTTATAGATGAGAATATTAAGGCTCAGAAATGTTAAATGACTTCCTAAAGGTCACAGAGACAGAAACTATGGAATTTGTGCTTAACTACAACTCTCCTGGCTTCAAAATCTTATGTTATATAAATGAAACATTACATCTTCTGAACAGATTCTTCAAGGATATCTTAGCCTATTTTTAACACTAAACACACTAATACTAAAAACCATAGTAAAGTGCTGGTAGGAGACTTAAACTATAATCTGTTCCCAGCAATCAAGGTAATACTGTAAATGTTTTTTAAGACTAAGATACTTGAACAACCATGAGATGAACCTAAATAAAAAAAAATGAAAAAGCACTCAATTGTAAAAGGCTAGTATATTTAAACTAATTTACCATAACTGTTTGGTTAGAAATTAAGAGCAAGAAACCACAACAGACAATAGTAATGAGAAAATGGAACAAAATTATCAAAACAGTTAATAATGAAAATGACATACCACATATATGATCTCTATGGAATAAACAATACCTTGTTAAGGTAAGCAAAATGTAGTTCTGTACTTTAATGTATAAAAATGTACTTAGCTGGCCGGGCGCAGTGGTTCACACCTGTAATCCCAGCACTCTGGGAGGCCGAGGTGGGAGGATCACCTGAGGTCAGGAGTTCGAGACCAGTCTGACTAACATGGTGAACCCCCATCTCTACTAAATATACAAAAAATTAGCCAGGTGTAGTGGCGGGCACCTGTAATCCCAGCTACTTGGGAGGCTGGGGCAGAAGAATCACCTGAACCCGGGAGGCAGAGGTTGCAGTGAGCCAAGATCATGCCACTGCACTCCAGCCTGGATGACAAGAATGAGACCTCATCTCAAAAAAACAAAAAAAAAAAGTACTTAGCTTTGCCATGAGTTCAGTGGTAGTCAACATGAATTTAGCTTTGGTAGGTTACCTGTCACCTGCTAGTTTTTACTGCCAAAAAGAAATCTGGAAATCTTATTATACTTGAATGGAATTCATATTTTCTAAATATAAAAGAAATATGCCTAAATTTATACAAAATAAAATTCTAACCATCTCCTATTAGACTGCTACACTGTACACAAATACCATCCTAATTTTTAACACCAGAAAAAAATCCACTTTATTTATATTTCATTTGAATTCCAATTTTGAGAAAAACACTAAGTCACATATTGTCCTACTTGCTTAGAAATAATTTTAGCTAGTGACCCTTTTTCACTAAGACAATATAAACACTGCAGAAACTGATTTATACCACTTCCTAAAGTCTGCTCTCAATGACCTAAGTTTTTAATATAAAAAAAGATTAAGACCATATACACAATCATTATTTGGCAACCATCACAATAATAGTTAATCAGCTAAGAAACATCAACAGATGCTGAAACTAGAGGGGAAAAGTTTGATGAAGTATAATATGTTCAGAGAGTATCAGAGAACCTCTTTCAAATCAAAATATTTAACAACCATAAATACAAATTAAATGTATTTATTAATTTCAAAGGTAAAAGGAAAAACTTTTTAATAATGACAGAGCTAGCAGAGGATAGACCTTTAATCAAAGGATCAAGATATGAGATATTAACAATATGGGACAAATTGAAAACAAGTTTCACTTGAGAGAATGCCAAAAGAACACCTCAATCCTTTTGGGATACTCCTGCCAAAAACACGCCACCTAAATCTCATCATGAAGAAACATGAGACAAAACCAAACTGAGGCATGTTCAATAAAATAACTGACCTATAGTTTTGTAATTTATCAGATACGAAAGTCAAAAGGTTCAGGAACTGTTCCACTATCAAGAAGAAACATGACGACCAAATCTAATCCACATAAAACTCTTTTGCATAAAGGCAAACCTTGGTTATATAGAAAAATGTCTTTATTTGTAAAGAAAAAAAAGACCATGGAATATTTGGGAGCGAATCAGCACCGTATTGACAACTTATTCTCAAATCAAAAGGATAAAAAGATCCTTTGTACAATTCTTATAAAACAAAATAAAAACAGATAAACTTCAAGCTGCAAAACTAGCATTATATATTTCTATCATCTTTGTCATGAGTTTCACTTTCTTTTGGGTTTGAAAGATTTCTGAACTAACCACGCCTTTTTGGTACTTTTTGTTTTTCTGGATTTGTAGGTTCCAGTGGGGTTGGAAGATTCTAAGATTCACAAAAATTTTTAAGAGTGTCATCAAGATGAGGAACCCAGACACTAATGGAAGGAAGGAATAAAATACATTAAGAAAAACTGGCACCTACTATCATAAGAAAGATCCTCTAGATGCACTCATTAACAGATGTGCAGGGAATTTAAGTAAGTGCTTTCCCGGAAGATGACTGCTGTCAGAAAGCAGTGGTAAAGTATTTCACAATATGTAGTTTCAAGAACTGTTATTTTTCCCAGCAAACAAACAAGCCTAAAATCCCATATGCCACAGATAGATAAAACTTGTTTTTAATTTTACTGTTTCTTTCATTTCTATATTGCAATAAGTCAAAATATGTCAACTTTTTAAAAGAGTAGGTATTCAAATTTTAAGCAAGCAATGAAATATTAGCAATAGCTACAGGGACACTCTTGAATATACTATCAATTTATAGAACAGTTTCTTTAATATGAATTACCTAAACTCGCCAGGAAGGATTCTCTTGCGGTGAGGGTGGAGAATGCAGATTAATAAAGAAATATAAATTCTAAAACAAAAAGGTGGCCTTCATAATCTGTTTTTGATAAATATTCTAATAACAACTTCTTATACGCTTTGTAAGTACTACTTATGCAGAAAATAGTTAACACAGCAGGCTTGTAACTACTATTCCTACAAAGATCTGCTTACAAGGTTGGCCCTCGGCTGATGTCTAGGAACTTGGCTTTCAAGAAAACTCTCATTATTCCCTGAGAAGGGTGATTCACTCCACCTAATTGGTTTGTACAAAGAATATAGTTTATGCTGAACCCCCCCTTCTTTCTGGGAGTCTAGAATTTTAGTACTTGCTAAAGCAGAGGATGCCTACATGACTGACACCAATAAAAACCCTGGTCTCCAAGGCTTAGGTGAACTTCTCTGGTAGATAATATTTCACACATGTGGTAACAACACCTTGCTAGTGGAATTAAGCATATCCTGTGTGACTCCATAAGGAAATAACTCTAAGAAGCCTGAGCCTGGTTTCCGCCAGACTTCATGTGTCTTTTCCCTTTGCAGACTCTGCTTTATGCCTTTTTGCTGTAATAAATCACAGCAGTGAATATGACTATATGCTGAGTCCTGTGAGTCTTCCTAGTAAATCATTAAACCTGGGGTGATTCTGAGAACTCCTGACACAATATTTTAATATATAAAATTACCTTCTACAGAGTTCCAAGTATTTAAAGTACAATGGTTATTTTTATGTTAACAATCTGTATAGCTTTGAGATGGAAAAGCTTAACGTAAATCCTGTATCATTCTCATTCACCAAACTGTTTTTTGGACAATTGAGAAATGATATTGAGAAAATAATGTAACATTTTCTCAAATTTCAAATTTACAATTTCAACTGCAAATATACCCAATTTGAAATTTTATTACCTGGTTGTTAGATACTATTTCTGTAAGTATAAATATTTTTAATTCCCTAAAAATGAAAGGAAATCCATCCTTATCCTCAAAACCAAACAAATCCAATGCAAACTCAAACAAAACAGTTTACTGTGCATTACAATTACGTGGTATTTAAAACTGATGCATTCTTACCATGTGGAGTGATTGTCTGTACAGGTTTAGTAGGGGACCTTACATTCCATATAGTCAAGGTGCCATCTGAATGACTGCAAATAAATTGTTTTCCTTCATGATGCCAAGCAACAGAGTGGATCGCCTATAGAAGGATGAAAAATACCATTTAAAAAATCTATTTAAATAGCAAACTATTTGCAAATGATCTCATAATCTATTAATTTTCATTTTCCTAAGGTTAATATATGAACTTTACATTTCCATAATAATTTGGCCCTCTGGAAATACAAATGATATTTTATTTCTTCATATTAACACTGTTTTAATTCTCTGTACTTACTTTGCTCCTTAAACCAGCATAAAGAAGGCATGATAGTGACATCTACTGACAAGTTCAGTAAAACAAAACGTTTTCTTACTTTTTAGAAAAAACAATACCTAAATATAAATTACCAAGTTATTACAACCAATGTCCCAATGGAAAAAGTAGTTGCATTGACAAGATTAGAATAAAATATGTTAATTAGCCACAATCCTAAGAGGCAAAATGTAAATTTGGATTTCAGATAAATAAAAATGTTTCAGGTTGAGCTACAGGACATGTTTCCCATCTCTCACAGTAATTACTGAGGCCATTTTTAATCTGAGGGAAACCTCTTTTGATCAGAATTTATTTTATACTTCTGTCTCACCTAAAAACTATCTGGAAAATATTTTTATGTCACCAAAGTATGATATCCCTCATTTTTTTGCCCTAATATTTAAATTTTGATATATAAAAAAAGTTTTATAAATCACTCTCCCATGTGTCCTTTGAATTATTTCTTTTCAACTCAAGTTGATACAATTTTAGTTCTTAACCATCAACTAACTTAACTACCCTACTGGAATGCAATAATTGCAGAGTGTAGCACAAAAACCATGTAACTGAAACTCAAAACTTCTGTTACATATAAAGCCAACATTTTCTATCATGTCATTCTTTTTTTGGTTTCTTTCTATACTTACAAATTTAAGCTAACTATTATCAAATATCTTGTTATAAATCAGACAGATACAGATAATCAGCTATACTTCTAAATGCCAATATTTAACACAATGTTTTTTATTCAAAGTACAGATGCTCTTCAATTTATGATGAAGTTATACCCTAATAAAACCATAAGTCAAAAATATTATAAGTCAAAAATACATTTAATGCAACCAACACAGCAGATGATTCCTTACTTACAACGGTTCAGTGTAATACTTTTTAGTTTTAAGATGGTATACAAGCAACATACATTCAGTAGAAACCATAATCTCTCTCTAATTCCTAAGGAGCTCCTTGACTTAGGAAGGGGTTATGTCTTGATAAATCAAATGTAAAGTAAAAAAATCATAAGTCAAAATATTGTAAGTCAGGAACCATCTGCATCTCTTACAAAATTTGAAATAAAATCTTAAAATAACAATAAACTGATACATGCATATGACATTTCAAAAACTCAATTTTAAAATAAGAAATCCCTTAGTAGCCTTTATAGCACATGTGTAATGCTAAAAGCCTATTTAAATGTCTTTTTTTTTGAATTGATAAGGGAAAATACAAGAGGTCTACAGTGCTATCTAGAACATACAGATAAAAACTTCTTAATAGTATCATGTATAAATATATATCATACATAAATATGTATCATATGTAGAGAATTATTTCTACTTTGCTAAAGAAAACAACATATATCTTTGTTGAAAAGTACTTTCTATTTGTAAAATATCATTAATAATTAGGCATTCCAAAAACAAATACTATCTAATTACTGGAACTAGTGGTTCACAATTATTTTGGACAACAGAAACAAACAGAAAATACCCCACGAAAAAGCAAAGAAACAACCAAATAGGGACATGCAACAAACACACACTATTTCATTTATTTATTTATTTATTATTTATATTTTACTTTAATTTACGGGGTACACGTGGAGATCTTGCAGGATTGTTACATAGGTATACACATGCCATGGTGGTTTGCTGCCTCCATCCGCCCCATCACATACGTTAGGTATTTCTCCTAATGTTATCCCTCCCCAATCTCCCCACCCCCTGCGATCCCTCCCCTAGTCCCCTACCCACCAACAGACCCCAGTGTGTGATGTTCCCCTCCTTGTGTCCATGTGTTCTCATTGTTCGACACCCACTTATGAGTGAGAACTTGTGGTGTTTTGTCTTCTGTTCTTGTGTTTTGTTTTCTGTTCTTGTGTCAGTTTCTGAGAATGACGGTTTCCAGATTCATCAAAGTCCCTGCAAAGGACATGAACTCATCCTTTTTATGGCTGCATAGTATTGCATGGTGTATATGTGCCACATTTTCTTTATGCAGTCTATCGCTGAGGTGCATTTGGGTTGGTTCCAAGTCTTTGCTATTGTAAATAGTGCCACAATAAATGTATGTGTGCATGTGTGTTTATAATAGAATGATTTATAATCCTTTCGGTATATACCCAGTAATGGGATTGCTGGGTGAAATGGTATTTCTAGTTCTAGATCCTTGAGGAATCGCCACACTGTCTTCCACAATGGTTGAACTGATTTACACTCCCACCAACGGCATAAAAGTGTTTCCATTTCTCCACATCCTCTACAGCATCTGTTATCTCCAGATTTTTTAATGATCACCATTCTAACTGGCATGAGATGGTATTTCAATATGGTTTTGATTTGCATTTCTCTAATGACCAGTGATGATGAACACTTTTTCATGTTTGTTGGCCGGCTACATAAACGTCTTCTTTTGCAAAGTGTCTGTTCATATCCTTTGCCCACTTTTTGATGGGGTTTTTTTTTCTTGTGTAGATTCTGGATATTAGCCCTTTGTCAGATGGGTAGATTGCCAAAAAAACTTTCCCATTCTGCTGGTTGCAGGGTCACTCTAATGATTGTTTCTTTTGCTGTGCAAAAGCTCCTAGGTTTAATTAGGTCCCATTTGTCTATTTTGGCTTTTGTTGCCATTGCTTTTGGTGTTTTAGTTGTGAAGTCCTTGCATATGCTTGTGTCCTGATTGGTACTGCCAAGGTTTCTTCTAGAGTTTTTATGGTGTTAGGTCTTATGTTTAAATCTTTAATCCACCTGGAATTAATTTTTGTATAAGATGGAACAAAGGTGTCTAGTTTCAGCTTTTTGTACATGGCTAGCCAGTTTTCCCAACACCATTTATTAAATAGGGAATCCTTTCCTCATTGCTTGTTTTTGTCAGGTTTGTCAAAGATCAGATGGTTGTAGATGTGTGGCATTACTTCCAAGGCCTCTGTTCTGTTCCTTTGGTCTAAATCTCTGTTTTGATGACTGTAGGCTTGTAGTATAGTTTGAAGTCAGGTAGTGTGATACCTACAGCTTTGCTCTTTTTGCTTATGATTGTCTTGCCTATGTGGGCTCTTTTTTGGTTCCATTTAAGGTGGTTTTTCCAGTTCTGTGAAGAAAGTCAATAATAGCTTGATGGGGATAGTGTTGAATCTTGGGCAGTATGGCCATTTTCATGATACTGATTCTTCCTAACCATAAAAGCATGGAATGTTTTTCCATCTGTTTGTGTCCTCTCTTATTCCCTTGCACAGTGGTTTGTAGTTCTCCTTGAAGAGGTCCTTCACATCATTTGTTAGTTGTATACCTAGATATTTTATTCTCTTTGTAGCAATTGGGAATGGGAGTACACTCATGATTTGGCTGTTTGTCTATTATTGGTATATAGGAATGCTTGTGATTTTTGTACATTGATTTTGTATCCTGAGACTTTGCTGAAGTTGCTTATCATCTCAAGGAGATTTTGGGCTGAGACGATGGGGTCTTTTAAATATACAATCATGTCATTTGCAAGTAGAGACAACTTGACTTCCTATTTTCTTAATTGAATATCCTTTATTTCTTTTTCTTGCCTGATTGTTCTGGACAGAACTTCCAATACTATGTTGAATAGGAATGGTGAGAGAGGGCACTCTTGTCTAATGCCAGTTTTCAAAGGGAATGCTTCCAGTTTTTGCCCATTCAGTATATTGGTGGATTTTATTATTTTGAGATACGTCCCATTGATACCCAGTTTAAGAGTTTTTTTTAGCATGAAGGGCTGTTGAATTTTGTCAAAGGCCTTCTCTGTATCTACTGAGATAACCATGTGGTTTTTGTCTTTGGTTTTGTTTATGTAATGAATTATGTTTATAGACTTGTGTATGTTGAACAGCTTTGCATCCCTGGGATGAAGCCTACTTGATTGTGATGGATAAGCTTTTTGATGTGCTGTTGCATTCGGCTTGCCAGTATTTTATTGAAGATTTTTGCATTGATGTTCATCATGGATATCAGCCCGAAATTTTCTTTTTTAGTTCTGTCTCTGTCAGGTTTTGGTATCAGGATTATATTGGTTTCATAAAATGAGTTAGGGAGGATTCCCTCTTTTTGTATTGTTGGAATAGTTTCAGACGGAATGGTACCAGCTCTATTTGTATGTCTAGTAAAATTTGGCTGTGAATCTGTCTGGACCTGGACTTTTTTTGGTTGGTAGGCTAATAATTGCTGCCTCAATTAGAGTCCTTATTCCTGGTCTATTCAGGGATTCAACTTCTTCCTGGTTTAGTCTTGGGAGGGTGCAAGTGTCCAGGAATTTACCCATTTCTTCTAGGTTTACTGGTTTATGTGCATAGAGTTGTTTGTAGTAATCTCTGATGGTAGTTTGTATTTCTGTGGAATCAGTGGTGATATTCCCTTTATCGTTTTTTATTGTATATATTTGATTCTTCTCTCTTTTCTTTTTCATTAATCTGGCTAGCAGTCTATTTTGTTGATCTTTTCAAAAACCCAGCTCCTGGATTTACTGATTTTTTGAAGGGCTTTTTGTGCCTCTATCTCCTTCAGTTCTGCTCTGGTCTTAGTTATTTCCTGTCTTCCGATAGCTTTTGAATTTGTTTGATCTTGCTACTCTAGCTCTTTTAATGGTGACAATAGGGTGTTGATTTTAGATCTTTCCTCGCTTCTCACGTGGGTGTTCATTGCTATAAATTTCCCTTTCCCTCTAGACACTGCTTTAAATGTGTCCCATAGATTCTGGTATGTTGTAACTTCGTTCTCATTGGTTTTGAAGAACATCTTTATTTCCGCCTTCATTTCATTATTTATCCAGTAGTCATTCGGGAGCAGGTTGTTGTAGTTGTGCGGTTTTGAGTGAGTTTCTTAGTCCTTTGTTCTAATTTGATTGCACAGTGGTCTGGGAGACTGGTTGTTATGATGTGTCTTTACATGTGAGATGGGTCTCCGGAGTACAACACACTAATCGAATTTGACTTTTTATCCAATTTGCCAGTCTGTGTCTTTTTATTGGGGCATTAAGCTCATTTACATTTAAGGTTAATATTGTTCTGTGTGAATTTTATCCTGCCATTTTGAAGTTTTGCCCATTAGTTGATGCAGTTTCTTCACTGTGTTGGCGGTCTTTACCATTTGGTACATTTTTGCAGTGGCTGGTACTGGCTGTTCCTTTCCTTGTTTAGTGCTTCCTTCAGGAGTTCTTGTAAGGCAGGCCTGGTAGTGATGAAATATCTCAGTCAATTGCTTGTCCATAAAGGATTTTATTTCTTCTTCACTTATGAAACTTAGTTTGGCTGGATATGAAATTCTGGGTTGAAAGCTCTTTTCTTTAAGGATGTTGAATGTTGGCCCCCACTCTCTTCTGGCCTGTAGGGTTTCTACTCAAAGATCCGCTGTGAGTCTATGTGGAATATGTGTCCCAGTCTTCATCATCTTTGGAATCTTCTGAGTCCTCATCTTCATCATCCATCTTTTTTGAGAAACTTGTGACTCTCCCCAGAAGGAAGGTCTGATTTATTCTTAAGAAAGCTGCAGCATTGACTCCATCCTCACCCTCATCCTCATCTGTAGAACCTTCTGAATCCTCGTCATTCTTCTCAGCATCTTCATCCCCAGACTACTCAGGGTTCTGCTTAGAACTTGTGATATGGGACTTGAAATCACGGTTGTATTTTCAGATTTTCTGGCACAAGGTGCTCAGAGCCTTGGCATTGTTCTTGTTCATCTTCCCTTCCTAATCTTCCCAGAGCTCATTAAGATAGTCCTAGAGGTCAACCAGGATGCGGCTATAGAATGGGCATACCTTTGTCCACAATGCTCTTGGCCTTCTCATATGCTTTTCCCAAGAGCTCAACCTCTTTCAGGCACTTGGTGACATCATGAATCTTCATGGCATTATGGATAATCTGGATAAGGTTGGTAAGCTACTCAAACCTCTTGTCCTTGGCACTTCGGACAACTCTCTTGGTATCTTCTTCATCCTCACTCAGCAACAATGGCAATTGCTTCCCACAGGTTTGGTGACGAGCTTCACCCCAGACAGGGATGACTTGGACTCGCTGTCCGAACCAGCAGTGAAAAACCGTGACATGGTGATGGTGCAGAGGTGATACGGCCAGCTCAGCCAGACCACCTGAGGTCTCGAGTCACACCACAGAGCCAGGACAGTGGAAATGCCCACACACACTATTTCTTTATACAATTTTCTATATGCAAATCCAACTTGATACAAGACGTATTTTCTAATACTCTAATACTAAATATATATGTAGAACATATGGAGTATTACAAGTGTTTAAAAATATGTATACAGTGTCTACCATATATAAATTATACATATATAATTTATATTATATAACATATTTCACATATAAATTATACATGTACAAAATGTGCAATTTATACTTTTTTAGTCTTGAGAAACTAACACACAAATTTCAATAAACAAAGTGGGAAGATCAAATCTCACCAGCAAATCTGACACATGCTCAAAATCAGAAGCAAGGTGGGTTAGGAGAAAATCTGAGTAATTCATGGGAAAATATATGAGATATCATGTAGGAAACATAAACTGGGGATTAATACATTTTGTGTGTAAATTGGCTTATCTGTTTTTCAAAGGAGAAGATATAAAATTTCCAGGTGATTAAGAATATTCATTTATTTAAAAAAACTCTGAAAATTATAGATACATATGAATAAGAGGACTATCTTAAAAAGAGAAATAAAGAACAGATAAATGGAAAATAGAACACAATAAATAAAAGACATACAAAAGTCATGGAGGAACAAGATGAATTCAGTGCAGAGAAAAAAAGTGAAGACAGAATGAACACAAATGATACAGTCGTTCATGTAAGCCACAAAGCAACAGTGCATGCAATTCTAAAAGCTCTTTAAAAGATGTAGTATATGAAAAAATCATAATTATAACAAGGCTAATGAAGAAGTAACTAAGAGTTTGACATTGGTATTTTCATTTTTTGATAAAATTCAAGGAAAAACAAAAGCACCACCTACTGTGACACATTTTTCAAAAGGAGTAATATTTAATTATTAAGTTTGGCAAAAGTAGCACCTATGATGCTTCTGCTATTCTTATCAGAAAAGAGGGCAACTTGTAGAATAATTTTCTAGGAAGACAAAACAGGCTAACAGCTTACTTATCAAATTTTACATTCACTAACTCAAAATAGTATGGAAACTGAATAAATTCTCTTTTGCAAACTAATCAGTATTATTAGAATCATTTCACAGTAAATGTATATATTAATAAATCCTAATCCAGCTGCTCTTACATTACACATACATTAATATTTTTAACAGACTCATACCAAAAATAATTTCTTTTCTCATAGAAGATATTAACATTCTATTCAAAAGCTGCATTAATTCCCAATGTAACTATTATTGTCGAAGCCCTTAGAAAAATGCCAAAAAAAGGCAAAAGGAAATGTGTAACATAGACTTTCATTTTAAATTACAACATTTGCAAATACATGAAAATACTGAAAATACTCTGTAGTTTTATTATTCTCATATAATCAAATAAAGTACATGCTTACAGCACAAATAATTTCTTACATATATAAGTAATACATTAAATTGAACAGTTTTTGTCCTAGTATTTTAAACTTGTAAACTTTTCAATATTAGTGCCACCACAGAAGGGAGACAACCATAATACTATATAATAAGATAATTATTGAATCATACATTTTGTAAGATAGTTGATAAAATTATAACACATTGGACAATAAATGATTTATAGCTTTTTTTCCTCTCTCTCTAAAGATTATAAACAGTTATAAACTGAAAGCACTGCCCTTTCCACTAAAAATAACCTCCCCCAACCCCAGTGCACTCCAGCCTGGGCAACAGAGTGAGACTGCCTCTAAAGAATGAATGAATAAACAAACACATACATAATCCAAGTGGAACTTTCTTCAATTATTTTGAAAATGTGATCAAATTATTCATTCTTTTAAGTATGGTTTTACCTTTGGGAAAGAGTGTGTGCGCGCACATGTGTTTGGTTGTAAAAATAAGCTGCCTTAAAAATACCAGTCTAAAAAGGGGAGGAAAAACAACCCTTAAGAGAATAAATGCTTACATTAATATATGTAGTACAAAACAATAATTCATTTAAAGCTGTTATGATTCTAGTGCTGTGAGTTGCAAACATATTATTTCAACATTATTTTGAAAAAGGCTTCTTATGGTTTTGAGACTTAAATGTACCCACAGAGCTAGCAAAGCACAAACTATTTTTTTGTCATATTTTACTACCAGTATTTCTCATGCTTCTCAATCTACCAGGAAAAACCAACATGAAACCAAAACACAAAAGCCACTGACAGATGAACCTAGACATATGACAAAGAATAATCATAAAATAAAGAAGTTCATAAGTATTCATTTATTGTCTTAAAATATCAGTAATACTGGATTTCTTTCCTGCCACACCAATTACTATTAAAGGAATATTGATTTGCTACTTTATTTTTAGAAACAGAGTCCTGCTCTGTCACCAGGGCTGGAATGCACTATTGGGATCATAGCTCACTGCAGCCTTGAACTCTGGGGGCTTAACCTATCCTCCCACTTCAGCCTCTTAAGTAGCTAGGACTACAGGTGCCTGCCACCAGGCCCAACTAAATTTTTTTTTAACTTTTTGTAGAGACAAGGTCTTGCTATGTTGCCCATGCCAATCTCAATCTCCTGGCCTCAAGTGATCCTCCTGCCTCTGCCTCTCAAAGCACTGAGATTACAGACATGTGCCACTGCACCTGGCCAATACTTGATATTTTAATACATTTTAGCCTAAAAAAAGTGAAATGTCCATTAAAAAGATAAAATTTTATATAGATGAAATATCATCTGTAGAAATATCTGCAAAATATTAAGAATACTATCCAAGTATACTCAAAATCTGTCACTGAGACACAACCAGAGGAGAGTAGAGTTTGTCAGTTAGAGAAATAATAACTATGGTTACAAAGCAACAAAAGCACAAGGGCGCAAAGATATATTTCTCTTCCCATGACTCCCACCCATCTTAATCACCCCCAAGAGACCAAATGAACAATTAAAACTGTACTGAGTAGAACTTTAATTATATTAGAATGTTCTAAATTGATATCACGTCATTTAATACATTTGTGCTTGTATAATAAAGATAAATTTGACTACAGTAATATATCACTGAATAGAACATAAATATTGGTGGAGGGGAAAGGTAGTACTTTGTCAAAATCTTAATTTGTTACTCTCACTAGTGAAGAAGAATTATAGCTATAATAATTTCTTGAATGTCCAAAATTGTACACCTGGCAAAAACAACCCTGAGAATCAAATTCACTGATGGAATAGCATCAATTCATGGAAACAAAGCCAGAAATTTTCACTCAGTTTACAATAAAACAAGTTAGCTTAGAAGTTAGAATATACACCTAACAACGCCACTGTTATTTAAACATACGATTTTGATTCTGTATATTAATATGTGTTAAGCATAACTTTTATGATTTAGGCATCTGTGTTCATGAAGGATCTTGGTCTGTAGTCTCCTTACAATTTAGTTTCTAGTTTTGTTGAAGGGACAATGCTTGTCTCATAAAGTGAGTTTCAAAGTGTGCCCTTCTCTTCTATTTTTAAGAAGAGTCTAAGTATAACCGGTATTATTTGGTAAAATTAATCAGTAAGCTTTCTGAGCCTGGTGTTTTCATTGCGGGAAACATTTTCATTACAACTTTGATTCTTTAATAATTACAGAGCTACTTAAGTATTTCTTTCACAAGAAGCTTTGGTACTTCTTAGAAATTTGGGACATTTCAAGGAAATTCTCCATTTCATCTAAATTGCTAGATTTACTGGCATTAAGTACATTTTCCTTATCAGTCCCTCTGTATTTCTATAGAAACTGGAATGATATCCACTTTTTCACCTCTACAATAGGTAATCTGTGTCTTTTTGTCTTTTTTTAACACCACTCTGACTATATGTTTATAAATTTTATTGATCTTCACAAAAATCCAGCTTTTAATTTTATCAGTTTTCTGTTTTTCTGTTATCTGTTTCACTGATTTCAGCTCTTTATTATTTCAGTTTTTCAGCTTACTATAGATTTAATCTGCTCTTTTCTTTTTCTAGTTTCTTGTGGTGAAAGCTAAGGCCACTTGCTTGGAACCTCTCCTGTTTTCCTAATACAAAGCATTTAATGCTATAATGGATCATTTAGCTGCATCCCACAGAACTTAATATATCTTTTTTTTTTTTCAGTTCAAAATACTTTGTTTAAAGCAAGAAGGTAAACTAGTCCCTGTGACTCCATAATGGCTCAAGCCAAGGTCACTATTTAAAATTATAATAAGCAAAACCAAACAAGACAATTTTTAAAATTCTGCTTTAATCTATAGATCACAACTGCAGATCACAACTACACAGAAATGATAGGAACTCTTTATTCAAAACATGCTTGTTTGTTTTAATTTGAAGATCCTGACTAGTGAGCAGCAAAAAGTATACACAGTCATAAAAACAACAGGAATTCCCTTTCAGTAATGCCTAGAAAGATAATATACAAACATATGCAAAGCATTCAAATGTTGCTATAATTACTCAATGTGCTCTGATGCTTGAGTAACTGAACACATCAATATGATTAAGATTATGATGCATTTTATCTTAACCACTTACACATTTCCTAGATATAGCTCTATTCACTGAATTGGAAACCACGAACACTCCTGGTACCTAAATTATGGCCACCAGATACTGCACTGAAAGAAGTCACAGTTCCACAGAAAAATACCTTATTCTAAATTTGATTCAGAAATACACAAGATTAGTAGGGAGGAGGTGCACTGACCAAAGATAGGATAATGTGAAAATAACTTCACATTAATAATAATAACTTCAGTGGAATGAAGTATATCAAATACGTTTAAGTTGTTGAGCACACAGTGAAAATAAAAAAATAAACTGGTCACCATGGAAGCTATTAGAGAACAACCCCTTAAAATGAATACTAAAATAAAGGGAAAGAATGACATATTTATTTATCCTGCCTTTGCTATATAAACTTTCCTATTGTATAAACAAATAGCAGATAAGAGGAAGTTTCTCTTTACTGACCTGACCTACATAATAAGTAGAGAAGGAAAGACAGAGTTAAAATGTCTCCTATTTTGCAACTACTATGTAGTAACAGATCTCGGCCTTAACCACCACTGGCTTTCAATATCTGAAACAGACATTTAAGTTCCACCAGCTAAATGAGTATCACTGTCATCTATGAAGTAGTCTCGCTAAAAATGAAAAATAAACCTGCATTTGATCAAGCCTCAGTAAATTATCCAATTTATAGGAAATCTGAGGGCAAGAAAAACCAAAGGTTAAAGACAATGGGGATGCAGCCAGAAAACGCCAGCATCTAGAAGATTCTGTCCTCAACAAATAAACGCCAAAAAAGGAGAGGTAAGGTAAAGAAGGGAAGTAAGGAGCAAAAGGAGAGAAAAGACTTATCTATCAATCACAATTAATCCTTACTGGATCTTAAAGCAAACAGATTATAAACGTCTGTAGTATACTATCATTTGTACAAAAGAAAAAACAGAATATATTTATGAATTTGCTTGGAAATGCACAGAATCCCTCTGGAAGAACATGAGAACAACTAGCAACATTGTAACTGTAAGGAAACTAGATCACCAAATGGCAGGTAGGAAGAAGATTTCTGTATGTTTTGAATTGTGTGAATATATTCTCTATTGTAAAAAATAAACTGTTACTGCAATAGAAAGCTTGCCTAAACTAAAATTACCAATTAAATGTTTAGAGAAACTGCTTTATATTAGAGAAATGACAATAGCTTTTACTAGCACAAATATTACCTCATCATATGTGTATCTGTAGTCTGCCTTCTTTGATTTGAGGTCCCATAAAACTACTGTTCCAGATTCAAAGCCAATCAAAAGCTGTGATAAAAGAAAAAGTCACATTACCTAGGAATAATATCAATTATAAAACATTTATCTGCTGACAATGAAAGTAACTACTGCCATTCAAATGCTTTGAGTAGAAATGTACAATGTAAACAAACATCTGCATTGGTAATTAGTAATCACACAGATGATAAATGAGAACATTGCATGGTATATTTATATGTTTTTGATGTATGCTTCTATTTAAAACTTTTAAATGCCACACCATTATTTTTAGGATAAGTTGCAAACTCAGTAATATAACCTACAAGATCCATCATGGTTTGACCTTTGTTTACCTCTCCAGCTCCATCCCTTATCTCGCCATGGCCACTTAATAAATTACAGTATATTCTTAAGTTCATACTCTCTCTTACCTTTGAGCCTTTGTACATGCTGCCTCCCTACCTGAGCCACTCCATTTGAATGTCATCCTTTTTGTCTGACTACTCCTACTCATCTCTCAGATGTCATTTTAGTGATCACTTCCTCTGAGAAGCCTTCCCCAACCTACCAAATGTAAGTTAATACCCTTCCTATGTGCTCCAATAACACTCTGTACTTTTTTTTTTTAATCTGAAGGATCACCACAAAATATAATAATGAACTTTTCCTTATTTGAATTATTGTGCAGTCTGTAAAACTGGCATATCTGGGCAAGAATTAGTTTTATCTTGCTTACCACAACACCTCTGACATAACACACAGGGCCAGATGTATTATAAATACTTAAGTATTATGAATGCATCCATTTCAAAATGGAATGTATCTTCCTGCCTCACAAACTATGTACACTACCCACAGAACCTCTGTTGCCCCCAGCCCCTACCCTCAGTATTTTCCAAATCTTAGTTTGAGATTTTCTCTGCTTAAAACCTCCTCCCCTTTCATTCAATAAACAATCTTCTATTAATATTTTAAGCCTAAATTCAGTGTCACTTCCTAGTTAAGTCTACCCAGTTTCTCTAGACAAATTAAGATGCTCCCTTTCTTAAGCTAGAACCATGTATTTTCATATATACTTCCTAATACATACAACACACACAATAAATATTTGTTTAATAATTACAAAAATGATTAGTCTATATCTGTTTGGGTAATCTGGGGATATGAACCAAATCTTAGCAGAACCAGTAATTTTAATAAGACAAATTTAGAAGATTTCAGAGTACAGGGGCAGCTGGAGGGGCTAGCTATTGAAACTAACAAAATAAGTTTTCCTACTTTAGTACAGAATACAGTCAAGTTTTCTAAACTTATCTCTTATTTCCTAGGCAATCTGAGATACATACACCTTTTGGAAAAAAAATGGTATTTGTTTCCTCTCTTTTCCCAGGCTTTTCAAGTATCTTGGACATGTGATATAGCATTGGAGAAAAGAGGAACTTCAGGAATAAGGAAAGAGAAGAAAAGAATAAAATTTAAGAGTTGATGTACACTGCAAACGACACTGCTTAGGACCCAAGTAACCTGAATTCTAGTATTAAATCTGCCACTTAATAGCCATATAACTTTAAGGAAATAATTTTATCTATCCAGACCATAACAGCTTAAGAGAGTTAAACTTTAACCTCTCTAGCCAGCTCTAGTATTTTAAGGATTTTAGAAATATGTGACAACAGGTTAGACTTTTATGCCCATAATCTTCTAGCTTTTCAATGCCTTTCTCTGTAAAATCAAAAGAATAATAAATATTTAAAAATAGAAAACTAAAGATAGAGTACTTAATTAAACTTGGAAAATTCTTCAATGCTTATTCCCACTAGAATCTTTTATAACCTACAGAGATGTTAATTAGTTTATATACTAATGACTAATTCCCCTCTAAATTTTCCTTACAAAAAGCATTAGTGGGTAAATGGAATATGACTACATCTCTCTACAACATATAAATGGAAAGAAAGTGTACTGTAATAGAGAGTACTCCCGGGTTGAAATTAAAGAAATCAGTCTTCAACTCCCAGATCCACCACAATCTAGCTGTGTATCTATAGAGCACATAATGTCACTACGTCTTGGCTTTATCATCTGTAAAGTAAGGGAAGTTTGGAATTTACAATTTGTTGAAAGGATCCAATGAAGTTGTGTACATAATGTGACCAGTAAAGTTGTGTACATAAGTGCCTGACACATAGAATTAAATAAATGGTAACCACTCCTATCATAAAGTAATTAATGTCTAACCATCCTTGGCCAAGACCGTCACTAAATGTGGCAGTATCCATTTGTAAGGTTAGTACTGAAGGAACTTGCCCTATCACCTTACATCATTTTTCAATGACAGAATGTCTAGATCTTTGCAAACAGGAGTCTACAAGAAATCAAAGTTTATAAAATATAGTTCATTTAGCATCCTAATTTTTAAAAATTATATATATATAACTTATTTACATCATCCTCATTATGGAATGAATTATATATATAATTCATATAAATGTATATTGAGTAGTTTTTTTTTTTTATCATAAGTTAGATGCTATGGAAACTAGAAACCTGTATAAGTATTACCTTTGTGCTCAAGGAGTCTTTGAAATTCAGGGGAGCTGAGATATGCACACATTTCTAATCCAAAGCATTATGTGATAAATACCATAAAATTTCATAACTAAAGTACTAACAAATGTGAAAGAAAGAAAAAGCATTTTCTGTCTGGATTATCATAGAAGACATCACAAAAGAAAAATATTTAATCTAGGTCTTAAAGGGTGGGTAGGATTTCAACAGAGAGGTGGGAGAGAATTCCATACAGAAGGACTCACATAAACAAAGGTATGGAAACATCAAAGAGCAGTTCATAACTGAAAATATAACTATTTGCTTCAGCACAGCACTGAGGTAAAGATATCCTGAATAATAAGGAAATCTAGGGCTATATTTTAAGAAAAGCTGATTTTATTTGTTAGATACTATAGACCCACTGAAAGCTTTGAAACAAGAGAACCTTAAAATTAAAATGGCACTCTAGGCCAGACACAGTGGCTTGCACTTGTAATCTCAGCAGTCTGGGAAGTCAAGGTAGGAGGATCACTTGAGCCCAGGTGTTCAAGACTGGATTGGGCAACATAGTGGGACTTTTAGGAAATTAAAAAAAAGAAAGAAAGAAAAGAAAAGAAGCACAGGAAGAATTAAAATGACTTGATGATCAATTCAAGGTGGAAAGGAAGTTTTCAATTCTTCTACCATGCCACCCATCCAAAGGCTTGGTTTTTAAATAAACATCTTGTATAAAAATTAAATAAAGATCTAGGTTACTTTATACTTGCTTTATGCAAAGTTTCTCTCACAGCATACAATGCTATAATTATGACCTAACTCCAAATGGTCTAGTTATCCTTTTGTTTTCTCAATGGCAAACTAAGAACAGTGTTAAACAATACGTCAGCTCAACCTCTCCCACAGCTGAGGAAACGAAAAACCTGGTTAAACTTCTGCATAAAATCCAGAGGTTTCACTTTATTGATTTCTGATAGCAATAAACTGCTTGGTATTTACTTAGCTTAGCATCATTAAATTATATAGGTAGAAAAATATCATTATTAAATAGAATTACCTGAAGGACTGGTTTGAAATAGAAAATATTCATTCAAAAATATTTATTAGTTTTAAATGATTTAAATAACCTAATTTAACAATAGCTAGATACTGATTATATGAAACTGGTTTCAGAGTATTAAAAATTAAATAACATTTTAAAAACTTTACATTATTAATTGGAGCTATGTATGACAAAAAATTTTAGGGCAGATAAGCTACCAAGACAACTGTAACATAAGGCAATCTGTGTTAAGCGCAACAAAAACTGTATAATGGAAGTGTTCAAAAGAATCAAGACAACTGTAACATAAGGCATTCTGTGATAAGTGCTACAAATTGTATAACCAAAGTGTTCGAAAGAATCAAAAACAAAAGAAAACTTTTATCAGGATTAACAGAAAATCAGGAAAAATAGTCTGAATGAGCCAAATATAAATTAATAACCTGTAATTATATGTATTACGTTTTACTTATGTTTTAGGGTATTTTCTTGTCCTTTAAAATTGTAAATGATTCTGATTCTTTTATTTGTTCTTCATAATTAATAAGCCTTAAGTGTATATGATACACAACCCTCAATGGCAATCTCAACTTGAAAGAATAAGTGTGATCCTGAAATAGTATGTTCAAAGAAAAGTACAAAAATTCATGCATTTAGATACATAATTTTTACAAAAAATTCTACCTTTCCCTCGTCCATTGGATTATCACTTATATGGACCACAGGTCCTGGGTGAGACTTAGATGACCTAAAAAAGAAAAATTAGTAAGATTTTGCATTCAACTAAAAATTTTAATATGGCTACATATTTCTTTCCAAAAAAAGCAAGTGAACAGAAAGTAAGTTATATTTATAAGGAAAGAAAGCATTTCAGCAAGTGATAAATAATAAATGTATAGTTCTTAATATGGATCAAAATAGGGATCAGGGAAAAAGTGATGACTCATATAAATAAACAGAATTCACGATTAAGTACATTTTCTGCAGAGGAAAGAATCTTTAGTCAAAGATTTGAGCATAGGAAATCTATTGTCAAGGTAGACTTCTCAAAGTTACTATTTTTGAATAACGCAGCACCTATCTTATTTTACTAAATTCTAGCCTCCAATTTAGGCATCCCATTTAGTTGCAATAGAAATAGAAAAAAAATTCTATTAAAAAAGCAACAAAGTAACGCCACCTTTATCTGCTCAGAGAAAAAGAAACTCTACAGATAAGAATATGGTTGAACTGGTGCTTATAGAGTAAAAATAAGCATACTCCTAATTCAAAAACTCCAAAGTTTGACAGCTCACTTCACTTCATGGGAGCCATCCATGAAACTATACAGACACCTGCACTAAGTCTACTCACTAGATGTCATGATCAATTCAAAGAGCAGACCATGAAAACCCTATGGAAGGGCTGATATATGATAATAACGTTCTTGCTACAGGAAGAAAAACCAGGATTAATACATTATTACAGCTATACTAACACATGACCTAAGAGATATGTCACAAAATTATCCTTTTCACAAAAAGATATAAATACTGTGGCATGCAATATAAGACTATTTGCTTAAAAACAAATAGCAACGTTAAAAAAGGTCTTGCCAATACCCTTAAACTTTGATTTTTATGTCCCTGCAATACATGAAAAAACTTATAAAAAGAGATAAGATAGAAAAAATTTAAGACAGGGTGAAGAGTTAGCACTAAAGATCCTTAGGGCCCTATAGTACAATCCAGTTTTGTTGCTAATATTAGTAAATGAAAACAATCATGAATTTATCAAAATTAAGTAATATCAAACAAAATTAATTTGATAATATATTAACTTTAGCACACATTGTATTTGATGATTATTAAAACATATCAAGTAGTAGTTTAAATCCAGTTTTCTCCAAACACTGGTGGCAACCCATTTTTGGGTCATGACCATCATTTGAAAGAAAAATAATTAGAAGATAAAAGAACAGAAAAAACTGAGTGGTTTTCATTAGTAGGAATGACTGTTTCATTAAACTTGTATTCCAGTTTACACACATGTAAATATATGCATGCTGTGCACATATCTCTATATACATGTATATAAAGTATTTAAATGTACAAATTGCCACATCAATAGAATACTCACAAAAAAAACCTAATAAATCTGTACTTAATATTAAGAACATCTGTCACATATTTAATTCCATGCAGATTTACTGATTGGCTATGATATAATGGTATTATCATACATAGAATTGATGCTTTCAAATATGAAATACTTGTTCAAACTCACAGTTCAATGGCTTTATTCCACATAACGACGTAGCCTGAGAGTGTGAAGGACTCCACATTGACAATATGTATATTACCTCGTTCAGTGCCCACATAGAGCCACTTACTCTGGAAAGGCAGATGGCAAAATGTAACCCTGCAAGAGAAAAATATATTCAAAAAAGAAATTTAAAAATGCTAAATTTTACTGATTACATTAGAGGGTTGATTATGACATACAATTCAGGAACAGCAAAACTGATATATAATCATCAGATTTATCTATTCATTATGATTAATATTTAATTATGCTAATTCAGTTTTACATCAAACATAAGACCTCATAGTAAATAGATAGCATGGCATGATAGATGATGAGTTTTGAAGCTAGAATGTGTTTCAAATCTGGCTGTCATCCACTAACTGTGTATCCCTGGTCATATCACAAATTTAACTTTAAACCATATCTATGATTTCAATATCCACATGACCCCAGAGTACTACACTATGTTTCTCAGGAGTTACTAAGCTACTAAGCACACTAATCCATCTCAGTACCTGTGCTTACTACTCCCTCCAGCCAAAATGCACCTCCCTGATAACTATCTTCTTTTCAAGATTCAATTCAAATACCACTCACATTCAAACGGATGAGATACTTTTCTATCTCTATCAGGCCTGCCTTATATGATAGTAAAGGTTCATCTTTCTCACTAATTTGTAAGCCTCTTGAAGGACAGAGGTCCCCTGTACTCAGCCTTAGACAACGTTTCTGAAATATGTTTGAACTATTTCTTCCTATGCCCTGATGATATGGCAGGCCTTCATTAACAAATTATAATAATTTGCATGCATGTGTTAAAATGTATCATTCTGACAACTGTAGACAGTTATATACTGGCTCATTTAATTTCAAGGTAAAGAATGAATATTATCTTGTCCTTTTTTCTCTTGTCCTTTTGTAGCACTTATTTTTAGTTAAAAAAAAGGTATCTTGTGAATATCTATAATGCTTTTTTTTCACTAGAGATCCCTCCCATTTTGTCTCTCAGAATAGACTTTACAATTTAAAGGAATAGCACTTAAAACACCACACAATGATAATAATCACTGCCAGACTGTCAACACTAACACTAGGCACTCAGCAAAGCATACAGAATATTTTCTGTTTCCATTAACACACAATTTCATTACAGAGAATTTTCAAGATGAAAACACTTATCAAATAAATATACATGTAACTCATTTTCATTCTTTCTTAGAGGTAATGTCCAGTTAGATAATTACTTAAGCTTCATTTATTTGTAATTTCTGCTGAGTGTTTTATACGACAATGTTCACTTTCTAAAGAATTTATGTAAATTTAACAAAGTATAGACTTCTCTACTGAATAAACAAAATCATTTGATAGTACTCTGTTACTTCACAAGGCTCACTTTTTCAATATTAGCTACCATCCTAAGATTTTTTTTTCCTCAGTCAGCTATAAAATTAACATATATTACTGAGATATTTTAAGCATCTTAATGTTTTCCAGAAGTGAGAACAAAATCCAAAGATACTCAAGTCCTTCATATAAAATGGTATAATACTTGCATATAATCTATACAAATCTTCCCATACACTTTAATTCGTCTCTAGATTACTCATAATGCCAATACAATGTAAATGCAATGCAAATATGCTATGTTTTCTCATTTTATTTTTGTCCCAAATATTTTCAAGCCATAGTTGGTTGAGTCCAGGGATGCACAACCTACAGATATGAAAGGCTGACTGTATAGAAATTCTCATTCAAACTGAGAGAAAGTGGAAGGTAAAAAGTTTATTCATCCATAACGGTACTGAAATTAGTTTTGGCAAATCATGTATTTTTCTTAGTTAGATTGCAAGGCCTGGGAATAATTCTCTGTGGGTCTAAGCTCTACTCTCTTAATCACTGTTCCTTTCTCATGCAAGTTACCACTTATTTGCAGCTGAGTTCTTTTATCAGCCTGCTTCTGGCTACAGCCTCCTTTTATTTTGTCCCTTTCAGTCCAAGCTGGCAATGTTTCTATTGATGCAATTTTCTCAAGACACTTCCAGGTCTTAAATAAATTTTATTGGGTTTTACTCCATTAGACAAAAGTCACACTCACAAATCTTTTTTCAGAAAACCCTTTCCCTACCTTTGCTCTTGCTGAAATGCCTGTGGGATGATACTTTCAAACTTTCTAAATTCTCTGGTTTATTGACAAGAGATCATTTCTCTTGAAAAGATCTGTGAGGTACACCCTTAATCTCTTAAAGAGCTCTTTGTGTGACTGATCGCTCTAATCTTTTGATTTTTAAGGGGTTTTTAGTAAAAATTATAGAGCCACATTCTCACATTTTTCACTACACCACACTTTTGGAAACAATCTCTCTTTTGCCAGCCACATCACAGTAGGAATTTCCCAAACTGTCAAGTCCTGGTTCCTTTAATAATTCTTCACTCAATTTACCTGTCTCCTCTTGCACTTTACTATAAAGCAGCAAGAAAAAAAAGAATCAGCTCGCACCCTCAACACTTTCCTTGGAAATCTCTTCAGCTAACTATACAAGTTAATCATTTACCCATTATGTTAGGGACAATTCTGTTAAGCATGCTGTTCTCCCACTATACAATAAGGAACCACTTTCTCCAGCCTCTCCCTAGCAAGAGACTCAAGTAGTGAGTCCTACAAACACCTTGTTCTGGGCAATATATGCTTTATATCACACTCCTCAAAATTATTCCAGTCTGTAATCACCGTCAAGTTCCAAAGTGACTTTCATATTATTAGATATTTGTTACAGTGGTATTCCACTTCCAGGTACCAAACTAATACCAGGTATTAGTTTTTTAGTGATTTGTAATGAAGTATCACAAATTTAATGACTTAAAAGGATACTCATTTATTATTTCTGTAGGTTAGAGGACCAGGCCCTTAATAGGTTCTCTGCTCAGGGACTTACAAGGCTAAAATCCACATTTCAATTATGCTGCCTTCCTGCATCCCTTTCTGGAAGTGCTGGGAAAGAATCTGCTCCCAAGCTCATTCAGGTTGCTAGTTGAATTCAGCATCTGTGGCTGTAGGACTGAATCTCTGTCTTCCTGCTGCCTGTCAAGAAGGTATAGTCCTAGAGGCCACTGGTACTCCTAGAGACTACTGGCCCCCTCCATTTTCAAGCCAGCAAGAAAGAATCTCCTGTCCATTGGATCCTTCTCATACTGTGAGCCTTTTGACAGGAAAAATCCAGTCTCTTTTAAATGCTCACCTGATCGTTAGGCCTACTGAGGATCATCTTCGTATTTGAAGGTCAACTAATTTGGGAACTGAAATATATCTGCAAAATGTCTTCACCAATTATAAGTGTTTAATTAATTAACAAGGAGTAGGTATGTGTACGTCAAGGGGTAGATACCTTGGAGCCCATCTTAGAATTCTGCCTACCATAGGTATATGTTTAGGAGTAAAATTGTTGGGTCATGGAGGATGTGAATACTGCCCAAGAAACTTTCCAAAATGACTGTAACACTTTAAACCCACATCAGGCCGGGTGCAGTGGCTCACGCCTGTAATCCCAGCACTTTGGGAGGCTGAGGCAGGTGGATCATGAGGTCAAGAGATCGAGACCATCCTGGTCAACATGGTGAAACCCCGTCTCTATTAAAAATACAAAAAATTAGCTGGGCGTGGTGGTGCGTGCCTGTAATCCCAGCTACTCGGGAGGCTGAGGCAGGAGAATTGCCTGAACCCAGGAGGCGGAGGTTGCGGTGAGCCGAGATCATGCCATTGCACTCCAGCCTGGGTAACAAGAGCGAAACTCCATCTCAAAAACAAAAAACAAAAAACAAAAAAAACTCACATCAGTAAGTTAGGAGAAGCTCCGGTTGCATCATAATCTAGCTAACAGTTTGCCATTCTGATGAGTAGTTGTTTCAGTTTGCATTTTTCTGATAACTGATTTTTGTCTTCTTTAAAAAAAGATTCAATTATTTATCATATGTTTTCATATAAACCTCTAAAATGAAACTCACTCATATTATAATACAAATTTTCACCTCTGCTTTAATGTAAGCTATTCATGCATTAATAAATAGCTCATCCTGTTCACTGGCAGAGCTAAGTACTCTTATATTCGCCTTTGGTTATATACTGCCTCCTTCCATGTAATCTTTTAATGTCTTTTTATGTAATCTTTTTATACGTTTAGCACACTGTAAGGTCCTTTTGGAACTAGAACAGTCTCTTTAAATATTTTTCTCCTTTTCCTTGACAGAAGAAATTCCTTGTCAGGTAGTTGTAAAAGAGGATTTCACTGAGTACCAGCCCCTAAAAGTCTGTGTAAGTCTAACAAAGATTTTAAATTAACTAATTGCACATGTTAAATAAGGATAAAATTAATCACAATAGTAAAACAAATTAAAAGATGCAGAATGGCAGAAGAAATTCTGACAAGGAAAAGGGGGAAGGTATTCAAAGAGACCCCTTATGGATAATTTTATTCTAAAAAGATCCAATATTTCCTAAATATCTTTCCTTTAACAGTTTCAAGGTCATCAAATCATAACTGCCTTTCCTCTTAATACTAAGATAATTTTTTAAAAAATTTTGCTTGAAAACATAATACTCTATACCCAGAATTTCTTAGATGTCTCATCATTTCCATATCATCAACCAATTCTCTTTGTAGATCATAATTAGGTCCAGAATAGTAGATCCCCCATCTTCTCAAGAGGACTGGACACCATTCATGCTTCTGTTCTAGTCCTTAATTTCACCCCATCAAATCACTCTGATTTCTAATGCTTGTACATTATTCATTAAGCTGCTTTCAAAGAAAAGTATTTTGATAATATTATGTGATTACCAGAGAAACTCAATTCTGGGTCTTTGTTTCACCATTGTGATTAATTTTTTCCTTGTTTAACATGTGCAATTAGTTAATTCAAAATCTTTGTAAGACCTGTATAGATATTCTGGGGGCTGGTACTCAGCCCAACAGTCTTTTATAACTATCTAAGATTATGCCCTATTTATGTGGCTACTGAGTAAACTGCAAGCTTTATAAATATGTATAGCACGATACTGTAATAAAGTAATGAGTATAATGTGATAAATTAGTTTTTGTTTCTATATACATTTATTTATGATACTGGGAAAATTTGATGCTAGGGTGGCAACTTAATGCTACAGTACATTATAGGCACCAAATCTCCCCTTGCTATGCTGGAATCTGAACAGATTAACTTCATTTGTCATATAGTTATTTTTTCCTTGAGAGGACTTTAAACAGGAATGTTTCATTGATATTTAGGTTATAGAAATCTTGATTACTAATGAGTTTCATATAATAATTTTCCTTCCCTTCCATTACTTTAGAATGAAAGTATACTTATTTTATTCACTAAACAACAGACACAACTATCATTAAATATAAAAGTCATATAGAAACTGTAAATAAGAGTATTGGAATAAAGAAAAACCATATGACTTTAGAAATATATTAACTTTATTATCAAGACTCAGCTTTTCAGGTGTTTAACATATTTACAGGGGAAAATATTCTATAAAATTTCAGTAAGGCAAGTTTTCTTAACCCCTGAGAATAAATAACTATTTAGGTGAAAAGGTTTCACAAACAATAAAAGCATTATACAAATCAAGAGGTATAAATACTAGACAATAATATTACGTCCTACATAGGAAAGTCCACATATAACTTAGTCTTCAAGCTTAAAATGCTTCATGTATTGTTAGTTATAAACTTATGCAAAAACTTAACATGGTTGAGAATACTGGTCATACTAACTCATGGTAACTAAAAAAAAAAGACTAGAAGATGGTTGTAGCTGCCTATCAACCCATGACTTGCTCCTATTTAAACTTCTTTAAAGGAAAAAAAACAAAACAAGGTATAAGCTAAATTGAATATATTCTGATACTGCAACTTACCTATTTTACTTATTAAATTCTAGTCTGTTGAAGCAAAGAACCTCTCCTTTACATGTATAAACCCAATGGCACATAATAACGAGGCTCACCAGTATCAAGGAGGAGGAACAAAGGTGATACATGTTTCCTAGAGCTGACAAAACAAACTACCACAGCATGGGTGGCTTAAAACAACAGAAATTTATTCTCTCACAGTTCTGGAGGCTGAGAGTCTGAAATTAAGGGGTCAGTAGGGCGCTGCCCTCTCTGAAGGTTATAGGGGAAAATCTGTTACATGCCTCTCCCGTAGTTGCTGCTATTGCCAGCTATCCTTTGCATTCCTTGGCTCATAGCTACATCATTCAGTTTCTACCTCCATCATCACGTAGTATTCTCTGAGTTTCTGTGTCTATGTCTCTTAACCTCTTCTCATATGGACAGTAGTCAGATTAGTCTCCACCTTAACAATCTCATATAAACCTGACTACATCTGCAAAGACCCTGTTTCTAACTAAGGTTACATTCATAGGCACCAGGGGTTAGGACTTCAAGATTATCTTTTTGGAGAAAATAATTCAGTCTGATGGGTAAGTTAAGCCCATAACCCCAGCATTCTACTATGACATACTGCAGCTACCAATTCCTTTCAGGCCACGGAAGATTGAGATGCTGTAGCTACTACTATTGTCAAATTAATCCCTGTGATAAAAATTATATGGCAGACAAATTCCTGAGTTGAATCTGGCAATTGACACAATAAGCTACATGCTGATTAAGGAGGATATTTACAATTGTATGGTTTTTCCCCAACTTTCAAAGTATATTTACTTTTTCTTTTGTTTGCTGATTTTAAAAAATTCCATCTTGTATCCTGGTTGGTTTTACTCTACTTTTTTTTTTATAGCTGAATTGTGTGCTGCCCTCCTCAATTATATGGTGAAGTCCTAACCCCCAGTATAGAAGAATGTGACAGTATTTGAAGATAGTGCCTATAAAGAGATTATTAAGGTAAAATAAAGTCCTATGGAAGTCCCCAGTTCAATACAATTGGTGTCTTTATCAAAGGAGATTGGGATACGACACACACCAAAACCACATGAAGAGGCAGGGAGAAGAAAGCCATCTATCTACAAGATGAGAGGCCCTCAGAAGAAATCAACCTGCTGACACCTTGATCTCAGACTTCTAGACTCCTGAATTGTGAGGAAATAAATTTCTGTTGTTTAAACAACCCAGTCTATAAAATTAGTAGGCTGTTAACCAAGAATAATATTTATAAGTTTGTTATTATCTCTAAAATCAAGATTATTCTATGGAAATTGAAATATCTACTTGTTAAACAAATGTCATTCTACTGAACATCTGGGAAGCTAAACTTGTTTTAGCTTTGACTAATATCCTAATGACAAGGCCAAAGTCTGTGTTGTTTACCAATACAGGCTCAGTAGCCAGCACCAAGCTGTATGTAATAGTTGCTGTATAATAGTTGTTGTACAATTATGTATAGATCAAATAAGAAGTGGGTGGGTAAGGTTGCTTTAAGATGTAAGAGAAATGAAATAGTAAAGATTACCTGAAATCTTAGAAAAAATTTTTTTGCAAATCAGAAAACACACACAAAGCAGTAATTTGCTCAAGTTCACAGAGTTAAACCAAGACTTGAGACTCCAATTCCTGTATTTTTTCTTAAACATCATAAAAGTGAAATCACATCAAGATATATCCATATCATAGGGTTGCATAACATGAATGTACCCAACATTGCTGAACTGTATACAGTAAACCCTCTGTATCCATGGGTTCTGCATCATGGATTCTACCAACTGCAGATGGAAAACATTTGGAGAAAAAAAAAACAAACATGGATCTTGTGTCTGTACTATGTGCAGATTTATTCTTGTCATTATTCCCTAACAATACAGTATAACAACTATTTACAAGGCATTTAAACCATATATAAGTATTATAAATAATCTAGAGTTATTTAAAACATACAGGAGGATGTGCCTAGGTTATATGCAAATACTACAACATTTCATATGAAGGACTTGAACATCCATGGAATTTGGTATTCACAGGAGGGGAGGTTCCTAGAACCAATCCCCCACTGATACCGAAGGATGATTTCACTCAAAAATGTTTAAGGTGGTGAGTTTACGTGTATTTTACCACAATTAAAAAAATAGATAAAAAGTCCACATTATGAAAAAGTACAATTTAAATCATTCCATACAATTTATATTATATAATTTTCTACTAAAATAATAAAATCTAACTACTTATAATAAAATTAAGACAATGGTAAAAACACTTAACAATTGTTCACCAAATCTAGTAACACAGGTTTTATGAACTTTTCATATTTTTCCTACTTCTGCTAATTTCCTAAATAAAAACATACAGATTTTACAGATACAAATATCAGCTAGTCACTTTAAATAGCATAAAATTGAAACATAATAACTGACCTCTTAAGTTACCTCAAATCAATTTACAATGAGGAGAAACTAATTAGGCTATTGTTCCTATATTTGAATGTTGACAATAAAAATACAGTGTGGCAGCCATTACAACAATTTACAAATATTCCAGTTTCCTTTTCTTCCCCCAGCTATACTACTGAAATTAGAGATGGTCATGTGACCTGCTCTGGCTCTTGAAATGAGAGTGGAAGAGACCTGTATGACTTCCAGGGAGAAGTGTTAAGAGCTAACATGTGCGTCGCCATTCTCTTCTACCTCTTCCACAGTGACTGGAAACATTTTAAAGACTGGCTATTCCTTAGCCAGGATTCTGAGGTAAAGATGACAATGAGAAGAAACCGTGTTCCCAGTATACCCACAAAGGCACTGTGTAAAATAAATCACTCTTGTATTATGTCATTGAAACTTTGAAAGTTTTTGTTACCACAGCATAGCTCAGACTATCCTGACCAACACAAAATATAACACTGAATGTAAAGCAGTTGCATAAAGAAAATAAGACTGGATTCCTACAGACGAAGAATGGGCAGGGAATGTGAGCATTCACCTGTCTGGGAAGCGACTCTGACAGGCTTCTACCATGGTACACACTGCAGGGCATTCTGAAAAGAGGTAAATGCCACAGAGCTCAAGATAAGGGGCAGCAGAAGTATTGCTGCTGGGGGCAGATTCCTAGAGCTGCAACACAGCCTCCATTACGTCTTCCCCTCCCCATCTATGGGTAGGTGCTAAAGAAAACTAGGCTCCTCCCAAATGCCACCTCTAACCTTTCAGCCATTTGAGGAAATCCTCAGTCTTGAAAGAATACAGTAAGGTGCATCCATGAGGCACTGAGGCCCATTCCTTGGCACTTTAAGTTCAACAGCTGCCATACAAGTTTGCAGCCATCCTAGAAGATTTCATCCAGGAGTTAGTCCAAGAGCAGATATTCTAACTGCAATTCCTTGTTTACTGTTGCCCTAATGAAGGCCAAAGAGGAGCTGAACTTTGAATAAGACCAACTAGTTTTTGGTGATCAGATGAGTAAATCACATTACATGAATCAAAACTGGAAAATCCACCAGTTCATTTCATTTGTAACTTTTAGGACCACTGCATACAACTGTGCAGGCTGTGCCCTGCATAACAGCACCCAACCAAGGCAGGGAGGAGCAGACAATGTAAAACTCCATCCACTGAGAAATGCCACCTTTCCCCATTTCACACAAAGACGCCTTCTGTTTGCCAAGACATATGCCTACAGACACCTTACAGATAGCTTACAGTTCCCACCTCTGTTTACCAGAATTTCATGGAGACTTCCTTAGAGGTACTCTAGAGGAGATGCACTCCATACCTGACCATTAACTTCTGACTCTGGGACTCCCTGAGGCTTGATCCTTTCTCCACGAAGACTTACTGCAATACCCTGTAGAGTGACCTGAACCACATACTACTGCAGTCCTGTGCCCAGTGGGGAATATGTACATGCTACTGGCAAATGTGGTATCAGAGGTATTCTTCTGCTAAAATTCCAGCTCTTGGCAGAATCTCTCCAGTGAGCAGAGACTTAAGAAAATTTCCAAAACACTATACTGACTAACATCATTTTGATGTACTAGAGTCCAGAGTTTCTTAAATTTGATGCTATTGATATTTTGAACCACAGTAATTATTTGCTGTGAGGAATGAGGGTCGACGTCGAGCAAGGCAAGTCATGACAACTCTGAATGCTGATATATGGCCAGCAATGATAGCTCATGCTTATAATCCCAGTACTTGGGAGGCCAAGGCAGGAAGATCATGTGAGCCCAGGGTTTCAAGATTATTCTGGGTGACAAAGTGAGATACCATCTCTACAAAAAATTTAAAAGTTAGCCAAATGTGGTGGTGTGCAACTGTAGTCCCAACCAGTCAGAAGGCTAAGGTGAGAAAACTGCTTAAGCACAGGAGGAGTTGGAGATTGCGATGAACTATGATTGCACCACTACATTCCAGCCTGGATGACAAAGTGAAATCCGTCTCTTACAAAAATATATATATATATGAATGTTGATACACGTTCAGGACTCACCTTAACAGACTGGCTCATCTATGGGAGTGTAAGATATTTAAAGAAGAAGGTTTGAGACAGAAAAGGAACAGATTGTAGTAGTATCTATCAAGTTAGAAGGCAGGGTAATACAGTGAAAAGAGCTCTCAACTACAAATTGGAAATCAAAGATTTCAGATTTCATTCTAAAGCCACTGATGTGCTTAGATAAATTGTTTAATCTTTTTCTTTAGATTCCCAAATGCAAACAGAATGATAACTATCCTACCTGTCTTTTGCATGGATCTACTAAAATAATATATAATGAAAAACATGAAATGTTAAATAATAAAACAAATTACAATAAAATATCTTTAAATACATAGGCTAATTTTAGAGTACTATTCATACCCCTTTTTAAAACTATATACAGGGATGGGTGTGGGGTATGGGTATAGGTATGTGTATATGTCTGCACAGAGTGTGAATTATTCATTTTCTTTAAGAACCATGTATAGGGTCCACTTCCAGTAATGACCAAAAAAAGCTCCTATCAGATCACCTGTCCCTCAGATAATAACCATAAACTCTTGACAAAATTAGCAGCAATAACAACCTAAAGAAAGTAGAGAATAACCAAAAGTTAGCCAATTCTGACACAGAGTCATCTCTGAGAAAAGAAAATGGCATTAAGTATGGTTTCCGGGCTTCCAAAAAAAAAGACAGGTGCCAGTCTGTACCATGATGAGAGCAAAATTTCCAATAGAAAAGCCACTGAACCAGAGGTCACTGACTGGAACAACCATAGCCACTGGAAAATGAGGTGGAGAGAAGAAAGACAAGAACCAGAAAGGAAAGCTCCACGTTCTGTGTATAAATCCCATAAACACCTGTCGCTGGAGCATGCATACTCAGGGCAGACTCCAACTTGCCCAGCTAGAAATAAAAAAAACCAGATTGAAATTTGAACGGCTTCCTGAGACAGTTACAGTTTGAGTAAAATCTAGTTAATTTTCAGCTTTTAAAAAGAGCAAAAAAAGCCAAAATCACACACACACATACACACACACACACACCCTACAATAACCAACGGTGCTCTTCAAAAGAATGTAACAGAATCCAAGCTGTCGATAAGATAAAATACACAACGTGGGCCGGGTGCGGTGGCTCACGCCTGTAATCCCAGCACTTTGGGAGGCCAAGGCAGGTGGATCACGAGGTCAAGATATCGAGACTATCCTGGTCAACATGATGAAACCCCATCTCTACTAAAAATACAAAAAAAAAAAAAAAATTAGCTGGGCATGGTGGCACATGCCTGTAATCCCAGCTACTCAGGAGGCTGAGGCAGGTGAATTGCCTGAACCTAGGAGGCGGGGGTTGTGGTGAGCCAAGATCGGGCCATTGCACTCCAGCCTGGGTAACAAGAGCAAAACTCCATATAAAAAATAAAATAAAATACACAACATGTAGATTACAATCCAACATTACTCAATCTGCACAAAATAGGGGACTGTGACCCATTCTCAAGAGAAGAGACAGTCAATAGAGACTGAATTAGAGATGACCCAGGTGTTAGAACTGTTAGCAAATGAGACTTCCAAAGTAGCTATTATAACTGTGCTCAATAATGCAAAAAAAAATTGCTAACAAATGAAAAGATAAGAAATCTTGGAGAGAAACAATAACAAAAAAAGTTCTGGAACTAAAGAACACAGTATGTGAAATAAAAAATTTAACTGGATGGGCTTAACAGAAGAATGAAGATGACAAAGAAGGGAACAAGTAAATCTAAAGAAATATCAATAGAAATTATCCAATCTGAAAAACAAGAAAAACATGAAAGAAAATAAACAGAGTCTCAAGAACCAACGGAAAATACTGAAAGGTTTAACATCTGTAATTAACACTCTAGAAAGAGAAGAGGGAATGGAGCACAACAACTATCTGAAAAACATATCAGCTGAAAATGTCCTAAATTTTATAAAGATTTACAGATTTAAGAAGCTCAGGCCAGGCACAGTGGCTTATGCCTGTGATGCCAGCACTTTGGGAGGCCAAGGCAGGTGGATCATTTGAACTCAGGAGTTCCAGACCAGCTTGACCCACATAGTAAAATCCCATCTCTACTAAAATACAAAATTAGTAGGGCCTGGTGATGGGTACCTGTAATCTTCACTACTCAGGAAGGTGAGGCAGGAGAATCACTTGAACCTAGGAGGCAGAGGTTGCAGTGAGCCAAGATCACACCACTGCATTCAGCCTAGGTGACACAGCAAGACTCCCTCTCAAGGTAAAAAAAAAAAAAAAAAGCTCAGCAAACGTCAAGCAGTATAAACCAAAAATACAAATATTAGCTCGGTGTGGTAGTGCATGCTGGTAATCCCAGCTACTCAGGAAGCTGAGGCAGGAGAATCACTTGAACCTGGGAGGGGAAAAGGAGGGAAGGGAAAGGAGAAAATAATGGCTACACATATCACTGTTAAAGTGCTAAAAACCAAAGATAAAGTGATAATTTTGAAAGCAAAGAAATAGGATGCATTTCATACAGGGGAGTAAACATTTAAATAACCACTGATTTCTCATAGAAACAAAAAAGAGGGCCGAAAATAGTGAAATAACAACTTCAAAGTGTTGAAGGAAAACCACTGGAAGGTCATAAAATTCATAATTAGAAAGCCCACTAGAAATTCTTCAAATTAATTACAAATTGTCATTTCATATAATTTCAAAATAATCAAATACTATATTGCACTGAATCTAATATGATACTGACTCTAGGGCATGCCATTATTTTTATTTAGTATTAATAAAATTCACAAAACATTTCCAATTAATTATATATGACACCGTTCATTAACAAAAACATTGTAATTTCAGAGATGTAAAAACATTAAAAATATAAAATAAGTAAATGCTAAAGTCAACAGTCCTCTTTTAAAAAGCCAAATCAAAATCCCAGCAAGCTATTTTGTGGATATTGACAAACTGATTCTAAAGCTTATATGAAAAGGCATAAAACTCACAATAGCCAACATAATACTGAACAAGAAGACCAAAGTCAGAGGGCTGACACTGCCCATCCCTCCATATCTGTGGGGGCTTAGTTATAGAACCCCCTCGGATACCAACATCCAATAATGCTCAAGTCCCTTATATAGAATGGTACAGTATTTGCATATAACCTATGCACACTAAATAATCTCTTGATTACTTCTAACACCTAATACAATTTAAATGCTAAGCAAATCACTGTTATCTTGTATTGTTTATTTTTATTATCTTTTTATTTTTCCCCCAAATATTTTCAGTCTGTTGATGGCTGAAACCAGATGTGGATTCCACAAATATGAAAAGTTGATTGAATTAGGAAAATAACAGCCAAATAGATTAGTTGATCTATCTTGAACAGAACCAGAGAACCAGAAATAGATACACTTAAATACAGTGAACTGCTCTCTGATAAAGGAGCAAATACATTTCAATGGGAAACAGATAATCTTTTCAACAAATGGTGCTGGAACAACTGGATAATCATAGGAAAAAGAAAAAGAAAAAAGGAAAAAACAACTCTAGACACAGAACTTACATATTTCAAAAAATTTAAATCAACATGGATCATAGATCTAAATGTAAAACTCTAAAACTTCTACAACATAACACAGGTGGAAATCTAGGTAGTGATACTGAGTTTGGTGATGAACTTTTTAGATTAAAAACAGCGAAAGTGTGATCTCTGAGCGAAAAATTAAGCTAAACTTTATTAAATATGAAATATTTGCTCTGCAAAGACACTGTGCAGAGAATAAAAAGTCACAGACTAGGAGAAAATATTTGTAAAATACATATCTGATAAAGGTACTCAAAACATACAAAGAATTCTTAAATTATCAATCAGAAACAAACAGCCCAACTTAAAAATGGGCAGAAAAATCTGGACAACTCACCAAAGCAGCATATGAAACAAAGAAGCATATGAAAAGATAACCCGCATCATGTGTCACTAGGGAACTGCAAATTAAAGTAACAATGAGGTCACACTACACACGTATTAAAATAGCTGAAGTCCATAAACTGACAACAACAAATGTTAGTAAGGATATGGAGCAAAAGGATCTCTTATTCAATGCTAGTGGGAATGCAAAACAGCATAGCCATTAAGGAAGACAGCTTGGCAGTTTTTCACAAAGCCAAAGATAGTCTAGCATATGATCCAGCAATAGCACGCCCAGGTATCCAACTGAGTTGAAAATGTACATCCACGAAAAAACCGCATGTGAATATTTATAACAGCTTTATTCGTAATGGCCAAAAAACACAAAAACCAAGATATCCTTCACTAGGTGAATGAAAAAACAAACTGGTACACCTGCAAAAGAAATTTACTGATAAAAAGATCTGAATTAGCAAGCCACAAGACTAGGAACGTTAAATGCTTATTGCTTAGTGAGAGAAGACAGTCTGAAAAAGCTATATGCTGTATGATTCCAACTACAGTCATGTGTCATTTACAGATAGCTATGTTCTAAGAAACGCATCAGCAGGTGAGTCCAACAATGCATGATCATGTAGTGTATTTACACAAACCTAGATGGTACAGCCTATTGCTCCTAAGCTACAAACCTGTAAAGCATGGTACTATGTATTATATATTGAATACTGCAGATAACTGTAACACAAAGGTAAGTATTTGTGTATAAAGGTACAGTAAAAATATAGTATAAAAGATAAAAAATAGTACAACTATAGAGTATACTAATATAGTATAAAAGATAAAAAATAGTACACATATAGAGGGTAGTTATCATGAATGGAGCTCGCAGGAACAGAAGTTGCTCTGGGTGAGTCCATGAGTGATGAGCAACTGTGAAGGCCTAGGACATTACTGTACCTTACTGTAGACTTTAGAAAGACTGGACACTTAGGCCAGACTAAATTTATTTTTAAAAATTTCTTTCTTCAATAATAAATTAACCTTAGCTTACTGTAAACTTTTTTACTTTATCATAAAGATTTTAAATGTTTTAACTTTTTGACTCTTTTGTAATAATACTTCAAACAGAAACACACTATACAACTATACAAAAAATATTTTTCTTTGTAGCCTTAATCTATAAGCTTTCTCCTATTTTTAATCTTTTTTTTACTTTTATTTTTACTTTGCAACGTTAAAAAAAAAAAACTAAGACACAAACACACACATTAGCCTAGGCCTACCCAGGATCAGAATCATCAATATCATTTTCTTCCACGTCTGTATCTTGTCTCATGGAAGGTCTTCAGGGGCATTAACACACACGGAGCTATCATCTCCTATGATAACAACACTTTCTTCTAGAATGTTTCCTGAAGGACCTGTCTGAAACTGCTTTTCGTAAATATGTAGAAGGAATAAACTAACTCTAAAATAATAATAGAAGGTATATCCTAATAAATACATAGCCAGTAACATAGTCACATTATCAAATATGTACTGTACACAATTATATGTGCTATACTTTTAGACAATTGGTAGCACAATAGGTTAGTTTACCCTAGTATTACTACAAACACGTGAATAATGCATTGCACTAAGATGCTACGATGTTATGACAGATACCGCATCACTAAGCTATAGTAGTATTTCAGCTCCATTGTAATCTTCTGGGACCACCATCATATATGCAATTGTCACTGAGCGTAACATCATTATGCAGCACATGGCTATATATGACATTCTGGAAAAAGGAAAACTACAGAGACACAAAACAGGTCAGTGGTTGTCAGTGGCTGAGGATTAGAGAAAGAGTATGGATAAATAGGTGACACGCATTGATTTTTAGGTCAGTGAAACTATTCCATGTGCTACTGTAATGGTAGACACATGACAATATGCATTTGTCAAAACACATAGAATTGTTCAACACAAATAGTAAACCTTAACATGTATGAACACTAGTCAATAACAATGTATCAATATTGTTTCACTAATTGTAACAAACTTACCATGCCTGTTAATATCAGAGAAAACCATGGGGAAGGAGTTGAGTTGGGAGAATGAGGGTAGTATATGAAGTACATGGAAATTCTCTGTAGCATCTGCTCAATTATTCTATAAATTTAAAACTGTTCTAAAAGTCTATTAATTTAAAACCTGGGCATTTTAAAATCAAAGAAATGTGATATAGTTCTGTTTTGGGAATCATATTACAGTAAGAGTTAGAAATAGAGGCAGACCTAAACTATAACTACAAACTTCAAGATATCCCATTTTCGACAATCAAATACTTACTAAGCACATCCTATGTCAAAAACGTCACCAGTTACCTCATCATGACTGAGCTGTGATTATACCTATTTTTCCTTAGATCTCCCAACTCTCTTGTCTCTATGCTGTTTTCTACCCTTTGCCTTATTCCAAGTATCGTTTCTCCCAAACAATGTTTCTCACTAATTCCATGAAATGTCATGATAATCAAATACAATAGTCTAAGGTAAAACCTTAGAGCTCATAGGTTTCCTTCCTCTACTGTAAAAGTTCTCATATTATCTTCTTCCTCCTTTATTGTCAAGAGGTTTCAATCATAATTTTAAACATTAAAAACTAAAACTTAACTGGAAAAAAGTAGCTACTTAAGAAAACAAATGGGCCGGGCGTGGTGGCTCATGCCTGTAATCCCAGCACTTTGGGAGGCCGAGGTGGGTGGATCATGAGGTCAAGAGATCGAGACCATCCTGGTCAACATGGTGAAACATCGTCTCTACTAAAAATACAAAAAATTAGCTTGGCATGGTGATACGTGCCTGTAATCCCAGCTACTCAGGAGGCTGAGGCAGGAGAATTGCCTGAACCCAGGAGGCGGAGGTTGCGGTGAGCCGAGATCGCACCATTGCACTCCAGCCTGGGTAACAAGAGCGAAACTCCGTCTCAAAAAAAAAAAAAAAAGAAAAGAAAAAAGAAAACAAATCAACTTTTCCTCAGAAATTAAAAAAAAAGAATCAAACATTTCCCTTTTGGTATTCCTATAAGATTCGAAATTTTAGAACTTTCCTCAAAATATGAAAAAAGGGATTGTGCTTTTAATGCTAATTACATATATATGATATACATACATAAATACAACCACACATGTATATAAAACAAACAATATACATCTCTCAAATTATTGAGGGAAGGGACAATATCCTTACTCATATTTCATGCCAAAAAAAGTTCCACATAAATCCAAAGGTTAGGTATAAAAAATAAAACTTTAAGAGTATTACAAAAGCCAGGTGTGGTGGCTCACATCTGTAATCCGAACTATTTGGGAGGCTGGGGCTGGTGGATCACTTGAGGTCAGGAGTTCGAGACCAGCCTGGCCAATATGGCAAAACCCCATCTTTACTGAAAACGCAAAAATTAGCCAGGCGTAGTGGTGCATGCCTGTAGTCCCAGCTACTCGGGAGGCTAAGGCACAAGAATCACTTGAACCTCGGGGGCACAGGTTGCAGTGTGCCCAGATTGCACCACTGGATTCCAGCTTGGGCAACAGAGGGAAACTATGTCTCAAAAAAAAAAAAAAAAAAAAAGAGTACTCACAAGAATGTATGGGGGATGATGGTTAATACAAGTTGGGTGAAAAAGTTTTTCCAATGAAAGCCCCAAATTCACAAGTCGTATTAGAAGAGATTTCTATGACCAAGCTAATCTACTTCTACAAATTTATCTTATGGATATACTTGCATATATAGACAAAGACATACATGTAACATAACATCATAACAGAGTAAAATGAACAGCAGACTGAAAATGATTATGTGTCCACTGATGAGGACTGGCTAAATAAATTACAGCATGTATATAGAATAGAATATTATACAGTTACGAAAATAATTCAGGAAGATTTAAATGTGTTGATATGACACAATCTGTGGGATATACATTGTTAAGCAAAAACAAGTTACAGGAAGAATATGTAATAGCTTCCCTTTCATGTTAAAAAAAAGCAGGGGAGCTATGCAGAGATTTTTTTTTTATACACATACTTTAAATACTTCTAGAAGGACACAAAGGAAATTTATGTGGTTGCCTGTGGAAAGAAAGATGGGTCTAAAAATAGGAATCTTGCTTTTACTGTATATCCTTTGAAGTTTTTGAATTAGCTTTTAGACTGTGCATAAAGACCATTACAAACAAAAAATCAAAGACTAAAATTCAAAGCAAATATCATAATATTAAATATCCTATACATAGGATTACTGAGAGAATTCTTACCTTTCTCTGCAAAATTTAAGCGAATGTAGTATGGCAGGCCTCTTTTGACGTAAATTCCATAAGTGTAAGGTGTCATCAGCCAAGGCACTCACAAGAGCTCCCTTAAAAATCAAGTATAACATATTTCATATACAATATACAAACATTAAGTCTACTCAATAGTTGCCAGAAATATCTCCTTCCCAAATTTCAAAACTTTCTGCCAATAGATATAGATCTAAGAAACACTTGCCTCACTTAGATTCAAAACAGCAGATGTAAAAAGTGTATGTGTATTACATGTATGTAAATACGTTAGCTTCTTCAATAAAGTAAAGTATAATTTAGTATCTCATAAGCCAAAAGTATACTAGGATCTAGTGGAATAGTATGGTTAAGATCTAGTTATTTAAACTTAGAGGTCAGACTGTAAATTACTTGGTAACTATTATACATACTTCCTTGATTAACAGAACAAAATATGATATGAAGTAACCCCCTAATTTCATCTGGCTTAAGACCAATCCTTACGAAAGTACTATACCCAGATCATAATTCTACTACTAGAATGGTATGAAAAATAAAGATAGCATTTGGCACACTGTAACTTCCATGTCTGAAGGTTTCAAAATCTGACTAATTTAGAATGTTAAAATGTCTGATACCACTAAATATTATTATTTATAGGGAAGAAAAGGCCTGGCAGTATTTGAGAATCATTTAAGTGGCTCATTCTCACCCAAACCAAACAAATCAGAATATCCAGAGTGCTATAGTTTAGATGTGGTTTGCAACGCCAAAACTCACCATGTTGAAATTTAATTACCAATGAAGTGGTGTTGAAAGGTGGTAAATGATCCCTCACTTGGTTCATAAGGGATCTGCCTCCATGAAGGGTTTAATGCAGTCTCTGGGAAGGGAGGGCGTTTTTTTCCTCACAGGACTGGATTAATTCATATGCTAGTGGTTGTTATAAAGTGAGGCTGACCTCTTTGCTCTCTTGGCTTGCACCAGCTTCCCTTTCTGCTTCTCTACCATGTTATGATGCAGCATGAGGCCCTCACCAGAAGTCAGCCAGATGCAGCTGCTCAATCTTGGACTTGCCAGCCTCCAGAATCAAAAGTTAAATAAACTTTCTTTATAAATTACCCAGATTCAGGTATTCAGTTGTAGCGAGAGAAAATGGCCTAAGACACAGAGCAAAGACCTATGCAAGCATATTTTGAAAAACCTCCAGAGATGACTCTGATGTAAAATTATGAATGTGATGTGATGATTGTGAATAAAATTACGACTCTCTAGAGTTAATCTATTACAACGTCTAAATGTTTTTCCTCAAAGGAGCTAGAAATCTATCATCAACACTGAGAGAATACTAAGACAAGAGATGTAACATGCAGAATTTACATTAATTTCAAAAAGATTAGCAAGACCAATCTTTTAGGTTATTGTAAGAAATCATAAAGTCTCAACCTTTCAAAATAAGAGTTTCTCATCTACTCAAAATAATTAAAACAGCTGTCAGAACAAGATTTATATCAAATTATCTCTCCAACTCTTTTTCACCTTCAAAATTCTACAACGGCTACCCTAGTGTGTAACTTCTGTTGCCAGGACATGACAACTGGAATGCAGAAACACATAAAGTCCACACTCTCTCCATTTCACTAGAAAGCATCCTCTTACCTACATCACTTTGAAGTAGAGAAACTCAAAGGATTTAGTGTATCAAAGATTTGTACTGTTATTTCTTATTTACATCATATATCAGGCCATACCATCTTCTTTCTTAATATGTTTGCCGCATCTTACAATCTCAGGGAAGAAGAGAAGACAAAAAGCCAAAATGGCAGTAACAGCTAACCTCCTCTTATGGTGGCTCCTTCACCTACACACTATATAGTTTTCTAAATCTGAAAGCAAACAGGTAAACCTGTCAGATTTCCACTTTTTAACACAATAAAACTATCTTTATGTATTTATAATTTAACATTCAAACAGGTAAAAAAAAAATGGCCATCCCAAAAAAGTCTATGATCAATCTTATTGAAGAGAAAAAGAATACTTAATACAAATGTAAACAGCATAAATTTAATATTTCTAATATTTAGGTGTACAGCAATTGATTTGCTGTATTTTATTAACTGGTTCAAGTGTTGCTTTAAAAAACGATCTTAACGCAAGTATAAAAATGAAGAACAGGCCAGGCATGGTGGCTAACGCCTATATAATCCTAGCACTTTGGGAGGCCAAGGCTGACAGATCATGAAGTCAGGAGTTTGAGATCAGCATGGCCAAGATAGTGAAACACCGTCTCTACTAAAAATACAAAAATTAGCTGGGTGTAGTAGCATGTGCCTGTAGACCAAGCTACTCAGGAGACTGAGGTGGGAAAAATCACTAGAACCCGGGAGGCGGAGGTTGCAGTAAGTCGAGACCATGCCATTGCACTCCAGCCTGGGTGACAGGGAGACTCCATCACAAAAAATAATAATAACAATAAATAAAGAATAACAGGTTACTAAATGCCAGGGACTGAGGGTGAGCAGGAGTTCAATTACAAACGGATTCCCTTAGTGCTGAGGGTACTTTATTTCTGAGGGAAGTCCTTCCCTTAGTGTTGAGGGAACTGACCCGTATCTTGATGTGGTAGTGTTACATGAACCTGCACATGTGATAAAATTGAACTACACACACAAACACACAAATAAGTGCATATAAGAATGGAAAAAATCTAAATATAGGTCTATAGTTAGTAGTATTGTTTTGTTGTCATTTTTCTGGTTTGCTATTTTAGTATTGTTATATAAAATGTTACTACTGGGATAAGCTAAAAGAAGGGTAAACAAGCACTTTCTGAAACTATTTTTAAAATTAACTGTGAGTATAATTATTCCATAATGAAACATTCTTTAAAAGAGGAAGAATAATCTGAGTCCTCATATATGGGTTCAACAACTTTCCACATTGTAATTTTTTAAAAATTCTAACATTAGGAGAAATACCTAATGTAGATGATGGGGGGATGGATGCAGCAAATCACCATGGCATGCATATACCTATGTAACAAATCTGCACATTCTAAAATAAAAAACTGAATATTCGGGTATAAAACCTAGAAGCAAGCTATCTGTGAAACTGCTTTGTGAGATGTACATTCATCTCAGAGAGTTGAACCTATGTTTTGATTCAGCAGTTTAGAAACACTCTTTGTGTAGAATCTAGAAAGTGACATTTCAGAGTGCACTGAGGCCCAAGGTGAAAAACTAACCGGCGATAAAACCTAAAGGAAGCTATCTGTGAAACCGCTTTGCAATGTGTGCATTCATCTCAGAGTTGAACCTATGTTTTGATGCAGTAGTTTAGAAACACTTTGTGTAGAATCTAGAAAAGGATCTTTCAGAGTCCACTGTGACCTATAGTGAAAAACAGAATTATCAGGCTATAAAGCATAAAAGCAAGCTATCTGTGGAACTGCTCCACGGTATGTGCATTCATCTAAGAGAGTTAAACCTTTGTTTTGATTCAACAGTTTAGAAACATTGGTTATGTAGAATCTAGAAAGTGAAAAATAAAAATATCAAAAAAATTTTTTACACTTTAAAATGCCTAATATACAGTTATTATACAGAATACTGAAGTTTTTAAAAACATATCTTCTGACCTTGAAAAATCTAGACAATTGCAAATTATTTTGATTACAGCTTTATGGAGGTTTTTACATTGTCATAATTATCTTTTTATACCCATGATGCCTTTCTTAAATCCTCTGGTATGAACAGAACATTTATCAAAAGCCAGAGGTATTCAGGAATTTATTTTCTCTCATATACATTTAAGAAATTATTCCACAGAGCCTAAAGGTTTAGGGACTAAAATAATGTCCACAATCTGTCCTCATATCTAAGGAGATCAGAGCCTTTTCTGAAGCAATTTCTCTTTCTTCCTTTTATGACCAGCTTTCCCACTCTATCACTACTTGCAGTAAACATCTATTCTCAGAGCTGCTCCTATATTCTCAGAATATGTAAGAACAATGTTTCCTATGCTGATAAAATGGTGTTTTCTCTAGCTCCTTCTATACTTTCAAAGAGAAAGGCGACATCAATTACTTAGACCAATTAAGTGACATAATTGGGTGTTATTTAAGAACTCTCGCCAGTAACCACTTTCTAATGAATGAATATTGGTTTCTTGGTGGTATTCCAAAGCAATTCGTTAAAGTAGCACATTCTTTGATTTATCATAAGCTCAATCTTTAAACAACATTTTAATATAGATTTCTATATTACACAGTGTTCAATATCCCTTAACATTTAAATGCAGCAACTTTTACCAAAAACATTTACCTTAGGCCATTCACTTTACAGCACTGTGTTGAGAAAACATTTTACATCATTTATCTAACTGTCCAAGATGTTAACTTAAAATGAGTTACTATTTCTGACCCATAAGAAATTAATTTTTGTTCAAATATTTAAATAAAATGTGACTGTATAAAAGAAATATGAAAGACTAGATGTGGCCCTATTTTAGATATAAGTAGAAATGATTAAAGCAATTAACTCACCTCATTAATCAGGAACTGGAGCTGGATTACTGCAGCTCCACTGTCATGCTGGCAGTAACATTCTACTCCTGGACGACCAAAGCTGGAATTAGTTCCATTAAGGAGTTTAAGGTATTTGTCGGATTTTTTGAAACATCTGATAAGTTATGTAACAGGCTGATCAATATTCCAATAAACTCATATTCAATGCAGGCTATTTACTGAAGTTGAGATATAGAGTTAGTTTTGTTACATATCAATCAAATCAGTTTCTGTTGAGAAGTCTCAAAGATTACAGGTTTAAACAAAGTAATTAGAAAAAATGAATTATTAAAATCAGCACGTATCAAAACAAGATAACATAGAGGTAATACACTTTATGCTGGCCCAAATTATTTTCTTCATCGAAATAACAAAAAGAAGAAAAAAGGTGTTTGGATCTATAGAATGCCCAATTTTGCTGAAGTCAGCAAACTTATCTGAAAAGCAGGCAAGTGTCATTTTGGAATGTTGCTTTTACAAACAGTAATCTTTTCACTGTCAGTTTTTCATTTCTGCAGTGTAATTTTTAAATAAGACTAAAAATACAATGAAAAACCACATAACTATGTTTCTAATTGAAACATAATATTGTATCACCAATGAATCTACAGATCTTTTAAATAGGCATGCATACCGATTAAAATGAATTGGCATACAATAATAACAGTAAATACTCATATATTTTCTATGTGTTAAGCATTATTATTAAAATATTATTTATGTCAATTCATTTAATCCTCATAACTCATGAAGAATATGTTATTTTCCACCATTTAAACAGATAAGGAAGCTGAAGAAATCAAGTAACCTGTCCCAAGTCACACAACCAGAAGTAGTGAAAACAGAATATGAGTAAGCCTTCTGGCTCCAGAGTCCACACCCTAAATTTAAAAAGTATGCTGAGTAAAAACATCAAAACAGAAAAAAAAAAAAAAACTACATTTGTAGAACTCACTATGTGCCAGGCATCGTTAAACACATTTTACCTTCATAAACTTGAAATAAGAAGGTAGCAATTTTAACCTACTGCTAAACTAATCTCATTTTACCAGCTGTTAAATATTATCCTAAAGTAAAAAGCAAAATGTAAAAATAAAATTTGGTGTGATTCAGTAAAACACTTGCCGGCACATAAATTCATATTCAGGTATAGACTGTTTCTATACTCTATTAATACATGCCACAAAGTTACTAATGAAAAAATTGTGCCATAGGTTTAATTCCTATTTGCCATGATCTTTTCCTTTGGATTTCTAGAAATTTTCTAGATGGTACTCATTTGCAAGAGTTTTTTTTCTATTTATTACTATCAATTAATTATATATTATTTTATAAACTAACAGGCTGAGCATATTTAGCTCATAGTACCCTATTCTTTAAACACCCAAAATCACTGGTGGCACTAGTAGTAGTCGTAGCATCAGCAGCAGTAGTACTTGTAGCAGCAGTAGTAGTATTTTTGCTATTCCAGTTTCTCAAATACAACTGCAGGAAACTAGATTTAAATTAATAGTATTTTCAATATGCAAATCACACTCTGACAGGCCATAAAAAAGAAAAATCTGTATCTCTGTTAGCCCATTTCCTTTTTCAGATGACAGCATAGACCCTGCCCTTCTACCCAGTAGAGTGAGTCTGATCCTAATCTCTTCAGCTAAATTATTCTTTCTGGCACCAATTAGCGTATTTTATAATTCCCATTTTACATGAATGTAAAACCTCTCTTTTGAGACTAGATCAGGATCAATGAGTAAATTCATTTTTAAAATGAGTTACTGTAGAAAATCATAAAAATTATACTTACTTTACATATCATTTTATCACAAAACATATATAATATTGTCAATCTTTTGATATTAACCACAGACATTTTCTTTGAGTATGAATCTATTAACTAAAAATCAGGGCTGTTTTTCTTGAATAAAACATAACCATAACTATCCAGGTATAAGATTTCCAGTTAAACTTTTTTTTTTTTTTTTGAGACGGAGTCTCGCTCTGTCAGCAGGCTGAGAGTAGTGGCATCATCTCGGCTCACTGCAATCTCCGCCTCCTGGGTTCAAGCATTCCCCTGCCTCAGCCTCCCGGGTAGCTGGGAGTACAGATGCACACCACCAAGTCCAGCTAATTTTCTGTATTTTAGTAGAGAAAGGGTTTCACCATGTTGACCAGGATGGTCTCGATCTCCTGACCTCGTGATCTGCCCACCTTGGCCTCTCAAAGTGCTGGGATTACAGGTGTGAGCCACCACGTCTGGCCTAACTTCTTAAATGGAACTTTAAAGATATTATCAACCAATATGAGTGTAGCATTCATATATAGCCTTATTATTTCTTTTCCAGTCATTTATAGGTATACACACAAAATCGGGAGGGAAATTTTAAATGACTGACCTTAATGAAGTCTTTTGAAAACATTCATCTTATTCATTTTAAAATGTATCTTTTGGCATTTGTATTTCATTATTTTACAGAATATTAAGGTGATTTACTTGATTAGAATATCTAATAGACACAAACAGATTGGGAATAGAGAAAAACTGATTCTCGGTAAGATTAAGCAACAGGTTAATTTGAGCCTTCTAAGAAATAGCTTACTGGTCTTGAAATTTCGAATTGCCACGGGCATCAATGTTTTATCCAAAGAGAATAAAAAATGTCTATAAATTCAGGAAGTCAGTTACACAGAGGTCAACAGAGGTTTTACTCTTAGGCTATGTATGAAACTACTCTAAACAAAAGTGTACTTTTAAACTGATATAATATAGTTCCTTAACTTCTAGCTAACATGATAAAAACAACTTCGTAATAAAGAGTAAGAACCACTTACTGAGTTACTATTAAGTGGTTAGGCACTGTGCCTTAAATATATAATTGCACTTAATCATCACAGTAACTCTGAAAGACAGTTATTATTCATATTTTACAGGCAACATTTCTAAGGCTCAGATAAATGGTTTTTTCTCAAAGTTACTTATTTCATTCTCTTTTCCTGTAAATAAAGCAGTAGTATACTGCTGCAGCTAGTCCCAAAGTGTCCTACCACCAAACTGCCCTATGGATTGGAAGAAAAATTAATGTTATTACTTCATCATAACAAAAAATTTTTAATTAAGTTTCAAAAACAGATATTGCGTACATGTAATCCTGAGATAATAACATAGACAGAGCACAAATTTCACAGCAAGTAGTTCTCTATCCTGGTAGTGTATCAGAATTCTGGCTCTAATGCAAACTTGCTACACCCAATTTTCCAGAGGATATGCCTGGGTAGATTGTTTGTTCATTTATTATTTATTTACTTATTGTGCCACAGGAACCACCTGCGGTACAATGAAACTTGACGACCTCTACTCTCAAGTTAGTTCATATGTCAGTTCTGTTCTGCCATTAGATGCTGTGATCTGAAGAGAATTATTACAGGTATTAACTATTGAATCTATAAATGCATATAAGACCTATCTAGACTAGCTTGCAGCACTGCAATGAAGATGAAACTACATAGAGTATACTTACCAAAGGGTATCCATTATAATTATTTAAGACAATGTATTATTCACTATGTTGGCTAGAACTAAATGTTCCCTGACACTGGACATTACCATCATAATACAACAAAATGTCAAAACTGAATTTATTAGATCACAAAACATTTATATCCTTTCACATCCTTTCACAAGGAATATATATTATTCCTTGCACACATGGTTCCTCCTAATACTGACATTAGTAAGTTAACATTTTTATTAGAAAATAGTTAAACATTGTAAATGAAGATCTGACTTAACATTTTTATTAGAAAATAGTCAAACACTGTAAATGAAGATCTGCTTGGTAAGTGATTTCCATTTACTATGGCTATGTTCACAATTAAATGATAAAATTAAACATTTGAAACTAAAATAAAGAAAAACCAAAGGAAGATTATGCACTGAACATTCATGCAAATTTATTAAGGAAATATTTACTATTCTAATATTTGTTCTTTTATATATGTATGAATCAATTATAAGGGAAAGGTAAATTTCTTCTTCTGTCATGATATCATAGCTTGTAACTCTAAACTTCAATGTATTTGTCTGAAGATGATACAATTTTCTATCTCAGATACCTTTCTGCTCTCAATTTTTCTACTGCTTGCCTAACAAGAGCTATGATATCTACCCTAATCCCATTAGTAAGTCCTGTTTTTAAAGGAAACCAGTTAATTTATCTGACCCATGATACATGTCAGATAATTCCTGCACAGCTAGACTCATGGTCCAGGTCCAGAGAAGCACCATTGTCACTGGTGTATTTATGAAGAGAAGATGTAGAGGCAAAGTTAAAAGAGATCGGGAGCATAGTCTTTGACATGACTCTCTGCAAGCAATAGGAAAAAAAGAAATAATTACAGAAAAAAATAACATGATAAAACTAGCAATTAATGAAGAATAAGCAGGAATAGGTATACAGGATACATGAGCGGAAACAAATGCCAGAACCAGCAAAACCTTTTATTTACAGTAGCATATATCAAATTCAAAACAAGCATTAATCTAACTTCTGAAATGGCATTTTCTAGTAGAATGGTTGAGATGGGAGAAATAAATGGGAATTGGGAGGCCTTTAAGTACATCATCATCAGCAGCAGCAGCAGCATCACTAAAGCTGAGATTTACTGAATACTTAAGATGTGTCAAGTACAATATTTTCACAAATAAGGAAACTCAGGCACAAGTTTAAGCAACTTGCCCAAGGCCGCTCACCTAGTTAGTAAAGAAGCTGAGATATGAACCAAGGCAGTCTAATTCCAGAACCCACACTATAAATTACCAACCCTCATAGCACACACACAAACACACACACACACACACACACACAAAGTATACTAACAGCCAATTTTCACATGTAAATGTTATTTCCTGCTTTATTGTAAGTTATCTTAAAACTGGAAAAAGTACGCAGAAAAAACATATGTACAATCAACATTTCACAATGGAGCAAAGCCAGACTGGTCTAATGATATAAAACTAGACCAAATGTAACCTGTAATAAGTGAACATCAAACACCAATTAAGATAGTAAACAATATGCTAATTTAATAAATAATATATTAGAGTAATTTTTCATGTTAGCTTAGGATATCATATATAAAAATTAATTTTAATAATGAAGAAATATGGCCCAGCAAGATAAGCAAAAAGCTAAAATTCTGTATTCTAATTCCAGTTGTGATTTTGAGACAACCTCCTTATGAATATCTCCATGTGTAAAATGATCATCCAAAAAAAACATTTTAGAGCCTATAGCTGTTGAGAGGAACAATACTTGGCAAAATTAAATAAGAAATAGAAACAAAGAAACAATTTTATCTTTTAAAAGTATACATGATCAATGGAATACATGACGTTAGAATACAGGGCAAAACCACATATCTCAAGGGGTGCAGAAAAAAAAGCTCAGACAAAAATCAACACCCTTTTACAATTAAACTCTCAACTCCAAAAAACTAGAAATAGAAGGGAATTCCCTCAACATGACAAATGGCATCTATGAAAAACTCACAGCCAACATCCTTCTCAGTGGTGAAGGACTGAATGCTTTCCCAGTAAGATGGGGAAAAAGCATATCCATTCTGACCACTTATCTATTCAACATGGAATCTAATATTCTAGCCATGGAAATATGCAAGGAAAAACAAAAGGAGAGAAAGTGTTCAGGTCGGAAAGAAAAAGGTAGGACTATCTGTATTCATAGGTGACATAATCCTATATATAGAAAATTCTAAGAAACCCACTATAAAACACTAGAATGAATAAAAAAGTTCAGCAAGGTTGCCAAATACAAGACCAATATACAGAAAAATCATACGCTGGCAATGAATGATCTGTAAATGCAATTAAGAAAATAATTTCACTTATAATAACATCATAAGGAATAGAATATTTAGAAATAAATTTATCCAAAGAAATGTAAAACCGTAACATTGAAACTACAAAGTACTATTGAAAGAAAACCTACATAAATGAAAAGATATCCTGTATTAATGGAACAAAGAGTATGATTAAGATGAAAATCATCACCAAGTTGAATTAAAAAAAACTAAACAAACTCTATCAGAATTCCAGCTGTTTGCAGAAACTGACAAGGTAATACTTAAATATTATATCTCACTAAAGCTGTTAAAAAAAATTAGCTTATATGAAGGATAAATACACCACATATGAATAGGTAATAAAAAGCAATGAATTTAAGGCAAGCAAACTCTACAATTATTAATAAAAACAAATTAAAACATGCTAGTCTTAAATATATTTCCTTTGGTCTGAAATGTTTAAGTATTTTTCATAAGCAGTGAATAAACTTAACTATTTAGCAAGCTAAATGAAATGCAGCACAATAGGAGAAAAAAAGGCTAGTTTAACATTTTTACAAGTAAGCTACTTATTTTCTTCTGTCCTGCATTTGACTTTTTAAATTTATTTCATCCAAGATTTAAAAACAAGAAGTATTTAACAGATGAAACAACAAAAATTTAATATTCTCATAAACAAGAATGTTGATCATATAAAGAATTAGTATAGAAATATATGTAAGTAAAAGTCCCAAGAAAAATACTTTTCTCTTGTAAATCATTATCATTTGTATTTCTAATAACTTAAAATATACATTAATTCCTAAAATATGCTGATGAAAATTGTTCAGAAAATCCCAACTTTGGATATTATGACTGAAAAGTAAAGAAAAGAGGTCTTTGGTACAAGATACTAAGCTGAACAAATATGTTTGCTGTCATTGCATTCCAAGATCCCCTTAAAAAAAGTAAAGCCAAAAAATAAAGGACCAGAAAATATAAAAGAAAAAGTAAGCAATATAAAAGATCACTTTAGAACACATAACATCTAACAAGAGAAAAAGAAGAGAAAGGTGTCAAAGAAATAATAGAAGAAAATAAGAAAACAGATTTTATTCAGCTTCTAATGAGCATGGGTCCTTAAATGTAAGTACCCAGAATGATAATGAAATTAGTTCCAACCTAAATACACCACCCTAAAATGTTCTTTAAGGTTTAAAAAGAAGACCATACAGACTTCCAGGTAAGAAGAAACAAAAAACAAACAAGTGACCACCTGCAAAGAAATGATCAAATTACTAGTTTGCTAGAAATGTTTGCTAGTTGCTAGAAAACAGTGAAGTAAAGCCCTCAGAGTTACAAGGCAAAGACATTCAAGAAAACCCCTGACAAGATCTGAGTACAGAACAAGGACTATTCATGGGCCTCAAAAATCTTATCGTTCTTTTTGGAAGCCATTTAAGACTATGCTCCAAAAGACTGAAAGATTAACACCACCACCACCGCCCCGCCCCCGCCGCCACACACACACACAGCAATGACAGGAATTGTAATAAACACTGAATTCAACCCAGAAAAAAAAATGAAAAAGCCCAGGAGGAAAACAGTACAGTTGACATAAACAACACTGGTCCAACTTAGAGAAGAACAAGGAGGTATTCACTGGAGGCAGGTTCATGAGAACAAGAGGGCTCCAGAGATGTGACTCTATCCTTGAGACGCCTCAGGCATTTAAGCATGAGATGACAGCAGCCAATGCATAAGGGAAGTTGGGGAGAAGGAAGAAAAGTAGCTGTACAAGAAAGGAAATGTACTAACAGGATATCACTTGGTTGTGGAATAAAAAGTAATAATACTTACTGTTCACTCATTTCCAACTTTTAGAATCAAACTAAAAGTTTGTATTAATCACACATGACTAGAGTTGGCAAAGGAAAGGAGGAAGAAAAGGGAAACAAACACAGGAAAAGTGATGAGTTAACATTCTCATTTTAAAGAGTGGGGAGCCAAGAGCTAGTATGCATAATTGACAGAGCAGGAAATACAGAACTAACTATAAGATATTTATTGAAATTTACAAAGGTAACAAGGAAACAAAATAAAAATAGGGACAAGACTACAGAGTAGGGGAGATATGAGGCAAATGTTCATTTATTAAAGCAGGAAATCAACCAATAATTTCTAAAGTTGAAACAACGAACATTGGCAAGAGATTTTATTTAGAGTTAGCAACATGACCAGAAACAGTTAAATGGATCCTTCTGGGAAGCATGGGTAGGCATGGGAAAGGTAGGCTATGTACTTTTCACCACAGTTTCCACTATACTACTTAATCTTTAAACCAAGTATATACCTGTGGAAAGATGGTTTCTTTTAGTGTGTTTCTAGAGTGGAGAAAAGTAGCAGTACAGAATCAGACATACCATTACTGGGTTTATTTCATTAGGTTATTGTATCCATCTGACTTATACCATTAATACTAGAAAACCTGCATCAAGACCTCTCTCTAGAGCCACAGAATACAACCTTGTTTTCATACCTCACATTCTGGAATAATAAACCACGTACCTAGTCTCTCTCTCTTCTCCATAACCACTGGTTTCTTTCCAACCCTACCTACTTTCATTCACTACTATACAGATGTGTGGCAAGAAAAACGGGCAAATTAAAGTGAAACAAAGCAGAGCTTCTTATACTAACGATCCTAATTAGCCTCCATCTTCTCCCATTTTGTAGCTCCTAAAAAGTAAAGATGGGAAGCTATAGAATAGTCCTTAACCATGTTTGCTTAACCCATTCAATTTTTCTTATTTGAGAACTTCAATAGGCACTGAGGGTGTACCCTCATAGTCCTCATCCTCAAGGATCTCAAAAGTTTAGCAACAGAAATATAAAAGCAATATAATAGTTAGGTCCTCACTAACTCCAAGTAGATAAGAATTTTGTAGATAAAAATATTACTTGAAAAAAAACCTTTTCAATTATTCTTACAAACATCAGTTAATTTGAAACTTTAGCATGTCTCACACTATTCTTTTATGTCCATGCCATTTATTTCCCTCCTTGTTTATTATACAGTCATACTGAATTCTGCACCTACCTCCTTTTCCTTCAGTTGGGACAATCTTTGGCTGAATTATACAACTATATTTGAGAGCCTATACTATACTTCCATCCTAGAGTGTGGAAGGCTTTCAAACAGTCACAGGTAATATGAACATAGTCATCTGCTCTCTTTACTCCCTTTACTTTCCTGGTAAACTATATGACACATAGTAGACACTCTATAAATATTTATGAATGAATGAGTTTTCTTACAACCTAAGAAACATGTTTTATGTCCAGAAATACCTTTTTTTTTTTTTTTAAGGGTCTCATTCTGTCACCCAGGCTAGACTGCAGTGGCAGGATCATGGCTCACTCCAGCTTCAGACTTCTGGGCTGAAGGGTTCCTCCTGCCTCAGCCTCCAGGGTAGCTGGGACTACAAGTACTTGCCACTATACCTGGTTAAATTTTTCTTTTTTCTTTTTTGTAGAGCTTGGGTCTTGCTGCTTCCTTGACTGGTCTTGAACTTCTGGACTTAAGCCTCCCAAAATGCTGGGATTACAGGCATGAGCCACCATGTGTGATCCAGTCATAACTTCTTAGGTAAGATTAGTTCACTTTTCAGAAAACCAATAAAAAGTACACAACAAAGGAAAAATGTTCTAATCCTGTCACTTTCAGGAAATCGGACTCAATTTCCTCTAGGATCCATTAAAGCCCTTAAAATCCCATAAATTACATTTCTAGCCCATTTGTTTTACCTTCATGATTTTTTTAAGGTTATTATTACAATCACAAGATTTCCTCTTACTACTTATTTGTACTGTCAGCAAAGTGGAAACAAAAATAGTAAAAGAAACAGGCCATGGGCCCCCAGTCAATGATAAAGTCTGAGAGTATAGCTCCTGGCAAGTTTTCACTACCATCACTCTCAGTGTGCACTATGAAAATGTCTGACATACGTATTCTGACAACCTCTTCTTTTATGAAGAATGAGACAGTAACAAAACTGATATATATGTTGTAAATTATTAATATTTTTAAGATTATATATCTTTTCAGAGAATCTGTTCATCCATTATTTTCAGTGAGGAAAAAGGCAAAGAAAAGTTATGATACTATTCTAATCTCTACAGAAGGGACATACTCAGTTTTCCAACCTAGGAATGGAAGACTAGAGTACATATAAACTAGAAAGCAACTGGAGAACTTTGGTATCCTGTAAGATTTCTGAAAATACATTTACATCTTGCAAAGCTTAAAGATGAGAATAAGGATCATACTTTCTATGAACTATATAAAAGACAATAAAATATCCTACAATAGTATATGTTTAAGTATATAATATTCTGTGAAAGTAATTTTCTTTGGGGAGATAGTCTCGTACTAAACCAAGAAAAAATTTTAAGGGAAAACTGTTCCTTCCTACCACAGTAAAAAAGGTAAACCCAAGAGCACAATTTTTATTCATCAGAAACACTGAAGGTTAACCTCTCTTACCATTTCTTTCAGTACATTCTTATAACTTCAGCAAACAGGGTAATTTAAACCTTTTTAAGTATTTTGATATGCCTTCAAGATGTTGCTACTCTGAATTGCCTCACTACTCTGAATAAAAAGTCAGATGATTTTTACTTTTAATGGCCTAAGTCATGGAGAGATTAAACCATAATGTGATTATTTTTCAATAACAAAGTTAAAATCTACATACCACTGTAACAGGATCAAATAATATTGATGGAAGCATTTGTGAAGTGAAAAGAGGATAAGCTTCAGATTAGGACCAATACTATATTTTGTATGAACATAAAAAACAATTAAAAAAAAACATGGAGCGTCATCGGAAATCTTTGACTTCTTCATCAACACTGTTATGGGGGACAAATGAAAGTCTACAATTAAAAGCGGCAGTACATGATATATTTATCCTACTAATGATAATATAGCCTGCTAAAAAAATAATAAACTTTCTGTAAGTAGCAGGTTACGAGTAAAAAATGAAAATACCTTAGATACCAAAACAATCTACCTCTGCTCTAGTTTACTCATCTGTGAAACATCACCTGCCTTCTTAACCTGATCATTATGAGGATCACCTGCAAGTTAATTTATTTTATTTTATTTTATTTATCTGGAGACACAGTCTCACTCTGTCTCCCAGGCTGGTTCAGTGTTGCAGTCACAGCTCACTGCAATCCCTGTCTCCCAGGTGTGAAAGTGATTCTCGTGGCTCAGCCTCCCAGCTGGGATTACAGACATGTACTACCAGGCCCAGCTAATTTTGTATTCTTAGTAGAGACGGGGTTTCACCATACTGGCCAGGCTGGTCTTGAACTCCTGGCCTCAAATGATCTGCCTACCTCGGCCTCCCAGTGCTGAGACTACAGGCGAGAGCCACATCACCCAGCCAAGCCCTGCATGTTTTAGAAGAGACTTTTCAACCATAATTAGACTCCATGGCCTTTTATCTTGCTCATTCTCATGACCAGTGATAAATTACTAGGAAGGGAAAACATCATAACTCAAGACCTGGAACTCCAGCTCCTTTCCAAATATTTCACATAATACGGTTTCACAGCTCTGTCTCCAAACGCAGTGGCAGAGCAAAAAGGCAGCGTATTTCCTCATGGTTACACCACAGATCTCAAGATGTTATAATTGCTTTAAAACGACATCCTCTCTATATATGGTAATTAACATGTTTCTTATCTACCATCTGTTAAAGAATATTGCTACCCAGCCTGTCAAACCCTTAAACTAATAGTCTCAATTTTGGCTCTATATGACAAGCATCCACAAAGATTTAAAAACAAAAAAATTACAGATGTCATGCCCCATGTCAGACTCACTGATTTGGAATCTCTAGAGAAGAAATCCAAGCGTGTTTGGGCATTGTATGTACATTTTGTTTTTTTCAGCTCCACAAATTATTCTAATATATAGCCACAGTTGAAGAACGCTGGGAAACCTTGTGGGCATAATTGTTACTTTCCTAAATAAATTATTTATATACATATAATCCATTAAATAACTTACCAGATTTCCTTTTCTTCTAATTGAATAATCATGAATTCCCTATCTCCTCCCAGTTCTTACTTTCCAAATGTTTATGTAATAATTTCCCACTGTCATCTGAATTAGCTTCTGACTGACTCAATAGAAATACAGTCAAAACAACAGATTTATAAGTGTTTACCAAAAATTAACATAATGAAGAGCACTTCATTTTGTATATTATAGGCTATGAATGTACTTGCAATCCAAAGTCTTGGCCAACTGATTAATTACAGTTTTGGAGCACCCCTATTCTACAGTTGCAACTACTTGATAAACGTCAGTTTTAAAACCTCTTTTTGGAGCCCATGTGTGTTTTCACCAATAAAAATTAATATCAACTTCTGTTTTCCAGTGTAGTGTGTAAGGAGCATGGAAATCACACTTTACCTTAATAAGAAGTAAAAAGCTGAATAAACTGGAAAATCAACAACTCATCTTAAAGATCTGTAAAAGTAGTGAGATTACAAGAAAAACCACTGCCCCAAACTGGAAAGAGAGACACATAGATGTAGAGAATCACAACCTGCTAAAGCAGAAACCCGTAAGCACAAACCTCTGTGAGAAGCAGTGCCAGGGTAAGGAAGCAAGCACTGTAATTGGGGAATAGCTGGAGGCTCAAAACAGACAAGTCAGGAAGTCAAAAACTCCAGGGGAACCCAGTCATAGAGATGTCCCCACATCTTTGTATATTTTACCTCCAAAGCTTGACCAAGTTCTCACAGTGAATACTGGAGAAAATCCCCTCCTGCTACCACCAGAGGGAAGAGAAAAAGCAACCATTAAAAATATACAAGAGCATATTCTGTTCTTAACAACAAGGTCTGCCTTCAGAAATAACAGTTTACCAGAGCCTAACCTGCTGAGGTTTTATCAGGCTTTAACTAACCTGAAAGAAGAGAAATCATTCAATCCAGTGGGCACAAGCCTTCCAAGTAGAGGAAGAGAAGTAACCAACTTCAGCCCACTTTAGCCATCCTATCCTACCTAAAAGGAAGTGGAAGTATGGGAAGGAGGGATTAAGAAGCACTCCTAAAGTTCACAGTCCAAGAGCACAGATTCTCTAAAAATCGACACCTAATGACAGGACTACAGCACACTTCCCTTCCCCCTATGTTACCAAAGGCCTATCATAGCAGCTTTTACCTTTTACTCAGTACATCATGTCAAGATATCAGGAAAAAAATTAAAAGGCAAAAAATACAGTTAGAAGAGATGAAGCAGGCATCAGAATCAGACTTAGAAATGGCAGTAATGTTGGAATTATCAGACTGGGAATTTAAAACAACCATGGTTCTTATGCTAAGCATTCTAATGGATAAAGTAGACAATACCAAACAACCGATGGGCAGTATCAGCAGAAAGATGGAAATTCTAAGAACCAGTTAAAAAGAAAAGCTAGAGAAGTAAAGAAGTAAAAAAGCATTCTTTACTGTAACAGAAGTAAAGAATGCTTTTGATAGACTCAATAGTAGTCTGTCAAAGCTAAGGAAACAGTCTCTTAACCTGAGGATACTCAAAGGAAATGTCCAAAATTGAAAAGCAAAGAGAAAAAGACTGGGAAAAAAGCAGAACAGAATATCCGAGAACAGTGGGACAACTACAAAAGGTGTACACGTAACAGGAAAACCTGGAGAAGGGAGAACAGAAAGAAATATTTAAAGCAATAATGACTGTGAATTTCTCCTACACTAATGTCATATATCAACCATAAAATCAAGAGGAAAATACCAAGGAGAATAAATGCTTTAAAAAAAAGCTACACCTAGACATATTATACCTTAAAATTGCAGAAATCCAAAGATTTTTTTTGAAAATCTTGAAGAAAGACATTGGCAAAAAATACCTTACCAACAGAGGTGCACAGATAAAAATTATTTCTGACTTCTCACAAGAAACCATGCAGGCAAAAAGAGAGACAAATAAAATATTTAAAGTCTAGAAAGTTAAAAAAAAAAAACTAATTCTGTATACTGCAAAATTAGCCTTGAAGACTGATGAATAAAAACTTGCTCAAACAAAAACTAATAAAATTTATTGCCAGATGACCTGTACTGCAAAAATGTCAAAAGTTTTTTTTTTTTCTTAAAGAAAAGTCCACAGATCAGAAACTCAGCTCTACATAAAGGAAGAGCATTAGAGAAAAAAAATAGAGGCAAAAATAAAAACTTTTCTATTTCTTAATTAATCTAGTAGTAACAGTTTGTTAAAAATAATAACAGCAGCAATGTATCCAGTTATGTATGTTTATATATATAAACACTTATGTATGCTTACATATAGGCGAAATGAATGACAGCAAAGCCATAAATGATGACTGTAAAGAATTACAATTTCTTTTTGTTATTATAAGGTATTCATACCACCTGTGAGGCAGTATAGTGTTCTTTCAAAGCAGACTCAGATTAGTTGTAATGTATACTGCATATTCTAGAGCAACTATTTAAAAATTTTAAAAAAGTATAACTTATATGCTTAGAAACTGATATACTGAGAAAGGAGAGAAAATGTAGAACCATAAATAATGTTCAATTAAAACCACAAGAGGCATAAAAAGAATGGAAAACAAAAATAGAAACAAAAAGGCAACAAATACAGAACAGTAACAAATATGGTAGGTATTACTGAAAGTATATCAATATTCACTTTAAACTTGGATGGTCCAAATGCACCAATTAAAAGACAAATTGTCAAAGTGGATCTAAAATTAAGACCCAGCTAATATGTTGTCTGCAAGAAATCTACTTTAAATATAAAGATGCATAAAGAATAAAAGTAAATAGATGAAGAAAGATATGCCATGCTATCACTAATCCAAACAAAGCAAAGTGGCTATATTAATTTTAGACACAGACTTCAGACCAAGGAAAGTTATCAGAGATAAAGAGGGGCATTATAAAATGAAAAAAAAAAATTCTCCAAGAAGGCACCACAGTCTTTAAGGTGTATGCATGTAAGAAAATAGTGTCAAAAATATAAGACAAAAACTGGTAAAACTGCAAGGAGAAATATATGAATTCATTATTACAGTTGTAAACTTTAACATCCCTCTATTCCCTCTATCAGAAATGGACAGATCTAGCAGGCAGAAAAATAGTACCAACATAGCAGACCTCAACAACATCATCTACCAACTAGACTACAGTCTACTTTATCCGGTAACAGCAAAACACACATTCTTCACACATTCTTCTCAACTCCCATGAAACATTAACCAAGACAGACCATATTCTGAATCATACAATACACCTAAAAAAATTTAAAAGAGTAGAAATTATACAAGGTCAGTTGTTGGAACACAATGCAAGTAAACTAGAAATCACTAAAAGACAGCTGGAAAATCCCAAAATATGTGTAGATTAAACAAAACAATTCTACTAACACTTGGGTCAAGAAAAGACATCACAAGAGAATTTTTTTAAATGTTTTGAACTAAATAAAAGCAACTTATCAAAATTTATGGGCAACACAGAAAATAGTAAAGGGAACTTACAGCATTGAATTCATATATTAAAGAAGAAACATCTAAAATCAATCACTTCCACTTTAAGAAACTACAAAACGAAGAGGAAACTGAGTCCTAAGTAAACACAAGAAAATAAATAACAACAGTTAAGGAAGAAATCAGTGAAACTGAATACAGATCAAAAGAGAAAAATCAACAAAACTAAAAGCTGGTTCCTTCAAAAAAAAATCAATAAGCTTTAGCCAGGCTAAGGAAAAAGGAGAAGGGACACAAATTACTAACATCAGAAATGAAAGAGGGACATCACTTTAACTTCCATGAACAATTAAAGGATAATAAAGGAATACTAAAAATAACTCTATGCCTACAATTTTGATGACATGGATAAAACGGACCAAGCTCTTGAAAGATACAATCTACCAAAACTCACACAAGAAGAAATAGACAATCTGAACAGGCCTGTATATATTAAAGAAACAATCAAGTAATAGATTTTCAAACTAGAGGGCTGACTGGAGAATTATGCCACGTTTCTAGTCTCTTTCAGAAGATGCAAACAGAGGAAATACATCCTAACTCACTTTATGAGCCCAGCATTACACTAATATGAATACTAGACAAAGGCACTATGAGAAAAGAAAAAGAAGATCAATCTCTCTCATGAAGATGGATGCAAATATCCTCAACAAAATTTTACCAAAATGAATTCAATAATGTATAAAAGGAATCACACAGCATGACCAAACGGAATTTTATCCCAGGTACACAAGGCTAGCTCAACATGTGAAAACCAATTAATATAATCCATCACATTAACAGGCTAAAAATGAAAAATCACATGATTGTATCAATCGATGTAGAAAATCCAACACTCATTCCAGATAAATATTGTCAGTAAACTAGGAATACAGGGGAAGGTCCTCAACTTGATAAAGAATATCTACATAAAACCTACAGCTAACACACTAATAGCAAGACACTCAAAGCTTCCCTACTACAATCAGAAACAAGACAAGGATATCCATCTCTTCACTCCCTTCAGCATTGTAATGGGAACACCAGCTAATGCAATGAGCAAAGGAAATAAACGGTATACAGGTAGATTGGGAAGAAAGAAATAAAACTGTCTTTGTTCATTAATAACATGATCAACTGCCAGGCGCGGTGGCTCAAGCCTGTAATCCCAGCACTTTGGGAGGCCGAGACGGGTGGATCACGAGGTCGAGAGATCGAGACCATCCTGGTCAACATGGTGAAACCCCGTCTCTACTAAAAATACAAAAAATTAGCTGGGCATGGTGGTGCGTGCCTGTAATCCCAGCTACTCAGGAAGCTGAGGCAGGAGAATTGCCTGAACCCAGGAGGCAGAGGTTGCAGCGAGCCGAGATCACGCCATTGCACTCCAGCCTGGGTAATAAGAGCGAAACTCTGTCTCAAAAAAATAAATAAAAAAAAAATAACATGATCAACCATGCAGATATCAGAAAGAATCAACAGAAAAACTCCTGCAACCAACATGTGATTATAGCAAGGTGGCCAGGATGCAAGGTTAACATACAAAACTCATTCATACCCGGGAGCAGTGGCTCATGCCTGTAAATCCCAGCACTTTGGGAGGTTGAGGAGAGGGGATCACTGGAGCCCATGAGTTCTAGACAACCCTTGCCAACATGGCAAGACCCTTTCTCTACAACAAATTTAAAACTTAGTTGGGTGTGGTGGTCTGCGCCTGTGGTCCCAGTTACTCAGAAGGCTGAGGTGCTTGAGCCCAGGAGGTCGAGACTGCAGCGAACTGTGCTTGTGCCACTGCACTCCAGCCTGGGAAACAGAGCAAGACCCTGTCTCTAACAAAGAAAAAAAAATAGTTATTCGCTTTCTTATATACCAGAAAAGAACCAGTGGCATTTGAAATTAAAAACACAGTGCTATATAAGTCTAACAAATATGTGTAAGATCTACATGAGGAACAGCACAAAACTCAGAGAATATTCTGTATGATTTTATAATGATGAAAGACATGTAATTATACATTGGTTTAAACTCATAGAATGTACAAAGAATGTATCATGAACTTTAGATGAAAACAATGTGTCAATGTAGATTCAATATGCCACTGTGCTGACAATGGAGGAGGCTATGAATGTTTTGGGACAGGGAGTATATAGGATATCACTGTACCTTTCATTTATTTTTGCTGTGAACCTAAAAATGTTCTAAAAAAAAAAAAAAGAGTCTATTTAGAAAATATATTTAAAAATGAAGATAGCCACATCCTGATGATAATAAGGGTAAGCAAAATTAATTTTTACTTCTGACCCAATTCTAAAATTCTGCTAATCTCATTTAAATAAAAACTACAAAATGAACTATTTCTGCAGTAAATATTTAACAAAATGCTAAGAATAACCATGAAAAATATGTATATCAACATTTAAAACTTTCTTAAGTCAAGACAATTCTAACATTTTACAAATGTCCAACAGTATTTGAAAATTTAGGTCAGTCACCTCCTTTCTTTTAATGTGAAAACAAGCACCAAAACAAAAAATTAATTGCAGCATTCAGACTAATGTGTAATTATAGTATTCACTGCGTTGGAACAGGCCTCTAAGTACCTCCCTCCACTATTATTTTTAGTAAGAAATGTTTTATTATTTATAAACAAATTAGAGTGGTTGAAAATAATGATTCTTAATATTCACTGTTTTGGAGTTAGAACTGTCTCTGAAGAGGCCAAAATGTGTTATGTTTATTATCACAGGCAATTCTTTTGAATGGCTTTTGATAGATAAATATATTTTTAAAGGAACCACTTGCTTAAACTTCCATTTATTATGTAGACATAAATAATAGTGGTCTGGGTTAAATGAACAAGAAAGAATGTAAATTCTCACGAGTAAAAACAGTTTTTTATCCCAGCATCTATTCCCAGATGCCTAAATGGCTAAGTTCTTTTCTCAAGTAAGTCACGTGGATTTTAAAAGAAAAATACAACGCATTATGAAAAAAAAAAACAGCACGAAGACTGATTTTAAAAGAAAAATACAACAAATTATGAAAAAAAAAAACAGTACAAAGAAAAATCTGTTTCAACAGTTTTTCACCTTTTCAGAAGACAAAAAGAAGCAAATACACAGAAGAAAAACCATTCAGTAGAAACTACTGCAACAGCTGATGCCGCCAGATTTATAGTTACCTTTGACAGAGTGCTGCTGTGTAAAAGCAGAGGTATTGCTATTACAAGAAAAGCTTATGTACTTTCAAGAAAAAGCGGGATTAAGCACACCAACAAACAACTTCACCAGGAAAAGCTTCAAAAGTTCTAGACTGCACTTATTTGAAGAAGAAAAAGACCAAAGACTATTATTAAAACACTTTCAATTGTTTAAAACTTGCTATTTTATAATAACTACCATGTAAGTTCTAGGACTCATATTTTGCAAATAACAAGCTGTATAAAGTAAAACTTATTTTTCAAATGAAGATTAACATAAAACAAAAATTATCAGCTGTTTATTTAAACACCTTTCTAGGTAAATGTTCACGCTAAAATCATAGCTCCAATAAATATAAAGAAATATGCTCAGCAAGTTATCACTTCATTTATTTGTCATGTATATATTTTTAGATATACCTCCAAAAGAATTAATACCAGTTGGAGAAATGGAATCAAGTAAAAATTAGCCTTATTTACTAAATAAAATTATATCTATATTTACTGCTACTGGAAGAAATACAAATAGTGGTCAGTGGGCAACTATAAAAATTTTTCAAAAAGTAGATATAATTTCAGTTTCCAATTAAATTACCATATATGTTCTTTCCAAGAAGAGGCATGTAATATATCCGACTCTAAAGAAAGTGACCAAGAATCTGAACTTTCTTCTAGGAGCTTTATGAATTTTTTAAAAATACATTATTCATTTTTCAGGTTTTTTTCTTCCCCAGTTATTTTTGACCGTTTGTATACATCAAATAAGTCAGAGTATTTTAATAAAAGGCATCTATCTAAATGTACCTACACATATCTATATATGAAGAAAGATATTAAGAAAAAGTTACAAAAGATATTATATTTTTAATTAAAATTAGGAAGTCAAGCTAAATATTTCAATAATCAAGCTAATCATTGAACTACCCCCAAAGGATGCCTACTTAAGCTACCTTTATCATTATACTAATCATAATTCAACAGAGATAAAATCCCCTCACAAGATTAAAAAAAAAACCTGTAAAAAAATTTTACCTTGATATATAGAGTTACTATGTATTATTAAAAATTACTGATACTTGGCTGGGTACAGTGGCTCATGCCTATAACCCAAGTACTCTAGGAGGCTGAGGTCAGTGGATAGCTTGAACTCACGAGTTTGAGACCAGCCTGGGCAACATGACAAAACCCCTTCTCTAGAAAAAAAGAAAAATACAAAAATTAGCCAGGCGTGGTAGCATGCACCTGGAGTCAGAGGCTGTAGTGAGCCGAGATAGCACCACTATACTCTGCCTGTGTAAGAACGCCAGAACTTGTCTCAAAAAAAATTTTTTTTAAGAATCTTTTATTTTTAACTAAAGGTTAAATTTCAACTAGTAACAAGTGCACTTAATAAAATTTAAATATTAAAATGTATTCCTTACTGAACATTTATCTCTGCATATCCTTTAAAAACAAGCCAGGCTGATAAACTAAGGCAGAGATTGGCAAACTGGCCTCTGGGCCAAATCCAGCCAACTGTTAGATTTTATAAATAAAGTTTTGTTGAAGATCACTTTTACTTATGTTTTTAGATATTGTTTATGGTTGCATTTGTGCTAATATAGAAGCAGAGTTGAGTAGTTGTCACAGAAACTATAGAGCCTATAATTTACTATCTAAGCTTTTCATAGAAAATGTTCGCTGACCCCTAAAGACTTAGATCTTCTTTAAATGTCTGCACACACACACATACTTATCCACCCTGTAATCCTTACTGAAGAACATAAAGTTGATCATTTAGGAATCTGTATGTTCCCTTGTCTTGACGTCGTAATTTATACACTACTACTGTCTAATTTCTGGAATCTTGATAAAAGAGAGGATACTGGTCGATATTGCTGATTTGCATTACTTTGGACTGCATTGTATCTTTTCATACCCTGTAACAATCTTCAATTTATTTTAAAAGAAAATGCCACTCTATATTACAGTTATAATTTCTAAAAGATCTACTTTTAGACATTCAATGTCACATATTACTTATAAAAAATGGTAATACAGAAATTAATATTTTAGATGCTCAACTAAGAAAAAGATGGCTAAATAGGTTGGAAGCAGGAATGGAATCAAACGAAAACATGTATCACAAAGACAAAGGCACTGGGTTTTAAGCATAAGATCTATTTAAACAGAGAAAAGCATATTCTAGACTTAAGGAATCAATAAACACACAGCCATTGTAGAACACTGACTAGTCAGCAATAAACTGTGTCAACAATTCTTACCCCTACCTCCTTTGCCTCAGTTTACCTTCCACTCATGGCCAAAAGAAAAAAGTTACATGGTAAACAAGCTGGTGTGCAAAATATATTTAAAAGGAAATATGAGGAAAATAAGAGATTAAACCAACCAACTGGAATTGCTAAATCTGAAAGATGGCAACATATTTATTCAAAAATATTAAAAATGGTAATACAGATATACATATCACTAAAAAGTCCTTATTGTTATTGCTGCTAGTAACAATCAGAAATGCATTCAAATTAAAGTACAAAATAATTGTACAGAAACCTGACTGTCTCTACAGGAAGTCTGAGTAATTAAACCAGAAAGCACCATAACTTCTCCTTAGAATAATTTGTGCTGTATGTGGCTAAGGGAACGAGATGTATCAAGTACCTTTTTGGCAGTCTTTAGGATTACAGTTTTATGAACTTAGTTTATGTCTTAAAAATCAGTAAGTAATCACTATCTTGCTTCCCAAGAACTTTTATAGAACTAACCATGCTTAAAATCTATCTTCATAAATTCAAGTCCAAATCTAAAAGGTATTTATAGTGAAATGCCCTTTTCGTTACATCAATCTATTATATTCTTAAACAGATAAACATCTGTTTACGTCAAACCAAAAAACTATTTCCTTAATCTGCCAGCCCAATACCAAGAATACCTTCTCATCAGGAAACTCTCATTTAAACATCGAAAACAAATACACATTCTGATTATTACTATTACTGCACAATACTGATATCCTAATTATTAATTTTCTTCTTGTAGGCTGGGCATAGTAGCTCATAACCCATAATCCCAGCTTGAATCCAGATCAGCCTCAGCAACACACTAAGACCCAATCTTTGCACACGTGCGCCACGCTCTTTCTCTGTGTGTATACACACACACACACACACACACACACACATACACAGAGATATTATATATATTATATATATAATTAGCCAAGTGATGTGGCTCGTATCTGTGGTCTCAACTACTTGGGAAGCTGAGGCAGGAAGATCGCTTGAGCCTGGGAGGTCTAGGCTGCTGTGAGCTGTGATTGTGCCACTGTATTCCGGAGCGAAACCCTATCTCAAAAGAAAAAAAATATTCTTGTAAATAACATGCTTCTTCCAGTGCATAAAGCCAAATTGATCCAACAACTAAAGGTTATCTTTAATTTAGTGATACTCAACCCCTATAGTCCAGTTATTTACATATACATGCCCATTGATTATTACTCCAAATTATACTACACAATTACCAAATTTAGTACTCAAATTACATACAAGCAATTCAAGGAAGATAGTCTCTATAATAAATCTCTAAAGACTATTATGATCATGTGATTACGAACTCAATATTGTTAACTTACTTTAATTTTACATCCTGACATTTAACAACCAAGAAAAGAAGGTAAATTTTGTTAATGGCATTAAAAAATGTCCTGGTTTCCGATGTCATAATGAGACCTTTCTGTTATACACAGAAAATGCTACAATCCACCATCTTAGTATTCAATGTGAGCTACTGTTTCAAGGAAAGACATCTGTGTTAGTTCATTCACATGCTCTTTCCTGGTCCCTTCTGTAAACAAAAATTGACACTTGTGCTTCTACTGACTTGCATTATGGATGTAGTCAATGGATACAAAGCTGAGGGAGCCACAATGGCATGGAGTCTAATACCTCATCCTCATTAACAGAAACTCAGAGTAGTCAAACAGAAGAACCCCCTACAGGAACACAGTCCAAAGAATTCCTAAATCCCCCACAGAAAAGAAATTCTAAGATCCAAGAGTTGGAAGAACGCTTCGAAATAACACAATTTCCTCATTTTACACAAAGGAAATTGAAGCACAGAGATTTTAGTTCATTTATACAAAATGAGTCTGAAGATTATTAGAACAACAATCACCTAATAATAAGGTAATTATTCCAAAATGTCTTTACTTTGCCATCCTTCAGGATGACAAAGTTAAGTCGTGATTTCAAATGAATCATACTAAAAACCAAACAGAAAACAAAACAAAACAAAAGAGATAAAAACTCACTTAAGGTAAAAAGGCTTACAAGGCACAGACTTGATTCTCCAATAGTTAACATATTCTTTTCAGTTCCTTGGTTTCTATCACATTTGTTTTCCTCCACAAGAAATCCACTGCAAAATAAACTGTCTCCAAGCAGATTCCATTTCTGGTTGTTCTGAAATAAATGTGCCTATTCCTCCTGCTGCAGTAGTCCATGCTAAGAATCACAACTTACAGCTGATACAGCACTCATTCTTCCCTTTATGCAATGTCTTCTTAAATGACCAGCTAAGAGTTGAGATATGAATTGAGGTATTTCAAGCTCCTTGTTTCTCCTGTACAATTACAATTCCAAATGACCAGAACTCTTCCACAAACAAAAAGGATGGAGAAGGAGGAAAGTGGCTATGAACAAAAACAACGGAAGGGGAGAAGAGTGGATAACAATCTGGAGTGGTGGCTCCTGCCTGTAATCCCAGCACTTTGGGAGGCTGAGCTCAGGAGTTCAAGAACAGCCTGGACAACATGGTGAAACTCTGTCTCTATCAAAAATAAAAATAATTAGTGGTGGCACACACCTCTGGTCCCAAATACTTGGGAGGCCAAGGTGGGAGGACTGCTTGAACCCAGAAGGTGAAGGCTCAAGTGAACTATAATTCTGCCACTGCACTCCAGCCAGGGTAACAGAGTGAGACCCTCATCTCTGTTGCGGGTAGGGGGAATACCTGGCTAAATTCTAGCTAAACTATTACCTTTAACTATTTCAAACAAAAATCATGTCCAGTTTTTTTCCCATGGTGTGATTATGTTTTATAAAATTAGTAAGTAGCAAGTCAAAATATTCCAATGCTATCTTGTAAGTACAGTACAGAAAGTCATTAAACAATAATTTATTTAGCATTTACTATGTGTGAGAAACTTTCACATACATTACTATCATGTCTAAGTAGCAATTTTGCAAACTTGTTGAGAAAGACACAGCCATTTTAAAGACACACTCAAAGAGAAAAATAGTGCTTTTCAATATCTTTTTGTCAAAGTTTGTATTAGCTACAAAAATAAATGAAGGCCTTCCTACAGTTGCCACTCAGTATTTGCTGATAGAAATGAAGGATTTGAAAATTAAAGCCACAGGAAAATTCTCATAATAATAATAATAATGTATACCAAAACATCCCTTCATGATCTTAAAAGCTATACACACATTTTATTAGATTTAAATGTGACAATAACCTCGCAAACTAGGTAGGGTTATTATTCTTATTTAACTGGTGAAAAACTTGGGCTAAATGCAGTGGTTTTCAACCATAGGCACCTGGAAGTATGATGGAGGGTTTGGATGACCACATTGGCAGGAAACGCAACATGGGCATTTAGTAGGTGGGAGATGGGGATATTAAATATCCTGCAATGTGCTGGACAAACCCAGAGAATTAGCCTCCCCCAAATGCTACCACTTTGAGAAACACTGACAGAAAATAAATGGACAATGCCTAACAGTTAATAAAGACTTTAAATATAAATTAAATAACAAAATTGTGGAAATCACCAAGGAACAGCCAAAAAAACACAAAACAGTGAAAGTATATCAATTTCTCACACTAAAATAAGTAGTTCAGGCTACACTTTCAAAATGGTAAAATGATAAAAGTAAAAGATAACACAATTTCAAACTCAACATTTCTCTGCCACTTCTTTGCCAAGTTTTCCACTTCGCTTGTAATTGCCTCATTGCTTTACTTGCAAAACCTTATCATCCTTAGTTACTCCCTAAGATTTTACACAAACAAGTCAAGCCCTTCTCCAATTTCTATTCTGCCATCCCTGTTTTGGATCCACTTTACTGCCTATATCTGTAAGGTTCGCTTGGTCCATTCTTTTCATCTATGACACCACTACCCCATTCATCATGCTAAAAATCACACTTTTTTCCTGTCAGCATGTCAGCATCTCCTATTACATAACTATGATTCTTAACTGAACATCATGCAGATATTCAGGTTAACATTCAAGACCCTCAACCATCTTCTTATTTCTCCTGCTAACTCAATTATTCCAACCAGCCCCTTCAGCACGCCTCCAAACTGGCATGATAATACTCTTTTCATACTTTTGCGCATTCTGTTTTCCTTACCTAGAATAATTTTCCCACTCCTTCCTCCCTGTCATTCTGAATCCTTATCTACCAATGTGTAGAAATATTCATCAAATGCAACAAATTTACATGTAACTTGACTTTGTGTAATGTCAGTAGAGCCCTAAATAATTCTAATTTCAACTGCTATTTAGTTCCAGTCTTTTGGTTAGGACTGGAAACTTTTTAAAGAGAAAGGACCACATTTTCATTTATTTTGTATTATTCCCCTAGAAGAATATATAGCTACTTGAAATCACAAAATTGTTCCTTGAAGAAATCATTTAATACTGCGCCTGCATTTCTATAGTTAAAAAGAAAAAACTAATTCAAGGACATGTAATTATTTAGTGAAAAGAGAAAAATCAGAATTCAGGTCACAATTTATCATCTAATGTTGTCTGACAGGTACTTGTTAACTCTAAGGTAAAAAAATCATTCTGTAAGCCTGTCTCCAGCAACATTACTCTGCAATCAAAAAGACAATATCTTAATAGAGATTGCCTGTTTCACTGTATTTTCCACCAGTCAAGAAGACAATGAATGAGGTTCTTTGAGAATAATGTGACAACTCTTTTTAAACAACCTCAAATTTTTATACAAGTTCAGTAAACTTGAAATTCCATTTTTCTGCTCAGTCCTTGAAATATTGATATATAAAATGACCTCACTGTGTTTAGAAAAAATGTATTTGAAAAATAAGATCAGGATAACCCATAATTACATTACAGTATAAATAATTTGAAATTTTGGTAGTAAATCAGAAGTCTAGATAAATACAACAATAGCATTATTAAAAATACCTTCACTCTTCAATCTCATATTCTCTCCAGAAGCCAAGAAGCTTTAGCATTCAGCATATTTATATCATCCGTCATTTGCTATGCATTAATGTATAAATACATTAAATTTATTTTGCATTATTTATTAATTATTATTAAAGGATTCAGATTTTCACTAATTCTTGTCTACAAATATTAGCTATCAGATATAACTTTCTTGTCTGGTTTTTCTGTTTTAATCCAGGGTAGATAAATCAACTTAGTATAGTATTCTAACATTTAGGAAGATATTCTATCAGTCAAATTACACTTGGAATTGTAATAGCCTAATATTACTTCTGAAAATACCTCCTACTTTTAAAACTGCAAGGAAAATACTTTATCTAGAAGTCTATTTTCTGTTCTAATGACACCTTTTAGGACAACTGCATTACAGATTACAAGAGTCTAATATAAGAAGAGAATAAAGGATCAAAAGAAACCAATTGCAAACGAAAATATACAAAAGATCACAGTCAATATATACACACTTGTAATAAATTTGCATGTTAAACCAATGCAGAGATTTGAAATTTAGGTGTCTAGTTTCAAAAATTACAAAGAAGGAGACACTAACATATATCTTAAAGCACATATGTAAAAACTGAGATAAAAATATAAAAAGGGCTTAGTCATTTTCTATAAATCAGAACCATAATAAATAAAGATCAAAAGCTCATCTGCTACTGAAACCTAACAGAAGGAATGACCAGGTGGTATTACTAGCAAGTAAGCCAATTCATCACTCTGGAATGTTCATAGAAATCTCATAAAAAGGCAAAGTAGAAAGTAATTTGATAAATAGTTTCCCAGACTTCATTCTTAGTAAGTAGGCTCTAAAACAACTAAATTAGAGTATAATTGCAAACCATACTTACATGTTCACTTTTATTCACATAATATTTAACTATAAAAAGCATATATACCAAAAGTCATATACAAGTGATCATTTTGGCCACCGAGCCTTGATTTTAATTGGCAATTAGCACTAGGCCTAACACTTTACACTTTTTGTGCCAACTTGCTAATTACTCAAATGCATTAGGGTAAAGGTGTTGTCTAAAAATCTGGTTTTATAAAATCAGCCTTGCTGGTGGTATTCACTTATAATTATACTAAATTATAAAAGGGCTAGATTGGCTGTTAAAAAGAAAAAAGGTTATTTACCAAAAGAATGTCAAGATCACACTGGGAAAACCGTACAACCTAAACTCATTTTTAAAAAAAGCAAAATAATGGAAAAATAGCTGATTTAATTCAACTTTACTTTCTTTCTTCTAGTCCATTTATCAAATTCTTTTGTTGGGATTAAAAAAAATCTGCTTTCAGTTCCAAAGAATGCATCCAGATCCAACGCTGTACTAGTCTCATCACTACAGAGTTTTGCTGAACACTCAGTACTGACAAAATAAATTAATTCCCATCTTCACACAACCCTAAACTAGATGGTCTTGATCACTGGGTTCAAGAATAAAAATATCTAAACAATTGAAGCCAAAAAATATTCTGGTCATAACTATCTAGATATTTGGGCAAGAGCATTTCAGATGTATTGTCTCAGAAATTAACAGATTCAGATCTAGCCTGGTCAGATTTTGCCATTTATACAGTTATGACTGCATAGTATTTACTATGTATAGCAGACTTCACTTAGTAACATAGTTCAATAATCCATCTGAAAACTTTTATTAGCATTTTGAAGATAGCACACTAAATGACTAATAAAACTTGAGACATATTTTTATACCACATAGTACTTCTTTCAAAGAGTAACTTTAAAATAGATGTAAAATGCCTGGCACACGTTTAACTCAAATATAATTTCCCTCACTCCTTCTCAGGAGCCAGAAAAATTTTAAATGTGAAGGGGTAAAGCTCCTCCCCTATCCCGTTTTTTTTTTTTTTTGACAATAGTAATGTTTATTGAGATCATCTACTGATTTTTTTTCTATTTATCACCAACACATTACTCATTAATATGTAGGAGGTAGATATCCTACAGATGGCTGGATACAAAATCTTATGCTTAAGTTTAAAAATAATACATTTAGGTTAAGTATGCTTAAAAGTCACAGTAAAAGAAAACACATTTTATTTCAATATAAAAATAGAAAGTGAGTAGTCTGTCTTGTTCTAAAAAACTTATCTTGAAAAAAATCTTTTGAAGTATCTGAAAAAAATGCCCGATAAAACTAGTATAGTTCATATATAACCAGGGAGTCACTCTTTCTGCACTAGTAGTTTCATGTATAGTAACCTAACAGTTTTTACAAATTCATAGCAAATGCAGACCATAAAAGAGAAAAAATATATCGAGAATAAATTTATCCCTATGCACTTTTCAAGAAAAAGCTCTACAAAGTGCTAGAAATATTAACCCTTTACAACTATTTATAGAAGATTCATTTGCTGCATTTATCTTCTGCTAATGGTTTTTCTACATGGCCATGCCAAAAACAGCCAAATTCAGATTCAAACATAACCTCTAATTCATTAGAATAATAGGTCATAAGTTCAATGTCTACTATGCATAATATTTTAAAAAGTCATTGTCTTTAAACCTCACCCTTAACATTCATGAGACCAATAGTATAAGCAGATATATTTTCCCTTAGAAACTTCTATCACCTTACAAAGAAAATTATAATAAAACTTTAGACCTCTATTTGGATATGTTTTGCTACTATAAACTAAGAGCTAAGAAACATCCCTGCAGCATATAAGCTGAATTATAATCAAGGGGAAAACCAACACATGATTTCTCATAGTATACATCTGATCACACCATTTCTTTGGAATTAAACAGGAAAATAAAATTTTCCTTTGGAACTAATCAGCAACACACAAGGACTTGGGAGAACAAAGTAGAAGTTAAAAAATAAAATTAAAGAAAGGATACAGCCTTAAAGCACCAGTCTGAGTTCCCACTGCCAAGATCTTCTGTACAGGATCAAAGGCCAGGGCTGAGGGTTGATAGGGAAATCCATGGCGAACAGTCTAGGGATGGGCAAGTGACATCACAGCAACAAAGGCAGCAAGCGAAATTTAAAAATAGAAAAGTCAACAGAGGCGTTAGGATTTAGAACCAACTACCACTGATGCAAAAGAAATACACATGCACTTACTGCTTTTAACGAAATAAGTGAAAGCTATATTAACAAAGTTATTCACATAGAACCTGAAACTAACAAAAATCTAGTCGGGTGATAGACTTTAATTTCTACTTTTCCATAATACTGGTATTCCATTGAAGAAGAAAATCTTTTATTAATATTCTACACTATTACATCCGACACCGAATGACTGAAGTTTGCAACAGTCCAAAATTTTGTAAACCCATCAAATGCAATTCATGCTTTATTTTGGCAGTATTCATTTCATCATTACTTTATTTGGATGCTAACGCAAGTACTTCTAAGGAAAAACTGTCATATAATTACTTTAGTCAAGCATTCAGAAAAACAATAATCAAACCTCTATCCCAACATTTTACACTTGTAACAGAACAAAGATGAGTACAACATATATTTTTGAAATTTACTATTAAGGCCATAATTATTTTAGGGCATTAGACCAAAATATATATTTATGTACCAACTTTCTAAAAACTCTGACATACAAATACATGGCTATTTATGAAAAAGGCAGGTATTAGTACCGAGACAAGTTTATGTTTCTCATTAAGCAGCTGGTGAATTAATTCGCTGCATCATTCTTTCTGAATTACAGAACGCTATGGCAATTATCCTGCCATTAACAGGCAAAAATCTCAGTACTAACTTTTTAACAAACATAATGATAAAAAAAAAAAACAACTGCGATTTCCTATCGCAAGCCACTCACATCACATTTTAAGGGAAAAGTGAGCAAAGGTTTGGTAGAACGGGTTTGGCTTTTTGATAAACAACATTCATTAGACACCGTTTCCAAAGGAAACTTCGAAGTTGACGAATCATATTAAAACGTTTGAATATAAAAGATTCCAGGTTAGTACTGAGTGTCAGAATTAATGGTCAGATCATAGTCTGAAGCAACCTTAAACTGACTGCTGCATGTGCAAAGGGGCGAAAGCAAAAACAACGAAAATGAGTGATGTACGAATTTCCAAAATAATCCACCGAAGAAACGTTTGCTAGGGGAGGAATGAGCCTTTCATTAGTTATTACTATTGGCGTTCTCTTCCCTTGCATTCCCATGTAAAGCCCGAGTAGCCCCCTTAAAAGAACCCCAATTTTTCAATGACGGCGTCGCGGGGCTAAGCGCTCCGTTCACCTTGCAAAGCTGAAAGTGCTCGGACTGGAGCGTTTCCTGGATCTCCGGCTCCCGGTTCCCAGGCGGATGCTGCTGCTGTTGCTGCTGCTGCTGTGACGCCGAGGACGAGCCGGCGGTCAGGCCGTCCAACACCTTCCTGATGTTGAATTTCCTCATGGTCTCGGCGGGGCTCCCCCGCAGCCCGCGAGGCAAGGCAGAGGGGGTCCCCGGGCGGGGGAGACTAGCCGGGGCCGAGGACAGCTTCGACCGCGGAAACGGAGGAGTGGGAGTGTGAGCGCAAGGAGGTAGCTGGGGGAAAGCAAAAGATAATCCGAACAGGAAATACTGCGACGGCAGGAGCGGCGGCCGCAAGAACCCCGGGCGGCCACCCCTCTTCCTCCGAGGCCGCCGCTGCTCCGCGCGGCTGCTGTGGCGCCGCTTCAGCCGCCGCCGCCTCCTCGCTCCGCGGCCCGGTAGCAGCAGCAGCAGTGGCGGCGGCGCCCGAGACCGCTCAGCCCAGCCTCACCTGGCCGCGGGCGGACTCTGCGCCGCGCCGCCACCCCGGCTCGCCCCCGCCGCCGCCACCGTCGCCGCCGCGTCCATGGCCAGCGGCCCCGCCGCTGCTCGCCCGCCCCGGCCCCAGAGTCCCTCGGCGGCGTCCTCCGGCTCCTTCTCCTCCTCCCGGGGGTCGCCGGGTCTCGGTTCGCAGCCGCCGCTCGACCTCCCCTCCCGGCCTCGCACGCAGGGCGCCTGGGGTGGGTCCCCGCGCTGCCCGCCTCGCTCCGTCTCGCTCCTCCGCCGCTGGACGGGCCCGCCCTCGCCGCTCCCGAGCCCGGCTGCCTTCCTCAGGCACCCCCGCGGCCGCCGGCTCTCCCCGCCCAGCCGCTCCCCCTAGCCTGACAGGGCGCCTCGGCACACGGCACCAACGCCCGCCCCGAGCAGCGGCGGCAGCCGCGGTTACAGCGCGGGCCGCGGCGGTGGCGGCAGCGGCAGCTGGGCCTCCGCGGAGCCGGGCTGCGGGACCTGCGCATGCGCGCCGCAGCCCCGTTCTCCCACCCTGGCCCCGCAGGCCCCCAGCCCCCCAGCCGGAGCGAAGCTGGGACTTAAATTATCTCCTGCGAAAATCCCAGACGCTGGCTAAATTTCTCCCACCCTAGTCGCGTTGCCAGAGTATGCAGCTGCTTCTCTTGCAGCTGGCATAGTAAAAACGACGACTAACAAGCAGCAGGAAACATTTCTTTCCAATTCGGTCATTACAGCCGGGGGTTGATGCTTTCCCCCAGTTAACGGGGTGCACGCTCCCGGCCGCTGGCTGCAGTATTATTGTTCTTACTTTATTGACAGGCTTTGTTTTTGTTTGATTGGATTTGAGTTTTGAAAAAGAGCGTCTAGACAACGATTATGTCAGTGGCAGGAGGATGATGGACTTGGATAATAGAAAAGGAGAGAAACCTAGACGGGAAAAATAATGGGTTCTTTACTGCAGCTGTCACTGTTGGTGGAACGCGTCTGGCCTTAGCAGGTAGGGGCTGGGATGGAAGAGGCTGCCAGCGGGGAGCGGCTCCAGGGCCGATGTCTGCCCGGGCCGATGACACCGCCCCGCACCCAGCCGCTCGTCTGGGAGGAGCGCGGGTGGCAGGAAACGCCGGGCTGCCACTCTTTCAGAACCTTCAATCTGCCCTGATGCTGATTAGCCACTCAGTAATCCCCCGGGAGCTTCACTCCAACGGGGAAAGGGGGCAGAATGAATTTTTTGCTCAGATCTTTCCGCTGCCGCACTGCCCATCTCGCGTGGATGCTTGGAGACAAATACCTGGCTCAAGTTGAAAAAGACGTATTCCTGCCGGGGAAACCTCCCGGACAGGAACCAGACAGGTGGACGAAAGCACAGGTACTTGATTAGGAAGAATGTGGAAATAGGAAAGTAGTAAAGAAGGAGGCAAGTACAGGAAGACTGATCCTAATTCGGGGAGAAAGGGACAAGCTCCAGGCGCGACGGACTCCCAGAGCTCTCGGGTCTGCGGAAAAGCCACGGAAGCCCTACCAAGGGTTTTTTTAGTTCGGAACCTGTCAGAAGCATCCGCCCTCCTATTTGTGATTGGTTATTCTCCTCCCCTAGAGAAATCCTCGTCACTCTATTGGTTGATGTGACCAGCCTCCAAGAGCAGTCAGCGAACCAACTATGAATGGGCCCAGGGATTTCGGGAAATGTAGTTCACTGTGCAGCTTCCGCATCCCCTGACAATGTCTTAACGTTTGGAACCCACACATTTTGATTTGTCTTTTAATTTTATTGAATTAATTAATTTACTGGGTGCAACGTGCAATATAACAAATTTGAGGACATTCTTAAACTATTTCCAAGTGGCTCTGAATTTTTTATTTATTTAGTTATCTAGCATTTTGTTGAGTGTGAGAAGGTGTGCTAGGTACTAAAGACACGAATAATGCAATTCTTTCAGCAAGCTCACTACTGTCTAACGGAGATGACTTTTAACATAACTAGTAATTGTAAAACTATGTGATGAGTCCAATGATGGAATAATACAAGAAGACGGCAGAGGGCCGCATAACTGGCCAGGAAGCCTTGGACATGGTGACGCCCACCATAGATCATGCCAGATAAGGAGGAGCAGACCTTTGGAAGACAACGGGGAGGGGAGACTCAGAATTACTCTGAGGCTTTTTAAAAATGCATGTGACTCCACAGGGGGAAATTGCAAATCAGACAGATCACAACCCCATAGAATTGTATGATCTGCCTTTTTACTTACCTAGGTCTAAAATAAATCTATTGGATAATTTTTCACCATTGGATTATAAACTTTCTGGAAAAAAAGACCACTTCTTGTTGAGAGACCTTGTGGTGCAGTGGGAAAATATAGGCTTTGTTTTCAGCCAACCATGAACTTCAGTCTGGGCCATGGTAATATGTGTAATCTTGAACAATTTTTTAAATATTTCTAGGGGTCAGATTCCTCAGGTGTAAAATGAGATGAATACCACCTTCTTCTTAGAAGTTTATGAGAATGAACTGGAGGAGGAAAAGAAAGAATATGAAAAATTTGTACTACATTGCTTAGTACTCTGTAGATACTCAAAAATATTAGTTTCCTGTTCTACTATTAGGGTTCTTGAGGTAAAGGGGACTTCGAAAAGTCACCAGTTTAAGCCAGTTTTCTATTTCTGACTGTCGAATTTTTGTTTTTATTTCTATACTCTATCTTTTCTATCAGGTTATGATTTCATTCTGACATTCTCAAAATTTCAGGTCTTAGAGGAGACCTGGAATTTAAGATGAACATAGGTTACTTTGTGAACTTGCAGTCCATCCTCTCCATGCTCAGAACTGGGACTTGTCCAGAAATCCATATGACCAAAACCAACAATGGCCCAAAATAACAATCTTAATCACAGCAAAGATAAAATAATGGATCCTCAAACTCACGGTAAATTTTACAAGTCAGTTTCAACTAATCAATTCATTTTACAAATTAGAACTGAAAACTTAAGAATTTTATTAGAAATTAATTAAACATTTTAAGTTTAGAATTAAATAAATTAAAAATAAATAATCTATATTATTCATTTTTAAATTAAGTGCAAAACAGAGAAATTTACCCATGATAATTTCTCAGCAAAGTTGTGTTTATTTGTTTATTTTAATGAATGAGTAAGTAGGTTGATTTTAAGCAATTCAATAGCTTCTGCCTCTAGGTGACATTCTCCTGAATGAAATTATTTCTTACCTGTTTATTGGAAAATGGACCCAATCAAAAAATACAGTCAAAACCTAACGGTATATCCAAAGATACACAAAGACTCAAAGGGTTGGAGAAAAATTTACCAACCAAATGGAGAGCAAAAATAAATAAATAAACAAAAAGCAGGAGTTACAATTCTCACATGTGATAAAATAGATTTCAAAGCAACAAAGATACAGTGGTAAAAGGATCAATGCAACAAAAGAGATCTTAATACCCAGATACATAAGACCCATAACGAGATTTAGACTCAACGAGACACAAAATTAATAAGGATATCCAGGACTTCAACTCAGATCCGGAACAAGTAAACTCAATAAATATTTATAGAGTTCTCCATTTTAAATACACAAAATATTGATCGGCCATTATTAATACCCATTTTTAGAATGAAGCAATATTCCTGTTCTCTCTCCCTCTTTTTCTTCCTCTTTCTTCCTCTCCATTTTTTACTTTTCAACATACTAGTTCCTCACCTCTACTCAATACATTCCTCTGAACACCTGATTCCTTGTGATTCTCCCGTCCCACTGAAACCTCCAATCCAAAAAAAAGAAAATGGACCATGATGTGATGATGTCATAGTGGACCACTGACAAATTATAAATATATTACATTTAGCTGAGTCAAGGTGGCACTAAACAATATTCTGCCAATGCAATGATAAAAAATGTTTTTAAAAAATGAAACCACACATATACAAAAAGAACAGTAGCCTATGAAATTGACAGGAGCAGAGGACTAAAAGCCAAGAATTCATAACATTTCTGAATCTGTCTGTTCTCATTATCCAGTTTAAAAGTTAGCAGACTAATGCAGGTCCTGGTACTTTATTGCAAAGGCAAGCTGTGTGCTGACTGAGATGGAGAGGGTAGAAACTGAAACTAAACGTTTTAATGAGAAATTATTTTTTAGCAAAAGCTTTCTGGAAGGTCTACTTCACTTGCTAGCGTTCATTTTTACCGACTTAATTTCAGTTTATTGAGTCCCGAAGGATGTGTGCATGACAATAATTAGTTCACTACATCGTTTAACAGAATATTGAATTTAGATTATTTGTAAATTGCAGCAGAGATGTTAATTAGTTGGTTTGCCTAGTTCAAGCCACCTTTTCTGAATGGGTTCCCTAGCTCCTGCTAAATGATAGGCCTGGGCAACTCTGTTTTAATCAGGTGCCCCGTTTCCTACCGATAGGATCTGAGGCAGAAACCAGAAATAACTCAAGCCAAGGGATCATCTTCTGGGAATTCGGAATTGGATTACAAAATTGCAAGTTAGTCTGAACAAGGCGGAAGCCATGTTGTCCTAGGGCTGGGTATTGTGTTTTATTTCCTACACATTCTGAGAGTACTCATTCTTAGAAAGTGTGGGAGGACGGAACAGACACAGAAATGACAGAGTAGTGACCACCGGTGACCCGAGGAAGTGGAGAGTAGAATCTCGATTTCTGACTTTTCGGTTCCAGATTCTTTTTTTTTTTTTTTTTTTTTTTTTTTTTGAGACGGAGTTTCGCTCTTGTTACCCAGGCTGGAGTGCAATGGCGCAATCTCGGCTCACCGCAATCTCCACCTCCTGGGTTCAGGCAATTCTCCTTCCTCAGCCTCCCGAGCAGCTGGGATTACAGGCACGCACCACCGTGCCCAGCTAATTTTTTGTAATTTTAGTAGAGACGGGGTTTCACCATGTTGACCAAGATGGTCTCGATCTGTTGACCTTGTGATCCACCCGCCTCGGCCTCCCAAACCAGATTCTTATTCCTTATGGAAACTGGAGACTTTCTTTCCTTCTTTGTATTAATTAGTTTGATTATATTTCTTGTTTTTGCAATCAAATATTCTGACAGCATAGTTACAATTAAATACAAGGTTATAATTCAACTATAGGCAAAAGTGTCTAGACAAAGGTCAGTAAGTCTGAGTGAAGAGAAAATTCCAGAAGTGCAAAACAAAACTAATAAAACCAAATGTATGATTAAATGTAAATTATTAGGCATTAATATATAACAGGAGTGAAAAATACCATCAAATTCTAAAAACCTGGAATATGATCAGGCAATTAGGAATTGCCTGATACATCCTCATATATTTAAAGTGCTATTTCTACAATGGGAACAGTATTTCTAAAATGGGAACAGTATTTGAAGTAAGAAATAATGTTCCCACTGTTTCTAATTTTAATATTTTAGGATTTGAATATTGTTGTAAACACATTGAACATTTTGCTAAACATTTCCCAAAGGGTTCATTTTTCTTTTCAAATAACTCGTTAAAATGTGATTTGTGGACTGAAAAGCTTGCAATAAAGCTTGTCCTTATGCAATTACTCACAGCTAATATACCATGGTAATGGAATGAGCTTGAAACAGCACTATGTTATATTTTGTTCCATCCTCACCTTCACTCACTGCCTCCTTCCACTGCATCTTGCATTCCACCACTGGCTTCTCTCTCTCTCTCTCTCTCTCTCTCTCTCTCACACACACACACACACTATATACATATATATATATATATAATTATATATAGTTATATATTATATATAAATTTATAATTATATATATAATTTTATATATATAAATATAAAATATATATATATATATATATATGACAGCAACTAGCAACTAATTGTATATCATATTACTTCTAAAAAGTATTCTCTTAGGGCAGGCCAAGCATATGAAGTGTGATTCTGAGGACTCTGTCGCCCAGGCTGGAAAGAAGTGGCCCAATCTCAGCTCATTGCAACCTCCGCCTCAAGTGATTCTCCTGCCTCGAACTCCTGAGTAGCTGGGATTACAGGCATATGCCACCATGCCAGGCTAATCGTTTTGTTTGTTTTTGTTTTTGCTTTTTTGAGGCTGAATCTCACCCTGTCACCCAGGCTGGAGTTCAGTGGTGTGATCTCAGTTAACTGCAACATCCACCTCCTGGGTTCAAGAGAGTCTCCTGTCTCAGCCTCCCAAGAAGCTGGGATTACTGGGATGCGTCAATACGCCCAGCTAATTTTTGTATTTTTAGTAGAGACAGGGTTTCACCACATTGGCCAGGCTGCTCTCCTGGATCCTCCGAAGGTGCTAGGATTACAGGCATGAGCCATAGTGCCCGGCCATCTTTTTTTTAAAAACTATGCAGTATACAAAGTAGTACTTTTTATCTACTACTTTGATCAGTAACTAAATGCTAACATACTAACAGAAAACTGTCAACTTCTTCCCCTCAGAGAGAGTTGCCTGGACAGTACAGCCCAGTGCGACAGTGTTAATTGAGACTGATGTTACCAGTAACTGCCATTGTAGGCTCTGGGGCTGTGTCACTCCTCTTGTTACCAAACTGTGGAACATTTAGATGCAGACTTTTTTCTTTCTGGTCAACCCTAAAGATGACTACATAAGATATCAAAAAGGACCAAAACAAAAACCTTAACATAAGGAGAGTGTGAACACTCTCTCTGTCTTTAGAGAGAGAATCAGAGCCAAGAGAATCATATTAACACTAACAATGAAAACATGAAAAGGATGCTAATTAACTCTTAGAGGTTTTATGTAGAAGGTAGGAAAGCATAGTCTCAATCCATGGGATGGAATTCCTCAAAAAAGGACTAGGTATCTAGTTCTAAACTCAGAATGGATTTTTTTTTAATGTGTTTTTAGAAAACACTGCACACTTTGTCCAAAGACAATGTGCGTACAGATCTAAAACTGGAGTACCTGCTTCTCCTATCCCAGGCCAAACAGCTACCATTTTGGGGTAAATTTCTGGCCTCCTAACTACCCTTAGGACTCTGGGTCAGCTGCTCTTTTTTATGGTATTCTCTTATTTTCACACTTCCCTAGTCCCACTTCCACCTCCAGTAGCTATCACACTGTTCCTGATTCTATGACCAATGGCACAAACTAAGTTCTTTTAGGCATGCAATGTTTTAATGCAAAATCTCCATTAAATTACCGAGTAACACGCCAGTGAACCAAAATGTTAGGAAAATGAATATAAAAGGTATAGACTACACCACGAATAAATCTGGGCCTTTTAATTCTCAGCATAATCTCTCTCTCTCTCTCTCCCTCCCTCCCTCCCTCCCTCCTTTGCACACACACACCTAGCTCCAAAGCCTTGGAGAACCATTTATATATCTATATATTTAATTTAAGGCCACTTTTGAAGGAAAATAAAACACTTAGCATAGAAAAACATCCTCTGAATTCTCTTCATCCTTCTATCAGCCTCCCCACCCACCCCATTCTACCCCAGCTCAAGGCAGTTTTTCAAATAATCCAGTCCCTCCCTCCTCAGAAAGCCCAGCCTTTGCTGGATGGCTTCCTTGCTCTCTCCAAATACCCCCTCATCTCACTTCCTAGACTATTCTTTTCCATATATTTTCTTATGTGGCTCTATCTACTCCCTTCTCTCTGACTCTCAGCTAATACCCTTAGCTAATCAGGAAAGGGAAAAAAAGGTGAATAAGTAAGTCAGAAGCACAAAGAAAGAATATTCTTCACAAAGGAAGGACAAGCAGTGAAATTAGTTACATTTTGGTATTTTAGTTCCAATCTCTTCCTGGCCCATAAATATATCCAAAGAAAAATAACCACAATCTTAGGGACACAAAATGACTAAAGTCTATAGAGCAAGGGAAGGACAGAAGGTACAGTGTTAGTGCAGTTTCCAAGATAGGGGATCAAAAGTCTGAATCTTAATGTTTATCTGCCAGCAGGGTGAGCATTAGTATTTCATTGCACAAACATTAGTTGTAGGCTTACTAGGTGACAGGTATTTAACTGGGTGTTGTGGGGAATACAAACATGATTCAACTTGGTTTTGGCAACCAATAAGATGGCAATTTAGTGGTAAGGAAGCTGAATCCCCAAAAGAAAAGACAAACACGATGTTAAAGGCATGTTTTTATTCTCCTGAGGATAATTACTGTGTCTCATTTCACTCTCTGTAGCAACACTGTCCGACTGGGCACATACTCATCACCATGGTACTTGGTCCCAGAGCATGAGCCTCCAAGGATAAAACACTTAGGGCTGGAAAATGTGGAGGGTGGAGGAGGCAGGGCCCTGGAATCCTTCAATCCCTTGTTACTCATTCAAAACCTCTGAATACTCGCACTAAATGTCATCCAGATCGGTATGTCCCAAATATTTCTACCAAGACTTAATCTTGTTCAGCAGGCCCCCAATACAACTTCCCTTCTTTGGTTTCTTCATAACTGTAATGACAGTGTAACCTCAAGGTGTGGCTTCATAATTGAAGTAAATGGAGGTTTTCACATTTGCACACAAGATAGTCGCTATTCACCCTTCAGCATGGAGTGCCATGCCGCTTTAGATTTTTGTTGTGATAATATAAGCAATGATCCTTTCATTCCAAGCCTACAGGAAGAAAAAGAAAAGGGATACCAGGCTTTTCTTTGCTTCACATTATTTTTTAGCAGCTGGATAGGACTGCACTTTTGAGAAGAGAGTGAAAACAAAATAGTTTGAGACTGGCAGTCAGCCAAAAACATATTTGATTAGGGCCGGTAGATTTGTGAGGGTAATGGCAACACCATAAAGTTTTAGTGACACTGTGGGTTACGTCTATCAATGAGTCACATTCTCTGTCCCTGTATTATTTCAAATGATTCATATTTACTTTTCAGTCATGAAGTGTTTTTTTTTTCTAACTCAGTATAGGATGTGACCAGTGACCTATAAGAGCATCCAAATTTAGTAATCTGTAGTTTGCCCAAAATGTGCATACCATCAATACATAAATTCCTAGGCAGTGGCTGCCTCTTAAGCTAGAAATGTCCTGCTTATTCATGATGAGAGAGTTTGTTAAATTCAGGAAATTGAGGAGGAAGTTCCATGAGAACATCATCATAGTTTACTAGTCTAGTGGTTTCCTTAAAGAGGTGTCTCACTGCAGTTGGGACATAGAGGACAATATTATCACCCACCCAGTGATAATATTGGTGTCAATGTGCTACCTACTTCACTATTTCTACTGTGTTTTTGATTGTTTAACTATTCAAATATTTGCTACTGATGCTTGCTCTTTTGTATTTCTGTTTCTCATGTCATGACATAACAGGGCTGAGACTGCTAAGGCAGACGTACCGAGAGAGAGAGAGAGAGAGAGAGAGAGAGAGAGAGAGAGAGAGAGAGAGAGAGAGAGAGAGAGAGAGAGAGAGAGCAAGTTTTTGAGCAGGAGTGAAATTTTAGAGCAGGAATAAAAGAAAGTAAAGTATACCTGGAAGAGGGCCAAACAGGCAACTTGAGAGATCCAAGTGCCCAGTTTGACCTTTGACTTGAGCTTTTATACGTTGACATGGTTCCTGGCTTTCGCATCTTCTCTTTCTTGATTTTTCCTTCAGACAGGCTGTCCGTGTGCACAGTGGCCAGCCAGCACTTGGGAGGTGAGTATGCTCAATGTGTTCTCTGAAGTTGTGCACATGCTCATTTGAGACATTTTTCCCTTATTACCAGTCGAGTGTTCCTAAAGGAAGGTCATATACCATATACCACTTAAACACTGCCTTTTGCCTCTTATTGTGCATGTTTGAACCCACTCAACCAACTCTTGAGATGTCAATGGGAAGCTGCTGATCACCATCTTCAGGTGTTTTCTATCTATTGAGACGCTGCTGTTCCTTGGCATCAGCTGCAATCAATTATTATTTTAGCGCGACAGTTTAACAACTGCCTGAGCATCACCTGACATTCCTGAGGGGAAGGTGGGGGCCCCCTCCTCTGCTGTGCTCATGTCTGCCTAACTACCTCCTCTAACATTTCACCAGCTAATAGAATCAGACAAGTCACTATACACTTTTCATTTCCTCATGTGTAAAATGAGCATACAAATACCTACCTAAGTAGAATGTTGTGAGATTACAGACACAGTATAAAGTTCCCAGCTCAAAACCTGTCACATGTATTGAAATTAAGTGGTAACTAATAAAATCATTCACTTTAATGTCTATAACCAATCTCTAGGTGATTTGTCCTGTTCTTATGACTTAAACTCCCAAATTTGTGTGTTTACCTCAGACCCCTTCCCTGAACTCCAGATTTGATTTGTGTATACTTTGGATTTGTATAAGAAGCTTATATCCACAAAAGGCATGTAAAATTTAATGTCCAAACTCAATTCTTCACTTTCAACTGCAAACTATACCTTACACCTCTCCAAATATTCCTTATGTCTGTTAATGGTGATTCTACCCTCTCAGATGTTCAGGCCCTCATCAGGAACCTTTGATCACCTGCTCGCCTCACCTCTCACCCCCTGGCCATCACATACACCTCTATTTTAAGTCCATTGGCAAATCCTATTAGCAGTATCTCTACAATATATTCAGAATTCAACAAGTTCTCACAATCTCCACTTTGGTGCTTTGGTTCAAGCCAGAATAATTTTCATCTGGGTGACTGCAGTATACGTTAATCAAACACCCTCTCACCTAGTCAGGTTTTTGTTTCCTAAACTTGAGACAGGGTCTTGCTGTAGAGTGCAGTGGTGTGATTATATCTCATTGCAACTTTGAACTCCTGGATTGAAGCAACCCACTGCCTCAGCCTCCTGTGTAGCTGGGACTACCAGCAGGCACCACCACAGCTAATTTTTATATTTTCTGTAGAGATGAAGTCTATGTTGTGCAGGCTCATGCTTTAGCCTCCCAAAGGGCTGAGATTACAGTCTGGAGCCACCATCCCCAGACCCCGAGCATCTATTCTAAACAGAGTGATGAATTTAAAATATGTCATATTATGTCAATCCTGCACTCAGCATCCCCCAGTGCCTTCTTGTCTCCCTGTAAGTAAATGTCAAAGTTCCTTACAATGGCCTATAGGATGCTATAGGATCCAGTCCCCACTCTCTGTCTGTCCTTATCTCCACTCCTTCTCCCTCTGCCCATCCCAACATAGCCACACTTGCTTTCTTGCTGTTCCTAGACAATAACAAGCAGCCTTAGGGCTTTGCATTTGTTGTTGCCTCTGTGCAAACCAGAGGTCAGCAACCTTTTCTTCAGGGGGCTAGATAGTAAATATTTTCAGTTTTATGGGCCACGTACAGCCCAGTTGCAACCACATTGCAACAGTACCAGTGTTGCACTAATTGTGCAAATATAGCCATAGATAATATGTAAACAATGTGCTTGGCTGTGTTCCAGTGAAACTTTATTTACAAAAACAGGCAGTGGGCTGGATTATCTGGATAATCCCTGGTCTGTACTTCTCTTCCCCCAGATATTTGCATGATCCATTTCTACATTTTCTTCTTGTCCTTGACCATTTGTGACAAATTGATGATATGACAAGCTGACATTGATGTCATCTCATCAATGTAGCACTCCTTGACTGTTTATCATAAAATCAGAGTAATTTCTGATACACTTTGGCTGTGGCCCCACCCAAATCTCACTTGAATTATAATAATCCCCACATGTCAAGGCTGGAGCCAGGTAGAGATAATAAAATCATGGGGCTGGGGTTTCCCCACACTATTCTTGTTACAGTAAATAAGTCCCACGAGATCTCGTGGTTTTATAAACGGGAGTTCTCTCGCACAAGCGCTCTTGCCTGCCGTCCTGTAAGATGTGCCTTTGCTTCTCCTTTGCCCTCCACCATGATTATGAGGCCTCCCAAGTCTTGTGGAACTGTGAGTCCATTAAACCTCTTTTCTTTATAAATCACCCAGTCTTGGGTATGTCTTTATTAGCAGCATGAGAGCAGACTAATACAATTTCCCTTCCCCCATCATATACACAGGCACTTCCCATATTCACCCCAGTCCTCCTACTTGGGCTTGTTTTTCCTCTTAGCACTAACCACTATGTGAGGCACTATAGATTTATGTATAAGGAACTTGGTTTCCTTCTCTGTGGCATCCTTGAGGCAGAGGACAGTTGATCGAGAAAGAATAAATCAATAGTCTCTAGACCAGAAGACAGGAGTTCCTTTTAGCTCCAGTGTAGCCAACATAGCCCTTACCACATAATTTAACCCCTTAGTTTACAAACATCTCTGTGACATGGGAAAAAGTAAGACATGCTGTAGAAATCAAATCAAATAGTAAATGCCAAAAAAGGCCTGTTGAAAAGTAATCGAAATGGAAACTTTGCTAGTTGTTATATCCTAATTAGGAAAACTATAAATACCCTTCAAATCAAAGAACTTTGAATAAATCTTTGATTTGAAGAATTGACTTAAAGTTCTAAATAAGCAGTGATTTTCTCTTTATGAAAATGTTCTCTTCTTCCAACTTCATACATAGAGAAAAAATGTAAATCTTCAGGAGTAATTTGGAGATCCAATGATATTGTGTTCTTATCTCCCCAAACATCCTTGAATAATCTAAGCATCCACTGCACAGGTCAGGCACAGATGATCATCTGGATGTCCATTTTTACAATTTAATAACTGAAGGTTATTTAATTTTAGTTAATTAAACCTAAAGTTTTATCATTGACCCACCTGTTTCTTTCACTAATTTGATTTGCAAGTTATGATTTATATTATCTCTAAAATAGAAAGATCATATGCCAGTATATTACTGTCCAATATTTATGACTTCTAGTTTCTTGTGAATTGTCATATTAACTCTTATTCTAAAGTGAACAAGTTTCAGAAAAATAAAAGCTCTGTTCAACTGCAAACCCTCATCTTCCACAGAAAGCCTTGGCCATCCCCGGATACAGTGCAATGAACATTCCCTATGCCTGGGTGCAGAATCAGGATGCTTTATTGGTCAGGAAGATAGTTCAGGTGTCACAGAACTCGGAGTGAGGGACTGTGACTAACTCAAAAATGCAAGCCAAAACAATTCTGGCAGAGTAAAGCCCATTTTACTGGTTGCCCCTGAGCATGAATTGCTATGTCCAATTAGCAAACATAGGATCTAAGATTTTCTTGGCTGCCACACAACTCAGATTGCTGCTTTACTGGCAGCCAAATCATTATCCAGGAGCAAATTAGGAATAAGAACAGAGCTCCCCCAAGCAGCCTGTTGGAAACATTATTATTACAGCAGCAGGTGCAAAGTTCACAGCATGCAGTTGAAACTTCCTTCATTTTCAAATGCTAAAATTAATTTCTTACTTGAAGCCACTCTTCATTTTGTTTTTAACCTGATGTAGAAAATTAGTCTTTCATATCAGGTAAGCTCAGGGATTTTTTTTTTAGCCATTTCCAGTTTTAAACTCAGTCATTTCAAGATGTTTGCTTCTTGCCCTCTCACAATGCTGCCATGGTGGTGAATAGAAATGGCGTCAATTTCTTACCCTTGGTTCATCCTGCCAGGTTCTCAGCACAGGTTATGAACCTCCACCTTTCAAGGGCAGAGATGGTCTCAGGAAGCTTATTCAACTGCAGCTGAGAGTTGGCCGAGATGAAGCCATGGACTCAGATTTCTAGTGGGGAACACCCATCCCATAGCCATCAAATGTGACAAAGTTGTATGACCCACACCAAGGACAAGGAGTCTTTCTCCAATCCTCTTCTCTTTACTGTAGTGCTATGTTCTGACTTTATTGGCCATGCCAACTGAATGGGGTGGGTGATTTCTTCTCTGGGAAGCTGGTAGCTTCCTAGAACAGAAGACACAGGTTCATTACTCTTAGATCCCTAAAGTGAAATTGGGCAAAGAGAGAAGACACTTGGAGATATAGACATCTTTATGGACTGAATGTTTGTGTTCCTCGAAAATTCATATGTTGAAATCCTAACCCCTAATGTCATTAAGTGGAAACTTGGAAGGAAATGAGGTCTTGAGGGTGAAGCTCCCATGAATGGGATTAGTGTCCTTATAAAAAGGACCCCAAGACTTCTATCTCTTTCTACCAGTCTGCAGTCTGGAAGAGGGCCTTTGCCAGAACACAACCATGCTGGAATCCTGATCTTGACTTCCGGACTCCAGAACTGTGAGAAACAAATCTGTTGTCTATAGGCCACTCTATCTATAGTACTTTGTTATAGTAGCCAGAGCTAAGAAAGGTATGTTTGTCAGGTGCCCTTCCTGCATCCACCTGTGGAAGGAGGCTTGAGGTGTACAGCTCCCCACACTTGCACCTAACACTTCAACTTTTCTCTTCCTTTCTTCCCTGCTCATATTTGCCTGGAGAGGGCAGAAAGAGAAGACAGAATTATTTTTTTTTCTCACTTTTGTCTGCTTCCTAAATCTTTCCATTTTAAATTAAGGATTGAAAATTAAGACTTTGTTCCTTTTGTTTGCCAGCAAAGTCTTTATGATCTCGCAGTGGGTCAAAACCTACCTCTCTAAGCCCAAAAGCAAGGAGGGTGGTTGGAGGGATGGACGATGAATCAGTGAGAGAAAAATCATGTTCATTACTATCTATTTCCTTATCCTACCATATTACATTAGATTCAACATCCTTGTAATATTTTCATTCTTATTTTACTTGGACATAAATTTATAAAACTCTAAAAAGAACGAACTCAATGATTTTAGTTTAAAATATTATAAAGATCCTAATTTAGTTATCTACATTCAGCTTTGTTCTCTCCTTCATACTTCCAAAAGTACCACACTTTTTTACTGTTTTTAAAGGGAAAAAAATGTCATGCAGATAATCCGAAGTCATGAATTGACATAAGGCAAGGGATGCTCTCGGCAGCATAACATCTCACTTTTTTTTTTTGAGACTGAGTCTTGCTCTGTTGACCAGGCTGGAGTGCAGTGGTGTGATCTTGGCTCTCCACAACCTCTGCCTCCCAGGTTCAAGTGATTCTCCTGCCTCAGCCTCCCAAGTAGTTGGGACTACAGGCACACGCCACCATGCCTGGCTAGTTTTTGTATTTTAAGTAGAGACCTGGTTTTACTATGTTGGCCAGGCTGGTCTCTAACTCCTGACCTCGTGATCTGCCTGCCTCAGCCTCCCAAAGTGCTAAGATTACAGGTGTGAGCCACCATGCCTGGCCTAACATCTCACTTCTTAACATTATCAGACTGAGCCCGTCCGACATAAATGACCAAACACATACCTTTTGAATCGACAGTGTAGTAACTTTTGTATGAGCCCCCGGCTCCTCCGCACAGCCATGATCCTCCAAAAAACTGAAGTCACTCACCTCTCCAGGGCCTTACTATTCCCCTCTCATTTTGCTGAGAATAAGGGGTGGGTAGCGATGAATCTCAGAATTTATGGCAAGTAAGCATTTATTTTTATCTACTTTTCAATTTCAATCTTCCACTTTTAAAAAATTATTTGAAGTATCGTTTTAAAGCATTTTGTAAAATTTTTGTTAGTTTGTAGCTTTGTGAAAATGGTTAGAATTTAAGGATATACCCTATCAATGAAAATGTCAAGATTCTGAATCAAGGTTATAAATAGCATCAATAGCAAATATTCTATTAATTCAGTTTGACTTTGTCTTTTCTACTAGGCTTAATTAACCACTCACCAGAGGTTAGTTTTATTTTCTTCCAGTTTTCATTGTATTTCATTTTAATTCACTTCAAGATTATAGATGATTTTCTACCCAATATTCACAAATACTCAATATTTGTGATTCTTTGTGTGTGTGTGTGTGTGTGTGTGTGTGTGTGTGTGTGTGTGTTGGCACTCAGTTTTTACCTGTTTTCAATCAGTGACTTTTCTAAATCAATAATTTTGAAAATGTTGTGTAGACTCCCATTGCTTATAATCCAGACAACCAAAAAAGTCAACTGACTCTAACAATTCTAAGACTCAGCATCTTCTGGTGGTAATAGTAATGTTGCTGTGACAGTAACTGAGGCTGACATCCCTAAATATGCCTCTTTTAATAAATCTACCCTGAGCACCAACATAGCAAACCAAAACTTTACATTAGGCTGGTTTCCTACCAGCTGTCAGACCCTAACCTCATTAGCTCAGTTCCTTTGTCCTGTTTCACTCCATTTTGTGAAAACTGTTCTAACCCTAGAATTACATGTGGTGAAATTTGTTTGGTTGCAGTTACAAACACACTCATTGTACTGACATTTTGTAGCATAAATACTGTAAGGATAAAGAAAATGAATATAATTTCCTTCTTGTTCAGGAGTTCATCATGCAGCTTATTTCTCTCACCTGAAATAGAACTGTATTTTTATTTCCTAAAATTTGCAAGCTTAAGTATATTGTCATTATACTTGAAAATTGGAAGCTTGCAGTAGAAGTCACAACACTCCAATGAAGCCTGAGAAGATTGCATAATAAAACTGTGATGTAATTTAAAATTTACTTCTGTTTAATAAGGCATAATATAGGGTGGTTTCACATGTGCTGCTAACTTACAGAGTTGGATTGCAATTTTTAATATTGAGTGCAGACAATAGATCAGCAGTAGCAGTTATCAAGATGTCTTCCCACTGAGAGTTTGCAACTATGATCCCCACTCTCTACCTCGAATATCCAACATAGTCCCTCTCCCTAAGCAAATTAACACAGTTCTCCTTTTACCAGATTATCTCATACCTCCTTACAAGCCATTACCAAGCTACCTTTTTCTTAATGTGGAAAGTTCTGTTCCTGGAAATCCAAGCTCATCATTCTACAAATAGCTAAAATGTTGTGTCCTTAATGATGATGTTCTTCGTAGGTTTACAGGGAAATGACTATTTCTATATGTATATATAGCCTCTGTGAACTGGCCATTCCTCAGACTACATACTTTGATATTTATGTGTTTGTTCATGTTCAATCACTTTAGCCTGAGGGTGGTTGTTCATGTTGGTTTATCATTTTATAGTTGAAGTACTGTTTTCTAAATTCTGTTGGATGATGGACAGAGTTAAATGATTTTTATGGAATGCATTCAGAGAGTTTCATCTAAATGCATTCTTAATAAATGTGCTTTTGATACTGATCTAGCAAGCTAGGTGGTAATTATTTCTTCTAATTAGATGTTTTTAAATGGTAACTGTACACATACCTGGCTTCATTCATATTATTTGCAGATATGAGGACACAAGCTAAACATCCTCCTGATCAGAGAGAAGATGCATGCTCTGTCCTGCGAGCATTTTCCAGAAAAGCAGCCTGACAGCAAAAGCCTTAGAAGAGAGTAAGTAAGATCAGTGCTCACCTTGGTCAGGGCTAGCAACAGTCTTCCCCACCTCCTTGGTGAAAGTTGGCTCTGAACTGCCAGGCCACTTCCCTCTGTAAGTTGCATGGTCCCCTGACATATGTCACATACAAATATAGATCCTGAAGAGTCACCAGTTCTTTAGTGTCAGTGAAAGGGAAGTAAGATTTAAATAGCCAGTTGTCATGTAGACATTTTTACATTAATGCTGTCTAGGCACTCCTAATTCAACATGTCTAAAACTAGGCTGCTCATCTCTTCCCTTGAACATGCCCCTTTTCTTACGTTCTCTCCTTCAGAGAAGACTACCGATCTTTGTCTCTCACCATCACATTCATTAGTCACCAAGCCTCAGGACTCTTACCCCTCAATAGCTCAGAGTCCGTTACCTCCTCTTCTCCCCACTGCACCACTTGTCCTAGTTTGAGCATTCATTATTTTCTCTTAGATTATTGCAATATTGACTTTGTTATCTTCCTGTCTCTAGTATGGAACCTCTCCTTGCTACTCAAGAATTATTTAGCCAACGTAAAAATCAAATCATGGCCAGCTGCAGTGGCTCACGCCTGTACTACCAGCACTTTGGGAGGCCAAGGCTGGCGGATCACCTGAGGTCAGGAGTTCTAGACTAGCTTGGCCAACATAGGGAAACCCTGTCTCTACTAAAACAAAAATTAGCTGGGTGTGGTGGCGGGTACCTGTAATCCCAGATACTCGGGAGGCTGAGGCAGGAGAATGACTTGAACCCAGTAGGCAGAGGTTGCAGTGAGCTGAGATTGCACCACTGCACTTCAGCCTGGGCAACAGAGACTCTGTCTCAAAAAAAAAAAGGGAAAAAGAAAAAAAAAAAGTATCCAAAATCGAATCAGATCATGTATTTATTCAAAGCTCTTCATGTTTCTTCTCTCCCTGCCTCTGGGATACAACTTTTACTCTTTCTATCCTCATTATCTGGTCCCTGAATGCTTCTCTAGTTTATCTCAGGTCACTACTCACCTTGCATATTGCTTTCCAGAAATATAGAAATCTTTCTTCTTTTCCCCAGCCCCAATTTTGCTAGTGCTTGGAACACCTCTTCTTTCTTAACATTCTATTAATCTCAAGTCCCGTGTCATCTGATATGTGATGCCTCTGCCCATTTTCTTGAAAAGACTGGGTGCCTAGTCATCAATGTCCCTACAGCCCACTCTTCTTTTTGTTTTGTAACTTCCTATAGGACTTCTGAGCAACTCCATGTACTAGTATTCATTCCCTAGTCTACAAAGTGGATGCCTCCCCACCCCCAACCACCAAAGTTAATACAGCACACAGCATCTGTCGGTAGACGGTGGGTCCTGACTGTTTGCATGCCTGTGTCTCTGATCGACTGCAGTCTCTTAAAGTATGAGTTTACCTTTAGTTGTTTTTATCTTTAGTAGCGAGGACCAGTGTCTGACCAGGTGTTCTGTTAAATGTATAGTGTATATGTACATATATATATATATATATAGAGAGAGAGAGAGACATATATATGTATGTGTGTATATATTTATATACATATATGTATGTCTATATATATATATGCACACACATATGTATCTATGTATCTCTTATCTGCCAATCACCTATCCATGCATATGCATACACACACAAACATTCCCCTAAAATTCACACTTCCCTGGCTTTAACCTCTCCAGCTACTGTCCTATAGCAAGGATTGCTAGAAATTCCTTCCTCTTAAAAAATGTAAGCATACAATATAGAGACAGATATTAAAATTCTAATTCACTTCAATCCAACTGGATCAAATCCAATTCAAATTAAGTTAATCCAATTAAATCTCTTCAATGATTTATAGCTTTAAGTTTTATAGCTTAAAGTAGAGAATTATGTTAGAGTTTACAGGAAAATTTCATTTTCATTTCTTTAAAAAATTTAAATTAATGGACTTTATTTTTGAAAGTACTTTTAGGTTCACAGACAAATTGAGCAGAAAGTACGGAGTTCTGATGTACCCTCTTCTCCCCACCCCACCACCATTCAAATACCTTCCCTACTAGTGCATGTGGCTAGAGTGGTTCATTTGTTACAATCACTGAGACTACCTCGACGCATTCTTATCCCCTAGAGTCCATGGTTTACATGAGGGCCAGTCTTAATGTTGTATGGTTTATGGATTTTGGCAAATGTATAATGACATGTATCTACCATTGTAGTATGCTGAATCGTTTCACTGCCCTGTTTTTATTTATTTTAAATTTCTGCATTCGAATACATTACTTTTGATTTTTTTTCCTGGATATATTTATAAATGGTGATATACTCCACTTTCCCTAAAGTTTTTTTATTCTGTTTTGTAGAAGATGGCACCAGTGGTGTTCTTGAAAACCTGTGTGAATGTAGCTGTGAAATGAACAATTCCTCCCAAAGCCCCAAATCCCTTCTTTACAGAACCCTCAAGGTGGAAACTCTCTCCACTGCCTGCCTCATTTGTTGACTGCAGGCAAAGGAGACACCAGTCTCCCAAGTATCTTTCTTAGGTTGGCTTATCTATTTTTCTTCTTACCTTTTCAAAAGCTACATCTAATTTTCTTGTTAATGGTTCTTATTGGCTGTTTAAAAAATATAAAAGCAATTGCTACTAACATGGGGAAGTTTGGAAAGTAAAGACATGATACACAAATGTAAGCCAAAGTCACCTGGGATACCCAACAATGAACATATTAACATTTTGATTTATTTCCTTCTATTTTTCCTGTGTATACCTGCACAGGTGCACATGTCTATAGATATGTATATTTGAGTCATGCTGTCAACATTATATAATAGGTATTTTCATATGATCATAAATCTCTGAAATGTTATATTCTATTGTATGTACCGTGGTTTACTTAATCAATAACCTCAATTTGACATTTAGGTTGTTTTAAGTATATTTTTGCCAGAATTAATAACATTTTTGTGGATAAATTTTGATATGCAGTGATAACTGTTTGTTAGGATAGAGGTCTAGGAGAGCACTTTTGGGTAAGAGGCTAGCCACATTAACTCTGTTGTATTACCTCTACTTTTTCATAAAGTATTTGCAGTCTTGAAAGTCTTGGTCATTCACATGTAAGAAGTACAAAGACAAATAGGCATATTTTTGTGAATAGGCACTACTGGGTTCAAGTCCCAGTTGGAATCCTTATAAGGTGTGTGGACGAGTTATTCACATTTTTCTGCTTTAGTTTCTTTCTTTGTACAATTGGGGTAAAAGTGATTTCTTTGTAGGGTTCTTGGTAGGAATATAAATCTACCAAATTTGTGTGATGTCTTTTAAAATTCATTTAGTGACTCGTGTAGTCAAATTCTAACTTTCAGGTCAGAGTACTCCTTTAAGAATTTTTGCATTCCGTGTTCACTATGGCAGTTGTGTCCTGAGGACGAAACTCACCAAGATACTATCATGACTGTAGCACATTTTAGCTTATTTGGGATCACACTGAGTATCCTAAAATTTACTTTTAAGATCTAGACTTCTACTTTTCTTTCTCTTTGACATTCCATTATTGAAAGCTGACTATGTAGGTGATTGCTGGATGATGGTAAGATCTCCCTGTTTGGTATAAGTTACAATATAAATTATGTCAAACAACAGAACCAGGCTAAAGTCAACAGGAGTTTATAATCTTTTCCATTTTTTAAATTTGTACATAGCAGATGGAAGTTGCTAGATTAGTGGATTATGGATTTATTATCTTTCATTGGAAGTATTTACCAGACTCAGGAAACAAGCTATTGCTAGATACTTGGGTCAGATTCAAAACTTTTTAGTTTCTAATTTTAAAATAATTTGTTACTTACAAAAAGATTGCAAAAAAATATTATAAAGACCTCTATTATATCCTCTTCCCAGACTCAACAATTTTTAATATTTTGCCCCATTTACTTAAGCATTTGTTTCTTTCTGTGTCTTCTCTTTTGTACAAATACTTCAGTATATATTTCCTAAATACTGGCTCTTACATAACCAAAGTACCTCCTTCAAAACCAGGACAGCTAACATTGATACAATATTGTTATGTGACTCATCGTTTTTATCCAAATTTCACAAATTCTTACATCTTTTTCTGGTTCTGAATACAATTAGAATAACAGACTGTGTCAATCGTCATGTCTCTTTAGTTTCCTTGAACTTGAAATGGTTCTTCAGCCTTTCCTTTTCTTTCATGATTGTGTTTTTGAAGAGTAAAGCCAGTAACTTTGTAGGATGTCCTTTTGTTTGGATTTCTTTGATGTATCCTTACAATTATCTTCAGGTTTGTATTGGTTGACTAAAGAAAAACAACAAGCTTTTAAAGAATTAAAGTTAGTTTCAGTCGGATGTCTTACTGAGGCCTATAGTTGGAGAGCAGCACTTTAGAGAGGTTTTATCAGACTACTCCACATAGCGTTTCTGTCCGCTATTTAGGCACAGGTGGCTGGGGTTCAGTACATGCAAAATTGCATCAAACTTGCTCAGACGCATGAAGGTCTGTGTGTAAGGGCTGTAGATTACAGAGGGACAATCACTAACCCTATCAGACATTATCTCCTGTGTAGGAAGAGGCAAAGACTAGGGTCATTTATCATTTAAGGAATACAGTGACTCAGCCAAGAGACATGAGTAGAAGCTTGTGATCTGTCGGTTTTTTTTTTTTTTTTTTTTTGTCTTCAAAGCGTCTTTCCTGAGAGCTGCACTTCCTCACAGAGTCAGGGGCTTTGTGAAATTATCTTGGCAAGCAGAAATGAGCAAATATGACTTTTTACATTTGCTACTTTGTCTCATGTATTTTTTATTGTAAAAATACCATAGAAGTTATAGTTTCCTTCTCAGGATATCATGTTAGGAAACATAAAATGTCAATTTGTTTCATAATTAGTGATATTAACTTTGATTACTTAAATAAATGTGTTTGCTAAATCTACTGTAAAGTTACTATTTTTCTCTTTGTAATTAATAATTTGTGGGACATTACTCTGAAACTATGTAAAGATCTTGCTTATCGAATATGATTTCATTCAGTTTTAATATCCATTAAACTGGATTCTGCATCTTTTCTTTAAAAAAAAAAGTCCCATTATTTTTTAATACTTTCTGCACAATAAAATGTTCCAGGCTCTTTTTATAGTTTCCAAGCCCCAGCCCTGAACATGGCCATTTCTTTAAGGATTCCTGGTCCCTTCTAGTGAAAAATGGTTTGTAGAAATAGATCTTACTGTTTGATGTGCTCATTGCTATTGTAGTCTTTTTGCTAAGAAATGTACATACATACACACTTACACATGTTTATAACTCTATCGAATACATATTTGTAGTATGTAATATGTAATTATATGTAATGAATTCATACTGATACCTCAAATTCCAGTTCAATACCAGAAGGATCATAACATTTTAAAAAGTTAGTAGATGGGACTTGGCATTAATTGAATGTGGTGGGAAGGAAGAAGTCGAAGATGATTGTAACTTGTAAATATGAGAATGGCATGCCTAAGAGTTGAGTATACAATGTTTTGTGTACCATTGTTTTTTGTCGTATGTGCCAACAAGTTAATAAAGCCTACGGAAGCATTACTTTCTTAGCAATTATATCATAGTGTTCCTGCATATTGATCTTGTGGTCAAATAAAACTCAAGGTCTTTTCATATTAACTGTTGTTGAGCAAGATCTTCTACCTCTCTTTTAATGAATTTAGTTTTTGAAAACTATACAGCATGTATGCCTATGAAGTATTACCTTGTTAATATTAAATCATCATTCATCTTTTTCAAGCCCCTATAATCCTGGTTTAGCCAATCTACTAGTTGTCCCTACAAATCATCTGTTATACAAAGGTTTTATAATATGCTTTCTATGTGCTTCAGCTGATCTCCTTAGCAGATAAAGCAGAAGGTCAGGAAGGCAAAGTTGCAGCTTACTGTTAGTGGTGGAGGTGGTAATCCTGGAAATGTAACTGGAATTGGGGTCATTTCTTACCACAGTATTATCTATTACGAAGTAGACAATTGGGAGGGAGTCAGGTCACTAAGTGCTCAAGGAAAAAGCAAGGTAAGAAATATGTCTTCATATGTTTTAAAGAGGTGAGGGAATCTAGAATCCAACTCTGAAGGCTCTCATGCAGCCTGAAAAGGACTAATAAGATATAGTTCTATACTTGTTCGTTTCTTCTCAGCTTACTCATTCTTCCTAGGTGACTTAATTCACACTTCCCTGGCTTTAACCTCTCCAGCTACTGTCCTATAGCAAGGATTGCTAGAAATTCCTTCTTCCATAATAGAATTTTAGCCTATTTGTGTCAAGCAAGCTAGAGATTGCATTTCCTGATCCCATGGCAGTTGACATAGACACGTGGTGGTTCTCACATATAGTATGTGATGACAACTGTGTTCAACTTCCCCCTCACTTAAGAGGAAATCTTTGGCCTCAAACTTTTATGCTTTTCTTCAAGCAGAGACACTAGAGAGCCATGTATAGGTATATTGAAATACCTGTAGATTTTTCAAGATGCTAAACTGTTTCATACATCTTTGTGTATGTTAATTCCTTTGTGTAAAACTCCTTGTTTAATTCTTTTCCTTTTTATCCATTCATCTTTTAAATCTCAGTTCCTATGTTACCTCCTTTAGAAACTTTACAAGATGGTCTCTGGTGTGTTCTAAATGTATGTTCTGTGTATTTCCAGAAAATCCTGTGTTTTCTTTATCATGGTAACTAGGATAATGTTTGATCAATGTTAACAGTAGACATGTTTTTGGTGTTTGCCTGGCTCATATTGTTTTCTTTGGGTATTATCCTGACTTGGTGACCTTTAGTGGCATTATTTCTATAAATCTTTCACCATGATTATCACATCTGATTAGAACATGCCCAGAGACTAGGCTGAGACTAGTTTGTATGTCTTGAAAATTTCAGTCAAGAGACAAAATTATTGCTGGAAAATATGGATGCTAGACTTGTAAAGCATGGAAATTTGGGGCCAGAGTCCATGCCTTAGGAAGGAAAAAGGAAAAAAAAGTTTACACATACAAAATTAGACAGAACATAGAAAAAAATAGGAATAATAAAAGTGGATCTTTAAAGAGCATAGTAGAATGGATGCTTGGAGAGAAATAAAGGAGAAACCACTCAATGTAACTGAGCAAGAAGCAGCTATCTCATGAATTTGCACTTGGATTTATTCACTTCAGTAGGGGTATCTTTGTAGATGTGAGAGAAAGGAAAGTTTCTATCACACTTTAACTTTCTTTTTAACTATTATAATAATAACCAAATGACACTGATTAATAAAGTAACCATTAGAATTGTGATGCTGGACTTTTGCACATTTTTATCTTTAAAAATAGTTGAAATGGGCTGGGCGTGGTGGCTCACGCCTATAATCCCAGCACTTTGGGAGGCCGAGGCGGGTGGATCACGAGGTCAAGAGATCGAGACCATCCTGGTCAACATGGTGAAACCCCGTCTCTAAAAATACAAAAATTAGCTGGGCATGGTGGCGCGCGCCTGTAGTCCCAGCTACTCAGGAGGCTGAGGCAGGAGAATTGCTTGAACCCAGGAGTTGGAGGTTGCAGTGAGCCGAGATTGCGCCATTGCACTCCAGTCTGGGTAACAAGAGTGAAACTCCGTCTCAAAAAAAAAAAAAAAAAAAAAAAAAAAGTTGAAATTGAGTTTCTTTTTTTGACTGAGGTGAGAATTTTCTTATACAGTCCAGAATACAATGACTGATAACTAATGATCATACACAAATCAATTCTTTCTGCAGTCAGCATAGAATGACAAAAATAAGCTGAATACGTGTTCTGTGTTTCAGATAATGTTACTAGACAAATTATAAATGAACTAGGGGCTAGGCATTGTGGCTCATGCTCGTAATTCCAGTATTTTAGGAGGCTGAGGCAGGGAGATCACCTGAGGTCAGGAGTTCAAGACCAATATAGCCAACGTGGTGAAACACCATCTTCACTGAAAATACAAAAACTAGCCGGCTGTGGTGGCATACCTGTAATCCCAGCTACTTGGGAGGCTGAGGCACGAGAATCACTTGAGCCTGCAAGGTAGAAGTTACAGTGAGCTGAGATTGAATCACTGCACTCCGGCCTGAGTGATAGAATGAGACTCTAACTAAATTAAAAAAAGAAGAGGAAGAACCTAGCCTTCTGAAGGTCAGCCTTACAATTTTTTGAGAACTCAAGCCTAGTATTTCAGAAAATATGTTTTCTTTTGTTTGCTTGTAATGTGGTTCAAAGCTATATTTTTGCTTTCTTTTACCATTTTCTTTCAACCCAGTTTTGTATTCCACATAGAATTGTATATTTTGAGAAAAATCAAGTTCATAAAAGATCTAAGACATAGGAACTGAATGTCTAAAAATTTAAGTATTATTTGAAGAGAATTCTTCTAGAAAAACATTAGATGAGTCATCAGAAGGCCAAGGTTCTAGACTCACTTCTGCTATTATTTAACTATATAATCTTGGGTAAGTCAGTTGGCTGGAGTTCTCCCTTCAGTTATCTCATTCCTGAAGTAAGGATCATCATCTCATTCATGCCTATCTTGGAGTTGTAACAACCAAATGTGCACTTTAAAAATGCTAAGGATTTATATGAAGAGACCTTTATCAATATCCGATGGTAGAATATTGGCAAGGGTTGACTAGAGTGGTGAGTTGTCATTCCAAAGATATTATACTGGTGGTGGTTGGTTTTATCTACACAAGAAAGGATGCTTCCAGTTATATGCCACAGTCCTTAAAAGCATAGGATCTTAGTTTTCTCAACTGTAAAATTGGATTCAATAATTATACAAGCAAATGGTATTGTAAAGAGCTTAGCCCAACTCCTGCCACAAAATAAGAGTTCAAAGAAAATTAGGTGTAGAAGTAAATGTTAACCCTACTCTTTGACCCAGAAAGGGCTTTGGTGAAGGGAATTACTGATAAGAAGTGTGAATCTTACCAGGTGTAAAAATGTGGTCCCAGGTGTCGAGTTTCACAGTAAGTCATCTGTTTGCAAAACACCCCAGGTATGAAAGAATCTGGTTCCTTGCATTAGTCTCCTTGGAGATTGGTTGTTATTGGTCATTAATTCCTGCTAAATGTCAGTGAATCAGATAGCATTTTCCTAGCCTTCATTTTCCAACAAAAGTTTTGATACAGGGCTTTTGAACCAATGTTTCGATGAAACCTTGGAGAACCAATCAAGTATAGATTTAGGACACATTTAGCCAGCCCTGCCAAGTTTATTTAAGTTCTTTCCACAAATATTTACAGAAAGCTATTGTTGAAATACCACTTCTGTCCTAATATAATGGCAAACAGAATGTAAGATGACTTTAGATATGGACATTATATAACAATGTCCAAGGAATACATGGATAAGTAAAGAAAACATGTATGATGAACACTACAGATACAAAGTATCTTAAGTGGACTAGTGACATTAATTCAGAAGAATAAATTTAACTTCTTCAGCTATTTGGGCTATTAAGTTAATTTTGGCTATTGTTCCAAATAAATTCACAATTGCCTATAAGACATGAGTATAGTAGAGGGCAGGACATCTGGTTGACTAAATGGAGTAGCTGTCATTGAGAAAACAACTCCAATGTGGCAATATTCAGAATCATTAACTATGAATACTAGAAATGTAATATGCAGAAATAATACCCCATAGTAATACAAGAACAATGTAATATTATATGCATTTTCAGAAAACAAGGAGGAATAGCTCCTTTGTAATGAAAAACTAGGCATACATCCTTGAGAATTTACCAATCGTTATTGTTTTGAATTAAAACATATCGGTTGTGTGTGGGTGTGTGTGTGTTAAAATCAAACCTCAAAGAACCCCCAATTCACCTCTAGAGTGCATAGAGTACCAGGTTTGTGCCAAACTATACTGATGGGAAATGGTGGCCCCAGGACGAAGAAGAGTACCAAACTTAAGCTAGAATTCTTCAAGATTATCTGTGGAACTTCTATATTTGAAACACCATGTCCTGGTTCAATGCATTTTAAAAGCTGTTATATTTCTAAATATGATATACAATTTAAAGTCTAACCTATATTAGTGTTTAATCTTAATTATGGTTTTTCTTTTAGAGTAAATAAAAGAAAAATGATGTGATACAAAACATTACCTTTAGATGACAATTTCTATGCTATTCTTTTGGTTTGAAATGCTCTAGCATTTAAAGTCTCTCTTAAGAAATACTACAAGATTAAATAAGCATTTAATGTTGTACTGTTTTTACCACACCAAAAGATAACTCCTTATACCTAATATAAACTAAATGATTTCACTGGTTTCATTCCTTTTTTTTTTTTGAGATGGAGTCTCGCTCTGTTGCTCGTGATGGAGTGCAGTGGCGTGACATCGGCTCACTGCAACCTCTGCCTCCTGGGTACAAGCGATTCTCCTGCCTCAGCCTCCCGAGTAGCTGGGATTACAGGCACCTGCTACAATGCCCAGATAATTATTGTATTTTTAGTGGAGACAGGGTTTCCCCATGTTGGCTAGGCTAGTCTTGAACTCCTGACCTCAGGTGATTTGCCTGCCTTGGCCTCCCAAAGTGCTGGGATTACAGGTGTGAGCCACCACGCCCAGCTGCGATCACTGGTTTCTAAGACTAACTATTGGGTAGTTCTGCAGTATTCAAAGCCACATGAGAAATCACTGAAGGCAAATATGTGAAAGCCCATTTGGAATGTATAGCGAAACCATTCTTTGAAGCATCTAAGTAGTCAGGTTTGAGAGTTTTAACGTATATCAATTTTCGAGTATATTAAGGAGAAGTGTTTTTCCCTATTGCAGTAATCCCACTTGTGTTAATGTACATGACAGATCCTGATTGTCAGTGGTTCTCAAACTTTAATATTTATACCAATTCCCTGAGTTCTGTATTAAAACAACATACTTCCGAAGTCTAAATCTCCTCTCCAGTCTGCAGGGCGGGGCCCAGGGATCTACAGTTTTAACAAGGCCCCAGGTGATTTTTATACAAGTGGTTTACCCATCATATTTGAGAAACTCTGAAATAGATATGAGAAAAAAACACTTTATGTTCTAAGTTATACATCTCTAATGTTAATATATGCCTAGCAGCTCCTAAACACATAGTACAGGATAGAAAAATTATTTTAATCAGTTAACAATATTAGGTGTGAGCCGCTGTGCACCCAGTGGTAGATTTTGTATGGCATTTCTTTGAGCTTTGATTCTTTGTTGTTAAATGTGTGTGTGCACAAGCATACACATAGACTTTTTTATTTCGAATGTGCCTTCCCATCTTAGGAGATACTGTGCTTCTGTATGTCTGCTTTCTTGGCTTCTGGGTTGGATTTTGCATGAGCGTAAGACCACTTCCTAACAGCACTTTGTGAGAGCAGAATGGAAATAAGTGTTCTTCCCAATCTTCATAAAATCAACCGGAATTATTTTTGAGAGCCTATGATGGTCTTCTGACTTGGAAAGAGAGAATTTGCTAGAACGAAAGCATAGGTCCTATACTTTTGTGTGTTTGTAAAATTACAGGAAATAAAGTTACATAATCATTAAAGGGCAGACCCCATCTTGAGCTTTATCAGTGGGCAAATATATTTATGCCACAAAAAGTTAATTGTGTGTCATTTACTATTTACAAACATATGATTATTTAAGTAAATATATTTAGATGTCATATGACCTTCTGTTTTCTCAATTTCTAGGCATTTAAAAAGGTTTTTGGTACCTTAAACAATTTAAAACTGCCAGAATAATTTAATGTGAAAATGAACTTGGGAAAAATAGCATGGCAGCTTATATCTAGCCGAAGCATCTGTCAATAAGTTTCATGCTTCACTAACCCATAAAAGAGGAAGATAAAAGTCCTTTGATTTTTCTGCCTTGCAACTCTGAAACAGAATGTCCCTGACTTTAAAATGGATGATCTCCAAAAAGAGAAAAGCAAAAAGATAACTTGACATACTATTAACTCCTAGTATTTTTAGTATTTTAAAAATTCACTGTATATCTCTTCTCAGATAAATATGCAATTATGACATTTCCAAGAAGTGATGGCATCTGGTGCTAAGGACAAAGAAAGGGATTTTGCTACAGGGATCTTATTTTCCCACATGTTCTGTCTGAAGGAGAAAGTTATCTGGGGCCACATATGGTGTGACATAAACATGTAAAATTTTGTTATTTTTCACCATTGCTATGACTTGTGAATAATCGCAAATAATTAGATATTGGTAATTTAGATATTGAGTGCTATATATGCATATGTGTGTATATATATCCATATAATTGTCATGATAATTGTCATGATCTTTATTTTATAGATGCGAAACTGTGGACCCAAAGAAATTAAATCCCTTGTCCAAGGTTACAGAGCTGGTAAGTGACAGAGCCTGGATTCAAACCCATGTAATGTGACTCCACAGGGTATGTTCTCAACTAGTATATAACACTACCTTTCAATGTAAAATTAGTTGTCCTGATGAGCGGACATCCGGGGAGGCTGTACAGTTAATCCATCTATGTTGGCATTACTGAGAACATTCTTGGATTTACTTTAATGTGATTTATTGCTCATACATTAGAAGCCAATTCAAACACAGAGTGAAATACCCTCCAGAAGCTGAATCTGGCAATATAGAAAGGAACTGAGCTGTCCTAGAGATAGCTCACAGACAAGCTTGGTTTGGTCTTTAGGTTTGGCCTTTACAGTATCTAATATTTTAATTAGTTACCAAAATAAACATAGTAAAATTTAAAAGCCTTATATATAAATCTGAATTTCTGCTCTCTCAGAAAATTAGAGCCTTTACATGGGGCTTGTGTCACCAGCTTCCCACAGTCCTCACCATCTTGTCTCCCAGAAACGGGTTGAGGGTCACTCCTGTCACATCTATGTGTGTTCCACTTCATTTGTGTATTTTACCTGCCTGGTCACTTCAGCATTTGATTTTGTGGTACTTGGACAAAAACATTGTACAAGGGGTAAGTGGAAACAAAAACAATTATTGCAACTTGTAAAAGAATTTCAGAAGGGTGGCTTTTACATTAGAAAGGCTGCATATCCAAGAGGGATGAAGGGATGAATGCTGAGCATTATCAAGAGCTAAAAAGAACTAAGAGATTAAAACTTAAAACATTAAAACTTTTATGAAAACATAAAAGTTAATTCTGGCCCTTTTCTAATTTTCTGTGTGCCCTCAAGGAAGTGCCTCAGCTTCATGGAGAACAGTGTAATTTCTATTATTCACACTATATAATAATAAAAAGAAATATTTTCATCTGCGTACTCTTCCAGGGAAGATCAAAATGTTAGCAGAATGAAGAGAAAAAAGATCCCAATACAACAAATTCCTCTTTCTCCAAAAATGAAAAGTTACTGGTTCTCCAAAAAAAAAAAAATAGTATCCATCAAACAGTAATAACGAGAAGAGACACTAATTTCATAATGTCAGCTGTATAAGAAATGAACAAATTTGTTTCTCTAATGTGGTGCTGATATTTTTTATCATAATTGGAAATGTCGGTGGCTGGGCACGGTGGCTTATGCTTGTAATCCCAGAACTCTGGTAGGCTAAGGCAGGTGGATTGTTTGAGCTCACAAATTTGAGATCAGCCTGTCCAAAATGGCGAAAACCCATCTCTGCAAAAAATGCCACAATTAACTGCATGCGGTGGTGTGCTCCTGTAGTCCCAGCTAATTGGGAGGCTGAGGTGGGAGGATCACTTGAGCCCGGGAGGCTGACATTGCACTGAGCCAAGATAGTGCCACTGCACTCCAGCCTGGACAACAGATTGAGACCCTGTCTCAAAAAATAAAGAGAAATTTGTTCACTAAGAACTGTCCCATACAGAATTCCATAATTAAATATGCTTTGGACTGTAACTTTAAAATGTTTGCTTTTGCCCATGATACAGACTACTTTATGTTTTAAAAAATTTGCCCTGTTAGGATCTGTGGAGTCACACACCCAAAGCTCCGGGTATTCAGTTGTTGGTTCATTCATATATTCATTATCAAGCTATTTACCCACGCCAGGTTCTCAGCTCATTATTGCAACTTATAACCTGCCTGGGGATATGACTGGAACAATGAGATTTTCAGTTACTATGGAGAATCCTCTATGTGCTCATTGTTAAATTTAGAAGTTTGAATGGGGTTCTTGATACTAATGAAGGAATATTTCATCACCTTGGAGTTCCAAAATGATTAGCAAAGTAGCAAGCATCCTAAATTTATGTTGCCTTCAGTGTTGCTTGTGACCCATTCTATGTCTCCATAGCAGTTTCGTAAGAGTCTGCTGGCACCACAGGGGAAGTGATAACAGGATTTTAATGAAATGATTATTTTCTTCATGAAAAATTACCAATTTGTTTTTCTCCTTTCTGGTATTCCTCAAAGTCTGTCTCAGAGCCTTTGAAGCTCTGTTCCATTCTGCTTGGCCAACTGGGGCATGTCACCTTGGTTTAGCTGCTTTCCCTTCCTTGCAACCTGATTTTTACTATGTCATATTAGACAAGTGTTTTAAAGTCCAGTATACCAAGGCTTCCTTCATGCAATATGCAGATGATATCAGGGGTGAAGGTTGCAGAATGTCTTCAATTCTTTCATCTTAGACTAAAAAGGGAAATCTGTGATCCTATTTAGAGCTCTTAAATTTTCAGAATTACAATTCAGACAGAACCTTTAAACAATTATTTATAAGCCTGCTTTCTTTCCTTCTAAATGTAAAACCACAGTAAACAGCACCTTGGCCGCTTGTGCACGGAATGGCTACAGCTGGCTCCAATTGAGATCACCAGCCAGAAGTCCGTTAATGGCCTAATGAGAGCATTTTGTTTGTTTGTTTGTTGTAGCTGTTGTTTTTGAGATGGAGTTTCACCGTAGCTTAGGCTGAAGGACAATGGCACAATCTCTGCTCACTGCAACCTCCATTTCCCAGGTTCAAGTGATTCTCCTGCCTCAGCCTTCCGAGTAGCTGGGATTATAGGTGTCCAACACACACAGCTAATGTTTATTTTTAGGAGAGACGGGGTTTCTCCATGTTGGTCAGGCTGGTCTGAAACTCCTGACCTCAGGTGATCCACCTGCCTCGGCCTCCCAAAGTGCTGGGATTACAGATGTGAGCCACGTTGCCAGGCCTAATGAGAACAATTTGTATCAACTAACTAACAATGAAGACACAAGAGGGAAAAGGTTAACACTGCCAAATGGGTGTCTTAGTGAATTAAATGAAAACTACAGTTTACTCTTGCCTCCAGAGTCCTGGGTGAAAATTAGAAAAATAAGCTATGTTGACTAGAAGCATTTTTGCATTTTTTTTCACTTTATGGCTCAGCACAAATTCATTTGAAAATTATTCTCTGCTTTTATTTCACTGTCAAAAAGTTTCTTCTCTGATTTGAATGTACTTGGATGGAGTGAGTAAGATGTCCCTGTATGTATGTGGAGGCTGGAGGAGGTGGGACTGGAATCCCAAAGAGAAGGAAATCAAAATAGCTCCCAATGTCTCTTTTTTCAGCAGGTTCCAACCATTGAAACACTTGTTTTATCGGATATTTAACAAACTCCTGGACTGTGGTATCTATCTGATAGATTCAGTCCTGTCAAAATCTGTATAGCTGGAATTCTTACACTGTGGAAACATACCGTTTGTAGGGATTTATTTTCTTTTCCCTGAGAAAGAAAAGTGCAGGTAATTCACAGCATACTATCATCTTCTTCAACAGTTGTGAGCATATTTGCATAAGGATATTGTTCTAGGCCTTGGAGATATATGAATACATGTGAGTGTAATGCATCATTTGATTTTGTTTTGGTTTTCAACCACCCAGGAGCTTACAATTTATGTGAGGAAACAGATCGTATACATATACAGATAATTGAAAATATGGTAAGTGCTGTAGACAACAGCCATGTAGACCAGGGTGAGATCAAAAGCCGAAATGACAAGTTCCATGGAGAATAATTTGCATTTGACATTTCCTGAGGCTGGATGCTCTAAGGCTTAATATCAACCAGAAAAAAAATGACTATTCAGAAAGAATGGAAGAAAATCCAGTGGACAGAAAACACATTTGATTTTTTTGCCTTCCATTTCTCTGCTAGGGATCTATTTTCGGTGGCCAAACTATCTGGCCTAAAGCTGCTCACCTGTGACTCTTCACATAGTCTCCAACTGATTGCTCTAGAATAAGGGTTGCTAAACTTCTATAGAGAGCCAGATAGTAAATATTTTAGGCTTTTCAAAACATGTGGCTTTCTTTTGTCATAGCTGCTCAATTACACAAGTGTAGCACATAATCAGTCATAGACAATATGTAAAAACTAAAGATGGTCATATACCAATGAAACTTTATGGACACTGAAATAAGGATTTCATATAATTTTAATGCATCATGAAATATGATCTTTATTTGATTTTTCCAGCCCCTAAAAAATATAAAAACCACCCTTAGCTTGTGAGCTGTACAAAATTAGGTGGTGGATAGGATTTGGTTCATAAGCTATAGATTACCGACCCTGGTGTTGGAAGACTTCCAGTATTTACCAACCCTTACCCTCACTCCAATCCTATTCAATTTCCTCATCCAACCAATAGAAACCAGGTCTAGGTGCTATATAAAATTTAGGTAACTTGGAATCTTCAAAGAATAAAGCCATAATTACTGTCTCAACTTATTTGATAGTATATGATTTAATATAACTTCAGGTCAAAAGAAGTCTCCTGGATAAGTTAAGCATCAGGGACTGCTGTCCAGGGAAAAGTCAAGTAGCTAGAATATAGGATGATAGAGGCAGAGTCCATATACCCAGTAGGAAATCTGAGTCTACTGTCTCTTGGCAACTAGGCTTAGGCCCTTTAGTGGGAGACCAGATCATTTCTCTTTGCAGAAGAAATGGGCCAAAAGGAAAAACCTGATAGTAGCATTTGTTGATTTTATAATGAAAATTCTTCAATGCTCCATTTCATTTTGAAATGTGAAGGTAAATACTAAAAGAAACAGCTTTAAGTATGGAATATGGATGCCTGAGGGAGAAAGGTCTTGAGGTTGAAAAGAAGTGAAACAGAGAAATGCTGATTTTATTTTAAGGATTGTAATAGTATTTGAATTTTAAAATCATATATATATATATATATTTCATAAACATAAGAATTGAATTAGAAAAAAAGGAAAACGAAAACTTCTGGTGGCTCCCTTTGCCTACAGAGTTAAGTTCAAACAATTTGGTATGTCACACAAAACCCTCTGTAACATGGGCTCAGACCACCTTTTTGGCTCCACTGCAGTCACTCCGCAGCACACACAGGCAGGGCTCTTCTCTTCTGTCCAATCCTATTTTTCTTTTAAATCCTTGTGTTTTTATTCCTGTTGCTTTCTCTCTTGACTGTTCTTTTCTCACTATCTTTTTGGTGAACTACTTAGTCTTTAAAAAACATCAGCTCAAATATTGCCTCCACTTTGCTCCTTCGACAGACCCCATAGGAATCATTAATTGGTTCATTCTCAGTGCACTCTCAGCACTTTCAGGTGGGTACGCTTAGCATGGAGGATTACTTACAATGCCTCATGCTGGTTAGACCGTGAGGAGCTCAAAGCAGGGATCATGTCTGATGAATCTTTATATCACCATTTCCTAAGCACACAGTAGGTGCTCAGGTAATAGTTTTCAACCTAAAGATGGATTTGGCTACAGTCAGCCTTTTAATGAAGGAAGAAGTTATATAATTAGTGACTAACTGGGTTTAAAACATGAGGGCCCAAGTCAAAAATTACTCATTTAAATTTTTTTGAGTAGCTGCTAACTAGGAGACAGTGCCACTGATTGATAGGGAAGGGGAGGAGCCTCTGTGGTGGCACATATGAAAGCTTTGGTTTTGTTCTTCCCCAGCTATGGATTGATGGTGAGCTCTCTAATTAATATTTCTTATCAGAAGTTAGAGAAACCAATTGAATTTCAAAAAGAAACCGAGGAAAAGAATACAAATTATGCTTCCATTAGTATATTAGACTATCTATGAATCCAAGATATTCTGTGAGATTTCTGAAGTGGATCATTACATTAAACAGTAATTCTCAACTTCAAATGTATATAGAATCATCTGGAGCACTTGTAAAAAAGAAATTCCTTAAGCTCCACCCACCAAGATTCTGATTCAGAAGGACTGAAATGGAGCCCATGACTGCATTTTTCACAGGCACCTTTTGATGATTCTGATGTTCACAGCCCAAATCAATTATTTGAGGAATACTGGCACAGTGGGAGAAGAAACGGGTTGAAAAATGAACTTGGCGAAATTAGGAAGGCTGGGAGAAGATGTATACTTAGGAGAGAGGGATAGACTCCTGCAATTTGGAAATGGCTTTGCTACTATCTGCAGAAAATGGAAAACACTGGAATTAGCATTCACCAGTTATTTTATTTGTCTTCAGAATGACTTCTTCTAATTTATGGCTTGAATTTTAAAATGTCCTCGTGTCACAGATATCATAAACAGCTTACCATAAGGCTGAGAAGATATCTGGGAACTCATATCACTTTTCAATTTCTACTGTGAGAATCCTATGGTTCCAAGTATCATGCTGTTTTCTTCCACTTACCAAATGCTTTTGCAGTAATAGAATAAATTACAATTTCAGATTTAATGCCCTTTTGTTAAGAAAATTATGTAAAAAGGCTTTATTTTTTTTAACTACATAAAAATTTCTTTGGTGATGACTCATCTTTATGTGCAAAACCAAAGAATCTAAAGTTGACTGCATGAATTACTATTGAAAAGTTTACTTTCATTGCTAACTCTGGAAAGGAATGAAGCCTTGTGAATATTTTCCTTTAGCAGCCTAAATTCCAGTTTTACTGTAGCCATAGCGAGTTCTACAAAGGAAACAAGCCCAACTGAAATTTTTATGATAAAATGATATTTATTAATTCAGTGAATTATAAGTACACATTAACCAAACATATGTTACTATTAAGTTGGCCAATTCCTTCATTGCAATAAGTGATATTAAGCATGAAAACTATCATTGCCTGCTTGCTACATGTGGAAATAAATGAAGACCAACCGAATGAGAATAAGGAGAGGTGATTTATTCAGGGCTTGTTATAGCGGGGGGAAAAAAATGCAACTGGCTGGGCGCAGTGGCTCACTCCTATAATCTCAGCACTTTGGGAGGCCGAGGCGGGTGGATCACGAGGTCAAGAGATCGAGACCATCCTGGTCAACAAGGTGAAACCCCGTCTCTACTAAAAATACAAAAATTAGCTGGGCATGGTGGTGCGTGCCTGTAGTCCCAGCTACTCGGGAGGCTGAGGCAGGAGAATTGCTTGAACCCAGAAGATGGAGGTTGTGGTGAGCCGAGATTGTACCATTGCACTCCAGTCTGGGTAACAACAGCGAAACTCCATCTCAAAAAAAAAAAAAAAAAAATGTAACCATCTCTTGTATTTTAGCAGAGACTCAAAGGGAGGCAGAGGAGTGAGAAAATGTTGTAGTGGAAGAAAGAGGTCTTTGCTTAGTCTCTGATTGGAGGAGGCTGGCATAAGGAAGCTCTTAGAGGGCTAACTAGAAGCTGGCAACCCTGTGATTGGTGAATGGAGCTTTCTTGGGTTGGTCCTAAGATGGAAATCAGGACAAAAAGTAGAGAAGCTGTCAGTTATTAATCCACCCCCGGTTGTTTTGGGCTGATTGTTAAAGGGGTTATTGTTTGACCTCCTGGCTGGCTGCTAGATACAGTTGTCTGACTTCTGACGAGTCTGACTTACAGATGGTAGACTGGCTTCCTGGGATGGTTACTGTAGATAACAGGGTGGTTTCCTGAGCTGGTCGCTGCAGATTGTGAGCCAGAGTTCTGTTTTCATACAGAAATATACAATGGTCTAGCCATTGTATATTTGTATATTCAGTCTTTCATACATAACATATATGATTTCTAAAGGAAAATTATAAAGTTGGCTAGAACTTCAAAACTTTAGAACAACAAAAAGTTGAAAATAGACATTTATGTCCAAAGAAAACAAAAGAAAAAAATCCTATCGAAACAGTACTATAGATGTTTAGCCAACATCAAATATTATGTTTGACACCATTAAATAGAAATGCATATGTTTATCAAAAGTTCTAAAATGTTATGCAGAAAAATGGCATGATGAAAAGCCCAAGAGAATCACTGGGATAATGAATGAATACATGCAGTTTATTCCTGCACCCAAATGCGATGCAAAGGGAGCAGCTTTTTTTTTTTTTTTTTTTTTTTTTGTAGTGGCGTCCACGTATGTGTGTGTTTTAGTTTAGGATTTCTAAGATGAAGAGCCACCTCTTTGATGATTAAGAATGATACAAGAAGGAAATAAAAAATGTTTCCTACTTACAGGTCCTGGTGGGTAGACAGCACACCTAGAGGCCACACACACGCTGGTCAGAGAGCTCGGGCAGCAGGAGGAGGCACTTGTGGGTCAAAACCTTTTTTAGGTCCAGCACTATTATCCAACCATGTTTCCTGTGGAAAGTTTAACTGGTGAGTTTAAAGCAAGTAGGGTCAAATTCCAGGAGATCACTCTGTGACTGAGAGGTGGTCATTATCGCATATCTGCATGGTCCATGCAGGGTGTGTTTGCATCAGCAGGGCCTGCCAAGGAGGCTACATGTAGTGGTTCCATAGGTATGTGGTCACCAGGAGGAAGTTTTATAGGGCGGATATCTGGATCAACTACCTTGAGAAACTGGGAGGAGGTGTAGATCTGGACACTGGGTGAGAAAGTCCAACTTATATTCAAAATGACTGCAGAGGCAACATAGAATTACATTAATTCACTATGGTGAGAAATAGACTTTACACATGAGCAGGAACCTGACATGGCAAGCCAGGGGGAGTGAACCACACTCCCTTGAAATACATATTCCAGAGACGAATTCTAAGGAGTTGGAATTCTAAATTTTTATTTATAAATTCTTAACCCTCTAGATGACTATGATGGTATATTGTCAAGATAGGATATGCTGTATTTTAATCAAACAGTTTATTAGCTCACTTTACAGTCTTAAAATATTCTGACATTTGATAAGTGGCCCTCACTGTTCTACAAATATTATGGGTACGCTGAGCAAACCTCCGCTGTTCCAGTTGGTCACCCAGTCAGAATCTGTTTTTCCTTCTCCCTGTCTCATGCCATCTATTCACATAGTGAAGTCTGTCTGTGGAAAGTCCAGTTAGATGGCTGGATTAAAAACTCCTTCCAAATACCTTATTTCTGGCTAGAAGAGAAAAATACATATCTGTTTCTAATAAGGAGGGAAAAGTCCCACATATTAAATTTTCTTAAATATTTTAAAGTTATTCTGTTCAGAATTTGTTTTTGTTTTAATGCTAAATGGAGTGGAAAACTCTTAGATGACTAGGAGAACGGGACTTTCATTATCTAACTTTGTTTCTTTTTTTTAAATTGGAAATAGGCTTACTGAAAAGTTGAAAGTACAATACAAATTTTTTTCATCACTGAACCATTTGAAAGTTACCCATATGAAGTCTCATCAACTCTAAATATTTCAGTGTATAAATACATATCCTACAAACAAGGACATCCTTCTACATGTACAAAATGCAACCGTCAAAAACAGTTGCTATGTGGTATGTTTGTTCCCCACAAAAAATTTTATCTGCAATGTGACAGGGCCGGGCCTAGTGGGAGGTGTTTTGGTCATGGGGAAGATCCTGCATGAATGGCTTGGTGCTATGGCCATGTGTGTTTTCATTCTTGTGAGACTGGATCAGTTCCCACTAGAGTGGGTTGTTATAATGTAAGTTTCCTTCAAATAACATGTTTGCTCCCTTCTCACTTATGTCCACTTCCCCTTTGACCTTCCTGCCATATTTTGACCTAGCACATGCCCTCACCAGAAGCTAGGCAGATGTGGCTCCATGTCTCTTATACATGCCAGTCTGCAGAACCAGGAGTGAAATAAGCCTCTTTTTTTTATAAATTACTAAGTCTCAGGTATTCTGTTTTAGCAACACAAAATGGATCAAGACAATACTAAATTAATATTACTGTCATCCAATCTTCAGATCCCATTCAGGTTGTGCCAATTGTCTCATTAAATAGCACATAAGATTGATCTGGCCTCTGTCCATCTCACCAGCCTTATTTCCATCATCCTCCTGGCTCTGGAGGCATCTGCTACCCATAGTCTTTCAATACCTCAAATATATTTGGTTGTTTTGCATTGGAGGCCTTTGCATGTACTGTTTTCTCTGCCTAGATGCCGACACTTCCACTAAATCTTTCTCTTCTTCCAGTCAAACTAGTCATGCCCTCAGAAAAGGCTTCCTTAACTTCCCTAACCTAAAGTAATCCCCTTTCCCTCTCTTCCATGTTCTTATAAAACCTGCATCTCTCTGTCATTGCACTCTTCATGATGTGGAGCTATGTTTTTATTTGTGAGGTTATTAGTGAAATGTCTAGTTCTTATTCTCTTTCTAAGTTCTTTGAGAAAAAGGATCATAATATTTTGCTCATTATCATATTTGAAGGGTCTAACATGCTGTCTAGCATATAGATGCACAGTAAAAATTTTTGAAATGAATGAATATATAAAAATAAACAAACTCATTTTCTGTTCAGTATTATGCAAATAAAAGTAATATTTTGATCAGGCTTGCAATGACTGAATCACATTTTGGATTTATCAAGGGAGAAAGATACAGAGAGATTATGTCAAAAAAAAAACCCACAAACAGACTTACTTGTGATCTAATATTAAAGAAAATGATTCCATCAGACAACAGAGTATGTGTATATGTTTCCTTTTAAATGTGCCTTTCATACATTGGAGGTGTGGCTGTATTTTATATTGCAAACTATTATGGTTTATTTCAAAGTAATTTAAGGTGAGACTCATAATGAGTATAGATTCTGGTAAGAAGACACTGAGGAGTGCTTTGGTCTTTTTTGTTATATGCAAAATTATTTGAGAAGCACCTTTGTTATCTTAGAGACATGCCAGTGTAGAAATGATCATTGTATAAATTAGAGAGGATATTTTATAATGTGGCAGAAATTATAAATAAACACTATAAACTATTATTGAGAAAATATGAACACTATGTTTTTTAAACGAAAGTTTAAAAATTTTACTGTTTTTAAATAAAAATTGAAGAATACATTTAATGAAAATATATTACTCAAATAATTATCTTGCTGAAAATATCCTTTTTCATGTGCTATGAGTTTTTAAAGATTTTGACATTTCATTAAGCTCTATCCATTTAACTTAGAAAAACTGCAAATACTAACTCTGAATCACAGCAAATAGGAGGAGAGTTTGATTTATTCTACTCATAAGGAAAAGATAGAATTGCTGTTTCATTCTTATTTTCATTGTCATTGTATGTATAATAAGAGGTTATTCTTGGTATAAGGATATAGATGGATGTATATAAAATTTTGACTTAAAATACCAAGTAACCCAATTAAGAAGTATAAATTATAAAACGCACAAGAGTAGAACTGTTTATGAGTTTTATAAAGTATTTATTTTCAATAATCTGATATGAGTTACCAAAGCAGTAAATAAATTTTTTCCCACCCTATTCCTAAAGATATAAAATAGATGGAGGTGAGTCATTACTTTCTGCTATATTTTATGATCATCATAATATACACAACGACTATTAGTGACTCATATACAATTATTTTCCTGTAAAACTGTGTGTTTGTTCACATGAACTGACCTCATAACTTATGATTAACAGTAAAACATATGTCATCATGCTTTAAACAAATATGTTTGAGAAGAGGTAGGATTCTCTATTTTCACCCCTGAGTAACACAGTGCATTTAGAGCAATGCACTAGTGAATTATAATGTGGGACACATAAATAATTCTGAATTGTTTAGTAGCTGCACTAAAATATGTAAAAATAAATAGGTGAAGTTCATTTTAACAATAATTTTTTCAACCCACTATGTATAAAATATTATTTTGACATGTAATGAATGTAAAAAAATATTGATATTTTATATTCTCTTTTAATATAAAATCTTTGAAATCAGATGTGTTTTTTTATGCTCACCATATATCTCAGTTTGGGTTACCCACATTGCATGTGCTCAGTAACCACAAATTGCTGTGGCTAACATACTGCACAGTGCAGGTATAGAGTTTATTTAATAAAGAAAGAAAGAAAAAGAAAGAAAAAAATAAAAGGAGGGAAGAAATTAGGATCGATTCTTTCAAGAGAGCAGCAATATTTAAGTGAAAAGTATGCAATAATTGTAGAATTAAGGGCTGAAGGCAAACAGGAACTGTGTAGCTTTGGTTTCCTACCAATGTGTTGAGTGTCTTCCGTGGAATGTGGAGTATTTAAGGGCAGGGACTCTGCTTGTCCATCTCATTACTATCAGAGCCTAGCACATTGTCTGGTATATACTAAACATACATATTTGTTGAACATGTGAATAAGTGAATCAATGGAAGTATGATATCCTAAATACACTTATTTTAGCGGTTAAGGATACCCAGCTAGTTATTTCCATATTAGCAAGGGATTTAGGCAGAGTGAGGAGGATATCAATTTCAGCGATAGGAAGAGAAGTTATGATTGATACCTTAATCATCAATATTTGTGAAATTCATGGAAACATACTAGCAAGTATAAAACTGAGACCATCACAGTACTGCATGCTTTTAGAAAACAAGCTTTTAAAAAGGTGGTTCTCAGGTAGAATGTCATCATTTTACCTAATTTTAACAGATTTTTAGCCAAGTCCCATAACTAGATAATTAGATTAAATCTGTCATAATAACATTTTAATTAAAAGAAAGACTTTTAAAAAATGCAGCTATGTCTCTAGTTCATATATTATTTCTTTCTTTCTCACTTTTTTCCATTGAATCTAATGTATTAATTTTGTAAGGTCTGTGCTTCAATTCTGAAAAGGATTGAGTTCCTTCAGGAGAAATCAAATTCCTATTAAACTTTGTGTCTCAAAGAATCAAATTGCCTGGATTTCAAGAACAAGTGAAGTATGTATTTCACATTTAGAGGAAGACTTGGAATGCCCTCATCTGCTTTCTGTCGAACTAACCAGATATCACTTTATTATCAAAACAATTTTGCTGAGTGTGACCCTAAGACATCTTTAAAAATAACACTTTTATCTTTCTCATATAAAAAACAACTCTTCTGCAGGGTAAAACATTTGCAGAAGATTCTAAAGAAAGAAATAATAATTACCCACAATCTCATCGTTCAGAGATACTTTAATATTTTAGTGTATTTTTATGAAATCATTTTTAAAGAATATAAAACTATATTAATTTTATAAAAATGGTCATATTGCATAAGGTGTAAGGAAGGGGTCCAGTTTCAGCTTTCTGTATATGGCTAGCCAGTTTTCCCAACATCATTTGTTAAATAAGGAATCCTTTTACCCTTGTTTCTTGTTGTGACTAAAACACCAAAAGCAATGGCAACAAAAGCCAAAATAGACAAATGGGATCTAATTAAACTTAAGAGCTTGTGTACAGCAAAAGAAACTATCAGTAAAGTGGCAACCAACAGAATGGGCAAAAATGTTTGCAATCTACCCAACTGACAAAGGGCTAATAACCAGAATCTACAAAGAACTTAAACAAATTTACAAGAATAAAACAACCCTGTCAAAAAGGGGGCGAAGGATATGAACAGACTCTTCTCAAAAGAAGACATTTATGTAGCCAACACACATGAAAAAAAGCTCATTATCACTGGTCATTAGAGAAATGCAAATCAAAACCACATTGAGATACCATCTCACGCCAGTTAGAATGGCGATCAGTAAAAATCAGGAAGCAACAGGTCCTGGAGAGGATGTGGAGAAATAGGAACACGTTTACACTGTTTGTGGGAGTATAAATTAGTTCAACCATCATGGAAGACAGTGTAGCAATTCCTCAAGGATCTAGAAATAGAAATACCATTTGACCCAGCAATCCCATTACTGGGTATATACACAAAGGGTTATAAAACATTCAGCTGTAAAGACACATGCACACATGTTTATGGTGGTACTGTTCACAATAGCAAAGATTTGGAACCAACCCAAATGCCCATCAAAGATAGACTGGATAAAGAAAATGTGGCACATATATACCATGGAATACTATGCAGCCATAAAAAAGGATGAATTCATGTCCTTTACAGGGACATGGATGAAGCTGGAAAGCATCATTCTCAGCAAACTGACACAAGAACAGAAAACCAAACACAATGTGTTCTCTCTCATAAGTGGGTATTGAACAATGAGAACACATGGACACAGGGGAGGGATAGCTTGGGATGGGGGTTTCGGGAGGTCTAACATTAGGAGAAATACCTAATGTAGATGATGGGGGGATGGATAAAGTGAACCACCGTGGCACGTGTATACCTGTGTAACAAACCTGCACGTTCTGCCCATGTACTCCAGAACTTAAAGTATTTCTTCTTATAAAAACCTGAAAAAATTGACATATTGCATCTATCAGCTTATATGTTATCATATAGCAATTTTATATTAATATTCTTTGAAACTAAGAATTTGTTGACTGCATAAGATACCTATGAAATTTGATATTTGTAATGAAGTAAAAACATGATATTCACATCTTTTACTTTGGAAGAAAGCATTGGCAATTACTGGTAAAAAGCTGCTTCTAAAACTATCCTCTCCTTCCCTCAACTTATCAATTCCACTGAAACCTTTATACTGTCAACACTTAAGCTTCAAAATTCAGCAGCTAAAATGTTGATGGTATAAAGGTTTCAGTGGTGTTAAGTTGTTCTGAGTGAGACAAGAAAGTGTGTTTTGTTGTTTTGCTCCTTAAAGGAAAGAAAAGATAGCAGGTAAGAGGAAGCCAAATGGCAACATGCAGTGTGGTGTGGATTTCTATCTTTTCATCTCTTCTTCTGTCAGTCAGCTCTGATGATTAGTAGATTTCTACTAAACTCAGAGATGTTCTATGAAATGTGATTTCTATGAAAACTGGTGATGCTTGATGCCAAGGGTTCCTGTTAAGGTCAGCATGGAGTGAAATAAAGTCTGTGTAAGTAGATGCTTGGGCAAGGGATCAAAGGTTTTGAAAGGATAAGCCCTCAGGAATGAGAAAATATGGTGGGAGGGCTTTGGTCCACTAACAGCCATGTTGTAGTTAAGTTCCTTGTGTTGAGACCCATGGATTTCTCTTTGGAATGGACATAGTTATGTTTAACTTTCCTCTACTTTTCCTGCAGTAAGCTATCTCTTTCACACTCTCCTCACATTCCCATCTCTGAGATCTATCATCTGTGATCTTTCTATCTCAGTAATTTTTTGAGCCCCTTTTTTTTCTTCTTGCACCAGCATTTTCTCTGTGTGGAAAAGCCTTCCTGTTGGTGGTTACTGCCTCTACCTATCTGGCAAAGGCTCCTGGCTTTTCCAGGTTCTGATTGTAACTGGATCGTGATCACATTGCTTGCTGTGTTCCTTCCTGGCTTCACAATACGCAACCCATCCATTTCAACAAATTGAAAGACAACAGCAATGCTTTCCAGACCTTGTGTTTGTATTTTAATCTTGATTCAAATTTATCATTCGTCTCTACCACACCCCGTTAACTTATCATTATGTTCAGGTTGAAAATTATTCATGGTTTATCACATTTTAGGGGAGAAGGGAAGAAAGTTATAGAATTTAGAAAGTGTCACTAGATGAATTAGTCCTACAGTTTAGTTTGAATTCCCACTCTCAATTTTACATTTTGTCTAGAAAAAGAAGCAGTTAAGGTTTCATTTTTTTAGTGTTTATGGTGAAGCATTAAAGAGGTATTATGAAGTGTCCATTATATAAATACTGTCAGAATAGAAGAAGAACTCGTTATTCAAAAATGGTTGCACGTTTACTTTATTCTTCCTTGGAGAATTGTTCTTCACCAAAAACCCTTTTGCAAGTAGCAATTATGTACAGTTAAGAGCCTGTTGTGCAGGACCGAGGTTACTTCATATCCCTTTCAAGAAGCTGTGGTCTGCCTCCTCAAAATGCTTTCTAACGACTGTGAACAGCAAATTTCTCCACACAACATCTTAAGAAAACTTTGTTACTTGGAAATCTGCTGTAAGAGAATTGCTGGTGTGGAGAATTTGCTGAACAGAAACCATTTCTGGCTTCAAGAAAAGACAAGACTGGGAGCGGTGGCTCACGCCTGTAAGCCCAGCACTTTGGGAGGCTAAGGCAGATGGATCGTGAGGTCAGGAGTCTGAGACCAGCCTGACCAACATAGTAAAACCTGGTCTTTACTAAAAATACAAAAATTAGCTGGGAGTGGTGGTATGCACCTGTAATCCCAGCTACCCAAGGGACTGAGGCAGGAGAATTACTAGAACCCAGGAGGCAGAGGTTGCAGTGAGCCGAGATTGCGACACTGAACTCAAGCCTGGGTGACAGAGTGAGACTTGATCTCAATAAACAAGAAATTTGCCTTATCCACACTCAGGCCTAGTTATTTTCTCTGAATGTTTCTATTTACTTTACCAGAATATATTAAACAAATATTTTTTGAGCGACTACGACGCTCAGACACTGTGCTAGATGCTCGAAGAAAATAAGACAAATAGATTCCTTAGGGTAAGATCATGGGATTTGTATTCATGTATATTTGCTTAGCATCTTGGTGCTATCAGCTCAGCCTTTAATTTTTTTATACTGCATTTTCATTACTTTCCATGCCGGCTTTCACTAATCAAATGACTTATGACTTGGCAGATTATTTGTAAAATTTCTTAGCCAGTCTGCAAAGATAACGTGAAAGAAGATAAATTTCATTTTAGGCAACTCATTTACCTTGTACCACTAGAACAAACTGGTCTTCCATGCTTAGACAAATGCCAAACAAACAAAAATAACAAAACAAAACAAAACAAAGTCCAAGGTATTTGACCTTTTCTTTTTGTGAAAATTAGTTACAGTAGGTAGTGCTGAGAAAATCAGCACCACATAAGAAATAATGATGGTGTAGAGCAAAAGATAATATATGGTGATTTTCTAATAATGTCTTTTAGGATTATTGTATAAAAACACTGCATTAAATGTAAGGCTTAGGTGGTTATGGTGTGCTTACATGCACAAAGTCCTGTATTCTTGGGTAAGAACTTTATTCTCTTGTGAATTAGTTTATTGGCTTGAAAGACTGAGCTGTATGAAATTATGCACAAAAAATAGAAAATAAATGGAGTTCACCTCTTCATATTTACCTTTAGCTGAAATTATATAGTTAGGCTCTCGACATTCATGATGTTGGTCCTTCAGTCAGCCAATCAGTTAGTCTTTTGGTTACATTAAATCTTATAAGATCTAAATAATAAATAGTTTTTTTAAATGATCAATTTATTCAGAAAATAGTTTAAACTTCGATTTGTAGGTTGGACATTTATGCCAATTAATCAAACATACAATCTAGCACCTACTGGGCTAGAATGATTTACAGATATAATCCAGACGTCAGACGGGAGAAGAAACTTTCCTGCTTTTAAAAGAAACATTTAAGATTCAGAGACTTTCCCACTGCAAAGATCTTTTATAGTCTTTAGAGAAAATAGGTAACTCTAAGCACAAAGCAGTCTTGTGTTCCTTTTCACAGGGTTTTCTTTTAGTAAGTTCTTGAAATATAACATCCTATCTTTATATTGCCTATCATATTTTTTCCAACTTTTATGTATCATCTAATATGCTCCTCATGAAACCAATGTTTCCTAAAATTTGCCTGGTGAGTAGCGGAGTTAGTAGCAGAGTTCATGGACATGGGCTTTAAGTTAGGTGCCTTAAATAGCGTTATACAGGTGGATCCTCTACTTTGTATTAATGCTGTAAATTTCTTCTAGAGGGACAAGACAAATAAAAGAAAGAATTGATAAGCTTTGTGGGATGTACCAGCAAAACACAGTCCTACAGAGGATTTTCTTTTCTAACCTAACAAGCCCAACCCTTGAAGTGCCTTAAAATAGTGCAAAACATCTGAGTTAAGGTCTTTAAAATAGCTGAATAGAAATTCCACTGGATTATAGGAATCTTCTGTCTCAAAAAACTGTATATAAGCCTCACTCAAGAGTACCTGAAGTGACATCGGAAAGTTCTGAAGAATGCAAAAATGATTACTTAATCAGTCCCTTCTTAGCCTGTTTCTTTGGAAATGACTCCAGATATTTATGCACTCAGTCCTTGCTGCTGCCCTCTGGGAACAGGACATTCTTGCACTGGTATGTGCTCATGTGGAGATCTGAGGATGATGCTAGTGGAACCTGAGAGAGAGAGAGAGAGAGAGAGTTACATTTGTGACTCATCACAGTTTGGTATCACACAAGCGTTCAGTTTTCGCCCTCTTTCCGACCTCCTCTCTGTCTCTGTCTTTCTCCTTGCCTTCATCTAGAGAGGGTTCTTTTATCTTTTGTGATGGGAAAGGTGAAGAGTGAGAAGGACTTGGAAGGTTCAGTAGTTTTGGAAAGCCATATGAATAGTGCTTGGGTTTGGTGAATGTGGATGGATGAAGAAAAGGAGATTCAAAATTAAAAGTTACTGGGAGATTGCAGATGAGTTTGTAAGGATCCCTGATCATCCCATCTTACCGCTTCTTAGTCCCAGTACAAAGCCTATATACCTGGGCTGAGCTGCAGCTGAGGATGGGGCAGGTGGACAGGTGGATGGGTGTCAGGGGTTCCAGGCTCTGCGGTTGGCTGGACAGGAAATGCAAAATAGTTTCCTCTTTGCACTGGACCACAGCTTGGAAGCCAGTGCTGGAGAATGCAGAGGTAAGGAATCAAATGCAGAGGATGTTAAGAAGATTCTAATGCAGAGATCTGTAGATCCTCAGCCAGAAGATCAATATCAGCCCAAGTTGAGTTAGCCTGATTTTTCTGGCATTGCAGGAACTGAAAAGGGCTTGAATGGGTAGCCTGATGCCCATCTACTCAGCAGAGAACGGTAAGTAGAGGCTTTTTTCTGCTCTCTGAGAGCAAAAGATGGAGACATCAGCTGGGTTTAGGAGTGCCAAAACCATGGTGAAAGAGAAAGGCCTTTATCATTCTTCTTCTCTTCCATTTCCTGTGCCATTTTTCATACATTCCCACTGCATTCTCAGACCTGACGTGAGCTGAGAGAAGCAGAGAAGAGAGCTGGGACCAGTCTTTGAGCGTGGGTGCCTCAAACGCATTATCACATTAAGTTCATCTCCAACCTTGGTGGTTGGTTTTTCCAGATTTATATGTGTGGAAATAGATTCAGGGATGCAAGGAAACCTGCACTCGCCACAAAGTAGAGACACTGGATCCCTAAGATATTGATTTGCTGTGCAGAGGAGTGAGGTTGGGGGAGAACGAGAAGAGATTCTGGTCCAAGCCGGTAGAGAAGGAAGGAAAGAGATGGGAAATTCCAAATATTGTAGTGGGTGAGAGGAAAGTTTGTTCTTGTCATTAGCCATAGATAAATTGCTTTATGAATGTTTTACATGTATGTATTTGGGAGTTTACCTGTGTTTATTATCTCCATCCATTAGCCTAGTAGCATCTCGAGGAACTATATTTCTTTCACCTTCTAGAATTATACCCTCTGTAGTGATACAAGAATAATTATTGAACTTGAGAACTTTCCATGAATTTATTATCCCAGTGCTATTGGTACAAATGGAATGAGTCTCAGAGAAATTAGCAGACATTAGGATTCCCAAATTGCTGCCCTGGCAGTTTGTAGCTGTTGCTTTTTGGAATACAGTGGGCGGGAAATACTTCTTAACAGAGGGGGTGGGAGGACAGCAGTGACAGTACTTGTTACCCCATTTAAAAATTAGCCCTGGAAACCATCATTCTCAGCAAACTGACACAAGAACAGAAAATCAAATACCGCATGTTCTCACTCATAGGTGGGTGTTGACAATGAGAACACAGGGACCCAGGGAGGGGAGCATCACACACTAGGGGCTGTCAGGGGGGAAATAGGGGTGGGACAGTGGGGGTGGAGAGTTGGGGAGAGATAGCATGGGTGGAAATGCGAGATATAGGTCATGGGGAGGAAGGCAGCAAATCACACTGCCATGTGTGTACCTGTGCAACAATCTTGCATGTCCTTCACATGTACCCCAAAACCTAAAATGCAATTTAAAAAATTAGCCCTACTAGAAATTTATTAAGTTGGGTTACACTGAGACTTAATAAACTGTCTTAGAGATGAATTAGGTAGAGATGACGTCCCAAGATGGTGAGACATTTATCTTTTTACATAAAATTATGATGAACTCAAAACTAATATTAGAAAATGTTACTCCTGCTCCTTTCAGTGTCCATTCAATAGAGGAGAAAGGAGCAAAATTACACCTGGCTCACAGTGACTTGAGCCTCACCCTTGAGTCCAGGTATTTAAGAGTAAGTATTAATGTGGTCATTGATGGGGAAAATGCTGAGAACTACAGTTTTTGTTTTGTGTTTGGCCCTTATGACAGTGTGCATTATATTTTTCTTCATGTTTTACATGCACCTGATAGCTTTTCTGTTACATGGTAAGCAACTTGGGGTCATTCTGGTACTGTTTTTCCGTACTCCATAGACCTTTGTATATGGTATGTGCCCAAAATAACGACAATACAACCGTCAAAATCAAGATATTAACAATGATACATTACTGCCCTCTAATCTTCACACCCCATTTAAGTTTTGCTAATTGTCTCCATAATGTCCTGTATGTTAAAAATGTATGACACATAAGGATATGCCTGATGTAATACCCGTTTACCTTATTTAACTGCTTTTTTTCCCTCAATTCTATTCTATGTGAAAACTAAACACTCCACACAAAATAAACTGCAGCTTCTAGCCAGGTGTTAGTCTTAATACAGAGGCTGTGCACAAGATGTTTAACCAGGCACACCCTTAAAATTCAACCCTGTTTGTGTTTGCAATGAACACACAGGGTTGAGTCATCATGCATTAAAAAAAATAGTAATCCAGTTCAAACAATCTTCAGGATGTTCTCTTCTCAGGAAGCTTCAATTCTGAGGCTCTGTGTCTACTCATTGACAGTTTCACAGTGCTGACTGGAGAAAATTCATCAGGCTCAAGAAGAGATGGCTCCAGCGGGCTGTCAGGCAACCGCACACCGATTATCCAGGGCAGCCCCTGCCTGGAGGGAGAATAAGAGTGAGTGATGGCAGGCAGCACTGGGGTCTGTTCTTTACCTTGCCCCTCCCCTCTGCTACATGATATGTGGGGGTTTGTGTCCTTGTCCCTAGAAAACACTGAATCATGCTAAGATGCCTGTGAATGTAAAATGAGAGGCGGAACACTGGCTGCCCCAGAGTAATGAAGTTGATGGAATTATAGTGGAGTGCCACTGCCGGCTAAGAAGGGCCAGGCATGGTAGCAGGGTGAAAATCTGGCTGGAATATGGGGCAAGGAGACAGTTTATGTGACGCTCTCTGCCTTAGAACACTAGAAATGACAGAATAGGGTACAACTAACCTTTCCCTTTCAGTTCTGAAATACTAACAATAGCATCTAGTCAGGTGGTTTCAAGTCTAGTTTTAAAATTATTCCACCAGATATCTTTTAAAACTGTCTTCCTAAAAGAGAAAAACTTCTGATGGAAATGTATGTTGTTTCTTCATTGGATAATATGTACAACTGCCCTCATTTCTTTTTCTTTCTTTCTTTTTTTTTTTTTTTTGTTAAGCACCTTGGTTATGTCAGGATTGTGCTCCATGCTTGACAGGCAAGGGTGAAAACAGTCCTTGTGCTCAAGAGTTCAAAGACCTCGTCATGTAGCAGGAGACAAGGAAGTAACTCATGCAGCAGTAAAGGCATGTGCATGTGTCCGGGGTGGCCTGGAGGTGCGACTTATAATTTACCAACAGTGGCATTTTTAGTTTTACATTTCAGAATAATTTTTCTTTTTTCTGCTAGCTTGGTTAGTTTATAGATCTTAAGAAGGACACTTACCATTATTTTTATTCTTAGAACCTAGTGTTGTCTAAATTTGGTTGGTGGCATACCTATTAATACTTGGAAGGAAACTTCTCTTTCTGATGTGTGTGTTCTTACCTGTGTGGTGAGAAAGCAGGATCATGGCACAGGGATTATCCAGAGCATGGTGAGAGTGATGCCTGGCTGAGCTGAGACTCGGATCAACGACAGGCTTTGTACCTCTCTAGCAAACTGAAATTAAGCCTCTGCCCACAGGCCTCTGAGTGCATGGACGTGAGGCTATTTGGGCTGGGGTGATAGGAGGTGTGAAAACAGGAAAGGGAAAGTGAGATTGGGCGGAGGAGGTAGTAGTTTTATAGAGGAAAATCGGGTGCTGTTACACTGTTGTTAGAAGAAGGGGGAATGGACAGTGAACTCCGGAATTAGACATGCTTGGTTCAAATCCTGCTTTCTCCTTGGGCCGACCTCCCTGGACAAACTACTTGGTCCCTCTGAACCTCAGTTTACTTAGATGTAAAATATGGTAGTTAGAATGCCAAATAAAATAATCATGTAAGCTCCTCAGTGGTTGCTTACTAAAGGAGAAGGAGGAGGATGAGAGGGATGATGATAAAAAAGATGACGATAATGACAAAAATGTGATGTGAGATTCTCATGGTGGTTGAGCTAGATATGGTCTCTATTCTCCCAAGATGTATGGACAAGCAGAGAGGTAATTACAGTACAGTAAGATAAATACTACTGCAGGAGAAATAAAAATGTTCTTGGAGAGCCCATAGGAGGGTTCTCAAGTCAACACTTGGGAGATCAGAGAAAAGTTCCTTGAGGAATAGATATCCAAATAATTTTTTTTTTGAGGCAGAGTCTTACTCTGTCACCAGGCTAGAGTGCAGTGGCATGATCTCGGCTCACTGCAACCTCCACCTTCCGGGTTCAAGTAATTCTCCTGCCTCAGCCTCCCGAGTAGCTGGGAGTACAGGTGCCACCACGCCCAGCTAATTTTTGTATTTTTAGTACAGATGAGGTTTCACCATGTTGACCAGGATGGTCTTGATATCTTGACCTTGTGATTCTCCTGCCTCGGACTCCCAGAGTGCTGGAATGACAGGCGTGTGCCACTGCCTCTGGCCAAAATTTCAATTCCAGACAAGTAAGTGTAATCCAAACAAAAGATAAAAGTGTAGGTTAGGGAAGCACAAAAGAGCGTATGAGAAGAGGTAGAGGAGTGGAGAACAAAGTGATCTCAAGTATCAAGGAAGTAGAGGACAGCTGGAGGGCTGGAGTAGGCAAGTGTGAGATAGGTGGTCACCAGGAGTGGGCCTGAAGCATCTGGAGGAAGGTACAGACTTGGTACTATATTCTTGCAGGCTTGAAAAGCCCTGGCGAAGTTTTAAGCAAATAACAAATGGCCAAATTCACATTTTTGAAAGCTTCATGTGATGGCAATGTGGAGAACAGCCTGAGGAAATGAGCCTGAGAGTAGACATCAACTTGAATTGTTGCAGTAATCCAAGGGAGGGATGATGGTGGCTTGAACTAGAATCTGATATTCACTATAGAAAAGGCCTACAAATGAGAAATATATTTAGAAGGTAGAATGAATGACACTTCACAATAGATTTGTGTGTGGGGCAAAGAAGAGAGAGCTTAGGATGAGATTCTGGTTTTGACAATGACATCCATTAAAATGCTTTTGGCTGCAAGTAGTAAGGAAATCGTAGGTCAATTATTTACACCAGTGGTTCTCAAAGTGTGTCCCATAGCTGAGCAGCACAACATCACCTGGGAGTAAGTTTTTTGGCCCTACTCTAGAGCCACTGAATGAAAACCTGTAGGGGTAGAACTGAGAACATGCTAAGAGGCCTTTTAGAGTGAGTGAGTCAGATGCATGCTTAGTTTGAGAGCTACTGATTTCAAACATCATTCAAAAGAAGAGTGGCTTGAGGAACGGGACTCTAGTTCTGCTTCTCCACCATTCTTCGGATTCCAGTGTACATCGTATCATGTTCTTTTTTGTTAGGTAAACTCCTGAAAACACATGAAGCCAACAGCAGTTTCAGGTGTCAATCCAAGCCCAACAACATTGAAGGGCAACCACGGAACAAATTCTTCCTGTATCTTTTATTTAGGGCAAGACCTTTCACCATAGCCTTCCAGCCAACTTCTGCTCATGTCTCCTTCGCCAGAATTGTATCACATGCACGTGCAAACCTGCTTACTGGCAAGAGAAATGATTCTGACATCACTGGTTTAAAGTACTTTCAACCAAGCAGGATACATCAGGAGGGTAGAAATCTGTAACAAATTGGGTTTTCTTTTGGGTGTGGTGGGGGAAGGAGAAAATGTCAAGGATGGATTTTGGATAGGTATCCAACAACATTTGCCACTGCAGTGGCACCAGTCACTGGGATATAGAAGAAGAAATTATGGAAATAATGACTTCAATTTTAGATGTATTACATTTGGACTCTATCAGACATACAAGGGAAGATGTTCAGAAGGCAGTTGATTATAGGGATCTGAAACTCTGGAGGAAATAGCCGAAGGCTATTTGAGAATCATAAATTTAGAGATGGTAATTGCAGCCGAGGCATTAAATGAATTCACCTATGAAAAGTATATATATAATAAAAAACGGAGAGTCACCAAGAGACCTAGTGAGGAAAATCGGCATTTGAAGGAAGAATTATGAGGTGAGTTTGACGAGGGGGTTCAAAACACAGTCCGGAGAAGCAGAAGAAAAACTGAGTGAGCAGTATTAAAGAAACCGAAGAAAGAATATTTCATAAGCCAAGAGTGGTCAATTATTTCAGATGCTACAAAAATTTCTAGTAGGACAAGGACTGAAAAGTGTGAATTGCTTCAGTGGAATTTGTGGTATTTCAGTGACTAGATAATGACAAATGGAGACACCGATACAGGCAACTCTTTACTGACAACCAACCAAATGGACAATGAGATTTTAAAAATGAGAATTGAGATAGGAAGAAGTCTTGAAATTATATTTAGACAGTTCAAAACCCGTGTAAAGTTAAACTTTCAATTAATTAGGAAGGTTTTATGGTTGCAACATCATTTAGATGAAGAGGGAGAAGAGTTGAGGCATTTGCTCCCTGAGAGAGAGCTAGAATGAAATGGAATGAGGCAAGGAGTACTCCATGAATAAAAGAAAATAAGTGAAGAGTAGAGGAGAGGGCGATATAGAAATTTAAGAACTCTAGGAGCATATTATTAAAACATATAATACTAACAGAAAATAATATGTTTATTTGTGTAGAAATTACCGTAATTACAGTTGGAAGTTGGTGAGATTAATGATTAATCCACTATCTTAATAGACAACTGTGAAAAACCATGTGGTATAGTTTAGAGGACTATGGTAGTCCTCTAAGTATAATCTAGGGATGACTAGATTTTACTATGACAACTTTGTAGGAGGGCTTGGCTCTGTAGATACTTCTAAATTGCCCTCTATAATGATGCACAATCATTAACTAAATGTCCTTGTTGTCTGTGCCCCCAAGTTACCAAACGAAAGTAGCCTTTAAGTACTGAATGATCCAACTGAAGGAACACTGAGTCCATGTCATTTTATGACACATTGTATCACTTAATGCAGAATGTTTTTTTCCCAGAATAGTTCCAGTTAAGTAATCTAAATCATCAATTGCTGTGAAGACAAATGTGAAAAATAAGATTTTTTTAAAACCTCATTTCAGCCACAGAAGACAGAAATTAAAAATAAAACTTCTTGATAGATGAAATAAATGCAAAGATCACAATACAATAATTAGCAAATGAGCTTGCTTTTCACTCTAACATTTTCTGAGTTTGTTTTGCTCTCGGTATAGTGTACCCTCAATTTAGATGCTTCTGTATTTTTCCATTATGAATTCATTCTCTGTAGAGAATTATTTTTTGTAGTGTCAGCAAATAAAAGTACAGTCACAAAACATATTTCTTCTATCATCAATCATCCTTGATGTGAATTTAAGTACAAAGTGAGTTTAATACTCTTATGCAGCCTGATTCTAATAAAGAGCCTTGGCTTTCATTTTGATACATCAATTTTACAAGTAAAATTTAATATTAATTTATTAGCTGTATCTTACAATTTGTTCTCCTAACTTAAAAAATTTGGATTTTTTTAAAATTTAGATCTTGGAGCTACCATTTAATAGTGTTTCTCTCAAATAGTCACCTAAGTACATGTATGTTCATATTCAATCGTTCTTCATATTTGCAGAAGATTTTTCTATAACATTACGCACAGTCGTGTTTCATTGTTGAAATGCCCAATTTGCTTTATTATTTTTTTCCTCAGCATACAAAATTGAGTTGTCATAAAATTAGTGTCAATATTGGTGAACCGACTGTACTTTATTAATTTTGGTAAGATTAATTTGCTACTAGTAGTGATGTGTAGTGAAATGGCATAAAAAAATGTATCCCTCCATAAAAACAACAACACAAAACCTGGCAAATAGAATAAACTTTTTCAGAACTTTGGAAATTAGCCAAAGGCTTGTAGCAAACCAGGAAACATTTATGTAAGAAAAGCTGATGAATGTTGGTCAGATCAGCAAGCTTTGTAGTGTTTAAACTTACCTTAGTCTCATTTACCACTTCTTAACTTAAAAACACCCTTAAAAAAAAAAGCCTGCATTCCCAGTACCAAAAGGAGCAAACTAGAGCTGGAGCTCTTTCAAAACTTCATTCCCAAAGAATTAACATTATTCAATCTTTTGATCTGTCTGCTCATTCCCTAGAAGACCCAAATGGAAAGGCTTGTCCTTAATTGACCTGATTCAAGCTTGGTTAGTGCTAAAATCATCTTCCCCAGAGAGATCATTTGTTGAAAACATGTATAGGCAAGTGTTTTGACATCATGATGCCAAAGGTGATAGCTAATAGGTGGAGCAAACAATAGATTAACAAAAAGGCTTGGCCGGGAGCCGTGGCTCAGGCCTGTAATCCCAGCACTTTGGGATGTTGAGGTGGGCGGATCATGAGATCAGGAGATTGATACCATCCTGGCCAACATAGTGAAACCCCATCTCTATGAAAAATACAAAAATTAGCTGAGTGTGGTGGCCAACACTTGTGATCCCAGCTACTCAGGAGGCAGAGGCAGGAGAATTACTTGAACCCAGGAGGCAGGGGTTGCAGTGAGCCGAGATCATGCCATTGCACTCCAGTGTGGTGATAGAGTGAGACTCAGGAATGGGGTATCCATAGGAGCTTTGAAAATCTCTGACATATTCCTGAGGATCTAAAAAGTTTTATACACATGTTTAAGGCTGAGTGCATACCCAGGAAAGATCTGAGAAGGCCCTAAGCTCTCAACTCTGGCTTACCTTGAAGCTCCGCACAAGCAGGAAGTAGAAGATAAGGCCAATGTGTAAACTAAATGTAGGAGACATCCCCCAAAATGCATACAGAGCTCCTCTCTGTAAAGACTGGGGGATTTATTGGTTCCAGGTATTTAAGAAATTACCGTCTAATCATTAGCTGATCACTAAGCTGAGTAGAGATTGCAATGGCTACATGTGACGAAGAATAAAGACTTTACTGAGTTAGTCTAGAAATATCAGTAAACAAATAACAACAATAACTGGTAAATTTCACCAAATATTTGAAGAATTATCAACACAAATCCTCCGTAAACATCTCTACCCTCAACCCCCAGAAAAGAGGAGAAAACACTTCTGAACTCATTATGAGACTGTTCTTACTCAGATACCAAAACCAGGCAAAACAAATAAATAAATAAAAGCAAACTGTAGACCAATATCTTTTATAATGTTGGTACCAACATCCTCAAAAATATACTAGAAAACTGAATCCAAGACATAGGAGTATACACCTCAACCAAGAGAGAATTTTATTCCAGAAATAAAAATGCAAGTGTTTGAACATATGAAAATCAATCAATGTAATACACTATGTTAAGAAAACCAAGAAAAAACAATAATATGATTATCTTAGTAGACAAAAAACAAACCACAGAAAAATAAACATGACAACATTAATTTCAGGATAAAATACTCAACAATCTAGGAATTGGAGAAAACTTTCTCAATCTAGTTAAGGGCATCTACCAAAAACCTACATCTAATATCATAGTCAAGGTAAAAGACTAAACAAATTCCCTCTAAGACCAAGAACAAGACAATAATGCACTGTGATGGTTAATTTTATGTATCAACTTGACTGGATCTCAGGGTGCCCAGATTTTCATTAAACATTATTCTAGATATATAAGGGTGTTTCTAGATGAGATTAACATTTGAATAGGTAGACTGAGTAAAGCATATTGCCATCCCTGGCGTGGATGGGCATCATCCAATCAATTGGAACTGTGAATAGAACAAAAGATGGTTTAAGGGAGAATTTACTCTCTCTACCTATTTTTGGCTGGGACTTTGGATTCTCTTGCATCTGAACAGGAACGTATACCATTTGCTTTCTTGGTTCTCACATCTTTGTACTAGGTCTAGAGCTATACCACTGGCTGACCTAGGTCTCCAGCTTGAAAAAAGATCATGGAACTTCCTCAGCCTCTGTAATCACATGAAGGTCTTGTTTTAATAAATAAATATCGCTTACTCTCTCTCTTTCTGCCTGTCTCAGAAATGTGTAGATATAGATTCTTTTTCTCTGGAGAACCCTGACTAATACAAGGCCCTTTCATTCCTCTGCTTGCATCACATTTTCTCTTATCCCACTGGCCAAAGCAAGGTACACAGTCAGGACCAGAGTCATCATAGGAAGGGACTCTTCATGAGTGCATGTTAAGGATATTAAGACATTCATTTTGCAAAAATTTACTAAACTGGGCAAACTTCTCCTTATGTATTCTACATGGTAAATCCCAAAGTTTCTGAGCAACTGTCCATGGATGGTAGTAGTCTCTTATGTTGGGTGTTTCCCTGAAAACTAAGCGCATACCTTGAGTTTATCTTCTATATTCCTTACATCATTTTAAAGCATGCTTGCCCCAAACATATTAGATACCAGACTTATAAAGCTTTTTCTCTGGGTAATTAGAAATGGATGAAGAGGTGCTTATGAAATGTGTCTGACAATAATCTGAGTTATCAAGATGGCAAACCTGGATGTTTCTAGCATCTAGGTTGCTTATAGGTTTCAGATTTAGGTTGTGAGCTACATTAGGTACCACAACTGCACAAATTGTACCATAACAATAACAATGTTAGTAGCAGCAGCAACAGTTATCACCAATTAAATTATTGCTATGTTTCAGGTACTATTCTAGGTGTTTGAATGGATCAATCCACAAAAAACTCTGTTAGATTTGTCTTACTTCCATTTTTTAGCTGAGGAAATGGAGACAAAGAGAAGTTATACCAGAAGTGTGAAGTGGAAAGGACTTGGTAGCGTTTTTCTTCAAGACATTGTAAAAATAACCTTTTTTGCTTAGTATAGTCTGTCCTAAAATCATCCCATGGAGCTTTGAGGCTGAGTGAAATAAATAGCCACTGGATGATGCCCTCAGATTTCTGCACCATCCCTGGACTCAGCTGCTTCTCTTGTCTCATCTGTGGTCCTCTTGCACCTAGAGCTTGGTCTTAACAAGATTGTGCTTTTTAGAAAAAATACCTGCCTTTTCTTAAATTCAGAAGGCAAAGGTGAAATCCATTTTGAGAAAAAAGAAATCATTTTCAAGCTGTGAGACTGGCAAAAAACTTCCACCAGGCCAAAGCTTTCAGTAAGATGGGACACTCTACATGAACATACAAAGGAAAATTCATGGCCCAAATAATGTCAGGAGTAGTAGAATCTTCTTATGTGGTGTTGTGTTAATTACTGTTTCATCAGATAAACATAAGAATTTGCGTATTTCTGAAATGAGAATATAATGGAGTGAAGTAACCACATTGAGACCTATTTGTCATTGTTTAGATGTTTATGCTGTTAGGAAAGGAATATTGGTCTTTATCATTTTCAGTTTTATTCACCTCATTTCTTGAATTTGTGAATGATTTCAAATTTAGGGTTTTTATTGAAGAAAATAAAGCTAAATTTAGAAATAACCCTCTATGTTACTTTATGCATTAATTTGCAAAATGTACTTCCATTGTATTAGAATGGAATTAATACAATTTCATAGAGTTCCTTTCTAGAAAAAATAATTAAAAAAACTTGCAGTTGAAAATAAATATTTTAATATTATTATTAGGGATATATTATGCCTTATGCCTTCCAGTTTTAACAAAAGTTCTATTAAGAAGACTTTAATAAAAAGCATAGATAATTACATAATATTACTGTAGAGAAAATAATTGAAATACATCAATGAGATTGCAGTTAAAAGCATAAAATGGAGAAAGTTCATTTCTGTTTCCTATCAATTCTGAAACACTGCTTCTGAAAAGATTAAAGCCAAGATTCATCTATAAATAGAGCTCATGCTTCTTCCAAATATAAAATATAGCATTATGTTATGAAGTTCACATGAAATCAGGAGCATTAAAATAATTACAACATTTAAAATATTTACATATAATTTATTCAGCATCACACTGCATACCTGAATTTCTTTTTCCCTGGTAAGATAACTCAAAGGCCAGAGTAAGTAAAGAGAGATATAATTATGATATAAAATCAAATATGCAGCTATGTTTGTTAAATTCCACAAGTGATGCAAAAAGTTCTGCTTCAGTTTGATTTAGGGGAGGACAAGAAAGAGGGAAAGTGACAGAGACTCAGGTGGCACAGGTGCCAGCCAACACTTTTTCTAAGAAGTCAGAGAAAACATTGCGGAGAGGAATGTACTAGGTCTGAGAGGAAGAGGTAGAATGTGAGGAAAATGGAAAATATGAAATGAAAAAGGAGAAGAAACTAGAAGAGAGATCCATAAACAGAGAGAGGTAGAGAGGGAGAAAGACCAGACTGAAAGGCAGAGGAAGAAAAATGAAAAATGAATAAATGATATTTGATAGATATACGGCAGTAAGGCCCAGATCCAGAAACGAACATGGCAACTTTGCCCTGTGGGAAAGCTAATCTCAAGTTATTTTTTATGAATGATCAAATGTGTATATGATTTTATGAATGGTCAAAAACAACCTAAAAAAGCAACTGAGGTAAATTATTAAGGTTTATTTGGGCCAAGGTTGAGGACCACAGCCTGGGAAACACCAGGCGGTGTGCTATTCAGCCTTTGTTACAGACAGGTTTTTAAAGGCAAAATGGGACAAGGAATGTGCTGATATAAAGGTGTTAGAAATTCTCATTGGTTTACAGAAGTAACACTGATTAGTGATTGGCTGTACATTGTTGAACCATAAGGTATGCATTATGGTGTCCAGTATATGGCATTCTATGGCTAATTGGCATCAGTCCAGAGTTCATCTAGGAAATGACGAAGATAACGTTATTTTGTTTGAGGACAGAGATATATAACTGCCATCACATTTTAATGTCTGTCTGGACCTGACAGTTGAAATGGGCTCACATTCCTCAGATAAAAAGTTTCTTTCTCAATTTTAGTGTCTCAAGTCAAATACCATTTCCTTAGAGACCTTTCCAGACCACCCAATTAAAGCTGGTCTGGGAGTCAAACTTATTTATCTTCTTCTTAGCCCTCATTTTTACCTAAGTGATCTCATTTACCCATCTACATGTTTACCCCATATCTCTTTTCTCCATAACATAAGAACTTATATTGAGGTCAGGGCCATTCCCGGTTTTCCAGTGCATTTCCAATGCCTGGAAAATCAAATGTTTGTTGAGCACCTATGCTATGCCTAGAAAAGTTTCCACCATATAATAGGTGCTCAATAAACATTTGATGACTGTCGAGTAGGAGAAATCTCTATATATACTTTTTTCACAAGCTTGAGACCATATACTTTAAAACAATTACATGGTCAATATCTGGAAAAATGATTCTTTCTTTGCCTATTCTACTAAAATTTTACAAGTCTAAAATTTAGACACAAAGGAATAGAGAGATGATTAGTTCCCCAAAGAGCCAGGATATTTATAATAAGTAAAATTATAGTAACTAGGATTTATATAGGGGAATATGAAGGGATTAGGAAAAGTAGCAAGGTGTCATTTTAGGGAAATAATAGAACATTATTCACTATGAAATGTTTTCTTTTTTTAGAGATAGAGTCTTGGCTCTGTTAGCTTAGCTGCTGTGCGGTGGCACAATCATAGCTCACTATAACCTCAAATTACTGGGCTCCAGTGATCCTTCCACCTCAGCCTCCCAAATAGCTGGGCACCAACACACCTGGCTAATATTTTAATTTTATGTTTTGTGGAGATAGGCTCTCACCTGTTGCCCAGGGTAGCTTTGAAATCCTGGCCTCAAGCGATTCTCCTTCCTTAGCCTCCCAAGGTCACTACTAAATCTTAAAAAGGGTTGTTTATTCCTACTATTCCCCCAAGCCAGACACCCCTTGCCCATTGTCCATCATGCTACCTTCCAGCCTCACAGCAGTCCTGGACTTGACAGTCTGCAGGTTTCTTTTCATAACACAACAGGGACTCACTCTCGGGCTGAATAAAAACAGCAGCTGTTTCTCTTTAAACTTATTACAAATGAGGTAATTAAAAAAAAAAAAAACAAAACTAGAAACCTCAGTGTGCTTAGCATTCCTCCACAGCAGAATGAGTATTTTTCTGCATACATCTGCATGATATTGGGGCTTAAGGAAAATATCCCACTCCTCAATATCACCTTTACTTTTCCCCTTTTTGGAGAGGCGTGCTCATTTCTATAATCACTTTTTCATTCCTAGCATCACTTTGCTAAACAATAACACGACATAAAATACAACGTGTTAGGAAGATAAGAATTTTAAATGTTTAAGGGGTTTAAACAGAAAGACACTGGGGATTTTGTGAATCCTCGAGAGTCAAGTCGTTTACTTGTATTAGTGACTGTATTCGAATCAAATCTGTGACATGGAGAGGGAGTAAGTAGAGGATCGCTTCACCTACCAAAAATGCAGCCGTCTGAAGAGTGAAATCTAGCAGCTGTATAGAGTTTTTTGGTTGTAGTATTTAAAAATGAAAGTAAAGGAGTTCAGTTAGATCTATGAAGGCATACTTGTGGAAACTGAATTCAGTTACATTGGGAACCAAACAAAATACCACAATTAATAGTGTTTATTTTTGTTTTTTATTTTGAGATGGAGTCTCTGTCTGTCACTTGGGCTGGAATGCAGTGGTGTGATCTCAGCTCACTGCAACCTCTGTCTCGCAGGTTCAAGTGATTCTCCTGCCTCAGCCTCCTGAGTAACTGGGATTACAGAAAACCACCACCATGCCTGGCTACGTTTTATATTTTTTAGGAGAGATGCGGTTTCACCGTATGGCCAGGCTGATCTTGAACTCCTGACCTTACATGATCTGCCTGCCTCAGCCTCCCAAAGTGCTGGGATTACAGGCATGTGCTACTGTGCCTGACCAATAGTATTATTTTAACCTAAATTTGCAACAATTTTTTTTGGAAAATGTTGTTGAGCCTCTATTTTGTATCTTGCACTCAGTAGGCCCATCAAGAACCATCATGGAGTAGAATCTAGACCAAGGATTGGGAATGTAGAGGAAAGGAGGATTCCAGAGTAGTCCAGTTCTTGAATTTCCTATAAACTTTCCTAGGAAAAGCCTTTTAAAGGATCTGTATTCAGACAGCCGATGTTGATCACTTTGTGTGTAAGGGTTCCTATTAGGATAGGTCTGGTACGGTCGTGAAAATGAAGGTGTTAAATGGACTGCTTGGTTTATCCCAGGGCAGACACATTTCTGAGGTTAGAATGTAAAACAGTCTGGCCTCTCCCTTGGGCACTCAGGATGAAGGGAACCAGGGTCAAGTCAGATTTTGAGGGCTTCTGAGGCATAGAATAAAATGCCTTAGGTCAGACTCAATCTAGTCTCTGGCTTGGCTATGGAATCAAGCCAGCTTCCAGAACTGGAGGTGAGGTCATGTATAAACAAGTACTATGAAAGTATAAACTTATGTTGTCTTCTGTGTCATGTTGTCACCTCATTCCATGGTGACCTAGCATCCCTAATATATATAATATTGTTTTTACATGTAACTTTTATTACATTTATGGACTCAGACGCAGCAGCTTAACAGTATGTAACCTCAGCTTATCAAGTCCATACATCATTTGATAGAACCTGTAATAGCAACTGACACAAGTGCTATGGTTCAAGGACTCTGAGTGCCACAAAAATATTTATCTACCTTCTGCAAGTAACTTTTAGACCTATAAAAAGGCAACCCAACCCAATCCAAAACAAAACCAACCATAGATCCCAAACTTTCAGGTACACAAACTTTCGTATGATGTGTGAACTATCAAATATATTAAAGAGCTATAAGGCACATAAATTGGGTCCACTTGCTTCTTCTTTTACTCTCAAAATACACATACTAGGAAGTTTGGCAGGGTAGAATTTTGGCTGGGAGGAATTTTCTAATCAGTGTTTCAGTCTGAACACAAAGCTAGCACATCTTACCAGTCACCAAAGGAAGCCTTTTCCTACCAGTGAACAGGGCAGGAGCGCCAAGCCCATCACCACATTACAACATTTTATATTTTACTAAGAAGGAAAAAGGGATACTCGCACTGAATACAATAATTCCACATAACCTGCAAATATAGGTTAAAGCTGGCTCAGGGTGGTATGTATGCAGAGGCATTTGGTACTGGGGAGGGCCCACTGGGCTTTGGGATAGAGGAGTTGGCCTTGAACCTTAGTTCTGCAACTTAATGGCTTTGAGCTCTTGAGAAGTGGTAACATTTCTGTCTCTCTCCTTTCATCTGTATTTCCATCTGCCCCATTTACATCAAGCATTATGTCACTATGTGTTTTAGGGCACAGTGAAGAAGCATAAAATTTCTAAGTTCTGGTATATTCATATCAGATGCTAGATATGCAAGGCCCGAGAACACCGAGGGGCAGATTTATGGTGTGTGACCCAGAGCGTGCAGAGGAAAGATGGATGGATGAGACACTCATGTGCAAACAGCTCCTTCAAGTGCCACGTTACAGAGAGAGTTCAGCCACCTGGCACTATTGTTTCTTCAAATCTTCCTGCTTCATCTTTACCTTCTTGCTCCTAAAGCATAACCTTCACAAAAGCCTTCAACTCAGCAAGGTGCATTTATCTTACAGTGTTTAGGGAAGGCTAACTTTGTGGAAGCATATCAGAAACTCTTACATAGCTTTTTAAAAACCTGCATGGATTCACATGTCTTTCAGTTTTCTCTGTTCTAGCTTAGATTTATACCTTCACACTTTTAAAAGTAAATAGTACCATATAAAATCTCCTATGTATGATAAAGTTTACTAGAAGATTTACTTGGGAAAAAAGTAAAATGTGTAAATTTTATCTTCAAAAGACAAAGAACGACACCTAGCTGAGCTGGTGTTTGTTGGATGCCACCACTGTAAAGTTACTGTTTTTTCTCTTTCCAGAATGACATCTGGCTGAGCTGGTGTTTGTCAGGTGCCACCACTGTAAAGTCACTGTTTATTCTCTTTCCACACCGTGCTCTTTGGAAGAGTCATGACATGCAGCCCGCAATTAGAATAGGGATTTATGCTCCACCCCTTTGAAGGCCAAGTATTTACACAAATTACATGGAATTCTTCTGTGTGGGAGACTTCTCTGTTCTCTTCTACTTGTTTATTTGTTCAATTATTTATGTCATTATGGACTCATAAATTTATTTTTTACCCTGGATTATAAGCCAGTATTACTTCCTTTATTTCCTTGCTCAAATTTCCCAGCTTTGACCGTTGGCTGTCTGTTAGTTGGCTACTATGTTTCTTTCCATAACCCACAGTTGTTGTTTCTTTCTTTCCTTTTTTTTTTCTCATATTTGAATTATGATTACTTTTTTTTTTTTTAATTTTTTATTGGATTATAGGTTTTGGGGTACATGAGCAGAGCATGCAAGACAGTTGCGTAGGAACACACATGGCAGTGTGCTTTCTTTTCTTCTCCCCTTCACCCACATTTGGCATTTCTCCCCAGGCTATCCCTTTCTTTCCTTTTTTTAAGCACTTCCTTACTTCCCAGCACTACAGGATGCTATGGGCTCATGTTAAATATTTTCCGCACCAGTCCTAGAGTCAGCCTTTTCTCCAAAAAGTCCTGATTCTTTCTGTTGGAGAATGGTATTAGGAAACAAGATCTGGGTGTTAGGTGTGTGCTTGGTGGCGATGGAAGGTGGTTGCTTCTAGGCCCTCTCCACTGACACAGGAAGGAAATATATTTGTGCATACTAACTCATGTACACATGCACGTCTATAATTGTTCCCATGTATAACCATCAGTATCTGCGTTAAGCTAAATAAGAGTTTATACTGATGTCGTCAACTCTAATCTATGACCACATGGATCATTAGTAGGTTCTTTCCCTTGCTTATCTGCAGAGCTTCCTCCAGCAGTAAGAGACCTGGCTGTATTACCCAGTTGTCATTTACTTAATTGTTCAATTTTAGTATATATATACATCAGTATAATAATCATTCATATTCCTATGAGGAACAATATTATTTACTAGAGTACAGTGCTTATGTATAATTTATTTCTCCTTTAGCCTTACACATTTATCTCATTTCCATATGTCACCTTCCCCTCCCACCCCATTTAGTGAGTTGATTTCATACCTTTTTTTTTTTGTTAGATTGGGTCTTGCTCTATCACCCAGACTGGAGTGCAGTGGTGTGATCTCAGCTTAGTGCAACCTCTGCCTCCCGGGTCCAAGCGATTTTCATGCCTCAGCCTCCCAAGTAGCTGGGATTACAGGCACACACCACAACGCCTAGCTAGTTTTGGTATTTTTAGTAGAGACAGCATTTCATCATGTTGCCCAGGCTGGTCTTGAACTCCTGACCTCAGGCAACCCATCTGCCTCAGCCTCCCAAAGTGCTGGGATTACAGGTGTGAGCCACCACGCCTGGCCCTGTTTCATACATTTTTAATACCATTAGATTTATTTTATACATTGGCAATATAGTCAGCCTTGTCACATTCTGCATTCCATCCTGGTGTACTCAAGTATCCAAAATGGTTTTGATTTTTTTAAATGTACATACTGTAAGGTTCGCTCTTTATGCTGAAAAGTTCTATGAGTTTTGACAAATGCATAATGTCGTGTATTTATCATTATAGTATCATACAGAATGGTTTCACCACTCACATAAATCCCCATGCTTCATGAATATAACTGTCACCTCACACCTCCCAAATGTCTAGAGACCACTGATAGTTTTATATTGCTATAGCTTTGACTTTTCTAAAATGTCAGATAATTGGTGTCTTCTTCTTTATAAGCATAGTTACTACCCTGCATTTATTAAGTATTTACCATTTGGCTTTTTCTATGCTATGTGTTCTTCGGGTACTACCTTAATTTTCTGACCAACTGTTTACAGAAGGTACAATTATCATCCTTAATTTACAGAAGAGGAAACATAGAATGGCTATGTATCACTCCTAAAATTGCATGCAGCTTAAAAAAGGACTTGTCAGTTTAAAGCAAGGGCTGTTTGGCTTTAAAACTTGTGTCCTCCTAGTCTATGATACTGCAAACTTCATATTCAGAATAGAGAAATTTAGAAATATTGCCTGCTTCACAATGCTCCTTCACTGTGTTATATTTTGATAGTTCTGTTCACAAAACAATGGGACTCTTTACAACTCCAAACATGTATTACTTTCATAGGAAAAACATGTTAATGCTAAAAAGGAAGGAAGGAGGAAGAAAAGGGAGTAAGGAAGGAGACAGCATGTCAGGTCCTGGAACAGGTTTAGTGGCTCTGTTAGGTTCTGCTTTAGGTCATGCGTTATCTCAGGAGGGTGCACAGTAGTAAACGTTCACTGACTCAGAGCAGCCCTTGAGTTCTACCAGCTCTGGAAAATGTAATTCCATAGGGGCACATTTCATAACATTTGTCCTAAAGAGGCCATGGTGTCCAACATAATATATTTATTCACATTGCCAATTGACTCAAGAACATAGTAAATTTTGAAAGTTCTAGTTCTGTACATTGTTTGGTAATGTGGCTGTTAGTAGAGATCGCGGCTTCGATTCATGCCATGTTTTTATCTTTTCACAAAACCTCAAAGGCTTTTCCACCATGCTTCCCATCAAACCCTTAAAAGCTAGCCATAGATGAATTATTGATTGTTGTTAAAACAAAATACTTTCTTGATATTTGAGAATGTTTTAATGTGAATTTAACTTAAGAACCAATGGGTAAACAATTCATTCTGAGTATATTGATGTGTCTTGGAAGCCCAGAATAAAAAATTTAAATAATCACTTATGAATCTGGTGTCAGATTTCTGATAGAAAGAAAATCATTCTCTCCAGAAAAAAACATTAGCTTTCTTTTGGCAAACGATGGCAACATATTAGGAAATACCAAATGTAATATCTATGTACAATCATTTGCAAGAGTTCCCTGTGAGGCCATAAAATCACATCTGGAAATTCAGTCATCTGGATGCTCTGCAGTGAACTGGCATGACCCTGGTTTTATAGACGTGGCATCGTGAAAGAGGGAATCACTTTGTTCATTAGCAAGAGGCTTAGATTGGTCATCATATTTCTTAAAGGTACGTCGACTGGTTCGCTGGGGGTGCTGCAATAAAGTACCACAAGCAAGATGGCATAAACAACAGTAATTTGTTGTCTCACAGTTCTGGAAAACAGAAGGTTGAGATCAAGGTGTGGGTAGGGTTGCTTCCTTCTGAGGGCGGGAAGGGAGAAATCTGTTCCAGGCATCTCACCTAGCTTCTGGTGCTTTGATAGCAATGTTTGGTGCTTTTGCCTTGAAGATCCATCACCCTGATTTCTGCCTTCATATTTGCCTGGCCTTCTCTTTGTGCCTCCTTCATGATCTTTACTCTGGGCATGTCTGTGTCTGCATCCAAATTTTCCCTTATTATAAGGACATCATTCGTACTGGATTAGGATCCATCCTCATGAACTTTTTTTACTTGATTATCTCTATAAAGATCCTATTTCTAAGTAAGGTCATATTCTGGGGTATTATTAGAGCTTAGAATTTCAATAGATCTCTTTTGGGGGACACAATTTAACCCATAACTATACCACTGAGGTTTATTCTTCTAATACAGAGCCAATAGCCTGTACCATGCCTTACTTACGTTCCTTTTCCTACCCCTTCCATTTACTCTCTGCTCAGACAGCAAATTTCCTGGATGAATTTGGCCTGTAAAATGAATTGGGGGAGAATGAGGTTAGGATGGTGTGAGTGAACTAAGAACTCAAAAAACACATGATTCTGGGCAACTTACCCTGAATCTGCTCCTTGACTCTCATGAAAACATGGAACCTCTGAAAATGTTCACTATAGCATGTTGATAAAGAGGTCACACTCCGGATTTGGACTAGCTTGGTAATAACCCAAGTCCACCATTTCCTTTGGCAGATTATTTACCATTTCTTAGTCTCAGCGCTCTAATTTTAAAATGGGAATATTAATATTAATATCCATTTCATAGGACTGTTTGAGGATTAAATGGGATAATCTGTTGAAAGAGCTTAGTACAATGCCTATCACATACTTAGCACTCAATAAACGTTATTCAGTGTTATTACTGTTATTTTATTTCTCTAGTCTTACTATTTTTATTACCTAAAAGAAGATGTAAGTTCTCCTCTTAAGGAACTTGTATTTTATGAACTACAATTTGAATATGGATATGAGTCTTTCTCAATTCTCTTTTCTATTCTCAGTCTTTATTTCTCTTTTCTCTTTATTTTCTCTACCTTGAAAATTTCAGTTTCATCTATTTCTACCACTTCACATTTTCACCTCTTTATGTTTTATTCCTAAATCCTTATCTTTGGCTCCAAACACTTTTATGACACATTTCATATCCTACTTTGGACCAAAACTCTCTATCTTTGTGCATTTCAAATTATTAGGAGTCAAATCAAATAATCTTTGTATCACTCACAATGCCTAACAGAGTGCCTGACACATAGTAGGTGCAAAACAAATATTTGGGGATAAATGTATGAGCTAATATTTCAGAATTTAAAGTCAATCTAGAAGATTCAGGACCCAAAGAGTTTTACAGACTTAAAGGAAGAAATATTTTTTTTTTTTTTGGTCATTTCTTTTGTTTTGTTTTGTTTTGAAAAAACAACTGGTCTTTATCTTTTCTCAATTTCATGTGGATTTAGAGGCACAGCCAAGTAAGGTATCTGGTTACCACCCTGGCCATAGGCATGGGTTCATGCCCAGGCTGAGTTATTCACAGATGCCCTTATTTCTGGCACAGTGACTTTTTCTCAGATAGGTGTATGATCCATTTAGGATTCAACTGTCTTCCCTGAGATTTCTCAATGTGCAGATAAGGAGAGAGAAAACAAGAGAGAGAGAGAGAGAAATTGAAATTATTACTGGCTTTGTCTTTCTCATACACAAATGACTTGTCTGCAGCTATAGAGAATAAGGTGAACTCTCAGAAAAAGGGAGAGTGAGACTTCCATTGAATCCTCTGGATCCAGCTGTGACTGAATCCAGTCTACCCATGGACGTCCCAATTACCGGAGCCAATGAATTGCCTTTCATTTTTGCCTAAGCCGATTGTAAGTTAGATTGCTCTCATTTGCAACAGGAAGAGTTGCAACTAATACAAATAGTTAATACAAATAAATAATTTCAAGCTATCTTTGCTTGAAAGTTTTCATTGAAAGTCATGCAAACATAAAATTAATTATTTTCTCTATGTAGATGAGTAGCAAAATCTTATTCTATGTTTTCTTGTTACATGGATATTTAGTGAAACAAACAGAAGGATCTGAATCTGTAATTTCCAAAGGAAGCCATAATCACACAATTAGTGATTCAAATCTTTTTTTTTATAACGATCTAAATAAGCTTTCATTGTCCTGGGATAGGACATCAATAGGTATTATTAAATACCATGTATGTGTAGTACTGCAGCAGATTCAGAAGACAATCTGTTCCCTTAAGGAGTTCACAGTCTAGCAGAGGAGTTAAAGCATATGCACACAAACAAACAAAAAATAGAACAGAACAACTCTCCAATCAATAATTCATGCTGGACTTAGAAGGCTGTTTAGAATTCTAAAAGGGAAGGGAAGGGAAGGAGAGGTGTGGAAAAGGGATGAGGAGCTTCAGTGGTGACATGGAATAAACAAAAGCAGAGATGGAAAAGCAAAATGCTTACTTAGAGGCCAGTGATCCATCCATTTGGCTTGGGAAGGGATACCTGCAGAGGAGTGATAGATCACAAGACTGAACAGTTAACACTGGTCAGATTTTTAAAAGCTTGGAATGTCAGGCTAAAGAGTTAGATTTCAAGTTTAAAGGAAGGAGAGTGGCTACACTTATTGGGGTGGAGTGGGACCTGCAATGTGATCAAGCTCTTGTCTTAGGTGATTCAGGATGTAGTGTTATAGTAATCTGCCATGGGAATTTTTAAGGCAGAAGCCAAAGCAGGGAGTCATGCGGGGAGCTATTGAAACACCTCATTGAATGAAGCAATGAGAGCTCAAATGTGGTTTGGGCCAAAGAGAAGGACAGGGAGAAGACACATGGGAGAGGAAGCAAATTTGGAAGAATGGACAGAAGCCAGGTCTAGACTGGAGGAGGAAGATGAGACAGTGGATTTTGAGCTGGATGAAACGTTGAATTGTGTAGAGCAGAATTAGAAACTTCAGAAATTTTACTGTTTAGATACTGCTGTAATTTTATAGTTATTTATGCCATCATTTGATTAATGTTTTTCTCTCATTATAGACTATGTGCTCCTATAATTTGAGGATGATTTCCACTATTTGCTATAGTTTTTATATCCAACATTTAGCACGGTACATGAAACAATAGTGGCTTAATAAATATTTGCTGAATGAATGAACGTTTAGTTTTATATGTCAACAGCAATTCACTATAAATATTAAATTATTATATTTAAGCAGAAACTGATATAGTAGCTTGAATAAAATCAAAATGTTAAAGCACCTCCATAAGAAAAGTTATAGAACCAATATTTTCCCCAGTTTTATTGAGATATGATTGACAAAAATTGCATTTATTAGGGTATATATTGTGATGTTTTGGTATATGCATATGTTTAAAAATGATTGTTACAATCAATCCACATAACATATCCATTACTGCACATTGTTACCATTTTCTTTTTGTGGCGAGAACTTTTGAGTCTACTCTCTGAGCAAATTTCAAGTTTACAGTCCATTATTAACCATGCTAATTGTGTTGTACAGTAGACCCTTGTACTTATTCACTTATAGCTAAAAGTTGGCATCCTTTGACCAATATCTTCTATTTTCTGCCACCCCCAAACTCTCTGGTAACCATTATTCTACTTTTTGTTACTATGAGTTTGACTTTTAAGATTCCAGATGTAAATGAGAACATGCAGTATTTGTCCTTCTGTGTCTAGCTTATTTGACCTAGCATAACGCCCTCCAGGTTCATCCCTGTTGTTGCAAATGACAGTCTATAAAATGATGCTTTTTTAGGCTAAATAATATTCCATTGTAGGAATGTACCACATTTTTGATCGATTCAAATCTTGACAGATACTAATGTTGTTTTCATTTATTCACTGTTGCAAATCATGCTGCAATGAAAATGGGGATGCAGATATTGCTAAGATGTTGATTTCATTTCCTTTGGAGATATACTCAGAAGTAGAATTGCTGGATCGTAGGGTAGTTCTATTTTTAATTTTTAAGGGAAACTCCCATACTGTTTTCTATAATGGTTGTTTTCCATAATGTTCATACCGATTTACCATCTCCACAGACATTGCCCAAGTGTTCCCATTTCTCTACATCCTTGCTAACACTTTTTTTCTTTTGACTTTTGATAACAGCCACCATAACAAGTGTGGGATAACATCTCATTGTGATTTGCATTTCCCTGATGATGAGTGATGCCAAGCATCTTTTCATATACTTGTCAGTCATTTGTATGTTTTTGGAGTAATGTCAATTCAGTTACTTTGCCCATTTTTTAATTGGGTTATTTGATTTTGGCTGTTAAATTGTATGAGTTCCTTATATGTTTTGGATATTAATCTCATGTGAGCTGTATGGTTTGCAGATATTTTCTCCCATTCCGTAGGTTACCATTTTATTCTTTTGATTGTTTGCTGTGAAGAAACTTGTTTATTTTTGCTTTTATAGCCTGTGCTTTTGGTGTTCAATCCAAATAATCATTGCTGAGACCAATGTCAAGGAGACTTTCCCTTATGTTTATCTTCTAGGAATTTTGCAGTTTCACATCTTATGGCTAGGCCTTTAAATTATTTTTAGTTGATTTTTGTGTGTGATATAAAAATAATGGGTTTAATTTCATTATTTTGTATGTGGATATCCAGTGAGGTAAAAATCATTTATTGAAGGTCTATCCTTTCCCCATTGTGTATTGTCATTTGTAACCAATAAAGAAGGAAATGTTTCCAGGTAAATATTTTCTGAATTGCTAAATGTTACACTAACAGCAAAGTTAGTCATCAGAAGTGTTCATGAAGTCAGCCACAAGATTATCATCTGCTTTCTGCTTCATGAATTCTACATAAAGGAATTCTTGCTCAGTAGAATGATGATGCAATTTTCAATTTGGTCACAATGAGCAACAGGGAATTATCTTTAATTTCTGTTTAAACATCATAATCATTTGGACTTAAAATGCCAGCTGTGTTCTGAACTAGCTGTGTGACTTCAGCCAAGTCACTTTATCCCTCTGAGCTTCAGTTTTCTTATCTGTAAAATGGGAATAATAGTACCCATATACCTGCTTGTATTGTTGTGAGGATTACATCGGATAATATCTATATGAAGTCTTTAGCGTGGTGTCTGGCACATGGCAGATACTCAGTAAATATTCTTAAATTGTTGTTTGCACTGTATTGCTATAATTACTGACTCTACATGTGTGAGTTTTTCATAGAAGGGATTATGTCTTATGCATCTTATACCTAATATCCGACATGTTGCAACCCCAACACCTAGCTTAAGCATGTTTGCAGACTAGAACTAAGATCCTCTTCTTGAGAATGGTAGATGATTAAAACAAAGGAGCTGGGTAATAAAGAAGTTCAGTGTTTGTAATTATTCAGCTATGTGCTTCAAATTCAGGATAAAAAAATTTGAAGGCCAAATAATCTTTTTAAACATGTCTTACACAGGCAGGTAGATTTAACTATTTAAATGGGGTTACTGGCAAACATGTTCTAGGAAAGTTATAATGAACCTGTGCAATCCAAGGTGATCTTTATTGCTTTGTTAGAAATAGTCTTCTCATCTAAAACTGCTTTTATATAGGCAACTTTGTGAGATCTTTTTATAATTCTTGTAATGGAAAACTTGAATGACATCATGTTATTAGGAATTTATCATAATATATAATAACATTCCTTGACTTATGGAATGACTAAATATGTGGAATAATTTGCTGCGTTATAGTGAGATTCTCTTCTTTGTGGATTACATGAATGCCTTAGAAGGCCAGTAGCATTAATATTTCTACTGGAGAACTCTCATTTTTAAATATATTATAAAAATGACTTTTAATAATGACATAACATATACAACATTTTCTTTATTAATGGAATTATAAAACATTTTTGCACCACTTACTGTTGTAATTTAGGCTGAAATAATGCCAGTCATTTTGTTACTCTGCTGAAGTCCCCTTTTTTGAGCCTACACTGAACCTGTAATACATATGGAAAGAGTTTCCATGGCAACCTGTATTGATGTCACAAGCTCAGGCTTCTGACTTCATTGCATAATGCAGTAGCAACTGGATTTGCAGCAGAAGCAGTCTGCTACAGAACAAGTGTCTTGGTTCACAGCAAAGAGGACAAAGAAAACAGCAAGTTTTAGGGGGTTGAATCCTGGATTGTGAGTCAGATTGCCTGAGTTCTTATTTTAACCCTGCCTCTCACTTGTTGCCTTGTTTTGAGTAATTGTGTTTACATGTGTGCACTGAGGTTTGAAGCAAGAAATCTTCCATCTCTAGGATGGACAGAGCAGAGAAAATTTCAGGATGTCTAATGTTTTGCATTTGGTAGAAAGCTCAGTAAAGCTAAAACACCCTAAAAATAACTTGGCAGGAAAGGAACTACTAATGCTTTGTAGTATGTAACTAGCTAGCTCACAAAGATAAAAAGGACACTTTGAAATTAAAAAGCAACTGGCTGGGTTTTTTATTTTTACTTTTTGAAATAGTAATGAGTAAAGGACAAGATTAATGTCCTAATCTTAATTTTAATAAGAATATAGAGAACCTGTACATAAATGTCACTATAGCTATATAACTATATTAACATAAAGATATATTTAATGGGTATGATGCTTCTCATGTTTATACTGTATAAATTAAAAATAAATGTTTTTTAATTGTATCATATAAATATTGATTCTTATTAGAAAACAACTGAATAAGTGAAATGGCCTTGCTAATTTAAGATGACATCTTAAACAAATCCTAATGATACATTTCTTAAAAAGACCTAAGCTTTCCATTGGAGCCTGTAGCCTATTCATTATTTCCATTGGTCTGGCTTCTTGTTTAAACATTAATTTTAGAATTGAGATATGAATATTTTGGGATTTGAAAAGGCACTTAAACAAATCAACTTCCACACCAGAAACTGAGGTGAAAACATTATATGTCTTTTTATTTTGATTTTCTCTAAGGTAAAAAGGCTGGGCATTTTGATAAGGAGAACTATGACTCTTAATAACCTTTCTATTCATATGCTTCAATCATTCCAAACTATCAGCAAAAATATAACATCTATAAGCTTCATTAGCACAATTCCATGTTGAATAACCCCCATGAAGACACAATTTGTTATGTTTTAGGAAATTCTTAAGTTACAATTGAAAATCGTTGAGTGAGGTAGAAGTTGGGGGCATATTTTTGAATAAGCATGTACATGCAATTAAGCTCCACATTATAATGGAACACAAGCATTTGTATGAGATGCAAAACCATCTCTTAAAAGCCAAAATTTAGAGTACAGTGTTTTATAGAATATATATAAATACAAATCCATTCTTTCATCATAGGCATCATGCCTACCAAATTAGCTAAGGTAGCATTTCTTTTACAGTAACAAAAACTTGTGTGTTTGTGTGAACTTAATTCAATAGATTTTTATTCACTTTATTGACATGAAAATGTCCTAAACGTACATAGTAAAGTTTTGTAAAAGAACAGGTTGGTCCCCATTTTTTTTTTTCATCTTAAGAGAACAATATTGGTAACTTTCTGGACTCTATGTAGTCCATGTGCTAAATTCTACCGTCTCCTAAACAGAACTTCTGCGAATAGCAGAGACTAAGCATCCATTGCAACATCATGTATATCAAGGAATCATACGTGTAAAAGAAGCTTTAGTTTATTAACCAAACTGGGATCTGATAGATTTATATAACTTTCGCAAAGTTAATTGGTAGAAGAATCCATACCTCAGCCAAGTACTTGCTCTATCATATTAGGCTCTCTGGATCCTGCTGGAGCACTTCTATCCAGAATCACCTCCTTGACTAATCTTGAAAATTCCGTACTGTCCATTTCTGGAGATCTGTTCATTTAGCTAAGCTTGTGACTATAAACTAAATTAGGCTATTGATTTGGTTATTCAGTTAAATTTATTCAACATTTTGAAATGTCTGTATGTTCAGAGTTTTGTAGTATATAAAAACAGCATGAGTATTTATAAAACTCTGGTGGGGTGATGTTGCTTTGAAAAGTAAAACAACCAGGCAAGAAACTTGGGTGCACAGTAATGCTGTCAAAATCGTATGTGCATAAGCTAAGGGAATCCAGGAAAGGGAATTATTGGAGGCAGTGAGTCCATGGCCTTAGCCAAAGAACATTTTTAGTGCTATAATATTTCTTACCTCTGAAACCTCCTTCTGTTCTGTGTCTCTCTTGCTCCCCCCCCCCACCCTCACTGTCTTTTTTCAACATACAAGTAGTCCATGTTTATTGTTGAAATAGTGGGTAGAAGAGTTGAACAAAAATGAAAGGGTAATTCTATGATCAAGAGATTTTCTGCAGCATCTTCTGTGTATCCCTTCTCAAAATGTTTTAAGCTCACCTGTAGGCCCAAATGTTATTTTTTAAAATGGGAGCATATTCTGCATATTACTTTGTAATCTTTTCTTCTTATATAATAATATTGTGTGATGATGTTTTTGTGATTATAGAGATTTATCTAAATTTCAGTTACATGAAGTTCTATATATGGCTGTGCCATAATTCATTTAATCATTTTGCTATTTTTAGACTGTGCTCATTCCCAGTTTCTTGCTGACATAATTTATGTATAAATTAAAATCTACATGTGGCCAGTTGCAGTGGCTGTAATCCCAGAACTTTGGGAGGCCGAGGGGGATCACTTGAGGCAGCAGTTTGAGACCAGCCTGGCCAGCATGGCAAAACCCCATCTCTACTAAAAATACAAAAAATTAGCTGGATATGATGACATGCACCTGTATTCTCAGTTACTCTGGAGGCTGAGGCAGGAGAATCACTTAAACTTGGGAGGTGGATGTTGCAGTGAGCCGAGATCACGCCACTGCATTCCATCCTGGGTGACAGAGCAAGATTCTGTTTCAAAACAAAACAAAAAAATGCCTTTATAAAACCTTGAATACTTGTTCATTTTTTTATTTAACTGAAAACAAATTTGTTCAAATTCTTTGAGATATAATTGACATACACTCAGATGTTTTCTGATTGTAAGTCTCTAGAAGTGGAATAGCTGAGTTAAAGAGTATAAGGGGTTTTAAGAATGTTAATACATGTTGAAAAACAGATTGCTAGAAATACATAATTGATAATGTCATAAGAATGAGATGTATTTCCCTGTACCCATGCTACTACTAGATATTAGCATAATTTTAAATCATAGCAAAGTGCTAGAGAAAAAATAGTACTTTAATAAAATGTGTGTTGTTTTTGTGAGACCTTCTGATGTTAAACAGCTTTTCATATTTGAATTTAATTCAATTAAAATTCAATGTCTTTTTATAATTGACAATGTATATCCTTTCGTTAGATACCTATTGGGTATTGGTCTTTTTTTATTAATTTAGAAGGGTTGCTTTGATATTAAGGTTATAATTGCCTCATATAATGCTAATTAGTGTTCTAGTTGGCCATTTGTCTTTTAACCACGGCTTTCATTCGTTTCCTGCTCTTTCGTACTTTTTAAGTATGTAATCCGTTAGTGTTCTCTTTTATGGTTTCTTCTTTTGGCATGAGCCTCCAAAAGATCATATAAATATTTGACTATTTTTTCACAGTATTGATTTTCTTTTCATTTAATTATTTCTTCCAGAATTTTTTTGATGTAAGATATATTCCAATATTTATTTGAATATTTTTCCAAATGTTTTTTCCCTACTTTTCTCAAATTCAAAATTTTTATGTAATTAAAAAAATTCTGTTGTGTGATCTAGTGTCAGTATCACAGTTTTATTTTATTATTGTTTAATAATTAAATAATTACTTGCTTAAATAAACAATTGTCTTATTGTTTAAAGCTTTTGATATCATACTTATAATAATGTTGTAAAAAGAATTATAAAATGTATGCCGTCTTCACTGGGTATACAAAAAGGGGATATTGCACTAAATTGTTTCTTTTTATTTGCTTTTTAAATCCAAGACTCACAATTTTATCTTCGTTGTATCTAGGTGAAATTAATTTTAACTGCTATATTTTTTCATTGACTATATAATAATATGTTGCCTTATCTTTTCATGAGGCCTTTGGCTAGTTTATGTTTATTCGGTGCTTTACACGAATCTAGTAAGATGATTTTTTACTTTTGAGATGGAGTTTCACTCTTGTTGCTCAGGCTGGAGTGCAGTGGCCAGGCATCTTGGTTCACCACAGCCTCCGCCCCCCAGGTTCAAGTGATTCTCCTGCCTCAACCTCCCAAAAAGCTGGGAATATAGGCACGTGCCACCACACCCAGCTAATTTTTGTATTTTTAGTAGAGACGAAGTTTTACCGTGTTGATCAGGCTGGTCTCAAACTCCTGACCTTGTGATCCACCTGCTTCAGCCTTCCAATGTGCTGGGATTACAGCTATGAGCCACTGCGCCTGTCCTAGTAAGATGATTTTGTAGTTTTTATCTTTAAGCTGTTAATGAAGTGAATTACACTGGTAATTTTTTTTTTAATGATAAACGACTGCATTATTGGCATCAACTCTCATGACAGTATAGATTAGGGGAGGTTTTATAGATTATGGGAGGTTTACCTTAATAGTATTTTTATTTAGGATTTTCACATCTGTGGTCTCCAAGGAGATTTTCCTTTCTCATATTATTCCTAGTTTTGATATGAGAATCATACTTGCCTTAAAAGATGAGATTGGAGCATTCCTTCTTTCTTTCTTCTTTGTGTGTGTGTGTGTGTGTGTGTGTGTGTGTGTGTGTGGAAAGGAAATTTTGTCTGTTCTTCTATCTATGGTAGAATTTCTTGTAAAACTGTGTTGGATTTCGCAGTTGTTCTTGTTTTTATTGCTTGTTTTGGGGAGGTGTGACTCCTTCAATTACAGTGAAATTGCCTGTAAAGTTATCTGAACTTTCGTTGTTCTTATTCTTGTTTGTTTTGGGGAGGGATGGAAGAATATGTAATTTACTGGTTTCAGTTCCTCAGTGGTTATATAAATCTAGGTATATATGATTTTATTTGGTAATTTTCTACTTAGTTTTGTTTGGTAAATTGTAATTTTTCTAGAAGTTTGTTTTCTTTATTTTCAAGTATTTATTACTTTTATCTTTTGAATGTCTGATATATAGACCTTTTAAATATTTTATTTGTGTCTTTTCTCTTTTTTATCAGTAACACTAGAGAAAAATTTTCTCAGCCTTTTCAAAAAGTAAAATTTTAGCTTTCTTTATGTCTCTTCTAATCCTTTGCTGTCTAATAACGTGTGCTAAAACTGAGTGGCTTAAAATAGTTATAATTTTATTACAGTTCATGATTTTGTGGGTCAGAAATTCAGAGTTTGGTTGGGTCATTCTTTTGCTCCATGTGATATTAACTGGGTTCATCTCGTGGTGTTTGCTGGTGGCTAGTCTGATCTGGAGAGCCTAAAATAGCTCTACTCACATGCCTAGTGCCTTGGAACAGCTGGAGGGCTGAGCTCACCTCGGTTTTTCCTTCTACCCAGGCAGCACAGGGACACTCCACACGTCCTCTCCAACCGAGTAGGACGACTTCTTATGTTGCAGCCAGTGCCCCAGGAATGTTCTGAGAGACAGAAAATACAAGTTGCAAGTTCTCTTAAAGGCTAGACATAAAATTGGCAAAGCATCGCTTCTGCCATATTTTTGGTCAGTGTAGTCATAGAACAAAGATTCAAGGGAAGGAAAATCCTGTCTCTTCTTATTGGGATTAGTAAAGAAGAACTGGGGCCATCTTTACTCCATCACATTGATCCCATGTTCTATGAGTTATTTAGAAACATGGTTTTAAAATTTTAATTGTGTATTCTTAACAATATGTCTCCTTGGGACCTAAGAGACATATCCATCAATTGCAATATGTGATTCTAATTTGGATCCTGACTTGACCAAACAAACAAAAATATAAGATAATCAGGGATATTGAAAACAAAAAGGCCTTTCTTCTATAAAGTTACAGACAAATAGTTATGGATGAATTTGCTTCAGAAAAATATTAATGGGAATGAGTATATAGATTGGCTATGAATTGAATAATTGTTTAAGCTAGCTGAAATGTACATTGCATTCCATGTATTATTTCATCTACTATAGGTGTTAGAAATTTTCATAAGGAAAAGTTAAATATTTATCTTATTGATAATGATTTCTAATTTAATTTCATTGTAGTCAGAAAAAGTAGAATGCATACTTTCTCACTCCCACAAATATACACATGCACATACTTACATACATACATATAAATTAAATAACACTTTCTCCCTTGTACCTTAATATATTCAATTATTCAATTTTGATCAATGTACCATATGTATTTGAGAAAACTATGGAATCTCTCTATACATTAAATCAGCTTTGATAGTCCTAAATTTTCATTTTTATAGAATTTTTCTGCTATTAATAATTGAAAAAGGAGTATTTAGTTTTCATACTTTTATAATGATGTGTTGATTTCTCTCTGTAGTTCCATAAATGTTTTACATTGTGTGTAATTTGAGGTTATCTTTAGCTTCATATTACATATCGAGTTGTTATATTTTATTGAGATTTAAAATTTTAAATAGTATCACTTCTTGCTAATAATCTATTTTACATCAGAGACTATATTTAGAATATTGCTATAGTTTTCGCAGCTTTTGTTGAGTTATTATTTACCTACTGTCTCTTTTTTCTAATTTGTAAGATTTTTTTTTAAATTTAGTTTTTTTGGGTGCAAGTAGGCATATGTATTTAGGGGGTACACCAGATGTTTTGATATGACATGCAATGTGTAACAGTCACATAATGGAGAATGGAGTATTAGTCCCCTTAAGCATTCTTTGTGTTACAAGCATTCCAATTATACTCTTTGAATTTTCTTAAAGTGTATAATTAAATTATTAATGACTATAGTCCCTCTGTTAAAGTCAACATACAAAAACCAGTAGCATTTCTATATGCCAATAGTGAATAATCTGAAAAAAAGTCAAAATCACATTTACAATAGCCATACATAAATTAAATACCTAAGAATTTTAAAAAATGGAGAGATTTCTATAAAAAAACTTCTTTCTATTAGAATATAGAAATGCTACTGATAAAACACTGATGAAAGAAATTGAAGAATATACCAAAAAAAAAAAAAGGAAAAATACTCCCTATTTATAAATTGGAAGAATCGGTATCGTTCCATCAAAATGTCCATACTACTGAAAGCAACCTACAGATTCAATGCAATCTCTGTCAAAATATGGATGATATTCTTCACAAAAACAAATGAAAATCCTAAAATGTATATGGAACCACAAAATACCCAGAATAGCAAAAGCTAATCTGAGCAAAAAGAACAAAACTGGAAGAATTATATTACCTAACTTTAAATTATACTACAGAGATAGCTCTGTTCTGTTCCGCTGTTCTATGTGTCTCTTTTTAGGTTGGCACTATGCTGTTTTGGTTACTATAGCTCTGTAGTATAATTGAGGTTATTTTACAGTTCCATATAAATTTTAGGATTTATTTTTCAATTTCCGTGAAAATGGCATTGGTATTTTGATAGGGACTATGTTGAATCTGTAGATTGCTTTGGGTAGTGTGGACATTTAACAATATCTTTCCATTTTGTGAGGTCTTCTTCAATTTCTTATATTAGTGTTTTGTAGTTTTTATTATTGTGATTATTATCGTAGCTATCTTTCAATTCTTTAATTTCTTGGCATTTAATTTTTTGTGTGGCTATTGTAACTGGGATTCCTTTTTTATTTCTTTTTCTACTGTTCAGTATTAGGGTACAGAAATGCTACTAATTTTGTATGTTGATTTTGTATCCTTCAACTTTACTGAACCTGTATATCAGTTCTCATAGGTTTTTGGTGGAGTTTTTAGGTTTTCCCTAATATAAGATTATATCATCTGCAATTAACGATATTTTGACTTCTTCCTTTCTAGTTTGGATGCCCTTTATTTCTTTCTCCTTTCTTAGACTCTCTAGATTCCAGTACTACGTTGAATAACTGTGGTGAAAGTAGACATATATTTAAATCATTTTTTGTCTTATTTTATGTGTGTCCCTTAAATAGAGCATATATTTGAATTTATTTAGTTAGCTTTAATTTTTTTTAAGTGACAAGCTTGGTCTGTACATATAATAGTGACATATTTTTCTTTATTTCTATGATCTTTCTGTTTGTCCTCTGCTTGTTATTTTTTTTTCTAAGTTTCACTTGCCCTTTTCCTTTTCCTAAGTCTCTCAGATTTTATCTGAAAATACTTGAAATGTCTTCATTTTACTCTCAATCTTGAAGAAATTTTTTAGATACAAAATAGTAGATTAAGAATCACTTAAAAAATAATTTCCTGAAGAAATTACTCCTCCTCTAGCTTCCATGGTTTCTATTGAGAAGTCTGCTTTTACTCTATCATTCCTTTATAAGTGGTCTGCTCTGTTTCATTAGTATTAAGACTTTAAGTTGTGGGATTCTGTATTTTTTTTACAATATGTGTAGGCACAGATATCCTTCCTGTACCTCTCCAGAAACTTTCATCAATTCTAAAAAAATTTCCAGTCTAATGGTTTTGAATATTCTTCTCATTCATCCTTCATAATATTCCTTCTTGAGATCTTCTCATTAGAGTATTCATGTACACTTATCTATCTTTCACATTCTGCATTTTCTTTTTTCTGTCGATTTCTGTAATTTCTTCAGAGAAATCTGCTAATTTCCTACTTTTGTCTTGAGTTATACCTAAACTGCTAGTTACTTCATATAGAACATTTTATTACATCTGTTTTCATTATATTTTTCATTAGGTTCTTTCATTAGGTCCAAATGACCTTTTAAGGTCATTTCAATATTATTTTAGGAATACAGATTTGTTAAACACATGAAAACAAAATTACTTTTTAGACTGGAAGTCCATAAATTGTGTTCTGAAAAAGAATTAAGGGTGAATTTCTACTGAAAAAATATTAAATGAGTTTGATATTCATGGCTTGATGGGGAGGGAAAACATTTAATGTTACATTTATCCAAAAAGTAAAAATTATCACTTTTTCATAGAAAACAAAGAGATTTGATGAAAACTATTAGAGAAGAATGGACATTATGAATGATCTGAATGCAGTTAGGAAGAGACTAAGATTAGAGAAATCAGGTTATAAGCTCTTTTTCAATTAACTAGGTAAGGCAAAAGGGCTGAATTGTTCTGGAAAGGGAAGATACTTTCTAAGGGACTTAAGTTTTGGTAACCTTTAAGAAGTTAAAGGTGAGAGAAGGAATCAATGTGGTGGTAATCATAATGCTGATGATTTTATTTCTACTACCGGGAGTCCAAGAATGTAATACCTAAAACTAATATTATTTTATGATATATTACATAGGAATATTTTATTTAGTATTCTTTTGATACACTGAGAATAAATGTGAAGTTGCTAAACTTTATAGCCTAAACAAACTATGTCTATCATTGCTTTCTGTACCCAACACCTCATCTATACCAGTTCACAATCTCTCAACTTCATGTGTCTTCTGTTTCAACTGCTGCTGCAGTAACCAGTGGTGCTTGGGTTCAGGACTTCACTTAGAACTTGACCGTGACTTACCTTAAGGTCATGCCGTGTGCTTCTTACCTCTCAATCCAGGACTTCCCTGTTGAAAAGGAAGTTGAGTAATCTTACCTAGTACCACAAATGCACAGTCTGGAATTTCAGGGGAATTAAGTCCCAGTGAACAAACTTTTGACTAATGGCTAAGAAGATAAATGATAAATACTTTCCCTTTCTTCTAAGCGACCTATGGCCTTGAGGTGCAGTTGATGTGGCTTTCCATAGAAGAGTTCTATGACATGAACCAGGCTGAATTAGTGCTAACTAGTTTAGCAGCACACTCTCCAATCGGATTCTCCTTCCCTATGTTGTTTTCTTTTACTCCTTAATAAAAAATAGTAGCACATAAATCTTTTCTTTGCTTTCTTTCTTTTTTTTTTTTTTTTTTTTTTGAGACAGAGTCTTGCTCTGTCACTCAGGCTGGAGTGCAATGGTGAGATCTTGACTCACTGCAGTCTCTGCCTCCCGGGTTCAAGCAATTCTCCTCTCTCAGCCTCCTGAGTAGCTGGGATTACAGGTGCATGCCACCACACCCAGCTATTTTTTTGTATTTTAGTAGAGTTGAGGGTTTCACCATGTTGGTTAGGCTGGTCTTGAACTCCTGATCTTGTGAGCACATAAATCTTTGCATTATGCTATGCTTGCTGAGGTGCTGAGGCTAAAACACCTGCCCGTATCTCAGCCTGTACTGAGGGGACATGGCTATTTCTTCATATTTTTCAGAAGAGGATTGAATAGGGATGGACATCTAACACAAAGGCTGACACACAATTCACCAACTAAGCTAATTATTTTACTCAATGTGTACAGGGAGGTGGGAATCTGCTTCTTTAGTTGGTCTCTGTTCCACTTAACTCGTGGATTATGAGCATCTAGCAAAATTGAATGTGAATCTATTATATACAGTGAGATTTTACATACATGTATATATGATACAATATGATTTTTTGGACAATACGGATCTTAAACTCAAGCCAGCTGTTTCACCCAGGACTCAACTAAAGAATCTGCAATCTGTTCCAGGAATGGATGGGAAATGGCTACAGCAGCCTTACTGTGAGACTGTCCCAGTGTTCTATCTTTCTAAGGCGGTTTGAAGGGTAAATTTGATACGGAATTTTACTTTTCATTATGACTTTAGAACCAAGAAGTTACCTCTAGAAAGTATAGAGTTTTGGGATGTGAGGAGATCTCTGCCCGAAAGAGTAAATGTTGGAATGACTTAAGACAAAAGGGATATGATATTGAAGTCAGCGTTATTGTGGATTGCCTTAGCCCGACTTTTCTAGCATTAGGAAAGAAATCAGAGCTACTAAGATGGAAGACACAAAGTTGCTTGAGGACCCCATATTTTTAAGTGGAGAAATTTCTTTCCCTCCCACTTAGCTCCTCATTTCTATAGCCCACATCTTGTTCAGACTTCCTCACCTGTAGTCCAGGTAAAGGCATTTGAATGCCAGCCATGTTCCAGGCACAAACTAAGTACTTTATGTAGTTTTTCTTATTAAAAATATGTAACACTGTCAAGAAGTATCATTTTCCCTAATTTACAAATGAGGAAACGGAGACTCCAAAATCTAGGTGATTTACTCAGTTAATAAGTAAAGAAACTAGAGTTAAAATGTAGGCAAGTCTAACAATAAAGCTTGTCCTCTTTTAGAACAAAAGACCCCATCCTTTATTTTGTAGACTCTCTAGTCTTATCAGAGTTTCTTGAGGTTGGCTTGGAATGCCCTCTGTAGGAAGTAGGAGAGGTCATTTCTTTCCCCCCTTATATGAGAAGTTTTTCCTAAGAGTCCCTAAATTATAAAGCTGCCATCCTTTATGACATTGCCAGAAGTGGAATTAGGTGGTGGGACCAGAAAGGAGGCTAGAGACCATGCCCTGTAACCATGGCTCAGCTGCACTTTCCTTGATATCTGTTTTGACTTCAGAACCCTTTGTCTTATAATTTTGGTGGCATTTAGGTAAAGCATAAATGTGAAAGAGAATGGTTTCGTTTTCCTGATGGAAAGTTTAATTTAGCTCTCCACTATGTTGTTTGTAGCCTGTCTGTAGATATAATTGTTTACTTAATGAGGATGCATCCTTCCTTTCAAAGCACTGCCTTTAAAATGAATTTCCATAGATTTACATAAATTCCCTGGGGATCACTATAATGTGAGCAAAGAAAGAATTGCCCAGCTGTGCACAGATTTAATGGAATTATGACGCTTTAGGGTGTGGGCTCTGAGAAAGATGTCTGGGGGAAATAGTCACTCAAACTGTCGGAGAAATAATCCCTTAAGTGAATTTTCTCTCATTCCAATAGAAGATTTTAGAAGCTAGCATCATCGTAAGATTTTAAAAAAATTTTATCTTAAGAAAAGCTTGTGAAAGTGTGGTTCATTTAAGAAATAATTGGTTTTATTTGAGAATGGATATTAATATTTTATTACAGCAATTTTGAGTAGAGGCTTTGATTTTAAAATAGTTTGGTTTAAAATGAAGAGAATTAGCTAATGCCCAATATTTCATGCTGTCAAAACTTGAAACTAACGGCATCCTCAATACGTTTACCCTTAAATGTAATAAGGGACCCACACCTCATCAGGGCTGCTTTCTACGTCCTTCACACCTTAATGCTTCCTAGTGATGTTTGAAAATCCAAGACAATATCAGTTTATGGGGCTCAAGGATTTTTGTCATTTATTCAACTTACTTTGAATCTTTCTTTAGATAGTTGTGTCTGAAACAATTATGTAGCTTTATACTCTGTGGCTGGTTCTATAGGTCAGTTAGAATAACCTAATAACAAGGGGAAGATCTTATGATTCCCTTGGCCTTGGAACATAGTACTGTGAATTATGTCATTTTTAAGATAATACCTCAGCCTTAGCCAGCTGTCTATAAATGCATATCTTTGGTTTAAGGAGACTTAGTTACAAATATGAATTGATCAATATTAATTTACATTATGTGTTGAAAAAAAATCACTGATAGTGAATCAATAGGTTCACTATCCTTCCTAGTGATGTTTGAAAATCCAAGACAATATCAGTTTATGGGGGACAACATCAGTTTATGTATTATTGTATGAATACATAAATGGATATTGTCAGTTTATGTATTATTGTATGAACACATAAATCTGTCAATAAATATTTAGCAATATATAGAAAATATTCTGTGGGAGAAGGAGAAAAGGAATAGACATGTTTTTGTAGCATCAAGGAGTGTTTAACATCCATACAAAAAAAAAACCAACATAATAATTCACATGTATTGTGCATTAATTATGAGCCAGAATTTTTCTTTCATTATTTCGTATAAACTTCAAAGCAACCTTATGATATAGGTACTCTGATTATCCCATTTTACAGATGATAAAACAGGCACAGAGAGGTTAAATTACTTGCCTCACAATTAGTATATAGAGTAGCTGGGGTACCAACCTTGACACTTTGACTCCATAGCTTATGTTCTTTATAAAATTCAATTATTACTTTTTTTATGATAAAGTATGCATTTCATACCATTTTAACTATTTTTTTAGTGTGAATTTCACTGGTATTAAGTACATTCACACTGTTTTGCAAACATCATCACCATCTATCTCCATCTTGCTCATCTTTCCAAACTGAAACACTGTGTCTATTATGCAATAACTCCTCATGTCTCTCTTCCCTCCAGTCCCTGGCAGCCACCATTCTACTTTCTGTCTTTACAGATTTGACTGCATGAAGTACCTCAGATTTGACTGCATGAAGTACCTCAGTATATGAATCATATACTATTTGTCCTTTTGTATCTGTCTTATTTCACTTAGCATGTCTTCAAAGTTCATCCATGTTATAGCGTTTATCAGAACTTCATTTATTTTTAAAGCATGGATATACTACATTTGTTTGTCCATCAGTGGACCCTTAGGTGGCTTCCACCTTTTGGCTATTGTAAATAGTGCCTCCATAGATAAAGGCAAATAAACATAGGTGTTTCAATGTCTATTTGAGTCCTTCCTTTCAATTCTCTTAGATGTGTTTGTTGTCTGTTTCTGTAAAAGAATACTATAGACAATGGGTAATTTATAAAGAAAAGAAACTTATTTATTCTGATTATGGAGGCTGGGAAGTCCAAGGGCCTGGCATCAACATCTGCTTGACCTCTGGTGCCAAGAGAGGCAACACTGTAGGGGCAAAAGGACTAGAGAGGATCCAAGAAAGGAGAAAGCTGAGAAAGCTGAAGAAGCCCAGCTTGCTTTTGTAACAGTGCACTCTGTGATGACTAATCCATTTCCTAAAAAACTAAACAAGTCTTTCAAGAAAAACATTAATCTACCTTAAAGACCTGATTACCTCTTAAAGGCCTCATCCCCCCCAACACTGTTACACTGGCAATTAAATTGCAATGTGAGTTTTGGCAGAAATGAACCACATCCAAACCACAGCAGGATGTATACCCAGAAGTGGAATTGCTATTTCCTATGGTAATTCTGTTTAATTTTTTGAGGAACTGCCATACTGTGTTTTACAGTGGCTGGAGCATTTATATTCCCGCTAGCAATATACAAGGATTCCCAGTAATTTCTCCACATTCTCGTCAAGAATTTTTTTTTATAATTGTCACCCTAATTTTATCTCATTGTGGTTTTGATTTGTATTTTTTTGCCACATACATGTTTTAAAAAAATGAAACAAATATGAAAATCATTAGAATATAGGTAGTAAAGTGGTAGGTCTGGAAGGAGAACAGGCAAGAAGACAAATACATTTTCAAGGTCAGGGAGTAGAAAAGAAGATGGTATGTAGAGCAAATCATCTTCTTTTTTTTGATATATTATTACAAATGTAATTAAGTAAAAGGTATAAGTGTTTATATGGCTCTTTTTTTTAAAGAAAGAAGGAAAGAAAATAAAAGAATGAAGGAGGGGAAGACAGAGGAAGAAAAAGAGGGAGAGAGAACAGGAATGTTGTTTTATTCTAAAAATGGGTATTGGAAACCTCTTTTATGCCAATAATTGTGCTTAATAATGGCCGATCAATATTTCATTTAAACCTATGAGTAGGTGTGATGTGATACGGATAAGAATGTATATATGTGTATTTAAAGTGGAGAGGTCTGTGAATGTTTATTAAGTTTACTTGTTCCGAATCTGAGTTCAAGTCTTGGATATCCTTATTAATTTTCTGTCTCATTGATCTATCTAATATTGATGTTGAAGTCTCCCCCTATTATTGTGTGGGAGTCCAGGGAGTCTAAGTGTCTTTATAGGTCTTATGTATCTGGGTGTTCCTGTATTGGGTGCATATATATTTAGGATCATTAGCTCTTCTTGTTGCATTGATCCTTTTACCATTATATCTTTGTTGCTTTAACATCTATTTTATCAGAGGCGAGAATTGCAACTCCTGCTTTTTATTTATTTATTTATTGTTGCTCTCCATTTGGTTGGTAAATCTTTCTCCATCCCTTTGTTTTGAGTCTTTGCGTATCCTTGCATGTAAAATGAGTCTGGAGGCAGCATACCGTTGGGTTTTGGCTGTATCTTTTGATTAAGGGATTTAGTTGATTTAAATTTAGGATTACTGCCATTTGATTTGTATTTTATTAAGGATTATTGACTATTTGTAAATCTTCTTTACAGAAAGGTCTGTTTAAGTCCTTTGCTTTTTTTTTATGGAGTTGTTTTGTTGTTGTTGAGTTGTAAGAATTATTTATATATTGTGGTTATTAATCCCTTATCAGATACATGCTTTATAAATATCTTCTCCCGTCCCATGGGTTGTGTCTTCATTCTGTTGATAGTGTTCTTTGATGCAAAATTTTTAATTTTGATAAAGTTCAATTTATCTATTTTTTTTATTTTCTTGCTTATATTCAAACTCTATGCTGTTAGCCACTACACCGAAGCATACAACAAGATCGTAATGTGCGAAATGATTTGGTACCAACCAGATCTCCTGATGCTGAAGTGAGAAGGAGGGGCTGTGTTGTCAAGGAACACAATGAAGAAAGCAATGCAACCTAGTATGTTATAGATATGTTTAGTGAATGTTTCTTGGTGAGAGAGTTTGCTTTTCCATAAGAACCAAAAAGAAAAAAAAGTTGAAGGAATGTATGGCATCTCCTGTTCTTTCTCATGTATGTCTTGGGCATTTAATAGAGGATGAAAGGGTTGGAGAAGGGGTGTGTTGTCTGGTGTTGAATAGGTAGAGCTGCCCATCTCTTAGTTGAAGATACATCATCAGGGTGTTTTCTGGTAGAAATTTTATTAAACTGAATTTAAAGAGGTAAAACAAAACCTCTCTGCAGTTTCATTTATTCACTGCCACTGGAAGCTCACTTTTCCTTGGAGCTTAACCAAGACAGAAAGTGAAAGAAAAAAAAATAATCCTTTCTCTTGCCTTTTCTTCTCTGCCTAAGACAGCACTAAACTCTGTCCCCTGGGTATTATTGGGGCAGAGGGACTGGACAGAGAACTGAGTCCAGATTGTGCTCCTCCTTCTGAAGGTGTTATGTGACTTCAGGGTTCTTTGTTTCTAACTACATACCCCAACTTATGTTTTCCCTCTGCTGTATAACTTAGCTCTCTGGGTCTTTTTTTTTTTAACTTTTGAACTTGGGATACATGGAAGTTAAACTGTTTTTTTTCCCCCTATGCTGTTTGTGAATTATTAATTTCATGCCTCAGACTCAAAGGTTAGGCACAGATGCTGTGCAACAATAACAATTGGTAAGGTAAATAATAAAAAGAAATCATCCTTCCCATGTGAGTATAGGAGAAAGCCTCAAGTACTCATGTTGTAGGCTATGCTTTCTCTAGGCTCTTAACATTCTCTACATTCAAGGTAATCATAAAAGGGGTTTGCAAATGTCATGGTGATGGCTTCCAAGCTGTCAGGAAGTTTGCAATGTGAAGAGCTCTTTTGTAAGCCTCCTGCTAAGCCTCCATAGCCACAATATTTGATGTAATAGTTTCCTCTTCTTACAATGGCTTTGGTAAGAAGGGAGAGTTGTGATGCTGATCATGGAGTGGAGGAGATGAAGACAGGAGAACATAAGGAAGGTCTTCTAGGCTCACCTGACTGCATTTCATATGATGATCTCCCTGCCAACATAGAGACTCAGTGGTCCAGGTATCATACCTCCCTGTAAACTCAGGGTTCCAGTGTCCTGGTCATCTATGGACTCCAAATGACTTCATTTCACCTTCCAAGGTCTACTCCAGCTTGACTTCAATTCTCTTACACAAGGGAGCAGTGAGGTCTCTGTTCCACCTCAAAGGCCAAGAAGAAGATTCATTTTGAAAGATAATTTTAATAATACTGTTATTCATTGTGCTAGGTGCTTAATATTTCATTAAATTCTGAGAACACCTCTAGAAAGATTTTATCCTTTTTGCTAAGGAAATGGAGGCTGGGGAGGGGAAGGGAATTTGCCTATCATAATTCCATCTGTGGCATGCAATGCTTGTAGTCTTAATATGTCTCCCCCTTTCCACAGCACCTCCTCCTTCCCCTCTTTGCCTCTATCTCTTCCTAGTCTTCTCTCTCTGGCTTTTAATTCTCATTCCTTTCAAACTGTTTAGATGCCAGGAAACAAAGGAAAAACAGAAATGCTTTATATAAGACTTGTCAACTGAAATTAGAACCAATTACTGCCTTTCGGAGGAGAGAGCTGCTGCACCTTCAGCATTTTAGAATATAAGGTCAGATATAATCCAGACATTAGTTGATGGTCCTTTCTGCATGATAAATGAATCTAGTACACACTCTGTTTGATGTTATTGTTGTCTCATCTACTAGCACAGTTGACTAAGGAGAGATGAGATGCAGTTTTCACAATGCTTATGGCCATTGGGTAAAAGAATTGCTGCACAGGTGGAGATATGATCATTCAGCTGCAACAAGGGCAATTTGCAAGAGAGAATTGCTCTTGCAAGAGAGAATTGTTCTTGCTCATGCTGAGGCTTGGATTCTCATTTCATGGCGGAAACTACTTCCTGACACATTTTTTCTTTCTGCAGCTCGGTTGTTGGCTTATTCTTACTTGTTTGTATCAGAATAATGATTTTTTGTTGTGTCAATTTCACAGCAAAATTATTATTCTGACAAATCCAGTAGCCAAGGTGAAATAAAAGCATTATATATTGATTTTTAGAGAGAATAGGTTTACTGTGTCTTATTTATTCTTGAACAGGCTAATTTGATAGCTGCCAAAACCCCAATAGGGTTAGACAATGCCACTAGTATATATAGTTATATCAATAATTTGGTGAGTGTTCTGTTTTCTGAAATACAGCCTAAATATCAGAGTTCAATCATTTTTCAAGTGATGCTTACAAAATAGCAAGAAAAAAACTCAAGTTTGCATGTTGAGAACAATAGCAGAGGTGCTTGACAACTTCTTTGGCATCTTGAAAAAAAATTGTTGTAAAAAATTTTTTTCTGGAAAAAAAAATTGCAATCAGGTAGAAAGTGTTTCACTTAGTAGCTGTTGTCATGATCTAGTAACAGATATAAAACAAACAACCGTATCTATTTCTTAGAAGATTACTAAGTACCAGGAGAGGAGGCAGAGGGCATGTCCTTAAGCTATAAGGTATTTCTAAAGTTAGTGCTTTGGGTGGGGAGTGGGCATTACCTTCTTCATCATCATAACAATAATGGCAAACAGACAGCATATGAAGATGGTAGGCACTATTATGAACAATTGACGTGTTCTAATTCATTTAATCCTCACGGCAACCCAAGGTAGATTCATATCCCTATTTACAGGTGAGGATACTGAACTTGAAGAGGTTGGGTAACCTGCCCATGGTTACACAATTATGCGGAAGAGCCAAGAATAGAATAGCCTGGGTCCAGAGTTTATGCTCCTACCTATTATCCTAGATGGCAACATTTATTAAGGACATATGATATGTCATGACATGCATTATGCTGGACACTGTTTGAGTGGGGAGATAAAACTTCTTCAAGAGATTTACAGTCTAATGTACATATATAAAAATCTATCTCCTTCCTATCTTGAGAAGTCATTTTTAAAGTTTCTGATGGTAAGGAAAAAATTACCCCAACTGCCCATAATTTATGTGGATTTATGTTAACATAGAAGCACTGCTCTCCATGAATGAAGTATCTCAAGGATGCTTTCAAAGTTAGAATGAAGCTGTAACAACCACAGCACCAATGACCATGTATTGAGTAATTCCACAAAGTAGGCACTGTCCTAAATACTCAGAAGTAGTCTCACGGAATACCCACAACTACCTGAGCCAGGACTTTAATTCGAAAGAATCACCATCTCCAGCCCCACCCCTGCATTTGTGCCTTTGCAATGCGCCTGAGTCACAGGGAGGTGAAGGATATTTTCTTGTTGGTTTCATGGTTTCAGCCATAAGACATCTCTTCTTACATAAAACCCAGAAATCATACCTGACACTCAAGCTAGTCTATTTTTATGAATTTTGTAGGGGGAAAAATAGCCAGCTAATTTCTACACTCTTCTGATCCTGTTATTTTCATGACCACACTTCCCTGCATTTTCTAGTTTCAGTTAGGGCTGAAAACAATGTGCCAAATTGCAGAAGTGTTTATTCTCAGAGTGTTTCCCTCTCCACAGACAGATAGGAAGTGGCTCTTTGTCTCACCCAGGTCCAGAGGCTCATTGGACTTCTTGCCATCTAGTAGATGTTATAGACTTGTAGAAAATGATCAAGCTTTAGAAACCCAGCTAGAATTTGAGGTGAGTACTTAAACTGAACTTCAGAAATATTTAAAGGTTTGCCTCCTGATGCCCTTTTCTGGCTTCAGCAGCTAGAAGCGTGAAATGTTAAATTGGACAACACTGGGCTATAAATATCCATGATTCATATTTGAATAGTTAAAGATTTCATCATAAAACAAACGGTTCAGTTAAACCCTATGCGAAATGGTGAAAAGGCCCCAATTATGAAGACTCCCTTGTCTGCAAAGACCCATCTTTAGCTGTTATTAAACCCCTGTGTCAGTATTTGATAATCTTGACCATGAAGTTTGAAGAACATTTCTTCTGGCTGCATTGTCTCCATAAATGCAAACTGTCTGCACAGATGCAAAGAGTACTAGACAAACAATTGACAGAGAGGAGCTAAGCTGAGGATACATGAAAGTATTGGAATTTTTGAAAAACATACATTTTGCTTTTGAAATTTTAAATGTACTTTTAAATAAAGAAGTAAGTTGCCAGGCACAGTGGCTCACACCTCTCATCCCAGTATTCTGGGAGGCCGAGACAGACAGATCACTTGAGGTCAGGAGTTCAAGACCAGACTGGCCAACATGACGAAAACCCATCTCTACTAAAAATACAAAAATTAGGGTGGTGGCAGATGCCTGTAATCCCAGCTACTCTGGAGGCTGAGGCAGGAGAATTACTTGAACTTAGGAGGTGGAGGTTGAAGTGAGCTGAGCTCATGCCACTGCACTCCAGCCTGGACAACAGAGCGACGCTAAATTGTTTTAGATTACTCAAAAGAAAAAAACGTAGGCTTCCTTTGTTCTTTGTTGAGAATAAAAAACAAAATTCTCTGGAGGCATCAGCCATTCCTTCTCACAGTCTTAACCTTCACTTGAACAAATGCCCACATTTGCATAACCAGTTACTAAAATAATTTTCATATTAAAGCAACCATTTTTAAAGTGTCCTTTATAGCTCTATAGTTTCAGTCAAAGATCACTTACTTGCTTTAGTTGTCATTTCTCTTAGACCCATTTAATCAGGAACAGTCTCTCGTTCTTTTTCTCTTGCTCACTAAAGCAACCATTATTTACCTGCCATACTACATGACAAAATAGTTTTAGAGTGATTTTATAATTATACTTTCCTGATGCTGTGTTTTTTGTTGCCAAAAGTCAGAACTGCCAATCTAACACATAATTTTATGTGTAAGACAAGACTAAAAATAGGTGATTTTTTAAAAAGTTTGTCATTTTATTGTGTCACCCTTAGTAAAATTATAGCTCCAGAGCAGATACTATAAAAACATTTTGATAGGGTGGTTTTCTATTAGCACTATCATGTTCTTTTAATTCAAATATCAGAAATATCTGGATCACTGGCAGAATATAAAAGAAAAAAAATTGGCTAAAGGCTTGGGAATCTTTTAATCAAATTTGTTTCTCATGATTACAGAAATGCAGGAACACATATGATTTTTTTTTTAAAGAAAGCAGTTGTTATCTATAAAAATTCCTAGTCGTCTCTGCCAATGTTTGGAGACAGTTTTAGCTGGGAGGAAAGTGAAGTTTATCTTCACAGCATCTGTTCACCTTTCTTTTCCCTTTTGTAAGTTGCTATTTCTGTTTCTGGAATATTTATGCACCCATGCTCTCTTTTGGAACGCTTCTGATAACCTCATTTCTACTTAGATGTTCACATCTGATAGTTTGTTGTTTTCTTTCCAGAGAATGTATTTTTAAGTCAAAAGATTAAATCTCTAATGGTTGACTATTGATTATAAGGAAACAGAAGATAATCTGGGAAAAGGTCATTTCCCAATGCCTCAGAAGTGATCAAATGAATACCTATCTTGGTATTTCAATGAAACACACTTTGAGAGAAAGCATATGAGTTGAATGCATTGTCTATGTATTACATCCTGGTGATAAAATTGTCTTTTCTCACATTTTATTTTTTATAATACCATTATCCTCATTTTAAAGTTCAGGGTTTAGCTTATAATAATTTAGGATTAATCTGAATTTAATTAAAAGTAACCCAAACAATATTTTGTTTCAATATTTTTGCATTTAAAGCATCCAACCACTTGGATGGCTAAAGCATCTATTCTGAAACGTTAAATAATATGAATAATAACAACAAAAATATTAATATGGACAGTGTACCAAACACTATGCTAAATTATTCTTAGGGATTATGGTTTTTAATATTTGCAGAGAACCATAGGTTGAGGAAATTAATTCCTCCTTTCCACAGAGAAGGAACCTGAAGCTTGGAGAGTCCAAGCAATTGGTTCAACTATCAAACCAGAGAGTGGCAGATTCAGAATCTGAGCTTTTCCCTCCACAGCCCTTCATTCCTGATTGTTACATTGTTGATCTAATTGCACACCTTGCCTATTTTTATTAAATGCCCGCTGTGTACCAGGCACTGACCTCAGATACTTATATACCTTTTCTTCCTCTTTTAATCATGCTTAAGTGACCTGTCCAATTTTACACAGCTTAAGACTAGCAGAGCCAGGGCTCAGATCCAGATCTTATGATTTAAAGTTGAGTAGTGTTTCTACCACAGGAAGCTAATCTCTCAATCAAGCCAAGTATGATATAAAGCATGGAGAAAGTTAGAGGTGGGATCTTCGATGATAATCCCACTCAAAAGACTTTTGGGCTACCTTTAAAACAAAGGGAAGCATATAGTTCTCAATTTTGCACTTACTGAACAAGGCATTAATGTAAAGTCATAACTGAACTTTATAGTTGCCATGCAGAATTTCTAAGTTAAATATTATCCATTCTATAATTTGGAACAATTTAAGTGAGGATATTTTGTTTTTAGCATTCAGAAACTGATTGACTCAATGTTAAAGTTTAGCTCTTTAGGGTATTGTATTTCCAGTAATGAATGAGGAGAAGGAATTTTCTTGTGTAATGATACAGTTGTTGCAGGGCAGGCAAGCCCCAAAGTGCAGCTTAGCCTGCTGGGTTCTTGGCTTTCCCCAGGACAGAATTCAAGGGCAAGCTAGAGGTAGAAGAACAAGAGTTACCGAAGAGGCAGAGTTACAGCAGCAAGACCACTCCTGCAGAGCCGGGCTATCCAGCAGGCAGAGAGGAGCATCTCCAGGCAGTGTTGGAGTCATATTTGTACCTACTTTTAATTGCATGCAGATTAGGGGGTGGTTTAGGCAGAGATTTCTAGGGAAGAAGTAGTAACTTTTGAGTCATTGCCATTGAATGGGGAGATAACTTGGGTGTGGCCATGGCAACAGTAAATTGACATGGCATACCTGTCTGAAAGATGCTTTTACTTGTGCCCTGGTTTAGCTAGTCCTCAATCTGGTCTGGTGTCCAAACCCTGTCTCTGGAGACAAGGGCCTCCTCATACCACACAATGAAAGGAAGAAAGAATTTATGGAAGGGAATATAATTTTCTTGACTGAGACACTAGATGAGAATAGCAATAGAGAGGATATAGTTATTATCACAGAAGCAAATTGATGACCAAAGAGATCTTGGGTGGGTCTCACTAAAATAACACCTCAAACTGGGAGACTGATAGCAACTCCAAGTCACCAGGGTTTTACATACTTGTCTTAAAGTTCCATATTTCTTTTCTTTGCAGTTTCTTTCCTTTGCCCTCAGTTATTCACTGTCACTTCCCTAGCAGCTTACATGGACCTCACTCATGTCCACCGCAATATTTCCCCCGCAGGAATCTGTATACTATCCTGTATTCTGTATTAATGGATCTTCTCCAGCTGCCATCACTGAGCCTTGAGAGCTCTTAGGCATGAGGGGTGGGTTAAGCTCCTGATATCAGAGGGGACTCTCTTTATGGGAAAACAGGAAAGGGGGCACTAACTCTGCATCCAGAACACCAGACTTAAAATGATTATTTAGATTAATTATCTTCTGTGACAAATTGTTTTTTTTCTCTCTCTCTCTCTTTTTTTTCTTTTGAGTCGGAGTTTCGCTCTTGTTACCCAGGCTGGAGTGCAATGGCGCGATCTCGGCTCACCGCAACCTCTGCCTCCTGGGTTCAGGCAATTATCCTGCCTCAGCCTCCTGAGTAGCTGGGATTACAGGCATGTGCCACCATGCCCAGCTAATTTTTTGTATTTTTAGTAGAGACGGGGTTTCACCATGTTGACCAAGATGGTCTGGATCTCATGACCTCGTGATCCACCCGCCTCCGCCTCCCAAAGTGCTGGGATTACAGGCTTGAGCCACCGTGCCTGGCCTGTTTTGTTTTTTTTTTTTTTTTTTTTTCTTTGAGACAGTGTCTCACTTTGTTGCCCAGGCTGGAGTGCAGTGGCATGATCTTAGCTCACTGCAACCTCCGCCTCCTTGGTTCAAGTGATTCAACTGCCTCAGCCTCCTGAGTAGATGGGACTACAGGTGTGCACCACCACACCTGGCTAATCTTTGTATTTTTAGTAGAGATGGGGTTTCAGCATGTCAGCCAGGCTAGAACCTCTGACCTCAGGTGATCTGCCAGCCTCAGCTTTCCAAAGTGCTAGGATTACCATGAGCCAACATGCCTGGCACACACTGATTTTTAAACTTCACACTTTCCCATGCAGTATAAATGTAATCTAGTTGTCACTGTATTCGATTCCTAGGGCTCCCTTAAACCAGAAATTGGATGACTTAAAACAACACAAATGTATTGTCTCACAGCTCTGGAAGACTGGAAGTTTGGGATCAATGTATTGGCAAGGCCCTGCCCTCTCTGAAGGCTCTAGAAACAAACCCTTCCTTGCCTTTACACCTTCTTGTGGTTTCCGGCAGTCCTTGGCATTCCTTGATCAGAGCTGCACAACTCCAATCTCTGCCTGTATCTCCACACAGCCTTATTCCCCTTTCCCGGTGTGTGTCCTCTCCTTTTTTTATGAGCATGTCATCATTGGATTTTGTGCCCATTTTAATCCAGTCTGATCTCATTTTAACTAAGTACATTCTGGGGCTCCAGGCAGACGTGAGATTTGGGATACACTAATCAACCCTCTACAAAATATTGGTCTGCGTTTAGGCTCTTGTGTAGCACTCTGGATGCAGTGGTGAGCAAAAATCAATGTGGTTCCTGTCCTCGTGGATATTGCAGTCTAGCAAGGAAATTAAGTATACATCAAATAATTATGATAGCAAGAGTACTGAGTTTATTAATTGATTGGTATTTCTCACAGTTCATAGTATTAATAATCAGATGACATCCAAACTCTGATCTTCAAATGCCATTTACCACTAAAAGAAGCCGAGGTATTTTGGTGAAAGGTCTGATTCCCAGTTTGGAGTAATAAGTAGACTAGATATTTATCTTGTCACAGAAAAGAGTAAGGAAATCAACAAAGACTACTGGGTTTGTATCAAAAAGTCTCAGAAGCCAACTTGAAGAGGCTTCTAGTGGCCAAAGATGAGACAATCTGAGCAACAACAGGAAATCATGAAAACCACATAGAAACACATCACATGTTAAAATTCATCACTACAAAATGATATTCAAACTTTAGAGGATGATAGGAAACCCACTTATTATTCTAAAAATGTATTATTTGTGAAGGAATTAAGCATTTAACTTGCTTTTCCTGAGTAATGCCTTCAGAATGACCAGAGCTGGTGAAGAAAGATTTCTACACATATGTGTATGTGAGCTAATATATTATGAAGGAATGACAAAATATTACCGTATTTTAAACCCCTCATGAAATAATAGATCTAGGCACTAATCACTGATGGCTAGTAATATCACTGAAAGAAAGACAACTGGATATAATGTGCCTATACAAAACATTCTGCCCCAAATTTGAATCTGAATTAAGTCATGCTTCTTAAGGCTAACTATCAATTTACAGGAACACATTAAATGACACAGAGAGGCAGCAGCAAAATCTTAGAATATTATAAACCATGCAGGAATCAATGATCTGGTTTCCTTAACAAGTGAATTGCCAGAAAATAAACCACATATTGTATTTGTTTGATAGTTTTTTTATCCTTTTCTATTAGAAGGCCCTCACTATGGGCCTTCTAATGGAAAGGGATGAAAATACAATACACATACAATATGTGGTTTGTTTGGATTCATATTCAAACCAGCTCAAACAAACATATTAGACAGTAAGGGAAATTTGGACACAGTATGAATAGTTGATGATGTTAGAAAGTATTGCTTTCTCTTGGAGAAGTAAGGATGATGATATTTTAACTATGTTTATTTTATTTTATGTTATTTATTTTTTAAATTTGAGACAGGGTGTTGCTCTGTCTCCCAGGCTGGAGTACACTGGTGTGATCACAGCTCATTGCAGCCTTGACCTCCCAGGCTCAAGCAATCTCCCACTTCAGACTTCCAGGTAGCTGTGACAACAGATGGACACCACTATGCCCAGCTTTTTTTTTTTTTCTTTTAATTTTTTATTCTTTGTAGAGACATCTCACTTTGTTGCCCAAGCTGGTCTTAGACTCCTGGGCTCACGTAATCTTCCCACACTGTTGGCATTACAAGGGTGAGCCACTGTGCCTGGCCTGATACATTGACTATGTTTAAAAAAAGAGTTATTATCTTTTTGCAATGCATACTGAGATATTTATGAATGAAATCGTATACTAGTGGAGATTTGCCTCAAAATATCCCACTTGTGGATAAGAGAAGAAGCAGATGGGAGAAAAGATGAAACAAGCAGGAGCCAAGAGCTGGGTTTTGTAGCTGGGTGACAGGTGCATGGAGACATCATACTTTACTCTTTTTTTTTTTTTTTCGTATCTTCTCCTTTGTCAATGAAAAGTAAGAGAAGAGAGAAATTAAAAAACATCAATTAGAAAATAGAAGAGAGCCCTCTCTGGTGAATTCCTGCTTCTCCTTCATGTCGTCATAGCTATTGATGGCACTTGCCTCTGGATAATGCTGACTTCCTGTAGGTTGGGCACCAAGGCAACACACTATTCTGTTGTGTCTCCAGGCAGGAAACATGCAGAGTTATGAGGTTGGCCTCCCTTGAGGTCTTTTAAGAGTTGAATTATCAAGTACCGTAGGAAACTGTGAAAGAAGATGAAGGCCACAGGAAACTGTGAAGAAAGCTGTCTACCTTTGATGTTTTATTTTTTTTTGTTCTTTTTTTTTTATTTTTTCACTTATATGCTTCTTAAAAGAAAAGGAATAGAGAAATCCTGGGAGAGAAAGTATATGGTGCATATGAAAATGGATACCAAATTTTTTTTCCTGGACATAAAAATAATTAGGCTAAAAAATAAGTCAACAGTTTAAACAATAGTTACTTGATGTTTTAAAAAAGTCATTGTGTACATACTATCTTTGAGTGAACAATCAATGTTTGCTTATCACAATACCAATATCATTGTGAATATTCCTTTTTTTCTTGAAATTAATTGCTACTTGAAACTGGAGTCAAATAAGAGTTGAATATTTGTTTTTAAATTAAGTGCTTTCTACATTGTTTGATGACTCTATAAGAAATTAAATTTATAATCATCGCAGAGTCTGTCAGAAATATCTTCTGGTGAAAAAGATTTTATTATGAGTTACATACGCTGCTGTAGGCACAGGAGAAGAGGTAGCGGAAATATCAGTATCTACTTATTGTTACAAAATATTAAGCACAAGTGACTATCATAAGAATAAACAAAATCATAAACTTATTAGTATCTACATCAGCGGTGGCTCAAGCCTATAATCCCAGCACTTTGGAAGGCTGAGGCGGGTGGATCACGAGGTCATGAGATCGAGACCATCCTGGTTAACATGGTGAAACCCCGTCTCTACTAAAGATACAAAAAATTAGCTGGGCATGGTGGCACGTGCCTGTAATCCCAGCTACTCGGGAGGCTGAGGCAGGAGAATTGCCTGAACCCAGGAGGCGGAGGTTGCGGTGAGCCGAGATCGCGCCATTGCACTCCAGCCTGGGTAACAAGAGTGAAACTCCGTCTCAAAAAAAAAAAAAAAAAAAAAAAAATACATCAATAAGTATGCCTTAATAAAATATAAATTGTGGCAATCGGGCAAGAAAGTAAATATGCTGACAACACCTACATGTATTCCAGATTTAACCTTTCTCTTGTGCTCTAAAATGACAAATTGACTTTTGGACATTTCCACCTGGATGACCTTCCCACAAACAATGAAAAATCAATACACTTAATTGAGTTCAATTCCACATTTATTTATTGAACCCCTTACAGGGGATGTGTTAGGAGCTGAGGACACAGAGATAACTAAGATCTAGCCTCTCATCTGGAGAGATCACAAAACACATTGGTTTTCCACCAAAACTTTCACTTTCTTTTGAGCTTCATGTCTTAATTGATGGCAGCACACAATCCCCAAAGTGAGAAACATTTGAATCATCTTTGACTTACTTTGCTTTCAACCCATTTCCAATTCTTTCTAACTTGCTTCTAAAAATTATCTGATTCTGTATCCCCTCTTTCAGTTCTGTTACTGACTGGTTTTGCACTTGACTATTTTTCTCCTGGACTATTCCGACAGCCTCCCAACTGGTTCCTCTGCTTTCAAACTGTTCCCTTTCCTATCACCCACCCACTGCCCTACCAGAGTTGCTTCATGAAAACAAAGATCATCCTCTATTGCTCTTCTGCTCTAAAACCGTTTCTAAATGTCTTCTGTGCATCTTTGAAATCTGCAGGACGGTCTGGGCACGGTGGCTCAGGCATGTAATCCCAGTGCTTTGGGAGGCTGAGGCAGGCAGATCATCTGAGGTCAGGAGTTCAAGACTAGCCTAGGCAACATGGTGAAACCCTGTCTCTACTAAATATACAAAATTAGCTGAGTGTCATGGTGCATGCCTGTGATCCCAGCTACTTGGGAGGCCAAGTTAGGAGAATCCCTTGAATATGGGAGGTGGAGTTTGCGATGAGCCGAGATCTCACCATTACACTTCAGTGTGGGCAACAAGAATGAAACTCCATCTCAACAACAAAAACAACAACAACATCAACAAAAAAGAGAAATCTGCAGGACTTTCTGCAAGTGGTCATACGAAGGCCTGCAGAGGACATGCAGGTGACCCAAGGGTGAGAAGACCTGTACTCTATTGAAAGGGACAGAACTACTCCACTCCAGCCCTTTGACTGTGCAAGTCCAATTTTGTCTAAACTTTTCTTTTTTTATCAGCAGCTAGAAATGCTGATTTCTTACATCTCTTTGTTTTAAAATATTGATGTGTATTTTAAAACCACTTTGTGGGCCGGTTTATGACCCACTGCTTTTGTGCCTGGAACTTCACATCATTTTGTAGTGTGGCAAACTTCTATTCATCTGTTCTTAGGACACAGAGTAATTGTTGATTTCATTCAAAAAATATAGATAGGTAAAAGCAAGCAACCAAAAAGACAAACTCTATAACTTCTAAGCTAATCAAAGAAAAATGAAGAAAACAAATTATATATGCAATGGAAGATGAAAAAGAATGGAAAAATTAAGAAACTTATGAACAGAAAACAAAATAGTATGCATAAGTTCAAATACATTAGTATTTTTAATAGATGCAAATAGATCAGTCTTCTATTAAAATATAGAGTTTATCAAAGTGGGTTTAAAACATTTAGCTATAATTTATGAGATAAACCTAATACAGACTATATTAAAAAGAGAAAAATTCAAGGATCAAAAGAGATGCATTATAAATATACCAATCTAATAAAAGCTGATATAGCAATATTAGTATCAGTCAAAAATAGAAATTTAAGGCAAGGACATTAATAGTGAAACGAGATGGTTTTCTTCTATAGGTCTTGTGTATTTCTTGTTAACTGATTTTTAGATATTTTAATTTTTTAGTTGCTGTTATTACTAGCATCTTCCCTTTTATGATATTTTTCTCCAGTTTTTTTTTTTTTTTTTTGCACTTGGTCAAACAATGGATCTAATGTCTGTTGTTCTTAACTAGGTACATTATTGCATTCTCTAATTGTTTGTAATCTCTTTGAGTTTGTTTTCTTAGATATTCTTGCCTTAACTCCTATTTCTTGCTCTTTCCTCACTGCATTGACTCATTACCTCCAGAAAACAACGATTAAAGAAGTCAGATAGTAGTGGTGGTGGTAGAATCTTTCTTTTGCTCCTTATTATAGTGAGAGTGCTACTAAACACTCTCCTTCCCAGTTAATCGATAACAAACAGACTAAGGCAGCATTAAAAAAATCAGACAATAGAATTTTGACTAATGAAGACTAAATTATCTGTTATATCCATACAGGTAAATACTGTAAATTCACCTGATAAACTTAATTTTCAGGTTGAATCAAAATACTAACTAAATAATTAATAGAAAAGGCATATTCAAAACAGTAATTCAAAGAGATTAAAAAGGCAGACAAGAAAATAGAAAGTAAATGCTAAGCAATAAAAGATGGAGTTGGGATATTAACATCACACCCTCAAGGCGAAAGTATTAATGAGACACAGAAGTGTATTTTAAGAATAATGAAGGGAAAAATCCACAAATGGATGTGACTGTTTTAAAATTTATGCAATAAATACCAAAAATGAGAAGCCAAAGCTGGCATCAGGCTCTACCATCTTTGTGAGGTGTGTGTATCCTATACCATGATCAGAGGAAATAAAACCACACCACGAACTCTGTCTTAGAGAAACCGCAAAATATAAGAACACCAAGTTTCCTCAAGAAACAAAGCTGTGAGGCTCTCTCCTGTGTTTCTAACCCCATGGGAGACCAACTTTATCTCTGACCTCTAAAGAGGCACAGTAATTCCTGCAGATATGAAAATCATGTCAGGGAAAACATCCTTTTCACCACCAACAAGAAAAATGAACACACTATAACTTCATGAGTATTTTTTATTGCTTTGAATATTGGCTCCTTCCTCTATTCAGGAAACTCAGTTTTTCTGAAGGCTGGCACCTGCAAACATTACAAATAAAAATGTTGTTCTTAATAATTCAAATTTTTCTTTGAATTTCACTTTTTTCTAAGAAATAGGGTCTTGCTCTATTATCCAGGCTGGAATATAGTTGCAGGATCATGGCTAACTGCAGCCCTGACCTCTTGGTCTCAATCCTTCTTCCTCAGCCTCCCTAGTAGTTGGGGACCACAAATGCACACCACTGTGCCCTACTAATTTTTTAAAATTCTTTCTTGTAGAGGTGGTGTCCTACTATGTTGTCCAGGTTGGTCTCGAACTTTTGGCCTCAAGCAGTCCTCCTGCCTAGGCCTCCCAAAGTGCTGGGATTACAGGCATGAACCACCACACTCAGACCAATTTTTCTTTATTGTAACATCAAAGTATATAAAGCAGGAAAAGTAGATAACATAAGGAGAAATGGACAAAAACAGAATGATGATGCAATATGAAATCACCTTTTTTGACCCAAGACAAATTAGGGAGATAAAAATAAATAAAGATGCCTAACACTGGAAACATATCATTATAGCTATATTAGAAAAATATACTTTAGGTATTTATCAACTTTGTCACTGTTGATTGCCCATGAGAAAGATGAAGATATTGGTGGATGTCAACTGCCTTCTCTCAGTGACTCCACATTTCGAGTTATTTGTATTGCTACTGTTAAATTTTAGCAGGAAGTTAAATATTGCTAAATTATCTAAATTTGGCATTTCCCTTATAACTCAATTTTGCACACATCTGTTTACGGCTCATCACTAATCCCTTTGCGTGGATTCTCTAGTCATCTCTTACCAGGTTATCAAGCAGCATTTCTTTTTTTTTTTTTTTGAGACAGAGTTTCACTCTTTTTGCCCAGGCTGGAGTGCAGTGGTGCAATCTCGGCTCACTGCAACCTCTGGCTCCCAGGTTCAAGTGATTCTCTTGCCTCAGCCTCCTGAGTAGCTGGGATTACAGGCATGCACCACCACGCTCATCTAATTTTTTCTGTTTTTCGTAAAGATGGGGTTTCTCCATGTGTGTGAGGCTGGTCTTGAACTCCTGACCTCAGGTTATCCACCCACCTTGGCCTCCCACAATGCTGGGGTTACAGAAGCATCCTTTTTTTTCAAGAAGCACTTCTAGGTCTTCTCTCCTCTTAAGTTGTCAAGTGTTTGAGAGTCTCTGGCTAAGGATAGTATAGTTGTTGAGAGTGTAAGGTATGTAGAAAGGCTGCTTTGTTTGAATCTAGCTTTGCCACTCACTATGTGACCTCGAACAAGGAACTTTGCTTAAATTTCTTTATTCTTAATAGAGGACTATCTATATGTGCTCTTGTTTGTTGACCCACTCTATTTCAGCCCCAGATGAACCCTCAGCCCTGCCCTACGTCATTCTGTACCCCAGAGGGCTGACTTCTGCTCTTGGCATCATTTGGCCTGGTTGACCCACTGGCTTCAACTGGGTTTGGCCAATGGGAAGCACTTGGAGGGAATCATACGGTAGGATGAGAGAAGTGAGCATTATTTCCCTGATTTCTCCCCACCTCAGGTGTCTATCTTGGGGAGTAACTATATCCCTTGTGAGTATGGTTCTTGCAGGTGACCACTTCATCAATGATCCAGTGCTCCTTGGACGCTGATAACACATTAATGGTATTCCACTGCTCTTCTTCCCTGGGCACCTCACCAGGTCTTGTTGTTTCTTTAATGATGATTAACTTTCTAAGCACTGCCCTTATTAAAGTTTCTTCATTTGAAGTATTTGGGGAGAACTGCGTTACCTGTCAGAATTCTTATTGACACAGTACTCAGGACCAGGAATGACTTTAAAAATAGAATTCTGAGAAACCCTAATTGCTCAAGGTTGCTTAATATCTTAGGCAAATTCACAGATGACCTCCATTCTTGAGAACTCACAACACTAGCAGTAGGTATGTGATGTGGTATCATCATCTCTTGAATGATCATCATAGCGGTGTGAGATGGAGAGCCAGCAGAGGACAAGACTTTGGAAAATTACCAGGCCGTTGTACCCCCTGATATTGTCACAATGATGACGACACATGTTTCAGTGGTGTAAGTTACTCTGACTGTGCCAGAGAACTTGTATAAAGATAATATTAATATATTGCTTTATCTTTAATTCAAGACAAAAGTGGAGAACCAGGAAGGTTCTGTGGAGGTCTTAACAGACCTATAGCTGCAGCACAGAAACGAATAAGGATTAGGCCTAACGCTGACTTCCATGGTTGCAGAATTACAACTCTAGTTAAATGTACGATCTCTGTAAATCTCTTGTGTTAAGGTTAGAACCCAGGATGAGAACAAATGAGATTCTGAGACTTAAGATAGAGACATTTGTGCAGACACAATTGTGTACAGTAGTTGCTTAATATTTGCAGAGCAGGTGAATGCTCACTGATGACTATGAACTGAGAGAGAAAATTGTATACTGAGTCTGGGTTCACCTCCAGGTCCCATTACTTTCTACCTATTTGACCTGGGAGAATCGTATCCTGAATCTTTCTCTGCTTTAGCCTCCTGACTTGGGCCTGGGTGACTGAAGGTCCACATTTCATATCCATAAGTCTCCAGTGCAGAAGGCTCCAAAAACCTTACCATCTTACTAAATTTGGCACAAGCTCATTTGGTGGCAAAAACTGGCCTGATCTGAATTGATATGAGCTATAGAATAGAATTAATTTTTCTAACATAGTGTGAATATTCATAGACTTCACTGCAAAAATTAACTTGTTTGAACACAGGGGGCTTCTTCGGGACTTGTGAATTTTATGTGTTATATAGCACATCTATCTCATTCACTCTCTAAAAGCTAAAAAGGATTTAAATTTCAAGAAACATTTGGCTCCAAGGTTTTTGAATATGGGATAGTATACCACTAATAGTACCTAGCTTGTTGGGTGGTTGTGTGGACTCAATACAGGTAAGGCTCTAATGACAGGCATGCAGTAAATAATAAATGCTCACTTTCCTTAGCATTATAAAGTCTTTCCCCCGCTGATATTGTGGGAGTGAGAACTGTTTAACTCCTTTACCGTCTCATTTGAGACTGCTTGTGTCGCTGAGACCTTGCTGTGGAGGCTGGGTCCAGTGTGTTGTGCCTGTTTTCTGTTGCTACAGGGACAGGGAAGAAAAGTGCTGATCAGGACTTGGTTTGTGAATGTGATGTTTGCTTTCACTATTCCAAGTTGGTCTAAAGCCCTGTCCAGAGTTTACCAGTTTACCTATCTTGAGGTCTTGTCCGAGGCTGAGGGAGATACCCAGCTTGGGGTGAGGCCTGGAAACTGGGGTTTGCATAGAGACAAGGTGCACTTCTTCCTCTTCACCTGTGTCTCCTCAAAAGCTCTTCTTTCTTCCAAAGAAACAGGTGAAACTTGTGGGCTGAACCCACAACATCATCATTTGCTGGAAGAGAGTAGCACTGCAATTTGGGTCCTTTGTGGCTTCTCGCCTTGGGCTCTCACACCATGAGGGGAACTTATTTTATTCCTTTTCTGTTCATATATGTTTTTGGTTTTGATCTCTGTTTTGTTAGATACATCTATTTTGTTGGCTATAATTAGCTCTAGGTGATTGTGAATAGACCACGTTCTGTCTGCAGCTTCGTTTTCAGCTAGAAAAAACAACAACAAAAGACACAAATAGTGAGCTCTGAAGATTTTTTTTTAATTGATTCTGGAGAGATACTGGTGGGTTTTTATGTTTCTTTTCTTTGGGCTTGGATGCCTTTAGTCTTCTTCCTGCTTTGGAAGTATTACACATATGTATGTTATGCATAGGGTCAACAGCATTTCCCTTCACAAGGCTAATCTGGCTTCCAGTGTTGATTAGTGTCAAACCCACCTACGGCAGAGGCCAATACTGAGCTCCCAGTATGGCTCCATTCTTCAGGAGAATGAGCCAGACACCTAGTGGTAAATTGAATAGGTTGGTTTCTTACCATTATGGAGGGGGTAGCTGTCCTTATAAGAGTCACATTCTGGATAGAGATCATGCTTCTCATAAAGTGAGCAGAAGCTGTATTTCTTCCTTGGTTTGATGACTACTGATTTATTTTTTATGTCGTTTTACCTAAAATTCGTAAGTTTCTTTAGCTGTGCTGGGAGAAAATCTGTGATGGTTTCACTGTGCCAGCTTAGTCTGAAAAATCTCATCTACTGAATTATCTGTTACAGTAAGAAGGTATGTTGCCCTAGAGGCCGTTCATAGGAATTCATAGATAAGGGTAATTAGACACAGGTAGTTAACTATTTTGTGCAGAATGAAGATGAAAGAAGCCCACAGATTTGAGCCCTACCAAGTGGCACAGCGACTTTACTCAACCAAGACGCACCAGTCATTCCTTCCATGCATTTATTTATAGCATTCATGTTCCTTGAGCACCTACTATGAGCTGGGGATCTGGAGATAGAGCAGAACGATGAAAGAAACATAAATTCCTAATTTTATTTCTATTGGAAAAAAGAAACCAGCATAAACAAATATGTATATCATGTAGCGTATTAGAAAATGTAAGAGCTATGGAAAGAAAGAAATTGGGGAAGGTGGAGAGTGCCACAGATGGGGAGGTTGCAATTTCCCCTATTTGGGAAAATCCTTACTGAGAAGCTGATAGTTGAGAAGATTTGAGAGATAGAAGGAAGTAAATCATGCATATTTCTGTGGAGAAGAACATTCCAGGCAGACAGAATAACAAGGTTACATTTTCTTTTTCCTCCTTTCTTCTGGATATAGCAAAAAAAAATCACTGCAATGATCTGAGCTGCTCAGAAAATTGTTCCAATTCTTCACTTTACTATCCATGTATTACATAGCCTGAAGGGGCTGCATACTTTAGAGCAATTATTAGTATTTATAATAAAAATTTTAGTATGCCTTTTGGCTATATAAGAATGAATATGCATAAATCAGTAACTGTCAATACATGTTCTGATAGATTTCACCGGGTGCTTATTTTTCTTTGAGTTACCACCTGCAGGTGGTTGGTTTGAAGCCCAAGCAGAGGAGCGGAGTGGTCCTATGCAGAGACGTGCTCCATGAGCTTGCAAACAGCTGCCAGATTCTTTCTTTCTTTTTTTTTTTTTTTTTTTTTTATTTCAAGCAAAATATCTGGGTCTTTTCTGTTTGTATCTTGTTCCCTCTTTGAATGACCAAGTGATGGTCCATATTTGCATTGTGATTTCTTCTCTAGCCTTTGCATAGGTCTACTTTAGAAAGCAGAGAAAGATAATCTAAAAAAAAAAAACAGAAACTTTTTCTCCAGGCATTTAAATGGTTTTGCCAGTTTATTTCAATTTGAAAGTAAGTTATTCTCTGACAAATATACATGTTGCTTTTTCTGAGAAAGGATTTAATAAATAACTTTCAATGTATGTCTGGTTCTTCTTGAAAAAGACATCAGTAAAACAGTATTTGGAATTTTAAACAATGACCTAAAAATAGCTGAGGGACTGTACTCCCATTTGGGAAAAAAATCGCTATCAAATGACTTTTTTTTAATATCATTCTGAGCATTACATAAAGCAAAACCAATTCACAGTAACGTAGTATATTCTCAAAAGCAAAATCTCTAGTCATTTCTAGCTCTAGACCCTGGAGACCTCATTATATTGCCATCTGAAACAGATCTGTTCCAAGCTGTTTATTCCTTTATTCAAGTGAGTTAAACAAGCAGTACAGCAATTGCCATGCAGATATACTCACTAGTTGCTGGTATATATGTTCACATGTACAAATACATCCCATGTACCTCACTTTATGGAATACAGATATTTTTGAAAAATTGTGTTCAAATTTAATTGTGTCTCAAAGGTTTTACACCACCGATTCTCACAGGGCACACTCCTCGAGCAAGTTTATCAGAATCACTGGTCTTTGTGAAAATTCTGTGTTGCACTCCAGCCCATTTCTGTTACATCCTTTGAGGAAGAATGGGTCTTCTCCTTTCAGCCCTCTGGTTTCCATTGAGGGTAAGAATCTCTGTAAGAAATGACTGTTCTTGTTTGGAGAATGTGACAGGCCTCACAAATGTTGGCACGAACACAACGTTGAAAACTACAGTGAGACTTCCTTCTCTTTCGTTCTACAAAATCTGGTCTGATCTTCAGTCCTAAGGCACTTGCCACAAGACAGTGTAATTCTTTGTTCAGAATGTGTAGACCCTCCTACTGGGAACATCTTGCAGACAGAATGGCGATTTCTCACTTTGTAATACCGTGTACAACATGGTCAATATATTTGCTCAACAAATATTTATCAAGTAGATGAATGAATAATTTTGAAGATACTACATTTTGGTCTGGTGTGGTGGCTCACGCCTGTAATCCCAGCACTTTGGGATGCTGAGGCAGGCAGATCCCCTGAGGTCAGGCATTCAACACCATCCTGTCCAACATAGTGAAACTCGATCTCTACCAAAATTACAAAAAGCAGCCAGGCATGGTGGCATGTGCCTGTAGTCCCAGCTACTCGGGAGGCTGAGGCAGGAGAATCACTTGAGTCCTGGAGGCAGAAGTTGCAGTGAGTAAAATTCATGCCACTGCACTCCAGCCTGGGTGACACAGTGAGACTCCTTCTCAACAAACAAACCAAAAAACCCCCCAAAAATATAAAAACTGCATTTTGAGAAATAAAAGGTTAGCTTGAGCCTTAGGGGATTTAAAATTAATGAGCAGAATTAAGCATACTTATGTTCAGAGGAAAAACAAATCTTGGGTTAAAACATCAGTTTTCTAAGAAGAATAAATCCTACTAGATGAGGCACCATTTTAATTTGGTGAGCACATTGATGTATTTGCATATGCACATATAAGGCTGATGCTGATTTTGAGATTAAAACCTGGAAGGAATTGAATGTTCCATCAAACAGAATGAAAAACAATGGGAGTTTCTAGTAGGTGCTCCAGAAGCGAAGGGGGAGGAATTGAGGATGACAGACAGGGGTGGGCGAGAGGAGACAGAGAGAGACTAATGAAGTGAAGATGGGTGCTGCAAAGTGTGAAATGGCCTGTGAGACCCTCAATAGAAATCCCCAGATTTCAATATTGTGTTACCCTTTGAAGTGCTATGAAGTAGACCCTTGCTGTGTCTTCTCCATTATTTAGTAATGACTGTTCAATCCAGATCTGTGACTACAAGGTGTACACATTCATTTGATATAGGATATATGTACATATTTCTGAATCAGTATGGTACCAAATAGCAACTGACTAGGCATTTTTATAACTGTGATGTAAGTCTCTTCTGTTTTTGAAACTTTTGGTTAAGTTTGTCGTTTACACAACATCTCATGTGAGTGGGGTTTATTTGCTTATTTGGTTGGTTTTGTTTTGTAGACTTCAGGACAGGGACTGAGTTCCACTTCTGGATTGACCATAGGCAGAACTGGCACAGCAGCATAATAGAAACAGCATGCATAGGAGAGAAAGATGACCCACATCTGAATTAAGCCCATGGAAGAAGGGTTTCAGAGCCAGAGCACAATACTCCCCCAGGAATTCATTGGAATCTTGTGGTATGTCAAGGAGTAAGGTTTGAGACATACTTAGATCTTAATGGGTAGACAGGATCTAGCTGACATCTGAGTTACAGATACATGAAAAGAAGAAATTGAAATTATAGTGTAATATATTATAAATGGCAGATAAATGACAGATAGAATAAATAGCAGAGAAGTTCAAAGTCGGGGAAGCCATTTGAGCTGAGGCAGATGGTAAGGTTTCTTGAAGGAATTAGGACTCAATGTGAATCTTGTGAAAGAAAAGATTTCTGATAAGGGATTGTTATTCATAATATTATCTATTATGTTAACCCTCTTTTGATTTTCTCATAAATATTTGGCTTCTAGATTATGTCAAGCAGCATGCTAGACTGTCCAGATATAAAGATCATTAAGACATAATCTTTGTCCCCAAGGAACACAAAACCTAAGGGCAAAAGCAATTTCATAAGCAAGTAATGATACTATCTTACAATAGAAAGAGTCTTATAGCAATACATGAGCAAAAATCCATGAAAGATTACACGCAGGCATAATGCTTTCTGCGTGGGTTATTTTAGGGAAGATTTCACTAAGAACTTGATATGTGAACTGGGCTTTGTGAGATGCATGGACCATGACTAGTTAGAGAAAAAGAAAGGATATTTTAATCAAAAGGAATCATGTGAGCAAATCTAGGAGACTTGAAGCATGTGGGTATGTAAAATATGGTCAAGTCCCATGTGGCTGAAGCATAGGGAGCACGTTAGGAGAAGAGAAGGAGCTGAAAAGTTTGAACGGCATTATTTATAGGTAGCAAGGAGTCATTGCAAGTTTCTTAGTTGGAAAGCGCAGTTGAATTCATTTTGGAAAGATGACTGGGGATGATGGCAGCAAAAGAAGATAATTTAATGGCTACCATTTCCCTGTATTTACTTGCTAAGTAAACATTCTGAGTATTTGACACATATTAACTGCTCACAGCAATGGTAAGAGGTAGATCTTAAGTTTTTTAACTTTTATTTTACATTCAGGGATATGCGTGCAGGTTTGTTATATGGGTAAACTCATGCCACGGAGGTTTGTTGTACAGATTATTTTGGCCTCCAGGTACTAAGCCGAGTACCCAGTAGGTATTTTTTCTGCTCCTCTCCCTCCTTTTACCCTCTACTCTGAAGTAGGTCCCAGTGTCTGTTGTTCCCCACTTTGCGTTCATGAATTCTCATCATTTAGCTTCCACTTATAAGTGAGAACATGCGCTATTGGGTTTTCTGTTCCTGCGTTAGTTTGCTAAGGATAATGGCCTCCTGCTCCATCCATGTTCCTGCAAAGGACATGATCTCATGCTGTTTGAGATGGAATACTATGGCTGCATAGTATTCCATGCTATAAATGTATCACCTTTACTTTATCCAAGGTAGATCCTATTAATCCCGTTTTTTAGATGGGAGAGTTATACTGGTTCCATAGCAAATAAGTGGTGGACTCAGGTTTGATTTCATCCTGTCTGATTGCAGACTATGTACTCCTAAATGCTACAGTGAACTGCATCTTAAAATTCTAAAACCAAGGCAAAAGTCCAAGATAGAGATTATGAGATTCTTAAACTAGGAAATTATATACAAGAATGGTAAAATGGGGATGGAGCCCAAAACCACTACTGGGAGTGTGGGGGAAAGAAGTGACAAAGATGAATCAGTTTTCTTGTTTGGGTTGCCAGGATATGGTGAAGATATTAACCCAAAGAGACACACCGATTTACCGGTATATACAAACTTTTCAATATATCATGGTCTTTATGCCCCCAATAGGTAACCAAATGGAGACATTGGTAGTACTATTTTAGTATGTATGGATAACCTCAAAGTCATGGAAAGAATACAAGGCTGATGTTACAAAACGTTGGATCAAATTTAAGTGTGTTACACAATGCCAAAAATTCAAGTAGAAAGGAAAGATTCAGTTAATCAATCACTTCATTGTTTGGTGTCACCTAATGAGAACATCTGGAAGAAGCAATGAATTTCACTTTTAGTCTAGTTTCTCTGCCATTATGTACGGCCACATTTAAGAAATGAGGCCAACCTCAGAGATACGTATGCGGAGAAGCAGGCAATCATAGCATCTGTGTCTGTCTCTGTACTGTAGAAACATTCTTAGCCCCTGGCATGCGCATATAGATTGCTGAATTTCATGAAATAAGAAAAATAATGATACTTCATATTGGTGTAATGCTTAACATGGTTTCAGTACTTTCCCAGAAAAAAAATACAAGCCAATATGCACATGTATTCCCAGATAATTAGTATTATAGCAGCATGTCTGACTCTTTAATAATTCTTTGTGTTTCTTGAATGTCCATAGTGTATTTGGAACTGAAATATAGGGATTAAAGGGAGTTCAGTAAAGTCAAATCACATGTGTTTTGCTCCTTGCATATTTTCTATGCCAGCTGGGGAAATGTTAAGATGTTTTTATTTCCTGCGGGCTGACCTATTTAGAAGATAACCTCCCTTTGCTGAGCCCTATGCTTATACATGCTAATATGCTTTCTACTTGTTTAGTTTTTAAATTTGCTTGTTCACTTAGTGTTTATTGAAATCTTTCTTTGTTTACTAGTATATTATTTTATTTGAAGCCACTAGACGACAGGGCTTCTGTCTGCTTACCCATGACACACAGCAGAGAGACAAACAAAAGTGTGATATCCACAGAGAGATGGACAAAAGTGTGCTGAATTAATGGCCCTGCCTGATGACAATATGGTGCATAATGATATGTGAATAGCTTTAGGGACACTAAATAGCTTAATTATCTGGAATATAAAATCCATCAATTTTAGTTATAAGATATGTGTAGATGCAACTGGGGGGAAATGCCTTTGTTTCACATCTACCCAGGAAAGGTAGAGAAGCAGAATCTTCGTCTCTGAGACACTTAAATAGCAACTAATCATTTTCTTTTTGCATAATAATACCATCTTTAGCTACCAGCTCTTGAATGCCTGCCCTGCCATATACTTTACAGATTAACGTGCTAAGCACTTAAAAATTTTAAAATTTAATCTAATGTAGACAGCAACCTAATGAAGTAGTAATATTATTTTCATTTTATAGATAAGAAACTTAAAGCTCAAAGAGACTGAGTAACTTTCTCAAGGTCAGACTCTTAGGAAAGCAGGCCTTGAACGCAGGTGCCCTAAAGGCTGTGTCTGCTCTTTTTACCTACAACAGCATCCACAACATCACAGGAGGCTCAGCAAGATTTAAGGGATCAAGGACTAAAAGAACTTCAAGGAATCAATTCTACAGTTAGAATATAGAGGCCACTTGCAGATTGTTAAGAGTAAAGCGAAGTCACTGAAAACATTGTATCTATATTGAATATTTAAGCTTCATGCCCTGCATATCTGTACCTAGCCATTTACCCATTTGGGTGAGGTTGGAGAAGGTAAATCATTCACACATACTATTTGAGTGACAGAATACAAAAAACAGTGAAAACAAGTCATACTTGTCCCAATTTATTTAAATTCAATTTCTTTCACACAAATTATACATTTAACTTTTTTTTTTTTTTTTTTTTTTTTTGAGATGTAGTCTTGTTCTGCCACCCAGGCTGGAGTGCAGTGGCACAATCTTGGCTTACTGTAACCTCCACCTCCTGGGTTCCAGTGATTCTCCTATTTCAGCCTCCTCAGTAGCTGGGACTATAGGAACTCATCACCGTGCACAGCCAATTTTTTTATTTTTGGTAGAAACAGGTTCTGCCATGTTGGCCAGGATGGTCTTGAACTCCTGACCTCAAGAGATCCATCTGCCTCGGCCTCCCAAAGTGCTGGGATTACAGGTGTGAGCCACCACACCCAGCCTATATATGACTATTAACTGAGCACCTATAATATGTAATTTATTGTCATAGGCACTACTGCAAGGTTAAAAATAAAAAAAAAAAACAAGTATGGCGGCTTCTCCCAAGCTTAAGGCTAGTCATGACTGCAGAAAACCAGGGACGAGCTCTCTGTCCCCTGGTTTTTGCTTATCCACAAAGCATCTTTGTTCAGCTATTTTCCAGCATATTTACTCAAAAAATCCTAAATCAAAATTGCAAATTCTGGGTAACTTTTATAGTTTGGGTAACACTTTATAAAACTGAATTAGTGAAATCATCATGTAATAGATATGATTAACTGTTAGGGGAAGTAAACCAAGAGATTGCAAGTATAATTACAAAAGGCAGACCAAAATAATCTGAATTTTAATCCCAGGGCTGAAATATAATTAGGATTAGAGAGTACATGTAGGTTGGGCATAGTGGCTCACACTTGCAATCCCAGCACTTGGGAGGCTGAGGTGGGAGGATCACTTGAGCCCAGGAGTTCGAAAACAGCCTGGGCATAGAGACATAGGGAGACCCTGTCTCTTAAAAAAATAATAAATAAGTAAATAAAAGAAAAAATGGACATGTAATTGGTGGAAATTTCAAATGGAAAAACTTGAATTTGTAAAGCCCATAGTTAATATTAATTTTTTCATGAAATCTGAGGGTTTGGTTTTTTTTTTTCACGAGTTGACATTTTCATCAGATAGCAGAAAACTAAATTTGCTCTTATCCGGGTGAACTTGGTCAAAGTCATGACCCAGTGTCTGTTGATATACTTTGTCAGTTTAGGGTTTGTTTGGCTTCCCCTTATTGGGTCGTATTGGCTTTTGTTGGGTTGTGTTTGAGTTCCAGGAGGCTTATATCAGGACCACTGCATTAGTGAAGTGTGAAGGTCTGCTCTGTGAGCGTTCTCTGGTCTTTGTATGTCCTCCGGTCCTCGCGGCTGGTTGGCTTGCTTCTGATTTCCCATGTTCCTGGTTGCCAGGTGCAAGCACTCTGAAGTTTCGTCCCTTGAAATGCAAGGCCTCTCTCAACCTGACAGACTTCCTTTTAGAGGTCTAGGGAACTGCTTTTCTTAAAATGCTCTAGGGGTGCCCATGACTTTGCTAGTCGGCTTGTAGGCTCATTGTCTAGCTTGCTGAATTGCCACCTAAGCCATTGATGATGGAAATTCCAAATTCTGCCAAAATATATTTAAAGAGGTTGATTCTGAGCCAATATGAGTGACCATGGGCCAGGGATACAAATCTCAAGAGATCCTGAGAAAGTGTGCTTGAGGTGATCAGATTACTGTTTGGTTTTATACATTTCAGGGAGGTAGGAATTGCAGGTAGTATCATTAATGAATACACGGAAGACATATTTGGTTCAGTCCAAAAATGCAGAACATCTCAAAAGTGGGTGGGGGGTGCTTGTAAGTCACAAGCTGGTTTTAGGGATAACTCAGTTGACGGTTGAGAGAGTTAAGCTATTGTCTGAAGTCTTGAAATCAGTAGAAAAGAATACCTGATTTAAGATAATGGGGTTGTGGAGACCAAGGTTCTTATTGTGTAGATAAAGCTTCATAAGAGGCAACCCTTGGAGAATAGATGGTAAATGTTTCTTTGCAAACTTTTGAAGGCCTCAGACTCTCAATTTCTCCTAAACCCAGGAAAGTGATAGAACAGAGAGAAGCACGGCTGCATGAATGAAGATTCTTTACAGATGCAAGTTTCCCTACCTTAATCTCCTGGCCTTGCAACAACCATTTCAAAATAGGTAAAAAAAGAAATACATTTCGGGGTAAAATTTATTTCCCTCAGGGTCTGCTATCGTCATGTGATGCTATACTGCAGTCTGGTTGGAAAGTAAGCCACATTATATAGGGTTCCTAAAAATCCATTTAATGAGATTTTATGGTTTGTAGGACATGACTCCCCAGATCCCTTAGATAAGAATATGGGCAAGAGAAAAAAAATAATAAAAAGGCCAGAGTTTAGTCCTCACCATGCTGGATGAAGGGCCTCCTTCATGAATTCTGAAGCCTCTCTGGGCTACATTTTGGGAAGGGAGGCACACATCTCTGTTCTAAGATATTCACAAGCTTACCTGGCTTTTCTATGTTTCCATACTCTAGGCTCAGCCCTTTTTAGGGGGACAGTGCAGGACCCTCTTTCTTGGAGAACCTCAGAGGGAGCTAACTAACTTAATTTCTTTTTTCCATGTCCAAACGTTTTTCTTCAGTACCAAAAATCTTTTCTCTCTGATGGGTTGGAAGCACTGAAGAGACAATCGTCTTTCCAACTCTGCTTAAGAGTCCGTCAGAGTTTTGGCTCTTTATGTTTAAAGCCAAACTTCTGGCACTTAAAAACCTTTATTCTATTTTTAAAAAGCTTGATTCTTGCAAATCAAAACCACCTTAGCTTTCAAAACTATTGTTTGTGTTCTAAGTTTCAAGATCTATTTATAGAGTAACTGGGCTCATATTCTCAGATACACCTGTCTTTCCACTGGAGAGACAAATGCCATGTGATTCAGTAGGTCAAAGGCTGTAGGACAATGAGCAAAATGCTGAAAAGAAAATGCTTGGTTTTCACAGTTTTATTTCTGCACACTTAACTCCATGTTACATGTCTGTCTCCCTGTGAAAAACACAGTGAATATGCCCTCCCACCCAATCCAGGTGTTCACTCGAGAAAATGGAACTGAAGTATCTGTCCAGAATCTCTTTTCTCCAGATGTGTACCCCACGTATGAGAGAGGGTCACTGTCCAGTGGGTTCATTTTGCCCACTGCCCAGAAAGAGCTGATTTATGAAGAAAGGAGAATTTCAATAGAGAAACAGTTTAATTCACTTAGAGCCCACTGAACCAGAGGTGAGAGTTTTATTATTACTCAAATCAGCTTCCCTGAAAATTCCCAAGGCTATCAAGGATAGCTTAGGAGAGGGGATGTTGCTAGGGAGTGGGTGCTGCTGATTGGTTGGTGGTGCAATCATAGGGATGTTGAAAATGGTCCTTGTATGTGCTGAGTCTACCTCCGGGTGGGCCCACAGAAACAACCGGCAGGTCCAGGTGGAGCCATTGATAGTGAGAAATGCAAAAATCTGCAAAGACATCTCAAGAGGCCAATCTTAGGTTCTACAATAGTGATGTTACCTGCAGGAGTAATTGGGGAAGTTGTAAGTCTTAGGACTTTTGCAATAATGACTGGTAATTATTTAAGTTGACACATTAGAATACAAGAATCATCTTCCTAACCTGGTGGTCTGTCAATAGCTTTACAAAGGTTTAGTTTTTGAGAAGGGCTATTATTTAAATGATAAACATTTTCTCCCAAAGTTAACTTGGCCCATGACCGGGAATGACTGAGCGCAGTTTAGGAGTTAAAGGCAAGATGGAGGTTGGTTGGAACAAACCTCTTTCACCATCATACTTTTCTCACCACCATAATTTTTACAAAGGCAGTTTCAGCAGTACATGAATATGGGATCATCTCATCTTCTGCTCCTGGCATTAAAGTGTTAGGTAGGAAACATAGTTATTAGGTAAAGTTCTCTCTTTTCTCAGCTAGGAACACTATTTTCCTGAAGGGTCTCCTTTGATTCAAGGTTTCCTAGGTGACTCAGACATGAAGGTAAGAACAGCTTTCTTAAAAGGGAAAAAGAAAAGAGGAACAGCAGCTTTTACAGAAAGGTAGCACATGACTCTCTTGGTCCTCTCCCGAAAACCTTCCTTTCTGCAGAGTCATGGCCCCAGCTTTGAGCCCCAGTTTGTCAAGGTCAAGCTGGCAATAAATGAGACATAGTCAAGTCTTGGCTCTTGAAAGAACAATATGACCCCCTACCTGTCCTTTTCTGGGTTCTTAAAACCTCACGAGCCTACTAAGTTGTATATTATTTTTCATAATATTCCTATATACAAAGCAAAAAGTGAGGAACTTGCCTTTTAAAAACTCTTAGCAGCTCTTTTACAACATTTTTCTGCCAGACTAGGCTTTGCTCAATGCTTACTGCATAAACTAGGGATGCTGGAATGGTTCAGTACTTTCCAGGGAGGAGATTTAGATTTTTTCTTTTTGCATTTTTAGCATTTCAGAGTATTTTTGATGCTCAGTTAAATTTAGGTTTTGCCTCACCCACTCCTTTCTATCCTCTCCTAAAGTAGAGGAGAAAGGATTATGTATTGTCAGAACATCAGGGGAGAAGGACTTGGTGTCAGGGAGAGGAGTCTGGTCCATTATGCAGACATTCGTGTACTTTGGCTTCCAGGGAGAGTTGCAGTCTCCACTGGCCTTTGGTCTTTGATATCCATCCAAGCTGGCATCTGAGAGATGATGGATAAGTAATCAGACTGGGTGTCTTCTATGTCACAACCACACTGCTATGTATACTGTTATATAACATTATATTTGCCATTTTAGCGATTTTCTAATCCAGTGGCATTAATTATATTCACACCATTGTGGAACCATCACCACGATCTGCATCTTAAACCTCGTCATCACTCTGAAGAAAAACGCTGTTGCCCTCAAACAACAACTCCCCATTATTTACTACCCTAGGACCCAGCAGCATCTGATATCCTTTCTGTATCTATAAATTTGCCTGTTCTAGATATTTCATATGAATGGAATCAAATAATATTTGTCCTTTTTTATCTGGCTTCTTTCACCTAGCTTAATGTTCTCAAGGTTTATTTATGTTGTAGCATGTATCAGAACTTCTTTCTTATGCCTGAAAAATATTTCATATGTACCCCATATGGGATATCTATGTGTGTGTGTATGTGTATATATACCTCATATATATGTGGATATATGCCTCAGAGAATACACACACACACACACACACACACACACACACACACACGCACCCAATATATATTCACATCCATCTATTGATGGCCATTTGGGTTGTTTCTACCTTTGGGCTATTGTAAATAATACTGCAATGAATTCAACATATAAATATCTGTTTGAATTTCTGTTTTCAATTTTTGGGGGGATTGTACCTAAAGCTGAATTGCTGAGTCTTGTGGTAACTCTAAGTTTAACTTTTTGAGAAACTGCCAAACTACTTTCCATAGCAGCTGCACTATTTTACATTTCCACCAGCAATGCATGAGAGTTTTAATTCTTCCATATCCTCACTAACACTTGTTTTCTGTTTTTTAAACTATTGCCATGGTAGTAGATGTGAAATAGTATCTTATTGTGGTTTCAATTTTCCTTTTCCTACTGAGAGAGGATGTTGAACATCTTCTGATACATTTATTAACCATTTGTATATCTTTGGAGAAATATCTACTCAGATCCTTTCCCCATTTTTAAATTGGGTTGTTTTCCTTTCTCTCTCTCTTTCTTTCTTTCTTTCTTTCTTTCTTTTTTTGTGTTTTAGGCATTTAAAAAATATTCTGGATATTAAACTCATCAGATATAAGATTTGAAAATATTTTCTCCCATTCTGTAGTTTGTGTACATTTTCTTGATAATGTTCTTTGTTGCACAAAAGTATTTTAATTTTGAGGGAGTCCAATTTACTTATTTCTATTATTTTTGCTTATGCTTTTGATGTAATGTTGAAGAATGTTTTGGCAAACCCAGGTCATGAATATTTATCCCTATGTTTTCTTCTAAAAGTTTTGTGATTTTAGCTTTTATATTGAGTTGTTGATCCATTTTGAGTACTTGTGTGAGAAATTTTTGAGTATTGTGTGAGGTAGAAGTCCAACTTCATTCCTTTGCATGTAGAAAGTCAGTTGCCCCAGCATCATTTGTGGAAGAAATTATTTTTTCCCATTGAATGAACTTGGCACTCTTATCAAGCATCAGTTGGACATGAATGTATGTTTATTTCTGTACACTCCATTCTGTTCCACTGATCTATATGTCTATTCTTATGCCATATCCTCCCAATTTTGCTTCATTTTGGACAGGCAAATTGCCCTTTAATCTTTCTGCTTTGTTTTCAACTCTATTGTTTATGTATAAACCTTTGCCTGCTAATTACAATTTTGTTCCTGAATTGTCAAAGCCAAACATAGAAATAAATATAAATTCAATAAGCTCTCTTCTCTCTTTCTCAAAAATATCTGGCTCTTTCAAATGATAAACCTCTTGGCTTTCAAAACTATGCTCTCTACTACGGATTGTTTCAAAATCTATCTAGAATCTCATTTAATTTTTAAAACATCTCTGCATTAAAAATTCCTGGGTTGTCTTTTATCTATTCTTCTTTGAGGTAAGAATGCCCTGTAGGGCAATAGAGACAGTTTCAAGGGGAAGAAGAGGCCATAAGTAACTGACTGACAGGGGATGTCTGGTAGTGATAGTGAGTTTTGTACTGCCACACTATTATTTGTATTGCCTGACTGAAAGGTAACATGACAAAAAGATCATCTGCTCAGAACAGAAGAAGAATTTAGAAAAAAGAATGGGAATGAGGAGGGAGAAGGGACACCAGTTAGAAGGGAAAGAAAAATGAGAAAAATAGAATATTATCTAGGACATCCATGAATAACAGTGTCAAGATTTTTAACATGAACCTATACCTTAGTATTGCATTCTATGTGAAATTTAATAGGGATGAAACTTAATAGAACACTATGATCAAAAAACTAGTAATGAGGAAGAGCACCCATATTTGCTTGATCCTTTTTGGCAGAGTTTACATTCTAACAATACGACAATTATGACATCTGCTTGTCTATAGAGCCCCAGCTTCTTGTTAGCCTATAAATTATCAATGGGTTAATTAGCACCTCCGAATCAAGGACATGGTCCAAGGTCATATGAAAGTCTCAAGATGAAAACAGTTGAATTTTCTTGGTACACTTGTGATACATTTAAATGATAAATCTGGACCCAGGGTAACACTTGCTTTGCATTTAAAAAATATTTTAAGATAACATTTAAACAACAACAAAAAAGATCTTTTTTATACATGAATAATGTTTACCAGCTCATTCACAATTGCCGTTGTAACATCACAAACGTGTTGTCCACCCACATGATTCCCTCCATCTCTGATGAGACGGTGGGAGGCCCCTCAGAGAATATCAATGGTAAGCAACTCTCACCTACTTTTGGAGAGTTTGACTTGTTCTTTGGCTGGTCACCACTGAGAAAGAAATTACTATAACTCTTAGACGTTTATGCTTAGATCTCTTGGATATATAAACAGGTATATTTGAGGGGGAAGGGAATGAGAGGGGAAATCTGGGGAAGAAAGTGAGAAATCAAATAGTTGTCTTGATTTAGACTTTCCAGAATTTTGTGGTTTTTCTTAGAAAAACACATGGTCTACAGCCTGGCCAATATGGTGAAACCCCATCTCTACTGAAAATACAAAAATTAGCCAGGCATGGTGGCATGCACCTGTAGTCCCAACTACTTGGGAGGCCGAGGCAGAAGAATTGCTTGAACCCAGGAGGCAGAGGTTGCAGTGAGCCAAGATTGCACCACGGCACTCCAGCATGGGCAACAGAGTGAGCCTCTGTTTCAAAGAAAAACAAACAAAAAAAACACATGGTATAGTGCAGAGGTTTTTTCATGAGTTAACACATCTAAAGATGATTAATTGACAAACTTCAGAATTGCCAAAACTATCTAAAATACTGTAAAAATTTCTAGTATGAGAATGGTTTTTCACATATGTGAAGTTTTCTGGATACAAGGATCATAGACTTCACAAGTGTTCCTGATTCAAAAAAAACAAAAATTGAGATCAAGTCTAGAGCAAAGACAGCAGAGATATTTTATCTTAATCATCAAAGCAAATTTTTAAATAGTGGATTCTTGGAGCGCTGTGTTGAGAATGGTTTTGAGGTTCAGCTGAAAAGGTTGATAAGAAGTATCTGTCAAGTGTTTGCTGTCCTTAAAGTGAGTGTTTCCAGAACACTCAGCAATTATCTTTGTTCTTAATTCCTAGGATCTAAGGAAAGTACAATACAAAAGGGATATTTCAGCTTAGCCTGTGGATGAATTGTAAATTTGTTTTTAAAATAATGGAGCATGGCTTTAGGTTTTGAGTTGTTTTTCTTTCTTGATATTTTCTGTACTGGAACCATTTGTTCTGCTTCAACAATAAAAGTCAGGTACAAGTGTAGCATCGGGTTAAGAAATATTCCATGGTAGTAAATTCAGTAGTTAAATGCATGAACACAGCTCTTGATTAATGTAATAGCAATTGTGAGTACGCATTAAAGACCAGAATTTGGCCATTTATGTCTACAGTTTTGAGAAAACAACATGGATAAATTATGAAACTCTGAAACAAGTAGACAGGAGGATTCATAATAGAAATGAAATGAGCCCTATACTTGATATTGCCTCAGTCACTCTGATAATCATTTAGAGACCTGGGAACCACAAAAACATCCTTCTTTGTTCACTCAGTACTTCTGGCTTCCTTGATGTCCATAGGAACCCAGATCTTGAGAAGAGGGCTTTTACCCTCCACTTTCTCTTCATAAGGAAAAGAGAGAAGACAAGAGTGAACAAACGGAGACACAGCTTACCTTTATCTAACTGCATGCTTCATTTAGAAAGATGCTCGCAATTTGTGTAGCACTACAGGGATTCTCTAGTCTTCTCACTTCCAAAAAGTGAGAACCAGGGAGAGGCTCTGGAAGAGGAGCACCAGGCCCTTGAGGGTTCAGTTGGTCAGCAAATATTCGCTCATCACAAATTGGGGCAAGATATTGGGCTTGGTGCTGGGGACATGGGCATGAATTAGACGTGGATCCTGCCTCCAAGGCTCTTAAAATCTGGCACAAGATCTAAGATGTCCTTGCTAATCACTTCAGTAGGAGGTGGAAAGCCAAAGTGCCATAGGATAGAACTGTTTCCAGAGTTCAGAGGGAGGACTGTCAGTACACACAGGTGCCAGCCAGTTCTTCTGGTTTGCTAGCTGGCTTTACTCCATCAAGTCTGCACATGTGTGGTTATGGGGCAACTCCTCTTCTGCTCAGTGTCTCTGCTTAGCTGCATGAGTAGCTAGAGTATGCACTCACCTTCTGGGCCTTGTAAGAGGAACTGAACTCATGTTTTTAGGTATTTATAAGTCTCCTATATGATTTGGCTATTTATTTAACATGAGCCCTTTTGAGTTTGTCTTTATGGCATGGCAGAACTTTTTTTTTTTTTTTTTGAGACAGAGTTTCACTCTTTTGCCCAGGCTGGAGAGAAGTGGTGTGATCTCAGCTCACTGCAACCTCCGCCTCTTGGGTTCAAGTGATACTCTTGCCTTAGCCTCCCAAGTAGCTGGGATTATAGGTGTCTGCCACCATGCCCAGCTAATTTTTATATTGTTAGTAGAGACGGGGTTTTGCCATGTTGGCCAGCCTTGTCTTGAACTCCTGACTTCATGTGATCTGGCCTCCCAAAGTGCTATGATTATAGGCATGAGCCACTATGCCCAGCCCATGGCAGAACATTGTAATGATTCGTTGTCTTAGTAAGTGTCATGTTGATGTTATTTACAGTAGAGCCAGGCATTGACTTGCTGCATGGACAATAAATTATCCTTTCTAAGCATAAGTCAAAGGGTATAAAACAAAGAAAAATACTCTGGTACTGTGGTAAGTGCCTGCTATTAATGGTTAAATACACTGTTTTTAATGTTATGTATCTTATAGAGTCAAACTCTTCTAATTGGAAGAAGTCAAATCAGAGGGAAATCAGTTACTTTGTAGCTATCTCAAAATAAAAATGTTTTCCTTAGTATGTATAGAGTACTAATTAATATCAAACAGTGATCCCTTGCTAGGAGAATTGGATAATTACCATTTTCAGTAGAAATCTTGTAACACATAATTTAAAAATAGTTCTTTAAACCTATAACAGTTTATTATTGGATCCAGAAACTGAAAGCCAAAGCCCACTGAAGGAATTCAGAATTCTTGAGCTTTGGAGAGGATCATACAAGCAAAAAAATTACCTACTGTCTATTTGGGATGAAGCAGCAACCATGCTCCTTAAGTTACAGAACTGTAAGAGAAAACTGGAAAATGAGGAGTTAATATCCACTCCAACATCATCTGCTCCTTCATGTCATTCTTTCTCTCCTTGTTCTTTCAGAAGCCGTCTCCACCCATAGACTGACAACTTTCATGTAGCTATCATTTTCGAGGAATGCAGGCAAACCAGTTTTCAGAGATTGCTAAGTATGACTCCTGTCCATAATGACCTTTATGCTGTACATTAATATTGGAAAACAATTAAAATGAACAGAGTCAACAGTGTGCAAATAATTCGGTGTAATTTGATTTGGCTATATTTGACCTTCTTTGTATGCCATGTTTCATTATTTAGCTTCTTTTGTACATAAACTCTAGTCAACCATTCATGCACGTGCATGGCAAGAAATAGGTTTGCAGGGTGTTTGACAGCTCAGGGAAAGTGATGAAGCGGTGTTGTCAAACAGCTGCACAACAGGCCTCAGAAGCACTAAGTGAACCGTCAATAAGTGGTAACATCACTATAAATTATCAACTCAAGACATCTTCAAGGTGAAAACAATAAAGTCATGAATTCCTGGAATTCTTAGAAATCGGTCACTTAAAATCCTGAAAATTTTGACACTCCAGCAACAAAATGGAAAGTGCACTATTGACGGAGATTTAGATTCTCTTTCTTTTCATTTTTTGAGATGGAGTTTCACTCTTGTTGCCCAGGCCAGACTGCAATGGCATGATCTCGGCTCACTGCAACCTCCACTTCTCAGGTTCAAGCGATTCTCCTGCCTCAGCCTCCTGAGTAGCTAGGATTACAGGTGTGCACCATGGTGCTCGGCTTATTTTTGTATTTTTAGTAGAGACAGTGTTTCGCCATGTAGGCCAGGCTGGTCTAGAACTCCTGAGCTTAAGTGATCCACCCACCTTGGCCTCCCACAGTGCTAGGATTATAAGTGTGAGCCACCACAACCTGGCTGGGATTCTCTTTCTATTGTTAATAGATCCTGTGACAATGGCCAAGTTATTGAATCTCTTTTAATTTTCCTACTCTGTAAAATGTCACTGATGACACCTGCTTTACCTACCTTTCAAAGTGGCCATGAGGGTCACAGAAAAGGGTGTCTGGGGAAGAGCTTTGTACAGTCTGCAGTGCTGCGCAAATAATAGCCATTCTATCCAGCCTTCTGCACAAGGTGTGGAGGCTCAATAAATACTTGTGATGTCAATGGGTCAGATGTGTGGCTCATGCCTGTAATCCCAGCACTTTGGGAGGCCGAGGTGGAAGGATTGCTTGACCCTAGGGGTTTGAAACCAGCTGGGGTAAAAAAGTGAGACCCCCCGACTCTACAAAAATAAAAATAAGAAAATTAGCTGGGCACTGCCACTTAGGAGGCTGTGATGGGAGCATCCCTTGAACTCAGAAGTTCAAGGCTGGAGTGAGCTGTGATCCTACTATTGCACTCCAGTTGGGGTGACAGAGTGAGACCCTGTCACAAACACAAAAAGTGAATGGAATGTGATCCTAACACACCTGAAGTTTTTGAAACCATTAAAAATCATGTCGATCTCAATAATCATCAAACTACATTTGAAAATTGGTTCAATGTATTTCAGGGCAAAGAACAAGAACGGCAAAAGGAATCATAACATACTTTGGTTTCTCCAAACATCTCTAATTATAGATCATAGATGAGAATGTCATTCTGACATGCAGACTTGGGATAAAAAGCATCTTTTTGACTTAACAATGTTTGAACCTAAACCCAAAAAGCTTCTGTTTCCTCTGTAATCTTTATTTCATTTCCTTGTGGTTAAAAATAAAAGCAATTTGATCTACAGTCCATACATTTCAAACACTAAACCACATGTAGGTTATTTTGCCAGGCCCTTAGAAAACATGGCTTCGGCTCATTAGAGACTGGGAGTGTCCTAAGTAAGACATTATTATTATTATTTTTTTTTTTTGAAGAGTGACTCAACCAGCTGAATGAGGAGATAAGGGTTAGAGGAGGTAATTCAGGGAGGAGCAGCATAGGTAAGGTTTGAGCTAAGTTTAAGGAGCTGGGCATGTAGAGGGTTGAACAAGGGCATACTGTGGCATTTTTATACTAGTTATTTTCTGATGAAAAATTTTTAAAAGTAGAGCCGGGCGCAGTGGCTGATGCCTGTAATCCCAGCACTTTGGGAAGCCAAGTGGGTGAGATCACGAGGTCAGGAGATCAAGACCAGCCTAGCCAAAATGGTGAATCCCCATCTCTACAAAAAATACAAAAATTAGCGGGCATGGTGGTGTGCACCTTAGTCCCAGTTACTTGGGAGGCTGAGGCAGGAGATTTGCTTGAGCCCAGAAGGCAGAGGTTGCAGTGAGCCAAGATCGTGCCATTGTACTCCAGCCTGGGCCACAGAGCAAGACTCCATCTCAAAAAAAAAAAAAATTGAAAAGTATTAGGAATCTTACCTTTTGAGAAGAGAACTATATTGTATTTCTATTAACATTTCTGTTATTTTTGTTGCCATGGCTTGTTTTCACATTAGATCCTTTTTTTTTGTTACAGTAGAAATCTTGGGTCCTTGCTGAATTTTAGGGTTGACGTTAAGTATTGCGTTGCAATATTCAAATCTTATTGATACTAGCATTGACCCTCTAATTGATGACAATAGTGAGATACCTATCCAGCTTTTCAAAAAGTCTCCAATTTCATCTGCCCACTGCTAACTTTTACCAAGTTTTTCTGTGAACATGACTTCATTGTTTGTAGCTCAGCATGACCTCGGGTAGAATTCCAGAATGAGCTGTGGCAGCCCTCTCACCCCATCCTGTGCCAGATGTTTCTCTGAGATACACTAGATGTTTTGCTACTGTTTTAAAAGCACTGATGAAACTTCACACCATGAAAGTCCAGTTGTGTATTCATTAGTTCTCTCTGAGCAAGTAAATGCAATATGCTCTGATTCCGTTTCATGGATGCAGCTTTGACTTTGTGTAGTTTTATTCCAATTGTGAATGGCTTTATTGAGGCAATATTCACTCCCCTCCTCCAATCACGCTTCATTGTCCTGGGTAGTTGTAATCCCAGCTCCCTACAGAGAATTCACACCTCACTGCTCTAGAAATCAGGACTCCCTTAGTAATTCTAATAACCGACTGTTTCTTATATACTAAATGACATGGCACATAAACACCTTTTATTGCCAGTTTGAGGTAAATCTCTAAAGTCAAACACCAGGGACTCATTTGGATGGAAAAGTGGTGAGCGGGGAGTAAAATGGAATAATACAAAGAGGATCTTCAGAGATTGAATCTGAGAGGGTCAGAGGCCCCATGCCAAATCAAATTCACGTTGGGGAGGTTTGTTCCAGTTTCTCGTGGCTCACAATTTGTCTCTGTTTTCTGCTCTGGTTCTTTGTAGGGTTGTCAAGCTTTATCTCCAGTCTTTCTCTTCTCTCCTTCATGATTGCTTCTCTGAGGTTCCTGCGCACTCTAGCCTGACTTGTGGATAGAAAAAGTAATCAGCTGATTTATAGTGACAGTAAAACTGGTTTGAATGTTTAAAGTATTATAATTTTTAATCAACATGGCCATGAGGATTATCTTTGTCAAGAGGAAGGGTTGATCTGATCTGAGTTCTGGTCCACGTTAGATCATTTTGGGGCCTCAGTTTCTTTATCTACAAAGTGGAACTAGAAATAACTTCTCGGCTTATCAGAAAGATGAAACATCCTAACGTATATGAAAGTGCTGTGTATACTATAACATGTTGAATGAAACTTACTTCACAGTCCAAAGGAGGCAGGCTTAGTGTTTATAAGCAGCCTTTGCTTACGAGAGGAAGCCAGGCAGTTCCCCTGGGTTTTATGATTTACATGAGAAGAAACACAAAGGGATTTTCTGGAAATATCTTTTAATTAGGACAGAACATACTAGTTCAAATAGAACATTTGCTTGAGATGTCTCCCTGGGGCAGGCTGACTGGTATAGGCTAAGAAAGCATTGCCTATACCAGCTTTTCCTACCACAGATGGTAAAGATACTCCCATCAATCTGATTTCCTGAACACTCTTGTTCAATTCTCATTTCCGGCCATTCTCCTCTGAAGTTTGGAGGTAACTAGAGTCTGTGCAGTGTGGATGCCCTGTTTCTCTCCTTTTGGATTTATACCTGCCTGTTAGTGACACAGTGTTCCTTTACCAGGTGTGTGCTGGGCATGTTGGAGGCTCTCACAATGGGGCACGAGGCCAGCCCCACGAGCACTTGACCTACTTTGACTTGGTTTGTTGCCAGTGTTTACCCGTCATGCCAGCGGCATCTCAAATATTAATGCTGTCTTTGATTCTGCTGCGGGCCCTGTTAACTTTTAAACCTAACTTTGAAAGTTGTTAACTTTCAAAGTTATTTTTTCTTCTTAGCAAAGCAAGCTTCTAATGGCTACACAGTATCATTTAATTAAAGGTGTAGAGAATATTTACAGGTAATTATTAAATATACCTGTAGTTTACTTACTGCTGCAAAACCATTATGTTCAAGGGCATAGCATTTCAAGGAGTTGATTGATTTATTGGAGCTAAATATTTATTTTTTTCCTGAGCCCAGGAGGCGGAGGTTGCGGTGAGCCGAGATCGCGCCATTGCACTCCAGCCTGGGTAACAAGAGCGAAACTCCATCTCAAAAAAAAAAATTATTTTTTTAGGCACGAGATTCCTTCAGATACCTTATTTTACTACTGACTAATGTTTTTCAGTCGTGCTTTTGATATCTGACTTCCTGGTTGAAATCTCAGTTCATTTCTTACTACAGAAACCTAAGACACAGAATGCAGTGAATATACCAGTGAGGTATCTAGACTTTTAAAAGTCAAAACTTTTGCACATTTTTTTGACTCTAATTTGAGATGCCCAAATGGTGTTCCAGCTGCCATTCATTAAAATTGTATTCAGTGCTTTTAAGAGTTTGGAGGGCAGGAAGATCTTGAAGAAGCTTATGATTTGTATTGGGTTTATGAAATGGATTCATCCAATAAGCCTGGGTTGAGGGCTGCTTCGTGGCTGGCCAGGCACTTTGGCTCAGACATGAAGAGTATAGGTGTATAACACCATTCTCACGCTGCTATGAAGAAGTACCCGAGATTGGGTAATTTATAAAGAAAAGAAGTTTAATTAACTCACAGTTCCACCTGGCTGGGAAGGCCTCAGAAAACTTACAATAATGGCAGAAGTCACCTCTTCACAGGGTGGCAGGAGAGAGCATGAGTGCAATCAGGGGAGATGCCTGATGCTGATAAAATCATCAGATCTTGTGAGACTCACTATCACAAGAATAGCATGGGGGAACCCAACCCCATGATCAGATTACCTCCCTCTGGTCCTGCCTTTGACACGTGGGGATCATGGGGATTATAATTCAAGATGAGATTTTTGGGTGGGGACACAGCCAAACCATATCAATAGGACTCTCCCTAGTCAAAAAGCTACTTGCTCGCCTTTGAGACACATACTCTGCTGATTTCCCTCCTTGCTCACTGGCACCCTTTCTTTGCTGTGTTTGTATCAACTTACTAGGTGGTCTCAGCTGTAAACCCTGACTGCTGGGGCTACACTGATTATTCTCACATTATGTCTTCCCTTAATCTTCAGAATGACACAACCAACCGCCATGTGCTAAGATGCTATATTATGCGTTTACTTATTAGCCTAGTTTCTTCCCTCATCTGGAATCTAAGGGCCACAATGGCAGAGGTTGCCTGTCCACCTCTGCATGCTACCTAGGATATGCTGTGCATCAAACATAAACTCTCAGAAAATAGTTTCTTAATGAAAGAATCCCTTTGTCTAGAGCTTTCCAGTATCTGGTAAGATATCATGCTGTAACCTTTCTATATTTACTCCCCATTTCTTGGCTAACTTCTCTTACTACAGAAACTGTATGCCCAGTGCTTCTCCAGGGTGTTCTGGGAATGAGACCAAATGTGCAGTACATGTACCAAGAGAGCAGTTTTGTAGAGACTTTCTTTGACCTGTGGGTCAGAGACTTGGGTGTGTGGAATTCTGTAGGGAGCTGTCCTTCCTCAGAAGATTTCATTGTCTGACTTACAAAATTCTTTGCACTCAGGAATGGAGCCTTCGTGCTGTGCCATCTGGTCTCAGTGCTGGGCTGTGAAGTGTGGGCTTCCAGATGGATGCTCTGTGCCTGGATGCTGAGGTCAGCATCAGAGTGCAGCAGGGAGGGCTCTGGGGAGGAGAGGTGGACCTTCATGGATGTTTTTTCTGGTTCTACCCTAAGCAGATCTTCTATTTTGATTTTGGTTGTGTTTTGCTTTCCTATAATTTTCTTCTTTATAAATGCTTATGAATAATTTTTTGGTGGGGTTTATGAAATAAAATCTTTCATTCCAATGTTTAATCTCAAGTTTTCAAGGTTCATAGATAACACAGCCTTTCAAAGGACAGGAAGTGAGAAATCAACATTTGGGGGAAAATAACAGTGAAACTCCTATGATAAAATCCTCTTTTCCTCTGTATTAATCCTCTGTTAGATATAAAAGTAATGTTTAGATATCATGTCCCTTTGATGATATTGATTACTAACATCTACATGCACATATTATGTGCTAATCATTTCTCAGTGTGTTAAAACCTATTATCCCAGTTAATTTTCACAATAATTCTAGCAGGCAGGCTTTATTGTCCCCCATTTTAGAAATAAGGAAACTATAGAGGCACCAGAGATGAAGTACCTCCCCAAGGTTGGCTGGCTAGTCAACGGTTTGGTGTCGCTGGATCTGTGTTCCCCACAAGTAAAATGTGCTATGATTTCTGTAGAGGCAACCTACGTTTTTATGGATTTTAGGTAAAATGCTGGTGCCAAATGAACTTTCCTGGTTCTTCTGAATGTAAGCACATATTTTGTGCAAAACCTTATTTAAAAGCCTTTTAAAAATTTCTCCCCTGCTTCCAATTAAAACAAAATTTCCTAACCTGACATTTGAAGTGTTGCTCATTAAAAGCCATTTTACCTTCCTTACAGTTTTATTACTTTTCCAGTCAGTTTTGTCTCCTTTATTTAAAAAGTTTAACGAAAGAATTTTAAACAATATGATGCATTGGAAACAATAAAAAAATTTCATAATTCTGGTACCTGTACTTTCTAGATGTGGCATGATTTGTAATGGCCAAAATGGCAAGTATGATTTGAAGGCATAATTTATGCAAAATACTCTTTATATGCAAAACCTATTCAATGTCATTTTAAAAGTGAATTAATATTTATTTCAATGTAATTCTGCCTTAATTTCTTAAGCACCTGCTCTGTTGTAAGGGTTATGTTTGGAACTCTGAGGATATTAGATCTATGACATGCTCCAAGCTCTGAATAAGCTTACAGTCTTATTAGACAAAAATATTATAGGGAATTATAAATTGCAAGTTTGTAATGAAAAACCACAAAGGAATTAAACTGTGAAAAATGAAGCAAAACTGCTTCTTTGTTTATTATATTCTCAGATTCTTTCAGAAAAAGATTTTAAACACCTAGGATCAATTAAGCTATTTTTCATATCTCCTCCTTCATTCATTCATCTGTTCATTCAATATTTATTGAACAAATATGTGTAGAAGATGACAATAGATTCTTTAAGGGATCTCAACATTGTGTGGAATAGAGTTTGATAGCCATTTTGATAGATAATAAAGATATTTACCTATAAAATACAAATAAAATACAAATAAAATTGTTTTAAATCTATCAGTCGGCACTTATAGAACGCCTCTTATTTTAGAAACTAAATTAGGCATTGGGAATTTGAAAATACTAAGGTGCTTTTCTTGAACTCAGTGAAAGGGGAAAAGGAACAGTCCAAGTTAGTTAAACTGCAATGATGAGTCAAAAAAATAGTGAGCAAACGGTGCCATTGGAGATGGGGAGCCCTGAGAGCACATAAAACGGCCTAGAGAGGTCAGGAGAGGTTTCTGAGCCTATAAAGAAGAGTAAGAATAGGTGGAGACAGAATTCCAACACCTTGAACTGAAAGAGTGTACTTTATTTAGGCTCCAGGTGTGTGTGTGTGTGTGTGTGTGCGTGTGTGCGTGTGTGCGTGTGTGTACGTGTGTGTCGGACAGACACGCATGCGCGTGCGCACGCACACACGGGTGGTAGAGGAGAGGGAGAGGGAGAAAGAATATGTTTTGAGGAATTCGTTCTAAGAATTTATTTATATTGAAGATTTAGATTGAGTTTCTCATTTTACAAAAGTAGAATATTAAGTCACTCTTTCTTGGTTCTTCCAAGGGTGCTGCATACCTGAGTATTCTAGATGCCAAGCAGATAACTTAATTAGCATGCAATGGATGCCCTAGAATATGAGGGCTTAATTCACTGAGGAACTCCAGGTGAGAAAGGTACTAAGATGAATGAAGGTGATGGTTGAATATGACTCTTTGGTGTAAAGTTTTTGAATTAAAATTACTTTTACTTTTGTTTTTATTTCTTTTTATATTTTTTTCTTCCTAATATTTATTCCAAGGATTTCAGAATATTGCTTTTGAGTTGATTGCACGCCCTCTCTCCCTTTTTTCCCTCTTCCTCTCTTTTTACTTTAGAAGAGTTCTCAAAATAATTGGCCAATTAGAACTTTCTTCCCTTGCATGGGCCAGGAATTTTTGTCTAAAGTCTTAATTAGTATAAAACTCTTACTGTTGTGCCCATTTCCATCCTCTGCATTAGGTTTAAGAAAAATTTTCACAGCCAGAATCAAAATTGTGGTCTCTGTCATGGTAAAGATGGAGTATAAATTGGCTCCAGAGAGGTGATTTTTAAGCTGATTTGAGAAAGGAGACTTTCTTCTCACAGTGACTGATTGTCCAAGGTACACTTCTATAACAATTTTCTAGCCCTGTAAAGGAAGCTTTTTCTTTCTTCCCGTTTCTTTTCTTTCTTTCTTTTTTTTTTTTTCCTTCTTGTAAAGGTTAATGTCTTCAAATGTCTTCCAAACAATGTGCTTTGTGTCTCTTTTTACATTTTTGCAGTTCTGGTTCACTTCTTACTTTGCTGGGGAGGGAGTTAGTGGGTGTCTCCCTTAAATAAATCATTTCTTTTGAGGGCAGATGAGATGCAGCTTCTGCCCTTCAACTCTGCCAGCATGCTTTCTGCCAGTCAGAAGTCTTCCTTTGAGAAAGCTTCCAGCTCTTTGTTTCAGGGCCTTCCTGGCACAGGTTAGGAGTAAGCAGTGTTGTCCACAAAGGTTCTGTACAGTTCTGTGTACAGGCCGAGAAAGGGAGCTCTGGTGACCTCCTTTTAATTGTGCCATCCTGATATAAAGAGAAAAGAGTCACTTTTTTAGAGAGATTCCTGTTTCTTCATCTAAGTCTTGAATATAAATTCTCCACAAAACATGCCACTATCTAGGGAAATAGAGCCCAATAATTTGTTTGAAATTTGGTTAAAGATACCAAATTCCAGGCCCTGAGGACACAGTGTGGTCATCCAAGCAGGTTGGTCAGTGTGACTAAAATCAGGAACAATCATGACATATTTCCAGGACTCTGTTGGAAATCAGACCACATATCCCTCTAATACCATTCATGTGCATATGTTTGTTTAAGAAAAGAAGCAAAAAAGAAGACTTTTGCCAGTTGAATAAAACCACTGTTGGAATAATAAATACAATTTTTTTTTCTTTTTTTTTCCTCTTTTTTTTTTTTTTTGAGATGGAGTTTCTCTCATGTTCCCCAGGCTGAAGTGCAATAGTGCGATCTTGGCTCACTGCAACCTATGCCTCCTGGGTTCAAGGGATTCTCCTGCTTCAGCCTCCTGAGTTGCTGGGATTACAGGCATGTGCCACCATGCCTGGCTAATTTGGTATTTTTAGTAGAGATGGGGTTTCTCCATGTTGGTCAGGCTGGTCTTGAACTCCTGACCTCATGTGATTTACCCACCTCGGCCTCCCAAAGTGCTGGGTTTACAGGCGTGAGATTTTTTTTTTCCCCCTTAATGATAGAGAAGCAAACCACTTGCTCACATGCAAAAATTTTTGGTCCATTATTTCCCATTATATCTAATGATGGGGAAGGCTGAGTTCAATGGATTCATTATGGAAATGCTTATATACAACCAGTGTGGTTTTGTGGGCCTCTTGCATGGGTTGTTGGCCCGGCTAAATACAAATCGTAATCCATAACCCCTTGCATTTATCTTGACGGTTACTGTGGCCACCATTGCTTTCTGGCAAATCTCATTATGTGCTCTGAGCTTCTAAATGAAAAGTTCCTTTCTGCCAGCATAGTGCACAAACAATACTCCTGCTTCTGGGATCCTTGTGAGTTATTCTGTGCATCAAACAGCTGCATCAGCTTTATCGGAAATGAGTTTGTTTCTGGGCTGGTATTTCTCAGTGAAGGCCATGTTTAGCATGGCAAGGCTAACTATGAAATCATTTTGATAAGCAATGCAGGAAACTTCATAAAAGCGCAACTTCCCAAGGTCTTCTTTCTTTTTAAAGCAAGTAAGTTAGATGCTGATTTTCCAATTATTTGTAATAGTAAATTACATGTGTTTCCCTTTTTGAAATTTTATGCTGCATAACTCTGCTACCATTAGAAGGACCAAACCTTATTTTGGATCTCACTTTCTTTCAAATCATCAGGAGTTCCACATAGAAATTTAAATGGGAATCAAGGCTCTTGCTATTAGATTAATTCTTCTAAGACCCTATCTGATATATAGATATGGAGTAAATTTTAAATGAAGAACTATATTCAAACATTTCAATGAAAACAATAATGCCACTTTTTAAATTATTAATGCATAAAAAGTTCATCTTATGTCTTCCTTTAATGAATTGGCTTAAAATACTGAAATTACAACCTAAGGGTAATGATATGTTTTGGCTATGTCTCCACTCAGATCTCATCTTGAATTGTAGTTCCTATAATCCCCTCATGTCATGGGAGGGACTCTGTGGGAGATAATTGAGTCATGGAGGCGGTTTCCCCTATGCTGTTCTCATTATAGTGAGAGAATTCTCCGGAGACCTGATGGTTTTATGAGAGACTTTTCCCCCTTTGCTTGGCACTTCTTCCATGTGAAGAAGAACATGTTTGCTTCTCCTTGTGCCATGATTGTAAGTTTTCTGAGGCCTCCTCATCCCTGCAGAACTGTGAATCAATTGAACCTCTTTTTTGTAAATTACTGAGTGTCAGGTATGCCTTCATTAGCAATGTGGAAATGGACTAATACAGGTAAATTATTGTGATTTTACTTATAACAATTGAAAGCTATATATTTTTGTTCTTATGGTGTAGAACAACCTTGTGGTTCAATCAGAAGTCTGTTACTTTTACATTTTCACATTTATAAATTACCATACTTATGTGACTCCTGCGGGCATTTATTAGCAGCAAAGATCTTGTACTTTAAAGCACTGAATCATTTTATCCACAAAAGAACCCTATTAGAGGATGTAATAAGTTTTTGAAAATTAAAGAAAAAAAAGCTCAAGCCATTGACGTATAATGGTTTGCACAACAGATCACATTAGATGAAGGATGCTTGAATCTTACTTTTCAGTCTCTAGGCTATTATTTGTTCTACCAGATTTCAGGAGGCAAAGTAAGTGAGAAGACAGGAAGGAAAGGGACACAGGGAGCTTCTGCAGAGATGATAATGCCCCTCCTCTGAAGGTCACTGCCATTCCCAAGGCTGCAGTCCCTATGGGGCAATGATTGCTTTTGTGGCATCCATGGGTAAAAGCCTGCCCTCAGCTGGCATAGAGGCTCTCAGTCAGCAGCTGCTATGCCTCCTGTTAGCCCTGAAGCCCAAATTTACCAGGCAATTTTCATGCTTTGGTTCAAGTGCACAAATTGGTGTTTGAAAGCACTTCAGAACCTTGACCTCTTGCCTTCTTATTTGGGTAACTCATGATTTTCAATGGCTGAAATGATGCAAGGTATTTCTCAGCCATTGGACCTTCCTGGCTGGCAATGTGTGCCTGCTTGGGCCTCACTTGGCCCTGGACCTGCCACTGGAGGCACCCCACCCACTTGGCCCACCTGTGTTATAGTGTATCCATGTTTGGTAGTTCCTGAGCTCTTGTCCCACATCCAAGAAGACTGAGGTTATGCTGACAATTAGATGTGTGAGAATGAGTGGAGAAGAATTTTATTGAGCAATAGAATACCTCTCAGCAAAGAGGGGATGCAGAGGTGGTTTTTCTCTCTGTACGCCTGGGTCCAGGGCTTTTTATGGACTCAGAATGGAGAGTGTGTGCTGATTGGCTTGTGAGTTTGCAAAGAAAGGCTAAAGCAAAGGCATCAGTCAAAGGTGGGTATAGCAGTGTAGAAAACCAGTGAGGAAAGGGTAGATATATGTAAAATAGGTGAAGGGTGAAGATCAATCAGAGGAAAGTGTACCAGACAGGAAGACAATTTTTTAATCTGGTCCATGGATTTGACTTGTAGCTTGGCTTTCAGGCTTTAAACTGTCTTCAGCTTGGAGGTGGGGTTTCTCTAGGAACCTGCCCCTATCTGTGTAGGCATTTGTCTCCCTCCTGTCACTACTTATACTTGATGGCTATTGATGAAAAAAAGATCCAGAGTTTGGTGGAGGTATCAATAAAAAAAGAGCAAGAGTTTGGTGGCTAAGTGTTTTCACATTCAAAGAGTGACCGAGAAAAGAAATCTATCATGATTTTCTTTTCTTCCTTTTTTGTATTCCCACTTAGTTTAGAGAAACCATGAGTACTGTATACTTCTCTTTAGGATTTGTTTTAGGAAAAAGAGCCAAAAATATTGAGATTGAGGTGAGCTTGTAAGTGGTGCAAAATATTCTATGCTCATTCTATCTACCCCCTGCTTTTGTAGCACTGAATGTAGCAAATAAAAATGACCATCTCATAAATACTGATATCATGCATTATCCTATATGTTTACACTGCATTATCTCTTGATTCTTACAAGATTCCTATGGTAGCAGCTGCTATTATTATTCCCATTTTAGAGATGAGGAGATGAAGCTTAAAAAAGGTTAAGTAACTTGCTTAGTATCACAGAGCTAGCAGGTAGTCCTCTTAGGGAATAAAAAAGCATATATTATATGGGAAGTTTCACATTAGTATATATTCTGATTTCATTTTTATTTTGGTACTTTCCTGAATGTAAACTAGACAATCATAGAATATCAGTCTAGAAGAATCTGAAACTGGACAACAGCATTTGGTCAGTGGACCACTAAATATACCTGCTTGAGATGTGATGCCACAAAAATACATACCTGTGCAGGAAAGCTCAATTAATTTGTCAGTAATGCTTGAGACACTGGGGCATTTCCTAAAAGGGAGTATTAACCAGCTGGGAGGAGTTGATGGATGAAACTATGCTACAGGTCATTAACTACAGCAGTAATTATTCCTGGGAAATACTTTATTTTGAAGTTAATTCTCTGGCTTGAATATACGTATTTAAAACAGTTTGATTCTTCTTATACTGCATGGACTAAAGAGGTTATGATAAGGGAAAGTCTATTCGAGGCACTGACTATAGTTCTGTAAAGCAAAATATGAAAAAATTATGTATGTGTAAAAAGGGAAGCATAGTTGAGTACTTCAGATTCCATTTTATTTTCATGTAAACTGGAATTTATGTATCCTCTCTTTTCTTCCCCACCACTTTGAGAAGTGTAATACCCTAGAAATAAGATCTAGTAAGTCCTATTTACCTGTGGAGCTTGGCAAAGCAGTGATACCCAAAGAATATAGAATCGGTAAAATAAAGTTCAAGGGTGATGTGGGGCTGGGGAGAGGAGAAATAAAGAAGGAATTGAAAATGTCAGAGTTTCAAAGTAATCAGCAGAAGGAATTGGCAAAAGGGAATAAATTAAGGGAAAAGCGAGGGAAGTATAAATGACCTTGCAGAGTGTTCTAGTCACTTGATTGTTTTTCCTCTTTTCTCATTTATAAGCCCCTTACACAGTTTCTATCTTCAATACCTGTTAGTTTCAGATTTCTCACAGAATCCGTCATCATCCCCTCCACTCTCTTGAAATATCCTGACCCACTCCCCATCACCAGCATCCTCACCAGATCATTTTCATTTCTAATGGTGGCCAAGGTTTGAGGACCCCAGGCAGTCTGGTAGCTCGGATCCTTTCAGATCAGTGTGTTTAGATCGGGAGTCCCCAGCCCCTAAACCATAGAGTGGTACTGGTCTGTGGCCTGTTAGGAACCAGGCCACACAACGGGTGGTAAGTGGGGGATGAGTAAACATAACTGCCTGAGCTCCACCTCCTGTCAGATCAGCTGTGGCATTAGATTCCCAAAGCATCATGAACCCTATTGTGAACTGCACATAGGAGGGATTGAGGTTACACAATTCTGATGAGAATCTAATACCTAATGATCTCAGGTGGAACAGTTTCATCCCAAAACTATTCCCCTACCCAGTCCATGAGAAGTTGTCTTCCATGAAACAGGTCCCTGGTGCCAAAAAGTTTGGGGACTGCTGGCTTAGATAATTATTAAAGGGGAAGGAGGTACTGTTGAACCTTGCCTCCATTATTTTAAGAAATCCAGCTATGGCCCCACACTTGCACACTACATTCTGCAAAGGAGCAGTTCTGCAAATCAGCAGAGCCTCCCCTCCCCTTGTACAAAGAAGTTTAGCAATCTTTTTTTGTTATTACTCTACTAATGACTCTTACCTGTACCAACCATGAAAAACTCATCTTTGAAGTAGTTACCTGAGTTAATTTTCTAAAATAAGAATTTGATCATATTATGGTAGGCAAAAGAAATGGCGTGTTTGAAGCTGTGGGTGTATTAAAATCAAAACACGTTTTGGGTAACTTCCAAGTAGTTGTCTACAGCTGGGTATTGGGTTCTGCAGATGAGGTCAGAAATGCACTGGGGGAACTATGGGCCTTCTTGGCAGAGAGAAGAGTGTCTCACTTTTCTCCACCTCAAGAAACAATTGTATTTGCCTCCCTACCATGTAGAATACTGCAGTTTCTCTGTGAGAAAACTAATTTTCTCTAGTAACATGCTAATACCTCATATAGATTGGTCCTCTGAGAAGCTTTACATAGAAGCTGGCTTTCTATATAATTTTAATAACCAGGAGAGAACTCCCTCACCTTCCATTGTTTCTTTTTTGTTTTCAACTCTGCTTCCAACTCATCTCTCTTTCTCTCTCTCATACACATTGAGAAACTGAATTCTTTAAAGGTCGATTCTGCCACCTCTGCTCTTGATTTCATCCTTTTCTAGACACTCCCAAACTATGAGTGATCAATTATAACCTCTATTTATACAAACCATGTTTAGAATCTGTAAACAAGCTCGTTTGTCAAAATGAAAACCAGTGTTATTCTTTTGAGCTTGTGCCCCCATGGCCATAATCTAATCTATCTTCTTGCAAAGCCACAGCTTTAGTAATACAAATAATTTGCATTGATTATTACATACTGGCTTTTGGTAATGCAAATAATTTACGTTGATTATTACGTATTGGCTACGTAATAATCAATTGTAAACTGCTTGCATTTTAACATCTGTCATTTTATTTGATAGTTATTTGTTGTAATAGTTGTAGTTTGTAATTAGCGTAGTTTCTATTTTACACATGGAGAAGCTGTCATCTAGAAAGGTTAATTACATCTCACAGAAAAATAACTGAACCAGGATTTAAAGCCGGATTTGTCTGAATCTAAAGCCTTTCAAACAACAGTACTATAGCTTTCCGACAAGCCTATGTTTGTTCTTTGCACTCCCCTATTTTCCGGAACCCGGGAGGAGAGTGACATCATCCAGTCGCCAGTACCATGGATACTCTTCAGTCTCTATTGGTCTTGATGATTCTGTAGCACTTGCATCCTGAAGCACTGTTTTCTCATGGCTTCCACAACACCGTTGTGTCCTGGTTATTTGTTTCTTTGACCAGTTCTTCTGTCTTCTTTGCTGGCAAGTTTTACTTCTCCTGCTCCATGCATGATAGCGTTCCGTGGGTCCCGGCTTTGACGAGGATATCATAAGCTCTCACAGGGCCAACTCCAACATGCAGAACTGTGGCACCCACTTAGACCACTCACCTCAATTTCATCATATTCTTTCTAGCTGCCTGCGAGATTCTTACTCATGGACATTTCACACAGAAACCGAAAATGCAACAGCTAGGAGATTGAACCCATTATCTTCTTCCCAGAACTGCTTTTGTGTGTGTGTGTGTGTGTGTGTGTGTGTGTGTGTGTGTGTGTGAGAATGGAAATAGCATCCTCCTCTTACTACATTTCGAGCTCTGTTGGCTTCCTAGACTCCTTCTTGGTCTCTTTAACTAACAAATATGTTCCATATCTTTACTATTTTTTCTATATCCATTTCCTTACTATATGTTTTATATCTACTAATTTTACATCCTCCCCTGTACTTTTTCAGACTTTTGTCATCTTTCTTCTGATCCATTGCTGTGGCCTTCTTCCAGAATCCTGCATCCCTTACCTCTACTACCATCAAAAATTCACCTTTGAAACGGTTACTAGAATTAATCTTCTAAAATAAGAATTTGATTATATTATGGTAGGCAAAAGAACAGCAGGTGAAAAGCTATGGCTGTATTAAAATCAAGACACGTTTTTGGGTAACCTCAGGGAGTTGTCTATGGCTAGACACTGGATTCTGCAAATGAGGCCAGAAAGGCACTGGGGAAATGAATCAAGAAGTCTCTGATGCCACTCTCTAAATTAGGGGGTCAGCAAATGTTTCCTGGTTGTTTTTTTTTTTTTTAAAACTTTTTTTGAGACAGTCTATCAGTGGCATGATCTTGGCTCATTACAACCTTCGCCTCCCAGGTTCAAGTGATTCTCCTGCCTCAGCCTCCCAAGTAGCTGGGACTATAGGTACGCACCACCATGCCTAGCTAATTTCTGTATTTTTAATAAAGGCAGGTTTTTACCATATTAGCCAGGATGGTCTCCATCTCGACCTCATGACCTCATGATCCACCTGCCTTGGCCCCCCAAAGTGCTGAGATTACAGACATGAGCCACCAAGCCCTGCCAGTAGATATCTTCTTTTAAGTGTGGCTTTGTGGGCCATATATAATTTCTGTTCCATCTGATTCATCTTATTTTCTCCATCCTTTAAAATGGGAAGAACATCCTAGCTGCACACCTTACACAAACAGGTCATGGGCTAGATTTGGCCAATGGGCCTTAGTTTACTAACTCGTGCTCTAGAGTTTGGATATTGTGTATGATGGTTAGTAGGCAATGAAGGGTTTTTGCAGAGAGTGCACCAATCAGAAGAGAACTGAACTTTCATATGAGGCAGAGTGACACAAGGCCCTGCTCTATTTTGAATATTTTAAAGTGGTGGCAGTGGAAGCCATGGGGTGGTGACCTCTCTGGCATCTTCAGTCCCCAGCACTTTCTCCAACCAACGTAACCCACAAGGAAAGGGAACTGGACACTGTATTAGTATAGACGGAGAAGTTGTTAACTCTAGGAAGTTCACGGAATGCTTCCCAGTGGCAATGGGTCATTTAGTAGAAACTTACAAGAACAAGAGTTAAGAAGTTATACAAAAGATAAAAGTAATGGTAGTTGTAAAGGTACACAGGCACTAATGACCATGACTTGTCACTTAGCTACTTGAAACACCTAAGGAGTTATTTAATAGAATGCACCATATTGGGATATTTTTCTGTTGGTACTAAGAGAGATCATTAAGGAATCAGTCCACACTATCTTTGGGTGAACACGTTATTACACACTTCATTGGAAAGCACTTGCTTTTTCCTAGAGTGTGGAACTCTCAATCTTGGTATTGTAAAAGGCAAAGTAATGTCCTTGAACTATAACAGTGAATACCTTGAGCTGTAACAATGAATGAAAGCAGAGGTTCTCACATTCTGCTTTCATTGAATAGGGTCTCAGTAGATGTCTGTTGAGTGAATAACACATTTAAATTCTGGAGTGGATGCCTGTGGTGAAGCTTGGTGTTCAGAGTGCCTTGGCAGTTTGTTGCTAGGCTATATGGATTTATTTGTCTCTAAGTTGATTCTAGTGAGTTTGAAACCTCTTGTGATGCCCTGGACCACATGGCACCAGGTGACCATGTTTACCAAACTCATATCCAGTGTAGTCCTCTACCACTTTTTATGGTTACCATAGTGAATGTTTCTAATATACATAGGTTATTATATATGGAAACTCATAAACATGCTCTAGTACTCTTATTTATATACTATTATAGAAAGATGAACTTTAAATTCTACACAGAATTTCTCTAATTTTTTTTGTGTATTTCCTTAGGGGATGCAAAGTACAATTCCATTTTGGGGTGTTCTGAATATGCTGGATTATCTCTATTATTTTTTATTTATTGAATATTTTTAGAGTTAGAGTTTTGCTGTGTTGTCCAGGCTGGTCTCAAACTCTTGGCCTCAGGCGATCCTCCTGCCTCAGGCTCCTAAGTAGTTGAGACTATCAGCATGTGCTACCATGCCTGGCTTATTATTATTTTTTATTGAGGCATAATTTACAAACAATAAAATGCATGTATGGATTGGTTTTCCTTATCTTCAACTGATTCAGAGTATTATTATCATATTTTTCATTTGTATTGACTTTGGTCATTTATGAACCATTTTACCCACATGGTCTCATCTGACCTTGCCGCAGGTACTCTTTCATGAATCGTACATGCCATAGCTTATAAATGTACCTTTTAAAATGTACCACTATGAAAGCAAAAAATAAATTCTACTTAACCATGACAAAATACTCTGAGTCACTTATAAAATTTATTTTATGTCTCTCATAAATGTGCTTTGAATCTTCCCCTCAGCCACAGCTGAGTTCCCTAATTATTCTCTGCATGACTTATGACTTGAAGTGCCTGTAATAGGTGCATTATTATAGCAAATAGCTAAAAGAACTAGGTAGTAGATCAAGGAAATTTACCCTGTTGCTATATACCACATTAAATTCCTGAGTTCTCGGTCTGGAGGCTTCCACACCCAGGTTCAGCAGAGAGATGGCTTGAAGCAGAGAGACTGTGAATATAGCTAGGAAGAATTGTGGTGGTGGTGACAGAGACATTACCAGGTTCTCACCTTAGCAGTTCCTTACTTTATACTTCTGGAATAGCAGGACAGCCCTAAGCAGCAGCTTGATCCCAAATACTGATGTGGGGATTAAAAGCAACCATGCATGGTGAAATGCACCTCAATTTCAGTTGCTAATGTGGAAAGAAATGTGCATCTAATAACCGCCAAGGGTATTTTATTACCATTATGTAAATGAGGAAATCTAGGTGCAGGGGTTTTACTTGTAGCTAGAAGAGGCAGTACCAGGAATTGGAGTTGGTCTTTCAAAGGTGAATTCTATGCTCATTAGACTCTGCCATAACTTACTTATATGTTCAGGCTATTGATCTGAAATTGGAAACTCAGTTTTCAAAAAGATCAATAAAATTTGCTTGGATCTTATGGAAATTCCTTGTGTTTTTTTTCATAAATCACTCCTCAAGAGATTCTAACCTACTAAGGACTCAGCCTAAAACACTCAAATGGATGAGGACATGGAAAGTCATTTTCTTTCACATCTTTAAAAACCTACTTGAACCAGTGCTGTGTGGATGTGATGATACCGTCCCACAGCTAAAAACAGCATCTATTTCAGTGGTTCCTGAAATTCACAGAAAATGAAACAAAATCCCACATAATGACAACCATTTAAAAGTCTGTATCCTCTAGGAATCAAATAAAAAGACTCAGTAGCATGTCAAAGAGGAGGATTGAATCATAAATGAAGTAGATTTAGAGGTACCTCCTTGATGTAATGATGAAACACCGATTTTTCTAATGTCTCCCCCAGCACCGGTGATAGTAGGTCACTTCTAATTACCTTTTCCTTTCTGGGCTATGTATAGATAAATGCTTGGGATATTAAAATGCCTTGTGGGCTGGTTATTTAATTGCTACAGAATTGATTTCATGAAGGAAAGAAAAACAGATTAGATCCTAAGATGTAAATGTGAGACTTGACAGACTGCAGTGTGTGCTCAAGTCTATCAATAGAACTGCCAGCCCCCAGTCTCTAGCTGGATCCTTGCAGTACAAGAAGAACACATTTGATAATTATAAGAGCAGATGCAACTGTCCTTCCCTCCAAAATAACAAGCAATGGTGCATTTTTGTGTTCTAATTTCTCCTGCCAACCTGTACATTATATACATTATCAAAATAATTTTAGAGTAGAATGGCATCTCTGTTTGCTTATGAAGCCTTCATGCTTCCCTTTTGCTCTTTTCTTTTTTCTTTGTTTATTTCTCACTTCAATATCACAGGTGGTGATGGTATGCTCTATTTTGGACACTAGAGACGTAGGTTTTGTGTTTTTGCTGTGTCTCATGACTACAAACTAGGAAGTGCACAAAATATGTTTTCTCTGATCTTGCTTCAGAGAAATCTTGCCATTTCAGACAAGATACCCAAATAACAGAAAACATCAGGCTTAATATGACTTTAAAATTCATTTACCTAACATTTATTTGTTTAGCAAATGTCGGTTTAGTACTTACGTTGTGTCAGGCACTGGTCTGTATGCTGTGGATTCAGTGATGCACAGGACAAAGTCCTTGCTCTCACTTGCCCTCCTTTCTAGTTGGGAAAGACACCAAGAGCAGAAATGTACCAGATGCCCCTCAACTTAAGATGGGACAGTGTCCCGGTAAACCCATTGTAAGTTGAAACGTAAGTAACAAATGCATTTCACACTTACCTTGACCTACAGTTGGGCAAAATCATCTAACACAAAAACTATGTTATTATAAAATATTGAATATCTCATGTGATTTATTGAATACTCTACTGAAAGTGAAAAACAATGGCTGGCTCAGTACTTGACATACAGTTTCTACTGAATGTGTGTGGCTTTTACCCCACTGTAATGTCAAATATATCTTAAGCCATAGTAAGTTGGAGGCAGTCTGCGTAGGGTCATGATGAGCAATTAAGGTATATTTTATTAAAATATTTTCAGGTATATTTTTCTTTATTGCAATTATGAAGGTAGGGTAGCATATTAGTCTTCTTGAACTGCTATAACAAAATATCATAAATAGAGTGGCTTAAACAACAAATTTATTTATCCCTGTTCTGGAGGCTAAGAGTTCCAAGATCAGGGTGCTCTCGTGGTAGGTTTTATTCTAAGGTTTATTCTTTTGGCTTGCAGGTGGCTTCTTTTTCTCTGCATTTTCGGAGAAACATTTCTTTGTGTGCTTCCAGAGAGACAGAGAGAGAGAAAACTCTCTAGTGTTTCTGCTTATAAGGTCATTTATTCAAATATGGGCACACTGGAGGTTAGGGTTTCAGCATATGAATTTTGGGGAAACGCATATTAGTATATTCAGTTCATAACAGGTAGAGTAAGAGATTAAAGTGTGAGGATAGTCAATGTCATGCTGGTCTGTGGGGAGAACTCTTTTCTAAAAATGATCAGCTAGTGCTTTTCCGATAAGGTGACCTTTGAGCAGAGATATAGTTTGGCTGTGTCCCCATCCAAATCTAATCCTGAATTGTAGCTCCCATCATCCCCAGGTGTCATGGGAGGGACCTGGTGGGAGATAATTGAATCATGGGGCCAGGTTTTTCCCTATCACATGCTGTTCTCGGGATAGTGAATAAGTCTCATGAAATCTGACGGTTTTATAAAGGGCAGTTCTGCTGCACACTGTCTTGCCTGCCACCGTGTAAGGTGTGCTTTTTTTTACTCCTTTGCCTTCTGCCATGATTGTGAGGCCTCCCCAGCCATGTGGAACTGTGAGTTCATTAAATCACTTTTTGTTTATAAATTACCCAATCTCAGGCATTTCTTCATAGCGGTATGAAAATAGACTAAGACAATCTGAAACACAGACAAAGGAAGTGGACCAGATGGATAACTGGGGAGGGATATTTCAGGCAAATGTGTATGTGCAGGTATGTGTATCAGAGGAGGAAGAAGGTCAGGTTGGGGGCTGGAGTGAGTGAGGAGAGTTGGGGGAGATGAAAGCAGAGGGAGGGATCATGGGTCCACTCCTATAGGGTAGTGAGTCTCAACTTTCTCAGTCTCCATGCCCCATTTCATAGCAAAAGTTTTGTAATAATCACGTTTTTATTCTGAAATAAAATAGAAGATATAACCTATCTATATAAGTAGACAGGAAGACAAGATTAGAGGCATAATATAACACATAGAATACAATAGCTTAAAACACGCACCAAGTAAAAGTAGACAAAATTATGTGGTCTCTTAATGAAACTTAAAGCACTTGCTTTTCCAGTTGCTTTAGGAAAATAGTCTTATCTAACCTTTCAATATATTTTGTTTAATTTGTTTATTTTGAGACAGAGTCTCACTCTGTTGCCCAGGCTGGAGTGCAGTGGTGTCATCACAGCCCACTGCAGCCTCAACCTCCCCTCCACTTCAGCTTCCTGAGTAGCTGGGACTATGGCAGCACTATTACTCCTGGATATTTTTTTTTTTTTTGGGGGGTAGAGACATGGTCTCACTATGTTGACTAGGTCAGTTTTGAACTCCTGGCAATGATCCTGCTGCTTCAGCCTCTCAAAGTGTAGGGATTATAGGCTTGAGCCACTGTGTTCTGCTGTCAATATATGGAAAGTATGTGTGTAAAAAGGTAGCATAAAGTAAAGTTAGGATATAAACCCTGTTACATTTCTGACAAAGCAAGGTCTGAATTAATGCCATTTTCCTTAATCGATTTCTTTGCAGAGTGTTGAGATGTATGCTAGTCAACCATTTATGTTCTTTACACCTGTACAACACTTCATAACTACATACTCCAAAAGAATAAGGGAGGCATTGTTTTCCCTTTCTTTAAACTATAGTAAAGTTCCACATTTTCTGCATAAATGGAGGAAATTAGATGAGACCCTAAAGTGAAATTCGTGGAGATTTGGAAAGGTAAATGAAGTTTCTTATAGTGTCTAAAAGACAGTTAAAGGTTAAGGAGAGTGACCTTGTGGGGAAAAGCCTCCAAGGTCCTGCAGGGGGCTTGGCAGAAGCTGATCAAATGATCTGTATTGAGGGTGATTTTCCAGGGCTAGGAAGGGAGATGTCCACCAGACACCCAAGAAAAACAGCTAGTGCCTAAACATACGAGAACACTTCTGGCCTATTTCTTCATTGCCTAATGTGCTGGGCTTAAAGTAATGTATTTCATAATATCCATGTGCCTGGGATATTTTGGGTATTATTAGGCATGAAGGGGATAAAATAGTTTCTAAAGTGACTCACTTCCTTTCATTTGTAAATACTTCTTTGGAAGCTTATCCTTAATATTTATTCAAAAATTTATAAATGATTATTGATAAACCATGTATTTATTTACTTTTTTTTTGAGATGGAGTGTCACTCTGTTGCCCAGGCTGGAGTGCAGTGGTGCAATCTTGGCTCACTGTAAGCTCTGCCTCCCAGATTCAAGCCATTGTCTTTCCTCAGCCTCCTGAGTAGCTGGGATTGCAGGCACGCACCACCATGCCCAGCTAATTTTTGTATTTTTAGTAGAGACGGGGTTTCACCATGTTGGCCAGGCTGGTCTCAAACTCCTGAGCTCATCATCTGCCCACCTCGTCCTCCCAAAGTACTGGGATTACAGGTGTGAGCCACTGCACCCGGCTACCATATTTCTTATAGTTGATTTTTAAATGCTCTCACTCTATACTTAATTAACATCAGCTGGGCAGTTAGAATTGAAGATAAAAAAATCTCACTTCATGATTTGTAGAAATTGAAATCCAATAGACAAAATTTCCATCTATCTCTATATAATGATGAGTGAAATATAATTATATTTAATATGGGCAACTATATTGTGAATGTGTTTTAAAAATTGTTCTAATTGGTGGCCTTTTCCCTACCAGGACTTTATATTTTGATGTTGAAATAGTAGGCATTATTCAATGAAATAAACATGTAAGGAAATAAATTAAATAATGAGTACGTTTTTCCCCTTCAAAAATTAGATACTGCTAATACTACAGCTCTAAAGCTCTTGGTAACCTTTGGATAAATGTTGCAGTTACCTGGTTAATGCCAGCTCTTGTGCCTCTGTAGTCTAGAGCTGCCAAAGTCTAGGCTACAGAGTGAGATGGCAGTTCTTGAGGAGAAAATGGGAGTAGTGGGGCTGGACTATGTTTTTAGAATTTCTCCATGAAAACCATGGGATTGATATTTTTCTCCCTTGAAGGGAAGGAGTGAAGAGGAGGAGAGGCCAGGTGTGTCCCATTAGGAGAGCACCCTCTGTATGGAAGGAAACACTAGGGGTGGGCAGAAGCAACCTCTCCCACCTCCCAGAAAGAGGAGGAACTCTTTCTGCCTACAGTTTATGAATTATACTTGGGCTGTGCTGAAGAGTAATGAAATTATGAGGTCATGCAAACCTTGGTGGTATTCAAAGAAAGATACAACATAACAAATGGATTCCTAACAGCAGGATGCAGTGACTTCTCCTTGCAAAAGAATTACCTATGGAAGACATCAAATTTTATTTCACAGAGGTTGGATCCCTGTGAACAGATATGATACTCCGAGTACTGAGAATTTTGCCTGGAGGTCGTCATTCCAGCTTCAACAGACTTTGAATGGATCAGCTGTACCAGATGCATTTGTTTTTCGCTTGGTCATTAGATTTTATATTACTGCAGAGACAAATAAAATAAAAATCATTTCAGAAGAAGCTTATTAGACTGGCATTTTTGTTATGAGTAGCCTACTTTTTACTAAATATGAATTTAAATCATTGTAAAACATGAAGAAGGAATATTCTGGTGACTTATCGTACAAGACTAAAAGCCCTCTACTCTCCCTCTGTTATTTTTTTAAAGGAAAGTGTACATATGTAGTTAGGGAGATAACAACTGCAATACATTGAAGATTGATATGTACTCTCCATTTTTTACATCCATGACAGTGTTGATCAGGTCAGTTAGCTCAATTTTGAAGAACAGATTTTCCCCTTTTATTTACTATGCACATGGCTGTGTTCTGACCATAGTTTTTATCCTATTCTCTTACAGCTGTCTTAGAGTGTGTCTCACTGGTCATAGGAGGACCAAAAAGAGGAATAAGAAGGCATCCTAGGGTAATAGAAAAGCATGAGACTTGGATTTAGTTGAGAGAGGAAAGAGAAATGGACAGGTGCCCCCACGCTGTGCCAAGCATCTTCCCATCATTTATCTTATTTGAAAGCATGTGAGTCTTACGGGCAGGAGTTGCTACCGCTGAAGCTTAGAGGTATTCCCTGATTTGCTCTGGGCCATAGTAGGTGTCAGGATCCACATCCACCTCAATCAGCATCTAGAGTCAGTGCTCGTTCCACATGCCACAGCACATCAGGGGCTGAGTTCTGTTGAGTGAGCCTGTGAGCACCTCTGTAAAGTAGGAAAATATACCAACATCAGATTGCTATTGTTAAAACTGTATATCACAATATATGTGTTGTGCTTTGTTAAACTCTAAAATGCCAAGCAATGGAGATGCTGTATTGCGGATGTATTATTGAAAATTTAGCATGATTCTTTTTTTTTTTGAGATAAAGTCTCACTCTGTGGCCCAGGCTGAAGTGTAGTGGTGGGATCTCAGCTCACTGTAACCTCTGCCTCCCGGGTTCAAGTGATTGTCCTGCCTCAGCCCCGCCCCAAGTAGCTGGGATTACAGGTACCACCAAGCCTCGCTAATTTTTTTTTTTTTTTTGTATTTTTAGTAGAGTTTCACAAGTTGGTCAGGCTGGTGTTAAACTGGGGAAGATAACTTAAAATACTCACTCCTCCAATGTGGTATAGTTCAGTAGAACCATCTTCATAACAAAAACAGAAAATCATAATTAAGATGCATTTTACTTGAAAATTATTGCCAATAGCAATTTGTACAAAGAAAGCTAGAATCATTAAGAGGAGAACCTCTGAAGCAACATGATGCCTCCAATTGATTGTTGAAAACCCCTGTGTACACAAGTATGGTATTCATAGGTGGGACACGTGACCATAGCATAGGAAAATATTAGTATGATTAAAATGTAGCAAGAGCAGAGAAATGTCAGTGGGTGGTGTTAAATAGAAGATTTTTTTCTAAGTACTGTCAGGGAAAATCTTGTGCTTACTACTTTCCTAAAAAGAGAGAGGAGAGTAAGTGGGGGAAAACACACACATACTTTTACCCTTCAAAGACATATCCCTTCATTCATATGTAGTAATCAGACACCACCGGCTATTTCTGGCTCATAATCGTTTGCAAATTGCCTGGCTACTACTCACCTTGTTTCTTCCTTGCCTACACATTCGTCAGCCATCAGAACCACCTACAATAGCTTCCACTCAGAATAGCATGGTTACTAACAAATCCCCTCAAAGGGAAAATAAATGTGTGCAGTTGGGTGACACCCTTCCTTTTTCCTTCTCCTTCCATGTGGCTGGGGCCCACTTGGCACTAAGAGTCCTTCTGTCCAGATGGTGCACTCTTTTCTGCTCCTGCTTTATCACATTCTCTGCCAAAGCACTAAGTGCCAGTTTTCCGGTGAGAATCCGCTTGCAGAAAGCCAGCTGCCTAGGTTAAGTCACCTCCTTTGTAGTCTACTGCGGTTACAGTGAGACAACGGCTAGAAACAGAAGAGAAAGGAGGTAGGCAGGAATGCAGTTTGTACAAAAAAGAAAATTACTGGAGAAATGGAATTCATTCACTCACCTGTGTGAACTTTATTAAGTTATTTTGACTCTCTGGACTTCAGTTGCCTCATCTCTAAAATGAAGGAGTTGAACTGAATTGCTTCTCACCTCTAACATTCTGCAATCTTGTGGCTATTTAGCTTATATTGCTTTAGATGATGCATAGAAGTGAGCTCCAGGCCTGGCGCAGTGGTTCACACCTATAATCCCAGAACTTTGGGAGGCCGAGGAGGGTAGATCACGAGATCAAGAGATGGAGACCATCCTGGTCAACATGGTGAAACTCTGTCTCTACTAAAAATGCAAAATAAATTAGCTGGGTGTGGTGGTGCGTGCCTGTAGTCCCAGCTACTCGGGAGGCTGAGGCAGGAGAATTGCTTGAACCCAGGAGGTGGAGGTTGCAGTGAGCTGAGATCGCGCCGTTACACCCCAGCCTGGGTAATAAGAGCAAAGCTCTGTCTCAAAAAAAAAAAAAAAGTGAGCTCCATTGTGCTGAAAACCTTCTACATGCAAGTGATGACTATATTACATATGGCCAGCCAGCAATTTGGGGGAGGAATAAATAAATTTCAGATAAGTGTGGGTGGTAGCTTCTTTATAGCAAAACTAGGTCTGACTGATGAAACATTTCAGCGAGGTCCTAATTTCAGACTGTCATGTTCTTCAATGTGGAGAAGAGTTTCAAGGCAGGTGCAGGTTACTTGTGATGTATACAATTAGTCTGGTGTTGCTGATGCAGGAAAGGAGGATTTACTGGGTTTTTACTGTAACTTAGGTTTCAGGGACATAGTGGTAAACAATTTTGAGCCTAATAGCCATACAGCAGGCTGTGCAGTGGCTCACCCCAGCAGACTACAGGCAATCTTTCCACTAGAGTGCCAGATTATGGCTACATGCCCTTCAAACATTTTTGCTGAGGTGGAGGCCATTCTGAAAAGTTTCAGAGGGGTTTGGCCCCTTCTTATTTCCTACTGAGACCATCAGAGCGGCTGTGAGAGCACTGCTCAGGAGCCCTGGGCAGGTTCTGGAGCAGCCCAAGATTCCCAGGCTCCAGGGAAAAGTCTGCAGCGTTTTTATAGGACTCCGGGCTCTCACTCAACTTCACGCTCTGCTGTGTGGCTATAAATGTTTCTTTGTAGATTTTGTCATCTACTATGAAGAAAAGCAGAAATAAAGAAGAATGCTTGAGATAAAAAGAATACTGCTGTTTTGATATTGAGCTTTCACATATCTGAATTATGAGTCATTCCTTCGTCAGTATGTTCTAATAACTATTTTGAATATACAATAACTTCATACTTTGTGATCTCCCCACCTTTCTTTTCTATTTAAGGTTTCAGCTTGGAAGATATGGGTAGAACTGGATAGAAAAACATGTTTTTTTTTCCTAAGTATGCTGGGGTTCTGCATACAATTATGTATTAAAATGGGTATCATTTGATACATATTTATTTTTTGTGGCACACACCCTGGTGTGCACAAGAACAACTCAAATCGCAAGAATCATATACAACCCAGAGCTGGGGAAATTTTGGTCTTAAAAGTGTGTTCGTCTACTCAGACTGCCACAGTGAAATACATAAACTAAGTGGCTTAAATAACAGAAATTTGTTTTCTCACAGTTCTAGAGGCTGAAAGTCCAAGATCAGGGTTCTAGCCAATTACATTTCTGATGAGGGCTCTCTTCCTGGCTTACATACAACCACCTCTACATATGTCTGCACATGGCTTTTCTCAGTGCATGCTTGTTGGGAGAGAGAGGGCACACTGTGGTGTCTCTTCTTATAAGGATTCCCTTATGGCCTCATTTAACCTCACTTCCTTAGAAGCCCTATCTTCAAATACAACCATGCTTAGGGTTAAGGCTTATATATATATATTATATATATATTATATATATGTGTGTGTGTGTGTGTGTGTGTGTGTGTGTGTGTGTGTGTGATACAACCATTCAGTTCATAACGAGAAGTACACTTCTCAGGGGAAGTAGTGTAGGGTTGAAGATGATGTGATTTAGCGGCTAAAGAGTATGGTCTTTGGAGTCAGTTATATCCTAGTTTGATTTCTTGTTTTGCCACTAACTATGTGACCTTGGGTGAATTCATTCACCAAATTTTTTTGAGTATCTACTGGGTCTTATTTGAGGAGTTGGCCATAAAGTTGTAAATATGGCAGAAGTAACAATGCTGTTCATGAAAATCCTTCCAAGAGTACGAGCATGTGAAGGATTCAGCAAATGCTAGCTTCCAAAATTTTTTGCTTAGTTCAGGCCTAGTAGAAATAGGTTTGATTTTGTTTAGAATCCCCTGGATTTTCCAGGAATTGAGTCAACTCCCAGTGGGACTATGCTTTAGCAAACACTGTACAGTTTCTACAAGGAGATTGTATATCCCCAAGGTTTCTGAGCACTGTGTATGCATGTACTTGTGTATATGAAAAGGCATGTGTTCAGGTAGGGAGAAGGAAGGGAGGTCACAGATGGCAGGGACAAGAGCTGAATGTAAGCAGAGACTAAAAAGCCCCATTCATTGTGCACTGACTGGTGGGACTCAGTCATTACCGGTTGTACCATAGGAGAATTTGTTCCCCAATGGTCTCTTGAAGTCACCCATTCTCTGAAATTCTTTCAGGTGAAAGGTGAGCTATAGGAGGTTCTTCTACTAGAGATTCTGCCTAGATTTTCAGTCTACCTCTTCAATTCCAAGGTCCTGTAGATTTCTTTTCCCAACTCAATCAACAGATACATATGCTCATGTGCACACACTTGTGTGAACTTATTCACACACACACAAACATATGTATACTTTAAAAAATTTATGATAGAGTTTTTTTAGGTGTAAGAGCATTGAAGGTATAAATATTACAATCGACTTTGTTTTCTGCTAAGGGAAAGAAATGATTCAGCAGCATCCTCTTACTGTTTAGAATCACAGATAACATCTTTTAATTCTTTATTGATTTTAAAATTAATTTGTTATCATAACAATCTAAAGGTATCTTAAAAGCTGTCCTCTAGAATGTCTAATAATACCTCAAGTACAACCGCTGACTTAGAGTTTTTTCAATCACTTGAAGGTTTTCTAACCTCTAAATTGATTGTGGTGGCATCAGAATGCTGCAGAAAGGACATCAGGCCGAGGAAGACCAGAGGAATTGGAGGGATTCTAGTCCTCTATCTGCCCCAAGCCAGGAAGGACCTTGAGAAAGTCACCAACAGATTCCCCTAGAAGCAGTCTCTAGTCTTCCAGTTTAATTAATCTCCCTGGGACTTGATATTTTCATTTTCAAAACGAAGGTGTTAGAGTAGATGACCTCAAATGCTCTTCCTGGTTGATCCTTAAAAGCAGCCGGACTGAAATGTCACAGACATGATGCTTTATGTGCATTAGCACACTTAATTTCCTCATAACACTTGTCACTCACATTATCCTCATTTTGCAGACATGGAAACCAAAGGCTAGAGAAGTTAAGAAATCTGCCCTGAGATCCTTACAGCAAGTAAGTAGCAGTCATCCCCAGACTGCATTCATAACCATTGTGTGATCCTGTTCAATAAACTAAAATAGTCCTTGTGTGCCCAGACCTGAGCTTGGCTGTGGGGGATGCAATTAAACATAAGACAGTTTTCTGCATTCCGGTGTGTTCAAGTCAGATTTGGGAAACATAAGGAAACAAACATACAAAATAAATACTTGAAGTGATTAGATTTTTGACTGCTATATAAACAGTAATTTGGCAAAGGAAGAGATACATTTGGGCTTGGATTCTTCAACATGGGCATGAGATGGGGAGGTTGGTCTTCAAATATGGGTAGGATTTGAATAAACAAGGGATTTACAGGAGAGAACATAACAAGGGAAAAGGTGAGACAGAAGTCGTATCTGGTGAAGGTAGTGGTTGGGCTTTCTGTGATTTGTGGAGGTCTGAGTTAGGAAATTAACTTGGGAAGATATAGGGCTGGTCTAGGAATGAGATGGTGGGAATGCAAGGAGTTCATTCCAAGTGACAACTAAAGGACAAAAGTAGATTTAGGGACAATTTAGTTATAGGGGATGCAAGAAAAGGAAATGTCAAAGATGACTCAAGATTTTTTCACTGGATTTCTAAGAAATGTTAATATTGCCATACTGCTCTGTGTAAGATATAAGGAAGGATTTGTGGGTGAAGAAAAAGCATGAAGATACATAGAACTTTCTGGGAGCTGAAACTTGCTAGTGGAAAAGGACATGTGAAGAATGGGAATATTTTATCTTCTTCTTTAGAAAGGATGTGTGTGTACGTGTTGTTTCTGTCTTTCCAAATCTTCTGTAAAGTCTGCTCTACATACAAAGGATATGGGAATGTTCCTTTTTGTTTGTTTTATTTTTGTTTTTGGTGGAAATCAAGGAAAGGGACTATATTACTCCTATGGTAGATATATATCGTGCAGAATAGGAACAGTTTGTGGAGACACTGAGTTAATTTAGCTGGGGTTTTCAGCTAGTGGGAGCATGAGAACCTACCCTTCCCAACCCAGACACACACTCCCATCTCACCCCTGCTCTTCTTAACGTTTGCATTAGACTTTCAGTAGGATGTGGAATGGGAAGGAAAAGAAGAAAGATCTCAGCTGATGAATGTGTTAGTTATGGAACTGTAATCAAGAAAAGTAGAGAGCAAAGTCATATCTATTAAAAGCAATCTAAATGAAGAACAGTTCTAATTCTATGAGATCCATTTATAGCATGATTATTAATAAATTGGTTTATTTAAATAATCTTTTATATCCCTTTAAACAAATCCTTTGAAACTTTAAAAAGTGAAGAAGCTAGGATTAGCTCAAGTTTTCCTGATGCACATTCTGCCAGGTTTTGAGGAAAGTATATATTTGGCAGTTGACATTTATTGAGTACCAGTTAGAATTCAGGCATTACACACAAAAGAATCGTGTCTCTGCCCTTGAAATCCAGTGTTTGCTTCACACATGGTGATCCTTTTCTATTGACAGAGAAAGTATTAACTTGGAATCTTAGATTTTGAAAGGAAATTAATTACTATACCACCACTCTTTCCAAGTCTCTGACGCTTTCTTTTAATAAAACAAGAGATATTCCAACAGCATCCTTTATCCTCTGTTTCTAACTTGAATCTCAACAAAGGTTGAGGAAATTCTAGAAAAATCAGAGCTAGTAGTGTTTGTAGTGATTAGAACTTGAGAGAGAGAGAGAGAGAGTGTGTGTGTGTGTATACATAAATATATGTATATATAGATAACTATATGTATATGTATATGTATACATGTGTGTGTGTGTGTGTGTGTGTGTGTGTGTGTGTGTAGGGGAGAAAGAGAGGAAGGAGGGATAAAAAATTAGTATAGAAAACTTAGAGGTGACAATTGGGATTTTCAAATATGAAATATTTATAGGTCTTAAAACATTTTAAACTGATTTAGAAAACTGGAAAAATTACTAAACCAGATTTAGGTTTGCAAGCTATTGAGTTTTGGTCTATACTTCATTTTAAAACATATTCTAGGCTGGGGGGGTGGCTTATGCCTGTAATACCAGCACTTTGGGACACCAAGGCAGGTGGATCACCTGAGGTCAGGAGTTTGAGACCAGCATGGCCAACGTGATAAAACACTGTCTCTCCTAAAAATACAGAAAATAACTGGGTGTGTGCATCTGTAATCTGAGCTACTCGGGAGGCTGAGGCAGGAGAATCATTTGAACCGGGGAAGTGGAGGATGCAATGAGCCAAGATTGCACGATTGCACCCCAGCCTGGGCAAACAGAGTGAAACTCCATCTCAAATATATATGTGTGTGTGTGTGTGTGTACACATAAATATATGTATATATATAACTATATATGTATATATACATATGTATGTGTGTTTATACACATAAATATATGCATATATATAACTATATATATGTATATATATATATACGTGTGTGTGTATGTGTGTTTGTGTATTTTTTTTTCTCAATGTCCATTTGCCCAAATGATAATTCACTACAGGTCAGCTGCATGACTTCATTCACAGAAGGAAAGTATCATAAACTGGCATAAGATTGTTATCTAGTGTGACCATCATCTCTATGACTTTTTCACTCATTTTGAACCTTCAAGAAGGAGAAATTTCCTCTTTAGTGGATCTCCTTCAGTGGATCCCAGGATATCATTGAAAAGCTTGGACTATGTAAAAGATCCTGAAATTTGTCTTCCTGGAGCTTCCATTTATTTATGCCAATTGATAACTTAGAAACACAAACAAAATAGGATAACCCTATTCATAACATAGCTTTGAAAGGTTTGAAGCTTCCTACTGTATCAAACCAATCTCCGTGGACCTCTTCTGCACATCTCCTCTTCTGCAGGCTGAGCATACTCATTTCATTCTTCCTTTCTTTGTGGTGTATGACTTGAAGTTCTGTCATTAACTAAAAATATCCAATATGCCCATATTCTTGTTGGTGATCATAGAGATGACACAGTATCTTTTTTTTTTTGAGATAGAGTCCTGCTCTGTCACCAGGCTGGAGTGCAGTGACATGATCTCAGCTCACTGGAAAACTCTGCCTCCTGGGTTCAAGTGATTCTCCTGCCTCAGCCTCCCAAGTAGCAGGGACTACAGGCATGTGCCACCATGCCTGGCTACTTTTTGTATTTTTAGTAGAGACAGGGTTTCACCATGTTGGCCAGGCTGGTCTCGAAGTTTGAGCTTGCCATCCACCCACCTCGGCCTCCCAAAGTGCTGGGATTACAGGCGTGAGCCACCATGCCCGGCCGATGACACAGTATCTTAAAGTTCATTCATTAATTCAAGAAAATATTCACTGAGTACTCACTAAGTCATAGTACAATGCTGAATGGTAAAGCAGTGAACACAGTGGAATAGAATTGTCATTCCCGTGGAACTTAAGTGAGGGAGACAGAAAATATATTAGATATATAATTATAATGTAATATAATATATAAGAGAATTTAGGATGAAAATAAGCAGTACAGAGATATAAGACATAATTGGGTAGAGAGTTGTTAGGGTCATTGGTTAAGGTGACCTAGAAAGCCCTCACTGAGAAGATAAGTCTTAAGACTTATGAACATGAAGGGATGAGTTTGCAGATATTTGAAGAAAGAGAGTCCCACACAGGTGAAAGAGCAAGTTCAGAGGCCTTGAGGTGGGGCAAGGCTGGTATGTTAAGACAGTGAAAACCAGACAGCACGGAGGCCAGTGTGGTGGAAAGGAAAAGCTAGAGCAGAATTAGGAGATGAAGTCACAATGATGTTAGATCATTAAGGACTTTGGCTCTGAACCTGAGGGCCATGGGGAGCTGTGGAACATTTGTAGCAGAGAGTGGCTTGATATTACTTTTAGCAGAAATGCTCTGGTTGCTAGTGCTGGTGTTGATTAGATAGAAAGTGAATCAGGAGGACCAGCTAGGAGACTACTGTAACATTGCAGGCAAGACATAATGGTGGCATTTGGACTGGCGTAGCAGTGACATCCACGAGAAACAGTTGAATCCTGGATATAGTTTGAAGCCAGAGCTGATAGGATTTGCTAGTGAATCAGAAGTAGGTGGTGAAAGAAAAAAGTGGTGTCAAGGATAACTGCAAGACTTTCAGCCTGAGTCACCATACGCTGAGCTGAGAAGTGGGGATAGGGAGTGAGGAGCAGGTTGGTGGAGGTTATAGAGTTCAGCTTTGGATCTATCAAGTTCAAGCTGCCCATGACCCCATGATTGGAGGTCTGGGTTGGAGATAAACATGTGAGAATCATCTGCATAGAGATGGGATTTAAATAGGGTTTGAGGGTTATGACCAAAAGGGAGAGAGAGATATAAAAGAAGAAAAGATAGTCGTGAGGGTTCCTGGGTGGTTGACCTACACAGAATTGGGCAGACTGCTTCCTCTCTTCCTATATGTCCACTTGGACTAAAGCCCCTTGGAATCACAGTCTTCTGGGATGCTCCACCATACTGTGGACTTGTATGGAGCTTTCTGCTTCTGATTTTCCCAGCCTATCCTCTGAGTCTTTCTCCTATGAGCTACTCCTAATCTGCATCCTCCTCCACCCACCACCTCTGCATTGCATCCACTGTGCACAGGCTGATGGACCCCCACCAAAATTTACTTTGGATGTCAAGATTGATAATGCTAAACTCTAACACCAAAGGTATAAAAAGGTTTATTACTTACAGAATAGAAGTCTCAGAGATCAAGATGGGCTTCTCAAGGAAAGGATACTCACTCCATATTTACATCACGGAAGGAGGTTGGAGCTGGATCAAGGTACCCACGTGAGGAGAAGGGCTTGCATGGTTTGTATCTCCTGCAGGAGCCAAAGAAGGAAACACCCAGCCTATTTTAAAAGCTTTCCCAGAGGTGGGGCAAAAGGGAAAGAATGAGGGGTGAGGGTTAAAATATGGCAGTAGTCAACTATCAAAAGATGATGTTAGATACATTATTATATCCTGATTTTGTGTCATTAATATTATGGACTTGAGTTCAGGGATCATCCATTTATCCTTATTCAACTCATTCTTGTTAAATGTAGCCCATTAACCCAAGATACTAAAATCTCCTTGGATCTGATTCTGTGAAAGAGTATTTTTGCAATTCTACCAAGCCATTTATCATTGGAAAATGTAATAATGATAACTTCAACATTGTTAATAATTGATTAAAAATGCAGAATATTACAAAGCTAAGAAGAAAGCACTGTAGCAACCCACTCAACCCTTTCCTCCAGGTAGGCATAATCCATTAGCCACCCTTCGAATGTAGTCCATCACTAATTTGCTACATTAAACTGGCATCCAAACCTTATTATTCCAAACTGTCTCAAAGGTGGTCATTGTATTAGTCTGTTCATGTGTTTCCATAAAGAAATGCTTGGGGTTGGGTAACAAAAAGAAAAGCGTTCTAATTGGCCCACGATTCTGCAAGCTGTATGGGAAGAATGGTGCTAGTAATGCTTCTGGCTCTGGAGAAAGAGAAGCATTGGGGAGACTCGGGGAGCTCTTATTCACGGTGGAAGGTGACAGGAAGCCAGTATCTCACATGGCAAGAGCAGGAGCAAGGGGGACGGAGGTGTCACATATTTTTTATTTATTTATATTTATTTATTTATTTATTTTTTTGAGATGGAGTTTCGCTCTTGTTACCCAGGCTGGAGTGCGATGGCGCAATCTTGGCTCACCGCAACCTCCGCCTCCCGGGTTCAGGCAATTCTCCTGCCTCAGCCTCCTGAGTAGCTGGGATTACAGGCACGCGCCACCATGCCCAGCTAATTTTTTGTATTTTTAGTAGAGACGGGGTTTCACCATGTTGACCAGGATGGTCTCGATCTCTTGACCTCGTGATCCACCCGCCTCGGCCTCCCAAAGTGCTGGGATTACAGGCGTGAACCACCGCGCCCGGCCGGTGTCACACATTTTTAAACAACCAGATCTCACGTGAACTCACTCATCAGCAAAGGGATAGTGCTGAGCCATTCATGAGGGGTCCGCCCATATGATGCAAACACCTCTCACTAGGCCCCACCTCCAACACTGGGAATTACAGTTTAACGTGAGATTTTTGGGGGACAAATACCCAAACTATATCAGTCATAAACAACAATGTGAATTCTTTTGCATAAACCCAGATGACTTACTAAATTAATAATAGTATAAAAGGAAGAAATGTGTTTATATTTGCTAAACAACAATGTGAATTCTTTTGCATAAACCCAGATGACTTACTAAATTAATAATAGTATAAAAGGAAGAAATGTGTTTATATTTGCTAAACAACAATGTGAATTCTTTTGCATAAACCCAGATGACTTACTAAATTAATAATAGTATAAAAGGAAGAAATGTGTTTATATTTACTTTGTGATTAGCTACTGAGAATGCTGTTGGGAATCCATCACAACTATACCTCCCTGAAGCTTTCTGAATTTAGTTTCATCTATTTCTGGTCTCCTAATACTGCTCTTAGTACCCAGATATCTCAGTGGCAAAGTATTTTATACTGTGTTTATAATTCATTGTTATAAGGAGATATGAGTTCATTTAGAACATGTACGTACTGACCAATAGTCTTTACCCTCATTGGGATTCAATTTCTCACTAATGATGTTCAGCTGGGTTTTTCAAGGTTGAACACCATAATTTTTATATCATCATTATGTCATTAGTTCAAAGTCACAGGCCTTTTGCTCCTTAAGTTTCTTTGGTATTTTTAATCCTTCCTCCTCCTAATCTCATCTCATTTGGGACTCCAGTGACTCTGATGTGAATCTGACTGGCCATAGCACTTTCATACTCAATTCATTTATCCTGCACTCATTCGATAATACCTTCTGTTTGTTATGTTCCTAGTGCTGTATTACCAAGATGATGAATACAAAATACATGAATACTTTTCAATTGTATTTTTCTTGAAGAACATCTGAAGCTACATTTTTTAGTGTTCTTTCCCCTTTCCTCCTCATTTTATCATTTAGCAATTGCACTCAAAATTGTATTTTTGAGAACATCATAACACTTTTGAGTCATAATCTCCTTAGGAGTCTCATGCCATGAATAATGCATATCTTTTCTCTAAACATTTTGCAGAAATTAGTCTAGGGTGTACAAATCGTGATGTCCAGTTTTCTTTTCCTTGGGAAAAAAACAAATTCAAGATAGCATGGTCACTTTCTTTTAGACTTCCATTACTTCCACTTCATCAATCAGTTCCCCTTGTTGTCAGCTAGGTCCAAAGTGGTTGTTTCCTCGCCTTTTGAGAGATTTAATTGTCATTAATGATATTCAAGAACCTTTTACATAGTTGACTTTTCGCTAAATAAAATGTTTGGCCTATTCATGGCTGGTTGAAATCTTGGTTCACTGCTGGTAAGAACAGAAACCTTGCCTGTCTTGTTCACCACTAATTCCTGCATCATGATGGGGCCGTATGGCCACTGATGTTATAACTTAGTGTTTTCTAGTGTGTTTTGCCTTTGGGAAACAGAGATATCTATGCAGCATGAATCTTTTCAACCTTTAACACTAATCTGCTTCTCCTCTTAAAAATCTTTTTTTTAAAATAAGACAAATTCTTCCCTTACCATGTTCTAACGTAGAGGGCAATCACATTACATTTCAGATATTCATTGTTTCATATTTTTATTCATTTAACAAATATTTATTGAGTGCCTGTGTAAGAATAAAAATAACATGAAAAGCTATTGTGATTGAACATTAACCATGTGTTGGGCACTTTCTAAGGCAATTTATATGAAGTAACTAATTTGACCTTTACAATCCAACTTAGATGCTGAGATGCTGAGATAATTTTCCGAGGTTAACATTTTAAGGGGAGGAATATGACGGTATTCTAGGTGCTGGTGATCGAGCAATAGATAACATGGGCAAGATTCCTTTTCTTAGACAGTTTACATTCCAGCAAGGAAAGTAAATGGTAAATAAATTTTAAAAAGATACTTTGACAGAATATGTGCAATGAAAAGAAAACCATGAGGGTTTGCTAGAGGGAAACTGGAGAAGAAAATACCTTTTATCTGATGGCCAGGGAAGGGCTCTCTGGGGGGGGGTAACAGTTTAACTGTGCTTCCTCCAAGATGTTTTCAGTAGCGTGTAACAGAAAACTGAACACATCATAGTTTAAATAGAGAATTTGTTATCTTACATAAAAAATGCCTTAAGCCTGGCATGGTGGTACATGCCTGTAGTTCCATCTACTTTAGAGGCTGAGGTGGGAGGATGGTTTGAGCCTAGGTGTTTGAGGCCAGTCTGGGCAACAAAGAAATACCCCATTTCTGGGATCTGGGAATAGTTCAGAGGGTAAGGATGTAAGGAAATACTTCTTCTTCCATGCCTGTCTCTGCATGTGGACTGGCTACCACCTTGCTCACAAGATGGAATGACACTTCTAGCCATTCTGTCCTCATCTAGCTCAGGCAAAGTTCATAGGTAAAAAGAAAGAGTTTATTCTCACAGATCTCTGTTATTTTTTGTCAGCAAGGAAACTGTATTAGTCTGTTTTCATGCTGCTGATAAAAGCATACCCGAGACTGGGCAATTTATAAAGAAAAAGAGGTTTAATGGATTCACAGCTCCACGTGGCTGGGGAAACCTCACAATCATGGTGGCAGGTGAAAGGCATGACTTACATGGCAACAGGCAGAGAGAGAATAAGACTCAAGCAAAAGGGGTTTCCCCTTAAAAAACAATCAGATATCACGAGACTTATTCACTACCAAGAGAACAGTAAGGGAGAAACCACCCCCATGATTAAGTTATCTCCCATAGGGTCCCACCCTGTGGAATTATGGGAGCTACAATTCAGGGCGAAATTTGGGTGGGGACACAGCCAAATTATATCAGAAATCTTTGTTCCCAGCAGACTTCATATTATGCCATATTGGCCAAAATTGTGTCACTTGCATGGGGAATGACATTTCCATGGCTGGTGCAGAGTCTAAGTTTTAGTTAGACTGATTGAGTCAGTCACTGGAGCTTGGGTTTGTATCACTTTTCCTAAGTCCAAGCACAAACCGAAGAGTAAATACTTAAAAAATTAGGTACAAAAAAGGGAATAGATTGGGATAGGCAATGTAGTCCCTGTAATGAGCCTCGTCCTGAGAAATGAGAAGATGTCCACCATATGAGGATCTGGGGGAAGAATTTTCAGAGAAGTAAACAGGTACAATTCCTTGAGAGTAGAAACTAGTTTGTCACGTGGTCACCTGGGATCACAGGAAGCAGGGAAACAGGAAGAGATGAGAAGCGAAATTGTATAGTGTTTGAATGTGGGCTCAGGAGCTATAGTTTCTGGGTTCAAATAACAGACTTGTGTTTATTATTTGTCATTTCACAAATTAAGTTAGCTGTGTCTCAGTTTCTTCATCGTTAAAACACATATAAATAATAATATAAACTCATGAAATTGCTGAAAGGTAAAAAAGACAAAGGGCCGGGCATGGTGGCTCACGCCTGTAATCCTAGCACTTTGGGAGGCCCAGGCGGGTGGATCACGAGGTCAAGAGATCCAGACCATCCTGGTCAACATGGTGAAACCCCATCTCTACTAAAAATACAAAAAATTAGCTGGGCAGGGTGGCGTGTGCCTGTAATCCCAGCTACTCAGGAGGCTGAGGCAGGAGAATTGTCTGAACCCAGGAGGTGGAGGTTGTGGTGAGCTGAGGATTGCGCCATTGCACTCCAGCCTGGGTAACAAGAGCGAAACTTAGTCTCAAAAAAAAAAAAAATTGACAAAGAAAATAAACAATTAGAACAGGTTGTAGAATATTGTAGGTATGGGGTGTTGAATGCAGCAAACCACCACCATGGCACGTGGATATCTATGTAACCTGACGATCTGCACATGTACCCAGAACTTAAAGTATAATAAATACATTTAAAAAAAAAGAGTATTGTAGGTACTCAGTATTCTGGAGTCAGCTATCATTACTAAATCACTGCTTCAGAGTTCAGATCACATAGGATCTTGGATCACATAGAACAAGTGTGTCAGTTTTATTTAAATTAAACCGTAAAGCCATTGAAGTGTTTTATGCAAGCAGTGATCTAAAATGATTTAGATTTTCACAGATTAGTTTTTTTTTCTTCTGCTATGTATAGAGTATAGACAAGTGGGAGAAGAGTAAATGCAGGATAGTTAGTAGGATTTTACAGTAAACTAGGTCAGGTGGGTTTGACAAGGGTGAAACCACTGGGGAGGGAGGTAGAGCCAACAGAATTTAACAGCTTACACTTCAGCTTGTGGTTTAGGGAAATAAGGAATTCTGAATGTCTGACATGTAAAACTGAAAAAATTGTGATGCCTTTTACAGAGATGGGGAAGGGTCCCATAAGATTCATAAAACTGCCAAAGGGTCTATGGAACAAAAATGTTAAGAACCCTGCTTTAAAATCCTTTGTCCATGAATCTCCTCTTCCATGTTTCTTTAGAGTTCTCTTTTATCCTTCCCGTCTTCTTGGTAACTCACTTTCTCCCAATCTACACACTTGATCTGATGATACATAAAACAATTTGTGAAGATGATTTGGGTCAAGCTGGTTTATCATACAGCAGAAGTGAGAACACAATGAATTTAGCACTAGATTGTTGAATATGTCCCAGAGCTTTCAAAGCCCAGCTGTTCAAGTTCAGCAAATGACTCTCATGAAAACTGATTGGTAGTTATGTTCATTTTTATTTTTCCTACCCTTTCTTTCCAGCTGCGAAAGCCTAATTTTTACTGTAGGTCAAAATAATTTTAATTTATTTCATTCTCAAAGTCAAGTTAAAAGGAGACAATAGCCATCTCAGTTTAGCCTCAATAGCCATCTCAGTTTAGCCTGATTGCATTCCATTGACATAGTCCAGATGGCCTTCAGTGATGGGTAGATACATGCCTCTCTCCTACCTGTCCCTCAAAGTGTCCTGTGAGGTTACAGTCTATCTAGACATCCATGATCTTTGCATACCACATGGATTTTTTTTCACATGTTTTACTGAACATCAACATTTAAAAAGGGAGTTCATAAAGTTCTTGCAAATAAGTCAAACCATGTTGCATTTTAGTGGCAACAACAAAAACAAAACCTTATAAATTATACTTCTTTTTTTTTTGGGCAAGGTCCACTGTTGTGTTTGTGTGGCTCTGCAAGTACTATAACTCAGAGGTTAAGAATTGCTATACCTAAAGATGATATCATTGACATGCCACTAGTATTGGGGCACTTAAATTATCTTTCTAGTAGTGATGATGAAGGGAGCTTTTAAAATATTTCTTTGCACTTTTCTTCTTATGATAAAAATCACAGTATCACTGCGGACACTTATTGTTGCAAATTATAGAAACCCAACGTGAGCTAGTTTTGGCAGAAAATCTAGGCATAAAGATCAAAGGAAGAGTAAAAGACATTTTTACAAGGCAAGGAACAGAGCGGTTTCGGGAGTCTCGGGAACAGGCACTGATGTTTGAACACTGCCTATCTTCCTTTGCTTTCCATTCTCCATCTCTCATCTTTTTCTTTTCTCTCTTAGCAGGACACCTTCTTCCACTGACAGCTTTGAGGCTGTATCTTTCCAGTGTTAGCATCAAAAACGAAAGGAGTCCATGTCTCAGCTCCAAATGGAAAAATCCTAAAAAAGAACACTGATTGCTGATGTTAGGACAGAGGCCCAGCAGCCACCAAATCATTGCAACAAGACAACAAAGGTTACATAGGAAGTGAGCAGCCCTCAGATCATGACTAGATAAGTAAAGGGGTGGTTCCCCAAGAGAGCGGAGGATGCTGCTCTCAGAAGAGAACCCTACTCAACAAAAACAAAACAATTTTTAAAACGGCAAGTGTTTACTAAAAGAACCCATTTGCGAGATGGCCTGAAAAAATTGGCGGTTAACTTGGCAACTAGGGAATAGATTTACTGATTCAGGAACGGCATGCACCTTTCGTTTGTTTTCAGTCTCAGACAGTTAAACTCATTGGATGATTTTCTCAATATACTTAGATATCTAATTCAAGATTAGTACTTTTCCAGCAATCAAATCTTATTGAATTGTTTTGCTTTCTTTATATCTCTGTGTTAATTTAAAGAGGTTTTCTTTTTTCATTGCCTATTATGTGGTCCAGGGAATTTCTTTTTCAAGAAGCTATCTAGTATATAATGAACCTGAACTGCTTTGGAGGTTAATCAGTATTTTCTTTATATACCAATAACTAGTTTATAGATGAGCAGAATTATTTGGGCCAGATAGTAACACATATCTGGAAGGAATTTTATTTATAGCTGGCATAATCCGTACATTTTACCAACCAAGTCAGATCCAGAGAAGGTAAATGATTTGCCCATGGTCACACCTGTCATTATGAAAAAAAGCCAGCACTGACACCCGAAGATGGCCTGACTTCTCTAGTTATTTTTAATCTTTTTTTTTTTTTTTTTTTACATCAGGCTTAGTGAAGAAAAGTGAATATAAATTCAACAGGAATGCATGTGAATATAAGTTTGGGTCATCCCAGTTCACATTGACAAATACTTGCTGCCGTTAGGACTTAGAATATCAAGGGCAAACGGGAGGTACCTTGCACAGAGAGCAGCTTTCCTCTCTCATGTGTGCAGGACCTTCAGTGTTGAGAATATATTGTGGGCAGCATAAAAGAATCACAGAGATGATAGATTCCGTCTCTCTTCTTTCGACCCATGTCCAGTCAGGTTCTACTCACCATGTGTTCTGCTCACCAAGCAGCCTCTCCTTTGCTATGCCACTGATGCGACAGCTTCTTATTTTCCCTGCTTCCCAAACAGCATCCTTCCAACCCATCATCACCATAGTGATCTGTCTAAAATGCAAATTGGATTGCATCAGGCTCCAGCTCAAAATAGTCCAATGCCTACCCCTTCCTTCAACCAGACAGGATAAAATTCATTCTCTCTGCACCATCATTTCTCTCTGCCTCTATTCTCAATTCCTGCCAAACCTGGTCCCTGATTTGTTAATATTCTATGCAGACCTAATAATTAGGACTCCTAAAAATTGGGGCCATGGAGCCTTACTCATCTCGATGTATCTGGTAATGCACAAGTATTTATTGAACTGGATTTCTTTCGAACCAGTCTGAAAATCAAACAAAGCTATTTACTGAATAAGTTAATGTTTTTCTGACAAAAACCACAACTATAAATAATTTCTTTTATATATTACATCTTTGGTCTTCTGAAACTAGATTCATTACTATTATAGTACTATAAGCAACTGATGAAATAAATGGAATTTGAATTTTGCCATCTGATTTGCAGCTTGAGGGAATATCATGGAATGCAATGCAAGGCAAAATCCTGACTAAATGTGGGCAAGCAATTTTTCTTTCTTATGTGGTTTTTGATACTCTGGGACTATTTAAGTTTTTTGCTCTTTTGAATCTTTTTTTTATGTACTTCTGCTCCAATTTTATTTTTGAAAAAGAGTGAATGGAATTTTAAAAAGAGCAATTGCTACTAAGAGCAGAAGACCGTAAGTCCTAATATACACAGAAATCAAACCACGTTCGAAGAAAGATGTAGTTCTTTGAGGGATATCTGGATCGCAGTTCACTGATTCCAGTGTCTGGGGACCTCCCTGAAGGTGGAAAGACCTCTCCTGCTCAGCTGTCAATAAGAAAGGTAAAGCTGAGGATGCCCTTTCCATTGAAAGAGTGAAGATTATTTCTGAGATTGTTAGTGAATATGTTTCTTAAGATATATGTGAAATAGAAGAAAATATATGAATAACGTCACTACCCTCAGATCTCCTTTAAAATAGTGTCATTAAAGAAGCCTCTGAATGGTGTTATGTAGGGACATTAAAGGACCTAGTAGTAAAAGGTGGGCCTGATTAACTGGCATTAAATCAGTTAGAGGAAGGTTGAATTCAGAGAAGTTCAGCAGTAGTTGAAATTGTGGTGTCTTCAGAGGTAATATTTTTGGTATGATCAAAATATAGAATGGGGTTAAACTTAGAAAATCGGGGGAAAGTTTTGACTGTGACTAAAACTCAGTGTCAACTTCTAAACATCAGGTATTAGCTTTCCCACTGCAAGACAGATTCTGGGTTCCATCATTCTGATACTAACTGCATTGATCTGTATTCTTTTTGGAACTGAGAGGGGCTGAGGGCTGTCAGGGTCCAGCATTAGTGACTCTGGAGTAGGTAGGAGGCAGAGACCAATATCCTCATTTCCAATTCACTGGCCTTCTCTCTGTCCCCATTCCCTGGACCATGTTTGTACACAGAGACATGTTATAGAAATGTATTGCATAAATCATAATTTACCCTTTTCATCAAATATATAGTTCAGAAAACATATAGAACTTGTTGTTTCAAAGAGATACTTTCTGAGACAGTCTTAATTTTAAAGTATCTGCCCTGCCTCACCATTGGCTTGTGTGACCTTAATGTCTCCTGGTTATAAGCATCTATTTCCAAAATCAAGTTCCTTTCCTTTGTGTAGATGTCTTCTGTTCTGATGGCTCCCATGCTCATCAAGGCTGGTGGGGCCCAGTCGACAGCTCCATCCCTAAATGTGCCCCACAGACACATGCCATATCTCAACCAGTCTGGTGTAATTTTCATTCAACTCTCCTCTTCTTGTCCCATTCCCTGCATACCTGGACCATGTTTCTATTGGGTTTCATTTTTCTTTCTTTTTTTTTTATTGCATTTTAGGTTTGGGGGTACATGTGCAGAACATGCAAGATAGTTGCATAGGTACACACATGGCAGTGTGATTTGATGGGCTTCATTTTTCTTTCCAAGGATCCAGGCTTAAAAACCTTGGAATCCTTATTTTTATTATTATTATTTTTTAAACTCAGCAGAGGCGTACATTTTCCCACATCCAGTGAGTTCATATGACCTGCCCATCTTCCTTCAGACTCTTTCTCATGACTACTTCTTCCTTTTAACTCCTCTGCAATCACCCCCGCCCAAACCCTCTTTGCTTCATATGCAGATTATCACAGCTTCCCACAAGCTTCTCCTGTCTGCAGTTTTTGCCATCCACAAATCACCTGGCATTTTGATGTAGACAAATTTTCCCTACAGAGATTTTCTCAAGTTACCAGCTTGCTGGCTTGTATGCAATTTTAGGTTGTGCCATTTTGCAAAATGCTTTGCGAACGAGGGATCCATTGTTCCTGCAAATGTGTAAAGCTCTGTCCTTTTCTCAGGACTTGGTTTATGACGGAGCTCTTGCCTGGGAAGTCTTGCCTTTTATATTCTGCCACTTGTCGGGGCTTAGCGATAACATCTCTTACCACTTAGTGAGCTATTTCTTTTTTGGGGTGTGAGGAGGTCTCACTACCATACCCAGGCTAGAGTGCAGAGGCTATTCACAGGCACCATCATTGTGCAATGCAGCTTCAAACTCCTAGACTTAAGACTCCTGAGTAGCTGGAACTACAGGCATACATCACCACCCCTGGTTTCCTTTAGTAAACTTTTGGTGAGACTCTTTCAGTCTTCACTGAGCTCATCCTTGGCTAATCTCCAGCTTTTAGAAGGTGTGTTGTTTTATATGGTTTCCTTTTATTTCATCTATAATAATACATAGCTATAGATGAAATATATATAGAAATATATTTATTATTATAAATTATAATTTATAATTATAGATGAAATACATAGAAATATTTCATCAATAATTGTATGGTTTCCTTTTATTTCATCTGTAATAATATATAATAATGTCATATATGTTATAAGTTCATTGATGTTAGAGACCTGGCCTCCCATGTCACTGGTAGTCACTTTGGTGCAAGTCTGAGTAGGTACAACGTTCTGTGGGCTTAATAAATATACCCTCTGCTTAGAAACATGCTGTTGGCACAACTCAGTCTCTTGTTTCTAATTGTCAAACACCAGATATTTTAAATTTCAAAAAGATACTTAATGTTGTTTGCAGCTGTTTTGTGGTCCTTATGTTCTAGGATCTTTTGGGCAGGCTTCCCAAAGGATAATGGCTAAAGAAAGAAGGGGTTCCCTCTTTATTTTAATAAAGTATGCTGCAAGCATGCAGAGCTAATGTTAATTCCACAACGTGCTTTATAGAGAAAATTTTAGTAGGAATGATTCAACATCCAGTATTTTATAGTCATTACTTTTATTCTCATATTTCTGTAGTTGAAAATGAACTCTACTTACTGTTCTCACATCCAGTGATTTCAATGCTCGTCTTTGATCACTTAGCAGCAGCAGTAGTAAATAATAGTAATAGTCCAAGTAGCGGATGTTAAGAGTATCAGTAGAAAAGGCAGTAATATCTGCCATTTATGCTTGTGATCCAAGCGGTGTGCTAGCTATGATGCATGGATGATTTCATTGACCTTCATAGAACCCTATGAACTCTTTCTGTTCACTGTTGTAAGATAGGAAATTTCTTCAAAGAAGATAATAAGTTGCCTGGAGACTTATTATCTTATTTGTAGACCTGGAAACCAGGCTCAAATCTGTCTAATTTCAAAGCCAGAGTTTAGAGTAATATTACTTAGTGAAATCAGTGGGAATAAATTTGTTATAGACTTTAAAACATAAACTATAGGCTTTTGCATACATTTTGTTGGTGCCTTGTATGCTGTGCTTCTATCAGATTCATTGTATCCTGAGTTTTTCAAGGTACTAATATGTAGTCGACACAATCTTGGAAAGTGAATTTGAGCAATTCAGAGATCTTGTATAGGATAATCATCTCATAAACCCTGCTATTCTTTCAGTAGACAGTTAAGCTTGAGTTCTTGAGATATTTCTATTCATGTGAGCTGGATGTGCAATATTGTAGAATTCACCTTACTTTTGACTTTTCCAATCTTAAATAACAAGTCCATTCAAAAAATGATAAAAATAATTTCATGATATAAATGATTTACTAGTTTTTAAGTACATTACAGACTGAAACTGTGGAACTCAGGCTATCTCCCTGAGTTAATCCTAGTAAGACTGTTATCATTCTTCATTGATTTAGGATTTCTGTAGGCACATGTTCTTCGTGGTGCAGCTGCTGTGTATGTTGAAGATGTAATGTGTGAAGCTGGTCCGTAGTTGAACCAGTTGCTGTCTGGCAAGTGTTATTTGTGGTTCATTTCATAGTCCCATGTGATGTGTGCATGATTTGTTCTTGGCCCTGACTCAGAAGATGAAAACCAGAAACATTGAACATATAAATAAAGAAGTGTTTTGTACCGGTCTTTTGGAAGTGTTAAAGTTGGTTAGCTGTTTCAATAGTATAAGCAGTTTATTTTTTTCTCATCAGATAACACTGGTTAAGAGTTAATAGGAGTATAGAAATAATGTTCTCTGACTTCACATTGTAAACGAAAAATAAAATTCGAAGCCCCCCAACTGACTGAATAGACCCTTCTCGAGGCCAACAGGATTCCAAAGAAATCAGAAGAACAATGAGAACACACGGACACGGGGAGGGAAGCATCACACACTGGGGCCTGGGTGTGGGGGTCTAGGGGAGGAATAGCAGGGGGTGGGGGGATTGGGGAGGGATAGCATTAGGAGAAATACTTCATGTAGATGATGGGATGATGGATGCAGCAAACCACTACCATGGCATGTACATACCTATGTAACAAGCCTGCATGATCTACACATGTACCCCAGAACTTAAAGTATAATAAATAAATTAATTAAAAAAAAAAACTAGTTCAGGCCATGAGGAAGCAGGTGAGTCTCCACAAGTCTCATTTTGCACCCCCCACTGCTCCCTCCCTGCCCCTCTCCCCCACCATCTCTCTCGGAGTTTAGACGGGACTGATCAGCATTAATGTTAAAATAGAGATCTGAGGCCTGACAGAACAGAGTGCTTCAGCAATAAGATCCCAAATTCCAACCTGACTCTAGTATAACATCACATGACAGGTAAAGAAGAAAATAAAAATATTTTCCCCAAGAATATGTTTCCTCGACATATTTTGAAATGGCCCTGCAAAGTTGTCTCTTGCAGTAGCAATCTGCATTCTCTAGAGCACCTCTTTCCCTTACTAGGTATTTTCTGGAGTGTCTGGCACTTCTTAAAAGGCTAAATAGAAAATATTTGCCATTTATTATCTCTAAGGGCAGCCACCTATGAGACTTTATATAATAAGATCCGTGGTCTCTACAACACCTTATTTTAACTCAGACACTCATGTCTATTGATTCCAAGTCTTTAGATAATAAATTAACTCTTTCAACAGATTGACAGTCAAAAAACCTTTAAACCCACTTTTGATCTGAAAGAGATCCCCCCTCCGCCACCTTACTTCGAGATGCCCTGCCTTTCTAGGACAAACCCGTGTATACCTCACATGTATTGATTGACATCTTATGTCTCCCTAAACATAAAACCAAGCTGTAACCCAACCACCTTGGGTACATGTTCTCAGGACCTCCTGAGGCTGTGTCGTAGGTCATGGTGTTACTAGAAAGGGATCTCGATCCAGACCCCAGGAGAGGGTTCTTGGATCTCATGCAACATAGAATTTGGGGAGAGTCTGTAGAGTAAAAGCAAGTTTATTAGGAAAGTAAAGGAATAAAAGAATGGCTACTCCATAGTCGGAGCAGCCTCTGGGCTGCTGGTTGCCCACGTATATGGTTATTTCTTGATTATACACTAAACAAGAAGTGGATCATTCATGCCTTCCATTTTTAGAGCATATAGGGTAACTTCCTGATTTTGCCATGGCATTTGTAAAGTGTCATGGCGCTGGCGGAAGTATAGCAGTGAGGATGAACCGAGGTCACTATTGTCATCATTTTGGTTTTGGTAGATTTTAGCTAGATTTTTTACTGCAACTGATTTTATTAACAGTGTCTTCGTGACCTATATCTTGTGCCAACCTCCTATCTCATCCTGTGTCTAAAATGCCTTAAACATCTGGAAATGCAGCCCAGTAGGTCTCAGCCTTATTTTATACCTGGCCCCTATTCAAGATGGAGTTGCTCTGGCTCAAACACCTCTGGAAGTGGTCCTCACACTTCACTCAGAATAAATTGCTTCAAATGTTTTATGAAGTTTGACTATTTTTGGTCAACAACGTATCCCTGGGATTACACAGCTCTCTTTCCTCCTTTGAAGGAATCTCTAATGGTGTCTCTGGATGCTGAGGAACAGTTGAGTTATGGTACCCTGATGGTGAGAATGATTCTGGAAAACTTCTACAAATGTGCCCCTTGCCATTGCCAAAACTCTACTTTGCAATATTTGTGGATGCCAAAGCCACAGCTGCAGGGTCTTTGAAGGCAGATCAACTGCTGCCAGGTGTCCTACTAAACAGAAAGCCTTCCTCCTTTCTCTGGGGGACATACTTCCCAGATTCAGTTCAGAGCCATTTGTGTTCCTGATGGCTGTCAGACACTTCTTTTTTATCACAGACATTTATCCTAGTTTGGAGCCAAGTTCATGGGCTCTGAGGCTGAAGACATATCTGTGTATTTGAGGAAAGGTAGAACCTGCTTCCTTTAAGTAAATTATTTTATAGAGCTCAAGCAGCATTTGACCAACAGAACAGTTGCTTATCCTCCTGGGGATATGTTTTTCTTGCTGGGCTGCACTCACAAGAGGATGAGATACTTAAAATTGCTTCCTCTGCTTCAGCCTGAGGGCAGATTCATACCCAAGAGAGATTTAGGTTTGTCATGCAAATTAACCTCTGGACAAGAGTTCCGCAGTCCAGTTTTGTCTTGAGGGTATGACTAAATCTTAATGCATTCCCAAGTTAGATCTGAGCTAATTCTACAGGTTATTGTTGGCTAAGTATTTCTGAGCCCTATATATGTTAGCTCAAAGTGCCTAACTTTATGAAATACAGTAGCCATTATGTTCTAGTTAATGTAATAAGAAGCTAAAGTAGATTTGTATTACGTGGCCTTGGCAATAACTTTCTCCTTCCGCGCCCCGCCCCCCCGTCCCCTTTTCTTTAATCCTTTTTCCTCCTCTGCTTTCCTCCCTCTGTCCCTTCCTTCCACCTTCTTTTTCTCCCTTTCTCCCTCTCTATCAGCTCAGTTTTCCTGTTTGTCAGTGGAGTGAGCTTTCAGTACAAGTCAAAATTCATCTGCCTCACTTGCAAATACAGCATCACTGTTGTGCCCCTTCACTTTTGGATAACATCTAGTGGTAACTGGTATCATTAGTGTTTCAAATCGGTAACAACTCGACTTCTCCCAAAAATACTGCGTATACCTTGCTAGTTATTGTAGATAAATACTGCTTTCCAGTTGAGGTGAATCCATCCTCATCTTCCGTCATCGTCAGAATCCCACAGGACATTATGCTTTCAGGCTCTTCTCAAGCTGTGATGTTTGGTATTGTGATGTGCTACATTACACCTAATCTTCATTTCTGTTGTAAAATCAGCATGGGAAATTTGAGGAGTCAGAATTGTGGCATTCGTGAATATTTATATACAAATTTAGAATTTTTTTGACAGAAGAATTGAGTTAACTAAACATTCAATATTGAATAATGAGCAAAGTTCATGCACAGAAAGAAACTGTTTCTATATTAAATGTCAACTATGTGTCAGGTACTTTTCCAGATGTAGGTATACAGTGGGGAACAGATCAGCCCTGGTACTCCTGGAGCTTAGAGTACAGTAGGAAAGACATTCATTGAGCAGATAACTACAAGTACAGGATGCCTTGTGAGCACAGAGTTGGAGGATATAAGGGAAACTATTCCCCTTACTGTGAAATCTTGAGATAAACAATGTAAGAAATTAATCCAGTGGCAAATATAAACATTCAGTTTCATGAAGAATATTTTAATAAAGAAAACCTTGAAATATAAATTATTTTTACTCAAAATACAATCTTCTCCTAAAAGTATCTTTTTTGTAATAATCTAACCTTTTTTACTTTATGTTTTATTTAGCTTTTAAGTTCAGGGGTACATGTGCATATTTGTTATATAGCTAAACTGGTGTCATGGGGATTGTTGCAGAGATTATTTTGTTGACAAGTATTGAGCCTAGTACCCATTAGTTATTTTTCTGATTCTTCTCCCTCCTCCCACTCTTCCTCATCCAGTAAGCCCCAGTATTTGTTGTTCCCCTCTAGGTGTCCATGTGATCTCATCATTTAGCTCCCACTTATAAGTGTTTTCTGTTCTTGCATAGATTGCTAAGGATAATGGCCTCCAGCTCCATCCATGTTCCTGCAAAAGACATAATCTTGTTCTTTTTTATGGCTGCATAGTATTCCATGGTGTATATGTGCCATAACTTTTTTATCCAGTCTACCATTTGTAAGCATTTAGGTTGATTCCATGTCCCTGCTATTGTGAATAGTGCTACAAAGACCATGCACGTGCATGTGTCTTTATGATAGAGCTATTTATATTCCTTTGTGTATGTACCCAGTAATGGGATTGCTATGTTGAATGATAGTTCTGTGTTTAGATCTTTGAGGTATCACCACACTGCTCTCCACAATGGTTGAACTAATTCACACTCACACCAACAGTGAAAAGCAGTCCTTTTTCTCCTTAACCTTGCCATCCTCTGCTATTTTTTTTTTTTTTTTTACTTTTTAGTAATAGCCTTTCTGACTGGTGTGAGATGGTATCTCACCGTAGTTTTGATTTGTCTTTTTCTAATAATCAGTGATGTTGAGCCTTTTTTTGTATAATTGTTTTTCGTATAATTTTGAAAACTGTCTGTGTCCTTTGCTTACTTTCTAACAGGGTTGTTTTTTCCTTATACATTTAAGTTTCTTATAGATGCTGGATATCAGACCTTTGTCACATGCATAGTTTGCAAACATTTTCTCCCATTCTGTAGGTTGTCTGTTTATTGACAGTTTCATTTGCTGTGCAGAAACTCTTTAATTCAATTAGATCCCATTTGTCAATTTTTGCTTTTGTTGCAATTGCTTTTGGTATCTTTGTCATGCAATCTTTGCCCATTCCTATGTCTGGAATAGTATGGCCTTTTTTTTAATAGTTTTGGGTTTTACATTTAAATCTTTAATTTATCTTGAGTTGACTTTTGTATATGGCGTAAGGAAGGAGCCCAGTTTCAATTTTCTGCATATGTCTAGCCAGTTATCGCAGGACCATTTATTGAATAGGGAATCCTACATCATTGAAAACAGCAAAACCTAAAAACAGGAAAAAAAGTAAAATAAAAGAAAACTATAGAGTGAACGATGGAAAAAAATTATTTGTAAAGACTTACTCCCTACTCCCATTTCTGTCTTCACTGCCTACCCCAGTTCTTCTCCCAATTCCATGCTTTTTTTGGTGAACTCCAAGATACACTTAAAAACTAAAACGTAATTCTTAAGACACCTGTTATATGCATCTAATTTACAACTAACAAAGGAGTAAGCTTAGGCATCTATGTGAGCTCTTGGCTGGCACAGCCTGGTCCAGCCTTTTTAATGTGTAGTGTAGCTTGCTGGCCAATTGTATTAGCTCTGATTAAAGATTTAAAATGGGCTGAGCTCTTTGGAAGGTCATAGAAGACTTGGTGGTGGTTGGGGTTGGGTATGGGAATATGCAGGAATAAAGTACTGAAAGAAGACATTATTCTTCAGCTCAGCTTCAAACTCTTCTACTCGGAGTACTTCAATTTAAGAAAATATTCATGCAGGAAAAAGAAAATCTTTGTCTTTTTTTGGACAAATGCCTGACTCAACAGATGGACTTTGCCTAATGCTCTGGAATGGCAGCTCATTTGTGTGCTTTGGACCAGAAGAGAAAAGATCTCATAGCTCCACTACCCTTACAGAAGAAACTCTGTGTTTCATAACTCACTACATCCAATTCTAGAAATTTCTATTAGTGGAAAGGAGGAAAAACAACAGCAAAGTCAGCAGACTCCAGGCCTAGCAGGACCACACAGATTAAGGACAAACATCTTGATGTGCACTTGGAGGAAAATCATTTTACAGGCCACAGGAGCCAGGTGTGAAGCTGATACACTAGTAGGAAATTTTCAAAATAAATTTCAAGGAAGATGTAAATATTTACCATATAAATTTATTCCACTGCCATTTACACTAAATGAAAGAATAAAGATTTTGCAAGATTTTTCAAAGCAAACAGTACTGAACAAATGTCGGGTATTAGGCTTATATCCTGTGTAGGTAATTCATATGGTAATTGCAACTCTGTTTATGTCTGAGAAGAAACAACCATTTGCTGTTATGAGCACTTAATCATCCCGTGGTTCCACTGTGCATTTGTCTGAAAGTATCATTTCTGTTAAGTTGACTCTCCCCTGCCCCTCGTTTTCTGATGCTGTGAACCACATCAGTTGCAAATGACCCCAGTGATAAAGTTTTTGTGTTCTAGGATGGACCATATACTATTCATTTGCTGAGCTAGGGTATCTCACACAATATATATGTCCAATGAATGTTTTAGATGAGACAACTCTGTCTAAGAAACAATCTTTAATCTCCTTGTACTTTCCCTTCCTTGGAGCACAATCAAATAGAAAATAAGTCTCGGAAGATAGTTTCTGGGTCCGTCCCTATCCAATGTCCTATTAAATTAGTTAATATTATTAATATATGACTGGCTTGGAAGTCAGGGAGACTGGAGCTTGGTTTCCAAATCTTCCAATTCTTAATGATAGTCTTTTGACAAGCTGTTAACCTCTTTGGGTGGATTGTCTCACATATTTAATAAATGGGACTAAGAAGGAGTTGCCAGATGGGTAGGAAGAAGTGAGCTTGGGATGGTGTCTCAGAAGGCTTTCTTATGGACTGTGAACTCCCTGAGGGTTGTTGAATATTGAACCCTGACTTCCAGGATGCTAATATCTGGTCTATAAAAATTATCTCAAATGCTCCTCATTAATTGATGAAACATCAAGCAAATGTTCAATCACTGAAAAATGAGAGAAATGAGATGTATGCTGCAGGTGGCAAAGGAGCCAGAAGATTTGTTTCTTTTTATGATCAGAGAAATAATAGCTTCATTATATTGTACTGGGAATCAATAAACAAAGAGGAAATAATTGATAATACTGAAGAGAAAGGAATAAAACACTAGAAAACATCCTTGAATATGTTATTGGAGGTGGGGTAGATTGGGTATAAAGTTCAAGAGGAAGTATAGGTCTTTGCCTATATCTTCCAAAGATGCCCTCAATAAATTGATTTTTTTAAAGTATAAAGTATGCCTGGAATGTTTCCAACACTCATTGTTTAAGGGTTACAAGTCTTACATACAGAACCTTCATTGTTTATCATGTCCAATAAGGTTCACTTGAACCACACAGACAATCAGAAAAGAGCAGTCAGTGGATGCTACTGAGCACCCAAGATGAAAACTCCAATTAGAAATCAGTTTGAATTTGATTTCAGTTATTTGTCAGCTCAGGCAAATAGCATGTCACATTAGTTACATAATCTTCATTTTCTGTCACAAGAAAGCTTTCAAACGTCACTATCTTCACTTAAATTAGTTCAAATAAAATGTAAAATTCCTAAGTCACACTAGCCACATTACAAGTGCTTATTAGCCAAATGTGGAGAGCGGCTATAGTTTTAGAAAACACTGAATGTAACACCTCCATTAATTGAAAAAAAACAAAAAACGCTCTTAGAACTGGGATCAACTTTAAAATTTTATGCAGATATAGTTAGAATACTTCCTATATAGAACACTTGACGCCCCATACTGATGCAGAAACAGATCATGTTCTCGAGCTCATGAAACGGACAGTCCAGTAGGGGAACTAGATGTGTAAACATGACATAGACATAAACATGAATACGTAAGAACACAGAGCTGACTCAAACTAGGGAGTACCTGGAAGTTTCAGAAAGTAGAATACATTTGAACAGGATCTCTGGAAGGAGCAAACTTGATGGAGGAAGGAAAAAGTTAGTTTCGATCGAGGTAACAGTATGAACACAATTGTTGGAATGTGAAAATGCACATGAGGAAGTTAGTGTGCATGAGCATTAGGTTTTATTTGGATACTACAAAGCTATATTAATAAATAACAAGAAATGCCCACATTTGTCTCAATTTATTTACCTTCTCCCTTGAAATCTCAAAAGGGACAGATAAAAAGCCAGATACTGTTTATTAGCTGGGTTACTGCCACTGTGCTTTACGCTGACTTCTAATGAGACTTGTTTGGAATGTGCAGCTTATAGCAAAGGCAGTGATAATCTGTCCTGTTTTCTAAGCACAAATCCAAATTTGGGAATGTCACTACAGTCAGGCCGGCTGTTTTGTAAAGTGGGCTGAAATGATGCCAAAATACTTAGGCACACTGGTTAGGGAGGCAGAAGAGAAAGATGACCCGTCTCAGCAGCCTATGAGGGAAATAGGAAGTAGATGAGTGAGTTGCACATTGGTAGATGACCTTTTACCTCTCAAGGTGGCCTTATCCATAGGCATGCAGGACCCAAGCAGTCTCTCTCTCTCTCTCTCTTTCTCTCTCCCCTCTTCCTCCCTCTCATACATATATGTATGTGTGTGTGTGTATATATATATTTACAGAAATGTTTTATATATCCAGCAATCTTGTTGAATGTTCTTTTAAGTTCTATAAAATCTAATCACATATACATACAGGTTTCTGGGTAGGTGATCATGCAGCCTGCAAATAACAACCGAAGAACAATTACTATCATACTGTTACTTTTATTGTATCATTATATTGCCTTGATTATCCAATAATTTACATGCATGGGAGAAGTAATAGAACACAATTAAACTAGTTCTTTTATAGCTGTCTTTAAAGGGAATGTTTCTAAAGTTCCCTACCTAATAGTGATCCTTGCTATAAAGATATTTGTAAGAATACTTACTCCGGGTAAGACTGTTTCCTTCTAGTTGTAAGCTAACAGTTTTAAAAAATCATGAATGATTATTGAATCTTATCAAATGTTTGTGCTTAAAAATATATTTAGGCATTGCTTAAGGACCTCTTGTGAAAAAAATTTAGGTGGTAATATGACTTTTCTCCCTTAATCTATTTATACTGTGAATTTTATTGATAGAATTTTCTTTCACAAGTAAAATTGATGGTTGCATTTATTTTCTTGAGGTCTGATAGTTTCAATATCAGAGTTTTACTGGCTTAATAAAGTCAGGTGAGTGGCTATTACTATTTTTATTTCTCTGGAACAGCTAGTATAATTCTCTGTTCCTTGAAGGGATTCTCTGTTCTTTCAGGGTTTGTCCATAAAATTTTTTGAGCCAGATTCCTTGATGAGGGCATATGGGTTGTAGGGTGCTGGAAGAAAGGGAACATTTTGGCCACTGCCTTAATTTATATATCTGGTTATTGGTAGAGTTAGGTTTTCTATTTATTTTTCAGTCAGTTGTGGTATTTATTAACATAAATATCATTATCCCAACCTTTCTTTGGTTACTAATTTCCTGGTACATATTCTTTCTGACTCTTTAATTTTAAACATTCTGTGTCACTTTGTTTCAGTCCCAGCTCTTGCAAATAACATGTAACCAGATATGCAAAACACAATCTAAGAATATGTATCTTTTTATCCGTGACTTTTAAGTTTCTTTTTTCTTCAAACATCTCATCCAAGATAGTTGAGAGCTTCTGGAGTGTGATTTTTCCTTGCTTTACCTCCTTCAGTGTCTTTTGCTAGCTAGATGTATACAGTGACATCATCTACTTGTGAGCAATACTTCACTGTAATAAAATTTCTCAGAAGTAGGGTTTTGGCCTAGGTAACCGGGCAGAGATGTCGTTCGAGATACTCCCCGGACGCGCTGCCATGGGCGTATGCTTGCTTATTCCAGGACTGTCTACTGCATACATCCACAAGTTCACTAACGTCGGCAAGGAAAAAGGGTGGCTCACGTTTTGTATCCATGGAATCTGATGGAAAGAAATAGGCACATCTCTGGAGTTGATCTTTACTGTAAGTCAAAGGGTTTAGAGAACATTGATTAAAGAAGCATTTTCCTGATTGATGAAAAAAATAACTCAGTTATGGTCATCTACCCCTGCTAGAAGATTATACAGGATATTATGTAGCAAGCAATGTGTTATGTAGGGCTTAATAAAAATCAAGTGAAAAAAATTTCTAATGAACAAAGCGAATTATTTTAGGTATACTCATTTATTTATTTGTTTATATGTTTGAATGTATTTTTGTTAACCTGTTTTACACATTTCTATTATACCTTCTCTTTGTTTTTATCCCGCATTTCTTGCCTTTGAAATAATAAATTATTAGAAATTTAGAAAACTAAATTGTGCTAATTTCCTATACCACTCCAAGTTAGAAATTTAACTTACTTTCACAAGAATGCCCATATTTTCCCAAGATAATCTAAAGTTAATATCTTCTTCCTCTTCCCCCAAAACATTCTTCTTAGTTTTATCTAAATTCCCTTTGCTACACTCATCTATCAAGACGTGTGAAGGGCCTGGGATTTTGCTCTACTTGCAAAAGTTAGCTTGCTACAGTTCTACGGATGCAAGAATACGCAACCTGCGACAGAGATAAGAACTTTTATTACTTAAAGTAATAGCAATAGCCAGAGTATTGGCATTGTCTTTTCCAGTTCCTGGAGCCCCAGTTCCCAAAGAATGATACCAAAGGGGAGGGCCAGGTGATAATTGGAAACACAATAGGTTTCGTTACAGGGATCAATGCCCTGAACTTTGAAAGCATGAGTCTTTTATAAAGGGCAGTAAGCATGGATGCCCATTTCCAGGGAGAAGATGCTCTCTCAGTCTTCCAAGGCTGTAAGGAAAACCACCCTTTACTCCAGAGAGAGACACTCTATGTATAAGGTGTCAGTGTTTCTGCTTATAAGACCTACAGAAACAGAAAGAGACATAGAGAATTATCTCATAACACCATTTTTTCTTTAATACTTGTTATTTCAAAATACATTTGAAAATACTAATTTCATAGTTTGTTGTCAACATAGTAGATTTATCACCACATGAATCATCTATCAGTTAATTTGGTCACATCTGCTTCTGACATCTTGTTCCTTCCCATTGTGTTGATTGTTTTTTGGTAAGGACCTCTTTAGTGGTATTATCTATGGGAAACTGTGGATAATAAGCTTTCTAGATACTTATTTTTTAAAGGAGGATTCTTGCTTTGTAATTTGGGTTAAAATTCTAGACTGGATGAGTATAGACATTGTCTCTTCGGGTATCCACTGTTGCTTGTAGGAGTCTGCTCTCAGTGTTACTGTTATTTCTTTTAAGGTTTGCTTTCTCTTTGGTTGCTTGTGGTAGTTTTTCTTCCTTGATGGTAATCTGTGGTTTTGCTACAGCTTGTTTTGATGGCTATATTGTATAACAAACTTCACCGAGTCTTGGCATTCAGTGGATTTTTAAATCTGAGAAATCAAGTCTTTTTTTCAGCTCTGTAACATTCTCAGTCACTGTCTATTTCAGTATTATCAGTTCTTTATTTCCTCTGTTCTTTACTTCACAAAGATCTATCAGGAAAATATGAATGATTATTTATCCTCCTTGTTTTTTACATCTTTTTACATTTTTTATTTCTTAATCTTTGCAGTGTTACAAAAGACATTCTCAAATTTATCTTTTAACTAAATTACATTTATCTTAACCTGTATTAAGTCCATCATTTACCCCATTTGTTGAGATTTTTCACTTTAAAGGACACTTTTATTTTCATATTTTACAATAATATGCTTTTGTTTCACAATTGGCTGATTTTCTTTTATAGCTTCTGGTCTCTCTTTGACCTCTGAAAATTTTAAACATTTTACTGTCAAAGTTCTCTTTATATTATTCTCTAATTATATTTCTTCAGTTACAGTTTTTTTTTTTTTTTAGTTATTTATCTGTCCATTATCATTGATAGCATTGGACGGCCTTTTATATTTTCTAAATCTTGCCCAATTTTGTCTTCTGGCACTTACTATGCATGCAGGTTCCAGCCTCCTCCTATGTGTAGGGTACAAGACTGAGCTCCCAGGCCTTTTGCTTTTGTCTGTGCCCCCAGATCACAGCCCATGTGTGGTCTCAGTTTTTATGAGATTTTTATTTTATCTTTTGCCTACCTCTGCAAAATTTGCCTTTGTTTATGTTTTGGTTTTGGAACTCAATTAGGCACATTTTATTTTTTATATTATTTTAAATATTTTGAGGAGAGTATCTTGTTTCAATACATGTGTGATCAGCCATATTTAACTTAAATTACTTGAAGATATGCAATGAAGAAGAATGTATGAACAAAGAATAGTAGACTAGTAGTTTGAGGAGAAAACTAGTAAATAAATGAATTTATAGAGAAAGAGAGACAAATTTATTTGTGGAAAGGAGGAGTGAAGGAACCAGAGACGGACAATTTGACAAAAGTAGAGGGAGAGAGAGAATCACCGAAGGATGAAAGGAGATGGCATCTCAGTTCTAAGGGGACTTCAATTGCACTTGAAAGATGATGACACAGATTTGACATTCAGTGAAGATGGCTAGATGCTCAGATATCACTTCAGCAAGGCCAGGCTAAGCTGTGGCTGGGTTATCAGCTCTTTGGAGGCAGAACTTTATGCCAATATGTCTGCAGATCCTGTCTCTCAGGGATGAACTCTACCAATTCAACTCACAAGAGAGTTGTAACCCAGAATATCCATTTTTAAAATGAGAGGTATAGTTGGCAACAGGAGTAGAGTGTTTATCACTCTCTCCAGAGAAAAGTTACCTAAGAAGTCAGATTACCAAAAGTAGGTTGGTTGATGGGCAAAGAATCAGAATAATGAGAGTTGATGGAATAATTTTAATGCAGTGAGCTATGATAGTCCAAGAGAATCTACCTACTAAGAGACTAGCTAATTTAGATTCATTGGTCAGTAGACAGCTGACATACACAGTACACAGTCATACCTGCTGCCCCTTTGACATCATTTTTCTATAATTCATGCTAATCGTTCTTATTTACATGTTGAATCCAACAATGACCACAATCAGTACTATTTCTACAACTACAGATACAGCCATCAGTGTTTGTTATTGACACTTACTGTGTATAGGTTATGTGTAAATTCTCTAATTTAAACTTTACAATTATGTGACATATATACCACTAAACTTATTTTACAAATGGGAAAACTAAGGCATGAAAGCTAGATGAATTAAATAGAATTAAACAAACAGTAGTTTTACTAGGATTAAAACTAATGTCTGTCTCCAAATTTTATGTCTTTATGATTCAGTTGATTGACCGTAGTCCTAAATAGGCTAATGATTCTCCAAGAGGACACTGAGGGCACCGAGCCTGGATGATTCTGAAACACTTTAGCCTTTCATTACTGAGAGACATGACTTGTACAGATGGCTAATCTCATTAATTACAATTCTCTCAATTTCATTCTCAGCATGCAAACTTGAAGTTATAAGGAATACCTCACTGGCACTCCCTGTCTGCCTTCCTAGAATATCTCTGTATGAAAAGAGAATCAATTTCTAAAACAGGAGTCAGGAAAAAAAGAAAGGAAATGGGTGGAATAGTGAGGAATTTGGGAGAGAACAAGAGGGAAACTGAGGAAGTTCCTATGCAGTCACTCCTGTGTTCTCTATGAAGTAGTAGCTAAGGTCATTCTCCTGTTTTGACAGTAAAAAATTCAATTTTTAAGGTCAAGGCCTTTAGTGGTATTAACAACTAGGTGACAATAGGGAAGGAATAGGAAATAAACCATAGGGGGGAATAAATTTGTAGAGATCCAAGAAGCAGAGCCACACAGTCAACTTTAGTAGTAACCAGAAGTTGAGGAAGTAGAGAGAATATCCCAGTAAGTTTATGATGTGCAATGGATTTCTGTTCTTGAGTTCCAAACACAGATCTGGGCTGGAAGTATGGTTTGATAGTCATTGGTTTGACCAATACTTGATAACTGAAATAGATGTAATAAATGAGATGGTCCAGGAAGACAGTGTCGACCAAGAATGCAACAGGGCAGAATGGAATCCTGGAGATGATGTAAGGTTCAAGCAGGGAATGAGTCACCCACAATGGAGACCAAGAAGAAGCATGGGAAATGAGAGGAAAACCACAAATGGAGAGACAAGGAATCACTGAGTGTATGCTGCCTCTGCATCTGACTCCTCACCACATACACCTTGTAGGCAGTATACACACATAATACATACTGAGTGAAACAGGTACATGAATGATTATATTTTCTAACAAACTCCAAGATGCTTGAACAGCAGTCTGGTACCATAAAGAACACTGATTTTCCATGAGGGAGGCAGAAGCAGGAGGATCTCTTGCAGCCAGGAGTTTGAGGCCAGTCTGAGCAACACAGTGAGACTCTGTGTCCAAAAATATATATTTAAAAAATTTACCCGGCATAGTGATATGCCTGTAGTCCTAGCTACTCAGGAGGCTGAGGCAGGAGGATGTTTTGAGCCCAGAAATGTGAGGGTACACTCAATTATGATCATTCCCCCGCATGACAGTCTGAGAAACAGAGTGAGACCTTGTCTCAAAACAAACGACAATAAAATCCCACTGATTTTTATTGTTAGAAGGCATAAGCTTAGCTTTAGTTATTAGGTATTCTGTGTGACTCCATCAATGTTTATGAAAATTCTTTGTACATAAAGTCACCATACAAAAGAGGATTATTGTTTTTTTAAAAGTTGTTTGAAGTTAGAGCTTAACAATTTATACTTAAGCTTCATTATTTAAAAATCTAGGCCAGGCACAGTGGCTCATGCCTGTAATCATAGCACTTTGGGAGGCTGAGGTAGGCAGATCACCTGAGGTCAGGAGTTGGAGACCAGCCTGGCCAACATGCTGAAACCCTGTGTCTAGTGAAAAAAAAAAAAAAAACAACAACAATTAGCCGGGCATAGTGGTGTGTTTCTATAGTCCCAACTACTCAGGAAGCTGAGGCAGGAGAATTGCTTGAACCCGGGAGGTAGAGGTTGCAGCCAGCGGAAGATTGCACCACTGCCCTCCAGGCTGGGCAACAGGTCAAGACTTCATCTCAAAAAAATTAGTAAAATAAAATAAAAATGAAAATTTATAATTTGATAGGCAATGATTTTTTACACTCTGGTGTTGGAAGCTAATGTGTGGTATAAATAAGATGACAGTAGAGATAATTGGTCTTAAACCATAACTAGGTCTCATATCTTTGAAAGTTTAACTCGCTTTTAAGAGAATATTTTATTCACTTTTATCTGGGATATTTCTTTTTACATTTCTGTCTATTTATTTTGAGGGTAATGCTATGAGGTGCATTTAAGATCTTCCTCCTTGGGAATTGTTCTTTATGTTATTAAAAGTAAGTTTTCTTTATCTCTAACATGGGTTTTGTTTAAAATCTCTATTGCCTGATAGTAATGTTGCCAACAGCTTTCACAAATAGCTTTTGTTTCCTTAGTATTATTTTGATTTATTCTTTCCTATTTCTTAAATGTCATACTTCTGTAATTTGAGTATTATGTTTTATAAAACAGCTAAGAGCTGTGATTTTTTTTAATCATATTTTAGAATCTCTGTGTTCTTAAGTTTAATCTATATAATTCTTTTGATTACTGATTTGGAATAATTTTGGCCTTCTTAGTTTACCTCTTCTATTTACCATGGACTTTTGTTTTTGTTTGAAATCTTACTTTTGAATAATTATTTCACTTGTATAAAATGAAAGTCTAACATACATTTTTCCATTGTCTTCTCCTCCTATTTTTACTGTTGTGAAATCTGCTATCCCTCTAATTGTCATTTCTTTATGGGTGGTCTTTGTTTCTCTTAGATGCTTTTAACATTTTCTTTTTGATTTGTATTCTGAAGTTTCATTTAGATGTGCGTTGGTGTGGATTTATGCTTTAATTCTACTTAGCATCTGCTGTACTTGTTTAAATTGTGGAATGATATTCTGTTGTGAAAAGTTATCAGTGATTATCTTTCCATTTATTCATTGCCACCATTTTCTCTATTATTTCTTTTGGAAACTCTTATTTGGAAATACGATGGATTTTCTCTATTTTTTGTGTCTTTACCTTGTATTCATATTTCCTATTTTGATGGCTCTGTGTTATACTCTTGATAAGTTTTTCCAAACTATTTTCCAGAAAACTGTCTTCTTTTTAATTGTGTGAATGCACTGTTTTACCCATTCTGTGCATTTTAGATTTTAGTGATAATTTTTAAAAAAAGTCTAGAATAATGTTTAATCTTTTTCATAATCTAAAATTGTGACATTAGTTTTGTTAGTGCTTTATTTCATGGTTTTATAATTTTAATCACTAAAATATACCAAATTTGGAATATTTTTAACATATACTAAAGTTTTAATTAACATGTTAATTACCCTGTGGTATCTACTGACCGTTTCTCATAGTGATCTATTTCCTTATATGATTTATAATTTCACAGAGCTAGCTCACCCTCACAAGCATTTATCTGTGAGAGTCCTATGTGATCTGGTTTCTTATAAAGTAGTTGTGTCTTTTATTGTTTACTTCTGCCACATATATTAGTTTCCATTGATCTAGGATCAATTTTCTTTTCAAACTTCATTTCCCAGATTTGAGTCTCACGCACCAGTTGGGTACTGCACATTTAGATCTCACACCTAGTTGGATGTGCTGTTTTAGTTTTTCTTTGGAAATTTAATTTTTCTCTACCAAGTGTTTTGAATCAACTACAGACTTCCTTGCCACTTCTAGTCCAATTTTCATGGAAAATATGGTTGTTATTAGGGTCCTGGCTCTATTTAAGTGTTTTATTTCCATGTCTCCTGTTTGCGGGTAGCCATTGAAAGCCTAACCTTTTACTGTCAAGATCTATATTGGAACCTGATGGGTTCTCTCCCTCTCAGAGCTAAAGGCATCAAATCTGACATTTACTTCTTTATTTGTAATTCTGTTATTTAAGATTAGTTTTGTATTTTAAAAATGTTATATTTATCAGGGGTTTCTACATATTTGAAGTGAAAGAAGAGTCTGCAACAACTCAAGCAGTCATACTCCCAGAAGAGACAGTATATATCAGGCTAACTTTAATTAGTATGTATCTTAAAAAAAATAGATCTTTCAAATATTTTACAGTTTAATGCTTTTGGTTTGCTAGTTTATCTTTCCAGACCCAATTGCTCTACAAATAATATAGTTTAACATTTTTGGAGTAGGTCTATAGAGTAATACACACAGAGCTTTATTTTAAGGGAAAAATTTGAACCTTGATAGGACGTGCTGTAAAACTTGGGTTAAAACTATATATACTTTGAAACTGAAAGGGGGAGAAGATAAAGTTATCATCCTGCTGCTGCTTTTCAATCTTGCCACATTGGACTTTACTGGAAATTTGACACTGCTACTTACTCCCTTTCCTCTTTACTTCTCTAGCAACACTCCGCTGATAATATTTCTTGATCTTATTCTTTATTTCTCACCTATCTGACTTTGGCTGTTCTTTCTTTGTCCAGCTTTTTTGTCCTGACACCTCAACCTGCCTCCCATCTCCCTGCTCCCCACTATATGATCCTACTTCTGTAGGAAGCAGCAGACACAGCTGTTTTCCCCTTGGAGAGTGAATGAATGAATGGAAGATGTGAGCTTGAGCAGCTGGGGTTCTCTTCGGCATTGAATTATGTTCCCTACAAAAGGCATGTTGAAGTTTTAACCCCCTAAGTATCTATAAATGTGACCTTATTTGGAAATAGGGTCTTTGTAGGTATAATCAAGGTAAGACCAGGTCATTAGGGTAGGACCTAATCCAATATGGCTTGTCTTTGTGACAAGAAGACACCATGTTAAGACAGGGACACAGGGAGCATGCCATATGAAGACAGAGGCAGAGATGGGAGAGATAGGGCTGTGAGCCAAGGAACTCCAAGGACTGATGGCTTTTTCCTGAATCTTGGGGGATGCAAGGACAGATTCTCCCCTCCGGGCTTTAGAGGCAGCATGGCCCTACTGCCACCCTGATTTTGAACTTGTAGCCTCCAGAACTGTGAGACAACACCTTTCTGTTGCTTTAACCCACCCAGTTGGTGGTATTTGTTAGAGTAGCCTTAGGAGACAGATACATGATCCTTCTGGGGGAGCCTTTGTTTTTCTCAGAAATGAGTTATGCAGTCTTTTAAGTCTTTGCATATGGGGAGAATCACAAAATCCTGACCTCAGACATGAAAACCTTTTAAGGTGAATGAGTGTGAGCCTTCACTTTTGTTTTTCATTTCCCTCATACCTGATCGTCTTTGCATTATACCACATGAGAATCTTCTACTTCCATGAAAAAGCGAGACAGTCACACCTGCTTTCTTCACTCAGAAGGGGTCACTGCTGAGGAGATACATTAGGCTGCTGCCTGACTATCTCACCATTTCACTCTACCTTCCACCCCCAAAGGTTAGCATGAAATAAAATGCTGAAATGGTTAAAAAAAAAAAGGTAGAAGCAGATTGCTATTTCATTCCTTTCGAATTTTGCTTTAAGATCTCTCCCTTTTGAGAAACAGTCACTAGAGTGAATCGGCAACCAACAGAATGGGAAAAAATTTTTGCAGTTTACCCATCTGACAAAGGGCTGATATCCAGAATTTACAAAGAACTCAAACAGATTTACAAGAAAAAACCAAACAAGCCCATTCAAAAATGGACAAAGGATATGAAGAGACATGTTACAAAAGAAGACATACATAAGGCCAACAAACATATGAAAAAATGCTCATCATCACTGGTCATTAGAGAGATGCAAATCAAAACCACATTGAGATACCATCTCATGCCAGTTAGAATGGTGATCATTAAAAAATCTGGAGACAACAGATGCTGGAGAGGATGTGGAGAAATAACACTCTTACACTGTTGGTGGGAGTGTAAATTAGTTCAACCATTGTGGAAGACAGTATAGCGATTCCTCAAGGCCTTAGAAATAGAAATTCCATTTGACCCAGCAATCCCATTACTGGGTATATATCCAAAGGACTATAAATCGTTCTACTATAAGGACACATGCACACGAATGTTTGTTGCAGCACTGTTTACAATAGCAAAGACCTGGAACCAACCCAAATGCCCATTAATGGTAGACTGGACTGGGAAAATGTGGCACATATACACCATGGAATATTATGCAGCAATCAAAAGTGATGAGTTCGTGTCCTTTGTAGGGACATGGATGAATCTGGAGAACATCATTCTCAGCAAACTGACACAAGAACAGAAAATGAAATACCGCATATTCTCACTCATAGGCGGGTGATGAACAATGAGAACACATGGACACAGGGAAGGGAGTACTACACACTGGGATCTGTTGGGTGGAATAGGGGAGGGACAGCGGTGGGGGGAAGCTGGGGAGGGATAGCCTGGGGAGAAATGCCAAATGTGGGTGAAGGGGAGGAAGGCAGCAAAACATACTGCCATGTGTGTACCTATGTAACTATCTTGCATGTTCTGAACATGTACCCCAAAACCTAAAATGTAATTAAAAAAAAAAGATCTCTCCCTGGCCTGCAGAGTTGCTTCTACTATATGATGAGTTAAATAAGAATAAGCACCTCAATTTTCTTTAGAGTCCACCACCCCATACTTAAAAAAAAAAAGTATACACTGACACTTCTGAAGCCCTTTTTGTAGATAACAACTCTATGCTACCTCACTGTTCTCCAGTAGAAGTGAACCCTTTCCAATTGCTTTCAAATGGCTTGGAGTGGGAGGAAAGAGGAATCATTCTGCACGTTTTATGAAGGTCAGAATGACTGTCTCAAATGAGACAGTCGCGCTTATTTTACTTCATCATTTCTTCCAAGCAAGTACAAATATATCTCTGATTTCTTTCCAGTGACCCCCATCCACCCACCCACTTTCCACCTTTTCTTCTCAGTGATTTCTCCTTACTACCTAACCCACCTCCCTACCCTCAATAAATTTCCAACAGAAGGCTGTGTGCAGAGGATGTGCCTGTTCATAAAAAGATTAAGAATTGTAGATGGTGGAAACATACGCAGGAGAGAAAGCTGGATGTCAACTGGTCTCCCAGGAGCGTGGGGTGTTGAGAAGGAAGTGCCCCTTAGGTCCCACGGCACAGCCCTCTGCTTTTATTTTGTTATCCAACGTTGTGATGTGGGCTCATGGCCTCCAAATGAAAAAGGTAGTCAAGCTTCCGTACTTCTCATGTCCTTTTCTGGGTACTACTTGTTCCCAATATCCTTTTTGAGACATTCATATTAGCCATTTGTGCTATGCACAAGGTGGTGCTAAGAGATGAATAAATTTACAAAGTCCTTAATGTTATGGGTTCGAATCCTGACTCTGTTAGCTGTAAACACAGTCATGAAGGTTTTTTGAGTCCAGTCAGTTTCGTATCTGTAAAGTAGGAATTATAACACCTACTTTGGTAAGTTGGTGAAGAAGTAAATGATACAGTGTTCATTCTTGGCCTTGAACACTCACCGTGCTTATTATTAATATTGTTAATAAACTTTAGCTCCATGCACATTTCCAGGTGACTGTCAATGTTCTGCTTTTGAACAGGCTTTTTTTTGTTTTTTGAGACAGAGTCTTGCTCTGTTGCCCAGGCTGGAGTGCGGCGGTGTGATCTCAGTTCACTGCAACCTCTGCCTCCCAGGTTCAAGCGATTCTCCTGCCTCAGCCTCCTGAGTACCTGGGACTACAGGTGTGTGCCATCACAGCCCGCTAATTTTTGTATTTTTAGTAGAGATGGGGTTTTACCATATTGGTCAGGCTGGTCTCGAACTCCTGACCTTGTGATTTGCCCACCTCAGCCTCCTAAAGTGCTGGGATTATAGGCATGAGCCACCACATCCTGCCTAGAACAGGTTTTTGCATAGGTGCTTTTTAAAAAAAATGTTGCTATTATGTGTGCGTCAGGAAACAGAAATCTTTGTCTACAAGTGAACAATTTTGCTCTTGCTCTCTGAGGTTTCTTAGGCTCCCTCCACCTTGAAAAAGGCACATTGGAAGTGTGGAAGGTATCACGGCTCCTTTTGTCTCCAGCTTGGCTGGGAGAACTTGTTGAAGCGAGAGTGCAGAGATGGCACTGGCAGGCCATCAGGACTCAGGCTGGGGTTGAGCCTGGGATGAGGGACACTGAGGCTGCAGCCATGAGAAGGCCTGGTAGAGGAGGCCTTGGCATGTAGCAGCACAAGGACATGGGTAGCAGTGCTTTAATGCCAGATCTGCAATTACTTAGATGCCTATTAATGCATCTGTCACCTGCCCCCAACTTCTGTCAAGTGGCTATTGTATCAATTTTACAGATGGAAACCCAAGGTGATGAGCTTGCTCTCTCCAAGGCTAGACAGGCAGCTAGTTGCAGGGAAAATAATACCTTAAAAGCATCTTTCATATTTCTCCGTGAGGGCACCTTGCTAATGGTACCTAAATAAGTGAATCTTTCTAGGTAGCTCCAAAATTAATTTAAAATTACATAGATATGAATAACCTTTTATTTGAATGAAATGTTGTCTCATTAAATTGAATTTCTGTTTTTTTAAATTGAAAATTAGAAATTTCTCTCTCTTTAAATTGAAAATTAGAAAATGACAAAGAGTTATGATGTAAGTTTTGTATTTCTGTTTGTTAACTGATGAAGAGAAATGCCAGTTTAATTAGTTTGGATGACCTATAGTTTATTCTTTGGAAAATTTTTCCTCTTCTTACTTTTTTTTTTTTTTTGAGACAGAGTCCTGCTCTGTCACCCAGGCTGGAGTGCAGTGGCACAATCTTGGCTCACTGCAATCTCCACCTCCCAGGTTCAAGTGATTCCCCTGCCTCAGCTCCTAAGTAGCTGGAATTACAGGCTCATGCCACGATGCCCAGCTAATTTTTTTATTTTTAGTAGAGACTGGGTTTTACCATGTTGGCCAGGCTGGTCTTGAACTCCTGACCTCAAGTGATCTGCTGTCCTCAATCTCCCAAAGTGCTGGGATTACAGGTGTGGGCCACCATACCTGGCTCTACATTACTTTTTAAATATATGTTAGCAGGTTTTTAGGAAGTCAATGGTTTTCTTACATCCCTATATTTCTGTTTTAGCAATAAATAGCAGAAGAAGGCAAATAGGAATTTTGTTTTCAGTTGTTATTTTCTTTCAGTCTTTATTCAATCAGTGGTTTGCTTGTTTGTTAAGTTCATCTAGCCATGAGATAAAAGTGAAGTAAGTCTGTAAAGTAATCATTGTTTTTACCTCCGTCTAGAAGTAAACATGAAAAATGACATAGCCCTTAAATGTCTCAGGCTTGGAGAAATGCCAGGGAAAGGTCCTAAGGAAACAAAGGGTATAGTTAATTCCTTATCTTACTTCTGTCTCTAGTGCACTGTGGTCAAAAAAAGCACACAATTGGAAACTGGATAATTGACCCAAATTCCAGAGCCCCCTCCTGCCAGCTGTGAGAAATTGAGAATAATTTAACTTCTTGAAATTTCAGTTTCTTGCCCCAAATAGTTGCAGTTGTAACTTCTATTCAGTTGGCTTATTATGAGGAACAAATGATATAACCTTTATAGTAGAACTTTGTAGATGGCATGCTGTGATGGGTAGTTTAATGTGTCTACCTGGCCAGACCATAATATCCAGTTATGTGGTCAAATATTATTCTAGATGCTTTGGGGACAGTATTTTAGGTGAGATTCACATTTAAATGAGTAGATTTTTGGGTAAAGTATATTACCCTTCATAAGGTGGATGGGCCTCATTTAATCTTTTGAAGGCCTTAATGGAAAAAGACTGATCTCTCCAGGAGAAAAGGGAATTCTGGGGCTCAAACAGCAATACCAGTTCTTCCCTGGGGCTGCAGCCTGCTGACCTGTCCTGTGGGTTCTGGACTTGCCAAGCCTCCACAATATCATGAACCAATTCCTTAAACTTTCTTCACCCTCTATTTTTTTTTAAATCTCTCTCCCCTGTTGTTTCTGTTTCTCTGGAGAATCCTGATGAAAACATATATAAACAGAAAATATTTTTGATAAACACTGCTTTTCTACTAAAAACTTTTAATTTTCTTCTGATTTCTGGAAAGGATATAATTCTTTTATAAAGAATTGCAGAAAAGTAACTCCTCTTTTTTCATCTTTATTTCAGGCTTATTGCTTTTCATACAATAAAATTCAATTTTGTGTCCAATTAAACACATTTTAACAATTTTATACAGTAGCACAACCAACCAACATCATATAGAACATTTCTGTAACACCAAAATTGCCAACCGTTTGTTTACAGTAAATTCTCTTTTCTAACCTCCTGTTCCTAGGCAACAACTGATTTGCTTAGTATCATTACAATTTTGCTTTTCTATAATTTAATTAAAAATGAATTAATAGAGTACATAGTCTTTGTGTTTGGCTTTTTTACTTAGAGAGCTATCCATATTGTTGCAAGTATCTGCACCTTATTCCTTTTATTGCTGAGTAGTTTTCTACTATAGGAGAAAAATCAAATTTTGTTTAACCTTGCATCAAATTATGGGTGTTTAGATTCTTTCCATTTTTGACTCTTATGGAGGAAGCTACTATGAACATTTGCACACAAATCTTTGTGTAGACATATACTTTCTTTTCTCTTGGGTAAGTGTACTTAGATATTGCTGGGTCATAGAGTAAGTGTATATTTATCTTATATGAAGTGGCCACACTGTTTTCCAAAGTGTGATATATTAATGCATTCCCATGTTCAATGTATGAGGTTTCTGGTTGCCTCATATTCTTGCAAATACCTGGCAATTTCTGCCTTTTAAGTTTTATCCATTCTAGTGAGTGTGTAGTATCTCATTGTAGTTTTAATTTGCATTTCCCTAATAGTTAATTATGTTCAATATCTTTACATGTGCTTATTTTCCATCTCTATATCTTTACTGTTGTACTCAATTAAAATAGTTTATTCATTTTTAAAAGAGGGTTGTTTTCTTATTAAATTATAAGAACTCTTTATATGTTCTTGTTACCAGTCATTTCATAGATCTATGTTTTATAAATATTTTCTGTGGGTCTGTGAATTGTCTTTTAATTTTTTTTTTTTTTCTTTTTTTGAGATGGAGTCTTGCTCTGTTACCAGGCTGGAGTGCAGTAGTGATGCAATCTCGACTCACTGCAACCTCCTCCTCCTGGGTTCAAGCGATTCTAGCGCCTCAGCCCCCCAAGTAGCTGGGACCACAGGCACGTGCCACCACGCCCGGCTAATTTACTTTTTGTATTTTTTGTAGAGACAGGGTTTCACCATGTTGGCCAGGATGGTCTCCATCTCTTGACCTCGTGATCCACCTGCCTCTGCCTCACGAAGTGCTGGGATTACAGGCATGAGCCACTGCACCTGGCCATCTTTTAATTTTTAAAAAAATATTTTTCAAAAGCAAAAGTTTTCATTTTCATGAAGTCCAATTTGTCACTTTTTTTGGTGCTTTTTGTGTCCTGTTTAGGAAACTTGGCTTTAAAAAAACGTTGATAAAGATTTTCTTCTGTGTTTCCTCCTAGAAGTTTTATAGTTATTAGTGCCAAATTTGTAGGCCTGTAATTCATTTTTAGTTATATTTTGTATATTGTGTGAGGTAAAGGTCAATGTTAATTTTTTTTTTACACTGGATGTCCAATTGTTCAAGTAACATTTGTTGAAAAGATTGTTTCCCAGCTGAATTACCTTGGCACCGTTGTTGAAAATCACCTGGTCACCTCGTGTATGTTTATTTCTAAACTCTACTTGTTTCCTTGGCATGGCTCTTTTCACACCATATGATGCTATTTTTAATTGCTAATATTGCTTTATCAGCAAATCTTGAAATCAGTTTAGTATGTCCTCTAACTTTGTTCTTTTCCCAAATTATTTTGGTTAGTCTATACAAATTTTGTGATCAGATCGTCAATGTCCAATGAGAATTTGGATTGCATTAAATTTATATTAGTTGAGGGAAATTAAAAAATATTGAATCTTCTGATCCAGGAACATGCTATACCTTCTTGTTTTAGTGTATAACTCTTATATATATATTGATAAATTTCATATTATTGATACTATTGTAAATGTTATTTTAAAATACATTATTTTTGAAACAGTTTTAGATCTACCAAAAAATTATGAAGATAGTCCAATTTCCATATATCTGCATCCAATTTTTCCTTGTATTAACATTTTACATTAACATGGTGTATTTATTACAGTCGAGGCCAATAATGATATATTATTATTATTAACCAAAGCCCACACTTTATTCAGATTTCCTGTTTTTACCAAATTTTTTTATATTCCAGAATCCCATCCAGGATATTGTATTCTAGTTAATCATGAGGTCTTCTTAGGCTCCATTTGTCTGTGATAGTTTCTCAGACTTTGTTTTTGATGACCTTGATAGTTTTGAAGAGTATTGGTCAGATATTTTGTAGAATATCCCTTACTTGAGATTTGTATGATGTTTTTCCCATAATTAACTTTGAGTTATGGGTTTGGGGGAGGAGGATCATAGAAGTAAAGTTCATTTTCATTACAACATTTCAAAGGTGCATACTATCAATTTCACCTATCATTATTGACGTTTATCTTGATCACTTGACTAGGGTAGTGTTAGATTTCCCAGAATAAAGTTAGTTCCTTTTTCCCCCTTTATTGTATAATGTTCCTTTTGGGAGGAAGTCACTAGGCACAGGCCATACTGAAAGAGTAGGGAATTATATTCCACATTTTTGAGGGCAGAGAATATACATAAATTATTTGGAATTCTGCACAGGTTTGACTCTTTTATCTGGTTTAATTATTTATTAAGTCATTTGTTTATATCAGCATGGATCATGGGTATTTATTTTGTTCTTGGGGTTACAATCCAATACTACTTCATTTTGTTGTCCAGCTGTTCTAACTTCGGCCATTTGACTTCCATGTTCCTTTGCGTAATCCTGTCATTGTGTCTTTTGGTTTTTTGTTTGTTTTGTTTTGAGCATTTCCTTGCTTTCTGGCACTCGAAGATACTCAAAGCTCATCTTGTGTATTTCTTATACCTGTCTTGGAATAAGCTCTTTCTCCCAGGCCCTAATTCCTTTTATCAAAGAATAGTATTAGAAATAAGATCTGGGTATGAAGTGTGCTAGTAAATAATATATTTGCAACATTTGCTTTCCAATGTTTCTTAGTTTAATAGGCATACAGCTGATATTCGTGACTTCATATTGAATCTTGAGACATTGTAGAACTTATTAAATATACTAGCATTTCTGTAGGTTACTTGGGGTTGTACACATAGACAATCATGTTGTCTGAAATACAGATTTTTTTCTTCCTTTCCTATTTGTCTTCCTTTTGTGTCTTCTCCTTACCTTATTGCAATATCCAGGACTTCCAGTAAGATGTTTCATGAGTGTAGTGTGAGTGAACATCCTTGTCTCATTCTTAATGTTAAAAGAAACCATTCCATAGCTATAGGTTTTCGCTATTAATTATAAAGTTAAGTGTTTACATATGCCCTTTCCAGGCTGAGGGAGTTCTCTGTAATTCCTAGTTTGATAAGTGTTTTTATCATGATATGTTTTAAATTTTATCAAATTATTCTTTAGTATTCATTAAGATATGCATGTTTCTTTTTTATACTTTTGACATAGTAAATTACATTGAGTGATCTGTGAATATTTAGTATGTCTTGTATTTCTGGAATAAATTCTATTTGGTCATGATATAGTAAGTATCCTTTGAATATATTATTGAATTCAATTGGCTTATAATTCATCAAGGATTTCTATGTCTGTGTCCATGAGGGCCTATTGGTTTTCAGTTCTTTCTTTTTTGGCTTATTTTGGTTTTCATTTGCTTTTCATCTTTATGTAAAAAACTGATTATTAATTTAATACCTTCTTTTTAATATTAGTGCTTAATACTATAATATTTATTCTAATCCTGCTTTAGTTGCATGCCGCACATTTTGATATTGTGTATTTTAGTTTTTATTCATTTCAAGATTTTCTTTTAGTTCTTTGACTACAGGTATTTATGAATATGTTGTTTAACTTCCAAATATTTAGGGAACTTAAAAAGATATCTTTCTGGATTTTTAAAAATTTAATTCCATTGTGATTAGAAACTATACTTTATGTAGTTTCAATCTTTTAAAATGAATTTAGAATTGTATTATGGCATATAACATGGCATATTTTGGTAACTATTCCATGTACATTTGAAATGAATACATATTCTGCTGTTTGTTGAAGTGCCCTGTTATTATCAGTTTATGTGGTTTGATGTTGTTGTTCGTGTCCTTAAAATTATCAATTTAATGTTTCATCCTAGTATTGAGATATAGATTTTGAAATCTTCAACTATATAGATTAGAAACTTCTCACTTCTGTTTTTTTCTCTTTATTTCGTAGCTCTGTTACTAAGTCATATACATTTAGAAATCTTATGTCATCTCGATTAATTGAATTTTGTTTTGTAACAGAGCATCCCTCTTTACCTTGGTGATATTCTTTTCAGTTTGCGTCTCTGATGTTATTTATTGTCTTTTTTTAAATTAACATTTACATGACATATCTTTTTCTATTTTACTTTGTGCAATTTACATTTAAAACAAGTTTCTTTTAGGGGTGCATAGTTAAATTTTGCTTAGATTAAAAATTTTCATAAAATATAAAAATTTATGCCTTTCAGTTAGAATGTTTAGGCTATTTAGAGTTAATGTGATTGTTCATACAATGTTGATTAAATCTACCATATTGCTGTTTATTTTCTATTTGGTACATGTGTTCCTACCCTTTCCATTTTCCCACCTACTTATGGACTTACTGATTATTTCTAATGAATCTTTTTCCCCCCATTGTTTTCTCATTAGTTACACATTTTTAAGTAGTAGTTGCTCTAGAATTTACTATGCAACTCAGCACTGTCTACTTTCAAATAATATTATTACATTTCTGTATTGCATAAGAAACATAAAATATTGCACTTTCATTTTATTCCTACAGTACTTTGTGCTAGTATTATACATTTGACTAAGATATAGCTAATAAAACCCACAAAAATAATTATCTTTGCTTTAAATCATCAGTTATCCTTGACAGAGGTTAATAAAATTGAGAAAAAAAATGATTTTTTACATTCACCTCTTTTCCCTGTTATTTATTCCTTTGGGTAGATTTAAATTTTCATGTGGTATCATTTCCTGTTGTTTGAAGAATTTCCTTTAACATTTTGTAAAGTGTCATTCTGTTAAAGATAAATGCTCTCTGCTTTAGTTTATCTGAAAATGTTCTTATTTCAGTTTCACCTTTGAAACCTTTTATATGCTGAGTGTAACATTCTGTATGGGCATTTTTTTATTACAGTAACTATGTCCTCTATTCTCTTCTGGCATGTATAGTTTTTGATAAGAAGTTTCCTGTATTTGTTTTTCTTTTTAATATGTCTTTTTGTCCCCTGGCAACTTGTAATACTTTCAGAGTTTTAAAAAGTTAGTTATAATGTGTCTTTATATGATTTTCTTTATGTTCCTTTTATGCTTTTGCTTGAGGCTTACTTTTCTTGAATTTTTGGATCTGTAGGTTTTACTTTTCTCCAGTTTGAGAAAGATTGGTCACTGTTTCCTCAAATAGTTTTCTCCCTTACCTATCTCTACTTTCTATTTATAAATAAATCTAAGTTCACATATGTCAGACTGCTAGTCACTAAAGCTCATTTATTTTTCCATTGAAAGAAATCTATATTACATTTCATATAGTTCCTCTTACTAAATCTTCAAGTTCACTGAACTTTTCTTCATCAGTCTCTAATATGTTGCCAAATTCATTCACTGTATTTTTTTAGTTTAGGAGTTTTTTAAAAATATCTTTAGAAATTTGATTTGAGTCTTTTCAAAATGTTCTCTTCCATTTCTTCCCTCATATGTATAGTTTCTTGTACATTCTTGAACATATGGATTATATTTTTAATAGTTGCTCTAATATTCTAATCTGTTAATTCTATCATGTGTCTTGTTTCGAAGTCTCTTTTTATTGATTGATTTTCTCCTATTATGGGTACTATCTTTCCGCTTCTTTGCATGACTGACAATTTTTTATTAGATGCTAGCCCTTGTGTGATTTACATTATTAGGTGCTGAATTTTGTTCTATCTCTTTAAATAATGTTGGATTTTGTTTTGGGATTCAGTTACATTTACTTGCAATCAGATCATTTCAAGCCGGCCTTTAAGGTTTGGTGTAGTGGGTTCAGAGCAGGTTTTACTCTCAGATTAATTTGATCCCACTACCGAGGCAATATCCATATGAAGAATGCAGTCGCTGGTCTTCTCCTCCCCTATACCAGGAGATCTTTCCATTCTGGCTAGTGGAATCTCACAGTGTTCCTTGGCCTGCGTGAGATTCAGGGATTGTTTTCCCTGTTCCATACTAGTGATTCTTTTTCTGGTTCCTTTTCTCAGTATGTGTGCTGATCAGTACTTAGCTAAAGATGTGGCAGCCCCCTCTGTATATCTCTAGTGTTCTCCTTGCAGTTTCCTCTTTTTAGTGTTTTGCTCTACGAAAGCTAGCTTCTCTGGCCTCCCTTAACTCCAAATTCTACTTCAATTCTACAAGACTGCCAGGTTTTTGGGGGTTTCCCTCCATGGCTTGGAAATTTTTCTGAGGTTATAAGTGAGACTACAGAGTATTTACTTTGTGGTCCTCTGTTGACTCTTTTCTGATGTCTAAAAAGTATTGTCTTATTTCAACTTCCTGGTTATTTAATGTAGATGGTAAACCTAGTCCCTATTACCTCAACATGGCCAGCTATGGAATTTCCTAGCACATAGTTTTTATATTTACTTTCTAAGTATATTAACTCACAGCAATAAACAAACAAACAAACCTAAACCGCAGTGTCATGGTATTTAGATTCAAATTCTGAATTTTTCACTAATCTATCTGTGATCTTGTGTAAATAAATCCACCTTTCTTTATTTACCCAAGAAGACCTTAGTATTCTCTTTATGTAAGGAAGGAGTTGGGTGCAACCCTTTCTAGATCACTTCTATGGGGTTCTATAGCTTCTCCCAGGCAGTGCCCCCATTCTTAGGATGCAAAGGCTACAGGGCTCTAGAAGACACTCCTGAGAGTGTGAGTGGACAGGTTGCATAATGGCTGATGTTGGGCATCTCTATAAAATATATAGAGCAGGACACAAAATTAAGTCTTTTGCTTTAATAATCTAATTAAAGGCCAAACTCTCAGGGACACCACTTGTCATAATTCAGCCCCATAAAATGATATTCACATCAACATCTGTGTGTGTGTCATTTTCCTGGAGTTTTGTGGCACACCCCGGCTGTAGTACATGACAGACCTAGAAACACCATGCTGCTTCAATTAAGCAAAATAAATGTTTAGCTGGTTAGAGATTAGGCTGTAAAACTGGAGGAAAACTCTCATCTCAATATGCACATAGCTCTCTAAAATGCAACACTTTAATTTCCTTTGGAGCAATCAACCACCCTCAAGAGGATCACTGAAGTGAGAGAGTTAAAGTTCAGAAGGGGCTACTCTTTGGGAGGGCTGGGGGAGATATAAAATAATTGTCTACCCCACTGAAAGATGAAACATTGTATGAGGTTATCACAGGCCTTAGAACTAGAGCTAGATTTGAATCTTGGCTCTAGCTCTTCTTAGCTATGTGATCTTAACTCCTCTATGCCTCAGTTTCTTCATTTGTAGTATGAATATAAAACAGAACGTTAATAGCATAGTTATAAGGAATACATTTGTAAGTTAATACATAATGGAATTAAAGAAATACACAAACTAAATTAATACATAAAGTAAGACTTGGAAGAGTATCTGGTACACAGGATATTTCAAATGTTCAGCATTTAATAATTATTTTAAAACTATTGATTTTTGTGTGTGTGTGTATCTCTGCCAAGTTTTAGTATCGGAATAATGCTGACCTCATAGAATGACTTAGAGAAGAGTCCCTCTTTCTAGATTTTTTTTGAGGGGAATAGTTTCAGTAGGATTTGTACCCACTCTTCTTCATAAGTCTGGTAGAATTTGGCCATGAATCCAACTGGTCCAAGGCTTTTGCTGGTTGGTAGACATTTTATTACTGATTAAATTATGGAACTCATTATTCGTCTCTTCAGGGTTTCAGTTTCTTCCTGGTTCAGTCTTAGGAGGTTGTATATTTCCAGGAATTTATCAGTTTCTTCTAGGTTTCTAGTATGTGTGCAGAGAGGTGCTTGTAATTGTGTCTGAGGGTTTTTCTGTATTTCTGTGGGGTCAGTGGTAATATCCCCTTTGTCATTTCTGAGTGTGTTTCTTCAGATCTTCTCTCTTACTTTCTTTGTTAATCTAGCTGGCAGTCTATCAATCTTATTGCTTTTCTCCAAGAACCAACTTTTAGTTTAATTAATCTTTTGTGTATTTTGTTTTGTTTTGTTTTGTTTCACATCTCAATTTTATTCACTTCAGCTTTGATATTGCTTATTTATTTTCTTCTAGCTTTGAGGTTGATTTGCTCTTTTCTCATTCCTCTAGGTGTTATTAAAAAGGAAAACAATAACAGATGCTGTCGAGGCTGTGGAGAAAAGTAGTATTATACACTGCTGGTGAAAAGGAAAATTAGTTCAGCCACTGTGGAAAGCAGTTTGGAGATTCGCAAATAACTTAGAACTACCGTTTGACTCAGCAATCCTGTTGCTGAGTATATACTCAAAGAAATATAAATTATTCTACCATAAAGACAGGCATACATATGTTCTTGGTCATCAGTGGAGCTACACATTGAGTACACACGGACACAAAGGAACAATAGACACGGGGGACTACTTGAAGGCAGACTGTAAGAGGGGGGTGAATATAGAAAAACTACTTATTGGGTACTACTTTTGGGTGTTATGTCACCTGGGTGACAAAAGAGTCTGTATACCAAACCCTCACAAGATGCAGTTTACCCATGTAATAAACCTGCACATGTACCCTTGAACCTAAAATAAAAGTTGGAAAGAATAAACCAATTATCTTTATTGTTATATTTTAAAAAAGCTATTGATATCTTGTTAGGTGAACCCTGTGTAACCAGAAGAAGTAAAGAAATTTTTACTTGGTTACATCTAGTTTAGTTTCTTTAACTTCCATTTTCTGTACCCCAGTCTACAAAGCTTTGCTGACAGCCAAGCTTCCATGCTGCAAAATGAATTGACAGAATAACCTCTTGTAATTGCTTAAGATGTTTCTCTTTCCAAGAACATTTACATTTTTATAGGAGACTCTGGAAAATACAAAAAATTCCTAGTTCTAATTAATCAATTGCTTTCCCAGACCATTCAGTCAGGGCTGATATATTGCAAAACTTCAAGGGGTGCCATGCTTGGCAATGCATGAAGAAAGAATTTGGTATCATGGTTTTCACACCTTGCTCACTGGAACCTCTGAGATTATGGAGGGGCTAGAGAGAAAACTCAAGGGACTTTCATTTCTCCTTTCCCCTACCACCTGTAGGCCTTTGAAAATCCAGTTTCTATATTGGAAATCTACTTGAGAATGAGAGTTTGAAATGCACAGGGTTAAGATAGCACACTTTTTCAAACCCTGCTTTTTTTTTTTAATGAATGGATTGACAGACAGACTACGTAGGAAAAACTTTTTATGAGTAGGGCATCCAAATCCCTTTTCTTTGACTAAACCTGCCTGATTTGGGATAACATGTAAGATCCTCATAATCAAGTAGCCTGTTAACTATTTACGATACACACCTTCACCTCATCATTGCTGGGCAATCGAACCCTATGAGGCTCAGTGAAAACAAAGTGTCATTGTGTGCTTGACACAGTGACTGTTGAAACAGCTGAATTTCTCAAATGTCAAAGGTCTTTTAAATTTTCTATTTATAAATGTGTTTATACCACAAACCCAAAGGGGGTTTGTATAAAACTATTTTTTTATTTTAGGAACAAAATAGCAAAATCCCTTACATTTCCTCAATCCTCTGCTTTTTTTTTTTTTTTTTTTTTTTGCATTCATACAATGTGCATATCTTTGAACATTTAAATATTGTCATTCACTATCAGAACTGAAAGACATCTTACAAAGGCAATCTCAAGCAACCTCCTACCAGGGAAGAGATTTTTCTTCATCATTTGTCATAGTATCTTACATTTTAAAATTCTATAAATAAGAATATATTGTAAAATTTCTTTAAAATACAGAACACATCCTATAGAGACTGGCATCTGCAATTTGCTTGAGTTAAGTTACATACAATGCCTGAGGTAGTGTGGGGTAAAGGTTGAATCCTCAAGTGAAACTGACAGGAAGCATCAGCAGGGGAAGGATTGCCGGATGCAAGGAATGCCTACACTACCAGCTATTTTCTTCCTGTTAAAAAGCCTTATTTCCCCTCCTGTGAGTAGACCTAATCCTCACCCAGTTTTCTCAACCAGCCAATTATGCTTACTACTTCTAATATTTTATCTCCTTCACTGACCCCTAGTCATTATGTGGAATCATTAACACCAAACACTGTAAGCCCCATTAATTCGTATCTGGGGATGGCTGGGCAAAAGAGCTGAGTAGGTCATTGGTTGTGCTTTCAAGGTGAGAAGAGATCAAGAACTAGATGCAATCCCAAGCCTGATCAACTCTTCAAAGATTCAATAGGAGTAGTTGTAGTGAACTCTACTGGAGCATGCATTTGCTTTCGGAATTTTTTTTTTTGTCTTGATAATTTTTTCATAAGAGTTGGTCTTCAGGGTTCCTTATCCTTAGATACATACTTTGGTTTAGTTAGCAGGCCCAAATGACTTAGCCAAGGCTGTATGAGTCCTGTCATGTGGGAAAATGCCCTTTTCAATTAGACATGGCCCTGAGTTCATCTTAATAAATGTGCTCCGTGGGGTTACCAAGGAAAAAGCAACCCAAAGTCTGAAACAAAAATCAAGAGAATGAACTACATGTATACGTGAGCTTTGACCATTTTTCTTCACTTTAAACTTTTACCCTACACTACAGTGATCTAGGTGACTGTAGGTCTTGTCTTAAGACAGACCTCCTCCTTCTGGATGCCACAGGAATAAGGCTATTTGCATAACCCTGAAGGTTGAACTGTGTAGCCAACATAGATTGTTTCTGTTTATATACAAGGGACTAAGGTAATATGATGGAGATGGTGGAACTCCTTGTGCTATCCCTCCCTGGTTTCTTCCTTCAGGCTCATTTCTCTTTCCAATCCACCTTTCAGGTATGCCAGTGCTCCCACACATTCCTTTTGTTGCTCTTTGCTTCTATTAGCTTAAGTCAATTATCTTTTATACTAGGTTTACAGTCAGTCTTGCCATGGTCATCATTCTCAAGGTTTCAGCAATTCTTTGTGGCACTTTTGAAAAAAGATGAGTGTTTTATAAATTCTTAATAGGTATTCTAAGAGGGGTCTATGGTCAAGCATGCTTGGCAAAGCTACATTCTACATCTCTCTCTCTATATATTTTATTATTAAAAGAACCAAAACCTATCTCAAGCAAATTTAAACAACAGCAGACTGCAGAGAATAGTAGTAGGTAGTTTTTTGGCTCAGGTAACTGGGAAATCAAGAGACAGAGCTGCCCTCAGGGGCTTTGCCAAGAGCCCCAGGAATGTCATGAGGTCTTATTTCTGTCTCTTTGCTGACATTCCTACCCCAAAATGTTTCAGCTGTGCTTGTGTCCATGAATTTTATAACTTTCTTGTGTTGATGACTTTCTACCATTCAATGGCATGATGGTGGTAATGAGGTATAGAGAAGAATGTATCACAGAAATATTAAGGCTAACATTATCTTAGTTTAGTGAACTCCTAGATGAAACAGCCTTTCCAATCAGAAATATGCAAAATCTCAGAACACGCACTTATTTGCCTGATTTGGATTATAGTCTAAACCTGGCATATGGTCTCCTAGCCAGCATAACTGGGATATTATGATTTGCCAGGATTTGGTTCCAAGGCTGTGTCTTGTGACCAGGGCATCAGCTTAATATGATTGGAAAGTTCACCAGGATTGGGAGAGGAAGGGGAAACTCATCAAGGAAAGAGGTTATTCTTCACAGAAGTGGGAGAACAGATGCTGTCCACATAAAAACAGCAAATGTCCCTAAATGCTTTTTTTTTTTGAGATGGAGTTTCACTTTTGTTGCCCAGCCTGGAGTGCAATGGCTCAATCTTGGCTCCCTGCAACCTCTGCCTCACAAGTTGAGGCAATTCTCCTGCCTCAGCCTCCTGAGTAGCTGGGATTACAAGTGTGCACCACCATGCCCAGCTAATTTTTGCACTTTTAGTAGAGATGGGGTTTCACCATGTTGGACAGGCTGGTCTTGAACCCCTGACCTCAGGTGATCCACCTGCCCCAGCCTCCCAAAGTATTGGGATTACAGGTGTAAGCCATTGTGCTTTGCCAGTCTAAATACTTTTGTATATTGGAATTACCTGGGGAGATTGAAAAAAATGCTGATATACAAATCTGACCACCAGTGATTTTAATTTAATTCATCTGGGGTATGGCCTGGGCAGTTAGCTTTTTAAAAGTTCTTCAGATGACTTCCATCTGCAGCCATCACTGAGCACCCATTGGTTGCTTTTCAAGTTATTACTTTACACATAACCAAAGATTAATCTTTCTAAATCTCAGTCCTCTCATCTAAACAAACCTCTGACTTCAAATGAATGTATTCAGGACCCACTGAATTTGATTTCAGCTTCCCTTTTCAATCTTATTCCACTGCTGTTTTATTCATACCTTGTGCTCTAGCAAATGTGGGATGCTTGCTGGTGCCCAAGCATCTTTAAAACACCTGTAGTTTCTTATGGGTAATTATCACATTTTTTTCAAGTTAGAACAGAGCAGTCCAATAGATTTTTTTGCAATGATAAAAATGTTCTTTGCTGTGCAATTTGATAGCCATTAGCCACATGCAGCTACTGAACACTTCAAATATGCTCAATAGTGTGACTGAATTTTTACTTTTATTTCAGCTCAAGTTAAATAGTCAACTGGGGTTAGTGGTTACTTCAGCATAACGGGTAGAATGTCTTATTCTCAATCAACATTCTGTTAAAATTTTCAAGGTCCATGGCATATACATCACTGCTCTGAAGATTTCCTTGATGTTTCAAGCTGAAGGACTCCTTTTTAATTACTGAGGACTCTAATTGGACCATAGATGAGGCACTTATCGACACTACCCCATATTGCTTTTCCTATTATTGCATCCCCAAATATTACAAATTTCCTGCAATCAGGAACTGGATAGAGGGCTGGCTTGTGTGTAATAAAACCTCAATAAGAATTTGTCAAATAAATGCAGGCAAAATTGCACCAAGCATAAAAGTGTATACTATGCACTGCAGGTGCACAAAGACACATACATTCATTACTGGACAACACATACATACACCTAGATGTTCATATGTTCGAAAGTGTTGCTGGTTAGATGGGATGGCACATGCTGTGGATGTGTGAGAGAAACTGGGTCAGTAGAATAGATAGGAGAGGATGACTAATTCGAGAAATGACCACAGGGTGTTCGTCTAATTTACTTGGCTTGGAGGTAAAAATAATCGTGGATATCAGAAGTATAAATGATTTTTATTAAAGTAAATGAGGAGGTGTGGCCACTTGGAATATACTCTAACAGTTCATGAAGAGTTCCGGGATCTGTCCTGGTAAAAGTTATAAATTCATCCTGACTCATGCTTCCCCCCGCCCCCCCAGAATGAATTTATAAAACGATGAACTCTGACTTTCTAAATTTTCTGCAGATGCCACTTTTGCTGGGGAAATGTCAGTGTTAGAGACTAGAAGACTATTATTCCAAAGAGTATTTGAGACTGACTGAATCAGGTGTGGAACATTATTGAAATATCAAGATAAACTCAAGTACTTTTTGGGAAGAGAAAAATTCTTTTTAGAAAATATGGTCCCTTCTGAATTATGGGCAAATGTCATCGACTCATTTTCAATGAAACTTATCTACTAAAAGAGAGATGAGGAGAAGCTCTGAGCTCCTCCCGGGAGTCCTGCTGCTAAGGTTTCTTTCCCTTGAGATCTTGGGTAATGGAAACAGCTGAAGATAGAGGTCATTAACATTTTGAGAACACTGCAAACTGACAGTGTGTTATGTTACGACATTTCATCCCAAGACATTTAATCTTTTTTAATTAGGGTTTATGTTGGTGATACTTCACAATTATTTCCTTTCGCATACAAATGGAACACTTGGGCATGTCATTAACATAAGACTGATTTGCTTATTACCCATAGTAATTGTTTCTAGATCTTTTTCTCCTTTCCTTCTTCCTTTCCATGTTCTCTTCATTGATTTTGACCTTTGCTTTCATTCATGCTACTTGGAAAACATTTCCCATTTTTTTCCCTTGCTGATACTCTACCTAGCCAGTTGGTTGGTTTGGGTTCTCATACCATATTCTTCATAAACTTTAAGTGTAGAGTTTGGAAGAGAACCCATCTCACCTCTCTGAAAAATGCTCATGGCCCCTTTGTCATTGATTAGAAACAGCTTCTCTGAATGATGCTCCATGAATGACTTAGCTGCACAAAACTTCCCTCTCCCCTGCGACCCTCCTCTCCTTGGCATAGAATATTATTTTAAGCTTCTGGCACCTGCCTTTCTGCTTCCATTTCTCTTTCCTCCTCATGTGTCAGATACAATACTTTGTCTTCCTTTAAAGTTACTTCAGCTTTTCTTGCGCCCAAAACCACTTCATTAAATCCAGAAGTGATGACTGTTGATTATTTTATATTAGAGAAATAATACATTCCTTTGCATAAAAAGTGGTTGCACATTTTATTTCATGAACTAGGTGCATTTTCTTTATTTTTAACCAAATGAACAAAATTTTTATTTTCAATCTTTATTTTGCCATGTGATTAAAACCTAATCTTGGTTTAGGCAGAGTTTCTCAGCCTTGACACTTGAGATTTGAGGCTGGGTAATTCTTTGGGAAGGTGAGTATTGTAGAATATTTAGGAGCATCCCTGACCCATGTCTGCCAGATACCAGCTGCACCTCCCAGCTGTAACAACCAGACACATCTTCAGACATTCCCAAACATCTGTTGAGAGGCAAAATAGTTCCCTGTTGAGAACACCTAGTCTAGTGGGTTTCTCTCCTTTTCTCTGGGTTTGTCTATAATTGAAGGCAGGGACTTAAGGAAAGAGGGAAGCTGGTCCTTGAAATCATTCTGCCTCCACACTAACGCATCAAAAGATTCCCATTTCCACTGTGACCCTGAGCCCCTGGTGCAGTTACCTTGATCTGACTAAGGGCTCTTGGAGCAGCTGTCTCTGCTCTGCTCTCAGACACAAGGGAACCTCCTGTTCCTGGTAGGGCTACAAGGTACACAGTGTGGCCTTAGGCCTGTCTGTAGTGCTGTTCTAGGGAGCCAGGCTGAGGGACAGGAGCACTGGGATCTTACTGACTCTATCCCCTGGGGATAGAGGCCCAGTTTTGTCTAGTCTTGAGTTCCCAATTCTCTGTGAGACTTTCCGACAGAACATCCAGCTCGGGTGCTTGACATCACATAAGCTCTGTGTCTGCCATGACTCTCCTTGTTCCTTGCAGGCCTGCCATCTTTGTGTAGTTTGAGGACACGGAGGCCTGGATTTTCATTGAGTTTTCAAAATATAATGTTTTATGCTCTAAAAGTTACGTATTTCATAGTTATGTTTTGACACCAACAAGTATTTTCACTGCCTTTCTGCTGCATTATTCCTTCCTTGAGGCAATGAATTCTGCCTAGTGAATGAGTGGAGAAAAGGATACAAGAAAATAAGAGAGAAAAGTTTTGGTTGAAATCCTCATTTATAACATCTTTTCCCTATTTTTAAAATTTGAGATTCCTATGCTTCTTTTAAAAAAATACGAGTTTACTCTCATATGTATATTCTGCATATTATTTTTCTTGTGGTTTGAGATAAAGAAAATATATCTCTGTGAAAGTATTCTCTTAACTTTTTTCACATACATTCTTCTTTTTGCTCTGATTAAATCAATTAGTTGATGCTTTTGGAGTTTTAAGAAGTTCTTCCTTATCCTAGGGCACATCACCTTCTATCTTTGCAGTTTTCTTGATTTATTTCTTTAATATATCTGAATTCCATCCTTATAATAGGTATGAATTTTTCTCCATAATGAGCAATTTTCCTATCATAATTTACTGAACTGTCTGATTTATGGTACCATCTTTATTATGTATGAAATCCTGAGATATAAATCTACCTGACAGAAATCCTGGTCTGTAGGTCAGTTTTGTTGCTTTTTGCATCACTATCATACCATTTTTTAGCACAATAAACTTATAGTTATTCATAGTAGCTGTTAGGCCAAGTTTTTATCTCCTTTGCTTATCATGTTAATATTATTTGGAAATAGGGTTGCTTTTAATCAGATTAACACAGACTGTCTGTTAGACCACACACCCATATTTTGGTGGGGGAATAGATGGAAATGAAAGCAGTAAAAAGTGTTAGGCCTATTGCATCCTGGGCCAGAGCATAAAAATTAAGTAGAAATCACTATTAGACTGGGAGGAGGAACTCCAATTTTGGGGCTGCAAGGGTTAAGCTGAATGATTAAGAAAACATTTGCCTCTAGAAATTTTAAAATTGAAAACCATAAAAAATGAATGTAAAACTTAACTAAAGCATTGCATAGTGAAACAGAAGCATCTAAATGGAGAATTCATGCATTGTAATATAGATCTGGAAAATTTCTATGGAATGCAGAAGGCAAAGGCCAATCGTTGGAAAATAAGAGTGGTTGATAAACATAGAAATTGAAGTAGTGGCAAATAGGTATCTAATCAATATTCTAGAAGAAAAAATTTATAAAGTTTATGTAAATCAATAATAATGCCTAACTTGTAGAAGCAACAGAACAAAGAGCTAAATAATTGGGAAACAACAGCAGCAGACAGTAGGGAATGACTGGGATTGCTTTAGAAGGTTCTTTTGTTGTTGGCGTGAGGGTACATATACTGATCACTGTTAGACTTTGCTAAGTATACATATTAAAATTTCAAGGATATCATTAAGAAAGCAAAACTGGATGTTTATATTCCAAAATTATAAAAGAAAAAAAAAAAGAAAAGAAAATGGGGGGAAAAATGCAGAACAAGGCACTTGTGAAACAATTCTAATTGCAGGGCCAGTAAACTGAGATGGCCTCAGCATTTTAGATTTCTACGCAATCAAAACAATGCACAATGTAAGCAGTACTGCAAAAGTAGAGACTTTACCAATCAGAAACCACCAACTAACCTCTAACTGGGGATTTTCCACTCCAAGCCATCAAATAGGTTCTCTTTGCCTTCCTTCCATGTCAGCCTGTAAAAGCCTGCTGCCCAGCACAGCCAAGCTCTCTGAACCCCTTCTGCCTCTGAGTGTTGCCCCATGCATGAATCATTTTCTACTCAAATATACTGTGTTTTCATTTTGTCTAAAGCTTTTTTGAATTTAATAAGAAAAAAATCACAAAATTTGAGAAAGTGCAAAATAAAGTAATAGAAAGAAATCCAGATATATCAGGAAACACTATGAACTGGTATAGGTTGTCCTATGAGATGCTTTTAAAAGATCAAGCTACATACTGTTTATAAAAGACATACCTAATACAAAAGCACACAGAAAACAAAGAGAAAACTGACAAGACTATTGAACTATATAAATTTTCCACTTATTAGACTACAAAACTAGCAATTTCATATTGTTCTAATGTAACAGTATCAGACAACATAGACCTTAAGACAGAAACATTTGAGATGAAACGTATCATTATATATTGATGCAAGTTTGAATCACTAGGAGAATATAATACTTCTTAAGAATATAATAGCAGAGATTATAAGAGGCAAAAAATTGACAAAATTACAGGGACAAATAGAAATATTTAGGATCATAGTGGGAGCTTTTAACACCATTCCCTGTCACTGATAATTGAACAATGCAAATATATGAAAAATTTGAATAATACAATAAAGAAGCATAATCTAGCAGACATGCAAAATATTTTTGTATTGGAAAGTTGACACGTTTTTCAAGACCACGAAGAACACTTTTGGAAATAAATCATATTTAAAACCATAAATCAAGCGTCAATAAGTATCAGGGGATCTGAATGATAGAGATACAGAGTTTTTTCACCATAGAGCAAGTAAATCTCAACAAATTTTAATAAATATAGAATTATATATAATATAATTCAATATAATATATATATATAGAATTATATATAATATAATTCAATATAATATATATATATATATATTATATATATATAATTCAGAATTATACAAACTATATTTCTGACCACAATATAATTACTCAAGAAATCCATAATTGCAGAATACTTACAAAAATCTCACACTGTTAGAAATTTTAAAAATATCATTGAGTAACTTGGGCCAAAGGTAATGTAATAAAACAGTTTAGTGTGTGTTTTGAATAATTAATTTAAAAACTACTTGTCAATCTGTCGAATACAGGTGGAGCAGTACTCAAAAGCAAACTTATAGGCTTAAATTAACTTATGAGAAAAGAATAAAGGTCCCAAATCAATGTTAAGCATCAATGTTAGAAGTTTGAAAAAGAACAATTGAATAAACTCAAAATAGAGGATAGCATATAATACATACAGCAAAGAGTATAAGCCAATGAAAAAAGAAACATATCTTAGAATTAACAAAAGTAAAAACTGCTTCTTTGGAAAGAAAAAAATAAAATCATCCAACCATGACATAATTGATGTGCAAGAAGAAGAAAGACTCAAATAAATAATATGAAAAATAAAAAAGAGATCTCACTAGAGACAAAACAGAGTTAAAAGGTAAGTGAAAATGCTAAAAAATTTTATGCCAAAAATTAAAACTGTAGATGAAATAGACAAATCTAGGAGGAAAATGCAAAGTAAAACTGATTCATGAAGAAATAGAAATATTGAATAGATTTATAATCATAAAAGAAATTGAATTAATAATTAAAAATCTTCCTAAAAAGAAAATGCAAGGTCATGATGATTTCTGAGAGAAATCTATAAAGAAAATAAGGATAAAATGCCAGCAATAATATATGAATTCTTCCAGTGCACAGTAAAAAGGAGGACACACTTGCAACACATTTTCTAAGGCTAGACTAATTGTGGCAACAAATCCAAATAAAGACAATGCAAGGAAAGTGATTATTGGCAAGTTCCATTAATTAAAACGTGCTCAAAATCATAAATGCAGCATTACCACATAAAACCCAACAGTGCATTTAAAAAGATGAGGTATCACTATTGATTTGTATATGCATCCCAGTCATTCAAATGTATATAACATCAGGTAATAGACACTACTATATTAACAGATTAAGGGGGAAATGATAGTAATATTTACAGCAAAACATTTGATAAAATTCATTTATAATAAAAAAATACTGGAATTTTGGAATAGAAGGCATCCTTCCTAACCAAACAAATGGATCTATCAAAAATCTACAGTTAGCATTTACATTCAATAGTGAAATACTAAAATGAATGAGGCAATTGAGCACCATCACTGCTTCTATTTATTCTTGTTCTTGTAGTTGTGCATTCAAGAAGGAAATCTAATCTAAAATGATTGGAATGGAAAAAACAAAACTATCATTACTTTTGTACATAATAAACCCAAAAGGATATACAGGCAAATTATCAGAAATAATGCAAGTTTAACAAGGTTCTTTGATGTAAGATGAATATCTAAAAGGAGCAATAGTGTTTTAAAATCAAAGAGCTAACATTCAGTACTACACAATTAACATATATAAGCATAAATCAAAGATATGCAAACCCTATTGAAAAAATTTGAACCTTGTTAAAAGACATTAAAGACGTCATGTGTGTGTGTAAAAATGAACACATAAACATATAGCATCTTAATCCACAGATACACCTGATCTTTATATTAATCAAAACACCTATTGTATTTCCCAGGAAACTGAACTAAAGCAAAAATTGTATAGAGGCTTGAATATCCAAGTAAAGGGAAAATACTATTGAAGAAGAGCACAATGTGAGAATTTGGTTTACCTGATGCCAAGATTTACTATAAAGCTGTATTAACTCAGTGTTGAAATGACACGGAGATGGGCAAATAGACCAATGGAAGAGAAGAGAGCCCATAGAGAGACACATATATCAACACTTGATACATAGTGCTTGTCACACTAGATCAGCAAGGAGAAGATTGACTATCCAATAAGTGCTGCTGTGGTCATTTGTAATCTATCTGGAAGAAAGGAAAATGGTACCATTGTTTCCAAATAAACTGAGATAAATGAGAGAGAACAATAATCTTTTAGAACCAGATCAGCACACTTATTCCTAACTGACCCGATAGTAAAATTTTTGGCTTTGTGGGCCATATGGTCACGACCATCAATCAACTCTGTTCTTGTAATGTAAAGGTGGCATAGATATTATGTCAAATAATGAATGTGCCTCTGTTTCCATAAAATGTATTTATAAATGTGAGCTGCAGTTTGCTTATTCCCATTTTAGAAGACAATACAAGAGAATATCTGTAATCTCAGCATAGAGAAAGCAAGAAAACAGTTCACAATTGAAAAATAAAGCATTCGTGAATTCAGCATCATTAAAAAGAAGAATCTCTATTTATCAAAAGATTTCATCAAGAAAAATACAGAGCCCCAAACTAAGATATTTTCAACTCAGAAATAAGTTAAGAATTAGTATTTAGAATATATAAAGAAGTCTTATGAAGTAAAAAGAAAATTCAAATAACAATCCAATGGAAAAATGAGCAGAGTATATGAATGGCCACTTCATAGAAGGGGAAACACAATGGACATTAATTATATACAACAAAAGTAAACCTCATTATGGTAGTCCAACTTAAAGGTGCAGTCAGTTAGTATTACACATTTGCTCTACTGATATACAAAATCTTACCATACATAGTGATAGCAAGTATGGGAATCAAGGGAAACTCTTAACTGTTGCTGCAGAGAATGTACACAAGGTATAATATTAATTTTAAAAATAAGTTGGCACCATTTTATAAGGTTGAAAATGCATGTACCCCAAAACTCAGCAATTCTCTTCCTGCATGTGCTATATATCATAAAGAAATACTTACTCTTGTATCTAAAAGATAGGTACAGGAATAGATGTATCAGCATCATATTAGCAACCAATTGACAACAACACAATGTTTTTAGGAAAATTGATGAATGCATATAGAATATTCATATAATGGAACATCTATTCAGCAGTGAAGATGAACTACAATCATGTGCATCAATGTGGGTGAATATTAAAAAGTAATATTGAGTGAAAAAAGCAAGACACAAAAGAATATAAGATATCAATTTTATAAATTTCAAAAACAAGCAAAACTAAGAGAAGTGAAGACGTGATTAAAAACTAAAACTCAGGCTGATGGGTCCTACTGATAAAGCGTGAGGAAGGAGGAAAGAACGGTGAATGGCCCTAATAATAAATATTTAGTTCTCTGCTTTATTTTTAGGTTCATAGTTTGCATATATTTTGTATATTCGTTTTGCATATCAAATACTCCAAAATGTAAAATTCTGAAACACAGATCCTTTATCTTCATTAAATTGACACAAATTTTTCAACATGTTCAATTTTTTTTTTCTTTTTTTTAAGATAGACTCTCTGTCACTCAGGCTGGAGTGCAGTGGCACAATCATGGCTCACTGCAGCCTTGACCTCCCAGTCTGGAGTGTTCCTCTCACTTCAGCCTCCTGAGTAGCTAGGAACACAGCCACTTGCCACCACAGCCAGCTAATTAATTTTTTTTTTTTTTTGAGAGACAATGTTTGTCTATATTGCCCAGGCTGGTCTTAAACTCCTGGCTCAAGCAATCCTCTTGCCTCAGCCTCCCAAAGTGTTGTGATTATAGGTGTAAGCCACCGTGGCTGGCCTGTTTTTCCAATACTCTGAGATAATTTTTCATTATTGTGCTTATATTTATCCAAATTGTATTGTTTTATATTGTTACTTTAGTGTCATTTTTTTAGCTGTTTACTCCACTTGATGGTAAGGTCCATGTGAAATGATATTTTAAATGCCATTCGATTCATTCTCTGCACTTCCTAGCTCCTCATATTCTCAGAGGCTGAAGACTACATCACCTTGGTTCTCTTACTCTCGTATTTCTTGCTGAGTTGGCCATTGGCAAGCTCTGGTTGGAGAATGGAGTGAGATAGGAGAGAGATACTGGGATGTGTCTTCCCTCAGTGTTCTTGTCTTTGGACAGTATCTCTACCCCTCATGACTTCCAGGCAGCTCTTGCTCCAAGTCTGAAAGTCTCATTGTTCTGTAACGTGTATCCCTTGCCATTTCAACGTTGGATGTGGTAGTAGCTTCTCACTGTTGCTGGTCTTGGGGTCTCTCCATTTCCCCTGTTTATTTCTTAAACGTTTTCCACCACATATAAGTATCTCTTTCATCAAAACCAGCAACATTACAGTATCTGGGATTAACTTTTATTCCTGACAGAATCTTTTTATCATCTTGGTCTGTTTTATTCACTGCTGTTTCCTCACATCTAGAATAATGCCTAATAGAGTAGGAACTTAAGAAAATTGGACAAATCAATGCACTCATGGTCACTAACCAATTACTGCATGAATTTGCCCCAGTAGCAGCAGCTGATTAGGTCAAATTAAGGTTGGGAAATTGATGATGCTCCACCTCCTGGCTAGCAGGAGGCCAAGACGGTCTGGCATAAGAATTCCATCAAAGCTAAACAATAGTGACTAACACACCAAATTCTCTTCCTTGGGGAATTTCAAGCAAGATACACACACACACACACACACACACACACACACACACACACATATACATATATGTATTATATATATAAAATACATATATGTGTGTCTTATATGTATACATAAATATATGTATATTTATATATAGTTAGATATCTTATAAAGGTGTTCCAGTTAATAGTGAAAGGTGAAGGTTGATGTTGAAAATGACTCAGAAGACAGGTAACAAAGGTAACAAAGACTTTAATGGCATTAGTCATGAGAGCCTATAAATATGTAGAAGCTGCCAGTACATTCAAGTTCAAAGTACGGATATTATGACTAAGCAGAAACTGAAGGATATCCAGCAGTAGAGACACAGAGAGAAGCTGAGTCATCATACTGGCAAGAGATTACCTATCTAAGGAGTGACAAGTTAATTAATGTTGTTAGTAAAATGACTTTGGACCCTCGATCATCTTTCCTCTCCTTTGATATCCAGATTGCCTGTTACAAGTTTAGTAAGGATTCTTCGTTTTTTTTTTCCTCATATATATTTTTGCAACAGACCAGTCATTATTTGATGTTCCTGCAAATATAGAAAGCTAATGGAAAACCAAAGCTTCTAGCTTCCTGTTTGGTATTTTTTTCCTACCATATCACTGGCACAGAGCAATCCATCAAATTTTGATCTTATTTATGATTTTTTCTTATTCTAGTTTAGTTGAGAGAAAGCTATAAAACCCATTCTTTCATGGCTGGACCATTGCTGCTCAGTTTTTTTCTTTCCTTTCACATTATGTGTGAGTTTTGGAAAACACTGGCAGCAACCAGAAGGTAATCCAGAGGGTAAGCCGAAATTTGTCAAAACTCCATTTTATATATTTTTACAGGTGATCTAAATTATAAATGGGGAAATAGAAACATGAATATCTGGGAATGACAGTCATGATAACAAAAATAATCAGTACTTTCATTCTTCCGAATATCCCAAATTTTGAGCAAAATTGCTCTGAGAACAGAATCTCAGGAGGAATGTCAGCTTGACAGGGGAACAAGACAAAATAAAATGATAACTCATGGAGCAGGGACGGTAAGCATAGCAGCAGCTTCAGGGGTGTGCAAAGGGCAGCCTGGCACAGAGGAATGTGTTCTTTGAGACAGATTCATAAACGGGTGATTAGTATGAGAGGAATGTAGGGGCTATCATTTATCTGGATTGTCCCAAGGCTCTTGACAGAATGTTATCCTGAAGACTCTTGTACAAAAAGTGAACTCAGATTGCTTTGAAAATTGGCTGATGAGTCCAAAATAAAGAAAGAAGAAAAGATAAATAGCAAATGTAGCCAGCTCTAGGAAAGTGCCTGAAAATGACACACAAAAAAATTGATATCAATTTTAAGTCTTCATCTTACATTTTCAAAAGTTACCTAAAAGTAGTTTAAAAAAAATAATCAGTGACTCAGACTTATTGTATATTTTTTTAATACTGAGTTAGGTACCCTTAGTGCAGTGCCCATATATGCTGAGCCAAAATGAAGATGTTTATATTACTTCTGGATGCAAGGGGTAGGAACAAGCATGAGTGACTCTTAGTAAGCATGTAACTCAGTGGTAGAAACAGAGTGTCAACATCCCAGGCATATTAGCTATGTGCTTTCATTCTTTAATAAATAGCTATGGGTAAGAGGAGTCTGTTTACTACAGGTCAGTTGGGAGACCTTCTATTACTTCATAGTTATAATTACATTATTGACAAATAATATAAAATAATGTGTTCCAAAAGATTGAATACAACATATTCTGAAGAGCCTCCAATATTTAGGCTACAGAGGACTTGACACTCTGCATATGGCTATCGGTATGATCACATACTGATCTTAACTTTAGGGTAAGACTATGATTTTCAGATGAAGAACAGCAGCCCATTATGTTTGTGAATCAAGATTCTTTGTTATACTACTCATTTAAGATCAGGTTGACTTTTAAAAATGGTGACTGAAGATGGTTTCTGGAACAAATAGAAGAAGTGTAAAATTCAAATAGACTTATGAAATTCACAATCATTTACACTTTGATGCTAATGGTATTAATGGAAATAACTTTTTCATTATAGCACATTTAAAGGGTTTTCAGGAACATTATCTCATGAGCCTTTTGCCCCTGTGAACTCAGTACTGTAGGTATCGTCATTACCCTAGTTTCAAAGATGAGGAAAGTGAGGCTCCAAGAAATTAAGTGATTTGTCTAAGGTTTTACAATAATAATACATAACTGTAACTCGAAACATGTTATTTTACATTTTGTATTTACCTATCATAGCTTGTCATACAATAAAGTATCTTGAGCTGGAAAGTTCAGTAGGAAGCAAGTAATAAATTACTATTAGTTTTTTTCTTTAAGTCCATTACTTCATGTTTACTACACTAAAAGTGCATTTATGTCTGTACAGGTTTGTCTTTTCTACTATACTGAGCTGCAGGAAAACAGAGATAAGCTCCTTTTTGAATTCCAGCCCTCATAGTCTAGTGCAGGTCTGCTAGTGTGTGTGTGTGTGTGTGTGTGTGTGTGTGTGTGTATGTGTGTGTATATATATATATATATTATGTATATATATATGTAGTATACATATATATACATATATATATTATGTATATATATGTATATATGTATACATATATATATTATGTATATATATACGTATATATGTATACATATATATACATATATACGTATATATATATATAATATATATATATTATGAAATTACTGATCATACACATACACACACACACTAGCAGACCTGCACTAGACTATAATAATTAAATATATATATATATATATATTTTTTAAAATTATTCTGTAAGTTCTGGGGTATATGTGCAGATCTTGCAGGATTTTTACATAAGTATACACGTGCCATGGTAGTTTGCTGCTTTCATTCCCCCATCATCTACATTAGGTATTTCTCCTAATGTTATCCCTTCCCAAACTCCCCACCCCCTGCTATCCCTCCCACCCCCTAATAGGCCCCAGTATGTGATGTTCCCATCCCTGTGTCCATGTGTTCTCATTGTTCAACACCCACTTCTGAGAACATGTGGTGTTTGGTTTTCTGTTCCTGTGTTGGTTTGCTGAGAATAATGGTTTCCAGCTTCATCCATTTCCCTGCAAAGGACATGAACTCATCCTTTTTTATGCCTGCATAGTATTCCATGGTGTATATGTGCCACATTTTCTTTATCCAGACTATCAATGATGAGCATTTGCTTTGGTTCTAAGTCTTTGCTATTGTAAACAGTGCCGCAGTGAACATATGTGTGCATGTGTCTTTATAATAGAATGATTTATAATTCTTTGAGTATATACCCAGTAATGGGGTTGCTGGGTCAAATGGTTCTATTTCTAGATCCTAGAGGAATCGCCACACCATCTTTCACAATGGTTGAACTAATTTACACTCCTACCAACAGTGAAAAACCTTCTTATTTCTCCACATTCTCTCTAGCATCTGTTGTCTCCAGATTTTTTAATGATCACCATTCTAACTGGTGTGAGATGGTATCACAAAATGGTTTTGATTTGCATTTCTCTAATGACCAGGGATAATGAACATTTTTTCATATGTTTGTTGGCTGCAATAATGTCTTCTTTTGAGAAGTGTCTGTTCATATCCTTTGCCCACTTTTTGATGGGGTTTTTTTTTTCTTGTAAATTTGTTTAAGTTCTTTGTAGATTCTGGATATTAGCCCTTTGTCAGATGGGTAGATTGTAAAAATTTTTTCTCATTCTGTTGGTTGCCGGCTCACTGTATTAATTGTTTCTTTTGCTGTGCAGAAGCTCTTAAGTTTAATTAGGTCCCATTTGTCTATTTTGGCTTTTGTTGCCACTGCTTTTGGTGTTTTAGTCATGAAGTCCTTGTCTGTGCTGATGTCCTAAATGTTATTGCCTAGGTTTTCTTGTAGGGTTTTTATAATGTTAGGTCTTATGTTTAAATCTTTAATCTATCTGGAGTTAATTTTTGTATAAGATGCAAGGAAGGAATCCAGTTTCAGCTTTCTGCATATGACTAGCCAGTTTTCCCAACACCATTTATTAAATAGGGAATCCTTTTTCCATTGCTTGTTTTGGTCAGGTTTGTCAAAGGTAAGATGGTTGTAGTATCATGCTGTTTTGATTACTGTTGCCTTGTAGTATAGTTTGAAGCCAGGTAGCGTGATGCCTATAGCTTTGCTTTTTTTTTTTTGGTTAAGACTGTCTTGGTGATGCAGGCTCTTTTTTGGTTCCATATGAAGTTTAAGTTTTTTTTTTTCCAGTTCTGTGAAGAAGGTCAATGGTAGCTTGATGGGGCTAGCATTGAATCTATGTTACTTTGGGCAGTATGGCCATTTTCACGATATTGAGTCTTCCTAACAATGAGCATGGAATGTTTTTCCATCTGTTTGTGTCCTCTCTTATTTCCTTGAGCAGTGGTTTATAGTTCTCCTTGAAGAGGTCCTTTACATCCCTTGTTAGTTGTATTCTTAGATATTTTATTCTCTTTGTAGCAATTGTGAATGGGAATTCACTCACGATTTGGCTTTCTGTTTTTCTGTTATTGGTGTACAGTAATGCCTGTTATTTTTGCACATTGATTTTGTGTCCTGAAACTCTGCTGAAGTTGCTTATCATCTTAAGGAGATTTTGGGATGAGATGATGAGGTCTTCTAAAAATACAATCATGTCATCTGCAAATAGAGACAATTTGACTTCCTCTTTTCCTAATCGAATACCCTTTGTTTCTTTTTCTTGATGGATTGCTCTGGCCAGAACTTCCAATACTATGTTGAATAGGAGTGGTGAGAGAGGGCATCATTGTCCAGTGCCTGATTTCAAAGGGAATGCTTCTCGTTTTTGCCCATTCAGTATGATATTGGCTGTGGGTTTGTCATAAATAGCTTTTATTATTTTGACATACATTTCATTAATACTTAGTTTATTAAGAGTTTTTAACATAAAGGGCTGTTGAATTTTGTTGAAGGCCTTATCTACATCTATTGAGATAATTATGTGGTTTTCATCTTTGGTTCTGTTTATGTGACGGATTATGTTTATAGGTTTTCATCTATTAAACCAACCTTGCATCCATCCCAGGGATGAAGCCGACTTGTTTATGATGGATAAGCTTCTTGATGTGCTGTTCGATTCAGTTTGGCAGTATTTTATTGAGGATTTTCACATTGATGTTCTTCAGGGATATTTACCTGAAGTTTTCTTTTTTAGTTGTGTTTCTGCTAGGTTTTGGTATAAGGATATGTTGGCTTCATAAAACGGGTCAGGAAGAATTCCCTCTTTTTCTATTGTTTAGAATAGTTTCAGAAGGAATTGTACTAGCTCCTCTTTGTACCTCTGGTAGAATTTGGCTGTGAAACTGTCTGGTCTTGGACTTTTTTTGATTGGTATGCTATTAATTGCTGCCTCAACTTCAGACCTTGTTCTTGGTCTATTCAGGGATTCAGCTTCTTCCTAGTTTAGTCTTGGGAGGGTGTAAGTATCTGGGAATTTATCTATTTCTTCTAGATTTACTGGTTTATGTGCATAGAGGTGTTTGTAGTAATCTGTGATGATAGTTTGTATTTCTGTGGAATTGGTGGTATCCGCTTTATCATTTTTTATTGCATCTATTTGATTTTTCTCTTTTCTTTTTTATTAGTCCAGCTAGCAGTGTATTTATTTTGTTGATCTTTTTTAAAAAAAAAACAGCCTGTAAATTTATTGATTTTTTTTTACTTTTTCTATTTTTAATAAAATATATTTTAAAATAAACTTCCATAAAATTCTATTTCAAGGGACACATTTAGATGTTATTTATCTGACATTGATGAAAAAGTCTGTAAATCATAGGGGTATTTATTTTTGGTCAGTTCTAGATTTCTTTAACAAATTCTTTTAAAAAATATGTATTTTTTTATTGCACTTTAGGTTCTTGGGTACATGTGCAGAACATGCAGGATTGTTGCATAGGTAAATACATGGCAATGTGGTTTGCTGCCTCTGTCCCCGTCACCTACATCTGGCGTTTCTCCCCATGTTATCCCTCCCCAACTCCCTACCTTCCCACTGTCCCTCCCCTTGTCCCCTCCAACAGACCCCAGGGTGTGATTTATTCATTTTTTTGAAGGGTTTTTGTGTCTCTGTCTCCTGCAGTTCTGCTCTGATCTTAGTTATTTTTTGTCTTCTATTAGCTTTTGAATTTGTTTGATCTTGCTCCTGTAGTTCTTTTAATTGTGATGATAGGGTGTCAATTTTAGATCTTTCCTTACTTCTTATGTGGATATTTAGTGCTGTAACTTTCCCTCTAAACACTGCTTTAGCTGTGTCCCAGAGATTCTGGTATGTTGTGTCTTCATTCTCATTGGTTTCAAAGGACATCTTTATTTCTGCCTTCATTTCATTATTTATCCAGTAGTCATTCAGGAGCCGGTTGTGCAGTTTCCATGTAGTTTTGCGGTTTTGAGTGAGTTTCTTAATCCTGAGTTCTAATTTGATTGCACTGTGGTCTGAGACATTGTTTCTTATGATTTTCATTCTTTTGCATTTGCTGAGGAGTGATTTATTTCCAATTATGTGGTCAATTTTAGAGTAAGTGTGATGTGGTGCTGAGAAGAATGTATAATCTGTGGATTTGGGGCAGAGAGTTTTGTAGACATCTATTAGGTTGGCTTGGTCCAGATATGAGTTCAGGTCTTGAATATCCTTGTTAATTTTCTGTCTCATTGATCTGTCTAATATTGACAGTGGAATGTTAAAGTCTCCCATTATTATTGTATGGAAATCTAAGTCTCTTTGTAGGTCATTAAGAAGTTGCTTTATATATCTGGGTATTGGGTGCACATATATGTAGAATAGTTAGCTTTTCTTGTTGCATTGATCCCTTTTCCATTATGTAATGCCCTTCTTTGTCTCTTTTGATCTTTGTTGGTTTAAAGTCTGTTTTATTAGAGACTGGGATTTTAATTCCTGCTTCTTTTTATTTCTTTCGTTTTTGCTCTCCATTTGCTTGGTAAATCTTCCTCCATCCCTTTATTTTGAGCCTGTATGTGTCTTTGAACATGAGAAGTGTCTCCTGAATAAAGGGCTGAGCTGACATGAAACTTTGTCCATTTTAGGATAAGAATATATTCTAGGAGCAGGCTGTATTATTTCTAAACAAAATCTATTATTTTGTGATAATGGAAGGAAGAAGAAAGCTTGAAGATTGAAAAGGAAAAATATGTATTTATAACAGAATGATTTATATTTCTTTGGATATATACCCAGAAACAGGATTGCTGGGTGGATTGGTATTTCTGCCTCTAGGTCTTTCAGAAATTGCCACACTGTCTTCCACAATGGTTGAACTAACTTACACTCCTTCCAGTAGTGTAAAAGTGTTTCTTTCTTCCCACAACCTTGCCAGGACTCTGTTGTTTTTTGGCTTTTTAATAATAGCTATTCTCACTGGTATGAGATTGTATCTCACTGTGGTTTTGATTTCAATTGCTCTAATCAGTGATATTGAGTTTTTATCCATATGATTGTTGGCTTGCATGTATGTATTCTATTGAGAAGTCTTTGTTCATGTCCTTCACCTACTTTTTAATAGGCTTGGTTTCTTTTCTTGCAAATTTGTTTAAGTTCCTTATGGATGCTGAATATTAAACCTTTGTCAGATGAATAGATTGCAAAAATATCCCCCTATTCTGTAGGTTGTCTATTTACTCTACTGTTTCTTTTGCTGTACAGAGCTCTTTAATTTAATTAGATCTCATTTGTCAATTTTTTCTTTTGTTGCAATTGCTTTTGGCATCTTTGTCATGAAATATTTGCCCATTCCTATGTCCTAAATACTATAGCCTAGGTTTCTTCTAGGGCTTTTATAGTTTTGGGTTTTACATTTAAGTATTTAGCCCATCTGGAGTTTACTTTTGTGTATGGCGTAAGAAAGAGATTCAGTTTCAATTTTCTACATATGGCTAGCCGGTTCTCCCAGCATCACTTATTAAATAGGGAATCCTTTCCCCATTGCTTGCTTTTGTCAGGTTTGTTGCAGATCAGATGATTTTAGGCATGTGGTCTTATTTCTGGGTTCTCTATTTTTTCCATTAGTCTGTATGTCTGTTCTTATAGCAGTGCCATGCTGTTTTGGTTACTGTAGTCCTGTAGTATAGTTTGAAGTCAGGTAGTGTGATACCTCCAGTTTTGTTCTTTTTATTTAGGATTGCCTTGGCTCTTTGAGCTCTCTTTTGGTTCCATATACATTTAATTTTTTTTCTAATTTTGTGAAGAATGTCAGTGGTAGTTTAATGGGAATGACATTGGGCAGTATGGCCATTTTCAAAATATCTATTCTTCCTATCTATGAGCATGGAATGTTTTTCCATTTGTTTGTGTCATCTCTGATTTCTTTAAGGAGTTTGTAGTTCTCTTTGAAGAGTTCCTTCACTTCCCTTGTGAGCTGTATTTTTAAGGTATTTTATTCTTTTTGTGGCATTTCATGACATGGCTTTCAGCTTACCTGTTGGTATAGGAATGCTAGTGAGTTTTGCACATTGATTTTTTTTTTTTTTATCCTGAGACTTTACTGAAGTTGCTTATCAGCTTAAGAAGCTTGGCTGGGAGTGGTGGTTCATGCCTGTAATCCCAGCACTTTGGGAGTCCGAGGTGGTAGGATCACAAGGTTAGGAGTTCAAGACCAGCCTGGTCAAGATGGTGAAACCCTGTCTCTACTAAAAATACAAAAATTAGCTGGGCATGGTGGCAGGCACCTGTAATCCTGGCTACTTGTGAGGAGAATTGCTTGAACCCAGGAAGCAGAGGTTGCAGTGAGCTGAGATCACACCATCGCACTCTAGCCTTGGCAACAGAGCAAAATTCCGTCTCAAAACAAAAAAAAGAAAGCTTTTGGCCTGAGACAGTGGAGTTTTCTAGACATATGATCAGAGGCACATGCACGTGTATGTTCATTGCAGCACTATTCACAATAGCAAAGACACGAATTCAACATAAATGCCCATCAATGATAGACTGGATAGAGAAAATGTGCCATATATACACCATGGGATACTATGCAGCCTTCAAAAGGAATGAAATCATGTCCTTTGCTGGGACATGGATGGAGCTGAAGGCCATTATCCTTAGCAAACTAACACAGGAACAGAAAAACCAAATGCCACATGTTCTCACTTACAAGTGGAAGCTGAAAAATGAAAAAACATGGCCACATGGCAGGGAATAACATACTGGGGCCTCTCAGAGGGTGGTGGGTAGGAAGAGGTAGAGCATCAGAAAGAATAGCTAGTGGGTGTTGGCATTTTACCTCGGTGATGGGATGTTCTGGTGCAGGAAACCACCGTGGCACATGTTTACCTATGTAACAAGCCTGCACATCCTGTGCACGCCTCCCTGAACTTAAAATAAAAGCTGGAAATAAAAAAAAGAAAGAAAGAAAAGGGAGAATAATCCTTCAGCGTCTTTTCAAGAGGACCTTGGGATATATTTCATGTTATGAACATTTTTACTACATTCTCAAGAAAATCACTGACATGTTAACTTGTTAAGTCAAATGGTGTATTTGTTTTTTTAAAAAAAGAATAAGCATTTATTAAAGTAGATACAGAACACTTGCTTGGCCAAATTTTAATACTGCTTTACATGTTCTCTGTTTGTGAAATTATTTGTTTTGCATTTATAATAAATAATTTCAACTGAAAACAGATTTAATATTCAATGTCAAGCACACAGTTGATGATCTTGAGGGGAAAATACATCAAAGGCATATATACAATTATAGAAGTTCTTATTATATGTGTAGCATGGAAGATGCATTTTCTTACTTTTTACATATTCTAGAAGACATTCAAATGAAGATAAATAGATTCAAACTGGTTGATAAACTGTTCTGGTGCTTTGTGGTTCTTCATTTTCTTTTCTGTGATTAGAAAATCCCAAATTATTAATGTTGAATTTCTCATCGTATAGTCATCGAAAAACAGTAAAAAAAAACTTGTAAAGGGAAATTGTTGATTGGTTAATTTAGGCATTTTATAGTGGCTTATTGTTAATTGACTTCTGGGGATACCTGCTAAAGTAGGAAAAAAAATTGGAGAAAATTCCTTTAGTTATTTAAATAAAAGAAATAAAAGGAAAACAAACACACCAAAATGGTTGCAAAGCCACATGATGTTATTTCCGGTCTGTCATGTCCTAATGATCATTTTGAGTGTTTTCTTTTTCATAAAGGTAAATATCCAAAAAGAAAGGCACATTGTGTATGTTTTTTCCAAAAATAGAGATTTTTTTTAAATACATATAATATATAGAAGCTGAAATTACATAAAACTAATAAACCAAACACCATAGTAAAGTAAGTGGGTGCAGCATATAGATTATAAAATGTCCCCACAGCAGTTTAGGGTTTCTCCTCCCTTTACCTGCTGCATGACTTTATAATCACACCTAAGTATCATCAATCCTGAAATAAAGGCTCTACTGATAACAGGTAGTGCAAAGAGCTCAGATATTTCTTTGAATAAGAATAAAATACTTTAAATGAGTGGATGAAAATGCAAAATGGCACATTTTTTTCCAACTCATTCCAGTGTCAAAGCTTAACCAAAAAATCTACATATACAAATGCAGCCTGGAAATATTTTAGTGCAAATATGAAAAGCAATGGCATAATTTAGTTACTTAGATGAGGTATTGTAAGGGTAGGGATTTTTCTATGAGGTCTAGGGACAATAAATATAATAGCATCTGGTGTAATGTCTTCAAACTTAAAAATCAAGAAAACAAAATCCGAGGTGAAAATTCACCTAAATATTTATTATTTATTTTTAATACACTGTTTTATTTATTTCCATTAATTTCTTTATGCTGTGTGTTATTCTTTTTCTAATTACTTGAGTTGAATATTCATTTATGTTTTTTCAAAATATTGAAAATGTAAGGTTTTGAATTTTTCTGAATAAAGATTTTATGTCTTACCAGCTTTTTGAAAGTTGAATATGATTTTATGTATTTTTTTTACTAATAAAGTTCACTGAATTCAGAAAGGCATGAATAAGAAAGTAAGTATCACTCATAATCTTAGCAATAGAGCAGGGATCTGTAAACTACACTTCACAGGCCAAATCCAGCTCACTGTATGTTTTTGTTAAAAAAGTTTTATTGGAATGTAGCCAACGCCCATTTGTTTACACACTATCTATGTCTGCTTTTGTGTTACCCATGTCAGAGCAGAGTAGTTGTGAGGGACCAGATGGCCTGCAAAGCCCCAAGTATTTACTATCTAGCCCCTTTACGGATTTTTTTTTTCTTCTGATTCCTGAATTGGGAAAAACTAACAACATTTTGGTCTCTCTGTCTCAGCCTGCTTATTTTTGATATCAAAATATTGGCACCTATCTTTCTACTTGTCTGGAGGAAATATTGTCAGTGGCCTTCCTAATGCCACTTTCCCCCTTAATTCTTATTTAGAGAAACTTGGCTGTTTGAGGGAATGTGACTAGGTAAAAAAAATACTTAATTTTCTATACTTTTCTTCAATTAAAAGTGTTGTTGGTATATAATTCTGAACAATGAGGTTCCTTCAGTTTCTGATTTCTATAGGGCATACAAATTTAGTAACTTAAATAAATATTTAAAATTTCTGGGCACTTCTGATCTGGACATGTCTCAGCTGATCATGGCTGGGCTTATTCATGTGTTTGTGGGCATCTGGTGGGCTAACTAGGAATTGGCTGGACTTGGGGGCTGCAGTGGAATCATTCATCTCTTCCCCACGTCTTTCGTATCAGTATAGCTGGTTACCTTCGTATCAGTATAGCTGGTTACCGACAGGAAGAGGGAGTTCTCGTGCTCGTGCCAGTAGCCCAAGAAAGAAAGCAGAAATGTGCGAGTTCATTTTCAAGTCTTTGCTGTATTGTTTGCTGCTGTCCTGGTGGCCAAATCAAGGCACATGTCCAAACTCACAATCACAAAAGGCATGCGAAACTGGGTCCCTAGATGCAACTGATTTACCAGATAAGCATAGGTAAAAATGCATGAACAGGGCATCTCTTCCCAAACAAAAAGAGAAAATATTTCTTCTGCTCAAACTAGACATGTGAAGTCTGGGGCTGTGGTCATCATCCTATGCCTCTGAAGTGACATATACAAAAACGAGGGTGGATCTATTTGTTAATTATAGTAGAGCACAAAGATAGCTCCTGCATTCCTGACATTCTGTTTGAGCCTCCTGAGCAATTGTGGAGTGAGTCTGTTGCATGAGAAAAATGAACCATTACTTAATCACCTCCTAGCATAAGGTTTCTGTTAAATATTGCCAAGTATTTTTTTAGTCAATAATATATTAATAGTATTTCTTATCAGTACATATAAATCTAGGTCATTTTCCAAAATGGCTTCTAATACATGGTTCTACCAAAACGTATTTAATGAACTTCCTCTTCAAGATATTTAGGTAGTTTCCATATTTTCAATATTACAAATCATGCTTCAGTGATCATCTTTGCACATATGTCTTTGCATACTCCTCCAAGTGTCTTTGTAGGGGACACTTCTGTAAGAGAAATTTTGAAGAATAAACATATTTACTTTATATTGTTAAACATATGGCAAGAAAATCCTGCGAAAGAATTGATAAAATTGACTCTCCTACCAATAATTTATGAATATACTTTTTGTCCTAGAACTGCTCCAAATTTGGGTTTTGGCAATCTTTAAAGATTTTGCCAATCTATTTGAAAAATATATATCACATTTGTTTTAGTTGATAAATGTTTGAGTTTTAGTAAGGTCGACCCTTTTCCACATATTTGTTAATTGCGGTTTTAAATGAATTGTCTGCTTATACCTTTTACTTATTTTTCTACTTGTTTGCCTTTTTCTTGCTATGTTGTATTTGCTTTCTAGGTACTGTAATAGGATGACTGATTTTTTGTATATGCTTTATCTGTTGTAAATATCTTCTCCTAGTTTATTGTCTTTTTCTTCATTACTGTATATTTTCCAAGAAGTTCATTCTTGTCCAGAAAAACCTTCTAGCTTTTAAAAAATAATGTTTTTGGATGTTGTCCATGCTTATATATCCCTTTCTTAAAACTACAAAAAAATTCTAAATTTTGTTTCCGTTACTTTTATGGTTTTAAATATATCTAAGTCTCCAATCCATTTGAAATTTTTATGTGCGTATAATGTGGGAAGAAATATAACAATTTTCTTTCAAATCAATGACTATTAGTAAAAGTAGTCTGTGGTGTGTGTGTGTATACACATCTTTGTCAGGTTATGGTATGAGTCTTATTTTGGCTTTGAAAAAGATAATAAGAAGATTTTTATCTTTACATGATCTGGAAATGTTTATATAACATAAGAATATTTTTTAAAGGCTTGCAGATATTATGAAAACTGGCAGTTTTGAGGAGCAACTTTATTCCATTTGTTATTCTTGGTCTGTTTAGGTTTTCTGTATTTTCTGGGATTTGTTTTGATAATTTATATTTTTCTAGAGAACTATTAATGGTTAACAAGTAGTTTGTCTTTTTAAGATATTTTTCTACCCATTTGCAAACAATTTACTTTCACATATATTTACCTGTTCCAATTTCTATTTTCTAATTCATTAATTTCCGGTTCATCTTTATTCTTTCATTTTGCCTTTCTTAGGGATTTTCTTGTCACTATTGTTCTTGAAATGAATACTTTATTCAATACATCATTGCTCAGCGCTGTAAGTGTTTAAGGCTATCAGTTTTCCTCTCTGTACAGCTTCGACCATATGTCTTAGTTCTCAAGTTTTAATTCTTGAAAATGAAATAGTTTCATTTTTATTATTTTGTAATTATTCTTTTGATTTATTCATTCAATAGTACATTTTCTGTGAAGGAGTTTTACATTTTTAAGAGATTGGGTTATTTTTGTTACATTTCAATTCTGTTATTACTTGCTAGTTTATGGAATTTTAAATGAAGAAAATTGATATAAATTATTTGTACTTTTTGGCATATATTAATCTTCTTTGAGGGTTAATATACGATCACATTTTCTAAATGATCTGATGATTCACAGGGCTTTATGGTTAATTCCTTGTTTTTATGGTAATATACAAAGTATCTAATAACATATATGTGTTGTCTTTTGCCATCTAACAGATATAAACAAATATTAGTATTTTACTTTATTATGTTACTCAGTGTAATCCTTGAATTCCCTTTTTCTAAAGCCCCGTAATGCTGTGAAAGTAGATTCTGGGCCCCATTCCTAAAGAGTCCGATTGCGTGAATCTGAAATCCAAAGGGAAGCCCTACTTCAGTAAGTATGGTCTTTGCTGAGTGGGAGACAGGATCACCTCTATCCTCTCCAACCAGACTCTCTTACATTTTTCAGACATCAAGAAATGTTTCGCAGAATATTACCTAATTATGGCTGAACTGAGGGAAGCCCGGTGCGTTCAGATCTTTTGTTTGACAATTTGTGCTTATTTAATCAGCTCAGCTGACTTTGTTTAGAAGCAATACAACTAACTTCTTTTTTATCTCCTTCCCCTTTTTGATCTCTAGATCGTCTCTCAGGGTTAGAAGTATTACAATATATTGACACTCTGTGCTCTATCTCAATTTTGTTAAAAACTTACTGTTTGGGTTGTAGCCCTCTCCTGGTTTCACTGGGCATGGAGTTTTCTCTCTCATATTATTTTGCTGCTCTGGTGGTTTTAAAGAAAGATCATTTTCAAGAGAATATCTTTTTATATATTATTTCTTTGGTTCTGCGATTTATTCATTTCAACCTGTAATCTTATCTCATCTCTTATCTGTTGCTTTGCAAAGTCTATGTTTCCTTTACCTTTCTCAAGTACAAAGCATTTTCTGCCTAAAAAATATTCTAGAGTCAAACTTCTTAATCTAGTTTCAATATGCTACATTTATGTTCTCATTTTGAAATATTCTTCTTGCATAGTTTTTCCACCTTCTCTTCTTTTATATTTTATTTCAATAGCATGGGCTTATGTAGGTTTGAATCTCCCTTTGGTTGCATTCTTGGGATCACTACCTATTTTCCAGGGAATTATTAAGATCCTTCCTTTAAAGTACATGTTGGACAATTTAGCTATATCATGCATTAGATTTTCCATATTTCAGTTATTCAGCAGCCTGAACATGATAGAAAGTTGAGTACCTTGTCAACCACAACTGGGTAATTAGGTAAATTCTTTGAAACATTTCTTGATGTTTGAAAAATGGTAACGGAGTCTACTTTGAGAAGATAGAGATGATTCTTTACTGCCCAGAGATGTAGACATTCATTGTGGAGTCACCTTCTTCAGAGACAACTTGTCACACTAGTTTGACTGCTCTTATGGAAAATGTCCCATGGTCCATGGACTTTCTGTCTCAGAAAGAGGATATGTTTTCTCCACCATAGATAACTCCCTTGGTGCTATTGATTAGGAGCTGTGAGAATGTCAGAAATTCAGTCTCTCTCTCATGCTTCATCTTTATCTTTAAACATTGCCCCTTAGTACATATTTTGATAGCAATCCAATGTACCACAATACTCTTTTCAGGTAAGGAAACTAAGGCATGGAGATGTTAAGTCAGTCAATCAGCCCCAAGTTTAGAGATGTAATGTGAACACAGGTGACCTAACTCCACTGCCTGGGCTCTTTACCGCTATGCTATCCCTTCTTTCTACCAATATTTATTGAAGGACAGTGATACAAAGCCCTTAGCTGACAGGACATCATAATATGATTTCATAGAGAGCTTGATGTTTTTAGATCTACAGATAATACCTAAGCCTTGCTTAGGCGAAGTACTCTCTCCTCAATTTATGAGTCTTTCCATTTGTATGCTTGCTGATGTCTCTTTCTGCCAGTTCTCTCTTGGAAATGCACATGGACACTATAATAGCTAAAAGACATTCAGCCTGAGAGAGCAAAAGGAGAATAGAGGTATGAACCATTTACAAGTGCAATAATCAACCTCCAGATAATTGAAAACTGATTAAATGGTATTATGATTTCTTTTTTTTTTTTCTAGGAGATTTGTCCGAGGCTTTCTAATAATAATCTAAAACATGGTAGTTGTTTTATAACTTTTGTGATTGGCCTACTCTTTCAGGTGTCTGCTAAAGATATGATTAAAATGAATTCATTAATTACTCAAAAATTCATTTCAGTTCTTCCTTTTTTCCCCCTTCTAACTGCAGTTGATATTTTTCCAGGGTACAGGAAGTGTCATGATTCAATTGGCTGAGGGAAACAAATAGCGTTTTTCAATAACAACTCAGTCAGAGGTCAGTTGCCAGGATGTTATTGTTCATCTCCACACAGTAAGATGATTTCTTTTCTCTTGTCTTTAGCTTGACTCCAATATGAGGCAGCCCAAGTTTCCTCTGCTATTTTTGGTGATTGGTTTTTGTAGCCAGAGAGGCATCCTTTCACTGCATGAAGACCGGAGTCTAGCAAGGCTGCTGCGGGGAACGACTGGAGCACAATGTACTCATCTCAAAGCTTCTTTTAGAGAGACATGGGAAATTTTAAAGCTTACCCAGGCAGAAATACAAATGAAGCTTAATATTAATACCATAGACTACCAGGAATGGCAAACCCAGAGCAACTAATCCTACTTCCCGCATCTAGGCTGGCAAAGCTTGTTTATCAGGCCCTCTAGACAATGCTCTGCCTATATCCACCTTCACATTCTTTCTAATATCCCAGAAGCTAATATACCGCATAAGGCTAAGACCAAATAATCCAAGTAAATTACAACAAGTAAGTAAACAAACATCCGTCTGATCGCCTTGCATGGAGCAACAAACTGTCTAGGTAGTCCTTGGAGTCCTGAAGTTTTCCTCTCTCAACCATCCTTCTGGATTGTTCTATATTGTTTAGCTCTTTCCCTTATCATACAAATGAGAAAAACTTAGATAATAATTGTAATTATGTAGATTATTCTACTGCTCAATAAAAGTATGAGGCAGGGTATCTTGGTCTGTCTTGAACTAGGGTTCCTGGTTTTTGTAGAGTCACTGACTGATTTCCTTTGTACCATTTGGATATTTTAGCCTCTGGGTTCTTCTCCTCCACTCTATTCTAAGAGTCAGTACTATTTATTGAAAGAATACTATGTTTCTAGGCATTCTACATTATTACCTTTAATCCTCCCGAGAACCCTAGCAGGCATCTATACTAATTCTGTTTCACAAATAAAGAAATTGTGGTTTATCTAGTAAGTCATGGAACCTCTGTCTGAGCCTGAGACTTGACTCAGGATTCTTTCATTCAAAGTAATCATAGAAATTTCAATTTATATAAAAAGGAGAATCTTTCTGCCAGTACAGGTTTTTAGGTTTTGAGGAAGATATCCATGGAATTACCATGCTGGTTCACTTTATTATTTCTCACAAAAGGTAGTTGTTGCAAGCTTTTTTTTTGCTTAGGTTTTGCTTTGTGCACAGTCTGTTTCTGTGTAGCATGGCATGAAAGGAAGAGAAATTATTTAAAATCCAGTAACTTCTGTAGTGATAAATATGGATATCAAATCCAGATGATACAGATTCCTAAGTTTTTGGAGAGGAGAAATAAAGAGGCAAGGTTTATGTAAAGAGGATTAAAGAAACTTCTCCCAAATGCAGCAGCACAAGGGGATTTTTATTAACTTTACAAACAAGAAGAGAAATTTTAACAGTTCATAAACTCTAAGTCCGTCTGACACTTTCCCAGGAAACGGGAGCTCTCATTCCAGTGAGTAACAATCTGTGTGTGTGGATTAGTCAGCCCCTGTGCCTCTTCTTCCCCATTTGATTTGTTTCTGCTAAGAAACCGGCAGTTATTTGCATATAGGTCTTTCATATTGATGATATTTGAAACCGTGAACTGGATATGCTTTCTGAGGTAGGAGGTAAATAGAGATAAAAGGAAATGCACATTGGCAGCAGGTGATACCAGCAGTTTCTGAAAGGTGAAAGAGCTGCAATGCAACAGTCTTACTCTCCAAAGTCAGGGGCAGAAAGCATTTTAAGAAGGGGTGATGACTAGAGTCAGATGCTATGTAGAGTTCAAGGATGACAAAAACTGATTAAGGGGCCATTCGTTTGAATGATTAAGAGATCAATAGTTTCTTTGAATAATGCTATTTTAGTTTTCAGTGGTAGGGACAAAAGCTTTAAAAAGGGAGAAGTAAAGGCCTATATCCATGTGAACTACTCTTGTGTTTATTCTATGATTTAACTGTCCTGATGCTCCTTTTTAGTAATCCAATCTAAATTCTGATCAAAAATTGACTTACATATATATGCAGTTATTAACACTGAAATGATATAAAATGAATTTTTAAACATGCCTTTTCTAACTAAGGCTAATTTTTCTCTCCTGGAAGCTGAAAAGACTGCACTATTAGGACCATTTTGAGCAGAGAATTTATTATACAAGGTGCAATCTCACTGGGTATGCTCACCAAGTAACCTTGGTTAGAAGAAGAAATACATTGTTGGTTTAGTTTAAAAGAGTTGACTAGAAGAAAAGAAAACAGCAAATTACAGATAAGATGCAATGCCTACTATGGGTTTTTTAATTTTTCCCTCCTCCGAAGTCTATAAAACAGTGAGCCACAATGAGCTTAATATGATAAGGTGCTTCCCTTTACAGACCTCCAGGCAGACCAGCCCTAGAAGTTCTGTAGCTGTACACTGATGCTCTAACATAAGGCAGGCTACACTTCTATAGGTGCTGCCACTGATCCCAGCACCTGAAAATGCTGAGTGAATTGCTTAAAAGAATGTGGCTGTCACACCTCCATAGCATCAAGTGTCTATTCATTTACTTAGAACTAGGAATCAGCAACAGACAGAAAAATGACAATGACTAAAAGCAAGACTCTCTGATGAGCAGGGAAATTGTTACAAAGTCTAGGGCATATTGACTTGAAATATGGAGACCCGAGTTCAAGTCCCCATGGTGTCATTCGTGTGATTATGAACAAGTTATTTAACCTCTTGATGTGTTTCCTCCTTGCATAAACGAATAATGATGTAATGACATCTGGACCATCAACTGTCCTGCAGAGTCATAGAAAGAGGACTTAATGTAAACCCTCAAGCAACTACACGTGGAAGTTATTAGTGTTGTTAGTGTTTCTGTTTTGATTTCCCCAATGCTTGATTTTATATTTGGCATTAGAAATATTTTCTGGACAGATCTGCCGACCTAGAAAATGTTAGTAATTGAGAACCATTTTGAAATTATCCTTTTATTTTGTACCTAAAAAACAAAAATCCCAAATCCAACAAATAACACTACCAACCTACAAACAAACTGAATTACTGAGAGAAGTAATTTTCCCACCATTGTACATGTAGTAAGTGGAAACTCCTAGATAAAAACTCATTCCTGGACGTCCAGATTTTTGTATCTGCATGTGGCGTGATAAACGCAAGGACTCAATAATTCGGTGCTTTAATGAAAAAATAAAAGTAAGAGAGATTTTTTTTTTCTAACTAGTCAGTTGCATCTTTCTGTGAAACAAACCCAGCTTCTAATATATTTTCTTCAGGGTGGCTGTGCCTCTCCAGCTCTCTCCACACTGCTGTAGCAGGAAAAAGCTGTATTATACCCTTACTCTGCCCTTGGAATCGGACCACAGCGGAATGGTCCAGAATGGGCACCTGTCCTAGGAAATGCTCTGCAGATTTTCTGTATGGATTCCAAGGGTGTAAGTTGTGAAACTTGGCAGCTGTCAGTGGCCTTGTTTCCTGCATAGTCTGGAGACCCAGAGAGGTGGTTTGGAGGGAGGAGACGGAGAAGAGAAGAAGAGTGTGGGGAGAATAGGAGAGAGGAGAAAGCTATTATATAGTGTGGAAAAGACACCAGTGTGAAGCCCAAGTCTTTTCAATCTTAGTTTCAGGCCAGACTGTTTATTTCAGCAAGCTAGTGTTTCTCTCTGGATTCTTTGATGGACACACTGGACTTTGAAGTCAGCTGAACTGAGCTTGAATCCTAGAATCACATTTATTGGTTGTGTGACCTTAGGAAAGTTATTTAAATTCTAGAGCTTCAGTTCCTTAATCTGTGTAAGAGGATAAATAGTCCCCACCTTGTAAAGTTTTTCTAAAGCTTAAATAAGATATTATGTGCAAAATGCTTAATTCAAGCCTTGTACAAATTAGACACGTAGTAAATTGCAGCCATTAGAATCATAGATTTTTGGAATAAGGGAGTGCTAGGGTAGAAAGGATTCTTGGAAACCATCTGGCCCATTGATTTTCATAATATTCTTTAGAGTCTTAAGTGCTCTCTAAAGATAGACAACATCAGAATAAAACAGGACCTCTGCATCTCAACTCTTACTTCACACAGAAAACCTCTATTTTTGTGTCATATTTTGGAATTTCTGGTTTAAAAAGTGATGTAAGAGAAGACTTTTGCAAAAGGAAAGTTTGCAAAAAGATATTCCAGTGCAACTTACTAACTTTATAAATGAGAAAGCTGAGACACAGGAAGTCAAGTGATTTGCTTCTTTGCCCATCTTGTCAGGGAATTCTGCGGGTGCACACACTCGTCACTAATATCAGCAAGCCCAATGCCGGGTATATTCAGGCATTGGCTCCCCTTCCATGGTAGCTTCCCCAGATTCAAAGCTACAGTCAAGAGTGGCTCCAATCTGCGTTGCCCATTCTAGGCACCAGGTTCTGATTGAAATTACAGGGGGAGGCTGTGATCAGATTAATTATCTAAAACTATTTCTGAAGACAATGAACAGACAATTAAAGAAACGAGATGACTAAACCTGGATTCTATGGAGTAACTCTATACTGTTCTCTCAATTTATTTAGGCATAATTAAAAACAAGGAACTCTGGAGAATATAAATTAGGCTTTGAGATGGACTTCCGACTCTTCTTGAAAATTGGTAAAGTCTTTAGTCATGTGTCATTAAGGGAATTGTCCCTGTTATGGTCCAGTCTAGATGTCTCTTCATCATTCGTGTTCTGCTGATACAGTTCATATCTTGCCCCAGACTAGGATGACAGCTTCACTTTCTTCAATCAAGCTTTTATTCATAATTACTGTGAAATTTTTAGTCTCTGCATCTGCAATTGCTCAAAGATTATACTGTAAGTCAACTGATTTCTAAGAAAGCTTCAATTCTGAAAAATGCCAGTTAGCAACTCAGAATAATTAAAATGACATCAATGGACAGTGTTTATTGAGCACTGCAGTGCTTCCAGCCAGGTTACAGATTGACAAGAAGAGACCCACCCCCAACACACACTGCAGGATTAGATTAGGTTCCTGATCTGGTTAGCCAAGGATGCAAACCTAATCAGATGGAAGGTGGCTACACAGAAGAGGAGGAGATGCTGCGTATCTCAGCATAGCTTTGTGGGCTGCCCCCAAAATCAAACAGGAGCCTACAACTGCCAGAAGCTCTGTCCATGCAAGGCACACAAAGGGTCATTCTTGCCATGGCACTGCCCTTTAATATTCGGGTGTCCCTCATTTTCTAGATGGAATTGTATAACAACCTATTTGCCTCTCGAACCCAATTCAGTGTTTGCAAGCTCTCATCTTCAGCAGAGGAATAAGCAGTGTCAAGGCATGGGTGTCTCAGAATCAAATCTCTGCTTTCAGATTTTCAGGGTCCTGGGAAAGATTCAATTTTCCATTCACCAGGTGCCCTCACTCTCATGCATTGTCTGACTGAATCCCTGGGAAGAGCTATTACAGGTTCACAATAATTATCCAAAACCCTCGGGTCATATAAATTTTTCAATTCAGAACTTTCGTATTTCAGTCAAGCTGCATAGGGCATATATGATATATTTAATTTGTACCACCTCCAATGGGATATGAGGCAGCACGCTGTAAACAATCATTTTATAAGAGAAATAAATAAAGGCTATGCATTGACTTACCTTAGTTCAATCAGGATCGGCTACCAGATGCTTTTGTGTCTAATGTATGGCAAATGTGCCAAATGCTTTTGTGCCAAAAGCCTTTTGTTTCTAAGAACAGTTTGGATGTTGCAATGCAAATTACGTTTGTTGACCTATGTTATCATCTTCATCTTCCAATGAGGAAGCAGAGGCTCAGAGACCTTAAGAACCTTGCCCAAGGCAACAGCCAATAAGGGGTGGGATTGACATTCAAAGTTACGCCTGTCTAAATTCCAAACTCACATCTTGAATCACTCACCATAACCTAGCTGTGGCTCCCTTTTAATTAGAGAAAGGTTTAAATACTCTGTCTCCCTCTAACAGGGACTTGACTGGGGGAGGATAATGAGACACCTTGGGTACAAAAGGAAGGGGACGGGCATCCAAATCTCAGTAATCAAGATAAATCAGTTGTAACGTAATATGCTTACAATTAAAATTAATGCAAAACAACCTCAGTCTGTTTTAAAGAAATTAAAAATTTAAATCAACATGGGATCAGTGTTACTTATTTTTCATTTTGCCTGAAATGCCAATATAGCTCTCTAAGAGCTGTCTGAGTACTGCTCTGTTTAGTCTCTGCTGTCTCTCAATAAGAAGAGGTATGATACTGGATTCCTTTTGGCAAGAAGGGTGGCTCCAGAGTGGGTCCCAAGGGAAGCAGTTCTTCAATGTACAGAATTCATGAACATTACCATGCTTCCTGATTATTAGGGTTAAACATCTCTTCTGGCTACAGAAACCCAACATTATTGTTGAACTGTTTCATTTCAGCCTCAATTATACCAAGAAAAGGAAAGGTTATGTTTTGTAGACACTTCCGCAGAGTTAAGGGATTGGAATGGAAAGGTTTATGTTACTCTTCAAGTTCATAATTTTATTCATGGGTCCTAGTAAGAAACAGAATCCACTCCAATGAAGAGAATTTAATGAAGGAATTACTTATGGAGTGAGGAAACAGAAAGGATATTAGGACACTCAGGAGCAATAGTAGGTTGCTGATACTACCCGTTAGCCCAAAGGGGCGCAGGGGAAAACGGTGGTCCTAGAATCTGAGAGCTGAGTGGTGCAAAGGAGCTATGAAGTAGAAGCTATGGTTGTGGAGCAGTGCTTCCCCAAAGCAGAGAAGGGAAAGGGGAAAATTCCCCAACCTCTTGCTGCCCTACTTTATCCCCTCTCATGCCAGAGCCTTTCAAAGGCTGGATTCATAGGAAATAGCTGGAAGGGGCTCTGGCTGGCTGTAGCTGTGATTACAGGCACCTGCCACCAAACCTGGCTAAGTTTTGTATTTTTAGTAGAGACAGGGTTTTACCTTCTGTAAACATGGGTCAGTCCGAGGCACAGAGAAAGGCATCAGAAGGTAGAGGAAGGATCTGGGGCAGGAAGAAACTGAAGGGAAAACCACAAGAGTTCTGTTCATTGATTTTCACAGGCTCAGACACCATCAGAGTACACAGCCTATCTCACGAGACAGTGAAAGCAGAAGGAATATAGTTACTTTAGCTATAGGTTTCACTATCACTTGAAATTAGATTAGTATAGGCAAAAATCACTATTAAGCATTATTTTTCCATTAAAAGCATTGGCAAAAACAGCAATCACTTTTGCACCAACCTAAAATTCCCATTGTGCCGAGAAGAGACTGAATTTATTCTCCTTTTGAATAAAAGAAACATTTAATTTGCATAGAAAAGAAGATGGTTTATGTTAATTTGAGTCCCTGGCAATACTACTTAGATTTCTTTATTCTCCCATCCAAAACGATAAGAGAAAGACTAGAAGATAAGGCATTGAAGATTTTAAACCCTAAATAATCCTTCTGAATCAGCATTCAAAGACAACAAAAGGACTCAATGGGGATTTAAGTAAAGCGGTTATTTTCGTACATCATTTTAAGAGCATGGTTACAAAGTGATGGCCATTGATTTGGTATGACTCATGGCCACTGACGTGGAAACATTTTCTAAATATATGAGACATCTATCCTGGGGTAATTATAGATTTCTTTTCCACATGAATAACTACATTGGGATATTATTTACTCTAGGCTTCTGATAAGTAAGGAGGATAGAGAGAATGAGAGCAAGATGGTACCTGTCCCTGAGGACCACCAAGGAAAGAGAGTCTACTCAGGCCACAGAATTCTTCGTTCTAGTGTCTTTTCACATCTTTATGATTTTATGCCAAAATTTAAGACCAAATTGCTTGATTCTGTCTTCTAACGCCAAACTCCTTTAGCAGTTTCTTGGTTCAGTTCTCCATGGGTCATCTGGATCTTAACAATGTCTAAAATATTAACTTTTCAAGTTCCCCTTTGGTATAGTTGGGTAAAGTACTTGAAGCCAATATAAGTCACTGTTAGAAAACACTCTTAGAATTTTTCCCCTACAAATTATATCAGATAAAGAATATATACGTTTTTAGAAGTATTTTTCAGGCTACCTGCCTTATTGGTAGAATCTAGTTTATGCTGATCACACTCTTTCCTCCTTGATGTGGATGCTTAACTGTATTTTCAATGTTCAGTTCTTTTTTCTGCCTCAGCTTTTTCCTTCCCACTCGAACAAAATTAAATATCTGCTTTTTAATTTTGTATTTCAGAGACCAATAAAAATAGGGATACTGAGGCAAAATTTCAGAATAAATTAGATTTGGGATAAAGTTTGTTAACTAAATTATATATAGTCAATGTTTTTTTGTGTATTCTGTATATAACATTATGCTATGTACTGGGAATTTAAAGATAAATAAGGCTTACTCCCTTTTCAGAAATATCAAATCTAATAAAACAAACAGGTAAAGATAATTTCCTTTAATATGCTAAAGATAATAACAGATATATAAATAATTTTTTCTGGATACAGGCATTCTGAGCCCACTCATAAACTACTGGCAAAATAAAATCAGATATGTAGTCTTTTATTCTTACAATGTTTTCCAAACAAAGGCATATTTCTAATGCTACATGTTTTTTGACTTGTTCTATCATTTGTATAGAGTAGGATAGCAGTGAATCTTTGTTTTTATTTTTATATTTCTTTTGAGACAGTTTCTCATTCTGTCACCCAGGTTGGAATGCAGTGGCATGATCTTGGCTCACTGCAACCTCCACCTCCTGGGTTCAAGCAGTTCTCTGCCTCAGCCTCCCGAGTAGCTGTGATTACAGGCACCTGCCACCACACCTGGCTAATTTTTGTATTTTTAGTAGAGACAGGGTTTTACCCTCTTGGCCAGGCTGGTCTTGAACTCCTGACCTTGTGATCCACCCACCTTGGCCTCCCTAAGCACTGGGATTACAGGCTCGAGCCACTGTTCCTGGCCAGCGGTGAATCTTTATATTATAAACACTCATGCTGACAACAAAATAGTGTGTGACTTTTGTTGCATAGAGATAAACATATGATGGCAGTGTGCACTTGAAAGATGGAACTTTATAAATATGGCTGCTTTGGAATTTAACTTAGAAGTGGTGTAGATAAATACTTAGTTTGAATGTCTGAGAGTCCTGGATTTGAATTTTGCTTCTTCCATTTACTAGTTATGTGACAGGTTAAATGAAACCATTTGAAAATAAAAGTTTTAATTTTTAAAGCAGGGAGAAACACACAGCTAAAAGCATGGTGGTGATAATTTAATAATATAACATGTATCTGAAAAACATCATTCCCATCACAATCATCCAATAAATGGTAATTATTATTACTTAATGACTCCAAAAATTCCTTGTATTAGATAATCCTTCCTTATAAAACTTTCTGTTAAGGAATCACAAGGATCATCAGTGCTCAACAAATTAGCTTATAAAATTATAATCTCAATGTGTGTAAGTATATAATTATTGAATAATGACTTTTTAAAATAATAAAACTGACCCTTACTCACGTTCAAGATAATACTGAGATTGAGAGGGCTTTAGTAACTTGCCCAAGTCACTGAGGTGTTTAGAGAATACACAACTATTAACCCTAAGCAGTGCCTTGCACTTCAGCATTTACTTGTCCTCCCTGCTCACTTCATTTCCACTCTCCCTGTAGTTTCTATCTTTATTATAAATATCCCTTTTCTCATGAACGTTTCTGATTCATTCTCCTTTGACAGGGAAGCTCAACTATTCTATCACTGATGAGGTGCGAATGAGTTGCTGTTATTAATACAAACAGAGGCACCCTCTGGGTATTATGCATTTATCAGATCAAGCATCAGCATATGAAACTACAAAAACAACTAATGAAAGCAAAATGAATATTGTTAGCTAAATTTATGTTGTCATCTTCCTCAAGTGTGTCTTCAAAATGAAATGGTCCAAAGGCAAAAATGGAACAAGCTGGGAATACTTAGTTCCACAGTGTAGAGGGTTTGAAACACAGACTTGATTTCCAATGTCTTAAATGACTCAAGTGTCAATGGTGATAAATATCTGCATGTGAAGACCCACCTTCAAATTCAATATTCTCCTTCTCAGCAAATCTGATAGTATCTAACACAACAACATAACATAACACAACCACAGCCACATCAACAAAACGAATCTGAAGTTTGAAGCCTGACCCAGAGATCCCCTCTCTGCTTCCTGCTGTAGGAGTTTTAAAGCCATTGCTACTGTCCGTTTCTACTGCCAAAATACATGTTTTCATGGCCCTTACAACTGATTCAGCTGGAGCGAGGATACGAAATCAAGGAATCATGTCGCTATGCATGTTTATTGGAGGTTAGTGAAATTAGCATTTGTAGCTGTTAAACTCATTTTCACTCCTTTTCAAGTCACTGCCATTCTTTTAGTAGTTTAGCCCTTTGGGGTCAATGCTTATAAAAGAAATGCTTTAGAGGCCGTATGTGCTGGGAGCATGGTGGTTGGTCAAGCTCGTTCAGTCACCTCAAGAATTGCCTTGGCTTGAGGATGGCAGTGATTTGAATACTGTTGGTTCAAGGTAGTTTTGTCATTTAAAATATGTGGGAAAGAGGCTGTTAATGATTTTTTTATGTTTTCTGCTGTCCCAACATGTGTCATTGAGGATGAGATTCTGAAAGCAGAATCATCCTACCTGTTCTTACCTAGATCTTTAAGGAAAGATCTAGTTCTTATCAAGTATCTTTGAGGAAAGATACTTGGATACTAACGTTGATAAAACAACTTCTGCTATAAATGCTCTTCGCAATCCACACTTAGAGAATTCTGGACAACAGCATCAGCCCAAATGCCAGAAAACACACAGTGAGCATGATATGCTCATCGGCTGAGACATTCTGGCTGCAGCTGAGGATGCAATGATATTTTACTTGAGATTCAGGAATTCAGAGGAGAGATTCTATAGTAGAAAGAGAAGTTTTGTCTAAGTAACTGATCTAAAGACATTACAATGTTGGCTGCTTTCACTCCTTCAAATCCCAAATATTGCTTAATATTTGATTTGCTTTGCATTTAGAATTTGGAAGTAAGTAAGATATAGTCTCTGGCATCCAGAGGGTCACAGTCAAATAGGAAAGAAATGGGTGGATATTACCAAAAATTATGAGAAGCTCTTTAAGTTCAGAAGGAAAAGGCAGATTGATTGCCTAGTGCTGGCTGCAATAAGTGATTCCTCAGAGAAAGTAAGAGTGATTGGCACCTGAACTAATCCTTGAAGAACACATAGAAATTCTTTGGACCAGATGCAAAAGCATTAGAAACAGAGAAAATAATATATGCAAGGAATGCTATGGATGGAAGCTGTGATGAAAATGGCCAATTTGAGGGCGTTTTGAAAGTGTCAGATTAGTCATTTAGCTTCCCAGCATTCATTTATTTTACCTGAAAGAAAATACATTAGTAGCACATGAAAAATAAGAAAAATAAACAGAACATACGTTCTTGTTAGTCTTGATGGCCTAAATATATATCATCATAAAGTCTTTACATATACAGGCCATACTCAGACTGTGGCTATTTTTCTGAAACTGTTGACATATTGCAGGCACTACTGACCATTAACATTCACAGATGATTGGAGATTAAAATGTATAAAGAGACTTTTATATTCTGATAACTGATAGATGTTTATGCTATTCCACAACTGCCCCACCTTTTCAAATACCATTTCATTACTGTTACTTCTTAGATGACCTGATGCTGGATCACATTGGATAAGACATTTCATGCTGAAACTCCTTAATGTGCTCCTCAATCTGACATTTGAATTGCCTCAGGAGAAGTTTCATGTCAAAAGCCTGCATAACTCCATGTCACAGAAATTAAAGGAGGAGCTATTCACACAAATATTTTTAACATGCAGGAAAGAATTCTCTTTTGAGTCAGTAGAGTACGGGAAACATAAATTCTTAGAAATCTATTAAGGTATAGATGCCCAGGCTTAGAAAGTTTTACCAATAAGCTACTTATAAAGTCAATGACATAAAGTGTATGTATGACACAAATAAGGGCCATATTGAGAATGTATCTTATTCAGAAAGTCTAAGATTGAAGCCTACACATGGGGTCACTAAACTACTCACCTATCTTGGCCTTGAATGTATTGGTCATTGCAGAGAAACCTTGAACTTCTAATAGCACTGGGAATGTTGAGGTGTTAGTGAAGCATTCATATATAGCATGAGTGTAATGAAGCCAATATTGAGTATGGTATATTATTAATTGATAAAGATGCCTTTTGTGATATTTTTCAAAGACTATTTGTCAATAATATTGAAAGAACTATATGTTCTCTAGCAATTTGGCACATAATGAACATTTAAAAATTATCTCACTATGTGTTAGGTACTGCATTAGCGTTCTGCAGTGCAACAGATGAAAGCGACCAGTCTTTGTCCTGGTAGGAGGCAAAGTGTGCACGGTTGCTATGGCTGAAAGCTGTGTTCCTTTCTTCACAACCAAGCTTACCCCATCAAGACAAATGAGCCATGCCAAAACCTTTTCTTGAGGGAGAAACCTCACAGAATCTAAACACTTTATCTGTGATTCTGATCCCTTTCTCTCTCCTCCCTTCCTTATACTCCCTCATGTCTGGAACCCAGCAATGATTAGAGTCATAGGACACAGAAGAACTGTTGGGGTTAGGGTTTGTAAATAGATCATGTAGAACACTCTAGGCCATGTCAGGATTTTTGAATATTACTTTGAATGACATGGAAAATGATTAAAGAGATTGAGGCAAAGAGCATGGTATATCTAAGTGTCTGTCTAAAAGCATTATTCTGAGTACTGTAGAGTAAGAAGAGATCATAAGGCATAAGGATTAAAGCAAGAGATCTAAATGGGAGGCGATAGGAAGAATCCAGGCAAGGGATAACAGAGAGACAGACTAGGCTAGCAGCAACAGATATAAAGAGTTTTCAGATCTCAGGGATCTATTTTGAAGACAAAGCCTGTAGGATTTGCTGAAAAATTGAATTCACGCTATGAGAGAACTGATTCAAAGATAAAACCACTGATTTGGGGCTAAGAATTTGGAAGGATGGAGTTGCTACTAACTGTGATCGAGACGACTTCAGGCAGAGCAGGTTTCATGGTGGATATTGGCCATTTTCTTGGCCATGTTAATTTGCGATGTCTGACATACATGTAGAGATGTGACATGAGCAGCTGCATACAGGACTGTTTTTCAAAAAAGAGGACGGACTGGGCAAATAACTGCCAGATGACAATATGTACTTGGTAGTTAAAGTCACAGGATGGAAAGAGATTACCAAAGGACTAAGAATTAGAGCATTCCAGTTTTCAGAAGTTGTGGAGATAAGATCCCAACAGATAAAATTCATATGCAGAATTGAAGTCTTTTTGCATAACTATGTCAACTAGTGTCAAGTAGCAAAGAAATAAAAGACAAGGTCAGCACAGTGGCTCATTCCTGTAATGCCAGCATTTTGTGAGGCTGAGGGAGAAGAACTGCTTGAGCCCAGGAGTTTGCAACCAGCCTGGGCATCATATTGCAACCTTGTCTCTACCAAAAATTAAGAAATTAGGTATGCATAGTGGTATGATGTACACCTCTAATCCCAGCTACTTGAGAGGCTAAGGTGGGAGGATTAAAAAGAAATAATATGACAGGATATCCTATGTCAGGAGACTTGGAATAAATCTTAAAAAACAACTGTTTTTTCTTGAGAATTGACCATATAGAAACTTTTGGATTTTGCTAGTTGTGTTTTTATTCTCACACCACTATAAAGCAATACCTGAGACTGGGTAATATATAAAGAAATGAGGTGTAATTGGTTCATGGTTCTACAGGCTATGCAGGAAGCTTAGTGCTATTTGCTCTGCGGAGGCCTCAGGAAATAAACACTCATGGTGGAAGGCAAAGGGGAAGCAGGTACATCTTACATGGCCAGAACAGGAGAGGAGGGGAGGGGAGGGGAGGGGAGGGGGGGAAGTGAAGGAAAGAAAGAGAGTGTGAGAGTTTGAGAGTTTTAAATGACCAGATTTCAGGCAAACTCACTCACTATCATGAGGACAATACTGTGGGGGAAATCTGCCCCTATGATCCAATCACCTTCCACCAGGTCCCACCTCCAACATTGAAGATTACAGTTCGACATGAGATTCGACCACAGACACAGACCCAAACCATGTAATTCAACCTCTGGCCCCTTCCAAATCTCATGTCTTTTTCATATTTCAAAATACAATCATACCTTCTCAACAGTTCCCCAAAGTCTTAGCTCATTTCATCATTAACTCCAAAGTTCGAAGAGACAAGGCAAGTGCCTTCTGCTAACGAGCCTGTAAAATCAAAAGCAAGTTAATTACTTTCAAGATACAAAGAGGGTACAGGTATTTGCTAAATGCCCCCATTCCAAAAGGGAGAAATCAGCCAAAAGAAAGAGATTACAGGCCCCATGCAAGTCTGAAACCCCAGGATGGCAGTCATTGAATTTTAAAGCTTCAAAATAATCTCCTTTGATTCCATGTCTCATATCCGGGGCACACTGGTGAAAGGGGTGGGCTCACAGAGCCTAGGGATCTCGGCCTTTGTGGCTTTGCAGGGTTCAGACCCGAAGCTGCTCTTAAGGGGTGTTGAATGCCTGTGGCTTTTTCAGACACAGTGAAAGCTGCCAGTGAATCTACCATTCTGAGGTCTGGAGGATGGTGACCCTTTGTACCCAGCTCCGCTAGGGAGTGCCCCAGTGGGGACACTGTGTGAGACCCCCAACCTCACATTTTCCTCTGAATTGCCCCAATAGAGGCTCTTTCTGAGCTTTCCGCTCCTGCAGCAGGCTGGACATCCAAGCTTTTCCATTCTCCTCTGAAATATAGGCAGAGGCTCCCAAGTATCAACTCTTGCATCCTGTGCACCCACAGGCTTAACACCACATGGAAGCTGCCAAGGCTTATGGCTCGCACCCTCTGAAGCAGAAGCCTGAATATGAGGGCCCCTTTGAGCCACAGCTGGAGCTGCAGCATCCAGGATGCAAGAAGCAGTGTTCCAAGAATTCAGAGGACAGTGGAGGCCTAGGCCTGGCCCACAAAACTATTTTGTCCTCCTAGGCCTCCCAGCCTGTGATGGAAGGGGCTTCAGCAAATGTCTCTGAAATGTCTTTAAGGCCTTTTCCCCATTGCCTTGAATATTAGCACTTGACTTCTTTTTTATTATGCAAACTTCTGCAGCCTGCTTAAATTCCTCCCCTGTAAATGGATTTCTATTTTTTTTTTTCCTACCACACGGCCAGGCTGCAAATTTTCCAAACATTTAAGCTTTGCTTCCCTTTTAAATATGTTTCAGATTTGGGTTTTTTTTTTTTTTTTTTTTTTTTGCTCATACATATGAGCATATACTGTTAGAAGCAGCCAGGCTATACTTGAACACTTTGCTGCTTAGAAAGTTTTTCCACCAGATACCCTAAATCATCACTCTCAAGTTCAAAGTTCCACAAATCCCTAGAGCAGAGGCATGATGCAGCCAGGTTTTTGCTAAAGCATAGCAAGAGTAACTTTACTCCAGTTCCCAATTAGTTTCTCATTTCCATCTGAGACATCCTCAGCCTGGACTTCATTTTCCATATCACTATTACCATTTTGGTCATCACCATTCAACAAGTCTCTAGGAAGTTCCAAACTTTCCCTCACCTTCCTCTCTTCTCAGCCCTCCAAATTCTTCCAACCTCTTCCAGTTACCCAATTCCAAAGCTGCTTCCATGTTTTCAGGGATCTCTATAGCAATGCCCTACTCGTTGGTACGGATTTACTGCATTAGTCTATAATCACACTGCTATAAAGAAATACCTGAGACTGGGCAATGTATAGAGAAAAGAGGTTTAATTGTCTCACAGTTCTGTAGGCTGTACAGGAAGTATAGTGGATTCTGCTTCTGAAGAGGCTTTGGGAAACTTATAATCATTGTGGAAAGTGAAGGGAAGCTCAGGAATCATAATCATGGCAGAAGGTGAAGGGGAAGCAGACATGTCTTATCTGGATGGAGTAGGAGCAAGGGAGAGAGAGAAGGGAGGTGCTATGCACTTTTAAATGACAAGATCTCTGGAGAACTCACTCACTATTGTGAGGATAGTACCTGACATGAGTTTGGGGTGGGGAAACAGGTCCAAACCATATCAATAGTCTTATTCTGAGAGTAACTAAAAATCTCCTGAGACCCATTTGCAAAAATCAAAGTCCTATATCCATTCATTAAAATCAGTTATCAAATAATGTTTTATAAGAAGTAGCCACTTAATATGATCAAGTTTAAAGAATTCTCAGGGAAGAGTCTTAAACAGAATGTCATAATTTCAGCTCTTCATCTGAAGAAGAAGATTGGTTTAAGAATGTAGTACAGACACCACAGCTGCCATAAAATGGAATGGTCCAAACTTACTAGGTTTCTTTATACCCTCAGTGGTAGGAAGCAGCCCATTTAGTTGATTTTCTTATAGAGCCATGCCTCTAAATATGACACAACTGCCTCTATCTAGACTGAGTTTAGCTTTGGTAAAAGAAACAAGACCTAATTCTGATGCAGTTGTTGTTCTCCTAATTCTAACCACACAGTGGGGACTCAATAATGAAACATAGTAATTTAAAACTTCCATTGGGTTAGATAGAATGTTGGCCCACATGGGTTTATAGAAATAATAATGATGGCCGGGTGCGGTGGCTCAAGCCTGTAATCTCAGCACTTTGGGAGGCCGAGGCGGGTGGATCACCAGGTCAAGAGATCGAGACCATCCTGGTCAACATGGTGAAACCCCGTCTCTACTAAAAATACAAAAAATTAGCTGGGCATGGTGGTGCGTGCCTGTAATCCCAGCTACTCAGGAGGCTGAGGCAGGAGAATTGCCTGAATCCAGGAGGCGGAGGGTGTGGTGAGCTGAGATCATACCATTGCACTCCAGCCTGGGTAACGAGCAAAACTCTATCTCAAAAAAAAAATAATAATAATAATAATAATAAAAATTACCCACCAGATTAAAGCCAACCTGAATTATCTCAAAGTTTATTCCTTTCCTGTTTCATTGCTACCCAACCCCAAAGCATGATAAGAATTTGAGATAATCTGAGACCTTAACCTGTGCCTGACTTGTTGGCCACATCATAAATTTTACGTATTAAATATATTGCTATTGTTTTGGGGGCATTATGAGTTTTCTAAATAGTCACAGATGCTTTTGGATAGATACTGTGTGAAGAGTTCATCTTATTTCTCATAGTTTCAAGGAGGGCTGGATTTAATCCTTTCCAGGGACATACCCAGAGAAATTCCCATAACTTCAGTGACTAACCTGATTTCTCTTGAAAATAGAATCCCTGATGTTAGGAAAAGCTCCCCATTGTTGATCTCTCATAAAAGCTCCAGTTGCATCCGCCTCACCCCCACTGTACTTCTGAGGAGGTGGCTGAGATGGTGCAATAAAGATCAAAGGCATTAGGCCACATTTGCTTATTTTTACTTATAGGAAATTTTTAACACTAAATTTATGTGCTCATGTTACTTTTAAGAACATACATGAAAAGAAATATGTAACTATTAAAATATACTTCTGCTTTTGTACCACCTAAAATCATCTTGCATAATGGAAAATATACCTAGAGTGTCAGTCTGGACATATCCTCTGTGCATCGATCTCCTTTGCAGGTTAGTTGTGGATTATCAGGTTTGTTCGGTGCATTGATTTCCTTTGCAGGTTAGCCCCGCTAGGGCTGTATCTCAAACATCAATGTCTTCACTGGAATGTAAGGATGTTAGGCCAGATTAAATTCTAAAGTCATGTCCATCAATAAATTCTTCAGGTTTCTGTGTAGTTCAGTCTTGACTGAACACAAAGTTCATCAAGCCTTGTAGGCATTTGCACCTGTCTGAATACGATTACATGCTATCTCTTCAGCCTTCCTTCTTCTAGACTGGATGTTCCACTTCATACTTCCCTTTGTGTCTTTCATGTATAGTAATTCAGCATTTCCAGTGACACCTTTCTGGCTGTGCTTCAAAGGGAAGGTGACACTGGAGTTGGCAGTGTGACCAGCACTGTGTAAATCACCCAGGCAGAGAGCAACACAACATCCATGAATAGACAGCAGAGTTAGCAAGGAAAAATAGCTTGGAGGATGGAAAAACCCCAAAGGCCTGAAATCTCTGACTTTTTTTTCTATTTTATTTAGCTTTGCTTATTATTATTCTTCTTTCCTTTCCTACCCATTTACCTCAATGTTCCAGGATGTAGTAGGAATCTTTAGTAGTGATAGATCATAATTTTTTGAGTTCAAAAGTAGACTATCAGATCTAATAAAAAATTGGAAAGGTGGAGCTTACCCATCTAGAACAACAACTTAGTGGCAAGTTAAAGCAGAGTCTTAGAGCAGGGCCAACAAAGTGACAAGGGCCATGTATTAGAGAGTGAGCTCAGACCTCCGGAGTCAACCTTACCCAAACTTCTGACTTAGGCCAGGATATAGGTAAGCCAGGATAACAGGAACATCTAGTTCTTTGTTTTATGTCATAAATTACTTGGATAGAAAGTCTTATTAGACCATCCCCCACTGATCACACCCAACAACAACAGACTGTAACACTCAGAAGTTTTCGGCGTAATAGAGAAAAAGGGGTGTCACCATGGTGATGGATCCAGTGCATAGCTGGCCAAATGTTAACACTGCCTAGAGGATATATTTTCCCATAGACCAGGCATACTGCATGTTTTTTTCCATTACCAATTAAAGGGATGTCTGCGATCATTAGATCTAAGTAGATAAACATAGTGTCCTCAGATGCAGAGTTTTATGTCCTTCCTGGACTCATTTCTGCCCTTGTGTAAATTCATACACAATGGTCTCCTTGGTTACTGCAACTTGCTGTATGTAAGGTTTTTCAGTGACTGTAAATCACTGGGATTTTTCAACATTGAGGTAATTACATATTTCTCTAAAGGGGAAGTGGTCACTTAATTTTTTTGTGTTATACAACTTAAAGAGGTACATGTGCAATTTTATTACATGCATGGATTTTATAGTAGTTAAGTCAGAGTATTTAGGGTATTCACCTGAGTAAAACACATTGTTTCCATTAACAACTTATCTTCATCTCTCCCCCAACCCCTTACCCTTCTGAGTCTCCAATGTTTATCATCCCACTCTCTACATCCACATGAACAAATCTTTTTTAGCTCCTACTTATGAGTGAGAACACACAATGTTTGTCTTGCTATGCCTGGCTTGTTTCATTTAAGATAATGACCTCCAGTTCCATCCATGTTGCTGCAAAAGACATGATTTCATTTAATTATAGCTGAATACTATTCCATTGTTTATATACACCACATTCTGTTTATTCATTCATCCACTGATGAACACTTAGGTTGATTCTCTATCTTTGCTATTGTGAATAACACTGTGATACACATACAATTGTAGGTGTCTTTTTGATATATTGATTTCTTTTCCTTTGGTTAGATATCCAGTAGTGGAACTGCTAGATCAAATGGTACTTCTATTTTTAGTTATTCGAGAAATCTCTGTACTGTTTTGCATAGAGGCTGTACTAATTTACATTGTCACGAATGGTATAAAAGAGTTCAGAAATATTTTCTTTAAATCCTGCCCATCTAGCTACTATGTAGGCCTAATGGATGTTTTCTCTTCATTCAAAATATATCCATCTTTATATTGCTTTGCTATTAACTTAAAAAGGAGGAAAATAATTTCACATATAGATAATTTATTCATTTTTTAAACAATTAATGCATATTTTTTAGATACCTCTTCTAAAGCTAGGCACTGTTCTATTTATGGGGGATGCAGTGGTGAGTAGAAATAACCATTCCTTACTTGTGAGGCTTACATTTTAGTAGGAGACTCATGCCATGAACTTATTGTTCTGAATATTGTGACAATGTTAGTCTTCAGTGATTTGTAAACACAGTAATCTCTGAGAATATTAATGGATGCTGATTATTCAGAAAAAATTGGTTGTCATGCCGAATGCCATCATTTGTAATAATTATTCTTATTTATAAACTTCTAGTGTATGCGTGCATGTATCTGTGTGTGTTTAAAAAGAACTGAACTATGTGGCATGTGTTGTCAACTGCATTCACAGGAGTATAAATTTAGGTGAGGATTTTGAACTGTTATTAATTGCTAATAAATTCATCTCAGAAGTACACCTCAGAAGTAAATGATGCAATGCGTATGTTTATATATATGAGAGCCATTAAGAATTACATGAGTGACATAATTAGTTGAGAAAACCAGTGGCTTGTAAATGATGAGTAAAGTGAAAATTAGCCGGCAAGAGTGCTAAAACAGAAATGTTGTCCAGTTAGCTTCAACTTTGTTGTAGAAACCAAGAACTCAGTTTGTACAAAATTTTACCTCACAGCTTCATTGGAATAACTGTTGGAGTCACTTTTGTCTTTTGACATCCCAAGGGGAAGTCATTTTGCAGATGATAAAGTTATATTTAGACACTATGTAAATTTCTTCAAATTTTAGAGAAAAGGAAATTACTACCAGCCCAATTAAAAAGAAAAGCCTGTTTTTATTTCTTGGGGAATGTCAAGTAGACCCTGAAACAGTAAACATCCGCTGGCTGAACCTGGTAATTTAGCAAAACTGCCCATATAAATTTGTGTTCAAAACACCTTTCTTAAACTAAAAAACCGCTGGAATCACATTTATTCATGAATGTTATCACTACTAATTCCTTCATTAACCTGACTTGTCTGCAGTAAAAATGTGAAAAGTGCAATATTAAAGGAAAAAAGAAAATTTCTGGCTTTTATATGCACATGAGACAGTTATTTAAAGGAGAAACATGCAAGCATCAGTGAGAATTTTTAAATCAATGGCCAAGTTTGCAAACGTTTTCTCTTCTTATGTCTCAATTGAAGATATAAAGCCCGCTTTGACTAAGCAGAGGCAAGGTCACGCAATCCCATGGGCTGTAACCATTTAAATGTGGACTAGAATAGAATATTGGTCTGAAATGAGTTATATAACAGACTATGTGATTGCAATTTTGATCCTTCCAAAATCAGTGCTTTTGGGGAAAGGTGACTGTCAGAGCAACTCTACCTGTGATCCCAATTTTCAAGGAAAACAGGTTGATAAGATTCAGTGATATTACAGGAGAAAGATCTGGTAGCTGTGATAATTATCCTGGCAGTGCCCTTTGAAGATTAGGATGGGAATGGCAGCAACCATCAAATGAAAGGCTGGAAAAATTAAAATTGATGACCACATTACACCGAGGCTCATACTCAGTGAAAGGAACCATGCCATACAAATAAGAAAGCCAGGATTTCTGCTCATTCCTAATTATATCTCTTTTTTCCATCTGTTTCTATTCTAGCACCTTAACTCATTCTAGTAGAGAAAGAAATACATTTCTTTAGGATTTAGGAGCCAATGTTAGTGCTTTTTAATACAACTGTATTAAATACAAAGTAATACAAATCTGAAATAAATTTTACCATTTTTGACTGCAAGGTCGCAGGCCACTGGAAATATAAGAAGTTGTGAAGGTTAGTGCCATATATGGAGAAAATATGGTTCTTACTCTAAGACATTGATGTGAGATTTTGGATTTCTATATGCCAGACACTGTCCATAGGCACTGACAGTTTGGAGCCCATAAGAAATTAACCCCTTACTCAAAGTAGGAAACACAGTGAAATGTTACAATCTCAGGAAGGAACCATATTTTTTTCTAAATCTGAAGCCAATAAACAGATAGACAAGGTGCTTTCAAGTTGTAATCAACAGGATTACACAGTGTAGAGTACTTAATGGGGAAGCTATGGCCACTTTAGTTTGGAGTCAGTGAAAAGTAAGCCTGTGATGAACTAGTACTAGGGAAAATGAGAAACTCAATACATTGCCTTTGGTTGATGCTACAATAAAATGTGTTGCTCCAGAGACCTGCCTGTGAAAGAGCATGGTGTTGTTTATGAGGTTTACCATGCTTTTCCATAGTGCAGGTGCTCCGTTCTTAACCCCCCTCAACACTTGCCCCACAAACATACATATTTATAAATTTTGATGATTGTTTTCTATTTTTATTCCTCATCTCTCTCTGCTTTCTGGGATTTTTAAGCTATCAATCCTGGCTTCTTTAGCTTCCCTTTCCCATGAAGCCTATGTCAGTTGTACGTATTATTGCAGAATAAGCTCATGGTTTTTGCTTGGAATATTTCTTCTTGCAACCTTATGTGTCAAGAGTTCCCTGATTGGTTCAATTAGGACATGGCTGCCTTCCCTCTAGGCTGCCACAACTTTTTGCCAACTTCTCTGTTATGGCACTTAACACAACTGGTTGAAATTATCTGATTACATTCCTGTTTTTCTAATTAGACTCTAAACTTTTTGAGAGTAGGGAATCTTCTCACAAATGCCTACCTCCGTACATAGTATGTAGTGGGTTCTTAATAAATATTAAATATGTACTGGCTAAAATTTTAGTATTAATTGAATAAAAGAATGAATTAATATAAGAAAGGTTGATTGTATGACAGAACTAAGGCTATGATGATCAATGTAATTAACTGAACTCCCTTAGAGCTAGGATATTCATAAGGAATTGATAGTACATTTTTTAAGCATGTAATCTGCTTAGAAAAGCTGAGGAATAAAAGCAACAAATGAATACTTGAGAAGAGTCAGAAGGCTAAGATTTTCTGATGCTTAAATACCTAAAAATCTGAGTCAGAAGAAAAATTAGAAAATTACAGAATGAAAGTGACCTTAGAAAACATTTAGCCAAACTTCCATAAATAATATAAATTATCCCAAGGCCTCACACATGGTTATTGGCAAAGGACCAAAATTCAAGTCTCTCACCTCCCAATCCTGGGCAGCTTCCTCTATTCTTACTACTGTGACAACTCCATTTCAAATGCTTATACATCAAGCATGGAATGCAGATAATGTGTTTCTCTTGTTTTTTCTCTCACTGAATAATTTTTAGCAGTGCCTCCGATTCCTTTTTTCTTTTTTTTTGCCCTGCTGTGCCCTGCTATGTTCACCCTTACAGAGGACATCTGGTCATGTAGCAAAGAGAATTATTCAATACGTTTTTTTCCTATAGCCCCTCAGTCAATCAATCAACAAGTTATTTATTGAACACTTGCTGATGTGAGCAACACAGGGCTAATATGATAGAGTTGGCTGCTTTTAAACTCAATGCATCAATTAAATAGCACTTTGCATGATTTTGACTTGGCATACCTCAAAGGACAATATTTTTCAAGGCCACTGTGAACTCTGTAATGGGAAGCTCACCCAGTAATTTCACATGGAATCATGTATTTTGGCTTCATCCCCAGTGTAAGCTTTAAGGTTATCAGATACCAAGCATCCAAGACCAAATTCTGTCCTCAGATGTTCAAGATCATGTGCATCTGGTATTTACATATTATAACTGAGATTGAACACCCAGAAAGCAGTAGAATGAGAAGTACATTTCTTTTTCAACATGAAATTTGAATGTTTTTGTAAATAAATTCTGGATTAGGGACCAGGATACAGTGGGAGTAAGAAGGACCATTGGGAGTTTGTGACATTGTTGGGTGATAGTTTGTCATCCAAATACTCTATCCTCTGTGAGTCAGGCTTCAGTGGACATATAAAGAGATTAATTAAACCTTTTGTAAAGAGAGGTTTCTGGTAACTCAACTCATTAAGTCACACTGCTTAGTGCACTGGGCCTAAGGAGCTGCCAGCACATAGGAGCAGGTTGGCTTGGGGAGAAGTAGGGATTTAGGGGTGTGACCACATCACAAGTCACAGGTGACTTTGGAGTCTGAATAATTCTTGGAGTCACCCTGGCATTTGGCTCAAGATGGGTAAGCCAAATTTTCATATGGTGTTCTCTTCTGGTTCAGTGGACAACATTTGAGAATGAACTTGACCCGGGATAGCATTGCCAGATAAAATACAAGACTCTCAGTGAAATATGAACTTCAGGTAAACAACAAATAATTTCTTAGTCTAAGTATGTCTAAAATATTGCATCAGACATATGTATTTTTAAAAATTATGCTGCAATGTGTGATTACCTGAAATTGAGATTTACCTGCATATCCTGCTAAATCTGGCAATCTTAAATCAGAACTTTCTGTCAGTTACATTATAAGCAAGAAGAAGCTTAGGATGTTACTGTGAGACTTTCTGCGGATTCCATGTTGCATCGCTCTGTAAATTTGTCATAACTCATCTGGCAGTACAAGTTTATCAAGGGCAGCTCTTAGTCAGCACTTGGATGGTACACTGCCTGGAAAAAGCTTTAGGGGCACTACTGCCCACATGTTAAGAATGTGAGTTCGTAGTCAGGTGATATGAGTTTGAAACCTGACTTTGCCACTGCTGGTTATGTAACTTAAGGCCAATTACTCAACCTTCCTGTACCTCAGCTGCTTCATCTGTGAAATGGGGATAATAGTATCTAACCTAAAGTTGTCGTAAGGATTAATGGACAAATACACATAAAGTGCTTGGCAGTATTACAAAAATTATAAATATTAGCTTTTTTTGCTTATTAGATCCAGATCAACTTCTAGATATATTTTTACTTATTGTAAAAGTTAAATTTAGACTGCTTATATGTAACATTAAACTCAAGTTGCCAATTTTAAATTAATTCATTGTATAAAAAGAGCTTAATCAGATGTTCCTGAGTATCTGTTTAATCAAACCATCCTATATATATTTTAATTGTATGACTCTACACAGAACCACTGGAGTCTCCATGTCATTAAGGTTTTGCCAGTTTCTACTGTAATATCACACCAGAGGAAAGAGAACATTCCATGGAAAAGATCCAGGGAAAAGTAAAAACTTTTAAAATTATTTTTAACAAAAATAAAGCAATATCAAAGGTGAATGCCTCCGTGAAGTCCAGGTAAAGTTTATATCAATTAAGTCTTTTGAAAAGAGCAATCTCCAGAAATCACAAAGAGAATATGTGGCGACTGTATCAATATGAGATCAGAAAATAGGAAATATGAGAAAATGGGTTCAAGAGTTTTTAATGAGGAAAACAGACAAAAATTTGGTAAGCAAGAAAACTCCAGACATTTTAAATAATGTCTCAATATAATCATGCTGTTAAATGGTAAAGTATAAATATAATTTAGAATTGCATCTTTGATCTACGAAAGAAGACTCACTGTACCAATCTCCTAGTTTTTCATCAGTCAGACGTAATTTTTTTCAGTTTCAACTGAAACATAAATGAAAATAGAATACATTTACATATAAATGAAAATATACCCAGTATAGAGTAATTGCTACTTGGAATTAGGGGAAAAATAACACACTTCAGAAGTTCTGGAAAAGAGAATTTTGAAGATCTACTCCAAATTGAAAACCCTTTGACCAATGCCAGCTGCGTCTGTAGGCCTGGTCCAAGGCCTGCAGGGTTCATGCTGCTTTTCTGGACTTGGCTTCTGGTGAGTCTGTGGGTACACTATTCCCAGGGAAACTTCAGTTCTTGGATCTTTTCAGCAATGACGTTTGCAAAGGACCTCTCAGAGCCATGGTGGGGTGCGGGGGGGCACATTCAAGTCATGACACTCATGGGAGAAGCCCTAGTGATGATTCTTCTGGGATGGGACTAGGTTTCCTGGTGCTACTCTAAGAGCTTTCAGGGAAATACAGAGAGACCCTGGGGTAGTCCTTCAACTCTTGCAGAGTACCCTTCAAATGCTGGCCTCATTGTTGATGAGCAAAGAGGCAGAATTGCTAGAATTGAGAAACTAACCATTTAAAAGGAGATACAGTTGAGATCAGTACATATAACGGATGAAACAGCACACAGAAGGGCTCATTGAACGTTTGCCTTTTCACATGACCAGACAGGATTTTTGCCTCTCATTCAGGTCTCAGGGCCTTTGTCCTGTACTCCACAGAGGGATTGTCCAGCCCTTTATTTTTCATTGGAATTAATTTGAATTATTTACCTAAGTGATACCTGATATGCTTCAACCCAGTTCTTGAAAACAAAACAAAACTAAAGGTCCTTTGGACCTTTGAGTGAGAAATTTGACCTGTTTTTTTTAAGTGCCAAGAGAGAAAAAGATGAATACTTAATGAATCCCATGGCTTTCTGTGAATTGTGTTATTTGGAATAAACTGAAAAAAAGTTTTAAGCAAGCTGTTATGGGTTATAACTGGATAAGCAATCTAATATTCTCATTTTTATCAACATTCATAGAAAGTGAAGATGATTCCCTATCTGCTGATACTCTCTGGAAAAGTCAAACCACTTTATTATTTATTTTTCCAAAGCAGCTGTAGATACACTTGCTTGTGATCTTGTACTTAAGCCTAATCTTTAGTAAGCAGGTATATGAAGATGACTAAAGCAAGTGGCAAATGTTACAGGTGAGAAAGCTAGAACAAGAGCAGTGTGGACTAGCAGAGAATCCAGGAAGAATTAAAGGTTATATAGATGTTCGTAGTGAAAAGCCACAGGAGACAGCCACCTGAGCCCAATGCATCTCTTATAACTAATTTCAAATAAGAAAGTTAGAAAACATACTTTTTTCTGTTCTCTGGAACAATGCTGTATTAGACCAAGCTAACAATTCTGTTAATAATTATAAAATATCTGAAACACTTTGTATTTGCAATAAAATATATAAAAATGCTTTGTATTATTTTAACAAATAAAAAGGAAAGAATTTAAGTGGATTTTTATTTACCCTGATATTTTAGCCTACTCACACTGCTAATTTGGACCTTATATTTTGACTTGAAACTCAGTCTTCATTTTTATCTTTTTTGACATCTAAGTAACTCCCTCTTTGGCCCACATCCCTCCTGGTTTATGAGGCAGAGTTTCAGACAGGTGACCTGAATGGCAGGTCTACTTAATGTGGTCCTGTAAGGTGGGGATTTGGGGTCAGGTATGTTAAGGGACTGTGGAGTAAAATATAATTAGGATAATTAGGAGGAATTACTTAGCAACTGGGAATAGAAGTGAGTGAAATCTCATCTAACAGATTCTAGAGGGAACTTAGAACAATTTCAATCGAAATGCCAAAGGGAAATTTTTGGTTTCTTTGGTCTTAAAGTGATCCTGGATCAAAAAAGAAAAAAAAAAAAAAAGAAGAAGAAGAAGAAGATAGTGGAAACAGCCAAGAAATTTTTTTAACTGCTAGGATTTGCACTGCCATATGTTAAAACATATAATAAAATTTTAATAATGAAGACTGTGATATTGACCCACGAATAGACAGAACAATGGAACAGAATAGAAAGTCCAGAGCCTGATGTTTATAAAACATTACTGTGTGATAAATATGAGTAGCTAAACAATGACAAAATGACACATTATTAATACATGGCATTGGGATAATTAATAACCATTTGGAAAATAATTAATTCTAAAACTGCATGTCATATATCAAAATAAAATCCAAATGGAAAATTGACTCAAAAAGAGTAAAAATATAAGCAAAAAAAAAAAAAATAGCTAGATATTTTTGGGATAAATTATAAATCCCTTCCCCCCTTCCAAAAAACATAGATGATTTCTCCCTAAAGTTTCATACAACAGTCATACATAAAATAAAAAGATCTCTTTAACACATAGAGATTTTGTAAAGTGAGAAAATGAATATTAGTTTCTATGAAGGCAGAATCCAATAAGGTATCTCTCAGTTCTCCCCCACTCCCACAGAATTCTTTTTCCTCAATCTAACCCACTGTCTGGCACATTAGAAACACTTAATAAAAATGTGTTGAATGAACAAATGAATTAATGAAAAAGATAACCATCCCACTAGAAAAAAAGAGTTTGAAGAGCAATTACAAAGGAAGAAATATAATACTTCATAAATATAAGAATCTCTAACCTCACTAGTAATCAAAGAAATGCAAATTAAAATGCAATAAGCTAGCATTGCCTGCCTTTCAAATTAGTAAATGTTCATACAGTTAATGCTCAGTGTTTGAAGAGAATGATAAAACAGATGGCAAAATTATAAATTAAAAGCTTTTAAGAGGTTTAGTATATATATCAAAAACTGTAAAATATCTTTTGATTAAGAAATGTATTTTAATGTAATTATTAGAGCTATTCAATAAGGTTTGGGAGTAAAGATATGCATTGCTTTATTATAATTTTATTGAAAATTGGACTTGATCTATATGTCCATACTATAGGGTTATTTAAATTAATTGCAATGCATGAATAATAAAATAAGCAGTCATTAACATTGTGTTTTTGAGATTATTTAGTGATATGAGGAAATGATTAGGGAAGATAATGCAAAAATAAAAAGTTAAAAATAAATTCTAATTCTTGAATGTTGTTTTCACTGTGTTGACTATATCATAAAATTGAATTTATGAGTGAATTCAGTTCTGTGAATCTGAGATCCAAGAGAAGCTATATGTACAAACTTGCCCTGTCTGTTTTTAAAAAGTACATTTTAAAAATATGTTTCATAGGAAAAGAGTGTTTGGGAATACATCTACACAGTAACAGCAGTTACCTTTATGAAGGGGACCAATGGAAATTTTTATCTATTTAATTTCTGATGTATTTTTTAAAAATCATCTTATAATGAGATTGAATTACCTTTATATTCAGAAAAAAACATATTTTCAATTAAAAATTGAGTTCCTCTGGGTTGTTTAAATGCTCAGTGGAAGGCTGAAGAATCTTCCAGAAAGAAGAAAGGAGTGGCAGAGACAGAGAGACTTGTCTCCCCAGAGGAGGTGGAGACGGAATGGAGCCCGCATGCTTGGAGTCCTGCTGGGAGAAAGCCAGATTAAAAATTGAGTTCCTCTGGGTTGTTTAAATGCTCAGTGGAAGGCTGAAGAATCTTCCAGAAAGAAGAAAGGAGTGGCAGAGACGGAGAGACTTGTCTCCTCAGAGGAGGTGGAGACGGAATGGAGCCCGCATGCTTGGAGCCCTGCTGGGAGAAAGCCAGGTCGCTGTGGTGCATGCGTGGCAGGCTGGAAATGACATCCTACTGGTGTGGTGCTCTGTTCTGCTTTAATTCAGGCTCCAGGCTCCCTACACCTCCTGTAAGGACCAGGTGGAGCAGGCAGCTGCAGGAGAAGGGAGATGCAGGGGGCCGTGGGAGTACAAATTTACATAGCAGCCCAGCCCAGGCAGAGGAACAATTCTCTGTGGAGTTGAATAGTGTTCTCCCTCCGTATCCCCCCAAAACTGATGTCCAACTGGAACCTCAGAATGTGACCTTATTTGGAAATAGGGATTTTGCAGATGTGATGATTTAAGGATGGCAGGGTTGAAATGACCAGACTGATGTCTTTGTAAGAGGAAAGTGAAGAAGGTTTGGACACAGAGCCATGCAGCATAGAAGGCCACGTGAAGATTGTGGCAGAGGTTGGAGTGGTGCTGTCTCAAGCTAAGGGACACCTGGAGCCACCCGAAGCTGGAAGAGGAAAGGCAGGATTCGCACTAGAGCTTTCAGAGGAGACATGGCCCTGCCAACACCTTGATTTCAGACTTCTAGAAGTCTGAAGACTGTGAGAGAATAACTTTCTGTTTTGTTAAAGTCACCCATGTTGTGATAATTTGTTTAGACACACCCAAGACACTAATACAGCCTGGTGAGATATTAAGGCTGGGTAAAGTCCGGGAAACAGAGGGGCTCCCCAGTGCTTTTTAATGCCAAGGTTCTTCATCAGTATGGTCACATTCAGGACAGCCCTCTCCAGGACACTGCTCTGAGTTTCTCTCTAGTGGCAGGTGATGGATATCGTCCTCATAAGTCATGAGTCTTAAATCAAGTGGTGCCTCCATTAAAGAAAAGGAGGTTAATGCATGTTTCTGAGTGCTTACTTCTTGAATGAATTTGAAAGATATTCACTAGAGACATTAAGTAGGCACTAGGCACAGACAGTGACCTCATGGCATTTTAGCAAAAGGAACACAAGTTCTCCTGTGAATGTTGGTAAAGTGCTTTTATGTGGCCTGTGGGAAAAGGCAAAGCAGAAACCTTTGATTTTTTTTTTTTTTTTTTTTTTTTTTTTAACCAAACTGGGCTGTGAAATCCAAGTCTGACATTTACTGGCCTCTTGTGAAGCTCTCTGACAAGGCGTGGAGGTTTCTAGGAGGAAAAAAACCTCTCCCTCTTCCTATGTTAAAAGATTACTTTCCATGCAATTCTTAGTAATTTAGACGGAAGAGTGGCTGTAGAGGGATTCTCCTTTCTCTGGCATTATTCTTGCCATCTCTTACAGGTGAATTCCCAAAGAAGATCTGATGTATATGTTGGATGATGAACAATTCAAGCAAAATGAGATTTCAGAAAATTCTGATGTCCCTATTTGAGGTTCACCACCTTTAAAAAGACTCTTAGGGGTGAACCCCGTTTATAGGTTATCAGGGAACAATGTGAACCTATAGCTTTGCAGTGGGATCCACTGATGCCAAATGAATCCTTCTGCTGGTAGCTTATTTATGGCTGTGCTATCTTCTTAAGCAGAACACAGAGAAACAGCTATTGCTGATTTAGTTATTAGACATAAGCACAAAGGGTTAGGAGCTTCTAGGGCATTATTCATTGACAATAATCCATGGCCTGTTATGACAATGCTGCGTGCTGTGCAGATATAAAAGAGTGCCTTCATAAATAATGCCAGAAACACTAGTGGTGCCAAGGCAGATAGAATATATCGATGGTAAGTTAATGTGTTAGGCCCCTGGGTTTGCTTCATTATATAGGATGATTTACCATAGGCAAATGAAGAAAATTGCCTTAGCTAACTGCATATTTGGGAGTCCATAATCCTGTTTCTCTTCCCTACCCCCAGGCTTAAGATAGATCCTTCTAATAATGATGCGATTTGCTTGGCTACTGCTGAATTCTATATTCTTACAAGATACAGTTCTGTTGTTCCCATTTTGGTGATGAGAATGGAATGCGTTTTCTCTTCTTGTAATTATCTGCTACAAGCAACCAAAGTGGATTTTGTGCTTGTCTGACTATGTCAACATCTGCTTATTTTCAGGCTGTTTGTCTGCATAGGAGATGGTAGTCTAAATCCGTTCCTCAATTTATACAAAATTGCATCGACCAACATATTTAGGCCACATCCCTGATATGGGAAAATGAGAGATAAGATTACTTATGGGGAATTTTTCTTTAGAATGTGATTATATAGCACATGTTTGAAAGATAAGAGAGGGATTTATCATGGGGTTTCATAAGACAAAGGTGAATTCTTTTTAGAATCATACCAAATGACAACGTGGTAGGCAGAATAATGACCCCCTAAAGATGTTCATATCCTAATCCCTGGAACCTGTGAATATGTTATGTTACATTTTTGCAGATGTTATTAAGTTCAGGATCTTGAGATGGAGAGATTATCCTGGATTATCTGCATGAGCCCAGGGTAATTATAAGAGTCTTTATAAATAGAAGAGGGAGGCAGGCCAGTTAGTGTTAGAGTGATGCAGCATGAGACTCAAATGGCCGTTGCTGGCTTTGAAGATGGAAGGAGGCTACAACCCAAGGAATGTAGGCAGCCCATAACAATGTATCCTGCCTGACAGTTTGATTTTAGCTGAATGAGACTCATGTCAGACTTCTGACCATCAGAACTGTAAGATAATAAAAGTGTGTTGTTTTAAGCCACCAAATTTGTATTTTTTTACAGCAGGATTGTAACTAATACAGAAAATAATAAGTAACTCCTATCATCACCTCTGTCTTACTTTGTTTAGTGTTGCTATAAAGAAATACCTGAGGCTGGATAATTTATAAAGAAGAGAGGTTTATTTGGCTTATGGCTCTGCAGGCTGTATGAGAAGCATGGCACTTTACAAGAGGCATTGGCTTCTGGTGAGGGTCTCAGACGGCTTCCACATATGGCAGAAGATGAAGGGGGCCAGTGTATGCACAGATTACATAATGAGAGGAAGCACCTTCACCTCTGGATGGGAGGTACCAGACTCTAACAAGCTCTTTTAGGAACTAACAGAGTAAGAACTTACCAATGAGGAAGGGCATCAGTCTATACATGAGGGATCTGCTCCCGTGACCCAGCTACTTCCCCGCTTGAGTCCCACTTCCAACATTGAGAATTAATTTCAGCCTGAGGTTTGGGAGGCAAACATCCAAACTACAGCAACCACTATGAAAAGATAATCTGCTTGAGTTATTCAGTTACATAAAGGAATTTTTTACTAAATGATTACTGCATATCAAGCGTTGTGCTCCTGCATTGGTGATATATCTGCAAATGACATACAAACATTTCTTTATTCTCAAAATAGTTTAGTTATTAAGTGCCTACCATTTGCAAGGTACTATTCCAGGAGAAATGTGGATAAAATAAGAAAGATAAGATTCCTGCCCTTATATAGCTTATGCTCTTGTATAGGAGAAAAGAAATAATAAGCAAGTGAATGAATAAGATAATTACAAGTTGTGTTTAGTGACATAGAGAAAATTACAACAGGCTAGGAGATAGAGGTTATTTGAAGAAAATCTCCCTTAGGTCAGCGGCATAGGGAAAGCGTCTATGAGAAAAAGTGAAGGGCAAGAAGGAGGCAGCCCTAATAGGCTCAGATGTGGAATGTCCCAGGTTTAATGGAAAGAAAGGAAAGGCAAAAGCCTAGAGATGGGCATGAGCTTAGGGAACATGAAGAACTGAAGGTCAGTGTGAAAGGGGAGCAGTGTGAATCATAGAGAGACTAGTGAAAGATCACTCCAGCCCATGTTAAAGAATCTTACCTACAAAGACTAAAAAATATTCTAAGAGAAATGGGAAGGCAATGCAGGCATGATGCAATGGATGTTATGCTGTACTGGGTGACCTTTAAATAATTTAAATTGCTTTTATGGTATTATTTGAATTTTGAACTTGAAGCGAATTTAGGTATCATTAGCTCCATTCTTTTTTTCTTAACGGCAACTGGTGCCCACCTTGGTTGACTGACTTGTGTGGGGCACAAATCTCTTTCATCTGTATCTCTAATTGCTGCTGCTTTTATCATGCTGCCTGCTCATCACAAGAGCTCGGTTTCACTAATTCTTCTTTAATACTGATTCTTTTCTCTTTTTTCCCCCTTTTTTAAATAAAATCATTTGGGAACCAAGATCTGCTTTACAGGGACTAAAGAAGATTGCAACTACTGGAACTGAACTGGACTCGAATTAGAACGAGTCCATGAGAAATAGAATCTCTACTGTGCTCTTTGTGAACTTATACTCATGAATGGCTCACTGTAGTTCATTCACATTGTTTTATGAAATAAGCTATTTCTGGAAACAACCTGCATAACCTTTTGATTTTTTTTTCTTTTGATTTGACAAAGAAAAGGATAGCACTGAAAATTGGAGGGTTAGCTGTTGCTAGGCACCAAGCTGACATTCAGGAAGTGGAAATGAAACCCAAGAAGATTTAAAAAATAAACAAGCATTTTAATCTTTAACTGCAACTCCAATGAGTCAGACTAAGTTATCTGATTACCAGTATTTCCCAAGCAGACTTTTAACAAAAAAAAAAAAAAAAAAGGGATGCTATTTTTGAACTATCTGTTCTGTCTGTTATATTCATTGGTACAGTTTTTTTGCTCCTAATATGTTTGTCAGAGTCACTGAAATTTATAATTTTTAGGTTTAGTGGTTAGAGGATTAGACTGTTGTTTGCAAGACAAAGTCAAATTTATGTCATTTAAATTTCAGTAGGGTTGTCTTGAGTATGTCCCCAGAGACCTTTGAAATACAGGTAATATTGAAGAAACAACTGACTCATTCCATGATCACCGGTGTTTTTGTCTACCTCCATAAAGAGCTTCATACCTTTGACCGCTGAACTAATTGATTTAGACCCTGATAGATGTCACCAATTGCATTTCCTTTTCTCCAAAACATCCTCTTTGCATTCAGGGCTATTCTGAAAGAAAGGCATGGCCCCTGTCCTAAGCTCTGTGGAGCCTTAGTAATCTCTGTGACAGATGATGCCAGCTTTGTGTACTGATATATCTATGGTCATAATGCCAGTAACAAACAAGGTAGACCTAACTCTACCAGGAGGAGCAAAAGTGGACACTGTGTAACTTCATAGAATTAGTAACACAGGCCCGTTACATATGGCAGCACTGTGCAGTAGTTGGAAGTACAGCCTTCAAAGCCAACTGCTTGGGTTGGAATCTTGTGACCTTAGGCAAGTCACTTATCTTCTCTGTACCTATGACTTCATCTTTAAGAAAGGAAAGTAACAATAACTACCTTATTGTTTTAAGATGATTAAATGAGATGATATCTGTAAAGGTCTTAGAAAAATGCATGGCATAATAAATACTAAATAAATGATTTACTAAATCAAATAACCCACAGAGATATACATGGGAGTGATCTCTCAGCAGATACTAGTATGTTTTATCCGCTGTTCTCTCCTATTTTCTTAAACTAGAAAAAGGAGCGATTTAAATGTTTCCAAAAAGGCAGTCTTTCTGAATAAATAAATACATACATCATTCCTATTTATAGAAAATCAGTCCTTGCTTTGCGCATTTCCCATATACGTGAATTTACATTGCCACAGTTTGTTAAGATAGTTCTACAATGATGTGGCTCCAATGACAGTCACCATGATATATTAACTGGATAAATATGCAAAACACAAACTTCCGGTTAGCTCTTCTGTCCACACCCACTATACAATGTCAGATGTGCATCATGATCACTGACCAATCATGTCACTTCTTTCAAACTTTGTCAGCAATTGATCACTGAAAATCCATTTTCAGATCACATACAGACAACAAAATGTGTAGTTGTGTTGCTTTGCTTTTTACACAAATGGGTCATCAACAGAGTAAATTCACAGAAGTGAAACTGCAACAAAAAACAAAATTTGGGAGTGAATTGAATGGACATAAATGGAGTTGAGAAGAAATAGCTGATATTGACCCCCATTTGAGACATTCTAGATTTGCAGCCAGAGGGCCTTAATGAAGGTGAATTTATCTTCGTAAATGAAGAAAAAGTCTGTGGCAAAAAGAATAAAGGTGTTCTAGATGACATGACATCTTTACATTAAACAAACTCTCAGAGGTATTTCATGACATTGAAAGCACAAAGAATGACATGTTTGAAGCTGATCAAAACTTAGAAAGCCGAGTAATTCCCCAAAGCAGGAACAATGCTCCCTCTGTATCTTAAGCTAACACATCGATGAGAAAGAGAAGGAAAACACTGTTTAAATGCCTTTTGATGAAAGTATGAAGAAATAATTTCAATTCACTGTGGCTTTAATATATTAATATCAAAATACTTCCAAATCAATATATGTCAATAATATCAAATGATCTATCAAAGTAATATTAAAATGTAATGTCAATATATTTTTGATGTATTAAATAAATATTAGTTTTACTATTGCATTTTTCATACATTTATAAACTATGGTAAGAGTTTTTAAATTTTTGAGGAATTCTAAATGTCATGGAACAGTTGTAGCTTTTTCTATAGATTATTAAGATGTCTTAGTATGGTTTCAGCCTGCAGGATCATTATAGTGTCCATGCACAACCATGAAAAGTGAGGACTACTTGTACTATTTTATGGGTGATGCTAACCCAATGGGAGGAGTGGAAAAGACATCTGAGAAAAAATAGCTGTGCTGGTTGGGGAAGTGGCTGGCTGGTTCAAGGCTGTGCTGCCTTGAAAACAGTAAAGGTTTTGCTTGAGCAAATAGTAAATTTTCCTGTCTTGAGACATAGTTTGATGCCAGTTTTAATCACTAATGTCAGAAAACATCATTCATTTGGATTGCCCCAAATCAGATTGTCCACATAGATCAATATACCTGCAATCAGCATTCTCATTTCCTGATCCTGTATTTTTCATGGGAAGAAGTAGAAAGTGTCTTTCTTTTTCCTTCAGCAGTTCCAGAGAGCATATTATTAGACATAAATTATATGCTCAATATAGAACTTGAATTGTGTAAAATCCCATGCTAATGGGCACTGAATGACAATCTTCCTCTTAACAAACACAGATAATATTACCATCATTGTACCTAACTCCAGAAGGAATATACAGATTTCCAGGCAAGATGGCCAAATAGGAACAACTCTAGTCTGTAGCTCCCAGTGAGATCAACACAGAAGGCAGGTGATTTCTGCATTTCTAACTGAGATGCCTAGTTCGTCTCATTGGGACTGGTTAGACAGTGGGTGTAGCCGTGGAAGGTGAGCAGAAGCAGGGTGGTGTATCACCTACACAGAAAGTGCAAGGGGTGGGGGAAATCCCTCACCTAGCCAAGGGAAGCCTTAAGGGACTGTGCTGTAAGGGATGGCGCTATCTGGCCCAGATACTACACTTTTCCCATGGTCTTCACAACTCACAGCCAAGGAGATTCCCTCAGATGCTTATATCTCAAGGGCCCTGGTTTTAAGCACAAAACTGGCCATTTGGACAGACTCGAAACTAGCTGCAGGAGGTTTTCTTTCATATGCCTGTGGCACCTGGGACACCAGTGAGACAGAACCATTTACTCTCCTGGAAAGGGGGCTGAAGCCAGGGAGCCACGTGGTCTTGCTCAACAGATCCCACCCCCAAGGAGCCCAAGAAGATAAATTCCACGGGCTTGAAATTCTCACTGCCAGCACAACAGTCTGAAGTTGACCTGGGTTGCTGGAGCTTGGTGGGGGAAGGGACATCTGCTGTTACTGAGGCTTGAGTAGGTGGCTTTTCCATCACAGCGTAAACAAAGCCACAGGGAAGTTCAAAGTGGGCTGAGCCCACCACAGCTTGGCAAAGTTCCTGTAGCCAGACTGCCTCTCTAGATTTCTCCTCTCTGGGAAGGGTATCTCTGAAAGAAAGGCAGCAGCCCCAGTCAGGAGCTTAGAGATAAAAATTTCCATCTCCCTAGGATGGAGGACCTGGGGGAAGGGATGGCTATGGGTGCAGCTTCAGTAGACTTAAATGTTCCTGCCTGCTGGCTCTGAAGAGAGCAGGGGATAACTCAGCACAGCACTTAAGCTCTGCTAAGGGACAGACTGCCTCCTCAAGTGGGTCCCTGACACCCCTGCCTATGGATGGGAAGACACCTCACACAGGAGAGCTCTGTCTGGCATCTGGTGGTGACCCTCTGGGACAAAGCTTCCAGAGAAAGTGGCAAACAGCAATCTTTTCTGTTCTGCAGCCCCTGCTGGTGATACCCAGGCAAACAGGGTCTGGAGTGGACCTGCAGCAAACTCCAGCAGACCTGCAGAAGAGGGTCCTGACTATTAGAAGGAAAACTAACAAACAGAAAGAAATAGCATCAACATCAACAAAAAGGATGACTATGCAAAAACTCGATCTGAAGGTCACCAACATCAAAGGCTGAAGGCAGATAAATCCACAAAGATGAGGAAAAAACAGTGCAAAAAGGCTGAAAATTACAAAAACCAGAATGCCTTTTCTTCTTCAAAGTATCATAACTCCTTGCCAGCAAGGAAACAAAACTGGATGGAGAATGAGTTTGACAAATTGACAGAAGTAGGCTTCAGAAGGTGGGCAATAATAAACTCCTCTGAGCTAAAATAGCATGTTGAAACCCAATGTGAGAAAGCTGAGAATCTTGAAAAAAGCTTACATGAATTGCTAAGTAAAATAACCAGTTTAAAGAACAGAAATGAGCTGATGGAGCTGAAAGACATAGCACGAGAACTTCTTTAAACATACACAAGTATCAATAGCAGAATTGATTAAGAGGAAGAAAGGATATGACAGATTGAAGATCAATTTAATGAAATAAAGTGTGAAGCCAAGATTAGAGAAAAAAGAATGAAAAGGAATGAACAAATCCTCCAAGAAATACGGAACTATGTGTAAAGACCAAACCTACATTTGATTGGTGTACCTGAAAGTGACAGGGAGAATGGAAAGAAGTTGGAAAATACACTTCAGGATATTATCCAGGAGAACTTCCCAAAGACAGGCCAACATTCAAATTCAGGAAACTCAGAGAATACCACAAAGATACTCCTCGAGAAGAGCAACACCAAGACACATAATCATCAGATTCACCAAGGTTGAAATGAAGGAAAAAATGTTAAGGGCAGCCAGAGAGAATGGTCAGGTTACCCACAAAGGGAAGCCCATCAGACTAATAGTGGATCTCTCTGCAGAAACTCTACAAGCCAGAAGAGAGTGGGGGCCAATATTCAACATTCTTACAGAAAAGAATTCTCAACCCAGAATTTTATATCCAGCCAAACTAAGCTTCATAAGTGAAGGAGAAATAAAAATAACCAGCTGGCATCATAATACAGGACCAAATTCACACATAACAATATTAACCTTAAATGTAAATAGACTAAATGCCCCAATTAAAAGGCACAGACTGGAAAACTGGATGAAGAGTCAAGACCTATCAGTGAGCTGTATCAGGGACTCAAATCATGTGCAAAGACACACATAGACTCAAAATGAAGGGATGGCAGAAGAATTACCAAGCAAATGGAAAGCAAAGAAAAGCCAGGGTTGCAATTCTAGTCTCTGATAAAGGGCATTACATAATGGTAAAGGGATCAATGCAACAAGAAAAGCTAACCATCCTAAATATATATGCACCCAATACAGGAGCCCCCAGATTCATAAAGCAAGTTCTTAGAGACCTACAAAGACCTACAAAAAACAAAGACTCCCACACAATACAAGTGGGAGAATTTAAAACCCCACTGTCAATATTAGACAGATCAATGATACAGAAAATTAACAAGGTTATTCAGGACCTGAATTCAGCTCTGCACCAAGTGTACCTAAAGTATTCTGTATCTACAGAACTCTTCACCCCAAATCAACAGAATATACATTCTTCTCAGTGCCACATCACGCTTATTCTAAAATTGACCACATAATTGGGAGTAAAACACTCCTCAGCAAATGCAAAAGAAAAGAATTCATAACAGTCTCTCAGACCACAGTGCAATCAAATTAGAACTCAGGATTAAGAAATGCACTCAGAACTGCACAACTACATGGAAACTGAACAACCTGCTTCTGGATGACTACTGGGTGAATAAAGAAATTAAGGCAGAAATAAATAAGATCTTTGAAACAAATGAGAACAAAGACACAATGTAAAAGAATCTGGGACACAGTGAAAACAGTGTTTAGAGGGAAATTTATAGCACTGAATGCCCACAGGAGAAAGTAGGAAAGATCTAAAATCAACACCCTAATATCACAATTAAAAGAACTAGAAAGGCAAAATCAAACAAATTCAAAAGCTAGCAGAAGACAAGAAATAAGTAAGATCAGAGCAGAATTGAAAGAGATAGAGACACAAAAAACCTTTCAAAAAAATCAATGAATCCAGAAGCTGGTTTTTTGAAAAGATTAACAAAATAGACTGCTAGCCAGACTAATAAAGAAGTAAAGAGAGAAGAATCAAATAGACACAATTAGAAAAGATAAAGGTGATATCACCACTGACCCCACAGAAATAGAAACCACCATCAGAGAATACTATAAACACCTCTATACACATAAACTTAGAAAACTTAGAAGAAATGGATAAATTCCCAAACACATACACCCTCCCAAAACAAAACCAGGAAGAAGTCAAATCCCTGAATAGATCAATAGCAAGTTCTGCAATTGAGGCAGTAATTAATAGCCTACCAACTAAAAAAAGTCTAGGACCAGTGGTATTTACAGCCAAATTCTACCAGAGGTACAAAGAGGAACTGGAATCATTTCTTTTGAAACGATTCCAAACATTAGAAAAATACAGACTCCTTCCTAACTCATTTTATGAGGTCAGCATCATCCTGATACCAAAAACAGGCAGAGACACAACAAAAAACATAACATTTCAGGCCAATATTCCTGATAAACATTGATGCAAAAATCCTCAATGAAACACTGGCAAACTGAATCCAGCAGCACATTAAAAAGCTTATCCACCATGATCAAATTGACTTCATCCCTAGGATGCAAACCTGGTTCAACATATGCAAATCAGTAAAGGTAATTTATCACATAAATAGAACCAATGACAAAAAACACATGATTATCTCAATTGATGTAGAAAAGGCAATCGATAAAATTCAACATCCTTTCATGCTAAAAACACTCAATAAACTAGGTATTGATAAAATGTATCTCAAAATTTTAAGAGCTATTTATGACAACCCCACAGCCAATATACTGAATGGGCAAAAGCTGAAAGCATTCCCTATGAAAACCAGCACAAGACAAGGATGCCCTCTCTCACCACTCCTATTCGACATAGTATTGGAAGTTCTGGCCAGAGTAATCATGCAAGATAAAGAAATAAATGGTATTCAAATTGGAAGAGAGGAAGTCAAATTATCTCTGTTTCCAGATGACATGATTGTATATTTAGAAAACCCTGTCATCTCAGCCCCAAAACTCCTTAAGTTGATAAGCAACTTCAGCAAAGTCTCAGGTTACAAAATCAATGTGCAAAAATCACAAGCATTCCTATACACCAATAATAAACAGAGAACCAAATCATGAGTGAACTACCATTTACAACTGCAACAAAGGGAATAAAATACCTAGGAATGTAACTTACAAGGGATGTGAAGGACCTCTTCGAGGGGAACTACAAACCACTGCTCAAGGAAATAAGAGAGGACACAAACAAATGGAAAAACATTCCACACTCATGGATAGGAATAATCAGTATCAAGAAAATGGCCATACTGCCCAAAGTAATTTATAGATTCAATGCTATTCCCATCAAACTACCATTGACTTTCTTCACAGAATTAGAAAAAACTACTTTAAATTTCATATGGAACCAAAAAAGAGCCTGTATAGCCAAGACAATCCTAAGCAAAAAGAACAAAGCTGAAAGTATCATCCTACCTGAGTTCAAACTATACTATAAGGCCACAGTAACCAAAACAGCATGGCACTGGTACCAAAACAGATATATAGACCAATAGAATGGAACAGGACTCAGAAATAACACCACACACCTATAACCATCTGATCCTTGATGAACCTGACAAAAGCAAGCAATGGGGAAAGGATTCCCTATTTAATAAATGGTGTTGGGAAAACTGGCTAGCCATATGCAGAAGACTGAAACAGGATCCTTTCCTTACACCCTACACAAAAATTAACTCAAGATGGACTAATGATTTAAATGTAAGACCTAAAACCATAAAAACCCTAGAAGAAAACCTAGGCAATACCATTCAGAACATAAGCATAGGCAAAGACTTCATGACTAAAACACTATAAGCAATGACAACAAAATCCAAAATTGACAAACTGGATCTAATTAAACTAAAGAGCTTCTGCACAGAAAAGAAACCATCATCAGAATAAACAGGAAACCTACAGAATGGGGGAAAATATTTGCAATCTGTCCATCTGACAAAGGGCTACTATCCAGAATTTACGAGCAACTTAAACAAATTTACAAGAAAAACCACATCAGAAAGTGTCTGAAGGATATGAACAGACACTTCTCAAAAGAAGATGTTTATGCAGCCAGTGAAGATAAAGAAAAACTCATCATTACTGGTTATTAGAGAAATGCAAATCAAAACTGCAATGAGATACCATCTCATGCCAGTTAGATTGGTGATTATTAAAAAGTCAGGAAACACCAGATGCTGGAGAGGATGTGGAGAAATAGGAACACTTTTATGCTTTTGGTCGGAATGTAAATTAGTTCAGCCATTGTGGTGATTCCTCAAGGATCTAGAACTAGAAATATCATTTGAACCAGGAATACCATTACTGGGTAGATAACCAAAGGATTATAAATCATTCTACTATAAAGACACATGCACACATATGTTTATTGTGGCACTATTCACAATAGCAAAGACCAGGAACCAACCCAAATGTCCATCAAATATTAGACTAGACAAAAAAAAAAATGGTATATACAGCATGGAATACTATGCAGCTATAAAAAAGAATAAGTTCATGTCGTTTACAGGGACATGAATGAAGCTGGAAACCATCATTCTCAGCAAATTAACACAGGAATAGAAAGCCAAACGATGCATGTTCTTGCCATAAGTGGGATTTGAGCAATGAGAACACAGGGGCACAGGGAGGGAAACATCACACACTGGGGACTGTTAGGGATTGGGGAGCAAGCTGAGGGATAGCATTAGCAGAAATACCTAATGTAGATGATGGGTTGATGGGTGCAGCAAACCACCATGGCATTTGTGTACCTATGTAACAACCTGCATGTTCTGCTCATGTATCCCAGAACTTTAAGTTTTTTTTTAAGAAAAAAAGCAGAAGGAACACACAATTTAGGCATGTCAAAGTAAATATCAATATCAATTTGATATTTATAGACTCAATGTTTTGACATTGAAAGTAAACCTAAATAGTTTTGTCCCGTTTCTCATCCATTTCTAATATTTAAATAAAAATTTTAATTGAAAACATGTAAGAAGAAATTTCCTCACATTGGAATGATTGCTCATTTGGGAAAAGAAGATATTAACTCTGCTGTGATAAAATTGAGCTAAGACTGAATTTTAATCCTTTGAAAATTATCTGTAAAGTCCTAGATAAAAGTTACCTTAAGAGAATATTATGCAAAGATAAAACCATCTTTCATAAATGAAACTTCTCACTAGAAGTCTAAGAGTTCAGAAAGCCAAGCTCCCGCTTTAATAATTTTTAAAAATGTACTTGATTTGTTCACTGCAGGCTTGTTGACATAACACTGTGAATAAGTACTTGGGAAGAGATTAGGAGGAAAGAGTACTCATTCCAGAAATCTCTAATGAAAGAATTATTTCTGCTACATTCACTGGAATGGAGCCACTGCTTCTGTATCCTCCCTTAAGAAGGAGAGAACTAGATAGTACTAGAATCATAAGAAGGTCTTTATGATTATTCTTCAATCTGCATATGGTCAAAACAAAATTTAGAAGAATTAGAACAGTTAATAAGGCCTGGGCTTCAAGGCTCTGATTAACGGCTCCCGTTGCCTGACATTCTCTTTTCCTGATTTCTTTTCCCTGGGAAGATTCTCAAAATTAGTTTCAGCCATGCTTTGCCTTAGTGCTACTTTTAAGTCAGTTAAACATTAGTAGAAATCATGTAAAAACACACAGGAAACAGCTGTAATTGCAAATTGTTCACGTTTATCAAGTGTTTGTTTCTACTTGGAGGAAGAGAAATGTGATGAAGTATATATCATTAATTAATTAGGCAAAGTCAATAGGTAGGTATTATGTCCTGTTAATGGTTTTGGGAGAAAACAGTCACCCTCAGTTGTTTGCTTCTGGGAGTACAATTTGTCATATATGTTTGTGTACAGGAGTGTAAACTAGTATAAACATCGATTTGGCAATATCCATACAAAATAAAAATGGGATTACAGGCATGTATCATCATGCCTGGCTGATTTATTTTTATTTTTATTTTTAGCAGAGACGGGGTTTCACCATGTTGGTCAGGCTGGTCTCGAACTCCTGACCTCAAGTGATCTGCCTGCCTCAGCCTCCCAAAGTGCTGGGATAACGGGCATGAGCCACCACACCAAGGCAGGAAAATCACTTGAACCTGAGAGGTGGAGGTTGCAGTGAGCCAAGATCACGCCATTGCAATCCAGCCTGGGTAATAAGAGTGAGACTCCGTCTCAAAAAATAAAATAAAAATAAAAAAGTTTTTAAAATGGGGACTTTTGGCCATTAATTAATTCTACTTGATCTTACCTAACATCTAGAATATGTATGAAATAGTGTATGTATTCACATTCACAGCAAAATCATTTGTAATGGTAAACAACAAAATACCATGAACTGGTTATTACAAATAAAATTTCTAAGATGTTAATAAGCTGGATCTTAGATACTAAATAACCGTAACACAGATCTTCATGTTCAGGTATACAGGGAACTGTTATGGAAATGGTTTTATAACTCTCGGATCCATCAGCCCAGATAAAGAATAATAAGGAAGGGTGAGAGATTGGAGAGAGGATCTATAAAGGTCATGGTTATTTCTAAGAGGGAGAAGGAGAGAGATAATAGCACTTGAGGTTGGGTGTTGCTGGAGAGGTTCACTCAGAAATGTGTTCCTTAAAGTTGAGTGTTTCTGAGAACTTAGTGCTGAGTCATTCTCAAGAAATCTCAAGTGCCCGTGACAGTCCATAAGGTATCTGCATTGACATCAGTGGCACTACATTTGTGAGAGCAAGCAAGGCATGGTTTTTGGCTATCTGTACATAGGTTATGAGTAACTTTGGCACAGATCGCCAAAGTAACAATAACCTATGTACAGATAGGCGTAGGCTTCCTATGCACAGATATAACCAGCTGGTTAGTGGGTGTAGTAGGCAAGACCACAGGGTCCCAAAAGTATCCATATCCTGAGTCCTGGAGCCTATGAATGTAAGTTTCATGGCAATGAGAATTAAAGTTGCAGACAGAATGAAAGTTGGTAACCAGCCAACTTTGAGGTGGAGAGATTATCCTGGGCAGCCACATGTAATCACAAGGGCCCTTGTAAATGAAAGGAGGCAAGAGAGTTAGTGTCAGAACGATGCAGCATGAGAAAGACTTGATTGGACATTGTTGGTTTTAAAGATGGAAGGAGACATGAGCCAAAGAATGCAGAGAGCCTCTGGAAGCTAGAAAAGTCAAGGTCATAGATTTTCTACTAGAGCCTGTAGAAGCAACACAGGCTTGCAGACACCTTGATTTTAGCTCAGTGATACCCATATTAGACTTCTGACTTCTAGAACTGTAAGTTAATCTATTTATGTTGTTTCAAGCCACTGAGTTTGGGGCATATTGTCATAGCAGCAAGGAAATTAATACAGGAGTTCTAAACAGGCCCTGGACTAGGAAACATGATAGCATGGGAGGTGGACAAGGAAGGAGTCAAAAGCTGTTGCCAGTAGCTGTACCCAGAACTCACATCTGCCTGCGTCAAGGGAAATGCAAGAAACAGTTTTCTACCAATGGTTCTCTGGGAAACTCAGGGAAGCATCCATCAAAACAAAGAGTCTGCTTTAATCCTTCTGTAAGTATCAGATAGGCAGGAAGAGTACCCCTGCCCCAGTGGGAAAGGAGCAGCTAGAGACTCCCACTGTAACCTCTGCTTCAATGCAGGCAGGCAGCCACCAAAATCATGCCTTGGCATGAGAGCCTAACCTTTGAATGGAGATCCAAGCATTTGAATAATACTTGGACTGGACATTCTAATTTCTGTATTGAGACTTAAGTGATCATAGGCATATAAATCAAGTCATGTGTTCTGTTCCAGTCTTACATGGGGCAGGAGATGATTATCCTCATGGCATAAGTATCAAAGGTTGAAAGACATCCATAAATGGTGTGCAACATATTAACTACCCACACAATATAATACTAGGATGACGGTTACATAATGGTTGGCAGATTACGTATACTGGTGTGAACTGTCCCCAAGATTCATCAATAAGTGAAAAAAGCAAGAAGCATGCATTTATATTTATGCAGAGGGCTACTATTTACACAAAACAATTACACTTAGATATGAATAGAGTATCTCTGGAGAGATAAATGTGGGAGTGGTTGCCCCTGCTGAGGAGAAAAGGTAGATAAAAATATTCTTGAAAAAACTAAAATAGATCAAAACTTTGGGAGTAAAAGAATAGTTCCAGAACTGGAGAGAAAGTTGCTACGTGAAAGATGAAAGGAAGAAAACAGTACAGAGAAGAGGGCCCCTCCCCAGTGGTGATGAGAGTTACTCTTAACCAAGTGGAAAACCAGTTACAGAGTTTCAAAGGCAAGAGGAAAAGGAGGGAGAGGGAGAAAGGGAGAGGATGAAGTTGCCAGTAGGTAAGCTATTTCTCCCAGGCACGACACACTGAAACCCTCAAAAAAGGAGGTTATATACACATAGCCAGTACGTATATACTGGAGCCTCATTATTTCAGGATTCACAAAATTGCTTACTCACTGAATTCTGTAACCTCTCGATCAATACTCTGGTACTCTTGTGGTCATTTTTGGGTATATGCAGGGTGATGAAAAATCTGAATCAAACACTGCGTGCATGTTCCCACCTTATGTGGAACAAGGTGACTCTCTGCCCTCTGCCTTCTTGCTTCATTTCTCACAATGTAAATAAGGGTTCTCTTGATGGCATGTTCACTGCCACCTTTTTGCACGATTGTATTTTTTGTTGGTGATTTTGCTGTTAAATGGCCCCCAAGCATAGTGCTGAAATGCTGTCTAGCATTTCTCAGTGCAAGAAAGCTGTGGTGTGTCTCCCAGAGGAAATACATGAGTTTAGGCTTGAGTTATTGTGCTGTTGACAATGAGATCAATGCTAATGAATCAGTAATATATACTAAATAAGGTGTCTTTACAGAAATGCACATAAAACAAGGTTGTATATTGATCCCTTGATAAAAATGTCACTAGAGGCTCACATGAAACTAACTCTGTATTTCCCCTAGGAGCAATAATTCAGTATTTGCTAATTCAGTGATTAAGGTAACTTTCTAGAACATAACTACTGTAAATAAGACTCAGCTGTATCTGTGTGTGTGTGTGTGTGTGTGTGTGTGTGTGTGTTGTGAAAGTGTTAAGTTATCACAAATCTGAAATATTATACAATCTTCTAATTGTGTTGTAGCATTCTAGGGTCAAATATATCCAAGAAAAGGCAGAGGGGTGCTATTTGGCTTTAGGGGAAATGCTTCTTTCATGAGGAACAGGAGTTTCCTATAGGAAAGAACTTATCCTAATGTAGCAAAGAGATTAGATCCAGGAGTATGCTGAAAACAATGGGTCTCTGTCAGAAGGCATGGGGAGTCTGGGATATGCCTGGGTGTATTACTCAGATTATCAAAACCCTCAACCACAGAAATTTGTATTAGAACTTGGAAAAGAGGAGAAAGTAACACTCCCACACAGCTAGTCATGGGTGAAAGGGTTTCCTCTGCTTCAGCAACATGACTGTTCTATGTCAAGGAGACACAGGCAGGGAAGCAGCAGGTGACATCAGAGTGGGCAGAACCTGGATTGACATGGAACCCTGGGTGGTGTGCCCACAACAGGGGAATGGAGGTTGGGTTGCCAATCCGGGACTGTGGCACCGTAGATGGGAGCAGCAGAATAACAAGCAATACTGTTCCTTTGTTGTGACCAGGAGCTTCGACAGTAGTGCCCCTGGCCACAGCAAAGAAGCAGCATTGCCCACCAGGAAGTGAAGGAGCGCCTTTACCCATACATTCAGAAGCCCAAGTGTAAGGCCCATCAGGGCTTCCTCAATGAATCTGGGAAAAGTTGGAGTGGATGGAAGATAGGTTATAGCTTTCTGAAATTCTACTGATAGTGACTGAGTCAGAAAAATACTTTTCCTTCTTTTTTTTTTTTTTTTTAGGAAACAGAGTCTCACTCTTGTTGCCCAGTCTGGAGTGCAATAATGTGATCTTGGCTCATTGCAACTTTTGCCTCCCAGGTTCAAGTGATTTTCCTGTCTTAGCCTCCCAAGTAGCTAGGATTACAGGCATCTACCACCATACCTGGCTAATTTTTATAATTTTAGTAGAGACAGGGTTTCACCACATGTTGGCCAGACTGGTCTCAAACTCCTGACCGCAGGTGATCCGCCTGCCTCAGCATCCCAAAGAGCTAGGATTACAGGCTTAAGCCATCATGTCTGGCCAGTTTTTTTTCTTAAAACAATAACTTTGAGCATTCTTCAGCTCTTATTTAGTGCGATCTTGAAAAGTATGGGTTAAATTACGTGAAAACCAACTTACATTTTAGAAATCTAACTCATTTTTTTTTTCTGTCATCTCTAGCAAAAGAAACGATTTTCACATTAGGGAAAGTAGGGTCACTGTGGTTAAGGAAAAAGTCAAATACCAATATAGGTGAGGAGATGATTCTAGCATATTCTTATAATGAATAAGTTGCTAATACAATTTTAGAACTGTTATAAATTATCTTAAAAATATAAAAAGTTGAGGAGGTGTATAAGATATTTTTCTGTCTTCTAAGCAGAAAAGGTCAATTCTGAGATTATAAAGGTGATTTCAATGCTTAATACACTTCCAAAAAGAAATATGAGGATTTTTAAAATCACATATAGCTAACATGGATTTATCAAGAACATGTAATATTATTTAGATACTCTTGAGACTCTAAATCTCATCAAGAGTTAAATGGAGAAATATTATTTTGATGATGATAATATGGCAGCAGCCGTCAACTGAAGTAAGTGGCCCTGATCTTTTCAACTTTATCAATAACTTGAATGAAGACAATAATGGCTGATTTATCCAATTTCTGAATGATAACAAACATAGAATTCTGAAAGGTGAATATTTTCAACAGGGTGAAATGGTGGATAAAATATTAACAAAATTCACTTCAACAGAAATGAATATAAATAACCATATCTGTGTTTAAGACATTAAATGCAAATACGGATTTTGGAAACTTTAACTTAATGAAAATTAATATAAGGTTTTAGTTTGCCAGCCCAACATAGTGGATGTGAATAATGTAAAAGCTTCTAAAAATCTTCTTTTCCATAAATGGAAGTTTAGTGCCCAGAACAAAGAAAGCAAAAAGCCCATTATTCTCTGAACAGAGCAGACCATATTGAAATCTCGTATTCAGTTTTATCAGGTTTTACCAAAGACATGGACAGAGTGCAGCATAATTATTGATGAATGACCAGAACTGGAACAATTAAGAGATAAACTGAATAGTAGAAAACTTAGGTTGTACACATTAGCTATACTTAAATATTTGAGACATAGTCATGAGGGAGAAGTGTTAGGTTTGTTCTTTAGATTTTCGATGACGGAAATTTCAACATGGCGGTAAATAGATTGCTGGAACCTGAGCGGTCAGAGAAGAAGCTGGAGGGTGGGAAGGGCCCAAGGCATGAAGGGATAAGCCATGTTAAGTTGGGTGGACAACAAAAAACCAGAAGGGCTGAGAGTAGCACAGCAGCAGGGACACACTTGAATTTTGGGAGGATCTATTGGGCTGACCTGGGAAAGCAGAGTCTACCATCCAAAGATGTTGTAAAGAGGATGCTCCCAGTGGGTGAGGGCCTGGTTGGGGTAACCTTCAAAACTGTAATTTTAACTACAAATATGCAACTTTGGAGCAAATCAAGGTACAGTTCACTTGCTTTTTCAGTTCCTCTTATAATTAACAGGAAAGTAAAGCTTTACATTTCCTTGAGAAAATCTCAAAATTCTAATCCAGAGGTAGCTTACACAGAAATAAAATGAACAATAAAGGGGAACACCATTATAAATTATAACTGGAATTTAATTAGCAGGGAAAGATAAGCATAAAACAATTCAAAATTCATTTGTGTGAGATAGGCTTTAGTTTCTGAAGCTCTGGAAAATAAGCTTACTCATACATGGAAAAAACTTGGAATGGAGATACTGTTACCATCACACCATCATCATCTACAACAACATAAACTCCAAAACCTCTATGAACACTACCAATATGGTATATATTTTTTTCTTTCAAATATATGACAATAAAAATGGAAGAGATTGTGGAGTCAGAATAACCAAGGTTGTGTTTTGGTAAAAGATGGATCTGTTTATTATTTGCTGTGAGTAGCAGATTTAAGTAGGGTCTATACTTCATTTCTTAACGTAAATCACTTACTGGCTTGAACTAATCTCATTTGATTTATTAGCTTTATTAGTGCTATCAGTGAATGCCTACCTATGTGTGATTTTTTTCTAAGCTTTTCATTTTATAGCAAGAACCTGTGGTGAGCCCATACTTTTATGTCTCCTTCTTTGTGCAGATGAAATAAACTACCGAGTTAACAAACTGGAGACATAATGGCATAGTTAAATGATGGCTAGATTACAAGAAGCCTTAACTAAATGGAGTCATCATTAAACAGGGGTACTTTGCCACTGGTTTGAGGATATTTCAAATGTTGATCCTGCTATTTACAAGCAATATGATGTGGTGGGAATTACTAAATCTTTCTGTGTGACCTTCTTTTTCTTTTCAGTGAACTACCCATAGAAGTATTGAAAGGATAGATTAAGTTGAAACTAGAAGGCTTATACTGTCCCTGGTATATGGTAGGTAGTCAAATTATGTTAGCTGTTCCTCTTAGTCCTTGCTCTGGCTCTACTAGTTATTATGTAGATCAACATTGTCAACTTCCTTGGGATTTAATTTCCTCATCTCTAAAATGAAGGCATTAGACTAAATATTGGCAAATGATCCTTCCGTGTCTCCTTAGTCAATATAGTCATTATTCCTTTCAGTATCTTCACCTATCAGTTATATGTTGACTGTAGCATATAAGGAATTTTGCCCCAGATTAATGATTTAAATAGGTGTTTCATTGGCCTTCTAAAGTTAAAAAATAGAAAGGAGGTAAGACAGATATAACCTGGATGTAGGCACGATGGGAACACTTTTGTGCACTCTATACTATAAGATTCAGAGTGGGCAAAAGAGTAGGAAATAAAGGAGAGGGGCACTGAGGCAGAGGTAATAGAGAAAAAAAAAGGCATGAAAGTGGGAAAGAACAGCATTTATTTAGGAATGGGGCATATATCAGTTTAACATGGTGAAGGAATTCTATTCACACAGTAGGAATAGAAGACCAGGTTGGAAAGGGAAGTTGGGCCACATTATAGAGTATTTTGAATGTCTGCCTGAGAAGTGTGGATCATTTCCTAAACAAAAGGAAGGTGCTGATGATTTCATAGCAGTGTCATGATCCTGGTATGAGAAGAAGGAAGAGAGTTCAGCTGAATAAAGGACAGTAAGAAGATCCTAGATAAGAGATAACAACAGTTCACCCTTGACTTGGGGATTGCCATTCTTCTTGAGAACTTCCTTGGCATTCAACTTCTTGGATCTCTACTTGGTATGGTTCCTATGCATACCCTGTCTCCTACCCTCTGATGTTACAGCTGAGTAGGACCTTTCTGAGAACATTCTACACCATTCTATTTCCTTTTATTATGCTAGAAAGAACTGGGAAGACTGGCTGCCTGTAACTTTGTTGCTGCAGCTCTCTCCTTTGGTCATGTACATTAGGGAAACTTCATCTCTCTAAGACTTGTACCTTATCCAGCCACCTGCATTTGTGCTTAGGTGCTAATATGAATCCATTTGGACTCTTTTTCCTACATGGGGTTTTTGCTTTACAATTTTTCTGCTCTTCTGTCCTGGAATACTCCACTGGGCAATGTAGGAACCTCAAGATCCTTTCTCCTTTCTTTTAAAGCCTTATTATGTATAGACAAGTCTTAAGCATCCCTCTTTCCTTTGTCTTCTCTGGTCTTCCTGAGTCCAGTCAAATCTCCAGAACTGAAGACCAATGGCAGCAAAGGAACACCTTTTCCAGAGGTAAAGAGCATGCAGAAGAAGGAAGAAAGCTTTGCTAATTCTCCTGACTCTACCTCCTCTAAGTTTCTACTAGCTAGCCCTAAACAAGGGTTTGCTGGGGCATTGCTGAAGGAGACTTTTTTAGATCCTCATTAGAACTCTCCTATCTGTATTTCCTAAGGTGGTTAGAGTGACAAAGGCAGGGTTAATGGAGAAAATGATACTCTAGAAAGAGCATGAACTTGAGAATCATACATGTCTGAACTGAGATTCTAGGTCTTCCACTTACTGGTGGCAGGTACTTCTGTCGACTTCTGCTTTCTCAGTTGTAAGTGGGCATAACATCAGGTAGATTTGTTTTAAAAATTCAGTGAAAAGATATAAGCAAGACACTACCACATAGAAGGAGCTCATTAAATGCTGCGCCTCCCTTCACTTCCTGTAGTGAGGTTCTTTTCGTGTTTCTCATGATATTTAGTGCCTTCTGGTTGGTTTGTTTTCTATTGAAACTTGTCACAGTAAAGAATCTGTTATAGGTTATTTTGACTATTCCATTATACTGCCTCATCTTGAAATATATTATCTTTAATAGTGAGATAAAATGTTTTGTTTCTTATTTAAAATACTTCAATCATTTTGTCATTTGAGTGCTCCAGAAATCAAAACGCCACAACAGCTGTCTACTGTAACTTCTTTTCTGCCTGGCGATCTTTTGTCCATTCCTTAGGAGCTACCTCCTCAGATATGTCTCCTCTCTGACCTTTCTCCTTACCCTGGTGAAGTCGATCAGGGTTTTTCCAGACCTTCTCTGAACTGTGCACACATCTTTATGAGAACACATGCTTTATTATAGTATAATGAGATGACATGTCTACCTACATCCCCAGAGTGAGAACTCTGTGGGATGTCTGTTGACCATTGACTTTTTTTCCTTGGGCTCGTTATTCCCTCTTCCTCCCCAGATTAAGCATTTGGTGTCCTCATAGCACCCCTTTTGCTTCCAAGGGCATCTTTATACCAGCCCTACCCTTCTAGAAGGTTTTCTAGATCATTCTACATTCACTCCCTTCAACGTATTTCTATTCTGTGACCCAATCCTAACAGCCAAGCTATGTAACTAGTAACTAGTTAATCCAGTGAAACAATTCATACTAAAATGTTATCAGGAAATGGCTTGAAATGTATGTTATCAGGATATCCATTATTATGAAATGTATGTAATATTGATATATGCTGATATTTGCCTTAAAATGTGACTACTAAAATAGATATCAGACATTGTACCTGGCTAATGTGTGTCTTTTGGGGCAGAAAAATATCCTTTCTCTCTTATATATCATGATATAGGGCTAGCTCTGGAGCCAGATTGCCTCATTATATTACACTGGTGCAAAAATAATTGTGGTTCTTGCCATTGAGGGGAATGGAAAAACCCACTATTACTTGTACAACAACCTAATAAATCCCTGTCACTTTCTAGTTGTATCAACTTGGGCAAGTTATTTAACTTTTGCATTTCTTCTATAAAGCAAGTTTCCTCATAATAATGGATATGAGGATAATGGATAATGAGGATATCCATTATTATGAGGATAATAACAGAGTGGATAATAACAGAAGATTACTTTCTAGGATTATCCTGATGATTAATTGATTTAATACATGTAATGTGGTAAGATGGGACCTGCCATGTAATTGACCTTGTATAATTATAAAACCTATTGTTTTCCTTGTTCATCAGCCACCTGATGACGAAGTCATAACCTGATATAGTGAGAGATTTTGTTTAAGATAATGTAAACCAATGATTTCACATGTGCTGTAAACCCACAATTTCATGACCATGTGAGACAGAGAATTTGAAAGGGAACACATTTCCATGAATCTCATTTCTCATGATATATACATATACATGCATACACACATTGTGTGTTTGTGTGTTGCGTTTGAAAGCTCACTAAATTAGGAGTTAGATGTTTCATGTGCATGTCTTTATTCCATCACTCACCAGCAGTACAAACATAAGGTCTTAGTGTTATAGCTGATCTCTAGAAAAATATCACATTACCTGCCTCCCTAATTCATACAGCGTTGTTAGAATCAAATGGGTTAAAAAACAATCCCTCGGTAAATTGTAAGGTGCATGCAAATAGGAGTCCTACCATTAGACTGTGAGCTTTTTCAGTGAAGGAACACCTCTTGTTACAGCATCTGTCAGAGAGTAAGTGCCTATTGTGTGCAAATGACTTCTTAAGGAGAGTATTTTTGCATTAGATATTGCTAGGACAATATTTTAAAAGCTTAAAACTATTTTATTGTAAAATAAAAATAATATTTTATGACTTCATAGTCTTATGAAGCTATGACTGAGAAATGTGAGGAATTTGATACATTCTTTGATTTCCATGATTTTTGAAAATTATTTTCAAGCCTGAGAAGTGTTTTATAAGGAGCTTTTGCTTACAATATTGTCTCAGTAATTTCCTGGAGTTACATGAGTGCTGGTCCCTGTTTCCTTTGTAGAGGAGGGGTCTGGCTCTCTCACTTCAAACCACTCCAGTGCCCAAGGGAGTGCAAAACTCAGCACATGCTAGTTGAACAAATGAATGAATGGGTGTGTGAATATTTTCTATATTCACCCAAAAGAACAAAACTTAAAGTATTCATAATTTTCCTGAGACCCTAACTATTCATATTCTAAGGGTTTTTTGTTTGTTTTGATTTTTTGCTTGGAGTAGACTAGCATGGAAAGAGGAAGTCTTTCTTTACAGTGGTTGTCATGAAAATTATATCAGTTATCCTGTTAACAAATTCACAATGTTAATTTCACTGCTGTAGTTTGTTCACTGCTGTGAAATCACAGCATATCACATTCATGTCTGCCTTAGTCCCCTGGCAGTGTTCACTAGAGAAATGTAGAGGATTAGACGCTACCTCAGAGATATGTGCACATAGACCTTGTTTAACTGAGGAGAGAAAAAAATGCAATTGTCAAGTTTCATTTTGAGTACAAATTGAGGAGAGAAAAAATGCATTAGTCAAGTTTCATTTTGAAAGCAAAAGAATAAAACTATGAGTGACATAAAAGATACCTGATTTAATCAGCATCAATCATTTTCAGATTCAGTAGATAAGTTCATCTTCCTAAAATCAATAGAAAATCTAATATATGTACAATGTATATAGATAATTGCTTCTCATTATAAATTTACATGAACTTAGTGTTGTGCTTACAAATTGTGGCAGAGAGCTTCATGGGTCTTACCTAAAATAGATTTCATGCACAGACATTTGGAACTAAATTTAAGTGTCATTTTAGATCTGATAAAGGAGAAACTTCAGCCAAATTAAATTTAATTGAACAATGAATGATTCACTAATTGGGCAGCACCCAGAATCACAGCAGATTTACAGACACCCCAAGGGTGTCTCATGGTCAGAACAAATTTATAGACAAAAAATGTAAAGTGACATGAAGGAATCAGAAATGAGGTACAGAAACAGTGACATTGGTTACAGCTCAGCGTTTGCCTTATTTGAACATGGTTTGAACATTCCACAATCTATGAGTGGTTGAAGCATGGCCGCTGGGATTGGCCAACACTCAGCTATTGTTACAGGTGCATGCTAATAAGTTAGGTTTTTAATTTTATCTATTAAGCTAGATTACAGATCATCCACAGGACTCAAATATAGAATTACAGAGTCCTTCTAAGGCCATATTTAGTTTTCTCTGACAATTTTTCCCTTTTGGTCATTTGCTCAATTTTGAGAGATTTACCAAAACTTTAGCCATTGATGTTATTATAATGATCATAAACGTACTTATATGGTTTCAAAACCCACTGTGAAACAGTAGCACAGTGAGTTTTATAAGGAGGGGATAAGGACTAAGTAGAGGGTACCATCTTATGCTGGAACATCCTGTTTGCAGAAGAAAAACAAAACCTGATCTGTTCTAGCATCTATGTGTTTTCTTAAAGGCTGAGCTTGACTGTGTCACATTTAGCATGATTGACTACATTTTAATTTGTTTTTTTGAGGCCTAGTGCATGAGCTCAGTCCAAAATAATGGCCTCCCATAATTTTGTTTTAAAAAATTCCCCCTTTTGGGTCAGGTTCTCACTTAGGTGAGAGTATGACCAAAACTTAGGACCTTAGCGCCACTCTCAGTTACAATCATCTTGAGTTTCTGTTCTCAGTATGTCATTTATAGGTTACAGTGTCCTCATGGTCACACATTGCTTTCAGCTTTTGTCATTCTAGTTGAAGAGAGACCATATGACATTGTAGAGATTGCTGCACACAAACATTTAAAAACTTTGAGAAAATATAGCGCATTAGGGAGACTATTATTATGACTATTGGGAGGATAATACCAAGAGTTTGGAATGTGCTCCATACCCAGGGTCCCCATCAACCAAACCACCTAAAATTAAATTGATTAAAAAATGAGCTAGATGAAGAGTCTACTCACTTGACTAAGTGTCTTTTCATTAATCCCCTACAACTGAATTTTTATAATGTACATTTGATATATTTCTCCATAGGCCACAAGTGAAAGCAGCTGCACCAGTAACTTTATACTTAGCCAATTCTGTTATTTAGCAAAACTTTCACAAGAGAATTTAAAGTCTGTTGTTTAACAATAGCCTTTAAAGTAGGATTTGCTGTAGAGCCTATTATGAGGGAGACATTTCTATTTGTTGCCTCTTCTATTGTAAAATGTGGGAAAAGGACCTAACAAATAATATCCTTGTAGAAGAGTGAAGGCCTCCTGGCAATGTTCTCTTTAATCTGTGATGTGGTTAGGAGGGGTTTTGACTGAGTATGAGGCAGCATAAGTGTCGTAAAGTTTTTCACCGACGTGGGGCCTTCATCTTTTATCTATTAAAGTATAAGGTTATTCATGTATAAGGCTGGCTGAAAAATCCTTCACAAATAAAAGTACACCTTATAAGTGCACATAATAGATCCCCTTTTCATTTCTATTACCCATAGAGGCATAAACAAGGAAAAAATATTCAAAGAAAACAATCTCATGATAGTAGAAGTTTTGATCTGTGATTGTGGGTAAAGCTGTTCACATCAAGGATACCATCTTCTTCTGGGGAGAAAGTTTCCTGGTTAGTTTTACCTTAGGGGTTCCAATGAGTATACAGTTCCAGGAGCATGGAGGGACCCTTCTTAGTTGTGAGATTATGAACTCAAGATTCAAGGCTTCAAATTTTGCTGTAGCATGGATGGTAAAGACAGTCTTTTTCTGACATTCTCAGAAAATCCAATCTTTGGGTTCTATATTGTGAAGGGATTATTCTCATTGAATATGAAAAGCTTTCTTTACCTGGTAGAAATACACTGTGACATAATAATCTACTGTTATAACATCATCCCTCTTGGATTAGAAAGCTTTTATAAAACCAGAATCCTAGAACTTTGGGAGGTCGTGGTGGGTGGATCACTTGAGGTCAGGAGTTCAAGACCAGCCTGGCCAACATGCTGAAATTTATCTCTACTAAAAATACCAAAAATTAGCTGGGGATGACACATCCCTCTAATCCCAGCTACTCAGGAGGCTGAGACAGGAGAATTGCTTGAACCTGATAAGCTGATATCATACCACTACACTCCTGCCTAAGAAACAGAGCAAGACTCCATCTGAAAAAAAAAATGCATTGAAAATGACAATTGAGTGAAATCCTTTGAAAAATGTTTAAATGGACTATCAGGTAGCCAAATTTACCTGAAGCTTTGATTGTCTTTCCAGTAATATGAAGCCAAACATTGGTTTTAAATTATTTCCAAAATTTTTTAGTTACCACATCAATATATTCAATTTGTATTATTTTATCTTTCTTTTTTCATGACGAGTTAAAGAATATAGAACCTTTAATAACAAAAGCTTAAGGACTCAGAAAGGACAAGATAGGCATCCTGGTTCTTTATGAATTCATGCTTAGCATTGAACTTATGTCCTCTTGAATAAGAGTTGTTTCTCCAATTTACGTGCATAGCACTGATAACTATTTGGCTATAATAGGTAATTTGACTTAGACCATGGAATTCATTCCAATTGTATATTTAAACAATTTTAGTATTGGCTGATTTAGCATGATAATTTAGAGACTGATTTTGAAAGGCTTATTAAATATCAAAGGTTTAAAATATTGGATATTACAAAATAGAAGCTTAGGTTACCATTAGTTATTCATTTAGCCAAAATGATAACTCAAGGATTTTTAAAAGTAAAAAACATTATTCTGATAGAATGGTGACTCAGCTTTCCAAGTACGATCCAATGAAGATACCATGAGGCCCGCTGACTCTGGCTCCTTTCTTTCCTTTCCTTCCCCTTTTCTTTTGTAGTTTACTGAAAATGTAAACAAAAATCTTTCATTATCTTTATTTTTTAATATTACATAAAAATCCTTTTTAAAAGAGAAAACTAAGTTTTATGTTTCCATTAGTATATTTTAGTGTTAAAGCTAGTTTTAAATAACATTTTATAAATCTATTCAGTTTTAATGAGTTTGACCATAAGATAAGATTTTTATAAACCTTCTATAACCCTTTATGATTTTTTTTCTCAGAGCAGAACAGCTTTCTAAGAAAACTCTGTTGTGTTTTTATTCCAATGTTCAATTTGTGGAAAACACTGAATAATGCCATTTTATTTAGCCAATATGTTTGCACATAGAATCTCTTACAGTTAATTTTTTATAAATCTTCCGCAACTTGTTCAACCTCTTAGTTTCATTTAATTTAAAACAATCCTTTAGATCTCTAACCTAGGCAAAAATTTACATTCTCATATATTCTTATTGTCTCTTACAAAAAAAAAACACATTTCATTCTCCTTGTACACCTTGCATGTAAGCCTATTTTTTCAGTAGTCTCAATGACATATTACAATGTTAACTCTTAGTGACTTTTACATTTGGTGAAAACCTTGGTAAGTAAGGGATTTTAATTTCATACTAGGTGTGGAGCTTAGGACCCAGACAGAAATGCAGATAACATCTGACCCTTTCTAGCATCTAACTCCATGTGTCCCAGCCTTATTTAGCTGTGAAGCAAGCAAGCTGTACACTTAAGAGTCATAGTGGCATTTTACAAAGCATTTAGGAGACCTAATTGCTTTTAAATTATATAATATTTCTGGCATAAATTCCTTTTTATGAATTATTTCACAACTTACACTGACAATGTGCAACATGTTTAGACTTTCTGACTTGCCCTAAACATCCCTCTTTTTAAACAACCAGTCATTTTACTTTAGGACAAGAATTTACCATACAACATCCTTTCTTACATAAAATCCCTTTTCTTTATAATGTTCTTTTCATATATAGGAGGCATGGCTAATTCAATATATCCCCAGACCTTATTTAGAATTTATTGTCTCCAAAATAAATTGAACTATTTTCAAAAGTCAAAGCAGATTATGACCTTAAAGCATTTAGCAAAGCTAACATTTGGCCTGCATAATTCAGACAAAGTGTCTTTATTTTAGTAATGATCTTTAAAGCTGTTTTTATTTCCCAAAAGATTACTAAAGTTACATGAACTAAAAAGCATTAGTTTTTATTTTGCTTTCAAAATACTGGATTTAAATGCTTTTTAAAAGCCAATTAATTAGAGCTCTTTTATATAACATTAGGTACAGCACATATATAATTACACAGATAGACAAAAGATTACTACAGTATTTGTAAGATTTTTCATTTGCCAGTTTTTAAGTTTCTTAATTGGTTATTGGCTTTTTGATGGAGTCCTTGGAAGAATGGGGCCAGAAAAGGGATTTCTGGTGCCTCCCTTTTTTTCCCAAGGAGTCCAGGCTGTTAGAGCTTGAATATCCACTTTTAGTTAAACTGACTTTTAACTATGTCAATCTTTATTAGAATCCTTTTAAAATTTTTTATTACTCAATTTTAGCCAGGTTAAATGGTCGACATTTCTGGATTTTGAACTTTACCAAAGGTAACCTCCCAGATACTCAGAGAAAGAAAAATTTAAGACAATCCATGAAGAATAAGAAACTAGATAAGGTCATACAGATATTAAACCAGAAAGGACTTAGGTGCTAAGCAGGGAATCAAACCTGAACCACCAGTGTGAAGGGTCAAAACCTTAGCTATTGAGCAACAGCACAGGACACCACCTATTACCTTTCCCGAAAGGAGTCTAGAGTAGTTAATTTTGAGCTTGCAAAGGCTTTTAACTACTCAAGATAATTTTTAGAGCTAACTATATGACATAAACCCTAAAATTCCTATTCCCTGGAAGGCAGAGACCAAGAGAAAGTACTGCCATATAGTTATAGGGTCAAGCTCTCAAGGACATAAAACAAGATGGAGATAAACAGTGATTTTTACCATTTATTCAACTGTTTGCACAGAGAGAGAGAGAGAGAAGCCAGGAATCTGATTGGTAAGAAATTCTTATGCTTTTGCCAGCATGCCAGGCTTCTGGATTCCCTTTCCCTGAGTAGCTCTAGTGACCCAGCTTGCCACACCATTATGCTGGGGGCCAAGTCACATCAAAAAGGAAAATCATCGTTTTTCATTCTGGCCAGAGTGAAATATGTGTGATAAAACATAGACATTAGCTACTCTGCTTAGCACACAGTATCAAACTAGCAAGGCTTCAATTTGCCCTCAGATGGGCAAACTGAAGATGCCCATCATCTTTAATCCAACATCCAACTAAGAATTTCAACTCATAGTCTCTGGGCAAGATGGTTGTCTGAGTAACAGAAAACATAGGAAAGGAAAAGAAGAAAAAGGAAAGTATTGCCTATGGCAGGGTGCAGAAGGTGAAGTGCTCAGGGAGGCCAGAGCAAGAACCATTCATTTCAACAACACTGAAACATTCAGGAGGCTGCTTATTAGTAGCAAAGGGATCTTTTCCAGCAGTCCCATCAGCTCTCAAGTTTCCCTTTTTTGGGAAGGAGGAAAAAGCTCCCCATGTTCTACAATCCTATACATGCCTAATCCTGTCACTCACAGCTATCAGCAAAAAGTGAAAGGCAGATTATTCCAAAGAGAATAGCACTTGACATCTCACAGAGCCAAACCCATTCTTAGCCAAAAGGTACTTTACTGAGAACCCTCATTTTTAAATGTACTTCAGTGTGTTGTCATTGTTCATTTGGAATGTTCCACTGTAAGTTATCTTTAGTAATATATTGCTGTTTCTGTAAGACTTTGCTGCCTCTGGCTTACTGTGTAAGCCAGAAAGAACTCAGTTTTTCAGAAATTAAGGATATCATTTTAACCCAAAACACTGACTTTACTCTCAGGTTCTCTTGATTAACTTAACCAATGATTAAGGGGTATAACACAAAAATCCCTGTGAATTTTCAAAAGCCAAATTTTATAACTCATGCAATATTACTGCTTCCTCCCAGTTCCTTTCTAACCCAGTCAGATGTCAGAGGCCTCTCTAACCAGATCCAAGCCAGTTAATTCCCAGATCAAATCTGTTCCTGGACCTAGTCCAGTTTCTAGTCATGACTTCAAACTCAGTTTGGATTAGAAATTTGCTTAAAGAAACTTGGAGAGCTCAAAACACAAATCTCGAGCTCCAAAATTGAAAGGGAGCTCACCCACAATCCCCAGCCACTCTGAGAGATCAATGGACACAAGTGGATCCTGCTGGTACCTTGCTTGTTCATTTAGCACTCCTGGGAGTGACTAAAAGCTCCACTTTGGATCTCACTTCTGACATCATCTGATGTAAGAAAAACTCCAGCCAAATTAAATTTAATTGAACAATGAATGATTCACTAATTGGGCAGCCCCCAGAATCACAGCAGATTCACAGACACTCCAGGGGTGTCTCATGGTCAGAACAAATTTATAGACAAAAAATGAAAAGTGACATGCAGGAATCAGAAATGAGGTACAGAAACAGTGACATTGGTTACGGCTCAGTGTTTGCCTTATTTGAACATGGTTTGAACATTCCACAGTCTATGAGTGGTTGAAGCATGGCCGCTGGGATTGGCCAACACTCAGCTATTGTTACAGGTGCATACTGCTAAGTTAGGTTTTTAATTTTGTCCATTAAGTTAGGTTACAGTTCATCCGCAAGGACTCAACTACATAAATACAGAGTCGTTCTCAGGCCATATTTAGTTTGCCTTAACACATCAAGAACACAGCATAAATTGAAGTAATATTTATTTTCTCACTGGGAAGGTGTTACTGCTAAAATTTCACCCCATATGAGGTTAATTTGGGGTTTAGAAATGACATCCTGCAGTAGCCAATTCATTTTTAAATCTTGATACTCAGAGAATTTGAATGTGATTAGGTTTGGGGCTGATATCCTTTGAATCTACGCTGAGGCTTTCTCTGAGTACTGCATTTTCCTTTCCATTACCAAAGAACAGCAGGCTACTGCAGGATTTTCCTGTCTTGTTTGTCCTAAACTTTCCTCTCTATAAGCCAAATAGCTTTTATCAGATGAAGATTCTGCCCAGGCTGGAGTGCAGTAGTGGCATGATCTTGGTTCACTGCAACCTCTGCCTCCTGGGTTCAAGCAATTCTCCTGCCTCTGCTTCCTGAGTAGGTGGGATTACAGGCATGGGTTGCCACGCCTAGCAAATTTTTGTATTTTTAGTAGAGATGGGGTTTCACCATGTAGGCCAGGATGGTCTCAATCTCCTGACCTTGTGATCCACCCACCTTGGCCTCCCAAAGTGCTGGGATTATAGGTGTGAGCCACCGCGCCCAGCCAAGATTCCAAAATTTCTATTTGACTGTGCCACTCCCATGCTTAAAAACTTTCCTTGACCCTAATTGCTTCCGGAATAAAAATCCAAACTCCCTTCCTTGGAATGCAAGGTGTTGTATGGCTATGACATTATCTATTTTTGAAGCCTAAACCTATCCCTAAAAGTTTCTGAAATGAATCTGAAGAGATGGTCCAATTGTACCCAATTCTTCATGCACATTCACTTCTTTACTTTATATCATTCCATCTCGTTCCTCCATATATGAGCCTAGTAAAACGCTTTACCTATAAGTTAACTCTCAGATTCTTCATAGCTTTATTATTGACCATAATATTCAGAAAAAACGTCTTTCCTCCTACAACTCTTGTGAGTCTTTGTTGGAATAATTTTTATTATTTTGTGATTATTGAGCAGTGTCTATTTTATAAAAATATTATTTCACGTCTCTATTTTATGAAAAAATTATGTACAATGGATTATTTTATCTTTAAACATTTGATACAATCTTGTGAAGTTATCCAGACCTATTTTTGAGTATGTGTGTAGGGGGAAGATTCTAAATTAAGGTTAAATTTCTTTAATAGATACAGGGCTATTTGGATTTTCTATTTTCTTTCTTCAGCTTTGGCAATTTGTGTTTTTCAAGGAATTTTCTCACTTCATCTAAAGTAATGAACATATCAGTCTAAATCAGTGTATTTCTCTTTAAAGTCTATTTTATGCCTTTAAGTTCACTGATCTCTTTTTCTGAGGCATCTAATCTGCTTTTAAGCTCATCTAGTGAATTTTTAATTTCAAATATTGCATTTATTAGCTCTAGATATTCAATCTGGTTCTTTTCTACAAGTTTAATATTCTTCTTGTTTTGTTCATTATTTTCTTTAAATTCTTGAACATATTTTTAATTGCTGTTAAAAAAAACCTTGCTTGTTGATTCATCTGCTCATAATATCTGGGTCAATTTCTTTTTAATTTTTTTGAGACAGAGTCTCACTCTGTCACCCAGGTTGGATTGCAATGGCACAATCTTGGCTCTCTGCAACCTTTGCCTCCCGGGTTCAAGCAATTCCCCTGCCTCAGCTTCCCAAGTAGCTGGAATTACAGGTGCATACCACCATACCCAGCTAATTTTTATATTTTTAGTAGAGACAAAGTTTCATCATGTTGGCCAGACTGGTCTCAAGCTCCTGACCTCAAGTAATTTGCCTGCCTCAACCTATTAAAGTGCTGGGATTACAGGTGTAAGTCACTGCACCTGGCCTACCTTGGTTTATTTCTATTGACTGATTTTTCTTGTATCTATTGGTCATGATTTCCTACTTCTTTGCATGTCTAATAAATTTTTACTGGATGCTGGGAATTTTTGATGTTTTATTGCTGACTGGGTTTTACTGTCTTCTTTTAAGTTTATTTTGGTCAGAAAGCAACTTCCTTGGGAATCAGCTTGATCTTTTCAGTGTTTGTTTTTAAGTTTAGTTAAGGCTGTTCTAGAGTATCTTTTATTGTTTTGCTAGGTTAGGTCTTCTCCTAAGTCATGGCTATTCTCTAATCTCTACTGAATATTCAGAGTGTACATCAAGTTCTCTTCATTCCAGTTGGTTGGAGCTTGAATGCAGTCCAGCTCTGTGCAAGCTCCATTGATTGTTGAATTTATAGTTCATTAGCAGTTATTTCAGTCTTAAGTGTCCCTCGTCATGGACAGCTTTATTTCACCAAAGACTCAAGGTTAGCCCTATAAAGGTTTCTGGAGCTCTTACTCCGTGAACTCCCTTCTCTCCATGTTCTGTTCTGCACTTCCAAACACTTCACCTTCTTCAAGCACTAATGAGTGAGATATTTATGCTTTTCCTAGGTTCCTCCTTCTGCTTCTGCTTCTGTCAGAAGGCCTAGGTGATCACAGGGCTCATCTTTCTTTGTCATTCTTCTTCAGAGATCACTGCCTTGTGCTGACCCTTTTTCAATGTCTGAAAACATCATTTTACAAATTTGTCTAGCTTTATAGCTCTATGTGACAGGAGGGTTAGTCCAGTATCAGTTGCTCCATGAAGGCCAAAAGTGGGGGCTCAGATTCCCAAAATATAATTACTTTAATCAGAAGTTTCTTTTAACTGGAAGGAATTTTTTTCTAGAACATATAATTTCTAAATCAATTTTCTATGTAGCATATGCTAATACTTTCTCATTCTAAAACAAACTTATTCTATTGAATAAGTTATTTCTATGGAATTTTTAGAATTGATGACATAATCATTGATAAGGTTGGTGCATATTAAATTTTACTGGTCATAGCCTCTGCAATTTACCATATTAATTTGCTCTGGCAAAGTTTACCAATGACATAATTATGGCCAAAGACAGTGTTATCATTCAGTCCTCATCTTATTTAATTTTGAAATTGTTTTCATTTCCCATCCCTTCTGAATCATGACTCTCTTCTGGTAGTCCTCCTTCCTATTTAAAATTCTCCTTTGCTAATTTCTCTTCTAATGATAGCTTAGGTGTTTACACTTTCTAGGAGTCTGCTATTATTTTTTTTTCCCTAACAAGCCATCTTCTAGCAAGGTGTCTCTAGGCAACCTTATTACTCTCTGGGTTTCAACAGTCACCTATATAGATGACTCGTAAATCTGACAAATATTTTTACCTAGCTCAGGCCTCCCCTGAACTCAAGACTTATCTGTCTCAACTGTCTACCACTGAAATGCATCTCAGATGCTTCCCATACCCTGAGCTGACACCATCTTCCACAAACCTACTTTTCCTTCTGCAGTTCTCATTTTAGAAATTCACCGAACTGTTCATGACAAAACTCCAGGAGCCACACTAGACTTCAGTCTTTTTTTTTTTAATCCTGTTGTCTAATCATCACTAAGTCCTGAAAATTACATCATTGAGTTCTTAAACTCCACCTCTCTAGTCCTGATTCAGGGCTTCCTCATCGCTCATCTTGTTCTGCTGATGTTCTTCTAATGTATATTGGTCTACAGTTTTACACCCTCCCATGACACCCTTCACATTGCTGCCATTGTGAGTTTCTGAGGAAGTTTGATAATATGTGACTCTCATCTGTTCAAAATGATCAGTTTTCCCACTTACCTATGGATAAAGAACAAAATCCATCTTGTAAACCCCATGTTCCAGAGTATAGCAAAGAAAGCCATCTGAATCCTGCCTCCTGTCTGTGTAACTGTGACCCTCTTCCTGATCCGCAGGGAAACCAAGGGAATCACCATGAATGGCAGCTTGCTAAAATTTCCTTAACATTTCTTTAAGTTTTTGAACTTGGCTTCCACTTCTATGTGAGAGTATTTGCTATACTCTCACTCTCAACAAATATGCATACTATAGACACAGTGGGTATGTTAGGTGAACAAATGAGTGAATAAATGCTGTAGTAGAATTACTGTGAACATTGAGAATAGTGAAAAGCTTTTATGATTCATTTTATATGAATATAAACATCCTAATATTCTTAAATTCTGCTTATATTTTAATAATAGTTCTATATCTTTACTCTCAAGCTGGCCCAATACAAACATTTTGATAATTGAAACAGAATATTTTCATTGACTATAAACATTATTTTGCTGCATCTAGTTGGTTTTAGACCAGAATAAAAATCATTTATCATGTATTTATCATATATTGCTGCTTTGGCTTTTCATTTTATATATTATATGCATATATAATATGTAAAACACATATATATACACACATATTATATATAATGTATATACACAATCATTTCTAGTGAATGTTTTTCATTGCTAATTTATTTACAGTTCTTAGGATCATTTTAGAACTCTTGCTTTTCATTATTTTATTTATTTTTTTGACTTTTTTTAACAGAATAACAAGTACATTTGAATTTAGTCAGTTACATTATGTGAATTTCATAGTAATGCCTGAATTTAGTGGGCTTAGTGTCTTCAAGTGTCTATGTCTTAAATTATCTTTTTCAATAGCTTTAGGGTTACAAGTGGCTTTTGGTTACCTGGATGAATTATATCATGGTAAAGTTTGGGCTTTGAGTGTTCCCATTACCCAAATAATGTACATTGTACCCAACAGGTGATTTTTCATCCCTTAATTCCCTCCTATCCTCCCCGCTTCTGAGTTTCCAATGTCCATTATGCCACGCTGTATGCCTTTACATATCCATAGCTTGGCTTCCACTTCTATGTGAGAACATGGCAGTATTTGTTTTTCCATTCTCGAGTTACTTCACTTATGTTAATGGTCTCCAATTCCATCCAACTTGCTGAAAAATACATGATTTCATTATTGTTATGACTGAGTAGTACTCCATGCTACATATACACAAGATATTCCTTATTCACTCATATTTATATTTTGATGGACACTTAGGTTGATTTTATATATTGGCAATTGTGAATTGTGCTGTGATAAATATAAATGTTCAGGTGTCCTTTTGATATGATGACTTCCTTTCTTTTGAGTAGATAGCCGGTAGTGGGATTGCTGGATTGAATGATAGATCTACTTTTAGTTCCTAGAGAAATTTCCAAACTGTTTTCCATAGGAATGGTACTAATTTAGATTTCCACCAGCAGCATATAAGGATTTCCTATTCAGCACATCTGTGCCAACATCTATTGTTTTTTGACTTTCTAATAATGGATATTCTGGCTTAGGTAAGTTGGTATTGCATTATGTTTTTAATTTGCATTTCTCTGATGATTAAAACTGAATAAAAGGTAAATTTGCACTAATGGTGGGAACACTTGGTAACAGTAAGCAAACTGACATTATATAACTGCATTCTATACAATCTGGCAGAGATTTGATCAGAGGTTTTAGAAGAACATTTTAAACATAACAACTTTCTCTTCCCCATCTTCCTTTTGTCTTCATTTATTTATAGGCATATCTTTACTTTCTCAGAAATGCTTGTAGAATAAATATCTGCATTCCTCAACATGAATTTCAGACCTGCATTTCAGAAGCTGTAACATATGCTAGGAGGAGAAGCTGGCTTAAATATCAAATAATTTTTTAAACTAAATGCTTCCCTCCTACTAATCCACAGATTAAACCTAAAGAAAAAGCCTAAAGAGGAAAATATACAGAGATGCATCAGGGATAGATAATGTCAAGGAATATGAGTATTCATTATCAGAAAACAGGTAAAAGTAAACTAATTGCAATACGTGGGTCAACTGCTTAGTCAGTTCTTGCTAGGAACATATTGGCTATTCTAAGATCAGATGTGAAAAGCAATGTACTCTCATGGGTTGGTTTGAGCCATCTGGAGAATCACTGATGTGCTCTTAGCACACCGGTAAAGTATAATTCCAGCTGGTTCTATAAATAAAAAGGGAGTTAGAGAACAAGGATGGAAGATAAAGAGACAGGGAAATGCTCACCTCCCTTTAGTTATATAAGAAGAATATTTGAGCATTTGGTTCTAGTCTGCAGTTGTGTGAAGGATTGGAAAGGAAATTAAGAGGTTTTGGCATGGGGATCATTCCACCACATTAGCTTAACTCTAAATTTAATATGAAATGATGATTGTTGCTAAGATATGACACTCATTAATATAGTCTGCAGGATGAAATTGGGAAAATTGTGAGAGGAATTTTTAGGGCAAATCTAGTGAACTTGGACAGAAGGCAGAGAAAGAGAACAGAGTATCAGACCCCTTCCTTTTAAACTATTAATTTTTTCAAAGGCACACACATAATAAAAGCAGGGCACTTTCTAAAACGAACAAAAAAACAACTCTGTATGACAGATTAGGTTACCCCTGGATGAGCAATGAAATTCTATGCTAAAAATGAATAAAATTCATGATGCTCAGATTCTTTGCAGCCGTGTTTTGTTCCTCAGATAGGTCTTCATGTTACCAATCACCATGTTCCTGCAGATAATATTTTTGAAACACTCACTTTAAGAAAAAGAGAATATAAAATATAAAAATATGAAAGTGAGACTATAACCTTAACAAGAATCACCTTGACAAGAACCTGTGTCTGACCACACATAACCCTCCCTGGCTTCATCTTTTAAAGCAGACTCACTGTTCAGATGTCTCAGTGGGACAGAGCCTTTAACATAAAGAATAACTGTCACATTACCTTGTTAATCATACAGCCAGTGATTTGTCACGATAATTATGGTCATTGTAAATCCTTTGCTTTTGGGAGGAAATGAGAAAAGAAGAAAAATGAAGAGGAGAATTAGCAGAATTTAACACAGTCCTAGAGGCATAGAAACATTTGCAACTATGGTTAGTGGGGAGAACAAAATCAATGATAACTTTGTAACAAAAAAAATTCTTATGAATTGAATGTATTTAGTAAGCAACTGGACCAAGTGCTTTGCATATATGATTGCCTTTAATGAGGTAGATATTGTTATTAGGCTTTACAGGTGAAGTAACAGGTTCAGAGAAGCAACTCAGACAACAGATATTGGTCAAATTATGTGAGCAAGTATTTACAATAAATAATTATCTTAAATAAACTTCAACATGATTATAAAATCAAAGGTATAAATTCTGGGGTCTAGCAAAACTCATGCTTTATTAATATAGTATTTCACACTTTCTGGAACTTTTTAAAAAACTAATAATTTATATTAAAATATCATTTCATAATTACTGAAACATTTTTACAAACCTTAGATCATGTGGTAATATTCTAGAGAGATGGTGGGCAGAGCCATTATTTTCTCTGCTCTACAGATGAAGTAACTGGAACTCAGAGACATCAGTTGATTTTTCTGTGGTTCTGAAACTTGCAAACTGAGATTTGGATGCAGGCCTTAAGGTTCTCAGTCTCACATGCCTTCCCATTTTTCTGGTGTCCTGGGTGGTACAGTAGTCTAGCAGTGGCTACTAGCACAGATTCACTTGCAGGTTTAAGTTTTACTATAAATTTTCTCAAATAATATGAAGGTATTTATAGTGTACAGGACCCATTCAGTGTGTTTACATTTTCATGAAGGCTTAGCCAATCCAATTTTCTTCAAAGCCCAAATTTCAGCCTATATAACAAAATAGTTATAGTGACCAAAATAATTAGTAATTATAACTAATTGCTGATGTCTAGAAAGTGTCACCTGAAAGGCATGAGTGCATTATCTCCAATAAACATAGAGTCATTCAAGGGCAAACTAACAATGACTCCGGTATTTCTGAATGCCCTCAGAAGAGTTCAGGGATCCTTATTCCGAGGGATGTTTCTCCAACATAAGCATATGGCTAACTCGACAAGAGTAGATTCTACTTTAGCTGGTAAAATGCAACTGCTTGAAATACTGTAGGCACTCAGCAGTCACTAGATGTTGACAGCATTAGTGAATAGATGATAAAGCATTCTGACCCATTGAAATCACTCCCTCTAATGTTCTTAGAGATTTTTATTTTCTGATGAAGAAATTTACTCTACTTTAAATCTGATCAGAAGTCAGTACATTAATGAAGCTATGTGTATGCATATGTACAAAGTATGTTAAGTAATGGAAGATGTCAATCATTTATATTTTTGTGAGAGTATTGGTTACATGTAAAATTGTGGGAGGCAGAAGTTGAATAGGAGCTATCAAAACATCTAACAACCTAAATAATGTGAAAAAAATATCTAGAAATTCTTTTACTTAAAGTAGATAGGACAATGAAGAAGCAAAACAAACAAACAAAAAAAATAGCTGGGCATGGTGATGTGCGCCTGTAATCCCAGCTACTCAGGAGGCTAAGGCAGGAGAATCGTTTGAACCTGGAGGTTGCAGTGAGCCAAGATCATGCCACTGTGCTCCAGCCTGGGCAGCAGAGCAAGACTCCATCTCAAAACAACAACAACAACAACAACAACAAACCATTTATTGGTGTGAAAATACACAAAACGAGGTCGCAACATTGTTGTTGTTTTTCCCCAACCCAGTACTTTTATGAATCAGACACATTCTGTTGATAAGGTTGACTAACACATGTGAAGTGGGTTGGGGAAGAGATGGGAATAGGAGATGAGCTTGAACAGGTTGCCCACATAATCCTGATGTGCTTCTCTTCCCTGACACCTCCCATTGAGAATTACTTGTCTATATTTCACTGTATTCAAAAGTACAGATACATTAATGGGAAAATTTGCCTGTGATAACCTGTTATGATTTTATATCAAATAAAGACATTAATTGGCATCTACCTGAAATGCTTGAGTACAATACGTGCATAAATTATATTTGCATCTCTATTAATAGGAAATGATGCAAGTAACATACAGGATTAAAGCCTGCCTGGAACTGAAATCCCAAACTAGAGGAAGTAACAGAACTTCCTTGGTTCTTAGTGTCCAGAACAATGGGGATAGTTCCACATCTCATGTGATTCTTAAGGACATTCATGAGAAAACAGATAAAGAGTTCTTGGCACTTTATCTGGCATTTAGTACTTGCTCAATAAAATGCTCAGTAAAGTACTTGCTCTTTTCCTTATCTCAGTCAGTAGTCCAGTTAAACTTGAGTAACTCCTTTTGAGCCGGCTATTTTATTTGTTACGTTTCTGGATTTGGTTTTCCTTTCGAAATCTGGACTGGGGTCCTGTGTTCATGAGCAGAGCTGGACCACAGTTCCAGTGTGGTACTCTGATGGGAACAAGAGCCTTTTGGGAACAATATATTCACTGAAGATGGACAGAGATGGTCACAGGTGACCATTGTGGTGGGCAAAGTCAGAGAGGTCAATGCTTCCAGGACAAAGCTGGGCCTATCCTGTGCTCTCTTAATTCTGTCTCTTCCACATTTTTCCGATCTTCACCTTTATTTTTCTTTTTGCACGTTCCGACAACAAAAATGCTCTCAATTCATGATATTTTTCTTGGCTTTTTTTTTTTTTGCACGTGAGAAACGTTCTGCTATTCTGACCATTTTGGTGCTAATCATCAATTGCTGCTCACCCACTTGAAATACAGGTAAATACTTGCAATGAACTGAATTAGCCCTCTCTGTTTATTGTAGGGGAAGAACAGACAATTTCATGCCTTTGCTATCTCAGTCATTTACTAGAAGGAAATATACATTAAGGTTGACTTTTCAGAATTTTGTTCAAAATAGTTACTTTGAGTCAAGTATTACTTTTTCAGGGGAACTGCTTCTTGGTTCTTCATTGGAATCCATATCTACTATTCAGCCTTCAAATAACAGGGCAGTGAAAAATTGTTCTTGTTGAATCCTTCTTCACCCTCAGAATTCATTTGTTATGCTGGATCATCCAATTTTATGTTCTTCCCTTCCCTAAAAGTGGCATAATCCAATGGATGTCTAACTTAACACACAAGGGCAGAGACAAATGGATTCTAGTACCTTCCTTGGTGGTTGGGAGGTGAAGGAGTTTGACTTGCTGTATGACTCATTGTTCTCATCTGTATAAAGGGGGTAGTCATTCTAACATAACTTCCTCCATTTCAACTTCCTGCCTGGACACTTTCACTGGAGCCTGAATGCAAGACCCGTTCTCCCTGGGATGCCACGGCTCTGGAGACTTCTCATAGATGGTGTTTGGAATACTTGGCACATTTGAAAGGCTTGGAGATGGGCCTTTAGACCCTTCCTGTGGTACTGCTCAGTGGCAGCCCTCCACACTTAAAGAGATTTTGGTGGCTGCTCCCTCCTGGCTCCATTATTCATCAAGAGCTCCACAGGTAATCTGATGACCATGATTTTAACAGTAAGTCTCTATGGCTTAAATTGTTGGCTCTGGAGCACTTCAGAAGATGGAGTCGGAATTTGGTTGTTTGGGTTCAAATAAAATCTGACTTTGTGTAATACTGAAAATAAAAGAAAATGTTCATTTCTAGTATTTTTATTTTAAAGTGGTAAAAACTGTCTCAAGATGGTTCTAGGTGCTGAAGTGATCAAGGAAGTGACTAGTTATAAGCAGATTATAAAAACCTAAGTCTATGATAGTCAACCTTTGAGTCTCTGTATCTTAGTGACCTCTTTTTCAGGACTTTAATTTGAATCTTACTCTCGTGTGATGAAAAAAGAAACTGTCATTTTCATTCTGCTTCGTAAGGAATTTCTTTACCCTTTCCTATGCTTATCAGCATATCGTTTTCAAAATCAGCTTAGCAGACCGACTGTGACCTTTCCAATTGAAACAAAACATCTTCCTTTTTATCAGCCGAAGGTTGTGGCTTTTGGCATGAAATTACCCAGACTGATTTATTAATTTTAACACCTTAACACTGACTCACTCAAACTCACCTAACTGATGAGTTCCCAGATAATTAAAAAGAAGACCATGTTGGAATAAAAATAACAACTCAGAATCTGAACTGAATTTGCCTGGAGAATTTTCATTGGCTTATACTGGATGACTCACTTTACAGTAAATTCCAAATCTCTGGCCAGAAAATTTGTGAGTCTGAGTCAGATAGAAAAGAACCTTTATAAAACAGGAGCCAATGGCCCTGGCATTCTGCTCAGCAGTGCCGTGAAAACACAGGGACTAATAAACTGCTTTCTGAATTGTCTTTCTGGGAATATCTGTATGTTGCAGAAGGCTCATTCTTCCTGCAGAAGCCTCTGTGCTTTCCTGAGAAGGCTGGGAAGCAGGACTTGCTGTGCTCTTGTTCTTTAATCACTTGTGAGGCAACACAGGGTAATATTATTGTATCATCTAGCCAGCTGACAAGAAGAGATTAAAAATTATTTCAACAGCAATACAGTAAAACTCCAAACTAGTCCAGGGCACTGCGGTGACCTCCAATGAACCCTTGTTACATGACTCAGAGGCAACATGCAGACAAGTTGTGGCCAAGATGGATTTTGAGAAAAGGCAAATTCTGACTTTTCTGCCTCACTGGATTCAGCATCTCCTGCTTACCCGGAGCTATCTGACACAACACGAGAAACTAGCAGAGTCTCATAAAGTGTGTTACTAAAAAAGCTTAGAGAACATTTATTTTAAATGAGAAGAATTATTGCTCACAGGGGTTTAAAATCCTAATGGTCACCATGGGTCTCCTCTGAATACCAAATCTCCTTGTTGAGCACCTACTGTGTGCCTTCTCGACAAAAACGGAAACGCGAGTCAGAAGGGTAGCCTTGAAGTCTCTCTCCTCCTTTGTCCCCTCCACATGGCAGAGTGTATTTTTGTAGCTTGAGACCAAGTCTGCCAGCCTGCATTAGCATATCATCCTCCTTGTTACCAAGAAAATGTGCCTGGGGAAGAAAAACAGGAGCGTGTTCAGGGTCATTAGGCTCACGTCATGAGCATGAATCAGCAGTTTGGAATTTGCAAGACTGGGGTTGAGTAGGCTGGGGAGGCAGCAGAGCAGGCAGGAAAACTCCAGGCTGCCTGACTGCCCCTTGCCTCCTCCTCAAGTACAGAGCATCCACTCCTGGCTAAGGAAAAGGCTGAGAGACCCAGGATGAAAGGAGGCCCTAATTCTTGCACATCTAAATTTTCCTGACCTCTCAACAAATGTTGATCAACTGTAAAGGCAAGTTATATATGAATCTTGGTATTTGAAAGAAACAGAAATTAATGCAAAAAAAAAGAAAATTAATATAGTCGAATTTGCTTTTGACATTTTTTATCATTGGTATTTGAAAACAATAGTATTATGCAGATACTAATATGGCTGATCATGCCATGCACAATAAATATACAAGAGATGAAAAATAATTTTAAACTCCCGTAATGCTAGCAGTAATGTAGGTAATTCACAATCTGTCTTGTTTGCTCCTATACCTCCTGTGCATAAAACAATGCCCACCTTGCAGTAAACACTCAGGAAATGATTAATAAATGAAAGCTGTCTTTTTGTCTTCCCCACATCCTTGTGCTACAACATCTCTGTGTGTGTGCATTCCACAAAATGTATAAATGAAGTCATGGCTACATTTTTAAAGAACCATGTTGCTTTGCAAATACCTTTTCGTTATCTTACTGAGCTCTCACAAAACACTCTTTACATCTTCATTTATCAGATGAGAAAACTAAGGCACAGGCAGGTCAAGTGTCTTATCCAGAGCGAGGGGCGTTACTTGACAGTAGAGGTAGGTCTTTAAAACAGATCTCCTGGTTTTTCAGGGCTTTCACCCTTTCCTGCAATGAACAAGGCTATCAGTCAAAAACTCGCCTAGTTATCGTGACTTTGGGTGAAGGCTTTGGGCTACAGTGTTGCATCTCGCAGAAACGGCCCCTATGATCAGGGGCAATTGATCATTTGACCCTATTATCAGTCATGAACCCTGCAGAAAGCTTCATTTTATTAGACTGCTTTCTAAAGAAGCAGAAGGTTGAGAGCAGTTGCCTTCAGAAGCAGCACTTTTAAGAGACAGGGAGGGCTGGAGCAGAGACGGTGGTGTTCAGGATTGGGCACCAGGAGTGTGTAGGTGCGGAACCTTCAGGTGTTGACAAGGGCAGCCAGGAAGGGACATGGGCAATGCTTGGGCCAGAGCACTCTTCTTTCTTTGTTCTGCCTGTTTCATCCTCTCTTCCTAGTCTGTGTGGGTCGCCATCATTCCATGGCTCTCCCAGGTGATTCTCTAATGCCCATGACTTAATGCTGATGGGATTAATTTTAATGGCTCCACACAAAGTCAGAATGCTCCTTTTAATAATATACTATTGATTTTCTTCATGCATTGAGTGTAACATATTTCTGCGTGAGGTTCTAGGGAGCAGTAGGAGTTTTCATTTGTATTCAAATCAGGTGGCCATGTGTCAGGCCTCCTCTCAGGATGAGCACAGACCATGGAGGTACACCACTATGAATCTGTACAATAAAAACTACCTTTGCTACATTCCTTTTTCATTTTAGACAAAAATAGTTTGTATACATCAATGAAATTATTGGAATAGCCTCTGATACAGAGCACAGCTCTCTTGGGAAACCGGACCTCTTATGGGTGAAGAGAGAGATAAAATATTATGAAGCTAAATCATATGTATCTTTATCTTAGCTCTCAGTGCAAGGCAACTTTATAAAATGTGATTATAAATTATTGAAAATTTTCTTAAAGACAGAAAATTATAAATAAAAGTCATCCAAAGGAAAAAATACTGCCATGATTTATGGGCATTCCTTAAGTGATTCATCAAGAGGAAATTAGAAATATTTGTTTATATGCTTATTTGTTTATGAGATGTTTTGGTCAAAAAGAATTTAATAAGAAATATGTTTTTACTTAAGTCCAATTTGAAATGTCAGAAATGGCTGGGATTACAGGCACCCGCCACCATGCCCAGCTAATTTTTTTACTTTCAGTTGAGATGGGGTTTTGCCATGTTGGCCAGGCTGGTCTCAAACTCCTGACCTCAAATGATCTGCCCCTCAGCATCCTAAAGTGCTGGGATTACTGGTGTGAGCTATCATGCTACCACAATGCAAAATTCATTGTCATAAATGTTAGGGATTTGGGGACCAACTAACTATGAAGGCACCTTGTCATCAAAACTTATTTGAGAACACATATGTGAGGTTGGGTGTGACGGATGGGGCAGCTACATGATGTCAGATTGTGTCTTTGCTCTTCTCATCCTTTAGAGCTCTTCTCCCTCAGGATACTCCAGCTAAGAAAGTACAGATACTTCCCCTAGTTTAGAATGCACTTCAGATGGATCCCAAGATAGAAAAAGGTCTATCTGAATGCATTCATGTGACTTGAACAATGGCTAGATTTCTACTGAGGAAGCTTGGGGTCCTTGTCTATAAGGTACAACTATGAATAATGTCAACCTCTTATGGTTAGCAAGGATGGAATGACATAATGACTGTGAGCATCTTTTATGAGGTAGATTGTAGGCTGAGGTCTGCTGTGTTCTCTGTCTAGAGGATAAAGAGGTCCTCTTGGCTTGGTGGACTACTCTGCTCTGATGGAAGTGCCATCCTGGTCCAAACGTGAAAGAATTCCCAACATCAAGATTGTTGGAAACAGATTCAATGGCTATGTGTGATCTTCACATATGTATCTGTGGAAGTATAATGAAATTCTTCCACTTGCATAGTAGTGAATGTAAAATCAGAAAACCTGAGCTATTCTCTACTGTACTCCACAAATTAGCTCTGTAAACTTGGATAAGTCACTATACCTTTAGACCTTATTTTTATTATTTATGAAACATAGGATTTGGATTGGGACACATCACAAGTGGTAAAACTATGACATTAAAAGAAATGTAATGAGTAGACCTTTTCAAATGGTGGCTCCTTTAGTATAGTTTAAGCCTTGATAAGAATCAGGGGAAAACAGTTCAATTCAACTTCAACTTCTCAAAAATCATGATTTCCACATAAGAAAAATGACCCTCCAGGGGAAAGGGAAAAGCAGAGAGGGACATGGCACCCTGTTGTGCAAGCCACAGGGAGGACACATTTTGTCTGAGAAGACACATGTTTTTATTCAAACAGTACACTATACCTGTAAAGAATCTGGTGAAGGTAATGAGCTCTTTTCCTAAAGATCAACTTAAAAAAGGATCCCTGAGAATTCTTGAAAAGGCACAGAATCCCCAGTCAGAAAACACTGCATAGAATTTAAACATTAGAAATGAAAGTGTGTGCTATGAATGAAGCATCAATAATGATATGGACCTTTTCCTTACCATTCTGTGGCCTGAATTCAACATCTTCCCTTGGAAGTACTTCTTGTTTCCTGTAGCTGAACAGGTACCTAGAGTCAGAGATGGGAAGCAGTAGTCAGAGGTGTATCGACACACAGTGACAAGGAGGTGCAGGAGGAGCCATTATTAACACTCCAGTTACAAGACAGGCTTGGAGACAAAGCCTTCAACACAAAGACTTAAGGTCTAAAGGAGCTCTGGTAGTATTCCCCTTTTACAGGGAAGCAGCTGTCCACACAGAACTCCATCCCCATTTTGCCTTCATTCCTTGCATAATGAGAAAATACAGGATTTTATTCTGAGCTGGTGAAATTTTTCCCATTTGTTTAGGCTTTTCAGTGGAGGGAGGTATAGTAGAGGGCAGGAAAGAAATGCAGTAGCTCATTTAGGAAGAAGGTATTGGTGCTAGAAATAGTCTTTGCGCGGTGGCTCACGCCTATAATCCCTGCACTTTGGGAGGCCGAGGCGGGTGGATCACGAGGTCAACAGATCGAGACCATCCTGGTCAACATGGTGAAACCCCGTCTCTACTAAAAATACAAAAAATTAGCTGGGCATGGTGGCGCGTGCCTGTAATCCCAGCTACTCGGGAGGCTGAGGCAGGAAAATTGCCTGAACACAGGAGGCGGAGGTTGTGGTGAGCCGAGATCGCGCCATTGCACTCCAGCCTGGGTAACAAGAGCGAAACTCCATCTCAAAAAAAAAAAAGAAAGAAAGAAAGAAAAGAAATAGTCTTTGTGAAAAGAATATCATATTGAAAGTAAGCAAGAGAGTAAATTTTGTTGCAAGGGAAATGAGGAACAAATTGATACGAGGTAAAATAGTCGCCAAATCATAGGAAAGAGTAGAGACAGAAACATTTTTAGACTTGTCAAAACAACTCATTATTGTACTGTCTGTGCCAAGGTCTTCAGAGTCCGTACATTTATTTATGTTTGCTCCTCAGACCACTCTATTTAGTTTCTCTCCTGTAGACAGGCATTGCTGACTTGATATTCTAGATTCTGTATCGGCCATCACACTTGGCCATTTAAATGCTTTACTTGGACAATGGCCCTGGCACATATTTATCTCCAAGTTCATACTAAAAACCTTTATTATAGTGGTTTGATGGGCATTTAGTAGATTTTAACCAGCCTGAAAAATAACTACTTAACAACTTGCTTCTATTGGATGGCTTCAGAATCTATTCACTTGTGCCTTCAATAGGTGTGTGTGTCATCCAGGCATATCCGAAGAGGTGAACTGACAGCTAACCACTTCTTTCACAAGATCACCCCATGATATGACACAGGATCTTACCACTACTTGGAAATCCCATCTTTTGAATTTCTATCTCTGGTTATTCCATGAAAGGAAAATACTTAACAATATCTTCAGAATGTAGAGCTTTAGAACTCTGTTTCCCGAAGAGGAGCTTAATTAAGCACAAACATTTTCAGCCTATGTATAGGAGGACATGAGGAGTAACTGATTACCATTTGATGGTAGGATGCATAGTTTAGCTCCCTCAGAACAGTCTAATGACTCTATGAGACGCTAAAGAAATGATCAAGGTGCACCTTTGATTTTCCAGTTGGAAGAACTGTGGTCAGGGTGGTTGCTGCTGGTTCAAGGTCATACATTAACTGTGTAGAGGCAGAATGAAAACTGATGTCTACTGACTCTGAGGACTGTGACCTTTCTTCCTCACCATGCTGTCTCCTACAAATAAATATTTTAAAAATACAATGGCACATAATGTGCAGATTATAAGTGGGCATCCTTTCCTCTAAATAACTTACTTTTGGATTTGTTCTGTTAAAACTTGGTTAAAACATTTATTTTTTTAGCATTGACTTTGAGATTCTTCCAAATACTTGGAGACACTATGCACAGAGACACAGCATGCAGTGCACATAATGTCAAATGCACTTGCTGCCAGAATGATCAAGAGTAACAAGAGAATTGCACACAAACCCGACATAGGAACCAGTACCCAACTTGCTGTACTTCAAAGGTACACTGCAGATAATTGGATGATATTCCTCTATACAAGTGTAAATGGTAAGGTACTTCATCATCAGACTGCCTTGTGATTTATCAGGTCTGCCTCCAAAGATATCTCTAAATGCACATAAATGGCTCAGGCTTCGTAAGCCGAGGAGAATGACAGGATGGCGAGCGATCATTCAATATCTCAGAGAGTTGGTGCCAAGCAGATGGAAGTAAAAATTGAGAGAAGCAATGTATAGCCAGGTCTGGGTGTAGAAGAACATTGGTCAGGAAATAAACACTAAAAATTCAGCATGGACATGTCCAGGAAGATGCCATCTTGACAGAAATGGTGTCATAAAAGGTAAATGAGAAAAGTCCCTTCTATTTGTTTTTGGTGTTAGTGCATTTTTATTATAGATTGTCCCAAGGGAGCTGGACTATATACCCTAACACCAAATGGTAACTAGTTACTACTCACGTCCTCCTGTGCACAGACTGAAATTACTTGTGCTTCATTGAGCTACTCTGCAGGAAATAGAATCCTCCAAATATCCTCAGCTTCCTAAAAGAGATTGCTATAAAAAAATTATAAAGTTAGTGCTCAGAATCTGAAATTTGATAATGAGGTTTGTAGTTTTATACTATTCATGTGACACATTTTATTTCCCCAGGGCTTCCAGTCCCTGGGCCCAAGATCCTCCAAGAAAATGCTGCATTCATTTTTTCTGTCTGTTACCAAACTATTTCCTATAGGCCTTAGAGGTATAGCTGGCTGAAGTTGCTTTTAAAAATAATATACAGACAGTGCTCTATTTGTGATAGAAGTATGGTTGGCTTTTAGCTATATTTCAAAGATGACCATTGAGTAACATTTTCCCCAGGGAGCCCCAGCAGTGAAATACGCCAACACTGTTGATGTTTTTCAGCAACCTGACCCAGATATCTGGTTACCCTTCGAATGACTGGGCTGATTGTTCTCTGATTGCCTGGTTACACCTAATACACTCAGGATATCCATCTCTGTCACCCCAAAAATGGAAGTCCAGTGTCTGTAACTCCAGTGCAGCAGAAGGCAACAGGTCTCACATCCAATGACTGGCTACCACTCTTAGTACTACTGAGATCTGACAAAAGCGTTGTCCCTTCTCCAGCCAGATGAAAATGAACTTTGCTTTCTCAAAGACTCATGAGTGTCCCAAAAATTCCACTTTTCATTCTCAGATGTTAACACTGAAATGTTTCTTGGAGAGGTAAGAAATTCGAACGCTTTACTCTCTTCTTTGGTTACAGATTCTTCCCTTTCGGGATGCTGAGGGTTGGCTGTAATATTTGCTTGTGTTTCATCCATTTTCTTTGAATCTGAGTCTCTGTGTGGAGGTCCCATTGTCTAGGAGAGAAAGGAACCCATTCTAGCTCCAGTCATTGAACTAGAACGTTAGTCCTTATACAAACAAAGATATTAGGGAATATTACTGATTTCTACAGGGAAAACAGATTTTCTGCTAGAATAGAAATCTGAATACTTCCTCTATTTTGAGGTACCAACAATGTTTCATTTCACCTTTCACAATGCCAAAGCCATCTCTGTATCACTCAAAAGTATGTCTTGAATAATAAAAGTTAAACTTTAAAAAATATATTGTTTTCCCATCACTTTAATTGTCTGATTGAGTCAGACAATTAAATTACCTCATGTCTGTCTCATTCAGTTCGTCTTTCAACATGGGACTCTAACCATAGAAGGTGTCATGAAACGGACCAAAGTTGTCAACAGAGCTCTGGCTTTAGGAGATGCTGCCTTGGCTTAACAAAGAGGAGAAAAGTGACCTGTGTTGAAGTGTTTAATTCTGTTTTCATAATGTATTTATTTCAAAGATTTTTAAATGGAAATATGGGACTTTGTAAAATAAGTTTTTCAAAATATCCTTAATTGTTCATGACCAAAGGAGATGAAATTGCCAGAGTAAGGATGACATGGAACACCCAGGGGTAAAATAGGAGGGATGTGAGTGTGAAGGTACCAGGAGGTGGCGTCCTGTAATTCCATCAATGCCTGTAATCACTAAGCTACCTTGAATGATCACGTAATCTAAGGAAAATGAGTGGACTCAGGATACAAACGCAACTTTAAGACAATCCCCAACTTTTCTTCCAGCATGTTGTGGCCCCTGAGCCCACACAGTAATAGAAATTCTGGAATCTAGCATCTTCTAATCCAATAGATGTCAATAGTAATAACAAAAACCTCTAAAGAAGTCCTATCCCAAGCTAAAATAACTTGTAGCTTCCTCATCTCTTTTCCTGTGTTGTAACTGAGTAACAATAAATCTTGAATTCAAGAACTTAATAAGTGAAAATATTTGTAATATGCATATCTCAATAACACTGGTTAAGAACATATATATATATATATATATATATATATATATATATGTATATATAACGCACTTATATGAAGTACATAATTCAGCACTTACTCTAGGCCAGATTCTTAAGTAATTTTGTGCATTACCTCACTGGTTTCTCCCAGCAGCACTGTAAAGTAGATACAATTCTTTTACCCATCTTAGTAGTTGAGAAAACAATCTCAGAGGGTAGAAATGACTTGCTGCAAGTTATACTGTGAGCGGCAGAGCTGAGAAGTTAGCACAGTCTCTCTGACAGGCACGCCCCAGCTTATAACCACCATGCAATACTGCCAAAACAATAAGGAAGTATTTGAGTTTTCAAAGTCTGTGCACATATGCAGTTGATGGCTGTTGAGAAACTAAATATGAAAATAGCTTGGCTTGTGCAGGGCATAACCATGTTTATTCCATTCCCTAAGATATAGGCTGGTGGCAGAAAGTAGACACTGGAGAAAAGAAGCACTTCGTTTCAAATAAAATACCTGCATTAAATATTAAGCTTTCCTGCAGCTTTATGTTAGTACAGTACCAGAGGAATGGGCAAACTGGCAGTGGCTCAGGCTTGGTATAAATAAATCTCTGCATTGGCCCCATTGAAGGCCTGATACATTATCAACTGGTGAGGACCAGAAGGGGTACCAGGAGCAGCCAGTTTCCGCAGGGCCATTGCTGCAGCCTCCCTGGTTAGATCTGGTGCCAATCATTCCTTCAGGTTGGTAGGAATTGATGTGGATTGGTTCCACAAAGCTACCTCTCTTTAGCTCCAAATGCAGCTGTCCAGGTAAACCTAATACCAGCAATGGTCTGATCGGCACCTCTGTGGTTGCTTGGATAGTAGGTATGTTTATTTCCTCTGTGATGTCTGGGCAAGTGCCAAGGTCCAGGCCTCTGGCTAAGGCAGCAGAGGGAGTCAACGGGAAATCACCAGAGGGCTGGCTCTAACTGAATGTTTTTGCCAGCAGCTATTTGATCATTCCAAACATAAAGCGGACAAAGAAGAGCCAAACTCATTTTGCAACTGGAGTCCTCTGGGTGTTTGGGCTCTTTGTAATATACTGTTAATGTGATTAAAATGGAGGCATTTAGACTTAAATGGTTGTTGGAATAAATTAGGGACATCAAAATTGGCAGAGTTTAGGTTTTGAAGAACTCCATTCTGTCAGCTCTTCATGAAAGTTAATCACTCCAATATTAAGCTATTTTTTCCATGATGTTAAATTTGGCAAGGAACAAAATCAATAGGGTCACAGCTTCAAAACAGAATCTACTACATTTTGGCAGAAAAATGTGCCCAAGAATACTTCTTTTAAAGGACCTAAGAGGAAGCAGCTATTAATCAGAGGGGGTAGAAGAGGTTTGTGTATGCATATGATGTAATTACACATACACAGTATCTGAGAGCCAATCCATGAGTCTGATTTTTTAATGCAATCTACTGTCTTCAAACACTTTTCTATTGGTCTTCAAAAATGAGAAGCAAGAATTCAAATTAGACAAATACCTTTCAATGTACATGTGACACATACACATACATTTATATACATACATGTATATAAATGCATGTATACAGACAGGCAGCATGTGAAGAATGAGAAGGTGAGAGATGTGTATGTATTTATACGCACACGTGCACATGTACACACTGACATTTTGGTTGCCTGGGTAGCGAGCAGAAACAGAAAGCTTCTCAGAGTAGAGCTAGCCACTTCTGGACGATCTGGCATGTCTCAGGCAGTCATGGGTAGCTGAGCAAAATCTTTGAAGAAAGCAAATGTTTCTTTATGATAGTATTTATAGCTCATACTTCTTTTTTTTTTCTTTTTATTCTTAGACTCTTCTTTTTTTTTTTTCTTTTTATTCTTAGACTCCTTAGGTCCATGGGGAAAGGGCTGCAAAATAGGGGTTGGCTTTTTGGCCTATGAATTAATGATGGTTTCTGGATCAGCTGTTTCCTGGAGGACAAATCTATTTCCCTCAATACACACACACACACACACACACACACACACACACACACACACACACGCATACACAAATATACGCATGCACTCAGTATTACCAGCTGTTCTACATATTTGTGTCTACCACATTGTTAATGGTTTTCATTTTCAGCGTTTTAAAGATTTCCCTGAAGGTTATCCAAATAGTAGCTTTGCAGAAAAAATGCATAAAAGGCCACATTCAAATTGTCTTTTGAATGATGCCCTTGCTAGTCATGAAAATAAGCTCTTTCTCATATGCCTGAGGCAGTACTAAAAAAGAATCCAGCACTGGCTTTAATGAAAATCCAGTTTGGGGACTAGGAGAAATGGAATATACTATGCCTTTTCTCTGAGGTCATGACTCCATTCTCAAAAAGGCTGTAGCAAACAATATTTAGGGGCAGAAAGTGTCACGTGTAAAATATCCACTGGGAAGAGAACTTTGATTTACAATACTCCTGTATACACTAGAGAAGAAAACCAACTCTTTATTTCCTGTGGTATATCAGTCTTGGGCTTTCTATGTCATCAGGTAAAACGTAGTGTGGGCTATGGGTCTGGGGACCAGTTCTCTGTTTTAGTCATTGATTCTACATAGTTGGTGACCTTGGACAAATCATTTCCCCTATTGAGAAGTCTTATCTGTAACATTAGGATGAACATGTCAACCTCCTCCCCACTGTGGTTGAGAAGAACAAAGAAGATCTTAGATGTCAATGTATTTTGAAATTAACAAAGTGCTTTATAAATACGGCTATGGGGATTTACATAGAGGGAAACTAGTGCATGCAAGTAGAAAGTACAGCGCTTCCTTCTGGTGAGGAAGAGGCCTCAAGATGAAGGCACTCCTGCAAAACAGGGAGGGACTGGCTGCTATTGTGTAAAGCATGTTGGGTGAATGAGTTCTCTAAAGGCCGTTTTCATCTTCCTCTTCCAAGTGCCCACTTGGTTTGAATGTTTACATGGTCAATTTGAGTTGAATTTCCAGTCTGCTAATGTGTGTTGATATTGCTGTTGCTGAGAAACTTGCATTTCCCCTACAGATTAGTTGATATGCCTTTCTATAGAGTCTGAGTTCCTGATCTTTCCCCACTTCAGTGCTAATGTAATAAAAATGGAATTGCTGCATAATGATCCAAAGCCCTAGTTGATTCTCCAGTTACCGTAATTGTGCCTCTGACCTCCAAATCCACACTGAAGCCTGTTATTGGTGGAGCATTCTAACTAGAGCCCAAGACTGGAATGGTTGGTGAGAGAAACTCAAGAAAAGGAAATCTTGTTTTAATTAAAATTAGACCTTACTAACAAAAGAAAAGAGCTATTCTCAGACCTTGGATGCTAACAGGCGCAAGATTTCTCCTGAGGGGAGTGAACCTCAATGTTTTTTCTAAAATGTTACCAGCTTTTCAAATTGGTAGGCTGCTCAATCCCTTAACAACCCAGACAGGTAGTCTTTCTATCAGTAGCTCACCCCATTACATTCTGGTTTATTCTCTGTTTATGTGGTTACTGGCTTTATTCTTGCCTATTGTGGGTAGATTCCCAGGCTCCAAGGCAACTTTGTATTTTTGTCTTTTGGCAAAGCAGAGCATGGGGTGGGAGTGAAGAAGATGAAGATGGCGACTCTCCCCCTACACCTACCAACACAGCAACCTACATACTGTCTGTCCCAATGTCCCCGAGGGCTCCAAGTAAATAAGAATTTTGTCAAAAGTGCGATTGAATGATTAAAAGAATATGAATGATCTAGGTAAATTATAAAACCTAAGATATACATATGAATATGCATGTGTATGTATGTATACACATTTACATATATATACTATGCATATATGTGCATATGTATACACCATATGGGTATAAACACAGTCTTAAATATGAATATATTGAAACTTTAAGTAAAAGAGAAGGAAGACAATGAGTGCCATCTCGTGGAGAGGAGAACTACCAGTAAGTTTTCCATATTATCTGTATTTCAGACATATTTTTAATGACTAACCAATATTCCTTGGAGTAAATATTTTCTTTCTGCCTTTCCAATTGTTCACATAAATCACAATAAGTGTCCTCTATATAAACACTCTCATGTTCCTTTGTGCCAGGACACGCTTTAAGAAATAAAATGTGTTCATGGGAGTGGGTGTTTTGGTGATTTAGAAAATGCATTCATTACTGACCCCAGCTCTGGCAAAACTCTCAACATTTGTTATAATTTATAATAAATATGATAACAGACTCAATGACTCACCACTATAGTGCTGACACTCTTTCTTGTGACCAGTTGATGCTGTTACAGCTGCCACTCCCGACAATGTCATCCCATCACGTTGTTCACACTCTGACTCTCCATGCACAAAAGCTCAGCTGAACCTAAGGCATGTGTTTTTACTTTCACTCAATAAATTGGCATTCCAATCTACTAGCCTCTCTAAACATATTGTCCTAGAAGCTGTAGTAATGCACCATTGGATCAGTTGCCTGAGGTGCACACATGGACAAATGCCTGCTCATACTCTATGTGTAGCTATACACAAGAAGGAGAATTTACTTCTTAATGCAAACATCATCAAGGTTAGAGGCTCATATTCCAGGGGTGGTGAGAGTCCATGGGAAAACAGGGTTCTGCTAAATATTGCATGAACACAATTCACTAATAGAAGCTCATTAGTCAGCACAGGGGAAGAAGTGTATTAATAGCTATTTCACAAACAGGAATGGAAAAGCTAACAATGTCTGAGTTTCTGAAATTGAATAAGAAAGGGCATTACTATACATGTAAGGATACTTACATGTATCCTTGCATGTATTCATTCACCAGATATTAGGTTGGGGCAAAAGTAATCTTGGTTACTTTTAATGGCAGAAACTAAGATCACTTTTGCACCAACTTAATATTATGGAGTGCTTTTATGGTACCCACACTAGGGATAATGCAAGAGGTCAAACAGGCAAGAATGGACAACACTCCCTGTTCTCGAAGAACATATGTTCTTGTAGGGAAATACAGACAATAAGTAAATATAAGTATATATAAAAATATAATTTATAAATATAAGTAAATAGTATATTTGTTGTAGAATGACAAGAACTGTGGAGAAAAATTAATAGGAAATGGGAGAGGCCCCCCTTGAATAGGGAGAAGGTTGTAATTTTAGATGAGGTGGCAAGGGAAGGCCTCCCAGAGGGAGTGAAACTGCAGTCAAGACTTGGAGGAGGTAAGAGACCAAGCTTTGGAAATTTGTTGATCAGAAGCACTCCAGGCAGAAGGATCCGCAAAGCAGAGACTGAGTCAGGCCTGTGCCTGGCACGTCAAGAAGCAGCTCTCCACGTACCAGGCGCTGGTTCAGGTTCTTTTCCACATTTAATCTCATTATAACCTCTTCACAACACAGTGAGGGAGAATCTGATTAAAATCCCATTTTATAGAGAAGAAAATCGCTTTAACCAAATGCCCAGAAGCACATGTAACAAGCACACAAGGGGACTGAACAATGTGCCCAGACTGGTCAGTGGTGAAGTTAGCTTGGCCCCTGGCCTTGCCCTGGCCTTGCTGTTTTTGTACACTAAGCCTAGTAGCTGAGGGGCTGAGCAAATGGATCTTTCAGAGGTTGGAGAATGAGGAGGTGTAGTGGGCTCAGAAGGAAAGGATGTTGTTAGGGGAAGATCTGGATGTACCTAGAATTTTTATAAATTTTTTTTTATAAAGAACAGTTGGTACTTTCCCTACAGACTATGTTCTTTTCATAAGTCCAGATACAGAATTTCAGTGTATCTCTTTTGATTTTCCATATTTTAATACATTCAGCCTTATAATTTTTTTCTTCTATTTTCAAAAGCTAAGGAACAGTTACAGTTTTTGAAGTGAATGCATGAATTACTTGAAAATCATTAAGTTGTGCTAAAGAATCTGATTTCACCTCATAGCTATTACACATCTACTCATTCACCCAATATTAGGTTGGTACACCTCGTGTTAAGGTCTAGAAATCACATTTTATGCTTTCTGTTTTAGAAAGTGATAGATGTTAAATGTGTCTTTTTTTTTTTTGAGATGGAGTTTCACTTTTGCTGCCAGGCTGGAGTGCAGTGGCTTGATCTCAGCTCACTGCAACCTCTGCCTCCTGGTTTCAAGTGATTCTCCTGCCTTAGCCTCCTGAGTAGCTGGGATTACAGGCACCCACCACAATGCCTGGCTAATTTTTGCATTTTTAGTAGAGATGGAGTTTTGCCATATTGGCCAGGCTGGTCTCAAGCTCCTGACCTCAGGTGATCCACCCACCTCGGCCTCCCAAAGTGCTGGGATACCAGGCATGAGCCACCATGCCCGGCTCCTTCTATCTCTTATAAATTAAACCATGATGCGTTAAAGAATCACTACTCATTTAAAAGACTATTCAGAATTTCAGCATGAAAGATCTGCCATGAGTGTAGTTATAGCCAAATGGTTTTTATGGAGAGGTGGTGATGAAAGGGAAGATGTTTTGACAGCAGTGGGATGGGGTGGGGGAGGGGCCCATGATTATACAGGGAAAATGATGGATGATAAGGAAGGGGTGAGGGACAAGGAAGATGAGCTGTTACAGAGCTAGGAGATCCATAAAGGCTATTGTTGGTCCAAGCACCAAGTTGAAGAAGCTTTTTCTCTCTCTCCTCCTAGATGGCCTGCCTTCCTGGCCCACTCCCTAAAATCTACTTTCCTCAAATTCTTTCCTTTCCACCCCTTTCAAAACGTTCAGATAAGAAATAATATCAATAATAGTTGTCATTACTTCTGTATGTGTGATAGTTCAATGCCTCCTATTGTTTGAGCTTATAAAAATCCTACATTCAACACACATGAAAGAGATGCAGAGAGATGAAGATGTTTGTCCAATGTGGCATACACAACTACGAAATGGCAGAGCTGGAAATTAAACCCAAACCTGATGGATTCTGAACCCATCTTTCTTATACATCTCATGAGCAGTTCGTGCCTGAGAGATGAACTGGCTTAGAACTGTTTGCATTTTAATCATGAGCAACATTCACAAGGTAAAGGAATGGGTTCCAAGGTCAAACTTCCAGACGCTGAAGAAGATGGGAGTAAAACAGTATTGGGTTTTAGGAATCTTCCCAGTGTTTGTCCCTGAGACAAGTCCCTGAGGCAGCCTCTTGTCAGTTCAGCCGGCATTTATGAAGCACATAAATCCATCATGCTTGAAGCCTGGCTCTGGAAGTAACATGGTTGTTATAAGCAAAGCTTCTCTTCTCTTTCCCTTGATAACCCATCCTCTCCTCTGGAACGTTCAAGTTGTGGAACAATGTGCCCAGGATCTAGTTCCTCTCTTTTTCATTAAGGATAATTCTCTTCCTACATTAAAATCATATGACATCAGTTACCTGAAGTGTTTACAATTTTCATATCCATACCCACTATCAGCTATAATTTTTGAATCTAGATTTTATCTGTTTATCTGTTGGAAACAGGAAGCATTTGGGAGATGGCTTGTAGTATGCCTAATATGTAACTTCCTGTAAAATAAATGACACTGGAAAGAGTCTAAGGTTTATTACCAAACTACACCAGGAGAAGCCTGCAAAAAGTCACCAGAAAAAATCACATCTTTAGTTTGCAACCTGAGTGTCTTTTCCGTGAACACTCATTCAAGTTATTGAAGGCGATTTTCTTGTCCGGCAAGTTTTTAATTGTTTTTAATCCTAGTGAGACATCCTGAACTTCTTCATCTGCTCTTTGGGTGGGTGAGGTGATTTTTAGGTTCCTTACCTTTTCTGTCTCTTTCTCCCACAGAATAGGTTGCTCTAACATCATTTTCCTTATCATGTGGTATCCAGGATTAAAGATTTTATCTCAGATAGTGCTCGTGAGTCAGGGGTTCAGGAGGCCTCCCTTTATCTGAAAACCACTTTTCATGTTGTCTTAGATGGGGTCCAATTGCTTCTCAGTTCTCTCCCACGGCTGCTTTATATTGAGCTCGTTCGCTCAAGGTCTTTTACTCACAAAATCTTTTAAAGCCAATTCTCTGTCCTTAAAATCAACTGAATGTAATGTAAGAGGCATACATTTAAAAATGCTCAAAAGGAGACTTCTCTATTTGTGCTGATGGCATGTCATCTTGTTAGTACCAATCTATCTTCCTGGCCTTTCTAGATGTTTCTGAATCTTGATGGGATTGGGGGTTGGTGACAGTGCTGCTGACACAAAACAAGTCATGTGAAAACGTTTGAAATTACATGACAGATCCATAGGGGTGCTTTCTACTGTCCTGTCTATTTTGGTATGTGCTTGAAATTTTCCAAAGTAAAAGTAAAAACAAAAAAATTACCTAAGCATTATCTTCTTGCATATACTTAGCCTTAGCCATCTCATCTCACAATTGGCACGAAATTTACCCTGTGTTTTCCTTAGATCAAAATACATGATTTCAAAAACATTCATCTCAGTTAATTGGTAAATTTGTCAGAATTCCTCAGGTTGAAATTAAGCATTAACAAATGAAATGAATAAGAACATTCTGACTTTATCAGGAACTCTTAGCTTTGTTTCTAATCTTGGATGTACCTTTGTTACTTGCAACAATACTACCTTGTAATTTTAATCCCTGATGTAGTATCAACATTGACCATTTGTATATATTTTGGGACCTTAGTGACTGACAGAACTGAATCAAAGTTAGACAACCTTTGGCATCAATCTGTGAGGGGAACTAAATGTTACTGTTTTCAAAGACATCAATAAGAATATGTAGTAGAAGAAATCATATTTACCAGAATTCCCCTAGGGAAAAGTGGTTGGAAGAATTCGTTTGATAAGACCCTACAAATAAGAGAAGAGACTTCCCAGACTCATGCTCAGGTTACTATGAGGAATGCCCTACCTGATTCTGAGGATGGTGGATCAGAAAAGGGCAGGCATATTTTGCAGAGTGTTAGGCACATTTCAGATCCCGACTAAATGGCTCAGAACAGTTCAGCACAGCCAAGAGAAGCTCTTCTTTTCTGCCACACCCTGCAGAATGTGTAATGTCTCTCCTTAACGCATGCTGAGCAAATATTTTTAGAACATTAGTTTGAAGAGACAACAGATTATTAACATGTTCTCTTGTTTGAGTGAGCCCTAGGTTTTAAGACATAATTTGCAAGAATTAAAATTATAACCAGAATATTGGAAAGTAAAGAAATACTTCCACTCAAAAGATCTAACTCTAAAATGATTTTGCCCCATTTTTGCCTCAAGAATTATACTGTTCCATAACCAGGCTCAGACTGTCTTAACCATTCACTATTCAAAGGAAAACATGTACACCTAAACATAAGTGAAATACCAAGGACAGTTGACTGAGCCACAGCCAATGAACACCCTGACACCCGCAAAGACAAACTATCCCTTGGAAGACTTTACCAGCCCTGTGTGACCAGAGCTTTTACAAAGGCTATTCCCAACATTTCACGTAAGCACTGCAGACCCAGGTGCTGCAGATCCAAAGAACATCAAATTCAGCCAACCACCTTTAGGTTGAGAGAAGGGCAAATATAGTCCTGACAGTGCTCAGAAATGTTTAATGAGCTTTTTATTTTTTTGGTACCTCGAAGAAGACAGAAAGGTGAAAGACATGGCCTTGATAGACCTCCACATCTTTCCCATCAGACTGTGGAAATTAGAGTCTCCTCTCGTTAAACAGGAAGGTTTAGCATTGAATAGTTAATGAAGCCAAGGAGAATCTGAACAGATAAGACCGGAGTCTGTACAAGTTGCATTTGGAAAATCTCAAATCCTCTTATCTTTTCTCAGAAACTCTGCTGTTTGCAAGGTAATTGTTTTAAGCAGAGTGGCAACCAAGCTGTAGCATATGCAAGAACTACCACCTTTTTGAAAGCATGCTGAAACAGAATCTACAGAGAGGTGCTGCTTTGCACTTCCAGGGGGCACTATGACAGCTCACTGTATTTTTCCCCAGATTCAAAACATGAGTACTCTGGCAGCTGAACTTTAAAATATTTACAGCATTACGGACTGCCGAGTCCTGCAGACTCTGGCCGAGCAACAGATGAAAGGAGTTCGCAGACATAGGTATTTTGCCTGTGAGCATGGCTAGGGAACCCGACCCAGAGATACTCGCATTTATTTAGTACTAGCATGGTTTAATTGACAAAGGCCTGGAGCAAACACCATTTGTGAGGAATTAGCATTGTTGACCACCCCCCCAGTAGGGGGCAGTCCTGTGCATAAGATCAAAGGTTGGTTTCTGGAGAAATAGGTAAACATACATCTAGATAAATTTCTTTGCACTCTCTTGTTATTTGCCCTTTGTCACTACCTCAAGGTAAGAGGATTCAGCTTCCTTCAGCCATAACCCTTTCCCCAAGCTTTTGCAAAACCTCCCGGCTTTCCAAGAAGGTTTGTGCCTTTCCTATAATTTTTTCCACCACCCTGACCAACCTTCTACAGTGGACACCTTGTGAGCTTCCTGCTTTCCTTTGCTTCTTGTATGGCTCTTCGATCTATTTTCATTCATACTTAAGTTGCTTATAGTACTCATGTGAGGAAATTTTCTGAGTTGAGTGAACCTCAGGGAAGAGGGGAGCTAAACTTTCTCTCACCATGGAACTCAGCATGCCTTTGGCTAAAGGTTATTTGTGGTCAGACCACACATAAGGTAGGTTTCTTGTCCCAATTCAACTTTCTTTTCTTGCTTTTATGTCTCTTCTTCTCAGTGAATCTAGCACCACCTCCCCAGTTCCCTGCACATACTGTCAATACAGGTCATAAGTAATTCCTTTCATAGGAGCTTTATCCATTGCACCCAGACAATATCCCTTCCCCATTCACTTTAATTCACTTCACCGTGAAACCAATGCCTCCTGCTCCTCCTACTTTGGTGGTAGTCCAAAACAGAAACTCCTCTTCCTCTGTCCACTCCCATCCTTTCCTTGCAAACACTTATTTGCTTTTTCTCCTATTGCCCAACTTTTCACTCCCTCACTCAAAACATTTTTCTTCTATGCCCTTTCTCATCCTGTATCTATAACTCTCCTATGCTCTCAGCTGCTTCACTGAACATTCCTTGCACATTCTTGCTTTTGCTGATGGTGCTTTCACTCTGAGGACATTGTTTTCCCCCCATGGAGGTGGCTCAATTCCTCAGCTCCAGTAACTTGGCTCAGCACACTTCTCATCTTCAAAGGTACTTCCAGGCCATGAGTCCTCCTTATGGATGAAAACATCCACTTTCTTTCGAGGCTTGGGATAGCCCACAAAACCAACATCTCTCCTGGTCTCAATCCCTTACCAGATTCCTAGATCTCCTCATGCTTTGGAAGCAGTAAGCTTGTAGCCTTACTCTCCTCCCCACACCTCATTTCCAGCCGGGTCTACCTTTCTGTTCACATGAATCACCCATGTACCACCCTGGCTGATTGAATGTATGATCTTCTTGGCTCCAATAACCTTCACTTTTCCCTGCTTCAGCTCCTCATTCTCATGGTCCCACCCTCACCAAGGCCCTTTACTGATCACAGTGTCTTGTATTCTTAGCTTTCTTAGTCTATGAGGTCCACAGATTGCATTCATCCACCTTGTTAAGAGATTGAGACCCTCCACTAGTTCTCCGTTTTTCTTTTCATCAAACTCTTCCTTCTTTACTTCTTTCTTACATAGTTAGATCCCATGACATCCATGGTAGGTACCTCAGGCACTTCAGTCATTCTCTTTCAATGTTCTTGCCTGCCTGTCTTCTCATTTCACTTGTCCAGCTAAACCCTGATCTTGGATCGATGTAGATTTAGAGCTTATCTGTTTCTACCTCTCACAACTAATGATTCTGGTGAATATTAGACAACCCAGTGTATTCATGCCATTCAGATTCTATGGTCTCCAAACCCACTCTTGTCTTTTCAGTGTTTCCTAAATGTGAATTCCCTTCTCTCTGATTCTATGAAAACTCCAGATTTTCATAGAGCCTTTTATTTTTCTTTTTTCTTTTACTTAGTTCTGGGGTGCATGTACAGATCGTGCAGGTTGTTACATAGGTATACACGTCATAGTGGTTTGCTGCCTCCATCTCCCTTGTCACCTACATTATTTCTCCTAATGTTACCCCTCCCCTATCTCCCCACCCCCTGCTATCCTTCCGTTAGTCCCCGGCCCCCTAACACACCACAGTGTGTGATGTTCCCCTCCCTGTGTCCATGTGTTCTCATTGTTCAATACCCATTTATGAGTGGGAAAATGTGGTGTTTGGTTTTCTGTTCTTGTGTCAGTTCGCTGAGAATGAGGGTTTCCAGCTTCATCCATGTCCCTGCAAAGGACATGAACTCATCCTTTTTTATGCCTGCATAGTATTTCATGGTGTATATGTGCCACATTTTCTTTATCCTGTCTATCATTGATGGGCATTTGGGTTGGTTCTAAACCTTTGATATTGTAAACAGTGCCACAATGAACATACATGTGCATATGTCTTTATAATAGAACAATTTATAATCCTTTGAGTGTATACCCAGTAATGGGATTCCTGTGTCAAATAGTATTTTTATTTCTAGATCCTTGAGGAAACATCACATTGACTTCCACAATGGTTGAACTAATTTACACTCCCACCAACAGTGTAAAAGCATTCCTATTTCTCCACATCCTCTCCAGCATCTATTGTCTCCAGATTTTTTAATGATCGCCATTCTAACTGGCATGAGATAGTATCTCAACATGGTTTTGATTTGCATTTCTCAAATGACCAGTGATGATGAGCATTTTTTCATATGTTTCTTGGCTATATAAATGTCTTCTTTTGAAAAGTGTCTGTTCATATCCTTCACCTGCTTTTCAATGGAGCTATTGTTTTTTTCTTCTATATTTGTTTTAGTTCTGTGTAGATTCTGGATATTAACCATTTTTCAATGTGTAGCTTGCAAAATTTTTTCCCGTTTTATTGATTGCCAGTTCACTATATTGATAGTTTCTTTTGCTGTGCAGAAGCTCTTAAGGTTAATTAGGTCCCATTTGTCTATTTTGGCTTTTGTTGCCATTGCTTTGGTGTTTTAGTCAAGAAGTCCTTGCCTATGCCTATGTCCTGAATGGTATTGCCTAGGTTTTCTTCTAGGATTTTTATTGTGTTCGATCTTATGTTTAATTCTTTAATTCATCTGGAGTTAATTTTTGTATAAGGTTTAATAAGGGGTCCAGTTTTGTATAAGGTATAAGGAAGGGCTCCAACTTTCTGCACATGGCTAGCCAATTTTCCCAACACCATTTATTAATAGCAAATTTTCCCCCATTGCTTGTTTTTGTCAAGTTTGTCAAAGATCAGATGGTTGTAGCAGTGTGGTGTTATATCTGAGGCCTCTGTTCTATTCCATTGGTCTACATCTCTGTTTTGGTAGAAGTACCATGCTGTTTTGATTACTGTAGCCTTGTAGAATAGTTTGAAGTCAGGTAGTGTGATCCCTCCAGTTTGTTCTTCTTGCTTAGGATCGTCTTGGCTATGCCAGCTCTTTTTTGGTTCCAAACGAAGTTTAATGTGTTTTTTTCCAGTTCTGTGAAGAAGGTCAATGGTAGCTTGATGGGGCTAGCATTGAATCTATAAATTACTTAGGGCAGTATGGCCATTTTCATGATATTTCTTCCTAATGATGAGCATGGAATGTTTTTCCATTAGTTTGTGTCCTCTCTTATTTCATTGAGCAGTGGTTTGTAGTTCTCCTTGAAGAGGTCCTTCACCTCCTTTGTTCGTTGTATTCCTAAGTATTTTATTGTCTTTGTAGCAATTGTGAATGTGAGTTCACTCATGATTTGGCTCTCTGTTTGTCTGTTTTGGTGTATAGGAATGCTTGTGATTATTGCACATTGATTTTGTATCCTGAGACTCTGCTGAATTTGCTTATCATCTTAAGGAGATTTTGGGTTGAGATGATGGGGTCTTTTAAATATACAATCATGTCATCTGCAAATAGAGACAATTTGACTTCTCTTTTTCTAATTGAATACCCTTTACTTTTTTTTCTTGTCTTTAATTCTTTGGCTGGAACTTCCAAAACTGTGTTGAATAGGAATGTTGAATAGGAGAGAGGGCACCCTTGTCTAGTGCCAGTTTTCAAAGGGACTGCTTTCAGGTTTTGCCAATTCAGTGTGATATTGGCTGTGGGTTTGTCATAAATAGCTTTTATTATTTTGAGATATGTTCCATTGATATCTAGTTTGTTAAGAATTTTTAGGATAAAGGCTGTTGAATTTTATTGAAGGCCTTCTCTGCATCTATTGAGATAATCATGTGGTTTTTGTCTTTGGTTCTGTTTATGTGATGGATTACATTTATAGATTTGCATATGTTGAACCAGCTTTGCTTCCCCAGGATGAAACCTACTTGATCATGATGGATAAGCTTTTGGATGTGCTGTTATATTTGGTTTGCCAGTATTTTATTGAGGGTTTTTGCATCAATCTTTATCATGGATATGGGCCTGAAGTTTTCTTTTTTGTTGAGTCTGTGCTGGATTTTTGTATCAGGATTATTTTGTTCTCATAAAATGAGTTAGGGATGATTCCCTTTTTTCGTATTGTTTGGAATAGTTTCAGAAGGAATGGTACCAGCTCCTCTTTGTACATCTGGTGGAATTTGGCTGTGAACCCTCTGCACCTGGAGTTTTTGCTGCCTCTAACTTCATACTTTGTTATTGGTCTCTTCAGGGATTCGACTTCTTCCTGGTTTAGGCTTGGGACAGTGTAAATGTCCAGGAATTTATCCATTTCTTCTAGATTTACTGGTATATGTGCATAGAGATTTTTGTAGTAATTTTTGATGGTAGTTTGTATTTCTCTGGAATCAGTGATGATATCCCCTTTATCATTTTTATTGCATCTATTCAGTTCTTCTCATTTCTTTTTTATGAGTCTGGGTAAAAGTCTATCTATTCTGCTCATCTTCTCAAAAAACCAGCTCCTGGATTAATTGATTTTTTTGAAGGCTTTTTGATGTCTCTATTTCCTTCAGTTCTGCTCCAATCTTAGTTACTTCTTGTCTTCTGCTAGCTTTTGAATTTGTTTGATCTTGCTCCTCTAGCTCTTTTAATTGTGATGATAGGGTGCTGATTTTAGATATTTCCTCACTTCCCATGTGGGCATTTAGTGCTATAAATTTCCCTCTAGACACTGCCTTAAGTGCTTTAAATCCTAGAGATTCTGGTACATTGTGTCTTCTTTCTTGTTGGTTTCAAAGAACATCTTTATTTCTGCCTACATTTTATTATTTATCCAGTAGTCATTCAGGAGCAGGTTGTTCAGTTTCCATGTAGTTGTGTGGTTTTGAGAGAGTTTCTTAATCCTGAGTTCTAATTTGATTGCACTGTGATCTGAGAGATTGGTTGTTACAATTTCTGTTCTTTTGCATTTGATGACTAGTGATTTACTTCCAATTATGTGGTCAGTTTAAGAGTAAGTGTGATGTGGTGCTGAGATGAATGTATATTCTGTTGATTTGGGGTGGAGAGTTCTGTGGAGGTCTCTTAGGTCTTCTTGGTCCAGATCTGAGTTCAAGTCCTGGATATCCTTGTTAATTTTCTCTCTCATTGATCTGTCTATTATTGAGAGTAGAGTGTTAAAGTCTCCCACTATTATTGTGTGGGAGCCTAAGTCTCTCTGTAGGTCATTAAGAACTTGCTTTATGTATCTGGGTGCTCCTGTATTGGGTGCATATATATTTAGGATAGTTAGCTCTTCTTTTAGCATTGATCCTTTTACTGTTATGTAATGCCCTTATCTTTCTCTTTTGATCTTTGTTGGGTTAAAGCCCATTCTATCAGCAACTAGGATTGCAACCCCTGCTTTTTTTTGCTCTCCATTTCCTTGGTAAATCTTCCTCCATCCCTTTTTTTGACTCTGTGTGTTTGTTTGCACATGAGGTGGGTCTCCTGAGTACAGCATACCAATGGGTCTTGGCTTTTTATCCAATTCGCCAGTCTTTGTCTTTTGGTTGGGGCATTTAGCCTGTTTATATTTAAGGTTAATATTGTTATGTGTGAATTTGATCCTGCCATTTTGATGCTAGCTGGTTGTTTTGCCCATTAGTTGTTGTAGTTTCTTCATTGTGTTGATGGTCTTTACCATTTGGTGCATTTTTGCATGGCTGGTACTGGTTGTTCCTTTTCACATTTAGTGCTTCCTTCACAGGCTCTTGTAAGGCAGTCCTGGTGGTGACAAAATCTCTCAGCAATTGCTTGTCTATAAAGGATTTTATTTCTCCTTCATTTATGTAGCTTAGTTTGGCTGGATATGAAATTCAGGGTTCACAGTTCTATTCAAATAGTAAAGGAGGAAGCCAAATTGTCTCCATTTGCAGATGACATGATTGTATATCTAGAAGATCCCATCGTCTCAGCCCAAAATCTCCTGAAACTGATAAGCAACTTCAGCAAAGTCTCAGGATACAAAATCAATGTGCAAAAATCACAAGCATTCCTATACACCAATAACAAACTTAGAGTCAAATAAAGAATGAACTGCCATTCACAATTGCTGCAAAGAGAATAAAATGCCTAGGAATACAACTAACAAGGAACGTAAAGGACCTTTTCAAGGAGAACTACAAACCACTGCTCAAGGAAATAAGAGAGGACACAAACAGATGGAGCAACATTCCATGTTCATGGTTAGGAAGAATCAATATCATGAAAATGGCCATACTGCCCAAAGTAATTTATAGATTCAATGCTATCCCCATCAAGATACCAATGACATTCTTCACAGAACTGGAAAACACCACCTTATACTTCATATGGAACCAAAATAGAACCCACATAGCTAAGTCAATTCTAAGTAAAAAGAACACAGCAGGAGGCATCACACTAGCAGATTTCTAACTATACTACAAGGCTACGGTAATCAAAACAGCATGGTACTGGTACCAGAACAGAAATATAGACCAATGGAACAGAACAGAGGCATCGGAGGCAACACAACATATCTACAACCATCTGATCTTTGACAACCCTGACAAAAACAAGCAATGGGGAAAGGATTCCATGTTTAATAAATGGTGTTGGGAAAACTGTATAGCTATGTGCAGAAAGAAGAAACTGGACCCCTTCCTGACACCTTACACTAAAATTAACTCCAGATGGATTAAAGACTTAAACATAAGACCTGGCACCATAAAAACCCTAGAAGAAAATCTAGGCAAAAGTATTCAGGACATAGGAGTAGGCAAGGACTTCATGACCAAAATACCAAAAGCATTGGGAACAAAAGCCAAAACAGACAAATGGGACCTAATCAAACTCTGCAGCTTCTGCATGGCAAAAGAAACAGTCATTAAAGTGAATTGGCAAACAACAGAATGGGAAAAAATTTTCGCAGTTTACCCATCTGACAAAGGGCTGATATCCAGAATTTACAAAGAACTCAAACAGATTTAGAAAAGAAAAAAAAAAAAAAAAACAACAAGCAAGCCCATTCAAAAGTGGGCAAAGGATATGAACAGACACTTTAAAAAAGAAGACATACATGAGGCCAACAAACATATGAAAAAATGCTCATCATCACTGGTCATTAGAGAAATGCAAATCAAAACTACATTGAGATATCATGTCACGCAAGTTAGAATGGTGATCATTAAAAAATCTGGAGACAACGGATGCTGGAGAGGATGTGGAGAAACAGGAACACTTTTACACTGCTGGTGGGAGTGTAAATTAGTTCAACCATTGTGGAAGACAGTGTGGCAATTCCTCAAGGCCTTAGAAATAGAAATTCCATTTAAACCAGCAATCCCATTACTGGGTATATATCCAAAGGACTATAAATCATTCTACTATAAGGACACATGCACACGAATGTTCATTGCAGCACTGTTTACAATAGCAAAGACCTGGAATCAACCCAAATGCCCATCGATGATAGATGGACTGGGAAAATGTGGCACATATACACCATGGAATATTATGCAGCCATCAAAAACGATGAGTTTGTGTCCTTTGTAGGGACATGGATGAACCTGGAGAACATCATTCTCAGCAAACTGACACAAGAAAAGAACATGAAATACTGCATGTTCTCACTCATAGGCAGGTGTTGAACAATGAGAACACATGGACACAGGGAGGGGAGCACTACACACTGGGGTCTATTGGGGGGAATAGGGGAGGGACAGTGGCGGGTGGGGAGTTGTGGAAAGATAGCATGGGGAGAAATGCCAGATATAGGTGAAGGGGAGGAAGGCAGCAAATCACACTGCAATGTGTGTACCTATGCAACTATCTTGCATGTTCTTCACATGTACCCCAAAACCTAAAATGCAATAAAAAATAAAATAAAAAGAAAGTTCTTTTCTTTATGGATGTTGAATATTGGCCCCCATTCTTTTCTGGCTTGTAGGGTTTCTGCCAAGAGATCTGCCCATCAGGGCTTCCCTTTGTGGGTAACCCAACCTTTCTCTCTGGCTGCGCTTAGCAGTTTTTCCTTTATTTCAACCCTGGTGAATCTGACAATTATGTGTCTTGGGGTTGCTCTTCTTAAGGAATATCTTTGTGGTGTTTTCCGTATTTTCTGGATTTGAATGTTGGCTTGCCTTGCTAGGTTGGGGAAGTTCTCCTGGATAATATCCTAAAGAGTGTTTTCCAGCTTGTATTCATTCCCCTGTCACATTCAGGTACACTGATCAAATGTAGATTAGTTCTTTTCACATAATCTCATGTTTCTTGGAGGATTTGTTCATTTCTTTTCACTCTTTTTCCTCTAATCTTGCCTTCTCATTTCATTTCATTGAGTTGATCTTCAATCTCTGATATCCTTTCTTCTGCTTGTTCAATTCAGCTATTGTAACTTGTGTATGCTTTGCAAAGTTCTTGTGCTGTGCTTTTCAGCTCCATCAAGTCATTTATGTTCTTCACTAAGCTGGTTATTCTAGTTAGCAATTCCTCTAAACTTCTTTTCAAGGTTCTTAGTTTCTTTGCATTGGGTTAGAACATGTTCCTTTAGCTCAGAGAAGTTTGTTATTACCCACCTTCTGAAGCCTGCTTCTGTCAATTTGTCAAACTCATTCTCCATCCAGTTTTCTTCCCTTGCTAGTGAGGAGTTGTGATCCCCTGGAGGAGGACAGGTGTTCTGGTCTTTGATGATTTTATCTTTCTTTGTGCTGGTTTCTTACCATCTTTGTGGATTTATCTACCTTTGGTCTTTGAAGTTGGTGACTTTCGGTTGGTGTCTCTGAGTAGACCTCCTTTCTGTTGATGTTGAAGCTATTTCTTTCTGTGTTTTACTTTTCCTTCTAACAGTCAGGTCCCTCTGCTGCAGGACTGCTGGAGGTCCACTCCAAACCCTGCTTGCCTGGGAATCACCTGCGGGGCTGCATAACAGCAAATATTGCTGCCTGTTTCTTCCTCTGGTAGCTTCCCAGAAGGGTACCCACCAGATGTCAGCCAGAGCTTTCCTGTATGAGGTGTCTCTTTGGATATATATAGGGGTCAGGGAGCCACTTGAGGAGGCAGTCTGACCCTTATCAGAGCTCAAGTTCTGTGCTGGGATCTCCTTTGCTCCCTTCAGAGCTGCTGGGCTGGGACGTTTAAGTCTGCTGCAGCAGAACTCACAACCACCCTGTTTCCCAGGTGCTCTGCCCCAGGAAGTTGGGGCTTTATTTATAAGTCCTGACATGCTGCTGCCTTTTTCCAGTATGCCCTACCCAGCAAGGAGGGAGTCTAGTCACAGTCTGCCTGCAGAGGCATTGCTGAGCTGCTGTAGTCCCCAGCAGCTGCTGTTTAAACTTTCTTGCTGTTTGGTTTATACAGGTAAGTTTAGAACTGCCTCGGTAATGGCGGGCTGCCTCAGTAATGGCAGACACCATTCCTCCCACAGAACTCAAACTGCTGTGCTGGCTGCAAAACTCTCAAGCCAGTGGTTTGCAGATTCCTGGTGTTTGTGGGGGTGAGAACTGCCAAGCCAGATCACTTGGCTCCCTGCCTTCAGCCTCCTTTCTTTCAGGGGAATGGGCGGCTCTGTCTTGCAGGCATTCCAGGTGCCGGTTAAAACAGCTGCCCAGATTTGTGCTAGAAACCCACGGCACTTGTTGGCCCGGCTGGAATCTCCTGGTCTGTAGGCAGGAAAGACAATGGGAGAAGCACAGTATCTGAATCAGAGTGCTGGAGTGGCTAGAAAAGTCCCCAGTGACCTCTGTTGGGTAGGAGGGGAGGTATTCTGGCCCATTGCCCTTCCCAGGTGAGGCAGTGCCCCACTTTGCCTTGGTTTGCCCTCCTTGGGCTGCATCCATGGTACAACCAGTCTTATTGAGATGAACCTGGTACCTTGGTTAGAAATGTGGAGATCACCCACCTTCTGCAACACTCTCTCTGGTAACTGTGCTCCAGAGCTGTTCAGCCATCTTGGTTGGAGTCTCACCTTTAAGTCTAGTATGAATTCAGATTCAGTTGTTTTTAGTGTCCAGGGCCTGGGAATCACTCTAGATCATTAAGGTGACTTCGAAACATCCGCTAGAATTTATATGGATTGATTTATAGTTTTATACATTAGATTGATTTGTAATTACATATTTCTCATATTTAGTGTCATGAGTTATTTTCTGTAGTTCTCATCTGCCTATTTTATCATGTGTCAGAAATTACATGAGCCATCGTGCATATACTATGATGGAACTTATTAATTGGTGTTAATATTCATATTCTTACATATCAACAAATAGTGCTACAATCCCATGTTGGTCACTTCAATGGGCTTTGACTTCCAACAGAATTTTCTGCTCTCTTTCTTTGTCTACTTTGAGTTTCCTTGAAGTTCCTGTTCCATGCTTGTGGGTCTACTTGGTTCAATCAGCTTCACCTTTGTCCTGTGGACAAACTCAGTTTTAATCCTTGACTGAGATCCCCCTCATGGCCTGTGTGAACTTAAGTGAGTTCCTTCTCTTTCTGAGTTTGTCTCAAAGTTAGATACCTCTTCAATGTGAAGTGGAATAGTTATTACTGCAGTCAGAAGTGTTGGTTAAGTTCTTCTGATTCTAGAGTAAAATTTAACTAGAAAGCAATGTAAAAATTTTATTGTTAGAACCAAATTATGACTCTCATTCATTTTATAAGAATAAATAATAAAATCTACTTTCTGTGTAATTTGATGTATTCCTTCTTTTTGAAAAATAAAAATTAAAGTGAATAATTTAAATATAAAATAAATTTAAAAATAAAATAAAAATATAAAATAATTTTAAAATAAAAATTAAGAGTGCTATTTAAGAATTCTTGTACTCCATGACTAGAGTTGAAGTTTTTCTCATTTGCTAAACAAACTACATCCCATTCTTTTAAACAGATGGAATAAAATTCATATCACTGAAATATTAAAAAAAAACAAATGAGTATCTTCACCATTATTAACTGACTTAATGGTAAGATTGATACTTCTTTTTAAGCTAATGGACTTCAATTTGTTCATAGCAATTCAGAAATGATAATAGTAGTTCCTGGCCTAACCATCTTAGTCTTGTTTCTCCACAAGGAGTAGACATCATTACCCCCATTTTGATGACTGAACTGAGAGAACACAAGAAACTAAAGATTACACAATAAGTAGTTGGGCTGAGATTTAAAAATGGGCTGAATACTAAACCTTTCTACTCACAGGAAATAGGTTAAAAACTTCCAAATGCAATTGCCAACATTTTTCAGATACCTATGTTCCATCCCCTCTGCCTCCTGAGTCCTACTTATCCTTCAAGTCCCACTTAAGTGACAGACCCTTCATGCCACATAGAGCTTTCCTACCTGAAGAATAATTTTGGGGGGTTGAGATGGGTTGATATTTAGCAAAGGAGAGGCAGGGGCTTGGGCGATCTGCCTGCGGTATGTGGAATGAGCTGCCTGGAGATGCATGCTTGCTGCAAACACTAGGGAAGCTCCAAACCAGACCTGTCTCAAGAAGGGTGGACGAAGCTGACCAACAAGCCAGATGGGATGATAAACAGGAAGGCTGGGTTGTCTTACCAGAAAAGAGGATGTTAGGCTGACTCATAAGCATAAGACCACTGTCTTCAGAGCATATTTTGGCTTAAAGTTTAGGAAGAGAAATACCATTCTATCAAAATTCATTTTGTTTTGTAACAGGAATAAAAACTCCAATTCCAACAAACGTGTGAATTTAACCCAGTGGTTTGGGTTTAGAAGTATGTAACAATGTATAGTATGCATCAGAATTCAATGAGAGTGCCAACATTTCTCATTTAATCATAACATGCAATCCTTATATTGATGCAGGAGTTTTAGAACAATATTGAGGATCTTAAATTAGAACGCTCAGTCACTCACGGAAGGGGCTGTAACATCATCACCTGCCTCTAAACTCTGTACGTCAAATCACTCATCTTGTTGCTAGAGTTATTTTTTAAAAGACAGATCAGCTTGAGTAACTTTCCTCCTCAAAAACCTACATGGCTTCACATTCCTTGGGAGTAGATTTCTAGCACAGTGTTCTAAATTCTCTATGATGTAGCACTTTTCTGACTCTCCTGGTTCATCACCAGAGCTTCTCTGAATTGATACTTACCTTCTCTGACAAAGCTTGGCTCAGGCTGTTCCTGAAATTTGTTCACCTTTCCTCATCTCTCTGTATGCTACAACCCTTTCAACCTTGATCTAACACATTCCCTCCATGAATCCCCTAAGTGTCCAACCCCACATACCCTGTCCCTCCAGGGAACGCCCAGGATCTGTCATACTCACAGCTGCAACTTACTGCAAAGTGGGGTAGCTATTTGATACCTTCTTAATCTCCTACAGCAGTGTTTTTCAAACTTTAGCAAGCACAGAATGACCAGGAGGCATGTTAAAGCACCATTTGGTGAGCCTCACTCCAGAGTTTCTCATTTAGTGGTTCTGGGGCTGAGTCCCAAGAACTTACATTTCTAGCAGTTCCTAAGTATTGTTGCTGCTACTGCTCAGAGAACCCTGCCCTATCTGGTCTAGCATAATGCCTTAAACAGATAGAACCCCTGCCCTCTCTGGTCTAGCATAATGCCTTAAACAGATAGAACCCCTGCCCTCTCTGGTCTAGCATAAGACCCAACAAATACTGGGTAATTGGGTAGGTGAAAGAGCCAGACATTTTGATTGAAAATTTAGAGGGTGTTTTATTAAGACTTTTAGCAGTATGTTGAAGAACATAAATATGATTTTTATTTTAGAATAGGAGGGGAATTAGAATTTACATAATCTCTGAAAGTTGACAAATTTATGCTTAAGTATTGTCCAAGCTGTTCTGATCTGTTTGGGACCCTTGAAAGGGGTCATAGGGCCCATGGTGAATGAAGATGGGGCTATGGGGAACTGGAAGGGAAGGAAACTGCAAATTTTCCTCAAGGACTCATGTCAGTCAAAGTAGTTCTCACTTAACCAACAAGGAAATGGAAACTCAGAGAAGTCACAGAGCAAGGGCCTGAGCTCCATCTGGGTCTGCAGTCCCCCACACTCAGTGTGCCATTTACTGCCATTCGTGACCTAAATAACATAGCCTGCGAAAATCCCAGCGTTCAAGCCCAGGGCACCAGCCCCCAAAAATCCCAATTTATTTTAAATGGGTTGTAATGAGTAGGTACAAATTAATGACACAAAGCATGTGCTGTTCTGTCACTTGGTATTCCCTAGGTGTCATTCATTTCATGCCTCCGAAGCCATGATATGGATTGTTTTTGTCTGGTCAAGACCTAGAGCTCTGTGGGATCCACTTTTTTTTTTTTTTTTTTTCTCACATTTCCATGGCCCTTTTCTGCTCTTTGGGGAAATGGGAGAGATTAGAGCTGCTGCCACTCAGAGGGTGAACTAAGTCAATGGAATGGATGAGTTAGCAGGGAATGAGTCTCTACCTACCTATAGGAAGCGAGATTTTCGTGAATATCTAAACACTATTTTTATGCTTTCAGAGATAAGCAAACAAATAGACTGAAGCCTTTTCTGTGACAAATGGATTATTCCTTAGCCCAGACGACCCTCTAGTGTAGAGGCAGTGCAGTGTACAGTGTTAACTAGGAACATCAGTGTCGCCTGGGAACTTGTTGGAATTGCAGGTTCTCAGGCTCTATGCCAACTCACCAAGCCAGAAATTCGGGTGGTGAGGCCCGGTAACCTGTATTTTAACAAGCCCTCCAGGTGACCCTGGTGCAGACTAAAGTTTAAGAATGACTACTAGTATTTAGTTGTCAAAAAACATGCAATTCTAAAAACTTCCAGTCTCTTTGCAATTGCCAACATTTTTCAGATACCTTTGTTTCATCCCCTCTGCCTCCTGAGTCCTACCCATCCTTCAAGTCCTACTTAAGTGACAGACCCTTCAGGCCACATAGCGCTTTCCCACCTGAAGAATAACTTGCACTAAATCACAAGCAATTAGTGCTAAATTCTGTAGTTATGCTAAAGTGTTTTTTGACATCAAAGGTCTTAATTTTTGGAGAGGTTTTAGAATGCAAAAAAATTATTTTGTTTTTTGTTATTTTTTAAATCTTGTCTTGTATTGAATGTATATTTGAGAACAAACATTTATGTCATAATATGGAAAAAAAAATCCTGCCACAGAAGTTTAGAGTTGAAAGGTCACCTGAAGTATCATCAGACCTAATTCGTTTGTAGAGTTGAAAGAGACTCAAAGGTTGACAGGACTCCCTGGGAGCCCAACACCTTGCCTTCCATGTGGTACCCCACTCTCACTGGGTTTGTGCATAAGAAAGGGAGGCATAGATAATAGTAAGAAAAAATACAGAATCTATTTCATTTACCTTGGCCATCATTGGCCATATCTCTGTAAGACAATACATAGGCAAACTACCTCTGGATAGTAATTCAGAATGTGTCTCTTTGGATTTCTTTAAGACTATAATTTTTAGCCAAGTTTATAAATGTATTGAGGTTATAAACTATACTTTGAGACTCTGATAACATTTAAGAATCTTATTTCTGAAATATTCTTTTCATCTAATACAGGTATGTGTGTGTGTCACACCATAGTGATTCTGCTTCCAATTGCACAATTATCCCCCTTGGACTCTGTCCATGAATCCTCAGAGGTCCCATGGAGTTGAGGTTAATAATTTCTGCTTTAAGAAGAGTCATTTACCAATAAGGAGGAAGAATCATCTTTTTTAGATTATCCTTTTCCAGCTAGATATTTTCTTTCTTTGGGAAAGTTTTTTCGTCCTCCATAAATGAAATGTAAGTAATGGTCAAGCTTCATTTTCCTCGCCCTCCCCTCCATTGCCCCCAGTTTAGCCCTGAATTTGCAAATGCCCAGCAGTGGTGTTCAAAGGGTAGATCCCAAGGGGTAGGTCCTCTAGTTTGCTCTCCACAGGCCTTCTATGTCCTTCTCCCCAAGGACTCCTGTTCTGCCACACTGCACTGGCATTGCAAATTTGTTGGAGGGTGGAAGGAATTTCTAGAGCCAATTTTAATATGCTGCATTGTACCAGAGATAAGCAGAACATACAGCTCACTGCTGCGTGCTGGTCATACAGATGCAGCAGAAATTTTATGCACATTTGGAAAGCTTGCTTATTTCAGGATTTTGTTCAGAAGTGAGTCGCGGGAGCTTTGCTGTCTCACTTGCTTTCTCCTCTGTGACTGTCTCTCAGAATGATAAAATTCCCAACTAGCAGCCTCAAAGTGAAGAAGCTCATCCAGTGACAGTGCCAAGGAATGCATCACAGCAGATTTACAGTTTGCACAATAAATAAAGGACTGAAGAAGCCCAAAGGGAGGGATTGGAGATGAGCATAAAGTAGGCTCTGGGGTGATGATTGCTGAGGGGGCCACAGTCTGGAGAGACCAGGGAGACAGTTGCAAAATCTATGTCCACAGACAATAATCCCGTCAGGAGGTCCATGGTAAAAATGTGCTGATGTGACCTAGGTGTAGGGACTCTAGAATCCAGTTGTATAGATTAGTCCATGAGTCACATAAATCAGAAAGCACAATTTAAATGATTCATTATAGATACAGGTATTTACGTTGGGGTGTGTTAGGGCAGTGATGTGGAGACCAGCTGACCAGGAGGCTGAGCTGAGAGGAGGATACCAGGTGGGCCACACTGTTGGCTGGGCTTGATGGCCGCTGCAGGAGGAAGTAAAAAGTCTGATGAGTGGTTAGAGCTCCATAAATCCAATTGTAAAATTTATTTTTTAATATTTCCAATTTTTTGAAATCTGATTCAAGAAGAAAGGATCATGACCAGCTGGGTTGAAAAAAAAAATCTGATCTTGTTTGAAACCCTTTTGTAGAATAGTCAGAATGACCCTGGTAGGCCATGAGTGACGATGTAAAAAGAAAGCCTAAATCAATAGGTCAGCGTTTAAAATATTAAAATTCTCTTAAAATTCTATTTAAGGCTAACAGACCATTTTCCAAAAGGGTGACCTTTTAAATGGAACCATCATGAAGTAAAATGTCACAGATTTCATAGTCAAAAGCTTTAATACATATGTTTGGAGTAAGGAAGTACTGTATGTCTAATGTGTTCATTCTTCATGACAATCCTACATGCACCATTTTAATCTTCATTATCCATTCTAGACATGAGCTAATGTACGCAGTAGGCCCTAGAGAATGCAGTGTTATTTCTGCTCTTGGGCAGGCAGAGGAATTAATGCACAAGGTGGAGGGCCTTGATTCTCCCAGGTCTCATTTCTGAACACTGATGCAGCTGAAATATTGAAGACAGACTGTAATATCAATGACAACTTTCTGTTGACTGTAAGCAACAGAAATATAAAATATTCGCCAGTTTAATTGGAAAGTGTTGTTGATATTCACTTACCCTGCAAGGCTTAAATGAAGCAGAGTTTTGCAAGCAATTAAGAACCCCATATACATTTTCACTTTAATGCTGCAATTTTAATGCCAGACTTTTTGCTACCTGCAATAGCGCCAAGGAGTGCCTTGGGTTCTTTCTAGGGAGAAGGAGGCAGCTTTGCTTTTCTTAGAGTTCTGTGCTCTCTTTCTGCAGCAGTTATAATGGGACCTTCTCAAAGTGAGCATTTGCGCAATCAGGCAGGTTTACAATGCTGTCTCTCCCAGGCAAATTACTTTTAGTCATTCTTTCTCCAACCCTTATGAATTTCTGGTGATCAAATGTATTCATTGCTAGGGAGAATGGCTGGCTAGCTTCTTAAGGTCCTAGGACCAGGAAAACTCCACTGCCCATTTTTTTCCACAATCTTTTTGTAATTACTACTTGGTTCTGTCAGAGGCGTTTGAACCAGAGTGACTCCATTTTGAATACGGGCTGGGTAAAACAAGGCTGAGACCTACTGGGCTGCATTCCCAGGAAGTTAGGCATTCTAAGTCACAGGATGAGTACGAGGCCAGCACAAAATACAGGTCACAAACACCTTGCTGATAAAACAGGCTACAGTAAAGAAACTGGCCAAAATCCACTAAAACCAAAATGGCAAAGGAAGTGAAAGGGACCTCTGGTTGTCCTCACGGCTCATTATGCACTAATATAATGCATTTGCATGCTAAAAGACACTCCCACCAGTGCCATGACAACTTACAAATGCCATGGCAACCTCAGGAAGTTACCCTATATGGTCTAAAAAAGGGAGGAACCCTCAATTCTAGCTACTGTTCACCCCTTTCCTGGAAAACTTATTAATAATCTGCCCCATGTTTAGCATGCAATCAAGAAATAACCACAAAAATAGGCCACCAGCAGCCCTTAGGGCTGCTCTGCTCATGGAGTAGCCATTCTTTTATTCCTTTACTTTCTTTCTTTTTTTTATTTTTTTGAGACAGAGTCTCGCTCCATCGCCAGGTGCCAGGCTGGAGTGCAGTGGTGTGATCTCGGCTCACTGCAGCCTCCACCTTCTGGGTTCAAGTAATTCTCCTGCCTTAGCTTCCCGAGTAGCTGGGACTACAGGCACATGCCACCACGCTCAACTAAGTTTTGTATTTTTAGTAGAGACGGGGTTTTACCATGTTGGCCAGGATGGTCTCGATTTCTTGACCTTGTGATCTGCCCACCTCAGCCTCCCAAAGTGCTGGGATTACAGTCCTTTACTTCTTAATAAGCTTGCTTTCACTTTACTGTATGAACTCACCCTGAATTCTTTCTTAAATGAGATTCAAGAACCCTCTCTTGGGGTCTGGATCAGGACCCCTTTCTGGTAACAGTGCCCCTAAAAGTAGTACTGATGAAATTAACCAGAAATTAATTTTGGAGGATCTGATTGAGCCCTAGATAGGATATTAAGATTGTGTAACTCTTGATCCCTTTCGGACCTAAATATTTCGTTTGGCATTTTTCTGTAGTCTGTGCAAACTTGCCTGGTTCCACTTCTTATTATATAAATTTGGAAACTTGGGCAAATTGTTTTGTCTCTTTTAGTTTTCTCATCTACAAAATGGGGGTGATCCCAGTGAAATGCTTAAATAATGCCTCATTCATAACAAGCATTACAAGGTTGTAAACTATTATTTATTATCTTATAGGAATCAGTTTGATAATTAAGTACATTAAAAGAAGTTTTATCTTTTCATCAGGCTAATGAATTCCTTTGAGATTTTTTTTGAAAAAATATTCAAAATTTCTTTTAGTTTCTACTTTTTCAAAAAAAGTAAAGAGAATATAACCTTTACTAAGAACAAAAAATAGCTTGTCGAAGGTTTCCTAGAACCATTTGAGTTTTGTTACTAACAGCAAAACAGGATCTCTCCAGCTTTGTGCTACATCTGCCTATGCTTTTTCTGAAATTCCCTTTTGAAAAACTACCAATATTTTTCTATGCATTTCCTCCAATTTTTCAGTCATCCCTCTGGCTCAACTGGCACTTTGTCACCACTTTCTTTCTCCCATTTCCTTTTCGGCAACATAATTTCTGTAATATAGAGATAGACAAAAATGGAATATGTCCATCCACGAGAGATTCTCATGATGAAGAGAAGAAGAGGGGCATGGAGGAGAGAGAGAGATCATTTTGATCCTGGCAGAAACAGAAGATCCTCACAAGAACAGCCCGTCACATTTCTTTTGTTTCTCCTTGGCTCTTCTTTTCCTCTGAGGAGCAGTCATTGCTAGAGTTGTTTCTCTTGAGACAGTGTCAACAGAGAGGCTCAGCAGTAGAGAAACTTTTATTAACCCTGACACCAGCCTGTTCACAGGGCAGGGAACTCTTTCACAGCCAGGCAGCAGTCAGTGTTGGAGAGAACAGACATGAGAATTAGCAGGGAGGAAAGTGGGCAGGAGATATGGACAGGCTCCAGGTACCAATGATGAGGTCATCTTGGTGTAGCATCTTTCAGGTTTGTGGAAACAAAACTAGAGACCTTCTTTCTTTTCTGAAGTTTTGCTCTTTTGTGACAAGGGACAGAGTAGTGTGAAAGGACCCCAGTTTTAGCTGAACAAAGGAGAAGTTCCTACAAGGGTAGCCTATTGGAAAATCTCCCATGCTTTCTACCATTTTGAAACAATACAGAGATTGGCATTGCTGTTCTCAATTTCAAAGCAGTAAAAGGTTGTGTGTGAAATGAGCTGGGTGTCCCATAGTCTGATGCCCAAGGGCTGGACAGTATAGAAGAGAAAGCTGAAGTAAGTGGCTGCTTTGGGAAAGCTGGTTGTTTGGAGAACAGCTCCTGTTTGGGGGAACATTTTGGCAATATCACTTGAATAAAATAGATCTAATATTTAACACCCACAAACATTTCCTTAGATTAACATATAAATTTTAAAACATGCATAGAGGTTGCCTAAAGTTCTGCTATTTTTATCTGAATTATAGTCTTTGTGATAAAGAAAAAATCTGCTCAAAAAATAACTGATCTTGTAAACCATTCTAAAAACATTTATAATATCAAGGCAGCTATTACAAATTCTTCTATTATTTTAAACAGCTGTATTTTCTCTTATGTTAAATCAGGTTTTGGTCTGGTTTTGGAGTATTCGTTCTCTCTCTTCTTACAAGAATGTGTATTGATTCTTTCCATGTAAAAAATAATTCATTTAGTTTGATACTGCTTCACCAATATCTATATTTATTCCTAAATATCTCTATGAAAAGTTGCCCTTTCTCTAAGTCTCTTTAGACATGCAAAGGTCACTTTTTCTATAAAAAGGAAGAACTCCATATATAGTCCCAAACCAACAACTGAAGTCTGAAATTCAACACTTCCCTCATCCCAACTGAGACTGTCAGCCTCTCACCACCCCAATGAACAATTCCAGTTAATGTTTTACCCCCATGAAAACTCAAAGACAGGTAAGCCTAGATGTGAACTTATTATAAGGCCTTAGATAAACTCATTGATTCTTCTGGGTCTGCTCTAAGATGTTATGTAATAAGAATTTCCTCCCCAGTCCTCCTCAGAAGGGCTTGGAAGGAATTGGAAACTGAAGGCCTAACCAAACCCTTACTGTGTGTAATTTTAGAACTTTGGCCGAGTCTGGAAGACACATAGGAAGGCACAGCTGAGTTACATGTATGGGATGGGGAGTGTTGAATTTATTTCTATAAAAATACGTGAGGAAGTTCATCTTTTTGTTCATAAGAGCATGAATACGAATGAGCCGGGATGAGTGAGGCTGGAAGCATGGGGCAAGACAAATGACTAACAACCGAAATGGCTAACACTCAATTCTACATTTCTGGTGAAGAGGCACAATAAGGCTTTTCTTTCTTTAACATCTCTATACCTTCAGTGAAGTCTGCTGCCCGTATAGAGGCTCTTTTATGTATAGAGAAATCAAAGAAAAAGCCTGAGCTAAGCATCTGGATTAGTGCAGAACAGGAAACAGTCACTTCTCAGGGCCAGGAAGGTGGAACCATGAGGATCTATGAGAATGTCATCTGGAGCTGTTGCAGAAATCTTAAGGAAGGCAATGGATGCTCTCTGGGCTTGATGTAGGAATGAGGGCCCATCTTACCATGAGCTTAGCAGGACAGTATTCTCCTTCCTCTCCTTAATTCAGCTGAAGACGGGGTCCTTGTCAGATGGCCACAAAATGTAGGCTCGCAGACAATTTGAAGGGTGGGAATACTGGAAATTATTTGGTAAAAAGGGAACAAATGGGTGAAATAGGGACTCTCTCCAGAGTGAGAGTACTGCTAGTATAGACTTCCTACCTTGCAGCTTGAATTTCAAGTTCCACCCAGGAAGAGGAAGGGCCAGGCTCCTCCCCACTGCAAATGGCAGGAACTTCTGTGGCTCCACCCCAGTGTGCACCCCTCCCAGTGCAGAGGTCAGTTGGAGGCTCTGCCAGGGAGCCCTTCCCACTTGACTGTCCCAGTATGATCCCAAATGGCAGCTGATGATCATTCTGAGACCCTGACCAGGTTTGAAGCCAGACTGAGCCACACTCTAGCTAATTAATATAGGGAAGTTACAAACTGAAGCCTAAGTTTCCTTATCAGTAAGATAGGAATTATATTTCTGTAACTGCCAATGTAATAATTGATTCAAGGTCACCAATGGATGTCAAAATAGGTAAAATATTGTTGAGGAAAGGAATAATCTCGAAGTAACACTCCCCATGTTACTTTCGAATTATAAGAGAAACTATATTCTTCCAGTTGAGAGATTAGGCAGATACAACCTAATGTGAGTGATCAAACCGAACATCAGTAATGAGACTGGTTATGGTACACCAGTTTTTGTGGACGAGCATCCTTGTTTCTAGGAGATAGACGCTGAAGTATTTATAGGTGATATATCATGATGTTTACAACTTACTTTAAAATGTGCTATGTATTTCTACAGAGAGGGAAAGCCAATAAACAACAGAGTAACAATCAGTGAATATAGGTGAAGAGCATGTACATTTTTATTGCATGATTCTTTCAAATGATAAGTAGAATACCTGGCATCACATCAGGCTATGCTAGTGGCAGGGCTGTGCTAGTTGTACGTTCATTACCTCTTCCTTTTCCTTCCTTTTTGCTGTGCTAGATTTTTTCACTTTTCCTCTGTCATTATAAGCACTCATTAATGGTTATTTAAATATACCTTGGGTATAGTTACATTGCCCTCAATAATAGTAGACTCTGAAAAAACAGAAAGGGCAAAAGGGCAGAGTGTTGTAGAAATGCCAGGAGACGCAATAATGGCAGCTGTGCGAGGTTGTGCTGTTCTACAGAGGGGCTTCCCATAGTGTGGCTTATTAGATATTTTGTAGAATTAAGAGGAAGAAATTAGTAGCTTGGAGAAAACAATGCCTAGAATATTATTATTTCTCAATAAATATGGTCATAGAACAGACATTTATTTCAGAGTGCTGATTTAGTAATGAAAAACCACGATTTTCTTTTCTTAGAACATTTGCCCCCAAGGTAATAGGTTTTAATGCCTGTGGAAATGACGAGCATTTATTTGGAAGTTGCCTCAGGGGTCTGAATTGTGCCCACAGTTAATAATATACCATGGAAAGATATTTCTGCTGAAGCTGCTGGTCAGTTTCACTGGCGGCCAGTACCTATCTTGATTTTTAGGATAAACACTCCAGGGTTCTGGGATACTTTTTCTCTTGCTGTGCCTGCTTCACATCTTTAAAGCTGAAATGGAAATAGGGAAGAGATGAAGGAATATGCTCCCTTTGGATGTCTCTGGGTACCATGATTCTCCTAAACTCCACTTCTGCTCTTTGTGATCTTGCAAAATGAGGCTTTTATAATTTTATCATTAATCCTCAAAGCTCTGCTGGTAGAGGTCAGTGAGTGGTAAATTAGTTATCTTCACAACTTGTAAGGCAAGAAAACAGAAGAACTAATTGGGAAATTATTCTCTAAAATCATGTAACAAAAGCTGAATTTATCAATCAATCTTTCATTCCATGTATACAAAGAATTATGTGGCATATAGAAAGATGTGGGAAAGTAAAGCATTTAGGACATAGTTTCTTCTAAGTAAATGGTAAAAATAATATAAGATAATGTGTGTGTGTGTGTGTGTGTGTGTGTGCTCGTGTGTATGTAAAATTGCCACACAAACTATAAACTTCTGCCCAAATATAAGCTGTTCTTATTATTGTATTCATCCTAGTTATCATCCTCCTCCTCATCATTCTCTATGTTTATAACTGTGGAGTTCTAAGGGATTGAGAAGGAAGAACAATGACTTACTCTTTGGAAAAACTCATTGTAGGTAAATCTTGAGATTTAAGATGGAAAATATATTATGTGTGATAAGAGAGAAAGGATTACAAATAAAACTCCCTGGTTGCATCAGAATCATAAATTAATAAGAGATATGGCAGTTGGGTCCAAACAAATACGGGAGGATGGAAAATTCACTAGCTGGAAAGCAATAACATGGTCTTGGATTTTAGTTGGATTTCAGAAGTAATAAAGAGTAACTGTATGATTCTAAGAAAGGAAATATCATGACAAAGTGATGCTTTCAAGTGTTTTGAATAGACTGTGAGCAATTGAAATGAGAAGAGGAAGGAGGTTTTTAAGATAGGGGCAGATTCAGGGAAAAAAGACCTTGCTTTGGTTGTGATGTTTAAGACAAAGACGATGGCTGTTTTGAGAGCATCCCTGGGTTACATGTCTCAGAAGGAATGCTTCGCTAGGTGTTAGCCACGTGGTAACCAAACAAGGCTAAAATGATCTAAAATCAGAGAAGATTCCCAATGGGGAAAGAATGTGATGGAGGAAACACTACCTGGAAAGATAGTTCTGTTAGAGCTTTAAGGGTGTTAGGTGAGACTGGAAACCAGATTAGCATTCCAAAGTGGTGTTCTTTCAAGCGCTTGTCACCTTTAGTCACCTTTGGAAAACAGCTGATCATTGATGTCTATTCTCCAGGTTTTCTTCTTCTTCCCAGACTGTGGAAGCATCTTCTTTCCATCTCCGAGCTGCTGGGGCTCTGGGTGACCGTTTGTGGCCTGCCATTGTGGGTTGGAAGGGAGTCGGTGCCAGGGTGTTGGTGGTGATTGTCAGCTTGCTGAGGCATGTACTTTAGGTATTGCTGTTGTTGTTTCTTTGTTGTTTTATTTTAGAGAATTTCAAATGACAAGTGAATTAAAAAATGTATCATTATTGCAATCCCTAAATTGCTAAGTCTTGCCCTTTTCTTACAAAGAAAAAATTGCATCCCCTGCAATGTTCTCCCTCAGCCCAAATGTGTTGTGTAGCACAGTCATATTAATTTTATACAGAGAAGGAGAACAGGGTTGCTGTACCTGCCTGGCCTCTGTCCCTCCATGGGGCTCCCACTTCCCACACGAGATCCCATAGTCTACCCTCTCTGCTGCTCAGTGTCTTAGGAAGAAAATCAAACTCTAGTTCTCTCTTTTTTTTAATACTCAAATGAGCAGGATGCTTGAACATAACTCTTTTGCTACCATATCATATATCAATCATGAAAATGACTGTTAGTTGTTTATAGAAGTCTGTAAGGACCAGGGCTAGAAGAACAATCTGTATATTATACAGAACTCACTGTGCTTATATGGAATCTCTGGAAAGAAAAGATGTCAAGGGCTCTGTCCCCAAACCTTTAACCTCCCAATCTCATATGTGAACCCCTGGGACCACTGGCTTCTTGTGGTTACAAAGAAGAGAGACTCAAGATGCAGTGGCAGTGGATAAGAGGCCACGTCTTGTATGGCCATCTGTCATCTTGTCTCTGCTTCCCTTTGCTGTCACATGGCTATTCACAGAGCAGACTGAAACCCAGGCTGCTTATTCTGATGTCCTAATAACAAGATGCAGAAGATGAACTTGAGGAAGAAGGGAGTTTATTTCTACAATCGGTGCAGGGAGAAGAACTGGAAATTATCACCAGACCAACTCAAAATTACAAAGTTTTCCAGAGCTTATATACCTTGTACGCTTTATGACTATGTGTAAGTGTTCATTCATCTATAGATATAACTGATTAATTTCATCTAATCTATAACTAAGATCTGAGTTCTGGAGACCTTCCTCTGGAGTCTCAGTAAGTTTACTTCATCTAAATGGGTCCTGGTGCTGGGATGATTACTTTTATCTTGTCTTGGGCTAAATCATGGAAGTTTGCGGAGTTCCTGCAGACCCCCAATAAAATTGTTTGTCCTAAATTGGTCCTTTTAAGAATTCCTTCATTATCTTGTCATGCTTCAAGGCCCAGGAAAGGCCTAGGCAAAGCTCTTGGTGGGCTTTTGTTACATTCCAGCCTTTGTAAAAAGGAACTGGCTCTTTCTGTTTTTAATATTTAACTCACCCACTCAATCAGTGCTGAGAGAGTTGTCGCTAAGTGTGGCAACCCTATGACTTATGTATCCCAAACACCTCCATCCCAGCCAATGCATAATCACTGCACCCCCAAATCCATTTTTGTGCTTTGCCACTGCTTTTATTCTCTGGTTTATGCCTTTTCCACCATTGGCAGTGTTTCTTCCTTGACTTTAATTGCTCAAATCCTACCTACCCTAAAAACCCAATTGAAACTGTCCAAGAAGCCTTTCATGTTTATCTCACGGGAGGTGAATGCTATCTGATTGTGTTCTCCTGTGGCGTTTTTTTTTTTTTTTTAGATGACGTTTCACTCTTGTTACCCAGGCTGGAGTGCAATGGTGCAATCTCGGCTCACCACAACCTCCACCTCCTGGGTTCAAGCAATTCTCCTCCCTCAGCCTCCCCAGTAGCTGGGACTATAGGCTGTGCCACCATGCCCAGCTGATTTTTGTATTTTTAGTAGAGATGGGGTTTCACCATGTTGACAAGGATGGTCTCAATCTCTTGACCAAGTGATCCACCCGTCTCGGCCTCCCAAAGTGCTGGGATTATAGGCGTGAGCCACCGCGCCCGGCCCTCTCATGGCATTTTAATTCATGTATCATTTATTTAGTACCACTCTTTACTGCTTTCTATTACCTCTGCACACGTCTATGTCCCATCTCCTTAAATGCGTTATATATGATTTGAGGCTACAGAATAGGTACTTAATAAAGGCCTATTAATTGAGAGTCAATTCTAAAATCTTGGGGAACTCAATGGGGTTCTTGATCATCTTTTGGAAATCAATGCTCTAAAGAGCTTCCCCATTCTCTTGTGGTACTAGTGTTATGGAAGTATTAAGGGGAAGGAAAACAGCACATCCAATAAAGAGACAAGTCTCAGAGGAGGCACTGACAAGGAGATACAGTGACCTAATTTTCGAGTAGCAAGTATTTCAGATTCCCAGAATCCAACCTATTCCAAGTAACACCACCAAGACACAATGGAACCAGATGGGTAGATGATCAGAACTTCTTTCCACGAAGGTTATGCCACCCTGCCAACAAATATAGAAGAGAAGATTCATGAACTGGAACATTAATTCAGAATCTAGAGGGAAGTCAAAGGCTGTGATAGTTTGACCTTTAGCACACAGTCTATTTTAGACTAAATTTTATTATGGAAGCACATTCCACAATATGCTTGTAGTGAGAAATAGAATCTAATCAGAGCTGACAGCAGCTCCTAGCCTCAGCGAAACTAATATAGTGTGAGTAAGAACCTGGTTTTGTAGAAATCTTAAAGCAAAATACAGTAGTACCGTAAGAGGACAGAGGGCCCAGGGTAACCCAGGGAGTGGCAATTGCATGCCCAGTAGTTACATGGATTTGGTCAGTAAAGGTCAAAGTTAAACAACTCACTGCCTTAACAACTAAATAAATGCTGTTGGTGCAGCTTGTCAACAAAAACTCAAATAAGAGAAGTAGCTAAAATATTGTATATTGACTTAAATTAGAGAAAATACAAGAGAAAGAAATGATTTACAAAATTAGTTCTTTGAATTAAAATGATTGACCTTAAGATATTCTAACTCTGTTTCTAAAGATCCCAAATCAGGAAACAATTTTTAGGATTATGAAACATGCTTGCTAAAAAAAAAACAGTGCAATTCTGTGGTTTATCTTTCAGCATTACATTTGATTTGTAAAGAAGATAGAAGTCTTACAGTCACTGTACAAAGAGAAAGATATAAATGTTCGAAAAGATACAGTGACTTTCCCATAGTTGACAAGAAGCCAGCATGGGTCCAGGTTTTGGAATTGAGATCCCTTGGCACTGATTCAGGGAAAATGCTTTCAAACTCTAAAATCCCATAAAGATGGGGAAAATAATGACCAATAAAGGCCTAGTGTCTTTTATATGGTAAGTGCTTTACTCATGATGTCGAATTGACTACACAGGAAATAGTTTGAAGCTTTTTCCTTCTTTTTCTGGTTTTTTACTTTCTTGAATTATTTCATTAATTATTTTTTGGTCTGAATAACGTCTGTAAATGTTATAAATTAAAAAGTTTTTCTGTTTTTATCCCTATATTAACTATTTCTGTTGGTTTCTTATGTATCCCTCTAGAGTTAGTCTATGCACTGATAAACTTACACATGCAAATAGAATTATATTTTGCAAGTTATTCTGAATATAGTTTTATAATTAAATTTGCACCATATGAACTTTCACGTATTTATCTGCCTTATCATTCTTAAATGCTGAGTATTTTATTGTACATATTTATAAGTTAAAGATATAGATTTAACAACCTTCTGCTGATACACATTAGGGCTTTTTTTGGTATTACCAGAAGTAATTCAATTAATATCTTTGCCCACATATATTTTGCGTGAGTGTGAGTACATAATAGAATCAATTCCTAAAAGTGAAACTTGCTGGTTATTTGTAGGGTGCATGTGTTATTTTGACGGATATGACCAATCACTCTCTATAGAACTTCTGCCAGCTTATATTCCTGCAACAGCGAATAGGACTTCCAGTTTTTCCAAACCCTGATCAATAAGCATGTTAACATTATAAAAAAGTCACTGCCAATTTTATCCATGCATAATGTTATCGCAATCTTTTACTTTTTCTCTCTCTTACTTAGAATGAGAGTAAACATTTTATCCTGTTGAAAGGTCACTAGTACTTATTTTATTGAACAGCCAGAATCAGTTTTCAAAAGTATTCTAATTTTAATTTTAATTTAATGAGTAATTAAATTAAACATTGTAAACAATGCTGTAAAATACATTAATAATTTCTATCTCAGTGCCAGTTGACACATTCACACTTGACCTATAGTTTCCTTTGAGCCTCCTCATTTTTCTCATTTAAAAGTGAAGGGGTGTGTGTGTGTGTGTGCGCACGCATGTGTGTGTGTGTGTGAAGGGGATTTATCATCAAGGTGACTTTTATTCAGCATATCACTTACATGATTCCTTTGGCAAGCTAATGTACCTGTCCTTGTTAATGTCATTAAATGTCCAAATATTCATGAGTACAGTTTGGGCACATAGGCCAATAAGTGACTAGATTGACATCAGTGAGGCAAAATGGATAAAGATGAGGCTTATTCATTTTTTTCCTTTGAAAACCATTATAAAGGGATTATTTAAAAATTTTCCCTTGTGATGAGTACATTCTGCATTTTGCAAATTCTTTCCGTGACTCAAATTTGCGGTCAAACTTAACTTCCCTGTTTCATCTTAGAAATTCTTCTCTATTTTCAGGATTGAGGGTGAGATAAGCTATCTAAATCATTTAGGAGGCTCTGAGGTCAGCAAAGCAAGCCTCATGCCGAAGGAGATGACTTTTACCGGAAAAAGGGACTTTATCTTTGAATACACAAATAAAGTCTGCACTATCAATGAAAATGCCCTATGGGAGACCTTCTGGAATGATTGATGCCATCTCTCATGTCTGTTGAAAACCCCTCTGGGCTTACACTAGCCACGTTTCTCTAATCTTATTTCCATGAAAACTCCAGGGGAGAGTGGCAGCCTGTATCTGGCAACACTCGACTGTGTCTCACGACTCAACAGGGCAGATTAGAGTTGGACACAGTAACTGTGCCGGTCACTGTTGTCAATTTTATTGACAGAAAAATGAGTCGTTAAAAAAGAGCATCTGAAGTTATAGACCTAATTTAGTTCCTGTGTATTAACCAGCAATTCAGTAAACCTGAAGAACAGTTTGCATACATCTGAAGCAGCTGAGTGTTACGAGTTTGGACATCTGCTTAGTTGAGTCCCCGAAAAAATCAGAGATCTGCTGATTTATCCCCACTTCTCTGAAACATACTGTTTGCAGGCCTGGAAAGTATTCAGTGCTCTGCAAGATGGTGGGAACATTTCACAACCTTCTCATCCCTGCCTCTTTCTTTAGGTACACTTTTGAGAGAAAAAAAAATATTTCTTCTCATTTGTGTTCTAATTTGAGGATTTGGTTTTATGCTTTAAAATGTTTTATTAAAGCATTTCTTTTTTTAAGCTTTTGATACTACTGTAGGAAAAGATGTGCTTACAAAAGCCATTCATTTGACTCTAATTATATCTTTTCATTGCCATTGCTAACATCATCGGTAAAATTACAATTCAATGTGGAAATAATTAGGGGAAATTTGACAGTGATGTATTAAAAACCAAAATGCCCATAAAATCAAAAGCATGCGGAATATTTCAGCCTATATACCTTTGTTTTTAAAAAATGCATCTTAGTAACCTTTTTAGATCTAACAGCTAAAATCAAATTGAGAAAATTAAGAGAATATTCTGTGATTCTTACTCTAAAATATTCCCTTCTACAAATATGTTTCTAAAAATAAGGAGCCACTCAAATAATTAGGAATTATTCTTTCTGTTTATACTGCATATTCCAAGACAGTAAGAGAGCAATATTTTCCTCCAGAGTTAGTGTATTTAGAGACAGAATATGACAAAAAAATTTAATGGTCTCACAGCTTTCTGGAAATAAAATATTTATATTTTTCTTTATGCCAATAACAATCATATAGAAAATTGTAAATAATAATCATATAGAAAATACAGAACAAATATAGCATTAAAAATTGCAACAAATATGACAAATACCTAGGAATTACCTTAAAAGAAGTATTTACCTGTATGGAGAAAAATACTAAACTTCATTGAGAGGAACATGGATGATTGAATAAGTGGATTCCAAGTGGAAAAACAAAAATACTCTGTTGATGTCAATACCCTTTAAAATAATGTTCACTTTTTTTTTTTTTTTTTTTAAGACAGAGTTTTGCTCTTGTTACCCAGGCTGGAGTGCAATGGCGCGATCTCGGCTCACCACAACCTCCGCCTCCTGGGTTCAGGCAATTCTCCTGCCTCAGCCTCCAAAGTAGCTGGGATTACAGGCACACGCCACCATGCCCAGCTAATTTTTTTTATATTTTTAGTAGAGACGGAGTTTCACCATGTTTACCAGGATGGTCTCAATCTCTTGACCTCGTGATCCACCTGCCTCGGCCTCCCAAAGTGCTGGGATTACAGGCTTGAGCCACCGCACCCAGCCGATGTTTACATTTACTGCAATCTCAAATCTTCAAACATTTGAATTTTTGAGAAATTTTCTAAAAGAATAAGCTGATAGGAATTAACATTTAAAAAAATTAAGATGCATTATCAAAGATTAGAACATATTAAGAAAGCTATAAAACATGAAACGGTGTGGTATTTGTGTCAGGATGGACATTCAGATCAATGAAACAGGGTAGAAATACTAGGAAAAGACCCATACATAGAAGTTGTTATTACATGAGTAAAATGACATTTCGAATAAGTAGGGGAAGGAATGAAATTGTTCAATAACTTAGATGACTGGTTACTTACATTTTAAAAGGTCATGTCTTTACTTGCCCCATACCAGAAGTGCCACAGCACAATGGCTTGCTGGTATTGGGTTACAGGTGAGTTCAGATGTGATCATTTCAGTTGCCTGGGTGGCTGATAATCTCTGGCTGTGAGCAGCCTCATTTGTTTACCCCAGAGTGCCATGAAAACATGTATTTTTCTACATGCACTGTGATGCAAAATATGCTAGAGAGCACTGTCTTTTACTATATACCAAAATTAATTCGAAATTGATTTAAAAATTAAATACAAATAAAACAGTAAGGAAACTTCAAGAACAAATATCTTGGGTCTAGGAAGGCTTGGGAAAAATAAAATGAAAGCTAGAAATTATAAAGAAAAACAAAAGAGATTTGGTGAGCTAAAGTGTCACAAATGGGGAAAACATGTCAGGCAAAGTGTCAAATGAATGGAAAGATTCTACAAATCTACAGGGAAAAGATAGATACCTACAAATTTTGAAAAGGGAAAGGCCATGAACAGGCAATTAACACAGATGATTTTTTTAAGCTATCAATCTTATGAAAAATGTTAAAGATCATTCATAACAAATACAGGCAAATTTAAACAGTGAGATTCTCTTATCATGTATCAAGTAGGTAGAGATAAAATGATTCATAATTCCCCAGGTTGACTGGAGTATGAGACATTGAGAACTTTCTTCTTCTTCTTCTTTTTTTTTTTTAATTGTGAGACAGAGTCTCTGTTGCCCAAGCGGGAATGCAGTGATGCTATCTCTGCTCACTGCAACCTCCACCTCCCATGTCCAAGCGATTCTTCAGCCTCAGCCTTCCAAGTAGCTAGGACTACAGGTGTGTGCTACTACACCTGGCTAATTTTTGCATTTTTAGTAGAGATGGGGTTTCTCCATGTTGGCCAGGCTGGTCTCAAACTCCTGATCTCATGGCCTGCCCACCTCGGTCTCCCAAAGTGCTGGGATTACAGGCTTGAGCCACCATGCCTGGCTGTTGAAAACTTTCAGACAGTGCTAAATAAATTAAAATAAACTTCTAAAGGGAAATTTGAAAACAGATTTCCTAGGCCATTATGATTCCTATATGCTATGACCTAGCAGTTGTAGGGATGTATCCTAAGTAAATAATTAAAGATGGGGCCAGAGTTCAACATAAAAAGATGCTCCTTTCAGCATAATCTATAAGAGGGGAGGTTTGAGGAATCTAAATGTGTTTTTAAAAGTTCTTATATATCTTCTACAGCATCAGATTTAGTCACTGAAAGTGTTACAGGAAACACATACTGGTAAGAGACAATATTCACAATATAGAGTCAAATAATACAATGCAAGTTGTGAGGGTATAATACTTTTTTCTTTAAAACAACATGCAAGTCAACAAACAAAAATAGAAGAGCACATAGTAAAATCTAAATGATGATTATGTATCAGTACTGGCTTATAGGTAACCCTTGCTGCTTCTGTAGTTTTCTATTTTTAAAATTACCTGCACTGAACATATATTCCTTTTGTAACCATTTTAAAGAGATGTTATTAACATATAAAAGTAAAAAAGTTGGCCAGGCCAGGTGGCTCATGCCTGTAATCCCAGCCCTTTGGGAGGCCAAGGTGGGCGGATTACCTGAGGTTGGGAGTTCAAGACCAACCTGACCAACATGGAGAACCCTGTCTCTACTAAAAATACAAAATTAGCCTGGCATGGTGCTTATGCCTGTGATCCCAGCTACTCGGGGGGCTGGGGCAGGAGAATCTATTGAACCCAGGAGGCAGAGTTTGCAGTGAGCTGAAATCACGCCATTGCACTCCAAGCTGGGCAACAAGAGTTATACTAAAAAATTTAGAAAGTTATAATTTATTAAGTTTAAACTATGCTTAAACAAGCATGATTTAAATTCCAACCGCATATCAGGGCTAACATTGTCAGAAAATTCAGTCTTCTGATTATTGATTTGCTGCAGTCATAAATGACTGGTACATTTTAGAAGATGACAGGATAAAACAGGAAAAAAAGATTCAGAGGGACTTGTGCCTTAGCCAAGACTTCACAAGTCTAACCTTGCCATCAACTGAGATGCCATCATCTGAATAAGAAATACCTTGTCCACAGCTGATAAATATTTGATAATTTTTGATATATTATGATCTTAAAACTTTTGACTCTACTTACATTACAGAACACTGCATAATTTATTCTAAAAATGAAATAAAAAATTTAAAACTATCATTAATGTTTATATTATGAAAATTTCTGTCTCTTTAATGCTATACTTTAGTCTCATATGTTAGTAAAGCAATTGATTTGTTTTCAAGATTGTAAATAAAAGAGGCATCCTTGATCTCAGCTGTCTTTGTGGCACTCTCTGAAGTGGGATGTAAGTGTTGATAGGGAATTTAACAAAATGTAATGATCCACTGAGATGTATTTATTTTTATCAGATGTGGAATATGGAAATCTGACATTTTCATGAGCATAATTACAATGACAATGCACATTCTTATTTGAAGTTTTAAACAGTAGAGGTAAATAATTAGGTTTAAAGAAGAAAAGGAGGAAGGGTTTGTGTTAGGGAGTGTGCACTGTGTCTTAAAGACTTAGAGTTATTCAAATATGCCTTCTAGCCTAAGGGATTCATTGGAATAAAACTGATCCAGGATGATGTGCAATTTGTAATATCTTTTTATTCATCCTGGGAAAAGTCTGATGAGTTGCTTTTTAGCTTCCTCACTCTCCAACTGAGCTGTGGCTGCACTTGCACCTGGAACACACAAGTGGAAGGCCCTCTTGACAAAAGTCCAAGAAGCGCCTTAATGGATCATGGTTAGTGTTCCACAGTATGAGTCACTGGCGTTTCAAAGCAGCATCAATTTGGCCATAATATGTTTCCATGGTTCCCACAGTTATCACTGTCTGCCTGGATAATGAGCACCAATAAAATATGACCTGACTGGATTATAGCAGGGGAAGAATCTGAAGAACACTCTTTTTATAGCTTCTTTTCTTATAAAGCACTTGACTGACTCCCTTTCTAAGGCCATCCTAGAATTTACGGTACTGTGCAGTATGAGGTAATTGGCTTTCAGGGTTTCGGGAGGGTTTTATGCTGCAATCAGATCAATACTGTGTGCTTTGCCTGTGTGGTCAGAAGAAAAGAGTCACTGTTTGGGAACTGGAGTAAGGCAGAAAAAACCCAGAAAATGACAACTGATGGAGAGTGGCATAAACCGGAAAATGCCCCTTGCTGCCAATGTCCATAAAATGTACAAAAATTTGCATCTGTTATGGATTAGTAACAGATGGAGCTGTTAGGTAATAGTAAAAAGTAATCAAGTGTAATCCAAGAGATATACGTTGGAGTGACTTGGAAAGTAGACACACTGCATTCAACCCTCAGCTGCCCAGGGCTAGGGGAGGTGATAGCAGGAGAAGGGGCAGCTTTTCATGCTGTACTAGTTTAAGATTCATTCAGTCAGCAGGGTATGGTGGCTCACGCCTGTATCCCAGCACTTTGGGTGGCCGAGGTAGGTGGGTCATTTGAAGTCAGGAGTTTGAGACCAGCCTGGCCAACATGGTGAAACGCTGTCTCTACTAAAAATACAAAAAATTAGCCAGGTATAGTGGAACCTATAATCCCAGCTACTCAGGAGGCTGATGCAGGAAAATCGCTTGAACCCAGGAGGCGGTGGTTGCAGTGAGCCTACATTGTACCACTGTGCTCCAGCCTGGGTGACAGAGCGAGACTCCGTCTCAAAAAAAAAAAGTCACTCAGTCACATATTGGGCCATGTAAGTGGCTCAACAACTAAGTATGATTTCTGTGCCACATATGTGGGCTTGTCATTGATAAGAATTCCTATTCTGAATTCCGTTTCATAAAAAGTACCCCATGATTGGAAGAAGGGGCCCATTCTCTGCAATACCCACCCAGGTGCTGCCCCCTCCAAGGCATCCCCCTTTCGTTCTCTGCTCTCTGCACCCGGCTTGACTAGCCACTGCCCCTTGGCTTCCCTTGTTGGGCAGGGGCTGTACCAATAGGTTTTTTGGTGTCAGTACTGGCAGGTGAAAGTGACAACATTTTGTTGTCATGAAAGACAGCAAAACCTCAAGCACTGAACAGGGCCGTTCAGCAAGCCCGGCCCCTGCTCCTCCCTGGGACATTGAAGCCTGGAAGGAGACACCCTTGCTGCTAGATCTTTTACTGCTGATGAAGCCTGAGTCATGCATAGAAAGTCCCTGACAGAAAAAACCACAGGGATGTGTTTTTCTGAGTATTGGGAAATCCCCTCTAGCAAACACTGATGACAATTGTTGGAAGCCAAGTTTTTTTGTTTTGTTTTTCAAAGAAATGGATATCTAGATTCAAGAACTGAACAGAGGGTGTGGTGATTCACACCTGTAATCCCAGCACTTTGGTAGGCCAAAGCAGGAGGATTACTTGAGCCCAGGAGTTTAAGACCAGCCTGGGCAACATAGTGAGACCACATCTATACAAATAAAAATTAGCTGAGCATGGTGGCACACACCTGTGGTGCCAGCTACTGGGGAGGTTGAGGTGGAAGGATTACTTGAAACTAGGAGTTTGAGACTGCAGTGAGCCATGATCATACCACTGCACTCTAGCCTGGGCAACAGAGTCAGACCCATCTCAAAAACAAAACAAAACAAAACTGAACGGAGGTTGCACAGTGACCATGAAAACTCCTATTTCTGTATTCATATTCAGAAATCCTAGCAAGAAAAGGCGGAGAGTCCCAGAATAGGGACGCCATTTGATCTGAAATTTTCCAAATGTTTCTGTCTAGATAGAGAGCTCTGGTGATGGCCAAATTATTTTATCACTTGCTAGGTGTGAACCTTGAGCAACTTGCCACCATTCAGTTACAGTTTCTCATCTGTAAAATGGGAATAATAATGATTCCTACCATGCAGTAGTGAAGCTTAAACAAGATGACACATCTGATATGTGGCATAAAATAGAAACTCATGTTATTTATCAGTACTATGATTTCGGGGAAACAGAATACTTTCTAATTACTACACATTTTCTCGCTGTTATATGGGTAGGTTGCTTTTATTCAGAAAAAAAATAACCTTCATGAAGTGCTTTTATTTCCCTAGGGGCTATTAAAATGTCTAATTCTATTATAAGGACTTTTGCTTTCAGCCTAATAGATATACTCAGAAATGGAATGGGTTCTGGGACAGATAGGGCTATGGATGTAATAACATCAGGTACATAACGAAGCCCACTTTGGCAGATCTGAAAATACCCTCTGCCCTGTCTAAACTACATGGCAAGCCCAAATCAAGCAAGCTACACAGCCAATAAATAATTTCCGGGCTCTCAAGTCTGTTTTCATTAAGTCCTTAGCAATAATGTATTGAGTTCTGTATGGGAAATGTTACATGCTGGCTGCTTTGGGACTGTATAAACATGTATAAGACACAGTGTGGTGATCCCCAGGAGCATACAGTTAGTAAGAAAAATATTACATGAGAAAATAACCACAATAAAAGTAAATGTGAAAACTGCTACAAGAATTAAATACAGGAGCTCAAATACTTTCACTCTCAAATACTTTCACAAAATCCACAAAAGATGTGTGGATTTTGCTGGATAATTATGCATTGAAGAAAAAGACTTTAAGGAGGAGCCGATGGCATAAATAAAACTGTAAAGATGCTAAAAATAATTTCAGTAATAATAAAAATAACTGACATTTCATATGATGTGCCAAGTAACATATGTATACATCAGGTCAAATGGACACAGCATAGGTAAGTGCTAGGTAAAATATATGCATATTATATATGTGCAAATATAATTTACATCAAATGGATGTTAGAGAATGTGTTGTAAAGTAGGCAAGGGATTAAGCTGCAAAGTAACCTGTGGTTTAAAAAAAAGTGGATTTCAAAGTCTTCTGAAATGTCAGAACTCCCTACCAGGAATACAGAGTTTTCTGAAACATGGGTGACCTTCTGGCTCTGGCACCTGGTGGCAGATCTGGGATCAAGAATTTCACAATCATTCTCTGAGGGAGGTGGTGAGTGCACTGTTACGTCTACTTTGCAGGTGATTAGAATGCGGCACAGGAGTTTAGTCCGTTTCAGAGCTGGAATTGGTATACACATCGTACTTGGCTGACTTCCAGTGCCGTTCTCTTCTCATATCCAGGTTCTTACCCAGTGGCTCTGCAGTACCTCATGTTGTTGATTTCAGAATGAAACAGACAAACTTTGATGTCCAAAGATCACGTAACAGGTAAGTGGCAGCAAGCGCAGTATGCTTGGGCTGCTTGAACTGCATGTACATTGCAGAAATGATAGTGGTTGAGGTTATGTAATATTTACTCGCAAGGAGTGATAGGGTTGGCTTTAAAGGACTTGGAAGAATCCAAGAATCTGAGTGTTAATAATTCATCAGACGTATAATTCCAAAAGTGGGAGGAGCTTTGAGACCATATCTTAGTGAGAAAACCAAAGATCAAAGAGATCAGATGAATTGCCAAAGCCATACAAAGTGTGAGTGGAGCAGGCCCACGTCTCTTTACTCTTGGGCCAATGGGGACTACAGGCCTAGGCAATTGGTCTTCTAGAAGAAGCATTCAAAGTGGCAACAGATGAATGAGATGGGAACTGGAAGGGTGGGTGAAGCGCAGCCCTCTGTGTGCAGAGGGGAAGCTGGTCCTAGAAACAAACTCTGGAACATCTGCTAGAATAGGGATATAAATGTGAAATCATAGAGCATCCTACCTCCTCTCTGACATACTGCCTCTAATTTTACAAAATTTCTCTCTCAATGAAGAAGTAGACAAAGGTAAGTAGCCTTGAGTATGCTTGATTTTTCAACCCAGCATGATAGAAACATCAACAAATTTTATTAGATTTAAATGGGATTGATTGAATTAAGTTCTCTACCTAAGAAAAAGTGTGAGTTCGGCGTCATACATTAAAATTTGGCTTTAGGAAGAATGAGATCATGTTCTATACAGGGACATGGGTGGAGCTGGAGGCCATCACTCTTAGCAAACTAACACAGGAACAGAAAACCCAATACTGCATGTTCTCACTTACAAGTGGGAACTAAATGATGAGACTACACAGACACAAAGGGGAACAGCAGACGCTGGGGCCACTTCAGAATGGGGATGGGCAGAGAGAGGATCAGAAAAAATAACTGTTGAGTACTGGATTTAGTACCTGGGTGACAAAATATCTGTTCAACAAACCCCCGTGACACAAGTTTACCTATATAACAAACCTGGCTGGGTGTGGCAGCTCACGCCTGTAATCCCAGCACTTTGGGAGGGATCCAAAGCTTGGTGATTCCTATGTAGGTTGAAGAGACATTTAACTGTTCTGGGAAAAGAATAGACCAAGATGTTTTGCCACTTGAAGGTTTCACTCTCTGTGCCCTAAAAAAGAAAAAAGAAAAAAAAAATGATGTGGAATCCTTGCGGCTGCAGGAAAGCAAGAAACTGAGGACTAAACTTTGTGTTTGAATTGAGGATAACTTGTATCTGGATGACTTAAAGATCTGTTGGCAAGAATGCAAACTGAGTCTCCCAAGGAGAGACCTACAAGGAGTGGGGTCAATTGCCCTGGTGACTGTGGTGCAGCCAAAAGCCTTTGAGTGTTAGCCAGGGAGGGCTGGTTCAGGTTCTGCAGATCCAGTTTCTGGCAGCAGAGCCTGGTGTCAGCATCACTAACTAGCGCACTGACCAGACTTTCCAGTTTTTTCCCTCTCCAAGTGTTCTTGTATAGAATAAACCCTTTGGAACGAATAAGTCCATACTGTTCTTAAACCAGGCAATAAGAGGGAACCTGAATAAGGTTATACCAGATGTTTTTCTAAAAAACAAATTGTGGGAACTGAAAAAATTAATTGAGGGAGAAGGCATACCAGAGAAACAGACGTGATTTTATTTAAACTACACACTAAAAAATGTGACCCATCTTAGTTACCTGTGAATGTCATTAGTCGGACTCATCTGTGGATACATTCTGAGATTCTCTAGTTCAATATTTGCAGGTGCACATGGGGTTGAAACGTGTTGGTTGATGCTGTGCTGAAATGGGCGACCTGGGAAGAATTCTAAGTGGGGCATGCGAGGAGCTTTGTGACTCTCCAGGGAGCAGCCGCTAGAGGGAAACTCTTCTTGCTCCTTTTCCACAGATACTGGCTTATTTTAGAGGAGACTGTTTTCAAACAAAAATGACAGAAAGGACCCCTTTGTAACATGAGCATTTCTTTAGGGGAGATAAGCCTCCCTGTGACCTAGGAGTTAAGAGCTGCCTCTATGATGATTTTCTCTGGACCTCACAAATGCCACTTCTTTTGATGGTTCAGGTTGAATATTAATAGAAACTTATGTGTGAGTAACACGTATCCACAAATATCATGTTGTCTGGTTAGAGGATAAATATATACAAGGTAATTAAGGTCACAGGGGAAATGTAATAAAAGTTCAATTATTTTGGCAAATTTGTTATGTCTAAACATGCATTTGCTTTTTATACTCTATGGTGTAGGCCCCATGAAGATGATTTAAGGTGTCATGGTCTCTTCTTTGGCTAATTTATGTGCTCAGAGAATATGCATCTACTCTGACCTCACCTGCTAACTTGCAAAGTGGCTTTTCTATTCCCAGAAATTCATAGCTGTGTGTAGAATAGCCTTTGCTACTTAGAGGTAGACAAACAAGTTGGTTTTCTTCACTCTCATATTAAACCTGTGTGTGGTACTTTCTGGAGATGCTGCATAAAAGATAACTAAAGACCTAGGAGGCTGAGGAGGGGGCTAGCTTGAATCCGGGCGGCAGAGAATGCAGTGAGCTGAGATTGTGCAGCTAGCTGCACCCCAGCCTGGGCAACGGAGCAATAATCCGTCCCAAAAAAAAAAAAAAAAAAAAAAAGAAAAGAAAAGGAAAGATAACTAAACAGGTAACTGATAGGGTAACTGATAGGTTTTCTCTGTCCTTTCTTCAGTAATTACTTTTTTGGTGACTGTATCTGTTCATAACTTAGAATCACTCAATAGGTTAAGTGAATGTGTGGAAGTAAATGAAATCTCATTCAGGGAAATAAACTTGAAATATTGAACTGATGATGCACGTGGCTAGACAAATACACTTTGCAAACCAGCTAAAGTTTTGAGCTTCTCATTGAATAGATCTGTTTCACTTTAACTGTGCTTTTCATGCCAAGGGCTGTTAGCAGGGTTTCAGACGGATGTCAGCAATGGAACTTAATACAAATGCCTGAATGATCCTTCCTCCTGGCTGTGTTGCAAACTGCATCAAGTTTCTAATGCCCAGACCAGAATACTTATGAATTTCCAAACAGTTCTTTTATGCTCTCCATGTCGTTTAGTTTAACACAAATTCATATTCAGAAGTTTTATCTATATATGCTATGACTCCTTAGAAAACCTGGAGACCTGATGACCCTTACAACCTAAGGAGGCACTAAACACTGCTATGTTGTAGAGTGCAGGATCTGCAGGGATAGGCAGGTCCCAGGTTACCTTTTGTGGCCAAGGCCACATATATAGTGACCTTGGCCCCATGTATTGACTATGCCTCATGTCAAATGTGGGCCTCTGAAGGTCAGGTGCATCCCCTGGTCAGCCTCAGGACCATATCACAGGATGATGTAGCCAAGAGATACATGAGGACCACCAGTGCCCATGCTGTTGGCTCTGCACATTAATGCTATACCATTGAAATAATCCATAGAAATCCATCCCCTCTTCTCAGGAGCTCAGCTTCTGCAGCTGCCAGAGACTCCCTGCATGTGTCCTGGGAAGAGCTCAGGGACATGAGAATTCATTTAGTGGCACGTACCCAGTTCTTAGCCTCCATCCCACAGATCCACATGCTGTGGTAGGGGAGAGGCCAAGGGTGTTGTCCGGAGAGGTGAAGGGCCAAGCACAGCATCCTTGAACTGCGTCCTGGACCCGTGCTGACTGCTCCACCCCCAAGTAATTGTGGGATGATGTGTTCCCTTCTTTATAGGCAAAGTGGGTTATGGAAATTATTTTATGAAAAGTACCTGGGAGTGTTGCCAAACTCATTTTTGGTTCATTACACCATCTATTATTAATACATCATTATCACATAACGATTGTGTGGTCTGATCTTTCCCTCATGTCTAGTATGGTGGTTTTTCTCTGTTTTTGTGTGTGCAGACAGCGTAACTGGATCGTGGTTCATGCTGAGTTCAAAATTTATCTTCTGAATATTGGCAGAAAGACTCTTTCTGGTGAATGATTCAGGTCTTCTGAGCAACTATTGATTGACTTTGTCATTAGACTCACCTTGCAAAACATAGAAAAAAGAAAAATAAAATTAATATTGTGTGGTTAAGTCTTAGCAACTGGAAAGAAATGCAAGGTGAAACGAAATGGTAATGGTAAATGAATGGGAAGAACCTGGGAGAAGGTAGCCATGATAATCATAATAAACCTGATAAAAAGACAGAGAATAACACAATATATAGATTTTTTTAAATAATCAGAGGAAAAGATAGGTCCAATAGCAGGACTACAGGCTTTGAAAAGTAAAGACAGCTCAAAAGGAACGAAATTCTCAAATCATTCTAATTGTACAATCCTAGATCACCTTCATAGGAGGACAGTTTAAGAAACGGGCAGCAGGAGAAGGCTGGCTGTCTATTTTTAGAAAGAATTTGGCCAAAAAAGGAAGTGTCGGCACAAAAAGAAGAGTCCATTTCTACCTACACATGAGGGGTAGTATTTTCCAAAAAGACCAAAATGTGATGTAAGTTTATTCACCCTTGTAACTCCAATACCAACTATAAGGGTGAGGCCCCCTCAAATGTCTCACATTGATTCTGTAGTTTGGAGAGTTTGCTCCCAGGTTCATATGAGAAGGTATGGCTGTGTGGTATATGGGATTGGCTTCAAAACAAACCAGGGAGGAGACAGACGAGGTGAGGATAATGATGAAATAAGACTGACCACAATTTGATATATTTACAGCTGCATAATGAGTACTAAGGCATTCATTACTGTATTATATCTACTCTTGTATATTTGAAATCAAAATCAAACCATATCTCTCAATTTAAAATAAAATGTTGTCATTTGCTAAAAAAAAAAGTTCCACTTGAAATATACAAATGCAGATCTTTAAAAAAGAAACACACAGGAACAGAAAAAGTGAAACCCTTAGGAAAAGGCTAATTGAATTGAAGCACAGGTCACACATGATTTGCAGTGGAGTGAAGGAGCAAATCTGGTACTCGGGAAACTTACTCTGGTAACTCTCTGGGAAAGTCAGCTCTGTTTTGTGGCTGACTTTCAAAGGGCAGGGGTGTCATTGGAGCTCAGTGTTTTCTGGGTCTCTAGAGGGGAACCAGTCAACCAAAGTTATACAACAGTATATGTTTACTGAAAACAAAAACTTTCCATTCAATTGGGGCTATGGAGCTATACAAGGGGCTTTTCTCAAGGTTTTAGGCAGACCAAGTGTGAATGAATACACTGGTAGAAGTTTGATGGCCACCGGGTAGGGATGCTGCAAAGAGAATTTCTGTATCAGCTCGGAGCCTGGACTAAACGACCTTGAAGCTCCCTTCCCACTGCATGATGCTCTAATTCTGCAATGAGATGATCCTTCCTGTTCAGGCACATAACTCATAACTCTTACAGGAGGCATGCCATTTACACATCATGAGTACCTGATTTAAAGAAAAACACACTTGATTTTCAAATAAAAACTTATATAGTCCTTCACCAACAAGAAACTTAAAGATTCAAATTATTAATGCTAAATAACTAGTTTTAGTCAGTTGGGCTTTAATCCACATATACTGAATCCCTAGAAAGTGTAAGGTGTTTGGATACTAAGGAGGCCAGGGCCTGTGCAAGTGCTGAGTGCTTGGATGGGTTTGGTGTCTCCAGCCTCTCTCCTCCCTTTCCTGGGAGCTGTTCATGACATGCTTCCTTCAGGTTGTTCTTCCTGCATGGAACAGCTGCAAAGATTTGGATGCCCACCTTGCAGAGTCATTTTTGAACTTATAGCAACATGCAAACAATCCCAGTGATTTTTCTTTAAGCTTTATTCCTAACTGCAGTACAAATATTAATTTTTCTCAAGAAATGAATTCTTGTGTAAACAAACAAATGGATCTGAGGGCTGGGGTGAGCATTCTGAAATGGCACAGTATAACCAATGTAGGTCAAAGGCCTCATGTCCTCAGACTGAAGGTGCCCACTTTTCAGGACCTTAGCTAGCCTTGCAATGCATGATTGGGAAGGATATGGTGCTAGCCCTCCAAAGATCTGGAAGGGACTCCATTCTGTCCCATGATATTATTACACTTTCTCCCTTTCTTCTCCAGTTGTCAGTGACATGAATCTTTGCTCCCTTCTTCATGGAATATTTCTGATCTAATAGCCCCTACATTTCAAAAGATGGATATAAACACCAGATGAATATTACAGGAAAGCTGGATTGCTCTGCAGTGAGTGAAATATGGAAAGGCCTTTCCCCACCAAGCAGCAGGCCAAATTGTAACAGGAAGATGAATTAGACATAAAATGGTTCATAGATCAGAGGTGATGCTGCCTTTTTTAAAGCATAAAGTGTTCCTTCTGCAGAATGAGGCTCAAGCAAAAGAGAAACATGAATAATTTGATATTTATTTATTATGTTATGATCTGCTTTAATCCATTAAATGTATATGAAATATATATACATGTATAGATTATATAGCAATACGATTCTTCAAAAGGCTACATATTTAATATGCTTCCACTCTTGGCCCAGAGCAAATCTGGCTTCTTCCTGAAGATAAATCATCCCCAGCCCTGGAGTTCTATAGAGTTGACTTTAAATAGGCACCTGGTCTCAGATTTTGCTGGATTTCCAGTGTGATGGAAGAAAGGGCACTGTACTTGTTACTCAATGACATCTCCTCTTTTACATTTCAGGCCATATATTTCCATTAACTAATGCATACTGTCTTCAGCTCACTCCTCCAACTTCTTTAATCATTTCAGCACCTGGTTCACAATTTTGCTTCCCACACCACCGCTGACAACATCCTTGTACTGGTCAGTTTATGAGCATTCTGGCACCTTATCATTTAACACATAACACCCTGTGTTGAAGTTTTCGTAAATACATCTTTACCTCCCTGTGCATTATAGTACATTGAACTTGGCATTTCCGATGCAGAAACCATAATGATGCACTGCAAGTAACTCAAGCTTCACAAATATTTGCTCTGACGCAATGTGTGGCAGGGCAACTTTAATCTTAGATTCACCATCCTTACCATTCCTGCCACCTTTAATCCTCCCTGAAGTCCAGCATCTACCAAGGCTGTGCTAGCAGAAGAGGGCTTTTGAAATGCAATCAGGCTGAGAAGGAAATGCATTTTTATTTTACAAAAATTCAGGAGAAATTGGCCAGACTCTAATCTCAGTGCAACACATCTGCTTATCCCTTTGTCTCTCCCGCAGAGGCCAGATCACTATGAGGGCTCTGCTGTCTTTGCCAACCTTTAAGTGATCAGTAGCTCTTGTCCAGCAGTGGCTCAAACTCCTGGCCATTCACCCCAGGAGCAGAAGCCAGTGGAGGGGCCAGTGATTGTTATTTACTTTTCATTGGCAGGTGGTGATCAGATGGGCGTAAAAGATTATGAAAAAAGAGAATGCATGGCAAAAAATGGTGGTGCTCTCCATCCAAAAACTAAGGCCCTATGACCATGAATGGAGCCAGAGGGAAGGTTGGAACAGGTAAGAGATGTTATTTCCAAATCACCATTCCCCTTTAGACTTTGAATGTTTTCAGTGTTTTATTAAATATTGTTGCAAGTCCTCCAAGATTCCACATAAACGTTTAGCCAGGCAAAAGTTAAGTCTACCTCCCATGGCAAGTGATGAATGTTGAGATTCTAATCGTGAATGGCACAATCTCAAGGTCTAGGTAAAGTACCATGTTGGACAAGAAAGGACTGAAAAAAAAAAAAAAAGAAGACAGTTCCAGAAGAAGGTGCCAAAGTAGGGCTCCAGGCCAATTTGTTGAAAGCCAATTTATTAAAATTTAACTTGATGAATGACAAATTTACTAACTCATTGAGGAATTTTGCTTGTAAGTTTGTGTTTAGTTCCTACCCCTACTTCTGAACATGACTCTGCCTCTGTAACAAAATTGTCTGGGTAAACTTCAGAGACAGAGACAGAGAGAGTATAGGGTGAAGATGGAAAGAAAACTTTCTAAACATCCTTATAATTTCACAAATTGGGCATTTGGCAAACTGTTTTTCAGTAAATTGACTTGCTTCCCAAAGCACAGCTATCCTTTCATTGTGTCTGTTTTCTAGCACAAGTTCCTGCTGCTTTCACATGCAGTTAAAATAAGGAGGGATGACCTTCCCAAGGGCATGCACATATGCACCCCACAAGGTTACATGTGCACATCTGCACACAACCCACTTCCTGGGTTTCTGTCACAAGGTGAAGAAAGTCTTCTCAGAATTCATCCCCGTCCTTCACGCTACAGTCTTGCCTTATGTTAGGCTACCTTGGGAAAAACATCACCAGAATTCTGGTGCTCAGAATTTCAGAGCATGGTAGGTCTTTAAGTCATAATAATTGAGTAATCAAATTTAAGACTAATTCCAACCTGGATCCCCTCTCTCTAATTTTCTTGGCTATAAATCTATTCAGGCTGCTGTAAAAACAAAACAAACAAACCAAAAAACCCATGCATCGGGTGGCTTATACACAATAGAAATTTATCTCTCACTGATCTGGAGGTTGGGAAGTTTAAAATGAAGGTGCTGGCAGAATTGATGTCAGGCGAGAGCTCACTTGCTGGTTCATAAACAGCTGCCTTCTCACTGTGTCCTCAGCCAGTAGCTGGCAAGGGAGCACATGGGGGCCTGTTTTAGAAAGGCACGGATCCTATTCTTGGGGGCTCCACTCTTGTGACCTAATTACCTACAGCCTTACCTCCTGATACCATCACATGGAGGTTTAGATTTCAACGTATGGATTTTGGGAGAACACACAGTCCACTGCAGGTCCAGAGTGCCCATAAAAGCGTCCATCTATGCAAGGGACATTGTTGCAAGTCTTAAATATCTTCAGTGCCACACTCTACCACTACAGCTCCCTGGTTTCTTTACTGCTACTCACTCTTGTTCTTTGTTGATTACATCAAAATTGAAGACCTTTGGAAAGATCCTTAAACGAGCCTGAAAAAAATCAAGAGAAAAAGACAGGGATGCAAATTAGAACAACAATAAAATACTATTTGTAACCTATGAAATTGTCAAAGCGCACGAAAAGGAACTCTACTGGTATTGACTCCTAACCATTGGTGAAAATACAAATTGGCACAGTGCTTCTGGAAGAACATTTGCAAACACATGCCGCGTAGCTTTAAATATCCGTTGATCTTCAATTTTTCTTCTAGGTATTTTTTCCCAAGGAAATAGAAATGTATGCAAAAGTTAACCTAGTGATGTTTACAAGACTAAAATAGAAAAAATAGAAAGTAGCTTTAGTATCTTTCCTTACTGAATTAACTGAATATATTTTGTTACATTTGTATGACATAAGATATGGAAATACTATGCAGATATTTAAAATTATCAAAATATTAAGTGAAGGAAACAATAGATTGTTAATCTATATATAATTCTATAACACTTTCTAGTATAGCATGTATAATGTTAGAAAAAGACCGTTACTTGATATACTAAATTAAATGATAACAATTATAGCTTGGTTAAGAGATTGTAAGTGCAGTTTGTGCTTTTTTTCTAGATCTGTATTTTCCAAATTTTTAAGTTAACATGTTTTCAGCGAAGGAAGCCTGGTTTTGAATTCTTATAATTCTTTTTAAAATAATTTCATAATTTTCCTTATAACAAAATTAAGAAAGCAAAAGAATTAAAAAAGCAGCCTTACCTTCCTACCAGAAAGAATCCCATTGTCCCTTTTCTCTCCCTGTTAAGCATAAATCTTTTCTAGAATACAGAAATATTCTAGAGATCATTGATGCATTTGAGGGAAACTGAAAACAAAACGAAACAACCAAACAGAAACCTTAAATAGTTATTTTACTATTTACAGCAAGGTGAAACTGATTTAAGACAATCACCATCGTTTCCTAGGTATTTTCTAAACACAAGCTTTCTCTCACTTTGGTAGGTAGAATGAATCTGGGAAGGGACTGGTGTCCTCCTCTTCTCCCTCCTTCCCCCTCTTTCTCCCTGACTCCCTTTTAAAAGCAAGTTGCCTTGAACACAGCAGGGAGGTCTGATGGGAGGCACTGGTGGGGCTCCTTGCTGCAGGATGAGAGGATGAAACACGCACAGCAGGGAAACACACAATGCGCATCAAACTCCAGCACCGGGAAGGCACAGAGGGGCTGTTCAGGAAAGCGTGCCTATGATGACTATTATTTAGTCTTAAACCAAAAAGCAGGCAGCCTCTTTTGGAAAACAAACAGGAGCAGTGAACCAGTGTCACTGGGTTCACAGGCAGCTGCCAGCTGCACGCAGCAGCAAGTCAACCAGAAACTCAACTAAGCAGTTTCCAGGATTTCATGGGAAGGATGACGATTCCTGAGAGTCCGTGCTCCCCTCCGGGGAAATGGGCCACTTGGGCCCCAGATGTGCGGGCCTTTTCCGGACTCAGGCCTGCGTCAGCATCCCTGGCCCCCGAGCCTGCGCCCTCATCATTGCATAAGAGCCTGTGCGGCCTCGCAGCCCGCGCGCTTGTCATCGGCGCCCCCTGCTGGACCATAGGGAAATGGCACCTTTGCGGCCATCTCCTTGCCCCAGGCGGTCTCCACATTATTTTCTCCCTGTGCCACCATCAAAGAGGAATTTTCTACAGAGAAGGAAAAGAAATGAACCTTACCGCCGTAGCACAAAGCATAGCCTGGAGCCCTAGCCAATACATGATTTCCTTGGGAGGAAGGGCTGATCTCAGCAGTTTGTTCACCAGGGCTCCAGTCTTTTCCTTATACCCGTGCACCTGCATGACAGAGAGGCCAGGTCCCAGCCTGACAAAGCAGAGAAGGGACCAGGATTTCTCAGTGTGTGGAGGAATGTGAAAGGGCAAGCTTTGCAGCCTTCTCTTGCTTTTAACTCTAATCCTGTTATAGAAGCAGAAAGACCCAGAGATGGCAGAGATGTCCTAAATTTCCTTCTTTTCTATTTACTCCTTTAAACAATCCAGCAAACTGCCTGTCACATCTCCAGAATTCCATCAGCCTCCTTGAAGTGTAAGTTGTTAGCCTCACCTAGCCATACACATTTTATAGATATTCAGACCTGCCTCAAAATCTTCTCTGCCCAAGCGTTAGAACTCCTGAGCTTGGGTGGGCGGCAGCCGCAGTTTCCCATTCCACCATGCATACTCCCTAGAGAAAGGTGGTACCATTATTGTTCAGCTGAGAGAAAATTAGGCATGCTACCATCTTCCCTTTGTTCAGTTTGAGTCAGATGTGCCACATGTCTCACCTGAGCAGTGGCTAAATTTGTGGTCAGTGGGCCTGAGCAGAGAAGGAACAGCTGTCATTCGTGTGTAGGCCAAGGGCGCAGGTCTGCTGGGAGGGTTTCCTGAAAGCAGTCCCTCTGAAGTGTTCAAAGTAGCTTTACCTTTTCATTTTAGTCTATGTTATTCATGCTCTCCTCTTCTCATGATTCTCAATCTTAGCTGCACTTTCAAATCACCCAGGGAGCTCTTAAAAATCACTGATGCTCAGGCTCTGCCCCAGACTCATTCATTCAGAATCTCTGAAGATGGGACCAGGGCATCTGTTTTTTATGTTATGTTATTTTATTTTTTTAGAATCTCAGATGACTATAATCATCAGCCAAGATTGAGAACCATTGCCTTCATCTCTCTCTCTCCAGTTTGTAGGGTGCGACCTTAAACAAAGCAGGAACTACTAAGTAATGTTTGATGAATGAATGAATGAGTGAGTGAATATATGAATTAATGGATTGATGAATGAATGAAGCCTGGGAAGGGCAAAAACAGATGAATAATCCGTTATGACAAATATGCAGGGAAATGTGATTAATGAATGAATTACTAACTAAAAGCCATACAACAAAAGCAGTCACCAAACTAGAGGTGGACCACTCAGTGGACAGGCTGAAGGGGAAGAGCCAGGCATTTAACATTGATGGGAAAAGGCCTCAAAGGAACCTGGGTTTATTGTTGGAACTGGTCTGGTAAAATTCTCTTGTTGGAAGACAGCAGGACAGGGAGGAAGCAGAGAGTGCGGAAGTAGTTGAACTCATGTAACTGTCGCAGAAGAGGATGGCAGAGTTGCTTGTGTTTCAGGGAGTCAGGCCCACAGGGGCCCTTGCTGTGCACACAGAGCATATAGAACTTGCAGTGCCCTGGGGTGACTGAGGCAGAGGACCAAGTTGCCACGTGCTTGGAGAAGGCAGGACAAAAACCCACCAAAAAGGCTGAGGAACAAGAATGCCTATGTGAGAAGTCAAGGCAAGTCCAGTATCTCACCCTAACTAGAAAGTGAACTCTTTGAGACTGGAAATAATACCTTCCTCAGACCTTTTCTGAAAAGTTTCTATTTCTCCAAGTATATGGGAGGAGACTGACTTCTGAAATAAATGTGAGCAAGAGGGGAACCAGTAGAAAAATTAAGGACAGTGCATTAATCAGGGTTCTCTAGAGGGATGGGACTAATAGGATAGATGCATATATAAAAAGGAGTTTATTAAGGCGTATTGACTCACACAATCACAAGGTGAAGTCCTACAATAGGCTGTCAGCAAGCAGAGGAGCAAGGAAGCCAGTCCACATCTCAAAACCACAAAAGTAAGGAAGCCGACAGTGCAGCCTTCAGTCTGTGGCCGAAGGCCCAAGAGCCCCTGGCAAACCTAGTGTAGGTCCAAGAGTCCAAAAGCTGAAGAACCTTGAGTCCAATGTTCGAGGGCAGGAAGCATCCAGCATGGGAGAAAGATGGAGGCTGAAGACTCAGCAAGTCAAGACCGTCTATGTTCCTCTGCCTGCTTTTGTCCTAGACGTGCTGGCAACTCACTGGATGATGGTGCACACCCAGGCTGAGGGTGAGTCGGCCTCTCCCAGTCCACTGACTCCAGTGTTAATCTCCTTTGGCAACACCCTCACAGACACACCCAGGGACAATACTTTGCATCCTTAAATCCAGTCAAGTTGACACTCGGTATTAATCATCACAGACAGAATGCAAATTCATGAGTTTGCAAATCGGTATAAGATTCATGTAGTGAAAGGTGGCAACCATCTGGTCCAGGATATGGCCAGAAAGAAGCCAAGTAATTGAGTCATGCCCAGAAGGAAAATCAGTTGCAGGGTAGGACTAGGTTGGCTCTCAAGGGATTGTGTCTCCAGGGTTTCAGCTTGTCCATTTTCACAAACAACTAATATGGTTTCTTTTCTCACTGTTAGAGTCTCCATATTCAAACTAGAATTAATAATGGAGTTTCTCTCCAAAGCTGGCATGAAGCAATGCATCTTATTGCCCACTACACAAAGGTTTGGTTTATAATTCTAAAGATTGAAACCTCTCCCTAGCTAACATTTCAAATGCAGCTGATTTGCTGACTGCTTTTGAGTTGTCAGATAAAAGCTAAAGTTCTGGGAGAAAGTGATGTTTCTACCCTGGGGGAGGCAGGGGACTTTTGGTGAGGTCTTAGATGCTCACACATATCCTTTAATTTGCCATACATTATTAGCTTGGTCCAGTCTAATTACATAATTCCTGTATTATTATAACATAAATTCTGAATGCTCGTAGGATGCGAAGCTTCTTCCTTTTCCTAGCATTGGCCTAACCAGGCCCAAGAGACCTGGGGGGAGGTTGGAAGCACAGCTGGCTTCCTCCCTACTTCCTGGCTACACATCTTTCCTAACTTGCTGTTTACCTTTAAAAACTTTCTCTGGAGTTAGGTCCAGAGTGATAGAGTGATAGAATCTGGAAAAAGAATGAAGGGTTAGAGGCCGGTACACTTGTCATCCAGTGCTGGTACCCTCTGGCCAACTAGATGGTTAAAGTTCTCTGGTGGAATATTGGTTGTGAATGTTTGGTGGTCCTTCACCTACAGCTCCCTGGGAGTAGGAAAGGTGCATTGCCCGTCATCTGGCAGTCAGCTAGGATGTCCAGCTCAGCCACTGAACTCACGGTATTCCGCTCATCTCTTAGCAGCTGCTATGGGCTACATGTCTATGATCCCTAGAATTCATATATGGAAGCCTAAATCTCCCCAGAATGATGGTATCTGCAGATGGCACTTTTGGGAAGTAATTAGGTCATGCAGGTAGAGTCCTCAAGACTGTGATTAGTGTCCTTATAAAGGAGATGGATGAATGAATCAAGAAAATGTGCATGCTCTCTCTCCCTTCTCCCCTCTCTCTCTCTCCCCTCTCTCTCCTCCCCTCTCTCTCTCCCCTCTCTCTCCTCCCCTCTCTCTCCCCCCCTCCCCCCCTCTCTCTCTTTCTCCCCCCCTCCCCCCTCTCTCTCCCCCCTCCCTCTCTCTCTCCCACCCTCTCTCTCCCCCCTCCCTCTCTCTCTCCCACCCTCTCTCTCCCCCTCTCTCCCCCCTCTTCCCCCTCTCTCTCCCCCCTCCCCCCCTCTCCCTACCTCTCCCCCCTCCCTCTCTCTCTACCCCCTCTCTCCCCCCTCTCTCCCTCTCTCTCCCCTGTCTCTCTCCCCCCTCTCTCTCCCTCTCTCTTCCCCCCTCCCCCCTCTCTTCCCCCCTCCTCCCTCCCCCATATATATACATACACATATATATGTATGTACGTATATATATTTATACACACACACACATATATATATACAGTGCATTATATATATATATATGCAGCAGACTATTATTCAGCCTTTAAAAAGAAGAAAATCCTGACATTTGTGATGTCATCAATGAACCTGGAAAATATACTAAGTAAAAGATACAGAAAGACAAAAACTGTATGCTATCATTCATACATTTAATCTTAAAAAGTCAAACTCAGAAACAGAAAGCAGAAGGGCAGAAGGGTGGTTGCCAGGAATGCTGGGGGTCTGGAGGCAATGGGGAGATATCTCTTAAAGGGTATAAATTTTTTCACTCATTAGATGAATACGTTCTACAGGCCTAATGTATACTGTGGTGACTATAGTTAACGTATAACTGAAATTTTCTAGGAGAGTAGATCTTAAGTATTCTCATCACAAATTTAAAAAAGGTAACCAAGTGAGGAGATGGATATGTTAATTCACTTCATTGTGACAATCTCTTGGTGACATGGTTTGTATATGTGTTCCCACCAAATCTCATGTTGAATTGTAGTTGGAGGTGGAGCCTGGTGGGGGGTAATTGGATCATGGGGCAGATTCTCATGAATGGTTTAGCACTACCCCCTTGGTGCTGTTCTTGTGGTGGTGTATTAGTCCGTTCTCATGCTAATAAAGACATACCAGAGACTGGGTAATTTATTAAAAGAAAATAACTTTAATGGACCCACAGTTCCACATGGCTGGGGAGATCTCACAATGATGGCAGAAGATGACAGAAGAGCAAAGTCATCTCTTACATGGAGGCAGGCCAGAGAGCTTGTGCAGGGGATCTTTCATAAAACCATCAGATCTTATGAGATATATTCACTACCATGAGAACAGTATGGGGGAAACCGCTTCCATGAGTCAATTACCTCCACCTGGTCACACCGTTGACACATGGGGATTATTACAGTTCAAGGTGAGATTTGGGTGGGGACACAGTCAAACCATATAAGATGGTGAGTGAGTTCTCATGAGATCTGGCTGTTTAAAAGTGTGCACCACCTCCCGCCTCCCTCTCTTTCTTGCGGCTGCTCCTGTTATGTGAGGTGCCTTGCTCCTCCTTTGCCTTCCACCATGACTGGAAATTGCCCGAGGCGTCCCCAGCAGCAGAAGCCACCATGCTTCCTATACAGCCTGCAGAACCGTGAGCCAATTAAGCTTTTTAAAATATAAATTACCTAGTCTCAGTTATTTCTTTATAGCAGTGAGAGAATGGACGAATATACTTGGCAATTTACATGTATATCAAAACATCACGTCATATACCATAAACATAAACAATGTTTGTTTCCAATGATAACTCAGTAAAGCTGGACAAAATAAAATGTGAATGAAGTAAAATGAATAGAAAGGTAAAAGAGGTAGACACAAGAGAGCTTGCCTCCTTGCTCTCCCTCTCTGCTCTCCACCATACAAGGATGCAATGAGAAGATGGCCATCTGAAAACCAGAGGCAGGTCCTCACCAGACATCTGATCTGCAGGCACCTCCATCTTGGGTTTCTCAGCATAGAACTGGGAGAAATAAATTTCTGTGCTTCACGCCACACAGTCTATGTGGTATATTGTTAGAGCTGCCCAAGCTGACTAAGACAGGGTCATATTGTGGCTCCAGGCATTTCCCATGAGTGAGTCTTTTTTCCAGACTATGTCAAGTCAACTCCCCACTATGTTCACACTTCTGAAAATCTCAGTCCTTTTCCTTGCTGAGGTGACAGGAAGCCAGCTCTTTAACGCCTCTCGTTCTGTTATGTGGGGCTTATGCACGTGACCTCTCACCTTTTGACTTTTCAAATATCTCTCAGAATTTAGTCCATATGTTCTCCATATTACAGAACACACAGGCCAGACTCTCCAAGAGTTTCTTTAAAACCTCTCTCACTTGGGCTTCTGGGGCAAATGCACTTATCGCTTTCCCTATGTTGAGAGCATTCAGACAACACAAAAACTAACTTCAGATAAGTTCTCTGGACCTTTTCACTTAATTTCTCATAAAAGTTGCGAGTGAGGTCTAGCACCTCACTTTAGAATATAAAGGGTGCTTGGCACCTGCTGTAATTTAAAAATATTTCTACAATTTTTTTTTGAGACAGAGTCTCGCTCTGTCACCCAGGCTAGAGTACAGTAGCTCAATCTTGGCTCACTGCAACCTCTGCCTCCTGAGTTTGAGCGATTCTCCTGCCTCAGCCTCTCAAGTAGCTGGGACTACAGGTGCATGCCACCATACCCAGGTAAGTTTTGTATATTTAGTAGAGACGTGGTTCCACCATGTTGGCTAGGATCATCTCTATCTCCTGACCTCATGATCTGCCCACCTCGGCCACCCAAGGTGCTGGGATTGCAGGCATAACCCACCATGCCTGGCCCTATAAATTTTTTATACTCTTCCCTTTAAGAAGTGGAGTCTAATTCCCTTAACTTTGATTATAGACTGGTTTTGGTAAATTGCTTCTAGCAAACAGAATAAAAAGGAAATGATGTATGAGCCTTCTAAAATTAGCTGGTAAAAGGCTTTTGACTTTCTGCTTGCTCTCTTTTTTCTCTCTTAGATCATTTGCTCCAGGGGAAGCCTGCTGCCATGTCTTGCAGACAGTCAACCCCCTGGAGAGATTCCTGTGATAAGGAACCAGGGCTCCTGGCAATAGCTTCTGAGTGAGCCACCTTGAGAATGGATTTTCCAGGCGAGTCAAGCTTTTAGATGACTGTGGCCCTTCCCAATGTCTTCACTCAACTTCAGGAGACCCCAAGCTACAACCCCTCAGTTAAGCTATTCCAAAATACCTGACTCACAGAAACTGAGATACAGGAAAGGTCACAGTTAAGCTCTTGATGTTAAGATCTTATTCCATAAAATAGGAACTTCATCTTTTGAGAAGCACCAGGGAGAGCTGCCTATGCCTGGCAGAAGCTGCCCATGCCCCACTGATACACAGTACTTCCCGTTCTGCTCAGTAATCCTGCTTCTTTCTGCAAACAACTGTGATTCTCCACCTGGGAGCTTCCTCTGGCCACAGGAACCTGCTTACCTGAATTAGACACCCCAGAAGTACTGGTGAGTTATAGCTTCCAGGAGCATCTCTCTTCCAGTGAAGGAAAGAGCTGGCCGAAACTTACTTCAGCTGCCTCTGCTAATATGTGGAGCAGTGTTAAGATAGGCTCCACACAGTAACTCAGGGCTCCCAGCAAGATAAAGCACCACTTGTGTACAGTGGTAACTTGCCCATGGTTGCCTGCATTGCCTTCCTTCCCTGCTGTGCCTCACTTCCCACTCCTTCACCAGTGCTTCCTGGAATCAACTCCCTCATCAATCATCTGTTCCCAAATTCTGTCTGAGTCTGTTTCTGAGGAAACCCAACCTGAGTCATTATCCCTCTTCCCCCCTCACACTCGCTTCACTGGGTGAGGATGGATTGAGTTGATTGGTGAATTTGGGTGAAGGAGTTTGTGTTGGGAGTATGTGACTCAGCTGAGGTTGGGCTCTCTTTCTTCAGAGTGAAGTGCATTCAGATTTGATATGTATCCTTGTCTTCAGGAAGCCCTACGCTCTGCTCATCCAACAGCATGATTATGAAGGTACACTCTGCCTTTGCAAGGGGAAGACCTGAGATTTGCAGTTGGCATGCTTAGTGGGAGTTGGATGTTTTATGTAACTTGACTGTGGATATAGATCAATCCATGCTTTTCAATTCAGTCCTCTCTCTAATAAACTGCTGTCTTGAGCACCATTTGTCTAATTGTTACCTATTTCTTAAGTTGGTTTAGTACTCAGGAAAGGTAAGGAACAGCATTTTATTTTCTTTTTTAAATTTGTGACCTAAATCTTCAAGTACATGTAAAACAGAGGAGGAATGAAAAGTCTAATTTAGAAGCAATTTCAAATGACCGACAAAATTCATTGTAGAACATTATGTATGCCAATGAGCAGTTTTTGTTTATAAAAGGAAAACTCAGTAATCCTTAGTAAAAGATCATGTTGACTGTCTCGGGTAACCAAGTCCTATAAAAAACTGAAAGGGGAAGGTCGTTAACATGACAGGAAACAAGTGTGTAAGTCATGCACCTGTGCATCTAATGCTGTTAGCAGAACTCTGGTTCATTTTTCTGGAATGATGTCAGACTTTTGAGCTTCATGAAATGAAACATTTCTTTTCTTGCTGCGAATTTCTTTTTTTTTTCACACAAAGTCCGTGGTCACAAGCTTCTGAGTATTTTTTAGTCAAGATGGTGTTTAGCATTTACTTTTTAGCTGCGTTAAGCTAAATCTACTGCGCTCCCACCCATCCCCACCACTATTTCTTCCCTATGATCAAATAATTAGAAATGATAGATAAATAGATGAAAGTTATTTTGAAATATAAAGAATGTTGCCCACTCAAAATTTACATTTTCTTTGAAAGAAATGGAGCAAGAATGTGGTAAACCAGTACCTGGGACAAGCCACTTGCTCCCTCCAAGCACAGACCTCTGATCTCTCTGGTGCAGTTTCTGGTAGAAACACTAGGCTGACAGGATAAGACCTGGGACCAGTTAGAAGGAAACTGCAAAACTGCCATGCCACACGAGGAATGCTGAAGGCAGAGAGAGAGGGTAAGTATTTACATTCATGTTAAGCCTGCAACCTAAAGTTCTACTGCTATCAAGGAAAAATATTGCTAAGAAAGGGATCCAACAAATTCAACATGGAATCCCAACTATTTATTGTCAATGAGATGCAAGTAATAGAACACACTGAATAATATTAAAACATACTCATGGGCCAGGTGCGGTGGCTCATGCCTGTAATCCCAGAACTTTGGGAGGCCGAGGGAGGCGAATCACCTGAGGTCAGGAATTCAAGATCAGCCTGGCCAAAATGGAAAAACCCCATCTCTACTAAAAATACAAAAATTAGCTTGGCATGGCTGTAATCCCAGCTACTCAGGAGACTGAGACAGGAGAATCGCTTGAACCCAGGAGGCAGAGGTTGCAGTGAGCCATGATTGTGCCACTGCACTCCAGCCTGGGCGACAGAGCAAGAGTCTGTCTCAAATAATAACAACAATAGTAATTCTGTTTAATATCTAGACACTGTTTTAAGAACTTACATGTATCATATCATTTGATAAAAGCAATAGCACTATAAAGTAGTTACCAGTATCTTCATCTCACAAATGAGGATACAGGGCAGAGTAGTTAAGAAACAACTGTAGGACTCACAACTTGTTACTGTGAGTCCTAGTGCAGAAATAACATATGCAACAAGAATAAGAAGTTATAAACAAGAAAGTATGAAATTAAAGGGGAGAATAATAGGTGCATACAGAAAAGAACTCCTTGTAAATAACATACATTTTTGAAACGGTGGTCAGGAAAATATTCTCAGGAGAGGATAAACTTCAACCAGACATAGGTGGATGATTTATTGAAGTCATAATGGGTAATTTACGTAAACCTTGGTGTGGCAAGATAAATATATGAAGCGTATGTTAACAGTCATGGTGAATAGAAAGAGAGGCTCCAAATTGTATCTCATAGAAATTCAGGCACTAGACACTTGAGAGAATGCCTAAGAAATCACTATTTGAAGAGGCATCAGTTGAGAAATTTCCAAAAGCAAACAGAGATCTAATTTCTTAGATTAAAAGCACAAACTGAGCGCTGATCAGGATCAACAGAAATGTACTCACACCTGTACATATTGGAATGAAATTGCAGAACAAGGATAAAGATAATATCTTAAAAGCAGCGAGAGAGCAAAAAAAAATCGTGTTATATACAAAACAATCGAGATTAGACCGACGTCAGGCGTCTTATCAGCAAAAGTGGATGCCAAGAGTCAATGAAGTAATATCCTCCAAAGGCCGTAGGAATTCAGCCATCTCCCCTCAGCTCCCTTTGTGGTTGAACTCTCCTTCAAGGGTGATATAAGGTTTGAGGAAGTTTGCAACTGTGGACTTACTAAAATCATTAGTGAAGGGTGTATTTATTAAATACTAATATAAGGAAAAATTCATCCCAGAGGAAATGGGCAGAATTCCAAACAATGCAGCAAGCAGGAAAATTGTTTAAACATATCAGGAAAAGCTGAGCTGTGTGTATTAATGAGCTTTGCTAGTCTGTTAAAATGCTGATCCATAACAGTCTTCAATTATACATCCCTGCAGGTTTTTCTGAGAGATGAAAGTTATTTTGGTTAAAATTTACAATAAAAACTGTATTGGGAGTGATAGTGACAGAGAAATACAAGTGTGTTTATGCTACCTTTTTTAAGGGAAAAGAGAATAGTTTTATACTACAGTAGTGCCAATCTATCCTAGACTGTGAAAGAGCTTAATGAAGAAAATAACTTGGAAAGTAAATTTCACTTGCCTTATTGTATAACGCCTAAGTCAAAAAGTAGTCATAGTATAGTTTAAAATTTTGGCATACTAAAATTTTGGATGAACTTAATCTAACGAAGTCTCTGGGTGTCAGCATACTTACAGCATACATCTAAGTGAAAAAATGATTTTGTAGCTTATGTAATAATGACACCATATATATTTAGCTTTAAAGCCATGGTAAACATAGGTAAAACCCATGTAATCACTTAACTCAAAAATATGTCAATACCATCATCCCTAATTTCTTGTTCATGCCCTGAGAAACCCTCTCATTCCTAAATGTAACCACTATTCTAATTTTTAACACTGTGGTTTTGTTCTCAAATTTTATATTAATGAAATAATCCAATATGCATTCTGTGATGCCTTCATTTTGTGCAACATTAAATTCATGATATTAATGTTTTTGGTCTGGGTTCAACTATCTTTGGAAGAAAGTGCTATCTGTCTTTCTGTGTCTGTCTATCAACTGTTTCTTTTAAAGTCATATTTTATTAAATGAGCGAGGATACATGAAGCCTATGTTAATTTAAAAAGGTTAATAAAACACCTGAAAGAGCTCAATGAATAAACACATATTGTTTATTTTTCATTTATGCAAAATCCCTGTAGGGCACGTGAGTCTTCATAGCTATTGGCCTCCAAATGTGACTTGGAGATTCACACTGCTTGGATCTCATAGTTCTGATATTTCAATCTGTGGCCTTCACATTTGCTGCCAATGGAGAAGTGTGTCCCCACCCAAATCTCATCTTAAATTGTAGTTCCTGTAATCCCTCCATGTTGTGGGAGAGACTCGGTGGAGATAATTGAATCATGGAGACAGTTTCATCCATGCTGTTCTCATGATAATGAGTTAGTTCTCATGAGATCTGATGGTTTTATAAGGAGCTTCCCTGTTCTCTGGGTACTTATTCTTCTCTTTCCTGCAGCCATATGAAGAAGAATCTGTTTGCTTCCCCTTCCACCATGATTGTAAGTTTCCTGAGGCTTCCCAGCTATGCTGAACTGTGAGAGGCTTAACCCTCTTTCATTTATAAATTACCCATGTATTTTTATTCCTTTATAAATATACCCATGTACATTTGGGTATGTCTGTATTAGCAGCATGAGAATGGACTAATACAGTAAATTGGCACCAGTAGAGTGAGGTGCTGTTGTAAAGATACCCTAAATTGTGGAAGTGATTTGGGAAGTATGTAAGAGGCAGAGGCTGGACTAATTTGGAGGGCTCAGAAGAAGATAGGAAAATGTAAGAAAGTTTGGCACTTCTTAGAAACTTGTAAATGGCTTTGACCAAAATGCTGATAGTCATATGGACAATACAGTCCAGGTAGAAGTGGTCTCAGATGGAGATGAGAAACTTGTTGAAAACTGGAGTAAAGGTGATGCTTTTTATGCTTTAGCAAAGAGACTGGCTGTTTTTTGCACCTGCCCTAGAGAGCTATGGAACTTGAACTTTAGAGAAATGATTTAGGGTATCTGGCAGAAGAAATTTCTAAGCAACAAAGCATTCAAGAAGAAGCAGAGTATAAAAGTTTGAAAAATTTACAGCCTGACAATGCAGTTGAAAAGAAAAATCCATTTTCGGGGGAAAATTCAAGCCAGCAGCAGCAATTTGCATAAGTAATGAGAAGCCAAATGCTAATTGCCAGGATAATGGGGAAAATGTCTCCAGGGCATGCCAGAGACCATCCTGGCAGCCCCTTCCATCATAAGCCAAGAAACCTAGGAGGGAAAAATAGTTTCTTGGGCCAGTTCCAGGGCCCCTCGCTATTTGCAGCCTGGGAACTTGGTGCCCTGCATCCCAGATGCTCCAGCTGTGGCTAAAAGAGGCCAAGGTACAGCTCATGCAATGGCTTCATAGGGCGCAAGCCCCAAGCCTTGGCAGGTTACACATAATGTTGGGCCTGTGGCTGCACAGAAGTTGAGAATTAAGGATTGGGAACCTTGGCCTAGATTTCTGAGGATGTATGGAAACACCTGGATGTCCAGGTAGAGGTGTGCTGCAGGGGTAGAGGCCTCATAAAGAACCTCTGTGAGGGCAGTATGGAAGAGAGATGTGGGGTTGGAGTCCCCACTGGAGTACTGCCTAGTAGAGCTGTGAGAAGAGGGCCACTGTCCTCCAGACCCCAGAATGGTCGATCCATTGACAGCTTGCACTAGGCACGTAGAAAAGCCATAGACAATGCCAGCCTGAGAAAGAAGCCAGGATGGGGGCTATATCCTGCAAAATCACAGGAATGGAGCTGTCCAAGGCCATGGGAGCCCACCTCTTGTATCAGCATGCCTTGGATGTAAGACTTGGAGTCAAAGGATATCATTTTAGAATTTCAAGGTTTAATGACTGCACTATTGGATTTCAGACTTGCATGGGGCCTATAACCCCTTTGTTTTGGTCAATTTATTCCATTTGGAATTTCAGTATTTACCCAATGCCTGTAACTCCACTGTATCTAGGAAGTAGCTATCTTGCTTTTGATTTTACAGGCTCTTAGGTAGAAGGGACTTGCCTTGTCTCTGATGAGACTTTAGACTTTGACTTTTGAGTTAATGCTGAAGTGAGTTAAGACTTCAGGGGATTGTGTTTTGAATAGTGAGAACATGATATTTGGGAGGGGCTGGGGGCAGAATGTTATGGTTTGGCTGTGCTACCACCCAAATCTCATCTTGAATTGTAGTTCCCATAATCCCCATGGGTCATGGGGTGGACTTGGTGGAGATAATTGAATCATGGGAATGGTTTCCCCCGTGCTGTTATTGTGATAGTGAACTGGTTCTTACAAGATCTGATGGTTTTAAAAGGGCTTCCCTCTTTGCTGGGCACTGATTGTTTTCCTTCCTGCCATCATGTGAAGAAGGACATGCTTGCTTCACTGTATATAATTCTATAAGCTATCAAAATCATAGATATATCTTAAAATGATTGTCCAGTCAATAACTTTTTATTACAACTTTTTTGGGTAATTTATGCCACTTTTTGGATGACTCTTCTTGTTTATGCTTTCACCTGAAAACAAACAAAATAAATTTATTCTAAAAATAATTTTATTTTATTATTTTAGACAAGCACACACTCAATTTTCTCAACACAATTTCTATACAAAGAGATGTGGGACAGATTTGAATTGCTGTCATATTTGTATGAACCCAAGACATTTTCTAACACCAAGAGGGATAAAGACATAGCAATTTCTATGACTCTGGCATTTTATGTGCATGCACTATTTCTAAGCTCTCTTTTTTTTTTTTTCTTTGAGATGGAGTCTTCCTCTGTTGCCAGACTGGAGTGCAGTGGCGCAATCTCAGCTCACTGCAGCCTCCGCCTCCCAGGTTCAAGCGATTCTCCTGCCTCAGCCTACTGAGTAGCTGGGACTACAGGTGCCTGCCACCATGCCTGGCTAATTTTTGTATTTTTAGTAGAGGCAAGGTTTCACCATGTTGGCCAGGATGGTCTTGATCTCCTGACCTCACGATCTGTTTGCCTTGCCTTGTACTTCCAAAGTGCTAGGATTACAGGAATGAGCCACCGCACCCGGCCCCAAATGTTTTAACCTACTCTTGTGTTTTGTGCCTTAAACTTTGTGTTGTAACTTTAAGTATGAATTGAATTAAAGACAATCCCAAGCCCCTAAGTGTTTCAAAAAGTGAAAAAGTAAACGTTATAGAAAGAAAAGCAGGAAAAACTTTAAGAATGAAACAAAACATGGGTGTGATAAAAGAGGACTGAAGAGGGCAAAGGAATGAAAGGTTCTGTCCTCCTTCATGGCAGCACGCTCCACGTGGTATGAGATTCTGCCCCCTGGCTGGAAGTCGACTGCTGCACTTCCTCTGTCTTCTATGAGTGACTCCCTGTGCCTTTCCTTCGCCACACAACTCACACTCTCTTCCTTCTGAGTGAGTCCACTAAGCCTTAGTTGCATTATTACATTTATGAAAAACTTACTTAATTTTCCTTCAAATTGATTTTATTGTTTATTTAAGCTTGGTTTTATTGTCAATCTATTTTTCTCCATGAAAATAGTTTTGGTATCTTAGGTTGGGTTGAAATGAATCATATTTTTTTTCCGCTAAAATTGATGTAAATATTGTTTTCAATGGAATGATTTTACACAGTGGCAGTTTCAGGAACGCTGTTAAGCAGGAAAGTTGTTAAGCAGAGCATGAATGTCTTAAGGAGATGTATGCAGAATGATGTGTGAGGTTATCCATGACTGCCGAGTGAGGAAGAGCAAGTTGCTGAGTATTGTATAAGAATGATCCCATTTTTGTAAAAAAAAAAAAAAAAAAAAAGGCCTGGACTGCTCCGAAATGACCCTATTACTAGTAATTATGTCAGGCTTGTATTGCATAGTTGTCATTCATTACCCGCATCTTGAGACACAATGCAAAGGATCACATTCCAGCTCTGTAACTTGTTAACTCTAAGACTTTGAGCAACGTAATCTCTACTCCTTAACCTCGCTTTAAAAAAGAAAAATCTGAATATCAGGAATATTCTACTTCACAGGGTGGTTGTCATAATTGAATGTAGTAATCAATGACAATAGTGCCAGGTACAGTAGATAGCCTACACTTTGCAGCTATTATTTCTATCTCTATCCTTTATCGTCTATCATCTATCTATTAATATATATATATCATCTATCTTTATCTATCATCTATCTTGTTCTGGTTATAAAAATACACAGGTATTAACTTTGTAAAAAATTAAGACTATAAGATGTGCTGAGCTTTTGGAATAGATCTTCCTATACTATATATGACTGCCAGTGGGAGAATTTGAATTAATGTGTAAATTTGATTAAATCTGAATAAATGTTCATTTGATAGGACCATAGATTTGGGGGTCTAGCACTGGCTCTGTTTCTATACTCCTGCTGCAGCCTGACAGAGGTGTTTCTCTCGTTTTGGACTCCAAGGTAAAGTAAGCATTTTCATTTTGTGCGTCATAATTAAAAATGACAAATGGAATCTATTCTTTTCTCCATCTAAGATGTAGATAGCTACCATTTATTAATTCTTGTTTCCTTCTCATGTTGCTTTTTGTTTTCATTGTTTAAGGCAAAAAGAGACTGGGTCATGGGAATGCTTTAATGTGGAAACCCTGAGTTCATTCCACACGTCTGCCTTCTGGGAACACTGGTAAATGAGGCTGAGCAGGGAAGCAGGAAGTTACTGAAAATGTGAAACAAGCCTCTGTTCACTGCCCGACCAAGACAGGGAGGTACTCATCCGGAAATTAATGGGGGTGAAGGGGAAGCAAAATAACACCAAGAGACTAGGTGTAGTGGCTCACGCCTGTAATCCCACCACTTTGGGAGGCTGAGGGAAGTGGATCACAAGGTCAGGAGTTTGAGATCGGCCTGGCCGATATGGTGAAACCCCATCTCTACTAAAAATACAAAAATTAGCCAGGCATAGTGGTGGGTGCCTGTAGTCCCAGCTACTCAGGAGGCTGAGGCAGAAGAATCGCTTGAACCCGGGAGGCAGAGATTGCAGTGATCCAAGATTGCGTCACTGCACTCTAACATGGGTGACAGAGCCAGACTCCATCTCAAAAAAAAAAAAACCCACCAAGATAGACTTAGATGAACTACCCAGTGGCAGCACTCTTTGGTAGAGTGCCGTCTAATTAAGTATTCAAAGAGCACAGAGCCAAGAGACCTTCCTTCATTGAGATGTAAGCAGGTGCATGTCTTCTAGCAATTGCAAAGAGGAGACGGATAGAAGGTGACAATTAAAAGGAAGAATATGGGAGAACTAAGGGAAGGACATTGAATCACTGCAGATTTATACAAACAGCTTTTATTTTCTGTGTTGTTAATGAAAAAATGTACGTAATGAACTTTAATTTTGCTGGGAATCGAAGTAAATTAATTTGCCACATCAAACTTTTTTCGTTCTTGGGTTTCTTTGGTTTTAAGTCTTTACAGATTATGATTATTCTGGGTGCTCCATTACTCAGTCTTGCATCTGAGGCCTGGGAATCATTTCACACCTCAACAGATCTTTAAATGTAGCATCAAGCATTTTCATAATTAACTTTTCTTCACTCTGTGTCTTAACACAAAAAATTCCAGCCAAATTAAAGTATAACAGATGGAAAAAGTCACTTGGAAAGGAACGCTAATTAAGTAGTTTTAATTTCTCTTTGAAAGCCAGGACTAATAGACTGATTTCAAATACTTGAGAATGTGTTTCAAATGCTTGGTATGTGGGTTGAGAATTCAAGCAGCACTCAGTGCTGCTTTTGAGGCTTTGAGGAAAATCTCACCAGTCCGAGTGTTTCTTTACCATCCTCAGTTTATCATCGCCCTCCTATGCTCTTGTCTGTGCCTTGAACTTCTCATTGTGAGAGCAGCAGAGACTACTGACATCAACCTTGTGCTTGCTATAATTCAATTCATACCAAGGGATAAAGCAAGCAAAACATAGCTGGTCAGGGCAAATCTCAATAGAGCCCAATCCCCTCACGAATAGAGCCAGTCGGCATTCTGCTATAGAATAATGTCGCAACCAGGATATTGACATTGGTAAAATCCATCAATGTTATTGGAATTTCCATAGTTTTCCTTGCTCTCATTTGTGTGAGCTTATTCAGCTCAATACAACTTGTATCATCTATGTAGGTTTGAGTATCCACCAGCACAGTCAATATACTGTGCACTTCCAACACCGTGAGGATACCTTGTGTGGACCTTTATGACTAAACCACACTCCTTCCACCAAACCTTGGCAATCATTAATCTGTCCTCCATTTCTAAAATTTTGTCATTTCAACAATGTTGTATAAATTGGGTAATACAGTCTATAACTCTTTGGGATTGGCTTTTTTCACTCAAAATAATTCCTATAAGATTTATCCAACTTGTGGTATGTATCAATGGTTCATCCCTTTTCATTGCTAAGTGCTGTTCCATGTAGTGTGTCTATGTGTCTGTCTGTCTGTCTCTGTATCTGTCTCCATTCATCCAACCATTTATCCATCCACACACGTACATACACTATAGTGTTTAGTCATTTAACTATTGAAATACATTTTGAGCAATTACAAATAAAGCAACTATGAACATTCTTGTAAAAGTTTTTGTGGGAGCATAGGTTTTTATTTCTCTGGGATAAGTACCCAAACGTTCAGTTAATGGGGCATATGGTAGTTTTAGGCTTAGTGTGTTTAAGGAACTGCCAAACTATTTTCCAGAGTGGTTTTCATATTACCACCATCAATATATGAATGATTTAGCTTCTTTGTGTCCTCACACCATTTGGTGTTGTCATTAGATTTTATTTTAGACCTTCTGATAGGTTATGTAGTCAGATAACATTGTGATTTAAATGTGCATTTCCCTAATTACTAATGATGGTAACTATCTTGTTTGGACTTGCCATCCCATATCTTCTTCAGTAATGTCTGTTCATGTCATTTGCCAATTTTCAAATTGTATTGATTATTGTTGAGTGTTGAGAATTCTTTGTGTATTCCAGATACTAGTCCTTTGTCAGATATGCAGTTTGCAAATATTTTTCCTAGTGCAACCTGACTTTTTATCCTTTCCACATGTTTCACAGAGTAAAGTTTTAATTATGATAATACCCAATTCATTGATTTTTTTGTTCCTTTTATGAATTGCGATTTTGGGCGTCAAATCTAAGAATTATGTCTAATCTCAAATTCTTTATTTAAGGTTTTTCTCTAAAAGTTTTGTAGTTTTACAAGTTCAGTCTACATTTTGAGTTAACTGTTGTCTAAATTGTGAGGTTTAGGTTGAAGTTATTTTCTCTTTTTCTTTTCTCCCATGAATGTCCACTTTTTGTGGAACCATTTGCTGAAAGGCTATTTTTCCTCCATTGAAATGGCTTTGTATCTTTGTCAAAAATTAATTCAGCATATTTGTGTGGGTTTGTTTTTGGATTTATTATTCTGCTCTGTTGATCCATTGTCTATCATTCTGCCAGTAGCTCACTGTTTTGATTGTAATAGCTAGATGATAAGTCTTAATGTTGGGTAGAGTACTTTCTCCTACTTTATTGTCCTTTGGCAGTATTGTTTTAGGTATTCTAGGGTTTGTGCCTTCCCACATGAATTTTAGAATAAGCTTGTGTATATCTATTTTAAAAAGTAGTTGAAATTTTAATAGTGATTACTTTAAAACTCTAAATTAGATTGGAGAGAATTGACATTTTTTTCTGAGTCTTCCAATCTATAAACAGTGTGTCTTTTCATTTTGTTAGAGCTTCTTTAATTTCTTTTATCATCAATTCATACATTTCAGCATATAGATCCTGTGCATAATTTGCTAAAGATATATCTAAGTATTTTATCTTCTGTGGAATGGTTATAAATAGTATTGTGTTGTCAATTTAGGTTTCTATAGGTACACTGTTAGTATATGAAAATGCAGTTAATTTTTGCATGTTAATTTTGTATCTTGTGACTTTTCTCAATTTATGCATTCCTTCTAGAAGGTTTGGTTGGTAGATTTCTTGAGATTTCCTACACTGGTAATCATATCATCTTCAAATAATGATAGCTTTCTTTCTTGCTTTCTTTGGGTTTGGGGGTTGTGGTTGTTGAGAGATTAGTCCATTTCCTCTAAGTTGTAAAATATATGAGCATAAAGTATTCATAATATTACCTTTTTCTTTTTTCTTTGATACTTCCAGGATCTACTTTATTCCTGATATTGGTGATTTTTGTCACTCTCTGTTATTTTTGTCAGTCTTGCTAGAAGTTTATTGACTTATTTTTTGAAGATCAACCTTGTTATTTAATTGATTTTCTTTAATTTTTAACTTTATTAATTTTTTCTCTATTTATTATTTTAATTTAATTTTCTCTGTTTTTTTTTCTTCTTATTTTTCCAGTTACTTGATGTAAGAACTTAGGGTATTGATTTGAGATTTATGTTAGTGCTATACATTTTCCTCTCAGCAAAGCTTAAATTGCACTCCACAAATTTTGATGCATTGTACTTTTATTTTCATTAAGCTCTATATATTATTTGATTTCAGTGGAGATGTCCTCTTTGACCTATATATTATTTAATTATTTCAAAGTGTGTTTAATTTTCACCATTTACTTTTCTGGTTTTCTTTCTGTTATTGATTTATACTTTGACTCCATTATTGTTAGAGAAAACTCATGATTTCAAGTTTTTAAAATTTGTCAAGGTTTATTTAATAACCCAGAATTCACCAAGAATTTATCTTGGTGAATTTTAATGAACACTTTAAAAAGTTTTGTGTTCTGCTGTTGGTTGGTGGAGTGTTCTATACAGGTTATATAATTCTATATATAGAATTATAAAAGTGTTCTATACAAGTTATATAATTGTAATCTAAAATCCAAAATCCAAAATGCTCTGCAATCCAAAACTTTTTGAGCACCAATATAATGCTCAAAATAGATACTTATTGGAACATTTTAAATGTCAGGTTTTTTGATTAGGGATGCTCAATATAATACAGATATTTTAAAAATCCAGAAAAATTCAAAATCCAAAGTAGATCTCATCCCAAGCATCTTGGATAAAGGGTACTCAACCTGTATGTGTCACTTAGCTTCTATTGATTGAGAATGTTGTTAGGATATCCTATGTTCTTGCTAATTTTCTTCTTAATTGTTCTATCAATTTTGGGGTGGTAGGCTATTGAAATCTACTGTGTTTGCATCTATTTCTCTTTTCAGTTCTATCAAGTGTTGTTTCATGTGTGTTTAGACTCTGTTAGTTGGTACATATACATTTAGGTTTGCTATGCCTTCCTGGAGAATTAGTCTCTTTATTATTATGTAATATCACTCTTTGTCTCTAGTAATTTTCTTTGCTATATTAATATAGCCATTTATGCTTTTTAAATATTAATATTTGTACAATTTTGTCCACTTTCATCTTTCTACCTATGTTACTAAATTTAAAATAAGTTCCTTGTAATCACTGTAGTTGAACTGTGCTTTTCTATCCACTTTGCCAAGATATCTGTTTTTTGATTGGTCTATTATATAATTTACATTTGGTAATTATTGATACATAAGCACTTAAATCTGCCATCTTGTTATTTACTTACTACTGGTTTCTTCTGGTTTTGTTTCTCTGTTTTTTTGTCTTACTTTCCTGTGAGATATTTGAAGAGCTATTTTTAAGATGTTATCTAGATTTGTTTTAGAGTTTTCGAGTGTATATATTTGTATAATTTGTTATGGTTGCTCAAGGTATCACTGAGCAGTCTACTGCTGGTCTCAACAGGTACCACTGAGTAGTCTACTGGTGTTAACATTTTACCACTTCGAGTGAAGTACAGAAGCCTCACTTCCATCTGAGTTCCTTTACCTTTCCCAACTTTAAATGTTATCATCTTGGATACAAGATGCTGTTATAATTTTTTATTTCAATCTGTTTATAAAACTTATGAGAAAAAGTGCTCTGTTATTCCTTCTTCCTTCCTCATGCTTCGAGATTACTTCTTTTATCCCTTTTTTCTTTTTGAGAGTTCCTTTAACCACTCACTATTTAAGGGTACATCAGGCTCTGATAATGCTTTTAGTTTTCCTTCAGGTGATAATGTTTTATTTTCCTCTCATTTATGAAGGATATAGTTTCACCAGAACTCTGGGTTGACAATTTTTTTGTGTGTGGTTTCAGATGAGAAATCTATTATCCTTTAAGTGAGTGTTCCCATGCAGGTAATGTATCATTTCTCTCTGGTTGGTTTAAAGACATTTTCTATATTTTTACTATTCAAAACTTTATGTATTTTGACATAGATTTCTTTGAGTTTGTCCTGTTTGGGGTTCACTCAACTTCTTGGATCCATAGGTTTGTGTCTTGTGTCAGCCATTATTTCCTCAAACACTCTTTCAGCCCCACCTTTTCCCGTTTTCTTCTGGGACTCTGCTGACATGAACGATGGATGATTTGTTATCATATTACAGGTCCTTGAGGCTTTCACTTTTTAAAAAATCTGTTTTCTTCATATTGTTCATAATGGTTCTTGTTATGAAAGAGTGAATTTGATTATTCTGCTTCAAATTCATTGATTCTATTCTTTGTCATCTCCACTCTACCAGTGAGCCCTTCCCTCGGATTGTTTATTTTCAGTTTTATGATTTCCATTTGTTTCTTTTTAATAACTTTTTTCTGATATTTTCTATTTATAATTTGTTTTAAGAGAATTTATAATTGATATCTGCAGCATTTTTATGATAACTACGATAAAACATTTGTGAGATAATTCCAACATCTGATTTATCTCAGTGTTGATATCAACTCCTTTTCTCATTCAAGTTGTGATTTTCTGGTTCTTGTTATGAAAGGTTATTTTAAATTTCATTCTGGACTTTCCCTCCTATTTTGTCAGGAAACACTGAGTCTTATTATGTTAGAATCTTTTATGTTAGAAGGTTGTGTCACTGCTTAGTTTTAGCGTACAGGTCTTTGCTTATTTTCATAGGTTGTGGTTATAATGGCATTCTGATTTTCAGAGCCTTTGTGATATTGTTTTCATCCACTTGGTTTATCTGGTACTTCCAGAATTCACACTGGTTTCTACTGGTGCTGCCTAAGGGACAAATAGGGTTTCTTCAGGCCAGCTGCTGGTTGTCTCTGAATGGGAATGGGGCATGGTGAGATTCCCTACCAGTGCCTTCTGACTTCTCTATTATCTCTACCCAGAAGAGAAGACTTTCCTGCTGCAGGCACAAATGACTTCCTATATAGGACCACTTGCTATAAACTGAGTTCTTTGTTTCCCTGCCTGGTATCCTTGTCTCTAGTTGAGAGAAGAATCTTGGGTTCATGGGGACAAAGAGGCTTCCTTGACCAGGCAGGCACCAGCCGTAGCTGGGTTCCTTCTGCCAGTTCTGTTGACCTGCTCAGTACCTCTCAGTGGATAAAGGGAGTCTCAGGATAGGGAGGGAAGGGTAATGTTTCTGTTGGCTGCCTGTTTATGCAAGGCTCTCAATTGATCACCATTACCAATGGTGTCTGTTCATCTGATGGCCTCAGAAGGGCTCCCATTCTAAGCAGGAGAAGAGGAAACACACCTTGGCTTCCTTCTTTTGCTATTTTGGTGGTCAGAAAACAATGGGTCTGGGTAGTATTTGTCTGTTGGGTGGGTGGCAGGGGGAAGGCAAGTGTCCCTGCTGCTGTGCTGTTCCTCCAGTCATGAGGTCTAAAATCAGCTCATCTTCTTACCACTTTCCAGATTTCGACTTTGGTTTTCTGCTGCGTCATTTCCAGAATTTATAATTGCGATTTGTGGGGAATGATAAAAAATCATATTGGAAGTCAGAGTTTATCAAATACATTTTTGGAAAAGCAAATAAATCAGTGTAAACCAAAAGTAAATTCTAACCCCTCCAGCAAATTGAATGGACTTCCCTTGGCCATAGGGATTCCACAGACACCTGAAAAAACTAATTCAGGCCATGACAAGAAAGACGGTGTGATTGGACAAACCTGTCCAAACTCCATTTGGAGTTGAGGCATAACAGGCCAGCATCAACAATAAAATAGAGATCATAAGACTGACAAAACAGACTGCAGCAATAAGATGCCCAAGTCCCACCTGACTCTGGTATGGCATCACAGGACAGATAGGAGATCCTGAAGCAATTCAAAATATTTCACCCATATAGATAGATTAGATAGATAGATAGATAGATAGATAGATAGATAGATAGAGATAAGGCTCTGCAAAGCTATCTCTTTTAAGAAAAACTGTAGAGATTCTTCTCTTTCTAGGTCTTTTCCTAATCCAGGAGAAATTTAACTAAGAATCTAACACTTTTTATGGTCCAAGAAAAGACATTTACCATGCATTTTCTCTGAAGCCTGCTACCTGTGGCTTCATCTACATAACAAAGCCCTGGCTTCCACAACTCCCTTGTCTTAACTCAGGCAATTCTTTCTACTGACTTCAACTCCTTAGGCAAAGCCAATCAGATAATCTTTGAATCCACCTATGACTTGTAAGCTCCTTCACCCTTGAGATGTCCCAGTGACTCATTTGCTAAGCTGAACCAATATAATATACCTTTCATGAATTGACTTATGTCTTTGTGTGTAACTTCTGCTATCACTGTAAACCCACCACCTCTGTAATTCAACCATGAATTACAGTTGAGGCACATGTTCTCCAAACCTCTTGAAGCTGTGCTATGGCGCAGGGTCACTCTTATGTTCAGAATAAACCTTTTCAAACATTTTAGACTTTGGCTTTTTTCATCAAGATAAGAAACTTGTTATTTAAATATAAAAGATGAACTGGCATATCGAGAACCACACTTGACCCTTTATGCAGGATTGAACAGAAATTTTACTTGGAAAATGTGTGTTATATCCCCAATTAGCCAGTGTTCCTGTACTTTATTAAAATGTTTATTTTTTTTTCTTTTTTCCCTTTATCAAAATAGTGTCTGGGCTAAATTCCAATTTAAAATAAGTATACTGATCTTCCAAATTTTCTTGGCAGTGGAAATCGCATGCAGCTTTCTTCATGTTCTGTCTTTAACTGTGGAACAGAACATTTGTGTACGTAGAGATAGATGCTGAGTTCTACCAAAAGCTGCCTGGAGAGAAGACACCTTTTAATTAATTATTCCATCAGATTTACAAGAACACCAAAGCCTGCAAAGTTATGTATTTGAGTGAGCACTCTGTTTTTCTCCCTGATCAAAACACCCTTATTTTCCTTGCCATAGTTTTTGATCTGTTTTAACACTTTTGTAAACATGAAGAGGTTTGTTTGCTAAACAAACAAAAACTCATGTTGACATTCATAAATGCAGCATTTGGATGGGTACTAATTCAAGCCTCAGTCCTTTAACCTCCCACTTAACAGTTCTGCTGCAGAAAGACATTGTCCCCACATTTACTTCTCAATTGAAACTTTCCAGTTAAATACCTGTGGAGGCCAAAGCAATTCTATTTTGGATACTAATCTGTCATGTTGCCTACTGATCAATGACATTTCTGGGAAGGCCTTTAAGATTTCCAGTGGTACTTACCTAAATATACTGTCCTTACCTCAGAACAACCTTGATTTTACTGTACTTCAGTTGCCCTATGTAGCCCTTCTGAATCCCATGGCCTTTCTCCATGATGAATAAACTCTGGGTCTTGTGGGTAATGGCGTGGGGATCCACTAGCCTGTCTTGCTGCTGTCTGAGACACAGACATGGTTTCTGTTTGTAAATCCTTATTAAATGTTTTCTTCTGAGAAACAGGATACGTCAGTCTCTTTCTTCAGCTTCTCAGCTTCCTTAGACTTGGAGATAGGTTTTCCTAGACCTGCTCACTGTAGAACATCTCTTTGCTCTTATTCCCTTCTTAAAACCCACTGGGCCAGAGCTCTGACACCATAAATCATTTTGCATTTAAATGTCATCCTACTTTTGTTCAAAATATAAAATCTTGAAGCATAGGACTGGAAAGTATTCAAAATTCCCAAGATAACCAACTCAGTGTTTTCAAAAAGAACAAATTTAAACCAATAAATTTACATTATATTTTAGGACTTTCAGAGAAATAAATTTCATAATATGTTTCATAGATTTGAAAACCAAAGAGTATCTGAGACAGGTCTCAATTAATTTAGAAGTTTATTTTGCCAAAGTTATGGATGTGCCTATGACACAGACTCAGGAAGTCCTGAGAACATGTGCCCAGGGTTGGGCTACAGCTTGGTTTTTATGTTTTAGGAAGACACAAGACATCAATACATGTAAGAGGTATGTTGGTTTAGTCTGGAAAGGTGGAATGACTCAAAGAGGGGCTGGTTGGCGGGCTTCCAGGTCATAGGTGAATTCAAAGATTTCCTGACTGGCTATTGGTTGAAAGGGTTTCTCTAAAGACCTGTAATCAATAGAAAGGAGTGTCTGGGTTAAGATAAGAAAATGTGGAGACTGAGGCTTTTATTATGTAGATGACATCTCCAGGTAGCAGGCTTCAGAGAGAATGGATTGCAAATGTTTCTTATCAGACTTATAAAGGTGCCACACTCCTAGTTAATTCTTTTCTGGAAAAAGACCTGGAAAGGAAAGAAGATTCACTATAGAATTTAGATTTTTTTTTTCCCACAAGAGGCAGCTTTGCAGGGCCATTTCAAAATATGCCAAAGAAATATATTTTGGGGTAAAATATTTTGATTTCTTTTAGGGCCTGCTATCTGTCATGTTGGTACCTTATTGCTACAAGGAGTTGACTTTGTAAGTCTTAAGATCTCTGTTTTAATGTTAGTGCTGGCCAGCTGTGCCTGAATTCCAATGGGAGGAGAGTATCATGAATTATGTCTGACCTCCACATCCCCTCGTGGCCTGAACTAGCCTTTCAAGTTAACTTAAGAGTGCCCCTGGCTGAGAGGAGGGTTCTATTCGATTGGTTGGGGAGCTTAGAATTTTATTTTGGTTTATAGATAGATTCTAATATCAAATAGCTTTAATTATTTCCAAGTAAATTTCTCAAATTAAGCCATTCTTCAAAAAAAAATTTCGCTAGATGAAAATATTTTATTATTATACTTCCTTATGCTATTTGAAAACTAAAAAATTTTCTAGAACAGTAGTATTTTATGGTAACATATTCTTTAAGAACCTGATGAGGACTGGGCACTATGGCTCATACCTGTCATCCCAGCACTTTGAGAGACTGAGGTGTGCAGACCACTTGACTCCAGTTGAGACCAGCCTAGGAAATATGGCGAAATCCTGTCTCTACACAAAATACAAAAATTACCCAGGAGTGGTGGAGCACACCTGTGGTCCCAGCTACTCAGGCAGCCAAGGTGGGAGGATCACTTGAGACTGGGGAGTTGAGGCTTCAGTGAGTCAAGATCGCACCACTGCACTCCAGCCTGGGTGACAGAGTGAGATCCTGTCCCCCATCCCCTCATAAAAAAAGAACCTAATGAAAGCTATGAATTTCTATAAAAAGAAAATATGTACAATTGTTAGAATTTCAGGGGCTGCCCGAATCTCATCCAAGATCCTAGGTTAAGAACCCTTGCTCTGGAGTACAGATGTCTTCTCTCAGAACTCTTGAGGTGTCTCTTCTAAGTTTCAGAATCTCCAGTATGGACTGTTTCAGGAAGTAGAATGCAAAGTTGGATTTGAGTGTGTCGATTTTGATTCTTTGGTTTTATCTAACAGGAACAAACTCTGGTTGAGTTTAAGAAAAAAAATGGCATTGGAAATATATCTGAGTAAATCATAGTTTTGAAAAAAAATACAAAAAACCAAACTAGAAAGGTTAGAAGCAATAATACAATGGACAGACTCCTTGAAATGCTGCTCATGACTCAGCTTTGGCTCTTTTGTTGCTGTTTTGGAACCAAACAGGGATCCACTTGCCAGGTATAGTAAAACCAGGTATCCACACTGAGGTTTTTGCAGAGACAGGAAGGCATTATTATTTGCAGGTGCCAAGCAAGTAAGACCAGATAGCTAATGCTCAAATCCTGACTTCCTGCATGGCTTGGGAGTAAGGTTCTTTTAAAGGCAGGGAAAATTTCAGGAAAGCAGAAGCTATAGGCCAAATCATAAATCAATATACGGAGGTTACACAATGGTTTTGGCCTAAAAGGGTGGGATATGTTGAAGGAGGGCTTATAGGTGGTAAGTAGATTCAAAAAGTTTCTGATTTATAACTGTTAAGGAAGAAAGAAGCTTTGTTTAAAAATTTGGGGTCAGCAGAAAAAAAAAGCATTCATTGGCCTGGGGCTGTGGCTCCTTCCAAACCCCTCAGGAAGAAATTTAGAACAAAGTACGGTGGTCAGAGTTTAGTCTTCAATTCCTCCTCATCTAGGGTCTCACGGGGACCTTGGTGGGAGTCTGGTTTTCTGAAAGACAACTGCAGGATGTATGTTAAATGCCATATTTAGTTTCTATTGGAAACAAACATCTGTGGACTCGAACTTCCTTGGCTATTGTTTTAGGCTATTATTGCCATTTTGCTCATCAGGCCACTTATTTACTTCTCAGGGCTAAGTAGATACCTGCAATTTCCCTTGAAGGAACTCAAGATTTTCCTTCTTTACTATGCTGGGGTATCCTGCAGGCCCCTAAAATGGGGCTCTCTATTCCATCTCAATTCTACTACTAAGAAAACAGTGGAAGGGATGTGAAGTAGAGGATAACAAAAAAAAAATGTCTGGTAAAATAGTCACAGGCTTCTGAGAAGACAAGAATGGAAACCATTGCTTTCTGTTATTTTAACTGTCTTTGCTATTTGTATTATGACCACAGTTATTCTCCTACCTCTTACTACTTTATATCTACATACAACAGACCTATATGAATTCCGAGAAACCAGGTTGCAAGCACTGGCCAGCCTACAAGGACATATTTTCAAAGAGCCACTAACCAGTGAGTATATATAAGAGACAAGAAGAAATTATCAGAAGGTGTTACTGGAGCCATGGAGAGCAGCTGAACGGAGGGGGGTTATTAGAACACAGATCAGACCTGATCAAGCACCTGTCCCCACCTCTTGATGGGACCTTCACAAAGTCTACTCTGAAGGATTTCAGAACTGCTAAATTGTGTCTCCCATTATTCCCCTTTCTGAATGAAGGTATTGTTTATTCTTAGTTCCACCATTCTATATTAGATATGTGCGAGGGAAACAGGTAAAAAACAAAGGGACACCATTGTGGTCAAAGGAAGTGGTAAAAAATATAAAGTGTCATAAATCTGGAACAATCTTACTTTAATGGCATGATTATGAACTTCCAGATCAGTGAATTCCTGTTTGCCTTAGTAGTGTATACCTTAGAATCCAGTTGGAAAATAAGGCTGTTTCTACTAGAATATGATCCATGACTTCTGTAAACATTGCAAAATATCATTGTTGACAACCTGCCATCTGGTATCATCACAGTCTCTTAAGAATGTGAATCTTTTTCTAAAGCCCTGTTAACTGTATTTTTCAATATCTTCACTTAAAGACTGATGGATTTCTGAAAATGATAAGTTTTGATATAGCCCTTTTTAAACAACAGCCTAATAGTTAATGCAAATGCGTAATATATTCAAATATATTCTATTAAAAGCTTATTCTGTGAGGTTTGGGGCTAGGTTCTATGGGTGATTAAAAATAACCTAACAATTATGATCTAGTTCTTTATTAAACTCAAAGAGATTATAACCTATTAAAATGAAATCTTATACGAAGTATTATAAAAATGATCTTTAGTGTGACAATCTAGTTAAACGTAATGACAAAATTGAAAAAATAAAACTTACTAGCCAATATTGTAGCATTCAGAGTACTGGAGGCCAAAGGCTACTAAATCTGCGAATGACTTAGGAGCAGCTCATTAGGAATGTGAACTTCCTTCAGGAAAGTTTGTATCATATCTGCAGATTACAAATTCAAATCTGAATTTTTGCATGTTTTCTTCATCTCTGTCTTTATGGAACCAGAAATAACTAATGAGGTAACTTAAAATTGGTAAATAAAAAAGATAAATTAAATAAATATAAATAATCTGTCTGATTCATACATTGGAAATTAATCTTTAAATTCTAGTTGACTATTCTAAGAGCTATTTTCATGGTATCTCTTATTAATAAGTTAATGGCTTTAGATAATTTGCTGAAGAAATGATGGCTCTTAGAAAAGCTTTAATATTGTTTTCCAAAGGTTGTTTTGCACACATTATATTATAAAACCTGCAGAATTTGGGCACATGCTACACCAGAAGTAACTGAGCTAAAAATTAGCTGACTTAATGGAGAAATATACAAATACTTTAGCGTTCCTTTAGAATAAATACATAGCAACCATTTTGTATTATTAATGTAATGGTTATTGATCAGCTTGCATCTAATATGGTTTTGGACATCTGCAAAAGTTTAAACTTCTTGGTAAAATAGCACATTTTTCTAAGCTCTTTAAAATACTTTAGTGCTGTTAACAAAGTTAGCCCATTTTCACCAATGAGCCATAATAATGACTTACATTATTTAGTCACTTAAATATTAACTGATGAGTCTTTATTATGTGACATATTTATTTAGAGTGTTTCCACAAAGTCAAACAGCTTTTTATGAGGTTCCTTTGCATCTGTCTGAATTTATCAGTCACCTACAATGGAATGAAAGATGGCCAAATGCTATCTGAATTGATGATTTTGAAATCAACAGCTTGATTAACAGTAACAATAATGAGTATTATTATGTTATATATTAGATGGGAAAGGTATTTACAGATTAGATAAGTGAATTTTCACAATTAGCAAAGTGAATTAAAAATGCTTGGTTTATTTGAATTTAGAATTGTTTAAAGTTATGAAAATATACATATGCATAGTAGGGTTGTTTGTTACGTAAGTTCACTTCAAAAATAAATCATACATGTGGTAATGCTGCCATCTGTGCCTGACCAAAAAAGTAAAAAACAGGGATCTTTAGCTTAAAGTTCTAAGCACAGTCAATAGGTAATGAAGCTATTCCATAAAAGCACATCTGTGGTTAGAAACTATTTAATCTAAATTAAAATGACTAAAATCTGTTTTATAATGGATTAGACAAAATACTTTATAACATTTTGAAAAAAAGTTTCTCCATAATGTTACTTCCAGAAGTATTCTGTAAAGGTTGCTGAAAGCTTTTAGTCATCTGGTGTAATAAATAAACCCACCCAGGGTAGGGCCCAAGCCAGGGGATGGAGGTGGCAAGATGCATGTGAAACTGCCTTTGCAAAATTTTAACGGGAAGAGAAATCTAGCATAACGAACTCTACCTTGCTTCCAACTTCAAGCTAACTGCCTTTTCTCATTCCTGTATATAGGCCAAGCCAGCTATGGGAGGAATTCAGGTTACAGTTTAAAGCAAGAATGATAATAGTTCCTTGCCAAAACTAGCCACCTCCCTCTTTGGGGACTGAAAGTGGCCATGTCAAACTAATGAAAGACCACGTTAGAAATAACTTTTTGGTGCTGCAAAAGAAATAGCACTCAAATATAAATTTTCTCAGCAAGGCAATTTACTTCTTCTATAGAAGGGTGTGTCTTATGGATGGAGCAATAGTGAGGGGACACATGAACAAGGGAGAGGAAGGGGTTCTTATCCCTGATGCAGGTAGCCCCGACTGCTGTGTCATTCCCCTGTTGGCTAGGGTTGGATTACACAGTCAAAGCTAATTCCAATTGGCTATTTTAAAGACAGCAGGGCTAGAAGCCAAAGTGGTGGGGTGAGCAGTTTTGGCAGGAGCAACAGTTATGGGACAGGTGACTAAAGCTGACTCAGGTCAGAGCAGGTGACCAAGGGTGACTCAGGACAGAGCAGGTGACCAGGGGAACAGATGTCAACTACTGATTAGGGCTGATGGAAAGTTGTTTACTGAAACTAGGGGCAAGGAAACAAGGAAGTTAAACCTTAAGATGGAGAACAGAGAACAAGAAAACTGAACATACTGACATACTGATTGTTTGAAGAGAAACTTAGAACTCACTGTATTTGGCAACTTTCCTCTCTTGAATTTTACAGTACTCTCTCTTCAAACTTCCTTAACTTGTCTTGGCTTAGTTGTCCTACTTGATTCTCTAAAAGCAGCAGCATCTCTGAATAAGGTGGAAGAGAGTTAAGGGAGGTTTTAGTAAGTGCTGTTTCTATGAGTCTTTGCACCAGCCGTGGAGGCATGGTATGACACAACACCCAACAAGAATGAGTACACCTCCTACGGCTGCAAGAGAAGTAAGAATTGAGGCTATGATTTATTTACATTTACCAAACCATTTTTCTAGCCACCCTGTGAAGGAGTCATTTACCCCTAAGTTTTTGGCTAACTCATTGGACAGAGCAGTTAGACCTTGCAGTGCCTTTGTTATACTTCCATCAGGGGCAGTATTGTTTGGGATGAAGATATAACATTGAGTTTTAACCATCATCCGAACTCCTCCTCTTTCTGCAAATATCATTGCAAGGCTATTCTATTTTCCCAAGCCATCTGGCTAGTAGCCCCTAATCATTCAGCTATGATTTTAACAGCATCTCTAGTGTAGTTAATAAACCATTGTTTGTTGTAATTAATATGATTTATCCAATCTACAATTTTATTGTCACCCACCGAAATATTGACTCAAATCCTGCAGCTATTTGATCTCGGGCTTTAAAGTTGTCTGGTACTCCTTGTGGGACTCCAATTGCATCTAAATAAATGTGAGAGTTGAAAGACCCATAAGGGGCTTCCCTTGTCTTATGATGTTGTATTTTTTCTCTCTCTGGTTGATGAAATGCCAGAGTGAAAGGGATAGCCAACTGGACTAGAGCACAAGTGCCACTTCCGTTACTTGGCAGAGTGTCCAGTAAATACCCCAATACCACCAGACAAGATGAACAGGGCAGACTAATTGGTAAGCTCTTGAAAAGTCTTAAGCTCACTGCATCCCTTCAGGTCTCCAAGGAATGCTAAGTTTCCTCCTTGTAGTGAGAGACATGAAGTGAACTTAGTGTCGAAAGATGGAAGCTGGGTGGCCCCCGGGGATTGACCCACAGGATGTTGAACTTTGGGATATAGCAGAGAGAGAGCTTGACATGATTTGTTATCCCAGGCTGTGGGATCCTGGAAAAGAGCTACCACACAGCCCATGCCTGGTCGACAGGAGGACCATCCTAGTAGAAAGGGGATAATCTGGGCCTCTGGCCGGCTGTGCACACAAGCATAACAATTGCTTTTCTTGAATATGTGCATGGAATATTTGATCCATTCCAACCACACATTTGCATCTTGATATCCTGTCTCTGCTGCTAAAGTTTGTTTTAAATCATTTATTTCTATAACATCTACTTTGGTCCTATCATTGGGTATAGAAGAGACGACAGTTTGATTAGAAGGTTTAAAAGGAGAAGACAGGAGAGAGGAAAAGAGGATGAGGGTGTAATAAAACACATTTTTAAAGACCCTATGAGGTCTGTGCTGACCAAGTTGGCTTCTATGCCATAGAAGCAACTTAAAGTGGGGTCAAGATTGGTAGAGATAGGGGTAAGAATAGAGAGCTGCATTGGGTTGCATTGGTACTGTTGATGATTAGAAGGAAATGGAGGTATGGTTTTAGAGAGGTGCAGCCCTTTAAGGGAAGTCCACCCTCGTTCCTCAGCAGTCCACAGGACACCGTCCCAGGAGGGTCAGTGCTGTCATGGAAGCTCGTCCTCATTTCCCAAGATTTGAGAAGTGTGGGGGACTTGGTTTCTATAAAGTCTGATTTCTTTACATAAAGCAAGGGTCACAGAGGTCAGAAGTTACTTTGGAAGGACAGAGGTATTTTTCTGAGGAGGCCAGTTTCCTTTGGTTTCGGAGATCCTTGCAAGGTAAAATGCGACAGGCGTCAAATGTGGTTGTCTGAGGAAAAGGTGACCTGGCTGCATTAACAGCCAGGTTAGCAGCAGTAGAACAAGGAAAGAAGAAGTAATGCAATAAATGAAGGAGGATCAAACTTTTCTTACACTTAGGTTGGTAGGATTTCCCCTGGGATTGTGGCCCATGACTCTGGAGGGGGCGGTGCTTTCTTGACTCAGGTGTGATGGGTCCATCCTCTCTCTCTTGTCCGGATTGCAGTTTCAGTAGTTAGGAGCACTAGGTAAGGTCCTTCCCAGGCCAGCTTGAGCTTCTCCTCTTTCCAGCTTTTGGTGAGAACGTGATCCCCAGATTGCTGTTGATGCACTGGGAACTCCGGGGGTGGTGCCTGTGCTAAGAGATCTTTAGTTTAAAAGAAGAGAAAGTAGAAGACAGACCAAGTATATAATTTTTAAGAAATTGATCTTTTGCTTCAAAGGTAGGAATGTCAGCAGTGGCGTGTGAATAAGGTAATCTGTAGAGCATCTCATAAGGAGAAAGACCAATATCTTTCACGGGGCAGTTTGGATTCTCAGCAGGGCAATAGGAGGCACTTGGTCCATGGTAACTGAATCTTCAGAACCAATTTGGTTAAGTGGTTCTTTAAAATCTGATTCATTCTTCTACTTTCCCTGATGAAGGTGGGTGCCAGGAATTCCCATTATGGTATTCCCATCTAATGTCTAATGTTTGGGATAGCTTTTTAATGATGTATGCGGTGAAATGAGTTCCATTGCCTGAGTCAATATTTTCTATTAATCCAAACCTGGATACTATATTTTCAATTAGGGCCTTGACTGTATTATTGGCTGTTGCATTTGAAAAGGGGATAGCTTTGACCCAGTGTGTGAGGTAATCTACTATCACTAGTAAGTATTTTAGATGACCTATTGGAGGCATTTCTGTGTAATCAACTTGGATACTTTGGAATGGCCTTAAGCCAGGATTCCTTCCCCTGAGGGGTAATGTTTTCATAGTTTGTTTATTAGTTTTCTTATATACTAAGTAACTATCTGTAACCTGTTTGGCCAGGGTATAAATTCCTATATACACATAAATGCTGAGAACTACATCACACATGGCCCGGGGCCCCCAGTGGGTCCCTTGATGTAGTTGGGACAAGATTTCCCTTATAAAGAGTTTGGATAACATTTCTCTCTGGTCTCTCAATATCCATTTTCCTTCTGGATTCTCTTTAGTGTCTAGTTTTATTAGTTTTTCTTTTTCGGTGGAAGAGAAAATGGGCATTACCCAGACAGGGGTGGTTATAAGACTTTTTTTAGCTCTTCGACTTTATCAATTTCCTCAGATTCCACAGGAGCTGGTCATGTTTCCCCTGGGCAAGTTTTTGATATGAAAGTTTACTATTTAGTGCATACGAGTCAATCCATGAGCAGCAGTATCCAACTAACCCTAAAAATTTCCTGAGTTCTTGTTTAATTTGAGGCAAGGGTAGGGACACAATTCCCTCCATTTGTTCAGGCTCTATTCTTTGCTTGCCTGCACTTATTAAGTGGCCTAAATATTTAACTTCAGGCTCCACATACTGAAGATTTCCCTTTGAGACTTGTAACCCCTCAAACTGCAGATGGTTAAGAATATGTGTAGAGAAGCCAGCTACTTTCTCTGTATCTTCACCAGATATAAGAATATCATCAACATATTGAAGCAGGCATTTTTTTTTTTGAAATCACAACTTTTTCTAATACTTGTTCTAAAATTTGACTAAAAAGTTTAGTGGTGTCTGTCAACCCTTGGGGCAATCAATATTGTTGTTTCCACCTTGAATGGGGATCTTCCCACTCAAAAGTGAATATATATCTTGACTACCTTCAGCCAGGGGACATGCCCAAATAGCATCTTTCAAATCTATTACAGTAAACTATTGATGATTCTATGGAATCTTGCTGGGAATGGTGTAAAAATTGGGAACAATGGGGTGGGTAGTTTGGACCATTTTGTTGATAGCTATAAGTTCCTGTACCAGCCAAGTGACCCATCTGATTTCTTGACTGTCAGTATTGGGGTGTTATAAGGGGTCATACAGGGCTCAAGAAGCCCATCTTTAATAAGACTTTCAAGTCTAGGTTTCAACTCTTTCCTGCCCTCTTGGGGGAGTTGCTTCCTCCTTACTACTTCCCCAGCTAAAAAGCTGGTTTTTAGCTTGATGTGGATTGGAGGGACTCAGGTTCCCCCTTTGGACCAGACATTAGGATTAATGTATTTTTCATCTACTGTGGTGAGTAGGTTTGATGAAGTGAGGAATCCTCGTGGGCTCACTTGTAGACCTATGCCTAATTTTAACATTCAATCCCTCCCCAATAAATTAGTACCTGCTTCAGGGATTAATACAAACTGAATATGAATTGATCGATCCTGGAATCTAACTTCTGTGTTCTCTAAAATTTTTGCTTTAAATCCTCCTCCTTTTATCTTGGAGACCAGAGTTCTTTTGAAGAGCAGGCAAGATCAGATGGAGGGAAACAGAGGAGCAAGACACTCTTGAATTGACTGAAAAGGTGAGAAGCTCACATTTAGGTCCCACCTCTAAATATATCAAGGGCTCCTGGTGGAACTCAAAGTAAAAGAGACAGAGCCTCTGACCCCCCCATTCTCCCTCAAAAGTCATGAGTGGAAGGGCTTCTTTTTCCCATTTTAATTCAGGACACTCTTGAAGTGGCCTGTTTTTCCACGTCTATAGCACCTATCTTGCCCTTCCTCCTTCTCAGTTCTGGGATTCTTTGACTTTGCTCCCCCATACTCTTTAGGAGACCTGGTAAATGAGGGCCTTGGTCCTCCAAACCCCTTTAAAGGCTGGAGTCCTTTAAAGGAGGGTTTGGACCCTTTACAGTTTCTGGCTCTCTGGAAGCTCTGTTAAGAAGTACATGGGTTTGGAGCCATCTGTTGGAAAGTGGATAGCATAAGTTTTGTCTTTTGTCTCTGCTTTTCTTTTCTTCATCTCTCCTCATGTGTACCTTTTGAGTTTCCCTGAGAAGTTCACTTAGGAGATGGTCTTCCCAATTTTCTATCTCTTGTAATTTTTTTGAAATGTCTGGCCAACTTTTAGTGACAAATTAGAGTTTTAGTGACAAAATAGAGTCCTTGCCCAAGGGGATGATCCAAATTGAGGCCTGCATATTGTCTCATTTGCTCCTTCTGTCTAGAAATCTCAGAAACCCTTCTTCCTTTTCCTGTTGTATATCAAATACTCTAGAAAGATTTTGGGTTTGGGGTACTGATTCCTGAATTCCTTTTATTATCATCTCCCTAAGGTCCTGCATGTTTTCCTGGCAATCTGCATTGTTTCTGTCCAACTGAGGGTCTTAGGCAGGGAATTTCTGGTCCACAGTAGGAATATTTTGACTGGGAGGATGCTCACTTTCCCAAACTACCATAGCAGCCCTATGAATCATACTCCTTTCTTCCCATGAAAAGAGGATGCCCAAGATGAACATTAACTCGACTCAAGCGTGTAACTGCGGTCCTAAAAATGATCAATTTGATCTGCCACTCCATAAGGGCCATCTAGTAGTAGCTTAATCTCCTTTTCAAAACTCCAGACTTCTGAACTGGTCAAGGGAGCATTTATAAAGCTGATGGCTTCCGCTCTGTATGTGACTTTGTTTAATGCAAAGAAAGCTGGAGCCTACTCCTTAGTTGCAGAGGGGAATGGGAAATTCTGAATATCTTTTTTTTACATTGTTATTCTCATGCTGGAGTCCCTTTAGAGAGACGTTTTTAGGCTGGCAGGGAACAGGCTCCTGGGATGGTAATTCCCAAGAGTCAGGGTTGTAAGGAGGAGGGATGACAGGAGCAGAGGAGGGATTTGGAACAGGATCTGAGGTGGCAGTGGCTGTCTGAGGGGAAGGATTGGGGACACTGAGCGGGGGAGATGGCTTGTGGGATCCTGTGGGGCTGGAGTCTTTAGGCATGAAAACTGGCTCCTCTAACTTGTTATTTTGAGTGAGCAGATTGGGTTCATCCCTACTTGTTTATAAGGGAAAAAGGAGGACAGGTCCCTGCCTCCAACAAAGAGCATAGTTCAGTTCTTCTTGAGAAACTGAACTTTTATCATTAACATATTGAATTAGAAGCTGACATATTACATCCTCATTCAACCGAAACTGGCCCAAGATTGAGGGTTTGAGGATGGGTACCTGAGTCCAAATAAAACAGCAATATTTTACATTTGTTGCTTTTTCTTATGTTTAGTCCTTTCATTATCCTTCCAGTATTTTAACTGGAGACCTAGGGGGCTATTAAGGAGAATATCCTTGTTACCATCTTTATCATTCTTGCTCCCTGTCTTGCTTGGGGCATTTCCCATGTTGGGTCCTGGTTAGGCTCACTCTCTCATGTGAGAGATGTTTCGCCTATCCTTTATCCCCACCTGCTGGAGGCTCCTTGCACTCTTCTTGTGCTTTGTCCACTCTGGTCACTCCCCAAGAGGAGGTTTAGGTTCTTCTTGGCATTGGCGTGCCAGTGTAAATCCCATGGCATGGCTTAGGATTCACCCTAAGTCGTATGAGGTGATCATGGAACCACAGATAGGACCCACTCATCCCACACAGCAGTAGTGCTTAGTACTATTTACACAAGCAGCACTGCAAGCAGTAGTGCTTGTGTTCATTCACACACACATTCAACCTCCAGAATATCTCGACCACCAAGGAAATACTTTGTTGGTCTGTGATGTTTCTTACCTTGTTCTGGGCACAGAGTTACCTAGTCACCATGATATGTGAGAATCTTTTCCCCAAGCTGCCGACCTGTTTTTTCCCATGTTGCTGAGAGTCTGGGTTTATTCATTGCACAGGGTGGGTCTCAGTCTCTCACCCTGAAGCCATCACAATGAGGCAGTAGGACATGTCTCCCCACAAGAAGTGACCCATTCCCCAGAGGAGAGTGAGAATCCCAGATGAGCCCCCGAATTTATTAGAAGTAAATTTTTGGTGCTGCAAAAGAAATAGCACTCAAACATAAATTTTCTCAGCAAGGCAATTTACTTCTATAGAAAGGTGTATCTCTTGGATGGAGCAATGGCAAGGGCATACCTGAACAAGGAAGGGGAAGGAGTTCTTATCCCTGACACAGGTAACCCCTACTCCTGTGTCATTCCCCAATTGGCTAGGGTTGGATCACACAGTCTAAGTTAATTCCAATTGGCTATTTTAAAGAGAGTGGGATATGAGCCAGTGGTGGGGTGAACAATTTTGGCAGGAAAGATGGTTATGGAACAGGTGACTAAAGGTGATGCAGGTCAGAGCAGGTGAACAGAGGTGACTCAGGACAAAGCAAGTGACCAGGGGTGACTCAGGACAGAGCTAGTGACCAGGGAAACAGATGTGAACTACTGATTAAAGCTTGTGGGAAGGTTGTTTGCTGAAACTAGGGGCAAGGAGATGAGAAAGTTAAACTTTAAAATGGAGAACAAAGAACAAGAAAACTGAACATACTGACACACTGATTCTTTGAAGAGAAACTTAGAACTCACTGTGTTTAACAGCCACAAGGTTACAATTATGGTGGAGGTCTGAACTTGGCTAAAATATAGGCGTAGTAAACAATATCTGGTCATTGTTCTCTAGCTTGCCTTTTTATAATTGCTTACTGCTCAAGATTCTGTACCCAATGCTCACAAATTTTATAACTTCACCAATTACTCTTACATGTAACTTCTGAAACTTGAGACTGGTCTTTGAAATATTTTTCAGACTTTGTATTCTGGTAGACCAACTGATGCCATCCAGACCAATAACCCATACCAAAGAACTGATTCAATTGGTTCTGTGATCCCCACCCATGAAGTGACTCAGAACATGAAGACAGTTTTGACACTCTGGTGATTTCATCCCTGACCAAATCAATCAGCAGTTTGCATTTTTTAGCCCTTCAAACATCAAGTCATCCTTAAAAACCCTAACCTCCAAATTCATGGGATGGCAGATTTGAGAGGTATTGCCAATCCTCCCCACTCAGCTGCTTTGAATTATTAGAATTATTTCTTTGCTACAACACCTACTGTCTCAGTGTATTGGTATTTTCCATGCAGTGAGCAAGAAGAACCTCCCTGATCTGTAACACATGATTTTTTTTCTCTGAGAAAAGTTCTAGTATTATACATTTTTTCTTGCCACTTCTTCCTTTATTTCCCTGTTTTTCAAGAGGTAATAAATGCAAGTGTTTATTTTGAATGAGACAGGAGCACAAGATAAATATCAGTTAATAGATAAGAGTTTACAACCAATTTTTTTGTGTGCAAACACACTAAATATAATCGGGGCACTAGGACTAAAATTCAACATTTTGTGTGAAAACTTGATGTCTTGAAGCCAGCTAAAAGTTTAATAAAGCTATAAGCAGTTTTCAGATTCATTTAAATGAAGACAGTTACATTACCAAAACACTTTAGTGGGTACTTTGATTGTGGAATAGGGGAAACTACAATCTATTCTTTAGTGGAGTTTTTGGAGGCAATGAGGAGTTAATTACTCCATATAATGGTACTTCATTATCATCAGAATTTTGCCTCAGGGATTATTTCTATAATCTCAAAGGCAGGCCTATGTCTGCAGAATAAGAACACTGTTTTCTCTGCTGTTACACCAGCCCAGAGGAAGGACAGCTTGATCGTGGCGTACATGAGGGGCTGAAAAGAGGTAGATGGTAGGAGACTAAAGAGAAAGAAACCAAATGTTGGGCCATTTTGCCTGAGACAATGGCCTATGGATTGTAGAAACTGTACATCCTTTACGGATATACCCTGGTTAACTCAATCAATATGACTGTACATGTGTATAGTGGAAATGTATCCCAATAGTCATTTATGAACTGTGATCTTAGACATTACTGTCTCAGCTTGCTAGCTATCTACTTTTCTCTTACATGGAAATAATGTTCTCTGTGAAGACAGTGCCCCTTCTTGGGAATATTTAAGAAATACATGGGGACATTTTTGGTTGTCCCAATATTAAGAGAGAGCTGCTATTTAGTGGTTGAAGACCAAGAATATTAGACATCTTGTCATTTTTGAGTGAGTTACATGCAACAGAGAATTGTTTTACCTTCTATTTTACTTGAATGGCCCACCATTCATATAGTTGTAAAGCAAGTTAGTAATCAATCTAATTCTGTGAGATATATAAAATCAAAGCATTTTTTGTACAGTTTTAATGTTCATCGAATATTTCAGAAATGAAATAATTGCATTGTTGGGGCTTAGAAAATGATGCCCCATAATATGGCACCTTAACATGCTGAACTGAAGATGCCACAAGGTCTTTCTGAGCTTCATTCTGCCCCCTATGAAGCCCCCACAACCTGAATCCATCTCTCAATCCTGTGTCTCTAATTTACACTTTGGGTTGGTTGAGCCAGGGTAGTGCTTGCTCAGTGAAGCAAGTTTCTTCAAGTTCAGTTTTTAAAAATGGCATGATTCAGCTGGGCGCAGTGGCTTATGCCTGTAATCCCAGCACTGTGGGAGGCTGAGGCGGGTGAATTGCTGGAGATCAGGAGTTTGTGAACAGCCTGGCCAACATGGTGAAACCCCATTTCTACTAAAAATAAAAAAACTAGCCAGATGTGGAGGCACGCACCTGTAATCCCAGCAACTGAGGAGGCTGAGGCATGAGAATCACTTGAACCCTGGAGGCAGAGGTTGCAGTGAGCTGAGATCGCATCACTGTACTCCAGCCTGGGCAATAGAGCAAGACTCCGTCTCAAGAAAAGAAAAAAAAGGTATAATTCTGAAGCATAGTTATTAATATTTTAAAACTGTTAAAGTTTGAGACAAAATTTCTTCAAAGAGTAAAAGCTACTTTTCTCATTGTTGAATTTTTCAAAGATAATTCTATTGATTAATTTATGATCTTGTTTCACTTCTAATTCAAAATGCAGTCAATTTAGAGTGTCAAACATATATTTTATTGAAATTAGACCATTTTAAACTTGAATGGGTTCAAATACTAGCTTTCTGAGGAAAACTGACAAGTTGCCATTAAAACATTTCTAAGAAAGAAAAATTTCTCTTTTCAATTGGCCCAATATCTTCTTTTATCAGCAGGCAGTTAGAGATCATTACAAATATATTTTTTTCCTCTCCAGAGAAATGCAAAATCTATTTTTTTTTGTATTATCCAGAAGAAGGGTAGGATTGGACATCTCCTGATTACTTTTTCTTTCCTTTCTTTTTTTGCTGTTTGTCGGGAGCTAAGGTCTTCTTCTCTGTCTCCACCCACATGGCAGCTTCCTGAGCAGCCAGAGCTTCCAGCTTTAGACGCTCAGCTTCCAGCAGTTTGTTTCTGTACTCTTCCCGGATGTTGAAGATCTTCTGTCGGGCTTCATCTAAGGAGTCCTGTTCCAAAGCAAAACCCCAAACAAGTAAGTTCCACTGATAAAGGCTTATGCTCCCAAAAAGGAAAAATGAAATTCCTTTACCCTGTCCTTATGCCCATATATTCATATGCAAAATTATTGAAGATAAAAATTAGTATATGATCTCAAAAGCTTATCAATACACAAAACATAGCAACAAAGGGATTTTAATACTGTATGGCAAATAAAGCATTTGTAGGAAAAATAGTCCAAGGTAAAGAAAAGCATACATAGTTTGCCAAAGGTATTCTCTGTCTAAATTAGTTCAAATGCAATCTATATAAAATATTAAGAAGCCCAATTTCATTTGCAAAGTAACTGTGTTCAAGAAATGACTAGTTCCCCACATGTATTCTATCACTGACAAAATATATCTGGACTGTACTTGAGGAAGCTCCAAAGAATATGGCCTAATCCATTGGTTACTTCGTTCTTGACAGGTTGACTTTCATTCTCACTGCTTCAGCAAACTGTGTTCATCAAGGACATCAAGGACTTATATGTAGCTAAAGCCAAGATCATTTATTGTTCTTATTCTTGTTTAACCACACTCTCTTCTCCTGGATTAACTGACTTCATGTAGCTACTAGATTGTCTTCTATCTCACCAGCTGCTCCTATTCAGTCATCTTTGCTGCTTTCTCCTTTTCTCCTTCATCTTATAAAGTGGAAGTGGCCACATTGTTTACTGTTTCAATAATATAATTAAAGAATAAGGATTAAAGCACAGATGCTAGCCTAAAAAGACCCTTCTAGAAATGACTGCCTTGTCTTAATCCTTGAATCAATCAAGAAATTTTCCATGATTTTTGCAACCAGCTTAATTTTATTCAGATGCTGGAAAAGCTGAATGTCAGAATCAGACTTCCCGAAGTTTTTACCTCAAACAGTACTGTATCTACCATAATAAAACTGGATTGACTAATCCAAATGCATAAGTACATGATGATAGTAGTAACACATTAAAGAGAGAGAGAAAGAGACAGAGAAAAAGAATGAGCAGGAGAGAGACATTTTAAGAAGTTTGTGTAAATAAGTTTAATATAAATCTTATAAAGTTTAATATACATCTTGAGGAAGGAGGACAAAACATACTCATTCTCCTATCTGTTAAGAAATATGTTAATGATCATGTTTCTCTTAAAATGGCTTCAATCAAAGCTAGGGCTATCTCTGTACCTCACACATAAATGAAGGGTCAGAACTCAAAGCTGTCTGAGTTAGTATTTTTTCTCCATTTCCTCTCCAGCTGCTGCATTTACTTGACTATTACACACGAAAACCACAAATAGCAATCCTGAAATTCCCTTTTGTTTTCTAATTTAATTTAAATTATTTCCCACATGATAAATTGAACTTACACAGTTTTAATATTTATTCATTGATTTACTGATTCATTTGTTAAACAAACTTTTAGGAAGCAGACATTCCTCTGAAGTTTTGGGGACACAATAGTGAATCTAACCAGAGTATCTGTCCACATATAGTCTATATTCTAGCAGAGAACAATAAAAAATGACAGCATAGTATTTATATCTACATTTTCATATACCAATACATAAATGCACATGCAGGATAAGTGCTTTAAAGAAAAAAGGCTAGGCGCGGTCACACAAATTTTGAGGGTACTAATTTTGAAAGAGCCACTAGTGAAAATCTCTCTACTACGTGACACTAGATGAGAGATCTCATAAAAGGAAAGCCTCTGGGGAAAGGATATTCCAGGAAGAGAGAGGAGTGAGGTCAAAGGCACAGAGGTGGGAACATGCCTTGCTGTTAGTGGAAAGGCAAAGGCTTGGCAAACGCCAAAGGAGCAAAGGAGGCAAGAACGATCGATAAGAACATCAGAGAGGAAAAGATTTTGGCTTTTTCCATAATGAAACGTAAAGCCATTAGGGAAGTGAAATGATTTCACCTTCATTTTAAATATGCATTATGATAACCATTAGTGTAATCCAAAAAATATTTCTGGTTATCTTCCAGATACCTGGAAGCACTGGCCTCCCTCTTTATTAGTTTGCTGGGGCTGCTGTAACAGAGAACCACAAACTGGGTTTAAAAAATAGAAATGCATTGCCTTGCAGTGCTTGGTGCTACAAGTTTGATATCAAGGTGTCAGCAAGGAAGGTTCCTTTTTTGAAGCTGTACGTGACCATGTGACTTGCCGTGGTCAGTGAAATGTGAGTGCAAATGAATGTGCAATTTCTGGGTAGACGTAGTCACAGCCAATGTGCAGTTCCCAATGTTCTCTTCCCGTGTTGTAATAATCATGGTAGAAGTGTCTCTATAAAAGCTCCTTCAGCCTGGTTATCTTGATAAATAGAAGGATGCTCTATTGAACCACATTGGACACAGAGCTAGAATGACATATACTGTTTTACTGTTTTTAGCCAGAGTTGGCAAACTAAGGCCTGTAAAGTAAATCTGACTTATTTCTTGTTTTTCTAAGTGAAGTTTCATTTATTTTAGTATTCTCCTATTTATTTAGGTATTATCTGTGATTTTGTGTAAAAAATGGCAATGTTGAGTAAATGCAACATAAATACTTACTGTTTGGCCCTTTATAGTAAATAAGTTTGCCAAACACTATGTTAGGCCACTGTAACATTGGGGTTTTTGTTGGCATAGGATAAACCTAGTTTGTCTTGATTGGTACAATTGTTTTGGTGGCAAAGTGGAGACTACTTTGTGGAGGGGCAAAGACAGAAGCAGTTAGATCAGTAACTGGGCTGTAGCAATCCTCTGAATAAGAATGACAGGTTGGGCTAGGGTGGTGGGAACAGAGATAGTGAGAAATCATCAGATTTTGGATGTATTTTCAAGGTAAAGTTGAGAGGTTCTGACAAAGGATCATCAGTGTGGAGACAGAAGTCGAGGATGTCTCCACAGTCTCTGCTTGAGCAACTGAAAGAATGCAAATGATACTGACTGAGATGGAATATCTTGGTGTGGTGATTGACATGTTTGTGCTGAGATGGGAAGGAGGGCAAGCATTCTTGAGTTTGGATTTAGAGAGGTTCTGTTTGTGGTGCCTGCTGGACAAACAAGAAGAGATGTCAGATGGGCACATTCCTCACACGGGCCATTACTAGAAATGACAGTCTCACCTTAGCTAAAATAGGATGTCCTATTGGCTTTAGTGTGTTCTGGAATGTGTAGGGGTGTGTGTGTGTGTTTGTGTTGAAGGGAAGAGGGAGAAAAAAAATTCTCATTATCCATATTATCCATAGCAGGATGTTCTCCATATGCATTTATTGAATTTCCCATTTTCTAGTATGATACTCCCATTTTCAACGAAGTGTCTTACACAATGTAGAAATCCTTTTTTATTTGTTGCCATCTCTAAAGGACATCTATTCTTCTGCTGGGGTGAAGGGATGACAATAATCTGGAGGCAAAAAGTTGAAGTGTTGATTTGTGATCCCTAAATGGCCTTAAGGTGAACAAACCCAACTATTTTCATCTTCCTCCTACTTCACTTTTACTTCCTAACATTATCTAGTGACACCATTTGCTGAGCCTTTTGGGGATTCTGTAGGAATTCTATGGAGCCAAGTGGCTTGTTAAGAATTTTCCCACTGTCAGTTTAGCAGTTGTGAGTCTCAAGTTGGTTAATGTGATCTTCATCCAGTTATTTTCCAACTTGAACAAATAATTGTGTTGTCTTCTCTCCTATGCTTCCCGTCTCTGAGAACAGACTCGCAATACTGCATTTTAGGGGAATTTTAGGGAGGGAGTGTGATGAGATGTGTAGAATCAATTTGTGATGTTTTCCTAGATGTTGTGAATCACAGAAACCTGTGTTTTCAGGACTTATTTCTATACAAGTATGATTTAATTATATAATTTCTTTTTAATATCATGAAAGAATTTGCCAACTATAATTTATGTATGTACTCTTAGACTCACCCGCATTTCCTTATACATATCCAGGACTTCATCCTTTAACTTCAACCGCTCTTCTTGGTCAATGTTTCTAATGCTAAGGACTCGAGTCCTATGCTGTCGAAACTGATGAATTTCTTCTGCCTTCTGCATTGCCTGCTGCTGATTCAGTTCATCCGTTTGCAGCAGAGGATCTGCATCTGTTTTCCTTGATACAAAATTATCAAGAGATACAAATTTCATTTGGGAACTCTGGAATAAGCTTAGACCGCAAATAATTTCAAATCACATCAACAGTGTGGTGGTCTGAGTCAAATAAAACATTAGGGATAGAAAAAAATAAACAGTTACTTTCTAGATATGCTATCCTCCGTGTATTGAGTCACTGATATTTTAGGAAAATATTTTGGAGAATATCAGTAAATTTGGATTCACCGCTTGATGGAGTGATTGTGGAATTTGTGTTCAAAACTATGAGAATACCTTGTAGGTTTTCCTTTTGAATTTATGTAGCTAAATAATTTTGACAATGTTTTCAGACTTATAAATATGCCTAATATCTCTATTAATCCTATCATCTAATTATTAAAATTGAATCTGATTAAATAATGGCAGCAGGTGTGATGGGATTTTTTTGTAGCTTATCTCACCTTAATCAGCCCTCAAATTAAATCTTTACAGAAAACATTTAAATATTTTAATAATTGACTTAACAAAATATTGGCATATTTGAGATTTAAAATTATGTACTTCTAAAAGTTTAGACACATTGAGGATATATTAAGCATTTAATTTCAAATTTTCAGTCATTTAGCAACTGCATATTGTCAATGTTTCCAAAATTCCATGAACACAGTTGTCTGCATCAATCATGTTTATGAAAACTTACCGTACATATTGGCTTAAATCTGTAAATTCTAGTGCTTTCCGAATAAGTCGTGGAGATGTTTCCAAAATTGTTGGAGATCGTGAACGAGGTCCCATTTCTTAAAAAAAACCCACACATACTCAACAAAAAGAACTTAGAAAAATAATCAATAATGATGAACTAAATGAATATATCTCATTTTAATTGAAAATAATATTTTCTGTTGAAAAACAACCATTGATTAGACTTGTCTTATTTAATATAATGTTAATAATATATAATTATATATTTATATTTTATGTTTATCCTCTAGCTGGTGTTCCTATGCTTTTAGTTGAATGAAGGAGATAACAAAATTAAAAAATTAACAAAATGCTATTCTATTCACAGTTAGATGAAGGAGGAGTCGTCTCCATTAATAAGAACAATTCTTACGTTAAGTTACAAAATTTCATTACAAGTTAAATGGCCCATTACAAGTAAAATGGGTTATGCCTGAATGCTACACCAAGTACTACTGGGGTTAGGATATAAACAGATTTTTTTACATATTTATACTGAAATACTGAGAACAGTATTTTACCTTCAATAAACTTATAGTTCAGTAGAGGAGGCAATATATAAAAGAGAAACACTGAAAATCAAATTAGCAGCAGTTTTTAATCCACAGACCAATAGTGAGCCCACAAGAACAGATTTCAGAGACTGCAGAGTCTAGGTTATTAACTTTTCAGCATTTCTAGACCACTGATTTTTTTTTAAACTCACACTGAAGTATAATTTACATACATAAAATTCAGCCATTTAGGGTTCTAATTCAATACTTCTTTGTAAATTTACCAAGTTGTGTGACCATCAACAAAATCGAGTTTTAAAACATTTTAGAATCCAAATAAGATCTCTCTTGTGTCCTTTAATAGTCACTTTGTATTCCCACCACAAACTCTGGGCAATCATTAATCTATTTATGTCTCTATAGATTTCTCTTTCCTGGACATTTCATGTCAGTAGGAGTGAATTACTGGGTCATATGGTAAAATTATTTGACTCTTAGAGAAACTGTCAAACCATGGTGTTTTGATCATTATTTTTAAGTTTTTGACCAGTTCTGAAATTACATAGTAAAAATCTCTTCACTTGGTTCATTAAAAAACATTTATTTTTAAAAGCAGTTTTAGGGCCAGGCACATTGGCTCATGCCTGTAATCCCAGCACTTTGGGAGGTTGAGGCTGGTGGATCACATGGTCAGAAGTTCAAGACCAGCCTGGCCAAGATGGTGAAACCACATCTCTACTAGAAATGCAAAAATTAGCTGGGTGTCATGGCAGACACCTGTAATCCCAGCTACTCAGGAGGCTGAGGCCAGAGAATTGCTTGAACCCGGGTGACAGAGGTTGCAGTGAGCCGAGATCATGCCACTGCACTCCAGCCTGGGTGACAGAGTGAGGCTGCATATAAAAATAAAAATAAAAAAAAAAGCAAAATGCAGTTTTAGGTTCAAGGTTCACAGTAAAATTGAGAAGAAAGTACATACAAAGATATCCCATATCCCCCTTCCTTGTACACACACATAGCTTCCCCGATTATCAACATCCCCAACCAGATAGGTACATATATTACACAATCACACCATCTGCTAACAAATAGTTTTCTTTCTTTCTTCCCAATCAGTACATCTTTTTAGTTCATTTTCTTGTCTTATTGTACTTTCTAGGAGTTCTCATACATGTTGAAAAAGAGTAGTAAGAGAGGACATCTTTGGCTTGCTCCTGATCTTAGCGGGAAAGCTTCTAGATCCTCACTTTATTTTTGAGACAGAATATTGCTCTATTGCCAGGCTGGAGTGCAGTGGCGTGGTCTTGGCTCACTGCAACCTCTGCCTCCCGGGTTTAAGCAATTCTCCTGCCTCAGCCGCCCCCGTACCCTGAGACTACAGGCACGCGCCACCACGCCCAGCTAATTTTTGTATTTTTAGTAGAGATGGGGCTTCACCTTGTTGGCCAAGATAGTCTCCACCTCTTGACCTCCTGATCTACCTGTCTCAGCCTCCCGAGTGCTGGGATTAGAGGCGTGAGCCACCGTGCTAGGCCCTGATCCTCACCATTAATAAGATGTTAGCCATAGTTTGTTTGTTTGTTTTGTAGAGAATCAGGTTGAATAAGTTTCCCTCCTACTTGGATATCCTTTTTCAAAATAATTTTGGCTATTCCTGGTTTTTTTGCATTTCTATATAAGTTTTGGGATTAGCATGTCAAATTCTGTAAAATGTCTACTGTGATTTTGATAGAGATTACACTGAATTTATAGATCAATTTGAGCGGTATTACTATCTGAACAATATTAGGTCTTCTAGTCCAAAGTATAAACAATCTCTTTATTTAGATAATTAAAAATGTCCTTTAGTGATGTTTTGTAGTTTTCAGTACATAAATTCTGTACTTGGTTAAATTTATTTCCATGTATTTATTATTGATGCTGTTGTAAATAAAACTGTCTTCTCAGTTTCAATTTTGGTTGTTCATTAGTAATATGTAGAAATAAAAATGATTTATGTTTACCAACCTTACATCATGTGACCCTGCCAAACTCACTCACTCATTTTTTTTTTTCTGATTCCTTAGGATTTTAGTATACAGGATAGTGTTGTCTGAGAATACAGTTTTACTTCTTCATTTCTAAGATTGATTTGTTTTATTTCTCTTTCTTGATTGAACTAGCAAGAACCTCCATTAAAATGTTGAATGTTAAGTGGTGACAGTAAACATGCTGCCTTGTTCTTGACCTGAGGCTGAAATTATTCAGTTGTTCACCAGCAAATATGATATTTACTTCAGGTTTTTCATAACTATCCTTTATCAGTCTGAGGAAATCCCCTCGTATTACCAGTTTGTGAGTTTTCTTTCTTCTTTTCCTTCTACTGTGTGTGCATTGTCATATACATTTGGACATTATAAGCCCAATAATATAGTTTTATAATAATTATTTGTTAAATAAGTAAAAAATGGAAAATCTATTTATGCTGTCTTCTAAAATTTACCTACATAATTACTTTTCTTTGTGGATGTGAGCGGCCTTTGGCTGTCTCTCTTTCAGCCGGAACGACTTCCTTTAGTATTTGTTTTAAGGCAGATCATCTGGAAACAAACTATCAAGCAAGCACAAACCAGTGCTTGTTTATGGTGAACGTGTTTAAATTTGCCTTAATTTGTATGAATTTTCCTCATTTCCTTTGTTTTCTCTTTTAAAAATTTTTTATTCCTCCTTATTTCTTTAGGCCTACTTTATTACTTTCTCCCCAACTTGGTTTTTATTTTCACTGCTGAATCTCCAGCTATTTAGCTATTTATTTATTTTCAGTAGGTTTTTTGGGAACAGGTAATGTTTATTTACATGGATGAATTCTTTAGTGGTGATTTCTGAGATTTTGGTGCACCTCAGCTATGTACACTGTACCCGATGTGTATAGATACCACATTTATATGTATATATATATACACACACACATCTATATATATATATGTGTGTGTATATATGTATATCACATTTTCTTTATCTTCTTGTTGGTTGGTTGATGGGCATTTGGGCTGATTCCATATTTTGCAGTTGCGAATTGTACTGCTATAAACATGCATGTGCTAGTATCTTTTTCATATAGTGACTTATTTTCCTTTGGGTAGAATAGTGGGATTGCTGGATTAAATGGTAGATCAACTTTTAGTTCTTTAAGAAATCCCCACACACTGTTTTCCATGGTGGTTGTACGAACTTACATTCCCACCAGCAGTGTAAAAGTGCTTCCTTTCCACCATGTCCATACCCACATCTATTATGTTTTGGTTTTTTTATTGTGCCATTCTTACAGGAATAAGGTGGTATCACATTGTGGTTTTAATTTGCATTTACCTAGTAATTAATGATGTTGAGTATTTTTTTCATATGTTTGTTGGCCATTAGTGTACCTTATTTTGAAAATTGTCATTCATGATCTCAGCCCACTTTTTGACGGAGTTATTTCTTTTTGTTTTTCTTGCTGATTTGTTTGAGTTCCTTGTAGATTGTCGATATTAGTCCTTTATCGAATGCATAGTTTGGGAAGAATTTATCCCACTTTGTGGGTGGTCTGTTTACTCTGTTGATTATTTCTTTTGCTGTGCAGAAGCTTTTTAGTTTAATCAAGTCCCATCTATTTATCTTTGTTTTTGTTACATTTGCTTTTGGGTTCTTGGTCATGAGTCTTTGCCTAAGCCAATATCTAGAAGGGTTTTTCTGATGTTATCTTCTGGAATCTTTATGGTGTCTGGCCTTAGATTTAAGTCTTCAATCCATCTTGAGTTGATTTTCGTATAAGATGAGAGATGAGGATCCAGTTTCCTTCTTCTACAGGTGGCTTGCCAATTATCCCAGCACCATTTGTTGAATAGCGTGTCCTTTACCCATTTACTGTTTTGTTTGCTTTTTGAAGATCAGATGATTATAAGTAATTGATTTTATTTCTAGGTTCTTTTCGTGTTCCATTGTCTACATGCCTGTTTTTATGCAAGTACCATGCTGTTTTGGTAAATGTAGCCTTATAGTATTGTTTGAAGTTGGGCAATGTGATGCCTCCGGATTTGTTCTTTCTGCTTAGCTTTGCTTTGGCTAAGCAGATTGGTGATGCTTTGGCTATGCAGGCTCTTTTTTGGTTCCAAATTAATTTTAGAAGTGTTTTTTCTAGTTCTGTGAAGAATTTTGATGGGAATCACATTGAATTTGTAGATCGCTTTAGGCAGTATGGTCATTTTGACAATATTGATTCTACCCATCCATGAGCATGGGACGTGTTTCCATTTCTTTCTGACATCTATGATTTCTTCCAGCAGCGTTTTATAGTTTTCCTTGTAGAGCTCTGTCACCTCCTTGGTTAGGTATATTCCTAAGTTTTTCTTTTCTTTTCCTGGCAGCTCTTGTGAAAGGAATTGAGTGCTTGATTTGCTTCTCAGCTTGGTTGCTACCGGTATATAAAAGTGCTACTCATTTGTATACATTAATTTGTATCCCGAAACTTTACTGAATTCATTTATCAGATCTGTGAGCTTCTTGGACGAGTCTTAAGGGTTTTCTGGGTGACGGCAAACAGTGACAGTTTGGCTTTCATGGTACACATACAAAATTTTCTTTATCTAGTCTGCAACTGATGGGCATTTAGATTGCTTCCATGTCTTTGCTATTATGAGTAGTGTTGCAATGAACATTCACATGCATGTGTCTTCATGGTAGAATGATTTATATTCCTCTGGGTGTATGCCCAGCAATGGGATTGTTAGATCAAATTGTTGAACTAATTTTGCTTCTTTCTAAGATATCCTTCTTTGCTCCCTGGGTTCAAAATAAGTAGAAAAATAAGTAGTAAGATTATACTATTGATCCAGGTTTAATCAGAGAATGTAGCTTGATGTGAGAGACAAATGGGCTATGATCACCCGGAGCTGAGTGACTCTTCAGAACAGTCTAGTAGTGTTCTCAACTGGGGGAGGAGCAGTGCTTCCATGGGTACCCTAGTTTATTCTCTCCAAATGCATTAAGAGCACATTTAGTCCTCTTTAAGACAGAAGGAGTTGAGGAGTTACTTAAGAATTATCCTTCCTCACAAAAACCAGGAGTGTGGAAAGGCATTTTCCTTTGATCAGGGATTTAGGTTCAGTTTAGTGAACAGATGTGAATCCATATGGAAATGAATCAAGTCAGGGTTACTTGTGCACCACTGAAAACTGCTCTTTTTCAACGTTTAAAATTTGCTATTAAAATTTGTTATTAGAGATAAGATGAAAATCTGTTATGTAGCATGCTACAGATAACACAGAAGAATCTGTTTAACAACAAGTGTATGTGTGAATGCTGGCCTCTTACTTTTCAGCATTTGTAGACAAAGAAAGCCAATACACGGAAAAAATATAAATGCAAATTTGTGGGGAGAGTTTTGCCCACTTTTATCTTTTGGTTAAAGTTTTTAGTAATCAGGTCCTTGAGCAAATTCCCAACTATGTTAAGTAAAATTTGTGGGGAGAGTTTTGCCCACTTTTATCTTTTGGTTAAAGTATTTAGTAATCAGGTCCTTGAGCAAATTCCCAACTATGTTAAGTAAAATGAAAATCTGTAAACCCAAAAGACATCTTTTTCCACTTTTATAGCCCTAGCTGTCACGTTTAAGTTAAAATTTTTCCACAATTTTTTTTTGAAAATACATGTTTATCTTATGAATGACAACATTACTTACTAATGTTTCCCTTTCGCGTGGTCTGCTCGCGCTCTTCCTTCCCTGGTGAAGACGCTGCTCCCCTTTCGCTGCTCGTGGATTTTGCCAGATCCCTCAAGCCCTTGGTCAAGTGCCACTTCTTCCACACTGCATTCCCTGATCCTATTTGTGGCTCTGAACCTGCAGAATTCTTTGAGTCTGGCTCTTTTACACCACTTGCAGGCATTTCTGTTACAACATCACATGTGCATTACTGAAAAAGCTTGCATTCCATGAAATCGCATGCAAGAAGAAACAGGGCTTGATGATTGGAGCACAGATTTAGAGCAGATGACTCAAAAGCTCTGTAACTTCTAACCAGAGTACCAGTCAAAGTAACTGTCACCCTAGAAGGGTGACCCAAGCAGGAAGTGTGTCTGGAAACTGCCTCATATATCAAAATGTCACAGAAAAATCAAGGCTTTTAGAAGTTGGGATGATATAAATGGAAATGGGATATTCAAATTATTGGGGCTGCTGTGAAGGTGGGCTCTGGAGGAGCTGCAACCAGCTCTACGCTGAGAATGGTCCATAATAAACGGGGTGATCCTCTCTGCGCGAGGATCCCTGCATGCAAATATTTACTTAAAATTGTCTTAAAATAGAGCTGAACGGAACTCTTTCTTGTGAAGTCATAAAGCTGGCAAGTCTTTTCTTGATACTCTGATTCTATTCAGTGCTCCAGATCCCTAGCCTAGGAAAAACTGTGTACAATCTACCACAATTTCTACATTACATGTAGACATTATTTTCCTATATATCAATTGCAGGTGACCAAATTCATGTTATATTCTGCACTGAATGAAAGGTGGCAATAGGAAAGGACTTAAGAGCGTGAAGAAATGTTGAAATACAAGGCAGACATTCAGTAGTAAAAAGTCGATTCCTTAAAAGTATTATTAAAGCTGATGCATCCCTAGAGCAAGACTGATTGAGAAAAAAAAAAAAGAGGTTAAAAGGAAACTTATTCTGGTAAATTGAACTTACATAAAATAAACACAGTTCTTAAAAAATGCAGTTTACTATTCCAGACACAGTAAGAAATAAAACAACTAAATAGTGAGACATACAGGGTACAGATGAGTCTAAAATGAAGTTCAAGAATAGGCGAAATTATCTGATGGTGATGGAGGTCGAGCTAGTTGTTACCTTGAGGGAGGAAATGACTTGGAAACAAATGAGGAGGACTTTCAGTATGTGGTGTTTTCTCTCTTGATGTATATACTGGCTACTGAGTGTATTCACATGCAAAAATTAATCAAGCCGTACAGTTAAAATTTGTGCCTTTTATTGTGTGTATGTTCTATGATAGGGTGAGGCTCTCTGAGCCCTGTTCTCAGCTAGGCCTTGTCCTTGGCCTGCTGACCCCAGTTTTAGTAAAAAAAAAAATCCTGCTAGGTCAGTTTATCCAGAATCCTTCCACCCTTGAAATCTAATCAAGTTCCTCTTTCCTGACCCTTGATACCTAACCAAGTTCCTCTTAGTAATTTACCATCTACTCCCTCACCTGGACTGTTGGTTTAAAACCCTCACATGTTCCTGTTGCATCTACAGTTGAATTCGATCTCTCTCCCCTACTTCAATAGTCTGGAATTAAGTCTTTTGGACATTTTTAATGTATCCAGTGTAATATTTTTTACACATACATTAAAACAAAATATAAAAAATAATAATACATCTACAGCCTAAAGGACAAGAACTGAATCCTATTCACTTTTGTTTTCCTTGTATTACATTAGAATCAATTAGAGGAGTGAGTACTTGAAGAGTTGGAAATATTTCAAATCCCAACTTCATCAGTTTTGAGATGTATGACTTAGGAAGAATAAGGTGGCTCTCTGAGCTCTGGTCTCTTTATCTCCAAAACAGGAAGAGTAAGTAATACATGTCTCATAGTTGCTATAGGTTAAAGTGAGATAATAAATGTAAAATGCTTTGCCTATCCCAGGATAACAGACTTAGGATGGTATTTGCTATTCACATGTTCATATGAACAGTTAAGAGATATTATGTTTATAACAATTATTTAATTACATTGCTGAATATATTAAAATGTAAAAGCATGATTTAGGATGTAAATGCCTTCTGCCTCCAAGGACACCCCAGTGTGTTGAGAGATGCAGTCAGTCAAGTAGCTGAGAGAAGACACTGGCATCCTGAAGGGGCTGTCTGCAGGCTAATTCTGTCTCTGGCTCTGAACTTAGAATATTACTGAGGGTCTCTGGTGTCTGTGTCCTTACTGATAAATTAGAGTAATATAATATATACTTAAATGGGTTGATATGAGTATGACTTCTTGTTATTATTTATGATTATTATTAGAAAGCACAAGATTTATAGTAGTAGACCTACCTTCAAGTTTTATACTGCTACTTTCTAACTAGGTTGCATCATTCTTTCTGGTTTTATCATTTCTTAAATGGAGAAAATCATATCTACTTGCACAGTGTGTATGGGGTGGGGAGATGTAGGTCTTAAATGGGAAATGTGTGAAAGTGATTTGAAATGGAAGCACTGTTCATATAGTTGTCTGATACTGTGTGACCTTTTATAATCCCCAAGAAAAGAGATTCTGAAATGTCTCCTTTTTGCCAGGCACAGCCCACCGATTATTTGTTAAGAAGCACAAGTCACAGCTCTGTGCCCTGAGGGGGCTGGGGCAGGATTCACTGACCTTCTTCTGTCCGTTTAGTTTGGCTTGCAGATATAGGCGGACTCTCAGCATCAGATGCTTTCTTAATGAACCCGCTAAGGTAATGCAAACGAGCCTGAGAAGCCTAAAGAACAAACAGGCGCAGCTTTTTAAAAGCTCTTCAAAAGCAACTACCAGTACGGGTAATACATATAAATAGCATTCAATCAAAAATGAAACAGGAAAATGTGAATTAAATAGGCAGTCTAAATGAAGCAGGCCAGCTCTTCATTATCAGATAAATTCTGAATCATCCATGATTTTGGCAGTTATTTTTGAGAATGGATGAATAGGCAGCTGTAGAAAGAATACATTTCTGGGTGTACTATCTTAGATGCAGAAGCTCCTGAATCTTTTTCATCTGTCCCAATAACCCTGAACTGTGTCATGAAGCACTTACACAGTAATAGTGTCACTATGGCAATCACTCAGAGCAAATAGAAAGGGGAGAAAGAGACTAGGTGTGTGTATTCCACAAGGGGGCAGCACATGGTTATTAATTCATCTAATGCTGTGGAAAGTGTAGTAAAACAAATACTAAATATTTAGATGCTTTCTTATTTGGGACTGTTGAAGGCAGATGTGCAGATAGCCAGGGCTATGTGAAAGAATGAGGTAATCCATAGTTTGGGCCTACAAGTGGGAGGGTAACATTTTATAATGTGTCCAAAGGTGGTCTTAACATATGGTTATTCAATGTCTGTCTGATAACATTTCAGATACCATTACTAAATAACAGATTCTATGGTTTCACCACATGACAATTTTTTTTCGGAGCATACTTAAGGAGGAAAAGTAAAAGATGACAGCTTTTCGAAGTCAGGTGACCTTGATTGCTCTTCCTGGCTCAGTTGTCTCCCAGGCTTGTTTCATGGCTCGGATTTCATCTGCCCGTTCTGTATCCTTTTTCACTTCAAATAATTCTGATTCATTGTGTTCAGTGACCAGCCTCAGAATCCAATAGGGCTTATTTGGGTCTTCTTGTTGAGTATGAACAGTGGATGATATCTGATAAAATAAAATAAAAACTCTTGGGTTGCATGCTTTCCTCCTTTCAAAAGGGTCTAGATTTTACCTTATGATATATAATTCAACTATTAGGTATTTATTAGAGATAAATAAAAAATATATATTCACAAAAGACTTGCACAAAAATGTTCATTGTAGTCTTATTCATAATAATGCACACAAGAAACCAACACACATGTCTATCAATCGAGGAATGAATAAGAAAATTGTAATATAGCCATATAATTGGGAACTGCTTAATATTTAAAAGTAATAAGCTACTGACATATACCACAGGAAGATATTATACTTAGATAAAGAAGTTGAGCACAAAAGGGTACCTCATCTTGCATGTCATTTTTATGAAATTCCAGAGCAATTTAGGCAAAACTAATCTATGGTGACTGAAAGATCAGCTGTTACCAGATGAGATGTAAGAATTAGAAAATTGAATGCGAGGAAGTTTGAGATAATTCCTGAGCTTATGGAAATAATCTATAATTTATATCTTGATAGGGGCATGGATTACATGGTGAATACATGTGTCAAAAACTCACTGAATTTTACAGCTGCAATTTGTGCATTTCACTGTATGCAAATTTTCCTTAAAAACTGTCTACATTAAATTCTAAATTGTATTTATGTTCACTCATAGCATCTCTTCACCAAAATTAGAGCAGGATAGTTGATCATTTCCAGGTCTGTATGTACTTGCTATATATTCATTATGAACATTAACAATATTTTAATGTCTCATGGGGTCACCTGCATGGACCATAGGCTGGGAGACAACGTTTACATAGGTGAGGTTCATAGGTGGCAACTGGGTAGGAAGAGAGGCTTGAAACTAATGTGGTTACACAGCACTTTACATAAGGTTGAGACTGTCAATTATCACTGATCAATAATGCAGTTGGGGAAGAGGGGATTGGTATAATCACTGGCTACAGTTTCCACCTGCAGTTTGGTTTCAGTGTTACCAAAATGACCTTGCTTTCTACAGCATTTCCCTAATATTCTGGTAAGACTCAACTTTCACAAGTGGAAATTATTTTATTTCCTCCTTTTAACACAGAGTGCATTAGCTTTTATAACTTTTAAAATTGCTTAATAAATGAGTTTATCAGAAACTTTTCTGGGATCAAATCTTGATCAGGAAAGGAAGCGCTGTGAAGATACCAAGGGAGGTCTTCTTGTAGAAATCTACGGATTGGATTAATCTTACTTTACTTCCAAGGGTAGACTTCAGTAAGAAATAAAAGCTTTGAAATCTCTAGGAACCATTCCTGGAGTCTAAACAACAAGTCATCATGTCTTCTTATTTGCTAATTTTCCTTTATTGTCTGTTTTTCTAATGGTACTGACATCCTCCTTAGCTATTCCTGCTGCAAACCTGAGAGAGAAACTTTGTTCCTTGTTCCTTAACACCCACTTTGGGTTGATAACTACACTCTGCCTTTTGTTTCCTAGATAGCTCTTGGTCTGTCCTGCCCTTCCTTTCTTTTTTCCTGTTCCTGACACACTTTGGACTCTTTTGCTTAGACGACTGAAGTACTTTCTTGAATTCTCTTCATCTCCAGTCTTTCCTCCTTTAGTCCACACCCTTAAAAGCCATGAGGGTATCTGAAATGTAAATCTGATCATGTTAATGTGCTTCTTAAATCCCCCAAGTTCCAGTCCTGCTTAACCTAGGCATAAATGGTGGGAAGATTTGGTTCTCACAGGCATTTTGTTTAGAGTGCAGTGTTTTTAAGTAACTTGGAATTCTTTAGGCCTGTGCTTGTACTCCTCAAGTTTGCCATCCACATCCTCTTCCTTATTCTTCATTACTACAATTTTCTAACGGGCCCTGAAGGAGTTTAGACTCATGACCTCTGGACTGTGTATAGAGTCCCAGCCTTCCAGTGAAGCTTTAAGGCCCTCTTCCAGCTGACCCTTACTGGCCCCTGGAGCCTCATCTCTAATACTTGAATGCTTTAAAAAACCATTTTGCGTTGATTTTCATCTCATCATGTCTTTGCTTCTTAACTGAGTTCAGAACTCAGTTCCTCCTGGAAGAGGCTAGATCACAACCTATCTTTTCTACACTGTACATACAACATTCAACATTGTAATTCTCAGTTTACCGTCAGTCTCCCCCATTATTGGACTGCGAATTCTTTTAGGGTTGGTGCTAAACATATTTATCTTAGAAACCCAAGTGCCATGAATAGTGTTCTACATACTAAATATTTAATTGATGGTTTTTGATACTGAACTAGAAAAGGGAGTTTGGGGAAGGTGTCCAAGGAATGTCTGCAAGGTATCTAGATGATTTCTGGAATCAGGGAGAAAGAATGTGTCACACAGTTTTGTCCTCAGAAGAGATAGGCAAGTAGGCATCCGGTGAACGTAAAATCATTAAGTGACTCCAATAAAAAAATTTTACACCCACCTGAGGGTCAAAGCGAGGTGCTTGTTTTTCTTTGGCTGCCTTTTCTTTCTCAGAAGACTTTTCTTTGCCTTTCCTTGTTATTTTGGAAGTTACTGAAGATTTTTGTCCCTCACTAATAGTGTGGGAATCTGGGCTTCCTAAGGTAATTAACTCCTCATGTTTTTCACCATGAACTAGAAAGGCATAAAAATAAAAACTGGTAAGTCATAATATAACAATAAAATAGTTTCACAAAGGACAAGGGAATCAACTCAGGGAAATGTGGTTAAGCTATCAGACTTTTATTTTTTTAAAAAAACAGATTTTTATAAAGGTCTGTTTGACTCCTTTTCATAAAATTTACATATAATTAATGTACCATACACTCACCATTGATATGGATAAATCAGTAGGCTTTGGCATATTTATAAGACTGTGTAACCATCACCACTATACAATTTATTTCCAATATGGATGCCTTTTATTTCATTCATTGCATAATTGTGTTGGCTAATACTTGTAATACAATATTGAACTCATTTACCTGTGCTTTAATCTTTATTATTACCTTAATTCTGCTTGGTTTGGACATAGTTTTCTCTTATTTTTCTAGTTTTTTAAGATGGAAGACAAGTTACTGATTTGTGATCTTATGTCATTGTAATGCAAGCATTTGTAGTTATATAGTTCTTTCAACACCACTTTTACCAAATCCTCTGGTTTTCTAAAATTCATTCCCAAGAATTTCTTAGTTTCTCTTGTGATTTCTTCCTTGATCCATTGATTAAGAGTATGTTGTCTAATTTTCACATATTTGTGAGATTCTCCAATTTTTTTCTTATTGCTTTCTACTTCCTTTCAATTGTAACCAGAAAATATATTTGATTAATTTCCATAGTTTTACTTTTATTTAGACTTGTTTTATTTATTTATATATGGTCTATATTGCAGAATGTTCCACATGCCCTTGAGAAGAGTATGCATTCTGCTATTGTTGAGTAGAGGATTGTAAAAGTATCTGTTAGCTCAAATTGGTTTAAGTTGTTCAAACCTTCTATTTCCTTACTAATTTTTTGTTTAGTTGGTCTACTCATTATTAAAATTTGGGGTATTAAAGTTTCCAACTATTATTGTTGAATTGTCTATTTCTTCTTTCAATTCTGTCAGTTTTTGCTTCATGTATTTTGAATTATGTTGTTAGGTTCATGTATGTTTACAATTGGTATATTGCTTGATGAAGTACCCAATTACCATTATAAAATATCCTTTTTTTGTCTCTATTTTTTTTTAATGTGGAAAAAGATATTCAAAGTGTACTATTAACACAAAAAGAATTCAGTAGCACTAGGTCATTCCTTTAGGCTTCAGTTATTTCATCCACAGGAAGATGAATTAACAGTAAATAAAACCAGTTCTTTTTGTGTACCAGTGAAAAAAATCTCAAAATTATTAAACTCAAATAACAAATGCTAACATGCTGCATTAGGCTCCCCTGCTCCTCTGGTATACAGTATTTTCACTCTTAGGTGGTCCCTTTCTCAGTTACTCGGCTCCTTGTTGGTTCTATCCTTACTCTCTCCACAAGATATATAAGCAGAGAATAAATAAGTAAATATTTTTAAAGCAGGGGTTGAAACCCCTGCCCTTTTCCTTTCTACCTCTTAGAAACCTTCAGCTCTCATTTGCATACTTAGGACCGGAGACCAACTTACTAAGGGAAGCAGGGCCCATAAGGAATGAACAGGGTACGGAGAGCCTCAGCTTCTTTCTGTGGTGGTGGTGATTCCGGAATATGCCATTGACGTGGGTAAAAGGTTGGAAATGTCAGATTAACATTTTTAATCTTAGACCCATTTGTCTGGTATTCATATAGCCACTCAGATCTCTTTTGGTTACTCTTTTCATGGTACTGTTTTTTCCACTTTTTTGCTCTCAAACTATTTGTATTTTTGAAACTGAAGTGCGTTGCTTACAGAGAGCATATAATTAGGTCATATGATTGTTGGCCTTTTAGCCATTCTCTACCTTTTAACTGGAGAGTTAACTTACATTTAAAATAATTATTAATATTAGATTTATGTCTGCTTTTTAACAATTTCTTATATACTGTACCCTGTCTTTTTTATTTCTCAATTCTTCCACTGCTGTGCCATTTTAATAGCCTTGTTTTTTGTTTGTTTGTATACATTTTTGAGTTAGTTTCTTAGTGGTCACTTGGGGATTATAATTAAAACCTTAATTTATAACCATCTAGTTTAGATTAAAACAAATTTAATTTCAATTGTATATAAAAACCTTGTTCATATATTTCTGTCCCCTTTCTCTTGTTATTATCACAAATTTCATCTTTATACATATTGAGCCCATCAACACAGACTTATGATCATTGCTTTAAGCTGTTGTCTCTTAAATCACATAGGAGAATACAAAGAGTGATAAGCAAAAAATACATTCATACTGACTTTAGTATTTATGTAGTTTTACTGATGCACTTAACTTCTTTATGTAGATCCAAGTTACTGTCTAGTGTCTTCTTTTTAAGCTGGAATAACTTCCTCTAGTACTTTTTAGGTCAGGTTTGTTTTCAAAATAAATTGAAAAGTATTTTCAGTTGTTGTTTTTCTGCAATATCTTAATTTCGCCTTTATTTTTGAATGATAGATTTTCTGGGTATAAAATTCTTGGTTGCTAATTGAATATGTCTTCCCACTGGCTTCTGGTGTCCCTAGATTTTGATGTAAAAATTTGGTGTTAAAATATTATTGAGTATTCTTTGTATGTGATGAGCCACTTGCTTGCTGCTTTTAAGATTCCTTGTCTTTCTCTTTACAGAGTTTTTTATGAGGTGTCTAGCTCTGGGTCTCTGATTTGTGCTACTTGTAATTTCTTTAACTTCCTGAATGTGTCAATTAATGTTTCTCATCAAATCAGAACATTTTCAGCCATTATTTCTTCAAATACCCTTTCTGCCACTTTCTCTTTTATTCTCCTTCTGGAGTTCCCATTATGTATATGCTGGTATATGATGGTCTCCCATAAGTCTCTGAAGATCTGTTCCTTTTTCCTCATTCTTTTATCCTTAGACTGCATAATCTCAGACTATCTACCACTTTGTGGAGAAAGCTCTGCACAATCAGTAGTTTTGAGTCAGTTTTGTAAGTGGAGTCTTCCAGGAAATTATCTGTGGGAATTCACACAGGGTGGTAGCAAAAATATTAAGGGAAAAATATTAGAGAAAGTTATAGAATGTAGTTTCAAACGCTTTTGGAAGGCCTAAGGGTTTTTTTCTATAGTTCTTGGCTAAAGGCAGCCTTGTCCCCTTAGTTAAATAAATTAGATTAGAAACAAAGGAATGTGGGAGTTTACCTAACTAACTTGTTTACTCATGTGGTCTTAACACTAACCTTTGAGCCAGATAGCCCTCTGGCAGGTGGGAAGGTCAACCAGGGATATTACCCAATAATGGTGTTTGCTTTAGGCATCCGGAACCTGTCCCTTGATCTTTAACCTCTAGTGGTGTCGACTCAAGCCTTTGTCAATTAAACTTTATGAAATAAATGCAAATCACACTGGCTAGTGGGGGCTGGCAGTTGCAACTGTTTACAGTGCTCTCCAGGGAGACTGTAAGCAGCCATGGAACCTCAGCTGAACTGGCAAAGCATAATATCTGTGTGTCAGTGTATTTTATTCATTCATAGCTGAGTCAGGGTCTGCAGGACAGAGCCCTGCCGGTGTTGACCCCGACAGTGGCACCCAGTGGAGGTGACCCTGACAATTACCAAACAAATCAAATAATGACAAGGGTTTGGGAATAAAACCTGGAAATAAATCCAACTCCATTTTACTTCTGGCATCTGCCAGTATGTGCCAGGAATATTGGCTGTGTTTTCTTTTTTTTTAAAACTGCTGAGCTGAGAGGAACAGGGACAAGTCAAAATGCCATAAAGTTTCTTGTTCTTACAGAAATCCAGTTTTTCTTGAATAAACAATCCTCAGTTGCTGTAGTTTCCAGAGTTCTGAAAAAGTTGACTGTCATAATTTTTTGCCAGGTTTTTCATTGCTTTTATGGTGTTACTAATTTTTGTAGTTTTTACCCTGCCGTTTTCACTGACATTCTCCAGGATTTATTTTCTGTCCAAACCTTCTGAGGATCTGTGCATGCTGTTTTTCTAGGATAGGACCCTGGGACAGTGGAAAACTTCATATAGCCTGGAGACCTTGTCACAAGTGCATGAAATTACAGAGCACTCTGTGGAGGAAGGTGAGATTACATTCTAAGCAGCTGAGCTCTTGCTTGTAATGTGTAGGACAGATGAATATTGACTGATTAAAAAGTGAATAAAAAGTTTACAGCAAGAGAATAAAGTTATCTAAATGAGAGGAAAGATAAGGCCTAAAATTAGAGATCTAGAAACAACCACAAGAGAAGAAAAAAAAAAGAAATAAAAGCAATGATTTTTATTTAAAAAACACATAGTAAAATCAACTTTTCTCAGAAACCCAACATAGAAAGTTGGAGAGACCACAGAGGACACCTTTTCCTGTACATTCTTTCACATCTTTTGTCAGCCATAAACTTCGGGGTGGCAGAAACACTGCCTTCACAGAAATGCAAACTCAGTGCTGCTGCATTTCAGTCTCCTCAGGCCTCCCCTGCCTCCAAGCTGCCCTTCATCTTAACCCAAAGATAAGGTAACCAGGCTTCAACCACCCTCACTGGCCACAGCTACCACTTCAGCTTCGGGGCCCAAGAAAATCCAGGTCTTAGTGACCTCAATGCCAACCAAGTATGGGATTCACTGTATTTTAGAGCTCCATTTGTGGCCCACTTTAGATAAGCCAATCTCATAAAAACTGAGCTAGGATAACTCATTATTTTCAATTTGGGCTGCCAGACAAGTCGGTTACTAATAATGCTGTGTTTGTTGTCACAAAATAGTGCTGCTAATGCTGTGCTTATTATAACACAACAATTCACAATTTTGGTGAATGTACAGATCATACAGGTAATCTGTAAAATGCATATATTGAGGCCCACCCCTCAGAGATTCCAGCTCAGTAGTTGGGTGGGGTGCACAGAAATCTGCAGTTTAAAATTTACCTCAAGTGATTCTGATACAAATGGCCTGCAGGTTATACTTTGAGAAAATCTGCTTTAAGAAGTCTGTGTCCACTTCAGTGGACAACAAAACATACAAACTGTAAAAATTCAGCTTCGTTTTTACAATTAAAATTCAGTGCTTAGGTTTACATATCAGAAATAAACTCAGGTTAGGATTTGAAAAATTACATATTTCCAAGCTAGAATACTTGTTTAGAACAAAGTATACATTTATCAATTACAGTCATACTTGGTCAATATAAACAGAAAAGTCTCTTTATATATATAAATAATATATATAACATGTAATTAATAACGTTGGGTTTCCTCAAAGAACTTGAATTGGCTACACCATGCATTCACTGTGCCAAAAAAAGAAATTTCAGTATAATATTAATTAGAGTTAAAGGAATAGTGTTATAATCCTGCTAATAAAATTGAGTGAGACTGGAAACCAAATATTTTTGAGAATGACAAAGTTTATATTTGTTTTTGCAAATAGATTAGAACTTCAAAAACCCAGGCGAGCAACACAAAAACGTAACATACTGGCAAAAGGAATTTAAGATCACGACACCAGTAATTACACATGAAGGCAGGTAACATCACTAAGTACTATCTGCTCAAGGTTCTCCAGCCTTCTATTTTCTTAAGTGACCACGAGCCATCTCAGTAAGCAATTTTTACCAAAACTTAGGTATTAAAATATACTAAAGGTGGCACTGTTGTCTCATGTTAACCAGAGGCCAAGCTTTCTAAAAATTTATCATAGAAATATCCTAGGTTGTACTTAGCTGTATTTCAGGCCTTATTCTTTTTTGTCATGGGTTACAAAGATATGAATTTTGGAAAAAAAATATTTATTGTATTTTTCATATAAATTGTTGAATTTAAATGAGTAAGTGGGGCAACACTGACTTTAGGATGCATATCAAATTTGACCTAGGTCAGTAGTGTACTAAAGAAAAAAAACAAACCCTTGACCAATTTCTTCTTGATATAAAGATTTATATTTGAAAAGTAGGCTGGCTGAGCATGGTGGTTCATGCCTGTAATCCCAGCAATTTGGGAGGCTGAGGCAGGCAGATTGCTTGAAGCCAGGAATTTAAGAACAGCCTGGCCAACATGGTGAAACCCCATCTCTACTGAGAATATACACGTTAGCTGGGCATGGTGGCACACACCTGTAATCCCAGCTACTTGGGAGGCTGAGGTATAAGAATCCCTTCAGCCCAGGAGAAGGAAGTTGCCAAAAAAAAAAAATAGTAAGCTAAGTGGATAACTTAAAGACATTAGTAACTGAATTTTTCTATGTATGTAATTTTTCCATGTGTGCAGTAACTGATAAGTGAAATATATCATACACTTCAAATGAGAGCAGGTAGATTTTGAGTGGTATATATAATTGATAAATAGCGGCTGACATATAGACATGCTTTAATTTAATCAAATTGACTAAGCATTTATAAACATGACATTAAATACCTTATTATTCTGAATTTGAAAGCTGCTTGACTTTCAAGAAGATTGCCCAACAAAATATTCTTTCAAACAAAATTATCCTACTTCATTTTAAATACAATTTAATTCTGAGTTTCTTTGCTGCTTTTCAGCAACAAACATATTATGTAATGCAAGGTGTAATTTAATTTTAGCAGCTGCTTATTCTCACATCAAATTTTCAAATGTGGTATCAGGAAAGAAAACATAATTACTTCTGAAGACTTATTTTTCTTTGGAATACATAATAATGATAATGTCATTTTGTTGAGTGTTCATTCATATTATTAATTTTGTACCATTACTCCATTCTACATATTTTCATTATTCTATTTCATGAATTATACTGCCATGTTCATTTTGGATATTAATGTTTTTATTTATTTTTCCTCTAGAATCTTAATAGCTACCCATTACTATAGGGAAAAACATAATATGCATCATATATACCTGATAGATGTCTTTATCTATATTACTTTAGTGAACACAAAAGTAATATAGATAAAGACATCTATCAGAGGCTCAGTAAAGATATGAAACCAGAACTACTGTATATTATTATTTTTCCGCATTCAAAAGCCCTGGACAGAATTTAATTTCCATTAGAATTCCTAACTGTACTAGCCACTAGCTGTGTGACTGAGGGCAAGTTTATTAAACTGTCGGTATCCAAATGCCCTCATCTGTAAAATGACAGCACTGTAGTAGTAACACCTACCTCATAAGTTTATTGGGAGGATTAATTGGGTCAATATATGTAAAGCCCTTCTTGGATTAATTGGGTCATACATGTAAAGCCCTTCTCGGTCTGTTTGGTATACCAACAGTATCACCACTACCACCAGTACTGTTACGACAATACAAATCGTTAGAAAGTATCTAAAGAGCTTACATGATACAGTGGAAGATTCTGGGCTTTAGGTAAATCAGACTTATGTTAGAACCTTCACTCTGCTCCTTCCTAGCTATGCAAACTCAGGCAAATTATTCATAGCATCTAAGGCTCATTTCATCTGTAAAATTGAGATGGTAATGACTACTCCCCAGAGCTTTTGTGAGAATTGAGAAGAATGAATGAAAACTACTAGGTAGAATAAGATGCACATAATAGTGCTCAAACAATTATAATTAGAATAATTAAACTCCTAGATCTCTCCAGAGTTTCTTTCTTGTTTATAAAATTAAAAAGTATCATTTTTTTCCTGATTAAAATTGTACGTGCTCATTTAAAACTTCTCATTTATATATTTTTTATTAAAATTTGTTTTTAGATATTAAAATATAAATGAAAAAGTAAAATTACTGATAATTTCCACACCCAGAACTAATTACTTTAACATATTGGTGTAGGCAATCTTTATTTTTTTCTGAGTGTATGCCTTTCCTTCTCCTACCCATAAATGTATTTTTGAAAAGTAGTGTTAGTTTAGGGTCACTAATGTCTCATGTTATGAAGTTCTAATATTAATAATAATGCATATCTGTGAACTAAAGTGAGAGAAAACATTTCTGATCTTTCCTCCCCACTATTCCTGATCTAGAAGGAAATGGGAATGGCCTTGAATAGTGAGCGACATGCAGACAGCTCTCCTTGTTTCTCTGTCCCTCGTGTTCTCTATCTTCTCTGGCAGGACTCAGTCTCCCTTGAGGCATCTCTGAAGCCCAGTAAGTGGTCCTGTGAGTGATGTGAGTCCAGCACTGGCTCCTGGATACAGCCTGAGACACATTCTCCTTCTTGCTACTTCTAAATCCAAGGCAAAGCTTTATTTTCCATGCTTGGTATCCTTCAAGACTTCCTTGTATGATACAAGCTATTTTACCCTCATTTCCTCCACAACATTTCAAGGTGTCATTTCTTTTTGTCTAAATATCCCCAATTCACAAAATTTTACATAACACATCCAATATATAAGTACTGAAACCAAATTTCTAGCTATCACAGAAAATATACACAGATATTTACATTATGTATATATGTTATATATATGATCTAGTCAAATAATATTTCATATAATAAACAATATATTTTATAATAAATGATGTATATTATGTTTATTATATATTATATATAATTACACATTAATATAGGGAAAAAATAATACAGCCCATATACAAACTTCTGTGTTCGCTAAAGTCATATAAAAACATCTATCAGAGAAACAGTAAAGATGTGAAACCAGTGCTACGGTATTTTGTTATTTTCCCCATTCAAATGCCCTTGATGGAATTTAATTTCAATTAGAATTCCTAGCTGTGCCAGCAACCAGCTGTGTTTTATATATATATATTATATATATGTATATATATATGTGTTATATATATATGTATATATATTATGTATATATATGTATATAATATATATATTATGTATAAAACATATATTATATATATACATTTATATACATATATATTATATAAGTATATGTGTATATGTAATATAATATTTATATATTATATTTATCTATATATATAATTCATATTTTTATATAATATATTTATTAAATTTAAGAGTATTTTGAGATATTTTTCTTTTGCACCATATTAGATATTAGTTTACCTTAGAGAGTTGGGAGAAAACAATTCTAGTCAATAGCATTGTACTATATGATGCTATTTTTCCCTGAAAAGCTTAAACTTTTTTCATAAATACCTCTTCCTTATTTTTGCACATTTTTATGAATCTTGTTTAAACATTATTCAGAAGTAGGTTTTCCTTATGAACAATATCTTCAATTGAATTCAGCAAGGTTCTGTATTTTTCCTTTTATTATTTATGATGGGATTATTTGTTTCCTGTCATAATGCATCTGGGTTTACAATTTATAATTGCTATAAACAACAGCAGCATGACTATTTTGAGCTTGTTGAGATAGGTGTAATACACTACTATAATAGAGAAATCAGAAGTATAAAGAGTTACAGGCAACTCATGAAAAAGCCCATTAGCCAAAACAAAAAACAAATCAAAACAGTTATTCTCTGATCCACTGAAATTCCTAATCCTCAGAAATGTAATGTAAAATCTAATCGTCCTATAAATTATCCTTGAAGAACAAAGTGGAAATGAGAATACCTTTGGTTAACACACAAGCACATACAAAACTGTGCTGTTTAGTTATTCTTTCATTTCAATAATTGTGAATATTTTCTTTGCACTTAAATCTTTAGCACAAAATTTTAATTCCGCTGATATTAAGCACATACTCTTACCTACTTCTTTGTAGTAGGAGAAAACAAAATTACTACATGGTTTGTACCACCCATTTTTTCAAGCAGTTTTCTATTGATTGATAGAGAAAAAGGAGAGAGAGAATTTGGTGGGTGCCAGGAGTGGGGGCACAGTATGAGCTAAGAGATTTTTGTTTGAACCACAGAGGAAGTAGGAATAGGGTAGTGGTTACTTTAAGGTCTAACAAAAGTGGCAGCTTGTTGGGAAAAACATAGAGAAAGAAAGAGAACATGGTAACATGCAAAGAAAAACAACTAATAGATTATTTTCTTTTCCTTGTTTTTTTTTTTTTTTTTTTTTTTTTTGAGACAGAGTCTTGCTCTGTCACCAGGCTGGAGCGCAGTGGCACAGTCTTGGCTCACTGCAACCTCCACCTCCCGGGTTCAAGCAATTCTTCTGCCTTGGCCTCCTGAGTAGCTGGGACTACAGGAGCATGCTAAACGCCCAGCTAATTTTTGCATTTTTAGTCGAGACGGGTTTCACCAAGTTGGCCAGGATGTTTTTGATCTCTTGACCTAGTTATCTACACGCCTTGGCCTCCCACAGTGCTGGGATTACAGGCGTGAGCCACCGCGCCCGGCAATTATTTTCATTAGAACTTGGTGGGTGTGAGTGATCAATTGAAAAATAATCAAAAGGCTCAAATTCAGCTGTAGATAATCCATAACACACGATTAGGGAATGTTAGGTGGGGCCAGGAAACCTTCACAGCTGAAGACCAGAGAAGGAAAATGGGCCTGAAACACAGTCTCAGAGAGCAAGCTGCAAGGAAGTGGCTGCCAAAGCCAACTGCCTGTGCAACCACAAGGGAATCAACGGGCGAATTCAGCTTTCGATGTGGCCTGCAAGGAGTTTTCAGCTTCCGTATGACATTTACTCACAGAATAATTGTGTTCTCTTCTCGTAGGCAAGGATAGGAGATTGAAGCCTTGTCTGCCATTTCAGACATTCTCTATATGCTGGGCTGTGGGGGTGTTGGATTTAGGAGGGGAGGCAGAAGTATAATGGGCAGATGTTTGAATTTTGACATGACTATCCAGGGAATGTGTGAAAGTGTTTTTATGTAAAACACTATGGAGTGGTAGTGCAGCCACTTGTTCAAAAAACAATGTTTGAACACCCCAGTGTCTGTTCTGGGAGTTATCCACATTAACACACACAAACAGCAAAGAGAAGGCAACTCTGTGGCTCCTGTACTACCACTTCCTGTGCCTATGTCGGACATTGATAAAAGATCACAAAACTTTCTCATTGAGCCTGAACACAGCCTCAGAATCTTGCCAACACAGCAGGCCAGGATGCCATTAGGATTTACACATACCTGAGGTCGCTGGTGTGGCATGTTCATGCATTCATTTAATAAACACTTATTGCATCTCCCGCTAGTGCATGAGACGGAGAAAGAACACTGACCCTGCCCAATGAGCGAGAAACAGCAGAAGAGGCTGCACAGTGTGATGCCCTTGGAATTTCTGCAGTGTGATGTGTTGCTTTGGAAGCACGCTCAACACATTTGGGTTGAAATGGGAACTCTCGGTGTCATAAACTTTTATAGTTTTTCTTTGAATTTTAAGACACATACTAGAATCTATACATTCTAATAAAGTAAGCCTAGCAATAACAGTTTTCTCTTAACTTCCGTATACACAAACCTCAATAAACTCTCTCCTGATCAGGTCCAGGCAGATAATAGAAGCAAGCAAATACCTGAACAGAGTTGTTGGCAATCAATAAATAAGGGTAATAATAACAGGAGTAGCTTGTACATATCCTTTCATTTGCTCATTCAGCAAACATTGTGGGGTGCTTATTGTGCATATTGGATCTAACTAGGGATAATGCAAGGGATGAAACAGGCAAATATGGACAAAACTCCTCATTCTTCTACCTGTGCCACCGCAACATGAAAATCAACGGCATAGTCAGCTTGAGATGTGGCCTGCCAGGAGCTTTAAAGCTTCCATATGACATTTACTCACAGAACAATTGTGTTCTCTTCTAGTAGTCAAAAATAGGAGATCGAAGCCTTGTCTGCTATTTCAGACATTCTCAGTGTGCTGGGCTGTGGGGGTGTTGGCTTTAGGAGGGGAGGTGGAAGTAAAATGGACAGGTGTTTGGGCAAAATTCATATTCCATGACTATTCAGGGAATGTGTGAAAGTGTTTTTATGCTATGGAGCAGTAGCACAGCCAATTGTTCAAAAAACAATGTTTGAACACTCCAGTGTCTCCTCTGGGAGTTACCCACATAACACACATGAATAGCAAGAGACAGTGACTCTGTGCCTTGCAGTCTAATAGAGGAATATAAACAATAAATAAGTAAAACTTTGTTTCTTAGAGGACGATAAGGCCTAAGAGTTTGTGTCTTATCATAAGTGTGTTGTATGTCCACTAAAAATTCTGAATGATGACAAGGCCTGCTTTGGTGGGGGCTACCATCAAGTGTTTGAATTCAGATAATGGGGCCCAGGAAAAAAATAGAGGCTTTTACATTTTATGTATGCCCTTTTGTATTGCATGTTTTTTTTTTTTAATTGCATGTTTTTTTACATGCATATATTATTTTTACAATTAGGCAATCTAGCTTAAATTTGACAAAGAATATAAATAGAAAATACACATTCTTTCAGATTTCAATTACTAGATTGCCCAGTGGGATATAAAGCTTACAGATAGAGGCTGTTGGAGATTTCCCCTTGATTCTCTTTTTTGAAAGCAACAAGCTTCCTGGTCAGGTATATTGAGAGCAGTTTATATTTTGAAAAAATAAACCAGAATACTCTTTCACCAGAAAACTCTTCTTCTAGAATTGAAGAATTTGTAAACTATTTTAAGAGCTTATATTTAATGCTATATATTCTCAACAAATATAATTTTATAGGTAGAAAAATTTCGTATATTTTTTAAAATGTTCAGAAATATAATCAATTAGTAATTTTTACTAACTAGACAAAATGTGCTTAAATTACATCTAACTAATATTTTTTTCTTATGAACATACAGTAAAAACCTTGAAGCATATAATCAATTAACAGAAAATCAACAGGAAATGTCACAGGATATAGAGTACAAATTATAATGTATAATAAAACAATAAAATTATATTTTCATGACTAAATTTATTATTAAATATTTAAATATCAATTTATTATTCAAATGTAAAGTGCATGTATAAACATTTAGGGTGACATACCTTTGGCATCATTTTTCTTTAAGTCTTTCAGTGCTTGAACAAATGTCAGCTGACTTTCAGTGAGAGGCCAACTGTTGTACAACACCAAACACTGTATAATATACTTGTAATTCTGTGAAATAAAGTGCAGTGTTTAAAAATGATAAGAACATACATGGTGTTTGCCTAATGTCATTATTCTAGGTACATGATAAATTTATAATTTTCTAGATCAGTCGTAATTTAGTTAATTAATGCTGGATATTTTCCAAAATTCTGTTTTAACACTTGAGTTTCTAAAAGTTTAATAGCCTCACATCCCTAACAATGCTTTCCACTACCCATCTTTATAATTTTTGCTACTGCTGTGGGTAGAAAGTGAAATCTCACTGCTATTGTATTTGGCATTTTTAAGATTACTATAGAGTATGGGTAGAAAGTGAAATCTCACTGCTATTGTATTTGGCATTTTTAAGATTACTATAGAGTTTGAGTATTTTTTAAAGCTGTTGGCCTTTAGGGTTTCTCTTCTTTGTGATCATGGCACAAAAAAATAGTCTTCTATGTTATCTATTATCAGTTTTATGGATTGAAATTTTACAATGAAATCTTCACTATATCTGGAATACCTTTAGGTATGATGTTAGCTAGCGATCTAGTTTTATTTCTCTCCATGGAGATGTAAATTTCCTAGTGCAACCTACTCAACAGTCTATCTTCTCTTCATTGGTTTATGGTGTTGCCTCTATTCTATATTAAATTTTCATTAAAATATGGATCTGTTTCTATCTTAGTTTCTCTTATTGCTCCATTTACCTATGTGTGCATTAATTAAAACTATTTTTACTGCAATAACTTTTTGTCTTTGGAAATATTAAGATGTACTTTTCTTTTTTTCCCCCCAAGTTTCCTTAGCTATTTGTGAATTATTATTCATCCCTATGAATTCTAAAGTTTTGTATTTTTAGAAAATTTTGGAAAAACACGGTGGGGATTTTGATTGGGATTGCATTGAATTTAATGGCAGACTGAGGATGACATGTCTTTATACTGTTATGTCATCTCACTGAAAAGCATGAAAATGCTTCTCTATGTATTCAAGTCATCTATATTCTTCAGTTGGTTGGATCACTTTCTATAGACTTTATTCAAGTGGTAAGCTTTTCTATGTGGAAAAGTGATATAATTTTGGTTAATTCCTGGGTATTTTGCGATTTTGTTTCTATTATGAAAGGCATCATATTCTGATATCTAATGCATAGTACTGGTATAGAGGAAAGCTACTGATTTCGGTAAGTTGTAGAAGCAGCACAGCATAGTGATTAAGGGCATGACATCATGAGCTAGAGCTGTCTGGGTTGATGTCTTGCTGTAGCACAAACCAACTGTTTGGCCTTGAACAAGTCACTTATGCTTTCTGTGCTCAAGGTTCCTTGACTGTGACATTGAGATAATAAGAATACTTACTTCAAGAGGCTGAGGTGGGTGAGTCACCTGAGGTCAGGAGTTCGAGATCAGCCTGGCCAACATGGTAGAGAAACCCTTTCTCTACTAAAAACACAAAAAATTTAACAGAGTGTCGGGGGCAAGTGCCTATAATCCCAGCTACTCTGGAGGCTGAGGCAGGAGAATCACTTGAACCTGAGAGGCAGAGGTTGCAGTGAGCTGAGATTGCACCATTGCACTGCAGCCTAGATAGAGTGAGACTTCATCTCGGAAAAAAAACAAAAACCAAAAACCAAAAAAAGAAAACAAGAAAGAAAAAAGAGTTGATGGGGAGAAGTAAAGATCTATGTGCGAAGTACATAGTATCAGGTGCATAGTAATTGATAAGTACATCAGTATATTAGTTATTGCTATTAATATTTTTGACAATCTTAAATTCTCTTAGTTCCGAAAATTGCTAAAATCTCTTAGTTCCGAAAATTGCTTATTCTGCTGTTTTTTCTTGGGCATATGATCATATTATCTGTGAATAACTCAATGATTATTTAGAATAATCTTTTAGTTATTTTGTTCCTTGTATCATTGGTCTGGCTTTCCATTATCATAATATTTCAGTATCAATAAATACTAACAATGATAGCAAACATTCTTTTCTTATTCCAATTTAAATAGGAACACACTTAAGCTTTCTACATTACTATAATGTTTTTGTGTATGAGATTTGTCCATTAAGTGTAAAATTTTGGGCATGTAACACTTATGATTAAGAAGTTCTCTCCTATGCCTAGTTTGCTAACAGTACTTTTTCGAAATCCATAAATAGGTGTTAAACTTTATCAACTGTTTCAGGATTATGATTGTTCTCATCTAGTCTATTACTGTAGGGACTAATACTGACAGATTTTCTAATGGTAAAAGATTTCTGAATTTCTGAGAAGAATTCTGATTGCTTAATATACTGTTAGAAATGGATACCAATTATGTTATTTGTAATTTTTCATCTATATTTACAAATAAAGTTTATTCATTTTTGTGTTACTTTTATTTGGTTTTGGAATCAGGATTACATTAACCTCTTAAAAAGGATTGGAAAGTTATATTGCTTTTTTGTTTTCAAATACAAATTACTTTTCAGAAGTCTCTTAGGTCTATCCTACTAAGCCAAATGGGCCCATGGTTTTTTGGAAAGGGAAGACTTAGAGGACTTTGAATTGTCATTTCAACTTTATTATTCTTTACTGTTTTATTCAGATTTTATATTTTCTTGTGAGTCAACTTTGCCATTTCTCCTCTTCTCCACCCTCAGGAAGTTATGTGCTTCCCCCTCACCCCCAGGCTTATTTTATTTTATTTTATTTTATTTGAGACAGTCTTGCTCAGCCAGGAGTATAGTGTTGAGATCTCAGCTCACCGTAACCTCCACCTCCCGAATTAAAGCAATTATCATGCTTCAGCCTCTCAACTAGCAGGGATTACAGGCACGTGCCACCACGCCTGGCTAATTTTTTGTTTTTGTTTTTTGAGACGGAGTTTCGCTCTTGTTACCCAGGCTGGAGTGCAATGGCGCGATCTCGGCTCACCGCAACCTCCACCCCCTGGGTTCAGGCAATTCTCCTGCCTCAGCCTCCTGAGTAGCTGGGATTACAGGCACGCACCACCATGCCCAGCTAATTTTTTGTATTTTTAGTAGAGATGGGGTTGCACCATGTTGACCAGGATGGTCTCAATCTCTTGACCTCGTGATCCACCCGCCTCGGCCTCCCAAAATGCTGGGATTACAGGTGTGAGCCACTTTACTTGCCACCCCCCCTCACTCCCACTAACCCTTAGATTTTAAATTTGCTAGCACAGAGCTGTTTCTAATACTTTTTTTAAAACTCATTGTTATACTTCTACCCTAATTTTTGTTCTGTATTTGATTAATTTATATCTTCTCTCTTTTTTTCTCTTTTCTTAAATGGTCTTACTAGACATGTATATTTTATTAATCTTTAAAAGCAGGTTGGGCTTTATTAATATTTTTTATTCCACATTTCATTGATTTCTGCTCTCATAGTTATTAAAATCCTTTCTTCTTTTATCTTTGAGTTACTTCTTTGTTCTTTTTCTGACCTTTCATTTCAGTAGCTTAGGTCATTTATTTTTAATCATTCCTGCTTCCTAATTAGTCTAAAAGCAGCATTGTATATTTTACTATTAAAAATAGTGGTAAACAAATGCTATTTTAGATGTTGCATATAAATTTTAATTATTATTGAATCCTATTTCATAATGTCTTTTCTAATATTCTTTTAAAGGATTATTTAGTATATTTTATTTAGTTTTCACATTTATAAGATTTAAAACTTGCTGTTAATTACTAGTTTCTAGTTTATTGCCTTATGTTCAGGTAAGAATGTAAACAACAGGAATAACTGGATTTTATTGAGGCTTCCATTTATTGTCTATTTTGGGATATTTAAACATATCTTGTGTGTGCTTAAAAAGTATCTTCTCTGTTTACTGGGTAAAGTGTTCCATATATATATCTATGATTAAGTTTATATTTAGATTTTTTTCAAATTCTCACAATTATATTTACTTATTTTGTAGCTTGATCTGTCAGTTTCCAAGAAACATGGGTTAAAATCTTTAATTATTCATAATTTACTTGCCTTTTTATTTCTGTAGTTCTAATAGTTACTGCTTTTTATTTCTTGTATCTGGATGATTAGGTGCCTATGTATTAGTTATAGTCATATCTACTTGATTTATTCTACTTTTTATTTTCATATAATGTTCCTATATGTATTGAGATATTAAAACTATCACCAGCCTGGGCATGGTGGCTCACCAGCCCTTTGGGAGGCTGAGATGAGCAGATCATGAGGACAGGAGTTTGAGACCAGCCTGGCCACATGGTGAAACCCCGTCTCTACTAAAAATACAAAAAATTATCCAGGTGTGGTGGCGGGTGCCTGTAATCCCAGCTACTCAGGAGACTGAGGCAGGAGAATCGCTTGAATCAGGGAGGTGGAGGGTGCAGTGAGCTGAGATCAGAGCATTGCACTCCAGCCCAGGTGACAGAGAAAGACTCCATCTCAAAACACCACCACCACCACCACCACCAACAACAACAACAGCAAACTATCATCACAGCTCTGTCTTGGTTCATATTTTCCAGGTATGTTTTCCTATCTTTCTATCATTAAACTTTTTATAGCATTTTGTTTAAAAATGTCACTTTTGGTCTACTTACAGTTAGATCTTATTTTTATATAACTTTAAATTTTTAGCATTTTAATTGATTGATTGATTTGTATTTATTGTTATTTCTGTGGTATTAACAATTATTTCTGGCATTTTATTTTCTTTTCAATTATTTTAATTTAATTTAATTTCACTTTACTTTTTGGTTTCCAATGTCTAGGTCATGCTTTTGTCTGATGTTTTATAAATATATGCATTGTCCTTTTTCCCTTTAATTTTAAGCACATGCAAAGTAATTTTTATTAAATATGACCTTTAATATGTGACCCTTATTAATATGTGACCTTCAAAGTTATATAGCCTCTTATAACCCAACTATAAAATCAGGTAATTACAGGCAAATTATAGAGTTCACATACAGATTAAATTTGCCATGTTTTTAAAGATCTTGGCATAAGGAAACTGTTCGAGATTCTCTTATTTTCCAATTGTGGCTATACATTAGGAGCACTGCACATTATATGTTAACTATTTTTAGGGAAAAGATTGTTTTATGTTAGATTTTTAGGAACAGTCCAACTGAACAATTGTGTTTACTATACCTGTGGTGGTATGGTGGAACTGTCTTCTGCAGTGGGTGTACTGGTACTTTCCTCCTCCAAAAGAGGTAGACCAGTGTCTTGTATTGTACTTAAGAGTCTACCCTTAGGGGATTTCTGACTTCCCTGAGCAGATTTCTTCTTAACATACACTTCTTGCTCTTTCTTGGATGCAGAATGAAATGAAAGAACGTGCTTGCTAGCTGAATAGGAGAAATACTAAGTTAAAGTTAAAATATGTGATATACATAATTATTACTGAGTAAGTTAGTTACATCTTTATAAAACACTCAAAGGAATAGGTCAATTCTTTTTGCTTTAATGAGATAAAAAAACATTATGACTGGTTTATTGATCTTAAAGAAATCTATAATAATAACATGTGACATGCACAGAGCAATGTATATTCTGAGTAACCACTTAATCCTGAAAGAGTATACAACAATTCAACAATTTTTCATTTATTTTGTGCCACTCGAATGACTCTAAGCTAACACCACACACTCTAATTTTCTCAGTGTTTAATGCCACATATGTATGTTACCATACTTCTAAAAGACTTTCTCTTTACTTTTCAATTTTATATTATTTTATAATTAACAGATAGTATAAGTACCACTGATAGGTTTTAAAATGGAAATGTAGTGAATGTTATTAATTCATGAAATGTGTATTGAAAGAACATAAGTGATTGACTCAGGGATATTCTAATTTCAGCCATGACATTGGTCTTATTTTTCCACCACAAAAAATGATAAAAATGTGCCAAGTGTATAAAGCAACTATTTTTAGCCACTGGAAAATATACAGTGCAGGATTGTGATCCTTGAGACAAGGGAAGCATACAATCAAGGGTGATCTCTTGATTTCCAGAGACTTCTTCCTGCAAACACCTTCCCAACTTTATACAGGGAAGTATAGACCAAAGTAGTGGACAGCAATGCTGCTAGGTTTAGGAACAGAGATGAGTGAGCAGGGCTCCTGCAACAACTGAAATCTGAGGTAGGATATCAGAAGCGAGCATATGAGCAGTAAAGGAGCTTAGAATAGACATGGGGTCCACTCGAGTCTTTAGCTGAATTCCAAACTTCATTTGTACAAACACTCAACAATACCAGGCAAACAGTAACTACTGGGGGTTCGTGAGCTTAATGAAGAGTCTGGTAGTTTCACAGTGTTGGGAGACATTGAAATTCTGACCTGTCAAAATGAAGGGAATTCAATGAATACACTGAGCATCCAGTTGAAATTCAAGAAAGGCCAAGCTTTAAGAGTAGAACTACTCTAACACTAGTGTCATGGTAACTCTAGAACTGACTCAATAAGCTCAGGACCAAGAACCAGCTAAGCTGCCAATAAATTAACTGCCCACCAGAACAAGATTCAACACTCTTTCAATTAAAAGAGCATAATCTAGACTCTTAGCAGTGTAGCACACACAATATACAGCACACAATTTGATATAAGAAGCAGAAAATGTGAGAATAATATTACATATATAAGAATATATAATAAATGAGATAATGATAACTTGAGAATATAGTCAATAGAAATAGATACAAATGTTGAACTCATCCAAAAAAGGACTTCAAAATAGCTATTTAAAATGTGCTTAAGGATTTATGAAAAAAGATGAACATACTGAGTGAGCAAATGGTGAATATCACAGAAAAATGAAATATATGAAGAATCAAAATGAAATTTCAGATCTGTCTATATATGAAATAAAAAATATCTGGATAGATTTAAACAACAGATTGTCAAATTCAGAAGCAAAGATTAGTAAACTCGAATACAAGCAAAAGAAATGATTGAAATAGAAGCATGGAGTGAAAAAACTTGAACAGAGGATAAGTGATTCATGGTATGGTACTGTGGGAGGTGACATAGTGACCCCCCCCCCAAAAAAAGATATGTCCACCCAATACCTTAGAATGTGATCTTGTTTGACATAAGGGTGTTTGCAGTTCTAATTAAAGAAAAGATCCTAAGAAGACATCAACCTGGATTAGGATGAGCCCTAAATCCAATGATGGGTGTCCTTAAAGGAGCCAGAAAAAGGTAAAACACAGAGACCTACAGAAATAAGAGGGTCATGTGAAGATGTTGGCAGAGATAGGCCAGAGTTAAGCTGTCTCCATACAAGGAATACCGGGGAAAGCTAGAAGAAAGGAGAATAGGTTCTCTCCTAGAGCTTTCAATGGCAGTATGACCTACACAACATCTTGATTTCAGACTTCTGTCTTCCAGAACTGTAAAAGAATGAATGTTCGTTTGTTAAGTCATCCACTTTATGTTAACTTGCCATGGCAGTTCTGGAGAATGAATACTGATATCAAATTGCCTAAAGCATGTGTTTTTAGTCCTAGGTAGAGCACCACTAAAAATAAAATACTGTATATGCAAAATCTGCTGATTTACAATATAAAAGTTGCTGACAGAAATTGAAGACTAAAATTGAGGTATGTACTGTATTCATGGACTAGACAGCTCAGTTTTGTTATGAAGTTAGTGCTCCTCAAGTTCAGTGCCATCCAAATCCAAATCAAAAGATACAATTTTGAAGAAAATGCAGTGTTGGAGGAATATTAGTTATTTAGATAAATTGATTCAGAGTCCAAACATAGACCCATACACACATGATTCAGTAAATTTTGACTAAAATATCAAGGTAATTAAATGAAGAAAATATCATCTTTCCAATACACAGTGCCAGAACAACTGGATATGTACATGGGATAAAAATAATCTTGACCCCCTACCTCAAACCATACATAAATATTATTTCAAGATGCTTTATTAAACATTCATGCTAAGATTATAAAATTTCTAGGATAAAACATGAAATAAAATATTCATGGTCCTAGAGTAGGTAAAGATTTCTTAGATAAAATACAAATAGCGCTTTTTTAACAACTTCAATTTTATAAAAATTAAAAGCTTTTGTTCTTTTAAAGTTGCTGTTAAGGAAGTGAGAAGACAAAGCTTAGAATAAAAGATCATATTGGCAAAGCATATATTTGATGAAGAACTTGTATCCAGAAGATACAGAATATATGAAGAACAGGTTAATAATAATAAAGACAACTATAAGATAAGAATATGGGTGTAATGTGTGAATAAATCCTTTGATCAATAAGTTATACACACGGTCAGTAAGCACACATAAAATGCTCAACATTTTATGTCAATAAGGGAAACGCAAATTAGACTACAAAGAAATAGTATGATATATACACTAGAATGATTGATTAAAAATATTGATGACAGTAAAATGAGCAAAAATGTGAGATACCAGAATTTTTATACCTTGTTGGGAATGTAAAATGATACAATCCATTTGATAAACTTTTTTCCATTTATAAATAAATGTATACATATGTCAAACTCAGACATATTAATTCAACTCCTGAATATAGATCCAAGTGAAATGAAAACATAAAGTCCAAAAAAGGATTTGTACAAACATGTCCTCATCAGCTTTAGTCACCATATCCTAAAACTCCAATAAACCCATATATCCAATAGGAGAATGGATAAACGAAGTGTGGTATCTCCATGCAATGGAATTAATACTCAGAAATATGGATAGAAATAGAATAGCATTATATGCAATAACATAGCTGTAAGTTGAAAACATTATGCTGAGCAAAAGAAGCCTATGTCAAAGATAAATACTGTATGGTTCCAATTTTATGAAGTTCTAGAACAGGCAAAACTAGTCTACTGTGATGGAAATGTGAACAGTGATTGCCTCTTTGGGGGTGAGGAAATTGAATGGAAATGGCCTGCAGTATCTTCTGGGTAACAGAAATGTTTTATATCTTGTTAGCAGTGTGGGTCACACTAAAGTATGTACTTATCAAAACGTTGATTTGTACTTTTTACTGTATATAAATTATACTTTAATAAAAAATTAAAAATGTGTAACAAAAAGGCCCTGTCCTTTACTTCCTTCCATCCACTAGCCATTAATTTATAACTCATTTTTTTACAAAAAAATTAGAAACACATAGGAAAAAGGGCAAATTTCCCTAATATATGATATTATATAAATCAATTAGAAAAAAGTAGCTAACTTCAAAAAAAATGGTTAAAGCACTTAAAAATTTGCAAAGAAGGTAATACAAAAAGGGAATCTAAGACATAAAAACATGCTAAAATCTCACTAAAGACAAATTAAATATAAATTAATATTTTTAGCATTCAGGTGACAAAAGTCAAGAAATACAATCGGGGGAGTATGGATAATACATTTACACAAACTCAGTAGAGGGCAGCTGGACAATATATGAGAAAATTACAACACATATATCCATTCACTGACCCAATAGTTCTACTTCTAAACATTTATTAAATATATGTGCATGTACAAGTTCAGAAAATTATATATGCAGGTTATTTGTAAAAATTCATCCTTGAATTTTAAAGATTGGGTGTATCACAGATCACTCTTTGTAGGAGCCTCATATAGCCATATGAGGTAAAATAATGTATTATTCCTTGTCTATAGGGCTTCCTCAAATACTCAATTACTTATAATGTAAATTTTAAGGAAAATTATAAATTTCCAAAAGTAAAAATTTTAAAATTAGAAATTTTACAGAACATTCAACATCACAAAATTTATATTAACATTTTAGCATGAGTATTAGTAAAAGATTTTATTCTTGAAAAATTGTAAGAGATACAGATATTCCATAAATTCCTATGATATGATACAAAACCTAAAAAGATCTGTATATAAGATTTGTGACTGGCTCACTTTGAACTTCTGCATCCTTGCAATGGAGTTTATCTCTTTTTTAGCCCATGGTAAGATTGTTTGTGTACAGAGTACATTTCAAGGTAGTGTGTCATATCCTGTAAACACAGACAGACACACATATTTTTTGCATGTATTAATATTTTTGGTGAGGGTACTCCAGAAATACATAAAGGAGTTGTAAATAGATTTATTTCCAAGAGAAGCTGCTGAAAAGAATAATTTTTAAATGTAATGTCTGCTTATATATAAACACAAATTAATAGCATCAATTTAAAAACAACATCCCGTTTGAAGTCTAAATGAAGAAATTATCTAATTCACAATAGTAGTTCTATCAATCTGTATGGAGAAACTTTTTAATCTTTTCCATGAAACACAAAGGAGGTAATGAATAAATGGAAATAGTCTTTTCTTGCATGCAAATTTGATATTGTAACAATGTCAGTTCTCCTTAAATTAATGTATTGATATTTTCAAGGCAGTCAGAAGAAAAATGATGATTTTTTGTGTGTTTTGAGGAAAACTTGAAAATTGTATTAAAGTTCATCTGGAAATACTAATGGAAAAATAGGAATATCAGGTAAAATAAGAGCCATTATAGATCTTGGCTCTACTTTTGAATCAATTTCTGATCTCTGACCCAATTATTCTTTTGCTCAATTTTTCTGTATCATTCTTGGCCAGAAGTAAACTTATAAAAATAGATTTTAAACATTTATGTACACTTCTCTTATAAATGGTAAATTTTGAGCTAAAATGACTAAACTAGATGACAAACTATAAACAGTGTTACCTACAAGGATTTAAATATTTCAGAGAAAATTGGTAGTGGTAATTAGCTAATTAAGGAAAAAGCATGAGGTCATAAATAGCATAAGAGAGCTGCACATAATTGCCCACTAAGGGTTTAGAATTGAGTTCCCTCTATCAACTAAACTATAAATCTGGTGTAAAATGTATCAGAGTAAAGAAAACCGCCATTTTAAAGAGCTAAAAACAAAAACAGCATTCTGACTAACAAAACATATCTGATTAGTGGTCTTAACATAGCTAAAGAAAAAACTAGAAATGGAGTGTGGGCAAGTTTGAACAAGAATCCACAAAGGAGTAACGCAACCTAAGTGTTGAAAACAACCCAGGAGATATTCAGGGGTGAAGGACAAGTGATGGGAGAAAAGAAGACATGCTCAAAAGAACTGAAAGAGTACTACAGCTTTATCTAAGCTCAACCCTACTAATATAATACATGCATTTCCCACTTTCCTGTGATTTGAACACTACACTTATGCCCTAATTATATCATCCCAACGTGGTATTTCTTCAATTCTCCTCCAAGTCTTACTCACATAGGAAAGGCATATTCCTGGGTTATGACAACAACTCACACATTATTTCCAAGGTTACGAAGACAGGATAAAGACAGCCCTCCTTTAGGGGCATCTGTTTTTCTTTCCAAACAGAAAACATTCCAAGGATTCTTATTCACTTAAAATTATTTAAAACATTAAAATTTAAATTTGAGGTATAAATAAATATAAATTTTTAAAGTTTTAAATTTAAATCATTTAAAATTATTCTAAGGATCAGAACAGAAGGATCCTTACTGTTTTGTGCAACTTGCCGTCCAAGTAAGCTTTGATTTACTATTCATGGAAGGCTGGAGTTAAACTCCCTGCTAGGACCATTTACGGTATTGTACAGTAACTAGTAATTAAAAGAATGACAGGAACAAAAGACTTTTCTCCAAATGGATAGCATATAATATGTAATTTTTAAAAAAGAATGTTCAAAGATCCACATAGAATTAAATAGTTAAGAAACAGAGATAAATTCAATCCATATAAGCATTTAATGAATATATTACTAACATATTTGTTCACTATAAATATTAATTAGAATATGTGTAAAAAATTCTCAATAAAATAATTGTAAACTGAATCTACCACTCACTATTTAAAAAAAAAAAAACAAAAGAATAGCACACCAAAATCAACTAGGCATTATTCTAAAATGACAAGTATTATTGAATATTGAAAATATTATTTATATAATTTATTATAATGATAATCAAATAGGGAAATCAAAATTGTAAAAAACACTTGATAAAACTAAATATGTTTTATAACTTTAATTTTGTAAATGATTCAACATAGAATACAAAGAGTTTTTAACAAATTCCCTCAATCACATTTGTTGATGAATTATGGGTAAATCATCACAGGCATTCAAAATAAATCTAAGAACAGTGGCTCATGCCTGGAACCCCAGCACATTGGGAAGCCGAGGTGATGGACCACTTGAGGTCAGGAGTTTGAGACCAGCCTGGCCAATATGGTGAAACCACATCTCTACTGAAATACAAAAATTAGCCAGGTGTGATGGCATGTGCCTGTAATCCCAGCTACTTGGGAGGCTGAGGTGTGAGAATTGATTGAATCCAGGAGGTGGAGGTTGCAGTGAGCTGAGATCAGGCCACTTCACTCCAGCCTGAGTGACAGAGTAAAACGCCATCTCAAACAAACAAACAAACAAACAAAAACCTCTCTAGGAACAAAATAAATAATGATGAACATGTTGATGTTGAGTGGTAGTATTATTTATTAAGCCATTTAGAAGGGAAATATATTGGTACAGTGGGAGGATGGAAATTATGTTTAATGAGCACAATTAAAATGAGTTATGCAATAAAATCAGAAGAAACTTGAAAAATCAATCAGACTAGAAATATGGAAAGAATGAAATAGGGAGAAAATAATCAGAGCTATGTATATGTAATATTTTACATTCTATAAATCAGAATAATTAGATAAATAAAAAACACAGAGATATATTAAATAAGCAGTGATAAAATTTTGATTAAGGCCACAGACCAAACTGATACTTCTTATCTCCCTGGCAATGGACTTCTTACCCAATGTTAGTGATCAAAACCAAAAACTAATTTAGGAAATAATATGGATAAGTAGAGCTACAAGTGGCGAGGTCTAGCTTGCAAAAAACTCTGGGGAGATCGATAGGGTTTGTATTATACACTGAGTACCTCCAGTCAAGTTAGTATAAATAATAAATCCTTCAGTAGTATCCTTCATCCCACTAGCTAGGAGCAATTCCTGGATAGAACACTGGACTGGGAAAAGATAGAGAATCACGCTACTGAAGCCTGTGTAAGACGGTTGGATATCAAAGTATTTGCAGTAACCTGTAGCTCAGCTCATACACGCTAACTTGCCAGTAGTTTTTAAGAAGAAAGGGACAAGGAGTCAAAAGTCAGTGTTACCACTAACATCTTTATTGCTCTGGAATGCCCACCTATATAACTAAAAAGGAAAAAAATATATAAATATTAGGTAGAAAAGAGGTATACAGATTTTTACATACAGAAAAATAATAGTTCTATCAGAAATTTAAAGCAGTTTTTTCTAATCCTGTGAAGAATCTCAGTGGTAGCTTGATGGAGAGCCCGTATAGCCAAGACAATCCTAAGCAAAAAGAACAAAGCTAGAGCATCATGTTACCTGACTTCAAACTATACAACAAGGCTACAGTAACCAAAACAGCATGATACTGGTACCAAAACAGATATATAGACCAATGGAACAGAACAGTGGCCTCAGAAATAATGCCACACATCTACAACCATCTGATCTTTGGCAAACCTGACAGAAACAAACAATAGGGAAAGGATTCCTATTTAATAAATGGTGTTGGGAAAACTGGCTAGCCATATGCAGAAAACTGAAACCGGGCCCCTTCCTTACACCTTATACAAAAACTAACTCAAGATAGATTAAAGACTTAAATGTAAGACCTAAAACAATAAATCCTAGAAGAAAACCTAGGCAATACCATTAAGGACAAAGGCATGGGCAAAGACTTCATGACTAAAACACCAAAAGCAATGGCAACAAAAGCCAAAATTGACAAATGGGGTCTAATTAAACTAAAGTGCTTCTGCACAGCAAAAGAAACCATCATCAGAGTGAACAGGCAAACTACAGAATGGGAGAAATATTTTGCAATCCATCCATCTGGCAAAGGGCTAATATCCAGAACCTACAAAGAACTTCAACAAATTTATAAGAAAAAAAAACCCCATCAAATAGTGGGCAAAGGATATAAACAGACACTTCCCAAAAGAAGACATTTATGTGGCCAAGAAACTTATGAATAAAGCTCATCATCACGGGTCATTAGAGAAATACAAATCAAAACCACAATGAGATACTATCTCATGCCAGTCAGAATGGTGATCATTAAAAAGTCAGGAAACAACAGATGCTGGAGAGAATGTGGAGAAACAGGAATGATTTTACACCATTGGTGGGAGTGTAAAATAGTTCAACCACTGTGGAAGACAATGTGGCAATTCCTCAAGGATCTAGAACCAGAAATACCATTTGACACAGCAATTCCATTACTGGATATATACCCAAAGGATTATAAATAATTCTACTATAAAGACACATGCACATGTATGTTTATTGCAGCACTGTTCACAGTAGAAAAGACTTGGATCCAACCCAAATGCCCATCAATGATAGAGTAGACAAAGAAAATGTGGCACAAATACACCATGGAATACTATGCAGCCATAAAAAATAATGCATTAATGTCCTTTGCAGGGACATAGATGAAGCTGAAAACCATCATTCTCAGCAAACTAACACAGGAACAGAGCACCAAACACTACATGTTTTCACTCATAAGGGGGAGTTGAACCATGAGAATACATGGACACAGGGAAGGGAACATCACACACCAGGGCCTGTCAGGTGGTAGGAGCCTAGGGGAGGGATAGCATTAGGAGAAATACCTAATGTAGATGATGGGTTGATGGGTGCAGAAAACCACCATGGCACGTGTATACATGTGTAACATGCACGTTCTGCACATGTATCCCAGAGCTTAAAGTATAATAAAAAAATTTTAAAAGAAAAATGACAGTTATTTCTAGCAATTTGCTTGTACATTCAATCAGAATAAACATTATTGGAAATAAGAACTTATAAAGGGTGATTATAAAATAGCTTTGCGAAGGTCAACCAGAAGATGTAATACATTCAAAGATATAATGTGATGATGGAATAATTCAAAAAATGTATATGCATCAAAATAAATGTAAATGGACTGCATTCCCCCATTTTAGAGACAAGAGTCTTACATTTTTATTAGTCTGTCTTCACACTGCTAAAACACTGAAGAGGCCTCAGGAAACTTACAATCATGGCAGAAAGGGAAGGGGAAGTAAACATATGATTCTTCACATAATGATAGGAGAGAGAAGCGCAGAGAGAAGGGGGAAAAATCCTACAAAAACATCAGATTTTGTGAGAATCCCTTACTATCACAAGAATAGCAAGGGGGAAACATCCTCCAGGATCTAATAATCTTCTATGAGGTCTCTCTCCTGACATGTGGAGATTAAAATTCAGATTATATTTCAAGATGGGATTTGGGCCGGGCACAAAGCCAGACCGTATATCGCTGTGTAGAGAAAATATCTATTTATAGGAGAAAGACTGACAGCAAAAACATGTAGAGGATGTAAAAATAAACAGATGAACAGCATCAACAGGCAAATGATAACAAAAGGAAGAATCAGTGATAAGGAATCCTGTTAAAGTTAACAGAAAGCTGCTTTATGTTTATTTTGAAAATATAATACATCAAAAGTATAAGGCAAATATCAAACTTTATATAACTAACAACATAGCAGAGAAATATGTAAAACTAAAAATATTAGAGTAAGAGATGTTTTCACACATTTAAAAATAAAATAAAACATCTTAATACACATCACGAAAAAATTTACATGCCAATGAGATAAAATATAACTGACAATCTTGACATTTTAAATATCATAATTAGCAAGTTTGACTTTTATGAAAGTGTGTGTGTGTGCACTTAGACATCAAACTACCTCCAAAATAGAGTTCTTTGTAAACCCCAGTGGAACAGTAATCAAATTTTATTTGAATCAGGAAACAGGAAAAACACCAATCAAATCCTCAAAGTAGAAAATACATCTGCACTTTCTACCTCCAAATAATTCAATTAGAAATTAACAGCAATAAGCTAAATAAAATAATTTTGTTATTAAAAATTCTAAAAAATATTATAAATGTTAAAGAAAAAAAATAAAAAAATCATAGCCCATGGCTAACAAAACACTACATATAAAATTTTATAGTATTCTGAGTTATAAAATATATATGTAGCCAGAGTTAGCAAAATGTATAGCATTAAATATATTGATTTAAAAACAAGATTTAAAACATGAACTAAAATTGCAACTGGCAAAGCTAGAAGGAAAAACATTTGACTAAATTTTAAAAGTACAGAAAGGATTTTTAAAGATAAATATAAATAGTGATGAAGTAGATTATAAATCTAAAAGAGCCACTAGGGTTTGATTAATACATCCGGTTCTTTCTAAGAAAAGACCAATAATACAGAGTAAATTCAAAGAAGTCTGACAAAGAATAAATTACAAATAAATAAATATAATACTTTATACAAACCTACTGAGAGATTAAAAAAATTTTTAATCCTATATGCAAATTTATGCAGATAAATTGGAAATACTAAATGAATCTGTACTTTTCATCAAAAATATATTCTATACAAATGAAAGACAGTTAAATGTAAACTTGAAAATTATTTTCTTAAATAGTAAAAAAAAAAATCTATTTCCTGAAAACATCAGATTTAGAAAGTTTTGAGGACAAATCTAATAAATTTTTAAAAAAGAAATGAATCCTGGAGAATTTAAAAGACTCAAAAATAGAAAAACTAAAAAGTTCTCAAATTAATTTCAAGAATTCACCATAATTTTAGCTTGAGAACTAGAAAAGAATAATGTCCATGTACATAGAGAGAGGAAAAAGACTCTCATAGAGATACAAAGTTATGACTATGATCAAAGAAACTAGTAAAAGTGTACATTCTAAACATAGCAGTATATTAAAACATCATGCCCAAATAGATTTTATTCTAAGAATGCAAGATTAATTCAAAATTAAAACTCAATTTATTAAACTTAAAGGGGTAAAATTTGATGAATTCTATAAGCAACTATAAAATATAATAAGATTCCAAACCCATTCAATATTAAAATTCAGAGCTATCAATGGAAGGAGTTTTCTCAAGTTTCATAAAGTCTAATTATTAGAAGCCACCAACAAAGATAATAAATGATAAGTGCCACAAGTGTTCCTACTTAAGGACAGGAAATACATCAGCATCACTTATTTAACCTTGGTTTGGAGGTCCCAGCCAAGGCCACAAAAATTTTGAAAAGTCATGGTTTTAAGAAAGAAGAAATCTCAAGGGGCAAAATAGGTAAGAACCCAGTTTTGCTAAAATCTAAATGCAAAAATGGAGAATGAAGGCATAAAAGCCAAAACATTTACAGTGTGTTTTGGCAAAACTATGTTTTTTTCTGGGCAGCATGATTATAAAACATTTCTTGTTCCCTTGTTTGTAATTTTCTATTTTTCTAAATGTTCTACATTGGTAATGTGTGATTTTTACAGTCAGAATCAAGTTACTAACATAATTAAGTAATACACCTCAGAGTAGCACTGCTAATCATTATTTCCAAAATTTTTTTATTTAAGTAATCATTGAGAACAGTCTATTGAAAGTAATAACTTTAATTTTTGTTAATTTTAGTAAATAGAGTAATTTCTAAAAATAATGAATTAGGAATTTTTAAAAAGTAAAAATATTCTTTCAAAATAATGAACATTTGACTTCTTATCAAGAAGCTTTATGTGACAGGAAAGTAAATTTTTCTCAAAGGTGAGAAGGCTTTAAAGTAAACCTATATTGATTTTCAGAGCCTAATTTGACATTCAAATGCTATACTTTTCATATTTTACTGTACTATTAAGTTTCATAATTTAAGTGGTTACTTGCTACTTTATTTTCATTTTTAAGGTATGATGAAAACATAAGTATTCATTTATGAATCTAAATATCCTATTCATAAAGGCACACTTACACTGGGAGCTCAAACCTTTCTCACTCTTCAAGAAGTTAAACACTGGGATTATAGCTTGGCCTTTTCCAGTGGAGCTCACCATAGTTTCTTCATTTTCTAGGACCTGCAGCTTGATGAACGTATCCAGTTTGGATGTGCGTACCTGTATTGTAGCAGGTTGTGGTGTTACAACTTTAACAGAATATCTGTAAAGAAAAAAAGTTAAGATTATAAGCAACTATGTTGATCCTTCTCTCAATTCAGTAAGCAAGATAGTTTGGATATGTGTCCCTGACCAAATCTCCTGTCAAATTGTGATCCTCACTGTTGGAGGTGGGGCCTGGTGGGAGGTAACTGGATCTTGGAGACAGGTTTCTCACAAATGGTTTAGCACCACCTACTTGATGCTGTTCACATGACAGTGAGTGAGTTATCATGAGATCTGGTTGTTTAAACATGTGTACCTCCCTCTCCCTTTCTCTCTCTCTTACTCCTGCTCTGGCCATGTGATATGCCTGCTCACCCTTCCCCTTTTTCCATGATTGGAAGCTTCCTGAGGCCTCCCTAGAAGCTGAGCAGATGCCAGCATCATGCTTTCTGTACAGCCGCAGAATTGTGAGTAAATTAACCCTCTTTTCTTCAGAAATTACCCAGTCTCAGGTACTTCTTTATAGCAATGCAAGAACAGACTAATGCAGTAAGGAAAATAGTCTAATTTTCTGATATGATAAGTTATAAGTAAAACTACTTTGTAAAGTCCACTAACATCCTGAAAATTCTGGAGTTATTATAGACCTTGGCAAAGGATCCCAGTATAGTAACTGCAAAACAAAAGGAATATAGAACTTTTATCATCATCAAATCCCAGATTAAAAAAATGTAACTTTTGTTTAGATGTAGTAAGCAGTCACTTATAAAACTTGATAGGCCTACAAAGGATGTGAACAGACACTTCTCAAAAAATGTCACACATGTGGCAAAAAAACACACAAAAAATAGCTCAACATCACTGATCACTAGAGAAATGCAAATCAAAACTGCAATAAGATACCATCTCACACAGTCAGTATGGAGATTATTAAAAAGTCAGGAAACAATAGATGCTGGCGAGGTTGCAGAGAAGTGGAAACTCTTTTACACTGTTGGTGGGGATGTCAATTAGTTCAATCATTGTGGAAGGCAGTGTGGTGACTCCTCAAAGATTTAGAACTAGTAATACCATTTGACCCAGCAATCCCATTACATATATACCCCATTTTATACCCAAAGGAATATAAATCATTCTATTATAAAGATACATGCACACATATGTTCATTGCAGCACCATTCACAATAGCAAAGGCATGGAATCAGCTCAAATGCCCATCAATGATAGACTGGATAAAGAAAATGTGGTACATATGCACCATGGAATACTATGCAGCCATAAAAAGGAATGAGATTATGTTCCCTGCAGGGATATGGGTGGAACTGGAAGCCATTATCTTCAGCAAACTAACACAGGAACAGAAAACCAAACACTGCTTGTTCTCACTTTTAAGTGGGAGCTGAACAATGAGAACATGTGGACACAGGGAGGGAAAAACATTTACTAGGGCCTGTTGGGGGAGGATGCAGGTGGCAGAGCATTAGGGAAAAGAGCTAATGCCTGCTGGGCTTAATACCTAGGTGATGGGTTGATAGGTTCAGCAATCCACCATGGCACATGTTTACCTATGTAACAAACCTGCACATCTTGCACATGTACACCAGAACTTAATAAAAATAAATAAACAAATATAAAACTTGATAGCCCTAAAACCCACCAATAGATCTTTAAAAAAAAAAAACCTCTTAATAGATCTGCAAACCACTGCCACATCAACCCTCTCTGTTACACAAAAATCACTACACTGATAATAGCATTTTCTGTGATTCACAAAAATACAGAGAAATTAAAGTAGTACCCATAGCCTTCACCTTCACCTCTCACCAATAGTTTGGAAATCTCTTGCAAAAAGACGGGAAACATGCAGTCTAATTCATCATTTCCAACTCCTCCTTTAATGCAATTAAAGAGTTGGCTTTTTGCTCTTATTTTAGGTGATTCCTCACAAATGCTCAGGACTCTATCAACTTTTAATTTCTCTAGAAATTTGCTTTTCTGAGTATCATGTCTCTCATATATATATAACAATGCTAAAAGAAAACACTTGTTTTTCTCTCTATATATGGAAAAGGTCACCCAGGCTGGAGTGCAGTGGTACAATCATGGCTCATTTCACCTCAAACTCCTGGGCTCCAGTGATCTTCCCGCCTCAGACCCCAATGGAGCTGGGACTACAGGTATGCACCACCATACTTAGCTTAGTTTTTATTTTTTGTAGAGACAGAACTTCACTATGTTACCCAGGCTGTTCTTGAACTCCTGGGCTCAAGCAATCAAGTATGCCAAATTGCAGGGTCTTTATTGCCTGTGGCCATGGAGGACTCACCTCTCTCCAACCCGTGGCCCCAAGCTCAGGGGGAGCAGGGTTTTTAAGCTGAAAAACCACATCCTGGTTTTAGGACCAAGAGGGTGAGAGGATGCAGGGCAAGCAACTTTACAGAAGCTATTTCTGGCAGCTTCTGATAAGCAAAGGCAAGCAGCTTTACACAGTGGGCTTCCTGGAATTTGGGGAAATTCTAAGTGGTCCCTGCCACTTAGAATTGGAGAGTTGCAAGTCAAACATTACAATAGAAAACTTTTTCTTCTCTTTCTTTTCAATCAGCATTTTTCAGAGCAAGCCAGCTGTTTTTATTTACAGAAGCCAAGGTCAGCAGTTATCGCAAGGAAAACGGGGCAGCAAGCAGTTATCACAAAGGAAATGGGGCAGCAGTTACAACTTATTTTTGGAAAAAACGTTTTTCTTGGTGCTTGCAGCGTACAGGGTTTAAGATGGTGTTGTTTAGGTTCTAACTCCGGGTTAACTATGGCACAGTTAAATGTCACCTTTTAGTCTATTAGTGACCCTGGCATGTGATACAATGGTTTTCTATCACAGTAGTTAAACTATTTTATCACAATTTCTATTTTTAGTTATTGGTTTGTTTTTTTTTCCTTCTTGGGAATGCACATATTTTCCAAATTTTCTGTGCAGAGAAATGTACATTAAAAAGAGAAGATAAGTATTCTAACAACTTGTAGAAAACACATTGTTAATAGAGGCCAATTATGTATTAGCCACTGTGTTAGGTCCTGTATTGAAAATAAATGATTCTTGCCTTCAACCAATGTTAATTCTCATAATGGCTAACATGCAATGCACCAGATAGAATTTGATATGTCACAGTCGCAGAGAGAACAAAGGACTATAGGAACATAACCAGAGCCAAGTAATTATATTTGAAGGTTTAAGCACAAAAAATTTTACTATTGAAAATTATTATTAAAAGTGATGGATTTTTTGAAGTGGAGAGGTGGGGACAGGACACATGAGAAAAGAGGAAGACATGAGCAAAATAAAACTGCTGGGCATATATGTCAGGAGGTGGTTGTCAGTTCCATCAGGAGCATGCACTGTGTGAGGCTAAATAGCATGCTATGTGGTTCAGAGTTTATCTGCAGCCAGTGGAAAGTTACCAAAGGTTTTAAAGCAGGAAAACCACATATTTAAATACGTGTGCTTGAAAGGCATTTACCCTGGTTGTAAAGGATGAGTATGAAAATGGATATGGAGAGAGAGAAAAAACTGATAAAGTGCAGAAAAGGGAATTAAATAGAGCCATGGATTCCAGAAACGCAATTCTATAGACTGAAGATAATGAGGGCTGGAAGCAGTGCAGCGACACTGAAGACAGATTAATGAAAGAGTGGAATCTGTGATTAGGCTATTTAAGCAGAACACTGCATATAGATGAGCATGAAAATAAGGCTGAGTTGATTGATAAAGAAACTCCTACAAAATACTAGCCAGAGATGGAGCAGCAGAAGAAGAAAGTAGTAAGAGGAAGCCATGTCATGATGAATCTTTAATCAAAGTCGAGTAGGATGAAAACCAAGGAAATGTCATCACCATTATATGCAGCCACACAGGCTTAATCTTATATAACACACACATAATCACATTACACTCAATTAATTGTTTCTAAAAAGAATACAGAAATTGAAATCAAAACTGAGTCGGCATTTTACTGCAGAATTTATTTTGATCCTAAAATATTAACCTTTTTAAACAAATGCATTTCCCCTCTGTCATATACTTGTACCTGAATAAAATGTTCTTATCATTGGGTATGTAGTAATCTCGGATTTCCTTTATGGCAAAGGCACTGCATGGAGGGTCTCGAGAGAGACACGGCAGTGGAGCATAAGAACCAATGAGGCGCAGTTTCCATCGTGAGCCTGGTACGAATGTGTCACCTGTAAATGCTTCTGCCACAAAAGTGTATCCCTTCTATAAGAAAGATAAATTACACAGAAATGAGTTACATTGTTATTCTCCCAAATGTACTATATCTCATAGTACTCAAGGTCTTATTATGATATACTTATAGGTCCCAAGATCTATTAATAAACATAGAATGACTAGGATTATGTTTGGAATTTCTCTTAGAAAGCACTATCCTACCAAGTTTTCAGGAAAACAACAGATTCTGATATTTTCCTTTCTGTGGTTCCTTAACTATACAATAAAGCGCTTAACTACAGTAGATGATTACTATGTCCTTTCTAGTTCTTCTAATGCCTCCCACTGCAAATTTTTATCACTGCACCATCCCAGGGTAGCCCAATAATTTCTTACTTGATTTTCCTGTCTCCCAGATCCAACTTTCTGGAATACTGAAGTAAGAAAAGCAGACGAGTTCAAAGAAATGTATTCTGTTGACATGACAGGTAAAGCTATAAAATTAATAGCTGATTTGATCCCACAGAACCCAGATTTGTGATTTAAAATGAGCTCTTTAGGTTGCAGAAAAGCGGAAGCTCAAGAGCCTGGGAATGGCATACTTTACGGTGGGCAACAGCTTGGTTTAACATAATTGGATATCTGGCTAAGAAGTCAGTGAATCAAAAGCATGATATCATAATAGATGCAAATATTCAAAGTAATTCTGAGATTGTATTTCCAGATGTCCCAATAAAGAATAAAAAATAGGTTTGTCTTTCAGCTGTACTCTGTCACAGAAAGCTCTCTGGTATGTTTAGATTTCCAGAAGTAAAAATTAGATATATATATAAGCCAGAATGAATTTTTTAAAGGTCACATAGACATCTAGAAGTATTAGCTGGAATTCCAATCCCCATAATGAGATGAATTGCAACGTCAACAAGGACTTTTTGATATTTTGTTTGGGGCAAGTAAAAAAAAAAAGTACAATAAAGCATTTTTACTTGCAAAGTATAATGCACATATGCATTGATATTTTTATTATTATTATTTGAGTCTTAATTATAGTACTAATGAATTAAAAACGCAAAGCAAAATTCTTTTGTTTTTACTTAGATTCAGAATAATTTTAAAAGGAAAAGGTTATTAAATGGTGAGATAGATATTAAATGTGAAAATCTAAAGCTAAATCAGTGATAGGATTATAAGACAGAAATTGGCGATCCTAAATGGATTCAGTAGTAAGAGTTATATCATTGAATACTGAGTATTGAGGGATCCCATAGGCTAGTATTCTGAATTACACTGTATGGCCTTGAGTACTTATGAAAATATAGAGAAAACAATTCTGATTTTTCAAACTTAAGAAGAATATGTGCTCTGCAAAACAAAGACTAGTAAGTTTAATAATGGTGCTTATCAAGGTTCTGCCGTAGCTCATTAAAAGGATGTCTCATGAGAACCTCAAAGAAAAAAACCTGTTCCTAAAGCCAGCATGGGCTTATTGGGAACAAAAACTTATTTACTTTTTTCATAAGATTAGAAGACACAAAATCAGGTAAAAGTTGCAGACATGTTGTTTATTAATTTCAGGCAGGCATATGTCAAGGCTCTAGTGAATTTCACATGGGTCAGGATACCTCTTGATGAGCCTGCTAGGCAGAATTAACCACAAAATTCCCACCTAAGATTGCTAGTTATGTAACTGTTCAATAGAGTTTTAGACGTTATGTATCCAGCCAAAGATATTTTCTCTTGAGGTGACTCCTGAGTCGACCCTATCAACATGCCTCGTAGGTACCAAAAGACTGATGCAATCACAGGGTAAGAAACAATAGAGCAATGATCCTCTTTACATTTTGTGAATTACTGTTAGAGGCAGCATTCAGTTCTGGGAACCACATTTCAGCAGGGATGTAGGTTGTTTGCTTAAATGTTCAAAGATCAAGAATTATGAAGAGAGAAAAACTGTAGCACGAAAGGGACCACTGAAGCTATTTTTCTATTTTTCACTCAGCTTTACATTATCCTCTGCAGTTTCTCCACTTTTAACTTTTTTTTTTTTTTTGTAGATGGAGTTTTGCTCTTGTCACCCATGCTGGCATGCAATGGCATGATCTCAGCTTACTGCAACTTTCACTTCCCGGGTTCAAGCGATTCTCCTGCCTCAGCCTCCTGAATAGCTGGGACTACAGACGCACACCACCATGGCTGGCTAATTTTTGTGTTATTAGCAGAGACGCTGTTTTGCCACGTTGGCCAGGCTGGTCTTGAACTCCTGACCTTGTGACTCCCCATCTCGGCCTCTCAAAGTGCTGGGATTATAGGTGTGAGCCACCATGCCCAGGCTTAACTTTTTTTCTAAACAGAGCTGGCTAGAGTGAGAGGGTAAAAGAGATAAAATATGAGACAGGAAGTATGCTTGCTGCAATCTCAATTTACAATGTAAAAATAATAGTTAATTGGAGAGAGAATGTTCTTCTTCTGCACATTGACTCAAAATGTATCACTTACAGCTATCCAAAAAATTCAAGCTTAAGCTAGAGAGGGAAGTCTACAATGGCATTTCTAAAACAAAAACCAAACCCAAGGAAGTATGCCAGATACAAGTAACAATCAGATTCGTATTTGGTTCAACCAAATAGTCTTTATAGATTCCTTCTAAAATGAAGTATTCATGACTAACATTAGTATATCTATCTAGTAATACAGAATTCACTGCTAGATTTTGATGATATCTATAACCCTGATAGAGTCTCCCTTTAAATCATCTTTCTCCTCTTAATGTTTGCGGATTTTGAATTCTAATCACAAATTAAATAAACTGTTTCTGTTCAAAAGGAAGTCTAGCTCAAACATTAAAAACAAACATTCAAAAAATAATCCACTGGCGTTTGGACAAGTTTGTTCCTGAAGAACTAGCCCTATAGTTTGATTTGACCCAAGGCATTCTGCTGCAGAAAGGTAAGGTTTGGAGGAGGGGTGTCCAATCTTTTGGCTTTCCTGGGCGGCAATGGAATAATTGTCTTGGGCCATGCATAACATACACTAACACTAATGACAGCTGGTGAGCTAAGAAAATAAAGAATGAGGAAAAAAAAACCTCACAGTGCTTTAAGAAAACTTATGAATTTGTGGTGGGCCATATTTAAAGTCATCCTGGACAGCATGCAGCCTATGGGTTGTGGGTTGGACAAGCTTGGTTTAGAGATATTTATTAGTACATGGGGAAGAATAAATATAGTTTAAAGGAAATTGTGTGGGTCAAATAAATTTGTCAATACATGTTTGATGTACAGGAATTAAATTTTATTAGGAAAATATTCTGATTTTAAGTGATATATAAATGCCCTTTCAAGGTAATTAACATGAATAATATGTAAAAATAATATATGGATGCATTGACTTTAAGTGAGTTTTTAAAAATTATGTTTAGGTGGAGAATTACAAACATAGATAATTGCACACAAATATATTTGTTTATCATATTTTCTTATAAAATGTAAATGCCAAACTTGCCAAATTTAATACAAAATAAAAGTAATTTAAGCCCATTACAATTTGATATCTTCAAATTTAATAAATTCTGACTGTAAAATCAAAAAATCTATCTTATTAAAAATTATAGAAAAAACATGCTAAGGGTTTAATGAAACATATACAACTTTTAAAACTATAATAAAATTATAAAAAAACAAAAAAACAGATTATATATGTATATAATACACACACACACACACACACACACGTATCAATGGGGTTAAGTAATTTCGTCAAGAATTTAATTGCCCTTATTTTTAAAATGTTTCCTAAAATCTCTAACACAGCATGAAAGATCTACTAGGATTTTTATGGAGTTAATACATTCTTAAATTTAACCTTCATTCACACAAAAGCAGTATTCACAAGATAAGTATGTCCTAATTTATACAAAACAATGTATAGAATCATAGGCTGAAATGAATCTCAGAAGTCAAGCACAGATGTGACTCAAAAAGAAAAATGAAGAGGTTCAAAGACTAAAGCTGAGAATGGAAGATCAGAGCTAAAACAACCCTTTTCATATCCAGCTAGGTATACACTATCCTTTGTTGTGATTCCCTCTTAAAGGAAATGACTGAAAAGATAAATATGAGATTTAAATAAACAGAGAAGCAATGTGGTTTGAGTGAAGGTCAGAGGTCAGAGTCTATCACTCAGCCAGAGTTAGGTACCCAGGTACCTCTGGCTGCTAAAGGAGTTTATGTAGCCCTTAAAGTGCGGTGGTGATGATTGGTGGCTATGTGACCACAACTTTCTGAAACATACAGGAGTAAAATAAAAACCCAGTGGGAAACAAAGATAATCATCTGATTTGGTTTCGGGATAAGCCTAAAGGAGCTCTTCAGATTCATTTTTATTTTAAGCATTTATATGCTTTTTAAATTTCAATAATTAGAATTTATTATGCTTTCTTTTGCCATATTTTCTTTCGGGAGAAGAAAGAGGGTTAAGGGGTAAAGAATGCTTTAGCATTTACATTACGTATCTCCTACTGTTAAATACATGGGATTTCTATAGTGAAATAGCAGGGCCTTATTTGCCTGTTAAATAGATTAAAAACAACTCCGCCTTCCCTTCAGGACCCTGTACAAGCTGGTGGATTTTCATTGCCATTCTATCATATGGGAAGAATACATTTTATACCTACCTTATTCTTCGTATAAAGATAAGGCACCACTTTTTGGAACACCTTTGGCACTTGTTCCATTGTGTCATTATTAACAACGTGAAGTATACAGATTGGAAGTGTAGTGTATACTTTGGGAACCAAAATCATATCTTGAGGAACCAAAAATGTTTCTCTGTAATTAGAAAAGCATGAACTTTCCCTTGACATGAATCTTAAAGAAAGTTTGAAATTTGCATTAATGCCAAGAAATTTTTTAAAAATCAAAAGTTGCAAACAAGGCACACATATTATTTTTAAAATTACTATTAATGTGCTATTTTGTCAAATAAATGCAAACTCTGTTTTAAAAATTCCATTTTATAAGTAGTTTGTGACTTTTACCAAATATGCTATTGCTTAGAAATTAAAGGATCTTTTTTCTATACTAAAAGCATATTAATTTGTTATATTATTTTTATCATGAATGTAAAAGGTGCTCACAATTACTTAACATTCTTCATTTTTTGATGAAAACAGCATAGATAAAAATTTCTATGATATCTCATTTAAGATGCCAAGTGTGGGAGAATTTTAACTAACTTATGAAAGCAAACCAGAAGCTAATACCTTTACTACTATTACAAATAAATATTCACAAATATGAATATTGCAAGCCATTTAAAGACATTATTTGTCATTATATAATAACCTCACCTGAATACTATAAACCAAGAATTTGGTGGCTGTTCTTGATAAGTGACAGTATAATCCGCAAAAGCAATCTTGGTTTCTTCATCTTGATAGCATGGGTAAGATTCCATAGACTTGCACTTGCTTTTGAACATTAGCCTAGAAATATAAAAATAAATTATGTATCAATGGCAAAAGCCACTTTAAAAATAAGATCTATTCATAAAAAGAAATGACAAAAAATAGTATAAGATATTTATTCCAAGGCATTGTCTGCTAGACTGAGATCTTGATCAAAGGGGGTCTGTGTAGTCCCTGATACATGGTACCAAGGTAAGGAGACCCATTCTAGGTCAGTCACAAAAAATGTCTGTCTTGTGCCCAAGACTGTCTGAGGCTCTCAAAGGAGAACATGATTCATGATTGAGGAGTAAAGTTTATAGGTGGGAAACCAGAACCAAAGTTGAAGCTATACAAATAGAAAAACTAGAAGCAAGCAAACCAGCAACAAAACTGGGTGAGAGACTCTGAAGGGTCTGGAATTAAAGTAGAGAATGGAGCCTGAAATGGAGTTTAAGGTGAGAAATAAGTTTGGAAAAACAGGTTTTAAAAATCTAAGGCTATGCGCAAGTGGAGGGTGCTGGCTTTCCTCCTACATAATTTCCTGATGTATAAGACAGTAGAGAATACGCTGCTAAAATAATTATGGAGCTGAGATTTCCCCATGCTTTCCCCCTGGATGTCTGTGATATATTCCAGAACATAATGGGAGTGATGATGTGACAGATCTTCCGGGTCTTATCACTTCCATTTTGCCAGAAACTGGGTCTGCCCTTAGTAGCACCAGTAATATAAGACCATTTACAGGATGTCTCAGGTAATAGCTGGGATGGAAGCCATTATGGTCATAGCAACTGGTTCTCTTTTAGAGGTCTAGATAGAGCTAGATGTGTTCTTGTCTTCCGGAAGGCAGATGTTTTTATTGATTGTCACATGTTCTATTTCATTATTGATTTCTGTTAGGTTTTTGTTGATCGTAAATTTTTGGTAGGAGGAAATTAACAGGATATTTGGAAGAGGTTTAAAAAGTCTTTTAAAAATGGTGGCAAGGACAGAGAATAGGGTGACCATATATCCTGGTTTGCCTGGGATAGTTGTGGTTTATACTGACAGTATTGGCCTAATTATTAACAGTTCTCCATCTTTTCTTGTCAGTGTCCCAGTTTGGATGATTAATGACATGGTAATTTTAACTAGGAGCTATGCAGCACAGGTCTGTCAATGCAAGGCACCCCTGTAAATTACACAGGGCTGGCCTAATCTACACAAGGATGTGGGCTCAACCAACATGGGAATTAAGCTGGTCGCAGTGGGAATTCACTGTAAAAGGACCCACTACCATTCTAAAATGAGGGTGAGATTTCTATTCTTCCCAGACTATCACTGTTCCCTTATACATTCTACCCTTTTTCATATACCTCAGGAAGTCCTAATGAACGTAGGGCCATCAAAATCCTGATGAACTATGTCGAATACTTTGAATGACCCAGAGTGAGATACCTGACTGAGTTGGAAGATTTAGTCTTAATAAAGAATTAGTTTCAATCTAGTCAGATTTTTGTTTGATATGATTTCCTCATAGGGGAGCTCATTTTTAGACATCATTTGCAAGAAAATTGGGTGCAAGATCTTACCCACAGATCTTCCTAGGATAGGCCCCACAATGCACAACCAACTTGTACAAGAGGGTTCTTTGTGTGTGTGTCCATACAATTGGATTGAATAGTTAAGATGAAATTGGACTAAATCTTAAGACAAAACTGTAAATTGGTAAACTCAGTCTTCCCCAAGTTGACTTGGGGGAAGTTCTCCCCCTTTAGAGTTGAGAAAGATGAAAGTCTGGGCTTCATAACCTCAAAGTGCTACATGTAACAGTAATGACAATACCAATATTTACAATAGCTACTTTTCTGTGATGATTCAATCTGTGGCACTGTGTTAAGTGCTTTTCCCATTTACCTTCATTTATCTTTACAGATTTATGAGACAACAGTATTATACAGTAGATATTATTATCCCTGTGCTACAAATTAGTAAAGCTGGGGTTAGCTTTAGGTCTTGTGTCAAATTATGTGCTCTTAACCATAGAATAATGCCTGCTAAGATAAGGTAGCTTTGGATGCCCCTGACATTAGAGTTTAAATAATAGTTAGGCTTTTTGGTTTTATCTGTCCAAGAAATGTATGTGTAGAACTCAAAGCATTGAAAGAGCATGGCTGCTGTATCGGATATGAGCTGAGATTCTGTGAAATGGTCTTGGCTAGGGTGGAAAGATCACATGGAGAAGAACAAAAGCCCACTGAAGGTATTATGCTAGTGTTTCAAATTCACCTCCCTGGTGTACTGATCCTATTTCCTAATAGGAGCAGCCACTTTTTAGCACATCATTTTTATGAAAATTAGGTGTAGGATCTGATCTAGAGCTCTCCTCATGTGGCCCCAAAATACAAAAGCAAGTTGGAAAAGAGGGTTTGTGCTCCTTATGTGCATTCATAGAACTAAAACTTTAGGCAAAAGTGTAACCCTTTTAGAAAATGGGTTCTGGAGTAAAGGTGAATCAAGTAATCTGCGTGGGGTCTGCAGAGTCTCTTGAAAATGTAAATTGATGTCTTTCATCAGTTTTGGAAAGTTCTCACCTGTTATCTTTGTACCTTCTGTCACTCCAATTACACACTACGCTTTCTGAGAAGGTGCCACTTGTCCCTTACACTGTTTTCCACTCATTTTCTCTTAGCTTCAGTTGGGATACTTTTTATTGCCATATTACCCAGCTCACTAATCTCTTCTCCCACTGTGCCTAATCTGTGGTTAAATGCATTGATGAGTTCTTAATTTTGATTATTAAAATGTCTATTGATGTAATTTCCATTTGGCTGTGTTTTATTCATTGAATTCTCAAACTTTTAATCTATTTTCTCTTTTTTTAATCTTTATTTTCTTACTCATTTTCATACATTCAAGTTTAGATTTTTTTCTGCCACCTCTGACATCTAAATCACCAGAGAGTGTGGTTCCAGATATTTTCCATAATATACAATGTGTATATATTTACATATGGGGAGAAGTGGGTAGGTAATTTTTTTTTTTTTTCTTGTTACCCAGGCTGGAGTGCAATGGCGTGATCTCGGCTGACCGCAACCTCCACCTCCTGGGTTCAAGCAATTCTCCTGCCTCAGCCTCCCGAGTAGCTGGGACTACAGGTGTGCACCACCATGCCCAGCTAATTTTTTGTATTTTTAGTAGAGACGAAGTTTCACCATGTTGACCAGGATGGTCTCAATCTCTTGACCTCATGATCCACCCGCCTCGGCCTCCCAAAGCGCTGGGATTACAGGCGTGAGCCACCGCGCCCGGCCGGGTGTGTAAGTTTTTCTGTTTTGTTCAGGTTAGCCGGACTATTGGACATGAGTTATGAGTTATGGCTAGAATGCAGTTCTCCTCAGGTTGGATATACCTCAGCCTTGCCCCTGTTTAGAAAGTATTGCCCTTCAAGGCTTTCATCTGACCACTTTGCTGACTGGGATCGCATCCCCTACCAGGTCCTAAACTTTACTTTTTGTCTTCTCAGCATCATAAAAGATTTAAGGAAACTGTTCTGCTACTAGAGGTTTTCTGCTTAGAATTTTAGTTCCGTGCAATGAAAACATAAACAAAAAGTAGCAAGTACCATAGAAATGTTTCAGATAAACGATTGTGGAAGATCCGAAGTAATGGTGCAGTTCTAGCTGCAGTGACTGGGGAGCAGTCCACAAATTTGATAGTGTTCAGAATGGATTTTGACAAAAGGACAATATACTGCAATAAAAATATGATTTTACTGCTTTACCTTAGGAGAGAAAGTGCATACTGTTCTAAATTCATTTCCAATATAGCCCAAACTTTTTGAAGAGTATCTGCAACACTGATATTTTCCTTTGTGTCTAAAAATAATAATAAATAATAACAATGTTAGGCTGTAAGATGCCTGAAAGATCATCTTATCCAAAGCCTTCATTTTCACAAATGAAGTTGAAACTCACAAGTAAGATGGTATCCAAAGTCATAGGATTTATTAGTAGAAAAATCAGGTTTAAGATATGAGCTATAAACTCCTAGTCACCATATTATGCTTTTCCCCTTCATCTTTAATTTAAAATCTTAAAATATTGCTTGACCGAATTTAAGAGAGTCATCAAAAGGTTTACATGAGGAGATCTCTGTTACACTAAAACTTTTTTTATGACAGGTCATATCTCAGAAAAAGTGATCCATTCAATTTTTCTAAAGGACAATGGTCAATAGGATTTTTACTAGAGCTCAATCTACTGCATTATCTGCAAATGGTTTAAAAGTAGATAATTTGGCAAGAAAATGTGAAGCCTTATTAAGAACCTCAAATTTACCATATCAGAAACTAACATTCTTTCTCTAATTATCTTATCTTAATTTCTTCATAGTGTTTACCAGCATCTGAAATCGCTATCTTAATCTATTTACTTGTCTATTATATGCTTACTCTCATTAGAATATAGGATTCATCGGAGCAGAAACCTTGGCTATGTTATTGACTGCTATAAGGCCAAAATATGTAACAGTGTTGTGTAATCAAGAAAGTTATTCAATAAATATATGTTGGGTGAAAAAATGCAAACACTATTTAAAAAAACATTTTGAACAGTTGTACACAAACTATTAAGTACATTACAAAACTGCCCATATTTTCACTCTCTTAAGAGGGAAGTAAAATCACTGTATGAAAATTTTTACAACATATATGAACAATAAAAGCATATTTTACCATATGCATAATTTGAATGTATTTCCGAAATTTTATGTGTTCGAAATTTAATTCCCAAACAGCATTGAGAGAGGTGGAACCTTTAAGAGTTGATTAGGTCATGAGGGCTATGCCCTTATGAATGAACGTGATTATTGCAAGAGTAGGTTAGTTATCTCAGAAGTGGCTTCCAAATACAAGGCTGAGTTTTGGCTCTCTATTCCTCCTTTAGCTCTCTCTCTCTTTCATGAGTGTGCTCTCTCACCCCGCCATCTTCTACATGGGATAAAGGCTCTGTCCAGATGCAAACCCCTTGATTTTATATTTTCCAGCCTTCAGAACTATAAGAAATAAATCTCTGTTCTTTATAAATAACCTAGTCTTTGGTATTCCATCATAGGGGCACAAAATAAGCCAAGATGTCCTATATTGAGTTTGATGAATGCATATGTTTTGTAATAGGAAAAAAACCCATTAAATTAGGCAACTAAGATATTTTACTATCATTAAACGGTATAATTTAGGATTTTTTAACCATTGTGTCTCTGAAGTTTTACTGCTTAAACGTTTTGACTATTATCATTAAATGTTTCAAATAGACTTTTTTTTTTTTTAAAGAAAAATGTTTCAATATATGTAAAGAATCTATTGGAGGTAAGGTTTCTCCTATCAAAATGTCAGCAAAAACCACAGAATGAAAATAATTGAATATAAGGCTTTTTTATTTTTTATTTTTTTTGAGATAAGATCTCACCCTGTCACCCAGGCTAGAGTGTAGTGGTGTGATCTCGGTTCACTGCAACTACCACCTCCTGCGCTTAAGCAATCCTCTCACCTCTGCCTTCCAAGTAGCTGGGACTACAGGCACATGCCACCATGCCTGGCTAATTTTTATATTTTTTTGTAGAGCTGTATTTTCTTCATGTTGCCCAGGCTGGTCTTTAACTCCAGAGCTCAAGTGACCTGCCCACCTCAGCCTCCCAAAGTGCTTGAATATAAGTTTTGCATCTATCATGTTTTATTTTAAGCTTATAAAACAGACCTTTTGGCAAAAACACTTTAGTTAATATACATAGATGTATCTGATTTAATAAATTTAAGAATACACTTAAAATGCATTTTATGCCTTATAGATGTATGTCACTAATGACATACATGGGGGCTTCTTTTATTATGCATTAATTTATTCATCCACTTAATTATTAATTCATTTGTTTGAAAACTGATCTAGAAATGTAAAACTATCTATGACTTAGCTGAAGCTGACTGAGGTAGCACAGCACTAGGCACTTGGGATATATACGAAAAAAAACCAATTCTCTATTTTAAAAGAACTTGCAATAGATTGGGAAAGCACAGCTGATCTTTTACTTATTCATTCATTTTTTTCATTCTTTCAGCAAGTATTTACTGTGTGCTTAGGATGTGCCAGGCACTGTGCCAATCCTGGGAACAAGACACTCAGTGTATTGACATGCTTCCTGATTTCAAATAATTTCATTATTTAGTGACTGAAATTAATTAGCTGATCCATAAAGTGACTCTAAAATATTTTCATTAACACACATAAATATTTATTCTTGTATGAACAAGTTTATTTTATAAATGTTTGAACAATCATACCTGGTATTCTGGCTTTCAAAAGTAATCTAACGTAAGTCCCTCTCCACATAGCTTGAATTTTAATTGCTGCTGCTACTTCCTCAGGAGAATATTCTTGATCACTTGTGGGCATACAGTATTTAATGTCCAGCCATTCCACTGGAAAGAGAAAAACCAACTTTGGACTGAAAGTTATATTTAATCCCTCCCCCACGTTTCAATGCCTTTAGCTGCGAAAGCCCTTCAACATATAAAACTACATTGCAAGAGTTAGCATCATAGTTAATATTGCCAGGTCTAGGTGGTTCTTGTTAGAAAGTAAACATTCTGCAGGAGGGAAAGCACACAAACTAGGGACATCCTAGTGAACTACTATTGATTCCTGTGTGAATATAGCCAGAGGTTTCTCTCAAAAATAAAAGATGTGTTAAAATTGTAGGTACCTATGCAAGAATCCTGCATGTTCTGCACATGTACCCCAGAACCTAAAGTACAATTAAATTTATATATATATAATTGTGGGAGCAGAGCACAGGAGGAAGAGGAAAGTAGGGGTACTTGGGTCAGAAGATCTTACCAGAATTCTTCAAATCACACCATATAGATTAGAGACTTCCATATTTTTTTAAGGTTAGGAGTAAATAAACCAGGAAAATTCTGGGCTCCTCTTGAAGTATGTGTGGTGGAGATTAGGATTAGAGATCCCCAGCAGGTCCTTGGAGCCCTTTGAGCACCGCTTGAGCTCTATGACAGTCCACGCAGACCTATTCCACTTACTCCACAAACACCTTTCTTAAATTATTTACGTTACTTAAAACTAGGAATTCCTTGATTAAATACATAAAATTAATCAGTACCTAAAGAAACCTCTTCCAAGGAGGAGTCAAGTAAATCCAAGTCCAAAACCATAGCCCGGAATGCAAATTTGAAGTTCGGAGGAGGTTTTGTTATTTGAACTTTTTTCATCAAACGCCATAAGGAAAGATGAAAAACCTGAAACAGATAAAGTACATTAATGTTTTTTATACCAAGAAAATAACATGGTATATTTATAACAAGAAAATAACTGCCCAGAAAAGCTCTGAAAAGCTTTTAGATGCTCTAAAAATAAAAATAAAAACCATTTCTCAGATATACACACCATCTACCAGAAGATTCTTTGAAGTCTCAATCACCCAGTGAGAGACCAAAATTATCATTTGATTATTCCTAATTTAATACAATGTTATCACTACAACAATGTTTATGATATAGACTCAATTAAAATACAGCACTAAACTAATAGAGGAGGGATAGAATAAGGTAAAAAAACATGATCCTTGTGCTTAAGCAAGTTAAGTAGCTTATTTTATTGATTTTAAGATGCCATCCATTGTAAGACACACTATTATTTCATGTGCTACATAAAATGAAAATATGTTCCTTAGAGTTTTCTTAATCATTTAGAAGTACTAACTTCATATTAAAAAAAACTCTTAGATTTAGACAATGCTTTTTCATCATATGTCACATAGTTGTGTTATTATCAAAGTACAAAATGGATATTTTTTTCTTACCAAAATATCTCCCTTTTGCATAAGTGATTCATTCACCAAGACCCCTTACATATTAAATCAGGGCCAGCTAAGGTGGGCTCATGCAGAGTAATCTTGGTAGCACAAATGGCGAACCACCCACATGGGCTCTCTTTCATCCAGGCTCAGTCATCTAACCTATCAGCAGCAGAAACTGACTCTGGTCCTTTGACATGGTAATGTCTCCTGCGAAATCCATCTAACAGTGGGGAAAAGAGCTGGTGGAAAAGCACCACCATCTCACCAACCTTGAGTGGCAACTTTTAAAGGGATGTCCCACACAGTTTCTCAGGACCCCTGCACAGCTGATTCCCAGTAAACCACAGCAGCAATTATTGTGTCCTTTAGGCCATTTCTTTCTCTTTCTCATTTCATTCTTTTTATTACTCCCTCATTTCTGCTTTCTGAAATCACTTCCCTAATATATTGTCTCCATCCAAAATATTTTCTCTGGCTCTGATTTGGGAGGTCACCTAGTGGCAGATACACCATTTCAAAAAGAAAGTTTCCTCTTCCAAATATCGTATCCCAAACAAGCTTACCCTGAAGTGCTGTGCAGTTAGCTCTTTATCATGGAAGGGGACAGGGTAGTGAGCTGTTTGCAGATCCTTCAAAGCTGCAGAGAGTTTACTCTTATCTTTGAAATTAGCAATCACATTTCCAATCGCTTTCATAATCAACAGAGACTGCTCTGTAAATCGGCAGCTTTCCTGTGAAGACAAAACGTGGCAGCCATCCTCACTCATGCTTGAGTGTCATTTAGTTTATAAAAATTAATTTGTTATAATATCAAACCTCTGCTATATGGCTGATTTAATAATTCTATATAGAAGGCTTGATATCAAGGCAGTTTAAATGCTGCAGTCTCAGAGATAAAAAACAAGGAATGCAATTCCCATCTGAATGGGAACGTGTAGGAGGAATATCCACCTCATATTGGGGATCAGGGAAAATTTTCCCACCATATTAATATCGAGACCTAGTTCTGAGGATGTTTGGGATTAGTCTGACAAAAAACTGTGGAGTTTGAGGACTGACGAGCAGAGAAGATTTCAAGGAGAAAGCCATAAAGATAAAAAAGACCAGAAGGTGACCTAGCATGGGGTGGAGGCTCTCCCCTGCTATCAACTCTAAGGAAATAATAAAGCAAGAAAAAGACAGGAATTTCAGGAAGTAACTAATTTTTAAAAATCAGAGAAAACAGTGAAGTGTTTGGAGCTGCTGTGATTGGTATACAGTGGGTGGTCCTAGAGTTGCCTGGAGTAGCTGGTGTGGTGCCTGGCAGCAGCATGAAAAAGGTAAAATTGTAAAAAAAAAAAAAATACCCTTTTTCCCCTTAGAGGGCACCATGGTACAATCATCCATCAGTCCTGATTTTCTCCTGAAATTTTGGGGAATGGCCCAACAAGTGTGTGTGAAGCACAGATGCCTTGTGAGGGTGAGAAACTGATGGAAACAGGTGCGACTGACTCGCTCCCGGAACACACTTACTTAGAATCCTCACAAAGCCTAGGGAAAGCTTCGTCTTGTGGTGTTTCTCCCTAAGGTGAAACCGTGAAAAGAAACATTCTCTGGTCGAGTGGACATATTAGAAGGAATCAATTATGGTTCTAAGTATCGTCTCTCTGCCCTTGGGTCAGTCTATTCTCTTTGGCTCCTTTACTAGGACCAAAGAACAATGGGGTGTGGGCTTGAGCTCCAACAATCTTTTCAACATTGGGAAGTGATATTTCTAGGGAAATGTGAGCTCACAGACCAAAATAAATAATCACCTGGGGAAATAAATTATCTAAAGGAAGACACCAAACTGGACAATGTATGCCATATAAAGCAGAATTATTTTTTTTTAAAGACAAGAATTTGAAATAAGATAAACATAGTTATGGAAATAAGCAACATCCATGTATAAAGTGAACTTGCTGATCTGTGTGATCTTGCTGAGCCTAATGAGCAAGAGAGAAAGAGAACTGGTGAGAGATGATGGCACAGCAAACAGAGGAGGCAGCCCTGGGAACTCTTGCACAGACACTGCTCAGGCAAGGAAGAACACATGAGTGTGGCATATGTGGGAACCATTGGCTTGCCATGAAATTTGCTGGCTGTCTTAGAGAACCCCATCAATAAAAGGTTGTGCTATTTGGAATGGTTGTTTCTTTGCATTTTGGTGGGAAAGGGTTAGAGCTGAGGAAGCATCAGGAATTATGCAGTGGGAAGGCCGTCTGCAAATATTCTCCCAAATGCCCGTGCACAAAGGACATCTAAAACCAAGAGATTTCAGGGGGCATACTGGTTCCATTGACCTCATCTCTTTTTCAGACGTTGTCAGAACAGGGGAACAAGTGAAACCAAGGAGAAGAGACCAAGAAGAGCGAGAGGAGATGAAGGAGAAGAGACAGAACCTTCTGAGCTACTCCTTCCCTGCTAAACCCCAGAGACACACGCTCCAAATTCCTTAGGCAAAGGAAAAGATGAAAGCAAAGAAAGAGATAAAAGTTTTAAACAGCATAGAAAAGGACTGCACTGATCCTTTGTACCCCAAAGAACCAATGATGTCACAGGATCCAATATTAACAGATATGAAAAGAGAGTCAATAGAGTAGAGGTGAGAGCAGCTGGAGAATGTCTACATATTTCATTTGTCTACCTACAGGGTTCAGACTTCATTCTAGACTTTGGGGTTGCATGTAGGAATTTCCTGCAGAGTATACTTAATAGTTTTAAAGGTTAAAAAAATGAGTAAATTGAATATAAAATAAAATAGTGTTTAGTTCAAAATATTTGAAAATAAAGCACATAAAAATTGCCGTTGCAAAAATACTTACTGGTTCAAAGTTGGGCAACACAACATGTTCATCCCCAATGACAAGCGGCACCATGCTGCAGATGTGTATGGAGTGTCCTACTGGGGAGTACGCGTTGAACAGTAGCATGTGTCTCCTAAACAGAAGGGATTCTGGGTGAGAACTGAGTGCTCCCTGGGTGGTAGCATTTGACCCACTAGTTGCTTGTTAACATTTGGAAACTCAAACTAAGTCAGAGGTTAGTGAAGAGTTCAATTTTTAACACATGAAATAAGGATCTTTGAATTTGAACTCTATAAGAACCCTATGGGATCATGAAATCTATATTTTATTAATTATGTAGAACAAAAATCATTAGACTGAATGCCAAACTTCTCTCCAGTATGTGCTGGAGTGATCTCCCACACACTGCAGTCACGTTGTGAAAACTAGTCTTGATTTCTCCCTAATAACAAGAAAAATGTATGTGGGTATAGGGCTGTGTAGACTTCATAGGCTTTTTGTCACAAATGCGTCATTTCACATTATGTTCATTGTGTCTCTCTTCCAGGTTATAGTATCACGAGAGCAGGGATATTCCTTTTCATCCAGTTATTGAGCATTTAGAGCAGCGGTCCTCAACCTTTTTGGCACCGAGGACCAGTTTCACAGAAGACAAATTTTACACGGACTGGGTTTGGGGATGGTTTTGGGATGAGACTGTTCCACTTCAGATCATCAGGCATTAGATTCTTATATGGAGCATGCAACCTAGATCCCTTGTATGTGCAGCTCATGATAGGATTCTTGTTCCTATGAGAATCTAATGCTTCTGCTGATCTGACAGGAGGCAGAGCTCAGGCATGGCTCACCTCCTGCTGTGTGGCCTGGTTCCTGACAGGCCTCCGACCAGTACCAGTCCTTGGCCCTGGGGTTTGGGACCCCAGATTTAAAGCATGTTCAAACATACATGCTGATGGTTTAGGTCCTGTGGGTGGAAAAGTGGGTATATGAAGATTCTTTATTAAATTCCCTATCTTTGGTTGTCTCAGTGAATGAGCCCTCAGACAGAGTAACTTGATTTCCGGGAGAATCTCTCCATGCTGGAGTATATATGGGAGATGGGAGAAATGTCAAAGTTTCGAAATGTTTTATTTTCTAGAAATATTAGATGCTTGACACAATTATTTTAGTATTTGTTGCTTAGGCTTTGCTTTTGCATGAGCCATAACTTTTCATTGATCATATAAAATTAGTATGATTGATCTCAGGGGAAAAAAGTAAAAGGTAGTGAAAATGTTTATTTCAAAGCCTAGTGAATATATTTATTTCATCTGAAATTTGAGATAATATTTTGAATTTTAATCATCAAAATCAAAAAACTTTTCCATTATATGTATTTTCTTTAAAATGGAAGCTAATGTGTTCAATCGACTTTATCTGAAATAAAAATAATATCTAACAAAAATAAGCCACAAGAAAATCTAGATTGGTAGGGGAAAATGCATGTTTCTCAATTTTTGTTTACATAAAATCAAGGTTTTTGCTAAGTATCATAATATTGATGAGAAAACGTAACAAATATGAGAAAATTTATACTACTTAAAATATTATAAATGTTATGTATATAATATTTATAAACTAATTTTAGAAAATGCTGGGTTAAACAGCCTTAAACAATATTGTCGACTAAATAGATTCCCAGAATCTTTGACAATTATAAATCTCCCAAAGGAGTATCCAGTGTACAGCATTTCTCAATGTATTTTTTTGGAAATATTTTTCTCAAGAACAGTACTGATAGACCTGCGCCTTGAGAAATTGCTTTAAGAAATAGTATCTTAGAGTCCACATTGTTTACTTCTTTAGTAATCAACAGTTTGCAGGCCTTCAAACCATTTTTAATATGGAAAAAATGAAGTCACTTCATACCCAACAGGCAGACGAACCATTGTAGCCTTGGTAGCATATGTGTGAATCTTCAGAACGAGATTGAGGGGTTTCAGGGATTTCCAAGAAAACGTTTCAGCTGTGAGAAGTCCAGGCTCTATGGGAGGGCTGTCTTTTGTTAAGGCTTTAAGATAAGTAAAAAGGTATTAAAATTTGATTGTGAAAGTGTAGTTGGCATTCACTAATACTTTTTTTTAATTAAATAACAACCTAAATAATAATCAAGTATTAGAAATATTATTAAAATTTTCATAAAACATTGGAAATTACTCCAGGTAAATTACTAGAAATAGCACTCATGCCTTCCTCCTTATTCAATGCTCTTCCTCATAACAATCCTCTCAAGGGAAGAAACCAGAAAGAGGAAAATTAGAATCAAGAGGACATTTTTTATTGTAGTATAGCATTGCTTTTATTATCTCCATGGTAGTAACCACAATATCCTTGCAGTTGCAATTTTAGAGGAAGAAAATGTATTACATCTAGGAAAATAAAATTCCTCTAAAATAGTGTCAAAATAAGTCCAAATATCCCAATGTTTATTAAAAATTTATTTATTTTTTTAAGATGGACTCTCGCTATCACCCAAGCCAGAATGCAGTGGCGGGATCTTGGTTCACGGCAACCTCTGCCTCGTTGGTTCAAGCAATTCTCCGGCCTCAATCGCTGGAGTAGCTAGGATTATAGGTGCCTGCCACCACCCCTGGCTAATTTTTGTATTTTTAGTAGAAACAGAATTTTGCCACGTTGCCCAGGCTGATCTCGAACTCCTGACCTCAGGTGATCTGCCCACCTTGGCCTCCCAAAATGCTAGGATTACAGGAGTGAGCCAACATGCCCAGCCTGTTTATCAAAAATTTTACCTTTGATTCACAGTCTTTGACATTATGTAGAAATAGCAAGCAATTAACAAAGTTTAATTTTAATATCAAGTCTTTCTTTAAAAATGGATACATAATATGGGCTAATTCTTCATCAATGACTGAGGACAAAAAACTTTCCCCTGTACTTCCAGAAAACACTGGCGTTGAGGACATAAGTTCACAACATTACCTGAAATGCCTTCATGCCTATGGAATTTAAATGTTCTAGGACAATGTTCAGGGTTTGGTAGAAGCACTAAACTTAGATCACTAAATTCTGGAAAGTTTATTATACAACAAGTATTTTCTAGCCACCTGCTCTACGTTAGACACCATTCAAAACATGGATGATACTTCAGTTTAAAAAAAAAATCCCTGCCCTGCATGTTGGTAAAACATTCAGTTGTAAGTATTTGGGAATACTTACTGTAAATTTACAGTTTCATGTACTGTTAATTTAAGCGCAAGAAAAATTCTTTAACAAAACAGGCCAAAGAATAAAAGAATAAAATTTTGTGAATGTGTGCCTGTGTGTGCATGTGTATGCAAGGGTTTGGCCTTGCAGAGGAGCAGAGAGAGTCTATCCATTGGAACAGAAGGAAGGTGGCCTAGATCTTCAGAGAGTTCATTGTGGGAAAGGAAGGTAGAAATTCTGAAGGCAGAAATAATTTCTGATTGGCAGAAATTCTGAAGGCAGAAATCAGCTGAACATGAGTGAGAGTAAGACTAGGCATTGAGGATTGGAAGAGAGAGAGCATGTTTGAGGGTTTGCAATAGTCATCTATAGGAATAAATAAGAGTGGAAGAATAAATGAACTAGAGAAATGCTGGCAGTGCTTAAGGGCTTGTTGAGATTTGTGCTCCTCAAATTTAAGCATGTTTGTTTTCCTTCCCTCCAATCACATTCAGCTGCTCTCTTGAAACTACAGGTTGGATATAGCATCAGGTTTAAACAATAGTGGTGTTTTTCCAGGAAAGCAAAATGAGAGGGTAAAAAGGGCAAATGTGTGGAGGGCACATCCAAGGATATATTTAATCACAGTGAGCGACCATAGAACGTATTTTGGGAATGGGAGGTAAAAGGACATGAGGAGGGTGATGGACACATAAAAAAGTGGGAGGATAGAGAAGAATGAAAAGATCCAGTGGTGTCCAAACTTGTAGGCATGGGAATTCTAGAGAGTGAACTGGAGAGGGGGGTGCTTGAAATTGAGATGCCTGAGATGATGCACAAATTGGTAAACGTAAGGTCTATAGAACAACCATGGAAGTGGTGGACCAAGGTGGGACAGAGGGAAAGATGGTCGGCATTGTCAAATCAAAGAAAAATAGTTTGTTTTTCAATAGAAGTTGAAATAATTGAGAATGATGACATTTCTAGGTCAACAACTACAACAACAACAGATTGACTAAACAAGGCAGACAGATTACTACAACCAGAAGAGGTGCAGGTGGCAGGAGTGAGCATAATCCCTGGTGTCTGTGGAATAAGAGCATAAGAGTGGGTAATATAGGTGGTCCTGTGGGACTCTGGAGAAACTATGGAAAGGGAAGGAGTTCTTTCATCCATGGTCTTCTAAAGATCTTATTTTAATTGTTTTTTTGAGATGGAGTTTCGCTTTTGTTGCCCGGGCTGGAGTGCAATGGTGTAATCTCAGCTCACTGCAACCTCTGCCTCTGGGTTCAAGTGATTCTCTTGTCTCAGCCTCCCTAGAAGCTGGGATTACAGGTGCCTGCCACCATACCTGGCTAATTTTTGTGTTTTTAGTAGAGACCAGGTGTCACCATGTTGGCAAGGCTGGCCTAGAACTTCTGACCTCAGGTGATCAACCTGCCTCAGCCTCCCAAAGTGCTAGGATTACAGTTCTGAGCGACTACACCCGACCTCTAAGAATCTTATTATTGCAAGTTCCCCAACCTGAACATGATCTGGGCTTTAAGACTATCATTTCCTCAGAGCCCTCTTACCTCCATACTCCCCCCAGCGTACCAATGCAGAAAAGCAAACCAGTAGTTCAATAGGTTTTAGACTATCCACAAATAGATAGTAGGACACTCGTTCTTCTGAGAACTGCAAGAAAATTGACCAATTATCATACTTAATATCAGTTGATCAATGCTATTATTTTCACTTCTAGTGAAAACTCCCATAGAATGGACTATAGTATAACATTTAAGATTTACAGGAAACTTACTGTCTTGTAGGCACCACAATAAATACTTGATGAATCTAATTAAATGAAGAAAATTATACTGGGTGAATGTTGGCAACCATCTATAAAAACTGGGTCTGCAGAAACCGTATCAGACTAGCTACCATATCAGAGAGAGGCAGAGCTCTCTATAAGCAAAGAAAAGGGATATGCTTGTTCCAACAATGAAAAAGAGAGGAGACTGAGCCCAGGGCAGAACAGTACTCAAGCATGGGTCTTCGATGGACAGGAAGGCCACAAAGTAAGTAATTTTGGCAGAGAACGGGAATGGCCAATTGGATGTATTAAGTTATTTTACAGGGTGGTAGGTGAAATAACCTCTCTCTTCCTTCTTTCCACGGGATCTTCAGATATATACCTGAGGTGGTTTAGCTCTGTGTTTCCATTCAAATCTCACGTCGAATTGTAATCCCCGCATGTTGAAGGAGGGGCCTGGTGGGAGGTAACTGAATCATGAGGGCAGACTTGTCCTTGCTTTTCTAGTGATAGAGTTCTCAGGAGACCTGGTTGTTTGAAAGTGTGTGGCACTTCCCCCTTTGCTCTCTCTCTTTCTCTCTCCTGTTCTGTCACGGTAAGACGTGCTTGCTTCGCCATCACCTTCTGCCATGACTGTCAATATCTTGAGGCCTCCCAGCCATGCTTCCTGTACAGCCTGCAGAACTGTGAGGCAATTAAACCTCTTTTCTACATAAATTACCCAGTCTCAGGTAGTTCTTTATAGCAGTGTGAGAATGGACTAACTTAATACCCATTGCTTGCTGATACAGCAGGTTGTGGGTCTTTGTTTTGGAGATGGAATAAAGCGTTCAGTAAAATCAAATTTCCTTAAAGGATAGTTACATAAACCTTATATGTATATAATTTCAGTTCATCCTATATGAGTACTATTAATGTATCTAATTATACATGAAGAAACTGAAACACAGAGAGGGTAAGCTATTTGCCAAAGGTCACAGAGTTTGTAGCAGCAAAGATGGAAGGAAAAAGTAGGTACAGCCATCAGCCTGGCTCTAAGGCTGGTACTCTTGACTAATGCATTATTATTACCTATCAAGTTCTCAGTGCTTCAACAGAATTGTGACAGATGGCACATGGTAAATGTGCTCAATTAATTTAATTGGACTATACTATACTTCAAAAGTTTTTCATATTATTTGACCACAATAAAAAAAGTTAATATATGAAAGGAAAATATGTAGTAATGCTATGAAAAAGAAAGCCTTGTTATTTAATCAAGTATAACAAAGATTGCTAGAAATGTTTGATGCAATGTAATCATGACATAAATGATTACTCCTCCCCCTATTTTCCATTTGTTATCATTTGACACTTTGTTTCCTATTAGCTGTGACATGTTGATGATGTAGAGAATTGTTTCAAATATTCATTATCTGAAAATGTGAAGGACCTTTGGACTTGTGAGCTTGGCATGAATGCCTGAGGAGGAGTTTCTGCAGGGAACTCATTTGCTCTCATTGTCAAGGGTCTGAGAATTGAGGGGTGGGGTGTTCCTGAAGGCCTCACAGGGGCTTATGCCCTGGTGCCAGCATAGGGCACCTTTGAAATGTCCCTGCTCCAACTTCACACTGGGCACCAAGGGAACATCTGTGGATTGTGCTGAGGACGGGCCTGGGGCTCTGTGCCCCAGCTCAGCAGGCCACTAAAATCAGGAGTGTCTGGTCTCAGAACACAGCAGATCCTTAGTTTCCAGCCATACTAAATGTTATTAAGATTATATTCCAGTGCCTTCAAGAATGTTATTTTCTCACACCGTTAATGTTAAAAAAATTCAGGGAAATAAATGTCATAATTTTATTTCATCAAGCTGAGACTTTTAAGAGAAAAAAAAATTCTGTGCTTATCATCACTTTGTAAGAATAAGATCAGAATAAAGAACAATTGACCAATTTATCACATACACTTTTACAGTACGATAGTTATGTTTACCAAAAGCTTTTATGCAACATCTTTAGTAAATGGCAGCCAACATTTATTACCACTTACTAATAGGCATTCTTCTAAGTGTTTTATATACATTATTTCACATTTGATCTGCTCCATCTTCCTTAGATGTAAAATGATGATAATCATATCTCTTTCACAGGGTTTGCAATGAGGCGTGAGTGAATGCAGTAAAGAACCTAGTCTAGGGCCTGTAATGTTTATAAACCATTGTCATCATTGGCAATGGTTAAAATATGGAAATATCCCTAAGTAAACAGTAAACTGTACATTAGGCTGATAGCATACTCTGGGTTCAGCTATTCCCAATTAATTGTGTTATCCTTATAAAGTCAAAGAATTCCTCTAGGTGTTTTCACATACTCCAGAACTAGGTGAAGGATTTCTTTCCCCGAGTCACTATTCTTATTTTCAGAGTAGGCAGCCAGAAACAGAGCAGCTCTTGAGGTCTATTTGAAAGGTTTCCTCTGGCTGTTTTCATCTGTTACAAGGGCAGTGGAAAAGTTTCAAGGATTTTTTACTTCCCCCACCTCTGTGTACTGCTCATGGAGGTGTGAGATTATCATTAGGGGCTTGAGTGGCCTTGTCCTAAGATAGGAAAACATGCAAATGTTAGCACAGTTCAGTTTCCCAAAATACATGTCATAGCTTTTCTTAAAATTCTGCTCAATATGTGATTTGTTAATTACCTTAATTGACAATTTTTAAATTGAGTTCCTACCTCACCCCAGGAATGTTCTTATAAGTGGTAAACAAAAGGATACAGCCCTTCTAATGATGCCAACAGTAAGTAGGGGGAAGGCCAGGCACAGAGAAGCAATCAGAAAGTTGGGAGGGTGGGAGGCAAATGCTGGGCAAACAGAGAGCATGAAGCCAAGCCGCTTAACTCAGACTCCATGGCCTGGGAAGGGAGGCCTCACAGTGTCAAGGGCATTTATGATGTTCTGAATGATTTCTAGGCATCGGCTGAACAACAGCAATGAGGATAAAGAGGATGAAAGGGAAGAAACTCCAGGGAGAGGGATGAGATGGGAGAAAAAATCCAGACATAATGGTGGACTGTCCTTATGTTTTAGGAATCACACACTCTTCAGTAAATACTAATTGAAAACAAATCTAGTGAATTTATTTGTGCATCTATCATTTTTTTTCTTAATCTGGATTTGTATAATAATTCAGGTCAGGACTTAACATAGTCAGATGGATCACACTTGTGATTATGAACTAGTGGAATTTTGCTTATTGCTTGGATAAGGATTAGTGGGAGACTCTAAAAATTAATTTTTAAAAATATAATTATGTTACAAGTTTAGAAATATTTCAGAAATTTGAAGATGCTTCTACTGGTGTGATTCTACCAAAAATTTAAAGAGAATGGAAGAGATTCTAATATATTTACCTTAAATTCTGATTTTTGAAAGTTAAGGCAATATGAACTTGGCTTGTGGAAAATATATATATTTCTGAAAAAAAGACATTTATAACAGGTTATTGTCATTATATGCAAAGACTAGTACTACATGTTCATTTTCTTATAATCAAATAATTGTAGGAAGAAAGTTAAAAACATAATAACAATATTGGGTCAGTCATGCCAAAGGGAATAGAATAATTCTAGTGAATAAAATTTCTTCATTTTAATTAAGAAACAAGCCTTTGAGGAGAAGCAGAAACTGGCCTAAGATTGGTTTGGCTATTACTGTAGTATATGGATAATCAATATACTTATTTTCCCTTTTAAAACTTTTATTTGATATTATACCAACATTAGGCTGTTATTGGCTTATTTTGAATGATGCTAAAAATTAATAGGTTATATAACCACTATACTAAATACACAAAATAAATGCTAATATGAATTTGTGTACTAATGCAGCTCAGGGTTTAACTATGACATAGTCAGATTGATCCCATTGGGATACTTACTGAAAGCATATACAGAAATCTTCAAAATCTAACCATATTTCTTTAGAAACACGATTATTTGTTGTAAGTTCTTCCTGTGACTTTTCCTGTGTTGCTGTAGTCTGGCTGACTACATCTCTTTCCAAGTTTAACCCATCACTCTGATGGGTATCACCCAATCCAAAGTCCATTTGTTCATCTGTGCCTAGAAGACACACATTTCAGCACACTTGTTATTGTTACAAGTTATTGAAGTACGTAATATGATAAAGGGGAGCTTAAATATCAAAGTCTATTTTTGGGAAAATATTTACTGAGATAAATACATTTATGGAGATCCACACAAAGCCACATTTCATACACATAGGAGAATATAATCATAATTTCTATGCATATTAGTGTCCAGAAATTTTTAAATTACTTTGATAAATTTGTTCACAGATTCTTTAGAGATTGTGAAGTTACAACAGAAATTAGCTAGATTCTTTACTTAAAATCTTCTATAGATGGACATAATCTTATAGGAGGGGATGGCTCAGACAACAGAAAAAGAAATAAAAACTTGAAAGATCTGGTAGGATAAACGTGTTTCAGTAAGACATTTAATTTCTCCCCACAGTCAGTGATTCTATAGCCTTAATTTATATTTACCAAGTAATGTGGGATGCCATTCATATAGACTTCTAGATCCAAAATTATATATGTAATGTTGAATTCGAGTCTTGGCCAAGTATTTTATTTAGAAACTAAGGAATCTGCAATGGTTTCAGCGTTTTGATTACAGGGTGCAGCATTAAAATACATGAACTTTATTCATGGGTCCTTAATCAGTACCTATTTTATTTTTACCTTTACCTTCAATTTAACAACTGAAATTTATATCTCCTTTTTTAAAGCGCAAAGCAGACTAGACTCGGCAAATCAAAGAAAGGCTGCTGAGAGCCAGAAGGGAGGTTGTTAGGAAGCAGAGATGCCCCTCTGTATCTTGATGTCCATTGAAAAAAAAGTCACAGGAAGATTATTGATTTACCTTTTCCAAGTATAACTTGCGAAGCAGTATTTCCCTATGAATTAAAAGAAAAACATTTTAAAACCATTTTGAATTCAACAAAACATTGCAACTATCCAAAGCACCAAAGTTACTAAAAGAGCTAATATAGTTTTTTTAAACATTGAAGAAATAGGTTTTTAAGAGAACTTACTAAAACATACTAACAAAAAATTTGTTTTTGACCTTAAATATCAAAGGACATGAATGGAATTAAATAATTGACTGAGATTGAAGATCCAAAATGGCAGAATAGGAACAGCTCTGGAGTGTGGTTTCAGCAAGAACAACACAGAGTGATCACTGCATTTCCAGACAAGGTTTCACTTGTTTGGAAATGAAGGCCCACAGACCAGGAGATTCCCAGGACAAAAAGTGCCATGAGTTTCCAGCACAGCGGTTTTAGCTGTGCTGTGGGTTGGTACACAGAAACTCACACAAATCTGGGCAGTCATTTCGACTGGCACCTGGAATGCTTGGGAGACAGAGCCACCCATTCAACTGAAAGGGAGGAGGCTGAGACGGAGCCAGGTGATCTGGCTCGGCGGGTAGCACCCCCACAAAACAAGCAATCTGAAATGCTCTAGATTGAGACTTTTGCAGCAAGTGCAGCTGAACCTGGGATGGTCCAGCTCAGTGTGGGGAAGGGCATCCACCACTACCAAGGCAGTTCTAACTACCTCTGTAAACAATACCTCAAGGAAGTGCACACAGCAGCTAGGCAGAGCCTGCAGCAGCTCAGCAATGCCTCTGCTGGAAGACCATGACAAGACTAACCCCATGCTGGGGAAGGCATCTATGAAAAAAGGCAGCAGCACATCAGGAACTTATAAATAAAGCCTGACCTTCCCAGGACAGAGTACCTGGGAAAAGAGGCGATTATGAGTTCCACTGCAGCAGATTTAAATGTACCTGCCCAGCAGCTTTGCACAGAACAATGGAGCTCCCAGCACAGCACTTGAGCTCCTATAAGGAACAGACTGTCTCCTCAAGCAGCTCCCAGACCCCCATACAGCCAAACAGTCACCTCATAAAGGAGAGGACAGGCCAACATCTGGCAGGTACCCTTCTGGGAAGAAGATAACAAGAAGAAACTGGCAGTAACCCCTACTGTTCCGCAGCCCCTGTGGGTGATTCCCCAGGCAAGCAGGGTCTGGAGTGGACCTCCAGCTGTCCCACAGCAGAGGGGCTTGACTAATAGAAGGAAAATTAAGAAACAGAAAGAAAGAGCTTCAATATCAACAAAAAGGAAGTACACTCAGAAACTCCATCTGAAAGTCACCAACCAAAAAGACTACAGGTAGATAAAGCCATGAAGATGGGAATAAACCAGTGTAAAAAGGATGAAAACACCAAAAACCGGAACACCTCTCATCCTCCAAGGCATCACAACTTCTCACTAGCTAGGGAACAAAGCTGGATGGAGAATGAATCTGATGAATTGACAGAAACAGGCTTCAGAAGGTGGGTAATAAACTTTTTTGAGCTAAAAGAATATGTGCTAACCCAATGCAAAGAAACTAAGAACCTTGAAAAAAGGTTAGATGAAATGCTAACTGGAATAAACAGCTTAGAGAAGAATATAAACAACTTGATGGAGCTGAAAACCACAGCACAAGAACATCATGAAGCACACACAAGTTTCAATAACCAAATTGACCAAGCAGAAGAAAGATTATCAGAGATTGAAGATCAACTCAATGAAATAAAACGAGAAGGCAAGATTAGAGAAAAAAGAGTGAAAAGAAAAGAACAAAGCCTCAGAGAAATATGGAATTATGTGAAAAGACCTAATCTATGTTTGATAGGTGTACCTGGATGTGTGGAGAGAATGAGTCCAAGCTGGAACACACTCTTCAGGATATTATCCAGGAGAACTTCCCCAACCTAGCAAGGCAGGCCAATATTCATGCCCAGGCAATACAGAGAACACCACAAAGATATTCCTCAGGAAGAGCAACCCCAAGGCACATAATCATCAGATTCACCAGGGTTGAAATGAAGGAAAAAATGTTAAGGGCAGCCAGAGAGAAAGATTGGGTTATCCACAAAGGGAAGCCCATCAGACTCACAGCAGATCTCTCGGCAGAAACCCTACAAGTTAGAAGAGAATGAGGCCAATATTCAACATCCTTAAAGAAAAGAACATTTAACCTAGAATTTCATATCCAGCCAAACTAAGCTTCATAAGCAAAGGAGAAATAAAATCCTTTACAGACAAAAAATTGCTGAGAGATTTCATCACCACCAGTCCGGCCTTACATGAGCTCTTGAAAGAAGCACTAAATGTAGAAAGAAACAACCAGTACCAGCCACTCCAAAAATGTACCGTATAGTAAAGACCATTAATACAATGAAGAAAATACATCAACTAATGGGCAAAACATCCAGCTAGCATCAAAATGGCAGGATCTAATTCACACATAACAATATAAACCCTAAATGTAAATTGGGGCATTTAGCCCCAGTCAAAAGACACAGACTGGCAAATTGGATAAAAAGTCAAGCCCATCAGTGTACTGTATTTAGGAAACCCATCTCTCGAGCAAGAACACACTTAGGGTAAAAATAAAGGTATGGAGGAAGATTTATCAAGCAAATAGAGAGGAAAAAAAAGCAGGAATTGCAATCCTAGTCTCTGATAAAATGGACTTTAAACCAACAAAGATCAAAAGAGACAAAGAAGAGCATTACATAATGGTAAAAGGATCAATGCAAGAAGAAGAGCTAACCATATACATAATGGTAAAAGGATCAATGCAAGAAGAAGAGCTCCAAATACAGGAGCACCCAGATACATAAAGCAAGTTCTTAATGATCTACAAAGAGACTTAGACTCCCATACAATAATAGTGAGAGACTTTAAAACTCCACTGTCAATGTTAGACAGATCAATGAGACAGATATGTAACAAGGATATCCAGGACTTGAACTCAGATCTGGACCAAGTGGATCTGATAGACATCTACAGAAATCTCTACCCCAAATCCACAGAATACACATTCTTTTCAGCACCACATTGCACCTACTCTAAAACTCACCACATAATTGGAAGTAAATCACTCCTTAGCAAATGCAAAAGAACAGGAATCATAACAAACAGTTTCTCAGACCGCAGGGCAATCAAGTTAGAACTTGGGATTAAGAAACTAACTCAGAACCACACAACTTCATGGAAACTGTACAACTGGCTCCTGAATGACAACTGGATAAACAATGAAATAACGACAGAAATAAATATGTTCTTTGAAACCAATGAGAACGAATACACAATGTACCAGAATCTCTGGGACCCATTTAAAGCAGTGTCTAGAGGGAAATTTATAGCAATAAAAGCCCACATGAGAAACGAGAAAAGATATAAAATTGACACCCTATTATCAAAATAGAAAGAGCTAGAGGAGCAAGATAAAAAAAAAACTCCAAAGCTAGCAGAAAACAAGAAATAACTAAGATCAGAGCAGAACTGAAGGAGATAGAGACACAGAAAACCCTTCAAAAAATCAATAAATCCAAGAGCTGATTTTTTTAAAAAGATCAACAAAATAGACAGACTGCAGCCCAGTTAATAAAAAAGAGAAGGGAGAAGAATCAAATCAATGCAGCTAAAAACGATAAAGGGGATATCACTACCGATTCCACAGAAATACAAACTAGCATCAGAGACTACTACAAACAGCTCTATGCATGTAAATCAGTAAACCAGGAAGAAATGGATAAATTCCTGGACACTTGCACCCTCTCAAGCCTAAATAAGGAAGAAGTTGAAACCTTAAACAGACCAATAACAAGGGCTGAAGTTGAGGCAGCGATGAATAGCCTACCAACCAAAAAAAGCCCCAGTCCAAATGGGTTCACAGCCAAATTCTAACAGAGGTACAAAGAAGAGCTGGTACCATTCCTTCTGAAACTATTTCAAACAATCCAAAAAGAGGGAATCCTTTCCAAATCATTTTATGAGACCAACATCATCCTGATACCAAAACCTGGCAGAGACTCAACAAAAAAAGAAAACTTCAGGCCAATATCCATGATGAACTTAGATGCAAAAATTTTCAATAAAATACTGGCAAATCAATTGCAACAGCACATCAAAAAGCTTATCCAACATGATCAAGTAGGTTTCATCCCGGGGATGCAAGACTGGTTCAACATAAACAAGTCTATAAACATAATCCACCATATAAAAAGAACCAAAGACAAAAACCACATGATTATCTCAATAGATGCAGAGATGGCCTTCAACAAAATTCAACAGCCCTTTTTGCTAAAAACTCTGAATAAACTAGCTATTGACAGAACGTTGCTCAAAATAATAAAAGCTATTTATGACAAACCCACAGCTAATATCATACTGAATGGGCAAAAACTGAAAGCACTCCCTTTGAAATTTGGCACTAGACAAGGATGCCCTCTATCACCACTCCTATTCAATATAGTATTGGAAGTGCTAGCCAGAGCAATTAGGCAAGAAAAAAAAAAAGAAGGGTATACAATTAGGAAAAGAGGAAGTCAAATTGTCTCTATTTGCAGATGACATGATTGTATATTTAGAAGACCCTACCATCTCAGCCCAAAATCTCCTTAAATTGATAAGCAACTTCAGCAAAGTCTCAGGATACAAAATCAATGTGCAAAAATCACAAGCATTCCTATACACCAATAACAGACTAACAGAGAGCCAAATCATGAGTGAACTCCCATTCACAATTGCTAAAAGAGAATAAAATACCGAGGAATACAACTAACAAGGGATTTAAAGGACCTCTTCAAGGAGAACTACGAACCAGTGCTAAAGGAAGTAAGAGAGGATACAAACAAATGGAGAAACATTCCAAGCTCATCATTAGGAAGAATCAATATCATGAAAATGGCCATACAGCCCTAAGTAATTTATAGATTAAAGGCCATCTCCATCAAGCTACCAATTACCTTCTTCATGGAACTGGAAAAATCCGCTTTAAACTTCATGTGGAACCAAAAGAGAACCCACATAGCCAAGACAATCCTAAGCAAAAGAACAAAGTCAGAGGCATCATGCTACCTGACTTCAAACAATACTACAAGGCTACAGTAATCAAAACAGCATGGTACTGGTAGAAAAACACAGATATAGACCAATGGAACAGAACAGAGGCCTCAGAGGCAATGCCACACATCTACAACCATCTGATCTTTGACAAACCTCACAAAAACAAGCAATGGGGAAAGGGTTCCCTGTTTAATAAATGGTGTTGGGAAAACTGGCTAGTCATGTGCAGAGAGCAGAAACTGGACCCCTTCCTGACACCTTACACTAAAATTAACTCCAGATGGATTAAAGACTTAAACATAAGACCTAACACCATAAAAACCCTAGAAGAAAACCTGGGCAAAACCATTCAAGACATAGGCATAGGCAAGGACTTCATGACTAAAACACCAGAAGCATTGGCAACAAAAGCCAAAATAGACAAATGTGACCTAATTAAACTCCAGAGCTTCTGTACAGCAAAAGAAACAATAATTAGAGTCAACCAGCAACCAACAGAATGGGAAAAAGTGTTTTCAATCTACCCATCTGACAAAGGGCTAATATCCAGAATCCACAAAGAACTTAAACACATTTACAAGAAAAAAAAAACCATCCAAAAGTGGGCAAAGGATATGAACAGACACTTTTCAAAAGAAGACATATACAAAGCCAACAAACACATGAAAAAAAATGCTCATCATCACTGGTTATTAGAGAAATGCAAATCAAAACCACATTGAGATAACATCTCACACCAGTTAGAATGGCAATCATTAAAAAATCTGGAGACAACAGATGCTGGAGAGGATGTGGAGAAATAGGAACACTTTTACATTGTTAGTGGGAGTGTAAATTAGTTCAACCATTGTGGAAGACAGTGTGATGCTTCCTCAAAGACCTAGAAATAGAAATTCCATTTGACCCAGAAATCCCATTATTGGGTATACACCCAAAGGATTATAAATCATTCTATTATAAAGACACATGCACATGTATGTTCACTGTGGCACTCTTAGAATAGCAAAGACCTGGAACCAACCCAAATGCCTATCAATGATAGACTGGACAAGGAAAATGTGGCACATATACACCATGGAATACTATGCAGCTATAAAAAACAATGAGTTTGTGTCCTTTGTAGGGACATGGATGAATCTGGAAACCATTATTCTCAGCAACCTGACACAAGAACAGAAAATCAAACACCACATGTTCTCACTTATAGGTGGGTGATGAACAATGAGAGCACATGGACACAGAGAGGGGAGCATCACACACTGGGGTCTGTTGGCGGGGGCAGGGAAGAGACAGTGGAGGGGTGGGGAGGTTGGGGAGGGATAACATTGGGAGAAATGCCAGATATAGGTGATGGGGGAATGGAGGCAACAAACCACATTGCCATGTATGTACCTATGCAACAATCCTGCATGATCTGCACATGTATACCAGAACCTAAAGTATAATAAAAATAAAAATAAAAGAAAATAATTGACTGAGTAAGCTTCTCACATTAAGACACATAATATGTTAATGTATTAAATTATTGAATCTTGTAATAAGAGTTAAAACAGTAATACTCATATTGGCCATTAATATAGAGAAATTAATAAGATTATGACTGGCTAGTGATGTACAGAACCTAAAAAGGCTGATTTCAATTATAAAAATGGCTCCTGAAAATTTTAACAAGGAATTTAAATTGAATTCATGTGTATACATTTTTTTAATTATTTAATATCAAATAATTGTGTTCTGGAACAAAATTAAAAATAAATGTAAAAAGCAAAATGTCATAAACTTATACAGGCTAATTACAGATAATGTCAACAATATTATTTTAATTATGCAAAGTGGATCAAAGAGATAGAAAAGTAGAGACAGTTAAATACTAAGTTCAAAGAAAAGCCTATCAAGGCCTTAGGAACTTAGAAGCAATTAGCAGGTATCTGAGAAGGAGAGAATGAGATACAGACTGAAAACATGTAAATGGGTTGAATGTCTAAACAAGGAATTACCCTTCTTCTCCCTAATCTTTCTGGTTTGGCATCCAATCTTCTTCTCCCTAAACAGGACACTTTAAATGGAAATTAAATGATCAGCCTTTTAATCCGATTCGCAGATACTATGGAAGCAGAAGAGTCTACTATACAGACAGCAGAGGAACTAAGTGAAAGTCTACAGGCTAAGTGCTGAGACTCTCAGCTTCTCTGTGCCGCTTGGCCTTAGTGGATGGACAACTATATACAATTCTCTGTGCTCGACCTTACAGGACTGGAGAAACTGATCAGGGAAAAAAACTCTGAAAGATGCACATTGGAAGCCAGCCCCGCCTCCAAATAAAATTCATCCAATCCCCAATTATCCTGTTAGAGCCAACAGTTGATAGACTCTGCCCATGTCATTGAGCAGCTTCTAATAAGTGCCTCTTTGGTACCTTAAATTTCTTAAATATATTTGTACAACAAAGTATTGGCAAACAACTGAGGAGCTATTCTTACATGAAAGAAAAAAGCTAACAATTGTGGGTGACCAGATTCATAGAAAACAGAAAAAATATTCTGAGGAGCAATTTTAAAAAGATTAGTAATATTGGAAAAATAAGAGAATGCTCATCTATCATAAGAAACTTCTACAAAAAATAATAAAGAACAAGAGAGATCTCTTAGAAACTAAAAATAGAGTAAGTGTAATAAACAATAAAGCTTTAAGCACTGAAGTTGATACAAGACAGAGACAAATTACAAAACTCTTAGAAGAAAACATAGAAGTAAGCTTCATGACACTGGACTGGGCAGTTATTTCTTAGGTATCACTCCAAAAGCACAGGAAACAATACTAAAATAGGTAAATTGAGCACCACAATAAAAATAAAGAAAAATTCTATACATCAAAGAACACAATCAACGGAGTAAGACTGCAACCTATAAATTGGTAGAAAATATTTGCAAATTATGTATCTTATAAGGGGAAAATACAAGAATATACATAGAATTTCTAAAAAGAACAAAAACAACAAAATGACCCAAACAATGCAATTAACAGAGAATTGAATAGACACTTCTAAGATGTTATACAAATGGCCAATGGTACATGAAAATATTCTCAATATCATGAATCATTAGAGAAATACAAACCCAAATTACAATGAGGCACATTTCATGACCATTAGGGTGGCTATCATAAACAGTACACACAGAAAATAATAAATGTTGGTAAGGAGGTAGAGAAATTGGAGAGGCACTACTGAGAATATAAAATGGTGTGGTCATTATGGAAAACAGCGTGGTGGTTCCTCAAATGATCACCATTGCCAGCAATTCCACTTGTAGGTATATTCCCAAAAGCATTGAAAGCAGTCTCAAGGAGATATGTGTACACCCACAATCATAGTAGTATTACTCATGATATCTAAAAGGTTGTTGCAACCCAATATCTATTGAGGAATGACTGGATAAACAGAATGTGATATACATATACCATGGAATATCATTCAGTAATAAACAGGGAAGAAATCTTTACACATGCTACAAACATGGGGGAACCTTGAGAAAATTAACATTATGCCAAATGAAATAAGTCAATCGCAAAACCCAAAATACTTTATTATTCCGCTTACATAAAGTACCTGGCATGGTCAAAGTTATCAGAACAGAAAGTGAAACAATGGTTTTCATAGGCTGGGGGAAGGGGAAAATTAAAAGCGCTTTTTTTTTTTTTTTTTTTTTTTGAGACAGAGTCTCTCTCTGTTGCCAGGCACCAGGCTGGAGTGCAGTGGCATGATCTCGATTCACTGCAACCTCCTTCTCCCGGGTTCAAGCATTTCTCCTGCCTCCACCTCCTGAGTAGCTGGGATTACAGGTGTATGCCACCATGCCCAGCTAGTTTTTGTATTTTAATAGATACCGGGTTTCACTATGTTGGCCAGGATGATCTTGATCTCTTGACCTCATGATCTGCCTGCCTTGGCCTCCCAAGGTGCTGGGATTACAGGCATAAGCCACCATGCCAGGCCCACAAAAGCTTTTAAATGCATATAGTTTTACTTTTATAAGATGAAAAGTATTCTGGAGATTGGTCATATGACAGTGAAAATGTATTCAACACTACTGAACTGCACCCTTAAAAACAGTTAAGATGGCAAATGTCATGTTGTATGTATTTTATTACAACTAAACATTTTAAAAATATTTAAAATAAGGATAGATTAAAGTAAATGAGAAAAAAATCTAGTACATTAGAGAATAAACTGGGAGAAAGGTAGTGTAATAGAAGATCCACAAAGCAGAGAAAATGAGAAGAGAAAATTCTAGAGGCGGTTGTATAAGAAAATTCTCCAGAACTAAAGTGGTTCATGGAGTACGCAGCACAATTCATGTAAAAAAAAAAAAAAAAGACCTGGGGGTGGTGCAGTGGCTCACACCTGTCATCCGAACACTTTGGGAGGCCAAGGTGGGTGGATCAACTGAGGTCAGGAGTTCAAGACCTGCATGGCCAACATGGTGAAACCCCATTTTTCCTTTTTGTAAAAATACAAAAAAAAAAAAAAAAAGCCAGGCATGGTGGTGCGTTCCTGTATTCCCAGCTTCTTGGGATGCTGAGGCAGGAGAATTGCTTGAGCCTGGGAAGGGGCGGTTGTCATGAGCTGAGATTGTGCCACTGCACTCCCACCTGGGCGACAGAGTGAAACTCTGTCCCAGAAAACCAACCAAACAAACAAAAACAACAACAAAAACCACACCAAGGCAAATGATAGTGAAATTTCATTATGCCAAGAATGGAAAGACGGACCTACAAAAGTCACATATAAAAGATGAAGAATCAGAATATCCAAATGTTTTTTTTTTTTTTTTTCTGTCAGAGTCTGGCTGTTACCCAAGCTGAAGCCTCCAACACTGGTCTCAAGCCATCCTGCTGCCTCAGCCTTTCGCATAGCTGGGACAACAGGCAGGCAACACCATGCCTGGCTAATGTTGGTGGAGTTTTTGTTGTGGTTATTTTTTTGTTAGTTTTTGTAGAGATGGGTTTCACCATCTTGCACAAGCTGTCTCAAACTCCTGAGCTAAAGCAATCCACCCAGCTCGGCCTACCAGAGTGCTAGGATTACAGGTGTGAGCCACCATGCCCAACCCAGAATACCATCTTTAAATCAAGAGGAATCCTGAAAATTAGAAGACAGGGGATTAAATAAGACCTTTAAAATTTTGAAGAAATGACTTCCAAATTAAAATTTTATATCCTGCCAAAATATAAATTAGGTGGGAGAATGGAATGTAGGCATCTTCAAGCATGCAAATGCTCATAAATTTTACTTCCTGTACATCTTTTCTTAGGAAGTATTGGAATATGTGCTACACCAAAATTAGGATTTAAATCACGAAAGAAGAAAGTCTAAAAATAAGAAATCCATCAGAGGAGGAGACAAAAGGAAGTCTAAAGGTAACAGCAGCAAAATTGTATCAGTTGGCACTAAAATCAGAGAACAAAGGAGCCCATGGGGTAATGTCTCCAAATAAAAAAAAAAAAGAACTGGCATTTATAAAATATTTGATGTGTTTGTCTATGCAGAAAATGCTATATAGAGAGGTTTTAATTTTTTAGTGTTTGGGAATGCTTACTCATGCTTCACATAGTAAAGTGAGCAAAGAAAAAAGTGCAGTAATTTGCTTATATAAAACCTTGTGTAAGAAATGTTATGTGTTTGCTTCAGAAGTAATAATCCTTACAAAACAAGAGTGTTGATTCAACCAAAAATTATGAAATGACAAAATCTGGAAGATAGGGGAAAGTGTAGATATGGGATAGTAAGTGAGTTCAGGTGAGCTAAATCCTTATCTTCCATCATAGGAAATCAAGAGATAACGTCTAAATTAACCAATCAAGATTTAAAGCATGTGATCATTCAAGAAATATGTCACGGTGTTTGAGATATGCTAGGCATTTTCACAGGTGCTGAGAGAGAAAAAATATGCAATAAAACCAATATCTCTGCTCTCATGAAGCCTACTATTTAGAATTATGGAGATACACACAAGAAGAAACAGTTAAATAAAATAAAAGTGGGTGACTCTGGACAAGATTGAAAAATGAGGAGGTGTAGGGCATGATGGCTATTTTTTTATGATGATCTGGATAATTTTTGTCTGTTTAAAACTATTACAATCAATAATTTAAAAAAATCTTTAAAAATTGTTAAGAGATATTAATTCTCCTCAATCACCTCTCAGTCTTTGCTTTCCAATTAATACTAATGGATTTGTTGATGTGTACATGATGATGTGCCCTCCAGCGTATCTTACACCATCACATAAGCTATCGCATTCAACAAATAAAAGCCAAACCAATTAAAGAGGAGTTTTTCAAAGTTTCATTATGGTTTAGAATATCAGTTTGTAGATACCTTCTATCTCCAAGAAACTATTGTTAAAATTTAGAATTATATATTGACAAACATTATCACATCATAATGGCTTGAAATTTTATTATAAAATTTGAAAGTTGCATAAGAATTTATCCAAAAAGATTAATTGTGTATCCATATGGAAAAAAATAAAATTGGACTCCTCATTTTATGTCATACACAAAAGTCAGCTCCCAATTAATTGGATTTTATGAAAGGAAAACTATAACATTTTAGAAGATGATTAGAAAAATAGCTCCATGACCTAAGAAGAGGGAAAATTCTTAAACCAGATATAGAAATCTCAATCATATATGATTATAATATGATTATTGGTATATGATTATATATGATTGAGATTTCTATATCTGGTTTAAGGAACCAGATTTATACTCAACCACATTAAAAATAAAAAAAGACTTGTTTATACAAAGATGCAACATTCAGAAGCTCTTATCCGTCATATGGCAGAATAGGATTTTCCTGTATTTGCCCTCTGCAGAAACATCAATTTGAGCAATAATCCACATAAGAAAATATCTTCATAAGAGCTAAAGAAACTTGGTGAAAGGTTATACCAACTGGATATAGCACAGAAATAAGACACATTGAAAAGGGTAGGAAGGACAGTTTTGCATCACACATATCACTCCCCATCCAGGTAAAGAGAGATATCCTTTACTTAGGAGAAGGAAAAAGAAGTAAGCACTGGAGTTTGCCTTGGACCCAAACACAGGCCGGACTAGTGAATCAGTAAAGTAGATCCCTAGCAAGCCTAGGAACCAGGCCACCCCTGTAGACCCTGGTGTCTGTCTGGCCCCTATAAACTGAGTCCCCAGGTCAACCCTTGCAGAACCTAGTACTCTAGGTCTATGCCAGCATCAGTATAGCTTCTATAGACCCAGACTTCAGGCTGGTTTCCAAGGACACACATTCTAGACCCAATCCTGCAGACCCAGGTGCCCAGGTTGCCCACCTGCTGATCTAGGTACTAGGCTAGCCTGCTCAAGGAATACAGTAACAAACCTGTCTGTCGGCAACCTACTAAGAATCTCTAGATGATCTTACTGGTGAAGGACTTCCCAGACAAAGCCAGTCTGCAAAGATTTGAATAATTTACTACTCTTTTAAATTTACAGACACCAACACATGGTTACAAGGATCAAGAACAATAACAGAAACATGACCCCACCTAAAGAACAAAATAAATCTCTAATGAAACAGAGATTTATAATCTGCCTGACACATAATGCGAAATGATTATTAAAGAAACTCAGTGAACTTCAAAAATACCAAAAAATAATTAAGTGATATCTGAAAAACAGTGAACAACTAAGACAAGAAATTTAACAAAGAGATTGGAATTATCTTAATAAATTAAACCAAAATTCGAAATATGAAAATTACAATGAATGAAATAGAATTTTAAAAATGCATGACAGTGTCAACAGCAGAATCAATCAAGCAGACAAACAAAATAAACTATGAAATTGAAGACAGGCTATTGGAAAATATGCAGTCAAAGGTGAAAAAAAAGGAAAAAGGACTATATGGTTAGTGGGGCAGTATCGAAAGAGCAAATATTTAAGTGATAGGAGTTTAAAAAAGAGAAGAGAGGGACAAAGGAGTAGAACTTACATAAAGAAATAATAGCAGAAAACTTCTCAAATTTAGGGAAAGTGATATATATCCAAGTAGAGGAAGGTCAAAGGTCTTCAAAATCAGATATAATCCAAATAAGACTACACCAAGACACACTGTAATCAAACTGTTAAAAATCAAAGACAAAGAGAGGATTATGAAAGTAGCAAGAGAAATGAAGCAAATAAGGAGTTCTAATTTCTCAGCAAATTTCTTTGTAGAAACCTCACAGGCCTGGAGATAGTGGGATAATATATTCAAAATACTGAAGAAAAGTAATATTAAGCAAGAATACTCTACTTAGAAAAGATATCCTTCAAAACTGAAGTGGAGATAAAAACTTTCCCAAACAAACAAAAGCTGAGGGAGTTCATCTCCATCGGACCTGTTTTATGAGAAATACTAAAGGGAATTCTTTAAGTTGAAAGAAAATAATGGTAATTAGTAATATTAAAAAATGAAACTATAAAGCTCACTGTTAAAAGTAAGTACACAGTCAAATTCAGAATACTCTAACATTGTAGTGGCGATGTTTAAATCACATATCTTTAGTATGAAGGTTAACAGAAAAGTTGTATTTAAAATAATAACTATAATAATTTGTCAAGGGTTATACAGTATAAGAGATTGTAAATTGTTATATCAAAAACATAAATCATAGGAGAGATGGAGTAAAAGTGTAGAGTTTTTGTATGTGATCAAAGTTAAGTTGCTCTCAGCTTAGAATATGCTGTTATAGCCATAAGACGTTTTATGTAAGCCTCATGGTATCCATAAAGTGACAAGCTATAATAGACACACAAATTAAAGCAAACCACTAAAAACATAACCTAATCACAAAGGAAAACAGGAGAGAATAAAGGAACAAAGGATTTATAAAACAACTAGAAAAAAATGAATGAAATAACGGTAGTAAGTGCTTACTTACCAAAACTTTCCTTTAATGTAAAGGGATTCGATTCTCCAATCAAAAGGCATAAAGTGGCAGAATGTATTTAAAAAACAAAGATTCAACTTTATACTGCCTAAATTATGCATTTATAATAAAATAACATTTTATATCCACCACATTAGCAAACCTCATACAGTACCAAATGCCGTCATAATGAAAACTCTCCGTGTTGACAGGCGTGGGTATTACTACACCCGTTAGTAAAATGGTTTGGCATTTTACTGTAAGGTCAAGCAGCCGAAGACTCCTAGATTCATATCCTAGAACAGGGCTTCCTAATCTGGTATCCAATGAAGCTCATAGTTAAATATCTAATGTGGATAGTTAGAAAGACATTACATGTTTGACTGACACTCGCCATTTTTTTTTCCAGTTTCAATTTGTCAATATAGGCAAGTGGTCACCATGTTGACAGCAATACTTGTGACCCTTTCCACAAAATGTCACAGTATTTTACATTGTACTATAGTTGTTTTAACTATCTTACAAAAGTATGTAAGCTGATTCCTACTTTGAAATTACAGCAGGTATTAGACCTGCTGTATTTCATGTGGTCCTACATTCCTGATATTCCTATGACAACCATAGCAACTATGCTTAGTAGTCATTCAACCACCAAATAGTGAAGTTGTATGTTCTCTCATAGTGCTAATTACATTACTTTCCACTGTTCCTCATCAACAATTCTCAGTTGATTAAAACACAGAAAAAGACGAGTTGTTTCCAAAGTATTAAAGTTTTAAAAAATGTTAAGGGGAGCCATAGCACATAAAGGGTATGAACCCTAAAACTAAAGAAACTCTTGTACATATTTCTAGAGGACATACCAAGGGACATTTGAGAAAAATCATGGTACCTTTGCTTGCAATCGTAGGAAACAAGAAGCAACAAATATAGCCACTAACACTGTGGTAGACTAAAAACCATTTGTAGCATAATTTCGTACAATAAATATCATTGGTTACTGAAATGAACTGAGACATGAAACAAAAGAGGAATCTCACAAGCAAGAAGTTAAGTTATAATTGGCAAAATGAGAAAAGCATGAAGTTAATACCATAATCTGAGTGGCAGATAGAAAATGCAACCAAGAAGAAACACATAGGAAACTTCTATAGCTGATGACTATTCCATTTTCTAACCTAGGTGATAGATACATATGATATTTATTTTAACAGTATTCTTCATACTGTTCAGATCTACATTGTATATTCTTTTGTGTGTATAGTATGTTTCACAATTAAGGGAAAAAATCTTGTATCATTAAGAGTTGGGTCAATAGTAAGAATAACATAGTTACCTGAGATGTAGCTTTCGTTATTTGACTCAAATCTGTCTGGCTATTTGCAGTTTCATCAGTTTCACTGACGGAAGGTAAACCAGATCCTGGGGTTATTCCTTTCTTAATTAAGGAGCGCATATCATGCCTAACAGGAAAACAAGACCCCCAAACTTCCGTTATTTTGATCTTTTGTTTAAAGTGACTACTAAATAACTGCATTTTTGTCAACAATAGAAAGTTCTGATTGTGTTTCATTTGTTATTCTCATTCTTTTACAACCAGTAATTTTTTTTACTTCCTGTTAAAACATTGAACAACTTTCTGTGCTACTAAAATATTGTATGTCAGCCAACAAATTGTTGTAAAACAATTCTAGAACACTATGTGTTTTAAAGCTTTGGTGCTCATCTTTGGATTTTGATGATCAAAACAGAAATTTGACATTTGCAATTGATTTATTTAAGTATCAGAGTGGGGATGTATCAGTAAAACAGAACTAAGAGTTAGAAATTTAATTATGAGTCCTGAGCACTTAAGTTTATAACTGTTACATTCATACCAGCTACCCAAGCATATAGTCTTTCAAGTAATTGCTGATATGACTCCAAATTGCTCTTGCCATAGCTAGAATTTTATAGGTATGATAAAGACATTTCTTATAGTATATGCATTTTTAAGTACATGTATTTCAAAGATGAAATTAAGTTCCATGTACATAGATACCCTTCATCAACTTGGGACTTTTTTTCCAGTTAGGGTTCTGTCAAAATTCACTTCTTATTAAACTTTGCTGGTTTACACAAAACTGCCACTAGAGGGTAGCACAAACTTGCTTGTGAGTCTCCGATTCTACCAGACATGGCCAGGAGTCAAGAATGGGTAAACCTGGAGTGTAGCTACAATGACAGGGTTCTTAAGGTAGAACGTGGTGATAGCAGTCACTTGCAAAGGCTCACTAAAAAACAGGCTTGCTCTTACGTTGACCTGAGAACTCTGCACAGCAAAGCATGACAAGAGACATGTCTATCACATAGGATGAAATGCCATTGACATATTTCTGATTTGTCTCTGTCAGAAAAGATGAATATGTAAATGAATTCATAACACATTCAAGTGGTGAATACATTAGTCAAATCCAATCAGGTGATGAAGCCACCTGTATTTGGGTATTAGAATTTCATGTACTTTAATCAACTAATACAGCTGAAAAAAGATAAAAGAAAAATGTAAGTAACTCAGAGAATTCACATTATGAAACTAACCCATTTGGGGTCCCTATTGGCATAGAGATTCTAAAAGGCTGACTATAACTATTGAAATTGTAAGATAATTAGTCCTTGAGGTCTGCAGTTCTATTTTGTACAACTCACAAAATCCCTGATTTATATGCAAATAAATTAGCTGAGATATAATAATTATTTTGAATGGCAAAATCATCATCTTAGGTGATTAATTTTAGGTGCCATCTTGACCAGCTTGAGGGCTGCCTAGGTGGCTGGTAAAACATTATTTCTGGGTGTGTCTGTGAGAGTGCTTCCAGAGGAGATTGGCGTGTGACTTGGAGGATTGAGAGAAGATCCACCCTCAATGGAGATGGGTGCCATCAAATTAGCTGGGGGCCTGGGTAGAACAAACATGCAGAGGAAAAGTGAACTGGCTTTCTCTCCTGGCGCTGGGATGCCCTTCTTCACCTGCCCTTAGCCATCAAAAGTCCAGAGCTTCTGACCTTTGGACTCTAGGACTTGCAGCAACAACTCCCTGGATTCTCAGACCTTTGTCTTCAGACTGAGAGTTACCAGCTTCCTTAGTTCTAAGGCCCTTAGGTTAGGACTGAACCAGGCACTACTGACCTCCAGCTTGCAGACAGCCTATCCTGAGTCTTTTCAGCTTCCGTAACTAGTGAGCCACTTCCTCTAATGACACCTGCTGTCATATGTCTTTATTTATATCTTTATCTATATGTCAATGTCTATATTGCGCATTCATTTGGTATCTCTGGAGAACTGACTAAAACAATGAGTAGCCTTAAGCATGACTTTAATCAGAAATCATGAAGTATTAACATTTTTGTGTTAAGTTTAGAAAAATTCTGTGTGTGACTAAATGTTTGTGTTCCTCCAAAATTCAGACGTTGAAACGTAATCCCCAGTGTGATGGTGTTTGGAGGTAGAGCCTTTGATTAGGTCATGAGGGTAGAGCTCTCATGACTGGCATTAGAACCCTTATAAAAGAGATCACAGAGAGATCTTTTGCCCTTTCTACCCTGTGAGGCCATAGAGAAAAATGAAGCCATCTATCAAAGTGAGCCCATACCAGACACCAAATCTGCCAGTACCTTGATCTTGGACTCCCAGACTTCAGAACTGTGAGAAATGAATTTCTGTTGTTTATAAGTCACCCGGTCTATGGTATTTTTGTTATAGCAACTCAAACAGACTAAGATATGATGTGTGGGTTTTTATAATATGTGAAAGAATTTAGCATGTTACATAATATACAAATTAGGCCTTTAAATGTATAGCTTACTGTTTAATTTTAGTTGTATGCTTAAGTTGAAAGCTATAGGAGAAATTTGGTTTGTAAACATTTATAGTATGTATAGGAAAATTTAAATTTCTACAAATACATAATTTTGATTACTTGACTTTTGTAGTTGTTTAAATACTTGAGAAGACTTTTTCTGCTATCATTTTTGGCTTTTAAAGTGCTTGAAGAGAAAAACCAGTAAAGTTGTAAATGCAACATAAAATATTTAAATAAATTTAATGAATTAGTTTAAGTTTTCATTGAGATTACTACATTGATTTATTAGAAATTATAACACAAATTATATGCTGGACTTGGTGGAACATGCCTGTAGTCCCCACTACTCAGAAGGCTAAGGCAAGAGGCACCAGTTGAACCCAGGAGTTCAAGACCAGCCACGTAAAGTAACAAGATCCCATCTCTAAAAACAAAACAAATCAAAGCAAAAACCCAAAGTTTGAGAAAAAATTTATTTATTAAATAAAATTATTTATTTATCATTTTGAAACAATAACAAAATTTTAAAACCAAAGTAGCAGGAAATCATCTTTAGATTTATTAATTTGTTAACAATAATAAAATTTTAAAGTAGCAGAAAATTGTCTTTTCTGGTTATAATGCTGTCCCAAATGGCTTGACATTGACAACTGCCACTATTTGTCTATGTATATCGCCCCCTCCCCACCCACTTTTCAATGTTCAATTGTCAATGCATAGAACTGACAAAGATTTAAAGGTAAAATATTTGAGGAATAACTCTAGCACTGTAAACTTAAGTAGAATAAATAAAGTGTAAATTAACTACCTTTGATATGAAGAGTAAAAGTAGGAAATTACAATGAACTAGATAAGATCTAAATTTTGACTGCGTTTCTCTCATCAGCTTATATTTCTATCATAGATTATAGTACATCCAACAGAAGACTAAAACCATATCTAATGGGCATCATATATGTGACCAATGGTACCATTCAATAATTTTAGTAAAGCTTTGTTGAAACTTAAAATACATGTTTAAAAGTTCTTAAACAATGACCATCATTCAGATCAAGGTTTTTCCTATTACTAGCAATCCACAAACCCTGCCAGAGGCACGTCCTCATCACAGCCTACTCTCCTCACCACAGATAGCCACATCGGTTACTTCTAACACCATATATTGCTTTTTAAATGTTTTCTTTTCTTACTGTATATTATTAGGATAACTGAAAACTAACCATGTACTTTTTGTACCAGACTTCTTTAGTCTAAATTGTGTGTGTGTGTGTGTGTGTGTGTGTGAGATTCATCCATATTACTTTGTATAACAGTATCTATTTCACTTTTATTGCATTACATTATTGCATTATATTTGTCTTTGATTTTACCATGATGTGTCTAGCTGCAGTTTCCTTTGTATTTATATTACTTAGCGTTTTTAGGACTTCCTGAATCTTGACCTAAATGTTTCCTTATGGGATTCTTTTGGCCATTAAGATTTGATCTTTTAATTATTTTCAAATCTATCTTCTACTTCTGAGAACCACTGGCACGTACATTGGTCATTTTCAGCATGTCCCATACGTCCTAACTGTACTATTTTCCCATTTTTTTGTCTCCCTGCTTTAGTCTGGATATTATCTTCTAATCTATTTTCAATTTTGCTTATTCTCCTTTAGTCTGTATCTAATGTGTTCTTAACACATCTGTTGAGTTCTGGGTCTCAGTCATTATACTTCTTGCTTCTAGAATTTCTATTTTATTTTTTAAACCACTTTATATACTTTCTTTTTTGTATTTTCACTCTATTGAAGGATAATTGAAGTACAATTAACTGCACGAATTCAAAGTGTAAATTCTCTAGTTTTTGATATATAACCAAGTATTAGCCACCTATTGCTACATTAAAAATTACCACAATTATAGTGGCAGCCATCATACCCTGCACTCATATCATCCAATACAATGGTTATTGCTATTGTAAAGTTCTTGGTGACTTCCAATTCAATAAAAATTTCAGACCCAACTTCACAGTCTTTCTTTCTATCCCTATGGTCATGTTTTCAAATATTAGTGAATATGGGTTCCTCTTCCTTCTCCTTCCTTCTTTGTCTTCATTGTTCTTCATTGTTTTTGCTGTTGTATTTAGTCTCTTTTTTTCCCTAAGAATGACACACCTGGTTTTTCACCTTTCTATGACAATCATTTAATCTTGTAATGTAATTAGCTGGTAATAATTAAAAATATTCATCAGTACTAATGATTGAGGTAGATAAGACGCTTTTGTTGTTGTTTTTCTAAAATAGTAGCCACGTCTATCAAGCCAGACAGATTTTCCCATCAGCATAATTACTAGAAACAAGAAAAACATTAGAGTACTTCTAAATATGAAATACACCAAGGCTTTCTGGCTCTCTTCTGTCTTGGTCCAATATCCCAATTTCTTATCACCACCATTAATCTCTCACCAGCTTGCCCTCCTATGCTGTCTACTCCTTTTAGGAACATAATCTGAGCAGCTGTGACATCTCACCACAGCAGTAAAACTGACGACATGAAAGAGGAAAGTGAAGGCATTTTTCAATTGTATCTTTGTTTTAAATATCACTTTATTTTTAAAGTCAGAATTTTCATTGATTAATTAATGAATACATTTTACCCTCCCAAAAACAATACTGCCCTTGCTAGTTAATCCTCTATGTCCCCTCAATCTTTTATTTAATCATCTTTGGGATAAGAGGGCTCATTTAATTTATTTTTTTAAGTTTTATGATGCTAAAGAACATTTTAAGTAGGCCTTCTTTTGACCAATTTACTATAAAAGGGAACTTAAGAAATATTGCTTTTGTACAATCACTGCAGTGATACAAATTTTAGTACATGGGCCATGAAAGCGTACATTTTTATTTATTAAATAAATTAATTTAAAAGGTTGAAATGTTTTAACTATCATTTGAGGACAATTATATTCAATTGTTCTTATTAATAGGGCAAAGAAAATGCCATTTAGTTATGTTGTATTACATAAATGAATGATCTTTTCTCATTTTAATCTATGAATAGAAATACAGGCTAAAATAATAAAGACTAAAAATAATATAATCCTGTTATAGAAAAATGCTACAATTATGGGAAGATCATCTTGTTCATTCCCTTTAATATTTAGAAGAAACTTATGCAATGATGAAAATGTTTACTTAGAACATTTGACTACTGAGAACTTAAAATGTGATTAATTCAACTAAGGGAATTAATTTGTAATTTTATATAATACCTCTGCCTCCTGAGTTCAAGTGATTCTCCTGCCTCAGCCTCCAGAATAGCTAGGATTACAGTTGCCTGCCACCATGCCCAGCTAATTTTTGTATTTTTAGTAGAGATGGGGTTTCACCATGTTGGCTAGGCTTGTCACGAAATCCTGACCTCATGATCTGCCTGCCTCAGACTCCCAAAGTGCTGAAATTACACCATGAGTCACTGCACCCAGCCAATATTAATTAACTTTAAAAAAAGGTATATAGCCACAAGTGCCTAGTGCCTAACATACAGGAAAGAACATAATTTAAAATACTGAATAACTTAGGCACTTCAAAATATTTTCAGTTCAGTTAATATTTACTAAACACCTATTACTTCCAAGGTAGTATTTTAAATATCCAGTTGTTATAATGTGGATACAAAGCCCATATATTAACTGTTAATGTCTTCATTATAAGTATATATAAGCCAAGGTTAACTAATTCTAAAAATTTGGTGATGTTGCTCATTACACCCAGAAAATTAGAGACTAATTTGGAGAAGGGAAGGCTATTGAAAGCTAACAATATTAAGAATTAAAAAGAAATAATGAGTACTATGAAAGCAAAATTAAAACTTCAACTAAGCCAATCACTGAAAGAAAACCCTGGAAAAGCCAGTAGTTTCAGGTCATTGAATGTTAGGGTAATTGTTCCTCAAAGTCCTTGAGGTCCCTCTATTAGAAGAAGACAGAATAGTAATACTAAGTATGATTCATCAGGGAGGCAAGCATATCTTTGAGTATGTTCTATTTAAGAAGGAAAGGCATTATTTAATATATTAATAACGTGTGTATTATAAGTAGTTAATATAGCACAAATTTTGACTAAATTAGTGACACTGTTGATAACATTTCATTTCATTTCTATTATATTGCAGTATCAGTTAAGACTGCTTATGTCCAAATGACAGAAGCCTAATTCATAGTAGCTTTACCAGGAATAGAAATTCCATTGTCTTTTGAAACTGAAATATCCAGTGGGACTGGAAAATAACTTACACAGGATTCTTTTACACATCGAGAAACCTAACGATCAGAGAGCGCGTGATGCATATATAAATGTTGTCAAATATTTGAAGATTTTTCACGTAGATAGGGAATAGAAAAAGCTGAAACATACTATTTTAGCAGCTTTACATATTATTTCTTTTAGGGGAAGAACTGGATTCATTTACAAAACACATTGATAGAACACACTACTTGCTAGAGGAAGAGTAAGGAAGGTGCTATGGTCTGAAAGTGTGCATACGCCTCCCCCATCAAATTTATATTTTGAGATATAAGTTTGAACCCTGAAATAATGGTATTAAAAGGTGAGACCTTTGGGAGGTGACTCAATTAAGCCTGCATGCATAACATTAGTGTCCTTGTAAAAGGCACCCAGGAGAGCTCATTCACCCCTTCCATGATGTAAGTACACAGTGAGAAGATGCCGTGCATGAGGAAGCAGATCTTTGCCAGAAATTGATTCTGCTGGCATGCAGATCTTGGACTTCCCAGCCTCTCAAAGTATGAGAGATACATTTTTTGTTGCTTACAAGCCGCTGGTCTATGGTATTTTGTTATAGCAGCTCAAATAGTTTAAGATGAAAACTTGACACTAACAAGTGGGATTGCTGCTATAGAACCACCTAGAAGAGTGTATGCAGCTTTGGAACTGGGTAATAAAGGCTGGAAGAGATTCGAGGTACATGCTAAAAAAAACCTACATTGCCGTGAGCGGACCTTTAAAGACAATTCTGGAAAGAGCCCACAAAGAAAAGACGAGAGCTATAAAGAAAACCTCAATCTTCTTAGAAAATACATAAGTGTCTGTGAACTGAATTCTAGTAGAAATATGGATGGTAAAGGCCATTTTGATGAGGTCTCAAATGGAAACAAGGAACATGTTATTGGGAAAAGCCACCCTTGTTAGGCAAAGAATGTGGCCGAGTTGTCTGTGTTCTAGTGTTTTGCAGAAGGTAGAACTTGTGAGCAGTGAAATTAAATATTGGATTGAGGAAATTTCCAAGCCCAGTGTTGAAAGTGTGGCTTGGCTTCTCTTGACTCCTTGTAGTAAAATGCTAGAAAAGAGAAATAGATTTGGACAATTCTCAGCCTATCCATGTTGGGAAAAATGAGAAAGCCTATTTGAAAGAGAACCAAGGATGATGTGGAAGCCACTTCCACACTTTCAGCTATTTATCACAGCTGCACCCTACTTCTCAGTACCAAGGTGTCTATCTGTTTGCTCAGGCTGCCAAAACAAAATACCACAGGCTAGGCAGCTTCCATAGGAGAAATTTATTCTCTCACATTTCTGGGGACTGGAAGTCTGAGATCAGTCAGGGTGGGTGCCAACAGGGTGTGTTTCTTATGAAGACACTCTTTCCTGCCTGCAAACAGCTGCCTTCTCTGCATGCTTACATGGCCTTTCCACTGTGTATGTACCGAGAGAGAGAGAGAGAGAGAAACTCTGTTGTCTCTCCTCACAAGGTCACTAATCCTCTCAGACCAGTACCCCAGCCTTATCACTCATTTCACCTTAATTACTTTCTTAAAGGCCTTATCTCCAAATGTAGCCACGTTGGCGAGTCAGAACTTTAACCTATGAATACAACATTCATACAACATTCAGTTCATAACACACCCAAAAAATTAGCAAAAACTATTTGTTAATTAAGTGGATTAGTGTAACTACAAGTTATAAAAATTCAAGATAATAGCCTTTTAAAGTTTTTACATATATTTGGGCTTATTTTTAAATTCATATTCTTCAAAATGTTTGCATTTGGTGTTATTTTTAACCAGATACATCACGAAATATTTACTAACAAGACGCATTGGTGAGGAAGAATGTTATATACTTACTTTTCTGTTGGAATTGTAAATGGAGTCATTCTATAATTAAAAAACGGACTTGAAATCTCAAGGAACTGGTCAGGCTTCTTTACTATTAACTCTGAAAAGTAGTAGCAATTAGAAAGTATCGTGTACATTTTTAAAAATCTTTCAGGATTACATGCAGAATTTAACATTTAATACAGTATTGGTTAGATTAACTATTTACTCAGACAACTTCAATAGAGTGAAATAGGAATATACAAACATACATAAAGTTATTATTCAAAGAATTTATAGATCTTTCGAGTATTCAATTTCTTTTGTCTACTCTTCGATTTCTTCAGAGTATGTAAAACAATTAAGTCTCAAGGGAGAAAGTTAGCAATGTCTTATAGAATTATTACTTGGCATTTGCTGCTATTTCAAGTACAGGAATGAGTTTCTATAAAAGTCTTTTACTAAAAGAAGCATTCCCTTAGTTAACCTCTGTAACACAATTGCTTAGGATATGAAGAGGAAATGTGAAGTAACGTATGAATACGGCAGTGGAAGAGCAAAAACTATAGCAAAGAAAAGATCATGAGATAAAAAGAAAGCAGCAGGTCAAGAGAGGTTTTGCAGATATTCCTAAAGAAGTCCGAGGCTGATCTAGAGGAAATAAATTCTCAATGAATAAGGGACACAGCACATGCATTACCATGGTGAACAATGAAATTAAACATTAGGGGTGATTATTAGGAAAAAAAGGAGACTATGACATGGAATACATAAATTTTCTTTGACTGTTCTATGCCCATTTTCTGTTAATTTTCAATTTAGAAAGAAACTTTCATGAGGAGCCTTTAGGTAGGACACTGATATTACAGCATCCTACCAATTGTTAGATTTTTAACCCCAGTGTATTAAAGAATGTTTACTCATGTAGAATCACACAGCAATCAGTAGCAAAATCAGAAGTTACCTATGTGTTCACTATTCTTCTTTTCATTCAACTATTCCTTGATGCCCTGAATGAATAACTGTTTTAAGAGGCTTTGTGAATTTAACCAAAATATATCATTTAAAAATAAAGGATTTGTTTTCTTTTCAAGCATTAAATGGTTGCTAGCCTTTGGTTCAAGAAACAATACAGGAAAGGCTGGAAGGAAAGGAGGGAGGAAGAGAAGAAAGAAGGGAGGGGGGAGGGAAGAGGAAGGAAGGAAGGGAGGAAGGAAGTGAGGGAGGGAGGAAGGAAGGAAGGAAGGAAAGGGAGGGAGGGAGAAGGAGAGAAGAAGGTAAGGGAGGGAGAGAGGGAGGGAGGGAGGGAGGGAGGGAGGGAGGGAGGGAGGAAGGAAAGAAGGAAGGAAGGGGAGGGAAGGAGGGAGGAGGGAGAGAAGGAAGGAAGGAAGGAAAGAAGGGGAGGGAAGGAGGGAGAAGGGAGGGAATGAGGGAGGAAGGAAGGGGAGGGAATGAGGGAGGAAGGAGGGAGGGAGGGAGGGAGGGAGGGAGGGAAGGAAGGAGGAAAGGAGGGAAGGAGGGAAGGAAGGAAGGAAAATTAGGAAGTGTTTGTAAGCATAAAAGCAGATGCACTTTGCTACAAACTACTTTTCTATCACACTAATAATAACAATGCCATCACTCAAAGAATGAGCTTGATATATGTGGTCAACTTAGACATTAACCAAACTTCTCATCTTCTGAGATGTGAAGAATTAATCTTTTAAAGACATAAAATTTTGGCATAAAATTAAAGGTAGGTTTCAGAAGCAACATTGGGTGGTTTACCCTGACATACATCTTTCATCACAAATGAAACTGTTAGGCTTTCACACATTAATTAGAAGGATTTGAAGACAACATGATACATACCTTGAGCTTCATCTGTTATAACAGTTGCCTTTTTTGGACGAATGAGTTTCCAGGGAGGTACAGGAGGTGGTTTTGGTGGTGCTACCAGAGGACAAGACCTACTTCTAGTCACCAGCACAGGATGGCTATAGATGTGCGAAAGCCCATATTCTCTAAGTTTCTCAGCAGAATCTGCCTAAGAGATGGAAAGTAGATTGAAAAGCATTCTCCTCCGCTGAAAGTAATACCTTTCCCAATATAAAAATACCATCAGCAACAAATCAATATGGTAGTAATAAGAAAAAAACTCACCCAATATCTCTACTTCTCTCCATACAAGCATTACTATCATTTTTATTTCTTTCCATCTTTTAAATTTTCTGGAGCCCTGTTTTTTTATTTACAAAATGGGAGACTGGAACTAGAAGACACTTTTCAGTTCTAAAAGCTCAAGATTCTATGAGATTATACAAAATCTTAGCACATCAGTTTTAGTCCAAAATTAATCAGCCATTATTTTTTACAGGTTAATGCTTTAACACTAGTGCTTAATGTGTAAATACAAAAATAAACTAGCCATTGCTACCTAATTTTTTTAAGGCTCCTTTCTTGAATGTGTTCAGGTAAATAAAGTGGTAAGCAGCTGTCTTGTCTACACTTTATGCCCTCCTCCCCTAACAATGTGTTTCTCCAAAGAAGATTTCCATGATGACATGTGGCAATGGAGAATTCAGAAAACAACCGGGAATAGAGGCTGTTCTTGGTCCTGCAAATAAAGGAGTTGCCGAGGCAGATATTTCCCATATTCTAATGTTAGGTCTCATGAAGCCAATCTGCTTTGGAATAATTCAGAATAAGTTCTACTTATGTTACTGATTTATGCCTGAACCATGCAAAAGAAATAAAAAAGTATGTAAATGTTAAAGTGATATATACTATAGCGAAATTCTGACTTTCACAGTTAAAGTAAAATAAAATGAAATAGTAACTACATTAAAATCAATTTTGATTGATTTTACTAATAATTATTTTTCTTCCTCGTTATGTTGTCTCAACGATTTCCATGCAACAGCCACAATCCAGCATGTAAATTTACAAAACAGACACTTAAATTAGAAACAGAAACACACTCAGCAGCCTATTTCAAATTATTACTTCAAGTGGAAACTGCCTTGTTCTCATGACTCTGCTGTAGAGCTTCATCTTCGCTGAGGTGGGAGATCCATGAGACAGAAAAGTTCTTCCCAAGGTCAGGATAATATATATATATATTTTTTTTTTTGAGACGGAGTTTTGCTCTTGTTACCCAGGCTGGAGTGCAATGGCACGATCTTGGCTCACCGCAACCTCTGCCTCCTGGGTTCAGGCAATTCTCCTGCCTCAGTCTCCAAAGTAGCTGGGATTACAGGTACGTGCCACCATGCCCAGCTAATTTTTTGCATTTTTAGTAGAGACGGGGTTTCACTATGGTGACCAGGATGGTCTCGATCTCTTGACCTCGTGATCCACTCGCCTCAGCCTCCCAAAGTGCTGGGATTACAGGCTTGAGCCACCGCGCCCGGCCCAGGATAATAATTTTAAGAAGGCATTAATCAGTGCACTCGTGAATCCAGCAAAGTGGTTTAAAGTATTATAAATATTCAAAATACAGAGAAAAGGGATGCGATGGGTTTTAAAAGTCACCATATTAAGAAGTGGAGGAAACTGTCATTTTCTCTTTATCCCTTTTGAATATCTAGCAACTTACTAAAAAAATTCAGAAAACTCTGGAATTATGTCTTAGAGGATCTTTAAAGAAACTTTTCCATAGATGTTCTAAAATCTAAACCTTTTTCTACAACTTAAACCTTGTCAGGTTTTAAACGTTTCCATGAGTCAAGCCAACACTTGAAAATAATTCTTTCAATGGAAAGACAATGCCTTAGTATAGTAGTTATAAAAAGTGAATTACTGTAAAAGTTACAGTTGAATAATATCCAAAATAGAAGTCACACTCAAAGTGGTATTTATAGGTTGAATAAGTTCCAGATATTTTAGTAGTCATAATTTTTGTTCTGCATATGTTAATTTCTCCCTGCCATTTCAACCAATTTTAGTCTAAAAAAGAAAGCCTTTTTCTTTTAAACTGTAGAGCATTAGAAAATAAAATGATTTAAGGCATTTGGAAATGTAAAGGACTGGTCCAAATAATAAATTCCAGTATTAGCACCTATTTATAATTTGAATAACCTGCCAAAGTAGTAACATGATTTTAGCACAAGAAATTTAAATACAACAATTCTTCTTTGTACTTCATATTATTTTCAATGTATTTACACAATACTTCCGATTCATGTAAAGTAATGCTATTAATTATAGTTATAGTTTGATGCTAAGAAAGTTTGTTAAAGGATTTCAAAGTTCCTTGGGTGACAATTAGGGGAAGAGAGAGATTACAATAGTGCCTGAAACACTGAGTTTTTCATAGACACTCAATATACATTTGCTGCATAATTCATTGTAAGACTTGAATTAGAAGTTTCCTTTCCTAAGACCCTTTCACTCTTTTCATTCCATCTTATTTCAAACATTCTAAAAGATGCAAGGATTGGATTTGGGTAGGTGAAGAAGCCTTTATTAAAACTCCCATATCTAATTAAAACTAAAACCATTTAGAATACCCCAGAGGAGGAAGAAGTTGGATAATGTAGGGTAATTTATAACATCTTGCTCCTTCCCAAGTTTTGTTCTTGATTTTCTTGTATTTTTTACCACTTCTTTAAATAAATGTAAGTTCTTGGCTTTATTTTATCAGCTGATCTCACTGTCTTTGAGGCTGTAACTTTTAGCAATGAACTGCATTTAACAAAATTTCATTAAGACAGAAATTTTTCCAATAGGTATATTGTTAAGACATTGAATCTCTATTATATTCTGATATTTACCAGGTCACCCTCACAGAATGTTAATCTAAAATAATCAGCAGGCAAGACAGGAAGACGGTAACACACTCGTCAGTTCATTACAGTCTTGGAAGTCACTTATTTACTGTTATAGACAATGGGCTATTTCCTCTGGGCACCTTAAACCTTAAATCTCCCCAAAAGGAGGATTTATAAAAATCTATGTCTTGACCATCACTCACACCTCAAGCTGCCTTTAAGTCTTCTCCCCTTACAATCTCAGTATCCAGTAGTTCCTTGAACCCAGTGATCTCCTTCATCTCCACACTTTCCAACATAAGATTCTCTCTCCTTTGAACACACCTTATCCCATTTGTTTGCTTAACTTCTTCAGTCTCAGCTTAAACAGTTCTTCCTTTGGGAGGACTTCCCTGGCTACCTACCCATTAGAAAAAATGATGTGTTTCTGTTATGTGTCTTTCATTCATTTTTTTTTCCATTCATTTAACCATATGTTCACTTGGTTACTCCTCCAACAAATGTTAAATCATGTACACCTACAATGTGGCAAGCACCTTGTATGCCTTCTGTTCTAACTGTATTATTGCAATTCACTCAATTGTCAGCCTTCCTTATTAGACTCTCAGCTTTGTGAGGAGAACCTTGTCAATCTTGCTTATCGTTGTATCTTCAGAACATAGCATATTGTTTAGCATATAATAGATGATTCAAAAATCTGTTGAATTACCAATGAATAAACAGATATGAGTTTTTAGTCTTTAATGTTAGTCTTTTAAATTAAAAACAAACAGTACTTAAATTTTAGTTTCTTGGTAGCACTACCAAAAGTTCAAAAGGATTATTTTACGTCCCATTTTTTAAATAATGCTTTTATCCTGTGCTTACATTTTGTGGTTTTAAAAGGGGTTTGAGTACTTCTCAGGCATGGGACTATGGCATGCCATAAACCATTGCCGGTATTCTTTTTTCTTTTCTTTTTTAATTTCTTCTAAAAAAGCAGACAGGATACATGTGCAGAATGTGCAAGTTTGTTAGTAGGTATCTGTGTGCCATAGTGGTTTGTTGCACCTATTGACTCATACTCTACATTTCCTCCCCTCAACCCCCACCCTACAACAGGCCCTGCTGTGTGATGTTCCCCTCTCTGTGTCTATGTGTCCTCAATGTTCAACTCACTTATGAGTGAGAACATGCAGTGTTTGGTTTTCTGTTCCTGTGTTACTTTGCTGAGGATAACGGCTTCTGGCTTCATCCATGTCCCTGCAAAGGACATGATCTCATTCCTTTTTGTGGCTGCATAGTATTCCATAGTGTATATGTACCACATTTTCTTTATCCAGTCTATCATTGACGGGGCATTGCTGGTATGCTTCAGTAGTAGTCCAGTGAGTTAGAGCATTTACTCACTAGTATATCTTAGATAGCACCTAGGCCAGTAGCATGCAAAGAGGTTAAAAGAAAGCCAGGCATGAGATGGCCAGCCCTAATATTAGCAAGAGACTTGCCTTGTGAGAGGCTTTAAAAGTACATTTAGATTACTGAATGTTGCTGGCATTAATATTCAGTCCAAATGCTGTTTCTGCTATTTAACCAAGGCTAATGTTTTCTAACTTTGGATTAAAAATAGTGAAACTGCCATATTCAGGATGGCACATTATCCTCTTATGATGTGAACACTGTTATATGGTAAAATTTTGCTAGAAGGAATTATTTTTATCTAAAAAAGTAGAGAAGAAAGAAGGTGAAGAAAAAGAAGAGGAAAAATGTTAGAAACATGCCCCCCAGGCATAATCTAAAGGACAAATGTAATGCACATAGTAAAGCATAATAATCATTCAACTGGAATATTTGTATTTCAAGCTAATTTCCATTCAAGTTTTAAAACTTAGCTCTTTCTAACCAACTAAATGAACATTCATATGTAATCATATTGCTGCACAAGGCAGTCGTATATTTTAATATAGTGACTTCACATCATGAAATCCTAATAATAAAATGTTAGCTGTCTAGAGTCCCCAGATAGGACTGGAATTCAAAAACCCCAAATGCAGTAGCACATTTGTTTAAATAAATTGTATGATAACTTGATGGACTTCACTATTACAAGAAAAGGAGAAAAGTTTTCTCTGACCAAGAACAATAGATAGCTTAAAAATAATGAAAATTCATAAATACTAGGCAAACACTAAAGATACTGATTAAAATTTAGCAGCATGAAAAAATGTTAACAAGATCTTGTTAAGTGAAAAGCTGGTTTCCAAATGTAACATAAAGTATGATTCCAGTAAAAAGTACACACATACAAACACAGAATATAGTATAGGAGAAAAATCAAAGTATATATGCCAAAATGTTAACAGGGCCGACGCCTTACCGTTTACACTATCAATATTTTAATTGTTTTCCTTTCACTACATTTTCTAAATTTTCTACAATTCATTAAATGTATAAGAAAACAATTAGCTTAGGACTGTCTTGGTTATGTGGGCTCTTTTTTGGTTCGATATGAAATTTAAGGTAGTTTTTTCCAGTTCTGTGAAGAAAGTGGTAGCTTGATGGGGATAGTATTGAATCTGTTCATTACTTTGGCCAGTATGGCCATTTTCACGATATTGATTCTTCCTATCCATGAGCATGGAATGTTTTCCTATCTGTTGTGTTCTCTCTTACTTCCCTGAGCAGTGGTTTGTGTTTTTCCTTGAAAAGGTCCTTCATATCCCTTGTTAGTTCTATTCCTAGGTATTTTATTCTCTTTGTAGCAATTGTGAATAGGAGTTCACTCATGATTTGATTCTGTTTGTCTATTACTGGTGTATAGGAATGCTTGTGATTTTTGCACATTGATTTTGCATCCTGAGACTGCTGAAGTTGCTTATCAGCTTAAGGGGATTTGGGGCTGAGACAATGTGGGGGGTCTTTTCAATATACAGTCATGTCATCTGCAAATAGAGACAATTTGGCTTCCTGTTTTCCTAATTGAATACCCTTTATTTTATTTTCTTGCGTGATTGTCCTTGCCAGAAATTCCAATACTATGTTAAATAGGAATGGCATCCTTGGCTTGTTTTCAGTTTTCTATGATTTTCACTGAAATACATAAATTCTATATAATCATTTTGTATATAATAGAAGGATCTATAAAATTAAATGTGACTATATATTATTTTCTTTTCCTTTTTTAAAATAATTACCCAAAGCTATTGCAATCATCTAAGATAATTTTGGATGTGTCAGATCCCTTAGGTCGAGTATCTAATTTTGAAGATAAGGAAACTGACATCCACGGATAGAATTTTAAATTTTCATGTGGCGTCTACCACAGCAAGTAAACACACACACACACACACACACACACACACACACAAAATCATACTGTTTCCTAATCTTGAATGCTTACCATCTTCTCTAATGAAAATATCTTATTTTCAAACAAATAGAGAGGAGTAAATGTCGCATATATAACCATATGAGGGGTCTGTACTGCAGAAGAACCTGGAAAACAAACATATATTATGTCATGAAAATTTTAGTCAAAATCCGTCTGTCAGTTGCTCATTCCAGATTGTTCAATTGCCTTAATGAACTTATCTTTGGCTGGTGAAAAATACATAAAGGATGTAAAATGAACTTAAGACATGTTAAATCTCAAAGATGTATCTATTGTATAGCCTGTCTCATTCATTTTAAGTTCACAATATTACTATTTAATAATTTAAGGCCTTATTATACCTCATGACCAAGAGTTATTATATAAAGATACTCTAGTTATTGGTTAGTGTAGCATAGACTGGTCCACAAATGAGCATATTCAAAAGAAATTATTTTTAAATTGAACCATTTCTTTGCTTTCATAGATAGAATCTTTATTCTGTATTGAACTTAAAGGAAGTTCAGGAGTTTCTATGTCATTTTGTCATTTCAAAAAGAAAGAAGACATAAGTAAAATAAATATTTCCATGAAGATGTAAGACATAAATAATTTAGTTTGAAATGTTTAATGCTGGTAGAATTTGCATTTGAGCACTGATTATTTGTTTGTTATGTTTTTCTTATCCCTGAAATTACTTTGACTATTTTATTCAGTATTTTTTGGTCCTGCAAATATTTTGGACAAATAAATAGAAGTCCATTTATTTTTGCCTCTTATTTTTAATTAAAATTTTATTTTTATTTTTGCAAACTTATGTACTGACATTTAACTATATTTGATACTATGTTTACAACAGAATAATATTTTTAAGACCACAAAATATAAATTAGTTGTCAACCCAGTATATCTCTAGAATGGAGATATGAAAATCTGCCAAACTTACAGGAGATTTTTACATTTCAAAATTGAAATTTGTACATTTCTCATACACCTTGCCAACACATAGATTGCTTTTTCCCTACATTACTCATTTATCTATGCTACATTTGTTTGATGATGTTAGTTATCATCTAATGTCCACGTATGCTGTCTCCCCAACTAACTTTTAAGGTGTTTGTCTGTAGAGGCTGAGTTAATAATTCAATTTACTCCATGTGGAATACAAGGTACTGTGTATTGTGTGATACCTTGTATGAAATAGTATGTTTTTAAATATGCCTAATGATCTTAAGTTTAAGGATGCAGCAAAATCATTACTCTTCTTAAAATAAATGTTAATGAACATACTTTGCATGCACTTCTATCATCAGATAAAACCATTTGAGATACCCACATTGATCATAATCGTCCTCAGCAGTGACCAGTAATTTACAGTCCAGTTACTCTTCTCTCTGATCAATCTAATCAAAGCCTTCCAATAAGTCCTCTAATCAAAAGAAAGATTGAGAAAAGTCTTTAGGTGTCAGCTGAGAATTGAAGGCTAGTTATGGAGAAGATGTTCCTGACAGTGATGACTGCTAAATGTTAAAATGGATAAAATCTTAAAAATCAGTGTTTTATCTATCTGCAAAACTTTCTACAGAAGAAAGAGGGTGAGATCAAATGTACTTTCCAGGTTCAAGATTAAGCAGCTGGCTCTCTACACCTTAGGAAAGTATGAAGCATGAGAGATGGAGGAAAGCAGAGTGGGTTCCTCTCTGAGCCTGGCTACTGAGCAGGATTGGGCTTCTTTACAAAAGTCAGCTGAGTTTCCAGATGTTAAACATACACCGTACATAATGTTTGATCAAATATCTGGGCACCCTATGGCTCATTCAAGTTGATCCATTTCACTAACTCATTTAAAAATCACAAAGTGTAAAAGTATTTTGGTCCAAATTATATCCCACATTTGTACATTATGCATTCAAAATGTTGATGTCTTTCCTAAAGTTTTCTAAAGCTTAATATTTAATATTATCACATTAATGCTTTGTCCTTGATCTTTAATAAGTCTTTTGAACTTTTCCTTATAATATTAAAAATAAAGTTTGTGACACAAGTATTTTGAAAAAAAGTTATCCTTTACTTTATAGCATTATGTGATAAAATATATGGAAACTTGGGCATTCCAGGTGGGGTCTTAGAAAAAAATAACATTAGAAACTTGGAGTAAAGTATGTGGTCTTGACGTATTATAGAAATGATGTTGATGACAAAAAAAATTGCTCCAAATTATAGGACAGTTCACACATTTTACATGGGATTGTAATATTTAATGTTGAAATATTAAAAATAATACCAGTGTTTAGTCAAGAGTGAAATTTTAAATATCGGCTAAATGGTTTAGCATGAACACAGATTGATTAGACAAGAAGCTGATATAACTACTGGTATCACTACACTGGGGCTATTAGCTAAATATCAATCTGTAAAATCTGGATAGGAATGTGCTATTAAATAGAGATTTTCAAACTAAGTTTTATATATCTTATAAATGAGATTCAGGGTCCCAGGAGCTAAGTGAACAATCATGTAAAACACTGCAGATTTGTGTGCATGCTAACTGCTTTTGTCTGTTTTTATTGCTAAAACAAAACACCTGAGATTGGGTAACTTATAAAGAATCGAGTTTATTTCCCCATAGTTCTGGAGGCTGGGAAGTCCAAGATCAAGTTGCTGGCAGCTGGTGAAGAACTATTTGCTGAGTCATCCTATGGACAAATAAGCATGTCATCTTATAGCCAAACTCCCCTTTTATGATAAACCCATGCGCAGGATACCTAACCACTCCCATGATAATGGCATTAATCCATTCACTCTGTCTTCACAGCCTGATTATCTCTCATTTGGCCCCACCTCCCAACATGGTTGCACTGCGGATCAAAATTCTAGCACGTGGAATTTTGAATACATGTTCAACCAAGAGTACAAAGTATTTGGGGAAAAAAGAGAAGGTTCATAATTTTCATAAGATTTTCAAAACAGTTTATTATCTAAGAAAATATAAGAATTATTTGTAGAGGGTTTAAAGGTCCTTAGATAATGCCTATTTCTTCTATTATCTCTCTGTAAATATGTTGTATGATTCTGCAATATTAGAATACTCATAATGCTTTCTGGTTTTATTATACATGAATAAAAGTGCTTTTAGAATATCTTAAAGGCAAATGTTTAAATCCAGGGGTTCTATAATTTCTTTCAGTGAACTATCAATGATACAAACCATGAACTTTCTTTATCTTTCCAGTTGGAGTAACTTTGCATTGAATTAGCACAGCTGGATAATATAATAAAGTCTAATTGAGGAAGAAATTTAAGAAAAAAGTATACTCTTGAATGATGAGATAAAATTTAATATCCCAGTCTCTAAAATTGATTTAAAATATTTTGTACAGCAATTATGAGTCTTATGTGGTTTACAACTGCCATACTAATTATTTTATTTTATTGTCTAAAAGAAGCTTTTGCTACATTTGTATAATTTAAATGTTTTCTTTTACATGTAATACAGCTCTTTTTACTTTCTATAAGCCTATTTCAGAAGACTGCTATATGTATGATTACTTAAATACCACTTCTATCATTGGTTTAATTTTATGTTAAACATTTACTGCATGAACCTATAAAAATTTCAGCCTGAAATATTGAGTCCCAGTGAGACAAACCCCAAAATACTACAAATCCATAGCAAGCATTTTTTAAAGATTATATCTGATTTTTTCAGATGTGGTATTTAGTTAATTAGTTAATTTAGAATAGCTAAACTTCAGTGAATTCCTACTCTGTGCTAAGACCTAAATATTTTATTTGAGTCAGTTCACATAAACCCTATGAAATAAATTCTATTTTTAACACATTTTTCAGACAAGTGAACTGAGCTATAGATTAAGTAACATGTCAAGTGCACAGTTAAGAAGTGTGAAGTGTAAAGTGTAAAATTCAAGGTCCTTCTGGCAATTATTTATTGTCTATTATTCTGTGTGGCAATATCTAAAGAGGACAATGACTAGAATGTTTTCTAGCCTACTTCCTACCAGAAAATGTTTGCAGGTCCAATATTTGATGCAAAGCTGAAAAGTAAAAGACTTTTTATAGCAGATTCATAATTTCTTAGTACAAGTTTTTACAAATACATATTAATGGGCCTCTAATCTATTTGTTTCAGCAGTCCCACATGTCCATATTCTTTCTTGGGCATAATTCCCAAGGATAATTTAATTATTTGCTTCATAGAGTCTACTTTGAAGATAGCTGCAACAAAGAGGTTGCAGTCTTAACAGTCTTTGTCACAAAAAGGTGTGTTGTTGAAGTTTTACTGGACTGTGTTAGACCATAACACAGTCTAATAATTTTCTTTATAGCTACGCAAGTGGCTATAAATACTGGAGCCTAGCTAATTTATCAAGAAAAGAGGTTTAGTTGGTTCACGGTTCTGCAGGGTGTACAGAAAGCATAGTGCTTGTAACTGCTTCTGGAGAGGCCTCAGGGAGCTTTTTACTCAGGGCAGAAGGCAAAAGGAGGAGCAGGTGTCTCACCTGGTGAGAATCGTAGCAAGTAAGAGAGTAGGGCGAGATGCTGCACAGTTTTAAATGGCCAGATCTTGTGAGAACACACTGTCACGAAGACAGGACCAAGCCATGACCCAAACAACTCCTACCAGGCTCCACCTCCAGCACTGGGGGTTACAATTCAACATGAGATTTGGGCAAGACAAATATCTAAAATATATCATGGACCTTTGTTGTTAAATACTTAGGTGTGGCCATGGAACTGCATTGTCTTCACTAGAATGAGACAAGAAGTGATGTACGATACAGTTTGTTTTTACTTCAAACACCTTGCACCTGAAATCCTCCAAGCTCTTCTACCTGCCACTGGTGTAGAACTTCAGAATCCACATGTTAGAGTATAGGAGACATAAAATGGAAGGAGCATGGGTTCTTAAATACCAGCCTTATCTCCAAGTAATTGTGGTCAAGAAGTCACCTTCTTTCTCACTTTTGTATGTTCTGTGATCTTAGAAATTTCTCTATTTTTTCCCATTTATTTTGGAAAAATGGACAATTCTTCCCTGGACTCATTTCTTATTTGAAATATCTTGCTAACAGTAGATATTACAAACAAACAAATACTGCCTAGAATAGTAGACATTCAATTACTTATTTTAGAGACCCAGGCCCACTGAGTACATGGCTCACTTCTAAGCTGTCACAGGTTCCAGTTTTACCAAATATTTTGCTGTAGTGTGAGGTAGAACTCCAGGTTTCCTCAAGCTTGAGATACTATTTCTTCACTGACTTGTACTCTACTATTAAAGAAACACCATAAATTTTCACCTTGTCATTAGTACTCTATTTCTGGCAGGAATTAATTTATCATGAGATAATTCTAGCTACTAATGAACACACCAAAAATATCCCTTAAATATGATATAGTTTCTTTTTGTTCATATAAAGTACAAAATGAACCTTTTTGACAACTCTCCAGGTAGTGATTGACAGACTCCTGCTCTGTCCCTCCTTGTGGCTTTTCTGTCTTTAATGCTGTGCTCTCAACAGCACTGAGCTACCAAAAGGGGAACTGCAATTGACAGCATGATATGGGCCAGTCTATACCTGGTATGTATCATTTTGCTTCATGTCCTATGGGCTAGAAATTAGACACAAGGCCACATCTCACTTAAGAGATGCTGGGAAAATATAGCATAACTCTGTTCCTAGGAAGAGGAGGAAATTGTGAAAAGCTAGCAGTTGTTCTCACAGTCAGAAAATATCCAACTTACTATTCCACTGAGTCATATTCTGTTATTGATTTTTGCTTTTTTGAAACGGTTTTTAATGTTACTATGATACTGAACTCTATACTACATTACTATACAAATTCTAAGTTATCCTGTAGTTAACAAGTTACTGGCAAAACTCAGATCCCTAATATTTTTGATAATCATTTTTTCTCAAATATTGAAAAGATCTAATTTATTCATTCTTCTAGAACTTGGGTATTTGTAATTAATTTCATAATTTGTACCCATGTTTTTTTTAAAATTACATTTTAAATTATTTAGAGAATAAAACTTTTCAATAAGTTTTAAAGTTTAAAATACTAGTATTCATGGATATTGAGAGGGAAGATAACATCGTAGTTGTGGGAAGTCTGGAGTAATACTGTGTGGGCTCGCAAACCCATTTTACAGTTTATCACTTGGAGTTCCTCCAAGACAGCAGAATCAGTGCCAAAGAAGTCCCTCTTGATGGCAGGAAAAAGGTCTTAACAGGACCTTTTCAGTCAAATATTAGAATTGTGAATGATCAGTGACTGCAATGTGTCCCCTGCGACTTTGTTTTATGAGTGGAGTTTATATTGCAGTTACTGTGTTCCTCTTCAACAGCTCATGAGAGACGGGAGTGGATACATATGGCTGTATCTGCAAACATGTTTGTGCATATACATGACATGGAGATCCTGGATATTTCAACTAAATGCAATCACAAGATAATAATTTGGATTGAAACTCTTGGCAAATATTGAACATATATGTGAGAAGAAGAGTGACATGGGTGTCTGGCGATGAGGGAAGTGAAATGTGGTAAGGACTGGTCATTGTTCACCAAATGGTTTCTCTTTCTCCTGAAATGATCAGTCTTTACCGCATTCCACATTCCATATTTTCTAACTCCTCTTAAAGTTAGGTGTGGTCATTGGACTGAAATGTCTTCAATAGAATGAGACCAGAAATGATATACAATACAGCTTGTTTTGACTTCAGATGCCTTGCACCTGCAATCCTCCAAGCTTTTTCTTCCCACTGGTATAGAGCGTTAGAATGCTAGAGGAATAAGAGGCAGAAAATGGAAGGAGCATGGGTCTCTTCAACACCATTCAGAAAATAACTTCCTGCCAGTGATTAACACTAGTCTTTTTATTTTAATTGAGAAATAAATATATATGACATTGGAACCATTTGTTAGGCACATCAGCTAGTGTACCTAAATGAATACACTAACTTTGAAAATAACAAAATGAAATCTTAAATATCAAGTCATTATTAGGGTATACGTTGATATTATTAGATGACCTAAAAATATATATAAATTTACTTGTCTTCTGCCATTATAAAACTTTATCTTCTTTATGGCATTTAAAACGATGAGTGCCATTTTATTTTAATGACTGTTGTGATAAATATGCTACTTTGAAAACATAATAAAATAGGGGTTCTTTACATTAAAATTTCCAGTTAGCAGAATTAACTACAACACATACTTCTAATATCAAATCAAGCATAAACAATACAGGCCAAGCGTGGTGGCATATGCCTATACTCCCAGCACTTTGGGAGGTCAAGGTGGGCAGATCACTTAGGGTTAGGAATTCAAGACCAGGCTGGCCAACATGGTGAAGCTCCGTCTCTACTAAAAATACAAGAATTGGCCGGGTGTGGTGGCACATGCCTGTAGTCCCAGCTACTTGGGAGGCTGAGGCACAAGAATAGCTTGAACCTGGGAGGTGGAGATTGCAGTGAGATATTACATCACTGCACTCCAGCCTGGGCAACACAGCAAGACTCTGTGTCAAAAAGAAAACAAAACATAAACAATGTAAATGTCATGTTATTTTTTCCATATAAGTTTGATTGTAACTAAATTACCTCTTGAATGCTCACTGTCCATCTGTTATCTCCTTTATAAGTGAAACCAAAGTGGATGATTGAAGGAAATGAATTATAACAACACCATCAGAAATACACTTCAATTTAACTCTGTGGGAGAAGGCAGTTCACCTCTTATTTATACCAGATAAAGTACTCCTACAGAATTCATTCTAACACGGTATCTTTAGCACAATTAAAAATTAACAAAGACTTTTGCAATAAGTATGTAAACTGTAGCTCTACCACCAAGTGCTAAGCACTTTACCTGGATTCAACACCTAATTCTCACAAGGATCCTCACCGATACCATGATGCTGCTTTACAGAGATCTGAGTTAAAAGAGGCTCTTATCACATGCCTGATACTCATACACTCATTGTTGGAGCAGATATTGAACTCAAGCAGTTTGACTCCACAGTCCAAACTGAACCACATTCTATGTGTTGGAATAACCTTAACTATAAGCTCAGCAGGAGAAGGTAGGCATCATTACTTTTATTATCACAAAGAAAGAGCTCAGAGTTTTAGCCATTTTCACAAAGATGAAGAACCATCAGTAAATCTGTTAATGTCATGTTTCTCACTATCAAAAAAGATTGCTTATGGCATCAATATAAGAAAATGATTTTTTAAATTTCTTTAATTTAATTTTATTTTTAAATTTTTTTTTAATTGCATTTTAAGTTTTCAGGTACATGTGCAGAACGTGCAAGATAGTTGCAAAGGTACACACATGGCAGTGTGTTTTGCTGCCTTCCTCCCCTTTACCCACAATTGGCATTTCTCCAGGCTATCCCTCCCCAGCTCCCCCCTGCTGTCCCTCCCCTATTCCCCCCAATAGACCCCAGTGTGTATTACCCCCTTCCCTGTGTCCATGTGTTCTCATTTTTCCTCACCTGCCTATGAGTGAGAATATGTGGTATTTCATTTTCTGTTCTTGTGTCAGTTTTCTGAGAATGATGTTCTCCAGATTCATCCATGTCCCTACAAACGACACGAACTCATCGTTTTTGATTGCTGCATAATATTCCATGGTATATATGTGCCACATTTTCCCAGTCCAGTCTATCATCGATGGGCATTGGGGTGGGTTCCAGGTCTTTGCTATTGTAAACAGTGCTGCAATGAACATTCGTGTGCATGTGTCCTTATAGTAGAACGATTTATAGTCCTTTGGATATATACCCAGTAATGGCATTGCTGGGTCAAATGGAATTTCTATTTCTAAGGCCTTGAGGAATTGCCACACTGTCTTCCACAATGGTTGAACTAATTTACACTCCCACCAACAGTGTAAAAGTGCTATTTCTCCACAACCTCTCCAGCATCTGTTGTCTCCAGATTCTTTAATGATCGCCATTCTAACTGACATAAGATGGTATCTCAATGTGGTTTTGATTTGCCTCTCTCTATGACCAATGATGATGAGCATTTTTTCATATGTTTGTTGGCCTCATGTATGTCTTCTTTTGTAAAGTGTCTGTTCATATCCTCTGCCCACTTTTGAATGTTTTTTTTTTTTTTTTTTTTTTTTACTGTAAATCTGTTTGAGTGTAAATTCTGGATATCAGCCCTTTGTCAGATGGATAAACTGCAAAAATTTTTTCCCATTCTGTTGGTTGCCGATTCACTTTACTGACTGTTTCTTTTGCCATGCAGAAGCTGTGGAATTTCATTAGGTCCCATTTGTCTATTTTGGCTTTTGTTGCCAATGCTTTTGGTGTTCTGGTCATGAGGTCCTTGCCTACTCCTATGTCCTGAATGGTTTTGCCTAGATTTTCTTCTAGGGTTTTTATGGTGCCAGGTCTTATGTTTAAGTCTTTAATCCATCTGGAGTTAATTTTAGTGTAAGGTGTCAGGAAGGGGTCCAGTTTCTGCTTTCTGCACATGGCTAGCCAGTTTTCCTAACACCATTTATTAAACAGGGAATCCTTTCCCCATTGCTTGTTTTTGTCAAGTTTATCAAAGATTGTATGGTTGCAGATATGTTGTGTTGCCTCCGATGCCTCTGTTCTGTTCCATTCGTCTATATCTGTGTTTTGCTACCAGTACCATGCTGTTTTGATTACTGTAGCCTTGTAGTATAGTTTGAAGTCTGGTAGTGTGATGCCTCCTGTTGTGTTCTTTTTGCTTAGAATTGACTTGGCTATGTGGGCTCTCTTTTGGTTCCATATGAAGTTCATGGTAGTTTTTTCCAGTTCTGTGAAGAAAGTCCATGGTAGCTTGATGGGGATAGCGTTGATTCTGTAAATTACTTTGGGCAGTATAGCCATTTTCATGATATTGATTCTTCCTAACCATGAACATGGAATGTTTCTCCATCTGTTTGTGTCCTCTCTTACTTCGTTGAACAGTGGTTTGTAGTTTTCCTTGAAGAGGTCCCTTATGTTCCTTGTAAGTTGTATTCCTAGGTATTTTATTCTTTTTGTAGCAATTGTGAACGGCAGTTCGTTCTTGATTTGGCTCTCTTTAAGTCTGTTATTGGTGTATAGGAATGTTTGTGATTTTTGCACGTTGATTTTATATCCTGAGACTTTGCTGAAGTTGCTTATCAGTTTCAAATAGGAAAGGTGGAAGCCAAATTGTCTCTATTTGCAGACGACATGATAGTATACCTAGAAGACCCCATCACCTTAGCCCAAAAACTCAAGAAAATGATTTTTAATGTATAATTAAAAATACAATAGTGAACTTTTTCTATCCACATCACCAGACATATTTCAGTAAAAATAAAAATCCATAATTATTCAAATGTCCTCATATAAATCATCATAATATATTAAGAAAAAAGATAAACATTTATTAATGAAGCTCAGTGCTGGATGTAAAATCACATATTTTTAACTAGTTAATAAAGGATGAGCTGAAAATGATAACCTGCACTTTGGAAGCATCAAGACAGATGAGCCAAAGCTGAGACTATAAAGCCTCAAAAGGGATATTCTAGTCTTCCTCCTGAATAGGTTGAGGTGTCATTTTTTTTACAGCATGTTTTCTTTCAACCTGATACAATTTGCTTAAAGGCTACTATACTTAGACTGTTTTAGCTGATACAGAGGACAAAAGTCCAGTGGCCCAGGGGTCTTTAGAGATAATTTGTAAGCCCAAATTGGAAAGATATTAATTAAAATGAAAGCTATCCAATGTGATTTTAAGTGATAGACAGAGGAACCCCAGCATTTTCACAAAACACTTGACCTTCATACAATGAGGCTATTATAAATAGATCTTGTACATCCACACAGTCATAATGCGATACCCAATATGTGTGCTTGTCAGTATCATGATATCAGTGATGACTTTTAAAGTCTCTAGCCTCAGTTATTTTCTAAAACACAGTAAAAAATATGGAGGCCCACTCCTTACTGTGAGTAAGGAGCCAGATGTAGACTTTTTGTTCCATTTGGTGGCTGGCATCTAACCACTCAAGCAAGTAATGTTGAATTTACTTAATTTGGATGGTAAATTTAATCTGAGTATTTTTTAGAGAAACACCTGAAGGTGACTGGCAGAAGCATCTCCCATATGTGGACACTTCTCCTGTAACAACTGCACCATAACTTGGACAAGCAGACTTCTGTCTCATTGGTAGGACTTCAGCCCCACACACCCGTCCATCTGAGAACTCAGCATTTACAGCAACCTTGAATAAGTTTGTTTAGTTATTTCAAAAGAGAAAATATATTTCTATGTTCCAACACTTTCCAGCATTTTAAGAAACAACTAAAATAGTTACTATTGTAAGAAATTAGGAGCTTACAATCTGATAGGGACTGTACAGAGTACTGCACATCTGATGAAAGTCTTGAAGCATGAAGTGAGAATTTGAATTTTTCTCTTTCTCCATCTTTACCTCTCTTCTTTCCAATGTCTTTTACATCTGCTTTCTCTAACATATGAAAAATAAACAATAAATATTTTAACTAGAAAACCTCAGATTATATTTCTTATTCAGTCATTGTCTTCAAGAAAAAAAGGCCAAAATAATAGTACTATTTAAATATAAAATGATAGCCATAATTTCTCTAAAATGCAATCCCCTCTAATTAGAAACACCACAATAAAGCCAGGAAGAACTTTGAAAATTGAGATATATTATGAAATAAATGCAGCATTACTTATTATCTACTGCAAATAATATTGTTTCATGAAGTTAATTACTTGAATATATTTTATTTATATAAGATTATGGTATCAAGGTAATTTTCTCATTTTAAAAACAAAACAAAACACATTCTGAAAGTTAAGTCCTAAATGGGGAACCCTCTAAGATTTTCCTTATTTGTGTCCTCCACTTAGAGGAAACACAGTTTTCTGACTCCAAAATGTTTTCCTGTGGCACCCAGACTGCGATTGGTTCCAAACTAGCCTCTTATTGCCTACATGTCTTGGGTAACAAAACTCTTCTGTCCAGAATTATTCCCACCATTTGAATTCTCATTCACATACTCAATCTCTAAAACATGTTTTTCTTCAACTTAAAATACTTTTCCTGAATATTTATTTTTATTTTCTAACAGATCTCTCTCAATTCTGAGACAGAAATAATAGATTTCTGCCATTTCATTCTCTGCATCATCTGCAATGTTTGTAATCATCATTGGTCAGGTTGCTCATTTTTAAAATTTTCATTAATAAAAACTGTGACATCTACTTATAATGTTTCTGAGTCTCCAAAGTAGATATGATTCATTTCTTAGCTTACTATTATTGTTTTTTGACAGGGTTTCATTTTTTCCCTGAGGCTGAAGTGTAGTGGCTAGGTCTCAGATGACTGCAGTCTTGACCTCCCAGACTCAAGCGATTCTCCCAATTCAGCTTCCTGAGTAGCTGGGACTACAGGTGCCCACCACCACATCCTTCTAATTTTTCTTCTTTTTTATAGAGATAGGGTTTCACCATGTTGTCCAGGCTGGTCTTACTCTGGGCTCAAGTGATCTGCCAGCATCAACCTCTCAAAGTGCTGGGAATACAGGCATGAGCAACTCTGCCCAGCCCATATCTTAGCTTTTTCAGTAGACTTAACACTAAATTAGATATAAACATATAACTAATTTATCTTAACTATATATAACTTAAAATATATCTTAACTATAACTTTAATCATAGGATGAAACATTTAACTAGGAAATTTAGGTTTTAAAAAAGTTTGTTTTCAGAATTTTATTTTGTGCATTTTCTATATATATACAACCTTAATTCAATAAAACTAATTTTAGGTAGCAATACTTGAATGCCTGTATAATTTTCAAAGAGACTTTAAAAGCTTTTAAACTTCTATTCAGCATTTTTGACTTAAAAATAATACATAATACAAATTATAAATAGAAAAAATCAAACTGTTTCACATAGAAATTTGGATAGTATACAACAGTCCTCACCAAAATGTGTTTTTGCCAATACCCTAAATAAGATTGCTCCTCTGTCATTTCATCCTACCCATCTGGCAAAACCCCACTCTGAATTAACTTGGCAGCTGAGGCCCACTGGAGATAATCCTCCTCTAGTTCTGCAAACCTTGCCATATCTATTTTAAATCTCTGTGAGAATCGACATCTTCCACCTCCACCTCACTTTCATCTCATAGCTAGGCTGTGTATAAACAAAAAGTAGAAGTCTTTGGTTGGAAGTCCTCATCTTCTCCTAGCAAACCCGTTTACCCACCTATACCTGTATCCTCCCCCATGACCTGTGCCCACCTATGACAATGGAGGAGCCATTGGTCTCCCCAGGTTGGCCCAGTTCCCTTCCAGCTGGGGTGTAGAGCTTGCTCCTTCTTCTCAGAAAACTTACACTATTGCAGTCATCTCAGCAGGATCTTCCCAGTGATCACTTTAAAAAACTCAATTCTCCTTCACTAGATTCACAAATATATATCCTGTTTGCATCCCACATTCTTCCCTATCAGCTTTCACTTTGCAGCTTCCTGTTCTTCAAGGCCAAGCTTCTCACAGGGTTGTTCATACATTATTTTACTTTCCGCTTCCTTCTTACTCCCCTCCAGTGTATCTTCTACTTCCATCACTTGCAAGTGCTCAATGACCTCCCTATCACAAAACACAACTGAAACACATAGAAATTTAAATTTTCATTGTAGTTCATCTTCCCACAATATTTAATACAATCTTGGGTTCTTGGAACACTTTTTCCTTTGACCCTGATGCCCAAATGTTCTGCTGATATTGTCCTTGCTCCTCTGGCCAGTCCTTAGTCTTCATTCAGCAGCTCGTCATTTTGTACCAACCTCTTCTTTGACATTCCGCTTCTCCAAGACTCAGTCTCGACCTCCCTCATCTGCTCACTCTATATTGTCTCTTTGGGAAATACCATTCCTGATTTAATTTTGCATGCATTTGTTAATGAGTCCCAAGCATATATCACCAGCCTAGGAGTCTTGACATGAAATATCAACTTGGTTGTCTTAAAGGCACCTCAAATTCAAAATACTCAAAATCATTTTGTGATCTATCCAAAATGGTACCACCATCTACCCTGCTTTGCAACTCAGAGTTCTACAAACCATCTTTGTCGTGTCCTGCCACTTTATACTTTTTAAATAGGAGAAAGATGTGTTTAATGGAAATTGAGAGCTGTATCTTCTTAAATCAATACTAGATTAATTTAATAGCATCAAAGTAGAGACTTGCTTTGGATTTTCAAAGAAAGCAAACTGTGGAACAATAATTTGCATACAGTAAACACTGTTATAAGTCCTAACGTCCTAGAAAAGAAATATCTTAATTACATGGCTGTTGTCACAAAAACTTAAGAAAGGATAGTGACAACAATATTGCATTTCTTAGGGAAGCAGGATCCTCAGAGGCCCTGAGAAACTTCATTATAAGTTCAGTTCCATTGTAAGACTAACAAGGCACATTTTTTGCCAGTCATGCCCCACAGTCATTACATGTTTATAGCTAAAGATACAGCCTAAAGATACCTGCAAGTACACACTCCTACAACAGCAGAATGTCCAGATGTCCCAATACCCATAGCAATATGTCCATCTGATGCCCATAACAATGTACACTTTCAAGATAATTATAGTATGCTTTGATGTACTTAATGCACTAAAATGCCAAGGAAAACTTTTTTAAATCAACAAAATACTAAATTTTGTCACACCGTCAGGACACCTGCACATAGACATAGCTTAGCTTAGGTTGGCTTTTACATAGATAAGATTCCTTTATAAGAAAAACTGAAAACAAAGACAGCATGTTCCTTTGCTTGCTGAGGACGACCTACTCTGTAACTGAGGAGTTTTCAATAAACTATCTCTTCTTACTGCACTCCGTGGTGTGACTTGCCTTGAATTCCTTACTGTGTGAGATCCAAGACCACTTTTTGCCAGCAATACATTAGATCAAATATGGTTGTAAGGCATTTATATGCAATGTCATATTGAATCACATTTTGATACAAAATATCTTACCCTTTTGAACTTTGTCACTTTTCTCAGGAGCCTTTAGTGCTGTCAAAGAACTTTCAAGTTTGAATTCCTTTGCATCTTTTACTTCCTTTCCATCCTTTACTTCTTTTCCCTCCTTCGCTTCTTTCCCTGGTTCTTTTAATTTCGAATCTAACACTGCTATTTTGCTTTCAGAGCTGGCCTCATCTGACAGCTTAAACTCAGGCAGTACTTCTTTCAGGAGCTCCCAAACTTTGTCCATATATCTGGGGCTAAGAGGAAAGACATCAACATTAATTTCCAAATGATGGCTTTTATTTTTTCCTTGAACTTCGTAAGAAATTACTGAGAGAAAATTTAACTTGCTATACTTGCTATTTCATAACTGATTTCAATTGTTACCCAAATTTTTAGTTAAAAAAAATAGCATTATATGTTGTACATTCAACAAGCTTTTATTGAGTGGCTACTGTGTGCTGGGCTTTGCTGATACAAAGAGACCAAAACCATAGTGTTATCTCAGGGATCACTCACCCAAGCAGGGAAGCTAAACATGTTAACAACCATGCCAGGGAAAGAGCGTGCACTTGAGCATCTATTAAGTGGCAGACACTTTTGCATGCATGATCTCTTATGCAGAGCATCCTTATCTTACTAGGCATCGCTGCGGAATGTGACAGTGTTGTTTCTTGCTCCTCTTGTAACTCTTCCCTGAGGCTTCCATAACATCCTTCTTTCCTGGTTTTATTTCTGCTGTAGAAATTACTTGCAGACTCCTTTGAAGACTCCCCTTCTTTCTCCCTTTCTTTTCCCACAACTCTCCTCTAGGTGTTCTTGTCATTTTCATAGTATTTCCTCATATTTTGGGTTTATCCATAAATGCGTGTAACCTCTAAATCATTAGCTCCAGCTTAAATCTCTCTCCTGATATCCAGACTCACACAGACAACCACCTAATAGATATCTGTCCCAAACAGATAATTAAAAAAAAGTAAGTAAACAAAAATGTCCTACCTCACCTTCTACTTAGTACTCAAAGGGGGAAACTGAGAATGACTAAGACACTCTCTTTAAAATTCCCTTCAAATAAAACACGGTGTCACTTGGATCCTACCTTTTCTCTGTGCATTGGATCACCTTTCCTCCATTCTCAACACAACTTCCTCAGCAGAAGCCCTCAGAAGACCCTTCGAGAAAACTGCACAAGCCAGTCTCGCTGCTTCACTTCTGCCATTTGCTCTCCTAAGGTTCTGAGCATTCTTTCAAAATCATGAGTCTGATAAAGTCATCCTGCTGTCTACAATCCCTTAATGACATCTGATCATTTTAAGGAAGTTGTAAAAATGTCTTAGCAAAGCATAAAAGACCTCTCTGTCTATCCAGCTCCTATTTTTCTTTCCATGACCACACCCTATTCCTCCTCTAGAATTTTATAGCACACAATTCAGCCATGCAGATCCACATGTTTTCTGGGACTGCACTCCGCTTTCTTCTACTTCCTTGATATTTTTTATTCTCTGAGTTGGATTCCCCGCCTCAACCAGCTTCATTCATTTCAACTAATCGTTTGAGATCAATTCAAGTATTACTTTCTGCAGGAATTAAGCTATAGGTTTCTGTTCTGAGTTCCCAAAGAGTCTTTTACACTCTTCTAGTATTCTAGTATAACGTTTTTTTAAAAAAATCCTCATTTTACACAATTCATGAGCACATACTATATCCCAGTCATTCCATATCATTGATACTATATCCCAGTCATTCCATATCATTGTTATAAACACAAAGGCACAAAATTGAGCAATACAAAAGAGGGTCCCTGTTCTTATGGACAATTTAACCTCCAGTGGATAAATACAACAGAGAAAGAGCGAGAGGAGCAAGAGAGAGAGAGAGAGAGAGAGAGAGAGAGAGAGAGAGAGAGAGAGAGAGAATAGCAGCAGTGATAACTTCCATGATGAAAATAAAATAAGGGAAGCTGAGATGTGGTGTAATTTGGGGAAGGAATAACTTAGATTGGATGCTCAACTAGGCCTAAGGAGTTGATGTTTAAGCTTCATGAGACCTAAATGTAATATACCCAGGCAAGTGAATAATATGATGGAAGATCATTCCAGGCAGAACAAAAATAAAAGCAGCCCATGTAAGGACCATAAGGCAGAGTAAGTTTCAAATACTTCAGAAACAGAAAGAAGACTTGGGTGACCAGTAAATGGTTGCCAAGACCCTAATGTGGTGTGTGAATCAGACAGTGCAGATCTCTGAGGACCGTGGTCAAGACTGTAAAACTTCATTCAAGTGTAATGGTGAATCACTGAAAGGTTTTAAGCAAGGAGAACTATGTAATCTGATTTATACTTTAGAAAATTATTCTGATTACCAACTTAACTAGAGGAGGGTAAAACTGACGCAAGGAGACCAGTTATAAGTCTATTACATGTGAGCAGTGATTGAAAGTTGAACGAGGTAATAATGGAGACGGAGAGAAAAAGTAGGTTCAGAATAAGTAGAGAACATACTGTTGACAGACCTCAGTGAGAGATTATATGTGTGAGGTGAGGAAAAGAAGCAATGAAGGATGACATCTAGTTTTTTCTTTAGCTTGAGTAGACAGATGGATAGTAGTGAAATTCACATTCTAGGAAAGGTGCAGTTTAGGAAGTTAAGAATCAAGAGTTCCCTTCTGGAGATTCTGAGTTTAAGATACACTTTTGACCTGCATAGCTATGTAACTTAGGCAGCTGTAAATAAATACAGTCTAGAGTTCAGGTAATGGTGACCAGATATAATCTTGAAAGTCATCGTCAGTTTGTTATTTAAAGTTATGGGACAGGAGCCCTGCTACACACCAGCACTTAGTGGCTGTACAGTGGTTGAAGAATGATCCAAGAAGGCTGGGAAAGAGCAGAAAATAAGATAGGAGAAAAACCCAGAGAGTGTGTTTCTGTGGAAACCAAGTGAAGCAAGTGTTGTAAAAGGAAATAATGGATTAAAAGGGTCAAATACTGGGATGCCGGTAAATGAGGCAAGAGACGTGATCACTGGATTTGACACTGTTAAGGTCTTTGTTGACCTTAAGAAGAGGCGTTTCACTGGTGTGGTGGAGAGCAAAGGTCAAAGAGTCAGATGAGAAGAAATGGGTAGTTAAGGAGCTGAAGACAATGTGTACAAACCACTCATTTATTAAGATGTTTTTCTGAGCTAAAACAAGAGAAATGAACTGATGGTTGAAAATAATAATTGGTTTCCCTGTGCATCTCTGACCTGCTTGACTGCCTGAACTGCCTCCTATTCATCATTGGATCCCCAGTACCCAACAGAGTGGCCTTTAGCACATTTTATTTTCATTTGATCCCACAACAGTTCTGCAACATAGCTAATACAGTCTCAAATGACGTTTAAGAAGTTGTATGCCATCACACAACCAGCAAATATTTGAGTCGGGATTCGAACAGATCTTTCTGAATCCTAGGTTGTATTTTCCATCTTGCTACACCATGAAAAATACCTATTCAAACACCACAGAATGAGACCATATAACTTCCCGGACCCCAGGCTTAAAGACAGGGTGGCAGAATGCTATGTTCACAGATGGACCATGCATCAGAGACATGTGCCAACAAAAGAGTCCTTTGAAGTGGTTGGGTTTCTAATTCCCACTCAGACATACCATTGACTCTGCTTCCATTATTACATGGAAAATTAGAAGAGATTCTTTTTTGATTTTCCAAGGTAAAATTTTATGAACTTTCTAGTTGTGAATTATTCTGATCTCTTGTTTCTTTACCATCCTCTGGCAGACTTCTGATGATTTCATGTCTCTGGTACCTCTACTGACTATTGCCCAGAGAAAATTGCACAGAAAAAAACTGAGAGCATTCTATCAACACTAAGTATAAAAATTTAGAGAACTGCATACTTTTAAAATATCATTCTCTCTCTACATCCACATTAGTCAGAAAGTCATTGAGATATCAGGAAAAGGTTTTCCAAAAGAAGATTTTATAAAAGAGTGCTATCTCGGCCTTTCCAAAGGAAAAAACAAGACCAGCTCCTACTCTCCAGTTATTTTCCCTGAAAATACTTTCATTTGAACAAAACAACACCTAGTTTATCCTGCTAAAAATATGGGTAAGATGGCAGAATCCAAGTTACTAGGGTCTGTCTTCAAGCTCCTTTAATCTCTAGTGACCCTGGGGTACTGCAGCTGCCTATCACCAAAGATGGGAGATGGTCCAGGTTGATAACTGCACTGTGGATTTAATCATCTTGTAAAAGTCAGTATCTGAATTAATGGTATACTCAGTTCTACTGTTATAATTCTTTTCTATGCATCTTATCTTGATGTGTTTCCAACTGTCAATGGTAAAATGAGAAAGTAGTGTGTATTTCTTATTTATTAAATAAAATGATTGTGAAATTATAAGTCAGCACTAAATTGAAAGATGTCTCTTTCTATTCTTTACCTAATAGCTATTTTTGGACATAAAGAAGCAATTTCTATATATCTAGAATCATAAAGAAAGACTGTGGGCTTTGGACCAGCAAGACTTACATATTTCTGGTTTGGAATTTAACCTCTCTAAGCTTTTAGTTCACTCATTTGAAATGATGTAGGCCTAGCTGATGGGATGATATGGATGATTAAATGAGACTATCCTTTCAGGACTGTGATTTTTAAATGAGAAGTAATATATCAAGATATCGGATGCATAGTAGCTGTCTTCTTATGATTATTTCCATATATGTGCAGCCAATTAAAAGTTGTTTTTATGGTTCCAAATTGAAATAAGTGTGGTAGGTTTATATGTGTAAAGGGAAGTTTGCAAATGTTTTACCATAGTACATAATTACCATTGTTTTCATATTTGGACATCAGATATTTACAGATTAAATTCATAGTATATATATATATATATATATATATATATATATATATAAGTGAGGGAGACCAGCACATGCCACCCCAAAATATGAAGGATTGCTGAGCTACAGGCAATTATGAAGAAGCAGATACACAGAAACTCTCTGCTTTCCCTCTATGTGCCTAAAAGCAAGACACAGATTTACAAAAACCAAGAAGTATCCTCCCCCTTACTCTCTTGTACCAGAGAGAACAGATGTTAACCTCTAAAGACAGCTTTGGACTCTTACTGGCCTGAAATGGTACCAGAGGAATGTACATGAACAAGCTTTCTTAACCAGCCTTCATCTATCATTTATTTGCCTTCTTACAAGTGCCACCTGTAGAGGCTCATAGTCATTTTCTTTTGTCCTGTCACTTCTTTAAAAATGGACTGTTCTTGGCTTAGATTTCCCAGGGAAATCTACATGGTAACAGACTTCTGTATGTTTTGCTCTTGTTAATGTGTCTTGTGTTACAGGAGTCAGTTCCAACAAAGAACCTATGGGGGTCATTCTTCTCCTTCATAAGGAAACAGAATTCACACTGAAATTCCCAAGGAACTTTATATAATACTACAAAACAGTATTTCCCCCCAAATTTTGTAAAACATGACCTTTCTTGAAATTTTCGTAAAGACTAAGAATATTTTAAAGAAATCTTGTGATGAAAGAAAAAAATAGACATGAGCATTTTAATAGTCAAACGTACTGAAGAGAAATGACTTCTGGTAACCACCCTGTGAGCGCATGAATAACTGTGAACTCTCCCAGTTCTCTCCTGTCTGCTACATGGATGCTAAAAAAGAAAATGCAAAATGTTATAGGTATCAAAATTTGAAAACACATCAAGATATATAAAGAGTAGAAATCATTAATAAACAGCAACATATCCTGATTATTCATTACAGACTGTATTCAAAAACACTATCCCAGAAGCCAAATGATTTGTTAAAAGACTGAAATAGGATTTATAATATAATTAATTTTATGTGTATTTGTAAAGCATGTTTATATGCTTTATTTTTAAGATCTAAAGTAATATTAATGCTATATACATAAAATACATTCACATTATATGTTATAAAATATATAAGTAATATATAATCCATTTTTATATACTTCCTTTAAAAATAGAATAGTCTCTATTCTGATTTCAGTAACATTATTCTAAGATGTCTTTTAAGCTGTGTATTAGATCAGTCTCATCTATGGCAAGTCAAGATGGGCATCAGAAATCCTTAGATAACTATAGAGAAACCAGAAACATCTGTTCTATCCTGTATAGAAGAAAGGATCTGACAGCATAGCACAAAGTAAAACAAGGATGTGATTAACCAAATATCGCTCTTCTTATTTAGACCTCTTATTTTTTTTCCGTGTGGTTATTAATCTATTTACATCTCCACACAAAAATGCCCTATCTCCCTCAAGGCTTCTGCTGACCACATGTCAACAGTGGTGTTAATGGCATTATCGACATTCTTTTCTTCAGAAAGAAATCTTACTATCTTAGTCACATATGCCATTATTTTAAAATGTGCACTGTTTTGTTGTTTATTGAATACAAATTTCTATATGTCTACCTATTTCAAAGATAATATCTATTGAGACAGATCCCAGACTAAATTCCTCATTGAATAAATGTATGAAGTGATGTTGCAAATCAAATAGAAATAATGCTCTTTTCTTTGTATACCTCACATTGCCATTGAAATTACTATGTTAATTTTGAAAATGTAGTAAGCTAAACCTCATATAAAAATAATCACTATGTACTATAAAAATCTAAGAAAAAATGATTAAGAAATATAAATTGTACCATGTAGAGCAACTTTCCACTAGAAATTCCAAGACATGTATTATACTTAGCTTGTTGCTTTATTTACTAACTGGATTTTAAAAAGAATATAATAACCCTATTACTTATATTGCTATAAAATTCTACTGAACTTTAGCTTTAAGAAAGATAAAATGCCACTCCAATTATCCAGGTCACGTACTCAATGCCTTACTGCTCTAGCAGCTCTGATTCTCAGAACTTCAAGTTACATCTGAAAACTAGAAACATTCAGAACACTCTTTTTTCCAAATAAACAGACATGCCACCAGTATGAATACTTAGTGCTATTCAGCTACCTTAAAAGATCTGGGCTGAGTTTTTGTTAAAAATCATTGCAATCAAGTACTAAAAGCCGGGTGAAACTAATTCCCAAAGGAAAACTGCAGGCTGGTAAGAAAAAAACAGAAATGAAGAGGACGGCAGTAGGAGTTGTTGTTTTTGTTTTGTAGCTTTGGGAGAGTAAAAGCTGTGCCTAAAGAAAATCCACACAAAGCAGACCTAGCTTCTGACTGACATAGCAATGTGTATAGAAAGGGAGGGGACTGAGCTGTGAGCAAATGTCTAACTTGTACTGTTAAAGCATGTGGGTGTGTTCTATTAAATATCTAGAATCTTTGACAAACTGCAGGAGGTGGAAGCATATACAATCCCAGTCTGTGCAATGTATGTGAAAATTCTCCCAGTGAGCAATGAGGCAAAATTGCCATGCATTTCCAACTGAAGCATCAGAGCTGTTTAGCATTGTTAAGGCCAGAATGGTATGACTCCTTTTCTCTGGAAGTGGAAGCTGAGAGAATAGAACAATAGCAGACATGCTTCATATACACTGGTGCACAATTCATGCAGGAATATAAGACAGAAGCGGATTTTTCAAGAATATTGCGGAAAATATGAGTAGTTTTCATCATGCATGTATCAAAAGTGATCAATGTTACCAAAATCATGAAGTACACATTGACTTCTTTCAGAAAAGTTCAGCTTTTTCAAGATTAGTATATTGCTGCATATACAGAACCTAAAACTTTAATTAGATTTCAGGATATAATATTCAGTATTTAGATGAACCAACATTTTTCTCCCACAAAACAATTTTTCCCCTATTAAACAAAAACATCATTTTTCATGATCAGCTTTCCATTCATAGTAAGACAGCGTTGAATATAGACTAATTATTGGGTATTTTTTTGAAGAAATTCTGTATTATTGTTAATTAATCCAATAGGACAAATCAGTATCTTTGGCACATTTGATTTGATACAAGAGGATTTATGTTGTTTAGGGAAAAAAGCTTTTAACTAATTTTTAAAAAATAAACCATGTAATATGAATATATAGTTACTATTTTTGTTTGCCATTTTTTATACATGTGAGTGATAATGTCTCATTACATACTCAATATTTGCCAGCTTGATAATAGCCTTAGACAAAAGCATTGGCCACAGTTCAAATTCGTAAGTTGAAGCTGGAAGCAATAGATTGTTATCTTCATCAAAAGGCAGAAAGTCATCAATTGTTATCTTTCTCCAGCAACCCTAAAAATAAGATGAAAGAAATGTAATACCATCAATTACAGTCTTTTTTCTCATAAATTATTGTACACGGCTGACATTATTATTTACTGTTTTCCAATTTTATTTTAGCATCTTACACTTAAAGACTGAGATGCTAGATTTCAATATTACCCCAGTTGAATATTTTAGCTTACTGCTTTATTTAACATAATCATAGCACACTTAACGGCTATGTCAATATTGTCCTTATTTATGAGGTCTTGTGAGGAAATTCTTGGGAGTCCCTTACTGCATAATGCAGTAAATTAAGGTGTTTCAAGTAGCAGAATCAAAACATTATACAACGATGGATAAGCTTGGACATAATCAAATAACTTTATATAGTCAAAATACAAATTCTCAAAATAAAACTTTAGCAATTATTGCTTATCTTGACATATCCTCACTGATCTTACACTTCCAATTCTCATATCATTCCTACTCTTAATTAAATATTTTTTTAATAGGGTCTTGCTTATGTTGAAAGGGCTGGCCTCAAACTTCTGGGCTCAAGCAATTCTTCTGCCTCTGCCTCCTGAAGAGCTGGGGTTACAGGCACACACCACCATATCTGACTTATAGATCTAATTTTTAACATAAAGTGAATTGATGTTTAATAAGATCATCATATATTTCTCTGTCTGCACATTACTTATAATTAAAAGCATGAAGCAAATGATAATCTTAATGTTTGTGAACTCAAATAACCATCTTTTCTTTTACTTTGGTTTTACATGCTGAGTTTTTTTATGAATTCATTCCTTTGCCAAAAAATATTTTCAACAGTGGTGTCAAGTATTGTGAACATAAGTATCTGCATAACACATGTACTATACCATTGAATTACTTATTCATTGAATTACTTCCCTCAGTCTACTGAGGGAAGGCAAATACGCAAATAACTTCAAATACAATATGTTTAAAGTGCTCTAGAGCCAGAAAGGAAAGTGTGACTAAATGTGCTGGAGAAGCTCTTCATAAGAAAGTGACATTTGAACTGAAGAGTCAAGAAACAGCATAATATTTTCAAGCACATAGAAGCAATAGGGTGAGAATGCTTTCTCTGTATGACACCTTTAACCCTAAGCTTCACATCACCTTATTTAGTGGTTATATATTTTTTTCTTTCTCCCATAACAGATAACGTGGGGCAAGACAGGGTTACAGTCAGTGGTGTTTAGCCATAACCTCTTCTAATTTCAAGTTAAATGATCATCAAGAAAACACAGAGAAATAAGCCATATGCAAAAGGATAAATCTGTATGATTACTGAGTACATTTACATCTATATTGAACATATCTATCCCAAACATATAAAAAATACATTTGTGTGTGTGTGCATATCTGTGGATACATACGGAATGTTTCTTCTCAAAATTCATGTGTTGAAATCCTAATATCCAATGTGATAGAATTAGATAAAAAAGGAAGGTAAAGCCCTCATCAATGGGATTTGTGCCCTTTAAAGAAGCTGAAGAAAAAAAAAATGTTTTCCTCTTCCACCATGTAAGTTTATGGCAAGAAAATGACCAGCCACTTACCAACCAAGGAGCAGGGCTTTGCTAGGCACCAACACTACCAATGTCTTGATCTTGGACTTCCCAGCCTCCAGAAGTGTAAAAAATAAATTTCTGTTGTTTATAAGTCACCAGTCTATGGTATTCTGGTATAGCAGCCTGAGTTGTTACAAGACTATTATTAAGGTTATATATACTTATATACATTTAGTGTAAAAGGTTATATATACTTATAATATATTATATATAATATAGCCTTAATATAATGTATAACCTTAATAATATTATGATTATTATGCTCTATATTAAGATGTAAATATTAACAAGATATATTAAGATTAAAATATATATTATATACATTATGACATATTTATATATGTAATATATATTATTAAGTTTTTATGTATATTACATATAAGAAGATTGTGGAATGAAATCTTACAACCTGGGTAGCAAACAAAAGTGGCAGACTAGAATAGCACATCAGAGACTTTATACTAAACTGGGACACAGCCCATAAATGTGAGCCAGGATGTGCCTTCTGAATCTAAAAAAGTTGACTAATTGCTAAAATATAAAACTAATTAGCAATCAGAGTTGTAAAACATAACACTAAAAATATTTAGGAAACTGTATAAAATTACCTGTTGTACCAAAAGCCAGAAGTCTCAATTTCAATGGGAAAATATAATCAACAGACCACAAAAATGAAATGACAGAGGGATTAGAATAATTAAATAAGCAATTTATAGCAATTCTAACAAAAATGTTCCAACAAACAACTATGAAAACTCTTGAAATAAACTCAAGAATAGAAACTCCCAGCAAAGAAATAGAAGACATAAAGGCATACAAATAGAAATTTTAAACAAAATTAAACTAAAAAGCAACTCTCAGTTGATGAGATCAATAGCAGAATGCAGATAATACAAATTAATGAACTGGACATTAGATCAATAGAAATCATGAATAACAGGAAAATATAGTATCAGCAATCACATAAGGCTCAGGGACCTGTGTGGATATTCATGTCACTGTAGTCACTGAAAAAAAGAAAAAAAAAAAAAGAGTGTGGGCCTAAAAATATATTTGAAGGAATAATGGCTGAAAACTCTCCCAAATTGTCTTAAGACATAAACCTACAAATTCCAGGAGCTCAGACTAAACCAAATAGGATAAACTCAAAGAATTCTACAGCCAGAAATATCAAATTCAAACTTCTTAAAAGTTAAAACAAAAGAAAAAGGGCTTGAAAGCCAGCAGCAAGAAAAGACTCATCAGAAGGGAAGGGCAGACTGCCCCCCAGGAGACTGGGAGGTCAGAAGGAGAATTCTGGCCAGCCTTCAGGATAATTCCAGAAGGCTGGAAAATTAATGGCACACTAAATATCAAATGCTGAAAGAAAATTACTGCTAACCAAGAATCATATTATGAGGGAAAATATTATTTAGGAATAAGAGTAAAATAAACACATTCTCAGATAAAAGAAAGATAAGATAATTTGTCATCATCAGACCAACTCAAAAGTAATGGTGAAAGAAAATCTTTCAGAAAAAGAGAGAAAGGAGAATAAAAGGAAAAATGAAACATCAAGAATGAGAAAGAGTAAAGGAAAAATTTTACATGCCAGTTAAAATTTTTACTTAAAAACTTATAAAAAGTGAACATATGACTAAATACGGTAATCTTCTCTTCAAAATTTTTTATATTGTATTTGAATGTAAAAGCAAAATTATGATGAGGTTTTCAATATGTACATAGGAAATGTTTAAGAAAACTATATCAGTGGTCAGATGTGGTCTCATCCCTGTAATCCCAACACTTTGGGAGGACAAGACAAGAGGATCACTTGATGCCAGGAGTTCAAGACAAGCCTATAGTGAGACCCTGTCTCTACAAAAAAATACAATTAGACATGATGATGGCATGCCTGTAATTCTAGCCACTCAGAAGCCTGAGGCAGGAGGATCAATTGAGCCCAGGAGTTTGAGGCTTCAGTGAACTATGATTGTGCCATTGTACTCAAGACAGCAACAGAGACAGACCCTATCTCTAAAAAAAAAAAAAAAAAGAAAGAAAGAAAAGAAAACTATATTAGAAAAGGAGGAATATAAATGGGACTAATTGGTGGTAAAATATTTATATTCCAGTTTAAATGGTGAAACGCTGATACTAGTTGACTATGATAAGCTATGCATGTATATTTCAATTCATAGAGCAAAGAGATTTGCTTGAAAGCACTATAGGGAAATCAAAATGAAATTCTAAGGAATGTCCAAGAAACATGCAGGAGTATAGGAAAAGGGATAAAGAATTCAATGAATACAGAGTAACATAAAAATAAGAAAGATAACAAAGAATAAACAAATAATAAAATTACAGACTCAAATTCTGATTACATCAAATATAAATGTTCTATACAAGCAAATGAAAATATAAGGGTAACTTGAATATACTTATGAAAAATTAAGAATTTGCCAATATTTTGATGGAATAATTCTATAAGGTAGAAATCCTAGCAAAAGAAGTCCATACAAATGGGCAAAGACTATATACATAAGATGAAATTTTACAGCATTATTTCAAACACTGGCCCTAACTTAAATGTCTACCAAAATGAAATTAGCAAAGTACATGTGTTTACCTATCTCATACAAGGAGTACAAAGCAGAGCAATATATATTAGCATAGCAAATGTCTATGTGTATGGAATAGTTTATAGAACAATGTTTATATGACCCTATTGTTATAAATTAGATACAATAGTTTTATGTGTGTTTACAAGAATAGAAGAAAGCTTAGAAGGATATACATAAGACATTTGTGGTGATTAAATAGGGTAAAATTACAGGAAACTTTCATTGGCTACTTTGAACATTTTGATAGTAGTTGAATTTCTTAATTAAAAGCATGTATAATATTACAAATAATAAAATAAATCATTTCCATTTCGGAACAAAGTAACTGAATAACAGAAAAATAATTTGTCATAGTTTGTATCTTGAAAACATTGTTCCTTAAATTTAATGAACAAAAATGTCACTGGATGAGAGAATTTAATGCAGGATTGCAGGCTCTAACCTGGAAATTCAAACTCAGGAGGTCTGGAGTGGGGCACAGGCAACAGGTATTTAAGAAGTAAGACAGCTGGTGTTGATGTTGGGGGGGTTTCTGTACCCCATAGTTAGGAAACTGAATCCTACAATAACATTGTGGTTAAGCAGTAGAAGGCTCAATCAGAAATAAAAGCAAATGCATCTTTATATAAATATATTGATGGCAACTGAGAAAGATTACTGGTCCTAATGTGTGTGTTTTCTCTTTTATCAGAGACAAATGAAAGCACAGAGACACTCAGAGAAAAGCTGCCAACCGCAATACATATTTCAAGTGGAGAGCAATAGCTAATCTGCTTCTTTTAGAGAGCCAAAGGAATGCTGCCATTGGAAGGCACTTGACATGATGATATGTGTCCCAGTATTAGTATTATCATTCCCAGGTGAAGGACGGGAGAGAGTTGCTCTGTGTCATAACCTTGTTCTTCATGCTACTCAATAAATTTCTATCTGGCTGAAGTCAAAGAATCTAGATGCAATGTACTTAGCATCCAAACTGGAAATAATGAAAATACTTTTATGGAACAAATGAAAAACTGGTGTGAAAATCAGAATTTTAAATGTCATGCAGAGAGGCTCTGAGTAGTTGGTTTGGCTCAAAGAAGTGATAACGGTAAATGCTTTAAGAAACAAAGCGAAAGAGGGAGAAGAATATTTGTGATAAGGCAGAGAAGAAAAATCAATTTCCAATAAGAGAAAGGCAGGAAAGCCTCAAGAAACTGAAGAAGAAAAACAGTGAGAAGAAGACTAATCATGTCTCGCAAGATAGGAAATGGGAAGGAAAATAAATGTAGGATATAAGATGAATCTGCAGTGTATTGCACTGAATAAATGAGGAGAAGTAATAACACATATTTTATAAACCTGTTTCCCAAATATTCACAGAGAGAAGCAAATCACAGACATGTACAAATACGGAACTAGAATTGGAAGAGAAAAAAGTCAAAATCAAGTTGTGTGTGTCTGGAAAGGGAAGACAATGAAAAAAAAAACAACAACATAAGATTTTCATGTAAGAAAGAACTGACTCTAACTTCTTACTGATGTTAATATATACACAGGTATTGACTCAGCCCTACCAGCTGGGGATCAGGTAGAAAGACATGGAAATTTCTGCCCCTAGCCCAGAAAGAATAGATTCTACTAATCAGAAAACCAGGCAGCCGCCTCTCTATCACATGCCTACCAAAATAATTAACAGGAAACAGGTATGTCAGTGTTTATAGGCATTCCTCCAATGAGACCACCAAGGAAACAGAGGAAGCCAGTGGAGCTGAGGTCCAGTCTCTACCACACTGTTCCCTAAAGGGCTAAATTATTTAGAGATGGGCTAAATCACTGGACCAGACTGAGATTTCCAAAGCGGGCTCAATACATATTTAGAGAAATTTCTGAATCAAGTGGATTTGGGTTTGTGAAGAATCAGTACAATTAAGGAGAAATAAGTCACATTTTCTTGGCAAAATGGAAAGTGATGTTAATGAATGTTTATCACTATGACAGAGGAAATTTGAAAAACAAGGAGGGATGTCAGGAAACAGAAAGAGAGAGAGAATGAGAAAGAGATCAGCAGGGTTGGTTCCATGTTTGAAAATACTTAATGGTTTTGACCTTCTTCCCACCTCAAGTTTAGACAAATTTGGGGCGGGAACCCAGGCACTTTACCTGCTGATGTTTCCTCTGTCTGCCTTCTTTCTGTTCTCCCTCAACACTATCCACTAGGTTTTACACCTTTTTAATACCACACTCTTCTGCTCGCTCCTCTGCACAGATTCGAAACTGTAAAACCTAGTCTGCCAAATAGTCCTCTTGATTGGTAAATACATAAGATACAGTAACTTAAAAAGTCATTTTCTCTCCTAACAAAATTTCAAGGTCAATTGTCTTGCTGTGGATGTTTAAAAAACAAAAATCCAATTTTGGATATCAGAAGCTATTTTACATTTTTTCCTTTTCCCTTCCCATTGTAATTATTCTGATAATTTCTAATTATTGGCCCTCCAACATTCTCCAACCCAAAAAGAGAGATGGCTTAGGTCTATGAAAGAAAAGTCACATTTTTATAAATATATAATGGAATTATTAACTTTTAATACTTTCCCATTTCTTTAAATGTTCAAGGAGAACATTCTTCTCCAGCGACAAGGGCCAAGAAAAACCCAAAGGAGTTTGATATGATCTAGCAATCCTGATGTAGTGTGAGTCTCCTTTGCCATATTTATAAGGGTTTCGGATCTTCTATTTGTACTTCCTACTAATCCATTTGCTTTCCTTTTAAGCAGAGGTAACATCTTCCTGTGGGTGATCCACTCACCTTGGTCTCCCAAAGTGCTGGGATTACAGTTGTGAGCTACCTCGCCTGGCCAAGGCAAGTATATTTCAATATAAAAGACTCATGAGTTGTCATGCACATGAAAATGAACTTACCATCCAGTAAAGTTTCACAACATACTTTCCATAGCTATTGAACAAAGGCATATGACCCTTCACAGCCTTGCATAGAGAGTATATGTGTTCCCAGGGCTTCCATGGGAGAAGAGGAGGTTCCCCTGAAGTCCCCTTAAAATAATTGCTCAAAATTCCTCCATTGAAGATCTTCCACACTGCATGGATTTCAGTGATAATCCATCTCATCAGCTAGAGACAAAAAACAGTGTTAATTGGTTATTTTTCAATTGTAGATAATGCAATTTAGGGACAACTACAATAAAAAATAATCCACTTCTAAGAATAATATTAAATTATACATGTAATTTATTCCACATTTTGATTTCTGATGTATGGAATAAAATTATAGGTCTTGCTTTCATTTTCTGGAAATACAGTCATGAGTCAAACTAAAATGTCTCATACTAAACATACTTTTAGCTAAGAAAGCCGTCTGCTGAAGTAAAATGTGGGTGACTGGCATTGACTTCTATTTGACACTGACCTTCATGTCAGTGGTAGTGTGTGAGAGAAAGCTTCTGAGAGCACGGATAATTGTGACAAATGAGTGAGCTACTCTTTTATAAATGTTGAGACATTTGAGAAGGCTATTATCTCTTGTATGTCAACAGGACCAATTAGAGAAGGAAAGAGATGTGAAAGAATTAAAATGGGGTAGACACGTAAATATACTGCAAATCCCATATTTCATGGGTTGATCTGTAGCTGGTGAAATGCTCCAAGTAAAACGTCCCCTTGCAGGGTTTTTAACGGGCAGCAAGGCTCAGTAGGAAGGTGGGCTTCAGAGTGGAAACAGACCAGATTTGCATCCTCTTTCAGATCTTCACAGCCTTCTGCTGTTGGAAAAGTTGCTTCCACCTCTCTAAGGTGCAGTTCCTTATCTGTAGAATGTAGATAATCGTAGCTATTTTTCAGCATTTCTTTTTGGGAGGACTAGAAATCATATGTATGAAATCTCTAGGTTATAGTGGGTGTTCAATAAAGCCATTGTTACCTCAGTTGTATCTGATTTTCTGAAATAGTCACCTCATGTTTAACTGTGTGGTTTATAAGAAAATTAAATATTTAGTATTGACCTTGTAAGATTTATGTTTCTTTTACTTTGAGTTATCTAGGAAATGCTTAATGTTTGGTAAAGTAGAAAAAGACAAAGCAGATATCTTCCTGTATATCTGGAACTTTTATTGCAGAATATTTTATATTTTCCTTCCCTTAAAAAATGAAAAGCTAAAATCTAAGTGGGTTTAGGATTCATAAAATAGGTGTACTTTATACTAAAACACAAAACAATTTTGAGACAATTTTATACTAATGTGTATTATCTGGTTGAAGAAATATAATAAATATTTTGATTTTAATATTGGTCAAGATATCAAAGATGAGAAAAAGTATTTTGATCAATATTAACTATGCCCCACTACTCTAAGCCTTAGGAGAAAATAATTTTTAAAAGTTCTTGTTTCTGATTGAATTAACTTAGGGGAGTGGAACAGGCCTGTTTGTGATGAATAAAACTCAACCGAGCACAGGGAGGGGTGGTGGGGAGTAGGACGTGGGGAGATGAGTTCCCACAGGGAGCAGAACAGCTGTGCTGAAAACTTTGCTGGTTCAGAAAAGGTACTGCAATCCAAGTACACTCCAATTTCCCCCACACTATCAAGTCACACAATACCACTGTACCCTCCTCTTGACGTGACGTAGGACAAGAACGGCAAGTCACTTCATGTCCATTGCTGGTCATGTGGATCCCAAGGGTAAAAGCCCAGAGGGAGAGAATACAGCTACTTTGAAACCAGGGGCAGGAGAACAGAGGAATGAGCAAACATGCCTACCATGTGCTCACTAAACTCAGTTAAAGAGACTTCATTTCCCTTTTGAATATTGGTGTGTAAAATACTGCTACCTTAAGTGAAATAAGCCAAAGAAAGACAGACAAATAACTGCATGATTTCAGGTGTATGTGGAATCTAAAAATACAAAAGTCCTAGTAACAACTAGAGAAATGGTGGTTACCAGGGTCTGGAAGAAGGGGGATATGGGGAGATGTTGGTAAGGAGTACAAAGTTTTAGTTCTGAAAGATACGTTCTGGAGATCTACTCGCAACAACGCAGCTGTAGTTAACAATATTGTATTGCATACCTGAAATTTGCTAAGAGAATAGATCTTTAGTGCTCTTAACACACATATCCAAACACAGACACACATAATAATAACTGAATTGATGGATATGTTGATTAGCTTAATTGTGATGAATATTTAACAATATATGTCAAATCATCAAGTTGTATACCTCAAATATATATGACTTTTGGCCAGGAACAGTGGCTCATGCTTGTAATCCCAGCACTTTGGGAGGCTGTGTGGGAGGACTGCTTGAGCCCAGGAGTTCAAGACCAGTGTGAGCAATGTGGTGAGATCTCATCTCTATTAAAAATTTTAAAATTAGCTGGGAGTGATGGCACATGCCTATAGTCCCACCACCTCAGGAGTCTGAGATGGGAGGATCATTTTTAGCCCAGAAGGTTGAGACTGCACTGAGCTGTGTTGATACCACTGCACTCTAGCCTAAGCAACAGAGCAAGACTCTGTCTCACACCCCTCATATATATATTATATATTATTTTTATATAATACATATATATTATATATGTATAATATATATTATACAATATATGTCAAATATATATGTATAATATATATTATACAATATATGTCAAATATATATGTATAATATATATTATACAATATATGTCAAATATATATTATATAGTATATATATTATTGTATAATAATATATATTATATATTATAGTATTATATATATTATATTATATTTTTATATATGATCTAATATACTATATATTTTATAATATATAATATATATTTTACATATATAATATATAATGTATTTTATATATTATATATGTAAAATATTATATATGTAAAATATATAATATATATTTTACATATATATGAAATATATATTATAATATATATATATTTTTTTTTAGGATGGAGCAATACTTTATTTTTCCACACTTTGACAAGGAGGTTTTCCATAAACAACCTTTCCAGTGGAGAACAGAGAACATGAAAATTGGCTTCCAGATATCAGTAGCTGTGTCTGCTCAGGGCCGAGGCTCCCCCTTGCCCATGTGGTGAGGTGGAGGGGTGTACTTCCCTTCCTTCATCAGTTTTTCCCATTGCCTCCATATATATTATATAATACATCTATTTTATATATAGTGCCTCCATTATATAATATAGAATACTAAACTTAAAGGTGAGCCAGGGAGGGCTGAAGTGGACTCTCTGGGAACGGTTTCAGCAGGCCTGGAAGGCCTTCCATGATGAGACTTTAGCTCATACTTCTGTACATACCTCACTGCAGAGTAAATGTTCATTTGCTGAAAACAAGTCAAATGTGATTTCATTTTTCACAACCACTGGAGTCTGAAAATAATATATATATACATATATATTACTTCATAAGAAAAATAATGGAAAAGTAATTTAATGAAACAGGTTTAATTCATTTATGCTTGAGGTTGCAATTTTTTGAAATTTTGCAATCAGACCTTAGCGATGACCTTGAGCAGCAGGATATAAATAACTCCCACATGCTTAGCATTCCAATAATGGAACACTGGGCACCAATAGGTTGGTGCTGGAAATAGGCCATCTTGATTTCATTTCTCACAACCAGAGAAATAAGAAATAAACACATTATTCCTTAAGATAATTCTTAGAGCTATATAGGTGGTAGTAATTTAATTTAATGCCAATAAGATATAGTATTTTACTATAAGAATAATATATATTATATATACAGATAAATTTGTATTTATTTTTAACTTTTAAGTTCAGGGGTACATGTGCAGGTTTGTTACATAAGTAAACTTTGGTCAGGGGGTTTGTTGCACAGATTATTTCATCACCCAGGAATTAGCCTAGTATCCATGAATTATTTTTCTTGATCCTCTCCCTCCTCCCACTCTCCACCCTCCAATAGGCCCCAGTGTGTGTTGGTCCTCTCTATGTGTCCATGTGTTCTCATCATTTAGCTCCCACTTATAAGTGAGAACATGCGACATTTGGTTTTCTGTTCCAGCATGAATAGACACACAAACTGGGAGATTGAAGAGTACTTTAAAACAGTGGCTGCCGACTTTTTTGGACAATTTTTCCACAAACCAAGGAATGGGGGATGGTTTGGGCATGATTCAAGCAGATTACATGTATTGTGCACTTTTTTTCTACTATTATTACTGTAGTATGTAATAAAATTATTATACAACTCACCATAATGTAGAATCAGTGGGAGCCCTGAGTTTGTTTTCCTGTAACCAGATGCTCCCATCTGGGGGTGTTGGGAGACAGTGACAGATCATCAGGCATTAGATTCTCACAAGGAGTGCACAACCTAGATTTTTCAAATGCACGCATAGTTTACAGTAGGTTTCACACTGCTATAAGAATCTAATGCTGCTGCTGATCTGACAGAAGGCGGAGCTCAGGTGATAATGCAAGTGATGTGGAGCAGCTGTGAGTAAAGATGAAGCTTGCTTTGCTCACCAATGCTCACCTCCTGCTGTGTGGTCTAGTTCCTAACAGGCCACAGGGTAGTACTGGTCCATGGCCCAGGGTTGGAGACCACAGCTTTAAAATTTAAATTAACCACTGAAGCTAAACCTGAAAACTTAGTTAACATCTGATATCAGGGAAAATATCTTCATCTTTGATGACAAATATTAGTCGTGATAGCTTTTTTCATTTAATGATTATTGTCTATTTTATTAGTGTTAAATTTTTGAGACTGTGATAGCTTTTTAAAATCATATTCAAGTTAATAACCTGTTACATCAAAAAATTAATTTAATGGTCATTATTTAATTAGTACACATCTAAATCAGGCACCAATAAATAATATAATAATAAAATAAAACTAATAGGGAAATATGAATTGTAACTTTTTAAAAAATGAGCTATAATTCATATCAAGTATACATATTTAACATATCAAATTAACATGAAAACAGTTTTAATTCAAGAATCAGGTTTTAGGGAAGGTAACGCCATTGATTACTTTCAATCATCTATACAACTAGCATCCTGAAAGGTCAATAAAAAAAGTTAAAGAAAAATTTACCTAAAACTATCTTAAAGGCTTGAATTGACCCTGCAGATCATAAATTATAAACATAGTTACTTCGTGTTCGACTGACTGTGATGGAATGCTTCTAAAATGCCCCTATACTTCAGCAGTTACCATAGTTGATAAGCAATTACCAAAGTTGATACATTAATAAGTATTAAATACCTAAAGTATCAGTCTCGATAACCTCCTGCTGACAGGTGAAAAGTAGAACTTAAGCTTGTAAAAGACAACAAATATTAAGGCAGAAGTCTCTACAGTGACATCTTCACACTTCTACTTCCTATACCTGTACCTGAGGCAGGATAAATCTACAGATATCCTTATCTAGTCAATATATTCAATGATCAAGGGTCTGGTTCTCAGAAATAAACAGATCTAATAAGTTACTCTGTGATCAGAACTTGTTAACCTTCTTGTTTGGAAGGGCTCATATTTATTCTGATATCCTAAATTCAGGATTTTAAGGTATTTGATAATAGTATAATTGAGTAGCTTAGCTTCAAAATGGATTTTGAAACTTTTTTGCCTTTCTTGCTGTTAGTCATAAAATATACTTTAAAACTAAGTTTCCCTCCTTTCCCACAAGCCCCCCCCATGCAGTGCTCACTTATCTAATTATGTTGTTGCATAAAAATCCCAGGGGCTACTTTTTTTTTCTTTCTTTCTTTTTTTTGAGATGGAGTTTCACTCTTGTTGCCTACACTGGAGTGCACTGGTGCCATCTCAGTTCACCACAACCTCTACCTCCCGGGTTCAAGTGCTTCTCCTGCCTCAGCCTCCTGAATAGCTGAGATTACAGATATGCACCACCATGCCCAGCTAATTTTGTAATTTTAGTAGAGACAGGGTTTATCCATGCTGGTCACACTGGTCTGAAACTCCTGACCTCAGGTGATCTACCTGCCTCGGTCTCCCAAAGTGCTGAGATTACAGGCGTGAGCCACCGCGCCCGATCCCAAGGGGCTACTTTTGAAGTAAAACAGGCATAGAGACCCAGGTGCAGAATTCTCCCTCTTAAGTGGAGTTATGAACAATTAGTCTACCATTATCAGGCCAAAGTCAAGATGACATCAATGATATCAACCAGACCTGCAGATGGGCACATATTCAAGATAATTGGAAGGGACTTGCAGACCTGCATCCTCCTGGACCAGTGTTGCATGTTTTCCCTACCAAGTTTTCCCTCTTAAACTCCCTTAATTAGCCCCCAAAGTAAAAATTGCATTTTAAGGGCATAAGCCTGGCCATTCCCCAACTTCTAGCATTTGCATAAAGTAACTTTCCTTTCACCACATCTTGTTTCTGGTGTTCTGGCCTCTGGGCAGTGAGCAGTCAAACTTTAATCAGTTACTAATTTGGTGCCTTTTCTGAGAAACTGTGTGTTTCAAGTGACTCAGCCTGTATGCCTGGTTTCCAATGAGTGGAACAATTACCTGCAGCAGTGTGCCAGGGATTATTAATGCTGCCAGGCAGGGTAGGGGCCATTTGCATATGCCAGCTGCTCATGGCTAGTTGTCCCCACACCTGGGACCAGCAGTTACCAAGACTGCCTTTATCTCAGGGAATTTCCCTTCCCTTCCTTTCATGGCATCAGCTTTTGGTAACATTCTCTGTTGGTATGAGGAAAGGAACATCTGGAAAGTCAACAGGCTTCAAGAACTGGGTAAGTCAACTGGAAAGTACCTGATATCCTGTCTCTGCCATCTGTGTTCTCTAGCTGTTTAGACCTAGTATAGGTCATCTGCGCTGCTGTCTTGGCCTGTGTGACATCTGGACTTAATGCAGGTCACTTAAACTGTAGTGCTGTCTGCATTTGAGACAAGGTCCCAGGACATTTCTCCAATATCCCCTTTCAAAGCTCAGTTTGGAGTGCTCCATCTGCATCAGACCTGTTTGCGTGTGTCTGTTTAGTCTTACCCCTATCTGTGAGGGTGCTTTGGAATGGTCTCAATCCCACCAGCCAAGACCAGGTCCATCTGATTGTCAGAATGCAGCAACACAGGCTACTCCTGTCCTCACTAGGGGAGAAACAGTTTCCAAAATCCTGGCCCCTGATTTTTTTGGGGATACTCAGGAGCATTTATTGTATCTGTGTCAAACTTTGTGCAGGAAAAAAACATGTGAATTACTTTTCAGTCTATCTGGGACTCCAGCTGGTTATACATTGTGGCATGTGTGAAAATTTTAAAACTGATGGGCAAATTAAGAGTTGAGTCTTCTAAAGCTCTCTGTGTTTCTCTCTTCTCTTTTCTGCCTGTTTTGAATCTGCTGTTATTAAGTTACTGGTGTTGAGATAAAACTTATGATTTCAAAGTTAATAGGACATTTTATTTTTCTTATACAGTTCATCCAGTTTCAGCTAAAATGTAAACACTGAAACTCATTTAAAACCAAAGACAAAAGGATAAAACATGTTTTTAAAAATGAAAACTGCATTACCCAAAATTTTGGTCCACAGCTGTTACAGGATTACCTATCAGGGCAAACAAAGTTTAGCCACTTGACAGGTTCCAATTTTCTCAAAAATAACTTGGATCCAGCTATCTTTTATAAAAGATAGTAAGTTTTTGATGCTGTCTCATGGCTACAGTTCTGAGATTAAAACTAGTGGATCTTTGTGTGTGTCTGTGTGTGTGTGTGTGTGTGTGTGTATACATGTTTAGATGTGTTATATACATGTTTATGTACATGCACAAGTATTATGCTATTTGTTTTGTCTAACATACTACCAGACTGGCTTATGAGTAAATGAGTATTCATAAAATAAGTCCAAATGCTTTTCAAGTTCATGTGAATCCCTGGTAAATAAAACCTGTTTTAAATTTATTAGTACAATAAAGCCAGGCATGGTGAATTTACACCATGTAATCCCAACACCATGGGAGGCCAAGGTGGGCAGATCCCTTGAACCTAGGAGTTAAGAGACCAGCCTGGACAACATGGCAAAACTCTGTCTCTACAAAAAATAGAAAAATTAGCTGGGCATGGTGGTGTGTGTCTATGGTCCCTGCAACTTGGGAGCCTAAGGTAGAAGGACCATCTGAGCCCAGGTGTTGAGGCTGCCATGAGCTGTGATCATGTCACTGCACTCCAGCCTGGGCAAGAGTGAGACTCTTTCTCAAAAATATGTATATTAGTAAAATAAAAGTAAAAATGTCTTCAGAATCATCAGCATACATTTTTGTCTAGAGAAGTTTTATGTTTGCCTCTGCTAGTTATTTTAAGGTGTCAGTTTGGCACAAATATTGTTGAGACTATCAACTCAGCCAAAAACAAAATAATCATTGTGTGACTTTTTTTTTAACAAAGAAGACTAAATATTGTTGTCTCAATAAAAATGGCTGAATCTTTTGAGTTATCAGCAAAATGCCCATGTATTTCACTTTAGGATTCTTACTTAGGTGAATACCTGATGTTCACAGACTTGATAAACGGGTTAGCAATAAAATAACTTTAAATAATGACTACCTTTGTTTAATATCTCAGTTTTCAAAAGTAAACTATTATACACTGTTAAAAAGAAAAAAATGAGCACATATAAATGAGATAAATGCTTGTAGAAGACTTTTTGTGTAATTTAAAATCTTAAAATTATTTTGGATGCTCATTGGCTATCTGGGTCATTTCCAACTTAAAAAAGTGCTTAATATAAGAAATACATATTTCTAAACTTTGTAAAATGGTTTCATTTATAAAATACTAACATCTGATAAACAGGTCAGAAGTTCTTGCTGCTTAGGTTTTCATGAAAATTTAACATTACTAAAAATATAAATTTCAGCTAATATATAATTCTATAAATTGTGTTCTTATTTAAAAATAATTTTATATAATTTAGGGGTTATTTAAAAGTCTTTTATTTTAAAAAGTGGCATATATGGTTTTGCTCTGTGTCCCCACCCAAACCTAATGTTGAATTGTAATTCCAAAAGTTGTGAGAGGAGCCTGGTGAAAGGTGATTGGATCATGGAGGCAGATCTTCCTTGTAGTTCTCATGATAATGAGTGAGTTCTCCAATATTTGATGCTTTAAAAGTGTATGCATTTCTCTCTCTTTCTTGTCACCATGTGAAGAAGGGCCTGCTTCCCCTTCACCTTCTGCCGTGATTGTAAGTTTCCTGAGGACTTCCCAGCCATGCCTCCTGTACAGCCTCTGGAACTCTGAGTCAATTAAACCTCTTTTCTCTATAAATCTCCCAGTCTCAGCTATGTATTTATAATAGTGTGAGAAGGGACTAACATAGTGGCTGGAGAGAGTGGCTGATGTTTGTAATTCTAACAATTTGGGAGGCCAAGGCAGGAGGATCACTTGAGTGCCGGAGTTTAATACTAGCCTAAGGAACATAGTGAGAGCTTATCTCTAAAAAGAAAAGTAAAATAAAATAAAGTTTTAAAAGGTTAATAAAAAGAGAGATTTATATAAATATAAAAATATATTTTTGGTTAAAGAAAGTTATAAAAATAATAACTTTATATTTAAAAAAACTTAGATGGTAAATTTCTGGCCTAAAACAAAATGACTTGTTATTTAAAAAAAAAATACATAAAACAAGAAAGTCCAAACATCATATTTTGTCTGTGTAAGTTGTGGCAATGTTCATAAAGAGAAATTTATTTTTAAAAACTTTGTGATAAAGTTGATTATATATTTTTTTAATTGTTCACTAGAGTCTTTGTAAAATTAGATCCTATGTGAAAGAAAGGTTTTCTTAAGGTATTTATTTGCTCTCAATAAAATTACTGTAAGATTTTATTTAAATTCTATTATTTGTTTCTTTTAAAACCTTATCAGAATCATATCTCAAAAATTCAATTTTGTTGTGTTTTGCTGCTTCTTTAAAATCTGGTTCTGATTGTTATTGTGTGGCCTGATGCTAAAATGTTTTATCTTAAAAATAAAATAAAAAAAATAAAATAAAGTATAAAATAAAGGCAATGTTTTCCAATACTATACCTTGAATCTGTACTCTTGGCTTTTCTTAATATGTCTAAATTTTTCAATGAAATCAGAAAACTTCTCATGCACTTACTAAAAATTATGTATTCCCCTACAATACTCATAACCTTGAAAACACTTCCTGTGTGTGATTCAATTCAAGTACTTTTTTTCATGATGTTTAACTTCCAGGTTATCTAAATGGGCTTTCATTAAGGAAAATCAGTCACACTGAAAAAGATTTTTCTTTGCCTTTGTGGCAACTGACTTTAGAAAAAACAAGATTTTATATTTTATCAAAATGATTTCTATATTATTATTAGGTTTTTGTTTTCTTAAAACCCTAAGATTAAAAAGAGTTAAGGTTTTTATATCCATGTAACCTTATTCATTGCCTTAAAAGTCTTTTAACTATCAGACCCCTGATTCTGGGCGGGGGGGGGGTTGTTTGTTTATTTATTTTTTGCTTTTTGTTTTTAAACAGGGTCTAGCTCTGTTGCCCAGGCCGGAGTGCAGTGGTGCAATCTCAGCTCACTGCAAACTCTGCCTCCCAGGTTCAAGTGATTTTCATGCCTCAGCCTCTTAGGTAGCTGGGATTACAGATATGCATTACCATGCCCAGACAATTTTTGTATTTTTAATAGAGATGGAATTTTGCCATGTTGGCCAGGCCCGTCTTGAACTCTTGGCCTCAAATGATCCACCTGCCTCAGTCTTCCAAAGCATGTACTCAAAGTGCTGGGATTATAAGCATGAGCCACTGTGCCTAGCCTGTGATTCTGTCATGATCAAATGTTTTGAGCCTTTTAACATCTTTGACAAATGTCATCAGAAGTTAAATTCTTCCGAATTAAGTCTCTGATTTGTTGCTGAAACTTATCAAAAGTATAAAAATTAATAACTACAAGGTTGTGAAATATTTTTACGATTTCCAGTCAGGTCATGGACTCTAGTATTACTACCTTCACCCCCCTGAAAGGTTTCTTATTAGGTGCTATTAACTAATCCTTCTGCTGTAAAGTTACAGAGTCTTGACTCCTGGGCACACAAATGCCTTAGCGGCTGATGGCTCAACACATAAAACTTAAAGGCAAGTCAATTTTGTAACCTTGCTTTTTGACTTTTAGTGTGGGGCTCTTCTATTACTTAAAAGGGCTCTAATAGTTAACAAACACCTGCCCACCTTCATTCCTTTCTTGCCTAAAATGGTTAATTGGCTGTGAGTCTTTTGACTCTAAGTCTCTTGGCCATAGGGGTGCACAGGTAGCCACACCAGCCTGACATTGACGTGAGCCAAAATAAAACCTTGACCATTGATACTGCCTCTGGTATATCATACTCAAAAAGAGATGGGGGGATACTGAGGGAATATATATTAAAAATTAAAATCCTAAAGCCTCCCCAACTTACTGGGCAGATCCACCTCCTTGACCAAGGGAGTCTCAGGAGAAAAATTTTCTACTTATCCAAATTTACAACATCACCATCGTGTGAAATTCATACCCTTTATTTATATAAAATGCCAACCATGTACTTATATTGATCAGACTGAATATTGTTAGTAACTCCTAAATATTAAGTACATTATATAAATATCACAGAACTTATATTCTTCACATCAATGTTATCTAATACTATAAGTACCTTAAACCATGGTTCATACACATTTGATTTATTTCAAATATTTTATAAGTAGGCATTCAAAAAATATTCTGGTAGACAGAATATTATTTTTGAATTTTAGTGAATCTTTAAATCAAGATTCATCTGATTTTCTCAACTAGTAAGAGTACTTGAAAAATATGTTGTATATATTATATTTTCTTGAATTTAGCCTCAGTTCAAATGAGGCTAAAACTTTCAGGAACAAAATAACTTTATATAGATATATAGCTTTAATGGATTCCACAAATGTACAGAAGAACCAACTTTATTACAACCATTTGAGTACTTCTAAATAATTTAGCCCACTGGTTTCCTATGCACTAGGTAAAAATAATAGCAGATTCAAGGAAGGAAAAAGGCATTAGTGGCAATTAGACCTTTGGGAAATCTAAATATATTCAAATTAACATAGCTGTTATGAAGACAGACCAGTGTGTTTAAAGATTTAATCTCTATAAATGCTATTTAAAAATAAAAGTTTATTGAGTGATGTTCCAGTCAATATGATTCAGGTGGTTGGGCATGACATTCAGAAATAAAAGTGTTCTCTGAAAAATGCTTCAAGAATCCCTGAAATAGAGATATCAAAGTGCAAAACCCTTGGGCTGGAAAATTAATGCTAATAAAGACCGGAAAAAACAGATCTCCATGCTATGAATGTTCATGCAAACAAGTGGAAAGAAGTGTGCCAGTCAGAAATTAAGGAATAACTTCACACAGCACTTTAAGTTCTAATTTAACATTTTGGAGACAAGAAAAATCAAGGCTCTAAACAAAAATTCAACAATCTCTTAGAAACCAGTACAAGAAACATTAAACTATATTGATATACACTTATTTTTGATTAGTTGCCAAAAAGCAATTTTTTTTTACTAAATACCACAAGAGAAAATTACCCTAAATCATTACAAAAATGCAAATTTTTATACTAGGATAATATAACCACATAATAAGTATTTTATTTAATAGAAAAAATGATCTTACCCGACTAAATAAAATATCCTGTGGACGTTTCCAGGAATACGTTTTCAAGGATCGTGGCAACTCAATCTTTCCTTCAGGGTCCTCAAAAAAATGCTATGTAAAAATAAATTGAGCTTTTTCTTCATATTCTTTTGTTAAAATAAAAACAACTGAATTTTAATAAAAGAAGAATTAAGTACATAGATTCGGTCAATCAATAAGCCTTTACAAAGCAATTTGTGTTGCAAGACCTAATTCATGGAGTACTTAAAAAATACTGAATTTAACAAAACTGTATATAATTAACATATACTCATTGGTTACATGTAATATGCTCACGGATTGTTGAGTAGCATTTTGATTGTAGGGGAGGTAGCCCAAAGAAGCATAAGATACTTTGGAAAGTAAACTAGTTATGACAGGAAAACAATTTACGATCGGCCAGATATGGCCACATTCTCCATTTAAATTTTTTTTTTACCTGAATGGAGAAGATTAAAAATATTTACTTAATTTCCAATGGTTAGAATCATAAACAAGATCATATTTAAATAAACTTGGATGTTTGACCTGATTTTCATTTAATTTTTTCAAATTAATCTCTTTCCTTTGAAATAATTATAGATCCATATACAGTTGTATAAAATAATACAATGGATTCTTGTATTCCCTTTACCCAATTTCTCCAATTGTAACATCTTGTGTAACTGTAATACAGTATCGTAACCAGAATATTGACATTGACAGTCAAGATACAGAATAGTTTTATCACCACAAGTACTATTCCTATACTTTTTCATAGCCACACCTACGCTCCCACTCCCCATGCTATACTTAATCCCTAACACCTGGCCACAACGCTATTTCTACAATTTTGTCATTATATACTGAATGTCTATACAACATTCAGCAATGTTACACAGATGTAAATCATAGCATTTGTGGTATGATTCTAAGGAAGCATGAAATATCTTGGATTGGCTTTTCTTCTGTCAGGGTAATTCTCAGGAGTCATCCAAGTTGTTTCACATATCAATAGTTTGTTCTTGTTTATTGCTAAGTAATATTTCATATATAGACATTTGTTTGTTCACCAATTGTTTATTGAAGAACATCTGGGATGTTTCCAGGGTTGGGCTATTACCAATAAAGCTGCTGTGGACATCTGCATAACAAAGTTTCCATTTATATGGGATACATGCCCAAGAATGCAATTAATTCATTCATTCTTGAACTCATTACAGGTCAATTAATGAGCTCTGGAGAAAAAAATTGTATCCAAATGCATACTCTAGCATTAAAAAATGCATACTCTAGCATATAAAAAAATTATATCCAAATGCTAGTAATCTAGGAAGTTCGAAATGCTTCAGATGAATGCTATGTAAGATTCTCAGAATTTATGGGACACTGGGAAAAAAAAATCCTTACAAAAAAATAACATTAAAATTGCCAGGTTATAAATGAAATGCTTGAGAAATATAAACTAACTGTACAGGTAAAAGAGCAGCTAAGTTTCACCTGAGTTAATAAGGACAGGAAGAAATAAATATGGTTTTGTGATTTTCATAGTAATCACGTTTTTACCCCAAGGCTGGTGTGGCCTGAGAAACAGATGGTATTTGAGGGCATGTGCACAGTTTGAACACTATTTTTTTTTAATTTTTAATTTTTTATTGCATTTTAGGTTTGGGGGTACATGTGCAGAACATGCAAGACAGTTGCATTAGGTACACACATGGCAGCGTGTTTTGCTTCCTTTCTCCCCTTCAACCACATTTGGCATTTCTCCCCAGGCTATTCCTCCCCACCTCCCCCTCCCACTGGCCCTCCCCATTTCCCCCCAATAGACCCCAGTGTTTAGTACTCTTCTCTCTGTGTCCATGTGTTCTCATTTTTCATCACCCACCTATGAGTGAGAATATGCGGTGTTTCGTTTTCTGTTCTTGTGTCAGTTTGCTGAGGATGATGTTCTCCAGATTCATCCATGTCCCTACAAATGACACAAACTCATCATTTCTGATTGCTGCATAATATTCCATGGTGTATATGTGCCACATTTTTCCAATCCAGTCTATCATCAATGGGCATTTGGGTTGATTCCAAGTCTTTGCTATTGTAAACAGTGCTGCAATGAACATTCGTGTACATGTGTCCTTATAGTAGAACGACTTATAGTCTTTTGGATATATACCCAGTAATGGGATTGCTGGGTCAAATGGAATTTCTATTTCTAAGGCCTTGAGGAATCGCCACACTGTCTTCTACAGTGGTTGAACTAATTTACACTCCCACCAACAGTATAAAAGTGTTCCTTTTTCTCCACATCCTCTCCAGCATTTGTTGTCTCCAGATTTTTTAATGATCGCCATTCTAACTGGCGTGAGATGGTATCTCAATGTGGTTTTGATTTGCATCTCTCTGATGACCAGTGACGATGAGAATTTTTTCATATGATTGTTGGCCTCATATATGTCTTCTTTCGTAAAGTGTAGTTTGAACACTATTAAGTATATACGTTTATCTGAAAGATATAGTTTATTGTCAGCTTTAAGATATTGGAATAATTTGAATGAAAACAAAGGGTATGTTAACATCCAAGCAAGATTCTCAAAAAGTGAGTCATCGAAAAATTGACTGAATTTCCAGGACCTGTTGCTACACTTCTGGAGTTTCCACACATCATTTCCCCCTCCTTTGTTGCAAATATTTAGTTGTTTTAAAGTCCCTTATCTAACAATTCCAAAATCTAAGATGTTCATGGATCAATTTCTATTATTTGATTTAATCTTGATTTTCAGTCACTTGGTTCTGTTTCTTTCCATATCGGGTAATCAAAAAAAAAAAACCTTTTATTTTAGAAGTGGGGGTACATGAGAAGGTTTGTTACATAGGTAAACTCATGCCACAGGGGTTTGTTGTACAGATTTTCATCACCCAGGTATTAAGCCTAGTACCCAATAGTTATATTTTCTGCTCCTCTCTTTCTTCCCAGCCTCCCTCATCAAGTAGACCCCAGTGTCTATTGTTTCCTTCTTTGTGTTTATAAGTTGTTATGATTAGCTCCCACTTAGAAATGAGAACATGTGGTATTTGGTTTATTGTTCCTGCATTAGTTTACTAAGGATAATGGCCTCCAGCTCCATCCATTTTCCTGCAAAGAACATGATCTAGTTCTTTTATGTGGTTGCATAGTATATACGTAATACATGGTGTATATATATCCATGGTGCATATGTGCCACATTTTCTTTATTCAACCTGTCATTGATGGGTATTTAGGTTGCTTTCATGTCTTTGATATTGTGACTAGTGCTGCAATGAACATTCACTGGCATGTTTCTTTATGGCAAAATGATTTATGTTCCTCTGGGTATACAGCCAGTAATAGGATTGTTGGATCTAATGGCAATTCTACTTATACCTCTTTAAGGAATCGTCACAGTGCTTTCCACAATGGTTGAACTTTCCCACCACGGTGTATAAGCATTCCCTTTTCTCTGCAACCTCACCAGCATCTGTTAGTTTTTGGATTTTTTTTTTTTTTTTTTTTTTTTTTTTTTTTTTTTGAGACAGAGTTTTGCTCTTGTTACCCAGGCTGGAGTGCAATGGTGCGATCTCGGCTCATTGCAACCTCTACCTCTTGGGTTCAGGCAATTCTCCTGCCTCAGCCTCCTGAGTAGCTGGGATTACAGGCACACGCCACCATGCCCAGCTAAGCTTTTTGGATTTTTAGTAGAGACAGGGTTTCACCATGTTGACTAGGATGGTCTCGATCTCTTGACCTCGTGATTCACCCCCCTCGGCCTCCCAAAGTGCTGGGATTACAGGCTTGAGCCACCGCGCCTGGCCAATTGGATTTTTAATAATAGTCATTCTGACAGGTGTGAGATGGTGTGTGACTGTGGCTTTCATTTGCATTTCTCTAATAATCAGTAATATTGAGCTTTTTTTTCATATGCTTCCTGGCTGCATGTATATCTTCTTTTGAGAAGTGCATGTTTGTTCATGTCATTTGTCCACTTTTAAATGTGGCTGCTTGTTTTCCTCTTGCAAATGTGTTTAAGTTCCTTATAGATGCTGGATATTAGATCTGGGTCAGATGTACAGTTTGCAAACATTTTCTCCCATTCTGTAGTTTGTCTGTTTACTCTGTTGATAGTTCCTTTTGCTGTGCAGAAGCTCTTAAGTTTAATTACATCCATTTGTCAATTTTTGCTTTTGTTGCAATTGCTTTTGGTGGCTTTGTCATGAAATCTTTGCCCATTTCTATGTCCAGGATGGTATTGCCTAGGTTGTCTTTCAGGGTTTTTATAGTTTTGAGTTTTACATTTAAGTCTTTGTTTCATTTTCAGTTGATTTTTGTGTATGATGTAAGAACAGGGTCCAGCTTCAATCTTCTGCATATGGCTAACCAGTTATCTCAGCACCATTTATTGAATGGGGAGTTTTTTCCCCATTGCTTGTTTTTGTCAGCTTTGTGAAAGATCAGATGGGCACAGATGTATGGCCTTATTGATGGCTCTCTACTGTGTCTCATTGCTCTATGTGCCTGCTTTTGTATCAGTATCATGATGTTTTGGTTCCTATAGCCTTGTTTAATAGTATAAAGTCAGGTAGCATGATGCCTTTTTCTTTTATTTCTTTTCTTTTTTCTTTCTTTCTTTTTCTTTTTTTTTTTTTTTTTTTGCTTAGGACTGACTTTCTATTCAAACTCTTTTTGGGTTCCATATGAATTTTTTAGAATAGTTTTTTCTAGTTTGTGAAGAATGTCATTGGGAGTTTCATAGGGATAGCATTGAATCTGTAAATTGCTTTGGACAGTATAGCTTTTCAATGATATTGATTCTTCCTATCCATGAGCATAGAATGTTTTCCCATTTGTTTCTGTTTGAGCAATTTTGTAGTTCTCCTTGTAAAAATCATTTATCTTCCTCATTAGCTATATTCCTAGGTATTTTATTCTTGTTGTGTCAGTTGTGAATGAAATTGCCTTTCTGATTTGCCTCTCATTTTGGCTATTGTTGGGGTATAGTAATACTAGTGGTTTCTATACATTGAATTTGTATCTTGCAACTTCGCTGAAGTTGTTTATCAGCTGCAGGAGCTTTTGGGACAAGACTATGGGGTTTTCTAGATACAGAATTATGTCGTCTTCAAACAGAGATAGTTTGACTTCCTCTCTTCCTATTTTAATGCACTTTACTTCTTTCTCTTGCCTAATTGCTCTGGCTTGGTCTTCCAATACTATGTTAAATATAAGTGGTGAGAGAGGACATCCTTGTGTTGTGGTGGTTTTCAAAGGGGAATGCTTCTGGCTTTTGCCCATTCAATATAATATTGGCTGTTGGTCTGTCATAGAGGGTTCTTATTATTTTGATGTATGATCCTTCAATATCTAGTTTATTGACAGTTTTTAAGATGAAGCAGTGTCAGATTTTATCCAAAGTCTTTTCTGCATCTATTTAGATATTCATGTGGTTTTGTCTTTAGTTTTGTTTATGTGATGAATGACACTTATTGATTTGTATATGTTGAGCCAAACTTGCATCCTGGGGATGAAGCCTATTTGACCACGGTGGATTAGCTTTTTGATGTGCTGGTGGATTCGGTTTGCAAGTATTTTGTTGAGGAATTTTGCATTGATGTTCATCAAGAATATTGGGCTGAGGTTTTCTTTTTTGTGTGCGTCTCTGCCAGGTTTGTTATCAAGATGTTGCTGGCCTCATAGAATCACTTGGGGAGGAGTCCCTCCTCAATTTTTTAGAATAGTTTCAGTAGAAATGGTACCAGCTCATCTTTCTGCATCTGGTAGAATTCAGCTGTTAATCTAACAAGTCCTGGGCTTTTGTTTGGTTGGTAGGACCTTTATTACTGATTCCATTTCAGAGTTTTCTCTCCTGGCTCAATCTCAAGAGGGTGTATGTGTCCAGGAATTTATCTATATCTTCTAGGTTTCCTTGTTTGTGTGCATAGAGGAGTTTGCAGTTGTTTCTAATAGTTGCTTTCATTTCTGTGGAGTCAGTAGTATCATTCCCTTCATCATTTCTAATTGTGTTTATTTGGATCTTCTTTCTTTTCTTCATTATTAGTCTAGCTAGTGGCCTATTTATTAATTTTCAAGAAAATAATTCCTGGATTCATTGATCTTTTAATGAAAAATCTTTTTTCATTTAAAATGATTTAATTAAAAATCATCTTTTTTCATTAAAATGATCTTTTAAATGGTTTTTCATGTCTCAATTTCCTTCTGTTCAGCTCTAATTTTCATTATTTCTCATCTTCTGCTAGCTTTGGGATTAATTTGTTCTTGATTCTCTAATTATTTCAATTGTGAAGTTAGGTTATTAATTAACAATATGGAACTCTTCACGGATTTGTGTGGCATGCCTGTGCAGGATCCTTCCAATGTTAGTATATGTGCTGCTGACGTGAGCACTGTATGCTGATTTTGCATCCTGAAACTTTGCTGCAGTTGTTTATCATCTGAAGAAGCATTTGGTCTGAAACTATAGGGTGTTCTAGATATAGGATGCCATCTACAAACAGAGATAGTTGACTTCCTCTCTTCCTATTTGGGTGCCTTTATTCCTTTTTCTTACCTGATTTCTCTGGCAAGGACTTTCAATACTGTATTGAACAGGAGTGGTGAGAGAGGGCATCTTTGTCACCTACCAGTTTTCAAAAGGAATGCTTCCAGCTCTTGCTATTCAGTATAAAGTTGGCTGTGGGTTTTTCCTAGACAGCTCTTTTTATTTAGAGGTTTGTTCCTTCAATATCTAGTTTATTGAGAGTTTTTAACCATTTTCCATTTGCTCCTGAGAATATTCACCAGCAGTGGTTGCAGATGCAGTGTATATCCCAAAATAAAACACAATGTTTGGTAAAAGAAATTCTTTCACCACCTCTATTAAATCATTGAATTATATCCCGTTCAAGAAGGACAATCCTGAGCACAAGATTAGCCATGTAAACTTGAGACTGCCATCGATTGAAAGAATGCTGGAAAAGCATCTCAAGCCAGGGCAGAACATCTTTAAGGTCACCCATGCGCATTGATGATGCCATACCTCTTCACCTGTCTGGAAAACATTTCACCCAAAAGCCTACTACTAACGTCAGGGAAATGAAATCTAAGTTTGCTACCTGCACAACAGAAGGAATGGCAAGAGGATCTGAAGAGAAATGCATTCTTTTTGTTCAGTATGTGATGCTCCAATTTGTGTTGTTCTGTGCTTTGAAATTCATCACATAAAAAATTATTAAATACTGATTATCATATACATTTCTGTTATGTTAAGATTTGAGACAAGTTCTGTTTAGAAATAACTCCAAGAACAGTTTTAAGTTTTATTTTTACGTTGAAAATCAGTCAGATTTGCTTCAACCTCAAAGAGGATGTTTATGTAAAATTAAATGAACATTGGCAACAAGCTGTACTTTTTTGTAAATGGAAAAGGGTTAACATGAAGGGGTGTTGAATTCATCAAAAGTTGTTTCTGAATCTATTGAGATAATTATGTGGTTTCTGTCTTTAGTTCTGTTCATTTGATGAGTGATGTTTATTGATTGGCAACTGCTGAACCACCCTTGCCTTCTGGGAGTGAAGCCTACTTGATTATGGTGGATTAGCTTTTGATGTGCTGCTGGATTTCCTTGGCAAGTATTTTGTTGAGGATTTTTGCATCAATGTTCATCAAGGATATTGGCCTGAAGTTTTTTGTTGTTGTTGTGACTGCCATGTTTTGTTATCCAGATAATGATGTTCTCATGGAATGAGCTTCGGAGGAGTGTCTCTTCCTGATGTTTTCATGGAATGAGCTGTGGAGAAGTGTCTCTTCCTCAATTTTTTGAAATAGTCTCAGTAGTAATGATACCAGCTTGTCTTTGTACATCTGGTAGAATTCACATGCTTAATAATTTTTGATTGAATGATATACATTGAGTATAAAAATCAATATGGGTTCTAGATAATGATGTCTTCTTCTGGAGAGGAGAATTTTATTTCTTTTTGGCAGACAGAGTACAAGATGTACTTAACTCGGTCAACACTGGGGTTCAGAATTTGGTAGGGTTGGTGTAACTTTGGTTTGCCCTTACTTCATAGAGAATGCTATAGTCAGTCTGGTGCACGCTCTAAAAAAGTTGGAGTATTTATTGGGGTCCCTTCACCTTGATGTATCCTAAATTCTAATTTTTCTCCAAAGCACCATGAAATCTTTTAAAATTTCCCCTTCAAGCTGCTGCTGTTTACTCATTTGCTCAACAGCTTATCCTTCATACATAGTTTAGGAGTTGAGTAAATATCTTAAAATTATATGCAAAATTGCTTCTCTGCCATTAGCCCTGGGGATTTAGTTCAAGTTTGGATTGCTTTAGCAGCCCTAGACAATATCCTCTGTCTCTCCAGCTGAAGAAACTGACACTAGTCCTAGGACACTACTTTCTTCTTGATTCCTAATCTTCATGCCTTGATAGATTTGGGCCTCCTACATTAAGAAGTTCAGGGTAATCTTTCCACATCATTTTTCTTTAGCTGTGTGCCTTATAATGACCTTACAGTACTGCATAATACATTCACAATTTGATTCACCCATCACATCCATTAGTTCTCATCACTTAGCTGAAGAAATGAGATCTTTCTCTGGACTTAAAGGGAAGGGTGAAGTCAGCTGAGGCTGATTTCCTGATGACTAGCCTTACATATAGGGAAGTGATCTTCTGCAAACCTCCAAGGACACTTGCTATATAGTTGGATGCTTAAGGAAATTGATCTTGGTAAAATATGGATGCTGCAAATGAGGGCTAAGAGCTACCGTGCAACCATGTCACGCAGATGCAATCACAAGGCTTGGACACTGTCCACCACTCACTCCAGTGGAAGAGCTGCTGCTTCATGAGCCAGGGATGAGATTGTGACAAAACTGGAAGTGGAAAGTAAGGTTCTATCCTAGATTTGACCACTTTACATTTTGGTTTGGTGCTTTCCTACTTTTGAAAGCTATAGTGGCAGAGCAGAATGTTGGCTAAGGTTCTCAGTTGTCACATTTCAATGGGTAGGCCCTGTTCGCAGCAAGAGTTGGCCTTGTGCTTTTTTTAACCATTGTGTTTTATAAAGCTCCTTGGTCCAAGGGCCACAGTATCTACTTTGGAGTCCAATGTCAGGTAGTCTCATTTGTATATGTTGCCCCAAAAAGAAATGGACATCAGGTAACCAGTACACTTGCTACTGCTCCAGTGTCGCTGATTTCCCTCTAAAAAATGATGATCATCCAATACACTTGACCTTGCTTTTTGTTGTTGTTGTTGTTGTTTGTTTTTTTAACAGAGTCTCACCCTGTTGCCCAGGCTGGAGTGTAATGGCGCATTCTCGGCTCACTGCAACCTCTATCTCCCAGGTTCAAATGATTCTCCTTCCTCAGCCTCCTAAGTAGCTGGGATTACAGGTGCCTGCTACCACACACAACTAACTTTTGTATTTTTAGTAGAGATGAGGTTTCATCATGTTGGCCAGGCTGGTTTGAACTCCTAACCTCGTGATCTGCATACCTCTGCCTCCCAAAGTGCTGGTATTACAGGCGTGAGCCACCGTGCTTGGCTTGCCCTTGGTTTAATAACTCTGATAAATCCCAGAATTTAGCATCCGACCTTCCAGAAATTTGCATTTTTTTCAGTCATCTGATGAAGGCATCCTTGCACTCCAAGCTCCCTAAAAAGTTATTTTTACATCATATTTCAAAAATTTCAAGCACTTTTGCCCTTTCCCTCTGTGTAGTTTCTCCAGACTTTGGAGTGACTCATCTCTAGAACTTTTCCAGAGCTCAACTGCTCAACTGACAATTTGCACACTCTATCCTTATCCTTCTGATATAAAATCTAAAGACTAAAGACACACTCGCTCTCTCTCTCTCTTTTTCTCTCTTTCTCTCTCTCTTTCTCCCCACTTCTCTCTCCTTAAGTTTTGAATCACTGATTAAAAAAAACATAAAATATGCCAATTTTCATTAGAATCAATAGAATTCAAAGCCTTATGCATCTATAAGTTCCATTCGATGTGGTACAAATAATTTGTTCCCTTACCTGTTACTAATTTGGAAATTGTTCATGTACTAACAAGAGTCAGCAATATCTTCATTAGGTATCTTTTGTGAACAAATCGACCAATATGAATCAATATTTTGTGAACCAAATTTACATAAGATTTACTATTTTGGAATGCTTTATGCAAATTTCAACTAAACCATTCTGGCAGTTATGTTTGTGTTTTGAAAATTATATTGTGTTCTATAAATATTTGTTAATGAATTGTTGCACCAAATAAACAGGTGATATTTTAAATGCAATTCAGACCCATAGCCTCAACTTCAAAGTCATTAGAAATAAACATTTTTAATAGGCAAATAACCTAAAGTAATATAATTAGAAAATGTAGAAATTCTACATAGCGCCAATCTTAGGGACATGCCATGTTTATGTGACAAAAAGTAAATGAAGAGCAATGAGGATCTTTATTCACATATCTTGAGGAGATAGTAGGAGGAACCCAGTTTTCATCTCACAATAACATTTCTTTTAAAAATTATCTTTCCTATTATCTCCAGGTCACAACTTACAAGTCCACTGTGGATTCTCATTTTCTAAACCACTCTTTATAAATGCCTGTTTCCAAACTCTGTCCAAAGTCCATTGGCTAACTTGCCCTCTCTCTTAGTTTTTCCTTTATTTCATTATGATTCTTTGTTCATGCCTCTTTCTTCCAATTTATCCAAATATGATTCACCAAAGCTCAGGACTAAGGCTTCGAAAGACAAAGTAAGAGTGTTGGGAGGTGGGGCCGAAAGACAAATTAAAAACTTCCCTTTTGAACAGAGATAGTGGAGAAGAATGAATACCCTCTTATGCTTACAAATCTTATTCCATTATAAAATTAAAAATCTAAATGAAACTTTGTCACGTTTGCGTCTACTTACAAATACTGGGCTTTTTCCTGTTTTGTCCTTTTCTTTTGCACCTTTGCCTGCATCCCACTTTTCTGAATTGATGTCAGCTTCACTCCACTCTGGCCAGATTGGGAATTTCCCCTTCTTTTGTTCACTAGAACCAGAGTGTATGTTACTGCCAAAAGGATAGACACTAGACAGAAACAGAGACAGAGAGTGGGTGGTTTAGGTTTAATTAAAATACCTGAGATCAAATATTGAATTAACTATATAACATAAATTTAATTGTCTTCTCAGCTGAGTCATATTAACTACATTTTTAATACAATCATACTTGTGGCTAGACAGCTTCTACATGTTAAAATAATCCCAAAGAGATTATTTTAAAAGCTAATGTGGAGCCTTAGTTCCTACTTACTGATGCAAGAATTTAAAAAAGATATAATGTGTTATGAAATATCATAAACATAAATAACACAGTTGATAAATAGCTATCTTCTCAGACTAATATATAGACTACCATGTATATATCTGTCAGTCTACATATATTTTTTCAAAAATTAAATCATTCTGCATATACTTTGTATAGACTGCTTTTTACCACTTATCAGCATATTGTTAATATTTCTCATGCTCTAAATATTTATCTAAATGCTAATTTAAGGATTGTATAAGATCCCCTTGTATGAATATGCCACATTTCATTTAACTAAGCTTCCATATTTGGAAATTTGGGGGGGTTGATTTTTAAAATTTTTCACTTTCATAAACAAGTCTATGGTGGTTGTTCTTACTGCAAAACCTTTATGTACATTTGCAATTGTTTTGTTAGAATAGATGTTAATGAGAAGTCTTACTATGCCAAAGTGTATGCATATTTAAGGTTTGTTATAGATTTCGACTAATTCTCAACTTTAAAAAGTGAGCTTGTTTTCTACTTTAAGCAAATGTGTTATAGTTACCATGCTGCTAATCCTTGAATACGACTTTGTTCATTTTCATGATTTTTAAACTCTAAAATAGGAATATTATTTAATTTTCAAGTTTTTAACTACTTGTGATGCTAGAACCCTGCCTATAGACCATGGGATAGGCAGTTATAAAACCCAGACTAAAATCTCTAGACAGCCTATATTCTAGTGGGTTCTAGATAAAAATTAAATATCATAAATTAAGTAAAATATACAGTTTACAGTAACACATTGCTTAACAACAAGGATACATTCTAAGAAATCCATTGTTAGGCAATTTTGTTGCCTAGTAAGCACACTGTGCAAACCTAGTAAGCACACTACACAGCTGGTATCTTGTGCTGCACAGCTAGGCTCTATGGGACAGTGTATCTCCTAGGCTATAAACCTGTACAGCTGTTACTGTCCTGAATACTGCAGACAATCGTAACACAATGGTAAGCATCTGTGTATGTAAACACATCTAAACATAGAAAAATACAGTAAAAACATGCTATAAAAGATACAACAGAATGGTAAACCTGTATAGCACACTTACCATGTATGGAGCTTGCAGGACTGGAAGTTGCTTTTAGTGAGTAAGTGACTGGACGGTGACTGTGAAGGCCTGGGACATTACTGTTATGCTACTGCAGATGTTATAAATATTGTACACTTAGGCTACATTAAATTCGTAAAAACAATTTCCTTCTTCAATAATAAATTAGCCTTAGCTTACTAGATGACCCCTCTCATATATGACCAAAATGTTGTTATGAGATGTGTGACTGTATTCAAACATGTAACTCCGAAGGGGAAATGAAACACAGTACAGGGGAACCGACGAGTTAAGGTACTCAATTTCCAAAACAGTGGTTAAGGAAAATGTCTATAGTAAGGAGGGATCAAACTGTGACTATCCATCAAAGAATGCTCCAGATACAGGATACAGGAAGGAGGAATATTCCAGATGCAGGGAGCATCCTGGCTTAGTTTAATAATAATGTGGAGGTCAGTGTGCCTTAAGCTGTGTGAGTGGGAGGAAAAGTAAAGGAAGATGATCGCAGAGAGGTACTAGATGTGAAGACTGTCAAGGTGATCTAAGCCAGGGGGAAGGGTCGTTACTGTGAGTGAGATAGGAAGCCCAAGGAGGGTTCTGAGCAGGGGCACAAAACGATATTATTAGAATTTGATGATCACTCTTGCTGCTATGTAGAGAAAAATAACCCAAAGAAACAAGGGAGACAATATAGAAGGCTTTGAATTAACAGGAGAGAGCGAATGGGGTTTTGGACTGGCTTCATAACTGAAGAGAAGGCAAGATATAGATTCTGTGTATACTTTAAGATAGAGAAAGCAGATAGAGTTGATATTTCCTTACAGACAGAAGATCACGGTATGGGGAAAAACTGAATCAGGGGCATAAAGCAGCAGCACACTGATAAATGAGATTGTACTTGAGATGCCAAAAATATAACCTTGGGGATACTGAGTAGGTAATTAGATGTCAGATTCTGAAGTTTGGGAGAAAAACTGGACAAGTGAAACTCAGAGGCATCAGCATCTAGCTGGTATTTAAAGTCTTAAGACTGGATGAAATAATCAAGAAAATAACTCCTTAAGAAAGAGACACACCCAGAGATGATAACAACTGGTGTAGATTAAGCAAGAACAAATTCTAAATGGACCCTGAACACAATGCTGGGTCAGTGTCTTTAAAGCCTCTAACTAAGCAAGACATTTATTTTGTATTTTATGTAGCAAGAGCAAAGATGTAAATTCCTCAGGGCAAGTCAGGGATCCAGGTCAAAAGGCAGAAATGTCTGAAACTCACAGTTATTGGTAATTGTTAAGAATACCTACTGAGAAATATAAAAATATTTCAACACTTTAGTAATCAACAGAGCTGTATTTCTGCCCTGGTTCTCTAGATGTAAGGGTCAAAGAGATAAGGAGGAAATAACTGTGAAAACTGAGAAAAGAAAGCAGTCATTGAATGTGGTAAACAGAATAACTACCAACCCCTACGTCAAATACATACACATCATAGTCCCTGGAACCTGTGGATGTTACCCTCCATGGAAAAAGGAAGTTTTTAGATATGATTAAGTATCTTGAGATGGGGGGATTATCCTGGATTATCTGGGGGTCCCAGTGTAACCCAAAGAGTGATTAAAAGTGGAAGAAGGAGTTGGAGGAAGTTAAAGAGAAAAGTGACTACTGAAGAAAGCAAAAAGGGAAAATTGCTGCATTTGGAAGACAGAGAAAAGTGGCCACAAGCCAAGGTATGTGGTCAGGCTCCAGAAGCTGGAAAGGCAAGAAATGGATATTTTCCTAGAGCCCACAGAAAGGAAGGCAGCCCTGCTGAAACCTCGTTAATAGCTCAGTGAGAACCATTTTGGATTTGTGACCTCCAGAATTCCAAATAAATTTGTCAATGAGTTTGTGTGGTTTGAAGCAACTAATTTTGTGATATTTTAGTATAGCTAAGTTCCACAAGAAACTAATACAGCGAGGTAGGGAAAACATAGTCAAAGGAAATACCTTGGAAATCAAGTGAAGCATTTTTCTTTTTTCCAAAAACGAGGCCATGAGCAGGAGACATAAATGCAGCTAACAGATCAAGCAAGATAAAGTGAAAACAACTAGAGGTTGAATTTAGCAACAAGAAAACGTCTCTCAAATATCACCTCCTGGAGGTGGGGTTGGAGGAGGATTTTCCTGAACACCCCATTATAGTAAGACACACTTCTCTACATCCTTTCATATTGCTTCATTTTTATACCACTCAATACTGTCACTGATCCTTTATGTGCTCATCATATGCTTCTGCAGGTAGGATTTTTAAACTCTACTGTGGTATGAACACTGGATTTTTTGTTCACTTCCTCCGTCTCCAGTAACTTGGACAGTATCTGGACAAAGTAAGAAATCTATCTCTCTAACATCTATTAATATGAAATGAAACAATGAATACCTATAATTTACATTGCTGATAATATCCAATAGAAACTGTGTCAAATTTTTATATGTAGGTAGAGATTGGCCAGAGGGCTACCAATCCTGTTTCCATTTATTTTGTAGTTTGGCTAGTACTACATTATGCTGTATTCCAACTTTGGGTTCATAAACATTCTATGAGATAATTCTCTCTCTCTTCCTGCTTAATGTCTGTCTGAGTCCTATGAGGACATCTTACAAAATGGTGATAACTCGAAAGGATTCAAGAACTCTTATTCAGCACATACAAAGCCAGAGCTACACACCTGATCACACTCTGGTATGAATGAGAAATATACTTTTGTAGTGTTAAGTCACTGAGATTTGGTTTATTGATACTATAGCACTGGATCATATAAAGAGTGAAATTATACTCTTAAGATTTCCTCTTTCATATCTTTAATCACTATAAGCACTTGTATGTTATATTAGATTATTCTTCCATTATCTTAAATTTGCAACATTCGATTCTCTTGTTTGTTGTGACATCTGCCTATATTTTGTATATTCTCTGTTATGAGCTCATCCTTTCTTCTCCTCCAATCCTCTTCCTCCAAGGCAATCCTGTGTTGAGATGTTCTTTCAAAATCATATTGAGTTTTCTTTTTTTTTTTTTGGCTTTAATTTCTGGGGTACATGTGTAGATTGTGCAGATTTGTTGCATAGGTATACACATGCCATGGTGGTTTGCTGCATTCATCCCCCCAACATCTACATTAGGTATTTCTCCTAATGTTATCCCTTCCCAATCCCGCATCCCCTTCTATCCCTCACCTAGTCCCCCTCCCCACAATAGGCCCTGGTTTGTGATGTTCTCCCCACTGTGTCCATGTGTTCTCATTGTTCAACATCCACTTATGAGTGAGAACATATGGTGTTTGGTCTTCTATTCTTGTGTCAGTTTGCTAAGAATGATGGATTCCAGCTTCATCCATATCCCTGCAAAGGACATGAACTCATCCTTTTTTATGGCTGCATAGTACTCCATGGTGTATATGTGCCACATTTTCTTTATCTAATCTGTCATTGACAGGCATTTGGGTTGGTTCCAAGTCTTTGCTATTGTAAACAGTGCTGCAATAAACATACATGTGCATGTGTCTTTATAACAGAATGATTTATAATCTTTTGGGTATATACCCAGTAATGAGATTCCTGGGTCAAATGGTATTTCTGGTTCTAGATCCTTGAGGAATCACCACACTGTCTTCCACAATAGTTGAACTAATTTATACTCCCACCAACAGTGTAAAATCATTCCTATTTCTTCACATCCTTTCCAGCATCTGTTGTCTCCTGATTTTTTTTTTTTTTTTTTTTGAGACAGAGTTTCGCTCGTTACCCAGGCTGGAGTGCAACGGGGCGATCTTGGCTCACTGCAACCTCCGCCTCCTGGGTTCCGGCAATTCTCCTGCCTCAGCCTCCTGAGTAGCTGGGATTACAGGCATGTGCCACCATGCCCAGCCAATTTTTTGTATTTTTAGTAGAGACGGGGTTTCACCATGTTGACTAGGATGGTCTCGATCTCTTGACCTCGTGATCCACCCGCCTCGGCCTCCCAAAGTGCTGGGATTACAGGTGTGAGCCACCACACCCGGCCCTGTCTACTGATATTTTAATGATTGCCATTCTAACTGGTGTGGCGTAGTATCTCAATGTGGTTTTGATTTGCATTTCTCTATATGATCAGGGATAATGAATTATTTTTCATATGTTTGTTAGCTGCATAAATGTCTTCTTTTGAGAAGTGTCTGTTCATATCCTTTGCCCACTTTTTGATGGGGTTATTTCTTGTAAATTTGTTTGTGTTCTTTATAGATTCTGGTTATTAGCCCTTTGTCAGATGAATAGATGACAAAATTTTTTTTCCCATTCTGTTGGTTGCCAGTTCACTCTAATGGTTGTTTCTTTTGCTGTGCAGAATCTCTTAAGTTTAATTAGTTCCCATTTGTCTATTTTGGCTTTTGTTGCCATTGCTTTTGGTGTTTTAGTCATGAAGTCCTTGTCTATGCCTATGTCCTGAATATACTGCCTAGGTTTTCTTCTAGGTTTTTATGATGTTAGATCTTATGCTTACATCTTTAATCTATCTGGAGTTAATTTTTGTATAAGGTGTAAGGAAAGGATCCAGTTTTCGCTTTCTGTATATGGCTAGCCAGTATCTCAACAGTATTTTTCAAATAGGGAATCCTTTCCCTGTTACTTGTTTTTGAACAGGTCTGTCAAAGATCAGATGGTTGTAGTTGTGTGGTATTACTTCTGAGGCCTCTGTTGAGTTTTCTTCCGTCAGAAACTCCAAATGAATAAGCCATCCAGGAACTGATAGATCATATAAATCAAGCCGCAAACCTATGCAAGTCTAGTGACAAGTTAGCTTTCTTACAATCTTCCTGTGCTTGGGTGGATTTTTCTCATTCATCTCTTTAAAGATAATTAAACTCTTGGTCATATTTTCATCTAAGGTTGGAAAACTTCTTTCCTCATTTGGGTACAAGACCATGTCCTACATATATAGAAACAAAATATTCCAATTTTTTAAGACTGATAGGACTTCCTTCAGAGCCACGGCACTCTTATCATAAATTTTCTCTTCAATTCGGGGTCCTGAAGATCTTTATTCTTTTTGTTTGTTTATTTTTTCAAGAAGCAGGGTCTTGCTGTGTTGCCCAGGCTGGCCTTTAACTCCCGAGCACAAATGATGCTACTACCTTGGCCTCCCAAGTAGCAGGAAGTTCCAACATGCCTGGCTTTTATTCTGTATATACATATTTACAATTATTTGTATTCTTTTCTTTTTTATGGCCTTACTATTTTGTCAGGCTGGCCTCTAACTTCTGGGCACAAATGATCCTTCCACCTTGGCCTCCCAAGTATCTAGGACTACAGGCATGAGCCATCTTGCCCAGCTCCCTCTCTCCCTCCCTCTCTTTCTTTCTCTCTTTCTCTTGGAGTTTTGCTCTTGTCCTCAGGTTGGAGTGCAATGGCACAATCTCGACTCATTGCAATCTCCACCTCCTGGGTTCAAGCAATTCTCCTGCCTCAGCCCCTCCTCTGGGACTACAGGCACCTGCCACCATACCCAAATTTTTTGCATTGTTAGTAGAGACGGGGTTTCACCATGTTGGCCAGGCTTGTTTTGAACTCCTAACTTCAAGTGATCCACCTGCCTTGACCTCCCAAAGTGCTGGGATTACAGGCATGAGCCACTGCGCCCAGCCAGCTTTTTTACTTTATACACACATTTATATGTCTTGTTATTCTTTCAAAATATCAATCTACTATCATCCTAGAAAAAAAAGTCTGAAAATTTATACATTGTTAAAGAGAGTTCCTAAGTAGTATGTAAGAATATATTATAAAGAAGTAAGAATGACTAGAATAGATTTTAGGGGAAAATGAAGCCTTTTTCATGGTATGAATGAAAACATCAAGGCATTAATTAGCATATTACAGTATCTCTGTCTTATAGAATATTGATACAAGCCTACAGCAAAAAGAAATTCATGATTTTGTTCATCAAAACCAGGATAAAATTACTTCATTTAGAAAGCTCAAAATCTGAAAATATTTATTTAAAGGAAGATATAATTTCTTAAAAAATAAGGGCTTCACTAAGATTATGTTTTGCTTCTCTCTTCTGTCAAGTGTCAGTAAATCTTCCAGCTTCCTCCTTGAAGCTATTAAGCTTTATCTCTAATTGGCCTACTTTCCTTGTAACACATCAAATATGTGTCCATCTATGTTGAAGATTACTTAAAAAGACTCTCATTAAAGTTATACACACACAACAACAGTAACAACAAAAATAGCTGAAATGCAGCTCAAGGTGAAATATACTGCAGGCTTCAAATGACCATGTAAACTCTTGCTTTTGAAACTCTCAGCACCATTGCCTTTGAAGTCCACTGGCAGAATATACCTACTGCTCTAGAATAGTTGGGATCTTTTAAATATTCAAAGTGCATTATTCTGGTCTCATTAATTCTGAAAATAAGATGATGTTTCAACATGAAAGTAATTCAGGAGTATTTAGGAATTGCCAATACTGGGAAATAAATGTTACCAAATTAAAAAAATTAAAACCTGCCATACTGAAAAATCAGAGTTATTCACAAAGTTAATATATTTCCATAGCAATGTGCCCAGACACCAGTAAATTATTTAATTAATTAAATTGCAAATTGCATTAAAAAGTTCAAAACCAATATATTATAAAAGTATACAGTTAAAGGCCCTTCCACATACAGTGAGTTCAAATATGTTATTGGGACAGCAGGAATTTCACTAACCCTTTCAGGAGAGGTTACACATCTGTATATAATATAGACTTGTGGGTCATTACTATATTTTTTCCAAAACAGTAAAAGTTAGTGAGTAATTTACATAAAATCTGTATATTCCAAATGATTGATATGGATATTCCAAAGCAAACTGATGTGTGAAGGGAGGAAAATTTTCAAACGGCTAGCAAGGGGATGACTTTCTAGAGTAGAAATATAAAATATAAAGGTGCTCCTGGAGGAAAGAGAGCAAAAAAAGAAGTAATCAGGACTGAAAAATATTAATGGACTAATTAAAGAAAGAGCCTATAGGGCAGGTTGGGGCAGAAATAGGGCAATCCCCAAGTAGGCACTGGGAAATGAATTTAAGAAGTGCCAGGCCAAGCTTAAACATATCTGTCTATCCTAGAAAAGAAGCTATCATGACCCTGTAAATATTAGGAGACCAGAAATGGGCTTCATGAAGGAGCAAGTGGCTAAAGTTACCCATAAATTCCTAGCTTTGGACTGAGTGGCATAACTCCCCCTATAGTTTATGGTATGTATCCCTTTCCAGTAAAAGATGCAGGCTGGCCAAAAGAAAAGATTGAGGATGAGGGCAGCCCTCTACCACCATTAAGTGTGACATCAGAGATAGTACTTCTGGCATAGCAGAAAAATGTCCAACCTCTCAATGTTAAGACTTAAGTGCGGGCAAAAGTAATATTTTAAAAAATTAAAGTTTTTATGGTAAATGTACGCAGTTATGAGAAAGAACTCTGCTCTTGTATTTTGACAGAGTGCAACAAGCCCCCTATTATATATTACACGTTATAATTATTAATTATAATTAACTATTATTAAATAGTTAATATTATTTAGTAGCTGAATGATGTATAGGTCCTGGTGATAGGCCAGAATTCAGGATAGAACTATTCTTTAAGAGAGCTTAAAAAAGCCACTGTTTGTAAAACGATAAAGAAGGATTTCAATACTTTAACAACTAGCCTGTCCTTTTCAGCAGTGCATACCAACAGCATTTCACCAATGGGTAGAAAGCTGATTATCCTGTAAGGCCATGCAAACTCATGACAGAGAATACTATGCAGAAGTTATAAATATCTACAAAAAACACCTAAAAACATAAAATTACAAAGCAAAAGAAGAAACATAAAACTATGGAAGACAGTAAGTATATCAGAAGAAAGAAATCACCCAAGTAATGTTTCTAAAACATTTTAGAAAAACACAGGTTCAGAAAGAAATCTCACTCAACCAACAGTTCCTTTACTTAGTAACAACACTTACTAAATACCTGTTCTGTGACAAGTATTCTGCAGGATGATGAGGTTGCCAGCCCATAAATACATCATCTGCTTTTGAATTTTTTAAGAATGCAAACAGGTAGCCAGGTAATTTCAACATAATATGATGTGTGGAGAGATGGATGATTTCCCAGGTGATAAAGGGGGGACATTGTGCCCAGTGTGAGGCAATTAGGAGAAACTTCTTATGGAAAATAGCATCTGACATGCTTTGAAGGATAACTACAAATTTTCTAAGTTTTAAAAAAAGAAGAAAGGGCATCATTGGATAAAGAACAGCATCCGAGATAGTGCAGAGGCAAGAAACAGCAGAACAGGTGTAGAGATCTATGAGCTGTTCAGTACTGTGCAGGCTTATAGTATAATGCAGGAAAGAGGAAATAAGGTTAAATAAAAACAAAAGGTGTGCAAGCAGTTCCTCACTGAGGGCCTTGCTGAGGAGTTTGAACTTTGTTTTCTAGTCGTGTTTACTTTGCTCATTATACAGAGATAAACATTTTGTTCTTAAATATATATTATTTAATATTTACTGGTGGTTTCAACTATGAGGCTTGAGGCAAGAAAACTAAAACTATATGCAGAAACTAGATCCTACCAAAAACTTAAATGAGTTTGAAAGTGGATTCTTTTCAAAACCTCCAGGTAAGAGCCCAGCCCAGCTGATACACTGATATATAGCTTTGTAAAATCCTAAAAAGAGAAACTAGCTAAGCCCACCAGAACTTCTGAGCTATGGAATTAAGAGAAGATAATGACTCATGTTTGATGTAACTAAGTTCTTGGTAACATTTTACAGCAATAAAAAACTAATACTAATGGCAAATAAACACATGAATAAGTGCTCAACATCATTAGGGAAATTAAAAATAAACCAAAATTAGCTACTACTGTATACAATGGCTAAAATTAAAAAGACAAGCCATGTCAAGTGTTGAAAAGAATACAGAGCAACTGGAACTTACATATACTGCTGATGGCCATGTAAAATATAAATTTTTGCAAAATGCTCCAATAGCCTCTTAAAAGGTTAAACATACATAAAACTGTATGACATAGTCATTCTACTCCTAGATAATTCAAGAAAACTGAAGGTGCATGTACATAGAAAACTCATACATGAATATGCACAGCAGCTTGGTTTATAATAGCCAAAAACTGGAAATAACTCAAAATGTCCATCAGCAGGTAAATTTAAAAAAACATGGAATATCCATTCGATGTACTGTGAATATTAAAATAATTGTGAGTGACAGCAAGATGACAGAATAGAAGATCCCAAGCATCATCACTTCCACCATGGAAATTCAACTTGAAACTATTAGAAGACAAGAATATCTCCCTGAATTCACTGGGGAAAAAAGGAGGAAAGTAGACAAACCCATCAGGGCAGCAGGAAGCTGTGACCAGAAAGAGAAATAGTCATTTTAGACTGTGCCAGCCCCTCTCCCAAGCTGGCATAACCACTCAAAGAGAACTTCTCTAGACCTGTGGTTTCCAAGGTGAGAAGAGGAAATGAGAGGTGGATGATTGATCTCCTCACCTATTGGAATACTGCCTCCTTTCCAGGGGAACAATTGGGTGTAGCAGAAAAGCTGAACTACTTGTGATGAACTGGGCACTAATCACAGTGACTGATGTATGGATTTTGGCAGCTCCTTTGTACTCCAGTCAGTAGTGGTGCTACATGAAAGAGACTAGCCAATGCCATAGTACCACAGAGGGCACTATTCATGGAAATGGCTAAATCCCTAGCTGGATTTTCCACAAAGCAGAAGTACACAGGTGGAGCCTTCTCTTGGCCTGGAAAAAACTAAAAGGTCAGGATTAATACTAGTGCAAACTTAAGTCTTCCCAAGATTAGAAAAAAAATGGCAGGGATGAAATATATTTATGGGTCTAAACTTAAGTTCTGGTGCTCACTGTAAGTCTTTTCTAGACCAGGAAACAATAACAGGGCAACATGTTAGTTACAGTGTAGTATTTTACTTCTGCTGTTCAGTGGAAGTTCTCCCCAGGATGGAAAGCAACAGTAGAGCAGTGTTAAAGAGTCGATACTAAGGAGTAAAGGTCTAAAACCACCAAACAACACCAGCGAAAACTGGAAGTGGCTGTCTCATCAAATGCTCAGGAATCAACATAAAGATGCAAGAGTTGTGAAAACTCAGGAAAATAAGACAGCACCAAAAGAAACCAACAAAGCTCCAGTAGTTGACCAAGAAGAACTGAAGATATATGACATCTGTCAGAGTATTTAGAATACTCTGAACCTTAAAGGGGTTCAGAGAATCACAAAAATACCTGACAGAAAACTAAATAAAATTTGGAAAACAATCCAAAAACAAAATGAGAAAATGACAAAGAAAGAAACAATTTTTCAAAAACAAAATAGAAGTCTTAGAAATAAAGAATAAAATAACTACACTAAAAAACAACTTATTAGAAAGCTTCAACAGCAGACATGCTTAAGCAGAAACAAGCTTGAAGATGGAACATATAAAATTATCCAACCAGAGGAGCAAAAAGGAAAAAAAAAAAAGAATAAAAGTGAGTGAAGAAAACCTACAAGAATTATGGGACAGAAGAATCAAATGAACTAATTTCTGCATAATAGGAATTTCTGAAGGAAACAAGAGAGAAAATTGCCTAGAAAGTATAATTAAAGAAATAATGTCTGAAAATTTCCCAAATCTGGAGAAAAATGACAATATTTAGGTAAAGACAAGAAGTTCAGACACAACCAATCAAATTCAACCCAAAGGGGAATTCCCCAAGGCATGTCATAATTAAATTAGCAAAAAGTAAAGACAAAGAAAGAATAATCAAAGCAGCAAGAGAAAATAAAAATACCATATTCAGTGGAGCCCCAATATAATTTTCAGTGGGTTTCTCAGCAGCAATCCTATATGTCAGGAGAGACTAAAATGTGATATTCAAAGTGCTGAAGGAAAAATACAGACAAACGGTAATATTGAACCTAGCAAGGCTATCTTTCAAACTCAAAAAAGAGATAAACACTTTCTCAGACAAATGAAGGCTGAGAGAATTCACTAACACCAGACTTGTCTTACAAGAAATACTAAAAGGGTTTTTTTTTTGATACAGAAGAAACTGGATGCTAACACAATACAAAAACATCCGCAGTTATTAAACTGACTGGTAAAATAAGAAAATAGACAAATCTAGAATATTCTATATCTTTAATATAATGTCTAAAAGACAAGAGTATTAAAAACAATTACAACAACAATTCATTAGTAAATAGGCAATATAAAAAGATAAAATATCAAAAGGTCACAATGTTGAGATGTGGATGATACTGAAGTGTAGGTTTTTTTGTTGTCATTAGCAGTTTGAAATAACATGTTGTAACTGTAAGATATTTTTTGTATGCCTTGTGGTAACCATAAAAATAAAAACTATAATAGATACACTAAAAATAAATAGCAGAGAATCAAAACATACTGATAGTGAAACTTATTTAGCTTCAAAGAAAGACAGTAAGAGGGTGGGAAAAGGAAGAAAGCATCTATTTTAAAATCCAGAAAACAAGTATCAAAATGGCAGTAGTAAACCCTTACCTATCAATAAAAACCTTAAATGTAAATGGATTTAATTATCCTACTAAAAGATAGGGTGGTTGAATGTATTAAATGATCCAAATATTCTGTCTACAACAAACTTACTTTGCCTACAAGGATACACACATACTCAAAGTGTAGAGATGGAAAAACATATTCCACGCAAGTAAAAACCAAAAAAAGAGAGCAGGAATAGCTATACTTATTCAGATAAAATAAACTTTAAGTCAAGATTGGTTAAAAAAAAAATATATATATACACACACACACACACACACACATATATATATATGTACACACACACACACACATATATATGGTTATTACATAATGAAAATAACCATATATATGGGGTAAATACAGTAAGCAGATATAAAAACTATAAAAATATATGCACCTAATACTAGAGAACTCAGATATATAAAGCAAATATTAATAGACATAGAGGGAGAAATGGACTGCAATACAAGAATAGTAGAGAATTTCAACACCTCTCTCTCAGCATTGGACAGATGATCTAGCAACAAAGAAACACCGAAGTTACACTGCACTCCAGATGAAATGGACCTAACAGACATTTACATAACATTTCATCCATCTGCTGCAGAATACACATTTCCTCAACAGCACATGAAACATTCTGCCATGATTTAAGCTTCTCGAGGCCCCATCAGAAGTTGAGCATATGTTGGCACCATGCTTCCTGTACATTCTGCAGAACTGTGAGCCAATTCAACCTCATTGGGAGGGAGGGATGGAGGAAGGAAGGAAGGAAGGGAGGAAGGGAAGGAGGAAGGGAGGGAGAAAGGGACGGAGGGAGGGAGAAAGAGAGGGAAGGAAAGAAAATAAGTCTGAAGATTTTAAAAGGCAACTTCAGGAAATTACAAACATCACTTCATGATACCAATAATATCTATTACTAAACTTTTAATACATAAATTTAAATCGACATTCTATTATATTGTTGATTACCTAGTCATGCCATAAAATTTGTTTAGTCTACATATTGTTTTTTATATATATCTGTTCTTGGTATATTAAATATCCTACATAGTCTGGGTATAGGAAAGGTGAAAACTGTCTCTATACATAATGAAAGTAGTCTATAATTGTATTAAAATATTATTTATAATCCTGTTAATAAAACAGGAATAAATTATTTAAAACTTAAAAGCACTTAATTGCAAACTTTGCAAAGAAGATAAAATGGTTTTCTTAGAAACTCTGAAGTCTAAAGAAGCAAGACTCAGGATAGCCTCATGCTATCTTCAGGAGACGCATTTCACATGCAATGACAACCATATGCTCAAAGTGAAGGATGAAAAAAAGATCTATCAAACAAATAGAAAATAAAAAGAGCAAAAGTTGCTATTCTTATTTCAGACAAAACAGAATTTAAGTCAACAATGATCAAAAGGGAAAAAGAAGGCCATTAAATAATGATAAAGGGTTCACTTCAACAAGCAGACTTAACTATCCTAAATATATATATATGCATCCCAAACTGGAGCACCCAGATGCATCAAACAAGTTCCTAGAGAACGATGAAGAGACTTAGATAGCCACACAATAATACTGGTGAACTTAACACCCCACTGACAGTATTAGACAGATCACCAAGGCAGAAAATTAAAAAAGATATTCAGGATCTAAACTCGACAAATGACCAAATGGACCTGACAGACATCTACAGAACACTTCACCCAATAAAAACAGCATACACATTCTTCATGTTTTCACATGGCACATAATGTAAAACCAACCATGTCTTCAACAACAAAGCCATTGAAAAAGTTTTGAAATCATACCAATCACTCTTGGACCATAGCATTAGAAGTAGAAATCAAAACCAAGATGTATAAAACATCATATAATTAAATGAAAATTAAACAACACATGCTCCTGAAATGACTTTTGGGTAAACAATGAAATTAAGGTAGAAACCAAGAAATTCTTTGAAACCAGTGAAAACAAAGATACAACATACAAGATTCTCTGGGACCCTGTTAAGGCAGTGTTAAAAGGGAATTTTATATTGCTGAATGTCCACATCAAAAAGTTAGATATTTCTTAAATTAACAATCTAAGACCACAACAGGAGAAACTAGAAAAACAATAGGAAACCAACCACAAAGCTAGCAGGGGGAAGAAATAACCAAAGTAGAGATGTGCTGAAAGAAACTGAAACACAAAAGCCACACAAAAGATTAAGAAAACCAAATGTTAGTTTTTAGAAAAAATAAATAAGATTGATTGACTATTAGCTACACTAATGAAAAACAAAGAGACAATCCAAATAAACACAATCAGAAATGACAAAGGAAACATTACCACTGGTCCCACAGGAAAAAAAAAAAAAAAAAAGAAAACCTCAGAGACTATTACATACAACTCTATGCAAAGAAACTAAACCTAGAAGAAATGGATAAATTCCTGGAAACATACAACCTACCAAGTTGAACCAGGAAGAAACTGAAATTCTAAAAAGACATGTTCCAAAATTGAATCAGTAATAAATAAATTTTTAAAAAATTTACCAACCAGAAAAAGCTCTGGACCAGATGGATTCACTGCAGAATTCTACCAGACATACAAAGAAGAGCTAGTACCAATCCTACTGAAACAATTCCAACAAATCGAGGAGGAGAGACTACTCCCTAATTCATTCTTTTTTTTTTTTTTTTGAGACGGAGTTTTGCTCTTGTTACCCAGGCTGGAGTGCAATGGTGCGATCTCGGCTCACCGCAACCTCCGCCTCCTGGGTTCAGGCAATTCTCCTGCCTCAGCCTCCTGAGTAGCTGAGATTACAGGCACGCGCCACCATGCCCAGCTAATTTTTTGTATTTTTAGTAGAGACAGGGTTTCACTATGGTGACCAGGATGGTCTCGATCTCTTGACCTCATGATCCACCTGCCTCGGCCTCCCAAAGTGCTGGGATTACAGGCTTGAGCCACCGCACCCGGCCCTCCCTAATTCATTCTTATAAGGACAGCATCATTCTGATAACAAAACCTGGTAGAGACAAAATGTAAAAAAAACCCAACACAAAACCTTGAGGACAATGTCCTCAATGGACACAGATGCAAAAATCCTGAACAAAATATTGACAAACCAAATCCAGCAGCACATTAAAAAGCTAATTCATCACAATCAAGTAGCATTATTCATGGGATGCAAAGTAGGTTCAACAAAAGCAAATCAATAAACTTTATTCATCACTTAAGCAGAACTGAAAACAAAACCACATTATCATCTCAATATACTACAATTTTGATAAAATTTGTTACCCCTTCACATTAAAAACTGAACCAACTAGGCACTGAAAGAACAGAAATCAAAATAATAAGAACCCTTTATGAAAAACTACATTTTTCATAAAAGTAAAAGTCAACATTTTACTACATGGGCAACAGCTGGAAGCATTCCCCTTGAGAACCAGAATAGAAAAAGGATGCCTACTCTTACCACTCCTATTCTAAATAGCTCTCGAAGTCCTAGCCAGAGCAATCAGGCAAGAAAAATAAATGAAAGTCATACAAATAGGAATAAATGAAGTTAAACTATCTCTCTTTGTAGACTATCTAATTCTATACATAGTAAACTCTACAGTCTCTTCCCAAAGGCTCTTAGACCTGATAACTTCATCAAAGTTTCAGGATACAATGCCAATGTACAAAAATCAGTAGCATTTCCATACACCAAAAAATCCAAGCTGAGATCCAAATTAAAAATGCAATCCCCAATCCCATTCACAATACCCTAAAATAATAGAATACCCAGGTATACAGCTAACCAAGAAGCAGAAAGAACTTTACATCAAGGATTACAAAACATTGCTTAAAGAATTTGTGTCAGAGTTGACACAAATAAGTGAAAAAAACCCTCCATGCTCATGGATAGGAAAAACAAATATTGTCAAAATGACAGTGCTCCTCAAAGCAATTTACAAATTTAATGCTATTTGTATCAATATACCAATGTCATTTTTCACAGAATTGGAAAAAAAAAGCTATCCTAAAAATTTGTATGGAACCGAAAAAGAGCCCAAATAGCCAAGACAATCCTATGCAAAAATAACAAAGCTGGAGGCATCATGTTTGCCAACTTCAAACTATACTACAAGGATACAGTGACCAAAGCAGCATGATACTGACACAAAAATACATAGATCAATGGGACGGGTTATGGCACATGGAAATCAAGCTACCTACCTATAACCATCTGATTTTCAACGAAGTCAACAAAAGCAATGGGGAAAGGACTTTCTATTCAATAAATGGTACTGGGATAACTGGCAAGCCATATATAGAAGATCGAAACTGGACCTCTTCCTTTCACCATATACATAAAGCAACTGAAGATGGATTAAAGACTTAAATTGAAAACTAAAAACTATTTTTAAAAAACATCCTAGAAGAAAACCTAGGGAATGCCATTCTGGACATAGTCCCTGGTATATATTTTATAATGAAGGCTCCAAAAGCAATTGCAACAAAAACAAAAATTGGGTGTGGGACTTAATTAAACTAAAGAGCTTCTCCACAGCAAAAGAAATTATCAACACAGTAAGCAACCTATAAATGGAAGAAAATATTGGCAAGCTATGCATATAACAATAGTTTAATATTCAGAATCTATAAGGTACTTAAATCAACAAGCAAAAAACATACAACCCCATTTAAAAATGGGCAAAGGACATAAACAGACAGCCAACAAGCATATGAAAAAATGCTCAACACCACTAATCATCAGAAAACTGCCAAGCAAAACCATAGTGAAATACCATCGCACACCAGTAATAAAGGATATTATAAAAAGTGGAAAAGTAACAGATGCAGATGAGATATAGAGCAAAGAGGATGCTCACACATTGCTGATGAGTGTGTAAATTGGTTCAGCCATTTTCAAGAAAGCAATTTGGAGATTTCTCAAAGAACTTAGAACCACCATTTGACCCAGAAATCCCTTTCCTGGGTATACATCCAAAGGAATATAAATTCATTCTACCATAAAGACACATGCTTGTGTATATTCATTGTAGCATTGTTCACAATACCAAAGGCATAGAATCAACCAAGGTTCCCATCAATGGTGGATGGATAAAGGAAATGAGGTACATATACACCATGGAATACTATGCAGCCATACAAAATGAAATTATGTCCTTTGCCATAACATGGATGGAGCTGTATGCCATGACCTAAGTGAATTAACAGGAACAGAAAACTAAATACCACATGTTCTCACTTACAAATAGTAGCTAAACACCAAGTACGTAGAACATCAATAAGGGAACAGTAGATACCAGCATCTACTTGAGGATGGAAGTTGGAGGAGGACAAGGATGGAAAAACTATCTGATGCTGTACTGACTACCTGGTTGATGAAATGATTTGTACACCAAACTCCCACAACATGCTATTTACCCATATAAGAATCCTGCACATGTATCCCTGAAACTAAAATAAAAGTTGAAAGGGAAGAGTAAATAAATTGAAAAAAGGGAAGTACCAACCATTTTCCTCGTAACCTCTTTGTGGTACAAAGTAGTCCCAATTCATTCTAGACCCTGATTCAGGGTAGAGCAAGGATGTGGCTTTGTCTAAAATTTCTAATTAATTAATTTGCATTTTTCAGTATGCTGGAAGGGCCCCATTGCCAGTTTGTGCAGGACAGCCTTCACCCTTGACCTTAACCTTACTTGATTAAACTGTTTTTTTCCCAGGTATTTCTGGTTCATACCTGGGATGAAAGCAGGCAAAATAGTTCTCATTTCTTCCTACTTTCTGTCCTTTTGCCAGTAAGGTTTTAATGACCTGTAGCTTTTTTATTAATTAATAATTTACCTGGATGCATACCATCCCCTTGGATTTAGTAGATAGCTCACCTGAAAGTGGACACACACACACACACACACACACACACACACACACACAAATAGTAGTTTCTGAGTAGTACCACTCAGGAACAAATGCTGCAGAAACTTTGAAGATAAGCTGAGCTGGCCTCTGAGAATCTCTGTAAAGCAAGCAATTCTGGGCAGATCAGTCCAAGAGTATGCTGGATTGGAGATGGTGAGGTAAGGAAACAGGTAGAATGGGCATATTAATCTTTTGAGAATCCAACTGAAGTTATATATTAAATTCTGATATTCACCAGGTCAGAAGGATGGAATAAAATAAATAAAAAATATTTTGATTATGGCCTTCATTTGGACACTAGTACCAACTAAAAAAGAGACCCCTAAAAATAAGAAAAGAAAAAACAAAATATATGCTTGTTTACTTAAAAAATTTACTACGTGTTAATTCAGCCATGCAAATTAGCATGGCTATAGCCTTAGAACCTGTATTTAATTAACTTGTGGCCACCCTGGGAAGGAATGTTCACAACAAAATTTCAAATCACCTTCTTGCCCACAAGTGTGTACTCTGTCTTGACAACATATGCATATATTCATTATCAAGGCTGAAAATACAAAATATTAGTAATGTTTTTATCCAATCTTTTATATTATACAAATTGCTTGATTTAAATAATTTGTGACCTAGAAATGTCAAAGTAATACTAAAGTCAATTAAAATATTTATACAACCACTTTTGATTAAGCTACTATTATTTTGCTCATCTAGAATAGGGTTTCCCAACCCCTAGGTTGCTGCAGTAGCAGTACAGGTCCATGGCTTGTTAAGAACTGGGCCACACAGCAGGAAGTGGGCAGTGGGCAAGCATGCTCTACAGCCTGAGCTCTGCCTCCTGTCAGATCAGTGAACAGATTAGATTCTCATAGGAGCACGAACCTTACCGTGAACTGCACATGTGAGGGGTCTAGGTTGTGTACTCCTTATGAGAACCTATTGCATTCCCCTCTGCCCACCCCCGTTGGTGAAAAACTGTCTCCCATAAAACCAGTCCTGGTCCCTGTTGTCAAAAATGTTGGGGGCCACTAATCTAGAAGTATTAGCAACAGTGTTATTAGTTCCAAAGAATAAAATTGATTATGTTTTTAGGGAACAATGAAGTACTAATTCCATGATTTTGTTCATTTATGTCTTTTCAATCTAATTTCCACTTCTATAATAATTCTACAGAGTAAACTAAGAGAGAACTGTTTCTCCCTCAAAACTATCCAAACTACCAACTGGGTGATTATAAAAAGGATTTCATTACCAGAGATAATTCTTAAATTGTGCCAAATTTTAGTAAATTATTAAACAAATGCTCAGATTGAGACTATTTCAAAGGGAGAACTAAAGGCCCTATTAAAAATAAATGGGTATCCTCATTAAACATGGGATTTTGCTGAGGATTTTATACTTTAAAAAGATACAACTGACATTTATAAAATGTCCAAATCTGTGCCAAGTGTTGCCCTGGGTGCTGCAGATGACTATGACAGGGCCTTTTCCCTCTGGGCTCTCCCAGTTCCTCTCCGGTTCTGAGTCGGGGGGTTTATGGTTTAGCTCCTGCACTGAGTTTCCAGTTCAACTCAATTAAATTACACATGCATTTATGAAATATATAATATGTAATATAAAATATATATAATCAGGCCCTGAAGAGAATGTAAAATAAGTAAGGTGGGGCATTCAGAAATCTGTCACTGAATCTTATTTACACATATTTTTCTTTTCCTTTTCAGACAGGATTGCCTCATGGCCTGAATATCATCATCGTTTATTAAATTGCAGCTGGAAACTAGAAACTTGGCTTGTATATTCTTTAACCACAATCGCCCTACAGACCTGCTGTGCACAGTGCACACCCACATCCCTTTTAATATGTTCCTCACTATCCTGAGGAGGACCAAGAATCAGGCATGCCCCATTACCTCAAACTATCACTGTTTCTTGCTACTACCTTGATTCTTAATCCAGCATAAATTCCATGTAATTGTTAAATTATACATCATAAATCACCATTATGATATTTGAAACTATTTGTGTTCCCCACTACACAAAGTTTGAATTCCCTCATTTATCCCTCTCATTCTGCTGGATACTCATCTCAGATGCTTTGTGATCCAACCTGGATGGCCTGTGCCCCAAATATTCTTGTGCCTGCACTAACCACCCCACTAACCTGTGCCTTTCAAAATTGAAGAGTGGCTATGAGATGAAGGCAATGAAAAACCAGCCCCAGTTGGAAGTGTTCTTCCTCTCCTCCAACTCATACAGCCCTCATTTAGGAGTCTCATGATGTCTCTAACTTTACCCCCACACCAGGGCATGATTCCTTCTACGACTTCCAACAAGTTTCTCCTGTCAAGTGTAACGTTATCTGTATTTCCTAGTTACTTCTATATGAATCCTCCCTTCCCTGGCCCCAAAGTATAAATCCCTTGACAAAAGGCATCATGTTTCAGAATTCCTTATTATCTACCGCCTACCAGTGACTTAGACATGGGCAATGCTCAATAAATAACTGGGAAACAAGCATCAGAAATAAGCTATCCTCTGGGAAAGTTTCTGTCACTGAAGTTGACTTTTTAAATGTGTCAACTGACTATAATTGTTGAGCTCCACAGAGGTCACCTGGGGAAATTACAGGACTCAGTTGACCCCTGGGTTGTTGATAGTTTCACCTCTTACCTCTGCCGTCTGGTGTGAACTATAAGAACTGGACCTGGAGTTACAGAGAGCGCCTCCCTAATACATCCTGCTGACTTTGGGGAGGTTTCTTTTCTGAACACTGCAGGTAGAGGAACATATTACTCACCAACCTCTGTTGCAGTTTCGTTGGATCATCTCTCTCTTGGGCCTCAGATAACCAAGAATTCACTTAATCTAATATACAGTAAGATATTTATTCCTCTATTTTATGTTGTTTTCATAGTATGAAACCTTGAATTCAGCTTTTGTAATAGTACCATTTTCAAATTTCATATAAACAGATGTTTATTGTTTTCGAAAATTCTGTAAAAATTTGGATGTGTATTTTAGTCATAAGATAGATTAACTTGAAGATTATGAAATACATTTCATTCTGTTTTTAAAAGAGGTCTAATAATATTTTATAATTACAAATCTATAAGGCTATATGGTTCTTGTTAGTTTAACAGATTACTTGTTTTTCAATGTTGGTTTGAATGTCCTTTTGGAAGTTAAAAAAGTTTTATGACCATAAACATCAAATTGTGTCCCTATCTTAAACTTCCCATTAAGGTCCCAGGTATTTTATTGTATAAAGTGTAGGCATTAATACTGTCAATACTTAAAATGCATGACTTCTTTTGTCTCTGTTGTCTTATCTATGATATACACAAATAATTTCATTTAGTACTTCCAAGAAGATCAAATTTCTGTCTTGATATCACTACAAATCCTTCCAAGGGCATCTAATTGGTGAATGAATCTCTGTAGCACCTATTAGTTTTCAAATCAATTAGATCTATCAATTAATTTAAATTTATTAATTGCTAATTGTTACTAGTTTATGTTAGATTGCATATCTGTGCCCCCCCTCCCAAAATATACATCTTAAAATTTTAATCCTCAATGGAATGGTACTAGGACATGGGGCCTTTGGGAGGTTATTAGGGTATGAGGGTGGGAATCTCATGATGGGATTATTGTCCTTTCCCCAGCATACCCTATTCTTCTTTCCCTGCTTTACATTTTCTTCTAGCTCTAAACTTTCATGATTCTATCAGACATTTTTTTTTAACCTTCACTGGGTCCATAAGTGAGCAGAAAAGTAACAGAACTAACTAGCCTTCTCTCTCTAGCATGTGAAGATACAAAAAGATGGATATTGTGAATTGAGTAGGGAAGCAGTCCCCAGGGACATGGACCAGTTTCACAGAAGACAATTTTTACACATATGGAGAGGGGGATGCATTAGATCCTTCTATAGATCACACAACCTAGATCCCTTGCATCCAAATTTACAATAGGGTTCACACCTATGAGAATTTAATGCCATTGCTGATCTGACAGGAGGGGGAGCTCAGGCGGTAATGCTGACTCCCCTGCTTCTCACCTCCTGCTGTTCAGCCCAGTTCCTCATAGGCCATGGACAGGTACTGGTGTGCAGTCCCAGGGAGCGGAGACCCCTGAAGTAGAGAACCTTCCCCGAAACTGACCATGCTGGAACCCTGCTTATTGACTTCTAGCCTCCACTCCAGAATTGTGAGGAACATATGTTTGTTGTTTAAGCTACACAGTCTATGGTATTCTGTTACAGCAGCTCAAACTAAGATACACATAATCCGAGATATAATCTGTGACAATTGTGATGTTATGTTAAAGTCATGTTGTCTTAAAAATTGTTATGTTAGGGGCGGATCCAAGATGGCCGAATAGGAACAGTCTGGAGTACTGTTCCTAGCGAGATCAACACAGAGGGTGAGTGATTACTGCATTTCCAAACTAGTTATTACTGCCCACAGACCAGGAGATTCCCAGGCTGAAAAGCACACGAGTTTCCAGGATGGCTGGTACAGCAGATCTCTGCACAAAAACACACAAATCTGGGTGGCCAGTTCAACTGGAGCCTGGAATGCCTAGGAGACAGAGCCGCCCATTCAACTGGAAAAAAAGGGGGCTGAGACAGGGAGCCAGGTAATCTAGCTCGGCAGCTACCACCCCCACAAAGACCAACAATCTGAAATGTTCTGGATTGAGAGTTTCACAGCAAGCACAGTAAGATCCGGGATGGTCCAGCTGGGTTGGGGAAAGGGCTTCTGCCATAACTGAGGCAGTCCACTATTATCAAGGCAGTCCGCCATTACCCAGGCAATCCACCATTACTGAGGCAGTCTGCCATTACAGAGGCAGTCTGCAATTACTGAAGCAGACCACCATTACCGAGGCAGTTCTAACTATACCTCTAAAAACAAACCACAAGGAAGTTCACACAGCAGCTGGGCAGAGCCCACAGCAGCTCAGCAATGCCTCTGCTGGCAGACTGTGACTAGGCTACCTCCTTGCTGGGAAGGGCGTCTCTGAAAAAAGATAGCAGCACATCAGGAACTTATAAATAAAGCCCTACCTTGCCAGGACAGAACACCTGGGGAAAAAGGCGGTTATGAGTTCCACTGCAGCAGACTTAAACATACCTGCCCAGCAGCTCTGAACAGAACTATGAAGCTCACAGCTCAGCACTTAAGCTCCTATAAGGGACAGACTATCTCCTCAAGCAGCTCCCCAATCCCTGTATATCCAAAGAGACACCCAATAAAGGAGAGCTCAGGCTGACACCTGGCAGGTATCCTTCTGGGACGAAGATAACAGAAGAAGAAACTGGCAGCAACCCTTACTGTTCTGCAGCCAACACAGGTGATCCCCAGGCAAGCAGGGTCTGGTGTGGACCTCTAGCAGTCCTGCAGCAGAGGGGCCTGACTGTTAGATGGAAAACTAAAAAACAGGAAGAAATAACTTCATCATCAACGAAAAGGATGTCCACTCAGAGACCCCATCCAAAAGTCACCAACTACAAAGACCACAGGTAGATACATCCACAAAGTTGGGAAGACCAGCAAAAAAAGGATGAAAACCACCCAAAAACAGAATGCCTCTCCTCCTCCAAGGGATCACAACTCCTCATCAGCAAGTGAACAAAGCTGGATGGGGAATGAGTCTGATTATTTGACAGAAACAGGCTTCAGAAGGTGGGTAATAACAAACTCCTCTGAGCTCAAAGAACATGTTCTAACCCAATGCAAAGAAACTAAGAACCTTGAAAAAAGGATTGACGAAATACTAATGAGAATAAACAGCTTAGAGAAGAATATAAATGACTTGATAGAGCTGAAAATCACAACATGAGAACTTTGCAAAGCATACACAAGTTTCAATAGCCGAATCCACCAAGCAGAAGAAAGGATATTGAGATTGAAGATCAACTCAATGAAATAAAATGAGAAGGCAAGATTAGAGAAAAAAGAGTGAAAAGAAATGAATAAAGCCTCAAAGAAATACGGGACTATGTGAAAGACCTAATCTACATTTGATAGGTGTACCAGAATGTGATGGAGAGAATGAGTCCAAGCTGAAAAACACTCTTCAGGATATTATCCAGGAGAACTTCCCCAATCTAGCAAGGCAGGCCAATATTCAAGTCCAGGAAATACAGAGAACACCACAAAGATATTCCTCAAGAAGAGCAACCCCAAGGCACATAACCTTCAGATTCACCAGGGTTGAAATAAAGGAAAAAATGCTAAGGGCAGTCAGAGAGAAAGGTCGAGTTACCCACAAAGGGAAGCCCATCAGACTAACAGCAGATCTCTCAGCAGAAACCCTAAAATCCAGAAGAGAGTAGGGGCCAATATTCAACATCCTTAAAGAAAAGAATTTTCATCCTAAAATTTCATATCGAGCCAAACTAAGCTTCACAAGAAAAGGAGAAATGAAATCCTTTACGAACAAGCAATTGCTGAGAGATTTCATCACCCCCAGGCATGCCTTACGAGAGCTTCTTTAAGAAGCACTAAACATAGAAAGGAACAACCAGTACCAGCCACTCCAAAAACGTACCAAATGGTAAAGACCATTGACACAATGAAGAAACTGCATCAGCTAATGGGCAAAACAACCAGCTACCATCAAAATGTCAGGATCAAATTCACACATAACAATATTAACCTTAAATGTAAATGGGCTAAATGTCCCAATCAAAAGACACAGACCAGCATATTGGGTAATAAGTCAAAACTCATCAGTGTGCTGTATCCAGGAAACTCACCTCATATGCAAGGATACACATAGGCTCAAAATAGAGGAATGGAGGAAGATTTACCAAGCAAATGGAGAGCAAAAAAAAAAAAAAAAAAAAAGTAGGAGTTACAATCCTAGTCTCTGATAAAATAGACTTTAAACCAACAAAGATCAAAAGAGACAAAGAAGGGCATTACATAAAGGTAAAAGGATCAATGCAACAAGAAGAGCTAACGATCCTAAATATATACACACACAATACAGGAGACCAAGATACATAAAGCAAGTTCTTAATGAGCTACAAAAAGACTTACACTCTCACACAATAATAGTGGGAGACTTTAACACTCCTCTGTCAATATTAGACAGATCAATGAGACAGAAAATTAACAAGGATATCTAGGACCTGAACTCAGACCTGGACCAAGCAGACCTAATAGACATCTACAGAAATCTCCACCCCAAATCCACAGAAAATACATTCTTCTCAGCACCACATCACACCTACTCTAAAATTGACCACATAATTGGAAGTAAATCACTCCTCAGCTAATGCAAAATAATGGAAATCATAACAAAAGTCTCTCAGACCACAGGGCAATCAAATGACAACTCAGGATTATGAAACTAACTCAAAACCTTACAACTTCATGGAAACTGAACAATTGGCTCTTGAATGTTGATTGGATAAACAATGAAATGAAGGCAGAAATAAAGATACTCTTCAAAACCAACAAGAATTAAGACACAACAGACCAGAATCTCTGGGACACATTTAAAGCAGTATCTAGAGAGAAATTTATAGCAATAGATGCCCACATGAGAAGCAAGGAAAGATATAAAATCGACTCCCTATCATCAAAATTGAAAGAGCTAGAGAAGCAAGATAAGAAAAACTCAGAAGCTAGCAGAAAACAAGAGATAACTAAGATCACAGCAGAACTGAAAGAGACAGAGACACAAAAAAAACCCTCCCAAAAAATCAATAAATCCTGGACCTGGGTTTTTGAAAAGATCAACAAAACAGGCAGACCACTAGCCAGATTAATAAAAAAGAAAAGAGAGAAGAATCAAATAGATGCAATAAAGAACGATAAAGGGGATATCACCACCAATTCCACAGAAATACAAACCACCATCAGAGATTACTGCAGACAACCTATGCACATAAACAAGTAAACCTGGAAGAAATGGATAAATTCAGCTGGACGCAGTGGCTCACACCTGTAATCCCAGCACTTTGGGAGGCAGAGGTGGGCGGATCACGAGGTCAAGAGATTGAGACCATCCTGGCCATCATGGTAAAATCCCGTCTCTACTAAAAATACAAAAATTGGCTGGGCGTGATGGCACACACCTGTAATCCCAGCTACTCAGGAGGCTGAGGCAGGAGAATTGTTTGAACCTGGGAATGCGGGGGTTGTAGTGAGCCAAGATCACACCACTGCACTCCAGCTTGGCACCTGGTGACGGAGCGAGACTCTGTCTCAAAAAAAAAAAAAAAAAGAAATGGATAAATTCCTGGATACTTGCACCCTCCTAAGCTTAAACCTGGAAGAAATCAAAACCCTGAATAGACCGATAACAAGGGCTGAAGTTGAAACGGCAATTAACAGCCTACCAACCAAAAAAAGCCCAGGTCCAGATGAGTTCACAGCCGAATTCTACCAGACATACAAAGAGGAGCTGGTACCACTCCTTCTGAAACTATTCCAAACAATACAAAAGAGGGAATGCTTCCCAAATCATTTTATGAGACCAACATCATCCTGATACCGAAACCTGGCAGAGACTCAGCAAAAAAAAGAAAACTTCAGGCCAATATCCATGATGAACATAGATGCAAAAATCTTCAATACAATACTAGCAAACCAATTGCAACAGCACATCAAAAAGCTTATCCATCACAAGCAAGTAGGCTTCATCCCAAGGATGCAAGGCTGGTTCAACACACACAAGTCTATAAACGTAATCCACCACATAAACAGAACCAAAGACAAAACCACATGATTATCTCCATGGATGCAGAGAAAGCATTCTTATACAGCAATAATAGACTTTGAGAGAGCCAAATCAAGATCGAACTGCCATTCACAATTGCTACAAAGAGAATAAAAAACCTAGGAATACAACTAACAAAGGATGTAAAGGACCTCTTCAAGGAGAACTATAAACCACTGCTCAAGGAAATAAGGGAGGACACAAACAGGAGGGAAAATATTCCATGCTCATGGAATCAATATTGTGAAAATGGCCATACTGCCCAAAGTAATTTATAGATTCAATGCTATCCCCATCAAGCTACCTATGACCCTCTTCACAGAACTGGAAAAAAAGTACCTGAAACTTCATATGGAACCAAAGGGAGCCCACATAGCCAAGACAATTCTAAGCAAAAAGAACAAAGCTGGAGGCATCATGCTACCTGACTTCAAACAATACTACACGGCTACAGTAATCAAAACAGCATGGTACAGGTACCAAAACTGAAATATAGACCAATGGAACAAAACAGAGGCCTGGGAGGCAACCCTACACATCTACAACCATCTGATCTTTAAGAAACCTGACAAAAACAAGGAATGGGGAAAGGATTCCCTATTTAATAAATTGTGTTGGGAAAACTGGCTAGCCATGTGCAGAAAGCAGAAACTGGACCCCTTCCTGACACCTTACACTAAAATTAACTCCAGATGGATTAAAGACTTAAACATAAGACCTCACACCATAAAAACCCTAGAAGAAAACCTAGGCAAAACCATTCAGGACATAGGCATAGGCAAGGACTTCATGAATAAAACACCAAAAGCATTGGCAACAAAAGCCAAAATAGACAAATGGGATCCAGAGTTTCTGTACAGCAAAAGAAACAATCATTAGAGTGAACCAGCAACCGACAGAATGGGAAAAAATGTTTGCAATCTACCCATCTGACAAAGGGCTAGTATCCAGAATCTACAAAGAACTAAAGCAGATTTACAAGAAAAAAACAAACAAACCCATTTAAAAGTGGGTGAAGGACATGAACAAACAATTTTCAAAAGAAGACATATATGAGGCCAACAAACATATGAAAAAATGCTCATCATCACTGGTCACTAGAGAAATGCAAATCAAACCACATTGAGATACCATCTCACACCAGTTAGAATGGTAATCATTAAAAAATCTGGAGATAACAAATGCTGGAGAGGATGTGGAGAAAGAGGAACACTTTTACACTGTTGGTGGGAGTGTAAATTAGTTCAACCATTGTGGAAGACAGTGTAACAATTCCTCAAGGATCTAGAAACAGAAATTCCATTTGACCCAGCAATCCCATTACTGATATACATCCAAAGGATTATGAATCATTCTACTATAAAGACACATGCACACGTATGTTCATTGTGTCACTGTTTACAATAGCAAAGACCTGGAACCAACCCAAATGCCCATCGAAGATAGACTGGACAAGAAAATGTGGCACATATATACACCATGGAATACTATGCAGCCATAAAAAACGATGAGTTCATGTCCTTTGTAGGGACATGGATGAATCTGGAAACCATCATTCTCAGCAAACTGACACAAGAACAGAAAATCAAACACTGCATGTTCTCACTCATAGGTGGGTGTTGAACAATGAGAATACATGGACACAGGGAGGGGAGAATCATACATTGGGGTCTGTTGGTGGGGACTAGGGGAGGCACAGCGGCCAGTAGGGAGGTTGGGGAGAGATAATATGGGGAGAAATGCCAGATGTAGGTAACATATAGAAATGTTATGTTAAAAGATAGTAACAGAGCAATCAATTAAATCGTGGTTTTAATTATTTTACTATAACAAAATTCCCTCACTTATAATGGACCAAGTGAAGTAAAAAAAAAAAATCTGATATAATCATGGAAGTTTAGAACTGGAGGAAAATATAAAGCAGGGAAGGGAAAATAAGGTATCTTGGGACAGGGCAATTTTAATTAAAAGGCCCTCCCTTTAAAGAAGAGAAAACCAAATGTCAGAATAGAAAATGACTTGTCCAACGTAAAAAAACGGATGCCAGAGTGAACCCTGGAAGAATGGTTTCATACTGACTGATACAGAGAACTAGGAAATACATAAAATAGCAATTGTTTAATCTAATGTAAAAACTTACAGCTTAGTTGCCTGGAATAGCTTTTTCATGGTGATTCAAAATTATATTTACTTATGAATATAAACAGAGATAATTCTACTGTAATCAGTTGTAACATCTCAGTTTTTGAACTTTGCCAATAGCAGATCAAATAGGAAAGAGACAGAGAGTTGGACTTAATCAAATTCAGAACTAATGAAAACCAAGGTAGATAACATAACTAGGAACTCATTTAATAAACACGTGGTGAATTCTTTTTATGTACTAGTTGCCACACGAGGCAAAAGCCACGCATGCTGCTTATTCCCAGCCTGACATATAATTTTAGGGCAAAAAAAGAGAGGCCTGAGATGGCATCTCTAGGAGAATAAGATTCTATTGCATAGGCATTTTCAAGGCTCTGAAGACTTTTTTTTTTTTAATTTCCATATCCAGGACCATGTTAGAGTTGGTCACATTTATTGGATGTGTAAACACAAGGTGTGGCAAAATCACATAAAAACTTACTGTAAATCTCCCAGTGTATTTTAAGTGACAATCATACTAGGGCCTTCCTAGACTTTGATCCCTATGACTCATACCGAGTGACACTTTGTCTGTCTCACATCTGTGGGTTAGCTTAGGTTCTGTGATTAGTTCTTCGGTTAAACTTAGAGGACAGACTTGATTTATAACGAACTTAACATCCTATCATTTAATGCTACAGAAAAATCTAATGATTTGGTGTTTGATATTCAGCAGATAGTTTCTAACAAATCCTAGCTTTTTAAAGTAACTCTTTGCCCTTCCTCTTCTATTTTCATAAATATATACATACATTTTAATGGGTATAATTCAGATATTTTCTAGAAAAGAAACATGTTAGGCATTTATTACCATCTCAAAGAGAAATAGGAAGTCTTAGGAGAGATCTTGCATCTTACCAGTGGGCATTTGTTTCTGTTGTGTAATACAACCATCACAGGATCAGGGCATGTAATGTGTTTTATGGTATCTAGTTTGATAATTTTTATGGAAGTTAACAGTCTCCTTTCTTTCAGGATATAAAATCATTATAGTCCAAAGTTTTCCTGAAGCTCCTAAAGAGTTGTGAGCCTTCAATGTGCATTACTTATAACCACATTGACTTAGTTATTTGTGTGCGTGGTGGGGGAGGCTAGGTGGGGTGTATTCAAAATTCTTTTGCAATCCTTTAATATCTGTTAATTAAGAGAGGCATTCGTTCATTCAGTAAACATTTTGAGTGCCTAGTATGTATGACCTGGGAACTACTCTAAGTACTAAGAATTCAACAGTATATAAAATAGAAAAGGAAACATCCCTGCCTTCCCTATATGGAAGACAAATGAAAAAAAATGTAGTTTTTAGAAAGTGAAATATATAGCATGTTAAATGAGGAAAAACAAAAAGAAAGTCAACGAAGGAAAATAAAGCAGTGAAGGAAGACGGGAAGCTCTTTGTTTTGTTTTGTTTTCTTTGGGCAGAGAAGCAGAGGTTGTAATTTTAAATCAGGTGGCCAAAGAAGCTAACGGGAGAAAATGAAATTTAGGTAAACTTCTCAAGGAGGTGAGAGAGAAAACCATATGGATATTGGAGCAGAAAAGCTTTCCAATACAGGAAACAGCAAGTGCAAAGGCCCTGCAGTGGGTACAATCCTGAGATGACTCAGAGTCTTTGAGATATGCGTCTTTCTTAGGAAAGGTATGGGCTTTCTAACTGCCTGAGAGGGCTGTGAAGGAGAGGAGGGGTGGGACATTCACCCAAAGGAACCAGAAGTGCGGCCGAACACCCAAAGCAAGAAAAGGAGAGGTGCTGGGAAAGGAAGTGAGTCAAACAGGCAAGAGAGAGGGATGAGAGCTAGCACTTCCAGGATCTGGTTTCCCAGGGAAGAGAAGCTGCGAGGAGGTGACTAAATTTCTGCCCTGGCAGAGTCTGCTAGAGGGAGGCAGCTCCACAACTAGCGGTGATGCCGAGGGGCTGGGCCAGGGGAGCGACGAGCAGGCAGAGGTCCCTTACTCTTTCGATTTATCCGATCCGTGCGCCGAGTTGATACGATGCACCTCTTTCTTTTTGGTTTGTTTGGAGGTCATGGCAGAAGCCGACCTATGTAGGGCTGAGCTCTCAGCAAAGAGCCTGCCGGGCGCGCTCAGGCTAAGTGTCTGCGTTGCCAGGAGACGGCGTGCAGCGTCCCGCGTCCCGGAGAGCGGGGGCGGGTCCTTGGGGGCGGGTCCTTGGGGGCGGGCTCTGGGGGCCTCCTGGATGCCGTCGGACGCAAGCGCCCGGAACTCAAATCCCACGTCCAGGTGGAGGATCTTGGAGAGGAATCGAGATTCTGGAGCATGGGTTAGACATTAGGATTACTGGGCGGCCCTTATTAATTGGCGTCCTTCTGTCGGGTCTGTTCTGCCTGGCTTTGCCCTTCGAAACCGTAGACATATATCAACTCTCTCCTGAATATTCAGCTGTTGGAATGCGGATATTATCTTAGTCCCACTCCAGGTATTCTCTTGGCTAAACATAACATGTTCCTTCAGTAATTGCTAAGGAGACGTTATAGACATGCCGAATTTGTCAATGGCTCGAAAACCTGGGGTCTAGAAGTTAACACAGTAGATATAAGGAAGGTAAAAGGATGACACCCTTACTCGCTGAAGGTTAGATGATGATGCTACCTATAATCAAACCAGTAGGGTGTCTTGTTGTTCTAATGAAAGAGTGAGTCCAAGTCATGGACTCTAGTAGTCCTTTATCGACTTTCCTAGAAAAGATCCAGGGGCCAGATGACACAGACAGAAATGAGACCTATTAGGGCTCAGGCTTAAGGCTCAGTCATCAGTGGTGGTGTTTGTTAGGTATCTTGCCTTGGGCTAGTTCTTCCCTTTGGGCCTCGGTTTACCCACTTATAAATAAGAGATGCTAATACCTAACTCACAGTTCTGTTTTGAGGATAAAAGGTATGTAAAGTGTATAGCACACCTTGAAAACGCAGAAAATAGGAGCCAATTTTTCAGAGATGACACATCACCTGCTTTCAAGGAGCAGCAGACAACATGAATGAATAAAGTCGGCCAGCTAAATACAGAGTAGTGGATACTATGCTTAACTAAGAAATGCTTAGACTGCAAGAGCTTGCAAATTCATCAGAACAAAAGAGAATATTGTGTTGGTTGAATATAACCTCACTTCAGAGAGATCTGACAAACAGCTCTTAGGCTTAGGACCCCTACTACTGGTTGATGTCTTCCATGAGCTAAGAAATAATTAAGTATCTTTAAATAAAACAAATTCCCACTACTCATGGGACTGGGCACATGCTCACAGTTCCACCTCTACAGGCAAGAAGCAGCTTCCTGCAAAGAAAATCTTTCAAATTCTCTGACAAATGAATGCCCAGCCTTCGCCACTCAGCATAGTCTATGGGTTGTCAGACTATCCCAGTCTTATTACTATTGGATTACTATTGGGGGTTACCTAGATGACAGACAGCAGCTTCGTTGTATTTCTATATGCAAAATAAATAAATTCAAAGTCAGCAGTTATGTTAACGTTATGACTGCAAGACTGCCCTGCAAACGTCTCCTGTGTATGTAAAGACAATGAACACATCATGAAGGCTCTGCTTTGTTTATACCATAATTCAAACTTCCAGAGAACTCTCTGACTGAAAGTAGAGGACTAAATGGTTAGAAAAATTATTTACTACCAAATTTTATCAGAGTAATCAAATTTACAGCTATAAGCACATAAGAAGACTCTTGGCTAAAAACAGCACAAATTAAAGCAGCCAGCCCCACAGACAGGTGAGTTTCATCTTGTAAAAGGGCTATCTCTTCAGCTGTTGTTAATGACTGCAAGAGGCCAAAACAATTAGGGAAGACAAGCCTTAAAAATCAAAAGATCTACATCCCACTCATATTTTGCGGGCAAATAACTCCAGGCCAAGAGAAGCAAAATGTCTTGCCAAAGGTTGCTGGATTATTTATTGATAGGATTTGGACTAAACACATCAAAGTCAGGATTGCCAGTTTAAGCCAAACGTGTTACTACCCACTCAGAGCTTGCTTTCTAAACATCTATTAAATTGGGGTAAAGTAAGGGGGTTGTCATCAGAATGGAATAAGATAGTCATAAAAAATGTGACAAGTATAAATTGCCTATTAATTCCCAGTCCACTGTTCTTTCTCCTTTATTATATTAAGAATGCAGCATGCATAAATGGAATTTCTCTTCTTTCTCAAGCTAAGATTCTGGTCAGGCTATAATTATAAGAGCAAATCTGTTCCTCTGTAAGATAGCTCTAGCTACAAAGCTTGACATAATATTTATTGTGCCAGTGCAAAAAGGACAATTGGTCCTACTGCTGTTTTTATTTTTCGTATAACTATGGTCTTATAACTGTGGTCAATGTCACTTTGGAATAATAATAGCTGAGATTTATTGAGTACCTACTACATGCAAGGTTTAGGGAAGGGTGCTAGCTTCTTTAGAGATAAACTTGAATTTAAATACTGACTCTTATTGGGTAATTATGGGTAAGTTATTTAACTTCCATTTTCTTTATTTGTGAAAAGGGAAGAATAATACCTCAAATATGCTTGACACATCCCAAGCAGTCAGAGAATTATAGCTAATGTTATTCTTCCACAGGTAAAGAACTGAAATGCAGAGAGGAAATGGAACTTGCCTGACATGGAGCAGGTGGTAGATGGCAGAGGAAGATTAGCCACTCCATAGCCTGTGCTCTGTCCGATTCTTGGGACTAATTGTCCATGGAGATGTTTGTCCTGGGACTGAGTTTAAGGATTTCCAAACTCTTGCTATCTAACAACTTTCAAAGACTGAAAAATAGGGCTTACATTTTATTCAAGCTACCCAGAGTTGGGCCTCTCTCTACTGTATACTTCCTTTTTGGGGAAGAGACATTTGGCTTCAGGCAGCGGTACCGCCTGCTCCCTAGAGAAGTGGTTAGAGGTACACACTTCCCCATATCAGCAAAAACAAAACAGGCAGGAGTCTCTCTGCTTGACGATCTGCCTACATAGGGAAGTGAGAATTGGTAACCACTTCTCCCTCCACCACTGGGAATCCTAGATGAATGGAACTGGGTTGGAGGTAGCAGGACTAGGCAGAGTGGCAGCATTTCTGTTTCTTAAACCCATAACTCCAGGCATCTTCAGACACTTGATTCCACAGCCATAGGAATTATATAGATGGTGCTACTCAGCTACCTCTTTGCAATTAGGTCAATTATAAAATTACTTGGATGTAACCAGCCAAATGAGAAAGTATGAATTCTACATGATCCCTGCGACGTTGAATTTAACTGTCACTTCAATTCTGTTCTTTTCACGTTTCCATGGAAATTGACATCTTTCTCCTTTATTTTCCACAGAGCTTTATTTGTTCGTCTTTTAAAATTCCTGTAATATTCTGCCTTGTTTTTATTATTATTTATGCCCTGTTTTCTCTGTTTTACTAGACTGGCGGGTCACTCAAAGCAAAAAAACTCTTCTTTTCTTCCACCAAATTCATTCAAACTTTTTAAGCCCCTAAACCGTTAATAATAAGAGCTCACATTTGTTGAGCACTTACTATGTGCTTGTCACTCTTCTAAGCTCTTTTTCTGTATTAACTCACTTAATCCTTACAAACACCCTAGGAATTTGCTATTACAATCTCTCTTTTAGAAATAGGAAAATAGGCAAAGAGTGGTTAAATTAAGTTAGTAAGTGCTCAGGCTTGATTCAAACTCCTGCAGTTCTGGCTCTAGACCCATGCTCTTTATAATCACATTATTCTGCCTCTGACACCGCCATTGATCACAACCCTATGAAGTATGACAATATCACCATTTCATAGAGAAGGAAAATGAGCTTTAGGAATGCAAAGCAACTTGCCCAAAGTCCAGAGCACAGGGGGAGTGGGGTCAAAATATATAGGTGAACACTTTGGTTTCAGAGTACAGGCTCCTAAACTCTCTGCTACACACCACCTACTTCAAACAGAGTTCAAAACATATTTACTACATATCATTGAAAATGGTATTAAAAATCACAACTGACATTCAGCTGTGTCCAGTAATATTCACCCTCTACATTTATTAAAGGGAATTTGGATCCCGCAGATGTGAAATCTGCTGCCCTGCCCTAGAAAGCCTCATTATTCTGGGAAAAATTTAAGTTATAGTTTTAAAAATCTGTGAAAGGAAATTCTGAATAGGGATTCTTTAAAAAATGGGGGATATGGAAATAAGTTATTAGTTGAAAAACAAGTCCATTTTAATAAGCTGCTTCAAGAAGAAGCAATGACTGGCTGTAACTAAGCACTTCATCGATGGAAGCAAAGCTACTTTTGTACAATGCTGCAATTATCTGTGCAGAAGATGGATGGTTCTGTTTCCTCTTCTGGACAGAGTCACTCACCCTGCCTGCCCGAGGAAGCTGCCTCACCAGATCCAGTGCTGCATACTTGCAACAAGAGCTACCTGCATCCCACTAGTTTATGTGAGAAAGGGGATGTAGTTAGGGCAACTCTAAAAGGTGGTTCTCTCTCCAGAACTTCCCTTGTGACCCATGAAGGCCTCTGTTACAACTGCATTGGAGTTTAACGTCTCCTCCTCAATCCTGCTTCCCCTGCAGATGTTATTGAGAATATTCACTAATAAACATCATACATGCAAATCTCAGAGTGTCAGAGTCTGTTTCCTGGGAACTAGCTTGGAACAGTTAGTAATAGAGATGATCCTAGTCTAAAATAGACTCATTTTCTATGAGTCTAAAATGGGATTTGGGAAGACTTCCACTTTCAAGCAAGATTAAGTAACAGGGAATTTACCTTCTCACATGAAATAACTAATAAACTAAAGAAAATATATGAAGATTTTGGCTGCCAGACAATGAAAGAGAATGATCCCTGGAGACGGAAACCAAAAAAGGTGAGCCATTTAACTGTCTGTCCCATCTTACTGCTGGGTTGTGGCACAGAGAGGAGGAACCCAGGCAGAGCCTGATGGTGTCCCTGATTGGGAGAGACGGAGCTGAGGTCTAGGGAGGTCAGGCAGCCAGCACTCACAGAACAGAGTGCCAGAAAGAAGAAGTTCCACGGAGCAGAGTATGGAGAGGACAGAACTGCACAGAGGGGAGATCTTCAGAGAGGAGCCCTCCGTATTCATGACTGCTTATCTGCTCTTTCACGTGAGGAAATTTCTCGGAGGCCAGGTGGGGGGAAAACATAAAAATAAAAAAAAAAAAAACACCTAAAAAGTTTAGAAGGAGCAATCTTCTTTGAGCTTACGCAGGGCTGGGAATGGTGCCTTTTACCACCTGCCCGACTGCAAAATACTAATGATTCACAGGGTACAGACTAGAATACTAAGAAGAGTTTTTTGCCCTTGAGAGTGAACAAGTCACTCTAGATGAAATGCTCCACTAGTCTCAACCAACAGACTTGAAAAGCAGGACCTGAAAGTATCAAACTATTTCCAAATGACAGCATCACAGAAAAAAAAAGAATATTTATAGGCATACAAAAATACTCAGGTAAACAAGAATTTTATTTTGTTTACTTACCAACAAGGCAAAATTCTCAATGACTACCATCCAGTAAAAATTAACAGTTGCAAAAAGAATAAGAAAATACATCTCATTAAAAGAAAAACTAATTGAAAGTAACTCAGAAAAAAAATAAGAGAATTATTATACAGGACATTAAAACTTTTTTTGTTACTGAACTCCTTATGTTCGAGGAGCCAGAAGAAAGAATATGCTAAGCTCATTTTAGGAACTTCTAAAACTTCAAAGTACAGTGTCGACATTGAGAATACACTGTATGGGATTAACAGTAGATTAGGTGCTGTAGAAAACCAGATTAGCCAATTCCAAGACACATCAATAGAAATTGTCCAGCATGAAATACAGAGAAAAAAGACTGTGGAACAAATGAATAGAGCATTTGGATACTGCGAAAATCAAATTGTCTAACATAGATTAGTTGGAGTCCCTGAACAGTCAGAGCTGGGGTGAGGGATGATGTCACAGCGAATGCAGAAAAAATTATATGAAATTTTATAAAAACTATAAATCTATAGATCAAAGAAACTTAATGAACCTCAAGTGGAATAAACATGATAAAACTACACCAGGGGCATCACAATCAAATGGATTAAATCCACAGTTAAAGCAAACATTATAAAATGGGTCAGCTTTGGAGCTGACCAACAGATAATAAGGAGTTCCTCGTTGGTGCAGGATTGCAGTGCAACTGTTAAACTTTAGCCTGTGGCAGATTACAACAAAATAATAGCAGAAGAGAGTGCACCAACAGGTACAATATCTCAAGCCTATGAGAGATTTGGGGAAATAGTAATTATGAGGACTAAGAAAGTAGATAGCTGTTGCCACTATAAAGATATGATACATAGTTATAATAACTGATTTTTTGTTCTTATCTATTAACTAACATCTCTGTCATTTATGGGTCAGTTTCAGTTTATTTGTTTTTCTTCCCAATGGGACATATTTCCCTCATTTGCTCTATTTTTCATTAGCTACAAGACATATTGAATTTTACCTTTTGGGCGCTTGTGCCATCTGTTATGGCTATTAATATATTTTTTTACTTGAGCATAATTGTGTTTATCTGGAGATTAATTTTATGTCTTGTGTACTTCTAAAAAGATGACTAAGATTTGGTTTCTGTCCCCGAAGAACTCATAATCTTGTGAGTTGTGAAACTACAAGAAACTAGGACTGATATTTACAAAATGACACAGTGAATTCTATAGGATAGCTATCAATCCTGAGGAAGGACATTGAAGGAGTCATATAGCACATTATGACTGGAAAGAACTGTCTAGCTGAGAGGAGACACGTGGGCATAAGCACAAGACAGATACTTGGTGAAAGAGTGGGAGTGACATTTCAGATCGGGATCATGAAGCAGCCCTGGGTGAATTGCTGCAGCGAGAAATTCTAGATAGTGAAAGGTGATGTTTTGAGGGCTTCAGCACAAGAACAAGAACAGATGAAAGAACACTAGATAAACTTCCCTATTTTCTCACTTATGCAAAATGTCACCAAGTTAATTTACAAGATTCTCTTTAGGCAGTATACAGGTAGATTCTAATTGTAGCCGTGAGTTTACTGGCATTTAGACTTGGGCTTCAACCTAGCTCCATCATTTGCAAGATGTATGATAATAGGCAAGCTATTTAGGCTCTCTGACTTTGGTTTTGCTCATCTAAAAAATGGTTATAAACTTCCTTCCTCATCTGATTATTGTGACAATCGAGATGCATATTTTAAACAAAAATGAAACAACACAAAGCTTAGCACAGTCGTTCTCCTATGAGACACCATTACTTAGTCTATAGGAAGGATTGAAAATTGCTGGGCATAAACTGAAGTTGCAAAGAAGAGACTAACATAATTTTGTGTTGAGATGATCTATAAAGGTTTCAAAGAAATCCAAAAACTTTTAAAAGGATAGAAAATTAATTTGAAGTATAATTTTAAAACATGAGAATTAAAAAGAAAAAATAGAGCTTCATGATTATCATAAGGTATGCTATTATCCCCAAAGAATCTTCACCTTATATACCTTGTGAAGGTTGTTAGAAGTCATTCTGTCTTTTGACTTAATTGCTAGCAATTCTTTACATTTAAAAGTGTATTCAATTTTCCACATATTTATATCTCATAACTTACACATGCTGTTTATACAAAAAAAGTAACATTAAAAATATATTCTAGTGTTTAAAAATGCAGACAACGTTAATCAGGAGCATGATGCAGGGGAAAAGTTAGATTTTTTTTATTATACAAGTGTTGATTTTGGAAATATACAAGTGTAAGGACAAGAGAAAAAAAATCTCTCATCCTAACTTCCAGAAATAATCACTGATAATATTTTGATTTTATAGAGGCTTTCTATTATATACACAATTATTTTATAAACTGAGATTATACTATTTGACTTTTTTTACTTAACTTTTTTTGTTGTTAAGATTTACTAAGGTCACTTAATTGTTTTCAACATGATACAATTTTTAATAGCTGTGTAGTAAACCATCACATGAATGTGCTTATCCACTGCCCTCTTACTGGACTTTTAGGTTATTTCCTATATTTAACTAAGGTGAATGGAAATACAGTACAGGACAGATGAACAGGAATGGGGAAGTGAAGGCCTGGACTGGCTTTGTATGAGTCATTTTATCTTTCCAAGTTCTAGTTTCGTTACTCAGAAAATTTTCAGGTAAGCTGTGTATGGTGGTTCATGTCTATAATTCCAGCACTTTGAGAGCTGAAGCAGGAGGATCACTTCAGCCCAAGAGGTGGAGGCTGCAGTGAATTCTGGTTGCCCCATGGCACTCCAATCTGAGTGACAGAGCCAGGCCTTGTCTCAAAAAATTTAAAAAAAAGGAGAGAATTGTCAGCTGAACTAGATGATGTTCCAGAGCCTCATTAGTGCTGGCATACAGACACCAGCACTTCCAGGATTGAGGAACACTTTGGCAAGGAATGTCTTGAATAGGGCATCACTATGGAAAACTGAACAATTAGAGAGTAGTGTAAAGCATGGTGGGTTGTTTGTGGAATTTAAAAAGCAAGAAGTGAGCAGTGGCAGAAGCCTGGAAAAAAAAGTGGAAAGGCATCAAAGGATCTCTGATATTGCCAATCCTTTCTCCTCTAAAAAGGGGACGGCTAGAAAGGATTGATATCCAACCTTGTCATCCCTCTGGACACGAGGCATGTGTTGGTCACTCAGAGAATGATGCTTTCAAATATGATTAGGTGTTTTATACTGGTTTAATTTGAGTATATTTTCAGCTTCATAACCAAGTTTAAAAAACAGTTTTAAAATATGCATTAATTTAAAGGTAACTTGTTTAAGTTTGTCATTTAAGATAAGCTTTATCAAGGAGTCTAAAAATGGAGCTAAAGTTAAAGGCTATAAGAGGACGAAGAGCACTGGATAATGAAATTTCATCTAATAAACAGACTTATCCATTCTTTGATTTAACACATATTTATTGAACATCTGCTATGTTCAAAGTCCAATCCCAGGGTCTGGAAGGCTTCAAAACAGACGGAACTCTAGTCCTTGTGAACTTACATTCTAGTACAGGGAGAAAGATAATAAACATGTAATAAATACATTGTTATAGTATGTCAAAAGTGGGTAACAAACAGGAAAGGGAAGTAGGGTAGAGAAAATAGGAAGTGGAAAAACTGAGGAGGAAATTGCTATTAATTACATCAAGGGCATGGGAATGGCCACTCCAATAATGGGAAATTTGAAGAGAAACTTGAAGTGTGTAAGAGAGCAATGCCTGTGAAGGTAAGAGCATTCCAGGCAAAATCAGTAGTGAGTGAAATTTTGAGATAGGAGATACATGGTGTGTTCTATGTCTCCATGAGAAGAACAAACAGATCAAGGATAAAAGTAGTAAAAGATGAATTTAAAGAGGCAGCAGGATGGCAGATCCTATGCCTTTACTTTTTTTTTTTTTTTTTTTTGAGACTGAGTATTGCTGTGTCATCAGACTGGAGTGCAGTGGTGTGATCTCAGCTCACTACTACCTCTGACTCCCAGATTTAAGTGATTCCGGTGCATCAGCCTTCCAAGTAGCTGGCACTACAGGCATGTGCCACCACGCCCAGCTAATTTCTTGTATTTTAGTAGAGACGAGGTTTTACCATGTTGTCCAGGATGGTCTCGATCTGCTGGCCTTGTGATCTGCTCGCCTTGGCCTCCCAAAGTTCTGAGTTTTACAGGTATAAGCCATCTTACTCAGCCCTAAACATGACCTTTATTATGACCTTTATTCTTAATCAGATGAAAACAATTAGAGAATTTGGGGCAAAGAAGTGACATGATCAGACTTAGGCTTTGAAATGATCTTTCTGGATGATTTGTTGAAAATAGACATAGGTGGCTGCTCAGGATGAGAAGGGAAGGAGCTACAGAAAGCAAGTTAAATGCTATTGCAGTAATTCAGAGAAATGCAATGTTGGCTATGCTAGGGTAAAAGTATAGAAGAATGAGGACTGGTCTGATTCTTGGTGTATTTTGAAGGTATAACTATTAGGTTTTGCTGATAGATTGGACCTGAGGCATGAGATAAAAGGAGATAAAAGAGGGGTCAAGAAGTGAGAGCAAGGATTTTGGCCAGAGCAACTGAAAGAATGCAATTGCCATCCATTGAAATGAAAAAGACTTTGAGAGCATAGGCTATAGCAGAAAATGTGGAGTTTAGATTTAAACATGTTAGTTTTGAGATGCCTATTAGTAACCCAAGCAGAGATCTCATGGAAGTAGTTATATACATGACTCTAGAGTTCAGGGTATAGATCTGAGCTAGAGATGGAAATTGGGGGATTATCATCCTAAATTGAATTCCCTAAATAAATACATTTTACCCACCCCATAAAATATATTGTTAATTTCACAAGAACCTGGGGGGAAAATTCAAGTCAGAAAATGATTAATAACAATTTATGCTTAATTTTTTCAGGCAAGTAAAGTCACTGTGATTATTATTTTTAAATTAATCCATGCTGCTTAGATGAAATTACGCTTCAGAACAATGTCTTTTATTGCTTTTGATGATTACTCTAGCTTATTAAAAACATTGCTCTAATATTCTCCCTCTACACAGAGCAACTGTTAAATGAAATTTGTGCTAGAAAGGAGGAAGGTTTCATAAGCAATTATTGGATTTTAGAATTACAATCTCATTTCATCTAGGACCTCATTACAAAGAAGGGGAAAAGAAAGCAGAAGTTCAAACTGTGAAGTGACTTGCCGAAAGTCATACAACTAGTGGACTTATTAATTATTGATTACAACAGTTATTTACTGAGTACTGTGTGCTGGGTCATGTTCCAAATGTTGGAAATAAAGCAGTTAACAATAAAGACTGCCACATGGAATTTACAATCCCTTTAAAAGAGGGGAAACTAGAAATCAAAAACCATGCTAATGTACAATATGACAGTTAGTTGATAAATGTCATGAAGAAAAATGAATCAGGATAAAGGTAGGGTGATAGGTAATTTATTGTCCAAATAGGGGCATATTTTTAGAACAAAAGGAACTGAAAACTAGACGGGATGCCAGGTCAGCAGGCATAAGCTGGGACGTCCTGTACAAACTTAAATGTAAGGTCACTCAGATCAAGTGGATGGTGGGATGGGGTACAGACGAGATGACTTAGGTTTATTTCATATAAACCAGTCAGAAGTAAGAAGTTATGGTGACATTTGTGGAGAGACCTGAGAACAGTCATAAAAGGAGACATGTATATGTTTGGGGTAGACCTTTACCCCAAAGGTAGGCAAAGGAGGTGACAACGACAAGTCTCTGCATGGAGGCATTAGGAGAAATGGCAAGGAGGTCAGTGTGGTTGCTAGAGAAATAACAAGGAAAATGGTAAGAGGTGAGGAAGAATAACATGGGAGTTTTTAGGTTATTGAGATGATTTTGATGTGTGTGATGAGTAATAGAAGTCATTTCTTGGTTATAAAATAAGGAGTGACATCATTTAATTTTTGTTTGAATCTGGCTGCCATGTTGACAATAGATTGGGGTGGGATGGGGAAATAAAAACAATTCCATTTTCAATAACAGCAAAGCAAAACAAAATAAAACAAGAAAACCTTAGTAATAAATTTAACAAAAGAGTATAGGGCTTTTACCTGAAAATTTTATTGCTAAAATCGAGGAGGATCTAAATAAATGGAATATGTCACATTCGTAGGTTAGAAAGATCAATATTATAAAAAAGTTGATTTTCCCTAACTTCTATAGATTCAATGTATTTCCAATAAAAATTGAAGGAGTTTTTTTGTAGAAATTAACAATCTGGTACTAATATTTATGTAGAATGCCACTGACCTGGAATATTTTTAATTTTTAAATTGAACAAATTTCGAACATTTGCATTATTTCAAGAAATATTCTAAAGCCACCTCCATTATTGGTATTGAATAGAAAAATAGATAATTTCATCAAAATAAGAAGTCCAGAAATAGATATATAATGAAATAAGCTAAGTTTATTTCAATAAAGGCATCAATGAAATTTAATGTAGACAAAGATTATATGTTTTTCAATGTAGACAGATTACATGTTTTCCTACCAGGACAACCAGATATCTGCATGGAAAAAAATGTACTGTGACCAATACCTCACTTCATATACAAAAATTACCTCAAGATGGATTGTAGACTTATACATTAGAAAGTCAATCTGAAAATAAAAATTTAATCTAAAAAGAATTTGGAAGAAATGTAGGAGAAATTAGAAAAAATGTAGAAGAATATCTTTTAATCTTACAACATTTATATATTTCTTAGAACACAAAATCACTAATCATAATAAGGTATTTAATAAATTGAACTTCACTAAATTTAAAAACTACTTTTCGAAGATAGTCATTATTAAGAAAACGACAAGGCCAGCCTCCATGGGATAAAATAATTGCAATATATTTATATTACAAAAGATTTGTATTTAGAACACTTAAAGAGTTTGTAAAATTTCATAATAAAAAGACAACAACATAATGAACACCAACACAAAACTTGGCCATTCACAAAATAAGATAAAAGAATGACAATAAACACAGCCATTAGGGTAGTATAAATTAAAACCCAATGAAATTCACTATAGAAGTACTACAATGCTGAAATTTTTAAAAACTAGCAATGGATTATTCTATGTAAATCTGATTAAACTGAGAACTAAATTTCCCAGAATTGCCTTTTCTATCTTAAATTTGGACAAAAAAAGAAACTTTTTAAAGATTTAAAGCACCTAAATGAAGCAGTGGCCACTACTCTTGAATGTTTGTCAGTGTCAGAGAGTGTCAGACAGGTACAAACTGCCCATTGAATTACAGCATGTTCTTATTTGCCACACATCCCACTCATCATCTGGGCTGATGGCCCTGATGACCAACAGCAGCCACAGTTCTACCATCAGATGGCTACCCGAGGCTCACAGACCTCTCCATAAACCTCCTCTTCTTAGTCCTACTACAGTCGCTGGATGTACTTGGTTTCTCAGATCCTCCTGAAGTATCTTACTTGTCCACCTGCACCACCATTTCAGGGAAACTCATTAGTGACACTGATCTAACAACCCTCCTATTTACTCCAGCTACTCTCACTTGTGTATAAAATCTAATTCATGTAATAAATCTGTTATTCTATTAACACTCATTGAAGCTCTGCCTCCCTGACCAAGCCTTGATTACTATACTTTCTGGCACCTCGTCTGCACTTGAATCTGATTTAGATAACTATACCCTAGACTTTGGGTCTGATGCCATTATTACTATGTACCTGGAATGAGAGTGATCATATTTTTCATGTGAGAATAACAAAGGCAATTTGTAGTCAATGAGAAGACTGCCAAAAGGTCTCGTATACTTATCCCTGTGGCAATGCGATTTTTTTTATCCCTGCCCAATTCGACTTTACATTTCCTCCTATTAAAGATGGATTCTGTTTCTCTACCTCCTAAATATGTTCTTACTCACATGACTTTCTTTGGCTACTGAGACACTAGCAAACATCACCCAAGTAGAGATATAAAACATTAAAATGTACTGGAGCTTGCCTTTTCTTGCTAATTTTGTAACCCAGCTAGCACGAAGATGAGTCCTGCTAGCTTCTGAAACACACAAGGCCAAGCCTTGACCATCATTTCAGTTAACAATGAGGTAACCATCAAATATACAAGTGAGGCTATTCTTGGCCATCCAGCTCCAATGAACTGGCTCAGATCAGAGTTATTTTGTGAAAAAGATTTGTTATGAAGCAAAGACTAACCAGTATAAGTGTCAATGTTGGAGAAGATGCCAAACAACTGCAACTCTTATCCTACTGGTGATGAAAAAGTGTTTAGTAATAACTTGTAAAGTTGAGCACACACCTGCCCTAAGATCCAGCAATTCCAGCCTTAGGCATTTACTTAAGAAAACTGATAACATATGTTCATACAAAGATCTGTATGTCAGTTCACAGCAGCTTTATAGCAAAAATTGGAAATAACCCAAGTGTCAACCAACAAACAGTAGAATAAACAAATTGTGACATATTCAGTACTACCATTCAGGAAGAAAATAAATTAACTACGAATACATACATGGATAAATTACAAAAACATTAGCTGGAGTGAATGAAGCAAGACAAGAATACTTACTCTGTGTGTTGGTCAGGGTTCTCCAAAGAAACGGAATCAATAAGACACATATAGGCCAGGCGCAGTGGCTCACACCTGTAATCCCAGCACTTCGGGAGGCCAAGGTGGGTGGATCACAAGTTCAGAAGATTGAGACCATCCTGGCCAACATGATGAAACCCCGTCTCTACTAAAAAATACAAAAATTAGCTGGGCATGGTGGTGCGCACCTGTAGTCCCAGCTACCTGGGAGGCTGAGGCAGGAGAATTGCTTGAACCCGGGAGGTGGAGGTTGCAGTGAGCTGAGATTGCACCACTGCACTCCAGCCTGGTGCCTGGCAACAGAGTGAGACTCTGTCTCAAAAAAAAAAAAAAGACACATATAGATATATAAGAAGGGATATACTATGGAAATTTTCTATGGGGTTATGGAGACTTTGAAGTCCCACGATGTGTAATCTGTAAACTGTGGAACCAGGAAAGCTAGTGATGTGATTCAGTCAGTCTGAAGGCCTGAGACAGGGATATGCTGTGTAAGCCTCAGAGTCTGAAGTCCTGAGAAACAGAAGCTCAAATATCTGGGGTTAGGAGAAGATGGGTGTCCTCTGACTTTTTGTTCTATCTATTCAAGCCCTTAATGGAGTGGATGATGCCCACCTACATTGGGGATGGCCATCTACCTCAGTCAGTCCAACAATTCAAATACTAAGCTCTTCCAGAAATTCCCTCACAACACATCCAGAAATACTGTTTTACCAGCTATCTGGGCATCCTTTAGCCCAGTCAAGTTGACATACAAAATGAACCATAGCATCACATAGTAACATCTTTTTCTCAGGGGAAATATGTAAGGAAAGAGAAGCAAGGAAGAAATGATATAAGCAAGGGTATGGTTAAAAGGGTAAGCTGTGGAATCTAAGTTGAATGTGGAGAAAAACTGAGGACATGAGGAACGGATGAATGGTAAATTGAAGGTAAGATCTACACATGACAGGTTCTGGATGGATTAAAATAGAGCTAGGACAAAAAGAGGCTTCAGTGCTTGAAACTGTCATCAATTTTTTTTTGTATCAACTGAAGCATCACAAGATCTGTACATTTGGAGAGGAAAACTTTGTTTCTTATGAAGAGTTGCAGCCTTCAGGGTGGCCATCCTGACAGGCTTAGAAGAAATAGCCTGAAGCAGAGACAGAAAGCAGGCACTTCAGAGAAAAAAGCAAGAGGCTGAGATGTATGCCCTATGACTTAATGAGGTATACATATTTAACAAGTTATAGGAGAAATAATATTCACGAAGAGAAGGGACACATGAATATGCAGTGCATGTTACATGTGCAAATGTGCATGTTACACGTGTCCCATGTTCACCTTGGGGTGGACACCTAGCATTAAATTCACTACAGTTAGGCCCTATATGTCCAAAGATGGAGCCAAAGACCCAAAGGCACTGAGTTCAACCTCTGAAAACTGGTTAGAACCACTCCATGGTCAGAGGCCTTCTGTCAGGAGAAAGTTATTGAAATCAATCTCTTGTTTAGTCCAAGCTGTAGTTACGGCTTGTGGATCAGGTGGCTCAGTTAGCATCTGGTGGTCAGTGAGCTGCAATTGTTTGAATGTTGCTCATCTCGAGGCCAGTGCTTGTTTAGCTGCTAGAGAAAAAGAAAAAAAGAAAAACAAACAAAAACTGTGTTGCAGTTAGAACATACTTCATTCTTCTTTTTGAGACAGTCTTGCTCTGCCACCCAGGCTGGAGTGCAGTGGCGTGATCTTGGGTCGCTGCAACCTCCACCTCCTGGATTCAAGCAATTCTCCTGTCTCAGCCCCCTGAGTAGCTGGGATTACAGGTGCTTGCCACCTGGCTTATTTTTGTATTTTTAGTAGAGACAGAGTTTCATCATGTTGGCCATGCTGGTCTCGAACTCCTAACCTTGTGATCTACCCTCCTCAGCTTCCCAAAGTGCTGAGATTACAAGCATGAGCCACTGAGCCTGGCCAGAACATACTTTATTCTTTAAGTGTAGGGGTGTGTAACTTAACCCTTGCCTTGTATGACCTTAGGTCTTGTTTATAGTTTGGTATCTTACTGCCACAAAGAATCTTTTCTGTCAGTCTTATGATCTCTATTTTAACATCTGTATAATTTTCTTTTATCGTCTTTCCCCAATAGTTCTGCCATGGTTTATGTTCCAACTAAATAGCAGTTAACTTTGGAGGCCTTATGAACAAAGCAAGCAGACACCACAATTGACCAAATGATCAACTTTGGACCTCAGAAAAGTGTAATCAAATAATTTTTTTTCTGGCGCAGTGGCTCATGCCTGTAATCCCAGCACACTGCGAGGCCAAGGCGGGCAGATCATGAGGTCAGGAGTTCGAGACCAGCCTGGCCAATAGGGTAAAACTCCGTCTCTACTAAAAATACAAAAATTAGTTGGACGTGGTGGTACACTGCTGTAATCCCAGCTATATGGGAGGCTGAGGCAGGAGAATCGCTGGAACCTGGGAGGTGGAGGTTGCAGTGAACCGAGACTGCCCCACTGCACTCCAGCCTGGGTGACAGAGTGAGACTCTGTCTCAAAATAAATAAATAAATAATTTAAAAAATTGACAGAAAAAAACACAAAACTGGTAAGAGCAAAATTATTAAGAATGACAATACAATTATTTTAGCTTTAAAAGCCTTCTCCATAAATAGGCCTTGCATATATGATCATTTTACTTTGAAGAACAATCCTTCCATGTAAACAGAACAAGAATAGCTTTTTTTCTTGAGTCATATGTTGAGGCAAGTGTGTTGACAACTTGCTCAAAATAATATAGCTAGTAGTTTTTTTCTAAAAGCATCCCTCAGAAGACACGTTTCTTAACTCTGTTCTCAGTGAATTTTATGGAAAAACTTGTTTAATCAATCCACAGCAGCACATGTTTTCATGTAACTAAACCCTAAGATCTGAGATAAAATCCAACAAGCTAACAGTGACAAACCAATGCAATTTGATATCACTGACTCATTCTGACCAAATATTGATAGAAATTTTCTGGCACCAAATCCCAAAACAATTCAACAAATAGAGACTCGTGTTTACATTTTATTAAAGCTAAAATACCTTGTTAGGGAGACTAGGCTTGTTATCTTTTGGAGTTTTTCTTTTTCCTTTTTTTTTATTTTAATCTATTTTTGTAAAGTATATAATATAAATGTTCAATGTCAAGATATTTAAATTCTTGGCATTCTTCTGTTCTCATTAAAAATAGACAATCTTTACTAAGGTAAAGTTCTAAATGTAGTTGATCCTTCAACAACACAGAACACAGGTCTACTTACTTAAACACAGACTGTTTTCAACCAACTGCTTATCAAAAATCCAGTATTTGTGAGATGTGAAACCTGCATGTAGGAAGGGACGAGTTTCCATATAGGTGGGCTCCACAGGACTGTTACCGAGCAATCAATGTCCATAAAGACTAATACAATGGCACTGACTTTTTAGAAAACAGAAGCTTTGTTGCAAGTTGACTAGCAAGGAGACAGGAGAAAATGCTCAAATATATTTCCCTGAGCTAGAGGCTGGGGCAGGTTTTATAAGCCTTGGCTAATGAAGCATGGTCTGATTGGATCTTACAATTAGGTAATGCAGGGAGGCATGATTTCTGATTGGATCCTGTCATGGGGTGGCACTACAGCTCAATTTGATTGGATCCTGGATCCAGCCACGTGGTGTCCACTTATTAATTCATTCAGTTCCGGCACTTAGGCTCCCTGTATGGTTGCATACTTGGTTCATATGCGCATGCTTACGTTATGTGACCTTCAGTCTTGGGTCCACAGCAACTGAAAAACAACTCACAACTTTGTTACATAAAAAGTAAAGCAGCTTGGCCTGATGTGGTTACAGGGTCACTGCAGAACCTGAGTATGTGCAGATTTTGCCATACTGGGGGTCCTTTAACCAATCTCCCATGTATACCAAAGGTCAAAAGTAAAAGTATTGTTTTCATGTTTGAAGTTTAGAAATGAGATAGGATTTCAATTTCTTAAATCAAGATATTTATAGATCTTTTACATACTTTTTGTATCGGATCCAGTGAAATAGAAATTTCATTTTAGGAAGGTTGGGTCCAAAGGAAGTTTATTGAATTGTTAAAACTCCCTCAAGGAAGTTCTGAGACCATTAGATTGCAGGCACAATCGTTGCTACAGATCAAATTTACTAATTTTCTATTCATTCTGTCATCTATAATACTTGGCTTTTAACAAAACTTAACATAATCTTTAGGCAAGATGTGCACTTTGATTAGCTGTTGCTCTATCACAAAGCAGCGAAAAGTTAATAGCTTAAAACAATTATTTTATTATTACTCACAGTTCTGTGTGTTGACTGAAATCACCTGGGAAGTTTTAGTTCTGTGATGCCACCTGGGACCACAGTAAGTAACTGGGAGCATCTAGGGGCTCTACGGGGCTGAAACATCCCAGATGGTTCAGTCACATGGCTGTCTATTGATACTGGACTAAGGCAGGGGGCTGTCTGTGGGGCTTATGTCCACAACACCTACACATGCTGTCATGGCTTGGCAGCAGAGTTTCCAGAGGGCAGAAGCAAAGGCTGCCAGTCAGTCTTCTAAAAGGCTAAGCCTAGAACTGGCACACTGCCACTTTTGCTACAATGTATTGCTTAAGCACTCACAGGGCCAGATTAGATTCTAGCTGAGGGAAAATAAATGTCACTTCTCAAAAAAGGGAGTTAAAAGAAATTGCGGCCATTTTTAATCCACTGCTATGGACTTAATCGTGTCCCCACAAAATTCATATGAAATCCTAACTCCTAATGTTATGGGATTTGGAGATGGTGCCTTTGGGAGGTAATTAGGTTTAGATGAAGTCTTAAGGGTGGGGCCCTCAGGGTGGAATTAGTGCCTTTATAAGAAGAAACACCAGAATGTGTGCTCTCTCTTTCTCCTCCATGTGAGGACAGAGTGAGGACACAACAAGAAAATGATCATCTGCAAGCCAAGAAGAGGACTCTCACCAGAGTCCTATAATGCTGGCACCCTCATCTTTGACTTTCCAGCTGCCATAAATGTGAGAAATAAATGTCTAGGCCATTCAGGTTATAGTATTTTGATATCTTGAACAAACTAATATACCCACCAAATTTTTTTATCAATAAACTTATGGATTTCATACAAGTTGCTTTGGGGAAAATATATTGTGTGTCTTTCATTTCTTTAGTGTTTATCTCAACAACAAATTACAAAGGATTCCACACGTATGATTAGACTGTAAGAAATCCACCTTCTATGCTTTTCTTTAATGGTAACTGTTTACTTCTTTCTGTAGGGTACAACCTTAAAAGTACAACTTTATCAACCATATTTGTTCCTTCATGACAGGATTTTTTTTTCCCATTTACTTATGTGAAATCAAAGGCAGAGCTGCCAGAATTTCTTTCAAATCATAAAGCAACACCTCTCTACCACCAGGTCATGTTTTCCTCTCCAATCATCAGCTGCATCCCACACAGAGCATTAAATGTGAACCAGAATGACCTCTTCCATTATTTATTCCCAATTTCTAGCCTCTGCATGGTAAAATTATAACTGAGTGGGAAGCAATTTCTGCTCAGTTCAAGAATCTGTTGAAGTCATTCAAGAAACTTACTCATAGCAACAGAAAGAAGCTACATGTAATATTTGCAGTTTAATACTGAACTCTGCAAATTATGAAAAAAATAAGCTTTTTTCATAAATATAAGTGGATAAAGTCTCAGAGCAGGTATAGTCCTAGAGGAGCCAACTTTATTTTTCACATATTATGAAAGTTCATTTCACATCCTGCTCAGAGAAGATGATTCCAGAATATTTTTAGTAGAATTTTAGTAGATGTTGATTGGTGCCATTAAGTCAATGTTTATTGCTAATAGCTCCTTGCATTCCCATTTCACATTATTATTTGAAAAAAGATTATCCTTAAACTATGAACCTGGAAATGGAGCAATGAGTAATATGTTTTAAGATAAAATTGTCTCTTAATTTTCATCTACATTTCAGTTAACATTGGTTTTTCATCCAAATGAGCATTTTCTCTGGAGTTGATCAAATAATGTTACAATAAATATCATGTAAAAAATATATGCATTGTCAGGCTCAGTTACCTCATCAGCAGTTTCCAGCCAACTAATTGTATCATCTGCAAGCATTGATTATTAACATAACTCATGTTACTTAATAATTAAGACACTTTTTGTCTTCATTCACATTCCCTTTTCACACATAGTATCTTCTTCCCTACTTTGCTTAAACATCTCTCATCTGTTCAGAACCGGCAGTCCTAAAATCTCTTTAAAGTTATATGGTTTGTTTTCCACTAAAGAGAAGTGATAAAATCTTTACTTGCCATTTTTCTGCTTCTAGTCAGTACATATTATTTTACTCAGGGCTATAATTACTTTCTGCATGTGAAAAGTGTTAACAAAATGCTGAACCTTTCATAGCCTCCAACATACTTGTTTGATTGTCGATAATTTCATAACACTTTTCTTTACAGTTTTCTGTTCTCTAAATACATCTTCTGTCCTTTCACCATATTGATTACTTGGTGAGACCCAGAAATCTCTCTGCTAGTAAGTGAAACAGAAGGATTACTAAATTTATTATTAATTCAGTAATATTTTTAAAGTTTTACAAGGCAGAATGTAAGTCAGGAAAAGAAATATTTTTCAGTAGTGTCTTCTAAAAGGAATTTTTTGCTGCAATTCATAGCTTGAAAACTCTAAAAATTTATCTTCTTGAATTACTGAAAATGGTAGAATGCCATAGCAATCTTCAGATTATCCTTTAAGAGCTGTTTCTATAGACTCAAAACTAGACCAAGTGTCTTGTTAGAAATGTTAACAAGGCATTCTAGCTAAGTCTTTTGTTGAGAAGTTTAATTAATAAAAATGTGTTATGAATACTTAATTTTTCTCTAAAACATTTTTTCTTATTATTTAGATTATAACATCTGGTTTGAAGATTATCTATCACAGATGTTGTTTTATAAGATGTTAGAATTTTTGTCTTGTTGATCCCTTAAGGGACAAAATTAGCGTTATCATTTTAATTTACTTAAGATTTGACCATTTCCAACTGGGCGCGGTGACTCAAGCCGGTAATCCCAGCACTTTGGGAGGCCGAGGCGGGTGGATTACGAGGTCAAGATATCGAGACCATCCTGGTCAACATGGTGAAACCCCGTCTCTACTAAAAATACAAAAAATTAGCTGGGCATGGTGGCGCGTGCCTGTAATCCCAGCTACTCAGGAGGCTGAGGCAGGAGAATTGCCTGAACCCAGGAGGCGGAGGTTGCGGTGAGCCCAGATCGCACCATTGCACTCCAGCCTGGGTAACAAGAGCGAAACTCCGTCTAAAAAAAAAAAAAATTTTGACAATTTCCCAAATGAGACTTTTGTTTTAAAGACGCTAGTACTAAATTGAATCAAACAACTAAAATTTCAATGCAGCTCTTCAAAAATAATTGGTTAATGTTATGAACCCTAACTAGTTCATGAAATAATTCTGCAATCATTAGAAATTTGCATTTGCAAAATCACCTCTACTATTAACTGTGTTCTTGGATTCAGATAGACAAATCATGAGACAAAATAGGTTTTATTTGGCATCAAGCTTATCTAACTTTAAGACAAGCAACAACACAGACTGTTTACAAAAGTATTGCAATGGTCTTGTAATTCCCAGGTACAGTTCTCAATACCATAGTCACTCAGTATTCACAGATCCTAAGAGAGGTTGCTGAGTGAGTAAGCACCGTCTTGCCTCAGACAGCCCTTTCAGTTTTAATTCCCACCAAGTCATGTGGTCCCCCTTATGTACTTTACCTAGGCTCTAGCCAAGGCTTGAATGAAGCTGCTACATCAATGCTTGTTGTTCCTTATTCCCTGAAGAATACGGACAGTGAAGTATAGTTGCTTGGTTTAGTGCATTAGTCCTCAGCCTGATTCTGACTTATCTTGGATCTGGTATAGGTGCCCTCCTCAACAATTTCCTGTGTTAGTGTTGTAAGGAGTATTTGACCAAGGATGAAATAAAGTGTCACTAAGGCTGAAAAACAGGCTACGGAAGAAGCTGTACCTTTGCCTCCAACAATCTGGTTGGTCTTACATTTAATTTTGATAAACTTTATATTAATAATTATTCTGCTTTATGAACAGAATAATTATTCTGCCATTTTATAAATACTTATTATTTTTAAAAGGACTATATATATCTAGTCTCCTAATATTTGTATTAACTGTCAATCTATTTCTATATTTAACTAACAGATATTTACTAACAACTGTTTTTGTACATAAAATTGTTTTCGCAATAATTAGTTAAGAGATATTTTTAAAAAGATAAAATAGAAGCAAGTATATACTAAAAAGGGAAGCTGAATTTAAAAAACACAAATATTCTTAATTGTTATATAAGGGAAGTTTTATTAATAATCAATTGTTGTTTGCAGAAAATGTTGTTTAGCTTGACAGGTCCTACTTGTCTATTTGGGTTTTGTTGCCTGCGCTTTTGTGTCAAATTCAAGAAATTATTGCCAACACTAATGTCAACAACCTTTTCTCCTATTTTTTGAGTAGTTTTACAGTTTTGGGAGTTCTGTTTAAGTCTCTAATTAATTAATTTTGAGTTAAATTTTTAGTATCATGTAAGAGAAGGGTACAATTTTATTGTTTTACATGTGGATATATGGTTTTACCAACACCATGCATTGAAGACACTACTTTTTCTCCATCGTGTGTTTTTGACACCATATACAGTTGACTGTATATGCATAGGTTGATTTCTGGGCTAAAAAGTTATCAATTTATTTATTGTTTTAATTGGCATATTGTAACTGCACATATTTATGGGGTATGTGATGATTTTGTACATATTAATGCTGTATAATAACACATCAGGATTGTTGGTATAGCCATCATCTCCTGCATTTATCATTTCTTTGAGGTGAGAATATTCAAAAGCCTCTCTTCTAAATATTTTGTAATACACACCATTTTACTGTTAACTATAGTAACCCTATTGAGCACTAGAACCCCAGAATTTATTTCTATCTTATTGTAACTGACAGGACTCCCAATTCTCTCCTCCTCCCTCCCCTCTTTAGTCTCTAGTAACCACTGTTCTACTCTCTGCTTCTATTATATCAATGTATTATGTTTTAAATTCCACATGTGAGTGATACTATGTGATAGTACTACAAGTTCATCCATGTTATTGCAAATGATGAGCTTTTGTTATTTTATAGCTGAATAGTATTACGTTGTGTATATATACTACATTTTCTGTAACCGTTCATCTGTTGTTGGACACAGGTTGATTCCATGTCTTGCTTATCGTAAACAGTGCTGCAATAAACATGGGAGTGCAGTTATCTCTTCTATATACTGATTTCATTAATTTTAAATACATACACAGTAGGATTGCTGGATCATATGGTAGAACTTTATTTTTTTTAATTTTATGGCTATATTATTTATTAGTGAGGATTTATTCCATAATTAATTCAACGTTTATTCCAGAAAATATGAAGACCATATAAAGAGAATTACATTTTTTTTTGCAATTCTCCACTATTATACAGTCTTTTATTATTATTGTTATTATTATGATGATTACACTTTAAGTTCTTGGGTACATGTGAAGATCTTGCAGGATTGTTACATAGGTATACACATGCCATGGTGGTTTGCTGGCTCCACCCTCCCCATCATCTACATTATGTATTTCTACCAATGTGGTCCCTCCCCAATCTCCCGAGCTCCCATTATCCATCTCCTAGCCCCCCACACCGCAACAGACACCAGTTTGTGATGTTCCCCTCCCTGTGTTAATGTGTTCTCATTGTTCAACACCCACCTGCGTGTGAGAACATGTGGTGTTTGGTATTCTGTTCTTGTGTAAGTTTGCTGGGAGTGATGGTTTCCAGATTCATCCATGTCCTTGCAAAGGACATGAACTTATCCTTTTTTATGGCTGCATAGTATTTCATGGTGTATATGTGCCACATTTACTTTATCCAGTCTATCATTGATGGGCATTTGGGTTGGTTCCAAGTCTTTGCTATTGTAAACAGTACCACAATGAACATATGTGTGCATTTGTCTTTATAATAGAATGATTTATAATCCTTTGGGTATATACCCAGTAATGGGATTGCTGGGTTAAATGGTATTTCTATTTCTAGATCCTTAAGGAATCACCACACTGTCTTCCACAATGGTTGAACTAATTTGCTCTCCCACTAACAGTGTCAAGGCATTCCTATTTCTCCATGTCCTCTCCAGCATCTATCTCCAGATTTTTTAATGATTACCATTCTAACTGGCATGAGATGGTATCTCAATGTGGTTTTGATGTGCATTTCTCTAATGACCAGTGATGATGAGCATTTTTTCATTTATTTGTTGGCTGCATAAATGTCTTCTTTTGAGAAGTGTCTGTTCACATCCTTTGCCCACTTTTTGATGGGGTTGATTTTTTTCTTATAAATTTGTTTATGTTATTTGTAGATTCTAGGTATTAGCCCTTTGACGGATGGGTAGCTGGCAAAGATTTTTTCCCATTCTGTTGGTTGGTGTTTCACTCTAATGATTGTTTCTTTTATTTATTTTTTATTTATTTATTTTTTTTAATTATTTTTATTTTTTATTGCATTTTAGGTTTTGGGGTACATGTGCAGAGCATGCAGTACAGTTGCATAGATACACACATGGCAGTGTGTTTTGTTTGCTTTCTCCCCTTCACCCGCATTTGGCATTTCTCCCCAGGCTATCCCTCCCCACCTCCCCCTCCCACTGGCCCTCCCCTTTCCCCCCCAATAGACCCCAGTGTTTAGTACTCCCCTTTTGCTGTGCAGAAGCTCTTAAGTTTAACTAGATCCCATTTGTTTCTTTTGGCTTTTGTTGCCAGTGTTTTTGGTGTTTTATTCATGAAGTCCTTGCCTATGCCTATGTCCTGAATGGTGATGTCTAGGTTTTCTTCTAGGGTTTTTATGATGTTAGGTCTTATGTTTAAATCTTTAATCCATCTGAAGTTAATTTTTGTATAAGGTGTAAGGAAGGGGCCCAGTTTCTGCTTTCTGCATATGGCTAGGCAGTTTTCCCAACAGCATTTATTAAACAGGGAATCCTTTCCCCATTCCTTGTTTTTGTCAGGTTTAACAAAGATCAAATGGTTGTAGATGTGTAGCATTACTTCCAAGGCCTCTGTTCTGTTCCTTTGGTCTGTATATCTATTTTGGTACCAGTATCATGCTGTTTTGATTACTGTAGCCTTGTAATAAAGTTTAATGTCAGGTATGGTGATCCCTCCAGCTTTGTTCTTTTTGCTTAGAGGACTGTCTTGGCTATGCGTGCTTTTTTTTTTTTTTTTGGTTCTATATGAAGTTTAAGGTGTTTTTTTCCAGGTCTATGAAGAAGGTCAATGGTAGCTTGATAGGGATAGCATTGAACCCATAAATTACTTTGGACAGTATGGCCATTTTCATGATACTGATTCTTCCTAACCATGAGCATGGAAGGTTTTTCCATCTGTTTGTGTCCTCTACCCATTCACAATTGCCACAAAGAGAATAAAATATTTAGGAATACAACTAACAAAGAATGTGAAGGACTTCTTCAAGGAGAACTACAAACCACTGCTCAAGTTGTTTAATTTTTTAAAAAAACCTCAATACTGTTTTCCATAATGGTAGTACTAGTTTACAATTCAATAGCAATGTGTAATGGTTCCTTTTTCTGTGCATCTTCACCAACATTGTTTGGTTTGTCTTTTTGAAACAGCTATTCTAATTGGATTGAGATGGTATCTCCTCATGATTTTGATTTACATTTTACTGATAATTAGTGATGTTGAACATTTTTTCATGTATCTGTTGGCTATTTATATATCATCTTCAAAATGTCCATTAATTTCTCAAATCAGTTTATTTTGTTGTTGTTGTTGTTAAGTTCTTCATGTATTCTGAATAGTAACCCCTTGCCAGACATATAGTTTGCAAATATTTTTCCCATTCTGTAAGTTCTCTTCACTTGGTTAATGGATTAATTTTCTATGAAAAATCTTTTTAGTTTGACGTGATTCAATTTGTCTATTTTTGCTTTCGATGCCTGTAAGCACAAAAAATAAGATAGCTAGAAATAACCATAACTAAAGAGGTGAATGATGTGTACTCTGAACATTATAAAACTTTGACATAAGAAATTGAAGAGGGCACAAATAAGTGGAAAGATACCTCATATACATGGTTTAGAAGAATTAGTATTATTAAAACAGGCATACTAGACAAAGGGATCTAAGAATTTAATGCAATCTCTATCAACATACCAATGACATTCTTCACAGAAATGGAAATAAAAATAATTTTAATTCATATAGAGCTCCTAAAAACTTCAAATGGCAAAAAAACCTGAGCAAAAAGAACAAAGCTGGAGGTATTACACTACCTGACTTCAAAATACACTATAAAGCTCTTGTAATCAAAATAGTATGGAACTGGCATAAAAACAGACACATAGAACAGTAGAACAGAATACAGAGCCCAGGAATATGTGCTACTTTAAAATTCTTGGCTAGGCATGGTGGCTCATACCTGTAATCCCAGAACTTTGGAGATGCCAAGGCAGGTAGATTACTTCAACACAGGAGTTACAGACCAGGCTGAGCAACATGGCAAAACCATGTCTCTAATAAAAATACAAAAAATTAACCAGGAGTTGTAGCATGTAACTGTAGTCCCAGCTACTTGGGAGGCTGAGGCAGGAGGATCATCTGAGCTGAGGAGTAGAGGCTGCAGCAAATAATAATTGTTCCACTACACTCCAACCTAGGCAACAAGAGTAAGATCCTGTCTCAAAAATAAATGAATTTTTTGACCAACCCAATATCATAAAGTGTTTCACCTAGTTTTCTTCTGGTAATTTCATATTTTCAAGTTTCTCATTTAAGTCTTTAAATAGTTTTGAGTTGATTTTAGTATATGGTGAGAGATAGAGATCTAGTCTCATTCTTCTGCATGTGGATATCCTATTTTACCAGCACCATTTATTGAAGAGGCTGCCTTTTCCCCACTGTGTGAACTTGGCATCTTTGTCAAAAATGAGTTGGCTGTAGAGGCATATGCTTATTTCTGGGGTGTCCATTCTGCACCATTGGCCTATCTTTCTGTTTTTATGCCAGTACCATACTGTTTTATTTACTATATTTTTGACATATATTTTGAAGTCAGGTAGTGTGATTCCTCCAGCTTTATTCTTTTTTTTCTCAGTGTTTCTTGGGTATTTGGAGTTTAATCATTCCATATGAATTCTAGGATTGCTTTTTTCTATTTTTGTGAAGAATGTCATTGGTATTTTCATGAAGATTACATTAAATATGTAGATTTGAATAGTATGGCCATATTAACAATATTAATTCTTTCAATCCATTAATTTGAGATATCCTTCCATTTATTTGTGTCCTCGTTAGTTTCTTTCACCAAATTGTTATTGTTTTCACCTCCTTCATTGAGTTTATTCCTAGGTATCTTTTTCATAGGTTTTATGAATGTAATTATCTTTTAAATTTCTTTTTCAAATAGTTCACTATTCACATGTAGAAACACTACTTTTAAAATTCTTTTTAATTAAAAAAAATTATGTAGAGATGGGGTATTGCTATGTTGCCCAGGCTGGTCTTTCTGGGCTCAAGTGATCTTTCCACCTTGGGCTCACAAAGGGCTGGAATTACAAGCATAAGTCACTGCACCTAGCTAATTATTTTTGAATGCTGATTTGTATTGCTACAGCTTTACTAAATTCATGTATTAGTTTTAACAGTTTTTGGTGGATTCTTTAGGGTTTTCTATATTTAAGATAATGTAATCTGCAAACAGGGACAATTTGACTTCCTCATTTTCAAATTGGATGCCTTTATTTCTTTCTCTTGCCTAATTGCTTTGGCTAGGACTTCCATTAATATGTTGAATGAAAGTGGTAAAAATGGGCATTCTTTTTTTTTGATCCAAAAGGAAAAGCTTTCAGCTTTTTCCTGTTCAGTGTAATGTTAGTTACAAGTTTGTTATATATGGCATTTATTGTGTTGAGTTACATGCCACCTATAACTAATTTGTTAAGAGTTTTTATAATGAAGAGATGTTAAATTTTGTCAAATGCCTTTTTTCATGTATTGAATTGATCATATGGTTTTGGTCTTTATTTCTGTTAATGTGGTATATCACATTTATTGATTTGCATATGTTCAAACATCCTTGCATCTCTGGAATGAATCCCATTTGATCATAGTAAATGATCTTTTTAATGTACTGTTATATTCAATTTGCTAGGTCTTACCCAGAATTTTTGCATCTATGTTCATCAGGGATATTGGCCTATAGTTTTTCTTTTTCATTGTGCCCTCGTCTGGTTTTGAAATCAAGGTAATTCTGGCCTCATAAAATAAGTTTGGAAATATTATCTCCTCTTCAATAATCACGTATAGTTTGAGAATAATGAGCATTTTTAAAAAATATTTGATAGAATTCAGCTGTGAAGCTATTATGTCCTGAATTTTTCTTTGATGGAAGACTTTTTATTAGTGATTCAGTTTCCTCACTTGTTATTATTTTGTTCAGATTTTCTATTTCTTCATAATTTAATCTTGGTAGTCTGTATGCATCCAGAAATTTATTCATTTCTTCTATGTTGCCTAATTCATTGGTGTATAGTCATATGTAAGTCTCTTACGATCCTCTGTATTTCTGTGGTATCAGTTGTAATGTCTCCTTTTGATCTTTGATTTTATTTATTTGAGTCTTCTCTTTTTTTTTTCTTCCTTAGTCTCTGTAAATGTGTGTTGATTTGGTTTACCTTTTTAAAAAAACCTAACTATTCGTTTCATTGATCTTTTGAATTGTTTTTTGTCTCCATTTTATTTTTTCTCTGAGGTTTTCTTGTTTTGTTTTTTACTTTTACCAATGTTAGATTTAGTTTGCTTTTTTTTCTAGTTTCTTGACATGCATTGTTAGGTTGTTTACAGATAGATAGATAGATAGATAGATAGACAGACAGATAGATGTAGGCATTTATTGCTGTAAACTCCTCTGAAAACTGCTCTTGTAGTGTCTCATAGGTTTTGGTATAATGCGTTTCCATTGTTTTTCATCTCCAGAAAATTTGAAATTTCTATTTTTTTTTCATTGATCCATTGGTTGTCTTGTAGCCATGTTTTTTAATTGCCACGTTTGTAAAATTTCCAAAATTGTTTTTGTTGTTGATTTCTAGTTTTATGTAATTGTGGTTATAAAAGATATTTGATACAATCTCTATTTCCTTAAACTTGTTAAGATTTACTTTGTAGCCTAACACATGATCTAACATGAAGAATATTTGATGTGCAGTTAAGAAAAATGTGTATTCTGCAGCTGTTGGGGGAAATTTTATGGAAATGTCCATTAGGTCCATTTAATATAGAGTGAAGTTTAACTGATGTTTCATAGTTGATTTTTTGTTTAGGTGATCTGTCTGTACATTGTTAAAGCAGGGTCTCAAAGTTCCCTGCTATTATTGTATTGCAGTGTATCTCTGCTTTTAGATCTAATAATATTTGCTTTGTATACCTGGGTCCTCCAGTATTGAGTGCATATGATTTTACAATTGATATATCCTCATTGAAATGATCCCTTTATATAAAGTCACTATCCTTATATAATGACTTTGTCTCTTTTTACAGTTTTTGACTTCGAGTCTATTTTTTCTTGTGAAGGTATGGCTACCTTGATCATTTTGTGTTTACATTTGCATGGAATATCTTTTTCCATCCCTTTACTTTAAGTCTTTAATTTTTGCCTTTAATGGTGAAGTAGTCTCCTGTAGCTAGCATACACTTGGGTCCTGTTTGTTTTTAATCCATTAAGTCACTCTATGCCCCTTGATTGTACAATTTAATTTACTTACCCAAAGTAATTTTTGATAGGTAAAGATTTACTTCTGGCATTTTAAAAATTGCTTCATGGCTTTCTTGTACATCAATTGTTCCTTCTTTTCTTGTTTAGCTCTGAGGTTTGGTGGTTTTCTGTGCTGCTATGCTTTCTTTCTTCTCTCTGGTTTGTAGCTGCAGTTTCTTTCTTTATATTTACCATGTAGTTAATATAAAGACTCCTGTAGTTATAATAGACTATTTTAAGCTGGTAGGTACTTAATTTTTGTATCATAAAAATATTCTAGAGTTTTTACTAGCCCCATAATATATATTTTTGTTATCTTAATTTGTTTATTATGCATTCCTTAGCCTCTAAATGTAGATAGTGTTATTTTTGACCATTTGTAATCTTCATACTAGAGGACCGAGAGATTTACATAGCACAATTATATCACTGATGTATTATCAGTTTGATTTATTAATTTATCTCTCATGGTGAATTTTATACTGTAACATGTTTTATTTTTATTGTATTCTGTAACCTGTAACATACTCTCACATGCTTTAGTAATAGGAATTATCATTCTTTTGTTTCCATTTGTAGCACTTCCTTAAGTATTTCTTGAAAGGCCAGTCTATTGGTGATGAATTCCCTCAGATTTGCTTGTCTGGGAATGTTTATTTTTCCTCCATTTTTGATGGATAACTTTGTTGACTATAACATCTTAGCTGACAGTTTAAAAAAAATTTTCAGCACTTTAAATATACCATCCTATTCTTTCTTCTGCTGAGAAATCTGCTCATAGTCTAATGAAAATTCCCTTAAATGTGACTTGACACTTTTATAGCTTTTAAAATTCTGTCTTTGACTTTTGACAATTTTATTATAATGTGCCTTGGAAGGGTTTTTTTGAAATTGAATTTAATTGAGGACCCTTTAGATTTCTGAATATGAATGTTCATATCTCTCTTAATACTTGGAAAGTTTTCAGCTATTATTTCATTAAAAAGGTCTTCTGTATCTTTTCCCATCTTTTCTCCCTCTGGAAATGCTATGATGCAAAATTTACTTGCATAATGATGTCTCATAAGTCCCACAGATTTTCTTTACTCTTTTTAGTTCTACTTTTTTTTGTTCCTCTGAGTTGTTTCAAAAGACTGTATTCAAGTTCGGAAATTCTTTATTTTGTTTAACATAGTCTGTTGAAGTTTTAAATTGCATTTTTTTATTTCATTCATTAAATTCTTTGATCTCAAGATTTCTGGTTATTATTATATCTATCTCTGTTGAATTTCTCACTCAGATTCTAATTTTTTTTCTTATTTTATTGCATGTTTGTGTTCTCTTGTAGCTGACTGAGCTTACTTAAAATTATGATTTAGAATTATTTTTCAGGCATTTGGTAAATATTCTTTTCTCTGGGGTTTGCAACTTGAGACTTATGTGTTTCTTTGGGGGTGTCATGTTCCTTGTTTTTTTTTTTTATGTTTCTTATGCCCCTATGTAGATATCTTCATATCTAGTGGAACAGTCTCTCTTACTAATTTTATAGAGTAGCTTTTGTAGGGAGAGACTTTTTTTCTGTAGATGGGACCTTGAGTGTTGGTTTAATATGGTGTGATAGCTTTGTTTTTGGGTGGATGGTGTGTTTTCCATGCATTTTTCTTCAGCTGTAATCCCTGTCAGGAATGTCTGCAAATGCCTCAGTGGCATAGGCTGTAGGAATTTTTGATGGCAGTAGAGTGGTTTTGCTGGGGTACAGGCTCTGGGCCCATTGGCCGACTGGTTGTATGTGGGCACAGAAGACTGACTGGCTTTCCATTGGGCTCTCTGGAGAGTTGGTGGCTGCTGCCAGATGCCTATTGGGCTATGCTTGGGACACCTGGGTGTGGCCAACTGGAATGCTGTGTGGTTTTTTCTCCAAAGAGATAAGGCTGCAGCTAGACTGGATGTCAGGCTAGGCATGCATAGGCATGGCAGTGCTGGGAGGCTCTGTGGCAGTCTATTGGGGGGCAGGTCTACCTTAGAAACAGCTTTTGGCCAGGTACAGGTGCACACATTCCTGGCAGGCCATCTGGCTGTGGGTCATGGGTGTGTATGGCAAAAGTAGCTGACCTGCTGTTTGATGGCTTCCATACTGTGAAGATTTGTCTGTTCCCTGGAGACAGGGTATATCACATGGGTTTGGATGCTGGGGTCTTGATTATTCCTTATGGCCTGGGCTCTGGACAGCTGCGGTCATGGTGCTGGAGGCATCTGTGTGAACACAGTGGAATGATGGTGGGGCCTCAGGGGTAGAGGGAATTCAGTTGCTACCAGTCCCTAGAAAAGGATGCACTTCAGTGATGTGTGCAGTTCTAAGGTGGCACCAAGCTATAGAAGCTTAAGCCACAAGGGTAATGAGTGCTCAATATAGGCTTCTACTCTGAAATAATGTAGCTGCATGACCTCCTGGTTACTCTGTAAACTGGATTTGGCGCCTGTGAAGACTGGGGGATTTTCCTCTAACAAGGATAGCTGTCATTTGGTGGAAATGGGGGCTGTTGGATATCTAAAGCTCAACTTTTCCCAGTAAGAAGTCCCTCCTGACTCCAAGTTGATTTTGGTGGGAGAGACAGTGAGGCAGGAGCAGCAGGCCTCACTCTCCTCTCTCTGGTGCTATCCTGGGCTTCTCTGCTCCACAGAGATTTTGACACTCCCCTGTTTCTCTCCAGCATACTTCTTCAGCCAGTCTAATCAAAATATAGTTGTTTATTTGTTATTTCAGTTTCTTTATGTGAGGAGGATGAGTCCTGGCTAACTCTGGGTTGCCATCTTGCTGACTTCACAGTGGCTCTTGATTCTGTTCCATTGGTGTATGTGTCTGTCTTTATGCCAGTACTATGCTGTTTTAATTTTGAAATCAGAAAAGATGCTGTCTCCAGCTTTGCTCTTATTTCTCAATGTTTCTTTGGCTATTTGGGATATTTCAGAGTTCCAGTAAATTTTGGGATTATTATTTCTACTTCTATTAAAAAAAGCCATTGTAATTTTGATAGGGATTGCATTGAATCTGCCAATTGCTTTGTGTACTATGAACATCTTAACAATATTGTTTCATTACATGAACATGAGATTTTTTGATGCCGGCTTAAACTTCTTTTAAATTTCTTTTATCCGTGATTTTTTTTTAATTTTTTCAATTTTTTTGCTTTTTACTATAATTTCTGGGATACATGTGCAGAATATGCAGGTTTGTTACATAGGTATATATGTGCCATGGTGGTGTGCTGCACCCATCAACCCATCATCTACATTAGGTATTTCTCCTAATGCTATCCCTTCCCCTAGACCCCTACCCCTGATAGGCCCAGTGTGTGACATTCTCCTCCCTGTGCCCATATGTTTATTCAACTCCCATTTATAAGTGAGAACATGCAGTGTTTGGTTTTCTGTTCCTGCGTTAGTTTGAGAATGATGGTTTTCAGCTTCATCCACATCCCTGCAGAGGTCACAAACTCATTCTTTTTTATGGCTGCATAGAATTCTATGGTGTATATGTGCCACATTTTCTGTATCCAGTCTATCATTGATGAGCATTTGGGTTGGTCCCAAGTCTTTGCTATCCTCCTTTATTGGTTTGTTTGCATTGTGCTACTACGTCTTTGTTCATTTGTTTTAGTTTGTTTTCTGCCTCTACAATAGAATACCACAGACTGTGTAATTTATAAATAATAGATGTTTATTTGGGTCAGAGTTTTAAAGGCTGGAAAGCCTATGAGCAGGGCAAGCATCATCCCATGGCCAAAGGGTGGAAGGCAGAAGTGAGTGTGTGTGTGTGTGTGTGTGTGTGCGTGTAAGAGAGTGAGAGAAAGCGAGATAGCAAGAGTGAGAGTGAGAGGGAGAGAGATATCAGGCCAAACGCTCTTTTATAAGAAACTTAGTGTTGCAATAGCTAACCCATCCTGTGATGATGACAAGCCCTCATGACCTAATCACTTCTTAAAGGCCTCACCTCCCAATACAGTTACATTGGAAATTAAATTTCTACGTAAATGTTGGAGGAGACATTCAAACTATAACACCATTCTATCTATATCACTTACTATGTTTTCAATAGTCTAGTCTCTTTTTTATTGCTTCTAATTTATCCTTAGTTTTTCTGATACATTTTCTCACTTCAACATTTTTCTTGATCTATAAAAGAAGCAGAACTGGTGTTGGGTGTGTAATTCATTCTCTAGGGCTACTGCAATAAAGCATTACAACAGAAATGTATTGTCTCATAGCTCTGGAAGCTAGAAGTCCAAGATAAAGGATATCAGAAAGACCAGGCTTCCCCAAAAATCTGCAGAAAAATTTATCCCTGCTTTTTTTAGGTTATGACGGTTTGTCAGTGATCTGCAGTGTTTGTTAGTTTGTCACTGAATTGCCCTAATCCTCTGCCTTCACATGCTCTCCCTATGTCTTTAAATAGCCAACTTTTAATAAGGACATCAGTCACATTGTATTAGCAGACCAATCTACATGACTATGACCCCATCTTATCTAATTACATCTGCAACCACTCTATTTTCAAATAAAATCACATTCAGAGATACTGGGGGTTAGGACCTTGTATTTGTCTGTTTTCATGCTGCTGGTAAAGACATGTCCAAGATTGGGTGACTTATAAAAAATAGTGGACTCAGTTCCATGTGGCTGGGGAGGTCTCACAATCATGGCAAAAGACAAAAGTCACCTCTTACATGGCAGCAAGCAAGACAGAATGAAAATCGATGAAGGGGTTTCTCCTTACAAAAGCCTTCAGATCTCCTGAGACTTATTCACTACCATGACAACAGTATGGGGGAAAGCACCCCCATGATTCAATTATCTCCCACAGGGTCCCTTCTACAACACCTAGGAGTTATGGGAACTACGAATCAAGATGAGATTTGGGTGAGCGCACAGCCAAACCATATCAGACTTCAACATGTCTTTTGGGGGAACACAGTTCACTCCATAACAAGGTAGATCTGCTTTATGCTCCTGATTCTGACAAATCTCATTTTAAATAATTGTTTCATTAAAAAGATTTTGTGAAATCTTGAGAGGTTGTATGTTTCCAGGAATGTATCAATTTCCTCTAGGCTTTCTAGTTTGTGTGTAGATATACTCATAGTAATCCCTAATGATCTTTTCTATTTCTGTAGTATCAGTTGCAATGTCACCTTTATGATTTCTAATTTTGCTCATTTAAATATTCTCTCTTTTTGTTCAATCTGCCTAGTGATCTATCAATTTTATTATTTCAAAAAACCAGTTTTCTTTTCAACCTGTGTATTTTTTGTGTGTGTTTTTTAAAAGTATCCTGAACAGGCCAGTATTGAAGGTATATAATAATTACTATAACTTGAATGTTTGTCACTTCCAAAAGTCACGTTGAAACTTAACCCCAAGGTGGTAGTTTGAGAGATGGGCCTTTAAGAGGTGATTCATGGATTCACGTATTAATGAGTTATCACGAGAGTGGGACTGGTGGCTTTATAAAAAGAGGAAGAGAGACCTGGACTAGCATGCTCAGCTCCCTTGCTATGTGATGTCCTTCACTACCATAGGAACCCACAGTGAGCCCCCACTAGCAAGAAGACCCGAACCAGATGCAGCCCCTTGACACTGGACTTCCCAGCCTCCAGAATTGTAAGAAATATTTTTTTCTTATAAATTACCCAGTTTGGAGTATTTCATTATAAGCCAGAAGAAAATGGACTAATAAACCAATTCTGTTTTAGAAATAATGAGTTCCCACATTTTAAAGTGATGCCTAAAACAAAAGGTGAGAGAATTAACCAGTCATGACATTAGATATTTCATTTACAACATGGGGGCTGGGAAGAGAATGAAAAGTTGCATCTAAGTACTTAGTGGGAGCTGACTAAAATTTTTTCTCTAATATAAGCAATCTGAGTGGGTGACACTTATAGACAACTTCATTTGACAGACGATGTTTCTTTTTACCTTCAAGTTCATCATTAACCTTGATTTTAAAAGAAAAGAGGGCTTCAAACATGTACTTACAAATGTGTCATTTGGTAAAGGTTAAAAGATAGACTCTCATTATATGCAGTTCCAAAAACATCACTACTAGAGGTGGTCATTTGGAAGCTTGTCCAACCATTAATGAAAAAGAAAGTATTAACTTCTCATCTTTCTCTATTGGCTTCTTTTATTGCATGGTGAATTAAAGGAGAAAATAAACCTTTAGTTATCTTCTCTGATTACAAGTACAGAATTTGGGTGCTGATATTTCAGTGGTAGTTTCTGTTCATGAACGTCCACAGCTTTGAATAGAAGTTACCATATCAGATTCTGTCTGCACTCAGAAGTCAGGACAGTCATAAATAACAATGAATTAAAGGAGCTGGGTATAGCAGTGGATTTCATGTACTCCACATTCAGCTTAACTTATTCCATCTAGCCCTATCCTAAAACATATGTAGCGTAAATTCTTCTTTGGGGACTTTCATTAGGTTGTGAAAACCTGAAAAGTCTGCTACAGAGTGAAGTATTTATTTCATATTCCTTTTGTAGTTAAAAATATGGTGGGAAAACTTGTTTTGATATATAAATGCATGAAAAATATTGGAATATTTTAAACAGCATTGATTTAGCAATCAGCCTTAATTTTATATTGAAATGTTTCTTTAAATGTTTGAACATAAGCTGATTTTGGGATAGCAGTGACCATTACTTGAGAATATCACATGCTTTAGCATTGTCCATACCTGAGGAGTGGCCTACATACGTATCCTGTCATCAAATTTCTATTTTAACTGTAACTGCTTTCTGTATTGTAGAATATGTAAAATATGTAACAATGTACATATTCTATATTGTTAGCAATGTGAAATGAATTTATCATTAAATCATCATCCTGTTAAACAGGATTGGATAGAAATACTCTCAGGTGGTACCACAAAAACAGCCTAGAGTATATATTCAATTCTTAAAGGTGTTATACTATGAAAAATTATATTTTACTCCAAGCTATTAAAATTATTTTGTGTCACAAGCACAAGAGTACTATAGTACCTTACAGCACAAAATTTCTATAAGAAAAAAGTTTTTGGAGATTATCTAAAAGTTTATAATCAATAAAATAAATAAATCCAAAGATATTGTTCTTTAACTCCAGATGACAACTGAAACAGTATGTTGAATTAAAATTGAAGCAAGAGCCCACCAACATTATTATAAGACTTTATCTAAAACACCTGCTTTATTCCTTTAAAGTTTTATGGGCTCTCAAGTCACAATTTAACTGCATGACTAATGATATACTAAAGACTCAAAAGCAAATTTTTTATAAAGGGAGGGAAATGGCAGCTATAAATTTATTGTGGTTCAAAAATTCAGCAAAATACTTAAACCACTAAATATAGCATTATGTGTTATCTTGGAGTGAATATAATCATAACTTATTTAAATTATAATACATAAACACTTAATCCTCTAGGGCATATTTAGCAGTGAAAAGATTGAAAGATAATGGATTTGGTTTGGAAAATGCCGATGGACTTGTGGAATAATACTAGGTGGTATTCAAGTGATTTTTCAGATGCAGCAGATTGAATAACTAATATATAAATAGTATCAGCAATACTTTAAATGTAAGTCTAAACTCTGTCATCCATGTTCCTACTTTCTTCTCCTCCTTCTACATATACACATTACTTGATGAATTAAAATGAGAAGAATCATGGTGTTATATGCTCATCTTCCAAAACAGAAATCTATGTAGAAGAAATGGGAGTTTGTACTGCTACACAGTATCCTCTAGTATGGATATATAATGGTCCACTTTATTTCTTTGCTATAGATGAGCATTTAGTTCTTTTCAGGTTTTAATTTTGCATGAGTTATATACAAGCAATGTTGCAATGAACAGACTTCTCTATCCTCTTTCTTGTACACACAAACATTTATGTAAGGTTGACAGCCAGGGCAAATACAAATAAAAAATAAGAGGCTTATTTCTTTCTGGTGAAAATAAGGAAGGAGATTCTCCCAACAGTCCATCCCAACCCTCACCTACCCTTTTCTGAGAATACCTACATTAGAACCCTTGTAAGTTCTTTGTCTCCTTGCAATGTGTGCACATCTTTTTAAAAACTAAATTACCCCTCTCCAGCTTTCTGTGGGACCTGGGAGTACCATCTCTTAGAAATGTAGAAAGACAGTGGCCCTATCTCCCAGTTTCTGTAAGAGGGTAGGAGACTAACTTTGCTGGGCATCTGGCACCAAGTTGCAAATCTACCACCTGGCATAAAGAGATAAGAAGATGAGTTTTCCTTTAGATAAAGCCAGTTGGCTAACACAGATCATCATCTCAACTACCAAGTGAATTTAAGATGAACTCTGTATAGAAAATGACTGTTATCTGATTAAGCACTGGGTATTATCTTGAGAACATGTATGTAATATATTGAATCTGTGGGCCATATTAAAGAATAAGGTTTCTGTCTTTACAGTATCTTAGAGTATCGCCTATAGTGCATATACATTCTGGTTTAGTACTTATTCAATAATAAAACCACTTCCTATCCTATCTTTGTGAGGAAGTTTTATTTATCGGAAAGGGATTTTGTTTTTAATTCTATCTTACCACAGTAACAGTTTCTCTTCTAGGCAAGAGATGCATTAAAAGTGTAAACTGAATAGCAGTTTTGCAGAAATCCTGATAGTAATTATTAAAATAAATTTAGTCTAATAGTAAATTACGAATACCCATTTTCCTATAGATGTTCACCAATATCAGATATAATCAACTGTGTATACTTTATGAATCTAATAACACGTTTATTGGATTTTTTTAAATGTTTCCTGTTTACTAAGACTTGCTTCTTCTATAAAATATTTGTTTTACATTTTATGTATCTTTTATCTTAGTTTTTAAAATACCCCTTAATAGCTCTCACCTAATTAAATAGGTTACAAATATTTTGCCTATTGCTCTTTACAATTTTTTTACATGATCTTGCTATACCAGATATTTTGGTGTAATCAAATATCTATTTTTTCCTCTTTCGTTTTCAGCATTTGAGAATTTGGGATTTTCTTAGCCTAATATCAATTTTTTTCCCATCTATGCTAATATTTTGTAGCTTTATTTCTTGTTTTTACATTTAGGCTAATTTCCATATTGGGAAGCAGTGAGAATGAAATGTGAATTTTATTCCAAATGGCTAGCCACTTTTAGCAACAATATTTGTAGGTTAGTCCTGCCCATCAGAATCCTTCAGTCTCTCTTTTCTTCAGTGGATAGAAGCAAATTTATACTGTCTGTCCATGGTTTAAGATATTTAGGCTTTTTCTCATAAAATGATTTGGGAAGGATTCCCTCTTTTTGGATTATTTGGAATAGTTTTAGAAGAAATGGTACCAGCTCCTCTTTGTGTGTCTGGTAGAATTCGGCTGTGAACCCGTCTGGACCTGGGCTTTTTTTGTGTGGTAGGCTCTTAATTGCTGCCTCGACTTCTGACCTTGTTATTGGTCTATTCATAGTTTCAGCTTCCTCCTGGTTTAGGCTTGGGAGGATGCAGGAGTCCAGGAATTTATCCATTTCTTCCAGGTTTACTAGTTTATGTGCATAGAGTTGTTTGTAATATTCTCTGATGACGGTATGAATTTCTGTGGAGTCTGTGGTGATTTCCCCTTTATCATTTTTTATTGCATCTATTTGGTTGTTCTCTCTTTTATTTTTAATCAATCTGGCTAGTGGTCTGTCTATTTTGTTGATCTTTTCAAAAAACCAGCTCTTAAGTGGGAATGAAAGTACTATAATTTAAGAGTGTTCATGTTTTGAAAAATACGATAGGTTTCAAACTGAATAACACTTTAATTACTGGTATTTACTCTATGAGGTTTTCCAAAATGAACATGAGATATTTTGTAAAAGCAGATTTCTGAGTCTCATCCCTACAAAACTAACTCAGTAAGTCTGAAATGAGGCTCAGGAATTTTCATTAAGCAAATTGGGTGCTTTTATGTACATATTTCAGGGAACCAAACAACACTTTGAAAAGTCACAGCTTATGATAACATTTTTTTAGAAACATTATTGAGTTACATACATATGTGTATATTTGTGTACACATATATACATAGAATATATACACATATTTAATGGATGTATATATAGTATGTATATGTATACACATAAAAATACATATACATGTGTATGTTTACCACATATGTATATATAAACATCACATGTGTATATAGACATATCACACACACATATGTACATATGTATACATATAAATTTTATATGTATATAATTATATATACATATACATACTTATATATACCTATATGTATTACTTATAAATATACATACATATATTTACAAATATGTAATAAAATACATATATGCATACATATGTATATATGCATATAAAATATATATGTGACCCGATTTACATATATGCATATAAATTATATATATTAGTAGAACATTGGTAATTTCATGATGCCTGAGACTCATGCAAAGAAACATTCTTTTAATTAATAAGGTATTCTGTACTTCTTGCCAGTCTTAGCCAGTGTGTGAGTTTTTATATGTGTCTGTGTGTGTATATATACATATACACACATATATATGCAATTGATTTTTCAAAGTAAGTACGTCAGAGTATTCTCTTCTTTCTTTTGGCTATTTATGCCGCTTACCCTAAATTCAAATTTTATGTTCAAGTTATAAAAACAAATTGTGGCAAGACTTTAAAAGTAATGTGAAATAGTTTTATATCTAAACTGTAGGAAATGGTAAATATAATGAACTATCTCACATGAAAAAGAATCCTAAGTGTTTACCAAAAACAATTTACTTAAGGTATTGCTGATGCTTAAAATAACCCTGAGAAGTTAACGAAATTGAAAAGATGGGCAACGAAAGTGCGATCCTCCTGATTTCGAATCTACTGTTAAGGGAATTTAAACACAATTGATTTCTTGTAAAAAAGAAAATTCCAAGCAGACTGCAATATTTTTCAGGAACTACTTAGGATAAGCTTTATGTTTAACACCATTGGACTTTGAAATACAAAACAAGGTTGAAAATTTGTATCTAGAGTAGAAAAAAAATTAGAGTATGAAATGTATTTAAGAAAGCAAGATTTAATTCAACATTTAAAAAAAACAGATGTTATAGTCATTAAATGATAGGTATTACTTAAATCAGGGTCTTTTACTTTGTCACCTCAGAAAATCTGGTACTAGGTCAAAAGGGTTTTTTTCTTACTTAAGTAACATATAAATGTATTTATGTCTAGGCAAAACTTATGTTTAATGAAAAAAGAACTACATTTTATGATCATGACAACTATTATTTATTCCCAGAACATAGCTGCCAAAGCAAATGTACTTCTTGCTGTGGTTTTCAGTGTTTTGCTTTTGTTTTTGATTTCTGTAGAGACAGGGTCTCTCTATGTTGCTAGGGCTAGTCTTAAACTCCCGTGCTCAAGAGATCCTCCCACCTTGACCTCCCAAAGTGTTGAAATTACATTTTGCCAAGCCTTGGCTTTTTTTTTTTCTGTTCTCAATAAATTAATGAATCTTTCCCATCCAAGTTCACTTAAAGTATAAAACAAATTTGACCAATGCCTCATTTTGCATTAGCATTGGATTGTGTCACAAAACCCCTAAAATCTCTTTGAAAGAAATAACTTTGGATCTTTTCTAAATCAGTAAGTTGGACATGATATAAGTAAGCCCCTAAAAAATAAAAGGCAGAAGTGAACAAAGTTTTCTAAGGCAAAAAAGTACATCTCATATTATCTTTCTATTATAGAACTATATGAATTCAAAAGTAAAACTTCAGTCAAAATATTTATTATGTTCCTTAATTGACTTAAATGGTAATGCAAATATTGTGAGTCTGCCTTAAGTTTCCTAGATATTGTACTTTAAATATCCCAACCCTTATATCAAACCATACACAACCTAGTGTCTTTCACAATTCATACTATAGAAGCTCAGATTTAATTGTATATGCTTTGAAATATACTCTCTCCCTGACTACTGCTATCGCAGACTTGAGAAGATTAACTCCAGTAGAGAGAATTGCAACCATCATATCACTTAGGCCCTCAGTTATGAACATAAACACCCAGGAAGAAGAGAAGAGAAAAAGGACTAGGGAGAAAGAAGAAGAAATGCTCATTTATACAGTTTCCACAGAGTATTAACCGTATCCAGAAGGAAATATCCATAACACAGATGTGCTGTGAGTACTTTTTCAGTCATTAAGAAGGTCATTTTAATGTATTTAAGAGGAGTGACCACATGCCACACCAGGTATGAATGGTTAAATTATATGTAAGGAAAATGATTTTATGCAAAGTTTCAAAGTTTTTTTTTTTTTGGTCTTGTTTTGCTTTGTTTTAAGAAAGAGGTTCTCACTGTGTTGCCCAGTCTGGAGTGCAAAGGTGCAATCACAGCTCACTGCGACCTCAAACTCCTGGGTTCAAGTGATCCTCCTGTCTCACCCTCTTAAAGTGGTGGGATTATAGGCATAAGCCACCACACCTGGCCTTTCCAAAGTTTTGAATAGAAAATTGCTAAAGAGAAACCTGAAGTCTTTGTGGCTAACAGAATCTAAAATCATCCCTCAACAGTGAGAATGCAATAAGATGGCAAAAATATAGACTAAAAATGACCAGAAGATTGGAGGTAACATTTTATTACCACCTCAGCACTTACACTAAAAGCTACAACTTGGAAGGCTTATGAAATCCTGAGGAACTGTCATATAAAAAGATGTTTAAAAGGATGCTGTAAACATTATCATCCATATGATGGCAACAATGACAAAAGCCTAATTGTCATCTGTTAAGTTACAGAGCCACGAGCAGGGATCATTCTCCATAAGTTCCATTTTCAAATAAGTGCAGGCGCCCAGTGGTGCTACCTTTTGAAGTGCCACCTGTGGGAAGACTCACAGCTAACATGACATCCGTAACCCATTCTCAGGAACTTATTCAGAGCTGAGGCACTCACAAGAGAAGCAGAAGCCGCATCAGCAACACTGGGATTTGCTCTCTGCTCTCAAGGTCTCTTGATCTAGTTTAATTTTGCCAGCATCATTGTCTTCATTAGGAAAGCTTTGGTGGTTTGCAAGAATATTCTCCACTAGGAACCGGGAAGCTTCATCTATGTTTATGTTATCCTGTAATGCAGAAATGAAGAGCAGGATTAATTTTTAGGATTGATTCTTAGAATAAGGCATTAAGAGTATGAATGGGAACTAGGAAAATGAGTTAGAGGTAGCATTGTAAGTGCAACAGCTACTTTCCTCTAACACTGAAGTATGTGCCCATTAAGAGCTGAGTGCTCCAGAATAATGCAGCAATGGGAAGAATTCCCTTATTTTTATGAAGGATGCCTTTTCTGATGTTCCTATCTTAAACCTTTGCCACTGAGGTCCAATGAGCTATCCCGATGGTTGAAAATGAATCTTTACTCTGCTATGGGCTGCAATTCATATAATGAAGGCATTCTGAATTAAAAAAAGATCCTGCCCTTGAATATCTAATTAAAGTATTCAGGATACATTGTGAAAAAAAATTGAAAGGGCTCAAACCACATTAAAATACGATAAATGTATCATGTCACTTCTCAATTTCTAAGTACAAATTATTCATTTTAGTTGTCATGCATAAATTAGCTTGAAACAATGTTGTAAGTGCAAATGTCCATTAAGGACACCCTAAGGATTTATTAGCTGTCACAGCATTTGTGTGATTGAATTATAAGTTATCATTAAATACGCGGTAAGGTGCAAAAATTGTGCTTATTTTTAAAAATATTTAACTGTTCATTTTAAAAATAATTTCAGATTTACAAAAACATTGCAAAAATAGTAAACATTCCTACCATTCACACGTTATTTCTCCATGTTAACATCTTAGATAACTAGAATACAACTATGAAAATCAGGAAATTATATAATAGTGTTGTATCAGTGTTAGTCTAACAAGCTTACTCAAATTACATCAATTATCTCAACACCCTATTTCAGACCCAGGATCACAAGCTGTACTTCGCTGTTGTCTCCCTGGTCTCTTTTACTCTGGAACAGTTTCTCAGTCTCCTTCCTTTTCACGACCTTGACACTCTCAGAGCGCACTGGCCAGTGAATATACCTCCATCTGGGACGTTTGATGTTTTCTTATCATTAAATTCAACTTACGCATTTTTTGGCAGGAAAAAAACACAAGTGATGTGCCCTGCACAGTTTATCAGGAAGCACACTGCTTAAAGTTGTTTCTGTCAGGTTTCTCCACAGAAAAGTTATTTTTCCCTTTGTACTTAGTGCAAGAATGTAAATATCCTGTTTCTCACCACACTTTTCCCCATTAATTTCAGCACTAATTAATTCTTCCCTACAACAATCATCACTGTGGTGTTTAATGGTGACTTTTTATTTCTGCTATTCCTTCTACATTTATTAGCTCGAATTCTATTGTGAGAAAGAGCTTCTCTTCTTCCCCATTTATTTATTCATTTGTTCATTTTTATCATGGATTATTACTTTAGTCTATTGCAATAATTATTTAGTTTGTTGCTAGAATTGTCTTACATGTTTGGAGCTTGTATGTTAGTATCCTGTATCTTTGTTACGTATCACCATCAATTTGTGAGCACTTCCTTAGTTTATAGCACCACGAAATACCTCAGGCATATCTTTACTTTTCTTATCCCAACTGCCCTAAAAGCAGGCATTTCTCCAGGGATTCCCATTCTTTTTAAATGAATGATATTTTAAAACTGTGTATTTTGAGCACTAGGCAAGTTCATTCCTTCTGTGGTGTCATTGCTTTTAAGCCCTCTCAGTAGGTATGGCTAGTAAATATATGTGTCTATACACACATGCACCTATATTGACTTCTTTATCTCTTTGTTTACACATGTGTGTACATACATGTATGTATACACACACACATATATATGCACATACTCACACACACACACACACACTCATACATGAAACCTGAAGCTCATATTAATGTCTAATCCAATCCAACACCGCAAGGTTCTTCGTAGCCTTTTTCCTTATTTGTAAAGCATTTCTCAGACAACAAGAAACCTAAAAGAGCTGTGCTATTTACAGGCATCTTTCATAGCACTGAAACAAGTTTTTTATTTATTTATTTTTACCTCCACTCCCAAGGTAAGTGTTAACATTAATTCAAGTATCGATCTCATGAATGTCCAAGTGACATTCAGTCCCAGCTATCCCCATCATATCAAATAATTATAAAATTCCCTAACTGCATTTGGAAGCAGTTGATTAAAATTCCAGTATGTTACTGGAATTAGTCACATGTTAGTGTAATTCCCATACGTTAATATAGTTAGTCATAAAGTTTCATATTTCATATTTGCCATAAAGGTGAAATGAGGAAATTTATTTGTAAAAGTTGCCTATGTTTCTAGTAAAATTCAGATGACTTCAATTTAAGCAAAAGTCAGATCTGAAGTTAGCTGCTGGCCAGCTCAGAAGTGTACCTATTAGTGACATTTAGGCAGTACTTTAAGCCTTAATGCTAAGATTTCTAACCTAAATTTTTAAGATTACTGTTATTCTCTTAGAACACTCCTTGTTTACTGCTAAGGAAATTCTGTAGCAGCTGCTTCTATTATATTTGTAGGGACGCACAGGGCAAACTTGAAACTTTTACTCTTAATCAGTGTTGCACCTTTCACCTCTGCATGTAATCCTATCCATACATATGATGAAACTGATGACTTACACAGTCACAAGCTACAAGTCACATGACATCTTACATCTGAGGGCAAATCTGGATTGCCAAAAAAGATTAAATAAAGCCTAAAGGGGAATTTTGTCTATGACTTGTAAAACTCCTCCACCAAAATGCATACTCGCATAAGCACTTACATTTACTGCCTTTTTTTTTTAATTTTTTTAACAGCAAAGCTGTTAAGTAGAGCAAATCACCCAACAGGCATACAGAGCAGACAGAGGGCAGACAAGAATAAGTCCTTCTCTCTAAGAAGCCTGTCCTTCTGTGACTTTCTCCTTCATGTCAGGTTAAGTGCTCCCGTAGCATCTCTGGGCTTCATCTTTAATCTTTCCTCTACCATATCACATTTTATTTATGAAAAGAAATTTTAAGATGCTATATTTTTTCAAACAATTAGCTTCTAGCTTACAAGTGTGCATTTCTGCTTCCAGTAGACAGTCTTTTTTTCCTAGTGACTCCGCCATTGCCCAGTTTTGGAGCAGTCTCCCTTTTGTGCAGTCTCTCTCATTGCTTTGCTTTTATCCTGCAGATCATCACTGGCATCAAGTAGGTTTTCAAGCTAAGGGTGAGTTTCTAGTAGAGCTAAACCTAATCTGATAGTAAATATCCAGAAAGAGGTAGGTGATTTGGAGGAACAATGATACATACATACATATATAAAAACACACACAAAATCCACAGAACACAAACTAAAAGCTAGAACTGTGCTCAGATTTCAACATATTTATGGTCTAATGTTTATCTGTCATCACGGAATTTTTCAAACATTTCATCATTCTTACATAAATCTGATTGTCACTAACCCCCTTATATAAAACTTCCAATGCTTATAACTCCCCCTCAAAATTTTGTGTATGTATAATTTCACTTTTTTTCTATATCTAGACTAAGGATTTTTTCTTTTTTGAGATGGGGGTCTCACTTTGTCATCCAGGTGGGAGTGCAGTGGCTTGATCTCGCCTCACTGCAATCTCTGACTCCCATACTCAAGTGATCCTCCCACCTCAGCCTCCCAAGAAGCTAGGACCACAGGCATGTGCCACCATGCCCGGCTACTTTTTGTATTTTTGATAGAGACGGGGTTTTGCCATGTTGCCCAGGCTGGCTTCGAGCGATCTGCCTGCCTCGGCCTCCCAAAGTGCTAGGATTACAGGCATGAGCTACTGTGCCCAGCCACTAGACTGTTAAGATTTTTGAAAGCCAAGTTAGTGTTTTATTTTTTCCTTCAGAAAATATTTTATCCAGCTTTCCATAACAGACAAAATAAAAAAAAACTCATTCTATTATTTATGAAGCATACCACAACTGTTCATACTTTCCTGTTGTTTAAAATCTTTTGTACACAGTTAATATAAAACTCTTCAAACATCATCTGAATGAATCTCCTCTCAGATCTTTTCACATGGTCCTGCATGTGACACACATCTTCACCAGAAGCATCTTCCTATATTCATTCAGCCCTTTGTGAAAACCAAAAATTCTTGAGCTTGAAAATACCCCCATCCACTCTAGTTGCATGAGAAGTACCTCAGTCAAAAACTCAAACTCACAGAAAATGTCACTTGCTTTTTACTCTAAATAACTCTTTTTTGTTTTGATGGAAAATCTGTCCTTCTATTCACTTTCCCATTAGCCAATCTGGAAAGCAGCCCTGCTGTGGACTGAAAGAAGCTATAACACATCCATGCTACACTTCTCATTTTCCAGACTTTCAAAAACCACTCACATAAATACATCTAAATACTTTAAAGTTACAGCTCAGATTTATGAGCTAGAAAGCAAAAGGTGTGTATGCAGAGCAGATCTCACCTTTGCAGAGGTTTCAAACCATCCGGTGAAGCCATGTTCTTTGCAGAATTGGTCCATCTGGGAAGGACTCTGGCTAGTGTCCCTGTTCTGGTCACATTTGTTAGCCAAGAGGACAGCAGGAATAGGGCTGCCATTTGGAAGATGAACTTTACTATCCAGATCACTTTTCCATTTTAAAACTGCCTCAAATGTGGAACTTCTTGATATATCAAAGACTACAAAAGCACCAACAGCTTCCTTGTAGTATACTCGGGTCATGTTGCCAAATCGCTCCTGCCCTAGATGTAAATATAGGAAAACATTAAAAACTTGTAATTCAGACAGAGTCTATATTTAGGTATAACCCCCTTTACCCGAAGAGCAATACTATGAGCAAATACCTCCCATTCCATAGCAACATGACCTGGTGTGATTAAGGCTATCCATATAGACTACGACCCATACAGCAGACGTGTCTCATAATTTGGTTTGAGTACATAATGAACTAGTTTCATGTTCTGTACAACATATTCTCCATAAAAACAAATATGACTATTTAAAGCTACAAAGCCTGTCATTTTTTTCCTACTCCTCTCCCCTTAGTCTAAGAGAAGAGAGGTACTAAAGGAAAACACGAAGCTGGAAGTAGAGGAGAAAGAGACAAGAATAGAAATGAGTCCTGCAGGAAGGAGATAAGTGCAGAGGGCAACATGCTAGTCAAATAGATTAGGGCTGGACATAAGATAAAGGAGCTCATGTTCTCAACTAATCTCTCCTTCATATCTCTAGCCCATACTCACTTCTGATTGCAACATTTCACTCCTGTAAGAAATAGACACATGAAAATCCATTTCGGAACAAAAAGCACAACTGGTTGTATTATTATAAGAAGAATCAATTTCAGAGTTCTTCAAATATCATTGTACTTTTAAAATAATTTAACTTATGTTGAACACCTTGGGAAAAATCTGCTTTGTACATTATATAGGACTTTACAAAGCATTCTCTTACTGTCTGCTATCGTACTAATCCTTAGTACAGGAAAGATCCTTCTTTACATTTGACAGATGTAACAACAGGCAAAGGGATGCTTGGCCAAGATTACAGTGGCACTGACTAAAGAAGACAGGACTAGAATCCAGGTCTTCTGACTCCCACACACCTATAGAAATAGGATGTTAGCCTTTCTGAACTACCTTGCAGTTTGCTTGACTTAATTACTGACTACAGTATGAAAAAAAAATGATTGGCAATCAATGCACCTCTAAGATTTATCACTCTGTTCTATGATAGACACTTTCCTCTTGAAACACTTGAGCAACAGGCTTCATCTACATTTTATTGATATATTTTATCTGCAGAGATGCAAAGATATCCCAAAATATAAAATTCTTTTTTTTCTGAACTCTGCAATGCAATATAATTTTATATATTGTTTTAGGGAATAACACAAGAAGAATAAAACAATGGTCAAACATGAATGGATAAATTTAAAGTTTCCTTGTTTTGTGATGACTTCTCTTGTGGTTTAACTGAAGCTATATTTTAAGAGTCCAAAGATCTAAATTTTACTGGAACAAATGGTCACATATGAACTCCACTAGTATGTTCATATCTTATTGTAATGCAAATCTGACCAATTATATAGTTAATTGGCTCATAATTCTGACATGTATAAAAACTTATATGATATGCCAACTGTTCAAATTACTGTTCTACAGAAAGGCTCTATATGCATTGAAATGATTCAGACTCCAATTTCGAATGCAGGGCACACATTACCAACTACTTCCATTTTTATATATTTTAGTTATTTAATATGAAAGGACTAAGTAACAAGATACAACAGTCTCAGATTAGGAAAGATTGAAAAATTAAGAAACCTAGAAGTTAACAAAGAGTTGTTAAACTTTACTGACTGTTGCTTTTTTTTTTTTTTTTTTTTAGTGAATCATCTGTAAATTTCAAGTATTTCCTGTTGCTAGTGAGTCTTATACAAATATTCACTCATATAAGCTTTCTGGTAAAGCACAAGAAAATCAGAAATGTCTATGACAAGTAATTTTAAAAGAAGACCCTGTGGCTTAAAAATATTAATTAATTTTCTTTAGGTCCCAAGATTAGGATTCATGGGAAAATTCCATGGCAGTCCTGACATCAGAGTGTACTTTTTAAACAACTACACTATATGGCAAATCAAAAGTGTCAATTAGATGGTTAAGTAAATGAAAACAAAAGACAATGACTTAGATAAAAATGCAACCTGGGTATAAAGGGCTTGTACCCAGAATATATAAAAACTCCAAAGACTCCAAAATAAGGAGATAAAAAACTCAATTAATAATGTAAGCAAAACATCGGAACAGATAGTTTACTAAGAAATACATATGATGAAAAAATAAGCACAGGAAAAGACGTTCAGCATCATTAGTCATTGAGGAAATGCAAATTAAATCACAACATGACACTTCACACCCACAAGAATGGCTAAAACTAAGAAGTCTTACTATATCAAGTCTTATTATACCAAGTGTTGTTGAGGATGTGGACAACTGGAACTCTCAAAGTCACATCCATTATGTTCACAGATGCCAAATCAAATGTCAATCAACAGATTAATGGATAAACTATTGTATGGTTATACAACAAAATACAGCTCAACAACAGAAAGGAAAAGAACAAAACCATGGATACAAGCAACAATGTGGATGTATCTCAAAGTCACCATGCTTTGTAAGAGAAGCCAGATCAGTGAGCAGGTGGGTAATACTGCACGAGTTCATTTATATCAAATTGTAAAAACTGCAAACTATGACAATACAGTAAGAGAAAGCAGATAAATGGTTGCCTTGGGAAAGGAAGGGGTATATATTACAAATGAGCAAGAGAAAAACACTCTTGAGATGATGAAAATATTTGCAGCATTGACTATAGTGATGTAAAAACTTTTCAAATTATACTGCTTATTGTATGCCAATTATACCTCCATAAAGTATAAATAATACCTACCTCTGAGGGCAACTGGGAGGGTTAAACTTAAAGTCCCTGCCCAAGTCTTCCAGGGCAGTTTGAGGAACTATAGCCAATGGCCTAATCCAGCTAAATAAAGTTTTACTGGAATTCAGTTACCCTTATTTGTTTACATATTGTCTATGTCTGTTTTTATGTTACCATGGCACAGTTGAGTAGTAGCCACATGGATGAAATGGCCTACAAAACCTAAAATACTTGTTGTCAGGCCCTTTACAGAAAACATAGGTGATTTCTGTTTCAGGATGCTAAGAATATTCTGTATCTTGAACTGGAGGTGGTATATAAAAATTCATGAAGGTATCCACTTAGGGTCTGTGCACATTAAGTTGTATTTCAAATTCAAAACAGTGTAAAATACTAGATAAGCCCTGCATATATGTCAGCTATTAAGTGCTCAACAAGTTTATTGCATGATGAAAGAATGAGTATGCTTTTTAAAAATAGTGCCAATTGGCCAGGCTCGGTGACTCACACTTGTAATCCCAGCACTTTGGGAAGCCGAGGCAGGTAGATCACAGGGTCAGGAGTTCAGGACAAGCCTGATCAATATGGTGAAACTCCATCTCTATTACAAACACAAAAACTATCCAGGCATGGTGGTGCGAGCCTGCAGTCCCAGCCACTTGGGAGGTTGAGGAAGGAGAATTGCTTGAGCCCAGGAGGTGGAGGTTGCAGTGAGGCAAGATTGTGCCACTGCACTCCAGCCTGGGTGAAAGAGTGTGATTCTGTCTCAAAAAGAAAAAAAAATAGTGCCAATTAACCATGTGAAAGTTTTAAAATATTAGCTCATTATGTGCTATACCTTGTAATGGTAAAAATGGTTTGCAGGGAAAAACAAACTGGATAAAAATTCAACTATACCAGGGATTCAAAATGCCCAGCACCCAACACTCAAGCAACTTTAGGCATGAAACTTTTGTGGCTTAGCTATGCCAGTTGGTCTCAGGGATCTTTAGGGATCATCTAAATCCTTCTGGCTCTAACATTTATTTTAGGTTCCTGTATTATAACTTGAATGTTATACTGATTTTCTATATATTCTACAATCACTGAATCTAGACAGCAATGGGAATAAAATGTAAATGACCCAGCATCAAAAGGCCAAGACCATGTATTTAGGGAAATAGTTTATTTTCTAAAAGAATAGTAAAATGTACTATTTTAATGAATTTGTAATCTCTTTTTAAGACATTCTTAATCCATTAATGCTTCAGAGATATTCTCAAATGGTAAAGTAAGTAAAAAGTAAAAATTTCCAAAACACATTATGTTTAATTAGTGAGTGAAAAAAGATAAGATGAATTTAAAATAATAATTGTAACATAAAATTAAGGGTTGCTTTCCAAAAACCTAAGTAGATGTAACCTATATTTAACTATGTTGCTTCAAAGATTTATAATGGATAGATATACTAAGTTTCTCCAGTTGTAAAACTAACGTAAATCATGTACAAAGCATCATTTTTGCTCATCTACCACCTTTTGAAACGGAGATTAAATAAATCTGTCAAATAAAAGAGTAACAAAACTGAATGAAAAAAAAAATAGGAATATTACTGCAGATGATGCTTCAGAAAACTATCTGGATAGAAGAGAGTGGAAATAATGGGAAAGAGAATACACAGCCATCTGTTAGAAAGACTCTATCAGAGCCTTAAGCCAAACCCCTGCCATCCATTTATTTTCATGTTGGTCTTTCTCAAGGACAGTGAAAGAACAGTGAAGACACTAGATGTTTGTAGCCTACTCGACCATTAAGAAGTAGAAAAAACTTTCAAAAACATAAAGGAATAATATAATTCTAAAACACTTTACCTTGCTCTTTTGTCATACCCTCCAGAACTCTCCCCACATTTATATCTATGCACTTTTTTCGCCATCCAAGAGAAGATCTTTACAAACGTAAGACAACTTAAACTTGTGGATGTAGCCCCCTCTCTATTACTTAAGGGCTGATTTAGTGTGAAATCCTCATTATTTTAAGAAAATGCTATTCCTGGGCTGTAAATGTGAGACCTTTAAATCTTCCTTTCTTTGGAAGAGTACTTTAATCTCTCTATTTTAGTAAGTGCCTACAAATATGTATTAATTGTGTTTTTTTTCTATATTTTATGATGTTTTGACAACTTGGGGTGCTGTGGGCCCAGGGAGGGACTAACCCTCCCACGGTTAGCTAATTTTTAGAGACAGCAAAGGAGCTATCTTGGAGCACACCTTTATATGCATACCATATCAACAAACTAATCAATCCTAAATCTATACCCTCCCACCTGTCTCCTTGCACCAGGCTCCTGCAGTCTGGGACACTATCCCCCAGCCCCAAATCACCCCAGGGACCAGTACTGGACAACTACAGACCACTCCTATAGCCCAGAGTACACCAAAAGTATTCAAACTATCCAGGCCTCAACTTGCTCAGCTTGCCTACCCTACCTCACAGGCTCCTTCCTACAAAAGCCACAATCAAAGATCCAGCCCATGCATTTTCCTTGCTCCTTCTTTCTCATGACCAACCCTGCTGCTTTTCCCTGTGGCGTGGTGTGGTGTGGCACAACGTGCCTCCACTCTTGGTAACTGTGAGTAATAACTATCTTTCTAATGGCAATCATCTGATCTGATATCCCCATTATATCTGACTAAAAATAAAATCCTAGGTACATTTTAAAACAGAATGAGACTTATTTAAAATTTCATATCAAAAGCTTAAGAAAATTGGAAGGTCAAGATAACATATACATGACTAATTTCATGATAACCAAAACATTCGAAAATTTGAAAAGTGGCCGGGCGCAGTGGCTCATGCCTATAATCCCAGCACTTTGGGAGGCTGAGGCGGGTGGATCATGAGGTCAAAAGATCAAGACCATCCTGGTCAACAAGGTGAAACCCTGTCTCTACTAAAAATACAAAAAAAAAAGCTGGGCATGGTGGTGTGCGCCTGTAGTCCCAGCTACTAGGGAGGCTGAGGCAGGAGAATTGCTTGAACCCAGAAGGCAGAGGTTGTGGCGAGCCAAGATTGTGCCATTGCACTCCAGTCTGGGTAACAACAGCAAAACTCCATCTCAAAAAAAAAAAAAAGAAGAAGAAAATTTGAAAAGTATTTGTGCTGCTATTTTGATACCAATAAACCAAAATTCTGCTGACTTTTAAAAAGCATATTGTTTTCATATCTGTCTCCATACAGTACCACTGATTATCTGTGTTTTCTTAGTCAAGTTACTATACCTCTCTATGTTGAGATTATAGGGCCACTAAATCTATAATTCATTCAACTCAAAAGGTAGAATGATGAGGCAAATGGCTGAGAGCAAAGGAAAGTTGTAGGACTTCCTATCAGTGCTCTACTATGGCTACTGTTAACCTGAGCGTCTTTTAGCTTACAAGGGCTAATTGAGGCAATGAAGAATGGTAACATATTCAAAAGGGAAAGGCAGCAGGACTATCATTATCAAGGGAAATTCCATGTGCAGTAATACAAATATATTACTATGCTGACCAGCTGCCTGTCTGGACAGTTGTGAATGTATCGCCCAGACTGTGGCACTCAAAGGTGTCTCAGGACTCAGGAACAGTGAAAGATTTAAATATATAAATGAGACAGTAGGGTCTGCTTACAATTCAGCACAGAAATTGAGCTTGAATAAGGCTGAGGATGGCAATATTGTACAAGAGTCGTATTACTCATATGTGACAAAGACTGTAAAAAGCCTTGTAAATGACTTGGTATGTCATCAGCTACCAATAAACACTGAAAACTTGACTGCAGTATTCTGTGTTTAAGATGGAGGCTACAAATAACTACATAGACTAATTCCTCAAAGCATGGCTTCTTTATACTTAGGATATGTGTAAATCTGACTGAAGAATACCTTTAAGATCAGGAAAGTGTCAGAGGAGATATTCCAGATTCCTGCTCATGAAGGATGATAGGAGAGTCATGAAGAAAAGGCAGAGGGAGATTGCTAGGTATACTAATTGACAAAGGGTAAGATGGAGCAAGGAAATCAGGATCCACATTCTATTTCGGATGGGAACCAAAACAATGTAAAATAAGTTCAAGCATAAATTATATAGTTTATATCTTCCAAGCATGCATTTTATGCTTGGGTAAATATCATTTATATGGACCTCAGAGCAGAATGTTCCTAATTTGTCCTTTGGCCCAAAGGAGAGTTACTCATTCAGATTTTTATTAAAAAATTTTGTTTCTAAAAAGCAAATCATCCAATCAATACATGAAGACTAAAGTAGACTAGATCTAAATGGACAAACATGTTTTTTTTAAGATTTAACCTAGACCAGTTGTTCAACTTGCCTGAAAAATTCTATTGTTGCTAATAAGCAATAAGGTCACAATAAATAGTAAACCAAATATTACTTTACCTATGTTGAGCAATAAAAGGAAGATCAGAGACATCTCTTGCTCTATCTTGAGTGTGCATTAAGATCTTTGTAAACTCTTACCAAACGCTTAAAGATTTGAGTATATTTCAGTTATGTTTTGAGCAGCAGTCCCAAAGCACATGTGAGTTAAGAGATCACAATTATCTTACACAAACACGGCACTAAACTGCATCTGTATTTTAAAGCCAGATTCCTTCAATGCTATAAGAAAAGATTTGTGTATCTGAGGATCACAGTGGTTCTTAACTTGAAGAGTTTAGCTAAATCTGCTTGGCTACCTGTATAGAAAACACTCGATAATTCTAACCTATGATACTTGCCAAAGCTTTCAACACCTAACTAATAAAAACACGACACCTTAACTTAGTTATGCCAAATAGCTGGCTCTGCCTACTATTTTGCAGTCAAAGACTATTTCTATTATTTGAGAATTAAATATGATCCAACTTTGTTACTACATAAGGCAAGTATGCTTAGCCATGGGGGAAGTTGTGGAGCAGCCTTCAGTTTGCCTTCATTATATCATCATTACTTAATTCAAATGGTATGAACTGAGATTTACTAGTAGCTCAAACATTCAAACCAAACAGTTAGCAATGTGGCTCTCCAAACTTTAGGCTAAGGTTTTTGTTATTGTTGTTGTTTTTTGGTCTCTCACTAAGCTATTTTTCTCCGTCATTTTCCTTATATTAAAATTCTATCTCTGAAAATCTTACTTATAAAGTAAGCCTAATCATTTCTATAAATTTGCCTCTAATTTTTATAAATTGCTAGCCTGTACTTGCTGTATGGTACAACAGAGTCCCTGTTGAAACAATGTCTAACATCCAGAAATCCCTTTTGGAGATCTTAAAATTCTGTTTTCCTTCCTGGTAAAGCTCAAGCTTTGGATTTAGTGAAAAGTGCAAGGATATCTCATTTAGGCAAATGTGTATCAGAGTCTGATAAAAACTGGATATGAACCCTTCCTGGCTATTGATATCTGTGATTTTTAAAAAAAGAAGAAAATTTATATCTTACTCTTCCTTTTGCTTTCTTAAGTCTCTAACTATAAACACTTAAAAATCTAGTTACTCCTATTCATTTATTGGTAGTAGGACCCAAATGTAATTTAATAACAAAATACCATAATTTACATAAAGAGCAAGGCAAGGTCAAGCACCCTTGCAAGCAAGGTTTTAAAACCATCATTGTGAAAATCCTCAGCTATGCTGCAGATCCCTGGAATGACTGTCACATGGTAAGGCAACCTTTAGAATCCATAACTTTGTCAAGAAGCAGAAATACTGTTCATTAGTGTTCTGTGCAACAGCAGGAAGCATTTCGAAAAAGCCTCTGGCTTCAAAGATGACTTTTCAAACGAACTTTTGGTTTTTGGCAATAACAACAAAAAAAGCTGAACCCTCCTTTTCTATGAGGGACTGAGTTGCCAACGTTTGTTCTCCTGTCTGAGGGAGAGAAATCTGCTCATAAATGAATGAGTTATAGGTTTCAGTTATTTAATACTGTTTCATATGTAACAAGCTATAAAAGAGAAGAACATTATCTGGCAGACAGACAGTAGACCTGTGATTCTGCCCACTGCCCCCCTACTCTGCTACCAGCCAGGCAGCTCTATGGGCTTCAGTGTAGGGACTCTGGATTAAAGGGTGGCCTCAGGTTTTGGGACCTAATCCCAAACCCGCTCCCATCCTAATGCTCTACTGCAGACGAGTTCTTAACACCTGTAGTAATTGAACAGAGTAACTTTTGGCACTTTTTTTTTCCCCTGAGATAGGGCCTCGCTCTGTTGCCCAGGCTGGAGTACAGTGGTGAGAACACAGCTCACCTAGACCTCTCCTAGGCTCAAGTGATTTTCCTGCCTCACCTTCCTGAATAGCTGGGACCACAGCCACGCATGACCACGCCTGGCTAATTTTTTGTTTTATTATTATTATTATTTGTAGAGACAGGGTCTAACTAACAGCCCAGGCTGGTCTCGAACTGCTGTGCTCAAGCGATTCTCCAGCCTGGGACCTCCAAAGTGCTGGAATTACAGGTGTGGGACACTGGCGCTTGGCTTTGTACCATTTCTATGAACTTTCCAACAGTTAACATCTTAAAACGCCCAGTCCCAACCACCACACCAGCCAGAGTTCAAGTGTTCATAAATTAGAGCAGGAGGAAATGTACTCCCTCAAACAGAACCAGTGAAAGCAAATGCCAGAGAAACAGTGCATTGGGGAGTCGGGCGAGGCGAGGGGGGCGGGGGTTGGGTTGGAGAGGGGCAGGGCACCAGGGACGGGACTAGCTGTTGGTTTAGGAAGAGAGGAAGGAGTGAGCCAGTGTAAAGTTTCAGAAAAGCTTTCCCAAATCTTCACGGGGTGTCTGTTCTGGGCTTCCGAAGAGAGCAAGTATTTAAGGAATGGAGTTTCCCTCACAAAGGCCAGTCTCAGAGCCAAGGCGGGTGGTGGAAATGATTTGAAAAGGAACCTGACTTTTGGTCTTGGTGGTGTCACTAACTAGAAGTGCAGCTTCGGGTAGGTCCCCCAATCCCTCTGAATTTGAGCTCAGGCTGACTGAGAGGCACTGGCCCGCTCCAAAGCTGCCTTTCCAACTCGTCCTGGTGTTTGATACGCGTGCATTATTCAGAGTTCAAACTTCTGGAAAAGGCCCCCGGGCCTCCTCGCCTCCCGTCAGGAGAGCGAGCCCTGACGTGCAGGACCTGCTCCAACTCCTACTGCCCATCCTGTCCTCCGGGCCCCACCGAGTCCAGCCGGCCGCGTCCATAGCATCTCGCCCTTGGATTCGGCCTCTCTCTTCTCCTAAAGGTACCCAGGCAGACGAGTTCAGGCGGATAGGAAAAAGAAGAGAGGCAGAGAGGAGCCCGGAGGCCCGGCGGGCTCCGGAGTGGGAAAGTCGCCGCCGCGCTTACCCGCGATATCCCACAGCTGCAGGCGCACCAGCGTCCTGCTGTCCCAGTTGAGGACCTTGAGGGCAAAGTCTACCCCGATGGTGGCCCGGTAGTGCTGGGAGAAGAGCTGGTGGACGTAGCGCTTGATGATGCTGGTCTTGCCAACGCCGAGCTCGCCGATCACCAGCACCTTGAAGAGGTGCTCGCGGATCTCGGGCGCCCGGGCGGCAGCCGCCCCCAGGCCGGGGTCCCCGGTTCCCCCGCCCGCCATGAGCGCCGCAGCTGTCGAGCGCGCCTGGGCTCCGGGACTGGCCCCCGCCCGGCCGCGCGCTCCCTCGCCGCGCCCCCGGCGGCCGCGGAAACTACCCCGAGGCCGGCCCGCCCTCCGCCACGCCCGCCGACGCCGCCTGACCGGTCACAGGACCCGGAACCCACCGGCGATCGCGGCCCGGTTGGGGCTGACGGGGCAGGGCCTGGCGCCGGCCTGGGGAGGACCCTGCGCTAGGCCGCTCCCGCCGCCCCCTGCGCCCCCAAGCCTGGCCCAGCTGGCTGGCACTTCCTCTGTCGGGCGGCGCCTCCCGGCGGGCGCGGCGCGGAGGGAGGTCCGGCCGCCCCCTGGTGGGCCTGGGGGAGCCGGCCTGGAGGCTTCGTGGGCCCCGGAGGTTCACTGGGGGCCTGAGGAGGCGCTGAGGACGCCAGGGCCGGGGTCGGGGGTCCGGGCTGGCCTGGAAATCCACCTCCTGACCCACTCTGCCTGGAGGGAGAGCCACACCTGCGGGCCTTGCCTTGGGTCTCCAGCAGCCCCCTTTAGACAGGAAAGGAAGTGGCACCGTGACTCTGAAGTTAACAGAGAACGGGTAACGCTGGACTGGTAGTTCCGTTTTTAACTTTCTGAGGAACCTCCGTAGGGTTTTTCATAACTACTGTGTCAATGCACATTCCCACCATCAGTGTACAGGGTTCCCTTTGCTCCGCTCATCACCGACGCTTGTTATCTCTTATCTTTTTGGTAATAGCCATCCTAGCAGGTGTGTGGAGATACTAGCGGCTCTGGTTTGCATTTCCCTGTTCGTTAGTGATTTTGAGCATCTTTTCTTATACCTGCCGGCCATTTATACTTTTTCTGAAAATAAATGTCCATTCAGATCCTTTGCCCATTTGTTAATTGGGTGATTATTTATTTATTTATTTTTTGCTGCGTTGTGTGAATTCCTTATATATTTTGGATATTAACCCCTTATCAGATACATAGCTCACAAATATTTTCTCCCAATCTATAGGCTGTTTTTTTTAATATTCATTTTCTTAATTATTTCCTATGCAGTGCAGATGCTTTTTAGTTGAATGAAGTCCCATTTATCTAGTTTTGCTTTGGTTTGCCTGGGTTTCTGGTGTGATATCCTAAACATCATTGGTAAAGCCAGGGACCCAGCCATCCCTCTTCTGGGTATATACTCAAAGGAAATGAAATCAGGATCTCATAGAAATCGCTCTCAAGTTCATTGCAGCATTATTCACAGTTGGAAAGATTTGGAAACAACCAAAGTGTCTGTTAACGATAAATGGATAAAGAAATTGTGATACATACATGTGCATGCACGCGCTTATATACACGGGGACACACACACACACACACACACACACACACACACAATGGGGCATCATTCAGTCTTTAGAAGGAGATCCTGACATTTGCAACAACATGGATAAACCTGGAGGACCTTATGCTACGAGAAATAAGTCAGACACAAAAAGAAAAATCTGCATAATATTACTTATATGTAGAATCTTAAACACACACATCACACACATTAGAATTCATGGAAGCAGTGGTGGTTACCAGGGGCAGGGAAGAAACAGAAGATGCGGGTCAAAGTGCACATAGTTGCAGTTATATAGGATGAATAAGTCCTAAATATCTAATGTTAAAAATATTGTAATGCAAACTAGAAATTTGCTAAGAGAGTAGACTATAAGTGCTCTTACCATTTAAAAAATATTTGCGATCAGGTGTGGTAGCATCCACCTATAGTCCCAGCTACCCAGGAAGCTGAGGTGGGACGATTACCTGAGCCTGGAAGGTCCAGGCTTCAGTGAGCTTAATTGCACCACTGTGCTCCTCGTGGGCGACACAGAGCGAGACCATCTCAGGAAAAAGAAAAAAAAAAAAAGAAAGAAAAATGAAAAAATGTATGTGAAATGATGGAAATATTAATTTGCTTAAGTCTAGTCACTATTTCACTATGTATATCAAAATATCATGTTGTATATTTTAGATATATATGTACATATATGTAACAAAATAGTCTATTAAAAAGCTGATCATGCTTTAGTATTTGGGGAAAGAGTTAGAGAAAGAAGACACAGGGACTCTAAAGCCATCTTATTTTACTTACCTAACAATCCTTTTTAGCCTTCATCTGGTAGTATTTGGATTAGATGTAAATGGTCTAAGATGAATCCCAGGAAATTGATTAGAAAGTAGTAGCCTTGTGGGTTTTTATTTTATAGAAGAAACATGAGGGACAGCCCCTTGCTTTCTCTATTTATAAAGTTGAGGGATGCACCCCATTGCCTTCATATTTAGAAACACCTGGAGCTGACATCCTCTGGCAGCTTCCTTAAATAAACTAAAGCAGCTGCTTACCCTGCTATCCTCACTCTAATTGACAATTATTTAAAAGTGTTTTTCAGAGGTGGAGGCATTTTAAAATTTGCAAGTCAAGGTGGGAGTAAAACCTTTTTTCTAGAGTACCTATTGAAAACCAAGAATGTGCCTCTAAGGAATTATGGTCAACCAGTACATGGCTTTTATGTCCACCCAGTTAGAGAGCCCTTCCAAACCCATCTACAGCTTGGGAAAGAAGAAAAAAAAAAAAAAAGGAAATCCTCCAACTTTTGGCAAAAGTGCAGCATTTTGTTCTGTGCATTTGTAATACCATGGATTTTTTTTATCCATCCTTCTCTAGCCCTTCTGAATTTCCACTGTCTTTAGAGGTAGAATTCTGGTGGTGCTTACAATTAGAAATGGTCACTGCTAAAGGCAGGATCAATGTGTGGATCAATGATTCTCAAAGACAGAATAATGGTTTCAATGAGTGGTTTTCAAACTTGAGTGTTCAGGGTTTGTTAAAACAGAGGGGTTCTGATTCACATCTAGGATGAAGCAAATAATTTGCATTTCTAACAAGTTCCCAGGATGTTGGGGCTAAAGCTGTAGGAGCTCAGCGGTTTGGATCAGAATTTGCTTCTTAAGATTAAAGGCTCATATGTATATAGTAATACATACCACATTTGTTTTATCCATTTCTTTTTCCATAGATATTTAGAGTGCTTCCACACTTTTGACTATTGTGAATTGTGCTGTATTGAACATTTGGGTGCTAATATCTCTTCAATATTCTGATTTTCATTCTTTTGGAGAAATACCAGGAAGTGGGATTGCTGGATCATATGGTGGTTCTATTTTTAATTTTTTGAGAAATCTTCATACGATTTTCTATAGTGGCTGCACCATTTTGCATTCTCATCACCAATATTCAAGTGTTCAAATTTTTCTACATGTCCACCAACATTTGTTTTCTTTTTAAAAATATAATAGCCATCCTCATACAATAAAATATTATTCCACCTTAAAAATAAGAGAGTCCTACAATATACAACAACATGGATGAACCCTGAAGATGTTAGGCCAAGTGAAATAAGCCAGTCACAATAGGACAAATACTGCATAATTCTACTTATATAAGGTATCTAAAATAGCCAAACTCAGAAAATCAGGAAGTAGAATGGTGGTTTTCGGAGTCTGGAGTCAGGGAGAAATGGGAAATTGCTAATGAGTGGATGCAAGTTTCAGTTATGCAAGATGAATAAGTTCTAGAGATCTGCTGTACCACACTGTTCCTACAGTTAACAATACTGTCTTGCACACTTAAACATTTAGGAAAGTAAATTGTATGTTGTGTTCTTACTACAACAAAATAATCATTAAAGTTCACATACATTTCGTAGGATCTTATAAAAGTTTAGATTCTGATTCAGCATATCTGGGATGGGACCTGAAATTCAAAATTTCTAACAAGTTCCTAGGTGATGTCAATGCTGTTGGTAGACTACACTTCGGTTATCAAGATGTGATGGTTAATATCGAGTGTCTTCTTGGCAAGATGGCCGAATAGGAATAGCTCCAGTCTGCAGCTCCCAGCAAGATCAATGCAGAAGGCGGGTGATTTCTGCATTTCCAACTGAGGGACCTGGTTTATTTCATCGGGACTGGTTAGTAGGTGCAGCCCATGGAGAGCAAGCCAAAGCAGAGTAGGGGGTGGGGAGGGGGTGCCGCCTGACCCTGGAAGCACAAGCAGTTGGAGAGCTCCCTCCCCTAGCCAAAGGAAAGAAGCCCTGTGGGACTGTGCCATGAGGAACAGTACACCCCAGCCCAGATACTACTCTTTTCCCACAGTCTTTGCAACCCACAGACTAGGAGATTCCCTAGGGTGCCTACGCCACCAGGGCCCTGGGTTTCAAGCACAACATGGAGTGGCCATTTGGGCAGGCACCGAGCTAGCTGCAGGAGTGCTTTTTCAATACCCCAGTGGTACCTGGAACCCTAGCAAGACAGAACCCTTCATTCCCCTGGAAAGAGGGCTAAAGCCAGGGAACCGAGTGGTCTAGTTCAGCAGATTCCAGCAAGCTAAGATCAACTAGCTCGAAATTCTCACTCCCAGCACAGCAGTCTGAAGTTAACCTGGGACACTGGAGTTTGGTGGGTGGGGAGGGTCGTCTGCCATTATTGAGGCTTGAGAAGTGGTTTTCCCCTCACAGAGTAAACAAAGCCCCAGAGAAATTCCAACTGAGTGGAGCCCTCTGCAGCCCAGCAAAGTCACTGTAGCCAGACTGCCCCTCTAGATTCTTCCTGTCTGGGCAGGGCATCTCTGAAAAAAGGGCAGCAGCCCGAGTCAGGGGCTTATAGATAAAATTCCCTTCTCCCTGGGAAAGAGCACCGGTGGGAAGGGGCAGCTGTGGGCACAACTTTAGCAGACTTAAACATTCCTGCCTACCGGTTCTGTGCAGGGATCTCCCAGCACAGTGCTCAAGCTCTGTTAAGGGTCACACTCCTCCTCAAGTTGGTCACTGACCCCTGTGCCTTCTGACTGGGAGACACCTACCAGCAGGGGCCAACAGACACCTCACAATGGAGAGCTTCAGCTAGCATCTGTTGGGTGCTCCTCTGGGACAAAGCTTCCAGAGGAAGGAACAGGCAGGAATATTTGCTGTTCTGCAGCCTCTGCTGGTATACAAAGGCAAACAGGGTCTGAAGTGGAACTCCAGCGAACTCCAGCAGACCTGCAGCAGAGGGGCCTGACTGTTAGAAGGAGAATTAACAAACAGAGAAAAATACCATCAACATCAGCAAAAAAGATGTCCACTCAGAAATCCCATCCAGAAGTCATCAACATTAAAGACCAAAAATAGATAAATGACAAAGATAGGGAGAAACTAGTGCAAAAATGCTGAAAACTTCAAAAACCAGAATGCCTCTTCAACTCCAAAGGATCACAACTCCTTGCCAGTAAGTGAACATAACTGGATGGAGAATGAGTTTGACAAACTGACAGAAGTAGGCGTCAGAAGGTGGGTAATAACAAACTCCTCTGAGCTAAAGGAGCATGTTCTAAACTAATGCAAGGAAGCTAAGAACTTTGAAAAAGATTAGACAAATTACTAACTAGAATAATCAGTTTAGAGAAGAATGTAAATGACCTGATGGAGCTGAAAAACAGCATGAGAACTTTATGAAGCATACGCAAGTATCAATAGAGGGACTGATCAAGCAGAAGAAAGGATATCAGAGATTGAACATCAACTTAATGAAACAAAACATGAAGACAAGATTAGAGAAAAAAAGAATAAAAAGGAATGAACAAAGCCTCCAAAAAATATGGGACTATGTGAAAAGACCAAACCTACATTTGATTGGTGTACCTGAAAGTGACAAGGAGAATGGAACCAAGTTGGAAAACACTCTTCATGATATATTAGGAGAACTTCCCTAACCTAACAAGACAGGCCAACACTCAAATTCAGGAAATACAGAGAACACCAGAAATATACTCCTCGAGAAGAACAACCCCAAGACACATAATTGTAAGATGTACCAAGGTTGAAATGAAGGAAAAAAATGTTAAGGGCAGCCAGAGAGTAAGGTTGGGTTATCTGCAAAGGGAAACCCATCAGACTAACAGTGGATCTTTCTGCAGAAACCCTACAAGCCAGAAGAGAGTGGGGGCCAATAGTCAACATTCTTAAGAAAAAGAATTTTCAATCTAGAATTTCATATCCAGCCAAACTAAGCTTCATAAGCAAAGGAGAAATAAAATCCTTTACAGACAAGCAAATTCTGATTTTGTCACCAACAGGCCTGCTTTACAAGAGCTCCTGAAGGAAGTGCTAAACATGGAAAGGAATAACCAGTAACAGCCACTGCAAAAACATAGCAAATTGTAAAGGCCATCGACACTATGAAGAAACTGCATCAACTAATGGACAAAATAACCAGGTTGCATCACAATGACAGGATCAAATTCACACATAATAATATTAACCTGAAATGTAAATGGGCTAAATCTCACAATTAGAAGACACAGACTGGCAAATTGGACAGAGTCAAGACCCATTGGTGTGCTGTATTCAGAGACCCATCTCACATGCAAAGACACAATTCACATGCAAAGACACACATAGGCTCAACATAAAGGGATGGAGGAATGTTTACCAAGTAAATGGAAAGCAAAAGTAAAAATAAAAAAGCAGGTGTTGCAATCCCCTGATTAAAAAAAGGCTTTAAACCTACAAAGATAAAAAGAGACAAAGAAGGATATTGCATAATTGTAAAGGGATCAATGCAACAAGAAGAGCTAACTATCCTAAATATATATGCACGCAATGCAGGAGAACCCAGATTCATAAAGCAAGTTCTCAGAGACCTACAACGAGACTTAGCCTCACACACAATACTAGTGGTAGACTTTAACACCTCACTGTCAATATTAGACAAATCAATCAGACAGAAAATTAACAAAGATATTCAGAACTTGAACTCAGCTCTGGACCAAGCAGATCTAATAGACATCTACAAAACTCTCCACCCCAAATCCACAGATATGCATTCTTCTTAGCACCACATAGCACTTGTTCTAAAATTAACCACATGACTGGAAATAAAACACTCCTTAGCAAATGCAAAAGAACAGAATTTCATAAAAAACAGTCTCTTGGACCACAGTGCAATCAAATTAAAACCAGCATTAAGATATTTACTCAAAAACCACACAACTACATGGAAACTGAACAACCTGCTCTTGAATGACTACTGGGTAAGTAATGAAATGAAGGTAGAAATAAATAACTTATTTGAAACCAATGAGAACAAAGACACAACATACAAGTATCTCTGGGACACAGCTAAAGCAGTGGTTAAAGGGAAATTTATAGCACAAAATTCCCACAAGAAAAAATAGGAAAGATCTAAAATTGACACCTTAACATCACAATTAAAAGAACTAGAGAAGCAAGAGCAAACAAATTTAAAAGCTAGCAGAAGATCAGAAATAACCAAGATCAGAGCTGAACTGAAGGGGATAGAGAATGAAAAACACTTCAAAAAATCGATGAATCCAGAAGCTGGTTTTTTGAAAAGATCAACAATATAGACCACTAGCCAGATTAATAAAGAAAAAAAAGAGAGAGGAATCAAATAGACAAAATAAAAAATGATAAAGGGGACATCACCACTGATCCCACAGAAATACAAATTACTGTCAGAGAATACTATAAAAATCTCTATGCAAATAAACTAGAAATCTAGAAGAAATGGATAAATTCCTGGACACATATGCCCTCCCAAATCTAAACCACGAAGAAGTCAAATCCTAGAATAGACCAATAACAAATTCTGAAATTGAGGCAGTAATAGCCTACCAACCAAAAAAGTCCAGACCAGATAGATTCACAGCCGAATTCTACCAGAGGTACAAAGAGGAGCTGGTACCATTCCTTCTGAAACTATTCTAAACAGTAGAAAGAGAAAGACTCCTTTCTAACTTATTTTATGAGGCCAGCACTATCCTGATACCAAAACCTGGCAGCAGAGACACAACAAAAAAGGAACACTTCAGGCCAATATCCCTGATCAACACTGATGCAAAAATCCTCAATAAAATATTGGTAAACCAAATCCAGCAGCACATCAAAAAGCTTATCTACCTCGATCAAGTCAGTTTCATTCCTGGGATGCAAGGCTGTTTCAACATATGCAAATTAATAAACGTAACCCATCACATAAACAGAACCAATGACAGAAACCACATGATTATCTCAATAGATGCAGAAAAGGCCTTTGATAAAATGCAACATCCCTTCATGCTAAAAACTCTCAATAAACTAGGTATTGATGGAACAAATCTCAAAATAATAAGAGCTATTTATGACATGCTCATAACCAATATTATACTGAATGGGCAAAAACTGGAAGCATTCCATTTGAAAACTGGAACAAGACAAGGAAGCCCTCTCTCACCACTCCTATTCAACATAGTATTGGAAGTTATGGCCAGGGCCATCAGGCAAGAGAAAGAAACAAAGGGTATTCAAATAGGAAGTCAAATTGTCTCTATTTGCAGATGACATGATTGTATATTTAGAAGACCCTATTGTCTCAGCCTTAAATTACCTTAAGCTGATAAGCAACTTCAGCAAAGTCTCAGGATACAAAATCAATGTGCACCAATAATAGAGAGTCAAATCATGAGTGAATTCCCATGCACAACTGCTACAAAGAGAATAAAATAGGAATACAACTTACAAGGGATATGAAGAAACTCTTCAAGGAGAACTACAAACCACTGCTCAAGGAAATAAGAGAAGACACAAACAAATGGAAAAACATTCCATGCTCATGGTTAAGAAGAATCAAAATCATGAAAATGGCCATACTGTCTAAAGTAATTTATAGATTCAATGTTATTCCCATCAAGCTACCATTGACAACCTTCATGGAATTAGAAAAAACTACTTTAAATTTCATATGGAAGCAAAAAAGAGCCTGTATGGCCAGACAATTCTAAGCAAAAAGAACAAAGCTGGAGCCATCACACTACCTGACTTCAAACTATACTACAAGACTACAGTTACCAAAACAGCATGGCACTAGCACCAAAACAGATATATAGTCCAGTGGAACAGAACAGAGGCCTCAAAAGTAATGTCACACATCTACAGCCATCTGATCTTTAACCCAACAAAACAAGCAATGGGGAAAGGATTGCCTATTTAATAAACGGTGTTGGGAAAACTGGCCAGCCATATGCTGAAAACTAAAACTGGACCCTTTCCTTACACCTTATACAAAAATTAACTCCAGATGGATTAAAGATTTAAATGTTAGCTCTAACACCATAAAAACTCTAGAAGAAAACCTAGGCAATACCATTCAGGATATCAGCATGGGCAGACTTCATGACACCAGAAGCAATGGCAACAAAGGACAAAATAGACAAATGGGATCTAATTAAACTAAAGAGCTTCTGTATAGCTAAAGAAACCATCATCAGAGTGAACAGGAAACCTACACAATGGGAGACAATTTTTGCAATCTATCCATCTGACAAAGGATAGAACAAATTTATAAGAAAAAAACAACCCCATCAGAAAGTGGGAAAAGGATATGAACAGTCATTTCTCAAAAGAAGACATTTATGTAGCCAACAAACATATGAAAAAAAGCTGGTCATTAGAGAAATGCAAATTAAAACCATAATGAGATAACATCTCATGCCAGTTAGAATGGCAATCATTAAAAAGTGAGGAAACAATGGATGCTGGAGAGGATGTGGAGAAATAGGAATGCTTTTACACTGTGGAGTATAAATTAGTTTAATCATTGTGGAAGACAGTGTGAAAATTCCTCAAGGATCTAGAACCAGAAATACCATTTTACCCAGCAATCCCATTACTGGGTATATACCCAAAGGATTATAAATCATTCTACTGCAAAGACATGTGCACATGTATGTTTATTTCAGCACTGTTCACAATAGCAAAGACTTGGAACCAAACAAAATGCCCATCAATGATAGACTGGATCAAGAAAATGTGGTACATATACACCCTGGAAAACTATGCAGCCATAAAAAAGGATGAGTTTATGTCCTTTGCAGGGTTATGGATGAAGCTGGAAACCATCTTTCTCAGAAAACTAACGCAAGAACAGAAAACCAAACACTACATGTTCTCACTCAAGTCGGGGTTGAACAATGAGAACACAAGGAGGGGAACATCACACAACAGGACCCATTTGGGGGTTGGGGGGCTAGGGACGGATAGAATTAGGAGAAATACCTAATGTAAATGATGGATTGATGGATACAGCAAATCACCATGGCATGTTTATACCTATGTAACAAACCTGCACATTCTGCACATGTACCCCAGAACTTAAAGTATATAACAAAGTAAAATCTAAAGATAAAAGTGTTTTTTATTTTCATAAATTTTTATAATAAATTTTTTACAAATGGATGTCAAATGGATCGGATTTAAGGATGCAAAGTATTGTTCTTGAATGTGTCTGTGAGGGTGCTGCCAAAGGAGATTAACATTTATGTCAGTGTACTGGGAGCGGTAGACCCACCCTCAATCTTGGTGGGCACCATTTAATCAGCTTCCAGCACAGCTAGAATTAAAGCAGGCAGAGGAAAGTGGAAGGACTATAGCCTTCTTCTTTCTCCCATGCAATGCTTCCTGCCCTCGAACATCAGACTCCAAGTTCTTCATCTTTTGTACTATTGGACTTACATCAGTGCTTTGCCAGGGGCTCTTGGGCCTTCTGCCACAGACCGAAGGCTGCACTGTTGGCTTTTCTACTTTTGTGGTTTGGGGACTCAGACTGGCTTTCTTGCTCCTCAGCTTGCAGATGGCCTAGTGTGGGACTTCACCTTGTGATCTACTGACTCAGTGAATCAATACTCCTTAATAAACTCCCCATATATATATATATAATATATATATAAATATATTTATATATTTTATAAATATTTTTATATTTATATAATATATAAATATATATATATATATTATATATATATATATATATATATTATATATATATACACGTCTATCCTACTAGTCCTGTCCCTGACTAATACACAGGGGTTCAGATTACAATTCAATAGTTCCCACATCTCCTGTGTATCTGACTCACCTGGAGAGCTAGTTAGCTGATTAACCCAGACCTTCTGTTTTAATGTTCTAGAAGGGCTGTCCAGGACTCTGTATTAAAACACAAAAAAAACCTAGATAAGCACAATGTACCCACTTAAGAAACCAGACTTACATAATACCAAGTACTATAAGTGTTGGACAGTATCTGCTTGTGCAGCATTGAAGTGGAGAAGGTTGGGGGAGAACAGATAAGTGTCAGAATCCTGAGCTGGTGTTTTAATGGAAAACAATGTTTTTTTTCATGTATAAAATAAAGAGAACATAATACAAGTGATTTGAGACTTGTCACTGAATAAATAAGACTGCCTTTATTTTAAACAAACATTTTCATTTACTACATATAAAAATAGCCCACTCAGAAAGTCACTCTGTGACATTCTCCTACACATTTATTATGCTTTCTGCATTTGCTATGCCTTTTTTCTAGAATGTTCCAAACCATCACTCCATCCCAGGCTTTCAAGTAACCTTCCTCATCCTTCCTGTGCTAAATCAAAGGATTATGTTATTTTTACTCCTAATTTTCCTGGCAGATTTATGTATTCATTTATTTATTCAAAAGCTTATAATTATACCTTGAAATATTTTAGATATTTTAGCAACAATGATTAGCAGCATAGATAAACTCTTGTTCTCAGGGACTTTATATTCTAGTGGGAGCAGGAAAAATAATTAAAAAGCAATCAAATAAATGAGATAATTTGAGATAGTTATACAGTTCATGAAAAATAAAATAGGAAAATGGTATTTAATGATAATCATTGAATGAAGAATAAAAGTTACTCTAACCAGCAGACCTATCCCAAAATAAATATGAAAAGCAAATGTCAGGTTTCATTTGCTTCCCAGATGGACAACTGATTGACTCAGGACTGTTCACTGAAAAGACTATCCTTTTTCTATTCCTTCAACATGCCATCTTTGTCATAATTCAAGTGATCCTGTAAGAATGGGTCTGTTTCTTCTCTCTTGCCTTCATTAGTCTGTGGTCTTCACTTGAACTGATTCTTATTTAGTGACTGTAACTATGTTATAAGTGTTTTCTGGTAAATCAAAACTTTCTCATTCTATAATTCTTCAAGATCGCCTTAACCATTCTTGTTCCTTTATGTTTCCATATAGTTTTAGTCTCAGCATCTCAATTTTCAGAAACATACCTGCCGGCACTTTTGTTGGCATTACATTGAATCTATAGATCAATTTGAGAAGAACTGAAAGTTATACACTGAGTCTTCAAAAATATTGACATGGTATAGCCATCATTTATGCAGGTCTCAATATAGTTCAATGATCTTAAAATTTCTGTAGCTGGTATGTAAAATTAAAATTGAATTAATTTGTGTGTAATGAATTGATTCAATGAGCCTGATAATTCTAAAAGTTAATTTATTTATAGAATTACATTTTATATACATACAAACATTTTTAAAAAACCTTTTCTATTCTTGTTTTATTCCTTTCTCATATCTTATTTCACTGGCTAGGGCTTCTAATGTAATTTTGAATAAAAATGGAGATACTGAAGACACTAATTTTAGTGGTAAAAATTTTCAACATATTACCATTCATTTATTTTAATCAACTCATTTTAAAATTGTATTAGGTTTACAGAAAAGTTGCAAAGATAGTACAGAGAGTTTCTATGTACTTACATCTAGATTCTCCTGTTGATATCTTAAATTAGTATAAGACATTTGTTATAATTAATGACCTAATATTGATATCATTAACTAAAGTCTATGCTTTATTCAGATATCTTTAGTTTTGACCTAATGACCTTCTTCTGTTCCATGGTCCCATTCAGGACACTCATTACACTTAGCCAGGATGTCTCCTTAGGCTCTTTTTGGCTGCAACAGTTTCTCAGAGTACAGCCTAGGTATTCTGTAGAATGTGTCTCAGATGGGATTGTCTGATGGTTTCCTCTGAATTATACTAGAACTTTGAAGTTTGGGGAGAAAGACCACACAGTTGACGTGCCATTCTCATAAATTACATCATAGGTGGGTGCTGTCAATAGGACTTACCATTGTTGATGTTAATCTTGATTGCTCAACTAAGGTAATATTTGTCAGATTTCTGCACTGTAAAGTTACTTGTTTTACCCTCTTCCATATTGTTTTCTTTAGAATGAAGTCACTGTGCAAGGAATTGGGTTAATTACTCTCTATGAGAGAATCTCTGATAAGGTGTTTTGAATTCTGCATGGTAGATTTATCTCCCCTCCCCTATTCATTTATACATCCAAACATTTATTGATGGACTCACTGATACTTCTTTTATGCTTCAGCTTACACCCCAATGTAGCTTTATTTTGTTGCTCATATTGTTCCAGCTTTGGTCGTTGGAAGCTCTTTCAGTTGACTCCAGTGTCTCTTTGGTATTTCCCTATCACTGTGGTTTTATATCTGAGTTTTTTCTTACTTTCTGGCACTACAAGACGCTTCAATATCATTGTTTCTTGCCACAGATCCAAATCGGTCATTTGTCTAATGAGTCTGGCATCCTTTCATTGGAGAATGGAATCAAATAATATCTTTGAGCCAGGTGTGCTCACTGGTACTGTCTTGTTCCTCAAGACCTTCTCAGCTGAAAGAGCAAGTATATGTGTGTACTAATTCATGTATCCATGAGTATTTATACATATTTCTATATGTATCTAAGAGTATTTATTTTAAGCTAAACATGAGTTCATACTATTTGATCATTGTCTCCCATTTTGATCAATGAACACATGGATACTTCTGGCATTCCCCACCTGTTTATATGTAACCTCACACCCCAACAGTGAGAAACCTGGCTTCTGCCATCAGCCAGCTGTTTACTTAATTGTGTAATTATAATATACAGGTATAGTAATTTAAAAATTATTGGCCCATATCCCTGTAGGAAACGAGTTTATCAGCTAGAATACAGAGCTTTTGTAAGGTACCTTTGGTCTTCAGTATTATAGACTCCACTTATTTCTAAAAATACTAACCACGTACCTTTTCTCCATCCTCTTTAGTAAGATTATTTCATATGTTTGTAATACAGTTGTTTCTTAAAAAGTCATAACCTGCATCTCATCCTAGGATCCTCTTACCTCCTAAATGTTTGTTTAATTTGCAAACATTAAGCACCACTCTTTATGCTGTAAAGTTCTATGTTTTTCAAAAACGCAGAGAATCATTTATCTACCAGTATGGTATCATACCCAACAGTTCTACCACTAAAAAATTCCATGTGCTTCATCTATTTACTACTCCACCCAGAATCCCTAGCCACCACTGATCTGTTTACTCTCTTTATAGTTTTGACTTTTTTATGGAATATTGTTTTAATTTATATTTCTCTTACAAGAAAATAAAAATGAGCAGCTTTTCATATGCTTATTTTGTCACGTCCATGACATATATTCACTTGTATATCAATAGATGTCACTATGTGACATATTCTTTGGTGAGGTGTCTATTCAGAACTTCTGCTCATTTTTATTTTTTTGTTTTGTTTTCTTGTTGGCTTTTAAGGATTTTTTGTATATTTTTGATATAATTCTTTTTTTATCTATTTGTTTGCAAATATTTTTTCCAATCTGTGACCTACCTTTTCAGTCTGCAACAATGTCTTTTGTAGAAAAGATTTTAATGTGTGTAAAGTTCGACCTATTCATTTTTTATGTATTTTGCTTCTCTTGTTGCATTTAAATACTTCCTTCTTTCTTTCTTTCTTTCTCTTTCTTTCTTTCTTTCTTTCTTTCTTTCTTTCTTTCTTTCTTTCTTTCCTTTCTCTCTCTCTCTTTCTCTCTTTCTCTCTTTCTCTCTTTCTCTTTCTCTTTCTCTCTTTCTCTCTTTCTTTCTCTCTTTCTCTCTTTCTCTCTTTCTCTCTTTCTTTCTTTCCTTCTTTCTTTCGAGACAGAGTTTTGCTCTTGTTACCCAGGCTGGAGTGCAATGGCGCGATCTTGGCTCACCACAACCTCTACCTCCTGGGCTCAGGCAATTCTCCTGCCTCAGCCTCTTGAGTAGCTGGGATTACAGGCACATGCCACCATGCCCAGCTAATTTTTTGTATTTTTAGTAGAGATGGGGTTTCACCATGTTGACCAGGATGGTCTCGATCATTTGACCTTGTGATCCACCCACCTCAGCCTCCCAAAGTGCTGGGATTACAGGCGTGAGCCACCATGCCCGGCCCTAAATACTCATTTCTAAATCCAAAAGCATCTAGATTTTCTCCTGTGTTTTCTTCAGTAAGTTTTATAATTTCTGAATTTTCATTTATGTCTATGATTTATTTTGAGTTTCTTGTGAAAGGTAAAATGTTTGTGTTTAGGTTCATTTTTGCAGGGATGTCCAGTTGTTTCAGTACCATTTGTGTAAAAGGTTGTTTTTACTCAGTTGAATAGCCTTTATTCTTTATGAAAGATTATTTTTTATATTTATGTGGGTCTATTAATGGACTCTATTCTCTTTTCTCATCCATATGCTTATTCTTATGTTAATACCATGTTACCTTGATTACTGTAGCTTTATAATAAATATTGAAGTTATGTAGTGTCAGCACTCTGACTTTCTTTCGTATTGTGTTGGCTATTTTGAGTCTTTTGCCTTTCCCTGTAAATTGTAGAACCTGTTTGTCAATATCTAAAAACATATCTTTCTGAAATTTTCACTGGGATTGCATTGAGTCTATATATTAGTTTTGAAAGAACTGATAGTTTAACAATATCATGTCTTCTAATTGATAAACCCAGAATATCATTCCTTTTGTTTAGATCTTCCTTTATTTCTTCATCAGTGTTTTGCAGTATCTACATAAAGATTCTGTACATATTTTGTTAGATGTATACCCCACCTTTAAAATCTGTTAGTGTTATTGTAAATGATATTGCTTTTTAAAATTTAAATTCCCATTATTTATTGCCGTGATATAGAAAAGCAATTGATTTTTGCATGTTGACCCTGCATATTGAGAGCAGGTTACAGTATATATTAGTTTATAGTAAGTTTATTACTGTGTGTGTGTGTGTGTGTATTAGTTCTAGGAGTTTTTAAATAGGTATTTTGGAGCATTCTACATAGAAAATTATGTTATCTGTGACTATAATTCTTTTCTTTGTTTAACAGTCTCCATAATTTTTCTTTTTTATGTTTTATTGTACTATCTGGGACTTTCAACAAACTTTTTAATACAAGAGGACAATCTTGCCTTATCTCCAGTTTTTTTATTTTATGTGATTAAACTACACGAAAATTAAAGAATTCAAGAGATTGGATAAATAGAATGATTTGTTTTTAAGGAAAGAAGAAAAGAAAGAGAAAAAAAGAAGTGAAGGAGAGGAAGAAAGAGGAAGAAAAAGAGGGAGAGAATGAGAATGTTGCTTTATTCTATTCTAAAAATGGGTATTAATAATGGCCAATCAATATTTTGTGTATTTAAAGTGGAGAATGTATATTTTGTGTATTTAAAATGGAGAGCTCTATAAGTATTTATTAAGTTTACTTGTTCCTGATCTGAGTTCAAGTCCTGGTTGTCCTCATCAATTTTCTGTCTCGTTGAGTCTAAGTCTCTTTATGGGTCTTATGTATCTGGGTGTTAGGATTGTTAGCTCTTATTGTTGCATTGATCCTTTTACCACTATATCTTTGTTGCTTTGAAATCTATTTTATCAGAGGCAAGAATTGCAACTCCTGCTTTTTATTTATTTATTTATTTTTGCTCTCCATTTGGTTGGTAAGTCTCTCTCCATCGCTTTGTTTTGAGTCTTTGTGTATCTTTGGATGTGAAATGGGTCTGGATGCAGCATACTGTTAGGTTTTGGCTGTATCTTTTGGGGGATTTAGTTGACTTAAATTTAGGGTTACTGCCCTTTGATGTTAACTGGCTATTTTATCCATTCGTTGATATAAATTCTTCTTTATGTTGGTGCTCTTTACTTTTTGGTATATTTTTAGAAAGGCTGATACTGGTTGTTCCTTTCTATGTATAATGCTTCTTTCAGAAGCTCTTGCAAAGCAGGCCTGGTGGTAATAAAATCTCTGAGTACTTGCTTGTTCATAAAAGATTTTATTAAAATTAAATGCTATGTTAGCAGTTTCTTAAAATTAAATGCTATGTTAGCTGCAGATTTAGCAGGTTGAGAGTTTGCCTTTATTCCTAATTCAATGAGAGCTTTTATCACGCATGAACGCTAAATTTTGTCAAATGCTTTTTCTGCATCAATTATGTATCATATGATTTTTCTTATCTAGTGTTTTGATGTGATGAATTACACTGATTGATTTTTAAATTTTGAACGAGACTTGAGTACCTGAAATAAATCACACTTGGCCATGGTGTATAATTCCTGTTATACTTGTTGTGTTCAATTTTTTAGTATTTTGTTAAGGATTACTGTGTCTATGTTCATGAGAGGTATTGGAATGTAGTTTTTGTTTCTTGCAAGGTCTTTCTCTGGAATTGATATTAAGGTAATGCTGGTCTTATAGAAGAACGTACACGTGTTTTCACTGCTTCCACTTTCTGGAAGAAATTGTGGAGATTTGGTATTAGTGTTTCCTCAAATGTTTAGTGACTTTACTAGTGAAACCATATGAGTCTGGTGCTTTACTTTTTGTAAGTTTATTAGATAGTGATCAAATTTCTATGATAAATATATGGATAGTCAGTTTATCTATTTCTCCTTGTGTGAGTTTCAGCAGTTTCTGTCTTTTAAGGATCTGACCTGTTTCAGCCAGGCCTGATTGACATTTCTTACTCTAGTTTCTTAAGATGGAGGTGAAGTTTTAGATTTTTCTTCTTTTCAAACATAAGGATTTTATGCTAAACATTTCCATCTAAGCACTGCTATCACTGCATCACACAAATTTTGATACATTTTATTTTTCCTTCTATTTTGTTCAAAAAATTTTAAATTTATCTTGACATTTTTTGACCCTGGATAATTTGGAAGTGTGCTGCATCCCAAATATTTTGGAATTTTCCAACTATCTTTCTGTTACTGATTTCTAGTTTAATTATATTATATTGTGGTTTGAGAACATAATTGAATGATTTTTATCTAATATGTTGGCCACTAGCGATTTAAATTAATTTAAATTTTCACTAGCAATTGCCACCTATAGAAATTTAAATTTAAATTAATGAAAATCAAATAAAAATGTTAAAGTATTTCCTCAGTCACACTAGCCATACTTTAAGTATTCAGTAGCAACTTGTATCCAGTGGCTATTATGTAGGTTAGCAGAGACGTAAAATATGTCTATTATTGCAGAAATTAGTAACAGAGAGTGCTGTTATAGAATGACATAGGATATCTTTATGATTTTAGGGTAAGTTAGAATATTTAAAACAGTCACAAAAACATAAGCTATAAAGGAAATATGCAAAATTAGACAATACAACTTAAACATTTCTCCCTCAAAAAAAGCTGTCAAGAGAATAGAAGCCAAGTTAACAGACTAGGGAAATATATTTTCAACATATACAAAAACAAAAAGCTCAAATTTAGAATATATAAAAAACTTGTAAAACTCAATAAGAATATACATACAACAAAATGGAATGAGAAAACAAGTTGTGGAAAGATGCTTTACAAAAGAGGATATCCCCATTGCCCACAAACATGTAAATATGATCGACCTCATTAGTCATCAAAGAAATGCTAATTTAAGCCACAAATCAGTGTTTTTTCACATTTTCTAGATTGGCTAAAATGAAAAAGTGCTGACAATACCAATTGTTGACAAAGATGTGGGGCCATTAGAACTGACATCCACTACACATAGTGATATAAATCCACGTACCCAACTGGAGAACTGTCATTATCCCCCAAAGTTTAAGATACAGATTTACACTCCTAGGCATATACTTATGCACACTGAAAAACATTCATTAAAAAGTTTATAACAGCATCATATTTTAATAAACACAAAGTACATAAATTCTTGCACAGTCATGCAATGAACTACTACATAGCAGTGAAAATTACTACAGCTATATGCTACAACATGGACTACTGTCACAAACATATGGAAGAAAATAAAATAGACATGATATACTTAATAAAATTTGATTCCACTTACTTCAAGTGGCAATAATAATCTATGGTGTTATCATTCAGGATAGTGTTTATCTTTTTGGAAAAAAAGAGGATGTAGTATTTAGAAGGGGACCTGCTTGGACGTTCTAGGTTTCCATCAACGTTAGATTTTTGGATGTAAGATCTAGGTGCTAGATGATAGTTATATTGGAGGTGTTTATTTTGTAATACTTTATCAAGTTGTACACTCGTAACTTGAAAATATTATACTGTTACAAAATTACATGCTGGTGATAATGTGGAGAAATAAACATTTTCATAACTGTTGATGGGCATATAAAAATCCTAGAATGCTTTATACATTTTGCTAATATCTAGTGAAATTGTATGTGCACATATTTGATGTATTAGCATATCCAGAGGAAAAACAGACAGGTGTGTGTGTGTGTGTGTGTGTGTGTGTGTGTGTGTGTGTGTGTCCTCTTGGTTATATATACATTCTTTTGGAAGGGAGAGAGAGATTTTAAGGAATTGGCTCATGTAATTATAGAGGCTAGCAACTCCAAAATCTGCAGGACCAGAATCTGTAAGGTAGGTTGGCAGGTTGGAAACCAGGAAAAGAATGGATGTTATAGCTCAAGGCTGAAGGCAGTTGGCTGGCAGAATTCTGTCTTCTTCAGGGGAGGTTGGTCTTTTTCTTATGGCCTTCAACTGATTAAATGAGGCCCACCCACATTATAAAGGGTAATTTACTCAAAGTCTACTGATTTAAATATTGCTATAGTTTGAATGTCCCCTCAAAAATTCATATTGAAATTTAATTGCCATTGACAGTATTAAGGAGTGGGAACTTTAAGAGGTGATTAAGACTTGAAGGTTCTGCCTTCATTGATGGGATTGATGTGATTATAGAATGAAAAGTATTATCCCCTCTTGTCTTAATGATAATGCAGCAAGAAGGCCCTCACCAGATGCTGGCACTTTGATATTGGACTTCTCAGCCTGCAGAACTGTGAGCTGAGAAATTTCTGTTCATTAGAAATTACCCAGTTTTAGTACTGTATTATGGCAGCACAAAATGGGCTAAGACAAATATTAATCTCATCTTAAAATACCTTGACAGCAATGTCCAAAAATGTTTGACCAAATATCCCAGTACCTTGGACTAACCAAGTTGAAACACAAAATTACCATCGCACTCAGTAATTCAATATCTACACTAGAAACAAAAATTAACCTCTTGCTATTGTTTACAGAAGTCATGTATTTAAATATCCCATTATTGATTGTAATAGGGAAAAAGCAGAAACTTGATCATTTCTCAATCATGAAGAATGAAGAAACGGTGATTTATTTTTATAGTGAGATAATATACAGGAGGGAAAATTAATGAAATACCATTTTTCATGGAGATATTCCTCCCCTAGGGCCTTTCAGTGTCCTGCTGTAATTGGGGCTGAAAGTTCTTAGGCTGGTTTACACAGCTGTTGTTCTGGATTTTTTCTTACACATCACTCCAAATTTTTCTTCACCTCTCTTCTGGATTTCTGACTTCTTGGGTCCCAAGTCTACCTAATCTTACTGAGAATATTCTTTAATAACTTCCTAAGAAAATGTGCTTTGAAAGTAAAGATTTTCGAGTCCTTAAATTATGAAAGTTTTTCTTGTATTATTTCTTTTATAAATTCAAGAATTTATTTTCAATTTTCTCATCCTTAATTTTCTTGATTCTTTCTTTTTGAAACTTATATTGCCTGGTTGTTTCAACTTTTGGATTGAGGATGGGCAAGGGCCACCAAGCCCTACCTGGGTGTAGAAAGGGCAGCGTACTGGTTCTAAACCAAATCAAAGTCATAAGAGGCATATGAGTGGCCGGGTATGGTGGCTCACACCTGTAATCACAGAACTTTGGGAGGCTGAGGAAGGTGGATCACCGGAGGTTAGCAGTAAGAGACCAGCCTGGCTACATGGTCACACCACATTTCTAAGAAAAATACAAAATATTAGCCAGGCATGGTGGCACATGCCTGTAATCCCAGCTATTCTGGAGGCTGAGGCAGGAGAATTGCTTGAACCTGGGAGGTAGAGGTTGCAGTGAGCTGAAAATGCACCACTGTATTCTAGCCCGGTGACACAGTAAGACTCTGTGTCAAAAAAAAAAAAAAAAAATGAGGCACATAAGTTTATGTTCACTTTATTGAACACCTGCCCATCTGCCATTCAAGAAGCCAGTAGTCCAAGAAGGATGACAAAGACAATGGGGGACATGTCTCCAATCAACCAACTTCAGCTGACTCTAGTCAATCTTTGTAGAGCTGCAGCCAAGTGCAGATTGGTGAGCAAGAAAATAAATGCATGTTATTGCAGGACACTGAGCTCCAAAGAGGTTTGTTATGCAGAATCATTTAGCAGTAACTGATTTCAGACAAAAAATTAAAATCCTAAACAAAGAAAAAGAATCCACGCAAAAGTTGAAACAACCAGGTAATATAAGTTTCAAAAAGAAAGAATCAAGAAAACATGCTTTATACACCTTGCAGGGAAGAGGAATAAATATTTTCTGAAAAATTATGCAGTTTATTTCAGCTGTGTTACTTTTTTTCTTTTTTTCCATTTTTGGGTTCTATCTAGATGATTTTCTGTTGTTTTTTTTTTTTTCACAGTCATACTTTCCATTTCTAAGAATTCTTTGTTCTTTGACAGTTCTTTTTTCAAATCGTGTGTTTTCTTTTTAAATAAATAAATATTTTCTCCTATCTAACTAAACCATTGATCACTTTTTCTTTCTCTTTTTAACATTTTGTGTTCTGCTTTCTAAACTTTCTTGGAGTTTTTCTCTCTTTATTATGTCTCTGTCTTGGATATGGAAGGCTATCCTTAAATGCCTAATACTACATTGATTCAAGATTGAAGCCCTATCATTAAATGAAGGTTCTGTAAGCATGGCAAGGGATTATTGACTGTAAGTTTCACTGTAGGATAACTGGAAGGGAGAGCCAGCTACTTTGTTGCCCTACTCTGTGTCCCTATCTATAGATCTTTTCTCTTTGTCTGCTCAATTTCTGCAGGAAAAAAATCTTCCAATCTTTTATAGGAGAGAAATAATCCTGGTGTTTAGCTAAGGGGCATGGAATTCTCAATGTTCAGTACACAGACTTTCACCCACTCACCCTTTATCAGTATGACACTTTGCCCTTCATTCTACCCTGTTTGATGTCCTCTCCAGTATAATTTCCCCTGATAATAAACTCATGTACTTTTTAGGAGTATAGATGGGTAGCAGTCTGTTGTGCAGGAATGCAGAAAAGATCTCGACAAGTAATTAAACTTATAGTGACTTTAAAATGTTGAGAGTCCACCTTATGGTCTCCATTTGCCTTCATTAGAATCTGTAGATTCAGTTCTTTTGCTTTTCTAGTTTACACTATAAATTTCTGAATATGGTTTAGCTGTGTCCCTAGCCAAATCTCACCTTGAACTGTAATAATCCACACATGTCAAGGGTGGGGCCAAGTGGAGATAATTGAATCATAGGGGCAGGTTTTTCCCATGCTGTTCTCCTGATAGTGGATAAGTCTCACAAGATCTCATGGTTTTATAAATGGAAGTTCCCCTGCACAAGCTCTCTTGCCTGCTTCCATGAAGATGTGAACTTTGCTCCTCTTTTGCCTTCCACCATGATTGCAAGGACTCCCCAGCCATGTGGAATTGTGAGTCAATTAAACCTTTTTCCTTTATAAATTGCCCATTCTTGGGTTTGTCTTTATTAGTAGTGTGAAAACAGACAAATCCAATTACCTTATTTCTTATAAGTGTCCCCCTAATGAACGCCTACATTTCTGCAGTGTCATCTATATGTCAGTTACCACTATCTGTATGCTTTTCACCTTCAAAATGTGTGTAGCTATTTCTCATTTCCTATTGTTCCATCTCCCGATCTAATTTGATCTTTTGAGTTTGCAACTTTTTAAATTAATCTCTTGTCATATTACTGGAATTTTAGAAGCAAACGAAGATAAACATAAGTGTTCAACTTGCCATGTTTAACGGAAATCAGAATATTTATAAAATTAAAATTAAATAATGCCACAACCCTGTTTAAATATTCTCAGTGGCAGAAGATCTCTAAACATATTTATCTTCTGCAACTGAGACTTTATACTCACTGAGCAATGACTCTTCATTTTTCTATACCCCAGGTCCTAGCAACCACCATTTCACTCTCTGCATCCATTAATTTGATTTTTCCATATACCTCATATAAGTAGAATCATGCAGTATTTGTCCTTCTGTGACTGTGTTATGTCACCCACCATGGTGTCCTCTAAATTCATCTATGTTGTTGCAAATGGTAGGGTTTTCTTCATTATCTTTTTTTTTCTAAAAAGAGTCTACGTTTTAATGGAGTTAAAATATATGTCTTAATTTCAGCACAAAGTGATATATGTATAATATTTATAAACATGTAGTGTGTTTTACAAATGTGTAAAATATACTAAAATTAATCTTACTTTGGGAAGCTACTTACTACTGGGTGCCCTGCAGAGTTCATTGGTGTGTATGTGTGTGTTTTCTCAATACCTTCTGTTTGAATTTTCAACTTCTCATTTTTCTTAGGCTTCTATAACAATGTGACTAAGAACAAGAACAGAAAAGTACCCCTATTAGTAACATGATTTTAAGTTATTATAAATATCTTAAATATTTAAAACATATCAGGCAGTTACATTTTATAATAAATTTTGATAGGTTATGTATTCTTATTTAACTATTTTAATTTTAATTCTCTTTTCATTTTATATAATCTGCAGCAATATTTGATGTAGAAAAGCTTGGAAAAATATAAATAAAATTCTAGTCAATATGGACAATTCTTTTTAGTGTCTTCTGTTTCTACATTGTGCAGGAGGATCTTACATTCATGATAACAGAGAGCCAAATATAATTATAATCTCTTTTCAGTTTAGGATATTATATTTTATATTGCGTGCTCTTTGGGGAGGCCCCAGGGTGGTGTGCAGGCAGTTTGCATTTTTTGACTATTCACAGAGCTAGCTGACCAAATCTTCCAGAGAATATACAAAAGTAAATTTTATCATTTATTCTTATATTGAATTGAATATAATTTTTGAATCTGCCAAAGGCCCTTTTTGAATAAATTTATTTATCTGCAATATGATTTTCATGTCTAAACTCGTCATTTTTTATTGTCTGGAAATTTTGAAAGGAAATAGAAAAGATGGGAGAAAGAATATTTAATAAATGCCTATTTTCTCTCTGAATCATTCAAGTATATAATTTAAGATGTGAATATTTACACATCTTTAAATGTCATGTATTCATTGGAAAGTCTTCATGGTTTTTATGGAGTTTTGTATAGAATTATATGACTTGGAAGGCACATTTCAACATAGAGCATAATCATGTTTCAAAACTTTTAATTTTATCTGTTTCAAATATGTTTTGAAATGTTAGTTGATAAAGCATATAGCCGCTTTAAGAATAGCAGCTGCTTGTCTAGTTAATGAATACAGCACTCTGAGTAAATCATGTCTGGATACTAATTTAGTATCACTGTAGATAATATTAATTCATTTTTTAAACACTGTGTGGTAAATATTATTTTAAGCCCATACATGTATTAATACACTTAATTGAATAGCCCTGTGACATGGGCATTTTATTATGCATATTTTATGGATAAAGGAAAGGAAGTTCATGATGACACAGACAAGAGCTGGTAAATCCCAGACACAAACCCAGACATCCGGTTCCAGAGTCCTTGCTCTTCACCGGGTGCAATGCTGCAGATTCTGGCCCTCATCAGTCAGTAGCTTAAAAGAGATAATCAGACTAATCTTTATTATCCAGGTATAACAATTTATAAATTGGAGTTGTTTGGCCTCAAGAGGGCAAGCTTTGCAAATGCAACCCTGCTGAGCAGTGACAGCAAATGTTCTTGCAGCAAAAGAACATGAAGTGTCCACGGTGTATTGTCCAGTGTATGAGGTATGGCATGTTGGGTCAGTGAGAAGATCAAGGGGGTTTCAAGATTTGATACACATTATTTAAATGTGTGTTGAAGGATTATAAATCACAAAATGCCATTGTCAAAATTTCCAGACACTGACGTTTTGAAAACAAAACTGTTACCATCATGCCAGGAATTTGGCCTAGGTCCTATTTCTTGTTGCACAGAAAGCCAGTCACTGAGACAAGTGTTGCCAGGAAAGAAGGCTTTAATCACGTGCTGTAGTTAGGGAGATGGGAGATCAGTCTCAAATCCATCTCCCTGACTGACTAAAATTAGGGGTTTACATTGCAGGGAAGAAATGTAAGCGTGTGTGGAAAAACAGGAATTAGGGTGGCGTAAGGAATAGGAGTTGGTTAACAGGAAACAAGTAGTTAGACAATCATGATGGGTAAGGCACCTGGCATTTCATTGTCCAGATGCAGTGATCTGGTAAGTTTCAGTTCCTTGATGCTATCTGGGAGGCCTGATGGTTGATTTCCGAGAAAGAAATTCAGGTAAGACAAATGTAACTTTCTGAAGTTTTACGAGTGGGAGGGTCAGTTTTTATATTTATTGAAAAGAAACCATAAACATCAATTGCATGGGACACTCGGACCAATTTTAAAACCAGGAGGCCAGACCTAGCATACTAATCATCATTGGACAGATATGTTCTGAAGAGAAAAAAGAAACTGAATTAATAATTCCTTTTTCCTCTTACCAGTTTGGTACTAAAATATTTCCAAACACGTGTTTTATCCCAGGTATTGTTCAAATAGAGTATAAAGTGCTCAATACAACCAAAATTGTTCTCCCTTTAAGCTGATACAGTAATCAGATAAATCTACATTAAACTTCATTAACAAACAACCCTCAAATTACAGTTGCTTAACCTAGAAAAGGTTTATTTTTGGTCTTGTGAAATCTAATATAGGTTTGAGCACATCTCTAGGCAGCTGTGTACCATGCGACAGTTTGGAATCCAGGCTACTTCTATCTTGTAGTATCACTGTCTCAACTGCTGTGTGTATAATCACTAAACCAGGACAAAAGAGGACTGGACAGGTTGCACCAGCCTTTAAGTGCTTTGGCCCAGAAGTAATACACATGACCTCTATATGCAAGACATTAGCTAAAACTAGTCATGAAGATCTGTCTGCATATATGGGGTATAGGGATGTATAAGTTCACTGTGGGCCTGGAAGGAGAGGAAACCAGGAGTCTCCATATGTGGATTACTGTTGGCTAAACAGGGAGTAAGAATATACATTTATATTGTGAAAGACAAGGAGTTACTCTAATGATTACAAGTAAATTAATATGATGACCCCTGTTTACATACAAAAAAGCTAAAACTCAGATAATTGTCTAGTGAACTAGCAAATATACTAGATAATTGTCTAGCAAATATACTAATGAAAATGTTTTACTGATCATATTAAGTTTGAGCCAGGGTTTCTCAACCTTGGAACCAGACAATTTGAGCTGGATCATTCCTTGTTGTATGGTGCTTTGCCGTTCATTGCCTGATATATAGTATGCATAGAGCATAGCTGGTCCCTACCCACTAGATGCCGGTATCCAACCCCCTCCTCCAACAGATGTGCCAACCAGACATGTCTCCTGACACTGCCAAGTATCTCCCGGGAGGCAAAATTGTTCTAGATTGAGAACCATCCCTTAAATCATTTTCTATAGCAAACCTTTGAGTTAACACAGTAACATATGTATGCATGTATACCTTATAATACATAAAGCATTTTACACAGCTTCATCTCAATTAATAAAATTATTGCAAGGGGGCAAGGGAAAGTTATTATATTCAACATATGGGGAAATGGCAGAGAATCAACCCAATCTGAGTCCTCTTGCTCCAGATGCTTCCATTTACTCTGTGTTTATTGAGTACCTCCTGTGAGATAGGCACTGTTCTGGTTATAGAGGATACAAGGATTAAAACACCTGGTTTCTGCTCTTAGGGGACTCCTGGTCTAGTGGATAAAAGACACAAATTAACATAAAATTACATAGCAGATAATTAAACTAAGTGCTCTTATAGAAAAACCTACAATGCTTCAGAGAGAGGGACTTCACCATAGAACTTTCAGCAACACAAAAGAAGCACAATACAACGGGAGAAAGACAGGTAGCAGCTGCGGCACAAAGACTGCTGAATTTTATTGCTGAGTCGTCACAGGAAAAAAGGAACTGAAATATAGGGAACTACAGGATCAAGTGGAAAGAGAAGAATTGTATTTTGAGCTGCGAGAAGCAAAAATTGTGAAAAACACCGCTAAGCCTTAAACATACAGGCAAGTGCTATCTGAAAAGATGCCAGTGACTGAAACACCCCTTACTAGTCATTCTACAACGTTGATTCCAAAGAAGCTCATCTAACCGAAAGGAGATATCATACTAAAGAAAACCATTTTTTTTGAAAGCTCAAACTGCATGTCTCTACAGCGGGAACAAAGCAAATAATTAAGAATAGGAGTAAAGAAGGTCATCTTTCATATAAATGATAACCAGTACAACTTCTTACCATGTAGCCTGCCTGGAAGATCAATGTGCTGCTCATTTGTTCAAGTTTTGAAATGGGGTCACTTGGAACTAACTTATTTTGCCTTTTGCCTTTTTATTGGACTCTATCTTAATATTTAAATGCCTCAATTATTTTTCAGTTCAAGAAAAATTTTTTATAGAGATTCATTAGTGCAAGTGTGATTCTCTATCAGTGTATGATTTAATAAGGTAACCGATTAAATGACTAGGGACTACACAAACTGTTCTAGATGTGTTTTCCTCTTTGAACTTCCTCTTGTGATGCTGTAAATCATTTTGGGAAAACATATTTTAAATTCTTTGTTTGGACACTAGAGAGGGTGCAGAGAACACTCTCTCAAACACAAGCATGTTGGCCTTCAGTGCGCTTTAATATTGGTGTTTTCACTTCTCTCTTAGCTTTATTCATATCGTGCCATTCCCAATGTCATCAGCCTTCACAAGCAGCAAGGAGAGACTCATCGCTTTACCTGTGCCTGTGTTATCTTATTACTCCAGGCTCACTATACCCTCTAAGGTCCCCATCACCCAGTCTGAAATCCTCTTCTTTTGTTGTCCGATCAAACCTTCCCTTCATCCAACATTTCCTGATCTGATACATCAAAATTAGCCCTCACATTCTCCATCCTCTGTGGGCAGTTATGGGCAGTGACTGCACTCCTTGTGTTGGTCAAGGACAATGATTCCTCACTTTCCTTCACTTCACATTCTTATTGTCCACTTGCCTTCGTAAAGGAAAACATGCAGTGGGAGAGGAGCATCTGCCAACTTGATCTGATAAATATTGCAGGAGTCAAATTTTAAAAACTCAACATATAGGAAATTGATAAACTGGAGGAATAACATAAACAGAGGGTGGAGAATTTGGGGAAAGAGAGGCAGGGAGAAAGTCTCAGTTTCTTTGTGACTTAGACAAGGGAGGAGTAAGAAATGTGTGCTCAAGAGGGACTGCATCCTCTGGGTTGAATCCCCCAGAGGTTCCCTCTTGGGTGCCTGGGATGTCCCCAGGAGTCAGGTTTCCCTGTTGCAGAGAAGAGGAACCTTGGGCTATGGGAAGGAAGGTGGAAAGAACAGGCTACATTTTACTGATATAAGGGTCAGGAAACTGCATTTCTCTAAGAAACAGGGGAAAGAGATGAAGGGGTGGCATCAGGAGCAGCAAAAATAACTTGGGAAGGCAAAGAGCTTCAGTGAGCTTTGAGGGACCTGGCTCAAACAGACCTTAATATCTGAAAGGTGTATTATAACTCTGGGTAGGAGCACAATCCAGGCCAGAAAGCTCAGCTCTGCCACTACTGGCTATGCTATTGTGAATAATTAACTTATACGCTTAGCCTCATTAAGTCTATGCCATGAAGTTTTGTAAGCATCTAATAAAATAAAACATGGTGAGCAATTGCACAATGCTTGGCACAGGGTAAGCACCCAATAAATGACAAGCTCTTCCTGTTTCTCACAATGGCAGGGAGAGATGGCTGTGGGGTGGTGCTAGGGAAACTTGCATGGTGGATTAAAGGACAGACTTTTATCTTTTAGGTCAGATAAAACTAGACTCAGCTGTGGTTTGATTTGGACCTTGACTAGATTCAGACCTGCTCTTTAAAAATGTAGAGTTTTGATAATGCTTGATAATCTTGATGAGCCTCAGTTTTCTCACTTTTAAAAGAGGCTTAGTAAAATATATCTCAAAAGGGGTGTTATAAGGTTTAAAGTAATGATTAGATGTACTTTATAAGTAGCTTTTAGCCTAGTTCCTGGCATAGATTAATAAATTCTATCCAGCATTACTGGGACCCCAGCAATTATATAGGCTTTTTGTCCTTGATTGAGCTTTCTCAGGCTGATGATCAATGAAACAATTTAGTTCTACAAACCTATATTACATTCTTATGGGTATGGCACTTGGCTAGACACTGAGGGGATTTAAAGCGTTGTAAGATACAATACTTATCTTCAAAGTGTTCACAATCTGATGGGGTGAGCAGACAGGTACATATCAGTAGTAAAATAGTTTAGTTGTAAAAATAGGGAAGGAGGGATTAACACCCATTGGAGAAACCCACAAGTTCCCAGTAAACTGAATCTTGAAGGATAAGTAGCATTTCAACAGCAGAGAATTGGAGGAAAGGTGCTTTGAGAGTTAGAATGGCTATGCAGAAACAATAGACATAAAAATGCTTAATGCATTTGGAGAATAATTTTGTGTGTGCGTGTGTGTATGTGAGAGAGAGAGAGAAAAAAGTGTGTGTGTATGTGTGTGTGTGTGGCGTCTTAGGTATTAGTATTGCTATAAATAATTGTATACTTGATTATCATTATGGGATTTTCCATATAGGAATTAGTTCTCATCCAATTGTACATTTCACACTACTCCTCATAGTGCCTTGAACAAGGTAAGCTTGAGTGAAACGAATTAAATTGAAGATGCTTTCTCATTAGATTTAAATTTCCCAAATATCCTAAGGTTTATTGCTTTCTTTGCATGATGAGTTTATTTGATAGAGCCATCCCAATTAACATGACAGGTGTCCTTCTGCTAGAGTTTCAGAAATGATAGTGTGAATTTTTAAGTCATTGTAGTAATTTAGTTGCCTTCAAATAATTCATTCATCTTACTAGATTCAGTAAAACTATGTGAGAATTTAACCGCCTCCCAAGATTTTGATTCTGGCTAAAAATTATGAGGTTTCTCTCTGTCAAGGAGTAGTAATAAAGAAAGATTCCTCTGCCTCTTTGAGTGTAATGACCTGGAGGCAGAGGTCTGGAGAAGAAGCCATTGCCCCTGCGAAGGAGGCAGCTACTCCAGAGATATACAAATGCTGAAAGAGGAACTGAGGGAAAGACTGGCAGCCAATGTCCTTATCAAATGAACTCAGATGGGTCATTCATTTCTGACCTATGTAATAATAAAGGAGGAGGAGGAGAAAGTCCAAAAGGAGAAGGAGAAGGAAAGAGAAAGACAAGATAATGCAGTTAGTTTTAAGCTTGCACAGGCAAGAACATACTTTAGAATCAGGGGATTCTAATTATTATAATCAGGGGATTCTAAAGTATGGCAGGAGGGAGCCAATCCTCAAATGTATTTGAAGTCAATTTCATTTCAGTGATAAGTAAGTAAAACAGAATAATGAGATTTGAAGGATTATCATTTCAATATTTGTTTTGTATTATGTATGAACTACTGTGCTGTCAGCTGTGGCTGTCTTATCTGAATCTCTCAGATTGTCAGGTTTTCCCTCATTATTGTCAGATTCTCTTGACCCACACTCCTATTCATTTACCCTCTTGTTTCTTTTTTACTCCATTAGCAAAGAACAAATCTTCAAAATATGTTCTCTGCTTAATTCTCCCATTTTTTTCTTCTCCCATTTTCTGTTGTAAAGGTAATGATACTTTTCTCTTGGTCAAGTCTGAGATCTCACCTCTCACTGCGTGGCTCCCCTAGAGAGCCCTCCTGACTAAAGCATTCCTTTTTTTTTCCTCCTGGGCCATGCTTCTCTGGTTCCCCTCCTCCCTCTTTGATTGTTTTTTGTTTCAGATTTTTTTGTGTGTGGGGCTCCATCTTCCATGCTACCATGATACATTGGTGTTCCTCAGGGATCCTGGTTCTCTCCTTTATGTACATTAGTCCCTAGGTGAAATCATCCAGTCTTACAGTTTTATATTGATGTATTTGAATTTTGAAGACTCCCAAATGTTCATCTCTAATCCTGACTTCTAGACTTTTATCCCTACCTACCTGCTTATCATGGCCAAGGCCAAATTCTCCATTCCTACCCCAAAACGTGTTCCTTCTCAATTTTTGTCACCTCAACAAGTGTTATCTCCACTTTCGTTTGTGTAGGCCAAAAATCTTGAAAGTCTCCTTGACTCCATTTTTTTTCTTTTACTCCCTATATCTAATCTGCCAGCCATTACCTTCCCTCAGTATTTTAAAAATAATTATTAGTGCCCACTATGTTCCCGGTTCTGTTCTGGAAGCTTCAGATACAGAAGAGAATAAAGCTGATCAAATCCCTACTCTTAGGTTCTTGTGACTTTCAGACAGAACCACAATCAAGCAATCTTTCATCACCTCCACACCCCCACTGCTACCACCTAAATTATTGCAGTAGCACCTTCGCTTCCACCCTTATTGCCTATAGTCTTTTCTCTCCATCCCAGCCAGAGTGATCATTTTAAAACATAAATCCGATCATGCCTTTTCTTGCTCATAACCCTCCACAGGCTTCTCGTCTCACTCAGAGCAAACCCAAAATCCTTACCACAGCCCACAGGGCTCTATATGACCTGGGCCCTGATGTTGCTATGATATCCCCTCTGTCACCTTCCCTTCCCTGATTCTGCTTCAGTCACTCCAGCTTCCTGGCTATTCCCCAGCAACAGTCCACAGCACATGAACTTATCTCTTGCTATTTGATATATTCCTACACTTCAGGTCTTCCCTAAAATGTCACCTTACTGAGGAGGCCTTCCCTGATCTTGAACATAAACCAGTCCCATACCTTCATCACTCTGTTGTCTTTACCCCATTTAATGTATGCACATATGTAACGTATATATGCATGTATGTACACATGCATGTATGTATGTGTGTGCAAATCCTGGAGGCCTCCTGCATCTAAAATCTGCGCCTTCGAGAGCTAGGATTTCATTTTGTTCACTGCTATTTCTCTTAGAGCACTGCCTGAAAAATATGCACTCGATTAAAATTAATTGAACTGTTTTCATTCCTATGGTTTATGATTTGGTTACTTATAAACGTGTCGACACAAAGTCCCTTTTGATTAAGGGTCTGCATTTGTGAGCCAACTAATTCTAGTTAAGTGTGGTATTGATGGCTTTGAAGCAAGGAAACTCCACTTCCCTGTGACCTCATCAACTTTCTATTCTAGCCAAATTAGGAGTGTGAATGTTCAAGTCTAAAAATTAAGTATCCCATCTCTTTGTTGTGACTAGTTTTCAATGTCTGCTAAACTATTACACAGAAACCCTGCTACAAATATACAGTTACAAAGCCCCTTGGAGGTGGTGTAAATAATTAGCATTTAGTGGCTTACAGCTATGTCAAATTAACCATCTCATAAGTAGGCATTTTAGATCCACTATGAAGTCAGGTGAGCTATGAATAAGAGAAATAATTACATGTACTTTAATCCTTAGATAGTGAACTATGTAGGGCACTCTTTCAAACTATCATGTAAAACTACAATAGTTGAGAAATCATGGCTAAAAAGAGTCTACATACAAATATTCTCAGAGAAAAATAGCTTGTGTCGCATAAAGTAATAATTTAAATAAAAGACAGAATATCTATGCAAGAAGAGCACAGGTGTCTTATTTAGCTACTGTTGCCTGACACCCCCCATCCCAACTCCAGCCATGTGGAATGTTTTGTCATTCATTCTGTGACTTCTTCGATATCTCCGATGTTCTGCGTGTACATTTATCTGCTTGGTTTGTCCTTGTCCCATAACCTATACATAGCAAATTCTTTCTATAAGGTCCAGTTCAAATATCACCCTCTTGGTAAATTCTTTCCTGAATTCTTTGATCTATTTAGTTGCTTTTTCTCCTCTGCTGCTATATTCATTGGTACATGTGTATACTATAGAGTCTCACTGTATAGATTTGCTTGTGACTTTCCGCCTAATCTCTGCTGGTTCCTTAAGAAGAAGGGATCTCTTAATTATTGTTGTACCTCCAGCACCTAAGCCAAAGTCTTCTTAAGTGTCTTCTTCTAATTGTACTTATATTTAAAACTTATTGAAATTAACAAAAGCCTTAAGTATTATACCCTCTCTAAAGTGTAGCTGAAACTTCCAAAGATCCTAGGACCTCAAATAATACAAACTTGTTCATATGAAACAGTACAGGGTAGGAGGAGAGTGGTGATTAAAAGATTGCCTATTAGGTTCTATGCTTATTACCTAAGTAACAAAGTAATCTGTACCCCAAACTCCCATGACACACAATTTACCCATGTAACAAATGCGCATGTGTACCCCGGAACCTAAAATAAAAGTTAGAAATATAAAATGAAACAGGATACATCAGAGCAACCCATTTTCCTGTCCCAGATACACAGACTAGTAGAACTTTTTTTTTAAATGTTAGTGTTCCTTTTAAGCTAGTTGTTTAGGAAAAGATCAGTAATAATGTGTTTCATCCCTCTTTCTGCTAAAGATCTCCAAACACCATATTGGCATCAATTTAGTCATCCTCATAAGATTCTTTATTCCATCTTATGCTGAATTTATAGATGAGAGAACTAAAGCACAGAATGTGGGCTGGCTTACTCACTTATCCACTATGATATAGCTAGAAAATAACACATCTATTCCATTTTGCTTCTATTTCCCTTTTAGACCTACATTCCTAGTTTTTGTACCACTCTTGGTAATATGTAGGTATTTGAAAAAAAATTTAATTCCAAACTCAGTGATTTTTCACAAGTTGTTCCTCAAATATCTTAGAAGAAATCTCTCCCTTGTTTTTTTCCCACTTGCATGGCTTGTTTCTTCTATTTAATCTTAAATAACAATCAAATTGTGCTTTGTGTTATTATAACTTTTACTAGATTATCAACTCTTATGTATCTTTCTGGCCTTATTGTTAGATGTTTACTGACTCTGCCCATGGAAGATGACTGTCATTCATTTTTGTAAATCTCTGATCTTAGAAGGTGCTTCACCCTTGCAATACCTGTGCTCAAGGCCATCCTTAGATTCTTTTGGTTCTTGATGAGATAGAAATTGCAGGGCATTAAAAGAGAAACCAAAGGCTTATACTCTCACTTTATTGCGGGTTAAAGACAATGTTGAATATTCCATCTTTGTAATGTTTCCAGTCCGATGCCGCAGGTGAGATTCTTCACTATTCATAAGCTTCTGCACCTCAGGAGCTGCCTTAGAAAAGGCAGAGTCATTTTGCCCTGAGCCCACAGTCAAACCCCATGGGGGCTCCACATGTATTTCCAGCAGGGAGAGAATGTTCTCCTCACTTCTATTTATGTTCTTCTGGATAGAATCTGGGTGTCTGTGGTAGCATCCAGTTATAATTTCATATTGCCTTATTTGGAATGTAAAGGGATACGCCTTTCCCCAATATTTATAGAAATGTGGAATACTGGCAAGCATGGTTTCTCAACAAAGGTCTTTAAAAAGCTTTGCCAATATTCCTTTTCCTTCCCTCACTGAAGGTAGGCAATTCAGCTGTAGAATGGGGCACATGAGCATAGCCTGTTAACCTCCTGCTGCTGTGAGAAGAGACATTAGTACATGGCCCATAAGAGAGGTCTCAGGTCTCATGTATGGGATTTCCCACAGCATTCCCCTAACATGGCACTTGGTGAATATTGATTGAAGTATTAATCTTTGCATGCCCTTGTTCTCTCTGCTTCTCAGCTTGCCACAGTACATAGCTCAAGTTCTTAAGGATATTTATCAAATAGAATTGAGTTAACATCTTCTGAAGAGCTTCTGAAATTAATTACTGGCATGTACATTTTATGCATCTTTTTTTTTTAACATGTGTAATGCATTAGATACAAGCTTAACTGTGATTGCTTGATACCCTAGGCAAAATGTAACTCATTCTTTCCCCTGCAGATCCAGTTCCCCAGCAAGCCAAGGATGTGTGCCATGGATTCTATTTCTTCCCTGGAAAACCACATTCTCTTGCCAAAACATTTTGATCAACTTATGACCTTTTGATTTTGTCCTTGTGTTCCACAGCAGATATAACCGTGCTTGTAGCCACACTCCAAACCTTAGTAGTGTCTTGATATTGGGTGAAATAAAATTACTCTTATCTCATGGGCCATACTTCTAGGAAGAGCTGGGTTAATTTTAAATGGTCAAAATTGTTACTGGATTCATCATTGAACAGCATTTGATGTCATTTCTTGGGACAAGTGCTCAAGACTGAGTATGAGTTAGCCCCTCTCTATGCATCAAAATCCATGAGGAGGTCATCTTGGGCTCTGTGGAAAATGGCCGTGTCTCCAAAGCTTAATTCTTCACATAGTTCTTCCTGAACTCATTTGTACTTATAATTGTCCTATTGAAACCTGACTGTTGGGATGACTAGTGAGCGAGGTTACCAGATTCTGACATTGACTTACTGCTTTCTGACCATCTTGGAAGTTCTGATTCAATGCTTTGAGAAAAGAGCACCTTACTCATTTTTTTGCTATCAGGTCAATGATTTAAAAATCCATCTTCAGTGTTTGGGAAAGTGTGGGTCCCTTCCTTCCTGTACAAAATAATAATAATACTAAGGAGAGTTTCTATATATCAAATTTAAATCTTCAGACAATATAAAATGAATAATAAATACTTGAAAGAGTTTTGGAACAGCTGCCACAATATTCAGAGTATATTTTTGGTTAGAAAGTTTCAAACCACAGATTGCAAGTGATGTACAAATTTGGGGGAGCTTATGTTTCTAATTTTTAAAGTCCTAAGACAATTGTTCCTTAAAGACAAATGTTGTTCACTTGGATGGAAAAGGCTACTCTTTTCTGCACTTTTCTGAACTGTGAAAATTAATTTTGTGAAGATTATTTTAACTTGGAAAATCATCTGAATTGCATTAACTCTAAAAATTATCTTGATAAATAGCATCTGAATAAGTTTCCTTGAGAGAATTCAGAAATTGGCACCTAGGTACTTCCAACTCTAGGCTTCAATGTCTCATGCCACTTGCCAAAATAATCTCAACTATCTTGTAGATTTGGTCCAAGCCTGATGAACAATGGATGGTGCTTTTATTTAGCACTTAATTTAGAATTATCCACAAAAAACATAAAGGGAATACTGCAGTTTCTCAACTGCCTTAATGTGATGAAAAGCTGAGGGCTTTGTTTCATGATTCTTTACTGTTAACCTCGGCTGGGGTATATTTAGGTTGTTCCTGCTTCTCAGAAGGTGTGAAGCTAAGTCACAGGGCAAACTTTTTGTTTGCTTCTTATGGTACTTCATTAGCAAACTGTTCATAATGAAACTACACCTTTCCCAATTGATCTGTCTTTCCTATTTACAAGAATAAATTGTGATTTAATCAGGATATACTCTTATGCAATTCCCCTGGATGCTGTTTTTTAATTTGAAGAATCATTTTAGATTGTGCTTTCTTAATTTTAAATTTTCCAAGAGAATCTTTTCAATATCTTTGTTTCTGATGTCTATTTTTTTTGACAGACAAATGGGAGACAATTGGACTGAAGCATGTTTTTTATATCAACTCTTGCAGTCATTTTTTAGCTCTCTTCTTCACTGATTCTTATGTTTCAAATCTCAGCTGCAAACATTCCACTCCCTCTGCTATAGCACTGTTCAGAGTATATTACTCATTGTTTGTCTCAGGAGTCATTATTTTTAGTAGCTCAGTCAGGAGTTTAGGGATACAGCTTGAACATATGCTATAATTCAAATAGAGAAAACCCTAAGTCTCTTAGGATCCTGGGCTTCTAATACCGCAGCTGTGAGGCAGGTGAGAATGCAGGCACTTCAAATCTCATCACCATGTATGGCACATGACCAGGGAGGCTTCCATATCCCCTATATTATCTCCTATTTTACTGGATCTTAAATGTCACTTCCCATAAAAGTGTTCGAGTACAGGCCCCTTGTCTCATTTACTATACAGGGGGTTGACCACTCCTCATGAGAAATGTCTCCAGAACAGAAAAATCTTTAGTAGAGAGGGTTTTCTCACCCAACTATCTCCTAGAAACACATGAAGGCGGTAGGAGCAGTAAATTTGCCTTCTAAACAGCAGCTTGTCAGAAGGAATATCATACAGCTAACGAAATCTTCTTTTTCTTACTGCTTTTTCTTTTAAAATAGAATCATTTCCTCTGGAAACCTATTATAACCTACTCCAGAGATTTCCCCCTGAATCTGCTATTTAAGAAAATGGATAGCAAGTGGAGCATAGGTGATGAGGGGGGATGGAGGGGAAGAGCAATGCGACTACCTCTTACTTCTTTAAGAAAGATAAACACAGTCTGCATTCTGACACTCAATGGCTATGAGGCAGTTTGTGGGAAATAAGAAATTTCATGGATTATGACATCTCAGTGTTATTCCTGAAGCTGTTACATGTCTTGATACCAATATGGCAGTGTGTAAATTCTCTCTCCCTTTTATAAAACACACACACACACACACACACACTCCCCACAGGATTTTCTAACCAGAAAATGTTGTCTTTAATGGTGAACTCTTTGCTTAAAGGAAGATGCAACCAGCTTTGCTGAACAGTTTTCTCCCCGTTTATGACACACCTCCTACTGTGAATCTTGCTGAGAGGAATGCCCTCTATGTTTCATCCATGTAATTATGCCTGAAATTTTTGAAGCAACCAATCTAGTGATGATTTTGCTGTGCGGCCATGTACAATTTTTAATAGAGAATAAGATTCATCCTTCTCCCACCTCATTCATGTTAATTGAACCACAGAAATGACAGACTATAATCCAACCCCAGATTAGTTTTGAATATAGAATATACAGTCACTATAACATCATAGAATCTAGCAAGGGTTATAAATAAAAGGCGATAAAGTGTTGAGTTGCTCATTACACATAAAATATTTCTGTCTATAAAAACGAAGTCTAACAAAAATCTTAGTTTTCATATAATTGTTATAATTGATCAAACATAGCTAGCTATTCAGTTTAGTAGGTGACCTGAAGGAAAGTATGCAATTTTGAAGACATATTGACAATTATCCCTCTTTTAAAGATGTATCTACATCTTGATGCACACCTTACCATTATTAGCATGATTTTCTCTCTAAATTAATAGATTGAATCATTTGTTTCTCTTCCTCCTTTATTTCTTTCTTTATAGATCTCTTTTCACAGTAACAATGAGATAATACAATCATTTGTCTTGCTACTTATTTCAACAGAAAATAGAACAATGTATTTCATTAAAAAGGATATTTATAATTCTCTCTTGCCACATGTTCAATGTTAAGGCCCAAAATATCTAGACAAGTTACTGTATGCATGGGAATAGGCAAATAATAAGATTGGAGACTTGTTGAAGGTTTCTTTCAAAATCTGGCACAAATATTATGCTATATTTCAAAATCTAAGTATCTATATATATGTATGCATTTTCAAAAGATCTAGGCAGTCTATATTGTTGTTATACACTTCTATGGGATACAATTATCCTTTCACCATTAATTTTATTTTTACTCACTAATAATGTCTATGTCCTTTAAAGATATATCTCACATTGTTTTATCATGAATATTTGTCATTTTTAACCAGACATGAGGACGTTCTTGATGGATAAACATTTACCAAGTGCCTCTTCTGTGCCAGGTACTTCCCTTCCCAAATGAAAACTGATTTAAGGAATTGGGAATGCCTAGCCTATAAAAGACCAGATCGATGCAGAGCTATGTAACATCGTTCATGTATTTGAAAAACTGACTGTAGATAAGAGATTCATTTTACACAGTGCAGCTCTAGAGGCAATAATGTCCATTTTTATTCAGGAGACATTTATCAAGACTCTTCTATGTGCCAATCACTGACATGAATCCTGGAGATACCACAGGGCATAGACATTTCTCTATTCTCCAGAAGCAAACTATCTGTTGAAACTCAAATAGGTCAAAGCCTCAGGGAAGATAATTTAAGATCAACACAAAGACAGAGGCTCTAACAATTAGAACTCTCCAGGAATATAACAGAGTGTCTTGTGAGCACTTTGTTTGTACGTGACTCCAGGATACGGCAGAGGAGAGTCAGAGCCCAAGGCAATGGACTTAGTAGTGGTTTAGTGGAGACTGGAATGACTGCCAAAGGCTTCATCAGAACGTAGACATCAGGCCACGGTCAGTAATGGGGTAGCAAAAGGTTGCTGGGAATAAAGGGGAAACCTAGAAGCAAAATCAGATCAATAAAGCCAGACATGAATCAGGAAGTGCATGGTGAAGGCTGTTGGCAAACATGGCTACCTTTTATGCCTGTGGGAGATACCTGCCTAGTATGAACTAAAGGGACCTGCAAAGTCCCTGACAAAGGGCCAAGCAAATGTCAGAATTAATAGTGTAGCCATATTTAGCAAACGAAAATGTAAAACAGTCCATTAAATTTTAATTTCAGATAAATAACAAATACTTTTTTGGTATAAGTATGTTTTACATATTGCATGGAGCATATATATACTAATATTCTTTATTGCTCATTTGAAATTCAAAGTTAACCGGGAAAATCGTATTTTATCTGGCCACTTTAACCAAAGTAGCATCAGCCAGGATGTTTAAAAGGGATCCATTCATAGGATCAAGTTAAAATCATTCATCAGTATTTACAGGTACTTGATATGAGCTAGATGCTGTGCTCAACATTGGGAATACAAGAGTGAACAAGGAAGCCATGACCTTTCTGTTCCATGATGTTACTTCTAGTGGAAAGAAAAGATGATTCTGTAGGTGCTGTAATGGAGGAAGCATGCGTCTTATGCAACCACATAATAGGGTCTCTAACACTTTTCAGAAGGATCAGGAAATCTTTGAAGATATGACTGTAGCTCTTTTTGTACACAGCTTTGTTGAGTTAAATGTATATAAAATGTACAATTTTGATCTGTACAATTTGATGAATTTGGACATATGCAAACACTTCTGATATGATCACCACAATCAAGGTAATAGATATGCCAGCACTTCCCAAACTTTCCTTCTTTCCCTTTGGTATTGTTTTTGCCTCTTGTAGTAAGGATACTTGACATGATCTATTCTCTTGACAGATTTTTAAATTTTACAATATCTTATTGTTAATTCTAGGCACTGTGTGGTACACCATATCTCTAGAACATACCCATCTGGCATAATTGAAATTTTATACCATTGAATGTCATCTCCCAATTATTAAGAACTGAAGCATTTATAGGAGTTAGTCAGAGGTAGGAATAGGGTGAGCATTACTTGCAGAAGAAGCAGCAGGTGGATGAGATTGAGTACAGACCACTAAAGAGATGCAAATAGTTCACTGAGACTTCAGTTTAAATTGCAGTTTGGGATTTACAAAAGATAAATCTGGAGCAATGACTAGATTGTGAAGGGTCTTGGAAGCAGGACAGTTGGATGCTACCCTAAAAGGAATGGGAATCTCCAGAAGACTCAGTAGGTACCAGGTGTAGAAAAGTTCATGTGATCAAATTGACATAATAGATATAAGTAGCAGGGAAGAACAGAAGCCAATACATTTTAGAAATATTTAGAAAGTTGGATGAACAGAATAAGCGATTGTTTTGATGTGTGGTAAAAGACAATAAGGAATCAAAAATAGTTCCCAGGTTTCTGGCTTGTGCAACCAGGACATTGATAATGACAGTGCCAGATGCATTGAAAGGGAACACTGGAGGAAAATATCTCATTTTGCATAAGAAGCACCTAGACTTTGAAGTCCTATGACAAGGAAAGAAGTCTCATATGCATCTATATTCATTGACCTAGAGCTAGGTACTCAGTACCTAGCAACATGGGGATTGAAAGCAAGACAGATGTAGATGGGAATTGAAACCAAAGCAAAGAGAGGGAATGCCCAAAGTCATTGGCAAATGAGGCAGGCCTTAGGACAAAGCTCTAGGGGGCATCAACAATTAAAATGGAAAGTGAGAGTCTGGAGAGCTAGTCAGTTTTGTGACATTTGACACATATTCATCAACCTCAGGTTTTATCATTTATAAATTGAGGGATACAATATAGGATTTTTGTGAGGATTCTGTGCAATAACACAGTGTCTGATGTACAGTAGATACTCAATGTATTTAGCTTTATTGTCTGTGCATAGCCATTCACACCTGCTATATATATAAAGTTTGGTTTATTTTACACAGCAGTAATTCTTAACATTTTTTATTTTGGTTGAGCTCTTTTGAAAACCTTGTGCAAGTGCTCTCTTTTTCCAGAAAAATTGATATGAACTATGCAAAACAATCCCAGTGCCTGACAGAGTGCTCTGTATTCAATGGACACATCATAAATTCAAGAATGGATAAACTTATTATGAGTAAATTATATTGGAATCGTATTAAATAAAAGGATGCAACTGATTTTCTTCCATTGCATATCATTCAAGGAGCTTGTGGCTTCTCCAAAGAGACTTCATCTCTGCAGCATTATCTGAAGGAAGGGGACATGTAGATTGTGTATGCCTCGGTAATTCTTGGGATTTGGGTTCTATGTTTTAATCTATTCCAGGTATGCAGACTATAGCACAGCCCTAGGGGCTCTTAGATTTAAGACAGAAGTAGGTACTCTTGTTCTCCATGGACATCTATTGAGTCAGAAGAGGCAAGGCATGAAAAGTGTCTGCCCTTTATTTTCCTGCCGCCAAAGTTGGTAACCAGGCAAAGGACACACTGCCTTTTTATACTCCAGCATCATCTGGGATGTGACTTCAGCCTCTCGGGTGACCAGAAGCAGCCAACTATTCATCCATCAGTGGGAATCCACTGGCTTTTCCTGTTCCATTTTCTCTCTCTCCTCTCATCTTTCTTTTCCCACTTTTCCTCTTTTCTCCTTTTCCCTAAGACTGTGTTTCTTTTCTTTAACTGAACACAATACGAAAAAGATATGTAATTTTGGTTTTCTGTTATCATTAAAGAATACACTTGATATTGCTTATTTGGGATTTTAAATAGTGACATGTTTATATCTTTCACTTTGAGTCCACCCACCCCTAAAAAGAATGCTTTCAACTTATAGGCAGACATAAACTAACATTATTTATTCCCTAATAATTTAGGTCATTTTAATATGTAAACAAACTTTTAAAAATACTTGCTTCATTTTTGTACCTGGCTTTTCTCCTCAATACTTCCAAAATCTTCTACGGGATTTGCTTTGAAAATAGTCAAATACTTTGCAAACCATGACATATGCAGTATGTTTTTGTTTTCTAATTTTTAAAAATGTATTTGAAAAATATTGTTGGTTTATTTACTCCAAATTGAAATGAGTTTTTTGGGGCTGATTTATTCTAATGGTAATCAGAGTATTTTTAAAAGATAAATGTCCCTCCATATCCTCTTCTTTTAAGACTCTGTTTTGGAAATTAGTGACTGCTGTCTCATAGCTCTTTCCAGATTGTATTTTTCATTTATCAGTAAAACCAGGAACTTTATGGCATATGGTAAAGAATGACCTTGAGTTTTTTTATAGAAGTGCAGTCTCCATTTATAAAATTATATTAACATGTCTGCATATTTTTAAGCCTGTTGACTTTGCTTCTGTCATCAGAAGCCATGTTCAGGGAACAATAAAGGCTGTCATTGTAAACTGTGTGTACACAAATCACTGGTAGTGTGCAACAAGCCATCTGCTCTGCCTGGGGATTTTTCTTTTTCTATGCATATCCTAACTGTGAAAAGAGTTTAGGATGATAATGTCATGCTACCGGCTTCCTGTGCTACAATTCTCACTACCTTGACTTCGGAAAAGATGACTGCTGATGAACTCGGTGCAAAATTCTGCCATTAGATTGGTCCTTTCACTTCTACATATCACTTGTCATTTAAACCAGTAGATGTTTTTTACATGTTAGAAAATCTCTGACTCATGCCCGTAATCCCAGCACTTTGGGAGGCCGAGGCGGTGAATCACGAGGTCAAGAGATCGAGACCATCCTGGTCAACATGGTGAAACCCTGTCTCTACTAAAAATACAAAAAATTAGCTGGGCATGGTGGTGCGTGCCTGTAATCCCAGCTACTCAGGAGGCTGAGGCAGGAGAATTGCCTGAACCCAGGAGGCAGAGGTTGTGGTGAGCCAAGATCGCGCCATTGCACTCCAGCCTGGGTAACAAGAGCGAAACTCCGTCTCAAAAAAAAAAAAAAAAGAAAATCTCTCCTGAATAAAAGCAAATACCAACTTCATTGTCTGTTTTCCCTTTGTCCCTCATATTTTTCTTCCTCTCTTCTTCTATTCCCAATTATTAATCGGAAATAAATGAACCATGGTGCAAAATTTCAATCACAAACCTTTGTATAGAAAGATCACTTTCACTCTTAACATAACATCAACATTTTTTTGATAGTAGAAAGCGACATTTTTCTTCTCTCAAGTTCTTCGAATAATTCTGTTTATAGCTGAGTCACTTTTAGAAGTTCCTTCTTTCCTTTCTGACATCCCGGAAGGAAATAACTATTTATCAAGAACTGTGTAACTTCCTATAAGGCTCACCCAGATCATTCATATTTGCTGAAATTGGTATTCAAAGATGATTGGGTATGGCTGCCATCTCAGAATTAGGATATACTCAGAAAGATCTATTCTTTCATTCCCAATCTTTAAAAGAAAATTAAATATTTGGCTGAGCATGGTGGTTCATGCCTGTAATCCCAGCACTTTGGAAGGTTGAGGCAGGCAGATCACTTGAGTTCAGGAGTTCAAGACCAGCCTAGCCAACATGGTAAAACCCCATCTCTACTAAAAATACAAAACTTAGCCAGTCGTGGTGGCACATTCCTGCGGTCCCAGCTACTCAGGAGGTCTGAGGCACAAATCACTAGAATCTAGGAGGGGGAGTTTGCAGCAAGCTGAGATTGTGCCACTGCACTCCACCCTGGCTGACAGAAAGAGACCTTGTCTCCAAAAATAATTTTTTTCTGTCTATCATCCAGATACTAAAACCAAAAAGTTGTTTCACTTCAAACAATGAATATCAGAACACTTGAGTTATGTTATAATCCTTGTTTTCAGTATGAAACAGATTTGCCAATCCTAGTGTCTTTCAGAATTCATTGGCAAAGAGTTTCTAGAAGTTTCCAAACACCTGTATTAAAGAGGAAGGGACAACACTTGGGATGTGAAGTCAGGAATCACTGGAGACGAAGAAGCCTGACCTCCTACTATCCTTGAGCCCACTTATTTCTCTTTCTCCCTCACTTCCTGCATGTGTCAAAACCTCTTCTCTGGGTTTTATAATAATATTATATAATTATTATAATATTAACACAGTTATTCAAATATGTCACTAAGTAAAAGATTTAACCAGCGTTAAGTTTCTTTGCATCATTAAAGAGGAGTTTCTATAATCAAAAGCTATATTCAAGAACATCCTTGGAAGGAACTGAACTTTCACTGTAAATCCACTGGCCATCTATGTCCCAACATGACCACAAAAAGGGTTTCCAATAGACAGAATAAAGCCCAAGTAGGGTGGTGTTTCTGAGTTAAGGTTTCTTCTCTGGTACTTTCTTTTGACTCTAAATACCACATAAGGTTCTTGACATATAAATTAATAAACCACTTGTAGGCATGCATTTTCTCGAGAATGCAGCACTGCATTTTATGACAAAGTTAAAAGAGGAATCCCTATCATTTCCTGATTCTCTTTTGATGAAGTCTCAGGCTGAAGAGGTAGTAGAAGTCATTTCTGTCTTCTCACTACTCCATTCATAATGATGACCAGCAGAAGGAAACTAATATGCTAGATGCTCAATATGATACTTCCTTCAGTTCTTACAGCAACCATATCAATGGTCCTATGGTCACCTCATTTTTTAAAGGAAGTCATTAAGCTTAGAGAAATTAGGTAATTTGCTCAAGATTCTTTAGAAACAAAGGTACTAACACAAGTCTGAGTTGCCATAGCCTGAGCCAGTCATGCCCAAGAGTGCCCAAAACAACAGAATAACATCCAATCTTATCATTCTTAAGGGTGACTTTATTTTAGAGAGACTTCATTTTTAAATGCTAATCCATTATGTAACCCTTGATGAACCCTAGGTCCAGAAATACCTCCAAGACATCTGGTTGATTTATTAGTCTTTATGTAGAAACACTATATTCACTATAAGTTTTGTCTTTCCTCCATAACAACCCTTTATGCTATTGCAGAAATCATAGGTTGTGATGTCTGCAGCATTCTCTCAAATACCTACACCTTCCTTTCAAAGCATGGGTACTTTTTATCCCAAAATATAAGCCCTGGGTCCAGTGGTTGCAGGGCGAAGATCTACCTGTCTTGCTGCCACTGGAGACCTTGCTCCTGTCTGTAAGGTCCTCCAGCAGATCACCTTCTACCGACAAACTGGACTTGTCTGCTTCGTTCTTCGGTTTCTCGGCTCCTTTGGCCTTTGGAGGCTGCTTTGCATATAGGGCCCTTTATGAAATAATGATTTACACAAGTAGTAGCTGGCTGTGACTTTTTTTGAGACACAAGTTAATTTCCTTCATGTGACAGATAAGTGTGGAGACAGTGAGCACACAGCAGAATGCCAGGCTCAAGATAGAGCCCAGGTTGCTTCACATGTCAGATTCAATGGCCAAGAATCTCATCCTCCATTTTCCTATAGTGTCCAAGAAATTCTGAATCCCTGAACTATACGAACCTGAAATTTCAGAGGCTCACTGAGAAACGTAAAATAATTTGACTAAAAATCATTTCCTCGGCGTTGACTTTGATGCAGCAAGGCTGCCTGGGTTCATGCCCTGACTCCATCACTTATTGTTGTATGAAATAAGATAGGTTGCTTGATATCTATATGCCTCAGTTTCTTTATATGTGAAATGGGAATGATATTAGCAGCGTACTTCATAGGTTATTGTAAGGATTAAATTAATAAAATCTGCCAAGAACTGATAGATAGAATTGGCATAAGATAGAATTGGCAGACAAGGTTATTAAAACAATGCCTATAAATGCATTCTTTGTGTTCAAAAAGCTAAGTAGAAACATGATGACTAAATGCAATATGCTGTCCCAGGACAGAAAAAGACATTAGGTTAAAAACTAAGAAAATCTGAAAAAAACAGCATGGATCTTTAGTTAATAATAATGTATCAGTATTGGTTTATTAATTGTTATGAATGTGCCACACTAATGCAAGATGTTCGCGATAAGGGCACCTGGCTGTGACATATATGGGATTCTCTGTACTGTGTTCCCAACGTTTCTCTAAATCTAAAACCATTCTAAAAATAAAGTTTATTTTAAAAAATAGATATTTTAATAAAAAGTCAGTCAGTCAAAAATTCTAATTTCCTACCCTTACTTTCTTCTCTTACTTTTCTCAAAAATCCCCAGGGGTTGAGGAAAAACGGATTATACTATCTTATGCTGTTAGAGTAGTTGATCTGTATAATGCCATCCTCTCTTGGTGCCTTGAACCTCCAGTAAGACCACTGTTACTCACTCTTCTATCCAGGCCTCATTCCATCTAGCAAGAGCTAAAGGTCTCCCACAATATTAGTCTGTTTTCACACTGCTATAAAGTACTACCTGTGACTGGATAACATATACAGGAAAGAGATTTAACCGATTCACAGTTCTGCATGACTAGGGAGGCCTCAGGACACTTACAATCATGGCAGGAGGTGAAGGGAAAGCAAGACACGACATGTGTGGCAGGTGCCCTTGCTAAACACACCACAGTATCATTCTATTCTGTTGTGGCCACCCCACAGTACACAGTGATATTCACTGTGTACTCTCAGAATATCAGATGGTGAGTAAGACATCAGCCCCCTTTCTCTGCTTTGGGTTTTCCTTTTTCTGTATTTCTTTTTCCTTTTTAAAATCACCGAACCCATTTGTCCTAACACCATTTCTGTTTTGACAAAGGGTGAGGCAGTTGGGGGCAACTGGGATTCATGGGTATTTGAACCCTAGTCTCACCTTTTCCAAATTTTCATCTTTCACAAAACAAATTCCCAACTCTCTACTTTCTAGATAGATATGAATTCTTGTACACTCTATTTTGTGTTTTTTTTCTGTCTATAATTTATAAAACTCCATTGACAATGAAACTATTTCTTCCTATTATATGAAGGAGACTTAAAATTTACAAGATACTTTTCTTTCTACACAAATCCTGGCCTCAAAAACTATCCTTATAAGTACCAAAAGGAAAACTATATTGGGAAAAAATGCTAACACATTTTTTGTATCACATTGATAAAAGGAACTTTTGATAATTCAAAATTATATCTGGAACTTAAAATTCAAATAGTTTTGAGTATTAAATAATGTGCATGCTATTGGAAATTTATATAAATGCATGCCATATTAATATTTATGTATATTTATATATACTTATTGATGATTTATTTAAAGAAAGCCATATTTAAGATAAGATGATATTCATGTTTTCTTATTATAAAAGAGGTGGATGAGGTAGTCCTCTAAATTCCCCCAGAATATTTTAGTTTTATATTTTCAAGACTCATTATTGCTAATAATAGAAGTGATTTTTACCGTCATTCAGTATCAGCCTGGCCAGACGAATGGTGCTCCTAGCAAATCTATATTTTTAAGTTCAGGCTATTTGTCCTCTGATTACCTAAAAAATGATATAGATTCAGCATTTAAGTGGTACACTCCTATAGTACTCTGAGCCCACCAATTCTGCATTTAGAAAACTCTGTTCTTCAGAGGTTGATAATCAATCTGCATCTTTCTTCTGAGTTTCAACCCTATTTCTGGATGCGTACTTGGATACCTTCACTTGGTGGTCTCATTGTAAATGTCTCCAGTAACTTCAAATGACTAGTTTTGTCTGGTACATGTCATGGTCTTTGAAAACAGGGTGGCTTTCATACATCATTCTCTCTCTCTCTCTCTCTCTCATTTCTTTCTCTATGAATTCCCATGCTAGAATCCCCACTTACCTACCTTTAAGCCTCCTTTAATATCCAGCTCTGGAGAATCTTTACCTCCATAATCTCTATAAATTGATGACGGGGCATAAACACACATTTACCCTGGCAGAGAATTTTAGGAATAATTATACTCTGAAACCATAGCTACTAATGCAGAGAAGCCTTTCAGAGAATGGGTCACCCAGAGTTATATTTATTGATTAGTAACTTCTCATGTTAGAGTTACTTAACATTAAGTAATAGTTTCAATACTGTGGATGTAGTCAATATTTTTTGTTATTGTTTGGAAAATGATTTAGCTACATTGTATAAAACACGTTTAGAGTAACTGGTTCTGGTGTATATATGATTCTGCTTTTTCTATTGTGATATATTTTAGAAAATGGTCTTTAATTATATAGGTCTAACCTTTTCCTGCCTTTCTTCCCCTCAAAGAAGAAAGGAAAGAGAGAAGGCTGAAAAGACAGAGATAGCCAGAGGGAGAGAGATGGATTCACAGATTCCATCTATTATTTCTTTCTTTAATTTCTGTAACTCTGTGTAGGAGAATAAGTGTTCTCCAAGTCCCTTTTCCTAAGTGGGTATTGTAGTTTGAGGGTATTTTGGATTTTTTCAGGACCCTGGTGCTCTGATATAAACTTGAATGTGCAAAGGCCATGGCATGGAGAAGGAAGAGGTTCAAGAAGAGACTAGAGGGTAGAAACTATATTGACAAAATACAAATGCCAACAGGTGAAGTGGAGCAGGCAACTACTGGTATTCAGGTGGAAATAAGAGAAACGGGGTTTTAAAATAGTGGGTCCAGCCTGTGAACTCACCTACTCCATCCAGCCACATGCTTGGCTGCTCTGGCCTCTGGTGAGACCTGGTCACTCCCTTCATGGAGTGAGTGCTCCCACACAGAGTGCAGATTTTTCTCCGACAGTGGAAGTGCTCACACCTTAGTGCTCTGTTTTACTGCCAAACACAAACTATTTTTTTAAACTTAGTTTTTCGAAAGACAACTACAACTCTGTCAGTTTTTTATTCAATAAATGGTGTGAAACAGGAAGAATCGATTATTTTCCTTATGAATTTATCTGCAGAAAAGACATAAAACAATCCAGCTGTGCAGAAAAGGGCATAAGCTGTTAATATCACCCTGAGTGAGAAAAATATGCCATGATACCAAAAACATGTTTGCCATTTACCTAGTCTTGCATATAGTATAGGAGACTGGATTATCTGTAAATAATCTCTGGGTCTCAATTTGTTAGAACCCATTGGGTCATGCTTTAACAATCTTGCAATCCTAGAATTTTGCCTATTGCTTCTTGTAAATCAAGATAAACAGAATCTCCATATTTCTTAGAGACAGGAAGTTTTGTTTTTAGACTCAGCTGTAAAGTGCATAGATAATAAATAGTACTTTGGAAGAATGTAAATAAGTATTAAAGTGGCATGCATGGTAGGGTAGAAGAAAAATATTGCTGCACCAATTTTCATCCCAGAAAGATCAATAGGGAATTAAGGTTGCATCTCAGCTCCTTATAAAATCACGTAATTCATTTACTGCCTCTAACTCTCAACGCTCTACTAGTTGCTCTAGAGAATGAAATTCTCACTTTGAACTTTAAATTAAGAAACTAGAAACAAATCTTAGTTTTATTGAAGTATGACCTGAATAGAATTCCTTGGGGGTTGTGTTAAAAATGCAGACTCCTGAGCCTTGCCCCTCCCCCATAAAAGAATTCAATGGCAGAAACTAACTTACAAAGGAAGAGATGACAATATCTAACACAACCTTTTTTAGACTGGTCTTATTCAGCAAATTTCTATTAAGTACATAGTAAATTGCAGTTATTTCTAATCCTGGGATTTAAATGGTTCCTGCTCTATAGAGCCTCAGAGTTTCTTGATAAGGATACAGTTCAAATTAGTACCATTAGTAGTAAAATACAGTTGTCCAGCAGGCTAAGCTGGACCCAGAGTAGTAGTGGAGAAAGAAGAGCTGTCAGCTTGATGGAGGAGAATGCATGATCTCCAGTAAAGAAAAGAAAATGTTAAATTGAGAGAAATCAAAGGCAGAAATATCAGTAAGGATACCATCAGGATTAATCAGAAGAGATGTGGTCATTGAGAAGAGGAAACACATTTCTTTTCTTTTTTGTTTCAAAATGATGTCACCATTCCTTTCTGAAATTTCTCCCTTCTTCCCTCCCCTAAACACACACATACACACAGGCCAACATCACTCACAGTACGCTGTCTTCCTGGCCCAGCGAAGGGTCCAAGTTCTGAGCCCATGACCATTTTTGTTACCTATCCCTCCAAGTTTCAGTGGACTAGAACTCAATCATAACAAAGAATTTGAGAAAATCCACATAATAAAAGATGAAACCACAACAATTTTATAGAAGCAGCATGTTCAACAAAAGCAAGACCTAACAGTAATTTTTGGAATATAGTAACAGTGTTAGATAAGCAGCAATTGAAACCGTGACCAAGTTAAGATTGTTCTGTTTATGTTTGTTGTTCCTTTCTTCCTTTTTTTCCTCTCTCTAACTCCCTGGCTTCCTTTCTAGACACAAACAAAGCGACCTGGTGGGTGGTGCCAGGATGGGGGTCAGAGATGGGAGATGAGGGAAGTCTGATAAGCTGAGACAAGGGCAACATAGGAGACTGAGAAAATAAGCAAAGAGGTTGAAGATGTTGGGGTGAGGCTTCTCACCAATGAATGAGTGGATATAAGTATGGCATAAAGGAAGATCTGAGTGAACTTACACTCTGCAGTGTAGACTGCAAGAAGAGACTTAATAGAAAATATAAATGAAAGGTATAAGTCAAGCAGCAAGACCCCAGTGTCAATTAACATACCTAGCACCTAGACTTTGATTTTTAGATACTACTCTTCATTTAAAAAACAAAGCTTCGTAGAGAGATGCTTTATGCAGGGATGAGTAAGTAAGGTAGAAAATATTCCTGAAATATCTTGTTGTGCCACAAAGGAAGAAATTGCTGGAAAAATGAAGAAAATATGTCAAGGATATTTTTCTAGTGTACAAAGAGTTGCCAACTGTTCAAACCTGGGGAAATTTGAGCATACAAATACTTATATTACTATATCTATGTTAAATATAAACCATTAAACTAATGCAAACAAATAAATGGATCCTAGAAACTATTTTTATGCTTGGATATATAATAATAAATGTAGAAATGCTGACATAATTTAAAAATAACCACTTACCACTCATTATGGTAGTAATTAATTCAGTAAGTGCTAAATCTAGTAAATGAAAATGGGATGAGGAATGGGACATTCAAATGGTCTGAAATTTTCTCCACACAATCTACTTATTAATTACAAAGCAATGTTACAGAAGAGAATACTGATAAATACCATTTTTATCAAGTGACCAAATAAACACCATCAATAATAGACCAAATTGGCATTATGTATCACCTAACAGAATGGGATGAGGAGAACCCCACCTCACTGCTATGATACTCTTGATAAAAATGTGTAATGTGGGTGCCTTGGGGAGGAAATATTAGACAGACGTACAAGGAGAAAGACCACAGAAGGAATGTCCTGCAACTCCGGAAATGTCAAGATCGTGAAGGTCAAGGAGAGATTGAGAAGTTGCTCCAGATTGAAGGAAACTAGAGAGACATAACAAATGGGTACAATGTGAAATACCGATACGGATGCTTTTATGATAAAGGACATGATTAGAACAACTGGCAAAACTTGAAAGGGATGTCTGGGCAAAAGATATATTGGTATTCCTGTATATTAATCTTGTTACTTTTCATATTTCACTACTATTTCACACTTATTAAAAAAACTCAATTTAAAAAGTGAAAAAAAAAGCATTTTTACCCAAATTGCTGTTATCTCTGGTTAGCTCCTTGTGTGCCTGAGAAGGTAGCTGGGCAGTATTGTAACATGATTCTTGCTATACTTGCTTAGTTGTATGCCACTTCAAATCATCACAGAAATTGGAAATGGGATGTTTGATGAGACATGGTAAGTGTGGATAGATCAACATACTAATATCTTATTCTTCTCAAGCATTTACTGTGTTTTCATTTAATTTGTGTACCAGCCCCAAGAGTTAATATTATTATTCTCATTTTCCAAATGAGAAAACTAAATTCAGCTAGGTTTAAGTGAGGGTTTTAGTAAATTATAGAGCAGAGAATTGAACCCAGGCAGTCTGATGCTAGAGCCTACACTGTTAGCCACTTTGGTATGCCTCTTCTCATAGGTAAGGTCAAACTCTTGAAAGGCAGGGACAGTGTCAGGGATGGAAGCCACTGTGAGAGATCTATTGTTTACCTCCTACAAGGTGGCTACTTATAGGACAAAACTCTACTCTTAGCCTCTTCCTCTGGGTAAACCAAAGGTAGAGGGAAGAGGAACTCTCATTTTCCCAAGGGGCCAGAGCTCTAAACAGGAAAGGCAGGGCAGAGTACTGACTGGACCCCAAGGCCACAGCCAAGACTCAGACTCCATACCAAATGGAACCCAGATCTGTATCCTGACTGGGGATAGCAATGTAGACATATGAAGATATGGGAGCCCAACAGTTGTGCTGGGACCTACAGAACTCATCAGGCATGACCCAATCACACATCCTAGTGGACAGGGAAGATGAAAGTGCCTGCTGCATGCCTTCCCTCTTCTAAGATTGGCTCAGGGATTGGGAGGCTTTGAGGCTGTATCTGGATGCTTACTTGCTACAAGTTGTTGTATAAGGCACAGACTAGTGTAGCTGAGACTAACTCACAAAATGACTTACAGTCAGTCATCTTATTACAAAATCCACTCCCCCAGTGAGGGCAGCTGGGACCCCTAATTTGTCTTGGGTACACAGAACTATATCCTCTTGGCCTTTCTGCTCTTGGGACCTAAGGGATACCATAATAAAATCCTAGAGCATTTTGCTTATTTATAAACAAATATTGCTTATTTTGTTATACAGTGCATTCATCTACTTTCTTCTAAATGTCTAATTTTGCTTTTGCCCCAGAAAGAATAGTTTTCATAGATAAGGCAGCATTCAGGGCTTTCTAAGATTCTCATTTTTCACAATTCATAAGCAGATGCATCCTGTTTAATGGGCTTTCCCATTGAGACAAACTGACTGATAATCCTGAGGCCAGCATTAACCTCTATGGCAGCCACTTCCTTCCCATGTACCTTTTCCACAACATCTACATTATTCCCTTCTTTCCAGCTTTTAGATCCAAAGTCAAAACAAAAAGAAATGACAAACCTAAAATGTGTCTGAAGGGCAAAGTCACTGGAGCTCAGCAGCTTGGATACTGTACTTGTTGCTCATGAGAATTCCACTAGTGCACGTTAACTAAAAGAAATTTGCAGCAGACCTCACATCAGCAGGCAAAAGTACAAATCTAAATGAAAAACCTTATTATTAAGGCTCATTTTTCAAATATTTGTAACCAAGATTCTATGGTTTGAATGTTCCCCCAAATTTCATATGTTGGAAACTTAATCCCCAAATTCATATGTTGATGATAGATGGAGAGGGCACCTTTGGGAGGTAATTTGGAATAAATAAGGTCCTCAGAGTGGGATCCCCACAATGGGAGCTGTGGCTTTATAAGATGAGGTAGAGACTCAGCTGGCCTATTTTTGCCCTCCTACCATGTGATGCCCCCTTCCATGTATCATGCATCATAAAGTCCCTCACAAGATGCCAGCATCATGCCCAGAGACTTCCCAGCCTACAGAACCATGAGCTAAATAAATTTGTTTAAAAATAGATTACTTAGTCGGTGGTATTCAGTTACAGCAACAGAAAATGAAATAAGATGCAAGATAAAATCTGGACAGATAAGTTTTGCAGATAATTGAAATGATTTCTATAAAGACCTATTTAGATTTGAAGTGTAACAGTCAATAGTGTGATAAAATGTGATAAAAACACAAGTTAATAATTCCTGGAATATCTTGCAAAAGAAAAGAAAACTAAGTGTATGAAAGAAAGCCATGCAGGCTGGGTGCAGTAAAATTTCAAAGAAAATAGAGGAGAATAAATGTAGAGGAGAATAAATTGCCTATTTGGGGACATTTAAAGCACAATAGAAAACACAAACATACAGGCATGGTGCTATGTACCTATTTTCTTCCAACTACTCAGGAGTCAGAGGCAGGAGGATTGCTTGAGACAAGAAGTTTGAGGCTATAGTCCACTGACTGTGCTTGTGAATAGTCACTGCACTCTAGCCTGGACAACATAGGGAGACTTCATCTCTAAAAGGCTTATCATCCCAGTTATTTGGGAGGCTGAGGCAGGAGTACCACCTGAATCCAGGAGTTTGAGGTGAACCTGGACAACATGACAAGACCCCTTCTCAAAAATTGAAAGAAAAAAAAATTGCAAAATAAAATAAATAGAACAAAATTTTATCTAAATTAGCCTTCAGTTTTAATTCTCTTGACAGATATTACTCAGATAATATTCTTGCATGGTACAAATATTATCAGACAGGGTTAAGGGAGGGAGATTAAGATATTCTACCTTATTTGTCTGTGTTTCTCCATGTTTTTTTCCACTCAGAAAGAATTCTTACAAACTATCTGCATTCTCTTTCTTGAAAAACCAGCACAGATCCATTCCCCACAGAACTGCCAAACGTAATATCCTTAGGAAAAAAATGCCATAACAAAGCTCTTAGTTTTGAGGGGTAATTTTACTCTGATTTATTTAGGCGAATTCTCAGTGTTGAAAATTATAGCAAGAGGAGATCATGCATTCACTTTAATTAAAATACAGCTATGAACTGAAAGTTCTGTGTAACCATGTGAAACTAAATAGAGAGTCTAGAATGTGTTTATCTTTAGCAGAATAACAAGTTGCAAAAGACACAAAACATTTCAGGGCATGGGTGAACCAAGGTTAATTTTATGAAATATTATATCTGGATCATGTCTCACAAATAATATTTATGTTGTCACAAATTCACTTGCATTTCTTGTAATCTGTATGACAGTCGACAGTCTTGAATCTCACCTAACACAGAATCTTTCCTTAAAAGTTGAGGTCACTTGGATCTCAGAAGAGTTAAAACTTTTTATTTATTAATTCTGGGTTCACCCCTAGCTAGGAGATAGTAAATGAACCACATAAAATATTTATTCCTATTATGGGATGCAGGGATTAAGTGAAGTAATAAGAATTAAGATAATTCTGTCCTTTCATAAAGTCAGAGGCAGATTCTCTCTTTCTGACCAAGGTCATCATCTCCCACTTTGGCCTGCTACCCTAGATGACAAGCTACCCTTTTGATGGTCAGTGCTAGAACTGCAGATGTAATGGTTGGAGAGAGGCAACTTGTTCCAGCCCATTGTTTGCAAGGATCTGTAAGATCATGGGGCGTGTGTGTGTGTGTGTGTGTGTGTGCGCGCGCGCGAGCATGTGTGAATATGCACTGAAAGGGGGCTGCCCCAGCGCAGAGCAAAGGGATCAGCTGATCTCAAAAGACTTGTTAGGGATCCCAGAGCTAAGTGGCTTCCAAAGTTGAAAATTCCGTAGACAAGTAAAATTTCAAAGAAAATAGAGAAGAATAAATGTAGAGGAGAATAAATTGCCTATTTTTAAGCAGTTAAAATTTAATTTAAAAACACAAACAGCCTGGCATGGTGCTGTGTAGCTATACTTCCAACTACTCAGAAGTCTGAGGCAGGAGGATCACTTGAGACCAGAAGTTTGAGGCTATAGTCCACTGATTGTGCTTGTGAATAAATAGCCAGTGCACTCTAGCCTGGGCTACATAGTGAGACTTCATCTCCAAGAGAAAAACAAAAATAAAAACAAAACCAGACAAATGATACCCATACCAGTTTTATTGGTATTTTATAAAATAAAGACCATTTTAATACTAAAGAATGAAATAAATCTATGATAAATGTATTATCCTGCTTTTATCTGATTTATTTTACTGTGTACTATTATAAACCCTGTGAAGCCAAGTGGGTCTGTAGATAGACTTTTATATATCATTATTCTAAAAGACCTATACCTTTGAATCAAAGCCACTTGGTGATGGATATCCTTATCAGTAGCTTTTACACTTGGTTGTAAATAAATTTTAAGTTGTATTTATCTTTTCCATATAAAAACTTTCTTCTGTTATTATCTGATGTTAGTGCATGCCATTCGTGGCCAATACCAGTATGGTTTGTCTTCTGAGATATTAGAAATGCAACTTGAGCCAGCTTCTATATTTGTGGATGTGTCCAGAAATGTAAATAAATTAATATTGACTAAAACCAAATGTGTTCTGAAACAATGTGACTTTCTTAGAGACAAAGAATCTGCTGAGTAAAACTCAGTCAGTTCTCACAAGGCTAGCTGGCCACAGCCTCTTAGTACATACTAAAGTTCCCAGTACACCGAACTGGGCGGCTGTCTCAATAAGCTCAGATGAAAAATACCACAAACAAGTTGAGTAGCTAGTATCCTTGATGCCATTCTGTTTAGTATAGTCTTCTTATAAGATTGCTGGCTGGGCACAGTGGTGCTCATGCCTGTAATCTCAGCATTTTGGGAGGCCTAGGAGCATGGATCATGAGGTCAGGAGACTGAGACCGTCCTGGCCAACATGGGGAAATCTGTCTTTACTAAAAATACAAAAATTATCCGGGTATGGTGGTACACGCCTGTAGTCCCAGCTACTCAAGAGGCTGAGGCAGGAGAGCTGCTTGAACCCAAGAAGCCGAGGCTGCAGTGAGCCACGATCACGCCACTGTGCTCCAGCTTAGATGAAGTAGGGAGACTGTCTCCAAAAAAAAAAAAACAGATTACTGTAAAGGATATATACTGCAAGCTAGGTTCAAAGCATTAATTCCTTGCTATGACTGTGTAAATGAAAAACAAAATAAAAGAGATAAAAAATTGATAAATAATACTTTTAGTGAACTACAAAATAAACCACCTATAAAAATATTTCCATTAGAAGATAGATCCAAGTGAAGAAACAGATGAATCTTAATTACTATAATAGAATATCAATAACATAAAAGCCAATCTAAATTCTCCAAAATTAAAATAGGGATTGACAGGCATCCCCAGATGACAAAGTGTATCAGGATTATGATAACTTTAACATTTTATATGTAACACAGCTTTGAAATTTCTTTTTTATTGTAAGGATAAGATGTAATATCATAAAGATATATATAATACAAATTTAAAATGGGACTGATGAAATTCGGGTATTGGGATCCTAGTTGAATTGTGCTTAATGCAAATAATTTTGAAAATTTAGTTATTTAATACCCCTCTGTTTTTCTTTTTTTCCTTCAAACTATATACCTTTTGTAAGCACTCAATATATGACTATTTCCTTGTAAACATTCTGAAATTATGCCTACTTATGATAATTACTTATGCTCATTACTCTTACTTATGCAAATTACTTTCTCTTTTTTTTCTATTTTTTAGAAACAGAATTTCACTATGTCACCCAGGCTGGAGTGCAATGGCATGATCACATCTCACTGCAATCTCAACCTCCTGGGCTCAAGCCATTTTTCCACCTCAGCCTCTCAAGCAGCAAGAATTTTAGGAGTGCTCCACTATGTCCAGTTAACATTTAAATTTTTTTGTAGAGATAGAGTTTCACTATGTTGCCCAGGATGGTATGGAACTCTAGGCTCCAAGTGATCCTCCTGCCTTTGCCTCCCAAAGTGCTAGAATTATAAGTATAACACACAATGCCTTGCTGCTGATTACTTTTAAAAGACAAGTCCTAAATGCTGTATTAGAAAACAAATCTATTTATTACCTACCAATCATGTCCAGTTTCACATGAATGATTGTAATTTAATATCACTGAATAGCATGTAATACTTTTCATTTTTTCTCCTACTTCAACTTATGTCAGTGGTTTATCTGCATTGCATCCTATTCATTTGAAGAGTTTATTATTGTACAAAAATATTTAGGAATTACTAAATATAATTTAAAACTATTGAGCAGAGACTATGGGGTTTTTTAGATATAGGGATAGTTTGACTTTCTCTCTTCCTATCTGGATCTGATAAACAACTTTAGCAAAGTTTCAGGATACAAAATCAATGTACAAGAATCAGTAGCATTCCTATACACCAACATCTAAGCCAAGAACCAAATCAAGAATACCATACCATTTACCATTGCCACAAAAATAATAAAATACCTAGGAATACAAATAACCAAGGAGGTAAAAGACATCTACAAAGAGAATTACAAAACGGTGCTCAAAGAAATCAGAGATGACAAAAACAAATGAGAAAACATTACATGCTCTTGGGTAGAAGAATCAATATCATTTAAATGGCCATATTGCTAAAAGCAATTTACAGATTCAGTGCTATTTCTATCAAACTACCAATGCTATTCTCCACAGAATCAGAAAAAAAACTTTAAAATCCATATAGAACTAAAAAGATACCAAATACCCAAGGCAATCCTAAGCAAAGAGAAACAAAGTTTCAGGCATCACATTCCCTGACATCAAGCTACAAGGCTACGGTAACCACAACAGTATGTTACTGGTACAAAAACAAACCCATAGACCAATGGAACAGAATAAGAGCCAGAAATACTACCACACACCTACAACCATCTGATCTTGGACAAAACTAACATAATCAAGCAATGGGGAAAAGACTCCTATATTAGTCCATTTTCATTCTGCTGATAAAGACATACCTGAGACTGGGAAATTTACAAAAGAAAAAGGCTTATTGGACTTACAGTTCCACATGGCTGGGGAGGCCTTACAATCATGGCAGAAAGTGAAAGGCAAGGAGGAGCAAGTCATGTCTTACATGGATGGTGGCAGGCAAAAAGAGAGAGCTTGTGCAGGAAAACTCCCATTTTTAAAACCATCAGATCTCATGAGACTCATTCACTATCATAAGAACAGTGCAGAAAAGACCCAACCCATAATTCAATCACCTCCCACTGAGTTCCTCCCATGACATGTGGAAATTTTGAGAGTTACAATTCAAGATGAGATTTGTATGAGATTTGGGTGGGGACACAGCCAAACCATATCAACTCCCTATTCAATAAATGGTGCTGGGATAGCTGACAAGCTATATGCAGAAGATTGAAACTTGATCCCTGTTCTTACACTGTATACAAAAATGTACTCAAGATGGATTAAAGATTTAAATATAAAACATAAATCTATAAAAACTCTAGAAGATAACCTAGGAAATACCATTCTGGATGTATGATGTGGCAAAGATTCCATGACAAAGGTGCCCAAAACAATTGCAACAAAAACCAAAATTTACAAATGGGACCTAATTAAATAGCCTCTGCAAGGCAAAAGAACCTATCAACAGAGTAAACAGACCACCTACAGAATAGGAGAAAATACTTGCAAACTATGCATCTGACAAAAGTCTAATAATCAGAATCTAAAAGGAACTTAAATTTGCAAGCAAAAAACAAATAACCTCATTAAAAAGTGGGCAAAGGACATGAACAAGCACTTTTCACTAGAAGACATGCATACAGCCAACAAGCATATGAAAAAAATGGTCAATATCAATATCACTAATCATTAGAGAAATGCAAATCAAAACCACAATGAGATGCCATCTCACACCCGTCAGAATGGCTACCATTAAAGAATAAAAAAATAACAGGTGCTGGTGAGGTTGTGGGGAAAAGGGAATGTTGATACACTGCTGGTAGGAGTGTAAATTAGTTCAGCCATGGTGGAAAGAAGTGGCAATTCCTCAAAGAACTTAAAACAGAAATATCATTTGACCCAGCAATCCCACTAGTGGATATATATCAAAAGGAATATAAGTTATTCTACCATAAAAATACATGCACATGTATGTTCATTGCAGCCCTTTTTATAATAGCAAAGACATGGAATCAACCTAAATGCCCATCAACAGTAACTGGATAAAGAAAAAGTGGTACATATACACCATGAAATGCTATGCAGTCATATAAAAGAACAAGAGTGAAACTCCGTCTCAAAAAAAAAAAAAAAAAGAAGATCATGTCCTTTGCTGCAACATGGATGGAGCTGGAGGCCATTATGCTAGCCAAACTAATGCAGGTATAGAAAACCAAATACCACAGGTTATCACTTATAACTCAGAGCTAAACAATGAGAATGCATGGACACAAAGAGGGGAACAACAGACACTGAGGCCTTCTTGAGAGTGGAGAGTGGGAGAAGGGAAAGGATCAAGAAAAATACCTATCGGGTACTATGCTTTTTACCTGGGTGACAAAACAATCTGTACCTCAAACCCCATGACACACAGTTTACCTATATAACAAACCTGTACATGTACCCCTGAAACTAAATAAAAGAAAAAATTTAAACTAAAACTTAATTAGCCACTAATCAACAAGAAAATATGGAATGTAAAATTTGAAGTATTTTCACAGTAAAAGAACTTTAAAAAATCAATACAATAAAATCATTCTGAATTCTACTTTTTTAAAAAGTAATAAACCATACTATCTCATAAAATTAATAGGCATTAACATAAGACAGTTTGCCCGATTAGGGAGTTAAGAATGCCGTGGGAAAGGCCTATTGACTCATTGCACAGTATTATTTCAAAAAGCAATACGGAATTAAACCTGAATTTTTATTTAAAAAAACACCGCTAATACAAAACTAATTCCACTAAGCCAATTTCATTTATTTGCATACTGCCTTCCTAGATGAAAGCACTTTACTTTAGTTGAGAACTCAAGCATTGAACAATGAAACAACATAATGAGCTACAATTTGTAAAGCGTGATAGAGTCTGTTGTTTTGATAGTATATACATGCCAATAACTGCGTTGACTTCTGCTTCTAAGCTAACATAAATGTGTCTTCAACCCTAGTTGTGTTTCTGGGCTTCAATTCCTTTTTCCACTTTCCTGTTTAGACATTGCCCTGCCATCATCTTAAAATCAATATACCTAATGTTGAATTTTTTTCTTTCAGATGGAGTCTCACTCTGTCGCCCAGGCTGGAGTGTGGTGGTACAATCTCAGCTCACTGCAACCTCTGCTTCCCAGGTTTAAGCAAGCAATTCTCATGTCTCAGCCTCCTAAGTAGCTGGGATTACAGGCACACACCACCATGCCTGGCTAATTTTTGTATTTTTAGTAGACATGGGGTTTCACCATGTTGGCCAGGCTGGTCTCAAACTCCTGACCTCAAGTGATCCACCTGCCTTGGCCTCCCAAAGTGTTAATGTTGAGTTTTTTAACCTTCCGTGTAGATCAACTTGTTTTCCCAATGTACTTTCTAAAGGATCTATGTCAGCCAAACATTGCAACCTATCATTTAAGAACCTCAACATTTATAACCTAACCTATTCCTATTTCTTTAGTGCAATTTTCTACTGTTACTATGTTCTACTTTCTGTTATTATTTTTTTGTTTATTTTGTTTTGTTTTTGTTACAATTACCTTTAAGAGTCCATAGATTTTTTTCTACAGGAAGATACTCATATATCTATAAACCCAACATTCTTTATGCTGTTTTAGGGGGTTCAAGAATATTTCACAACTTACAAATAAACCTCTATGAGTTGTATTAGTTTGGTGCAAAATATTATATTTTCCAGGTTAACCTTTGTTCTTCATGTAAAACTAGGCCATTTAATATTTTCTGCATATTTGTTGTATTTTCTTCACCCTGAACTCTGATTTTGCTGATTCATTCATCAGCAAACCCACTCTCCTACACACATACATTCTTCAAAGCCTATCTCAAATATTCACATCTCTACATTTGGGAGAGGGGTGGATTTTGACTATCCAGAATTATCCTCCTTATGCTGATAATATTACATTTATTTTCATCAGAAACTTAGCCCTTTCTTATGTAGTCCATATTTTATGAAAGTTCAACAGACCATTCCCATAGCATTCTTCCAGGAGTAATTCCTGACTAACTTAAACCAACAAGCAGATTCAATCTGTTGGACATAGAGATTGGTTGATATATCTAGGGACATGACTGAGATGATAGCAGAGAGTTTTTGGTTGCTTCTTGAAAAGTAGCATCATTACTCTTCAGTGGAGATACTGGTTTCTTTTTGAGGGGGGATTTCAGAAAGCAAGGCTATAATCTTTCTGAAGCCTCCACTGTCATCTGTAACTTCAAGTAAAGCAAATTTAGGCTTATGCAGAAAACAGAGGAAATGACGAGAAACTAGGTCTTTAGTGGCATTGTTGAGCCACTAGACCATGACTGACCAGAGGCCTACATTTTCTGGATTTTACATTTATATTAGTCAAAAATTTTCTATATTATTTGAACTAATTTGAGTCCAGTTTTCTGTTTTTCACAAACAATCCCGTTTTTCCTTTCTAGTGCATTATACAATTTATTGGTTCAATTGTCATTTCACATCTTTTAATCTATGTTGTAATGGCTTATGTGTCTTATTTCCTATCAGTTCAGAAGTTCAGAGCTTGCAAAACTGTACATCGAGTATGTTTTTAACATCCATTTTATCTTGCACAGTACCTTGCTTATCCATAATTTCTTTATACATTACATTTTCACTTCAACACCAGGCTGCTGCCCGTGCACCAAGACTTCAAGACAATTCCTACAGACCCAGGATCCTGGCCTGTTCTTGCATACTCAGGCTCAAGATCAACCCAGGTTCCAGGCTGGCCCTCATGGACCCAGGCTCCAGACATACCTCTGCACATCCCACCTCCATGCTTATCCCATGGATATAGTCACCAGGCCCAACCCAGTGGACCTCACTACCAGATCGATCTACCCACTGACACCAAACCTAAGACAGCCCAGCATGAGGACTCCAGCAACAAGCCTTCTTAAGGACCCCAAACGCTGGCCTGCCCAGAAGAGCTTTTCCTGCTGAGGTTAGTCTGAAAAGACTGGAAGAGGTATCTACTGCTTCAAACGTGCAGTCACCACCACAAGTCCACAAGGATCACAAACAATCAGGAAAATATAAAATCCCCAAAGGGAAAAAATAAAGCACTAGTAACTGATCCCAGAGAAACGGAGATCTATGAACTGCCTGCAAAATAATTCTAAAGCTTCTCAACCAAGGAAGCTTAAAGAAGTTCAGTGAAGACAAAGCAGATAGACAATTAATACCAGGAAAACAATGCATGAACAAAATTAAAAGTTTAACAAAAAGATAGCAACCCTAATGAAGAACCAAACAAAAACTCTAGAGTTTTAAAAAATGATTGAACTAAAAAAATTCATAAAAAGCTTTAATAAAAGACTCAAGTAGAAGAAAAAACTCAATGAGCTGGAAGACAGGTCATTTGAAATTACCTAGTCAGAGAAAAGAAAAGAAAACAATTTAAAAAGATTGAAGAAGGACTGTGGGACTTACAGGACGTCATGAAGCAAATCGACATGTGCACTCTGGGATACTCAGAAGGAGCAGAGAAACAGAAATAGAGAGCTTATTTAAAGAAATAATGACAGAAAACTTTTGAAATTTGTGGGAGGAAATGAACGTCCAGATGTATGAAGCCCAAAGAACCTCAAATAGATTAAACACAAAGAGATCTTCACTGAGACCTATAACCAAATTTTCAAGTCAAGACAGAGTATTTTGAAAGCAACAAGAGAAAAGCAATTTGTCACCTACAAGGAAACTTCTATAAAATCATCACAGGTTTCTCAGCAGAAACTGTAGTTCAAGCAGCAAGAGAAAAGCAACTCATCATGTACAAGGGAACTTCTACAAAATCGTCACAGGTTTCTAAGTAGAAACCAAAGCTATATATATATATATATATATATATGTGAGAGAGAGAGACAGTGATGGAGTAAATTGTGATTCTAAAAAATTATATTTAAATTCCTAACCCCCACTGTGACTATATTTTGTGATGGGACCTTTAGGGATGTAGTTAATGTTAAATAAGATTAAAAAAAGGTGATGTCCCAATCCGATAGAACTGGTGTTCTTCCTAAGAAAAAGAAAAGACACAGGATCTCTCTAGGATCTCTCTCTCTCTCTCTATCTCTCTCTCTGTCTCTCTCTTTCTCTCTCTCTCTCCATTGTATGCACAGAAGGACCATGTGAGAACTCAGTAACAAGCCAGGAAGTGAGGCTTCACCAGAAACCAGGTCTAATAGCACCTTGATCTTGGATGTCTAGGCTCTAGAACTGTGGGGAGGGGGGGAAGTCATTTAAACCACCCAGTCTCAGGTATTTAGCCTTTTACAGATGTAAATGGATGGATGGATGGATGGATGGATGGATGGATGGATGGATGAATGGATGGATAGATAGACAGACAACATGGTCTACCCAGACTTTGCCTTGCAGGGACGTCAGAGAAAGGCTGTCATGCTGCATAACTACAAGAGATCTTATCCACATAAAACACAATCTGAATTACATCCCCTGGAGCCATACAGTGCTGCAGCTCTGGGTGACAGGAGTAGTTACTCTCAAGTAGAAATTTGAATTGATACTAGAGGTATAAATTAGTCATTCATAGAAAGACAAGGAAATAAGGGTATTCCAGGTAGAAGATACACTTTGCCAAAGGTTATAGGCAATGAAATTAACATGGCCTTCTTAAGAAACAGATTTAAGAAGGTCTAAGGTAAGAGTAGAAGACACATAGGCGTACTTGTGCAATAAACATCGGTGAGAAAAGCTGAGTTACCTGTTGCTGTTTTTGTTATGGCCTTTGCCTAGTTTTGCTTAAAACAAACAAAAAACCTTGAAGTAATACAATTTTTAAAAATTTTATTTTCTGTAGCTTTATTGTAGAAATGCAGTATATAATACATATAACTACAAAATATGTGTTAATCTAGGTTATCAGTTAGACTTCCAATCAACAATAGGCTATTAGTAATTAAGTTTAAGTTTTGGGAGAACCAAAGTTTTAAAGTATTATATATATATATATATATATAAAGTACTATATATATATGTCTGTATATATATATAGTACTTTAGGTTCTGGGGTACATGGGCAGATCGTGCAGGATTGTTGCATAGGTACATATATGGCAATGTGGTTTATCTTATTTTCATCTTTATGCTTAGTTGGCCTCCAAGTCCTAGTATTTTTTGGTTTTGAATATCTACCACTTTATTATGTCTGTGTCAATTCCCACTAGCACGTTTGACTCACTGCTGAAATATTGTCTAACTGCTAAGTAGCCAGTACTTGCTCTATTCCGTCCCACCCCTGAGCCAAGTTTAGAGAATGTAATTGCTTTGCTTGGATATATTAAGAAGTAATTGCTTTGGCAATATGTTATTACTGACTTTTATGTGGATTGATCAAAGTGAAAATCATTCTACAAGGCCCTGAATGTGAAGTGAGTTTACAAGCAGAAGGGTTAAGTGGCTGCTTTTAAGAAAAGAATTACATTTAGTGGCAGGTGATTTTCATTTAGCCATAGGATACTTAAGAATTGGTGTGCTACAGGTATAACTAATCACATGTTCTTTGGGTTCCTCTTTGGGGAAATATTCCCCCGAATATTTATTATTATATATGCTCATCAAAACCAAAACCCTAATCTAGAGATCAAGCTATTATCTCTCAGGGAAGTGCCCACTCCTCTGTACTCCACACTCTGTCTTGTTTTGCTGGGACTGAGGCTTTGTAAGCCTTATTTTTGCCTTGCCAGCTGGATCCTTGTTAGCTTCCAACCACAGGGTGCACTAGAAGGAAAACGCAGGGCTGCAGGAGAAAGAAATGACACTCTCCTTCCTGTTTGCTTCCTACCTGGTAGCTTGTGCTTCCCGTGAGCACTTCCTTTCTTTGCTTCTTCACTCTGGCGGAGCAGTACCTTCCAGGAGCAGCAGCAGGAGGCAATTTGCAGTTTTCCACATTTTCTCTGAGCTGGGGTTACAGTGGCTACTCAGAAACACCGGCACCAGTTGGCTATTCCTATCTGCTCAGAGGCCTGTCCTAGGCCCACAGGCTCTGTCCTGTAAACTTCTAAGTTTTAGTAATTCCACTTTCTGTTCCTTGCACCCTAAATATTAGGAGTGGTACCTGCTTCCTCCAGTTGCTAACTCTGTGATATACCACAGAGTTCTAATTTACTCTCAGTTAATAACATTTTACCTATTTAACAATTATTTATATTAAATTCTTGTTATTCAAATAACTGATATATGAGTCATAATTCAACCAAAGAAGCAGAACCAGTAGAATATCTATCTATCATCTATCTTTCTACCTATTTATCTGTCTAATCTATGCATGCCTATGTGTATATGTATACCAACATATGTGTATCTACATATATACCATATGTGTGTGTGTATATACACACACACACACACACACACATATATATGGATATAAAGCAAGTTATGAAAATAGGCTCTCTCTATATATATGTGATTGTGGGGTAGGCTTGGTGTGTCTGAAATCCATAGGGCAGGCTGTCCAGAATGGGAGGCTGGAACTCTTGGGCATGGGCTAAACCTGCTGTCCATAGTTGGGATTTTGTCTTTATCAGGGAAGTCTCAGCTCTGCTTTTATGTCTTTCCATTTATTGAATCAGGCCCACCCAGATTATCTAGGAAATTTTCTGTATGTAAAATCAACTGATGACAGACTTTAGTCATATCTACAACATACCTTCACAGCAACACTTAGATTAGTGTTTGAATAAGTGGGAACTGTAGCCTAGCCAAGTTGACACAGTCAAATATCTTCACAGTTGGTGTGGTTTGTGTCTCTTTCCTGTACTCCGACTTGTACAGATCATCACTTGGATATAGAGTGCTGGATTTTTTCTAGCTGAAAAAATAACAGGAAACAAGAATCAGTGGGAGGAACTCTCTAATTTCTCTAAGACATTACAAAACTAGATCACTTGTAAATCTGAAGTGCAGACTCCAGCTCTTTGTCCTTAGACATTTTTAAGAGTGATGTGTATTTAGGAAACCTGCCTCTATTCTTGCCCTTGGCTTCTTGTATTTGATTTTACCCATAAACTATGAAGAATAAATCTTAAAATTTTATTGAACAAAAGGAATATATTTTTACTAGAACAGTGCATTAAATAGTCTTCTTGATTGACAGGACATTAATCAACCTCAATCTAACATACCTTTGTCTATCTGAATATTTGCCTTAGATGCCTACATGTAAGAACTGCTATGAAATGTGATTTTTTTTTCTATTCTAGTCACTTAAATTGTTTTGATCTCAGGCAAAACACTTGGTGACTTCTCTGACCTTCAGCCACCTTCCTGTTTATTTTCTGAGTTAGTGTGAGGTTCAGGAGGGCTAGGGAATAGGCAGATGCTTTGTGCACACTGAGAGGCATTCTTTTTGCTCCGGGAACATCAACTGGAAATTCAAAGACTTGAGTACCTAGCAATTCAGTTTTCTCAGCTCTAATATTTTAACTCATTTTTCTCTTTCCATTTTGAAAAGCTTTATTGCCTCTCTGGATTTATTTGTTGAACTTTCTATTTCAATAAAATTCATTTAGGAAATAGTTTTCTTTGGAGAGCAGTTATAAAGAGATTTATGACTTTGACTTTCTAGATTCATTTTTCACAATCGTAGACACAACAGAGAGATTGTTTAGCTTCTACTAAGTACCTAGTGTTTCTAAGGTAGCTTTTATAGAGCTGGTGAGCCAAACTTAGACCCAAGAGACAAAAGGAAAATCTAACCTTCACTCCATTCCATTCTTTTCTAAAGCTCTGAAAATAAAGGCACTTGCACCCTGGCTTTATTCCATCTGGTCCTCCTAGTAACATGTTTGTAGTCTCTGGGACATAGCTTTGAGAAGAATTTCCCACTTGCTGAGAACTCAGTGTCAGAGAAGGTGGAATAGGAATCTGTTGAGTATTTCCTTCTGGGAAAACCGTTTTATGCTCTTCTAAGATTTGTTTCTGAAATGTCCAACTCAGCTGGTTGGAAATATCCTGCAGAGGATGAATTTTCTTTCCTGACAATAGCCATCCATTTATAAGTACCCAGGAATGATAGGATATTAGAATGAGAAATTAAGGAAGAGAGTTTTCATATGCATGTGTATTAGCTTGCTAGGGATGCTAACCCTAATCCTAACCCTAACCCTAACCCTAACCCTAAACCCTAACCCTAACCCTAACCCTAACACCACAAACTTGGTGGCTTAAACAAAGAAATTTATTTTCTCACGGTTCTGGAGACTGCAATTTCAAGATCAAAATGTCAGCAGGTTTGGTTCCTTTTGCAGCTTGCAGGTGGCTGTCTTCTGGCCATGTCATCACGTGGTCTCTGTGCACACACATCTCTGATGTCTCTGTGTGTTCAAATCTCCTCTCATAAAAAACATGAGCTAGTATGGGTTAGGGCCCACCCTGATGACCTCATTTTAACTGACTCACATCTCTATCTGCAGTCACATTCTGAGGTACCAGGACTTAAATCTATGAGTTCTGAGGGTGAAGCAATTCAGCCCATAACATATGCAAATAGCTCAGTACTAGGTATAGTGATAACGCATTTTGTCTTTTAATTTTTAAAGCAAGTTATTAAAATAGGTTCTATTATTTTCCCTGCTGTAGATGTGATAAAATTCATACTAAGTGAAGTTAAGGTGGTTGCTGTTGATAAGTTGGTGGAGTTGAGGTCTTGTGAATGGGAAAATTGTATCAAAAGAAATGTGAGAAAACCATAAACCTGAGGAAGCTTCTGTCCATGAATTAGGATTCATCCAATTCATGGACAGAAGCTTCCTCAGGTTTATGATTTTCCTCAGGTCCATGAATCCTTGCCTTTTATGAAGCAAGGAAACAGATTGGATTTCAATTTCACGTAATTGTAGTGAGACCTTTCCTATACTTTTTAGTTTTCCAGGATCTCACTCCAGAAAAGCTGATTATGCCATAATGTATCCAGAAAAGGCTCCTATAATTCGGAATTAACTGTCAGTGTTTTGCATTTAATGGGGCTTCTTCAGAGGACAGGCCTTGGGTTACTGGACTCATTTTTTCTAGGGCTCACAGATAGTAAGAGTACCTGGGAGTGCATGTTCCCTCCACCCAGGGTTTCTCAGTTGGCAATGGCTGACTAGAGCATAATCAAGAAGACAAGTTCTGCAGTGTGATTTCTTTCGGAAATTCCTCTGGGAATCAGAATGAAGCTTGAACTTTGCTGGAAATTTCACCCTTGCTTAGTTTCTTCTCCTTTCCTGCCCTGCTTCCCTGGTCCACGTCAGTTTCCCTTTGTGACATATCCTTAATAAATTACTTGCACATAAATCTTTGACTCAGGAACTAATTCTGGGTGACTCAACCTAAGACACTTTCTATTGCTAAATCTTTTTCTAATTTGATTGCATTCCCTAGAGAAAACCAAGGATTGAATCAAATCTAAATACTGTGATGGAAAAGAACAAAAAACCTGGTTTTAATTCCTGGCTCTGCTATGTATCAGCTTAGTGATTGGATCCTTCACTCATTCCAAAGCAAAACACTGAAAATCTAATCAGTCATACTTAAAAAAAAGTACAAAGAAGTTTGTTCATTTATCTAACCCCAAATTCAGGAGTAGCTCTGACTTTCAGCATGATTGATGTTAATGGAAATTTGTTTCATTCCTTTTGACTTCTTGCATTGCAGCAAGATGGGCACCATGAGCTCCAATTCCTAACGTTTGTAGTTCAGCCACCTCCACAGAATGAGGGCACCTAGTCTCCAAAATCAGTCCTGAGATTTATTCTGATTGATCCTTTTTAGGAAACATGCCTGCTCTTGGACCAATGATTGTTTCTGCTTGGCCAGGTGGGACAGATTTCATTCCCTGGAGCCAGGGTAGAATAATCCCCAACTTAACTTTATTAACTGAGTATGGGGAAGAAGTGATAGGTTCCTTAAGCAAAACTAAGGTAATAGAAGAAAGATAAATGTATGTTGAGCAGACAAAATTAACTAGCTCATACATTGGGCTTGAATGAGATAATTATTTATCCTTACTGTCAATTGGAAATATAGTCCTTATTGTATAGAGTTGTGATAATGATTAAAATGACATGACATAGAAAGAGCTATCAGCACATTGTCTGATGCACAATACTTGTTTAATAAATTATAGTTATTAGTACATTAGTGATAGAATTGTGTTTGATCATCTCAAGGTTCCTTTCGTCTGAAGCATTTTATTATTTTAAGTCAGTTTCCCTTTGTGGCATATCATTAGTAAATTACTTGCACACAAATCTTTAACTTAGTGACAAATTCTAGGTGACTGAACTCATATGTGAGGGAATAAACTAAGACCAAACCCATATTCTACTGAGAGACTATGTTAGAGAAACTTCCAGGGTCGGCTAGGGGCTTTGTTCTCAGAGGTGGGAATTCTCAGAGCCGGGAATTTCCCGCCTCTGGCCAGCTAGGGGCTTTGTTCCCAGTGCAGGAATTTTCCCACCTCTAAATCCTGAAGTCGGAGGCTCAGTGACTCAGGGTTTTAAAACAGTAACCAATCCGGTAAAGGATTCACAGATCAACTGATCCAGAGAAAGTTTGAGAAAACCCCTCTCATTGGATGAGAACAAGAAGGGGGAGGGAATAACTTAGGGTTATAAACTCCAGCCACCCAAGCCTGCAGGGGCATCCCCTTCACTGTCCTTTTGCTCTGCCTAATAAACTGCAGTACCACACACTCTTTGAGTCCATGAGTTCTATTTGAGCTGTAAGACACACTGCAACACCGAGGCCCCTTCCCCGTTTGTTGTGTTTGGAGAGGCCAAGAACCTGAGTTCCAGAAAATCCAATTGTATCTAATTCGGTTACATCCGTTGGTGAGCCAGCCAGGAGGTACTTCAAACTTCAGTATGGTGAGTGACTCTGGACCACTTTCACTCTTACTAATTTGTCCTTCTTCTCCTAAATTTGTTCAGGAGACAAATTACTAGGCACCTGTTGGCCAGTTAAAAGTGACAAGTGCAGCTGCCAGCCCAAAGACATGGGTGTCAGGCTTTCTGGGAAAGGGCTCTCTGACACCCCTGGCTCTGTGAAATTGGGAGCATTGATTTGCCTGAAACCATTTCTCTCTCTCTTTTCACTCTGTCTTTCCCTAGGCCAAGCTGAGGGTCGGTTAGGGGTGACAAGCAACAGTCCTTAACTCCTGGTTTGATCCTGTTGAGGTTATGGCCTTGCTTAGATCCTCTAAGAGACAGCTGCCCATGCGAGCACTGTCTAGCCTTTCAGATGCCAACTTCCTGGATCCAAATATCCATGAGGAAAACTTCTTCCTGGCTCTTTCCTCTAAAATGTTTTCTACATCTGATGCCATTACCCTTCTTTCTAGGACCTTGGAGATCTTGACATGGTGGTCCAGGGACCCTTGTCCATGTGCCCTCAGGCCTATACCTATGAGCACCACATACAGTATAAATACACAGGATGGGTTCCCTTTGTCTGCTGTTCTAGGCTATGTTCTAACAGAGTCAGGGTCTGTCAGTGGGTACTGGAGGCTTAGGACGTTTTATTTTATGTTACTTGCAATTTCCCAACCCAACCAAATGGTGCCAGGACCCTACAGCCTAAGATTTGTCATGTTTAGGATCGGCCCTCCATATGGCAGAACTTCTCCATCTAGAGCACCATAGTCAGCCTGGTCTGAGACTCAAATAGTTAATTACAGGGCCCAGAGTGATAGGGCATACTCCTATGACAAAAAGTGAGGAGAAAAGGCTTTGGTCTGGAGAGTATTGTCCCAGGCTTGGCCCCATGGCCAACAATTACCTTCTTTAAGATTGTTATGTTTAGAGACCCTTCTCAAGGAATTGATCCTCCTGGGGTGGTTTAATAATCAAGCCTATGTTCATCGGACCCTTGCTAGGGAATATAAATAGCACCCGTCACCTAAACCTCACTGACCTAGTTCCTCAAGGACACATCAGTAAAGGGTCACCAAATCCAGCAGTCTGCATGTCCTTTAAGGTGGCCATAAAGGGCATTAGACAGGGAGGATATGCCCATTACACTGGTAAGCATGCTTAAACCCAGCAAATGGGAAGGCCCACGAGATGATCACACATCTAAGGTGCAGGAAAATTACAGAGTGCTCTACCACTGGGGACACCCCAGGGTTGACAATTTCCAGAAATAGCCAGGGTTGCAGGCATCCCTGTGTTCAATTTCAGATGGGTGCTACTCTTCCCAAGGCAAAGTCACCCTTTAAGTGTATCCTGCATAACTGGGACCAATTTGACCCACAATCTTTGAAGAAACAGCAGCAGCTTATCTTATTTTGCAGCATGGCCTGGCCACAATACCTTCTTCAGAGTGGAGAATCCTGGACACCTGAGGGAAGTATAAATTATAACACCCTTCTACAATTAGACCTTTTCTGCATGAGGGAAGGTAAATGGAGCGAAGTCGCCTATGTGCAAACTTTCTTTTCTCTATGTGATAATCCTCAATTATGTAAAGTTTATAACTTATGTCCTTCTGGCCCCTCCCTGGGATTACCCCCATACCCAAGATTCCCTATGGCTCCTCCCTCCACCAATACCAACAGGCTCTCCCCAGCTCCTAGGACACAAGAGGAATCAGGGAAAACCAAAACAACCAAGGCACCACAGGATGCCCCAACCCTACCCTCTACAGATGGTAGGAAGGAAATTTGGCCCAACCAAAGTACATGCTCCCTTAAAGCAAATCAAGGTGGACTTAGGAAAATTTTCAGATGACCTGGACAAGTACATAGATATTCTGCAGGGTCTGGGTCAATCCTTTGAACTAGCTTGGAAAGATATCATATCACTGCTTAGTTAGACCTTAACCAGTAGTGAGAGAGATGCCACTCTAACAGTGGCTCAAGAGTTTGGGGACACTTGGTACCTTAGTCAAGTGAATGACAAAATGATGCCAGAGGAAAGGGAAAGATTCCCTACAGGTCAACAAGCAGTCCCTAGTACAGACCCTCACTGGAATCCTGACTCCAAACACGGGTACTGGAACCATAGGCACCTATTGACCTGCATACTCGAGGGATTAAGACAAACCAGGAAGAAATCCATGAACTACGCAATGTTATCCACCATAACCCAGGGAAAGGAAGAAAATCCAACAGCCTTACTTGAGAGGTTATGGGAGGCCTTAAGAAAATATACTCCCCTGTCAACAGACTCCATCAAAGATCAGGTAATACCAAAAGACAAATTTATTATGCAATCAGCAGCAGACATTAGAGGAAAGCTCCAAAAGCTGGTCCTAGGGCCAGAACAAAGTCTAGAATTATTACTAAATCTAGCAACCTCTGTGTTTTGTAATAGAGATCAGGAGAAACAGGCTGAAAGGGACAGAAAGGACGAGAAAAAGGCTGTAGCCCTAGTCATGGCCCTCAGGCAGGCAGACCTAAGAGGCTCGGAAAAGGGAAAGGCTTGGATTAGCATGAGTCTAGCAAAGCTTGCTACCACGGCGGCCTACCGGGACACCTTAAGAAAGATTGTCTCAAGAGGAATGGACCACCTCCTCGTTTTTGCCCACTGTGCCAAGGGGATCACTGGAAAGTACACTGTCCCAGAGGGATGAAGGTTCTCAGGGCCTGAGGTGGCTAACCAGCGGACCCAACAGCAAGACTGAGGGTGCCCGGGACAAGCAGCAGCACAAGCCATGACCCTTGTGGTCATGGAGCTTGCTTATGAACTGGCTATCCTGGGCTCTCCCCTCTTCTAGCCCCTTAATAACCATCCTATTACTGCTTGCCTTTGGGCCTTGCATCTTTAACTTTCTTGCCAAATTCATTTCTTCCAGAATTGAGGCCATGAAGCTACAAATCATCCTGCAAATGGAATCCAAATGTCCATGGCTCATTTCTATCATGAACCACTGGATCAACCTGCAATCCCAGAAGACTCTGCTCTGGAAGAAACCTCAACTGCAGGGCCCCTTCTACACACACAGGAAGTAGTTATAGCGGTCTTCGCCTGTATCCCAACAGCACTGGACTTTCCTGTTCAGAGTAGATACTGAGGGACTGTGTTAGAGGAACCTCCAGGGTCGACTAGGGGCTTTATTCCCAGTGCAGAAATTTTCCTGCCTCTGACTCCTGAAGGTGGAAGTTCAGTGACTCAGGTTTTAAAACAGTAACCAATCTGGTAAAAGATTCAAAGAAAGTTTGTAGAAACCCTCTTATTGGATGAGAACAAGAATGCGGAGGGAATAAGTCAGGGGTGTAAGCTCCAGTCACTGAAGCCTGCAGCAGCACCCTTTCTGGGTCCCCTTCCATGGTGTGGGAGTTGTCCTTTTGCTCTGCCTGATAAACCACACTACCACACACTCTTTGGGTCCATGAGTTCTATTTGAGCTGTAATACTCACTGCAAAACCAAAGCCCCTGTTCCCATTTGTCTGGGTTGGAGAAGCCAAGAACCTGAGTTCCAGAAAATCTGGTTGTATCTAATCCAGTTACACTCAGGACATGTGCCTAGAATGGCAAAAGCTTCCAGGAGCAAGTCAAGTCATGCTTAAAGTTATGACAAGGCAATTCTAATATGAAACTCTGTTGTAAATACCAACACGATTATTTCACTGTAAAGTGTAAGAAGCATCTCTTATTTTGGGTGGGGAATATTGGGAAGGGGAAATAATTAGGGAAGTAGAGAAGCACTGAGTGTTTGTATTTCTTTTCTACCCATCACAGTGCCTGTTAAACTGCTAAGCAAATAATAGAAAAATACAAGAAGTATGTAATGTTTCTTTCTGATTTTTGTGTGAGAAGCTGTGAGATGACAAAAAGAATCATCTGTGGCCTTTGGTAGAAAATCTAAAATTTCTTTTATTACTTTATAATGAAGCTCTATTCTATCATTTCACATAGCAATGTGCTAGGCAATAGTAAAACAGACTTCTCCATATGTATTATTTCTGGTTTCATGACTAAGTGTCACTTAATCATTTTCCTGATTGAATGTAAATATGTGCAAATTAGACAGTGCAAATTTTCATCACAGTTAAACTTTTAGCCTTTTTTCTTGGAAATAACCTTAACAATTACATTTTTAATATTCAATGGTCCTTGTTACCTTAGAAGAACACAGAAGAAAAGAAAAGTTAAATGAGAATATTAGCTTTATCTTTATTATTTTGGCTTCAGACCTCTGAAATTTCATTCTGGAAAGTAATTTTATACTTACAATTTTCTGGATAATACAAACCCTTCCTTTTAAATTGATCTTTAATATAGAATTGCATCCTTTTTAACTTGAGAAAAATACGTTTTCTTCTCGGAAAACATTTTCCCTCTTGTCACTGGGTAACATCATTTTATTCATTTTGAAAAGAAAGAAATATCTTGTCGGATACGCAGACACACCCATGTATTCAGTGTTCTTCGTGGGTCAGGGAAGACCAGGAATGTATTAAAGTGTACAGTTTTCTCATTAATGATTGGGCATATAGCTTTAAAAAGCCTTCTTTCCTGCTGCCTTCATCATTCACGCATCACTGGAAAAGAGAGAAAAAAAATGTTCAACCATTTTTTAAACCCAGAGACCATTTTTTTATCATGAATATGATAAAAAACAGAAAAAACAATGCTCATTCAAACTATTTAAGAGATGGAATCCCATCTAAACATTAAGAAGTATGATGCACCTCTGCATATAATATTACCTAAGTCACCAAGATAAGTAAAAAAAAAAAGCAAAGTTCAAAAAGGAAACACTATAGAGTAACAGAAGTAAAATGTATAAATTATTTAAACATAGAATAACTCTTAAAACATAACAAGACCCCAATAAAATTGACTGCATTCCGAGAAAACTGTAACTCTGAACTTAGGTTTTATTGTGTACCTTTATTCTTGTTGCTAAAATGTCCTGACACGAAAGTAGAGAGATAGTATAATAATCCTCCACAGAGTCATCATCCATATTCAACAGTGCTCAGAATTTTCCACACTTGCTTCTTGTTTTGTTTCTTTTTTTTTTTAATTTTTTATTGCATTTTAGGTTTGGGGGTACATGTGCAGAACATGCAAGACAGTTGCATAGGTACAAACATGGCAGTGTGTTTTGCTTCCTTTCTCCCCTTCACCCACATTTGGCATTTCTCCCCAGGCTATCCCTCCCCACCTCTCCCTCCCACTGGCCCTCCCCTTTTCCCCCCAATAGACCCCAGTGTTTAGTACTCTTCTCTCTGTGTCCATGCGTTCTCATTTTTGATCACCCACCTATGAGTGAGAATATGCGGTGTTTCGTTTTGTGTTCTTGTGTCAGTTTGCTGAGGATGATGTTCTCCAGATTCATCCATGTCCCTACAAATGACACAAACTCATCATTTCTGATTGCTGCATAATATTCCATGGTGTATATGTGCCACATTTTTCCAATCCAGTCTACCGTCAATGGGCATTTGGGTTGATTCCAAGTCTTTGCTATTGTAAACAGTGCTGCAATGAACATTCGTGTACATGTGTCCTTATAGTAGAACGACTTATAGTCTTTTGGATATATACCCAGTAATGGGATTGCTGGGTCAAATGGAATTTCTATTTCTAAGGCCTTGAGGAATCGCCACACTGTCTTCCACAGTGGTTGAACTAATTTACACACCCACCAACAGTGTAAAAGTGTTCCTTTTTCTCCACATCCTCTCCAGCATTTGGTGTCTCCAGATTTTTTAATGATTGCCATTCTAACTGGCGTGAGATGGTATCTCAATGTGGTTTTGATTTGCATCTCTCTGATGACCAGTGACGATGAGCATTTTTTCATATGATTGTTGTCCTCATATATGTCTTCTTTCGTAAAGTGTCTGTTCATATCCTTTGCCCACTTTTGAATGGGCTTGTTTGTTTTTTTCCTGTAAATCTGTTTGAGTTCTTTGTAAATTCTGGATATCAGCCCTTTGTCAGATGGGTAAACTGCAAAAATTTTTCCCATTCTGTTGGTTGCCAATCCACTCTAGCGACTGTTTCTTTTGCCGTGCAGAAGCTGTGGAGTTTCATTAGGTCCCATTTGTCTATTTTGGCTTTTGTTGCCAATGCTTTTGGTGTTTTGTTCATGAAGTCCTTGCCTACTCCTATGTCCTGGATAGTTTTGCCTAGGTTTCCTTCTGGGTTTTTATTGTGCCAGGTCTTATGTTTAAGTCTTTAATCCATCTGGAGTTAATTTTAGTGTAAAGTGTCAGGAAGGGGTCCAGTTTCTGCTTTCTGCACATGGCTAGCCAGTTTTCCCAGCACCATTTGTTGAACAGGGAATCCTTTCCCCATTGCTTGTTTTTGACAGGTTTATCAAAGATTGTGTGGTTGTAGATATGTTGTGTTTTCTCTGTTGCCTCTGTTCTGTTCCATTGGTCTATATCTCTGTTTTGGTACCAGTACCATGCTGTTTTGATTACTGTAGCCTTGTAGTATAGTTGAAATCCGGTAGTGTGATGCCCCCCGCTGTGTTCTTTTTGCTTAGAATTGACTTGGCTATGCGGGCTCTCTTTTGGTTCCATATGAAGTTCGTGGTGGTTTTCTCCAGTTCTGTGAAGAAAGTCAATGGTAGCTTGATGGGTATAGCATTGATTCTGTAAATTACTTTGGGCAGTATAGCCATTTTTACGATATTAATTCTTCCTAACCATGAACATGGAATGTTTCTCCATCTGTTTGTGTCCTCTCTGATTTCGTTGAGCAGTGGTTTGTAGTTTTCCTTGAAGAGGTCCCTTACATTCCTTGTGAGTTGTATTCCAAGGTATTTTATTCTTTTTGTAGCAATTGTGAATGGCAGTTCATTCTTGATTTGGCTTTCTTTAAGTCTGTTATTGGTGTAGAGTAAGGCTTGTGATTTTTGCACATTGATTTTATATCCTGAGACTTTGCTGAAGTTGCTTATCAGTTTCAGGAGTTTTGGGGCTGAGGCGATGGGGTCTTCTAGGTACACTATCATGTCGTCTGCAAATAGAGACAATTTGGCTTCCACCTTTCCTATTTGAATACCCTTTATTTCTTTTTCTTGCCTGATTGCTATGGCTAGAACTTCCAGTACTATATTGAATAGGAGTGGTGAAAGAGGGCATCCTTGTCTAGTGCCGGATTTCAAAGGGAATGCTTCCAGTTTTTGCCCATTCAGTATGATATTGGCTGTTGGTTTGTCATAAATAGCTTTTATTACTTTGAGATACGTTCCATCGATACCGAGTTTATTGAGGGTTTTTAGCATAAAGGGCTGTTGAATTTTGTCAAATGCCTTCTCTTCGTCAATTGAGATAATCATGTAGTTTTTGTTTATGGTTCTGTTTATGTGGTGAATTACGTTTATAGACGTGCATATGCTGAACCAGCCTTGCATCCCCGGGATGAATCCTACTTGATCATGATGGATAAGTTTCTTGATTTGCTGTTGCAATCGGCTTGCCAATATTTTATTGAATATTTTTGCATCTATGTTCATCATGGATATTGGCCTGAAGTTTTCTTTTCTTGTTGGGTCTCTGCCGGGTTTTGGTATCAGAATGATATTGGTCTCATAGAATGATTTGGGAAGGATTCCTTCTTTTTGGATTATTTGGAATAGTTTCAGAAGGAATGGTACCAGCTCCTCTTTGTGTGTCTGGTAGAATTCGGCTGTGAACCCGTCTGGACCTGGGCTTTTTTTGTGTGGTAGGCTCTTAATTGCTGCCTCGACTTCTGCCCTTGTTATTGGTCTATTCATAGTTTCAGCTTCCTCCTGGTTTAGGCTTGGGAGGACACAGGAGTCCAGGAATTTATCCATTTCTTCCAGATTTGCTAGTTTATGTGCGTAGAGTTGTTTGTAATATTCTCTGATGATGGTTTGAATTTCTGTGGAATCTGTGGTGATTTCCCCTTTATCATTTTTTATTGCATCCATTTGGTTGTTCTCTCTTTTCTTTTTAATCAATCTAGCTAGTGGTCTGTCTATTTTGTTGATCTTTTCGAAAAACCAGCTCTTGGATTTATTGATTTTTTGGAGGTTTTTCGTGTCTCAATCTCCTTCAGTTCAGCTCTGATCTTAGTTATTTCTTGTCTTCTGCTGGGTTTTGAGTTATTTTAATCTTTTTTTTTTTAATTTTTTATTGGATTTTAGGTTTTGGGGTACATTAGCAGAGCATGCAAGACAGTTGTGTAGGAACACACATGGCAGTGTGCTTTTCTTTCCTTCTCCCCTTCACCCACATTTGGCATTTCTCCCCAGGCTATCCCTCCCCACCTCTCCCTCCCACTGGCCCTCCCCTTTCCCCCCAATAGACCCCAATGTTTAGTACTCCCCTTTCTGTGTCCATGTTTTCTCATTTCTCATCACCCACCTATGAGTGAGAATATGCGGTGTTTCATTTTCTGTTCTTGTGTCAGTTTGCTGAGGATGACGTTCTCCAGATTCATCCATGTCCCTACAAATGACACAAACTCATCATTTCTGATTGCTGCATAATATTCCATGGTGTATATGTGCCACATTTTTCCAATCCAGTCTATTATCAATGGGCATTTTGGTTGATTCCAGGTATTTGCTATTGTAAACAGTGCTGCAATGAACATTCGTGTACATGTGTCCTTATAGTAGAACGACTTATAGTCTTTTGGATATATACCCAGTAATGGGATTGCTGGGTCAAATGGAATTTCTATTTCTAAGGCCTTGAGGAATCGCCACACTGTCTTACACAATGGTTGAACTAATTTACACTCCCACCAACAGTGTAAAAGTGTTCCTTTTTCTCCACATCCTCTCTAGCATCTGTTGTCTACAGATTTTTTAATGATCACCATTCTAACTGGCGTGAGATGGTATCTCAATGTGGTTTTGATTTGCATCTCTCTGATGACCAGTGACGATGAGCATTTTTTCATATGATTGTTGGCCTCATATATGTCTTCTTTCGTAAAGTGTCTGTTCAAATCCTTTGCCCACTTTTGAATGGGCTTGTTTGTTTTTTTCCTGTAAATCTGTTTGAGTTCTTTGTAAATTCTGGATATGCCCTTTGTCAGATGGGCAAACTGCAAAAATTTTTTCCCATTCTGTTGGTTGTCGATCCACTCTACTGACTGTTTCTTTTGCCGTGCAGAAGCTGTGGAGTTTCATTAGGTCCTATTTGTCTATTTTGGCTTTTGTTGCCAATGCTTTTGGTGTTTTGTTCATGAAGTCCTTGCCTATTCCTATGTCCTGGATAGTTTTGCCTAGATTTCCTTCTAGGGTTTTTATCGTGCCAAGTCTTATGTTTAAGTCTTTAATCCATCTGGAGTTAATTTTAGTGTAAGGTGTCAGGAAGCGGTCCAGTTTCTGCTTTCTGCACATGGCTAGCCAGTTTTCCCAACACCATTTGGTCAACAGGGAATTCTTTCCCCCTTGCTTGTTTTTGTCAGGTTTATCAAAGATTGTATAGTTGTAGATATGTTGTGTTGCCTCCGGTGCCTCTGTTTTGTTCCATTGGTCTATATCTCTGTTTTGGTACCAGTACCATGCTGTTTTGATTACTGTAGCCTTGTAGTATAGTTTGAAATCCGGTAGTGTGATGCCCCCCGCTGTGTTCTTTTTGCTTAGAATTGACTTGGCTATGCGGGCTCTCTTTTGGTTCCATATGAAGTTCATGGTGGTTTTTTCCAGTTCTGTGAAGAAAGTCAATGGTGGCTTGATGGGGATAGCGTTGATTCTGGAAATTACTTTGGGCAGTATAGCCATTTTCACGATGTTAATTCTTCCTAACCATGAACATGGAATGTTTCTCCATCTGTTTGTGTCCTCTCTGATTTCGTTGAGCAGTGGTTTGTAGTTTTCCTTGAAGAGGTCCCTTACATTCCTTGTGAGTTGTATTCCAAGGTATTTTATTCTTTTTGTAGCAATTGTGAATGGCAGTTCATTCTTGATTTGGCTTTCTTTAAGTCTGTTATTGGTGTAGAGTAAGGCTTGTGATTTTTGCACATTGATTTTATATCCTGAGACTTTGCTGAAGTTGCTTATCAGTTTCAGGAGTTTTTGGGCTGAGGCGATGGAGTCTTCTAGGTACACTATCATGTCGTCTGCAAATAGAGACAATTTGGCTTCCTCCTTTCCTATTTGAATACATTTTATTTCTTTTTCTTGCCTGATTGCTCTGGCTAGAAATTCCAGAACTATATTGAATAGGAGTGGTGAAAGAGGGCATCCTTGTCTAGTGCCGGATTTCAAAGGGAATGCTTCCAGTTTTTGCCCATTCAGTATGATATTGGCTGTTGGTTTGTCATAAATAGCTTTTATTACTTTGAGATACGTTCCATCGATACCGAGTTTATTGAGGGTTTTTAGCATAAAGGGCTGTTGAATTTTGTCAAATGCCTTCTCTTCGTCAATTGAGATAATCATGTGGTTTTTGTTTTTGGTTCTGTTTATGTGGTGAATTACGTTTATAGACTTGCGTGTGTTGAACCAGCCTTGCATCCCCGGGATGAATCCTACTTGATCATGGTGAATAAGTTTTTTGATTTGCTGTTGCATTCGGCTTGCCAATATTTTATTGAATATTTTTGCATCTATGTTCATCAGGGATATTGGCCTGAAGTTTTCTTTTCTAGTTGGGTCTCTGCCGGGTTTTGGTATCAGAATGATGTTGGTCTCATAAAATGATTTGGGAAGTATTCCCTCTTTTTGGATTGTTTGAAATAGTTTTAGAAGGAATGGTACCAGCTCCTCTTTGTGTGTCTGGTAGAATTCGGCTGTGAACCCGTCTGGACCTGGGCTTTTTTTGTGTGGTAGGCTCTTAATTGCTGCCTCGACTTCTGCCCTTGTTATTGGTCTATTCATAGTTTCAGCTTCCTCCTGGTTTAGGCTTGGGAGGATGCAGGAGTCCAGGAATTTATCCATTTCTTCCAGGTTTACTAGTTTATGTGCATAGAGTTGTTTGTAATATTCTCTGATGATGGTTTGAATTTCTGTGGAATCTGTGGTGATTTCCCCTTTATCATTTTTTATTGCATCTATTTGGTTGTTCTCTCTTTTCTTTTTAATCAATCTGGCTAGTGGTCTGTCTATTTTGTTGATCTTTTCGAAAAACCAGCTCTTGGATTTATTGATTCTTTGGAGGGTTTTTCGTGTCTCAATCTCCTTCAGTTCAGCTCTGATCTTAGTTATTTCTTGTCTTCTGCTGGGTTTTGAGTTTTTTTGATCTTGCTCCTCTAGCTCTTTCAATTTTGACGATAGGGTGTCAATTTTGGATCTCTCCATTCTCCTCATATGGGCACTTATTGCTATATACTTTCCTCTAGAGACTGCTTTAAATGTGTCCCAGAGATTCTGGCATGTTGTGTCTTTGTTCTCATTGGTTTCGAAGAAATTCTTTAATTCTGCCTTCATTTCGTTGCTTATCCAGTCAACATTCAAGAGCCAGTTGTTCAGTTTCCATGAAGCTGTGCAGTTCTGGGTTGGTTTCTGAATTCTGAGTTCTAACTTGATTGCACTATGATCTGAGAGGCTGTTTGTTATGATATCAGTTGTTTTGCATTTGTTGAGCAGTGCTTTACTTCCAATTATGTGGTCAATTTTAGAGTAGGTGTGATGTGGTGCTGAGAAGAATGTGTATTCTGTGGATATGGGGAGGAGAGTTCTGTAGATGTCTTTCAGATTTGCTTGCTCCAGGTCTGAGTTCAAGCCCTGGATATCCTTGTTGATTTTCTGTCTGGTTGATCTGTCTAATATTGACAGTGGGGTGTTAAAGTCTCCCACTATAATTGTGTGGGAGTCTAAGTCTCTTTGTAAGTCTTTAAGAACTTGCCTTATGTATCTGGGTGCTCCTGTATTGGGTCCATATATGTTTAGGATCATTAGCTCTTCTTGTTGAATCAATCCTTTTACCATTATGTAATGGCCTTCTTTGTCTCTTTTGATCTTTGTTGCTTTAAAGTCTATTTTATCAGAGATGAGAATTGCAACTCCTGCTTTTTTTTGCTCTCCATTTGCTTGGTAAATCTCCCTCCATCCCTTTATTTTGAGCCTTTGTGTATCCTTGCATGTGAGATGGGTTTCCTGGATACAGCACACTGATGGGTTTTGGATTTTTATCCAATTTGTCAGTCTGCGTCTTTTAATTGGTGCATTTAGTCCATTTACATTTAGGGTTAGTATTGTTATGTGTGAATTTGATACTGCCATTTTGATGCTAGCAGGCTGTTTTGCCCGTTAGTTGTTGTAGATTCTTCATTATGTTGATGCTCTTTAGCAATTAGTGTGATTTTGGAATGGATGGTACTGGTTGTTCCTTTCTATGTGTAGTGCCTCTTTCAGGAGCTCTTGTAAAGCAGGCCTGGTGGTGACAAAATCTCTGAGTACTTGCTTGTTCACAAAGGATTTTATTTTTCCTTCACTTCTGAAGCTCAGTTTGGCTGGATATGAAATTCTGGGTTGAAAGTTCTTTTCTTTAAGGATGTTGAATATTGGCCCCCACTCTCTTCTGGCTTGCAGAGTTTCTGCCAAGAGATCTGCTGTGAGTCTGATGGGCTTCCCTTTGTGGGTGACCCGACCTTTCTCTCTGGCTGCCCTTAGTATTTTCTCCTTTATTTCAACCTTGTTGAATCTGACGATTATGTGCCTTGGGGTTGCTCTTCTTGCGGAATATCTTTGTGGTGTTCTCTGTATTTCCTGCAATTGAGTGTTGGCCTGTCTTGCTAGGTGGGGGAAATTTTCCTGGATAATGTACTGAAGAGTATTTTCTAACTTGGATTCATTCTCTTCATCACATTCCGGTACACCTATCAAACGTAGGTTAGGTCTTTTCACATAGTCCCACATTTCTTGGAGACTTTGTTCATTCCTTTTTGCGCTTTTTTCTCTGATCTTGGTTTCTCGTTTTATTTCATTGAGTTGATCTTCGACTTCTGAAATTCTTTCTTCTGCTTGGTCAATTCGGCTATTGAAACTTGTGCATGCTCACGAAGTTCTCGTATTGTGTTTTTCATCTCCTTTAATTCATTCATATTCCTCTCTAAGTTATCCATTCTTGTTATCATTTCCTCGAATCTTTTTTCAAGGTTCTTAGTTTCTTTGCATTGATTTGAAACATGTTCTTTTAGCTCACAAAAGTTTCTCATTATCCACCTTCTGAAGTCTAATTCCGTCATTTCGTCACAGTCATTCTCTGTCCAGATTTGTTCCTTTGCTGGTGAGGAGTTTTGGTCCTTTCTAGGAGATGAGGTGTTCTGGTTTTGGGTGTTTTCCTCCTTTTTGTGCTGGTTTCATCCCATCTTTGTGGATTTATCCACCTGTCGTCTGTGTAGTTGCTGACTTTTCTATTGGGTCTCTGGGTGGACCCCCAGATTGCTGATGATGAAGTATTTCTGTTACTTGGTTTTCCTTCTACCAGTCTAGCCCCTTTGCTGTACGACTGCAGATGTCCACTCTAGGCCCTGCTTGTCTGGGGTACACCTATAGCAGCTGCGGAACAGTAGGGATGCTACCAGTTTCTTTTTCTGCTATCTTTGTCTCAGAATGATGCCTGCCAAATGTCAGTCTTTTGGATATAGAGGGGTCAGGGAACTGCTTGAGGAGACAGTCTGTACTTTATAGGAGCTCAAGTGCTGAGCTGTGAGCTCTGATGTTCATTCAGGGCTGTTAGGCTGCTATGTTTAATTCTTCTGCAACAGAACTCAAAAAAAAGCCCTTTTTTTCTCAGCTGCTCTTTCTGAAGGGGTTGGGGCTTTATTTTTTAGTGTCTGCCGGGTTGTCCTGCCCAGCTAGGAGGCAGTCTTGTCCTGCTGAGGCTCCGCCCTGCTGGTGTGAGGTTCACCCTGTTTCTGTGGTCTCCGCCCTGCAGCCGCGGGCTCCGCCCTGTGGCGGAGTCTCTCTGTTGTACCGGGTTGCCTCGGCAACGGAAGGCTGCGTCAGCAATGGGTGTGTACCTCAGTAGGGGCTGATTGCCTCGGTAATGGCGGACGCCCCTCCCGCACAGAGCTGCGCCTTAAGGTAACCTCCTAGCAGCGAGCGTTTGGAATCCCGTTTTGTTTGTCGCACTGCGCTACCCCTAACGCTTTGTCCTGGGCTGGCTCACTGTTCAAGTCCCATTCAGTCTCAAGTTCAGCCCTCTCAGGTCTCAGGTTGCCAGTTCAACAGGGCACCTGGCACAGTGTGCTTTTGTGCGGACCTCTGTGGAGCGCCTCTGCACTCCGGCGCGGGCCGCAGCCGCACCGGCTGCTGGCTACACCAGTCAAGATCTCTGGCTGGCGTCCCACATGTGTTTTATATCTGGGAATTTCCCCGTTCTGTGGGCAACAAAGGTCCGTCTGGAAATGCGTCCCTGACTCACCTTCTCCACGCATCCAGCAAGAGCCTCAATCCTGGGTTGTTCTCACAGTGCCATCTTGAGTCGTCTCCCCTTGTTTTGTTTCTTATTTAAATTTTATTTTTGAGGTATTTTAAATGCATGCCCTAAAGATGACATCATTTCTTCAGTGTCCATCTCTAAAAATATACAGATGTTTGCTTGCATAACTGCCATACCATTATCAGCCCTGATACAATTGCAATGAACTAAATGTTTGTTTCACCCACTGCCATCAAATTCATATATTGAAATCTTAAACCCAATGTGATGATATTTGAAGGTAGTGCCTTTGAGTGGTGATTGGGTCATAAAGGTGGAGTTCTCATGAATAAGTTAGTATCTTTATAAGAAGAAGCCAGCTACCTAGCTCTTTTTATAACAAGTGAGGATACCAGCATATCTGCAAACCAGGAAGTTGGCCTTCACCACCAAACACTGGATACCAGCTCCTTGATCTTGAGCTACTTAGCCTCCCAGTACTGTGAGAAATAAATGTTTGTTGTTCAAGCCACCTATTCTATGGTACATTGTTATAGCAGTTTGAACTAAACAACAATTAACAGTAACTTCTATTTTTGTGATGTAGCCAGCCCACTTTACAATGTCTTTAACTATCAAAAAAAGTCTTTTAAAGGGTTTGAATACTTTTTACATTGTAATGACTATAACATTAACTCATTTTTATCATTAAGGCATTTTAATTTAGAGTAATACCTTCTATCTTTTTACTTCTCATGCCATTAACTTGTTGAAAAAACTAAGTCAGTTTCCCGAAGAATATCTTACAACCTAGATATTTGTTGGCTACTTCAAGGTTTTTTTTAATTTGTTTGCCTATCCCTCCCCATTATTCCTGGAAAAAAAAGACTAAATCTTGATTAAATTCAGATACAGTCATTGCTAACATTGAAACTGAATGGTATTTTAATCATATTATTTAATCAACAGACTTACGGATGTATTAAAGGTCTCGCTCTGATCCTGGTTCTGTTAGATGCATACAAATGCCTAGCATTTGCAAAATCCTCCATAACACTTCCTTTTCTTGCAGGAAATTGCTTGCAAATAAATGTAAGTATTTGAAAAAGTTTAATACTACCAGTTGGTCTTTAACAGCAACAAAAAGATGGTTTTTGACATGTAAGGGGACTTTGAAGGTCTGAAAACCCTACGTCTGATAGATATCATGAGTAGTTATTAAACTCCTAGAAAATATTAGATATTAAACTTAAATATGTAGTTATTAAACTTTAGGAAATTATCAGAAATAACGAGGCTTAACACTTTTATATTTATTTGTAGCCTGGCTGATTTTTTCCTTTGAAAGTCCTAATGCTTTACACTCCCTATGGTTTGCTTAATAAATTAGATTCTTTGGAAAGTACACTAATGTAAAAAATTCCATTTTCCATTGATTTAATCAGATATTTATTAATTTATTAACAATCAGTGAATCCCCACTTGCCTAGCAGTATTCTAGAAATTGGAACAAAGAGTTTTAAAAATCTCTATAATAATTTTAATGCTTTCCAATTCAGTTAAAAGTATTCCTCATTTAGTATGTGTGTATAAATACACAAAGCATGAACAAGGCTTTATTGTGATACAAAGACATGTCGGACAGATCACCTGCCCTCTTGATATCTTAGTTTAGTGGTTGGGACAAATATACCCACAACCTTCTGGACCATGCTGTGCTACACTTGAAAGACAGATGAGATTCTATTGATATAAAGGAATGACCAAGGTCGTTTCTAACTAAAGGCTCTGAAATTTTCATGTTATTAAAATCCTCATTGTGCTGGCAAAATAATACTAGAAACAACTGGACTGATATGTGTTTTATTCATATGTCTTAAAAGTCACAATTGGTTTGTATTCAAATAGAATTTATCATGAATTCATGAGCATGTTTTTTGATTAGGAATGGATTGTTGCTTTTTTAGTTGTGTTTTATCATCCACAGCAAAAGGCACTTGAGAGCTGAGTGATGCACATTCCTATTTAATATTTGTTTGTTTTGCATTTTTATTATATGCAGATTTTCGTCCTCTCAACCACATCTTATCCTTGAACCGTGTTTAGTGAGAGGTAGCAAGTTGAGTGGTCCTATGGGAAATGGGTACGAGTTAAGTCAAAGACATCATCAGAAACTCATTATCCAGACAAACATTGTTGTGGTTTTTCACAGAAGCCTGACCAAGGACAACTCGTTCATGAATAATGAAAGTGCAGAAAGAAGAAAAATAGAAAGATTTAAGTCCTAGATTTCAATTTTGTGTTAACACGGAACTCTGGGCTTCAGAAGCAGCCCTTGCCTTGCCATCCTGACATAATTAGGCAAAGGTAGAGACAAGGGCAGTTCACAGTGCAGTTCCCCACTTTATTCTCATTAGTTGGCACTACCTGACACTATATCTGAGCAGTCGCACATTGTACCTTCTGACTTAGAGCATGGTGTGACAGAAACAGCCTTTAATATATCAGAAGGAAAGTGGATAAGCCACTTACTAACTATGCAAGCATCAGTGAGTTTTTGTTTGTTTGTTTTAACTTTTCTTAACTTCACTTTAATTGGATGCAAAATGGGATTTAAAATACTGTAAGGGCTTTTGTGGGAATCCCACGTGATCATGAGAGTAACAAGTCTGAAGGCTATGCAAACAATCAAAATCCAACTTCTTGGTAATATGTTTTGAACAACTTTTTTTTCTAATATAGATTTTATTGTTTGTTTTTGTGTTAAGAAACATTCACCTACTAGAAATTAAAGTGGATATAGACTCTTCTTTTTAGCTGATTTTAATGTAAAGGATATAAATGCAGGTTGTGTTGATAAGGCTATATGCTGAATTAGAGTGATCACAGGTGTGGGGACTCATCTAGGAAGTGGCAAAGGGTTAATGAGCTTTGAACTTTAGCTTGGCTTAACCTTTATGAAATAAAGGAGTTATAAATTATCAAGTTAGAGATTAGAATCTGTAAGAAAGTTTGAGAAAAGAATAAGCATATATATACATTTGATGAAAAGGAAAATAAAATTTGGCTGCAGTAAAAGAGGAGAGAGAAGAGCAGAGGAGGAGATGGGAGAAGTGAGAGAGGGAGAGAGAAAGGGAAGGAAAGAAGAGAAAAGGAAATAGGGAAAACAAAGAAGGAGACAGGCCTGGGACTCCAATGACTTTGGAGGCCATTGGTAGTCCCTAGATTGAAACCATAGTTTCTCAACCTTAGCTGCACTTTGGAATCACCCATGAAACTGTAAACATACTGATGCATGGATTCCACACCCAGAAATTCTGATTTAACTGGTTCGGGGTAGACTTTTAAAAATCTCCCCAAGTGATTTTTAATCCATAGGTTAATGTCTCTCTAAGCTTAATATACATACAATTTGCCTTGAAAAACTGTCTGCCTGGACTGGAGACTGACATTCTGCATCCATAAGTAACTCCCAACTCCTAACAGGCTCCTGACAAGCTTACTTGTGACTCCTGGAAAGGGATGTAAGGTAATTGAAAAAGTGGCAAAATAATGATGATGTTAACGCCAATGATAACTAACATTTAATGAGTCCCATATATGTGCCAGGCACTGTGCTGAGGGCTTCCAGGGTCAACTTGTTAAAGTCCTCAGAACAGCCTTTTAAAAGTTTATATTATTATTAACTTGCTTTACAAATAAGAAAATGGAGGCTTGAAAAGCTGGGCATCTTACTTAAGTTTAGAAATCTGTTTATGTATTTGAATTCTTGCAACCTGATACTGAGCTTGTGCTGTTAACATTTCTATTCTCCTGGTTTTTAAATAATTTTGAGCCTGAATTTTAAACATTAGGCATATACCTAGGAGAGAATATCTGAAAGAAGGAAGTAAGTCTGGAAGCATCTGCAATATTGGCACAGATGTAAATAAGTTTAAAATCTACACCTGGGTTACAGCTTTTGGTCATGGATAGAGCAGAAAAGAGTGGCATGAGAATTGTTGCAGAGAAAGCATGAGTTCTTTATTCTGGATAAGGCAAGTCACAAATTTTGCCAAGGTTCACAGCTATGGTTTCAATCTTGTCTGCTCATTATGTAACTTGGGGAAATTTTTTAAATCTTGGTGTTTAGGTCACACCTCAAACCAAATAAATCAGACTTTCTTGGAACAGGACACAGGCAGTAGCATTTTTAAAGCTTCCCAGAGATTCAAAATTGCAGATAAGGTTGCCAGTAACTGGGTTTGAAATGTGAAATCCTGGAAGGAAATTGATGCCACTCATGAGAAGTTGTCAAATGTCACATTTTCTGAGCAGCTTATTCTGTCATCTGGAGGCATTTTCTTCTTTGTCTGAGCTGCTCTTCCTTCTATCTCTACCTCTATGAAAACACTGACTGCATTTCACCTTTAAGATGGGTATTTGTGTCTTCTTCAGCTCCCTTTGTAGCCTGTCACTTTGGAGACTATAGGGCAGTATAGTATAAAGCAGTACGACACAAAAGGTTTGTTGCTAGGCAGAGTTCTAAGAAAAGCTCATAGCACCAAAGGTTTCCACTGTCACATCAGTTGAGGCAATGTTGGGTAAATACTGCTCTCTTTGAGAATTCCAACAAATATGGCATTTGAAAGTTCTGAGGTATTTTGTAATAAGGAAACATCTTTAATTTTGTCTCACTGAGGGTTTCCAAAAATATTTGAACAAAAACTCCTCATGAGGGCCTGTAGGGAGAGGGATCCCTGAAAGGCAGCTGGAGACAGTGGAGATGGAACTAGCAGCCCCAGCACAGGAAAGTCAGGGGCTGCTCTCCATTTCAGACAAAATAGGTGCCAAATCAGAGAGGTAATTCGGTAGCACCACACTGTAGGAGGTATGCTTCACGGGCCCTTTGGGCAAAAACTCCTACTCAGCTTACCCACACAACTGGGAAATCCCCTTCAGGACACCCTCAGGCCCCATTGTGGATGAGCAAGGCTTTGAAGTTTTTAAGCAGTCATGGCAAACCAGGGTTTAGGCCATCATCTAGTGCTGAAAAGGAGGCAGCAATCTAGGACTAAGGGTATTAATAGGAGATTATCAGAGAACATCTAAACACATAACCACTAGAGAGACCAAACTAACCCAGACAGTGAAGACAGGAATAAACAACTAATCCTTCCACATGAAGAAGACATACACGCACATCCACAAGTAACAAAAGCAAACAGGAAACCATAACCTCCTCAAATCCACAAATCAAGAAGCCAGAGAGAGACCTAAAAAAGATGTCAGTGTGTGTGAGCTCTCACCTCAAGAATACAAAATAGCAGTCTTCAAGAAACAGTGAACTCCAAGATAACACTAAAAATCAAATAAGATATTATCACAGAAACTTAGCAAAAAAGTTAAAATAATTGAAAAACAAAAACAAATAGGAATCCTGAAACTGAGAAACACATTAGCTGAACTGAAAAATGCATTGAAGGGTCTCAACAGCAGAATTGTTCAAGCAGAAGAAAGAATTGATGAGCTCACAGACAGTCTTTTTGAAAACACATACTCAGTGAAAAAAAAGGAAAGAATAAAAAGGAATGAGGAATACCTAGAAAATCTAGAAAATAACCTCACAGGAACAAATTTAAGAGTAATTGACCTTCGAGAAGAGAAAATGCAAGAATTAGAAAGCTTATTAAAGGAAGTACTTGCTGAAAAGTTTTCAGACCTAGAGAAATATATAAACAAGCACAGGAAGGTCAAAGAGCACCAAATAGATTAAATCCAAATAAGACTACCCCAAAGCACATAATTTTCCCAACTTCCCAAAGGTCAAGGACAAAGAGAGGATCCTAAAAGCAGCAAGAGAATAAAAGCAAATAATAAATAGGAATAATGCTAAGGATATTGGTCTGGGCAATTACTTCTAGGGTAGGCTCCTAAAGCAGGTAACAAATTAAAAATAGACAAATACAGACATATCAAGCTATAATTAACAATTAACAGCAAACAATTAACAAAGTGAAGAGATAACTTCTAGAATCGGCAAAAATATTGGAAACTAGCCACAGTGTGTAAGGGACTCAAACAACTCAATGGAAAAAGCAATCAATTAAAAAACAGTCAAAGAATCTGTATAGACATTCTCAAAAGAAGACACATAAATGGCCAACAGTTATACATAATATTACAAATCATCAGGGAAATGCAAGTCAAAACTACAATGTGACATCACATCTAACCCCAATTAGAGTTGCTATTAGTGAAAGGACAAAAGATAATTGTTTGCCGAGATTTGGAGAAGGGGAAAATCTTGTACACTGTTGGTGGGAATGTGAAGTGTTATAGCCATTATGGAAAATAGTATGGAAATTCCTCACAAAACTAAAAACAAAACCATTGTGTGATTCAGCAATCCCACTTTTGGGTGTGTATTCGAAAGAAAGGAAATCAGTATATATTGAAGAGATATCTGCACTCCCATGTTTATTGCAGTACAATTCACAATAGCCAAGATATGTAATTAAACTAAATTTTCATCAAAAGAAATGAAAATATGATACATATTCACAATTAAATATTGCTCAGCCCTAAAAAGAATGAAATACTGTCATTTGCAGCAACACAGATGAAACTGGATGTTATTATGTTATGTGAAATAAGTCAGGTACAGAAAGACAAATATCACATTTCTTTACTCATACGTGGGAGTAAAAAAAATTAATCTCATTGAGGTTTAAGGTAGAATGATAATTATCAGAGGCTGAGAAGGGTAGGAAGATGGGGGAGATAAAGAGAAATTGGCTTTGGATATAGACATACAGTTTGAAGGAATAAGTTATTTTTTTTTCCACAGCATAGTAGGTGACTGTAATTAACAATAATTTATTACATATTTCAAAATAGCTGGAACATGAGATTTAGAGTGTTTCTAACATAAAGAAATGATAAATGCTCAAAACAATGAACATTTCAAATGCCCTGATTTGATTATTACATGTTGTATGCATGTAACAAAATAACATATGTACATGAGAAATTTGTATAATTACTAGTGTCAATTAAAAAACAATAATAGTACCAAACTTTAAAGAGTATTGTTAAGGATTAAATTAAATGAGATTAAAATAATAAACATAATTAGCGATTTAAATTAAGTGACATAATTTTATAATATTCCATATATACAGTTTCCAATGTTGGTGGGTTGTTTTTATTTTTTTCATCTTTGTGGACTCAAACATCCTCATTAAAAACCTTATGTTAAACACACATGCACAACCATAATACTGGCAATATTTTTTTCATTCAAAACAGAAAATCCATATTTCATAAGTGGGTGTCAGGAGCATTGGTTATTCATTTATTGATTGGACATTTGCTTGATAATATGTGCAAGGCACTCTGGGATATACAAAAATTGATAAGATGTGGTCTACTTATGTGCTTACTGTGGTACCTCTTGTTGCACAACTCTCTTATTTCCAAGCTATCAGAGAGGCTCATGATGCAGCAGACACTGGCAGGAGTTGTCCTGCTGGCTGAGCAGAGTGAAGGCTCTGACGAGCACCAGAGCTGGCCACTCTCACCTTTGTGTTCCTGGGCATTTTGTATGTGTCTGTTCTTTGAATCAACTGTGCACTCAGAGCAGAGGACAATGCCTGACCCTTAGCATATCTTTAATAACTGGCTACCTAATGAAATAAATATGAGATTTGATGTGATTTGGCTCTGTGTCCCCACCCAAATCTCATCTTTCAGCTCCCCTAATTCCCACATGTTGTGAGAGAGACCCAGTGGGAGATGATTGAATCTTAGGGCAGGTCTCTCCCATGCTGTTCTCATAATAGTGAATGGGTATCATAAGATCTGATGGTTTTAAAAATGGAAGTTTCTCTGCACAAAGTCTCTCTTTGCCCAGTGCCTTCCATGTAAGATGTGATTTGCTCCTCCTTGCCTTCCACCATGATTCTGAGGCCTCCTCAGCCATGTGGAATGGTAAGCCCAATAAACTTCTTTCTTTTTTAAATTGCCCAGTCTCAGGTATGTTTTTACCAGTATTGTGAAAACAGATTAACACAGTCAATTGATACTGGAAGTGGGGTGTTGCTGAAAAAAAAATCCCAAAATATGGAAGCAACTTTGCAATGGGTAACAGCTCAGAAGAAGACAGGAAAATGTGGAAAAGATTGGAACTTTTTAGAGACTTGCTTAATAGCTTTGACCAAAAGCCTGATAGTTATATGGACAATAAGGTCCAGGTTGAGGTGGTCTTAGATGGAGATGAGAACTTGTTAGGAAGTGGAGCAAAGTTGATTCTTGTTATGTTTTAGCAAAGATACTAGCAGCATTTTGCTCCTGCCTTAGAAATTTGTAGAACTTTGAACTTGTGAGAAATGACTTAGGGTATCTGATGGAAGAGATTTCTATGCAGCAAAGCATTCAAGAGGTGACTTAAGGGCCTTCAGTTTTATAAGGAAAGCAGAGCATAAAAGTTCTGAAAATTTGCAGCCTATGTGATAGAAAAGAAAAACCCATTTTCTGAGGAGAAATTCAAGCTGGCTGCAGAAATTTGTATAAGTAATGAGTCAAGTGTTAATCCCCAAGACAATGAGGAAAATGTCTCCAGGGCATGTCAGAGGTTCTTACAGCAGTCCCTCCCATCACAGGCCCCAAGACCTAGTAGGAAATGGTTTCATGGGATGGGCCCAGGGGCCCTGTGCTGTGTACAGCCTAGGGACTTGATGCCTCGTGTCCCAGCTGCTCCAGCCATGGGAAAGGGGCCAACATAGAGCTTTGGCCATGGCTTAAGAGGGTGCAAACCCCAAGCCTTGGCAGCTTCCATGTGGTGTTGAGCCTGAAAGTGCACAGAAGTCAAGAACTGGGGTTTTGGAACTTCTGCCTAGATTTCAGAAAGTCTATGGAAATGCCTGGATACCCAGGCAGAAGTTTGCTGCAGGGGCAGGGTGCTCATGCAGATCTTCTGCTAGGGCAGTGCAGAAGGGAAATGTGGGGCCAGAGCCCCAAAACAGAGTCCCTGCTGGGACATGCCTAGTGGAGATGTGAGAAGAGGGCTGCTGTCCTCCAGACCCCAGAATGGTAGATCCATGGACAACTTGCACCATTCTCCTGAAAGCTGCAGGCACTTAATACCAGCCCATGAAAGCAGCCAGGAGAGAAGCTGCACCCTGCAAAGCCACAGGGGTGGAGCTGCCCAAGACCATGAGGACCCACCTCTTGTATCAGTGTGACCTGGATACAAGACATGGAGTCAGAAGAGATCATTTTGGAACTCTAAGATTTAACTACCCTTCTGAATTTTGCACTTGCATGAGGGCTGTAGCTCCTTTGTTTCTCATTTTGAATGGCTGTATTTATCCAATGCCTGTATCTCCATTGTATCTATGAAGTAACTAACTTGCTGTTGATTTTACAGCTGATAGGCAGAAAAAACTTGCCTTGCCTTAGATGAGACTTTGCACTGTGGACTTTTGAGTTAATGCTGATATGAGTTGAGACTTTGGAGGACTTTTGGGAGGCATGACTGGTTTTGAAATGTGAAGATATGAGATTTGGGAGGGCCTGAGAGTGAAATGATATGGTTTGACTTTGTGTCCCCACCCAAATCTCATGTTTTAGCTCCCATAATTCCCATGTGTGGTGAATCACGGGGGCAGATATTTCCTGTGTTGTTCTCATGATAGTGAATGGGTCTCATGAAATCTGATGGTTTCTCTGCAGAAGTTCTCTCTTTGCCTGTTGCCATCCATGTAAGATGTGACTTGCTCCTCCTTGCCTTCCATCATGATTATAAGGCTTCCCCAGCCATGTGGAATGGTAAGCCCAATAAATCTCTTCCTTTTGTAAATTGCCCAGTCTTGGGAATGTCTTTATCAGCAGTGTGAAAACAGACTAATACAGGAGTCATCAAGAACAAAGGGGATTTTGATGGAATAGAGATTAATTTAAGAGAAAAGTGTGTCCATGTCTACATGAAGAGAGAAATGTAAGGAATAAAACTAATGGTTTTGTGGTTGTTTATGTGGGGGGCATACAGAGTTCATCTCAGATATTGCCTCCACATTCACACCCTGCCCTATTTAGTAGTGAGTACAAAACAAGCTCTTATTGGAGGATACTGGTCTGGTTGGGAGAAGAAGAGAATGAGAAGGAGGAAAGAAAGCTCTTCATCTTCTTAGGAGTTGCTTTTTAATGCTTAATGTAGCTTTTCTTCTCTCCTTTGGCCGAGTCTGTGGAAACTCTAGGGCCATGGGTGAGCTAGCAACTTGCTATACAAAATGTGAGCCATGATTACAGGTAGAAATGTAAACATTTTCAAAAGTAGACTTTTCTACCACTCTTAAGGAGTTTTTTTTTTTAATTCAATGTCTCTACTCATGCCATTGTGACAATAATTCTTCCTCCTGGCTTCACAGTAGAAACACCGGGAACACTTTCTGAAGGATATGGATATATAAGCTGTATTTCTAAAGGCTACAAATTGTCTGAGAGGTTGGACTCAGGTATCAGTTTTGTTTTTATGCTACCCAGGTGCTCTAACATACAGTCCAGGTTAAGAACCATGGCCTTAGAAGGACTCCATTGAATTTTCCACTGTTATTAACTGATTCAATGGTCATTATTGTCAGCTGATTTATCGAAAAGTTGGGGGCTGAAAAGATTCCTATGATACTGGTTAGCTAGCTGTCTCCAACAATGAGAATTTCTTCTACCAGAAAAAGCATAGTCACAAACCATTAGATCATGAGGGTCCTATCCTAACTGGTGACTCTCACCAACAAATTATAAAGTGTGTGTCAAATACCGTGGATTTCTGTGCCTTAAAGGTCAGGAAATGAAACAATTCTAGTACATTTGGCCAGGTGACACACATTTGGTGACACAATAAATGGCTATTGGCCTTTTTATTTAAAATCTTTGGAAGGAACTTTAATAACTTCCTGAGCAGTTACATGGTAAAATTGGGCAGTGGTGTTGATGAAATATCATTTTCTAATTTTATTTTTGAATATAAGGGACAATGGTGTTTGCTAGGAATTTAATCTCCAATATTTTAGGCTTTATTTTCAATATGCTGAGTGATGCTGCAATGTGTGGTTTCCAAAATGTGAAATAAATTTTCCTCTCCTCCCTTTAACATTAGCAATGGGGGCAAAGTTTTTTTAAGATTCAGATGTGATTCAGGACTCTTTCTTGACTAAAGCTTAAGAAGAACCAGTTTCAAAATAAAATTTAAAGAATATTTTTAAAATTTAAATATACAGAGATGGTGCTTCTTAAACTTTGAATAAACATTTTGAGATAAAACAAAAACCTGTCACATATTTGTGTTGGTTTTAAGGAGGTGGAATATAGATAACATTTGTTTATAAGTGAATCTGCTTTATATATTATGCATAATGCTCTGCAATATCATTACTCTAACGTAAACAAGAGGCGGAGTAAAATGATGTTTGTCATTCAATTTTACCTGCCTATGCCAACAGAAATGGTAAACAGAAAGATGGTAATCAGGGAAAACTAAATCATTCATGAGTACATATTTTCCTTTTAGCTTAGCCTTTACATTTCAGGTAAATTTAGAATAGTTGAATAGGAAAAGAGAAGGTGGATAATATTTACAGTCTCTAGGATTTCAGACCTCAGATTTAGAGATTTAAACATAGGGATTTAAAAAAGAAGAAATGGTGATCAACAGTCTGTCTGAAGGTTAAACAGGATGAAGCTCTACAGGTATTTTATAACCTGTTATAATGGGTAGAAAATATCTTGACACCATTGCAGCATCTGATGAGAGATGTAAGTGTAAATGATGGCATAAATCACACCCCGCTCATATCTTGGGAATAACATGTCTGCATGTTACTTGGTATTGCTAATGTGGGTCATTGGTCTGAACTTCTTCATTACTCACATCTCCTCAGATCTCAGACCTCTCACCTCTGAGGCGCTCTGCTGCCAGGCATTGCAGCCACTCTCTCACAGGGGTATACTTTTTACAGGAGAAATAGAAGGCATCTGATCAGGTAGTAAATTATACATATTTCTACAGGAGAAATAGATTGCATTTCATAAAGCCAAATATCACCCTGAATGAACAGAAACCATTCATTAATTATAAGTCCTCTCTCCTAGAAAGGTATTTTCATTTTATTACTAAGGTTCTACTACAACTCTGCAGATGTGAGAATAATTTGATCACTACTCCATATTTTTAACTAGTTATTTTTAAATCTGGGAAAAAATTAATTTGTATTAATTATTTTAAATTATTTTAAAAATTAAAAACTCAACTAATCATTGAAGAAACACTTCTCTCCATTACCACTACTTACAGTAAATTAAATACAATATTCTAGTATGAGAGGATTAAAGTTATTTTAAGATACATCTGTTTACTTGTTACTTGGAGTGGACTTGATGAAAGTCTTCACTATCAGACTGAATTTTGATAAATAGAACTGGTTACAAAAGTCTGTACTAAAAATGTCTGTCATGTTTCATCTATATGGCTACACGGAAACAGATTATGCATTGCAGCAAAGAACTGAAAAAAGAAAAAAAATCAAAAGAATTGGCAGGGCACGGTGGCTCATGCCTATAATCCCAGTACTTCCCAAAGGCTGAGGTGGGCGGATCACAAGGCCAGGAGATGGAGACCATACTGGTGAAACCCCATCTCTACTAAAAATACAAAAAAAAAAAAGCTGGGTATGGTGGCACATGCCTGTAATCCCAGCACTAGGGAGGCTAAGGCACAAGAATCGCTTGAACCCAGGAGGCAGAGGTTGCAGTGAGCTGAGATCACACCACTGCACTCCAGCCTGGGTGACACAGCGAGACTCTGTCTCAAAAAAAAAAAAAGGGAATTTTTGCTATCAATTACTCTGTTTTCTGGGTGCATTCATGGTGGTGACAATGCTGATGGAAGGAGACTTAGAGGTTTGCATAATTTAGAGGTTAGTTAAGGTAAGGATTTTTTTGATCCTTTGACTTTCATAATCATCACTTATTAGCTGTGTGAACCCCAGGCAAACTACTTAGTATAACTTTTTTTTTTTTTGAGACGGAGTTTCGCTCTCCTTACCCAGGCTGGACTGCAATGGCGCAATCTCGGCTCATCGCACTTCCGCCTCCCGGGTTCAGGCAATTCTCCTGCCTCAGCCTCCTGAGTAGCTGGGATTACAGGCACGCGCCACCATGCCCAGCTAATTTTTTGTATTTTTAGTAGAGACATGGTTTCACCATGTTGACCAGGATGGTCTCGATCCTCGTGATCCATCCGCCTCGGCCTCCCAAAGTGCTGGGATTACAGGCGTGAGCCACCGCACCCGGCCTTCCCCAGTCTTTTTATATATACATTGGGTCAAATAACTATGGCAGAGGTAGTGAACTGTGTTCACCATTTATGGTGTTAGACATTAGGACGACTATATTTCTTAGCCTCCCTTACCATTAAGTTTCAGGAGATACATGACTGAGCTCCACTCAAGAGAGTGTGGGTGGAAGTGAAGTGAAGCCATCCACTGCTGGTTCTGGTCTTTAAAAGCACCCTGCACAAGCCTCCAGCTTGTGAAATTCCCCTGTGTAGTGGACTTAGGAACTGCAGAGTCCAGCTAGGGTTGCTACTGGCATGAAAGAGAGTGGCTCAACCTTCATGTAACTTTATGTAGCCATGAAATAAATGTTATTTTATTAAGGCACTGAGGTTTCATTTCCTTCCTTCCTTCTTTCCTTCCTCCCTCTTTCCCTCCCTGCCTCCCTTACTTCCTTTCTTCCTCCCTCCCTCCCTCCCTCTCTTCCTTCCCTCCCTCTCTCCCTCCCTCCCTCCCTCCCTCCCTCCCTCCTTCCTTCCTTCCTTCCTTCCTTCCTTCCTTCCTTCCTTCCTTCCTTCCCTCCTTCCTTCCTTCCTCCCTTCCATGCATCTATCCATAATTTCTGCTAATTTTATGCTCTGTTTTGGCTCTGTTTTGGCTGTTGCCTGTGGATACTTTACTGCTCTTACGGCTGTTCCATGCATCTATCCGTACCCCCCTAGCCATCTATTCCTGGCTTGAGTTGCCCATGTGGTAGTGCTTACACACCTTGACATCTTATGTCCTATGAGGTTCTCTTCCCTGCTGTCATTAAGAGCTCAGGTATTCAGGCACCCTCTGCTTCTGACCTCTGTTATTGATGCCCCATGATACATCCTTACTGTAGAGCTATGCAGCCTTCTCTGTTGCTGAGTGCAGTAGATTCTGATGAGTTTAATCCCTGATCCAGGATCTAATGGGTTTAATCATTGCTCCTGTCCACCCACTACCCAAGCCTTGTTGCTGATTTTCACTCAAATGTCATGCTTTCTTCTTCTCCTTAGTCCTCCTCTTCTTCCTCCTCTCCATTGTTCCTCCTCCTCCTCCTTCTTCTTCCTCTCTCTGCTCTCTCTCTCTCTCTCTCTCTCTCTCTCTCTCTCCAGGGTCTTGTCCTGTCACTTCACTTAGGCTGCAGTACAGTGGTGTCATCATAGCTCACTGCAGCTTCATACCCCTGGGGCTCAGTGGGTACCCCCATATCAGCCTCCAGAGTAGCTGGGACTATAGGTGTGCCACTATGCGTGGCTAATTTTTTTTTTTTTGTAGAAATTGGATCTTTCACTTATTTCTCATGACTCTTTTTTTCTCCTTCTTTCACACCATCTGTTGCCCCTCTCCATAATCTGATTTTCCGAGAACACTACTGCCTATTGGCTATGGTGCCATACATTTGAACCTCAGTTAGGGACCAGGTATAAATTATTTCCCAAAGGTTTCCTGGATTATTTGGGAGTGGAAGACTTGTCTAACTCTGTAAGAAGGTGATTCCTTAGATCTGATCAAGTGGAAACTGCTGTCAGTCATAAGGCTAAATGAAAAAAGCAGGAAACACAAATATCAGGTTGGTGCCAAGGTAACTGTGAGTTTTACCATTAATAGTAACAGCAAAAACTGCAGTTACTTTTGCAACAACCTAATATAAATGAAAGCTGATTCTAACTCAGTTAAAACAAAACTTACGTGAAAGTCACTGGAAGAAAAAATAAAATCTACAATGTTAATGTTTGGATCATGTGACTATAGGTTTTCTCTTTAATTCCCCATTTTCTACAATGCATATTATTACTTTTGTAGTAGAATAATGACCAAATTTAAGGAATCATTGCATGGAAGTAATCCAGAATGTAGCAACACACTTATTTAAAGCAAACTTTCACTTCTTCCGTTGTGATTTTCCTTGCTATGAAGAAATAGTATTCTCTATGGTGATTCTAGAAGTGCCTGTTCCCACTACAAGTGTTTTGATATACCTTTGCTTTGACTTCTTCTGGTCTTTGTTTTCACATCTTTATCTGTGGTGTTATCTATGTCGGTGGAAATATCCTCCCATTTCTCTCTCTCTGCACCCCCGCTCCACCATTCTTTCTCACCATAATCACATCTGTAGCTGGTACTCTGTTGTTCTGACCACATCCACTTGGTGCCTACCTTCCTCACACAAACCAATATTAAAATATCCATCCTCCAGCATCTTCAACTCTTTGTCTGAGTGCTTTCTCTTGCACTTGGGACACACAGGGAGTAACTAGAAATTGACATGTACCTCCCTCCCGAGTGGCATTCAACTATGATTGATAGGAATTGCTCCAATTGCTAACCTCAATTTTCTTGCCTCACAGGAAGTGAGGACACTTGTGAGGCATGTTCTCCACTGTCTCCCAGAGTTCTCAGCAGGACTGAGCCCCTGTTTCCCACAGTGGCAACCCTGCCTGGTAATGTCCCTTTATTGTTTGCGTATTGCTTACTGCCTCTCTTGCACCCTCTTCTACCAGAGCTTCCTGGGATCACTTCCCCAATACACAACTTGTGGGCAAGTCCTCCTCTCAGGGTCTCTTTCTAGAGAAATTCAACTTCAAAAAAGATTCACATTCATATCCATTTCTTGCAATTCATATAAAAATGGCTTCAGGGTTAGAGCTGGCTCTGAGCTAAGTGTGAGTGCAGAATGAGGCAATACCGCAAACAAAGTTAACAGAAATTTAGGCAGAAATATTAGAACAATGGTTAAAGAGAGTCAAAGTATATGCGTGGTATTGTGTCCAGTTCTGGATACAATATGTTTTTAAGGGATATTCAAAAATTGGAGTATAATTATAGCCTCATTACGGGGTTAGGAAAATAATAATAAATATAACAATGGAAGGAAGTTAAGCTATTTGGTTTGGAGAATAAACCGCTAAAGAATGACATAATCACTGTCTTCAAGTAGCTGAAAGGAAGTCATGTGCACAGTGAACTAAATTTGTTCAGTGTTTTTCGAAAAGGCAGAACTCATGAAAAATTAGAGAAAAGCAATTTTCAGCTCAGGAAAGAATTTTCTAACAAGTAGAGCTTTCCCTTATCAAATATAAGACTCTAGTCTCTGGAAATACTTCAGCAGAGGGGAAAAAAGTCACCTCAATCTATTCTGACCCTTAAACTCTGGTTACACATGTAATCCTTTGTAGTTCTCACTAAAGGCTCATTCTGTCACCAGCCTCCCACCCTGTTGCCTTTTAGATTCCCTGGTTCCTGTCATGCCTCCATTCTGGATTTGGCCCTGAGTTATCTTCTCTAACCAGTATTGTGGCTTAACAATGTGGTTTTGGACTCGTTCTCCCAGTATCTAAGGCTCTCTGCCTTCTTTGGCACAGCAACTGCAGGTAGTTGGCCCCGTGCCCAGCCCAACTCATCAGTGGTGGTTTCTTGCCATCTAGGAAGAGTAACAGAACACAGGGGAATGGAATCCTAAACAGGGTAAAAGTTTATTTTAAATGACTTCTAAGTTTACTTCCAACTCTAAGCCTCTGTCATTACTTTCCTCTTCAGTTTTTGTGATCTTCATTCTTAAGTTTTGTTTCTCTTATTTATTAACTAATAAGTCTTCCTTCCTAAGCTGCCCTGGGAAAATCAAGCCAGTTTCTGGTTTCCGGTGTTATTAGTACAACTCCCTACCTAAGCCTTTCCTCTTCCTCACGTTCTTCTAACTTTTGGCAACCAATTTTGCTTTGCCTATGCCTGAAGACATGCATTTTCTTTAAGAAAGAAAACTTGCCCCTGCTTTCTCATGGGTGATTTCCTCACTTAAACTGATGTCCCACTTAAGTAGTTTATGTCTTACTTGCAGTTCTTCTGCAGAGGACGCTGTTTTCCACAGCCAGCACTGCATTCTGGCTGGGCTCAGTGGACTCTGAAGGAAAGGGAGACCTGCTGCCCATGGGCCAGCTCTTTCTGATGCCAAAAGGAGAGCTTGCTTTTCATGATGGAAGCATGTGTTGTTCCAGCTGGCAGAGTTAGAATTAGTAGGTGGAAATATAGAGCTCTGGACCCCATAAGGATCTTGGAATAAATGTTGAGGGAATTGAGCTGGGAAAAATATATGGTGTTCTAACATTCATTTTCTCTATCGAGTATGTGCTTTGCCATCAACTCAGAAATCAGAAAGAAAAATTAACCCCAAGCAAAAAGGAACCACCTCCTTCATACTTCCCTGGGCTCTGGAGAGGAACATGAATTCATAGGCCCTATATTGGATGAAAATGAGGATCGAAGCTCTGTTGGGCCACTTCCTAGCTGAGAAATGAAAAGTGTCCATTCTATATGATAGTAGTAATGGAAAGATTAAATGAGAATGTATTCAAAGAACCCAGCACACAGCAGGTTATAAAAGTATTGCTTCCCTTCTCTTCGATTCCCTCCCAGGGCATTCTCTGTAAAAATCATGGGGCAGTTACTCATACATCATTTATGGCATCTGGACCATAATCCTAGCCTCTCTAAATGTCTTTCTTATGGTCCAAATAAAGCTTCTGGACTCTCTCCAAATGGAGACCTTTGTGACCTACCCTGATACTTGGATATATCTTTCGGCTACGTATCTTAAACATTTCTCTTTGTCTTCTCTATTACTTTTCTTCATCTTTTTCTTTCCTGTTTTTGTTTCTCATTCTCTCCTCTCCTATAACTTATCCTCTTTTGTTTTTGAGACAGAGTCTCACTCTGTTACCTAGGCTAGAGTGCAGTGGCACAATCTCGGCTCACTGCAACCTCTGCCTCCCAGGTTTAAGCGATTCTCTTGCCTCAGCTTCCCAGGTAGCTGGGTTACAGGTGCACACCACCATGCCCAGCTAATTTTTGTATTTTCTTAGTAGAGATGGGGTTTCACCATGCTGGCCAGGCTGGTCTCGAACTCCTGACCTCATGCTTTTCCCGCTTCAGCCTCCCAAAGTGCTAGAATCATAGCTGTGAGCCACAGTGACTGGCCGGCCTACTTTTCTTCTTGAGACACAAAGCTCTCATTTCATGATTTCTTATTCCATCTCTAGGCACACTGAAGAAACCTCTCATGTCCCAGCCTCTGTTTGTGGGTCTTTAACATCAGACTTCCTGTAAGGAGCTTGCTCCTGCCATCAAAACGCGTGACAGTCTCATGGGTGTGGTTCTTGTACCACCATATTATCTTTTTGAATGATACTTGGGAAATGCCCTACTTTGCAGGAATCTCATAGCAGAAAGTGTGAATAACAGAGATTCCTTTGTTTGAGGAACCAGTGAAGTGCCTGTTGAAATGTAGAGGAGTAGAATTTAGGGTAAGCCAAATATCAATAAGGTTGGAAATGAGGTCCCCCTAACCTGTAAACCAAGGAAAGAAAAGCCTTGCGGGGCATGAATAAAACAAAGCTGGGACCACTGAAAACCTTTGCCCCCAGAGCTCCACTAGAATGCCCAGAGTTTGTTCAGCCTCACACACTTGTCAATAAGATAAATTACAATATCTGCCAAGGGCACTGCAAATTTTAATTTTGGATTTTATTTAAAACTGCTATAATGTGAGGTACCACTTCTTCACAGTCACGCTATACATCTCACCTACTTGATCTGGAGATTTTGTGTTGCTTTCTCCAACTTTCACTCAGAAAACATGTTCTGAGCCAATTCAAAACCTTGGAAGTGTTTCTTCTATTGGTCCATTTCTATTGTAACTCTCAGAGTATAGAGAAGAACATACACATTTAATAAATAGAAAATATTTATTATACAGCATTATCAAGATTATTTGACAAAAGGCAGTAACGAGCCAAAGGAAAACACGTTTACAAGAAGCTGAACAACTTGTAGCAGCACATACATTAAGGTGACAAGTTTCGGACCTCTTGTTATAGGGTATGTATGTGTACCTCTCCAAGGATTAATACTATATTTATTCAAGAGACCCCATAATCAGGACAATAGCAGGCATTCAGAGTAATAAAGTTATCACAGTTGAATGAACATGTTCACCAAATGTCTTATACCAACCTGATATCATCTTACACTTGAATATAAGTTGTTTTTCTTATCTATTCTAATTTTAAAAAATCTGAATGCACCAGCCCTGTGATATTAGGGATGTATGTTAGTGGCATTAAGATTAAAAAATAAACATGATTCACTAAGAAAGAGATCATACGCTTTCCCTTGTGAATTGGTCAGTTACTAAAAATCCATCTATTAATCACTGGAGCCAATGATTGTCTTCTGTCTGCTTTCTTACAATGAAAACATGGAACCAAAGTACACATTTTAGTCATGGGAGCTTTTCAATAAAGGTGTTTTAAAATACTTTTTTTTTAAAGGAAAGGCAGTTCATTCTTGATGTGAACTGACTAAACTTGGCAGTAGAATATGGTGAAGTATAAGAAATACAAGCCTCCAACACTGGAGTGGATGTTAAATTCTGAACAAATGATGCAGTGGATATTTTAAAATTCTGAAATGATTTTTGGCTGAAAAATCAGCAGCTTCAATATGAAGGAAGCATATTAAAATATGACTGAACATAAGGCATAAACAAAGATATTTAATGGGGGTAGAAATTCATTCCACAAGTAATAGAGGAAATCAAAAAAGTAAGAAAAATCATTTTATTGTGGGTAAAAAGGGAGGGTAAAGGTGGAATAAGTGGATTATATGTCCATGGATATTACACAACAGCAGATAACAGAAATAAAAAATTATGACAGCCAAGACACAGGAATGAAAGTACATGGACATAAAAATTAAAGGAAGGCAAAATGTGATTGATAAATAAAGATTTTAGAAATTATGAGCTGAGTTAGATGTTAGTGTATGGTAGAGCTTGAGTAGCTGTGGAAAATCTTTTTTTAAAACTAAAATAATCTGGAACAATCTAAATGCTTTGTTCAATCATGTTTTAATAATGTGTGCAAGCTTATAAAATGTACCTTTTATTTTCACTCTCAGTTTTTGTGCACTTTTAATATAACAAATTTTCAAACCACTTCATTAATAACATATCTCCATGTCGGAAAATATCTGAAAAATAAGTTCCATCTTTGAAGAAAAATGTCCATGCAAGCTGCATCTGAAAAACATTGAGCCACAGTATTCAAACTTTCAAAGAGCTTCTGTAGATATTGATGACAATGATGTATAAAACATTATTAGAACATAAAAAATATCTACAGTATATTCAAAAGACAATTTCTAATTGCAGTTGGATTGACTACAAGATTGACATTGACATGTCAATTTGACATTACATTGCACAAATTTTACAATTGCACATATACAAGGACACAGGAACACATTCACTAGCTAGTGACACTTCAGTGACAAGAGAATAGAATTATTTGTCATTTAAACCAGTAATAGTTGCTATTGAGTACACCATTAGATTCAAAGTTGGATTTGTTTCTGTAGTACATAGGAGAAATAATGGCACCAAATTGTACATATACGCATCTTAGAAGTTCAACTGGTAGGTATTATTTGCTACAGTAAGTGGAAGGTAACAATTTTGCCACATGGTTTGTTAACTGAAGGGCAATGGAGAGCCCGCTTGGCACAAACACAAGTTAATCCACACAAGGGTTTCTGCCGCTCTCAAAACAATCTCTTGTTCTGGTCTTTTCCCCAAATCGTCAATAAGTGAATATGGAACATGAGAAGCTGATCATGCTGTTTTGTTTTTCAAAGTCCAATGCTGATGGATTGTCCTATTTCTAGCTCCTTCCTCCTGTAGCACGCCTGATGAAGCACTTCTTGGTGATAATTTTGCTCTTATCCCTGTTTTCCTAAATAAAGGGAACCCGCAGAGCAGCAGGGGGTCCATGCCCCTTTCTTCAAGTGCAATCTCAAAGCTGGCACTGGATGGGTTGCGGTGGATGAAGAAAGACCCCTGCGCGGCCCCGTTCCTGAGTCTCCTGAAGATGAGGCGTCTGTCAGCCCAGCGGGGAGAAGGGCTTCTGAGCAAGGAGCTGCTGTTCCATCATCCCATCATTCATTGTGCGTCTGGCCTGGGCCCTTCCCCTCCCCGCACCTGCTCTGTGCGGCTCCACCAGCTCACTCCGAATGCCATCAGGTGAACTCATGATCTGACTGGCATGTCCACGTGGGCTGTTCCTTAGCAAGCATGGCCCAGTGTGTGTGGGCATATATATAGCTATGCACAATTGTGCAAAAGAGATTATGTTTGTGATGTCATTATTGATTTGTGATAAGTTACATACCATATGGAATTGTGCTTTGTCAGAATTCCCTTTCTTCCCAGAGAAGGCTTTTGAATAATTCAAGAATCTGAATCCTGGCCTGGAGCATTTTTTGCTTGGTGTCCTTCCCTCTTCCTGCTTAAGGCAGCAGCAGCAGCGGCGGCGGCGGCGGTGGTCTCCTCCTCTCCCCCGACGAGGCTCCCCACTGCCCGGCTTCTCCTTCCAGCCCTTTGCACATCTCTGGAGGTGTGGGAGCTCTCTGGCTTGCCTTGCTTTTCTCTGTGGACCCTTCCCCCCCTACAGGGTGGAAGAGCTTTGCTTGTAGTCCCGCAGAATGACGGAGGCGTAGGACACGTTGGGAGGGGTGCAGAGCACGGACTCGGACACTGGGGAGCTGGGCACGGAGCTGCCCGAGGCCACCGAGTCGCGGAAAGGCGACGGAGGCGTCAGCGCGGGCGAATCCTCCGGGGTCAGTTTGCTGGCCGCCTGCAGGTCCTCCTCCTCCTCTTCCAGTTCGTCTTCTTCCGTGTTGCCTTCCCGCTCGTGCTCATACACGTACTCCTGGAGGAGCTTAAACCTCTCGCTGTCGTCGTCGTCGTCCGTGGGCGGGGAGACTAGCTCCTCCCCGAAGGTGCTCAGCTGCAGCGGCAGCATCTGCAGGTGCTGCGGGGGTGGCGGGGGCGGGTATAGGGACCGCAGCCCGTTCCCGGGACCCCCGGGGCCTGCCAGCACCGCGTGGAAATCCGGGATCGTGGTGCTGAAGTTGCTGACCACTCCCTGGAGCTGGTCCATCAGCGATTTCTGCTGTGGAGGGGGCTGCTGCTGCTGCTGGAGAGGAGGGGGCAAGCCCTTGGGGAGGGCCGGGTCGGCCAGGAAGAGGGGGGTCTCCTCTGCGGTCAGGTGGGGCGGCAGAGGCGGAGTGGACGCCGCGCTGGGCACGCGCCTGTGCACCACCATGGAAGGGCTGCCAGGAGGGCTAAAGCGAACCGGCTGGGCATCCTCCTCCTCCTCTACGTTGTAAAGGGTCTTGGTGCTGGTATCTGAAAAGGTCAGGCTCTTGCCAGAGCCTTGGTAACTTTTAGTGAGGGGCTTGATGACGGCTGTTTGGTTGCAGGCCGTCTCATTGGTCTTCACGTGCACGGAAAGGCGGTGCCACATGTGCTGTCCCTTGGGCACCTGTCCTCCACCTGGTTCAGACCATGACACAGACTTGCCATTAGAACTATAAATAAATAAAATAGAGATGGATTTATTTGCAGAGAGATCATGCACACAGAATAAAATACATATAAAACATATGCAAACCTAGCTCAATGTGATTTAACTGCTATCTCTGCTTTAGGCCTTTGCTCCAGCACCCCATACCTCCTCTGAGAAAAGGAACACCCAAAGCTGCAGTTACCACGGGCTGCCTGTGGAGCTGCAGCCAGTGATTCCATCCTGAGCCAAAGAAGGAAATACTGACTCTGAGAAAAGGTGTTGAGGAGAAAAGCCAGTCTGTTGTAGAAATATCTATTTCCATTTAGGTCTAAGATACCACGAAGCTCCCTTTTTCTCCCTTGTACTCTGTCTCTCTAGCTCTCTGTTTCTCTGTCGCGCGCATGTACACACACACACACACACACACACACACACACACGAAAAACTCCCAACTGATGGAAAACTTTTATTTAAAAAAATTATTAGTTACACATGCAAAACCAAAATAATGGCTATAGTCCTTGAGACAAATTAAGACCCACGTACAAAGCTACTCTCCTTGTTGTAGGATTATAAAATAAATCCTGTCAATTACTCATTCTCATATGCAAGCATTTCCCGTGACAAGAGTGGCATGATCATAATGGGTACCTATAAAGAAATGAAGAAGCAGATGACAGAAAACCCGGACTCACAGTCAATGTACGTGTTTCATAGCTTTTGTTTAAAAAAAAAATTCAGAGCATTATTTCTCACACATACAGTGAATCACAATTCACATAAAGGCCCTGATTCACAGCAGGTAGTTTGGGATTACCACACTAGGAACACTAAAATAGCTGTGTTTGAAAAGCAATAGAAAGAAAAAGCCAGGCAAAATACAAATGCCCACATCCTGCTTTAGGGTAGTTTGATGCAAATAAGAGAAGATTATGATTGAGACAAAGCAGCAGTTACAAAGACCTCTACTCGTTGAGCCTGGGTGAAGAAAAGTCCTAGGATGCCAGCAGCCTCCCAGCCTTATCAACTCTCATCTTCATGGCACCCACAGAAAACCAACCATATAAAATTTCTCCCTGAATAAGAAGATAACGAAAGGTACTGTGGTATACAACCCAAATTTTATTCTGTCTATTGTAATAATTCTGATCTTACTTCTGGACTCAACTTCTTTTCGTATAACTTTCAGCAGATGGTACCTTACCATAGCCTTCTATTAATAACAACAGCATTAATCTTTAAATCAGGAAATAACTGTTTCTTTTTCTTTTTTAGCAGTTTGCTTTTTCTCTGTATCCAGTAAAATGACAGAGAAAATAACATAATAATAACACATTTGTGGCATTAAAAGTAATATGAAAATTAATGTTTTTTTCTTTAAGTGCAGGTGTGAAATAGACTAATCCATAATCTAGTTTTTGTTTGGAAAAAATGTAAGAAATGATCAGTAGCTTAAATAATGGCTGATTTAATCATCTTGAGAATAAAGAATGAATGCTTCAAAAATTACATGTGACCATCACATTTATAATGAGGGTAATGTTTTGACATTTCATATTTTATAATATTGAAAAGTAAAGTGAGCCAGATAAGTACAGATGACTGTACAAGTTTGATGCTGATTACAGAAAATTCTGGATATAAAGGCTCTAAAATAGATAAAACAGTTAAAGTTTTGACCTCATTATTTGGGAACTAGGTAGTTCCTCCATATATCTGATAACCTGCACAGCATTTTTAATTGTCTAAGAAAAAGCTCATCTCTGGTATATCAAAGTTAATATTTCTTTCAAATATATGCTTTACACATTATCTGAGACTGTGTAAGTGCTTGTAAAGTTTTAAAAAATTGTCTCATTTACTTCCACACTATCTTGTTGGAGTATCTGACTCTTTTCTGAGGTGAACAAACTAAAGAACAGGTTAGTGGTGTCCCTGGCAAGAAGAGGTAGTCAACCAGCCAGCCAAAAGCACTGCCGGAACCCAGCGATGCTCTTCTGCACTTAACACTCTAGTTAAGCTCACCTTCCTTAATCTTTCTCAACTACTTCATCTACCACGATACACACTTTGTTTCTCTTTATGCATTCAATATGCCTCTTCTAGAAAGGCAAATATAAAACTTATTTGCTCCTTAGCCTCCTTAAATATGCCTTACTATATATAACATCCAACTCAGAGATTTGTATCATTTTAAATTACAATGAAAAAAATGTTTCCTTCCCCACCTGCCTACTTCTTAACGGGCATTAGGAAACACCTTCTTAAAGTCCATCAGGAAAAAGCTTAAACAAAATGTTATACTGTATCTATTTAGGGGTGTGTGTGTGTGTGTGTGTGTGTGTGTGTGTGTGTGTGTGTTTAAAAGAAAACAAACAAGTCCCTTGAGAACTAGTCTTCGTCTAATTCAACCAGCAGGCTTAGCAGCCCCAATGACACACTGCCTTAGTCTCTACACATAATAGCAAAAAGGTACCTTGTTTCCTGGAAAGCCCTAAGGTGATTCCACTTCACCCATTCATTCACAGGGGCCGTTTTCCTCATTGTCCACAGGTTCTATGTGGGTATCTTTTTAACTCAAAAACACCCAAGCTAACAGTATTATTAATCATCTTGCAGACAGATAGAATCACAACTTAGTGCTGTTTTAATTGAATTCCATTTTTATTCTTGGGATGGGACATTTTACTACGGCCTTCAAAACTGGCAACTTTGATTCCCTTCACCTTGCTCTAGATTTGCTGTAAAGTACTGTTTAAAAAGGAAACAGATCTCACGTCTCAGGGCATTTATCAGATTAAGAAAATTAGTGTAATCTTTTGTTCAAGGACAAAATACATTGCTTTTTAAAAACCAAAGATAGTAGAAGAAATGTATCATCTCACAGACATTTAGTCCTTCAGGATGAGTCATTTCTTACCTGTGGTCTGTAGACAATCTGAAAGGTCCATGCATCTATACCTGCATTAGGCATTGTTTTTAGGCTGAATAAATACTATGTCTTTGTAGATAATGCACTGCTGTTTTAAAATGTATTAGATGCTGTTATGATAAAGTGTGCTATTCAATACATGTGTAACTAAATTCTAGGAAGCTTTTGTTGTGTTCTATATTCAAATGGCCATGAATAGAGCTCCATTTACTAATAATAGATTCTGGTGAAGGCTTAAGAACTGTTTTGGTGAGAAAAGAGTGTATCTTATTTGAGAAGGCTGGGAACCCACTACTATGATATTAAGAAGAGAAAAATGTATAAAAGCAAATCCCTTTATATCAAAAAAGAATACATACATTATAAAAACACAATATTATCCTGCAATATGACATTTATTTAATCCCAGATAACTTTAATTGTTTCTGCATCTGCCACCAGCTCTTCCTCCTATTGTTCAACTTTATTTGTCTTCTTAATCTTAGGAAAAGCAATCTGGTTTAGGTTTAGAAAACACCACATAATTGTTACAAAGCACCCTAACCTTTTGCTCAACTTCAAAGGACAGACCTGGGGCCTAAAACAGTCTCATGTTTGAAGATGAAATGCAGCGGCATTTGGAGTAACTATCTCAGGTGGCTCAATTGGAGCAAAACACTGTTAGGCCTATGGATGTATAGAATAATGGATAGTTACTGTGTGGGAGCTAGGCAGGCCTGAGGCTGCAGTTCCAGCAACAACAGGATCAGGATCTTGCTTTGGCTTTTCTTTCATTAGATAAGTATTGCAATCCTCCAAACAGAAAACCCAATATTTACAGCACTTTAGAGAATAGTTGAGAGTGGGTGGTGTAAACAGATTAGTATATCTTTGGCATTCAGTGATCCTGTCTGTTTTACTTGTTTCAGTAAGTACTAGTTACATCTGCAGAGTATACTGTTCTCTGATCCAGAGAGGTTTAAAATGGGAATAACAGTGGGTGGGTGTTTGAGATCATCAGGAGGAAAGCATCCTGTACATGCTGCCTGAAGGGGAAGCTTACACAACACCTGTCTCTCTTATGTCCAAATCAAGTCTTTGCCTCTAGGCTTAATAGCTTCACAACAGATACAAGGACCGTATCCAGAAAGCCCACAGATAATGCAAGACCTTCACATAAGAGAGGCTCACTCCTTGGAACCTGAGGAGGGTAGCACTTGTTTTCTCTGAAAGTGAAAATAGAAACAGAAAATGCCATTGAGTCCCAGCAAGGAGAGAATTGACTCACCAAGAAAATCAATCAAAAGGTACAGGCTTTGGGGCAGTTCTGCTGTGGCTCCTGCAGCTACAGCTAGAACATGAGGCCTGTCAAGGAAGGGGAGGTTCTGGCCCCACCAAGACTTTTCCAAAGTGATGCTGGAAATGCAGCTGTCCAAATATCTCACCTTCACATGCGTCAGCCCGCTGATACTCTAATGCAGCCTGAGAAGTAGATCTTGTAGAATCTCAGGTCTAGGAATTATTTGATACCAGTTGAATCAGACTTCTGTTTTCCCAGGAAACCCCAGGTTTGTCATCAATACAAAGGACTCTCACTGACTCCAGTTCCACTTCTTGAGAGCTTTCCAAAAAAATCTGCATATTTAAAATATATTCTCAAACCTGGGGGCTTATCTGAACATAATTAAAATTTCTCACCTTTTTTACTCACCACTGACTGAAAGGTAGAGAATCTCTCAGTGTGTTTTTTAAGACAAATGCTTTCTAATTATATGAGAACTTGGTAGTTTCTATTGATATTACATCTTAAATAGTATTGTGAATTTTAGCCTTTTCCCCTTTAATTCTACCTTCATAAGCCAGAGAGCCATTGGCTTGCTGAAATTAGACAGTATCACAAAGTCTAAAGGTGCAGTCCTTTTTTTAGAATCTTTAGATCAATTACATCCTACACCCTCAAGTTATATGACACTGGATAAAAGACAATACAAATAAAAACAGTTTGCCTTTATTAAGACCTGTGCTTTCTTCATTTGATCAACAAAGAAAAAAATTCAGAGATAAAATTCAAATTCAGTAAAGTATGGAAGGTACCATAAACTTTGTCTGGGTAGAGGCTCCACTGTCTTGAGAAAATTGCCAAATTTATTTTAAATTAAAGAATAGAATTCTGATGGATACTACTTTTTCCAAGTACATTTTGAATGGTCTTTTATTCGACCTGATCATGATTACTGGCTGATCTAAGAAATTCTCATGCCAAAGTCTCTTTAAGACATTATGTTGGTACTGTGGCATTGCTTTGGCAGAGGTATAACAAATGTAATTATATTTCCTCAGGAAGTATAGATGAGCTTAAATTATGCTTCTTTTGAAGAAACTTCAGGTCAAGCATTATTATTTCTTCTATGCTTCGTGGTACCAGACACAATCTCTTAATAGAGATCTGGATGCGCCTCAGCTCTACCAGGAGTTTTCACAATTCACCCTGGAAAATTGGAAAACTGGTAAATTTCCCAATTTGCCAATTTCCTAACAGAGCAATGCAACTGCCATATTTCCTACAACTGGAAAATTCACCTATTTTCTAACTGCAAGAAATATGACAGTTGCATCGCTCTGTTGGGATTATTTCTCAGGGGTAGGATAGTTCCAGACAGATTCTAATGGTCCAGCGGGCAGCTTTATTTCCATCATTGCTAATCTCTTTGCATTGCCTATTCACAAAAACAGTGGGAACTGAAGGTCACAGAACATACCTTAAAAAAAAAAAAAAAAAAAAAAACTTAACAGGAACAGCCATGGCTAAAAATATCCAGTCTTAGTTTAGGCGATGGTGCACAGATTTAAACCTACCTCTCTCTTCCTAATCCTTTATAGACTGAAGAAGAAAAGTCTGAATAGATCCTATTCTGAAAGTTCTTAACGGCCAATCTGTTAGCTTTGGGGATTGTTGCTTTATTATTTGTCACCCACCAGGGATGTACCACATTCAGCTTTTACTTTTGCTTTTAGGCACTCACCTTTAAGTCACAAAATGTCAGTCAACTCTCGTCTCTCTTTGGCCCTGCTGTCATGACATGACAAGCGCATCTACCCATTCCCATCAATTCTTTTTGACAGACATCCAGAGCTCACAATTAGAATCTCCTTGTTGTGTCCTTGGTTAGAGTCACCCCATGATTCAAGAAACACTCAATGCCTTCTGAGCTTGGGAGAATGACAGAGAATGCATCCAGCTACCATAGAGTGGCTCTGACCTAGACGTGCAGACGCCTCTCAGTTACTACCTGGAACACCAGCAGGACTACCACATTTCTTCCTCTAAGAATCAGTATGATATGGTGGAAACCACACTCTTTCTTTTGGGCTTGTATAATGAATAGCAGAAAGGCAGACCACAGACTTCCCAATCCACTCCATCGAGTGAAGGGAAGAGATGTTATGGCCCTATTCACCAGCCTCCAGGGCCAGGTTCAGTAGCAGATATTTGAACAAATCGGGCTCTTCTCATCTGAAGAGCTACTCAAGCCACAGACGCCTCATCAGTGGGCTCCCTCCTGCTGCAGGAATGTGTACCTTTGACTCTCCCAGGAGTTTGAAGGGCTGTAAAGGAACAGCTGAAAATGACCACAGACTCCGTGCACAACGAACTGAACATGGTCTATGTTCTTTTGTTAACTTAAAAAGACACTGTCAAGATTTAAAGGTCAAAAATGGGACCAGACATGCATCGTTTTTATCAGATGAGGAAATCTGATAAAAATCGCTCATAATGTTAGGAAAATGACTACTTTTTCTTTTGGTAAAGTGCACTTATTTGTGGGACTCACAAAACTTTTGTTTTGTGTTCCCCAGGGCGTAGGAGGCACCCAGCAGAGGCTCATGTTGGCACCCACCCCCGCAAACTCACATGATAGAACTCTTCCATCAATTCAAGCGATGGCTTTTACTGTAGTGCAGACAGGATCATTTCAAACATTTGTGCAACCGCAAAAAGGCAAAAAAAGAAAAAAGAAAAGAAAGAGCTCTGTTTGCCAAGGAGAAGCTGACACATTTCTGAAGGGAGAAAATTCACTTTCAAGCTTGTGTGTGGGAGTCACAAACAAAAGTGAATCTCCAGAATCAGGAAAAAAAATAGTGCATCAAAACATAAAAAAGCAAAAAGACTAAACGAACAACTTGACAGTGTCCTTTTAAGAATGATGGACAATCAATTTAAGGCAGTCGTGCAAACCATGGCACGTAAATGAATTCTTCATTCTGATGGCATGCACCACATCTGTTTCCATGTCAGAAAGTGGAAAAACCCAGGAGAGAGAAAGCAAGGGGCAAAACACTGGATTTTCCATGCAGCTTCTCTTACACATTCACTGCAGTGTGGGGGTTTTCAAAGCTGCACATGTGCCGACGGACATTGGCTGGTGGGCGAGAATTCTGGCTGCCTCTTCCTGAAGATTGAAAAGAAAAAGACACCCAGTGAGCGAGGGGGTTACACATGTGTACAGACACGGCAAGTCCACCACTCAGGCAGTGCCTGGCTCTGAACCTAGCTCTGTATTGCCTCCACCTCCGTTTCCTGTATGGTCCCTTCTCTGCCTGGCTGTTTCTTATTGTCCGGCTATTTCTTAAAGCCATGTCAGTGGGGTGTATCTCTTTTCAAGTGGCAGATGCTTTTTTTTATTTTTTATTTTTTTGCTGTGTGTATGTGTGTGTCTATCCCAGGTTTGCTCTTTCCTTCCACTGTTGACACCCTTCTTTATCCCTGGTAGCAGTGGACTTCACCTCTACTCACATTGATGTAGGCTGAATCTTTCCACCCTCTACCCCTCTTAAAGGAAGTGCATGGGTTTATGTCTGACACTGTGACTTTGAATTGCAGTGTTAATTTTCCTGCATATGATAGCATCATGAATGCATTGCTGTCACTTTATATAAAGTCATGTTTATCTCCTGTATTCACAAGACAGAAAGTGTCCAGTAGAGAGAGGGGGAGCAGCAAGAGACCCACCTGTTGAGATTGGAAGACTCTACACAAGGGAGGAATATCATCTGATTCTAATAGACTGTCTCCTTATACAGCACCTAAGATAATCTGTCCTCTGTGCCCCTCTGGCAGAGGGAAAAGAGAACTGGCTAGACATGACAAGGTTGATGGGCAGCATTTCCATCATTTGTTGGAATAAGGATAAGTGCTTTTCCCATGAGTTAGCTAGCACTGCAGAAAGTGGTGGGATAAAGCTGTCTGGCTGTCATGCCACGTAAGAAGGCTGCCTGCCATGGAAAAGAATTCCAGGGACAAGATGCTTAGGGTGAACTATCAGCACATGCTGCAGGTGGTATGGATGAGGTTGGTTCAACTGGGAAGAGATCTCCCTTGTCAGGGGACTCTGCCGTGACGTGGTTCCCCACAGGGCTCCTCAAACTCATCAACGTTCACTCTGAGTCAACATCTGACCCTCTACCCAGAAGATCCTGGTGACAACTGTCCAGGGTAACCTAGAAGAGGACCACAATGGCTCCTGGAAAGTCAAAGATCTTTTCCTTCTCTTTGATTGCTTTTTCCCATCAAAGCAGACAGAAGAGTGTAAGCTCAGAAGAAAGAGGAGGAAGAGATATTGCAGGAGGAGATCATGCCTCTTCCCACTCCAGGTCTTTCAGGCTGAGGCCTGACAGATGCTGGGAAGAAGAAATGAGAGTTTTAAATTTTTAACAAGAATACTCTGGAACAGACAGACTTTCACTACGTGAAAGCAAGGGATTTGATCTGAATGGATAAGGCAGGAAAAGATGTTCCATAGCACATTGAATGTAACAGAGGAAAAAACAGAATTAATCTCTACGTACAATTCCATCAAGTTTGGACCATTCAGAAAATCATTTAAAGGTGTATGATCTACCCAGAGTAATTTGAAATCTTCATCCAGAAACAAGAATTTGAGACACCTTGGTGTAACTTCGTTATTACCGAAATAATCCATTTATTTAAGAAAATTAGAAAGAGACAATGTTTGCTACCAAACTTGTCAAGGTAATATTTCCCTGACATTCAAGATGTCCACTCTAAATCACAAAGATCATTAAAACAATGAAAATATTAGCAAGGAGATGATCAGGAATAAAGATATGTCTGAATATATAAATGAAGTTAGTGGGAAGTGATCTGTAAAATAATACTCAAACAACTTCATTTCTCATGAAAGAAGAGAGAAAATACACTCAAAACATTAGGCTTTGCCTTGTTTGCATATTCTTGAGACTCCAATTAATTCTACTTTTGAGTAATGTCTGTATGTGGCCTATTCAAATGGCACTGGGAGCTGGGGCCCTGGCAGCACCAGCTCCACGGGCCTATAACCAGCACAGACACGATTTCTTCCTCCAAAGAGCTCTGCACTTGATATTTAGTGCTCGATGATCATCCTCTTGAAATTCATAATTATGTTATCTTTTAATTTGTGTTTTGTAAGTGATGGTTAATGGGAAAATAGAGCATGCACTGGGAGTTAGGAGCCTCAGTTTACACATGACCCACATCTTGCAGCCTCCCTGCCTTCCCTGGACAAGTTCTAGGCTTTTTGCACGCCTGTTCCCTGGGTCCCAGCCTGTCCTGCCTTCCACTACCTGCTCCTGCTTAGAAATCCCTGCCAATTTCCACCACCGACAAGGGGTTGGGCACAAGTCCTGACATGATCAGGGGCCGGTGTATGTGCCCTGTACTATCTCAAGGCAATGAATGGCAGTGGCTGTCTTCTCCCTGGACTGGCACTGCCACTACATTTTTGGAAGGCAACATGCCTCTTGCCCATCCTTTGTCCAGATACCTTAGGTGTCTCTGCACTGTTACTGCAACAGCCTCAGGAGTCACCTGTCTAAAATGGGCTGCGGCAAGGGGCACATGAGAAAGAGAGGTAACTGGTTCAACCTCCCTATGGCCTCTGCCCAGTGACTGGCTGGAGGGGAACCTGGCAGCCTGTGGGCTGTGCGTGTGAAGTCACAAAATGGGGGTGGCCGTGTCAGGGTGGGACTTCATTTGCCCCACACAAGGGAGCACAGCACTAAATGAAAAATACAAAACACTACGACAGATCAAGAGAAGCTGTGGCTTTATACTGTAATACCTTTAGCACTTTTCCCCTGCCTTTTGAACCAGGGGCTCCGGGTTTTCATTTTGCACTGGGCCCTGCAAAAAATGCAGCTGGTTCTGCCTGCTGGGGATGTCTAATGATAAAAACAAGGGGTAGGGGGATGCCTTGACAACTTAGAGACTTGATGTGCTGACCTTAGCGTAGTTGCACAGTGTGGTGTACCCAGGCAGCATCTGTGCTTCTGTGTCTCCCAGGAATTCAACAGGAAGCTCTGTGGCCTCTGTGACTTACATTCCCTCTCAAAACTACTCCTGCAGTTAGGGGATAGTTATGTGGTTCCTTTGGGGCTTTCAGACATATTGACAGCCAAGCTGCACACAGCAACTCTGAGTAATCCCAAAGACACCCTAATTAACTATTGATGGAGAGAGTTGAAAAAAACAATAAAGCATCCTCTATGATCCCTTTTGTTTGGTCTCTGACTTTCATTTTGCATTGAAGTGAAATATAAATGACCCGGCATACAGACTCTGTGTTTTATTAAAGGTTACAGGCCAAGCCATGTAAAATCTGAGGCCAGAGAGGCCATTTTATCAACTGCATAAAAACTGAGAAAAAGAGGTTGACTTCAGGGTATTTTTAGCCATTGTAAAACCACATATTCAACCAACCACAGACTCAGCAAGCCAGAGTAAAAGCTTGGAGGGAAAATGTAGCATATGGGGGCTTGTCAAATATAAGTCCCAAATCTGTGCTTGAAGCTTTTGGCAGAAGTTGTGGATTTAAAGAAACCCCAGAAGTAGTTTAGTCAGAAAGAGTCCTCTTCAATTTCTTCTGAAAGTGCAAAGGTCTCTCTCTCTCTCTTCCCTCCTTCCTTCCTTTCTTTCTCTCCCTTCCTCTCTCCCTCCCCACCTCCTCTTCTCCATCCTCCCTTCCTCTTCCCTTCTTCCTTTTTTTTTTCTTTTTGTAAAGTCACTGCTTGTCATATACTGATGGATTCTGCATAGTTTTACCCAAATATTTTCATTGTCCAAATAGTCCTTGATATAATAGCCTACCTCTCTTTGAGTGTACTTAACTCTGTATGATTTTGCTTTAATATGTTATTTTATTCACATCAGGTCACCCATTCTTCACATTCTATGTAAAGATTTATTTTTTTAATGAAGTTCAGAATTTGTTACAAATAAGTTTGACTCAGTGTGATGTTAGCAATGAGATCTCTGGACATTGAGTCAGGATGCCTGGCACTTTCCAATTGTATGATCATTTCTTTTAGACTCAACTTTTTCCACCATAAATAAGGATTGTTAAGAAAGTATGTGTGAAAATGCTTTCAAATAGCAAAATGCTATTCCAGCCTAACCCATAAGCCATTGCTATTAATATCCTTATTTGGAAGGATGGAAAAACAAAGACACAGACAAAAGACCCAGATATTTTTAATATCAGTGTGTATTTAGCTTAGACTATTTCATAGTATCAAACATCCCTTCACTTTACTCATTGACTTAAGCCACTTCCCTTACTGAAGAATGTCAATGACTGCTAGTAGAAAATAAACTAGACTTTGTTTTCTCTCTTCCAGACTTTCTTATTTGGGTACTAGTGACTTTGAATGGAATTGTCAGGAACAGGTGAGGCAAACAGTCAGGCTAGCTGTCTGTGACGTTGCATGTTTATGGAGGTTTGGAGGTTAATCTACTTTTTAGCAGAGATAAAATGGTCTGTAGAATTCCAGATGGTCAGTCTTAAAAATATAGAAAGCTCATCATGGAAATAATAATGCAGCAGCTGTCCAAAGTAATCATAAAGAATGACAGCCACCACCCAAGACCATTTTAGCAGGGTACAGTCTATTTTATGTTGTTTTTATGGATAAATAACATAATTTGTGCCTCTGATTGCTTTCCAAAGCCAAATGCATTTTTTTCCCTATTTTCTGAATTTTAATATTTGTTTTTCAGCATTTGTTCATAGGAAGGGAGAATGGAGCTCTGAGTATGTGTATAGGCTCTCTGTAAATGGAAATTTTTTCCTCTCTTCCTTTTAACACATGCATGTACATCAAAACTCTTTTTACATATGCAGTCTTTTCATATATATGTAAAATACTGTTTCATTTCAAAATTGTTAAGTATTAAGTTTATTAAGCTAGTAAGAAACTACAGAGAATGATTTAATAACATTCAGTTTAGTTACCACTACAGATTGGTCAAATATGAACACTTTGCCTTATTAAAATCTTCTTTCTTTTGAAAATATTAAGGATATGTTTGAAGCCCTCTGTACGTTATCCTAAATATGAATCTTCTCCATTTAAAGAGACAAATTGGTGTGTATTATCATTTGGCATATTTTAATGCTTTTACAATGCGTATATTCATATGTGTTAGTAAATAATACATAATAGTGTTTAGCATATTATATTTCATATACTTGATATTACACTACATTTCCATTCAACAATTTCCCTTTTTACACAGTATTATGTTGGTAGGTATAACTCTAGTTCATTCACTTAAACTAAATTTAATTCACTCACTTAAACTAAATATGGCACTATATAAAATAATGCATTCTCCTACTAATGGCCATTTAGGTTGCTTCTTACATTTTGCTATTTTATCAGCATTGCAATAAACATTCTTGCACAAATGTGGGAGATTTTTTTCCCATGATATTTACTTAGAACTAGAATTGGTGCTTTGTTGAGGATGCACATTCATCTTTCTTATATGTTACCAAATTGCTCTGCAAAGTTCTTGCACAATTTACACTAGTGTATGAGGTTTTTATATATTTTTAAATTAACTTTCTATTATGGTAATTTTCAAAGATAGCAGATGTTGTCAGCATGGTGCCTAGTTTATAGAACAACCCTTCAGTCTTTCCTCTGGTGGTTTTAGCAGCCATTAATTATCAGAGTGTAGGTAAATTATTTTCTTATGAGACTACAAAGTGGTGATGCAATTTTAAATCCTTTTCGTATCTGTCAACTGTATTTCCCTTCTAAGGAAGAACTTTCCCTCATCATCTGTTTAGTCCCTCTGAGACAGAGTTCAAACAGAAAAGGCAAGGCAAATAGGTGATTCTTTTCCTTTATTTACCACTGTTCAGAATCCTGAGTTGGTTTTCTAGCAGTCTCCAAGAATAATTCAACACATGAAGGTCTGCTTCTATTGTCTGTTGCTGTAGGTTTTCCAGTTATATGGCCCTATCTCTTGGCATACATAACAATATTTTATATCAAATGAGACTCTGTGTACATGTAAAATAGTATTATGTAGTGGCTGTAGAAAGTGCGATCTTGCTTTACTATTTTCTCTGCTAAGTAGCGGGGCACTGATAAATGTAATCCAACCAGGGACTGAACTGAGTCACAGTCATTTTACAATGTTGATAAAAATCAGTCTACCATAGGGCATATTCCTTGAGGACATTCAACAGAAAGCCTGGCTGTGCACTAGTGCACTTCATCTGGTGGGTCTTTCTCTCTGTTCCCTGCTTTTCAAAGATTTTCTATTTAGGTTTTTTGGTCTTCTTCTGCAGATAATTTCAGAATTAGGAAAATATCTTGACAGGAAAACTTGATCATGTTTTTTAGTGACTTTGAGTCTTCAAATTTGTTATTTTAGCTTCATATGATTACTAAAAGAGTGTTTGAGCTCTCTCTTCAGATGAGTCTGTCTCTTAGCACTGGGGAACTCCATGGAAACCTATTCTGTATTTCAGATGTTTTTGGCTTTTAATCTTTCTGACCTGCCCAACTGCAGACATTGGCAAATGTGTCGAGGGAGAAGCTGGACCTATGGTGAAGCTTCTGTGGCCTTTCATTTCCTCACCCCAGTCCTTTGTGATTGAAAGATTTCCTGTTTTCTCTCCTCCTTCCACTGATTCTCTGCCTGGTCCAAGCCTGGAAACTCAGGGATGTGGTTTGTTCTGTGTCCCTACCCAAATTCCATGTCGGAACTCTAATCCCCACATGTTGCCGTCACCACCTGGTGGTAGGTGACTGCATCATGGAAGCAGGCTTCCCCCTTGCTGTTCTCGTGATAGCCAGTGTGGCCTCACAAGATCTGCTTGTCTGGAAGTGTGTGGCACTTCCCCCTTCACTCACTTGCTCTCCTGCTCTGCCCTGGTAAAACACGCTTGCTTTCCCTTTGCCTTCTGCTAAGATTGTAAGTTTCCTGAAGCCTCCCAGTCCTGATTCCTGTTAAACCTGTGGAACTGTGGGTCAATTAAACCTCCTTTCTTCATCAATTACCCAGTCTCAGGTAGTCCGTTATAGCAGTCTGAGAATAAACAAATACTTTCAGCCTCCAGATAGTGCCCTGAATTGGCAAATGCCCTCATGGAAACGCTGTTGCAGATAATTAGCTCACTTTTTAGTTCTCCTCTCTCTGAAATTTTAGTCTCATTAATCTTCATCACTTCAGTAGCTTCCTGATGCTGTAAATGAATTATCTTTGTCTTTCCTATTGTTTTTACAATTCTTCATCTTGGGATCTATTCTGCCACAATCTCTTTCATTCTACCCAAGACAGAAGCCTCATCAGAATTCTTTATCTCTTATTTTTTGCAAGACTGAGGGTTGTAAAATGGTATCTTGATATTTTTCTTACTTCCGTTTCTTTGATAACATTTAGGTTCCCAAAGTATCCTCAGCCTTTGGGATCTTGCATATGTCTCCTTCACAATTGCAACATGTCCATCGAGTTCCTGTACAATTCATATTGCAATGCATGCAAAATCTCTGTACCTCTCCTGTGATCCTTTTTACTTCTTATTATATGTTATTCATGCTAATTCTAATCTCCCACAGGCCATAATCTCTAAAGACTGACATAATTCATGTCAGAATTACCTTATGTGCCACCCTATTCTGCTTTCATATACCCCAATATTTTCAAATAATTAAGAAAACCATAGAATTACTCATGCAAGCCTATTACATTTAAGAGTGAAAGAAGTGTTCTTTATAATTATATGATTTTAAAAGGCATAAATTTGGACTGCCTGGATATGCAAAGACATGGCCATTCTACTTATTATAAGTGTAAATGAATAACTAAATAAATCAAAACAGAATATAAAAATATTCTTAATATGAATATTAGCAAGAAATAGTTTTGAGCTTCTCTATTACTTTAGTAATTGCAGGTATAGCAAAAGCAATTATTTTTATTACAAAGTCTTAATTTTAATATTTAATATTGAATGTTATAACATCCACAGGGAAATTTAAATTTTAAGAAAATTTAGTAAAAATAATGTGTATGTATTGCATGTATGTATATGTGTGTGCATTAAAATGAGGATATACATTAAAATATCAATAGGGATTTTTCTTTCTAGATATAATGATAAATAATTATTTAGCTTCCTTATGCTTCCCAATATATTCCAAATTTTGCACTGTAAATATTTATTATTAATATAAAAATAAGCAAAACTTACAAAAATAAATTTATCATGACCTAATAATTCAGAGTATGATTTCTTTTCTTTTTAGCTTTACTCCAATAACTAAGATACTACATATACTACATGGGACTGCACATATATTTTGTTTTGCTTAAAAATATATAATGTAAATATTCTAAAACTATATGTTAAAATATCTGAGTAGCTACTAAGGAGCCATGCCAAATTTAAATGATAGAATTTGACACTGTACTAATTTTTTTAAGTCAATTGCTACTGAAGTATTCCTTATTTCAGAATTCTACAGTAGAGTACAGTTAGTATTTTTCATATTGTAAATACATTATTTAATTTACGTGCATTTTAAGTGTTCAGTCTCACATATAGGAATCTCTTCTAATGAGAAACGGATGCTCAGAATTAGGAGGAAAAAAAAGGCAAACCAAGTTACACAAAAGAGAAAATAGCCTGCTGTGCTCCCAGATAGACTTTAGATGACAGGCTGCCAAAGTGAGACTTTTTATTATCTTACTCTGATTTATCACAGAGGAAGAGAGAAAAGGATGATAAAAACAACTTGCCAAAAGTTAAAATTTTCACCTCAGGATGTTTTGAAAAAAGGAAATAATTACTTTGTAAGAAGCTTAAAACTGAAGATGTAATGATAATCATAAAGGACTTATAACAGTAAAACCTAAAATTTTGTGAGGATTCTAAAATTCTTGGCTATAGCACTAATGTCGATATTGGATACATGTTTCCACTAAGGTTTATTTTACCCTGCTATTTCTCTTTAAACAGAGGCATTTTGAAGGTAATAAGTAGAAGCATTAATACTTTCATGTCATCACACATGGAACTGAAATAGAACTGAAGAAGCAATTATCATACAATTTCTCTCATAGTATTACTAGTGTAATCACCATAGCCCTAAAGAACATCATAGCTACATCACAGCCTGTTGAGAAAGGCATTGGTTTTCTAACATTCTCCAACAGCGTTAAGTGGTACATATAATATAAAAGGCAGGGATTCAGACTGATATAAGAAGACTTCTGCTTTCAGCTAATATGTAGTATCCCAGGGAAAACTAACTCTCCCACTAAAGACAACAAGAAAAACCAGATACAATATTTTTGAAACCACTGGAAGACATTGAGAAGTTGTCATGGCAACCAGAATACAACGGATCCATACATCGGAAGAAACAGGACTTCAGAGAGGTAAGCAGATCATCTTCAAGCTATATTTCTCTTGGGATTTTTAATGATTCTTGATACAGGACAACAGACTGAGAATCCAGGCGGAGGTTCTTAACTAAGAGGTAAAGAAGCAAGGAAAACTTTTGATACATTCACAGGGGACTGTAGACACAAAATTTTGAATTCAAGTGTTCCAAGGCAGCTAGAACTTGATGAACCAAGATCCCAGAGAGAGGGAAGTAAAGAAAAGTGTGACTGACACTTGGTGGTTTCCCTCCAGAGAAATTATCACATTTTAGGCTACACAAGGCACAGGATACAAAACTAAGCAGAAAGCTGCTGAAAGTCAGAGTGAAGTTTCTGGAAGTCTCATGGTGCTGAGGAATCAAAATTGGAGTGAAAGACTTTCAAAGGATGAGAGGTTCAAGTACACGATTGGAACCCAGAATCTAAGCCAGGAAACCTGAATAGCTCTACCCTCAGAACAGGATGCACCAGGTGAAGCAGATCAAGTTTCACATCAAATCAGCTCAGTCTTTAACGGGATTATAACATAAAGGAGAAACACCTGGGGATGCATAAATATTGATTATGCAAAGCAATCATATTAACAGCAATATATAAGATAGGATGTAAAATATGTGTGAAAATAAAACGCAAAAGACAAAAAGTACAACGGTGATGCAAGATAAATTTAAGTGTTTCATGATCCTTGCCTTGCATGGAAAGTGATGACAGTAATAATTTATTTAAGACTGTAAGAGATTAAAGAATTTTTTTTGTAATTTCTATGGTAACCATGAAAAATAAAAGAAAGTAGAGCTAACACATTAATACAGGAGAAAGTCGAATATTAAAATACTAGTAATTATTATTTTGATTAATATAAGGCTAATCAAAAGAAGGGAGAAAAGATAAAATGGAACATAAATCCAGTAAGACAAAAGGAAAATAGTTAAGTGGTAGATATAAATACAATTATGTCAGCAATTATATCACATGTAAATAAACTAGATATTCTAATTTAAAGATAAACATTCAGATAGAAAAGCAGAATCAGACTCATAAGTTTGATTATAAGACACAGTCCTTAAACATCTAAACACAAAGGTGAAACTAAAAGGTTGGAATGCTAAAAATCAAAGCATGGAAAGTGGTATATTATGCAAGTACCAAACAAAAATAAAAGTCATTAGTTATGCTAATATCAGACAAAGTAGACTCTGTTTCTAGCAGTCAATAGAAAGGACAATAGAGGGCTTATATTAGCAATTCAGGGTTTGATTAACATTTGATGATAATTCAACATATTTACCCAGTAATAGAAAAATATAATCATTTCAACTGATACAGAGGAAGAATTTGACAAAATTCAATGCCTATTTGTGATCAATTTCTCAGCAAACTTAAGAAACTCTTCAAAGACTTTCAAAGAATGAGAAGTTCAAGTACACAATCAGAACAGAATCTCAGCCAGGACCCCTGGATAGCTCTGAACAGGATGTACCAGGTGAAGCAGAACAAGTTTGACAAAACCACAGTCCACATCAAATCAGCTCAGTCTGTAACTGGATTATAACATAAAGAAGAAATATGTGGGGATACATAAATATTGATTATGCAAAGCAATCATATTAATAATAATATAAGAAAGGATATAAAATATGTGTAGAAATAAAATGCCTGAGAAAAAAGCACAACAGTGATGCAAGATAAATTTAAGTGTTTCATGATCCTTGCTTTGCTTGGAAAATGATAAAACTACTAATTTATTTAAGAATATAAAATATTCACCCTATTAATGGGCATCTATGCCAAAACTACAGATAGCATCAAACATAATGCTGAACTTTTTAGTAATAAAAATGATGTCCTAGACCTAGAATGACCAAAACAATCATGGAAAATAAGAACAAAGTTGATTTACATTAAGAAAATAAGTCATTACCTGATTACTCACATTAATTACTTACATTAATTACTTACAAAATCAGTCTACAGTTCCAGTAATCAAGTGAGTGTGGTATTTGCAGAAAGACAGATGAATACATGGATAGAACAGAATAGAGGGTACATAATCAGGACTAAACATGTGTTCAGCTGAATATTGACAAAAGTACCAATCATTCAATGAGGGAAGGCAATATTTTCAAAAATTGATCTGGGTGAACTCGATGTCTATTTAGAAAAAACAAAAACAAGCAATAACCACGATCCACTCTATTAAGAACTGAATGTTTGCACCTCCTCAAACATATGCATTGAAATCCTAACTCCCAATGTGATGATATTAAGAGGTCAGGCACTCGGGAGGTAATTAGGTCATGAGGGTAGAGGCTTCATGAGTGAGATTACTACCTTTATGAAAAAGACCCCATGGAGCTTTCCGGTGTCTCTGCCCCTGAAGATACAAGAATACAGCAGTCTGCATCCTGAAAGAGGGCCCTTACCAGAACCTGCCCTTGCTGGCACCTTATTCTCAGACTTCCATCCTGCAGAACTGTAAAAATTAAACCTCTGTGGTATATAAGCCACCCAATCTATGGATGGCTTTGTTACAGCCACATAAACTAAGATGTGTTGCTTATGTACTACAAGATGTAATACAGTAATAATGTAACACAGTAATAATGTGTTACAGTAATAATGTATTACAGTAATAAATATAGAAGTCAAAACCATAAATTTTCTAGAAAAAACATAGGCGAATAGCTCTATGACCTGGGCATAGGCAAGGTTTCAACACTGAACTGTGCACTAACTGTAAAAGGAAAAATATCAATTGGACTTCATCAAAATTAAATACTTTTACTCATCAAAAAATGCCAATAAGAAATGAAAAGCCAAAGACTGAGAAAAAATATTTGCAATACATAAATCTGACAAAGAACTCAAATCCAGATTATACAATTAATAATAAAAGGCAAGTGGCCCAATCAAAAAAAGGGCAAGAATTTGGATAGAAATTTCACAAAAATGGCATAAAGATGGCCAATAAACACATAAAAAAACTCTCAAGATTGTTAGTCATCAGGAAAATGCAAATAGAAACTATAATTAAATACCTCTCTGCACACTCATTAGAGTGGCTAAGATGTAAAAGGCTATTAACACCAAATGAATTACATACATTCTTGGTGGAGGCAAAATGGCAAAAGCATTGTATAAATTTGTTTGGCAATTTCTTATAAGTTAAACATACACCTGCCTTATCATTCAGCAATTTCATTCCTAAGCATATAACCACACTAAATGAAAATATATGTTCATGAAATCTTGTATATTTATGTTGATTGTACCTTATTTCTCATAGTGAGAGTTGGAAACACCCATACGTTCATCACCAGAAGAATAAACATTGTATATTCATGCAAGGGAACATTACTCAGTAATTAAAAGGAATAAGTTCCTATTACCTGCCAGAACATGGATTAATCTCACGTTGTGTGAGAGAATAGAGACATAAAATAATATCTACCCTATGATTCCATTTTTATTAAGTTCAAGAACAGGCAAAATTAATATATGGGGCTAGAAATCAGAATAGTGGTTGTCTCTAATTGGAGAGTAGGATAGATTAGAAAGGGACACTAGGAAACTTTCTAGAGCAAGGGCAATGCTCTAGGTTTTGGTTGTATGTTGGTTTCTTGGGTGTATTACACATTTGTAGAATGTTTCAGACTATTATTAATATTAACACATATTATTATACATAATTATACTTCAATAGAAAAATACATAAAATGAGAGAATAAAAAGGATTAGAGAAAAAGTATAAACATTGAAGCAAGCCAAAGATGATTTAATATATAGATACTAGGAATTCTTGATGAAAAAAAACTAAAGCAAGGGAGCAAATACTGGAGAGTGTAATTCAATAAAATTTTCCTAAAATTAAAAAAAAATAACTACATATTAAAAGAGAGTACTGCATTTCTAAGAATATTGACCCAGTACAATCAGTACCAAGAAATGTTCTAGTTAAATCACTGGAGCTTATAGAGTAAGAAAAAAAAAATATTTTGGATGTCTAGGAAGAAAACAGTAAGTGTTTTATAAGGAAAAAAAACATTGTTATCAGATTTTGCGGCAGCAAAGCTTTTATACTAAATGTAACTGGAACAACATATTGAAAATACTAAAGAAAAATAAAATGTGCACCCTGAATTATATCCAGCAAACTTGGCCTTTGAGATAAAGATTGTAGACAAAATGTTTTCAACAAGCAAAATCTAAGTTTTAGTCCCATGAACTTTCCCTGAGTAATCTACTCTAGAGCAAGATTATAAGCTTCAGATTACTAACTACAGAGACATCATCATAGGAACAGGAGGTAAGTGTTAAACATAACCTTAATTGTAGAACTAAGATTAAATGAAAGTTGAAAGAAAGATGGTATTGCACTCAGATAATGTATATATAGTAAAACTATTTAAAAAGGAGGAGATGGGAAGATAGTATGAAATTTGTTTTAATTCCTCTCAGTAATGAGTTGGTAGTGGTGGTATTAGAGTTATTATAGGATATTTGTATGACTATTGTGGAATAATAAAAATAGACACTCATGAGAATATTCTGACTCTCACATCCATTTTCTTGGGAGCTAGGATTCTTACTGTGGGAGAAATTAAATATATATGTACTACATGTTAATACATGAGCTGTCTATGAATTTCTGGTCAGAAAAGCTGAGCATGAATATAAGAAGGTAGGTTGTGGGACATAAATTTTGGGCTGATTTTTAAAATCTACTTACTACATAATTCATTATCTTAGAACAGTATGATGCTACATGAATGTAGCATGTTCATGGGTAGTGTGATAAGCAGAATGTGTGTATTGTGGTCTCTACTGTAGAGTTAAATTAAACTGAACTCTACAAAAAATGAAAGTAAATGTGAAAAACATGGTGAGCTGCCATGACCCCCAAAGAGTGCACATTCCTAAGGAAAGGTTTTCCAAGGGTCAGCCAGGATCTGGCTCTCAGTTTTGCCATCATCCTTCCACTACTCGCCTCTCAGGTCAATCCTAAATGCAGGGCTTGTTTTTGTCTGCCCCCCAAAAAGTGATATATCAGCTAGGATAAAACTTACATTAAGCAAGGTCATGAAATGAGATTGGCTCATGCCAGATTCATTCCATATTCATTTTGCAATGGAAATAACAAACTGTTGAAAATACTGCAACATATATCAATAGACTTACAAGGGAAGACAAGGTTTGACCATTGCTTGTTCACAGGGAGGCAGAAGAAGGGGGTGAAGGGTTACAAAGTTTAATAGTTAAAGTTTGATGGCATCAAATGAAGATAGGTTCATCTTAAATTTTTAATGACCTCATTGGTCACCAACCCCTTTACCCACCTCCACCTTACAGAGGTCTGTGGCCATTTCCAATATTTGTTTGGGTAACTCCTTTTCTATGCTTTCACGGTTTATCAGTGTCCCTTTTTTACAGGTCAGTCATGTTTTAGTATGTTTATACATTTATTCTGGTTATAGTTCAACGTTTATCGGTCTTGGAGCCCAGTAATCCTGAGGCAAAGGCATGTCTCTGCTGGCTCTGTGTAGATATTAACATTGAATTTTTGAAGCAATTTTACTTTTACTTTTGTTCTTAAGTATTTATCTTTGTTCACTGTCTTCAGCCCACCTGTCAAAGCCACAAGTCATGCCACTGTAATCTCTGCCCTGGAACCTACACCAGTCTCCTCCCAGAACTCAGGTTCATATCTTCCTCTCCTCCTAAGCATCCTCCATACTGGGGGTAGAGTGATAGTTCCGAAACACACATCTCACCGGTCACAGTGCACCCTGCTCTGTGACCTGAGTAGCTTCCCACTGACCAGAAGATAAGGTCCAAGCTCATAAGGCTTCCTCTAACTAGTTCCTGAGATATCTGGCCCTAGAGACCTATCCAGTCTTATCTCACTATGTTTTCCTTCTTACTCTTGCTCCAGGCATCCTGGAATTGCTTCATTTCCTTTATCTATTAGTGCTTTTTTCCCTCTTTAAATCCAGATTCTCTGACTGCTCTATCCCATCAGCTTTCTTCCTTTCCTAACCAACCCTGTCTTCTTCTTCAGAAATCTTAGCTAGGGCAATACTTCCTGGAAACATTTCCAGCATTCTTGGACTGGTTAGAGACTTGTAATAACACTCCTATAACACCTGTACTTCTTCTCATAGAAACACTCACCACGCTTGTATTACCTTGTCCAATGCCTGGTCTACTAGCTAGATTTCAATTTCCACAAAGTCAGGAGCCAGGTCTGCTTGTTCACCACTGTAGGTGTCCCATTGCCTAATAAAATTAGGTGCTTGAAAGTTGTTTATTGAATGAATGAGTCAACAGTGTTTCTCTTCTGGATCTTAAGAGGTATGTTTCAGCCCTCAAAACCAAGCCTATAATTCTAACCATCCTAGCAAAAGGGATTTTACACTAGGATCAGCCCTGAAATAACTTTTGGCTTCACAAGCTTGGAGTTAAACAAATATTCCTTGTAAAGAATACCAACCCCACTGAGACCTTTTTTTCCCTCATTTTCCTAATAAGCTGTGGTCTTGTTTGCCTCCAAATCTCTTTACACTGTGGTCCCTCTGCGTAGAATACTCTCTCTGCACTTTCCCCTCCTTAACCCCTCACTCTTAATCTCCTTCTTGGTCCAACTAATGGGAACTGTTGTTCATAGAGCTTCCTGACCTTCCCTGCCTCCAAAGCCTTTACTAGAGGTCCTCTCTGTGCCTCCCAAACATTCCCTACTTCCTCCGTTGTAGAACTTCACCTTGTCACATTGTCATGTCCAGGTTTCTTGCTGGTAATGCCTCTACTCCACTCCACTCCACTCCAAGTTCTGTAAGATCACAGACTGTGCTATTTTCTTTACCAATAAATTGTCCACAGTTTGTAAAATAGTTGACTCTGTATAATTTCTTTTTTTTTTTTTTTTGAGACGGAATTTCGCTCTTGTTACCCAGGCTGGAGTGCAATGGCGCGATCTCGACTCACCGCAACCTCCGCCTCCTGGGTTCAGGCAATTCTCCTGCCTCAGCCTCCCGAGTAGCTGGGATTACAGGCACGTGCCACCATGCCCAGCTAATTTTTTGTATCTTTAGTAGAGACGGGGTTTCACCATTTCTACTAGGATGGTCTCGATCTCTTGACCTCGTGATCCACCCGCCTCGGCCTCCCAAAGTGCTGGTATTACAAGCTTGAGCCACCGCGCCCGGCCAACTCTGTATAATTTCTTAAATTAAGGACCGAATTATAAAAGCCTTACTTAAATGTCTGTAGTTTGCAATAAGACACCAATGGAATCAACAGCGAGTCACAGAGCTGGCTGACCGCATCCCCTCTCCTCCCTCATCCCTACTCCAGTTCCATTATCATAACTTCTCTTATTGTACTTTTATCACACGAGTCTATATTTTTTCATACCCATCTAAGCCCAATAATGTAAGAAATACAAAGTATGATCAAGTGGAAAGTGATGTAAATTCCCACTGTGTTTGAGGGCATTTACTAGGAGAATGGTAACAAGTATATATTTTTACAACTGGAAAATCTGGAGAAGAAAAGAATTTCCTATTGTTATTGATTTCTTTCAAACAGTTGTTTTTCATTACCTTGAGAAGCATCACCTAGGGGCTCGGCCTAATTTTGTTAGCAGCCAGTTCCTCATATATCTTAGATAATCTGCGTAGAGGCTATTAGTAAGTTGCCTTCAGTTATAGGAGGCTTTCCTTACTCCTTTGAAATTAAATCATATTATAGGTACATTTTTTTTGGTTAACTTGACTAGATACTCACTGATCTTCTTTTTAAAAATTCTATTAACCAACGTTAACAATAATATTTTATTGTTGTCCTGTTACTTACAATGCATTTTTATTAACTCAGAAGACAATGTCCTAATTATCTATTTTCTTTATAAGACAAAGCAAGCAAAGCAAAGCAAAACAAAATAAAACAAAACTTAACTTTCATCTGTTCTCAGTCGTCATCCTAAGGCAATGCAGAGGCATTTTATAGCCAGAAACTTCTATAATCGTAGTGAAGATAAGGTCTGGTTTTTAATCTTGGTTGACTCTACGCCTCAAACTTCCATAATAAATGCATCCTCTAACAGAGCCATGGAGTTTTCTACCCTCTCCATGGACAGTGTTTCTCTCTGTGCTACATAGAACCCTGAGGGTAGAGGGAATTCAGCCAGTCTCCTTGGATATCTGGACCTATAACAACATGTGAATTCATGAGCATTAGCATCGTTATCCTTAGACTCACCACAAGTGCTTAAGAGATAAAGATATCTGAGGAGAAGATGAAAAAGGCATACAGTGAGACAGGAGACAAGAAGATAGAACCTGGAGCCTTTCTAGTGTGGAGCCAGTCCTCTATGTAATATGAGATACCTGCTATTATTTCTTATATTTTTATATTAAATACCCCACCCCATTTGCTTAGGCTAGCTTACATTGTCATCTATAATATCCAGCCGAAGTGTTCCAATTAACAACCCTTTGGGCTCTGTCCTTATGATCCGAAGCTTCCAAACCCACTGGGACTTTCCTCTTATTTTCTTCATTCTCCAAACTCTCAATACTTTTGCTCCTGGACTAGATTTACAACGTGTTCACATGGTCTGCTTCGCTTTTAAGTTGATAACACTTTACACTGGACACTAAGGCTAGCAGATGGGATGCAAATGACCTCATCTTCAGCTGAGGCCAAGCATGGACAGGTTGCCAAACCATGTCAAACAGGGTGTCCTTCTTCACACATGTCACACTGAGTAACACTTGCATGCCTCCACTTCCAGCAGACTTACACCTCCTCCATTTTTTATAGCATGAATATAATGAGTGCATAAGGCTAGGACATATTTCTAGTTTCTATAACCTTCTGTATTTGAAGGAGTGATTAAGAATTTTACGTTAGTAATATGAACTTTCATGTACCTTGCCATGTTTTTATAATTTTAATGTCACTGGCTAACAATGATTGAGATTTTACTCAATGATTTAGGTACTGTGCTATACTCTTTATACAAATTTTCTCACTTTGTCCTCCTCAAAACCCTGTAAAATAAGGAAGCACTATTATTACCCATTTTTATAACTGAAATACATAGAAGTTAAACAATTTGCCCAAAGACTAGTAACTTGAAAGAAAACAGATGACTCGGTAGACATCTGCTATAAACTGAAGGTTTGTGTTCTTCCAAAACTCAGATGTTGAAGTCCTACACCAGTGTAAGAGGATGAAGAGGTATGGTCTTTGGAAGATAATTAGGTCAGCGGGGAGGAGCCCTCATGAAGAAATCAGTGCCCTAATGAAAATGCAGGAGAGAGCTTGCTTCCTCCCTCCTCTGCTCTCTATCATGTAAGGATACAATGAGAAGATGGCCATCTTCAAACTAGAAGAAAACTCTCTAGGACCCCACATGCTGGCACCCTAATTTAGGACTTCTCAGCCTCCAGAACTGTGAGCAATAAATTTCTGCTGTTTAAGTAATCCAGTCTATGATATTTTTGTTACAGCAGTTCAAACTGACTAAAACATCTGACTCTGAAATTTCTCATTAATATGAATACATTATACTGCTTCTTATCCTTGTATGTGCACAATGTTATGGTAACCATGTGTTAATGAACATTTTGGGGATGGGCTCTGTCTCCTATTAATTAAATTTAATGCATGAATAATAAATACATTACTGAGGTAACAAGCATAGAGAACCCTTAGAATGATAAAAATAAATGATTTTATCCAGAAAACGATAATTTTGAGCCCCCTTTCTTCCTCTTATAAAACTGGCATTGAGCTTTCCAAGCCTCGGATTCTTTATTTGTATGATGAAGTTATGAATGTACCCACCTTGGGCCATTATGGATAATTATTTGGGAATATTTATGAATTCGGTTTAGAAACTACACATTAACATATGAGAATAAAAAAACGTTTCAGAACTTGAATATGCATTGACCATACAAGTTTATTTGCATATGAAATATAAAAGATGATCTATATTTAAAAAAAATTATGCTCTCCTTGAAGCCATAGCATAATGGGTGCCCATGGTCTGTCTCAGATGAGAACTAGAAAATATAAACCATAAGTATTAAAAGTAGTTATCTCTGGGTTATTTGTGGAGCAAGTGTGTTTTTTGCAAGAGAAAAAAAGAAAATGGTGGTGACTGCATATTTGTTGCACCAGGTTGGGGACAGGGAGTGTGCATTTCCATTATCCTGGGGCTGTTCACCCTTCCTTGCACTTGAGCATGTGGCTCTCCAGGTGGTCTCCTGCAGCAGCATTCTCCTCCACATGCAATCTACTTACTAAGCTATGTTCATTCTAAAGTATGCTAAGGGCCTTTAGGTGAAGAAAAAGTGTTGCATCTTTCAGGAAGCGAGAACATTCTGGCCTGATTTTTTGGGGAACACAGGACTTTACCTCAAACAAAATATCCTTGTGCTGGGCATGTAGGCACTATGACTGACTGTGCTTCAGGGAGGGATCTAAGAGGGATCTGTATAACTCTTTCCAGTTATACAGAACAGATGTGCATGCTTTATCCCCAACTGAGTTTAACTCTGGATACACAATACTCTTCTTTCTTCTTCTACTTCATAGTCTCCCCTCCTTTTTTTTTTTTTTTTGAGACAAAGTTTCACTTTTGTTGCCCGGGCTGGAGTGCAGTGGTGCGATCTTGGCTCACTGCAACCTCCACTTCCTGAGTTCAAGCTATTCCCCGGCCTCAGCCTCCTAAGTAGCTGGGATTATAGGTACGAGCCACCACACCTGGCTAATTTTATTTTTGTATTTGTAGTAGAGACGGAGTTTTGCCATATCGCCCAGCTGTCTTGAACTCCTGACCTCCAATGATCCACCCACTTTGGCCTCCCAAAATATTAGGACTATAGGCATGAGCCACCATGCTTGGCCTACCATTCTTTTTTCTACAATGGGCATCTGCTTACAGGCTGAGTGCTCCAGCCCATCAGTAATTCCAAAAGACCACACCTTCCTTTCCAGGCTTTCCCTCATTTGTGTCTTCTGAAATCTTACTATCAATGTTTATAAATCTAGAGGCCCTATAAAATCAGTAGAATGGGCTTTATTTTCAAATTTTAATAAAACTGATTATTAACTCCCAGTCCGATTTTTTATACTATTTTAATATCAGTCAGTACACACACAGCTGAGTGAGAACCAGTGTCACCCACACATATCCTAAGAATTGGTGCTTCACTGTCATGCTTCTCAAGTAATGTCAGATGACTCTGCTGTAGCAGTCTAGCTCTCAGCCAGGCTTCCTGGCATATACCAGATGAACTCTCTCTTATGTTTCCTTTTTTTCCTTTTTTGTTCCCTCCCTTCTCAGATTTACAAAGAAGCTTAACGTTCTCCTCTGTGATCCCCTTCCTCCCTCTTCTTCAACCTCCTCAAAAACCATTGGAATTTCCTACTTCTTTTAATGCCAAACTCCTCAACTTATTGTAGCATGCAGTATAACTTCTACCCAGATTATAGCACCGAAACCTCTCAAGGTTACCGTTGAGTCCCCATCCTTGATGATTCCAAGGATAAGACCTCAAGTTCTATATTATTGAAACATTCTGTTATTGACTGAATGTATGAGCCATTTTCCCCAAAATTCATCTATTGAAGCCCTAATAGACATTGTTTAGGAGATGGAGCCTTTGGGTAATTATGTTGAGATGAGGTCATTAGGATGGGGTTCTTAGGATGGGATTAGAGCTCATGTAAAAAAACAAAAAATAGAAACAAAGCAAAACAACACAATAGAGCTGTCTCTCTGTCCGTTTCACTGCTATCTATATCCTCTATCTCTGTCTCCCAAAGAAGAGGTCATGTGAGTACATAGCAAGATGGTGGCTGTCTGCAACTCAGGCGGAAAGCCTTCACCAGAAATCAACCATGTTGGCACCCTGATCTTGATTTTCAGCCTCCAGAACTGAGAAAATACACATCTTTTATTTCAGCTTCCCAGTCAGTGGTATTCTGTTTTGGCAATCTGAGTACATTAAGACAAGGTCTCCTTGGTTCCCATAATATTGCATCCTTTTACTTCCCACAGTCTTTTTGATTACCTTTGTTTACTGCCTTCAGATTTCCTTATCTTACCTCTTAAGTGTAAGAGTTCCCCAGTGTTTATTCTTCCTCGTAGTTCTTCTTTTCTCATTCATAGCTACCCTCCTGGGTTCTTTAAATATTTTGAAAATAGATCTTCAATTCTAGAGGTCTGGCTTAGACCTTTCTCTTAAGTTCCGGATTTAAATTTCTAAGAACGTTATGAATACCTCCCTTTGGATGACTTTCTACCACTTTCAGTTAATTAATCTGAAACCCAACTTGTCAACACCTCCTGTGTCCAACTCCTGTATTCCTTATCTGTTTAATAGCAGCAGTATTTTTCTACTTACCAAGGCTCAAATCTTAAGTGCCCTATTCTACTTTCTTACAATTTCTTTCACCTCACAAAACTTGGTATTTCAAGTCGAGTGAATTAAGCTCAGAAAATGTTTTCATATGCATGCCTTGGATTCAGCTTTCACTCTATTTGCTCTAGTTTAAGGTTTTGATTTTTACCTATTATTTGGATTACTGTGGCACTCTATTAACTGGTCTTTCTATAAGTCAATTTCTTCCCATAAAGCTTACACATGATGATGAAACTTTACCAAAACGTTTAATGCACCTTGCGGTTTACAGAAAAAGTACTGAAACTTCCTCTTGGGACAGTGACTATTATCTGCATTCTATCCTTTTCTTGCATTTGCAAATTTTCCCAGCACTATACCTCTCTATATGCTTCATGCATAACAAATTCTATGTCATGGCATGAAAGTGCATTAACATTTCTACATCTTCACTTATATTATTTTCACTATGTAAAATGCCCCATAATAGCACAATTTCTTCTGTTGAAAAACACCCTATATAGTCAAGTTCAAATTCTACTTATACTCAAAGATCTTTCCAATCCTCCTACAGATAGTACTCCACTAGCTAGACTTGAACTCTCTTCCCTGGGCACTGAAAGTGTTATATTGGTTTTCCACTATGGTACCTAACATAATACATTTAGTTATATTTTTTTAGTGTCTCCCCTTGCCATATTTCAAGACTGGTACAGTCAGTGCCTGACACACACACACACACACACACACACACACGTTTCATCTTCAATACCTAGCACCTTATCAAGTACCTAAGTGCTTTTAAGCTTACAATGATTGATTGCATAAGTGAATGAATGAGAAGTAGATCCTCAATAAATATTACTACTCAGCAGTAAAATTCTATTACAAATGGCTGCTGTTGCCAATGCAGGAAGCCTTGCAGACAGTTAGCAGCCTGAAAATAAACTGTATTATTTGAGAGGAGGTACTTTTATCTCTTAGATAAAGGTTTTGTAGGTCACTTTGGTATGGTGCAGTATCAATTTGGACTCATTAAATTGAAGAAGTGACACAGGAAAAAAAATCTGATGTTTAGTATAAATATCATGAAGAATTACAATAGTTTTTAATGCTATATATCATATAATTAAAAGAAAGAGAATTTCAAAATGACAAGATTATCTTATTTGTGAACGAGAATAGTGAATGAGTTCTTTCAAATAAATTCTGGTAGGGTACAGTGACTATAATTAACCACAGTTCAAGCAGCTGGAAGAGAGGATTTTGAATCTTAACAACACTAAGAAATGATAAATGTTTGAAATGATAGATGTGCTAATCACCCTGATTTGATCATTACACATGTTATTCAGGTACGAAAATATTACTGTGTACCCCATAAAAAAGGTACAGTTATTATATGTCAATTAAAAATCATAAAAATTTAGCAGAGCTATAAAATTAAATGAGAACTGAATCAAAAATGAAAAGAGAAGAAGATGCCATTTCTATTTGGCTGTGATATCTGTAAGCTCATTAATACATCTCTTTTCATAATCAGAGGAAAGACAAATCAAAATGTTTACCTAGGGCCTAATGACTAATGCTGCAGGCTTATTTGCTTCTACTGGTGGACAAAATATGTTTCCAGCAGAGAAGAACAAAGTGGAAAATTTCCTCAGAGCATCATTACATTTAGAATTTCACTTAGTTCTTGACTCAGTAAAAAAAAAAAAAAAACTCAAATACTCAAGAAATAATCCAGGTAGCATAATAATATCCATTATAGGTTACTTAAGTAAAATATATTTTAAAATTACTTCTTTGTGTCAGTCTGATGCCTTTCGGGAGGAAGGATTGTAATTGTTTTTAGTTTTGTACGCAATTCTGCATGCAAAAGGTCATAGCACTGTATTGTCACATTTCACATTTCAGCTCCATGTGCCATCAAATTGTTTGGCACTCAGTGATTTTATTTATTTAGGAATAACCTAGAGATGTTTGTTTGAAATTTAATCATTGATATAATTACTTTTTTAAAAAGCATGTCATTTACATGATATTTGAATTTTTCAGTTGAATAATGTTAACTCATTTTGCCTTAAAAAGAAGTGTTAAATAACTTGGATCTAAATAATTTACTTGTTCATAAATGTCCATAGATTTTCATTTATTCTATGGCCAAGAAAGAGATTTTTTTCAATATTTGTAAATATAAGTCCCGAATATTTTTCCATTCATGTTCATTTTTTTAAAATGCTAAAGAAATGAGAGGTGTCAAAGGTAACTGCAGCTGATCTTCCAGGATAGGAGTATGCCTGAAGGGACTTCTGATTATAAATAACTCAAGTAACCCAGATACCCAGTGTATTAATTAAACTCCTCCTAAATGATATTCCAGAAAATGTAAAGTGCCCAAACCTTTGGTTGTGTCAGATATTCAGCTGTGAATAAAATAAAAAGTTGAAGTAAACTTTGCTAAAAACAGACACACAACATCATTCGAACCACGTATCTCAGAAACAGCCTGTCATGAGAATGCTGCTGGACTTGCAGCTCCTCAGAACAATGTTCAAGCAGATAGATGAGTTGGACGCTCTTCATTACAGCATCTGTTCTGTGTTTATAGCTACACATGCAGATTGCTGAGCACCCTCGGTGTACCACAAATGTAGGAGTTACACATCCAGAATAGCAATAAACTCATTGGGTGATGTTTCCCTAGAGTTTTTAGCCCCTTTGCTTCAGTTGGCAAAACTCGAGCAGATTTTTGCTGCTGTAAAAATATTAGATTGTTTGTGGTTTTTGTGACTTTGGAGACAAACTAGGAAAACATAAAATGGCAATAAAAAGGGTAAAAACATAAGCATTAAGATTCTTTTTTATGTACTAAAATTACAGTCTCACATAATTAACAACAGGAGCAACAGCAGAATAATTGAGAAAAATTAGTAAACATACGATGGTTTTCCATAGAAGGTTAGCCTCAAATACCCCCTCTGGGTCATCTCATTGCTTGGTGCATATTGGAGAAGGTCTAAATTATACTCAGAAACCTGCAGGTTATAATTTTTAATTAGAAATATATTTCTTATTAAATTATTTTAATAATGCTTGATAAATCACAGCTACTAGTTTAACAGTTTGCTGATAAAACTAGTACTTCCTAGACTAATAAACCAGTTCATTTAGACCATACTGCTTTTTCTCTCAAAGCAAGATCCCACATTAAATTAATTTCTACATTTCTAATAGTGAAGGGAATACTCTCAGTTTATAAGGAAAGTGGTTCCAGGCGTGGGAAGATAATCACTTGCGGCAATGCCTGGCCACTTGAGAAATGCTTAGCACTGGTAATGTGACATCAGCTAGCTCCATCTCATTTCTGCAGCAAGCACTGCATACTCTTCATTATTCAAAGTGCACTTAAACTGGTGCCCATATCTATGTATATAGAATCACTAGAGAGCTTTCAAAAATGCATATTCCTGGGCACCAACATAAGATAACTTAATTATGTAGGTTTTCTCTTAATCTGAAATGTTTAGAAGAACAACTGTCAAAAATGACACATACCCCAAAATTGTAAGAAAGCTTCTGAAGAACCATAATAAAGGCAAGGTAGTTAGAAACATGGAGCTGCATAATGGTGGCTGTTGTAATGGAACCCTCAGAAAATCATAGGTGATGCAATACAGCGAATCTTCTAATCCTTATGAACGTTCCGATATAAAGAATGCCTTCTTTACTCTCATTTTCTTTCCTCTTAATTCTTCCCTCTTAGTGTAAATTGTTAGTGATGTCATTTTACATCTGGACTTTATGGCTAATTGTCTATTTTTTTTTTCTCATTTCATGGCACTGTTGGTTTGCTTTCATGATCCCTGATAACTCCCTGCCAGGAGTTTGCTACTAAGGGGAGTTTAGCTAGAATAAAAAACATGGTAACAGAAAAAAAAAATGGCTAAGCAACTTTTATGATCAACAAATTTAAAAATGTATATATCAAGAAGTAAGCATACATTATTGGCTTCATCCTAATGTTGAAAAAATGTAGGGATGTCTTTACTTGTTTTCCCAAAGACTCCCTTGTTAGATCCTCAAAGTATAGAAATTCTGCAAAAGATGCCCATGTTGCTGCTTGAAAAGTGGACAAAAAGCCAAGAAATTTAAAGCACTTAAAATTTTTGGCATGTGTTAAGGTGAGAAATATCATACCAGTTAAGACCTAGACAAAGAGTGGCTAATGGGAATTACATTGAAAGGTTACGAAAATTCTACTATTCCATTTGGGATTAAGAAAACAATAATAATAATAAAAATTACAAAAATTTACAGCAGACTACTTTTCTCACCTATAAAATGCGGGAAAATAATGTCCATTTATCTTATAATACCTTGCTGATAGATTCAGATGGATGGAATAATTATTAAACAATGTGTACCTTATTATGATTATTATTAAAACTTTTTACTTTTAAAGGATTATTTGAAAGAAAAAAAATTAATGCTGCTAATTGAGGAAATGATTTAATTTTTGCATAATTCAGTTACCTTTAGGACTTCAAGCATCCATGCTATTTTTAAGATTAAAAAATCACATTAAATTTGTTTTCATGGATGACAGAAAGAGGTGACACATGCAAATTTTAACATATGCTTCTTCTCAAAAAAAGAATAGCGAAGTGCTTATCATGCAAACTACTCAGAAGAATTATAGAAATCATCTGGACTTTGAATAGAATTCCTCTGGACTTTAATGTTCACACAAAGTCTTGAGTTTGGGGCTTATCACCTGATTCACTTTTTCTTTGCTTTTTTTTTTTTTTTGGTGCTTTATGACTCTGAAACTATTCTGATCATGACCTTGCAGTAGCAGAGATGACCCAATTCAGGTATAACAACATAGAACATCTTTATTACTATATGCATAGAGATCAATAAATCAGAGAGATGTGATAAGATAGTTGCTTGAGGGATCTTATTTTAGGACATACTCGGTGCTCAGTGGTGATCAAATTTTGAAATGGCAGTTTCTCCAGGTACTAAGTCTTCCTCCCCTTCACCCCAGTTAATAGTGGTGTTATTCCAGAATGATAAACCAGAAGCTACCTTCACCATGGTCAGAACTAGACATTATAATTAGTGCTTGCTTCTTTGAGCCAGACCCCAGGGCCACAATGATGCTCCATAGAAGGAGGACCTATGTGAAAGGGTAAGTTACTGGCAGAACGGAAACTTCCACTTCTAGGCAAGAATGAGGATTGTTTCCTGCTCTTGTTCTTTTAAAGAAATGAAAACAGAGAGAAGCCTCCGTTCTGCACTCCTACTGAAACAGAATGTGAGATTTAAACAAAAGGAGAAAAGATTAAGAAAGGAAGAGAAAGTCATTGGGGGAATGGAAGAGAGAACTCAGAAAACTAGAGGACATTAGGAAAGAGACACACACACAGAGACAGAGAGAGAAAGGAAGAGAGAAGAGAAGAGAGACAAACCCAGATCAGATAACTCACTTGGCATTCCCTGCCCCTGCCTTCTTTCTTCGAAAGATGTTGAGGAAAGTGTTGGAGCGGCAGGGCAGCTTGCCATCGCCAACATGCATGCGGACAACATCAGAAGTGGTGAAGGCACTGCGGACATTCCTCTCAGGCTTGGCAATAATGATGTACATCTTGGGAGTGAACATGCACCCCAGGGCCACTGTTACACTGAGACTCACTGCAAAGCAAGTTGTGATGATCTTGTAGTTGCTCCCAAAGTAAATGGGCACAAAAGCTAGCCAGATGATACAGGTGGTGTACATGGTGAAGGCGATATATTTGGCCTCATTGAAGTTGGCGGGCACGTTGCGGGTCTTGAAGGCATAGTAGGTACAGCTCATGATGAGGAGTCCATTGTAGCCCAAAGGAGCCACTACACCCAGGTTGCTGGTATTGCAGATAAGGTAGACTTCCTTGATACTTGGGTAGGACAGAATGGGCATAGGGGGCTCCATGATGATCAGGGTTACCACCAGGGTTAGTTGCACGCTAATCAGAATCGAAGCAATGATCACCTGAGCCCAGGCACTCATGAACCTGGGCTTTCGGGTGCAGATCTTCTTCTTGCTGCCAGCCAGGATGCGTGCAATGCGATTGGTTTTAGTCACTAAAGCAGAGTAGCACATTGCAGAGGAGAGGCCAACCAAGAGGCGCTGGAGGTAGCAGGAAGTTGTAGTAGGTTTGGCAATGAGAGTGAATGGGCACACATAACCAAGGAAGATGCCAGCTAGGATGATGTAGCAGAGCTCCCGACTAGAGGATTTGACGACTGGGGTGTCCCGGTACAGTACAAAGATTAGGGTGACAAACAAGGTAACGAGGATGCCCAGGCATGAAAAGGCGATGGCTATGATGGATTCAATGTTGCTCCACTCAAGATAGCGGACTGGAATGGGCTCACAGCCTGTGATGAGAAAAATCATTTTAGCATGAATCCAAGGTTTCTGCTAGGAATAACAGCATCCTTATTAGTCACCATGGACACAGTCATCTTTGCATCCTTCATGATTTATGGTATGTAATGATGTTTTTTAAATGCTCACTATTACACAAATAAAGATACATCATGGTCTTCCCTGGACAGTTATATCCCCAAACCTAACCTCATTACAAGCCTAATGCAACATTCTTGAACCTATAAAAATAATCTTTTCTTCCAACACAAGCATTATAAATAGATGTCATTCGGTGAATCGGACTCGGTTTTACACATTCGGAAAAAGAACACACCCAAATGAAACTTGGTTTCCAGTGAGGGTTAAATGGTGTTAATGGGATAGAATCAATTATTAAGCAATGAACTAACTAAACTTTTCTTTTGATGTAGTCATTGTTCATAGGCAAGTCCAGCTCACAAATAAGTAGTTTTTGACCAGCAAAGTGTTTCAATGTGAATTTTAGGGTTTAAGGATATTAGTGATTGAAAATCTTGCAGACTCTGAGAGCTGGTTGACATCACCCCTAGCAAAGGGATTACTCATATGAGACTGTTGATTAGTTGGCACTCACTGTGCCAACTAATTGAATGTTGTTACCTTAAATATCTTAATATTTGAATATCAATACCTTAAATATCACCTTCTATTCATGAATCATGAATTATCTGTATCTGAAATCTGAGGGCCTTTGAGTTAGTAACATCTAATGGACATATCCAGGAAGAATAAAATCTCCCCCAACCTAGCTCTTTAAAGGAAAGACCAGAATTTGTTCCTAAATATCTGACTTACCTTTTCCCTCTAGATGGAGAATAAAATCTATTTTGTATTTCAGAGTGAGAGAAAAATTTGTCAGGCTCTGGAGACAACCCCTTCACAGAATTTTTTAACCACAAAATATTTGGTCTGGGCCAATATTTCCCAAATTGTGAAAATAAAATCATTTCCATAAATTTAGGAAAAGACTCATTGTTCTGTACCATGGAAACAAGGAACCATCAGAACCAGTGCTAAACCTGTCAATCAACAACTTGCCTCAATGAACATGTGTTTGTATGCCAGGCAAGCACTGTCAGCCCTTGCTTCTGATAATCACTCAGGCAAGATCAGAATCACTTCAGTAAATGAGTGCCAACTAATCAACAGTCTCATATGAGTAATCACACTGGTACAGGTGATGTCAACAAGCTCTCATACTCTGCAAGGTTTTCAATCCCTAAACTCGACACTTTCTTAACACTCAATATAAAATAAATAGTCTTCTGCTCAGAGAAAATGTATCTGCCTAGCATCACTAACCCTTACTATAGTAAGCAATTTGTTTAGCTTTTGTGTTTCTTTTTAAAAAACGTATGTATTTAGTCACACCATGTTTCATATTTCTAGGGACTTCACCAAGATAATTTTGAAGACCCCTTATTTGATAACATTCCAAGAGATGCTCTGATCAGCAGGGTCACCCACTGGGCCCCTCATGCCCAAATTCTGTCCTTCCCACTACCATGTGAGTCAGTCTCCACAATTTTCTCACTCTTGTTAATTTTAATGAGCTCTTGTTGCTGAATTTACTTATCGTTATCCTAGGATTTGTAATCATGTGGGCCTTTGTATAGAAGGCCATTAAACTTAGGTCTTTGTGTAAGGTAATTTCACCTGTATCTTTAAAATATTAAGTCATATAACCTTTGGATTTGAAATACACCATTTGGTAATTAGATATAAGTTTTTTATTATGTCAACAAACATTTTACTTTAGAAATACACAATTTGGTAATATTTTTCATATCTGTGTATTCCTTTGCTGTTTTCTTTGTTTTTGCTATTATTTACATACATGTACAAAGTCTTATTTTATGGGCTTTTTTTGTTTGTTTGTTTGTTTGTTTTGTTTTGAATCATCTTTTTCTGTTGAATGTATAAAGGGTGGTTCATAAACATTAGAGGAACATGTAGGCCTAAGAAGTGTCCGACCCCAGCTGGCCCTGAATGCTAATGTTTGGAGATCCAATAAACTGATAACCAATTTGTAAAAAAGTGGTAGGTCACTCAACCTCAGGCTTCTTAGAAAACCTTGACAAGAGTAGTTCCCATATTGTGAACTTATGAAAGATCACTTATTTAGTGAATGTGTGTTACCGGCCTACACTGCTTGCTTTTGGAATCTAAGACACCATGAGCAAGCACACACTTTTGACAGAACTTGGTGGCCTCTCTTCCTAGTGTATCAGGGATTTGTCTCTGTCTAAATAAAAACCTCTTTCTGGAAGAATTTATTCTTCCTATATAAAGTCTCACATTAATTCTATTTTTTTTCCCAATACAGGTCAGACAGATGATACATAGATGATAGATAGATAGATAGATAGATAGATAGATAGATAGATAGGAAAATAGATATTTAAAATAACAATGGCCCTATGGGAACTTTTAATATAATGAAATCAATAAATTAAAATATGTAAAAGGGGCTCTAGACAAATGAAGAGATAAAATACCAAATAGTCAATTGTCAGCTCCATTAGCTGGCATCCTGCAAACAAATTTTCAAATTCAAAGATGAATTTTGTCAAGGCTTTTGTAACCTTCTGAATGCTACCTTCTTTTCATTTCATTCTTTCACTATGCAACATTACCTGACTCTCTAAATGAGCTACTCTGTCTTCAGAGTTTTCACTGGAAAATCTGAAACTTTTTAAACTTTCTAGAACACAAGTCAGAACTATAGAAGTTGAATAAAAATCCTAGTGCAAAGCCAAATTAAGATCTATAGTTAAAGATTTTCCTAAACTTTATGAGTACAGAACATAATGTTTGCTACAGAGTTTGGAAATTTTATTAGACATTTACGGTTCATACCACAAGTATGTACAAATTAATTCAATTAATTGTTAGCCTTTTATGGAGAAAAGTGTTTAAATGCAATAGTAGAAAAGAGAAGATTAAAATAAACCAGTGGTGTAACATTTAAAAAATAAAAATAGAAAAAGCATTACATAAGGCACTTTCAGAAGCTTTTCTTTCAATAAATATTCAAAGTTGTAAACTAAATAAAGATGAAGAATAAACTTTAGGAAACCTTCAAATAGTTCTGAAATAGGTTCCACAACTGACATAAAAAGGACTATATTCTCTCCCTCTGTAAGTAGGCTTAAACCTCCTGAATTAGTTGAATCAAATGGGGAAAAACCAGTTAAAATGTAAAATTACCAGCTTAGAAAATATCCAATATACGGCTTGACAATTCCAGATAAACTTAAAAAGTAAATAACCCAAATCAACATAATGACAGATCTTTCAGTAGACCAACTAAAGGGTCTCTGTTGTCTATGGTTTGGGAGCCTGTGGATAAGAAAACCTGTAGATATCTCAAACAGAAGTGTCATTTAAAGAACATTTGTGAAAACCCGGTACAACTCATGAAAAATGAGACAACTTATTCTGGAGGGACAAGTTGGCCAATTAAACAGCAATGGGAAGACATTTTCAGGATAGCAGAAGATGTGTCCAGCTCATGCTTCATTTGTAATTGAATCTATTTGGAAAAAATGTACGGGACATTGATAAAATTGCAAAAGAAATCTTTGAGGATGCCCAGATGGATTGTATACAGTCATTCCCCTCTATTATTTGTTACTAGGTACTAGTTCAAATAGTGTGCTTGTTTTATGACTCTGTATAAGCATTCCACTGTTAAAAAGCCACAATCCTCACAATGGCTAAAATACAACTAGATTTTTATTTCTTAGCTGAAACATTCCAGTTTATAAAGCCAGTGATATGAGGACATTTTCACTGGAATATTTATTCATAATTCCCAACCCCCTAGAAAAATAAAAGAGAACCTTAATATACTGATTATTAGTGATTTTAAACTGAAGTTCTGCAAAAGTCTCCGGAAGTAGAAAGGGCATGGAAATTAACTGCTAACCCAAGGACCTTTGAGCAGCTGATAACCATACAATGATCTTCTGTGCAAGATAATCATTACAAAATTCTTGTATATATCATACTCTCCTTTGTATATTCTTGTTTATTCATATTTCTTCCCTTACTGATTTAAAGCTATAAAAATCTGAGGTCGTCTTCACTATTTCTCTTACTACTAATAGGAATTTATCTGAGTCTATTAGAGACAATCAACATACTAACTCAATAATTTAGTTATATCAAGCTATTAATAATGCAATGCATTTACTTTTCTGAGTAATTCTACTGATTTTTCTTATTCTGTTCCTATGGGTTTTCTCTTTTCACAACTACCGCTACCATGGTAACACCCAGAACACATCGGCAAGGACTATGCCCTTGCTTTGTGCTTGACATGGCACGAAGCAAGTGGTAAATGAGATTTAATTTTCCATTCATATATGAGACCAAAAGAAATGCAGAATAAATAGGGATCAGTAAAACACAAATACACATTAGAATGAGAAATCTATACTATGAAAGACCCTAAGATAAGGTTTATAAAATCATCTGAATATATGACCCCATTGTAGCTGCATGCCTGTTATTAGCTAACAACACGGTCTGAGCAGTTGCTGGCTCAACTCATTTGAATGTTAAAGTGACTTTTATGCACATGAGAAATCTTTAGAAATGTGACCGTATTAATATTCATCTATTTTTAACCAAGGAGAATTTTTAAAATACTTTACCAAGTTAAAGACCCCTAATCAACAGAAATGATCATTTGGCAGTAGGCATTTGACAATAATTCCACAATAGTGCATCTCTAGAGTATAAAAGTTATGACTTTGAGTTCCAGGATTACATCATATCAGGTCTTTTTATGAAGTTTCTTTATCATAATGTTTTAAAATAGAATAAAACTTCTTTTTAATGTGTGAGATAAGCCCTAATTAAAGTGAAATGGAGCAGTGAGAAAAGTTTGAGAAAGCCCAAAAAATGTAGACAAGAGAAAAACTTTTGTACCTCAAAGCCAAGACTTCTGACTTCTAAGATTAACCTGATAAAGAGGTCACTTTTGTCTTTGAGCTTCTTCCTCGTCAGCTGTGATCTCAGTCAAACAGATGAGAGGAGTGACTCTTAGTCAACCCCAGCTCTCAAACACAATGGCCATCTAAGGGGACCTACTTATACAAGAAAAAGCAGCCTGGCAGCAGGCACACACTATGAAGGAGGATAAAAATTTGAAGAGAAATAATGTAAAGTGGATGGAAGGCATGAGACCCAAATGAGGTTGAAAAAGCTTTTCCAAGCCAGTCCATTGCATGCAACCATGGCAGAGTGAGAGATCATTCATTAGATCCAGTGACAAACAATTGTGAATTCTCAGTGTGGTTTTTTAATTAACCAACTGCATTGACCTAGATGACCTTGGGTGAGTCCCTTCTTCCTAATTCCCTCAATTTGACAAACATGCACTAAGTAGCTATTATGTTCATGGTATCAGGCTATGCACCAGAAAGTGGTGTTTCTCAATGGGTGGGACAGGGATTAATTGCATCAGGATCTGCTGAGTTCCACTCCAGAATGAGCAAAGAGGAATCTCCGGAGGTGGGCAATTCCTGGGTAATTTTTAGGCATGAAATTTAGCTGGCAAATAAAAAGATGAGTGAGATGCAGTTCTTTACCCTCAAAAACATTCTGATCTACTTTTCTTCTCTTTAAAAAGGACCTTTATACTAGGTGACATGAAAGCTTTCTGCTGCTGTTTTTTTCTAACAAAATTAACATTTTACAAGGTATTGTCACTTAGTAAGTATAATTTTAGTTACATGACCTAGTTCTACTTACCTAGTCATTTCTGATATACTTTGAATAAACTGCATGATTTCTTAGTTGCATATTCTGACTTGGAAACAAGTAAAAAAGTAACCAACCATCAAGAATATGACATTTTTGGATGATTTTCCACAGCACCCAAAAATGCATGGAGTCAGGGGTCAACGGAGTAGGTTCTGAATCTCACTATTTTCCTGACTTTGGCTATACAACTTCAACCTCTCTAGGCCTCAGCTCCCTCTTTCTAAGATGAGAGGCTAGATTATCAGATGACAAAGTGTCTATGTACTCAGATTTTTTTTTTAAAAAAAAGCCTTTATGGCTCCTAAAATTTATGCAAAGTTTTATGAATCATTTCTCCTCTGTAAGCTCATAACAAGGTCTGTGAAAAACAAAATTCATTTATATGAACATCACTCTTAGGAAACTTACAAACTCATATAATCAATATTTCTGAGTTCCATTGGTTTTACCAGTGAATCATCTGTTGCATTCATTCATTCCTTTCCATTCCCACTGTGGCTGTTCTAGTCCACGTGTTTTCAAATAACTCACTTGCATCAATACAATAGCTTCCTATACCACCACATGAAGCATACTTCAGAAATACAGATATCATGATGTCGTTCACCACTTTAAAATTCTTTAGTGGTTCTCCTATGCTTAAAGCCAAAGTCCAAACATGTAGAAGAAGGTCACACAGAAGCACTTGGCCATCCCGTCAGTGTCCTTGTCTATTCTCATTTCTGACCACTGACCACTGGGCTATTATGTCTACCTACCAACCGCACATACTTGTTCTATGGTTTTCTGTATATGTGTCATAAACTTTCATGTTTCCCATGTTTGACTTTAGGTCTGAAATTCTTTTCTTCTTCTTGTCTGCCTAACAAACTTTATAGATATCTCTATTATTTCAATTATTCTGTTATGTTTTATTATATTTTACCATGTTCCTTCCCTGATAGATTTTATGCAAAATAAAAGCTGGGACAGTGTTTCATTTACCTTTCTATCTTTAGGACCTACAGTTGTGCCTCATCCGTGGGAGATATTGAAGGAATGATAGCAAATATAAATTCAGGTGGCCAGAAATACCTTCAAATACAATTTAAAGAAAAACAGAAAACAACTCTATAATACCATGTTCTACCACACAGCAATTCATTGTTATATAGATTTACATGAACTTTCTTTTCAATGTAGATTATAGAAAACTTATAAGAGATTTATGCATTCCTTGACATGAACACTTAAAAGTATGCATTTTAAATTAACATTGAGAAGATATGAGCTAATCATTCTCATTTGAGCGATGGACACATCAGAAAGGCAAATGGTTAGGGACAAGGTTTCCAAGTGAGGCAGTTCCTACCTGTTAGGTCTGCATTGGGCCACCATCCCAAGTCACAAGCTTTGCAGGTGAACTCATCTTGCACATACTCGTTCTCTTTGCAGGCCGTGCAAATCCAACAGCAGCTCACTTCTCCTTTCCGTATAACCTTTAACACAGATATTTCATGAATTTTAAAGATAGTTTTCTCAGAAAAGCTTCTATTTCAGATAAGGACTTGTTTTCAGACTATGAATAAAGAAGAAAAGACTAACTTTGAAAAAAATCTTATATGCTGAGGAATCTTAAGAATGTGAATTTGCATATACTTGATTATCTTAGAGTTCAGATGGAAATGTCAATTCATTCCATGCTGGGTTTGTAGGCTTTTCAATACTAATTTATTTTATAGAGTTATTTGACTACATTTCTTGCAAAGATAAAAATGAAACGGTTTAATTTAATCTTTGTTTATATTAACATTTATTACTTTCAAAAAAAGTAAAAAATATATACATTTTTCTTCCCTGAGAGAGTAATGTTTTACCACAAAATGTCTCTGATAAAACCTTATTAATTCATAAAAGCTAAGTAATTACATAATATTTTGTAATTATGAAAGACTGAATTATGGACAATTTCACTCAAGAGCAAATATATATATACATAAAAACAGAATGATAGCTAAGATTTCAGAATCAAAGGCCGGGCGCAGTGGCTCAAGCCTGTAATCCCAGCACTTTGGGAGGCCGAGGCGGGAGGATCACGAGGTCAAGATATCGAGACCATCCTGGTCAACATGGTGAAACCCCGTCTCTACAAAAGATACAAAAAATTAGCTGGGCATGGTGGTGCATGCCTGTAATCCCAGCTACTCAGGAGGCTGAGGCAGGAGAATTGCCTGAACCCAGGAGGCGGAGGTTGCAGTGAGCTGAGATCGCACCATTGCACTCCAGCCTGAGTAACAAGAGCGAAACTCCGTCTCAAAAAAAAAAAAAGAAAAGAAAAGAAAAAAAAGAATTCAGAATCAAGTATTGCCCTGCCTGACTTTTTCTAGTGAATTCAAAAGATCATATCAAGTATTGGTAGCAAAATTACTAGTTCAAAATTATGGGAGAACCACTTATTATTTGAGCAGTTTAAACTTTCCCCCATTTTCAATTTATTTGGTGAATACTTTACACTCTATAGTACAAAAATAAACAAAAACACACTGCATTTAAAGTGAGTGTCTTGTAGACAGCCTATCATTTGGTCTTGCCTTTATCTCTAGTCTGGCAACTTCTGCCTTTTATTGTTTAGTACATTTACATTTATTATAATAATCAGTATGGTTAGATATAAATCAATCACCTCTTATTTTGCTTTTGTCTGTCCCATCTGTTCTTTGTTTTCTGCCTTCTTTTTAGCATTTCATTTTATCCCCACAGTGGCTTATTAGTTAGACCTCGTTATTATGTTTTAGTGGTTGCTCTAAAGTTGACAATATACATCACTAATTTATCACAGTCCACATTTGGATAAGATTATACTACTTTGTGTATAATGTAAGAACCCCACAGTAATATTCTTTCATTTTCCCCTCCCGTCCTTTAGGTAATAGTTTTATACATTCTACTTCCACATATTAATTTTATAGCCCCTTCTCAAATGAATTATTATTTTTGCTTTAAACAGTCAATTATCTCTGAAATAAATTTTATAAGAAAAACATTATATTTTATATTTACTCACATATTTACATTTCTGGTTTTTTTTAAATTACTTTGTATAGGTCCACATTTTGGTCTGGTATAATACTCTTTTTCCTGAAGACCTTTCTTTAACATTTACAGCAGTACCTGTCTGAGAATACGACCTCCCTCAGCTTTTATTAGTTTGAAAAAGCATTAGTTTTGCCTTAGCAAAAAATAACATTTTCACTTGCTATGGAAGTTTAAGTTGACAGTGTATTTATTTTTTGTTTCAGCATATTATGCCATTTCATTGTCCTACAGAATAGAATTCTAGGTAAAAGATTTCTTTTTTTGCTTTCAGTGATTTGAAGATGTATTTCTTTCTTGTCTCACCTATAGTTTCTGATAAGAAGTCTGCCATAACTGCTATTTTATTCCTCTGCGTGTATCAGCCCTTTCTTATTTTGGACAATATTAATTTTTTTATCAGTGGCTTTTAGCAACTTTATAATGGCTTCTTAGTGTTTATCTGGCTTAGGATTTGTTGAGCTTTATGGATTTGGGTTTACATTTTCATGACATTTAAAATTTTACAGCCATTATTTCTTCAGGTTTTCTTTTGACCTGCTTCAATCTCCCATCCTTTTGGAGCTTCAGTTGCACTTATAGTCTACCCCTCAGTATTACTCTGCAAGTAACTGAGAGTCTGCTCGCTTCTTTTAGCTTTTATGTTTTTCTCTTTGTGCCTCATTTGCCTGTTTCCTATTGCTATGTTTTTGAGTTCACTGACCTTTAGTTCTACAACAACAAATGTGTTGTTAATCCAATCCATTAAAATGTTTTTTTCTTAGATACGCTATTTTCATCTCTATAACTTCCATTTTTTTATTTTTATATTTTCATTTTTATTCTTTTTATATTTATGCCTGCTTTTAAATATTTTAGCATATATTTATCCTTGTGTTTTAATGCCCTTGATTGCTAATTTCAACATCAATGTAATTGCTGGAACTGTTTTTATTGCTCAGTTTTTTTTCCTGGTAATGTAACACATTTTGCCACTTTTCTACAAATTTTTGGCCAGATGTATGACATTGTGTGCATTAAGGTATAGAGTGTGGATTTATTTTTCTTCCTTTTTTTAAAGGAGTGTTGGACTTTGAGCAGGCAGTTAAGCAACTTACAGCTCAGTTTGCTTCCTTCGAGCTTTGATTTTAAATGTTTAGATCAAGTCTAGAATAGTTGCTATTCTAGGAATAGTTTAGCCTCATTATTAAGATATGACACTCCAAGAGCTTTTACTTAATTCCTTATGTATTCAACAAGATATGTCTACTCTGGCTGGTGGAAGCTGGAAAAATTCCTGGCTCTATGTCAGCTCTGGAAATCCAACTCCCTAGTAAGTGTTACTTAACTGAACTCAAAATACCAGCCTGCTGACATGTAGATTAGTATTCAATCAAATACTCAAGGGAATGCCTACGCTCATTTTTTGACTCCTTTTTTGCATAGATCCAACTCCTTCCATACTTTGCACTGCAAATTCTAGCTGATTTGGCCCTCCAAAACTCTGATTCTGTATTCTTAAATTAGCAAGATGGCCAACCTACATTTGTTTTCTCTCTCAAATGAACAACAATCAGGAAACTCTGTCTTTCTGACTCAAGGCAGAAAGCTGAGTGATTTTGGGTTCACTGTGTTTGTTTCCTCTCATTTCCATGAACTCAAGGTCATGTACTATTTTCCAATGTCTGAACACAGTTGTTTCATATGTTTCGTCAAGATTTCTAGTTGCTTATGGCAGAAGGCTAAGTCTGGACTCTGTTTATCCATCATCTCTAGGAGCAGAAGTTTCTCTCTAACACATTAAAAATGTTCAAATAGTCCCATCTGTAAAATCAGAAATGAAACTCTAATTATTGTCATATTTTAAAATAATAGAAACTCTAAGCTTCATAAAAATAAAATAACCTTCCTGCAGATCAGGTTGACATTTATACCACTGTTTTAGAATTACATAAAAAGATTAAATGACAGAATATTTTCAACAAGTATAGAAGGTTTTCTTTTTCTACTTTTACTTTCAAATAACTTTTGAAGTAGAGTTAAATTAAGTCATTTTTGAAAAAACTCACACCTATCCTTAAAATAGGCATGCCTCAAAACAGGCAAGAGAAATTTAAATTATAAAAGATTTCTAAATGATATGAGAAAAACTGAATTAATAAATAAATGCTACTGTCCTATTTTAATTAGGTTAAGCAGTACAGTAAGAGCCACCACAAATTACTGTATGCCACCTCAACCAGCTTTATGTTTCTCTCCCTGTAAAATTAGTACTGTTAATTAGACAAATCCAAAAGATGATAATGCTAAATTTATTTATGGAGGATGACTGGTGAAAGTAGATTCTGCAAATAACCAGTACAAGGAAGGTGTTGAACATTAGCTTTTGACTCACTGAATAAATTAATGATTATGTTATTAGCTTATATCTTTAATACAGAATGAAAAATAGGGATGCTTAAATGGAGTTACTTTTTATCCCCCACCTTTATGTACCAAGTGCACCAAGCATGTGTACTTTTGCCATATAATACCTGTAAGATGAAATTTATAATTTCTATCTTCACAGCCACCCCTCTAGACTCAGACTCTATTACTCTATACTGAAATTATGTTCCCTGCCAGTATGATCCATTGTATATATGTGTGTGTGTGTGTGTGTGTGTGTGTGTGTGTGTGGAATTATATACCATGCATCTAATTTCTTTTCACTTCAGGGTAAGATGCACATAGCTGCCAAGATTATCCAAATAGCCTGTGGCTCCTCAGAGGAAAGGACTATGCCATTCTTTCAATGTTTTCACAGTATACTCATTGAGGCACAGAAATATACCAATCACACACAGCCAATGAGCGAGTGTTAAATTGAATATTTTTCAAAAACATAATTTTGTTCAAAGAACTCAAAGAACTTTAGTGCCTTCCATTCTAATACATTGGAAATATAAGTTCTTCCATCAGGCATTCACTTGGCCCCTAGTTTTTGTTTCTGTGCCTAACTTTGTCTATTATTAATTTCTTACATATGTCTGTGAAAAAAGGAAGGGCAGCATCTGTGCTTAAATGCATATTACCTTCTGTTTAGAATGTCATCTTTCCTACATCAGGCCCTCTATGTCACTGCTTTCAAGATCAGACACAAAAGTCACATGCTTCAGTGAGTATTTTAAAGAAGTGAGTCTTTCAAAACATTTTATTTGGAACTCTTCATCAATAAAAGTATTGTTGATATTTTATTAACCACAAGTTAGCTTTTGTCCTTTAGTTGTTTTACCAATATGTGGTAGATATGTTTCATTCAGGTAAGTTTTTTTTAAAAAATGTATTAGGTTATTATCTCTTATTTATAGTTTCCCCAAAGGCACAAATTTAAAATTATTTTTATATTTGTCATAGTAACTGATATTTCTTTCATATGATGTATATATTCAATAAGTGAATAAAGTATTGTTTAATTTTTGTCACACTAAAATGCTTTTTATGACAACTCTGAGTGATAGAAATGTTTTAACATTTCACTGAAACCTGCCTTGAAGGACTAAAGCTTTCTAAGACATAGGACTTGTTTTGATTCTTTTGACATGCTGTATATATGGTTCTATGCTTGTTAGTGGTAATCTTCTGCTACACACAATGCTATGATTCACTTTATATACACTGTGAGTGTCTTCAAACATTTATACCATAGGAAATTAAATGTCCACTTTGTGACTACATTACTGAAGTAACATGAAATGGATTTGTTTAAATTAAAATTTTATTTAGAGAATAAATGAAAGAAAACAAACAGCATCAGGAGAATGTAATGGTGGAAAAGTCACTGTCAAACAGTAAAAGAGAACATTTTCTTTAGAAGAGAAACAGCTGAAAGACTAAAAAGAATAAAGGAACTGGGTTTACTCTAGTAGGAGAGATTAAACCGTTTCTGGCAGACAAGGCAAAGCAAGATGGCAGAATAGAGAATTCCACCAATTATCTGCCTTCCCCACCAGGGACACCAAGAAATAACTACACAGAATGAAAAATCAAGTGAGTACTCAGTATCTGATTTTAACTTCATATTGATGAAGGAGGCACTGAAGAGTTAGAAAAAACAGTCCTGGATCGCTGACATCACCCCTTCTCCACCCTCTAGATGCTGCCACATAGTGCAGAGAGCTTCCTTAGGTGCTGAGGATGGGAAAACACACTAATTGTGAAGCACTTAACTCAGTGCTGTACTGTTAGAACAGAAGGAAAAACCAAATTAAATTCAGCTGATGCTCGTCCACAGTAGGCGCATTTAAACCAGCCCTAGCCAGAAGAGACTCGCTGATTCCATGAGTTAGAAGTTGAGTGCTTGAGGCCGGGTGCGGTGGCTCAAGCCTGTAATCCCAGCACTTTGGGAGGCCGAGGCGGGTGGATCACAAGGTCAAGATATCGAGACCATCCAGGTCAACATGGTGAAACCCCGTCTCTACTAAAAAAATACAAAAAAATTAGCTGGGCATGGTGGCGCGTGCCTGTAATCCCAGCCACTCAGGAGGCTGAGGAAGGAGAATTGCCTTAATTTAGGAGGCAGAGGTTGTGGTGAGCCGGGATCATGCCATTGCACTCCAGCCTGGGTAACAAGAGCAAAACTCCATCTCAAAAAAAAAAAAGAAGTTTAGTGCTTGCAAACCTTGCCACTGAGGACTACAGGATTCTGTGTCTCCAAGTAAACTTGAAACACAGTCTAGAGCATAAGGCCTTGAACTCTTAGGTGAGTCCTAGGGGTGAGCTAGGCCCAGAGACAGTGGACTGATGGGAGCAGACAACATACTGACACACCAGCTGGGGAAGCTAAGGGAGTGCTGACATCATCCCTTCCCTAACCCCAGGCTGTACAGCTTGTAACTCCAAAAAAGACCCCTTCTTTCCGCTTGAGAAAAGGAAAGGAAAGAATGGGGAGGACTTTGTCTTGCACCTAGAATACCACCTCAGCCATAGCAGAATAAGGCACCCTTCAGAGTTGCGAAGCCCCTGTTCCAGGGCCTAGCACCCAGAGTACATTTCTAGACATATCCTGGGCCAGAAGAAAACCTGAGCCTGAAGGAGAGGACTCAGACCTGGCAGCATGTATCACCTGCTAACTGAAATGCCCTTGTGCCCTGTATACAAACAGCGATGTACTATGTTGAGGGCCTTGAGTGAGCCTTTGAGACTGGCTTCAGGTAACACTCAACAGATTACCAGCTGTGGTGGACATGGGACAAAACTCCTGCTTAGGAAAAGCAGAGGGGAAAGTAAAGAGGGCTTTATTTTAAGTACCAGCATGGCCACAAGGGGGTAGAGTACCAAATGGGCTCCTGGGGTCCCTGATTCCATGACTTGACTCTTGAACTACATTTCTGGATTTGCCTTGAGCCACAGGGGAGCCCAGTGCCCTGAAGGATGTGTGCCAGGCTGGGGAGCATTCACCACAAGCTGATTTCAGGGACCTTAGGCCTTCAGAGGTAATCTGCCAGTACTCCTTATGGCCTGGAGTGGCAGTGCCTATGGGGTGAGTCTCCTCTAGCTTTGGAAAGGAGGGAAAGAGTGTGAAGGACTGCATCTTGTGGTTTGAGTGCCAACTCAGCTGCAGTATGACAGAACACCAGGTAGACTTCTAAGGTTTTTGAGTCTAGTCCTTGACTCTCAGATGGAACGTCTAGATTCACCCAGGGCATGAAAGAACTTGCTGTCCTGAAAGGAAGTACACAGACCTGGCTTGCTTAGCCACTTGCTGATTGTAATGCGCAGGGCCTTGAGCAGACTTAGGTACCAGGGAGTGGTCACAGCATGCCTTGAGAAAGGCCCAGTGCTGTGCTTATTTGAGGCTTGACCCAGCAAAGTCAGAGTTCTGGTGGCCACATTGGTACTTGTGTCCCTCAACTCACAGCTTTAGGTGGCTCAGAATAGAAATAGAGAGAGAGAGAGAGAAAGAGTAAGGGAAGAGAACAAGAGTGTCTGATAACACAGAGAACTCTCCTGGATCTTGTCCTAGACCATTAAGGTGGTACCTCTATGAGTCTGCAAGAACAGCAGTGTTCCTGGGCTTGGGGAGCCTCTTAAAGCAGATACAGCTTGGATCACAGCACTCAAGTTCTTTCAAATATTTGGAAAGCCTTCCCAAGAAGGATGGTTACAAATAATCCTAGACAGTAAAGGCTACATTAAATACCTAAATCCTCAATGCCCATGCACCAAAGAACATATGCTAGCTTCAACACCATCCAGGAAAACATGACCTCACCAAATGAACTAAATAAGGAACCAAGAACCAATCTTGGAGAAACAGAGATATGTGACCTTTTACACAGAGACTTCAAAAGAGCTATATTGAGGAAACTCAAAGAAATTCAAGATAACACAGAGAAGGAATTCAGAATTCTATCAGATAAATTTAAGAAAGAGATGGAAATAATTAAAAAGAGAGAAGCAGAAATCAGCATACTGAATAACACATACTGGAGTCCTTTAGTGCAGAATGAATCAAGCAGAGAAAAGAATTAGTGAGCTTAAAGATAGGAGATTTGAAAATACCTATCAGAGGATTCAAAAGAAAAAAGAATAAAAAAAAAAATAAAGCATACCTACAGTATCTACAAAATAGCCTCAAAAGGGCAAATTTAAGGATTATAGGCCTTAAAGATGTGGTAGAGAAAAAGATAGAAAGTATATTAAAAAGGTAATATCAGAGAACTTCCCAAATGTAGCACAAGATACCAATATCCAAGTACAAGATGGGTATTGTTTGAGTCTGTTCTCATGCTGCCCATAAAGACATAGCTGAGACTGGATAATTTTTAAAGGAAAAAGATCTGACTCACAGTTTCACTTGGCTGGAGAGGCCTCACAATCGTGGCAGAATGCAGAGGAATAAAAAGTCATGTCTCGTATAGTGGAAGGCAAGCAAGAGAGAGAATGTGAAGGGAAACTCACCTTCATAAAAGTCTTCTCTTATTCATTATCATGAGAACAGCACAGGAAAGAATGGTTACCATGATTCAGTTACCTCCACTGGGTCCCTCCCATGACATATGGGAATTATGGGAGCTATAATTTGAAATTTAAGTGGGGACACAGCCAAACCATATTATTCTGCCCCAGCCCCTCCCAAATCTCATGTCCTCACATTTCAAAACCTATTATGCCTTCGCAACAGTTCCACAAAGTCTTAACTAATTTCAGAATTAACTCCAAAGTAAACAGTCCGAAGTCTCATCTGCAATAAGGCAAATCTCTTCCATCTATGAGCCTGTAAAACCAAAAGCAAATTAATTACTTCTTAGATACAATGGGGGTACAGGAATTGAGTAAATACATCCATTCCAATTGGGAGAAATTGGCCAAAACAAAACGGCTACAGGCCTTACATAAGTCCAAAATCCAGTATGGCAGTCATTAAACTTTAAAGTTCCAAAATGATCTCCTTTGACTCCATATCTCATATCCAGGTCATTCTGATGCAAGAGGTGAGTTCCCATGGTCTTGGGTAACTCCACCCCTGTGACTTTATCAGATAAAGTTCCCCTCCTGGCTGCTTTCATACGCTGCTATTGAATGTCTGAATCTTTTCCAGGCACACAGTGCAAGTGTCAGTGGAATGGATCTACCATTCTGGGGTTTGGAGGATTCTGGGGTTTGTAAGACTTCTTACAGTGGAATTGTAAGAAGGTGGCCCTCTTCTTACAGCTCCACTAGGCAGTGCCCCAGTGGAAACTCTATATGGGGGTTCACACATCACATTTTTCTTCTGCACTTCCCTAGCAGAAGTTCTCCATGAGGGCTCCACCTATGCAGCACAGCACACCTTTGCCTGAACATCCAGGCATTTCCATATATCCTTTGAAATCTAGGTGGAGGTTCCCACTCATTTCATGACTTCCATGCACCCACAAGTCCAACACTACATGTAAGCCACCAAGGCTTGGGGCTTGCTCCCACTGAAGCGACAGCTTGAGCTCTACATTGGCCCCTTTTAGCCATGGCTGGGAACCAGGGCACCAAGTCCCTAGTCTGCACACAGAGGAGGCCCTAGAACTAGCCCAGAAAACCATTTTCCCTCCTACGCTTCTGGACCTGTTATAGGAGGGGCTTCCTTAAAGGTCTCTGACATGCCCTGGAGACATTTTCTTCATTGTCTTGATGATTCGCATTGGGCTACATGTTACTTATGAACATTTCTGCAGCCAGCTTGAATTTCTCCCCCGAAAATGGGTTTTTCTTTTTTACTGCATTTTCAGGCTACAAATTTTCCAAACTTTTGTCCTCTTTCACCTCTTGAATGCTTTGCTGCTTAGAAATTTCTTCTACCAAATACCCTAAATTATCTCCTTCAAGTTCAAAGTTGCACAGGTCTCAAGGGCAGTGGCAAAATACGGGCGGGGCAAAATACCGTCAGTCTCTTTGCATAGCAAAAGTGACCTTTACTCCAATTCCTAGTAAGTTTCACATCTCCATCTGAGACCACCTCCACCTGGACTTTATTGTCCATATCACTTTTAGCATTTTGGTTGAAGTCATTCAATAAGTCTCTAGGAAGTTCCAAACTTCCCTATGCTTTCCTATCTTCTTCTGAGCCCTCCAAACTATTCCAACCTCTGCCTGTTACCCAGTCCTATAGTTACTTCCACATTTTCAAATATCTTTACAGCAGTGCCTGACTCCAATTACCATTTTACTGTATTTGTCTGTTCTTGTGCTGCTAATAAAGACATACCCAAGACTGGGTAATTTATGAAGGAAAAAGTTTAATAGACTCCCAGTTCAGCATGGCTGGGGAGGCCTCACAACCATAGAAGAAGGCAAAGGAGGAGTAAAGTCACATGTTGCATGGTGGCAGGCAAGAGAAACAGCATGTGCAGGGGAACTCCCCTTTATAAAACCATTATATCTTGTGAGACTTATTCACTATCATGAAAACAGCACCTGAAAGACCTGCCCTCATGATTCAATTACCTCCCACTGGGTCCTTCCCATGACATGTAGGAATTATGAAAGATTTGAGATTCGGGTATGGACACAGCCAAACCATATCAGGTATAGAACTTGAAAAGTTTGAACCCAAAGAAGACTACCTCAAGGCATTTAATAATCATGGTATTAAGTAAAGGATGAAGAAAGAATTCTAAAAGTAGCAAGAGAAAAGAAACAACATAAAATGCAGCTCCAATATGTCTAGCATCAGACTCCTCCATGGAAGGAGGAGATAGTGGGAATATTTCCTCCACAGGCCAGGAGATATTGGGAATATATACTTAAGGTGCTGAAGGAAAAAAAATTTAAATCATTCCACTATAAAGACACATTCACACTTATGTTTATTGCAGTACTGTTCACAATAGCAAAGACTTGGAACTAACCCAAATGCCCATCAACGATAGAATGGATCAAGAAATTGTGGCACATATACACCATGGAATACCATGCAGTCATAAAAAGGATGAGTTCATGTCCTTTGCAGGAACATGAACGAAACTGGAAACCATCATTCTCAGCAAACTAACACAAGAATAGAAAACCAAACACCACATGTTCTTACTCATTAGTGGAAGTTGAGCAATGAGAACACATGGACACAGGGAGGGGAACATCACACACTGAGGCCTGTTGGGGGATGGGGGACTGGGGGAGGGATAGCATTGGGAGAAATACCTAATGTAGATGACAAGTTGATGGGTGTAGCAAACCAACATGGCACTTGTATACCTATGTAAAAAACATACATGTTCTGCACATGTACCCTCGAATTTTATATATATATATATTTTAACGTTTACCATAGAATAGTATATGTGATGAAAATATCCTTCACACATGAAGGACACATAAAGGAGAAATAAAGACTCCCAGACAAAAGTTGAGGGATGAAAGAAGAAAGGAAGGGAGGGAGGGTGGGGGGAGGGGGGAGTGAGGGAGGGAGGAAGGAAGGAAGGAAGGAAGGAGAAAGAAAGAAAGAGAAAGAAAGAAAGAAAGAAAGAAAGAAAGAAAGAAAGAAAGAAAGAAGGATCTGTTCTACAAGAAATACTTAAGGGAGTACTTCAATCAGGAAAAAAACAACATTAATCAGCAATAAATAATCACCTAAAGTTATAAAGTTCACAGGTAATAGTAAGTACATGGAAAAAAAGAATATTATAACACCATAACTGTGCTATGTAAACTACTCTTAAGTAGAAAGACTAAATGATGAACCAATCAAAAATAACTACAACAACTCTTCAAGACATAGCCAGTATAATAAGATACATATAGAAATAACAAAATGTTTAAAAGTAGGGAGACAAAGTTAAGGCATATGGTTTTTACTGGTTTTCTTTTTTCTTGTTTGTTTGTTTATGAAAACAGTGTCAAGCTGTTATGGGGTTAAATTAACCGGTTATAAGATAGTATTTGCAAGCCTCATTGTAACCTCAAAACAAAAAACATACAATGGAAACACACACATAAATAAAAAGTGAGATTAAATTGTGTCTCCAGAGAAAATTACCTTTCACTAGAGGAAAACAGGAAGGAAAGAAAGAAGGGAGAGAAGACCACAAAACAATCAGAAAACAAATAACAAAATGGCAGGAAAAGTCCTTATTTATCAATAACAATATTGAATGTAAATGGACTAAATTCTCTAATTAAAAGTCATAGACTGGCTGAATGAATGAAAAAAACAAGATCCATTAATCTGCTGCCTACAAAAACATACTTCACCTATGAAGACACACTTAGATTGAAAATAAAGGGATGTCAAAAGATAGTCCATGCCAATGGAAATCAAAAAAGAGCATGGGTCACAATACTCACCAGAAAATATGAATTTCAAGACAAAAACTCTGAGACTAAGAAGGTCACTATATAATGATAAAAGGGTCAATTCAACTGGAGGATATAACAATTTTATATATATATGTGCCAAATACGGGAGCATCCAGACAGGTAAAGAAAATATTATTAGAACTATAAAGAGAGATGGGCCCAATCACAATAATAACTGGAGATTTCAACAGCCTACTTTCAGAATTAGAAAGATCTTTCAGTCAGAACATCAACAAAGAAACATCACGCCTAATCTGCACTAAAAAACAAATGGATCTAATAGATAATTACAAAAGATTTCATCTCAGAGATGCAGAATACACATTCTCTTTCTCAGCACTTCCTCTCTTCCTCTTCCTTAAGAATGAGTCATTATCAAGGATAGGTCATACATTATTTCACAAAACAAGTCTCAATACATTCAAAAAATCTGAAATAATATCAAGCGTCTTCTCTGACCACAATGGTATGAAAGTAAAAACAAATAACAAGAGGAATTCTGGACACTGCAGTAACTACATGGAAATTAAATAATATGCTCCTGAATGACCAGTGGGTCAATAAAGAAATTAAGAAAGAAATTGAAAATTTTCTTGAAACAAATTATAATGGAAACACAATATACCAAACCTGTGGTATACAGAAAAAACAGTATTAACAGGCAAGTTTAAAGCTTTAAGTGCCTACATCATAAAAGAGAAAAAACTTCAAATGAACAATTTAACAGTGCATCTTAAAGAACTAGAAAAGCAAGAGCAACCCAAAGCCAATATTAGTAGAAGAAAAAAATAATGAAGATCAGAGCAGAAACAAATCAAATTCAAATGAAAAACAATAATATGAAAGATCAATAAAACAAAATGTTGATGCTTTGAAAAGTTAACAAACTTGAGAAACTTTTAGTCAAACTAAGAAAAAAAGAGAGAAGACCCAAATAAATAAAATCAAAAATGAAAAAGGAGGAATTATGACTAATCCTGCAGAAATTGAAGGATTGTTACTAGCTACTATGAGCAACTATATGCCAATAAATTTAAAATCTAGAAGAAATAGACAAATTCATGAATACACACAACCTACCAAGATTGAACCAGGAAGAAATCCAAAGCCTTAACAGAGCAATAACAAGTAACAAAATCAAAGCCATAATAAAAGATTTCCCAGTAAATAAAAGCCAGGGACCTGATTGCTTCCCTGAAGACTTCTACCAAGCATTTAAAGAAAACCTAATACCAATTGTACTCAAACTATTCCAAAAAATAGAGAAAGAGAAAATACTTCCAAACTCATGCTACAAGGCCAGTATTACTCTGATACCACAACCAGACAAAGATACCTCAAAAACAATAAAACTACAGGCTATTGGCCGGGTACAGTGGCTCACACCTATAATCCCAGCACTTTGGGAGGCCGAGGCAGGTGGATCATGAGGTCAAGAGATCGAGACCATTCTGGTCAACAAGGTGAAACCCCATCTCTACTAAAAATACAAAAAAAAAATTAGCTGGGCATGGAGGTGTGTGCCTGTAGTCCCAGCTACTCAGGAGGCTGAGGCAGGAGAATTGCTTGAACCCAGAAGGCGGAGGTTGCAGTGAGCCAAGATCGTGCCATTGCACTCCAGTCTGGGTAACAACAGTGAAACTCCGTCTCAAGAAAAAAAACAAAACAAAAAAAAAACTACAGGCTATTATCTTTGATGAATATTGATGCAAAAATCATCAACAAAACAGTAGCAAAGTGAATTCTATAATACATTAAAAAGTTCATGAACAAGAGTTATTTATTCCTGGGATGCACGATGGTTCAACATATGCAAATTGATTGACATGATATATCATATCAATAGAATGAAGGATAAAAACCATATGATTATTTAAATTGATGCATAAAAAGCATTTGATAAAATTCAACATCCTTTCTTGATAAAACTCCTCAAAACTGGGGATAAAAGGAACATATCTCAATATCATAAAAGCCATATATTACAGACCCAGAGATGATAATATACTGAATGGGGAAAAACTGAAAGTCTTTCCTCTAAGATGTGGAGCACAGCAAGGATATTCACTATCAGTACTGTTTCTCAACATAGTACTATAAGTATTGGCTAGAGCAATTTGACAAGAGAAAGATATGAAGGACATCCAAATTGAAAAGGGAGGAGCCAAATTGTCCTTGTTTGCAGATGGTATTATCTTATATTTGGGAAAATCCTAAAGACTCTACAAGAAACTATTAAACTTATATGTCAATTCAATGATGTTACAGGATACAAATCAACATACAAAAATCAGTAGCATTTCTATATGTCAACAACAGTGAGCAATATAAAAAGGAAATAAAAAAAGTAATTTCATTTACAATAGCCACACTGATTGCTTTGGCTCTCTGTCCCCCCTCCCACCCCCAAATCTCATATCAAATTGTAATTCCCAGTGTTGAAGAAGGGGCCTGGTGGGAGATGATTGACTCATGGGGGTGGTTTCTAATGGTATACAGCATCATTCCCCCTAGTGCTGTTTCATGATAGAGTTCTTATGAGATATGGTTGTTCAAAAGTGTGTAGCTCTTCTCCCTTCACTCTCTCTCTTTCCTGCCAGCCATGTGAAGATGTGCCTGCTTCCACTTCACCTTCTACCATTATTGTAAGTTTTCTGAGAAGCAGAAGTCTGTACAACCCATGATACTGTGAGCACATTTAAACCTCTTTTCCTTATAAATTACCCATCCTCAGGTAGTTCTTTATAGCAGTGGGACAACAGACTGATATACATACATAAAATTAAATACCTAGAGATTAACTTAACAAAAGAAGTGGAAGATAGCTACCACAAAAACTATAAAACACTGATGAAAGAAATTAAAGAGGACACCCAAAAATGGAAAAATATTCCATCTTAATTGATTGGAAAAATATCAATATCATTAAAGCATCCAGATTAGCCAAAGCAATTGACAAAGTCAATGCAATCTCTTCCAAAATATCAATGTCATTCTTCATAGAAATAAAAAAAAAATCCTAAAGTTTATATGGAACCAGAAAAGACCCAGAATAGCCAAAGCTATCCTAAGCAAAAGGAACAAAACTGGAGAAACCACATTACATTACCTGACTTCAAATTATACTACAGAGCTATAGTAATGAAAACAGCACAGTACTGGCATTAAAACAGACACATAGACCAATTCATCAAAATAAAGAATCCAGAAACAAATCCATACCACTACAGTAAACTCATTTTTGACAAAGGTGCCAATAACAAACACTAGGGAAAAGGCAGCATCTTTAATAAATGGTGTTGGGGAATCTGGATATTCATATGCAGAAGAATGAAACTAGATCTCTATCCCTCACCATACACAAAAATCAAATAGAGATAAAGTAAAGACTCAAATATAAGACCTAAACTATGAAAATGCAAGAAAACATTGGGGAAAATTTTCAGGACATTGATCTGGACAAAAATTTATTGAGCAATACCCTACAAGCACAGGCAAACCAAAGCAAAAACAGACAAGTAGGATCATATCAAGTTAGAAAGCTTCTTCACAGCAAGGATACAATCAATAAAATGAAGAGACAATCCACAGAATGGAAGAAAATATTTGCAAACTACCCATTTAGGAAAAAATTAATAACCAGAATATATAAGGAGCTTAAACAACTCTATAGGGAAAAAATCTAATAATTTAAACTATGGGCAAAAGATTTAACTAGATATTTCTCAAAAGCAGACATACAACTGGCAAACAGACATAAGAAAAAATGCTCAACATCATTGATCAGAGAATGCAAATTAAATCTACAATGAGATGTCATCTCACCCCAGTTAAAATGGTTTATATCCAAATGACAGGCAATAATAAATTACAGCGAGGATGTGGAGAAAAGGGAATCCTTGTACACTGTTGGTGGGGATGTAAATTAGTACAATCACTATGGAGAACAGTTTGGAGGTTCCTTAAAAAACCAAACATTGAGCTACCCTCCGATCCAGCAATTCCACTGCTTAATACACACAAAACAATGAAATCCATATATTGAAGAAATAGCTGCACTCCTACGTTTGTTGCAGCACTTTTTATAATAGCTAAGATTTGGAAGCAACCTAAATGTTCATCAACAGATGAATTAGTAAAGAAAAGGTAATACATATACACAATGGAGTATTATTCAGCTATAACAAAGAGTGAGATCCAGTCATTTGCAACAACATGGATGTAACTTGAGACTATTATGTTTAGTAAAATAAGCCAGGCAAAGAAACACAAACATCACATATTTTCACTTATTTGTGGGATCTAAAAATAAAATCAATTGAACTCATGGACATAGTAGAATAATGGCTACCAGAGGCTGGGAAGGGTAGTTGGGGCATGGAGAGGAGGTGAGGATGGGTAATGGGTACGAAATAAATAGAATGGATAAGATCTACTGTTTGATAACACAAATAGTGATGATTATAGACAACAATAACTGGATTGTACATTTTAAAATACCATAAAGAGTGTAAATGGATTATTTGTAACTCAAAGGATAAATGCTTGAGGGAAGGAATAACCCATTCTCCATGATGCACTCATTTTACATTGAATGCCTGTACTAAAACATCTCATGTACCCCATAAATATATACACCTACTATGTACCCACAAAAATTAAAAATTAAAAAGAACTGTGGGAGAGTCAGCTGTAAGAGAAAGGAGCTAGCTCCACTGGCTTGTGTCCTTAAAGAACCTCATATCCTTTTTGGGAGCTTGGGAAACAACAGAATCTAATTACTGATCTATTTTCCCCAGCTACACTATGAATTCCTCAAAAGAAGAGGCTATGTTTGTTTCCTTTGCATTCACAGTGCTATCACAGTTCTTGGCACATATTAATTACTCAACAATGTATGTGAAAGAATAGAAGGTAATATAGAATATGAGAGAAAGAAAAAATGGAAATGAAGAATTCAATTGGAATAAAAGAGAGACATAGAACTACATAAACATATTATACGATGTAGGAATACACTAACTTACCACAGACAAAATATAATAAAAAGATGATAAGAACATAAAATGATCAAAAAATTGACTTATATTAAGTCAAACTATGTGGTAGGCACTTTATAGAATTATATGAATCTCGACAACTACTCCATAGGTATAGTTAATTATGTACATTTTGCAAATGAGGGGACATGTATAGAGGGGCTCAATACCTTGCACAATCCTCAGTCAAGTTAGGCTCTTCCCAGTATAACAATTTTACATCTACATATTTTAAATATGTATGGCTGCCAGTATGATAACAGATTATACTGAGAACCAAAATATCTCAGAGGTTAGTATATATATATATATATATATATATATATATATATATATATATATTCTCAATTAATCAGCTTTTGTTTAGTGACACATACTGGCAGACATGATATTATGCATGGGAATAAATAAGTATAAAGACTCAATAATTGAAGTTAAAGAGCTGAAAAATCTTACATAAGGGAATAAGTATATCTCTAGAAGGGGAAACAAAATGCCATTGAAAAGATATTTATTCAATTATTCATTAATTCCTTCATTCAATATTTATTCATTCACTCATCCAAAATTGTATTTGAGTGCCTACAATGTATCAGACACTATGTCAGGGTTAGAAATTATCAGTGAACAAAGCAGATAATATCACTATCTATAAGGAGCTATCATTCTGGAGAAAGGCTATGGAAAAGACTAAATCAAGAAAGAGAAATAGGATACAGAGCCAGAGCAAAGGTGAAGAAAGAAAAGAACCTAGGTAACAAAGTTAAGGAGATCTTTCCTTCAGTTATATGCAAGTCCTCACCTAAATTGCACAACATGAAGAGAGACTGAGTCCTTCAAAGAGCAAGAGTAGCTATACTCACATCAGATGGAAAAGACTTCAAGTCAAAACTATAAAGAGAGACAAAGAGGGCTATTTTACAATGATAAAGGGCTCAGTTCAACAAGAGAAATATAACAGTTGTAAATATCTATGCACCCAATATTAGAGCATCAAAATATACAAAGCAAACATTAACAGTCATAAAGAGAGAGACTGACTGTAATACAATACTAGTTGGAGATTTCAGCACTCCACTTTTAGCAATAGATGAATCATCCAGACAGAAAATCAATAAGAAACATTGGAGTTAAATTACATTTTAGACCAAATGGACCTAACTGACATTTACAGAACACTCTATCCAACAGCTACAGAGTACATATTCTTCTCAACAGCAGTACATGGAACATTCTCTAGGATAGACCATACATCCATACATTAGGTGACAAAAATAATACCCCCAAATTTAAAAAATAACAAAATTATATCAAATATCTTTTCAGACTACAATAGAATAAAACCAGAAATCAATAACAAGATTAATTCTGGAAACTGTGAAATTACAGGGAAAATAAATGACATGTTTCTGAATGACGAATGGGTTCATGAATAAATTAAGAAGAAAATTTAAAAATTGTGAAACAAATAAAAGTGGAAACAAATGAAAGTGGAAACCTACGGTATATAGCAAAAGCAGCACTGAAAAGGAAGTATACAGCAATAAATACCTATATCAACCAGGTAGACAAACTTCAAATAACCTAATAATGCAAATAAAAGAATTTGAAAAGCAAGAACAAACCAAACCCCTAATTAGTAGAAGAAAATAAACAATAAATATCAAAGGAGAAATATGAAACTAAAAAATACTACACAATATAAACATTTAGTTTCATGAAAAGATAAATAAAATGGACACACCTTTAACTAGACAAGTTAAGAAAAAAAGGGAAAAGACTCAAATAAATAAAATCAGATCTGAAAAACAAGGCATTACAGTTGACACCACAGAAATACAGAGGACAATTGTGAATCACTGTATGCCAACAGATTGAGATATCTAGAATAAATGGATAATTTCCTGAATACATATAACCTACCGAGTTTGAACCATGATGAAATAGAAAGCCTGAACACACCAATAATAGGTAAAAAGATTGAATCAGTAATAAAAATCCTTCAACAAAGAATAGTCCTGGACCAGATGAATTTGCTGTTGAATTCTACTGAACTTTTAAAGAAGACCAGTACCAATTATTCTTAAACTTTTCCAAAAAAATTAAGAGAAGTGAATTTTTCCAAACTCATTCTATAAAGCCATCATTACCCTGATACAAAAACCAGACAAGGACACAACAAAAAAGAAAGTACAAGCCATTATCCCTGAGAAACATAAATGCAAAATCCTCAATAAAATACTGGCAAATCAAATTCCACAATACATCAAAAAGATTTTTAACTACAATCCACTGGGATTTATCTCAGAGATGCAAGGATGGTTTAATACCACATCAACAGAATGAAGAACAAAAACAATATGATCATTTCAATAGATGCGGAAAAAGTATTTGATAAAATTCAACATCCCGTAAGAACAAAAATTCTCAGCAAATTAGTTATATGAGAAATATCTGTCAACACAATAAAGGCCATATATGACAAACCCACAGCTGATGTCATACTAAACAGGGAAAAATTGAAATCATTTTCTTCTAAGATCTGAAATAAGATAATGTTGCCCACTTTCACATTTTTATTCAATATGGTACTGGAAGTTCTAACCAGAGAAATTAGGCAAGATAAAGTAATAAAGGGATCCAAATTGGAGGGGAAGAAGTCAAATTGTCCTTATTTGCAGATAACATAATAATCTATTTAGAAAAACCTAAAGAGTCCACTGTGCACCCCCCCAAAAACTGTAGAAACTGATAAATGAATATGAGAAAATTTGCAGGATGCAACATCAATGTAGAAATATTAGTGGCATGTCTATATGCCAATAGTGAACAATCTGAAAAAGAAATAAAAAATCATTTTTCATTTAAAGTACCTACCAAAGAATAAAATACCTATAAATAAATTTAACCAAAGAGTTAAAATATTGTTACAATGAAACGTATAAGACACTGATGAAAAAGATTGAAGAGGACACAAAACAATAAAAAGATATTTCATGATCATGCTTAGAAGAAATAGTATAGTAGAAATGTCTATACTACCCAAAGTGATCTACAGATTCAATGAAATCCTTATCAAAATATCAATAACAACCTTCACAGAAGACACATATTTATGTGTTCATCATGGCACTATTCACAATAGCAAAAACATAGAATCAAGCTAGATGCTCATCAGTGGTGGACTGGATAAAGAAAAGTATGGTACATATATACCACAAAATACTACACAGCCATAAAAAAAGAAAAATCATGTCCTTTGCAGCAACACAGATGCAGCTAGAGGCCATCATCCTAAGCAAATTAATCCAGGAATAGAAAACCAAATACTAAAGGTTCTCATTTATATGCAGGAGCTGCACACTGGGTAAACGTGGACATGAAGTTGGCAACAACAGACAATGGAGACTACCACCATGGGGGCCATGGGTTGAAAAACTTGCTGTCTGGTACTAGCTCTCTAACTGGGTGGCTGGATCATTCCTACACCAAATCTCAGTGGCATGCAATTTATCCATGTAGAAAACTTCGTGACCTCTGGGAAGCTAAAATAAAAGTAAAAAACAAAAATAGAACAAAATCCTAAAATTCTCATGGAACCATAAAAGAACCCAAATAGCCAAACCATCCTGAGCAAAAGAACAATGCTGGAGGCATCAGACTATCTAATTTCAAAATATACTACACACGTAGTTAATTAAAGCAGCATGATGATGGCATAAAAACAGACACATAGACCAGTGCAACAGAAGAGAGAATCCAGACATAAGTTCACATATTTGCAGCCATCTTATTTTCTACAAAGACTCCAAGAAAATACACTGGGTAAGAGAGTCTCTAATAAATGGTGCGGGGAAAATATGGATATTCATATGCAGAAGAAAAACACTAGATTCCTATTTCTTGCCATATACAAAAGTAAATCATAATGAATTAGAGACCTAAATGTCAGAGCTGAAACTATGAAACTACTAGAGAAAAACATTGGGGAAAAACTTTAAGACATTGGTCTGGACAAAGATTTTCTGGATAAGACCTCAAAAACACAGGCAACAAAAGCAAAAACCAACAAATAAGATTATATCAAGCTAAAAAAGCTCCTTCACAGCAAAAGAAACAATTAACAGAGTGAAGAGACTACCTACAGAATAGGCAAAAATACTTGCAAACTATCCATCCAGCAACAGATTAATAACCAGAATGTAAAGAACTCAAACAACTTGAGTGCAAGAAAGCAACCTGATTTTTAAAATGGGCAAAGAACCTAAATAGGCATATTCAAAAGAAGATGTACAAATGGCCAATAAATATATAAAATCTTGTCATTTGCAGAAACATGAATGAACCTGGAGGACATTGTGTTAAATGAAATAAGCAAAGCACAGAAAGAATTATATCACATGTTCTTGCTCATATGTGGGAGTTTTAAAAGTTGGTCTCATGGAGGTAGAGAATAGAATGCTGATTACCTGAGGCTGGGAAGGGGAAAGGGGAGGGATGAATGAAGAGAGACTGGTTAATGGATATAAACTACAGTTAGACAGAACAAATAAATGCTAGTGTTTGACAGCACAATGGGGGACTATAGTTAAAAAGATTTTATTGTATATTTCAAAATGGCTAGAAGGGAAGATTTGGAATGTTCCCAACATAAAGAAATACATGATTGAGGTGATGGATATCCCACTTACCCAGATTTGATTACACATTGTATGCATGTATTAAAATATCATGTGTACCCCATAAATAGGTACCATTATTATGTATCAACAAAAATGCCTATGCAGAGCATATTTGTTCAGTTATTCATTGACCCATTCGCCATTCATTCATTTATTTGAAATATGCATTTGATTGCCTAGCCTACATACAATGTGCCAGGCACCGTATCAAGGCTCAAAATAATCAGTAAATAAAACAGATAATATCGCCACCTTTGAGGAGCTGTCATGCTAGGAAAAGGGGTTTTGGAAAAAACTAAAGCAAGAAAGAGCAATAGGTCACAGGACAGAAAACAAGATGAGGCAAGGGGACTGTCTAGGGAGCAAGTTGAAAGAGACTTTCTCCCTCAGGGACGTGCGAGTCCTCGCCTAAGCCTGCAGGACCTTGAGAGTGACCGTCTCCTCGAAGCCTGTGCCATAGGTGCCTGCCTCACTCTGCTCCTAGTCCTGATAGGAAGGCACCTGAAATTGAGGGTTGCCATTTTGCATCTGGTGGTCAAGCAAAGTCTCACTAAGATGTTGCCGTTTGAGTAAAATCTTGAGGGAGGGGAAGGGCATAAACCTGAAGGTATCTGGTGAAAGAGTGTTTTAGGCAGAGGGAACAGCAGAGCAAGGCGAGGTAGGATGAGTACCCTGCATATTCATACTTGTGCCGTCATCCACTACTTTTCTGTGTGTACATTATACTTCAATAAATGTCTACTTAAAAAATTAAATGCTCCCCACTTATGTCACTGCCACCAAAGACATGTCAGCCTTGCTGTGTCCCCTGTTCTGCCCAATAGCCCATGATTCACAGCAGTCTCCATGGGGATCTGGTCCTGAAAGTGATAAAGAGGTTGGATCTGAGGTAATAACAGAAAAGTTCAGTGACCAAGAGAACAGCACAGATAGAGGTCAGAGTGGGAGAGGTAAAGGTGTAGGCCATTACTCAGAGTGGGTGTGGATAAATTAATGATACTTCCATGGAATTTTTCACTCTGACCTGTGTTTGAAAAGTTTCCTCCTCATTCAAAGATACTATAGTAATTTCATTTTTTATTATGTTCACAATAAGACACTAAAGACAATGTTTTGGCTTCAATTGGTTTTCAGAATTTTAGTAGCACAGGCAGATCTCATCATTACGTAATTGTAGGCTTCTCAGTTACAGGATTTTTTTATATGCCTGTGGGCAATTTGTACTCAGAACCTGCCATTTTGCAGTGGAATTGGGAAGATATTACACAGTGGAGGAACTGAATCATTGTTTTACTGGATGCCAAAATGGTTACCTTAACTACATAATTTAGATGGTTAGTTTGTTTTGATTGAGAAGGAGGGAAAGCTGGGGTGGAAGCGACAGTTATGGCTGAAGATGTTAGTGATAACTTTCTTAGCTGGTTTGATGATTATATGAGAATTGTTCTTGTTCTCAGAAGATGTAAGTTGAAGTCTTAAGGTATAAAATTGGATGACATTTGTTCTTTTTAAATGGCTCCCAAAAAATAGAGAGAAGAAGAGGGAGAAAGAGAGACAGAGAAAGAGAGGAATGACATGGTAAAAGATTTATAATTCTTGAACGGGATTGGTGGATACATGAGTAATTATTGCGCTATTCTTTAATGTTTTCTTTTATGTTTCAAAAGGGAACAAAAGAGAGGTGTTTATTAACTCGGTCAAAATTATAAGACACAGTTGAACAAGAATAAAGACACTGAGTAAAGATGTGAAAAGTGTTAAAAGATAATCCATGTTTGTAGGCATGAAATAGTTCATGGAAAAAGAATAATCTCATTAAGCTATAGCCAGCTGGGGCTGGATGGACTGGGTCATGGGGATAGGGTTATGATATGTCACTGCCAAGCAGGTAGTAATCAGAAAGTGATGATTGTTTGCAGAATAGGATAATTTGCTTGAGGTAGATTTCTGTCTAAACAATTCTCTCACTATCACATTCAAGACAAAATTCCTTCCCATACTACTATGGGGGAAAGCAAATGCATACAAGCAAATTTTGAAACACATGCACTGGAAGAAAAAGAAACATTTCTAGATTATGTGGCCTGGACTTTAAAAACAAAAATAAATAGCTAGAGGTAAAACAAAATACAGCCACAATGTGACACACTTGAACTCTGAACTTGGAGTAATTGCAGATGGAAAAATTAAGTGTAAAATCATCAATCCAGCATGATTTACAATGAGACCTAGAAGTAAATCAGCAGATGAGCTACTTGGATTCAATGTGAGAGTAGGAAAGGTGGAAGCAGATGCATCGTCTATCCTCTTCCCAATCTCATTTCCCCCATCTCTTTTGGCTTCCAATCCCTCAGCCTTCCAGAATACTGCCAGATCAGAGGGGTAGTATCTATTTGAGTGGTATCTTATCAAGAAATGGTGTTATAGCACAGTTTTGTTATTTGATATTTTGACAAACGTGTTGCAATGTTTCCATCACTGCAGAGTAAGTGGAATGATAAAGCTTTTCCAAGTTCATCTAGCTGATTTCCACAGAATACAAGTTTTGTCTATCACATTATTAAAGTTGTTTTTCTCCCTGAGGACATCATCTATTTACATAGCTGAGAACACATCGATTTTATGTAGTTATTTCTGCATAAAGCAACAGGAAGAACTGGTTACACATAGTAGAAATATATTAATAGCATACCCACACATATGTATACATAAACACATACACATAGATTTTATATTACATTCTGGAGTATAAACTTTCACCTTATCACGTTCCTTTTTTTACTATCAGGAAAAGTAGCGTTGTACTAATTGCTTGACAGTTGTGGTCAAGAATGGGTATCCAAGCTTCCAGATAGACAGGATCTTTTACCCAGTAATGCAGAAGCTAAGGCTAAATAAACAACCGTGAATATAGAGAGCACTTTGAATAGAAGGGAAATGCACAGAGAAAGGGAGAAATGATGTCACGGTAAGGGAGCGAAGAAAGGATATTGGGTTGCTGATGATGACAAATGCTCCGGAATCTGAGACCCTAACCCCAGTCTCTGTAGAGGCTTGAAGAGACATGACCAAACACAACTTGGCTGCTTTTTAGTCAATGGCCTATGTTGAAATGTGTCAGTGTGAAAATTAATATGATCAACTGTGTTTTTTAAAGAAGGATATTATTAGAAATTACAAGTTATCTCCACTGGTAATTTCTCTCAAGTAGCTATATCTACTAAAAGGAAAAGCCAGATACAAAGTCCTGTAGCAGCATTATTTAATAATGCTCATGACACAAACCTCGGCATACTTAACACTCCGATTTCAGTCAAATATAAATGATTTCTTAGTGGACTTGCTTCGTTCCGTCCGTTTTTAAGGGTATCTTAGGTCATAATGAGAATGATCATGTTCCCTTTGTTTTGATACTCAACGAATCCATTCTTTGGCCTTTTTGCTCATCCATGGAAAGATCACAATCATATAAGCAGCTGAAATTGAGCAAGGAGCACTCTAGAGGTTTGAACAGTCTTTTTTTCTTAAAAGGCACATTTCTAATGCCTTTTAAAACTAAAATTTTATTTCTCCAGTAGATAATTCCAACAAATCAGATGAAATATCTTGTCTGTTACACAAATGAAACAGTTAACCACCATGGCACATGTATACCTATGTAACCAACCTGCATGTTCTGCACAGGTACCCAGAACTTAAAGTATAATAAAAAATAAAAATAAAGTATACAGTGTATAAGATATGTGTAAGTGGACTTTGTTCTATATAAATAAGGTGGCACTTTACTGTACAACAATAGGGCATGTGTAAATGAGGAGAAACATTTATGATGTATGCCACATTCACCCAACATCTTCAGAATCCTGTCATAATTGGATGGGTGATGATAGGAAGCAATGGTTATCTCCACACTCTTACCCCAACCTTTCAACCCAAACCAACATCTTGGAGAAAAGAATTGAAATACAAACTTAAGGGAAAAAAAAAGCAGAAGAGAGCAGGGAGAGGAGAGAGGGGAAGAAAGAACAGGAGGCCAGTGAAATCAATCTTCAGTATCCTTTCCCTCACGTCTGTGCCGATGTCTCGGTCCCTATTAAACTCTTCCAGCCTCCTTCACAAATATTGTTTCCTCAATTCTAGATTCTGTTCCCTCAGTATTTTAAAAGTGGATCATTACTTATGATTTTGTTGTGAGCTATTGAAAAAATAAAGCTTAGAAATTGAAATATGCATTTGTAGGAAATGTGCCAGTTCACATAATGAAAGATAGTTGAAAAACATGTGTCCGTGGGATGATAACAGCTTTGAGTTGGCTCCAAGCCCAGCGTTGGCACTTTCTAGCTGAGAGCTTAGGGGCAAGTGACTCAATCCCTCTGGGTCTCAGAACCCTCATCTATAAAATGGGGGGATGATGATACCTGCTTTAAAAGGGTCGTTTCAAAGAGTAATTGAAATGACATCTGTAAAGTATCAATTGTACTTGCCTGAGAACATGTTACCCAATGTTAGTCCCTGATCTCCATTATCTCCCTTTTCTTTTCCAGAACTTTCTTTTCCTTTACCTTTCCTCCCCTTCCTACCCCTTTTCCGTCCTTCACTGCAGCAAGGAAAACAGCAGTGGGTTCTGTATGTGAGACCAGCACACACCAGGCCCCTGATGTTTGCTTGCATAACATTGCTCAGATTTTATGTGCTGCCCCAGACTCTCGTTGGCTGCACTTGTGTCTTGGGCCCTTGGCTCTCAGCACTCAGAGAGTTCCAGATGTTGCTGTTATGACTGTCACTGTGGCCTCTCCCACTGCTCCTTCATCTTCTGTCATCTCCAGCTGTCTCTCCCTTCCTTGGAGTGGGCTCTGGGCTCCAGAACTGCCCCTGTTGGACTCATCATAGCAGTAGCCCAGACAAGACCACAAGAGACCCATGTAGGCCGTCACTCCTTATATTGCTTCCAGAATTTGAAGAAGCGCTATTACCAAGCATGGGCTCTGGCTTCCTCAGAAGCTGCCTGAAGGGATCAGGTGATGTAACTTCCTGTGAGCATAAACTTTGACCACATGAAGCAGAAAATAGGATGAAGGGAATGCATTCATTCCTCTCCCGTCCTTCCTCCAATAGTCTGAATAGCCTGGGCAGTGACCTCTTGAGGCCACATGACTTGTTATCTTCAGTGAAGCAATCTCCTGCTCAATAACATGTCACATTGTTTTGTGCTGCTTTCCCTCCATCCTTCCATATCTCACTTCCCTTTCCCCCTCATTCTTGTTTCTCTAGGATTGAATCTTCCATGAATATGCATTAGCAATTAAGCTTTGCATAGTTGGTAGTGTTCAAGGGAACCTGAGCTAAGATACTTGTGAACTACATTTTCCAGGATCTCTTGCCAGCTGCCTTCTGGGTGGATTTGGTAAAATAGGAGGAACTAATGTGAGGTAGAAGAGAAGGAGAAGAGAAAAGCCAGGTTGCGCTCACTGTCCCACTTCAGGGACAGCTCAGAGGTAGTAGCCATGAGTTTTCCCTGGGTCCCTCTACCTCTGGAGTGGGAATAGATGCTGCTGTTGGTCATCTTTGAGTTGCCTCAGTACCCCATTTTACTTTTGTAACCATTTTCTCCCCTTAAATTTCCCCTTTTAACCCATCTTTATTTGGACATGGGCTCTTTATTTTTCTTGACTGGACCCTAAGGTAACACACAACAATAAAAAGTATTATTTTATTTACCTGTCTTTGTGGTTTGACCAAAATTATTCTCTTCCTCCATATTATGTTTATAAGTTATATTTGCATTTCTAAAAATATTCCAAAAGTCAATAACAAAAGAATGCTGGGTTTTTGACTACTTCATAGGAAATGATCATAAGAAAGTTCTATGGGTTATCAGAAAAGATATCAAATTATTATTTTAGCAATTTAAATGATATTTGATATTTAAAATAAGGAACTCTTTCCTAAAGGTTACATTTCCCAGTTAATACAAGCGCATGTCCTACAGTCACCTTGTAAGCTGCCTGTCTCTCTTATTCCTTCACAGTAGCTACTGATCTGGCTGTATGCATCCTGGGCCTGGTAGGTGGCAAATCAGTGATGTTAGAATGTGCAATTATTTGGTCAATGGGACTCAAATTGTATTTGTTTCCATATCTCCCAAGGTGCTTATGAGAAACAAAACAAACATCTCCCCTCACCTCCACTCCAGGTTGCTATTGAGAACACATACATTTTCTTTCTGCAGGGTATACCATATTTCTATACTTCGCCTTCAAGAGCTTTGCATTTATAATGAACGCTCTGTAATGGCTCAGCAACAACTTCTGGGATCTCCTTCGATAACACTGCATGGGATAGCACAAACATCATGCCAGAAATAGTTCAGTGTCTAGGTGCAGGGACATAGGCGGACAGCCTGGCCCCGAACTGGGGAGAACAAAGGCTGCTCTCCTGGAAGGTGTAAAGGGGAACACACATGGTATGTGAGTGCCCATTCACAGCCCGCTGGCAGTCAGAGTAACAATTGTGAAAGAGAGCTTGAGGACAGCAAATTCTTGCAACAGTTTGTTTCTTCCTGCCAGGTTTCATGTTTTCCATATACCCTGTAAAACTGAACTTTGTAGTTTCAAAAACCTTTTCCCGGTAATTGTCTGCACAATAGACTCAATGCTACACCCACACTGGAGAGGCAGCCGGAGCCAACATATGACATCCTTTGGGTGGCGGAAGTGTATGCGTTCAGGGCTTCTCTCCTCTCCCCACCGATACCCTGTTGTTTCCCATGATCCAGAAAAGATGATGCAACCAGAATGCCTTGGTCTGGCATCTCACGACAACAGGCAAGGAGAAATTTGGGGTCTCTGGATTTCCGAGATCATACCTTATATCATCAGCAACCTCATGTGGAAATATTCCACCTAGACAGGAATGAACCCATACATACTACTTTTATATATTAGTAGACTACTGAAATATTTCTGCATTGATTGGAAGCTAGCAGTGTCTCCGTGTCTCCTGAATGCCCCACACAACCCCAGTCACCCAGTCAAGGAGGACATTGACCAAATCTTCCCATGATCCACCAACTCAAAGATTCACCATAGCCATGTCAGGAGGCCTCCAGTACCCTGTAATAGCATGAGAATGGAGTCGATGCTGATTGACTGGTTGTCATAACAACTACTAAATATTTTTAATATAGCTTCTGCAGAGAAAGTGCAAGATACTTAAAACAAGGATGATTCATCTCAGAAGTTTGTTTCTTTGTCCAGGCAGCTGGAGTGTCTGAGCATTTGAGTCCACCAGGATAGCTCTTCTCAGCTGCCAGAAGATGTTACAGGTCGCAGATCCTGCATTTCCTTTAGTGGGTTGAGATAAGGCTTGTCCAGCCTCTGTCTAAAACTTAGCATTATATGACTAGATTCTTGCCCTGGGGACCATTCAGTGAGCTTTTCAGACCACCTCCTCTGCATGGGTGGTTTTGCAGCTCCCAAGCAAAGAATGGCATGGTGGCACGTAAGCATGGCAGGAGCCAGAGCCTCACGCCTGATCTACCCCAGCTCTAGCTGTGCTGTGAGACATTTATGTGACAGCCTGTCTGTGCCTCAAGATGAATCACAGAAAATTAGGGATGGGAAAGACCTATTAGGTCATCTAATCCATACCCTGCCATTCACAATCCCTCCCCTATGCTCCATTTCCTAGTGTACCACCCAATTCGGTTTTAAATAGCCTAGGATATGGAGAGTGTTGCCTCCATGGCTTCCTCATTGAGAAGCCTCTCTAGCACATCCAAGGATCTGATGCTTGTTTATTGTCATTTTCTATATATAGTGATGTCATAGTTACTCACTTGCCCTACTCCACCTCCAAATAGCTCCAGAAAATAGTAAGAAAGTGGAGACTCTGTCTTGTGTAGAAAAACATGCCAGTTTCAGAAGAATCAAAGGACTTGGTAGAGAAGAGGAAATGATAAGCAGTCTGCGTTACCTCACTTCAACCTCTGGTATTTTAGTTATTTGCTTACTTAGCATTGTTCAGCTTCTTTCTTTAACAATAGCTAGAACTATAACTAAGCACTATTACTGGCTTTGGTTTTCACATTTACTTCTGTTTTCGAGTTTTAAAACTTGATTACTCATCCCTTTCCTGCCTAGATTGTATTAAAGATTCCAGCCCATCACTGTAATTCAAGTAAAGACTATATGCAAATGCTCTAAGAGTTTACCTACTCTATTTCCTAATCTTCGTCTTTTCAGTTTTAGCTAAACACAAGAGCCAAAAATTGTAAGCCTGGCACACCCTTTCTGGACAGTCTTGTTTTTAATATTGTCTGTGTTGTTCTTTGCTAATGTCCAGGCAGATGACCTCCTCACAGATACCACGCATGAATGCATTTTTGGCTTACCTTAATCTGGCCCTTTAAGCAAGGCTCACTGCACACAGACCGCACCATTCCACTCTTGTTCATCTGGATTTTGTAATCATCAATGTTCAGTACTCCTTCATGCCAGGTTCCAACATGCACATAGTCATAGCGATTAGCTTCAGTGTACTGCAGATTCATGATATCATACCTACAAAGAACACAACATGCAGTTCTTACAGAATATACACCTAATGTAGAAAACAGAAAGTTGGTAAGTAGATAAAAATAGAAGGAAGACAAAAGCTAGTATCATCTTACATTCAGCTACTGCCAATATTTTATTTTATTTCCTTCCTTTCTCTCTCTCTCTTTCTCTCTCTCTCTCTCTCTCTCTCTCTCTCTCTCTCTCTCTCTCTCTCTTTCTCTTTCTCTCTCTCTCTTGCTCTGTTGCCAGGCCGGAGTGCAGTGGAGCTGATCTCAGCTCACTGGAACCTCTGCCTCCTGGGTTCAAGCAATTAATTCTCCTGCCTCAGCCTCTGGAGTCGCTAGAACTACAGGCACTTAATTAGGTCCCATTTGTCTATTTTGGCTTTTGTTGCCAATGCCTTTGGTGTTTAGTCGTGAAGTCCTTGCCTATGCCTACTTCCTGCATGGTTTTGCCCAGATTTTATTCTAGGATTTTTTGGTGTTAGGTCTTATGTTTAAGTATTTAATCCATCTGGAGTTAATTCTAGTGTAAGGTGTAAGGAAGGGGTCCAGTTTCTGCTTTCTGCACATGGCTAGCCAGTTTTCCCAACATCATTTATTAAACAGGAAATCCTTTCCCTATTGCTTGTTTCTTCTGCACAGCAAAATAAACAATCATTAGAATGAACTGGCAACCAGCAGAATGGGAAAAAGTTTTTGCAATCTACCCATCTGACAAGAGACTTATATCCAAAATCTATGAAGAACTAAAACAGATTTACAAGAAAGAAAGCAAACAAACCCATTCAAAAGTGGGCAAAGGATATGAACAGACACTTTTCAAAAGAAGACATATATGAGGTCAACAAACATGAAAAAATGCTCATCATCACTGGTCATTAGAGAAATGCAAATCAAAACTACATTGAGATACCATCTCACACCAGTTAGAATGGCGATCATTAAAACATCTGGAGACAACAGATGCTGGAGAGGATGTGGAGAAATAGGAACACTTTTACACTGTTGGTGGGAGTGTAAATTAGTTCAACCATTGTGAAAGACAGTGTGGTGATTCCTCAAGGACCTAGAAATAGCAATTTCATTTGATCCAGCAATCCCATTACTGGGTATATATCCAAAGGATTATAAATCATTCTGTTATAAGGACATATGCACACATATGTTCATTGCAACACTGTTCACAATAGCAAAGACTTGGAACCAACCCAAATGCCCATCAATGATAAACTGGACAGGGAAAATATGGCACACATATACCATGGAATACTAGGCAGCCATAAAAAATGATGAGTTTGTGTCCTTTGTAGGGACATGAATGAACCTAGAAACCATCATTCTCAGCAAACTGACACAAGAACAGAAAATCAAACACCACATGTTCTCACTCATAGGTGGGTGTTGAACAATGAGAACACGTGGACACAGGGAGGGGAACATCACACACTGAAGTCTATTGGGGGGGAACTAGGGGAGGGACAGTTGGAGGTAGGGAGTTGAGGAGGGATAACATGGGGAGAAATGCCAGATATAGGTGATGGGGATGGAAGCAGCAAACCACATAGCCATGTATATACCTATGCAAAAATCCTGCATGTTCTTTACATGTACCCCAGAACCTAAAATGCAATAAAATATATTTTTTTAAAAAAAGAAGAAATAAAATTGCATTCACTTTTAACAACAACAACAAAAAAAGAACTACAGGCACATGCCACCACGCCCAGCTACTTTTATATTTTTAGTAGAGACGGGATCTCATCATGTTGGCCAGGATGGTCTGTTTCCTGACCCTGTGATCTGCACTCCTTGGTCTCCCAAAGTACTGAGCCAGCACACCTGGCCTGTTTAAGTTTATTTCTTATGTTTCCTCTGATCATCTGAAATGTGTATATTCCAATATTCAATCTCTGTGTATCATGCATATTCACTCAAAAATAAATTACTCTTGTACGTTTCTCTTTCCTTATCCTCCAAAAAAAATGCAATGAGTTGATCGGGTCCTTCAAATTATTATTTACTAAGTTATTCTTTGAATAAGTAACCATCAATAAGAACATCAATTTTTTATTTGATTACTTTAATCCAAATTTGTTTTTCACATTCAGTTGTCATTCTCATTGCACTGTATTAAAAAGGGAGAGAGTTTTGTATCAAGTCTGGAACCTTTTTAAGGTGCTAATAGAGCACGAAATCTGAGAAAGGCATCTTTAATTAGTAAGGATGTTGAGGGTTTAATGTCTTGTGCATTGACATTTAAACTGATCTCTTCCTTGATTAGGATAAATATTTTTGAAACCGTAATTTGAATTGCCCGAACACTACACAATGGCAAAACCTACATTTAGAACACTTCACTAGAATAATCATTTCACTATATACCTACATTATATCAAAACATCATGTTGCAGACCACACACCATATATGTACATGGTATAGGATGTTCTCCAGTGCAATCTAAAGAACACAAGATCCAATAGTAGAATGTGCAAATTGGTCTCTTTTCTAACATTTTGACAGTAGATACTACTACTTAGGAATGCCACTAAACTCTTTAAGCCGCATATGGTTCTTGTAGGGATTTATTAACATAGGCATGTAAAAATCTGCTTTGTAATTGGGACAAATGCATATGTCCTATGGTCAAAATACTTATGTTCACCCCCTTCCACTCATATGTTGAAAATCTAATCCCTAAGGTGATAGTATTAGGAGGAAGTGCCTTCAGGAGGCAATTAGGCCATGAGGGCAAAGTCCTCATGAATGAAATTAGTAAAAGCAGCCTTAAAAAGTTTTCTTGCCCCTTCTACCACACAAGGGCACAATTAGAAGGCAGCATCTGTGAACCAGAAAGCAGGGCCTCACTAGACACTAAATCTGTTGGTGCTTTGGTCTTGGACGTTCCAGCCTCCAGGACTGTGAGCAATACATTTCTGCTAATAAGGAACCACACAGTTTATGATATTTTGTTATAGCATCCCAAATGAACAAACAATCTGTAAGGCATTAGCAGGATTTTATTCATATTTCTATTACTATTAGTGCCCTAAAATACTCTGGTTATTTTCATTACTATACAAATACTAAAGAACAACTTTGCATTGGCATAACCATTTATGTCTCAGTCATGGGAAACACTGGCATTCTTACATCTTCTTTCCATGTTGCTATTCACTCTATAATTAATGCTGCATTTTCCCAAAGGTGCATTCTTGGCTGGCCCTTATGAGTTCTGCAAAATGGGATTCTTTTCTGCAGTATCTATGCAGAGTCCTCATCCTCTTGGACTAGAAGATGAGTCATGGCCTTATGCTCTTTGTGCTTGACTGAAAGAAAGGGCTGTTAATCAACATATACTCTTCTTCATCAGCTCTCTTCATCCCTCTTCCCTCTCCCATGCCCCTGCCTAATCTATCCTGCAATTCTTTCTCTTCAAACTGATTCATGCTCACCATCCCTCTCAGCCTAGCACTCCAGGAGGCTACAGGCAATCAAACTGAGTTGGCATCTGAAACTATTGGCTGTATGCAGCCTAGTTATTTTATTTTATTTTATCTAGACAAGGAATATCAGTTGATTGGCTTTTCTGCCCTTTCTTAATGTGCAAATGCATACCGTCGCCCACAGGGTAGCTAATGGCTTCTCCACATCCAGATTCTTGCAATTTCTACAAACAGTTGTTCCCTAAAAGAAAAGGACACTCTGGCAAAATAAAGAAAACTCTCATTTGCCAGGTAAACAAACACACCTAGAATGAGAAGGGAAAATGGTACACCCAGAGCACGTTATTCATCTCTTTGCTGTGCTGACTTTTGGCTAATAGAGAGTTATTATCCCCAGTTGCTGAGACATAGCAGAAAGTTCTTCAGAGTATCTTTCTGAGTGATATCCAAGTGGGAATTAACTGTGGGCCGATGGCTCACACTCATCTTGTGACCAATGACACTATCTACACCTCCGATATTGTTCCATTTTAAATTCATTAGAGCTACAGGATCTCTTGTGCTGTTGTGAATGTTTGATATAAGTAATTTCCTTTTTCATTTCCAGGAATTTTTGTGTTTTTGTTCCAGATTACATTATTATAGCCTCTCACATACTCACAAAGAAGGCTTGCTGCAATGCTAGCTCCAGAATGTCTTTTTCCTTTAAATCAGTTTCCCATGATTTTTATTTTAGTTTCCTCACTTGCTCTTTCATAAGAGAAATCAGTTCACACTTCATTAGCATTTAGAAACAAAAAAATCACAATATTTTGGTATAAAATACATTTTAAAAAAGTCCCCAAAGCCAGGAAAAAAAAAACTATTGAAAAATATCAAGGGAAAAATACTGACTTAATTTTTAAAAAGCCTTCCTTGTACTGTGTGTGTTACTGAACACTGCCCTTCTCTTTTGACCCCAGAGTCCCTTCCAGGCATGTGAATCTTTATTTTGGAATGTTTTTATGCTATAAATCACACCCTTGCAACATCCTTCTAATGCAGTCAGTTTACATTGTGTGATGATTAACCGAAATAATTACAAAAGGAACCAAAAGCAAGAACGATGGTATGACAGGAGGAGGAAGTACAGGGAGGTTTTTGAAACAGAAATTGAAAACAGATTATGCCAACCAATTGCAAGCAGAAGGATATGATCCCCAAGAAAAGGCCCTGGAGAAAGCTAAAGATTTGAAAATTTAATTAAAGATGGAGAAGAAACAAGCTAACATTATGCACTTATGTTTTAGATAACTTGTCAAGAGAAAGAAGAGTAAACTTGAATTTATGAAGTGTCAAAAATGCATCTGGCCCTGTGCCAGGCACATTGCATGTTATCTTTGAGAATCATGAAGGAAGGTTTACATTCTCATTATGACCCCGTATTGAGCCTAGTGTCTAGTGGAACACAGGATGAAAGAGGGTTTACAGAGGCAAGTAATCAATGCTCTGAATCTCAGACTCACTTGTTGCTCCCAGTACCATTTCCTCGAAGCTTTTCACATGCCCAGTTTGTGAATTATTCCATCTACCCCACTTGCATTCTAATCAAAATCTGTTCCTACCTAACTAGCAGCTTGTAAGAAATCTGATAAGTTGATCATTTTAATTGCTGACAATGACTTATATCATTTACCCTTCTAGAGCTGCTGGATTTTAACAGGGAGAATTCAGTTAGCTCTCACAAGGTACTCCCTAAGTGCAGAACTTCAAGCTGACATAAAGAGATACATGGAGAATTATATAGGGTCAAACAGTCCCTTACGGTGCTTCTGAAATGACATTAAGAAAGTTACGAGGGCCAGGCACAGTGGCTCATGCCTGTAATCCCAGCACTTTGAAAGGCTGAGGTGAGTGGATCACTTGAGGTCAGGAGTTCGAGACCAGCTTGGCCAACATGGTGAAACCCCATCTCTACTAAAAATACAAAAACAAACAAACAAGCAAACAAAACAGGTGTGGTGGCACACACTCGTAGTCCCAGCTACTTGGGAGGCTGAGGCAGGAGAATCACTTGAACCCAGGGGGCAGAAATCGCAGTGAGCCGAGATCATGCCACTGCATTCCAGCCTGGGCAACAGAGCAACAGTCTATCTCAAAAAAAAAAAAAAAAAGAAGAAGGTTGCCAGCCACGTTGCTTTAATTTTAGGATTAGCTAAAAGGCAGTGTGATGTGGCAAAAGATTACAAGCCTCAGAGTGAGAGCAGGTGCCTCCACCGCTTGCAATCTGTGTGACACTGGGTGAGTTTCTTAGTTTCTTCAATACTCAGTTTCATTATCTGTAAAAGAAAGACAACGATCCCCTTACAGCAATGAAGATTAAATGATTTGATATTCCACTTATACACAGCATATGATTTCCTAAAAAGCTCTAAGTCTGGGACATCATATACTGAAAGGTGACAGAGCCTGTAAGCCCCTGGGCTTCCTGCATGGCAGCCAATCTGAGGGCGTTCTTCCTTCCTCCTAGAGGTTTCAATTCTTCTCCTGCCATTCTCGTTATGCCTTTCCTAGGAAATTGTGTATAATTGAACACAACTATTCTTGAAACTAACAAAATTTTCTATGTACCAATACACTTGAGCTAACTGGTGGTATCAAAACAAGTATTGCAGAGCAGACTGTATGTCAAATGGCTTGGAGAGGATTTTGTGTATATACCTCGGTTTATATTTCATCCGCTTTTTGTTTGATTAATTCTTGAGCCGTAGGGACTCAGTCCCAAAAATAAAGTTCTTTCCTTTCTTGCTCCAAGAGATATATTGGCAGAAACGTAAGTTAGCCTGAGGAGAAGGGACACATATGCAGTCCTCTGCATACTGAGCTCTTTAACCAGGTGTAATATTCAAAACATTTCATAACCAGAATGTCATATAATCAATGAATCAGAAAGATACTGGCTTGATGCTGGTAAGGTCCGAGAGGTTTCTGCTGGCCAGGTGTAATTACTTTAGTGTCCTGGGCTTGTAGGGAGGGTCCAAGCATTCTGGAAAAAGGGTCAAGTGACAGCTGAGTAAGGGGGTGGCAAGGTGGAATATGGGGTACTGGGTGTTGGGGAAAAGTATTTCAATGTTTTAAAAAGTGGTGTGGTCTTTGATCATTTCACCTGATATTATCTCTGGATTTTTTTTGCTACCTAGTTGTATCTATCCTCATGACACCCAGAAAACATGGAGCCAGATGAAGCCATAGTTGCCATCTGTCTGGCTCAGGAAGGCTCACACATTTATTGAGATTCATTACTGAAGAGACTACTTTACCTTCCAGGAGCATCTCCTTTCTCATCAAACCACACCTCCTCTCCAGACACGCCGATGAAGGAGGACTTGATGAGGAAGTCCAGGAGCTTTCTGCCGTCGATGGGCTTCATGGCATCACAGAGGCCCACGTGGCCAGGGCAGAGGGCATGGTGCATGTTTTGTAGCCCATGTGCCATGGCATAGATGGCATTGATGACAAACCCCATCTTACTGTCCTGGACATAGTTTTCTTCTAAGCTTTCATTGCCTGTAACAATAAAAGTAGATCACTATCAAGGTCACAATAATAAAGACTAGGCTCACAGGTTGAATCCTCAAATGCTTTCTGGGGCTCTCAGAGGAAGGCAATGGGCAGAGACACTGGCAGAGACCAAGCCCACTTGTGCAAGCTTTGCACTTGCGACTAGCTCCAGTGGATTCCACCTGCAGATGGTTTATTCGGTCATATTCTGTCTATTCAATAATGGTCTTATGAGATATAAAGCAAACTCCATAGAGGTGAAAATAAATGACTTTTGAATATTGTAAAGCAATCCTGAAGGAGTAATGGAAATAATTCTTATGCCCTCTTTGTTCACAGGAACTTATATTAAAAATCTTCCTATATCATGGTACTAGAAAAGTATTTCTTCTATTCCTTTATGACAATCCACAGTTCACAGGAATTCAGTTTGTGCATTATCTAAACCATGGTATTTTCTTTTGGTGATTCCACTATTGTTACCATTTCTAGGGCCAGAAAAATACAGAGTTAGAAAAAAAGGCCAGTATGGATCTCTTCTTATATATGGTTGACAGGGCTGAAATATTTAAATCAGATTTGCTAGTTATTAGAAACTCAGGTAAAATGTTTCTTGATGGAAGAGTCACACTACCCATTAACTTTAGCCTTTAGATTTTACCTGTGAATTTCAAAAACCCTGGAATCATTTCTACCTATGTCACAGTTGATCAAAAGCTCCTCTACTGCCAACAGGTTCACAAGAGTGGTACTGTGTTACATATAAGCTCCATATTGGAAGTCTAGACTTCAGGACTTACATATGGATGAGAAATTTGGGAACCAATTGGGTTGGCTGAAATAAAGGTAGCAGGTTTGGAAAACAAAAAATGTATTTGGGACACATCACTGGCATAACTCAGAGACTGTAGTTGGTTCCTGAAACTTGCTTCTCTCTTCAGTGAGCTTTTCCTTCCTCATTTGACTGATAGTGGGGAATCAATGTGATGTGTGCTTGAAATATTAGAAGTTGGGAAAGTCAGCATTTCAGCTGCCCGTGGGGCTGAGAACAACATGGGGCTCCTCACACTCCCTGCCAGCCGCCCTCTTTGTTCCAGCCTAAATAGGTCACTGGACACTAAGGTTCCCAGGCTAAGACTGGCAGAGAAATATTTAGGAAGTTAGACAGTTTGAGTCTTCAGAAGAAATGGCAAAGAGTTTTGACTTTGATATCAAACTTGGGATGAAAATGGACATTTTAAAGAGTTATATTTAAAGGCCTATCTATTTAGATGTAGTCAAAAGTTTGAAAAAGATATATGTATATCTACCCTGAGAGTGAGATCTAAAATACCCAGGCTAGGGTAAAGGAGAAGAAGATTCTATTTTAATCCATTTTCCAGCTTTGGGTGATAGGACATTGTTAAAAGAGTAATTTTCTAAAGCAATGTTTTCCTGATTGAAAGGAAATTTTCCAAGAGGAAATGAAGAGTAAGAGAGACAGGAAGGGCATTTTAAAATCAAACTGCACATAATAACTATAGAAAGTTATATAAGACAGAAAGAAAAAATCCTCCTTCCAAAAACTGCACAGTCATTTAAACAGGGTTCTTCTGTCCTCTGTCACCCAGAACCCAGGGCCCTTACTGTTGGATTTCGCGCTCTCCCTCTCCAAAGCTACTGGGATCGTGAAAGAGGTAAATTTGTGCTGTTTGTCTGATAACTCTTAAACAAGCCCTGATAGGCTTGCCCAGAACCCCAAATGCTAAATATTAAAGCTACTAGAATCAGAGCTAAAGAAAAAAAAAAGACAAAAATTGAGTGACAAAGTAACCTTCAAAGCAGCAGCCCCTTAAAATCAATACTAAATACTAAAACCATCCCCCAAAGTCGCAGTCATTCCAGCCAATACCAGGATCAAACTGTAGAAAAATATGACAATAAACACCTAATGTTCTTTACCAAATGAAAAATTATCTGTTAGGGACAAGCCTTGTGGCCACTGAGTTTGCTCTTCTTGATTTAATAACTACTATTTAAGATTTATTTTACATAGATAAAAAATTATGTTGGTGTCCCTGGTACAACAAGCCAGTGCCAGTGGTTGTCTAGTGGGTACTAAACATTCATCAGCACTGAGACAGGAACTGCTCTTGGACATCTGTGAGATCAGTGTTTTCCTTTTCATCCTCGTTTAGAGTGATCACATAACTTATGGCTTGGGTCACTTTTTAGAGAGAGAGTTAGTGTTGGTAATGATTATTTTGAAAAACATAGGTGTAAACAAGGCAAACTAGGCAAATTGTGTCACGTCTTTTAACCCAGGTGCCTTCTGTGTCTATCTTCTGATGTTAACATGGGTAAAATTAATATACAAATATGTATGTATAGATACACGTAAACATATGGACATAGATACATATGTCTGTACAAACAATAAACAGCCAATAGAATGCTATTTTTTAACCAATTTCAACATTTATCTAATTTTTCTTTTTGAGATGGAGTCTCACTCTGTCACCAGGCTGGAGTGCAGTGGCCCAGTCTCAGCTCACTGCAACCTCCACCTCCCAGGTTCAAGCGATTCTCCCGCCTAAGCCTCCTGAGTAGCTGGGACCATGCCCACAAAATTAGGCACCATGCCCACCTAATTTTGGTGTTTTTAGTAGAGACAGGGTTTCACCATGTTGGCCAGGATGGTCTCTATCTCCTGACCTTGTGATCCTCCTGCCCTGGCCTCCCAAAGTGCTGGAATTACAGGCACGAGCCACAGTGCCTGGCCACACTTACCTAATTTTTAAAAAATTTATTTGATAAATATTTATCCATACCTATAATATACCTGGCACTGTTTTTGGCGATGGGGTATTATATAGACAAAACGTACAAGAATGCCTGATGTCACAGGACTCAAATTCTTGTAAAAGGCTATAGAAACATTTTTTTAATTAATACGACTAAGAACATTTATGTAATTATTACAATTAAATAAGTGTGATAAAAGAAATAAAAAAGAACAGGAAAGAAAAATTAGGAATGCTGAGACAGTATTATGTAGATGGGTTAGAGTCGACCTCACTAAAAAGAAGAGAGTTGAGTGAATAATTGAAAAAGAATAGGGAGTTAATCGGGCAAATATCTGGGAAACAGCATTTAAGGAAAAGGCAATAGCTTCATATCTACAGTAATAATAATACTAGCTACCAGTTCTTGAGTGTTTGTTATATACAATACTTAATAGATGAACTATAATGCTCACCATAATCTGCCAACTAAATATTGGTCTCACTGTTTGACAGGTGAGGAAACCATGTGGTATAACTAGATTCAAAAGCCTCCTCAGTCCTTGTTCTTCCTGTCACACTTAGTGGCAATGCAAGGGCAGGTATAGAAATCTAGAGGAGACACTTTTCTGGTGACAGAGGACAGGGCATCCTTCAGTGCCCTGACATCATTGTCAAGCCTGGGTTAGAACTTCTCCCTGGGGTCATTCCAGATGTGCACAGCTGTCTCTCTGACTGCAAGTACTGGCACCCAATCTATCAATAGCAAACGATGACAAAGAAGCCCATTCTAAACGATGACAAAGAAGCCCATTCTGTCAGTATCATATTGAGAGCCGGGAGGCTAGACACATGCTTCTGGGGAGTATTTGGAAAGCTCACACCCCTTTCCAAAATAAACACAGAGTTTGTGTGTTTGTGTCCATCTGAAGTGGGTACCTTTGCTCTCTTACCCTGCCAGTCCCCTGGCTCTGTACACCCAGGGGCGTCCTCCTGTCAGAAAGAACTCTCTTCAGCTACTGCCTCAGTCTCAGCCTTCCTGGCCCCAATCTAATGAACTAGCATGGAGGGACATGTGACATAAAGTTGGAAGGTCATGTGGTTTTAACAGGGCCATTTCCTTTACCACAGCAACTGTCCCAGATAACGTTTTAAGGATCTATCATCTGACAAACAAAATCTATGATAGTCTTCTCTGTCCTCTAAAGATCCTATATTTTCATGACTAGTGAATAGAGAATTATAAACTAATAACATTGTCACTTGCTGGGAAGGTGAAAACACTTCGGTTTCCTGGGGTTTAGTGCCTTTTCATAACACTTGTCTCAGAGTTATTAGCAAGAAGGAGATTTTATGAATCATTTTCTGTGGTGCGTTACCTATTTGGGACCACTAGGATATCATTAAACCATTACCTTTTTTAATATGCTAAATGGAACCAAATAATTGCAACTGACTGTGTTTATTTACTTTCAAAAGAATACCTGCCTAACTACTTCACTGTGGGCTATGAAAATAGCTGCCTTGGTTCTAAATAGTAATCTTGTTCTTATTGTGAAAGCTCGACAAGGCCTATAAACTGCTATCCGAGTCAGCGGCACACAGGCTCTCCATGGGGACAGAAACAGACAGGGCAGCCTCTGAAAACAGGAAATTCGTGGTGGCTGGGAGAAAGGGCAGTAACTCCATCTGCTGTCATTTAGGATGGTTTTTCAGCAGAGTGGTAGAGCAGAAAGAACTCTGGACGAAGCACATGAGCAGCTGGGATTAGATACAGTTCTGTTGTACCGTATTAACAATATATTTCCAGCCAGGTTTGGTGGCTCATGCCTGTAATCCCAGCACTTTGGGAGGTCGAGGTGAGTGGATCATTTGAGGTCAGGAGATCAAGACCAGACAGGCCAACATGCTGAATCCCTGTCTCTACTAAAAATACAAAAAAAAAATTAACCAGGCATGGCGGCAGGTACCTGTAATCCCCGCTACTGCAGAGACTGAGGCAGGAGAGTTGCTTGAACCGGAGGCAGAGGTTGCAGTGAGCCAAGATTGCAGCACTGCACTCCAGCCTGGGCAACAGGAGTGAAACTCCCTCTCAAAAACAAAACAAAACAAAAACGAAGCAAACAATGTATTTCCAACAAGCCATGAAGGTTGGACAAGGGTCTTGACCTCCTTATGCCTCAATCCTAATATATGAAACAATAAAAATAATGAAGGGCTCATATTTTTCTGTGGAACAGAAATGGATAACACAAATGGATGAGATTATCTTCGTGAAGACCCTTTTCCCCCTCTAAAGCTTTATGGTTTGTTCCTCCAGTTCCCATTTATTGGTACTTGGCAAAGCCATTTATACTATATGAGATAGGTTCTATTATCACCATTTCACAAAACAGAAGACTAAAGGGCAAAGCTGAGTCATGGGTGGAGAGGGATGCCCTCTTTTCCCTTCGGAAAAGGAAACAGACTCCCATTAATTTCTGGAGCTTCTCTTACCTACTAGGAAGAGAAGTAATTCTACTTATTCATAGATTGAGGAAAAAAAATAAAAACAAATACAGGGCATGTTCAGCTCAGTCTTTTATCTTATTTGGAACCAGGCACTTGACTCAAAGATTCTGACTGGCTCTTCATCCTTCTGTAAATGTGGACTGCAGTTGTCAAGCCATATCAGTGACTACAGAGACTAGACAGGTTAATCTATCCGGTTTTGGGATCAAATACTCAAAAGTCTTTTGTGGGCGCCATGTTCCTAATCCAGTTTGGTCTTTTTTTTTTTTTTTTTTTTTTAGATGAAGTTTTGCTCTTGTTGCCCAGGCTGGAGTGCAATGGCGAGATCTCAGCTCACCACAACCTCCTCCTCCTGGGTTCAAGCAATTCTCTTGCCTCAGCATTCTGAGTAGCTGGGATTACAGGCAGGTATCAACATGCCTGGCAAATTTTGTATTTTTACAAAATACAAAATGTTGGTCAAGCTGATCTTGAGCTCCCAACCTCAGGTGATGCACCCACCTTGACCTCCTAAAATACTGCAATTACAGGCATGAGCCACCAGGCCTGGCCCAGTTTGTTCTTTTGTTAATCAGTTAGTTTTGTTTTTCACTGAAGCATAACTTACATATAGTAAAGTGCAGAAATCTTTACAAGTCAAAAAAGTTTTACATATGTATACATTGATATAACTGCTGCCCATGTCATGGTATGGAGCATTTCTAGGAGAAAGCATTCATTTATTTAGTTTTCTTAATTTATGCCAGCAATTTTTTTATCTTTCAGTGTGCAGATCCTATGCGTTTGATCTTTCTCATACTACGACAATTGGCATATTTTTATTTTTTAATTGCTTGCTGCTAGTATACAGGAATACTGTTGATATTTGTACACTAACTTTGTATCCTGCATGCTTGCTAATTGTACTTATTAATTCTAATTTTTTATAAATTCTTTTGAATGTTCTATTTATACTCACAAGTCTATTCCTAGGTCTACCGCTTATTCGGATCTAAATTTGGGAAGGAAATACATAGGCTGGCCCACTAAAATCACAGGAGTCCTAAATTCAAGGTGACAGAGTAGCAAGGACAGAGGCAGACCTCATATGCAGGCATTCCCTGTCAGCAGCACTGTGTATGCATGCAGCAGCCCTACCCAACTCGTGGAGCAGTTCCATTACAAACAACAGGACATTCGTTAGCACAAATTATTAGCTTAATGTTTGTTCATTCTGAGCTGTTAGTAATATTGTCTCCATTTGAATGTCCAAAATTGAAAAATATAGAGAATAGATCGAAAGAATATTTAGTCCAATAAAGTACCTTTGTTGATGTCTGCTTGATTTTGTTAATGCAACCCCATCACTATGCATGTAGGTCTAATGATACCTTTACCAATCTAAATCCTTGGCATTAACTTCAAATTAAAAGAACAAACACCGTAAGCATTAGCGTATCTCCTCATAAAGCAAGGAAGCATTCAGGGAAACAATGGTAAACATGACTCTCCCCTGGAAAAAATATTTTTCTGATTTCTTGACATTTGTAGCTCTCTACTGCTTCTTTTTGCCTGGCAGCATTATATATTCAATACCTAATTTGATATGATCTCAATTCAAATCAAAATAGAAAGGGCTGTAATTATTTTATATTGTTAACATATCAAGCAAAGAAAATGAAATTCATATTCCTTTAAATTGCCTGAGTCTTAGACGTATTGAAGGAAGATTAATCAGGTCATTTTTAAAATAATGACCTCAAAGGGATAAAGCGCCCTCAATTTTGCTTGAAGGCCTGGGCTGTTCAAGTTTCCTTACGCATTTCCAGGAAGAATTTGAGATAAGATTCAGAACTGTCTAGCCTTGCCTGTGTCCAAGTCTAAGACCTGGGAATTGTTTCCTCTGACACTAGATTTTACTTTTTCCCTAAAGCATTCTCTCTGCTCACATCACAGAAAAATATAACAAACCCATTATTTTCTATTTAGTTTATTAAAATGTAAATTAACTCCTATGTAGGAGAAAAGAGAAGAAGGGAAAGATCATTTAATGAAGCACATGCTATTATCACTGTTATTATTAGCTGAATTTCTATTGCTTAACCCACCTGGGCTTTACATGTGCTAATGATACAGACACTTTTCTAAATGCATCATGACAATCTATTGTTAAAACAGAAATTTTTCAGGTGCATGACATATAAACAGCAGGCTCTTTGCAAATTGACAATAACGTATGGTAGATCTTGATTCTCTGAAAATACAATTGCACTTAGCCAATCCATATTTCAAAAAATTATGGCGTATCTGGAAAACAAACAAGGACAATCACAAAGGTGTTTAAGTGATGCTGAGGATCAGTCAGTAACAGTTGAATTTTGGGGCTCTTCATTTCTTTAAGAGAGAAAACAAGGGCTGCTTGCTGTGTGCCTTTGCTGTTATTATTGATGTGGCTCAAAACAGTGTCATGGAGCTATAAACCACTCCCCCTGGAGTAACTAATCTTTGCAGGTCTGCAGTAGGCATTTGGCAGATAATCATAGAGACAGAGTATGCTACAGAGAGCTGACTGCTTCAGCCAGTGTGGGAAGTTAGACTGTTGTTAGAATCTATCAGGAACCAATTCCTTACTCAACAAACTGCTAGGTCAGAATCTTTGCCAAGCCTGTTCCTCTTGGCCTCTCCCACACTCTAAGAAGGCAGATCTATGCTCATAGCACCACCTCTATTTATTTATGGGTGATAGGAAGGATACTTTTCTTTAGATATGCAAGAAAGTTTCAAAGTTTATGCTATTATGGTCCTCTTTGAATCCCAAGCAATGATATGTCCTTTCTCAGTATCTCTGTTTTCAGGCTGCAGTGATTTAGGTTGAGCTAATAACACAAAGAGAATAATACAAAGTGAAATAGAAGAGCTGTTGTAAAAACTCTACTTATTTCTAACCTGTTTTATTAGGGTCTAATGTAATATCTTCTGGTAACCAATATAAGGTCTTGCTTATTACAAAATCAAAACCATAAATGTTACATGGCATTAACACTGTAAATCCACTTTTATGATTGATTCCTGAAGAACGTCGCACTTGACAAAATGTCGCACTTAAAAAGTTTATGTTAGGATATATTAAAGAGTATCCTTTAGCTGTTTTCCCTGGAATTAATATGCCAAGTAGATGAAATGGGGGCATGGAACAGAAGCCTGCCATGTTCTGGACAGACTTTGTGATTGTAACATTAGGCCATAAGGTCGCCTACCGTTACCAGCAACACATGGGAATAAAATACACTGTGGATTTTTGTTTAAGGTTCATTTCTTCAGGGCACTATTAGTTGGTATTTTATGTAGACTTATCAACCCAGTTAAATGATGACACTGTGTCCCAGTGCTGTAATTGTGAGGATCTCTTGAATGTTACCTTTTATGTGGTGTCTCCCAATAGCATCTCTTCAAAGAGTGAGGATCTCTTCAAATGTTACCTTTTATGTGGTGTCTCCCAATAGCATCTCTTCAAATTTAGAATTCCCAAGGGCCTGATAAAAACTCACGGCTAGTGAAGCTTTAGTCAGTCTCTATCACAGAATTTAAGAAGACTAATGTGAAGAGCACACAGGCAAGGCAGTCTTAGTGACATCCGTTGATAAAACAAAAGTAGGGCCCAGACTCCATGCAAATCTGTTTGGATATATCAGCCACTCTGCTCAGGTTGTAAAGGGCATATTTGCAGAAACAAGAATGACAAATACAGATTCTACAATAAGAAGGATCACCTTGAGAGGTCACGGTCTTAGCCAAATCTATTAAAATTACACTCAGGAATGAAATACAAGCACTGCACTATAGCTAGTAGAGCTGTTTCTCACGGGGTATGTGTTAATGATTTTCAAATAGCTGAAAATACGTATACCAAGATTGAACAAATAAATAAATGAATAGCAGGTGGTAGAAGCCAGCATTTTGTCACTGTTGGGTGGTGAACTTACAAATAAGCAAAAGGAGAAAGTTAGAATAAACCACATGGTACAGGGAAACATCAGCACAAATTTAAATTAAGTTTGGTATATAAACTGATATACAGAAATGATTACAGATACATGTTTACATGTGGTTTGGCATACATGTATTACATAGTTCTTTTCACTGAATAAACAATACTCCAATAGGAGCAAGTACACCAAATGCCCAGATCTTGGTTTCTAATACAGTTCTTCAATAAAAGGGATCAGGACTTTTTGGAGAAAAAAAAAAATCATGTGTGGTAGAGGTGAAGGAAATATACAACATGAGCCCAAAGCTTTTTGTAGTACCAGAAAGTGAAGGATTGCTCGAAAAACAAAACAGTGGAAACCGGGCATGGAGGCCCATGACTATAATCCCAGCAGTTTGGGAGGCCCAGGTGGGCAGATCACTTGAGGTCAGGAGTTTGAGGCCAGCCTGGCCAACATGGTGAATCCCCATCTCTACTAAAAGTACAAAAATTAACCGGAAATCACTTGAACCTGGGAGGGAGGCAGAGGTTGCAGTGAACTGAGATCATGCCACTGCACTACAGACTGGGCAACAGAGAAAGACTCTATCTCAAAATAATAGTAATAATAATAAAACAACAACAACAGAAACAAAAACACTGGAGATATGTCAAAGGGACCCAGGAGCCAGCTGAAAGACTTCCCAACCATCAGAGCCAGAAAAATCGAGTAACAAAGTAAATAAAAAGTAGTGGATTATAATCCAGTGTTTAAAATAAATACACATGATGATATGAATAAATAATTAAGTAAAAAATAAATGAGAGAGAAGAGAAAAATTTGTACAGAAGAATTTAAAATAATTTGTGCAGGTACTCTGTTCTCAGCAAGGTGAAAATTGACTCCCCATTCCTTAAGTGGGTCATACACTGAGTGACTAGCTTTCAAAGAGTATAGCATTATTTAAAAAAGGCATTAAAAAGTAAGATTAAAGTAAGTCTGGTAAACACTACCTTAGCCAAGTGATCAATGTCAACATCATCAGTGATAAATTGATCTTATATACTGGAGAAAGTTACTTTATCTTCTGGCCTTCCTCTTCCTAATCCCAACTGAACTATGGGAAATAAGTTAGCCAAAAGTCAAACTTAGGGACATTCCACAAAATACCTGACCAGTACCTTTACAGACTGTCAATGACATCAAATACAAGGGAAGACTGAAGACTGTCACAGCCCAGAGAAGCCTATGGAAACAAGGAAAATAAAGGAAATATAATGTCCTGAATAGAATTCTGGGACAGAAAAAGGAAAAAAAAAAAAGATGAAATCTGGAAAAAATGAAGTTTAGTTAGTAAAACGCATCAATCATCAATATTGGTTCATTATGGCAAATGTTGTGTGGCAATATAAGATATTAATAATAGGGAAATCTAGGTGTGGAGGACTCTGCTATCTTTTTTTTTTTTTGAGATGGTGTCTTGCTCTGTCACCCAGGCCGGAGTGCAATAACACAATCTCAGCTCACTGCAGCCTCCACCTACCGGGTTCAAGTAATTCTCCTGCCTCAGCCTCCCAAGTAGCTGGGATTACAGGCACCTACCAACACGCCCAGCTAATTTTTTGTATTTTTAGTAGAGATGGGGTTTCATTATGTTGACCAGGCTGGTCTCGATCTCCTGACGTTGTGATCTGCCCACCTCAGCCTCCCAAAGTGCTGGGATTACAGGCGTGAGTCACTGTGTCAGCCCTCTGTGCTAGCTTTGCAACTTTTCTTTAATAGTATCCTAAAATGCAAACTTTAGTTTTAAACACTGTCCAAGAACTAGTCTAACATGTGGCCCAGCGTCAGGTACAAGGTGATTATGTGATTAAACATTTGCTCTGTGATAGGTGCTCCATTAGGGGATTTATGTGTGCTGTTCTATTCACCTAACAAGGACTTACTAAATGGGTGACAGGACTAACCTCAATTTATTGATGAACAATCTAAAGACTAGTGGGTCAGATAATTTGTCCAAGATCACTCAGCTGATGTGGATGTGGCGGTCACTAGATTAACACCCAGCCTTCCTGACTCTGGAACTCTCACTCTTAAGTACTAGGTACTTCTGTCTCTTGCTTAGTTACTGCCCAGGAGTAACATTATACTCAGCAAGCTGATGGAAAGATGTGATATTTGTCACAATATTAACAAATGTTTGTGTGTGCAAAATAAAATTTGTCCCTGACTGCAGACCATAAATAATCTATAAAGAGGCCTTCTACAACATGTGATCACACATCATGTTGCCATGATTTATTTAACATGAATGATGTTAATATAGAGACAGAATTTTTGCATAGCTCTTTATATAGATGCTTCGTTCATCACTGCATAAAGAAGGTTAAAAATCAACAGCAAAAATAATTTGGAAAGAAGCTCACTACTAAAAGTGAGTATTACAGATTCTACAACGCTTGGACCAACACAGCTACAATGAACTATTAACTTATTCCCCAATGTTTTGTCTTAGTTATCAGGCTGTTATAAAGTCATTTCTTATGAACACAATTGTTGTTTGCACACTTAAAACGCTTCAAGTGCACCTTCTATTTTGTTGCCAATGCTTTTGATGTTTTAGTAACGAAGTCCTTGCCTATGCCTGTGTCCTGAATGGTTTTGCCTAGGTTTTCTTCTAGGGTTTTTATGGTGGTGGGTCTTATGTTTAAGTCTTTAATCCATCTGGAGTTAATTTTAGTGTAAGGTGTCAGGAAGAGGTCCAGTTTCCGCTTTCTGCACATGGCCAGCCAGTTTTACCAACACCATTTATTAAACAGGCAATCCTTTCCCCATTGCTTACTTTTGTCAGGTTTGTCAAAGATCAGATGGTTGTAGATGTGTAGCGTTGCCTCCAGTGCCTCTGTTCTGTTCCATTGGTCTATATCTCTGTTTTGCTACCTGTAGCCTTGTAGTATAGTTTTAAATCATGTAGTGTAAAACATCAAAAGCATTGGCAACAGAAGCCAAAATAGACAAATGGGATCTAATTAAACTCCAGAGCTTCTGCACAGCAAAAGAAACAATCATTAGAGTGAACTGGTAATGAACAGAATGGGAAAAAATTTTTGCAATCTACCCATCTGACAAAGGGCTAATATCCAGAATCTATGAAGAACTAAAACAGATTTACAAGAAAAAAAGCAAACAAACCCATTCAAAAGTTGGTGAAGGGTATGAACAGACACTTTTCAAAAGAAGACATACATGAGGTCAACAAACAGATGAAAAAATGCTCATCACCACTGGTCATTAGAGAAATGCAAATCAAAACAACATTGAGATACACTCCAGTTAGAATGGCAATCATTAAAAAATCTGGAGACAACAGATGCTGGAGAGGATATGGAGAAATAGGAACACTTTTACACTATTGGTGGGAGTGTAAGTTCAGCCACTGTGGAAGACAGTGTGGCAATTCCTCAAGGACCTAGAAATAGAAATACCATTTGCACTAGTAATCCCATTACTGGGTATATACTCAAACGATTATAAATCATTCTATTAAAAAGACACATGCACACATATGTTCACTGCAGCACTGTTGACAATAGCAAAGACCTGAAACCAACCCAAATGCCCATCGATGATAGACTGGACAAGGAAAATGTGGCACATATACACCATGGAATACTATGCAGCTATAAAAAACAATGAGTTTGTGTCCTTTATAGGGACATGGATGAATCTGGAAACCCTCATTCTCTGCAAAATGACACAAGAACAGAAAATCAAACACCGCATGTTCTCACCTATAGGAGGGTGTTGAACAATGAGAACACATGGACACAGGGAGGGAAGCATTACACACTAGGGTCTGTTTTGGGGGACTAGGGGAGGGACAGCAGGGGCTGGGGAGGTTGGGGAGAGATATATGGGGATAAATGCCATATATAGGTGACAGGGGGATGAAGGCAGCAAACCACCTTGCCATGTATGTACCTATGCAACAATTCTGCATGATCTGCACATGTACCCCAAAACCTAAAGTAAAATTAAAAAAAAGAAAAGAAAAAAAGCTTCAAGTGCATCTTCTCTTCTAGAGGTAAATACACAAAGAAGGTTAACTTAAGACTCTAATTAAATGAGTGGCCCTTGAGGGAGGCATATGGTCATGGTTGTTAATATTATTTTAAAGCCCAAATAATAAGAACAAACTTTAAAGAGGCTCTAAGGTGCCATGAGGAATTCTCTCAGAGAAACTGTGACCATGCTCAAGGCTTCTAGTTAAGGCTGGCTGCACCATTGGGGTTAGGTCTTTGCAAACTGACCTTGCACTGGCTTACCAAAACACACTCATCAGAAATGTGATTGAGGAACATATGGAGTTTAGCATCTCTGGGCCAATATTTCTGTTGACTGTGGAACTTCTTTAGTGCTTTAGGGGAAGTTTGCTTTCTAGAAAGTCATGTGTTATTCCCTTTTTGGATGATGTATCCAGAGTGGGATTCAGTCCTACTGAAATACTAATTGGGCCACATGTCAAGATTTTCCCTGATGGTTTCTAGCTGTTTTGAAATGAGAATATATGAGACAAAAACAAATGTGTTCAGGTGCTTATTTGACTACACTTATTCTACATTCATTTTTGTGCCAAAAGTAAATCATTATCTAATATAATAAGAGAAACATCTTCAACTAGAGCTTGGAATTACATGAAATAGGAGTGATCCCCCCACACCCTCAATGTATGTATTTGATTCTGAAAATCACATAAACCAGGAGCCAATTCTAGAGAGAAGGAGGGAGACAGAGATCTTAACATACTGCTAACCACTTGGTTTTTCTAACCAAAACCAAGAAAACAGGAAAAACAGACTAGTCATATATAACCAAAGCTAGATTGAAGGAATGAGCAATGGATACCTTAACTCATCATAAAGGGAGAAGCCTAGACTGATGTATTAGATTTACAGCAAAGCCTGTGTTGGTCAAGGGCAGTCTTGGTTCTAGGTACAAAATTCAGTGGTAGTATAGCAGAACTCTCTTACCATGTGTGTGCATGCATGTCGGTTTGCACATGCTTTGAGTTACATACTGGAAGATGTGCATTCGAAGCACACTGCTATTTTGGGGCCTGCTATTTTGTAGCATCCTCCAACTGAAGTTAACATAGAAAGAGAAAACTTTCTTCTCATTAACAGAGGATGTGATAAGCTGCGAGTAAGGTTAGAAATGTGGCTTTTTGGCCAGGCACAGTGCTCATGAGGTGGGCAGATCACAAGGTCAGGAGTTCAAGACCAGCCTAGCCAATATAGTGAAACCCTGTCCCTAATAAAAATACAAAAAGTAGCCAGGGACGATGGCATGTGCCTATAGTACCAGCTACTCAGAAGGCTGAGGCAGGAGAATCGCTTATACCTGGGAAATGGATGTTGCAGTGAGCTGAGATCACACCACTGTACTCCAGCTTGGGCAACAGAGTGAGACTTCATCTCAAAAAATAAATAAATAAATAAATTGTGTGATTTCTCTCATCCAAGTACTAACGAGGCCTGACCCCTGACCCTGCTTAGCTTCCGAGATCAGATGAGATCAGGAGCATTCAGGGGGGTATAGCCCCTGAACTGATTTCTTACACATCTGGGAACAAAAACAAAAATGCAGCAGCAAAGAAGACTATGGCCTTGAACAAGGGACAAGAAAATCATTGCAGAGATTGGTTTGCTGAAAAATGGGCACCAGTACCAAGACATGTGTATTAATTCTGCATATGCTCAGAAATAGTTAAGAAAGAAAAACCAGGGAAAAGATGGGTCAGCATGATACTGCCACACTAGTTAAATATGACAGCTTCTTCTATGGGCTAGGTCAACAGGAAAACCATTAACAGAAGCTCCTCTAAGTACACACCTGACATTGATTTTCAGTAGTGCCCTCTGAAAGCTTACAGAATCTAAAGTGAAGGCAGAAATGATTCTCTTTTGCCTCAACAAATGCTGAATCACAGTCACCAGGTAAGTCTGCAACTGCTAATGTAAACTCAAGCAGCATACGGAATTCCTTGGTGGATTGTTTTCAGACTGTATTCATCAAGGAGGAAGAGCCTGTTTTGTGTGCCAAGGGATACTGCAGTTTAGCGGGCTTCTATGGTCCCTGGCTTCCTGCAGTGGAATGTTGTGGTGGTACAAGTTATAGAAGCCCAGCATAGCTTACAATGTGAGGGTAAAGGATAGCTGAGGGCTGGCGTCCTGCCAGAAATCCAGCACAGCCCTTCCCCTATGCAAAACCTTCTTCATATTGTCAGAGTAAACTCTGTGATTTCAGCACGCTTTGCTTGTTTTCATGCAATAGTAAATTATTTAGACTATTGTCTTTCATATCATCTCAATTGTTCCCATTCTGAATGACTAACAACTCAGCAACAGGATGATGATCTAACTGAGGCATGATAGTGACTACAATACATTTAAGAATATTCAAAAGAAAACCTGATATGATGACTATAAGCTATCACTCAAGATTACTGAATAAAAGCTGTAATATAAAATGAGGTGTCTATTTATTACATCAGTCAAACTCAAAGCTCTTAATGTATGTGGGAATAAAATAAGCTGTGTATCAATGGGAAAAAAATGAAAGGGAAAAGTTCAGGTGATTATTTTAGTCTGAAACAGTGAGATGTTCTTCAAGTCCCTTAAGGGTAGAACAAAAATTATGTTCCAAGTTAAGGATGTGAACTGAGTTTGGATGGAATGGAACTGTTGAACGCTCAAGTCCATTCAGTTTTTTTGATGGGATGAAAATGTCAGCACCTGACATCATAGAAATTTTTACTTGCTTTTAGAATAAAATTGAGAATGCCAGTTCATTCTCTGAAGTTATTCAAGAGAATAAGTATTTAATACCACAGTGACTGCATTTCCATTTAGAAAATTGCCTACTCAGCTGTTCACAGAGTGTGTTTCATATGTCTAACTCTCTGCAGTTTGTATATCATAGAGTCAAACTTTGTGGGTCCAACTATAAGGATAAGGATTGAAGAAAGGCTGCAGTCACTATGGAATCCCAGAAAAGATATATGGAGGAAGTTAGGCATAAGACTGCTATTAAGCAAGAATAAGACAGAAAGAAGAGAAGAAGGAAGAATAGGCTGCTAAGTAGCATTGGTATTGATAGAGGTACAAAAAGAGAGGAGACACCAAGTGTGGAGGGGACAGGGCAGATCCAGCCTTCATGAACGTGGTTAATAAAGAGCTGCTCTGGGTTTCTATGACTTGTACCACCATAACATTCCACTGTGGGATGCCAGGGGATAATAACAGACATTTAATGAACTTTACCAAATCAGGGGGCTTTAGATAGATTTGAAGCAATAATACAAAAGGAGCCCCTATAGACTTTCAGCATAGACAGGCTCAGTGTACTATCATTTCTTTGAAGGCCTTGTCTGCTAGATGGTGTTCAGTCCACAGTGACTATTTTAAACATACATAAACTCCTGAGTCCTACTCTAAGCCACAGACACCCAAGAGGTGATAGATGTGTGAACTGTAGAGGCAAAGAAAGCAATGTTAACACTCTCTAATTAGCTGGGGCTTGGGCTCCAAACCAAATTCAGAATTAAAACAGGATAAGATAGGCCATATAGAGGACTTGTTAGTTGCCAGTAACTCCAACCCTGCCCCGTCTTTCCCATGCCAGTCTTAGGAATCTTTGAGCCTGGATTATATCACCACTGAAAAAGCCAATTCATGGCATACCTGACTTAGCCCAATAAAATGGTGCCATTATAATTTGTGGTAAAAATATATTAGCATTTATCTAATATTTGACCTATTGGAGATTAGGAAAATGGGGAGTTTTTATTTTTCCTGTTTGCACACAAATATGTCTAGCATTGCATAACCTGAGCATTTCCTTGGTATGAATCATTTGCAGTAAAGTTGTTCAACCAAGATGTTTCTTTAGACTCTTGATTCATATTGGAAAATTGTACCATGTATTTTACCAGCAGCTGCATATCTGAGAACCCATTTACCACATCTTGACCAACAGTAGATACTATCATTTTGTAAAATATATACCAGCTGGACATGTACAAAAGTATTGTTTTTGTTTTCTTTAGTTACTAGGGGAAGTAAACCATTTTCTCTTGGGGGAATTGTGTATTCTTGTCTGTGGCCTCATTATTTTAAAATTATAATGATATTTATTATAGTATTTTCAAGTAGTTATAATTTTTCCACTTTTGTTAATTTTCTGTAAATAAATATAAAATATGAGTCTGATTTACCAAGTACATCACTGTGCTGTATCTTTAGAAGAGAGATTTCCTGGCAGGGAAGAAGGTGAAAGCAGTGCTTTTTGAATTTCTGCCACAGTATACAGTCCCTGAGTTTCTGAGAAGGCCATGCGAAGGCAAGTCATGTGCAGGCAGCAATTCAGAGACTAGGAAGCTGGCTTAATATCCCTATCCCTTACTTTCCATATATAGTTCAGTTTCTTCATTTACTCTGTCCAAAAAACATTTTAGAAATATCTCCCTCAGGTGATTTTACTGAAGCATTTTATTTCATTATTAGTTGGCCAAATATGTAAGAACATTTGATGACCTTTTATGATTTTCTAATTTTTTAAAAAATTAAAAGTGGAAAGGTATAACAAAGAAGCAGGCACAGAGAAGGGAAAGCTCCTGACTTCATATGGATTATTTCCAGGCAGAGCCTGGGACATGAGAGAGACTGGAAGAGGCTGGGTCTGGGCAGTGGGCTGCCAGGTTCTGCTGCAGAATTCTAGTTCAGAGGCAGAAATTTATCCAAGGAGTACTGCCTGGACTGCTGTAGTGCACACCTCCAGAGGGCGCCATCCACAGAGAACATGATGATAATGGTGCATTTGGAGCTCTGCAGTGTGGAAGCCCTTCCTGAAAGTAGGAACAGGGACAGGCAAGTTCAGCAAGAAAGGGAGAACCCATATTGGGACCTTGGAAACAGGAAGTAATGGAAGAGTCACGCCGACACCAGCAACCTGAGGGTACCCAGAGTGGGCATCTTTTCAATGGGCAGGCCCCAGGGTGGAACATCACTCTTTGGGAAAATGATTATTTAGAACAAGTTTTTAATTAGTTGTGGTATCATAGAAGCTACCAGGACAGGGATTCAGGCACAAAAATATATGGAGTTGGGTACTGGAACTGGGTTCAAGGTGGGACTGTGTCTGAGCATCAGATTTGAAGAGTTGCCAGTACTGGGGAAAGGAAAAAGCCAGGAGGTCAAAGCAAGGAGCAAAGGTGACTCTTGTTGAGTGAAGAAATGTAGCCAGTGTTTTTGGTAACCAGTCCAGACCACCTTACCAACTAGAACACTCATAGCACAGTTGATGGAGTGTTGCTAAAATCAACCCACAGCTGCCATCTTCTGTGCAGAATTGCTCTCAGACGAACTGGAAATGCCTCATCAGGAAGGCTCTGTTTCCCCATCCTTTGCCCCAAGCCAGAACTCAATCAATGACTAACCCTGGAGTTCAAAAGGCTGGACCCCTTGCTAACTCTACAGTTAATCTGTTTCAGAGGATTCCCTGGAATCAGATTGCAGCTGCTTTCCAGCTGAGACATTGCTTAACTTACTCTCCATTCCTAGCCTACTTCCTTCCTCTCCTCTTAAGAACACAGCTCAACAAATCATTAGCAAAGGAATCTCTGCCTCTGGCTCTGCTTCTTGAGAACTCAATCTAAGAAAGAACGGATGGCCTAGATTCTACTACACCATAATGCTCAGAATCAAAATATTAGCACCTTTTCCAACACTCCCACTCCACATCCACACTGATTGTGAGGTGTATTAGTTCGTTCTTAAGCTGCTATAAAGACATACCCACTCGGTAATTTATAAAGAAAAAGAGGTTCAATGGACTCATGATTCCACCTGGCTGGGGAGGCTTCACAATCATGGCGGAAGGTGAAGGAGGAAGGCACGCCTTACGTGGTCACAGTCAAGAGAGCACGTGCAGGGGAACTGCCCTTGTAAAACCATCGGATCTCTTGAGGCTTATTCACTGTCACCAGAACAGCATGGGAAAGATCTATACCCTTGATTCAGTTACCTCCCACTGGGTCCCTTTCTGGACATGTAGGGATTATGGGAGCTACAATCAGGATAAGATTTGGGTGGGGACAAAGCCAAACCATATCATGAGGTATTTTTTAAAAATTACAGGCATTGTATCCTTTTAATGTATCTGTTAAAATGAAGATTTCTGGGCTCATCATAGACCTACACATTAAAAAAAATCAACATTTTGGGGGCCCTGGGAAAGTTTGTTGAACTTTAAAGATAAAAAATTATATTCTAGGACTTGAAGTAGGAAGAAGTTATTGATGGAAATCAAGTGGGTGGGTAAAAAAAGAGAAAAGGAGAGCAGGAGCTGGGATTGATGGCTGAAGCAGAAGTTGAGACTGAACGTGTATTTAGCACAATGCGATATAAATAAGACACATCCTAACAGTGAAAGCAACTTTCCTAGGGAGGGATTCAGAGCACAAAGATACCTCCTAGAGTTTTATGTGGCCTTTGCTAATTTGTGTCACTTCATTGACCCTTAGGGTCCCTATGTATAAATGGGTACGGTGAGGTACTCCACTTAACAACTCATTTGCATGTTATATAGATAGACTGAAACAATGTATTAGGTACGTTAAACCAGTTGGAAGAAAGAACATTACATAAATACAAATTATAACACCATTAATACCTCCCTGGCTGAGATTCAAAACCACGGCTAAGTTTTGAAGCCTTACAATATTCATGAAGATATGATTAAATTCAAGAGGCTGCTGATTTCATTTGTAAGATGTCAGTCAATGAAAAGGCATTCTTATCTGATATCTAAATTACCCTTAACTGAAAGCAGATAGCACCTGTCAGACCCCTGCAACTGGAGAGTCCTATTTGCTTTAAAAAGTCAGACCCACATCATGAAGAATTTTTTCTTATTAAATTTTGGCTAAATTTCAAAGAAAAAAAATTCCAATAAAGAGAAATTCTTTACACAGGAATCCACAGGAATATGAGGTGTTATCATATATCACCAAGGCCATGAAATGCTCTTGGACTGAGAGAAAATGAGGTTGTCAAGACAAAGGCCTCAAGCTTATGGTGATTTATTAATGGGAAATAAGGCATCCTGGAACACAAAGGGCATATGAAGATGCAAATAATGATCCATCAGGTGCTTTCCTCCCCACCTATCCACTCCATTACAGTAAGCACACTTTCCCTGTGACAGTCCAGCATCTGGCCACACATAAGCAGGTGGGAAGCCTGTATAGGGAAAATACAGTGGATTTGCATTCTGGTCTTAGTTTATTCATACTGACCAATGCAACTGTCAATAACACATTGTTATTGGTCCTGTTATCCTCATTCATACATATGGTTCTCCATACATTCATGAATGTATGAATGAGGATAACAGGGCCAATTTGCTAAATATTATATAAGGAAATGTACATGGTGTTTGTGTTCTGTGGCCATGCAGAAGACCATTATTAGTTGGCCAAATGTGTAGAAGTGTTTGATGACCTCTTACAATTTTCCAAGTGTTTTAATTAAAAGAAGAAAAGTATTAGAAGGAAGCAAGCACAGAGAAGCAAAAGCATTCCTGATGTCATATGGGTTATCTCCAGGCAGAACCTGGGACATGAGAGAGACTGGAAGAGGCTGGGTCAAGGCAGTGGGTTGCCTGCAGAGGGCGCCATCCACAGAGAACATGAAGGTAAACGGTTTCCTTGAAGCTCAGCAGTGTGGAAGCCCTTTCTGAAACTAGGACTAGGGAGCAGCAAATAAGCACAGCAACAAAGAGAGAACCCAGGTTGGGACCTCGGAAACAGGAAGTAATGGAAGAATCATGCAGACACCAGCTACCTCAGGATACAGAGTGGGCATCCTTTCAATGGGCCGCTCCCAGGGTAGGACTTCATATACTTTCTTTATTATTTACTAAACTTCATTTTTTTTCTGATTTCATCAATTCCTTTTCCTTTCTCTGTCCCAGGATATCACACTTCGTTTACTTTCCTTGTTTCCTTAGGCTTCTCTGAGCAGTGACGGATCATAAACCTTTCTAGGTTCAGGGTTTTCATCTTGTAAAACAAGAAAGGATTATCTGGGTGAGCTCCAACAGCTCCCATTTGGATTCTAAGTTTGCCCAGGTCTTTACAGTGAAGGCCATCCATAAGCTACTTGGATTGTCACTGGGATCCTGGGGACAAATAATGATAACTGAAGACCCCATTCTTCTGGTCCCTGGTTTTCACCATCTCATTCTCCAAACCTGACATCAGGTTGATAATTAGAGTAAGTAATAAGTTTCATTTCTCTGCCACTGTTCACTTCCTGGTAGAAATTATATGAGCAGGGAAATAGCTGAAGGACAAGTAAGCCAAAGGAAGGAAGAAGAGAAAATCAGCCTGAAGAACAAGGATTTTACAATCTTACGGTAATAATGTGTGATTTTCCTCAATTTATCTTCCTGCTAAATTAAGGAAGTATATACTAGGGGAAAAGAAAAAAAGAATCAACACCTGAGGATGTAGGCTTTTGTCTCTTGGTCCTTTAAGAGTTCACTTACATCCCAAGAACCATTGTCTGCATCCATATGAGGAAGAGTCTCACAGTAGCCATGTCAGTAATGGTCTCTTATCAGCCAGCCTAAGCCTCGTGCCAGCCGAATCCTACCAAATGACAACAGATGGCTCAGAATCACATTTTCCCACATCACTACCAGGAAATGTGGTCAAATATATTTTTAACTACTTTCATGATCATTGTCCCATATAATATGCACAGACAAGTATTCAAGTGTAACAAAGCATAGTTATCAATAAAAACCATTTTCTTTTAATTTCATAATCTAGAAAATAGGTCCAACAACTAAGAAATGTAAGAGGGATGGGGGAAAAGACTCGGTAATCATGTTAGGAGGAATACACAAAAATGAATAAATGTGTGTTTGAGGCAAAGCAGTCAGGGTCATGGAAATACCAGGGACCACCCCTCTGAGAGTTATATTATGGGTATATTAGATGGCAGGATTGCCAAGCTCATGGAACTGAAATAAGAAAGTGACTTTTAGGAGGACAAAATACCCTAAAAACATTGATACAGAGTAATAGCTTTTAACTTTTTGTGATAGACAGAATGGCCCCCTATAGATATCCACTCCCTAGTCTCTAAAGCCTGTGAAAGTTATGCTTCATGGCAAAGGTACTCTACATGTGTAATTAAGATTAAGTGCCTTAAAATAATGATGTTATTCTAGATTATGCAAGTGGGCAAAATCCAAACCATATGGGCCATTAAAGTGAGAACTTTCTCCGCCTGGGATTAGAGAAACGGGACACAAGTTTAAAGACTGGAAGCACAGGAGGGACTGAACCCATTGTTACCAGAGAGGTCATATGGAAATCATGAAAAAGTCTGTGGACAACCTACAGGAACAACCTCTAGGAACAACTGCTGGCTAACAGGCAGCAAAGAAACAGGCACCTCAGGACAACAGCTGCCAGGAGGAGAATTCATGCAACAACTTAAATGAGCTTAAGATTGATTCATCCCCACAGCCTTATGAGATGCTACACAAGACTCAATGGAACCGTGCTCTACTGAGACTTCTGACCTACATAACTGTTATATAACAAATGGATGTTATTTTAAACTGCTAACATCATGATAATTTGTTAAGGCTGCAGGAGAAAACTAAAAAAACTCTCATTGGAAGATATAATGATGCATTAGCCCCCAGCCAACTATAAAAAGATATGCCATGGAAAAGACAATGAGCTTTCGTATTTCCTGAAATCCACCATTATTATCAATACTATGGTGGTCTAAGAGTATTTCCTCTGAGTATTTAAGAAATAAAGAATGCTCATGTCCCTCAAATGATAACTGGATAGTGTACCATCTCCATTCTAGTCCTATGCTTCGTTTGGATTCCACAATGATCACATGATAATTTCACTCTGAAGTCCATTTTTTTCAACCACTCAGCTGACCTTAAGGCCATTCTTCAAGGGCAACTTTTGGCCAGACTATATTTTTTAGTGCTGCTTAGCACAAGCACAGTCATCTTCAAAAATAACAAACAAGTTTGGGATTAGAATGCTTTCGTTAAAGGAAAACAGGACTAACCAGCATCTGTTTTTCCTCTGTTCGTCTCCCTTCAAACCTTATGAAGGGCCAGGCGTGGTGGCTCATGTCTGTAATCCCAGAACTTTGGGAGGCCGAGGCTGGCAGATTATGAGGTCAAGAGATTGAGAACATCCTGGCCAACATGGTGAAACCCAGTCTCTACTAAAAATACAAAGATTAGCTGGGAGTGATGGCACATGCCTGTGGTCCCAGCTACTTGGGAAGCTGAGGCAGCAGAATCACCTGAACTTGGGAGGCGGAGGTTAGAGTGAGCAGAGATCCCACCACTACACTCCAGCCTGGCAACAGAGTGAGACTCCGTCTAAAAAAACAAACAAAAAAACAAAAGAACAAACAAAAACCCTTATGAAGAAGATACAAAAGTTCTAACTCTATAGAGGAAGAAATTGACCTTACGCCCAGACCTATACCTGATAAGCAGTATGCTAGAGATGGAAATTAACTCTGTTTCCTAAACAGGTGTCTCTAGTCTTCCTGATAGCAACAAATTATATCCCTTGCTTAAGACAGGTTTATAAATTTATTACCAGGGTTTTAAACTCTATATATGTACACACACTTCACATTTTATATCATATGTGTAGTGAAATCATCTCTCTTCTTTGGCTTGCACAATATCATTTTCCATTACCTCTTGTTTACCATCCATTTTTTCTCTAGCTAGTAAAAATGTGAAAACACAATATTGTTTTGTTCTACAGAGATTTATTCTTTCTTCCCTAATGTGCTCTCTCAGGGCTGGTACAGACTCTAAGCTCCATAGCTGTAGCGCAACATAGCTCTAAGAGGGCATGAAACAAGCACATTCCACCAAACAGTCCAGTACAGCCCATGGATTATTTCCGACAGTGACTTGAAATCCATTCCTGCTCCTCTCTGAATGCTGCCAGGGCAGCAGCCTGTAACAGCTGCTCTTCTGAGACTCCTTCCCTGATGATGCAAGAAGGCTACAGGGCCCTCCTGCACTCTCTCTCTCTTTCTGCATGAATCTGAACTTCACAATTAGCACATTTGGTATAGTATGTGCTTCCCAGTCCTATGGGTCTCTGCATCTCACAATTTGGCATGTTATTATTTCAGTTTATCTTGCTGTTATGTATGATTAGATCCTGTTAGTTAATTGAATCATGTGAGTATGCTCCAACACCTCAACTAGACTGTAAACTGTGGGCGCAGATATCAATAGTTTTTCAGCCCACAGCATTTTGGATGTAATAGTATATAAGGAACAGCTGCTAGATTTACGTACATTTCACTCCACGTAGTTTATTTATCCTGCCCTTTTTACAGAATATATGCATTAAGCCCTGTTAGTTCTCCTCAAAACATTAAAGCATTAAAAAAAATTGTAAATAGAAGTAACCAATAGATTGGGGATAACACCAGGCCAAAAATGTATTGTTTAGACTTGCCAGAATTAAGAGAACGTAAGAGAAGGGATGCAGATATAATGAGAAGGGAAAAAGATTTTTTTTAATCCAAGATGAAATTGAAAATTTAGATTACAAGACTGGATCAAAAACATCTCTATAACGTGTAGGAGTTTGTTATGTATAGGATAAAAGTCTATAATATAAAAAGACATGTGACTGCAAATTTGATAAAGTGATGGGAGCATGGGAAAATTCCCAACAGGTCTCCATTGTTATTTTAACATTGTTTCCTTAGCAAAAGCTCATTAAAAATATACCAATTCTCTCTGGAAACTTTTCTCTTTAGATCATGAGTAACTTTCCAAGCTAAATCAAGTAATTGTATCTAAGACAACCAACAAAAATTCATTTAACAAGGGAAACGAAAACCAATGCAGCAAGAATCTTCACTGTTCTTCTCCCAGCCAGCAGAATTAGAGAGGTCCAGGGTTCCTTGAGTTGCTCAGTCATAACTACACAGTCATCCTTTCTGCCACTCAGGAAACTTGCTGCTGCTCAATTTGGTCAACAGGGTTCTTAGTTTATCATTTATTTGCTTCTGAAACTAGCAAAAAGCCTACTTAATATTAGCACTGGCCTGTTGGGCTTGTCAATAAGAACTTGGGAAGTTTGAGAAATACAGGTAGTCCCCAACATACAATAGTTTGATTTATGATACACACATTCAGAAGAAACTGGTCTTCAAGTACACATAACCATTCCGTTTTTCACTTTCAGTACAGTAGTCAATAAATTACATAAAATACTCAATACTTTATTCTAAAATAGGTTTTGTGTTAGATGATTTTGCCCAGCTGTGGGCTAATGTAAACATTCGGAGCATATTTAAGACAAGCTAGGCTAAGCTATGAAGCTATGACATTAGGCAGGCTAGGTGTATTCAACACATTTTTTACTTACAGTACTTTCAACTTACGATGGACTTATCAGAATATAATACCATCATAAGTCAAGGAACATCTGTGATTTGCAGAATATCACATAAAGTTATGTTTAGGAGTTTAACAATCCTTGCTTTTGGTGCTTTCTATCTGTATGTCTTTGACGACTCCCTCTAAGGAAACCAAACTTTTGTCATTGCTTTTATGATGTCCTCTCTCTCTCAACACCCTACCTTAGTCAAAAAAGTCAGATGTCTCAAGATCCTAACGGCTCATGACCCCAATCCTCCACAAAACACAATAGCTTGCCTTTCAGAGCCCTGTCCTTCACTGTGGAATTTGTAGCACAAAGCTATCAAAGTGACCCATTTGAAATTGTACTTCAATTATAATAGGTAATACGAGCTTTGAGGCAAGGAGAGATCCATGCCAGGGAACTTCTGAGGGATGTTCAATCTCATCTCTTTTCCATTCATTCAACTCTATGTATTGCACACTCACCTTTTCATTATGTTTGTTGAGGAGGGGATAGAAAAATGCATCCTACATTCACAATCTTTAAGGAATCTATGATCTAAGAGAAAAGTTTGACAATGGCAGCAAGAAAAACAGAGACTCCACAGGAGGAGATCAAAGATGTGCTGGTAACAGATGGTAACAGATGGTCCCAGGGTGTGGTGAGATAGGGTTAGGAGGATTCACACTGATGGCATTTACCGACAGATGGACAGGTCAGGCTGGCGCACACCGCTGGCATAGCCTGCCCTACTGAAGGTGAAGGATAACCTGCCTGCAGTAGTGTCTGTCCTTTGCAGGGTCATGGGGTCCTTTCTCCTTAGGTAAGGATCAAATGAAGATCGAGACAAATTCCCAACAGCACCTAATCAATAAAAATTTCCCCTGAGATGAGTATCCTGAAAGCCTGTGCATATATCTGAGAACTGGAAAGGTGAAGAATTCAAAAGAACAGAAAGAAATACCAGGAGAACCTTATGACAAATGTCACAAAGGAATGGGCACATGGATCTAATTGTGATATAGAAGATAGCAATCATATGTCCTATTTAGATAAGTAAACTAGTATCGAATATATGTACATTATGTGTGTATGTATAAAGGGAGGGTATTGTTAAGATAATATTACTATTTGATGTTTCTTTAGGAGGATCACATAATTTGTTTCACTTTGTTATTTAACATTGGCACATTGCCTACATATGAGGCAACTGATCCCCAGAGGTGTTAATTTTTTTTTCCAAAGCCACACATATCAAGGAGTAAACAAACTCCCAGAACACATAATTACCTATGTAAGAAAACTGCATTTGTTTCAAATAATTGAATTTCTTGCAGAAATTCAATGTCTGCACAGAAATCAAGTAAGAGTCTACTAATCCTAGGGTACAGATCTAAGTCAGTGGTAACAGTTACTGTGTCAGTGTGTGTATGTGTGTATGAGTTTGGGGATAGTGGGTAAACTTCTGTTTTAATTGCAGCAATGCTTTAATTGACAATACTGTTCACATAGGAATTCTAAATCTAGAGAACAATATAAATGATGGCAATTACAGAAAATCCCATCTGGTTTCTGGCATATTGGAACTGCATAGAGAAGGTAGCTTCAAACTTTTGGCAACCATGCACTACAGACAGATGTGGCTAAAGAAAACATATTTCATTTTTATGAGCAGCTGTCCCTGACCAAATAAACTGTGATGTAGGAAAAAACAGAGCGGGCAGCTATCCTACAACCTGTGGGTTGTCTTGAATTCTTTCCTGTGGAAATCCAGTCCCTTGTAGTCCCACTGGCCTCAACAATTACCTGACCCGATATCCGCTGACCCAAAATCCCCCACTGAAATCTCTCTTCAAATAGCTCGGTTTAAAAGTCATTTGCTTGTATTGCATCCAAGAAGAAACTAGGGAAAGAGGAGGGCAAGGTGGACTCAGTGGTTGTATTGTGAAATAGACATGGCAATCACTGAGTTGGTTGGTCTTTTCCGGAAGCCTGGAGAAGAGCCCTATAGGATCAGCTACCTACTAAGGGAAGGTTCCCTTAAACAGAAGTTTCCCTTAAACAGTAGTTTCTGATGAACTAGCATAGCTGCATGCCTTGAGTACACCGATCCTTCCTCCCCACACCTGAGATGCACTTAGTCACCACAACCTTGGCTGACTTCAAAGATGCTATAGAAAATAGGCTTTGGCCGGGAGTGGTGGCTCACGCCTGTAATCCCAGCACTTTGGGAGGCCGAGGAGGGTGGATCACAAGGTCAAGAGATCGAGACGATCTGGTCAACATGGTGAAACCTCATCTCTACTAAAAATACAAAAAATTAGCTGGGCATGGTGGCACGTGCCTGTAATCCCAGCTTCTCAGGAGGCTGAGGCAGGAGAATTGCCTGAACCCAGGGGGCGGTGAGCCGAGATTGCGCCATTGCACTCAGCTTGAGTAGCAAGAGCAAAACTCTGTCTCACAAAAAAAAAAGAAAGTAAGAAAGAAAGAAAGAGAGAGAGAGAGAAAGAAAGAAAGAAAGAAAGAAAGAAAGAAAGAAAGAAAGAAAGAAAGAAAGAGAAAAAGAAAGAATAGGTTTTATGTGCCATTTTTTACTTTACATAAAAATATGTTAAGGAAAATGTTTAGGACACTACAAGGTGGTCTGTTATTGAAGGCTGTAGGAGGAGGTTATCTCAGGACTCACTATCAGAAACAGTTTCATTTCTGTGAAGCATTGTAAACAACTGGGTTATTTGTTTCTTTTGGACACTATGGTTTCAGGGTCATATTTGTTGCCCACCTCTAGCCACAGAACATAATTTCATAACACCTATTTTGTCTCTAAACGCAACCTTGACTTTATCTGATTTTACTTTACCCTTATTGCATAAAGTTTCCATATTTTAAAAAGTCATACGAATCACAGTCAAGAGACCTAAGGTGATATGATGACTAAGTACAAAGTGGGATCCTTTGGATGGCATTTCTGGAACAGAACAAAAGGGCATTAGATGAAAATTAGGAAACTATGAAGAGCAGATGGACTTTAGCTAATAATAATGTATCAAAACTGATTCACTGATCGTGATAAATCTAACTAATGTTACATATTACAGTGGGGGAACTGATTGTAGGGTATATAGGGATTCTATTCCACTTTCACAATTTTTCTGTAAATCTTTAAAACTTTTCTAAAATTAAAAGTTTATTTAAAGAAAATCAATGCACACATTGGGCACCTTATACCACAGCTAACTTCCTGGTATTCTTATTTTCTGTTCATTCAATAACAACCAGTCATATTGTCGGGATTTTTGTACATTGTCATAAGTACATTTTGGAAAACAGCTATATATTAATGCATAAAATATATCCAGGCATATACACAAAAACTTTTGGTTAAGCAGTCATTGGTAAAGTTTTTCATAATGTTGGTAGCTAATGTGGGCTATGTCATGTAACTGGGAGATTGCTGCACAGTATCCATATTTTATATCTTGATTTAATTTCTATGTGTTCATTTCACTGCTTTATTCATATCATTTTTACTCTAAGTTCAGGAGTACAAGTGCAGGTTTCTGACACCGGTAAACTTGTATTCTGTGCAGATTATTTCATCACCCAGGTATTAAGTCTAATGCCCACTAGTTATTTTTCCTGATCCTCTCCCTCCTCCTGCCTTCTTCCCCCAAAAGTTCCTAGTATGTGTTGTTCCCCTCTATGTGTCCATGTGTTCTCAACATTTAGCTCCTAGTTATAAGTGAGAACATGTGGTATTTGGTTTTCTATTCCTGTGTCAGTTTGCTAAGGATAATGGCCTCCATCTACATCCCTGTCCCTGCAAAGACCATAACCTCATTCTTTTTTATGGCTGCATAGTATTCCATGGTGCATATATATTAAATTTTCTTTGTGCAATCTATCTTTAATGGACATTTAGGTTGATTCCATGTCTGCTATTGTGAAAAATAGTGATTTACAGGCATGTCCTCAAACACAATTTAACTTTTTTTTATATTTTTATTTTCAATTAAGTCAATTCTAATAGGCTTGTGATCACTTCTCTGACTTATTCACCTCATTTTAGAGTCCAACACTTATGTTCTCATAACTAAAATGCATTCTTATTTACAGACGAGACCTGGCACTAAGGACATGGTTTTAAAAACTCAAAGGCCAAAACTAATTTTCTACATAATTTAAGGGTTTAAAAATAAGGAAGTAGATGTTTTAGAATAAGAAATTTAAAATAAAACCAATTTTAATTTCAAGAAAAGGCACTCTGACAAAAGACATAAGCAAAGAAACTCACAGAAGATAAAATTATAAAAGCTGAGAAAATATTCAGCTTCAGTGATATATAAAAAGATAGAAATTAAAATGTGACAGAAATCTTCTCAGATTAATTTAAGGATTTTGGAAAGTATAATGCCTAATAATAGTGTTCCAAGGACCCTTGGACAATTTTGTGAAGGATGTTGGATCAGAAAATGTGGAATTCTTAGCCGTTTTCTACATAGCAATGTTTCCTTAACCTCTGCACATGTAGACTTGAAAATCTGTCACCAAAAGAGCATAGTACAGCCAGACTTAGGCCATTTTATTCCTAGTGTATGATGTAAATCCCCTGCAAATAGGGGAAATATGACTTGAGCTGTTAAACAGTCATTGTACTACATCATAATAATTTGTACATGCTTGTTCTTCTGCAAAAACAATCTCTGTTGTTAGAAAAGATAATATTGGTTTCTCACACCCATGCAAGAAATGAAATTCTACAACTGCTCATCAGTCACTTATCTCAGGGTAGATCTGAGAAGTGAGAACCCCCTGTAGAAAGAAGGTCATTATACTGGGTGGACTATGTATAAATTCCTTTCTTTTTATCCCTCTTATGATGAGAAGAAGCTCCAGTCCTACTCTACCCTTTAAACAGAGAGGAAGACTTCACAGTGGAAACATGAAACTCAGGACAGTAATGCCTGATTATTGCTTAATCTTACTTTAATAGAAAATAAAGGTATTCTGTTGACAAGCTCTTCTGATAAATATCATACTGTCTTGGTGCTCAGAATATTTCATTCTCTGCCTTAATATAAAGTACCTATAATTAATTTACTGGAGTCTTGGTAGAGAAGAAGGAAATTTCTCTTCATCTTTGGCAAAAAATTTCTTAAGGCATTTTAACACAGTAATTTCGACAGTTAAAATTTTAATTAAGTTTAAAATTTTAGATGGCTGGCAAGATGGCCAAAAGGGAAAAGCTCATGTCTGCAGCTCTCGACGAGATCAATACAGAAGGTGGGGATTTCTGCATTTCCAACTGAGGTACACGGCTCATCTCATAGGGACTGGTTAGACAGTGGATACAGCCCATGGAGGGTGAGCCAAAGCAGGATGGGGTGTCCTGTCACCCAGGAAACACAAGAGGTTAGGGAACTCCCTCCCCTAGCCAAGGGAAGCCTTGAGGGGCTGTGCCCTGAGGAACTGTGCACTCCAGCCCAGATACTACACTTTTCCCATGGTCTTCGCAACACACAGACCAGGAGAGTCCCTCAGGTTTCTATGCCACCAGGGCCTTGGGCTTCAAGCACAAAACTGGGTGGCCATTTGAGCAGACACTGAGCTGGCTGAGAAAGTATTTCTTTCATACCCCAGTGGCACCTGGAATGCCATCGAGACAGAACCATTCACTCCCCTAGAAATGGAACTGAAGCCAGGGAGCCAAGTGGTCTAGCTCAGTGGATCCTACCCCACAGAGCCCAGTAAGCTAAGATCCACTGGCTTGAAGTTCTCACTGCCAGCACAGCAGTCTGAAGTTGACCTGGCCTGGAGCTTGGCGAGGGGAGGGGCGTCCACTATTACTGAGGCTTGAGTAGGTGGTTTTCCCCTCACAGTGTAAACAAAGTCACTGGGAAGTTCAAACTGGGCAGAGCCCACCGCAGCTCAGCAAAGCCACTGTAGCCAAGCTGCCTTCCCTAGATTCCTCCTCTCTGGGCAGGGCATCCCTGAAAGAAAGGCAGCAGCCCAGTCAGGGTCATATAGATATAACTCCCATCTCGCTGGGACAGAGCATCTGAAGGAAGCAACAAAGGTGAGTGCAGCTTCAGCAGACTTAAATGTTCCTGCCTGCTGTCTATAAAGAAAGCAGCAGATCTCCCAGCACAGTGCTCGAGCTCTGCTAAGGGACAGACTACCTCCTCAAGTGGGTCCCTGACTCCCGTGCCTCCTGACTGGGAGACACCTCCCAGCAGGGGTCAATAAGCACCTCATACGGGAGAGCTCCAGCTGGCACCTGGTGGGTGCTCCTCTGAGATGAAGCTTCCAGAGGAAGGAATAGGTAGCAATCTTTACTGTTTTGCAGCCTCTGCTGGTGATATCCAGGCAAACAGGGTCTGGAGTGGACCTCCAGCAAAGTCTAGCAGACCTGCAGCAGAGGGGCCTGAGTGTTAGAAAGAAAACTAACAAGCAGAAAGGAATAGCATCAATATTAGCAAAAAAATACATCTACACAGAAACTCCATCCAAAGGTGACCAACGTCAAAGAGTAAAGGTAGATAAATCCATGAAGATGAGGAAAAACCAGCACAAAAAGGCTGAAAATTCCCCAAACCAGAATGCCTCTTCTCCTCCAAAAGATCACAACTCATTATCAGCAACGGAACAAAACTGGATGAATTGACAGAAGTAGGATTCAGAAAGTGGGTAATAGCAAACTCCTCCAAGCTAAAGGAGCATGTTCTAACCCAATGCAAAGAAGCTAAGAACTTGAAAAAAGGTTAGCAGAATTGCTAACTAGAATAATCAATTCAGAGAAGAACATAAATGAGCAGATGGAGCTGAAAAACACAGCATGAGAACTTCGTGAGGCATAACACAAGTATCAAATAGCTGAACCGATCAAGTAGAAGAAAGGATATCGGAGATTGAAGATCAACTTAATGAAATAAAGTGTAAAGATAAGATTAGAGAAAAAAGAATGAAAAAGAACGAACAAGGCTTCCAAGAAATATGGGAATATGTGAAAAGACCAAACCTACATTTGATTGGTGCACCTGAAAGTGATGGGGAGAAAGGAACCAACTTGGAAATGACTCTTCAGGATATTATCCAGGAGAACTTCCTCAACCTAGCAAGACAGGCCAACATTTAAATTCAGGAAATACAGAGAATGCCACAAAGATACTCCTCGAGAAGAGCAACCCCAAGACACATAAACGTCAGATTCTACAAGGTTGAAATGAAGAAAAAAATGTTAAGTGCAGCCAGAGAGAAAGGTCAGGTTACCCACAAAGGGAAGCCCATCAGACTAACAGCAGATCTCTAGGCAGAAACCCTATAAACCGGAAGACAGTGGGGGCCAATATTCAACATTCTTAAAGAAAAGAATTTTCAATCTAGAATTTCATATCCAGCCAAACTAAGCTTCATAAGAGAAGAAGAAATAAAATTCTTTACAGACAAGCAAATTCTGAGAGATTTTTCTCATCAAAATCCCATCTTACAAAGTCTGAGAGATTTCGTAAGGCAGGAGCTCTGCTTTACAAGAGCTCCTGAGGAAGCACTAAATTTGGAAAGGATAAACTGGTATCAGTCACTGCAAAAACAAATCAAATTGTAAAAACTATCGACACTATGAAGAAACTGCATTAACTAATGAGCAAAATAATCAGCTAGCATTATAATGACAGGATAAAATTTACACATAATAATATTAACTTGAAATGTAAATGGGCTAAATGCTCCAATAAAAAGACACAGACTGGCAAACTGGATAAAGAGTCAAGACTCATTGGTATACTGTATTCAGGAGACCCACTTCATGTGCAAAGACACACATAAGCTAAAAATAAAGGGAATGGAGGAAGATTTACCAAGCAAATGAAGAACAAAAAAAAAAAAGCAGGGGTTGCAATCCTAGTCTCTGATAAAATACACTTTAAGCCAACAAAGATCAAAAGAGACAAAGAGCCGGGCACAGTGGCTCACGCCTGTATTCCCAGCACTTTGGGAGGCCGAGGTGGGTGGATCACGAGGTCAAGAGATCAAGACCATCCTGGTCAACATGGTGAAACCCCGTCTCTAATAAAATTCAAAAAACTAGCTGGGCATGGGGGCATGTGCCTGTAATCCCAGCTACTCAGGAGGCTGAGGCAGGAGAATTGCCTGAACCCAGGAGGCGGAGGTTGCGGTGAGCCAAGATCACGCCATTGCACTCCAGCCTGGGTAACAAGAGCGAAACTCTGTCTCAAAAAAAAAAAAAAGAGATAAAGAAGGGCATTACATAATGGAAATCAATGCAACAAGATCTTACTCTCATATATATATGCACCCAATAGAGGGGCACCCACATTCATAAAGCAAGTTCTTAGAGACCAAAGAAACTTAGACTCCTGTACAATAATAGTTGGAGATCTTAACACCCCACTGTCAATATTAGATAGATCAATGAGACAGAAAACTAACAAGGATATTCAGGACTTGAACTCAGCTCTGGACCAAGTGGACCTAATAGACATCTACAGAACTCTCCACTCCAAATCAACAGAATATACATTCTTCTCAGAAACACATCACACTTATTCTAAAATTGACCACATAATTGGAAATAAAACACTCCTCAGCAAATGCGAAAGAATGAAAATCATAAAAAACAGCCTCTCAGACCACAGTGCAATCAAATTGGAACTCAGGATTAAGAAACTCACTCTAAACTGCACAACTACATGGAAACTGAACAACCTGCTCCTGAATAACTACTTGGTAAATAATGAAATGAAGGCAGAAATAAATAAGTTCTTTGAAAACAATGAGAACAAAGACACAGTGAATCAGAATCTTTGGAACACAGCTTAAGCAATGTTTAGAGGAAAATTTGTAACACTAAGTGACCACAGGAGAAAGTGGGAAAGATCTAAAATCAACACCCTAACATCACAGTTAAAAGAACTAGAGAAGCAAGACTAAAAAAATTCAAAAGCTAGCAAAAACAAAAAATAACCAAGATCAGAGTAGAACTGAAGGAGATGGAGACACAATAAACCCTTCAAAAAAAAATCAATGAATCTAGGAGCTGGTTTTTTTTAAAAGATTAACAAAATAGATAGAATGCTAGCCAGACTAATAAAGAAGAAAGAGAGAAGAATCAAATAGATACAATAATGAAAAAGGAGATATCACCACTGATCCCACAGAAATACAAACTACATCAGAGAATACTATAAACACCTGTACACAAATAAACTAGAAAATATAGAAGAAATGGATAAATTCCTGGACACATACACTCTCCTGAGACTAAACTAGGAAGAAGTCAAATCCCTGAATAGACCAACAACAAGTTCTGAAATTAAGGCAGTAATTAAACCAAAAACATCCCAGCCCAGACCGATTCACAGCCGAATTCCACCAAAGGTACAAAGAGGAGCTGGTACCCTTCCTTCTGAAACTATTCCAAACAATAGAAAAAGAGGGACTCCTCCCTAACCCATCTTATTAGGCCAGCATTATCCTGATGCCAAAACCTGGCAGAGACACAACAAAGAAAGCAAACTTCAGGCCAATATCCCTGATGACTATCGATGTGAAAATCCTCAATAAAATACTGGCAAACCGAATCCAGCAGCACATCAAAAAGTTTATCCATCATGATCAAGTCAGTTTTATCCCTAGGATGCAAAGATGATTCAACATACGCAAATTAATAAACATAATTCATCACATAAACAGAACCAATGACAAAAACCACATGATTATCTCAACAGATGCAGAAAAGATTTTCGATAACATTCAACACCCCTTCATGCTAAAAACTCTCAATAAACTAGGTATTCATGGAACATAACTCAAAATAATAAGAGCTATTTATGACAAACCCACAACCAATGTCATATTAAATGGGCAAAAGCTGGAAGCATTCTTTTGAAAACCAGCACAAGACAAGGATGCCCTGTCTCACCACTCCTATTCAACATAGTATTGGAAGTTCTGGCCAGGGAATTCAGGTAAGAGAAAGAAATAAAGCATATTCAAACAGGAAGAGAAGAAGTCAAATTGTCTCTGCAGATGACATGATTGTATATTTAGAAAACCCCATTATTTCAGCCCAAAATCTCCTTAAGCTGAGAAGCAACTTCAGCAAAGCCTCAGGACTCAAAATCAATGTGCAAAAATCACAAGCATTCTATACACCAATAACAGACAGAGAGCCAAATCATGAGTGTACTCCCATTCACAATTGCTAGAAAGAGAATAAAATACCTAGGAATACAACTTACAAAGGATGCGAAGGACCTCTTAAAGGAGAACTACAAACCACTGCTCAAAGAAATAAGAGAGGACACAAACAAATGGAAAAACATTCCATGCTCATGGATAGGAAGAATCAATAGTAGGGGGGTTGCTACAACAGCAACAAAACCAACACTGAAATGTAAATTACAAGGCATATAGAAACAGGAAGCAATTGGCAAAGAAACTGTGACCAGGGTCTAAAAGGACATGATTATTCCACCATTATGCAACGGCAAAACACTCATTAATGTTGTCACCTGCAATAACTAGGAAGGCAGAAGTTTTATCAATTGAGCTTGCATGTTTAGGCAAGGAGGTTGAAAAATTAAATGCACAAAGACAAAAGTGAAATCGATTTTTGTTTCCAGCTGTTAAAAAGCAAGCTGACAGGGTCTTTGCACCACAAAGATTCATGAAAACTAAACTTAGATTCATGGCAAGAACCATATCAAGATTCATATTCTTTTGTTAAAATATCTGAAAGTATTAATTTGGCACACATAAATCTTTCAGATGAAGAAAACAGCTGAGAAACAGGAGAATAAGACTGGCTTTTCACTAGGAGTCTATTAGGTTCAATGTACCTAACAGTAAGTCTGGAAAGTGAGGTTGTCTAACAAGAATTGTAGGCATGCCTATAAGTGCATGTTGTGCCTGATAAACTAGTTAAAAATAAAACTACATTTATAATAAGATTTTTCTTAGAAAAATTTAAAAGCTGGCAGCCTAGACTAAAAGAGACTGTGAGCATTGGAGATTTGAAATGAGCCTTAGGCCTTCAACATTTTAGGATCAGGTAGAAGAGGAAGAGAGCTGCCTGGCCTTCAAAAAGACAGTCCCCAATCAGAGGAGCATCCTCCATCAGAGGAAGCCGAGGAGAATGATGATGTGAAATAAGAGACTTCCCTGAGGCTGGATGCAAGAAGTATATGTTGTTGACTGCCTGGATGTTTTAACTCTCACAGGAACACAACACAAATGACTTTTAAAATCTGTTTTTAAAGAGTCATATCCAACAGAGGCGGGCTGCAGCAGGAGAAGGCACCAAAGAAGCAGCTGGCAGGGTTTTAGAGAGGCTAATGCTGTGCTCTGTCTGGACCCCTAGTGTAGTAGACAACATAACAGTCCCACAAAGATGCCCACATCCTAATCACTGAACTTGTGAATAAATTCATTTTCATGGTAAAAGAGACTGTGGGAATGTGACTAATCTTCCCTTGAGATGGAGAGATTATCCTGGGTTACCCGTGTCTCACTTAATCACATGAATCCTTAACAGTGGAGAAACTTCCCTGCATGGCCAGAGAGAGGTGTGGTTGTGGAAGAAAAGTCAGACAGACGTAATGTTCCTGGCTTTGGATATGAAGGAAAGGGGCCATGAGCCAAGATATGTGAGTGGCCTCTAAAAGTTAGAAAAGGGAAGGAGACAGTCTCTCCTAGGGCCTTCATAAGGAATGCAGGCCTGCTGTCCCTCTAACGTTACCCCAGGGAGACTCTTGTCAGGATCTTAGAGGTTAGGTCAAAGAATTCTAACCTACAGAATTGGAACATAAGAAATTTGTGTTGCTTCAAGCTATTGTGTTTGTGGTAATTTATTATGGCAGTAATAGAAAATTAATACATCTAAGAATTACCCAATCTGGACATGCAGGCACACAGTGTTTGGTTATGACTTATTGGTTTCAGAATGCCAATATTTCAAATGCAGGCAGGCAGAAAAGAGTAGAAAACAAGCCTACCAATAAATAAATAAAACAAACAGAAGAGACAGATTCAGCATCAGGAATCACTAGAATCTCATTAGCTATCTCAGATGCCAGTCAGGGCCAAAACCTTAGTCGGCTCCCAACTTGGACAGTGACAGATGGTTCTGAATTTTGAAATTTTAAATGGCTCATAAATTTTAAGTATGAATTTCTTCTTGTCCTTAAAATAAATGCTTGGCCTCACTCCAAAGATTCTGATTCAGTTTGTATGGTGTACGACCCAGATTAATATAGGAAAGTTTTGTTTAAAAGCTTTCCTGATGGTCTTAATAAGCCATGCCTGAGAACTACAGCTCGGAAGCACCAGATTCTTATTTACATCATTCAAAGGCTTAAGCTATTAATTTAGCCAAATGGATTGCACAATAGTATTAAGCTGATTGGAGTATTCAATCCAGATCTATTTACATCATCTGGATTCAATTCACTGGCATTTCTTTTTTATTTTTATTTTTATTTAACAGACAGATTCTCACTCTATTGCCCAGACTGCAGTGCAGTGCCACAACATAGCTCGCTGCAGCCTTGATCTCCTGGGCTCAAGTGATCCTCCCACCTCAGCCTCCCAAGTAGCTAGGACTACAGGTACATTGCATCATGCCCAGATAATATTTTGCAGAGACAAGGTCTTGCTATACTGCCCAGGCTGGTCTTGAACTCCTGGCCTTATACACCTCATTGGTGTGAGGTTTGACAAATAGTTCTTGGATATAAAATATAACTCCCCAGTACATTACTGTGGCCTAGAGACATAAATATAACTTGTGGGATGATTATACAAGGCAGCTTCCTAGTCATTAGGGCACAGATGAATATTTTAACTTTGGTAAGAGGTTAGTTTTCAGGAAAAGTAGTCTCTGGAAAATTTATCATTAGGGAACATACTCAGGAAATTGTTCACAGATACGACAACCTTGATTCCATAGTAGATAATAAGAAATCATATTTAGTAGCTATTATGACCCAAGACTTAGCTCATAATATGAACCAATATTAAAATATCCCCTTCACCTTAACTGCCACTTGCAAATAAAAAAATAATAATAATGGAATGATGGAATATACTCTTCAAGAAGCAGTTCAGAAGTCTCACTGGTTCTTGAAATTTAACAAGCCATTTATCTGCTCAGTGTTCAATCCCTTTATGACACTATTTTCACAGCCATATATCTCCATAGTGAATAGGACCAACAGGTGAATAAAAAGAAGTTAAACACACACTTACCACATGATGCAGGCATTACACTCCTAATAACTGACCAAAGAAAAGTGAAAGAATATATTTATGCAAAGATTTGCATAAAGATATTCATAGCAGCTTTATTTAAAATAACCAAAACCTGGAAACAACTCAAATGTTCATTACCAGGTGAATAAATAAACAAATTATGATATACAAATAATGGAACAGTACCCATCAATTAAAAGGAGTTAAGTGTTGTCCTAGCACTTTGGGAGGCCAAGGCGGGTGCATCACTTGAGGTCAGGAGTTCAAGACCTCTCTACTAAAAATACAAAAAAAAAAAAAATTAGTTGGGCATGGTGGCACACACTTGTAGTCTCAGCTACTTGGGAGATTGGGGCAGGAGAATCATTTGAACCAAGATCAAACATTGGAGGCAAAGGATGCAGTGAAACAAGATCATGCCACTATATTCCAGCCTGGGCAACAGAGCGAGACTCTGTCTCCAAAAGAAAAAAAAAGGAATTAACTGTTAATATATAAAATACAATGATGAATCTCAAAATAATTGTGCTGAGTGAAAAAAGGCAGTCAGAAAAAAGTACATAATGTACTCTTTTATAAAAATTCAACTTACGTTAAAGTATGAAAATTACAAATAAAATATAGCAACAGAAAATCAGTGACTGCCTGGGGATTGGGATGAAGAGGGGTAGAAGAGAGGGATTTTCAATGAGGTGCAAAGGAATTTGAGAAGTAATATGTTCAGTATCTTCATTCCAATAGTTGATGTGTGTTTCTTGGGCACATACATACATCAACATTGATCAAATTGTGCACTATAAATGTGTGTAATGTATCTATTATACCTTAATAAAACTATAAAAAAGTAGAAAAAGAGTAAATGGACCAGACCTCAAGCATATTTGGTCACACCCACCCTGAAAAATTGTTAGTTTCTAAGATGATTGAAAAATATGACTTTATATAAATTTTCCAGGCAGCAAATATGTACAAGGTGTGAAACACAAAACTATTCTCCTAGCAAGAAGCAACACCTATAGAGGACATGGGGAAATGCCATAGAAACAATCTAAATAGAAACTAACCACTACTCATGCCAAGTGAAATCTTTATGAACAGTCACAGACTTTAATCATTGAAAACACTTATTTCAAACTTGTTCAGAAGGCAAGCTAAACGACATCACAGAGCATTCAACTTTAGAAATACATGCATCATTCAATAAGAAGAAAATTGATCTACTTAAAGAATGTATTAACAGTTTAAACCAAATTCTAGTAATAACTAAAGTATATGAAACTTAGGTCAATCTCTAGGTAACTGGTTTGCAGGCATAGTAAAAAAAAATCACTTGCATATAAAAGATAAAATAGTAACTGTTCACTCTTTCAATGCGTGTTAGATGCCTCAAATAATTTTCATTTTTATACCTGAAGTCTGTATCTGCTAGTAAAAATTATTTTAGCTTTTTGGGAAACAAATCAAGATGTATATAAAGTAAAAGAATGAATAACTCATGCCCCAACATCAATCTTTATAATTTTTGGATGGCAAAACATGTGCATGTTTCTCTAATTCCAACCAATGTTAAAATTGACATGCAGTAAAGAACTTAACTAGGCTCGTTAAGACATACCCGGTCTTTGTCGGAACCAGTCCACCCTATTTTGGGCATCAGATTTGTGGGAATCACCAAGCAAGCTGGCAGTCTTGGCTCATACCAAAGAGTGAGTCAACTTTTAGCTGTTGTAGTTGGTCAGGATATGCAACAGGCTGATCAGTCTCAAACCAATAACTTGTAAATTATATCCAAATACTACAGAAACTATCAAAGTTAAATTTGTGGAGTTAGGAAAGTAGAAAACACTCTAGAGCAGCACTGTTCAGTAGTTCTTTCTGCAACAGTAGAAGTTTCCTGTATCTATGCTGTCCAATGTGGTAGTTACCAGCCACACTTGGCTAATGGTACATGAACTGTGGCTAGTGAAACTGAGGAACTGTATGTTCCATTTCATGTATTTTTCACTGATTTAAATTTAAATACAAATAGAAACATGTGGCTAGTGGCTAACACATTTGGCAGTGCCAATAAAAAGTGTTAATAAGAGATAGGCAAGCCAAGATTGTGCGTATAGAATAGTTACTTTCAGAGCTTCATCTCTGTAATAATAAGATTTATCTGAGAAATTATATTGTCCAGATGAGACATAAGTCACTTTACTTTCATCCTTCCAACTAAAGTATATAAACACATTTAAGACTTGTAAAACCTATTTCCATAAAGCAACTTATAACAGCACTGTATGAGAACATATGACTGTTTTGAGAGTATTTGTTTGGCTCAGCTATAACTGTATTCCATTTTTTCAGCACTTCCTACATGCATAGCAGAATTCATAAGTAGAAGAGTTTAACTGCCTTGGATCAGGGGGCTTTAAAAGTTTTTTAATTGCAGGATCTATAAAACTTCTTGGCTTTGTTCCACAAGATGGAACAAAGATGGGTGCAATATTGCATTACTCTTCTTATGAAGGGAAACGACTGAGCATTCTAGCATTGGGTTGAGGAATTGTGTTCCATAGTTTAATTAAACCAACTATTGCTCCATGGATTACAAAGCTATGAATACCTTTATAAGTTATCAATTGCCACCAAAAAAAATCTGTATAACAAACCATCCTAGGGCTCAGTGGTTTAAAACAATAAGAACTTATTTAGTTGATGAATCTAGGAGTCCACTACAAAGTTCTGCTGCTCTGAGTTGGACATGACTCATCTCAGCTGTGCTCACTCATACAGCAACAGTCAGGTGGTGGGTTGGCCAGGGACTGGCTAATCTAGGACACTCTTAATTGAGAGGTCATCCTGTTTCTGATCCATGCTATTTCTCATCTTCTAGCCGATAAGCTCAGGCTTATTCATATGGTTAAGATAAGCTTCCAAGAAAGAAAATGAGAGTAAGTCAAGTCTCTTTAGGCCTAAACTTGGAGCTACTAAATTGTAAGGTTGTTTCAGATTCAAGAGGTAGGGAACAAAACTCTACCTCTTGAAGAGAGAAGCTACAAAGCCGTATTTCGAAGAGCATGGATACAAAAAGGGGAGAAGAAATGTGATGTCTTCCACAAACCCCAACTAATAATACCAGCTTCTGGGTGGAAAGCAAATGATATTCTTCAGGAGTACATATTAACATTTGGGTCAAACTTCCAGACACAAAGAGAAATTATTACCAAAGGACCCAATGGGCTGAAGTAAACTGGAACCCATCTCAGTTTATGGAATGTCTTAATCTGGATCAAACTGTAACGGACTGATCTTATCTGGCCTTATAAAGTAAGTTAATTCAAAATGGAGTCCATAAAATTTGAAACCTAATAAGGCAAATATATAATGAAGATCAGTATCAGTCTAAAATTGTGGATGGCAATCTCCAAATTATTAGAGTAAGAGTCCCCTTACTTGAAAGTCTTAAAATGTTTTCACTAGACTATCTATCATTATCTTACTAGCCCTGAGCTGTTAGTGAGAATTACAAATATTAGCCAAATTCTTTTGTTATGACTTACAAAATAGCCAAATGTAAGATAAACTAATTTTAAAAGGCATTGTATCCCTCTGTTCTCAATGGGTACAAAGAATATGGAGAGAAAGTAGAATAATGACTATGATTTCACTGAGCTTTGAAAAGGCTGAGAAAGACAGAATAAACTCATACAGTTAATATACTGCTAGCCATAGCAAATATTAAATATGCAAATATTGCCATATTACAAGAAAATGCAGTATATATTTTTAAGAAACCCTAAATGTATCAAGTTATTAACTAATAATTATATGTTTAGGAATCTAATATAAAGGAACAATCCCAAAATAGTGACAACAACTGCAAAAACTCTGTGTACCATATTCAGCGTGTTTTTTAATGTACAGAGGAAAATTAAAAGCCATCTAAATGTCCAACAAAAGAATGGCTAGTAATTATAGTATTTTAACTGGATAGAATATTATGGAGCTATTAAAATGGTGGTTATAAAGGCCATGCAGCAACATTAAAACTATGTAAAATATAATCCTAAGTGAAATAAGAAACAGAATTGTATGCACACTGTGATGATAATTACAGAAAAGAATGCATAGAGTTTTATGTAGCATTAGTAGGAGTTGCCTTTTGGAACTCCTTTTCAAAGGTTTAAAAATGTTCATATCTTTTCTTGTTTGTTTTTTGTTTTGAGACAGAGTCTTGCTCATCACTCAGGCTGGAGTGCAGTGGCGTGATCTCAGCTCACTGCAACCTCTACCTCCTAGGTTCAAGCGATTTTCCTGCCTCACCTTCCAAAGTAGCAGGGATTACAAGTGCCCGCCATCATCTTGGCTAATTTGTGTATTTTTAGTAAAGACAAGGTTTCGCTATGTTGGCCCGGTTGGTCTTGAACTCCTGACCTCAAGCCATCTGCCCAACTTAGCCTCCCAAAGTGCTGAGATTACAGGCATGAGCCACCATGCCTGGCCAAAAATGTTTATATCTTCTGACTGAACTTCAAGAAATTTAACTTCTAGAACTGCAACCTAAGAAAATTATTTAAAATATAAAAAAAGTTTAGGATGAAAAATTTTTCTTATATCACTGCAACATTTTAAAAAATTGTGAATAACTAAAAATAACCTAAATAGGAAGAATGAAATGCCTAAATTATAGCTTATCTGAATGCAAAATGTTAAGCAGCCATTAAGAATCAAAGAATTTAATGACAAAGAGAAATTTATCAATGTATAAAACATTTCTTTTAATAAAGCAATATATAAAATAATATTAATACATAATTTAAAACTATATGGAGAAAGATGAAAGCATGCCAAAAATTTAACAGTGACTAATGATGGTTAGATAAGAGCAAATTCTTCTATTCTCATGCTTCTGTATATTTTCAGGTGTATGCAATAGTACATCAAGCATGTATTACTTTCATCATCAGAAAGAAATTATAAATGACTGCATGGGAAAATATAAGAGAAAACATCTATATTGACACTAACTGTGTAAGGGTGATTGATTAAAGATTGTTGGCTTGTTTTTTCTAGTTTCCACATCCTAGTTAAACTTATAATTCCAAAATAAATAATTTTTATGAAATGACCTATGTTATAACCTGTTTCTAGTGAGACATGACACTTTTACACTTATGTAAAACTTAATCCCAGATGTGGGATTAGTAGCAACTTCTACATTTATGCCAAGTATTTTCAGTTTGCAAAGAATTTTACTTGCATTATTTTATTATAAAGTAGTTTACTTGTGTTATTTCATTCAATTCACGTAGAATTCTGTGTAAGCTAGCTATTGTTTTCATGTTACTAAAACTGAGGTTCAGAGGTTAAGTGAGGTCATCCAAATCATATGGCTGATACATAACTGAACTGGTATCAGACCCAGTAATAGTGCTTCCAAATGCTACATCCTATCAGTTTCTATGAAATATTTCTAATGATTCTCATCAGGAATGAAAAGGTACCAGGCCATTGCACACATGATACAAATCCTGTAAGCAGCTAAGACATTTACTGGAAGAGAGTGACTCTGATTTGCTTTACACCTCTTTCTACTGTCTTACAATGATTAATTTTTGAGAAGTTAGGCTTTGATGTTCAGTTAGAGCTTTTCCAACACATCTTCGATACCTTGATATAGTCAACTAATTAAGCAGTGATGTGTACTTTACATGAAATACTTTTTAATTAGCTACAGTGATTCCTAAACTACTCAGCCTGGGCTCAGGACCTTTAATATTCAAACTGGCAATCTAGTGCACATAAACTCTTTATTTAAATTGTGACATCTTGGATTAAGTTCAATAATGGTTTCTATGGAAACTAATGGCAATATCAAAACTTTCCAAGCCACCAGAAGTGACCCAATTAGAAGAGGTAAAAATGAGTGACAGAAACAGTAGCTATCAATAGCGTGGAAAGGTTAATTCTGCTTCCTCACACTAATTTTCATAAATGTGTCTGCATATTCGTTAGAAGATTATGGAATTCATTTGATATTCAAGGATCTCAAATGGATAAAAATAATACATGAAGTGAGAGTTTATTGTTCTTCAATAACATTGAAGCCAATTTCACAGAAATATAAAGATTAAAAATGAAGAACAAGGTAGCTGTACATGAATCATAACACTTCTAAAGATAAAGATAAACACTTCTAAAGATAAAATTATAAGCATTTTTCTACAGAAAAGATAAATAAGTTTTATGAATTAATTCCAAATTGAAAAGTTAAATAAGCCTCCTGTCTTCCTTAGACCTAAAAAAGGGAAATATTTGCTGAACTTGACTCCAGAATAAAATGCAAATATAAACATGTTTCATAAAGATTGCAATTACATGAGAAAACATAGCTATGAGATTCAAGCTTAAACATAGCTATGAGATTCAAGCAAAGTATAAGAATAAATCAAGATTTTTAAATTGTTATTTCTTGCTGTGAAACTGCTAACCCAGTTTTAAGCTTTAACCTTGACATTTTATGTATGTGAAAACTGAAAACCCAAAATATTAGTGTACATCATTGCAGAGTTTTAATTTGTTTTAAGAGCTCAGGTATCAAAATATTTTCCTATAAATCCTTATATAAATGATCCAGGCATGTATAATAAGTGGAATCCTGAATGTTACTAATAAAAAACAATGACAAAATGACATCTATAGTTGGATCACCAATAGATAACTCAAACTTACTTTATCTAAAATCAGCCTCTTGGACTTTCCCTAATCTTCTTTTCCTGAAGTCTTCCCCTGTCTCAGTCAATGGTGACATCATGTTTCAAGTTGCTCAGATTATAGTTTATTCTTGACGATTCTGTCAGCAAATCTCAACTTTCACTCAACATGTCCTCAGCATCAAACCACTTCTCTCCACCTTGCTTGCCACTGCCATGCCCAATTCACCACCCCCACCTGCTTTTTCAGTAGGCTCCTCACTGCTCTTCTCCTCGGGCCCTTCACTCTATCCTGAATGAAAATGTAAATTAACTAATCAATTAACTAACAAGAATTGACTGAGCTCCCAGAGATCAATGTTGTATAGGGTTCTATGAAGGAAGTAAGGATGCTTTGACTACAAAAAGATTACAGTTGAAGATGGTAAACATTTTTTAGGAAATGGTTAGAAAGCAATAAGAGCTAATATATTACCAAATGCTAAGCCTAAAAGTAGGTACTACAGTGTCTAGGAGGTGTGGGCTTTCCTTTCTGGCTGCCATTAACCTTATGAGCCTAGAGAAACTGTTTTCCCTGTTCACCTTCATCATCTCTGTTTTGCAAATAAAAAGACTGTCCTGGATGATTTATTGGTTCATTAGAATCCTTATTTTTGGTGTGTCTATTATTTCAGAGAAAGGAAATGTCTATTTCAGAGAAAGTGGAAACACCTATGTGGCAGAGGTGGGTTACTGCTGAGCCATGTCTCCCCTTTCTCCTGCCTTTGTCAGCCTCCCTAGAAGCCACACTGAGGAAGTTCTAAAACACTGAAACTTCCTTGTTTGAAAATAGATCCATGCCAGCCCATGTCTCAATGAACTCTGATGAACCTTATGAAGTCAAACATACATCAACACATTTACACATATTGGTATCTGAAAGCAGTTTCTAACATCAAAATATAAATACTATTGAAAATAGAAATAGTCTATGTAATTAGCCATATTCTTACCACCCTCTGTAAAAACCAATTGTCCTCTATTGTTATTTATCTATTTCTTGTGTGTGATCTGTTTTGATTTGCCCAAAGAGACGGCAAGCCTCTCTACGTCAAGTCATGGATTATATGTTTCTCTATCCTTTTTATTTTTGCTATATATAGTGTTTTATACATGAGTGTAATATGATTCTATAACTTTATAAATCATATCTACTCAGCCTATGTACAGAATATACATGTCACACCACTGTTCTACAATACAAATTAGGTCATGGGTAGATTCCATCACCCATTATCATAAGTGCTCCATCATTCTGTGTTATTGACCCAGTATGAACAACTGGCTTTCAATGGCATTTTGAAAGGACATAGATGATTAATCTTGACAGCATAGAAAATACTGAAAAAGGAAAGGGAGCATCAAGGTCCCGATGCGATAATAATACTCATAAAAGTTACAGTCTTCAGAATCTGAGTTACGGTAGTAGCCGGGGTTGCATGGAGGACATGCCCCTGAAAGTCTTGGAACAATGCGCTGCGGTTTCCTGCCATGGCATCAGTGAGCAGTGCCTGGTGCTTGTCTGTCCAGCTATGAACCATCGTTCTGACTGCAAGATCAGAGTGCAGTTTCTTGGCCCCTATGCCCACAAACACCCATGTTGATGGTGTGGCCTGGGGTCACATTACCTCATCTTCTCCTGATTTCTGTATCTAAATAAGCCACAAAGAAAAAAAAGAGAATCTAACTAGTACTGCTGACTTATATCTATGGCTAAGGTCTCCTAACCATGTTTGTAATAAAATCTCTTTTTTCTGGCTTGAATATTAGATACCTGTCTCCTCAGTGTGCTTTTCCTTTACTTTTTGTTACCTCTTATTACTTGCTCCAACAGAGACCAAAGTTGTCTTTCCAGATTTCCACCAATTCCTGGGGTAATACACACTTCCTTCTCATTCTAGGATTTTATAAACACAGATGACAATTTTCTCTTTGGATCTCTAGCCCTGGCACCTTCTCTTCTCATTTATCAAGCTGCAATAAATCTAGAAGAGAGGACAAAGCCTCTGAGTTGTTATTTTTGTGAAGACAAGTTACCTGTGCAGATTCTTTTAAAGTTGGGATTTTCCAGAATGTGTCCTGGTAGACGGCACTGGAACCGATGTTGCCAGAACTCAGGGAACCAGGGATTCCTCGTATTAGTGTCCAGCCTCAGTTTCAGGAAATAATCATCAAATGACCTGACCTCTGGAGACTGTAGTTTTATCGTGATTCCCCCGTTGGCTTCCACCTCATAACCTTCAATGACTTCATCTCTGTCTGCCCATCCATCACTGAAAAATGCAGGGATTGGGGTAGGGAGAGAGAAAGACAAACATCTCACAAATAGAGCTCAGACTTATGTATGAATGAAGCAATCCAGCAAAGGCTACAGTCTATTTTAAGCCAGCATTACTACCCATCAACTATTTTTTTTGGTAGATAGTAGAAAGTTTTGAAAGCATAATTTCCTGTTTATTTCTTTGTTTGTTTTTTGCAATTGTGAAAGTGATGATGAGATGACGACAGCAACACTTACAATTAAAGTTCAATGAGTACTCAGTAGTCATCAGATTCTGTGCTGTTCACTTTTACTGAGAGGGAAGATGTTCAGCCACAAAGCCTATCAGCCACTCTCCAAACCAGAAGAAAATAAAATCTAGGCACCTCAGAGGCTGATCTTCACAATAAAAGCTCAACGAGGTTTCAACATTGCAATCAAGACCATTACATGAGCTGCATTATATGGAGTAAAAAAACGATATGGCTCTGAAGCACGCCAACCACAGTTTTTCCTCCTGGGACATCATTCAAATCTGCCTCCCATAGACAAAGCCAGATATTTTCTTTTTTCTAATGTTTTTTCAAAATAACAGCATTAAAGAAAAACAATTTCACCTCCGAGTATAAAAAGAATTCTCCTCACTAAATGGGAGTTCACCAACATCTTATTCAGTGAGATAGAATTTTTGAAATGCAGTCACCTTCTAGAACATTCCCATTTACCAAGAGTGGTGTAGCCCCAGTTTAATTCAGGTGCACATGTGAGCCAGGCCTCAAGGGTATCAACGACAAATTGAACGAGACGAAGCTAAATAGGCAAAGAAGACTTTGTTCAAGGCTATTACAATAGATGAGAGACATTGAACCCAACTCTGCCAAAATGAAAGATGGGAAGGTTTTTAAGTCCCAGGTGAGCTAGTGGAAAAGTACTGGAGGGCCATTGGCATGAGGTTGGCCCATGTGATTAGGCATCTGTGTTTGTTAATTGTCACATTAGGCTCCTACCAACCCCCAGAAACTGGGAGGGAGGGGTTTGCCACTATTCTTGATGATTACCTTTAAAGGGATGGCTGTCAGGTTCTTGTCCTTCAGTAAGACATACCTGGGTTCTGAAATTAGCAAGTAGCTAAACAATCTATATCTCAAGGCAGAGAAAAACTTTACAGTTTTAGGTTTTTCAATGTAAATGCTCTTAGAAAAAAGATGTCAGGGGCCAGTACACAGGAAGAAACCTGTCTAAAGTTTAGTCAAGCTGAAGAGAATATTAAGACTATCTTTGTCAGAGAATGGATTTATTCTTCTCTGCACAGAGTGGTACCCTGAAGTTTGTGGAATATAAAGATGCAATCTCTGCCAAAGAAACCATTTTATTGCTTGCTTCTCACAGAGACAGGGTTGGGTGAGCATCGGTGCCCATAGCTCACCCTTGGTTACCTGAGATCAACTGAGATAAATGTGCTCCTCACTTAGCTGACCTAAGCAGTGTAGTTCCTCTCTACAATCTTCCCATTGAACTACACATGGGCTGCATTTTCAACAGGTCGAAGGTTGTTGAAGGTATAGCTGACTTAACCTGACCCAGAACTGAAGGCACTTGGAGATACAGTAGGGTCTAGCCAGCCACACCAGAGAATGTCTTGTTTATATGCTTTCAAATCCACTAGGATAGAGGCTTTACAATTATCTGTAGGTCCTTCTTTCCTTCCTTCCTTCCTTCTTTCCTTCCTTTTCTCCCTCCCCCTCTCCTTTCCTCCTTTTTTCTTTCTTTCTCTTTCTTACTTTCTTTCCTTCTTTTTTCTTTCTTCCATTTTTTCTTCCTTCCTTTTTTTCTCTCTTCTTTTCTTCCTTCCTTCTGTGTGTTCCTAGCAGTCACTGTGTGACAAATGTTCTGCTATGAATTCAACTGAGGATAAGACTCACTGTCCTCTGCCCCTATGGTACTACAACCTTGTGGGGAAAACAGACACTAAACAAGAACGACAAATTCTATGAGGCTAAAGAAAGAGAAGTGTCTGTAATCCTAGCACTTTGGGAGGCCAAGGTGGGCAGATTGCTTGAGCTCAGGAATTTGAGACCAGCCTGGGCAACATGGCAAAACCTCATCTCTACAAAAAATAAAAATAAAAAAACAATTAGCAGGATGCAGTGGTGTGTACCTGTAATCCCAGCTACTTGGAAGGCTGAGGTAAGAGGATCCCTCGAGCCTAGGAACTTGAGGCTGCAGTGAGCCATGTTCTTGCCTCTTGCCACTGCACTCCAGCCTGGGCAACAGAGCAAGGCCCTGTCTCAAAAATAAAAAAAAAGCGACCAGTATCAAGGGGAGTGAGAGCTTAGGAGTTTAACTTAATCTGGTGTGTAGATAAGACACGTGTGCATGCTTGTGTTGTGCATGCATGACTGTGTTTGTGAAGCAATGGGGGATAGAGGTACTTAGAGATCGCTTCTTTAAGAAGGTGATGGCTGAGCTGAGACCCAAAGAGGTCAATCTTAGTCAGGTGAGAAGGGGAGGGTTTGGTATAGAAGGTTTCTGGAAAATTAACATACAAGAAAGAGCTTGGCACGTTTAAGGAATTTCAAAAGTTCATATAGCTAGAGAATAGAAAGAAGTATGGCATGAGATGGGGGTAGAGGCATAAATCCCAGCCTAGACACTGTTAGTCTGAAGACCATGGGAAGTCCTGAAAATGTTGTAAACTTCTTACTCAATCAGGTCATTCTGCTCTCCTCCCTCAGGGTAAACGACCTGCCCATTGTTCTGGTGAGCCCCCTGCTTACCATTGCTGAATATGATGGCCAATCAAATTGATTTTAAAAAGACTGACTCATTCATCTTCTTTTAGTTTCGGTCTACTCAGAAGGCTCAAACCGGTTTAATTATTTACATTTAAATGTATTTATATTTACATCTTCACTATATCTACTGCAATTTGAAGATTTGAGCTACAGTTCATGACACAAAGGATGATAAAAATAAGACCAGTTAGACTTTGAAGAAATTCTGTCTAAGGGTAAATTATTCAAAAATCGAAATGACTCATAACTTGAAAACAGTAACTGGTTTTTGACATAAAAGTTAGGGTTGAAGTGTGTTTCTCCCCAAGATTTAATGATATGTGAAATTTGTTTTGTTTACAGTCTATACAAGAAAGTCACAATCATAAAAATGTGTATGAAATGAACTTGCTGTGATGTTTATGTGCACTTTAAGCACATAACAGTTTAAACAGCTCAGTTGGTAAAGGCAAATGCTTTGTGTCAACTCTAGTAGAGAAAAGTGTGATCTCCTGCCCTTGAGCCCACTAACAGTGAAGGGCACTTTATAGGACAAAAAAATTCATCTGTGAATATGCAGCAATTTTAAGTCACATGATTTAGTGGTCTGGAATTCTCACTTTCCTTCACCACTAAAGACCCTCACCCTCACTGTAGGTGCCTCCTCTTTCAGTTGTTAGAGTTGGTGTTAAATTTAAGAGATCATAAAATCAAGGAGAACCAGGATGTAAGGAAAATATTCAAGGAGGATTACTTGGTGGATATGTTTTAAAGAGTTAGTGGTTAAAGGTTTACATGAGATCTTAAATCAATCACAGGTAAGGTGTTAGAGAATGCTATCATGAGAGAAGTCACTGGAAAACATCTCTAAAGCAATTCTCTGTTTTTATACTTCTAAAGTGTTTCATCTTTGTATCACCTGTCAAATACATTTTTGGCAAATTTTAAAGGATTTTTGCTGTTTCGTTGCATTGGGATTCTGTATGAAGATATTGTTTTGATGAATGATCTCTGAAGTATACTTTAAAACAGCGAGTCAGCAGTGTAGCTGATTCCTGGAAAAGATTCTTTCTTAGATGGTGGTGGCAGGGTGTCAACTAGACTGGTTTTATTTTCACTTGGGGAGTGACAACTTGCAGGTACCCTGTCACTCCCCAAGTGTCCGGAGTGAATCCTGTTGTGCGGGGTAGTGACCCAGCCTCAGACACCGCCGGACTCTCTATGAAGCACATTCACTGCCTCTAGCAGCTTCTGCTGCTCCATCTGCTTCTCAGTTATGAGTTCCTTTTCCTAGCCAGGGTCTGCAAATAAAACTACATATCGTGAACTGTTTATCGGAAAGCTGTATGTCTTCCATATTTCTCACTAACATACAAGAATCCTTATTTCCTATGATCCTTCAATATTTTTATACAGTAATTCTTCATGAGACTATTTTCCAATCGACCTATAAAATTTCACATTTCAAACTTGAATGATTTGAAGATTTTTTTCCATTTTATAAATTCTAATATTAACAACAGGAAAATACTATTTCTGCTTCCACCAATTATAATTTGACAGGGGCTGTATGAATGTTACTTTTGCATTATGTCAGTTAAACTAATTTAATTAGCAAACTGACAGTAAAAAACAAATACAATAGTATTTTTTTCAGTGTGCAAAAACATTTTAGAAAAACCTATTTTCATTCAATTAAAATAATCACAATCTAGGAACTAAAACAATTTTATTTATAAATTCAAGTAATTGTATATACATGATAATACAATTATAATTCTTTAAGAGATTACAATATAATCGGGAAAAGATGAAAAGCATAATCAAACGATATTTTTTAAACACATGTAAACAAACACAAAATTCTCTTATTTACAATGTTAACCATATTCACAAAGGTTGAAGAAATATAGTGTGTGTCATATTCATTTGCCATTTATAAATTTATTAATTTATTGAGCTCTCGAAGAAATGAGGTGAGCACTACATTTTTTTGAGCTTACTGCTTGGATGTTTTCAAACCATAGTGCAAGAAGGTCAAGGTTGTGGGGAACTCAGGTACAGTCCAGTAGATTTGCAGAGTTGAGAAAAAGGAGCTGGAAGTCTAGCAAAATCAGGGTGGCCAGGGTTTATAGAGCAAATGCTGGAGAAGAGATGCTACAGAAGAAGAGAACAGTCTGCAGTGTATCTCCCACAAGTATTCAGATGAATATTAGTCAGTCATATATGTAATGAAATTACCTGAGGCTGAGGGAATAATCAACCAATATGGTTTGAAGGAATAGCATCTGGAGGTCATGAATTGTTGGGAATAGCAACTGTTTCTAACAGCTAGAGTGGAAAACTTTATATTCCAAGGAGAATTGGTTAATGCAATAGTAAGGGTCTTGCCTCAATAGTGAAGAAAAATAGCTTTTGACTAAGTACCACTCTGACCCTGCCTAGAAAACCTTAAAAGCAAAATAGAAGCATCAAAATAATTTAACTTCCTCCCAAAACTAGTTCAGGAATATTTTTAATGCAAAATATTTGGTACCCAACAAGGTAAAATTCACAATGTTTGGCATCAAAGTTACTAGGCATGTAAATCTATACATGGATGGAAGGAGAAAGAGATGTTAAAGTTACAATTATAAAAAATTATCACATGGTGATATAAGTTAAATAGAGGATTTTTGAAGAGTCATGTAATAGGGATGAAGAGGAATATATTTTTGATTGGGTGGCCAGGAAAAGTATCAAGCAGTTTGAGAAACAACTTTGAAAAGAAAACACTTAACACTGAGATCTGAGCTACATAAAGGCTCAAGCCAGGTGAGGATCAGAGGGAAGTCTTTGGGCAGCTCGTGCAAAGGTCCTAAGACAGGAACAAGCAGCTGTGACTGAACATTACCCATTGCCATGAAACTCTAGGCTAATGAGGTTTACATTTATCAGAATAGGGGATATTTGAATACTTTTGTTTTTCAGCTGTCTACTGTATATTTCATGTACAGTAAATTTTTGATGTGTTTTCATAGCTTTTGTAAAGTCTTTGTTATGAAATGAGGATGACATTTTCTGTGAGAAGATGGTCCTGTTCTAGATGGTCCTAATCTAGATAACCTAGATTAATGAGTCGCTTCTGAGAGCAAAACTAGAGAAATCAATGAGCCCATCAGGACTTAGGAAAAGCCTCAGCTCTCTTCCACACACCTTACTCAGTAGACTCTATTTCTATGTCATTATGAGCTCAGAAACACCTCACGGTTCAAATACCTCACAAAGATATGCAAAGTGCCTTCCAGAAAAGTCTTAACATTTTGTTCTGAGAGTATTCCATATGACCCCGAAGTCATCTTGTATTATTGCAAACCATTGGCTATAGGACTTCACTTGGATTCGGTTAGAACAGACCCAGTTTTGAAGTTTAAATTCTGCAAGGTTTGAGTGGAATTTGAAACTTTAGACTTTGGCTTCATTAGGTCCCAAAGTGAACTCATCCAATAGGCTCAGCCTCATTACTAAAATTTCTATTACCACCTATTTTAAATGATCTCTCGTTCTAAGGCAGCCCTGGAGTTGAGAGTAGAGCTCTGCTTCAGACATGGGATTGGAAGCAAGAGCTATGCACAATTTCTGTAAAAAGGAGGAAAAAAAGCATTCTTTAATAAGGACGATAGATCGTCTGACCCTCCGCCAATTTAAAGTCATATTTGAAAAGGACACAAAAGTATATATGGAGTCAGGGAGGGTAGGTATCATAAATAATAATGAGTGAGGGGTTTATAAAATGAATGTAGATAATGAATAAGTTATGACTGAGTCATGAGGATATTGAGTTATTCTTGGCAACCATGTCTGGCTGGGCAGTTTCTTGGGCTGCAGAGTCATCGCAATGGCAAAAATGAAAACTCCTAACTCAGGGGCCTCAGGCAACAAGAATAATTCTTCAGCACCACACAGAATGTAACTTTATGTTCTCGGTAATTTGCAGAAGAATGGAAGAAAAGAACACAGAGTGAAAGGGAAAGAGAAGCTAAAAAATGAGCATCTAAAGACCACGGTGCCAGAACGGTTGGCAGTGTACACAAAGTGGGTTAATTTTCCAATGCTACTTTCACGTATTCTGAGATGCCAACCAGGCTGTCCGGAACTCTTTTAGCTCTTTTTAAAAACTGATATATTTTTCTTATTTGAACAAAAGGTCAAAGCACAGCAATTTGCAGCCTTTCAAAAGTGTATCTATTGGTTTAGTAACTCATTAACAAATCCCCCTAACAGAGCCAGTACAACTGATTCTAATCTCTAATTTCTGGATCCTGCCATTTGAAGAAAAAAATGTCCTCATCAGTTTGGGGTCAATAGCTCTATGAATTGCTAATTCATCTTAAGTATCCAAACTATCTCCTGATGTTTTTCATTAAATGCAGAATATTTTTTTAAAAATCGTTTAAACTTTTCCCAATGTAGTCAACTAAGTTAACGCAGATATTCTCCCGAATACAGAAGTATATGCAAAAATGAAATATAAACAAGAAACAAAAAACAATTCCCAGGTGCTAGCAATGGTGAGAGAAATAAAAGCCAAATGATATGCATAAGGGAATGCTTAACAATAGGCTGTAAGGCCCTGGAGACTGGAAATCGGTTCCAACACCTGTCTAGTGATGTGAAAGATGGCTTCAAGAACCATAGAAGTCAGACAGCTGAAGCTGAGACCCAAGCAGAAGCCTGGGATATTCGAAATCATACGAAACCCAATAGACTGGAACTAGAAGTGTTGCCTGAGGAGGCTTGAAGTCAGTCCAAGGGCTATGGTAGAAAAAGTATTACAGGAAATTCACCATACACATGTGTGATGTGTGAATTTACACAGCCTATATGTTATAAGAACCATAAGCCAAGAAATCATTTTAAAAACTCATCTAACATTACTGAAAATCCCTAGGATCCCAATGAAATGCCATCAGAAGTCAAAATTTAAAGACACTTTTAAAATCAATGGAACACTGAATTATTCTGGGAGGTGGGGTAGATGGGTTATGTATAATAGCATGGTGACTATAGTTAATAATTATGTATTGTGTATTTTTAAATTGCTGAAAGAATAGATTTTAAATGTTCTCACCACCAAGTAGCGGTAAGTATGTGAAGTGATACGTCAACTAGTCTGATTTAATCATTCCAGAATGTATACATGTATCACATCACGTTGTACTCCATAAATACCACAGTTAGTATTGTCAATTAAAAATAAAAGGAGCTATAAACAGAACTACCATTCAACTCAGCAATCCCATTACTGGGTATATATGCAGAGGAACATAAATCATTCTATCATAAAGACACATGCACATGAATGTACACTGCAGCACTATTCACAATAGCAAAGACACAGAATCAACCTAAATGCCCACCTGTAACAGACTGGGTAAAGAAAATACAGTATATATACATCATGGAATACTATGCAGCCATAAAATAGAATAAAATCATGTCTTTTGTGGGAAGATTGGTGGAGCTTGAGGTCATTATCCTTAGCAAACTAATGCAGAAAAAGAAAACCAAATACCACATGTTCTCACTTATAAATGGGAGCTAAATGATAACACATGAACACAAAGAAGGGAACAACAGACCCTGGGTTCCCCTTGAGGGTGAAGGATGGGAGGAAGGAGACAAGCAGAAAACATATAATAATTGGATACTAGGCTTAGTACATCAGTGAGAAAATACTCTGTACAACAAAACCCCCTGACATGAGTTTACCTTTGTAACAAACCTGCCCATGTACTCTTAAACCTGAAATAAAAGTTTTTTAAAAAAGAAAATATAACTACTGAGATAATCTCACAATAATATATATACACATACAAACACTAGACATCAGATTCACAAATGAATTAAACTTTACTTTTAAAAGACAATTATTCTAAAACCAGATATTAAAGCCTAGTACTATGCTTTGAGAAATTCCAAAAACACAGTGATATGGAATAGTTAAAAGAAATAGGCCAGGTGCTGTGGTTCACACATGTAATCCCAACACTTTGGGAGGTTGAGGTGGGCAGATCACCTGAGGTCAGGAGCTCGAGACCAGCCTGGCCAACATGATGAAACCCCATCTCTACTAAAAACTACAGAAAAAAAAAAATTAGCTGAGTGTGGGGGCAGGTGCCTGGGATCCCAACTACTTGGGAGGCTGAGGCAGGAAAATCACTTGAACCTGGGGGTGGAGGTTGCAGTGAGCAGAGAGTGCCATTGCACACTCCAGCCTGGGTGACCAAGTGAAACTCCATCTCAAATTTAAGAAATTATATAAAAGAAATGGGTAGAAGATACTATTCTCAGAAAAATGGCCAAAACAAAATTAAATACTGATTAAAATATCCAACTAATTCAATAAACAATCAATCAAATATCTGAACTTTCCAATAGAAGGCAGGAAAATAAGAGGGAGCACTGGAAAGGTGAGACAAAGAGCAACTGCAAAATAAACTGAGGACACTAATCCCACATATGTCAGTGATTACATATAAATTCACCAGGTTAGAAAAAAGATTTCCTATTAAATTAAAAGAAAAACACCAATAGTTACATCTTGTTTGTAACACATTTTTCTAAAATATGAATGTACTGAATAATTAAAGGTAAAAGATAGTAAGAGATTAGCCAAACAAATATTAACCAATACAAAGTAGAGATTATAATACCAAGGTAAGATACAACCTATTTGCAGGCAAAAATCTTTATTAGGAAAAAAGAAATTCAATGTCTCTGAAGATATAATAACTTGAAATTTGCACAGTAAGTAACATAACAAGATAGATAGTAAACTGATAAAAATAAATCTTTCTCCCCTATGTGAATCTCTCTCTTTGTAGCCTAACTTACTACTCTCAGTTATTAATAAAGCAAGCTGGTAAAATTTGTTAGACCTTTAGAACATGTTAATACAATTAACATGCTTGATGCTTGGTCTAATGAACATATATAGGATGTCCTTCTTAACAGAGGAGAATGTGTTTCAATGGCATATGTGGAAATTTTAAAAATTAATCTTGTTACTAAATCTCAATGTATTTTAAAAATTAATACATAGCCCACATCTCTGAATACATCTCAATGTATTTTAAAACTTAATTTAAATACATCTCAATGTATTTTAAAAATTAATATATAGCCCACATCTCAATGTATTTTAAAAATTAATATACAGCCCACATCATAAATTAAATTAGAATTGTTAAAAAAAATGAATCTACCTCAAACTACTTGGAAACTAAAAACTTAAATTGAAGTTAAATAAAATTTAAAACATATTATTTGAATGTAAAGAAAAATACCAGATACTGAAACCCTTAGGAAGTAGTTTAAAGAGTTCTTAGAAGGAGATTTATTCCCAGAAATGCTTATATTTTTAAAAATAGAAAAGCTAAAAATAAATGAGCTTATTTTCAACTTAAGAATGTAGAAAAGAACATGGAATAAACGTAAAATAAAGCAACAACTAATACAATTGGCGGAAAGACGTAATAAAAATGATCAACCAAGCTAAAAATTGGTTCTCAGAAAACATTAATAAAATATTCAGTCCTCTGAGATTATTGCCATGGATAAAAAAGAGAGAAAGCACAAATAAACAACATTTAGGATAAAATGAAAACATAAGTAACTTCAGATACAAGATAAATTTTTAAAAAGTCATCTGTGAAAAATACTATGAAATAGTTGATGTCAGCAAATTTTAACTCTAAGCCAATAAAATTTAATCCTAACCCTTTTCTTAGGAAAGCTTAATTAGTAAGCCTGACTTGAAAAAATATAAGATCTGAACAATCGTATACTTAATTAAGAATGAAATCAGTAGTTTAAAATGTACTCACTAAACTAATACTAGATTTACCAGATGGTTTTACAAGTGTTCAAATAACAGATAATTGTTATCTTATATAAACTAACCAGAGAAAATGAATATTCTCCAATTGAGGATATTATAACTTTTCAATTAAGGATATTATAACAATACTAAAATCAGTCAAAGACAGAAATATTTCTGAAAATATATGCCAATATCATTCTTGATATTGATGCAAAAACTAAGATAAAATCAAGTTAGGGAAGATATGAAAAGATAATACATTATAATCATATTGAATTAATTAAGTAATGCAAGAATTTTTTGATTTTTGCATTTATAACTGGTTGGCTTTATTAGAGGACTAGCAAAAGTCAGTCCTGCAGAGACATCGGCACAAGCTGATGTCTACAGTTTACCTGCATCAAGCATCTTCCTTCCATTGTTTTTTAAAAAATTAATCAATTACTTTTAAAATTGAAGGTGAAATTTACATAACATAAACCAACCATTTTAAAGTGAACAATTCAGTATCATTCAGAGCATCCAAAATGTTTTTCAATTATTACTTCTATTTAATTTCAAAATATTTTCACCACCCCAAAACAAAACCCCATGCCGTCTAAGCAGTTACTTCCTATTTCTCTCTGTCCCCAGTTCCTGGCAATCCAGTCTGTTTTTTATTTCTACAGATTTACTTACTCCATATATTTTATATGCAAATGTAATCATACAATACGTGAACTTTTGCATCCAATTTCTTCCATTTAGCATGATGTTTTAGAGATTTATCCATTTTGTGGTGTATATCAGTGCTTCATTCCTTTGTATGGATGTATATTATTACATGATATGCATATAATATGATTTGTTTATCCATTTTGTCCACTGATGAGCTTCTGGGTTGTTTCCATCTTTTGGCTATCATCAATAGTGCTTCTATAAACATATGTATACATGTAGTTTTTTGACTACCATTTTCAAATCTTTAGATTATAGATCCAAGAATGAAATTGATGGGTCGCATGGTACTTCTATGCTTAGCTTTCTGTGGAATGACCAAACTGTTTTCCACAGCAGCTGCACTATTCTACATTCCCAGCAGCAAGGTACAAGAGTTTCATTTTTGTACAAACTCATTAATTATTGCTATCTAAATTCTTTGAATTCTAGACATCCTACTGTATATGAAATAGTATCTCATTGTGATTTTGATTTCCATTTCTGTAATGACTAATGATGTGATTATTTTCCTGCGCTTGTTGGTCACTTGTATGTTTTCTTTAAGAAATGTATTTTCATGACCTTCATCTGTTTTTAATTGCATTTTGTTAAGTTGTAAGATTTATATATTCTTGATAGGAGGCCCTTAAGAGATATAATTTGTAAATATTTTTTCACTCTGTATGTTGTCTTTTCACTTTATTGATAACATCTTTTGATGTATAAAAATTTTAGATTTTGAAGTCCAATTAATCTATTTTGCCTTTCATTGGTAGTGCATTTGATGTCACAACAATCCAGGTCATAAAGATTTACTCCTATGTTTACTTTTAAAATTTTATGGTTTCATCTCTTATATTTAGGTCATTGTTATACTGAATTAATTTTTCTATATAGTGTGAGGTAAGGATCCAGCATTATTTTTTTTGCATACAGATATCCAGTCTTTTCAGAAATATTTCTTGAGACTATTTTTCCCCACGGAATAATATTGGCTTCTTCACCGAAAATAACTTGGGTTTAGTTATGGATTCTCAATTCTATTGCACTTGACTATATATTAATATCTATCCTTATAGTGGTACCACATTGTTTTGATTACTATGGCTTTGTAGTAAGTATTGAAATGTTAAAGTGTGAGTAATTAAAACTTTCTTCTGTTTCAATATTGTTTGGTTATGTTATTTGGTACCCCTTGCAATTACATATGAATTTGAGAATCCATGTTTCCATTTTTCCAAAAACAGTTGTTGGAATTTGATAAAGATTGCATTGAAACATGCAGATTTGTTTAGATAGTATTATTATATTAATAATGTTAAATCTTCTGATCCACAAATATTGAATGTTAAGTTTTCCAATTTATCCATGCACATCTTTCCATTTATTTGTGTCTTATTTAATTTTTTTCATCAATCTTTGTAGTTTCCTGTGAACAAACCTTTCACTTCCTCATGGTTATTTTTAAGAAGTATTTGTGGTAGCAACTAGAAGAGAACAAGAGGGGACATTGTGGGTGCTGGGGATATTCAATATTCAATTTCCTTATCCTGGTAATGATTACACAGGTGTTTTCAGTTTGTGAAAATTCACTAAGCTATGCATGTTTTGTGTAGTTTTCTGTATGACTGTTATACTTGAAAATCAAATATATTTAAAAGTAAAATATAAACTAAACTCTTAGAATAATAATAAAAACTTTTCTAAATATCAGAAGATCTAGACATGCATACCTACATACACACATCCACACTACAGAAGCAAAGAGATAAAATACCTCGTAAAAGGCATTACAAAGTATAAAATGAGCAAATAATATGGCAGAAATTGAACTAAATATATCAGTCACTCAAAAATAGCAATGTTGGCTTAACTCACAGATTATAATAAAAATAATAGATTAAATTGAATTTCAAAGAACCAAAACTACATTGGATACAACAGACCAAACTAAAATAAAACTTATCAAATTGAAAAGTTGAAAATAACATGATATACAAAAGCATACCAGGGAAATATAAATAAAAAGAAACTAGCTAACGTAATTTTAACATCAGAGAAGGAACAATTTAAGGCAAATGCCTATTTTAAATTCATCTGATTAACAACCTTAATTCCTTCTGAAATATTAGCTCCCCTTTGTCTTATAATATAACATAGTCATAGGTCTGGGAAATTATGATGTGGACATCTTAGAGGGGCCATTATTGTGCCTACCACAGTCTGCCCTCTGCTGCATAAAGATTTATATCAACTCCACATGCAGAATACAATCACTCTATCCCAACATCCCTCAAAGTCTCAACCCATTACAGCATCAGCTCAAAGTCCAAAATCTCATTTACATTTCTTCAACTCAATATTCCCAGGTCTCATTACCTCACTCATGTAAAGCAGATATGAGTAAAACATGATGTATCCTGGGGCCAAATTCCTCTCCAGCTATGCCTGTGAAATTAGAAAACAAATTATCTGCTCCACACAATATAATAGTGGGAGAGGCATAGAGTACCAGTATATAGACATTCCCATTCAAAAAAAGAAAATTGGAAGAAAAAATGAGTCATCAATCACAAGCAATTTCAAAACCCGAATGGCCAGACAACATTGGATTTCAAAGCCTGGGAGCAATTCCCTGTTGTTACAGGTTCTGCCCTCCGGTCATGAGACTTGGCCTTCTGACTCATGCTTCCTCTTTTATGAATGGTAGCACATGTTTGCAATTGAATACTTTATCAGTCTGTTTCCTGTCTACATAATTTTCTGAGTCTGACAGTTATGCTTCATTTCATGGTCTCTGTCCCTTTCAGTCAGAGCTGTCAGTTTTTTATGTTGTTAAGAAATTCTCAAGAACTTTGTATACATCAAGAAAATCTTTCCCATTAAACAAGAGTTGTGTCCACAGATCTTTCCTAGATAATCTGATCTCTATTTTTGGTTTCTCTGGAGATGGCTAAAGAGTGCACTAATAAGGTGCACTAATCTGTTCAAAGAGCCCTCTGCATGACTGAATCCACATACGTTTTGATCTTTCTACTGCAGTAACAAAAGGTTTGTCCAGCCACACCCTTGGCTTTCTCTACAGATCATGTTTTCCTCATAGTGATTCTCCTAATTTTAGCATATTTGTAATCTGGAGAGGCTGAGAATTTCCCAAATCCGTTATTTTTGCCTAATATCTCTTTTGTCTCCTTCCTTTCATACTTTTCTACAGATAAAATCACACACCACTTGACAGAGGGGATACGTTCTGAGAAATAGGCAATTTTTGTCATTGTGTGAACATCATAGAATGTATTAACACTTATGTAGATGGTACCACTTGCTACACTCCTACACTGTGTAGTATGACCTATTGTTCCCAGCATATAAATCTGTACAGCATGTGACTATATTGAATATTGTAGGCAATATTCAATACACAATGGTAAGGCATCTACTACATAGAAAAAGTACAGTACAAATACAGTATAAAAGTTAAAAAATGGTAGCGCTGTTCAGGGCACTTACTATGAATAGAGCTTGTGGGATGAGAGGTTGCTCTGGGTGAGACAGTGAGTGAGTGGTGAGTGAATGTGAAGGTCTAGGACATTACTGTACCTTACCATAGACTATAAACACTGGGCACTTTGGCTACATTAAATGTATTTGATTTTTTTCTTCCATAATAAATTAACTTTAGCTTACTGTAACATTTTACTGTATTGTTTTTAATTTTGAAAACACAAACATGTTGTATAGCTATATAAAATTTTTATATCTTTATCCTATAGACTTTGCTATTTAAATCGCTTTTTTACTTTTTAATCTTTTTTGCTAAAAATGAAGACACAAACACACACATGAGCCTAGGCCTCCACAGCACCAAGATCTTCCATATCACTGTCTGCCACCTTCAAGTTTGTCCCACTGGAACGTCTTCAGGGGCAATAACACACATGGAACCATTGTTTCCTATGACAGCAATGCCTTCTTCCGGAATAGAACCTGCCTGAGGCTATTTTACACTTAACCTTTTTTTTTAAATACGTAGGAGTATACTCCGAAATAACCACTAAAAGTATAGCACAGTAAATATATAAATAAGTAACAGTCATTTATTATCAATGTCAGGTATTATGCACTATACACAGTTATAAGTGTTATTCTTTTATACACTGACAGCTCAGTTTATACCGGAATTACCGGTATATGTGAGCAGCTCATTGTGCTAGGACATTATGGCCACTATGATGTCACTATATGATGGGAATTTTTTACCTTATTACAATCTTATGGGGCCACTGTAGTATACATGGTACATTATTGACTAAAACATTGTTCTGGCCTGGCGTGATGACTCACACCTGTAATCCCAGGACTTTGGATGGCAAAGGCAGATGGATCACTTGAAGTCAGGAGTTCAAAATCACCCAGGCCAATACGGCAAAAACCCCGTCTCCACTAAAAATATAAAAATTAACTGGGCATAGTGGCAGGCACCTGTAATCCCAGCTACTCAGGAGGTTGAGGCAGCAGAATCACTTGAACCCAGGAGGCAGAGGTTGCATGAGCCAAGAATGCTCTGTTGCACTCCAGCCTGGGCAACAAGAGGGAAACTCCATCTCAAAACCAAAACCAAACCAAACAAAACAAAACCGTTGTTCTATGGTGCATGACCTGCATAAGTAACCAAAAGAAACTACAATGTATTTTTAACACTTTGTTTGCAAGTTATCATTAGCTAAATATCCAAGTTCAGTTTACAAGTTTTGCTTTCCACAATTCAGCTACGCTCTCTGCTGCTATATAATAAGTATCCCCTCATGGTCTACTTTCCAACAGTATGGTCTTCATTTCCATTTGCAGCCTCTCCAGCGTTGCCTTTAACATCCTTGTTTCTATCCACTATCTGCTCATGATGACTTGGGTATTAACTACCAGGCTCCTCACACCCTTCAGAGTTTTCCTTAACAGGGTCATTAACAGCCCTGTTTCCACTAACAGTCTGCTCAAGACAATCTAAGCAATTGTTATCATGTTCCTTAAAGTTCTTCTAGCCTCTGCTCATTGCCCAAGTCCAAGATCATTTCACATTTCTATGTATTTGCTGCATTAGCAACCCACTTCCGGGCAGCCAAATCTGTACTAGTTTCCTACTACTGCTAAAACAAATTACTGCTCTTGACGGCTTAAAACAACACAGATTATCTTCTCGTTCTGGAGTTCAGAAATCCAAAATGTGTCTCACTGGGTTAAGACTAAGATATCAACAGACTGTCTTCCTTTTGAGAGTGTTAAGGAATCTGCTCCTCATCATTTCCAGATTCCACTGGCTGTTTGCAGTCCTTGGCTTGTGGCCCTTTTCCCTTTTCAAAACCAGAAGTTGTAAAACTCTGACCTCTTCTTCTATTACCACACCTTCCTCTCTGACTCCCTTGCCTCCCTCTCTCCCTTATAAGAACCCTTAATTGTCTCATTCAGAAAATCTGGTATAATCTCTGCATCTCAAGAATTTTGATTTAGCCACATCTGCAAAGTCCCTTTTGCCACTAAGGTAACATGATCACAGGTTCCAGGGCTGCCATTATTCTGCCTACCACAGAGAGAAGAGGTTATCATTGAGGTGGGTGTTGAAGCAGGAGTAAGAATCGTCCAGATAGACAACTTGGAGGCAAGTCAGAAAAAGGTGATAGTAAGAATAAATAAACCATGTAAGGGGAAATCATGCCTGGAAGGGTCAGGAAGGCTTTCTGGGACATTATAAAGTTGAGAGGCTAAATTTATATTGTAAACCTCAGTTGGGTCAATGCTTTCAAGGAACCAGCACTTCAGGTTGGGATATGCTAAATTCAGTGAGAGATTAAATATTTTGATGAAAAATGCAACATAAAATCTCTTTTGGAGATAGCTTTGGTGGCAGTACAGGAGATAAATGAAGGAGTGAGAAAACTGCAGCCTATACAAACAGCCATAAATAGAACAGGAGCTGAGTTAGTTTAAGAAATGAAACTTTATATCGGTATCTTAAGGCCCTCCTAAATGTGATGAAATAATTTCATGATTAAATGCAGTACAAAAAGGAAAGTAAAAGGTCCTCGAAAATGACTTATCTAGGATCCTGACCTCTTATATAAGGTGAAAAGTTATCAGTACAATAAGCCAGGAAATTTGCCCTGGACTGGTTTCATCACAATCCAAGATAAAAATATGGCAAGAGTCTTTAAACCCTACTTATTATAGAAAACTCCTCCTTCCATTAAAAAGAAACTCTATCTTGGCTGGGCACAGTGGCTCATGCCTGTAACTCAAGCACTTTGGGAGGCTGAGGCAGGTGGATCACAAGGTCAGGAGTTTGAAACCAGCCTGGCCAATATGGTGAAACCACATCACTAGTAAAAAAAAAAAAAATACAAAATTAGTCAGGCACAGTGGTGGGCTCTTGTAGTCCCTGCTACTCAGGAGACTAGGCAGGAGAATCCCTTGAACCCAGGAGACTGATTGCAGTCAGCCAGGATTGAGCCACCACACTCCAACCTGGGCAACAGAGCAAGACTCCATCTCAAAAACAAAAAAAAAGAAGAAGAGGAAGAGGAAGAGGAAGAGGAAGAGGAAGAAGAAGAAGAAGAAGAAGAAGAAGAAGAAGAAGAAGAAGAAGAAGAAGAAAGAGGAAAGAAGAAGAAGGAACTCTATCTTGGCCAATGGCTTCATAATCAAAATTGAAGCAATATTCTAGATTATTTGAGCAATAACCTACCATGAAAATCTCTGAAGGTGTATTCTTTTTCTCCCTAAGTCAAATGATGGGATTGCCTGTCCACAATGATAAAAAATAAAGAATCCTGACATCTCCTTTAATGTTTATACAGCGCTAAAACATTCAGTTTTCATTATATTTTCCCCTAGAGGGATAATATGCCTGCCATTTAACATTATTTTCATTTGAGGTTGTTTACTATTTCACAAAAATCTATACAAGAGGCTGTCAGTTTTTAGGCATTTTTCAGAAGGAGCTCATTCTTCCAGAACTTTTTATCATTATGGTTCTTTTGTAACTTGTCGAGGTCATCAATGTCAGTTGAGCCAGGTTTTTTAAAGTGGATTTTCAAGTTCCTTGCAGCAAAAACTTGTTAACCACTGTGCTTTCCAATTGTTCATTTGTTTTCTTATATCTAAGCATGAAGCCCTTCCTGTTGCCACATTTATAATTTAACTGAAAGTGTATTTTTCCACTGACACATGGTAAAATCTAAATAACTCAATCTTGCAAAAATTCCTGTGATTCATTTAGGTACTTGAGGCTACTATATTAATAAAACACAAGTACTTTGATTTGATTTAGTTTGTAGAGATAATTCTGACATTTTAGCAATCAATTAACTTTCTTAAAAAATAAGCAAGTAGATATGCTTTTTAAAGTAACATGCTGTTTAAATGTAAAACCCTTTTAAAGTAAAATATAATTTCATAAAGTAAGAAGTACCTCCTTATTTAGATCTTTTCCATTTTGTACTTTTATATGTATTGAATTTCTTAGAATAGATAGCTTTTGGAAATTTGGGGGAAATTTAAAATAGTCATTATATATTTAGATGTGGGTAATGACTTTTATAAATAACTAGGAATTATAAAATGTTTAGTGTTTAAAATATTTTAAATTGAATATTTTTAAAATAGGCATTGATGAATTTAATGTTGATTCAGTTGTTATAGCAGGACAGATACAGATATAACTGTTTTTAAGTACAAAGACAGTACAACTTATTTTGAATGGCCTAAAGGTTTTGGAAGCCCAACATGTAGATAGAAGCTATGTTTCAACTCCACACAAAAAATAACTTCCTATAGGTCAGAACTCATTAAATATAGATCTCATTCAACATATGCTTATAAAGGTGAAATATGCATAACCGATTTTCCAGGTGTGCTAAGAGCTGTTAAGCTATGAGATACTGAGCAAAACAGACAGCTCCTGCTCACAAATTCTAGCAGAGGAGCAAGGATGAAGTAAATAAACAGTAGCAGCAAAGTAATAAAAATGGCTAATTATATACCTATGTGCCAGGCTCTATTATAAGTGATTGACATGTACTTTATCACTAGAATCTTACAGCAACCTGAAGTATGAAAGAAAATGGATTATAGTGCAGTCCAAGGAGGTCAACGTGCAGAAACAGGATGCAAAGAGATAAGAAGAGCATAGCTTTCCAGGTCAAAGATTATGGTTCTTTCTGAGCACATTATGAATCTAATGAAAGGTGGAGAAGAAAGAAAGAGTTCAAATTCATATTAAGAAACAAAACATACTCTGTGAGGGAAACAGAAGGAAAGTGTGTAGAAGCACAACCAGATAAATTAGTTGGAAGTCAATGAATCAGTCTAGACTACAGGTTATGGTGCCTGGCACTCTGAAACAGCAGATACACAGGGAAGTGGAGCTTTGTTTAGAGTTACACTCAGCATTACTTGGTGATGGACTAAAGGTGAAGGATGAAGGGTGAAGGGTGAGAGTGATTATTTCTGACTCAGGCAACAGGTGGATATCAGTCGCATTAGCAGAGATGAAGAAAATCAAGAAAGGGGAAGTCAAGAGTTTGGCCTGAAATATGTTCAGTTTGAGACAGCCAGTAAGTGTATCAGCTGTGAGGTTGGCTGTACTCCAGAAACGGTACATTCCTCCATCAGAGGATATTCAAGAATCCAATAGAAATTTGTGTGGATGACATGAAAGTCTCCTTCATTTTAAAAATTCTAAGGTTGTGTGAAAGGAGGAAAGAAGAGTGACCTGAAGGGAAAGCTCAGAAGTATTAAATTTGCTCTCACTGGGTGAGGTGCTTGGAACTAGACCTTGTGCATTTTATATCTCATTTGATTTCAAGGACTTACCCATCACTAGCTAAAAAGCAGATTGGTTGAAGCTAAAATTTCCAATATATTCTGTTTTAGTTCATTCTCATACTCCTATAAAGATATTACCTGGGGAATTTATAAACAAAAGAGGTTTAACTGACTCACAGTTCCACATGGCTGGAGAGGGCTCAGGAAACTTGCAATCATGATGGAAGGTGAAGAAGGAAGCAAGGCATGTGTCTTACATGGCAGCAAGAGAGACAGAGAGCGCATGGGGGAAACTGCCACTTTTTAAAACCATCAGATCTTGTGGGAACTCTGTCACTTTCACGAGAACAGCATGGGGGAAATCGCCTGATGATCCAATCACCTCTCACCCGGTCCCTCCCTCCACAAATGGGGATTACAATTTGAGGCGAGATTTGGGTGGAGACACAGAGCCAAGCCATAACTTATACATAGCTTAAGATTCACAGAAGTGAATCTTAAAAGCCTCTCTTCGCATTACTCATGTAATGAAGCATCCATTATCATTTTAGAAACCAGCACAAAGACCATTCAATTACGCACTGTTGCTCTCTTTAATATACATGTAGGTAGACTGCAAAACAGCTGTACCTATACCATAAAGCAAGATAATGGCTTTGGATGATATTTTCCCTTCTTTTTTTTAAAAAGAATAACTTCACAGTTGCCATTGCCTATCTTTGTTAGTAAACTGGTGTCTTAATATTATTTATTAGTGTAATAACATTGTTAAACTAGCGTTCTTGGATCAGCTACAAATAGGGGTTTAGATGTTGTGACTGTCAGTCTTCTCATATATTTCCCACATTCTTTTCAGAGCCAGCACTCCTGGGTTTTCATCACCTGTGTGCTGATCTTTAATGTTCTGCTGCCTGCTCTATTCCATAGATAGAAGCCCAACCCCATTTCCACAAGACTCAGCCTTCTGAGTCTTTACCTTACTTCTGCATTGTGGTTAAGCATGTGGATCCTAGAAGCCTATAAAGGTGGAATCTTCACTATGTAACTGTCCAGTTCTGTGACCTTGGACAAATTACTTAAGTGGTCTACTCTTCACTCTTCTGATCTGTAAAGTGGGAATAAATATTTACCACATATTTTTCAGAATCTAGCATCAATGAGGAGCTCCTGGAACCAGAGCTGTCATAGCAAGTGTTTAATAAATATGAGGTATTATCATTTTCTTCCACTCTTTTTCTAAGGATACATGAGTTAACACAGGAGATAAACACCACAGGCCAATCCACAGTTCTTTTAGAACATGTGACATTGGCTTTAATTTGCAAGGTGAATATGACTAATGAGAGTACAACCTGCTTCTTTACTTCCAGAGGTATGCCCATAAAAACCTGCTTCTCACGCCTTGCTAGCTCACAGGACCACCTGATGCTTTCCTAAATATCTTTCACGTATCCAACAGCATGAAAACAAAGCCCATACGCACGTGACATTCTTGACTCAAGACGTCAACAGGGGTTTGGGGCTTGTATCTAGCTGATTTTTCATTCGTTAACTATAACAAAACCACCACAAAAATTGGCAGTTTAAAACTGCAATCATTTATGTTCATTCACACATCTGCAGATTTAGGCTGGGTTCTGCTGGGATGCTCTGCTTCAAGTTAGACTTATTGTGCATGGCGCTCAGGTCTGGACCTTAGAGATTCCTCCTGGACATGGCCTGGGGCTGAGGGAGCAGTATCTACTTCAAGGAAGCTCTATTTGTAGTGATGGCAGAAGCACAAGTGGCAAGACCAACTGTGCACAATACTTCACCTCTCTTCTTGTAAGGGGTTTGCTAGTGTTTCACTGGCCTTGGCAAGTAATGTGTCTGAGCCAAAAATCAAGGGAAAAGGGATTATGCAAAATTTCTGGAATGGGGGTGTTAAATGTTACTTCTTACCAGTTATTTAATCTATTGGACCAGATGATGCTGCTGGTAATGCTCTAATCACTACTGTGTATACATACATAGGTTTGAATGGATTCATACCAATACCTAACATTTTATATCTTTTTTATTGCATTCTATCCAGTTCTAGTTTGTGTACCATCTGTAGAAATAAATAAATCATATTTTTCTTAAGAAGAGAGAATGTTATTTTTACATATCATAAATATCATAAACTCTGGCCTAGAATAGTATTTGACTCAATAAATATTTTCTGAATTAATAATGAGAGGAATTTTTCATACTAATTTTCCAACCTTTTTTTATTTTTGGTGGGGCGTGGAGGGCCAGAAGGAGAGACATTCATTCTCTAATTTTCTAATGCTTTTCTTTTATTCAACAAATATTTTTTGAGTGGCTGCTATGAACAAGGCATGTTCTAGGTTATGCAGATGTACAGAAGTGATCAAAACAGGTTCCTACCATCTGGTCAGACAGATAATAACCAGTGACACAAATAAATAAGTTAGTTGTGGATAACAGTAAGTGGGGCTAAAAAGTAAAATATTAGGGAAATTAAATTGTAAAGGTGACACAATTGTGGAGAAGGTGGACAAGGAGGGCCTTAAATAGCATGATATTTGAGCTGAAAATTAAATAATGGGAAGTGAAAATACAAGGAAAGAACATTCTAGTCAGAGGGTGTGTGCAAAGACAGAAAGCAAAGAGTGTGGCCTGGTTGAGGTACAGGAAGACATCAGCGCTGACAGCATTATCAACTCACTCTTGAAAGACCCATTCCAATTTCCTAAATTTGATTTATTGTCTATGATTCCCAAGTAGCCTGTGCACTGGTCATCTGTATTTAGAATGACTGACTTCCCTGTCAACCTCCTCCCCTGGAATTTGAGCTCCTTTAATGCAGACATAGTGTTATAACTGTTTCTTTATCCACAGCACCAAATGCAGAGCTCCGCTCAACACAAGGTTACCAAAGGTACACGTGCACCAATGCAGCTTCTTATAGTTTAAGAATCAATGACGGCGTGTGCCAAGATGGGATCAAGCCGCTTAGAGCACAGATGAATAGATGAAAGGAATAGTGAGCCACAGAAACCACCACAATTTGAAAAGAAGAAAGCCTTATTTATTTCATCAAATAAAGTGATTTTAACCATAATTCTTCTTTGCCAGAAGTATATTAATCATAAAAATAAGAGGTATTCAAGTTCTACCACGTATAATGTACCACAAGGAACATAAAATATTAATACAGCCTCCAGAAATGATAACAATTATAATCTAAAATTACATTGTTAAAACACTTTCAGCTTTTTCAAATTGTTTTTATACTTATTATCACATATTGTCCTTCGTCAAACATAGCAAAAGGCCATTTTTAATTAAAATTTCTTTAGGAGTCTGAGTTCCCTCAGTGGGAAAAGAGAAACATTTCAAATTATATTCTTAAAGACAGAGCTTAGTGTTGAAAGGGGCATGGGAGAGCATCTTGCTTACTCAGTGTGAGAATGGTGAGACTAAATGTGCTAAGCAATTTACTAAATATCTAACAACTAGTCAGGAGCAGAGCTCTGGCTGGAATCCTGATCCCTGAGTCTCTCGTTAGTTAGTTTACTTCCTGTTACACTAGCCGTAATAGAGCTGGAGAATATGGTTTAAAATGAAATTAGCAATCATGAAAGTTAGACTCAAAATAAATCACCATCAAAAAGAAGGTGAAAAAGCAGGGCTAATGAAAAATAATTCTTCCAAATGTTTTTGTTGGTGTATTTTTTAAATTTTTGAGCATTATTTAGAAATGTGAGTCAGTTCTTAACTAGACAACAAGTTACCTATAATCAGAAAAGTAGCTTCTTAGTATAAAGTTATCTTCCAAAGGCAAGAAAGAAAAGATGGGTGAGGTTAGTATTTAAAAATGAAGACATAAAAAACACTTCCCTTAGTGGCTCATGCCTATAATCCCAGCACTCTGGGAGGCCAACGCTGGAGAATCCCTGAGGCCAGGAGTTTAAGACCTGCCTCAGCAACATAGTGCGACCCTATCTCTACAAAAAAAATGAAAGAAAAAAAAATTAGCTGGGCTAGGTGGCATGTATTCCTGTAGTCCCAAGCTACTAGGGAGGTTGAGTTGGGAGGATTGCTTGAGCTCAGGAGTTTGAGGCTGCAGTGAGCCATGATCATGCCACTGCCCTCCTGCCTGAGTAAGAAAAAATGAGAACTTGTCTTCAAAGAAAATGTAAACAGAGTAATGTATAAAAATAAGAGAAAGGAGATATAATCCATTATGTAGAAATGTACTTATGATAGGTAAGAAAAATTATATGTTTCTGAGCCCAAAATATTCTATGTATATTAAGGGATTGAACTATTAAACCAGTTGTCCTCCTTACAACTAGATTATATTAGCAACTAGAAAACTGAGGTTCCAAACAGAGTGATAGTGATCAGAGAAATAGTTATGAAAGAATCATAGTCATCATATGTTAAGATCTTCCTAATATAACACTAAAACTTGACAAATATCTACCGTAGCTATTTTCAAGCATGGAACACTAAGGGCTGTGATCACTGGGGTAAGGGAACTGCACAAAATGATATCTGCATTAACTTCAGCTTTCCACCAGGGATTATTGTCCAAATCACAGCACTAAACACAGAAACCCAGAGAGCTAGGGTCTTTGTGGGTGGAAGAAATAAAATCTATAGTTCAGAGTGGTAAAAATATGGACATAATTGAAGTCCAAGAAGGAGATGAGAGAAATTAAAATGAAAAAAGTACTCAGATAAATATGATATAACTTATCAATCTTGACCAAAAAAAAAAAAAAAAAAAAAAAAATCAACCCACACACCCAAGAAGCTCGAGAAAATCAGCCAGCTAACATCAAATGGCAGTAATCCTAAATTTAAATCGACTAAATCCCTCAATCAAAAGATACAGCCAAAACCCATCGATATGTTGCATCCAGACCCATCTCACATGCAAGGATGCACAAAGACTCAAAACAAAGGGATGGAGAAAGATTTACCAACCAAATGGAGAGCAAAAATAAATAAATAAATAAAAAGCAGGAGTTGCAATTCTCGCCTCTGATAAAATAGATTTTAAAGCAACAAAGATCAAAAGAGGACATAATGGTGAAAGAATCAATGCAACAAGAAGAGCTAATGATCATAAATATATACGCACCCAATACAGGACACATTAGACTCCCACACAATAACAGTGGGAGACTTCAACATCAATATTAGATAGATCAATGAGACAGAAAAATTAATAAGGATATCCAGGACTTGAACTCAGATCCAGAACGAGCAAACTTAATAAACATTTATAGAACCCTCCACTTTAAATACACAGAATATACACTCTTATCAGTACCACATCACGCCTACTCACAGGTTTAAATAAAATATTGGCTGGCCACTATTAAGCACAATTATAGGCATAAAAGAGGTTTTCAATACCCATTAAAAGAAAAAAAAAAAAGAGAGAGAGAAGCTCAAGACAATCCTAGCAGAATAAATACAAAGAAAACCACCTAGTCCCACCAAATCGCTGAAAACCGAAGTAAAAGAGAAAATATCAAAGGCAGCCAGAGAAATTACCTACTGGTAAATAGTAAATAAGAATGATCACACTCTTGTCACAGAAAAACAATGCAAGACAGAAAGCAAATGACGCAAAAATATAAATAAATAAATAAAACCAATCAACCCAAGTTTCCATAGTCAGTATAATTTTAAATGATGGCAAACTAAAGGTGTTTTTATATAAGTAAAAGCGTGGGCCACAAAGCTCACTAAAACTCAAAGGAGTAAGTAATACAAATAATGTTCTCCAACAACAACAGAATTAAACATACAAATCAATAACAACACAATCCGGAAAGTCACCAACTATTCGGAATTAAGCAACACACTTATAAATAAACCACAGCTCAAAGAACAAATGTCAAAGGTAAGTAGAAAAAAATTTTAACTGAATAATAACTAAAGCACAATCAATTCAAATTTATAGGATGCAGTTAGAACAGTGATTAAAAATTTTTATATCTTTAAATTGTATATAAATTGTATATAAAAATTTTTATATCTTTTAAATGTATATAAAAAACAAAAATATTAAAAGATTAATGTGTTTCAACTTTAGTAAGCTAGAAAATGAGTATCAAATTAAATCAAAAGTATGTAAAGAAGAGAGTATGTAATAGAAGTTAAAGCAAATCACTGTCTCAAAAAAAAAAAAAGCAAATCAAAGAAACAAAAAGTGATTATTTGAAGTTATTAGTAGCAATTATAAACCTCTAGATATACCAAAGGAGAGAGACAGAGAGTAGATACAAATTGTCAATAGTTGCAATGAATTAAATATCATTACAGATTCCCTACACATTAAAAGGATCAGAAATTATTATAAAAATTATATGCTAGTAATGTTGATGGCTTAAAAGAAATTGAGAAATTTCTTGCTAGACACAATAGAAAAACTAATAGAAGAATTTAATGGTTACAATTACAATATTTGTTAATAAAAATAAATTTGCAATAAAAATCATTCTCACAGAGAAATCTCTAGCTCTATATAACTTCATTGTTGATTTCCATTAAATTTTAATAAAGATGCAAAGGGGTTCTTTGTTGGTTTTGTTTTGTTTTGTTTTGCGACTAAGTCTCACTCTGTCGCCCAGGCAGGAGTGCAGTGGCACCATCTTGACTCACTGCAACCTCAGCCTCTGGGTTCAAGCAATTCTCCTGCCTCAGCCTTCCAAGTAGCTGGAACTACAGGCTCAAGCCACCATACCCGGCTAAGTTTTGTATTTTTATATTTTTAGTAGAGACGGGGTTTGACCATGTTGGCCAGGCTGACTTTGAAATCCTGACGTCAGGTGATCTGCCTGCCTCGGACTCCCAAAATGCTGGGATTACAGGCATGAGCCAGCTTGCCTGGCCAGAAGAAGCAAATTTGATGTACAAGTAGCTTACTCTCTCTACTACCAGAGAAAGAATAAGTAGCATGCCATTAAGGGTAAATTTATAGAGTAACATAATAGAACATGCATGAACTTAATTCCTAACAGATCCTAGTCCAAATAGTCTCTATGCCTCTTCCGGTTATATGACTGGAGTAATCTCTAGCTTTTGAAGCCCAATTTTTCTCACATTAAAGCAACGTTAATATATCACCTGATTATACTGGAAATTAAAAACTAAAGATAATATATTTAAAGGACACAGCATAGCTTGATTTGAAGGTATATAATGATATTCCTTTTGAAGTTCTTTATCAAATGCGTATTACACTAATGAATTGAAGGGAAAAAAATATAATCACTTTGATCTTGAATCCAAATTAGCTGGAATCACTTGCTGAAAACTTGGTAGTAGATATTTAAAAATCTCAGGTAGCCTAAAGATACTGTTTTCGGTAATTTTTTTCTCTTAATTGAAAGTTAACTATTAAGCTTTTATTTAAAAAAATTTACTTGACTTTAGAAGCATTTTAGGAAAGCTTTCAAGGTCCTATTATTAAGTTAAAAAATTGTCTTAAACCATACTTTGGGGTGAGGTAGGCACAATTCACCCTCAGTCTCAACTGTTCACTAGAATCACTCAGGAGACTTGATAAACTGTTACCTTCATAGATACAATGTATCATAACAAATGGATACAGATTAAAAATCAATAAAAAGAATGGGGCGGGGGGCGGGGACAGTGACAGTGACTCAGGCCTGTAATCCCAGGACTTTGGGAGCCCGAGGTAGGCAGATCATGAGGTCAGGAGATCAAGACTATCCTGGCTAACATGGTGAAACCCTGTCTCCACTAAAAATACAAAAAATTAGCTGGGCATAGTGGCACACACCTGTAGACCCAGCTACTGGGGAGGCTGAGGTAGGAGAATCACTTGAACCTGGGAGGTGGAGGTTGCAGTGGGCCAAGATCACACAACTGCTCTTCAGCCTGGGTGACAGAGGAAAATGCTGTCTATAAAAAAACAAAATCATCAGAGGGAAAAAGCGTAAAAGTCAAGTCCAGGAGAAACCAGGAGCAACGTTCCAGGTGTTTTCTCCCAGTGCAATTGTATGGATGGTCCCAATTCTCCTCACAATATGTAAAAGCGTCTGCCAATGTCTGCCAACTAGGGGTGCTCCCCCAAATCTTGATGTCAAAGGTTTTTAATTGGGAGTCAGTCAGGTGACCTCAGCTACTCAGTCTCCAATCCTTCAAAAGCAAAATCAGTTTTCACTGTAGATCACTGTAGATAGCCTAAACTATTTGATCTAACTGGTGCTGGGTGGCCCAAGGCCTTAGGACAATAGAAACACTCTAATCAGGCAGAATATTCCAAGGGTTTAGCTCATCTTCCAGGAGCTATCAAGGGGCATTCCAAAGGCAGACAGGCCTTTCATTGGAGTCTGCAGGGTTTGATCAACCCAAGATGAACAAATTAACCCTTTCCTGTGCACACACTCATATTCAGAATTCACTATGCAATCGATCACACACCAAACTTGCTAGGAAACTTTATTTTATTTTACTTATCTTTCTGGAGACAGAGTCTCACTCTGTTGTTCAGGCTGGAGTGCAGGGGTATAATCAATGGCTAACTGCAGCCTCAATCTCCCTGGCCATCCTCCCACCTCAGCCTCCTGGCCAGCTGGGACTACAGGTTTGCACCAACATGCTCGGCTAACTTTTATTTATTTATTATTTATAGAGATGGGGGTCTTACTATGTTGACCAGGCTGGTCTCAAACTCATGAGCTCAAGCAATCCTTCCACTTCAGCTTCCCAAAGTGCTGGGATTACAGTTGTAAGCCCCTGTGCCCAGTCTCTAGAAAACTTTAGATTCAAGAACATTAAGATAAAATGTTCTTTTTTAGTCTATTTAATCATTAGACTATTTTATTTTTTAGACGAGATTTTTAACTAATAATTCATTTTCTCTGGGAGAAAAAAAAGTATTTACAAGGGTTCTGGTGTCTCAACTTGAGAGATTGACAGGTTTCATCTTTCCTGTTAATTGTTTTGTCTCTACACATTATAATTTAAAATTATTGGCATAATGAGTCTGTTAAAACCATTCATGCACAAAAATCATTAACATAAAATGTATGTATGACGAATACTTATGTTCTATAATAACAATTGGAAGGATAGCATTTCTAATATAAATTATTTCCAAATTGCACTGGTTTTAGAAAAAGGGGAACAAAAATTCTGCTATATGATAAATATGAAGGCTCGAATGACATTTTTAGATTATCTAATGTAACAATGCCATAACTTTTTCTCTTTAATGATGGTATTACCCAAGACTCTGAGAGATAAATTTATATTACTAAAATCACATAGTGGTGAATGAAGAATTATAATCTATTTTTATTCCTATTCTAAGATTTTTTTCACTGTATTGGTGGTACCCACTAATAACTACAAATAATGGGCTTAAAGAAATTTTAAGATAGCTATAGGCTGATAACATTACTATGTTACTTAAATAATAAACCTTGTAATATGTTTTCACAATCTTCTGGGATAGTCTAAAATGCTTTTAAATTGCTTGATATAGCATTAATGATTTTACCCTTTGTATTCTCTTTCTCCCTCCTTCTCTTTCTTCTCTTCCTCATCTATTGGAAAATAAAAAGATGTACAAATAATATTTTCAACAGACCTGAGATTCATTGGTTGATCAGAAAAAAACTCCAATAATGTGTGCAAAACCACAATACAGAATAATGGTTTTTTTTTTTTTTTTTGAGACGGAGTTTCGCTCTTGTTACCCAGGCTGGAGCGCAATGGCGTGATCTCGGCTCACCGCAACCTCCGCCTCCTGGGTTCAGGCAATTCTCCTGCTTCAACCTCCTGAGTAGCTGGGATTACAGGCACACGCCACCGTGCCCAGCTAATTTTTTGTATTTTTAGTAAAGACGGGGTTTCACAATGTTGACCAGGATGGTCTCGATCTCTTGACCTCGTGATCCACCCCCCTCGACCTCCCAAAGTGCTGGGATTACAGACTTGAGCCACCGCGCCCGGCCAGAATAATTTTTAATAAATTATATGGAATGATTAAATAATTACAGAATGTCAGTATCATCTAAACTGATCCTTTAAAGTAAACCACTGATAATCTTAGATGGCGACCACAGTGTGCTAGAAGCTAAAAAAATGTTTAGAGCAGAAAAAACGAATTTTGTTTATGCAAGAATGAAACTTTAAACAAAGGAATTGTCTCGCTTTGGAGGCTAATTGAATTCTAGTAAGAGCTAGAGCTAAAGATGGAGTTATGGATAAGGATAGAGACAGGAAAATAGGAGTGACGGAGGGAAGAGACAGGGGAGGGAGAGAGAGAAATAAACTGGGGCGGGGGAATTGGAGCAAAAGAGATTGAGGATCCCATGAAACGAACTTGATTCCCAAGTCTTCTCACCCAGCTCTCTCCCTCTTTTGGAGTTCCTGCATGTAGGAACCGTTCCATGTACATCCCTGCCCGCCCCCCCTCCCCCCTCCCCCCTCCCCCCTCCCCCCGCCCGCCCCCCTCCCCCCGCCCGCCCCCCTCCCCCCCGCCCCCCCCCCCGCCGCCAGCTGTCATTCACTGATTTAGATGCCCTTACCACCTTCCTCCTGCAATCCAAATTTTACCTACTATAAAAGGTCTACCGTAAGCCTGACCTGCCGCTGCAATTTGTGGTGACATCTCTCGGCTCTGAAGCTCTGTGGTATTTACATGTTTTGGTTTGGTTTGGTTTGGTTTGGTTGGTTTTTCTCTCTCTCTCTGCCAGTTTAGCTTTTTGAAATAAGCATCCACTCAGTTTAGCTCATTGCAGTTCCACAATGCTCACTGCAGTACTTCAACATACATTTTTTTTGACCAAGTGCCTTCTCCTTTCTTATTTCTTTTTCTTTTCTTCTTTCTTTCTTTCTCCCTTCCTTCCTTTCTCCCTCCCTCCCTCCCTCCCTCTTTCTTTTTCTTTTCTTGGCTTTTTTTTTCTCTTTATTTCTTTCCCAGGCTGGCATGCAGTGGCACTGCCTTGGCTCCACGCAACTTCTACCTTCTGGATTCAAGCCATTCTTGTGCCGTAGCCTCCTGAGTGGCTGGGATTATAGGTGTCCACCATCAAGCCCAGCTAATTTTTAGTTGGTAAAGTGTCTTCTATCTGGACATTAATTTTGAGGCACAGACATTGATATCTTGGTCCTACTGCATTTCTGTGTCACGTGACTATTAAAGCAAAGGGTCTTATCAGGAGCTAAGCTAAGTTAGCCTCTGTTTTTTTTTCTTTCATAAACCAATTTATGAAAGGCTATTTCAAGCCTATATAATTGATATGAGATAAATATTAATAACTAACATATATGCAACATTTTGAAGCATGCAAATAAGTTTCATAATTGCACTCTCTCCTTTCTGCATTTAATCTTAAAACAGTTAAAAATATTTCCCTTTTGCAAAAATTTTAAAATATATTTTAAATACTGTGATAATAAAAATAATTAACAAAATTAACAAGCATTTGTCCTACTCAGAGATTTTGGAACCAAATTAGATGTTATGTGTACAATGAAATTAAACATCACTCCATAAATTATGTTACCTATTTCTTCAGGATATGGAGATGATATTCTTTGCAATATTCTTAAAAAGTAACTTATATAAATCGATTTCATTGAAAATGGTTCCCAAGTCTGGAAAATAATTATAGTAGTTATGAAATTTATTTTAAAAATTGTTAACTGAATTGAAAACATTTACATATAATGACATAGAATATAAAAAAATAGTGCCACATTATTTGCGATGTTTCCCCAAGTTTTTACTTATTCAAAAGAAATCTTATTGATATTCCTGCGTTTGGTTCCTCTTTGAATAGCTTTAATAAAAAAAAAAAGCACTCATATACATATGTTAAGCAAATCCAAAGATACATTCTTATTGTAGTTACATAAAGTAAGAAAGGCTTGAAATTTGCTATAATAGAAAAACGATTGCAGCATGATGGACTCTATAATACATGTTTTATTCCTATGCATAATCACATATTATTGAAGAACATTTTAACAAAAGATAAAAGGTTGAATTCCATTACAGGAACACACAACAAATACCATGAATGGTCCAATATTTGAATCACAATGAAGGCAGATTTGTTCTTAGTCTCCTCATAATTGCCTTTTGATTTAACTACTTGTAATAAGCCTTTACAATTATTCATCTGGAAAAAACAGAGCAAGTTTCAAAACACTGAGCCTAATCCTTTGTACCTCTTAGCAATCTCCTTTAAAGGGGACATTTTGTATTTACCCTCTGGTTTATAAGAGAAACACTTTCTAAGTCTTCATCATGGGAAATTAATAGGGATCACGTGACTATTATAAATCTATAAGAATGGTGCATCTTAAGCCCCTTAGAGCTTTTGAGAGTGAGAATCAATTCTGTGGGTGTTTCTGTTCTCTGATGACATGGGCAGATTTCAAACATTTAGCTGAGAGTTTAGGAGACATAGGCAATAGTATTAACAAAAAGTTATTTAAGAAATAATCATAGATTCTTTTGCAGCACTTTGGCTTTGGGTTTGAAGAATACCTCCTTCGACTGACTTCTTTTCTCATATAAATAAACGCTGTGAGTTTTTCTCCTTCCTCACTGGGGCATGTCTTTCCTAGGGCAGGCCTCAAATCTTCCACATTCCTGCAGTCCACCGGCTGAAGAGTGTTCACCTTAGAAGGCGTACACCAAGGAGGCCTCATACTATTCACCAGAATACTACTTATCAGAAAACATTCACCAAATGCACTAGCTAATTCAAATGCCAGAGGACCAAAAAGGAGAGTCCACCATATTTTGGTGAAGAAGTATATTTGGCACAGGTATATGTAGACACTTAGCATTCAAAGAACAAGTCACACGACATTCTTCTTGGATTCCTGGAGCTCTAGACCAATTTTGTCTACCGTGCTGGAGGAAAAACCTCTCTGTTGCCTCCAAATCATTTTGTGTTTCCTTCCAAGGTACCCAATGATCTTGTTTTGTTACTATGATAATCAGTTTTGCTGAAAAGCCCTCAGGAGCTCCTGATTGCTTATTTTAGGAATAATGTCCATGCTCCTTTACAAGGCACTCCCAGGATTCTATTCATGGTCGCAATCCTTGTTTTTCATTTCCTGCCCATCTTTGCTGCAGGCACTAGCTGATTCCAAATAGGAGTACCCTTAAAAAAATTATCTTTTTTGCTACTCTTTCTAGTAGAAATTCCCACAACCTTTTCACACAAGCCTCCTAAATTCTATCTAACAATCAGGCTAAATGAAACATCCTTTAGGAAGCCTCTCCAAATTCTCTTTTGTCTCTTCTCATTGCTAAAATATTTGTAATATTCTCATGGTGCTCCTAATATACTATATGGATCATAGATATTTGTGTGCATGGGAAAGTAATGTATTTATTCAGTGAACACTATTTTTAAGTTCTATTATTCCAGGCGCTATAAAAGACTTTGAGAAATGCATTCTGGTAGTCTAAAATGTTACCAAGTTCAAGGATAACTTTTTACTTAGGTTCAGGTCCCATAACATAAATAACTTTGTATCTAAAATATAAAAAGTAAGCAGTAAATGTTTGCTGAATTGAAACCTGTATGATAAAATAAATCCCAGTTAAAGTATTAGAAGATTATGACGTTTATTCATTAAAGATAATTTGCATGTTTTAAAATGATAAGCTCAAAATAATCCCCAAGCACCCTTAGGTAATATATTTTTGGCAAAATGGGCATTCTTAAATCTTCTCAAATTTGAGAAAATAGTCAAATGCTTACTTTATGTATCTATATCCATAAGGGATGTATTTATGTGTATCCATAAGGTAAGTGAAGGCAGAGCTAACTCTACCAATCATCTGGACACAGTCTTGGAACATTGTAAACATGGACAAAATGCAGGAATGTGGAGAATTACTGGATAAAACTGAACAGGAGCTGCTATTTATTTCAGTGCTGTGGCCACAGGCAGGAATGCATACCCCGACAAAAGCTACCATTGAAATAAATATAAGACTACCAGATGTTAGAGATAATAAATTATGTTTGATCTGACCATTGAAGGCTCGTTCTTCTAATGGGTAAGTGATTTGGCTCATAAATCATTATGCAACAATAGCTGTGAATTACGAGATTCCATTGAACATAGCCATTTAGTGCACTATCCTCACACACAGAGAAAATTAGGTGGCTCTGTTGGCAGCTGCTCTTCATCCTCTTCTACAAACAAGGCCAGCAATCTTTAAGGTGACAAATTGCCTACATTTAAGAAAATGCAATTCGATGCTTACAAAAGTTAATGACAGGCAAAGCTCAAAAGACTTAGAAACTGGGTTGGAATGAGATAAACGTTCAAAAGACCACCTGCCTCTCAGAAGCCTTTCTGAACTCTTAGTCCCCTTTCCCTCTCCAGGATTGCCTCAGAGGCCCCTTTGTCTCCTTTCCCACTAGCTGCCTCCTCTGTTCCCTCCATCAGCTTCCCAACAAGGCTCTTTCCTGAGCCATAGTAAAACCCTCCCACCTCATTGCAGTCTGGTTCTAGGCTCTGGGCCAGGGAGCCCTTGGCAACCTCTAGAATGGATATCACTAGAGCTTACTTTAAAAAATAAAAATCTGGCTGGGCCCAGTGGCTCATGCCTGTGATCCCAGCACTTTGGGAGGCTAAGGCAGGTGGATCACAAAGTCAGGAAATCAAGACCATCACAGTCAACATGGCAAAACCTTGTCTCTACTATAAATGAAAACAATTAGCCGGGTATGGTGGCCCATTCCTGTAATCCCAGATACTCGGGAGGCTAAGGCAGGAGAATCGCTTGAACCTGGTAGGTGGAAGTTTCAGTGAGCCGAGACTGTGCCACTGTGCTCCAGCCTGGGTAACAGAGCAAGACTCAATCTCAAAAAAAAAAAAAAAAAAAATCTTTAATGGGTACAACATTAAAAACTCAGCCATTAGGAGACTCCATAACTATGTTCCTCCCTGAAATGGTGTTCATGAAAATGAGTTTGTCATTTCAATTTCCAAGTGGTTTAGGGCAGTTAATTTTTTCTTGGTTACCAAGATTGTGACCAGCTATCTCAGGTGTCACAAAATAGAAAACAGAGAAGGAAAGTTGGAGGAACTCAAACCTTGGGACTGGGGTCGTGGGGAGTTAGCAGCAACTCCTGCCATGGGTCGAGAGCATGACTGATTCTTTCGTGATTGATATTTTTTCTACATTTGTTCTGAAATTCTTCCCCATAAAAATTAACTAAGGAGAAAAAAAATCACTTGAAAGCAACATTTCTTTCCAATGTTGCTCTTAAAATACTGACGTAACGTAGAAGTTTCTTTTGTCTGGGGTAGAAGTTTTAATGAAAGATTTAAAGACCTGCCACCTGAATCTTGCATGGTTTCATTTTATTTTCAAAATATTCCGAATGCTGATCATCTCTTTTTGAAAAAGAAAAGGAAAAAAATGTTGATTCCTCAATCTTTCATTAGGGAAATAATTGTAGTAAATGCTTTGTTTGCCTACACACACACTCTCTCTCTTTACTTTTTGGAGTTCTTGGAAACGTGCATGGTTAAGAAAAAAGTTCAACATACCTAAATCTAATTTTTCTGGCCAGTAGGTCCTTGTGATGAACAAAAACGTAAAACCTTAATATACTATATGCAAAAAATATGTAAACTTAGGCATCCTCAACATCATTTTGGTCTGAATTTAATGCAAACTGATCCCCTCATTTCTTGTTTTTTCTTTAATTATTATTTAAACATTACATTATTCCATTTAATCCAGTTTAGCAAGAATTTATTGGACACAAGCTTCAACCATTCCTCATAAGTCTGCTCACCATCCTGGTCATTGTTCTCTGACACTTTGTCCTCTAAAGTAATGGTCTCCAAACTTTTGGGTACCAGGGACATTTCATGGAAGACAATTTTTCCATGGAAGTTTTGAGATGAAACTGTTACACCTCAGATCACCAGGCATCAGATTCTCACAAGGAGCATGCAGCCTAGATCCCTTGCATGTGAAGTTCACAGTAGGGTTCGCATTCCTATGAGGATTTAATAACCCTGCTGATCTGCAGGAGGCGAGCTCAGGTGGTAATGCTTGCTCACCACTGCCACTCTTCTCCTGCTGTGCAGCCTGGCTCCCAACAGGCCACAGATAGGTACCAGCCTGAGCCTGGTAGTTGGGGACCCCTGCTATAAAACATCCTGGTAAGTGTCCTCTGAAACAACCAGCATACATCCAGATTTCCTTCTCTCTGAAGTGTGTATGTGAACTCCATTTTTTCTGTCAAAGTTTTAAAGCAGTGCTAATTCATAGACTTTTCATGAGGTTTAAATGACATATGAAGCATGAATCCTCTTATTAACTATAAAAGGACATGTTATACATTAGAGACATGCAATATGTATACACTGATTATTTTATTTTTATGCAATTGTAACATGAAATATGGCTTGATGCTGCCTTTAAGAATCCAAATTAGGGATCCTTATTTTATAGGTCAACTGATAAAATTATAATGCTACCATTTACTTAGCATCACAGGCACTCACGTCACCTGGTTTGCTTCAGAAGCAGTCAGGGTGGGTAAAAAAAAAAAAAAAAAGCAAGCCTCTTTTCTTGAGGAATACACATTTTGTTTGTTTTTCTGTACTTACTGATCTTGAGTACCTTTTGTAAGTCTAGGGAAAAAAAAAATTAGAACTCTAATGAAGAGGCTGTTCTTTCCCTAGTCAATGTTCTTGGTTCTTTTGTCAAAAATCAATTGGCTGTAAGTGTGTGGGTTTATTTCTGAGCTCTCTTATATTCCATTGGTCAATGTCTGTTTTTATGCTTTGGCTACAATAACTTTGTAGTATATTTTGAAGTCAAACAAGTGTGATGCCTCCAGCTCTGTTCTCTTTGCCCAAAATTGCTTTGGCTATTTCAAGTCATTTGTGGTTCCATACAAACTTTAGAGCATTATGACTTTTAAAAGAGGAATAACTGAAGTACTGCAGGGGCTCAAAGGTAGGTAAGGTCATATGCAGTTGACAATGGTGAAGGAGCAGAAAAGTTCTATTATAGGAGGTAGTATATGAACTGACTCGTAATGGTCAAGGATGATTTTAATGGAGTCTTTTATAAAGCTCTACTCCGGAATTTTCATTTGTCTCATTATTCAACAGAATAATGGTGTCTAATACTATCAAGCATGTGACTGTCATTGAAGATACAAGTATCAATAAATACTTGTAATCAAGGAATACAGGAAAGATAGATAAGTAAATGGATAATGATACAACACAGTCAGTATACATAGAGTAATAATTCTCCTACCCAAAAGAAAGAGCACCGGGGTCAAGAAAGCCTTTGGAGAAGAAATGATGAAGGAGTCAACTTCTTAAACGTAAGTGGACAGAATAGGACTCAGTGAGGTCAAGTGCTGAGAGGTGGCAATGGAAAGGTACTGTGGGTCAGGGGCCTAACATTTTTATATGTTCAGTCATTTTAAAAAATGTGTGTCAATTACTTACACTTTACTAAGTAAAAACAAAAATCTTGAGATAAGTGAAAACATGCCAAGTCCTGAGGAATGTGTTTAGTAGAGGTGGAAAGCAGAGGTTAGCAGAAATGGTTGAAAAATGGGTGCATTTCAAGAATGAATCAGAACTCAAAGGGCTTCAAAAGTCTTGTTACCACCATTGTGGAAGACAGTGTGACAATTCCTGAAAGACCTAGAGGCAGAAATACCATTCAACCCAGCAATCCAATTACTGAGTTGTGATGGTTAAAATGTATCAACTTGATTGGATTGAGGGATACAAAGTGTTAATCCTGGGTGTATCTGTTGCCAAAAGATATTAACATTTGAGTCAGTGGGCTGAGGAAGGCAGATCCACCCTTAATCTGGTGGGTACAATCTAATCAGCCACCAGTGAATATAAAGCAGATAGAAAAATGTGAAAAGATGAGACTGGCCTAACCTCCCAGCCTACATCTTTCTCCTGTGCTGGATGCTTCCTGCCCTCCAAATCAGACTCCACGTTCTTCAGTTTTGGGACTGGGACTGGCTCTCCTTGCCCCTCAGCTTGCAGAAAGCCTATTGTGGGACCTTATAATCATGTAAGTAAATACTTAATAAACTTATATATGTGTGTGTGTGTGTGTGTGTGTGATCATGTAAGTAAATACTTAATAAACTTATATGTATATATATATATAAGTAATCATGTAAGTAAACTCATATGTACATATATACACATATACATATACATATAAGTAATCATGTAAGTAAACTTATATGTGTGTATATATATACATATACTTATATATAAGTAATCATGTATGTAAATAAACTCATATGTATACGTATACATATACATGATTACTTATATATATAGGAGACTATATATATAGGAGACTATATAAGTAATCATGTATATGTATACGTATACATATGAGTTTATTAAATATTTACATATATATGGGACTGTATATATATATATAAGTAATCATGTAAGTAAATAATAAACTCATATTTATTAAGTATTTACTTACATGATTACTTATATATATAGTCCCACATATATATATATATATAAAGTTCAGTCTCTCTAAGAGAACCCTAATACATAAGTGTATTACTCAAAAGAATTTAATTCTATTATAAAGATACATGCACCCATATATTCATTCCAGCACCATAAACAATAGCAAAGACATGGAATAAACCTAAATGCCAATCAATGATAGACTGAATAAAGAAAATGACATACATATACACTATGGAACACTATGCAGCCATAAGAAGGAATGAGGTCATGACCTTTGCAGGGACATGGATCAAGCTGGAATCCATTATCCTCAGAAAACTAATGCAGGAACAGAAAAGCAAATTCCACATGTTCTCACTTATAAGTGGGAGCTAAATGATAAAAATACATGGACATACGGGGAGAACAACACGCACTGGGGGTTGTAGGAGGGGGGCAGTTGGAAGAAGGAGAGCATCAGGAAGAAGAGCTATTGGACATTGGGTTTAATACCTAGGTGATGGGATGATCTGTGCAGCAAACCACTGTGGCACATACATGTTTACCTGTGTAACAAACCTGCACATTCTGCACATGTGCCCCTAAGCTTAAAATAAAAGTTGGAAATTTTTTTTAAATCCTGTTATGGAGTTTGCTATTTATCTCTAACACTTGGAAGGCGACCCAACAGGGACCTTGAACGGGTGGACGCAAGGTGGTGGATGATACTAGCAGAGTTGTTTTCTAGCCATAGACCTTTGTCAGCACATAATGAATGGTGGAAGCAAGACTTGCTGTGAGACTAGTTACAAAGTTACAACGTTTGAACAAGTTACAAAGAGAGAAAAACAATTGGATAAGAATTTATAGGCTTCTTCACTAGGACAGTGGGAGTATAGATGGAAATAAGTGAAGATGGGAGATCTGGGAAAGAGGAGTTTCCTGTAGAGCCTGGTGATTAATTAAATGTTGTTATTAAAGAAAAGAGTGAAGAATGACAGATAATTCATTCTTATTGGATGATTAATGCCAGTGGTCAAAGTATCATGGAAATAATTAAGACAAAGGGGTTCCTTGGAAATTGAGGGAAGGACAAAAATGAAAAGGAGAATGAGAATTGAATGTCTTAAGAACATTAAAACTTTATTGACACCCTGTTAAATTATATTTAACATTTTATATATATAAATACACACACACACACAACCTTCTACTCCATGTCACAAAGTGATTTGTTTACAAGTTATTGAATAACTCCAATATACAATATAAATTATAATTCAAAATCAAACATTGCATGCAAACATTTAAATTTTATTGTAAATATAATTTGCTCATTTCATGCTAGATTATTTTATGTTTACTAACATATATTGTACTTTTAAAAGTTAACTCTCTAATATGCATTTTTTTAAAATTCATACTTAACAAAAATAGACATATAGATCAATGGAACAAAATAGACAATCCATAAGTAAAGCCACATACAGTAATGGTTAATAAAAATAAACAATGCGCAAAGGGTGCCCTATTCAATAAATGGTGTGAGAAAATTGGCTAGCCATATGGATAATGAAATTAGGTCTCTATCTCACACCATATACAAAAATTAACTCAAAATCAATTAAATACTTAAATGTAAGACCTGAAGCTATGAAAATCCTGCAAGAAAACCCAAGAAAAAGTCTTTTAAACATTGGCCTAGGCAAAGAATTTTAATGAAGATCTCAAAAGCCAATGTGACAAAAAACAAAAATAGACAAATGAAAACAAAAGAAATAAATAAAAATAAATAAATAGACAAATGAGACTACTAAACTAAAAAGATTCTGAACATCCAAAGAAATAAACAGAGTAACAGACAACCTACACATGGGAAAAATATTTGCAAGTAATACATCTAACAAAGAAATAATATTCAGAATCTACAAGGAACTCAAACAGCTCCACAAGAAGAAAACAAACAACTCTACTAAATAGTGAACAAGGGACATGAACAGACATTCCTCCAAAGAAGACATAAACACTTTGGACATTCCTCCAAAGTGGCCAACAAACATATGCATAAATGCTCAACATTACTAATCATCAAAAATGCAAATTAAAACCACAATGACATACCATTTTACGCTAGTCAGAATGGCTGTTATTAAGGTAATAAAATCAGCAGATATTATTGAGGATGCAGGGAAAAGGGAATTTATACACTGTTGGTGGGAATGTAAATTAGTACAACCTCTATGAATAACAGTGTAGCAATTTTTCAAGGAACTAAAACTAGAACTATCATTAGACCCAGCAATCTCATGCTTGGGTACTTCCCAAAGGAAAATAAATCATTATATAAAAAGGACACCTGCAATTGCATGCGTATCACAGCACTATTCACAAGACCAAAGTCATGGAATCAACCTAACTGTTCATCAAGACATAATTGAATAAAGAAAATGAGGGATGTATACACCATGGAATATTATGCAGCCATAAAAAAGAATGAAAGCATGTCTTTTGTGCAACATGGATGGAGCTGGAGGCTGTATCCTAAGGGAAATAACTCAGAAACAGAAAATATATTGCATGCTTTCACTTGTATGTGGGAGCTAAGCAATGGGTACACATGGACATAAAGATGAAAACAATATATATTGGAGACTCCAAAAGAGGGGAGAGTAGCAGAGGGATGAGGACTGAAAAATTGCCTTTTGTTACAATGTTCACTATTTGGGTGGTGGGTACGGTAGAAGTTCAAATCTCACCATAATGCAATATATCCATGTAACAAACCTGCACATGTAGCCCCTGAATCTAAAAAACAAAAACTCATACTTAATTCTCAATTTCATTAAAAAATTTAAATTTATTTGGATTAAAATTTTAATTAAAAACTATGTTCTTACTATTGCAATGCATTAAGAATCTTACTGTCATGTTTTTATTGTCAGGCTAAATCTCTTAAAGAACTTAAATTTACGATAGAAATATTGTTAAAGTTCTATCATATGGGCAATACAGTATATTACTTTCATCTCTATAACTAAACTGAATGATCTAATGACTCATTTTAGAACACTGAAAACCCTATTTGATTTCTTGTATGGTACCGTAAGCAATATTTCCAAACCATATAGTCCTCAAAATGAAAATGTTTCCTTTTTAATAGTAGCTCTGAATATCAGAAATACAGCAAATGCTCAGTTGCAGCATCATACTTTCCAAGACAGTGATTTTTATTTAGAAAAAATTGAATTCCTTGATTCATTAGAATTAAATGACTATTTACGAACAAGAGCAGTATTAATATACAATTTTCATTAAGATGTTAATTTAACACTACTTAACTCTCCAATGAGCACGCATTCTGCAAAGAGCAGTGGTTTTTTTTTTTTTTTCCTAACAATTGGCTGACCTCAAAGAGCAATGTTCTAAGGTAATGCAAATGCTGTATATTCCCAACAGTAAAAGACTAGCACACATTCTCTCAAATTGATTTGTAATGTCATTACAGCAAAAGGCTAAGAACATATGCCTTAGCCTATTTCCTTTTTTCATGAGAAAATTAAAGATCCAAATATAAATGAAAGACTTGATTTTTCTATAAATTTGTACTTAGATTTGTATAATAGATTAAACTAGCCATTCTGTTATTTTTTTTTCCTAAAACATTGTAGAGATTGCAGCAATTGAAATGCAAAACAATTAAGCTACAAAAGGTTGCAGTGCTGGCATTCAGATAAACATAGAAAATACTGTACTAAAGCAATAAACAAATGTATGCTTGTGTTTGAGGTAAGATAAGGATCTAATCTGAATTGCTTCTAAATTGCTATTTATCAGCACATTGTTTAGTAAACAATACTTCTCTGCTATTTTATAATTTTTAACTGTATATTTAGAATTTTATATATAAATGCATAAAGAATAACATATAAATCACCCAATATCTCACTATTTAGAGGTTAATAGCACTATGTTTGGTTAATTTTTTCCAGCCTTTTAAAAACATAATTTATTTTCCTTTACAAAACTTCAATTATACTAATAATTTCACATTCAGTGATTTAGTTATAATTATATAATAAACTATTCATCACATCATGAAAAATTGTTTTTAAATGTTTTTATGGTCATAACAGAAATATTTTCCCCTAACCAATAGCTAGACATTTTAGTTGTTTCTAAATTTTTTTCTACTACAAAGAACACTGAAGTAGACATCTTTTTTACATGCATTTTGGTCAGTATCCTGATGCTTTTCTAAGGACAGAGTCAAAAAGGGAAGGACCAAGTCAAAGAAATAAACATTTTAAAGGTTTTAAATACATATTGCCAGTTTGACAGCGTTATTTACATTCAGCAGCAGTAACTGGTCCTGTGAAGGTGTTCATCTACTCACAGTTACCAACATAAGAAATATCGTGTGGATGTTTATTTGAATCTTTGATAATTTAACAGGTGAAAAGTTGCATTAGGTCATTTATTTAATTTACCTTTGTTAATTACTAGCTAAATTGTTTATTGTGAGTTAAATATATATATGTATACATTTAAGTTTGGGGTTTAAATATTTACTCAACAAATATTTATCAATATACTTACTTTTTGATTTGTAATTCTTCTTCATGTCATTTTCTCATATCAAGTTTACACGTTTCATATTGGTTACATCATTAAAATTTGGATGGATGGATGTGTGTGTATTGTGCTTATACATGTATATATATGTATGTTTATACATACACATACACAGAGTATAATATGTACATATTGTAAGTATAATATACACATTCCTATTTTGTTGGTTTTTAAAACATTTTGCTTATGATGATTTCTGTTGTAAACAGATGTTTAAAGACCTAGTGTTATGAATACTTTCCTTTTTGTTTCATGCATTACCTTGAAATATTTAATTTTATTGTACTCTTAACATATATATATACATAAAGTAAATTATAAATAGAGACACATGTATAGTGTAATTTACTTAAGATACTTTTTGTAATGCTATGAGATTGTGAGATGAAAATCTAATGACTCCTAAAAACTAGTCAGATAGAGAATATGTTTTACGATTTTTCAGCAGGTTGTCAAGATAATTTTTCTACATAAGATTAAAAAAATTTTTTTTTTTAACCTTTTCTTCCACCTGAGGACAACATCTTGACTGGGTGCAGAAAACAACACACTGTCTTTGGCAAAATTCTTGGCCATGTTTACATTTTCTTCTATCATAAAAACCTGAAGCTAACCCAGGTTTATAACTTTGTGTCTTTTCCTTCCTTTTTTAAAATGTTTTGTTTTCTACCATAATTTTTTTTATGTTTTTGAAATTCCTAGGTATTTCAAGAATGTGCCCAGGTGTCTCTCTTTAAATTCACTTCACTTGAAACATGGCATATCCTTTCAAGGGGGATTTCTTCTGTTCTATTACTTCTGTTCTAATTGCCCTGTCCTCTCTTGAGAAAATAACTCTAATTTGGAGCTTGCGTTTCTTTTCTGCTTTTTCATATCTATAGTCTGCTTTTGCTTTACGCTATTTATTTGATTTTTTTCCCTGCATTTTGGGAGACAATCTCAAGCCTATATCCTAAAATAAGATTAAATTATATCACCTATGCCAGCAGTTCTCAACACTGGCTTTTAATTCAAATCTCATATGATACTTAATAATAAGAAGGCAGTTGGGCTTAGGACTATGTTCCTACAGACCTCAAGGTTTTGGTCTATTCCAGGTGAGAAAGTACCTGTCGGTTGCCAACTAGTTCTCAATTAAATTAATGTTAAATTAATGGAAATTTATTCAAGATTGACAATGGTTTACAGTCAGATCTAGTTAGAAAAATGATGATTTTTTTTTCTCCATGTTAAAGAGCATTTTGTGGGAAATTGAGAACAGCACATCTATGCTGTTTGAACTGGCACACTTAAACAGTTCCTTCCCTTCACTCTATGTTCCAGATTAGAAAATCCACAAAACAACTCCTAGACCAGGTTCCAGGGCCTTTAGGTTCTTCAGCCTACCCTCCTTTCCTGCTCATTTACAATGTGTTTCTACAACAATACTTATTTTATATATATTTAAAATTATATAATATATATAATTACATATATAATTATATATATTACGTAATTATATATATAATTACATATATAATTATATATATTACATAATTATATATAATTACATATATAATTATATATATTACATAATTTTATATATAATTACATATATAATTATATATATTACATAATTATATATATATATATATAATTCTTAAAGTCCTGTTTTCTTTTTAAGAACTTTCATACTGTTCTTCACAGGAGCTGTACCATTTTACTTTCCCATCAACAGGGTACAAGGATTCCCATTTCTACACATCCTCACCAATACTTGGAATCCTTGTACCCTGTTGATGAGAATGTAAAATGGTACAGCCCCTAAGAAGAACAGTATGAAAGTTCTTAAAAAGAAAATAGAACTACCATATGATCTGGCAATTCTAACTTTGGTTATATATCCAGAAGAACTCGAATCAATCAGGAACTCAAAGAGATAGTACATGCCATGTTCTCTGAAGCATTATTCACAACAGCCAAGATATAGAAACAACCCAAATGTTCATCAATGATGAATGAAGAAAGAAAATGGGATATATACATACAATGGCATCTTATTCAGCTTTTAAAAAGAAGAAATTCTACTATCTGAAACAATATGAAGAAACTCAGAGGACATTATGGTAAGTGAAATAAGCCAGCACAGAAGGACAACTATTGCATAACTCTACTAATATGAGCTATCGGAAATCGACTCATAAAAGCAGAGAGTACATGGTAGCTGGCACTGCCTGCAGGAGCAGGAGTTGCTGCTCAATGGGTATAAAGTATCAGTTACACAAAATGAGTACGTTCTGAACATCTAATCTACAGCATTGTGCCTAACATTAACAATACTATATCATGCACTTACATTTTCGTAAAATGGGTAGAACTTACTTTAAGTATTCTTATACAATTAAAAACAAAGTCAGTGTGATAAGCACTGAGAGAGGAAAAACACAGTAGTATCTGAGATCTGGCCACCACCCTAGATTTAAGTTTCATTAAAATTGACTGTCTAAACTAGGACATGATGGATTAATAAGAGTAAGTCAAGGAAAGAGGTGGAAGGGAATGTGTTCTTTAGGATCATGAACCTTTAACCATAAATATGCCCAGTGATGGGACCAGCACAAGTTTACTGAGCTTCACGGAAGCTCAGACAGGAAAGTCTTTGCCAGTCCTAGGAGAATAGCCCGGGCAAGAAGGCTTCACTATTCTAGATTGGATAGAAAGGCCTTTTTCATGTATTAGCATTCTTGTTGGGTCAATATTCAGCAAATGTATCTATTATTTCAATGCACTGAACAAGATACTGAAGCTAGGATAGTAAGTAGGGTAAGTGTGAACCCAGCTGTCATGGATTTACTGTCTTGCATGTATTAAAGTCAACTTCTAGGCTATTTGGTTCCAGTGATCTCTCTGGTCTTTTTAGAGGCTTCACAACTGAGGTAAATTTGGTGAAATATTTTAATACATCTCCAGCAGGTAAGTCAGGAATAAAATAAACGTCCAGCACCATGACTCACCCCCATAATCTCAGCCCTTTGGGATGCCATGGCAGGAGGATCTCTTGACCCCAGGATTTCAAGGCTGCAGTGAGCTATGATCATGCCACTGCACTACAGCCTGGGCAACAGAGAAAGACCCTATCTCAAAAAAAGAAAAAAGAAAAGAAAAGGGTAATAAAATAAAATACATAGGAAGAAAAGAAGGCAAGATATCAAGGAGACATAGAAAGAAAAAAGGCAGAAAGGGAACTGCAATAAGGGAGAAAAAGGAAGAATGAGCATATTTATGGTTGATAAAGGCAAAGTGCCAGGAAAATTCCTCTTGGGTAGAGCAGGCTGCCTATCTTTGAATTTAGGATCTTTTAAAATCAAGTTTAGCTCAGTCATGTGCATATAGATACATGACACATATTTTATGGTATGAATTCAGGAAAATGTGCACCCCAAAGCATTTTGAAAGTGCTTAGAAGCTCATTTTCAAAGAAAATTTTGCATGAATATCACTGCTGCTGATAGAAATCAGGCAAGTCCTCAAATCAGCATTTTGATGCCTTTAATTCTATTAGAAGTTGTAAAATCTTAAACCAGTTTCTTCCACCTGAAAAACCTGAAAAAATGTGCTCATGCAACAATAACCACTGGGTAGTTTAGTTAACTCTATTACTAAAACAAGTATTTTCATAGAAAAAAAACTATTCTTTTTAATGAAAGAACAAATGGATAGAAAGTGTGTTCCATGTGTATCTTGGATGTGTTGGATAATTTTATGTATCAACTTGACTGGGACATGTGGTGGTTGGATTAAACATCATTTCTGCATGTGTCTCTGAAGAGTGTTTCTAGATAAGATTTACATTTGAATTAGGGGACTCAGTAAGCAGATTGCTCCCCACTGGGGGTAGGCATCTTCCAGTCCATTGAGAGCCTGATCAGAACACAAAGATGAAAGGAGAAATTTGCTTTCTTTACCCGAATGCTTGAGCTGGGTCATGAGTATTCTCCTGCTCTCAACTAGTTCTCAGAACTATACCACCAGCTTTCTTAGGTATCCAGCTTGTAGATAGCAGGGCAGGGAATATCTCAATTTTATAATTATAGAAGTCAATTCTTTATAAGAAATTTGTATGTAATATATATCATATATGTACACACATAAAGATAAATTATATATATATACACATATTAGACAGACAGACACATATAGTTATGTATTCCATTAGTTTTGTTTCTCTGGAGAATCCTGAATAATAAACTGACTATTCATTTCAATTTAAATCATAAAATACTTAGTGAGTTAGTGAGAACTCATTACCCACAGGACTCCCTGTCAATACACAATGCTAGATTGCCACCATGGGGCTTAAAAGAAGAGGCTGTATTTCCTGTCCTTAAACAGGTTATGATCTTATTGTGTAAGATTAAAACCAGGATGTCTATATGTACACTTATATGTGTATACACGCCAGAAGAGAATTGAAAAATACATGCTAACGATGGAATTAATTATATCGGAATGGGGATAGGGAAGGCCTTTACTGAAAAAATGATAGCGGAAGAGATATATTTAAGTTCCAGGATTTCAAAAAATAAAAAGGAATGAGAGACTACTCTTTTATATATATATATTTCCTTTGAGATATGTAATACTCATATATGATATAAAGGATAATACTTATATATAATTATAAGGCAATTCTTGTATATATCATATACGTATAAGAGCTTCTGCACAGCAAAAGAAATTATCATTAGAGTGAACTGGCAACCAACAGAAAGGGAAAAAATGTCTACAATCTACCCATCTGATAAAGGGCTAATAACCAGAATCTATAAATAACTTAAATTTACAAGAAAAAAACATCAACCCCATCAAAAAGTGGGTAAAGGATATAAACAGATACTTCTCAAAAGAAGATATTTATGTAGCCAACAAACATGAAAAAATGCTCATCATCACTGGTCATTAGAGAAATGCAAATCAAAACCACATTGAGATACCATCTCACACCAGTTAGAATGGCGATCATTAAAAAAATCAGGAGACAAAGATGCTGGAGAGGATGTGGAGAAATAGGAACATTTTTACACTGTTGGAGGAAGTATACATTAGTTCAGCCATTGTAGAAGACAGTGTGGTGATTCCTCAAGGATCTGGAACCAGAAATACCATTTGACTCAGAAATCCTATTACTGGGTATATACCCAAAGGATTATAAAACATTTTACTATAAAGATCCATGCACACGAATGTTCATTGCAGTACAGTTTACAATAGCAAAGACTTGGAACCAACCCAGATGACCATTAATGATAGACTGGATAAAGAAAATGTGGCACATATACACCATGGAATACTATGCAGCCACAAAAAAAGGATGAGTTCATGTCCTTTGCAGGGACATGGATGAAGCTGGAAACCATCATTCTCAGCAAACGGACAGAAGAACAGAAAACCAAACACCACATGTTCTCATTCATAAGTGGGTGTTGAACAATGAGAACACATGGACACAGGGAGGGAAACATCACACACGAGGGCCTGTCGGTGGGGGAGGTTAGGGGAGGCATAGCAGCAGGTGGGGGATTGGGGACGGCTAACATTAGGAGAAATACTTAATGTGGATGATGGAAGGATGGAGAGAGACTATTCTTTAGGGGGGAAAATGGCATAAAGCAAAACACAGAGGCAGAAAACTTATATGCTATTCATTAAAACATCTAGCTCATCTTGTGCATGGAGTAACACGAAAGCAGCAGTGGGGACACGAGACCTTGCAGTGGAGGGCCAAGAGTGCCCCTGGGGAAGCCACAAGCAATTGCATAAGTTACAGGAAGCAATTGTACTGGTTGTAAAGGAAACAATTTCGTGAGAACTTTCAGAAGATGACAGGCAGCGTTGTATAGGATGGACCACAGTAGAGAAAGCCTGGAGTTTAGAATCCAAAGGAGTAGAGAAAAAAATCAGTCAGTGTTGGGGTTTCAGAGGGCCCAAGGGATCACCACCCTTTATTCTCTGCTCAAATTCTTCATCAACTGAAACAGATAAAGGAGATGGCAGATAAATACAAAAGCGCTGAAAATTATGGTTTAGGAGTACGACAGAATCAACTGCCTAATATAGAGCACCAGCCTTAGATAAACTCATCAGATGCAGAGTCCCTTACAAAATTTAGGGCATAAAGGAAGAGAGTGGAGAGAAAAGAAGATGGAAAGAGTTAAGCTACACAGGAGGACCTTTTCCCCAAACACACTGGGGGAAGGGCAAAGGGCCATATAGAGGCCCAGGGTGGTATAGTTGAGGAACTCCCTCTTCATGAATTTGAAAAACTTGTTCTTCCATCTACAACAGAAGGGCCTCTATTTCCCTGGTGGGAAATTGATAATTGACACTGAAAACCAGCCAAGAACTCTCTAAGCACTGTACCAATATTTTCTCATTTAATATTCAGAAGAACCTAGGATACAGGCTCTATTATTTCTATTTTACAGTGCTGAGAAGAGTAAGACAATTAGGCAAGATGGCAAAGCTCACAGTGGCAGATCCCAGATTGAACCAAAGTTCAATTATTTACCTATCCTCTTTGACTCAGCTGTATCTGAGTCAGTAGACGGAAGTGTACCTTACCACTCTACCAAAAAGAAGGTTGGTCAGCAGAGGGCTTTGGGAAGTGCCTACTGGTTAGGATACAACTTAAGCCAAAGAACCAGAATAGTGTCACAACAAGGAAACCAACTCAAATAAATACAGCTCTTGGATAGTGTCATGAGAGACGCAGAGAAGAGTTTCAGTAGATTGAAGAGAGTGAATGCTTGATTAGAGACACAGGAATGAGAGGATAGTATGAAATGGAAGCAAAATGTTTATACGGTATTTTCAAAAAATTAGCATGCGAAGAAAGATGGAGTTATGGGATGGTAGCTTGTGGGAACAGGAAAGTTGAGCAGTAGTGTTGTAATAGTCTGATAGGGCATCGGAGAAAATTCGTGAAAAGAGATGAGATTGCCAGTGGAGAAGGCCAATTGAAGAAGAAAATGAACGAGGTCAAATTCAGAACCTTTGGTACCAGGAGATGCCAAAAGGAATGAGATCCAGACACAGGAGAAATGATATACCTTAAAATTTGAGGGCTTCTAAAGAGGAATCTCAGGGAGGAAGGCTTCAAATGCTAGTTAGGGAAATCACCCCATGGTTTGATAAAGATAGATTAAGCACTAAAGGTTTGAAGAGAAAGATTGCCACAGGTCTCCTTGGAAATGAGATAAAGAATCATTAAAAATAAAATAAGTACTGTATGTTTTCCAATTATATTAGATTGAAGATCTTTGGTCAAATGTACTATGAGTCTAATAATGCTTTGGTGAAAGACTAACTAAAATAAAAAATAAAGAATGGAGTCAATTATTTCATTAATTCAAGCCTCAAATCTCCAAACCAATTAACTCAATATCTTAGGCCAAAATATAGTCTTGTACCAAAATTTCCAAATAGGTTTTTCTATACATTCAAGATTAAGAAAAGGTGTGCTTAATCTTAGGATCTTATTTCATAGAGCAGCAGCAGACGTTTGTGTGCAGAGCAGAAAATTATGGTATTTCAAGAAGGGAGCTGTAGTTTTGCTGAGCCTTAAGTCATCGTGAATTCTTCATTTTACTATTTCTTCATTCATACTGTATTTCTTTACATGCCACATCTCTTAAAAGTTCTGAAATTGATACAACCCCATTCTTCAGGAAAATATGATTAATAATATGCCATCAGCCAATAAAATGAGAGAGGCTGAAGATAGCTTGGTCAGTCACTGACTGCGATTTTATTTGATGGGAGAGTGGGAGGCAGAATAAAAGAGGAAGATGATATAAGAATTGACATTTACAGTTTGCTAATGTTTGCTACAATGTGCTAATGTTGTATACATTATAACAAAATGTGTTCAGCCTGTAGATTGTAACCCATTCATAAGTCATGAAATCAATTTAGTAGGACATGAATGGGCTTTTAAAAAGTAAAATAGAATAAAATAGAACAAAACAGAGTGCAATACATATGGCAAGACTAAGCTTGGTAAGAAAATAAACATTTTTCTTGGTTATATATAAATACAAAGATACATATACGTATGTGACTCCTAAGTCATGAGGTAAAATGCATTTCTTGCTATGGATTGTGATCAAAACAAGTCAAAAGTCATCAACTTAAGGGACCACTTCAAAGTCATCACTTTCATGTTTTTGGCTAGCAAGAAACCATTCTTGTTTCTCAGCATCCCAATTTCCTTTTGTGGAATTATTTCTGTCTCAATGCCGGGAGTCTCACTGGGATAGAAATCCAAGGGCCTTCTTCCCAGCGTGGAAGCTGGAAGGGGTCAAATCTGCCAATTCAATACTCTCTCCTGGTACTGAGTCTCAAGCAGGTAATATAAAGAGGAGAAACAGGAGCAGCTGGCACACACTCTTTCTTGTGGTGGCATCCAGACCAGTTTGTTCAAGCTATGAGACCATTTCTGTGATTCTTACTGCTGTAGTTTCTGCCCATTCTCTAGCTTCATATCAGTAATTTAAGTCCTAATTTCCTTCCAATATATCCTATTTTCCTAATTAGCCAAAGTTGTTTATACTCAGAATCAAAGGACCCTTAACTTACACATACACACTACCTAGTTCAAACATCATAATTATCCTGGGATGTAGGGTTTAAAAAAAATGTAAAATATTGTCTTGTGAAGAGGAAAGTAAGATTCATGGTGCAGATAGTTTGCCAAAGGTTTTCTCACAGTTAAGGGTTTTAGCCCATGTCCCTATGACTCAAAGTTTATGTCTTTTCTACTGAACAATGCACACTGAGCTGGCAATAGCAGACAGCTATGTATTTCACATGCAGAATAATTTTATGCAGACAATTTGTCGGTGAATAGTTCTTATTTTGTTTGAGTGAACTAAAGTCAATAATTTTCTGTTAACTCCAGAAAAAAAGTTCAGGAGTTGAGATTTTACACAAGGTCTTAAAATTATACACCTTGAGAAAAAATATAGCTTAGGGTGTTCTGCTGATATTTTCATTGATTTTAAGAAACAAAGGTCTATCATCCTACTAATTTCATTTCCTAACCAATAAACCAGAGTTCTGGAACTTTTAAGATATATCAAATGAATGTGAACAGCTTAGGAGTTATCCCAGGAAATACATCAGTGTTAACAAACGAGAGATAAACTGAATAATTCAACTGAATAACCCTGTTTTTCATCAACAATGAAGTTCAGCTCCTTTATCCCACCAAACCTCCTCCCAAAAAACACATATATTCACAGAAAATCATTCAATCAATCATTTATTCATGTTAATTCTTTTGTTACCATCCCCATCCCTCTATCCTATAGTACAGTCCTTATCTACTGAAGCCTGGACTGTTGCTAATGCTTTTAACCTATGTCTCTAAACAAATCCTCAATTTCTACAAATCCACACTTCATATTGCTGCCACAGGATCTTTATAAAAGCAGAACAGAGCATGATTCTCTATCACTCATGCTTAAAACTCCCAGTGTGCTTTCCATGATTTAAATGGTAAATTATAACTCTTTATTTAGATATCATACAATTTATAAATATTTTTAAACTTGAGGGATTCTAAATGCACTATATAGTTTTGTATCTGTGCTTTTGCACATGTTTTCTCAACTATGTAAAATATCTTCTTCTAATTTGTCCTCCTGGAAAACTCCAAGACTCTAATTTATCCTTTTTTTCTTGTGTTGGAGTTTTGCTTTGTTGCCCAGGCTGAAGTGCAGTGATGTGATCTCAGCTAGCATTGCAACCTCTGCCTCCTGGGTTCAAACAATTCTCCTGCCTCAGCCTCCTGAGTAGCTGGGATTACAGGTGCTCACCACGATGCCCGGCTAATTTTGGAATTTTAGTAGAAATGGAGTTTAGCCCATGTCGGCCAGGCTGGTTTTGAACTCCTCACCTCAAGTAATCCACCCACCTTGGCCCACCAAAGTGCTGGGATTACAGGTGCGAGCCACCATACCTGGCCTAATTCATCCATAAAAACCTAGTTTTGATGTCATCTCTGTCAGGAAGTCTCCCCAAATATTTTTCAAACATTATTGGAGTGAATCATACCCTTCTTTATTATCTGTTTCTTGCACATACAATCTTTGCTTGTTTATTTATTCACCAAATATTTTCCTGCTTACTATTTTCAAAGCATTTTTCTAGCCTATGCAGGTATACCAGTGAATAAAATGAACAAAAATATCTACCTTCCTGACAGCAAACTAATAAAGAAAAATAAGTAGAATGTATAAAATGTTAAGTAGCGATAACTTCTCAGAAGCAAAAAGAGGGACGTAAGGAAGTGTCAGGACTGAAGGAGGTGAAAGTATGAGCCCCGGGAATGGATGAGGAAGAGCAATTTAGGCAGAGAGAACTACAATGTCAAAGGCATCCTGGTAAGAATGTGCTGGGCAAAATCAAGAAAGAGGATGTTATCAGTAGAGACGAGGTCACAGAGGATTTGGACATGAACTTTGAAAGAAGAAGCCATAGAAAGGAATGAAGTAAATTAATAATATGGTTAGAGTTGATTTAGGAGGATCATACTCACAAATTCTGCCCTTATCCGTGCACCCAAGTCAAATGTGAGGCAAGATTAGACAGACAAGTTGTCTTTACTTAAATGTCATGCTTCTGAACAACTGCGAAACACAGCATCGGCTGCTTTTGGCCTAAGGTAATTTCAAGTAAGACCTGCCAGATATATACAGCAACGCTGTCCCTCACTTCTAATATTTAAATTTTAGGTCACAAATAATTCAAAGGGGAATAATGTATGATCTACTTTCTCCAGGTCTGCCGATTTGTGAATGCACTGATGTCTGAAAATAGAATGAATGCAGGGACAAACACAAAAGGACCTTGGGTTAGAAAACAGTATGAAAGAAGCCTGGAAAAATGCAGAAGTTTCTACATATTTAATGCTAATACTTTACTGTGAAGCTTTAGGAACTTACACCAATCAAATTAGAATGGGAGAAAGAAGGAAAAATAGACATAGAGTCAGTATTCAAGTTGCCTGATTGTAAGAGAGCCAGAGAAGGGAGTTTCATGGCACATTTTATGGTTTTAAGGTAGGCAATTTTCTGTCTGCAATTATTTAAATGGTTCCATTTAGAAAGAGATAGATAGCCACTAATGTTTTCACTTAGGCTTATTGTATATTCTCCCAAGGACCTTGGGTATAAGCCTGAAAATTAGAGAAACTAAAACCAGTACTTCATTAATCAAAGTACTGCATCTGGGCTGAAAAGTAAAATGTCAGAAACCTTGAAGTTCTTTAAGACATTTGTCTTGCTAAAGTATTCCCATCTGTCACCTTAGAACCGAGAGAAGTACAGGAAATTACGGTGTAATTTTTCTCACCTTTATGTAATTTTATAGTTCTGATTTATTCAAACATTTCTAGTTATATACCCTTAACTCTGTCAGGTACATAATTAATATGCCACTGCACCTACACTGAAAAAGTGTGGGATTCACAAAAGAATGGGCTCTGGGACCAGACTCACTGGGTCAAATCCTGGCTTCATCATATGATGCTGGTCAAGCTATTTAACTTATCTGTGACTCAGTTTTCTCCTCTGTAAAAAGTAGTTAGCAACCTACCTCATGAGTTATTCTATTAAATAATAAATTAAAGAAAATACTTAGAACAGTGCCAGAAAATATAAGATCTTAATCACAACATTAAATATGTAGAAAACATAAAATCTTCCCAGGTGAAACAAAAATATCTGTGCAATGCAATGAATGTATACTTAAAGACATCATTGTCTGAAAGCAATTTAAATGAATATGTTGAATCCTTCGTACATCTGCTTGACTGTGTCATATTTATGCTCAATCTATATTAGTCTGTTTTCACACTGCTATAAATATACTACCTGAGTAGTATCCTGAGTAATACTATTACAATTAGGAGTAATTTATAAACAAAAGAGGTTTAATTGAGTCACAGTTCTGCATAACTGAGGTGGTCTCAGGAAACCTACAATCATTGTGGAAAGCAAAGAGGAAGCAAGGACCTTCTTCACATCATGGCAGGATGTTTGGTGGGGAAGCACCAGACATTTATCAAACAACCAGATCTCATGAGAACTCACTCACTATCATGAGAACAGCATGGGGGAAACTGTCCCCATGATCCAGTCACCTCCCACTAGGTTCCTTGCTCAACATGTAAGGATTATGGTGATTACAATTTGAGTTGAGATGTAGGTGGTGACACAGAGCCAAACAATATCATTCTACCCCTGTCCCCACCCAAATCTCATGACCTTTACACATTTCAAAATCAATCATGCCTTCCCAACAGTCTCCTAAAGTCTTAATTCATTCCAGCATTAACTCAAAAATTCAATTCCAAAGTCTAACCTAAGACAAGGCAAGCCCCTTCCACCTATGTGCCTGTAAAATCAAAAACAAGTTAGCTACTCCCAAGATACAATGGGGGTACAGGCATTGGGTAAATGTTCTCATTCCATATGAGAGAAATTGGCCAAAACAATGGTGCCACAGGCTCCACACAAGTCTGAAGCCTGGCAGAGTAGTCATAAAATCTTAAAGCTCCAAAATAATCTCCTTTGACTCCATGTCAGCATGGCACACTAATGCAAGGGGTGGGCTCCAAAACCCTTTGAAAGTTCCACCCCTGTGGCTCTGCAGGGCACAGCCCTTCCACCCACCCCCTGGCTGCTTTCACGGGCTGGCATTGAATATTTATGCCTTTTCCAGGCGCATGGTGCGAGCTGTCAGTGGAGCTACCATTTTGGGGTCTGGGAGGTGGTGGCCATCTTCTCACAACTCCACTAGGCAGTGCCCCAGTGGGGACTCTGTATGGAGGCTCTAATGCCACATTTCCCTTCTGTATTGTCCTAATGGAGGTTCTCCATGAGGTATGTACCCCACTTCTGCAGTAGACTTCTGCCTGGACATGCAGATGTTTTTGTACATCCTCTGAAATCTAGGTAGTGGTTCCCAAACTTCGATTCTTGTTTTCTGTGCACCCATATACACCAAACCACATGGAAACCACCAAGGCTTGGGGTTTGCAGAAGCCATGGCTGAGCTGTACCTTGGCCTCTTTTAGCCACTGTTGGAGCTGGAGCAGCTGGAATGCAGGACACCAAGTTCCAAAGCTGCACAGAGCAGCAGGGTCCTGGACCCAGCCCATAAAGCCATTTTTCCCTCCTACGCCTCTAGACCTGTGATTGAGGGGCTGCTGCAAAGGTCTGTGACATTCACTGGAGACATTTTCCCCATCGTCTTAGCTATTAACATTCAGCCCCTCATTACTTATGAATATCTCTGCATCAGGCTTAAATTCCTCCCCAGAAAATGTGTTTTTCTTTTCTACCACATGGTCAGGTTGCAAGTTTTCTAACCTTTATGCTCTGCTTCCCATTTAAACATTAAGTTCCAATTTCAACCCAACTCCTTGTGAATACTTTCAGAATAAGCCAGGTCACATCTTAAATACTTTGTTGCTTAGAAATTTCTTCTGCCAGATACCCTAAATTATCTGTGACTTCTGCTCCAGTTCCCAAAAAGTGCCTCATCTCCATCTGAGGCCATCTCAACCTAGTCTTCGTTGTCCATTTCACCATCAGCATTTTGGTCAAAACTATTCAACAAGTCTCTAGGAGGTTTCAAACTTTCCCACATCTTCTTGTAGTCTTCTGAGCCCTCCAAACTGTTTCAACATCTGCCTGTCACCCACGTTCAATGTTTCCACATTTTTGGTTATCTTTATAACAGTACCTCACTCTTTGTATCAATTCTTTGTGTTAATCCATTTCACACTGCTATGAAGATACTACCTGAGACTAGATAATTTATAAACAGAAGAGGTTTAATTGTCCCACAGTGCTGCATGGCTGGGAGGCCTCAGGAAGTTTACAATCATGGCAGAAGGCAAAGGGAAAGCAAGGACCTTCTTCACATGGCAGCAGTGAGGCAGGAAATACCAGACACTTATCAAATAACCAGATCTCCTGAGACCTCCTTCACTATCAAGAAAACAGCATGGGAGAAACTGCCCCCATGATGCAATCACCTCCCACTAGGTCCCTCCATCAACATGTGGGGCTTATAATTTGAGATGAGATTTTGGTGGAACACAGAGCCAAACCATATCACAATCCAATTCACCTATCTTGAAAGTAATTTATACAGCTTTTCTTGTATCATTGCAACACTTCTCATTCACCATGCCTAAGGGCTTATCTCCAACAGGGCTTTTTAGAATGAAAGCAACTACACTGGAAGGGAGGAAGCAAAGGAGGAAGGCTTGTTAAGCAGCAAGCTTTTGTCTGAAGATCTAGCATTTCCACCAGAACAGAGCATCAACATCCTTCCCAATTCCTAAGATTCAGCATCCAACAAAAGATTCCTGGGGAAACATCTAACAGAGGTACTTTCACTCTTAGTACAACTTGATGAATCTCTGAAATACAGGCTGATTTTGTCATATATGTATATATTATATTAGTAATAGATAAAATGCTGTAACATACAATATATATTAGTATGTGTTGTTACATGGTTATATTAAATATAATACATATTATATATTATATATATGTATCTTACATATATGTATATTTCTTTTTTTTTTTTAGATGGAGTCTCACACTGTCACCCAGGCTGAAGTGCAGTGGCACAATCTAGGCTCACTGCAACCTCTGCCTCCCAGGTTCAAGTGATTCTCCTATCTCAGCCTCCCAAGTAACTGAAATTACGGGCATGCGCCACCATGCCTGACTAATATTTTTGTATTTTTAGTAGACACTGGGTTTCACCATGTTGGCCAGGCTGGTCTTGAACTCCTACCTCAAGTGATCCACCCACCTCAGTCTCCCAAAGTGCTCAGACTACAGGCATGAGCAACCATACCCAGCCATATGTTTATCTCTTAAACTGCTTTCACACTGATTCCTCTAAAGTAGCAGGCTACCTATTTTTAAGTTGTTTTGAGGAGGAAAATAAAATCAAAGACATAATTAAAATAGAGTAAGTAATAGTTAACATTAGGACTGGGTCATTAAGAAAAATCATAGTAAGCAAAAATAAGTAACCCCTCCCAGCTTAGCCCAGCTAACTGCAGCTGCAAACTTACGTCACAGTCCACATTCCAAGCTAGTCATAAAACCTGTATTTAGAGAAAGCAGAGGTAAAGCAGACCTAGTACAACCCCCTCTCTACTTAGATAAGAGCACCAGAGCATATCTTTAGGTCTGCAGCCCACACATACTTCCGCAATTCCTCTTTTTCTGGTCTCCTTGAGTGTCCTCCTCAATATTTCAACCTCTTACCTCAGCTGCATGGTTATAAAGTCAAATAACCATGAAGTCCAAGATTTTAAAACTTGATTAACTGTTTTTGTCTGAAACCTGTTTCCTGCCTTGTTTTTCCTGCTTCAAACTGTATAAAAACAATACGTTCTCTTTGTTCGGGGCTGGAGGCCATTATAGGCAGTGAGGCCACTGTCAACTGCTCCATTACAGAGATTCTCTTGTGTTTCTTGGTCTCTCTGTTCTTCTTGGCTCAAATTTCCTCAACAGTTTCACTTGTCTTTTCCCAAAAACTGCCTCGTTGCACCACGCAGCTACATCACTAGGTTACTGGCAGCCAGGTCACTAGTCATATATGATCCTTGCCAAATAAGTGGGTCCACAGATGGGCAGTTGATCCAAAGATGTAACACACAGCCTCCCTCCCCAGAGAATTTGGAATGGGGACTGAGAAAAAAATACTTTCTCAGCAGCAGATTGACCCTGCCTGCCTCATGTAAACACAGGTGCCTGCTCAGGGCCATGTGTTACACTGTGTGGACTGAAGAAGAGGAGAAGCTGGCCTACAGAGAGAGGGAAAATCACTGCATGGGAGTAAAAATGTGAGGACATCCTATTCATACAGATGTCCCTCACACCAGTTATTTTCTGATTCCTGGCTGTGGCCTTTCCCCTTATTAAATTCACCATTTTCACCTCAGTTAGCTCAAATAGGTTTCTATAACTTGGAACTAAGAGGGCATCTTAATATAACTGGTTTTATCAAAGTACAACCTATATCAAGAACCTATTATTATCCAGATACCTTATAAACTCACCATTTTCACCTAAGTTAGCTCAAAAAGATTTCCATATCTTGGAACCAAGAGAGTCTCTGTTAATGCATCTGGTTTCATCAAAGTACAATATGTATCAAGAACCAGATACCTATTTTGTGTATTGGATTTTTAAGAAAGCAAAGGCTGCATTGTTTTATTGCATTGCATTTTAGATGATACATTTCTCTAGAAAGAGCAGAGATGAAACAGACTGTGACAGAGCATGATACACTTCCCACTCTCAGTCAAAGCCCTGACCCTTCTGTGAATTCTGTTCAAGGTGCAGCTATTAATAAAGAGTACTTAACCCTTGGCTCTCAGCATAATCTATCCTTTGATCTTCTTTTGCTGAGAGTGCACATCCAGAGACTGACTCCCATAGATCATTAGTTGTACCTTCCAAAGCTATTACAAAGAGCCATCAGCCACCTCACCTGACTGGCAAGGTCCCTATTGAGACTTGCCCCTCCATAGCAGCCTGATCTAGGAATCTTACCAACTTTCCAATCAAACGAATCTCTCGCCAAAGCTCTCAGTTACAGCAAACTACTCTTGTCAAGCCCTGGCAGTGTCATCTGAGCAGTAGGTACAGACTCATCATTGCTAAGCTGTTGAAAGCAAATTTGTCTAAATGCCTACTTTCTAGAATATAACTGCAAGTGACTGAGAATTTTCTCCTGGAATGTTACAGGCCAGCACTTCAAGCACAAAGACACAGCACAAAGAGATAACCCATTCATATACTATTGACCCAGTATTTGTAGAATTTAAAATTTATAAGCAGAATTTAATTTAGCTATGTTTAGAATAAGACTGCATATCAGAAGCTACATATTTTTAACAGCACGAACTGTGGAAGATAGAGACAAGTCAAGCTATTGAAATAGGGCTTTCGGAACACAATTCAATAAAATAGCCACTATGTCTTGTTGTATTGCTAAAATAAATATTCACAAGTCACATCCTTTGAAAGGCACTAAGACCACAAATATTAGACAGTTGAAAATGAAAGTTCTTTCCTGTAAGATTTAAACAGTTGGTTTATAGCTATTAGAAAGGCATTTTGTTTCTTAGAGGGTTCTCAATTATATTTTCCTTTTAACTATAATGAATAATTGTCATATACGCATTAATCTTGAGATGATGAAATGCAGGCACTCTGAGAAAATGAATGTATTCACTATATGTCTGTGGTGGGAAAATGAAAGTATTAAACACTTAACCACTCTTTATAATCTCGCTATGATTATTTCAACCTGTTTAAAATCTGTTCGTATGTCCTTGACGTTTAAAACCACCTATTCCAATCTTTGCATCATTTTGATAACAGTATAAATAAATAATAATTATGATAAGTATTTTAAGTGCATAGAACATTAATTTCTTTATCAAGATGTTTATTTGTAGAAACCTTGAAATTTTAGAAAACATCAGTAATGTTTTGCCTGGTATAACTGCCGAGCCCAGAGACTGTTTTTATTTGAACAGTCAGGAAGAAAAGAAGTAGAAATTATTTTTGTTGCCACCACACTTCCTACTTTTTCTATGATCTTAAACCTATCTCTTGAGCATTTGTATTACCATTCTTGCCCCTAAACACAAATAAATATTTTATCTTTATTTTAGACTACCTTTCCAGACAATTAAATTTATATTTTAAATAGTTTCTTTGCACCCATTAGGAATTGTTAGAGCATAAACAGGGCATAGGGACTGCAATTAACCTTGAGAACAACAACAAAAAACTCACTCTTGTTAATAATTCATAATAAAGGCAGCAGCTATCAATTAGGTTAAGAATAGAAGTGGTAAAACAGGCACAGTCATCAAATTTGCAATAGCTAACTGCTCTCTTCTGAATTATCAGCAATAGCTGAGAATTATCCAAAGGTTTGCTGATGGTCACAGCAGAGAACGATTATTGAATTCATGGCTGCATGTCTGGCTTGCTCCTATTTCCCAAACTGAGTAAATAAATGAGAGCTCACACATCAGGACTATTCGGGGTTGCTAGGAAATAAAACATTTTCTACTACGGGCTGTCTCCAACCTAGCCAGGAGTTTGATCTAAAACTCCTATTACACTGGTTAATTAGCACTTAAAACAAATATATCTATAAGAATTTATCAGTACTGGTCTGATTCTTAGGCTACCCCCAAACCCTGCCTAGCCAATAAAGTAGCTGAAATAGAATGAAAGGTAACTGTTGCCAACTGATCAAATAACTTTTGGGTTCTTTTTATTTGTAACAGTGTACCCCCAAAGTCTGAGGTACTTGAGGGTTACCTACCTCTGCCAGACACCTAGACATTTGCCAAACAGACTTTTACTAGGGAGAAGGCACAAAACTGTTCATACATTGTATTTTGTAAGTTAAAAGGAGCCCCCATCTCGTCATTTTTAGGTGCTCTGCCTATTCTGTAATTTTGGCATGAAAGAATTACTCAAGGCAGACACAAGGACATTCCAGAGACAGGATTCTGTTACTCCTCTGGTTTCCATTAAGGAAACAGAAACCCTCCTACAGTAATGCCTGGACAGAGTACCATTTAGAAACTGAGTACCGGAACTTTCTTTAGGTCCTGACTACAAACATTACTAGATACTCAAACCCTATTTAGAGCATCTTCAACATATTTTAGCTGATATGTATATTGTGAGTACATTTTATTTCACTGATGAAAAGCCATTTATGATACTCTTCATGCTAATTAAGACAACAGTTTCACTAATATAAATTCGTGGCTTGCGTTTAATAAGTCTTTTGCCAAGGTTCCTGTGTTAAGATCTGGGTTGCTGAAAGGTTTGTTGCTGCTTCCTCTGGCTTAGAGGTCTGGTGACCTCTCTGGGACTGAACATAACTGATTAGAATGCCTAAAGTACATGGGTTATAGCTTAACCTAAATAACACACGCACAGTATCACACATATTCTCCATAGATGAAGAATATAAACATGAATCCACAAGCATTCTCTTCTCTATTTTAAGCAATTTCTGTATCTCAGATGGAATCATTACAAAGCCCCTCATGTCTGGTGTGCCATAAAATTTGTTTTTAAAGAGGAAGGGAAATGAAAAAGCAAAAATATTCTAGTCCTTTAGATAAAAAAGGCATTGCAACAAAGTGCTTGCAATATAGAGGGAGGTACAATAAAAGCTACCCATCATTCATTTGCCATATTTTCCCTACTACCTCTCAGGTAATGAACAGAGAAAAGTAATGACCAGATTTAGAAGGGTGTTGACAGAGCACCAGAATTTCAAGCTACTGGCTTTACAGAAACTGATTAAAAAGTATTTTCAAAGTCAAAAAAAAGGAATATGTTTAACCTTTTGAGAATCTTGGTGGGTGGCGTGTGGTCATTTTAGAAAACATTCTTCCATAAGTTATGCACGTGAAGACTGCAGTCTAAGGTCTACCAGATCTTTTCCATACTCTCTGTTTCTGGTTCTCAAAAATCCTCAACATCTGGTCCTCCTTCTGCAATCCTATATTATAAAATGGGGCAGCAAACTGCCGTGGAGAAATTTGAGGCTTTGAAAGCAGACAGAGCTGAGTACTAAAGAGGGCTCTACTGCTTGCCAGCTGTGTGACACAGGTTTCTGTACTGTGAGGATAAGAGCTCATGTATGTAAGCAATCTGGAAAAGCTCTAGACACATGGTAGTCACACAATACATTGTAGGTGGTATAACCACATCTCACCTGGAGCTCTTTACCCCAAATAGGGTGATGCTCTCACTGCTCCTGAACACTTCTTGCCCATTCCCAACTCTGAGCCTTTATGCATGCTGTTTCTTGGAATGCTATTGCTTTTCAGCCCCAGCTCACATTCAAGTCAATGAAGAGGCCCTCGTTCCCCTTTGGTATTGCTGTAAGATACTTCATAACTAAATTTTTGTAAGCTTAAGGCTTCCCTGGCTATGGGTCCTAACATCCTCGTTCCTGAATAGTCAGAAATCTTCACCATTGGACAAAAAGAAAATAATAACAGAATATTTACTATCTGCAGGTGATCAGTAGGTATTTTATAAAACCACTATAAAACCTCTCTTCTGCCAGGTGGGGATGGGGGTGAAGATACTGAATAGGGCTCTTAGAGAAATATAACATAAAAGAATAAAAAACTGAGTTAGGATAAATTATTCAGAACAAGGCTGAAAGTCAGTGGAGAATCAAATAGTGTCAGAAATGAACAAAGGTATGGATGTGAAACAGTTGGTGAACCTTGGGACCTAAGGGAGGGAATTGCCAGGGAAGAGTGGAGCCAAGAGGGACTTCTTGGCAACCCCAATGCATGTGAAGTGCTGAAAGAGTGTATGGAGACCATAGTTTATAAAAAATAAATACATTAGGGGAAATACCTAATGTAGATGACGGTTGATGGGTGCAGCAAATCACCATGGCATGTATATACCTATGTAACAAACCTGCACATTCTGCACATGTATCTCAGAACTTAAAGTATAATTTTTTAAAAAAAGAAAGAAATGTGTTTTCTGCAAATAGTTTTACTTCCCCCCCAAAAAAATTAAAAATAAATAAATACATGTAACATTAAATAAAATCAATGCAAAAAAAAGATTAAAAAGAATACCAAGATATTCAATCTAGTATTATTCCCTTTTAAGAAATATTTCATTTCTGATTGCTTCCACAAGACTGCGAACTCCTCAAAGGCAGAGGCAACCTTATTCAACTTTCAGTCTCCAGGTGGTTCTCAAGAAAGGTTTAGTAGAGGAAACAAACCATCAGGAATCTCATACGTGTCCCATTTGTTGAAGAAAATTAGCACCAGCAGAATGCCTCACTCTTCGACTTTGCATTTAAGTAGGCAGCATCTTTCCACCATAAGAATGATCCTCATTTCCCTCAACAAGTCCCAAACTTGTAACGAGACGCAGGTGTTCTCATTTCTTAGATGGATAAATTTGAAAACAAAGTGGTGAACAGAAGGCTCAGGAAAATCAGGCAGCTGCTGAGGCAGGCATGAATTTTGGTTATTTTGTATCCCTAGCAAGTAGACTTTGAGGCTGGTTTCCCTCCTGAATCTACTCCAACACAAGGGGCCTTGTGCTCAGTTGAAAACTGTGTCTCTTCTGCAAGGGACCCACATTCAGTAGTCAAGTTTTAGTTTCACTGCCTGGGAACATTTATTCATGGTAGGGTCAGCAGATATATACGTAAATTCCTAGCAAGGAAGACTGTACCACAAAGAGTGTCAGTCATTTTTAGGTAATTTATGTTCAGCTGAATTGGCCTCAAAGCAAAATGAGTTGTGAAGATATCCCTGCATAAAAAGTACCCAGCATATAAAGTTTAAGACTGGAAATTGCCTAGATATCTTCTATTTTCCCTTCCAGAGCCTTCTCCATCCTTCATCCTGCTCTGTGTCACCAGAGATTGGCCTTTAAAATTGCTTCAATGGGCGTCCTCCTTCTCTAATTTGGCCAATGCGACTGCCGGCAGAAAATCAGAGAGTGGGAGGAGAGGGAGATTCTTTTCCTGGCTCCCGTCCTGCCAGGCTGCAGTCTGGCCCGTAGCTCTATTTCTTTCATTTGCATTCAGCTCCTGCCAGGAATCCATTTCTTGGAGCCACAGATAGCACCAGTTTCCAGGAACCACTCTGACCCTTTGGTCTGGTAGCCCCTGACTTTTCTCACAGTTCCATGGTGGTTCCCTTAACCTCGCCACAGTTTAAAAAGAGTATTTTTATTAAAGACTCTTAATTTACCCTTTGGATGGTGCCTCATGAGTGTTTAGCAGGGATCTCGATAGATATGATTAATGTTTTCTCCTTTCCAGCCAAAACATTGGAGCCAGATGTATCCTGTGAAGTTCTACATGGCCATGAAGTGTCTGGAAGTCAGCCAGCAAAGGTTCTCTTCACAACATGTTTGCAACTCAGAGGATATTTTGAAGGGAAGGGAAGGTCCTCGCCAGGTTCCCACCAGCATGGTTGTAGGTGCACTACTCAGGTCATATCATTAAGTCTCCCCAGAAGTCTCACAAGTAAATATGATTTCCATTTTACAGACAGTGAGGAACAGATGACTAGAGTCAGATAGCACATGATAGGCAGGTGACTCTAGAGCTCTGCTCTTCCCGTAGCCTCTCAGTTCTCACTCCTCTGGGGCCGTCTTCTCCACAACAAACTGTGACTGTTGGACTACATCAGTGATATTTTGGTTCCTGAATCTCCTGGGGGAACTTTGAAAAAAGAATATCCCTTTTCAAAATGTCACTCGAAACTTACATTTGTAAGTTCCAGGTGTGATTCAGACGAGAAACACCAGATTAAATGTCCCACAAAGTTTCTTCTAATTCTAAAATCTTATTATAATTCTAGTATTTTTACCTTAATGCTTCAGTTTTTGCTTATTATAATTTAATATTGCTAGATTTTTAAATCAAATAGTGTCCTTCTTTCATGTTCTAGTAAGAAAATATTTTGGTAGAAAGTATACAGCACAGACACTGGCATAAAATCATTTAAGGCATCTGTCAAACACTGGTAAAATCCTGGCTATGTATAAAGAATCTTTCCTGCATGAGGAGTAGAACACAGTACTTGCCCTCCAGGAACTCACAGTCTAATGGGGAAAAAAGACCCCAAAGCAAATAATTATAATGTAATATGGCAAGTGCAATGCCACAGTGTAGACAGTGGGTGTGTCAATTTCAGAACCTGCTATAGAATAGTAATGCCGTAACCTACAGCCTAAAACATTAGTGGAAATATCTCAAAAACTTCATAGATACATTTTTTTAGAGAAGGAGTGGGTCAGTTTTATCCACATATGAATATAAACAGTTCAGCCCATCTGAGCTGTGAATTCAGGTTGCTTGGCAACAGCTTTTACAGTTGTGTTATTTGCTCTGAAATGAGAGGAGCTCGTACTTTTCTCTCTAAAACAAAAGAATATTAATAACAGCAACCACAGTTGGTATTTGCAAGTCTTCTGTAGAAGGACGGCATGATACTTTGATTCATGCATTCTCTGGAGTCAAAGGTAGCAGGTTTTTGGAAAGGTATGAAGGTTAAGGGAGAATGTCACAGTCAAATGTTATCATTACGAGAGTTTCCTATACTCAGGTGAACTGACCTGTTAATGCAATGGGCACTTATTGAGCATATTTTTTAGGTTTAACCTTCTACTTGAAAGGCATTTTGTGAAAAATGGGAGAGGCAAGGGTATATGTTAGGGAAAGAGCATAAAATGTGTTAAATGCATATTTCCTGTGCTTAAGATATTTCCTTAAATTCATAAATCTGTCCGCTTCACTTCAACTTCAATAAACATAGAGCATCTCCCAAGCACAGCTGCACCACTGTGGAAACAAGAATTGGCAGTCACAGGGAAAAAGAAAAAGTTACACCTCCTAATAGGAATAATTAAGGATATACAATTCACAGAAATCTACCTCTAACTTATAGAGAAAGTCTTCCACAAAATGTCAGCAACTATAGTGGAAAAAACTGTCTACTGAAGGGTACATACCCTTTTTCTTCATTTCCAAAAAACTTTTTTATATTAAACAAAATACCAGTCATATCACATGTCCAAGTCTTTCTATGAAGCCCAGCTCCAGAAAGGAAAGCAGCTCCTCTACTACTTACTGGTATAAAATGTGACAGCTAATTTATTTCACAGCATTGGAACCTTTTGGAGAGAGGTGAGTGAATTAAATATAAAATGAATAACCAATGTGAATGCAAACAACTGTCCACTTAAAAATACTGTTGTCGGTTTTCAGTTATTATAAAAATCATTCATTTTCAAGGTCCTATCCATTTTTCATTTATTTATTAGCTCTGAATGTTAGCATATTAGTAAAGCCAAATGGTAGAAAACAATCTTGGAAATGTGAACATTTCCTATGTTGTGTTTGTCATTTTGCTTGTTGCTGAGCAGACAGATGGGATCTAACTTGTCACACACACTTCAGCAAAAACAACATAAAATACACACACAAAAATACGATGGTGTCAGTGAAGCCACGGGCTTATAGTGCCTTAGTTCGTATCTGTGATTTGTAAGCGGGGTCATTGCAACAATCAATATCTGGAGGTGAAATGTGTCAGATTAGAAACAATTTGTCCAAATACTTTTCAAACATTTAAGTTCAGCACCCAGTATACCTGGCTACATAAATCTTGAGTAGAGTCTGAGCTTAACCCCTTGCAAAACAATGAAATTGCACCCAACCCTGGATACCCAATCATAAATCACCGTATCAGATGGCATGACTTTAGATGTCTAAGAGGATACAAAGATTGACACGGCTTGGTCTTACTTTGCTTGTTTACCAATGACACTGATCAAACTCTCATTTTTCCAGACACAAAGAAATATCAATGTCTGTATCACTGATTTCTAACATATCTGGAAGTGGGAGTAAGGGAAGGTCCTCCTTCCATCTGGATATCAGCTTCTCTGGAGGAGAAAGTACAATACAAAGAAGAATATTTAAAAAATATTCTTGTTTGCTAAACAATTATTTTATAAATAAACAATAATTTGTGTAATTATTTTATAAATAACTTTGTAAAAATATTTTACAAATAATTCTTATTTGTAGAACAAAAAAAGCACATTGTTTCTCAATACAGCAAAGCATAGTAAAATATGATATAAGTAATATTTGAAAGCTAGGCTTTACTTTCTGTATATCCAAGATTTGCAGCAAAATACATCAGTGATTCCTTGAGAATAAGAGTTATACTTATCAAAAGTAAACATCAAGGAACTTTCATTTCTTCCTGCTATACAGAAAGCTGAAAGCAGTGTAACTTTCACCTTTAAATATTAAAACATATAGGAAAATCTGCAAGAATCACAACTTTTCTTGAATCTACAAGATAGCTGACTCACAAAGGAAGCAACTAACCTGAAATCTAAGGAGAAACAAGTGTTTCCAAGGAGCACACTAGCCCCTGATGAGCCAAGGCAGATGCTAGACTCCCAGTGTGATACAAGCCAGAGAGACACATTCTACTAAAAGCAAGCAGCTTGCTAAAGGTGGAGTGTGAACTCTTGTGACAGCATATAGCCCTTGCAAACCAAAAACACTTGGGGAGCTTCATCCACTTCCAGACTCTTCACAAACCTCACTGGATGCCACCACACTTGACTGGGGGCAGGGCAAGAATCTTGAGAAAGTCTCTGTTGGGTGTGGAGGAAGAGAACAGCAGCCCTGCAAGAAACGCTTGAAGGCCTACCTGGATCCTTCTCTCCTATGTCTCCATGGCATAAAAACCTTAAGACTCTGGAGGAATAAAGAAAATATCATCATCCTTAAGGTGCAGGTAATTACCCAGTGTTGTTGAGGGAAGGAAACAACAACAACAAAAATTTCCTCACCCTTGTGGAGGAAAAGAAATACATACTGGGCCCAGCCCCTTGAAGGGAGAAGAAGAATCCTTCATAAGGCTCTACCCCTGACATTCAGGGACAAAGTGATTGCTTAAGAACAAGGCTAGACCAGAATACCAGAGAATGTTCCCCCAAAGCCCACCACCAGTCACAGAGAAACAAGGAACAGCAGTGTACTACTAGGAGAACATCAAAAATATAAAACAATAACTCCTCCAAAGACAGGTATTAAAGGAAAATCTAAAGGTGATGGTGGAAAAACCATTGAGAACAACTCTCAGGGAACAAACCTCCATTCTAAAATAGAAAATACTCAAATTTTGTGGTCGAATATTATAGTTACAAACCACATGTGGCTACTGAATACTTGAAATGTGAGTAGAGCTACATGTTATAATGACAGTATTTTGGATATGTTGCATTTTTATTTTACTTTTGAAAATAACACTACTAAAAATTAAAATCATGTATTATATTTCTATTACAAAGGACAGCTTTGGAGGAATTGGAAGCCTATACTCTGCCCAACTCCTAATAAGAATGACACAACTCATACTAATAAAAGCCTGCCAAAAAACAAGGCAATCCCATTTCCAAGCAAAAATATAATATAATTTCTCTCCATTTCCTCAAAAAAAAAGGGCACATCTTTCAACAAAAACTATAAGCCACACAAGGAAGCAAGAAAAAATAACAGAACCAGACACAGACATGACCCAGATGTTGTCACTATCCAACAGGAACATTAATATAATGATGATACATATGTAAAGGGCTTTAGTGAAAAAGGTGGATAACAGGCAAAGATAGATGATTTCATCAAAGAGATGAAACTATAAGGAAGAAATCAAATGAAAATGCTAACAATAATGTCACCAAAACACACACACACGTGCACACACACACACAAGGTAACAGAGATGAAAAATAGAGATGAACAATGTCTTTGATGGCTCATCATTAGACTGAAAACTGAAGTGAAAATAAAAGTAAAATTGTAAAATTGAGGATAGAGGATAAAAACTAATCAAACTGAACACAAGGAAGAAAAAAACAGAATATTCAAAATCTGTGAAAAATAAAACGCCAAACAACCTAACATGCATAATTGAAATCTCAGAAGGATAAAATAAGGTAACAAATGAAATTTGAGGCAATTATGGCAGAGAATTTTTTTATCCACAAAACCCCAAAACTAATAAGCTCAGAATTAACAACAGGAATGAACACTTAATACACACACAAATACTTGGACATATCATATTCGAACTTCTAAAAAAATCAAAGACAACCAGAAAATAAAATTTATTACCTATACAGGACAAAGATAGGGAAAACAGAAACATTTTTATCACAAATTTTACAAGCCAGAATACAATAAAATGACATCTTTAAAATGTTGAAAGACAAAAAAATTGTACAAGTGAGAATTTTATGCACAGTGAAAATATTTTTCAAAAATATAATAGAGAATTTAAAAATGAGAGAAAGAGACAGAGACAATTCATTGCCAGCAGACCTGCACTGCAGTGTTAAAGGAAGTTCTTTAGGCAAAGGAATATGATGACAAAAAGAAATTTGGATAAATGGCCCAGTGCAGTGGCTCACTCCTGTAATCCTGTAATCCTAGTACTTTTGGAGGCTGAGGTGGGAGAATTTCCTGAGCTCAAGACCAGCCCGACCAACATGGCAAATCCATATGTCTCCTAAATATAAAAAAATTAGCCAGGCATGTTGGTGCATGCATGTAGTCTCAGCTGCTTGGGAGACAGGAAGCACAAGAATTGCTTAAGCCTGGGAGGCAGAGTTTGTGGCGAGCTAAGATGGTGCCACTGAACTACAGACTGGGTGATAGAGTGAGACCCTGTCTCAAAAAAAGCTAGTAATTAGGATAAACATATAATTCATTTCTTTCTTATTTTAGTTTTCCTAAAAGATCATTGTCTCAAGCAAACATAGAAGCAAATGAATTTATAAAATATGTTAAAATAATTTTATGACAAATATGAAACAAAATATGGGAGGAAAGAAGTGGAAGTTTACTGCTATTATGTCCTTACACTGCATATGAAGTAGTTTAAAAGTATTGGAAGGCATATTTTGATTAAAGATGAGCATTATTAACCCAAGGGCAACCACTACAAGAAATTCAGATAGATATAAATAATAAGACAATCATAAAGACAAATGAATCATTAAAAACTCAATTAACCCCAAAGAAATAAGAGAAATAGAAATATATATAACAAATAGGAAAGCCTCTAAAAAGATGGCAAATGTTAATGCAATTATACCATAATTAATATGATTTAAACAAATCAATTAAAGGAAAGAAAATGCCAGAATATATATAAGTAAGATACGCTTGCATGCTATTGTATGCTACCTACAAGAGTCCCACTTTATGTATGAAAAAAATAGGTTAAAAGTAAAAAAACTAAAAAGTTGAATCAACCAAAGTGCCCACCAATGGATTACGAAATAAACAAAACGTGAAATAATATCCAGCCACAAAAACAAATGAAGTACAACTACAACATAGATGAACCCTGAAAACAGATATTAAACAAATGAAATATAGAAGATTACATAATGATAAAGGGATCAATCCATAAGGAAGACATAACAATGCTATATATGTGTGGATCTAATAATAGAATCTCATAATGTACAAAGCAAAAACTTTTTAAAGTTGAAAGAAGAAATTAAATTTATTTCCATAGTTGAATTCTTCAACCCTCTGTTCTTGGTAATTGATAGAACAAATAAAAAGAAAACTTAAAAGATAAAGAAACTAAACCACACTGGTGATGTAACTTGGTCTAATAGATATTTTTATTCCACCTAATTATAGTTGTATACATTATTGTTTCAAATGCACATGGACTACTCTAGACTATAAGTAAACCATATTTTGATTATAAATAAATCCTAACACATTTTTAAAAATTGAAATTATACAAAGTATGTTCTTGGATTATGAGTAAAATAAACTAGAAATCAGTAACAGAAGGATATCTGAGGAAATCTTCAAATATGTCCAAATTAAACAACACCCTTTTAAATAACTCATGAGCCAAAGAGGAAATCAAAAGAGAAATGGGAAAATATTTTGGCTCAGTAAAAATGAAAACATGATCTACCAAAATTAATAGGACACAGCATTTGCCAATTTTCATGCTTTACATGTTTCCATCATGGTTGACATCACAGAAAATGTAGTTGGGCAGAGACTCCACAATTAGCTCTCATGAGCCAGTATAAGTTGGACCTAGTATATTACTGGATGCCGCTAAAGCAATGTTTAGAGGGCTATTTGTGGCATTAAGTGTTTATATTTAAAAAGATTACAAATCAATGATCTAAGTTTCAGGCTTAAGAAAATGTAACCAGAGAAAACCAAGCCCAGGGCAACCTGACAGAAGAAAATAATTTAGATAAAATTTATAAATCAATGACATTGAGAACAGAAAAACAATAGAGAAAATATATTAAACTATGAATTGCTTCTTGGAAAATATAGTATAATTGGTAAACATGTGACCCCATTGATTAAGAATAAAAGAAAGACACAGAATTCTACCATTGAGATTTTTTTAAAAGGCACAGCTATAAACTCTAGATGTGAAAGTTTAATAAGGAATGCTATGAACAACTCTATACTCATAATTTTGACAACTTAGATGAAGTAGACAAATTCCTTGAATGACACTGTTAATGGAATGAATTGTGTCACCTCAAAATTTATACATTGGGAGTCCTAACCCCCAGTACCTTAGAATATGACTAGATTTAGAGATAGGGCCTTACTAGAGATAATTAAGGTAAAATGAACTCTTATGGGTGGACCTTAATCCAATATAACTAGTGTGCTAATAAGAAGGGAAGGGTATTAGGGGGCTAGAGGGCAGGTGGAGATGGTTAATGTGTACAAAAACCTGGAAGAATGAATAAGACACACCAATTGATAACACAACAGGGTGACTACAGTGTACATTAAAAGTAACTAAAAGAGCATAATTGGAGTACTTGTAACAAAAAGGACAAATGCTTGAGGAAATGGATATCTCGTTCTCCATGATGTGATTATTTCATATTGCATGTCTGTGTCAAAACATCATAGGTACCATACAAATATATACACCAAGTATGTACCTATAAAAATTAAAAATTAAAAACAAGAGGACATTAAGACATAAACAACTTGGATTAAGGGATGACGATGTGCAGATAGAGAAGATAGGCGTCTACAAGCCAAGAAGAGAGGCTTCAGAAGAAATAACCTTGTCAACACCTTGAACTATGAGTTCTGGCCTCAATAAATGTGAGAAAATTAATTTTCACTGCTTAATCCATGAGTCTGTAGTACTTCATTATGGCAGCCCTTTCAAACTAATATAGACACAAACTGTCAAAGCTCATCCAATAAATAACCTAAATTATATAATCTCTATTTAAAAAATTAAATTTAATTAAATTTGAAAGTGATATACTTCCAAAAAGAAAACTTTAGGACTAGGCAGCTTTACTGGTGACTTTTATCAAACATTTACAATTCTACACTAAATTTTCCAAAATATAGAGGAGGAGAGAGCACTCCCTGATTCACTTTATGAGGCTAAGATTTACCCTTACAGGAAAAATAGACAACGGTATTACAAGAAAACAAAATTTCAGGCCAATTTCCCTCATGAATATAGATGTAAAACCTCAACAAAATATGAGCAATAAAAAATCCAATAATATATACAAATGATAATATATCATGGTTAAAGTAAGGCATAATGAAATAAAATTAAAAATGGCTAATTTAGCATTCAGATATATATCAATATAATTAACACAAAAGAAAACAAAGATATGATTATTTCCATGCAAAGGACTCTCAAGAAACTAGGAATAGATGGTAACTTCCTCAACCTGATGGAGTATGTGGCATTACCCAACTAACATTATATTTAATTATTAAAAACTAAATCTGTCATCCCGCCTTTTATTTCTATTTGATTTTTTTATAGTTTTCATCTTTTTGTTTAAATTATCTGTTCTCCTAAGATCAGGAATAAGTTTAAAAGCTTTAGGTTCTGGGCCCAGAGTAAAAACTATTAATGGATAATTCCTCTTTGATCTCCCCCTGAGAGGACCATCCAACACAAAGTTTACATGAGTAAATACAGTAGAGATAAAGGGATGTAGGGTAAACAGACTTAAACTGGGAAGGTTTTTTATTATCCCTATTTCTTCCCTAGTGATGAACTGGCCATCTTCAGCTTGCCCCAGTAAAACCTTTTGGCCTTCCAAAAGGTTTGTGATTACAATCTATAACTTTTCCTAATATTTTGCCAGCCAACCCGAGGAGATTTTAACAGATAGCCACTGATCTTTTTACTGTTTCCATAGTTTTACTTTTTTCCAGATATCATATAGTTGGAATTATACAGAAGGTATAATTGCTTTTGAATAAGGGATTCTTCAGTGTTTACAAAAATGGAATAAAGATCTATGAATTATTCTAGATTCCCATAATCTATGAATTTGTTTTGTCCTGAAAATCTCTTCTGCATTATATTCTCCAAAAATAATAGGATAAGCAAAATGTTATAGGAAGAACACCCAAACAAAATGTATATATTTGTAATAAACATAACTATTATGTACTGAGTGTTTATACTAAGACTTATATTTGCACTTAATGAATAAGCACAACAACCTGTAAGATTGGTGTGCAAATCTTATAGGCATTATTTCTAAGATCACATAAATATATTAGGTAGGATTTGAACCCAGGCTGACTTGCTCTAGAGCTCTAGCTCTTAACTGCATTTCTGTTCTCTGCTCCCAATAATTGGGCCTGGGAATAAGATCAACCATAAAACATTTGATACCCTTGTTGAACCTCGAGGAAGCAACACAGAGATGAAAGGTCAGATAGTGATAACAGGGTGGTGGCCAAGAGTTTGGAATGACTGTTTGGTAAATAACTCTTCACTATCTCTTCTCCTTTGACTCTACTTCATTTCCTGAGCCTGATTCCAAAATATTTTGTTAATATCTGAGCCATGAAAATAACTTTCAATAAATTTTTCTGCTTAATTCAGTATATCAGATTTGTTGCTTGCCACCAAGAACTCTGACTGATTTGGTATTTAACCATTCTATGTAAACTTTGACATATTAAGGCTGTGTATTGAGGAAATATAAACTGAATGGCCTAGATCACATAAAAAGGTTTCTGGAGAGCAATTCTAGTCCTGGATGAACTTGTGACTTTCTGAATGGAGTTGCACAGATTAACTTCTCTGGGTACCAATGTCTTGGTCTGTAAAATTAAAAGAGTAGCTAGTGGTGATTTTCATATTAGATCAGTGATTTTTGTGCCTCTTGGAGCCATAGGTACCCAAAGGAGCCTCCTATCAGCCATCAAGCGAAAGCAGATTAGAGAGGGCATGAGCTGGAGCTGTTGTGCTGCTTAATTTCCTCACCACCCTTTCACAAAGAGTAATCAAAGTCATATTAAACTTTACCTGCTAAGTAAACTTTTATCATTCATAAACCACTTTTTTAACCATATTAATTATACACAAGTAACCTCTGTTATGAATCAATGTGTGGATGTACAGGGGGTCTTGGGTGATTGGTTGGATTTTGCCCTCTGAAAGCAGCCAATGACCATCCCTAGCCCACTTGAATCACTGTAATTGTGTGAGACTGTATTCCTTCTTCTGTAGTTCAGTCAGGGTCTGTAGGCCAGACCTTCACAGGTGGGTGACCAACATCTCAGCTATCAAGGATTGAAGGCAGGGAGGGATGAGCAGGCAGAACATGGAGCTTTCTTAGGACAGTGAAACTATTCTGTATGCTACTATAATATTGGATACATGTCATTAAACATTTGTCCATACTCATAGAATGTGCAACACTAAGAGTGAATTCTAATGTCAACTATGGACTTTTGGTAATTATGATATATCAATGTAGGCTCATCAACTGTGACATATGTACCACTCTGGTGGGGAATGTTAATAATCAGGGAGGCTAAAGTACATGTGGGGCAAGGCTATATGGGAAGTCACCATAACTTCCACTCAACTTCACTGAGAATCTAAAATTCCTCAAAAGAATAGTCTTTAAAAAAAAGTTGATTTAAGGGCAACACCTTTAAATGTTTTTCCACAGCAATGCCAAGTCAAATTCCATTGACTGGAATTTGAATAACTATGTTGAATGTAGTGAGAGTGGGCAACTTTACCTTAGGAATAAATGAAAGGACTGAATTATTTGGGAAAGTTATGACAAAATGCTTTAAGTGAAGCTCTGTAATATGCATTTATCAGATCTAATGTTATCGGCAAAACAGGACTGAAAGTGGTTGATACATTGTTTTCAACACTTTTTGCATACATTGTTTTCTACTAAGCTGCTGAAATGCAATAAATAAATAAATAAATAAATAAATAAATAAATAAATTTCAAGAGAATGAGAAGACAATTTATAGACTGGGAGACAATATTTACAAAAAAAATCTGATAAAGGAATGTTATCCAACAAAACAAGAACTCTGAAATCTCACTAATAAGAAAACAACCCAATTAAAATATGGGCCAAAGGCCTTCATAGTCACCTCACCAAAGAACATATACAGATGGCAAATAAGCAAATGAAAAGATGCTTTACATCACATTTCATCAGAGAAATGCAAATTAAAACAACAAAGAGATACCACCACAATCCTATTAGAAAGTCCAGAACACTGACAATGCTAAATGTTGACAAGGAAGTGGAGCAACAGGAACTCCCATGTTTTATTGGTGGGAATGCAAAATGGCACAACCACTCGGAGACACAATTTGGCAGTTTTTCTACAAAACTAAACACACTCTTACATTACAATCTAGCAATCACACTCTTTGGTATTTACCCAAAAGAGTTGAACATTTATATCCAAGCAAAAACCTGAATATGGATGTTTAAGCAGCTTTATTTATAATTGCCAAATCTTGGAAGAAACCAAGATGTATTTGGTAGTGAATGAATAAACTGGCACATCCAGACAATGAAATATTATTCAGTGCTAAAAAGAAATAAGCTATCAAGCCATCAAGACACATGAAGGAAACATAAGTGCATATTACAAGTGTTGCTTCCTCTAGGTTCAACAAGGGTATCAAATATTTGATGGTCGATCTTATTCCAAGGTCCAATTATTGGGAGCAGAGAACAGAAATGCCTGAGTACCTGGGATGCCCATAATAAAAAGTAGAGACCTGCCTCCCCTCAAAACTCACATTAATACAATATATTAATTATATATACCTTCTATAAAAGGAGTGACTCTAAGTTTATTCATAATTTTAAAAACTTTCACAATATGCTTTAAGATGGTTTATAAAAGAGATTTTTGTCCATGAAAATTGGCAAATAATAAAATCCATAAATCTGAAATGATGACCAAATTGCTCATTCTGAAAATTGTAACTCTATATATTAGTGTCATAGGAACACAATTTTCCAAAAATTAAAAATAAATGCAATTTTAGAATTGACTTTTTTCTGCTACTAAAGCATGTTTCCTCCTTTAAAGGCTAACATGGATAAGCTTATAAAGATAAGATGTTTATGTATTCTCTATATCCTCACTCTCTTATTTTCTTTTATAATCTCATAATGAATGTTTTCTAAGTTCACAGACAGAAATAATAGACAAAGATATTTATTGGAGTTGAAGAGGAGAGTAAACAGATTACAACAAAGCAAGGAGTATGGAATTAGCATAAAGACAATAAAGTTTAAATGCTGCACATATAGATGATGGAATGGATAAAAAGATAAATTGGAGAAGCTACAGGAATCAATAATTCATATGCAAGGAAGACTGTCAAATATCAGGCATCTCAAGAGAGCCTCTGACATAGTGTGGACTGCAGTAAACTTATAATAGAGTTGTCGTATATATACTATTACTATAATGCAATTTATGTATGTTGCCAGTTGAAGGAGAGATGCATCCTTCAGAGATACAACTGTTATTGCACTAAATAAGCTTAAGAACCAAACCTAGGTTTCCAGTTGCTATAGTTTGAATGTCCCCTAAAAATTCATTTTGAAATTTAATTGCCACTGTGACAGTATTAGGAGTGATTAGGTCACAAGGGTGGAGTCTTTGTGAATGGATTAATTTGTTATCTTGGGAGTGGGTTTATTATCACAATAACAGGATGTCATAAAAGTGAGCCTGACCCCTGGTGCTCCTGTCTTCTTCAGGCAAATGCTTGTCCTTCTGCTCTTCTGCCATGGGATAATGCAGCACCAAGGCCCTCACCAGATACCAGCACCTGCTTTGGGACATTCCAGCCTCTAGAACTATAATAAATTAATTTATTTTATCTAGAAGTTACTTAGTCTACGGTATTTTGTTACAACAAAATAAAACAGACTAAAACACTGATCAATGGCAATCCTCTTCAGCAACAGTGTAGGTTATGAAGGGGATGCCAGAAGGACCCAGAACTAGCTTTGGGTTCTATTGAACAGCTGATAAATGCTCTGTAGATGTATACAAGGCCTTAACATTTTGTACAGTTTACCATAGGGGAGATAAATGTCAGAGAAAACTTTAAGCATAAGTGTTTCAATCTTGGTATCTCTTGGCAACAATGAAATTTTAAAATTCTAAGAAATGTAGATTATAGAAATCTAATAAACTCATAATAATGCCTTCTAAAACTGAATCAATTGCTTTGACAGAATAAATTTTTAGTAAATAAATAGTGGTGCACAACTCATTTACACAATGACTTCAGTTTGGATGGAATGGACATTTAATTGTGCTTCTTTCTGCATTATATACTTTCCCCTCAAAATAAAAAGATTTCCCCATCCAGTAAAGGAGGATGCCTATATTTCTGTTTCCTTTCATAAGAAGCCATAGTTGCAATTTATTTAATTGGCATATCTATTATTACTGAGATTGGTCCATATGAACCATGGATAGATTGGTAGCATATTAAGCTTTCATGACTCAGAACCATAGTCATGGTTGAGAGAACACTAAGGTTCTCACCTTGATGAGAACTCTAAGGTCTCTTCTAAGATTTCTTAGTTCCTATTTGTCAAATCAAAAATTGGAGACAGATAAATTGGTGCAATAAATACTATTTTTAAAATATTGCCAGCTGGGTGCTCTGGCTCATGCCTATAATCCCAGCACTTTGGGAGGCTGAGGCAGGTGGATCACAAGGTCAGAAGACCAAGATCATCCCAGCTAACATGGTAAAACCCCATCTCTACTAAAAATACAAAAAATTAGCTGGGCATGGTGGCATATGCATGTAGTCCCAGCTACTCAGGAGGCTGAGGCAGGAGAATTGCTTGAACCCAGGAGGTGGAGGTTGCAGCCAGCCAAGATTGCACTACTGCACTCCAGTCTGGGTGACAGAGCAAGACTCTGTCTCAAAGATATATATATATATATATATAACCACACAACTATTCTGTGTGATACTACAATGCTGGACGCATTTCATTATACATTTGTCAAAACCCATAGACTGTATACCAAGGGTGAATCTAATGTAAATTATGGGCTTTAGGTGATGATGTGTCAATGTAGGTTCGTCCCCAAACCCCACTGTGAAAATGGGACCAGAAAGCAGAAGTCTTTCTGTGTAATAAATATGTGTGTGTACATATTTATACACACACATGTATACACATACATTATATACTATGTATATATTTCTATATATTTTAGATATTTGTATATTATATACAATTGTTTTATATAAAGTAGATATAATTTCACTAAAGATAGATGACATATTTTTAGTGAATGATATAATAAAATTAGTAAAACACTAAGATAATCTTTTTCCATTAAAATTTCTGGAGGATTATTTGTATATAAGCTTGGGGTATATTTCTTTAAATGCACATTTATATTTCTTTAAATGTCTCCTATTTACTCAGGGTTAACTTCATTTCTCGATGGTACAATATTGGGGAAAAGAGCAACTGCAGTAACAGATACTGTAGCAGAGCCCAGGGAGAGTGGAAAAAAAATCATCTAGGACTTGTGTTTAGAGATCAACAGCAAAGTTAAAGTTAGCATAATCACAAGTGCCCATATTGCAAGTCTGTCCATTAAAGCATTTTTAACAATGACTGTAGAAGAAACAGATGAGCAGTAATTGGTCAAGCCAACCACCTACCAATCATTTGTAGACCAAATAAATGATTGGAACATAAATAGAGAAGCCATTTTAATTAAGACCGTTCATGTGTCTTGGTAGAAATAATGAACACCCAATTATAACCCCAATAGCGGGCTTGCTAATGATACACAGATAATGTCCTGAGCAGGCATTGTGTCACTCCAGATGCTTTCATTTGCAAGCAACAGAAAACCTATTAAATCTTTCCTGAAAAACATAGGGAGTTTACTTGCTCAGACAGCTAGAGTCCAACGAAAGAGCAAACTTTGGGCTAGTTTTATTAGATCACTCAATGGGCATGAAAATTCTGGTTCCTTCTCATCTCTTTTTTGTTTCTCACAGTATGGTTATCATTTGAAGCTGATATTTCCTGAAATTCCAACATACCTGTCAAAAAACACTAGGGCTACAGTTTTTCTCAGTTCATGTCCATTAGGAAGAGAGAGGAACTCCCTGAATTGCTCTCTGGAAAGAAGGAGGAAGTACTTTTCCCAGAAATCACCAAAGACCTTCTCCTTTTGGTCTATTGGTCCAAATTTTGTCACCTATCCCTATCTCTTAGCCAGTCATGAAGCTAGAAAATGGCTTTACTGATTGGCTTAAATGAAGCAGAACTTGCCCTTGAGGTCCAGGATAGCATTATTCCTCCCCACTCATCTCCAAAGGATATTTACAACACAGTTATCACAAAGAGATTTGGAAGCAAACAAAGGTGCATTCCAGGTTATAACAAAATGCAAGTCAAACATCTGGTCCAGTCATTGTAGGCAAAGGAAGGAAATTTATCTAGTTGGTCAGATTTGCCACAGTCATTTATACTAACATATTGCATGGTTTAAAAATATCCTTTATTCATTTGTTTTGGTAAGTGAAGTTAATTTAATTACATAAAATTTCTATTATTTTGATGAACATCCAAATACTCTAGTAATCCCATTATTTAAGAATGTATTCAGTGCTCACATAAAATAGTTTCATAATTACACAGAACTTAAATTCATTTTCATTATTAACTTTGGTGTTAATTTATTATTAGAATGTAATTTATTTTCAAAATAAGAAGAATATTAATGGCTACTATACCTGAGTGTTAAAACTGGAAACTATTTTATTTCTGATTGAAATCCCAAGAAAATAGATTCCAAATACATACTCCACGATGCCAAAATGAAGAGTTGTTTAAAAACCAGTTTTGTTTTTCTTTTCTTTCTCTCATATCAGGAGTTTAATATCGTTGCAGTTAAATTGGCCAGAGAAGGCTGAACCTTAAAGAGAGGACTTCCCTGGAGATTATTATACTGTGGTACCACCCCTATCTTTCTGGTCCTTCTCCTAAACTAGTGACAGAACTTCAAGGAAACAGCAGGATTACTCAAGATATGTTCCTTACTCTTTTTAGATACCATATCTGAGACATCTCAAAGGTAAAAAGCTGGAGCTGTCTGTGAAGGAGCTGAAACAAGAGGATCGCACTCCCACACAGGATGACTCAAAGACACTATGAATCCTGTGGACCAGATATTGGTCGTACAAAAGGAAAAACAAAGCTGAAATGTTCTTAAGCCTTCCCACAAGTGCTACCTACAGGGATAAGGAGAATTTAACAGAGAAGAACTGGAAGAGTATCCAGATCTCAGGGATATGGAGGAAATGAACAACCATTTGGAGGAAATGCATCTCCTGTATTTGGGGTAGGGGAAAAGGTCTCCCTAGAACTCATGAAAGTACACCAAGAGAAAAGTCCGCTTTCAGTCTTAGCAGCTTTACAGAGGATTGATACTAACTGACCAGTATCAGTCAAAGGAGACCTTTTCTGTTTTCTTGACTATTTTCCCCTGCTTCCTCCCATTTCAAGCAGTAGTTGTTAGTTGTTGGTTGAAGAGATATTACTGCCTAAACAAAAAGACTGCCAAAAACCCTCCCCAAGTCAGACAGAGGACTCTTGCTTTTACTAGGCTCTCTCCAAGGGAAGGCAGAAGCTTTCAGCTTACTCAAAATACAAAGTTGTTTATTATTACACTGGACTAGACACGTTACCAAAGAGACTCTTGTGATGAGAAGTGAATGTAGACTTTTCATTATCTAAGCTATCAAACTTACTCTGTAGCTTAAGGGCAGAAGAAAATTATTGCTTTTTAATGCAAGTTTAAAGATATAGTCATTGTGAAAAATAAAGTTGCCTTATGATGGCAGCCTCTGAGTTTTCTCTAGAAAATATAATAGCTACAGGCCCCTTCTGTTGTTAGGATAAGATTAGAACTAATTTAGCAAGTTGTTCTTAGCTTTTAAAACTATCATTAAAATGGTTTTGTCACTAAGACATAGTTTTAGAAATTGTTTGCTGCATTTAAAAAAATAGTAAATTTCACCATTTCAGCCAACCCTTCCCACTTCACTCTGGCATTTCATTATTGACCAATCACATTCAACAGATATTTTCTGAACTTCTTAAAGAACTGGAGAAAGCGTTATATGTAATCAGTAATTAGATGATTCAATATTTACTTGTATAAACAACTCGTAATAGAGTGGTTGAATATTAGCTTTTGTTGTCCAATGACATCACATCTAGGTGAATAAGGTTCCTGTGGGAACACAGCTGGATTTCTGGAGGGCCCAAATTGTTCATAAGTAATAAAGATACTGGGTTTTTTTCCACCGTTAAAAATGGATCTGCCATAATGTTAGAAAACTACATTATATGCCTGGGCTCTAAGGAACAATGATAATACTACATGAAAATAGTAAATTACGATTTCATATTTAAAATGCTGAAACTCACTTTCTTGTGATAGGACATGGGTTATAATGGGTACAATATCTCTGAAGGAATATCAGAACAGGCACGTGGTGTATGAAGACTGCAAATGTAAGCCTAGAATCACAGTAGATTTCTTTTAGTATAGCACATGAAATACGTGGCAGAGAAAGGGTATTCCCTTGATGCTATCTAGAGGTGGTGCCAAGACAATGAAATTGCTTTGTTTTTTCCACAATAATTGTTTTTATGCAAGTATATTTTAGTGGAAAAAACTGGCATTTTTCAAGGCTGCTATAGGATGACTTTTTATTGTTTCCTCCTTTTGGCATGAAATCCTTTGTTCATGGTCTCTCAAACACATGTCTTGAGGTCAAAGAAACGAAGTTAGAGCTTGCAGATGCAAAGTCTTTACTTGCCTGTGGTTGGTCATGGGTCTACCCTACCTCAATCTAATGCAAAGGATGGTGTGAAAGAAACATAATGACTTCTTCCTGGAGTGTTTGTCAAGGAGCAAGGGCTCTGAAGGATAAAACCAGGACATAAATGTGGCTTACATGGGAAGCTCTTCTTGTGGATTATTCTTACCTCTTAGATGTTATTTAGATAAGACTGGGCAGAGGTGTGTGCAAGGATGCAGGAAGCTCATTGCTTAAAAAGAGTTGTTTTTGAAAAACTGAATAGCACCAGTCATCTGTTTACAATATATCACTTGGCATCTCTCTATTATCTGGCCAGAGTAAAGCCAGCTGTAAGTTGCTTGCAGCTATACGTTGCTTACAGCTGGCTTTACTTTGGCCAGATAATAGAGAGATACCAAGGGTTCCTGGGGTTTCTATATTATTAGATAGAAATAAAGTGCTTCTTTTGATCTTTCCCATGCTCTAATATTGTTCTAGATTCAAATATGTGTAGCTCCCCCATCTAAGCTTCTCTTATCTGCCTTCAACACCCCCAGGGACTCTGATACCTAAATAACTCATCTGAAAGTCCCAATTTAATGTTAATCTTCAGAGTAACCAGACCTTCCAATTATCTCATTCTGACTTATAAACCCACTTGTTTTTGTAATGATTAATTTTATGTATCAACTTGACTGGGCCACAGGGTACCCGGATATTTGGTTAAACATTATTTTAGGGTGTGTCTGTGGGGTGCTGCTCAACGAAATTAACAATTGAATCAGTATACTGAGAAAAAGATTGCTCTTCCCAATGTGAATGGATTAAAAAAAGTAAGTAAGAAAAAAAATCTCTCTTTCCCTGTATCTCCTTTCCTCTCTCTTTCTGCCTGTCTTTGAGTTGGGACATCAGTCTTTTGCCTTGAGACTCAGATGCAGACTCAGACTGAAATTTATACCACTGGCTCTCCTGCGTCTCCAGCAGCAGATCTTGGGATTTTTCAGCCTTCATAATGATGTAAGCCACTTTCATACGTGCAAACACACACACACACACACAAACACACACACAGATATAGATATCTTATATACATCTGTGTGTGTTCTATTGATTCACTTTCTTTAGAGAACCCAAACTAATACATTTACCATGTATATCTTTCTTATAGTGCCTGTTTCTATCATTATCATGTGAAAATACTTGAAGAACTGATTTTTTAAAGAAAATCTTAATTCTCCTTAAACATATCAGAACATATAGATAAAAATATGAATTGTCCCTCCAAGGCATCATCTTAAGAGTCTTTACAGTTGTACATAATATTTAAAGTACCTTTGCACTCATCCATTGGACTTAGGGTTAGAAGCAGATATTAACCAGGTGCTTTACTCCATAGATGTCCTCAGGCACGACCCAAATGTTGCTACCTAGGTTACACACCTGAGGTTTTCCTCTAGAGTAGGGTTCTGCACACTAGAGTCTGTGAGCCTAATCTGACTCACAGCTTACTTTTGTATGGTCTATGACCTAAGAACCATTCTTAAATGGTAAGAGAAAACAATAAAGAGATGAGTATTTTGTAGAACATAAAAATGATATGAAATACAAATTTCAATGTCTGTAAATAATATCTTATTAGAACATCATCACACTCGTTTGAATACATATGATCTATGGCTGTGTGCATAGCACAACAACAGAGTTTATTAGTTGTGACAGAGACCACGTGACCCACAAAGCCTAAATTATTTCATCTCTGATTCTTTACAAAAAAAGTTTTGTCACCTCTAGTCTTAGTCTACAATGGATGTTGAGTGGCTTTGGGCTTTTTTCAGAAATATATTCCTACTTGAATGGAGCTGGCTTAAGTGCCATCAGCAACTCCCACTGATTTTATAATAACAGCCAGACTCTTAACTGGTTTTGGTAGATTTCATGATGAGATGGAGCCCCTTCCCACCTCTCTGTGGTCATCTCTCACCTCTCTTTCCCCTGTTCATCTTGTCACCCACCCTATGCACATGCTATTTCTTCTTCCTTTAACACTTTCACCTCATCCCAGCTCTGACTTGCCTGGTCATGCATTTCTCGTACTTGAGGTAGCATCTGAGATGTCATTTGATCCAGGGACCTCCTCCAACCCCCAACGTCTATGCTGATGCCCACTGACATGTGCTCTCACACCGTGTCCTTCCTCTTTACTATAACTTCATGAGGACAGGGACAGTTTCCGTCTTCCCAGCTAATGGCATATGGGAGAAAATCAGTTTATATATGAAAAGAACAAAAAAAAAAGGAAAAATGGGAAAGAGGAAGGAAAAAGAAAAATGCATGTCTTAATGAAGATGCTAAAAAATATTCAGCAGTTACTGAAATACTTCTAAAATTATTGACTCTACAGTTTAAGATTATGCATTGTAGAAAACAGAGTAAACCATGATATTAAATTCTAACACAAAATATTGGGACATATATGCAGAGGAACTCCCACTCTCTAACGTAGGTGAACTTTTCAGACTAATGTTTTGTGAAAAAAATAATATTTAAAATAGCATATTCTGACAATCTTTCTGATGGTACATTGAAATTAAGCAATGTGAAAAAATTTTTTTTTTAAATAAAGTACTTTTAGCATTGGACCTGATATTACCCATTTAGTTGATCGTACATCTCATTTCAAGTGAGAGAATTCAAAATTAAATCAAATAATTAAGTAACTACCTCTATTTACACTGATGATATTATTTAAATATATCCAAATACTTAAATGCAGTATCCATGTTATATGGATACATTAAAGACACTTAAATATGGACACACACTCACAATTCTATATAACCATATACACAGATACAAAATTCTACATACTCATTGCCATCTGTCCTTTCCCATCTCCTTGATACCTTCCCTGTTCACAATATTAAGCTTATACCCTTCCATATGTGTGCACAAGGACACACACACACACACACACAGATTCATTTTATTGGAGATATTTGTAACAAGGTAGAATTTACTGAAGTTGTGTAAGAGAGATGGAAAGGGTTTATAAACTCTTAGTTTCATTCTTCCCCCAAAGAAAATCCCTATCCCACCATTAATTCACATTCTCTTTCTCTATAGATCATTTTTTTGTAATTTAGTTTTACAAATATTGTATAAGAAATATATTCATCCAATATATATGTGCACACATAAAATTGAAACGTTTTACAAAACAATACTTAATCTTTACTATATGTGACATGCTAATATTTCCTTTAAAATTAATAATCTTCACTATATTATGGACCAGTATTTCCCATTCTCTTCCCTTTTATTTTTTTTAAAGCTTGTTGCCATCCATTAATTGATTCCATGACTTACTAATGGGATATGTCCAACAGTTTAAAAACCACCGCTCTGGGCTATCCCACAAAGTGACCATTCTAACTCTTGTTTGATTCATTCTTCATTTCTCAGCACTGCTCTCTTCCTTAAATGACATGAAACCTAGGCATAAGTTCTACCCAAGACTCCAAAGTCTTGTTCTCACCCCCTGGTGGCTTTATCAAAGCCTCTTCTCAACAAGCTTACAAAGGCTTTCTCACACCAGCTGCCGTGAAGATAACATATTCTCTTTATCCTCACACATTTAAAATATTCCCATGGGCAGCAACTTAGTTAATAAAATGCTCTCTACTTAAAAAAACTACTTCAAATTCATCCACCCAGATCTTGATTTGAATGCTATTTCTTAAGGCAGATGTACTTGATCATATCATTTCAAACTCTAAATGAGAAATGAGTGCAAAGAAAATCTAAAGCTTTTAAAAATAACTAAGGCTTGAGCAATCAAGGGATTTAAAGAAAAGAGAAATCAAAAAATCATTTCTAAAACATAACATAATTTAGCTCTTTGAAGATGAAGAAATCAAGCAAGCCGTGGGTAGGTGACTCCACATCTTTCCACTAAAGAAAGAAGAGAACAGACTTAATGGTGGTGCAGCCATGATGTTGTCTTTATAATATTATTTCCACAAAAATACGTCATAAGCTATATGTGTGGCAGGAAGCATGTCTTCTTTTCTCAGTTTCCCTTGTATTTAAATATTAAATTCACCTAGGGAGCCTCCAGAAATTGATAAACAGTGTCACAGCAAAAGGCAGGATGTTATATCTGGAATTGTGAATGCATTCACAGAAGCTGATGTCTTATGGCAGGTATATTTCACTACCCATATAATTAAAGCAGGATCTGAATCCTTCAAGGTTCATTCTTCTGATTTTTTCATATGTTTTATTCAATAAGGAACTAATTTATTTATGTCTCTTCTTTTGATACTAACTGACTTTGTCAGAATCTTGCAAGCACATCACTGATTTATGTATCATTTATGATTTTGCAAAGTTTCCTTAGTAAAGACTCAATACTCATGAACCAATGGCATGGAACTTACTTGTTTATCACAAATATATTATGACTTTCTGCTTCAAAAATATTTTCACACATACACATAAAAAGTGTTTATGTCTGTAATTACCCAGGGAATTTATCTAGGGCATTGAAAAGGATGTAAAAGAAGTATATGATCTGGACCTTATTTTCAAGGTCTCACAATCTCACCAAAACTGATTTCCAATCTCCAGGGCCAGAAAATGATGCTAAGTTTTTCACAACCCTTGTGTCTATTTCTTTCACCACCACAGTGAGAAATGGTTTCATTTAAGTGGAAAAGAAGTCAGGCTCTGCAGTGATCCCTCTCCACACATGGGCTAGGAGACCTTGACAAATTACTAACCTCTCTATACTTGGTACGGTTTCATTCTCTAAAGTGGAGATGACAATGGTACCTGACTCACAGGGTTATTAGGATAATTAATAAGGTGCATTGCAAAGAAAAAAGATATGTATAAAAAATAGTTGGCAAAATATACATGATAAATGGGTTTTGCTACTACTGTAATATAGCCTATATGCCTTAAAACATTTATTCTTATTTCAAGATAAACCTCCAAAGTGACCTTCTCTGGGAAGCCTTCACCTTGCAAATACTCCTCTATTCTTGATGGTCCTCAGATAGGTTCTTAAGTGTACCTATTAATGATTTCATTTTATATTACAATTAAGACTGTTATCTAACACTTCATATAGACTATGGGCTCTGTGTGCATATGCTTGTTGAAAACACACAAAGAAAGGCCATGTCTTAGTAAATGTTGCCTTCAGCTCCTACCACAGTACCTGGCACACAGTAGGCACCTATATTCCTCTCTTGATTTGAATAAATGAATGACTCTATTGTTGGCATAATCTCCCTTTTATTCTAAATATTATGAGAATACAATAATATTAACGGCCTTTCATGACAGGCTGTCATTACTTCATTGCTCAGATAAATGACTTAAAATATTAATTGAGGGCTCTATTGTACCTGTGCTATGTTTATGAAACATGATTTTTATCTGTAAGTAAAACAATGTTATCAGTCAAGAAGAATACAAATGAAGTCAATGCACCAACTCAAGGTATTGCTCTCTGGGCAATAAATTTGACAATGAACAAGCTACCATTCAGCGGCAACACTACAGAGATTTCCAACAAGAACATACACAAAGGTTAACTTATTCTAGTGGGTATTCTGTGTGTCACAACAGATGAGAAGTTTTCATTACTTTGCTTTCTCTTCTCCTACCTCATTGGCCTATGGCTCACTTGCACTCCTTAAGAATCAATATAACTAAGTAATTATATATGCTTGTCTTCTCAAATTAAGTATAGACCCCACAAGTCTTCTCCAGTCTTATTCACTTTTTTATAAACAATGCCAGACATAATAGCTGACATATAAGAATAGACTATTAATAAATAATCATTGTTCATAATATTTTGACTTCACCTGCACCAAATTGTCTCTAGCTTTTCAATGCTACAGGATCTGAAAAGATGCCTTAGAAACCAAAACCAAGTTAGACTCCTTGACTGGGTACCACGGTGCTCAGAAAACAGGTGGCCTCCAGCACGTGGTGCTTAGTTGGAAAATGTTTCTTAAAATATTTCACTGCCAATGAAATGTTCTCAACAATTTATTGAGTGATAACTTGACTTTAGCGTGTGAGGTGGCTGACTCATGAGAGTACACAGTGACTCCGCTGTGAATGTTTCATACTTTAGAGCAACAGGATTCTTCCATGCTAAATGCTGCACCTTCAAGCCACAGTTTCCATCAGCCCCAGTTCCTGTTACACTGTTAAAATTGTGTAGCAAACTTTAATAAACTTTTCTAAGAACCAGTCAGCTGAAGAATATTTTTCCACAGGAGGCCAAAGAAGACTGGACTTCAGATCAAACTGTTAACGTGGCAACAAAGACAATTCAAAAGAAGATGACAATGTAGGTCAGATGATTTTAAGTGGCATTTTTGAAAGAGCAATGTTTGATGCTGTTCTCCAGCAGAAGTCTACCATGTTTTTCTACCACTAATTATCTATTCCAGGTTTATAAACGGGAATATGAGCTTATTGAAAATTGATTTTTAAATCATAGAAAAAAGCATTAAAATTCTTAATGATGTTTGGTATATTCCTAATCTGCAGTCTCTGGGGTTGATAACATTTACCTATAAAGAAAACAAAATTAAGACACAACAGTATTAGCACATTTCTCAACTAGACAAATCTAATACATACTAGAGTCTGATACATACATATATAATCTAATACATACATAGAGTCAGATTTACAGAACAGTTTTAGAACAACTTTTCTAAAATATACAGTATTTTAAAAAAATGTTTGTGGGTACATACTAGGTATATATATTTATGGGATATATAAGATGTTCTGATACAGGCAGGCACTGTGAAATAAGCACATCATAAAGAAAGAGACTGTGGTGTGATTGTAAATTTTTTTTAAAAGAGAAAACACATTTTAAAAACACAGCAATATTATTAAAAATATTTTTAAAACGCCTCTGCTTATAGAAACACTATTCTAATAAGACCTTAGAGTAAGGGCACAAAAATTAGGATATCTCCTAATTTTTTATTCACATCTATTTGTTTCTTCTTGCTAGGACAAGTTTTGGGGGAGGCAGTTATAGATTTGTGCATTAGGAGAAAAGCAATTCAGAAAGAAGACAGAAAGTGAGAAGAGACAAGGGCCAGAGAGAAAAAAACAGGAAAAAGAGAAATACTGACATAGATGGAAAAATAAATACATGCTTGATTATCCTAAGACTAGCTATCATTGAGGAAGAGAGCAAATTAAAAATGTTGAGATACTTTTACACTCTTAAAACAAAATTGAGCCGGGCATGGTGGCTCACGCCTATAATCCCAGCACTTTGGGAGGCCGAGGTGGGTGGATCACGAGGTCAAGAGATCGAGACCATCCTGGTCAACGAGGTGAAACCCCGTGTCTACTAAAAATACAAAAATTAGCTGGGCATGGTGGTGCGTGCCTGTAGTCCCAGCTACTTGGGAGGCTGAGGCAGGAGAATTGCTTGAACCCAGAAGGTGGAGGTTGCAGTGAGCCGAGACCATGCCATTGCACTCCAGTCTGGGTAACAACAGCGAAACTCCATCTCAAAAAAAGAAAGGAGAAGAAAGAATACATTAATAAATCAATGCCTACTGTATTCCCTACTGTATTCCAAGCACTTAACTAGTCAGTAGGAATATATACAATGATGTGTAAACTAAAAGCAACCATACAGATACCTTGCTTCAATCTGTTGTCTATATTACAGGCAGAGAAATTTTTCTGAAATCCAAATCTGCCTCTTCTTTCCTTTTTACTTCCAGCTCTCTGATGTCTTTTGATTTTCCATAGGTAAAGATCAATATTAATTTCTTCTATATCTAGTCTTTACTTATTGCTCCCCGCCCAGTCTCATCTCTGGACACTCCAACACTCTCAGTTTGAATTCTGTGCTTCAACCTGATAAAACTTCTCTCATAATCCATCATGCTCTCTCACTTCTTGTCTTTCAGGCATGTGCTTCCTCTCTTTCTGCACTTTCTTTTCCCTCCTGCCCTAAACTAAGTGAATCTCAGTTTAGCTATTAATTCCTCCAGAAAAAAAATCATAAGAAGCCTCCTGGTGCCCCTGAAATATTCTCTTATAGAATTTTCTACTCCCCTTATTATAACAATTACCCTGAATTGAATGCACAACTAAGCTCTGTAAGGCTGTTTCCTTCATCTTTGTGGTTTTATACCACAGCATCTGATACCAAGTCTAGCAAGTAGTAGAAACTCAATAAATGTTACCTTATGAGAAATAATTAGAAATAATTCTTATACCAAAATAGAACAATTAAAAAATGAGTACACGATGAAGCGATATCAGTTGGGTGTATATATACTTCATAAACTAGCTGTAAATTTGGGGTATAGCTGCCTTAGGGAAGAAAAAACTGCTAAAGAGTACAGTTTTTTATCTTTGAACTAAGTTTGGAGGGGCAAGCCTGAGAAGTTAACCATCATGTATTCAACATTATTTTATGTATTTTTAAAAATCCTATTATTTTTTACCATAGCAGCAAATAATCAATTCAATGAAAAAATGGTTGGTTTCCCCTAATAAGACTAAAAAGAAGTTGGAGAAAGAAAAGGTGAAGATAATCCCATGTCCCCCACATAACAACTATGTGCTGATATTTACAGGCCTGTAACACTAATAGCTGCTTTAGATAACTTAGGGATTATCTCCAGATGAAATACCAACCCAGGTCACCTAGTGATTTATTTATTTGAGGTTATACTAAGAAGTAGAAGGCAATGCTAAAACATCTTCAAAACGATATCTTTTTGGAAATTCATAGATAAGCCCTGTTTGAATAAATTAGTCAACTAGTATTAATTCTTTGCTATTTGCATGGGTCAGTTACATGCTGACATGTTGTGATGGTCTTTAGATGTGTCAACTTAGCTAGGCTACAGTCCCCAGTTATTTAATCAAACACCAATCTATATGTTGCTGTGAAAGTATTTTGTTGATATTTTAAAAATCCTTAATAAATTAACTTCTAGTAAAGAAATTATCCTAGATAATTGAGTGGTCCTGATTCCTTCATTAACAAGTATTAAAACAGAGTTGAGACTTCCTTGATGAAGAACAAATTTCACTTGTGGACAGCAATTTCTGCTAGTTCCCAAGAGTTCCAGCCTGCCCTTCTTGATGGTCTGTCCTGTGGACTTGGATTTGCCTAGACTGCACTGACAACTGTGTCAGTCAGTTCATTGCAATGAATCTCTTAATATGTACCTTTCCTAATGGTTCTGTTTCTCTGGTTGAGCCCTGACTTATTTACGTGTTGTTCCCTGGGTTAGCCCAGTTGCTGAGAGCCAAACCAGTCAGAGGAATGTAAAAATAAAATTGAAAAAAAAAAACTGTAAAATTAACACCTAGAAAAAAGATTAGAAACAAACACTATTGTTCATTACTTATTATTGTTTATTGTCTGAGCAATTAGCTCATAGAAATTTAAGTATAGTCATGATTTTTGGAAGATGTAATGGGAGATGTTTGATGAAAATTTACAGATGATTTTTCAAATAATATCTTAATAAAATATATTCTAGCCACCAACCCCTAGGGGGTTCAGCTTAGTTGCCAAGAAATGTGTTGGTGGCTAGAACATATTTTATTGAGAGGGCATATAACAAAAAGTCTCCTGATAATCAAAATGGTCGTATTTGACGAAAGTTTTAACCTGATTAAATATCAAACTTCCTCCATTTAAGAGACCCAAGAAAAATTTCATTTTTATCTTAAAATATGAACTATCTGCTATAACAGTGGTTAAGAAAACATATTTTCTTTGCTTTCCTTTTCTATCATTAGAAACTGGATTGCCTCTTCAAGTTTCACTGGAGACACACAGGTCAGTTAGTATAAATGACCAAGTGTTAGAACTGTCAACTTCTTCCAAGAGAGTGGATAAAAACTCTCTGGACCAAAGACAAACGCAATGCTCATTACCTTCTCAGAACTCTAGGGATGCCTGAATTTTGAAAAATGCTATACCAAGTTAAGCCAAATTTTTTTTCCTTCTTTGTATAACTCAAATAGAAAGTTATACTGTAGAAGTCGAATGATTCAACGGAGCTGAAAGCAGGAAGATGATTGGTTTGAGTAGGTCACGATTACTTTATATTGAGAAGTTCTTTCCGAAAGGTTTACATAAGAGGGTGGTGTGCGGAACAGGCAGTCTATTTGACCCATGTGCTTAACTTACTGTGAGGTTTAAAGGTTTCTCCCCATTCCTGCTATGAATCTCCATTCTTTAGCATACACAAGCCTGCCTATGTGCCACTGGAGCAAGAAGCACGATTCTCAATGCCATGCAAGCAACCCCTGCATTTGCGGGACCGCAGTGAAATTAGTCTCCTTTATTTCCGAGAACTATCAATTCAGAATAAAGAACTGGTAAATGAAAGAGCCCTTTTTCAAATACTTTTCCTACCATTGGGGTAGGAGGCAGACTCAGGATGTTTGGTAAAAGGACGTTAACTTTCACAACAGTGCCATGGGCAGGCTCCTGGGTCTTGTTCTCACTATTTCCTCCCTCTTCCACCGCCCTCAAACTCCAATTCCTGTTTCTGCAACACCTACCCATAATCTGGCACTCCATGGCATTATAAGAACAAAGGAGCAGCAGCTTTTCTGCCTCTGGTCCCAGTACTAAATTGTCTTGTGTTACTACAGTGTGGTATAATAAAGAAAGCATAGGATGTAGAATAAGTATAATTAGTTTCATTCTAACTTTATAGCATCTTGCAGAGTGTCTGCTTCATACTGTGTTAAGCACTTACTACTTATTTTCTAGTTTAATACTACAGTAACATTATGGATTAGGGTTATTATTATCCTGATTTTATAGGTTTCGTAGAACTTTGAGGATACACAATTCAAGAACATAGATTTAGAAGCTGTAAAATTTTGGACAAATTGTAAAGCTTCTGTGACTTAGTTTTCTTTCTTTTCCCCTCAAGGCCATGCTTCTCAGCTCCTTCATTTTGACATTGCAATTCAATCTGCTGAGTCACTGAAAAATTCTGAGAGTATAAAAGCCAAGAGGCCCCTATTGCACCTGAAAATTTAATCTCTTATATTTCGACCCCAATCCTGCATTCAAAAATAACATTACCTCCAGGAAATATAGCATAGTTGTTCTTTGTATAAAATAACATGTGCAAGGTGGAAATGCATTACTCCTTGAGATTCCTTTCTATTAAAAATTTTATTGTAGTACCACTACATTTTTTAAGAACACCAAGACCCTTAAACCTGGAAGGCTTGTTTCAACCTCTGCTTTCTTTATACTCTTGCCCACTACTGCCTAACAATCTAAAAGTGTTTTGAGAGTAAAGTATCTACCACTCATCAGTAACACTAAGGTTCATTGAATCACTGAATCCAAAATAAGGATACCAATTTGATTGTCATGTAGATGTACAAAATCCTAATTAATTGATATCACATCTCAATGATAATGCCTCAGACATCTCCCTTCCATCCCTAACCACCATTCCGTTTTATATAACTTGCCTCCAAACCATTTTCCATGAATCTTTCAAATCTATACATATTTTTTTCTGAAACCCTATATGGTAAAATAAAATGTATCTCATGTGCCTGGAGCCATGGACTGTCAGCCTTTTATTCGACGGTTCATTACTTCTTGGTTCTATGAAATCAGATTTAAAGTACAAAGAAGTGAATGAAGTCAGAATGGAAAAAGTTGGCAAATTTTACCAACCTTCACCTACTTAATCAAAAATGTCCCAGATCTTTAAAGCACTTTGGGACCAAGTTAATTGCACTCTCTAGGACAAATCATCCCAGGTGGACAATTTTCTATTCTTGCCTCTCTGACTCTTAACCTAAGATTTGGAGCATTTGCTCAATTTTCTAAAAATAAAAATATCTGTTACCTGCAACATGGTCACAAGAAAGAGCACAGGATTTGGATTTAAAGAATTTAGATTTGAGTCCTGTTCATGCCAACCTATAGCTTCATACTCTTAGATAAATGAAATGACTTAGGTCTTGATTTCTTACCTAAAATATTAATAGTAACTGATTTATAGGTTTGCTGTCAGGAATAATTAGAGTAATAAATATGACATTGTTTTGTAACTATAAAGAAATTATGAAGTATTATATTAAGGTTAGTATATATCATTAAGATTTTTACTCATAGATGACACTTTAATATAATTTTTACAGATTTTCAAAATTTCATTGACTAGGTCATCTTGGGTATTTTAAGAAATAAACTGTGCTGTTTGTAATCACTGGCATGTATAAAAATTTAAGGGGAAAAATTAAACGGAGAGCTGCAGACCATTCAAAATTGCAAAGCAAAATGAATTATTATGATTGACAAAATACTTCCAGTAATTTATCTTTCTTCTAGGGAGTGTGTGTGTCTGTTTACGTGTGTGCATTTTGCACATATATATGTATATATTCATATGTGTGTGAAATTTAAAGGTAAAATTCCTAACGACTTCAAAATGCATAATGACAGTAAATGATCAAGACCCTGACATGAGTAGAATGAAGAAAGATTGGCAGGGTTCAGCAATAAGATTCAGTATTTATTTAGATGATATTTTTATTAGTCAGAGAAGTGGAAAGGGGAACAAATTTAACACTTTGTAGGAATAACCAATGTTATTTGTTTATGAGTGACTTAATATTGTGAAATAAAAGATGATTCTAAAAAATTTTATACTGCTTCATTACATATAACAAACTACAATGTATACATTAAAAAGTATATAGTATTTTTTCAGTAGAAACTTTACCTGTTCACTCTAAATAAAAGTTGAAAAGATATGTAAGGATTATCAGTTTGAAAGCATGTCACGCCATTAGCCTTCTTGGGTTACCAACAGGGATCATGAAGTCACCTGACAGAGAGGTGACCTACGTAATATGCCTGTATCATCAATGTCACTGTAACCCCTAGGGCTCATGAACTTCTATTTTACTCAACCCTTAACTGCTTCTAGGTCTATACACATGAAGTCTGATGACAGTGAATCAGAGCAACCTTTAAGACAAAAAGAAGTCACAGAAGGATGACAGGCAGCCTGTATGAAAGAGAGAAAGAGGTCTTTTGGGAGAGGGGAAAGAAGGGATACATCTCAGAAGCTGATTAGATAAAAATGCCTATAAACTAATGTCTGTTATCTGTCAAAGGCTGTGGATTTTCTGTGACTTTTGCAACAACTCTTCAGGGAAAATACTATAAACTCCACTTTAGGGATAAGAAAATAGTCTCAGGCCAACAACCTAAAATGTAATATATAACTAGTCACTAAGGTTAGGCAAGGATTCAAATACATGCCTGTTTGACTTTAAATGTCTTTTTCCCTCCTCATCAAAACAAATTATCTTCCTATACTTTTAGTTGCCTGGTTATTTTAAAAGATGGGTTTGGATGGTATGTGATAGTATTATGGCCAGATATCTGGGAGTATCTCTACTTTTCTTGCCCACTACTCCTTGTCTCTGCAGGAAAATAGGAATTGATACACTACTTAACCAATAGTTCTGCAGGTACCTAAAATAGAGCTCTGATGGAGAAAATATTTGCAAACTATGCATCTGACAAAGGTCTAATATCCAGCATCTATAAGTAACTTAATCAAATTTGCTAGAGAAAAATAAACAACCCCATTAAAAACTGGGCAAACAACATGAACAGACATTTCTCAAAAGAAGACATACATGTGGCCAACAAGCATATGAAAGAAAAGCTGTGCATCACTGACCATTAGAGAAACACAAATCAAAACCACAATGCGTGGTTATTATAAACATTTATACACTATTGGTGGGAGTGTAAATTAATTCAACCATTTTGGAAAGCAGTATGGTGATTCCTCAAAGACCTTAAATAATATTACCATTTGACCCAGCACCCCCATTACTGGGTATAGAGCCACAGGAATATAAATCATTATACCATAAAGACACATGCATGTGAATGTTCATTGCAGCACTATGTACAATAGCAAAGATATGAAATCAACCTAAATGCTCGTCAATGACAGATTGGATAAAGTGTGGTGTATATACACCATGGAATACTATGCAGCCACTAAAAAGAATTAGATCATGGATGGATCTGGAGGCTATTATCCTTAGCAAACTAATGCAGGAACAGAAAACCAACCACATGTTCTTCTAAGTGGGAGCTAAATGATAAGAACTAGTGAACCTAAAGAAAGAAACAACAGACACTGGAGTCTACTCAAGGCAGGAGGGTGAGAGAAGAGAGAGGAGCAGAAAAGATAACTGGGTACCCAAAGATACCCGAACGATTGGGTACTGGGCTTAATACCTGGGTGATGAAATAAGCTGTCCAACAAACCTCCATGACACATGTTTACCTATATAACAAACCTTCACATGTACCACCCAACTTAAAATAAAAGTTAAAAAGTAAAAAAAGACAGCTATTTGAAGAAACTAACAAACTTCCAAGTCTTTACCTAAGATCAAGTAGATTTTAGGAGGAGAAAGAGACAGAGAGAGAGAGAGAATATAAGAATGAGAATATAAACTTAACAAAGCTCCCTGAGATCCTAAGACCACTTGCCCCCTCAGTTTCATAAAATCAGGAAGATAATAATAAATAGCCATAACATCGTAATTATTAAGGAATGATAACCCTGGCAACTGATAGACTTAAGATCCCAGGCCTGGGATAGCAACTCCTCCTCCCCTTCATGCGAGCATCTAGCAAGAAAGTAAGGAACTAGAAGTGGGAATGATCTGGGAAAACAAGAATAAAATCGCCTTCCCTATTGAGTGTACACTGTACACATACTCTTCCCCCACATGGCATTGGCATTATTTCCTGTTTCTCTGTCTGTTGCTCCTGACCACATCTTTCTGCCTTATACTCAAAAGCAGAAAAGGTTCCAAATGATATATGTCCTAGAGAGACAGTCCTGATGAACTTTCCTAGGATATAGAAAACTATGCTGACCATGCTTGGCAGATGTCCCCACTTCTCTTTTTCTACGATGACATACATCAGCCTGTTCCTTTCTTTAACCTTCTTCCACCTGTGTTTAAAGGTCCCAAAACCTATAGAGATCAAGAAAACATGATGACGCTGCCCGCGAATGAACCTCTGCTCATGCCTCCCTGGAAGAGCCTGCCTGTGACTCTGCACATGCCTGCAAGTTATTTCTTGGAGCATTTGGGAAAAGGAAAACCAGGTAAATGGCCAAATATTAATCAAGGCAGGGGCAGGGTAAGGCTGAACCTCAGATTGCTTACAATGCAAAGTGCTCTCAGCTTGCCTTCAGAAAACATGTGTGCCCCAGCAGAACAGGACTGAAAGTAGACAAAGGGCAAAGTCTTACTTAAAAGGGAAAAAAAAATAAGTTTTAATGTGCCATTTCTAAGTGTAGTTATTGGTTTTTTGAATCTGATTTCACTTAACTGCTTAAAGAGAAGAATATATTGCACTGTTTGATAACAATTCAGGTTCAGACTAACTTAACAAAAAATAAAGTTTCAAAAACTTTCCACATAATAATTCACCAAGCTCCTGGAATGTTCACCATGTTATTTCTGTGGCTTTATCCTTTTGAATATTCATTGTCAGATTGTCTAGCTATTAAGAATTTGCTTCCTAAATATTCCCTCACCTGAAACACACATGCTGGGTTAAATAAACCCTCAAAAAGGAATGAGGAAAAAAAAAAGTCAGAACACCTTAAAGTTTTCCATAAAATGAATGTTACCTTTGAAAATAAATGTTGTATGCTATGAAAGAATTTTAAACAGTAGTTCACAATAAAGAAAGAAATTAGCTTCGTAAAAAAAAGGGACCATAACCCAATGATCTTCTTTGTCATTTTCTAACAAAATCTTTGAGTATTATAGATATCCTTTACTCTAAAACATGTCCTCAATTAAACCCAAAGTATCCTGAAGCCACTTTTCACATTACTTAAAACTTCACTAATTAGAAATAGATTAAATGCAGAATATAAATGAAGTCACTGGGCATTTTTAATGCATGCATTTTTACATATTCATTCATTAACAAAATATTACATAACACTGTGTAAAGGGGCCAACTCTATTCAAATGCAAGAACCCTCTGAAAACAAAGTCCCTGTCCTCATAGAATACGAGGATATATCTTAAAGCATTACATGAATTTCAAGGGCAGCCACAGAGTGGCTGAAAACAAGGCCCTGCCTTGCACCTTGGCTCTGTTCCCTTAGACCTGTTTCAGAACTCTGCAGGCACAAAAGCACCCCTGCTGTGTTTACTCCTGAATCTGAGCAGCCCAAAAGCACGCAACTAAGGTTTCTAAATTGCTTTAAAGTTCAATATTCTCTTCCAACCTTTTTTTTTTTGCAGTATTTTATTTAGCAAACCTTACAAGAAACATTTGAATTAAATCTGAATTACTTCTGAATTATCCCAAAAATTCAAGAAATATGAAGTTCTATCCATGGACATGGCATAGTCTTTTTTTTTTTTAATTGTACTTTCGGTTCTGGGGTACATGTGTAGAATATGCAGGATTGTTGCATAGGTACACACATGGCAATGTGGTTTGCTACCTCCATCCCCCCATCACCTACATCTGGCATTTCTCCCCATGTTATCCCTCCCCAACCTCCCTACCCACCACTGTCCGTCCCCTATTTCCCCTCAACAGACCCCAGTGTGTGATGCTCCCCTCCCTGTGTCCATGTGCCCTCATTGTTCAACACTCGCCTAAGAGTGAGAACATGCATTGCTTGATTTTCTGTTCTTGTGTCAGTTTGCTGAGAATTATGATTTCGAGATTCATCGTTGTCCCTCCAAAGGACACAAACTCATACTTTTTTATGGCTGCATAGTATTCCGTGGTGTATATGTGCCACATTTTCCTTGTCCCATCTATTGTCGATGGGCATTTGGGTTGGTTCCAGGATATTCTAGTATCAGACCTATCTTTAAATGTGATACCAGGGCTGCACCTTCAGCACCCATTTTACTGAACCCTATGAAGTTACACAATGTTAACAATAGACTATGCTCTGCAAATAACTTTAAGCACAGTTACATGGGTCTTTTCCAACTTATAGGGTGTAAATTAGGAACATCACAGGAAAATAGAAATAGATTTTGCTGTATTTATATGTACTTGCTTTTCTAACCCTAAAAGCGCAGGAAATTAGGGTAAGTTGGTAAATGCTTTCAGCAATAGAAACCTCTGTGCTAGAGCACTCCTGCATATTGTCAAATTACAAAACTTTAAACAGAAGCAATTTATCTGCACTGTTTCTTTCATCACTGGCTTCGCCAAGCAGAGCAAAAATAAAGGGCTTGTGAAGTTCCTGCTAATTCACCTTATAAATTAACACATGCATAAAGCTAGACAGAAGATTGGCTGTTATCAGCTTGACAATATCTAGTCATCACTTCTTTGAAAGCTGTAGGTGCATGCAATTAACACTCAATAAGAACATCATATTCAAAAATAACACAATCTACATGTGTTGACGAACGAGGGAATTTATTCTTATAAAATGTTGATATAAATAGTGATTTAAAAAATACTTCTTTTTAGTTGGGAAGATTTTCGCCACACACACATTCAAAAGATAAGGGAATTAACAAGGGGTGACAGTAATTAATGCTCCAACATCCAAAATTGTGGGAATTTACATGAAAGATAAGTTTTTCATAATATTTTCTGGTTATCTCTTTGCTGCGGAATTCAAATTTAGGATACAAATTCAGGTTTCAGAGTTTCAAAAAATTTTACAGCCTTTGTTAAATAACGCTTAAGTAAGATTCCTCTATATATACTGTGCTTTAGCTATACAGTCTGATAATCTTAGGGGCCGTCAAATTCACTAAGTCACTAGCCTGGCCATGGTAGAGGAAGACGGTGGTTCACAGAAGAAATTAGTTCTCCTCCTCTCAGTATAAAGCTGCCCCTGAAATAGGACTATCTAGTCAGAGGCTACATTTCCCACAGCCCCATTTCCCACAACCTAATGGAGATTAGGGGCACCATTAGGTTAAGTTCTAGTCAATGAACCTAAAAGAAAGAGATATGCATCACTTTGCATACACTCCTACATTCACTTTTCTCTGTCTGCTAGCTGGAAGCAGAGGATTCCAATGCCCTGGTGAAGGGCAGAGCAACAAAATGAAAGAAGATGAAATCCCCATAGAGGGAATAGCAGCACAAATAGCAGTAACCCCTTTGCCAGACTGTTACATGACCAGGAGATAGACTCCTCTGTATTAAACCACTAAAACGCAGGGATTCATTTCTTACAGTAGCTAGTATTAGCCTAATGAATAAAATGCTATCAGACAGAATCATTGAGGTATAGCCTTCAACTACAGTTTTTTTTATTGTTCTTTAAGTTCTGGGGTACATGTGCAGATCTTGCAGGATTGTTGCAAAGGCACACACATGCCATGGTGGTTTGCTGCCTCCATCCCCCCATAAAACTTTTCTGCTGAATTTCTTGCGGCCAACCTAGCACTTCTCCATGGTGCTGAGTCTGAGAATCTTAACTCAGAAACAATAGTGGAAAGTTGCTTCTCTAGAATCACAAAGCTAACCAGTGGGAGTGCTAAGAAGATAATTCAGAACCCCTGATGATTCAGCCTAGGGAAAAACAAGAAGCCTGGACTTTACAGTAGAAACTTCAGGGTACATATTTTGAAACCAGCTCAGGTTACATAATCCATTCTCATTTTATTAATAATCATTAGAAGCCTCCATTGTGTTAAGAATTGTAAATGATATTTAATTCAATTTAACACAGTGTTCACTGCTCTCCTGAGTACTGAGGCTGTTAGGCAGTGTCACTTCTCTGCTCTCATGTGATCTTCAGAGCAACCCTGTGAGATAGGTAGGGTGATAGCTGCTTTTATTGATGAGACAACTGAGGGTCAAAGATGTAAATGTACCTGCTGAAGATCCCACTGCTAATTAGAGTAAAGGTCTGTATGCCTTCAAACCTGACAGATCCCATACTAACCAGCTACTAATACATTTATAATACAAAAAATGTTCTGACTGTGTATACTTAAAATGAACATATTATAAGGCATCACACGGCTACATGATACATTGATGTATGTGGAGAATTTGCATGAAGGTTTATATATGCATTTATCCATGGTGCAAATAATATGTACTTATGGAGTGTATATTTCTACACACGTTCATTGGGGGAGGCACTCTCTGGCTATCAGAGTCCTGCTTATATGAGTCATTCAGGTTACGTTGCACCAGCCACTCAGGGTCCTTCATTAACAATAATCTGCTAAGTCACATTCAGCATTAGCTTCCACAGACTCTTCTGCAGAGCCATTAGACAACATAGGAATGTCACATGGCAGCATTATACAGTGGTTGAGAGCACTGACTCCGGAGCCAGACATGTGAGTTCAACTCACAGGTTACACAACTTACAAGTGGCACAACCACTTAACTACATGTTTTTTAGGCAGTCATGTAACTTCTTGAAGACTTAGCCTCTTCATTTGTAAAGTGGAGATAATAAGAGTGCATGTCTCAAATGTACTGTTACAAGTTAAAATATAGAGAAATTGATATGGACTGAATGTCTGTGTCAGAATTCTTACGCTAAAGCCATAATCCCCAGTGTGATGGTATCTGGAGGTGTGGACTTTGGGAAGTAATTAGGTCATAAATGTGGAACCCTCCTGAATGGAATTAGTGACCCTATAAGAGTCATGAGAGAGATGAAATCTCTCTCTGCTGTGCAAAACAGGCTAGCTAATTCTTTCAGCTTTTTAGTTTATCATGTCTTTCCTTGCTTATCAGACTCATCATATTCCTAGCAGAGTTACGCTGAGACATTGCCTGTTATCTGCCTGACTGCCAGTAGAGGAGGTTTGGGGCAGCTCCTGAAGTGGATATGACTGCATTGTCAAGTGGGGAGGTCTCTGCTGCATTTTTACGCATAAGAGAAGTGCTAACTCTTTCTAGGGAAGCATGTACTACATATCCATGAATACATCACATTAGAGATTATGGCTTTAGCAAGACAACCGTCTACAATCCCAGAAGAGGGTCCTCACCAGACACCAAATTGGCAGGCACTTTAATCTTGGACTTCCCAGACTCCACTGTGAGGAATAAAATACCTGTTGTTTAACCCACCAAGTTTAACATGTTGTTACAGCAGCCTGAACTGACAGACAGAATCCTTGAAAATGTTCTGGTACACAGTAATCTATTATATAGACATTTGTTTTAAAATACAGTAAAAATAGAGAGCATTCTCTTGACCAAAGAAAAGCAATGAAAACCAGGAATATTCAAAGAGGTATCACATACACTCCTAAGTTAATTTATATCAGCAACTCAAATTTTAACACAAGTATAAAGGCCAGAGTTTTAAAAAGTATGTTTCATCAAACATCCCTTGAAGATGTTTTCAGGGAAAGTCCATGATCAAAGAAGTTTGAAAATCCAAGACCCTTCACAGCCATGAAATGCACCACTCAGATCTCTGGTAGGGGCACAGATTCACCACCATGTTTGCACTGAGACATGGGGAGTCTCGTGTTTACCCATGAGTTTCTCACAGCCAAGAAATGAGCAGAGAAAAAGAACTAATACAAGACACAGGATTCTTCTAACCAACAATTTTGACTCAAGACTCTACATGGATCTGATCGAAAGTTTCTTTGAACTGCTCAGCAATCTGATTCTTTTTCTACCCAGTTCTCCTCTTTCTCTCTCCTTTACAGATTTCAGATTTGCATTGTGGCCTGAAGGCTCTCTCCACCTTGCGCCCCCTCCCCCTTATCCTTGATAGGCTTTCACCATCCCCCATTCGCACCCCCCTCCCAGAATTATTTTGCAAATTTATCCCATCTTGGCATGTACTTCTTGGAGCAGCTGAACTATCACGGGGGGTGGGGGCCAGGAGTAATATAAGAACACAGATTGGAAAATAGAGTTTGGGTGCTGGCTCACTTACTGCCAAGAAGACAAAGAATATATATACCTGCTCCTGCATGATATATGGCCACTGCAGAGTTCCTGGAAGGAGGCAGTGACCCAATGACTAATGACTATTAATGGTGATCTAGGAAAAATGTATGGGGAATACGCCTGGTGTGAGCACAAAGGCATTTGATAGAGATCATGGGAAGAATCTCTGGAGAATAAGGCATTGCCTGGTTATTGCTAAGTTGGATTGATGCCCTGCAGAAGGATAATGAGAAACTGAAAACCATGACAAGCAATTTAAGACTAAAAGATGAGAGCAAGGGAGCCTTACTGGTAGCTTGCCAAGAGACTAGTACCTCCTGCAGTGAACAGCACAAACAGATGAGCAGCAGGCTGAAGACTTAACTGTTAGAGTTGCAGAGCTCCAGAAATGTTTTAATGCTCAGCCAAGGCAAATCTATGTTTAGTCCTAGTCCCAAATGGGAAAATCTGGAACCCTGAAACATAAAGAACTTTGGATGGATGTCTTTGAGGACGTGAGCTCTGCAGACCCCCTGAACCCCCAAAGTTGCTGATGTAATAATACACTCTTCCCTAGAAAGAGTTAGCATGTCTCTCATGCTTAAAAATGCAGCAGAGACCTCCCCACCAACAATGCAGTCATACCCACTTCAGGAGCTTCCCCATACCTCTTCTACTGGCAGGCAGATAACAGGAAACGTCTTAGCATAACTCTGCTAGGAATACAGTGAGTCCAATAAGCAAGGAAAAATGATAAACTAAAAAGCTGAAAGAATTAGCTACCCTGTACTGGCAGGAGCCTGGGAATTACCTCTGGGTAATTGAATTTTGAGGTAACTTAATTGAGAGGATAATAATTTAAGGCTGGATAAGCAAGACTTCATTGACTTGGGTACACAGAACTTACTATTCCCAGCAAGGACATCAGGGACGGGATATTTACTTTCGCGTAGCTCTTAGAGGCCTACAGAAAGCAATGACCAATGCTGAATGTGGTTGAGTTGCCTTGGCAAATGATAAAGGAATAAAGAGGCTGAGCAAAGTGGGAATGCTATGATGGATATGTTATGTGCAATTAGACAATCCCTCAGAGAACTGATCTCAGTGGGAAGCCTCATGGACGCACCAGCCACTGTCAGGAATACACTAGTGAGAGGGGAACTGGCATCACAGAATTGTTCAATGATGACTCTCCTCTGCTGACCTGGTCTAGGAGAGGAGTCACAGAGATGGGCTTGTTAATATCCATGAGGATAATAGGGCCCCATATAATAGAAGCCATAGGAGGGGCTTTTCCTCCAGAAGCCAGGAAGCTGAAATTACTGTAGCAAACACAAAAAGTAAGAATGGAGGATTGGATGGCTGAAGGGAATTACCTCAATAGAAAGTCACCATCCTTTCCTCAGTTCACAGACCTGAGCCAGTTTTCAGATCTGGAAACATCTAACTGAGGAGTTGGCTGAGTCCCTGGGAGGAACGACTTGGCATTTCCCTGGTCCTTTTGCCATATATTCACATAACGGTACACTGGGGACAGGGCATGCCCATACATCTCAAGGATAATTGAATATAAGGTCTGAATTGAAGTTGATACTCAGAAACCCAAAGCATTATTATAGCCTCTCTGTTTAAGTAGGGGCTTGTGATGGCCAAGTGAAAACTAAAGTCTCATCTCATGTCCAGTTTAGAGTGGGCGCACTAGGTCTGTGGACCTACCCAATGATTTCTTCAGTCCCTGACTGTATAATTGTTACTGACTAACTTGGCAGGGGAAGTCACCATGATATTAGATCTCTGGTCTTGGGAAAGACCAAGCAGCAACCACTGAAATTTTCTCCTACCTCTAGCTGAAATTCAGTACATCAAAACAATTTTTTATCCTGGGGGTGGGAGACTGTTAGACATGATTGCCATTATTAAACCCCTAAAGAGGCAGGATTGATGCTGCTATCATGTCTTGACTTCACTCCCTGAACTAGCTCTTGCAGAAAGCAGATGGAACCCGGACAATGAATATAGACTACCACAGACTCCACCAAGTCATAGCCTTTATCCCAGCTACTATGCTGGATGGGGCACTGCTAAAGCAGATTAGGAAGGCTTTGTTGATTTTTAAACAGCTTTATTGAGGTATAATTGATATATAAAGAACTGCATGTATTTGATAAGCATAATTTGATGAGTTTGAACATGTGCAAACATCTGTGATACCATCACCACAATCAAGGTAATAGAAATATGCAACACGTCCCCAAGGGTCCTTTATCCCTTTGTTTGGTTTTTTGCTTTTTTTGTGGTAAGAACACTTAACATGAGATCTACCATCTTAACAATTTTGAAGTGTACAATACTGTATTGCTAACTGTAGGCACCACATTTTACAGCAATCTCTAGAACTTATTCATTTATTCTAATAAGAAATTTATACCCATTAAACGGCATTGCCCCATTACTGTATTCTCTGCTTCTATGAGTTTGACTATTACACATACCTCCTTGAAAGTCATATGTTGACACTTTTTTGGCAAATGTGCTTTTTATTACAAATAGAAAAGAAAATCACAGACAGTTGCCATTCACAGAAGAAGAACAATACTATTCATTTATAGCTGTGCCTCTAGGCTAGGCTATTTCCCCTATCATCTCTTAAAATAAGGTATAAAAGGATCTGGATTGTCTGGACATCCCACAGAACATCACTTTGATCTCTTTCATCAATGACATAATTCAGTTGAATGGGATAAGCAAGACGTGGCTAGCATGCTGGATGCCTTGGTAAACCCCATGAGCTGTGATGATTCGAGAACTTTCCACTTCAGAGGAGTCTTCAGGGATCTAATCCCACTTTGGCATCTGCGGCTCCGAGGACTACAAGTCTGCTGGCAAATACCACAATCCTTCTTGGAGCACCACACTGCTCTTTAGCATTTTAAATACTCTGAGAAGTATATGCAGTAAAAGAAACTTGTTTAATTTTGTCTAATCTCAATTTCACCTTGGAAACTTTTCTCAATAAGACCAATGCAGTGCCCTACTGGCATTAGCACTGCTCTCTTCAGGTGCTACTCATTCTTTGCTTAAAATTGATCTTATTTCCCCAGTTAGACTCTCCTGGTTCCTACCATTTCCCATCTGTTCTCATTTCTGAGTTCTGTGTCCTCCACAGAGTATCTCTTGTCAGTGCTCTCCCATTGGGAATTCTCTCCTGAACTCCAATAAACATCTTTGCTTGCCTAATTATTTATGGTTTTCTATTATTAGACAACTTCTTATGGGTGTAGGTGCAATTTCCCCGACCCAATTGTGATCTTCTCAAGGGTAGAGAATGCTTCTTTTACTATATTTGTGTTGTTTTTTATCTTTCATAGAATAAAGCACCCAACACTGGGCTTTGTATAGATTCTTAACAGATGATAATTGACCAACAGATTATAGCACTATCATATTTCTGCCTTCACAATTATCACATATAAGAGAGACCACTGGCTCCCAAACATTCCTGTGCATCAGATTCATCTGGAGAGTTTATTAAAATGTAGATGGCTGAGCCCCAATCTCAAAGATTCTAATTCAATAGATTTGGATGGGTCCTGAGAATCCCCATTTCTATCAAGTTCCCAGGTGGCATTAATGTGGATACCCTTAAAGGGACCACACTTTGAAAACCACTGAACTAGACAAATGGAAATAGTCTCTTTGACCATCTTTGCATTAATGATAATGTTTCCTCAAAGAAGAGCTATGACACCCAATTTTCTGATGGCATTTAAACTAAAAGCATATAATTACCCATCACTTAAAAACCACATTCCTCATGAAACTGCGTATCTATGGTTGTCTCCATTATCATGCACCAACAGCTTCATTCTTTCCACCACACCTGTGGTGACTATATAATTAATTGCCCAAACTGGGATACCTTTGTCCAGGAAAATGCTAAACTGAACAAAATGCTAAGACTGTAGACATACACCTGGACTGTCCCAGCCAGTGTAGCTACAAATCAGGGCATGTGGTCCCTATTTGTAGCTATTTCTCTCTCAGTACCTCCTGCTGTTGAATCTATTCTTTTCCTCATCAGTCACCAGCACTGCAATTCTATGAATGTTCTACTCTAAGAAACAGATAAAAAAAGTCTACATCTTTCATTTACCACAGCCGAATTCCCTTTATATTTGTCTCTCCGTGTTTATTTCCTCTCTCTATCTCCTTTCCTTATCTTGCTAGGCATCTTCCCTTTATTGGGACTTCTCAAGGGACAAACTAAGTGATAAAACACGGAAGTCAGAGAAGAAACAAAACATCAGCCTCGCTGCTAGTAAATTTGTATTAGAGAATTTAGTTCGCATCTGGGGCAAACACAGGCTTTCCTATGACCCCTGGCATGTGTACCTCCCCGCACAGGGTCAAGGCCTGCTCCTGTGCACTTACTGTTGGAGGAGAATAGAAGAAAGCTGGGTGAAAAGAAAGAGCAAAAACAGAGCTCAAGCAGGCATACCTAGTAATCCTCTTAATTTCACCCATCAGTAGAACCTCCCTCCAGGACGGCGGGCCTGAGGAAGTAAAGAGGATAGATAAAAAATTTTCTCCTATTATCTGTGAAGTTCCCATTTTTATGGGCCATGGCTAAAGTAGAAAAGGGATAATAGAAGGTGGATGCATTCACATCTTCATGCTTTTTTCTTGAGCCTTCAAATCAATGATTTAAAATTCAACTAACACTTTAATTTTATATTTCTTTTTCCTTTTTTTTTTTTTTGAGACAGAGTCTTGTTCTGTCACCAGGCATCAGGCTGGAGTGCAGTGGCGTGATCGTGGCTCACTGTAACCTCCGCCTCCTGGGTTCAAGCAATTCTGCCTCAGCCTCCTGAGTAGCTGAGACTACTGGCATGCACCACCATTCCCAGCTAAGTTTTTGTAATTTAGTAGACATGGGGTTTCACCTTGTTGGCCAGGGTGGTCTCGATCTCTTGACCTCGTGATCTGCCCACCTCGGCCTCCCAAAGTACTGGGATTACAGGCATGAGCCACTGCGCCTGGCCTAATCTTATATTTCTTAAGCTTTCTCAGCTTCCTGTTCCTATTTTTACCTCCAGTTTTCATCTCACCCACTGTCTATACTATACTGTTTTCATTTTCAAATCATTTTAAAAATATGTATTATTAACATGTCCAACATGTCACTGGAATGGAATTAGAGTGGATATCAACATTCACAGTAATGGGCAACATGTATGGAGCAATTACAATCTTCTGGACATTCTTTTAAGTCCTTTACATGTAGTAACTCATTTAATGCTTTACAGCGATGATGTAATAAGCCAAGTCACAGAGAAGTTAGGTAACATCTCTGAAACTAAGCTATTAAAAGTCAGAATTCGAACCAAGACTGCTGGGCCTGAGATCCCAGTTCTTTACACCCATGTTATATTGGTTTATGCTAACATACCTGCCCTCCAACAATTGATAACCTCATAGGACAGTTAAACTGAAGCAAAGAGTGATCTGTGGGACCATATCTACTTAGTGCCATGTGAGTTCAGTGTAGGTATGTATGGCTTCTTGGAGAGGAAAACATTTCGTGCAGGTTCCTTACATTCTTTCTGGAAAGAATTGTGTCTGCAACTGGGTGCCAAATGGGGACTGGGGAGTATTGATTCATGAGTTGGGAGGCTCAACAGGGAGTCCAGTAGTGGGAGAGCTGGATGGCAAAATATTTGTAGTAAAAAAAAGAAACTCTTAGGCCAGGCATGGTAGCTCATGCTTGTAATCCCAGCAGCACTTTGGGATGCCAAAGGGGGCAGATTACAAGGTCAGGAGTTCAAGACCAGCCTGGCCAACACAGTGAAACTTTGACATCTCTGCTAAAAATACAAAATTTAGATGAGTGTGGTGGCGGGCACCTGTAATCCCAGCTACTCGGGAAGCTGAGGCAAGAGAATCACTTGAACCCAGGAGGCAGAGGTTGTAGTGAGCTGAGATCATGCCATTTCACTCCAGCCTGGGTGACAGAGCTAGACTCCGTCACGTAAAAAAAAAAAGAAGAAGAAGAAAAAAGAAACTCTTATTTTGAAAGATTAAAAATGAAAAGTTTCCCCTGATATTGGCTCAATTACAGACTTGGCCAATAAAGCCAAGAAAGTTAAGGAAATGTCAGATTATGGTGTTAGCTGGATATTAAAACATTGGTTTTAAGGCTTAAGGTAACTGAAGAGAACTTAACACAGTCTCTGGAATCATAAGGAGAGGCAGCTTGTGTCATGGCAACTGGCAAGAAAACAACCAAGATGTCACTAGTGGGTAATGAAGACTCTAAAAAGGAAAAATCTGGTTCAGTGGAGAGAGCATGAGACTGGACAAAGAAGATATGAGTAGGCAAGTGCATAAAAGAAGAAGCCCAAATTGCCAATATCAATATGAAAATGCTAAACTATTAGTAATCGGAGATATGCAAATGAAAACATTGAGAAACCACAGAATTCCCATTAGAATGACCAAAAAAAAGTCAAGAAAAAGAGGCTAGATCCAAGTGTTAAAAAAATGTTATGAAGATTTTGAACTTCAATATACTGTTGAAGAGAAGATAAACAAGTTCAGCTCCTAAAAAAAAATCAATCTGGCAGTATTTCATAAAAATCAAGAATGTGTATGCCCTAGGACCCAGTAATTACAGTCCTAGGTACGTATCCCAGCGAAATACCAGCGCAGGACTAAAAGGGGACAGGCAAGTTCATTATGGCAGTGACTTAGAAACTGCATAGGTCTCCCTCATTAGAGAAATGGAGTTAAAAACACAGTAGAATGCACCAGTAAAAGCAACAACCTAGACATATGACCTAGAATGCTTTTTAAAAACATAATGTTAAAAGAAAAAGATAAGAACAAAAAGGTATTGCATTATAACAATTGCATATTATAAAACCCGACACACACGAAGTAGGTATCTTACCCTTTTGCTTCCACCTTACCAAAATGGTGCTTGTATGCATCATCAATTGCCATCAGTGACTAAATACATCACCTCCACCTGGTGAGCCATGGACAGCCCTTGACACAGGTGACCACTCACTCCAGTTGCACTTTTTTCACTTGGCTCTCTCCTGGGTGTTAATCTCCCTCTCATCAGCTGCAATGTCTCAGTCTCTTTACTTGCTTGTAGTTGTTTTCTCTTGTTCTAGATGTCATGGTACACCAAAGTTCAGTTCTTGGATCTCATCCCTTCTCTAAATTCACTCACACCCTTGATGATCTCATAGAGACACATGACTTCAAACAGTCAAATATATATCCTAATGCCTCCCAAATGTGTATCTTTAGCCCAGAACTGGCCTTTGAATTTTGACTTGTATATCTAACCACCTACTTAACATCTTCATGTCCATAATAGCAGGCATCTTAAATTTAATATACTCAAACTTTATCTTTCTCTGTTCTAGTCCACAAACCTACCTCTCTTACGGGCTTCCCCATCTCAGAAAATGGCAGATCCATTCTTCCAGTTGTTTGTTCCAACAAAAAACTCTTACATTATATCCAGTAGTTAACAAAACCTGTTGCCTCTACGGTGAACTCTATCTGTAATCTGGCCACTTTTTACCAGCAGCTATTCCATCCATGCCAGTCATCTTCCTCACTATCACTCATATGAATGACAGCAAAAGCTCCTTCTTCCAGCTGTGCCCACCTAGAGTCCATAGTCCATATAGCAGGCAGAAAAGCCTGTTTAAAATGTCAGTCAGATCATACGTATAACTAAAAAATTTCACAAAAATTCTTATTGTTAGTACAAACAACTCACTCTAATATTTTCTATTGTATTACATTTTAAAACATAGATCAGTAAATTGATTTCATAACTCACTATTGGGTCACAACACAGTGCAAAAGTACTGGTTACTGGTTTAGAAAGAGTAAGAATAGTGAGAATTTTGAGAGCAGGCATTTAAGTTGGATGACAATAACAAAAGGAACAGGAAGATGAGAGAGATAAGCTAATGACAATTATTATTTTAATTATGTACTTACATATATTGAGTATTTTATGCCAGGAACTATGCTATATAATACATTGTTCCTTTTAATCCTTAGCCAAATTGACATATGAGGAACCTGAGGTTTTGTCCAAAACCAAGTGCCTAATAAATTACAGAGTTAGTATTCTAACCCAGCTCTGTAGATTTTAGTGCCCAAGGTCCTTAACCAGGATAACATTTTCCTCCATGTGTGTCCCATTATTATTCTACAATTTGGTTATGCTAATTAAAAAATCCAAATAATAACCCAATTTCTCCTATTACAATGTACCATCATGTAGTTCTTCTGATATATTTATTTCAAAATTCTACCATTACCATTCTCATTAAAAGGAGGATGGCAGAATGTTCTTATTCCACAGACTTTCCCCTTTCCAGTAAGTGAATGCTAGCATTTGGAAATTGTCTTCGACCGCAATAAAATTTGTTTACGCTGAAAGTTAAGCAATCTCAAAGTGTGAAGAGGTTATTAAGTAGTCAGAATAATTACTTACTTGGTCTTAACACAAACAAAAGATTGCAATAGATCAATATGTTTATCCCAATTTTTCCAACTTCTTATGTGATAAATAGTCCTTTCTCCAGCTTGTTTGTGTGCTGTGTGTTCCCTTTTAAACACAGAGAGAAACCATTTATATTCAGCACAAAAGCTTGTCAACATTAATCTGTCATGGACCGGAGATTGACTGACAGGAAAGAACAAAAGGTGATAGACTGCTTTTAGTGTCAGCACGAGAGAAAGGAAAAAGAAACATCCAACCAAAGATGCATTGAGGAATGAAGAAAATATTGAAAAGAAGAGAAATAGGGAAAAGCAAAAGCAAAAGAGATCACACAAACAAAAAGAGCAATTAAAGAAACAAGAAAGAAAACAGAGGGGATTCAACATTTTCTCCCTTTAGGTAATTATTTAGGTAAACTATCAAGTGTGACCCCATATAGAGGAGCCTAAAGGGACAGTGATGTGAACCTGACACTAGGGTGCGGGGGATTCTTAGAAGCAAAGCAAATCCACTTTGAATATTTAAGAAGAAAGCTGAGAAAGGCTTCAGCTTAAGTTGGAAATAAAATCAGTAATAGGGTTAAACACAGAGGAACCATTGCAGAGGAAACCATCCTGTAAGCCACCTCACTCACTAATAGCACAGGCTTCATCACCTGTGTGCCAGACACTGTGCCAAATACAAGCTAGAACTGGTCCTTACCCTCAAGTAACCCACAATCTCCTGGTCCACAGACCATCATGACACCCGTGGTAATGCCATGACAGAGAATGTACTGGATGTTATAGGAGACACCAAAGGGGATGGGGGAACGATGGTAAGAAGCCTAATCTAGACTAGGGAAGAGGCTGTGGAAAAGATGAATCAATGAAGCTTCCTGAAAGGGGAACTGACTTAAGTAAAGGGGACTTGGAGACCTTTCCAAACAGCAGAGACAGAGCATGCAAAGACACAGAGGTAAGAGAGAGAGAATAGCAAGTGCATGGAGGAAGAGGCAGTTGTGTAATGGTATTGAAGAGGTGTCTAGGGTCCAGTCTTAAGGAGCTATGAATAGGATGTCAAGGAGCTTGAACTTCATCCTAAAGACTAGAATCAGCCTTAAATACATAAATCAGAGAGATGATGGGTTTTGATAGAGCAATGTGAAGAATAAGTGGGAATGCAGACAAGATTGGGGGGAGAGAAAATTGCTATGCTGAGCCAAGAAAGTCAGGAGGTTGTGGCAGTAATCCAAATGAGAAATGATGAAGGCCTGAACCGAGGTGGTGGCAATAGGGATGGAGATGAGGAGACAGAGCCAAAAAACTATTGAAGAGGTAAAAACAACAAAACATGGTGACCAAAGTAGACTTAGATTTAACGTGTGTGTGTGTGTGTGTGTGTGGTGTGTTTCTGTGTCTGTGTCACCTCCTCCAAGTGTGTGGCTTGGGGGACCGGGCAGTAGTTTTGGGGGCCATTTCCTAAAATATATAAGAGGAGGAGAAATTGGAGAAGAAGAGGAGGAGGAGGAAGAGGAGGAGGAGCAGCTCATTCTCAGAGGTGAGTTTTGTTTGTGGGATACCCACTTAATGGTGTTCGGTGAGTACATCAGTGTGTGGATGCAGAGTTCCACAGTGGTGATGGGTGGTGGCTGAAGCCTTAAGAGTGAATGAGATCCCGCATGGAAAGGGGATAGAGTAAGAAATGAAGGTCAGAGGAATGAATTCTGCCAAATGTCAGCATTTAAGGAGCCAGCAGAAGAGAAGGAGGATCAAAACACACTGAAAGGAAAAGACTAGAGCAAGAAGGAATAGAATAGAGGAAATAGCAAGAGAAGAGAACAGAATCAGAGAAAATCAGGAAAAAGAGAGTGTTTAGCAGTACAAATTCATCAGAGAAGCAAATAAACAAGAATGTAAAGCGCCCCTTGGATACAGTAACTAAGAGGTCATTAGCAGAACAGGTTCAAGCATAGCGGGGCAAGAGTCTGATTGCAGTGGACTGAAGAGTAAAGTGGAAATAACAGTGTAGAGAAATTCAAATGTGCTGCCTCCACCACAGAAATGGCAGCTTTGAACAAATGGGCAGGAATCTGTTTTTGTTTCTTTTGTTATTGTTGTTTTGCTTTGCTTTGATTTTAAGATTTGCACCTAAGCAGGTTTATATGCTAAGAGCCAACTACCAGTAAGAAACAATCAGGAAAAAAATGAGGTTCTATGCAACTGACAGAAATGGAATCTATAATGCAAGTGGGCAGACTTGCTCAGAAAATGTTCAACAGAATAGCAGAAAGCATGGCTGTGCATTAATTTACTTGCAGCAGTGAAGGAGTAAGTAGGAGTGACATTCATCCTGATATTTTGTTGAAGGGTATCTAGTGATGTCTACCTCATTACCACAAAGCTAATGACCACTCCAACTGCCCCCATTTAAGTCAAGTGTGTTGTCTTTCTTTGCCTGGCAAGGGCTGACAGAGTATGTGAATGGCATGCAGTTCCAAACTTACAGGATGCTCTTCTTTAGCCTTTCAGACTTTGCCTGGTTCCCAGCTGTATGTCTAACACCTAGACAGTGTCTGGTCCATTGTGCTCAAAGAACATTTGCTGAATTAAGGAGCTGACACTTGTAGCAGCAGCACAGACTAGCAGCTACCTAGGCTGCCCTCTTCCTAAGTCCCACCAATCTTCTACCAGGAAGATTTGGAATATTGTATTAACTCATTTGTTATGACTACTGCTGTCTGAAAAAAAGATTTCGTTTGTTTTTTGCTAAAAGTGGGAGGATGTTTTTCGTATATAAAGGACCATTCTCAGTTAAGGGAAAAAATTATTTAAAAGCCTACATCAGGAGAGAAATGACCTCTTTGCCCTCCTGTATCAGCAAGGCATGTCTGACTGGCAGGAAAAGGGGCATTAATTACTAGATATATAAAACAGGTAATTTTCCAACATCAAATTCCAAAATGTATTGACTAGCCAGATAAGTCAAGTAGTCAGATTTGAAATAGACACACGCACACACACACACACACACACACACACACCATAGAGATAGATAGATAGAGAATAAAGAGCTAAATAGATAGATAATAGACAGAGACATAGATAGATTAGATAGATAGATATTATTTCAGGCTTAATATGAAAGATAAAAATAACATTCAAGATATAAATCCATTCTGGGGTCTTTTCTTAAACCCACCCCATCCCCATTAGCTGCCCAGAAAAGTACAGCACTTAAACTCTCATTTCAAATATCCCACCACTTCCACATTGCTTATTCAGGAAAAAGATTCCATCACGATCTTGGAATCTGAAACCGAAAGGTCATTCCATACATTTGCATGTTCAGAGAAAATCATCCTCTTCATGCTTTCACACCTAAAGGTAGTTCACGTTGATCACGACATTCTCATCCCATTTTCTGTATCTCTTAACCTCTATTTCCTAGTTCCCATCTCTTCACCCTCTGTGCTGCATTCTGAATACTTTTTTAGCTCATTGTAAATTTCTTCAGCTGCATCCTGTTCTTTATAAGAACTGTATGAAGTTTCCTTTCTGTGACTTCTTCACTGGCAGAAGTTTTGCTCGTTTTTAAATCTGTGGGCTATTTTGTCATCTTTTCTTATTATTTATTATTCTATTCCTCTTTTTACTTTCTAAATTACTTCAACCGTGCATTAAATGTTACCTGGCCTCTTTGTGGTTGCTCTCTCATCTCAAGTTTTGAGACAGCTGCTCCTCCTGGGTTCGCGCGGCCTGACTCTCTCGAGGTGCGATATCACCTCATGTGCTTTCTATTTTTCCTCATGAGCTCATTTTTAGTGAAACTTTTTTCCCTGAAGAATCTCATGTACCCCAGTTTGGTTATTACATAATTGTTTCATCTTTGCTTTCTTAAAACTCCCAGGATGTTTACTAGTTTAAAATGTTTTAAAATTAATAGCTTGGCTTGAGGAGTCTAACATTTGTAAACTAACTTCAGACTCCACGCTCATTTATGGCTCTGGCCTAGGATTTCAGCTTTTCACTGGAAAATGTTATTTTCCACCTAGGATTTTGGTACAGTCAAGTTCTTTGCTGCTTCTCGGGCTATGTGAACATTCTCCCCACTTCCTCTTTTATTCCACTTCTTGCAAAGGTGCAGCTTTAGCCCAGTGATTCATTCCCATTCTTTCAACTGAATCCAAGGTCACAGATTCTGTTCCCCCAATGGATACTGAACTCCAGTCAACAACCCCAAGGCCTGAAACCCAGACTTACACTAACATTCCTGCCCTCCCATCTTTGAGCTGCCAGAGCAAAACACTCTAACATACAATTCTGTTTTCAAATTTCCCTTTGACACTGGCACCAGGGGATTTCCCTGCCCTTATTTAACAGTCGGAACTTTGATTCATTAAAATATATCCAGAAATTCTATGTGTTATTAGCAGAAGAAAGATTTATAGTGTTTCAGTGGAAGGTCAGTGTCTATAGAAGCTTTTCACAGCAGATAGAACCTTAGTGAAAAGAGCTATGATATTGCTTCTGCAGATAATGTGGTAGAATCATGGAGCTTAAAATCAGAACCCTGGATTTAAATCCTAACTCTCCTACTAATGACAACACTGCAACCAAATGCCTATCTTTGCTTGTATTTAAGGTTTTTATTAATAAAATGAGGAGAATGTAAATGACTTTGAGATATATAAAGACCTCTAACATATGAAACATAATGATAATGATATGAATACATCTTTTCCTTTACTTGAGAGTCTGACAGCAGCAAGTAGAAGTGTCAGTATTTCAGGTCGACAGACCAGAATGCTCATAGAAAGCACCACATGATAAAAGCTTTCAGAGGCAAGAGAGTCAAAGAAGCGAGCTCACTCATTGCATTAGGCTCATACTTAGAATAGGAATTGCTACAGAATTTACAGACAGATGGAAAAAGCAGCAGGATGTCATAGTGGCTTAACCCAGAGCTGAACACGGCTCAAAAAGCTGGTGGGAATCCCACAGAAAGCAAAAACCAGGCCAGGTCACTGAGGAAAACAGGAAAATAGTCCAGTGCATAGGAACCAGATCAAGGATCTTAAGGCTTAAGAGGCATAAAAAAAGTTTCTGTAATGAAGTGAAACAATGAGAAAATGACACTTAGGGGAAAAAATCACCAATTAAGAAGTAGGAGCTTTGGAATTATTTTGCTGACTTTCAAATGTTTCCTATTATACTCACTTGAATTTTAGTCCAAACTCTCATAAGATTATTGTGCATATTGGTTTAGCTTCTGTCTCACTACCACATTATGGACTCTTTATGGGAAGAGATAGTTTCTCCATTCCCAACTTTTATCACAGTAGCCTAGAACAGACTATGTTTCCAACAATTGAATTTTGAATGAACAAATAAGAAAATTGATAAAAATGTGAGGGCATAAAGCCAGAGAAAAGAGGAATGTGTATTACTCTTCTTTGGAAGTGAGGCAGCAAGTTCTTGATTTAAAAGAGTTTCTGGTTCTAGAGAATGAGAAACTAAAACAGGTAGTCTAATTTTGTGGCTAATTTATGAATTTGCTGTGAGATGGAAACTAAGCCAATGTAACATGGTCAATAAACTTATAAACGGTTCATCAGCATTTACTGTAAAGCTTGCTCTTGTGAAGAAATTTTAAAATGTATCTTTGGGTTATGAAAACATCTCACTACTTGATAATTGCATCTCTTTGTACAAAGGATTGTTTCAGTTATTGGGGAGTGGGGAGAATTAAACTCTGACATTAAAATCTAAGAATAGGATAACATTCATGAAAGTCTGTTTGGATTTTGAGTATTAGTACAAATTGCAAGGGAAGCTACAATATTTCAGTCCATAAATGGGGATGCCTGTGGCAATAGAGAATTGTTATTCTCTTGGAGGAGAAAAGCAATGGTTGTAACATCTGTGAAGGATCCTGAGTGCTGCTACAAGAGAGCTGGACTGTATCCTATAAAAAATAGGAAATCAAAGTTGTCTGTGTCTTGAACTCATTTTGACAAAGAAGGATCTTTAGAAAGGAGGATTTGTAGACAGACTGATATAACAGTGGGGTACAGGAAGGATTTAAAAGAAAGATGTCTGGAAGAAAGAAAACCAGAGAAAAGGCTGTTTCAGTCATCTCAGGGTGCAGTGACCACAGGGGTTTTTGAGATTCCTGGTAATTCTATGATGTATGGTAGCTGTAAGAGAAGAATTAATCCTTTTTTGAAACACTTTAAATGGCTGTGATAATTATGTGCAGATATAAACATAATGAATCTTAGTTTTACAAAGAAAGCACTCTCTGCACAGGACATCCTTACAAATGTATCCTAATGCGTACCTCTAATACAAGTAAGGGCATTACAAGAAAATGAGAAGCAAATTCCAGTTGATCAAAAACTTCATGATGTGGTATGAGTTACGAATGTCCTCATTTGGAAAACAAAACACCTTCTCTCTGTATTAGTAAGTAAATATTCTTGATGCAGCCTTCATTTATTTATTTTACCAACTGGATACTCAATATTGAGAGCTTTTTAACAGTAGAATAAGAACACAAATAATAATAAATAAACAATTATTCTACTAGACCTCATGCGATGCTGCATTTGCCTGGTTGTCCTTACCGATTATAGAAAATTATTTCTAAAACCTTGTCTATTCATTTAGCTTCTTTTTTATTGTTTTCCTTTTTATGTTGTTTGTGCTGTTTTATAAAAAAGCAAAACAGTTCGTTATATACGTTTTGTGCCTAGTTGTTGTAGATATTTGTCTTCTTGTTTCTTAGCAAATATAAATCCCATTTCAATGAAATTAATGCAGTAATAAGAGAACATCCATTTATGCTGTTGTCCATGAAGTATTTCTTTGCCTCTACTTGGTGCATTGATGAGTACCATAGATCACTTGAAAGAATATGATCTTTTGCTCTGGACAAAATTTATACAGTTCTAAGACACTTAAATGACATCCTTACAAATGTATCCTAATGCATACCTCTAATACAAGTAAGGGCATTACAAGAAAATGAGAAGCAAATTCCAGTTGATCAAAAACTTCATGATGTGGTATGAGTTACGAATATCCTCATTTGGAAAACAAAACACCTTCTCTCTGTATTAGTAAGTAAATATTCTTGATGCAGCCTTCATTTATTTTATAATGGATTCATCTTTTCCTTCTGAAATTTAGCAGATATTATACAAATATTTTATTATAGTTAGTTGATTAATATATTCTAGCCCTACAGACATTTGCATAATGAAATCACATTTGGTTGTTACCTATGCAAACACTCTGAGCATTTCAGAGCTCAGACCTTCTAGACTTTAAACACAATCAACCATTCTTTTATCAAAATTAAAGGAAGCAGCATAGCCATGAATGATGATAACTGATATTTCTAGTTCTCCACCTTTTACATACATAGCAATATTGCATTCTTCTTCCCCTTAAATCGCTTGTGGTCATGTGACTTGCTTTGACCAATAAAAGGTAAATATAAGTGACATTTGTTGTTTCTAGGCAGAGACCTTTAGAGTTCCCTTCCATCTGCAATAACTCCCAGTGGCACTCCAAATAGGAAGACTCTTTCTTAAACAGTTAAGTGAGCACAATGTACACTATAACCCCTAAAACCCAATGTACGATCTTGTGAACAGTAAATAAAACTTAGTGGGTTTAAATCACTAAGATGTTGTGAGTGTTCATTACCTGAAAATAATTTAGCATATTTTGACAGACATAAACACTTGTACAGGAAAAAGGAGACTGCTGTAACAAAAATAGAAAACTATGATCTGTAGCTTTGCAATTAAGCAGTAGGTAGGGAAGAAACTGTTACCAGTTAAGCAGTGGGAAAACATCTAGTAAAACTGTCACCGTTAGTAAGTTGGTAAACAGATCATGTACCCAGTAAACTCACGACTCTCAGAAAAGAGGTTAAGAAACAATATCTGTGCTGCTGTGTAGGCAGCTATTAACTGCATTTGGCAAGGTATTATAGGAAATTTGGTCAGAAAAACAAATGGTTTGAAATCCAGAATGAAAAAGAAATCTGTGTCCTTGTGTTCAGGAATACAAAGAGGCAACTGATTCCCCAACCCAAACAGCAAAAATATAAAAGTCATAGTCTTTGAGTAACAAAGTCAAAGTAAAATCAGTCTTAAGGGGCAATGGTCATATTAAAAGTATATCTACAGGCCGAGTGCGGTGGCTCATGCCTGGAATGCCAATACTTTGGGCCAGGATCACACCACTGCACTTCAGCCTAGGTGATAGAGTAAGATTCTGTCTCAACATTAAAAAAAAAAAGTATGTCTGTAGCACTAAGTGGAAAAGGTATCTCAGAGTGAGATCTAACTAAAGGTATGCCTTCCAGAAAATGAGTTTAATGGTATTACTCTCCTCTAAGCCTAAGTGGCTCAAACTATCTACAACTGACAATATTTAGAGATACATGGATAAGAAAATTATACAATAGAGCTGTCCTAAGAAATGTATTTTAAGAACTGTGGGTAGAATTGCTAGCATAAAATGCTGATTGGAATCAAATAGATAAGACACTCACAAAGTTTTCAGAGCATTTTACTACCAAATCACCACAAATCACCAATCGGGATGGTGATAAGAGAATGCCATTGATCTAGGTTTAAATTAATCCTTGAGCTGTCAGTCATCTGTAAGCAGAAAGTGGATTTGGAAAGCTGCTCAGGCCCGAAAGAAGGTATATTTTCCAACATCAGTTTTTCAGACATGCCCACGAAGGATAACAGAAAGGAAGAAATCTTTCAGTGTGCCACGAAAGCAAAGGACAAGGGGGTTACTCCCAGGTAGCCAAATCAGAGCCTATGCAAAGAATATTTCCCAAGCTGAAGGCAGGCAGCCTTCACAGTCTGGGATGTACGGCACAGCACAATTGTTTTGGGCCAGACTAGCCCCATGTTCTCTCATTATTCTTTTTCCAAAGTGGAATGTTTATTCGAATTATCCTCTTCTGCTTTGGTCATGTATATTGGACTGTGAGAGGAAATTAATGTGCATTTTTAATTCATGTGTGTTCAGATCAAAAGGGTTATATTCAGACCCGGCATATCATCCAGATGTCATGGTCTAGAAGATTTATGTTGTCACTGGATGGGACTTTGGGTTACCTTCTTTTGAAAGAGGTTAATGAGTTGTGCACATGGAAATAAAAATAAGCTGACCATTTGTTGACTAGATATTACATGTTTGTTACTAATATTTTACTAGAGAGTGAATATTTCTGGCTCTCTACCTTTCAGACACTTGGTACTATTTCATTTCCTTTTCATGAAATAAAGTTCATCCAGTGAAATGTGAGTGGAAGCTATGTAGTCTCTTCAAGGCAGATATTTTTAAGGGAAATATTCTAAATGACACATTCCTTTCCTGTCTCCATGTCAAAGAGCAATGATATTAATCGTGAAGGCTTCGTCAGGCTACATTCTTGCATGAGGATGAGATGAACCAGAGTCTCACACACCTGAGATAATATATAGCATGAAAAATAAATAAATATTTATCAATTTAAATTGCTAGAATTATAAGATTGTTTGTTATTGCAGCATAGCATAGCCTATCAGACTAGTACAAGATACAGAGTTATAGGAAATCTGTGCTTTGCTTACCACAGGACTCGATAAAAATTTAGTGAATGGTACTAAATTCATGCAGGCATTTTAGTATTAAGTAACAAAACTCTGAGTCAAGGAGAATAAAATTTAGAGTATTATCACAGCAGTCCATGAGGCCCATTCAGATAATCTACAGATAGCTAATTTAAAAAACAGAAAAAAGAGATCAGCCAAAATTAGAGGATTTCTCAGTATTGTAAACAATAGAACAATAGGCTGTCTCAGAAGGCTTGAGTTTCCAATCAAGCAAAAACAGAATAAATATGTTTGGGAAGTTGGAGAGAGAGTGCTTCTTCCGGAGGGAAATTAAATGAAATGACCTTTATATTTTTTTCTGATTCAAAGATTCTGTATTCATAATTATCTCCCCCTCTGTCTTTTTCAAACTGATTTAAAACAAGATAGGGAAAAGCCAAGGGCCCAGGCTGGACCCAAGATTTATGATCATACTGTTAAACATTTTTTATCAACTAGCAAGTGCTATTAGATGTCCGAGGTGACCCATTTTAACACTGAATTCCTGGCTAAATCCAGCAGTGTTCCAGGTCCTACATTTTACAATACTTCAGGGTTCTCAGTGGGGAGGAGACCTAGTTAATTGCCCACTCCAAGTGTGATTTACAGACTAAGTGGCCTGATTATTGCTGTAATTCCTGAGATATATCTTCCTGTTTTCAGCTATGTTCCTATCTTTACAGAAACTGCACAAAGAACTTATAAAAATATGAGGATTTATGCCATATGCAAAAGATAGAAGTCAAGGCAGATATTGTAACCATGAACATCAGGAGTCAGACTAATGGGGGGAAACTGATGATGGAGAGAAACGTAACAGAAGTAGACAAGATAAATCCGAGCAGTCAGCCTAGACACAACGGTTCTAGAAGAGAATTGCAGTTACTTAAGAAAGACACAAAGAACTTTAAGATCATAATACAAGGTGTGGAAAAGGAACAGAGAGATCATCTATTCAGGCCATCTTTTTATAGGTAGAAACTAAAATTCAGAGCTGTGTTCCCACCCAGGTCCTAGCAGCTGATTTCAGGACTAATAACTACTGTTTTTATTTTACTATGTTATCATATCTCCTCTCCTTCCATTAATATTTGATTTGACCCTCACTGCAATTAAGAGCTGGGAAGTGGAACAAAAAATGATAGTTGTCTTTCAAAATGCATTCTCCTATTCTTACATCATAAGAGTTCCTAGTTGGGCACATGGCCAACCAAAAGAAAGAAGTAACTCTTCAATCTCTCATGGAGCTAAATGTGGCATTGTTATAACAAAGTTCTTGTCAATGGGAAGAGAAATGATGAATATGTAGAACTTTTATATCCTTCTTTTAAAGGAAGGGGTTCTACAATTGTCGCCTTTTCTCTTTCCAGTGACTAGACCATAGATGATGTGGTAAGCTGTCTTGAATCCTGCAGATGACAACAACACCAGAGAGGATGATGGAACCACAAACATGAAGGAGTCTGAATCTCTAGAAGACCTCATGAGGTAGGGCTGTTCTACTAGCCCTTAACTGCCTGCCTCCAGATTGTTATGTGTCAGTTTCATTTCTAATGTAGTAACTAAACTCATGCCCTAATTCATATGACAAAGCAGGCATTTCTGTTACCAATTTTATGAGAAAATATTAATATCCAATTTGTCTAGGATATTTGATCTTTGGTTAGTGTCTCTATTCAAAGAAAACATGAGTGAAATATTTTACTCACTTAACCCCAGGTTGTATGTTTTGTTTCATGTTGTAAACTACCGCATCTAATTATGCTCCAGAAAAAAAAGCAATAACTTATAATTAAATCTGCAACAGTAGAGACGGTACTTCATTTATCCAACCTAAGAAGTCTTTCTGAGAATGTACCATATATGGGTAATCTAACATTTTTTTTTTTTTTGAGACAGAGTCTTGCTCTGTTGCCCAGGCTGGAGTGCAGTGGCGCCATCTCGGCTCACTGCAAACTCCGCCTCCCAGGTTCAAGCTGGCAATCTCACATTTTAAGGTAAATTTATGTACAATTTGCAAAGTATTTTGTTTAAAGAGAATCAGGAAAGGGCAAGTAATTATTGTCATTAGAATTTTGCCTGTTCTCCTAAAGACATGCAAATGAATGATTTTTGAAGTATATTTCCAATTCAGATAACACTGCATGTACAGCTGTAACTGACTTTGGGGGAACTGAGGGAAGAAATTAGCTAATTTCTTGCAATCAAGATAAATTCAAAAAGAAAAAGTTTTATCCACCTGTCATTTGGAAATTCTACTAAAAATAACTCCAGACAATGTATTTCAAAGAGAAACAATTTGCTAGAGGAAAAAACAATCTACTAATCAAGCTTCTTGTCTTTCCTGCTTATTAATGAAATAAATCTGTTTGCAGATCCTTTGTTGTAAAAGCTTACAGTTCACTACAAATAATTTTTAAGCTATATTCTAAGTAAATGAGATGTGGATGAAAAGGTTAACAAAATAGACCAATAATTTTTATGTTATATCCAATTCATTTCCTTTACTTTCAGTAAGATAAGAACTTCTTAGGTAAGCTCTGGAAATGCTCGACATAATCTTTCACAACTTTTTTATTAATAAAATTACTAACCTTTCCTAATTGCTTTTCCTTTTTAATGATCTCTTATTTTATATACCTAAAATTTATTGGTGTGTGTTCCAAGAGTAACCTTTTGTATGCTCCTATTAGCTATATTGTTTTTGTCCTGCTTTTAATTAATAACTCTTATTGAAAATGATTATAAATTGATTTTCATTGTCAATCACTCAGATCCCATAAATACTCAACTTTCTTTCTTACCTGGTATTAGACTCAGCTATTTATTCTTTAATACACTGACAAACAACAAAGAGACAAAAGTACCCTACTTGCTAGCTATTTGAAAGAAAGAGAAATCGACAGCTTGAACTCTAATAATATTTTGAATTAACCTATGAATTTCTGACATTATACCATAATTCAGTTCTTTATGAATATTTTCCTTCTGAAGTCATTCAACAAAATATATTAAGTGACTATTATATATCAAGGGCAATAGGTATATTCAGAATACAACAGTAATTATGGCAGAGTAAACTTATATTCGATACAATAAGGAGTTAAGGCTCTAGATCTTTTTTTTGAAATGTTCTTTTCTCACTTGAAAATTGAAAGTTATTTTGAGTTTTCTTCCTAATCTTGAATATGTTCATATCCTAGGATGGTGGCATAAGACATATTTTATTTAGTGAACTGAATTTATCGTAAAGATTCATTATTCAGTGCCTCAAACACTTCATTTCTCACCATTATTCTTTGGAGAGTTTGTGGATTTTTGTTGTGGTTTGTTTTATTTTAAGAGGTGGCAAGTTATGTGTGAACATTTCAAGTTTCCTAGCCTCTTTGTAAGTTCATTCTGTATTCACAGCGATCTCTTGCTGAAATGCATGTTATCCATGGGCACTACACATCTATTTATGTACCTGAGGTGTGTTATTGCCAATTATCCTCAGTTGATGGGCAATGAAAATAGTGTCTTCCTTTCTTTGGCACAAATGCGCCTCAGCAGAATTTCTTTTATAATTATACATTTCATAATCCTATGGGTTTTAAGTGTGTTATCACATTGAGGTTATTTCTAGTTATACTAAGAATATATCTCCTGCCGTTATACCTAGAACTAATCAGAAAGGTCCTCTTTGAAAAATATTCCCTGAAAGTGAGTTTTTATTCAAGAGTCAACTTTGCTTAAAGTCACATATTAGAGAACTCCTATTTTATTAGATCATTTTAAACCTAAAGAACAGTTTGTTAAAAGAAAAACCAAGCTGTGGGCTGGGAAGAAAAACTCATGAGAAGCTAATGAAAGTCTTATGAAGAGAACCAATTTTAATAAAATTTAAGTTCATGACATGTGGATGTTATAGTCCTGTTGAATTTAAAAAAAAAAAAAAGAAAAATGATCAAGGGAGCAAAACCTATATGACAGAAAGAGAAGAAAAGATTTAGTTCTCTCTTAAATAAAATAAGCAGAAAGGAATTTCATCAATTATCACTCCACACAATATATATTTCACATTTATCCCTCCAAGGCTCTAACTTGCTTTGTGTGTAAAGATGATGAAAAAAAATTGTTCTTCTGCTTTTAAAAGAGATAATCCTCTCAGTATAACCTCATTATATAAAAATCAGTTAAGATAAGTTTTCCTCTTGCATAATCAATAGAAATAAACCAAATCTTAGTTTTACTTTATGTTGTCAGTGAAAATAAACTGTGCTTAACTGGAAAATCTGGTACCTAACATAAGGAGCAACATCTAGCAAATCTCTTATATGATTTGGTCTATAATATTTAAAAAGTTAATATCTGCATAAAATATGCTTAAATTCAAGAAATGATAGAAAAATACAGATAACCTTTTAAGAAGAGTGTGTGTGGGGGGGGTGGCGGTTTGCTGTTACCCAGGCTAGAGTGCAATGGCATGATCACAGCTCACTGCAGTCTTGACCTCCTGGGCTCAAGTGAATTTCCCACCTCAGCCACCCTAGTAGCTGGGCCACAGTTACACTCCACCATACTCCAGCTAATTTTTTTCTTACATCTTTTTGTGGAGATGAAATATCCCGTGTTGCCCAGGCTGATCTCGAACTCCTGGGCCCAAGCAATCCTCCTGCCTCAGCCTCCCAATGAGCTGGGATAAGAAGAGGTTTTCAAACTCTTAAAAGATGAAGGAATAAAGAACAACAACAAAAAATAAGGGTTCTGAGTTCTAATTCTGGTCATGCTACTGACGCTACAATCTAAGCAACAGGCACGCTGTCCTTTAATTTCCTCTCATATAAATGAATGAACAAAATGTTCAATCAATTGACCCTACACTGATACTCACCCACTCCTTCTCCAAAGGCTTAGCTGGAATGATAAGGTCATCTCTCTGCAAGCTCAGGCAAACTTTTTCTGTCCAGTGGAGGCATGGCATTTTAAGCAGTGGGATCTGAAATGAATTTTGGTGTTTTATGTCTGGATTGCGGTAGTCAGTGTTAGTCGTAAGAACACATGAGCACATGAGAGTGTTGATTTTATTTTCTTCAATATGCCCTGCTCTCACGATTTGTATATCTGAGATTCTCCAGTGTTTTATAGTCTGGTACTCTATTTCCTATCTGAAAATGGATTACTTCCAGGATGAAAAGCCCGTATGTTTGGGTTCTGACCACTGTCTATTTCTCACAGGACTCTCTTCCAATGCATTAAAATCAATCCCCATTCTTATACCACCAGCCCAGATTAGATGCCTTTTTGTGGGTAGATTAATGGCTTTGAATTAAATCACAGGGCTGTTCCTAAGCCAGCTTCACATTAGCAGTGCCAGCCAGTGAGCGATGTACATAATGAAACAGTGGGAAAGTTGTTCTAGGGAAGATAGTCCCCAAAATGAGTATATCTAAATAGACATTTGGTATCCAAATAATGGCTTTCAAATGAGAAACTTAAAAAAAAAAAAACACAAAACGTAGATGGCCAACATCAACATCAGCAGTGATAAGTCATGTTAATACAGGTTGAGCATCCCTAATCCAAAATCCAAAATGCTCCAAAACCTAAAACTTGTTGGGCACAGAAGACATGAGATAGTGACACCTTGGTTTTCTTATAGTTCAATGTACACAAACTTTGTTTTATGCACAAAATTATTTAAAATATTGTATGAAATTACCTTCAGGCTACATGTATAAGGTATATATAAAGCAGAAATTAATTTCCATGTTTAGACTTGGGTCCCATCCCCAAGATATTTCATTGTGTTTAGAAAAATATTTCCAAATCCAGAAGATATCCAAAATCCCAAAGCATTTTGGGTAAGGGATACTCAATCTATATAATATGATGAAAATGGCACTTGACCTCTGCGGTCGTACTCCCCCAAATCCATAACATTAGTCTACTAATGAGAAAAACATATGGCAAGTCCCAGATAAGAGACATTCTACGAACTATCAGACCAGCACTTCTCAAAGCTGTTGAGGTCTTCAAAGCAGGGAAAGTGTGAGAAACTGTGATACGCAAAAGGAGTCTAAGGAGACATGACAACTAAAGAGAATGTGATATTCTGAAACAGATAATGGACATTAAGTAAAAACTAAGATCTGCATAAAACATCGACTTTTGTTATCATGTGGTATCAATATTGAGCCATTATTATAACAAATATACTTTACTAATTAAATATGCTACTAAAGCTAGAAGAAATTGAGTGCTGGGTATGGGGAAACTTTCTTGTACCATCTTAGCGATTTTTCTTTAAAACTGTTCTAAGAATAGTAAAACTGTTCTAAAAAGTAAAATTTATCAAATTAATACAGAGAATAAAGAGTTCTGCAGGCCTGTAAAAAAAAAAATCTCTGCAGACCTATGATGAGAAAGTGCTCATATGACTATGAAATTGTTATTTTTCATAGGCATTTTTCTTGGCTACAATTCTAAAATGCCTTTTTCAAGGCAGAGACAAGAAATAGTCAAACTCAAATTGCAAAATGCATTTAATGAGAGCAACAGCAAAAGAAAAAAATTCAATGCAGCCAGAGATGCCATTTAAATAATGGTAACTGAGAAAGGAATGCAATTCATTTTTTTTTCAAAATATTATTCATAAGCTATCCAGCTTCAAAAGTTGAAAATATGTGAATATCAGATTTTTAGTGTGGTTTAAAAGCTCTGAAACTGAATGCCAGGAATTTAAGAACATTAAGAGCATAAAAAATGCATATATTAAGCTATATAAAAATCAAGGAGATCCAAATTAAAAGAAACACACCTTTAATAATATTTTAGAGGACAGAGGTGAAACTTGTACAAACTATTTTCAGAACATGTCTAGCAGTAGTGGAATAAGGTAATCTAAAATTTTTAACTCAGCCTATTCTATTCTATTCTATTCTATTCTATTCTATTCTATTCTAGCCCGCTGTGAGTTTTCAGAGGAAGTTACTCTGGGAATACATGTCAGTTCTTGTTATTCCCCTAGGTTGGGATTAGGAAGTCATATATTGAAACAATGGTCAGACATAGAGGGCTCACTTACTTTACTTTGCTGCTTCCTGTCCTGGTCCTCTGTTAGGAAAATGACATATAAAATTGGAACCAAATACTTAATGCTTAAAGAAGAAAAGAAAGCTCAGGTTGTGCTTATTTCGTAATATGAGGTTAAAATGTGTAGCTAACATATATTGGTATAATGGCATGAAGGAGAATTCTGTTAAACGTTTAAATTCCATTTTCTTCATAAAGGTTGCAATAGCCTCAATATGGTAGATGTTAGTATTGGTATCATCTTACAGAAAGGTTGAGTAACTTACTCAGGGGTTACTTAATAATGAATGGGGAATCTGGAATTAGAATGCAGGTATTTGTATTATGAATGCTAGTTAACAACTATTCTATGAGTAATTATCTGATGTAATTTATTGGTTATTTCTAGAAATAACCTAGTTAAAAGATTTAATCATGTTCTAAGAACTTATTTAATCAACTAATTATTTTGGTATAGAATAGCACAACTTCATTGTTGCTTAGAAAATCTACAGTATTTAATTTATCTTAAAGAAAAACTTACATACTTCTTTTTTCCTTTCAAATATTTTTTGAGCTGTTGATTTCACAGGAGATAGAGCCAAGTGAATTAAACCAAAATTTTAGTATTTTAAGATCTCTGAATCTTTATTACTGATTTTCTTTCCTCAATTGACCGGAAAAGCCCATGGGGAGACATTCACATTACAGCTATTCATAGTAATCCTCAAAAAGAGGTAAGACTGTTGACCCATCAGTTCTAAAACAGCAGTTGCAACACATCATGACTTAAAGTTGAGCACATCAATAAATTTCCTAATTTATTCATCCCTTCCAGTTTCTAATAGGTGTTTCAAAACTTCTGCTTGACTATTGCCAGTTAAAGGATCCTTGCTGACACCTAGAGAAATCTATTTTACTGTTGAATAATCACAATCGTCAGCATTTATTGAGAATTCATTGTGTATCAGGTGCTGTACTGGACATATTATTTGATATTAAGTATGAATTCAGCATCTATGAAGCCTAAAGCACTGATGAAAGAGTGTTAGGGATTCAAAATCTAGCTAAACAAAACTGTGCTCTTATCATGCTTATATTTTATTATGTAATCTTCAGAATAACTTAGGAGATAGGTACTATATTTAGTGAATTTTTGTCTCTCTTTTACAGTGAGGAAAGAGGGTTAGAGGTTTCCCCAAAACCACATTGCCTATTATAACATATAGGTTTAAACAACCCAAGTGTTGTTGTAAGCTCTGTGAAACACAATCAATATATTTTTATAACCCAATGAAACCTATACCCTATCATCTATAGGGAAGATGGTAGGCCTTTCTCATCTGGCTAGGAAGGTATGGCATATACATCTTTTGTTTCCATACCATACAAATTGTGCATGAAGACTTGAAAACGCCAGTTTGTGATTTTAAAAAGAAAAACTTCCAATGACCCAGAAGAGGATATTTTGGATTTATAAGATGGATTCTACATTTGTTTTTATGTGTATTATATTATTTTATTGTTACTATTTGCCATTTTGAAGGAAAAACTAGAAAGTCAAACTGACTTCTATAAAGTAAAATGCTCCTGTTTTTCATATACTGCTCCTTAAAGTCCCATGGGAAAAACAATAAACCCAGCAAAGAAATACCATCTATATAGACATGTCCAGACAACTGGTGAGAGGCTTTACCTGAAGCTTTTAAAATAGATGACATGTAGAGAAAGTAGAGGTTGTAACAAGTATCTATTACAAATCTCAGAAAACTCAAATGAGAATACTAGCAAAGGAGACATAGATCTTCCAATGGTGTCACTGCAAAATTTGCATTCTGATTTCTGCTTTAACCTCATTAACATAATAGCTTCAAAACCAAGACTATAAGATGACTAACAGCCAAACATATTTAATCAGAAAAAGTGATTCCCAAATGCAAATACTATGGATCTGTTTCTGCCATCATAATACGTAGCCTCTGAGATGATCCTGCCTCCTGGTGTTCATTCCCTTGTGCAATCCCCTCCCACTGAATTGCTGGAACTACTGACTTGCTTCTAATGAATAGAATATGAAAAATGTAACAGGATATCACTTTGCAATTAGTTACAAAAAGACTATGACTTCCTCCATTTTCTCTCAATCCCTCTCTCTCCATCTGCCCCCCACCTCAGGGAAGCCAGATTTCACCTGAGCTGGCCCCACACAGAGGCCCATGTGGCAAGAAACTGATAGCTGCAACCAAGAGCCAGCAAGAATCTGAGCCATGGCAACGGCAAACTAAAGAGTTTGGAAGCAGATTTTCCCCAAATGGAGCCTTGAAGTAATGAGATTTTGGATGGATGAAAACCATTTGCATTTCACAAGTCTTTCTCTACAGAAAGTCAGTCTCAGCCAAGACTTTCCTCTCTTTAAAGAAAATTCAAGGCACAAAGCCTTGGGGATACAAATGTAAACATTCCTAATCTAATAACCCAAAACATAGCTAATAAGCTTTTGTTTATCTTTCAGAAATTATAAGCTTAATTAAGTGATTACATAACAATTAATGTAAAATTTTCCAATAGCATGTAGTGACCAAAATCAGTACGCTGATTTAATAATTTTCAATATTCTACTTTGGCAAAACATACTAGCAAACTACACATAGTATACTCTTTACTGACACAATTTTTGCAATTCCAGCTACTTTTGCACTTATCTGGGTTTGCAATCCCCACAGGCATGGACTAGAGTAAAATTTAATAACTATATAATGTGCTATATTTGATGAGCAAGGAGGAAAAATAATATTTATATTTCTCTATTAAAAATGAATACTAAATCTAGAAGCCCATAAGGTCATATCCAGTAGTTATCATGCAGTGTTTTCACAAATCCCTGAAGCTGTGTCTATGTTTTGAAAAAAAAAAAAAAAAAGCTATGGCAATTCCTAGGGAATATACCTGTGCAGGGGAAATTTAATACCAGAAAAAAAAGTATAAAAATTTCTAAAACTGAATTTTCAGAACAGGATTTTTTTCAACTTTCAATGTTGTCTTCAAAATGTACAGATATATCTTATCTCTAAGAGATAAGATGGCAGATAACAAGTAAGGATCTATATTCTCCCAAATACGTGAACATACCTGACAGAGACATAACTGGAACTACAACTCTGGGTAAGAACTTCAGGGAAAAAAAATTATTCTGTGCAATTTTCAACCATTCCACATAATTTAGATAAAACCCTGGAATCACCCATCAATGAGAGAAGTTATTTATTTTTACTGTCTAGAATGATTAAAGCAGTGGCTCTTAATTATTTTACTATTCATCAAAATTAGTTTATCCACAAACAGAGATGGGATATGATAGGATTGCAAGAATCAAGAGTTTTTCTAGTCAAAGACCTTTCATCCTGCAGCACACCTTCTTCTGAATCCCTTTATTACCAAAGTCCATCCAAACTTACCCAGCCATTCGCTCACTGTCCTGGGTCAGAGGAAGAAGTGTTCCCTCTCTTTTCAATATCCAGCCCTATGTATTTAATTATGATCCTATCTCCTTGATCGACTTCTCAGTTAGTATTTCTCTACTCTTCCAAAACCTAACTCTTTCCATGAAAAGTCTAAAGTGTTATACAATTTTTAATGTTTTAAATGTGAATAATATTAAACATGACGAAAACAAATTCTAGGACTATAAAAAATACTGTTTTAATTTCAAACCCATTAACCTACCCTCTAAGACTCATATGTTACCTTGTGGAAATATAGTGCCCTCACCACAACCCCACCTTGAATATCACTGTGATAAGACCTTTCTTGGCTATCACTCACCTCATGTAGCTTTAAGATTCTTACTCTTTACCAAGTTATTCCCTCAATCTACCAGTCTCTTAAGGTTCCCTTGCTTCTCTACCAAATATTTCCTAGGTACTGCTTTTTCCACATATTAACCCCTGAACTGTCTTTGACGTTCCACTCAATAGCCAGCCAAAGATGTCCATGCCCAAATCTCTGGAACCGGTGAATATATTAGACTACATGGTAAAGATAAATTAAGGTGATAGATAAAACAAAGGCTTCAATTCACCTGGTCTGAAATTAGGGAGAATGGCCTGAGTTATCCAGGTTGCCTAATGAAAATACAAGGGCCATTAACAGCAGCAGAGGGAATCGAAAGAGAGAAGATGAGAGATGGCCATGTGAGGAAGACTCAGTTCAATGCTACTGGCCTGAAAATGGAGGAAGAAGGCTGTGTTCCAAGAAATGTAGATTTCTGCAATCCAAGGCATGTAGAAAAGGCATGCCAATATCTTAATTTTAGCCCAGGAACACTCATTTCAAACTTCTGGCATCCCAAGTTTTTTTGTTTTTTCTGAGTAAAACAAATCTTTAATAGTCACTGGAAGAACTAACATCTATGAGTCTCTTCTGTCACCATCAAGCTCCAGGAAGGACCATATTAACTCATACTAACAGGTTCTTATAGAAGCCATTTGGATTTGCCACAGCTGGGAGGAAGGCATGGGAAAAGAGGAGGCAGGACTCTATAACTATGATGGAATATAGAGGCTGCTGGCTGGGAAAAAAACAGCAAGAGAAATGAGGTCATCCTCCTTATGATGACAAGAAGAAGACCTCTGAAAAAATCCCCTAATCATTAGAACTTTCTTCTTCACAAATGACATCACCTCCTCAGCTTTGCTCTTGACCTAGTAGGTATCTGATTTTTCTTATGGATCTTCAGCTGTTATTTGGCTTTCTTCACATCCTCCTCCACTTGTTGCCAGTCATCTTTGATGTACCCAGTATGTCTTGCAAGCTTAAGGAGAAAAAAATTGACACCCCCAGAGCTGCTGCAGCCAATTTTGCAACATTTTGGAATATGAAACTCATGTACCATCCAGTGACACTTCCAATTAACAGCTGGGTTGCCACAGATACTTTTTGGCCAAAGGTCCAGGTTCCTGTCCAAACAGCTTATTCTCCCATGACTGGTTTTGAGTAAATTCTGCAAGATCCAATGACTCAAATCTTCCCTTAAAGTGTCCTTGTCTGGACACGGCCATTTCAGTGAGTTCATCTCCCAGAGACACATGCAAAGGATCCACATTGTAGAATGCAGAGTGGTGTGCAGTTGCCGCACCAGGTGGCTTTTGGTACGTGAGGGCCCAGAACTTAGTATTAAAATTTTGTATTTTTAACTCACTAACCTTGTGGTAATTTGTTATAGGAAAAATAGAAAATGAATACACTCTTGTTCTTCAACCTTCATCACTGTACCCTATTACACAGCAGAGTACTCAGTACTCTTAAGCTAGACAGTTTTTTGAAGATCTTTGCTAGTAGTGACTAGATGAGTGGCTTTGGATAAGTCATCAAACCTCTTTGATGGTTTTCTCATATATAAAATGCCCCTGGTACATAGCATAAATTCAAAAAAAATTTTCCAAGTTATTTCACACTGCAAAATATAGACTTCAAGAAAATAGTCTACCCAAGATAAAAATATATATATAAACAAAAAAACCAAGCCCCAGAGAATAGAATTAGTATCCAGAATTGTTACAATATATTACCATAAATTTCCAGTTTATAACAAAAAAGCATGAGATATTTAAAAAAAAATAGTGTGACTCACATACATGGAAAAAAAGCAGGCAACAAAAACTGCCTGTGAGATGGACCAGATGTCAGCTATAATAAAGTCTTCAAAGTATCTATTATAAATATATTCAAAGAACTAAGGAAACTATGCTTAAATAAGTAAAAAATGATATGACAATGTATAATCAAATAGAGACCATCAATTAAAAAAGCAGAAGTATTAAAAAACAAGAACCAAAATTAATTCTGGAGTTGAAAAGATAAAATGAACAGTTCACTAGAAGGGCTCACCTGTAGGTTTGAACTGGCAGAAGAAATACTAAGTGAATCAACAACAATTATAAAACCCAAAGAAAAGAGAGAAAATAGAAAAACAACAACAAAAATTAATGGAGCCTCAGAGAAATGTGAGATATCTTTAAGTGAGTATACCAACATACATATAAACAGAGTACCAGAAAAAGTGGAAAAAAGATAAAGGAGAAGTAAAAATATTTAAATAAATAATGGTTGAAAACTATCCAAATTTGCTGAAAAACTTTTATCTACATATGCAAGAATGAGCTCCAAGTAAGATAAACACAAAAAGATTAAGGCTCAGCATAGTAAAAATGGTTACATTTGGAATAAAGAGAAAAATCTTGAAAACCCACTGATTACATAAAAAGAAAACCCCAATAAGATACAGATGTAATCCCTTATGAGAAACAATACAGGCCAAAAGACAGTTAAATGACATATTCAACATGCTGGAGAGGGGAAAAAAGCCATTAGCTAAAAATCTTATATCCAGCAAGACTGTTTTTCAAAATTAAAGGTGAAATATATTTTCAGATAAACATTAGAGAATGGCAAATCAAAACCACATGTGGTATCACTTTATGCCCACTAAAATAGCTATATTACAAAGCACAATAACAAGCCTTGGTTAGTATGTGGAAACATCATACACTGCTAGTAGGAATGTGAAATGGTATCCTCCTGTCTTCAACAACTAAAACACCAAATAAAATATATAAACCAACTGTTATCAGACACTGTATAAATGTCAACATAGGATTATCATTCTGCAGAAAATTAAAATCAAAGAGATGAACCAAACTGTCCATATTCCTGTCTGGTGGTAGTCTCTAGGCTGCAGAACAGGGAGGGGGAAATTTCAGCAAAGAATAAGAAAACAGGGATTAGAGTTTGGGAAGGTTGAAGCAGGTAGACTTACAGGTTCAGAGTACTGAAAAGGAGAAAAGTGCATTGAAAAGTAAGTCTATGGAGGGATTCCCTCCAGTTTTCAGCTAAGTTCTGATGTGCACATATCTAAGAAGAAAATATCTAAGGCTGGAGAAAGACTCACTGGAAAACATAGAACAAACAAATCCTGGAACTTATACAATATTGAGAATAGCTCATACCCGTAAACTGCAGTAGAAAGCCTGCCTGGCAAGACACAGCAGGACATTAAAACAACTACTCTAAATGTGTTCTTGTATATCCCAGAAGAATGACCATGTTAAGAAAAGAAACAGAAAGTAAACAAAATACCCAAGTATAACTTCTAGAGAAGAAAAAAGCTGTATCTGAAATTTTAAAATTACATGATGAGATTAACAGATTAGATGTTGCAAAAGAAAAGATCGGCGTACTCAGTTATAGCAATAGAAACTGTTGAAAATGAAAAAGAAAAAAGTGGAAAATAAATAAATAGGTAAATTCTCTGTATAAAATTATCAAGTGCATATAAATGGAATCTCAGCTAGAAATAATATAACAGCAAAGACTGAAATAATATTTGAAGAAATAATAGCCATTTTTCTAAATTTGATCACACTTATCTAAAACTTTCAATCAGCCCCAAGTCCCACAAATATTTAAAAAACTGCATCAAGTCTTTTCATAATAAAATGACTCAATACTAGTGATAAGGAAACATGCTTAAGAGCATTCAGCAATAATACATATTAGAGAAACAAAGGTAAGAAAACATACAGCAGATTTCTCACCAGAAATTATGGAAGTCAAATTATAATTAAGTAATAGCTCTAGAGAATTGAGAGTAAAAGTCAACTATCAGTGTAGAATTCTATATCAGGAATTTTTTTTTAAACTAAGACAAAATTAAAACATTTGCAGGCAAAAAATGTAGAAGAAAATTTGTCTCAGTATATCAGCCCCACAAGTGATACTAAAGGATATTCTTTAAGCAGAAAGAAAATAATCCAGAAGAAAATATAAATCAATACAGAGGAATAAAGAAGATCATAAATAGTTATTATATTGGTAAATATAGAAGCTAATTGTTCTCATTTTTATTTCTTGCAAGATAATTCACCATTTAAGTAAAAATAACAATGTATTTTGAGTTTAATAATAGATATAGAATTAAAATATATGATAACAATAGAATCAATGGTCAGAAGGGAGAAATACAAATATACCACTGTAAACTTCTTATATCATATGTGATGTAGTATATTCTTGGGAGGCAGACAATACCAACATAAAGAAGTATATTTGAAACCCTAGATCGACTATTCATAAAATAATTGTGATAGCTAGTAAGTCAAAACTAGAGATAAAATGGAATGCTAAAAATTTAATTAATCTAAAATAAGAATACCCACACATGTATTACATTGTTTTCAACAAAATAACAAGTTAATTTAATGAAGAAATAATATTTCCTTCAGTTAAAGGTTCTCAAATTACTGGATATTCTTATATAAAAAGAACATTCACCCTACGTCACAACATACACAAAAATTAAGCCCAAATGAGTCATATATCTAATAGGAGGGCAAAAATTACAAAACTTTTAGAAAAATGTTCGTGACCTTGGAGGAGGTAAAATATTTTTGAAAGACCACAAACAGCATAAACCATAAAAGAAGAAATTGATAACTGCACTGTTAAAATTCAAAATATTTCATCTTCCAAAGACATTCAACAGAATTAAAATTTCAGATACATATTGAGAGGAAATGTTTATTTACACATATATGGCAAATCACAGTGTCCAGTAGTTATAAATAACTTTTACAACTCCATAATGAATAGATAAACAACCTGAAATCCAAGTGGACATGGATGTGTGAGATATTTCACCAAAAAAGATATTAAAATGTCAGATAAGTACATTAAAGTATTCAACATCATTAGTCATTAGGAAAATGCAAATTAAAACCACAAAGAGATGCCACGATACACCCACTGGAATAGCTAAAAGTAAAAAGACTGACAATACTATTTTGGTGAAATGTGGAGGAATTAGAACTCTCATACGTTGCTGGTGGAAGTGCAAAATTGTACAGCCACTGTGAAAAATAGTCAATTTCTTATACAGTAACATAGAAGGTTAAACTTATGACCCATAATCTCACCTGTAGGTAGTTCCTAAAGAGAATCGAACATACATGTACACAAAGACTTGTACAAGAATGTTCACAGCAGTATTATTCAAAATAATTACAAAAGAAACAATCCAAATGTCTACCAACAGGTTAATGGATAAGCAAGTTGAGATATATCCATGTCATGGAATACTGCTCAACAATAAAGAGGAAATTAGTAATGTGCCCAACAGCATGAGGGAATCTCAAAAGCATTTTGCCCATCAGACACAAGAGACTACATTCTGTATGATTTCTTTTATATGAAATTCTAGAAAAGTCCAGCATAATTCCAGTGGTTGCCTGTTTCCAGGGGTTGCAAGGAGAGACTGCAAAAGGGGACTAAGGGGCACTAAGAAACATTGTGCAAGTGTCCCGTATCATAATTTCCTTGTTGCTTATGGCAAAGCATGATAGTTTTGGTGCTTATGTCACTGTATAGAGTTATCAAAACTCATAAGATAAACACATAAGATTGGTGAATTTCAATAAAGCTGATTTGAAGAGCACATATAAATTCCTAAGTCCTTTCTATTAAACTAGAAAGAAGGTGGAGCCCAAAAGCTAAATTTTTTAAAACCTCCCCAGGTTTATGATAGAGACAGGTAAGTGGCTATGGAGGGTGTCTAACTTCAGGAACAACTCAGTAATCAGTTCCCATTCTGGTAATTAGCAAGACATACTACTTCATTGGTAGGCCCCAGGCAACTCGGAGATGGTTAAGACTGACCTTGAATTATGTTTCAATGCTCCTACTTTGCATTTGATTAGTCAGAAAACTGGAACAGGACTATGCGTTTAGAGGGCAGGTCAACACAAACACAGGAAATAAACAGAATTGCAAACAAATTTTTACTACTCCTGCTGCTATTTACTAATCTCAAGTGTTTCTGTAGTTTAAGACAAAAATCTTAAAGGCAAGTAAATTTCAAGAAATGAAAAAACAGAGCTGAAATGGTAGAATAACAGGCAATAGAGTTAAACATTCATTTTGTCTTCCCTTTCAAATATGCCCTATAAGCAGTTCATTCATAGTGAATGCCATATGAGTGCAAAGCTCTGATCTAGGCATCATCAGATAGTAGTTCTGAAAGCTAACTCATCAGAGGTCAACAAAAAGAAGATCCAAAGTCCTGACCAAGAAAGTGTATTGATGGTCTAAGGTGAGATCAAGGAATCTATTTTTAAGTGCATTTGCTGATTCTGATTTGCACCCAGGTAAGAACCGTCACAGGTGCTACAAGAACATATTAAGATAAACTTCACATTATCTCTGTTCAGCATCAGAGACAAAATGAGCTGAATCATAATGACATCCTTTCTCATCCATTCAAATTGAGTAGTGCCATACAGATGCAGACAGCACCAGAAGCCCTTTTCCTCGGTATTTTAATACACTGAAGGCAGGTGAAGACCATGGAAGTGGAATCTTTCACATTTCAGATGACCAGTGTCTGAAACATGACACTGTAGGTGTTAGAATAAAGGGAGGGTTCATAATTACCATCTTTAATGTAAATCAGCCACCTCAGTTATCATGGAAATCCTGAGCAATTCTGTGTCAGAGATCTCTACTCACAATACCTGTTGATATCTCACAAATAATGTTTATTCTTCAGCATATTCCAAACAAAATTCCTTCTCCTACCTTAGCACACATTTCTCAGTCTTTTTCTAGCAGTGTAATTTTCCACAAAGCTCTGATTAATCTGCCTGTAGAGCAGGAGTGCTTTAAGAAAGGTATAGGCTGTCTGCAGGTTTGTAATCATTTCCTGCCCTTGGGAGCTGAGAAAAGGCCAAGTCATATAGCTGTAAGTCATGACTATTAAGCATCAGAAAATGCTTATTGGCCTTGCTGGCCTTCTGATTATAATCCATTTTTAGAGATGTCACACTTCCTGAAAGTCCACATTCTCTTTAAAATGAAACCTTTGTAATTTTTCCCAAAGTTTGCAAACTTTAGATTTTTTCCCATTTTTTTCATAGTGGAAAGATGAAACCTAAAATAAACATTTATTTTCAAAAGGTATATGAAACATAACACCATGATATATAATCTTATATTTCAAGGATATAGAGGTCATTTTCCAAACATGTGTTCTGAAAGAAAAAGACCCCAAAAGGTACACAATAAAAACCAAGTATTCCATTTGCTTTAAAATGAAACTACAGTCTTCTTTCCAAATAAAGCAATTGCTCCATTTCAACCACTTTTTAAATGTGTGTTTAACGTGTTTGTTGTGTTTCAACTAAAAAAGCATGGGATTAACATTTTCTTGGATCAAGTTTTTGCTAAAGGGCAGGGGGTGGTATTTCTCTGCAGTGACAAGTGACAGAAAGTTGGCCTAATGCGTGAGAAGATCACAGAGCTGGGAGAAACAATAGATAAAACACTAGCAAGGAACAAGCATTTGAAATGTGAGAACTGTTAAAAAAAAAAGGATATAGTCATAATCCAAGAAAAAGGGATGGCAAATATATAAATAAATATGGTACTCCTAGTATTTCTAGTCAGAGACTCCTAACAAGGCAGCATGTAAACTTATAGCAAAGCCTTCCGCAGATGAGGAAACCAGGGTGAAGGTTCCGGATAATGCCAACACTAGGAAAAGGACTAAGGCCAGGAGGCCAGAAGGCTCTCACTCACCCTGAAAGAATAGTGTGTCTTTAGGGGAAGTAAGGTACCCACAAGGGACCTACTACTGAGACCCAGTGATGATTCAGCAGGCAAGCAGGCATTTTGTGATTAGACAAATACAGTGACCCAAGTGGGGTTTTGTTCCAGTTTTACAGATGAATTGTAAGTAAAGATACAAGCTTTTTGAAGATAATTGTAAATAAAGATACAGGCTGATTGAAGTTCATCAACCCTTACCAAACCAGGTAAAATTTACTGATTCTAGACTATCAAAGGGAAATCAGGGGCCACACAATATGGCTCCCTGCTCTCTCTACCACCTCCCAAGTTTTTGATGTAGTTATTTAAAAGTTATGATGCCAACACACTATGCTAGGCATGAAAGAAAATAAACAACTGTATAAAACCATTCAGGACATAGGAGTAGGCAAGGACTTCATGACCAAAACACCAAAAGCATTGGCAACAAAAGCCAAATAGACAAATGGGACCTAATCAAACTCCACAGCTTCTGCACAGCAAAAGAAACAGTCACTAGAGTGAACCAGCAACCATCAGAATGGGAAAAAAATTTTGCAGTTTACCCATCTGACAAAGGGCTGAAAGAACTAAACAGATTTACAAGAACAAAACAAACAAGCCCATTCAAAAGTTTGGTTAGAAAAATGCAAATCAAAACTACATTGAGATACCATCTCACGCCAGTTAGAATGGCGATCATTAAAAAATCAGGAGACAACAGATGCTGGAGAGGATGTGGAGAAACAGGAACACTTTTACACTGCTGGTGGGAGTGTAAATTAGTTCAACTATTGTGGAAGACAGTGTGGCGATTCCTCAAGGACCTAGAAATAGAAATTCCATTTGACCCAGCAATCCCATTACTGGGTATATATCCAGAGGATTATAAATCGTTCTACCCTAAGGACATATGCACACGAATGTTCATTGCAGCACTGTTTACAACAGCAAAGACCTGGAACCAACCCAAATGCCCATCGATGATAGACTGGACAGGGAAAATGTGGCACATATACACCATGGAATATTATGCAGCAATAAAAAACGATGAGTTCGTGTCCTTTGTAGGGACATGGATAAACCTAGAGACCATCATTCTCAACAAACTAACACAAGAACAGAAAATGAAATACAGCATGTTCTCACTCATAGGTGGGTGTTGAACAATGAGAACACATGGGCACAGGGAGGGGAGCACTATCCACTGGGGTCTGTTGCAGGGAATAGGGGAGGGACAGTGGGGGGTGGGGAGTTGGGGAGAGATAGCATGGGGAGAAATGTCAGATACAGGTGAAGGGGAGGAAGGCAGCAAATTACACTGCCATGTGTGTACCTATGCAACTATCTTGCATGTTCTTCACATGTACCCTGAAACCTAAAATGCAATTTTAAAAAAACCTGGTTTCTACAGTTGAGGAGGTTATAATTCAATACCTACATATGTATATGATAATATGGTACAGTAGTAAGTTTGAATATTGACTTACCACTTATTAAACTTAGGAATTTGGGGTAATTGTTGAATTTTTCTGATTTTTAAGTCAACCTTGCAGGGTTGTTGGAACTGATACCTGTTGTTTATAGGTATAGGTTGTAGCCTAATACCTATAAACCCTCAATAAATGGTAGCTATTGTTTTGTGCTCATACACATTAATTATTCTGTTTTACTTTCTTCAGATAAAGAAAACAATTTAATAATTAGAACAGATCCATCAGTTAATTATTAGTATTTTAATAATTATACCTTAGGATTTTAGAGAAATATCACCCATTCCAAGTTGGCTTCTATATAAATATGTTCTATAGATAAAGCTTGGTGTGCAAAGAGAATGATATTGTAGATTCTCATGTTAAGATAAAGAAATGAGCTGGAAAAAAGGTTAAATGAATTATCCTTTAATGAATTATCATAGAAAATATTTAAAACTAGGAGGGAAATAAAAGAATGCAAAGAAATAAAGACTAACTTGAACCATAAAATAATTTTCTTATGGGAGATACTTCAGCTGATTTTCCTAAAGAAGGTGACTCTAAACAATGAAATAAATCTCTGAAAGAGAGAGCAAATTAAAAGAAAACTAAGATTAATGCCAATATCTCTTAAACAAAACAATCTACCTGAATTGAACCTTAGAAAGACTGGAGAAAAAAAAACAATCACAGTAAAACAGAACTCTTACCTCACATTTTGTTTTGTTTTTCCATCACCCCACACACTTACTAATTAGTAGCACAGATTCTTAAGTTGTAATGCCTAAGTTCAAATCCCAGCTCTGGCACTGCAGCACATTTTGACAAGTTACTGTACTCCTTCATATATCAAGAGTAGAATAATATTAGTACCTATCTTATCACATTGTTGTGACAATTAAATGAGTTATGAACAAAGTTCTTAGAACATTGCCTGTATATAGTAAGTCCTAAACAGATATTATCAGATGCAGGTGCATCATCTGATATTACAGTTTTTTACAATTACAATCATTATTACAAATCATTATTACAATTACAATCATTATAAAATTACAATCATTATTACACTATTATTATAAATATAGTGAGCATAATTCTGAGAAGCATCTTAAATAAAGCTATTTCATAGAGCCCAGAAGAAATGATTCTTTGGCATCATGATTAACTTGATTGTGATTAATTTGCTTGGTGAGAATACTGTGCCAATTTGTTCAGAGTCAAAGGTTGAATTCTCCCCTGGGTCTGCTGACTATATTACATATCCACAGATTTATCCTAATATTGACCAGCTTATTCTATAAACTCTGGTTTTAACAAAGTGACTCATGAGAAAATTGAGCAGTCTAAATTCATGAATAATATTAGACAAACAAATCTATAAATACATCCCTATTGATCTTAGATTAGTCATATTGTCTTAATATATTATAAATTCTAGTACTAGAAAAAGGTTTAAAGATAATCTGGAGCCAAACATTTTATTTTTATCTAAAAAAATAGGCTCCAAGACAAAAAGCTACTAAGTAAAGATCACATAATTACTTCATGGCTTAGCTAGAAGTCTTAGCCAATGTTTGTTTTGTTTTGTTTTTTTATTACCCCACATTTATTAAATATATAATATTTTTATTCTCTATGAGAACTTTTCTTAAAAGTCTATTTTTCTATCAGTATAGTTTATTATTCCATTCTAAGCAACTTATTCTAAGTGATCAAATATGGAGCTTTGAAGGCCTTTGTAATGACTTTGTTATGAAAGAAACAGGGGTCATTTTAAGGCATTAGGCATGTAAGGTAATGCGTGACATTACTTGACTTAATTTTTTAGAAGATCATTTTGCCTTCTATGTTAAGACTAGATGGCCAAGAGGTCCAATTATGATGTTATCGCAACAAGCCAAGTGAAAGATGGTGGTGGCTCAGACCAGGATGGCAGCAGAGGAAGTGGTGACAAGCTGTCCACATCTGAATATGTTTTGATGGTAGCACCAAGAAGAGTTCCAGACATATTGCATGTGAAGTGTGAGAGAAAACAAGAGACATGGAGATCAGGGTGTAAGTCTTCATTTAAAAAGTTCTAATTTTTTTTAACCAAATCTCTCCTGCTGCTATCTATATTGTGATTTATGATGTTCACCTGTATGAAAAGAAGTTCATGACTACCTACACAATGTCCTCTTGTGACTCTGGCAGTAGCCAGAATCATACCATGTGTTATGAATGAAACCAAACAATGGCTTCTGACTTCAAAAAAGTTCACATTTGGTAGATAAAATCCCTTAAAAAGGGAAGGAGACATATTTGACAGCATTACTTATGTAGCTAGAAATTTCTGCTTGAGGTTAAACTGGTGCCATTCTGGACGTGTCTACTGAAATGAGGGAACCAAGCCCACCACATGTGCATCGACATGAGTGACAAAACAGCATTTAGGATAGAATCCATCCCCCATAAAAAGAGGGATTCAGCCACCTGAAAGCTAATTCTAAGGATGGCATAGTCTCACTACTTGGCTGTGTCCCCAGTTCAGCTCCTTATGAACTCGTATCTGGATGTCAGGGAAGGAAGAGAAAATTATGAACAAAAATATTTAAAAGGCTGCTTTCATCAAAATTCTCTAAAAAATGGAGCCAACACCATTTTGACAGACACTTGTGGAAAGTAGCCCAGAAAAGCAGAAACATTTTTCCTCACTTGGCAAAGAGCATGGTATAGCTTTGGCATCTCAAAGATTCCATGCATCAGTGAGCATAACTATTAGCAAAGGAAGCAGTGCCCTCAGAAGCTCAAGCATTCATTGCAACAATAACTCCCTAGGATATGTCAGTGGAACCCAGCAGAGATGGGGCAGATAAGAGGAATAAAAGGGTTAGAGATCACATGTGCTCTTCATGGACAAGCACGTAAAGAAACACATGCAAGACTCCCAGAAATACTTGTATGAGCTCAACTGCATTATTAAGAGGTTAAAAAAAAGAGCTAGAAAGACTTAAGTTGCTATCATCATTCTGCCCAGTTCATAATGGTGAGAGAATATATTTTTCACACTACAATTACACATTGCAGAATTTTGTGTAATTATGTTTCATAATTAGGTAGTCTATATACCCTGAAGCTCACAGGTTTGCCACATCTGTTCAATATCTCTAAAACCCAGGTAGATAGCCTTTTTGAGGTTATTATAAAAAGAATAAATTTTGAAAAACAGACTATTGTTATTTTGTAAATGATAAACACGAGAATTTTTTAAAAACAAGCAACCTTCATAAAACCAGTCATGTTACAGAAGCAATGGAAAGGGCTGAATATCTATCCACCATCTGTCCCAGTGCATATATTAAGAATATTACTCCACATAACACTTCAACAATATTGCTTGCCTTCTTTCCACTCCTAAAAGAAACAACATTTCCTATTTAAATACTTTTTAGAAGAACCTGCTTTTTTAATGAACATTTTATTGGCTTCCAAAAACTGCACCACATTGAAGAAGCCAAGTTGACTCTGTGTGCCAGTGTGCCAATTTTGCCCATATTAAACAACTATCTTAATCATGAATTACAATTTGACCTTGGCTCCACACCTCCTCATGCTTGGAGAGTATCTCTTTGTTTGTTTCTTTCTTTCTTTATATTTCTATCCTACTTACTTTTCAAAAGTCCCTGAAGTATCTTACACCTCTAATTCCAGGTGATGGAAAAGTTCATCTTACTACTATTGCAATAATTATAAACACAAGGACAGAAGGGAAAGGTCCAGTGAGCATGTCCACACCAGTATACCCAGCTTCCAAGAGCAGAATATCAGTGGTTGAGGCACTTCAATAGGTATAATATGATTGTAAGGTAGCTAGAAGAAGTGATGGGAAGAGACAAAGAGATTTGGAAGATGACTGTGATAGGTTTGACAATCAGTAAAGATCAGGTAAACTCAGTAGGTTCCTGGGGAACAAGTTCTTTATGCAATATTAGAAGCTGGCAAATTAAACAAGATACCTGTTAGGTCAAGAGCCCTGTGAAAAATCCCGTGATGCTGACCATCTATTGCCAAACAAGAATACCCAATTTAGAAAGAGAACAGAAATTTTGAGACCCATCACCAGCAATTCTAGAAATCTCATCAAAATTAGCCATCTCATAAATGTGAAAAGAGGTTATATTATCAAATTTCACTTTTGCATTGCATTTCTTCACTTGTCTTTAGCAAAATCTGTAAATCTCCAATCTTAATATGTATTTTCCATTTTCATTGCTGTTCTCCATCCACTGATATCTCAATAAGATGCTGATGTTTAGGAGGTAGGAAAACATAAGCATTGGCTTGGATGTGGAGAAAGAAGTGAAACGAATAATTCTCCAGATCAAGACATTCTGTCAAACAGCTTTCCATCTTTTTTTCTGAAAAAGTCTCAAAATTCTTGTTATCTACTGCTCTGCTCTTGTTTTTCTTTCTTTCTTTTAAATAGTCAAAGTCTTACTACGTTGCCCAGGCTAGAATGCAGTGGCACCAATCATAAATCACTGTAACCTCAATCTCCTGTGGGCTTAAACAATTCTCCTTCCTTGGTCTTGCTCTGCTCTGCTCTTGTCTAGCAGGAAGATGCCAATATCCACATTATCAGTGAGATTCAAAACTAATGTTGAGCTCAGCACTGCACATCTCTCCCACTTGGAATTAGGAAGTCCAGTTTTGTAAAAGCAAACTTATGTATTCCAAAGTGTGACAGTGTTGTGACAGAGAGAGAGAGAGACTTACCTTCCAATGAGTGAGAACTCGCCCACAACACCAAGGCGCCGCATGGCACTCAGGAGTCCTCGCACGGTCATGCCTTCGCAGAAGCAGACCACCACTCTGGCCTTGGGAAGCCTCTCTCGGAGTTTGCGTAAGAGTCGGTCAAAGCTCTTCTCCCCAGCATTGCTGTAGATTTTGTCTGAATGGGCGATGCAGAGGCCTTCCTGGGCAGCCAGCTCTTTGAAAGCATCCATTCCGCTCTCCCCATAATTCCCTGTCCAGAAACAATCAGCAGATATTTAAGACAACTGTGGCAACAACACCACTTACCAAATGGAATAACAACTTGTTAGTCACAGAAATCAAGAGAACGGACTTGCCAAAAATTTGTAAATTTGACTGAGACTGAAGGAAGATCTGGATGGATGAAAGAATAATCGAATGTAACCAATCAACTCTGTAGAAATAAGAGACAATCTGAGCTAGGGAACCCATAATGAGACAAGTTTTGTGAAATGAAGGATTGCTGCCCTATTTTACAACCATTATTAATAGTTCTTGTCCCAGATTTTAACTACATGGAAGAAATCAGTGCATTGGACTAGGGAGTTGAAAGGGACACAAAGAGAAGGCCTGTTCATATGAGGACTTGCTTCTGCTGACCACCAGGTTAAGAGGTAGCCACTCTTAGTAACATAAAACCCTGCAACATTTCCATGAAGAATGAGTAAGCAAAGTAAATGAAACACCTGGCCAGGTCAGAGATCAGCAGACCAGAAAAGCTCCAGGGCTTCATCAAAATCTACTACCCTCTGACCAAGTGGTGGGGTTATGAGAGATTTGTGCCTTATATTTTGATTTTTGTTGTATACAATTCTTATAATAAAATACACTTAAAAACTGAAAATTCCTAGAAATCAATGAGATAAATATCACACTTTACAAATTCCCTGTCTCTGTATTCCACTGATGACTTTAACCCCCATTCTATAAGCCTCTGTGTCCCTATTCGTCTCCCCAAGTTTGGGGAGTTTTAGATGCATGTGGATGATACATCTGATGCCATGTCCTCATGGTTTCTCAAATTCTCCCTCTCCATTGAAGTTTCCTGTAACCCACACACCTCCAGGGCCACACTTTTGACCTTGCTATCACAGATGTTTCTAATACCTCTGAAGGTGGATGCCAAACATCTATCTCTGTTTCCTCATTTTATCATACAAACTCACATATTCTACTACCCCTACTACAGAACTTCCTTGACCTCATCAAAACTTCAAATCCATTACCCTTCCTATTTTGTCCTTCCATCCTCATTCTCGTTTCCTTCTTAGCCCAGCTTAGATTTCATAGTCTGTCTCTTAATTGCTTTTTGCAAATTCCTTAACTCATTTGTGTTTTCCTGCCATTAATGCTAGTTAAACCCAACCAGCTGCCTAATCCATGTCTACACCTGAGCACCTAAATATGGCCGAGAAAGACTCAGAACCTTGCTGAATGGTTTTCTTTAAAATTCGTGAGGGAATTTTATGCAAAAAGGGATATTCAATAGCACAAGGAAATTATACTACATCACCCCTGTAAGAAAATTTATTTTGGGGGGGAGTTTTCCGAGATGGCATGGTAGGAACAACTCGGGACTGCAGCTCTCAGTGAAGGTGCAGAGGGTAAGTCCTAGCCGCATTTCCAGATGGATCTTTGTTGCGTGCCCGTTTCAGCCAGAGCCACAGCACAGCAGCACCCCGCACAAAATGCACTGATCTGGGTGCCCTGTTAAACCGGCAATCTGAGATTTGGGAGGGCAGATTAGCATATCCATCTGATTAAACGGGACTTGGACAGTGAGCCAGACAAGGAGATTCCCAGGAAGTGACATTTGAGCCAGTGCAGTGGGTGCCCCACAGATCCCGGTGCCCCACCAGCAAGCGACTAAAACACCTGGGAAAGAGTCAATCATTCAACTTAAAAAAAAAAGAGGGAGAAAGGGCTCTGAGGCAGGGAGCCAGGTGATCAGGCTCGGTAGGTCCCACCCCCACAGGGACAAACAAAACAGCGATTTGAAACACTCGGGGCTGAGAGTTTCACTGTGGGCACAGCTCAATCCAGGATGGTGCAGCTCCATGGGGGAGGGGCGTCCACCACTACCGAGGCATTCCGCCCCTACTGAGGTACACGCCCATTGCTGATGTGGCCTGCCGTTGCCAAGGCAACCCACCATAACAGAGATACTCCGCCAACAGGGCAGAGCCCACAAAAGCAAGGCAGAGCCCACGGGCAACAGGGCGGAGCCCAGGACAGAAGAGCGGAGCCCACAGGAGCAGGGCGAAGCCCACAGCAGCAGGGACTGGAGTGGACCTCAGCAGTCGTAGAGTGGAGGGGCTAGACTGGTAGAAGGAAAACTAAGTAACAGAAATATTTCATCATCAACAATCTGGGCATACACTCAGAGACCCATTCGAAAAGCCAGCAACTACTCAGACGACAGGTGGATAAATCCACAAAGATGGGAAGAAACCAGCGCAAAAAGGAGGAAAACACCCGAAACCAGAACACCGCACCTCCTACAAAGGACCAAAACTCCTCACCAGCAAGGGAACAAACCTGGACGGAGAATGAGTGTGACGAAATGACAGAATCAGACTTCAGAAGGTGGATAATGAGAAACTTCCATCAGCTAAAAGAAAATGTTCTAAATCAATGCAAATAAACTAAGAACATTGAAAACAGATTTGAAAAAAGATTCGAGGAAATGATAACAAGAATGGACAACTTAGAGAGGAATATGAATGAATTGAAGGAGCTGAAAAACACAACATGAGACTTCACGAAGCCTGCACAAGTTTCAACAGACGAATTGACCAAACAGAAGAAAGAATATCAGAAGTCGAAGATCAACACAATGAAATTAAACAAGAAACCAAGATTAGAGAAAAAAGTGCAAAAAAGAATGAACAAAGTCTCCAAGAAATGTGGGACTATGTGAAAAGACCCAACCTACATTTGATAGGTGTACCAGAATGTGACGAAGAGAATGAATCCAAGCTGGAAAATACTCTTCAGGATATTATCCAGGAAAATTTCCCCAACCTAGCAAGGCAGGCCAACACTCAATTGCAGGAAATACAGAGAAAACCACAAAGATATTCTGCAGGAAGAGCAATCCCAAGGCACATAATCGTCAGATTCACCAGGGTTGAAATGAAGGAGAAAATACTAAGGGCAGCCAGAGAGAAAGGTCGGTTCACCCACAAAGGGAAGCCCATCAGACTCACAGCAGATCTCTCGGCAGAAACTCTACAAGCCAGAGGAGAGTGGGGGCTGATATTCAACATCCTTAAAGAAAAGAACTTTCAACCCAGAATTTCATATCCAGCCAAACTGAGCTTCATAAGTGAAGGAAAAATAAAATCCTTTGCGAACAAGCAAGTACTCAGAGATTATGTCACCACCAGGCCTCCTTTACAAGAGCTCCTGAAAGAGGCACTATACATAGAAAGGAACACCCAGGACCACCCATTCTAAAAACATACCAAATGCTAAAGAGCATCAACAAAAAAAAGAATCTGCATCAACTAATGGGCAAAACAGCCAGGTAGCATGAAAATGGCAGTATCAAATTCACACATAACAATATTAACCCTAAATGTAAATGGACTAAATGCACCAATCAAAAGACACAGACTGGCAAATTGGATAAAAATCCAAAACCCATCACTGTGCTGTATCCAGGAAACCCATCTCATATGCAAGGATACACAAAGTCTCAAAATAAAGGGATGGAGGAAGATTTACCAAGCAAATGGACAGCAAAAAAAAGCAGGAGTTGCAATTCTCATCTCTGATAAAATAGACTTTAAAGCAACAAAGATCAAAAGAGACAAAAAAGGTCATTACATAATGGTAAAAGGATCGATACAACAAGAAGAGCTAATGATCCTAAATATATATGGACCTAATACAGGAGCACCCAGATACATAAGGCAAGTTGTTAATGACTTACAAAGAGACTTAGACTCCCACACAATAATAGTGGGAGACTTTAACACTCCACAGTCAATATTAGACAGATCAACCAGACAGAAAATTAACAAGGATATCCAGGGCTTGAACTCAGACCTGGAACAAGCAAACCTGATAGACATTTACAGAATTCTCCACCCCAAATCCACAGAATATACATTCTTCTCAGCATCACATCACACCTACTCTAAAATTGACCACATAATTGGAAGTAAAGCACTCCTCAGCAAATGCAAAACAACTGAAATCATAAAAAACAGTCTCTCAGACCATAGTGAAATCAAGTTAGAACTCAGAACTCAGAAACTAACCCAGAAATGCACAGCTTCATGGAAACTGAACAACTGGCTCTTGAATGTTGACTGGATAAAAAATGAAATGAAGGCAGAAATAAAGACGTTCTTCAAAACCAACGAGAACGAAGACACAACATACCAGAATCTCTGGGACACATTTAAAGCCGTCTGTAGAGGAAAATATATAGCAGTAAGTGCCTATATGAGAAGAGTGGAGAGATCCAAAATTGACACCCTATCATCAAAATTGAAAGAGCTAGAGGAGCAAGATCAAAAAAACTCAAAACCTAGCAGAAGACAAGAAATAACTACGATCAGAGCAGAACTGAAAGAGATAGAAACACAAAAAACCCTTCAAAAATCAATAAATCCAAGAGCTGGTTTTTTGAAAAGATCAACAAAATAGACAGACCACTAGCCAGATTGATTAAAAAGAAAAGAGAGAACAACCAAGTAGATGCAATAAAAAATGATAAAGGGGAAATAACCACAGATTCCACAGAAATTCAAACCATCATCAGAGAATATTACAAACAACTCTATGCACATACACTAGTAAACCTGGAAGAAATGGATAAATTCCTGGACATCTGTGTCCTCCCAAGCCTAAACCAGAAGGAAGCCGAAACTATGAATATACCAATAACAAGGTCTGAAGTCAAGGCAGCAATTAAGAGCCTACCACACAAAAAAAGCCCAGGTCCAGATGGGTTCACAGCTGAATTCTACCAGGCACACAAAGAGGAGCTGGTACCATTCCTTCTGAAACTATTCCAAGTAATTCAAAAAGAGGAAATCCTCCCCAAATAATTTTATGAGACCAACATCATCCTGATACCAAAATCCAGCAGAGACTCAACAAGAAAAGAAAACTTCAGGCCAATATCCGTGATGAACATAGATGCAAAAATCTTCAACAAAATACTGGCAAACCAATTGCAACAGCACATCAAAAAACTTAGCCATCATGATCAAGTAGGATTCATCCCTGGGATGCAAGGCTGGTTCAACATACGCAAGTCTATAAACGTAATTCACCACATAAACAACCAAAAACAAAAACCGCATGATTTATCTCAATTGATGCAGAGAAGGCATTTGACAAAATTCAACAGCCCTTTATGCTAAAAACCCTCAATAAACTCGGTATTGATGGAATGTATCTCAAAGTAATAAAAGCTATTTACGACAAACCAACAGTCAATATCATACTGAATGGACAAAAACTGGAAGCATTCCCTTTGAAATCTGGCACTAGACAAGGATGCCCTCTCTCACCACTCCTATTCAGTATAGTACTGGAAGTTCTAGCCAGAGCAATGAGGCAAGAAAAAGAAATAAAGGGTATTCAAATAGGAAAGGAAAAAGCCAAATTGTCTCTATTTGCAGATGACATGATAGTATATCTAGAAGACCCCATCGTCTCAGCCCAAAAACTCCTGAAACTGATAAGCAACTTCAGCAAAGTCTCAGGATATAAAATCAATGTGCAAAAATCACAAGCATTCCTATACACCAATAACAGACTTAAAGAGAGCCAAGTCAAGAGCGAACTGCCATTCACAATTGCTACAAAAACAATAAAATACCTAGGAATACAACTTACAAAGAATGTAAGGGACCTCTTCAAGGAAAACTACAAACCACTGCTCAACGAAATAGGAGAGGACACAAACAGATGGAGAAACATTCCATGTTCATGGTTAGGAAGAATCAATATCGTGAAAATGGCTATACTGCCCAAAGAAATTTACAGAATCAACGCTATCCCCATCAAGCCACCATTGACTTTCTTCACAGAACTTGAAAAATCCGCCATGAACTTCATATGGAACCAAAAGAGAGCCTGCATAGCCAAGTCAATTCTAAGCAAAAAGAACACAGCAGGAGGCATCACACTACTGGACTTTAAACTATACTACAAGGCTACAGTAATCAAAACAGCATGGTACTGGTACCAAAACAGAGATATAGACCAATGGAACAGAACAGAGGCATCAGAGGCAACACAACATATCTACAACCATACAATTTTGATAAACCTGACAAAAACAATCAATGGGGAAAGGATTCCCTGTTTAATAAATGATGTTGGGAAAACTGGCTAGCTACGTGCAGAAAGCAGAAACTGGACCCCTTTCTGACACCTTACACTAAAATTAACTCCAGATGGATTAAAGACTTAAACATAAGACCTGGCACCATAAAAACCCTAGAAGAAAATCTAAGCAAAACCATTCAGGACAGAGGAGTAGGCAAGGACTTCATGACCAAAACACCAAAAGCATTGGCAACAAAAGCCAAAATAGATAAATGGGACCTAATCAAACTCCACAGCTTCTGCACAGCAAAAGAAACAGTCACTAGAGTGAATCGGCAGCCAACAGCATGGGAAAAAATTTTTGCAATTTACCCATCTGACAAAGGGCTGATATCCAGAATTTACAAAGAACTCAAACAGATTTACAGGAAAAAATCAAGCCCATTCAAAAATGGGCAAAGGATATGAACAGACACTTTACAAAAGAAGACATACATGAGGCCAACAAACATATGAAAAAATGCTCATCATCACTGGTCATTAGAGAGATGCAAATCAAAACCACACTGAGATACCATCTCATGCCAGTTAGAATGGCGATCATTAAAAAATCTGGAGACAACAGATGCTGGAGAGGATGTGGAGAAATAGGAACACTTTTACACTGTTGGTGGGAGTGTAAATTAGTTCAACCATTGTGGAAGACAGTGTGGCGATTCCTCAAGGCCTTCGAAATAGAAATTCCATTTGACCCAGCAATCCCATTACTGGGTATATATCCAAAGGACTATAAATCGCTCTACTATAAGGACACATGCACACATATGTTCATTGCAGCACTGTTTACAGTAGCAAAGATCTGGAACCAACCCAAATGCCCATCGATGATAGACTGGACAGGGAAAATGTGGCACATATACACCATGGAATACTATGCAGCAATCAAAAACGATGAGTTCATGTCCTTTGTAAGGACATGGATGATACTGGAGAACATCATTCTCAGCAAACTGACACAAGAACAGAAAATGAAATACCACATATTCTCACTCATAGGCGGGTGAGGAAAAATGAGAACACATGGACACAGGGAAGGGAGTACTACACACTGGGGTCTATTGGGGGGAATGGGGAGGGATGGGGGAGCTGGGGAGGGATAGCCTGGAGAAATGCCAAATGTGGGTGAAGGGCAGGAAGGCAGCAAAACACACTGCCATGTGTGTACCTATGCAACTATTTTGCACATTCTACACATGTACCCCAAAACCTAAAATGAAATAAAAAAAGAAAAAGAAAAAAAAGAATTTATTTCATTAATTATTAAATATAAAGAAATCATTTCATTATTAAATATAAATATTTCATTAGTTATTTCAACCTTTCTCTTCCATCTTGAAATTTCCAAACTACCAAAACCATACTTACTCCCTGTTTCAACTTTGTTGTCATTTCATACTTTAATAAGAACAGATGATCAAAACTGTTGGAACAGAAATAGTCCATCAGAAACTAGTTCAGCCTCTCACTACTACATCTATAAACATTTCTTCACAAGCATTTATATTATCTATCATCCTTTCTGTTGTAAATTTGAAGTGTGTCTACTGCAGGTTAGAGCCAACCCCTGCTCGTGGACACTAGATCCCATCACTTTTTGTCTATTCAAGCAGTTTCTCCTACAGTTGTTCCATCTCTTGGATAATCAATTTCTCCCTCCTATCGGTGTTAATCAAAAAGAAAAATACCCTTGACCTCATTTTCCCTCTTGAGTTACTGATTCATTGCCCGTTTACAGCAACAATAGTTGCCTAGGTCAATGTATTTACTTCTTCCATTGTCTCCTTTTTGGCATTTTTTTTCATTTTTTCTTAGTTGAGATCTAATTGATATACAAAAACTGCACACATTTAATGTATATCTTGATGAGTTTGGACATAGGCATGCCCATCACCTCAGAAACTTCTCTTAACAAAATCTTCTCTTGTCAAAGTGAGTAATAATCTCCCTGTTTCCACGTCTTGTGATCTGTTGTCTCATCTTCGTCAAGCACCCGGTTACATTCAACAGTTTGTCGCACCCTCTGGAAACATTTTATTCTCTTTGTTTCTGCGATACAGCCTTCTCCTGTTTTCCTCACCTCACTGGTCGCTATTCAGTAGTTTGTCGGATTTTCCTTCTCTGCTCCAATTGTCACGCCAGGACTGAATCCTAGGAAATTTTGCCTTTTTCATCTATATTCTCACCATAAATACTCCCACTCTGTCACATGCGTTCAAATATTATTTGAATGCCACTGTTGAATCCCAAATATAGATCTTTAGACTGAACTGCCCCTTGGATCAACAGACTGGTTTACTTAATTGCCTACCTGATGGTGTCCATTTATAGACACTTTAAATTTAACATATCTGAAATAGAATTATTTCCATCTCTACCTTGCAAATCTACTTCTTTTAATACATGATGCTACCCACCAACTTGCACAATAATGAAAAATTTTAACCTTTTTTGTTTTCATCTTTTTCTCACATTCCAGAATCATTCCTGTAACACTTATCTCTAACCCTGATCTTTTCTCTTTCCGCTATTTCAGCCTCTGCTACTCTAAACTGTGTCTTAGGTCAGGTTATTTAAAAACAGAGCCTGATATGAAGATTCTTGTTCGAGTAATTTATTGAGGAACAGAAACCAAAGAGAAGCAGGGAAGAACAGGAGGAGAGAACTAAGCAGAAACATCATTTAAGCTAAAGAATAGCTTCAGGCTGACAGCACAATAAAATACTAGAGCATATTATACTAGAGAGTTAACCCTACCTCCAGGCAAGGGATCCCCTTGTCAGTCTATTACTGGCTAAGGTCCATGAGGAAAGACAAGGTACAGCCTCCCAGGAAACAGGCAGCTGGGATTGATAGAAGCCTACTTCCTTTCTTTTTTGAGCCTGAGTCACTCTGTTGCCTAGGCTGTTGTGCAGTGGCACATCTCAACTCACTGCAACCTTCACCTCCTGAGTTCAAGCAATTCTCCTGTCTCAGCCTCCCGACAGCTGGGATTACAGGCTTTTGCCACCATGCCTGGCTAACTTTTGTATTTTTAGTAGACACAGAATTTCACCATATTGGTCAGGCTGGTCTCGGACTCCTGACCTCGGGTGATCCACCCATCTTGGCCTCCCAAAGGGCTGGGATTACAGTCATGAGCCACTATGCCTGGCCAACAGAAGCCTACTTTCATGGTAGCTAGGAGACTGGGACACCCAGCAGGTAAAGAGAATCTGGGTGGGCCAAGTATAGTATCCTCTACACCAAGTAAATATCAGCTCTTACCTAGAGAAGTGCCCTAGGCTCCTGATTCGTCTCCCTGCATCCATTCTTGTTCTCAGTGATTGATTTCACACCTAGCAACCAGAGTAATCTGTTAAGGGGTAAATCAGATTTTGTCACTCCTTTACAGAAAGCTCCACTTGCATGCCAACATGCTTGGAATAAAACTGAAACTCCTTCCCCTGGACTACCAAGCTGTGCAGGGGCTTCTCCATAAAGCTGGAAAAGGTGTGGGAGGGGAAAGTGGAAAGAGATGAAGTTGGAGAAATTGGAAGGCTCATCCCATGAGCCTTTCCTTCTTTTCTGTTAGGGAAATACCCCAAACTCATGCATGCTATTTCCAGCACCTGAAAAGATGCTCTGCTACTGGGTGATCTTATCAGTCATATCAAGAAAAAAACCTCACCTCTTTTGAAAAGCCTTTCCTGATCAGTTAGCGTAAAGCAACCTCTGAGTAAATCCTGATCGCTCCCCAGGCTTTTATCTCAAAATAGTCATGGGTCACTTCATCGCAGGGATATGTTCTGAGAAATGTGCTGTTAGGCAATTTTGTCATTTTACGAACGTTATAGTGTACTTCCACAAACAAAGATGGCATAACCTACTATACACCTGTGGTATATCGAATAGCCTATTGCTCCTAGGCTACAAACCTGGACAGCATGTTACTGTACTGAATACTTTAGGCAACTGTAACACAATGCTATGTAGTTGTGTATCTAAACATAGAAAAGATACAGCAAAAATACCATAGTATAATCTTATGGGACCACAATTATATATGCGTGGCCCATTGTTTCCCAACATGTCATTATGTGGTGCATGACTGTACATATTACTGATTTTTTTGTTTATTTTTCTTTTTTCCCTAGAATGTAAGATTCATAAAAAAATAATCTGGCTTTTTCAGTGATGTACTCATGATAGTTTTAGATACTTAAATGCATAGCAAAGATGCATTTGCTGTATCAGCCCAGTAGAAAAATGGGCAAAAGTTATAAACAAAAGCAATTTAAACAAAATAAGTAAAAGTGGGTAACAGGCATATGAAACAAATCACTGAACCTTATTTATTATCAGTAGAGTACCGTTAAAGTGTAATATTATTTCTTCACCTATTAGAATGCTAGAAGTTCAAAGATTAATGATATTCAGTGATGGCAAGGTAAAGTATATACACTGTTGGTGAAAGCAGTTCAAACTTTTGGTGCACAATTTGGCAGTAGGTTTCAAAAATTTTTAGGATAAATATGTAAATGCAACAATTATTTAAGAAAATAATTGTAAAAATATGATAGCATTCAGAAAGGACTTGGGACTTAAGTGTTAACATCGGTAAAACTTTCAAGAGCATTGTAATTAAATCGAATAAGACGTTCCTATATTTTTTAAAAGAAGCTTTCTTATTTCTTATAGGATTAAATGATCAAATTAATGCATATTTTACTTAATTCAACCACCTTCAGTGACATAATGCAGTCCAATGAAGTCCAAAAGAAGCATTAATACATCACAATATCCTCAGCTCCAAAGACTGTGGAAACATGTCACAACTCAAAAGAGAGGCATTGACTAATTACAGGAGAGAAAACCACACACAGCTGGCCAGCGAATGCCTTATTCATCTGCAGAAGAGGGCACAAGGAAGGAAGTCAGATGCCACTTTCTCACAATAAATGCAGGTTCAGGAATCTGCAAGACATCGCTAGCAGACTCTCTCAGCAAAAGTCACTGTCGGCCTGTCAGATTATGTTACAAGGAGAATGAGTTTACTGCAGGGTACTCACCCTTGGACTTCAATAAAAAAAGATTTTGCTCCTATTTGAAAACACATGCAGGTTAAACAAACAAGAATGCTCTTTGCATTACAATAAGAAAATTCTTGCGTTTTAAATCTAGTAAAGACCTTAGACATGCTCAGAAAAACAGATCAGCTTACAGACAAGGAAACTGAGGCACAAAGAGATGAAATAGCTCACCAATGGGCATAAGGCTTATTGGTATGAGAACTGGAACAGTCGTGTCCTGACTCTTAGGTTACTTCTTATTTCTGTTATTAGCAAAAACCAGTTAAACATGTATGTTTTTATAATCTAAAATATCTGGATGGGTTAATTGGTTTCATGAAATGCTGATCCCAATTTCTGTATTTATATGTTCTTGTTTGAACAGTAATTGTTTTTTTTTCCTTCAAGTTCAGGGGTGCATGTGCAGGATATGCACATTCCTTACATAGGTAAACGTGTTCCATGGGGTCTGCTGCACAGATCAACCCATCACCTTGGTATGAAGCCCAGCATCCATTATCTATTCTCCCAGTTGCTCTCCCTCCCCCCACCACTTCCCGTGGGAGGCCCCAGTGTGTGTTGTTCCCCATCATGTGTCCATGTGTTCTCATCTAAATAGTAATTCTTAACTACAAATATTGAGAGAGAGCTGAGTATTATGCATTATACTATGTTTAAACTGTCCATTTCTCTCACGATACCTAAAAGGATCCAAATTTACATATAAATTTCTGTGAGTACAGTGCTAATGTGGAAAGCACCTGTACTTTTATCAATCTTTATACTTTAAAAATCGTATTTGTACACATTATCTTATTTGAATCTCAAAGCAACTCTGTTATACTAATATTGATGTCAGTGCCTTGCTTATTGTCATCAAGGCCCAGTTCGTGTGCTCTTTGTATATAACACTGTTATCAATATCATACACTGTTATCATATTGATACCATATTGATAACAGTGTTCGATGCAAAGAGCACACAAAATGAAAAGGAACACCTCCCACTGAGCTTAACATTTAATTACTTTCATCTGCTAAGGAGAGAACTAATGACATGATAAGGACAATACAAGTGTCTAATAGAAGTCCTGTGGGTTAGGAGTAAGGAAAACCATCTAAAGAAAGTGCCACTTGTTCTGGGTCTTAAAATATAAACAGATTTTCCATAAATAGAAAGAAACTAGGGGACATGTGCTCTGTGGCTGTCTACCAGGTCATAAGCAAGCAATGTCAGACTGAAGATAATACACTCAGCCACGAGCCCACCCTCTGCCTCCCTCCAACCCCCTTCTGCCACTTAGGCCTCTTCCTGCCTTTTCTGGTTTGAATAATTTATCTAGATAATTCTCTGTATCTAGTATCTGTAGCCCTGAAAGAAAGTTGTGAATATATAAGAAAGTATCCTATAATGAAACACTTAAGAAATAAAAAGGCTGTGTAATGTAAACACTCAGGGCTGGTAGAGAGCTGCATGTTTTCTTTCTATTAGCAAACATTTTATGGAACTCTAACCTGAAAATTTCCCTGTGCTTTGCCCTTTAAGAGTTGCCAAGAAATGTTAGATATTGACTCTGGCTTCAATTTGACGAAAATTTACTATGTGTCTGGCACTGGGATAAACACCTAAACATTTCATTTATTCATCATAACAAATCCATATAGAAGTTATAACCCCTCTTTTACAAGTAAGGATGTGGAAACTCAAAGAAATTAAGTAACTTGCCCAAAGGGACACAGTGGTGGATCTATTTTAACTCGGAAGTTCTTGCTCCTAATCACCGTTTTACACTGCTTCCTTCATGGACTTAAAGTATAGGTGTAGAGGCATGACATAAGCACGCAAAATACAGCAGCAGTACTGAGCCATAGGGGCTACATGAGAAATAAAAAATACCATCATTCTAGATTTTAGGATAAGAGAGCAGAGATAATCAGAGAACACCTCTTCAGAAAAGTAAGGATGAATATGGGCCTCAATGACTATAAGCAAGGCATTGGCATTCAGGGTGAATGGGAATAATGTGACTCCATAAGAGGTACTTTTAGAGGCAGTGAGTAGAGAGGTCCCACTGGAGCAGAAGGTTCATGATTTACAGAATGACACTCTGTTTCAAGATCTCTAGTGAGGCCTCTGGCATACCCCTATAAGACTGCAACATGTTAATGTGTTATATGTTGCTGCACTGTAGCAGATTTTCTAACAGACTTTATCGCTATTAAATGCTGCTAAAACCTAGAGAGTATGAGAGAAAGGGAAGAGCAGTGTCCAACAAAGTCTATAACATATAAAATTTAATATGTTGAAAATTTTTACTTTTTATCTTAGTTATATAACAAGATTTCAGAGGGTAGGTTATATCAAGATATGGTCTAAAACTAAGCTCATAAACAGAACTAATGGGATATTTATGAAGGAGGATACATGGAGCTTACAAAGAAATCCTATTACTTGAATAATGATAAAAGTATTTTAAAATAATAGAAGTGGGCATTATTGTTTATACCAGGGTTTATACCAGGCACTGAAAAGGGGGTAAAAATGGGAACTAACTCAGGAGAGAGAAAATAATGGCTACAACTCTTGAGTTTTCTAAACTATGTATGATTCTGAAAAGTCAGACAATAATTATCCAATCAGAAAAATAGAAACTTATTCATAAAAATTGATTTTTAGTGACATGGTGGCAAGTTTCACTGAGCCATCAAATAGATGGTATTGCATTTTATAATCACCTGTATGAACTACCCTCACGGCAAAAAAGTGGGCACTGAAAACTAGGCTTTAGATATTTTTTCAACTCCTAAAATATTGAGGATATATTTAAGAAACAACTGGAGCTCCATTTGGTGGCTCAAGTAACATTTCAGCCATCAAATGTTACTTGGTTCAAATCCTGTTATTGCATTTTCAAGTACTTTCTTGGTCAAACAACTGTCTTCAACATCGCTCATTCCTGAGTATTTACACATCAGTTATACCCAGAGAAACATTCATAAAGAAAATATGTAGATATTTGTACACTTTCGTTAAAAAACGAATGCTTTCACTTTGGAAAATTCACTGTCTTTTACTCCAGACACCCTTAATTCCTGCCTTATTTCATGTAGTCTCTCTTAGTCCCCTGTGATGATGAATGCATTCCTGATCAGGTCTCTTGGGTCACAGATTGCTCTCTGTCAACTAACTACTTTGCCTCCTGGGACATCTTGGACAATCAAGAGAAGGTCCATTTTAAAAAATATTTATGGGAAAGTTTATTTCTCATTCATATTTGAAGTGTAATTTCACTGGGATGAATGTCTAAAGTGTGTGTGTGTGTGTGCGTGCGCGCGCGTGTGTGTGTATACACACACAGAAAGGAATATTATTTAGCCATTAAAAAGTAAAACCTGTCATTTGCAACAACATGGATTGAAGTGGAACACATTAAGTTAACTGAAATAAGCCAGGCATACAAAAGTTGTGCATATTCTCACTCATCTGTGGGAGCTAAAAGTTCAGTCTCATGAAGATAGAGTAGAAGGATGGTGGCAAGAGGCTGGGAGTGGTAATGGGGAGAGAAGATAAAGAGGGATTGGTTAATGAGTACAAAAATAGTTAGATAAAAGAAATAATATCTACTTTAGTAGCACCATAGGGTGACTATAGTTAACAAAAATTATTGTATATTTAAAAAAATTGGAAGAGTAAAATTGGAATCTTCCTAACAAAGAAATGATCAATGACTGAGGTAATGAATATCCCAAGTACCCAGATTTGAACATTGTACATTGTATGCCTGTGTCAAAATATCACATGTATCCCATAAATATGGGCAACTATTATGTATCCAAAAAACAAAAATAAAAAATTTTTTAAATAAGTAATTAAAGGTATAACAAAAATGAAAATTTCTGTAAATAAAATTGATTTCATAGCACCATCTAAAAACTATTGCAATACTCTACATCTATAACTATCAGGAAATTCTACTTTTTGACCTACATTTCTTGTGATAAAATCTAAATTTGTTTCCTCTTTATTCTCTGTGGAGACAGATATCAGCTGGTTTAAATTCTTTTTTGGGGAGAGGAGAGGTGGTCTTTCTGGAAATCATAATTCAGATTTCTCTTCTCCCAGCAGAGAAACAACCCCTATTACTTTCACTTTTCCTGGCAACCTTTTAATTTATTCCGTTCTGTTCTGCCACTTAATACCTAGAAAATGTTATGGGTTTCCTGCCTCCATCTAAACATCTGCTGAGTCCTCTAACACAGTCGGCACGATAGGTCTGGTCAGTCAGAGGTGAGTGCATCATCATCTGCCCCAGTGTTCCCAGGTGGTAGCATGGAAAGAAATTTATATGCAAGGTCAGTGAAGGAACTGCCTCACCCAGGGCAGTCATGGAGAACAAGAGAATCTCTCTTACTAGCAATTTTCCAGCTTGGGCAGGCACAAGTATAGCACCCAAGTAGAAGAAGGAGATTTACTACAAATTGGGTATTTTCCTTAGGTAATAGGATAGAACCCAAGTAATCTTTGTCCTCTTGCTTCATTGTGTTCTCAGCATTGTGTTCCCATTGTGCCTTGCAGCTAAATGACTGAGAGGATGAGACTTGGAGGCAGATCAACGTGGTTCGAATCCCTGAATCCTCAATAAAGAGTTGGATAACCTTAAAGTATTTTCTTTTATAAGTTTTGGTCCTTTTGTGTAAAATGGAGGTCATAATGCACATCTCAAAAACTCATCATGATTAGTAAATTATATGCGGCAATGACTTAAATTTCCCAGAACAAAGAAAAGTGCAGGGAATATTCTCAATGTCTTTGTACAGCTGCAGAATCTAAAAGTGGACATAAGACTTTAGCATTGACCCAAAAGCTTCAGTTTTATGCCCATGTTCCTATTTATAAAACCCAAGCTCGTGATTGTTTCCTTACTGCAGTGCTTCACTGTCCACTCATGGTCACCTTGTGTCCAGGTTGTCCCTATATTTTTTCTGCCATGCTTGCACAAAACAAGTCCTTCTCTTTTTATTTTGGAGCTTTTAGCATTTAGGTTTTAAAAATGCATGAAAGTTGCATTTATCTATGTCCAGTCTCTGTCATTGAGTCTTCTTTAAGTTACAAACACTCATGCCTCATTGTATCCATTTTAGAGCTTCATACAATGACCTACTTCATTGATCCTCTAACTTCAGTCAGCTATTTATGAAATGGAGAAAGGAGTTAAGAGAAGACAAGTTCTAAGAGGTATACAAATCCAAAAGGAGATCATCATTTTTGGAAAACAAACAGCATTTCGCACTGAGGTTTCTACGTACAAGAAACAGGTTCACAGAAGCAATTCTATCTGACATATTATCCATACCTATGTGGTATTGATATATAATCAAAAACAGGAAGGTTGTATATACAACAACGAGTTCAGAAAAAGTACCTCCAACTTACATACACACACACATGCACACACACAAGAATCTATATATACTTGTTAATGCTAATACCCAGTGTTGGCAAGAGTTCATGTTAAAGGTGTAATAAATTTTCCTCATCTTTTTGATTAAAAAAATCGGTAATGTTAATATCAGTGCTATGAAGTATGTTAAATTATGTGCATATCTTTTGACTCTGAAAATAATTTCCTTGTCCACCAAGTTTTAGTCACAAAAATCATCACAGAACATATTGGAAATAAAAAACAGAAAACAATTTGTGTCCAACCACAGGAGGATGGTATGTATTCATAAAAATAATACATGAAAGCATTTTCAAAGATGAATAAAATTGTATTAAATGTCAGGGGAAATATTTATGTCATATTTTTCAATGCCAAAATTGTTTAAAATAGAATGTAAAATATAAATCCAATTTTTAAAAATTGGATTTATATCAAATAGAAATAAAAATATATCACATTTAAATATAGAAAAAGTTTAAAGAACAAACAGAAATGTTAACAATAGTTTTATTTAGACGATGGAATCATATGTAATTGTGTTTTTATATTTTTAATATTTTTGGTTTCTAAGTTATCTACAATGATCAGATATTGATTGGTTAATATAAATAATTTTGAAATAAAAATACATAGGGATAAAAACTGAATGCTATGTCAAGCACAGCTATTATACGGTATTTGGGAAATTTTTCCAGAAGGGAATTGAACCTCTCTCATAATGTCTACGTAACAGTTTTTCTCCCTAAAGGAAATAAGAAATACTAATGTAGTGACTGCCCTTAAGTAAAGTTGGCCATAGGCTATGTGCCACTTTCTGGGATGTCTACATACTTAGGTCAAAAGTATGTAGTAATAGATACTTGATAGAAATCCTGAAATCTGATGTGAGTGTCCCTAATTTGCTAAAGAAGCAATTTGTCTTCTTTATTTTTCTTTCTTTTCTTTTTTTAGGTTGAAGGCTCAATGAGGCTGAGTTTGGGAGATGTAGATTTAATGATCTACTGAGCCTCTGCATTAAGAAAAAATATACAGGACTCAGGACACCCTCTCTGTTTGCTGTACATTTCCTGCAAGGGCTGGGATGCAGGCCTGGTCACCTCTTCTCTAATACAAGGAACCTATCCTTCAGGTTGAGGACAGGATGGCTTGCTCATAGAGGACTTCCCTTTAGCAAAGGGCTAGAGGCAGAGGGAGTAATTATTTTAATAGGAAATAATGCTGAATAAACCCTGTTTCACCAGCTTCTGTGTCTTGGTGTTCTGAACATTCTGTCTTACTAAAGTTAAAAGAAATTAAAGTATGACTTGTCCAGAGAGGATAAGAAAAACTAATGCCTTGTGATCCTAAAATGGTGGTATAATGCGAACACTAGCACTTATGGAGAACTTATATCTTAATTATCATTCTTTCATCTTTTTTATTTTGTCATAATTCTCTCCATTTACAGAGGAAACTGAGGACTAGAGAGAGAACTTAAGTAACTTGCCCAAATACTGTCAGAGCTAGGATTCGAACTCAGATGTGTCTGACTCTAAAGCCGACAGCTCTTAATTACTTACCTACAACACGTTCTATATTTCAGACTCTGGTAGTTTTCTATATATTATGTACTCCTCTCTTCTTTTGTTTGTAGTGACTGGGCATAGCCAAAAACACCTACCTGCCCAGATGCCCTTGTAACCAGAGAAGCAAAGTGACCCAGTTCCAGGCAATGAGATTTAAGCAGAAGTTTCAAGTGAAGCTTCTGGGAAATTTTTGAAAAAGTCAGTTGGCAGATGGTCTGCTTCTTAAGCCTTTTGTCTCTTCTTTTTTTAGACAGTAAATGGACTTGAGCCTAGAGGTGTAGCAGCCATGTGGTAACAATGAAGGGTCAAATATGCAGACTGTATTAGTCTGTTTTCTGTTGCTCATAAAAGGATACCTGAAAATGGGTAACTTATAAAGAAAAGGAATTTATTTCTTACAGTATGGAGTCTGAGAACTCCAAGGTCTACAGTGAGCATCTTGTGAGAGACTCCTTACAGGTGGAGACTCACTTCCATATCCCAAATTTGGCACCGGGCAACACACAGTGAGTAATTTGTGTGTGTCCATGTGCTATCATGTTAGCTCAGGCTTAATCCATTCATGAGGGTAGACCCCTCTTAGTCCAGTCACCTCTTAAATGCTCTACTTCTCAATACTTTCACATTGGAGATTGTTTCAACATAGTTTTCGAGGGGATGTTCAAACAATAACATTCCACCATGGTCCCCAAAACTCATGTCCTTCACAAATACCTTAATTCCAAGCCCATGACCCCCAAAGTCTTACTTCATTCCAATACCAACTCAAAAGTCCAAAGTCTAGAAGTTCATCTGGGAACATGTGAAATCAAAGCAGGTTATCTAATTTCAAGATACAAAGGGCATAGGCACAGGGCAAATATTCATATTTTTAAAAGAAATAGGCCAAAAGAACGTGATGAGAGGCCCCGGGAAAGTCTGAAACCCAAGACAGCAGACATTAAATCTTTAGACTCCAGAATAATCTCCTTTAACTATACATCCTGAGTCCTTTGCACACCGGTGAGGGGAGTTGGGCCCCAAGACCTAGGGCAGCCCTGCCCCTATAATGTGTCTGGGCTCAGTGTGTTTAGCTGTCAAAGACTGGCATTGCACACTGGTAGCTCTATAGTTCTGAAATTGCAGTGGCAGTCCCACTCCCATGATTCCACTAGGCATTGCCCCAGTGAGTACTCTCTACAGAAGCTCTGATCCAACATTTCTGTTCACTGTTATTCTAGAGGAATATCTCTGCAGTGCCTCTACCCCTGTGAGAAGTATCTGCCTTAGCTCCTGGCTTTCCAGGACCTAAGAACTTATATGGAGGGCACCAAGCCACCCCAGCTCTTGCTTTCTGCACGCCTGTGGAATTAGTACCACATGGATGCCACCAAGGTTTACAACTTACATTCACCAGAGCTGCAGTGTGAGCTGAAACTTGGGTCACTTGAGCCATGGCTGGGCAGTTGAGCACTGTGCTTGTGGATAGGGAGTAGAGTCTTGAAGTGGCCCTGGGCAGTTTGCTCATAGAGATTGCCCTATGCCTGTCCCCTGGGAATATTCTGCTCTTCTAGGCTTCAGGGTCTGTGATGGTGGCATAGCCTAAAAGATATCTGAAAGACCTTTGTGGTCTTTCTTCCTTTGTCTTGAGGAGTAGCACCCAGTTTCCATCTGTGCTAATATCTTCAGCATATGGCTGATGAACTACAACCTTTGTTTCTTCTCCTGAACATACTTTTTCACTCTTTATGTGGCCAAGGTGAGAGTTTTCCAAATCTTTTCATCCTGTTTCCCTTTTAATTATGTATTTTGTCTTTAAATCATTTTCTCTCCTGAATCTCTGCATTAGCAGACAAAAACAACCATGAAGCTTCTTCTGTTTTGCTTAGAAATTTGTTCTGACAGATACTCTAGATCATTGCTCTTAAGTTTGACTTTCCACAAAGCTCTTGGGCATGAACACAGTTCTACCACAGTCTTTGCCAATCTATGACAAGGATAGCCTTTACTCCAGTTTCCTAACCTTTTTCTTTAGTTTCACTGGAAATGTTAAGACAATGGTCTTTACAGTCCATGTTTCTTTTATCATTCTAGTCATAACCCTAAACCAACCTCTAAGGAGTATAAAATTTTCCCCATCTTCTTGTCTTCTAAGCCCTCATCAGAATCACTCTTAATGATTAGTTCATAAAAACATAGACCTTTCTAACCTGCTTCTCTAAACTCTTCCAGTCTCTTATCCAGTTATAAAGCCACGTCTACATTTTCAGGCAGTCATTATTTACAACAACCCCACTCCTGGTACCAATTATTTGTCATAGTCTGTTATTTATTGCTTATAACAAAATATCTAAAACTGAATAATTAATAAGTGGAATTTATTTCTTATAGTGATGGATACTGAGAAGTTCAAAGTTAAGGAGCATCATCTGGTGAGAGCCTTGTTGCTGGTGACACTGAAGAGTCCTGAGGCAGCACAGGGTATCACATGGTAAAGAGACTGAATGTGCTGGCTCAAGTCTCTCTTCTTCTTATAAGGCCACCATCCACTCCCACCATAACCCAAACAAAATATGTATGTTGAAGTTCTAAACCCCAGTGTAGCTGTATTTAGAGGTAAGTCCTGTAAAAAAGTAATTAAGTTTAAATGACATCATAAGGGTGGGGCCCTGATCCAGTAAGATTAGAAGCCTTCTAAGAAGAGACACCAAAGTGCTCACACTTTTTATGAGGAATGTGAGGGCACAGCAAGTGGTAGCCATCTGCAAGTCAGGAAGAGAGCTCTCACCAGACACCAAATTTTCTGGAAACTTGATCTTGGATTCCCCAGTCTCCATACAGTGAGAAAATAAATTTCTGTGGTTTAAGCTTCCTAGTCTGTAATAAGTTTGTTATGGTAGCCCAAGTAGGCCAATACAATATATTTCACAATAAAATTTTCAGAATGAGAGCAAGGCATTTTGACTGCTTCTAACTAGCTATGACCTTCAGCTGTGTATCATTCTGTCTTCTTTATTCATGTTCAAAATACAGGGTTTGTACTAGGAGATCTCTAAGGTTTCTTATAGCATAAGCATTTGGTGATTCTAGAGCAATATGAATCAGCACTCTTTCATAATCTAGAGCTTCATGTCAAAACATTTTTCATATTTTCAGTATTCAAAGTAAGCACCTGCTTAGCAGATTTTTTTTCAACAGCTTTTTTCTTTCCCAATCTGACTTATGTATTACTGTAGGGGAGGAGAAAGCATTTGTTGTGCAACCACTTAAAATGTAACTTGCCTGCAGATTCATTTTTGCCAATATTCATTTTTAGTTATGCAGTCACTGAAAAACAGGGAACAAGATACTGCCCCGCAAAAACAGCCAACATATGATAAAACAAGGCCACTTCCAGAACAAGCTCATTAAGTGAACCTGAACTAATAGAAAGACATACTGCCCAGCATCATTGGACTGACATTCATCAGGATCCAGCTGTTCTCTTACCCCTCCGAGTAGCTACTTTTAGCCACCTTATGCTCAGTGGAATCAATTCAACCCTATTACTAAGCTCTCAGTCTCCTCCTATTTAACCCCACTTTTTATATCTTTTACATCATCAGTACAAAATAACATTTAGCTAAGTCAAAATAGATTTTATCCAAGGTCAAAAGAAAATCAGAGTATGGAAAAAAAGTTTCCTTTAATTCAAAGAACATGAGAACCTCTTGCCGTAAATGTAGTGAATTTAAAAGCCCTTGGAGAATCCATTTCCTTGAAGGGAAGGACCCAGTCCTGGCAGGCTTCATTACCTGCTGACTAAAGAGCCCTTGGGCCCCGAATAATCAGCAGTGGTAGCAAGGTAGTACACACCATGGACCTTGGGTGAGATAGAGATATGCTGGCTTCGGGTGTGACCCAGCACATTCCCAGCTGTGGTGGCTATGGTGAGAAACTCCTTTCCTTGAGAAATGCAGAGAGAAAAGTAAAGGGGATGTTGTGTTGCAACTTAAGTGCCTGCTTGGCCACAGTGGGGTAGGGTACCAAGCAGGCTGTGGGGTCTCCAATTCCAGGCCTTAGTTCTTGAGTGGCATTTCTTGACCTTCTCTGGGTGACAAGGTAGCCCACTGCCCTAAAAGGGTAAGTCTCAGACCTGACATAATTCACCACAAGCTGACTGAAGAGCTGTAGGGCTTGAGTAAACATAGGCAGTAGCCTGGCAGTACTCCCCACAGGCCTGTGGTGGTGTCCATAACGAGTAACTCCTCTGCTTATGGAAAGGAAGAGTAGAGTAGGAAAGACTTTGTCTTGTGCCTTGGATGCCAGCACAGCTGGAGTAGACTACAAAACAAGGTAAATTTCTAAGGTCTCTAACTCTAGGTCCTGCCATCTAGATGGCATCTCTGGACCCACCCAGGCCTGGGGGAACTCATCACTCTGAAGGGAAGAACACAGCTTGACTTGCTTTGTCACCTGCCAATGGTGAGCCCAGCAAACATTGGCAGTAATGAAGTAGAAGTTACAGTGGGTCTTGTGTGAGTTCCACACTGCTGTGCTGGCTTCAGGTCTGACCCAGCATAACTGCAGTGGTGGTGACCACAGGGGTACTTGTGTGACCTCTCCCACAGCTCCAGACAACTCTGCACAGAAAGAGAGATTCTATTTGTTTGAGAGAAAGTAAGAGAAGACAAAAAGACTTTCTTACTGGTAATCAGAGAATTCTTTCAGATCTTATCCAAGGCAACCACGGTGGTACCTCTATGAGGTGGTACTTCTACGAGAGCCATAGTGTTACTGGGCTTGAGGTTACTGGGCTTGCCTCTAATGCAGGCATGGCTGCAATGACCTAAAACTTACATAACAACACCCAAGTCTCTTTGAATACCAGAAAAGCCTTTCTAAGAAAGATGGACATATAAGCCAAGACCATGAAGATTACAATATCTGTCTCTTCAATACCCAGCCACCAATAAAAATCCACAAGCACTAAGGCTGTCCAGGAAAACATGACCTCACCAAATGAATTAAATAAAGCATCAGGAACCAATCCTGGAGGAACAGAAACAATGTGACCTTTTCGACAGAGAATTCCAAGTAGCAGTGTTGAGGAAACTCAATGAAATTCAGTGTGACATAGAGTAGAAATTCAAAATCCTATCAGACAAATTTAATGAAGTGATTGAAATAATGTAAAAGAATCAAGCAAAATTTGAGTTGAAAAATGCAACTGACATGCCAAAGAATGCATCAGAGTCTCTTAATAGCAGAACTGAACAAACAGAAGAAAGAATTTGTTAACTTAAAGACAGATTATTTGAAAACACATGATCAAAGGAGACAAAGAAATAAGAAACAACGAAGCATGCCAAAAGATCTAGAACATAGTCTCAAAAAGGCAAATATAAGAGTTTCGGGCCTTAAAGAAGGGGTAGAGAAAGAGACAGGGTATAAAGTTTATTCCAAGGGATATTATCAGAAAACTTCCCATACCAAGAGAAAGATATTAACATTCAAGTACGAGAAATTTATAGAACACCTAGCAGATTTAACTCAAAGAAGACTACTTCAAGGCATTTAACAATCAAATTCCCAAGGGTCAAGGAAAAAAAAATCCTAAAACCAGCAAGAGAAAAAAAAATAAAAACTAGTAACATACAATGGAGCCCCAATATGTCTGGCAGCAGACTTTTCAGTGGAAACATTTTATTGGCCAGGAAAGAGTGTCATGACATATTTAAAATGCAGGAGGAAAAAAAATATTTTACCCTAGAATAATAATATATTCAGTGAACATATCCTTCACACATGAAGAAAAAATAAAATCTTTCCCAGACAAACATAAGCTGAGAGATTTCATCAACACCAGACACGTCCTACAAAAAATGCTAAAGGGAGTTCTTCAATCTGAAAATAAACAAAATAAATGTGCAATAAGAAATCATCTGAAGGTGCAAAACTCACTGTTACTAGTAGTACACAGAAAAACATAGATTATAACACTGCAATGGTGGTGTGCAAACTGCTCATTTCTTAGGTAGAAACGCTGAAAGATGAAGCAATCAAAATTAATAACTACAACTTTTCAAAACATAAATTATACAATAAGATATAAATGGAAACAAGTCAAAAAGGTTTTAAACATCTGTTAAAAAAGTGTAAAATTTTTTTCAACAGAAAATTAAAAAGCAGACAAAAGTTAAAGTGTAGACTTTTTATTAGTTTTTTTTGTTTCTTTGTTAGTTTATTTGTTTGTTTATGCAATCAGTGTTAAGTTTTTGTCAGTTTAAAATAATGGGTTATATTATTTTCAAGCCTCATGGTACCCTCAAATCAATAAACCTTTAACAGACTGAGTGTAGTGGCTCACGCCTGTAATCCCAGCACTTTGGGAGGCTGAGGTGGGTGGATCATGTAAAGCCATGAGTTCAAGCCAAGCTTGGCAGTCCTGGCAAAACCCTGCCTCTACTAAAAATATAAAAATTAGCTGGGCATGGTGGTACATGCCTGTAATTCCAGCTACTTGGGTGGCTAAGGCACAAGAATCACTTGAGCCCAGATGGCAGAGGTTGCAGTGAGCTGAGATCATGCCACTTCACTCCAGCCTGGGCAACAGTGTGAGACTCTGTCTAAAAACATAATAATAATAACAATATGGATACAAAACATGAAAAGCAAGAAATTAAAATATACCACCAGAGAAAATCACCTTCACTAAAATAAAGAGAGGAAAGAAAGAAGAGACAAAGATCATTATATAAAAATAAAGTGGTCAATTCAGCAAGAATTTACAACAATTGTAAATATATATGGACCCAACAGCGGAGCACTCAGATATATAAACCTAATGTTATTAGAGCTAAAGAGAGCAATTCCAGTACAATAATAACTAGAGACTTCAACCTTTTACTTTCAGCACAGGACAGATTATCCAGGGAGAAAATCAACCCAGAAACATTGGATTTAATCTGCACTGTAGATCAAATGGACCTAATAGATATTTACAGAACGTTTTATCCGATGGCTCCAGAATAAAAATTCTTCTCAGCATATGGATAATTCTCAAGGATGGACCACATCCTTGAGATTAGGCCACAAATCTAATCTTAAATAATTCAAAAAAATTGTAATTGTATTAAGTATCTTCTTTGACCATAATGAAATAAAACTAGAACTCAAAAGGAATTTTGAAAACTATATAAAATGGAAATTCAACAGTATGCTCCTGAATGATCAGTGGTCAATGAAGAAATTAAGAAAATTTAAAAATTTCTTGAATCAAATGAACATGGAAACACAACATATCAAAACCTATGAGATAAAACAAGAGCAGTATTAAGAGGAAACTTTAGAACTATAAGTGTCCACATTAAAAACAAAAATAGAAACACTTCAAATAAACAACCTAAGTATGCATCTTAAAGAACTAGAAAAGCAAGAGGAAACCAGACCCTGAATTAGAAGAAGAAAAGAAATAATAAAGATCAGAGCAGAAATAAATAAAATTAAAACAAGAAATAATACAAAGGACCAACAAAACAAAAACTTTTTTGAAAAGATAAAATAGCCAACCTTTAGACATACTAAAAAAAGGAGTTAAGACTCAAACAAATAAAATTAGAGATGAAAAGGATCATTAGAAGATACTATAAGCAGCCATATGCCAATAAATTGGACAACCTAGAAGAAATGAATAAATTCTTAGACACATACAACCTTCCAAGACTAAACCAGGAAGAAATTCCAAACATAAACAGGCCCAACCTGAACATTGACCTTCTTATTTGTTATTACAAGGTCAAATGTTGTAATAAAAAGTCTCCTGACACACTAACACTTGGGAGGTGGTGACTTGCTGCTGAATTTTACCAAACATTTAAATAACTAATACCAATCCTACTCACATTATTCCAAAATATAGGGGAGGAGGGAATACTTCTAAACTCATTCTACAAGGCCAGTATTACCCTGATACCAGAACCAAAGACCCATTAAAAAAGAAAACCACAGGCTAATATTCCTGATGAACATCGATGAAAAAAGCCTCAAAAATATCCTCACATTTTCAAAAATATACTGGCAAACCAAATTCAGCAGCACATTAACAAATCATTTATCATGGCCAAGTGCCCCAGGGATACAAGGATAGTTCAACATATGCAAATCAATCAATCTGACATCATATCAGCAATCATCAAGTCAATCAATGTGACATCAAATAAATCATTAAATCATCAACGATGCATCATATCAACAGAGTGAAGAACAAAAACCACATGATCACTTTAATTGATGCTGAAAAAGCATTTGATGCAATTCAACATCCCTTCATGATAAAAAAAAAATTCTCAGAAACTACATATAGAAGGACCATACCTCAGCGTAAGAAAAGCCATATGCAACCAACCTACATCTAGTATCACAATGAATGGGGAAAAAGTGAAAGATTCCTCTGAGATCTGAAACACAACAAGGATACCCATGGCTCCACTCTTATTTAACATAGTACTGGAAGTCCTAGCTAGAGCAATCAGACAAGAGAAGGATATAAAGGGCATCTAAATTGAAAAGGAAGAAGTCAAATTATCCTTGTTTACAGATGATATAATAGTATGTTTGAAAAAGCGTAAAGACTTCATCAAAACACTATTAGAACTAATAAAGAAATTCAGTAACGTTGCAGGAAACAAAATCAGTACTTTTAAAATCAGTACTATTTATATATGCCAAAAGCAAATAATCTGAAAAACAAATCAAAAAAGTAATCTCATTTACAGTAGTCATAAATAAAATTAAATACCTAGGCATTAACTTAACTGAAGAAGTAAAACAATCTCTCCAGTGAAAATTATAAAACATGAAATAAATTGACGAGAACACAAAAAATGAAAAAAATATTTTATGTTTATGAATTGGAAGAATCAATGTTGTTAAAATATTCATATACCCAAAGCAATCTATAAATTCAGTGTGATCCCCATCAAAATACCAACAATATTCTTCACAAAAATAGAAAACACAATTCTAGAATGTTTATGGAACCACATAAGACCCAGAATAGCCAAAGCTATCCTGAGGGGAAAAAATTGAGGAGTCACATTTTCTGACTTCAAAATACACTACAGAATATAGTAATCAAAACAGCATGATACTGGCATAAAAACAGACATGAAGACGAATGGAACAGAATAGAGAACCCAGAAACAAATCCATATATCTACCATAAACTTATTTTTTACAAAGATAGCAAAACCATACAATGGGAGAAAGGACAGTCACTTCAATAAATATGCACAAGGATGAAACCAGACCCCTGTCTGCCATATACAATAATCAAACCAAAATAAAGACTTAAATCCAGGACATCAAACTATGAAACTAGTAAAAAAAACACAGAGGAAACTCTCCAGGATATTGGAGTGAGCAAGGATTGCTTCGGTATACTCCACAAGAATAGGCAACCGAAGCAAAAATGGACAAATGGGATCACGTCAAGTTAAAAAGCTTCTGCACAGCAAAGGAAACAATCAACACAGTGAAGAGACAACCCAAACAATGAGAGGAAATATTTGCAAACTACCAATCTGACAAGGGAATAATCACCATAATATATATGGAGCTCATACAACTCTATAGGAAAAAAATCTAATAGTCTTTTTTTTAAAAAAATAACAAAAGGTCTGAATAGACATTTCTCAAAAGAAGGCATACAAATAGTGAACAGGTATAAGAACAGTGTTCAGCATCACTGGTCATCACAGAAATACAAGTCAAAACTGCAATGAGATCTCACCCTAGTTAAAATGGCTTTTTCCAAAAGACAGGCAATAGCAAATACTGGGGATGATGTGGAGGAAAGGGAACCCTCATACACTGTTGGTGATAATGTAAATTAGTACAATCACTATGGAGAATAGTTTGGAAACTCCTCAAAAAACTAAACACTGACCTACCATCTAGTCTAGCAATCCCACTTCTAGGTATAGACCCAAAAGAAAAGAAAACAGTATATTGAAGAGATATCTGCACTGCCATGTTTATTTCATTACCATTCACCATAGCCAAGGTTTGCAAGCAATCCAAGTAGCTATCAACAGACAAATTGACAGAGAAAATGTGGTATGTATATACAGTGGAGTACATCTCAGCCATAACAAGAATTATATTGTCTCATTTCCAACAACATGGATGGAACTGGAGGTCATTATGTTAAGTGAAATAAGCCAGGCACAGAAAGACAAACTTTGCATCTTGTCACTTATTTGTGAAAGCTAAACTTCAAACAATTGAACTCTTAGAGATAGTGAGTAGAAGGATGGTTCCCAGAGGCTGGGAAGGGTGGTTGGAGGGTGAGGGCAAAGTGGGGATGGTTAATGGGTACAAAAAATATACATAAAGAATGAATAAGATCCAGTGTTTGATAACAAAGATATTAAAGTTAATAATAATTTAATTGTATATTTTAAAATAACTTAAAGAGTATACTTGGATTGTTTGTAACACAAAAGATAAGTGCTTAAGGTGATGGGTGCCCCATTTACCCTAATGTGATTACTGTGCATTACACACCTCTTTCAAAATATCTCATGTACTCCATAAATACCTTTACTATGCACCCAGAAAAAATAAAATAAAATAAAATAAAAGCCCTTGCAAATTCAACCAGTGGTTGGTTCTGACTCATTGTAACTGACAGTATGCAAGTTCCTGCACTGCCCTGGGTTACAGTGCCCTTATATGTCAAGTGAAGGAGTTACACTGAGTAATCTCTGACATCTCTTACTGTGTGGCTGTAAGTCTAGCCCAGGTGTTCTGCATCATGATAGGAAAGGCTCATTCCTATCACAGAGCCTTAGTCAGACCTGCATTTCACTTGGATTCAGATTTTACAGAGGAGTTTTCCAATGGCTCTGCCAATATATTTGGAGTGATATTATCCATCTGTAGGAGAGATAGCATTCCAGAATGGTGATAAGCAGGCACTCCGGCAGCGGAGAGTCCTGGGCTCAAATTCTAACTCCCTACTACTTACTAGCTATGAGACTTTGGGTAAGTCAGTTTCCCTCCTTGTGCTCTGGCTCCCTCACCTATAAAATGGACATAATAGTAACCACCTCTTTGGGTTATTATTAATAATTAAATAATTTTTATATATGCAAATATTATATTGTAAGTATCTGTTATGGTCTGGCTCTGTGTCCCCACCCAGATCTCATCTTAATTTGTAATCTGAATTGTAATCCTCATATGTTGGGGAAGGAATGTCGTGGGCACTGATTTGATTATGGAGGCCGTCCCCCCCAGAGTTCTTGTGAGATCTGACGGTTTCATAAGGCACTTTTCTCCCCTTTGTTCTGCAGTACTGTCTCCTGCTGCCATGTGAAGAAGGACATGTTTGCTTCTCCTTCTGCCATGATTGTAAGTTTGCCAAGCCATGTGGAACTATGAGTCAATTAAACCTCTTTCCTTTATAAATTACCCAGTCTTGCCTATGTCTTTATTAGAAGCATGAGAATGGATTAATACAGTACCATATGCGAGTTTGTAATTGTTTACTTCGATAACATTTAATGAGCTTTATGTGTTATGTACCAAATTAAGCCCTTTACATCCATTATCTCCTTTTGTCTTCAGAAACCAATAGCATGCCATTGTGCATACAATAAAACTGAGGCTGAAAAAGGTTGCTCATGTTCCCACATAGAGTAAATTGGAGAGAGGGAAACACAGCCCAGGCAGTGAGACTCCAGAGCCCACAGTGGTATCCAATTTGCTGCAGGAGGATGAGACATATGAGCAAGCATCTATAGTGGGTAGACCACAGGGAGGGGTGACACACTGATCCTTATGGAACACTGGGCAAGTCTGAGTCAATGTAGTGCCAAGTATACAGGCCAGTAAATGTCACTAGGCATCTTATCTGCTCCTCAGGCCAGGATTTTGAGGATAAGCCTTACATACGCTGCTATTGAACATGATGGTAGAGGCCCTTCTAACCTAAAATTCTACCGTTAGCAAGATATTACTTTCTATTGCTCCTGAAAAGAAAAATGATCCTAGGAGAAGTAACCATTAAAGCCCTGACATCCTAATGTGCTTTGGTTTCACAGAAGCTTCCTTCAGAAGGCAGTGGGCAACTGAGGCATCATGTTGCCAAGGAAGTGAGGGCTGCAAAGCAAGGGATTGCAGGAAAGGCTAATTTTTCAATTCCACAACATGTTTGGGTCCCAGGTGCTTTGGTCATCCTCAGATCAGTATCAAACACCCTCTGATGGTAAGTTCTAATGTCCATTATTTAAAATCTTTACAGCATATTTTGACAAGAGGATTCCTGAGAGGGAACAAGATGATCATGGAAGACAGGTACTTTTCCTAGGAACATGAGGGTTAAATATATAAATAAATAAAATAGAAAGGAATAGTTCACAAAGAGCTGGAATAGAAATCATCCTCTGTCCTCTCCCCTCATCTATATGCCATATCTTTTCCCCTATCCTTGTGTACAAATGCAATTTAATTAATGAGTAGCCAAAAAGTGAGAATATGTCAATGTCTAGTTTTCCTTGTTGATAGTAAGTCATCATTAGTTTTCATCAACAAAAACTAAGAAGAGATACATTATTTCTGAGAAGCCCAAAATTAGTAATCCAGCATTTTAGACAAATTTGGCTCTAATGTTGCAGTGCAAAGTGAGTCACTTATAGGACTAGATCCTCTCTGAGGTTCCTTCCCATTCCAAACGCTTTTAGTTACTGAACCACATAGGTATTGTTGATTTAGCTCTTCCAATGACTCTGCCAAGTGCTATGACTGCCTGCCATATGATAGCCTCCAATGTCTCTGACTCATTGCAGAGAGATGATAGCAGCAACAAAAAAACTCAAGTAAGCCACTCCCCAGTCTTCAGCTTTTACATTATCACCAGGGAACATGGAAAGACAACTATTATATCCTATGTCAATATGATCTCTTTGTTGTTCAGTGTCTTCCAGCATGTACATGCCAGGTAGAACTAGGCCTTTGGGGATAAACAAATGGAAGAAATCCTGCACACTAAATAAACTAAAAGGTTTCTGGAAGAGAGAGACCCACAAAGGAATGATTATAACTGTGTACAGGGGTGCTGAAGTGCAAACCAGAGGAGAGAATATCTCTAACCAGCTAAGAATAAGACAGGCATCCCAGGGAAGGAAAATTTATACTAAGTTTTAAAGTAGGTCTTGATTCTGAAGGATTAGGAAATAAGGGCATTAAAATTATACCTTCATCATATGTCTGTTTCCTGGACCCATTCTAAAATAGGAGTAAATTGTACATCTTGTCAGTTAACAAAACAAGAGGAGAGGAATACACAATAAAATATGGGACAATTTCAAGTACACACACACACATACACACACCTGTGCATTCGATATATGAAAAAGTAGTCTTTAATGGAAGTTCATTTAGATATATTTTATATGCCCAGTCATATGAAACCATTGTATTTCCTTATACTTGCTCACCTATAATCTATCAACTTCTTAACGACATGTCGAATCTATCAATACTATTATTTAATGTATCAAGTCTTCACTGGCTCTCTTCCTGACTATTGTCATATCCTTTAATGTGGCCTCCATATCCACTGTCTTTCCCTCTCCAATCCATTCTCAACCTAGAAATCATAGCTACTTATCGTAATTGGATCAATTTATTTACTGGCTCAGATCTCTTTAGTGGTCTCTCCTGACACTGGGGATAAAGTCCAAAACTCTTTTATGGCTTAAACGTTCCATGTGACCTCCAGCATTCCTCTTTTGCCAGCTTCACTTCTTTCCGCTTCATGAGTCCATTTTCACAGCCACCTTGGACTTCCTTTTGTTATCAAATGTGACAAGTTCTTTCCTTGACAAAAGACTTCACTCGTTTTCCTTGCCTTTCCTGGGCTTACTGCTGGTTATCATCCAGGTTTCAGCTCTGTCTCTTCCTCATAGAAGTCCTCCCTGGCCATCCTATATAAAGTGGCCCCTAACTTGGCTTCTTCACCACACTCTGGCTATTCCTTTTATAGCACTTACAGTTGGATATAGAAAAATACATAACCATGTATGTGTGGTTATTTTCTTGATGCCTGTATACCACATTGGTGTGTGCACTTTCTGAAGGTAAGGGTCATGTCTGTAACATCTTTGTCCAGAACAGTGCCTAAACAACGTTGCAATACAATAACTCTTATTAGATGAATAAATTCACTTTGGTACAACTGCTGACCAATTTAGGCAGCAAATATATGATCAGTTTGCCTGATAAACTCTGTCCCATCAGAGGTATCACTGCCCTTGTATAGCCTCTGCAAGTGGCAGTGTGGATGTGTGTGCTTTCTGCATTTCATTAAAATTATGTATATTATATATACCATATCATATATAATATTAAGCTTGAAGAGACTTCGAGATTATTTTATCCATAATCTTCACATTATGGCTGAGGTGCAGAAAAATAAATCTGCCCAAGGTCACATTGAAACCCAGGGCTCCTAATTTTGGGGATAACACCTTTTCTACCACATTGTCACACAAAAAAATTCTAGGTTATCATTCAGAATTTTTCTATAGCAATAGAAAAAATAGTCTAAAAGTCTACTTGAGAATTACAACATTCTAGGACAGCACAGAAAAATTCATCATCAGCCACTGCTCATTGACATAATCAATGAAAGTGTGCTGTTTTCTGAGAGGCTAAGTCTTACATGAGTAAATCAGCACCTAGAGAAGCAGACATTGTTTAACTCTTCCAACTCCTGAAACATTATGTAACATTTTAATAGTTATTATGGAGTAACTTTGTTCCAGGGAGAAAAAAAGTAGGCACTGGGAGAAAGAGAAGACACCTGGCTCTTCCAGTTTATTGCTATTAGCTTGACTCAAAAAGTGGCAACCACTTCCATCTGTGATCATCAGTAGTGCTGATGGTGCTAATTCTACTCTAAGAAGAATTATTTAACAAAGAAAGTTGAAGACCCATGATGGTAGATACATTTTCATGCATATATTTGTCTCCTTTCAGAAATTATAAGGAACTTCAGAGGGGAGCTAGCCTCACAATTGTGTCACTCTTGTACTACAATGTCACAGCCTGAACTCAGGTAAAACCTTTTGCTTCCTAATTTTGTATTTCTCAGATGTCCCCTATCTCAGACTTTTCTAGATGAAACTAGTGAAATTTTAGTACAAAAAACGATAAGATTCTCTGGAATTTTACCTTCTGGAAATACTGAATAAATCTATTAATGAAATATAGTAAAAGGTAAGTTCACTAAGGTGAGTGAAAAGCGTATCATAAAATTTTCTTTAAATCTTAGCACAGGCCAGGTGCGGTGTCTTACACCTGTAATCCCAGCACTTTGGGAGGCCGAGGCAGGCGGATAACCTGAAGTCAGGAGTTTGAGACCAGTTTGGCCAACATGATGAAACCCCATCTTTACTAAAAGTACAAAAATTAGCCGGGTGTGGTGGCACGCACCTGTAATCTCAGCTACTCAGGAGGCTGAGGCAGGAGAATCGCTTGAACCTGGGAGGCAGTGGTTGTCTGAGTGACAAGAGCAAAACTCCATCTCAAAAACAAACAAAAAGCATGATATTGGGCTTTACCTACCATGGCACTTTAAATAAAAATATTAAAACTTTAAAAAATATTCAAAATCAAACTAGTTAGCTAATTCTCAACTATTCAACATTCACTCTCTCTTAACGATCTAACATCCTCCACCAACTTTTCTTAAGAAATTTATTTTCATTATTTGCTTTCAGGAAATACACAATTGTTACAACTCATAAGTGCATTGACTGATAAAAATCACAAAATTATTTGCCTTTTTCTTACGAAGGAAGGAGGGAGGGAAGGAAGGAGGAAGGCAGGGAGGGAGGGAGGGAGGGAGGGAGGGAAGGAAGGAAGACACATCCTTGCCATCTTCCAAAGTTGCTCTGTGCAGCCTCTCAGTGAACTGCAGTAAAACCTGCTATGGAGGTTCCGGCTTTTTCCTGCCTACACCTCTTTATAGAAGGCTTTACGTAGGACAAGAACATGGTGTTCTGAAGTATAATTGGAATTGATTTTCCTGCCACAAACATACTCACATATACACACGGGAATTATTTGTCTTGTTTAATGAAACACTGCACTTCAAGAAGAAGGCCATATATCCTAGATAATAAGTGCTCGCTATTCTAACACCTCACTGTTTCTGGAGGTTGGTTCTATACAATGAAAACTCCAAGAACATGGGAATGTTATCTTCTGTTCTTCTGGTATTCAACATATATTGCTATTTGTTTAAATTTCAATAGATGAAAGAAGAAAATTCCAATAAAATGTCCAAATATTTAACCACCAAAAGAAATTAAAAAGAAAACTTTCGCCCCAAGTCAGTCATTCTTTAGGGCTGTAAAATGCTAGAAATTTTACATTGACGGCCAGGTGCAGTGGCTCACGCCTGTAATCCCAACACTTTGAGAGGCCGAGGAGGGCAGATCACAAGGTCAAGAGATTGAGACCATCCTGGCCAACATGGTGAAACCCTGTCTCTACTAAAAATACAAACATTAGCTGGGCATGCTGGCATGCACCTCTAGTCCCAGCTACTCGGGAGGCTGAGGCAGGAGAATTGCTTGAACCAGGGCGCAGAGGTTGCAGTGAGCTGAGATCACACCACTGCACTCCACCCTGGCACCTGGTGACAGAGCGAGACTCTGCCTCAATAAAAAAAAAAAATTAAAAAATAAAAAATTTACATTGACTTGAAAATATCAGGGAGAAAAGTGCTTAAAATCAATACTTATAGATTCTGGATATTAACCCTTTGTCAGATGGATAGGTTGCAAAAATTTTCTGCCATGTATAGGTTGCCTTTCACTCCAATGATAGTTTCTTTTGCTGTGCAGAAGCTCTTTAGTTTAATTAGATCACATTTGTCAATTTGTTTTTTGTTGCCATTGCTTTAGTTATTTCAGTGATGAAGTCTTTGCCCATACCTATATCCTGAATAGTATTGCCTAGGTTTTTTTCTAGAGTTTGTATGGTGTTAGGTCTTATATTTAAGTCTTTAATCCATCTTAAGTTAATTTTTTATAAGGTATAAGGGGTCCAGTTTTAGTTTTTCGCATATGGCTAGCCAGTTTTGCCAACATCATTTATTAAATAAGGAATCCTTTTTCTATTGTTCATTTTTGTCAGGTTTATCAAAGATCAGATGGTTGTAGATGTATGGCATTATTTCTCAGATCTCTGTTCTGTTCCATTGGTCTATATATCTGTTTTGGTACCAGTACCATGCTGTTTTGGTTACTGTAGCCTTGTAGTATAGTTTGAAATCAGGTAGCATGATGCTTCCAGCTTTGTTCTTTTTGCTTAGGATTGTCTTGGCTATACAGGCTCTTTTTTGGTTCCATATGAAATTTAAAGTAGCTTTTTCAAATTCTGTGAAGAAAGTCAATGGTATCTTGATGAAAATAGCATTGAATCTATAAATTACTTCGGGCAATATGGCCATTTTCAAGATATTGAGCATGGAATGTATTTCCATTTGTTTCTGTCCTCTCTTATTTCTTTGAGCAGTGGTTTCATGGCTAAAACACCAAAAGCAATTGCAACAAAAGCCAAAATTGACAAGTTGGATCTATCAAACTAAAGAGTTTCTATACAGCAAAAGATATCAGAGTGAACAGGTGACCTACAGAATGGGAGAAATGTTTGAAATCTATCCATCTGGCAAAGAACTAATATCCAGAATCTATAAAACACTTAAACAAATTTACAAATTAAAAAAAACAACCCCATCAAAAAGTGGGTGAAGGATATGAACAGACACTTCTTGAAAGAAGATGTTTATGCAGCCAACAAACATGAAAAAAACTCACTATCACTGGTTATTAAAGAAATGGCAATTAAAACCACAATGAGATATCAACTCACACCAGTTAGTATAGCAATCATTAAGAAGTCAGGAAACAACAGATCCTGGAGAGGATGTAGAGAAATACAAACACTTTTACACTATTGGTGGGAGGGTAAACTAGTTCAACTCCATTGGTAAGACAGTGTGGTGATTTCTCAAGGATCCAGAACCAGAAATACCATTTGACCCAGGAATCCCATTACTGGGTATATACCCAAAGGATTATAAATCATTCTACTATAAAGACATGTGTACATATGTACATGTCTTTATAGTAGAATGCACTACTATATACATATATATGTAGTATAGAACTATTCACAATAGCAAAGAATTGGAACCAACCCAAATGTCCATCAATGATAGACTGGATAAAGAAAATCTGGCACATATACACCATGGAATACTATGCTCCCATAAAAAAGAATGAGTTATGTTCTTTACAAGGACATGGATGAATCTGGAAGCCATCATTCTCAGCAAACTAACCCACGAACAAAAAAATGTAACACTGCATGTTCTCACTCATAAACAGGAGTTGAACAATGAGAACACATGGACACAAGGAGGCTAACATCACACACCAGGGCCTGTTGGGGAGTGGGTAGCTAGTGGAGGGATAGCATTAGAAGAAATACCTAATGTAATGTAGATGACAAGTTGATTAGTGCAGCAAACCACCATGGCACATGTATACCTATGTAACAAACCTACACGTTCTGCACAGGTATCCCAGAACTTCAAGTATATTTTTAAAAATCAATATTTATTCTCAAAAGTCATTAGGCTTCTGGAAACCACATCTAAAGACTCTAGGCATACAAAAGGGAATCGGGCCATGTAAAATCTTAGGATTTTCACAGCTTTAACTAATATTCTCTAATTTCATAATAAAAATTCAGGGGGTGGTCTATATTTTTAGGAATTGGCCAAGGGTGCTGGAACAAGAGAATGGGGAAAAAAAAGATTCTCAGAAATTTACTTTTGGAAATACCAATAATATTATCTATTACATTAATTTTGTAGCCAATCAGACATTCATTGTGTCTGAAATCTAAAATATTAATATTTCTGAAAAGGTTTCCCAAAGATTTTCCTTTAAAAATACTTAAATTTGAATAGCAAATTCAGAATTCACAAAATATTTATATATATATATGTTCTTGCTTAATCCTGAAAATAACTGCTGTGAAATATTAAAAGTATGAACTCTAGAGACATAGATTCTAATTTCGGTGGGTTTTTTTGTTTGTTTGTTTTTGTTTTTTTCCTTGAGATGAAGTTTCACTCTTGTTACCCAGGCTGGAGTGCATTGGCGGGATCTCAGCTCACTGCAACCTCCGCCTCCTGGGTTCAGGCAATTCTCCTGCCTCAGCCTCCTGAGTAGCTGGAATTACAGGCACGTGCCACCGTGCCCAGCTAATTTTTTGTATTTTTAGTAGAGACGGGGTTTCACCATTTTGACTAGAATGGTCTTGATCTCTTGACCTCGTGATCCACCCGCCTCGGCCTCCCAAAGTGCTGGGATTACAGGCTTGAGCCACCACGCCCGGCCTATAGATTCTAATTTCAATCTCACCCCTTAAATATATTATTGTGAAATAAGACTCCCTATGCTGCATTTTTCTCATCTGGAAAATAGAGATGATAGTAACAGTACCTACCTCAGAGTGTTGTGGTGATAAATTTAATGAGGTGATGTATGTATGTAAATCTCTTAGCACTTGATACTTATTAAACACTCTTGATAAACATATGCTATTATTATCTTAGCAGCAGGACTCTGTTTTCCAAAGATGGCCACAGGGATAGATCCCATTCCTGTTCTTCCTACAATATGACTTATAACTCCTCCACTGAGACATAGACTCTGCTCCCTCCCTTATAGTGGGTCTGTGACTGTGACCTGGATGACTTCCAAAGCTAAGTCATAAAGGTGATAACAGTCTTTCCTGAACACCTAGGGATACTTGCCCTTGGAAACTAGCCACAATGCTAGCAGGAAGCCAAGCCATGTGGAGAGGCCACGTGTAGGCTTTCCAGTCCCATTCTGAGGTTCCAACCTATGGCCAACATCAACTGCCAGGGAGGCAAGTGAGCAATCTTAGCAAATGACAATGATTCCAATCCCCAGCCTTTGAGCCACCCCAGCTAACTCTCAATAGCACAGAGACAAGCTTGCCACTGAGCCCTGCCCTCATTACAGAATTATAACCAAAAATCCATGTTATCATTTAAACTACTAAATTTGGGGGTAGTTTGTTACATATGAATAACAACCAGAAAAATACTTAATGCCATTATTTTACAAATGAGGAAACTGAATCTCAAGGAGATTGAAATCTGGCTAATTTCAATCTGGCTAATTGAAATCTACATAGCTCCTAAGAGTTAGCAGGAGATCTAAGACTCAGATTTTCTGATTTCAAATTTTGCTTCCTCAGCAATTTTGAATTTGGAAAGTCGTCTCACTCAAGAATCCCCTGCTAAACTGAGACTATTCCTGGCTATTGTTACCTTTTAGGGCTATTGCGTCCCATTTCTGATCCTTTGAACCCAAGTGGACCTCCCACCCATCACAGCTCAAGAGTAAGCACCAGCCATGAACAACATCACCTGTGTTTCCCCGATTACTTTCTGAACTCCTGAAATGAGAATTTCTGTTTCTCCTTCAGATATTTCCCCTTATTTGACTACCAGCTTAAACTGCCTTTCCAGATTTCTGAACATTTGCTGATCATTCTCTATTAATACGTAACCCCTCTCTCAGTCTTGGCTGCAGAATGTTCGGTACAGCCCCTGGCTCTCCCCACCATCATCTCACCATTTCTTTCCAAGGAAACTATAAATCCATTTTCAGTAGCATAATTTGTAAAATGTAACTATGCTTCTGAAATGAAAACTAATATTAACTTCAGAGTCAAGGCAAATTTAACATAAAGAAAGCTCTAAACTTCAGGGCTGCTCACCTACCTGGGCTTTTTCAGACACTGGAAGGGGCCCTGGCAATGTACTTAGGGAAATATCTTTTTACTAACTTCACCAAGTGTAATTTACTTTTTATATATTTTTCTTTTAAAAGGCTTTCCAAATCACACCTAACAACCTTGAATCCACACCTATTCCTGAGAGGCTTAGCTGAAATGGATCACACACCACAGCTATTAAGTTCTATTTCTATAAGAGGGGTTATTGCATTCGTTCGAAATCTTAGAACAGTTTGGCAGCAGCAGATTTAAAATAGTTTCTTCAGAGCAAGTTTAAAGCTTTCTTCAACAGTAGAGTCCATAAGAGCTTCTAAAATTAATGAATAAAAACAAACACACAGAAGAATCATTCTCCTGTCCCTTAATGATTAAAATTACAATGATATGATACAACTAATGAGTCTACTTAGAAGAATACTTAAGAATCTGAAAATGTATCTGTAATAGATTGATTTGAAATTAGATAATTGTTTAGCACAAAGAATATTTTGATTCTCTGGTTTAATGATATTAGAAAATGAGCTTGGCTCCAGTTGAACCAATTATATTAATAATCTTTAAAGATTAGGCCATATACATAGCAAGCTTTAAAATATGTGTATATTTGTGTACAAACATATACACACCAAAAAGATATAGAAATGCAACATATCAAATTGTTATAGTAAATCTCTTGGTGATGAGGTTACGGTTGCTTTTTCATTCCTTTATATTTTTCTCTGTTTTAGAATATAATATTTAGAATATAGATATTTTAGAATATAATATTTCTATTTTAGAAATATGTCATCAATATGAATTATGCTCATAATCACAAATAAAAGATAAACATTCATTGTCAAGAATGCATTTTTATCAAGTGCTGATTCAAATATTTGTGTTTAATTTAGTTTTCATTAAGATTAATTCCATTTTTTTCACAATTTGGGTCAATGTTTGATCCTTGTTGGTATAAGAAGCCTCCCTAAAAGTCTCCACAAAAATAGAAAGCAGAAATTTTTGGCTTTGAAAATCATTTTTCTCTAGTTTCTGGGTGTAACTAGAAATGAATAGAAATATATTACTTCATCAGAATTTTTTTAAAGATTAAAAACAAAGATATAATTAGAAAATAATCGGAACTTTAAGAAAATAAGACAAATTACATCAGGAATTTACTTTCAGATTATGTTTCGATTTTCATTACTTTTAAACATTTTTGTAAGAGATTACCTACTTCAAGAACTAGGTGAAAACATGAAAAAAATAACTGACCACTACTAAGGATTCTAAGTGAATTAGAAAAAAACACATGCAAGTATAATAAGCATTCACATAAACAGAAACTCAGAATGGAGGAAAGGGGGAAAAATGAAAGACTTGAATTGCTTAATGTGCTACTAAAAGTGATCAGCACAAGATGATTACCTTAACCTCAAATATACTTAGCACATAGACCTAGACTTTAATTTATAATTTATATTTTAAGTCTAAGAATAAAATGATGACAGCCAGAAAGAAAAAATAATGGGAGGAAAGGAGAGCAAGAGAAAAGAGAAGAGGGTGGAAAAGGTGAGAGAAAGTTGAGAGGAGCAAAGAAAAAAAGAAAATAGAGAGGAGTAGAGGAAGGAATGGGGGAAGGGAGGAGAAAAAAGATTTCCTATGTTCTAAATACCAGCTATACCCACACTGAGAGCTTTGAAAATAGCTGAACATGACCAGAAAGCAGAAAAACCATAAAGTTACATTTACTAACTAAATTAAGATATGTTTTCTGTGTATGTTTAATTGCTCCAGTTGAAATATCAATTGAAAATAAAAAGTTAACTATTCGGGTGTTGGGACTGGTAAAGATATTTTTGTCTACTTCTTTTTTCTTTTTTTCTTAGAAAAATGTAAGAATAGCTTCAAGTCTAATGCCAGATTTTATGATTTGGAAAGTGGCAGTTATGAAAGAAATATAAAAACTAGCCTGGGTCGTTCTTGAAGCTCAAACTTATTTGGAGTGATGGCAAGTAACACCAATAGCAAAGCATGTTAAAGAATGCTTTTAACTCACGTGATGTCATTGGCATTTGATGATGAACACAATTTTTACTCACATTGCTAACAGTTTTCTCCTGTTTAAATGAGGAACTAGAATTTTAAAAATTTGTATATTTCAAGAAACATAAGCAATATGTCTCTCCCAGAGCTCTGTGGTTATTAAGGTCAACCAGCAGAAAGTGCACAGCACTGGATTCCTGACGTTTGAGATAACCACAGATGAGTTGTTAAAAAGATAAGCATGTATTTAAAGTTATAAAAATGCTCTGTTTTATTTCTATTGATGAATATTATCATTTAACTATTTTGTTTAGTTTTTCAGAAATGTTTATTGTAGTATATACCAGTTTTTGTAGTATGTAGGTATTTCGTTGTACCATATTGTATTATAATCAATTCTTATGCCAAAGAAGTAGGTATAGTTGACACTAAGATCATGAAGATAATTGTTGCCAGTATACCACCTTTTATGTATGATACAGATATGTTGTAAACATATACACACTTATTAATGTATTGTGGTGATTATTGTCTCTAAAGGGATAAGAAAAATGGTCAATTGAATAAAGTATCTGGAAAAACTAAATATCTAATGAATTTAGAGGTAATCTCTGCCAAAAAAATTGGTGCAAACATTTAATGTCCCCTTTGAAATCTACATTAAAGAAATTGTTACATTTAGAACTAGTCTTGATTGAAATTTAAAAACTATAAAACTTAGTAATTTAAGTTATGCTATGAAGTCTTCAGAGTTTTATATTTGACTCAATTTATCCTTTGGAAAAGTATGATTTTGGAAAGCATTACATTGTTCAAATCACTTACTAGTTAACACTTTCCAAATATTTGTTTTTTCATCTGTAAAATGGGAAAAAATATTGAATTTGCATGGTGATGATGATGTAGAATTATGTGTGCAAACATGTGACAAAACACTTAATATTTCTGAAACTGTTATTCAAAGCTGAAATCAAAAGAAAAATGAGTTTTGTAAACTCAACTATGCTGACACCTTAAAAGAAATCAAGTTTTATTACTAAAACTCAGAACAGAGTTGTTCTGCTTCATGATGGATATCTGAGCATATGTATCAATCTTTCCTGCTTCCCATGATGCCACTCAATAACAGCAGAGATTTAAAAATAAGGATGAATCCATGGTAGCACTAGAAACCTGGGAAAAATGCCAGCCATAGACCAGAAGAGTGGGAGAATTTCTAGAAGATTTGAGGCAGATGGGATCAGATTGGTGGTAAACATCGAATAGAGCTGAACCTACAGCATTAAAAATATGTGAGGGAAGGCTACTAACAAAGTGAGTGTTCCTCTCAGAATTCACGAAGAACATCAAGATCAAATACAGCAGGGACTGGAGGCACACAGTTGGGTATTGGATGTTGAGCTGCAGAATTGCTGTACTGCTGACTGTATCATGAGCCTTCAGACTAGAGCTCTGTAAATAAAATGGAGACTCTACCATGGAAAACTTACAAATGTTATTGGGGCAAAAGAGCGAGAGCACTCCAGTGGGGCTCCAGACAACTTCTGGTCCCTTTGTGAACAGGCAGCCCCTGTGTTCATCAAGCAAACTTTCTGGGTAACCTAGAAGAAATTTTGAAGGTTTGCCTGGTCAAACATGCACCCTCTCTTCCTACAAAGTTCCTCTAAAAATAGAATCTAAATTCGCTCTCTGAAAAAATTATATTCACTTTTGCTGGGAAGATCATCTCTAACCATCACTGCTTACCAATCTCAGCCCTCAGTTAGAAATAGAAGTATGCTTCAGAAAATCTAACAATGTGAAAACTGGTGTTAGACCAAACCAAAAAACTAATACCTGAGGGAACTTAATAGAAGAAATCACAGGCAAGGCACAGTGGCTCACACCTGTAATCCCAGCATTTTAGGAGGCCAAGATGGGCAGATCACGAGGTCAGAAGTTTGAGGCCAGCCTGGCCAACACGGTGAAAGCCCATCTCTACTAAAAATGCAAAAGTCAGTTGAGTGTGGTGGTGCACACCTGTAATCCCAGCTACACAGCAGGATGAGGCAAGAGAATTGCTTGAGCCTGGAAGGCAGAGGTTGCAGCAAGCCAAGATTATGCCACTGCACTCTAGCGTGGGCAACAGAGCGAGACTCTGTCTAAAAATAAAAAAGAAAGAAATCACAGAAAACTTTAAACTAAATAGAATTCTTAGAGATTTGAAAGAGTTACATCCACAAAATGATTGAGGTTACTCTTAAAAAGAAGCAAATGAAAACTAAAAGACTTTGAATGTAAAATTAAAATGGATACCAAATATCAGAATGATATAGGCTTAAAGCTAATTTGTGAAATAGAAGTTTATGCTGAGAAATTCTCCAATGTTCAATGCAACAGAATGAAAACATTAAATTATAAAAGAAAAGCAGTCACAGAGGAGAGACCCAGAGGACCTAACATCTAACAAAAGAAAAGTAAGGCGGTGGCTCACGCCTGTAATCCCAGCACTTTGGGTGACCGACGTGGGCAGATCACGAGGTCAAAAAATCAAGACCATCCTTGCCAACATGGTGAAATCCCGTCTCTACTAAAAATGCAAAAATTGGCCAAGCATGGTGGCATGCGCCTGTGGTCCCAGCTACTCGGGAGGTTGAGGTGGAAGAATCGCTTGAACCCAGGAGGTGGAGGTTGCAGTGAGCCGAGATTGCGCCATTGCACTCCAGCCTGGTGACAGAGCAAGACTCTGTCTAAAAAAAAAAAAAAAAAAAAAGACAGAGAGAAAAAAGAAAAGTAAGAAGTAGAAAATGATAAAGAAATTAATAAAAGAGAATTTGAGAATTTACTGGAGACGTCTTCACAGAGCAAGCACTTGATAAAATTTTTACAGGAAAGTTGCAGTGCGGCAGCGAGGAGTGGCAAATTTGTAGAATACAATATAGATACCACCTAATAAAATCTAAACACTCCAAAGATGAGGAGAAAAATACATTATCTTGCCAAGGAAGAAAAAAATACTACAAAAGAACTGAAATCAAATTGGCATCAGAATTATTGTGTAATGTCCAAAATAAGAACCTAGAAGGGGGTAAAAACCAACTACAAAATGCTAGTGGAAAAAGATTTTTATCTAAACAAAAATTATTTAAGTCAAAAAATAAATGTATCTCAGACATATAAAGACATACGAAGTTTGCTAATCATACATCTTTTCTGAAAAACAATTCTTTATGCTACATTGCAGCAAAATCAAAACTGAATTCAAAACAAAAGAAGACAGTATTAAATAATAGTGGTAAGCAAGTTGTATGATATCTATAAAATTAATAAATATTTATAAGTAGTTACATTTTTAAATAATAGTCATAAAGTTAAATATTTATATTGTAAAAGGACAACAATCAAGAACTCAAATTCCTGATTTTTAACAAAATCTTGAAGAGATCAAAGGGAAAGGAAAATAAATATGTTAAAGCTCTTTTGTATTTGTGCAAATGGGAAAGCTTAGAGAGACTATCAATATTGAGCTTTGAAACTGATAGGAAAACTAAGTATATTTATATATTCATTAGCAGAATTGTAATAAAAGAATATTTAAACTATTTTGTAGTAGATAATAAGTAAAATATAATATAAACAGTTTGACCTTAAAATAAATACAATAAACAAGAAAATAAGAAGTCATAAAATGAAATTCCTAAAAGACTATATAATATAGAAGTGATCACAAGAAAAACAAATAAATTAGATGTTCTTATTAAAACAGAAACTTTTACATTGGCTTCACAAACATCCAGTTATATGCAAGTAACAAAATAAATACACAAATAAATCAATAAAAAATGAAATATTACAAAAAGGTAAGAAATGAAGCGTTAGATGTATCCACTGGACAAATAACAGCAACAACAATTTTAAAAAGGGAGTAAGTGCAATATATTAATAACAAAGTATGTTTGCAGCAAAAATAATTATAAAGACATTTTGTATTCCTTGTTGAAATATAAAAGAGAATACAATAAATACAATGTTTGATCCAAGCTCAGTGCTATCAAAATATTAAATAAATAATTCTTTATTTGATTCCAAAAAAAGCATGTAACACTGATAACAAAACTGGAAAAATATAATAAACACACACACACACTCAATTCACTGTGGATCTTTATCTCTTATGAAAAACACATGTAAAAATCCTAAGTACAATATATGAGCAAAGCGAATATAGAAGGATACTAAGAGAATATTAATGTTACCAAACAGGCTTTATTCTAGAACTATAATGATCATTTAGCATAAAAAATCTATTAATATGATTCCATGTTGTAACAGTTTACTGAGATGATCATCTGAATGTGAGGGAAAAGTCTTTGATAAAATTCAAGGCTAATTCCTGAGTTTTAAACTTTATACTGAGTTAAAAATAAATAAAAATCTCTCTTAAAGTGATGAATGGGGGCTACGCGCAGTGACTCATGCCTGTAATCCCAGCACTTTGAGAGGCCAAGGTGGGCCTGAGATCACCTGAGGCCAGGAGTTCAAGACCAGCCTGGCCAACACAGAGAAACCCTGTCTCTGCTATTATTAAAAATACAAAAATTAGACAAGCATGGCAGCACATGCCTTTAATCCCAGCTACTTGGGAGGCTGAGGCAAGAGAATTGCTTGAGCTCAGGAGACAGATATTGCAGTGAGCCAAGATTGTGCCACTGCACTCCAGCCTGGGTGACATGGGAAGACTGTCTCAAAAAAAAGATGAATGGCATTTATCAAATATAAATGATAAACATGATAAGTATTAAATGTTGGAAATATTTTAAATGAAACAAATATATCTATTATGAATGTAATTATGTAGAATTGTACATAGCCAGTACAATAAGGCAAGAAAAGTGATTAATCAAAAAAAAATGGAAAAAAAGAAAGGTGATTAATCATTAAATATGAAAGGAAAACCAACATCATTTTGCAGACCATATGTTTGTCTATTAATTAGTACAAGAAAATAATCTCAAAAACCAACTAGAACTGAAATGAAAGTACCTAATGGTGATCAGATACAAAAATATTCAATCAAAATCAATAGCTTTTCTAATAAATCAGTGTAAAATATTATGAAAAATCTCCACTTCACATTGGAGTAGCAAATTTATAACTCCTTGGAATAAACACAAGAAATGTGCCAGACCTATATGAAAAGGAAGACAATATTTAAAAATTACATATTTACATAATTAAGCTATAGAGTCGTTAAAACAGAATTTTAACGACTCTATAGCTTAATTCCCGATTTTTAAAATGAAATTTGCAGGTAGTATTGAAGTTAATTTGAGGAATAAGCAGATAATTTAATCAAGAAGTATTTGCTAAATAGTGGTAGTGCATAGCACACTATAAAGTAAAGCCACAGCTAGATCAACAGAGTTGTAATACTAGCTGCCATGTATTGAGAACGTATGTGTCAAGCACTGCTCTAATGTGACAGGCTACACATATAGATACTATTTTATGTATACAAGTCTATATTTACAAATATTATATATGTACTACATAGCACATGTATAGTATATGTACATATCTGTATGTGTATATGCACATGCATTTAATCCTCAAAAGAGCCCTATTATTTGAATCAGCATTTTAAGATGAGGAAATTGAACTATAGAGATATTAAATAACATACCTATAGTCAAATAGCTATTACTTTTCAAATCTATAGGTTTGAAGGAGATTACTCAGTTTTTTTCTCTCAAATAATAATTGTCTCAATCAGATTTTTGACCCAAACTATAATCTTAGTATCTCCAAGTGTAGATTTTTGGGGCTGTTTGACTTTTCATGTTCTTTCAGTCCTTAGTTAAGCACTTAATAAAATTTACATCCACGGTATTAGAATGATCACTGAAAACAAACTTGAACACTCAACATCCAGTCTAAAGTTTCTTATTATTTAACTATTTTTAATCCTTAAAATGAAGATAGAAATGCAAATGTGCAGAGCTATCACAATGATTAACTGAAATATATGTGGTTTGCAGTCTATTTGTTGGATGAATAAATGAATAACCCCATCACCCAAACACAACTAATATAATTTTAATACATCCCTTTCTATCCAGTCTGATGCTTATAATATTAGAATAGCACAATTTCAGAATCAGCCTGCTTGTACTTACTATTGTGCAATAAACCGTTTTACCTTGTTAATGTTACCAATTTACTATGATTTTGAAGATCTAATAATGTACGGTTAAGTGAAGGCATCATAATTTTCAGAATCATTCTACAACTATTATTTATTTGGGTTTTGGTTTGGTTTGGTTTTGTAATTGCATGTAACACCTCACAGAGTTTGTTCATGCTTATAACTTTCTCCATAATTTCAGTTATTTCCTCAGAAAATGGGATTCCTTCGAAAAGATTATATGCATTTCTAATCTTAGATCATATCCCAGTTTGATTTCCAATTATTAAAAAAGCAATAATACCAGCAATATACGAGAATACTATCTTCAAACTATTTGTAACTATGAGTATTTATTATTTAAAGTTTTTTTGCCTGTTTAATAGATTCTAAACAACCATTACTATTCTAAAATCTAAAAGCAATGCTCCTAACAGCATAACTGTTTTTAATAAATGAGATCATCTTTTCCAAAATGTAGAAAAATTAAGCATCAGAGTCCACAGGTCAAAGTGTTAAACATACACCTCTTCCTTTTCAGTTTCAACATGTGTCAACTAATATAGTAATTATGTAATAGGAGTTCATGCATGTAAATCCAAAATTGTATTAAGGAAGCTGATTTGGGAGGAGTACATGGCTCAGTTCAAGGTTTAGGGCAAGAAATCATGTCCACACAGTGTTTCTCAGTGTGCATAGAATTAAGAAAGGATTGAGGACTGGTGGCCCGAAGCACCTCTCCCAAAACAGCCATGAATTCACTCATTCTTTTGAAAAATGGATACAGGCTAATGGTTTGTCAAAAATCTATCACAATGTATATAACAATACACCTGAGAGAAACGAATCATATTTGTATTTTCATAAAACTTTACTCTGAAAAGAATAATTTGTTTCACTGTCACTTATAAGCTTTGTTGCAAAAATCTGGAGAGAAAAAACGTCAGTGCTGTAAGACATCAAAACATCACTAGCATCACACCCAGTGACCTTCAGTAAAAGGCTTCAAAGAATGCTGTGCTGCACTACACTGATTTAAGAGGAATGAAATGAAGCTATCCTCATTTGCATTCTCACTTTTGAAGTCTTCAGTCTTTAAAATGAAGAGTACATATACTCTCTTCTGGAAGGCCTGAATTATACAGCATAAATGCTGCAGTGTACTTAGCATAAGATAAGGCCTTGTTAGTGCTCTATCCTTGCAGCATGCCAAATTCAAGGGCTCAGAAGTTAAATATAGTTTAATTACTGTCAAAAGTGGAATATCATGAAGCTTTAAGTTGAAGCAGGGAATTATTAAATAACAATGCAAATCTAGCATCTTGCAATATTATACTCAATTTATTATATGTTTGTTGAGTGTCTATTCAATCTACAATGTATTTCTTGGCAGTGCAGAGGAAACACGAGGACATGCCATGATCTGTTCCCTCAGGAAGTTTCCATTTTAGTTAGAAGACAAAAGTTAAATCACACTTAAATAAGACTGAGCATATCAAAGGAATAAGAGTACTTTTAATTCACTCTCTTTGCTGCTTTCTTGCTATTGGCCATTATTTGATTTTTTTTTTTGAAAGGAAATATGAAACTTGAATACTTAAGAAGAGGAAAAGAGAATATCATAAAATACTGGGTTGCCTTTAACTTATTAAGGTTTTACCCTGTCTATTGATTATTTCCAAAGAGAGCTAGATGGCTGAAAATCAAACAAATGTTTTTAAATGTATGTTGAAGCTCAAGCTAGTCCACCTATTAATCATTCGAAGGTGACCTTCTAAGAAGAGAATGAGAATAAACAACAAAAAGGGCCACCAATTCAAGGGGGAGCTGAATTGACTCAGATTTGAAGTTGCATAAAACCCAAGAGGCATCTCTAATTCCAAACAGCAGACAATTTAAAAATCAGTGCATGTCCCTGAGTGAGTGATCTGAATGTGAACATACAAAGGAAAAACATAAAAATCTTCCTACTTCTTACGCATAGAAACAGTGACAAATGCCTCTTGGGAAGCCTCTGTTCAGGAAGAAACCTTTACCAAGGGAGCCTAGATAGAGGGGTCTCTATCTTGATCTCTATACCATCAGAAAGAAAAAGAATACATGCTCTAAAGTACAGAAAAATCTAAACACTTGGCATTTCTAAGAAGAAATAAACCTTCAAAGTCTAAGTAACAGTATGTATCTCAATAAAGAACTCACTAGTTCTGCTTATCTCAAAAGCAGATGGTGTGGCAAATAAAAAGAAAAAACACTTTTCCGAAGATAGTCCCTCTCCAAAATGCTAAGTAAATTCTTCATCCCTTATACTTGTGTTGTTCTTTTTTCTTTAGATAATCATACAAAAGTCAATGTTTTTCCAGAATGACAATTAAATATAGATCAAGCTGAGAATTATGCATGCTTACACACTCCACTGTGTGCAAGTTGCTATTACAGAACTCATCAGATAGCCTCCTGTGTATGAGATGATGTTAAATGGGCAGAATCAGGCAGCTTAGCTGAATTACTCAGAACAGTGCAAGTCATCTGCATGGAAGAGGCTGTTGCCGAGGGGCGCACTAGGATAACACTCACATCCAACAAGCCTAACCAATTTATGTGTGTCACACATGCAATCGTGTGATATATAGCCCCTGCATTTGAGAAGTTAACGGTGTAGTTTTAATAATAAAATACATGTGAAAGAAGAATAAAAATATGCTAAACAGTTAACTATCAAGATTATATCACGCTTTTCTGTGTTAATCCTTTCATCATGCCCAACACCAAGAGGGCATTGTTACCCTTCTCATTGACTTCTTATCTTATAGATAGAATAAAACCAAACCCCTCATTACTGCTCAAAATCTCCACATGATTTTCTGCCTTCCTTCCTCAGCAACCATCCTTCTCTCTATTCCTCTAATAAACTAGCCTATCTTAAACCTTGTAGTGGTTCCTCAAGGATCTAGAAATAGAAATAACATTTGACCCAGCAATCTCATTACTGGGTATATACCTCAAGGATTATAAATCATTCTATCATAAAGACACATGCACACACATATGTTTATTACGGCACTGTTCACAATAGCAAAGACTTGAAGCCAGTTCAGCTGCCCATCAATGATAGACTGGATAAAGTAAATGTGGCACATACACACCATGGAATACTCTGCAGACATAAAAAAATGAGTTCATGTCCTTTGCAGGGACATGGATAAAACTGGAAACCATCATTCTCAGCAAACTGACATAAGAACAGAAAACCAAATACCATAAGTTCTCACTCATAAATGGGTGTTGAACAATGTAAACACGTGGACACAGGTTGAGGAACATCAGGGGTTGTGGGGCCAGACAGGGGTAGCAGGGGTAGGGGGATAGGGGAGGGATAACATTAGGGATAACCTAGTGCAGATGATGGGGGAATGGATGCAGCAAACCACCATGGTACAAGTATACCTATGTAACAAATCTGCATGTTTTGCACATGTACCCCAGAACCAAAAGTATACTAATAAAAAAAAAAAGTTTATGCCTTCCTGCATGAACAACTCCTCATCACATCTTTGCAATGCTGGCTTTACACGTTCAGTCAGGTCTCAAGAAAAGTAACATCTTCCTCAGAGAGACCTTCCACAACCACCTTCTCCAGTGTGGATTCTTTCTGCTGTTGCTATGTTATCAACTGTTTTTAGTTTTAAAAATAATTTAATATTGCTTGCAACTCTTGATCATCTGTTTTACTTGCCTATCTCCCTCATAGTCTTTGTTGTGCACAACTAAGATATAGTATACATTCAGTAAATATTTTTTCTGAATATATCCCCAGGTTTCAGTTCAGTGAGCAGGTACCCAAGACCATGAAAGCCGGTAGGAAACAGTCAGGATTTCAACCCAAATCCAGATGGCTCGAAATCCCATGTTTCCCCCTGACCATAGAAAATGGCTATGTTATGATTCAGAACATCTAAAATGGAGCCTGGAGTCATTTTGTTGAGGAACTTCTGTACATCCTCAAACAGCTGTACCTGGAACTTCCTGTGAACTTTAGAACTTGTCCAAATCACAAAGACCACAGTACCCTGGAAGATGCTGGATTCAGTCAACCACCTTGCAGCCAGTTGTGTAAGGACTCATGTACTTTACATGCCCTAGCCAATCATGATTTTGGACAAACAACTTTTGTAATCTTTTAAACTTTTACCTTCTTTTTTCTTTAAAACCTTTCTCTCTCCTTTCTCCTTTAGAAACACAATTTAATTTCATGTTGAGTTTATGTCTCCCGAATTGCAATTCCTAAGACCCCTAATAAATGCCAATAACTGGCTGCTCCTTGCCTGGTTTCATTTCAGTTTGGTTGACATTTCCTTATGTCTAAACATCTAGTTTGGCATAATTAGATAACCATACAAAACAGTCTATGAGAAAATACAAAATAAATTGTATAAATAACAAGCATTTATAGAAAATAACTCTATACTGGTTTTATCAGGAAGAGCTTTTAGAAATTAGGGAGACTTGAACGGAGCCTTGGAAAGTGGGTCTTCTGATTCACTGAGAGAAGAAGCTGGGTAAGCACAAACAGATGGGAAGCCACATGCCATCTGTGGGATAATAGGGTTTATTAGTCCGTGTTCATGCTGCTGATAAAGACATACCTGAGACTGGGCAATTTACAAAAGAAAGAGGTTTATTGGACTTACAGTTCCACATGGCTGGGGAGGCCTCACAATCATGATAGAAGGTAAAAGGCACATCTCACATGGCAGCAGACAAGAGAAGAGAGCTTGTGCAGGGAAACTCCCATTTCTAAAACCATCAGATCTCTTGAGACTTATTCACCATCAAGAGACCAGCATTGGAAAGACCCGCCCCCATGATTCAATTACCTTCCACCAGGTTCCTCCCATGACGTGGGAACTTCGGGAGTTACAATTCAAGATGAAATTTGGGTGGGGGCACAGTGAAACCATATCATTCTGCCCCTGTCGTCACATTTCAAAACCAATCATGGCCTCCTAACGGTTGCCCAACATCTTAACTCATTTCAGCAACTCAGAAATCCACAGTCCAAAGTCTCCTCTGAGACAAGGCAAGTCTCTTCTGTCTATGAGCCTGCAAAATCAAAAGCAAGTTAGCTACTTCCTAGATACAATGGAGACAGAGGCATTGGATTAATAAGGCCATTCCAAATGGGAGAAACTGGCCAAAACAAAGGGGCTGCAGGCCCCATGCAAGCCTGAAATCCAGCAGGGAAGTCAAATCTTAAAGCTCCAAATGATCTCACATCCAGGTCACACCAATGCAAAATGAGGGTTTCCATGGTCTTGGGCAGCTCCACCCCTGTGGCTTTGGAGGGTAGAGACTCCCTTCTGACTGCTTTCATGGGCTGACAATGAGTGTCTATGGATTTTCCAGGTGTATGGTGCAATCTATCAGTGAATCTATCATTCTGGGGTCTGGAGGACAGTGGCCCTCTTCTCACAACTCCATTAGGCAGTGTGACAGTAGCAACTCTGTATGGAGGCTCCCATCCCACATTTCCCTTCTGCACTGCCCTAGCAGAGGTTCTCCATGAGGACCCTGTCCCTACAGCAAACTTCTGCCTGTTCATCCAGGAGCTTCCATACATCTTCTGAAATCTAGACAGAGGTTCCCAAACCTCAGTTATTGACTTCTGTGAACTTACATGCTAAACACCATATGGAAGCTGCCAAGACTTGAGGCTTGCACCTTCTCAAGCCACAGTCCAAGCTCTACGTTGTCCCCTTTCAGTCCAGGCTCTAGTGGCTGGGACACAGGGCATCAAGTCCCTAGGCTGCACCCAGCATGGGAACCCTGGGTCCTGCCCAAAAAATCACTTTTTTCTCCTAAGCCTCTGGGTCTGTGATGGGAGGGACTTCCATGAAAAACTCTGATGTGCCCTGGAGACATTTTCCCCATTGTCTTGGGGATTAACATTCAGCTTCTCATTACTTAGGCAAATTTCTACATCTGGCTTGAATTTCTCCTCAGAAAATGGGATTGTCTTTTCTTTTGCATTATCAGGCTGCAAATTTTCCAAACTTTTATGCTCTCCTTCCCTTATAAAACTGAATGCCTTTAACAGCACCCAAGTCACATCCTGAATGCTTTTCTGCATAGAAATTTCTTCTGCCAGATACCCTAAATCATCTTTTTCAAGTTTGAAGTTTCACAAATTTCTAGGGCAGGGGCAAAATGCTGCCAGTTTCTTTGCTAAAATATAGCAAGAGTCATCTTACTCCAGTTCCCAACAAATTCATCACCTCCTCAGCCTGTATTTCATTGTCCATATCATTATTAGCATTCTGGTCAAAGCCATTCAAGAAGTCTCTAGAGAGTTCTAAACTTTCCCGTATTTCCTATCATTTTCTGAGACCTCCAAACTGTTCCAATCTCTGCCTGTTACCCAGTTCCAAAATTGCTTCCACATTTTTGGATACCTTTTCAGCAGCACCTCAGTCTACTGGTACCAATTTACTATATTAGTTTGTTTTTCACATTGCTAATAAAGACATACCTGAGACTGGACAATTTACAAAAGAAAGAAGTTTATTGGACTTACAGTTCCACATGGCTAGGGAGGCCTCACAATCATGGTGTAAGGTGAAAGGCACATTTCACATGGCAGCAGACAAGAGAATAAAGCTTGTGCAGGGAAATTCCCATTTTTAAAACCATCAGATCTCACAAGACATATTCACTATCATGAGAACAGCATGAGAAAGACCCACCCCCCTACCTGCCTCTATTATTCACCTCTACCAGGTTCCTCCCACAACACATGGGAATTGTGGGAGTTACAATTCAAGATAAGATTTGGGTGGGGACATAGCAAGACCATATCATAGTGAGACTACGCTGGTAGAAGACGATGTAAGAACACTGTGTTCTGAATCCTTACACCCAAATCTCAGCATGAACATATCCATTTACCAGCTAGGCAACTTAGCAATTGCATAACTTCTCTGAGTCTCAATTTTCACATTTTTAAAACTTCCTCTACCTATTTTGCAGTATTAATGTGAAGGTTAATGAGAAATTCTCATGTATATTTATATACATTTATATTTGAAAGAACTCCGAAAAATGTAAATCTCTCTGAAAGCCAAAGACATCTGAAACATAAAGTGGAGAAAATGAATTGGAGCTAGATAGCAGAAAACAATTAACACCAGCGAATATAAGCAAATAATTTCATAATAAGAAACTTTTATGATTAAGAACCAATAATTAAATAATCAAAAAGAGAGATTTATAAGGAGAGAAAAAGCATTCCCCTATATTAGTGAAGTGACCTCCCAGATAATCAAAATGAGGCCTTCAGATGAGAGGACTAGAAAGGTATTCTGCAGACTCCATGGATACATTAAAGTATCCATTTTCCCTAAACTTACCTGTCAAATGTGCAAACATCTACTATTTTATGAGATAAATGCAAATGACAGGTAATTAAAATGAACAGAAATCAACAATACTGAGAGGGGCTTCTTGAGTTTCCAGGAGAGCTCAGAATTTTGGAGACAACTGCAGTTCCATTTTGGGCTTGAAGGGGTGAAGGCTCCAGTAACAACAGCCACCGTAAGCCAGTAATAGGCAAAGCTGCAATTGCCTGCAGGAAGCCTCTGAGGGCTCTCAGCCTAGCCAGGCCCTGTGGCTGTTTTTCAGTGCCTGAAAGCACTGTAAGTAAGTCAAGGAATGTTAAAGCTATAAAAAAAACTACCTGGAAAGACAACAACAAAATATGTATTTAATTGAGCATACTACTACTTTACACCTGAATATATCTATTTATTTTATGTATTATACCTTTATTATATTTCTTTACTTTGTCTCATATACAATAATAGTATTTAACATAAATATTCATAGAAAAAAATTCAACAATGTGCTAAATTCATTTTAATCTTAGAGGAGAGGGAATAAAAGGAGTCATAGAAGGCTATCTTCCTGCTAACAGGTACAGAACATTGCAAGAGTGAGGTCAAAGGGAGCTTGCAAATTCAGCCTGCTGGAGTCAAAGCACAGTAAAGGGCCACTGAGGCCAAAGGAGGAAAAATCATTTTTTGTCCTATTGTCAAATGCTACCCAGAAGTCAGAGTAAGTTCTCCACTCTTGGAAGTACAGAATCAAGAAAGTTATACAACTAAAAAGCACTTATCATTGTTTGGCTAATAGTTATTGAGAGCTCACTCTGTGCATATCACCATGCTATGTGGCTAAGTGAGTTACACGGTGAGTGTCGTCTGTCTTCAAGCCACTTACCCATCTGCCTTCAAGGCATTTAGAGTGTTTGTTCAATCTTATACATAAGGAATGGTATACCACCAGGTCACCTAAATTTAAATGATTTGAGTGTTCTAAGTGATGACATGGCTCAGTGAAGTGATAAACTAAAAGATTTTGTTGGCAGTCATTGGGAAGGTCAATGGCTATAAAGATCTTCAGGCTACCTGAATACAAATTTCTTATTTTAAGAGATGTAGCTCTTATGACAAAATCAATGGTTAAAAAAAAATCCTGATGTGAACTGAATTGATAAGTTTTTCCCTGCATTATATGATGTGTCACATGGGACAATGCTGTTCAAAGAGGGTAACTTTCCTATAGCATAGGGGCAGACTGTAAATAAAATCTCTGAAGGCCACAGTTTGTATAGGGAGTATAGCCTGGGGACCACCACCTACATAGCCAGGAATTCATTTCCTCCTCTCCATGATGAGAACGGAAGCACTTGCCACCCACAGAGGTATCTTAAGGGTCTGTAATGAAGCAACACAATAGTGTTCATATTGTAATATTAATAGAAAGTGACATGATGATGCACTTGACCTTCTGTCTCAGGATTTAGGCTTGTATTATGAGTTGCAGTTAAAGAGAACTTCCATAAATCAAGTCGTTGTTATAATCACATTCTACAAAAGAGATAAATTCTCCCTAAATAAATGTTACCACCCTATGACAAAATACAAATTATACTTAATATGTATTACATTTTTTAGAATTATGACTTGAAAGAAAACAATTTCCAAATACAGAACGTTTGTATTGGTACAGACCAAATTCTATTACAACAATGCCCTAGAGCCTGTTTAGAATCTTAGATAATAATAAGATTTGCTCTATGAGATATTGCTCAGAGGTGCTGAGTGGAATTATCACTGGACTGAGAAATGAGAGACCCAAGCTTTAGCTAGGCTTTCCAATAACTGTGTGACCTGGGTACTGGCACTCAGTCTCTAAGGCCTTAGACTCCCAATCTGTCAAAAAGCAAGTTAAATGAGCTATCTAAAGGTCTCCTGTTATTCTTAATTCCTTAATTCTAAAGGAATTTTGAGGTGTGGTTTTAATGAAGTTAAATGTGTTGTATTTTGCTGATAAGCACAATATAATACAATACAAATACTATGCTAAAACTACAAAAACATTAATATGCCAAGGATTCTAGTGCCTTCAAATGATTAATGACATATGGTTAATTGCCTGTCTTTTTAGATAGTTTATCTTTTTTTTTTTTTTGAGACACAGTTTCGCTCTTGTTACCCAGGTTGGAGTGCAATGGCGCGATCTCGGCTCACCACAACCTCCACCTCCTGGGTTCAGGCAATTCTCCTGCCTCAGCCTCCTGAGTAGCTGAGTAGCTGGGATTACAGGCATGCGCCATCGTGCCCAGCTAATTTTTTTTTTGTATTTTTAGTAGAGACGGGGTTTCGCCATGTTGATCAGGATGGTCTTGATCTTTTGACCTCATGATCCACCCGCCCTGGCCTCCCAAAGTGCTGGGATTACAGGCGTGAGCCTAACATTTTTTTAAGGCATTTGTTTTACAATTTCAAGTTTCTAGAAATCATTTATGATATTCACAAAATAACGAATATGAACAGTTTATTCAAACACCTGATTTAAAATTGTTATTTGCTTGCCACCATGCATTTTTAATCACTTACTACTAATGTTTCATTTGGTTATTTATAACTTACTCCTATCTTCTTGTATGTATTACAGATTTTAACTAAGGGTATTTGCCTTAGGAATACTAAGTTTACTAGTTTAAAGGTTACTTACTCCAAAGGGCTACATTATCTCTTTCTAGGTCCCATCAACATACAGAAGAAATAATCCAGGCCGGGCGCAGTGGCTCAAGCCTGTAATCCCAGCACTTTGGGAGGCCGAGGCAGGTGGATCATGACGTCAACAGATTGAGACCATCCTGGTCAACATGGTGAAACCCCGTCTCTACTAAAAATACAAAAAATTAGCTGGGCAAGGTGGCGCGTGCCTGTAATCCCAGCTACTCGGGAGGCTGAGGCAGGAGAATTGCCTGAACCCAGGAGGCGGAGGTTGCAGTGAGCAGAGATCGCGCCATTGCACTCCAGCCTGGGTAACAAGAGTGAAACTCCATCTCAAAAAAAAAAAGAAAAGAAATAATCCACATTTCTAAATTTTGTTCTTTCAGTTCCTCAACCCAGGACAATCAGAGTTCTACCACCAGACATTCTACTCAAACTTCTCAGCAAAAGTCACAATGATTCTGAAATTAATCATTCCAATTGCTTCTCTTTAAAACCCTACTTACTGTGAAATATAAATTGCATCATAGAAAATTTCGCAAAACAGAAATGTGCAGCCGAAGATTTATTCCAAGGGAAATATCCATAAAATTCCCTCAGGTCAAGAAAGATGACTTGACCAGAGCCCAGCAGATCCCCTCATGCCTACTTCAGATCATTACCCTCTCTGTCCTTACAGGAGCACATTTTTCCAGCATTCTTTTATATTTGTGTCACCTAAACAAGTATCCTCAAGCACTACAGGTTTAATTAAACCTGTCTTTGTTGTAGATCTAACTTTCTCACTCAACATCATGTTGTAAAATGTATCGTTTTTTTCTCAGATGAACCTGTAGTCATTTTTACCATAAGGTATTGCATTTATGAATATATCCGCACTCCTGTGTCCATTTTGCTAGAGCTCAAGGGCTTATTTTGAAGTTCTCAACCTACTGAACATCTCTGGAGCATGTAACAGTGTTGACCTTTGCCTTTCTGAAATTCTCTACTCTCCAGCAATGTTACAGTTTTCCTTCTTCCACTTTAATGGTTCTCTAGTGGTTCACTAACTGCTCTTCCTTAATGCTACCCATATGAAACATTGGTCTTCTTTAGGTATCTTTTGTTATCTCCTCATTTTACACATTGTCACGAGGCAACCACTCCTTCTTTAGCTCTGGCCCCAAACCATTTCTTAGTTCATTTTTTCATTACTTCCTGCCATTGTTCATCCTCATCCCAGCCCAGCTCCTTGTTTCTCCCTAGACATCTTACACAGCTGCAAAGCTACTCCCAAATCATACCATTAGTAGGTTGCAAGCTACTTCCAAACCATACCCTTCCCTTTTTGCCTTCGTGTCTGTTCATGTGCTGCTCCCCAGCCTGGAATTGTCTTTCCTGAAAAAGCAAATTCAGATCAAGTGGTTTTTTATTTTTTGGTTTCTTTTTTTTTCTTTTTTTTTTTTCACTTAGGATCAAATGTTTCCTCACCTTCCAGGACACCTGGGCAATTTTAATTGCCCCTTCATCTGTGTTTCCTAAGCACACTGTGCAATCCTCCGCAATAGCACTTACGATATTGTATTGTGAACACTTGTTTATGCCTCCCTCCCTCACCAGAGAACAGGATCCTTGTCTTAATCATCTCTGCATCCCTGAGAATGATGTGTAAGTGTTGCCAGGATGAATGAATCTGTTTACTTGGTAACCTTTGTGAGTTTCCTGTTCTAGGGAAAAGCCTCTCAGCATTCCCATTAATGTTATGCTTCTCTGGCAAAGCTGCATCAAACTTTTACATGGTGGGAGTTGAAGGTTAGGTTCCCTTGGAGGCAGATTCCAAGATTAAGATTAGCATACAGAATGTTTATTACAGAATCAGTGCCTGTGGAAGGAAATGGAAAGAAAAAGAAAGAAGGAAGATTGGGTAGAGGACGATATCAAGCTGTGACAATCTCAACAGAAGCCTTAGCTGACACTGAAGGGAATTCTGAGGACAGAATGTGCCAAGAGAGGGTGACAGAGCTGGACCTTTGTGTCCCTTCACCTGACTCAAAGTGAGGCATAACCTCTTCAGCCTGAGTAATCCCTGAAGGGCTCTGACAGCCAAGAGTGACACTGTCAATAGCAGACTATACATCATGGTGTCCCTCACTCTATAAAACATTGTTAAAATTTTTTCATTAACCAATCTCCTAAATTATATACAATGCTCATTAGGATTTCCAATGCCTTCAAATATATTTACCTCATTATGCAGAATTGGCAATTGCCAATTTCAGCATGTTTGGTATAAAAATATCTGTTCTAACTCAACAACTTTGGTTTTGTTCCCTGTGGCACTCCAGAAGGACAGCGACGCCATGCAAGAGACCCCTAAAATCCATCACAGAAGCTGCACAGAGAAACTCCTGCAGCAAGAATTTAATGTGAATCCAATTGAAAAGACTGAGGTATCCCCAAATGTTTGGTTGTTCTGCCATTAACTTTAATGATGTGCACAGTTTAATGTTCTCAACCACACTTTTGTGAATATTGAAAAAGAAATTGTGGAAACCTCAACTAAGTTCCAAAGTTTTTGAATATCAGTTTCTTTACAAGTTTTCTCTTCCATAACTTTAGACGCCTAAAAGTGTCGGAAAAAATCAGTAAGTGGGTACTTGTATGATACTCTTCTGGGCAATATCAAAATATAAGCTGCTAAACTGAAAGAATTATTTTTCATTATATGAAAAATAGTTACTGTAAAGAAAAGGGTAAAGTCCATTTATTTTATCCTTTCTAGAATAGTTCATCAAATCATCAACATATCAAGCTTATACGTGCTCCAAATGGGACAGCACCAGGAGATGGGTCACTAAAGAACACAGTGCGAAGAAATCTGCATTGGTAGAAGAGGTTTCCGAGGCTGGCAAGATGAAAAGGGTTCTATGATTACCAGTTTTCTGGAATGAGCAAATGGATAAAAGTTGGTGCTTTTAACCAGGATAAGATACATAGAGGAGAAGCAGGTTTAGAAGAAAAAGACTTATGAGCTCAGTTTTGTAAATATTGAGCTGGGATGTCTAGACTCCAGCCAATGAAGATAGAAGATAGTTTACCATTCAATTGCTACAAGACAGGCACCATGCTAGGTCTTTGATATAATGAAGTTGGTATTCTACGTGAACACTTACGTTGTGGGAGAGGATATTATACAAGGAAAGATAGGAAGAGTGAAAAAAGGACTGACGCTGGTGAGGAGCCAGATTGAGGATACGGGCAGTCGTCAAGAACCCTGAGAAAAAGACTAAGGAAAAGAGGCAGGATGGACAAATGGAGGACCAGAGGACAGTACGATTCCAGGATTTAAGGCAGAGACAAGTATTGGACAGAGTTTAGACTCTTGCAAGAGGCTGACTTCCCTGTAGAACTTACTCTTCATGACCTTGGACAATGGAAAGGATCCAATCTTTGATAATAACATCTAATCTGTAAAAATAGAGGATATAAAGTGATGCCACACAAAGGAAATTCAATTAGTTGCTATTAATTTTAGCACAATTATTATTATTACTATAATATGTAATTACTATATTATAGCAATATATAATATAGTAATAATATAATTGTATTATTTTTGCCATAATTATAATTTTAGCTATAATTATAGTAATAATAATACCAGTGATATTTACCAGTGATATATATCAGTGATAATTACTATGGCTACTATTAATACTGCTAGCATTATAGCAATGTCCTATAATGCAGAAAAATCAACATCATGACTTTGAAAAATAGTCCCTGGCTTTCAATCATGAGAGGATCCTCTGGCAGAGCAGTTGTAGTTTGGTGGTGGAAGTAATCAAATCACAGCAGGTTGTAAAATGACTGGCTGAAAGGTAAGAAGGAAGAGACAGAAATGTGGACCATCATGCCTAAATTATTGATCATGAGTTAAAAAAAGGGAACTACTGAAGGGCTTTTAAAAATGGGTGCATAATGGGTCCAAATTATGTTCATGCCATAAAGAGAGTAGCTCAGTGGAAGAAAAAAGCAGTGAAAACACAAGTTAGTGGAAAGAAATTACAAGCAAGGTCTAGGAAGATTTTGATGGCTTATGATCAATAACAAAGTTGGGTATATATAACAGTATCAAAATATATCAGGTAACCCAGAAAGAGTCCAACAGAGATGTATAAGGCTACTACAGAAAAATCATAAAATATTATTAAATTACATTAAAGAAGATGTCAACAAAAGGAATATATAGCAAATTCACAGTCTGAAAAATTTGTTAGTGTAAATATTTCTCCTGAATTTTCTTTAAGAGCTAGGTTCCCACTTTGTCACCCAGGCTAGAGGGCAATGGCATAATCATAGCTCACTATAGCCTCAAACTCCTGGGCTGAAGCCATCCTCCCACCTCAGCCCGCTGTGTCCTTGGAACTACAGGCAGCCTGCCATCATGCTCAGCTTTTTAAGAACGTTTTTTTCTAAAGACAAGTTCTCACTACGTTGCCTTGGCTAGTCTTGAACTCCTGGCCTCAAGTACTCCTCCCACGTTGGTTTCCAGAAGCACTGGAAATATATGTGTGCACCTACCCTCTCTTGAAATAAATGCATAGATTCAATGAATTTCATATTACCAACAGGTTATTTTAGTGTGCATGTGGCAGTTCACAAGTAGATTTTTAAATACGTATCTATATTTAAAAGGCCGAAGTTAGTTAAGACACAACTGAATAAGAAAAATAAGGTAGAAGGGCTTGCCCAGGTATATATAAACTTACAGTAATCAAGGCAGTAAATTTTTATTGCAGGAATAGATATTTAGACCTAAGAAATATATTTTAAGTTCAGAAACAATTTCACACATACTAGGACACTTGATTCATAATAAATGAGCACCCTAAAGCAATGGGGAAGGCTGCTTTTTAATCATTGGAACTATAATAACGAGTATCCATCAATTCAAAGCCTAAGTGTAAAGGGCAATTTTTTTTAATGTTACTTTAAGTTCTGGGGTATATGTGCAGATCTTGCAGGATTGTTACATAGGTATACACATGCCATGGTGGTTTGCTGCCTCCATGTCCTCATCACCCACATTAGGTATTTATCCTAATGTTGTCCCTCCCCAATCTCCCCACCCCTGCTATCCCTCCCATAGCTCCCCATTCCTCAACAGACCCCAGTGTGTGATGTTCCTCTCCTTGTGTCCTTGTGTTCTCATTGTTCAACACCCACTTACGAGTGAGATCATGAGGTGTCTGGTTTTCTGTTCTTGTGTCAGTTTGCTGAGAATGATGGTTTCCAGATTTGTCCATGTCCTCACAAAGGACATGAACTAATCCTTTGTAAGGCTGCATGGTATTCCATGGTGTATATGTGCCACAGTTTTCTTTACCCAGTCTATCTTTGATGGGCATTTGGGTTGGTTGCAAGTCTGCTAATGTAAACAGTGCCGAAATGAACATACACGTATATGTGTCTTTATAATAGATCAATTTATATTCCTTTGGGTATATACCCAGTTAAATAATCCTTTAGGTTTATACTGTAGTGATGGGATTGCGGGGTCAAATGGTATTTCTATTTCTAGATCCATGAGGAATTGCCACACAATCTTCCACAATGGTTGACTAATTTGCACTCCCAACAACAGTGTAAAAGTTTCCTATTTCTCCACATCATCTCCAGCATCTGTTGCCTTTGATATTTCAATGATCGCCATTCTAACTGGTTAGAGATAGTATCTCAGAGTGGTTTTGATTTGCATTTCTCTAATGACCAGTGATGATGAGCATTTTTTCATGTTTGTTGGCCACGTAAATGTCTTCTTTTGAAAAGCATCTGTTCGTATCTTTCACGCATTTTTTGATGGGGTTTTTCTTGCATATTTGTTTTAGTTCTTTGTAGATTCTGGATATTAGCCCTTTTTCTGATGGGTATCTTGCAAAAAATTTTTCCCGTTCTGTTGGTTGCTGGTTCACTCTAATGATTGTTTCTTTTGCTGTGCAGAAGGTCTTAAGTTTAATTAGATCCCATTTGTCTATTTTGGCTTTTGGTGCCATTGCTTTTGGTGTTTTAGTCATGAAGTCCTTGCCTGTGCCTATATCCTGAATGCTATTGCCTAGGTTTTCTTCTAGGGCTTTTATGGTATTAGGTCTTATGTTTAAATCTTTAATCCATCTGGAGTTAATTTTTGTATAAGGTGTAAGGAAGGAGTCCAGTTTCTGCTTTCTGCACATGGCTAGCCAGTTTTCACAACACCATTTATTAAACAGGGAATCCTTTCCTCATTGCTTGTTTTTGTCTGGTTTGTCAAAGATAAGATAGTTGTAGCTGTATGGCATTACTTCCAAAGCCTCTGTTCTGTTCCATTGGTCTATATCTCTGTTTTGGTACCAGTACCATGCTGTTTCGACTACTGTAGCCTTGTAGTAAAAGAACAAAGCTGGAGGAAAGGGAGAATTTTTTAAACTTTAAGGAGAGAATAAAAGTAAATACTTTCATAATTGATGAGCAGGAGTCTTTAATAAGACAGAAAGAGTCATCATTATTAAGGAAAAAAGATAATTCTAACTACATGAAAATTAAGAACTTCTGCTTATCATAAGACTCCATAACAATATTCAGTATACAGTAAATTCAATGAGAAATACAAATAAAAACATACAGGTGATTCAATAGAAAAGTAGGCAAAGAGCCGAACTCAAAGAGAAGCTTCACAAAAGTGAAAATACAAACTTATGTTTTCTAAAAAGGTATTCAACATAACTGTTAATAGAATAAATTGAAATTAAAACAAAATGAGTTAGCACTAAATACTCTTAAGATTGGGAAAAAATGCAAAAGTAAATACCAATTGTTGGTCAGGATTTGGACCAGCAGGAATTGCCATATGCTGGTTGTAGAAATATGAATGTATACATGCACTCTGGAAAACAGTGTGGTGTTTTCTAGCCTAGTTGAAGACACATTCTCTTTGACCCAGCAATTCCCCTGCTAGGTATATGCCTTAAAGAAATGCATGCACCATGACTTATGTTCAAACCCCAAACTGGAAACAATTCAATTGCCTTAGAAGTACAATGGATAAATAAACTGTGGTATATTCATTTAAAGGACACTATAGTTTTTTAAATGAATGGACGGACTAAAGTCACATACAACAGCATGAATATATTTTACCAACTGAAGGTTAAGAAAAAAAAGCCACAAAAGAATACATACAATTTGGTTTCATTTACATAAAGTTCAAAAATAGAAAAACTTATCTTTTTCCTTAGGGAAATTTTAAAGATAAGAGAAAACATTAATACTATAAAGGCCAGGGTATTATAAGCAATAGAGGAAAGGAATGAGTCTGCAACTGAGAGGGATACTCAGGGAGATGCTTGTGCTTGGGTGGCTTCCTCTCCTTCTGCCCTCAGTAGCGATTCCAAAATTTTTAAATGAAATGCCCTATTTGGTCTGGGTAGTTTTTACACAGATTATTTGGTTCTTTTTTCTTTTTCTTCTTTGTCAATCAGGGTCTCACTCTGTTACCCACACTGGAATGATCTCGGCTCACTGCAACCACTGTCTCCCAGGTTCATGTGATTCTCCAGCCTCAGCCTCCTGAGTAGGTGTGAACACAGGTGTATGCTACCACACCTGGCTAATTTTTATATTTTTTGTAGTGACAGAGTTTTGCCATGTTGTCTAGGCTGTTTTCAAACTCCTGAGATTAAAGTGACCCACCCACCTTGGCCTTCCAAAGTTCTGGGATTATAGACATGAGCCTCTGCACCCAACCAATACAAATATTTGCTTTATAGTTATTTGTAAAATTGTTAATATAGGTTGTATGTACTTTTCTGTGTGCAAGATACATTTCTCAATGAAAAATGTGAACAAAGTATAGGTGGTGTATTAGTCCATTTTCATACTATTATAAAGAAATGCCTGAAACTGGGTAATTTATAAAGGAAAGAGGTTTAATTGACTCACAGTTTAGCATGGCTTGGGAGGCCTCAGGAAACTTATAATCATGGCAGAAAGACATCCTTCTTCACATGACAGCAAGAAGGAGAAGTGTCAAGCAAAGGGGGAAAAAGCCTCTTATAAAACTACCATATCTCATGAGAACTTACTATCATGAGAAATAAGGGTAGCCAAACCCATGGTTAAATTACCTCCCACCAAGTCCCTCCCACATACGGAGATTATGGGAACTACAATTCAAGATGAGACTTAGTTGGGACGCAGCCAAACCATATCAGGTGGTAAGATTAACCTTAGATAATAGTAGGAAAATAACATTTACCCAATAACACATTGACCATAATCTATACAACATGCTTACTTATACACCTAACACAAAAAAAAGTATGACAATTAGAATAGTAAAGTATTTATTTTAAAAGAGCACACTTGAAAAAAAAGTAATTAACATCTGAATTTTTTTTCAATTCAGAAATACTTCAGGCAATATTTTTACTAATTAGGACTATTTGTGGTTACCAGTAATCATAGCCTTTTTGTGTAGATTTTCTATAGAGCAATATTATCAATATCCTTTTGAGATGGATAAGCCACTTACCAAGGCATTTGGTTAAATGTTATCCTATTGAAATAAATGGTTAGATCTCTATATTCTAAAGTTTAGCATGCTAATATATTAAAAATGATCATATCTTAGCTATTTCATTGTCTCCCTGGTTCTTTAGTATCCAATTTTGTATATTAGATTGGTATGGTGATGTCAAATCAGCTAAAATAATCACTGTGATTCACTGAAGAACTACTAATTGTAAGACCTATAAAGAATATTTTATTCAATTAATATCCATTTTATAAATATTTATGGAGCTTGTGCACCATAATAAGATTCTAGCAGGGATAAGAATAAAGAGTGCTAACAGAGGAATAATGTGTGGCCAATAAGATCACGGAATTTAAGTTCAGTAGATCAATATGAAATAACTAATCACAAGGCAAAGCTAGTGTAAGCAATAACTAGAGGTGTTAGTAACATGCTGTAGGGATATTTAATTCAGACTGTATAAATCAGGACAGATTGTCATTGAATGAGACGGACAGATGATCCAGATTTAGCCCTCGACAGTGCATGAATTTGAACAAGTTCCTCGGGCACACCAGTGAGGAAAATGCAATAGCAGAGGCCAGAAGTTCTAGATATGCTCAAGGATCTTAAAGAAGGTTGATGAAACTGGAGTATTCATTTTGTGGAAAATGTAGAGGGAGAAGATACTGGACAGGTAATTTTGAATCCAACTTTGAGAACACAGAAATAGCTCTAGCTTTTCTAGAGCAAGAGGGTTAAACTGGCTATAACACGAGACAGAAAAATATGACCCATCATGTAGTTTTGCAAATGCATTCCAGAATTATTTATGAAATTCTATTTAACAAATTTTCTTCACCCACACTAACTTGCTATTTTAGATACTTCCTACCCTGTACTCGCAAACACCTATCCTACATCTTCATACATACTTTTCTATTCACAGGATTGAAAGTGGTTTCTACTAAAAATTTTTAGAATAATCAAAAATCAACTAATTTATCCAGAATATGAATTTAAAATAAAGCAATATTTTTAAATGCAGATGCAAAGAGTTTTCTGAAGTGGCATGTGTGAAAGATGAGGAAAAGAGTAAAATCATAATTTACTTTGGAAAACCCCCACTAAGCAAAATCTCCCTAAAATTTAATTTAGCATATTAACCCACAGCCTGCCTGTATTTTAGTTCCTGAATAAAATTTAGGTATGCACAATATCAACTTGTTGAGGTATGTCCCTCATAAGCAGAACCACCTTTTAAACCAAATCTTTTATTTCCTCAATTTACTATTGCCAGTTACATAATCTAACATAACTATCATTCCCTGGCATAGTAGAACATGAAATTTTTTTTAAAGTAAGCAACAATCTGTGAAAAAAAGTAAATTCGCAGAGTGTTTTCAGACCAAATATCATCTGTTTCCTGTACTAAACCCAAATGTATATCAGTAGATAACATTAAATGCTACTTAAAGTTATAATAAATTTTCCTTTTTATGAAAATTAAAATTGTCTCGTAGCTAAAGATTATATCATCAAACTTATTACTCAAGTATGTTCCTATGATGAATCTCTAATTCTCTCATCTTCCCAAGAATTAACACCCACCCAATATCACTCCCTAATCAGTTGACAGAATACAAACAATTGTCTGCCTGTTCATGGGTAATAGGCCAGAAAGTGAACAAGTAAGGGATTAGAGGGGGAAACGTTTGCTATGCTTGTGATTAAGTTCATGGGATTAATATCGTAGCTCAAAAGTGAAAAGCTTCTGTTGGAGCATACAGTATTACTGCATATAAAAAATATGTGGAATGAGTAGCCACTGGGTCCTTTAAGCAGGCCAGCATCTGGGAATGCACCCTCCTTTCCTGTATAGGTGATGACTGCAACTAAGGCGTGTGACCTTCAGCAAGTCCCTTCCTCTAACTTAGGCTCCATTGGCTCATCAGAAAAATAAGTTGAACTGGCTAATCTCCAGGTCTCTTCCATCCCTTTGATTCTATGAAGGGAAATAAGTTTAAGAAGATGGTGACAGTGTCACAGATGTATGCATATGTCCAAACTTATCCAACTGTATACATTAAACGTGTGCAGGTTTTGTTTACAAAATCAAATATATCTCCATAAGGCTGTTTGAAAAAAAAAAAAAACTACAAAAACAAAAGTATCTGAAGAAAATTTCAGCAAAGACAGGCAGAATCTCAACAGCTCTAGGCTTTAGACTGATTAAAACAAGAAACTATTTTCAGCCTTATTAAGTTAAAGTACCCTTAGCTGAGCTAATAATAAATCTGAATCTTGGGATCAAAATATTGTCAGAAGAGAAGAGAGAAGAGCCACATTTGAAGCTGTCTGAAATGGAAGAGACTGCCTCTAGAGGCGTCAAGTTCACCATCACTGGAGATGTTCGAGAAAAAGCTGGGAGATCACTTGGCAGAGATGTTGCAGAGAGGCTGAGAAGCTTCTAAGTCAAGCTCCCTCCAATCTTAGAGTATAAAATGCCACCATAAGCTGCTGTACAAGAATTCAGTGTCTGTTACTTTCATGAATCTCACGGGAGAATTGCAGCTTATTGTTCATCCAACACTTTTATTGAACTCTACCCTGGGCCAGGCGCTGTAGAAGTCCTATCTGGCATACAAAGATGATTCTGAGAATACACTGTAACACTGAGAGTTGAGAGGAACATGATAGCTACCAGGAAAGTAGTGATAAGTGACAAAGAAGCACAGAAGAAATATAAAGATATTTCCAAAAAAGGAGATATTACTTCCCACTTCACAGAGCAAGGATGGGACACTAATGAAGAAAGAGCTTTTGGGATGACGAGGTGAAGGAAAGCAAAGGGTCCACAGGGGAAACAAATGGCTTCTAAAACCTGCCATTCCTGAGCCTCCATGTGCTTCACTAAATAGCCAAGGATGCCAGGAAAATGAGGACAGATATGCTGGTTCCCCCTGCTTTAAATGGATCAATCTGCCCAACATTTGGCCCTAAGGTGCTAAACAGAGAAAAGCCAGTGGGGTACACCCTGCTGTCAGGAGAACTGGGGCTGGAACAGGAGTTCACACTGGGTTTGGAATCAGAATCACATGTTGGTTATCTTTGGGTGATGACAGCAAACTTAAGGCATCACATGCAGTTTTAATAACAAGATTAAGTTTGATAAAGACATTATAGAGTTAGCTAAGACTCACTCTATGGAGATTAACTTAAAACTTCAATTTCAGTGATGCATACACATTCATATTAGTGCTGATCATGTGTGCATTTCCATCCCCTTGATCATGTATTGAATAATATACTACTCTCTGAACATCTGAATTCACTAATAGCCTTTTATTTTGATTATATATTAAACTTTACCTTTGGATCTTTGGAGGAATCATCTTGTGGCAGCTCATATATGACTTTGGCCTTTTTAAAAAAATATAACCACTGCCCTGGGCTGCCTCTTAAAACTAGTGCATGATTCTCAGCACATTTTCTGGGATTTGAGAGTTTAGTCATGAATCTATAGTAGATCTTTAATGGCATATCTCAATGAGTATTGATTATTCTCCTATTCTACTGCAAAATTATAATTATAGTCTGAGTCTATGAGTCTTTGCCATACTTGAGTATGTGCCATTTAGAATAACTTTTTTGCAGTATTTGACATCATACCATTAACAATGAAATGATTAATTATACACATAAAGGTAACCGAAGTAAGCTGCTTAAAATTCAGACTTGCTGGTGTGACCAAATAGTATAATTAACATAGTAAAGAAAATTGAGTAACATGTCCTGTAGCAGTCATACAAAGATAATATTTTGTGATTGATTCCAGAACTTATGGCATAGAAATGCTAATAATTACAAGCATGATAGAAAGAGAATTGTAAGTCCTGAGTTCCATGTTAATGTAGTGATGACCAGGAAAAGTTATGTCCCTGACCAGGACCACTGGCTGCTTATAACCTAGAGGGACTAGGCTCCCCAGACAAGGAAAAGGGACAGTCACCACAAATTTGCCACTCACAGCACTCACATTTTCTCAACAATTTTGTGCTGCACGCTCATATTTTACACTTTTTCTAGCTTATAGAGACTTGGTGCCCATTGTATTTCATCCTGATTTAATAAGGTTAACAAATTGCTCTTTTTTGTTAAAGTCTTCATTGTCCCTAGTTTTATTTATATCTAAGAAAGTCATGCAGTCAGTTATTATCAGAAAAGTTTTGGGAGTTGTTTGTTGTTATAAGCACTGTCAACAAAAGAGAATATTTAAATTCTGAGCCTCTAAACAAAATTCTGCAAAATTTTACTTATTATCAAACTCATTTTCTTCCTATATTTGAGGAGACCTGATATGATATGAACTCTGAGACTACTTAATACAGTTTTAATATTCATTCCCCTGTTATGCAAGTAGGAGAAAAGGGACCTAGAAATGAAAGGATAATATTCTAATTATAATAGAAAAACCTGCTAATTATATTCATAGGGCATATAAGCACCTAACAAGAGTGGCTCTTGGTTCCTGGCAGTCCTTTATTGAGCACCTTGATGGATTTGTATATGCGTGTTTGGGAAAAGGAGCTGGAGAAAGCTATTTTTTAGTAAAATTGAGACTGAAGCATTTAGAACTTCTAGAAAAAAAATGAGAAGAGGGTATGGAAGACAAGAAAAGAAAAAAGAGTTCACAAAAGGATATAAAACAGTGTGATGTATGGGTCTGGGACTAAGACAGGAAACTTCAGTGAGGGCCAGCCACAAGGATGTTAAAGAGGAATCCATAATACATGTGGTTTCTGAGCTATGCATCGAGGTCTCCTCCCTTTATCTAGCAACAGTAAAATCTAGTGTACTCACAAATTCTCTGAGTGTGTGTAAACCAACCAACCAATATTCTGAGAATCGCCTCTGAATTAACTGCATGCACATCCAAGACAGCACAAGTAGAAACAAGAGTCTGGCAGTCAGAGGAGATCCCAAGAAAGAGACCCTGGAAACTGACAGAAATCTTCCAAACTTGTGGAATCATTGGATTCAAGCCAATCTTATGTAGATATCTAGTGACAGCAAGGCTTTTCCATCTAACATTGCATTTTGCATATTTCCAACTCAATCTGTTTCTTTTCTGAATATTTATTGGTATGGGAATAACATGAAGCAATTTACATAGGCTCTCATCTCAAGAAGATTCCAAATTAGAAATAAAAGGCATATAACTAAAACTTAGAAAATAATACATATGACTAATAATATGGTGGAAAATTCTACTCTTGCTCAACCCACATTCTTTCCCCAACCAAAACTTAAAATTATATCCTGATCTCTGGAAGGGAGAAAGAACCAGTGATGTTAGTAGCAATGTTTCATACACTATTTCTACTCTGTAAATTGCTCCTCCTCTTGGAGAGAGAAAAACAAATCAATTTGGCAAAGTTAATAAAAGCCTAACTTTCACTGGGCAATGTTTCTGGTGGGGCAATGTTTCAAGGCAAAATTGCCTCGAAAGTTAGAAAGAGGCTCTGTGCTCTTCCCTTGCCTCCTCTTGGTTCTGCTTCTTCAGATGCAGCAGGTGTCAGGCTTCCAGTTTCCATGCAGTAAGCCCTCTCAGATGTACATCACAGCATCTCACCTGTGACAAGATGAATAAATTCAATCTGGGGAGAGTCAGAAGGCCTGCCAGAGTCCTTGATCCAGGCACACACTGAATAAACAAATACTCGTACTCCATGCCCATGTGACTCTGTATGTGTAAATTCTCAACAACTTCTATGAAGGGAAGGAAAGACTGTACCATGAGTCTAATCTCTAAAGATAATACAATACAAAACCCACATAAAAGTGTTATTACATTAAAATGACTCGTGTAGGCAAAACGGGCCATGGTGTAGGGTAATAGATACCTGGAAGAGGTGAAGATAGTTGATGTTATGGACTGCATGCTTGTATTCTCCCCAAAATCATATGTTGAAACCCTAGTCTCCAGTAGGAGTGTCAGCAGGCAAATCCTTTTGTGGAATTAGTGTCCTAATCCAAAGAGAAATATACTAGAGTTCACTCTCTGCTCATGTAAGGGTATAAGGAGAAGGTAGCTGTTTACTACAAGCCATGAAGCAGGACTTCACCAGATACCATGCCTGTTGGAGACTTGATCTTGGACTTCCCAGCTTCTAAAACTATGAAAAATAAATATTTCTTTAAGCCACCCAGATTATTGTATTTTTGTAATAGCAGACAAAACGATGAAGACATTTGGGGAATGGGAAAGTGAAGCGTGTCTTTAAAATTATTTCAAAGAAAAATTCACAGCCTGATTGACTGACGAGATCCTGGGTAAATGAAAGATGACAGCATGGAATCTCAACAGTCCAAAGATACCACCATGTTTGTATCTCTCAAGCTTGACTTTTCTCTGAGTTTGCAAAGTGCCTTCAGTCACATATGATACTGTTAATAACTGAAGTATTTTAACTCTCCCTGATTAATCTGAATTTTTGTTTCTGAATTCTATTAAGATTGCAGAGATAGACTTTTTCACAATTCTTCAGATAGACTTTTCAACAATTCTTCATGACAAACTCAGCTTATCTGCTGAGTTCCATATCTATGTTTAAAAGCTGTCCTTCATCACTCTAGCTGCTAATTAATTTATTCTTCAAAAAAAACAAATACTGTAAAAATGATTTCCCTACTCAAAACTTCTGCTCCAGCTAGTTTCCCCAGTGTCCTTTCCACACTGAATTGCTGGCTGCTCCCTGAATACACTGTGCGATTTTATGGCTCTCCTTTATTTATGTTGTTGCTCTGTCTAAAATGCCACTCTGGCTACCAAATATCTAGCACACTTATACTCATCCGTTCAAGCTCAGGTTCAATGTCACACACCTGTTGTCAACCATCCACCTAAATCCCAATTAGAGCTAAGGACCCCATCAGCTATGAAGAGCCTTTTATGAATACACTATCAAAATATTAGAAGGGGCACTCACTCACCCTGGCCTCCCACATTACCATAGTGGAGAGGGAGCTCTACTTCCTGAAAGGGTACTCTCTGCTGACTCCTTGCTTACACTTGCCCAAGGGAGGAAAGATTTCTTTGATCCTGCCAATGGGAAGAAGTAACTCAGACAAACATCTCAGCTTCTTTTACTTTTTCAGAAAGCAAAGTCCTCAGGACACACAGCTTTTCTTTCCATCCCTGACCAGAATATCTTTTTAAGGCCTGATATTGTGAGTAGATAAGTTTAATTCACAGGTTGGGGTGGTGGAGTAGAGAGACCAAGTGTGGCTATAGGTCAAGTGGCATGCTCTAATTCATCATTATTAATAAAGTGGCAGATATTTGCCCCATCATCTGTTTGGACTCCCGTATGTAAGAACATACAGGAGTTGGGTTTTTTTCCGAATTTAGGGTGTGCAGAGGAATGTCATTGATTGGTTCTCTACAGCCCTAACTTAAGGGCTCATAGATTGGAAATTCTGAGATAAACCATGGACCAGAATGTGGGCCATGCTTAAGAAAGAAAGAGAAGGAGGATAGAAGCTCTCAATACCTTGGTAACCTTAAGCCACCTGAGTTCGGACTTCACTGGATATCTGTGGCTTTTATTGTCACTATGTGGCTGGTTTTTAACTGTTGAGGAAGTGTGGTGCATAGCAATCGTAGTCTGTGTGGTTTTCTGTGACTGAACTTGCTCTGACTCATGCAGCACAGCTACGGCTTAAAGCCACCCAATAGGGCAGGTATTACATTATAATTAAGAGAGTTTCTTTGCTCAAATAAAGGCTAACCTTAATGTAGGCAGGGTTTTAGTGTAAAAACTTTGTAGAAAGATTTACTATGGCTTCACACACAGAAGGGACATGGATGCTATTAGCAAAAATTTTCATTTTTGCCATAAACATTTTTTATAAACAAAGTCAACAAAGAACAAGTAGATTTGAATAAAAAATTTTCAACATACAGGACTGAAGTTTAATATCCATAATGCACAAAACCTTATTGCAAAAAAGATACATAAAAAATAGAAGAGAAACATTGGCAAAGACTATTAACAAGCAATGCACAGAAAAGATAACCCCTGTAACCAGAAACATTAAAAAATGCTTAAACTCACTGGTAGGCAGTGACATTTAAATTAAAGTAGCAACGCAGAATCTCTTTATTCCTTTGAAACTTAAAGGATTTATAAACCTCTACTAGCACCCATTGGTAGTAAGGATGAAAGACAAAGGATACCCTCACACATTGCTGGTAGCATGTGAATCATTAGATTTTCAGAAAGCAACCTGGCATCACCTATTAAAATTTAAAAGAACATGCAGTAACCACACTCCTGGAAAGCCTATCTATAAAATAAAGGTATTAATATATAAGGACATATGAATAAAAATACTTTCAGTATTGTTGCCAGTGGCAAAAACAAATAAAATCAGGGTGTGGGTATTGATTTTCTATTGCTGGGTAACAAGTTATCACCAACTTGGTGACTTGAAACAACACACATGCATTATCTCTTAACTTCTTAGGTCATGACTTGAGAGATACAGTTTAGTTTAGCCTTCTGCTTAGGGTCTTATGAGACTCCAAGTGAGGTCCCGTCCAGGCTACATTCTCATCTGATGGTTTGACTGGGGAAGAATCTGCTCCCAAACTTACTCAGTTTGTTGGCAGAATTCATTCCTTGATACTGAAGGCCTGAGTGAGCTCTCTGGTTTCTTGCTGGTTCTTGGCTAGAGAATGCCCTTGTCTCTGAAAGGTTACCTGTAGTAGGCCCACAGTGCCTTCCCAGATGGGCTTCATCAACGTCACCACTTACTCCATCAAGTCAGCAAGGAGAGTCTCAGAGTGAGTCTGCCAGCCAGACAGAGGCTTACATAATGAACAATAATAGGAGTGACCTCCCTTTACTTTTGCCATATTCTGTTGGTTAGAAGCAAGTTACAGACCCTGCCCATACTCAAGAAGAAGAAATTCCACAAAGGTGGATATCAAGAATGGCCATCAGGGCCCTGCACCTCCCCTAAAGTTAAATTTCATCGATTCAGGAAGACTAGGTAAATTGTTATGTGTTTTCATTTATATTAATTATTATAAAGTATTACAAATAATACATTAGGATGTAGCACTTGATTTGACACATGTGGGGACAAGGGAAAACTACCCCCAGGAAGAAGATTTCATAGGCCTTTTTCATAGCCAAAGGCACAGCAGGCAGTTACTGTGATGGGAGACCCACTTATAAATAGGTGGTTCTTCTTCCCATTTATGGTAAATGCAACTTAATTTCTTACAGTCCAGTTTAAATGTTTAGATCATGGTGTTTGGACCAATCCTGTTAATCCTGGTAAGGCTTAAAACAAGATTGCCTCTGTCCACCTTCCTTTCCTCAAATATCAAGGAATTTGCATTAGGATCTTTGATAACAATAACAGGAATCTGCACTAGACTAAACACTGGGTTCTGGAAACATTATTTCACAAGGGATTACAGCTCTAGTTGCTCAAATTTTTGCTCGGCTCTTAAAATTTCATGGCTATGGAGTTGGTCTTGAAACATCAGGTGTTTCAATATTATTTCAACATTATTTTGAACTTTAAAAATGAGGCACATGACCACATATCTGGCAAATAACACATTTCTGGAATATATAACAAGCTTTCCAAACTCAACATTAGAAAACAAAAATCAAACAATCCAATTAGAAAATCGGAAAACATAAAATACAAGCACAGGGAAAGATGCTCACTGTGACTAGCTTTTAGGGAAACACAAATCAAAACCTCAATGAATTATTAATACACATATCAGAATAGCTAAAATAAAAAAAAGTGACAGAACCAATGCTGATAGGATGTAGAGAAAAGGTATCACTCATATTTCTAGTGGAAATATAAAATGATACAGTTACTCTGGAAAATAGTTTGACAGATTCTTTAAAAAGCTAAACATATACTCAGCATGCAAATGAGCAATAGCACTTCTGGGTATTTATCCTAGAGAAATGTAAAGTTTGTTCACACTAAAACATGCACACAAATGTCCATAACAACTTTATATGTAATATCCAAAAACTGGTAACAACTCAAATGTCCTTCAACAGGGAATGGTTAAGACAAACTGTGTAAATCCATGTGATGGAATACCGCTCAACCAAAAAAAGGAATGAACTTTTGAGGCATGCAACAAATGGAATAGATTTCAGAAGCATGATGCTGACTGAAAAACTTCAATTTCAAAAGGTCACATACTGAAAGATTTCATTTATATAACATTCTTTAAATAACAAAATTATAGAGATGGAAAACAGATTCGTGGGTGCTTGGGGTTAGGGATGAGGTAGTGTGGAGAGTGTGTGTGTGACCAGCAAAGACAAACACAAAGGATCTTTGTGATGGTGAAGCCATCTGTATCGATTGTGGTGAGGGCCACATGAATCTACACAGGTGACAAAATTTTACAAAGCTACATGCATGCGCACACACACACTAGTGCATGTAAACCTGGTGAAATCTGAATAACATCTATGGATTGCACCAATGCCAATGTTAGTTTCCTGGTTTTGACATGGTACTGTGGTTATGTACGATAGTATTTATCACTGGGGAAAACTAGGTGCAGGAAGATAGGACCTCTTCGTATTAGTTCTTATGATTACATGTGAATCTACAGTTATGTCAAAATAAAAAGATAAAATAATGAAGGCACAGGAGAGGCTTAGGATTGAAAGAACCTTACTCATTCCAACATAAGGCAGCTCAAAAGAAAGCTGATGAGAAAACTGAATTCTGTCTAGACTGTGGTACATGCCACTATCTGAGACTGGACAGAAAGAAAAACTGGATAACAGAAATTTTGAAAGTTTATTTCTTTAAACTTTACCATAAAAGTTTTGGATCTTGAGAGAGATCCAAGATGGCTGATTACTAGCAGCTCAGGATTGTAGCTCCCAGTAAAAGCGCAGAGAACGAGAGGATGCCACACTTTCAGATGAATTTTTGTTGCTCATGGACCAGGAGATTCCCAGTGGAGGAGCCCCACGGGTCGCCAGCGCCACTCTTGTGGCCAGCTCAGCGGTTTTGCTGGTGCCCCGTTGCAGCAGTTGTTGGTGCAGAGTAAACAGGACTGGGTCCCCTTTTGGTTGATGTTTGGAGCTCCAAGAAGACAGAGTCGCCTATTCAGCTGATTGAAAAAGGGACTCAAGAAGGAAGCCAGACCGGAGATTCCCAGGCAGAAAAGCACCATGAACCTTAACGCCACTGTTTTTGCCGACGCAGTGGGTTGCTCAGATTCTGGCACTGGGAATCAACAAGTTGGACGTCCACTCAGAGATCTAATTTGCAAGTCGGTAATTACAAAGACGACAGGTGGATAAATTTACAATGATGGAAAGAAACCAGCGTAAAAAGGCTGAGAATACCCAAAATCAGAATGCCTCTCCTTCTACAGGGGATCACAGTTCCTCATCAACAAGGGAACAAGGCCTGATGGAGAACAAGTGCATTCCATTAACAGAATTCGTCTTCAGAACCTGGATAATAAGAAACTTCTGTGAGTTAAAAGAACATGTTCTAGCCCAACATACAGAAACTAAGAACCTTGAAAAAAGGTTTGACAAAATCCTAACGAGAATAGACAATCTAGAGAGGAATAAAAGTGAATTAATGGAACTGAAGAATACAACACGGTCACGCCGCGAAGTATGCACAGGTTTTAACAATCAAATTGATCAAGCAGAAGAAAGGATATCAGAGGTCCAAGACCAATTTAATTAAATGAAACGAGAAGACAAGATTAGAGAAGAAAGAGTTAAAAGGAATCAGCAAAGTCTCCAAGAAATATGGTACTATGTGAAAAGACCTAATTTATGTTTGATAGGTGTACCTGAATGTCATGAAGAGAATGAATCCAAGTTGGAAATATTCTTCAGGATATTATTCAGGAAAACTTTCCTAACCTAGTAAGGCAGGACAATACTCAACTCCAGTTAATACAGAGAACACCACAAAGATATTCCTCAAGTAGAGCAACCCTAAGACACATAATCATTAGATTCAGCAGGGTTGAAATAAAGAAGAAAATTCTAAGGGCACAGCTAGAAATAAAGGTCAGGTTACCCATAAAGGGAAGCCTATCAGACTTACAGCAGATCTCTCAGCAGAAACCCTACAAATTAGAAGAGAGTGGAGGTCAATATTCAATATCCTCAAAGAAAAGAACTTTCAACCCATAATCTCATATCCAGCCAAACTAAGCTTCATAAATGAAGGAAAAATAAAATTTTTCCCGAACAAGCAAGCACTCAGAGACTTCATCACCACCAGGCCTGCTTTACAAGAGCTTCTGAAAGAAGCACTATGCACACAAAAGAACAACCAGTATCAGTCATCCCAAAAACTTACCAAAAAGTAAAGAGTATCTCCATAATGAAGAATCTATATCAGCTAATGGCAAAATAGCCAGCTAGCATTAAACGACAATATTAAACTCACAAATATCAATATTAATCTTAAATTTAAATGGATTAAATGCCTCAATCAAAGACACAGGCAAATTGAATAAAAAGTCAAAACCCATCAGTACGCTGTATCCAGATCCATCTCATAAGTAAGGACACACAAAGACTCAAAACAAAGGATTGGTGGAAGACTTACCAATCAAATGGAGAGCAAAACAGGAGTTGTAACTTTCATCTCTGACAAAATAGACTTTAATAGTAACAAAGACTAAAAGAAACAAAGAAGGACATTACATAATGGTAAAAGGATCAATGCAGCAACAGGAGTCAATGATCGTAAATATACATGCACCCAGTATAGGAGCACCCAGATACATAAGACAAGTTCTTAATGACTTATAAAGAGACTTGGACTCCCACACAATAATAGTGGGAGACTTTGACACCACATTGTTAATATTCGACAGATTAACAAGATAGAAAATTAACAGCGACATCTGTGATTTGAACACAGACCTGGAACACATAAACTCAGTGAATATTTATAGAATCCTTCACCCCATACATTTTTCTCAGTATCACATTACACCTATTTTGAAAGTGACCACATAATTGGAAGTAAATCACTGTTCAGCATTTGCATAGCATTTCACAGACTTTAATGAAATATTGGTTGATTGTTTGTTATTTTTTCCTTTATTCCTTCCTGTCTCCGCTGTTTAGCACAATTATTGGCATAAAGGAGGTTTTTAATACCTATTTTTAGGTTGTATTCCAGCCTGGGCAATAGAGCAAGACTCCTGTTCTCTCTCCCCCTTTCTCTTTCTTTCTTTCTAGTAAAAAAAAAAGTTTTGGATCTTAAAATTTCAGATAAAAGATCATTTTCATGTCTCTTTGACATGGGAATTTTTTAAAGGGGGAAAATCTGCACTTGGGGACATTTATATATTATCATCATAATATTATTGAAGTATCTTTATGCTGTCATTTATCTCCCTGAGTAACATTCCAGGAGCTATGTTGATCAGAGGCTAGACATATTTTGGATGAGAATTAGGACAGAGAATGACTACTATCCCTAGGTAACAGCAAGGCCTGAGAATTGATTTAACTAATGTGCAGTTCTGATCTGCTGCATGTCTGTACTGCCTACCAGTTGTCCCAGAAGACAGACTCAAGGTCAATTGTTGGTACTGGGAAAAGGAGTTCATAAAGGTAAGAGCAGGATGCATTAATGATCTCCCCCCCCCCCCCCCCCCGCCGAGAGAGATATCACACCCCTGGATGACCTGAAACTTAAGTATTAAAATCAATATGTTTATCTCCTACTTTTTATATCCTATCCAGGATAGAAAATGCCAGTACTTGCGTGAAAATAGTACCTGGCCCCTCTTTTCACACCTCTCTGAGATAACAGGAGTGAGTTATGTGATTAGCAGCTTCCTCAATGAGCAAATGAGCACCCTTTCTCTTACAGAGTAGTCTGGCCTTGAGACACATACTTTTCCACTAATCTGTTGTAAAGTTATGTTGTAGCTTATATTGTAAACACAAGGACAGCTTTTGTCCTTCAGGGAGAAAGCTGAAATTTTAAACAGACATGCAATTTAGTGAAATGACCTGGGCAAGAGGAGCAAATTAGAGTTTGCATAGCTATCACTGTAGGTCAAGCCAAATAACTAATTTAGCCTTTACAAAAATGATACTTTGATTACTGGCTCCCTCATTCCTTGGTAATCATACCTGAACTGGAAAGAGGTAGAGAGTTACTATTCGTGGGCTCCTTTCAAATCTAATCATGAGAATGCATACTATTCCACTATCAAATCACCTACATGAAAACACAGACTATTCCACTCACACACCCCAGTATTGTCGTGGCAGCTGGCATAGCTTATATTTCTATATTCCCATCATGTAGACTATGCCAACACAAAGCAACAACTTTGTCAAATTTTATTAAATAAACTCGCAAATTCCATAAACTTTCAGCAGTTATCAGAGTATAATTCTCAGCTTTAAAAAGAAATTATCCAAAAAAAAAAAATGCTCAAGTCCAAGTTCCTCAAAGTAACTAAATCCTAATTCCTTAAAGCAACTAAATGTGTAACCCATTGATGATGATAATAAAGAAAACTGCGAGTACACTCTTAGGATATTGAGATTAACATATAATTTAAAAGAACACTAGTTTATACATGTCTACAGTCCATTAAGTAGCAAAGTTTTTCTCCTGTTTTTATGAAACGTAGAGGATACAACTTCCCTCTATTTCTTTTTGCCAAGAGATCTAAATTAAAAAGCACTGAGAAGATACTGAAATAAAACTTTTAAAGCTTGTCACTTATATTTAACAAAGGATCTAGTCAGCTTAAAAACCTAGTAGGTCTTATTTAACTAAGTAAAAGAGCCTTACAAGTGATCTAAAAACAGCTGGTGCATGCAGAGACGTGTTTGAATCAGAATTACATGAAAAGAATAGTCTGTGCCATCTTAAATTCCTACTCTGAAAATTGGTCATGTTCTTTCTCCATTTTTCTTTGAGGCATTCGTGCTTCTTTTACTGTTTTTTGCCATTTATTTATGTGGTAAAGATAAAAGCCATTTAGAAACTCCTTTAAAGTATTCTCCCAGTTTCTCCCTTTTCTTTTAATTTTATCTATAATGTATTTAAACATGCATTACTGTATTTAAACATATTACGATACTTTTCTTGTTATGTAGCTATAGCAATCGCCCATTTCTGTTGTTGGTTCATCCATTGTTTTAATGTTTAGAAAATCATTTTCTGTCCAGAGGTTAAATAAACATGCACTTATACTTTCTTATAGTTTCAAATATTACAAATATTCCTTTGAGACTCAAAGAATGGCATGACTACATGGAGAAACCTAACATGCTTCTTTAAGAAAAAAGTAATTATTTGTCAGTTCTCTTCAAAGTACAGTTTTGTATAATGCTGAGGATTGGTGGGATAATCTATTTAAAAAATAGGAAAATTCATTAAACAAGTTCTTAGACACCTACAAAGAGACTTAGATTCCCACACAGTAATAGTGGTAGACTTTAACAACCCACTGTCAATATTAGACAGATCGACAAGACAGAAAATTAACAAGGATATTCAGGACTTGAACTCAGCTCTGGATCGAGTGGACCTAATAGACATCTACAGAACTCTCCACTCCAAATCAACAGAATATATATTCTTCCCAGGGCCACATGGAACTCACTCTAAAATTGACCACATAATTGCAAGTAAAACACTCCTCAGAAAATGCAAAAGGATTGAAATCACAACGAACAGTCTCTCAGATCACAGTGCAAACAAATTAGAACTTAGGATTAAGAAACCCACTCAAAGCTATACAATTACATGGAAATTTAACAATCTGCTCCTGAATGACTCCTGGGTAAATAATGAAATTAAAACAGTAATCAAGAAGTTCTTTGAAACCAATGAGAACAAAGAGACATGTACCAGAATCTCTGGAACACAGCTAAAGCAGTGTTAAGAGGGAAATTTATGGCATTAAACACCTGCATCAGAAAGCTGGAAAGATCTCAAATCAACACCCTAACATCCAAATTAAAAGAGCTATAGAGACAAAAGCAAATAAACCCAAAAGCCAGCAAAGACAAGAAATAACTAAGCTCAGAATAGAACTGAAGGATATAGAGACACAAAAAATGTTCCAAAAAAACAATCAATCCTGGAGCTGGTTTTTTGAAAAAATTTACAAAATAGATAGATTGCTAGCTAGACTAATAAAGCAGAAAAGAGAGAAGAATCAAAAGACACAACAAAAATGAAACAAAGGATATCATCACTGATTCCACTGAAATGCAAACTGCTATCAGAGAATACTAAAGACACCTCTATGCAAATAAACTAGAAAATCTAGAAAAAATGGATAAATTCTTGGACACATACACCCTCTTAAGACTAAACCAAGAAGAAATTGAATCCCTGAATAGACCAATAGTAAGTTCTGTAATTGAGGCTGTAATTAATAGCCTACCAACCCACAAAAGCCCAGGACCAGATGTATTCACAGCCAAATTTTACCAGAGGTATAAAAAGGAGCTGGTACCATTCCTTCTGAAACTATTCCAAACAAATGAAAAGCAGGGATTCCTCCCTAATTCATTTTATGAGCCCAGAATTATCCTGATACCAAAACTTGCCAGAGACACAACAATAAAAGAAAACTTCAGGCTAACATCCCTGATGATCATCAATGCCAAAATCCTCATTAAAATACTGGCATACCGAATCCAGCAGCACATCAAAAAGCTTATCCACCATGATCAAGTCGGCTTCATCCCTGAGAAGCAAGGCTGATTCAACATATGCAAATCAATAAATGTAATCCAACACACAAACAAACCAATGGCAAAAACCACATGATTATCTCAATAGATGCAGAAAAGGCCTTCAATAAAATTCAACATCCCTTCATGCTAAGAACTCTCAATAAGCAAGGCACTGATGGAACATATCTCAAAATAATAAGAGTTATTTATGGCAAATCCACAGCCAATATCATATTAAATAAGCAAAACCTGGAAGCATTTCCTTTGAAAACTGGTACAAGACAAGGATGCCCTCTCTCACCACGCCTATTCAATATACTATTGGAAGTCCTGGCCAGGGCAATCAGGCAACAGAAAGAAGTAAAGGGTATTCGAATAGGAAGAGAAGTAAAATTGTCTCTGTTTGCAGATGACATGATTCTATATTTAGAAAACCCCATTGTCTCAGCCCAAAAACTCCTTAAGCTAATAAGCAACTTCAGCAAAATTTTAGGATACAAAATCGGTGTGCAAAAATCACAAGCAGAGTATTAGTATACACTAACAATACCAAGCAAAGAGCCAAGTCGTGAATTAACTGCCATTCACAATTGCTACAAAGAGAATAAAATACCTAGGAATACATCTCAAAAGGGATGTGAAGAACTTCTTCAAGAACTACAAACCACTGCTCAATGAAATAAAAGAGGATACAAACAAATGGAAAAACATTTCATGATCATGAATGGGAAGAATCAATATCATGAAAATGGCCATACTGCCCAAAGTAATTTATAGACTCAATGCTATTTCCATCAAACTACCATTGGCATTCTTCACAGAATTAAAAAAAAAAAACTATTTTAAATTTCATATGGAACTAAACAAGAGCCCATATACTCAAGACGATCCTAAGTAAAAAGGACAAAGCTGAAGGCATCATGCTGCCTGACTTCAAACTATACTACAAGGCTACAGTAACCAAAATAGCATGGTACTGGTACCAAAACAGATATATAGACCAATGGAACAGAACAGAGACCTGAGAAATAACACCACACATCTACAACCATCTTATCTTTGACAAAGCTGACAAAAACAAGCAGTGGGGAAAAGATTTCCTATTCAGTAAACTGTGCTAGGAAAACTTGTTGGCCTTATGCAGAAAACTGAATTTGGACACCCTCCTTACATCTTTATAATGAGGGTTATTGAGTTAAACAAAAATTAACTTAAGATGGATTAAAGACTTAAATGTAAAACCCCAAGCCATAAAAACCCTAGAAGAAAACCTAGGCAAAACTATTCAGGACACAGGCATGGGCAAAGACTTCATGATGAAAACACCAAAAGCAATTGCAACAAAAGCCAAAATTGGTCAAAGGGATCTAATCAAACTAAAGAGCTTCCACATAGCAAAAGAAACTCTCATCGGAGTCATCAGGTGACTTACAGAATTGGAGAAAATGTTTGCAATCTACCCATCTGACAAAGGGCTAATATCCAGCATCTATAAATAACTTAAACTTTACAAGAAAAAAACAAACACCCCATCAAAAACTGGGCAAAGGACACGAACAGACACCTCTCAAAAGAAGGCATTTATGCAGACAACAAACACGAACAACAGCTCAACATCACTAATCATCAGAGAAATGCAAATCAAACCACAATGAGATACCATCTCACTCCAGTTAGAATGATGATTATTAAAAAGTGAAGAAACAAGAGATACTGGTGAGGCTGTGGAGAAAGAGGAACACTTTTATGCTTGGTGGGAGTGTAAATTAGTTCAACTATTGTGGAAGACAACGTGTTGATTCCTCAAGGATCTAAAACCAGAAATAACATCTGACCCAGCAATCCCATTACTGAATATATATCCAAACGAATACAAATCATTCTATAAAACTCATGCATATGTGTTTATTGCAGCACTATTTACAACATCAGAGACATGGAAACAATCCAAATGCTCATCAATGATAGACTGGATAAAAAAAAGTGGTACATATACACCATAGAATACAATGCAGCCATAAAAAGGGATAAGATCACGTCCTTTTCAGGGATATGAATGAAGTTCAAAACCATCATTCTCAGCAAGCCAACACAGGTACAGAAAACTAAACAGCACATATTCTCACTCATAAGTGGGATCTGAACAATGAGAACACATGGCCACAGGAAGGGAAACAACACACACTGGGGCCCGCTGGAAGGTGGGGGGAGAAAACCTAGGAGAGGAAACCCAGATGAGGCATCAATAGGTGCAGCAAACCACTATGGCACATGTGTACCTATGTAACAAACCTGCATGCTCTACACGAGTATCCCAGAACAGAAAGTCAAATAATAATAATAACATTTTTTAAAAATATGAAAGATGTATCATGATGATGATAGATGAGATACATGATAGATAGATAAATAGATATTCACTAGAAAAGAAAAGAAGGCCCAGAAACAGACATTAAAATGAAAATCTTGAGAAAGAACCTTTTTATCTGAGGAAAAGGAACCATTTTAAATTATTAGGCCCAGAGAAACATTGAATTGTGACAGCAGTCACTTCTCACTCCCAGTCTTGAGCTCAAAATCTTCCTGCTATATGGACTCTAGACTGAGTATTACCACCAATAACTATAAATTAACCTTAATAATGCTCTATGCTGGACACCATAATTTATAACCTAGAGTTCCACAATGTATAACCAATCATTAGTCAACGTTATTTTCTATAAACCAATGAGAATCCTGACAAACAATTTTTGTAAACACCCCTCTCCTGATTCATCCTTTTTTCTTTAAAAGCTTGAACCTTTCCTTCGTTCTCCAGATCGCTTTCCAGTGACCACTTTTCAGGCTGCAGTCCTCAACCGTGCCCAAATAAACTCTCTGTATTAATTCTACCTCAGTTTATTTGAGTAGGTTGACTATCTTAAGGACACATCACAAAACAATGGGGGAAAAGCTGGATTCAATCAGTCAGTAAATTTATCTGTACCATCTTCTGTGTCCCAGCAACCAGGCAGATTCTGCTTTTACAGAGTCTACAGTCTCGTGGGGAAGACAGCCCCATAAAATGAGTAATTACACACATGCTAAAAGAGATGTGCAGGGCGCTAGTGGGATGTTTCATAGGATGAAGTACACTATATTTGGGAATCTGGAAAAGCATCTGTGAGAAAGTAACCCACAAGCTGAGACCTGAAGCAGTAGCTAGGTGAGGAGTCATGGCTTGGAGAAGGGCATGGTGAACAGAAGGACATTCCCTATGGCTGGAACACAGAACATAATGAAAGCGTAGCAAAAAAATGAATTTGTTGAGGAAGGCAAGAGGCAGGTCGTGAACGGCTTAAACTTCATCTAAGGACAGTGGGAAGCTACTGAAGAATTTTAAGCAGGAGGCTGACTTGTAATATTTGCCTTCTTATAATGGATCAGAGGGGGATGAAATATGAGTGCCCCTTCTAGCTGTTGGAGCAATTCAGTAAATAATGATTGCAACTTGAACAGGAGAGGATGATGGTAGGGAAAATAAAAACATTTCAGAAACATTTAGAGATGGATTTAATAGAACTTGGTGATTGATTGGATATAAGAAGAGGTAGAGAAATGAAGGAGTTACAGATAATGACATGGGATCCTTACTTCAAAACAACATCAAAATAAATTTCAGATAGCACAGAAGGTAAATGTTTAAAAGGATGAAACCACAGGCCAGGTGTGGTGGTTTACGCCTGTAATCCCAACACTTCGGGAGGCAGAGGTGAACGGATCACCTGAGGTCAGGAGTTTGAGACCAGCCTCACCAACTTGGTGAAACCCTGTCTCTACTCAGAATACAAAAATTAACTGGGCATGGTAGTGGGTGCCTGTAATCCCAGCTACATGGGAGGCTGAGATGGGAGAATTGCTTGAACTCGGGAAGCAGAGGTTTCAGTGAGCCAAGGTTGCACCACTGCCCTCCAGCCTGGGTGACAGAGCAAAGCTCTGTCTCAAAGGAAAAAAAAAGTCACAGAATTCCTTTAGGAATAAAGGACTCTAGAATGTGCTGAATTTGAGACCCACTCCACTACACCTATTTTCTAGTCTCAAAGCAGCATTACACTGGGATCTATTGGGGGGAAAAGGGGAGGGCCAGTGGGAGGGGTGGTGGGGAGGGATAGCCTGGGGAGAAATACCAAATGTGGGTGAAGGGGAAAAGGAAAGCAAAGCACACTGCCATGTGTGTACCTACACAACTGTCTTGCATGCTCTGCTCATGTGCCCCAAAACCTAAAATCCAATAAAAAATTTAAAAAAGAAAAAAAAAAAGAATGCCACCATCTACCCAATTCCCTATGCCTACATTTTAGCATGTCTTCTTGCATTCATAAAGACTGACTTTAACTTTTCTGTCTCTACTCTATAAAATCCTACTGACCTTCGAAATCTGGTTAAAATGTCACCTCCTCCACAAAACCTTTCTTGTTTCTCCAATAAAAATAATTTTTATTTTGTTGCCACGGTATTTTACTTACATACTTTGTATAGTTATAATTAAATTCTACTGCTCCATGGTTGTATTCATATGTTTGCCACCTCCAAAGACTCATAGACATCTTGAAAGAAAATCTTCTCAGCTACAACCTAGCTCTATTCATCCTAGCTCCCACAACACCTTGCACACACTGCTTAATGTACACCTCACCGATGATTTAAATAATAAAGAAAGGCATTAAATTTAATTTGAAAAAGAGCTTCCAGGTAAAATGAGACATTCTTCCACTTACTTACCAAAAGCTCAACATTTCCAAAACTTATCTTTCTGCAAACTACAGGCTCCCCCAGGCCATTCACTTAACTTTATATTAACTTTAGCTTAAAACAAATTAACAGTCTGCTTCTACTCTTGCTGTGACATGTCCCCAAGCTGTGAGTCGTTCTTCTTTTTCTCTTTTCAAATGTGAAGAGGTGGGCCCCCAGCTACTACTAATTCAGTACCGCAGGGCTGCTCTTTTTGAATAAATGATATTCTGCAGATCTCAAACATGACCCAGACCGCTCTACATGCATTGCTGTGTTTTATTTTTTTGCCTCTCTCTGTAGCTTCTTAACTTGTTGTTTTGAAATAATTTCAGATTTACAGAAAATACAAAGTTCTGTGTACCCTTCCCCATACTTCCCAAATGTTAACATTTTATCACAGTTGCTTTTTCGTTTTCCCACCCACGCCCTCTCATACTTAGAGCAAGTTGCAGTCTAGATGCCCTTTTATTTCCAAGTACTTTGGTGACTCCATAGCTTTTAAATGATGCTTTGCTGAGACGGACCTTATTCTTCCTGGACTTGGGTCATCTATTCATGGATGCTACTACATCATCCTTCACTGCCAGCAATAAGGCTGCTCCAGGGCCTGCCCTCTCTGAGCCAACCCCACATCCCCCTCGGGCACTTGGGAAACATTGAGCTGTTCCCACTCCACTGTGGGTGTGGGAAATCCAGCAGGAATGTGTAAGGCTATGTTTGAGCACATGTGCAAGCATGTGCTTTCCCCACCCTTTGGGGAATACAGAGAACTATGAAATTATTTAGCCATGCCTGCTCTGACACTATGTGCAGTCACTTCTACTTTATTGCTTCCAACCCATAAGTGGGAACACAAAATAATTAGTTTTGCTGCCTGCATTTCCTCCCCTTTCTACTCATTTTACTGTTCCTGTCATTCCACCCAACTCCACCCCACCCCACACTACCAAGACTTGGATCCTCTCTGCTCTCAGATCCCCCCAAATTACCTGAGGGCCACAGACTCTGACCAGGGAACTAGGGTGGGAGCCCCTTGCTCAGAAACCCTCAACATCTTACTCTTTTGCTTACCTTGTAGCTTCCTCCCTTCTCTCATCACTTAAGGACCTTTTCTAGTAAGAGGAATGAAGAACTGGCTCTCCCTGTATCACTTGTAATTTTATATCCTGTCTCCCCAGCACCTAGACATTAGAAACACAAAACCTAAGAGCAGATTTCTCTATTTTTGTGTTTTTTAGTATCAGCCCTTCCTTGAGACAGTGAAGGCAGAAGATCGCATATTCAGAAGAGGAAAAAAAGAGGAAAGTAACTGATTAATATTTCAAAGTATTATTATGCAACCCATAAGATAAGCGTACATAACATTCTTATATTCACAATTCTAAAATGGTGGGTAAACCTAATTGCTACATCGCCCTCCACATTAGCTTCTTCTACACAGTAACAGAGTCAAATCACCATCCCCACTGAAAATTATAAAGCTGCCTCTGACAATTTCTTGAAAATGTTCTGATTCCTTGGGTGGGCCACCAAAATCTCACACTTACCTACTTTATTGGTGACAATCTGTCAGTTCATGCTCACTTTAAAATTATGAGTTGTCACTGGGGCAAACCTATAGTGAAGAATTCTGAAAGCCTCCCAAGCCCCCTTTTCACAGAAGAGAATGAGAACAAAATACAAAATGAAATCCAGGAATCTGTTTAAACCTTTAACAACCTCTTAACCCATCCATAGATTTAAAGAGATATGGTGGATGTGCTTGCACAGGCAATGAAAATGAAAATTCCACTGATAGTTCCTCTACAACCCCTGGCTTTTTAAGACATCAATCTGGTTTTCATTTTCGACATTCCATGAACTACCAATGTTCTATATTCTCATGATCAAATAGACAAGGCTCTTTCATTGACTGCTTAGGAAGAAATAGACATTTTGGTGCCTTGCAGTACTTGCTCTCCATGCTCAGGTACCATACAAAATGGAAGAGGGAGGTTGGACACACTCTCATCAGTACCAGAGTTTTCTCTCATAGAGTTTTTTTTAAGTATTATCTTTTTGATAATGGAGACAGGATAATAAATTTTTACTAACGAAGGTGTTTCTTATAAAGTTTCAACAACTTAAAAACAAACACAAATGTTGTTCTCCATCAGTCTGCTCCAATAAGGAAGATAAATTTGGGGTATTCTCTTTGGCAGAGGTCTCCCCTTTTTACTTTAACGCTTTCCTCTCTTGCATTCAATGGAGATGGCCTTCTCATCCCCACCCATCACCTCAAACCTGGATCTCACATATCCTACACCCAAGAAACTGAATGGAATGTTGCCTTTAAACTAAAAATCACTTCTGAAACTGCATGCTGCTCAACCTAATTTCCAGCCCATAGGCATTGCAACAAATGCTTCTAGGCAACCACAGTGATAATGATAATGATATTGAGACAGCCAAGTAAAAAGGGTTTGCCTGAGAATCTCCAACTGGCCTGTGCGCTGGGAAGACAGGGTGATGCCTCAGGAAGTTCACGTAATTTGCAGGGAGGAGGAGCCTGGTCTCTCTGCTCCCTGTGCGGTAACCTGGGATTCAATCTGTGAGATGGGGGCCTGTTAACAGGAACCCCTCCAACTTTGAGGAGTTTTTTTTTCCTTTTCACCCAATAAACGCCATTCTCCCTGACCTTTCAAAGTCTGAGAGCCTAACCTTTGCTGGTTATGTGAAAATTACAATAACAAAATACGTGATTGGAATGACTGAAGTGCTCCCACCACATTGTTTTATTAAGTTTCTGCTGAAATTATTCATTTTAAATACTGTATAACATTCTATAAATAATAATAGAACAATTTTTATCCAAGTATATGTATCCAAAAATACGTATATGTTATTTAGTGTTAATCAGTCTTTCTTAAACTCCACATCCACATTTTATGCCAGTAGAATGGTAATAAATATATCGTCTTCATCTTCTTTAACATTTCTCTCCCAGCATATTAACTATCAACCATGCCTGGTAGACCCCGACTGAACCAATACATGTTCAAATGCCCGTTCTAGCTAGCACTTGTGCTGAACAGTCAGAATCTTTTCTTTTTTCTTTTTCTTTCTTTTTTAACAATGTATTTCCACAGCTGCTATTTCAAGTGAGTTATTCATCTTGAGGTCTTTCAGCCTGCCATTAAAAACAACACATAAGGAAGGCAGTTCAGACACAGCACAGGGAAAGAATTTAGCAACAAAAATCCTGTCTTTCATCTTCCATCACACCAGCAGATCTCAGCCTGAATAATAATGAAGATGCTTTAGATGTGATGTTACACTAAACACTAGAAAACATTCCCAGCCTGTGTAAAACTTCTGCTGACAATGCTTACTCCTCTCATCACACAGAGCAACAAAGGAAATCTTTTTTCTATTAGTGTTCATTTGCTTATATTTTGTTGAATGTGTCAACTAAGCTGGAATCTGCTTTGTCAAAGGAGTTGAAACAAGACTCAGTGCCTCATTTTAATATGACGCACCGTTATCAGGCTGTCTACATTTTCTTCCTCTTCTCAGCTTCACACCTCGCCTGGTTCTGCCATCTTCATTAGCTGCCCTCCTGGCTCACACAAAGTAGTACAGCCAGCATTGAGTTGATTCTGCCCTGTCTTGACCTCTTAGACAAAGTCCTTCTACCACAGTGAAATAGAGAATTAGCTCTATGCCCATACCAGGGCCTGGTATATGAGGGCATTTAGTAAACACTTGTGGAAATAAATGAGCTAGATAATTTGGAAAGAATCTTTAAAACTAAGGAAATTTCATCTGAATTGCCTGACAATTCAGGCTAAGTATTTCCCACCCCCCATGATCCAGATATAAAATTAATTTTCCAATATTTGCAAGCAGTGGGTAATTGGTTGTTACATTTTTCCCTTCCAAAGTTCAGCATGAATCTATTGACATCTGTGATGCTCAGTCCAGCTAGTGCGTGTTCTACAGCTCCACTCTGCTTCATAATTTGTCTTTGTTTTGAGGAAAATGTGTGTCTCCTGAGTGCTGAATTGAAGCTGGGAAAGGGAAGGTGGGAAAAAGCAATGTAGGGAAAAGAGTGCACAAGATGCCTCTGGAACAAAGTAGCCACCGACTGAAACCACCAAGGTGGAGCCAACTATCCTGTCTCCCTGGAAAGTGCCCCATCCAAACAAAAATTGGAAGGAATAGAGGTGTTGCCTATATCTGTCTGTGTATGCCTTAGCAATATGGTATGCATAGCTCATATTTGTATTTGAACCGAAATTCACAATGGTCTTCAAGTCTAGTGATTGGAAAATCAGGTCCCAAATATTTTTGTTTTGAATATGTATCCTCATTCTATACTGTAGCTTCAATTATGAAATCCATAATGAGTTTAATTGAAAATGAGAAAGGTAAATTAATTATTTTTCATTCAAATTCCAAAATAACAGAAATATCCTACTATCAGGCTCCATCATCCACTACCTTTACATGCCTACCCTCTCCAGACTTGTCCAAGGTCATTCTGACTAGAGGGATGAAAAGCCAGGACCTGGCTTTCTATGAAGTAGGAAAGAAAGAAATGTCCTATTGGATATCGTTCACAGGGAGGTGTAAGCAGGGCTAACACTGTGTGAAGACTTTCAGGCAAAGCAGAAGCTCTGGCCCAGAGAGTCACTGATCCTGAAGAACTGCCTGGTGCTAATTTGCACAAACACTGTCTGGCAAGAGGCAGCTCTTCTGTCAGATCTCTCACCTCAACTTCAACTGTTTATGCAAAATCGACCATTCAGCCTCTCCACTCCAGTGTTAAAAAGGCAGCTTGTACATTCCATGACCTAAATGGAGCTTCTGATCCTGCCTTCAGACTTGCTCCACTGGCTTCTGCATATCATTCAGTGCAACTCCATCCTTCCAGTTACTCATGTCAAAGTCCTTGGAGTCACCCTTGAGTCCTTTGTCACACCTACATCCAAACAATCAGCAAATTTTCAAGCTACAGTTTTAAAATCTACCTGGAATCCATCCAGCAACTTTTTACCACTTCTACTGCCACCACCCTGATCCAAGCCCACATCATCCTTCCCTGAAATATTGCAATCAGATTGCTTCTAATCACATTCCCTACACTTTCCTTCCCCTCTGTAATTTATTCTCAACATAGCTGACAGAGTGAAGCATTTAAAACATAAATCAAATCCCTAAAGCTCCCTATTCCATCTCGCATTAAAAAGCCAAGATCACTAGTGGCCTACAAGTCCCTGGCCAGGTTGTCACCTGGTTCTTCACAGATTTCATGCCCTTTATTCTACTCCTCACTTACTCTCTGCAAGAAAAATGAGCTCCTTGAAGTTTTTCAAACACACCAGTCATGCAGCCTTCTCAGCACTTTGTACTGGTCCTTGGGCCCCATACACAAGTACCTGCATGGCTAATTATATCATAGTTACAGATCGAATTTTGTCCTCCACTGGGACACAATTGTTTGATCTTCAACAAAGATACTTTGAAGTCCTCATTCCCAGTACTTAGGAATGTGACCTTATTAAGATGTAATCAAGTTGGCCGGGCGTGGTGGCTCATGTCTGTAATCCAAGCACTTTGGAGGCCAAGGCAGGCGGATCACCTGAGGTCGGGAGTTCAAGACCAGCCTGACCAACATGGTGAAACCCCGTCTTTAAAAAAAAGATGTAATCAAGTTAAGATTATGGTCACTAGAGTAGACCAATACGACTGGTGTCCTAAAAGAAAAAGGTGGGGAGTGGACATTCAAAGACACACACACACACACACACACAAAAAAGGCCCATGTGAAGAGATGAAGCAGAGACTGAAGTGCTGCAGCTACAAGGCAAGGAATGCCAGTGAGGGCCAGAAGGCACCAGAACCTGAGAAGAAAAAAGGAAGGATTTGAAGAATTCTCTACTACAAGTTTCAGGGAAGCAGAGCCCTGCTGACAGCTTTATTTCAGACTTCTAGCCTACAGAACTGTGAGACAATTCATTTCTATCATTTTAAATTATTCCAGTTGTAGTACTTTGATATGGCAACACTGGGAAACGAATATGCTCATCTCCCATCCTTCATGCAGATTCTACCTCCTCAATACAGCTATCTTCACCATTTTATTTAAAATGTAACCCACTCCAGCTCTCCCTGTCATCATCACCCTGCTCTGTAGTCTCTGAAATATCATATAATTTAGTTCTCTATTATTTGATTGTCTTTTTCCAGGAGAATTTCAGCTCTCTGAGGATGAAGAATTTTGTTCACTGATGAATTTTGAGAGCTAGCACAGTGCCTGATGAAATAGTAGATGATCAGTTAATACATTGTTAAATAAATAAGGAATAATTGTTGTGCTTTTTATTATTTTAGAGTGTAACACTGGGCTTTCTAACAATAAATGTGCTATGGGTTTGCTTTGTTAATCAAGGTAATAACATATCTTCTTTTCTGGAGTATATCAAATATCTCCTTGTCATTTACAAAGGACAGATATCAATTCTTCTTCTTGATGGAACACTATCAGGAAGCAACAGAGCACTGAGATCAACGGAACTCAATTTATGATTTATGATTACATTGTTTCATAGCATATACACTCTGGAAAATTGATCCTTATTTAAATGATAAAAGGCAAAAAGATGTAAAATAGACATTGAAAGAAAAGCAAATTATAGTTTCTATGAATTAAATGCTCTTATATGGCAGCATAACTGTATTTCACTAAACTGCCACAGCCCTTGATTATATGTGTTTTTCACAGGCATTTTGGATTTCTCTAACTTGTCACAGAACCATGGTTTAAGGTCATTACACTGTTACGTGAAAGTAAATAGGCATTGCCTGTGGGATGGTTGTGTCAAATTTATTACTCTCAACTATTCAGTAAAAATTGTTCTTATTAAAAAGTCCAAGTAATTCCAGTCAAAAGCAAAAAGGGCCAAAGAAATTTAAGAATAAGGCTTACTGGGTAACATTCGTTTGATATCAACTTATAAAAGCAAACAAAAATTTATTAATAAAGAAACCTGCCAGGAAGTGACTACCCAAGCCAAAGGCAACTGCAATCCTGGGCACAGGAGAAATGCTTACAAAATATCCCACAACTGACAAATCCATTCTGAGACAAAAAGACTTCCAGGCCTCTGGGTGGAGATTAATGTAGGCATGGATTTGTGACTCTGAATTTGAGAGAATCCCAATAACCCTGTGTTCTCAGGCATGCGATATGCCTGAGGACTGAGGGGCCAAGGAGCATGGAAGTCACACATTTTCAGCCTTATTACTCTTCTTAAACTCCTCCTAAAAAAAAGCAGGTGACTAGGAAACAACAAGGCAAAACATAGAAATTTTATGAGATGAGAACCTTTATGAGATGAAGTCACACAATCTTGCCCACACTACTCCAACTCTACTTTAGGGAGAAGGAGAAGAGATGTGAGGCAATCTGGTCTTGACATCTCTCATCCAGCAACATTTGGTACGTTGTTTCCCCCAGGATAATGACCTCCTGGGTTAAGTAGGTCTTTTATCTCAGTATCTCTTTCAGACATCAAGAGATAGCTTCTCCCCAAATCCAGTACTCCTGTACTGATGAAACATTCACATGACCTTTAATCTTGGGGATTTTTATAGATTTTAATTCATACATTATGTTAACTACCAATTTTTAGAGACTATTTAGTATCAGTATTTCTAAACAGTGTCTGTATTTCTTTTTTCTCCAGATGTAGACATCTCTACATTTATCTAATTACCTTTGTGGCCATTTACTTTTGTGATCCACATGTTTATTTTTTTCTTAAAATGCAGTTCTAGAATTTCATCATTCCAGATACAGATTTACAAGGTTTTGTTCAGTTGTAGCTATTTTTCCCTTTGCCTTTCCAAATAGTGCCTAATATTCTTGTGGCCATTTTAATTATTACTTATAATACTTGTAAAGTTTTTTGTCATATTTCCTCCATCATTACCAATTTTGCAGACAACACTCTACAATGACACTTGAATTTTCTATTTTGATGACACTTGGAGAGTTATAATCTATAATTTTATAATTTAGTGCATTTTTATTATGCTTTAAATATATTTGTATACACTTGTGTATGTATATTAAACAGATTTTTAAAAATATATTTGTATATACTTGTGTCCTTTGATCTTCCTATATAAATAGGCTAAATATTAGTACCAATATACAAAGTAAAGTTTAACAATTTGACCATTTGCATAGCAAACAAGTGGTGGAGTCTTTTGACTTTTACCTCAGACCAACCATGTAAGAGGTTACTGCACCATGCCTTACTTGAAAGTTCAATCCTCTCCTTTTATAAGAAAGGATGCTTTAACAATGTGTGTTCTAACCCATATTGAAAATGTTTTGACTTCTTAAGCCTCTGCCCCCTTCTAGCCAACAAGGTCAACAAGCTGCCATAGAGTTTGGCATGCTGGTAAGTTTATCTTTTTCCTTACAGATCCATCATTTTTCCCTAGTCTCTGCAATCACAGTAATAAATATCCTGTCCCAATAAGCACACCTACTATAATTAGTATATAATATTCAATTTCCTTTATAGATAATTAACTAACCTATAATCATCATCATAACCATCCCCCCCAAAAAAAAAGACAGAGTAGAAGCAGAAAAATTTGAGGAGTGTTACCTGCAAGTGCAACCATCTGGGTGTACAAATTCCGGTGGCCACTGAGACTCCGTGCACATCTTACCTGTGTATTACCACTAAATAGTAATTTGGTTGACAGCAAATTCCATTTATCTTTGTATCCCAGGCACCTAGTATACACAGCAGAGCACATCAAGAATACTTAATAAATGTCTGCCAGTGAATATATCAAGTGTCTTTAGGAATTTATAGAGCGTTTCTGCTTTTATCACCAGTTTTTCCTCTGAGCCCTTAGCAGTTCATTGTCTTTTGTTTTACAATTGATTCTTTCACCCACACAATCTCTTCCTTCTCTATCTGGCATAAATTAATAAGCCCCATATTTAAACATAGAGTCCCATATAATATGTATTTAATAGTTACATATGCCATTTGACCTCAGAAATATGATCAAGCTATGTCATACACCTTAAATACATACGGTAAAAAAAAAAAGAATTAATACTCTATTCAAGACAATAACATTTAGGTTTTGTTTGTTTATTTACTTTGCTTTTGATGTGGAATCTTGCTAAAAACCTTTGAAAGTAAAAGATGTTAACTATTGGTTCTTCTTTATACATCAATCACTTGATCTTTTGTGAGTATTTAGTGCAGTATATTATAGAATAATGCATGAAAAAAGGGAGGGGCATCACAACATCACTGTACAGATTTATCCTGGTCATTTTGCAGAAAAGTATTAGGAAGTATTACAGCTCAGATTCCTGAATGGGAGTATCTGGGAAGGTCAGTTAGGAGAGAAGGAAAGCAAAAGAAGTCTCTTACTGAATACCAGGGCTCAGGTTATATTCTTGTCCAGTGGATAGATACAAAGAATGCAGATTATCAACCAGAGCATCACCACGCCTTCCTATCAAAGGGAGGTCTATCAAAATAAAGTTTTATGTTTATCAAAAACAGGAATTGTTTGAAATGGTTGAGACAGATTGGCTTAATCTAAGTCATTATTTCCTCTTCATGAAATGCTAGTGTCACGAATGCTGCATTGTGCTGCCAAGATCCTGTCTTTAGCACTGAGGGATTTATTCCCCAGCTACTAGGACAGCTCTCAGCTATTAATCTATTTCCAGAATTCCCTCCATTGAAAAAGTTGCCTCAGCCAAGGTCATACTAACTTCAGTAGCAGCCTCCATTGAATGACTGGTAAACACACAGGTATAAAGGCCCAGGTCCTGGCCCTAACCAAATACAACTCTGATGGGTACAGTATTTCAGCTTCAGCGCTTGCTATTGGGTTGGTCAACGTTTCATCGTGACTGTACCGCAGTCCTCTACCTTGTCCTGTCTCCTTTCCTCCCCGTCCCCAACATGTGTGGATTTCAAGAACATTCCTATAAGTTTCCTGCAGGGTAATCTCCCTCTCAGAGACCCAAGATGAGACAACTAAAAGGTAACAGATTTTAGTAATGCTTCATGCCTCCTAAAGAAACCGTGCTCTTCCAGAAAGTCTTGCCTTTCAAGCCCACATGAATGTAGGGGAAATATGATTAAACAGTAAAACTGCCTCAGTGAGTGAAGACATATAACAATACTAATCATGAAGTTGATAATGCATCCATAGTTCTTGATAACATGAAATCTATTTCTAGCTTAGATTTCTATTTGAAATTTCTTCTTCTACCAGAAAATAAGCAGAGTAAAATCCCTTCCCTCTACCACAGAAAAGAATATGCAGGCCCTGGGTAACAGCGCAGCACAGTGCTAGTGCACTATATCAAAGAGAAGAACCAGACAGAAGTTGTCTAACAGAAAGTATCTCAGAAGAAGGTTTTCTTTTGAAGAGAAGAGACAAACACTATACTTAAGTGACCTTTGAAAAAAATCACGTGGACAAAACCCAAGAAATTCCTGTCAATGTAATAACCTTGATGCAAAGAAGCAGACCAGGATGAGACAAGAATAGCATGAATAAACAGAATGACTCGCAAACTTGGAAGAGAAATCCAGATGGACAAAAAGCGGGTTATTCCCAAGCCCCATCGGCTAATTACTTCAATAGTTCCTTAGTGAATTACAATAGCAGTTTATACCAAACTCTGCCTTGTAGCACTTTAATTACCACAAGTCACTATGTTTCAGTGAAGTGTTAACAGTTATTACACCGTGTGGGTTAAGCCATTTTCAACTAATATTTTTGTTGTAAAGTCCCAAGCTGATAAGTCTTTCCTGATAATCCAAGTGGATTCCTGAATGACTACTAAGGTCAAGATTCTGCTGCCAATAATTGACAAAATAAGTTAAGAAACACTCCTTACTGGAAGGCTGTCTAACCACATTTATTTAAGTCTGGTTTGCTCATCTTAATTTTACATATTTGTACAGTGAGTCTATTTTAACTTAGATTCTACTAATCTACCTAGTATAGCAGAAAAATTTGCTATTCTATAGACCTCAGGCTCCCAAGGAAACCTACCCCCAGACTAGAAATCAGGTACCAAAACCATGTGGGAGATGCCATGATCCAATTGGAAGTGCAAAAGCCTTGGATGCCACTGAATAAGACTGAAATCTTGGCATCTCTGCTTACAAGTTAGGTGCCTTGGCCATATTTCTTAATCGCTAGGAGTCTCATTTTTTCCCTTCATAAATCTTATACAAAGTGCATATCATAAGACTGTCATAAGTATTCAATAAAACCATGTGTACTGAGTGCTCAAAATGTGCCTGTTTTTTCCTAATTAATTCTCTCACTTACATTCTTTAGGTTTTCAGCTTTATGACAGCTTTCTTGGATATTTTAATATAACATTAAAAATTGGACTTGGTGACCACCACTGAGCAACAAACTTGTCAGAGAAAAAAAAAAATAACTTTAAGAGCACTGGGAGAAAGATGAAGTGTTTTCAGAAACTTTTCTGAGATTATACACTTCCAAAGGGCAGCAACCAGGTCCTATTTATTTTGGTTTCTCCAAGGCCAAACAAGAAAATTGGCATATAACAAATAAACACTTTTATTAGACTTTTGGGGTATTTATTATGGGGGACAAAGGTGTGCTTTGGGGATCTGGTTTAAATCCCACTCCTCCATCTTATAGCTGAATGACCTTGGCTAAGCTACTCAAACTATCTAATGCTTATTTTCCTCCTCCCGAGTAGAGTCATTATGAAGATAAAATGAGCTTGTATATTTAAAATACCTTGTATAGCATTTAGCATATCATAAAAAATAGTGAGTGGAAATAGTGTTAATGATAGTGGTGGCAATACACAAAAGGCACAACAAAGATTGCTTCACTGGCTGTCCAGTAGTTTTCACAACTTTCCTAAGCTAAGGTTAGGAATCTTCCATCACATAAAAATGTTGTACCATATTTTAAATTCAACTTGAAATTGACAATGTTACTTAAACACCATCAAGAGTACTTAACTGATGGACATTTTGAAAAGAATTTATGGACTGGGTACTAACTACAGCTGAAAACTGGCCTCCAGAGAGTCAGAATAATATGTGTTAACAATCATAAATGAAATAAAAGACATTTCAAACATATCAAAACCTTATCTGTATATTTTTAAGAGATTTCATATTCCTGCTACTCATAACAGGAAGTTTTTTTTTTAAACTCAGCCATAGTGTAATGTAATGTAATGTAATATGAGCATTGTCATTCAGAAGCTTACAATCTGATGAAGGATATTTAATAAAATATTCAAAAATAACAAGTAGATTCAAAGATGCTACGTGTTGTGCAGGATCAAGGTTCCCAGATATCAGTGATCACAACCACCAGGAAACTTAAAAGGCAATCGAATGTTGGGACTCAGCTTCTAGATATTCTTCTTCAATAGGTCACAAAGCCGTCTGATAATCTCTATATTTCAAAAGTGAAAATATGATTTTATGTTTGGGGACCACTGACATAGAAAGATAATAAGTTTATCAGTTCAGAGATTTAGGAATTTATAAGCTTCATAAGAAACACATAAGTCAAGAAGCAAAAAAATTCATATAATCAACCTGAAACATAAATTTTATATTAAAAATTTAAAAGAAAATGTGGCTTATATTTTTAAAGTATAATTTTTAAAATATGTAAGTATCAATTGATGTTCAAGGATTGTTGGATTAAGTAAGTAGCTTTTTAAATGAGGAGGTGCCATTATGTAAAAATGTTATTTTGTTCAGGTAAGTAATTAAAATCACAAAGTAGCATTAGCTACTTTTTAATCGTCCTCAAGATATTCAAGCCAATTATTTGCCTTTATACTGATTCATGAAATAAATGAGCCTCTTCTGATATTACTCTCAACTGGATGGGCTGTACCAGTTTGCAGCAATTAATATTTTCCAAGACAAATAATTTAACAATTGTCCGATTATTCATTCTGTAGGTTAGCTGTGGCCAGAAATTTAATTCCAAACAGACAGTCCTCATGAGTTGCCACATTCCTTGTTCTTTTCTCCCTATCTTGTGAACAGATTCTAGTTTGCCATCAGGAGAATAGGGGAATAAAGTCAAAAATGTGGATGCAACGACATTGTTTAACACAATGACAAAGTCTTCAAAAAATTATTTGAAGGTTTAATAATATTTAAGCTACCGATTCCATGAATTCTAACAATTTTTGCCAAATATCAGAGTTGTTTTGTAGGTAAGCTATAAGCAACATTTTATTTTTGTTTTGTTTTGTTTTTTGAGACAGAGTCTCGTTCTATCGCCGGGTGCCGGGCTGGAGTACAGTGGCGCCATCTCAGCTCCACCTCCTGGATTCAAGCAATTCTCCTGCCTCAGCCTCCCGAGTAGCTGGGACTACAGGTGCAGGCCACCACGCCCAGCTAATTTTTTGTATTTTTAGTAGAGACGGGGATTCACCATGTTGGCCAGGATGGTCTCAATCTCTTGATCTTGTGATCCGCCCGCCTTGGCCTCCCAAAGTGCTGGGATTACAGGCATGAGCCACCGCGCCCGGCCTATAAGCGACCTTTTAAAATGTAAAGGACATTACAACTTTTCCCCTAAATCCCTGAAATTACATGATTAGAGTTGATCAAAATAAAATCACGGAAAAGAAAGATAAAGCTAGATTGTTTTCTTTATTATGAGAATTCCAAAAGTTATATTTCATTTTATCATGTCACAACATAAACTTATCAGGTCTGGGAAACTATTTTCACAGCATTTTGAGAATTATTTGCATAATAATTTGAGGAATTCTCTTTTCAGATCTTTATCTTTGGAGACTTATTTTGTTGTTTTGTTTGATTTGTTTTTTCAAGAATATAAGTAGCCTTTTTTAAAAAATAGGAAAAATCTAAACTCATTCCTTATCCTAGACTTTTATTTGTATAACAATGAACTTGTGGTAGATAGGTGTTTTGAAACCATTTAAATAGTTTAAGTTTGCTTTAAATTTCTTTGCTGAGGATCATGTTTGGTTATTTATTTATTAACTCTGTCCTACTTAGATAAGCATAATATTTAATTTTTTAATTGTCCCATTCCATTCCAAAAAATTTTAGACATTTCAAAAGGACATTTATATATTTAGTAATTGACTCTCTAAATTACTGTCAAATTATTACCCAGAAGCAAAATATATGTCTAAGACCCTTTTACAATAATAGTGGCTTGAATGTATCTAAAATAAAACACAAATCTAATTTATACACTGCTTATCTTCACAGGAGATTTAAGGCAAACACCATATTGAATACATAGATGAGCGATACACAAACAACCAAGTTTCTAACTCATGTGTTACTGTCTGTAAGGAATACAGCCATTCTCATTGCTGATGAGCAAATTTAGTTATTTTACTAATATGAGATCAATTAATCAGCTTGTTCTCTCAGTGAAATTCATTAATGCCAGAGTCAGGGTGTAATACAGAAATTCACTAGTTTAATCGGAAGTATTAACTAAAATGGGTTTTGAGAATTAGCTACATTTCTGAACTCTCTGGTAAGCACATATTAGCAGGATTATACTTATAGGGTTAAATGTGAAGATAAAAATAAAATTACATCAAGACTATAGCTTACAGAAGTCAAACACTGAATAAATACCTTAACATTTTATTAGAAATATGGAAGACTGAGTATCATACAACCATCAATAGAGCAAGTTCTCAAAGATCTGAGCTCTTTCCCTAAATGTCCCACATTTTTAGAAGTCATAGATTTAGTCATATTCACTATGCATTTACCGTGTGTTCTCTCTCTCTCCCCCCCATTATTATGTAAAATCTGTTCCCTAAGAAGTGATTTAGACCTCTGTTTAAAAACCTTCTCCAAAACGTTTTTAATGCACTGTTTTATGCACTGTTGGTGGAATGTGAATTAGTTCAGCCACTGTAGAGAGCAATTTGGAAATTTCTCAAAGAACTTCAGCTACCATTCAACCCAGCAATCCCACTACTGGTATATACCCCAAAGAAAATAAACTGTTGGACCAAAAAGACACATGTACCTGTATGTTCATTGCAGCAGTATTCCCAATGGCAAAAACATGGAATCAACTCAGGTACCCATCAATGGTGGATTGGATAAACAAAAGGTAGTGCACGGAATACTATACAACCATTAAAAAAACAAAATCATGTATTTTGCAGCAACATGGATGCAGCTGGAAAGAATTATTCTGCATGAATTAACTCAGAAACAGAAAACCAAATACCACATGTTCTCACTCATAAATGGGAGCTAAAATTTGGGTAAACATAGTCATAAAAATGGGAATAATAGACACAAGAGAGAGGAAGGAGGGAGGAGGATAAGGGTTGAAAAAACTGTTTGTTGGGTAATATACTTACTTATCTAGGTGGCGGATTTATTTGTGCTCCAAACCTCAGCATCACTCACATAAACCTTTGTAAGAATCCTGCACATGTACCCCCAATTCCAAAATAAATGTTGAAAAAAGGAAAAAATAAGAAGTAAAAGCCTGCTGAAGCAACATGCATCTCACAGCCTTACAATACAGTTCAATTTCAGAATTCTAGTCAGGTTTTATTTTCCTTTGAATCACAGGAATCTGACTTCTGGCACATCTTATGTGCATGTCCTACTCTGAACTTCTACAACCACATAGAGCAAGACTAACGTCTGCTTTGCAAAATAGTACTTCTGCAAATGAAAATGACAATACAGTCCTTTTCCCCTTTATGATTCCTTTAACATTTCGGCATATGGAGTGGACATCTGATACTTGTACTTACCCAACATTCCTTCCGCCTTCTCCTATCTAAACAATTCCCTTCTTTACTTTGGGAATCTCATTCCATGTGGATCAGGAGTGGTCTACCCTGCTTCTATCCTTGCTCACAGGGTTGAACAGGTCAGGCCCAGCATCAGATGTCCTGTTTTGCTATGTAGTTTATTCAGGGTATCTTACTCGCACTGAATGGGTAACAATCATGGCAGCGAACTCTATAACAATATACTGTGTGTCAGGTATTATCTCATGTATTTGTCAGTCAATTACCCTAAAAGATAAGTATGATTATTATCCCTATTTTACATATACAGAAATGGAAGCACAGAGAAGTTCCGGAACTTGTCCAGGAAGTGGCAGGGTCAGGATTTGGACCAACGGTAGGCTGAATATGTTTTTTACAGGGTATAATCTATGAAGGCCCTGTTTCAAGACCAAGGAAGAATTCATAACTGAAAGATAACACAGTCTTATGGAGTGATTATATTTCTTTAAATATTAAAACAATTTTATAAGAAAAAAATTTTAAGTGAAAATCAAGATAAAAATTCAGGCTTTGAAGATTATCTAGCAATCTTGGCAATCATCGTCAATAAGGTCAAACAGTATGCAAATTGCCATCTGGTATTTAGATATTGATGGTTTGTTAAGTATAAGTCTCAAAATCAAGAAAAGTTCTGTAAATATTAGGCTCACCAAATATTTATCAAGAAAAAGATAAGATATAAAAATAACAAATCTGACCCCTTGTTTTTTATTTTGATTTTTTGTGAGAAATTAAAAATTAGTGGATCATTCAAATGGATTTGGACACAAATGTCATATGTTTTAATATTTTCTGAAAATGGAGAAAGTGTGGCTAAAACATTTGTGCAGAATTGCAGGGCTTAGTTTAAATCTCATATTGGTTAATGTATTTATTTATGAAATAATTTTAAATTAGGTTAAAGTAACTAATAAAAGTAGTCTTCAAGTACTCAGATGAAAACCAGATAACAATTCTATTGTTCAAATTAATACAGCTACAATTCTCACATTAATTATACCATTGATACACACAAACATATACATGTACAGACCTGTGCACACACATGCCCATTACTCCAGAAATTTTTACAGATTCATAAAGAAGACTTGCGAATTCTTAACAATTTATGGATTATCTATTTTAAGAATTATGTACCTCAAATTTTATATCCTGGATTTCTTTTTCTTGTTGCAGACTAGCATGCTAATTTAGGCAACTGGTATATTTTCAGAGAATTCAAGTTAATTTGCATATAACTTTAGGTGAGATTATAGTTATCCAAATACGAAGCAAGTCAAAAGTTATTTTGCATGGGAATTCAAAAAAACACATAAATAGTTTCTCGATTTCATTGCATTTCTGTGACTTTGCATCTCTTAATTAGCATAGATAATAATTTGGCTGTACCTGAATATGCAATATATTTCAATATCATGAGCTCCTGTTCTATAAATACAGGATTTGCAATGATTCTGATGCAATATGCGTGACTGCCCTTTACTTCAGTATGCAACATAAGAACTACCATATGGATTCATAATATTAATATTAATACATGGTATTAATATCATGTAGTCTACGAATGGCTGCAGTGCTCGAATAAAAGCCTAAACTATAGCTTTAAGAAATGACCTGATTTCATTGTGCATGTGGAATTGAATAATGAAAACTAATTATGATATGACACAGAAAAGCAAACCAATGAAATTCTGTAATTTTTTATTATGTAGAAACTAAGTTATAGAAACAAGAAAATGAAAGTAACAGAAAGCTTCCTTCGCAAATGCCTATTAAAATCTCCAAGAAAATGTCGAAATGAGAAAAAAATCTTAGTAAGTCTTGAAACCAATTAACACAAATAATCTCAACATCAATATCAATGTCGAATTGAATCTTCAATTCAATAATCTTCAATGTTGAATCTAATCAACATTTCTACAAACTACCAAATTGATGAGACTGGATTAAAAACAGTGTAACTAGCAATCATAGGTCGGTTAACATATTTCAAAGAATTTTCCCATTAATTTGAATTCTAATTAATTCATTCACAGCCAGGAGGATAAATTAACTCACAGAGGCACTGCTCTGGTGGTACTTTGCACTGGAGGCTACTATGCTGGGTGCATTGAAATCAGCCTACTCTCCAACCTCAAATCTGCCAGAGGAGGTTACTCTTAGAGGAGCAAACAATGGTAGCACTAAGAAAAGTCTAAGCCAAGGTGCCTGTTGGTTGCTTTGGACTATCAAATCCAGTTGGACTTCGCCTCACTCAAAGATAATAAAAAAAAGAAAAAGAAAAAAATAGTCTGCAAGGATCCATAAAAGAACATTAATGGCACAAAAATAAAGGAACAACTCTGTAAAGGCATCACAAGAATGAGGAAGAGCCTCAAAAATCATTTTTTGAAGAAATATAAAATAATTTTAGAAAATACATACTGAATGTTCAAAAATAAGGTTTTCAAGCCCATATTTTATTTGAGGGGGAGCCAGGATAAGAGCAGATTATAGACAAATGAAAAACAGAATAATAGACCAAAAGCAAGTCATACTGGTGGAAGGAAAATAGCAAAATAGGCATTTCCTAAAAATAAATTGATGATAAAGTGGACAAACCTGAATACAGAACAGAAATAGATTAGAAAGCATAAGAAAATGTTAGATACATTCAAAACAGTGGAATAGCAACCTTTGTCACCAAAGAAGACAGAGCAATGGGGCAGTAAAATTATCACAAAGAGCAACAACCAGAACCAGAGAAAGACTTGGAAACTGGGAGAATTTACAAGGTTATGCACAAACCTGACATAAATAAAAAGACTTTGACAATCTAGATATGCACTTGCAAATGTTACTGTCGTCACAAAGATAAAGCCTGCTACAAACATCCAGGCAGAAAGAGAACATGCATACCTCCAAAAGACATAAAATTAGGATTTGACGGACTCATCTGTAACAATGTCTACTAAAAGACAATGGAGCAATGTTCAGAGCTTTGAGGGACTCTGGTATGTGACATCTCAGAAACTATGATATACAAATATCTTCTCTGCAAAATAATTAATAATATAGACAGACTGTGAGAGGAAGTAAGAATTATAATATGAAAAATAGGTTATAAAACATAACTGAAGTAAGTTTTGGAATATTTTAACTATATAATAATTTGATAAAAGTATTATTACTAATTAGAAAAAAACGTTGAGACTAGTGAGTATAAATTCCATAACTAAATAAATAGCAAAATGGAAAAAAATCTTGAAAGACTAGTGATACATTTATTTTATTCTTTTTATGAAAAATACCATGGAAATTGTATTATATGTTATATATACATCATAGAGTATTCACTGCATATAATACTATGCAAACTTAAATATAGTCTGTCTCTTGTAAGTTTATGATGCAGTACTTAGAACTGCTTCTTCTCCATGTGTACTGAGATGTTCATCATAGTACCATGCGGTGATGTGCTAGAGTAGCTTATACACTCAAGTGATGTTAGGCATATCTTTCCCCAACTCCCCATTTGATGACAAAATCAGTAGCTTGAAATCAAGCAGGGTAGGAGTAATTTACGACATGAAATTAGCACATGGTACAAATCAAGGCTAGGAGTTTTTGTTTTGTTGTGTTTTCTCAGAAGCTGGTTTTCTATAGAGTAGCACACTACTGGATAAATTTAAGAAAAAACAAAGACAAACCAAAAACTGTAAACATCCTGAATGCTTAAAACAAAGGGCATTTTAGTACAGGCACTAAAAATGCAGTATCTGTGATGTGCGATAAATCAAAGTGGAAACACAGATATTGCATTTTTACAAATTAAAGGTTTGTGGCAGTCCTGAATAGAGCAAGTCTATGAGGGTCATTTTTTTCAACAGTATGTGCTCACCTTGTGTCCCTCTCAAATTGGGTAATTCTTGTAATATTTCAGACTTTTTCATTATTATTGTATCTGTTATGATGATCTATGATAAGTGATCTTAAATATCACTATTGTAATAGTTTTGGGACACCATAAAAAATACCTAGATAAGACAATAAAGTTAATCAATAAATGTTGTGTGTTTTCTGATGGCTCCACTGCCTCAGTGTTCTCCAATCTCTCTCCCTCTCCATAGGCCTTTCCTTTCACTGAGACATAATAATATTACAATTAGGTCTATTGCTCAGCATCACTGATCATTAGAGAAATGCAAATCAAAACCACAATGAGATACCATCTCACAACAGTCAGAATGGCAATTATTAAAAAGTCAAAAAATAATAGATGCTGGCAAGGTTGTGTTGAAAAGGAAACACTTACACACTACTGCTGGAAATGTAAATTAGTTCAGATACTGAAGAAAGCAGCACAACAATTTCTTAAAGAATTTAAAACAGAGCTACCATTCCACCCAGCCCATCCCATTATTGGGTATACACCCAGGTGAATATAAATCATTCTTCCAGAAAGATACCCACATGCATATTTTCATTACAGCTCTAGTTACAATTGTAAAGATGTGAAACCAACTTATATGTCTATCTATGGTAGACTGGACAAAGAAAATGTGGCATATATACATCATGGAATACTATACAGCCATGAAAATAAACAAGATCATGTTCTTTGTAGCAGTGTAGATAGAGCTGGAGGCCATTGTCCTAGGTGAACTAATGCAGGAACAGAAAACCAAATATTGCATGTTCTCACTTATAAATAGTAGCTAGACATTGAGTTCACAGGAATATAAAGAAGGGAACAACAGACACCACAGCCTACTTGAGGGTGGAGAGTGAGTGGAGGGTGAGGATCAAAAGACTACCTGTTGGATACCTTCCTTATTACCTGGGCAATGAAATAATCTGTACACTAAATTCCCACAGTCCACAATTTACCTATATATTAAAACTGCACACATACACCTAAGCCCAAAATAAAAATTAAAAACAAACAAAACATCCAAACAATGGCCTCTGAATGTTTGAGTGAAAGGAAGAGTTGCACATCTTGCACTTAAATCAAAAGACAGAAATGATTAAGCTTGGTGAAGAAGCCATGATGAAAGCCAAGGTAAGTGAAAAGCTAGACCTCTTTCACCGAAAAGGTATTCAAGCTGTGAATGCAAAGAAAAAGTCCTTGAAAGGAATTAAAAGTGTTACTCCTCAGTGACTACACAAATGATAAGAAAGTGAAACAGCCTGGCCGGGCGCGGTGGCTCAAGCCTGTAATCCCAGCACTTTGGGAGGCCGAGGCGGGTGGATCACGAGGTCAAGAGATCGAGACCATCCTGGTCAACATGGTGAAACCCCGTCTCTACTAAAAATACAAAAAATTAGCTGGGCATGGTGGCGCGTGCCTGTAATCCCAGCTACTCGGGAGGCTGAGGCAGGAGAATTGCTTGAACCCAGGAGGCGGAGGTTGCGGTGAGCCGAGATCGCGCCATTGCACTCCAGCCTGGGTAACAAGAATGAAACTCCGTCTCAAAAAAAAAAAAAAAAAAAAAAAAAAGAAAGTGAAACAGCCTATTGCTGTTAAGGAGGAAGTTTTAGTGATCTGGATGGTCAAATCTTTCACAACATTCCCTTAAGCCAAAGCCTAATTCCAAGCAGAGCTCTAACTCTTCAATTCTATGAAGGCTAAGAGAGGTAAGAAAGATTCAGCAGAAGAGTTTGAAGCTAGAAGGTGTTGGTTCATGAGGAAAGAAGCCATTTTTAAGGAAAGAAGCTATTTCCATCACATTAAAGTGCAAGATGAAGAAGCAAATGCTGATGTACAGGCTGCAGAAAGTTATTGAGATCTACCTAGATAATTGATGAAAGTGGCCATTTTAAACAACTAATTTTGAATGCAGACAAAACACATAATATTGGGAAAAGTTGCCATCTAGGACTTTAAAAGCTAATAAGGAGAAGTCAATGCTGGCTCCAAAGTGTCAAAGGACAGGCTGACTTCTTAGTTAGGGGCTAATGCAACTGTTGACATTAAGTTGAAACTAATGTTCATGTATCATTTTGAAAATCAGAGATCTTTAAAAGTTATGCTAAATCTACCTTGCCTGCACTTTATAAATGGAGCAATAAAGCCTGAATGACAGCACTTCTGTTTATAGCATGGTTTACTGAATATTTAAAGCCCACTGCTGAGATCTGCTGCTCAGAAAGAAGATTCCTTTTCAAATATTACTGCTCATTAACAATGCACCTGGTCACCCAAGAGTTCCGAGGGAGACGTACAGGAAGATTAATGTTGTTTTCAAGCCTGCTAACACAACATCCATTCTGCAGCCCATGGATCAAGGAGTAATTTTGACTTTCAAGTCTTATTATTTAATAAATGCATTTCAGGCCGGGCGTGGTGGCTCACACCTATAATCCCAGCACTTTGGGAGGCCGAGGCAGGTGGATCATGAGGTCAAGAGATCGAGACCATCCTGGCCAACATGGTGAAACCCCGTCTCTACTAAAAATACAAAAATTAGCTGGGCATGGTGGTGCGTGCCTGTAGTTCCAGCTACTCGGGTGGCTGAGGCAGGAGAATTGCTTGAACCCAGGAGGCGGAGGTTGCGGTGAGCTGAGATCATGCCATTGCACTCCAGTCTGGGTAACAACAGTGAAACTCCGTCTCAAAAATAAATAAGTAAGTAAATAAATAAATAAATGCATTTCATGAAACTATAGCTGCCATAGACAGTGATTCCTCTGATGGATCTGGGCAAAGTAAATTGAAAACCGCCTGAAAGTGATTCACCATTCCACATGCTGCTAAGTGTAATTTGGATTCACTAAATAAGATCAAAATTCAAAATATCAACATTATTAAGAGTTTGGAAGAAGCTGATGCCAACCTTTATGACGGTCTTTGAGAGGTTTAAGACTTCAGTGGAGAAAGTCACTGCAGACATGTTGGAAACAGTAAAAGAACTAGAATTAGAAGTGGAGGCCGAAGATGTGATTGAATTAATACAATTTCCTGATAAAACTTGAACAGATGAAGAGTTATTTTTTCTGGATGAGCTAAGAAAATGGTATCTTGAGACAAAATCTGCTGCTGGTGAAGATGCTATGAACTGATGGTTGAGACCATTTCACAAACTTAGTTAACAAAGCAGCAGCAGGGGTTGAGAGGATTGACTCCAATTTTGAAACAAGTTCTAATACGGGTAAAATGCTACCAAACAGTATGGCATGCTATAGAGAGGTCTTTAATGAAAAGAAGACTCAATTGATTTGGCAAAGTTTATTGTTGTCTTATACTAAGAAATTGCCAGAGCCACCACAAGCTTCAGCAACAACCACTCTAATCAGAGTAGCCACGAACATCAAGGCAAGACCTCAACCTTCAAAAAAATATTAAAATTTGCTGAAAGCTAAGATGATCATTAGCATTTTTAGCAACAAATTATTTTTTAATTGTTATGCATGTTTTAGACATAATACTGGTCTAGAACTGAATCCAAAATATCTCTTAGATATGCCTGTATAGCCAGCTAGAGAATATCATGCCACCACTCTAAATCATGAATATTGAGACTAGGTAGAAACTTAGGAAACTATTTATCATGTAAGAGTATGCGAAAAGAAGATGACAGCAGATTATCAACATAATTCTGTATATGATGTTAAAATCACCCAAAATTCTCAATTTTAACACTAATGTAGAAAAACTGGAAGAAGTCCAGAGAGGGGAAAAAAGAATATTAAATACATAATTATTTTAAAAAGCAAATCCAAAAGAATACAAATTGGGTTCAGTGTATACTGCTCAGCTGATGAGCGCACCAAAATCTCACAAATCACCGCTAAATAACATACTCATATAACCAAATACTACCTGTTCACCAAAAACCTATGAAAATAAATTTGTTTTAAAAATGTAAAAGTGAATCTGAAGTAATATTCTTTAGAGTTCTTCAGGGAACAGATCAAATCTTTTTCTCTGAGGTTCTGAGTTTGATTCCATATACCCAGAGCCACAAATTAATTAAATAGTTGAGAAATAAGACATGGTTTAAAATGGGGAAAGATGGAATGGTCAGAGAGAACAAGGAGGTCAGTTGAATGCAGCATGCCACATTCAACAAGCTGCTTTATTCAAGTTGTACTTCCATTCCTTATGTTTGAATGAGTTAAGTGATTGATAGGCATGTTATCTCTATGTTTTTGCAAAGCACTTTCATATCTAATTGCTTTCTTGTGATCCTCTCAACTACCCTATCACATTTTTTTAAATAGCATTTTTATAAAAGGATAAAATGGAAATTCAAAAAGATATGCAATTTTCAAGGTTACTCAGCTAGTTACCAGCAAAGACAGAAGTGCTTAATTGTGATGCCTAGGTTGTTCCACTACACTGGGGATAGTTCCCGATTTATGATATAAGATGTTGTATAGAGGCATTTGTTGTATTTGAAGCATCTAAAGTTCCACATTGAAAAGTGACGACAAAGGCAATGTACAATTCTTATTTCTGGCTCCAAGGAATTGTGAAATAGAATAAAAGAAATTTTGTGACAGGATGAGAAAGATGAAAAGTGTTCTCATTGCATGTCGTTGTGTATCTTCCCTTATGGCTTAGGCTCTGTGAATTAAAGATACTGGTTACAATGACTTTTCTACTGAATTCATGAACTATGATCTGGTTATGACATAAAAATGGAATATTTACTAGGATACCACAAGCAAGTCTTACTCACTAGGAGAGGCAGACAAGTAAATGTGACAAGGACACTGTGTTTTCAAGAACTGCATCTGTTCACAGTTCTTCTGGTGAGAGCTTATTAATATGTTTACTACAGCAGGAGATAGCCAAGTACTGAAACTCTGCTAACAATTTGCTTAGACTCAGAGACAAGTTGACAGTATTTTCTCTGGTCAGTTTCAACAAATGTTCATAAACAACTCTCAGAGAGGCCAACAGTAGGCAGATTTCAAATATTTGGAGAAATTGCATAGCTCACAGTGAAAATGAAAATGTTAGTGACTGTGAAGATCAGTTGCTGTTCATTATGAAAACATAGATGCTGTAAAAGTTTAAAAGCTACTAAATTACATATCATTTGGCATAAATCCCTAATTTTAAGAATGAGAAGACCCTGAGTAAAACAGTGATATGCCCAAGGCTTATTACACTAAATTCTTGCTTAGTTAGAATCCAGGAAGTCCTGTTCTTATAGTTGTACTCCTGCCACTACACTTAACTGTCTAAGGCAGAGCTCCTAAACTAGCAGCTTGGGCACAGTTAGGTTTTGTTGGGTGTATATGGTATTTCAAAAAATTAATTAGTTGCTGCAATGTAAAGACAGGGACATTTCACATGCACTTTTCGATTTCTAATTTTTCTTTAAATAAGAGACCTGGCAACAGCAGGTCCACATTCTCCACCGTTGGCTGGAGAGGGTGCTGGTTTCTGCTTACTCAGGTTCTTACACAGTTATCTTTTTAGCTTCACCTGTGTGTCCCACATCAAAACTTTTGGTTTCTGTGTCCAGATTGTCCTGTGTGAGATGGTTTTAGAAAAATAAATTTTTAAAATAGCTAATTATATAGAAAGATACTACATTCGACACATGTCAACTTTCCCGTTATGCCACCAAGATGAGAAATATGAGTTCTAATTTGACTATTTTTGAAAGCATTCTTTGTGTGGTTTTAAGTGAGACTGAATTCATATAAACAGTAAATATGTTAACTAACTAATGAATCCGTTGGAAGGTTTTTTTCGCTGATTAGTCTCTAACTGCTTCCCTTCAAATCAATTTAGTGATTGAGTAAATTCAATTGTTTTGACTTTTTATTTAATAAGCACATGTGTATAAATATAATTCATTAAAATTCACTAAATAAAGTAAACACACATTTCTTTCCCTACTGGCAATCCAGCTTTCATTTCCTCGAGTTATTTCATTACAGTTACGTTTTCATTTTTGGTGACAATCATTTATATCCCATTTGATTTATAAACATAAAACCATATATTTCCCATCTCTACAGCTGCCGAGGGAAATTATTTATTGCTCTATATGCTGCCTACATGCTGTCAGAAAAGAAGCACACCTTCCCAGCCCTTCAGTTCTGTTCCCACAAACACAAACACACACCACTAAGTGAAAGACTCATTGAATTTGCATTTAGAATTTCAGTCCAAGAGTTGGTATCTACAAAAGAAAGAATAATCAAGTTAACATGGCATGGTAAGAATTGAAAGTCATAATTTTAGAATAACTTTGATTTTAGATGAAATGATTTCTCATTCTCAGGAAAAGATGTTTAATGGAGAACTACATTATATATGTAATATATGACAGAACTGACAGAAGTACATATATTACACATTGCACCCAGTATATACTGGATTTTCCAGTGCCCCTCGGAGTCTAACAACTGTCTAAAATGTTTCTTTCCCTTTCTCTTCTCCATAAATGTGAGAAATGAATGCCTATGCCCCCGATATAAAATATGTTAGGCCCAACATTCTATGAAGAGCATATAGAGAATTGTTTATGGATAGAATTTTTACTGTTGACAGATACTTTTGGATAAAATATAAGCTATAGAAAGCGAAAGCTGGTTAGGAAAAGAAGAGCTTGCTATGGCAAGAGCTTGCTACCTCCACAGAAAAATTAAATCTCTTATACAATTATGATATTTTTCTATAATAAAATGTATCTCTGCTTAATCTGAAAATAAGGGAGAGACAAAATATGATACTTCCTTTCCATTTCTTCCTCCATTCATCCAGAGAACGTAAATAATGAAAAAGTACTTTGAGTACTGGTAGATAATTCCATGAGAGTTTAAGTAAAAAAGCTGATACTTTCATGTAAAAGTAAATCAGAATAAATTAAACATCCCTATGCACCTTGCAAGGTATAAGACATGTTACTGATGGCCCAACAAATCATGATTATCTAAAATTCATGGGAATATCAAGGTTCTGTAATTTATTGTCCTCTATATAAGCAGGATTTAAAGACTCTATATTAAGAAGTATGTCTTATTCATTTTTTATCTCTCATACTCATAACTTTTGGATTTAATTAAATGTCTGAAGCAAGTCTTTAGTTTATTGAGATTTAGCTCAGACTGGTACTGTGTAGCTAAGCAAAAAGTAAAGGTTTCTTTGAAAGTCCTACATTCTCCATTCATTATGTGGAATCTCCTTATCTCTTCGGTTAAAACTGAGGCACGTTCATATATTAATGTGGTGGTCCCCAAATCTGGCTGTGCAAAAAAATTACCTAAGGAGGAAGGGATTATAAAAATTTGAGTCCCAGAACACCATTTGCAGTTTTGCAATATCCCCAGATGTTTGTAATCCCATGCATTTTGTAATCCCAGGTGAGGATGAAAGAGCCCTGGGCTGAGAATTGGGTTGGGAGATCTGCCGTGCCAAAGAAACCTCACATGACATTCAGCAGGATTCAGTCCATCAGTCCTTAATTCATCCTCCAAGCATTCATGAAAAACAAACTATTATATGTCTGGTTTTTAACTTCCTCATCTGCAAAATGAGGTCACTGGAATAGATGATCTGAAATCCCTTCAGCCTCTAAGTTGATCCTATAATCTACACTATAATCATTCCACGTACATTTGTCATATATGCTTTATGTAAAGTAATTTATATATCTGTTTCAAGCTTTCTATTGAATTAAATACAGCAAATACACATAAAAAATATATTACTATCAAGCATAGCACAAAATCAAAGTTCTGGAGACATATTGGGCAAAACCTTGTGCAAAATCTTGCTTCTTGTATTCTAAATTCTCAATAAGTATTTTTAAGTGAATGAATTAAAAGAACGAATAAAAAATAAAATTTGCTAAACCTATTTGAGACTTAATTTCCTAAATGAAGAGAGCTAGTTACAAAAAGTACAAAAAATTACTTCTTAAACCGGGGGTATAAAAAAAGGTTTCATCTGGAGGCTAATGATGGATGAGTGAGAACTGGGCTGAGAACTATGTTACAGAATCTGAGAGAAGGGATACCATAAGTCATTTAGCAATATCTCGTCACATATTTGTCTTTCCTGTTATAAACATTAAATCTTGAGTTTATTCATTTCAAAAATGTATATTGCAAGCTTTGGGGGTATCAGTCACTGTTCTAGGTTCTGGAAATACAACAGTGTCCTGTTAGTAGGTGAGCATAACAGCAAATAAGTAAAGAATTGCATAAATTAGATCATTTCCAATGGTAGAAAATGTCACAAAGTAAACAAAACATAGAAAGTGAGAGGAGAAGGGTTATACTTGATATAGAGAAGGACTTCCTGAGGAAATAATATTTGAATTAAGACCTAAATGAAAAGAGGCAGCCAGCCACAAAAATAGCTGAAGCAAGTGGATTTCAGCTAGAGGAAACAACCAACGCCAAGGCCTTAATGACGGTACATCCTTCATGTGCCCAAGGATGGCCAGGAGACCCATGGCTGAGTGTAATGTGATGGGTGATACTAGGTAATACCAGGCAAGCTCACCCTGTACATTTGCAATGCCAGACCCACTCTCTACCTGCTTCTCTCTCCAACTCCCCACCCTCTCCCCATGGGAAGGGCTGTGGGCAACTGAGTCTGAATTCCGGGCTCCAGCAGAGCCTCCACAGCTGGGGTTGGGCATCTGTAGGTTTTAAAGCTCCCTAGATAAATCTGATGAGCAGCCAGAAGTGACAACCAGTGCCCTAAGCAAAAAAGTAGAAAGTTAATTTATAAACCAAAGAGAGGCTAAATGTATGGCCCATAAAAGACTAAGAAAAGGGAATGTAATAAGGTAAATATAACATTGAGGAAAGTCTGGTTACAGAAATTGCCCCCAATCTCTAATCCCTTCCCTCAGACAAAAGTATGTTTTCCTTCCAGCCTCACAACTCTGACAAAAGCCTATTTTATAATGGTCAATTTATTTCAACTAACACTTTCAATCCATATACAAGGAGTTCTAATAGATGCTATATGAATCACAAGAGATGTAAGATATATCCTACTCTCAAGAAAGTTAAAAGCAGCATTATAAATGTCTGCTTTCAGCCTTATGATCTTGTTGATATGACTTCAGCCTAGGCCATCCTTTATGGCCAGTATTTTCTTCCCAGTGCCTTTTCAAATGGCAACCTTGTACAGAGTAGAAATCATCACTTTATATAAACCAAAAAGATTATATAAGGGTGCTAGGGAAACAATGGTGATGATGATTTAAGATGATTTTCCGAAACCTTCAGGAAATGCTATGCATATGTTCATAGCTAAAATCAACTAACAATTATGAAATTGGAATAACCTTTGATGTCTTCCAACTGGCTAGTGAAGGACTGGCTCCTGGCTGCAGGCACTACTCTGCCATGACCCCCTAAACACTTATCTGAAAATCTTGAGGTCATAACTGATCATAGCTTTAAGTGCTATATTTTCCAAAGGCATTACCTTTTAACAGGAGCATATTAAACACTTCAAGTTTTCCAGATGCAAATCAGTCAAGGAAGGGGGGCAGTTAGATGCCTAAGAGGCTCTCAGACTCTTCTGCATATGAAACCTCCTTTTCTCCCCTTTACCAATAAATTTAATTCTATGCTAGCTGCAGTGTAGGTCTCTGCAGAAGACTTAGGATGAGCACTATATCATATTTACAGATGGAGGTGAAGTCACTTCCAACAGAAGCTAACCAGTATAAGATACACAATATCAGATGACCACTTATTAGCTTCCAAGTCTGTGTATATGTATTTTATTTGGTTCTTATTATGGGCCAGCCATTATCTTGTTTAACTACATGAGAAATAAGTATAATTATAATCTCTGGTTTGCAGATTTGAAGAGTAGGTTTAGAGAGGCTGTGACTCACCTAAAGTCACATGGCTCAAAGATAGGGTAAGAAAGCAAGTGTGTCTGAGTCTAAGTCTCATTAACCGCTAATCCCCCTCCTTCATAACCAAGCTTTTTATTATGTATTTGCTTGAATTATAACTACGAATGGAGGAACCAGAATTGAAAAGGCTAGTAGCTCTTTTGGAAAGCCAAAGTGATTGGTAGACATTCCCAGGAATGGTAGATTGCAATGCTCTGTTATGAAGTCATAGACTCTATGTATCCTCCTCATTGGATCACAGGTTCACAGGTCATCGGCTTTATTTGGTCCAACCGAATAAGCCTAATACCTGAATTCCTTCCACAAAAGCAAATGAACAAACAAACAGGAATCTCATAGCCATATGCCCATAATCACACTAGGGAGTAAATAAGAGAGGCTGGCTTCTGCATGAACTAACACTACATTGGAAAATCAATTGGCAGTGTGTACATTCTGCTTTGGAGAATGAGCCGTTAAGAGTATTGTCAAATTTTAGCAGTATACTCCCCATTACTAACGCCCTAAAAATTTCCAAAGAGATGATAAAGCTTTTCTTCCCCTTTCCCCACTGAAAAATATCCCTTGTTTTTAGAAATATGAATGTGTTTGTTTATTTTAACTACAGCATTGTTCTAAATACAGAAAAAAAGAAGGCATGTATTTTTATCATCGTTTTCAGGAATTACTGGGTTTGAAGGTTTTTCAAGAATCGGGTGTGCTTTAAAACAAATCACTTTTAAAGTTTTAAACAAATAAGCTACTCTTATCCTCTGACAATGCCTCCCTCTGTCACTTGCAGCCAAACAGGAGCCAGCTTTAGAGTAGAACTGCCTTCTCTAGAGAGATGCATATTCTGGAACATGAAGGGAACTGAAAAGGAAGATCCAGTATGCGTTTATTTTATCCTTTTCTGAATTGATAATGAGTTGGGCTATGTCCTGGTTGACAAAACAGGCATGTTGAATGCAATGCAGCTCCAGGACCTGATTTTTCTTAAAGACTTTGCTTTCACTCACGGTAACACAGTCTTTGCACTGGTTATATTTACATTTGCCTTACTCGCTTAGGCATTAAAAATGCTGAAAATATCCAGCTCAAAGTTCATAAGTCTGTTATGAATTTTAGTGTCTCCCTATACAGATTTTATGTAATGGTTAGACGCTTGGGCTTTGGAATGAGACTGACTGGGTTTGAACACTGTGTCTGCCACTTGTCATTTGTATGACTTAGATAATAATTTTTAAACTTCCAAGAATAATAATAGTACCCACATTCTAGGGTTATTGGAAGGACCAAATGAAGCAATGAACATCAAACAATTGTGTGCCTGGCACACAATAAATACTCAATCCATGGTGCTGCCATCATTATTTTTATATAATAATAACTGTGTTAGTCAAGATTCTCCAGAGAGACAGAACCAACATGAGATAGATAGACAGATAGCTAGAGAGGGAGAGAGAGAGAGAGAGAGAGAGAGAGAGAGAGAGAGAGAGAGAGAGAGAGATGAAAGGAGGTTTTTTAGGGGAACTGGCTCATGCAATTTGGAGGCTGAGAAGTTCCACAGTAAGTTGTCTACGACCTGGAGAAGCAAGGAAGCCAGTGGTGTGACTCAGTCTAAGTCCAAAGGCCTGAGAACCAGAGAAGCTGATGATAGCATAACCCTCAGCCCAGGGCCAAAGGCCTGAGAATCTAGGCAGCTACAGGTGCAAGTCCTGGAGTTCAAAGTCTGGAATCCTGGAGTTCTAACATGCAAGGGCAGGAGAAAAGGGGGGGATCCCAGCTCCAGTTCTATCCAGGCCCTTAGATTACATCATTATTGAGGGCAGCTCTTCCTTGCTCAGCCTATTGATTCAAATATCATTCTCTTCAGAAGCATCCTTATAGACCTACTCAGAAATGATGCTTTAACAGCTATTTATGTATTCCTTAACCCAGTCAAGCTGACACCTAAAATTAGCCATCACAGGCAAGGAACGGTGGCTCACACCTGTAATTCCAGCACTTTTGGAGGCCGAGGCAGGCAGATCATGAAGTCAGGAGATTGAGACCATCCTGGCCAACATGGTGAAAACCCACCTCTACTAAAAATACAAAAAATTAGCTGGGTGTGGTGGTACACTTCTGTAATCCCAACTACTTAGGAGGCTGAACCAGGAGAATTGCTTGAATCTGGGAGTCAGAGGTTGCAGTGAGCTAAGATCATACCACTGCACTCCAGCCTGTTGACAGAGCAAGACTCCATCTCAAAAGAAGAAAAAATTAGTCATCACAATAACATACATCTGAGTTATAGTACCTGCCATTCGTGAGTAGAGGGTGGTGGTTCACATAGTAGGACTATTAAAAGTCAAGCAATTAATAGTCCATAAACAGATGAGCATCAGTTGCACCATGAACACTAGTTTTTTTCAGCCCATACAGAAAGTACCAAAACCTAGAGGAGGTCTTACAATATAATAACATCAAAACAACTGTATTAGTTTTCTAGAGCTGCTGTAACAAAGTACCATAAACTGGGTGGCTTAAACAACAGAAACTTATTCTCTCACAGTTCTGGAGGCTATATGTCTGAAGTCAAGTTGTCGGTGGCATTGGTTCTTTCCGACAAATATGAGGGAGAGTCTGCTCCATGCCTTCTCCTAGCTTTTGGTGGTTGCTAACCATCTTTGGCATTCCCTGGCTTCTAGATGCATCACCCCAATCTCCGTCTTCATCTTCAATTGTGTTCTTCCTGTGTGCCTGTCTTTTTTGTGCGTGTCCAAATTTCTCCTTTTTTATAAGGTCACTAATCAGGTTGAATTGGGGCTCACCCTAATGATACTATTTTAACTTTATCATTTAAATCAGCTTTGTAAAGCCCATATCTTCAAATAAGCTTATATTATGAGATACCAGGCATTAGGACTCCACCTTTTTTAGTGGGGTTGCTGTAGGGGGACACAATTATACCATAACAAAAACAAAGAGTAAAAATAAGAATTACATTTGAAATGTTTTGGGAAAGCATATGCTTTAATATGGGCTTTTTGGAACCATTCAGAAATGCAAAGGAAAATGCTGTAACTCTTAACCATTACACTTGTGCCAAGATGGCATTATTATGGCAGGAAGAACCTGCATCTCTTCATACAAGTAGGACCCAGTGAGGTTTAACATAGGTCCTTCCTAGAGAAACAGAAAGCTGAGGAATTCCAATACCCTGGCCAGCTCAACTCTCTATTAGATTATCTCTTAACAAAATACCATTTGGTTATTCGTTCAACAAACATTAATCAAGCACTTCGTTCTAACACCATATCAGATCTTACAAAGATATGGAGGAAGTCTTAAATATGGTACATGCTGTAAATATGTGAATTATGTTTCTTATTTTCTATGCCTTAAGAGCTGATGAGGCATGGTTCTAAGGAACCAGAATGTGTTCACTAAGGCTGATTTCCAGGAATCCATGCATGCTATTAAAGAGTGACATAAGGTGTGATCTTGCTCTGTCACCAAGGGTGGCATCATAGCTAGGTGTCAGGTGGAAATATGCCTGTCATATGCCATCTTTCACATGAAACACAATTCACATTGTCACCCAGTGCCATCCTAGGTTATAACCATTCTTCTGGATTAAGATTTGTCTGGTAAGTATGGGAAATAATCCCCATTTCAATAAATATCAAACTGAATTGTCCACTAGATAAATGCCATGGAGAAATACACTGCAAAAGGCAGAGAACACAACCTCCCCACATGCAGAAGTGAAGCAAAGTTATCTGTGCATGATGCTAGATGGGACAGCAGCTTTGGATGACAGGTGGCATGCCTCTCTGCCAAGAAGAAGGCGTTGCTCCTGGAAGTTTTTTTTTTTTTTTAACTGAGGCATGTGACCTAAGTAGTGGCATTTCACAGCTGAGAAACCAGCTTGTGATATGCCTTTTGCTTCACTGAGAGGCGGGCCACATGTCCACAGAGGCTGCAACTCTAGCTGCAAAACATTGCAATACGTTTGCCTGTATCCTTCCTAAAATCAAATATTTATGTTGCTCTGGAAATGTAAATGGACTGTATGATTAATGACATTTTTTTCAGACAAACAAAGAAGGTGGCTTCCTTGCAAAGGTGTTGCTTTCTAACACAAATGCTCCAAGGAGGAAAAAAAGAAGCAGAAAAATGAGTGGGCAGGAAATGTTAAAAATAAATCCCTATTTATCAGTCTTCGGGAGAACTTCTCAGAGGGTCTACTCTATTTTGACTAATAAAGCAGATGAAAGACAAATTCAGACTTTGACATTATCAGCACTCTGACATCTGGATCCATTTTTCCAACCACCTCCACAACTCCCCTCTAAGTACCTTCTGCTCCAGATGAATTAAACCACTCACCATTCTCTACATACCTGTTAGCACCTTACTCGGATCCTTGATTCACATGATTTTATTGATGTGAGATTCTTTTGCCATATAGCTCTGCATTTGCAAGACTAGCTATCATGTAAGACCCAGTTTTAACGCCACCTGTTCCAAATACCTACTTAATAACCCCACTGGAAGTAACCTGTCCCTCCCTTGGACCTCATGCCCTCTTACAATGATGTAGCAATAATCCTTTCTCTAGCCCTTCATCTGGACTAGAAACAATGGTAAGAACTGCAGGGCACCCATAAAATTTCTAAACATAAAAAATATTACTTTACTGTACTATAATATATCTGGATAATTTTTTACAGATACTTGCTTATGTTACCACACTATATTGGCTTCTGCACACCTGGATTCATTTTCAATACCTAATGCCTAGTAGAACTATATTTGTAAAATAAATTGATTAACTTGTTGGTTTATTGATATGAATAAGGTTACCCTTCTAGCCAACCAACAAAGAGTAATGGTGGAAGAAAATCAGGCAGTAGGGAGAGCATGTGAAGAAGTGAATGTCAGTGATCAGTAGATCCTTCAGAGGCTGTAGAGAGAAAAAGCTGGTCTACAATGACAGTCATGCATCTTGTAATCACTAGCTGTGTGCAACTTCACATCTAAGTTTTCTTTTGAAATCAAAGACTTAGATACTCTCAGCATACAATCTAGCATTTTAAATAAATGGTGAGTAACGGTGGTTGTTTATAACTTTCTGGTAAACATAGAGGCTAGGAGGAATTATTAATGATGAAAACGAGAAAACAATAATACAAGCTATGGCAGAATATAATGCAGCAAATTGTATGTATATAAAAGTATACAGTTCCCAAGGCACTTCCACATCAGCTATCTGGGTCTCACAGGAAGCCTGTAAGAAAGGCAGAATGGATGGACTTAAAGCAGTTTCCTGGCTTATCCAAAGTCATGGGTGTTGTTGTTAGAGGAAGGGATATCAAATCCAGATCCTCTTACTCGGTACACCTCTCACTGCCCATGGGCACTAGAATATAAAAGGAAGAGAGGGTACTAGAAACCGATATTCATATAAAGAAAGAGATTGAGAAAAATATAACATCTGTGAGGTTTTTATTTATTTGTTTGAGATGGAGTCTTGCTCTGTCACCAGGCTGGAGTGCAATGGCGCAATCTCAGCTCACTGCAACTTCTGACTCCCGGGTTCAAGAGATTCTTCTGCCTCAGCCTGCCAAGTAGCTGGTCTACAGGGGCACACCACCACACCCAGCTAATTTTTGTGTTTTTAGTAGAGATGGGGTTTTACCATGTTGACCAGAATACTCTCAATCTACTGACCTCATGATTCACCCTCCTCGGCCTCCCAAAGTGCTGGCATTACAGACATGAGCCACCGCACCCAGCCCATCTGTGAGTTTTAATTGCCAGTAAATGTAATGATTTTTCCTTCAATGATTAAAAGCAGTAAAAGGGAAGCGTGATAATAAATAGAGTCTACCCACAAAACATGCAACTGGATTTTTTTTTTTTTTTTGCTGTTTTCCACTTGATGAGAAAGAAGCAAATCAAAAGAAAAATAATTTAAAACAAATTTAGTAAAAGCCAAAGACTTCTAAGGTTGTTGATTCTTGGAAGTTAAATAAATAATCCATTATCTTCTTTCAGTTACATTTATAGTACTAGGCACTAAAAATTGATGTGAAGCCCTGTAAGCTTTTACATCATCAAACCCCTTACTAATGCAGAAAAGGCGTTTGAAACAAAAGCCTTCCATACTTAATTCAATTGAACAAATTTGTACTGAGTGTCTACAGTGTCCAAATCCCTGCTCTAATTGCTGAAAAGATATCAGTGAACAAAACACAACTAGGCTCTTACTTTCCAGCAGTTTTTATTTCACCAGGGCAGATACTTTTTGGGCACAAGGTACTCTAGGGGGGAGAAAGCACTCATGTAATCAGAAATCTGATTAACTACAATGCTACATTCAGAAATTATTCAGATTATCTAATGCATATTTTTTAAATCATTGAATATAAGAAATGAATAGATAAATATCTTTAGTATAATTTTCTAAATTTGTACATTTTAAAATCTATTTTCTGCCTGTGAGAATCATATAATGTTGCCCTTAGACATATATAAATTACTGTGAAGGAAATAATTTTTAAATGTATGGGAAAGCATCTACAATGCACTGTTATGAGAAGGGGCTTCCAGAGGTTCTGTCCATTTTGTGGCCCAGAAATTAGCAGCCTCAATACCACCTGAGAACTTATAGAGACACAGACGCTCAGGTCCACCCCAGAGCTATTAAGTCAGAATCTGTAATTGAAGTTCCCCAGGTGATCTGTATGAACGCTAAGGTTTGAGTAGACTCCTTGACTGCATTCCTCTGTACTTAGGAGAGCCTAAAACAACCTAGTGAAAGGGAGAACATAAGCACTTCAAAAAATTACTCACTCGATACTTTTTCATTTTTAAGAGGCAATTTATTTTCAAGTAAGATTTTACTTTTAAATAGCACAGCAATGATATTTTATACTAAACTTACCTTTAGCATGTACTGATGTAGATCAAAATTGAGTTTGCTTTTTCATGGTTTCAAATTTGGTATTTTTAGCCAAAGTGTAATTTATCCCTCAGTATATCAACATATAGCACCTCCCCCTATTCTCTCTGATTGAATCATCATCTTTTTTTTTTTTTTTTTTTAAGACAGAGTCTTGCTCTGTTGCCCAGGCTGGAGTGCAATGGCGTGGTCTCAGCTCACTGCAACCTCCGCCTCCTGTGTTTAAGCGACTCTCCTGCCTCAGCCTCCCGAGTAGCTGGGATTACCAGTATAAGCCACCATGCCCAGCTTTGAATCACCATCTCATTAACAGGTTTAAGAGACATAGGGTGTCTTTTGGTTTCTCATACTATATCAAGCTCGATTTCCCAAGTTAAATTGTGTTGCCCTTAGGGCAAAGGAGAATGAAGTAGTAGATGGCATCATAGGTACTGAGCTTACCTAGAACATTCAACAAACCTGGCTGCCAGACTACAAGTAATTATTGCCTGGAAAGCACATGAGAACACCAGGAGAAGTTAGAAGATGGGTAACAAGCAAGCTTCCTCTCCGTTTGTCACTAAGCAGTCACTTTAGAGACAGATTCGCCTTTCTCAGATTTTATTTTTATTTTAAAGATGAGAGAAGAGGAAAACAGATTGTTATAAATCCACAGAGGCACCCATATCAATGTTGAACATGGAAGAAAGAGAGAATGTTTTAGCCATACATACACCCTGTCAAAAGGGACAAATCATCCAGACAGCCTCATGACAGGCCCCAGAATGCACTAAGGAGAGGGCAGAAATGGGTGAGCGTCTGAGCCAAGAAAGGAATTTCAATTAATCTGAAAAAACTTGATTCTCCTCTGTTACATGATCAACACTCAAGGATTCTTCTGTACACACTAGATCTCCAATCTTTGGCGTATTAAACTATGAGTGTAAGATAGCTCCCATTTCCACCATTAAAAAAAAAACTTTCTGCCTGTCATTACCATCTGCTTCATAGCATACAGAAATTTCAGTAGCAATCTATATCTATGGCAGGGGGGAGAGGGGGTCACTTCCCTTTACATATATATTAAAACATGTCACTTACAAAAGGCAATTCTTCAGGAAGAGTAAACAAAGTCAGGCATATAATATCCTGACTTTGTAATATTCCGGAAATCTAATTTTTTTTAGTCAAGGTCTCACTCTATTGGCCAGGCTGAAATACAATGGAATGCATCATAGCTCACTGCAACCTCAAACTCTTAGGCTCAGGTAATCCTCTTTCCTCAGCCTCTACCTACAGGTGCCTCCTACAGATGCATGCCACCATGCTCAGTTATTTTTTATTTATTTAGAGATGGGGTCTTAATATATTGCCCAGGCTGGCCTCAAATTCCTGGCCTCAAGCCTCCCACTTTAGCTTCCCAAAGCACTGCTATTATATACATGAGCCTCTGTGGGTGGCCTCTGAAAACCTATTTTATGCAGAGAGGTTGGTAATAATCTTTCAGATGACACTGTTAAATATCAGTTCTCTCATCTGGCCCTTTGACAGGATCTGGATCTTGGCTCTGATCTCTGATGGGCACCTGGTAGCCTATGTAACAAACTAAAGAAAGATTCTGGTATTTTGGACATTGGGCCAGTAGTTGGTCCAGTTAATGAACTGATATGAAAGCTGAGACTTGTGGCTTGGATCTAGGGGCTGCACAATAGTGGAGAGAATGTCAAAACAGTATGAACTAACACTACTAGAAATATGTGGTTTCTGATCTCAGTTGGGGCCTCTAAAAATATGCTCTATTTGATTTGACCTGTTTCTTCTCTCTTTCCATTTCCTTCATTGAATAATTGAGAAAATAAAGGCTACCAAACATTATTTTCAAATATTCTCTTCTCCTCTTTCCCAAACATCACTACATCACCATGCAGAGGAAAAGTTTCTGTTCAAGAGCAGCCCTACCACAGCTTACTCTTGCTCCTCAGCAACCTTGCGTGATCAGTTATCTTCAAACTTTCCTTTTCTACTCAATCTTTTTCATCGGCCTTTAAAGTCGCTTATTTCTTTCCCACCCTAGAGAATTATTTTACTTAGAGATGCATCTCTATGTAGCTACCATTGTATCTCTCATCTTTCTTTCTCAGGAGCAAGGATGTGTATTAGCAGCCTCCACTTCCTCCTGCCTTCTGCCCTTCCAATCGATTTAGAAATTGAGACACTACTGGAAAGATAGAAGCTAGGAGAAAGTGGAGGCTACTTGTTATGGTATGAACATCCTCCAAAACTCATGTGTTGTAATTTTATCCCTGTTGTGATGGTATCAGGAGATGGGAAAGAACTAGCTTAAGCTTCTTATGCCCCTTTGTTCCTACTACTATGAAGATATAGAGTTCATCTCCTTTGGAGGATGCAGCAAAAAGGCACCATCTTGGAAGCAGGCAGCAGCCCTCGCCAGACACCAAACTTTCTGGTTCCTTGATCTTGCACCTGCCAGTTTCTCCAGAACTGTGAGAAAATAAATTTATATTATTTATGAGCTACTCAGTCTATGGTTATGACATTACAAAAATGGTGGAGTAGAAGAAAGCTAGCTTCAGGCTCCTTCACAGAAAACCAAAAACAACTATCTAGTACCAAGATTATCACCACCAATAACCTACAATTTAAAGCTGAGGTTTTGAAGATCTTTGAAGCCATAGAGAAGTGAAAAATTGTGAGCAGAAGACAAAGGAGATACCAAGTCAGAGAGGAGGTTCAGCCAGCACCACAATGTAGGAGGCACATTCATGAGTCTTCTGGGCATACACTCCTAGCTAGCCACCAAAACAGCTGGGCAATTCTCTTTGAGACCCCCTCCCCGCAATCCAGAATGGGTAGTGCTCCCAACTTGTGTGAGAGCTATGGCAAACCTGGACCTAGGGCACCATCTAGTGTCAAAATAAAGGCAGCTGTCTAGGGCTAAGGGGGCTCAACAGGCAACCAGTATAGAACCTCTAAACACACATTGCTAGACAGACCAAACCAACCCAGGTAATGAAGACTGGGATAAATAACTAACCTTTCAATGAGAAGACACAAACCTGCATTCACAAAAACACTAGCAAACAGGGAGCCATAACCTTCCCAAATGGATAAAGCAAGGAGCCAGTGGCTAATTCCAATAAGATGGCAGTACGTGTGCTCTCAGTTCAATAATTCAAAAACAAGAATTCTAAAGAAGCTCAGAGAACTCCAAGATAACACCTAAAAGCAACGTATAAATTTATCAGAGAAATTTCACAAAGAGATTGAAATAATTTTTTTAAAAGTTAAACAGAAATTTTGGAAGTGAAAAATGCTTTAGTTGAACCAAACAAAAATGCATTAGAAGGTTAAAACAGTAGAATTGATGAAGCAGAGGAAAGAATTAGTGAGCTTGAAGACAGGTTATTTCATTTAGAGGAGAAAAAAATAAAAAGGAATAAAGAATGCTCTGGGATCCAAAAAATAGCCTCAAAAAGGCAAATTTAAGAGTCCTTGGCCTTCAAGAGGGAGTTGAGAAAGGGCAAGTGGTAAAAAGATCACATGAAGTAATAATAGAAGAAAACTTTTCAACCCTAGAGAAAGATATAAATATCTAGGTACAAGAAGAATAAAGGACACCAAATAGATTTCACCCAAATAAAACTATCCCAAGGGATATAATAAAACTTTCAAAGGTTGATAATCCCAAAAAGAGCAAGAGAAAGGAAAACAACATATATGAGCTCCAATTTTTCTGGCAACAGACTTCTTAGTGGAAACCACAGGCCAGGAGGGAGTGGGATGACAAAGCACTGAAGAAAAGAAATTGTCAACTGAGAATACTATACCCAGCAAAGCTAACTTCCAAACACAAAGGAAAGGTAAACACTTTCCCAGACAAACAAACCTGAGGGAATTCATCACCACCAGACCTTGCTTACAAGAAATGCTAAAGGGAGTTCTTCAATCTGAAAGGAAAGGACACTGACATGCGGTAAGAACATTATCTGAGGGCATAAAATTCACAGGTAAAAGTAGGTATAAAAATTCAGAAAACTCTAATGCTGTTGTTGTGGCATATAAATTACACAGTCTCACATATTTTGTTATAGCAGCACCAATGAACTAAGACACTACTGTACAGAACACTGTTTCTATAGCTCCTTGTCTTTTGTCCATCAGCTTTCTTTGTCATTGTTCTATTCTCGAAACTGTCTCCTCCCCTGGCTTCCATAACATGAGATTCTTCCTCCCTCTTTTTCTACTTTTTCCCTTTTCTGTAGACTTTCATTTTCACATGCCTCAAAATACTGCCCTTGACTATCTCTTTGTGTTTTATATCTTACCCCCTTGACAATCCCATCCACTCTCATGGTATTAACCATAGCTATTTGCTGACAAATTTCAAACACAACCCTCTTTCCAGCTCGTTGGCCTATGGGATCCCTTGACTTTATTGTTCCATGGATATCACAAACTCAAACAGTGTGATTCCTCTTTATTCCCTATTTATTTCTACAGAATAGAAACCTGGGACTTACTCTAGGTTCTTCTTTGTCTTTGCTTGCTACATAAAAAGTCAAATTCTTTCTCTCCTCTCCTTTTCCATTGACACTTTCTTTAGTAAAACTCTAATCATCTCCTGACTAAATTGATAAATAAATTAAATTGGCCTTTCCTTCACCATCTCTCTCAACCATGAGTGGCCCTCATACGTGTCTCCTAATTTCAAATTTGACTTCTTTTCTTAATCTGTCTTCCCCACAGCTTTCCAGATGCCCTTTCCAAAATATAATCTAATCATGATTTCTTCCTGCATAAAATTCTTCATTGGCTCACCATTTTTCCAAAAGAGTCTAAATTTCTTGGCTTGATAAGTATGTCCCATCATGACCTAGGTTCTTTCTCTCTTTTCAGTTTGATACTCACCTACTCATTTTCCCAGTATATATACTTTAGAACTAATGATATTCTTAGAGGTCCCTGAGCATACTTTGCTTTCTATGTCAATGGTTTTACTGATATTTACTCCTTTGTTTCCTCAGATGTAGTGAACTTCAAATGTCACCTTTTCTGGGAAGCTTCTATGAGCTTTCCCTCACTTCTTCCCTGGACGAGATGAAGCTAATCACAGTTCTCTCTGTTGTCTCTCTGCTTCATGCCTACTCCTATGGTTGCACTTAGCAAACTGAATAGTAATCACTGTGTGGTGAACTTCCTAAAAGGAGGATTATAATTCTACTATCTCTACTCCTCAATGACTATAACATTAGTCAGCCCAAAGAATTTGCTCATAAAACATAAAAATTGAGATAGAAATCTGAGCATGACTTCTCTGCCAATAGAGTAGTGCCTGTTAACCAAAACCTGAAAATAACAAATAGTATATATATTTATCCAAAAAGGGGGATATTTAATTTGTTTATTATAGGCTGTTTCCACTATTTCAATATCCTCATATAACCTTTTAAAATCTTTCATAAAATTGTTTTCTCTTGAACATACTATCAGTACTTTATCTTTTTTTTGTTCTACCTTTTATAATAAATTATAAAACATGTTAGAGCACCACAGAGAACAGACAAAACTGCCCCTGATTATTTAACAATAGCCGTGGAGTATGCTGTCTACTCAAAAGATTTGCATTGAAGGTCACATGCTGTGAGTGAAATTGTTACAGAGGGAGAGAATGAGAAGATGAATATGTGCCACTCAGTGTTAGTAAATCAGCATTTTCCCTCTTTATTTTCACACTTCCATTCCAGAACTTCCCTGTATTTACTTTACACAGGCTCATCTAAGCTAAAGGCATATTCCTAATTAAGATTAAAATAGCATGACAACAATAATGATATCTTACATCTATTACATCTACCTAGCCCTATATGGAGCACTGTCACATCTCATCTGCATAATAAACTTAGGGAACTGTTTTCTGTATATTTCACCCTGATGTCTCTCTAAGCATGCCTAATTCTATGAATCCCCTGGGTCAGTCCTATTCCAGACCTCTGGAATTCAACTCTAGCCATCCTTCTCTAATTTTCTCAACCTTATCCACTCCACACCACTTCTAGTTACTTGTGGTAGAGATATCTGATCATGTGTCATCTCCCGCTGTTAACCATAACCCTCACACAAAAGGAATGCTTTCTTATTTCATTTTAACAAAGTGCTCCATTCTGGTCTTATTTTACATTTCTGCTCTGAAGGGGCTGAAGAAAAAAAAATGGTTAATTTATAATCTCCTGAAATAGAGCTTCGTGTGGAGTAGTCACTCTACATTGAAAGTTTATTTTCTCTATGAAAGGAGCCATATTATAAGATGATAACAAGCACAAATGTGGAGGTAGAGTTGCTTATATGCAGAAGAGGAATCAGATCAGCTAAAAAAAATGGCTTTATTCAGACCTTCCAGAGAAATGTGGACAGCATGTGAGATGGGAGCAAAAGACATTGAAGAAAAGAAGAGGCTTCTATCTTTCAGTGACCTTCTGATGTTTAAAAATTTATAGAGAAAATAGTTATTGGCAAGGCCTGGGTGCCAGATTGTGGTCAGGGTGAGTAGGTTGCTAAAGAGAAGGCAAGGAACACAGAGTTGAGATCAATGAACTATGAGGATAGGAATTGATGGGACACACACATGAATGTTGGAGCCATCCAAAACTAAGGCAAGAGTTGATGCTAAGAGGAAAAGTAACAGCAGAGAGAATGAGTTTTCAGAAGAGGAGGCTCCTAGAAGCTGCTAAATGACAGCAGCAAAGCAGGAAGTTGCAGTTGAGCTAAATGGTGTGGACCTCACATGAGAGGAGTGCATGAGGGTTCAGAAGCAAAGAAAGAAAGAAAACTTTGGCTTAAGAAAACAAAGCTAAATTAGTCCTAGCTTTGCTACTGATAAATTTTATGATCTTGAACAAGTAATTTTATTTTTTGGCCGTTCATTTTCTTATTTGTAACAAGAAAGTCTCTTAAAATCATGGGAAATGCTGCACCTTTATCTTAACCACGAATGATATTTTCATCTTACGTTACTAGGTTTAGGGTTGAAAATCTGTATCTGATTAATTGGCTTCTTGGATTTGCTTAATATTCATCCATTGAAAATATGTAATCTATTTGGTGGCAGTTTAAGAAAATAACAGAAATGTATTTATGGGTACCATCTCCTTGTTCTCTGAAATGCTGCTGTGAAGAATATAACGTGGTAGTGATTTTAATTCCCATTTTACAAAGGAAATTGAGATGTGCATGCATACAGTATTTCCCACAATGTTTTGTGCATTTTTCAAAACAGTAATTAAACATTTTCTTTATAACTCATGAGCCTGTAACTGTCTATATATTTCGATGTCTCTTCCAACAAATATGGGACCCTTGAGGAAAACAATATTAATAATAATAGTAGTAATAAGTCATTATCATTGTGATTTTATTATTTTAATTTGTTACTAGCACCAAGAAAAATATGTGATGCATAATAGTTACAGGTGTTTATTTATAAATGTCTTTATTAGAAGGCAAATAAGTTACTAGATAATCAAAAAACTTTTGCCTCCCAAAATCATGTGCTTCAACTACCAATTAAGGTTTTCACCTAGATATTTAGATAATTGCCTTGAATCTTCAATTTGTTGGCTATAAAATGAGTAAAATAGATAATCCTAATATTGCTAAATGGAGATTTCAGAGAGCCAGTTCTCTTTCATAAAAACATTAATGCTCTATTTGGTACTTCAATGCCATAAGTTTAAGAGAGTAAAGCTTCCTGCAAGACTGGAAACAACTAAAATTATAATTTCTCATGTAAGTTAAGATTTTAAATATTGTAGATATTCATAGAGAACAATTAAACAGGAAAAAGAAGCAAATATTTCTACATAAATTTAGAATCTAATGATAACTCTTTGTTGCATAAGACAGTGACATTTTGACAAGGCTTCATGTCTTGTCTTCACTCTGGTTTTCAACTACAGCTTCTCTGAAAATTGACAACCTTCTCCTACTGACATGCTGCTTCCAACATATATCAGAACAGTATGTGCCATGAGTTTTTTTAGTGGTTGTAGGTGTTCACCAAACTATTCTGTTCTAGATGTGGTTTCCCAGCCCTGTGGCTTCTTACAAAAGGGTATGCTGAAAACAGAACTTTTGATAAGTCTCTTTATGATGCCATCACTCTAGTCACTGCACAGTTAAGTAACTGAAAATCCACAAAGCAGTCATTGTATATTAGCTCCCTATTTCATAAAGGGAAAAATTTTAATACTTGGAGAAGGGTGACTACTGCCAAGCTACAAGGTAGAAACATAAAATAGAAGGTGCTGCCATCAATGAAGGACAGCTTCTTATAAAATTTGCCACAAGCAAGATAAATGTAGACACAGGGTGACTGTGTGGCAAAGGAATCTAAAAGAGTACAAGCTTACTCAAAATAACAAAAGTGTCATTTTTTTCCATCTTTGGATTTCACTTTAATCCTATGCACATAATAGCTGTTTGCTAAATACTGATTAACAACTTTAAAATGAGTTTAATAAATTCAGTCAGATAGAAAAGAAAAAAAAAATAAAAATTTTTAAGTATGGCTATTCGCAGCCATTTTGAGTAGTAATCAATGGCCTTATATTTTTTAACAGGTTTCAAGAGTACCACCATATCCCAGCGCAAGGTAACAATTTATGTTCATGATAACTTGATATATTCAAGGAAAGTGTCTGTTACATTGAGCACCCTCTTTAAAAGAAGTTAGGGAACTTTACAATAGTGTCTGCAAAGATCACCTCACAAAATGTTTTAAAGGTTAAAAACTGGTGTTTAAAGAGACCAACTCTCAAGTATTAAGAAGACAGCTAGAGAATCAAGGTTATGAGTAAACAAGGTTTTACTTGAAAATAAACTTGTTTTAAAAATTACAAATAAAGTATCTCATAACAATCTCTGGCTTTTCTTTTGTCCACTCACCCACTCTTGCCAATGCTCTCTTGGCCCAAGTTTACATGTCTAACTGTGCTTAGATGTATCTTTCTTGAGACCAAAACTCTTTGGCACATGCTTCAAGAATCTCCATTACTTGTCCTTCATGTCCATAAAGACTGACATAATCACAGAATATTAGGACCTACTTCTGCCATTATTATTAGTTCTTAGCCCAGACTGTTTCCTCCAGCTAACCAAATCTGCTTTGTTTCCCATCATGAGAGCACTTTCAATATTGCCTCTAACTTTTACAAATGCTAAATTTCCAAACAAAACTAACCACAATTCCCTTTTCTCCAGGTTTTCTCTAGATAATAATCCCACTAATATTTTTTCATTTCCCTGCAACGGAATAAGCTCTTGTTTCTAAATGTCTATACTGTCATTGCTTTCACTTAATTTTACATGTATTGAAACTGCAGTCCCCTTAAAGTAAAAACTACTTAATAACTGAAATTAAGTCTTCAGAATTGTTGGCTGATGGCTAAGTGACCACCAGAATTAGCCAGGTAGTTTGCTCAAATGAAAGGGTTTGAGATCTTACTCTCGATCCTATCTTATTTAGATTTTAACATATATAATTAAATCCTGGAGACACAAAGCTGGAATGCTAAGATAAATTAAATAATCAAAATCCCAGAACTTACTGATGTAAGAAAGGCAGATTGAAGCTAATAACTTTACATTTAATGGGAAAAAATTGAAGTTCTACTCTTGGATCTAATGGTAACAGTAACAAAATTAGTAACTGTTCAAGCATAAAAGGAAGGAGACATGGCTTAATAGCAGAACTTTTTAAAAAAAGATATTGGGATGTTAATTGATCTAGGATCTACTCTAAACAGCTATGATGGTAAGGGAAGTAAAAAATTAAATACGTGGGTGAAGGAACTGGAGAGTACACTATAAAAGAGAGATTATTCATTAATGATAAGTGTCATATGGAAGAGAAGTTCGAATGTTTTGGATGACTCGTAGTCCTCAATGGAGGATTGGTGGAAACTCCAGGAAATCTGTTTTAGGTTATTATATAAAAGAACAAACTAAAAGGTAAAATTCTATTCTCAATTCAACTCCTGTATACTCTTACTCTAATTAGAAGCACTAATCACAATTAGAAAGCCTTGAGCGTGGGCAAGCATGTAATAGTGATGTTCTAAGCATCTTTTATTAGCTGGCCTGAATAACTTTTCAAGACACTCCTATTTCTTATTATATGATAAAATAGAGAAATGTATTAAGATAATTTTCTTTGAAATAGTTTACAATCAAGACAAAAAAGGAATAGAGAAAGTTACTGGTACATAGAAAGGAATTTTATATTTAGTAGATATAAAATTATTATAGGTAATTGCATTAAAAAGTAACAGTTAACTTATGTATTTATGACTTAGGAATATTTTCTTCTGATGTTGTTAGAATTATTAATTGTTTTATATCAAATGAAAATTAGTATTTAAAAAGAAAAAAATATCGGATTTTGGAAAGAAGCTCAAAAAGACCAATTTTATATAAAATGTATGCAAATGTCAAAAAAAAAGTTGCCCCACAATGAAAATCTAACAGTAAAGTTTACCTTAAAGTGGATATTTTCATAAGGGAAGCAGCATCACTAAACTCATTATTATATCAATACTCATCTAAATATCTGAGACAAAATACTAAAAGAAAGGCTTAAAACAAATAAATAAAGGTAATGAATGAAAATTTATCCACCCAAAAAAACTTCTTGTAGCTAAAAGCTGAAAGAACATTTTTATTGGACTTGTTCAATGCTTTGAATTTTACTAACTAGAGTTAGTTTTAAGTACTGTTTTCAAAAATTGTTTGAAATGATAAATTTGTTTCTTGATGGGGAATCTGCATTTTATTCGAAGAACAAAATAAAGTGTCCTTGGCTGAGATATTCTCATCAGTAGTAGGCTATTTATGTACTATATACTTAGCATACTTAAAGACTCACATTCCAGGTAAGCAGCTTGCTCCAAAGTGCATTCAAATTTTATTTGTGGATAAGGCTCCATTATTCCAAAATCCTGCCTCCCCCTTGACAAATCCATTTTAACATTTCCCTCCGGAGACAATCATGAACAATTTCTGGAAAGTCTGCTGCATTGCAGGTAACTTTATGTCTACTGATTTTCTTTTATTTTATGTAAATTGATAATTGGTATGTATCGACTGTGGTACAAATAATATAAGATTGGAAATAATGTAAAAGAATATTTTAAAAATCATAACTGGTTAAAATATAAAACAAAAGAGAAAATATCTCCAAGTTTAGCTTCAATATAAAAACAACTGTAGCATTCAAAAACAATATGATTTCAAGTTAATCACAATTAACTATAGAAATGAAGGTACACCAGTCCAGTCACTTCGTGTTTTTGGTATTAATTGTACTTGGTTAACTTCTAATACAAGAAACAATGATAATGAATTGACTAGGGAATGTCTGATTTGGAAAGGAGAGGTGAAGGTCATGGGAGGCCCCAGAATTTCTAAGCCCTAAGTTGCCAATATCCAGACAAACTGGCTTTCTTGCTGAATAGTGCTCAGATGACAGAGACAACACTGATATGTGGTCTTGCTGCTATTTGACAGGGAACTGTCACAAGTAAGCGACCCCATCAGTCTGAAAGCAGGAAAATTACTAAATGATCCAAGAAAGTGCCTGTAGGCCAGTACATGATGGGTCCCTGAGAAGCAGGAGGGCAAAGCCACAGGACAAATAAATCTTCAGTTAGAGATTACACAAAATTTCTTAGCAGATAGAAAGAAATAAATGCAGTTTAGTTTTCACAGATGTTACATCTAATAAGAGAAGTGACTAATTCCCTTTGAGAATAAACAAGGTATAATATATGAATGGCAAGGCGAATGATATAATTGCTTGGTAATAAAATAAACACCACATATTACTATGATGCTGTTCTGTGAACACAATGTAGTCTGGAACCAATTACCATACTAGTATGGAGACACTGTCTTTGCCATACAACACCAATCATAAGGCAGAAAGGAAACACAGCAATCCAAACTAACACATGAGCAAAATTAGTGAAAACAAGTTCAATTAATTTTCCAAAACCATAATTCTAGTTCTCAGAAAGAAACCCACTGTTAGCTACCTCTCACCAAATAAAATAATCATAATAAAATATGGAAAATAAAACTACTGTATAAAAATGATAAAGTATTACTTCTTCCAGAAGAAAGAATTCATACTTCTAATGTCAATAATCAATTATCTAGCTCAAATGGGGGAAATTTTATTAAATATTTAAATAAATCACATGCAATCTAGATTTTGTCATTCTCTTTGCCATCATCTCTGGATCTATCCAATGATGATATTTAACACATTTTAACTTGCTCTTTCAGGATGTTTCATTTAAGCAAGCACTATAGGAAAGTATGTTAAACATTAAAAGGTAGTAAAGTCAAATATTAGAATATAAGGAATTAATATCTGAACTTAAGGGTGTCTTTACAAAGTAATAAATTTTTGTTCAAAAAAAGGTATGCATTTTGTGATTAAAAATCAAGCTTCAGAAGCATAAGTCAGTTGTTATAAAGTTACACTATCACAGCATATATTTTTTTCCAAAAGCAAAAACTGAAATTCTGAAGTGTAATCTATAAGATTTATGTTTGTTCTGAATATTTCGTTCCCTTTATAAAGTATCTGTTTTCATTAATGATAACCATATAATCACTTCACTATGGATACTGCCAACTTCTATAATCAGACCTCACACCAGTAACTAAATATTTTGGAAACATTAAAGGAACACAGAGCCATGTCTATGGCTTCTTAAAAATTATTTTACTTGGAGAAATATGAATGCAGAAATACCATTAAATTGTCTTCTTATGCTAGCTTATACATGAGTTGTCCTAGATGTTTATTTATAACCAGGGCCTCAGTATTCTCACAAACTTACTGGGGGAGTTAAGAGTAGCTGAGCTCAGAAATACACTTTTATTTTTTAAAAAAAGTATATAATCTAAGGTAAAAAAGAGTATAGAAAATCTTTATATTTAAAATTTTTTGAGAATCCACATCCATAGGTCTCTGGAAAAATCAATGCTTTTAATCTTAGGTAAATCTATTTCATTTTAGAAAGACATAAACTTGATATCCGCTATCCATTCATTAGTATTTTACTGGTCTAACTTTAATTCTAATATGTCAACTCCTTGTGTTAAAAGAAAAAGACTAGAAACCAAAATTCAAATCCAAGTGGTCACCAGTGTTATTTCTCATAAAAGAAGGTAATTGTTGGCGGAGTAAGGGAATCTGGACCCCATTTTAGCATATAAAGTAAGAAGAAGATGAATGATTAAATTATTTCGTTTTTCTTTGTAACTAAGGTACTTCAGAAGTAAAAATGTAAGTTTTGATATACTGAAGGAGATGACTTCATTAATCCTACATTCACAGGAAAGTTATGGATATGTAAGAAGGGGTACAATAGGTTAAAGAAACACCTTCAACTGTTCAAGAAAGATGAAGCTTTGAAGTTCAATTTGCGGAATAGCAACTTCTTTTGGCCAATCACTCACACTGAATAAACTCATTACACCTAGAAAGTCATAGCCAGTCGCTGAAGAGCAATATAACACCTTGAACAAATAAGCCTTCCAAACACAAACTCAAAATATGAGGGCAAACAAGTATCCAAGTCAAATCTATTGTTGGACACTTTGCCTGGAAAGTTTGATATCCTTTCAGCTCCTACTATCCTCAGATATGCCGCAGGGTACAATTTTCCTACACGATAATTGTAAGGAAATGAGGATAAAAGGCAATGCCTGGGTGAGCAGAACTGAGAAGGGTAAATTCTGTCCCCCACAGTGCTAGAAATAAACAGGAACAATAGTATGATTCCAGGAGCACATCATGCAGTGCCCTGGTTTTCTCAGTACCTTTCTTTCCCAAATATAATGCCTACCTTCCGTGTGGACTGCAGAGACATAGGTCCAATTGTAACGTTTGACTATGTCAAGCATGGCCCTTGCCTGCAAAGTGTCAGAAGGGACAACCCTCAGGAAGTATTTGTACAAAGTTTTGTCACTCAGGTCGATGCTTGTGGCTGAGTAAGCGATCTGGGGGATGTCAAAGAGCTGAAGCAGGTTCTGCACTTGAATAGCTACGGAGCTGGAGCCGGGACCGATCACTCCTGCAATGGGCTTCTTAGTCCTGCCTGGTGGGAGGGACTGGCCGTCAGGCAGGCACCGGTTGAGCCCATCTTTCTCATCTCGAATGGAAATCAGAGAGTCCCTAATGAACTCAATGCTCTGTTCTAGAGCCACGGAAGAGTGCCAGCAGGAGTCCCGGATCTCACTGCCCAGGGTGATGTTGGGCAGGAGGACTGGGTCCGCATTGATCTTATCCAAGGTGTGGAACATGGCCTCCACCCTCTGGATGCCATACTGCTCCCTGATCTCCCCACACTTCCTCTCGGGCACTTTCTCTGCTGGAGGCTGGTGGTGGACTGAGAAGAGGGCTCCAATGATGACATCTCCGTCCATTCGGGCCACCGAGCGCTGAGACGACGCTCCGGCCAGCAACAGTTTCCTGCTGGGGCTTCTGGAGAGAAGGGACACTTCCAATAAGATCGCTGGGAAAAAAACCAAGAGGAGCCGGACCATGGTGGTGAGGACGCGGTCCACAGCCCGCCAGCCGCGTTCCCACGCAGGTCCCGCTGCAGGCTCCTGGCGCGCTCCCCGCAGACGCCCAGCGCAGCCTCTCCCGGCGTGCTGCCCCTCGCCAACAATGCTTGTCCACAGCCTTTTCCTCCTCCACCACCGCCTCCTTCCCTTCGACTCCTCCTCGGGGTCCTCCACGACCGCCTCTAGGAGCTGGAGGCGTTTGTAGGGGAATTCGAATCCCCCGTTCTTCACCGGTGCATCAGGCAAGGTAAATTGATCAAGAATACAGTGGAAGTCGTGTTGGCGGCAGAGAGCTGGATGCTGCTGACAAAAGACAGAGAAAAATCAAAGCCATGTTATCAGAGGACCTGTATTAAAACTCTGGGGTCCGTGATGTTAACAGTTGCCTTGCCCGTTTCATTTCGGCACATCCTGATTTCGGCTGCAGGAACAGCTTGGAACGCAGCTGTAGTCACCGAGGAAGGCGGGGTGTCCTGCCCGCTGTGTCCTCAGGGGTCCGGGCGGCGCAAAGCTCTGCCAACTTGCCGGCTCCTCCAGCCTTAAGCCTCTTCCTGGTCCCCTAAAACCTATCATGCTTTCTAACTTGGAGGGCCGTGGGGAAGGTGAGCAGAGGAGGGGAGGCGCTGGGTCCTTTAACCCAAGAGAACTTTCCTGACTGGAAAAGATCAACTTTTTCCAAGAAGGAAATTTGAAAACTCATTGTAAAGGTGGAAGCTCAACGTTAAAATAAACGCAAACAAGGAACGCACCTTTTAACTTTAATTTTGAAGGACTGAGGAAACCCTGACATACAATCAGCTGTAAATATAAATTTGCCAGCTTGAAGAAAATCCATATTAGTTACTAAGGCAACGCCTGGTAAAGTCTCCGTATGGAGGAGTTTGTTACGTTTCCCCCCCTAAGATGTCAGGCTTGCTGTGTATGTTCAAGAAGAAGGGGTGCAGATAAGGTAACTTGTTTCCCACAGTGGGTGAACGAGTTAGAGGTGGTCCTGCACTCACCTAAATCGGGACGTTTGGGGTTTGCACAGTTGCTAGAAAGGGAATGGAGGGGAGCTCCCCGGTTGCTCTCGCCGCTGCAGCCGGAGCCGTGACGCCTTCAGGACCCTGGACAGTGCTCGGTCCAGCCAGACCTTTTCTGGCAGGGCCTGCAAGGCACGCTTTGACCACCAGTGAGTTGCAATTCCCTGAAACCCTTTGCTCTCCTCTGCGTTCTTATACACACACACACACACACACACACACACGCACCCCTCCACTCGAGTCCCCACCGCCCCTCCGCCCTCATTCTCGTTACCTTGCATGGCTTCTGCAGGTATATATCCAAACCCTCCCGCTTGGGGACAGAGGCGCCAAATCTCAGCTGCCTGCGGGGCTGAAGTTGGCTCCCTCTCCCGTTCCTCCCCTGCTCCCTTTCTCAAGGTGAGAGTCGACGAAAAGGGGGCTATGGGAGCGGGCGAGGAGACCACAGAAGGTGAGGCAGAAAAAGGAGAAAGACGACTCAGGCACCCATGGGTCCCGACGCCTCCCGAGGGTACGGGACGAAAAGAAATACATAAGCGAGAATGCGCCTGGGACCTGGAGGAAAATCTGATAGACTGGAACTTTGTCTGCCGTTGGGGTGGGTTTCACCCGAGGAAGTGTCCGCTCACCTGAGTCTGTTTGGAGGACATGGACTTAAGACGTACCTGAGTACCTGAGTCGGGGTAGACAGCGCTATGGTCCCGGGGCCAGAGGACCGTGGCCACGCTCGGCTTGCAGACGCCTCAGCTCTAATCCAGTCGGTGCAAGGATGCGATCTGGGCTGTACACTAGTGCCCTCTTTCTTCAGCACTATTTTACCGCAAGGGAAAAAGAGGGGGAGGGAGGGATAGAAGAAAAAAAAAAAAAACAGGTCACCCAAGGCTTGTCTATTACCTCATGCATAAAAATCAGTCGTTTGATAGAGGGAGGAGGGAAGACAAGCTAGGGAGAATTGGGAATATTAATTCCTTTACTACATGAGCAGTCTTAAAGAAGCTGCCAGATATGTAAATAATCAGATGATCTGGCCAAAGAAGTGGAGAACTGCATAAGCTGCTTTGGAGTAGATATCTTTGTATATATCTCAGGGACTCAAATATATTTCCTCTCTCTGCAAATAAAGTCCCTACAAAGAAAAACAGAGTGTAAATACATATATAAACATCTAGAAAAAGGCTCTATTAGTAGCTTGCAAGGGAAATCAGAAAGAGGCTGCATGGGGTGGGAAAAGGGAAAGGACAGGCATGCCCATTACGAATTAAGGTAAGCCAAATGAAGAGAGGCATATTGTGGCTGCATTTTCAGGTCAAGATGTAGCTAAATTGAGATTGAGAGTCAGGTCACATGAAAACACTGGAGTGACAAACACTTATCCAAATTCCTCCCAGGCTGCCATCACCTTCCCTACAGGTCTATGGTCTTGCTTCTTACTGCATGAAATGTGGAAGTTAAATCACATTCCTCTGGGAACATGTTGGCTGAGCAGAATGTGTCCTGGCTTTTTCAGAGGGAAAAAGACAAGTGACAGTGTGTCTTTCTGCTGTTGTTCAAAGCTTTCTATTTGTGTCATCTGCAGAGCAGAGACATCAGCTTACATTGGTCTCTTATGGGTAGGCTTATAATCGCCTTGCTCATGTCATTATTAAATTATGGAATGGTGCCACATCAGACTGTAGGGGACAAACGACATGAGGCAGTTTCAAATGCTCTTCAGTGTGTTCCATGAAACTTAGGAAGGAAAACAATGCCTGTAGTCAATAACAAAAGGTCTTTCTCATCTGATCCTGGTCTTTTTTCCCTAAGTGTCGGAGTTTTCTGGATTTTTTTAAGATAGCCTAGAGAGAATATAACATTTTTCTTTTTCCACAGATAATGCACTAAATAACATTCACATTCTTTAGACTAAATGATCTCGATTCAGGAAGTAGCCACATCTCTACATAAGGAAAATGAGAAGAGGTAAGTTCTGATCTTCACATATGGGACTAAGTTGTTCTCTGCCTCTACCCTAGAAATACATCTGTTCTAAGAACAGTAAGCCACAGGTATGCACAGTGTCCCATAGTATCTGACCTTCTAGTAGCCACTGAAGTTCAATTTTAGATAATTCCATTAGTGTGTGATAATCTCTAAACATAATTTTCTTATAATATTTCAAAGATATAGTGAATATGCAAAGATTTCTGTGTATATATAAACACTTAATTATGATTTTTCAGCATTAGAAAAAGTAATGTCTCTGAAGTCCACATTTAGTTTAAACATGTGCTCCTAAAGGTGAACATCTTTAATATATCACACTGCTGTACTGAAGGAATAATTAAATGTTCAGATTTATTAGTTCTGAAATTCATTTTACAGTCCAAGTAAAAGCTACACATTTAGGCTGACTGAAACTATTCATTTTAAAGAGAATGAACTTGAAGATTATAACATGCCAGATGTATGCATATGCAAAAATTCCATATTTGAAATGTTAAAGAAAAAATAATTTCAAATGGATTAATTTGAAATGATCAATTAAACTTACTGAACATCTTTAACATATCACATTGATAATGATTTAAGATTTAACTATAGAAGGCACCAGGACAAAAACAAGAAAAGAAAAAGGCACTGAGACAGAAGACAAGAACATTCAAATATGCTTTTCTTTTAATAAATGAAGACTTCACATAGGAGGCAGGGTATAATGCATGTGCAGACATCTAAGGGATGATCCTACCAGTATAATTGAAGGGGATTACTGAAGCAATGAGTTACATACAAACTAGCAAATACAGATAAATACACTAATCTATAGGAGTTCAAAGAAGTTAAAGGTTCACGAATTGAGAAGAATTGTTAGTGTGAATATTCGATATTAGTATGAAATCACATTACAGTCAGTATGTCATCTGCAGCAGGGTAAAAAAGTGTTATCAGTATTTACTTTTGGGAAATCGATACACAATGTGGTGGAAGTCAAGATCAAAATCAAAGGAATATCTAATCTAGTATGTGATTTGTAGCAGAATACGAAAGTGTTATCAGTATTTAGTTTTGGGAAACCTATTTAATACACAATGTAGAAGAGATCAAGATCAAAACAATATCTGAGCTATTATTTCAAAACAATCATTTAATGTGCTGCTGTAAACAATAAAAATAACAGAATGCTCATCATCCTTATATAGTAATAAGGTAAATACTACCCATCAACAAAACTGTGGTCACTCTCCTTATAGATGTATGCATAATTATCATTGCTTTCCATCATAAAATATTTCATAGAGGAATTAGTCTAGGTTATAAAAGAGCAAAAGGATATAAAATTTTCCACATAAAATCGCTAGAAATTCAAACTCTTCAAATAAGAAAGATAAGAAGTGAGCAAGAATAAGATCAAAAAAAAAAAGGATTAATTAAACTTTGTATTAGTCCATCCTTACACTGCTATAAAGAAATATAATCATGTCAAAAGGTGAAGGGGAAGCAAAGGACATCTTCCCACAGTGGCAGAAGAGCAGGGGAAACTGCCACTTATGAAACCATCAGATCTCCTGAAAACTCACTCACCTGTTATGAGAACTGCTCTCATGATTCAATCATCTCCCACCAGGTCCTCCCCGAATACTTAGGGATTAAAATTTGAGATGAGATTTGGATGGGGACACAAACCCAAACCATGTCATTTTGCCCTGGCCCCTCCCAAATCTCATGCCCCTTTCACATTTCAAAACCAACCATGCCTTCTCAACAATCCCTCACAGTCTTACTTCATTACAGCATTAATCCAAAAGTCCAAGTCCAAAGTCTCATCCGAAACAACGCAAGTCCCTTACACCTATGATCCAGTAAAATCAAAAGCAAGATAGTTACAACCAAGATACAATAGAGGTACAGGCATGAAGTAAATGTTTCCATTCCAAATGGAAGAAATTGCCCAAAACAAAGAGTCAGAAAGCCAATGGGACAGTCATTAAATCTTAAAGCTTCATAATAATCTCATTTGACTCCATGTCTCACATCCAGGGAATGCTGATGAAAGGGATGGGCATCCATAGCCTGGAACATTTCCTTCATGGACTTGCATTGAGTGCTTGTAGCTTTTCCGTGCAAGATTTCAGTGGACCTACCATTAGGGAATCTGGAGGATGGTGGTCCTTTTCTCACAGTTCTACTAAGCAGTGCCCCAGTGGAGACTCTGTGTGAGGGCTCCAACCCCACATCTCCCTTCTGCATTGCCCTTGCAGAGGTTCTCTATGAGGGCCCTGCCCCTGCAGCAGACTTCTGCCTGGAAATCCAGGCATTTTCATATATCCTTTGAAATCTAGGCAGAGGTTCCAAGCCTCAATTTTTGACTTCTGTGTACCTATAGCTTCAACACCACATGGAAACGTCCAAGGCTGGGGGCTTGCAGCCTCTGAAGCAATGGCCCAAGCTGTGCGTTGGCCCTTTTTAGCCACAGCTGGAGTTGAAGCAAATGAAACACAGTGCACCAAGTCCCAGGACTTCATAGAGCAAAGGGGCCCTGGACCTGACTCATGAAATCATTTATCTCTCCTAGGCCTCTAGGCCTCATTTATCTAGGTGATGTGTGTGTCTGTCTTGAAGATCTCTGACATGTCCTGGAAACATTTCCTGATTGCCTTGGTGATTAACATTCAGCTCCTCATAGCTTATGCAAATTTCTGCAGTTGGCTTAAATTTTTCCCTAGAAAATGGGGTTATCTTTTCTACCACATGGTCAGGGTACAAATTTTTCAAACTTTTATGCTCTGTTTCTGTCTTAAATATAATTTCCAGTTTCAAACTATTTGTGAACACATATAAATGTACACTTTCAGAAAAAAGCAAGTCACCTCTTAAATGCTTTGTTGCTTAGAAATTTCTTCTACCAGCCAGGCGCAGTGGCTCATGCCTGTAATCCCAGCACTTTGGGAGGCTAAGGCAGGTGGATCACCTGAGATCCAGAGTTCAAGACCAGCCTGATCAACGTGGAGAAACCCTGTCTCCATTAAAAATACAAAATTAGCCAGGCATGTGGTGCATGCCTGTAATCATAGCTTCTCAGGAGGCTGAGGTAGAGAATTGTTTGAACCTGGGAGGTGGAAGTTGCAGTGACCTGAGATTATGGCATTGCACTCCAGCATGGGCAACTAAATATCTATTCCTGCAATAAAAATTTACTGCCTTGATTACTGTAAGTTTATATATACCTGGGCAAGCCCTTTCTACCTTATTTTTCTTATTCAGTGTGTCTTAACTAACTTTGGCCTTTTAAATATAGATACGTATTTAAAAATCTACTTGTGAACTTCCACATGCACACTAAAATAACCTGTTGGTAATATGAAATTCATTGAATCTATACATTTATTTCAAGAGAGAGTAGGTGCACACATATATTTCCAGTGCTTCTGGAAGCCAATGTGGGAGGAGTACTTGAGGCCAGGAGTTCAAGACTAGCCAAGGCAACGTAGTGAGACCTTGTCTTTAGAAAAAAAAGTTCTTAAAAAGCTGAGCATGATGGCAGGCTGCCTGTAGTTCCAAGGACACAGCGGGCCTTGACTTCATAGTCCATACCACTCTCAGAATTTTGGTCAAAACCATTCAACAAGATTCTAGAAAGTTTCAAACTTTCCCAAATCTTCCTTCCTCCCATGTCTTTCTCTGAGCCCTCCAAACTGTTCCAAACTCTGCCTGTTACCTTGTTCCAAAGTTGCTTCCACATTTTCAGGTTATCTTTATAGCAGCACTCACTCTCTGCCTCTGTAGGACCAATTTCCTGTTTTAGTCCCTTCTCACTCTGCTATAAAGAAGGCAAAGTGGAAACAAGTGATGTCTTCCCTTGGCAGCAGGAGAGAGAGAGAGCAGGGGAAACTGCCACTTATAATACCAAAAAATCTTGTGAGAATGCTATCATGAGAACGACATGGGGGGAACAGCCCCCCATGATCCAATTACCTCCCACCAGGTCCCTCTTTCACACTTGGGGTTGCAATTTGAGATGAGATTTGGGTGGGGACACAAAGCCAAGCCATATCAAGCCTGTATTCCACATTATACTATACTCAGGTGGGTATTTTGAAAAGTAAAGTTTATGCAGTTACCTACATATGCAAATGAAGTATATACAAGTGGTAATAAACTCATTGCTAAAGAGATAGTACTGACTGAAAATAAAAATAAAATCAAAATGTCTTTGTAGAAAATTTATTTGTAGAGCATTGATACATAGTATATTACTAAGGGAACATAACAGATGTTCAAGATAGATCAATATTGCAGAGAGTAAATATCATGCTTTTCCATAAACTATCATGTGCCATGGACAATTAATTTAATTGAGCATAAGATTTCTTACATTCTTATATTGAATTCATAGTTTTGGCAAGATAACTGAAGCCCTACTAAGAATTTTCAGTTTATCTATCCAATTTGGCTATCTATATTGCTTAAATCAAGGGAGAAACCACCATATCCATTGTACTTTGTTGTCCAAACCAAGATCTATTGGAAAATAAAATCTCTTCCTTTAAGAAACTTGAAACACTTTAATAAAACTTGGATGATTAACAAAGTAAAGAAAATGCTTTAAAAGATCAGAACTAAGGCCAAATTTACTATGTGTTCAATCATTGTATTGGACTGATTAATTAATGTATTACCATACATAGGATTATATTTAGAGATAGAACGAAAAGAATCAACTCCCATAAGCAATTAGAAATCATTAATGGCTCTGTGGACTCATGCAGATTGACTGGGACACATACATTTGCCCACATACTGTTCTGCCGTAACTGTCCAAACATTTATTTTTATAGTATTAAATACAATTGAATGTTTGATACACCAGAAGAGTGCCTATAATTAACAACAATATGTTGTACATTTCTAAATAGCTAGAAGAGAGGAAATTGAATGTTCCTTGCATAAAGAAAAGATAAATACTTATGGTGATGGCTGTCCCAATTACCCTGATTTAACCTTTACCTTTAAATGAATGTATAAAAATATCATATGTACCTCAAAATATGTGCATCTATTATGTATCAGTTTTAAAAACTTTGTTAATTCAAGAAAGAAAGAAAAAAATTTTTAATTGTTCTAAAATTACAATTAAGGAGAATAAGACAAGCACATTATTTTGAAAGCATGGTGAAGGCTGCAACTATTGTCTGTTTTATTCCCTGCTATATCCCCAGTGCCTACAACAATGTCTGGCTCATTATAGGTGCTCAAATATTCATTGAATAAATGAATGGAACATTCTTTCTGAACATTAAAATTATCATCTTGTGTGAATTCCTTTCTCTAAGAATATCAAAGTCAAGCAGTTTACAGACTTTTCTCATTTATTCTTAATATAGGGTAAAAGAGTAATTATTTTGCAACTATTTATCAGGTGCAAGTAACTAGCCTAATTAATATTAAACCTTTTAGAACCATATTTACACTACAGACTTCATTATATTTGAAGTATTAAAATGTGTTTCCAATGCGATAAAACAATTTTTACCACTATGCTGCATATGCTAGTATACAGAAAATTAAATTTTATAAAAGTAGAGAGAAGATAATTAAATGTAAGCTAACCTTTACCTCACGATGGGACTATATAAATTGAAAGTAACTATTTGAAAATGTTCTCAGAACCATAATGTCAGATTAGCAAAAGAGTAATGTTATGGAAGTCCTATAGATGAAAAAGTTGAGACACCAGGAATATTTTCTTACCTGAGCTCAGATAACAAATTAGTGGCAGTGCCACATCACACTATCTTTATTCCAAATTCATAAATTGAGTGTAATAAAAACAAAACATATAAACTGAGCTAAATATTATTTATTTTCATTTTCCTTTAAGCTTTGGATTGATGCTCTTCTCAGAAAATGCTTTAGTAATAAAGAAAATGAATTTTAATTCCTTTCCCTTGGGTGTTCATCTGTTGAGGGCACAAACATTACAGGTGATTGTTCTATTTGCTTAAAATAGCCATCTTTTATAACAGTTCTAATAAAGGCAGTAACCTACTTGCACAGTCTCACAGCCAACTTTTGAACAATTAAGCAAAAAAGGTATCTAAATTTTCAGATCCAATAAAAGCCTTCCCTAGAAAATACTTTCCTACTACTGTTTCACCTACATAACCAATTAAATTATTATTCCTGTTTAAATAGAAATATATTGCATTCCTACTTCACTGCAACAGAAAATCTACAACATAGTTGTTATACAATATGCACATCACCAAAATATTGCCCTACCTGAACACATCCTTTATCCTTTGTATTTATTTATCAGAGAATAAACAAATTGTCTTACCATGATACAGTGGAACACTACTCCACAATAAAAAAGAAGAAATTACAGATTCATACAAAAAATAGATAAATCTCACAAACATTATTTTGACTAAAAGACACCAGAGAACATACTGTTTGATCCAATTTATATAAAGTTCAAAGATAGTCACAGTCATCTAAATAAACAGAAATCAGAAGAGTGGTGGCCTTTGCATGAGGTTTGGAAGATCAACTGGAAAGGTGTTAGAGAAAATCATCTGGAGCGATATAAATGTTCCAGATTTTTATTGGAGTGTTATTACACAGGTATATATATTTTCAAAACTATGGGAATTATATGCTAAAATCTGTGTGTTTTACTGCAAGTACATTTCATATCAATAAAATTAATTTAAAAAGATGTTGCAAGTAGTCAAAGTGGGAGATCATGATTAAATGAACTAAGGCATTAGCAGTGGAAATGTATAAACATGTAAATATTGGAAGGAAAGCAATAAAAAATAAGCTGTTATAGAGATTGAGCATGAAAAAGCAGTAAGAAATGACTCCCCAGTTTGGAATTTGGCACAAGTTACCAGGCAGTGGTACCATTTACTGACATAGAAATACTGGAAAAGGAAGAGTTGAAAGTTAATGGAAAAGGATGAATTTCATTTGAGACTCATTAAAGTGCCTTCGAGACATGCCAAAAGAAATGCTCCCAAAAGTAATTTGTGTACAAGTTTAGGGGTCAGAAATGAGATATGTATCAGTGAAATATCTGTGGGGAACCTTGGCAAAAATTAAATCACAGAAGTTGATAAGATGACTCATTGAATATCCAGGGTAAGGAAAAAAAATCCTAGATATGGTAAAAGCAGAGAAAATGGAACCCACAAAGTTCATTGAGAAGCAGCAGAAATAGATAAAAACTAACAAACATTAGTTCAATAAACCAATGAGAAAGAGCATTTCAAGAATGTGGGAGTGACTAAGGTGTAGGAGTGGGAGGAAGAGGTAGGAACAAAAAGGACTAAAAGTAGTTCATTAAATTTATCAAGAAGTAGCTCTGTGGTAATATTATAAAATCCGTTTTATGAGGCGGAATAGCATCAGAAACCAGATTGCAGGGCATGAGAATTAAGAAACAGATCAAATGCACCTTATGATGTTTTTTAAACATCTGAATGCCTCAGTATGTGTACAATAACAAGAATTACTGCAACCATGTACCTATATACACACATGCACGGATGCACAGGATTCTGCACACAAGTGATAATTATTGTTTGAGATTTAGAATTATACTTTAGAATTATTGTTTGAGATTTAGAATCATACTTCTATAAATGCCCAAAATTAAAAATTTTATTCCAAGAAGAAAATTGTGTCAGTATCATTTATGACATGTGCCTATAAGATGGCCAAGAAATTTAGGTTATTTTCAAGAAACTAAATGATAGATATTCATTCAGAAGGAAAATATAAGCAAATAGAAACCTTAATGCAAAATTTAGCTATAAAAGACTAAGTGAAAAAAGTTTACCTCTCTCTCTCTCTCTATCTATCTCATACACACACACACACACACACACACACACACACATCTATACACAAAAATATATACTCTCTCATATACAGTGATAAGCTTACTTCAAAGATTCAAGTAACTTTGCAGTCAGACAGGATCTATGATGGCAGTCAGATCAGACTTATATTTGAATCCCAGCACCATAGCTTTTTAATTCTGGGGCCCAAAAAAGTGACAGCATCTCTAAATCCCAGTTTCCTCAAGAAAATGGAAATAATCATACTTATCCTGACAGAGTTATTTTAAGAATTAAATGGAAGTGCTTAGTAGACTAATCATTTTATATATGAATGGCAGATATAATAATTATTATTATATAAGGACAATAATGCTCTTTGGTGATAGAGAAGGTGGTATCTTGTGGAAACAGGTCTAAAGTTCACTAAGGTTCAAAATTTTTCATGAAAGAATTGCTTTGCAGACTTAATAATAAAGCAATTTTTCATAGTTGAATAAGACCCTTTCAGCTACTCAGATATGTTGGATTTCTACTAAATTGCCTTAGAATAATCAAACCACCTAATCCAGTTTACCATAGAAGTATTTAATAATTGATATATTGTGCTGTATAGTTAATATAATTGGGAACAGTTCATTCTGATTCTGCTGTCTGACCTAACCAAACCATACTGTTGAGTTTAGTTAGCCACCTATAACCCAGACTGAAACTTTGAAGTAAGCTTATCACTAGAGTAATTCTTGATGATTAAAATATAAGAATTTATTAGACATTTTTCATTTATCATAATTAACATATTTGGGCTTAAACCCTATTTTTCCTACACTACAAGTCATGATATTCCTATAGATTTGTCAATTGCTTGAACAATTAGGAAATTTGTAGAGTTGATTTTTCAAGCTCAAAGGCTTAAAAACCTGAAATAGTTGTGAGAGTTGTGACAGCTAATTATACATTAGTAATGATGTCAATGACAGTTGATGTTGGTGATAGTGATGACAACAATGGTAGCAGGAAAGAGCCAAGGAATAAAACTAGGAAACTCCAAGTGGCTATAGGAAAAAGATTTTTCAAATCAAGCATCCAAAGAAACAGAGGAGAATCTGGAAGAATAAGATGCTAACAAAGCCAAGAAGAAAAGGAACCTCAAGAAGAAGGAATAAATAAGTTGTGTGTAATGTTGCTGAAACACACCAATTAAAATTACAACAGAAAAGCATCCCCTGGATTTTGCAAAATAGGGAAAACTGGTAGCCATAGCAAGAGCAATTTTGGTCAAGTATTGGGAGTGGAAGACTGACTGGTGTGGTTTGAATACTGAATTGGATTCGGAATAACCTAAAAGAATTTGCAGACTAATTTTTAGAATTAATAAGAGAGTTGAGCAGAGGTTCTACATATAAATCCAGTATACCAAACTGACTGCATTTCTAGACACTAGTAAGTAGCAAAATATAATCTAATTTTAAAATGCTGCTCAAATCTGGAAAAGAAGGAAAATCAAACACACTCATTTATTTTTGTTCCCTTAGTAAATGTATTATATTGTCATTAAAATGATAATGAAGAGATTTTTTAATGCATAAATCTTTAAGGGAAAAAAAAAGGAATTCAGAAAACGGGGGAAAGTAAGCAAAAAACACATATGATAAAAAGGTGACTGCTTGAGGAGGAACTCAAGATGGCGCTGTGAGAACAACCCAGGATTGAAGCTCTCGGTTAATCCGCAGAGAGGTGAGTCAAAGCTGCATTTTCAGACTGATCTTTGTTGCCCACAGAACGGGGAAATTCCCAAGTATAAAGGAGACGCGGGACACCAGGCAGAGGCTCTGCCTGGAGAAGCCGGCAGCCGGGGTGGCGGCGGCCGGCCCTACCCAGCGATCCCCACAGGGCGTGCTTGTCCGGGTGCCCTGTTGAAATAACAACCTGAGACTCGAGAGGGCTGAACTTGAGACTGAAAGGGACTTGGACAGCAGGCCAGCCCAGGGGATTGCAGGGACACAGCATGTGGGATAGCGCAGTGGGACAGACACAAGAAGAGCAACCCCAAGGCACATAATCGTCAGATTCAACAAGGTTGAAATGAAGGAGAAAATACTAAGGGCAGCCAGAGAGAAAGGTCGGGTCACCCACAAAGGGAGGCCCATCAGACTCACAGCAGATCTCTCGGCAGAAACACTACAAGCCAGAAGAGAGTGGGGGCCGATATTCAACATTCTTAAAGAAAAGAACTTTCAACCCAGAATTTCATATCCAGCCAAACTGAGCTTCAGAAGTGAAGGAAAAATAAAATCCTTTGCGAACAAGCAAGTACTCAGAGATTTTTGTCACCACCAGGCCTGCTTTACAAGAGCTCCTAAAAGAGGCACTACACATAGAAAAGAACAACCAGTACCAGACATTCCAAAATCACACTAAATGCTAAAGAGCATCAACATAATGAAGAATCTACAACAACTAACGGGCAAAACGGCCACTTAGCATCAAAATGGCAGTATCAAATTCACACATAACAATATTAACCCTAAATGTAAATGGACTAAATGCACCAATCAAAAGACACAGACTGGCAAATTGGATAAAAATCCAAAACCCATCAGTGTGCTGTATCCAGGAAACCCATCTCACATGCGAGGATACACAAAGACTCAAAATAAAGGGATGGAGGAAGATTTACCAAGCAAATGGAGAGCAAAAAAAAGCAGGAGTTGAAATTCTCATCTCTGATAAAATAGACTTTAAAGCAACAAAGATCAAAAGAGACAAAGAAGGCCATTACATAATGGTAAAAGGATCGATACAACAAGAAGAGCTAACGATCCTAAACATATATGGACCCAATACAGGAGCACCCAGATACATAAGGCAAGTTCTTAATGACTTACAAAGAGACTTAGACTCCCACACAATAATAGTGGGAGACTTTAACACTCCACTGTCAATATTAGACAGATCAACCAGACAGAAAATTAACAAGGATATCCAGGGCTTGAACTCAGACCTGGAACAAGCAAACCTGATAGACATTTACAAAACTCTCCACCTCAAATCCACAGAATATACATTCTTCTCAGCAGCACATCACACCTACTCTAAAATTGACCACGTAATTGGAAGTAAAGCACTGCTCAGCAAATGCAAAACAACTGAAATCATAACAAACAGCCTCTCAGACCATAGTGCAATCAAGTTAGAACTCAGAATTCAGAAACCAACCCAGAACTGCACAGCTTCATGGAAACTGAACAACTGGCTCTTGAGTGTTGACTGGGTAAACAATGAAATGAAGGCAGAAATAAAGAAGTTCTTCGAAACCAATGAGAACGAAGACACAACATGCCAGAATCTCTGGGAAACATTTAAAGCAGTCTCTAGAGGAAAGTATATAGCAATAAGTGCCCATATGAGGAGAATGGAGAGATCCAAAATTGACACCCTATCGTCAAAATTGAAAGAGCTAGAGAAGCAAGATCAAAAAAACTCAAAACCCAGCAGAAGACAAGAAATAACTAAGATCGGAGCTGGCTGAACTGAAGGAGATAGACACGAAAAACCCTTCAAAAAATCAATAAATCCAAGAGCTGGTTTTTTGAAAAGATCAACAAAATAGACAGACCACTAGCCAGATTGATTAAAAATAAAAGAGACAACAACCAAATAGATGCAATAAATAATGATAAAGGGGAAATCACCACAGACTCCACAGAAATTCAAACCATCATCAGAGAATATTACAAACAACTCTATGCACATAAACTAGTAAACCTGGAAGAAATGGATAAATTCCTGGACTCCTGTGTCCTCCCAAGCCTAAACCAGGAGGAAGCTGAAACTATGAATAGACCAATAACAAGGTCAGAAGTCGAGGCAGCAATTAAGAGCCTACCACACAAAAAAAGCCCAGGTCCAGACGGGTTCACAGCCGAATTCTACCAGACACACAAAGAGGAGCTGGTACCATTCCTTCTAAAACTATTCCAAATAATCCAAAAAGAGGGATTCCTTCCCAAATCATTTTATGAGACCAACATCATCCTGATGCCAAAACCCGGCAGAGACCCAACAAGAAAAAAAACTTCCGGGCAATATCCATGATGAACACAGATGCAAAAATCTTCAATAAAATATTGGCAAGCCGATTGCAACAGCAAATCAAAAAACTTATTCATCACGATCAAGTAGGATTCATCCTGGGGATGCAAGGCTGGTTCAAAATACGCAAGTCTATCAACGTAATTCACCACATAAACAGAACCAAAAACAAAAACCACATGATTATCTCAATTGACGCAGAGAAGGCATTTGACAAAATTCAACAGCCCTTTATGCTAAAAACCCTCAATAAACTCAGTATCGATGGAACGTATCTCAAAGTAATAAAAGCAATTTATGACAAACCAACAGTCAATATCATACTGAATGGGCAAAAACTGGAAGCATTCCCTTTGAAATCCGGCACTAGACAAGGATGCCCTCTTTCACCACTCCTATTCAATATAGTACTGGAAGTTCTAGCCAGAGCAATCAGGCAAGAAAAAGAAATAAAGGGTATTCAAATAGGAAAGGTGGAAGCCAAATTGTCTCTATTTGCAGATGACATAATAGTATACCTAGAAGACCCCATCGCCTCAGCCTCAAAACTCCTGAAACTGATAAGCAACTTCAGCAAAGTCTCAGGATATAAAATCAATGTGCAAAAATCACAAGCCTTCCTATACACCAATAACAGACTTAAAGAAAGCCAAATCAAGAACGAACTGCCATTCACAATTGCTACAAAAAGAATAAAATACCTTGGAATACAACTCACAAGGAACGTAAGAGACCTCTTCAAGGAGAACTACAAACCACTGCTCAACGAAATCAGAAAGGACACAAACAGATGGAAAAACATTCCATGTTCATGGTTAGGAAGAATTAATATCATGAAAATGGCTATACTGCCCAAAGTAATTTACAGAATCAATGCTATCCCCATCAAGCTACCATTGACTTTCTTCACAGAACTGGAAAAAACCACCATGAACTTCATATGGAACCAAAAGAGAGCCCGCATAGCCAAATCAATTCTAAGCAAAAAGAACACAGCGGGGGGCATCACACTACTGGATTTCAAACTATACTACAAGGCTACAGTAATCAAAACAGCATGGTACTGGTACCAAAACAGAGATATAGACCAATGGAACAAAACAGAGGCACCGGAGTCAACACAACATATCTACAACTATACAATCTTTGATAAATCTGACAAAAACAAGCAATGGGGAAAGGATTCCCTATTTAACAAATGGTGTTGGGAAAACTGGCTAGCCATGTGCAGAAAGCAGAAACTGGACCCCTTCCTGACACCTTACACTAAAATTAACTCCAGATGGATTAAAGACTTAAACATAAGACCTGGCACGATAAAAACCCTAGAAGGAAATCTGGGCAAAACTATCCAGGACATAGGAGTAGGCAAGGACTTCATGAACAAAACACCAAAAGCATTGGCAACAAAAGCCAAAATAGACAAATGGGACCTAATCAAACTCCACAGCTTCTGCACGGCAAAAGAAACAGTCACTAGAGTGAATTGGCAACCAACAGAATGGGAAAAAATGTTTGCAGTTTACCCATCTGACAAAGGACTGATATCCAGAATTTACAAAGAACTCAAACAGATTTACAGGAAAAAAACAAACAAGCCCATTCAAAAGTGGGCAACGGATATGAACAGACACTTTATGAAAGAAGACATATATGAGACCAACAATCATATGAAAAAATGCTCATCATCACTGGTCATCAGAGAGATGCAAATCAAAACCACATTGAGATACCATCTCACGCCACTTAGAATGGTGATCATTAAAAAATCTGGAGACAACAGATGCTGGAGAGGATGTGGAGAAAAAGGAACACTTTTACACTGTTGGTGGGAGTGTAAATTAGTCCAACCATTGTGGAAGACAGTGTGGCGATTCCTCAAGGCCTTAGAAATAGAAATTCCATTTGACCCAGCAATCCCATTACTGGGTATATACCCAAAGGACTATAAATCATTCTACTATAAGGACACATGCACACGAATGTTTATTGCAGCACTGTTTACAATAGCAAAGACCTGGAATCAACCCAAATGTCCATTGATGATAGACTGGATTGGGAAAATGTGGCACTTATACACCATGGAATATTATGCAGCAATCAGAAATGATGAGTTCGTGTCGTTTGTAGGGACATGGATGAATCTGGAGAACATCATTCTCAGCAAACTGACACAAGAACAGAAAATGAAACACCGCATATTCTCACATATAGGCGGGTGATGAAAGATGAGAACACATGGACACAGAGAGGGAAGTACTAAACACTGGGGTCTATTGAAGGGAAAAGGGGAGGGCCAGTGGGAGGGGGAAGTGGGGAGGGATAGCCTGGGGAGAAACGCCAAATGTGGGTGAAGGGGTGAAAGCAAACAAAACACACTGCCATGTGTGTATCTATGCAACTGTATTGCATGCTCTGCACATGTACCCCAAAACCTAAAACGCAATTAAAAAAAAGAAAAAAAAATGAAATAAAAGTATTCAGCAGCTTGGAAAAAAAAAAGGACTGCTTGAGAATATTTAAGCAAGGTGAATTCAAGCAAGGTGAATTATAGGCTGGCAGTGAAAAAATTCATAAGCAATTGCAGTTATATCACAGAACCCACATTAAGAAATTGGTAGCATCAGCTACCTCTGAAAGTAGAGGTAAGGATGAAGGCAAAGTAAGAGAATGGGTTGGAAGTTTGAAAAGCAAATAAATTCTCAGATTGCCTCACTGACTCTGTATAGCCAAATAACTCTCCTCCTCCCAGGAAAACCTAGAAATCTCTTCTCTGGGGAGGGTAAAACAAAGGGTGTCTGCACAGGCAACATCAGGCATAGTTGAGTGTGGTGGTGTCATACTGAAAACAAGGAAATTAAATGAACACTCACATACTAATGATGACATCCACTTTTCTGCCCTCTTCCCCTACTCATCTTTCTGAAAATTACCAACCAGGTTAATACCTTCTGTGAAGGGAGTTAGAAGATGCTTCTCTCGGCAGGGTGCGGTGGCTCACTACTGTAATCCCAGCACTTTGGGAGCCCGAGGCGGGAGGATCACGAGGTCAGGAGATTGAGACCATCCTGGTCAATGTGGTGAAACCCCATCTCTACTGAAAATACAAAAATTAGCAGGGTGTGGTGGCACATGCCTGTAATTTCAGCTACTTGGAAGGCTGAGACAGGAGAATCGCTTGAACCAAGGAGGCAGAGGTTGCAGTGAGCCGAGATTACACCCTTGCACTCCAGCCTGGTGACAGAGCAAGACTTTGCTTCAAAAAAAAAAAAGAAAGAAAGAAGATGCTTCCCTCAATAATCTGATAGGTCCGAAGGAAAGACCAGAATATGCTTATCTTGAGGGTCTTTCAGGGAAGAGCCAAGCCAAAGTACCCTGCAATAAGTATCACAGATGAGCCTCAAATGACCACTGAAGTGTCTGATCAGTTTTCTGGTGAAAGAGAGCACTACAACAGAATGAAGGATGCTTGTTGATCATGGTTTTATAATTCTAAAATGTATTTTAGAAGAGTTTAAGAGGATCTGGGTGGAATTTGAGCCAGTGTAGCTCATATTCATAGCGGTTAGAAGATAATTTGGGGATAATTAATATTGGAAGAGGCTTCTACTTTGGGCCGAAGTATGTTCTGGTTTGCCCAGAACAGATTCAGTTTATACCTCTTATAGATTAATTCATGGATTTATTTTTTAGCACTACCTTTCAGTCTTAAAAGTGTCCTGTTTTGAATGACCAACGTCCCCAGGGATAGAAGGGAAGATAAATTTAGTCCACAACACAGCTGGGAGAAAGATTTTAAAATAGTCCTGACAGAATTCTTCTGTGGCCTAGGGATTACAGGGTAAATTCAGACTTCCTTTGTCTCCCAATTAGCAGATGTCAAATCCAGTACATACATCCACAACAGTAAAAGTGAGCAACTATAACATCTTTAGAGGGGAGGAACCATCTTAAGGAAAGAGGGCCCAGGCTCTCCAACAGATTTTTGTTTCTGCTGATTCAACTCTAGCAAGCCCTGGTTACATAGGCTATCCCCATTTTACATTTTGATTGAGATTACATTAAATTTTAAAATGACCTTTTAAAAAAAAATCTGTAACTATTTCCCCTTTCTTCTCTGACGATTACTGTGAATAAGATTAACTCTTCTCACAGGGGCAATTCAAGCTTTAGATGAAAATTGTTCTCTTGTTGTGGGAAGCAAAAAAAGCAAATGTAATAGAAACATACAGAAGTTTCATAGGCCATGATTCCTAACTCAAGTTCTATAACTCCTGAAAATGTCTTCTACTACCATTGGAGAATGTGTTGGGAAAGAGTGCAGAAAAGCAATCAGTCGATCAGTAGATTGATATATCAACTAATATTCCCATAAAGAGATAAGAAAATATAAATGCTGGTATAGCTACAGGATGAATAAAAAATAAATGCCAAAATTAATTAATTTAAACATTGTATGAGAGTGAAATTACATAAACTAAGGTTGATTCCAACTTCTAAAATGAAGTTATCAGTATCAATGCAGTTGAGATATATTAATACCTGTATAGGGAGACTTGCAAAATATGCAGTACCTGTGTAAATCTAAAAAGACCAAATAATTTGTTCTCAATATTTTGTAAATTGGGGGGTGAGATTTCATAAGGGGATTTTTTGCTTCAAAGACCCATGAGGTTCTTTCAATTAATAAAGAGTTTATTCTTCAATAAGACTTTATAGAACACAACATGGTTTTTCTAGGATGACTTAAACATGGATCTCTCCAACTTAACTTGTACCCTGTGGTTGATCTTTACGTACCCAAGCATTCCTCCACTCCCTCCATGCACATTACTCTTATTTCTACCTCTTTATTGCAGGTTTGTCTTCTCCCTGCCATGCTGGTCTCTCCCCTCTTGGAAAGCCCAGCTCCAGCCCCTCTTCTTGGAGGCCTTCAGAAAACATTGCTTTTTGCTGATTGCTGCTTGTTCTGATGCCTTCTCAACTATGCCACTTTAATTGATGCCAAGAAAGTATCTGCATTGTACATGCCTTACATAATCAAGAAGAAAGACTACAGAAGTGTTGGTTTTAATAATCAGATCAAATTCTATACTTGTAATCAATGGTACAGATCCATGCACACAATAGGGTCTCAATAAAAATGAGCTGTATTTAAAAGGTGAAAGAGAATTCCGTGAACAGCATGGAAGAAAAGATTCAGGCTTGAAATGCACAGGAGTTCTAGGTTTTCTTCCATTTTAGGCAAGTAGTGTGGTTTTTAAGTGTTCTCCAAATTAATTAGCTTTTATAAGGATTCCTAATTCCTTTCAAAACAACACGTGGCTGCACTGTAAAGTTGGGTTCTCAACTTCTGACTCGAATTCATCTAGTAGTTTCCCTTTTAGCCTTCATTCTATGACTATACTGACATTTCTATTTTCTTATCTCTTTGTGGAGTTAATTATCTTGCAAGTGATTTTCTGAGTCAAAGTTTTAACAGCACTTTGAAGAAGGGCCTATATAAAGGCACATCTTCATTGATGCAAATAACGTCCAAATAATATGTTGTGTTGACTTTTAACTTGTGTTCCTCACATGTGGATACCCAAGTGCTTATATCATCAATGGACCGATGCATTAACATTTTGCCACAACAGAAATATCAAAAACAGACCATCAAAACATAAATAATTTGAGCTATCCAAAAGAAAACTAATTTCAGAGCTGATTACAAACAATAAATTAGGTAGGCACATTGCAGGTTTATTTCTCTTTATAATAAATTATATGTATTTTATATGCCTCTATTTTTGTATTATTGTGAAATATGTACACCTCAAATGATTAATAACTATTATAAAATGTATCCCTGAAAAAATTTTAGTTTTAACACTAGATTCATTATCAAAGCATACAGGTTCAGCTTTCAAAGCCACAAAATTTATTTGCTGTGGACATAACAACAGAAAACCTTTCACATATTTTTATCAGGTTATTTCTGGGTTTGCTCCAGAAACAAAAGAAAGGGAGAGAAACCATTATAATCTTTTTAAACAAACTATATTTATAGATATGTATCTATCTCATAAAATGTTAGAGGTGTGATAGTTTTCCCTGAAGAATCTAAAAGGTATTTTTCTCTATATTCAATTACAAAAACAGAAACTGACATGAAAGAAATCACTCAAAAGAAATGAGACATCTTAAAATTTCGCAGCTGGGAAAAGTCTTAGTTCCACTTAATTCCATAGTTTACAGATGGGCAAGTTGAGGATCAAAGTGTCATGTGGTCAAACTTCAAGTAGCAGAACCAAATATAGAACACCAACAAACCGACTCTAAGCAAGGCTTGCTATGTATTCTGATATTCTATTATCATTCATTATTCATTCAATAAATATGGGGTAGTCACTGTACACCTGATATCATGCTAAATGTGAGGGATAAAATACAACTAAGTTCTTATTCTTATCCCAGACAAGTTCAGAGTTTTTAGAGAAGATAAACAATTGAAAAAATAAATTGAAATAAAATGTGATAAATGCTATAATACAAAAGAGGAATGAGCATGTAATCAGATAATCCTTCCTAAAATGACATTTGAGCTGGGTTGTTTAGAGGATGTGTTACATTTTCAGGGTTGCTATAACAAATCACAACAAATGGTGGCTGAAAACAACAGAAATTTATTTTCTCATAGTTCTGGAGGCCAGAAATCAGAAATTAATATGTTAGCTTACTTGGTTGCTTCTGGGGGTTCTGAGGAAGAGCATGTTTCATGCATCATTCCTAGCACAGGTTGGCTGCTGGCTTGTAGGCACATCACTCCGATCTTTGCCTCTGCCTTTGTATCACGTCTTCCTCTGTCCTTTCTCCTTAATCTTCTCTTATAAGAAAACTTGTCATTGGATGTGGGGCCTAGCCAGGATGATCTCACCTCAAGTTCCTTACCTTAATTACATCTACAAAGACTTTTCTTCCAAATAAGATCACATTCATTGGTTACAGGTTGGCCTCTCTCTTGGAGCTTAGGAGGGTAGGACCACTATTCAACCTACTCCAGAGACAATCAGGATTTCACAGGTTAAAAAATTTGAAGGGGTATCCCAAGAAATAAAAGCATATGCCAATGCATAAACATTCATGGAAAAAAAAAAAAAAACACATGCCATTTAAGGAAAAGAGTAAGAAGTGTGATGTAATTAGAGCGGATCTAGTGAAGGGATGGGAGATAAGGCTTAAGCAGCAGGTTGGGTCAAATTGAGAAGCACATGGTAGAGCAAATTAAGGAGATTTGAGACAAATTAAAATTATTTTGAAGGAAGATGTCAATAACAACAATTTGGAGGCTCAGAGAGGTAGACAGGACACTGGAGGCTTAGAGGCTTTAAAACAGACGCTGGCAATTCTTTTCTATAAAGGGTCAGATTGTAAATATTTTAGGCTTGCAGACCACATTATTTACGTCAAAACTACTCAACACTGCTATTGTAGCACTGAAGCAGACATAGATAACATGTAAATGAATGAGTGTAGATATTTCCCAATAAATATTTATGAACATCAAACTTTGAGTTTCATAAAATTTTCACAGGCCATAGAATAGTATTCTTTTTTTTTTTTTTTTTTTTTTTTTTGAGACGGAGTTTCGCTCGTTACCCAGGCTGGAGTACAATGGCGCGATCTCGGCTCACTGCAACCTCCGCCTCCTGGGTTCAGGCAATTCTCCTGACTCAGCCTCCCGAGTAGCTGGGATTACAGGCACGCACCACCGTGCCCAGCTAATTTTTTGTATTTTTAGTTGAGACGGGGTTTCAGCATGTTGACCAGGATGGTCTCGATCTCTCGACCTCGTGATCCACCTGTCTCGGCCTCCCAAAGTGCTGGGATTACAGGCTTGAGCCACTGTGCCTGGCCAAAATAGTATTCTTTTGATTTTTTTTCTTAGTATAGCCCTGTAATATAGTTTTAAGTCAGGGAACTTGATGCGTTCAGCTTTGTTCTTTTTGCTTAGGATTGCCTTGGCTATTTGGGCTCTTTCCTGGCTCCATATGAATTTTTAAATAGTTTTTTTTTTCTAGTTCTGTGAAGAATGTCATTGGTAGCTTGAGAGGAATAGCGTTGAATCTGTAAGTTGGTTTTGGCAGCACAGCCATTTTAATGATATTGCTTCTTCCTATCTATGAGCATTGAATGTTTTCCATTTGTTTGTATCTTCTCTGATTTCTTTGAACAATGTTTTTTAATTCTCGTTGTAGAAATCTTTCACCTCCCTGGTTAGCTATGGTACTGTTGCAAAAACAGGCACATAGACCAACGGAACAGAATAGAGAGCTTGGAAAAAACGTCACACATCTACAATCATCTGATCTTTGACAAAGCTGACAAAGCAAGCAATGGGGTAAAGGCTCCCTTTTCAACAAATGGTGCTGGTATAACTGGTTAACCATATACAGAAGACTGAAGCACAACCTTTTCCTTACACCATATACAAAAATCAACCAAGCTAAAAACTTGATTGTAAAACCCAAAAGAATGAAAACCCTGGAAGACAACATAGGGAATACCATCCTGGACATAGGAACAGGAAAAGATTTCATGACAAAAAACTCAAAAGCAGTTGAAACAAAAGCAAAAATTGACAAGTGGGATCTAATTAAACTTAAGAGCTTTTGCACAGCAAAAGAAACTATCAACAGAGTGAACAGACAACCTACAGAATGGGAGAAAATATCTGCAAACTAGCATCTGGTAATGGTCTAATATCCAACATCTATACAAAGCTTAAACAAATTTACAAGAGAAAAACAAACAACACCATTAAAAGTGGGTAAAGGACGTGAACAGACACTTTTCAAAAGAAGATATACATGCCATCAGCAAGCATAAGAAAAAAAGCACAATAATACCAGTCATTAAAGAAATGCAAACCAAAACCACAATGAAATACCATTTCACATCAGTCAGAATGGCTGTTATTAAAACAACAAAAAATAACAGATGCTGGTGAGATTGTGGAGAAAAAGCAACACTTATACACTGTTGGTGGAAGTGTAAATTAGTTCAACCATTGTGGAAAGCAGTGTGGCAATTCCTTAAAGAGCTAAAAGCAGAACTAACATTTGACCTAGCAATTCTGTTACTGGGTTTTGCCCAGAGGAATATAAATCATTCTATCTGAAGACACATAGATGCCAATGTTTATTGCAGAATTATTCACCATAGCAAAAACATGGAATCAACCTAAATGTTCATCAATGACAGAGTGGAAAATAAAATGTGGTACATATACACATATACATGGAATATTGTGTAGCCATAAAAAAGAATGAGATCATGTCCTTTGCAGAAACATGGATGAAGCTGGAAGCCATCATCCTCCACAAACATAGGAACAGAAAAGCAAACACCACATGTTCTCACTTATAAGTGAAAGCTAAAGGGTAAGAATTTATGAACACAGAGAAGGAAACAACAGACACTGGGGAGAGAGTGAGAGAAGGAAGAGGATCAGAAAAGATAACTGGACCTAATACCTCGTGATAAAATAATATGTACATCAGATCCCCATGACATGTGTTTACCTACGTAGCAAACTTTCACATGTACCCCATAACCTAAAATAAAAGGTTTTTTAAAAAGTCTTAAAATATAAAACCATTTATAGAGATAATGTTAGGAAAAATGGTGGGATAGCTAGCTTCAAGGGCTCATTTCAGCATAGAAACACCATAAAATCAAGCAAAACTGTCAAAATCAATTTTGTTAGAACTCCAAAAAAGAGATAACACCTTATTTTAATCCAGTAAATACTTAATCAAGAAAAAAAGCCACATTAAAATGGTAGGAAAGTGTTAGAGCACTTATACTTGCTCTTGCTCAACTCCTTTTAAGCTTGGTGATGATATAGAAGAGGGTAGGAAGCTCACATTTCCAGTGTGGGACTCTGGACTCTGGTTTGCAAGAAAGCAGAGGAAACCTCATTTTCAAAAAATTGTGTTTATCAGTTTTAGACATTGTGAAGGCTACCGAAGGATTGACACAAGGTGCATGCTTTTGTTTCAACTAATTTGGAATACCTTCATGTGGAAAAGGAGTAATGCAAAGGGAATTCTTTGAAAACAATTTAAGAAAAATAAGCAACCCACTACCACCTGAGGCAAGAGATTCCAGTTGAGGTAAAAAATAGACATGCCAAAAGCATGAGAGGAAAAGAAGGAAAGAGAGTTTTCTTGGGAATAAGGGCATTGAAAAGCACTCATGTAAACAGGAAAATTTAGAAAACCATGCACATGACCAGGGCAGAATACACACTTAGAAAATATCTGAGAACATTCTATGCTTTCACCCCTGACTCATGTCTGGATTTAGCACATGCAGGAAGTGAAGGCTAAGGCAGAGTTGTAAACACCCTGGCTGAGTTTGTGTGTTCCAACAGAGCAAAAACTGCAAAGTATAAGAGGGTTTCTTCTTTTCTTTTTTGCATTTTCTTCCTTCTTTTCTTCTTTTGCTTTCTTTTTTATTATTGTTTTGTTCTGTTTTGTTTTTGGAGCCAGGCATTTAAGGAAAACTGTCAAAACACTAGCTGAGTATAAGCCAAAGAAACAGATTGAAGACTATACACAACAAAGAATACAGAAACCGCAAAATTACTTAGAAAAGTGACTAACCAAACAACCAACTAAAACCCACAGAAAACTACAAAACCAAACCCTGAGGAAGGAGAGAATCTGATTTCCATAGTTACCACATTATAATATTTACAATGTCCAGTTTGCAACAAAAAAATACAAAGTATAAAAAAATAACAAATGTGGCCTAATCACAGAAAGAATTAACAGAAACTGTCCCTGAGAAGCACAATATATTTAAAGAGCTAAAGAAAACCATTGAAAAAGTGTACGGAAACAAAAATAACAATGTCTCAACAAGTAGAGAATATTAATGAAGAGATAAAAATTATAAAAGCAAGGTACCAAAAGTATCATAAATGGAGCTCAAAAGTACAATAACTGAAATGAAAAATCCACAAATGTTTGCATAACACATTTGAACAGGCAGAAGAAAGAATCAGCATATTTGAAGACAGATTTAATTGAAATGATTTAATTCAAGGAACACAAAAAAGAAATAGGGCCTCAAAGAACTATGGGACACTATCAAGTGTATAATGCAAATAATATGAGTTCTGGAAGGAGAACAGAAAGAATATTTAAAGAAATAATGGTCACAAACTTCTGAAAGTTGATAAAGACACAAACGTGGATATCCAAAAATCTAAACAAACTTAAGGACAACACAAAGAACTCCATACTAAAATACATTGTAATCAAACTGTCAGAAGTCAAAGATAGAGATAAAATCTTGAAAGCAGCAAGAGGAAAGCAAATTTACAGGTACAAGAAAACCTCAACAACGTTAGAAGTCAGTTTCTCAGCAGAAACGATAAAGGCCAGAAAACACAAATGACAGTGTTAAAATGCTGAAATAAAATAGTGTAATTTAAGTATTCTATATTCAATAAAACTGTTCTTCAGAAATGAAGACAAAATTAAGATACTGTTTGATAAACATAAGCCAAGGGAGTTTGCCTCCAGTAGCACTGCCTGTAACAAATGCTAAAAAGGAGTTGTGTTCTTCAGGTGGAAATGAAAGGACTCTAGATAGTAACTTAAAGCCATACGAATAACTGTTAGTTGTCAAGGTAACCACATAGGTAAACTCAAAAGTAGTATTATTGGTTTGGAATTCTTTTTTCTTTTCCTGTATGATTTAATGCCATAGGTATAAGCAATAATTAAAAATCGATGTCAGTGCACACACAATGCATTAAATCCAATGTTTCTTTGCAATTTTCTGTCTGAAAGATCTGTCCAATGCTGAAAGTGGGGTGTTGAAGTCTCCAGCTATTATTGTCTTGGGCCTATCATTTTCTTTAGCTCTAATAATATTTGCTTTATATGTCCAGGTGCCCCAGTATTGGGTGCATATATATTTAAAATTGTCTTGCTGAATTGACCCCTTTATCATCATATAGTGACCTGCTTTTTATCTTCTTAGTTTGTCTTGAAATCTATTTTGTCTGATACAAGTATAGGTACTTCTGCTCCATTTTGGTTTCCATTTGCATGGATTTTTTTTACATTTCTTTCTTTTAAGTGTGTAAGTGTCCTTATAGATGAAGTGTATTTCTTATAGGCAATAGATCATTGAGTCTTGTTTTTTAAATTCTTTCAGCCACTCAATGTCTTTTGGCTGGAGTGTTTTCTCCACTTACATTCAACATTATTATTTATAAGTAAGGACTTATTCCTGCCATTTTCTTACTTCTTTTCTGGTTGTGTTGTATTCTTTGCTTCCTTCTTTCTTTCTTTCCCATCTTCTTTTAGTGAAGGTGATTTTCTCTGATGATATGATTTAGTTTCTTGTGTCTTTATGGTATGTTTTTTGGTTTGAGGTTACCATGAGGCTTACAAACAGCCAGATCGCCTGAGGTCAGAAGTTCAAGACCAGCCTGGCCAACATGGGGTATCCCCGTCTCTATTAAAAAAAAAAAAAAAAATTAGCATGGTATGGTGGTGCATGCCCATAATCCCAGCTACTTGAGGCTGAGGCAGGAGAATCGCTTGAATCCAAGAGACAGGGGTTGCAGTGAGCTGAGATTGCATCACTGCAGCCTGGGTAACAGAGTAAGACTCCGTCTCAAAAAGATAAATAAAATAAAATAAAACATTATTTTAACCTAGTAACAACTTAAAATTGTTTGCATAAACAAACAAAAAGAAAACTAATAAAAACTCTATGCCTTCACTTCATCCCTCAGCTTTTTAACATTTTGTTTCTGTTTATATCTTAATATACTATGTCCTGAATAGTCGTAGTTATCATATTTTATTGATTGATTATTTAATCTTTCTAATTAGGGTAAGAGTAGTTTACACAGCACAGTTACAGTGCTAAAGTATTCTTTCTTTTTCTGTGTCCTTAATATTACCAGCAAGTTTTATACCTTCAGGTGATTTCTTACTACTCATTAACATGCTTTTCTTTCTGACTGATGTACTTCCTTTCACGTTTCTTGTAGAACAGAGCTAGTGTTGATGAAATCCCTTAGCTTTTGTTTGTCTAGGAAAGTCTTTACTTCTCCTTCATGTTTGAAAGGTATTTTAATGCCTATTAAAATATTAGCGGGGTGCGGTGGCTCACCCCTGTAATCCCAACACTTTGGGAGGCCGAGGCGGGTGGATCACGAGGTCAAGAGATCGAGACCATCCTGGTCAACGAGGTGAAACCCCATCTCTGCTAAAAATACAAAAATTAGCTGGGCATGGTGGTGCACACCTATAATCCCAGCTACTCGGGAGGCTGAGGCAGGAGAATCGCCGGAACCCAGAAGGCAGAGGTTGCGGTGAGCCGAGATCGCGCCATTGCACTCCAACCTGGGTAACAAGAGCGAGACTCCGTCTCAAAAAATAAAAAGAAAAGAAAAATAATATTAGGTATAGTATTATATCTAATATATATAAGATATACTATTCTAGGGTAGAAGTTTTTTTCCTTCCACATTTTATATATGTCATTTCAATCTCCCCTCTACTGTAAGGTTTCCACTGAAAAGTCTGCTGCCAGGTGTTTTGGAGCTCCATTGTATGTTATTTATTTTCTCTTGCTGCTTTTGGGATCCTTTCTTTATTCTTGACCTTTGGGAGTTCGATTATTAAATGCTTTGATGTAGTCCTCTTTGGGTTAAATCTGTTTGGCATTCTATAACCTTCCCGTACTTGAATGTTGATAGCATTCTCTTGATTTGAGAAGTTCTCTAGCAGTATCACTTTGAATAAACTTTCTACCCATATCTCTTTCTTTATCTATTCTTTAAGGCCAATAAACCTTAGATTTGCCTGTTAGAGGCTATTTTCTATATGCTGTAAGCATTCTTCATTGTTTTTTATTCTTTTTTATTTTGTCTCATCTGACTGTATTTTCAAATAGTCTGTCTTCAAGTTTACTAATTCTTTCTTCCACTTGATCAATTCTACAATTAAAAGACTCTAATACATTCTTCAGTATACCAGTTGCATTTTTCAGCTGCAGAATTTCTTTGTGCAAAGGAAGGGGGGATGGGTAGAGCCCTCTATTCTGCCATCTTGCTCTACCTCTCTCCTGTTTTTGACCTTCTTTTCTCAGTTGCTTCCCAGCATGAGTGGACACTCCCTAAAGCCCTCACCAGAAGCAAATGCTAGTAACATGCTTCTTACACAGCACACAAAACTTACCTTTTACAATCACCCAGCCTCAGGTAGTCCATTATAGCAATGCAAATGAACTAACACACTATTCAATGAAGAAACAACAGTCTCTTTATAAATGGTGCTGAGACAACTGAATATTCCTATGCAAAAGATAAAGTTGGATATTGACTTCATAGTGTATACAATTTACTCAAAATGGCTCAACAACGTAAATATACAGCCTAAAACTGTAAAACAGAAGAAAACATAGGGATAAATCTTCATAACCTTGAATTTGGCAGTGGATTCTTATATATGACACCACTGGCATAAACAACAAAAGAAAAAATGGATAAATCAAACTTTATTAAAATTGTAAACTTTTGTGCATCAATATACATTATCAAGAATGTGAACAAACCACCTATGAAATAATAGGAAATATATGCAAATCACATATCTGATAAGCATCTAGTATTCAGAACACTTATCTCTAAATAACTGTTATAACTCAATAACAAGAATAAAAACAAACCAATTAAAAAGTGAACAAAGGACCTAAATATATATTTCTTCAAAGAAGATATACAAATGGCCAACAAGTATATGAAAAGATGCTCAACACAATTAGCTATTAGTGAAATGCAAAATATAAACCATAAAATACCACTTTACACCCAGTGGGATGGTGTTTTAAAAATGGAAAATAAGAAGTATTAGTGAGAATGTGCAGAAATTGGAACATTTCTGCATTGCTGGCAGGAATGTAAAATGTTGCAGCCACTGTAGAAGACTGTCTGGCAGTTTCTCAAAAAACTAAACATAATATCACCAAATTACTCAGCAATTCCCCCACTAGGTATAGACCCCAAATTATTAAAAAACAGAGACTCAAACAAAGTACTGTACTGCAGGCACATGAATATTCATAGCAGTACCATTCACAACAGCCAATTTCTTTCTTCCTTCCTGCCCCATGCCCTCCACACACACTCCATCCAGACACTGAAAACAACATCAATGGATATACTGGTAACTAATATTTGATTCATACATACAATTAAATAATATTTAGTCATAAAAAGAAATGAAGTACTGGTTCATGCTGCACTATGGAGGAACCTCAAAAACATTAGGCTATATGAAAAAAAGTCAGATCCAAAAGGTCATGTATAAGATTTATTTATATGAAATATCCAGAAGAGGTAAATCCATGCAGACAGAAAACATAGTTCTGGTTGCCAGAGGATATGGTCTGCCTCTGTGTTCTCACTTAAATATTATCTTGAATTGTAATCCAAATTATAATCCCCTCATATTGGGGAAGGGACCTCATGGGAGGTGATTAGAGATCATGGAGGCAGTTCCCCTATGCTGTCCTTGTGATAGTGAGTGAGTGATCTGATGGTTTTATAAGGAGTTTTTCCCTCTTTGCTTGGCACTCATTCTGTCTCTTGCCACCCTGTGAAGAAGTGCCTTCTGCCATGATTGCCAAGTTCCTGAGACCTCCCTAGCCACATAAAACTGTGAGTCAATTAAACCTCTTTTCTTTATAAATTACCCAGTCTTGGGTATTTCTTCATAACAGCATGAAAATGGACTTATACAGTAAATCCATACCACAAACAGTGGAGTGCTGCTATAAAGATACCTGGAAATGTGGAACCACTAGGATGTCTAGGCAGAAGTTTGCTGCAGAGGTGGAGCCATCTTGGAGAAGTTCTGCTAGGCAGTGCAGAAGGAAAATGTGGGGTCAAAGCCCCCACACAGAGTCCCCACTGGGGCACTGCCTAGTGGACTGTGAGAAGAGATCCACTGCCCTCCAGACCCCAGAATGGCAGATCTTACACTGTGTGCTTTGAAAAGCTGCAGACACTCAACACTAGCTTGTGAAAGCAACCAGGAGGGGGCCTGTACCTTGAAAAGCCATAGGGGCGGAGCTGTCCAAGTTCATGGGAGCCCATCTCTTGCATCAGGGTGACTGGGTTGTGAGACATGGAGGCAAGATAAATTATTTTGGAGCTTTACAATTTAATTACTGCATCGTTCAATTTTGAACTTGCATGAGGCCTGGAGTCCCTTTGTCTTGGCCAGTTTACTCCATTTGGATAGATGTATGTACTCAATGCCTGTACATCCATTTCTTCTAGGAAATATTTTCCCTTTTAATTTTTCTCGGAGGTATAGTGTCCCACTCTTTTCCTAAGGTGAATTATTCCTCAATATCTTAGGTTCCACCTCTCTTCTCCCAAAAGTACCAAGTGCACAAATTATACCTTCTTTACTGGTCCCTCTTCAGCATATTAACAGGTTCAAGTCCCTCTTATCTATAACACATTCTTTCTCTTTCACTTGCTCTCTTTCTCTTTATCTCTCTCCCTCTTTCACTCTCTTCTCCCTCCCTCCCTCTCTCTCAGTTGTTACACACACACATACAGACACACACACACACACTCTCCAGAATACAATCCACCCACTCTTATTTAATGAGGAGGAGGAGTATAAAATTCCAGCTAAAGAAAATTTCTGAATTAAAGCAACACTTAATAGACCACAACAGCTGGGTATAAGAAAAGCAGGAGATGCTATTCTGAAGTCAGGGATGACAAATATAAAGTGGTATTGCTCAATCTAATCAATTAATATCCAGCACTAGTCTGAAAATTCTATGAGGTCACTGATTTTGTTTGATCACATCCTTAGTTCCTAGAAGAATGTCTGGGAGGAGTTGGGGAAGGCAGAAATACCGCTGAGATAAGTAGGCACTTGGAAGAGGAAAATTTAGAGGCATAATAAGCATCTAATCCAGGGTGAAATTTATGCAATTTGTGGCACTGATCCATATATTGTTCTCTATCATTGGTCAAACTCCACGTTAAGGCACTGAAAAGGAAAATGGTGAAAAGGGCAGATGGAAAAAGACAAAGAATAAAACAGGTGCAGAAATAGGTTTAGTTGTATACCTGACACCACCCAGGGTGATAGAGATTGAAATTCAGATTCTAATTATTGACAAGGATAAAACAATTTAAGTGCATGCAAATGATTATTTAATATGATCCTTTATACTTTTTAAAGCTTCAAAAGGGACTTTATCAGGAAATCAACTTCTTTAAAAGTGAGTTGTATGTGAAAGAAGCCCCACTTCCAAAGTGTAGGCACTCAGCTTTAGGGATTAGTACAGGAGAACTGAAACAGGAAATAAACAGTACCACCATACCTCTTTCATCAAGTAACAAGAAGCAGTAGCCTATTGCTGAGGGAGTCAGCATGGAGAGAGACCTCCTCAAAGACACAGGTGCTAAAGGCCTGCTCAAAGCTCAGTGTGCAGCAGAAATAGAAAGGATGATGCTGTCTCACTCCAGACCTCACAATAATCACAAGATAAAGCAATCCCCATAGAGTAATATAAAGACTATACATCATTAAAGATAGGTAGAGCAATGACAAAATCAAATCCAGTTCAGTTCCTGACTATATCAACTCAATCTTCTGTTGACAGAAAAGTATTTCTGTTTCTAAGCAAAAATGTTATTTACATCAGTCTCTATTGCTATAATCTTGGGCATTCTTTTCAAAAATTACTAGACACACACAAACAAAAGAAAATCAATTAAAAAAATTACCAAATGTCTAGAGATAAAACAGTAAAAGAGCACAGTGATGTCATATATGTAGGAACAATTATACAAATAGGTTAGTATAACTATCAGCAGAAAAATGGAAGATATAAATGCGATAGAAAATCTGGAAAGAAAAATATTCAGAAATGAAAATTTCCTTAGTGTGCTCATCATCAGATTGGACAAAACAATGTTAGAAAAACAACAACAGTGAACTTGAAGATAGATCAGTTGAGTTCTAACTAAAATGCAAACAAAAAAATCAAGTGAAGGAAAAAATATATAGTATCCATGGCCTCTGAAACAGCATCAAAAGCACCTACACATATGAAGTTAAAGAAGAAGGAGAGAATGAAAAAGAAGATATATATGAAGGAATACTGGCCCAAGCTAAAAATTAATGAAAATCAACAAATTTCATTTAAAGAAGCTGAGGGAACCCAAAGAAAGATACGCACAAGGAAAAACTTATTTGTGCACACTAAAACCAAAGAAAAGAAGAAAGTCTTAAAGGTAGAGACAAAAACGCAACATTATACTGAGAAAAACAAATAAAAGAATGACAGAATAGTTCTCATCAAAAAATAGGGAGCCAAAACTCAATAAATATCACCTTTGAAGCACAAAATAAAAAAATAAAACATTGTCAACTAAAATTCCACACCAAGGGAAAATATCTTTTAAAACAAAGACAAAATAAAGACTTTTCCACACAAACAAAAGGTGAGAGAATTCACCTCAGCACACCTGCACTACAAGTAAATGATACTAGATAGAAATTTGGATCTGCACGAAGGAATGAAAGATGCCAGAAATGGCAAAAATAAGTACAATTATAAAAGAAATTTAATCCGTATTTTAATATCTTTAAAGGATAATTGTCTAAAATAAAAATAGGAATGACGTATTGGGTGGTTTAAAACAAATGTAGAAGGAAAATGCATGGCAGCAGTACAAAATATGGGAGGGAGAAAATGGAAATATAATGATGTATATTCTTCTAAGATTCTTGTACTCTGATGTGTTACAATATTATTTGAAGATAGACTGTTAAAGATGTCTATTATAAGCTTTAGAATAATCATTTAAAAATGGAAAAAGTGGAATAACTAACATGACAAAAGTGAACATAAAATGGAATCATAAAAAAGACTCACTGAATCTGAAAGAAGGCAGAAGAAAGCAGATTGTTACAAACACTAAGAACAGTTGAGCCCAAAATGAGCTGAAAACTTTCATTTTTAAAATAGAACCACATTTCCTAGAAATAATGACTTGGTGAGGAAAAGATCGGAAAAGATAGTATAGCACATGATGATCACAGTGTTGGGTAGTAAATAAATAACTCCATGGGTATGTTAGTCATCCAACAACTGTGACCTTATTAGACGACCTAATTGCAGTGGCAAAAGCTTGCTCCACTACTGAGTGAGACCAAATAATACTTTTTTTGTTTACTTTCTGTTCTTTCAGATTTCATTAAGAGGAGAACAAAACAGTTTGTGAACATCACTGAGAAATAGGATGTTATATACATGATTCAGATATAATGATTCACTAGTTAGAAAGAACATGAGGCTAAAATCATCACTCATGAACTAAGGAACTCAAAATCCAGGGAAAGGCAGAGATAAAGAAATGCTTTTAGAGCAGCAGGGAATGCAAAAAATGTAATTCAAATCAAGTTTCTCGATAGAAAAGCAACCAACCACCCATGGGAAAAAAACACAAAATTTAGAGCAAACAGGACAACCCTCTTGTCTGCGTGTTATATCTCTTCTAAATCTAATCACAGTTTGTCTATTTACTTTTCCAGGAAAGAAAGAATAGAATAATTGAATGAGTAAGCACTCTGGATTCAGACAGATCTACTTTCAAATCCTAGCCCTTCTGCTTACCTACTCGTTAACCTTGAACGAGTTACTCACGTCTTCTCAACCTTTATCTCTTTAATTTAAACTACAAACAATACCTTCATGGAATAGTTTTAAAGATTCATGAGATTGTGAATGAACAGTGCCAAAGACTGTGTATCACACAGAAGACACTAAATATGTGACCATTATTATTTGAGAAAGCAGTCTAAAGTCACATTGCTATTCTAATTGTTGTATTTACAGAAAGAAAAACTGGGTCAAAGCATTTTTTAAATATGAATTATCATATATAGGATATCTAAACTGTGGACTATGTGCTACCTATAAGCAAAGCCCTGAAGAGGGTCTATTTGAATGGTAACCAATCCTTTCACCACCAAGATGTCTTTTATATTACCCTCATGGATGCAAAGAATTGCACCACTTCATTTACAACAATGCAAAAAACATCCTGTTAAATTAACAGAATCTAGCCAAAAGCAAAGAAACTAATGGTTTTAGCCTAAATGGTGGCTGTTCAGAAAACAAAACTTCCATTAGACTTCTATTCTTATTCTTATTCTTATTCTTATTCTTATTCTTATTCTTATTCTTATTCTTATTCTTATTCTTATTCTTAGAGACAGAGTTTTACTCTTGTTGCCCAGGCTAGAGTTCAATGGAGTGATCTCGGCTCACTGCAAACTCCGAGTCCCTGATTCAAGTGATTCTCCTGCCTCAGCATCTCAAGTAGCTGGAACTACAGATGCTCACTACCATGCCCAGCTAATTTTTTGTGTTTTTAGTAGAGACTGCGTTTCACCATGTTAGCCTGGCTGATCTCAAACTCCTAACCTCAGGTGATCTGCCTTCCTTGGCCTCCAAACGTCCTGGGATTACAGGCGTGGCCTCCATGCCTGGTCAGACTTCTTTTAAAATATAAATTTTTCTGATAGACCATGAAATGATATTTAAGAATACCTTAGTGCTCCCAGCATCTCTGATAGGAACTACTACTCTAATATACTCTCAGCAGCATGCCTGCAAAATCAAGTCATTTTAGTGCTAAACAAATGATATGATAATCCTAGAAAATCAAATTATCTATATCACTTTTTTCTCAAATATTACTTTTGAGGTATTCTGTTAAAAATCACATGAGTTCCAAATATAAAAATGCCAGAAAAGTGTAAGAAAAACATAAAGCAACATCACCATGAATAACAAATATTTTCTTAAACACATGGGAACTAAAATGACACTTAGCAGTAGATCCTGGTCAAAGGACGTCAGTCAGAGATGATTTGATAGATAAAGGAATTTTTGAATTTTGTTTTAAAGGGGAAAAGAAACATGAGTTAGTCAAAAGATACACGTTTTTCAAGGAAAACAGCTCTCCAGATGGGGCATATTATATTTGAGAGCTAAAAGGCATTACAGGAATGGGAAACAAGATTAGTTTGGAAGAAAAGGAGGACTTACATTTGGGCATAAAGTCAAGTGTTGATGTAACTGAGGAGGGTCATCTGTACTGTCTACTGTCTCCAAGAAAGTTTACATCTATATCAGCATGATCTGGTTTTGTTTCTAGTTGCTTTTTTTTCTAGGATTTCCAAGTCAGAAATTTTACCAAGTTCTGATACTCTGCTCCAGGGTACATACAACTAGGGGAGTACAAGTCTATAAGATACAGAGGAATTGCAATTGGCCATTTTTCTCTCTGCATGTAGTTTTGTTCTATTTTGTTTTTGCCAGTTACAGATTTCAACATAGAAACAGTCTGCTAAAGCAAATAGCTTCTGGATATATGTTGTTCTTCTGACTGGTTGCTAAGTATTTTCAGTTCTTAATTTGGGGTCAGGTCCTTACTGTAATTATAGATTTCACTTTGAAGCTTAAAAATAAAAGGGTTGCTGTGTACTCCTATATCTGTCTTGCATGCATGTTATTTTTTAAAATGTGTTATTTTTAAAGCATTCAGATTGCTTTGAACACTTATTGCTGTCTCTTTCAATAGGAAGAGCTCAAATTTTGTCTCAGACATAATAAGACATAATACCAGGAAGTCCAGGAGTCAGTCCACGGAATGGTTAAAAGCACAATGCCCCTCATTCATTCGTTCATTCAATAAATATTTTTTAAACACTGATTTTTATACATATTCCAAATATTTTGCAATAATCAATGACTATTGATATGGTTTGGCTGTGTCCGCACACAAATCTCATCTTGAATTTCCTCATATTGTGGGAGGAACCCAGTGGGAGGTAACTGAATCATGGAGGCAGGTCTTTTCCATGCAGTTTTTATGACAGTAAAGAAGTCTCATGAGATCTGATGGTTTTAAAAAGAGGAGTTCCCCTACAAAAGCTCTGTCTCTTTACCTGCTGCCATCCATGTAAGATGCAACTTGCTCCTTCTTGCTGTCTGCCATGATTGTGAGGCTTCCCTATTCATGGGGAACTATAAGTACAATTAAACCTCTTTCCTTTGTAAATTGCCCAATCTCAGGAATGTCTTTATCAGCAGCATGAAAACAGACTAATACAGAAAATTGGTACCAGTAGAGTGGAGTGTTGCAGAAAAGATACCTGAAAATGTGGAAGCAACTTTGGAACTCGGTAACAGGCTGAGGTTGGGACAGTTTGGGAGGCTCAGAAAAAGACAGGAAAATTTGGAACTTCCTAGAGACTTGTTGAATGGCTTTGACAAAAATGCTGATAGTGATATGAACAATAAGGTCCAGGCTGAGATGGTCTCAGATAGAGATGAGAAACTTGTTGGAAACTGGAGCAAAGGTGACTCTCGTTATCTTGTAGCAAAGAGACTGGTGGCATTTTGCCCCTACCCTAGAGATTTGTGGAACTCTGAACTTCAGAGAGATGATTTGGGATATCTGGTGGATGAAATTTCTAAGCAGCAAAGCATTCAAGATGTAATTTGGGTGCTGTTTAAGGCATTCGGTTTTAAAAGGAAAGCAGAGCATAAAAATTTGAAAAATTTGTAGCCTGATAATGCAGTAGAAAAGAAAATCTCACTTTCTGAGGAGAAATTCCAGCCAGCTGCAGAAATCTGCATATGTGATAGGGAGCTGAATATTAATATCCAAGACAATGGGAAAAACGTCTCCAGGGTATGTCAGAGGTCTTCACGACAGCCCCTGATAGCCCCTCCCATCACCCGCCTGGAGGCCTAGGAGAAAAAAGTGATTTAATGGGCCAGGCCCAGGGTTCCTATGTGTGTCCATTTAAATAATGTGCTGTCCTTTAATATGTTTTCTATTTTAGATACTGAGTTTCTAACTAATAATAAATTAATTCATAAGTACTTACAATATATGCTTCTATAAGAGCATACACTCCAACAGACATGACAACATATACTTAACATAAAAACAACACAATAAACAGACCTATGGAACTGGTTGATTGGAGAATTCATTGAGTTACAAAGATAAAAACTTTTTTAAAATAGAGCTATACCAAATCTCTTTTGTTGAACTTCCTTTTCCTTCTGAGGAACTATTCTCTCACTATCCTTTATAGATTATATAATCTTTTTACTCCTTTTAGTTATTGAAAGTCTGATTCCAAATTTTTAGACTTCATTTTGTTCTTTTTAAAATTTAATTTTATATTTGATTCAAAGAACTTCTTACATCCTTATCCTAACTCAAGCTAGAGCTGTGGCTCTATGAACAGAAACATCTGTTTTTCACACAGATTTTCCTCTTTTTGCCTCTTCTCTGTACTGATTTCATCATTATTGAGCATACCTGAACCATCTGAGGAATGGAAGATAATAAAATATGATCACTGTTTAGGGCTTGAGTCTAAGTTGCATACCCCAATCCTACGTGTGATTGGAATTATGCCTGGTAACTGATGTTGTGGTTCTTGGGTCCCCATTCTACTATTGTTTCTTAGATATGTGGTTTGTGCAGAAACCCTTAGGGAGTGAAGAAGGAGAGAAGAGATAATCCTGATACTCCTAAGTCCCAATGTGAAACAGTTCCAAATAGCACTCAACTGTATCATCATTAACCTCTAATATCTGTGCCCCACAAAACTATTCAGAACTGTTGGGCACAGGGGTCAATGAAATCAACCAAAATAATAAGCATATATTCCAAGGGAGAAGAGAAAAATTAGATAACGCAACAAGTAGTTTCTATGAGCTTACTTGGTTACTTGTGTCTATACTACCAAAGGATTCAAGAAATCTAAGAGGTCTACGTGAGTGGATATCATTCAAGAAATGAAATGCCAATCTTCTTCTTGCTGTGGCCTTGAGGAAAGAGAGAGGAGAGAACAAACTTTGCTCACAATCACAGCATTCCTCCAAATCCCACTACCTCTCCTTTATAATGACTATGAATGAGTGGGCAGGTGCACAGTGTCAGAGACTCTTCTTGGAACTGGACATCTCAATGGCCCATAAAGAAAGATGGCCAGCCCCAACTGCAGGTAGGTCTTGGAAAGTAATAGAAGGAATACATTTTTATTTTATTTGAAGCTTTGGGTCATAGCCATTAACTGAGGGCAGCAGGAAAGAATTTTACTAATCTTGTCAAGTATTAGCTAACAGAATCTCAGTTGTTTTCAGATAGCTAAGATTTCTTGACATGAGGGAAGGTAGGTCTTTTTGCTAGCCCTAGAAGATGACCCGTGGGTTAATATAAACCAGTCACAGAAATCCAGTTTTCCTATTCTCCTTCATCACATACTTGTCTTCCCATATTCCTTGGAGTTAAGAGGTAGCCATTTGAAACAGTTACATTCAATGAGACCTAAAATAAAGTCTGTTTGGAAACTTTTTGGAAAAATTTTTTTCAAGATACAAAGATCTTGCAAGAAGGAAGTTTTGTGGCCCTGCCCTTTCTTTCTGCTTGAGATACTGGTGTGGTTTTGCTGCCTAGAGCTCCTATAGCTGTCTTGAGGTCATGAAGGGAAAGTTGATTAAAATGTGCAGGTACAGGTAAATGTACTACCCAGCTGCTACAGCAAACCTGCAGCCACTTTCTTCCAGACTTCTTGCCTTTATTATTTAAGCCAAAATTCATCAGGAATTCTGTTAATTTCATGGAAAATCCTTCATAACCAAGATAATTCATGCTTTAAAAAATTCATGGTTAAATTATTATAGACATGGGTTTTTACTTAAAAATTATATTTACTTCTAGATAACTTCCAGATATCAGGACATGCAAATACACTCTGTCTTGATGATCATCTCTCTACCATTGTGAGGCTAAATCCTGTTTTCTGTAATAATTATTGATTGGTCTCATTGTCTTTCATAGTTGTGACTTCAAGGGATTGGGAATGAACTACTTTTTTTTTTTTTTTTTTTTAATAACTAAACAGTTTATTTTCAAGCTATTCAACATTTAGTTCCTAGAGTTGGGAATACAGATTCAATAAAAAATAAAATTATAAACAATGTATTACAATTGGAAAAGTTAGAGTTAGACCAACCTTTGGAATTAAGGTTATCATATAAAAAGGTTATCAAGATTATCATATAAAAAGAACTCTATACTTTGAACATCTGTCTTTGCAGAGGTATAGATTATTATATCTCTACATGGTTCTAATTATAGTATAGATTATAGAAACACTACATGGTTCTAATTCTTTTAAAAATTTTGCTTTGGCCGGGCGCGGTGGCTCAAGCCTGTAATCCCAGCACTTTGGGAGGCCAAGGCGGGTGGATCACAAGGTCAAGAGATCGAGACCATCCTGGTCAACATGGTGAAACCCCGTCTCTACTAAAAATACAAAAAATTAGCTGGGCATGGTGGCATGTGCCTGTAATCCCAGCTACTCAGGAGGCTGAGGCAGGAGAATTGCCTGAACCCAGGAGGCGGAGGTTGCAGTGAGCCGAGATCGCGCCATTGCACTCCAGCCTGGGTAACAAGAGCAAAACTCCGTCTTAAAAAAAAAAAAAAAAAAAAAAATTTGCTTTATGTGTAAATGCAACAAAATATTTTAGAATAGCTTAGAAGAATAGTTTTATGTCATGTATATTTTTCAAGGAAAAGCTTTTAAAAAATTAAACTTAGTATATCATATATACGAAAAGAAAAATAGTTCATTCATTATGTTTAAGATATATTTTATTATACTGATTAAGTATGACAGATAACCACAGGCAGAATTTATAAAATACAACATTAACTCTTTCTAACCAAGGGAGCTATCCCAGTTGTCTAGTTGCCTCATAGTCTTGTCTAGTTGCCTCATAGTCTTGTCTAGTTATTGCAGCTAAAAGTAAACGGTTATTCTCTGGTTGGAGATTTTATCTTTGCAGGGAGAAATAAAATATTTGTTTGTTGAAGCAGGTTGAAGCTGTTTTTGTTTCCCACAGGTATGTAAGACAGATATTTCCAATGCTGTTATTCTCAAGCTAAATTTGCTAATATTTCAAAAACAAAATTGGTTTGGAATTTTTTTTTCTCTTGCCACTAAAGAATCATTAGGTTATAAATATCACAGGCAAAATGTGTCCATTCAGAAAGAAAGGGCCCAGTCTTCCCTATCTATTCCCCTAGGTTGTTATTCTTAAATTGCTTACCAAATAGTATATGCTAAATGCATAAACCACATATAAAATAATCTGGGCATGATTTAAAAGTAAACCAATTTTCCCGTTTCTTAACTGTTGTCTTTACCAAACAACCACAATATTCTCTGATTATAATGTCCAAAAATTGTACAGATATAGATGAAATTGTGATTTAGGCAACACTAACTTTTCATGCCTTCTTAACCTTACCGCTGGAATGATCTGCCTTCTATAGCCCGAAGCAACAAATCATTAATTCAACTGACTGCTTTTCACACAAGCATCTGGGTGTATTGAACTTTGCAGAGTCATTGCTTGTCAAACATATATACCCTTCCTCCCAGTCTCTTGAGGTTCTGCTTTCCCTGGTGAATCTCATTCTACCTGGTTTTCTTGAGTTACCCTCTTCCAAGATAGTTTCATATTTGTTAGAACATTCTAAAAATAAATGTGTTTTAAAAACTCTATTGTAAATGTAAGTGACCATTGTTATTTTTATTATGAATTTACCAATAATCATTATTTATTGAGTACCTATTATATGCCAGGTACTTTTCTAAGTGACTAGGATACATCAGTGAACAAACCACATGAAAACCTCTGACTTTTTTCTACCAGGGAGAAACAGAAGACACAAAACATAATAAATAAATTACATAATATGCTACAAGTACCCTTGAGAAAGTATGAACTGTAGGTTAGGGAACAGAAGTGTAAGGTGAACACTGTAGAGTGGGATGTAACTTTAATAAGTGTTCAGGTCTCATTGAGAGGGTGACATCTGAACAAAGATTTGAAGGTGGTGAGGGAGTTACCCTTGAGAATTTATCTGTGAAAGTGTTCCAAGCAGAGGAAACATCTGATGATAGACCCTAGGGCTTCAGGGTACCTGGTGTGACTGAAGACATGTCAGGAAGTCATTTTGTGTGGAAAGACCAGCAGGGAATGAAGTCAGAAAGCAAATGGGAAACCAATTCATGTAGAGCCTTATAGGCCATTCGGATTTGCTTCGTTTTGTTGGTTTGTTTGTTCGAAATGGGGAGCCATTGAAAGATTGTGAACAGAGGAAAGAATTTATAGATAGAGAAAGAGGTGTGGATTTCCTGTATTCTCTAAATTATTCCCACATTGCTGGTATTCTTACTGTGCCTGTCTACAGTGCTTCTGCCAATTATACTTCATATATTTTCCTTGGCATTATATTAGCAATAAAGTAGCAGAGAACTCAACTCCATACAGAAATTGGCTATGTGTATTTTGACTTCTGTGCATTATTTTAAACTAACAAGGCCTCCTATAACTTTCAGGCAGGGTCTCTACTAAGCCACAGCATTTTTCTTCAAAATGTGAATGACGAACACTTTCCTGTAAGACTTGATCCCAGGCTGGGCACAGTGGCTCACGCCTATAATCCCAGCACTTTGGGAGGCCAAGGTGGGTGGATCACAAGGTCAAGAGATTGAGACCATATTGGTCAACATGGTGAAACCCCGTCTCTACTAAAAATACAAAAAAAATTAGCTGGGCATGGTGGCGCACGCCTGTAGTCCCAGCTACTTGGGAGGCTGAGGCAAGAGAATTGCTTGAACCCAGGAGGCGAAGGTTGCGGTGAGCCGAGATTGCGCCATTGCACTCCAGCCTGGTAATAAGAGCAAAACTCTGTTTCAAAAACAAACAAACAACAACAACAACAAAAAAACTTGATCCCATAAGTGCAAAGCATCGCAGTTTCTCAAGAAAATGAAGGATATCAGATGACAAGCTCAGACTAAGTTAGGAAACCTGTCTTGATTGGTATTTTGATACTTGCTACAAATGACTTAATATGCCAGGTTTTAAAAGAAAACCGAAATAGAAAAATAACACATAAAATAGAGGTAACAGCAATGAAAGTTTTCCTTGATTTTATGTAGTTATACTTATCTCTAATTAGAAAATAAAGCATATGGTGCAAGAATCTAAAAGCAATGTTTATTTACATCTACAAATATGGAGTTTTTCCCATCACTCATTTCAATATCTTACATTTTCTAATGACTCTATATAGCCAGCAGTCACTTTAGAAATATCCTATTAGATCTCCTCAAAGTGTGTACCATCAAAAGGTTGAGGATAATGAGACACTTAATAACTAAAACTAGTCCTTTAAGGCAGAGAAATTTTAACCAATCTGAAATGTTTTATAAATGCATATCTGTATTCAAAATACCTGAAAGCACACTTTCATAAATATTCTGTACTACATAAGATGATATTTCTTTTGTAATCAGTGTAATAATCACTGATGATTTGGGTTTATTTTAAATAGTTGATTAAATATTTCATTTCTGCCAATATATAAATATTTCATTTCTGCCAATATATCCATTATGAATTATCCCCCTTAAGGAAACAAATCTATGCTTTTTGAGTTGATTTTAATGTATCACATCCAACTGGAAAGAAATTGAACAAATATTCTGCATGGGAGAAAATGCGCATTAAAGCAACAGGAACTTCTTCACTGGTCACTGGTAAGACAGGGAAAGTGTTATCTCCCACCCCCTTGTAAATCAAAATTCAAAACCTCTCTATTAAAAATGTTTTGGGCAAGTAAAAAATTTTGGTCATTCTCATATCATTTGGGTAAAAAGCTCTCCTACATAAATAAATTACTTTGAAAGGATTGAAATGTAATGAAATATTGATTTTATTACAATTAAATCATTTTGATAAGGGTCATTCAAACTGTTAAAATTCCTCAATTATTACTTTAAAGTTATGAACTTCTTGTTTTTTTCTAGCTGTTAGGAACCCAAAGAAATAAGTTTACTTGAGCTTTGGAAGAGGATAATGTCAAAAAACTGGGTAATTCTCTGTTCTAAATTCTAATTCTCTGGAATCTAAATTCTGAAGGTCCCAGGCCTGATGCCATGTCCTTTTTGTTTCCTTACCCACATTCTCTTTTTAGGTAATCTCATCCACTTACATTAATGTAGTTGTTCTCAAAGTGTGGCCCCAGGACCAGCAGCATCAGCATCACCTGGGAACTTGTTAGAAAAGCACGTTTTTCCAGAGCTCCCACCTCAGAGCTTCTGAATTGGAAACTCTAAGGGTGGCACCCAGCAACTGATGTTTTAACAAACCCTCCAGGTGATTAGACCCACTGGGGTAATGATTCCTTCTACCTACATACAATTATCTACTCCCTGAGATACCCTTGTGGATATATTAATAGTCATTTTATACTTAATATATCCAACAAGAAGCTAAAGCTTTCTCTTCCAAATCTTCTCCATTTCAGCAAATGGCACTACCATTAACTCAACTTGCTCAAGTTCAAAACTATGTCATCCTTGACTCCTCTTTTTCTCATCACCCTCCATCCATTCTATTACAAAATTCTGTCAATTTTGTCTCCAAAATATATTTTAAATCCACCTACTTCTCTCTACCTGCTCCTTCTACACTCTTCCAATCTGCTTTCTAACTGGTCCCTCTCTTCCTCTTTTATGCCCCTCTGACCCATTATCTATATGACAGACAAAATGATTTTTAAATTCAAATCACATCACTTCCCAGCTTAAAAATTTTAGATTGCCTATAGAATAAAATTCAAATGCCTTACTATGACCTGCAAAGTCTCATAGGATCTGGCTTATGCCTTACTTATTCCTTATCACATGATATTACCTCAAGTATCCACTGTGCCAAAAACAGATTCTTTCTGTTCTTTGTATATGCCAAGAACTTCTTCCACCTGGAACCCTTACTTTTACAACTGCCTTTGCCTAAAAATGCCTATAGTAACTGGCTCATTTTCATTCTTTAGTACTCAGCTAAAACGATAATTCCTCAGAAAAACCTTTTCTAACCATCCCTTTTAACATAGTCCCACTCCAGCCTATTATATGGCTTCTTTATAAAATTCTTCAGAGTAAATATCACTTAATCATTTTCCTTCTGTGTTGATTTGATTGTTGTTATCTGCCTATACCAACTCAAATCTAAGTTTCTCAAGGAGAAAAAATTTGTCTGTTTGCCATTTTATTCCCAGTTCCTAGCATGGTGCCTCATATTCAATATATGCTCCAAAGTAATTTTTAAATAAATAAGGCAGCACTGCTTCTTGCTGAGTTCCTCAAAGGTAGCATAATTAGTCATTTACCTTGAAACTACAGTATAAAGAAGGCATATCTTCTTGATCACAAATTTTGCCCAAAGACTTCATGTAAAAAGTAGTAATTTTTAAACATAAAGTTGTAATTTAGAAAACAAATAAATTATTGATTTGAACATAATATGTATATGCTTTTCATTATTTTTTAATAGAGATGGGGATTCACCATGTTGCCCAGGCTGGTCTCAAACTCCTGGGATCAAGCAATCTGCCTGCCTCAGCCTCCCAAAGCACTAGGATTATAGGCATGAGCCGCTGTGCCCGGCCTACTTATATGATTTTTAAAAGGTAAAACCCATTTCACAAGTGTGTTAGATGGCTTCACAGGCCACATCTTCAGGCTCCTATGGCATAGCAGACCTTTCTCTGACCATAGGGAAATTTTGGTAGAAAAGTTTAAGAATCAAAAAAGAGAGGGTGGGGAGTTGGGGAGAGATAGCATGGGGAGAAATGCCAGACATAGGTGATGGGGAGGAAGGCAGCAAACCACACTCTCATGTGTGTACCTATGCAACAGTCTTGCATGTTCTTCACATGTGCCCCAAAACCTAAAATGCAATAAAAAAATCAAAAAAGAGATTTCTCCTTAGAAACCTAGTAAAAACATGGCCTCTTCCTCCAATCCCTATTTTTAGGTACCACTTTCTGTTTCCACCATGGGCCAGATACTGTCCTAAGTACATTTAATCTTGTCAAGAACTCTGCAAAGTAGAGATTATTAATTTCTGGAAACTGAAGTTCAGCGAAGCTAAGGAACTTGAGCAAAGCCACACAGCTATTAAGTCGATGGTCCCAAAGACTATTCTATATAGTAGATGGACGTTTCTCAATATATATTTTGTCAACAAGATGTTACAAGTATTTTAGAAAAAAAAAGAGTTCTGAGGTCAAATAGCTTAGAAAAGCTCTAGAATCTTTGATCTCAAGTATTGGCAACTCTATGGGGACACAGGTATTCTCACACACTGATGGCTGGAGAATAATTGGTATAGCAACTTTGAAAGACAACAATGACAGTTGTCTAGGTTGGGAGCAGTGGCTCTTGCCTGTAATCCCAGCACTTTGAGAGGCTGAGGAGGGTGGATTTCTTGAGGTCAGGAGTTCGAGACCAGCCTGGTCAACATGGTGAAACCCCATGTCTACTAAAAATACAAAAATTAGCCATGCATGGTGGCTTGTGCCTGTAATACCAGCTACTCGTGAGGCTGACGCAGGGGAATCACTTCAACCCAGGAGGCAGAAGTTGCAGTGAGCTGACATCATAACACTGTACTCCAATTTTGGTGACAGAGCAAGACTTCATCTAAAAACAGAAAGCCTATAATAATATTGATAGTTGGTTAGTCTCCATTTCTTCTCAATCTCAAGAGACATTTTTTGTCTTTCTCTGCCCTAAACAGTTCCCTGAGAGACTGATTCCTATAAGCTCATCACCTGAGCTGCATCACAGCTGGCTTTCCATTATATTCAGCCATCAGGAGATACCATCAGAAGACAGGAAGACAGGTCAGACCATTTCTCACCTTTTCCCTCCCTGCTTGATATGCCATTTCTGATCACAGCTGAATCTGATCCCGTTCCCTTTGGACAGCCAGCTCTCACTGTAAGTAATTCTAAGTGCATATGTGTATTTGTAAATCTTTTCCAATACAGCAACAAAATTTGGGGTGTTACACATTTTGGGTAGAAAATGGGATTAGGCATCTAGGAGAGATTTCATAATATTTTAGTTTTTTAAGTGAATACATTCATGGACTACTTGCATAATTTTAAATATACATATATTTTTAAAATTATCACAAATCAAATAGGAAAAAACACCTGCTCCACCTCCACCTATTTAACCTATTATTAGTCAGATATATTTAGTCACTTAGCTTTTTTCCTTGGGACTCTTTTTGGCATCTCATACAGTCTAGAAAGTGCTACATCAGGCCATCCGGCCCTTAGTGAAACATGATTAAGAGAACTTTCTCTGTTTGGATTTTGCCTCTCAAGAAATATCAGATTTGTGATGCCATTACTATTTCCTCACTCTTCTTATTATTCAACTCTGTGACCCCCTGTTCATTAGTTATCTCCTTCATTAAGGGGCCGACATCTTAGTTCAGCATCAAGGATTCTGAAGGAAAACCCTGGAAATGTTTGCAGTCTTATTCTAAGTTAACACGTTCTACTTAAGCTTCTAAAGCTACACTGTCCAAGATAGTAACTACTGGCCATATGTGGCTTTTAAGTGCTGGAAAATGGATAGTCCAAATTGAGATGTGCTATAGGAATAAAATATAAATCATATTTCAAAGATCAAGTACAAAAACCAAGAATATAAAATATCCCATTAAGAACTTTTATTTTGATTGCATGTTGCAATAAAAATGGAATTATAAAAATTATATTATATTTTGAGTATAATGGGTGAAATAAAATTTATTATTTAAATTAATTATTAATAAAACTAATTTCACCTCTTCCTTTTTACTTTTTAAATCTGGCTACTAGAAAATTTAAAATACATATACAGCTTACGTTATATTTTTATTGAAAAGTACTATCTTAGAGATGCCCACATTTTTTTATTTTAAGATAAATAATTTCCTTCCACAGAGCAGTCAGCTAGACTGACAATATAATTTTGACAGATGCAAACAGGTTAGTCCCTCCAACAGGCAGTTCTCTCACACATAGGATATAAGGTCACTCAATATAATCAGAATCATTTTTACCATCCTTGACATTAACCTCCAGAATCCAGAAAATCAAGGTGAACATATCATGTTCACAATAAATATGTCCTCTGATGCTAACCTGGAACTGAAGAAAAAGAAGAGTTTAAATTTATTGACTGAGTTGGTTCTCTGTTAATGAGGATTCAGTGATAAATAGAACATATCACTTGCCCTCAAGGAGCCTACAATCTACTAAAAATGAGACAAATGAGTAAATAGCCAATTATAGTACAGTGCCTAAAATGTCATGAGAGGCACCTCCACAGTGTACTCCAGGAAAACGAAAAAGGAGATGATTTTATTTTACTTTATTTTATTTATTTGAGACAGAGTCTCACTTGGTCACCTAGGCTAGAGTGCAGTGGCACAATCTCAGCTCACTGCAACCTCCACCTCCCAAGTTCAAGTGATTCTCCTGCCTCAGTCTCCAGAGTAACTGGGACTACAGGCATGTGCCACCACATTCTGCTAACTTTTTGTATTTTTCGTAGAGACGGGGTTTCACCATGTTAGCCAGGATGGTCTCAATCTCCTGACCTCATGATCCACCTCGGCCTCCCAAAGTGCTGGGATTACAGGCATGAGCCACCATGCCTGACAATGGATGGGATTATTATAAACAAAAATAGAAGTATGTATACATACCTGGAGAGGAGATAGTGTTAGAGGAGTTTCAAGTAACCCAGTATGATTTTAGTACAAATTCAAGAACATAATGAGGGATAAATAAGGGCAGATAGGTAAAAGCCAGGTCAGAAAATGCATTATTCATCATGCGAATTTAGACTTTGTCTTGAAGAAAATGTGGAGCCATTGAATAGTAGTACGTAGAAGAAATAATTCAGTCAGATATAGATATGTTTTAAAAAATAATGCTGACATGTGGAAAGAAGTGGAGTAGAGAGGCACATGACTTGAGGCGGGGTGACCATTTAAGCTGTTGCAGTACTCCAGTGGGAATATGGACTAAGTCAATATGAACTAGGATAATGGGAGTAATGATGGAAGTTCACAGTCAGAACTTGGTCATCAAGCAGACATCGGGCTGGGAAGAGTCAAGAACAGGGAGGGAGTAAAACAATGAAATTTACTCTGTGCCTCCTACTTGCCAGGAGCTCTACTCTTCCCTTAGTTAAACCCCCCAAAATAAACTATTAGCAACCTTCCAAGATAGAATCAAGCAAAAATAAAAATCTTAAGAGAGTTACTTCTAAAGAGAGTAGCTTTAGACACTTTTCCATATTCCACCAAATTTACTGCTTACAGAAGAAGTTAGGTTAATATTATCTATTGATAGATAATACTAATCAGTATTAATTATCTTTATAGATATTAATTACTTATAAATATTAAATATCTATTGATACATTCACAATATTCCAGCTTTAGTAATTTATAACACAATTTTTTCAATGTGTTCTTTTAGAATTCAGGATAACACAATATATTTACGGTTCCCAATGTAAATGTAAATTTTCCATATTGTTCCAAAGATTTTTCAATCCTGAGTAAATCATCATACCTTTTTCTCTGTCCACATGAAAATTAGTTTAATCAAAAATACCAATTAATTTAGTAATCTAAGATTTTTTTAAAAGATACCAGCTTTAAAAAACTTTATATTGATACAATAATTATAGTAACTTACGAAAATAAAATATTTAAATGAGGTCATGTCATACATGCGAAATTGCATCAAAGTCAGATGCACTGTGTGGATTATTACTGACATTGGCTGAGGTCTAGAAAATGAATCATCACAGTATCTATCATATAACTTAGTGAGTAAATATGAAAGATTAAGAAATATACAAGAAAGGGCCGGGTGCAGTGGCTCACGCCTGTAATCCCAGCACTTTGGGAGGCCGAGGCAGGTGGATCACAAGATCAAGAGATCGAGACCATCCTGGTCAACATGGTGAAACCCAGTCTCTATTAAAAATACAAAAAAATTAGCTGGGCGTGGTGGCGCGTGCCTGTAATCCCAGCTACTCAGGAGGCTGAGGCAGGAGAATTGCCTGAACCCAGGAGGCGGAGGTTGCGATGAGACGAGATCGCGCCATTGCACTCCAGCCTGGGTAACAAGAGCGAAACTCCGTCTCAAAAAAAAAAAAAAAAAAAGAAATATACAAGAAAAGCATATGAAAAGAGTAAATAGCTCAGTTCACTTATCAAGATCTGTTTAGAAAAGGTAAGTATAACTTAGGTAAATTTTACTTAAAAAAAAAAGGGTGCACATGATGCCGAAGTGTCTGAATATTCCAACTATGAAAATTTCAAAGTCTGTGTCACTGGTGTTTACCTGCCAACAAAACCCAGTTGTGAACACTTACATTAACACAAACATTTATTAAACACCTATTGTCTGCAAGGTAATCTGATAGGTACTGAGGATTCTAAGTGACAAGTATCTAGCTCAGTGATTCTCAACCAGAGGCTATTTTATACCCCAGAGGATGCTTGGCAATGTTTGGGGACATTTTTTGATGGTCACATCTGTGGTGGGGGTTTGCTACTGGCATTTAGTGGGTTGAGACTAGGTATGCTCCTAAATATCCTAGGATGCACAGAAGATCCTATCATAACAAATTATCTGAACCGAAATGTCAGTAACACTGAGGTTGAAAAACCCTGACCATGAGACTTTTTTTTTTCCTGAGCTTCAGCTCTGAAAATTGCGAAAAAAAATTTCCACCTGATGTCACAAGCAAATGTGTGTACGTACATAACACACTTAAAGTAGGTGTTTATATTCCCATTATACTTTTAAAATTGTGAATCAAAAAGAGAAATGAGTTGCCCAAAGACATGCAGCTAGTAAGTGTTGGGTCAAAGATTTTAACCTGTCTGCGAAGTCTGATTCATTCTTTGGGAAATGAATGAGAAATCTGAGAAATGTGCCCTTGGCTAAGAAATACTCAACCGATATTGCAGGTCTCTGTCTCTGTCTCTGATATGGTTTCACTGGAATTACCTCGGATGGTTGAATGGTATGGTTAATTTTTAAAAAATGAACTCCCAGGAGCTCATAGTCAACATGGGGATGTTATAGCATAAGAACGTAATTAGGCTGGATGTGGAGGCTCACGCCTATAAACCCAGCACTTTGGACTCTGGGAGGCTGAGGCAGGCAGATCACTGGAGGTTGGGAGTTTGAGACCAGCTTGACCAACACGGTGAAAATCCGTCTCTGCTAAAAAATATAAAAATTAGCTGGGCGTGGTAGCACACACCTGTAAGGCCAGCTAGCTATTTCATGAGGCTGAAGCAGGAGAATCGCTTGAACCAGGGAGGTGAGGTGGAGGGAGAGATTGCAGTGAGCCAAGATTGAGCCACTGCTCTCCAGCCTGGGAGACAGAGGGAGACTCTGTCCCAAAAAACAAACAAACAAACATAATTAGTCATTACATACTACTATTGTGTGGTATTTAAGAGTTTATTTAAAGGCATAATGAGGAGTTATGAAATTCAACAGGGCTTAAAGGAAATGGAATCCAGATCTAATTTTGTCATTGCCCCAAGGTGACCTAAACACACAAATGCTGAAGTCTGAGCATGGTGCTGCCCTCCCAGTGGACGGAAGCTTTGGAAAGGCTCTTCATTTCCTGGCAAGCTTCATTTTATGTTAACACTATTATGAATAAGATTTCTTGAGGTCTTAGATTCATTTTGAAAGTGCTATCCACTATTTTTGTACTTCAAAATGGCACAAGATAGTGATCCTTGAAATACTCAAAGAATATTTTACTTGTAAATTTTAAAACTGCATAAATATTACTCAGAGTCATAAGCATTAACAGTCATCTACAATATTCCTATTCCTTAATGCCCAAGACCATACTGACAAGATTAATAGAAAAAAAAAAAACAAACATGACTTAGGGGAAAAAGTAACAGTTGGCTATGGAGGGGGGGAAGGAATTAGGATGGTAGGAAAGAGGGCCTATGATACAGATCATATTATCTTCATTGATAAACATTGAATATAATCTCCCATCTTTCCTTACCAGCAGATTCTCCTTCAACCTTCTTGCTTTTACCTAATTTAAATCGTTGCTTTATTCACACCTAAAACAGACACAGTCATAGGTTCATGTTCAATGCAGCCTTTTGTGTACAGACTACAAATTTTGCTTTACAAATTATGGGAGGCAGAAGAAACACAGCTTTAACTTTTAGTTTGCAAGTTGAGCTTACAGCAAGGGAGACAGAACAAACTTTGGACTTTGAAACCAAACCAACTTGTAAATCATCAAGGAAAAATGAAATTGAAAATTAAAAATTAAATCTATCCAGGTCTAGCCTAGGGAAAAGCTGTAAAGTTCTAAAAATGAGGATTTGTGTTCAGTTTGCATACCTCCTATCCCCAATATTCTCCTGTCCTGCTCATTCTCCTGGAAAGCACGTCCAACCCTTAGTAACATTTTTTTGTTTAGTTGATTCGATATCACTCCCCTCAGCATAGCTGATCACCCCTGGTAACACGAATTTTCCAAGACCATGTTTCTTCTTCCCACTCTTGTTTTTTTTTACTACTACACACATTTTAACAGTGGTTTTGGACATAATTCATTCCAGAATAGTGATTTTGATCCTAATATTTTCATTTTGTCAGAAGAAGGGAAAGCAATCCCAAGACAGGTTGGTAGTAGAAACTGGCAACAAGGAAGTCATCTTTGGGAATCCCCAATCATACTGGGTGGCCACCTACTTTGTTTCCAGAGAGCAGGCAAAGTTAAGCAGAATATGGAATACATAAATACATTTCTCTAGCTATTTTGTTAATGATTTATTTGGAGAACACAGTGTTGATACTGAATGATCCTTATTGTTGATATACAAGCCTTGTGTCAATAAGTAATGACACACCTCTTGACTTCAGTTTGCCCATAGTTACTTAGTAAGGTTGATGACTAAGCTGTTCATTTTTATTTGACAGACAACACAATTTAGTAATAAGAGGCAATAGCCTAGATAGAAGAGTCAAGAGTGTTAGGTATTCTTGTTCTCTTACAGCTAAATTGTGACAAATTACCAAACTTCTGAGTCTCAGATTGCTCTCCTGTAAAATGGAAATTTAAAAAGCCTATTACTAGTCTAGGACTCAAATGGAAAAATAAACATAAAAGGGCTTTAGCAAAATATAAAGTTCTTCACTGATAAATCATCATTTATCCTGTTTCTGTCCCCAAAGGGAGTTAAATTTGCATTAACTCCTCTACTCCCTCTTAACTAGTTCTCCTCCATGAGAACAACTTAGAATATTCATTTGTAAAATAGATGCCCCAGTTAGGGGGTATGGCTAGAATAAAGCCACTGTCCCCAAAAGAAAATGAATCTATAGTGAGATCACATAAGGAAGAAAGTGGTCTGACTGCTCTCATATCGTAGTTTCAAGAAGGAGCAGATAAACTGAGTTGCATGAACACTGAGTTGTTCACTGGCAAGATGCACAATGTCCAATCAGTCCATTCTGATTTGCAGAATGTCATTAGATCACTAGCATCTAATAGGTGGATGAACTCAGTGTACTCAGGAGTGAACAGGTGTCTCACAGCTGGGAGCTGCCAGAAGGCCAAGGAGCAATCATGAACCATGTTTTCTGAAATTAGCTCTGATGATTCTAATATTGAAAATATTATTCCATAGAGAAATTTTTCAAAGAATATGCAGAGCATTTGGTAAATACAAAATTGAACATTGGAAAATTTAAAAGAATTTTGTTTCATTATAATCACTGAATGGTAGTGTACAGAATTCCAACTCTATGGTTGGAAGTTGCATCTCTATACGACAGACAACTGGATCTGAAGTTTAATTTCTTGCATGGACATTACCATGATTATGTATAGAAATTACTCCAATCAAGGTGAACAAACGTGAAATGATGCTGTGCTTTTTTTGTTTGTTTGTTTGTTTTTGAGACAGAGTCTTGCTCTGTTGCCCAGGTTGGAGTGCAGTGGTGCAATCTTGGCTCACCGCAACCTCTGCCTCCCAGGTTCAAGCAATTCTCTTGCCTCAGCCTCCCAAGTAGCTGGGACTACAGGTGCATGCTGCCAGGCTTGGCTAATTTTTTTGAATTTTTTTAGTAGAGGCAGGGTTTCACAATGTTGCCCAGGCTGGTTGGTTTCAAACTCCTGAGCTCAGGCAATTTGCCCACCTTGGCCTCCCAGAGTGCTGGGATTACAGGGGTGAGTCACTGTGCCCGGCCTGCTGTGCTTATTTTTAAAAATTTCTGTCTAGCATTAGTTGGATAGACTCGGCCAAACTTTGAGCCCAATTTTCTTCTCCAATGATGAGAGGTGACATAAAACTATCAACGATAACCTTAAGAAGCACAATATATGACTAAAAACAAGTTGAAAATTACACTTCCAGAAGCAACATTACATCATCCTGTATTTGATAAAATGATCGGTTTGCCAAGGAAGGAGGACCCTACTCACCAATGTTCCAGCATTAGCACTACTTTTCTTAGCTTGCCTCATAAATCCTGTAGTAAAGTAACTGATTTCCATCTATAGGGATACCTTGGAAATATCACAGGTTTTGTTCCAGACTACCACAGTAAAACAAATATTGCAATAAAGCAAGTCACAGGATATTTTTTGGTTTCCCAGTGTATATAAAACCCACACTGACACTACACTATAGTGTATTAAGTGTGCAATAACATTGTCCAAAAAAGTATATACCTTAAGTATTTTATTGCTAAAAAATTCTAACATTTTTGTTTGAGTCTGAATCTACTGAGTTATCTAAGTCTGAGTCTTAATCTTCTTCCTGGTGAAGGCCTCCACAGCAGAAATGCTGCTATTAGGTACTAATCTGAGTGCCCAATGTTTCCTTGGGGGTATTTTACAGGCTCCTGACCCTGAAGCCTCTCAGAGTTATTCCAATGTTAAGCTCACTTCTGTGAGAAAGAGGTGAGGGGAAAAGACCAATAGTGGAAGGCCAGCTCCAACGCAACAAATATATTTAATAGTTTCTCTCATCTTAGAATATTTATTCACATTTTCCTTTAAAGACTTTTTAAGGGAGAGCAGCTTTATTCGTACCTACTTAGTGGCTGCTTTCTAGCAGTAAAATAGATGCTTTTGCAGAATTCTTTTCTTTTTTTTTATTTTTTATTTTGTTTATTTACTTATTTATTTTTTTTTTTTTTGAGGCGGAGTTTCGCTCTTGTTACCCAGGCTGGAGTGCAATGGCGCGATCTCGGCTCACCGCAACCTCCGCCTCCTGGGTTCAGGCAATTCTCCTGCCTCAGCCTCCTGAGTAGCTGGGTCTACAGACGCGCACCACCAGGCCCGGCTAACTTTTATATTTTTACTAGAGATGGGGTTTCACTCTCTTGGCCAGGCTGGTCTGGAACTCCTGATCTCAGGCTATCAGGGCGCCTCGGCCTCCCAAAGTGCTGGGATTACAGGCGTCAGCCACCACGCAGGTCCCCTGCCTTTTTATTAAAGCTACAAAGCACACACAGCCTTCGCTTCAGGGGGAGTCCCTCCCCCCAGCCGGAATCCCCGCCCCCTACTTCGGGCATTCAGCCAATCCTGTATTTTCTAATGGCGTCGGGCAGAGCTATCGCGAGACTCCGCTGTATTCTTAGCAGGTTTTTAAACAGTGTGGACTTGCGCAGAAGAGACTCACGAAGCCAGTGCAGGAGAAAGAGGGCGGGGCTCTCCGACGCGCGCATTCGCCTGACCCCACGCTACTGCGCGCGCCCGGCAGCTAGGCGCTGTGGTTTCTGGGTCTCCCCGGAAATCGCTACACGATCTCACAGAAAGCTCTCCTGCCGATCTCAAGCGGATCTTCGGTGGGTGGCGAATGCGTGCCTGTGATCTGCGGAGTCTGTAGAGGAGCGCAGGCCTGGTGCAAAGAGACTCAAGAGGCTTAAAGAACCCGCTTGGGTAGGCGCTTGGGTGATGGAGGGTCAGGGGTCAGAGGTCGGGAGGGAGGCCGTCTCTGGCCTTCCGGACCGGGGAGAGAGGACTCAGGTTGTTCTGGAGCCCGGGAAGCTCAAGGACTGAGAGGGAGTCGCAGCGCGAGTCTTCCCTACCCCCTTCTCGATCCCGGACGAGCGAGCCCCGGACCACCACGGCCCTCCCGGGATAAAGTGGGGCAGTGGGAAACGAGTCTGTGCTTCTCCCCCTGTATCGGGGCCTGAGGTGTGTCTCGAGCGTCCACACTCTAGGATCCGGGGTCCGTTGTCGCGCTCTCCGGCCTCGCGGTCGCTTGTTTGCTCGGCCTGCTGGGAGGGATCCGGCGCTGACAGCCCCGCTCAGCCTCCGGGAGCCGCCTGTGGGTCTTTAGGAAGATAACTGAATGGGTATCACTGTGCGCAGCAGGTCTGCCCCCCAAGCTGGAACTGGGCCGCCGTCTCCCTTCTTTATGCGCTGCATTGTGTTAGTAAAAGCGGAGACGGAGGCTTCTCAGTCCGACTCGGAGTTCTCCGTTACCTTTGGAGCCAGGTTAATTACATTCGAATGGTTCAAATTCACAATCACATTGTACAATGTGACTGGCAGTTGCTAGGTTTAGGAACGAAAGTAGGATGTTACTTGATGATTGATTGTCACTGTATAATAAATACAGTATTATTAAATAATGACCAGGAAGCTTGTACCCTTTTCCCAAGTAGTTTGACATTAGCACGAGATAGAAATCAGAGATGTTGGATGCCTTCCAACTTTTACTTAAGGAACTTGGGGCTTTATCTGAACAAAATAAGATACTATTAAAGTCATTACTGTTATTTTAAATTATTCCAGTGGGCATTAGTAGGAATGATGAAACTCTCTTGAATAGAAACGATCCATAATATCTGTATTATCACCAAAAAAACTATTGGTTTATGATTAGTAAACATGCTAGAGACAGAGGTCCTGAGCAGTATTGTAATAATAATATCTGTGCTCGTTAACTTGCACGTTCTGGAGCTTTGAAGGACCAGTTAACCAGTAAGCTGGTAGTTGAGGATAAAGTAATTTACTTTTGAGAGATGCTCTTATATATCCTCTTTATACACCCAAAAGGAGCTGGACTTGTAGAATTATTAAAACAAAGCTTTTATTATTAAGAGTTTAGGCTAGTAAGATTTAGGGGAAACAGAATTTGCTGGTGAAAAAGCTTCTTATAAGGGTATTTTTCAAGTTTATGTAACTAACATATTTTAGCATTCAGTAGATGAAAATACTCTCACCTTGCTAGAATTTCTGCAGAAAAGGGAAAGATTGTGTTCATCCTGGGTCATTAAGAGCTTCCTAGTGCTTAGTAAGGAGTGGGCTTCGCTTCCATAAAACAACCCTTTGGACAGGAATATGGCAAGTATATAATCCCTTTTGCCCTTGATATCCTGAACCGAGGTCTACCATGGATTTGTTGTAATTCAGGATTCGTATATATCTTTTAAAGAGGAAATATTTTGGAGGGGAAAATGTGAATTTAAGGTTTGTTTTCATTTGTTGGATTGTCTTAGCAGTTTAACATTTTACATTTATTTTTCTAGGATTCCATCCTTGTTTTCTGTTAAAAGATACAGTTGAGTTAGGTTTCCCTGCCTCATTCTAGTATTTCATTAGATTTCATTTTTCTCAGAAGTAAGACTTTCATATTACCTATAGTCTTCTAGAATGTGGGTAAGAGATAATTCTCCAAAAATAAATATGAGTAAAGTACCATTAGGTTCTCAAAAGGAGGGAATATATCCATGGAGTTAGAGATCTTTGTTTCACCCTTTTAGTATGTCTTTATTTCCTAGCACTGACCTGCTAGGAAGGTCATTGGGAGTACAACACTAAATGTGAAACCACTCTTGCCCATCTTTCAGAGTGAACACCGTAGCAGTTGGATGGAGAAGAGAGAGGCCCTTAACTCAGCTTCTCTAGTCATGGAATGCTTTCCAGGGAAGACTGGGATTGAGACAGGCATAAAAGCAATTCAAGCAAAAGGCTTTTACATTTAAATAGAAGACAACAAAAATGTGGTCCATGTATAAAACTTCACAAAATCATGTTCTACCCAAACACTGCTAATTAAGGAGGAAGCAGTAGTTGTGATGGCGAAGGTATGAAGAAAGCTAGACGAATACGGGAATTTCTTCTAGTAGAGAGTTTCACCAGTACTTGACTTACTAGTAGCCAAATAGCATTTTAGTCTTAAGTATTTTGGACCAAATACTATTTTCTTTCATTCAAGAAGTTAACTCTGAATAGAGATTTTCTTAAGACCAAAACCAGGAGCTTTTTGTTTGTTTGGTGATTTTTTGATCATGAATGTTTACTCAGTTAAGAACTGGACAAAGGGAGAGCATTGCTAGAAAATCTGGTATTTACTTGTCTGCAATTTATCAGTATTATTGATAAGTACCTTGAGGCGCTAATGCTGGAATAATCAGGTTGAAAGAAAACATCTGAAGGAATGTGCAAATTAGAATGGTGTACATAATTTAAAAGATACTAGATAAATTTTACCAGAAAACAGAATAAATAGTTGAAGTAATGTTTTCTGGTTTGGTAATATGCCTGTTACAAAAATTATTCTAAGAAACATGGCACATATTACTTCTCACATTCCATTGGCTAGGACTGGTCACGGGACCACACTAAGCTGGGCAGCCATTTCTCAACTACTCTATACTTTGAAAGAAGTGGATTTTAGTAGGCAGCTGGTTATCCATAACAAGGTTTTTCAAACTTGTCTGCACAATGGAATTTTTTAGGGATTATAAAAAATAAAGGGGTAGTGCCTGAGTCCTTTCCCAGGGCATTCTGATTTAGTCAACTAGGCATCAGGATTTTTTTTAAGTTCCCCTGGTGATTCTAATGTGCAGTCAAGTTTGAGAAGCACTGATCTGTGGTCCCCCATTTTGCCACATTAAAGTTTGGTTATTGTAAAATGTAGTTTGAAGCAAGAGTCCCCAAACCCTGGGTGACTGGTGCCAGTCCATGGCCTGTTAGAACCAGGCTGCACTACAGGAGGTGAGCTGTGGGTGAGCGAGCATTACCACCTGAGCTCTGCCTCCTGCCAGATTAACAGTCAGTAGATTATCATAAGAGCATGAACACTCCTGTGAACTGCATATGCACAGGATGTAGGTTGCCCGCTTCTTACTAAAATCTATTGCCTGATGATCTAAGGTGGAACGATTTCATTCCTAAAACACCCCCTCCACATCCTACTTTTCTCCTCCAGTCCATGGAAAAATTATCTTCCATGAAACCCGTTTATGGTACCAAAAAGATTGGGAACTGCTGGTTTAGAGTATTCTCAGGATGATGGTATTTAGCAACTACCATTTGAATGGTACTGCAAAATGTCTGGTACTGCACAATCATACTTAAATTACTTCTAATTACAATCCTGCTATCATCCCCATTTTAGAGATGAGAAAACTGGCACAGAAGACTGGATAACTATTCCAGTGCCACACAGTTAGCAAATGCCAAAGCTGGAATTAGAATGAATTTAAGACTTCAGAGTGTTGCATTCTCATCTGTAAGCCACATTGCTTTGCAAATGTGAGACTGCTGGACAGTTGTTTTTGGGTTTTCAGAGTTCATGATTCCACAGTAACTAATATTATTACTATTCCACAATAATTAATATTATTATGGTTAGTGTGGTACGTTAAGGGCTTAACTCCCTTCCTCTACCACCTTTATGCCTCCATCCCCGATATCCATGTTCTTTGCTATGTGCAGTTTCACCCAGTAAAGAAGTGTAGTATCTCCACTACTTGACATTGGGTCCAATGGATTTGACTTGTTTTGGTCACTGTGGCACCTTTGTGGTTTTTAAGCACTTTGAAACTACTTGCATGATTGGATCTGTACTAATACACCTCAACCATTGCCATAAAGAACATTCCTAGGTTACTTTGCTGATCCAAGGAGTGGGGATAAGAACTACATTAAGCAGAGCCAAACTGCTCTTCCAGAAACCTAGCCTAGATCAGCCTCTTTCAGCTAATATGCAGATGTGTGAGAATAAATGATTATGATTGCATCTCAAGGCATTGAGCTTTGGAGTAGTGTGTTATACAGCATGTTGGTGGCAGTAGTTAACTGATAAGCTGGTACAGCCTAACTTTTTAAAGTTCTAGCAGAGTGACCCACTTTCAGTATTCCAGCTTGTGCTTTCAGGAGAACTGGACAAACATAAACACTTAGGAAATTAAGAACTTTCTATAATATTCCTCCAAGATAAGATAGGATAAAACACTTTAAAAGTAGGTAACCATAGTCAAGGATCGATTGTAATCCATTACCTGCACATTTATAAGTAAAGTACTGGCTAAGGGAATAGAATTCTCATGATGGACTTAAGCACTGTTTGATATATAGACTTTTTGGAATTATGTGCATGTTCTATATTTATACTGTCCAGTACAATAGCCACTAGTCGCATAAGGCTGTTGAGCATTTGAAGTGGGGCAAGTGAGACCAAAGAGCTGAGTTTATAATAACATTTAATTTTATTTATAGTCACATCACTTAATGATAAGGATATGTTATGTGGCAAGTTTGTTGTACGAACATCTTAGAGTATACTTACACAAACCCAGCTGGTACTGCCAGCCTACTACACACCTAGATTCTATGGTACAGCTTACTGCTACTAAGCTACAAACCTGTACAGTTTATTACTGTACTAGTTATTGTAGGCAGTTGTCACACAGTAGTATTCATATATTTAAACATATTGAAATATAGAAAAGGTACAGTAAAGGTATGGTATAAAAGACTTGTCATGAGTGCTGCTTATAACACTGAAAGTTGCTCTCAGTGAGACAGTGAGTGTGGAGGCCTAGGGCATTACTGTACACTTTTGTAGACTTTGTAAATACCACACAGTTAGGCTATGGCTAAATTTACTAAAAAGTAAAGTAATGAACTATGTTGTTTCAATGGCTGTGATGTTACTAGTCCATAGGAATTTTTCAGCTCCCTTATGAACCACTGTAATATTTGGTCCCTTATCAATCAAAATACTGTTATGCAATGCATAACTGTATTTAAAATTAAGTAGCCACATGCAGCTAATAACTACCTTATTGGACTTCCTTTGGCCAATAGTAGATAGAAACTACTTCCTCGGATCTGCCAAGGAAACCTTCCTTCGAATCACAGGGCTACCTTGTTCCTAAATAAAGGTTCAGTCATCAAGGAAGGAGGATAGATCTTAGGCAGGTAAATAATATTATTTTAGTTTCTTTTATGGTTGTTAGTCTATTCATGTTTTCTTTCTAGGGCCAGTTTTGTCCATTTGTATTTTGTTAACAAATTACTCATTTTAATCTAGATTTTTCAGGTTTATTAGAATAAAGTTATACTTAATATTAAAATTTATAAATCATGCATCTACTTTTTGTTTTTGCGCTTTAAATCAACTTTAAGATGTAATTCATATCTAAAAAAATTCAACAATTTAAAGTATGTAATTTGATGAGTTTTGACAGGTATATACTATACAAATTTCTGTTACCCCAAAGCCTTCCTTCCAGCTTCTTTGCTGTCAGTCACCTCTTTCTACTTCCTTGCCCCTGGTAACCACTAATCACTTTCTGCAATTAGTTTTTTGCCATTTCTAGAATTTCATGTAAATGAAATCATATAGTATATAGTCTTTCACATCTGGATTCCTTCAGTTTAGCGTAATGCTCTAACAGTTATGTCATTTTATAGAAGTCTGTTTCTTTTTTATCACAGAATAGTATTCCATTTGTGTGATGATGCTGCAATTTGTCCATTCACCAGTTGATGAACATTTGGATTTTCTTCCAGTTTGGGACTTTTAATAGTAAAGTTGTTAACATTTAAGTTTTAAGTTTTTGTGGATTTATGTTTTGATTTCTCTTGGATAAATACCTAAGAGAGGGATTACTAGGCTGCATAGTATGTTATATTTAATTTTATTAGAAACTCACAAGCTTTTCCAAAGTGACTATACTGTGTTCAAATGGTTCAGTTCTGCTTGAGCCATACTCTCTGTGTTTTAAATTTGTGACTATTCTAATATAGTGGGCATCTCATTGTGATTTTTTGTTTGAATTTGCATTGCCTTAATGACTGATGGTGGTGAAAATATTTTCATGTGCTTATTTTACACTTGTAGGTCATCTTTGGTGAAATGTCTGTTCAAAATTTTTGACCGTTTTTTAATTAAGTGTCTCTTAATGTTGATTCGTGACAGTTCTTTATATGTTCTGCAAACATATCCTTCATCAGATACTTGATTTGCTAATATTTTCTCCCGTCTATGACTTGTCTTATTTTGATGACAATATCTTTTGAAGAACCAAAATATTTAATTCTGATGAAACTTAATGTATCATTTTCTTACACAGTCTGTGGTTTTTGTTTCCTGTTTAAAATTTTTTGTGACTTTTTCTGGTCTAATCTAATGTCATTTAGATTTTCTCCTCTGTTTTCTCTGAGAAGTTTGGTAGTTTTAGCTTTTATAGTTTATTACCTATTTTTAGTTAATTCTTATATTTTATGAGGTAAAGCTTCATTTTATTGCATATTGATGTCCTTTTACTAAAAGAATGTCTTTCTCATTGACTGCCTCTGAACTTCTTTCAAAAATCAATTGACCATATGTGTGTGGGTCCACTATAGGACACTTTATTGTGTTCCATTAATCTGTATGTCTGTCTTTACACCATTACTATGCTGTTTTTATTTTGTTTGACATATGTCTTGGAATCAGTGTAAATCATTCAACTTTATTTTTCTTTTATAAAATTATATCGACTTTTCTGTATTGTAGGTGTTTTTGTATAAATTTTAACATCAGGTTGTCAGTTTCTACAAAAGAAACCTGTTGGAATTTTGAATGGGATTACTTTTCTATAGGTCAATACCAAGAAATTGACATCTGAACATTTTGAGTCTTCCAGTTCATAAACATAGAACATTGTATAGATCTGTGATTATACTATTTTCTATATTTTTGTATATACTTGAAAATTTTCACAATAAAAATATAGTCAGTTATCTTTTAGAGAAATTTAAAAGTCAAGGAAAGGTTTATTATATTTATACACATATTTTTCATTTTTGCTTTTTATTTCCTCGTGTGGATCCAGATTTCCATCTGATATCATATTTCTTCTACCCAAGAACTTCTTGTAACATTTCTTAGATTATAGGTATACAGGTGGTAAGTGCTTTTGGCCTTTGTCTTTTTTTCACCTTCATTTTTGAAAGATGTTTTGCTGAGTTTAGAACTGTAGGGTGGGAGAAGTGTCTAAACCAGAGAAAGATGGTAGATCTGAAAAGAAGCCTTCACTTTTCATTAATTTAATTACGGCATACCTTAGATTGTGATTGTCCTTGAGTTTGCCCTCATTGGGTTTCATTGAGCTTCTTGTTTTTCTGGGCTGATGGTTTTTATAGAATTTGGAAAATTTTCATGTATGATTTTTTCAAAAAGTATTTAGCATCCTTTCCCTTCTTTCCTGCTAAGATTCCAGTTTTATGCATGTTTGACTCCTTGACATTGTCCAGTAGGTTTCTGATGTTCTGTTTATTGTTTTTTCAGTCTTTGTTGCTCTCAACTTCCATTTTTGACAGTTTCTTTTGTTTCTGTTGTTTCCACCATTTAAGCTTATTCTGCTCCTTTTTTTGTGTGTGTGTGCCATTTCTAATCTGCTGGTAATCTTATACAGTGTGTTTTTTGTTTCAGTTGTTGCTTTTCCATCTGCATAAATTCTATCGGGGTCACTTGTATATTTATATCATTTATCTTTGTCCTGTTCATGTTTTCCTCTACCTTCTTGAACATTGAGAATATTTATGGTAGCTGTTTGATTGTTTGTTTCTGCTTATTGTATCATCTGTGTCATTTCTGGGGCTTTTTGATTTTTTCCTCTTTGTCATGGGTCTTATTTTTCTGTTTTCTTTTTGCATGCCTCCTAATTTTACATTTGATGCTGGACATTTGTGTTAGATTTTGTTTAACTCTTTTAAGTATTGTTAGGCTTTGTTCTGAGGGGCAGTTAAATTACTTGGGATTGAGAGATTTATGTTCCTTTTATATTGCTTATTAAATGTATTTCTACAGTTTATGCAACAAATTGCCTACTATATTTATCCATTAAAGACTAGTAAAACCATTAGAATTTATTCGATACATGAGATTATGGTTAATATGTTCATTCCTTAGTTATATTGACCTGGAAAAAAATTACTATTGCTTTTTCTTTATTTCACTGAAGATTTTATATTATGTGTATGGGCTATGAATTTAAGCTGAGTTTCTCATTGGGTTACCCTTAAATACTAAATAATCTCTTGGTATACCTCCTGTTGTTTCAGTTGTCTTCTAGAGTTCACAGTTACCAACGAAGAAAACTTGAAAATGAGCAGCCGACGGAAACGTGCTCCTCCAGTGAGGGTAGATGAGAAAAAGCAACAGCAGCTTCATTGGAATATGCATGAGGACAGAGGGAATGAAATTATCACCTTAAGTGATGATGATGAACAGCCCTACCCAGGTTCAGATACCTCTTCTGCTCATTGCATCATTCTGAGTGATAGTCTAAAGGAAGAAGTGGCTCACAGAGATAAGAAGAGGTGTTCAGAAGTGGTGAGCTTCTCAAAACCAATTGAAAAAGAGACTGTTGGTATTGTCTCACCTTTATCTGTAAAGTTGAATATTGTGATTTCTCCCTATCACTTCGATAATTCCTGGAAAGCATTTCTAGGAGAATTAACTCTTCAGCTTCTTCCTGAACAGAGTTTAATTGAAAATTTTTCTGAAAGGAGCTTTACATTGATGAGTTCAGAGTCAAGCAATCAGTTCCTGATCTGTGTTCATTCAAAAGGTGAAGATGTAGAGAAACAAAAAAAAGAACCAATGAGTATTTGTGACAAGGGTATTCTAGTGGAGTCATCCTTCAGTGGTGAAATGTTAGAAGATTTGGCATGGCTACAAAAGAAGAGAAGAATAAAACTTTATCAGAAACAAGAAGGAAATCACATTATCAAGGTACTCAATTTTTGTGGTGTCTTTTATGGCTCTTCTACATTGGCAATCCACTTTGAAATTGACTTATGGAGAGAAGTCTAAAAAAGCCAGCAATAAGCCCTTCATTGTTAAGTTTCAAAGTACACTTTATTTTAAGCTTTTAATAACTATAAAAAATATATGTTACAACTAACCATTTTTAGTCTACACTTTTTCAAGATCTTTCATCTCTACTTTCAGTGACTTGTTTTGGTTCTCATCATCTCTTCCTCTTAGTTCAGCAGTCATTTAACCATTTCTCTGTTTGCTATTTTGCCCATTCATAATCCTGGAAGGTAATGAATGCAAACGAAATTCTACTCTTTATTGCTTACAGAATTAAGTATAATCTTCCTAATCTGTTGCACAAGTTCCTCCCCTGACAAACCCTTGAGCCGTATTCTTTATTATTCTTCTTTTTATTTTGCCCCAGAAACTCCAAATTGATTTATTTCTTCCACACTGTCTTTCTGTGTCTTTGCTTTTGTTCTCACAGTTCCCTCTGCTTGAATTGTTCTCTTCCCCTTCCCTGGTAATTCCTGGTCATTCTTTAATATGTAGTTTAGCATTTAATACATTCAGGGAGATAGTTTTTTAAATCTATTAGTAGTATTACATGCTCTCGCCTCGGAATCTCTGAGACTTTTTTTTTGGCCTTGGCAGCTTGTCACGTACTTATATTTTAGATCTTTCCCCTTTGCTAGACTGTGAAGCCTTTCATGTTTACAATCTAGTGAAGTACCTGGTACCTACATTTTCAGTAGGTGAATTAATGAATTTGTAATTTATTTCAGTCTCTGCCAATTCACTGGCCAAGTAACTTTATGTGAATCATTTAAATGCTCTAATTTCAGTTTCTTAATGAAATGTAAATAATATCCATTCTTCTTACAGCATAGAATTGTGTTTAAAATCAGGTCAGATAAAGTAAGGAAGTACACGTTGTAAACTATGAAGCAAGTTAATATACTTTTATGCTAAATCTTGAAAAGAAATTTTAAAATGTTGATTTCATGTTGTTTAACTGAAAACTCTCATACATTTCTTACATTAATAAGAAACAACAATTTCATAATTGTCAGAAGGAAAGGAGAAAATTTAGAATTATTAGATTGAATTAATTTTTCCTTGTACAGTGAAAATATATGATGAAGCATTCACTGTGTTGTTACTAATTTTGCCAAAATTGTGCCTCAGTGGTAACCAGTATGTTAACAATTTATGACTTACATAGATATCTGTGTTCTATCTACATTCCTGCAAACCGAGTCTTTATCTATTCTGTTTTTCCTGATCCTGAACTTTACAAATATTTAAAGATTTATTGCTGCTGTAGTAAGACATCTTCAAGTGAGCCAAGACAAAATGAAAACAGTAATGAAATACATTCTTTTTCATTCATTCCTGTGTAAGCCTGGTGGATTCTGTTCTTTAGTGAAAAAATATGACATTCTCAGCAATTAGGGACTCAGGTCCAACAGAGTCACTGTGACGTAAAGGGGAGCTAGACTTCTCTCTGTTTTGTAAATGAGAACATTTGGGTCAAAATAAGTAGGTTATTTTTCTCAAATTTACTTAGCTTCTAAATATCAATGCCAGTGTTCAGAATCAAGTCTTTAAACTGTAAAACTTCATACTACATTGCTTCGCCTGGGTCAAAATATTAACATTAATCAAGGTTGATTTAGTGTTTGATTCAGTAATAAGGATGCCCAAACCTAACAGTGCAGAAGAGTCCTCACTTGTATATCATAATCTTCTAGTGAAATCTGTGTTTTTGGCAAACTTGACTGATTAATTCATCAGTTTTGGGAATCATTGCATTGGTAGATAGAACTAGGTGTTCTTATCACATTCTTCCAGGTTCAATTTCAGTTAGGGAAACACTTTCCAGCAACTCAAATTGTACATTGTAGGTACTTACGTTTGTAGAATGAATTTCTTATTGAAAATGAAATGTGCGGGAAATTTGGTTGGTATGTATTTATTATTTGTGGCACAAATGCTGTGAATACCTTTAAAAGTAGTATGCTATTTTTTTCTTTCTTATGTCCTCATAAAGAATGCTATATTTGAATTGAAACTACTTTTATTTTGATTAATTCTTTGTAGGTTGGAATTTATCTTTTGGAAGCTGGCCTAGCAAAACTAGACTTTCTGAGTGATGCAAATTCAAGAATGAAAAAGTTCAATCAGCTCATGAAGAAAGTAATGGAGAAGTTACACAATTATGTTATTCCAGGTAGTATTTGCAGTAAACGTAAAAATTGCTATTACTTAGGAGTGGTGAGTTTTTTTCTCTAACTCCTAGACATAACAACCAGAAAAACAGCTAATAAAGCCATAATAAAAATTAAATGATTTTATGGCAAATTATACTTATTTGAAATGTCCCCACTAATATAATTTGTTTCTTTGTTTAACTCTGTGCTTAGCTTATAGTAATATTAAAAAATATTTTCAGAGTCAGTATGCAAGTCAAAAGGCAGAGTCTAAAGGGATCTGACCTGGTTGGGATTTTTGCATTATTCCTGTGCTTTTATTTTGTCATGGCTGGAGACTCTTGGCTGGCATTTATTCCACCTCTCTTTTGCAGTCTGGCAAATAATTTCAAAAGCCTGGTTCCCATAAAGACCAGATAACTTTGCTCTATTTCTTGGCAAGATGTTGCATCTTTGGTCAGGACTGCAGATTCAGAGTTGCCTGCCATTGATCACCAAGGGAGAGTGTAGATGGCTTGGTGCAGCTCATCAACACTATCGGAAAAACAGCCCGAATTCTCCAAGTTCTGCTCATGTTGGGTCAGCGTTATTTCAGGTGCAAATTATAGAACATTGTCATACTGGAGTATTTGGAAAATCAGTTTTGAATTTCAATTGTTCTCTGGTACATTCTTTGCAATGCTTTATGATACCAGTAATAGTAAATTATTTTGCAAGTTAAATACTTTAAATGAGGAAATCTTTGGTTTTGAGATTAAAAGGAATGGATTTAAGTACATCTAGAATTTTTTAAGTTACAGCCTTTTACAAATATCACAATTTGTACATTTTAAAGCCTGATATCTAAGGAAAACTTCAAATTTAGCTATTAATCTTAGATTTTATAATTATAGTAAAATTCTAAAACAGCCAAGCATATAGCTATGCCTTAAGTATGAAGCTTTGGAAATTTTATGTTGCATATTTTTTACTGGAAAAAAGTCGTGCATTTTTTTTGGTGCGATTTTTAGTTTTAGAAGTTATGAGGTATGTCCTATAAAAGTGTATAGGCCTCTTTGAAAGCAATTCAGAAATAAATGGTATAGTTTTTCACCTTGAAAGAATTAGGTTTTAAATAAAGAACTGTTAGCTGAAAGGAGTTTGTAAATATGTTCTAAGTTTTTATTTTTTTATGTTATAGTAAACATAAATCTTCTACAGAACAGTTGTGTTCACCAAATGAAATTATTATTTTTACAAATTTGCATCAATAGCATAATCACTTGTCTTCCAGATGGTTGCTACTGCCAACAAATGCCTATCCTTTTTTAGCATAAGAAATAAAATGAGAACCCTTTACTTATTCGACATAGAACAGTTATGTCTGCATATGGACTTTGTATGTTAAAATTGTAAAAGTAAAATAAATTGTTCCTGTGTACACTTCAAACAGTATTCACATTGAGGTCCTCGTATATTTATAAAATGTCCACAATAGGCAAGACATGTGTCAGCTGCATATCAGATTCTCTAAGGAGCTACAAAAATTAATAACTTTGCCTTTGTCTCACTGGGAAGGGGACCAATGCACATAAATGATTGCAATACCAGATAGATTACAATGTAATCATATCATATCCAGAATATAAAAGTATTGCACAGCAAAAGAGGAGAACGTAATTCCAGCCTGGGGGAAAAAAAAGTAAAATGCCATGGAAAAAGTAGGCAGTTAAACTTTCTTGAAGAATGGATGAGTAGATTTTTGATTAATGAAGAATTAAAAGATAGGGCCTTAACAGTGACAGAACACACTAAGTAAGGCCCCAGAGTTGGGCAAGTTCATCATATGCTCTTAAAATAAGAATTGCTTATAATTAGAAAAGGCATAGCAGTTTTTGAGAACATTTGTTGCGTGATGTACAGATGTGTTGGAAGAGGATGAAGATGATCCAGAGAGTGAGCCAGAGGGACAGGACATTGACGAGCTATATCACTTTGTGAAACAAACACATCAGCAAGAAGCACAGTCCATCCAAGTGGATGTCCAGCATCCTGCATTGATCCCTGTATTGAGACCCTACCAAAGAGAGGCTGTCAATTGGATGCTACAACAAGAGTGTTTCAGAAGCACTCCTGCTACTGGTAAGAACAAGATGCTTAAAGAAAGGCAAATTGATTAGAGAGATTATATGAGAGACACTTAGGGTAGGGAGAAATTTATCATTAAAATAAATGTGCTGAAAATATAAGATAGAATGGGTGTTAATATAAACAAAATTATTTCCTAAGAAATTCTTCAAAATTGAAATCTAAAAAAAATAATTTGTGGGTTTCTTCATTCATAAAAGTTTGAACTGCTTTTTCCTGACAAAAGGAAATCAAAGGCTTCCTCAATTGGAATTTTTTAAAACCAAGAAATTTTTTTTTTACACTCCTTTCAAACAGAGTTGCTGTTTAAAATCTGGTCAAGTGGGAATCTTACTGATCATCTGCAAGAAACTTCTTACAATTTAATGGTGAATGTTAGTGACAGAAGGCAAATTTACCAAAGTGGGAGACTTAGGTGATTAATTTTCCTAGATTTTACATTTTTTCTTTATAATAAGTAATAAAATGTTATCTATTGAATATTTTATGAAAGTAGTCATTTTATAGGAGGGATTTATGCCACTTCTTTATTCTTGTCTTTTTTCAATAACTTTGTTGGGGTAAAAGTGGTGTTAGGTTACATGGATGAATTAGACAGTGATGAAGTCTGGGCTTTTAATGTACCCATCATCTAAATAGTGTGTATTGTACCCACTCGGTAATTTTTCATCATTCACGTCCCTTCTGAGTCTCCAGTATTCATTATACTATTCTGTATGCCCCTGTGTACTCATAGCTTAGCTAACACTTGTAAGTAAGAACATGTGGTATTTGTTTTCCTGTTCCAGTTTCTTCACTTTGGATTTAATGGTCTGCATTTTCATCTAAGTTGCTGCAAAAAACATTATTTTATTCTTTTTTATGGCTATGTAGTATTCCATGGTTTCCATGGTGTGTATACACACCTGCCCCCCTCATCACACATTTTCTTTATCCACTCATTGATTTATAGGCACTTAAATTGATTCCATATCTTTGCAATTGTGAATTTGTATTCCAATAAACATGCGAGCACAGGTGTCTTTTTGATATAATGACTTGTTTCCCTTTGGGTAGATACCCAGTAGTGTTACTGGAGAAAATGATAGATTTCCTTTTAGTTCTTGGAGAAATCAGCATACTATTTTCCATAGAGATTGTACTAATTTTCATTTCCATCAATAATGTAAAAGCATTCCCTTTTTATTGCATTCGTGCCAACATCTGTAGTTTTTTGAATTTTTAATGGTCATTTTATTCTATCAGATAAAAATATAAAATATCTGTTAATCTCTAAAGAAGGCGACTGAAAATTACTTGGTGTTTCATTGGTGGGAGAAACATGCTACTTATTTGGCAGTTGGTTTAAATAAATATTAAGGGGAAGGTTAGTGGAAGATTCTGATAGAAGCAAACTCAGCACTTCCGAGTTAACGGTTTTTACATATTTTTTTCTCAGTTAAACTTTCTTCCCACTCTCAGACCTGTAGAAGTGGTCAGGTCTGATTCAAGTAAATGCATTAGCCCACTAGCATATGTCTATTGAATTATTCATATAATTTATTGCAAGATTTATTAAAAATAGACTTATCAGGTAGTAACTGGTTATCTGTATTAGTTTTCCTGTTAATTCTCTGTAATTTGCTACACTTTGCTTTTCTGTCTTATTATTTGCTGATAGGGATTTGTGCCCCAAACAAAGGGAGCTAAAGAGTAATATCAGAAGAAAGAAAATTGAGTGACCTTTAGCTTTTTACTCCTGTGTTAAGTATGTGGCTTTTTCAAAATGAGACTACACAAGAATATGGGTATTACTATGTCAGAGTATTCTCACTGTTAACTTATTCTTGTTTTAATGTGATTATCTGACAGAGGGAAAACAACAATTTGTTATTACATTTTTCTCTAGAAAGTGTCCTGCACTACTTATGGCGAGAGATTGTCACATCTGAGGGTTTGAAACTCTACTATAATCCTTATACAGGCTGGTAAGGCAAAATTTTACTTATATGCTTTATTTAAAAAATAAATGTAATGAAAAACTGTCCGAGATTGTTAGCATAGCTGTAACTTTGGCTCTATCTCATGAAGGAGTCAAAGGTAAAGTCTTATTGATTAGACATCTTTATGGATAGGATAGATTTATAATTAATAGTACTTGTCATTTTTCAGTAAATATTGGAATAATAGACGTAAGGTGCTTAGTTATCAAGATTTCAAGAGATTATTATTCTAAGTAAAAATATTATCTTGTTTATTATGGTGCCAGTTTTTTCTTTTTTAGTAATCTTTAAACATCATGAATGAATCAGTAGTTACTGCCGTTAGTCATTTTTATTCATAGATTCATAAAGATCATAGAAAGAAGGCAGGCGTGTTCTCTTTCAACTACTACTCATTTCTGCAGACTGACTTGTCAGCTCAGGCAGTTTTTTGGGTTATCACAGTTCTTGTGTTCCTAATCTAGGGTTTGAATTGTTTCACCCTGAAATACAGTTTCAGTAAACTTAGACTTCATGCATTGCTTTTAGTTCTCTTTAGGAAAAGTAATTAGGAACAGTGTAATTTGTATTCAGATTCCTATGATGTGGTTTCTCTTGTTTTTTACTTAGCATCATTCGTGAGTACCCAAATTCTGGGCCTCAGTTACTTGGTGGAATCTTAGCAGATGAGATGGGTCTTGGAAAGACAGTGGAGGTTTTGGCTCTGATTCTGACACATACTCGACAAGATGTCAAACACGATGCTCTCACTCTTCCTGAGGTAGGAGGAGTACAGTAGTACTTGGAAAAGCGAGGGACATATGTTCTCAAAAAGCATCATATGTTGAACATTTGCTTGGCACTTAAGTCAACACTTTCTGTTCACTCTGTGGGTAATGATTTATATTAGTGGTAAGTTAACTTCAACTGGGCAGAGAGAATGGGGTGTTTGTGACCCAGAAGGTTTATTTATTAAATGATGTTGGCATACTAGGAAGAGAATTTGCAGTCACTTACTAAACTTCCTTCTAGTTGGCAGAGAAACTCCTTTACAGAAGTACTATTGATTCCTCAAATGTTTTGTCACTAATAGAAGTCTCCATATTTTTACTAAATATTTTTAAGATCTATTGAAAAATATTCTACAAATCTCAGACATAGACAGCTTAGAGCCAAATTATTAGAACTTCGTTAAAGAACAGGTAGCTTATTCAATAGATTGCTAAATGAAACAGACTTCAAGTCCCTGTCCCAAAATACATAATTGTGTTTAAAAATACAAATTTTAGAGTTTACAAAAATAGCATCCACTTAAGGCAAATATAGTGTGTAGTTCAGTTTTCCAGTGATGAAATCTGAAATCAGCTCATTAAAACTTTCTGAAATGAAGTCAGTAGTTAAAGGTATAACCAAAATTAATTATGTCTAGGACCCACCAGGCTCACAGCTTTAGCATTATGTTACCTTTCAGTAAGGTCAAGTTTGCAGAATTAGCCTTTCAGATTTGGGTAGGAAATAGAAAAAAAAATATATGGGTTTTTTTTGTAGAAAAAATGACTTGGAATATATTGACTTAACTACCAGTAACTTCTTTCTCAGATTTCCTGCTCATTACTATTTTAATTCCAAGTTACTTTCATATTACTGTAAATTTAGTGGGTTAAATTTTTATATTTAAATATACCTTTAAAAATTAATTTCAGAGGTTCCACACATAACATTTTGGTAATTTAAGATAAGTGATTTCTAGCTATAAGCTCAGAAATAAAAAAAGGTATGTATATATCTACAGCATATTTGGCCCTTTCTCTTGCAGTTTTTTTTATAACAACTGTTTTGCATTTCGATAAAGAAGGAAAGTTAATTTCAGTAAGCAATTAAGAACACTGAAAGCAAAACACTTTGTAACTACTGAATGTTGTTTATATCAGGGAAAAGTGGTGAATTATTTTATTCCATCACATTATTTTGGAGGAAAAGCGAAAGAGACAGAAACCCATAATATCGAATTTGAACCAAAAGAAAAAGTTCAGTGCCCTCGTAAGTATGAAATATCTTAAAGGAAATACCTTCTTAGAGTGATCTTTGCTAAAGTTCTTGCAATCCTTAGAGATATCTTGTAATTGTTATGAATAATTGTTTTTACAGTTATATATGCTTTCATAAATGAATTCAATTACATGTCATAATATCTTAACAAAAGTGAAGATACATTCTTTCATTTGACTTGGTCCAGGTAGTTCTTGCTCAGTCTGTTACATTTAAATTTCTTTAGGTTACAATTTAAACCAAGCTTTGTTTATCTTTTAGCAAATGAATGTTTCTCATACTAATAATTATGAGAGGATTCTTAAATAATGGTGAGGTTTTCTTTTATAATTTTGAATGATTGTTGTTTTGTAGTATTAACAATTGAATATGAGTAATTCTTCCTTCAATTATTTCTGGTACAGTAATTTGTTTCTTAATGTGCCAAGATACATTTTTATTATATATTTTTCAAAATGGCACTACACTGTAATAAATCTTTTATTTTTTTTCTTAACCCAGTTTTCATGCAGATTAAGATTAACCAAGTTTTACTTTCTTTTCATTTTAATTATTTTGACTGAGTTAGCATATCCTTTTATATTTAGCTACACGTGTGATGATCCTGACAGCTGTGAAAGAACTGAATGGAAAAAAAGGAGTGTCCATCCTTTCCATCTATAAGTATGTCAGTTCTATATACAGATACGATGTTCAGCGGAACAGGAGTCTTTTGAAACGGATGCTGAAATGTTTAATTTTCGAAGGTCTTGTGAAACAGATCAAAGGCCATGGTTTCTCTGGGACTTTTACATTGGGAAAGAATTACAAGGAAGAGGATATATGTGATAAAACAAAAAAGCAGGTAACAGAGTTTGAGTTAAGCTCAATATTAACTGCATGTATATGATAGCAAGTGTGTTGACAGATCCCACCTTGATACTGAAACTCTTACAATCTGAAGATAAAAAACAAAATTTTTAGGAAAAGTACTTGTATCTGTAACTCATATTTTCTTCTTTGTGGTTATAAACTTTATGAGAGTAACTTTATTTTGGTTATCATTAAACCTAGAGAATAGTGCTTGGCACATAAAAAATACTCAGATACTTTTGATTGAATTATAAAATTTGTTGGCTAAGCGTATCATAAGAGTCTAAAGCATCTTCTGTATTGTTTATTTTTATTATTTTTTTTTTTAGAGACAGGGCATCTGTCTATTGCCCTGGCTAGAATGCAGTGGTCATAGTGTAGCCAGGGGAGGGAGCCAGGGATTCCCAAATGCTTCCAGTTCCCTGATGTGCCCAGGTTCTTGGCCTCTCTTACCCCAAGAGCAGGGAAAGGGGCCCCGGAGGCGCGGTGAGCTTATTGTTCTAATAAATATCGTGGAGCCAAAGAGTTTTGCAGAGAGCAATTTACTAGGTAGAGAGAGAAAAAAAGAGAGGCCGTTCCCATGCTGCCATGGGTGGGGATACAAGGGAGGTATTTATACAGGTAAGGAGCATCGGGCTTGGTTAACCCTGAGTTATTCCCTCCCCGTTAATGTTCTTGTCCATTGAGAGGAGTTTTTTCAGACTTCCTCTGGAGTGATTCGTCTTTGACTCTGATACCAGATTGGCTACTTGGTCTACAACAGAACCGCCTCTTCCCAGAGTTTTCAGCAGGCTTTTTGAGCAAAGAAGGTCACCTGGATCTTCCACCCAGCCCTCGTGGGGGAAAGTTAGACAAAGAACTTTACCTTCCAGATTGGGGTGTGGATGGAGGCGTGGTGCTGGGAAGCTCCTGCCTTTGAAACCATGCCCCTCGTGGACTCGGGAAGAGAAGTTTTTTTCCTTAACACAGTCCCTCAATAGCTAACTGCAGCATTGAACTCCTGTGCTCAAGCTGTCATCTTGCCTTAGCCTCCCAAGTAGTTAGGACTACAGGCCACCATGCCTGGTGACTTTATCTTGTTTTTTGTAGAGATGGGGGTCTCACTGTTTTGCCCAGGCTGTTCTTCAACTGATGGCCTCGGTGTTCATCTTTCCTCAGCCTCCCAAAGCATCGATTAGAATTACAGGCATGAGCCACCACAAGCCTGGCCTTATGTATTCTTATGCTGCTGTCAGCAGTTAAAAAGTTTGTTCCACATTTCAAAAATAATACCTTAAATTTGCATTGCATGTTACATAATTTCAAATTTTTTATATAAATTAACATTTTCCTTATATTATTAACTTTAAAAAATTCCTGCATTTTGATAGAAAACTGCTTCTGTTGGGCCAGTAATTTCAATTTGCTTTTAGGAAATAGTTATAATATTTGCAGACATAAATAAAGACTTAACAACAAGTTAAAATGTGGAGCTACCAACTTGGCCATCATGAAAAGGACAAAAAATTCATTTCCTGGAGTAGGGAGTCTATGGTATTATCCTCAGGTAGCATAGAAGACAGCAATGAACTGTGCTTTTGGTAACCCTGCTGCCACCAAAACTAGAAAATTGCCCTCAGTTAATGCCATTGATTACATGTTGTATCTTAACTCCTCTATTCGACGTCAGTTCTGATATCTCTTGGAGGAAGCTGTCCCTATTACCTACCTGCCTATTATATTCCCTCTATGTTATATAACTGTTTATAATTGCAAGAGTGGACACAGGTAGAAAGGGGAAGGAAAAAAGGAATCTATTTGCTAATTGCAGTAACCATTGCATTATCTTTTACTTTCTTTGGATGCTATATTTTAGTACTTGGTATTTTTGTAATTGCCCTAATTTGTATATGTATGTACTCAAAAGTACTAGTCTTGTATTGATTGAGGCAGACTATAAATCATAGTAGATTAATAACAAAACATCAGTAGCTTCCTTTATCTTTCTAATCTTTCATCTCTCCAGATCTTGTGCACTTGTAGAGCCTTCCTTTTGTTTTGAGATCTGCAGACTAAAGTGAGGGTCCTTACAGAGGGCAGATTGAAAGCCACTTATCAGGAATGATTCTCCTCAGGGAAAAGGGTAGCAAAGAATGGCTGCCAGATTTTTATATAAAATGCTTACATAAATTCGGGAGTTTAATTTCAGAAATGCAACTATGTTGAAATTAATTCATTAATTATTTTTCTCATAGGCATTAGGGAGTCCAAGGAAAACTCAGAAAGAATCTAGAAAATCAGGGAACAAGGACACAGATTCTGAATACTTGCCGTCAAACACCTCTGATGATGATGATGATGATGATCCTTACTATTATTATTATAAGTCCCGGAGAAATCGTAGTAAATTGAGGAAAAAGCCTGTTCCATCCACAAAAAAAGGAAAAAGTCAATCTTTTACCAATCCCAATACACGAGGCCACTGTCCAGCTACTAGTGACTCTGGAATAACTGATGTTGCTATGTCTAAAAGTACATGTATATCTGAATTCAACCAAGAACTTGAAACAGAGGACTGTGCCCAATCTCTAAATCCTGCTGATAGCGATGTGCCACTTTCTAATATCATGAGTCCCTTTAACACCTCTGATTATCGCTTTGAGTGCATATGTGGTGAACTTGATCAGATAGATCGTAAACCTCGTGTTCAGTGCCTGAAGTGTCACCTATGGCAGCACGCAAAGTGTGTGAATTATGATGAGAAAAATCTGAAGATCAAGCCTTTTTACTGCCCCCACTGCCTTGTTGCAATGGAGCTGGTATCAACAAGAGCAACTCTGATCATATCCCCAAGTTCTATCTGTCACCAGTGGGTAGATGAGATCAACAGGCATGTGAGGTCATCGTCTCTTCGAGTCTTGGTAAGGCCACTGTGGACTAAAGAGGGAGAGGAAATATAAAGTGTTGTTTCTTCATGATAGTTTTCTCATCTTTGTTTCTTTGTTGTTTATCCTTAAAACTAACTGAATGATTTAATAGTAATGTCAAATCAAAGCTTAAAGAAAAAAATTGAGGCTAAGAAATAGTATGGTGTTATTTTCTAACATCAGAATTTCAGCCTTAAAGCATTTTGAACATAAAAATGTGAAAACTTTAAAAATTCTTGATTATGTAAATGAAAAAATCTTGGTATAAGCATTTATAATCTTCAGAGAGAAATGTAATCCAAAACAGCACTGTGTAACAGGAGCTACTTACTTGATCTGCCATCTCTTAGCTCCAGAATCATCCTCTGAAGCTTCAGTTACCTCAGCTGTAAAATAAGAATTTACTTATACAGCAAATCTTTATTGACTATCTGTTATGTGCCAGGAACTGTGTTGAGTTTTAAAAGTAGTATCCAGCAAGTATGACTTCCTAAATTACTGGGCACATAGTAATGTTACCGTTTCCTAATATTAATACTCTTCACTTTCATTCTTTCTTCTTTCCATGCAAATGTTACTGAAGGTTGTTATATTTCATCCACTCTACATAGGCATGGAGAATACAGTAATAAGTAAAACAATTTCTACTGTTAAGAAGCTCTGTTCTGTGTGGATAGGCAGACCTTTGAGTCTTAGTTCTGTCAGTTTTGAGCAAGTCACTTTATTTTTCTTATGTGTGGGATGGAAATATTAACACTAGCAACAGAATTATTCTTGAAGTTTGGAGATAGTGCTTAGCTCAGTATCTGAAACATAAAAGACATTTCATAAATAATAGCTCTTATTCTAGTTTTTCATACCATTGTGCTTTCACATATGCGATTGATTCCATCCTCCTACCTACATACAGCCCTTTTCTCTTTTTGCCACCTATGAGAACCTTTTTGAAACACCCCAAGTTTTAAGTCCTCTGTGATTTCACCTTCTCTGCTACGGAGTTGGTCTTTTCACAGTGATGCTGTCATGTTTATGTTTATTACAGTTTCTTGCACGTTGGTTATGTAATTCATCTTCCACACTAAAACGTATCTTTCTCTAAACAGGTATGGGACCTGTCTCATAGCATGAATGCTCCTCAGAAAATAGCGAGGACTGAGTAAGAGTATAAATGAGTGAATATTTTATTGTTTTTAGTGAGCCTTTTTGCAATAACTGCCTATATTGATTATTTCCTAGGTATATCAAGGAGTGAAGAAAGATGGCTTTTTACAACCTCATTTTTTGGCAGAACAGGATATAGTTATCATCACCTATGATGTACTTCGTTCAGAATTAAATTATGTCGATATTCCACATAGCAATAGTGAGGATGGACGTCGCCTACGGAACCAGAAGCGCTATATGGCCATCCCAAGCCCCCTAGTAGCTGTGGAGTGGTGGAGGATTTGCCTTGATGAAGCTCAGATGGTTGAATGTCCTGCAGTAAAAGTGAGAGTTTCTGCAAAATCTTTTGAGGGCTGGGGAAGAAGGGGGAAAAAGAATTAGGGGAACTTGAATAGTTTAATAGTTTAAGTATAGTTAACCTGTAGGACTGATATTGGTCAAAACTTTGTTGTTAAACACTACTCGTGCTTTTCTCTTGTGCTATGAACTACATAACCCTTTGAAATTAGTTTTGTACTCTGTGAATCATTGCTCTATATGAAATACATATTTTTCAGTAAGATGTCTCTTTATGTATGATGCAGATCAAGTAAACTGCATTTAGGAACTTTTATAAGTATTTCTGCTAACTGGGAGCTCATCATGTAACCTCTGATAGCTTTGCGCCAAAGTTGACTTTAACAGTTTTTTAAATCAGAGGCCAAATGGTAATAGAAAATCCTTCTTTAGAGGACAGAATTTTGATTGAGCCTTTGAGTGTCATATGACTTTATTCTGCAGTCTTGGGCCAGTCTAGAACCTGAACTGAATGTATGAATCATATCTATTAGCATATCTGGAGGATAGAGTGATGCAGGTCATGGATCAGTTTTTTTCAGGGGCTTTTTCATTCTATAGGTATTTGAACTACCCCTCTATTTTAGGGGACTGTGTGGCAGCCTCCCACTAATGAGAACCACTGTGATAGAAGATGGTCCATTGAATATGACATAATATTATTCAATATAATGTCATATTCAATGGACCATTGAATATATTGATTCATTGAATAATTGATATTATTCAATATCAATTATATTGAATAATAACATTGAATGTGATAACTCTTAAATAAAAGCAGGTACATCTCAGCAGAAGTAAAGCTTTCAGTGGGCTGTTATTTTCATGAGTATACCTGACTTCTGTGCTCTTTCTGTGGTTTTCTGGGTTTTGTTTTATTTCATTTTTCTCTCATCAGGCTGCAGAAATGGCCCAGCGTTTGAGTGGGATTAATCGGTGGTGTATCAGTGGCACTCCAGTACAGAGAGGATTAGAGGGTAATGTATGGTTTCCTCACATATTGCATGCTTTTGAAAAGCTTCATTTTTTGAGAAAAAGGTATTGTTATGCTTAATCTTTGCTGCAATCCTTACTGAAGTGATGAATCATGTCTTTATAGTTGACCTAATAGTTTCAAGCATATCATTTAAATGGATCTCAGGTGATTTTTCTGTTTTTGTATATCGGGACAGATACATAGTAAGAGGTCTCATTGCTTTAAGTTGAGCAATTATTGTACCTGCCTAAACAGCATAGATATAGTTTGAATTAGAGTTCCAAAGTCATAGGTTGAAAACAGAAAGAATCTAACCAGAAAGAAACAAAGGCTGGAGCGGGGAAGGAGGAGAGGCAGAATAAGGGAGAAAGGGAATTAATTTCAATTGACTGTGTCTATAAAAATGGAGACTGTAGTTTTTATTGCGTGAACCCATGAATACTAGGACCATAATTTTAGTAATTATAAAAGTTACTAGTGGCCTCATAATGTCACACTACATGTGTATACCATTATTCCTTGAACCATTCTCCTTCTTGGACATTTAGATTGTGTCTAGTTTTTCCCTCCTCTCCACACATACATTGAAATGATCCCTCTGTGTTAATGTTATTGTCGCTTTTTCCATAGAACAGACACTACGTTTCTAAAACCTGTATTCAAGTTGTGAATATCTAAAATGAAAAGTTTAACTAAATCTTGTTTTATATATTTCTCTAAAAGCTGTTATAAAAATGTAGTTAAATTACAAAATTTAAATATACTTGGAAGTTCCATAGTAAAGATTCATCTTTAAAACGTATCTTTCTGAAAATCCAAGTTTTTGTATGTTTGTTTTCAGCAGGATAACTTATTCCACTAAAAGCAAAAATATCAGCATCCATTACTTAGACCTCTAAAAGCAGTGTTTTCCAATGATTATTTTTAGGAGGGAAAGGTTTTCTAGTAATATTTTCTAGTATATATTTAAATATCTGCATAACTTAAATGCTACATTTAGGTACATATTTATAGAATAATATTAGGTTTAGTAAAGTACCACATTTACTGGTCTCCTTTCATGTTTTTTTAAACATGAAATATTTTAAAATATTTAGAATTTTGAAACTGTCAAAATTATAGATATTTAGGCCTTAATAAGATATAAGATCTTACCCAGCTCAAAAGTTAGCTGAGAGAGTATAGAAAAGAGTACATGACTATCAGAGTTACTTTTTCTAATTTTAATGTTGAAAGAATATGAGCAATAATTTCTTAGTTCCCTAGATAGATTTTTTGGAGATGTAAGATGTTGACAAGTGTTTTGAGCCCCTGTCACCATTCAGCAAATTCTTGAGTAATTTTTTGAAAACCAGCTTTATTAAGCTATTTAAACTTTATTGAGGTATAAATGACATATAATGTAACCATTTAAAATATCACCTTTGAAAATTTTTATATGCATGCATAGCCATGAATATATTTGCACTAGGTAAGTTTTCCTCATATTCCAAGTCAGCTCCAAAAGAGCTTTTCTAGACTTTCTAGAATTTTGTCTTTTCCCCTTGCTTCCATATCTCTGGTATCTTTATGATTCTTGCAATTAAATGGTTTATTTCTAGTTGTCACACTGGAAATGTTAGTCTGCTCATGACTTACTGTGTTTTATTTGGACATGGAAGTCTCATATGTTTACTTTTTATGTTAAACTAGGGTTTCTCAACATTGGCCCTATTGACATTTGGGGCCAGATAATTCTTTTTCTTTTTTTTTTTGAGACGGAGTTTCGCTCTTGTTACCCAGGCTGGATTGCAATGGCGAGTTCTCAGCTCACTGCAACCTCCGCCTCCTGGGTTCAGGCAGTTCTCCTGCCTCAGCCTCCCAAGTAGCTGGGATTACAGGCATGCGCCACCATGCCCAGCTAACTGATAATTCTTTTTCTTTGGGAACTGTCCCATATGTTTTAGGGTGTTAGCTTCTACCCACTAGATGGCTGGTAGCACTCCTACAATTCTGACACCCAGAAATGTCTCTAGAAATTGCCAGACTGAAATAATGTCCTCTACTTGGAATGTCAAATATGGAAGAACACCTCTACTCCTTCTACCCCCCCAACCCTTTGTCTATATAACGTATTTATTTGTATAATACAGAAAGCATTGGCTTTGGGGAATATATAAACCTGGGTTATATTATATCCTGACTTATTAGTTGTGTGTCCATAAATAAATTCCTTAAACATGTAAGTCCTTATTTTTCTTATCTATAAAATAAGGTGTTTTAAAGAGTAATTATAATAAAGTTTACAAAGGATTTAGCACAGTACTTAGCAAATATTAAATATTCAATGAATGATAGCTGCTTCTACTTCTGCTTTTGTTTTTATTTTTCGTTTATGTAGTCATTTACCTATTTTAGTGTCTTTGAAAGTGTCAGAGTTAAATAAGTACTTTGTGATGCATTTATTATTTCATGTATTATTATTTATGTATTTCATTTATTTCTTTGTGAGATAGGATAGAGTCTTAACAGATTTTTGCTTTTAGGATACCACAGACTAGATAACTACAAAAAAGGGAAGCCTATTTAACTCACGATTCTAGAGGCTGGGACATCTAAGAGCATGACACTGGCAGCTGGCAAGGATCATCCCATGATGGAAGGTGGAAGATGGAAGGAGTACATGAGATACAGAGAAGCACCAGGGGCTGGACTCGGTTTATAACAAACCACCCTTGAGATAGCTAACCGGCTCCCACAATAATGACATTAATCCACTCCTGAGGGTTCCATGCTCATGACCAAGTCACATCTTACTAGGCCCCACCTCCTAATACTGTTCATTGGAAATTAAGTTTCTAACACATGAACTTTGGAGGATACATTAAAACCATAGCGGATCATGAGCAAAAGTAGATACGATCCCTGATCTGTTAAGCTTACAGCTTAGAGCGAAACTAACTTAAAATATTTCTTAAATACATACATAAATATTAAATGGCAATTGAGATAACTTTCACAAAAGAAAAAAAGGAAAATTCTGACTCTAATAGGTTTCATTAAAAAAAAATCTGGTTCTATAGCATGACACAATCGGGATGCGGAAGGAACTGACGACTGGGCTGTGATCTGAAACACGAACATATGCTAGGTAAAGAGGGAAGGAAAAAATGCTCTATTGTAGAGGAAACAAAATATAATTTGAATGTATCGTGGCAGACATAGTATCATTGTGGCTAGAAGCATAAAGAGCTAGGGAGACAATGGTGCATCGAGAGACTAGGTGGGTAGAGATGGGACTATGGAGGATGCTGTTTGCCATGTTAAAGAATTTTTTTTTTTCCTTAGGAACAGAAGGAGCTATTGAAACAATGTAAAAACAGTGGTTGGGGGTCATCTTATGGTTAGATTTGTATTTTTAAAGATCACTCTTCTTGCAGTGTGGAGAGTGGTTTAGAAGAGGAAAGAGTGGATGTTAGGATGTCAGTTGTCTGTAAGAAGTAATCTAGGCAAGTGGTGCTGGCACTTTTGATTTGGCCTAGGTATATCCTAAAGATACAGAAAAAAAGTAGATAGAGCAAAATTAACAAGCCTCATTGACAGATTAGGAGATACCAAGATTTCTGACTCGCATAAATCCATGAATGGTGACTGGTTTCCCTAGTGAATACTACCAGAAAAGTAGCATGTTTGTACAAAAAATTATGAATTTGACATTTTGGCAAGTTCCGTTTGAGATGGCTCTGGGACCTCAAAGAAGAGGTAGCATATAGCAGTTCAGTTGATCTGAGCTAAATATAAATCTGTGGACCTTTGCATAGCAGTGATGCATTGGTTCTTTCAGATGTTACTAACTCCCAGCAAACATCATGGTAACTTAATTCATTCTAAATATTTGTTGATCATCTTCAGAATAGGTGTTATAGGTGTGGTAAGGATATTTTTATTATTGTTTCATGGCTTCTAAAGAGAATATATGCCCATTTTGAAAAAATCTAAACTGTACAGAAAAGTATAAAGAAAATTACAAGCCAGGCATAGTGGCTCACACCTGTAATCCCAGCACTTTGAGAGGCTGAGGCAGGAGAATCACTTGAGCCCAGGAGTTGGAGATCAGCCTGGGCAACATAGGGAAACCCTGTCTCTACAGAAAATTTAAAAAAACTATCAAGGCATGGTGTATGTGCACACCTGTGATCTCAGCTACTCGGGAGGTTGAGGTAGGAGGATCACTTGAGCCCAGGATGTTGAGACTGCAGTGAGTTGAGATGGTGCAACTGCACTCCACCCTGGGCAACAGGAACACCTTGTCTAAGGCATCACAAATAAATATATGAAAAACTGTTTAGGGTATGTTAAGTGGGGTGGGTGGGGCAGGGCGAATAAAATATAAAATTGAGTGTGCCCAGTAAAGAGATACACAAGAAGTCCCATGCTCTGAAGCTAACAAATACAAGGCATGATGAATCAGAAAAGAAAAATAGTTCTATTTTATGGGATTACCATAATTTATTTCTTTGAGTCATTCTTATGCTACATACTGTTGCTATGAATATCACCATGTAAGTAAATCTTATTTACATTTTTACTATTATCTTAGGCTTTTCTAGGAGAAGAATTGTTAGATAAAGATATGAGGAATATTGCATCAGAGAATATTCTTCATGTTATCTGTGTGATTAGAAATTTTTTTTTCCTGATCCAGCAAGTCTTGCATCCCTTGGTTTCAGAGGATGGTATTTCTTATGTATGTCTTTTCCATACACATTCACTTGAGTGGCTTTTGGTTTAATTTCTGATGGAGATTTCAGATTTTTGAATTAAGTATAAGTTTTGTGTAATGCTTTCATAAACCTAACAGTATTTTAGCATCTAGCAAACAACCTAGGGCAGAATAGATGCTCAATAAATATAAATGGAATTGGAATTGAATTTCAGATTTAAGAGCCTATACAATCTGCATTTTAATTCATGGAAGGTTTATGTGCTGTGTAATGTCTGTAGAAATGCTTCTGCAAAATAGTAATGAAGTAATAGAGTTATTCTCAGTTTACTTTCTTTTTCTCTTTTCAGATCTTTTTGGGTTAGTGGTCTTTCTTGGTATTGAACCTTACTGTGTCAAACACTGGTGGGTTCGACTTCTCTATCGGCCTTACTGCAAGAAGAATCCTCAGCATCTCTACAGCTTTATTGCCAAGATACTGTGGAGGTCGGCAAAGAAAGATGTGATTGACCAAGTCAGTACAATAAGTTTTTATTGATAAAGGTACTATGAGAGAAAAGAAACAATTGGGATGAAAGTTAAATTTTTAGGTGAAATCTTTTTTCTGTTCCTTTTTACAGATCCAAATACCACCACAAACTGAAGAAATACACTGGCTTCACTTTTCTCCAGTAGAAAGGCATTTCTATCACCGTCAGCATGAGGTGTGCTGCCAGGATGCAGTGGTAAAACTCAGGAAGATTTCTGACTGGGCTCTGAAGCTCAGCAGCCTGGACAGAAGAACCGTCACCTCTATTCTGTATCCATTGCTGAGACTCAGACAGGCCTGCTGCCACCCACAGGCTGTTCGTGGGGAGTTCTTGCCACTTCAGAAAAGGTTTTATTATCAACTTTTTTATATTGCAGTTGATATAATAGAAAATATTTCTGGCCCACAGTTTCATTCAGAGTCATGTAACTGAGTTGTCAGTTATTTTTAATATTGTGAGGGTTTGCTTTTTTATGGAACCTCATTTGCAATGGAAAATTATATCATCAAAATAATTATTTTCATGGTTTTGAGCATTTCTCTTTTACAGTGGGTTTTTTTGTTTTTTGATACTTTTTCAAGACAGAATCTCACTCTCTTTCCAACTGGAGTGCAGTGGTGTGATCATAGCTCACAGTGGCAGCCTCAAATTCCTGGGCTCAAATGATCCTTCCGCTTTAGCCTCTCAAGTACCTAAGACTATAAGTACAACCACTACAGCCAGCTAATTTTTTATGTTTGTGTGGGGGTTTTTTTGTTTTTTGTTTGTTTGTTTTGAGACAGAATTGCTCTTGTCACCTAGGCTGGAGTGCAGTGGCACAATCTTGGTTCACTGCAATCTCCACCTCCCAGGTGCCAGTGGTTCTTCTGCCCAGCCTTCCAAGTAGCTGGGATTATAGACATGTGCCACCACGCCTGGCTGATTTTATATATACATAAAAATATATTAAAAAATATATAAAATATATAAAAATATAAAAAATATATAAAAAAATATGTATATATATACATATATATATACTTTTTTTTTTTTTGGTAGGAAAGGAGGAAGGGAGGGAGGGAGGAAGAAAGGGAGGGAGGGAGGGAGGGAGAGAAGGAAAGGAAGGAAATCAGGCAATGAGAGAGACATTGCCAACCTAGATCTAGAGGTCTACAAGTTGATTCCTTTATTTTTTTATTTTATTTTTTTTTTGAGAGAAGGAAAGAAAAAAGAAGTGAAGGAGAGGAAGAAAAAGAGGGAGAGAGAACGGAAATGTTGCTTTATTCTTAAAAAAATGGGTATTAATAATGGCCAATCAATATTTCATTTAAACCTATGAGTAGGTATGATGTGGTATTGACAAGAATATATATTTTGTGTATTTAAAGTGGAGAGCTCTATAAATATTTATTAAGTTTACTTGTTCCTGATCTGAGTTCGAGTTCTGGATATCCTTATTAATTTTCTGTCTCATTGAGTCTAAGGCTCTATGTATCTGGGTGTTAGGATCGTTAGCTCTTATTGTTGCATTGATCCTTTTACCACTGTATCTTTGTTGCTTTAAAATCTATTTTATCAGATACGAGAACTGCAACTCCTGCTTTTTATTTATTTTTGCTCTCCATTTGGTTGGTAAATCTTTCTCCATCCCTTTGTTTTGAGTCTTTGTGTATCCTTGCATGTGAAATGGGTCTGGATGTAGCATACTGTTGAGTTTTGGCTGTATCTTTTGATTGGGGGATTTAGTCGATTTAAATATAGGATTACTGCCATTTGATGTTAACTGGCTGTTTTATCCATTCGTTGATGTAAATTCTTCTTTATGTTGATGCTCTTTACTTTTTGGTATATTTTTAGAAAGGCTAATAGTGGTTGTTTCTTTTTATATGTAATGCTTCTTTCAGAAGCTCTTGTAAAGCAGGCCTGGTGGTAATAAAATCTCTGAGTACTTTCTTGTTCATAAAAGATTTTATTTTTCCTTCAGTTGTGAAGCTTAGTTTGGCTGGATATGAAATTCTGGGCTGAAAGTTCTGTTCTTTAAGGATGTTGACTATTGGTCCCCACTCTCTTCTGGCTTGTAGATTTTCTGCTGAGAGATCTGCTGTAAGGCTTCCCTTACAAAGGGAAGGAAGGCTTCCCTTTGTGGGTAACCTGACCTTTCTCTCTGGCTGCCCTTAGTATTTTCTTCTTTGTTTCAACCCTGGTGAATCTAACGATTATGTGCCTTGAGGTTGCTCTTCTTGAGGAATATCTTTGTGGTGTTCTCTGTATTACCTGGGGTTGGATATTGTCCTGCTTTGCTAGGTTAGGAAAATTTTCCTGAAGAATATTTTCCAGCTTGGATTCATTCTCTCCGTCGCATTCAGGTACACCTATCAAACGTACATTTGATCTTTTCACATAGTCCCACATTTCTTGGAGACTTGGTTCATTCCTTTTTATCCTTTTTTCTCTAATCTTGTCTTCTCGTTTTATTTCATTAAGTTGGTCTTCGACCTCTGATATCCTTTCTTCTGCTTGATCAATTCGAGTGTTTAAACCTGTGCATACTTCTCGGAGTTCCTGTATTGTATTCTTCAGTTCCATTAATTCACTTATATTCCTCTCTAAATTGTCTATTCTCATTAGGATTTTGTCAAACCTTTTTCAAAGTTCTTAGTTTCTTTACATTGGGCTACAACATGTTCTTTTAACTCACAGAAGTTTCTTATTATCCATCTTCTGAAGCCTGATTCTGTTAATGGGATGCACTCGTTCTCCATCAAGCCTTGTTCCCTTGTTGATGAGGAATTGTGATCCTCTTTAGAGGGAGAGGCATTCTGATTTTGAGTATTCTCAGCCTTTTTTCTTCCCATCATTGTAAATTTATTCACCTGTCCTCTTTGCAATTACCAACTTTCAAATTAGGTCTCCGAGTGGATGTCCAAGTTGTTAATTCCCAGGGCTGAAATATGAGCAACCCACTCCGCTGGCCAAAACAGCAGCATTAAGACTGATGGTGCTTTTCTGCCCAGGAATCTCCAGTCTGGCTTCCTTCTTGAGTCCATAATAGGCGACTCTGCCTTCCCAGAGCTCCAAATGTCGGTCAGCAGGGGAACCAGTCCCGTTTACTCTGCACCAAGGGCTTCCACGCCGAGGTGCCGGCAAAACTGCTGCGCTGGCCAGAAGAGTCATGCTGGCGATCCATGGGGCTCCTCCACTGGGAATCTTCTGCTCCATGAGCGATAAAAATTTGTCTGAAAGTGTGGCGTCTTCTAGTTCTCTTCGCTTTCACTGGGAGCTGCAGTCCCGAGATGTTAGCGATCAGCCATCTTGGATTTGATTTTATATTTTTAGTAGAGGTGGGATTTCATTCTGTTGATCAGGCTAGTTCAAATTCCTGACCTCAGGCAATCTACCTCCCTCAACCTCCCAAAGTGCTGGGATTACAGGTATGAGACACTGCCCAGCCTGTTACATGTCTTTTAGAGATGGGGCCTCGCTATGTTGCCTGAGCTAATGCTGAACACCTGGCCCCAAGCAGTCCTCCTGTTGCAGCCTCCCAAATTTTTGAGTTGACAGGCATTAACCACCACACTTGGTCTTAAATACTTCTGTTAAAATTAGGATGATTGTTGAGGTTTTTTAAATTATTATTTTATTAGCGTTTTGGCATACTCCAGATATGAAAGGCTTTTATTCTTATTTCATAGTTCCCACATCAGGGAATTAGATTACCATGAAATATTTTCTGTCTCTCTGATTATTCATTCTGAGAACATTAAGAAGTTTGTGTTCATAATACTCTATTGTCCCAGAACCTTTTTGTGAGTCAGACTGCAACTCAGGAACTGCCCTTTGGTTATATAGATAAGAGGATTCAATTTTATCTTTGCTTTTAAGCAGGTTATAGACAAATAAAGGGAATGGCAGAAATTACACATTTCTAAAATATGAAGTGAAAATGTAAATTTGCTGTGTACATTTAGAGTTTGGAAACTATATTTGAAAGGTTAAGGTTAGACAGCCTTTTGGTGCAAAGGGCATTTAACCTGATCCTTAGAGGATCTTCATTTTTTACTGATTAAAAAAATATTCAGGCTCAGGCCAGGCATGGTGGATCCCCTGAGGTCAGGAGTTCAAGACCAGCCTGACCAACATGGTGAAACCCCGTCTTTAAAAAAAAGTAAAATTAAAAAAATTTAAAAAAAAAAAAAGAAAAATATTCAGACTCAAAGAGGTTTTTCAATTACATTGCAGTGCTGGGTTTCAGAATCAGTCTTACATTTTAATGTTTCAGATATATCATGTTGTACTTTGTACTTGAGTAAGATTTTTATAGTTCCATTCTCCCTTTACTGAAATGGTAAAAACTCAAAGAATGATGTGATCAAATAGAGGTGCTTATGTGGGAAAAAATAATGGTAAAAATGGAGGCAAAAAAAATGCTAGAGATCTCATAAAGATTATAAGACTCTCATACTCTTGATGATGTGTGATGTAACACTTCCACTGAAGTAACACTTGGGATTTTCTTTCTAGTTTTGAACAGTTTGCTTTTTCTTTTAGCACCATGACAATGGAAGAGCTGCTGACATCTTTGCAGAAGAAATGTGGGACTGAATGTGAAGAAGCCCATCGACAGCTAGTTTGTGCCCTCAATGGCTTAGCAGGCATTCATATTATTAAAGGTAGAAGGTGATTACTTTGTTATTTCTGATTCTTCCAAACACTTCCTGAGGAAGGTTAATTATAGAAAAAGTCAAAATCCTCCCCAAAAAGATACTCTCACACTCTACTGATTATAGTTTAAATAGGTTCAACTTAATACAGAGCAGTTTCATAGAACATTTCAAAAACCTTCAAAGTTTACATATGATTTATTTCCATTTTTAGAAAAGTTTTTTTTTTTTTTTTTAGATTAGAGTCTTGCTCTGTCACCAGACTGGAGTGTAGTGGTACAGTCTTGGCTCACTGCAACCTCTTAGGTCTAATATTCTGGGTTCAAGCAATCCTCCTACCTCAGCCCCCACCGAGTAGCTAGGACTACAGGCACCTACCACCATGCTCAGCTATTTTTTTGTGTTTTCATAGAGACAGAGTTTCACTGTGTTGGCCAGGATTGTCTAGATCTCCTGACCTCAGGATCTGCCTGCCTAGGCATTCCAGAGTGCTGAGATTACAGGCGTGAACCACTGCACCTGGCCTCTAGAAGATCTTTTTTAAGGAAATGAGGATACAAAGATGTGTTTTTAAGTTTTTCATCTTAGTCTTTAACAGTAAACAAATGTAAACAACCAGCATGGTTAGAAATGGAAGAATGTTTAAATTTTGACACATTTAAGGAATTATTGTTCATTGATTTAAAAATCATAAGTGTTTCTAGGATCATTTTTTCAGCAAATATTGGTGTGCCACACCTGATCTACATAACCGTGATACAGTAAATAAAGTAACTCTCTGATCTTGCAGAACTTACATTCTTATAGAGGGTGACAAGTACACACTGACCCTCCCACACACACACAAAATGTATGTGTGTAAAGTTATAGTGTTATATGTTATGCACAAAAATAAAACAGGTTATTTACTTGGTGGCTTCCCCATCTCTCAGGGATCACTTTTTTGTGTGTTATATCTAATATCTTACAAACTGTCATTTCATGTATTTTGTCTGTTATTGTAGTTTTATTAGGAAGGACAGTAAATCCATTCTGTGTTAGTCTATCTTGGCTGGAAGCAGAAGTTATATAACTGGCACTTTTAATAAATACCATATAGACACCTTTCCATATAAATATGAGAAACATTAAAAATGTATTCCATGGGTTCAAGAGTATAGATTAAGCATGTTAAGTAGAAACTTTGAAACATGCAATCAAACTTCTAGAAATTTCAATGTCAAATATAAAAAATTCACTTAATAAATAGGTTAGATATTGCCTAAGGAAAAAAATAATAAAATCAAAGTATAGAATAGTAAAGAAACTTGCCAACATGAAAAACAAAGGTGAAGACTGAAAATTTTGAAAAGAGCATCAGTGAGGTTGTGGACAACTTCAGATGGCCTAATATAAATGTGTTGGAGTTCCGAAAGAGGAAAAACAGGAAGAAATATATTGTGGGTTTTATATCATGTAGATGATATAAATATGCAAAAACAAAAGGTCTGGGGAAACATGGATGTATACTGTTGCAAGATTATGATGATATATAATAAGAGGTAAAATATTACCTGAAGTTTAGACTGTTACAAAGCAAAGAGTTTGCATCCTACACAGTCACCACTTCAGAATACTACAGGGAGTTAGAGGTAATAATCCAAGAGTAGATGAGAAGGTAATAATAAAAAATCGACTGGGCACCGTGGCTTATGCCTGTATTCCCAGCACTTTGCGAGGCCATGGTGGACGTATCACAAGGTCAGGAGATCAAGACCATCCTGGCCAACATGGTGATACACCATCTCTACTAAAAATAAAAAAATTAGCTGGGTATTTTGGTGCACGCTGTAGTCCCACCTACTCGGGAGGCTGAGGCAAGAGAATCGCTTGAACCCAGTAGGCAGAGGTTGTAGTGAGCCAAGGTCATGCTGCTGCACCCCAGCCTGGTGACCGAAGTGAGACTCTGTTTCAAAAAAAAAAATTAAAAATCTTCAATCTTAAAAAAAAAAAGCAAAAAGGAAAAAAAGGGGGCAAAAAACAGATGAGATGATGCAAGATGGTAGATCAGCTTATCAGTGGTCATATAAGATGTAACGGTCTAATATCCCAATTAAGAGGCCTGGATTGTCAGACTGGATTAAAAAACAATAATCCTCAATATGTTCTCTATAAGAAGCCCGCTTTATATTTAAAGATGTAAATATAAGAGGATAAAAAAGATATGTTAACACTAATCAAAAGAAAGGTAAAGCCACTATATTCTTATTAAGTAAAATAGATTTCTCATTAATACTGCCTGCTAACCGATTAACCACTGGAGCTTCTTAAGTAGATTTCAGAGCAAAGAATATTATCAACGATAAAGGATGTTACTTTATCACTAGAGAAAAAAATTCTAAATATTAATGTACCTAAAACAAGAGTTTCAAAATAAATATTGAAAACTGATAGAATTATAATGAGAAATAAACAATAATTATTGTCAGATATTTCTACATCCCTTTCTCAGTTGTGTAGAATAAGTAGAAAATAAATGAGGACATACATAGCTCAAACAACACTGTCACCAATATATCTAATCAGTGTTTATTGAATACTTTACCCAACCAAAGAAGAATACACATTGTTTTCAAGTACATGTCAAATGTATATCAAGATAGGGCATATTCTGGGCTATAAAACAAGTCAGTAAATTTCAAAGGATTCATGCCTACAGAATATGTTCTATGCCCACAGTGGTAGATACCAATAATAGAAGGATAACTGGAAAGTCCCCAAATATTTTGAAATTCAGTAACACACTTTTAAACCTTTGGGTTAAAAAGTAATAGGGAAGGTAGGAGGTATTTTGAGTTGAATAAAAATGAAATATCAAAATTTGTGGAGGCAGCATATCAGTAATTAAGAAATTTATAGCACTAGATATGTACTAGGAAAGAAAGCTTCAAATTGGAGACTTCAGCTGCTACCTTAAGAAATTTCAAAAAGAGCAGATAAAGTACAAAGAAATCAGTTGCACAAAGAAATGTGTGCTTTTTTAGAATATAAGGAAATATTCTTACATTAAGCCTCGTTGAGTAGCCTGTCTTTAGTTGTTAGCTCTTTAGCCTAAGAGAACCAGAAATGGAAAGTGACTCTTACTGTGCTAGATACTTGAAGAGAGTTATAAGGATTCTCAGAAGCTGAGTAGAAATAGCTCTAGACAAGAACTAAAAAAGATGGGCCTTCTTACATGCTGCAGTTGGAACCCTGTGAAATGGAGTATATTGGTCAAGATTTCCAAACCTCTGTGTCTTTGTCAATAAAATATACTGGTGCTTTACTTCCTTCAACTACTGTTCTTAATACAAAATGTGGAAGCACATTGAAAACTGTATAAAAAATACAGATGAATAATTATGCTATTGTTATGGTAGTATGAAGGTTACCTTAGATTCTTACCACTTTCAACCTGCTCACAATGTAAATTCTGTTATCAATAACTAGTAATAGAAAAGGGCATATTATTATATATTCCTGTTAAATTATTCACATATAATACATGTTACTTTCTGAGCAAATCTTCCCTCCAGGATACTCCCTAGAAAGTCCTCAAGTTAGCTAGCAGCGTTCGCAAGTTTGCATTTTCTCTAACAGTTAATCACCATTATCATCATGGTCATCACAGTTGCTAATCATGTCCTGTTATTATGTGATAGTCTAGGTATCAATCTAAAGTCTAAAAAAATTTTTTGCTCTACAATCCATAGGGAAAAACTTAACAAGGCAACTATTTTAATAGAGCTTTTTTTAAAAATTGTTTTCTATTTATCAGTGTGGAAATAATTAGGCAAAAATTGGGAAAATAGGTGTCATATCTAATATCAGTTTCTCCCAGTGCCAAATTAATTGAATAGTCATGATTAAACTCAGTAGACTTCTTGACTGTTGCAGATGAGAAATGTGTTCTTGTCCTTGAAAATACATAAATAATGAATATATTTAAAATATTTTCAGATCATTAAAATGTAGCTTTATACCTGAGAAATACTCTTTTATAAGATTTTTACATTATACATAACACTTTCATGTATATATGCTATTTTATCCTTATAACTGCCCAGTGATTGAGGTATTATCCACATTTTACTTAGGAAATTGAGTTCCAGAAAAGCTTAGTTGCTTTCTTGAGATTTTAGTTAATTGACAGAATGTGCCCTGGATCTTTTTATTTCAAATCAAATAATACGTTTTTATCATGAAGCTCGATATTGTGCTGTCTATAGTAGGTTAAAACTCAGTCAAAAATTTTTGAAATGGGATAATACAGTAGCTGTAGATTGTCACAATAATAAAAATAAATTTCAACTTTCCCATCTCGATTTTAAAATTGCATTCCTCATTTTATTCTGTTATGGTTCAGAAGCTTAGACAGTGAGTGAATTTCCTCCCTTGGCTTTTTCTTCTTGTCCCCTTTTCATGTTTACTTTCCTCTGATCTGCAGTTATGTATAATATGAGGACCAGGAAAAAGGGTTCCTCCTCTGATTATTTCCCATCACAGTTGCACCCTGTCAGGGTAAAACTATAATAAGCTTCTATGTCAAAATATTACACTGTTGCATAACAGAAGCTACATCATTGCACTTTTCTTTCTGTGTGTGAAATTATAGTAAACAATTGCTGATTACCGGGAGAAATATGCTGCCAAAAGTCCATTAATAGAGATATGTTTCTGCTGAATTTAATTGTAATTTTCAACCTAAGAGTAATAGATTTGCTTTTAGTTTTCATTAACTTCATAGTGATGTGTTAATATTCATTTTTTAAAGTAACATTACATATGTAACTTATATAAATTAGATTCTTCTAATATGAAAATCAGACAGTGAAGGTCTGCCTTTTAAAAGAAATCTAAAAATTTCAAACTATAAAAATTTGCTCATACTATATATGAATAAATACATATGATACATTAATACATATTCTGAGATTCTCCTTGACTGGTATTAAATGCATTGTATTATTCTAATTTTGAACAACGTGTTTTCTCCAGATGGTTTTTATAGAAAATTAGTTTGGCAGTATTAAATCCACTACAGTTGACTTAGAAATGTTAGCACCACCAAGTGGCCAAGAATGGGTATTTCCAAATTTGACTTAAACCTTTGTAATATTGAATATGAGTATTTTTGTTTCCTCCTCAGAAAACATGCCTTTTTAAAAATAAACATGGGAAACCAAGTATTATAGTGAATAGATCAAATTCACCTGCTTTACATTAGAGTCTAATCACTATACCTTCTTTAAAAGGTATCGTAGTTATGAAGAGAAAATTGTTTAATGAATTATTCTCTATAAATGATAGTATAAATACTGACAGATTTCATAATGTCTTTTGAAAAGCTTTAATAAGACTCAACTAAAAAAGAGAACTCACTGTGAAGATAATTTAGTATTAATGCCTATATTATGATGTAACTATTGTAAAATAATCTCCCTTATTAAAGGAAATAGAAATTGGCTGACTCTACAGTTGTTTGAAAATGTGTGTTTTAGAAAGCTTTGTATTAGATGACTAATAGAATTAGATATAAAGCAATATTGGCCAGGCGCGGTGGCTCAAGCCTGTAATCCCAGCACTTTGGGAGGCCGAGGCGGGTGGATTACAAGGTCGAGATTGAGACCATCAACATGGTAAAACCCCGTCTCTACTAAAAATACAAAAAATTTGCTGGGCATGGTGGCACGTGCCTGTAATCCCAGCTACTCAGGAGGCTGAGGCAGGAGAATTGCCTGAACCCAGGAGGCAGAGGTTGCGGTGAGCCGAGATCACGCCATTGCACTCCAGCCTGGGTAATAAGCAAAACTCCGTCTCAAAAAATAAAATAAAATAAAAATAAAGCAATGGTATAAGAGCTATTGTTTCAAAAACAATTTTTAAATCAGGTGTTTTGTACAACACTGAATATACATAATGCCAGTGAACTGCACACTTGAAAAAGGCTGAGGTGGTAAATCTTATGTATATTTTACCAAAGTTAAGATATGTATGTATACTTACATATGAACTAAAAAAAGAAGCAACTTCGAAATTTATAAAGGTTTGCATACGTATATATAAAATGAGGTTTATATCTATATACACATATATAGGAGCTTTATCTATATATAATTTTAATTATGAACATGGGCCTAATTATGTGATATTCATAAGACAAGCTTGAAGTTTTTTTAAAAGCAAGTATGTGTGATACTTAGGAAAAATTTTCTCAGCAAATAAGTAGAACATTTCTACACCTTTTTTTGGTATTGATTGCATGGTTTTGCCACTGTTAGATTTTTACTTTAATAGTATTTATAATTTACCTGGTTTGAATTTTCCAAGCAGCAGTGAAGATCAATTAAAAATGTCCATCTCTCCTTCTGTTGAGGTATCATCAAGGTTTCTCTGTAAAGAAGCAGATAGTAGTTTAGGCATTGCAAGTCATAAGATCTCTGTGCAACTATCAGCTCAGCTGTTGTAGTACAGCAGCAGCACAGGCAGTACAAAACAAATGAGCAGGGCTGGGTTCTAATAAAACTACTTATGGACCCTGAAGTTTAATTTTCACATCACAAAATATTTTTTTGAAATTTTTTCAGCTATTTAAATATGTGAAATTCATTTTAAGCTGATGGGCCCAATAGAAATGCAGAGAGAGGGTAGAAATAATCCATGGGTCATACTTTGCCAGCCTGTGCTTTAATTGACACTTTTTGAATTGCTATATTTGAATGAGCTGGTAATTATGAACAGCAGAAAACAGCATACATCTCAGACTCACTATGATTTGTGTGACCAAAAGTAGAGAGGCGATCCCTAAATTTTTGACATGAAACTTTTAATCACAAACTATTTGGCCTAATACCAAGAACAATAATAGCAATCAAGAATAGTATATTATTTTTCTGATGATTATGTGTAGGTTGGTTGGAGTGTCTTAAATATTTGTTTATAAATAATCTGTAATTACCTTAAATTTATCCTTATTTTCAAACATCATAGTTACTACTGATTGGCACCCATTAATTTTATCAAGAGGTAATTTTTTTTTGTCTAAATTAAAAGTTTATCCAGTAGCATAATCTTAAAACATTACAAATAGGTTTAATTATAAACATATTTTAGTATAATTTTAAAACATTACAAATGTAATGTAAGAACATTATATTCCATGGAATTAAAAAAGGAACTGTATTCAGCTTTTTTTTAAAGTAGGACAATCATATTAATACCAAGTCAAATTGCTTTACTTAAAAAAATAGTTCTATTCATTATGTTATATGTTTACCGTATTCTTAAATAATAGACAACTAGATGACATTGGGAGCTAAATATGTGACTCTCTTACACTTTAAATACATTTTAATTCTTTAGGTGAGTATGCCTTGGCAGCAGAGCTGTACAGAGAAGTGTTGCGCTCCTCAGAGGAACACAAAGGAAAGCTGAAAACTGATTCACTTCAAGTAAGTAAACACTAAACAGTTTCATATGCATTCTGTTTTATTTTTTAAACAAAATAATTTTTCTGAATATTTAAGAGGATAAATGGTAACAAATAGTCATAATCACTGAGGATGAAATTTGGGATTCAGTCTTCTCAATAAGCATTTTAAGTGATTTGTATCTTCTCAATAAGCATTTTAAGTGATTTGTATATACGCTAACATTTGAGAATCACTACTGTTCCATTCAGGGAAGTTTTGGGCACAAGCCTGACAAAAATTTTTAAATGTAAGCTACATTTAAAAATAGCTCCAAATACAGGTACTTGAAAGAGTAGGTCAGTTTTATCACTTTTGCTTATGAATATCAACATATTTATTCACATGGTTTTCATTAATAAGAAAAGGAACTAAGTAATAAAATTTACCTAATGATAATTTTTAGAGCTCTTTAGGGAGATTTGGACATTTTAATTATACCACTTATTTCTCTTTCCCTTATTGAATCTGTCATTGACTCATATAGACAAGGCTCTCTAGCTAAATAGGAAGTAAAGATAGTTTTATTAATTTTGGCAAGTTTAGGCTTGAGTCCCAGGTAAGATGTCATTAACATTCAGACTTGGGAGTAGCATGTCCAGTGTACCACAGTGGGTTTTTAGAGAAACATATGGAAAATTGGAGGGTGAGGAAAAATTGAATATTTTTTTTTTTTTTTTTGAGATGGAGTCTCCCTCTGTCACCCAGGCTGTAGTGCAGTGGTGTGATCTCGGCTCACTGCAACCTCCACCTCTTTGGTTCAAACAATTCTCCTGCCTCAGCCACCCGAGTAGCTGGGACTACAGGCATCCATCACCACATCTGGCTAATTTTATTTTGCATTTTTAGTAGAGACGGGGTTTCACCATGTTAGCCTGAATGGTCTCGATCTTCTGATCTCGTGATCTGCCCATCTTGGCCTCCCAAAGTGCTGGGATTACAGGTGTGAGCCACCACTCCTGGCCATAAATCTTATATTCTACATGGATAAGGGTTACAAAAGGCAGGTCCTAGACGTTTAATACCCTGCTCTTGAGTAAAGAAAACAAAGCAGTAGTACTCAGATTGTTTTATAAGAAAAGTATTTAGTGGTATGTTCTTAATGTGCTGTTAGTGTTCTGTGTGCCTTATTCATATTAGGTTCTCTTCAGAGTCTTCTGCATTTGACTGTCATAATTATTGCCTTTGATGCGTTTGTAGAGACTTCATGCCACCCATAACTTGATGGAATTGTTGATAGCCAAGCACCCAGGGATACCTCCTACCTTGCGTGATGGTCGACTTGAGGAAGAGGTCATTATTATTTTTTTCATTCTGTCTATAAAAGTATATTATCTTCAAACTTTATGATCCATGTATATCCTAGGACATACAACATTTAAATAAGTGTAATCGTGTTTTTCTGTTGCTTTGATGTTTCAAATTTTGTTGTGGTTTTAGGTGGCAGAGAATGGCAGTAGTATGTATTATTTGGCTTCTCTGCTGATCTACCTGCAGTTATGTGATAAATGCTTGTTACAGGTAATGGCTGTTGATAGCCAACAGAACAGAATGTAATTAAGTTTTAAAAAGGAAACTTTGATCTCATGGCAGATCTACAGAAGATATAGCTTAGTAAATATATAAACTTATGCTCTTTCTCCACCTTTCTGTGTATTTTTAAAGGGGGTAAAGTCAAATATTTGGTGGAATTTCTCTCGAAGAGTTTCCTCTACAAAAAGTGTTAACTCTTACTGAAAATAATGATATTGAAAAGAGTGATATAATAAATTATTTAACTGTACATTGTTAATAGCTTTTTATGCAGATTCTTCTAGGGATTTTTGCTGTTTTTAAACATTAAAGAGCTAAAATCAAAAGAGTATGTGTGCTTGAAATGTATCGAACCTGAAGTGGAGCCTTTATATGAGTCAACAAGATAAGAAATGAGATGTATAAGTTTGCACAACCCATTTGTACTGGTTGTTTTGGGGGCTAAGGCGGACTGGCAAACTATTTTAATTGACAAAAATGTTACATATTTATGTTTTAGAAAGTGATGTTTCCATATATATAGACACTGGAATAGCTGAATCAAACTAACATATCCATTACCTCATACTTATTTTTTTGTAGTGAGAACATTTAAAATCTATTTTCATAGAGCATCAGTGTATGAATTTTGGGGAAACAAAATTCAGTCCCTAACACCTGTATTACTGTATATTCTAAAGGATTCTTTTTAAACTGCAGTAACTCTAATAAATTGCAATAACTAAATTAGCCAAATTTTAGAAAGGTGTCTGCTTTACTGATTCTAACTAAAAAATATAATTTAAATAAAAATTTGGCAAACAAATCTTTGGAATTTCTTAAATTTTGTTACTTAGACAGGTAAAGTTTGGTAACTTCCATATATTAGGAATTTTTAGCATGACTTCCATGTTCTCTACAGTATACTTGGAGTTTTATGTTTAAATGAAGTAGCTTTAAATATATTAAATGATCCATTCTTCTTGAAATATCATACTACATTATATTCTAGATCAGGGGTGAAAGTTTATATTTTCTGTTTCAACACAGGCCAAACAGCTGCGAGAGCACTATATGAGCAAGTGTAACACAGAAGTTGCTGAAGCCCATCAAGCTTTATATCCTGTGCAGCAGACCATCCATGAGCTTCAAAGAAAGGTTCCCCACAATGCAGTGTTTCTTACTTGTGTTTGTCTCCAGATAACAGTTTTGGTTTTGTTTTTTTTTTTGTGGGGAGAAACTTGAATTTCTTATTCATCTTGGAATTCTTAGCACCTAGTACATTGCCTGACTCACAATACAAGTTTATTTACTGTTAGCAATGATTATTGGTTGAATGAACAGATGCATAGATAAGTCAGCTATTTTGAGGTTCTCTTTATTTTGAACTCTTATGGGTTTTCTCTTACCTTGAGTATATAACAGTTGTCTTTTGAAGAAAGTAAAGACTTCTATAACCTCCTTTTGATTTTGTTTCTGAGTTGTTTTAAGATGTTAAAACATTAGAACTGTAGGTGTTTTTACTGCAGAATATATACCATTTGTCATTTCTAAAATTTCTCTTTATGAAATCAGTAGCAAAATCTAAAGAGATTACACAAATACAATTTTATTTTCAATTTTTAAATCGGGTATTGTAAATTTTTGTCTTCCTAATTCATTAATTATTTACTATCCTGGGGTATAATTTTGTTAGTTATTGTAAATTATTCATTAAGTAGAATCCAGTTCAGTTAGTTAAAGATGAGAATGAAGGCTTTCCTTCTTATGCTGATAAAGAGACCTGTGACCTTTTCACATATAAAGAATTTTTTTAGTTACAGCTTTGTTATATAAGTCCATACAATAAATTCTCATTTATCCAGAGAAGTTAGAATATAGGTGTTCTCTTTAATTATGTTTTCAAAAGAGGAAGTGAGCATTGTACATGGAATATGTATACTCATCTCCCCTCTGTGATAGTCTTTGAGAATAGCGTTTATTATTTTATTTGAATTTTGACATCATTCTTCCCAGAGATGGAAGCCTAGTGAGTATTAAAAAAAATCTATTAATTGATTAACTGCTACCTTTTTTGCAGATTCATTCTAATTCTCCTTGGTGGCTAAATGTGATCCACAGAGCAATAGAATTTACTATTGATGAGGAGCTTGTTCAGCGAGTGCGAAATGAAATAACCAGCAACTACAAGCAGCAAACTAGCAAGCTTTCTATGTCAGAGAAGTAAGAAAATATGAAGAAAAAGTATCTACTCATAACTTTTATAGCAAAGAAATCCTCCTTGTATTTTCTAGTTTCTAATTTCTTATTATTCTTGGCTTTTCTTCTCCTTTCATAAACGTACACACACATTCATACTTCTTTTTTTGCAGTCCTCTTTATTCACAGTTTATAAAAATGGTTACGGGTCTATAATTGGGTTTAACTCCTAACTGCCACATACCTTTGTTACTTTAGTTACTTTAATATTTTACACTTCATATTGTGAGCACATTAGTAACTATTGAACTTACACAGGAAAAGTGTTTAGCAGAGGTCATAATTACAGATTTAATTAAGTATATCTACATATACACATATATATATATATTTTTTTTTTCAACTAAGGAATATAATTTTTAACCATTTTTCTTGTTTCCAATTTTCTGCTTTATGTTATGTTTTGTCCTGTAGGCACCTCCTCATGTAGAACAAGGATGTTAAGAGGGCCATCTGTAGTCAGATTTAAAACAGAAGAATATGGTAATCCTGCTCTTTCAAGGATGTCTGAGACAGAGACATACATTTTTTGTGCTCTTTTACAGTTCCTGAACACAGGACTCTCAAATTTTTTTGGTATCTTTTATAGTAGACACCCCAGTATTATCCTTTGAATGCACTCTGAAGGAAAACTCACTCAAATGTGGCTGGTTAAAAAAAAACAAAAACAGCTAACAGTTTATTTAACACTTTGCTTGGCAACCATCTTCTGAATTTGAGGAAATTAACCTATTACTCTTTTCTTTGTGTTGTGTGTGATGCTGATGGGAATCAGATTCCATGATTGCAGAGGTCTTCAGTTCCTACTTACAACACAAATGGAAGAGCTAAATAAATGCCAGAAGCTAGTAAGAGATGCTGTAAAAAACCTGGAGGGACCTCCATCTCGTAATGTTATTGAGTCTGCAACAATCTGCCACCTCCGACCAGCCAGGCTTCCTCTCAATTGGTAGGTAATAGAAGGAATCATACAATGAAATGGTATCATTTCTTTAAGCTAGATTTCTTAGAGAAGAAACAGTTGACTCGTATAATAAAGGTTTTTTCATTTTAATTGAGACAGAAATAGAAAGAGATATATTATTAATCTTATTTCAAGAAAAATAAAATCATAAGGACAATGTTTAAAAAAACCATGTGATTTTTTTTTTTCTAAAATGGCATATATAGTATAATGAAAAATGAAATCAAAATACTAAGCTTCTTCTTAAAATTACCAGGTTGCTGATTATGTTTGTGAATATTTCTCTGTTAATCTCTTTTTTCCAGCTGTGTCTTTTGTAAAGCTGATGAATTGTTCACAGAGTATGAATCAAAGCTATTTTCCAACACGTAAGTTTTCTATTTGATTATATTACCCATCATGAAAGTGAAACATTTTGTAAGACTCAGTATTAAAGACTATAATTTCTCCACAGTAACTTTTATTATGTTGTTTCTTTAATTAAATTGATTAGTACACCTTTGGCATTTGATTGTTTAATATTCCCAGTTTTACAGAGCCAGAAGTTACCCACTAAATGTTCATGGTGTAGTAATATATAATTAATTGAGGTGCAGTTTTGGGGAGTGGTAAAATCCCAGACTCTAGAGTCAAGTGGATTTGAACTATACAGGTTTTGCTAGCATTTTACCACTATTCAAGGAAGAACTCATAATGTCCAGTATAACTTCTTCAAGAATAAAGAATGACTCAATCAACTCTGTTATTACTTTAATAAAACAATAAGCAAACCTTGTCACAAACACCTGGATTCTCAGAGTGAAGCTTGTTAGAATAATAAATGTGTCTACTTTCATCCTGGTATATCACCATTCTTTCTATTTTAGGTCAAATCCGTTTTTGTTATTACTGAAGTAAATAATACATTTCTCCATATTTCCATACAAATTATTCATCTCCAACAGATACAATTTCTCTAAAATAGAAATTCTCCCCATGTATTTCCTTGCCATGTGTTCACTTCTGTATGTCAAGGAAGAAAACAAGATTTTTGTGTTATGTTACAGTGAATGAATCAATAGTCTTTCTATTTATGACAGTTGACATAATAGAATTAAAAAAAAAAACTGGCCAAATATATGTTTTCAGCTTTTTCAGGGTTGTTTTGGTTTTTCCAAAGACTTGCAAACATGTTCTTTTAGACCTCACATTGAAAGTTGTTGAAAAGTTACTGACCTTGCTTCTGTATTTGTTTTGCTAATATCATCATTTACAGTGCTTCTTACTCACTGAAAGCAGTTAATGTTGTTTTGTTCTGGTATGTTTTCAGAGTCAAAGGACAGACTGCAATATTTGAGGAGATGATAGAAGATGAAGAAGGACTGGTGGATGATCGAGTACCTACCACGACCCGGGGGCTCTGGGCAATAAGTGAGACAGAGCGATCTATGAAAGCAATACTATCATTTGCAAAGTCACATAGATTTGATGTTGAATTTGTTGATGAAGGCAGCACTTCAATGGATCTCTTTGAAGCATGGAAGAAAGAATATAAGGTATAGTACTTTAAAATTTCCTTCCAAAATTAAAAATTCTCCTTTTTTACATGAATTTTAATTGCTACCTTTCTTTTTCTCTCTCTAGTTTTGTACACTCTTCTTTAGAGATTGAGGTGGCATAAGTTCTCTTTGCTTAAAATTTAATTGTTGTAATGAAGGATAGAAAATACCATAATACTCAAAGACATTCTGTTTATTAAATTACTAAAAGAAAATCATTATTAAACTGAAACTTATATGAAACTTTTTGATTAGTTGTGAAAGTGTTTCATACTATTAATAGCTTTATCTTTCACTGCTATTGTATGAAATTAATGTTTTGTTTTGTTTTTGTTCTACGAATAACAGGCAAGCATCAACTACCTTAAAGATTGAGGAACATAGTAAATACTTCTCATTCTATAAGTCTGGAAACCGTTCCAATGAATAAAGCACAATGTACCCTTTCATATTTGTACTTTAATAATTCCATCATATTATAACTCTGTACTTGAGATTCCCAATTCATTAATTTTGAATTATTGTTTTATTTGGATTGGTTATCTATTGTCCTGCTTTACAAGTGAGATAGGCAGAGGAAGGAAAGAAATGTTTCACTTATAATGTCATAGTCTTATTCAATATTTTAAAAAATTTCTTTTAAAGAGGATAAAAATTTTTTGCAGAAAGATAGTTATTTGTACTATCAGTTGATATGTCATAAATTGGGGAATACTTTTATAATACTGAAATCATTGCTTCGTAATAATTTTTTTCTCACATATTACTCTTGTGAATAGAAAGCACATTAACACAGTTAATTACAGTAAGCCGTGGAAGAAGACAGTGTTATGTATAATGTGCAGTTGCCCCTATATTCTTTCTTTGGACTCAGTTTGACCACATGCCCTTTGTCCAGAGGAGAGCTTATTGTGCAGTTCTCCCAGATCTTTATACATTTTGTTCTGCATAACTTTACAGACCTTTTCACAGAAAAGCAATTGAATGAGCTCTTACTATACATATCCACCAGATGCACCTCAAAATGTAAAGTTAGTGAAGTGAGGCTGTCAAAAAATGTATGTTGATTGATACTATTTCTGTGAATTTCAGAAACATGTATAATAACTGAATTATTAAGAATATGTTTCACATAGTGTAAGTTCAATGAAGATGTAGAAGGATAAGTACAATTCAGAATAGTGGTTTGGCCCATGGTTGGGTACTGAAAGAGGAATATATGAGGAAAGAGAGTGATATAATTGAGAAATAACACACAGAGCCTTTCCAAGGAATTCATATTATTCTTTCTCAAATTGGATGGTGGGTACCTGATTGTGTATTTTAGTATTCTTATTGCCATTTTATAAATAGATATGTGAAATATGTTATAATAAAAATATTTTTTAAAAAATAAAACAGAGAAGAGATTCTGTCAGTCTAGCATTAGACTTTATAAAGATTTTTGGTCCTACCAAAATCTTTGTATTCTGTTCCTGAGAATCTAAAGAGGTAGCGTCCTATAGAGATTTTTTTCATTCACATTTCTTCCTAAAAGTGACCCCAGGAACTACTTGTACTTTAGACACATAGAGAAAAAAATATAAGATCTCATTGAAGACTTTTGCTCAAGGCACATCTTGGTGATTTTTAACCAGTTTTAATTATATGCTTTACCACTGGTTTGTCTTTTCTGTTCCTTCAGTTGCTTCATGAATATTGGATGGCTCTGAGGAATCGTGTGTCTGCTGTTGATGAACTTGCAATGGCTACAGAACGACTAAGAGTGCGTGATCCTAGGGAGCCAAAGCCTAATCCGCCAGTTCTTCATATCATTGAACCACATGAGGTAATTGGAACAGCAAGCGGATGTTACAGATATCCAAGACCCAAAGGAGAGGCAGAATCAGGGCACTCACTGATCTATAAGTGTGTATTTAGTCTTCATTTTTAATTCAACCCATAAAAAATTGTCTTTGTAGAAGAAAAACAAAGATGAGGGATTTCATGTCTGTTACTTGCTTAGCATTCACTATTTTGATGCATTTTGTTTCTGTCCACATTGCACATTCATCTATTTTTGAGTTTAAAACATTATAGGTGCTTAAAACCAATAGATATTCTCACTTTTTAGATTTTTTTCTATTAACCTCAGTTTTATCAGAACTAGAAAAATATTCCTTAAGAACAACTGAAACCTTTTCTTTTGCAATGTTCCTTTTACTAATGACGAACTCGTATTAACAACTTACCTTCTAATAAATTTGTCTTTGTAACCCAGGTTTGAAAACATAACTCCAGCAATATTTTTTATTCTCCATTAAAAGATATTATTTTCTTTATTATTTATTTTTATTCTTTATTCGTTTAGTGCTTTATGTCTGTTTCTGTACAGCTTGGAGAATATAACTTGGGAAAATTTAGATAATAGTTATTATATGTGAATTGTGAGTAAGTTTTTCTGAGAAAATAAATTCCTCTTGTTAGAGTGTTCCTTCTCTGTCTGCTATATTCTACTGGGGAAGCAGACGAAGAAAGGGCAGAGAGATTCATTCTTTCCTGGATTTCATGAAATCACTGAGGCCAGAGCAGCAAATCATTTGACATTTCTTTATCCCATGGATGTATTACTGAAAAACAATGGTACATAATAGAATTTGAGCTGATTTTTGTCTGACTTCAGGTACACAGGGACACTTCCTGTTTGAAAGAGCTCTACATTGAGTTGTGCCTTTCATAGGGGAAAAATAAAAAGTCATTTGAAATATGTTATCTAGTGTCCACTTTGAAAACTTGTGTTTTAGAATATAAATAGATTTTTTTTTAAACTGAAAACATTTATATTATTGGAAAATTGTGTATATTTAATATAATTTAACTGTCTTTCTGAGAGAGAATAAAGAAATTTTTATTTTTATTTTCTTTAGGTAGAACAAAATCGAATAAAACTACTAAATGATAAAGCCGTTGCTACATCACAGCTTCAGAAAAAACTTGGGCAGCTTCTTTACCTAACTAATTTGGAGAAGGTATTGTTTTTAAGACATGCTACTTTTTCCTATGCTATATTATCATAAACCACTTTAGTGACTCTTTTAATAATTAATGGTGCAAATTTTTAAAAATTAATATTTGTGTTATCTGAGTCAGAACACCACCTATGTCTCTACAATAGCTACACAGATCACAAAAGAATATTGTATCTATAGAAATTATGTTATGCATTTGATATAGAAAGCCTGCACTCCATAGTAGAGAACAATGTAAATGGACTGTAGTTCAAAGCCTTGAATAGTAGAAGTATTACAGCATATCTTGGTGAAAATGGCATAATGCAATTTATACATATGCATTCATTCATAAATAAAACAATGTTTTAATTTGTTATTTGAAACTGAAATGTGTTTGGAGAGCTACTAAATCAGAGTACGTGGTAATAAAGGTAGAACCGTCAAATATAAAGTGTAATTCAAAACACATGTTCTGAGTTGTGATCTAAGTATTATTTGAACATTGATGAATTGATGAGTCATTGATTAAATATAATTCCATTTTATTGCAGGAATTTGTATTTTAAGAGTTGGCAGAGCACCTTCTTTGGGCAAGATACCGTAGTAAATATTTGGATAGGGCAAGTGAAAACAAGCTACAAATTTGAATTCTTCCGAAAACTGGTACAACATATAAGTGAATCAGTAAATCTCAAAATCAAAAGTTAGACATTCATTATAGATAAAATAGCATGGCGACTAAGAAGACAGACTTTGAATCTAGACAGCCCAATTTTGAATCGTGACTTCACTATTTTCTAGATATGTGAGATTATTTAAGTTATTCACCTTCCCTTGCATTATCTGTAAAATGATACCGACACTAATTTATAGTATAGGGTTCTCTTGAGGATTATGTGAACATATGTAAAATGCTAGAGTAGTTTCTGCTCCTTTAAGCACTTTCTAGGTTTTTGCTGCTATTAATATTAAGATTCTACTGTTATGATTACCAACACTGTTATTCTGAAAAATAGAAAGAAAATTTTAAAGTTTCATACAAAATGCTAAGATTAAGAATATAACACTTAGGAGAAATGTCTCAACATCGCTGGGCATAAGTTTTTTAAATGTAAGATTTCTATACGTTAAATATGATAGTCAAAATGAAAAGACAGTTATCTGTTAATTGTACCTCATTGCTTATATGTTAAAATATTTTAAAACCTAAAATTTTAAGGACATGAATAATCTACATAGGAAAATTCTATTTGGCTATTAATAAAAGAAAAAGTATGTAATCCTTAATGATGGAAAATCAAATTACACAGGTGCCATTTTCTGCCAACAAGTAGACACAAATTTTTTAAATGATTATACACCCCAGTGGTGAAAAAGGGCAATGAATGGATACGTTTTATGCATTACCAATGAAAATACAAATTCATATAAGCTTTTCCTAAAAGCAATTCAACAATTTGATGCAGGTTTAACATCTCAAATCCAAAATTTGAAATGTTCCAGTGAGCATTAACTTTGAGCATCACATCAGCACTAAAAGTTTATGATTTTAGAACATTCTAGATTATGGATTTTTGGATTTGGAATTCTCAACTTTTATGTGAAAAAAAGGAAAAGGAAAACTGGACAACATAGATGAAATGAATTGGAATCTTATCAAATGGACATTATAGAACTGCAAAACTACATTATCTGAAATCAAAAACTCATCGAATGGAGACCAGACACAGAAAAAGACAGTGTTTATGAACTCAAGTACAGTAGAGTAGAAAATACCCAATTTGAAGTGGCATAGATAGAAAAAAAAGAGCTAAACAGGGCAAAAGATATTGAGACACAGTTGTTTAATATAGCATACTTATAATTTCATAGAGCTAGTATACTTGTAATTGAAGTTCAAAAGGAAAAGAGAATAGGACAGGAGCTTCAAGAGATAATGGCTGAGATCTAAAACTGATAAAAGACAATATGATAAATGTCTTACAGATTCAAGAAGTTCAGAAACCCTAAGCCTAATATGTAAACAAAAGCAAAAATACTGCCTAGGTATATTATAGTCAAACTCCTGGAGACCAAAAATAATGAAAGATAAAAATTTAGGCTGGGCGCGGTGGCTCAAGCCTGTAATCCCAGCACTTTGGGAGGCCGAGGCGGGTGGATCACGAGGTCAAGAGATCGAGACCATCCTGGTCAAAATGGTGAAACTCCGTCTCTACTAAAGATACAAAAAATTAGCTGAGCATGGTGGCGCATGCCTGTAATCCCAGCTACTCAGGAGGCTGAGGCAGGAGAATTGCCTGAACCCAAGGGCGGAGGTTGCGACGAGCCGAGTTCGCGCCATTGCACTCCAGCCTGGGTAACAAGAGCGAGACTCCATCTCAAAAAAAAAAAATTTAAAAAGTTGAGAGATAAAACACTTAATATTTAGAAAAGAGCACTAATAAAACTGGTGGCTACGTAGAGACTTTTCACCTTTAAAAATGTTTCACTGTTTTGCATAGTTTCTCTCTGTAAGCAGTTGACATTGGAACATCTTCAGAACGCTAAAAAAAAAAAAGTCAACCTAGAATTCTATACTTAAAGAAAATTTCCTTTTTTAAAAAAAGTGAAATAAAGATATTTTCTGACAAACACAAACTGGAATAATTCATTTCCAGTAAACCCACATCACAATAAATTCTAAAGGAACTTCTTTGGACTGAAGGAAAATTTTTTCAGATTGAAGGATGGAACTACAGTAAGGAATGAAGAGCAGAAGCTTAAATATGTACATAAATATGCAAGGATATTGACTTATTTAAAAGTAGCAATGCTGTCTGATGGGTTATATGACAATGTAGAACTAAAATAGATGTTAGTAGCACAAAGGAAGGAGGTAAGCAGAGGTAAACTATTATAAGATTCTTCCAGATAAATGGACAAAAAGTCCATAAGGATATTGAACAATTGAACACTAATGAACAAATATGACCTAATTGACACCACTCAACAACTGCAGAATACATATTTTTTAGGTTTATATGGAACATTTATCAACATAGGCCTTATGCTAATTCAAAAAGCAGCTCTTAAAATTTTTAGAGGATTAAAAGTATGCAAGAGTATGATTTCTGACTGAGGAAGAATTTAAACCAGAAATCCATAACTAGATAAATCCCTAAAAGTTTAGAAATTGACAACATATTTCTGAATAACCCATGAGTCAAAGAAGAAGTCAAAATGGAGATTCAAAAATACTCTGAACTGAGTGAAAGTAAAAATATGTGACAGTGCTTAGAGGAAAATTTATAAATTGTTTAAGTTAAAGATCTACAAATTACCGTGTGTTGGAAAAATTCAGCCCACTACTTTTTTTGTAAGTAAAGTTTTATTGGAACATGGTCACACTCATTCATTTACCTATTGTCTGTGGCTACATTCATGCTACATAGTGGAGTTGACTAGTTACAACACAGACCGTATGTCCCACAAGGCCTAAAATATTTATAATCTCACCATTTATATAAATGTCAGTTGTTTATTGACATATTAGAAAAGAAGAGCTATTGTGAATTATGGTAGATTGTTTACCAAGTGCTACAGCAATGATCTTTCATGTATACATGCCTATAAGCAGTCCCCTTCTATACTGACTCTGGCCTTAGTCAGATAACTTTTGTTTGACCTTCTGACATGCAGAGACCTAAAAAGTCCATGCACTTAGGGGTACTCCCATTCTTGCTGCCCTTTGGAACTCCATGAGACTGTCTGAAAAAAACCTAGTTTACCTTCTTGAGTAGAAGAGCCCCAACTCAGCTCAGCCCTCCATGTAGACCAGATAGCCTACCAACTGCCAGACATTAGCACGAGGCCATTATAGACCATCCGACCCTAGCCAACTCAGCCCATCCCCAAATCACCTATAATATCATGGGAAATGTGTGTTTGTTTTAAGCCACTAAAATTTTGGGTGATTTATTATACGTGAAAAGGGAAACTGGACAACAGATAAAATGAATTGGAATCTATATGGTAGCATCAAATGGACATTATAGAACTGTCCATTATTTATTTATTTTTATAACTAAATCAGTAATTAACAGAGGAAAGAATAATTAAGTTGTTCAGTTGCTTTAAATGTCTGCATAACTTTGTTTCAGTTAGCAGAATAGTTTTTAACCTTTAGAGTTGCTGAATCCATGCACAATTTAGATATTTTTTTATTTACTATTTATAAGCCAAATGATAGAATTTTTTTTTTTTTGAGCCAGAGTCTCACTCCATTGCCAGGCTCCAGGCTGGAGTGCAGTGACGGGATCTTGGCTCACTGCAACCTCCGCCTCCCAGATTCAAGCAATTCTTCTGCCTCAGCCTCCTGAGGAGCTGGGACTACAGGCGTGCACCACCATGCCCAGCTAATTTTTGTATTTTTAGTAGAGACCAGGGTTTCACCATGTTGGCCAGGATGGTCTCAATCTCTTGACCTCATGATCCACCTGCCTTGGCTTCCCAAAGTGCTGGGATTACAGGCGTGAGCCAACGTGCCCAGCCTAAATCATAGAATTTTTAATTGCTTATTTGGTTAGTCAAACCTCAGACAAAAAAATTCAGTGATCTTTTATTCTAATTTATTTTTCTTTGTGTTTTCTTCGATTTTAAAACCTGTCCACTTGGTTGGTGACTTTTTTGAAACTCTTTCAGTTTTTATAATACTAAGGAGATTTCGAAAAGCTATTGTTTTTGATATAATTTCTGGTTATAAAGAGGTCTGAAATCAGTAATATTTCTGTTTCACATTTATTTGCTTTATACGAGTTTAGGAAAAGGATGCTGAGAAGAAGCCTGTATTAATAAGGAGTTACATTATATAAATAAATGCTGACTCTTTCTATATCTATGCTTTTATGCCAAGTAGATATGCAGATTAAGTACAGGTTTTTTCAAAAACAATGAGGAGCTTTTATTTCAAAATTCTAAATTGTATAGTTTTAAGTAATCTGTATGTTTTAATAACAAAATGTAGCCTAAAAATAAAACTTTAAAAATCTAGCTGTCGTAATTTGCTTTTAATTTTGCCTTCTACTGTAATCAAGATATGCTGTTACTATAGTTGAAGCTACAGGTTGAGTGTGCCTTATCTGAAATAGTTAGAACCAGAAGTGTTTCAGATTTCAGACTTCTTCAAATTCTTCTAATTCAAGAATACTTGCATTATAGCCGTTAATCATCCCAAATCTGAAAATCTGTTATCTGAAATTTCAGATTTCAGGTTTTGGATTAGGGATATTCAACCTGTATGATTAAAACTGTTTTTATTTTTTTTGTTCACTCCTTGAATAAATGGTATTTGTATGTCCCAGGAATAGTAATGTTAGGTAATATAGAGATTAATGGATCATCTAAATTGATAAATTATGAAAATTGTAATTGCCAGTATTCACTTCCATGAGTTACAAAACATGTATCAGGTTTTATATGTAAAAATGTAACTAATATATTTTTTAATTCTTTTTTGGATAGTCTCAAGACAAAACATCAGAAGGTATTAATCCAGAACCTTGTCCAATCTGTGCTCGACAGCTGGGAAAACAGGTGAAATTATAATAAACATCACATGCATTTATAAAATAACCTTACAGTTTTCAAAGGCTTCTACATAAAATATTTTTTTCTTTCTCTCATTTTTCTCATCACTAGTTTCTATGAAAGGCAAGTATCACCGTCACTTAAAGGTTAACACCTGAGGTTAGGTGACATTCTTAGGGATAGAGGTCTGAGCAACGTTTTTCTTAAATGGAAAGTGAAAAAATATTTCTAAAATGACCCCATCTCTTTAATTAAAGATAGATAGTTTCAGACATTGTTTCCAGTCACAAGATTGTGTCCAGTTATTTGACTTTGTCAGGTAACATAGTTATTCAATAATTACGTGGCATAACACACATACATTTATTTAAGGTATTACATTAATGTAGAATCATACTTCTTACTTGGCAGTATTCATATCTCATAATACTTTATACTTTAGAGTGCAAATTAATCTCTCCTAGGGAAATTTCCATGTGATTTTGGTAAACCACTGTATTAAGTATATTTCTTATATTCTCACTCATAGGCGGGTGATGAAAAATGAGAACACATGGACACAGGGAGGGGAGTACTAAACACTGGGGTCTATTGGGGGGAAAAGGGGAGGGCCAGCGGCGGGCAGGGGGCTGGGGAGGGATAGCCTGGGGAGAAATGCCAAATGTGGGTGAAGGGGAAAAAGGAAGCAAAACACACTGCCATGTGAGTGTACCTATGCAACTGTCTTGCATGTTCTGCACATGTACTCCCAAATCTAAAATGGAATAAAAAATTTTTTGAAAAAAGTGTATTTCTTTGTGAATATTAGTATACATAATGTCTGTAAACATGGTAGAACCATATTCTCCTCTGGGAGAACTGCAATTTACGAAAATACAAGTTTCTGCTTTCTAAGATAAATATATATATATATATATATATATATATATATCAGAATATTCATTGCTTTTGAAAATTTGAAAGATAAGCCTATTACTTGTGAAGTAGAAATATTCTTGGCTGTTTTATCTATGGAACTGAGAGTTGAAAGGTAAATATATGCATTCTATATTCTGACCAGTAATAATCAAGAAGAAAGTACCTTTTGGTTTCCAAGATTGGTAGAGAAGGTGAGATCATAACACTTCATTTGGTAATGTATCTTAAAGGGGGAGATATTTACATTGGAAACTGAGCAGAATAGTAGTGTACATATGCTGGTGACTTCTGACAAAAGTCAGTGATGAAACTGTGATAAAAGTTGTGATAAAAATGGAAGAAATTATGACATAAACTAGACTCTTGCTTTTAGTTTTGATAAGATTCATGCAACTGGACTGTCTCAGACATTTTATTTCATCTTCAACATTTTCAGTTTTTAAAGTTCTTCCATATACATTTGTTCATTTAAGTCTAGCATAACCTAGGTTTCCTATACTTAACAGACCATATCGGATTTTAATAATAGTAGCAAAACTACTTTTCAAGCTCTGTTCATACCTCACAGTTTATAGTAGCTGTATATTTTTTTCCTTTTTCCCTCCTCAGTTCTCTTCTTCTAATTTATAGCTATTAAATTAGAATCTGTCAGAGATAACATCTATGTACCAGCTGATGCCCCTTGAGGCATCGCCATTTATTTCTTCTGTTTGGGTCAGTCAGCTTCCTATCACTCCTAATGCTCAGGTGCCAGGTATCTCATTGGTTCTTCACCGTTGTACATGTAGGTAGACCTGTCTGGCTGTTTAGTTGGTCCTTTTTGAGCACCTTTTTGAGTCACAAAACTGCTTTCCAATAGAGTAGCCCAGTGGCGCAAGAGGTTCATAAAGTGCAATAGAGTGCCGCTCTGTGTCATACAAAATGCTGATAAAATAGCTCTTCAGTTTCATTAGTCTCAACTCTTGTGGACTCTGGCAGAGGTGCAGCTGGAAAACAGTAGGAATAGTATTAGCTGATAACAGGCAACATAGTGGTTTTAAAACCAAGCTTATATTACTCAATTTTCTCTTTCCTTCATTGTGTCTTGTCCAAAGAGCATCTTAGTTGGTCCTGCAAAGAACCTTGAGTGGGCCAGCCATATACTTTCTTTCCATACATGTCCAAATCCTGAAAACAAACATAGCTTAAGGATTTAGGAGCTTTCACTCAAAACGACACTCAGTTTTTCTTACTGTTTTTACCAGGTGAAAAAGGTTAAATAAACATTTATAAGATGCCATAGCTTTTAGAACTTTCACCTAGACTAAATCTGTTGCTCTTTTACGTCTCTCATTGCCAAAGAGGGCAAAAGTCTCCCTGGTGTGTTTGCAGAGATTCAGAGTGTATTATTTTATTTTTCTCGAAATATGACAAGGGGTTTCTTAAAAATTTCTTTTTGTTTGTATTTTTTTAAAAAAATACCCAAATAAATTTGAAATACTAACTAGCCCATATTATTTTCTATATAAGTGCTTTAATGTGTGAAAATATAAATGTTTTTTAAATTAAGTGGAACATATTGAGTATGATATTACCTCCAAAATAATGTTATTCTGAGTCCCTCTGTTGTATATATTGTTAGAGTGCTGAAGGACTAATTTGCACTTTTCCCAGATACAGAAATGAGAACACCAACTTCCTACAAAGTAATGATGGCTGACTATCATACTCACTTAGGATAAACAGAACTGAAGTCTATGAAAGCTTACTTTGGAATAAAAAACAATTAATTTAAAAGCACAACTTAGCTTTATAACAGAGAATATTAATGTCATGAAATCTTTAGGAAGAAAAATTGTGACTCCCTTCTCCTTTTAATATACTTACAAATTGAAAGGCATCTTTGATAGAATTGAAAGGCATCTTTGATAGCACTAAGGCTTTTTTTTGATAGAATTGAAAGGCATCTTTGATAGCACTAAGGCTTTTTTTTGATAGAATTGAAAGGCATCTTTAATAGTGGTAAAGCTTGTTCTGTGTGTTTTCTTTTTAGTGGGCAGTACTGACCTGTGGTCACTGTTTCTGTAATGAATGCATTTCTATAATTGTTGAACAATACAGCGTGGGATCTCACAGAAGCTCCATTAAGTGTGCAATCTGCCGCCAGACCACATCTCACAAAGAAATATCATATGTCTTCACCTCAGAGAAAGCAAGCCAGGAAGAGGACATCCCTGTGAAGGTAAAGTAGGTCAGGAACACACAGAAGCATAGGTAAGGCAATGTAATAGAAAGCAGTATCTGATTAAGAAACCGTGAATATCACAACAAGCTTGGCACAGTGAATAGGTGGATACCACTGTTGTCCGTAGATATACTGCCTGAAAGCCTCAGCTTAACCATCTAAGTTTTAATTGTGGAAGGAACACAGAACACTTATTCAAACATGGTTAGCAATAGTCATGCACTTTGTGGCTAAAATGTAACATCTTAAAATTCCAGTTTCCTATCATCCTCTATAGTATTTCTATCCACCACAAGTAGATAGAGGTCTGGTTAAATTAGAGACTTATTTAAAGAAAGAGTTTTCCTCATTCTTTTGTTCAACCCTGCATATAAGGGGAAAGATGTGTCTAAGTAAACAGAAGGAAAAAGTAAATTGGTTAATGAAGACAGTTACAAGAATTTAAATAGCATGGATTGATATTTCAGGGTGCAGCCAAATTTTGGTGTTATTTTCCTAATTTTTTTCCATGCTTCATTCAGAATTTTTAAAAAATTACTATAATTTGTTATCCAGACCAGATCTGTAATTGGATTCACTGCTTAAGGGGTATTTAGTACAAAGTGGAGGCTATTTTGTTCTTTCTTTTCCTTAAATAGGCTTTTTAAATATTTTTTTCTAACCAAACTTGAACAAAGGACACATCAGTATCTAAATGTAGTAGCAAATATGGGCTTTAAGGAAGGAGTTAGAGGATGAGAATGGAGAATGATGGGGTTGACTCTTAAGCAATATAAAGTGTTCTTTATTCCTTCTTCTTCTGAGTTTTTGATACTCTCTTTTCACTTTTAAGTAATGCGTTTTATAAGTAGAATCAGCTACAAGTTGAAATTCACTACCAGTAGTTAGGTGTTAGGGTGCCCTCCTCCCAAGAAAACTGTAGTTGAATTAAAGAACTTTTAATTGCTTTTTTTTTCACTGTTATTTGAGTAAAACCTAAAAATGTCAGTCCTATTGCTCTCTAGTCTGTCGAGATAAACAGAATCCCACAGTTAGAATAAGCATTCATCCATCCATTCATTCCATGCAAGTATGTGCTAGCACACAGGCAAGGCCTCGTAGTTGCAGCATACACTCATAAATAAAATAGATATGGTTATTCCTCTTGTGGGAATTGGTGAAGGAGTTTGAGTTGGGGAAAGATGCACAGATGCTAACAAGTAATTAATGTGTTATAATTGTGATAAGCACTACAAAAGAAGACAGCTAGAGGCATCACGCTACCTGATTTCAAACTATACTAGAAGGCTACAGTAACCAAAATAGCATGGTACTGGTAGATTGAATTAAAGATTGAATCAAGTGGGGAGGGCTGGAAAATGAGAAGGAGCAACTAGGGCCAGGCAATCCAGGGGAGTATGCTGGCAACAGAGGCCACAGGGAAGCTCTGCTTTGGTAAGGAGGTAGTAGTGCTAATTGTGGATCAACTACAGTGTGAACTAATTGTCTAATGAAGTCACTGATGACTTCAGAAGGAGTTCTTTTAATACAAATATAGAGGCAGAAAGCAGGTTGGGAGGGATTGAGGGATGAGCAGGAAGTCAACAAATAGAAAAAAATGCCCAATTGTTTCTTAAATTCACTTCATTTAGAAAGGCTGCTGAGAGACCACTATGCGTAGAAGATAGCTAGATTCTAATTAAAGCAGGGAAGTGAAGAGCAGTATTTCCACAAGAGTAGAAAATATTAAATAGAAACAGAATTATAACCAGAAGATATGAGTACAGAAAGACATCACTTTGTTATTTTCTTTTGTTTAAGACAAAAGATTCTTGCACTTGTTTAATCTCTAGTGAAAAAGGATAGACTGAAGATATAGGAGAAAGGATAATTCTCAATGCAAGTTTCTTGAAAAGAAGGAAAATGCTGATGTATAGAGAAAAAGTAGAGAGGTCTCATTGAAGTCAAATAACAGGTATAAATTGGGCTGTTGAGCACAAAAGATAAGCATAGGTGTTCCCTGAGTATGGGAGATCATAGTCATTCTGGGGAGGTCAGGTATGCCAGATATGACTGTAGAAGTAAGTGACTCAAGTGAGGCAGAGAAGAAAAGAGGTTAGAAGATGAAACAGTGAGACCTGCATTTTGGATGGTTGTCCATGCAGACAGTGTGTAATATCTAGAGTTGAGTTATAGAGTAATTTAGGCACCAAAGTTCTTTAGTGAATGTAAGGTGGGGTTCAGTAAATGATAGGAAAGGGTAGAGTTGGGATAACTGGGCCTCAAAAGAATAGAAGTTGTTACACAAATGAGAAATAATGATCTGAAACTTGTATTTGTGTCAAATGCAAGGAGTGAGAGAATAAACATCATTCAGAAGGGCTGCTGAGAGACCAGTGTGCTTAGAGGATAGTCAGATTCTAATTAAAGCAGGGAAGTGAAGAGTAGTATTTCCACAAAAGGTAGAAAATATGAAACAATTGTTGATCGTAATAAAGTATGAGTTCCCGGGGACACCAGTGAAAGGTCCAGGAGTGAAAGGAAAAGAATCAGAGGGTGAACAAGTAGGAAGGAAGTCCAGGACAGTATGGGAGTAACAGAATGGGCAAGGATAGGTAATGAGAACATCATGACCTAAGGATCATCTAGTCCTATTCCCTATCAGTGAATCCCTGGATACGTTTTACAGTCAGCACTGTGTATCTGGATTCAGCCAACCACGGATCACAAACATTTGGAAAAAGAAAAATTCCGTGAAGTTCTAAAGAGTAGAACTTGAATTTGCAGCATGCCAAGTCTATGTTGAATCCACACAAATGAAATGATGTGTAGGGATTATATGAGGTAATCTAGAGATGATTTAAAGTATACAGGAGGCTATGTATATGTTACATGCAAATACGACATTTTATATAAGGGCCTTGAGCATCCTGGGATCTTGGTGTCCACAGGGATTTTTGAACAGTCAGTCCCTCGCAGATACTAGGGGAGGACTGTATTTTTAAAGCAAATGCTAAAGAGTTACTGAATGAAGAGGTAGGTGACCTATGGTACAGCCTTGAGGCATTTCATTTGACAGTTATTCTTTGTCCTGCCTGCAACACAAAAAACTACTCTCCTTCCCAGTCCCTCTCTCCCCATTTCTTTCCCACTCCTATAGTTTCCCCTTTCCTTCCCATAAAAATAGGCTTTCTTAGCCTTCCTCTGGCCACAGGCATCTCAAGGGCCACAGATGGCTTTTGTGTCTAAGAAGAGGTGGCTTACCCTTAGGTGAAAGCATGCATCGCAGTACAAGGAACTGTCAGAAGGAAGAAGTGCTGTGTCAGGTTTTGTGCAGAGATTGAGGAAGCGATTGCTCTAGCTACCAGTCAACAGCACAGTCTATGAAACAGTCATTGAGCCAATCACACCCAAACACCTGTTCATTTTATGGCAGCTTTCCTAGACACCCAGGATAGAGATTGGCACAGTTACATGTGCTGTGCTGTTGGAGCAAAGATATCAGTGTATAAATACTGTTTATGATGCTCTCACTTCTCCCTGTGGTTCATGGGTATTGATTAACACATGAATTAACTGAAACATCTTTTTAAAAATTAAGATTATAGAATTTAGTAAAGATAATTTCCCTTTTGTCAAAGATGCATATGTAATTACATTTCCTTTTCTTGAACATAAGACTGAATATTGTACCATTGTGCAAGCAAGTTTTAATCCCTCTTTGACTTCCTCACATTGCTTCATGCCACGTTTAGGTTGGCTCTTCACTACTTTTTCTGTTACCATTTGTGTCTGTCACATTTGCCTTGTGCTTCCTGTCCCCTCTTCTTACTTCTGTCACATTTCTGCCCTGCTGTCTATCACTTCCTCCTTGAAACATCTGCTTATTGTATGCTGAGACTTCATACCTCTCTTGTGCCTCTTTGAAACTTCCATGTAAATGATCATATTGCCTATTTTGGATTTGTATGTAAATAAACATGGCTCAGTGTAAATAGTTAAGGCATTATTTTCAAATTTTAGACCTATTAGTTCCAATTATTCCTAAACTTAGTTTTTTTCTTTTTATTATTGTTGATATCAAATCCCTGATCTTTAATAAATAATACTGAGAAGTAATTTTTTATTTAATTGAAATGTTTATATTTTCTGAAATATAAAATTTATTTCTGAAATGGTTATTTCACTGTATTTATGTCAAGATTCTCAGTCATAGCAAACAATATATCATATATAATGCTTAATCATATAGCTGTTCTGTGGATAAAAGATATTTGGAAAACATACAACTACTATTTAACAGTAGTAGACATTTTTTAAGTGGTATTTCTTGGAAATAAGAGATTTTACAATGTAAGGAATGCTGTTGATTGACCATAGATATAAAATGAATATTGGGATTACAAACGTCCTGTTCAGTGGATGTACCTAAGTTGAAGACCATGTCTTCCCTAGCAACAGTGTGACAGTATTCCTAAATGACCTTTGGAACCTACTGGGCAGCTCACAAAGTAAACAAAATTCCCCTTGCAAGTTCTGACAACTGCCAGGCATTTTGGATAGTAAAATTGGCCTCCTGGCAGAACATATGGCCCACGTGTCTTGTTCACTGTGTCTTAGGTTTGGCTAGGTTTCATACAAAGCACTTTTGCCAGTGGAGACCCTGACCCTATAATGAACTAGAGTCTTAGATAATAAGAAATTTCTTTCCAGAAGAAAATAGATATAGCCACTACATAGATAAAGTGACAGCAATATAGTACCCTTCCCACACACCACATGCTACACAATTGCTTCTCTTGTCAAACTTGTAAGTATGTGACCATCAACTGGCCTGCTTTTTAATATAAATATTTTTGCTAAGGCTCTACCCCCATAAATTTTGACTCATTAGACCTGGGATGTGGTCCAGAAATCGGCATTTTTATCAAGCAAATACATAGCCTTTTTGTAGACAAAAAAAACTGTACATCTCTACATTCCAATTCCCAGAGAAGCCTAACCATACTATGTATAGAATTCTACTATGTGTAGAATCCTGTTCTGTTTTTTTTTAAATTTGAGTTTTTGTTCAGTTAATTTAATTTGTGACATCTGTCTCACACTTTAAAATATAATTAAACATCTGAGTGGAAAAAAGCTAGGAAATTCTGAGTTTAAAATAGTAATAAAATAATTTGGTAAATATAATCCAGAAATGATTATATTTAAATATATTTAAATATTCTCATATAAGATATAAGTTTATATAACATGAACATTAACTGGTAAATTTGGAATGCAGTTGTATATTTTTATTAAAATATGTCCTGACTAAATATAATTGCAAAAAAAAAAAAAAAACAAAAAACCTCTGTTTCTGTTCACTGGCCAAGTTAATAGTTGTAATTCTGAACTGTTAGCCTCATGTTAAAGTTAGCCATAGCCTGCAATAAATTGAAAACACAGTAGAGACTTCTAAGATATAAAATAAAAGTTATCTTTATGAAAAGCTTGATCAATTGTGGAGTGTAAACTCCATTAAAAGTTAGAGGACTTGTTTATGAGATAGGCACTTTGTTTTTTATTCACTATTTCATATGAGGCATTTGGAGCAATACCTAGCATTTAATAGGCACCCAGTAAGTATTTGACTGCTGAATGCATGGATGGATAACAAATGAGTAGTCTGTATACCTAGTAACCCTAAGAACCGTTAGATCCAAATAAAAATTTTAACTTTCTTTTCACTGTTAACTTACATCTTTGAAATAATTATGCAAAGTGTTTAAAAGAACAGGATAATTTTTTTTGTGGCTTAGTACACTTGTAAGATTTTCCACAACCTAGCCATAATTTCCTTTGAGCTTTATTCACATATCATGTGAATGCTTGAAGAACTCAGTACTTGCCCTAGACATATGCTTGAAAAGTATTTCCCCCTGGTAGCTCCAATGATACAAGCTTCATAACTGCCCTGAATTGTATCTGTCGCTACCAGTGTGGGTTTTTAGCATGGTCAACAGGTGCAGACAGAAATAAAACAATGTTAACTGATCTTACTCAGCTGAGCCTACTATGGACAACACAGACACATTGAAGGAGTTAGCTGTATTTCCAAAAAGAAGAGTCCAGAGTAAAAATAACATAAGTCAGAAAATTCCAAAATAGGAAATAACTTGTGACTAACAGTCCTCTCAATGTAAAACTTTTTTGGAAGTGTTTCATATATATTTGTGTGTGTGTTTCATTTGCATGAATATATATATTAATATATAACATATAAAATCCCTAAAGATATAGCCTGCCTGTTGATATAGTCTCCAAAGATGAATGTTCTCTCTTTTGTGTGATTAAAAAAACAAGACTGAGTGTATTCATCATCTCCATTGTATTGACTTTTCTCTGATGTTCTTGAGGAGTCAGTAGCCACTTTAGCTCTTAATTTTACAAATGGAGCTAAGCATGACCATGGGAATCCACAGGTCCTGCACAGAAAAGGGTAGTAGAAAGATGTGGACAGATTAGATAAACAGAAAAAGTAGAAAACGGCTAAGGAAAAGGAACTAGATTGGTGACAAAGGGATATATTGAGTAACAAGCTCTTAATTCAAGGTGATAAATTGCCAAGTCCTGTTTCAAATTGTGCTCCGGTATTCACTTTATATAGAGTCATTGAAAAGAAATACAATGCAACAATATCTTCCGAGTCACAGAGCATTGTTTTTCTTTTGTATGTGTAAATCAAGTGCAAGTGGCCCTCTGCTGCTGCAGCAGAGAGCTCATATATGTTTTCCTTTCTTTCCTTTCTCCCCTAAGTAAGGAATCTCAGTAGATAGGAGGTGGACATGAATCAAAATAGAGTAAAGCCAAGCTACGGTGTATCTTTCTACACTAATACTCAGATTTTTACTATTAATATTGCTCCCTCTTTTATCCCCAATAATAAGTCTTCAGTGCATGAAAAGCCCTTTCCCACTCCGAAATTACATTGGTAAAGTAGTTCATCTCATTCTGGAGGGGAGAGGATTAAAATCTAGATCAGATGCTACTTGGTTGCTTTATTAGAATAATTTTTTTCAGTCTGCTGAATATATGTCAAAGATATAAAACTGAGTTTTCTGTCATTTTAACACATTTAACAACCTGTAATTCAAAGTTTAGGTTCTCCACATTTTACAGCAGGAGACTGCCACTATAGAACACCTTATTTCAATCAGATTTAACTCTGATAAAAATAAGTTAGTGGCACCTATTAGAGTAGATAAGTAGCTACATGACATTTCTGATCTTGAGTCGTATTACAAAGTGACTTCCAGGCCAAACTTCACTAGAAATATTCTTTAGTGGCCTTTGGTGCTAGTGGGTCTCTACTGTTTTTTCAGTGTGTTGACATCCTACCCCAAATTCTGGAGCTTTCAATTTTGTACTTTATTTTTCAGAAAATGAAAGACTTCACTTTACTTCACTTCTTTATTTTTAAATATTTTAATTCTTCTGGCTTCTGACTTTGTGCCTTGAGTAGAAAAACAGGAGCGATAATAGCCTTGAACTGACTGTGATGAGACTTTGTATGTGTCTCATCTCAGTTCTCAAGTTGACCTTAGAGAGAATTTGTGCCTTGGAGAGAAGAATGGCAAATACAGAGGTAGTGAAGGTAAAGGACAGAAGCTGTGTCATTACTCCAAAACTGGGCCTTGGTCATTAATGTTTCAGACATGAAGAAAAACCTAGCATTAAGCACAAAGTTAGGATTAGGGTGTGTGTTGAAGAGTCTAAGGAGAAAGGATGGGAGTAAGAAAAGGGACAGTAATGTCAGAAGAGGACGGAGGTGCTTATAATTAAGTACAACTTTATCAATCTAATATATTAAGAGATTGTCTAGCAGTTTTGTGGGATTTCTATTCCCATGCACACTCTTTCCTAATGCATATTATTCCAGCTTAACTTTGCCATCTGTTCACCACTGTAACTAAATAATGAGTTTGGCTGAGGCTACCAGCTTACCTGTCTTGAGAATGTTCATACTGTGTTAAGAGCTTACACAAGAATAGGTTGGTATCCGCGGTTGCTTTTCTTATTTTTTGCTTTTTCCCAAGCAGCCTTGCCTATATGTAACCCATCCCCTTTTTCCTGTTTTAATCTTATGTTTTATTTAACAAAGTTAAAAAAAAGTTGCTTTCTGTAGCAACCACATTGAATAGTCTTCTCAGAAGCTGACAGATTTGAAGCCAAGTTTATTTACATATATGAGATAGAAGAAACATGAAAAAGAGCAGTAGAATGTATATAGTGCTCATTAAGGCAGTATAAAGCATTCATTTTAGTTGCTTTTAGGCCAAACCAGCAGATAAACCATTCTTATATATTTTTCTTCATATTCTGTAACATGTGTTAGAGTGTATGTTTTTGGGGAAAAGGGAATGTATTTTTTCACCTTTGTTTATCCAGTTCCTAATATAGTTCTTCGTTAACTGTCAAATGAAAAATTTGTATATACTTATGGTCGTGTGCAACATGATGTTTTAATATATGTGGATATTGTGGCAGGATTTAATCAAGCTAATGAACATATTCATTACTTCATATACTTAACAGTTTTTGTGATTAGAACATTTAAAATCTGCCTTCTTAGCAGTTTTCAAGTATAGTTGGCCCCACATATGTGCAGATTCTGCATCAACAGGTTCAGTGAACCACAGATAAATAATACTCAAGAAAAATTCAGCAACAATAAAAAATCACAATACAACATATGTAAAAAACACAAGTTCTTAAAAGGCACTATAGTAATTATTTACATAAAATTCATATATTAAGTATAATAAGTAATATAGAGGTGATTTAAAGTATACAGAAGGATGTATGTACGCTATATGTAAAAACTGCCATTTTTTGTAAGGCACTTAGCATCTGAGATTTTGATATCCATTGGGGGTCCTAGATCTAATCCCCCATGGATACCAAGGGACAACTGTATATAATACATTATTATATAGTATAGTCACCATGCTGTACAATAGATCTTTAGATCTATTCCTTCTGTCTAACGAAAACTTTGTACCATTTAACCCATCCCCTTCCCTCCACAAACTTCAGCCTCTGGTAACCACCATTCTACTCTCTGCTTCTAAGAGTTCAGTGTTTTTAGATACCACATATAAGTGAGATGATGCTGTTTCTGTCTTTTCTGTGCCTGCTTTATTTCAGTTAGTATAGTGTCTTTCTGGTACATTGATGTTGTCTCACCTGACAGGATTTACTATCAGGAAAAACATATTCCATTGTGTATATATACTGTGTTTTAAAATGTATTCATCAGTTGATGGACACTTCCATGTCTTGGCTACTGTGAATAATGCTGAAATTAACTTGAGAATGAAGATATCTCTTCCACATGCTGATTTAATTTCCTGTGGATATATACCCAGAAATGGAATTACTGGATCACGTGGTAGTTCTATTTTTAATGTGTTGAGGAACCTCTTTACTATTTTGCAAAATGGCTCTGCTAATTTGGATTCCCACCAATAGTGTTCAAGGGTTTCCTTTTCTCCACCTTCTCACCAACACTTACATCTTGCCATTTTTATGATAGTCATTCTAATGGGAATGAGGTGGTATCTCAGTGTGGTTTTAATTTGTATTTTCCTGATGATTAGTGTTTTTGAGCACCTTTTCCTATACCTGTTAACTATTTGAGTAATATCTTTTCAGGTCCTTTGCCCATTTTTTTCCTCAGGTTTTTTTATTGCTGTTGAGTTGTTTGAGTTTCTTGTATATTTTGGATAATAACTCCTTATCACATGTGTGGATTGCAGATAGTTTCTTTTTTGTTGTAGATTGTCTATGTTGATTATTAACTTTGCTTTGCAAAAGCTTGTTACTTTAATGCAAGCCTATTTATCTTTTTGCTTTTGTTGCCAGTGTTTTTTTAGGTCATATCCAAAAAGTCTTTACCAAGACCATTGTCAAGTAGTAGTTTTGTAATTTCAGGTCTTATATTTAAATCTTTAATCCATTTTGAGTTAAGTTTTATATGGTGTGAGGTAAAGGTCCAGTTTTATTCTTCTCTATGTGGATAATCAGGATTTTTTAGCACAGTTTATTGAAGAGAGTGTTTTTCCCTTATTGTGTGATCTTCTTATCTTTGTTAAAGGTTGGTTGACTACGTATGTCTGGGTTTACTTCTGGGCTCTCTCTCCTGTTTCATTGGTCTATGTGTCTGTTTTTATGTCAGTAGCATAAAAACAGTTTTGATTACTGTAGTTTTATAATGTGTTTTAGAATCAGGGAGTGTGATATGTTTAGCTTTGTGCTCAAGTTTGCTTTGGTTATCCAAGGTCTTTTGTGGTTCCATGTGAATTTTAGGATTGTTTTTTCTGTTTTTCTTTGTCTGTTTTATGTTGCCATAACAGAATACTTGAGACTGGGTAATTTATAAAGAAATGGAGTTATGGCCAGATGCAGTGACTCCTGCCTACAATCTCAGTGACTTGGGAGGCCAAAGTGGGAGTATCACTTGAGGCTATGAGTTCAAGACCAGCCTGGGCAACATAGTGAAACTGTGTCTCTACCAAAAAAAAAAAAATTAAAAATTAGCCAGACATGGTGGTGCACACTTGTAGTCCCGGTGGTGCACACTTGTAGTCCCAGCTACTTGAGAGACTAAGGAGGGAGGATCACTTGAGCCCAGCAATTAAGGGTTGCTGTGAGCTGTGATTACACTACTGCATTCCAAGCAGGGCAACAGCAGAGCCTATCTCAAAAAGAGAAAGAAAAGAGGATTACATAACTCCTTGTTCTGTAGGCAGGGAAGTTCAAGAGGATGGCCCTTTAGGTGACGACTTCCTTGCTGCATAATAATGTAGCAGAGGTCATAGGGGTAGCAGACAGATACAAAAAGAGTGGAACAAACAGGAGGAGGAAATTTACATTATAACAACCTGCCCTCACAGGAGCTCATCCATTCTTGGACGAGAGAATTTACTCACTACCAAGAGAGTAGCACCATTCATGAAGGATCCACCTCCATGACTCAAAACACCTGCCACTAGGCCCTACCGCCCAACACCACCATACTGAGTATCAAATTTCAGCATGAATATCACTGAGGACAAACTCAAATCATAGTACTATTTATATAAAAAATGTCATTGGAATTTCAATAGGGATTGCATTGAACCTGTAGATCATGTTGGTTAATAGTTAACAATATTAATTTTTTCAGTCCATGAATATGTGATGTCTTTCCATTTATTTGTGTTCTAATTTTTTTATTAATGTTTCATAATTTTTAGTGTACAGATCTCTTGCCTTGATTAAATTTCTTCATAAGCATTTTTTTAATGGTATTATAAATGGGAATTTTTTTCTTGATGTCCTTTTTGGATGATTCATTGTTAGTATAGAAATGCTACTGGTTTTTGTGTTTCTTTTGTATCCTGAAACTGCTAAATTTGTTTATATTAACAGGTTTTTAGTGGAATCTTTAGAATTTTCTCTATATAAGATCATGTCATCTGCAAACATTTTAACTTCCTCCTTTACAATTTGAATGCCTTTTATTTCTTTTTCTTTCCTAATTGCTCTAGCTAAGACTTCCAATACTATGTTTAATAGCAGTGGCAAGAGTAGGCATTCGTGTTTTGCTGATCTTAGAGGAAAAGCTTTCAACTTTTCACCATTGAGTATGATGCTAGCTGGTAGGCTTGTAATTTAATGGCTTTATTGTGTTGAGGTACATTCCTTCTATGCCTAAGTTGTTGAGAATTTTTAATATTGAAGTATGAATTTTATCAGATATTTTTCTGTGTATACTGAAAAGATCATTTTTTTCCTTCATTCTGTTAATGTGCTGTATCACATTTATTGGTTTGCATATGTTAGACCATCCTTGTGTGCCAGAGATAAACCCCTGTTGATCATGGTGAGTGGTCCCTTTTAATGTGTTGTGGAATTTAGCTTTCTAATATTTTGTTGAGGATTTCTCCATGTTTTCATCTGAGATACTGGCCTGTAATTTTCTGTTTTTATAGTGTTCTTGTCTGACTTTGATATCAGAGTAATCCTGGTCTTGTAAAGGGAATTAAGAATATTCTCTCTCCAGTTTATGTTTGAGAAGGATTGGTATTAGTTCTTCTTTAAATAATTGTTAGACTTTACCAGTGAACCCACCAGGACCTATGCTTTTCTTTGATGGGAGACTTTATTACTGACTCAGTCTCCTTAATACATACTGGTCTGTTCAGATTTTCTATTTCTTTGTGATTCAGTCTTGGTAGATTGTCTGTTTCTGGGAATTAGCCATTTCTTTTAGATTGTGTGATTTGTTGACATATAGCTGTTCACAAGTTTCTTATGATTCTCTGTATTTCTGTGGTATCAGTTGTAATGTGTCCTCTTTCATTTATAATTTTTAAAATTTCACTCTTATTTTTGCTTAGTCTACTTAAAGGACTGTCCATTGCGTTTATGTTTTCAGATAACCAACTAAGAATTTCATTGCTCTTTTCTGTATTTTTTATTTCTGATCTCTATTTCATTTATTTCTGCTCTGATTTTTTATTCTAGCCATTCTTCTGCTGACTTTCAGCATACTTTGCTCTTCTTTTTCTAGTTCCTTGTGGTGCAATATTAGGTTATTTGGAACATTTCTTCTTCTTTTATATAGGTGTTTATTTCTATAAGCTTTATTATTAGAAGTGCTTTTGCTGAATTTCCATAAGTTTTGTTATGTTGTATTATTATTTTCATTTGTCTCAAGATATTTTTAATTTTTCCTTTTAATTTCTTTATTGACCCTTAGAATGTTCAAGAGTATATTATTTAATTTGTACATTTTTGTTATTTTTCCAAAATTCGTCCTATTATGGATTTCTAGTTTCATTCCATTGTCAGAAAAGATACTTGATGTAATTTCAGTCTTGACTTTGTTTTTAAGACTTGTTTTGTAGCCTAACTTGTTCTGCTAGGAAGTAGGAAGTGACTAGACTGAAACGAAGTGGTTCAGAACTGTAGCATTTGGAAGGCATCATTGAGCACTACCACTGAACTGGCCAGTCTTTGATAAAAATGAATGCTCTGCTCTTTTCCTACATAGAGTTACCACTACATTGCTAGGAATGTTGATTACAAAAGATTTATTCTATTTTCTTTTGAACTTTTAGTAAGAAGCAGATTAATCGTTGGAAGGATTCATAGTTATCCTGGTATTTCACTTGAAATGTTTTTAAAAGAAAGACTTTGCAAGGAACATGGATGTTTTTGTCTAAATTCTGAAATGATCACCTGTACACTAATTTTCTATTTTCTCTTGGCTCCTGAGATTATTGTTAGACTGATATAGGTCCTTTGTAGTACATTTTTAACTTTGTAATACATTTTTAACCTTGTGAGTATAATTGAAAGTCGGCCGGGCACGGTGGCTCACGCCTGTAATCCCAGCATTTTGGGAGGCCGAGGCGGGTGGATCGCGAGGTCAAGTGATCGAGACCATCCTGGTCAACATGGTGAAACCCCGTCTCTACTAAAAAATACAAAAATTAGCTGGGCATGGTGGCGCGTGCCTGTAATCCCAGCTACTCAGGAGGCTGAGGCAGGAGAATTGCCTGAACCCAGGAGGCGGAGGTTGTGGTGAGCCGAGATGGCGCCATTGCACTCCAGCCTGGGTAACAAGAGCAAAACTCCGTCTGAAAAAAAAAAATAAATAAAGTCTACATATCCAGAGAAAATAACTGTAGAATCAGGATTTTAACATGAGGATTTTAAAACTTTTTCTATTCCATTCTGCTGACTTAAAATTAGTATAGCTTTCTTGTTTTGTTTCTATTTTTACCTTTGAATGTTTCTTCATGTAAAAGTGTGTGTTGAGAGGATTGAGGGACAGGGTTTATCCTGCTGTAGAAATATTTTTCCTTCTTTTTGGTTAAATCTGCCTTCCCTTGTGGTATAATCTAGGTCATTTTAATGCTCATATTTAATATCTCAGAAAGATAATAAGTTATTGAGTGTTTACTCCTTGCCAGATGTTGGGCTAAATACTCGTATACATTTTCTCGTTTAATCATCATAGCCACCTTGGGAAAAAGATATAATTATCATTCAGCCCTGTTTGACAGATTAGGAGACAAAGGGTTAGAAACTATAACTAGTGAGTTGCAGAAATATGAGTTGAACTTAGATTTGTCTTATTCAAAATCCCACAACCTTAATCTGTCTGTCATACCATCTCTGAGAGCACTCCAGGAGGAAATCTTTCTCATTGAGGGCTACAAAAATACTTGCTCTGTTTTCCTCATTTTCTTATTTCTCCATTTTAAAAATCATTTTCTCACTTTTATTCTCATCTGATAGAAAAGGTTATGGAAGATACAAAAAACATAGTTTTAAGTGTTTAGCCTTGTATGAATCTGCCTCATTCTAACTGGGCATCATTTGTACCTCTGTCATTGTTTTTGATTAATACGCTTTCAAGAAAGTGTTCCCCATTGGTTGGATCCTTCACTGTTTTCTTCCATTGGGAGTTTTGATTCATTGTATTTCTAATATTTCTAATGACATAATATCTGAAGAAAGAATAAAATGAAGAATGTTTTAAAATATCATGTCTGCTAATGTAACGAAATTTTGTAACTATAAAACCTGACTATTTAGCTAAAAATATCTTCAGGGTCATAGCACTTTATGACTTTCTGGCATGCTTTTACATTCAAATGTCTGTGTGTAAATTTCATGACTTCTACATTTCTAGGCTAAAGACAATTTCCAGCAAACACAAAATGAAAAAGAGACATATATACCTGATAATTTGTTCTGATGCATTTTTAGCTTTGATAATAAAATACTTTATATTGCTTTTCCTTTCCATCCTTAACTAGATTCTATTTAGTAGTAATGTGTTTTTTTGTGTGTGTATTCAAAGGGCAGCCATTCTACAAAAGTGGAAGCTGTGGTCAGAACTCTGATGAAAATACAGCTTAGAGATCCAGGGGCTAAAGCACTCGTTTTCTCAACGGTATAGTCAACATTTTCATCCTCAATATTAACTTGAACTGATTTTCCTTCTCTAATCAGTTAACAGCTGAGAACTAATTTGTAATGTTGACCCTTAGATTTTTTTTCCAAATCTGTAAGATAGAATTATTTTTAGAGAAATTTGATAATGCTTCACAAGGCAATTTGTGTAGCTATGTTTCATGATTTTATATTACTGTCACTTAAAGATTTTCATAGTTTAATATTTTTTTAATTGGAATTTCTGACCTTGAAAGTCTCATTTCACAAGAGTTTGGATTAAAAAAAAGAAAATCTGCTGAATATTAAGTGTTGAATAAAACCTCGAGTTTTCACTTTGGAAAACTAAGTAATTATATTCCAGTATGTACTTCATTATTTATTTTCTACTGTTTGTTTATCTTATTTCCATTTCTAAAACCAGCATTTGATGTAAAAAATGAAAACAAAACTACTGTTTCAGATAGAGCTAAATAATATTGATGGTACTACATTTGAGGGTTTTGTATAAAAATCATTTTATTTCCTTTTCAGATACCCTTAGATAAAAGCTACATTTAAATATTGGTTTTCTCATTGTTTTATGTGTTCTAGTGGCAAGATGTATTAGACATTATTTCAAAAGCTCTCACTGACAACAACATGGAATTTGCACAGATCAGTCGTGTTAAGACATTTCAGGTAGGTTAAGATTTTACTCCTGATTTTTGTAGTAGACACAGTTGCAGATTGAAACTGCTATTAACTAGCTTACTTACATTTATTGTCTTGTGTCATGTAAGCCACAAAACAGGGTCTGAGTTCTTGATTAATTATAAAGTGAATATTAAAAGCAAAGTAGAGAAACTTTAGGTGTTTTCAGAGTATTTAATTATAACTATAACAAGACCATTGGTGTTTTTAAAGATCTCCTAACTCGAGGTCCTTTTTTTTTGGTCACTACAGGAAGATTGCCTATGATATACCTTTTGAATACAGATGGGCCTCACACCCCAGGGATTAGCTTCTAAAGTCACTGTCAGGCAAAACTGCATGTGGTCACAATTATCTTTACATCATGCTTAGCACAGTGACAAGTGTATGACCTCAGGCACACAAAGAGACCAAATGAAAATTTAGCAGATTCGTGTGTCTTATCTCACATTCACTCTAGCACATTATTTCTCTTTCTCTTTCCTCTAACCTCATATAGTTTAATTTGCATGTATCACATGCATCTGTCTTGTGATTCCTCTAGATATTACAAAGAACAAGAGAGCTTATATGGTACTTTTCTTCATAATTAAAATCAAGCAACAAATTTGCATTTTCTAAAGTTGATAATTTTACACTTAATTTTCTTAGCTATTACCTTTCACAATAGTAATAGATAGCATTAGACATCTTTAAAGTGAGCTATAACGTACTGCTCTTATTTTAACTGATCCAGCTAAAATTAAAATGTACCTTTCTTTTTTAGGAGAACCTTTCAGCATTTAAACGTGATCCCCAAATCAATATTTTGCTGCTGCCCCTGCACACAGGTTCTAATGGATTAACTATCATTGAAGCAACTCATGTTCTCTTGGTGGAGCCCATATTGAACCCTGCCCATGAGCTTCAGGCCATAGGGAGGGTGCACCGAATTGGACAGACAAAGTAAGGACTAAAATTAGAATCAGTCACATTCGCTTCAGTTTTCTGAGAAACCAAGTCAGTATTTAAACTCTTCATTATGTTCATCATAGCCTACTTGTTTTTAATTATTTCCTTAGAGATTATATTTTTTAATTATTTATTTTATAACTTATAACTTTTTAATTATTTAATTAAAAAGCATGAGATTTCTAATCCTCCCTTCTCCAAGAAGCAAACCCCCAAATGTTCCCAAATTTTTGTCTTCCCACAAAAACCTTATTACTTAATCCAAAAAAAAAAAACCTTGTCAGAAATACTTAAGACAGCTGCAAAGTTGAAGGCATCCATCATGCCTTTGAGGAGAATGGAGTTTTGATTGTTTAAAGTAGCCCTGTGTTTAAAAGATGACATACCTCGTACATGACCGAAAATAAATGGCTCCTCTTTAAATTCTTAACCTTAGGAAAGGACATCCCCTAAGTCAGCTCCAGGAGATCATTAGATTCAGTTTAGGACCCAAAGCAAACCAAAGTGAATATTATTATATGATACGTATTACCTTTATTCATATATCAGAATAGATAGTTATCTTTGATAAGGCCTCCTAAATGTGTTACCTCCTGGATGTTACAAGTCTTCAATGTTTAAAAAAGAAAACACACACACACACACACACATTATAAGCACTTGTTAAATCAATATTTATTCAGCATCTACTGTATGTCAGGCATTATTCTAAATACTGAAGATTCATATTGAATGATACATAATTTACTTCCCTAAGGAGGTCACTCTGTAGTACAAGAAATATGATTTAAAGTGTTGTGGCAGACTGTGCAAAAGTATAATAAAAGTACTGTGTTAACAAAAGAAGATAATGATCAGTCGGGCCCTACAGAGTCAGGAAAGACTTTATGATATTGAGTCTTGAAGGAGCAGTTACTTCAAAGTAGGATGGAAAGGAGTATTCACACAGCCAAAGAGAGTTATATATGCAAAAATACAATGGTGGGAAATGAAATGATATTTCTAGGGACTGTAAGGAGTTTGGGATTGTTGTAATATAAACTATGAGAAAGGGATGATTGGCGGGAGATGAGGTCTTCTCTGTCATACCCAGAAATATAGACTGCTCTGTAAGTAGTAGCTGGAAGAGAAAATAAAGGGTTTAATTATAAGCAGGGAAGAGACAGATTTATTAAGCCTCTTAACAAACAGGGCAAGGTAACATAACTGTAATAAATGCGGACTTGTTCTAACATACCACCACGTCTCATTTAAAATGCAGTCATGTCTTACTTGTTTTTTGTTGGTTTTCTTCTGTGTTTTTAAATATTGATTTTTTGTCCTGCCAATGCTCTTTTAAAGCATAGACTGGACTAGTCTCAGTTTTAAAACTACAAGTCTAAAAGACCATTCAGTATTACCCAACAATCTTATTATGCTTCCCAAGTAAATCAATTTTGCTACTTTCTAAGGAGTCTGTCTTAAGTTTGTCTTCTTCCTCCCTATGGCAGTCTTGCCTCATAGAGGGGAAAATACACAGTCAGATTAGAACTACCTCATCTTTCCATCATCAATTTCAACAGTCTGCCTGCATCAGTATTCACATACTTTTTGGTAGATTTTTATTGAGGATCTTCTGTGTGCCACGCACTGTTTTAGGAACATGAGATGCCCTCATGGAGCTTAATTCTAGCTGTAATGGAGTTGGTAGACAGAGGGTAAACAATAAACATAATAAGTACAATATAGACTATGTTAGGAGCCGGAAAAGTAGAGCAGGATGAGGAAGTAAGAGTGTCTGGGCAGGAAGGCATGCAAGGCCTTATTGAGAAGGTAATATTTGAGCAAGGACTTAAATGGGAAAATGGGAAAGTTATTCTTGCAGGTATCTTGGGAAAGAATGTTCAAGTAAACAGCGCATTTGGTGCAAAGGCTCTAAGTCGGGAGTATGGTGTGTTAGAAGAATAGCAAGGAGCCACAGTTGCTAAAGGAAAGAGAAGCAGGAGTTGAAGTCAGAGGGCTCAGTAGGGAGAGGGATTACATTGGGCCCAGGAAACCACTGTGAAGGTGGTGCTTTTACCCTGTGTGAAATAGGGAGCCATTGGAAGGCTTTGAGCAGAAGTGTGTCATATCTCACTTGTTTTAAAAGAATCATTCTGAGTGCTGTGATGGGGTGGGAGTGAAGGGGAGCAAGGGAGAGTAGAAGCAGGGAGAGTTTTGGAGGCTATTGCTGTCATCCTGGTGAGAGCTGAAGGTAACCTGACCATGGCGGTAGCAGTGCACATGGTGAGGAGTGGTCAGGTTCTGGATATATTTTGAAGACAGAACTGATAGTACTTTTGGACAGACTGGACATGGGGTGTGAGAGGGTCAACGATAATACCATAGATTTTGGCTTGGACAACTAAAAGGATGAAGTAAACTTCAGCTGAGCTGGAGAAGGAACATGTCCTACAGGGTAGAGCAGATTTGGTAAGAGAAGAACAGACATCCAAATGGAGATTTCTACTATGTAACTGAATGTACAAGTCCATTAAGTCACGAGACTGAATGAGATTACCCAGGGTGAGTTTAGATAGAGAAGACGACCATGGACTCAACTCCAGGGTACCAAAGTTAAGCTGTTCTAGGAGAATAGAGTAGGAGGAATCAGCAAAGGTAACAGATGAAGATCAAGAAATGAGTTAGGAAGAAAACCAGAAGACAGGGGTGTCCTAGAAGCCAAGTAAAGAATGTACCTCAAGGAAGAGGATATGGTCAGCTGTTTCAAGTGCTGTGAAAAATGTCAAGGAAGACAAGAATTGAGAATTGATCATAGATTTAGCAACATCGAGATACAAAACCAGGTTAAGTGATAGAGGCGACAGCCTGACTTGAGTTTTAGAGAGAATGGGATTTTGTGTATTTCTTATTTAACAAATACTTAAGTAACAAAGAGAGGGCAACTTGCCCATGGTCAGACAACTAGTAAAAGTGGTGGCAGATTTCAGACACAGCCATTCTACCTTCACAGTACAAGCTTTAACCACAGTGCACCGCTGCTTCTGTGTGGCTGGTAAGGCTAGTATTTTGAGGAGTTTTGCTGCAGTGAAAAGGAAGATAATGAAATCAAGAGAAGTTTTTTTATTTCCTTTCAAATGGGAGACTAAGAGAATGATTCATTAGAGACAAAACACTAGTGAAGGAATATAGCAGGGAGAATGTTTGACAGTGCCCTTGAGTGAACAAGAGGATATGGGATGGAACACTGAAGTGGTGGGAGGATTGGTGTTAGGTAGGAACATGGATGTGTCATCCAGTGATAAGCAGGAAAGTACCTTCTATGCCTTCCCTTTTATTACAACAGAAGTGTCCCTTTTCTTTCAAAAGCCACCCATTTCATTGTTCCTGGATCCCATTCCTTCTCATATTTTCAAAGACGTGTATATTTCCCTTGTACAGGTTGAGTATCCATTAACTGAAATGCTTCAAGTGTTTTGCCTTTGGATTTTTTGAGATTCTAGAATATTTGCATATGCACAGTGAGGTATCTTAGGAATGAAACCCCAGTCTAAATATGAAATTTATTTATGTTTCATATGCAACTTCTACACATAGCCTGAAGGTGATTTTATATAATATTTTAAATAACTTTGTGCACAAAACCAAGTTTTTACTGTGTTTTGACTATGACTCATTACATGAAGTCAGATGTTGAATTCTCCACTTGTCACATTGACATTCAAAAAGTTTTGGATTTTGAAGCATTTTAGATTTGGGGATTTTGGGATTAGGGATACTCATCCTGTCATATTACCCTGTAAATATGTCTTAATATTATCCATTTTAAAAAAAAAAGGTAGGATCTCTTACATCCTACCTCCATCTCTACTTTTTCGTCCTCTATTCTCTCTCAATCTATCCGGTTGAATTTTCTCTATCACTGAAGCGAGGCTTATAATGTTTTTAGTTGACCTACTTCGTGGCAGTGGTCTGAGGGTTGTCTAAACCCCTTAGATGAATTTTTCCAGTCTTAGGGATTTAGGTAGCTTTTATATGTTGAGGACTCTAAGGTATATACCCCTAGTCCAGACATGCCCATATAGCTCGCATCCCAGGTGCATATATCCATTTCTATCTCTGCACACATATCTCTGGACTCAGTCAACTTGGATACATGTTTAATAGGTATCAGGTTTCACATGGACGAAACAAAATTGTGTTGCTTCTGCACTCTTACCCCCACCCTAAGTTTTTCCCATCTTATAATGTGGCACTGTCATCTGTTCCTGCCCAGATCAGAAATCTAGGACTCTTCTATATTTCTCTTTTCACATTTCACATCCCAATCATCTTTTAAGTTTTGTCAACTCTGCCTCCAAAAGATATTTCAAATCCACTTGACTACTATCTCCACTGATGCAACCATAGTACACTCACTCTTACTTACCCAGAGGACTACAGAACTTCTTAAATGGCTTCTCTGGCACTCTTCTTGCTGAACAAGAAGTGCATCCTCCACACAGTTGCCAAAGGCAAACAAACCCACCAAGGGCTTCCCATTATAACCCCGATAAAATTCAAATGCTTGGTCACATCCTGCAAGGCCCTATGTGACCTGGCCCCTGCACACCTCTCCACCTTTATTTTCACCTCTCTCTCTCTCGTTTACAGGATGCTTCTGCCATGCTAGCCTTCTTTTGGTCTCTTGAACATGTTAGGCTTGTTCCAGGCATGTTCCCTTCCCACAGATTGTGCATGTATGTGCTGCTCTTCCCTTTGGTTGTGCTTCTTACTCCTCCTTTGCCTACTGGCCTTGTTCCCATCACTGTTGTTTCAGTTCACATGTCAGTATCCTCTTGGCATTATATTTACCTGAAACTGCCTTACTCTTTTCTGTGTTTATTTTCTGTCCTCATTAGAATGTCAGCTCATGGAGAGTAAATAGTTCATTTTATTTGATGCTAACCCCTCCCAGCACCTGCCGCAAGTGGGCACCAACTGACTGATGAATGTAGCATATAAAATGTGAAGTTGGTTTGTACAAATTTGTTTACTGTGGTTTTAAGATTAAAATTCTTTGTGCCTTTTAGACCTACTATTGTACACAGATTCTTAATTAAAGCAACAATAGAAGAAAGAATGCAGGCAATGCTGAAAACTGCTGAGAGGAGGTAGGTAATAATTTACAACAAGCAGAAGGGGGAAGGTTTTCCTAGTAAAAGTTTGTGTGTACCTTTGGAACTTCTTCACGTAGATGATGACAAAAAATATAACACAAATACTTTTTAAAAGCAAGATCTGACGTTTTGTCTTCACAGTGTTTCCCAGTCGGTGTTCCAGACATTCTGTATTTGAATTAATTTGTTAATTGTAACATGTAAACATAAGCTATCCTACATTTCTTTGCCACATTGGATCACTTCTTAAGTGAAATATATCTTTATGCCTGACATAAGCCTTAGTCTGATATGCGTAAACCAAAATTGTGTTGCTACTTTCTACATCACACTTGTTAGTCATGTGTTGATAGAAATATCTGGACTTTAAAATTTGGTAGGCCACATGTAGTGGCTTATGCCTGTAACCCCAGCACTTCGGGCCTCCGAGGCAGGTGGATAACCTCAGGTTGGGAGTTTCAGACCAGCCTGGCCAACATGGCAAAACCCCGTCTCTACTAAAAACATGAAAATTAGCCAGTCATGGTGGCATGTGCTCATAGTCCCAGCTTCTCGGGAGGCAGAGGCAGGAGAATCACTTGAACCCAGGGGGAATAGGGCAGAGGTTGCAGTGAGCCAAGACATGCCACTGCACTCCAGCCTGGGCAACAGAGCAAGACTGTCTCAAAGAAAAAAAAAAAACTTGTTAATTGTGGTGTCAATCCAAAGACAGAACAAAAGCAGAGAGACCAAACCAGTCTTAATTTTTAAAGTTTGTCTTTAGAATCATAGAACTTTCTAATATTTATGCTATAATTTGTTAGTCTTTTTGAAAACATAAATCTTTCTACATCTTAGGAGGTAAGTAGGATTGGAATGTACCCAAGGAAGAGATTATTGCCTTAGAAGGGATTGTCACATAGCAAAGAAGCAATTTGACACCAGAAATTTTCTTCCAGTGATGGTTTATGGGAAGGAAAGAGGCTTTTTATTTAAAACGTGAAGGCTTTTTAAAGTTCTTATATCCTTGTGTATCAGACTTCAGTGATTTTTATTTAGGCTGTTTTAATAAAATAGCAGTTAGAAGAGTTGTTTGAAATTCCCTTGAAGCAAATTAACTTTAGGTGGTAAGAAGGTAGTTTGTAAGGTGAGAGCGTAGTAGCAGTTGTCAGGGGTTTTATTCTTTGTTGTATTAATTGAGCAGAGAAGAAACATTTTGACAAACCCTAAAAGTAATATATAGAAGTCTTTACTGGTTTTGAGAAGGTATAATACTGATTTTATCACTTGCTTTCCTCTGGGAGTTTCTTATAGCCCAATTACAAAAACTTAAGAAAAAATATGGGTCTAGTTGTTATTATTGCAAATATAATCACTGATTCCTTGGGGTTTCTTTCTAACTGCTCGTTTGGAAAACCTTGCAGTCACACAAATTCATCAGTGAAGCATTCAGAGGCCTCCGTCTTGACCGTGGCTGACCTGGCAGACCTATTTACCAAAGAAACTGAAGAGCTTGAATGAACTACACTTTATTCATTCCATCGACTGTAATGTATTAATAAACTTTCATAGCTGTAGCGCAAAGTTACGAGGTGAAAAAACCCAGTAGTTATCAGCTAACATTGTTCCTAGTTGAGTGCGTTCGTTTCTTGTTCTGGTTATACAGTGGCCTGGTACTTATTGAGCCCTTTTCAATATCTGTTTTCAAAAGCTCTATAAAGATTTTTAATTTTACACTCCTAATAAAACATTTATTTTTTGGTCCCAAATAATATCTGTATCTGATGATACAAGGGAATTAAGAGAGGTAATGTGTACTTTTCTTATGGTAAGATCAGTCATAAAAAGAGTTAGAATAAGAAAGTAAACTAGTCTAGTTTTATATGACCTGGTATTTCAGCCAACATAGATCTCAGTTTGGGAAGGGCCTTCGGTATCTTTAGCACATGATTCACAAGTATCTTATTAGTAATGTTTTAAGTAGATGGTGAATTAAATTAACTTGTCATTTTGAGTAGGTTTATACCATAACTTCATACTTAGTAATTCTGCAGTAATACAACTCCTTACAATAAGTTATGTTAGACAGTTATTTCTTTCCTCTGCATCTTGCTACTAAAAATTAAAACACTGAAAGTATTCATATTTCTATTATGTGTAAAGTGGTGTCAGTGTAAACAGTTAACTCCAAATAGATTTTTTAAATGTATTAATGGTTACCTTAAAATTATCTGCTTTCTCTACTCTTAATTTTTGTACTATTAAAAATTTTTTTATGTTGTAAGATTGATGTATCTGTATATATTGCAGTTTTTATGACTGTCTTATCATAACATGGAAATGTGACACACTTTTTTTTAAAATCATTATTATGCTGATGTCTTGAATTCTTTTCTTTCCCATGTTCTTCTGTAACTAGACTTTTTAGCCACTGATATCTGAATTCATGGTATAGTTGTCATTTTATTTCAGTTGTTCCTCCCTTAAGCATGAGTCTTTGACTTTTTGAACAACAGAATGCCATGTTCACATAGCGAATTGTTGCAGGTGATAATAACCAAGTGTTTCTTCTTCTGTGAAGAATTAATGGACTTTGAAATTGCTGAATAAGGAGTAGCTTGTTTAATCCTAGCCATTTGATGTAATATAAATGTTCTTGTTTGGCTTCCTTTTCTTTGAGCCTTCAGAGTTTTAAAGGGCCCTCTTTGACCCTCAGGACTTACTAAATCCTAGTTAGCTGCCTGGAGAACTCATAGAACCATCCCCTGTATCCCATGTGTCTGAGAGGCTTTGGTGCTCAGTTAAGGTGCATTTTCTTACTCTAGGTTTATAGAGTGACATAATTCAGCTGAAGAAAACACACACATGCTTTTGGTGCTTATTCTTCAGTTAAAGGGAGGTATGCATTGATTCTTTTATATGAAATTAAACTGTTATTTTTATAGCTCTTCACATATTAAAAAGAGCTTTCCTATACATTTACATGTTTAGTTTGCCCAACAATCGTGTGAAGTTGTTATAATGAATATCATTCCTGTCTTCAAGGTATAGAGAACTGAAGTTCAGAAACTTTCTTAGGACATGTAGCAAGTAAACAGTGGAGCCTAGGTCCCCTGACTCCATATCTTACATTCTTTTACTAATAACATGTCATGCTGAGATTCAGAAGGCCCATGCTTATAATTTCATAATGAGACTATTCCAGTATTTGTGTTTGTTTTCTAGTATTCCTTTCTGAGCTATGTTTTAGAGAAAACAATTTGATATGCTTCGATTTTGTAAAAAAAAAAAAAAAATTATATATATAAAATTATCTATTAGACAAAAACTGTTCTTATTTATTTCTGTAAGATATCAATTAAATAAATATTTTAGTGGAAAGTAAAATTGTGGAATTCTTTGATTTCTGAGCCATAGAACATACGGGGTTTTTTGGTGTTTTTCTTTCTACAAAAGATGTCGAAATGGCTGATACTATAGAATCTCTTAATGTATATATATTTGTTATGTCTTCAAAACAATTGTGACAGTTTCCAGTTGTCCAAAACAAATACAAATCTGATTTTCACATTTTCTTGCTGCAAACAAAGGATTTTTAAAGTTTTCTTCCTCTATTATTTTAAAGCCTCTGAAATATTACTATGCTTATAAGTAGTTGTTCTTAAATGGATGGTATGCTAATGAACCAGTGAGAAAAAATGAAATAGCCGCAACTGTTAGAATAGCCCCAATCACTAAACTTAAATGTGTTTGGACCTGGAGAATCATTTTCTGTTACATGATGAGTTTACTAGAACTAAAAGATACATACAAGGTAAAGTGCATATACTTCATAGTCTTTTGCTTCAAACCCAGATAGCTCAGTGTTTATTGCAGCTTCAGCTTTTCTCTTTGTATGTGACCTGAGCTGAATAAGCCATACATTCAGTTTTAGGAATTGGCATCTTTCCTAAGATGCCACATGAACAACAAACTAAAAATCTTAACATAATTCAGCATGTAACTACTAATACTTTACAAATAACGATCAAACCAACTACTTATCTAAATATTTAGGAACTGATTTTAACAACGCAAGATTCGTCACCAACTCAAGCTCTCCTTTCAGGTGGTCAAAGTAAGAATTCATGTCTTTTCAGTCTCTCATTTAGTAGCTCTTCCAGTGTGCTTAAGTTATTTATGTTCATTAAACAACAAGATAACCTTTCAGAAATGCAAAGATCACCTGTGCTGAATAACCTCAGGCTTGCGTAAGTCGAATAAAAGCTATCTTTCCATTTTTATAGAATTTAGCTAAACAAAATCCCGAAATTTGCCTTTTCATAATTTTTAACTGGCATACAAATACAAAAATGGAATGTAAAATGAATTAAACCAATTAAATGAAATCAAAACCAACGCAAAAACAACAACAAAAATTAATTACAGCAGTATAGTGGAAACAGCGCATTTTAAGCCTGTCTACTCTGATAAAGGAACTCAAGGCAGTAAGATTTCTTCATAGTGAGATCAGATAGCTGTTTTCTAAAATTTTCTGTTTACAAGAATCTCTGCGTACCTCTTCCATTGTGAAGCCCAAATGAATGCTCATCACATGTGAGAGTCGAATATGAACCCCTTGCAATCCTTCCCTTAGAAGAAGGCTATGTAAGTAATTGATAACCCCAAAGGGAATTCAAGCCTTATGCTAGGTATGCGGTGTTGCCTCTGAGTTATAAAACAGATAGTATCACACACAGAAAATAGCACGAGTGCTTGGCAGAGGCCAAAGTTACCATCTCCAGCCTTCCCCTGCCTTCAGACAGCCTTTCAAAGGCATGTACAACTCATCTATGAAGAGTAAAGATCCCACACCATCCTTGGATCTTCATCATTTAATGTTAGTGACTCTCAATACCGATTTTTGGGAAACTGACTTTGTTATGTTGAAACCAAATTTTTATTGCAGCTTATGGTTCTTTTCCTGCAAAACAGAAATAAAAAACAGCCTCCATTATCTGTATAATGATCTTTGTATAGGTGACTACTGTTATTCGAACCAGTAACTTTTCTCTGCCTATCAAAAAAACAGCCTTTGTAAAAAATGGTCTGCCCTTCCCAACCCTATTGTTATCTTTGTCTCTTCAGTAAACTTGCTCTTAATGCTCCACACTGCCCTAGTGAGCCTATTAGAGGAGCGATGTGTCCTCGACCTATGGGATCTTTCCAGACCTGTGATTTGTATGTGAGCACAGTTCTGATCACGGACCCTTCCAGTGTTCTAAGGAGTAAACATTTGTGCTCAAATTTCCTTAGAGATGGCTTCTGCACATTTTGCTATTTATTTAGGATATACTTACTGAAATTACCTGTGGTTATTTTCTGCCAAGGCTATTTAATGAACATTTATCACATCATGTCTCCAGTTCTCTACCCAGAACAGTAAGGCCCCTCATGCCTCTTTTGTTCTCCCGGCTTCCCATAATCAAACAACTGCTATCCCCAGTTATTTTTCTAGAGTCTTTGTAAAAATGTCCATTGACTGAGAGCGTCATTGCCTGTTGATAATATTGAGTGTATTTTTCCTTTGTCACAGATCCATGTCTTCTTTGGTAAATGCAAATCTGTGTTCTAAACAGGAATGCATTTTGGTTTCTGATCTTTATCAGGATGTTTATAAGTGATTATACTATTAAACTGTGAAAGCATTAGTGTGGAATGTTATATTTACCTAAAACTTCCCCAGTGCTGTTCACTTCTCAAGCCGTAATTATAATCATGTAAATGTTTATATTCTGCAACTGACCATTTTCTACCGTGCACTCAGATTTGCCTTCCCAGTTTTCTACCAGCATGGTAGGGTGCAATAAATACACTTCTCTAAGAGGCACTTCTGTCTTTTTAATAAGTTGTGAATGATGACTCAAGCAGTCACCTAGTTTATGCAGTGATATTTATTTAGATGAAGTCTTGCTCTGTCACCAGGCTGGAGTGCAGTGGCCTGATCTCTGCTCACTGCAACCTCGGCCTCCCAAGTTCAAACGATTCCCCTGTCTTAGCCTCCCTAGTAGTTGGGATTACAGGCTCGTGCCACCATGCCCAGCTAACTTTTTGTATTTTAGTAGAGATGGGGTTTCACCATGTTGGCCAGGATGGTCTCAATCTCCTTTTTAAGAAAAGGAAAGGATTTTTTTTTAATGCAGATAAACTTCAAGAGTTTCATTTAAGTCCTACATTTAAATAACTATGGCATTTTCCATTTTAGGTATGTTTTTCTTTCTCCCAAAATAGATGGTGTTCAGTTCCAGAATATCTTCACCCAACTAAGAAATACAAGGAGAGGTGGGGGGGAGGGGTACTTTTTTTAAATTACTAAACAGAAAAAGCAACTATTTCTTTCTTAAAATGTATCAAAGAATTTAATGACTTCGGTAGAAGAAGCAGTGCCTTCCATTTACTGGGTGTTCTGTAAATAGTTGAATTTAGCTGGTTAGAATAAATTAAAATGTGACAAATATGATAAATATGGCTCACAATGGAGCAGAGTCATGTAGTTACTAAGACATTTGCACAAATCCTGACCACTGAAGGGACCCAGCTCATAAGCACTGAGAAGTGACTCAGTATTTCTCACGTGATTGTTATTTCCATGTGTTTCATACTTAACTTTCAAGGAAGTTTTAATAGTACCAAATTGATATAAGTCTTTTGAAGCCCATGAACAATAACAAGTGCTATTTGATTCTAATTCCTTGATTTTTATATCAGTAAGTCATTGTTGTTCAAACTGATTAGCTTTTATCTAAATTTTATTTAATATTGCCTAATGCTGGTTGTTTCTTTTGGAGTCATATAAATCTGGCTGCCAAGAAAAATGATGGCTCTGCTCTGAAACCACAAAGTGGCTTTATTAACATTTAGTGAATCCTAAGTAGAAAGGAACAGTGAATTTGCTGAGGAAGCCGTTCTCCACAATAATAAAGTATTCGTGTTTTTCTCATAGTAGACAAAAGTCATCGGTTTTCCTCTTTGATAGGGAGCAAATTCAACCTTAAAAAGCAGTAATATCCAACAACAGAAAACCCAATTTTAGGAGAAATACCTAATGTAGATGATGGCAGATGGATGCAGAAAACTACCATGACATGTTTATACCTATGTCACAATCCTGCACAAGCTGCACATGTACCCCAGAACTTAAAGTATAATTTTTTTTTAAATGGGCAAAGAATTTGAATAGACATTTCTCCAAGGAAGATAATATGTAAGTGACCAATAAGCACATGAAAAGATGATCAACAGCTGCTGGGAAAGTAGATATCAAAACTGAAATATGAAGGTTTGGAGAGGAGGAAGGAATGAATAAACAAAATGGGATTTTTAGGAGAGTGAGCCTTCTGTATGCTACTACAGGGGTGGACGTATGTCATTACACATTTGCCAAAACCCATAGAATGCACAACACCAAAAATGAACCCTAATATAAACTATGGACTTTGGATAATGATATGTCATCGTTTGAAACAAATGTACGACTGTGGTGTGGGATATTGATGGTAGGGGAGATTGTGCATGGGGTTGTGAGGAGTATATGGGAACTATATATACTTTCTGCTCAATTTTGCTGTGAACCTAAAACTGCTCTAGAAAATAAAGTCTATTAAGAAACAATGAGCCATCACTTTACACCATATGACTTATGGATGAAAAGAGTCAAACTCTGTAAAATATTTAAAGAGACTTATTCTAAGCCAAATATGAGTGACCATGGTCTGTGACACAGCCCTCGGGAGTTCCTGAGAACATGTGCCCAAGATGGTAGGGGTACAGCTTGGTTTTACATATTTTAGAGAACCATGAGACATCAATCAAATACATTTAAGAAATACATTGGTTTGGTTCAGAAAGATGGGACAACTCCCCTCCAGGCTATAGGTCAATTTAAACATTTTCTGGTTGACAATTAGTTGAGTTTGTCTAAAGACTTGGGATTTCAGGTTAAAGATAAAGGATTGTGGAGAACTAGTTCTATTTTAAGAGAAATCATTCAGATAGCAGACTTTAAAGAAAGGGCAGGTTGTAAAATGTTTCTTATCAGACTTAAACGGCCTGGCTCTTAGTTGATTATCCACTGGATCTGCAAAGAAAGGGAAACAAAAGGGGAAAGGGATTCTCTATAGAATGTAGATTCCCACTGCCCCACAAGAGACTTTGCAGAGCAATTTCAAGGCATGGCAAGAAAATATATTTTGGGGTTAAATATTTTTTCCTTGTCTCATAATGTTATGCCAGGGTAAGATTGCAAAGCAAGTCACAATATATAGGGTCAAATAAAACCCATCTGATAAGAATCCATGGTTTGTAGGACACAACTCCCCAGACTCCTTAGGTAGGAATTGGAGCAAGATAAAAAAATCAGAACTTAGTCCTTGGACTATCATCAAAAGATAGACAATAACACATTTTGGTAAGGATATGGAAAATTGGAACCCTCAAACATTGCTGGTGGGAATGTAAAATGGTGCAGCTGCTTTGGAAAACCATGTATCCATGTCAAATAGTTATAGCAGCTATGTTACTCCTATGTACTTGAAATAAAATAAAACATATGTTCATACAAAAACTCATATTGTAGCAGGAACAGCCGTGGGAAATGGATCTCTCAAAAACCAAATGCCGGAGGAAGAGGGGTTTATTAATACGGCCAGGAGACTGGGCGATAATTTGTCCAAAACCCAGCTCATCTAACAAAGGGAGGTTCAGCCTTTATATAGGCTTATACTTTAGATATTACAGGTGAAAGAATCTTAGGTTCATAGTTTTAGGACTCACATGTGAAAAGGTTTTGGTTTACAGTTTCGGGAATCACATATGAAAGGGTTCCGGTTTACAGTTTTAGGACTCACATGTGAAAAGGTTTCTGGTTTGATCTTGTTTTAAGTAAAAATAGTGCCTTTTGGAGAGTTTCCCCAAGGCCTAGCCTGTCACTTATAAGAAGGTAAAACAGGGGGCACCAGTCGTCAACCTTTTCTTCTATTGAAATGCAGCATGATAGTCAAAGGGGAAGTGGATCTGAGAAGCCTGGGTCTCCCTCTTCACCCCGCCCCCTGCTTTGAGACCCTCACCACTTTATAATTAGTAATAGGTCTCACTTTGGTTCTCACTTTCTGGACTTTCTGAAGAAACCAACTGATAATGTTTCAAATAATAAACTTGTGATGTCATTTTTTGGCAACTACAGTAGTAATGAAGCCCCTAGTCATCTGAAGGAATGGGGAGTAGACAAGAGAGCAACAAACAAACACCTATTATTATTATAACACTTATGATGAGGGTTTTGAATCCTCCCAAGGATGAGAACCAACCTCTAACTAGGGACTCAGGGTTAAATCCATGCCATGGCTGTACAGGCACGTTTGGTCATGTCTCACACAATAGCCTCCACTGCTTGCCCTTAGTCATCAGTGTGCAGACAGCAGTTGGTTAGATTGAATTTTCCACAGACTTCCTCCGCCAGCTGCTAGCAAATAATCTAGGGCCAGCCGGTTCTGATAAATTGCGTTTCTCATTTGAGTTTCTTGTCGAGCCAAGAGGGACAGAGCTTTGCCCGTTTCGTTAGCGAGTATTTCCAAAACAGCCTGCAACCGGATGATCTGGTTGAGCATGTAAATAGGGGTCCGGTATTCCCATGATCCATCTTCGGCCCATGTGGCCGGCCCATAGTACTCAATAATTCTCTCTGGTGGCCACTCATCATCTGTCCAATCCCCTGTATTTAGGTCTCTTTTCTCCCTAGCGGAGTAGACTGGATACCCAAATAGCTCACCTGTCTTAACACATAATAGGAAGAAAGAGGGCTTAATGATGCCTATGACACAGCTACCTGTCCACCTGTTAGGCAGCTGTATGTATGCCTTATGTCGGCATATCCAGTATAACCCAGGCAGGGCTGTCCAATCTCTCCAGTACTCAGAATGATCCCAAGCATCCTGTAATTTTGGAAATTTTAGGAGGGGGTTCTTCTGTGTATAATTTGAGCTCCACCAGGTTACTGTGCCCATGGTTTCATTATACAATTGCTGTCCTAAGCAGCTAAGCTTCCCTACTGGAATAGTGAAGCCTGCTCCCTCTCTGGCCAAACAGTATCGTCCAATAATTGAGATCTTTAAAACTCAGAAACTGTTGGTTTGAACCCTTTGAACTGAGGTCATGTCCAGGACAGGGTCAGAAGGTAATAACTCACGAGCTTCCCATGGCCACCTGTCACCCATGGACATTCCTCCACATACATAGCAAAAAATGACATTGAGGGAATGGGCCACATTTTCAACCAGTTGGAGGAAAAAGTTCTTCGTCTTTTTTGGAAGCTCTGGTATCGGTTCATCTAATATATCATAAGTGTTGGTACACTGCCAGGCTGAGAGTTTCTGGGCTTTTTCCCAAATTTGGATACTAACTTCAGGTCATGTCCTTTTCCATCAATTCCTAGCACTGCACTCTCCCCTTTTTCCCATTTGGGGTCTTGGGAGTTCGTGATTATTAATTCTACTGGGTTACAATGTCCTGAGATACGGGGGACATTACATCCTGGAGTGGTGTCTCTCCCTTTCACAAGGTGAACAGGATCATTTTTATCATTTTCCCAAGTGGCCCAGGTGACACAGGACCAATAGGTGCAGTCATAGCACCAGTAGGTTTTCTGGCAGAGATACTTATGCTCTGTTGCATAACTCTGCTCCCACCCGAGGGAACCACAGCCCCCGCCACCGGAAGGATAGGCATTGATGGCTGCACAGGCATCAAACCTTAGAGTGACCTGTTTTGGGCTTCCTCTCTCTTCTGTCCTGGCTATTAATTTAGTAGGGACATTCTATCGCCCTGTCAGGAGTCTACTTTCAAAAGTCGTATGTATAGGGGGCTCTGATGGGTTGTAACATACATCAGGCTATCCATCCTCCAGTCTTCATATCTTATACTGAGTACCATTGTATAAACAGGTTCCCTTTTGTGTCACTGTGCACTCATAATAACTGTAAAACAAAAGAGTGGCAGTGACATTTCATCCTACCTTTGTAACCTGGTGGACACATTGAGAGCATTCTTCAAAATTAGTTAATGTCCCTACTGTACAAGTTCAAATATTAAGAACAGCAAGTCCCACGATGAATTTCCTCATGCTTCGGCTGTCCATGCACCAGCCAGCTTCCAGGATGTAGCCGAAGCAGAGCTCGTTGTCCTCTTTAAGGTGATTCTGAGTTGTTATCCGTGTTTGGTATGGCTCTCCGAGGCTGGGATTCCGTCTACCTTCACAGCCATGGGGGTGGTCAAGATCACGGTCTGGGGTCCTCTCCACCATGGTTTCAGAGGGACTGCGCTCCAATCCTTTATCCACATGCAATCACCTGTTGAGAAAGGGTGAACTGGGGAGAATAAGCTTACAGAACATCTATCATTTACCCAAATTGAAATAACCCAGGCGATTTTCCCTAGAGCTCGTAACTGGCATCCTAACTCAATCTCCCCACATTCCCAGGGAGTTCCCGGGAGTGCCCGGAGTATGGGAGGGGGCCTATGATATAAGATTTCATAAGGGGAATATTCTGTCTTCCTAGAGGGGGGTGCATCTAATTTTGAATAACACCAAGGGAAGTGCCTGCACCCACTTTAATCTTGTTTCCTGACACACTCTCCCTAAGCTGTTTTTGATGGTCCGGTTCATTCTTTCCACTTTTCTGGAACTCTGAGGTCGGTAGGCAGCGTGCAGTTTCCAGGTGATACCCAAGGCGGTTTTCTGGACTAAATCCGCCACAAATGCTGGTCCGTTGTCTGATCCGATGCACAGTGGCAGTCCAAACCTAGGGATAAGATCTCTAAGCAGCACACAGGTTATTTCATGGGCTTTTTTCAGTCCTAGTTGGGAAGCCCTCTACCCACCCAGAGTATGTGCACACCAGGACCAACAAATACTTATGTCCCCCACACTTGGGCATTTCAGTAAAGTCTACCTGGAGATCTTCAAACAGAGCTGCTCCATAAGCTTGAATTCCAAGGGGAATAGTTGGACCCTGCCTTGCGTTGTGTTGCCGACATGTAATGCATTGCTGTGCCACAGTTTTGGTCAAGGCTGATAAGTGTGAGATGTAAAAGTACCCGCCCAGCATCTTTTCAAGTGACTCTTGACCTAAATGAGCGGCCTCATGTACAGCTTGTACAACTGCGGCCCCAAGCAGCTGTGGTACTGCTATTCTTCCATCTGGCAGTTGGATCCATGCCGCTTTAATCAGTTGCCCCTCTTCTGTCTGTCTGGAGAAAGTCTCTTTCCTCCTTAGAGTAAGTAGGTATTAGATCAGGGATCTGGGGAATTAGCGGGGCAGTAACTGCCCTCTGACATTGGGAGCAAAGTGGTGGGGTTTAAGGTGTTGCAGACTTCAATGGCGATGCGGGGATTTTCACATAGCAGGCCCTGGTGTCTGGTCAGCCTAACATTTGATAACCAGTGATGCCCTCTGGTATTCATTAGAGTCACTACTGCATGGGGTGCCTTGATATTTAAGTTCTGTCGCAGAGTTAGCTTATCTGCTACTTGTGCTAGCAGAGCAGTTGCTGCCAGGGCCCTTAAGCATGGGGGCCATCCCTTGGAAACTCCATCCAGCTGTTTGGAGAGGTAAGCTACAGGCCTGGACCAAGGTCCTACTGTTTGGACTAGGACCCCAACTGCCACTTTTTCTCTTTCTGCCACATATGTGAAGGGCTTTGTTAAATCAGGCAGCCCCAAAGCTGGAGCTGACATTAGTTTCGTTTTCAGTTCCTGATAGGCCTGACGCTGCTGGGATCCCCATTCAAAGGGCTCCTTGTCTCCTCCCTTTGTCACATCATAGAGGGGTTTGGCTAGTACTGCAAAGCTTGGAATCCACAATTTACAGAAGCCCACAGCTCCCAGGAACTCCCGCACCTGCCTTCTAGTCTTGGGTTCTGGCAGGTTGCAAATTACTTGCTTCCTTCTTTTCCTAGGCTGCATTCCCCCTTCTGGATGTTAAACCCCAGACACTTCACTTGCTGTCGGCAAATCTGGGCTTTCTTTTTTAGACACTTTATACCCACAGTCCTCCAGGTGCCGAAGTAAGACATTGTTTCCTTTTGCGCACCTGACTGCCATGGGGTGTCCCAATAAAAGATGATCAGCATATTGAAGCAGGACACAGCCTAAGTCTTTAGCTGGAAACCTTTGGAGGTCACGGGCCAGTGCCTCCCCAAAGATGGTAGGAGAGTTCTTGAACCCTTGGGGGAGCCAGGTCCAGGTGTACTGGGTGGTCCCACCTGTTTCTGGATTCTCCCATTGAAAGGCAAATAGCTTCTGACTTTCAAAAGCCAGCCTGATGCTAAAGAAAGCATCCTTTAAGTCCAGGCAGGTGAACCAACCATCCTCTGCTGGCAATAATCCCAGCAGTGTATATGGATTAGGCACAGTTGGGTGCAAAGTCACTGTGGCCTGATTGACAGGCGCAAGTCTTGTACTGGCCTGTAGTCTTTGGTCCCTGGTTTAAGGACAGGCAAGAGGGGGTGTTCCATGGAGACCGGCAAGGAACTATAATTCCATAGTCCTCTAAGCATTTTAGATGGACCCGAATGCCTTCTAGCGCCTCTTGGGGAACTGGATATTGCTTTTGTCTAACTGGTTGAGCCCCAGGCTTGACTTCAATGAGCACAGGGGCCTAGTTAATTGCCAGTCCAGGTGGATTGTCCTCTGCCCAGACCTTAGGCCATCGTTTTGCTAACTCAGGCTCTATTTCCTGGTCTGGTTTGGATAAGAGTCTCCACTCTTCCTCACAAGGCACCCTGAGGGCCATTATGACCCCAGTTTTAGGCAATGCCAACTGTAAGTTGCCATTCTTTGTGACGGTTAGGGTCGCCCATAGTTTACTGAGTAGATCTCTTCCTAGCAGGGGCAAAGGGCAATTATAAGGCATGTATAAGAACTGGTGAATCACCTCGTGCCTCCCCAGCTCACAAGTCCGAGGCAAACAGAAAGACTGTTTTCCTGACACCCCAGTAGCTCCAACAATATTGGTTGTCTTCTTTGATAGGGGGCCACAGGGGTAGTTACCACTGAATATTCAGTGCCTGTGTCAATGAGGAAGTCAATGGCCTTGCCCCCTACTGTCATCCTGACCATGGGCTCCTTGGGGGCAATGGAGCCCAGTCCCCTTCAGTCCAGTGGTCCTTCCATTAGGTTGAACAGAGCCCCTTCACTTTTGTCTGAAGCCTCGTGCTCAGGGTCTCCCTGTTTTCCCGTTAACCGTGCACATTTTTCCTTCCAGTGTCCTATTTCCCAACAAAAAGCACACTGGTCACATTGCAGGCGCGGGTGCTCAGACTGGGAGGCCTTCCGGGAACCCCTCTTTTCCCGCCCTCTTGGGGGCGCTGCTTTAATAGTGGCAGCTATCACGATGGCATTCCGCTGAGCCTGGCACTTCCTTTCTTTACGACTTTCCCTCTGGCTCACTGTTTCTCAGTTTACAAACACCCGGTTAGCTATTTCCAATAACTGCGAGGTATTCATGCATGCAAATCCTGCCCATTTCTGCAATTGTCATCTAATGTCTTCTACACACTGACTGACTAATGCCATATTTATCATACGCTGATTTTCCAGGCTCTCAGGATCAAAAGGAGTGAACATGCTTCACACGGTCTTTCGTAGAATTGGGTAGGGCTTTCCTCTTTTCTTTGAAGAACCTCAGAGACTTTATTAATGTTTATAACTCTCTGGGCCCCTTTTTTTAATCCTTCCAGCAAGGCTTCTCTGTACCGGATTAGCCTTTGCATGCCCTCTGCGGTGTTTGGATCCCACTGGGGGTCAGTTCCCAGTAACTGGGCCCTGACATATTCTTGGGGGTTCTGGTAATCTGCAGGAACATGCTCCTCCAGCCAATTAGAAGCAGCTTGGAGTATTATTTGCCTTTCGTCCATGTTAAAAGATGCATAAGCAGCTGATGGCAATCAGCCCAAATGGGGTTATGAGTCTGAATAATAGTTTGCAGTAGATCAATGAGAGCTTGGGGTTTCTCGGTATAAGATGGGTTGTTATTTTTCCAATTGATAAGATCAGCCGAGGTGAACGGCAGAAAACAGGCTTTTCTACCATGTGGCCATCCTCATCCACTCCCGTGTACCTTGGCTTTCTTAAAGGGATCTGCACCCTGGCCTTGGGTCACAGATAAGCTGCCAGAGGGGGAGTTCCCTCTGGGCAGTGGGCAGTAATGGGCGGAGTTTTTCCACATTCTCTTTTGTCTACTCTGGGAGATTTAGGGGTGTGCAGCTTTGGTGAGGATGTCGAGGCCTCTGGCCCATGGGCAGGGAGTCCTTGAGGAGGAGGAGGAGGCATTATTGGCAAAAACTCTTCTGCCACTTGGTTGGCTAAAACTGTGGGAGTTGTTGTCTCTGCCACTGAATCTGCCTGGACCTTGGGATTCCGCGTTTGTTGGCGGTGAGGGGGATGGTGGTTTCCAGCAGTCTGTCCCTTGGCCACTAAAACAGTTGCTGCCTGCTCTCTTAGCCACTGTGGAGGGTTCAAAACTAGCTGCAACCACTAGTCTATGTATGGAAATTGATCGAGGTGTTCTAGCTCGCCCGTATATAACCTCATGCCTTACTCTGGAGACAAGGGACCTGTCTAGGGTCCCCTCTGGGGGCCAACCTACCCCAATTGCTGGCCAATCTTCCCTACATAAAGCCCTTAATTTTTCTGATGTATTAGTTACTTTATAATTCCCACTAATTCCCTTCTTGAAAATTTTCAGCATGGTTTCTAAAGGGGTGGGCTTGCTATAGGAGTGACCCATATTAACACTTCAAAGAACAAAATTCCTACAGCTAGGAGAGTGTTAGTTCACTCACAGCAGTTCCCGCCCAGCGAAACATGGAGCGCTCTCCGATTTACATTCACTTCAGTCCTTTCACAATGCCCAGATGGCAGAGGCTTCTCCACTCAGCCTTATGTGGCTGTCTCTAATTCTTACAAATTGCTTAACGCAATAGACCCCTCCCAATGGGCCTGATAACTTTTATGACTGATGCGTACAGTTGGACACATCTACACACACAGACACACATCCAATTGCTCTCTTTCCAATTCAAAACCATAAGCAAAAAGCTTCCAAGATTAGTTACAGAGAGAGCCACCTTCAAAAGTGCCGATCTGGCACCCGTAGGTGATCAGGCCACGCTTCCACCCAAAATGGGGTGGGCTACTTTCCCAGGTTCAATCTTACCAAATTCAGTGTCCAGACTTCTCAAATACCGGTTCCTCCTCCGTGTTCAGCCACTGGGTGGATCCACACTGCAGGACCTCCCTGCTCCGCTCCCGCAAGGCTCTTCCACCAGGTAAATACAGGCCTGGGAGCGCCCCCAGTGAGCAGAAGTCCCCCTGCAGGGATGCTCCACAGGGCTAGGCAAACCACCTAAGAGACTCCCCCCCCCCGCCCCCACCCGCCATCCACTATCTAAGACTCACTTCCCGGCCAACGCACCAAAAATGTAGCAGGAGCAGCCGCAGGAAACGGATCTCTCAAACACTGAATGCAGGAGGAAGAGGGGTTTATTATTACGGCTGGGAGACTGGGCAATAATTTGTCCAAAACCCAGCTCGTCTAACAAAGGGAGGTTCAGCCTTTATATGGGCTTATACTTTAGATATTACAGGTGAAAGAATCTTAGGTTCATAGTTTTAGGACTCACATGTGAAAAGGTTTCTGTTTACAGTTTCAGGAATCACATATGAAAGGGTTCCGGTTTACAGTTTTAGGACTCACATGTGAAAAGGTTTCTGGTTTGATCTTAAGTAAAAATAGTGCCTTCTGGAGAGTTTCCCCAAGGCCTAGCCTGTCACCTATAGGAAGGTAAAACAGGGGGCACCAGTCGGTCAACCTTTTCTTCTATTGAAATGCAGCATGATAGTCAAAGGGGAAGTTGATCTGAGATGCCTGGGTCTCCCTCTTCAATATGAACAATCTGGCAGGTCCTTGGAGTGTTAAATGGACTTGACACATGACCCAACATGTCCACTCCTAGGTATGCACCTTATTCTGCTAGAGCTGCCATAACAAAATACCATAGACTGAGTAAATTAAATAATAGAAAGTTATTTCTTATAGTTTTGGAGGCTGGGAGTTGAAGATTACAGTGCTGACAGGTCTGTTTTCTTCTAAGATCTCTCTCCTTTCTTCCAGATGGCTGTTTTCTGTGTCCTCACATGGTCTTTCCCTGTGCACACAGGCCCCTGATGGCTTTTTCTAAGGACACTATTCATATAGGATTAGAGCCCCCATCCTAGGAGCTTTCCTTTAACATAACCGCCACCGTACAGATCTTATCTTTAAATACAATTACATCCTGGGATACTAGGGGTTGGGACTTCAAACTGTGAATTTGGTGGAGCCACAATTCAGCCCATAATAATGATAGAGAGAAATGTAAAACATATTCATACAAAAACTTGTACGTGAATATTTATAGCCATATTATTTATAGTAGGCAAATGTGGAAACAACCCAAATGCCCATCAAACAGTAAATGGATAAACCAAATTGGTATATACTTCCAGAGGAATATGATTTGGACAAAAAAGAAATGAAGTACTCATACATCATACAAAATGGGTGAACCTTAAAAATATGCTAAGTGAAAGAAACCAGCCCAAAAATAATGTACACCTCTATTTATACAAAATGTCTAGAATAGGCAAATCTTTATTTTTTTTAGAGATGGGTTCTCACTCTGTCACCCAGAAGAGAGTGCAGTAGCACTATCATAGTTTACTGCAGGCTCAAACTACTGGAATTAAGCGACCCTCTCACTTTGGCGTCCTCAAGTAGCTGGGACTACAGACGTACACCAATGTAGCAGGACCAGCCATGAGAAACAGAGCTTTCGAACAACGTATGGGGAAAGGAGGGGTTTATTATGGCCGGGAGCCAGGCGATGAGTTGTCCAAACCCAGCTCATCTAACAAAGGAAGGTTCTGACTTTATATAGGCTTATACTCTAGTTACACATGGAAGAAACTTAGTTTTACAGCCTTAGAAATCACCAGTGAAAGGGTTTTGGATTTACAGTTTTAGGAATCACATGTAAAAAGGTTTCTGGGTTTATAGAGTTAGAAATCACATATGAAAGCATTTTGGGTTTAGTTTTAGAAATCACATATGAAAGGGTTTCGAGTTTACAGTTAGAAATCACATATGAAAGGGCTCTGGTCTCCGGATGGAGGAGTAGGGTGGGGGTCTGATCTTGTTTCAAGTAAAAACTGTCTTCTGGATAGTTTCCCCAATACCAAGCATGTTATTTACAGGAAGGTGATTCAGGAGGCACCAGGTGGCCTGCTTTTTCTTCTATTGAAATGCATTGTGGAAGTTGAGGGGAAGGTGATCCCGGATGCCTGGGTCTCCTTCCTCACCGCCACTCCTGGTAAGTACAGACAAATCTTTGGAGACAGAAATTACATTAGTGGTTGCCTAGGATAGGAGAGGAACTGGAGTGACTGCTAATGGGCATGGGGTTTCTTTCTGGGGTCATGAAAATGTTCTAAATTTAGACTGTAGTGATAGTTGCACAACTTTGTGAATCTACTAAAAACCATTGACTTGTACACTTTAAATGGGTGCATCTTACGGTGTGTGAATTATATCTCAAAGACATTTTTGAAGCATTTTTAAAGTAGCACAAAAGCTTATTTTAAAAAATATCACTTGGAATCAAAACTTTGGCAGAGCCAATTGTAGATGAAAACGAGACAGATGGTCTTCAAAATATGAGGCACACATTGTAAAGAATGTTGTACTCCAGGCTTGAGAATCTTACTGATATCTGGCAGCCACAGTTAAAATGTTGTAGCATCTGGAATCTCTGGCTATAACTGAAACCCAACTGAAGAGCTTGCCATGGAACTGGAATAACCAGGCAATGCATAAAGTTATTAAACACAAAACAAAGATAACTGGTATCTTAAAAACCTCTCATTAACCCTCATGACATTCTTGGGTGAAGGCCTAATCTGGCACACTTGTTAACTTCTCATAAGGAATCAAATGGTCTTCCAACACACATAATGACATTTTAAAGTATGCAACCTCAAAGTAGTACATTCTTCCTGTTCTAAAATACAACCCGAGAGGGCTAATCTTCCTTCAGCATTCAAATATTGAGTAGAACAACTGAACTGTAAGGTTCAGCTAAAGGAATGCAACTGTGATTTGAGCTGTGGAATAGCTATGGCCTAAGTCAAGGATTCTCAACCGCAGCACTACTGACTGACATTTTGGGCCAGGCAATTCTTCTTCAGGGGCCTGTCCTATGCATTATAAGATTCAGCAGCATCCCTGGTCTCTACCCATTGGATGCCAGAAAGAGACTCCACCCCTAAGTTTTGACGACCAAAAAATGTTTCCAGACATTTCCAATATCTTCTGGGACTTAAATCAAGAACCACTGGCATAAGCCAAGGAAGAACTAACTGTTGACAATGGTGCAGGTTGAATATTCCATATTCAAAATGATTGGGACCAGAAATGTTTTGGATTTCAGATTTTTGAATACTTGCATTATATGCTTACTGGTTGAGCAACTGAAATCCAAAATGCATTTCCTTTGGGCCTTCTATCAGTGCTCAAAAGGTTTCAGATTTTGGAGCATTTCAAATTTGGGATTTTTGGATTTGGGATACTCGATCGGCAATAACACAGACAATGTACCAAAAGAAAAAATCTACATGTTTAATTTCTACTTTATTTATTCTAACTCTGTGGAGTTTAAATATTCAGAATATTATATAAAAAGCAGTTTCCTTGATCATGCTAAGTTTTGGTGGCCATAATCTTTGACAAGTTTATTCAGGAGATTTTCATATATTTCTCTAAAGTTTAAACCCAGCGCTGAAGGGCCAGCTTGGAGCCACAGAAGGGATGAGCGATTTGTATTATATTAAAAGACTGCCCTTGAACATTTACAGATGAAAAAATTTCAAGGAAATAAAAATGTAATTTAAAAATCAATTTTGCCACCTAGTAAATGATTAGCTAAAAGGATAACTATGAGGTGATAGATGTGTTCATTGTCTTGATTTTGGTAATCATTTCAGAATGTATGTCAAAAAATTACATTATACACCTTAAATATGTACAATTTTTGTCTGTCAGTTATACCTCAGTAAAGCTCAGAATAAAAAAAAAATGTGCTGTATTAACAGAGAGTTTGCAAATACACTTAGTCTTTATCATTAAGGACACCAGGCAGCATGATAGAACTCACTTTCATTGTCCTTCCAGCCTATCAACGAAATTACATGAATGAAAGGTGGAGTAAAATTTTGATACAGTGTACTTCAAGGTTTTTAAATGTGAATTTATTGCATTCTGAAATTACGGTGTAAATGACATCTGCTCACACTTTTTTTGTTGTTGAGACAGGGTTTCACTCTTTCTGCCCATAGTGGAGTGCAATGGCACAATCTCGACTCACTGCAACCTCCTCCTCCTGGATTAAGTGATTCTCCTGCCTCAGCTTCCCAAATTGCTGGTATTACAGGCATGCTCCACCACGCCCAGCTAATTTTGTATTTTTAGTAGAGAAGGGGTTTCCCCATGTTGGCCAGGCTGGTTTTAAACTCCTTATTCAGGTGATCGACCTGTCTTGGCCTTTCAAAGTGCTGGGATTACAGATGTGAGCCACTGTGCACAGCCTGTCCACACATTTTGAAGTCATAATACTAACATAACATCACCTTGTGATATTAATTTTATGACACCAAGAAGTCTTCACCTGTCTCAAGAGGACCCTAAGTAGACCTCATGCTTCTCCCTTTAGAGGCTGGGACTAAATAGTTTATAACTTTTTGTCCCTTCCTTCCCCTCCCCTTCCCCTCTTCTCCCTTTTCCTCTCCTTCTCTCCATTCTCTTCTCCTCCCTCCCCTCCCCTCTCCTTTCCTTCTTTCCTCCTTTGACAATTATTACTGAGACACTAAAACTGACATCCCCCCTCACGCTTAGAAATTACTGTATGCTGCTGGGACACATGGGCCTGCTGGTTTCTCCTAGTAACAGGAATGGGAGGCTTACCAAGAACTCTCCCCATGATTTATGTCTATGATTTTGGCTACAGATGACCATTAAAGGAATGTTAGATCATAACCAGAAAAGCCTTCTATAACTTTCAGAAAATAAAATGAATTTGTTAACTGGAACTTGTATCAATTAATAGTTTAAGAATAAACAGACTGGCTATTTTCTCTGATCTCGGCAAATGGCATTCATTTTTTTTATGCTCAAAGCAATAACTCTGGAGTCATCCTAGTGCCTTTTTCTTCTGTCATCCTTCACATCTAATCCACCAGCCAATCAAGCCCACCCTCAAAATACTTCTACACTCTGATGACAACTTTTCATCATCTCCATAGCTACCACCTAGTTCCTGGCATGATCACTCTTATTTTTTATTTTCAACTTTCAAGTTCAGGGGTTCATGGGCAGGATGTGCAGGTTTGTTACATAGGTAAATGTGTGCCATGGTGGTTTGCTGCGTAGATCATCCTATCATCCAGGTATTAAGCCCATTATCCAATAGCTGCTCTCCAACAGGACCCAGTGTGCATTGTTCCCCACCATGCGTGCATGTATTCTCATCATTTAGCTTCCACTTGTAATTGAGAATATGCAATATTTGGTTTTCTGTTCCTGTGTTAGTTTGGTAAGGATGATGGCCTCCAACTCCATCCATGTCCCTGAAAAGGACATGATCTCATTCCTTTTTATGGTTGCATAGTATTCCATGTTGTATATGTACATTTTCTTCATCCAGTCTATTACTGATGGGCATTTAGGTTGATTTTACGTCTGCTATTGTGAATAGTGCTGCAAAAAATGTGTGTGTGCATGTGTCTTTATAAGAAAATGATTTCGATTCCTTTGGGTATATACCCAGTAATGAGATTGCTGGGTCAAATGGTATTTCTGCTTCTTTGTCTTTGAGGAATCACCAAACAGTTTTCCACGATGGATGAACTACTTTCACACCCACCAACAGCATAAAAGTGTTTCTTTTTCTCCACAACCTCATCAGCAGCTGTCATTTTTTGACCTTTTAATAATCACCATTCTGAATGATGTGAAATGGTATCTCATTGTGGTTTTGATTTGCATTTCTTTAATAATCAGTGATGTGAAGGATTTTTTTAAATGTTTGTTAGCCACATGTATATCTTCTTTTGAGGAGTGTCTGTTCGTTTGCTTTGCCCACTTTTTAATGGGTTTTTCTTTTTTTTGTAAATTTAAGTTCCTCATAGATTCTGGATATTAGTCCTTTGTGAGATGCATAGATTGCAACAATTTTCTCCCATTCTGTAGGTTGTCTGTTTACTCTCTTGATAGTGTCTTTTGCTGTGCAGAAGTTCTTTCATTTAATTATATCTTATTTGCCATTTTTTGCTTTTTTTAATCCAGGATAATCTCTACCATCTCAAATTCTTTGCTTAATTCCTTTTATAAGGATCCCTTTTCCATATTAGATAACATGTACAGGGAGGGATTAAAACCTGATATTTTTGGGGGTCATTAATCAGTCTACCACGGTGTGATAGAGGGATTAATTTGGATATTCACCTAATGAATGTAAGTTGCCATCCTGTGAACCTTGAGTTGGTAATGTTCATGAACAAGATGTTTAGTGCACTTGTTCATTTTGAAATGAGAGAGTCATTAAGAGTAGAAAAGTGAAACTAAGAATACTGAAACAGTTAAAAACCAGCACAGAGTAAGAGTATTTCCCCCCATAATGACCTCAAATTTGAGCTTTAACTTCCCTTTTTAAAGTTTTAGATTTTATATGTTGGAACTGAAATAAGTGTTTTGAATATATATATATATATACACATATATATATACACATATAGAATACATATATAGATTTGTATTCTATATACACACACACACACACACACACACATATATATAGAATACAAATCTAGCCAATCAGTGTTGGCAACCTCGAAGTGTTTTGACAAATCTTTATATTCACTGTAAGATTTTTGCATGCCAGAAATGTTGCCCCTGTCCCCTCTCTGTCTGTCCTCCCACCTCAGTCAGCACAAAGGCCAGGAGAAGTGACAAGTGATTGTGTGGTAGACAAGCTAATGTTTGTGTGGAGAAAGCACTTTTGCCCCTGAATCCCTGCTGGTAAAGGACCTAGAACACAAGAAGCAAATCTTCCAGGTTCCTTCAGACCTATTCTTCCATAAGTGGCCTCCTCCCTGGAATTGGAAACCACTGTCAAGTATCCATGTCCTCATTGACCCAGGTTGAGACTTCTGCTCCTTTGATTCTTTGAATGCTACCTGACATGAAGCCTCTGGCCACTTTCAAAATGAGATCAGAGGTTGCTGGCTCCTGTGCTGCTAATAATGTCTGATAATGATAAAACCACATCCTACTTATCATAAAAAGCACTTTGATGAGCAGATTCTCTTTCCAAGGTGTGAGGAAAACAATAGTAGATAAGACAGGTTTTCAGCACTTAAGAATCATTTCAATCCAGTTAATTATAACTCATTTAATCCCAGAAATGTAGAAAGGAGAATAAAAGAGTTATTATTATTCCCATTTTCCAAAGGAGGAAGCTGGGTGTTAAAAAATAATTTTCAGAAAAAGGTTAAATTGTGACTTTGATGTTCATTTTCTCTTGCTGCTGCCATGTAGGAAGTGTCTTTCACCTCTCAGTTCTTATGGATATGGTGACCTATGCTCTGACACATGGAATGCATTTACTGATTATGACATTATACAGTTGAATACTTACTATTCCAAAAGGACTGGGCTGCTGTATTTGAACTGTATAACTGTGAAGATGAACGCTGTTACCTAGATTTGGCCAGGCTGAGAGGCGTTCACTACATCACTTGGCAAAGGCAGAACAAAGTCTTTCCTCAGGATGAGCGCCACCATCCAACCCTGGGGGAGCTCACCAACTACTCTATGTAGAAGTTCACCAACTACTCTATGTAGAAGAATTTATGTATCTTGTCCTTCAGGCTGCAGACCACGTATTGTAACACCTAAAGTGGCCATTTAAGAAGAAATGTGATGAGCTATAAATATGCTGAGTCTGTTTGCAAAAAGAGAGTGTTTAAACATTCCAACACCCAGATTTAGAATTAAATCAGTACAGCAACCTGGTATTTCCTATCCCCAAATTACCTTTTCTGTGCCAAAACATACCTTCAGGATATTGTCATGTGTTTTACAGATGTTAGGTGTTTCATGTGGTTTTTGTTTCACTGCTATTTATCAATAGCAAGAATTTTTTTCTTGTTTTTTCTTTTTTAATTTTTTGTTTCTCAATAGCAAGAATTTTGCACTGAAAACTTTTACTTTGTATAGTTCAAAAATTGGGCACGGTCTCCCTGATATAATTGAACTTACTTTCTTCCCTCCCTCCCTTCCTTCTTTCTTCCCTTTTTTCCCTTTCCCTCCTTTCTTTCTTTCCTTTCTCTCTCTCTCTCTCTTTCTTTCTTTCTTTTTTGACAGAGTCACACCCTGTCACTCAGGCTGGAGTGCAGTGGCATGATCTCAGTTCACTGCAACCTCCACCTCATTGGTTCAAGCAATTCTAGTGCCTCAGCCACCTGAGTATCTGGGATCACAACCTGTGCCACCAGGCCTGGCTAATTTTTTTTTTTTTTTTGAGACACAGTTTCACTCTGTCACCCAGTCTGGAGTGCAGTGGCATGATCTCACCTGACTGCAACCTCTGCCTCCTGGTTCAAGTAATTCTTGTGCCTTAGCCGCCCGAGTAGCTGGGATTACAGGTGTGCACCACCACACGTAGCTAATTTTTGTATTTTTGGCAGAGACGAGTTTTTGCCATATTCGCCAGGCTGGTCTCGAACTCTGGGCTCAAGAAAGCCTACCACCTTGGCCTCCCAAAAGTGCCTAGATTACAGATGTGAGCCATCATGCATGGCTCTGAAATTTCTCTTTTTAGGGATACCAAAGTTTTCAAGGGTTTTTCAGCTTAGAATTTGTAAATGTTTTTGTAGACTGTCAGATGATTGTAATTCCAGAGTGTTTCAATTAGTTTATGATGTATTTGGGTAAATTTACAACTGCTTTTTTATTTGCCATAATCTGGTTATAACACTGTGATAGGAAAGGAAAACATGCAACACACACACACACACACACACACACACACACACACACACACACAGTTGTGATTCTAAGTACCAAGCTATAGGTCCATGTTATATAGATCAATTTGGTGACTTCCAGGTTATATGCATCAAGAACCTGAATAAATCATGCCACTATATTAATTTATATTTGTTTCATAAACAAATCATGTTTTCCTAAAATGTAGCAACTACATGTGATAAAAGCAAATTAGAACATTCTGTAGGTCTGTTTTGCATGCCTTCTATCTGGTTTCCATGGATTCCTTCTTAGCCATGGAGAGCATTTAATGATTAATTTATATATGAAATAGTGTTTTCCATTTTATATATTTGTAACTGTATATACCAGTGCGTATGCATCTACCTCTATCAGCATGAAAGCATTCCAGTCTTTGATTTCCAAAACTTCAAATTAGCATCACGAAGATAATTTTTGCCTATAAAAAAGTAAGACCATGAAAAACAAAGACATGTGACTGATTCAATCAAAATGAAAAAGAAGCCATAAGAAAGTATCATTGATTAAAAAGAATATCTGGAATGTAGCCCCACTCTTTGAATGGGATTCATTTTTTACTGCTTATGAACTTTCAATTTAGTAGTCAGAAACTGTGGATTTATTTTACTGTACAATGTGAAGTTTACATGTTATTGACACTTGAGTATTCTAATTTAGAGACTAGTTACTTCTATTTTTTTTAAAGTGGGGGGACAGCAAATTACAGCATAGCTAAATACTTTTGAAAAACATTTTAGAGTTGTAAAAAAATGTATCAGAAAAATGACACACAAGACAAAATATCTGGACCTTTACAGAAGATGTTTGCTGACTCCCACTTTAAAGGATTTGAAGAGTCTTCTATAATTGAGGACTATTTATTAAAATGCCTGTAAAGAAAACAGTGAATCGCTGTAGCAATAGCTTTGATTCAGATCTTAAAATCGTATAAAATGAATTACAACATGTTATGAATTTTTAAATGACAGGTATTGCAACTGTTCTTTGTGCAAAATACTGAGTAACCACTGGGGAAATATTTCAGATTAAAGGAATGACAAAGGCATATTGTTCTTTGCATTAGCAAAGCATCAATATCTGAAAAAAATAATCTGAAGAAAAAGATCATCATTTGTCTTCTTACCTCATTTTAAGAAGCATGTAGAAATGGGATGCTACAGACTAGTGAGAATTTCAGAAATTGAGAATAATTTTGTAATAAAACTGCTATATTTGAATGTTTTCCATTTAAAGAGAGAATATATTTTATATAAACAGGAGAGTACATTTGACACTTTATGGAATTAACTTTTATGAGACTTTTTGTGGGAACAAAAGTTCTTCAACTTGTAAAATGCAAAGATTGCTCTTTTTATTAAATCTTTAAAAGGAATGCATTTCATTGTATGCTTGGATTATGGCTTTGGAATAAATAGTTTTATATTTTTAAAAAGTGTGACTTTCATACAGATATAAAAATGAACAGATGTTAAAAATTTCAACACATTCAATGAAGGAAGCAGACAGATGTTATAACCATTTAGAAAAAGAAGTTAAGAAGCACAAATTTATATGGCATAAAAGAATGTTGAAATTATTATTTTTTATGCACTACAATTTCTTTATATAATCAGTCATTGTTGGACATTTAGGTGGATTCCATGTCTTTGCTAATATGAATAGGTCTGCAGTAGAACACATGTGTACATGTATCTCAATAGTAGAATGACTTATTCTATGGATATATACCCAATAATGGATATATACCCAATAATGGGATTCTATGGATATATACCCAATAATGGGATTGCTGGATTGAATGGTAGTTATGTTTTTAGGTCTTTGAGGAATTGCCACACTGTTTTTCACAGTGACTGAACTAATTTATGCTCCCAGTAACAGTGTATAAGTGTTCCCTTTTCTCTGCAACCTTACTAGTGTCTGTTATTTTTTGACTTTTTAGTAATAGCCATTCTGACTGGTATAAGATGGTTTCTTATTGTAGTTTTGATTTGCATTTTTCTTTTTTATTTTTTTTCAGTGGGACGGGAGAATCACAAGGAATCAGGTGTTCAGAGGAATGTATTGAGTAGAGGTGAGGAACTAGGATGTTGAAAAGTAAAAAAAAGGAGAGAAGGAGGGAAGAAAGAGAAAGAAAAAGAGGGAGAGAGAACAGGAATATTGCTTCATTCTAAAAATGGGTATTAATAATGGCTGATCAATATTATGCATATTTAAAATGGAGAACTCTATAAATACTTATTGAGTTTACTTGTTCCGGATCTGAGTTGAAGTCCTGGATATCCTTATTAATTTTCTGTCTCGTTGAGTCTAAATCTCATTATGGGTCTTATGTATCTGGGTATTAAGATCTCTTATTGTTGCATTGATCCTTTTACCACTGTATCTTTGTTGCTTTGAAATCTATTTTATCAAATGTGAGAATTGCAACTCCTGCTTTTTGTTTATTTAGGTTTGCTCTCCATTTGGTTGGTAAATTTTTCTCCAACCCTTTGTTTTGAGTCTTTGTGTATCTTTGGATATACCATTAGGTTTTGGCTGTATCTTTTGATTGGGGGATTTAGTAGATTTAAATTTAGGGTTACTGCCATTTGATGTTAACTGGCTATTTTATCCATTCGTTGATGTAAATTCTGCTTTATGTCGATGCTCTTTACTTTTTGGTATATTTTTAGAAAGGCTCATACTGGTTGTTCCTTTCTATGTATAATGCTTCTTTCAGAAGTTCTTGTAAAGCAGGCCTGGTGGTAATAAAAATCTCTGAGTACTTGCTTGTTCATAAAAGATTTTATTTTTCCTTCAATTGTGAAGCTTAGTTTGGCAGGATATGACGTTCTAGGCTGAAAGTTCTGTTCTTTAAGTATGTTGAATATTGGCCCCCACTCTCTTCTGGCTTGTAGGGTAGATCTTGCTGGCTTGTAGACTTACAGCAGTAAGTCTAATAGTCTTCCCTTTATGGGTAACCTGGCCTTTCTCTCTGGCTGCCCTTAGTATTTTCTCCTTCGTTTCGATCCTGGTGAATCTAACGATTATGGGCCTTGGGGTTGCTCTTCTTGAGGAATATCTTTGTGGTGTTCTCTGTATTACCTGGGGTTGAATAGTGTCCTGCTTTGCTAGATTGGGACAATGGCACATGAAAGCAACTGTTTTTCCCCTTGGGGATAGAGGTGGGGAGGAGAGAAGTCAATAGAGTTTGTGGCAGATAGGACAGAATTTGTGTGACTATCAGGTAGGTTCAACACAGAGTTGTAAAAGTAGCTCCCATGAAATCAGATCACCAGAGAAAGGACATATAATTGCATAGATTTCCAAATAGGGCCTGGATGTGAATCTTAGACTTTCCGACACCAAATTCAGGCTTGTTTCACTCTACCACATTGTGCCAGCTTCTGAAAAGTGTACTCTTTTGTCACCTTAAGTCAAAGAAAGTTACGAAAAAGAGAAAAAAAAAAAGGAAATGAAAGCATAAAAGGTAAACTGGTCAGAGGTTTTCTGCTATTTCCCCTTACTGAGGCACAACTCCTGAAATGAAGCCAGCTGCAGAACTTGCTCAAATGCATGTTGCTTCAATTGCAGTTGGAATAGCAGCTTGAACTGAGATGGAAATTAAACACCTGCTTCTAAACCCCAACAGGAAACTCCTAAACAGGGTCAAAGACCATCTGTCTTAGTCAGCTCAGGCTACCATGACGAGATACCATAGACTCAGTGCAAACAATAGATTTTATTCATTCATTCATTCATTCATTCATTTATTCATCAATTTTCGCACAGTTCTGGAAGCTGAAAGTCCAAGATCAGGATGTCGCAAGGTTGGGTTCTGGTAAGAACTCTTTTTAGCAGCCATCTTTTCACCTACTTCCTATGTCCTTACATGGGAAAGAGAAAGTGAAAGCTCTCTGGTACCTCTTTTTATAATAGCACTAATCACACCATGAGGGCCCCATGTTCATAATCTCATCTAAATCGGGAATCTCCCAAAGGCCCCATCTCTAAAGGTCATAAGGGTTAGAACTTCAATATTTGAATTTGCGAAGGGAAATAGTTCTGTATATAGCAATGCCAATATGTGAACTAACGGGCTTAAGCCAGGGACCTGAGATGGTCACAATTATGGGCAAGAAGATATTCCATGCAAAATAATGAAATTATAGCAGTTTACACAATGTTACGGTTTATGTTTCTGAATGTTCCATACTAGAAACAAATAGAAAGAGACCATGTCCTCAAAGTGTGTGTGTGTGTGTAAGTGTGTGCGTTTATCAATTTTATGTGATAAAATTTATAGCCTTACTAGGCTGAAGAAAGGAGAACATTAGCAAAAAATGATAGCAGCATTAATACATTTTCTCACTAATAATGATCTAAAATGTGGCAATTCAAAAGGAACAAATAAATTGTTTCAGCGTTGACTGTCACAGAATCTAGGGCATCATCAAACTTTGGTTCCTGTGGGCTTTTTACTTGGAAAGAATGCCGTCTCTCTCTCTTTTTACCTTAGCTTTATTCTCCAAACATTTTAAAATTTCATTTGTGGAGTATATTTTGCTCATAAGCTAAGTAGCTTACCAAAAAAACAATACATTTCTTTCTTTGTACTAGATTGTTAAATACAGCCTCTTTACAAGAGGCTTTATTGTTTTGTTGTTGCTGTTTTTATTTTTATTTAAAAAATTTTTTTTTATTTTTTATTTCCATAGGTATTTGGGGAACAGGTGGTATTTGGTTTCATGAGTAAGTTCTTTAGTGATGATTTATGAGTTTTTTTTTAACTTTAAAAAAATTTTTATTTCTTTTCAGAATCTTTTTCAGTTTACATTTGTTTGGCACAAGTAAAAATAACAGGGCTTATTCAATAACAAATGTCTCTAAGGAATAAACATTAAGACACCCAAATTAGGGTCTAAATAAAGGAAAAACAAAACATGAAGAATACATAAAGAAACGAGGAAGTGAGAATACAGATGATAGACCTAAGAGATTTGTCTTAAGTTACGTTTATGCTACAGGGAGAGGGGAGGTGATCTGTCAACAAGGTGAAAGAATAAAGCAATTACATAAAGAAATGTAGGTTTATATATGATGGTATTGGCTTTGCAGGTTTGCAGGAACCACAGCACAGGCGAGACACTCGCATGATGCAAATTACTCATGTGGACAAACAATAGATAGGCACATATCACAAGAGATCTTAACAAAATCTATTTAGCAACAATTTTCTAGTAATACAGTATAAATAATCATAATCCTTCAGTGACTTGTATCCTACCGAGTCTCAGTCCTGGTTTCTGACAGCCAGCACCTTAATGAATTACTAAGGACAGCAGGAAGCAGCCACCAGAAGATGCTGCTTGTGAAAGTTACCTTCCTGAAAACACTTTGATCGTGTCACTTCCCTAATTACAAACTTTTACTGGCCCTTCTTTGACATTGACAATGTCCTGAACTCCATAAGAGGGAAAAAGTTGTCCTTTACTAAGTAGCCCAGCCCATCTCAGATATTCTCCCCTAAAAACTCTGCTCACATTAAGCTCACTGTCACATTAACTTCAACACCTGTGCACCTTTGCATAAGCTGTTCTCTTTACTTAGAACGCTCTCCTTCCTCTTTGTCTTCTTAATAAAATGGGCTATTGCAACATGACAACTTACCACTGCCAATTTCATCCAGATTGCTTAAAAAAGTTGTTTGTTGAAGGAGCTATACAAATTAAACTCAGGAAATATGTTGCAATATATCTGCATTTATCCATTCATTCTTTTGAAAACCTTAATCTTATTTATGTCTATTTTTGTACAGGCAGGCTTGATTAAATTCAACATGTTGTTCTAAAGATTTTTTTTTGTCCTTGATTAGCTTAAATAAAATCATTGGCAATCAATCCTCTCATTTTCAAGTCTCAACACAAGTATCATCTAGTCTCCTTTACTAGTAATTCCATAGATCTTCATTCATACTTTGGGTAAAGCATTTACAATGTGATACATAATTGATCTGTTTGCATATCTGCGTCTTTCAGGCTGGATAGAGATTCCTGTATTCACCTTTGTATCCTCAGATCTAACACAGGGTCTCATACATAATTGTTGCTCAATACATGATATCTTTAGATTCAAACTCCACTCCAGTGAAATTGGACACTACACAATTTGCTTTTAATCATTCATTTAATCTTTCAACTAAAATAAACTGAGCACATTCTATGTGTCAGACATTGGGAATACAAAGACTAATAATATATTGTACCTACCTAGTTCTAACATCCAGAAAAAAGAAGTAATCTTATACCTTCCATGTGAGAGGGTTTTCTAAGACATTCATGAGAATTTGATTTAAAAAATAGGAAAATAAGGGTTGTATCTCTTTATTAGTCTTACACAGGAAACTACTTCACAGACTGTTTCAAAGAGAAATGCAGTACCTCATATAGTCAGAACAGAGTTTGACAGCTGAAACACAAAGAAACTGTTCAACATCTACTATATAACTGGCAAGCTCTGTGTACAATGCTGTAAATGTAAAAACAAGACAAAATATTTGTCATTATGTAAACTTGCTGTGCTTGGGAAAAAGTATACACCCATGAAACTGTTACCACAATCAATGCCATAAACTAAACCAACACTTCCAAAGGTTTCTTCCTCCTCCATTTTTGTTATTATTTTTTTCTTTTTTCGTAAGAGCATTTAACATAAGCTCTACCATCTTAGCAAATTTTAAAATATACAATATTGTTATACATTACAATGAATAATGTAATGTACAAAGGCTCCATTTTGTACAGTAGATCTCCAAAATCTACTCATCCTACATGAATGAAACTTTGCAACCTTTGACCAACATCACCCCATTCTCCCATCCGCGGTCCCTGACAACTGCCATTCTATTCTCTGCTTCTATTAGTTCGACAATTTTAGATTTTATATATAAGTGAGATCCTGCAGTGTTTATCTTTATGTGTCTGGGTTATTTCACTTAGTATACTGTCTTCCAGGTCCATCCATATTATCACTGATGGGAGAAATTCCTCCTTTTTATGGGCTGAATAATATCCTGGTGTGTTTATGTTTGTGTATCTATATCTACATCTATATATATGTGGGGGTGTATATCTATCTATCTCTGTCTGTCTATCCATCTATCTAATGTTTTCCTTGTCCATTCATTTGTCAATGGATACAGGATGTTTCCATATCTTGGCTACTGTGAATAATGCTGCAACAAATATGGAAGGGTGGATATCTCTTTAAAATACTGACTTTATTTACTTTGGATATATATCCAGAAGTGGGTGTGTGCTGGGCATTTTTATATTCCTATAAATATAATTGAGCATTGTTCTGAGATGCAGCTAAATTATGCAAAGAAGTTTGATGTGCGGGAATCTCGCTTTTGTGATTTGGTAGGCATACAGAAGCAGTGCTAGGTAAAGGTATAATTATTTCCCACTACTGAGACAAGGCCTCCTTGAGTACTCTACACAGTGCCCCATGAATTATGAAAAGATCTACTTTGATGAAAATATGAACTATTTTCAGCCTTTGTGAATGTCAGGCACTGTTCTTTCTGATTCATTCAGGTGATGTTTTTCCTGGCCTCAGGTAGTTTTCTCACATGTGAGCACTGACTGATACTCTGCTTAATGCTCAGGGGTTGTTTGCTGCCTATTTCCTGGATTCTTTTTTGGTGCAACTCTCTTTTTGTAAATAAACTTCCTGTGAACTCTAGCTACTCTGGCTTCCTTGGATCCTTAGTTCCCTGTCCTCAACCTAGGGAATCTGCTGGAATCTACCAGTGATCTCCATCCCTGTGACATGACCTGAAAATGCTCTTACGGAAGTAATCTGGGGCAACCATAATGTTCGTCTTGCTTGTTTCCTGTCTCTGTGGTATCATTCTCCTACACTGCCCAATAGCTACTCTCCAGGAAACCATTGTTTCCTATATTTTGCTGGATTTTTAAATTTGTTTCAAATGATAAATCCATTCTTGTTTTTCCATTTTGCCAGAAAGCAGAAGTCACTATCACACAATTTTGAAGCAAAACAAATAACAAAAGAAAACTTGTTTATGGAAATCTTATCCCTTTATAGATTTTTAGAAACGTTTTCTATTCAACATATTGCCATGGTATGAATGTTTGTGTACTCCTCAAATCTATATGTTAGAATGCTCATTCTCACAGTGATAGTATTAGGAAGTAGGGCCTTGTGAGAATACTGCTAATTGCCTTCTAGCAACACTGCCATTTGAAGGACAATAATAGCAACAACAATAATAAATGGATATTGAATACTTGCCATAATAAAATGTAATCAGACTCATAAATCCAGCTGAGAGACTAGGTGATTTAGTGTCTACTTAATAAAAAAGAGCTGACTAGTAATAATATTAGTTAATGCTAAAAACATACATGATACACCAGGCACTATTGTAATTCTTGACATATATTTACTCATATGATCTACTATAATTAGTCTATGGGAAAGTTCTGTTTCTATATTCATTTCACAGCTGGGGGTAACCTAGGCATTCTCCAAAGTCTCTCATCTAGTAAATGGCAGAACCAAATTTGAGCCCAGCATTGTTATTCCAGAGTCCCCCCTCTTATACTAACCTCTCTCAATTAGCCTTTAAATTTGTTTTAAAATTAAAGCCAGGGATTATCACTGCTCTGTGCGTGTAGGAGTTCAATTTTTTCAGAAGATGCAAAGCAAATTTCTGAACTATCTTTGCAGTAGTGCTCATATATGCATGCAGGGAGAATACTGGGTATAACCCAATATTCTGTCATTAAGTTCTCCGTCTCCGTTTTAGGGTAGAAATGATATTGCAAAATGCTGAGTTGTGGATTGTCCTTTTAGTGCTGTCTGATAATCTAAATGTTTTATATCTATAGCATCCAAGAGCCAGTAGACATACATGGACATTGAACCCTTGAAATGTGAATAACATAACTGAGAAATGAAAACTTTAATTTTAGTTAACTTAAATTTAAATAAAACAGTCACAAGTGGTTAAAAGTCACTGTATTGAGCAGAGCAGATCTATGATGGAGAAGTTTTCACTTGTCATGACAAAGGGCAACACAAAAAAGCATCTGTGAGATACTAATTAAAACCTATGAGAACCAAAATAAAGCTCTTCTAGCCACTCTCTGTGATTTCATTCCACCCACTCTTCCCCTTCCCTCTTCCCTGCCGGGCAAAACACACATAACACACAGAGACACAGACTCTCTCTCTCTCTCTCTCTCTCTGTCTCTCTCTCTGTCTGGTTTTCTCTATCTGGTTTTCTCTGCCTGAAATGCCCCTCCCCTCTAGCCTTGCAAATGTCTCCTTCCTTCTCAAAATGTCATCTTTCCTTTTTTGCTTTTCTGAATCCTCTTAACAAAATTGATTGTTCCTGTGTTCCTAGGTGTGATGGTTAATTGTATGTGTCAACTCTACTGTGCCATGGTGCGCTCAGAGTAAACATTAATTCTGGCTGCGTCCATGGGGGTATTTCCACATGAGGTACGCATTTCAATCAGTGGACTCCATAAAGTAGATGATTCTCACTGGTATAGGCTGGCATCATCTAACCTGTTGAAGGCTTAAATAGAAGGAAAAAAGTGGAGAAAGGAGGAATTTTTCCCTTTTGCTTCTTGCCTGCTTGCCTGAGCTGAGACATCAGTCTTCTGTGCTTGAACTGAGATTTACATCTTCCACTCCCCTGGTTGTCAGGCATTCAGAATTGGACTATAATTACACCACTGGCTTTACTGGGTCTCCAGCTTGCAGATTATAGGACTTTTCAGCCTCCGTAATTGCAAAAGCCAATTCCTCACAATCTAATACACTAGCTATAAACGACCTCTGTGATTTAAAATTAACTGTTTATCAACTGAGGATGGATTGCTAGAGTAAAGAAAGACAGAGAGAGAGACCAGGGACTAGAAGACCACAATCCAAACTGATTTCACAGAACTGCACAAGGACATGAAATGTCCCTGGTAGCATGTCAACCAATTATGTACTGTAACAATCTCAGCTTTGCTCCAATTATTCAAAAGATATTGAGTACATATTACTTTTGACAGGTTGCCATATTTCCCTCAGTTTAGCAATAAGAATTTGTGTTAGAAATGCACCTCATCATCTTGTGTAAAACATAGAACTGCCAGTTTGGGGCTTTTTAGTAGAAAACAATGTCATACAGGATACTGATATGACTCCTGTGAATGAGCTGACTTCAGGAGCCCAACTTTACTGTGATACTATTCAATATGCACAAGGTATCCCCACAGTTTGCAAGTATCCCCACAGTTTCTTGGAAGGGGCTCTTCCAAGAAAAATGTAATGTCTCTCATTACTAATGGGACAGTCAAGATGCACTCCTCATATAAAAAGAACTTGCTATTCACCTGGAGGAGTGCAGTCAGTTGAGAGCCTCCTGCTCTAGTGCCCTCAGAAGACTAGATATGCCTGAATATGGTGTACCAGGGCCTGGCTTCTGTCCCTTATGCAGAGTTCCTCCTCTGTCACTGCTTGCAAGAAGAGCTCTCTTCTGGTTGGCTGAGGTTTTGTCAGTACTATACTTAATGCCCTTTGAGGCTAGACCTGGCCAATTCTTCTTTCCTACTCTACCTTTCTACAGGGGTCAGACTTATATCACAGTAGTCTGAGTCTTTCTTTGTCTATTCCTGCTTCCTTTTCCTCTTTATCTTTCACTGAGATTACTCTTGTTAAACTTCTTGCTCTTCTAATTATATTTTGGTGTCTGTTTCCCAGGAGACATAAACTGATACAATTAGATCAAATTTTAGAAACAGGAATCAGGCCTATAGAAGCACAGGACTTACCTCCATGGCCTCTCCATCTGCTTCTAGGCTGAATCAGCAAGAGAAACATATATTGTTTCTTATTTTTTATTCATTTTTACTTTAAAAGTTGGTCTTCTGTAGAACTGTGTTCCAGAAACAGAAATAGGTTCAGCTACTGTCAAGAACTTTTTTCCCTACTTGATCCATAAAGTAAAAGAAGTAACAGGTTACTGTAACTGGCAAAGTGGGATTACCTAGTTTTGCTATGCCAGTAAGAATGAATTAAGACATTTTTTTCCAATAGGAACATACACAAATATAAATCCATAAAAATAATTTTTCTATTGCCTAAAAAAGATCTATGATTCGATTTCTTAACATATATGCTTCCCACTAGACCAAACACAAATTTGAAAGGAAAAAAATATTCTGGAATTGGTTCTTTTTTGAAAACTATATGAAATATTTACACTTAGGCCAATCATAAGAAAAACCCTAAATTCAAATGCAGAATTCTCTAAATTCTTATGCTTATTGTAGATGCAACGAGAACATTCTGATATTCAGATGTTTGGCTTTGTAGAATGATAATACCTCAATTAAGTCTAACCACCCTGTGGAAATTTAGATTATACTTGGTAGCAAATCATAATGCTGTGAAGACATTATAAAATCTATAAAGCTATATGACTTATTCACATATTAAAATAAGTAAGAAATCAGTTCAAACTCCTTTTCTAAAAGGAACTCTAGAGGTTGTTTTTAAGCCTCTACCAGCAGACTTTATTGTTTTAAAGCTATTTCTCAGCATTTAATGGAAAAAATGAAAAACAGAGTTACCTGTATTGCTCACAAATTACCTCTAAATTATTTTGTTTATTTTTAAAGGTGAAATCCCTCCTCAAATAACAAATATCCATCACATATATCTTTATCACCCCTGAGAGGATGTAAATAAATATTGGCAGATTATAAAGACTTGTTGATGACAATTTAGACACTAATAACTCCAAGACAGACCTAAAAGTTCTGCAACATGACCAGATGAAGTGGTGAAAGACCAAAAGTCAAAGTGAGATGCTAGGGAGAGATCCCAGGACACCTGGGTGCTAAACCTGCCTCTGCCATGTTGGAGGAGTTCTTGACCTTTCCAGGCCTATTTCCTCACTCAGACTGTGAGAGGACAGGTTTTGAGGATGTCTAAGCTTCATTCAATTAGCAAGGCTACTTCCCTTGGATAAGAAGAACCAGGAGTGAAACATAAATATTTCCAAGCTATAAAGTTGGAGCATAAAAAAAAACCTAACCAGTCTTTCCCTCCATCTTCTCACAGAAGATTGATTTAGAAAAATTTAACCATCAAGTACAAATGAAAAGATGTTTAACTAGTTATAAAACCTGCAAGTGTGATGATTGAAAGCAAATAGTTGAACAAAAATTGGGATGCTTTGTGCCCTTCTCAGTCTTTAATCTGCCCTTACACATCAGGTTCAGGGCCTCCATGAGAGGGGTCATTAAAGACCTAGGGATTACAACAGAAGGTTTTTAGTAAGAAGGCTCTCAGTTTTTCCCTACAACATGCTTGCATGCACATGCTGGTCAAACAAATCAAGCCCATTTGACTAAACAGAATGTTTCTCTTCTTCTTCTTCTTTTTTTTTTTTTGAGACATACTCTTGCTTTGTTGCCCAGGCTTGGGTGCAGTGGTACAATCTTAGCTCATTGCAACCTCCACCTCCTGGGTTCAAGCAATTCTCCTGTCTCTATCTCCCATGTAGCTGGGACTACACGTGCATGACACCATGCCCAAACAATTTTTTTTTATTTTTAGTAGAGACAGGGTTTCACCATACCGGTCAGGCTGGTCTCAAACTCCTGACCTCAGATGATCCACCTACCTCTGCCTCCCAAAGTGCTGGGATTACAGGCGTGAGTCACCGTGCCTGGCCCAGAATGTTTATCTTTTGAGCTACTATTTTAAATATATAGGATAGAACTTTTCCATTTCTAAGACCACCAAATAGTGTACTCTTTTAATCTAGAAGACATTATCACTGTCATTGTTGATATAGCATCTATCAGTTACAATACTGATTTTCAAAAGTCAAACCCATGTTGCAATCATTACACAAGAAAGGACTTGAGGATAGAAAACACTAAAGATGTCGAATATTATCTCTGAAGAAGCCAAGATTAAACTTTTTATGTTGTATTCATTTTAGTCAATTTCTAAGTCTTTAATAATAAGTTGGGAGTGTCCTCATTAATCTAGGTCTGATGACATGCACAAAGCCATATTAGTAAAGGGAACAAATAAGAAGACTGGCAATCAAAACATAATAAAGCAAGTGCCATAATAGAAGAAATCCCAAAATCCAGTTTGAGGAGATGAAGAAAGCAGGATATGAATGGGAACCCGAACAATGAGGGGAGTAGCTAGATTTTGGTGAGATTTGGGGGAAAGGGAGAACACAGGGTCAGAACAGTATTTTTAAAGATTCCAGAAGCATGAAAGACCAGATAGTATTTAAGACTAAGTATAGAGTTTGGGAGAATGGGAGCAGATAATGGCGAATGGAAAGGCTGGAGAGGCAAGTGGGACCACATCATGATGGAAGGACATGTTGAACCTCCATTTCCAAACACTTTTCACCTACATTCTGAATCTTCATTTTATCTCCACAATAAACATGCTTAGAAAGCATACTGTCATTTTCTTTTTTTAAGACAGAACCTCATTCTGTCACCCAGGCTAGAGTGCGGTGACATGATCATAGCTCACTGTAATCTCAGACTCCTTGGTTCAAGTGATAGATCCTCTCACCTCAGCCTCCTGAGTAGCTAGGACTACTGGCATGTGCCATTACACCCAGCTATTCTTTTTATAAATTTTTTGTAGAGATGGGGTCTTGCTATGTTGATTAGTTTGTATTGACATTTTAATAAAAGGGAATGAAGGCTCAGAGTAAAGTGGTTTGTAACATTTCTTTAACAAATGTGCCCTATATTCTACGCATAAGACTGTCTCCTGTATCCTAAAGTGTTAAAAGGTGTATGGAGGAGGAATGTTGATAGCAAGTGTTCTCTTGCCATTCATTCTGTAATTCACAAGTAACTCCTAAGCCACAGACTTCCACATCCATCTACATCACCCATTAGAAAATTCATCCATGGCTTTTATAGGATTTAAGCCTTGGACTGATTCCCTAGGGGGTCGCTGGCAGAAATAAAAAGTGACTCATTGGACAGAATTAGTATCCTTGGATTCTTGCTTCTATTTTTAAAGGTATTAGATCCAGAGAATTCGAATTATTAATGACAAACTTCATGGGTAAGTTAACCAAGTAAGAATGACAAACAAAATTTTCCCTGGAGTATAAACTGCACAGTCACCAACAACTTGGCAAGATTAGGAGAAAATTTGTACAACAGTTGAGTAATGTGGTGACTTGGCTGTCCTCTCTATATGAGTGACTTGTCACTGGCTATGAGATCTAAGCTAAATCTAGATAGAAGGGGATTTTAAGTAATATCAAGTTGATACTTGGACTCTGACTGGATCTTAGCATTTATTTCTCATTTGTCCAAAATTCATTTTTTCAGCCAGATGAAACAATGCTCAAGATATTGAAAGTCAGTATGTGTTGATAGCAGGATTCCTAATTTTTGATCAAGTAAAATCCATGTTTTCATGTCTTCTCAATTCTTCCCAGAAACTCTTGATTTGGGAAGCATAAACAGTATTGAAAATGATGAGTTAAAAAACATTTATCCAGATACTCAGTTTTGTGGAGATTTCTTACAGTAATCTGTACTACATGGCATAGTTCAAATACATAACAGTTTTGCTATTGGAAATCTCGTAAGCTTCCCATCTAGACAAGGTTTTGGAAATCATATTATGTACTAGGCAAAATATGATCATATGAACTACATTTTAATTAAAGATTAATGGGCACATTAGAACTTTCTCAAAGTTAGGCTAGAAATATATCTTAAATTACCTTAAGCAAACAGACAGAAAGGAGGAAACCTCGTCTTAAGTAAGTGGGTCAGGTACGAACAGATTGAGGAGACCATGCAATGTCATCAGGCTTTCTTCTTCACCTCTGGATCTGCTTGCCTTGATGTGCTCTTCATTCATAGGTCGATATGGTTAGATTTTGGGTCCCTACCCAAATTTCATCTTGAATTGTAATCCCCATGTGTCAAGAGAGAGACCAGGTGGAGGTAGCTGAATCATGGGTGTGGTTTTCCCCATGATGTTCTTGTGATAGTGATGAGTTCTCAGGATATCTGATGGTTTTATAAGGTGCTCTTCCCCCTTCACTTAGCATTTCTTCCTGCTGCCTTTGAAAGAAGGTGCCTTCCTTCCCCTTTGGCTTCCACTATTATTGTAAGGTTCCTGAGGTCTCCCCAGCCATGCTGAACTGTAGTCAATTAAGCCTCTTTCCTTTACAAATTACCCAGTATCGGGCAGTTTGTTACAGCAGTGTGAAAACTGATTAATACATAGATTTTCCAAGTCTTGGCAAAACAGTGCTTCTGAGCTCCATTATTCTAACAGCTGCAGATTCTAGTGAAAGTGAACACCACTCATCCTGGCACTTAGAAATACAACCTGATTTGAGCTACGTGCCCATCCTTGATCATAGTTTGCAGAGGGAATAATGAGCATTTGACTGACCTTTGATTGACCCTGAATTTAGTTGACCTTGAAGTAGGAAATGGGTTGTTTCTCCAGAAGGAAAAAGTGCAGAGCAAGTAAAAATAAATAAATACATAGCTTACAGATGTCTTCCACACAGGCAAATCAAATACAGAAAATCTTTCCACAGGCAAATCAAATACAGAAAACCTTTCTGTTTTGGTAGTCAAAATAGATAAGCATCTTTAGAAAACACATTTTTGCAATATACTCTACATATTTGAAGAATATATTATTATGCTATTAGAAGGAAAAAGATCATCTTGCCCTTCTACCAACAAAAATTGCTTAAAATCACATTTTTTTTCCCCAGTAACTAAACTATTAAAATACATTTTTAATGAACTTAGTTACTTTAAGTTGAAGTAATTATGAGTTAACATATACTCTGCAGTGAAAACAAAGACAAAAAACTTTGCTCATAATATATCTTAATGGAAGTTAATTAGCTGACACAGCGGCAAAGAAAACGAATAAGAAACAGAATGATATTTAGGCAACTAACTAAATTAAAAAGCAGGTCTCTGTTTCTGGAACCTGTCATTGTGCTATATGTCCCCAAACCCTCACCCTTATTGCTAAAAATCCCTAGTATCATTCAAAACTTTCTTTACCTCAGATACTTTTAATAAAATGTTGACAAATTCATCTCTGTACACAACTTAGGAAAAAAAACTCTCTATTCCATGACTGTTCAATAAATAGATGTTTACTTGTAATCTGTTGTTCTGATAGCTGACTTTGGGATTTGAGGCAGGGAAAAAGCAGGCAGGGGTAGCGGGAGGATGGAGAAGAGGCTGTGAAGATAGGGAACAGTGTTTCATGTTAGACCTTAAAAACAAAAGAAAGGAATTCTGAAAGCTGGCACAGTATCACATTATAAACAAAATGCCTTCCCAAGTAGATTATATACAAGGCATTTCACAAGTTAAACAATTCTCCTACTGCCATGTTTGTGAAAGAGCAAAGACTAAAAAAGGAAACAGTCTACCTTCTTTCTCAACTGGTTAAGGCGATATTCTCAGAATCTTTGAGGCTGAATCTTTCTCATATGAGTTGATTCCATAACATTCTCTCTAATTCCTATTCATTCTAGAAGTGTGATTTGTAATCTCTTCCTTATGAAATTAAAAGGAGTTTTATTTTTTAACACAATCTGATGCCATCTTTTGACTTAACTGGGCCATACTACGGGTTCTTCCCACTCAGAAAGTGAGGTCCATAAAGCTAGAGGTTGGAGAACTATTCCTTCGAGGTGGGCTTTCTCACCCACCCCTCCTTCTCTGGATAGACCTGATCATGTTGAAGTGTTATTTCCCTCTACCTGAGCTTCTCTAATTAAAGACTGGTTTATGGATCAGAAATATGGTCAGTGCATTACCACTGCTTGCTATGGAGAGTGTTTTGCATATGTGGGTTTTGATAATTACATTTTTTTATTCTGATAAAAGGAAATCAGCTGCTTAGATATAAAAAGAACCCATAATAATCTCCTATTCACAGAGCTGCAAATACTGACATTGGTTTATTCCATTGTTTAGACTTTCCACTTCCCTTCCCTGTCCATTCCCCTAAACCCATTTCAGTGGAAAATGGGCACATGGTGCATGAGGAAGACACACCTGCTGGGGCCCATAGGAAAGGCCTGCACCAACCAGAGGAACTGGGAGAATAGCCCCTGGGAAGGAAATCATGTGATTTGGAACAGTTCATTTAAAACATGATGGGGCAGGTAAGAAAAAGGGGAGAGAAAACAAAAGTCGTCTTTGCCTGGCTCTGCTCCTGCTGATTTTGCTACATCCTGCAGAGAGGGGTGTGGAAGTTAAAAGCATTTGTGTTGTCTTAGTCAAGCCTAGAACTGAAGCTACCCAACATCAAACCTGCCCGGTTGTCCAGGACCAGCATTTCCAGCACTTCCAGTTGTCCGTATCTGCACTTCCAGGAGTAAACAGGCAACTGAAATGCAAGTTGGTCAGCAAAAATCCTGGGAAACAAGTGCCTGGTAGAACAATGGCTAGATAAGAGGATCACTTCTGTGTCTGTATTACAGTGAGGTGTGAAATGTCACAACCCAAACCACAGGAGCTTTTCAAACCAAAATCATAGCTTGAACTGTAGTGAGCAGAACAGCATTCCATTAATACACACTTGTTACATTGCCAGTACACATGCAATTGCCTGCTCCATAAAGACATGCCAAATTTTTGAATATAGAAATTAAAAATTATTCCTAGCTGCTGTGGTTCAAAGTAGGTGTCCGTCCAAAATTCATATGTTGGAACTTAAAGCCCAAAGTGATGGTATTAAGAAAAGGGGGATTGGGTGTTGATCAGGCCACCTGGGCTCTGCCTTCTTGAACTAATGAGTGCGGTTTTTTTGTTTTTTTGTTTTTTTTGACAGAGTCTCGCTGTCGCCAGGCACCAGGCTGGAATGCAGTGGTGCGATCTTGGCTCACTGCAACTTCTGCCTCCCGGGTTCAAGCAATTCTCCTGCCTCAGCCTCCCGAGTAGCTGGGACCAGAGGCACACGTCACCATGCCCAGCTAATTTTTGTATTTTTTTAGTAGAGACCGGGTTTCTTCATGTTGGCCAGGATGGTCTCTATCTCTTAACCTTGTGATCCGCCTGCCTCAGTCTCCCAAAGTGCTGGAATTAACAGGCTTGAGCCACCGCGCCCGGCCAATTAGTGTTCTTATAAAAGAAGTTGGGATTGCTCTAGCACCTTTTTGCCTTTCCATCTCTTCTGTCATGGGAAGACAGCATTCCTTGTTCTCTTTTTACTCCTTCCTCTGTATGAGGATGCAGCAAGTAGTGCCCACTTAAAGCAGGGAGCAGCCATCACTAGACACCAAATCTGTCAGCACCTGATCTTGGACTTCTCAGCCTCCAGACTGTGAGAAATAAATGCCTATGGTTTACAAATTTCCAAGTCTGTGGTATTTTGTTGTAGCAACAAAACCCAACACTAACTTTAATAAGCTTCTTCTCTTAATGTTCAATATATTATAATTATGTAATTAATTATCATTGGAAGAGTGTAATATTTGTAACATATTACTAAGGCAGACCAATAAAATGAAGAGTCTACCTGATATCACTTTTTGAGGCCGTTCAGATTCCACTGACCAAATAGAATAAAAATCATTGTAATAGTCAAGGTTCTCCAAAGAAACAAACAATAGAATATATATGTGTGTGTGTGCAATATACATGTGCACACACGTGTATCTCCTTACGTAATGTACATAATGTACTTACGTAATGTACATGTGCACTTACACACATATATATTCTTGGCAAGGTTAGGAGCAAAATTTGTACAACAGTTGAGTAATGTGGTGACTTGGCTGTCCTCTCCATATGAGTGACTTGTCACTGGCTGTGACATATACTAAGCTAAATCTAGATAGAAAAGGCTTTTAAGTAATATCAAGTTGATACATGGACTCTAATTTAGCATTTATTTCTCATTTGTCCAAAATTCATTTTTTCAGTCAGATGAAACAATGCTCAAGACATTGAAAGTCAATATGAGTTGATAGCAGGATTCCTAATTTTTGATCAAGTAAAATCCATGTTTTCATGTCTTCTCAATTCTTCTCAGACACTCTTGAGTTGGGAAGCATAAATAGTATTGAAAATGATGAGTTAAAAAAACTCTAGAACACAAATCCAGATATTCAGTTTTGTTGAGATTTCTTACTGTAATCTGTACTACATGGCATAGTTTAAATATATAACAGTTTTGCTATTGGAAATCTGGTAAGCTTCCCATATACCATATTATATATAGTATAGGTGTGTATATATGTGTATGTACATTACATATTTATATATATTATATATTTATATGATACATGCCATATATAAAAAACATATATAAACAGAACATGTCTCATATATAAAATGTATAATATATAATGTATAATTTTTTAAATGCATATAGATATTATTATACAAATAAATAAATATGTATAAAATATATACTTTAATATATAAATAAATAATATATATATTACAATGAATCTCTTTCTTTCATTTTATATATAATTTTGTATATAATTAGTATATAAAATTATATACTTATATATTTGTCTAATTATATTTTAAATAATTAAAATTATATTAATATATTTACTGTAAATCCATAAACATTTATATGTGATTTAAATATAATTATTATATAAAAATAATATACAATTTATATAAATTGTATATTACATATAAATATAAATTGTATATAATATATACATTGCATATTATAATGTATAATTCTATATTACATATAAAAATACCAAATATGATTGTATATTTATATAATTAATGGGTACCTTATATATAATGAGAGATAGATATTTAGTGCAATATTATTTATATATATTTAATAATATACATAAAATTATTTGGATTATATATTTACACATACTATATAAATGCATAAATTATATATAATTACATATATAATTATATATTAATTCTGTTTTATGTATAATATATGACATTATGTATTAGATAATTATATATATTCATTAAATACAATATATACGAAATGAGAGGGAGAGATGCAGACAGAGAAACAGAGAGAGATTTATTGTAATAAATTGACTTACATGATTGTGGAGTCTTGACAAGGTCGAAATCTGCAGGGTGGTCTGGTGGTTTAAAGAGTCAAGGAAGAGTTGGTATTGCAGCTCAAGTTTGAAGACATTCTGCTGGCAGAAATCCCTCTTCCAGGAAGTTCATCTTTTTCTCTTAAGGCCTTCCACTGATTGCATGAGGCCTACCCATGTTATGGAAAGTAATCTGCTTTACTCAAAATCTACTGATTTAAATGTTGATCTCATCTAAAAAAAAAAAAAAAATTCACAGAAACATCTAAAATAATGTTTGACCAAATATCTACATAGTGTGGCCTAACTAAGCTCACAGATAAAATTAACTGTGACAGTCACTTTCTCCAATGTAAGCTATTCTGATCTTGTTTGAACCTTCAAAGGCCAATTAACAATAGTCAGAGGCTAGGAAGTATTTGGAGCAGAGAGAATGTCTTTAGTAATTAAAAAAAAAAATGAAATATCTATGGAGAGTTATTTGAAATTAGTAACACATTAAGAGCCTTTCCTAAAACAGGAAAAAACAAAGAAATTAATTCCCTTGAGCTTTAATTCAGGTTTCTCATCTGTTTTGAAATATACCACTGTTCTAGGAAAATAATCATACCAATTCCTTCCTTGTAATTGACATATTTAATAAGATGTAGATAAATTATATAGGTGATAAATGATGTAGATAAATAATATAGGTGATAAATGATGTAGATAAATAATATAGGTGAAGATTCCATTGACTAATTCAAACTTGCTGCTTCTGACTTAGATAAAGAATGTGTGTTTTTTTTAATCTCAGAAATTGTTAAGAAACAGCTTCTGGAATTTGGAAATATAAAATATTTTTCTTAAGCCTTACTTTAAAAAGATACATATATATGTTTCACCTCTAGAATTTGCTTTCTATTTTTCTATGAAGATAGTTCGTCAGTGCTTGGTAGCATTAGTGTATGCAACCCAAAAGGCAGTTTTAGAATGGGGTGGTGACCAGACAGCAACTGTCCCAAGTGGTTCTCTAGGGGCCAAATATTTAAAACTCAAAGACTCCTGGGCTGGGATATAATTGAAGAATGGCACAAAATATTTGAAGTAGCCACATAAAACCTACCGTTCCAGAAAAGCTTCCTGGCTTTCATTTTCTTGTCAGAGATGTTTCCAGATGTATCAAAACAACTACAAAAGTAACTTGATTCTTCTATGCCTTATCTCCCTTTAAGTGCAGGACTTCACTACCCTGAGACTACACATTCTTTACAAAAGACATGAATCTGATTTCTGGAAATGAGAACAAAATATAATTGTAATGAATAATTTCTATTTATACTTTATTTTAGCTCTTATATCTTAGATCAATGAAATGTGTAAAGTAGTCATTTAATAATCATTTCAATTTGCTATGCTGAGGTTATGTTTATTCCTTCAACATATTGTGTAAACCATGTACTAGCTTTGTGGGGTACGCTGGAGATTCTGAGAAGAGTAAGACACAGCTTCTAACCTCAAGCAGGTCTTGTTCTAGTTGGATATGCAGGTGGTGCTATGGGCTAAATGTTTTTCCCATCCAAAATTCATGTTGTAACTTGATCCCTGATGCAACAGTATTAAGAGGTGAGACTTTTAGGTCACTGAGTCATGAGGGCTCTGCCCTCCTGCATGGAATTCGGTTCCCTTTTAAAAGGGCTTGACAGAGGAAATTTGCCCTTTTCCTCCCTTTAGTCCCTTCTATCATATGAGAGCACAGCACTCCTTCCCTTTGGAGGACATGACAGCAAAGTGCCATCCTAGAGGCAAACAGCAGCCCTCACTAGACAGCAATCCTGCCAGAGCCATGATCTTGGACTTCTTAGCCTCCATAACTAAGAAAATAAGCATCTGTTCATTCTAAATACTCCGTCTGTGGTATTTTGCTACAAGATCGCAAACAGACAAAAATGGTGGGTGAACAAATGTAGGTGTCATAACAGCCAAGACACAAAGGTGGGGGTCAAGTCTTCTTCAGAGAGTGGAGGTTATTGACAGTCCAAGTCAATAAGAAAGATATAAATTCTCCCTATGTCTACTGCATGGTCAGCAATAGATTTAGCCTTCCCTGTGTGTGGTGTTGCCCTCAGCTGTGAACAGTTTGACTCAAATTGAAGACATTTTTTGAGGTTTTCCTTCATAGCTGGCAGGCAATGGGCTACATGGACTATGGAGTCTGAAAGACAGGGCACCTCTCACAAAGCCTGACCGGAAGGGAAAATAGGAGGCAGCCAATGTAGAACCAGTGCCCGAAATGTGATCTTTAGGGAGCTGGAGCACTTTTTCCTACAACTATCTAACACAAGAGCTACCAACCTGGTACTCCTAGCTCAGTCATTCTTCATCTGAGGGTTGCTAAAATAGTGTAGGCCTTCATTGCATGTTATTTATACACTGATGCCTACTCCCAAGAATAATGTAAGCTTACTTGAAGTCACATATACAATATTACCACTGAAAGAATATATAATGTTTTAAAATAATTAAGGAGGTAATAAGTAGGTAGTTTAATCTAGTTTAATGCAACTGAGCATTAAATTTAGCTCTATTTTTACTGATAGTCAAAGAGAAAAGGAAAAAAGAAAGAAGATGGGGGAACAGGATGAGTTCACATGCTTTCATCAACATAAAAAGAAAATGAGCAATTTAGAAATGTCTTTTTTCTTCCTCTAGGAGAAAATTCAAAGAATATCGTGTAAGGATATTTCTATAAAGAGCGTTAAGTAATTCATAATAGTACAAAGGATGAAGATACATAAATACAGCTTGTGGGTGTTGGGGAGGGTATGAATTCCAAATAAAAGCTGAAGGCAAATTGTTAAAGTTTTTGAAAGGTCTTTCTACCGTGAGGCAACAAAGTGACAATAACTCCCACTATTAATGTTGACACTGTATTAGGGCTTTACATATATTTTCCCTAATAATGTTGGGAGGTACATACTACTGTTCTTCTAGAAGTTTCCTAGGGGACCTGTGAGAGATTGAGGATCTTGGTCATGTAAAGCTAAGACATGAATCTGGGTCTTTCTGGTCTAAAGTCACATTTTTTCCACTTTACTCATCCAGGCATGTAGCTTTCTATTGACTTGGTGTGGAGATAGAGGCAAAACAATATGGAAATGCTAGTTATCATGTTCCTATCTCTCCAAAAACTACTGTCCAGGTCCAACTTTTGATACAATCAAGAGAGCAAACAATCTGAGTTTGAGTTAACTGAAAAATGCTTGCAATATTAATATTTTGCAAAAAAATTCAAATGTTTTCTATACCATATATTTAAGAGACAAAACTGATTTTCTTTCACATGAAAATTAGAGCCAGATATAGACTTTCCAAGTCAAAGAGTAAATTATATCCTTGCACAAAAGTAGACTGTGGGGCTGGTGAGGATCAGGGCCAAAATTTTTCACAATAAAGCTTAAAAACAGCATATATCATTAAGGACTCATGCTTGAAAGTGATAGAAAGCCCAATTTGAATCCATAGTGAGAAAGATGAATTTGTTATCTCACAAAATCTAAAGAAGTAGTGAATATCTAAACCATGTGAAAGACATTGAGTTGGGTTTCAGGAACTGACTGTCTCAGGAAGTTGAATGATACCAGGTTTCTTTCATTTACTTTCTCTCTCTCACTTAATATTCTCTCTCTCTTCCCTGCCTCTCCTCTCTGCCAACTTTATCATACACTGAGTCAGTCTTTCTCTTTGTGGCAGGAAATATGATCACTGACACTTCCTAAGTTTTACATCTCAATTCCATTACAGGACAAGATTGCCTAACACACACCACATCAACTCCCCAGTAAACAACTCAAGGAATGCCTCTAATTAGAACGGCTTGGTTTGGTTACCCATCCTTAGAGCCCTCAATCCTTTCTAGGAGGCAGAGTTACAGTGGAAGGAGGAGTAGTTTCCAGAAAAATGAGTTGCTTTTTTTTTCAGAAGTAGGTAAGAGGTGGTTAGTAGACAAATAATAAATATTATTCCCAAGATTGTCTAGTCTCAGTGGCTTTTAAAAATGCAGACTAACAACTGTCAGTTTCTTCTATACAATAGAAAATAGTTTGTTTAATTGATGGATTAAACTTTTTATTTATCGGCTGGGCGCAGTGGCTCAAGCCTGTAATCCCAGCACTTTGGGAGGCCGAGGCGGGTGGATCACGAGGTCAAGAGATCGAGACCATCCTGGTCAACATGGTGAAACCCCGTCTCTACTCAAAATACAAAAAATTAGCTGGGCATGGTGGCGTGTGCCTGTAATCCCAGCTACTCAGGAGGCTGAGGCAGGAGAATTGCCTGAACCCAGGAGGCGGAGGTTGCAGTGAGCCGAGATGGCGCCATTGCACTCCAGCCTGGGTAACAAGAGTGAAACTCTGCCTCAAAAAAAAAAAAACTTTTTATTTATCAATACCTTATCTTCCTTAAAAAGAGATTTAAGATCTTTAAAATGCAACATAAAATACAGCAATAAGCTACAAATAAAATATGCCAATATATAATAAACTACAAATTATAAGAGAATGAGAAAGAAAAAACAAACATGGGAGCAAAAACTAGAAGTAGAAATGAGTTAAACGAAAGAAGCAATCATACTGTCATCTTGAGCTACAAATTTTGTTCTATGACAGGGAATGGAAAAAGGGAAATCTGATTGGTGACTCAATTCATGATACCCATAAAATGAAAACAAATAAATTTGTCTAGATAAGCCTGACTTACCTCCCTCACATTATCACCAGAAAAGAAATGTTGAAGCACTTTATAAAGCAGAGAGTGAGATATATAACATGAGTTCCACAGGAGGCTGCACAGAGAAATTATCAGTGCAAGTCCAGAGCATAATACCAAATAGATTTCAGGAACAATAATTCAGTAGGGGGTCAAAAAATATATTCTGGAGTTACATGTCTCACCGTTTAAGAGATTTAATTCAATGAAAGTTTTTATTCATGTATTCAATTAGCAATTTTTGTGGGGTACCCACTACTTGACACAGTGAGAAAAAAAGATGAAAGAAGAGATTATACGTATTTTCCCAAAGGAATCTGTGGACATTGTTTGCTCCCATTGAGTTTTTAATAGATAAACTTGAGTGACAAGGAATTCAAGAGTATATTCTCAAGGAAGTAGCTAGCAATTCTTCTATGTTGCCAGTTAAGCAAACAAGTATACAGCATCCTGCAGGGAAGAGCTAGTGTTGTAATAAATAACTTGTGAAAAACAAAAACACCTAAAGACATTTTCCTGAAGCCATCCCTCTTCCTCTTGGAGGTGAGTGAGCAAATTTCAGTAGGCAGAACCAAGATCATTCTTAGAAAATAATAAATTGTCAGAATGTCCCGAATTTCTGTTCCAGATAATTTGGCAGTGATTTTAATTGATTAAGAAAAGTTACAAGGTGACATATCTGAATGCCTGTTTCAACATAATAAGAGCCCCATAAAACACATGAGAACAGCAAGGTTTTAACTACGTTCTGGCATAGCCTCCAGGAAGGACTATTTGTACACATCAAGATAAGTGGACAAGGTGACATGCTACACTGATTCTTAATAATAATTCAATAGTTGAGAGTTAGCAAACAAAAGCTAATTTTGAAGTAGTTATTCATTTGGGGCAAGACAAACAATAATATAACAAATTTTCTGTTAAACATCCTATACTGTGGTTATACATTGCATGCCTATAAAAGTACTTATGAGAAATCTGTGATACCTGTAGAATAGTTCTTTTTTGAACAGCCTGTATCCAGATAGGCCTGCCTGGATAAGGCAGCCATGAAAGAATTATCCCAGATAACTTACCATGTTGCTAATGTTAAAGAATTTATTCATCACAGTAGGGGTATAAAACATCAACTGGACACCAAAATGACAGTTTGGGTTTGGGTATCATTGATAACCATCAGGAAATATTATTATCATACATGATAGTCATTATATTTCATTATATAATATTAAGTAATAATTATAATAATGATTAAATAGTATTATATATTATTATTTTACTGTTACTAGTTAGTAGTTTAAGCTATTAACCACCTGTCATTCCAATAAGAATGTGTCCTTTACTGTTTGCTATGGCAAGAAAACATGCATTTAATCAAAACAATCACTGTGACAATTTATACATTCCAATTAGGAGTGGAAATTAATCTACTAGCTCCTAGCCACTCTATGTTTGCAGGTAGCTTTGTGATCGTCTGAATCCACATTGAAAGCCTGCTATTTATATTGAAATCACAAAGTTTGGCCCATGCAAAAATCAATAGATGACAATAGATCAGAAATGTTGCAAAAATTCAGAACTTGTTTCTAATATCTTTTTTTGTCATTTATATGAAAAAGAATATAGCAGTGATTCAACTGTAAACCAGTTCTACAGGTGCTTTCTTATTCCTCAAAAAGGAATAGTCACAGCCTGGCAAATAGCAGTCACTCAGTAAATATGTGTTGAATGAACTACACTGAGCAGATGACTCTTAAATAGGAAATCGAAGGATTTTAGTCTTGTAAATGGATAAACTACATTTTGAGCCCATGCTGAAGAAATAGAGGTGAGTTAATAAAGATGATTTAGGCTAGGTGCGGTGGCTCACACCTGTAATCCCAGCACTTTGGGAGGCCAAGGTGGGGAGATCACTTGAGGCCAGGAATTCGACACCAGCCTGGCCAACATGGTGAAACCCCGTCTCTGCTAAAAAATACAAAAATTACTGTGTGTAGTGGGACATACCTGTAGTCCCAGCTACTCCAGAGGCTGAGGCAGGAGAATTTCTTGAACCTAGGAGGTAGAAATTGCAGTGAGACTCCATCTCAAAAAAAAAAAAAGGTGATTTTGATTTTGAACCAAAAGTATCTTCAGAGATCTGTGTCAATACAAGTTGATCAACCAGAGCTCTAATTATTATTGGTTTCATTTAGAGATTATTCTAATAAAAATTTCCAATGAAAACTTGACTATTCATAAACCTCTGAAAATTAAATCTAAAAAAACCTTTCTGTTTAAATTTTTCTACCTTCTCCTCTTCCACCAGACTCTCAGGCAATTCTTTCTTATTGCCTTTAGTATATGTGCTTATTTCAATCCTATTATTATATTACCATTTGTAACCTCTACTCTGTGGAAGGTTAAAATATTAAAAAGCCACAGTCAAAACTACTGTGTATAAAATATGAGAATTTAGGTTTTGACAGGTTAAATGGAATCCCTCTATGAAAAAAATGTGCATTTCTGTTAGAGTATTTACACATATTTTGATTGTTCTTTGTATATTTATTTTAGTCCTTTTTGGCTTCTGGGATATTGGCTGCTTTCTCCATTAGGCAAAATTTAAAGATAACTAAGTTCTGTAGAAATGAAGTACTCATGTATACATGAGACTAGTTAAATAACTGGTCAACCAATAAACACATATTTCATGAGATTCTGCAACTTTCTCAGTATTGAATAGAGGCCATATGTGTGTTGGAGAAGGTATTTTCCTCCAATTTCAAAGGCCTGGAAGCATTCATTTCAGTAATAGCGTAAGCCTGCTGAAATGGTGATAGGGAGATGAAGAATTAGGCTAAATAACAATTTAAGAGCATTTCACAAAATAGCTGTTCTAAAATATCTATAAAACTAATATATGAAAGCGTTTATCACAGGAGGGGATAATTGGGTATTTATTTGTGTTATTACTTAATGTCCATCTCTCCCACTACATTATAAACACTATGCAGGTAGGGACAATGTCAGTTTTACTAACCACTTTAACTTTTAGTGTTTTATGAGATAATAAGGGCTCAATGAAAATTTTCAAATAATTAAATCAATGACATATAATTGATAAGGAGACAATATTTTCTGATGTAAAGACCATGGGATCCTGGTTTATAAAACATCCTTTCTGTGATTTCAGAAAGTTATTTATTATCTCAGATCTTCAGTAACTTCATGTGAAAAATTGAGATAGGAATAAAGCATATTAAATAAGTTGTTGGTAGGGCCAATCAAAATACTGTATGAAGAGTATTTCTTAAACTATAAGATGTTATAATACTGTTTTTGTCAAATTATAGTAATAAATGAATATAATTCTCAAGAAGAAATAGTATTTGATTACAGCTGCTGTTGCTGGATAAAAATGCTGTTGCTATAATCCTCAATGACTGCTAATGTTCCCAAAAGTCATCAGATACATGCGCCTCCTGGCTGAAGTATACCTATGTAGTATTCCTACTGAAAAATTTAACTTGATTCTCATCAAGCCTCTAGATCTAACTATCCGTTTGCAGAAAATAAGGGAGTGGTGAGAATCAGTAAACTCCAGAATAAGAGAAATTCTATTAGACAAATGACCTGGTTTCTTTAATTAATAAATTTCAAGGCATTAAAAAAAGAGAGCGAGAAAGATGGAAGAATATGAGTTAAGGAGACTTAAGAGACACATCAACTAATTGCAATGTGTGTGGTCCCTGACTTTGTTGCTTCAACAAATACGTTTTTAGGAATTATAAAAGAGAAAGGGAGAACCTAGAGATTAAAATGGATTTCATCAAAATGAAAACATTTACTCTTAAAAGACATTGTTAAGGGAATGAAAAGACAAGCCACAGACTGAAAGTAAATATTTGTAAAACACATCTACTAATGGACTTTTATCCAGGCTATATGAAGAATTTTCAAAAGAATATTAAGAAAAACTGTTCCATTTAAAAAATTGGCAAGTAGGCTAGGCATGGTGGATCATGCCTGTAATTCCAGCACTTTGGAAGGCCAAAGCAGGAAAACTGTTTGAGGCTAGGAGTTTGAGACCAGCCTGGGAAACGTAGTGAGATCCCATCTCTACATAAACTAAAAAAAATTTGCTAGGAATGGTGGAGCACACCTATAGTCCTAACTACTCATGGGGCTGAGGTCAGAGAATGACTTGAGCCCAGGAGTTCACATTTGCAGTGAGCTGTGATCACACCACTGCTCTCCAGCCTGGGCAACAGAGCAAGACTCCATCTCTTTAAAAGAAAGTGAGGAAGGGTCAAGTTAACCAAACAGACACTTGACCAAAGTATGGATATAAATGGCAAATAAGCACATAAAAAATGCTCAACATCATCACTTATTAGAAAAATGGGAGTTACAACCACAGCAAGTTACTACTTTATATCTATTACAATGGTTAGAGTTTAATAATACTGGTGAGGATGCAGAGCAACTGGGACTCTCACACTGCTGGTGAGAATGAAGAGGCACATTAGCAGTTTCCTATAAAGCTAAACATGCACTTACCATGGGACCTAGTAATCATATTCTTAGGTATTTCCCTAAATGAATTAAAAACTTACATTTATACAAAAGTCTATACATGAATGTTTAAAGAGGTTTTAGCCATAATTGCAAAAAACTGAAAACCACCAAAAGTCAGTCAACAGATAGATGATGAGACAAACTGTGGTATATCCACACAACAGAATACTACTCAGCAATAAAATGGAAGAAATTACTAATACATACAGCCACATGGATGAATCACAAACGCAATGTACTAAGTGAAAGAAGCCAGACTCAAAAGGCTATATATGGTGTGATTCCATTTGTATGACATTTGGGAAAAGGCAAACTTACAGAGACCAAAATATGCTGCCTATTATTAAAAATGTTCATTGTCTTTTGGTTTTATATTTTTCTTCTCTATTTAGTATGACTGTCTATTGCATGAATTTTATTTCATGTAATCTTGCTTCAAACTCTTGAAAATATAAATGTATTCAAAGGGGAAAATAGTAGACATATATGGAAGATCTTATTACAGAGTATTTAATAATTATATGCTACATGGTGCTACTGTAATGGTAACTCATTAAAAAAAAATCCTCCAAGTGTATCTTGTCTTCAGTCTTTTAGTATTCCTCTGTTCTTATTCTCAAGAGTGTCCAGGAGGATAAGAGGCTGAGCACGTGAGCCAGGGGCATGAGGCACAGGGTCACAACTAAACCAGTGGACCAGGGCCAGCGTGGCTCAGGCCAGAGCAAGAGGCAGCCAACAGCAGCCATGCCAGAGAGAGCTGGGAAGACAGCACAGCAGTGCAGCCAGAGGCAAACAGGCAAAGCAGTGTGGTCTCTCGAGTTCACAGGACAGAAGTCTTGGCCCTGCTGTCCCCTGTGACGGTGCATTCTTCAAGTGGTTGTATTTCAGGGACTGACTCCAATTGCATTGCTTTTTTCTCCCCAGAATAATGAATATTCAGCTGGGCAAATTGTAAAACCAGTATCAGTAAACAACTTGGACTGACTGACTTACGCGAGAGTTATGGATTCTTTATATTTTTTAATTGATGAGTTGTAATTGTGCATATGTATGGATGCAATTGGATGTTTTGATACATATTCATACTGTATAATAATCAAATCAGGGTAGTTAGCATATCCATCACCTCATGCAATTATCATTTCCTTGAGGCGAGAACATTCAAAGTCCTCTTTTCTAGCAATTTTGTGATATACAATATCTTATCATTAACCAGTCACTTTACTATGCAAGAGAACACCAGAATGTAGTTGCAACTTTGTGCCCTTGACCAAGCTCTCTCCATCTTTCTCATCACCCTCTTCCTTCCCCATTCTGTGATAACCAATGTTTTACTCTCTAGTTCTGAGATACTGACTTCAAAAAATTTCCACGAGTAAGATCACATGTGTATTAGTCTGCTCTCATGCTGCTAATAAAGGCATACCCAAGATTAATTTACAAAGGAAAGAGGTTTAATTAACTCACAGCTCAGCATGGCTGGGCAGGCTTCAGGAGAAAACATGTCCTTCTTCACATTGCGGGCAGCAAACAGAAGGCCAAACAAAAGGGGGAAAAGCTTCTTATAGAACTATCAGATCTCGTGAGAACTCACTATCATGAGAACAGCAGCATGCGGGTAACCACCCTTATGATTCAATTACCTTTCACCAGGTCTCTCCCATGACACCTGGGGATTATAGATAGGAGCTACAATTCAAGATGAGATTTGGGTGGGGGCACAGTCAAACCATATCGATGGTTTGATCTTTTACCACCCTGGATTTTTTACCACCCTTGATCTTTTACCACCCTATTTGTGATGTGTGGCAACAATACAGAATTAAGCCATCCCTGGCCACTTTATTTGGATTTGCAAGTTGTGGACTGCATAACACCAGAAGGATAGCCATCTAAACGTTCTGAAAACGGAAGCATCAGGACTGTATGGCATTTTGCTATTTTTGGTGCTACATCATAGTGGTATAGGTGCCAAATAGCAAGTCTGCTAAGTCCCAGCTATTCTGACATTGCCAATGATTAATACCCTGGCATCACTCAGGCATTCACTATCTGCCTTTATCAAATAAAATCATAGGATTAATAATCTGGTAAGATCAAACTTATTTGCTAGTGTTTTTTTGTTTGTTTGTTTGATTGATTTTGTTGAGAATTCAGATGCTCCTGAAAAGGGGCAAATACAGAAACCAGAGACCACAGTGATACATCCAGTTCTATGTTGTGAGACTTTGGGTATCTTGCTTAAATGCTCATTGTCCCTGTTTCTCCAAATGCAAAGTAGAGATAACTTGAGCAATTCACGAGATTGATAGTGAACTTACAACAATTGGTTATAAAAAATGATTTGAAATAATTTTAGTTGCATTACACAAATATGGAGGGGCACTTCACCTAAAATTAGCTTAGTCCAGTTGTGGTTATCAAAATGGACTCATGACTTTTCAACTTGCCTCTGCTAGTGAAAATAGCAAAGCAAAAGAATGGCATTGAAGCCAAGACTTCAAGGGCTAAGGCAAGAGCAGAAGGCAGAAAGTAAAAATATTTTTCCTGTTTTGTTGTGTGATCTAGTTTCAGCCCTTCTAGTTCCCCACATCTGCTCTTACTGAAAGAATGATCTGGCTGATGCTAGAAGTTACTGTGGATAATCGCAGCTTTCCTTATGCCTCAGGACCCCATAAGCGGTAAAAAAGAACTTTCTTGGCTGGGCGCAGTGGCTCCTGTCTGTTATCTCAGCACTTTGGGAGGCCTAGGCAGACAGATCACTTGAGGTAGAGACCAGCCTGACCAACATGGCAAAATCCTGTCTATATTAAAAATATAAAATTATCTGACTGTGGCATCACGCACCTGTAATCTCAGCTACTCAGGAGGCTGAGACAAGAGAACCGCTTGAACCTGAAAGGTGGAGGAGGCTGCAGTGAGCGGAGATCATGCCACTACACTCCAGCCTGGGTGACAGATCCCTCTTCTCAGTAGATGATTTCTTTATTGTCTACTTCCCAGCTGTCTCCACCCTGTCCCTTACCTGAAGATCCATATATTTTCAGATGTCTTAGGTAAACTCAAGAAAGCTTTCATGCTGCGTTCTCATTATGCCAAGACAGGGTCTCATAAACCATGAGCTTGCACAACATGACTAGATTATGTGCATCTACTTTGATGTATTTTGCACCATCTAACGCTGTAAAGTACAATTTGCCTTCTGTTTCTTTCTGAAATCTTTCCCCTCTACTTCACAAATATTTGTTCTTTTACAAACATTAAAAGCATTTAACCAAATGTGGGAAGCAACTGAAGTTATCTTACTACTGAGGCATTAGACTGTTCAATTTTTCTGAGGAATGTTATTGTGTGACCTCACTAAGAAGGGAAATAAATAGAAACATATGTTGTTTATAATATTTCTCTGCATAAGATAAACTGAGAAGTGGGTGAGCAGAATCAGGGTGTGGCAAGCTAATTCAACTCTGGAGTATCTGAGAAAGACTTGGGTACAGATTAAACATCTAGAGAAGATGACAAGGCATTTGGGTTGCAGTGACATAGCCTATAATGCATAACTCATGTGAGCTTGTGGTAGATTTTTCCATTTCAGGTTGGAAATGAAAGCATCTTACAAGTGAACTGCAAGTCAATGTAGAGTTAATCTAGTTTTTGTTTGAGTGTTTGCTCTCCATATCTTGCTAATTAAATCACATTATGTGGGAGTCAGTCGTCCCAGACTCTGGTCCTGGCTCAGAAATTGATTTTATTGCCCTTCCTATTTATGAAATACAAGTAATATGAAAAGTCATAATGCCTCAGGGGGCACTAAATGCCAGCGAAGCTGGCTCCAGGATTTCTATAAAAAGGATATTAAGGGCAAATACTTTGGTTCTTCCTTTGTGTCCAGAAACCCAATGAAACTTCTACATGGATAAAAATGTGCTCCAGGGTGTCAAGGCAAATTGAGGATGATGATGTCAAGAGTTGCAAACTGTATAATTTTGATATATCACATATTACCGTGTAATTCAAATTTAAGAAAAGAAACAGACATAGATACAGAAGCAGAGAAAAAAGAAACAGAGAAACAGACAAGGCTACTGGGTGGAAGACTTTGCTTCTCAAGACTTTGCAACAAATAGGAAGTATGCATACAGGGCTAGACTTTGGAGTCCTTCATCTTCCCTTTCAATCCTTTCACCATCTTGAGGCCCTTGGAATCTCCTATTTCCATACTGCAGATCCTCTTCCGCTACCAATTGTCCATTATTCTAAATAAAACACTGCTCATTCCAGGGTTGCTTTTAATAGGTGATTCCACAAGACCTCACAAATTAGCAAAGAAACAAATTTATAACATTGTGCTCCACCCAGATGACTTGCCTTTCAATACCACTGAATAGACGTCAGATTTCCCAACTTGGAGGAAGAGGAAATGAAAACATACCTTTCCTAGAGTTTTGTTTCCCTCCCCAAAAAAAAGTCAACCTATAGATGAATCAGGGAGCCATTTGCCAAGTACTAGCTTCAGCTTTGTAACCTGATAGGAATGGAGAGCATGCTTACCTTTAACCGTTTACATACTGAAGAAGCAAGTTAGAAAGTGAGTATTTTTTTAGGTCTTACTATTTCTTCATCAATGCTCTGGAAGACATCCAGTTTTTCTTTTGGTGGAAAAACTCCCCCAAATCTACATTTTTACTTTTGAGGCTTATGTGATAGAGGCTTTCTTACTGGAACAACTTGACCTACACTGAGTGATTATTAATATCAATCCATAATTATTGACTTGCATAAACACATTTCTTTCTCCTGTTCCAGTCCCATCTTTGACACTGTAAATACATCCTGAATCACTTTGTATAACTAACAATGAATGAAAGTAATGCTGGTTACTTTTTTTATTCTAAACCACTTGAGTCTCATTTTCTTCTGGAGGTAGATTTCCTATGCTCAAATGCTGACTCGTAATCCTTGGTAAATTATTAACCTTTCTGTGTGGGAGAAAGACTCTCAGATGGCCCCCAATAACCATGTTTCCTACTGTTCACAAATAATCTTCTTTTCTTGAATGAGGACAAGAGCTATAACTTGCTTTTTAACCAATTAAATATGTTAAAGGTGTTAGGATATCACTTTCTTGTCTATGAAGGATTGTGACTTTTTCTTTTCATGTCTTTGAAATGAATAGGAATGGACAGCATTACTTTCATTTACCCTAAAGAAATATCTTTAAGAAATATTCTGTCTTAGAAAGACAAATTAGCTTAGTTTGTCACCTTAGATATTTTAGTGGAGTGGAAAATAATCCACTGACCTTGAAGACCAGCTTGCTTCTGTTCCCTGAAAGGTTCCAAAGTAACTGTGTGCAGGTAAGCTTCTATCCCAATGTAATTATGCATTTTCTTTCCTTTATTGTCAAAGTGTAAGGTCAGAGAATGGTCTGTGAAAAGTGTGCTGCCATCTCCAAATATGAAGCAACAACAATTTACAATTATTGATGTAACACAAATGTCATTTAACCAACATTTATTTAACATTGAGTATATCATATTCCCCTAGGCTCTCAGAATACAGGAATAAACTAGATAGAAAACAGACCCTGTCCCTTCACCTGCTGGAATTATCAGCCTTGCTTAACTACAAGGCTTAACGGAGGTTTCAGCTACAAATATTTATTTTTTGAGTTGGAGTCCTGCTTTGTTGCCCAGGGTGGAATGCAGTGGCAAAATCTCGGCTTAATGCAACCTCTGCCTCCTGGGTTCAAGTGATTTCCTGTCTCAGCCTTCTGAGTAGCTGGGATTACAGGTGTGTGCCACTTACCCTGGCGAATCTTGTATTTTTAGTAGAGATGGGGTTTCACCATGTTGGCCAGACTGGTCTTGAACACTTGACCTCAAGTGATCTACCCACCTTGGCCTCCCAAAGTGCTAGATTCAGGTGTGAGCCACGGCACCTGGCTTCAGCTACAAATCTTAATGAGTGGACTCAATATCTCTCAGAGGCATATAGCACAGGATGACTCAGTTGTTTCTGAGTTTTCCCAGAGATTTTGTTAGAAGTGCTCAAGTATAAATCCACTTATGATCTTGTGCTTGGAGTTCCTTTTCACTGCCCAGTCCATCGAGGGTAAGGCCACCCATCTACCTGATGACGGCACAGCTCCCATGGCTTCTGTAGCACCCCTACAGCTCTATCAGGCTCTGCAGCAAAGTTGCCCATGGTGGAACACAAGTAAGAAAGAACTTTCCTCTGCCTAAAATAATGTCACAATTTGTCACTTGAGCTTGAAGTCACACAGAGACAGCCCCTTTTGCTTCTGGCTACTACTCTTCTTTTCTAAGATACTTGACTTTATCTCTAGGACGTGGCTGAGGAAAAGACACCCAACACTTGAGCACTCACATGTGCCAGGCACTGTTCTAAGTACTTTAAAGATATTTCATTTAACTCTGAAAACAGCACGTTGGGGCAGGGGAGAATAATATTCTTTCCTATTTCAGAGATGAGAAAATTAGGATCTGATGTATTAGTTATCTATCACTATTCAACAAATGATCAAAAACTTAGTGGCTTAAACAACTTCACATTTTCTGTGAATCAGGGCATGCCTTAATGGGGACCTCTGTTTTAAGGTTTCTCATGAAGCTGCCATTCAAGGTTTGGCCAGGGTTAGGGTCTCATCTGAAGGCTTGACAGGGAAAGGATCTGCTTCCATATTCATGCAGGTGGTTGTTGGCAGGATTCCATTCCTTTTGGATGTTGAATCAAGGACCTGGATTCCTAATTCGTGGCTGACAGTGAATATCAACAGTTCAATGCCATGTGGGCCTCCCCAACATGACAGCTTGTTTCATAAAAGCCAGCAAGAGGGAGAGTCTGCCAGCATGACAAAAGTCATAATCTTTGGTAGACATGAAAGTGATATCTTAACACCTTTGACATATTTAATTGGTTAAAAAGCAAGTTGTAGCTCTTGTCCACATTCAAGAGAAAAGATTATGTGTGAACAGTAGGAAATATAGGTCATTGGGGGCCATCTGAGAGTCTCCCACACAGAAAGGTTAATAATTTACCAGGGATTATGAGTCAGGATTTGAGCATAGGAAATCTACCTCCAGAGGAAAATGAGACTCAAATGGTTTGGAAACCAGGCTAGGCACAGAAATAAATATGAACTTCTATTTTATCGCCTTTTGGATGAGTCTCTAAAACAAGGGTGGTAAAGATGTAGGCTTTTTTTGTGGTGATTGATTTTTCCCCCATGCAGGGCTTTTAAAAAATTTGAAAACCACATTATGTGGTGTCACATAGTTATCTGAATTTCCAGGAGCTTAAAAAAAATCAGAAAATAAGCTGCCACAATTTCTTCCATTCACACATGGCACCAGCTATTAGACTAGAGCTAAGTAACAATTTAGTATCAATGTGAGTGTCTAATCCCAACAACCTCTTTTACGCCCTCTTCTTCGTACTGGCATGGCATTTATGTGAAGGCATCTGACTTTGCTACAAATGCAATTGAATAGAGTATAGCATAACAGAACTAAACAGTGAGCCCATTTATGGGGTAAATTAAAAGTGATTTCTTTCAGATATTTAATCTATACAAAATTTCTTTGAATAATGAGAAATGTATACGTAGAACTTAAACATGTAAAAATGCACTATAAAAAGTGCTGTTAGCTTAGCAAAGTCACATACGTATTTGTAGACAGCTGATCTAAGAGGACATCTTTATTATCCCCAACCAAGAGAAGGCTACCTGATCATCTGCTTAAGCACAGACTAGTACCCGTAAGTGCTAGCTCCGTTATTGCACATACAACACCTTTGAGGTACAACCTTTTGGGGAATGGGATTTTTCATTTATTTGTTTAATCAGCATATATTCTGTATGCTAGGCACTATATTAAGAAATCTAATTGTAATAACTCAAATTGTGAAACATTGCAATGCACGATAGATAATTTCAACAATGTCTTATAGCAAGTCTGTGGTATACAGGAACAAAACCTTGGTCTTCTGCTTTCCCAATATTCCAGGCTGCCTTGGTTCAAATTCTCCTGATAATGTAAAATTGCTAGGTTGATTTTGGGTTATGAATATTACCCTTGGCAGGCTGCTTCCACATTACCATATAATTGTATGTTAATTATCATATTCCTCATACTGCAAATGAACTTATATAGGAAATATAATTATAGCTACTAGATTCTAGACTCTGGGAATCAGGTGATTCAAACTGGCTCTTTCTGTCTCGTAATTCTGTAGGAGCATATCATAAAAGAGGAATGGTATTTCCCACCACAGTCCCAGCTGGTAATTCTGATTGTCCCATGATTTCACAGCTGCACATCAGCCCCCAATCACACTTGTCTCTGGCAATGACCCTTTCCTTAATTAGAACATGACTTAGACTTTAGTTCTAACTTATCTGTTGCCTTGGCCCTAGGCTACTTGAGTACAGGCTGGGTTAGCTGGAAAAGAAAATCTACTTGAACAGGTCTGTTTGCCCTAATATTGAACAAAGTGAAGAGCCATTTGTCTGGTTGCTGAATCTATTTAGCAAATGAATTTATTTTCTTAGGCAACTTCTCTCTTACAATCTAGTCTCGTGTCTAGGCTTTATATTTGTGGTGTTATTTTTATAGTTCTTATACCTTCCCTAACTTGGGTATGGTCTCTAGAAAAAGTCACTAGGCCTTGTTCAAGCCTACATGTGACAGCATGTGGAGTGTGATGTGAGGAGCAGGCAAAGCCTTCCTCTAAGGCGGCAGGCAGGTCAAACTTAATATTGCCCTTTCTTCCTTTTTTTAAAAACCTTAAATTTTCAGGGTCCCTGTCACTTCTCTGAGTGGTTAAGTCACCCACTGATGAGAGCTTTCCTCTCGAAGTCTATGTCAAAATACATGTATATTAGAGAGAAAGGCATACTTAAAGAAATGTGATTTCTGGCATTCTTTCTGCTCACGTTACATTTTAGATGCATTCTCTTGGAAAGGCACCAATAGAAGCTAAATAGAAGGTACAGAGAAAATGAGGATAGGGTGAAATGACAGAAAAAGTAAACATTTTATTTTTCAAATGACAAATATTCATTAAGCATCTACAATGCACTTGGATTTAATATACTAGATAGTTAGGGAAGATATAAAAGTGATGCAAAATCTGCTTCCATATAGATTTGTAAAACAGGTAAGAGTGCTATTTGCTACAGAATCCTCTCACAGATGGCACAATATTAGAGTGGTATAGATAGTTAAGGAGGAACCTCAGGTTTATTATTATTCTGTATAATCACAGGTGGCTTGGAATTGGACTGCATATAGTGTTTAGTGGAGAAAAGAAAGAAACAAATTAGGCTACAATAAAATAGTTACTTTGGGCAACTGAAGACAGGAGTTGAGACTATATCTCATGGGCTCTAGATAGCCATCTACTATGGTCTGAATGGTTTTGTCCCATTCCCCAAATTTCATGTTGAAATGTAATCCCTAACGCAACAGTGTTGTAAAGTATGGCCTTTTGGAGGTGACTGAGTTTTAAGAGCTCTGCCCTGATGAATGGGATTAGGTGCCCTTATAAAAGGGCTTGGCAAAAGGAATTTGACCCTTTTGGCCCCTTCACCTTCTTCTATGAGGACAGAACTTTTGTCCTCTCCAGAGGAAGAGGTGTTCAAGATGCCATCTTAGAAGCACAGCTAGGATGTTTACCATACAACCAAATCTGCCATGCTTTGCTCTTGAATTTTCCAGCCTCCAGAACTGGGAGAAAATAAATCTTTGGTCTTTATAATTCATAATTATAAATTCATATTTATAATTCATAATTATTCAGTCTGTAATATTTTGTTACAGCAGCATAAACAGACTGTGACAGTTAATACTGAGTGTCAACTTGACTGGATTAAAGGATGCAAAGTAGTGATCATGGGTGTGTCTGTGAGAGTGTTGCCAAAGGAGATTAACGTTTGAGCCAGTGGGCTGGGAAAAGCAAATCCACCCTTAATCTGGGTGGGCACCATCTAATCAGCTGCCAGTGCAGGTAGGCTATAAAGCAGGCAGAAAAACTTGAAAAGACTAGACTGGGCCTAGTCTTCTATCCTACATCTTTCTCCCATGCTGTATACTTCCCGCCCTTGAACATCATACTCCAAGTTCTTTAGTTTTGGAACTCAGACTGGCTCTCTGCTTCTCACCTTGCAGATGGCCTATTGTGGGATCTGTGATCGTGTGAGTTAATACTTAATAATCTCCTCTTTATATATATATCCTATTAGTTCTGTCTCTCTAGAGAACCCTGACTAATATACATACTAAGACACCATCCCAGCCACATGTCTGAATAGAAAAATAACAAGATAGAATGGATGTCTTAGGAAGAACTGTGCTGATGGTGTATTTGAGATAGGAGACACTGCAGGAGAAAGGACTGGTTAGGCAACAAGCAGAAATGCAAATTTGTTTAAGACAGTAATGTTAAAAGAAAAACTTCAGCCAAATTAAATTTAAAGGAGTTGGAGCAATGAACAATTCATGAATTGGGCAGCCTCCCTAGCCAGAGTAGGTCTGAGACTCCAGTGCAGCCACATGGTGGAAGATGATTTATGGACAGAAGAAGGAAAGTGATGCACAGAAAACTGAGGTACTGAGGTACGGAACCAGCTGGACTGGTTACAGGTTGGGGTTTGCCTTATTTGAACAAGGTTTGAACAAATGACTACATTTGATTGGCCAAAACTCAGTAAGAGACACAAGTGTAGGCTACGGTCTGTTTACACCTCCACTTGTTATAGCTCACGATATACAGAGAAACCTTTAGGCTGAACTTAAAATATATAAGGAGGCTGCTTTAGGCTAAACTTCATTTAATAGTAACTAGGGATGAAGGTGAAAGAAAGAATTTTAAACAACTGTCTGGACTTGGAAAATTATTGAGATGAAGAGGCAAAGAAGACAATGAAGTTTCCAGCCTGAATGACTCAGCTTCCGGCGGGTGAGGGTGACCTAATGTCAGCTAGGTGACTTAGTAAAAGGGAAAGCCCCAGATCTCAGTAAGTATAAGTAGAGATTCACAGAATTGTAAAGCTGGAAAGGGCTCTAGAGATAATCTATTTTAGAACCTTTATTTTATAAGAGGACAACTAAATCAAAAGAAAGGTCTGTTAGCCCAGGGCAGTGAACATGGAGTAGGGCCATAGCGTAGCAGCACCCACATCCTCTCCCACGGGGCCATCCTGCTTGCTTCCTCATCCTGACCATGTAGCTCTCTGGACAGTGGCTCTCAAGGTCTGAACTGAGGACAACGGCCTGTCTGCAGCCAAATTAGGCAAAATAAGGGAAACACATAATTTTTCAAAAAGCTAATCATTTAAGAAATCAACCTTTACTCTGTAATTAATCTAAATTCCTCAGTTTTTGTTTTGTTTTAGTTTATGGATAATCTTTTAAACCCGTAAGTCCGAGAGTCATTTCTGTAGGATGGCAAGTTATGCGTGAGCTCTCTTTCCAAAAGCACAACAGCAGGGGGTAAAGATGCAGCCACAGAAAGGATGACAACAGTGTCTTCCTGGCTCTGCCCCCATCCCCACTGCCAGGATTACAGCCATCTTCCCTTTGTTGTAATTCTCTTGCGATAGGGCTGGGCAGGAGTCCCCAACAGAGGGATGGGGGCGGGTGAGCGGCTCCCACCACCCAGAGCTCTGAATCACTGTCCCTCGGCCGGAGACCAAGGCTTGGTGTTGGCAGCCGGAGCGTGGACATCCATTCCTGATACAACCCTGTGGGATTTCTTTAATCCTTAGTCACACGTATGGCACACCGCAAAAGAGGCTTCAAGCCCCCTCCCCAGCTAATTACCTTCGCGTACTGACGCCTCAGCCCCTCATAGAAGCAGACCCTGGTGGGCTGCCCCGTCCCAGCTCCAGAGAGGCTCCGCCGCCCGCCGGGATCCAGGGTTGAGCTCCTTCCCGGGGGAGCTAAAACTCGACAGGGATAACGGGCCACAGCACCGTCTTGGCTTTAAGTCACGGGACTGGGGCACGCTGTTAGCCAGCGGGAAGGCCTGTGGCGGCAATCACCGAGGGTCCAGCGAGGGCTGACCCATTTCCTCCACAAACGAGCTAACCCGAAAGCAGTGCCCAGGAGCCAAGAAATCGGGGCTGCTTCTCCTTCGACAAGCGTCGAGAACAGGTCATATTACTTAGGCCCGTAACCTCAACTGTAAAATGAGGGGTCTAGGATTCCCTGTAGGAATGCAGGATTCTAAAATCGAACAGGGTTGGTAGCACCGCCGGGGCGGAGCCTCCCTGGGCGCCGCGGGACTCTAACGGCAGGACTCGCCACTGCGGGGGCTCCCTTCAGACCCTACTCTCCGCCACGTCGCTGCGGGGTCAGAGGGCAGCGTGCGCGTCCCCGCCAGGCCTGCGTGCGCGTCTCCGCCCAGCTGTCGGCCGAAACCGGGCCGGGTGGGCGGGGCGCAGCGGGGCGGGGCGCGCGTGGAGGGTGGCTGCCTCTAGAGTAGGCCGGGAGGAGAGGAGAAAAGGCGGCGGCCCGGCTCGGGGATAGGGGCGGAGGAGGCAGTCCGGACGGCTGTGTGGGCCACGGAGCGTCGTCCAGACAGAGCGGAGCCAGCTGGGCACTGCGGCCAGGGCAGCTAGGGCCTGGACCGCGGTTCGGCCGCGGCGGCCGGTGAGTGTCGGGAGGCCCGCAGGGGAGGCCGGCGGCGTCCGCGCTGCGGCGGGAACGGAGGCGGTGGCCGGGCAGTGTGAGGCCCGCGGCCGGGACCGAGGCGCCGGCTCTGGCGGCCGTGGGGTCGGCGGGCCCGGCCTGGAGCGAAGGGAAAGGCGGCAGACCCCCGTCAGTTTGCGTCCCGGGTCGGCAGACCGGGCGCGTTGACTGGGCGTCCGTGGCGCTTCTGTCCACGCGCGGCCGCCTGCCGGGCCAGCCGTGAGGTCAGCAAATGGCGACCCAAGCCCCGAGGGCACCGACCTCCCGTGTCCCCCCAGTTTGCGTGTCTGTGTAAAGGGCCGAAGGAGTTAAACTTAGGGAACCTTAAGCTTCTCCTTCCGTCTGGCTTTAAAAAACTTGGGTTCTTTGGGGACAAACGGGTTAAAGAGACTGGGGAAGCATCGTCCACGGTCTGCACGGGATGAGCAAAGTTGGTAACTTTTCCATTCATGGAAGTGAGAGGATCTGAGCCTTAGCCTCGGTCCCTGTTAAAGGGAAACTTCCTTATTTTGCAGACCTGAGGTTGCGTTGTGTCCTGCGCCTTGGAAGTACTTTGCTTGGAAGGGGTTTATAGAGCGCATGCTGAATTCAGAGTAATCTGCCAGTATGTTTTTAAGGGGTGTATTTGGGAGTATAGAGACAAACAGGCAGAACAGTGTGTGTTTACCATGGTTCTGACGTACTCCACTTTCCTCTACCTTTCTCTTGTTTTTCTTTTTGAGCCTTGTCGTAGGTCCCAGATAAAAGTTGCTTGGGAACGAATTGACCTTTTATTCCATGATTACTTCGTTGACTCTGATCCAAGATGGAGTTATTTATGGGCATTGTGATACCGGTGTAGGTTAATTTAAAACTCTTTTAATACAAAATCCCAAACTGTAAATTTTAATTTCTATTTGCTAAATTTCAATACTGTTTGTTCTTTAGAGACCTATGTAAATTATATTAACAGGTCTTGCATTTGCTCATACTAAGGTTTTCTAAAGTAGTCAAATTGTTGACAAGCAAAAGGAAAAGAGTAGCATAAATAAACCTTTAGGATTTTTCAGAGGGTTAGATTTCAATATGCGATTTCCGCTGAATCACTCTTTTTTATGCTTAGTCACTGTTTCTCATCACAGATGTGTAATTGGGGATAACATTGTGTTTTGCTAACTTTTTTTATTTGCTGGTTTGTTTTTACCTAGTACTTTAATGCCGTGACATAACTTTTTTGTTTTTTAATTCCGGAAATGGTGGAGTTTCATGAATGCTATAAGAGAACTGAAGTTTCCAATATGGGCAAACTTTAATGTATTCCAAGTGTACTAAGTATTTAATTTCAATCCAGTATTTCTCCCGGTCTAACATTGGGAGACTTCTTCTAAAAAGTGTCTTTAATATGCCATTAAAAAGCAATGTTATACAAGTAATGATAACGTGTATAAAGAGGTACTTTAAGGTCACCAAAATAGGCATTGGTTAATGTTTACTGTTTGATATAACATGTTTCTAAGATGAGAATATTTTAATGAATAAACCCTTTGCTATTCTGTATGATTTTGGATAAATTTTTTAATTGAGTTGCTAAGACTGCTTATTTGATAAAAGGAGTTAGTACATACTAAGGAATGCCATTGTATTTATAAAATTTGTTGACATTAAACAATTCAAATGCTGTGTAAAATATAAATTCTAATTCAGTGTGATGAAATACATGAGATTGGCCTTAGGTTGCTTCTGTATTTTAAGTAGCTAGATGTTAGATACAGACAGGTGTACCTTGGTTAAAACCCAGTCTGTGAAAATCTTTCATGAAAAAAAACTTTTTTTAAAGCATGGGTAATGTTATTACTAGGTAGTTCCTCATATGATTGCATTTAATAAATTACCTCATAAAACTAATTACTCAACATTTTTGTGTATGTAAGTGTGGCTGTTGTGCAAATTGAAGTACCTCTGGTTTCTGAGACATGTTTATATCCTGTTGGACACACTCATAATTGTAAACAATCTTTGTAAAGTTCTAGATTGTTTGCAGAGTAGAATAATTGCCTCAAGGTCACAAAGCTGAGACTTCTTGGAGGCCCATTTCCCAATGTCGTGTTACCTGTTTTAATAAACTTGAGTTCTGCCATTTGGGTGGATTATTTTTATCTGAGTATCAACTCTAATAGATTCTAGTCCAAGTGTTAAGTGTTTATTAATATTATTTCAATTTTCCATGTAAGTCTATGATGATTTCATTTGCTTATTTAGTGGATAACATTGAAAGTAGTTACACCTCACTTTTGAATAAGCTACTCATGACCATGACCATATTTAGAAATGGAAGATATATGTTTTGATTATATTATATCTGGAACAATAAAACTTGAAAAAAAAATTCTATATAATTAGGTCATCCATTTTATAAATTGAAAGAATGAAAGTTTAATAAAAGAATGTATATATTGTAATCCATTTAGCCATTTGGAACTGAAAGCTAGTGCTTTAAGTTGGGAATTTAAGGATAATGTATTTTTGATCTTGTCTAACCACCACCCCCCACCCCACCTCTTTTTAAACAGTAAGATAAGATGCCTAACTGAGGTATAGATTTATTATGATAAAGCTGAGTGTACCTGATAAACAGATTAGTCAGCAGAAGTGCTATACAAAGATTGAGACTTTACAAAGAATGAGATTTGCACTGCAAGAGTTATAACTTATTGCTAAATTTATAAATTGTTAAATTTAGCAATGTAATGTTGTTCCATACATTTATACTGAGCATTATCAATGCAAATTATTCTTCAAATTTGAAATTTCATTTGTGGACTTGTAATAATGGTTAATTAATTGAACAAATCTGTCTATAGTTTTATATCAGCCTTACATTGGAATAGTATGTAACTGTTATAAGTATATTTCATCTAATACCATATTACTTATAATACTAGTAGGCTGTTAGCACTTCCTATTTTGAACTTCTTTTTCTCACTCTCTACCCTATTTAGGTACCTTTGTGCAAACTTTAACCCCCGCCTTTCTTTTTAAACCCACTGCTTCTATATTCTTTTTTTTCCCAGTAATTGGTCTTCAGGGTTGATTAGGGAATTAAAATGTTTGATAAATATAAGGTAAATGTTTCCTCCTGATTCTTCTATTATTATTATTTAAGATTTTAAAACAATGGAAGGTTGAAACTAACTTTCTTTGATTTGCTTTTTTCATAGATGATTTGTCTTACTCCATACAAAGTGCCTGGAACATATTACTTACATGCTCAACAAATGTTGGGAGTACCATTGACTTTTTATGGACAGTACAATGAAGTAATTTTGATTCAGTTTGATTGATGCCAGATCTGTAAGGCTGTATTTTTATGTGGAATATATAGTTTTCCATGAAATGAAGAATATCATTTGTTTTGGAATCCATTTCATTATTTTCTTGTATTATAATTCTTCGGGTATATAACATGATAATTCTCTAACGGAGGCACAATTTTGAATGTAGGGAACATAAGGATGAATGAGACAGAGATAATTCTGACCTTCATGGAGCTTATAGTTTTCCACTGGAAATAGATAGTAAACAGAATGATGATTTACTTAAAGTTTTACTAGTATTACAGAGGAAAAATGGAGGGTGTAATGAGTATACACAATATGGGATCCATACCTAGTCTTTGGGGTATATGGAAAAGTAACACACGGAGACTTAGGGTTGAGGCAGCAGGACATGTGAGGAGGGAAAGGGATGTGTGTGTATCTATGTGTCAGAGGTAAAGGCAGACATTAGGAACAGCCCTGAGGCAGCAGGCTGTTTTGAATACATTAGATGACTCTTAGCATATTTTAAAATCATGCTAATTTACAATTCTTTATATTTACTTATCTCTTTATCTATTTTAATGAATTTGAAAAAATAGATTTCTGAGGGCAATATATTTATGCCTTTAATGACAAGATCTCATTTCATTATATGGGAAAAATGCCATGTCTTAAAACTATTTTTATGGATTACTTGTCAGCCACAGAATATGAGTTGGCAAAGAACTTCTGTTAGAGAAAATTGAAAGCATTGAAAGCATTTCATGATTTACGAATATTCATGATTTACGAATATTTTCTGGTCTGGTGAAACTTTTCCAGTAATTTAAATTCAAGTGTGAATTAATAGAGATGTTAGTTGTTTTCTACTGTGCCTGCTGTGTCACTGTTCAACCAATAAATAAGGAGTTGATGTTTTTAAACCCATTTTACAGTATTTACAAGCAATTGCAAATGTAAAGGCATGTTTAATTTGATGGTTGTGGTCTTGATTAGGAGAAGGATGAATCTAGGAGAGTTTTAAATTCTGAAGCTGAGGATTCTATTCCCAGAATACTCTTTTGGTATTGACTGCTGTATTTTCTATTTTCTTAATATAGTTAACAGGAAAATGGAATTGAACTTGACTTCTTATTTGTATGGCTATTTTAAGAATTGTTAAATTTAGTAATGTAATGATGTTCCATACACTTATATTGAGCATTATCTATGTAAATTACTCTTCAAATAATTTAAAACATACATTCAAAGCAGAGTAAAATGCTATTATAATTAGAAGGGACCAAATGACTTTCTTGACCACAAGAGTGATTAAGTGTTGGGATAAACTACAAGCAAAGTTGTGTAATCTCCATTCCTCACATAGCATTTTAAGATTGGATCACCAGTTACAGAGTGCTGCCCTATTTTCTTAAAACTTTTATAAGTAAACATACCTGCTATTGTCCATGGATGTTGATCAGACATAGAGCTAGAACATAGAGTGCTAGTTCTGCCACTTACTAGTTAGATGACCTTGGGCAAATCACTTACTTTTTCTGAACCTCAGTTTCCTCCAGGTTGTTATAAAGATGTGTAAAGAAGGATAAAATAGGTACATAATTACTGTTCTCTTCTTTATTCCTTCTTTCTAAGTCTGCTTCAGTAAACAATAAATATTATGAACTTGTTGCTATGGATGCTTTTTTTAAACCTTATTCAAAGGGGATTGGATAGTGTAAAATAGACTATTTGAAGCTTGACTACTTTCCTTCTACCTTTGAAAATTATTGCTGTTTTTGTCTTTAACTCAGACCCTCTTTCAAGCAGTTGCTATTTTAAATGCTTTTGAATTACGTGATGTTTTTATGATGTGTTTTGCCTGTTGGTGTCATGTGATGGTGTGTACAGTAACATGAAGTGTCCCTAAAAGTTCTGAGAGCACTGGTTACTTTGTTGAAACTGCTTGTATTTTTAGGTTTCTCCCTTAGTAATAGTCAAGCTTGTAAACGTTATCATGTGACATCAGCTCAGTCTGGTTCTTGCAAAATAAGAAAGCTACAGCTGTTTTCACTATCTAATCACTCAGTAAGATTTGTTGTAATTCTTGATAAAATTTTTCTTTAAAAGTCTGGTTTAACATACAAATGTTTGTCGTTAATCTTTTACTTCTATATGACTATTTTAGTATATCTATTTTTATAGTTCTATACTTATCTTAAAATTTATGAAGAGAAACATTTAAAAATATTTAACTCATAATTTGTGACTTTTAACACAATTTTAAAAAATACAGTTTGGTGTTAAATGTGTACCTTGTCATTTCTTTGACATTATTGAATACCAACTGGGAACTTTTCTACTAAATCAAGAAAAGCTCTATTGATGATTTAGGTACACTTTTGTTATTCTAGTTTGAGAAAACGTGTGCCTCAACTGAGAAAAAGATAATAGTGGCCAGGTGCAGTGGCTCACGCCTGTAATCCCAGCATTTTGGGAGGCCAAGGTGGGCGGATCATGAGGTCAGGAGATTGAGACCATCCGTGGCTAACACGGTGAAACCGCCCCCTCTACTGAAACTACAAAAAATTAGTCCCTGTAATTTCAGCTGCTCAGGAGACCGACTGAGGTAGGAGAATCACTTGAACTCAGGAGGCGGAGGTTGCAGTGAGCTGAGATCACGCCACTGCACTCTAGCCTGGGTGACAGAGCAAGACTCCATCTTTTAAAAAAAAAAAAAAGATAATAGCAGTTGATAGTGAATAATTAGTTACCTGGAGCCAAGATAGATTTTATGGAAAAATATGTCAGAGAGTTAACAATCTCTTATGCACTGAAGTGAAGAAAACAGGATAAGAATCACCTTCCTATCCAGAAAATTACTGCCTACTATAATGTAATTTAATTTTGGAAAAGTTGAGCAGAGTCGCCGTTGCCATATCTAAGTAGAAATATATCATAAATAATTCACTGTGGAGATGTAGAATTTGGAAGAGGAATCTGGGCAGGATGTATAGGTGGATTTTCAGCATAGGTGTGGTAATTGAAACTTTTTGAGAAGATGAGAGCATCTAGAGAGAATGTACAGAATAAGCAAAAAATGACATGAGCCCTGAAGAAATGCAATCTTTAAGTAATTATTATTAAGTAATAGTTAAGAAGACTAAGGGTAGGAGGAAGACTGGAGTGACATCATGAAAAGTAACAAGATGTAATAGTCCAAAAATAAAGGATTGGTCATCATCATGATATAATGGCCAAGGAAGATGGGGGTCTGAAAAAAATATGTCCTCCAGATTTAGTATTGTGGTTCTCAGTAGAGCGGTTTTAATAGGTGTAGTAAAAACAGAACCAGAATAGAGAGTTAATGGATATATAGGAGATTAGAAGATTTTTGGTGGTTTTTAGTTTTTCTTCAGAAAGCTTGACTGGAAAGAAAAAAAATGGTGGCAAACAGGGGGGAGGCATTATGTTATTATTTCAATTATTATTTTTTGAGATTGAGTCTCACTCTGTCACCCAGGCTGGAATGCAGGGGTGCTCAACCATGCAGCCTCAGTCTCCTGGGCTCAATTGTGCCTCTTGCCCTAGCCTCCCAAGTAGCTGGGACTACAGGTATATGTCACCATGCCTAATTTTTTAGCTTTTGTTTTGTAGAGACAGGGTCTTGCTATGTTGTCCAGACTGATTTTGAACTCCTGGCCTCAAATGATTCTCCTATCTTGGCCTCTCAAAGTGCGAGATTACAGGTTTGAGCCACCATGACTATTATTTCAGTTTTTAAAGATTAAATAATCTTTTAAAGATTTTATTGCTAATAGGAAACACTCCAATAAAGAAGTTGATTAAACTAAAAATACATTGAATGAGCTCAATAATTATAATTAAATCAATATATTATACTTATCCTTTTACTTTTGATATAAAACTTTTCTTTGTAAAAGTTAACAATGCAAATTTTAAAGCAAGAAAGACCATTAGACATCTGTAATCTGTTCATGTTATTTTATAGAACTATTTCTCTGCTTAAAATTCTCAGTGACTTCCAGTTGTAAAAGTGTAAACTCTTTAATTGCTGCACCAAACACAATGCCTGGTACATAATAGGTAAATAATAAATAGGCGTTTAGTGAATGAATGTGAACCTCAAAAGTAAGTGATGCGCCTGTGCCACAGAGCTTGAGCTAGAACTTTTATTTTCTGGATAAATTTTTTGTATGTTCTAATTAAGACTTGATTTCTTGCAGAATTTATTAAGGCATATATAGGAGGAGGGATCAATAGATGAAATCTTAAATGAATTCATTCAGAAGGAATAAAAAGAAAACTTCTAAAAGTTTTGATTAAGTATATTCATAAAATTCAGATTGTTCTCTTTTAGTAAGGGAAGATATTTGAAATGCGGTATATATCAAAATTCGTAGAGTTGAAATTAGAAAGGTAAAAGTGAAAACACTCTGAAATCTAAAAGTTAAAATACACATCAACTTGTTATTAACATTATATCATACAAAGTGTTAGAATTTAAGTAGTATAATTTGAAACTTTTGCCCTTTTAGGCATATTGTTAGAAAAATATTAGCGTTTATGACATTCTACAGTATTGAATTGTAACTTGATATAAATGCTTACATCCTTTCAAGACATTGATTGTATGTAAAATTAACTGGTTAAGTATGTTTATTTTATATATATCATCCTAAAATAAACCAAGATATTAGATACATTAGGGATTTAATTATTAAACAATTTTGAAAAATCAACCATTTTTTGGCTAACTCCTTATATTTTTCCCTTTCATTGACCAGAGCTGGACTGGCCATTATGGAGGAAGAGCTGCAGCATTCACATTGTGTGAATTGTGTCAGTAGACGGTGTATGACCAGACCAGAGCCTGGGATTTCCTGTGATTTGATTGGTTGTCCATTGGTTTGTGGTGCCGTTTTCCACTCTTGTAAAGCCGATGAGCATCGACTTTTATGTCCATTTGAACGAGTGCCTTGCTTAAATAGTGACTTTGGATGTCCATTTACCATGGCCCGAAATAAAGTTGCTGAACATCTAGAAATGTGTCCTGCAAGTGTGGTGTGCTGTACTATGGAATGGAACCGATGGCCAGTTAGTTATGCAGACCGAAAATCATATGAAAATCTAAGCAGAGATGTTGATGAAGTGGCACAGTTAGATATGGCCTTGGCTCTTCAAGACCAAAGAATGCTCTTAGAATCTCTCAAAGTAGCCACGATGATGTCAAAAGGAACTGATAAAGTTTCCAAACCTAGAGAACAAATCTCAGTTAAATCAAGTGTTCCAGAAATACCACATGCTAATGGTTTGGTGTCTGTTGATGAAGAATCTTATGGTGCACTCTATCAAGCTACTGTAGAAACAACCAGAAGTTTGGCTGCTGCTTTGGATATCCTGAATACTGCTACAAGAGACATTGGCATTTTAAATACAAGTGTCTCTGCTTCCCCAAATGAAATGGATGAAGAGCAAAATGCAAGAGAAAGCTTACAGGATCAAAACTTGAAAGACCAGGATCATCTTTATGAGGAGGAGATAGGAGCAGTGGGTGGAATTGACCACAATGACACAAGTCAGAATGCCCGGTCTGAACGAAATGGTTCAAGTGATTTATTATGTGACCTGAATACAAGTTCTTGTGACACTTCTGCTCTTTGTAATGGCTTTCCTTTGAAAAATATATGTCCGCAGGTCATAGACCAGAATCATAATTTACATGGTGATTCAAAACAAAGTAACTTAACAAATGGAGCCTGTGTGGCATCAGATGGCGCTTCAAAACCTTCCAGCTCACTTGTGGTAGCAGCACAACTTAGGGAAGTAATACCATCCAATGCTTTGCTTAATGGCACAGTTCAGCATATCCTTATACCTGATGATGAGGATGAAGGTGAATTGTGTTGGAAAAAAGTAGACTTAGGGGACTTGAAGAATATGGATGTCTTATCTTTCAGTTCTGCTCCTTCATTCAATTTTCTTTCTAATTCATGTTGGTCTAAACCAAAGGAAGATAAAGCAGTAGATACATCAGATTTGGAAGTTGCAGAAGATCCCATGGGCCTCCAAGGAATAGATCTGATCACAGCAGCATTGCTATTTTGTCTAGGAGATTCTCCAGGAGGGAGGGGTATATCTGATAGCCGCATGGTTGATGTTTATCACATTGACTTTGGGACCCAGACTTTTTCACTTCCATCTGCAATATTAGCTACAAATACAATGGTTGGGGAAATAGCTTCAGCCTCAGCTTGTGATCATGCCAATCCACAGCTTTCAAATCCAAGTCCATTTCAGACACTTGGGCTGGATTTAGTATTGGAATGTGTCGCTAGATACCAACCCAAGCAGCGTTCAATGTTTACCTTTGTGTGTGGACAGTTATTTAGAAGGAAAGAATTTTCTTCTCATTTTAAGAATGTGCATGGTGATATTCATGCTGGACTCAATGGCTGGATGGAACAGAGGTGCCCTTTAGCATACTATGGTTGTACCTATTCTCAGCGTAGATTTTGTCCATCAATACAAGGAGCGAAGATTATCCATGACCGCCATCTGAGGTCATTTGGAGTTCAGCCATGTGTATCTACAGTATTAGTAGAGCCTGCTAGAAACTGTGTATTGGGATTACATAGTGACCATCTAAGTAGTCTTCCCTTTGAGGTCTTGCAGCATATTGCAGGCTTTCTTGATGGCTTCAGTTTATGCCAGCTCTCATGTGTATCCAAGTTAATGAGGGATGTGTGTGGCAGCCTGCTTCAGTCTCGTGGCATGGTCATACTGCAGTGGGGGAAAAGGAAGTATCCAGAAGGAAATTCATCATGGCAGATAAAAGAAAAGGTTAGTTTAATCTTTATCAACCTCTTATTTGACATAAAGAGGCCTTTAATAATGCTGCTGAATTAATACAGTTAATATCTTGTTGAGAAATTCACCATTCCCTAAAACTTACTAAATCAATATGATGACAGACTTTGTTTTAATGGTAATTAATCATGAACTAGGATAGTTAGAATTGTTTTCCATAATTATAGCTTTACTACTGATTTCCCAGAACTAGTTTATAATCTAATATGGCAGAGACCATTTATGTTTCTTGATGTTTCTATAGCAACTCTGTTTGGGCCCATGTTATCACCTTCTAATTTGGACTCCATCTGAAACATTTTCACCATAAGATAGTAGAGGAAGCAAGGAGAGGGTTTTCTGCCCTCTTGTAATAGTCTCTCCATTCTATGGCAATTTTGTTCCTAGGATTTGGTTGTTTCAGGTATAATCTAAATAGCAAGAGATGAGAAATGTTATAACTACTACTATGGTCACATATTTAAGTGAGCAGGGAAGTATATGGAGAATAAGAAACATAAATGGATAAATGAGGAAATATGTTAGGCCAGTCTGAGAAAAGAGGAGGGCAGCAGAATTTGATACTGTGGGTGGGGACTCTGGGTTTAGTAGAGTCCAAAGGAGTGATGTACACTGCATGGGAAACTTGAGCTAGAGATTTAGGCAGACCTAAGCAAATCCAAGCTACACCGTTTTCCTTCTGCAGTAGCCTACTTTTGCTCAGCTTCTATTTGGCACTACTCAGTAGGAACTGGAAGGTATTACAGATATCTTTGATTGAAGGTTTTTTTTTTTATTTTAGAACACGTATATGAAACTTTTACATTTTATAAAGTAGAAACAATTGTGATAAACTTTACATTTAGTTGCATTCAAACTCTGGTTACTTTATTCATAGCACCTTTAGGTTTTCTTTCATCCATTGCACTAATTTTTCAGAATTCTACATCTACTTGGTTTTCTTGAGGCTTTGACCAATAAATGATCACACAAATTGTTTTATCATTCTTTTTCCAAAAGGAAATTTCTGATGGCAGAAAGTTTCTACTGCTTGTATTTATGTGTATTTTTGTTTTTCATATGATTTTATATCTTTTCTTCCCTTTAGGATGGAACAGTCTTAGTATGGCCTCTTTTTATCTTTGCCTACTATTATTTACATGGAGTGAAATTTTTTGGGGGGTGAGGATTCTATAATCATTCCTGCAGAAAATCTCACCTATTCTTCAAATGTAACTCACCATCTTATGTACAGATTACTCACACATCTGTATCCTGGCCATTTGCTCCACTGAACTCTCAACCGGTATATACAAGCATCTACTGGACATTTCCACTTGATTACCCTACAGCTTCCTCAAACTCAACAAATCCAACCTACTCTACTCCTCCCCCTCTTAGTATGAGAAAGTGGCACCGTCATCATCCAGTTTTCTAAACCAGTAATTTAGAAGTTAAGTTGACTGCTTTTTCTCCTTCTTTTATTTATTTATTTTTTTTCAGAAAATCAGGAAGTCCTATTTCTTTTTCTTTTTTTTCTACCTCTCAGGTTTGCTTCTCTGTTTTCACTGCCATTTCCCAAGTTCAGTCCCAACTTTAGTTGTCTCCTGGACTACAATAGCAGCTTCCTCCTAACGATTCCTACTTCCAATTGGGCCCCTCTCCAATATATTCTCTATACAAGAGCTAATGTGATATATATTTTCTTAAATACATAATTCTTACACTGTCACCGCAGTGCTTAAAAACTTCTTTAATATTTGTTCATCACCCTTGGATAGAGCCCAGCTCTTTAATTAAACATATTAAGACTTTTCATAATCTCATCTTTATCTTTTCACTTTCCTCTTGTCATTTTATACCCTAACCACATTGATTTACTTACAGTTCCCAGATAATTTTTTTTACGTTAAGTCCTTCAAATATGCTGTCCCTAATTCTCACACTTGAACACCTGGAATATGCTACTCAGCGTGCATTAGTATTTTACTTATATTAACTTATATAATCCACTGTTGCCATTTGACAGACAAAGAAACAGAGGTTAAGTAACCTGGCCAGCTAATTGACTTAGGAAACCGGTTTCTTCATCTTGTGATCTTCATCTTCTTGCTATGTCCTCCTTACTCTCAGGCTTTACTTCCTGATGACAGCTTCTTGGGACCCCCACCCTGAAGCCTTCTGAGAGTTGCACTGCTCTGTGTTCCTGTGGTGCTCCACATTTCAAAACATTCACTGTGCTGTTTTGAAATTGATTGATGAATTGTCAGTTTCAGTCTCTAGACTCAAATTCCTTGAGAAGTGGGATTCTCGGGAAACCAAAATACTGCCTTACATAGCTCCTACTATGTCATAGGCATTAAGTAAATACTTGATGCATACTTGAATGAAAGATGGATCCATTACTAAGAAACCTTGTCATAAGCAGGTGGGAGTCATACATTTTCTTTTGCCTGCTTTCCCTGAGTTTGTTTCACCAGACTCTCAGTTGTATGGAAGTAGAGAGGCTGCCTGTCACCATTGAATCTTTCAGCTATTTCATCTGCCAAAGCTTAAAGAAAACTCCTAATTCCTTATGTAGCTTTATAAACATGGGGAATGGTAAGGGAGGCTAGTGACATCTATACTATCACTAGACCTTCACTGACTCCTGGGACATTACTTCATAAAGGGTATGAACTTCATAACCCTAAGGAATATAGGGACTACCTGTGCTGAACAATGGGGATTTTCTATAGCTAGTTGAAAAATAATTGTGTTTCCACAAAATTCGAAGACATCTCGCCACCCCAGGAAGACATTACCATGCTTTCCTGAGAAGTAATAAACGCTGAGGGTTTTTCTCAAATCTGCCACTTTCTAAAGTAGGCATGTCCAATCTGTTGGCTTCTCTGGGCTACAATGGTAGAAGATTTGTTCTGGGCCACACATAAATAATGATAGCTGATGAGCTAAAAAAAAAAAATTATAAAAAAATCTCATAATGTTTTGACGGTGTTTCATGGCCTGGAGCTGTTGAGTGGACAAAAGGGGAAGTAGCCTGTATTTTTACCTACAGACATGAATAGAGATGGCAGGTGAGTATTTTGCCTAGAAGCATGTTTTACAATGATATGGACTAAAATAGGATCCATTTTACAAATATTTTTATATAAATTTTCAGAACCATTTTGAATAAATTGAAGTACCTATGTTGTTGAATATTACTATGTACCTTTAGTAGTTGTGAACAGTGGAAAAATAAGCTTACCTTGGCACACAATATTCTAGGGTATTTTTAGTACACAGAGTGTAAATAGGAATGGGAAAGAAAAACCTGGAGAAAAAAAATAACGCTTACATTGTCAGTATCTCCAGCGTTCTAGATAGCCAGTTGGAGAGTATGAAAGAATAGTGTGCAGTATATAATACTTTAGGAAATGGCTCTGAATTTGTGCAGTTTTGATTTTATAAAAATCATTTAGCAAGCCAGATTGGTGTGATTTTTTTTTAATACCGAGTTTTGTTTTTTTGTTACAGTTTTTAAGTTTATTGAAGTCATAATGTCATAGAAATGATTTACCTTGTAATTTTTTGACAGACATATTTGCATTCAAAAGGATTTGCCAGTTTTTATAACTATTTGAAATTTTATATTGGATGCTTCTATAGCAGTAGAAATGTATGCAGTAGGAGCAAAAAGTGTTTTTTAATTCTCTAAAAATTGACTTGTTTAAATCTAAAGTAGAATTTTCTTGTAGGTATGGCGATTTAGTACTGCATTTTGTTCTGTTAATGAATGGAGATTTGCTGACATCCTAAGCATGGCTGACCACTTGAAGAAATGCAGTTATAATGTTGTCGAGAAACGGGAGGAAGCAATCCCATTGCCATGTATGTGTGTGACACGAGAACTCACTAAAGAAGGACGTTCACTACGCTCAGTTTTAAAACCTGTACTTTAAGGGTTGTAATTTTACTTGCACATACGTGCAAGCATCTAGTATAATTTCTTTGTAATATGTGAAACCTTATTAATGTATTAAATATTACAACTAGCTAAATTTATTGTCACTTTGTATATAATGTTTTGAAGTAACATCTATTTTTATAAAGTACTGTTTAGTTGGAAAAAGTTGCCTTAATGTTTGAAATGTGTGAAATTTTGGAACTTGCTGGACAGGGTGATTTAATTTTTAGCTACATAATTTTAAGAATTAGTATTTTCAATGGTGTGCATATTTTGGTTCTTAAATTTTTGCATCTTAAACTAACAAAATCCTGACCAATTTATTCCTTGTTATCTGTGGGTTGCAACCCATGCAGTCAGAAAGCAAAACTTTGATTCAGATTTTTTACAGCACATATTTTTCATATAAAAACATTCTCAGTTTCTTAAGCACTGCTATAAGATCATTATAATGTTTTTGTTTTTTAGTGCTTTCCTTACACAGTTGTTAATGCACAAATGATCTCTCATGTGTACTTACATATGTAAAATCATAACTAAAGTTTGGTAATGCAGTTTATCATGTTTTAAAAATAATCCACAAAGATGTTTTCATCTCATGTACTTAGAGCTCAACACAGAGAGTGACCATGTGCAGCTTTCCTTTTTGTTAGATGCCACATCCAAAGACTCACCGCAGTGTGTTACATGACAGGTCAAACAAAAACAAGCAAACAAAAAACAAGCCTGTGAATTTACTTTAATCTGAAACTGTTCATGATATTACATATTTGCTAAGTATTTAATGTTTTAAAAGAAAATATACCTCATTTTAAGTTTGAATTGGGCATATTGTATAAATTTTAAATGTTCAGAATGCAAAGGGCTTAACTTAAATTTTTGCCTTTTATGTTTATAAACATGAAAACTATGTTGTTTTAAGACCTTAAAAACATAAAATTTGTTAATCTTTGTAAAATGACAATCATGTAGAAACCTGTCTTGGTTGACAATCTCTTTGAAACATTTCCAAGTTAATTTCCCATAGGCTTCACCACCAAGAGAGTAAAAATTGCATATTTGCATAATAAGGTATAATGGAAAAATACCCCTATTTTTGAAATAGTTTATTATAGTTTTCAAATTGATTTATACCATTATTAACTTGATTTGGTCTGTTTATAAAAATGACTATTTCAGTATTTAGAAATAAATTGCAAAGGTGGGGATATATACTTAAATAATTTGTCTTAAATTCTAGCATTTGGTAGTCTGAAATTGTGACAGATTACTTGTTAAAATTATGAAAACTCTGTTGTGTCCTCTCCTCCTACATTTTTCCCTGAGAGTGCTCTGTGATTACTAGCTTCTTGATACCCATATATGGCAATCAGGCAGAGGCGATCCTTGGGCATTACAGAGTTCTGAAGCTTAAGATTTTTTTGGTTGGATCAAGTCCTTAGTACAGTTGAAAAATACAGCATTAAAGACTAATCAATTGTCTTGCCTCACCTGTCATTTTAAATAGTAGAATATTTATTTCTCAGTGCTTACAATTTCTTATTCAACTGTGAGATTGAATAGTCTCTATTTCTGTGGGAAAAAAAAAAACAGAAAAAAGATATTAAATACTATAAAATGTAACTCTGCCTTTTAAAGTTTTGCTGAAGAATGTGTGGTTAGGATAGCACAAGCATTTTCTGTTTTGTAGTTACGCTATTTAAAATTTGTTGTTTTTAAATTTAGGTTTTTTATTTCCACACTGGATTAGGAGATATTTAACAATTTTTCCACCTTATATTTCTTTTACACATTTTGCTGTTCTCTTTTTTTTGTTGTTGTTATGCCACCATACCATTTTGTTAAAATGTTTTCTTTTGTGAAACATTTGTTCAAGTTCTAATAAAATTAATATTTTCCCTTTACAAGGCTCAATAACTTAAAAACTTTCGTTTAAATAAAATTTTAATACTTGTTTGACAAATTCCAACACAATCATATTGTTTCTGTAATGTGGATTTTCTGCATGTTGTGGTAGTTGTTGATTATCATCATTTTCACCCATGTTTTACTGGTGAACCTTAAATTTTTTAAAAAGATGAGAAACTCATTCTTAGCTTTCTCTGATCCTTCAGTGTGTCAAAAGTAATACCACCTACGTGCACTGAAAGGTGGAAGAGTTTCTAGCATGGTTATATCTCTCAAAATTGTAATGGAAACCATCTGTTTAGCCTCTTAAGCATGAAAAGGTTTGTATGTTGCCCTAATAGATTGTACCTTGAGAAGTCCTTGTTGATTCCTTAATCTTTGCTAAACAGCAAGGTAAAAGGCAAATATCAGGATGGAGGGAAATACTTGAATTCACTTTTATCCTCTGCCTCCTTCCCCAAAACTACCTGTTAGCTTAATCTTTCTCCCTGTCTCTCTCCCTCTCCCTTTCCTTTCTTCTCCCTCTCTCATTCTTTTTAACTAGATTTTGATACTCACAGATCACTTACAGCAGTGATTCCTAAAGTTGTCCTTGAACCAGCAGGAACAGCAACACCTGGGAATTTGTTAGAAATGCAGATTATTAGGCTTCTCTCCAGACTTAGTGAATCAGAAGCTCTGGGGTGGGACTCAGCATTCTCTTTTAACAAGATCTCCAGGTGATTCTAATGCACAGTAAAGTATTAAAACTTAGCGGGAAGCCTAGATCATGCTAGCTACCCTCTGGTGTATTACTGCAGTGGATATATGTATGTGTGTGTGTGTGTGTGTGTGTGTGTGTGTGTTTAATATATGTGCAATCCAAAATTAAGAGTAATGGTAATATATTAATGGGTAAACTATATATGTTGTCTCAATTTTACAGCCATATGGCAAAATACATTGGGTACTGTAGTTGTTGGACTTGTATTCTTTAAATTAGTATTCACTAGTATTTACAAATTTACCAGTATTTTACCAGTGTTTCTTCTGTTCAAGGTAAATTGCAGTGTAAATTTCAGTTCATTAGCAGTAACATTTAGCCTAGTCATCTCATTCTCTTGTTTAGTGGTTGCAGAGTTATGAACATACTCAAATTTTAGGATAATCAAAGAGTAGACGTAGACAAATACTGGATTAAATCCTACAAAAATATTTTTAGGGATTTTTTCAACCCATTCAGTAAGATGTTTAATTAAAGATTGGATCTCCTGTTTATCAGTAGTATAGAATCTTTTTTGATCTTTAATCCTGTGCTGCCTATCTCATCAGTGTTGTGCTATTAATATCTGTCCTTTAACATTGGATGTTGGGATCCTAGTAATCTTGAAGATAGTTAGATTTTCGGCAAAACTTCCATATCCTTTGAAGATATGGTAGTTTATGTTACTATATTGATAATGGTTTTACCTGTGGAGATTTGACTAGTTTTAGGTGTTTCTAAGCAAAACAGATTTCTTCATGTTTTGTATCCCAACCTAAAAAGACATGGAGTTTGTTTATTTTAAATTTTCCTAAGGAAAAAGCATTCAAATATTTTAAAATGTGTTTGTTTCATGCATGACATACCACGTTGAAAGTGATGTGATTGGAGTTTACAGAGTTGATTGTTTAGAAGTGCAGTAGAAAGGAAGCAAGTGGCCCTAATTCTCTGAACAAAGACTTGATGGAAAGAATTTTTCTAGTAGGTGTTTGGTTATCTAAATGTTATTGTAAGTTGTCTTACTTAAGGTTCTCATAAGGCCTAAGAAGCAGAGAATATTAGTTATACCTTTGTCAACTCATCAGTGACTTGTTTCATGGTGTTTAAGATAATTTAATAATAGGGTTTGACAGCATTTATCTGATTTCCAAAAAAGCAAAGTTTGAATTCAGGAAGATCAACTGTAATGAAGTCCTTTCTAAATAAGGGAAGAGGAAAGATGGTTTGCTTTTGAAGTCATCTTTTACATAATTATTTCCTTTTATTTAAAAGATTAAAGAGAGGTCAAGAGATGAAACCTTTCAAATTTGAATTTTCGTGGATGAGAAAACAGGTACTTAAGTTTAGGCAGTGCCTAGTGCACTGGGATAGTTGAGAGAGAACTATGTCCTTACATGGATCACTTTTTTACTTTACGAATGCAGGAAGGAAAGGGATGTTTAGATGTAAGGAAATTTGGAAAATGGTACCTAGAATGTTTGATTTCTACTACTTTGGAAAGCATTTTGGAGCAACACCAAAAGGAAACAAACTAACCAAGTGTGTGGTATGTTGCTCTGAAAATCTTTGCAAAACTAGGGCCTCTTGCTGAATTTTACAAGTAGGTTATTGCATCTGTGATTAAACTTTTTTCATAAATTGCTTATATATATATTTATTTGACATATATAATCTTAATAACTGGCCAATACACCTTGAACCGTATTAATGGCAGTACATCTTGAGGTGCTTTGTTACCTTAAAACATTTCAAAACGGAAATTTTGTATTCAGGTTGTTTTATATTTAATGTATTATGTAAAGAGGGACATTTCATTAATAATCTACAAAGAAATGGGTTATAAGGATTCATGTACATGCTCTATAGAAATATAGTAAAAATTCATTGGATGTAAATTCCTTTTTTAAAAATAATTCTCAGTCTTTTTGATATGCTGGACTGAAGCTTCTGTCCTTTACAATGAAGAAAACATTTATGAAGCAAGCTGACAAGACAAATACTGGGTAAAAATTTAAACATCTACAAAATTATTAACCCATTTGCATGCAAATACTAGGAAATGATTTTTAAATACGTAGCTAGTTCTTGTGGTGGTTAATAGTTCGTGTGTTTGGAAGTAATAAAACTGTATTTGTGTTGAACTCTTAAGACAAATTAATCAGGTCAGTTGCTCTGAAAAAGGCAGATTCATCCGATTTAATTTCTACCTTTTCGATACATATTTTTAGAAATTTTGGTTCTCAGATGTGAGGCAAATAGGTTGATATATTTGTTTATTTGACAGAGGAACTGACTACAGTTAGCTTTCTAATACCCCTTCCAGTCAAACAGTAACATTATATTAATATTCAGTAGCAGTTATAAATTTTAATGACATAAGAACAGTAACAATTTTTTAATAAATCAACAGACTGAAGTTGGAAAAAAAGAGGTCCTGCCCTCTGCTGTCATGTAATTTTTTTTTTCTGTTGAAATCCTCTTCCATATTATCATCATTACTTCTTTATCCCATGACTTCAGTTTTCCGGTGAGGTAACCCTGAATGTAGTCATTTTGGTCAGTAGTTTTAGATTTAAGTAAGTGATCACACTTGTTTCAAAGTCTCTTTCAGCTCACCCATGAAGAAACAATATTTTTTTTCATTTTTTTCTTCAAATATTGGCAAGTATTACTGAATCTAACTGAAGTATCAGCATTCAGATTTAACCATGTTATTTGAAAGAAATTAAACCATGGAAGTAATGGGCACTGTATCTGCTCGAGTAAAATCAGCCAGTGAATAATTATGTCAACTGGATGTCTTTAATCAGTTGTAACTTTAAAAAAAAAAATCTGTATTTCTAATAAAACAGAGCAGTATTGACTCCTTACAACATTCCAATAGCTGTGACATAGAGGTTGCTCTGAATGGCTAATAATTCAGTGGACATGAATTCTCAAGATTTTTATTTGCACTTAAAATGTTAAAGTAGTATCATTCATTTGATCAATATTTCAATACCAGTCAGTATTGGAAACTTTAACTGCATTCTGAAAGGTCATCGTACTGATTCACTTACGTCAGATGTAATTTCGCTTCCAGTTTAGCTTTTCTCATGATTTACATAAATAGTTATTGCTATCTTAAATGCAGAATGGTATTCTTTGGGGAGACAAAAAAACCTAAGTGAATGAAGCTAGACACAAAAGGGCTACATACGATATGATTTCATTTATATGAAATATTCAGAATAGGTAAATTCATAGAGACAAATCAGATTCATGGTTGCTGGGGGAGGGGGAGTGAGTGCTTCATTGGTATGGGGTTTTCTTTTGGATTGATGAAAATATTGTAGAACAAGATAGTGGGGATAGTTGTGCAATATTGTGAATGTGCCAAAATGCCACTGAATTGTATACTTCAAAGTGGAGTATTTGATGGGTATTTTATTACAATCAAAAAGAAAAGAATTTGGTATTTGCAGTAATTGACAAAGCCGAAAACTAGTGTTCTCAACATTTGTGAAATGCCCGAATTATGGTTTGTAATTAATTTATAGCATTAGTAAAATGACAAGTCTATTCAGTTTAAAGTTCTGGTAAAATTTGTGAATCCCGTCATAGAAGTACTTCTGACAGCAGCAGAAATAAAGTTGTAATTCATCAAAATTCCCTTATATTTAATACTTCTGTGACTGAGTAATTGACTTTTGTGTCAATGTTTATTTTTTATCTTTTGAAATTTATGATTCCTTGTGGCACATCTCAATCACACTTTTTAAAGATATGTTTTTAAAATCATGCTTTGAAAAAAATTTGTATAATTTTCCAGGTTATTTTTTATAGTTTTATACTTTGTTTCTTTTGAAAAACAAACGCAACTGTGTATTAGATAAGACTAAATAAATTGTACTGATGTATACATTTGTATGCTTTGATATTGTCTTGTGGGGAAACTTTCCGAATCTTAAGATGGGTAGGAATTCTAATGATCATTTAGTTTCTCATTTTATATTTGGAGAAATGGAAGCTGAGGTTGTCAGTATGTCATTCATTCAACAAACATTTATTGAACATTCATGTCAGATAATGTGTAGGCTTGATTCTGGAAGGTTATTTCATGCATGAAACTTTCACAGGTAATTTTGTTTTTTCTTTTTTCTTTTCTTTAATCATGTAGTAATTATGCTAGACACATGGACAAATGAACAAGTTTCAGAGGAGGGGAGGCTTTAGACATAGAATCAGTTGTTTCTCATAATTCTTCTCCAAATATCTTAAAGAGATGTTCTTCAGCACAGTAAAGCACACATGATCACAAGCAGTCTACTACTCAAGGAATACGTTACTACTTTCATGACTTTGGGAAGGGGCTATTTTCCAGTCACTTAAACCAATTATTTTCCATTGTTCTAAGGAGCCAGCTTAATACTGTTGGTTCAAATCAATCTTTTAAAAAAAGTTAAATTGCTTTGCAAATAGCTGTGCCTCTCATGTAGTTAAGGGTATATATGTGAATTTAGAGGTGTGTATGCTCCAAGTTGAACAACAGTAAGTATAATTAAATGAACTTAACAAAATGAGGCTGATAAGGTAATAAACATAGACATGTAGCAGTACAGTAGCTTTACTTACTGTAAAAGCATCCAAAATCAAAGAAAATAAGGTAATTGTGATAATTCATACACTAATACATTCATTATGATTTTTTACCTTAGTCGTTTCTTAATATTTTGATACTTCTATAAGAATTAGGACTTGTTGCCACATAGGTTATTTGACCTGAATTTCCTTAATCATCTGCCTTCTCTTATTCCATCACTTTGGACTCTACATTTCTGCTGCATTGTGTTACTATTTCCCAAACACTTCATATCCTTCAACGTCTGTGAGCCTTTACATATGCTATTTCTTTTGCCTAGAATATTCTCCCCTAACTTATTTTCCTGGTTCATTGGTGAAGACCCAGTTCCAACCTCATCTTCTTTTTTTTTTAGACCATCTAATGGATAATCAGCTCTTATCTATGGTTTGGTTTCATTTTGTTTTAAAATCATATTATCATATTGTTTATCATATTGTTTTAATCACACTGTACTGCCATTATCTATTTCCTGGTATCTATACACTAGTATAAATTATGGGCTCCTCTAGGTAGAAACCATATCTTATGTGGCTGTGCATCTCTGTCATTTGCTGAGGGCCTTACAAACAGAAGGTGATATGATTTGGCTGTTTCCACCAAATTTTGTCCTGAATTGTAACTCCTACAGTTTCCACGTGTTGTAGAAGGGACCTGGTAGGAGGTAATTGAATCATGAGGGCAGGTCTTTCCCATGCTATTCTTGTGATAGTAAATAAGTTTCATAAGATCTGGTCTTTTTAAAAATGGGTTTCCCTGCATGAGCTCTCTGTCTACTGCCATCCATGTAAGACGTGACTTGCTTCTCCTTGCCTTTCACCATGATTTTGAGGCTTCCCCAGCAACGTGGAATTGTAAGTCCATCAAACCTATTTTTCTTCCCAGTCCTCTGTATGTTTTTATCAGTAGCATGAAAATGGACTAATTTAGTAAATTGGTACCAGTAGAGTGGAGTGCTACCGAAAAGATACCCAAAAATGTGGAAGCAACTTTGGAACTGGGTAACAGGCAGAAGTCAGAACAGTTTGAAGGGCTTAGAAGAAGGGAAACTGTGGGAAGGTTTGGAACTTCCTAGAAACTTGAATGAAGATGAGGAACCTCTTGGGAACTGGAGAAAAAGCAACTCTTGTTATGTTTTATCAAAGAGACTGGGGGCATTTTGCCCCTGCCCTAAAGATTTGTGGAACTTGAAACTTGAGAGAGATGATTTAGGGTATCTGATGGAAGAAATTTCTAATCAGCAAAGCATTTGATATATGAGTTGGGTGCGGTTAAAGGCATTCAGTTTTATAAGGGAAGCAGAGCATTAAAGTGGGAAATTTGTAGCCTGACAATGTGATAGAAAAGAAAATCCCATTCTGAGGAGAAATTCAAGCCAGCTGCAAAAATTTGCATAAATAATAGGGAGCTGAATATTAATTCCCAAGACAATGGGGAAAATGTCTCCAGGTCATGTCAGAGGTCCTCACAGCAGCCCCTCCCATCATAGGTCTGATGGCCTAGAAGGAAAAAAATGGTTTCATGGGCCAGGCCCACGGTTCCCTTGCTCTGTGCAGCCTAAGGACTTGGTGCCCTGCATCCTAGCCACTTCAGCCATGGCTATAAAGGGGCCAAAGTACAGCTTGGGCCATAACTTCAGAGGTTGCAAACCCTGAGACTTGGAAGTTTCCATGTGGTGTTGCTCCTGCAGGTGCACAGAAGTCAATAATTGAGGTTTGGGAACCTCTGCCTAGATTCCAGATGATGTACAGAAACACCTGGATGCCCAGGCAGAAGGTTGCTGCAGGGGCAGGGGCCTCATGGAGAACCTCTTCCAGGGCAGTGCAGAAGGGAAATGTGTGGTCAGAGTCCCTACTGAAGCACTGCCTAGTAAAACTGTGAAAGAGGGTCACTGTCTTTGACCCCGGAATGGTAAATCCACGAACAGCTTGCACCGTGCACCTGGAAAAGCCATAGATACTCAATGCCAGCCCATGACTCTCCTGCAAAGCAGCCAGGAGACGGATGCCCCTGCAAAGCCACATGGGCGGAGCTGCCCAAGACCATGGGAACCCATCTCTTGCATCAGCATGACCTGGATGTGAGACATGGAGTCAAAGGAGATCATTTTGGAGCATTAAGATTTGACTGCCCCATTGATTTTGGACTTCCATGGGGGCCTTCAGCCCCTTTGTTTTGGTCAATTTCTCCCATTTGTAATGGGTGTATTTATTCAATACCTGTACCCCCAATTTATCTGGGAACTAATAAACTTGCCTTTGATTTTACTGTCTCATAGGTGGAAAGGACTCACCTTGTCTCTGATGAGACTTTGGAATGTGAACTTTTGAGTTAATGCAGAAATGAGTTAAGACTATGTGGGATGGTTGAGAAGGCATGATTGGTGTTGAAATGTGAGGACATGAGATTTGGGAGGGACCAGGAGTGGAACGATATGGATAGGCTGTGTCCCCACCCACCCAAATCTCATCCTGAACTGTAACTCCCACAGTTTCCACATGCTGTGGGAGGGACCCAGTGGGAGGTAATTGAATCATGAGTGTGGGTCTTTTCCATACTATTCTTGTGGCAGTGAATAAGTCTCATGAGGTCTGATGCTTTAAAAAAATGGGAGTTCCCCATACAAGTTCTCTGTTTTCCTGCTACCATCTACATAAGATATGACTTGTCCTCCTTGCCCTTTGCCACAATTGTGAGGCTTCCCCAGCTACATGGAAATGAAAGTCCATTAAACCTAGTTTTCTTCCCAGTCTCAGGTATGCCTTTATCAGCAGCATGAAAACAGACTAATACAGAAGGCATTCAGTAGATGTTTGTTAATCTAATGATGAAAAATAATTGAATAATTTAGTGTTGTGTTAGTTCACTTTTGCTGCATAACATAAAACCCTAAAAATATATTGTTTAAACAACAATATAACTAGCTCATGATTGGTTGGCTCAGAGTTTCTGGTTGGCCTGACTTGGCTGATGTCTTCCTAGTTGGCTCATGTCCATGGTCTGCTGATGGATTGGCTGGAAGTTAGATAATCTAAGATCACTATTCACATCTGGTAGTTGGCAGGCTGTTGGCCAGGGTTATGGGGATGATTACACCATGTGTCTCTCATCATCCATCAGGTTAGCTCAGGCTTATTTACAGGGCAGTAACAAGAACAACAAGAGTGGAAGCCCCTATGTCCCACCCCTTTCCAAACCAATGCTTATCAGATTTAATAATGTCCCATTTTCCAAAGCAGTCACATGGCCAAACCCAGATTCATGGGGTGGAGAAATACACTGTATACCCTTTTATGGAAGGAGCAGGATAGTCGCACTGGAAATGAGTATGTGTATAGGAACAAGAAGAATTACACCTATTTAAATCTATAAGCATTGAGGAAATTTTCACTCACTCTACCTGAATATTAAAAACTAGAGCCAATTCAAAATCAAAATTATCTTTTTTTTTGTCAAACTGAAAAGCTAGTGTTTTAGTCAAGGTTCTCCAAAACAACAGAACTGACAGGAGGTAAACATCTCTATCTATCTATCTACCTACCTACCTACCTATCAATCGATCGATCAAGAGAAATTGACTCACCCAATTGTGGAAGTTGGGGAGTCCTATGATAGGCTGTCTGCAAGCTGGAGAGCCAGGAAATCTAGTAGCCTGGAGGACCAGGAGATCCAGTAACCTGGATCATATTAGAAGACTTTACCACCAAATAAGGGAAGCTGATGGTGTAACTCTCAATATGAGGTTTAAGACCTGAGAGCCTAGGTCTTAAAGGGGCTGCTGGTGTGAGTCCAGGAGTCCAACAGCTAGAGAACCTGGAGATCTGATGTCCAACAGCAGAAGATAAAGGGTATCCAAGGTCCAGAAGAGAGAACAAGAATTCACCCTTCCTCCATGTTTTTGTTTTATCCAAGACCCCCCGCTGATCAGATGGTACCTATCCACATTGAGGGCAGATCATCCCTACTCAGTTCAGTGACTAAAATGTCAGTCTCCACTGGAAACACCCACATAGGGCAGTCCAATTATTCTAATCAAATGCTAAAACACTTGGCATTTCCTTTCAGCAGAAGAGGGATGGGCTTAGTGCCTACTGAAGCACTGAAGATATGTAGGTCCATACTGCCTACCTGGATACCCTTTAATCCAGTCAAGTTGACCCAAATCATCATCACATGTTTACCCCTTGTCAACTTAACACCCATATTAAGTTGGTTAACTTAACACACATCTCTATATCGTACTTAATGTCTAAATAACAATATGGCTATCCTGTGCATAACCCAAAACTCACGAATCCTTTCCCCAGAAACGAAGGTAAAGTTCTTGAATGATATTTACTCCTTTTCTGCTATCCCATAACTAAAATTCTGTGATGTAAAATTAACAGTACTTATACTAATATAAGCTCAATATGTATTATGTTACATGACAAAGGATAAGAAAGCAATGAAAACAAAGATCCTTGTTTCATATATGTGTATATATACACAAACCTATTTTTAACAAAATAGGGATTGTACAGCCCTTGTTTCTGTAACTGCCCACATGGTTGTAGCCGGTGTAACTACTTTATTCTACTACCAGTTCTGTATTCCCTCTGCCTGCAGTAAGCACCTTAGCTGGTTATTGTTCTTTACCTGATGGAGTAACCCAAACCTCTATTCCTGTGGGGTCTCAGCAATTTGTAGCTCCACCTACATTGGATTATTATAATTTCCCATGGACCTTAATCACAGGGCGTGGTAATACTAAGAGACACCCTTAGGGATATCTTGTATTCCAGACATACTCTTCCTTACCTCCATTGTAGAATAGCAATCCAATTTCTCCTTGGTAGTCCAGATCAGTCACCCCAGCCAACACTGTTACTTCCCTCTTCCTGCTGACTCAGAAGCATGAAAAGCCCAAAGTGGTAAGATAGCAGTCTTAACTTCTAGATCCAAAATACAATACATTATTATGTATTCTGGTAGAAACGTTCATCCCTCTGGAACTAAAACACCCAGGTAAGCAGAGCATAAAGTTGTGGAAATGGGAAGCAAAAATTTCTTTCATAGATATAAAAAGATGTTTAGAATTCTTGTGTTTTTAATCAGGTCTAGGATTACATGCATTTCAATAAATTCAACAATTTCATTAACGATGTTAAATTTAGTGATTTTATATTTATGCTGAAATAGTGGGCTACCCTTACACAGAAGAATAAAACTAGACCCCTACCTTTCACCACATAAAAAAATTAACCTGAAGTGGCTGGCAAGATGGCCAAACAGGAACAGCTCCAGTCTGCAGCTCCCAGTGAGATCAATGCCGAAGGTGGGTGATTTCTGCATTTCCAACTGAGGTACCTGGCTCACCTCACTGGGACTGGTTAGTCATGGGTGCCACCCATGGTGGGGAGGGGGTGAGCAGAAGCACGGTGGGGTGTTACCTCACCTGGGAAGCACAAGAGGTTGGGGAACTCCCTCCCCTAGCCAAGGGAAGCTGTGAGGGACTGTGCCATGAGGAATGGTGCACTCTGGCCCAGATACTATGTTTTTTCCCATGGTCTTTGCAACCCACAGAACAGGAGATTCCCTTGGGTGCCTATGCCACCAGGGCCCTGGGTTTCAAGCAGAAAACTGAGTGGCTGTTTGGACAGACACCAAGCTAGCTGCAAGAGTTTTTTTTTTTTTTTTTTTTTTTTTTTTTTCCATATGCCTGTGGTGTCTGGAATGCCAGTGAGACAAAACAGTTCACTTCCCTGGAAAGGGGGCTAAAGCCAGGGAGCCAAGTGGTCTGGCTCAGCATATCCCACCCCACAGAGCCCAGCAAGCTAAGACCCATGGTCTTGAAATTCTCGCTGCCAGCACAGCAGTCTGAAGTCAACCTGGAATGCTTAAGCTTGGTGGGATGATGGGCATCCACCATTACTGAGGCTTGAGTAGGCAGTTTTCCTCTTCCAGTGTAAACAAAGCCACTGGGAAGTTCAAAGTGGGTGAAGCCCACCACAGCTCTGCAAAGCCACTGTAGTCAGACTGCCTCTCTAGATTTCTTCTCTCTGGGCAGGGCATCTCTGAAAGAAAGGCAGCAGCCCCAGTCAGGAGATTATAGATAAAAATCCCATTTCCCTGAGAAAGAGTACCTGGGGGAAGGGGCAGCTGTGGGCACAGCTTCAACAGACTTAAATGTTCCTGCCTGCTGGCTCTGAAGAGAGCAGCACCTCCAAGCACAGCATTTGAGCTCTGCTAAGTGATAGACTGTTTCTTCAAGTGGGTCCCTGATCCCCGTGCCTCCTGACTGGGAGACACCTCCCGGTAGTGGTCAACAGACACGTCATACAGGAAAGCTCACGCTGGCATCTGGGGGGTGCCCTTCTGGAATGAAGCTTCCACAGGAAGAAACAGGCAGAAACCTTTGCTGTTCTCCAGCCTCCACTGGTGAGAGGAAGAGGGTCTGCAGTGGACCTCCAGCAAACTCCAGCAGCCCTGCAGCAGAGGGGACTGTTAGAAGGAAAACTAACCAGATATAGGTGAAGAGGGGGAAGGCAGCAAATTACACTGCCACGTGTGTACCTATGCAACAATCTTGCATGTTCTTCACATGTACCCCAAAACCTAAAATGCAATTAAAAAAAGAAGGAAAACTAACAAACAGAAAGGAATAGCATCCACGTCAACAAAAAATCTCTCACACCACAGTGAAGTCAAATTAGACTTCAGGATTAAGAAACTCACTCAAAACCACATAACTACATAGTAACTGAACAACATGCTCCTGAATGAATACTGGGTAAATGACAAAATTAAGGCAGAAATAAATAAGTTCTTTGAAACCAATGAGAACAGAGGCACAACATACTAGAATCTCTGGGACATGGATAAAGCAGTGTTTAAAAAGAAATTTATAGCACTAAATGCCCATAGGAGAAAGCAGGAAATATCTAAAATCAACACCCTAACATCACAACGAAAAGAACTAGAGAAGCAAAAGAAAACAAATTCAGAAGCTAGCAGAAGAAAAGAAATAACTAAGACTTGAACAAAACTGAAGGAGATAAAGGCATGAAAATCCCTTCAAAAAATTAATGAATTCAGGAGCTAGTTTTTTCAAAAGATTAACAAAATAGATACATCGCTAGCCAGACTAACAAAGAAGAAAAGAGAGACGAATCAAATAGACACCATAAAAAATGATAAAAGGGATATTACCACTGATCCCACAGAAATACAAACTACCTTCAGAGAATACTATAAACACCTCTATGCAAATAAACTAAAAAATCTAGAAGAAATTGATAAATTCCTGGGCACATACACCCTCCCAAGACTAAACTGAGAAGAAGTAGAATCCCTGAATAGACCAATAACAAGTTCTAAAATTGAGGCAGTAATTAATAGCCTATAAACAAACAAAAAAAGAGCACCCAAGAACAGATGGATTCACAGCTGAATTCTACCAGAGGTTCAAAGAGAAGCTGGTACCATTCCTTCTGAAACTATCCCAAATAAGAGAAAAATGGAGACTCCCCCTAACTCATTTTATGAAGCAAGCATCACAATGATACCAAAACCTCGCAGAGACACGACAAAAGAAGAAAATTTCGGGCCAATATCCCTGATGAACATTGATCCAAAAATCCTCAATAAAATACTGGCAAACTATATCCAGCAGCACATCAAAAAGCTTATCCGCGACGATCAAGTCAGCTTCATTCCTGGGATGCGAGACTGGTTCAACATATGCAAATTAATACATGTGATCCATCATATAAATAGAACCAATGACAACAAGGACATGATTATTGTGGTAGATGCAGAAAAGACCTTCGATAACAGTCAACACCTCTTCATGCTAAAATCTCTCAATAAACTAGGTGTTGATTGAACCTATCTCAAAATAAAAAGAGCTATTTATGACAAACCCATAGCCAATATCATACTGAATAGGCAAAAGCTGAAATCATTCCCTTTGAAAACCAGCACAAGACAAGGATGCCCTCTTTTACCACTACTATTCAACATAGTATTGGAAGTTCTGGCCAAGACAACCAGGCAAGAGGAAGAAATAAAAAATATTCAATTAGGAAAAGAGGAAGTCAAATTACCTCTATTTGCAGATGACATGATTGTATATTTAGAAAATTCCATTGTCTCAGCCCAAAATCTCCTTAAGCTGACAAGCAACTTCAGCAAAGTCTCAGGATAAAAAATTAATGTGCAAAAATAACAAACATTCCTTTATACCAATAACAGACAAGCATAGGGTCAAATCATGAGTGAACTCTCATTCACAATTGCTACAAAGAGAATTAAATAGCTCAAAATACAACTTACAAGTAATGTGAAGGACCTCTTCAAGGAGAGCTGCAAACCACTGCTTAGGAAATAAGAAAGGACACAAACAAATGGCAAAACATTCCATGCTCATGGATACGAAGAATCAATATTGTGAAAATGCCCATATTGCCCAAAGTAATTTACAGATTCAGTGCTATCCACATCAAACAACCATTGACTTTCTTCATAGAATTAGAAAAAACTACTTTAAATTTCATATGGAACCAAAAAGAGTGAATACAGCCAAGACAATCCTAAGCAAAAAGAACAAAGCTGGAGGCATCACACTACCTGACTTCAAACTATACTACAAGGCTACAGTAACCAAAACAGCATGGTACTGGCACCAAAACAGATATGTAGACCAATGGAACAGAACAGAGGCCTCAGAAATAATGCCATACATCTACAACCAACTGATCTTTGACAAACCTGAAAAAAACAAACAATGGGGAAAGGATTCCCTATTTTATAAATGGTGCTGGGAAAACTGGCTAGCCATATGCAGAAAACTGAAACTGGATCCCTTCCTTACATCTTATACAAAAATTAACTCAAGATGGATTAAATACTTAAATATAAGACTTAAAATCATAAAAACCTTAGAAGAACACCTAGACAATACCATTCAGGACATAGGCATGGGCAAAGACTTCATGACTGAAACACCAAAGGCAAGGGCAACAAAACCCAAAATGGACAAATGGGATCTAATTAAACCAAAGAGCTTCTGCACAGTAAAAGAAACTACCATCAGCATGAACAGGCAAGCTACAGAATGGGAGAAATTTTTTGCAATCTAACCATCTGACAAAGGTCTAATATCCAATCTACAAAGAACTTAAACAAGTTCCAAGAAGAAAACAAACCCATCAAAAAGTGGGTGGAGGATATGAACAGGGACATCTCAAAAGAAGATATTTATGTGGGAAACAAACATAAGAAAAAAACTCATCATCACTGGTCATTAGCGAAATGCAAATCAAAACTTCAATGAGATACCTCCTCATGGCAGTTAGAATTGTGATCATTAAAAAGCCAGGAAACAACAGATCCTGGAGAGTATATGGAGAAATAGGAATGCTTTTATGCTGTTGGAGGGACTGTAAATTATTTCAACCATGTGGAAGACAGTGTGGTGATTCCTCAAGGATCTAGAACCAGAAATACCATTTAACCCAGCAATTTCATTACTGGGTGTATACCCAAAGGATTATATATCATTCTACTATAAAGACATGTGCACATGTGTGTTTATTGCAGCACTGTTCACAATTGCAAAGACTTGGAACCAGCCCAAATGCCCATCAATGATAGACTGCATAAAGAAAATGTGGCACATATACACCATGGAATGCTATGCAGCCATAAAAAAGGATGAATTTATGTCATTTGCAGGGACATGAATGAAGCTGGAAACCATCATTTTTAGCAAACTAACACAGGAACATAAAACGAACCACTGCATGTTCTCACTCATAAGTGGGAACAATGAGAATACATGGTCACAGGAAGGGAAACATCACAAAGCAGGGTCTGTCAGGAGTTGGGTGTCTAGGGAAGGGATAGCATTAGGAGAAATATCTAATGTAGATGACAGGTTGGTGGGTGCAGTAAACCACCATGGCACATGTATACCTATGTAACAACCTATATGTTCTGCACATGTATCCCAGAATTGAAAGTGTAATTTTTTAAAAAAGAAAGTCAAATAAGAATAATCAGAGTTAGAGATTCATTCTGTTGTTAATGATGTAAATTGACTGTGATCTTTGTTATTGTGTGTTTTTGGAAAAAAAATTAACTTGAGATGGATTAAATATTTAAATGTAAGACATCAAACTGTATAAGAAATCTAGAAGAAAACTTAGGAAACACCATTCTGGACATCAATCTTGGAAAATAATTTATGACTAAATCCTTAAAAGCAATTGCAATAAAAAGAAAAATTGACAAGTGATGATAGGGACAGGAGGCAGGGAAATTCTAGGCAGAAGATAGTAGGTCCATGCAAGGGCTTCACCCTCAAGCTGAAAAGCCTGATACTGTGGCCCAAAGTGAGAAAATACATCTCTGATTTCCTGTTCAGATGTTGCCTTTTACAAAACCACCCATGGCCCAAACAGCCACACATTCTGTGCCCATAAAAACCCCAAGCTCAGCCAGCAGAAAAGGAGAAGCAGCTGAATGTTGGAGACTATAATTGGACATTGGAGAGAAGTGACTTGACTTCAGAGGGACAGCTTGATGGTGTAGCTTTGCTCTTGCAGACCAGCACAAAGTTTACTCTTGCAGACACCCAAAGGTGCTAACCCTGGCTCCTGAACCTGCTCACCTGTGCTTTCCCTAGAATGAGGGGTGGAGTAGCAAGTGAGTGGAGTTTGCCTCTGCACTCCAGTTCTCGCCCACAAAGGGATCAGGGAAATATCTTGGTTCAGAGAGACCTAATTAAACTAACAATCTTCTGCACAGCAAAAGAACTATTGACAGTTGAGTAAACAGACAGCATACAAAATGGAAAAAATATTCACCAACTATTCATTCAACAATGATCTAATATTCAGAATCTATAGGAAACTTAAATAACTCAACAAGCAAAAACTAAATAAACCCATTAGAAAATGGGCAAAACATAAACAAGATGGCCCTTTAGGAGGAGCTCAGGATTGCAGCTCCCAGAGAAAGTGCAGAGGATGAGTGGATGCCGCATTTCCAGGCGGATCTTTATTGCCCACAGACCAGGAGATTCCCAGGCGAAGGGGCCCTACAGGTCACTAGCATGGCTGTTTTGGCTAGTGCTGCAGCGTGGCAGCTCCCTATACAAAATACACTGGTCTGGTTGCCCTTTTAAGCCGGCAATTGTTCCTCCAGGAAGGCAGATTCGCCCATTCACCTGATTAAACGGGTCTGAAACAGGAAGACAGGCCAGGAGATTCCTGGGCAGCACCATTGTTTCAGCCAGTGTAGTGGGTCGCTGCATGGGAAATCACACAGATCCCGGTGCCCTTTCAGCAGGCAGCTGGAACACCTGTGAGAGAGTCAACCGTTCAACTTAAAAAAAAAAAAAGGCTCTGAGGCAGGGAGCCAGGTGATCAGGCTCGGTGGGTCCCACCCCCACAAAAACAAACAAAACAGCAACTGGAAATGCTGAGGGTTGAGAGTTTCATGGCAAGCACAGCTGAACCCAGGATGGTGCAGCTCTGTAGGGGAGGGGCGCCCGCCATTACTGAGGCACTCCACCCCTATGGAGGTACTCTGCCATTGCTAAGGCTGCCTGCTGTTGCCGAGGCAACCTGCCATAACAGAGAGAGTCCGCCATTACAGAGGCAGGACACCATCCCGGAGGCAGTTCTTACCACACCCATATAAACAGGACTGCAGGGAAGCTCACATGGAAGCAGGGCGGAGCCAGCAGCAGGGCGGAACCCACAGCAGCTCAGCGAAGCCTCTGCAGGCAGACAGAGACTAGGCTGCCTCCTTGCAGGGCAGGGCAGCCCTGAGGAAAAAAAAGAGGCAGCAGCACATGGATAATCATAAATAAAGCCCTAACTCCCTGGGACCGAGCACCTGGGGAAAAAAAGGCAGTATATGAGTTCTGCTGTAGCAGACTTAAACGTACGTGCCTAACAGCTCTGAATGAACAACGGAGATCATAGCTCAACCCTTGAGCTCCTATAAAGAACAGACTGTCTCCTCAAGCAGCTCCCTGACCCCCGTATATCCAAAGAGCCACCTCACAAAAGACGGACCAGACTGACATTTGGTGGACATCATTGAGGGAGAAAGATAGCAGAAGAAGAAACTAGTAGCAACCCTTACTGTTCTGCAACTGCTGCAGGTGATCCCCAGGCAAGCAGGGCCTGGAGTGGACCTCAGCAGTCCTACAGCAGAGGGGCCTGACTGGTAGAAGGAAAACTAAGAAACAGAAATAACTTCATCATCAACAACTTGGACGTCCACTCAGAGAACCAATTTGAAAATCAGTAACTACACAGACGACAGGTGGATATATCCACAAAGATGGGAAGAAACCAGTGCAAAAAGGAGGAAAACAGCAGAAACCAGAACACCTCTCCTCCTACAAGGGATCACAACTGCTCACCAGCAAGGGAACAAAGCTGGATGGAGAATGAGTGTGACGAAATGACGGAATCAGACTTCAGAAGGTGGATAATGAGAAACTTCTATGAGCTAAAAGAACATGTTCTAATTGCAAGCAAAGAAACGAAGAACCTTGAAAAAAGATTTGAGGAAATGATAGCAAGAATGGACAACTTAGAGAGGAAGATGAGTGAATTGATGGAGCTGAAAAACACAACACGAGAAGTTCACGAAGCATGCACAAGTTTCAAAAGCCGAATTGACCAAGCAGAAGAAAGGATATCAGAGGTCGAAGATCAACTCAATGAAATAAAACGAGAAGGCAAGATTAGAAAAAAAAGTGCAAAAAGGAATGAACGAAGTCTCCAAGAAATGTGGGACTATGTGAAGAGACCTAATCTACGTTTGATAGGTGTACCGGAATGTGACGAAGGGAATGAAGCCAAGCTGGAAAATACTCTTCAGGATATTATCCAGGAAAACTTCCCCAACCTAGCAAGGCAGGTCAATATTCAGATCCAGGAAATACAGAGAACAACACAAAGATATTCCTCAAGAAGAGCAAACCCAAGGCACATAATCGTCAGATTCTCCAGGGTTGAAATGAAAGAGAAAATGCCAAGGGCAGCCAGAGAGAAAGGTCAGGTCACCCACAAAGGGAAGCCCATCAGACTCACAGCAGATCTCTTGGCAGAAACCCTACAAGCCAGAAGAGAGTGGGGACCAATATTCAACATCCTTAAAGAAAAGAATTTTCAACCCAGAATTTCATATCCAGCTAAACCAAGCTTCATAAGTGAAGGAAAACTAAAATCCTTAGAGAACAAGCAAGTACTCAGAGATTTTATCACCACCAGGCCTGCTTTACAAAAGCTCCTGAAAGACGCACTACACATAGAAAGAAACAACCAGTACCAGCCACTCCAAAAACATACCAAATGGTAAAGAGCATCAACAAAATGAAGAATCTGCATCAACTAATTGGCAAAACAGCCAGCTAGCATCAAAATGGCAGGATCAAATTCACATATAACAATATTAACCCTAAATGTAAATGGGCTAAATGCACCAATCAAAATACACAGCCTGGCAAATTGGATAAAAAGCCAAAACCCATTGGTGTGCTGTATCCAGGAAACCCATCTCACATGCAAGGATACACAAAGTCTCAAAATAAAGGGATGGAGGAAGATTTACTAAGCAAATGGAGAGCAAAAAAAAAGCAGGAGTTGCAATTCTGGTCTCTGATAAAATAGATTTTAAAGCAACAAAGATCAAAAGAGACAAAGAAGGCCATTACATAATGGTAAAAGGATCGATACAACAAGAAGAGCTAACGATCCTAAATATATATTGAGCCAATACAGGAGCACCCAGATACATAAGGCAAGTTCTTAATGACTTACAAAGAGACTTGGATTCCCACACAATAACAGCGGGAGACTTTAACACTCCACTGTCAATATTAGACAGATCAACGAGACAGAAAATCAACAAGGATATCCAGGGCTTGAACTCAGACCTGGAGCAAGCAAACCTGATAGACATTTACAGAACTCTCCACCCCAAATCCACAGAATATACATTCTTCTCAGCAGCACATCACACCTACTCTAAAACTGACCACATAATTGGAAGTAAATCACTCCTCAGCAAATGCAGAAGAATGGAAATTATAACAGTCTCTCAGACCACAGTGCAAAAAACTTAGAACCCAGAATTCAGAAACTAACTCAGAAACGCATAGCTTCATGGAAATGGAACAACTTGCTCTTGAATGTTGACTGGATAAACAATGAAATGAAGGCAGAAATAAAGAAGTTCTTTGAAACCAATGAGAATGAAGCCACAACATACCATAATCACTGGGACACATTTAAAGCAGTCTCTAGAGGAAAATATATAGCAATAAGTGCCCATATGAGAAGAGTGGACAGATCCAAAATTGACACCCTATCATCAAAATTGAAAGAGCTAGAGGAGCAAGATCAAAAAAACTCAAAACCTAGCAGAAGACAAGAAATAACTAAGATCAGAGCAGAACTGAAGGAAATAGAGACACGAAAAACCCTTCAAAAAATCAATAAATCCAGGAGCTGGTTTTTCAAAAAGATCAACAAAATAGACCACTAGCCAGATTAATAAAAAAAAAGAGAATAACCAAATAGATGCAATAAAAAACGATAAAGGGGAAATCACCACAGATTCCACAGAAATTCAAACCATCATCAGAGAATATTACAAACAACTCTATGCACATAAACTAGTAAACCTGGAAGAAATGGATAAATTCCTGGACACGTGCATCCTCCCAAGCCTAAACCAGGAAGAAGTCGAAACCATGAATAGACCAATAACAAGATCTGACGTTGAGGCAGCAATTAAGAGCCTACCACACAAAAAAGGCCCAGGTGCAGATGGGTTCACAGCTGAATTCCACCAGACACACAAAGAGGAGCTGGTACCATTCCTTCTGAAACTATCCCAAATAATCCAAAAAGAGGGAATCCTTCCCAAATCATTTTATGAGACCAACACCATCCTGATAACAGATGTAAATCACTCCTCAGCATGTTTATCCAGTCAACATTCAAGAGCAAGTTGTTCCATTTCCATGAAGCTATGCGTTTCTGAGTTAGTTTCTGAATTCTGAGTTCTAAGTTGATTGCACTGTGGTCTGAGAGACTGTTATAATTTCCATTCTTCTGCATGGAAATTATAAAACCCAGCAGAGACTCAACAAGAAAGGAAAACTTCAGGCCAATATCCATGATGAACATAGATGCAAAAATCTTCAATAAAATACTGGCAAGCCGATTGCAACAGCACAACAAAAAGCTTATTCACCATGATCAAGTAGGATTTGTCCCAAAAATGCAAGGCTGGTTCAACATACGCAAGTATATAAACGTAATTCACCACATCAACAGAACCAAAACCAAAAACCACATGATTGACTGGGCGTGGTGGCTGAAGCCTGTAATCCCAGCACTTTGGGAGGCTGAGGTGGGTGGATCACGAGGTCAAGTGATTGAGACCGTCCTGGTCAACATGGTGAAACCCCATCTCTACTAAAAATACAAAACATTAGCTGAGCATGGTCATGCATACCTGTAATCCCAGCTACTCAGGAGGCTGAGGCAGGAGAATCGACTGAACCCAGTAGGCGGAGGTTGCGGTGAGCCGAGGTCGCACTATTGCACTCCAGCCTGGGTAACAAGAGCAAAACTCCGTCTCAAAAAAAACAAACCAAACAACAACAACAACAAAAAAAACCCCAAAAAACATGATTATCTCAACAGATGCAGAGAAGGCTTTTGACAAAATTCAACAGCCCTTTATGCTAAAAACCCTCAATAAACTCGGTATTGATGGAACATATCTCAAAATAATAAAAGCTATTTACGACAAACCAACAACCAATATTATACTGAATGGGCAAAAACTGGAAGCATTCCCTTTGAAATCTGGCACTAGACAAGGATGCCCTCTCTCACCACTCCTATTCAATATAGTACTGGAAGTTCTAGCCAGAGCAATCAGGCAAGAAAAAGAAATAAAGGGTATTCAAATAGGAAAGGAGGAAGCCAAATTGTCTCTATTTGCAGACAATATGATAGTATATCTAGAAGACCCCATCGTCTCAGTCCAAAATCTCCTGAGACTAAGCAACTTCAGCAAAGTCTCAGGATACAAAATCAATGTGCAAAAATCACAAGCATTCCTATACACCAATAACAGACTTAAAGAGAGCCAAATCAAGAATGAACTGCCATTCACAATTGCTACAAAGAGAATAAAATACCTAGGAATACAAGTAAGAAGGAATGTGAAGGACCTCTTCAAGGAGAACTAGAAGCCACTGCTCAATGAAATAAGAGAGGACACAAACAGATGGAGAAACATTCCATGTTCATGGTTAGGAAGAATCAATGTCGTGAAGATGGCCATACTGCCCAAAGTAATTTACAGATTCAACGCTATCCTCATCAAGCTACCAATGACCTTCTTCACAGAACTGGAAAAAACCACCTTAAACTTCATATGGAACTAAAAGAGAGCGTGCATAGCCAAGTCAATTCTAAGTAAAAAGAACACAGTGGGAGGCATCACACTACCATACTTCAAACTATACTACAGTATAGAAGGCTACAGTAGTCAAAACAGCATGGTACTAGTACCAAAACAGAGATATAGACCATGGAACAGAACAGAGGCATTGGAGGCAACACAACATATTTACAACAATCTTTGATAAACCTGGCAAAAACAAGCAATGGGGAAAGGATTTCCTGTTTAATAAATGGTGTTGGGAAAACTGGCTAGCCACGTGCAGAAAGCAGAAACTGGACCCCTCCCTGACACCTTACACTAAAATTAACTCCAGATGGATTAAAGACTTAAACGTAAGACCTGGCACCATAAAAACCCTAGAAGAAAATCTAGGCAAAACCATTCAGGACCTAGGAGTAGGCAAGGACTTCATGACCAAAACACCAAAAGCATTGGCAACAAAAGCCAAAATAGACAAATGGGACCTAATGAAACTCCACAGCTTCTGCACGGCAAAAGAAACAGTCACTAGAGTGAATCGGCAACCAAAAGAATGGGAAAAAATGTTTGCAGTTTACCCATCTGACAAAGGGCTGATATCCAGAATCTACAAAGAACTAAAACAGATTTACAAGAACAAAACAAACAAGCCCATTCAAAAGTGGGCAGAGGATATGAACAGACACTTTTCAAAGGAAGACATACATGAGGCCAACAAACATATGAAAAAATGCTCATCATCACTGGTCATTAGAGAAATGCAAATCAAAACTACATTGAGATACCATCTCACTCCAGTTAGAATGGTGATCATTAAAAAATCTGGGAAAAACAGATGCTGGAGAGGATGTAGGGAAATAGGAACGCTTTTACACTGCTGGTGAGAGTGTAAATTAGTTCAACCATTGTGGAAGACAGTGTGGCAATTCCTCAAGGACCTAGAAATAGAAATTCCATTTAACCTAGCAATTCCATTACTGGGTATATGTCCTTATAGTGTTCTACTATAAGGACACATGCACACGAATGTTCATTGCAGCACTGTTTGCAATAGCAAAGACCTGGAATCAACCCAAATGTCCATTGATGATAGACTGGATTGGGAAAATGTGGCACTTATACACCATGGAATATTATGCCGCAATCAAAAACGATGAGTTCATGTCCTTTATAGGGACATGGATGAACCTGGAGAACATCATTCTCAACAAACTGACACAGGATGGCAGAATACCTTCATGGGGTGGAGTGCCTCGGTAATGGTGGGCGCCCCTCCCCCACCGAGGGGCACCATCCTGGGTTTAGCTGTGCTTGCTGCGAAACTCTCAACCAACAGTGTTTCCAATTGCTGTTCTGTTTGTTTTTGTGGGGGTGGGACCCGCCGAGCCTGATCACCTGGATCCCTGCCTCAGAGCATTTTTTTTTTTAAGTTGAACAGTTGACTCTCTCACAGGTGTTCCAGTCACCTGCTGAAAGGGTGCTGGGATCTGTGTGATTTCCTGTGTGGCGTCCCACTGCACTGGCTGAAACAATGGCACTGCCCGGGAATCTCCTGGCCTGTCTCCCTGTTTCAGACCCATTTAATCAGGTGAATGGGTGAATCTGCCTTCCCGGAGCGCCAATTGCCAGCTTAAAAGGGCAACCAGACCAGTGTATTTTGTACGGAGAGCCGCTGCGCTGCGGCTCCTGCAAAACAGCCGCGCTGGCTGAAACAGCTGTGCTGGCAAAAACAGCTGTGCTTGCGACCCATAGGGCTCCTCTGCCTGGGAATCTCCTGGTCTGTGGGCAATAAAGGTTTGTCTGGAAATGTGGCGTCCACTCACCCTCTGTGCTTTCTTTGGGAACTGCAATCCTGAGCTGCTCCTAAAGGGCCATCTTGGATCGTCTCCTACTTCAGGTATTTTGAAGCACTTATTAGATGTGTACTCCGTTAATATTGTTGTATTTGCTTGATCACTGACACTTTTATCATTATGTAAGGTTTTCTTTTTCTGTTTGAAAATACGCTATGGAAAATAAAGTAAAAATAGAAGGGAAATCAGCAAGGAGTGGATGGGAAGCAGCTTACAAATTTTAAAAGTTATTAGAATAAGCCTCTTTAAGAAGCTAACAATTGAGCCAAGACTCGAAGTTAGCAAAGTGACTATGTAAAAGAAGAGTGTTTCAGACAGGGGTAACAGCCAGTACAGATTCCCTGAGATAAGAGTGTGCCTGTTATTTTCAAGGAATAGGAAGAAAGCAGTGTGGGTTGGAGAACAGTGAGTGATGGAGGAAATAGAATGAAAGCCCATAAGGGAGGTAGAGGGAATCCACATCTTATAGGGCCTTGAAGGTTTTGGTAAGACTTTGGCTTATACTTTTAGTAAGGAGTTATGACATGGCTTTTAATATGACTTATTCTATACTCTCACTTGCATATTAAAGGGATTGTTCTGGTTACTGTGATGAGTACAGAGTGTAACAGGACAAGGGATACAAACAAGAAACACTTTGCATAGTAATTGGGCAAAGAAGAGGAGATGTGGAACGGGGTGGTAGCAGTAGAAGTGGTGATATATAATAGTAAAAAGAAGTCAAGGATGACTTCAAGTTTTTTTGGGCTGAATAAGTAGAAGTTCTATCTTAATTGTACAAAAACAAAAGTAAGATCTAGCTCAGTTTATCAGTAATTCTACAGAAAAGAGTGAGTCATAGGGATGTTAACATTTAGTGAGGTGTCTGTTAAGAATGACTTTTACTATGGCTGTGTCTGTGGCTCTCAGTCAGTAAAGGGCACTGTGAGTCATTGGCTAAATGGGATGGAGACACTGACAGCTATGTTTTAAATCAAACATTTTATAAGGTAAAGACATGAAACTCAAATTGCTTACAAACTAAGTAAACTATTTAATTATAACTAAGATGTTTGATATGCTTTGACATATACCACCAAAAGTGATAATGGAATTTAGAGAGACAATCTCAATGATGTGCTTACATGTAAACTGCTCATAATGTAGGTATGCTTGTGGAAAATTTTGAACGTGCACCATCTAGAATGCGTTAAGGCTGGGCATGGTGGCTCATGCCTGTAATCTCAGCACTTTCAGAGGCCAAAGCGGGCAGATTGCTTAAGCCCAGGAGTTTAAGACCAGCCTGGGCAACAAAGCAAAACCCTATCTCTACAAAAATAAAATTAGCTAGACATGATGGCATGCATGTGTAGTCCCAGTTACTCAGGAGGCTGAGCTGAGAGAATCCCTTACACCTGGGAGTTAGAGGCTGTAGTGAGACATGATTGCATCACTGCACTCCAGCCTGGGCAACAGAGTTACCCTGTCTCAAAAACAAACAAACAAGCAACAACAACAACAAATACTAAGATGGGAACATGAGAGAAGAACCCTGTTCTAAGAAGTAGTGTTCTATAATGTTAAAGAGATAGTACATGTAGAGCTTCAGCCAAGATGGTTGACTAGATGCAGCCAGGAGGGACAGCTGCCACCAAGACTGGGATATCAGAAAGACTGACACACTCAGCGCAGATCTTCAGTGGGAAGGCATTCGGAGTAGACAGAGGGAAGATGCAGACACTGGGCTAAATGGGGAGAAAGCTGGGAACCCTGCATAGGTCAAGCACTGCGATTTGTTCCTGGCCCCCAGTGACTCCTGGGGAATGGGTGAGTTGAACAGGCAAGGAGTGGCCTCCTCTCACCATGGCCCTTGAGATTCCTGGTAGCAGGACACTCCATGACCCCCATAGACACTTGAGCTGGCAGGGAGAGATAACATAGAGAGGTGGTAGGAGCAGGATTCTAGCCTGTGTGAGCCCAGAGAGTTTGGTGTGGGAACATCTGCAATGGATCATGGCCATGAACATCCATCCCCCAAGGCTTTTCATGATCCTCTAGGAGATTTTAGCCCTGGGGTGACTGCAGGATCTGGAAAGAGCAGGGTGGTTTTGCCCATGTTGGAGGAAGTCAGATCCCGTCTGTTGGCCTCTTCCGGGGTGCCAGCCTGGCTGCACCCACTTGCAGTACAACCTTGGATACTCAACATGGGTGGTTCCAGGGGCCCTGATTATAGCTCCTTTACTGGAAGACTGTGTCTGATTGTTGGAAAGCTATAATAGAGCAACCTCTGCTGACACACAGCAGTCCACCCACACCTTCTCCCTACTGCAGCCTCCCCAGACTGCTTTGCTGGCATGCACTCACCCATGGCCACCCCCCCATTACTTTAAAAGAGTGCATGTGTACATGCATCCCACTGCATCACTGTTGCCAATGTGAGTACACCCCTCCTCCCCATCCCCAGCTGATATGTGGGCACCTGGCTGTCCCACCATTGCCAGAACAAATGCATGAGAGACACAGGCAACCACATCCTCCACATGCTGCCACCACCACAGTGTGAATGTGCACACAGAAGCCAGCAGCCCTCTGAGTGCCAGAGCCCTGCCTCCAGTGCTGCCACCACTACTGCAAGTGCAAGCATAGATACCAGCAACCTTGCTAACACCCTTCCCCTACCATGCACTGGCATGAGCACACACTGGAGCCCCACTCACACTGGTACACTGCCCTGCTTCCATGGCTGTTGGCACATGCAAGCAAGCATAGATCCTGCTGCCACTACTCTGATGAAGTGCTTTGGCCAGCACCACCCATCAGTGTTGTGGCCAGCTTACCAGAAACACCTTGGCCCCTACAGTATATCAAGTTCCTAGCTTTGAGGGGCCAGTTTACAAAACCAGTTGCCTGGCACCAGGCTTCTAGAGTTAGAGTATGTGGCCCAGGAGTGCTGAGCTGAGAAATGGCCCTGTAAATCTTCCAGAATCCAAGCCAGTTGATGGAACCCACCTTATACCATGATCAAACCATCAAGGGCATAGAAGAAGACAAAACAAACAAACAAACAAAAAAACCCATCTGAAGAATACCAGCTTCACAGATTGAAGGAACATCAGCCCACACAGATGAAAGAGAAACAGGGCAAGAACACAAGCAACTCAAAAAATCAGAATTTTTTCCCTGCCAAATGACTGCTCTAATTCACCAGCAATGGATCTTAACCCGGCTGAAATGGCTGAAATAATAGACATAGAATTCAGAAAATGGATAGGAATTAAGATCATCAAGATTCAGCAAAAACCAATACCCAATACAATGAAATGGCACAGGAAATAACAAGTGAAATGGCCATTTTAAGAAAGAACCAAACTGATCTGATAGAGCTTCAAGAATTTCATAATACAATTGCAAGTATAACAGTAGAATCAATCAAGCCAAGAAAAGAATCTGAGAGCTCAAAGACCAGTTCTTCAAAATAAGTCAGTCAGACAAAAATAAAAAGAATTAAGATGATTAAGCAAAGCCTTTGAAAAATATGAAATTTTGTAAAGAGAGAAAATCTCTGACTTACTGGTGTCCCTAAAAGAGAAAAGGAAAGAGAAAGAAATTAGAAAAACGTATTCCAGGATATTGTCCATTAAAATTTCCCCAGTCTTACTAGTGAGGCTAGCATTCAAATTCAGAAAGTGCAGGGAACCCCTGTGAGATATTACATAAGACAGCCATACCCAAGACACATAGTCATCAGATTTTCCAAGCTCAAAATAAGAAAGAAAAGTTATAGGTGGCTAAAGCGCCTTTAGGTGCTATCCCATCAGGCTAACTAACATTGAAACTTTCAGCAAATACTGTACAACCCTAAAGACATTGAAGGCCTATATTCAGCATTTTTTGAGAAAAGAAAGTCCCACCAAGAATTTTATATCCAGCCATACTAAGGTTCATAAGCGAAGGAGAAATAAGGTCTTTTTCAGACAAGCAAATGGTAAGTGAATTTGTTACCACCAGAGCTGCCTTACAAGAAGTTTTTAAGAGAGTGCTGAATTACTTCCCCAGATCAATGAGGGTACAGCCATTAGGTAAATATACCCATTTCAAATGAGAGAAATTGGCCAAAATGAAGTGATACAGGCCCCATACAAGCCCCAAATCCAATAGGGCAGTCATTAAACCTTAAAGTTCTAAAATGATCTCCTTTTTGACTCCATGTCTCATATCTAGGTCATGCTGATGCAAGAGGTGGGCTCCCACAGCCTTGGGCAGCTCTACTCCTGTGGCTTTGCAGGGTTCAGCTCTTTTCTTGGTTGTTTTCATGGGCTGGCATTGAGTGTGTGCAGCTTTTCCAGGTGCATGGTGCAAGCTGTCAGTGGATCTACCATTCTGGGGGCTGGAGAATGGTGGCCTTCCTTTCACAGCTCCATTAGGCAGTGCCCCGGGTGCACTCTGTTGGGTCTCTGACCCATATTTCTCTTCCACACTGCCCTAGCAGAGGTTCTCCATGAGAGCCCCACACCGCATCAAACTCCTGCCTGGGCATCCAGGCGTTTCCATACATCTTCTGAAATCTTCAATTCTTGACTTCTGTGCACCTGCAGGCACAACACCACGTGTAAGCTGCCAAGGGTTGGGGCTTGCACTCTCTGAAGCAATGGCCTGAGTTGTACATTGGCCCCTTTTAATTACAGTGGGAGCTGAAGCAGCTGGGACACAGAGCACCATGTCCCAAGGCTTCATAGAGCATTGGGGCCTTGTGCCAGGCCCATGAAACCAATTTTCCCTCCTAAGTCTCCTGGTCTGTTATGGGAGGGGCTTCCAAGAAGTTCTCTAACATGGCCTGGAGACATTTTTCCCATTGCCTTGGTAATTAACATTTGTCTCCTTGTTACTTACGCAAACTTCAGCAGGCTTAAATCTCTCCCCAGGAATTTTTTTTCTTTCTTATCACATTGCCAGGCTGCACATTTTCCAAACTTTTCTGCTCTGCTTCCTCTTGAATGCTTTGCTGCTTAGAAATTTCTTCTGCCAGATACCCTAAATCATGTCTCTCAAGTTCAAAGTTCCAACAGATCTCCAGGGCAAGATGCCACCAGTCTCTTTGCATAGCAAGAGTGACCTCTGTCCAGTTCCCAGGAAGTTGCTCATCTCCATCTGAGACCACCTGAGCCTGGACTTCATTTTCATATCACTATCAGCATTTTCATCAAACCCATTCAACAAATCTCTAGTAAGTTCCAAACTTTCCCACATCTTCCTGTCTTCTGAGCCCTCCAAGTCTTCAGGAAGTTGCAAACTTTCCCACATTGTTATATCTTCTGAGCCCTCCAAACTGTTCCAATATCTGCCTGTTACCCAGTTCCAAAGTCACTTCCACATTTTTAAATCTCTTTAGAACAGCACCTGACTCTACTGGCACCAATTTACTATCTTAGTTCTCTGCTGTTTATAATAAAGACATCTCTGAGACTGGGTAATTTATAAAGAAAAAGAAGTTTAATGGAATCACAGTTCCACAAGGCTAGGAAGGCCTCAAATAATGGTAAAGGAAAAGGAGGAGAAAGGCACATCTTACATGGTGGCAGGCAAGAGAGCATGTGTGGGGGAACTACCTTTTATAAAACCATCAGATCTTGTGGGACTTAATTACTGTCACAAGAGCAGCACAGGAGAAACCTACTCCTCTGATTCCATTACCTCCTACTGGGTCTCTCCAACAACATGTGGGAATTATGGGAGCTATAATTCAAGGTGAGATTAGGGTGGGGATACAGCCAAATGATATCAATTTGTATATGAAATACTCTTTGACAACAAAAAATTGAATGAATTACTTATACATGCCTCAATTTAGATAAACCTTAAAAACATCAGGCTATGTGAAAGAAGCCAGACACAAAAAGGCCATATTATGTTATTCCACTTATATAAAATGTCCAGAGCAGGCAAATCCAGAGAGAAAATTGATTAGTAATTGATAAGAGCTGAGGTTATAAGGGTATGTAGAGTAATTGCTTATGAATATGGAGTTTCTGGGGTGGTAAAATATTATGTGAGTGTATAAAAACTGGTAAATTGTATACTTTTTAAAAGATGAATGTTATAGTATAACTTATATCTCAATTATAAAAACCCAATATGTAAAGTTTACAGATTTCAATGTTATTAACCTAAACAGGGTTTGGGAATTTTCACCTGTGCTTTGTTTGCCTGCCCTTAATTTGATAAATACTGTGTGTTATGAACAGAAGTGCTTGGAGCACTAATCTCATTTGTGTACCTCAGAGAAGATCCACCACTAATAATTTCTTCATATATATTTGCTTTCTGCTGCATTAAACGCTTATTCATGTTTAAAATTTAAAAATGAAGTAATATTGATTACAACATCACAACTCACAAGCATCCTCAATAAGTGACAATCCTCCAACAGTAAAAGGCCCAGCAGTCATAACCCACCATTAATGAGTTTGGCACAGTAAACAGGCTTCTGGTTATTTATTATCCTATTCATATTGACTTTAACATCTACTCCTTTATTTCCCACTCCACTAAACATTTCCGAAAATCCAATGAGTGGAAATGATGTTTGTAAAGGGAGGAACTTGAAATAGTGGATTGATGTCAAACTTTGAACCTTTAACACCATTAGCAAATTAATTGTAAGAAACACTGGAGCTGAGATCATGAAGACAGCACAGCCTCAAGTTAATGAAATATTTACTTCCTAAAATAACCTCCTAAAAATGGTGTCTCATATTGCATTATTGTATTCACATCGTCACTCTCTAACATTATTCAGCTTTGCTACTCCTTTAATTAGTGTTTTCTTGGAGCTACAGTCACCACTTTCAGGAAGTATACTGTGTGCTGTAGGTACTCTGGGAATTAAAGAGTATACAGAAAGTTTTAGCTGTTTGTTTTCATTGAGTACCGTTAAAGTGCTGATAACACGGGCTGCCCAGAGAGTATTTTCTAGACAAAACACTAAAGGGGATTTAGAGCTACCGAGCCACTCTCTATTCCCTGTCTAAAGCATCTCCACCATTTCATTCTAAGCAGGTACACTTGCTTCTAATACCACAGAAAGCAGGAAATAGATGAACTGTTAGCAGCCTAGATGCTGAGACCAGACTACCTCTGTTGTTGCAACATCAAGTGATTGTACTATAAGGTAAGCAATGCAAGTACTGTGTTACTGTCATTACTCTTTTAAAGATGATACAACTAAGTTAGCACCGCAGAAGGATGCAACCCTTTCAATGGAGGCTTCATGAGTAGACAGAACCCTTTCCTTGCCCAGGCACTGCCAAGATATTATCCAGCTTTTCTTTGGCTTTCACTGTTGCTATAAGAAATCAGAGGTTTCCTTTGTGGGTTGATTGCATTTTCCCCCTCGACTGCTTTTAGGTTAATTGTGTCATTGGTGCTCTTCATTTTCTTTTCTTCTCTCTCTTTTTTTTTTTTTGAGACAGAGTCTCATTCTGTCACCCAGACTGGAGTGCAGTGGCACAATCTTGGCTCACTGCAACCTCCGCCTCCTGAGTTCAGGTGATTCTCGTGTCTCAGCCTCCTAAGTAGCTGGGCTTACAGGTGCACACCACCAACCATGGCTAATTTTTGAATTTTTAGTAGAGATTGGGTTTCACCGTGTTGGCCAGGCTGGTCTTGAACTTCTGACCTCAAGTGATCCACCCACCTTGGCCTGCCAAAGTGCCAGGATTACAGGCCTGAGCCACTGTGCCTGGCCTTCATTTTCACTATAATAGATCTTTGTATCAATTTCTTATTCATTTTGTTTGAATTCATCATAATTCTAGAATCTGAAGGTTTGTATCTCTCAAAATTTTCTTTTTTTAAAGAATAATTTATTTTATTTTAAGTTCTTGAATACATGCATGGGATGTGCTGGTTTATTACATAGATATATGTGTGCCATGGTGGTTTGCTGCAACTATCAACCCATCACCTAGTATTAAGCCGCACATTGCATTAGTTATTTATCCTGATGCTCTCCCTCTTCCTCTCTCTTGACCGGCCCCGGTGGGTGTTGTTCCTCTCCCTGAGTCCATGTGTTCTTATTGCTCTCAACAAGATTTTCTATAGATGGTATCCAAGAAATGGGAACAGTAACTAGAAGGGGATGTGAGGCAGAGGAAGGTTTAGTTTGCTGTTTTAAACTTGAGAAATAATAGCATACATGCTACTAATGGATCTGATCCAGCAAACAATAATTGGTGATGCAGTGGAGAAAGAGTTACTGTAGTGAAGTCCTTGAGTAGCTGAGAGAGGATGAGATTGTTTAGGAATGAAGAAATTAACCATAGAAAGGAGGACCAACAGTTACAGTAAGAGAGAGAAGGCAGGGTGCATGAGTACAAGTATGTTTTGTGGGGCAGACTGGGTGGAAGTGAGAGTTTGTACATTGTTTTAAAATTATTTCTATATTTTCAATAAAAATTTTGTCAAGTTGGCTCCATCATATGTTTCTATGTTGATTGACATGGACGATCAATTTGTGTCAGAAATTTGCAGTAAGCTTAGGAAAAAAAAAATACTGTTTATCTGGAGCAATGATTCTCAATAGGGGGGTGATATTATCCCCAGGGGACATGTCTGCAGATATTTTGGTTGGCCCAACTGCCGGAGGACTACTGGCATCCAGTGGGTAGAGGCCACAAATGATGCCAAGCACCCACACAGGCGAGCCCCACAAAACAGAAAACTGTGTGGCCCAAAATGTCAATAGTGCTGAGGTTGAGAAACCCTGATCTAGAGCAGCAGTGGGCAAACTGTTTTTAGAAAGGAAATTAGAAAACATTTAGGATTGGAAGCCATTTGGTTTCTGTTGTATCTACGTAACTCTGCCATTGCAGTGTGAAAGCTGCCATAGAAAACATACAAATAAGTGGTCCTGGCTTTGTCCCAATAAGCTTTATTTATATAAACAGGCAAGTGGCCCATGGGCAGAGTTTGATGACCTCTGATCTACAGGTCTCCTTTGCTTTTTCTGCAACCATCTAAGAAATAGAGGCAGAGTATGGACTAAGCAAAGATGGTAACCATGATTAAAACTTCCTCATTCCTGGTGAATAACAACACTTTGATATGTTGGCCGTGCACCTATTTGGTGATTAGTGAATACTTTAAAACTCAGAAATAAGTCAGTAAGTCACTAGTTTTTCAATTTCAAAATTAAATTTTCTTCTGTAATTTCTCCACCCCTTGAGGTGGTCTAAGAGCCACTGTTCTTAGTCACATCCCTAGGATTGCTATTATCCAAAAGATAAAAGATAGTAAGCATTGGCAAGGGTGTGGAGAAAAGCAAACCTTAGTGCACTGTTGGTGGTGCACAGATTGATATAGCCATTATGGAAAACAATATGGGGTTTCCTAAAGAAATGAAAAATGGAACTCCCATACCATCCAGCAATCCCCCTTCTAGGGATATATATATATATATACATATATATATATATATACACATATATCCCAAGGAGATAAAATTACTACTTCATAAAGATATCTGCATTCCATGTTCAGTTCAGCATTATTTCTAATAGCCAAGATATGAAAACAACTTAGTATCCATTAACAGGCAAATGGATAAAGAAAATGTGGTATATATGCAGTCAAATATTATTCAGCCTTAAAAATTTGCCATTTGCTACAACATAGATGGACCTGACAGACATTATACTAAGTGAAATAAACTAGATACAGAAACACAAATATTGCATGATCTCACTTATAGTGTAATCTAAAATATAAAGGTCAAATACAGCCATGCATCACTTAAAAACGCAGGTATACTCTAAGAAATGCATTGTTAGGTGATTTCATTGTTGTGTGAACATCATAAAATGTACCTACATAAACTGAGATGGTAAAGCCTACTACAGACTATACACCTACATGGCATAACTTATTGCTCCTAGGCTACCAACCTGTACAGCATGCTACTGTACTAATACTCTAGGCAATTATAATGATAAATATTTTTGTGTATAAAAACATAGATACAGTAAAAATATGGCATAAAAGATTTTTGTAAATGACACACCTGTATGGGGCACTTCCCATGAATGGGGTTTGCAGGACTGGGGGTTGCTCTGGGTGAGTCTGTGAGTGAGTGGTGAGTGACTGTGTAGGTCTAACACATTATTGTACACTACTATATTGTAGACCTTATAAAAATGTACACTTAGGCTACACCAAATTTATTACTTTTTTTCTTTTTAAAATAAGAAACTAACCTTGACTTACTCTACCTTGTTAACTATGTACATTTTTAATTAAAAAACTTTTTTGACTTTTTTGTAATACCATCTTAAAACACAAACACATTATACAGCTCTACAAACAAATTTTTCCTTGTATTCTTACTTGGTTAGCTTTTCTAGTTTTTAAATTTTGCTTTATTTGTTTATTATTATTATTTTTTTACTATGTAAATTTTTTTGTTAAAAATGAAGACACAGACCTGCCCATTTGCCTAGGCCTACACAAGGTCAGGATCATCAATATCACGGTCTTCCACCTCCACATCTTGTCCCACTGGAAAGTCTTCAAGGACAATAACACTGTAGGAGCTGTTGCCTCCTATGATGCCAATACCATCTTCTCGAACATCTCCTGAAGGACCTTGTAGGAGATCAGTCAGGGTGGTGGGAAAAATTATAAGAAAAACAAACCTTGGAAGGCTGAGAGGTTTTGCAAAAGCTTTGGGAAAGGGTTATGGCTGAAGGCAGCTGAATCCTCTTACCTTGAGCTAATGGCACAGGGGAGATAACAAGGGAGTGCAAAGAAATTTATCTAGATAAGTTTGTTTACCTGTTTCTCTGGAAACCTATCTTTGATCATCCGTGTGTGTGCAGGACTGCCCCCTACTCTGGGATCTACAATGTTAATTACCCACAAATGGTGTTTGCTCCAGGCCTTTGTCATTAAGTCTGTACTAAATAAATACAAGCCTCTCTAGTTTATCCAGGCCATACTTTCTGGTCAGCTGTGCTAAGCCATGTGGTCCCCAAAGCCATGCTAACAGGCAAAATACCTGTGTCTGCAAATCCCTTTTATCCTTCACTTGGCCAAAGTCTGCAGGACAGACTCAGCTGGACCTGCCTGGGCTGTTTTACAGTTAACTTTTTTTTTTAATATGTAGAAGTGCATTTAAAAATACCTACAAAAATGCATAATATAGTAACAGTCACTTGTGATCATTATTATTATGTGTGATACATAGTTGAATGTGCTATGCTTTTACATAACTGGCAGCACAGCAAGTTCATTTACACCAGCATCACCACAAACACGTGGGTAATGCACTGTGACTGCCACAACATTGCTAGACGATGGAGACTTTCCAGCTCCATTACAATCTTATCGGGCCACTGTCATATATGCAGTCAGTTGTTCACTAAAACATCATTACTGACGCTCGACTCTATACAGAGATAGAGAACAGTGGTTGCTGTGAGTGTCGAGTGCAGGAGAGGAAAAAACAGGGAGATATAGGCCAAAGGATACAAAGCAGCAGATATGTAGACTGAGCAAGTCTAGACATCTAGATATGCAACATGAGAATTATAGTTAATAAAATTGTATTATATTAGAGATTTTGTTAAATTAGTAAATTTAACCAAAAAGCTTATAAAAGTAACTGCATGAGGTGATCAATGTGTTAATCTACTTCACAATAGTAACTATTTTATTATTTCTATATTTCCTATAACATAATTTTGTAAACCTCAAATATACAAAATAAAATTTATTTTTTTAAAAGCTGGCCCCAAATCTCTATTGACATAATTTTGAATTGTTGTTTTGGTAACCTGGTTTCCTCCAGACTCAACAGTATATTTGCTGTCTAGATTAATTTGATGTTATATGAACTGTTGCATCTTTTATGATATAGCAAATAACATTGAAGCCTCAGAATATTTTATAAAAAAATAGAAAATTTTTGGAGTCAAATGATCTTGAGTTCCAATATCAGCTCAGTTATTTATTAACTTGGAACTAAGTAATTTATTTAATCACTTGAGCTTCATTATCTTAAATAGTAAAATGAGATAATAATTTCTAATTCACAAAATTGTTAAGGGGATTTTATTAGATAATGTAACCAAAGTTTGAAACTCAGTGACCACCACAAGGTAGCTTCTTAGTAATTAGTGGCTTTTATTAATAGTATTATTATTACCAACCTACTTGAGAAAATCTAAATATTTCTGAGGCAATTAGACTTTTCCCAAATATTTTGCATTTTAATCCAGATCTTTCACTTATTTAAATGATGATATGCCTGATAGACTGTTCTGTAAAAACAAATACTAATCCTCTGATATTTCTTTATGCCTAAAATAGTTTTTGCATATTTCTGCTTGTAGAAAAATGTCGTACTTTCAATTTTCCAAGTACAAATTGTCAGACAAGTCCTATGAGAAAGAGAACTGTTTTCTGAATCAGTAAATGCAAGAGAAATTAGTAAAATTTTCTCTATTTCACTTTCTTTCTCGTAGTTACTTAGCAACCAGTTAGTACTTTTGAAAAATCTCCTTTGAATGTACTAAATACTATTGAGATTTGTGTTTATTACTAAATTGGGGGTTAAATATGCAGTCACAATTTCCCTAAAGGACACAATTGAAACCTAGATAAAATTATCTTGTTGTCACGAAGAGACCAATGTTTGGCCCTTCTGGTTTATGTACTGTTACTTAGGCATAATATATTCATGAGAAAGTCCCTGAGACTGAGATTGCAAATAGGAGTATGTACTGCAGCCAACCAGCCCTCTTTAATATTTAACGTAAGCCAGTCCTCAATAGGCCTTCCTTACTTGATTTGAGAACACACATGTTTAGTGTGTTCTCAAAAAATTATATGAATAAGGAGACAGTACATTTTGATTTTCCTGGAATGATCTCTTTTACCTCTGTTGTAAATAAGTTAAAATCATTCATTATTTTAGCACTTCTTTTTGTTCCCCAAAATGACCTGTTTTGGATAATAAATTACATGGTGACCATAGTTTTGAAAAATTTGAAGGCACTCTGAAAGAAAGCAATCAAAATATTATTAAAGGCATGGGGAATAGCCCCTATGAAGAAATGACAAATGGCAATGGCTTGATTTATTTGCTGAAGAAAAGAGAAAACTTAAGAGAGATTATGCTCTTCAAGCAGCACATATGGAAGGATGCACTCTAAGAAGAATCAAAAGCTTCTGCCTCTTTCCTTCCCAGGGATGGACAGCATTACAGTTCACACACTGGAGTCATGCTATGTAGGTATTAGAGATTAGGAAGCCACTGTACACACTAAATTGCACTCCCAGCATAAAAGTTATTTTTTCCTGTTTTGAATATTCTTTAAGAAACAGATAGAATATAAATATACTCTAATGGATGTTTTAAATGTTTTTAAATAGATATGAATTATTAAACTTGCTCTAATTATAGTTTGGATTTGCACAAGTAGTTTCTATCTGGCATCTCAAACTACTGAAGCACTGGTTATATTTCAAAGATTAATAAGATGTATTGCCAAATTCCAACTTGCTGATGAACAACTTAGGTAAGAAATGAATCAATCTGACTGAAGCCCTTGTGTTATAAACATACGCTTCACTGCTTATTTTTATGGCCATGCTTCTGTTTAATTTAGCACATTTATTCCTGATTCTGAAGATATCAGTCTTATCATCTATATTATTGACAGGTCTTTCCCTCCATTGCCACTATAATCTTTACTATGAAGGGAAAATTAATGAGCTGTATTTGCCAAGGTTTATCTGTGTGAACTAACTCTTCTCTCTCAATGTAAATATAACATTCTAGATGTGTATTATATTCTTGAAAGCAGCCAAATTCTTAACAATGTTTGATGATAATAATGATGATAATCAATACTTGCATAGTGTTTTTATTTTCCAGACACTGCTCTATGCACTTTCCCATATGATGTCATTTAACATCCATATAAATCTGGTAAAATAGATTAATTTTTGTTCATATTTTATAAGTTAAAAGCCTGAGATGTGGAGAGTTTAAGCAACTTCACTAAGATTACCTAGCCAGGGATAACAAACAACAGAAAGAGAAGTTGAATCAGCTTATGCCAAAAAAAAAAAAAAAAAAAGCCTATATGGATTAAATTAATGAAAGCACAGAAAGGTCAGAGGAAGTGTTGACCTCAGGAAAAAAAAATGATCCATAACCTTGAATATTGAGATGATTCTGTCTGTTGTCTTTGCTTCTTTCAATATGTTAGCTCCATTTTTTCAGCCAAGTTGTCCCATGTCTGCAAGTAGGAGTTTCGGTTGTAGAGTCTGCTATTTTAAACACTTTGCTTCTCCAGTTGAGGGAGGAATCTTATCATGCCAGCTTAGGTCATGTGCCCGTTCCATCAGTTAGGGGTCAGTAACCTATTTTTGTAATAAAGCTTTGTAGTAACATAACCATGCTCATTCTCTTACATTTTGTATATGGCTGCATTCATAGAAAAAGGCCGAGTTGAATAGTTGCAACTGAAGCCATGTAGTCTGCAACACCTAAAATATTTACTATCTGGCTCTTTGCAGAAAAAGTTTCCTGATTCCTACTTTAGGTCAACAACTATGGCAACTTGGTTACAGCTCTTCATATTGTTCCCACTTCCTTGGAGTCAAGTGCATGCTTGTTGCTACATGGGTTGACATTTTGCCCTCCAAAATGTCTTCAAAAAGAGTACAGTGTGATTCAGTCTCCAATCTGAAAACTTGTTTGTGTTTTCAGAAGCAAAGAATCAGCAAAATGTAAAATTTATATTATTGGAGCAAATATTTATCATTCGTGAAAAGACTACCATTCCATATTTTCTTAAAAGCAGTATCCAATTGCTTTATTGGACCTGAGAAAGATTGCCACAAGTAGATGAAGCAGAGTTGTTTTGTGACTAAGATATATGAAAAAGACTTGCTTAGCACTACTGCTTTTAAACAGAAGGTGGCTTGGGATTCAAATCAGGGGAAATAATGCAACTGTAATTTTAGTCAAAAACAAACAAAATACTGGCATCAAAGCTTGTAGACTGGATGACAGTGGCTTATAAAGGCATCCAGGAGACAAGAGTGAAATGCTTAAAAAATGTCGCATTGCCACTGCTCTTGATAGCTCAAAAGATGATATTGAGTGGAAACAGGATTTTTATGCCTCTGAGTCATCAATCCAAAAATTAATTCAAGTAGGTAAAAAATTAATTCAAGGAGGTTGAATGTAAAATTCTAAGAATTCCTTTGCCAATTTAATTTTATAAATAAAACAATCCTTTCAATCCTTTTTATTTTAAAATAAAACCTTTTCATTTTAGGATACATACTATATAGTAACAAAAAATAACGTATCTGGCTGGGCACAGTGGCTCACGCCTGCAATCTGAGGACTTTGGGTGGTCTAGGTGGGTGGATCACCTGAGGTCAGGAGTTTGTGACCAGCCATGCCAACATGATGAAACCCAGTCTGTACCAAAAATACAAAAATTAGCCGGGCATGATGGCGGGCACCTGTAATCCCAGCTACTCGGGAGGCTGATGCCTAAGAATCGCTTGAACACAAGAGGCAGAGGTTGCAGTGAGTCAAGATCACGCCATAGCACTCCATCCTGGGTGACAAGAGAGAAACTCTGTCTCAAAAACAAAAACAAAAGCATGTCTAAGAAGGTCTAAAAGAGTGGTTCAGTAAGTATAAAATAATTCTAAGTATTGTGCCACAGTTTAATTGGTAGTATTCTTCTTTTTTAGTAATACCTAAAATAATGGCACATTTTACAAATAATAACATCTTAGATTTTATGAACTGTGGTAATTTTAGCTAGTTTTGCAATATTAAGATTAATATTCACCAAATGAAAAAATGTCAAGTTAATGTTTAATTTTCAGTTAGTAAGAGAGAATTAAGATAAATTATGACATGTATGTGTAGAATAATCTAATGTTCATTAAAATATTTATGACTCAGAGTTATATAAATGTTAAACAAACAATACCCTATCAATGATATTTTTAATAACATATGCTATTGAGTTTGAGTTGCTAATGAGTAAATGAGATGAGAAGAAGGAAGATGTATGGCTATGATGCAGAGACAAACTGATTATAAAATACTAACATGGTATTGTCAGCATAATAAATTATGCACTACTAAACTTATAATTTTATATATGATAATCAGCAGTCTTCTGGTAACTGATTAAAATATGAATATTAATTGTGTTTGGCATTACTAATATAGTGGTTAAATAGTGTCTTCTCAAAATTCAGGTACACTTGGGACCTCAGAAGGTGACTTTATTTGGAAATAAGTATTTGCAGATGAAATTAGTTCAGTTAAAATGAGGTCATACTGACCTAGTGTGGGCCCTAAACCCAATGGCTTTATAAGAAGAGATACAGAGAGACACAAACAGAGAAGAGATGCAGAGAGATGGAGCTGAGATTGGAGTGATGCAGCTATGAGCCAGGGATTGCCAGGAACCACCAGAAACTAGGAAGAAGCAAAAAAGGATACTTCCCTAGAGCTTTCAGGGGTGGCATGGCCTTGCCAAAAACTTGATTTCAGACTTTTAGCCTCCAGAACTGTGAGAATCCATTTCCATTATTTTAAACCATTCAGTTTATGTTAGTTATGAAAACCCTAGGAAACTAATACAATTAGTGTCATTCAAAGCATACCGGTGGTATTCTGTTAGATGCTTCATATCTAGTATTGACCATTTGAGGCTACTACCATAAATACTGTACCACTTGGCATGGGCTACTTTGTGTTTTTATTCTGATTGCTTATCAAGCAATTCATATCTGCAAATCACTTCCACCAAATATGAAAACATTTCCACCAGGATGTTTATATGTTTTTCCTTCACCAGTCTTTCTTTCCTTTCCCTTTCAGACTCCAATTATAGAAATACTTTTTTTTTATTGCAGTTTGCTTTATTACACTTAATAGATACTGAGGAGTTTTTTTTTGTTTATTTGTAGGGTTTTGTTTATTTATTTATTTATTTCCGAATTAAAGGTTTGTGGCAACCCTGTCAAGCAGTTCTATTAGAGCCATTTTTCCCAAGAACATTTGCACTTACTTCATGTTTCTATGTCATATTTTGGTAATTCTTATAATATTTCAAAGTTTTTCATTATTATTATATCTGTTACGGTCGTCTGTGATCAGTGATCTTCGATGTCAAATTGTAACTGTTTTGGGGTTCTACCAAAACAGTACCTATAATTGATAAATGTGTACATTATGACAGCTCTGTCAACAGGCTCTTTCCTGTCTCTCTCCCAAATGTTTAAGTGGGAGCAAGAGCCCCACATCTCTCACTTTAAATAAAGCTAGAAATGGTTAAGCTTTGTGAGAAAGATGTCAAACCTGAGAGAGCTTGAAAGCTATTTCTGTTGCACCAAAAAGTTAGCCAAGTTGTGAATGCGAAAGAAAAGTTCTTGAAGAAAATTAAAAGTGCTACTCCAGTGAACACTCAAATGATAAGAAAGTGAAACAGTCTTGTTGGTAATGTGGAGGAAGTTTTAAAGGTCTGGACGGAAGATCAAACCAGCCACAACATTCATAAGCCAGAGCACGGTCCTGACTCTCTTCTACTCTGTGAAGGCTGAGGGAGGTGAGGAAGCTTCAGAAGAAAAGTTTGAAGCCAGCAGAGGTGGGTTCATGAGGTTTTAAAAAAAGAAGCCATTCTGTAACATAAAAGTGCAGGATGAAACCACAGTGCTGATGTAGAAGCTGCAGCATCCAGAAGAGCTAGCTAAGACTGCTGAGAAATGTTGTTTATAAATATTGATGTTGAGGAATGTTAAGTTTATGAATATTGACAAATTCTGAGTGTATGATAGAATATATTGTTTGCTAGGAAGAACCATGGCAAGGAAAACCTAGCCAGCTCCCTCCAAGTAGAAAACTACTTGGGGCATTCCAAACTGGCAGGACAATGTATAAATATCATACACCAGTTAAAAGAATTCTTTAAGATATCTGACCCTGCCTCCGTAGCTTCCCCGTGGAGAATAATTTTAAGTTTGTCTGTGATCAGTGGCAAATGGGCACCAGATGCCTACTAGGCATATTTTGTGTTATGAGAAAATACCGACCATCTGTTTGTTAATAATGATCACCTGTTCAGAGAGAATAAATGCGTGGGTCAGAGTCTACTCAAGGGCCTTCAGCTTGGAATACTGTCAACCCTGGAGGCTCTCAGCTTGAAAGGCTTCTTGCCCCCAGGATAGACCCATTTTGCTGTTCTGTCTGGGTGTCTGCCTCTCAGTTTCTTCAGCACAGCCTGGGTGGGGGTCTCTATAGCTGAGCTGGCTCTTGGTATAAGACGATTGAGGTGGGTATGCTAAATTACAGATACTCAGTGTAGATGAAACAGCCTTAAATTGGAAGAAGATGCCATCTATGACTTTCAAAGCTGGAGATGAGTCAGTGCCTGGCTTCCAAGCTTTAAAGGACAGGCTCTCTCTTGTTAGGGGCTAAGGCAGCTGGTGACTTTAAGTTGAAGTCAGTACTCACAGATCATTTCACAAACCTTGTGTCTCTTAAAAGTTATGTTAAATTGACTCTGCTGGGGCACTGTAAAAGGAACAACCAAGCCTGGATAGCAGTGCACTTTCCTGCAGCATGTTTTACTGAATATTGGAAGTCCACTGTTGAGACCAACTGCTCAGAGAAAAAGGTTCCTTTCATAACATTACTGTTGACTAACAATGCACCTTGTCACCCAAGAGCTCTGATAGAGATGTACTAGGAGATTGACATTGTTTTCATGCCTGCTAACCCAACATCTACTCTGAAGTCCATTGATCAAGGAGTAATTTTGATTTTCAAGTTTTATTACTTAGAAATACATTTCATAAGGCTATAGTGAGCATTGATAGTGATTACTTTGATAAATCTGGCATAGTAAATTGAAAAAATTCTGGAAAATGTTCATTATTGTAGATACCATTAGGAACATTTGTGATTCATGGGAGGAGGTCAAAATATCAACATTAACAGAATTTTGGAATAACTTGGTTACAACTCTCACAGGTGACTTTAAAGAGCTCAAGACTTCAGTGGAGGAAGTTATTGAAGATGTGGTAAAAATAACAAGAGAACTGGAATCAGAAGTGGAGCCTGAAAACAAGACTGATTTGTTGGTTCTGCGGATGAGCAAAGAAAGTGGCTTTTTGAGATGGAATCTCCTCCTGGTGAGGATGCTGTAAACATTGTTGAAATGACAACAAAGAATTTAAAATATTATATAAACACACTTTATAAAATAGTGGCAGAATTTGAGAGGGTTGACCCCAGTTTTAAAGGGAGTACTATTGTGGATAAAGTGCTATCAAACAGCATTGCATGCTACAGGGAAATCTTTCATGAAAGGAAAATTTCAGCAATGTGGCAAATTTCATTGCTGTCTTGTTTTAAGAAATTGCCTGGATGGGCATAGTAGCTCACACCTCTAATTCCAGCACTTTGGGAGGCCGAGGCAGGTGGATCATGAGGTCCAGAGTTCAAGACCAGACTGACCAACATATTGAAACTGTCTCTACCAAAAATTCAAAAATTAGCTGGGCATGGTGATGTGTGCCTCTAGTCCCAGCTATTCAGGAGGCTGAGGCAGGAGAATTGCTTGAACCCAGGAGTTGGAGATTGTGGTGAATTGAGATCACACCACTGCACTCCAGCCTGGGCAACAGAGCAAGACTCTAAAAAAAAAAAAAGAAAGAAATTGCCACAGCCATGAGCCTTTAGTAACCATCAGCCTTATTTGTTAGCATATCAACATCAAGGCAAGACCCTCCACTAGGAAAAAGACTGTAACTGGCTGAGGTCTCAGATGATTATCAATTTTTAGCAATAAACTATTTTAAAATTAAGGCATGTACTTTTATTTTTTTAGACACAAAGCTATTGCCTCCTAAAGAGACTAACATGTAGTATAAAGATGACTTTTATATGCACTGGGAAACCAAGAAATTGGCATGACTTGCTTTGTTGTGATATTCACTTTATTGTGCTGCTTTGGAACTCAATCTACTGTATTTCTGAGGTATGCCTGTACACTTAACTTGGATCATAATTTAGCCATGACCATGACCCCCTTTTTTAGTGCTTTCTTGTGCATAGCTCACTATACATTTTTAAATTTTTCTTTTCTATTTTACAATAATTTTAAACTTGGAAAAAGGTTGGAGGAATTGCCCAAAAAATTTCTGAATGCTCTTTTACCAGATCCTCTAACCAGCAACTATTTGTGCATTTGCTATACAATTATCTTCTCTCTTTTAATATTTTTCTCTTTCTGTGATTATGGTTATGTATTAGATAAATTTATATTAAACATATATGTGCACATATATGCACATAATATACTACATATTATGAATATAATAAACCTTATAAATATATGCTCTCTCTCTAATATACATTCTAATATTACAAATACATATTACATATTATATACATATCATATATACATATTTTAATGAATTTTAGGGAATGATTTGAGAATAGTTCAACAAAAATTTTTAATGTGCGAGTAAGATCCAAGATGGACCTTTAGAAGCAGCTCAGGATTGCAGCTCCCATTGAAAGTGCAGAGGGTGAGTGGATGCCACATTTCCAGATGGATCTTTATTGCCCACAGACCAGGAGACTCCCAGGTGGAGGAGCCCTACGGGTTGCCAGCATGGCTGTTTTGGCCAGCGCAGCTGTTTTGACCAGCACGGCTGTTTTGTCAGCGCCCCAGCTCGGCTGCTCTCCATATAAAATACACTGGTCTGATTGCCCTTTTAAGCTGGAAATTACAGCTCCAGGAAGGTAGATTGGCCCATTCATCTGATTAAATGGGACTGAAACAGAGAGACAGGCTAGGAGATTCCCAGGCAGCTCCGTTGTTTCAGCCGGCGCAGTGGGTCGCCGCATGGGAAATCACACAGATCCCAGTGCCCTTTCAGTAGGCAGCTGGAACACCTGTGAGAGAGTCAACCATTCAACTTAAAAAAAAAAGAGACTCTGAGGCAGGGAACCAGGTGATCAGGCTCGGTGGGTCCCACCCCCACAAAAACAAACAAAAAAACCCAGCAATTGGAAATTCTTGGGGTTGAGAGTTTCACTGCAAGCACAGCTGAACCCAGGATGGTCCAGTTCTGTGGGGGAGGGGCATCCACCATTACCAAGGCACTCCACCCCTATGGAGGTAGTCCGCCATTGCTGAGCCTGCTGTTGCCAAGGCAACCTGCCATAACAGAGAGAGTCTGCTATTACAGAACCAGGCCACCATTGCTGAGGCCATTCTAACCACACCCATATAAACAGGACTACAGGGAAGGTCACACAGCAGCAGGGTGGAGCCCACAGCAGCTCAGCAAAGCCTCTGCAGGCAGACAGTGACTAGTCTGCCTCCTTGCTGGGCAGGGCAGCCCTGAAAAGAAAAAGGGCAGCAGTGCAATGGATACTCATAAGTAGAGCCCTAACCCCCCGGGACAGAGCACATGGGAAAAAAAAGGGGGTTTATGAGTTCTGCTGCAGCAGACTTAAACGTACCTGCCTAGCAGCTCTGAATGAACAACGGAGCTCACAGCTCAGCACTTGAGCTCCGATAAAGTACAGACTGTCTCCTTGAGCAGCTCCCTGACCCCTGTATATCCAAAGAGTCACCTCACAAAGGACAGATCAGACTGACATTTGGTGGGCATCATTCTGGGACAAAGATAGCAGCAGAAGAAACTGGTAGCAACCGCTACGGTTCTACAGCTGCTGCAGGTGATCCCCAGGCAAGCAGGGCCTGGAGTGGGCCTCAGCAGTCCTATAGCAGAGGGGCCAGACTGTTAGAAGGAAAACTTAAGAAACAGAAATAACTTCATCATCAACAAACGGGATGTCCACTCAGAGAGCCAATCTGAAAATCAGCAACTACAAAGACAACAGGTGGGTAAATCCACAAAGATGGGAAGAAACCAGTGCAAAAAGAAGGAAAACACCAGAAACCAGAACACCTCACCTCCTACAAGGGATCACAACTCCTCACCAGCAAGGGAACAAGGCTGGATGGAGAAGGAGTTTGATGAAATGACAGAATCAAACATTAGAAGGTGGATAATAAGAAACTTCTGTGAGCTAAGAGAACGTGTTCTAACTCAATGGAAAGAAACTAAGAACCTCGAAAAAAAGATTTGACAAAATGCTAATGAGAATGGACAACTTAGAGAGAAATACAAGTGAATTGATGGAGCTGAAAAACACAACACGAGAACTTCATGAAGCATGCACAAGTTTCAACAGCCGAATTGACCAAGCAGAAGAAAGGATAGCAGAGGTCGAAGATCAACACAATGAAATAAAACAAGAAGGCAAGATTAGAGAAAAAAGCGCAAAAAGGAATGAACAAAGTCTCCAAGAAATATGGGATAGGTGTACCTCAATGTGACGAAGAGAATGAATCCAAGCTGAAAAATACTCTTCAGGATATTATCCAGGAAAACTTCCCGAAATGCTACAAAAAGAATAAAATTCCTAGGAATACAACAAACAAGGAACATAAAGGACCTCTTCAAGGAGAACTACAAACCACTGCTCAATGAAATAAGAGAGGATACAAACAGATGGAGAAACATTCCATGTTCATGGTTACGAAGAATCAATATCGTGAAAATGGCCATACTGCCCAAAGTAATTTACAGATTCAACACTATCCCCATCAAGCTACCAATGACCTTCTTCACAGAACTGGAAAAAACCACCTTAAACTTCATATGGAACAAGAAGAGAGTCTGCATAGCCAAGTCAATTCTAAGTAAAAAGAATACAGTGGGAGGCATCACACTACCAGACTTCAAACTATACTACAAGGCTACAGTAATCGAAACAGCATGGTACTGGTACCAAAACAGAGATATAGACCAATGAAACAGAACAGAGGCATCAGAGGCAAAACAACATATCTACAACCATACAATCTTTGATAAACCTGACAAAAACAAGCAATGGGAAAATGATTCCCTGTTTAATAAATGGTGTTGGGAAAACTGGCTAGCCATGTGCAGAAAGCAGAAACTGGACCCCTTCCTGACACCTTACACTAAAATTAACTCCAGATGGATTAAAGACTTAAACGTAAGACCTGGCACCATAAAAACCCTAGAAGAAAATCTAGGCAAAACCATTCAGGACATAGGAGTAGGCAAGGACTTCATGACCAAAATACCAAAAGCATTAGCAACAAAAGCCAAAATAGACAAATGGGACCTCATCAAACTCCACAGCTTCTGCACAGCAAAAGAAACAGTCATTAGAGTGAATTGGCGACCAACAGAATTGGAAAAAATTTTTGCAGTTTACCCATCTGACAAAGGGCTGATATCCAGAATTTACAAAGAACTAAAACAATTTACAAGAAAAAAACAAGCCCATTCAAAAGTGGGCAAAGGATATGAACAGACACTTTACAAAAGAAGACATACATGAGGCCAAGAAACATATGGAAAAATGCTCATCATCACTGGTCATTAGAGAGATGCAAATCAAAACTACATTGAGATACCATCTCATGCCAGTTAGAATGGCGATCATTAAAAAATCTGGAGACAACAGATGCTGGAGAGGATGTGGAGAAATAGGAACACTTTTACACTGCTGGTGGGAGTGTAAATTAGTTCAACCATTGTGGAAGACAGTGTGGCGATTCCTCAAGGACCTAGAAATAGAAGTTCCATTTGACCCAGCAATCCCATTACTGGGTATATATCCAAAGGATTATAAATCATTCTACTATAAAAACACATGCACACGAATGTTCATTGCAGCACTGTTTACAATAGCAAAGACCTGGAATCAGCCCAAATGCCCATCAATGATAGACTGGACAGGGAAAATGTGGCACATATACATCATGGAATATTATGCAGCAATCAAAAACGATGAGTTCGTTTCCTTTGTAGGGACATGAATGAACCTGGAGAACATCATTCTCAACAGACTGACACAAGAATGGAAAATGAAATACCGCATGTTCTCACTCATAGGTGGATGTTGAACAATGAGAACACGTGGACAGAGGGAGGAGAGCACTACACACTAGGGTCTGTTGGGGGGCATAGGGGAGGGACAGCGGGGGATGAGGAGTTGGGGAGAGATAGCATGGGGAGAAATGCCAGATATAGGTGAAGGGGAGGAAGGCAGCAAATCACACTGCCACGTGTGTATCTATGCAACTATCTTGCATGTTCTTCACATGTACCCCCAAACCTAAAATGCAATAAAAATTTTTTTTAATGTACATGTATTAGGGTTATCTAGAGGGACAGGACTAATAGGATAGATGTATATATGAAAGGGAGTTTATTAAGGAGTATTGACTCAGACGATCATAGGTAAAGTCTCACAATAGGTTGTCAGCAAGCTGAGGAGCAAGGAAGCCAATCACATTCCCAAAATTTCAGAAGTAGGGAAGCTGACAGTGTCACCGTCAGTCTGTGGCCGAAGGCCTGAGCGCCCCTAGCAAACGACTGGTGTAATCCCAACTGTTAAAAAGCTGAAGAACTTGGAGTCCAATGTTTGAGGACAGGAAGTATCCAGCACGGGAGAAAGATGAAGGCCAGAAGACTCAGCAAGTCTAGTCCTTCCACATTCCTCTGTCTGCTTTTATCGTAGCCTTGCTGGCAGCTGATTAGATGGTGCCCATTCAGACTGAGGGTGGGTCTGCCTCTCTCAGTCCACAGAATCAAACGTTAATCTCTTTTGGCAACAACCTCACAGACACACCCAGGAAGAATACTTTGCATTATTCAATCCAATCAAGTTGACATTCAGTATTAACCATCACAGTGCACTTCCTAATAGAAAAAGGGCACACTCTTATATGACCTTTGTGCAGTCATCAAAATTAGGAAACTTAACATTGATACAATAGCATTATCGAATCTGTAGTTCTTTTACATTTTCACTGGTAGGCCCAATGTGGCATTTTTTTCTGGCTCAGGATCCAATTTAAAATCATAAAGCTTACTTAGTCGTCATGTCTCAATTTGGGTTTCACTGATGCCTTCTCATGAAAATATCAGATCATTTATGTTGAGTAGAAACACAGAGAGTTCTCCTTACTTTATACTATATGATCCTGCAATCTTTTCCTGGAATATAGCTGGTATCTGTAGAGTAGCCAGTGTTCTAGTAGGAAGTGTGGAGCTTGACTCCTGCCAATCAAGGATAGTCTCACTAGATATGTCGGGTGAGCCAATTGCATACTTATTCTGCAAGAATCTGATTGAGAGATATTCAAGAGAAAGTTATGCACAGCAAGAGCAATAGAAGGCAAAAGAGAAAATAGCTGAGTCATAATCAAAGGCAGAACACCAGAGGGTAGATCAAAGGTGTCCAGTTTCTCAGAAGAAAATAATTCAAGTTGTGGAGACACCAGAACCACACAATTGTTGTATTTTAACCAATATTTTTGTTCTTTGTGAGGCCTTGTTGTCTCTGTTTCACATAAAGCCCTAGCAGCTGTAGCTGAGACAACCTAATTGTGTCTCTCTTCCCTCTACATTGAGAATCAAAATGATTTAAATAGGTATAGGCTATGATTTATGGGATCTTGCAATATCAAATAACTTTGTCAATGATAGAGGAAAATAATCAAACAGTTATAAAGATGTACTACTTTATTTTTTGTTGAAGTATAATTCACATAACAGAGAACTTAAATTTTTAAAGTGTACAATGCAGTTTTTTTAATGCATTCACTATGTTGCACAAAAATCACCACAATCTAATTTCAGAACATTTCCATTACTCTGAAAAGAAATTCTATACATATATGCATGATTAGTCACAATTTCTTTCTTCCCTAATCTTCTGGAAACCCTCACATCAACTTTCTGCATGTATTTGCCTATTCTGGAAACTTTATATAAATGGAATAACACATTATATGGTTTTCTGTGTCTGGTTTCTTTCACTTACCATAATGTTTTTAAATTTCATTTGTGTTGTAGCATGAAACGTACCTCATTCCTTTCTATAGCAGAATATTTTCTTTTATTAAATGGATATATCACATTTTGTTTGTCTATTCATCATTGACAGACATTTGGGTTGTTTCCACTTGGGCTACTATAAATAATGCTGTTATAAACTTTCATGTGTGAGTTTTTGTGAGAACATTTCTTTTCAATTCTCTTGGGCATTTAGCTATGAGTGGAATTGCTGGGTCATGTGGTAATTTTGTGTTTAACTTTGTAAGAAACTTCCAGACTCTTTTCATGCAGTGGCATCATTTATGCTCCTACCAGCAATGTATGAGAGTTTCAATTTATCCACATTCTCACCAACACTTCTTATTTTCCTTTTAAGGAAATTATAGCCATTCTAGTGGGTGTTAAATGGTATCTCACTGTGGTTTTGGTATGCATTTTCCTAATGATTAATGATGTTGATCATCTTTCCATGTGTTAAATGGCCATTTTATATATATATATATATATATATATATATATATATATATATTTGTGTGTGTGTGTGTGTGTGGAAAATATCAATTCAAATCATTTGCCTGCATTTTAATCAGATTTTCTTTTTATTGTTGAGTTGTAAGAGTCCTTTACATTTTCTGGAAAGTAGACTCTTATCAAATTGGCAAACATTTTCTCTCATTCTATGGGTTGTCTTCTTACTTTCTTGATAGTGTCCTTTTAAAATTTTGATGAAGTTGAATTTGTTTTTAATTTTGTTGCTTATGTTTTTGGTATCATAGCTAAAAGAAACCATGCCTAATCCAAGATCATGCAGATTTAAAGCTATTTTCTGACTAAGAATTTTATAGTTTTAATTCTTACAGTTAGATCTCTGATCTATTTTGAGTTAATTTTTGTGTATGATATGAAGTGGGAATCCAACTTTATTTTCTTGCACATGGATATCCAGTTGTCCCAGCACCATGCGTTGAATGAACCAGTTGAAGCCGTTAAAGCATTATTTCCCCATAGAACGATCTTGGCACCTTTGTCAAAACTCAATTAACAATAAATGTATGGGTCAATTTTTGGGCTCTCAGTTCTATTGGACCATTTGCCTATCTTTATTCCAGTGCCACACTATCTTGATTACTGTAACTTTGTATTAAGTTTTGAAATTGGGAGACACATGCCCTGCAACTTTGTTGTTCTTATCCAAGATTATTTTGGCTACTCTGGGCCTCTTGAATTTCCACGTGAATTTTAAGATCTGGTTGCCCATTTCTGCAAATAGGCAGTTTGAGTTCTGTGTTTAATCTGTCAAATAATTTCAGGTGTATTGCCTAAATCTCATTAATAGTAAATCTTCGATTCCTTGAACATGGGATATCTTTTCATTTATTTAGGTTTTCCTTAATTTTTCAATAATATTTCAATTACTCTTTTTTGTTTTTAGTTTGTAAGTCCTACACTTTGATCATATTATTTTTAGTGTATTTGAAATATGATTTATTTCATAGCCTACAAATTTGCTGAATTCATTTATTATTTCCATTTCTGTGCTTTAAAGAAAAATTAGGACCAGATTGAATTCCACATTTGTGCCTTACCACAATCAATCATGTTGAAATAGTTCTGTGCTTTTTCCAAAGGAAAAGAGGAAGAAAAATTCTCCCTTCTATCTACTATCTTCAGATTAGAGCTAAATGACTTCCTATGATCTCACTTCTTATTGTCTCCAGGGACTCAGAAGTGATATAGTGGCCACCTAAAAGAGAAACTCAATTATTAAGATTCCTACTTTCATTTTTGTGTATATTTCATAAACATAAAAATGTTAAAATTCTATGTTCTCTAGAAGATGAGAATTTAGCCAGAGTTTTCAAAGGATAAAATTGGACAAAAGTTTAGATAAATTAACTTATATTTCTGAAATTTATCAGTCTATACCCATGTCAAATCAAGTAACTGAATGACATAACTCAAATGATTCACAATGGAAATATAAACACTGGAAAAAATGGTAGCATTACAAAAATCTTATTGCAAATTTGCAGCTAAGTAGATTCTAGAGAAATGCAAAAAGTTATTCCAAAATGATAGAAAACTCTACATTTACATGTTCAACTCTAGTAGATAATAAAATAACTTTTATATCAAAACTTATGTTTTCAAACTATGAACTTATGACATATGCCTGTGAATTTACAGTTTAAAAATAAAATAAACAACTTTAATTTAAAATAACATGTAGATTGAGTTTATACTTTATCTTTAAGTTAGTATGAGTTTTCTAGAGTGTTTATCTCTGTCATCTATCTCCATCTCTCTATCATCTATCCATCTATTTGTCTACTTAGCTATTTATCCACCTATTTTTCTATTTATTGATCTACAACAAGTCTAAGGCTGGTTAGTAAATTGTTTGCTTTAAAAAAGGTACATCTCACCACTCTACATTAACGTTTCTCTGGTCACCAACATGTATGCTCAGGCTCTTCCCCTGCTTTCTCCTTGAGAAAGGTAGATTCCTTTTTGAATACTTTTTTTGAATCTGAAACTGCTTCCTACTGTTTTGGTTTCCTGGTATGGATGACAATATTACAATTCACAAATATTTGCTGCCATTTTCAGAAATGGCTTTATATTTTCCTGAATAACTGAATAACAACTTGGCCATGTGACTTGCTTTAACAATGTAATATGAGTATAATTGCCTTGCCTCACTTCAAACCAAAATCTTTAAGAGCCACTTTTTTTTTCTTTTCCCTCTGTCCCAATGACCCATAAAATTCTAGCTAGAGGTTTCTGTCATATTCACCAAAGCTGTGGAATGAATATGATATAAGGCAGAGACACAGCCAGCCCAAGATGGACATGTGATATGATTGAGACATAAAACTCTTGTGATTAAGTCATGGATATTTTGGGGACGTTGTTGCTGAAGTATAACTTAATCCTGACTGATACACCTAGTGTTTCAGACTTTTTCAAAAAAGTTACTTGGCATATAGAGAAAGAGAATGTGGTAGGGAATGATTTGCTCTTCGGTAGTTGGGAGGAAAGATTCCTTTCAAGTGAGTGGGCATGTGCTAGCTCTCCCCTGATAAATAGGTAAAGGGTGAATAGGTAAAGGGCAGCTTCAGGATCAATCCCTACCTACTACTAGAGTGAAGGTTGGCCACCTAGAAGGTAAAAAACATTTACTGAGGATGGCCCACCTACTGAGCAAATGGAACATGGTTTGTACCTTAGTGAAAAATGTTCAAGATGCTCTTCTGTTTTTGGATAGGGGTGACTTGGAAAGCAGGTAGCATAATAAATTCCCCTGCTCTTAAAAGTTTTAAGACTGCTCTTAAATAGTATCCCAGGATGATGTTACTTCTTAGAATATCCCAATGAGGAGAGTGGGGTTAAAAATACTGATTATGCTTGCAATCATTGTGTTTGAAGAGTGGTAGACAATATTCTGAAAAAGCTCTATGATTATACTGTTTGCAAAACCAAAATATCACTGACATCTTTTCTTGGATCAAATTATTCTTCTCTGTCATGGATTGTGTAATACTGGGTGCATGTATCATGGACACTTGAGAGTAATTCAAGTCTTTCAAGGAAAGGAGTAAGGATGAAGATAATGGAAAAAAGGGGAAACATATCTCTCTGACAATCCTTCATATTTTAAGAATCAAAATTTATAGACAAAAACAAATAATTAATTACAAAATAGCCTCAGTTTTCTTGTACATCAAAGAGGATGGAGCACAGAGGATCTTTGTGCTCTTTAAAATCTGAAGTTCTTAATACAATAGTTTTTTCTTTAAATTTTCTATCCCAGAATAATGTGGTACATCTAATTATATTAAATTGACTAAATAGTAATGTTGGGGTCTGACCTGCAGACACTGACGCAGGGACAAATGCACTCAAACACCAATATTCAGTGAAAGAGCAGGCTAGGGATCCATGGCCACAGACACTGCAGAGTTAGCACACATTAAATGACAAAGGCTTTGAGTCAACACCATTCAAGGGTAATGACTAAAGGCCAGGTTCCAAGGCCTAAAGCAAACACCATTTGTGCATAATAAAAAAACCTGGTTGCCCTCCCCACAAGAGAGCCATCCAGCCCATGAATGATTAAAGGTTAGTTTTAGGACCACATGAATAAACAAGTTATTTAGATAAACTCCCTTACATTCCTTTGTTATTTACTCCTGCTATTAACTCAAAGAGGATTTGGTTGCCTTCAGCCATAACTTATCCTGAAGCTTTGAAAAACCTTCCAGCCTTCCAAGAAGGTATGTGACTATTTTCTATAACTTCCTTTATAAATTCTCTTACACCTCTTCCTACCACCCTGACTGAACCCCCACATATTAATAATATCAATTTGGTAAAATCAATTATGTTTCCATTTATTTTATGGAATAATTTCAGAATTAAATCATAGAATCGATTGTTACTCCTCCTTGGACATACAAACTTAGCTAAATCACAGAACTTTTTTTTTCAGGTGAATTTAGTGGCCCTGCAACGTAGTCACTGCAGTATAGTCAGAGCTGGACATTTACCAGAAATAAAAGATTCTGGGAAATCAATCCTTTCCTCAGAGTAATAATAAATCACAATTTCTAAAAAGAATGTTGTTGCATCCCAAAGACATTTACTCATAAAAAGCCATCTCATGTATCTAACCTACTACAGTGAAGATTTGAAAACTAAATGAGATTTTTAAATGCATATTAGCTTTGCAATGATTGAGATTGTTTGCCTGGTAAACATGTAGCTGCATGTACTTACATACTCATTCCGGAAGGTAAGAGCAAATAGATTACAACAATTTACAAGGTGCTGATTTCTGTGGTTGTGACATAGTATAATGGAACTTACATTTTCATATTAGACTGAGGTGTATGAAATGGTTCATCTCTTGATTTTTTTTTTTTTGAGACAGAGTCTAGTTCTGTTGCCCTGGCTGGTGTGCAGTGGCACAATCTTGGCTCACTGCAACCTCTGCCTCCTGGGTTCAAGCAATTCTTCTGCCTCAGCCTCCCAAGTAGCTGGGACTATAGAAATGTGGCATCATGCTTGGCTAATTTTTGTATTTTTAGTAGAGAGTGGGTGTCACCATATTGGCCAGGCTGGTCTCAAACTCCTGACTTCCTGATTCACTCACGTTGGACTCCCAAAGTGTTGGGATTACAGGTGTAAGCCACAGTGCCTGGCCTATCTCTTGATTTTAATAAGTTTGATAGTCTGTCTCTGGACATTAAACACCCAAGACATTATTTCCCTCTTTTCTATTCCAGTTCTTCTTCATAGAACTACTATAACATCTTTGTCTTTTTGCCCATTGCCTTTGTCACGAACAGTGATATGTGAAACATATAAAGTACATAGTCTAAAATGTATCTGAGTGAGCCAAAATGTATGTTTGCCTTGTAATTAACTTGCAATAACAATTTTAGAGATCTGTATTCTTCATTTTTACTCCAAAATTACATACTTTTGAGATTTTCTGCCTCTGCTTTTGTTGATGCAGGTACCTAGACTTGGAATACAGCTTCCTCCTAAGTCCATTCCTTTCTTGGTTTTTAGCTATCCCAAATTCTGGTTGCAAATCCTTTGATATGTGTGATCAGACCCAACCTTCTCACATAGAGCAATGTTTAGAGGATTAAATAAGATAAAGTAGGTGAGATTGCTCAGTGCGTTGCACTTGGTAGATGAAAGCTCAATACATGAAAGTTATTATTATTGTTACACATTGTTTAAAAAAGTATCTGAGCTTAGCCTTAAGGGGCCAGGTTGACTGCATGTTCTGCATGCTGGAGACTGCATCAGGATCACCGCAGAGTTATGTCATTCTTTCTAAGATTATTTGTGCCTTGGTGTATTTTACTATTTACTATTGATTGAGGCCAGCCCCCAAAGTTACATATGAAATCTTGTAGGTGTTTATCTGTTAAAGGTGCAAGGGAGTCCTATCTGGTAGAAAAGATAAATTCAAATGTTACATTTTAATTTCCCAGTAGGAAGTTTATCAATTTTGTATCTAACCTAGTAATTGTCTAGCATTCTTTCAGTGCCTACATACATTGTATCTTAAATTCTCTTTGAGTCAGTTTCACCATCCTGCTGGTTCTCTCATTAATTTGCATACATGAGAGTCATTTTAGAGAATTATATTTTAATTAGGTTCTAGTGCATGCTTGGACAAGTGTATATATCTGAATAAACAGCTGTTTTCACTAGGTAAATATGGGTACACTATCTCCCCCTACACTGTTTTGACATTTCCAGGGAATCCATAAATTTCTAAAAAGAACTAGAGATTTGGCGGAAGCCCAGGGTCGTTACTCAACTCCTGGTGGACATGATCTCTTACACTGTAGGTCACTAGGATTTCACCCAAGACTTCTCAGTTACTACCAACTTTTACCTGGGTTCTCTTCTTCCAGGTGATGGTGAAGTCAAAGAATGTTTCAAACTTACCTTCTGCCTGCAGCAGTTTCATATTTAAAATACTTTTAATATAACATACATGTAGTTGTTGGGAAAACTAAGCAAAAAGTGAATTACAGAATTCAAGTTCTTAAAAAGTACTTGTCAGGTTTGCCCCCACAAACAGTCTCCATTCTCTAAGCGTAAATGAGTAAGCTCTGCTTTCAGCTAGCCTCTTTCCTTTTTCTTAAAGGAAAGCTAGCCTCTTTCCTTTTTCTTTCCTTTTTCTTAAACTCTTTCAATGTTCCCTTGCGAGTTTCAAATCATCCCTTCCAGCCACCATTCTTTTATTCCTAAGGGTTGAGTTATCAAGCTCTCCACTGTCTTTGGAAAGGGTGTTAACCAGCCTGTTCAAGTTACTCAGACCTAGGAGGATCTTTTTACAGTTGAAGGAAGCTCTAAACCAGTGTCTCTAACCTTGAGGTCCAGCCACCTGGCTTGGCCCTCTACTTTCCCCAGGCAAAGTCATTTTAGGTCATTGCCTAGCAAAGCCCAGGCTTGAATGACCTATTGAGTAGAGGTTTTCAGCGGAGAAGTGAGGGGGAGGAGGTGTAAATTTTACTATGATGGAGGGTGTCTGAGGGAAGGGGCAGGTCAATGTCCTTTGGAAGGGCATAGGCTTCATTGTAATTTCATGCTTGGAGCATTCCTAAAAGTTAATATTTTAATAATACAAATTGCAAAGAAAGAAGAATGACAAAACAGGCTGGTGGCGATACACTGTAGATACAAAAACTACGGTGGGATGGGTGGGAAGTGGAATTATTGGAATCTTCTGGAGACAAAGAGATTTTTATATGCGTCAAAAAAAGACATGAATTTTTACAACAGTTGAGGAATGTTGTGGGAATTTGGGGCAAAGCCTTAGTTTAGTTTATATTCTGTTCTTCTAGATTCCCAAAGGGGTTTCTAACCCATGGGAACCCCAACTTATAAAGCAGCCTAAGCCATACTTTTTTAATCCAGAAAAAAGTTAGCTGTAGTTTTTAAGCTGTATTCAAACTTTCTCTGAAAGGGTTTTTTTTTCTTTTTTTTAAATGCTACAAAATTGAAAATAGTATACGTGACATATTTAACTTTTAGATATGTTCTGTTGATAATAAACCAATAGTTATTACAGTCCTTGAACTATGTAGATAAAACATGGTTTTCATCAGTGTGTATATACATATACAATACTTGCTGACTAGTGAGATTGCTTCAGAAATCGTAAATCACTCAAGATTGAACTAATAGCTTTCCCTGAGGGGGCTTCAAAAGAATTTACATTTGAATTGGATCCTGAAACTCTATGTGTGAATTTATCACCCATTTCTCAGGAATGTTTACAGTTATATGTAAGATAGCATTATAAAAATGAAATTCAATGACAACAAATTGGTTTGGTCTTTTACAAATTATTATCAGAATTATGTTACTCTACTGGACTGACTCTTGCTCTAAATTTAGCTTGTCCCATATCATCAAGAATCTGACCTCACATGGATTTCATAAATAATCTGTTTTAGTAAATACCATGATTCTTTGAAACGTAAACAGAAATCTCATATGGAGGACCCAACAAGGGAAAAGATCTAAAACTAACACAGTTTAAAAACTGGTAAAATTCTTCACCTTGGCTTCTTAAATCTGTGTTTCCATTCCCAACACATAGGTATAAAAAGGCATAAAAATTATAATTTCCTAGGACGTGCAGCCGAATTCTCTTCAAATGCTAAGATATTTGTGTCTTTACAGATTCATTGATCCATTTAGACTGCCACTCATGATTCGCCTCTTCATAATTTCTAAGGATGAAGTTAGTTACAACAAATAATCACTGGAATTTAATTTTTTAAAATTAAGAGCTGATGGAGAATAACATTTAAATATGCTAGAATTTAGATGCATTCTGCAACAGATTTTCCTTATTAGAATCTATATCTGCATCTATATCTATAAGCTGAATGCATGCCTTTTAGCCCCTGGCTCTGCCCTTCCTTGCTTTAGACTGTTTATTGGACCCTTTTGTGCTGGAGTATCTTCACATCTAAAATGGGAAAAACATCTGTAGTTACCTCATAGGATTGGTGAGAGAATTAAATAAGATAACACGAGTACAAAAACCATGTGCCTGGCCCATACTATAGACTCAATGGATACTATTATGGTTAATATTTGTATACCCCAATGATTGGCCATCAAAATATGATCAAAGTTTGAAATATGTCCTTTAAGCCCTATTTTGGTCTTGTTCTCCTTTCCAGTTGCATTTTACTTACTACACAGAGCAGCCATCCAATTTATACCTAATTTAAATCCTTGCCATAAAATAAGCTATTACGTATTTTGTTTAGGGGCTTTTAAGAGGGTTACTTCTTCCAATGGTTAAAATTATTCAACGTCTTTATGATGAGAGAGAAGTAAACCGTGTCTGTTGAACAAACATACTGTTTAATTTTTCTGCTATTGTTGCGTCTACAGAACGGGCAGAACTCACTCTGGAAGAGCTGGTGGGAATAATGCCATTTGGGAGGCACACAACATAGGCAGCACAGTGGAGCAAAAGCAAGTCTGGAGCTGTCAGCTCCCGGGTCCTGAGGAATAAAAACTTTCACTGGAGTCTGGATTCCACTGCAGACACAATCCTCTCTGCATCGCCAAATGACTCTCACTTTTCTAAACTTACTCTAAGAATATCTTGTAACAGCAATTTGCATAAACCGACTCACATGCCACTGTGATTTAATAATGTCTGATTTGCTACTCAATCAGTTGTGTTTGGCCAGCCTTTCTGTCTTCACATTGTTCACAGTGTTTATCCTTAAGCTTAGCAACCAATCAAACTTTGAGTGGAATGTCAATATGCAAGAGTGAACTGTATTGTAAGTTTTCTAGGTGTTCCACAAGAGATTGTGTTTGTGTAGTTTACATTTTTTTCACTTTCTGTTTTACTTATGATATTCTCAACGCATAAAACTTTGGCCTTTCCCCCCCCCACCCCTTGCTATTCACAAAATTCCAAATACTGGTAAAAATGCCTGTGTCTTTAATTCACATCACGGATTCATGTTGTTAAATGTTAGCGAATACATAAACATAAGAATACAAGGATAACTTTATTAAAGAATATAAAACTATCAGGACATTTGTCTGATGGCAGCGACAAATTGAAGTTCCCCGACCAAGATATATAGTATTTTAGGTTTTGGCCAGACAACTAAAAAAATCTCTGTTTCTTGACCCAAAAAGGTTTTAAGCTGAAAGACTAGTGCTGGCTTATTGAAAGTAAATTTTAAACAAAGGGCTTTAAAAAAATAATTACTCCATTAAAAAATGCATACATTTACAGTCACAGAATTAGTTTTTGTTTTGACCTTCAAAAGTACTTGAAAGTATTTACTCCAAACTTACTTTACACATACTAAAAATATAATACTTTTTGAAAAAAGAAGGTGATCGTGTGGCTTTTCAGACAGGGGAATGGTATGTAATGTTTTGCATCAGCTCTGGGTTGTTGCAACCATTGGGTTGTCTCCACCAATCAGATATCCATTAGAGCCGGTAGGATTTGAAAAGATTATTTTATACCCTCATTTTACAGATAAAGAACCTGAGACCCATGAGAAAAGTGACTTGGTTAAGGCGTGGAGCGCTCCAGAGACCGGTCCAAGATCTTCCCCCGTTTCACAATTAGGAGGCTGCTGTCTGGAGGCCATTTCTTTCCTCATGATCCTCGTAAAGTTAATTTCCAGTCTCTTGGAAAGAGGACTGGACGACTGCCTGGCTTAGAAGATTTCCTCCCTTCCCGAACCCCGTTTTCTCTTCCTTTTCTTCCGCTAGCCGCTTCCCCAGCGCCCGCAAGTGGAAATCAGCCGCCCGCGGGGCTGCGGTGCACAAAGAGGCGGCTGGCGGACCCCTTCCCGCCGGCCCGGACGCAGCCTGGGCTCGGGGGCCGCGTGATGCAGCCCAAAGAAGGCGCAGAACAGCACGTGTTCCCGGCTGTGCCCGGGCCTCCCGCGCCGCCGCCCAATCGCCGTGGCCGCCTCGCGCTCAGGCAGCGCCTGCCGGCCGCTGAAACTCGGGGCCCGGGGATTCGCGTCGCAGGCCGCCCGCCATGCGCTTCCGCTTCGGGGTGGTGGTGCCGCCCGCCGTGGCTGGCGCCCGGCCAGAGCTGCTGGTCGTGGGGTCGCGGCCCGAGCTGGGGCGCTGGGAGCCGGGAGGGGCCGTGCTCATGAGACCCGCGGGCACCGCGGCGGGCGCCGGGTCGCGGGCGCTGCAGGAGCCGGGCCTTTGGATTGGGGAGGTGGAGCTGGTGGCCGAGGAGGCGGCGCAGGACGGGGCGGAGCCGGGACGCGTGGACACGTTCTGGTACAAGTTCCTGAAGCGGGAGCCGGGAGGAGAGCTCTCCTGGGAAGGTACTGGCAATGTGCGCCGGCCCCGGGCCCCGGGCACGGAGCGGGAGCTCGGCCTCGGCCTCGGGCGGGCCCCGCAGGCCCCCGCGGCGCGCGTCCCGGGCTCCTTGCCCGCGTCCCTGGGCACTCGCCGAGCGCCCCGGGCTGACCCTGCTCTGCGGGCTACGGTGTCGCCGCCAGCCGCGCCTCCGGCTTCCTACTGGTTCCCTAGACCCGTACAGCGCTCCCGCCCGCCTTCCCGCCCCCTTGGTTGCTCGCCTCTCTGACCTGGTTTCCGCACACCCAGTCCACAGTTTCTTTCCAACCGCGCCTGCGTCAGGGGCCGGTGCCCTTCGTCTCCCGCCCGGGGCCCCTTAGCCCTCCGAGTCCTCCTTGCGCGGGTCCCTGGGCTGCCCGGCCGCGCGCCGCCGAACGGCTTCGCTGCCCAACTCCGCCTTAGTTGGTTTCTGTGTCCTCATTTTCCTGTCCTAGTTCACTAAAAAAACGATCCAACCAGCGAAACTAGCATTTTCGCTAATCCTAGACTGCAACGTGTTACTTACTGTATAGATTTTTTTTTCTTATTTTGAGAATGAACTAATGGAAAGACGTTGAATATTGGATTTTTTTCTTTTTTAATCCCAGGTATATGACAATTGAGACTTGACCTGACTTCTTAAAATACTAAAACAATACATGCTGGTTGTAGAATAATAATAATGATGATAAAGAAATATACATAGTGAAAACTTAGTGTTTCCTGCACGCATCTTAAGTACACTGCCTGTATACATTTATGTATGTGATACATGCATATACTTTTTTTTTTTTAACAAAAATTATATCTCATTCTGAATTTTTTCTTTTCTTGCGGAACAATATGTTGGGGACATCTTTATTTTACATGTAGATATATATTTTAAATGGTAACATATTATTCTGCATCTACCAATGTGCATTTAGGTTCTTTTCAGTTTTCTGTTATAGACAGTAGTAGCTTAATTGAAATTCCTTTTGCAGGTTATCTTTGAACATTTGGGAATGTTTCTGCAGAGTAGATTCAAAGAAGTGAAATTATTAGGTCAAAATGTAGTCTTTTTTTTTTTTTTTAATACTTCAATAAGGACTGCTAAATTATGCCCTGAAAAGGTGATACTAATATCGGTTCCCACCAACAATGTCTGAATTGAGGCAGCCCATTTCTTTAAAGGAAATGTGCAAGGTTGAAGACTGGAGTGGGTGTGACTCAGTAGTTGAAGTCAACGAAATGAGTGTCTCTTGAGATGTTGATATGTAAAAAATGGACCATTTAGCTTGTAATAATGTAGAAATAATCTGTAAAGAAGATTTGGCTGAAATATATTTATATATTATCCTTGTTCTCTTTTTGTACCCCACTGGGCTTTTAGTCTGGTAGCATTTATTCTTCAGTTTATCCTTCCTTTAAAGGGGCTTACTATTATTCATAGTAAGAGGTTGTCCAGAGCGGTGGGGCCTTGGACCCATGAATCCCCTTTTCTCTCCAGGTCTGTGGTGAGAGGGGCTGCTATGGAGGTCTCTGAAATGTCTTCCAGGCCTTTTCTCCATTGTCTTGGCTATTAACATACAACTCCTGTTTACTTATGCAAATTTTTACAGCCAGCTTGAGTTCCTCCTTGAAAATGGATTTTTCTTTTCTACCACATGGCAAAGCTGCACATTTTCCAAGCTTTTATGCTCTGCTTCCCTTTTAAGTATGTCTCTTTGCTCATAGATTTGAGCATATGCTGTTAGAAGCAGCCAGAGCACATCTCGAATGCTTTGCTGCTTAGAAATTTCTTCCACCAGATACCCTAAATCATCTTTCTCAAGTTAGATTTCCACAGATTTCTAGAGCAGGGCTGCAATGTTGCCAGTCTCTGTGCTAAAGCATAATATGAGTGACGTTTACTCTAGTTCCCAATAAGTTCTTCATCTCTGTCTGAGACCGCCTCAGCCATATCATTGTCAGCATTTTGGTCACAAATATTCACAAGTCGCTAGGAGGTTCCAAACTTTCCTTCATCTGCCTGTCTTCCTTTGAGTCCTCCAAACTGTCCCATCCTCTCCCTAACACCTGATTCCAAAGCTGCTTCCACTTTTTCAGGTATCTTTATAGCAATGCACCTCTTCCCAGTTCGAATTTTCTGTATTAGTTGCTCTTGCATTACTATAAAGAATGGCCTAAGACTGAGTAATTTATAAAGAGGTTTAATTGAGTCACGGTTCTCCAGGCTATATAGGAAACATGGCTTGGGAGGCCCCAGGAAACTTACAAACATGGCAGAAGGCAAAGGGGAAGCAGTCACTTCCTACATGGTTGGAGCAGGGGGAAGAGAGAGAGAAGGAGGAAGTGCTACACACTTTTAAACAACCAGCTCTCATAAGAACTCTCACAAAAACAGTAAGGAGGAAGTCCACCCCCATGATTCACTCACCTCTCACCAGGCTCCCCTTCCAACACTGGGGACACAAATCCAAACCATATCACTGGGAAAGTGCTTTATTCAGGTGAGCATATTCCTTTCCTGAGGAAACTTAGTGTACTGATTACCAAAAATGAGGAAAGTGGATCTTGGGTAGGCAGCTAATAATGCATGGTACAGTTTAAAACAAAAGATATCATGCACAACATTTATTTGTGTATTTATTGGTTTTTGTCTTTTACCAGATTGTGAGCTCTATGAGTGTAGAAACTATGTGTATTTTATTAATTCTTTTATATCCTGCAGTTGTGGTTGATACATAGTAGCTGCTCAATAAATATTTGTTGGATGAATAGGGCACAGAACAGAAAGAGCTGGAGGTTTTCTCTTTTTTTATATCATGGGCTAATTACTTCTTAAGTGCTTTCAGTTAAATTACTCTTTTTCCTTACAGTGACACTACAAGGTAGATATTCATTTCACTGTTATATAAATAAGAAGATTGAGGCCTTCTTCTAGGTCTAATCTGCTGTGAATTCCATCCAGTGAATTTTTATTTTCAGATACTGTATTTCTCATCTCTAGAAGTTCCATTCAGTATTCTTTTGCATTTTTTCCTTTTGTTCTCATCTAGCTTATGTTTTTCTTTAAGTTTGTGACTATGTTGAAGATAGAGCCAGTCTTTATTGTCTAGTTTCTTTCTATGTGTCATCTTTGAGTGTAGTTTCTACTATTGTTTTCTAGCAGTTATTGATAATATCTGACAACTTCTTTTCATGCCTTTTCTGAGTAACCATAGCTGAGCTTTATTTGTGGATTATTTTAATGTATGATAAATTATATGACTTGCATTTTTAAGAATAAACTGTTTAGAATAATTTTAGATTAGTACAGACAGTTCCTATATACTCCTTGCCCAGTGTCCTCTATTGTTAATATTTTATGTTAGTATGACACTTGTGAGAATTAAGGAACCAATAGTGATACATGGTTATTAACTAGGATCCAGATTTCATTCATGTTTATTTTTTACCTAACATAACTTTTCTCTTCCAAGACCTTATCTATATGCCCACATTACATTTATTCTTTATTGTAACCGGGTGTCCAGGTTCTTGGCCTCCCTCCTCCAGGAATGGGCAAAGAGGCCCTACAGGTGCAGTGGGCTCGTTCAAGTAAATATCGGATCCAAAGAGTTTTGCAGAAAAGGAATTTATTAGGCAGAAAGAGAGAGAGAGAGAGAAAGAGAAGTGGGGGTGGGGGGAGAGAGAGAGAGAGAGAGAGAGAAAACTCCCATACTGTTGTGGGAGGGGATCCAGAGATGGAATCCACACAGGTGAGGGGCAGGGGTTCTTTTAATTTGGGAGTTACTCCCTCCACACTCAAGTTCTTGTCCCATGAGAGGAGTTCCTTTAAACTTCCAGTGGAGTGACTGATCTTTGACTTCGACATTGGATTGGCTGCCTGGCTCACAATCCTCCCATAGCTTTTTGGGGGCTTTCTAAAGAAAGAGAGCTCACCTGGGCAGTTTACCTTTCCTGTGCATGAAAGTTACACAAAGAACTCTAGGCTCTGAGATGGAGACATGAAAGAAGGCAGATCAGGCAAGTCACTGGGAAGTTCTTGCCTTTGAAACCACATCCCTTGTGGACCCAGGAAGAGAAATTGATACATTCCCTCATTATGACTGTGATAGTTTCTTAGACTTTATGTATTTCTGCAGTGACCTTGACAGTTTTGAATAGCATTCATCAGGTATTTTGCAGAAAGTTTTGGAATTTTCTGGTGCTTTTTCTCATTTACACTTGGATTATGGGATTTTGGGAAGACATGGAAGTAAAGTGCCTTTCTTACTACATCATATCAAGGACATGGGCAGGGACAGCCTCTCTTGCTGCTTGGCTTACCTAGAGCAATCTTTAGTGATATTTTTTCATTTCTGTCAAACATAAAACATCAAGTAACTTTCTAGTGAATTTTCCAGGCATACCAGTGAGCCCTATCCTGGAATGCATTAGGATCACCTTGGGAGCTTTTCAAGTCACAGACCTACAGAATCCTCATGGGTGGATCCTGGAAATTCATGTTTTTTATAACAGCTTGCTGAGAAGTAATTCACATATCATAGAATTCACCCGTTTAAAGTGTAGAGTTCAGTGGTTTTTAGGATACTTAGTCTCCTGTCCCTGTGGATTCTGCATCTGTGGATTCAGCCAATCTTGGATTGAAAATATTCAGAAAAAAATTCTACAAAATTCTAAAAAGGAAAACTTGAATTTGTTGTCTATCAAGTACTATGTTGATTCCACACAAGTGGAGTGATGGGTAGGCATTGTATTAGGTATTTAATAGTGTAAGTAACTAGAGATGATTTAGAGCAGCAGTCCCTAACCTTTCTGGCATCAGGGACCAGTTTCTTGGAAGATAATTTTTTCATGAACTGGGGAGGTGGGGATAGTCTGGGATGATTCAAGTGTATTACATTTACTGTGCATTTTGTTTCTATTATTATTTCATTGTAATATGTAATGAAATAATTATACGACTCACCATAATATAGAATCATTGGGAGCCCTGAGTTTTTCTGTAACTAGGTGGTCCCATCTGTGGGTGGGAGAAGACAGTGACAGATCATCAGGCATTAGCTTCTCATAAGGAGCCTGCAGCCTAGCTCTCACCCAAGTGCAGTTCACAATAGGGTTCATGCTCCTATGTGAATCTACTGTGCCACTGATCTGACAGGAGGCAGGTAGAGTTCAACCCATAATGTGAGTGATGGAGACCAGCTGTAAATACAGACGAAGCTTTGCTCACTCATTCACCCACTTACCTCCTGCTGTGCAACCTGGTTCCTAATGGAGGAAGTTGACTGGAAGTTGAGGACTCCTGATTTAAAGAACAACATATCCTCAAATAATATCTTTCATTCAGTGTTGTTTCATTACAATGTTAGTGAGAAAAAAGACCACTTCCTGCCAGACCCCTGTCTGTGCAGAGTCTGCATGTTCTTCCTGTGTCTGTGTGGGTTCTCTCCAGGTCCTCTGGTTTCCTCCCACATCTCAAAGCTGGTCTGTGAGGTTCTTTGACATGTCTATATGGTCCCAATCGAAGTTAGTGTGGGTGTGCATGAGTGCCCTGCCATGGAAGGGTGTCCTGTCTAGGGTGAGTGCCTGCCTAGCACCTGCAGGGGTGAATTCTGGCCACCCTCAATCCTGAACTGGAATAATTTGGTTGATAAGTGAATGAAAACATGAATAAAAATGAATGTCAAACAAAAATCTGTAAAGTATACGATAGTCATAGAAATGCTTGGCAACAAATAATATGCTACCAAAGTGCTCAGTGAGCCTTGCTGTTTGTGATCATTTTGGACCTGAGTGGTGGCAGGAGGTACTCATTTTTTACTTTGTGAACATTTGTTTCTTAATGCAACCCATCACCACCAAAATTACCACAGTCACTCACTACCTCACCACTAATTGGTTAAATAATTTTCTTACTTGTTGATATGTTTTGTTGTGTCCCCACCAAAATCTCAATTTGAATTCCCACATGTTGTGGGAGGGACCCAGTGAAATGTAATTTAATCATGAGGGCAGGTCTTTCTTTTGCTCTTCTTGTGATAGTGAATAAGTCTCATGAGATCTGATGGCTTTAAAAGGTGAAGTTTCCCTGCACTTGCTCTCTCTCTCTTTGCCTGCTGCCTTCCATGTAAGACTTGACTTGTCTCTTACCTTCTGCCATAATTGTGAGGCTTCCCTAGCCACATGGAACTGTAAGTCCAATTAAGCCTCTTTCTTTTGTAAATTGCCCAATCTCAGGTATGTTTCATCAGCAGTATGAAAATGGACTAATACACTCATCTTTAATCATCATTCTTAAATATGTGTATAGCTCACATTTACTTCAACGTTTAATATGGGAAGTGTTTTGGATATTTATTGAGAAGTTTGGTGATGTTTTTTTGACCAGAACTATGCCCTAGAAACTTTACTCTTATTTATATCACTCAGCTATGGTAACATTGGTTTGTTGTGCTTCATTTCACTTAAAGTTACAGTTTTTGAGAACCTATCTCCCATGTTAACTGAGGACTTAGTGCGTACAAGAGGATGTCTGTAGGTTATATGCAATACTATGCCATTTTATATCTGGGACTTGAGCATCTGCAGATTTGGGTATCTGCTGGTGGTCCTGGGACCAATCACTCATGGGTACTGAGGGACGCTGTACATTCACAAAATGGTATGTAACTATCAACACTTATTCTGTGACATTTTTGCCATTCCAAAAAGAAACCCTATGCTCATTACCAGTTAATCTTTCTTCCTTTCTCCTGTATCCTCAGGCAAACACTAATGTACTTTCTGTTTCTAGAGCTTTGCCTGTTCTGGATATTTCATAGCAATGGAGTTAATCTTTCTTCCTTTCTCCTGTATCCTCAGGCAAACACTAATGTACTTTCTGTTTCTAGAGCTTTGCCTGTTCTGGGTATTTCATAGCAATGGAGTCATACAATATGTGACCCTTTGTAACTGGCTTCTTTCACTAATGTTAATGTTTTCAAGGTTTGTACATGTTTGTAGCATGCCTCAGTACTTCATTAACTCTTATTACTGAGTGATATTCATTGTATAAGTGCGTCACATTTTATTTATTCATTCATCAGTTGAGGAAGTTTTCACTTTTAAAATAATGGTGCTGTGAACATTTCCATACAAGTTTTTGTGTGAACATATGTTTTTACTTGTGTTGGGTATGTACCCAGAAGTAGAATGGCTGAGTCATATGGTAACTCTGTGTTTAACTTTTTACAGAAATTCCAAACTGTTTTTCAAGGTGACAGCACCATTTTCCACTCTCACCAGTGGTGAGGAGAGTTTTGGTTTCTCCATACTCTTGTTATTGTGTGTATTTTTAACTTTAGTCATTCTAGAGGGTGTGAAATGGGATCTTGTTGTGGTGTTTATTTCCCTAATGACTGATGATGTGGCTGTATGTCAATATGGAAGATACACATGTATGTATCTTCTATACACACAAAGAAGTTATGTATGTGTATCTTTTTTTGGAGCAAAGTCTATTCAAATCCTCTGTCCATTTTCATTTTCAGTGGGCTTATTTGCCTTTTTATTGCTGTGTTGAAAGGGTCCAGGTTTTAAAAATATTGCCTCAGATGACATTGTTGCAGATAATCCTTAGATATGCAATAGGAAATCACCAAATAGGCAGTCAGTTTGAAATGCATGAATTGGTTTCATATAGTGCTTTACTTCATTGCAACCTGTAAAGAAATCTCAGACTCAAGAAAAGATGTACTAATACATCACTATAAGAGGGAACTTAAAAAATTTTGTGGAAAATGGAATTAGAAGATTAAAATAAAAAACACAAACTTTATTTCTCAATGTAAGTTCCATTACAATCAAGAAACTTTTAAAGCAATGATGACAGCTGGTAGTCTATCCCTAAAGAACTGAGGATTTGAGAAATTAAACCATGGCAGTGCAGTCTTTTTCTTTTTTATATTATTAACTAAAGAAAAACAGGTGCCCTTTACAGATTCATTAAGATTAGGAAACAAAAAGAAGTCAGAAAGAGCCAAGCCAACTCAGGACAGTAAGGTGGATGCCTAATGATTTTTCATAGAAACTTTCACAAAATCGCACTTGTTTGATGACAGGAATGAGTAGGAGCATAGTCATGGTGGAAAAACTCTCTGGTGAAGGTTTTCCAGGTATTTTTCTGCGAAAGTTTTGGCTAATGGTCTCAAAATACTCATAATAATCAGATACTATCATTCTTTTGCTTTCCAGAATGTCAATAGGAAAAATGCTTTGAGAATAGCCAAAACTGTTGTCAATGATATCTTCTCTTAATCGTCGACTTGTGATTTGATGGGGCCACTTTCACTTCTCAGTAGTCATTGTTTTGATAGTGCTTTGTTTTCAGGATCATACTGGTAAAGTCATGTTTCATATCCTGTTATAATTATTGAGAGCAGTGCATCAGAAGCTTGCTCTCATTTGTTTAAAATTTTCATTGAAAGCTCTGCTCTTGTCTAAAGCTGATCTGGGTGCATTGGTTTCAGCACCCATTGAATGGAAAGTCTTTAATTTTTGAGCTAGAAATTGTGTAAGCTGACCCAGCTATTGTTTCTGCTATTAATTATTGGTCCTCTTCCTAACAAGAAAAATGTTTTTCTTTGTAAATTGATGTGGATGGTCTATTTCTGCAGGCTTCATCATCTTCAGCATCATCACATCCTTTCTTAAAATGAGTTATCTAACATAAAATGCTGATTTATTTGGGGCTTTGTCTCCAGAAACTTTTCATGCTTTTCGTAAATCATCAGTGATTTCACCATCCTTCCAGCCAAACTTCAGCATAAATTTGATGTGTATTCTTGCTTCAGTTTTAAGCAAAATTCATGTTTCTCCAAAGGGGCTCTTTTCAAACTGATGCCTTATTCTTCTTACTGCCTCAAACTAGACCCTGTTCTGATATGTTATACCAAGTTATTATTAGTTTATTCTAGTTCCAAAAAATTTTGAAATCTATGCATAGTTTTTCCACAGTGTGCATTTTCTATGAACTTTTTTTTTTTTCTAAGAGGATCGGCTTTGATTCTATGAACTTTTTGAAGACCCATTTATGTTTCCCACTGGAATTTTTTTTTGAGGAAGAATGCATTTTTAAAGTCCTTGAAAATTATTAAGCTCTATTAGTCTAATGAAAAATGATACAAACTTTTTCTAAAAGACATTTAATTTAATGGAATTATCTGTTAGGTATATTTATCCTTCCTTTGCCAACTCTAATGTTATAATCTTTCTGCACACTACTCTTAGATGTAAGTGCTCTTTGAGCTCTTTTATGAGATCACCTCTTTTCTCAAGCTCAATTCTTTCTCTGGAGGACCTTCTGTAATTCTAGGATATTGTATCTCTAGCTCTAGTCTCTCTTCTGGGCTCCAGACCTGTATATACTCTTGTCTACAAGCCTTTTATCTGGATGACCTGTAAGTAGTTTAAACTCAATATATTCAAACCTCGACTCATTGATTCTTTTTATGTGTTCCTGATTTAAAGACACTGCAGCTTAGTCATTCATGTGTGTGGAACGTAGAACTTTTGTACGCTGGGCTGCCTGTATTATATGCTCCTGTGGTGTAATGAGTACTTCTTAGGCCAAATCCTTTGAAATTTTAATTTAATAGTTCTGAAGTTGGCTGGGGAATACAAACTTCCTAATTTCTTTCCCCAGATGCTTCTGATAATCAGCTGGTTTGGAAGACCACTGTTAGAGACTCTGCAGTTGAAATATTTCAGGCCCCCAATCCTTTTGATGTTCATCCTGCTGCCTCTGCCCTAGATTGTTTCCTCATGCCTTCTACATGATCTAAAGAACTTCTACAGGAATTACTTTGTGTTCCTTCTCTATTCAGTCCTTTTCTACATGCTACTGATATTATATTTATTTTTCTTTCTTTGTTTTTTTTAATGGTACTTTAGGTTCTGGGGTAAATGTGCAGATCAGGCAGGATTGTTGCATAGGTACAAACATGGCAAGGTGATTTGCTGCCTTTATCCCCCCATCACCTATATCTGGTATTTCTCCCCAGATTATCCCTCCCCACCCCCCGCTGTCCCTCCCTAGCCTCCCAACTGACTGCAATGTGTGATGCTCCCCTCCCTGTGTCCACACGTTCTAATTGTTCAACCCCACCTACGAGTGAGAACATGCAGTGTTTGGTTTTCTGTTCTTGTGTCAGTTTGCTGAGAATGATGGTTTCCAGATTCATCCATGTCCCTATGAAGGACATGAACTCATTGTTTTTTATGGCTGCATAGTATTTCATGGTGTATATGTGCCACATTTTTTTTAAATCCAGTCTATTGTTGTTGGACATTTAGATTGGTTCCAGGTCTTTGTTACTGTAAACAGTGCTGCAGTGAACATATATGGCATGTGTCTTTATAATAGAACAATTTATAATCCTTTGGATATATACCCAGTAATGGGATTGCTGGGTCAAATGGTATTTCTATTTCTAGGTCCTTGAGGATCGCCACACTGTCTTCCACAATGGTTGCACTAATTTACACTCCCACCAACAGTGTAAAAGTGTTCCTATTTCTCCACATCCTCTCCAGCATCTGTTGACTCCTGATTTTTTAATGATTGCCATTCTATGAGATGGTATCTCAGTGTGGTTTTGATTTGCATTTCTCTAATGACCAGTGATGATGAGCATTTTTTCATATGTTTGTTGGCCTCATGGATGTCTTCTTTTGTAAAGTGTCTGTTCATATCCTTCACCTACTTTTGAATGGGTTTTTTGTTTGTTTTTGTAAATCTGTTTTAGTTCTTTGTAGATTCTGGATATTAGCCCTTTGTCAGATGGGTAGATAGTAAAAATTTTTTCCCATTTTGTTGGTTGCCTGTTCACTCTAATGATTGTTTCCTTTGCTGTACAGAAGCTTTGTAGTTTAATTAGATCCCATTTGTCTATTTTGGCTTTTGTTGCCATTGCTTTTGGTGTTTTAGTCATGAAGTCCTTGCCTATGTCCTGAATGGTTTTGCCTAGGTTTTCTTCTAGGGTTTCTATGAAGATGGGATAATGTCACATGTCTAATCAAATATTTAGTTGATGTATTACTCTGTTCTCACATTGCTAATAAAAAATACTTGGGTCTGGGTAATTTATAAAGAAAAGAGCTTTAATTGATTAACAATTCTACTTGGCTGGGGAAACCTCATAATCATGGCAGAAGGCAAAAGAGGAGCAGTCACATTTTATGTGGTGGCATGCTAGAGAGTGTGTGCAGGGGAACTCTCCTTTATAAAGCCATCAGATCTTGTGAGATTTCTTCACTATTATGAGAACAGTATGAGAGAAGCCTGTCCCCATGATTCAATTACCTCCTACCACTTCCCTCCTATGACATATGGGAATGATGGGAGCTACAATTCAAGATGAGATTTGTGTGGAGACACAGCCAAACCATATCCTTCTGATCTGTCCCCTCCAAAATCGTATGTCCTCAGGTTTCAAAACCAAACATGCCTTCCACACAGTCCCCCAAAGTCTTAACTCATTTCAGCATTAACTCAAGAGTCCACAGTCCAAAGTCTCATCTGAGACAAGGCAAGCCCCTTCTGCCTATCACCCTGTCAAATCAAAAGCAAATTAGTTACTTCCCAGACACAATGGGGATACAGACAGTGGGTAAATACACCAGTTCAAAATGGGAGACATTGGCCAAAATGAAGGGCTATAGGCCCCATGAAATCTGAAACCCAGTAGGGTAGTCATTAAACCTTCAAGTTCCAAAATGATCTCCTTTGACTTTATGTCTCACATCCAGGTCACAGATGTAGGAGGTGGGCTCCCATGTTCTTGGGCAGCTCCTTCCCTGTGACTTTGCAGTGTCCAGCCCCACTCCTGGCTGCTTTTGTGGGCTGGTGTTGAGTGTCTGTAGCTTTTCTAGGCACACAGTGCAAGCTCTTGGTGGATCCACCATTCTGAGGTTTGGAGAATGGTGGCCCTTTTCAAACAGCTCCATTAGGGAGTGCCCCAGTGGGGACTCTGTGTGGGGACTCCAGTCCCACATTTCCCTTCTGCACTGCTTTAACAGAGGTTCTGCATAAGGGCCCTACCCCTGCAGCAAACTTCTGCCTGGACGTCCAGGGATTTCCATACATCCTCTGAAATCTAGGTGCAGGTTCCCAAACCTCAGTTCTTGACTTCCGTGTGTCAACAGGCTCAATACCACCTGGAAGCTGCCAGTGCTTGGGGCTTATACTCTCTGAACCCATGGCTTGAGCTGTATCTTGGCCCCTCTTAGCCATGGCTGGAGTGGGTGGGATGTAGGGCACCCAGCAGTGGGCCCTGGGCCTGGCCCACGAAACTGTTTTTGCCTCTGACTTCCCCAGGCCTGTGATGGGAGGGGCTGCTGCAAAGGTCTCTGACATTCCCCGGAGACATTTTCCCCATTGTCTTGGTGATGAACCTTTGGCTCATTACTTATGCAAATTTTTGCAGCCATCTTGAGTTTCTCCCCAGAAAATCATTTTCTTTCCTTTTCTTTTGCATCATCAGGCTGCAAGTTTTCCAAACTTTTATGCTCTTCTTCCTCTTGAATGCTTTGCTGCTTAGAAATTTCTTCCATCAGATAGCCTAAATCATCTCTCTCAAGTTCAAAGTTCCACATATCTTTAGGGCAGGGGTAAAATGGTACCAGTCTCTTTGCATAGCAAGAGTGACCTTTACTCCAGTTCCCAACAAGTTCCTCATCTCCATCTGAGACCACCTCAGCCTGGACTTTATTGTCCATGTCACTATGAGCATTTTGATCAAAGCTGTTCAACAAGTCTCTAGGAAGTTTCAAACTTTCCCACATCTTCTTGTCTTTAAGCCCTCCAAGTCTCTAGGAAGTTCCAAACTTTCCCACATTTTTCTGTCTTCCTCTGAGCCCTCCAAACTGTTCCAGCCTCTGCCTGTTACTCAGTTCCAAAGTCACTTCCATGTTTTAAAGTATCTTTACAGCAGCACTCCATGCTACTGGTACCAATTTACTGTATTAGTCTGTTCTCATGCTGCTGATAAAGACATACCCGAGACTCGGTAATTTATAAAGGAAGGAAGTTGAATTGACTCATAGTTCCGCATGGCTAGGCAGGCCTCACAGTCATGGCAGAAGGCAAAAGAAGGGCAAAATTACATCTTATATGGCAGCAGACAAAAGAACATGTACAAGGGTATACCCTTTTGTAAAACCATCTGATCTCATGAAACTTATTCACTATCATGAGAGTAGCATTGGGAGAAAAACCCACCCCTATGATTCATTACTTCCCACCAGGTTCTTCTCATGATAAATGGAAATTATGGCTGCAATTCAAGATGAGATTTGGGTGAGGACACAGCCAAACCATATCAGATGATTTCCTAGTGCCTATAAAATAAGTGTAACCTTCTTAGTATGGGCTTTATGGTTTCTCACAATCTGGCAATCATTTACTTTTGCCTGCTCTTCTCCGGCCACTTCCTGTCTTAGTACTGTACTGCTTCCTTGGATTTCTGACATAATCATGGTAGTTTTAGTTCTACAATAAACCATGATACATTCACTCCTTTGACTTTGGTATAATAATATGAAAACCAGTCAGAAGTAGTGTCTTAGTCTTTTCAGGCTGATATGACAAAAATACCTTAGATTGGGTAATTTATAAATGAAATACATTTATTTCTTACAGTTCTGGAGGCTGGGAAGTTGAAGATTAAGGCACCAGTATTAACAGGTTTGGCTTTCTCTTTGCTTTCAAGATTCTACCTTCTTGCTGCAGCCTCACATGGCAGAAGGAGAAAAGGGATGAACTCATGCCCTCAAACCCTTTTATAAAGACACTAATCCCATTGAGGGTGGAGTCCTTATAACTTAATCACTTTCCCAAAATTCCATACCTTAATATTATTGGATTGGGGATTAAGTTTAAACATGAATTTTGGAGCAACACAAACATTTAAACTATAGAAATAATTTGTATTTATTATATACTACTTAAACATAGCAAGCAATGATACAATATAAAATTATTGAATGCATTTAAACAAAACCATCTTATTAATACACAACACTAACACGTGCATATATACACTCCTTTGGATTAGGAATACAAGGGCTTAGTATTTTAATCCCTTTGTGGTGTCTGCTCTGGTCTTTTAGTGCATGGTAGGTACAGTTGCTCTGTTTTACTCCAATGGCTACCTAGACCATCAGTGTTGATTGGATTTAGTATAAAGGCTTTCATTAGAGCTTCTTGTTTGAGACTTAACCTTCTAGCATTAGCAGAGGGGAGGAACAATGTGCACAATTCCAGCTGGAGCAAACGTTATTGAGCTATAAAAATAGCATGCAGTTTAGTGAAGTTATGTATTTTGGTTATGTGTATGATTAGTGCACTTTTTGGCTTTGTTGTCCTCACTCAACTGTTTGTGAGTTTTATATATATATGTTAGGCAACCCTAATGTGTTGATTCGAGGTATAATTTGTGTACATCAGGCTCTGACATACTACCCACCTGGCTATAATTTTGTGTATATGCCCAATAAGCAACCCTACAGTGTTATTCCTGATAAGATGTGAGACCCTTCACTGGATGCAGGCAGCTCCTATGGATTTGCACTGATAAAGTACTTTGTCCAGAACTGGGACTTCGAGTCTTAGTTTACACTCACAAACATGCTAAATTACCTTTTCTCTGCTTGCTAATATGTAGTCATTTACATCTTGGATATCTGAAACCTAAGCATTCCAAGTCTTCCAGCCTTCTATGCAAACCCCTTATTTTAATATTTAAATAAAACTGCTTATTCCTATCACATATACAGAGATACCTGCTCTCTTTCCTCCATGTTTCCCAGAACCACCTTTCCTTGGTATATCCTGGAAATGTTGGAGCGTGGTAGGCGATTACTGTTTACCGGTATCCATGTCCTCTCTCCAGGGGAAGATTATTCTTCACTCTATTGAAGAAGTATACCTTTGTCATGTGGCTTGCTTTGCCCAGTAAAATAGGAGAAGTGCTTTGTATCACTTTCTGTTTCATTGTCTCATTCTCCTTTCTCTTTGCCAAGAAATTATGGTTCCTGTTTCAAATAGTAATTGCCCTGATGGTCAGCGTGATAGTGATGACAATGTGAGCAAGAGCCCCTAGCCAATCTATAATGAACTGTAACATGGGAGGTTATCAAACCCTTGATCTTTTTGTTTGTTTTGAAACAGAGTCTCACTCTCTCTCCCAGGCTGGAGTGCAGTGGCGTGATCTTGATCATGTCTCACTGCAGCCTAGACCTCTCTGGCTCAGGTGACCTTCCCACCTCAGCCTCCCATGTAGCTGGGACTACAGGCGTGTGTACCACCAGGCCTGGCTAACTTGTGTGTGTGTGTGTGTGTGTGTGTAAATGCTTGATAAATGTATGAAACTGAGCAAGGAACTTTCTAGAAATTTCAAACTGGAATACACTCCATTTCCCTTCTTCAGTGTGCTTATATGCACCTGGAAGTTTCTAGCATGAGATAAAGATGCAACATTGTCTTAAAGCATCAGTTTTTCTAAAAGACATTTGAGGAAAAAAAGCATTATTTATAAATTAAAACAGACATGTCTATCTTATGGAATAGCATCATAGGAATTTCAAAGGAAAAGTGGAAGTCTAAGAATATTAATGGCAGTTGGGTACTGCTTCAGTCTGTTTTTCCAAGACCTCTTGGACAAGATAATCTCTGAGTCTCAATTTTGTCCTCTGTGAAGCAAAATATTTGGACCAGAGTATAGTTGTCAAAGGTGTTTTAGGAGGGGCAATATCTTATGAACAGCAGTGAACTGAGAAGCCAGCAGCTTTGGGCTTCAGTCCTTGCTTTGCTACTAAATAAGTATAGGATTGTCAGGTCATTTAATCTTAAAATTTAGACTCAGGAAAAGAGGTACTAACACTTCCGCTATCTGTCCCACTGGATTGTTTGAGAAATAATACATTTTAGAGTACTTTGAAAATTATTAAGCTCTATTCCAAATGAAAAGTGATAGGAAATTCTTGAAATCTTTTCAAATTTGACTTTCTTTATATTCTGTTTCCACCAGGTGGCAGTATTTCCCTTGTACTCTACTGTAATTTTTATAGTTTGTATATCATCTTTTAGAAAAGAATTTAATCACTATTTTAAATGAGTACCTCATTGTTTCCCAACCTTATCTTTCTCCTTTCTCATCCATACACTCCCTTTCTTTCAAACAATTCAGAGTGACCATTTCCATTCATTTGAAAAATATTTAATGAAGTAAATGTGAGGGCAGTCTCTTAAGCTTAGCAATTCAGAACTTCTGATTCATTTGGGAAGAAGTACTAGATAGCTTAATTTTACTCAGATGTAAGCAGATTACTTTGATGTAGGTAATTAAAATCAGTCAAAGATCACCTACAAAAATCGCTATTGGCTCTTTATGACAATTTTAAAATAATAGCTGATGGATATCCTTTTTAACTGATAATACCAGTGATGCCTAATTTAGTCTGTCATCAGAGGACCATCACCCAGTTGTTATATGAAATCTTGATGTTTATGACGTGTTTGTGAAACACCTTATCACGGTTTTATATCAGTTTACTTTGTGTCAGAATTTCCTAGAAAATTAATCCCACAAGATGAGTTAAATAAGTACACTTGTAAAGCTTGGTGAATAATTTCTTGCTGACTTTTGTTGATATAAAGGTTTTGAGGTAAGTAATGGCATAAGTGTATTAGAGTAGTCTTACCCTATAGCATGAAGAAGATCAGAATTATTTATCAGCGTGATGGATTTCTAGTTTTCACTTATAAAGAGACTGTCAATGCAATTTTTAAGCTGACATAATCACTTAATTCTGTATAAGAGAGTAGTTGCTTTGAAAAATTAGGCCGTTTAAAGTTGTTTATAAAACTTGATGTAGATAGAATACATCTTTATTTTTAAATTGCTAAAATGTTATGTAACATTTTAATTGTTTTGTGCCAAATCTTTGCTGTTTTCAGGAAGAAAAAACGTTGTTTTTTTTTTTTTTAAAGAATAACTAAAGTTGAAGTAATAGCTTACTGACAATTTTATATCTTTCTCTTGTTGTCATAATTATAAGCCACATTTCCTCTCTTCTAATATATAGAGTAATGATAAGCTGTATATACTGTGTACATAAGCATTAACAGTTCTGGGGAGAAGATGGTAGATAGCTTTCAGTGATTTGCAACACAACTTGGGAAATACATCTTGTAAAAAACCTCTGATATTTTCACCGTCATTACATATTTTTGAAGTAGATTTAAAAATTGATTTAGAAGTTTTACTTGATTAAATATCAATCCCCACATGTTCCAGGGGAAATGTGGAGGAACAATGTATCTTAGTTTCAGCAAACAATTTTAGAAGACCCTCACAATTTCTTTGTGAATAAATTAGAAAGCAAGTCTGGCTGGCTCATAGATTATTTAGGTATATTCACTGCAAGCCAAACAGCTGAACCTAAAGTGTCCTGATTAATAAACGAGTAAGAACATGAGGTGAGTACAAGTAGCACATCGAAGGACTCTATTCTAGGTCCTTCCCTGCTAAGTCTTTTTTCTTTTAAATTTTTTTAAATTATACTTTAAGTTCTGGGATACATGTGCAGAACGTGAGGTTTGTTACGTAGGTAGATATACACATGCCATGGTGGTTTGCTGCAACCTTCAATCCGTCATCTACGTTAGGTATTTCTCTTAATGCTATCTCTTCCCTAAACCGCCCCCCCGCCCACCCTCCAACAAACTTCGATATGTGATGTTCCCCTCTCTGGGTCCATGTGTTCTCATTGTTCAGCTCCCACTTATGAGTGAGAACATGCGGTGCTTGGTTTTCTGTTGGATGTTTCCAGCTTCTTTCCTGTCCCTGCAAAGGACATGAACTCATCCTTTCTTATGGCTTCATAGTATTCCATGGTGTATATGTGCCACATTTTCTTTACCCAGTCTATCATTGATGGAAATTTGGATTGGTTCCAAGTCTTTTCTACTGTGAACAGTGCTGCGGTAAACATACGTGTGCATGTGTCTTTATAATAGAATGATTTATAATCCTTTGGGTATATATCCAGTAATGAGATTGCTGGGTCAAATGGTATTTCTGGTTCTAGATCCTTGAGAAATTGCCACACTGTCTTCCCCAGTGGCTGAACTAATTTACACTCCCACCAACAGTGAAAAAGCGTTCCTGTTTCTCCACATCCTTTCCAGCATCTGTTGTTTCCTGACTTTTTAATGATCACCATTCTAACTGGCATGAGATGTTATCTCATTGTGGTTTTGATTTGCATTTCTCTAATGACAGAGAAATGCAAGTGATGATGAGCTTCTTTTCATATGTTTGTTGGCCACAGAAATGTCTTATTTTGAGAAGTGGCTGTTCATATACTTTGCCCACTTTTTGATGGGGTTGTTTGCTTTTTTACTTGTAAATTTGTTTAAGTTCCTTATAGATTCTGGATATTAACCCTTTGTCAGATGGATAGATTGCAAAATTTTTCTCCCATTCTGTAGATTGCCTGTTCACTCTGATGATAGTTTCTTTTGCTCTGCAGAAGCTCTTTAGTTTAATTAGATCCCATTTGTCTATTTTGGCTTTTGTTCCCATTGCTTTCAGTGTTTTAGTCATGAACTCTGCCCAGGCCTATGTTCTGAATGATATTGCCTAGGTTTTCTTCTAGAGTTTTTATGGTTTTAGGTCTTACGTTTAAGTCTTTTTTTTTTTTGAGATGGAGTTTCGCTCTTGTTATCCAGGCTGGAGTGCAATGGTGCAATCTCGGCTCATCGCAACCTCTGCCGCCTGGGTTCAGGCAATTATCCTGCCTCAGCTTCCTGAGTAGCTGGGATTGCAGGCACGTGCCACCATGCCCAGCTAATTTTTTGTATTTTTAGTAGAGGCGGGGTTTCACCATGTTGACCAGAATGGTCTCGATCTGTTGACCTCGTGATCCACCCGCCTCGGCCTCCCAAAGTGCTGGGATTACAACGTTTAAGTCTTTAATTCATCTTGAGTTAATTTTACACCTAACACCTCATCTTGAGGTGTAAGGAAGAGGTCTAGTTTCAGTTTTCTGCATATGGCTAGCCAGTTTTCCCAACACCATTTATTAAATAGGGAATTCTTTCTCCATTTTTTTGTCAGGTCTGTCAAAGATCAGATGGTTGTAGATGTGTGGTGTTATCTCTGAGACCTCTGTTCTCTTCCATTGGTCTATATGTCTGTTTTAGTATCAGTACCATTCTGTTTTGGTTATTGTAGCCTTGTAATATAGTTTTGAAGTCAGGTAGTGTGATGCCTCCAGCTTTGTTCTTTTTGCTTAGGATTGTCTTAGCTATATGGGCTCTCTTTTGTCTTCATATAATATTGAAAGTAGTTTTTTCTAATTCTGTGAAGAAAGTCAGTGGTAGCTTGATGGGGATGGCATTGGATCTATAAATTACTTTGGGCATTATGGCCATTTTCACAATATCCAGAGACTTAACAAACATGTTTATCAAACTTGCTGATAAGAGAAAGTTGGGAGAGATAGCTTGTGTTTTGTTTTAGATAAGTACTATTCAAAATATTTTGTCCCATATATGGGAATAAACCAATAAGAAGAAATTAATAAAATTTAACTCTTACATTTGCATTAAGAAGTTATTTTATAAAAATAAAGAACAAGAGAAATTTCCTTGCTCACAAGTCAAAGAGCAAAGATTTAGTAGTTTCAGTGTTTCAGTTTTAGGGTAAAACTACCATGGTTGGACAGGTGTTGGTCAGAAATTGTAAACTATGTGAGTTACTGAAAAATCTTCTATCTTGGAAACACACAAGCCCATGTGGAGTTACTGTTATGATAGTCTTGTTTTGATACATATAGATCTGAACAAGTTTGTTGTTAAAATAATTTGAGTGTGTTTTAGTAGTGTACCTCCTTTGCAAGTCAGTGTACAGTTTTGCAAAGACTAGGAGGACTGGAAGAGATGTAAAAGTAATAGTTAAGAGCTATTATTATATTATATATTGAGTTGTTGGACACCAAGTGTGATAGTTTCTATTTAAATCCTTTTAATGGATTATCTCATTGAATTCTCTAACAACAGCCCTGTGAGATAGATGAGTCTTTTGATTTTTCAAATAAGAAAACAGACACAGTTTTCTTAAATGATTTTCTCATTACTGTCTACAAACAGTAAATAGTACAACTTGGAATGAAGTCTAAGTGAATCTTGAGCCCATGCCCTTAACTGCTGTAAAATACTCCCTTTCAGTAAAGAAGTTTTATGGAACCTACAAGGGAGAGTTTCGACAGAGGATGGTTACTCTCATTAAATTGTACATAGGTAGAGAAATATGAAAAATTATTATGGAAACTAGGAGATCACTTTGTTTAAACCTTTTTCAGTAGAGCATTGAGTGCAGATGACATATTGCAGGACACTAAACAATGAATAGGAAAGTAAGAGAGTTGGGTCAGCATGGTGCTAGCTAGAGGCAAGGGAAGGCAATAAGAGATGATGATGGGGCAGAGATGATTGGAAACCTGAAAGAAGAGGGATTTGGGGAGATTTAAAGCCAGGAATAGAAGGAGAAGATTCTGTATATAGCAAAAAGGTTATACCAGCCAGACACAATCAAGAACTAGATAAATAACTAATACTCTCTTTCTTGCCTGCTTTTTTTGTGTGTGACAATTTGCAAGTTTTAAAAGTACATTAAAATTCTTTTACTGCTGACTTATTTAAATAAAAATTAGGTGTAATTAAAAATGTAATACATGGAATACTTTTGAATTAAATCAGGTAGAGATGTGATCCCTAAGATAATATGATTTATCCTCCAAAATTATTTGCTGGAGAAAGATAATGTGTTCCAATCCATCACTATCACCATTATTTCTTTTTCTGCACTCTTTGCAGCCAACGGAATCCTGATTTGTCTAGGTAGCAATAGAATGAATCATTACTGCTGTAACCAGTTATGGTAATCTTATTCCTCTTGACTAGCAATTGGCCTAAGGATGTTAGTGTTACCTAGTTCTGGCTAATGAGATGTGGGAAGGTGAGGCTGTCAGGATTGCTTTTCTTTTTCTCATGAAAAGGAACAGAGGTTTAGCTGGCATGGCCCTTCACCCTTCTTCATGTCTAGGACCCCAGACGTGATGCCTAAGGTAACCCTCTGAACATGAGGTTAGAAGCATGACAACAAAGTCAGCGTGAAGGAAGGCAAAACAGATGTTTAGGAAGAGCTTGGTGTTGACCTGTTATGGGCTGCCTGGCTTCACACCTCTAGTTATGTAAGACAGAGTTTTATAGTAATATTTGTTTATGTCACTGTTAGTCAGATTTTCTGTTGCTTTCAACCAGACATAGTTCTGAAAGAAGGAAAATTCTTCTTCAGTTGTTTCTTATACAAGTGTAGTTTATGATTATGGCAAATTTGAGGCTAAGCTCATTAGTGGTCAGGATTATGCCCTCTTTTATTTTCACGGTTTATAATGTCTTATTAAAAGGATTTAAAACAATCTAGTTTCTCAATTTCAAAAAACATTTTATCTTTAAAAATTGTGTTTGACCAATTTATTCTTCATTTCAATTAGCTGTGTATTTCTAGTTTCTTTCCAGTTCATGTGCAATATTCATGTCAGCAATATGCCCTTAATATTCATAAAATATTTTTGCCATGAAAGAACCAACGTATGATGCTATCAGGGATGGTTTTTGCAGCAGAACTAGATCAGCTCAAGGGAATGTTTACTAAATTATTTAGTCTACATTCTGGAAAATCTTAATTGAAGACATATTTTATGCCAAAATATGTTCTTACTATGAAACTGCCAAAATGCATGTTTGCCTTGCTAGCTGGGTTAGGATGGAATTAAATGTAAAATATTTCTCGTTGTTCTGAAGAGTTCCAGGGGTGAATATAATTATTCGGTGTTATCTGCATCTAAATGTTGGACACCGTTGAGCTATAGCTGATAGGGAAGTTATCTTCTCTGCCTCAGCATTATTTGTGGATTTAAGGGCAACAAAGATAGGGTTTTTTTGTGGGCTTCAAGGTACATGAAATGAAGTAGCAAAATCTGGTTAGAAGTATTTGCTTATACAATGAGACTAATACTAATATATATGCTTTATCTATTTTTAACATACGACTTGGATTTGTGTTCAGGCTACAAATAGGGAAATTTCTAGTTAATTTTGTGAGTGCCATGAAGAGAAGAAAATGAACTGCCAGTTTAACAACAGCAACAAAAGTCCAGATCCTGCCATGAAAATTGTTTTAACGACAGTAGGAAAATCAACATTAAGGATTATTAGAGCAATTAAATCAAAGTTTATTAAACACATGAATAAACAGCTCTGCATGTGACATAGAAAGTAAATTGCAGTGTTTAGCAAATGCTTCCAATAATATAGAGATGGCGCATTTTAATAGGTTGATCTCTTTGTTTCATCCTTTGAGTCATGGTATAATAAGCTACCAAAAAGATTTGGTCACTTTAAATCAGGTGGTCAAATCTTTCGGCATCTCTTTAGATTATTACCACACTGAATGAATTATTAATAATTCGATCTTAATGGCTCGGGTCAAGCCTATTAAGAACAACTGAAGTTTCAGATTTGATTTAAAAATTGTTTATCAAGGAAAGCTATGTTATTGTGTTTAATTTTAAATGAAAGCATAATTGCCTGGTAATGCCATTATTTAGAATTTTTTCAGAATAGTCTGCATTCTTTGAGATACTATTTTGAAGTGTGTGTATCATCAGGAATCATTAATTAATGTAAATGCTTTGCATTAAAAATACCTTCTTAAATATGGTAATGGTTAGAGAAATGTAATTCTGTTCTTTACTTTCCAGTCTTGAAATCCAGTTGTTTTACAGTGCTGGCTATGGAATTCGGTCATTAATATGGATGTTTTGTGGGCCAGTGTTGCCACTCTGCCCACTGAAATAAACAGATTTGTTCTTATCCATTTCCTAATTTGAATCATACTCATTCATACATTGTTGTACTGTTTGTCATGTTTCTAAAGCTTAACACCCATCTCCTCTGTCATAAAGCTTAACACTCATTCCCTCTATCATAAATCCTTTCTCAGTAGTACTAGCCCATACTGATATTACCTTCTCCAACATACTCCATTTTTAGTTTTCTACATTCTTAGAGACACCACAAACCTACCACAATTTTTTTCTCCCAGTGAGCCAGTTGCTCCTTAGAATACAACTCAACATAGCCTTCGTCATCATACCTGGCAAGTGGCATTTGAGGTAAGGCCTATTTGCAATCCTTTGGTACTCTGTTCATGTTTCAGTTAACATATAGTTTTAAAATTATTTTCATAATTTAGTTTTGTTTCACTCACTAATGGCTTTCTATAACTTTTACCTAATCAAGAGAAGTCCATTTATTGTGGGAATCATGTTTTAAACTTCATTTATTACCCCATTCTAGCACAGGACTGGATACATAACAAGCTCTCAATCATCCTTGGTTATTAACAGGATTAAATTTGCAGGTTTTGCATACATGAGTTTATTCCTCTGCTAGGACTGCCATAACAGGATACCACAGACTGGATGGCTTAGACAACAGAAGTTTATTTTCTCAAAATTTTGATGACTAGAAGTCATAGATCAGGGTGCTGGCAGATTCACTTTCTGGTGATGCTTCTCTTTCTGGCTTGCAGATGGTCACCATCTGCCTGTATCCTTTCATGGTGTTTCCTTTGTGTGCTTGAGGAGACAGAGATCTCTTGTGCTTCTTCCTCTTCTTATGGGGCATAATGGCATTAGTACTTCACTCTATGATCTCATTTTGCCTTAATTAACTCCTTAAAGGTCCTATCTTTAAATGCAATCACATTGGGAAGTTAGGGCTTCAATATATACATTTTTGGGTGAGGGAGACACAGTTCAGTCCATAACAACGAGATATTCAATTGTCAGTATTTTTTTTTTCTAATGCACCATTGAATTTTGCTTTTACCTCATTTTTTTTTTCCTACTATGTTTCTTCGAATTAACTTGATTTAAGCCTCCATTTCACCCACATCTTTCTCTAATCATGGAAGTTTTTGTTGTACTATTTTCTGCTCTGTATGGTTTGACAGGTGTTAAGTCTTTCCCTAAAATTCTTAGCTGGAACTGATCAAGGTCTTCTGGGAGTTTTCCCTCAAAGATTCCCACTGGAGGCTTGGCAGAGACAGAATCCAAGGCTAAGCTTTGTTAATCGCCCCTTCTGTTTCCTTTTTCTGCACATCTTAAGCTTACCTTTGAGAGGGCTAAGACGTCATACTGGGATGCTAAACAACTGTCTCAAGGATTTTTGACTATTTTCTCATAGAATTTGAAGCATATGTGAATGACCTTAACTCTAATTGTTGAGAACTAATGAGGCCAAGCTATTATGCGCAAAGTTATGAGCCCACTGAGCTGTAATTACTCCATAGTTCTAGGAAGTAAGTGTCATAGGCTGAGTGGCTTTTCTTTGACTAAAAGAGCTAGACAAGTTTACATATACAGATGTACAGAAAGGCTGGTGCTTATGTATCAAAAGTTTCACAATGCTATTTGTAATCAAAATAATAATAATAATGAGTTTTCTACCTTGAAATGTACCCCCCCCACACACACCCTACCTATGCCAGATGTTTGATTCATTACTAGGATCATTCTATCATATTTTATATTTTCTTTCCTTATCCTCCAAATTCTAACTTCCTTGCAAATAATATTTTCATTTATTGTAGAAAATCTTCTTATCTCTAATATCTGTTTTAATCATTGCTGTGTGGATTACTTATTTGTCTTTATAATTCCTATTTTACTGATATTTTTAAGGGCAAAAATTGTATACATGTATGAGGTACCATGTAATGTTTTGATATAAGTATATATCAAATCAAGTAAAGTAAATCAAGCTAATTAACATACATATCACTTCACTTATTTTTTGTGGAGAGACCTTTGAAATTTATACTCTTAGCTATTTCCAATATATTATTGACTTGAGTCACCCTGTTGTGCAATAGATTTCAAAAACTTATTCCTTTTGTCTAATTGAAACTTCGTACCTTTTGACAAACAACTTTCTTTTCCCTCTCCAAGCTTATCCACCCCAAGCCTTTTAGTAACCATCTATTTACTACCATGAATTAATTGTTTTAGGCTGAATGACATTATGTGTTACTTATCTTTCTGTGCCTGACTTATTAACACAGTGTCATCCACGTTTTTCTACGTCGTAGCAGGATTTCCTTCTTTTATATGGCTGAATCTATTTTGTATATACATTATATTTTATTTACCATTTCATCTGTTTCATCAGTTTTTTTTTTTTATTTTTTGAGACAGAATCTCATTCTGTCACCCATGCTGGAGTGCAGTGGCATGATCTTGACTCACTGCAACTTCTGCCTCTCAGGTACAAGCAGTTCTTCTGCCTCAGCCTCCTGAATAGCTGGGATTACAGGTGCCCGCCACCACACCTGGCTAATTTTTGTATATTTAACAGAGATAGTGTTTCGCCATGTTGGCCGGGCTGGTCTCAGCCTCCCATAGTGCTGGGATTACAGGCATGAGCTACCTTGCCCAGCCCATTCATCTGTTCATGGACGCTTAGGTTGTTTCCATATCTTGGCTATTGTGAATAATGCTACTGTAAACATAGGATACAGATTTTTTTTGTCATATTGATTTCATTGTCTTTGTCATATTGATTTTAGTATATCCGGAAGTGGGATCTCTGGATCATATAGCAGTTCTTTTTTTTAGTTTTTGGGGAATCATTATACCGTTTCTCATAATTGGTGTACTAATGTACATTCCCACCAACAGTGTACATGTTCCCTCCTCCCTTACATTCTTACCAACATTTATCTTTCATCTTTTTGATAGTAGCCATTCTTACAAGTGTGAGGTAAAATCTTATGATAATATTAATTTTCACTTATTTGATGATTAATAATATTTGGTATTTCTTCATGAACCTGTTGGCCATTTGTGTCTTCTCTTGAGAAATGTCTGTTCAGGTCCTTTGTACACTTTTACATTTTTTTTTTTTTTCTATTGAGTTCCTTATATATTTTGGATATTAACCTGTTACCATACAGGGGGTTTGCAAATATTTTTTCTCACTTTATGAATTGTCTCTTCCCTTTGCTTCATTTGCTATATAGAAGCTTTTTAGTATGATGCAATCCCATTTGTCTACTTTGGCTTTTGTTGCCTTTGCTTTCAGGGTAATTTGCAAAGGTCATTATTCACGGTCATTTCCCCAATCAACGTTGGAGAGCTTTACCCCTATTTTTTTTCTAGTAGTTTTATAGTTTTAGGTCTACTGTTTACGTCTTTACTTTGAATTGATTTTTGTACATGCTGTGAGATAAGGATCCAATTTCATTCTTCTGCATGTGGATATCCAGTTTTTACAACACCATTTATTGAACAGTCTCTTTTCCCCAATGTGTGTTCTTGACACCTTTGTTGAAACTCAATTGGTCAATGTGTCTGCTTTATTCTAGTGTTTGCTACCTGGAATAAAATAACTTTATAATATATTTTTGAAATCAGGGAGTGTTACTGCCTCCAGCCTTGTTCCTTTGGCTTAACATGGTTTTGGTTATTTGGGAAATTTTGTGGTTCCATACAAATTTATGATTTTTTTTCTGTTTCTGTGAAAAATGACATTGAGATTTTGATAGGGATTATGTTGAATCTGTAGATTGCTTTGGGTAGTAAAGAAATTTTAACAATATTAATTTTTTTCAATCTATGAACATACATATTTCCATTTGTTTGTGTTTTCTTTAATTTTTTCATTAGTGTCTTATAGTTTTCAGTATACAGTATATAGTTTACAGTATACAGTATCATTCACCTTTAAATTGGTTAAATTTACACCTTAGTATTTTATTTTATTTTTGTTGCTGTTGTAAATGGAATTATTTTCTTAATTTCCTGCTCAGATATTAATTACTGGTATGGGAATATACTGACTTTTGTATTCTGCAACTTTACCAAATGTGTTTATCAGTTCTAGCAGTATTTTGGTGGAGTCTTTAGGATTTTCTCTATGTAAGATTTTGTCAACAGACTATTTCTTTCACTTCTTCCTTTCCCATTAGGATGCCTATTATTTCCTTTTCTTGATCAATTTCTCTGCCTAACAGTTCTAGTACTATGTTGAAAAGAAATGTTGAAAGTGGATATCCTTATCTTGTCCCTGATCTCAGAGGAAAAGCTTTCAACTTTTCATCATTGAATATGCCATTAGCTGCGGGCTTGTCATATGTGGCCCTTATTGTGTTGAGATATGATCCTCTATACCTAATCTCTTGAGAATTTTTATCATAAAAGGTTGTTAAATTTTGTCAAATGCTTTTGCTATATTTATTGAGATGATCATATGGTTTTTGTTACTCGTTTTGTTAATGCATTTCATCACATTTATTGATTTTTGTGTATTGAACCATCCTTGTGTCATAGGAATAAATCCAACGTGATCATAGTGAATGATTCTTTTAATGTGTTGTTGAATTTGGTTTTTAGTATTTTATTGAGGACTTTTACATTTATGTTCATCAGAGATTATTGGTCTGTAATTTTATCTTCTTTTAGTGTCCTCGTTTGGCTTTAGTATCAGGGTAATGCTGGCCTCATAAGATGAGTTTGGAAGTACTTCCTCCACTCAGTTTTTTGGAGAGTTTGAGAAGAATTGCTATTAGTTTTTTAAGTGGTTGGCAAAATTTGGCAGTGATACAATCAAGTTTGGGACTTTTCTTTGATGGGTGACTTTTATTATTGATTTAATCTCCTTTTGTGTTATTGGTTTATTCAGATTTTTCATTTATTCTTGACTTAGTCTAGTGGGTTGTATTATTTCTATGAATTTATCTATTTCTTCTAGGTTATCGATAACAGTTGGCATGTAATTGTTCATGTAGTTTCTTATGAATCTTGTATTTCTGTGATATTAGGTGTAATGTCTCCACTTTCATTTCTGATTTTATTTATTTGAGTCTTCTCTTCATCTTCTTACTCTAGAAAGAGTTTGTCTCTTTGGTTTATCTTTGCAAAAAAAATCCTCTTAATTTCGTTTATTTTTAAAATTGGTTTTCTAGTCTCTATTTTATTTATTTCTGCCATAATCTTTGTCGTTTCTTCCTTCTTTTATTCCTCTAACTTTGGTCTGGTTCCCTGGGATCCCTTATTTGAGTTCCTCCTTCATTCTTTTCCTCCTCCTTCTTCTTCCTTCTTTTCTCTTCTTCTTCCTTTTTTGATATAGGCATTTATTGTTATGAACTTCCCTGTTAAAACTGCCTTTGCTGCATCTCAGGCATTTTGATATGTTGTATACCCATTATAATTTGTCTGAAGATGTTTTTAAATTTCCCTTTTGATTTCTTCTTGGACTTATTAGTTGTTCAGGAGCATGTTGTTTAATTTCCACGTATTTGTAAATTTTCCCAGTTTTCTCCTACTATTGATTTCTAGTTTCATATCATTGTAGGAAACAATACTGAATATGATTTCAGTCGTCTTGAATTAGTCAAGATTTGTTTTGTGGCCTAACATATGATCTGTCCTAGAGGATGTTCTGTGTATATTTGAGAGGAATGTGTATTTTGCTGTTGGGTGAAATGTTCTATATATGTCTGTTAGGTGCATTTTGTCAATTAAAGTCCAGTGTTTCTTTGTTGATTTTCTGTCTAAAAAATGATGATCTGTCCATTGCTGAAAGTGGTGTATTAAACTACTTTTATAATATTGCTGTCTATCTCTCCCTTCAGATTGCTTAATATTAAAACTTAAATGTTTAGGTACTACTATGGTAGATGTATATATATTTACAATTGTTATACTTTCTTGAAGAATTGACACTTTTATCATTACATAATGACCTTCTTTGTCTTTCTTTACTGATTGACTTAAATTCTTTATTGTCTGATAGACATATAGCTATTCCTGCTCTCTTTTGGCTTCCATTTGCATGGAATATACTTTTCCATTATTTTCCATGTATGAGTATTCTTACAAGTAAAGTGAGTATTTTTTTTTAGGCAGCATGTAGTTGTGTTTTGCTTTTTCAATCTATTCAGTCACTTTTTATCTTTTGATTGGGGAATTTAATCCATTTTTATTCAAGGTAATTATGGTATGTAAGGACTTACCTTACTGCCTTTTTATAATTTGTTTTCTGGTTGTTTCATGTATCTTTTTTTTTCTTCCTCTTGCTGTCTTCTGTAGTGATGTGTCTTGAATCCCTTTTATTTATATTTTGTGCAACTATAATAGGGTTTTGCTTTGCCATTACCATGAGGTTTACGTAAAACATACCTATAACAGACTATTCTAAGCTGATACCAAATTAAATAAAATCAAATACAAAAACTCTTCATGTTTACTCTTCCCTACTACATTTTATGATTTTGATGTCAAAGTTGACAACTTTTTATAATTTGTATCCCTTACCAATGTATCAAAGCCACAGTTGTTTTTAATAGTTTTGTCTTTTAACCCTTATGTTAGAGATAAAGTTGTGTCACACATCACTCTTCAATCAAAAGACTATTCTGAATTTGACTATGTATTCCTGATACCATTGTATTTTTCCCTTCATGTATTTTGTGTTATTAATTAGCAGTGTGTTTTCTCAGCTAAATAACTCAATTTAAGAATTCCCATAAGACAGGACTGGGGTGATAAATTCCTTAATTTTTTATTTCAGAAACTGTATTCTCTCCTTCCACTCTAGAAATCTATTTTTGAATGTGGTAGGTCATACTGACAGTTGAGGAGGAGGAGAAGAGAGAAATATTACAGAAGTGCAAAGAACTTCAAATAAATATTAAAAAATGCTTACCATTAACCGCGTTTTGGTGGTCTCATAATCAGAATACTTTGACTATCATTTATTCTTGCATAATTTTTCTAGCTGGATCTTCTTTCTTCTTTTTCTGCATCTTACCGTTTCTTCTTGTCAATCTTCACACCCTCACCCCATTCTCCCCTTCCTCGATTGTATCTCAGGTCTCCATTTCATTAGAAGGACAGTTTAGCTGTGTTTATGACTACCCCTGAACTCAGCTATTTTCTACCTTTGCATGTTGCAAATATCAAAGGGCTAAACTGGAACAGGATTCATCATCTCAAAGAGGCAGTGGCTTAAAAAAATATTTTTGTGTGTGTGTTTTGTTTTCCTTTGTTTTTGCTATTAGAAGAGATATTAAAGGGCCAAAGAGTTTGTCATGAATATATCATGTATATGCAACTTTATACACCGATAGCTTCTGAGGTGGAAACAGATGGGGCATGAGAGATCAGATGTGAGTGAGCTAATGGTTAAAATTAGAGATTAATGTGTTGGAATCAAAACTTATGTTCATATCCTAGAAATAAAACATTTAAAATAATTAAAACCTAAAGGGAATAGTTCAAATAAAATAACACAATTAATAATTATGAATTTTATTTTGCTTAAGGAGACTACACCTATCCAATAGATATTTAACCAATAAAATTTAAAATTTCTGACTTTATTAAGAAACAAACATATTTTAACCCAAACACTCAAACTTACAGAACTATTTAAAATAACGATTTAGTTGTGAATTTTTAAATCCTAGGGTTTCTTACTTCGGTGGCTTTAACTGGAGTGCCAGACAGCAGGTCTCTCACTCCTGAACATTTACCCTGATGAAGAAATAACAAAGTAGCTAATATGGTTCTCGAGAAATAGATGTTTTTGTTAATTAAACCAATAATTTTCTACTTTTCTACCAATAATACAGATTAGTTTATTCCAACATAGTGAGCTATTTATATGTTTACTTATTTAATTTTGATTTTAGTAAATTTATTTTTAATTTTAACTTTTACAGATTCTGGGGTACATGTACAGTTTTGTTACATCACATATTGCACAGTGGTGAAGTCTAGGCTTTTAGCATATTTGCCATCTGAATAGTGTACATTGTACCCAGTAGGTAATTTTTCATCCCTCACGTCTTCCTACCTTCCCACATTTTGAAGTCTCTAAAGTCTATTATTTCACTCTGTATGTTCAGGTATATCTAATGCCTAGCTCCCACTTGTAAGTGAGAATATGTGGTATTTGACTATCTATTTCTAAGTTATTTCTCTTAGAATAATTGCCTCCAGATCCAAATAGGAAGACAGGAAGTCAAAGTATTCCTGCTTGCAGATGATATGATTCTATACCTAGAAAACCTCACAGTTCTGCTCAAAAGCCCCTTGTTCTGATAAACAACTTCAGCAGAGTTTTAGGATGCAAAATAAACATATAAAAATTATAGCGTTCCTATATTCAAACAGCCTCCAAGCTGAGAGCCAAATCAAGAATACAATTCCATTCACAATAGCTGCAAATGGAATAAAATATGTAGGAATACAGCTAACCAGACATTAAAGAATTCTGCCACAAGAATTACAAAACACTGGTCAAAGGAGTAAAGGATGACACATATAAATAGAAAAACATTCCATGCTCCTGGATAAGAAGAATTAATATTGCTCAAATGGCCATATTGTCCAAAGAAATTTACAGGCTCAACTCTGTTCCTATCGATCTACCAATAATATGCCTAACAGAATTAGAAAGAACTCTTTTAAAATTCATATGGAATAAAAAAAGAGCTTGAAAAGCCAAGACAATCCTAAACAAAAAGTACAAAGCTGGAGACATCACTTTACTTGACTTCAAACTATACTATAAGGCTACTATAACCAAAACAATATTGTATTTGTACCAAAATGGACACATAGATTAATGGAACAAAATTGAGAGCCCAGAAATAATGCCACACACCTAAAACCATCTGATCTTTGATATAGTTAATAAAAATAAGCAATGGGGAAAGGACTCTATTCAATAAATGGTGCTGAGATAACTAGCTAGCCATATGCAGAAGATTGAAACTGGAACCCTTTTGTATACCGTTTATAAAAATTAACACAAAATAGATTAAAAACCAAAATATAAAAGCTAAAACTATTTGTCTATTATTGACTTCCAGTTTGATTTTGTTAGTGCCAGAAAATACAATCTGTATGATTTAAGTTTTCTAAAAATTTAAAGTTGTTTTATGGTACAGGATATGTTCTATCTTGGTTTATGTATTGTGAACATGAACGTGTGCATTCTGCTGTATTGGGTGCTATATAAATGTCAACTTGATAGTTGACATTTGTTGACGGTGTTCTTGAGATTTTTAATATCCTTGCTGATTTTCTGTCTAATTGTTCTATCAATTGTTTTGGGTGAGGTGTTGAGGTCACAAACTATAATTCTGGATTTTAAAAATTTCTTTCAGTTCTCTCAGTTTTTTGCTTTCCATATTTCACAACCCTAATGTTTGATATATACACATTTAAAGTTGCTATGTCTTCTTGTTAGACTGATACTTTAAACATTGTATAAGTTCCCCTCTAGTAATTTTCTTTGCTCTGAAGTTTACTTTATATAATAGTAATATAACTACTCCTGCTTTTTTTATTAATGTTTGCATAGTATATCTTTTTCTATGATTTTATTTCCCAGCTGTCTATATAATTGGAAGTGAATTACTTATAGACAGTATATGATCGATTCACTTAAAAATTACTCTGCCAACATTTTTTTTTACTCTGCCAATGTATTTTCATTGGCGTATTTGGACTATTTACATTTAATGTAATTATTGGTATGTTAGAGCTTAAGTTTGCCATTTTATTTTTTGTTTCTGGTTATTTTCTGTTCTTCCTTTTTTTCTGCTATTGTATGGCACATCTGGTTCATAACTAAACATTTTGTTTAGAATTCTGTTTTGATTTACACATACATATTGTACATACAGTATGTATTATATACCTAACATCACAGTTGACTGGTATCTTTTGCCAGAGTGAGTTTTAGAAAACTTACCTCCTTTTTCATTACTTTGCCCTTCCTAATTTGCAGTATAATTGCCTTAAATATTTCCTCTCCGTACATGTAGAACCACATCAGATAGTGTCAGAATGTTTGCTTATTTACTTATATTTTTGTTTACTGTGTTCATTCTTCCTGTTTTCAAAGAGTTCCTTTTTGTTTAAACATCTTCTGTTAGTCATTTTTAAGATAATTCAGCTGGCAAAATTCTCTTAGTTTTTCTTTATTGAGCATGTTTTGATTTTCCCTTTTTTCTTGAAGGAAACATTCACAAAGTGTAATATTCTTAGGTGACAGTAGTTCTTTTTTTTAGCACTTGAAAAATAGCACTTCCTTTGGCCTCTATGACTGCTGATGAGAAATCTGCTCATATTAGAATATTTTCCCTTATATTGCTGTTTTTCTCTGGCTCTTTTTTTTTTTTATTTTCTCTGTCTTTAGTTTTCAGAAGTCCAAATATGTCATGTCTCAGTGTTGATTTCTTTGGGTTTATGTTGTTTGGACTTTGCTCACCTTGAATTTGTAGGTTTTGCCTCTTGCCAAATTTGGAAAGTTTCCAGACCTTATTTTCTCAAGTACTTTTCAGCCCTACTGTCTTTTCTCTCTTCTTTCAAGACTCCAGTTGCATACATTTAGATCTTCTGTTAACAGTACCACAAGTCCCTAAGGCTCCGTTTTTTTTTCTTTTTTTTTAAAATTCAGCCTACTTTCTCTGTTGTTTGCTGTTAGGATTGGGTAATTTCCATGGTTCTATCTTGAAGTTTGTGAATTCTTTCCACTGTCTCTTACAGTTTCCTCTTAAACCCGTCTATTGAGTTTTTAAAATTTCAAATATTGTATTTTTTTAGTTCTAAAATTACCATTTAGTTCCTCTTTTCATCTTCTATTCCTTTGCTGAGATGTTCTTATTTTTCATTTATTTGAAATGTGTTCTAATGGGTTATTGAGGCTTTAAAATCTTTATCGATAATTCTAATATCATTGTTCTCTTGGAGTTGGCATTTATCAGGCATTTTTCCTTTTTTTTCCATTTAGTTTGAGATCTTAGTGGTTATTCATATGATGAGTGACATTCTATTGAAACCTGGACATTTGGGTATTATATAATGAGGCTAGCCCTTATGTAAACCTTTGATTTTAGCTGAATTCTTCTGACACCACTCCAGCAGAAAAATGGAGGTTCCACCTTATTACTCAGGTACCTCACACTGTTTCCATTGATAACCAAACCAAGCAGACTCCTCCCTGAGTGGTTGGTAGTTCCAGCTCTCCAATAGGCCTCCATTGATAGCTCCCTGTCTGAGAGAGGGAGGAGTGCCTTGTTACTGCTTTCCACATGGCATCCACTGATGGTGGGAAGGAGGTGAGAGTCTTGACTTCCCACTTGGTTACCTTTGAAACGAACTCAGTGGGAAGGAGGAGGGGCACTTTGTTACTGGTAAATGGAGGTGGAAGTCCACCTTTCCACTTGGACTCCACTACATTGCCGAGGGTGATGCTGAAAGTCTCAGACCTCTACTCATCCTTCTCTGACACCATGATAGTGAGTGGGTTGAGGTGCTGCAATACAGCTTGGCAAACAAAAGTGGAAGTCTGCCTCCCTGCTTGGCCTTTGCTGGCCTGAGTGGGTGTGGGGCCATATTTTTTCAGTGGGTTTGACTGGAGTAGAGTAATTATTATCAAACAGATTTCTGTCTGGCTAGACTTGTCTTTTCATTTGGCTAGAGAGGGTGGACTTGTGTCATGTTTTCTTTTGGCTGTCCTTATGTTACCAGGTTGCTGGCTTCTTCAGATCTAACTCTGGGATATATAAGGCAAAAAGAAAATGGAGGGGACTCAATACTTAGTTCATTCCTTAGGCCCCAGTGTCCGTGGATGGTCTGTCTTCTCTTTGCCTTTCAAAGTTATCTTATGTTTGTTTATTTATAATTCTCAGGGTTTTAACTTATACTTAGTAAAAGGACTAGGGAAAAAATAGTTGTACATGCAGAAATCTCCAAAACCAAAATGATTTCACTGTACATTTTTGCCATTTAATTAGGTGAAATTAAAAAGACAATAACCCATCCTCTAAAAGGCATTTTAACTATTAGAACATAATAACACAGGTTACTATCTGTGAAAAACTTTTAAAAATGTTGCCTAAAGCATAAATGTGTAAAAATCAGTAATTAAAAAAGTCATTCTAGGAAAGAAGAATTCTTATGATGATACATAAATAATTATTCTTGACCATTATAATTTATGAATATTTGAGCTCTTCAATAATTATATTTTTAATAGGTAATTCAGTTGTTCTAAGTCAATTGTACTGACTAATGGGAGCCATAGATATTCTTTTATTAAACTAAAAAGTAACACCTGCTGCTAGTAACTAATCCAGTCACCTCAAAACAGTTGAGTATGGTAGTTCCCCTCTATCCAATTCCATTTTTTAGAAATAACCACTGTTAACAGTTCGATATGCATCCATCCAGTTTGTAGTCTATGTTTACACTTTCAGTCATGCTCTGCCACTGCACTTAGTCACTCCTACATTTATTTTCCAGCTTCTCTTTCTATTCATGTTTCGTAAGTTTATCCTTTTCTCTCTGGCTATAAAACATTGAAAGACGTTCAGACTTCATTCTAGACCTTTTTTTCTCAATTAGTATTGTTTATCTTTGTGACTCATCTATGTTCCTATTTCAATTACCATTTCCACTCAAATTACTCATATATTTACTTTTCTAGTTCAGATTTCTGGTCATAGTGTCAAATCAATAACTCCAATTCTCTGCTTGACGACTCCTTTTGGATAAAGAGCACTCCAAATCCAACATTGCCAAAACTAGATGGATAATCTTTCCTTACAGCCTCTTTCAGATTTTACATCTCAGTGAATGGTACCACTGTATACTGAATTATATTCACTAGTGGCTTAGGAGTCGTTATTGATCCCCTTTCGTCTTTACCTTCCTTTTCCAATTAATTACCAAGTCCTGTGGTCTGCATAATCCTTTCAATATCTGTGACTGAGCTTCATCATCAACTACTGAGGCCAGTGTAGTAGTTTCTTAAATTGACTCTCTGCTTCTGATTGTTCTTGAATTATTTTTTTACTCTGTAGCCAGAGAGGGTATCCTCAAAATAAAATCTGGTTATGTTACATGCCTGCTTAGAATATTTCAAATTTTAATTGCTCTTATGATAAATATCGGAATTCTTAACATGACCTCTAGCACAGTACCTGTCTCAATAAATATCTGTAAAACAGTGAAAAAACTTACATGGTTTATAGCATTTTATATTAAAATAGTATTAGTATACACATGCATCTCCATATGCATCTTTCTTTTTTCTTATTAATATTTCTGTTGGATATGTTTCTAGAAGTGAGGTTGCTAGTATAGTTTGGTTTTTATCTATTAAATATGAAGGTTAATAGAGATGTGCTGCAGTGCCTTGTAGTCGTCAAGAAAAAAATCCATTAAGAGCAAAAAGAGGAGATTGATCTAAGAAGATCAGTAATGATTTATTAAGGGAGTCATCCTGTACCTTCTGTCTGATGGAAGGAGTTATATCTCAAAGAAACACCAAATAATTTAAGGATTTTTTGAGTTTATGCTAAGAAAATTTAGGTTAAATATTTTGCAAGATAGCAAGGAGCAAAAACGAATCACATTTTTGTATTCATAACAAATGTGATTTATTTCTATAAACCACTCATGCATTTAGTTTGCTTATATATTTTTCTTACAGTATAAGTAGGTAGTATAAAGAAAGGCATAATTCGAAATGGGATAATAAAATGGTAACGAAATAATGTATGAATTATAATTTTTATAGAAATCAAGGTTTACTAGTATCTAAGACCATTTGGGGTGCTGCAACCTATAGTTTATAAGCTATTGGTTAGCTTATAAATTAAATAGGAATTTATTGCTCACAGTTCTGGAGGCTCAGGGTCCTAAGATCTAGGCATAATAGATTCAGTGATTGGTGAGGGCTCACTTTCTGGTTCATAGATGGTGACCACTTGCTGTGTCCTCACATGGTGGAAGGGAGAGAGGGGTTTCTTTCAGCCCTCTTTTACAAGGGAACTAATAGCATTTGTGAGGGTTCTTCTTCATGACCTAATCATCTCCTGAAAGCCCCAGCTCCTAATACCAACGCTTTGGGTGTTAGGATTTCAACATATAAATTTTGCAGGGGACAAAAACATTCATACCATGGCAACTGGTGTAATTGATACTGGGCAGAACCATGAAATGGGCAAATAATATTTTCAGAGATATGTCTGCTTCCTTTGATGCATGGTCCTGGAAGGAAAATGGGTATATCTTTGTGCATATGACATCAGCAGGGAGCAGCACAAAGGCATCAGGCACCCAAAAGGTGGGGGACTAAGAGGGGCAGTTTGCTACTAGCTCCACACTACTAGTTCTGTGACCTTGGGCAAACTAGTTAATCACTGTAAGACTTAGTTTCCTCATTTGAAAATAATAACTGTTTTACCTGTAAAGTAGATTGGATTTGATCATTTGTTTTATTACTTGTTAAGGCATTTATTTATATTTATGAATTTTTTTGGTTGAGCTGATACTAAAACACTTTATTCCTAATTTTAGTCATAAATTTACATACCAGAAAGATAGAAGTGTATAATACACGGGCATTAATAACTTTAAAAACTTTTTGTAGGAGCTTCTCAGGCTGCAAAGTGATTCATAATGGCCTCTTAGAGCACCCAAGAGGTACCATGAAGCTCTGAAAGAGTTAACATGCTTTTTATAACCCGTGTACTTAAAGGTAGTAAAAAACTCTGATTTTCATAAGTAATTCTTTACAAATTCCCACTGTTCTATCTCTCACCCTGGTCTTTTTTGTTTATACTGAGATGCGTGCATTAAGCAGCTTTATGCTTATAGTCTTCATGCTATTAATTTTGTATCAGCCACTTTGAGTTTATCATTTCTTCTGTTCTAGGCAATGGGCCTATCATCTGTTTATCATTTCTTCTTGTTCCAGGCAATGGACCTCATCATGACCGTTGCTGTACTTACAATGAAAGCAACTTGGTGGATGGAGTTTATTGTCTCCCAATAGGACACTGGATTGAGGCCACTGGGCACACCAATGAAATGAAGCACACAACAGACTTCTATTTTAATATTGCAGGCCATCAAGCCATGCATTATTCAAGGTAAAAATAGTGCTGTGTTTATAACCATAGAAGTAGGACAAGAGGTAGCATTAGGACAATGGAAATATTCACTGTGTTCAAAACTGCACTATCTCACTTTGGAGGGGTCTATAGACCTGTAGGACTTTGAGGAGATAATAACAGTGAATCAGTGTCTTGAGCTCTTCTGGGTGTAGATGTGGAGGATTTTTTGATATATATATATTTATTAAATGTATACCCTGACATCAACATATTTTGACCACATAGTAGCTAACCAATCTCTCTACTTATGTAGTGCATTAAAAATAAAAACTGCCCTAATAGCCTAAATTAGTATTTGTATCCTTTATGCTACTGACTTACCAGTGAAACAAAAATTGGTATTCAAATAAATATGTGTGAAAATACAGACAGAACTAGATTGTATGTGATTATCTGCTTTATTATTTGTTAATATTTTGATTTATTTGTTCATTTAATTCCTAAATCAAGACTATATGTCATAATAAAAATTCCAACACTGAATAGGTTGCTAAATAAAAACTAAGGCTCATTATCCTTTTCTCCTGTCCCACTCATCAGAAGTGATTATTTTTAACCACTTTCTGGTTAGTTTTTCTGGAGATTAGATCCAAATCTTAAACAATGTGCATATACTTTGCTTGTTAATGTGCCAGTTTAAAAATAGCTATTGATTCCCCTCTGTTACACATAAGAAATTGACCTCTCTCATACTTGTCCTCTCTCCCCACTCCAGGCCCTATCAGGCATATTTTGAAAAGTTTCATCGTTACTTTCATCATACAGATTCTGTCTTGACCCATCAATTTTTCAGTGTCTCCTGGTATCCTACATTGTAAGAGCAGAGATTTTTTTTTTGTCCCTGTAGTTTTTTCCACATCTACTTCCACCTACTAACTCCTGCTTTTAAATTACTTTTATAATTTCAAAGCTTATAGAATTTACATTAAATTTAGTAAATGTAAACATCTTTCACACTGATTATTTAAAATTTAAAAGCAATTGCCAACATTTAAAATATTATGTTATTTACTGTAGAACTTATAGTGTTTATACCATACACAAAGAGATGTATTTTCATGTTCTTAAAGAATGTGTTTTGAATAAGACATATAATTAATATAAACAGTTGTGAAGGGTAAGAGAGAGAGAGAGAAAATGCAGTTTCACAGCAGTATTAGTAAATTAATACTCCTTTTGAAAACATCTTTCTTTCAAACTTCTGGTAGATGTTGGCTTTGCTGATGGGTTGTATGCACAGAATGAGGAAGAGAGGAGTTGAGCATGTCTTGTGGTTTTGTGGCCTGAGCTACTGAATTAATGGTGTTGCTGCTTACTGAGATGGGGAAGACTGGGAGATGAGCAATTTGAAGTAGGGATTGAGGTAAAAGTTGTATTTTAGTCATTTTTTCAAATGTATGTTAGATTACAGGAAGGAAATTGATTTGATGTCAGAAATTTTAGGGAGAGGTTGGAAATAAAAATGTAAAATTGGGAGTTATCAAGACATAGATGACATTCAAAATGATGAGTCTGGATGAGACAATAGTAAATGAGTGAAGTATAAAAGAGACAAGGAGAAGAAGCAAAAATACTGAATCCTGGTTCATACAATTTAGAAGTCAAGGAGAAGCAGAAGATCCAGAGACAAGTAGGAGAAGGAGTACCTCTTGAGATGGTCTGACATTTAATGAGGATGTGTTTATGGGTTCTTTTAAATTAAACCACATTTACGGAATCAACCCTTTTATTTGAAGAGTCATGTCTTTGGCTTTAGAGATATTTTCCATTGTAGAATTATTTCTTCCCCTTGATTGCCTTTGCTCTTTGTCATTAAAGGCATTCCTTAGATGGATGTTGGACCTGTTGGATTTATATTTTATATTTATCATCTTTTTTATTGCTTTATATTTTGGGAGGCTTCTTTTTTTCCAATTCAACCACCAATTATTTTTTTCTTAATTTCAGTAATTGTATTCTTAATTTCATGGAGTTTTACTTACTCTGTTATTCACTTTTTGCATATTAGTTTGTTCTTGTTTATGAATGAATATATTCATGAATCTTTCTTAGAATACTGAGTTATTTTAAAGTTCTCTTCTCTTACTGGAACTATCTATTTTTCTCCTGATTCAATTGTTTTTCATTCATATTGATGTTTCTGTTTTTGTGTTGTTAATGTTTTAGGTAACATGTTTCTTCATTGTTCATATTTATGATGTGAAAGATTAGGTTGATTATTGCATATGGCTGTCATGGGTTTCTTCTGCTATTACTGGCCAGTAATACCTGTGAGAGGTGTTGAGGGCAAGCTGTGCTCAGGTGGGCAGATCTGTCTTTCTCAACAGACTCAAATCAGACAACCTACCTGGGTGCTTCCTCCACCTTATCCTGAAAGAAAAGACAAGGAGGGTCTGTTGTAGGGTATACCTCTCAATCTGAGAGCCTTTGCTCCCCAAGCAGATGTTTTAATTTCTAAATAAAGTATTTCCTCAGCTTCATGTGCCGTATCAAAGCTGTATATGCAGGTGAGAATGAACCTTAGTTCATGTACTCAACTATGCAAGAAAGCTTACGTTTCCTTATTTTCTTTAAAGCAACTTAGTTTTATATCCAAGTCTCTATCCTACTGAATTCTCAGGTAATTCAACCTGTTATCCACTGCAGGTATAAATATATCTGTGCTTATAAATAATAATATATTAAAATGTATGTATACTGTATAACATATATTAATATAATATATAATATGTGTGTATGTATACCTGGAGTATAATATATATCAAATCTAATACACACACACACACACACACACACACACACACACACACACCCCAAGTCCTGGGAATCTTTATTTTTCAACATCACCATGTGAATTTTACATGCATTAGAATATAAAAGGAATATTTTTATGCACCTTCAGTTGTTTTAGTGTAACTCCCCTTAAAAATTCCATCCATAGTTCACCTTCACATGAAACTGGACAAGATGAATATCTGAATTCAGTTTAAAAGAAAAGAGTCAGAAAGGCATTTACGTATTTCATTATCAAATTGAAAACATCGAATTCTGTTTGCCATGTTCATCTGACAATGTATATGCTAAGATTATTTGTGAATTTATCTTAGCTGCTGAAATAGATACAGACAAGCAGATTCTATGTTTGAGCATATATACAATGGAGGCATTCAAACTCAACTAAGAATTTGTAATTACAAACTCTCACTCTTTAGTTTGAATATAGGAATGGAATTATTCCTAGAATTTTTTTATGGTTGAAATAAATCATATAAGAATGGAATTGTCAGTATCCTTTATAAGGATAAGGCTTTTTAGAGCATATATATATAACAATTAAATGTTATATAATAGGATAAATGGTAACTTCACTTATTCAGTAAGAATTGTATGGATTACTCTGTGCAGCCCGTGTTGAGTGCTGAACCATCAGCAATGAAGAGACATGATCCTTGCTCTCATGGAGCTTGTCCTCTAGTGGAAGACAATATATAAACAGCTGTAATACAGTTAAATAATTGCTGTAATGAAGTTATATATGCAGTGTAAAAAGGGACAGGAAAAATCTTTAGTTTAAGGAAATCTTTGTGAGGATGTAGAACTTGAACAGAAACATGAAGGATTCTTTTTCTCAGGAAATTTGGGAAAGGGAATTCAAGGTAAGAAGAATAGTGATATGGTTTGGCTGTGTCCCCACCCAAATCTCATCTTGAATTGTAGCTTCAACAATTCCCATGTGTTGTAGGAGGGACCTAATGGGAGGTAATTGAATCATGGGGTTGGGTCTTTCCCATACTGTTCTTGTGATAGTGAATAAGTCTCATGAGATCTGATGGTTTTATAAGGGGGATTTTTCCTGCACAAGCTCTCTCTTTGCTTGTTGCCGTCCACGTAAGATGTGACTTGCTCCTCCTGGCCTTCCACCATGATTGGGAGACCTCCTTAGCCACGTGGAACTGTGAGTTTATTAATTCTCTTTCCTGTATATATTACCAAGTCTTGGGCATGCCTTTGTTAGCAGCATAAAAACCGACTAATATAAAAAGCAAGTGCACATGTACAGAGGTGTGAGAGAGCAGTCTTAGGGTAGCCAGCTAATTTTCTCCAACCAGAATGCTTTGAGAGTAAAACAAGGTACTTTACATAATTAGCCTGAACAAGAGATATAAAAATAGGACTTTACTGGGAATACCAGGACATATGGCAACCTAAAGAACATGTCATGTAAAAGAGAACATTCTGGCACTTGTCGATATTTAAGTGCATATATAAGCTGAGAACACCTGTCTCTAAAGAGGGATTACAGATATCCTTTGATAGAAATTAGCACCCTTTCCATGGTATGATTTATCTAGAGAGTTTTATGTGCTACATTTTAGTTTTTGATTTTTAGCCAAGATATACATACACATGTTTAAAGAAGATATCAGATTCTACAAGTTTTATTATGAGAAAAACAGATCTCTCTGCCTATTCTTTCCCCCACCCAAGCTACCCCAATTGTATCTTTCCACAGGCAACTACTTTCATTTCTTTTAGTTGATTATTTGCTACTTCACTTCAGGTAAATTATACATAACATGATTATATTGCTACTGTTTGGTTTTAGATCTAGGTATTATCTATTGACTATACAACATGAAATATGAAGATCTAGCCCTCTTTTCTTCTCTTCCCACATCCATCCTATTGTTCAGTCTTCCCAGTATAGTAATACCATATTTTTCATGAGATCAGTATTCCACATGTACATTCACATGGCTATGTAATGCTATTTAACATCCAAAGGGTTTGCAGATGTTTAAATCTCAGGATTGCTATTGAGAAGTCAAAGCGATTATGCCTCCCGATCCTTTTTGTTCATATGTTTTTGTATTTGTTTTTAGTTCTGTAAATGAAGAGGCCTGCAGAATCTTTTTATTTCCAATAGCTTGAAATTCCATTCTTGGTATGGGCCCATTTTATCCATTTTGCTAAGCTGTCAGTGCAGAAGACTTTAATTCTGCAAAAAAGTAAAATTCATCAATTATTTCTTTGATAATTTCCTCCCTTTTTATTTCTGGAATTGCTATTACTGAAATATTGGATCTCTGGCCTGAGTTTTCCATTTTCTTGTCTTTTATATTTTGCATTCTTTTTTTCTTTTAAAATATTTTTTTCTTATTACTCACACTGCTATTTAGTTTTTTATTTCTGCTATTATTTATTTTCAAGGAAAATACATTTGAGTTTCTTGCAAATAGTATTCTGTTTTTATCATGGTTAGATTATTTCTAGGAAGACACCAAGAATTGTTTTTCTATTTAAAAAATAAATTTCTTCTTCTGACATTGTTTTTATGTGTTACAAATTGTTTTAATGTATTTTTTCTCTTCAGTTTGTATCTATAACTCACATTAGAGGGTTTCCTCAGGTGCCTGAACATTCTTAGTTCTTGGCTTCTTTTTAAGTGTGGGAATCAAAAGCACTGATTAGAGACTCTGAGCACATGGGTGGGTGTGTGACTACGTGATCCAACTGCCCTATTTAGATGGGAAACCTTTGATATCATGTCTTTAGATCTTTCCTTCTATGCTGCTTTTATTCCCTAGACAAGACTTTGCCAAACTCCTGCTTGGAGGGTGAAGGTCTGTACTGGGACCTGAGCATGGGAGGCTGGCTGAGGGAGTCTCTGCTTCCAATATACATAATACACTTACTTCCTCTGTTTTTAGTGTGGCATTCCTTCCTTGTGCTGAGGTTCCCCCAGTCCAGAGACTTCTTTAACCTTTTCAAGAGAATAAACCTCCAGTCTTTTGTCAGGGTTGTGGGGAGGGTAAGTTTCCCAGCTGAGGAGAGTATAAAAGTGAATCTGGCATCTGGTTCCTTCTTAAACAGACTTTCAACTAGTTCTTATTTTTCTCATATCCAAAAGTACCTGGTGGTACCCATTTCTGAGCCTGTTGGGGATTCTGTAGTATCATTCTAGTTGGTTCTCACCATTCCCTACTGCTGGCCTTTGGACTTTGTTGTTTGTTTTAGCTCTGTTAAATTTTTCAACAATTAACCAATTGCCTTCCAACTTCCATAATTTTGTTGTTATCCTATTTTCATTTCTGTGATCTTAGGGGCCTATGTTTTAAAGGGATTTGGGGAAAGAGTCAAGAATTTGGTGAAAGAGTCAAGAAATCGGTGAAAGATCCTAGATGTGTGGAATCAATTTGTGTGCAATATAGTTAAACTGAAATAAAGTATTCAAAATGTCTAATATATAAAACTTGGTAAATAGCTCAATAAATATTAAATCCACATTTAGCTTGTACTCTGTTTCTTTGACCCAGGTAAGATTCTTTCATGCTAGAATGAGATTTTAAAAATCAATGTGCATTTTTATATCCAGGCTACACTTAGGACCAAACTACACCTCCCTCTTTAATAGAATTATTTTTCATGCAAAAGAATGAATATTTGCCTTAAAGGACACATATAGCTAACTTAGTGAGATGATAGTGGTTAAGGACTGTAAATTCTGTACCTTGAAAAGGCTTATTGCCAATTAAACACACTTCAAGGGCATAAATTAGATCTTAAGAATATCACACATCACACTCTTTCAAAAATGTTACAGTTTAGAAAATGTAAAAGCATGTTTATGCTTTTAACTTCTTTGGCTCTGAAGGAAATTCTATACAGTAATTTCTTAAACTCAAAATTATTTTAAACACTGGAACAATAATTTTACACATTTAAAAATACTGTTTTATCTGGCATTCTTTTTAATGAAAGGAATTAATTAATTTGGAGACATGGTAAGGAGCTAGAGTTCTAGCCCAGCTCTCTCATTTACACCTGGGTAACTAACCTTAGAACAATCCTCTAACAGTTCTAGAAATTTTAATTTCCTAATTTGCAAAGTGAGCTGGTTGAACTAGATGACTATTAAAAGTATAGTTCTGGAAATAATTAAGGTTAATCCCTGATTAATATCAATGTTAATTTCAAAAGCTAAGGCTTATATCACATTTTGCCAACATGTAGTATTGAATCACAATGATGCTACTCTGTATCAGCTTCCCTGCTTTCAGATCCAGTGACCAGCCTGAATTTCAGTGCTGCCTCACGATGGTCCTTTCCCTCATTTTTGTAGCTCAAGACATACATTCAGTCCAACTCTACAGCAGGTATATTTGGAAATACACATATTTTATAGCCAGCATATAAATGACTTTTAATAAGTATGTATAGGCTTCTTGTATAATGATAAGACTTTTTTTACATTGCTCACATTTATAAATCAAACTTTGACAAGAATTTTTTTGGAGTAAGCAGAGAACAGGCACAGAATTCTGTGTGCATTGGGACATAATTCCATAGTCCTACTTCTGTAGTTCAGAGTCAAAACATTACTGGGCAAAGGAGGAAACTAATTTCAATTAGTATTTCCATCTGATTCAATGAATTGAGATTCTTTTAAACCTTAAGACCAAGATTACAGTTGTTCATGGCAGTAGGAAAGAAAACAGACATGCTTTTCCTTCTTGTTGAATTCTTCTGATTGGGGAATGATTTTAATTGAGTATTAACTGGGTGTGGCAGAGTTCTCTAAGAGTACCTTTGTTCTATCTAAATAAGGCTGTTCATATGGTCAATTTAATTGCTAGATATCCTCCTTTTCTTATGTCTTAGAAATATATTTTTATATAAGAGAAACATTAAATATATTAAGCAAAATATATATTTTATATCATATATGTCATTATTTTAGGATGATTTATTTTGAACACCATATCAAAGAATATTAGTGATAGATATTAGCATCCTAATGGTAACATGGTCTAGTGCCAACATATTCCCTTAATTCTTGTTGCATAAGAGTCATTTAAAACCTATCAGCTAAAGTGTGTGAAGAAATAAATCAGTTTTGGCTGATGTTGCTGTTCTGGAATCAGTACAATTGTAAAGGAAGCAGCTGGATTTTTGTGCTGCCTTGTGTATTATCAACAGCATTGTTATTTAAATTGTGATGGAAATGTCTAGACCCCTGGCAAATGAAAGAAGATTGGAAAGGAAAGAGCTGGACTGCCAGATCTCAGGTTGTGTCATAGGAATGGTGGTAAAAAAGAGAAGTATTTTATCACATAAATTAAGCAAACTGGATTTATTATAAGTCTTGAGTGATGTGGGTAAAATATAGCAATTTTAATATAAAATAAGGAATTTTACTACAAAAGGGAGCAGAGCAATGGGGAAGGTTAGAAAGGGCAAGGAAATTCATAACATGGGAGCCATGGCAGAATATTTTCATGTTAATAAACATTATACCAGAGAGCAGAGGAAATGAATGATTGAGAAAGGAGAAAACTGTAGGAGCAAAATCTGTGTGTAAGCAAGAGTGAACTGAATCAAGAGAACAAGCAATTCAACCCTGGTCCCGGGAGGAGGCAGAGAACTTGGGCATGGATCCAGTAGGTTGAAGCAGCAGTGAGAGCATGTGGAAGTTCAATTTTCGATGGCTCTTTTATTGTTGAAATAGGAAGAGAGGTCATCAGATGAATATGAGAAGAGGGAGAAGATTTAGGTTTGAATGAGATATATAGACTGGGTGACTAAGGGAATGTAAATGTACTGACTCATGAATTTTGATTTTTATAAAACTCTTCCAATTCCAATGTGACAGTGGCCATAACAACCAAAGAAGAGTTGTTCTCTCTTATTAAACAACTACAGAAGACAGACAGAATATTTTTGACAAGCTCAGCTAGCCTTTTCCCAGGGTTTTCGATGTGACTCTAGCCAGATCAGAAGGAAGTCTAGGTAACATGCTAAACTGGGAGCTTGGCAGTCTGGGAATTTTACATGATGTTTTTCAGTGCTAGAATTAAATTTATTATGAAAACCATTATGGAAAGTCCACTTCAGGAAGCCCAGCTGATTATATTCGGGTCAGTGAACACATCAAGGAACATTTATGTCATGTTTTCAGAAGGTGTATTTAGGTTACTTTGCCATTCATTGATTATGATTATTTAGATTGGCTTCAAATGACTTGTTTCTTAGATCATAGTCTCCTCTTTGACAGAACAGCTGGGAAAGATTATCAAACCCTTGGAGGAGGGTTTAGTTAAAAACCAGTAGTTAAAATGTGTATATTACTTACCAGGTACTAGAATTAATGTTGCTCTTGACTATTTTTATATCATAAAGGCCCTATTATAACTTCTCTGTTCACAGACTTCTTTTGAAACATGAACTCTTTATTATTTTGTTTTGATAACTTGTAAAATGTCTTTCCTGTCCTCCTCTAAGTCCTTTTAATTATTCTCTTTGGATGTTATGAAGATTTATTGTTTTCCAAAGAAAACAAAGCTCAGAGATGCAGTGAATGTGAAGGAGCCATTATGATAGAGATCAGTGATCACATGCGTTGACCAAAGGTTCTCAGCCAGAATAATGGTTATTGAGTTGATGGGGTTTTAAGATCCATTCTTTAACTGAGGATATTAAGATCCATTCTTTAACTGAGGATAATCAAATCAGATACTGATACTGTGAATTAAGTCAAGAAGGAGTAAAAAGACTAAATCAAGTAGAGTAAAAGTTGGAAAATAAATTTGAACATTCTAATGCCTAGTTTCAAAATACCTTTTTATAAGATTGTTAAACACCATTCCCTACTGGAAAAAAAACATGTAAAAAGCTGAGTTTCGAAGTATCGTTCTGATTATATACCATGTTCCCAGTATTGTATTAGGTACTGTTAAAGTTTTTCAACTTAAAGTGAAATTAGATGGTATTTGTTTTTCATCACAAAGGTGTTCTTCACTTTTAGAAAGGATTCCCTTGCATTTAAACAATTTCACTCTTTCAGAATAGAGCAGTGGTGTGGGATTTCTCTTTAGCCTGAATTAATAATAGCTGAGGCATGATTTTGTTCTGGTCACTATTAATAGAAAAAATTAAAAAGTAGAAAAAGTTACTCAAAACTCTTTACAGTAATGCACCAGTTAATTCACACTTCAAAGATGAGTATGAAAAGTTTAAATGCTGAAATTTATGGCATGGTGTATTGCAGATTGTGGAAGGGGATTTATTAAACTTTAGGAATGCACCTCATCTATCAGGTTTTGCCCAATCTAAGCCACCGTTTATTTTCTTCTTCTCTGCCATTGTCTTGATTTCCAGTCTCCTTCTCTCTCAGACCCTCACACCACTTGGTTTTTCAGGGCCTCTGCTGCTGTATCCCTCTCCAACCTCTCTGTCTTTTCCTGTCCACTCTTCCTATTTTAATGCCGTTTCCCCTTTTCTTTACTATCTTCCTGATACTTTATTAACTGGCCACAATATGGGATTGAAGTCCAAGTCTAAACACGTATTTACAACGTTTTGTACTGTCTGTTTTAAATATTTTGATTAGGTGATTTTGATCTGTTTTCATTTTATTCATTTGGCTATTTTTAAAAATTTATTATTTTATTTTATTTTGAGACAGTCTCTAGCATGAGACTATTAGCTTCTGAAGAAAAGACTAGGCCTTGTTTATCTTTGTGCCTTAATATCTAATCCACAATAATTCCTCAGGTATTATTAATTCAGGCTGAAAAGAAATCCCACCTCATAGCTCTGTCCTGAGAATGTGGACTTGTCTAAATGTAAGGGAGAGCAAAGTGAAGAATACCTCTGTGATAAAAACAGGGCCAGGCATGGTGGCTTACACCTGTAATCCCAGCACTGCTAGAGACAAAATATGTAGTACTGTGAAGATCTTAATATCATTGCTAGAAGAAAAACTTTAGAAAAATTAAATTTAACAGAGTTTAATTGAGCAAAGAATGATTCATAGATCAGCTCCCCACCTCCCACCTGCACTAGCCTGCAACCAGAATAGGTTCAAAGCGACTCTGCAACATGGTTGGATGATATTCATGGATTAAATAAAAAAGAAAAATCAAGTACAGAAAATGGAAGTAAGGTATAGAAACATCTGAACTGATTACAGTTCAACATTTGCCCTGTTTGAACTTGGTTTGAACAGCTGGCTGCCTGTGATTGGCCAGAACTCTATGGTTGCCACAAGAGTAGGTTACAGCCTGTTTACATATTTATTTAGGTTACAGTTCACTAGGCATGGAGAAACCTTTAAGCTAAACTTAAAATATGTAATGAGGCAGCTTCAGGCCAAACTTCATTTAACAAAATTCAGTTACTTTTTTCTTCTCTGTGATTTTTCAACTTATTTTCTTTAAGTGATTCTAGTTTAAATCTTGCTACATCTAGTATGTGACTTGCTTTCAAAAATGTAGTTAACATTTAATTTTAAGGAACAATTATTTTTAATAAAGGGAGAGTCAATGGTACTTAAAATTTTATGAAGCAAGGAAATTAATAAAGATCGTATTTACCTCAGACTCTGATTTTCTCATCTTAACAAAATCTTTTCAATAATTATACTGTTGAAGTACAGAAAAAGCCTTCTGGGTAAAGTACAATGCTGCCTTAAAATTGTGCTTTAGATTTTTGTCATTATTAAAAAATAAAATTTGATAGAGTATTGTGTACAGGACTGTTGCTTTGCACAATTCCAGAGAATATGATTCATATGGTAGTTTATGTGAATCCTCCCACCCCATCCCACCCCATCTTGTGGGAAGATTGGTTTGGTAATAATTTTAGACACCACACAGAGAGTTAGTGGGGATTAGAATGTTTGGATTAACATTTACTTGGAAATTTTATTGTAGATTTTTTGACCCAAGACATAGGAATAGCTACTAGGAAATGACCTATATTAATCATTTTTAGTTTATAAATCGAGTGACTGATACAGTATCACATCTCCTTTGGGACAGTTTGAATGAGTTAACACATCTTATGTCATTTAGTTTTCATGCATATCCAACTTCATAGCCTGAAAAATATTCTGGAATTTGCATAGGAAAAATTATCTAAGCCTAAGAAACAAATATTTATAAACACAATAGGAAAACGGAGATTTCACATTAGAAAAAAATTATAGAAAGGCAGCTAATCCATTGACAAGACTTGAAGTAAATTTAATTAAAAATCAAAACTACTTTTGAGATTTGAATTTTTTTTTATTGTACTTTGGGTTCTAGTGTACATGGACAGATCATGCAGGATTGTTGCATAGGTACATACATGGCAAAGTGGTTTGCTGCCTCCATCCCCCTGTCACCTATATCTGGCATTTCTTTCCATGTTATCCCTCCCCAATCTCCCTACCTCCCATTGTCCCTCCCCTACCTCCCCAACAGACCCCAGTGTGTGATGTTCCCCTCTCTGTGTCCATGTGTTCTCATCATTCAACACCTGCCTATGAGTGAGAACCTGCAGTGTTTGATTTTCTGTTCTTGTGTTAGTTTGCTGAGAATGATGGTTTCCACGTTTATCCATGCCCCTACAAAGGACATGAACTCATTGTTTTTTTTATGGTTGCATAGTATTCCATGGTGTATATGTGCCACATTTTTCTTGTCCAGTCTATCATTGATGGGCATTTGGGCTGGTTCCAGCTCTTTGCTATTGTAAACAGTGCCACAGTGAACATACAAGTACTTTATAACAGAATGTGTCATGGGTCTTTATAACAGAACGATTTATAATCCTCTGGATATATACCCAGTAATGGATTGCTGGGTCAAATGTAATTTCCATTTCTAGGTCCTTGAGGAATTGCTACACTGTCTTCCACAGTGATTGAACTAATTTACACTCCCATCAACAGTGTAAACGTGTTCCTATTTCTTCACATCCCCTCCAGCATCTGCTGTTTCCAGATTTTTTAATGATCACCATTCTAACTGGCATGAGATGGTATCTCAATGTGGTTTTGATTTGCATTTCTTTAATGACCAGTGATGATGAGCATTTTTTCAGATGTTTCTTGCCCTCATAGATGTCTTCTTTTGAAAAGTGTCTGTTCATATCCTTTGCCCACTTTTGAATAGTTTTGTTTGTTTGTTTGTTTTTGTAAATCTGTTTTAGTTCTTTGTAGATTCTGGATATTAGCCCTTTGTCAGATGAGTAGATTGCAAAAATTTTTTTCCCACTCTTGTGGTTGCTGGTTCACTCTAATGATTGTTTTTTTTTTTTTTTTTTTGCTGTATAGAAGCTCTGGAGTTTAATTAGATCCCATTTGCCTATTTTGGCTTTTGTTGCCAATGCTTTTAGTGTTTTAGTCATGAAGTCCTTGCCTATACCTATGTCCTGAAAGGTTTTGCCTAGGTTTTCTTCTTCTAGGGTTTTTATGGTATTAGGTCTTATGTTTAAGTCTTTAATCCATCTGGAGTTAATTTTAGTGTAAGGTGTGAGAAAGGGTTTCAGCTTCTGTTTTTTGCACATGGCTAGCCTGTTTTGGCAACACCATTTATTAAACAGGGAATACTTTCTTTATTGCTTGTTTTTGTCAGGTTTGTCAAAGATCAGATGGTTGTAGTTATGTGATGTTGCCTCCAAGGCCTCTGTTCCAGTACCATGCCATGCTGTTTTGATTACTGTAGCCTTGTAATATAGTTTGAAGTACTGGTACCATGCTGTTTTGATTACCATAGCCTTATAGTATAGTTTGAAGTCAGGTAGTATGATGCCTCCTGCTTTGTTCTTTTTGCTTAGGATTGTCTTTGCTATGTGGGCTCTCTTTAGGTTCCACATGAAGTTTAAGGTGTTTTTTTCCTTCAAGTTCTGTGAAGAAGGTCATTGGTCGCTTGATAGGGATAGTGTTGAATCTGTAAATTACTTTTGGCAGTATGGCCATTACCCTGAATAAACCAATAACAAGGGCTGAAGTTGAGGCAGGAATTAATAGTCTACCAACAAAAAAAAGTCCAGGTCCAGATGGGTTCACAGCCAAATTCTACAAGATGTACAAAGAGGAGCTGGTACCATTCCTCCTGAAACTATTCCAAACAATACAAGAAGAGGGAATCCTTCCTAAATCATTTTATGAGACCAACATCCTCATACTAAAACCTGGCAGAGACTCAACAACAATAAAAAACTTAAGGTCAATATCCGTGATGAACATAGATGCAAAAATATTCAATAAAAGACTTGCAAACCGATTTCAACAGCACATCAAAAAGCTTATCCATCATGATTAAATAGGCTTCATCCTGGGGATGCAAGGCTGCTTCAACATATGCAAGTCTATAAATGTAATCCATCATATAAACAGAACCAAAGACAAAAACCACATGATCATCTCAATAGATACAGAGAAGGCCTTCGACAAAATTCAACAGTCCTTTATGCTAAAAACTCTCAAAAAACTAGGTATCGATGGAATGTATCTCAAAATAATAAAAGCTATTTATGACAAACCCACAGCCAATATCATACTGATTGGGCAAAAACTGGAAGCATTACCTTTGAAATCTCGCTGTAGACAAGGATGCCTCTCTCACCACTCCTATTCAATGTAGTATTGGAAGTTCTAGTCAGAGCAATCAGGCAAGAAAAAGAAATAACAGGTATTCAATTAGGAAAGGAGGAAGTCTGATTGTGTATTTAGAAGACCCCATTGTCTCAGTACAAAATCTCCTTAAACTGATAGGCAACTTCAGCGAAGTCTCAGGATACAAAGTCAATGTGCAGAAATCACAAGCATTCCTGTACACCAATAACAGGCTAACAGAAAGCCAAATCAAGAGTGAACTCCCATTCACAATTGCTACAAAGAAAATAAAATACCTTGGAATACGACTAACAAGGGATGTAAAAGACCTCTTCAAGGAGAACTACAAACCACTGCTTGAGATGTGAATTTTAAATTTAGAAAACTACTGTGGCTTTTCACTACTCTAACTTATAAAAGCAAGATATATATATACAAATATATATATACACATATATACACACATATATATGTGTATAACATAGAACGTTATAGAAAACATAAAATCTTGCATATATATATATAAAACCATGATATATATATACATATGTATATATATATATACATATGTATATATATATCATATACATATATATATATATCTTGGTTTATGAAATAGCCTTAAAAGGCATTTGTCATTCTAGAGTAGATATTTTGTATTGTTTATTAACTTGAATTTTAATGAAAATAACTTTCATCTTATTCTATTACAGAATAAAACTGAAATAAGATCTTTTGGTTGTATTTTAAATGAAAAGAATAGGAAAAGCATCTACTGGGATTTCTGCTTTTAACAAAAACAACTAAATTTCTGGTAGAAAATGTCTTAGACATTTAGTAATAGTAATGAGCGGGAGAAATAACAAGTTTAGAAGCAAAAGTCACATCTATTGTGCTGTAAATGGTGAATCCAAACTACAGATCCTCATTAAAAATAAACAACTCATGAATTTAACAAATGCTACAGAGTGTAGAACAGGTCAGTCATTGAATAGAACATACCTATACATACAATGCAAAATAAATAGATGCTGCAGAATGACTGCATGTGTGGAGAGATCCAGACTGTATTTACTATCCAATTTGGCTTCAAGTATTTTGTTGATGTGACTAATTTCTTTAGCTTATTTAAAGATAACTGTCTTGAGCTGCTTTCTTCCTAATGCAAAAAGCTTTTCGGGGGAAAATTAAAATAATATATATAGAGTGTACATAAATGTAGCTTGTATCTTGAGAAAAAAGGAAATGAAGTTTTATTTCAGACACTTGAGCAAGTGGACAGTCTTATGATATACTAAGCTGATGGGAGGTTGGTATTATCAGTTTATGACAAAGTTGAAGGGCAGTCCAAAGAGACACATCACCTGAGTGCCCGTGAGTCTGAGTTCAGCAGCCACTGGGGACAGAGATTATAAATCTTCTACTGTGTTAAAAGTGAAATGACAGTCTTTTGATTAGAACATGAAATTGGTCCTTATAATGAACTTGAAAATCTTAACAGTAGGCTGCTATGTGTTCCTAAAGTTCTAATAAAAATCTGCCCTGTGGCAGCCTCTGACCACCGTTGACCAAAGAGGTTGTTAGAAGAATGTCACTTGTATTGAAAGGCACATCTATTATGACAGAACAAATAATTAAGAGTGACTAGCATAGAAGACGGAGCAAACTGAATAAAGAAAATAGAGAAGATTTCAAATGAAAGAAGACTAAGGTCAGAAAGAAAAGCTAAATAAAATCTAATGGTGAGAATAAATCCTGTCAGTTAAATAGGAAGAAGAGCTTTTGTAAAAAAATTTGCAATGCATGCCTGGATAAAGAATTCAGAAGGATTAAATTTTCAAATAAAAAATAGGAAAAAATGATGGGCTTATTTTTTCTTTATTGTAATTTCTGGCTATTCAAATTCTATTGTTGATCCTAAATCTATTATTGAAATTCTCTAAAACAAATTCTGCCCCCAAAAACAAACATAAAAGCCGAGAGAATGTTTTATTTTTAGTAGTACATTTTCATTTTTATGACTGGACAAATTCCATGCTACCAGGCCATAAAGGAATTTAAAAGAGTCTTATAGATCAAGAATTTTTCCAGGACTTCTAGTACTCTACTTGGTATCCTGAGAATAAGAACATAAATAGATATGCTGGGTGAGAAAAGGATCCCATTCAGCCTCATACAACTCCTTTGGCAATAGCACTATAATCATGTCAACTGTTTTCTATGACGTTGACATCATGTCGTCATTGTTGCCAGATCCTGATATTGATCAAGGCCTCTCTCTAATGCCACCTCCTCTGTGAATCCTCCCCTGGTATTGAGGGTTGAGTTCTTGTTTGTTTCATTCACTGTTGTATGCCAAATCTCAATGTTCACACTTTGCTTACCCAATATTAAAGTCGTTTAATGATGCATGTTAATTTTTCCATAGAAAGACTTTATGTTAGTCTAGGTGAGCACCTAGACCCACTGGGGGTCTAGTTTAGTTGTGGAGGAAGTGAGTCCTGGATGCCTCTAGTCAGCCACCTTGAGACTTCTCTTTCTGTGGCTTCATTTTTATCATCATTATAGATTTTTGAAAACTAAAGGTTTAACTTCTTTACTCTTACATATTAGTGGACTTCTTGATGTACTTTGAACATTTCCATTTCAAGTCTTGCAGAAAAAATAGGTCTTAGTTGAGTTTTCAGATTGCATTTTTGGATTAAACCCCTAAAGATAAAGTAATAGAAGTAATACATCCTCAAAACACTTTCCCAACACTAAAAATTAAGCTTATTTCCTAATTTATGATATAGTTAATTCCGGTATCACATATTTATATATTTATAACTTACCTTAAAAGCAATTTTTGAATTAGTGAATGCTAGTGCTCTTTTATTTTCCTTTTTAAATTTCCAGTATTTATCCTTTTGTTTCTTTGGGACCATTTCAATAGGAAAAGAACACACAAAATATTTTTATGTATGGCAATCCATGAAGGAACTCTTATTTAAACCTTAAGGGATGTCTAAAGCCTGACAAGCAACATCCTCTTCAGGTACCAAATATCTCATGAATTTTGGCCCTTTTGATATTAAATTATTATTTAAACTTTTTGTAGCAATTGCGAATGGCAGTTCGCTCTTGATTTGGCTTTCTTTAAGTCTGTTATTGGTGTAGACGAATGCTTGTGATTTTTGCACATTGATTTTATATCCTGAGACTTTGCTGAAGTTGCTTATCAGTTTCAGGAGGTTTTGGGCTGAGGCAATGGGGTCTTCTAGGTATACTATCATGTCGTCCGCAAATAGAGACAATTTGGCTTCCACCTTTCCTATTTGAATACCCTTTATTTCTTTTTCTTGCCTGATTGCTCTGCCATTCGCAATTGCTACAAAAAGAATAAAATACCTTGGAATACAACTCACAAGGAACGTAAGGGACCTCTTCAAGGAGAACTAAAAACCACTGCTCAACGAAATCAGAGAGGACACAAACAGTTGGAGAAACGTTCCATGTTCATGGTTAGGAAGAATTAACATCGTGAAAATGGCTATACTGCCCAAAGTAATTTACAGAATCAACGCTATCCCCATCAAGCTACCATTGACTTTCTTCACAGAACTGGAAAAAACCACCATGAACTTCATATGGAACCAAAAGAGAGCCCGCATAGCCAAGTCAATTCTAAGCAAAAAGAACACAGCTGGGGGCATCACACTACCGGATTTCAAACTATACTACAAGGCTACAGTAATCAAAACAGCATGGTACTGGTACCAAAACAGAGGTATAGACCAATGGAACAAAACAGAGGCACTGGAGGCAACACAACATACATACAACTATACAATCTTTGATAAACCCGACAAAAACAAGCAATGGGGAAAGGATTCCATGTTTAACAAATGGTGTTGGGAAAACTGGCTAGCCATGTGCAGAAAGCAGAAAATTGGACCCCTTCCTGACACCTTACACTAAAATTAACTCCAGATGGATTAAAGACTTAAACATAAGACCTGGCACCATAAAAACCCTAGAAGGAAATCTAGGCAAAACCATCCAGGACATAGGAGTAGGCAAGGACTTCATGAACAAAACACCAAAAGCATTGGCAACAAAAGCCAAAATAGACAAATGGGACCTAATGAAACTCCACAGCTTCTGCACGGCAAAAGAAACAGTCACTAGAGTGGATCGACAACCAACAGAATGGGAGAAAATTTTCGCAGTCTACCCATCTGACAAAGGGCTGATATCCAGAATTTACAAAGAACTCAAACAGAGTTACAGGAAAAAAACAAGCCCATTCAAAAGTGGGCAAAGGATATGAACAGATACTTTACGAAAGAAGACATATATGAGGCCAACAATCATATGAAAAAATGCTCATCGTCACTGGTCATCAGAGAGATGCAAATCAAAACCACATTGAGATACCATCTCACGCCGGTTAGAATGGCGATCATTAAAAAATCTGGAGACAACAGATGCTGGAGAGGATGTGGAGAAAAAGGAACACTTTTACACTGTTGGTGGGACTGTAAATTAGTTCAACCATTGTGGAAGACAGTGTGGCGATTCCTCAAGGCCTTAGAAATAGAAATTCCATTTGACCCAGCAATCCCATTACTGGGTATATATCCAAAAGACTATAAATCGTTCTACTATAAGGACACATGTACATGAATGTTCATTGCAGCACTGTTTACAATAGCAAAGACCTGGAATCAACCCAAATGCCCATTGATAATAGACTGGATTGGAAAAATGTGGCACATATACACCATGGAATATTATGCAGCAATCAGAAATGATGAGTTCGTGTCGTTTGTAGGGACATGGATGAATCTGGAAAACATCATCCTCAGCAAACTGACACAAGAACAGAAAATGAAACACCGCATATTCTCACTCATACGTGGGTGATGAAAAATGAGAACACATGGACACAGAAAGGGGAGTACTAAACAGTGGGGTCTATTGGGGGGAAAAGTGGAGGGCCAGTGGGAGGGGGAGGTGGGGAGCGATAGCCTGGGGAGAAATGCCAAATGTGGGTGAAGGGGAGAAGAAAAGCAAAGCACACTGCCATGTGTGTACCTACGCAACTGTCTTGCATGATCTGCTCATGTACCCTAAAACCTATAATCCAATAAAAAATTAAAAAAAATTATTATTTAAAAAATAATTTTGTTTTATTTATTTATTTTATTGTACTTTAGGTTCTGGGGTACATGTGCAGGTCATGCAGGATTGTTGCATAGGTACATACATGGCAAAGTGGTTTGCTGCCTTCATCCCCCCCATCACCTATATCTGGTATTTCTCCCCACATTATCCCTCCCCACCCTCCCCCCACTGTCCCTCCCCTAGTCCTCTGACAACTGACCTCATATGTGATGCTCCCCTCCCTGTATCCAGCTGTTCTAATTGTTCAACACCTGCCTATTAGTGAAAACATGCAGTGTTTGGTTTTCTGATCTTGTGTCAGTTTGCTGAGAATGATGGTTTCCAGATTCATCTATGTCCCTATGAAGGACACAAACTCATTGTTTTTTATGGCTGTGTAGTATTCCATGGTGTATATGTGCCACATTTTCCCTGTCCAGTCTATCACTGATGGACGTTTGGGTTGGTTCCAGGTCTTTGCTATTGTAAACAGTGCCACAGTGAACATACGTGTGCATGTATCTTTATAAGACAACAATTTATAATTCTTTGGGTATATACCCAGTAATGGGATTGCTGGGTCAAATGGTATTTCTATTTCTAGATCCTTGAGGAATTGCCACACTGTCTTCCACAATAGTTACACTAATTTGCACTCCCACCAACAGTGTAAAAGTGTTGCTATTTCTCCACATCCTCTCCAGCATCTGCTGTCTCCAGATTTTTAAATGATTGCCATTCTAACTGGCGTGAGATGGTATCTCAATGTAGTTTTGATTTGCATTTCTCTAATGACCAGTAGTGATGAGCATTTTTTCATGTTTCTTGGCCTCATAGATGCCTTCTTTTGTAAAGGGTCTGTTCATATCCTTTGCCCACTTTTGAATGGGTTTGTTTTTTTCCTGTAAATCTGTTTTAGTTCTTTGTAGATTCTGGATATTAGCCCTTTGCCAGATGAGTAGATTGCAAAATTTTTTTTCCCATTCTCTTGATTGCTGGTTCACTCTAATGATTGTTTCCTTTGCTGTACAGAAGCTCTGGAGTTTAATTAAATTCCATTTGTCTATTTTGGCTTTTGTTACCATTGTTTTGGGTGTTTTAGTCATGAAGTCCTTGCCTATGCCTATGTCCTGAATGGTTTTGCCTAGGTTTTCTTCTAGGATTTTTATGGTGTTAGGTCTTATGTTTAGGTCTTTAATCCATCTGGAATTAATTTTAGTGTAAGGTGTCAGGAAGTGGTCATATACAAGGAAATTATGACTTCTACCTTTCAAATATTATTTTAACACCATTTTGAAGTTCACTTTTTTTCTTAACTTTTTGAAGTTAAGAACCATATCTTATTTACCTTTGTATCCTTGCAACCTAATTCAGTGCCTGGCTGAAGAGTAGATCCTCCAAAATTAAAGAGTTCTTTGGAATTTTTTTTTTAGTCATAGAAGGTACATATAAGTAACTTTAAACATGCTTAATAGCTACTCTGCACTTCTCTAGCTCCTTTGGACAATATCAAACATGTGCAACAATAGACATTTGGGCACTTAAATAGATATTATAGCATATAATGGTCATAAACCACTGGAAAATCCAATCCTGCTTTTATTTCACAACAAAATCGTGCTGCTTGAAATAAACAGGATCCTGAAACTTACAAAAATCTAGACTTGCTACAGCATCAACAAAGCATGATGTGTGTTTGCTTGTGCTTACACATGGTTGCATGCACAATTTCAACAAAACCAAATCAAAGAAAATAATGTGTGCAGTCTTGGGGAGTGAAAAAGTCGCTCACAGTTGTAAATAATGTACATTCAAGAAGCTCACAGTCTTGGGCAGCAAACAGACTTATGAACAGATATCATTGGTGGCAAAAGCCCAAATTTGTAGAGGTTCAACTTTATACAAGTGAAGTAAGAGAATCTGTAAACAGAGAAATATTAACTAAAACTTCAGAAACTTTGAAAAACAATTGTATTGAAATACAGGACTAAACCTAAGCAGAAATTGATTTTGTGTAAATATTAGCAACTCAGTAGACAGTTATCAAGCCATCATATAAACTCTCCATTTTATTTTCTTCGTAAACTTTCTTTTATATACCAAGAAAGTGGTATCAGTGAACAGGGTACTTATACCTACAATTTCTGTGGAAATAAAGGAGTTAGAATCTAGGTCAGGTATAATGAACTTGACAGACTTAAAGCTCTGTAGGCAACTGAGAATTTCGGTTGTACTTCAAGGATGGCAGATCAAAACTTTTTTTTGTATTTCCTATAATCAGGAAAATTTTTCATAAAACCAGAAGTTAAATTATTACATTTTTATTTCTGCTGCCTAGTCCTGAAATGATTTTCTGCGTGTCTGTGCTCTTTTACAGTATTAAGATTGCATAGCCTGTGTGGAAAATGTTAAAATGGACACTTAAAAATATATATCACTTGATCAACAGATATACAGTGAGTTCTGAGATCAGGACAGTAGAAGATAAAAGAAGTTAAAGAAAAACTCCTTGCCTTACTGGAGCTTACCATCCACTTAAAATGTAAGGCATTAAGGCCTGACAATTTCAGCGGCAAAATATATATTAAATAAGTCTAGACAAGATCAGAAGAGTGCTTAGGAAGCCGCGTGTGGTACACATCTGTGAGAATTAATTTTATGTCTCAACTTGGCTAAGCCATGATACCCAGATAGCCAGTCAAACATTATTCTAGTGAAGGTGCTTTTTAGATGAGAATAATATATGAATAAGTAGACTTTGAGTAAATCAGAGTATACTCCATAATGCGAGTGGGCCTCATTCAATCAGTTGAAGGCCTTAAGAAAAGACTGACTTCCTTAGAAGAGGGAATTCTGCCAGCAGACTGCCTTTGGACTTGAACTGCAGCTCTTCTGCCAATCTCCAGCTGCCAGCCTACCCTGCAGGTTTTGGACTTGCCAGACTCTGTAATCATGGGAGTCAATTTCTGAGAATACATTTATTTTCCTAATATACATATACACATGTCCTACTTGTTTTCTTTCTCTGGAGAATCCTGATTAACACAAAAATAACGACAGTTGAGTGCTATATTAATCTATTCTCACACTGCTATAAAGAACTTCCTGAGACTGGGTGATTTATAAAGAAAAAGATTTAATTGGGTTGTAGTTTCACATGACTAGGGAGACCTCAGGAAACTTACAATCATGGTGGAAGGCAAAGCAGGCACATCTTATATGGCAGCAGATGAGAGAGAGTGAGCAATAGCAGGGAAAACTGCCTTATAAAACTGTCAGATATTATGAGGAATCACTCACTATCACAAGAACAGCATGGCGGAAACCCACCCCCATTATCCAGTCACCTCCCTCCATCGACATGTGGGGATTACAATTCAAGATGAGATTTGGGTGGGGACACAAAGCCTAACTTTATCAATTGCTGTGGCTTGAGCAGAAAAAAAATCAGCAAAAGGCTTGATGATAATTATATATCTCTTGTCTTACTTTCTCTTCCCATGTTTAATCTTTTTTCCTAGATAGTGAGCTCCTAGAGTTCAGTGGGCCCAATATCAAATTCGGATATAGATAGACTTGCAAAGGGAATACCTTTTATTCCTTATATTTAAAGCAGTCAGAATTAATATGCACAAAGATAGGCTGATCATATAAATTCCTCTCTTCATTGGTTATTAGGAGGACTTTTAGAGGACACAGGCAGTTCTGTAGAAGCACATGAAAGGCCTAGATTTTACACTTCACGAGTTGCAAGACATTGTAGAAATTGCTTCATGTCTCCACGCCTGTGTTTCCACCTGTAGATTCAGTAAGATAATAGAAGTCCATGTACCCATGAAAATAGGCCAAACTAATCTGTGCTATTGTAAGCCAGAATAGTGGTTATCCTTGTGATAATTACAAAGGAATATCAGGGGTGTCTTCTTAAGGCTGGTGAAAGTTCTGTTTCTGGATTTAGGTGCTGGCTACATGGATAGATTCATTTTGTAAAAAAATTGAGTACTTGTGTATTTTTAATGTATATTACATTTCAGTACAAAGTCTTTAAAAGTTCATATGTTCTGTCTTGTAAACACTTTCAGAAAATTGACAGGATACAAAATTCTAATGTGTCACAAGAATAAACCAAATAACTTGTCGCAGCATTTTCCTTCAACAGTTTCCATCAGAAAGTTAGATTTCCACTGACAACAAACAAAAAGAGGTGGCAAGGCGTAGGCAAAGAAAAGCCTTTGTTTTGAAGTCCATTAATTGATTTTCAGTAGATCCATCTAAATTTAATGTTTTAGGTCTTTGGCACTATCTTTATTTTACTTGTTGATGTTTATCTCAAGAATGCAGCGAAACCAAATACTTGTATTTGTGAAAGGGCTTTTTGATGCTTGTTAAAGCTGGATGGAAAAGCTAGGTAATAGCTGCAGAGGCCTTTTTTATAGGTCATAAAAGGAATAATAAAATATCTTGTAAGTAGGTTTGAAACTCCACAGGTCAGAAAATTTAATTATTTAGTGTTTTATTAATGTGATGGGACTATCCTTCTTTTATGAACAACAAATATCATCCTAGTTGCCTGCTTTAAATACCAATGAGAAGAGGGGGATAGAATTTTCCCACATAGTCTTGGAAATGAAACATACACCATTTTCTGCAGACCCCTTTTGATTTGTTTAATTAAAATAACAGAATCCCAATTATATAATATTTTTCTTAACTACCTGAGTAGCTGAGGGACATCCTTATTGAAGGTGTGTTGGTGTGTAGGGGTGAATATCTGTATATCTTAACACCGTTAATCATTGCTACACTCTCACTCCTCTTCTCTTTTGGTTATTTTATAGAATGAGCATTCTTCTTTCTTTCCTCATGTAAATATAAAAAGTACACGATTTAAATCCCGATTTCTTTGAAGGGAAATGCTGGATACAGAAGGCATTTCCTTAGTACCTCACTCAATAATTCTGGTTGCAGAAACACTGTGCATTGCTAAGTAGAGGAAAAGACCCTCAGGACCAGCGTCCTTTGCATTGATAGAAACAGGTGTTCTCTTTTAGTTGTCAAGTCAGCTCCCTTCTGAGAATCTCGGATAAGTGGTCCAAATTACATCTAAGAGGAAAATTCGCCAAAGCATAATTACTTTTCATCAGGGTGCCACAAATAATGAAAGGAAAAGAACACTTGAAGTATATTGTAGTCTATTTAATCACCATCATTTTAAAAAGCTGATGTAGAATTCCTTACTTCAAGACAAATTGTATGGCTTTGGTGGTAAATTAGGCATATTTTCTAAACACTAAATTATATTTCCTCTAATTCACATTTGGCTAAGAAAAGCTGACTAGTCTTTGTTGCAATGGAATATAAGAGATAAGGTTTGCAGCTGCCATTTTCATACAGTGCATTTTTGTCTATTCTTCAATTGCTTCCTGTGTTTCTATTCATGTTGAATAAAATTTTTTCCTTCATGTTAAGATAAATTTCATCAGTGTTGCTATCCATGCAAGATGCTGGCAGATTCCTTACTTCACCTTGTCTCACCATTCCCCATTCCCCCAACCCTTACCCAAGAGCTAAATCTGTGGAGAGCAAGAAATGATGAGCATGAATAGAAACTGTAAAGCTTTGCTTCATGATAAACAATTGTCTAACACAGTGCCTGTGAAATCCTGGTTATCAGAATTTTAAGTAACATTTATCTGCCTTTAAGTGAAATTCTAGAACAATAATTTCATTTGAGGCATAGTGGAAAATCTGAGACTGATAAAACTAGATTTGACTACAAGGTCAATCACTGATTAGATATGAAGTTGCTTAAACTCTGCAGAATTTGGTTTATTTATAAAGTTAAAATAATAATACCTATGCTTTAAGAATCAGATAGTATAACAAAAACAATTTCCCAGTACTGTACTCGATTAATAGTAGTAATTATAAAGGACATCTAATTTTTTTTTGAGGCAGAGACTCACTCTATTGCCCAGGCTGGAGTGCAGTGGCATGATCTCCACTCACTGCAACCTCCACCTCCCGGGTTCAAGTGATTCTCATGCCTCAGCATTGCTGGGATTACAAGGGTGTCCCATTATGCCCAGCTAATTTTTGTATTTTTAGTAAGACATGTCTTTCACCATTTTGGCCAAGCTGGTCTTGAACTCTTGACCTCAGGTGATCTGCCTACCTTGGCCTCCCAAATGCTGGAATTAAAGGTGTGAGCCACTGCACCTGGCCAAAGACATCAATATTTTTGAGAGGGTGTATAGATTATTTGGGAAATGAGAAGAGAAAGTGCTCATCATACAAAAGCATATTTAACCAGGACCAAAGCCTCAGGTTGCCTCTGCTTTCCTAATTGCTTTCTTTTCATCCCATCAGCAGCTCTTTTTCCTGTGATCCTCATTGTTTATCCTTTCGAGCAGATGTTTATCCTTATCATTGAGAGCCTCCACCCCCATAGATGCTTGTTTTTTGTACCCTGTATTTGATGAATGTTTCTTTTCTCCCTACAGGCAACTGGGTAGATGGAATAGAAATGCCCATTCATAACATAAAATTTGCCATGATGATTAACTTACTATGGAGTAGAGCTATAGATTTCTCAACACATTATGCATCTAAGGCAGGGTCAGCAAACTTTTTCTGTGGAGTTGGGTAGTATATATTTTAGGCTTTCTGGGATAAATGATTTTTGTCTCAACCACTCAACTCTTTGCATTGGAAAAGTAGCTGTGACAATATGTAAACCAATGAGCATGGCTGTGTGCCAGTAAAACTTTATTTACAAAGACAGGTGGAAGACTGAATTTGGCCCATGAGCTACAGCTTTCTGGTCTCTCTAAGACACAGAAATGAATTAAATGATGTTAGAGTTAAAAGGGGCATACCAGTCATGTGTCCCAGCTTTCCCCAGATAACGTTCTCATAGACAGCTGTCTTCCCACAACCCAAAGCTAACTGGTCAAACATATTTTTGAAATGTTACATAATTTGCCCCAATCATGTAGGCTCACCAACACATAGCATTTCAAGTTCCTGACTTTTTTTGGGTATAATCTTCATAATAGGATAATAGCTAATACTTTAATACTGCTTGCTGGGTCCTCAGAACCATTCTGAATGCTTTTACCCATATGATTTCATTTATTCTTACAATGCTGTGAGATATGTATTAATCCCATTTTATAGTTGGTGAAACTGAAGCACTGAGAGGTAAAGTACCTGCCCAACGTGACATACTCAGTGGAGCCAGAATTTAAATGTAGGCAGCCTGGCTCCAGGCTTCCAGCTCTGAGCTTCCTTCCCACCTCCATGTCACATCTCGACATCTGTGAGAATTACTGTGAAAGCTGGGAAACTGCTTATTTAATCCAGTTCTCTAAGCGTCCACTTTAGAAAAGAGAGGCCTAGAGAGATTCAAGTGGCTTTGTAAAGGTCACAAGCATAATTAATAACTGAGCTAGTCTACAAATCAATTAAATCACTACCTGGTACTTGAAGAAATGCTTAAATGAATTCTTTATCAAGATAGAAAATCCTTTGAAAATGAATAGTCACCTCTAACTTCCCTTTTTAATTCAGATTTTTATAAGCAGTTTCATTTCAATGAGGTAAATACAAAGTTTGATTTTTAAAGGTAGAATTATTTTTACTTTTAAAATTCTGATAGCCAATCCCCCAACAATAGGAAGATGACAGATATTTATTTGCAACTCTGAACTCTCTCCCAGGCTCTGAATCAGTGATTCCTAAGCCTTAATGTACATTAGAATCATTTGGGAGTGTCTAGACAAAATGATTGTGGGTGACACCCCACTGCCTCAGATATTCTGGCTTAATTGAGGATTTGGCAGAGATATTCTGAAGGAGACCTCCAAGAGATTCCAGCATGTAGCCAGAGCTGTGAACTACTGCTCTATAATCACATTTGTCATTATGCTCAACTTGTCCGCTGGCATTAACAGCTAACATTTAAAATACTAAATGGCATGAAATGGAACTTACGGTTATAGTCCATGGATTATAATTAATAAAAGTGTGAGTATACTCCAAGCATGAATGGAACATCATTGTAAATGAATTGTACTGGTGGCTGTAATATTCAATACGTTTTATGTGAGTGAGAGCTTTGGATTGACAAGCATAGCTGTAGAACTAGACTGACCAAAGACTGGGGATTCTGATAGGTTGCTACAAATCTCTCTGGTTCAAATAGAAGCTGGTCCCTACCTTTTATGAGGCTGTCATAATACAAGAGACTTAAGGTTGAAGAAAGAAGTGTTTTGGAGAATTAGGTTTTGCAACCATCTGCCACCTATTTACAAGTGTATCATCATTTTTAACAGAAGACTTTAAAAAAGAAAGAATGTATAGAAAAAGAATTTAGCATAGAAATAGACCATCTATGAGAGCAAATAGAATAGAAATTACCAGGGACTTGAGGCAGTCTAATTACTACTATTGAACACTAAATTTGTCTCTTTTTCTGGCAGTAAAAGCAAGAAAGGAAACGTGTTGAGTTACATAGTTTTGTATTCTGGCTAAAAACAGCTTTCAGATTTGTCTGCAGAGAAAATTATTATTTTTGAGCTAAATTCAACAAATAACACATACGTTCTTGGTATAACACAGTTGAAAATGTCTTTACCACAGTTTTGTGAAACTCAAAGAAGTGTTTTCAATTGGTGATAGCTAAATGAACCTTGCAGAATATCTTGAGTTAGTAAAGTCTTTTCTACACCCTCCCTCCCTGCCTCCCTCCCCATCTCCTCCCCTATGCTTCCCTCCCTCCCTCCCTCCCTCCCTCCCTCCCTCCCTCCCTCCCTCCCTCCCTCCCTCCCTCCCTCCCTTCTTTCCTTCCTTCCTTCCTTCCTTCCTTCCTTCCTTCCTTCCTTCCTTCCTTCCTTCCTTCCTTCCTTCCTTCCTTCCTTCCTTCCTTCCTTCCTTCCTTCACCTATTGGCTTTTAACTGTATGCTGGATATAATGTTAAGTGCTGGGGGTTCTCTGAGGAATAAGATATCATCCTTGTTCTCAAGGAGGTCACAATACAGATGATGAAATGCTGAAGTAAACTTACTATTCAGAGCAAGAGAGGCCAGAGCCTGAAATAAAGGTGTGTGGTTGTTTGCACAAGTCTGTAACAGGGGTATGTATAAGATGCCATGGGAAGACAAAGAAGGAGGAGCAAAGTGAGCCTGTTGGGGATCAAGGAAGATAAAGTAGGCTTTGTCGAATAAATGAGCAGTGGAATGCAAGGGAAGATATGTTCCAAGAGGAAGGATAATGGGATAATAGCAGGGAAAGGAGTGTGCATGACTCTAGGAAAATTAAAAATATTTGTCCTAAATTGAGGTTCATATGGGGACATGGGATTCGTGGCACACATAGGGATTAGATTCCAAAGAGTCAGGCCAAAGGATTGAACTTTATATTAAAGCAATGGGTATTCACCTCAGTATTTTCGGATGGGGGGTTCACATACTTTATGCTTTAGAATGATCACTCTAGTGGCAGTCTGTAAGGGAGACAGACTGGGAGGTCATGTTGGAGGCAGTTGGTATAATTCATTTCTTAAGTGTTGTAGATCTGAAGGAAAGCAATAACATTCTACAGGTCTTTAGGAGACAGACTTTTATGGTGGGATAATGACTCTGGGGGAAGGGATAGGAAGAAGCCAAGGTGGCTTACATGACTGGGTGGCTATGGAACAATTTCTGGAGATTAGGAGCAGTGGAGAAGAATCATGCAGGTTTGTAGGTAGGGAGCAAAGAGTAGGAGAGAATGAAGATGAGTTTATTTGACTCTTATGGGACAGACAGGAGAGAATTCCAATAGGGGGTTGAGGTCTGAGCTATAGATATAGATGATGGATTTGGAGTTTACCAGTATATAGATGACAGTAAAAACAATGTATGTCAGTGAGATATCTAGGAGTATATAAATTGAAGAGAGACCAGAGTTGGGAACTCCAAGAAACACTCACAGTTAAAAGGCATGTGAGGGATACAGAGTTTATGAAGGGGTCGGAAACATGGTAAGAATAAAATAGGAGCATGTAGGGTAATAGGAGTGATCAATAGGATACATGCAATCACCCATTGACGGAATTTTCAATAGAGAGTGAAAGAAAGTGTACGTGGCCAAGCGCAGTGGTTCATGCCTGTAATCCCAGCACTTTGGGAGGCCAAGATGAGTGGGTCACAAGGTCAGGAATTGAGACCAGCCTGGCCAACATGGTGAAACCCCATCTCTACTAAACACACACACACACACACAGACACACACACCCCACTGCACTCCAACCTGAATGACAAAGAAAGACTCCATCTCAAAAAAAAAAGAAGGAAGGAAAAAGAAAGTATATGTTAAATTGTCTGTGAAACAGCAATTGTGCTGGGTGGGAGTTAGTAGGTGCTGGGTCTCTGGCTGCTGGAGTGAATTCTCTTAATAAGAGTCTATGGATAGTTTATATGGTTTAAGGGACAAATGAATGTGATATCAGAAAATCTGAGATCCATACTCTTCTACTTATATGAGAATGCCAAGCTTAGATGAGATTTCCGCACAAGTAACCCCAGTTGTGAATGCAGAATAAATGCCCTTAAAAGTTTTGCCAGGGCTGAGCACAGTGGCTCATACTACCTGTAATCCTAGAACTTTGAGAGGCCAAGGCGGGTGGATTGCTTGAGCTCATGAGTTCAAGACCAGCCTGAGCAACATGGCGAATCCCTGTCTCTACAAAAAATACAGAAACCAGCAGGTGTGGTGGTCCATACCTGTAGTCCCAGCTACTTGGGAGGCTGAGGCAGGAGGATTACTTGAGCCTGGGAGGCAGAGGTTGCAGTGAGCTGAGATCACGCCACTGCATTCCAGCCTGGGTGATAGAACCAGACCTTGTCTCAAAAAAAAAAGTTTTGGCAGGATGGTGGCTTATACCTGTAATCCCAGTGACCTGGGAGGCTGAAGCAGAAGGGTTAGGAGGTGGGGAGTGCGAGATTAGCATGGGCCACATAGCAAGACCTCGTCTCCAAAAAAGTAGAAAAAAAATTAGCTGGGCGTTATGGCACATGCCTATAGTCCTACTTGGGAGGCTGATGTGGAAGGATCACTTGATCCCAGGAATTTGAGGTTACAGTGAGCCATGATTTTGTCACATACTCCAACCTGGGCAGTAGAGGGATACCCTGTCTCATAAACAAGAACAACAACCAAACTTTTGAAAATATTGAAACATTTGCATAAGACAAGAGGGAAATGTCAATGTCCTGGGCTTTGAAATGTGGAAGAGGCAATTGTAGTTGATAAAAACTTAAGATCAATTTTTACCAATTAAGCACTTCATGCTGCAGAAGTTAGTTATGTTCAGTGGAGGAGGTGATCTTAACTAAAACTGTATTCTGAAGACCTTGCCATGGTGAATTAACTGCACACAGGAACGTGTGTAACAAAATGCACTCTCATGACAATTAGAGTTGTTTGAGAGATACCAACTTAAATATGACAGTTTCAGTTTGGGTAGGATTGGGACTTAATTCTCCTCGTGAATTGTATGAGGCTGCATGTCTAATTGCTTATTTACAGTCTTTTTTAGTTAGTAATAAAGTACATAGATCAAGTATTACTGATGAGTATCTCTTTTCCTGTACCTATGGATCTTCAGGGTTTTTGGGTAACTTAAGGACAGAGACCTTTCTGATTTTCACAACCTTGGGAGGTAGTAACTATCGTGATTTCTCTCTAGATGTCATAAAGTATACTCTTAGTACTCTGACTTCAGGCCGAATGAAAGGAGCAAAACTTCCCAGGGATTTTGGAGGCACCAATATTATAATATTTTTAGTATGCATTTCTCCTCTGTTCCTACCATCCTAATTACTCACATCTCATAGGAAAAGGAAGTGTTTATCATCTCTTTCTAGAACCTTATCTAATTTTTGACATCCCTGACTGCAGCACTGCTAATTGTGTCGGTTTTCAACCATTTAAATGATTTGATGCCCCATAAATTTTAGATGTTATGTGTATTTTCCTTGATTTTCAGCATCTGTGTATAAAAAGAATCTTATGCTACATTAAAAAATATAGCACAAAAGGGAATTTTAGGCTTCTATTAAGAGGCCAGTGAGCACTGTAAGTAAGAGAAAAGGGGAATGATTTAGAACCAACGAAGGTCATTCTCTAAATGTAGCCATTTGGTTTCTTGCAGTTTGCTTACAGGGAATTCAAGAAAGAAGGCAAAAGAGATTTTAAAATGATCTATAGTTAGTAGAATGTTTTTCAGTAATGAACCTGGTTAATATTAGCATCAACAATAGAGATACAATGCTTGTCTTTCTGTTTGCTCTAGCAGGAGGATCTTACTTAGTTACCTTCCCAGTGTATCTGGACATTATGAATTGTACTGCAGTACTGCAATGTATCATAATATAGTATTTAGATTAAATTATTAGAATATTTGTTGATACCCAAACTGTGGTCCACGGGCCAGCAGCATGGGTGTTACATGGGAGCTCATGAACATTTAGACTCTTAGGCTCCAACTCAGGTGTCTTGCATCAGTATCTGCATCTCAGCATGATCTCCAGATGATTCACCTTCACATTAATATTTGAGATGCACTGGTCTAGATGAATAATAATCATACAACTATCCCAAACTATTTTTTCTTCAGAAAATTATAATGTTGTTGTTCAAAGTACTTAATAGAATCCCCTTTTATTCCAGGAATTCCTTGTATTTCAACAAATTAAATAGTTGACAGTGAAAAAGACATTAACATTAAAAAAGGAAGAAAATCATGATCTTTTCATTTCCAGCTATCTTGTTTTCTAAATTCATTTTTGTTTTGGAGCTGAAATAAAGACCCACAAGTCCAAAGAATAACTTAAATCTCTTTAGTGACTTGATTACATAAATGAATCTGTTTCGTTGTGTACTACTTTGTCTACAGTGATATTTCTATGTGAGTCAAATTTAAACCATGTTATAATATGAATTAAATTTAACTCATAAAGTATAAGTTATATTTGGCCCATAAATTCGATGGGCTACATATCCAGTGTATAAAGTTTTTACTTCAATCAACATTTCCATAATAAAAATAAAGATTTGAGGGAAAACAAAAGGTATTGAATAGCTTGATATTATCAAGCTTGGCCACATGCCGGCCATTAACATGATGTCTAATAAATAAAATGTTGATGAACTCTGAGTCTTGTAAAAAAATATGGTAAAGAAACTTGTAAATACTAGTTTTATTGAGCCTAGACCTGATTAAGAAAGTTTAGATTATAATATTGCACTAGTAACTTTGGAGTCACATTTCAATCCTCTGTTTTCCTCAACAATTGCATCCAACTGATGTGCGAGTTCTGTTGGTTCTACTGCTAAAGTACATCTTGAACTTATCCACCTCTCTGTGTCTGCACCACTAACTGTATTCCAAGCCATCCCCCTCCCAAAGGTCTTCCCTCTTCCACTCTAGTCTCTGCTATACCCCCTGCCCAATCAAAGTTACATATCACAGCCAGAGTCACCATTTAGAAGCTCTAAGTTTATGTCACTCCTCTGCTTAAAAACCTTTCATTGGCTTTTCAGTGCTTTCATATTAGTATATAAATTCCCTAGCCTATCAATAAGGCATTGCATGTCGTTTTAACTTATCTCATCCCACATTCCTCCTTGTTCACCACATTCCGTGTTCCCAGGTTTCTTGCAATTCCTAAAGTATACTTAACTCTCTCCCTTTAAGGACTTTGTGTATCTGCCTCTTCTGATGTTTAATGTCACCTTTTCAGAGAGCACCTTCCTGTCTTATCTGAAGTCTCGCTCCCCTGTAAATCTCTATTTTAAATCCATGTTTATGTCCTTAAAAGCACATTACAGATTAATTCCATCTAATGTCGGCATTTGGTAAATGTATTTGTCTGTTACCTGTCTTCCTCAAAGAATGCAGGCTCCAGTGAAGGCATACTTTGTCTTGCTTACTGTTGCTCACTATTGGTTGTTGAATTACTGGCAAGAAGCAGGCATCATTTCATATTTGTTGAAGCAACAGAATGACTTTAAAACAAATACAAAAAATGTGACATGTTTAATTTTTTATTCCTTGGTCTTTTGTGGATCCTAATTAAATATGCAAGAGATTGATTTTAAACAAGTCTTTTCAAATTCACTAAGTAAAAAATAATTAAATACGGCAGTTTAACTTTTCAAGGAATTCTTAGCATTGGAAACAACATTAACAAACCAGGAGTCTATTTTCAAGGCACATTTGTTTAAATTTGTATCAAGGTAACCATGTCCTAGCCTGGTTATTTTCCTCAATCTTTGTGCTGCCTCATGATTGCCTTTAAGGAAGCAAAGTGCACTAGTTGCCTTATTTACCACTATAATCTGTTGATTTGGCATATAAATAAAATTTCAAGATAGTATAACCTCAAAAAGAAGAGGGCCAAACTCTCTTGGACTCAGTCTTAGGAAGTTGTGAGTCTGAGAGACTGCTCTTACATTCAGGGATTCTCCAATGAGGTTTATTCTCTGAGAGCCATGTAAGAGGATCCAGGACTGTACCACATTTATTAAAACTAGATACCCCAGAACTTCAGTACCAAGTCATTAGATCAAGAAGGGGCCCACATATTTCAGTGATTTTAGTTGGGGTCTGGTGATCTTTTCCTCCATGTGGGAGGTGCTCAGGTGATAGATGGAAGGACATCAGTGAAGGAAGGAAGAAGGGTAGTATTGGGTAAAGAGAGCATTTGGGAACCATCATCAAATGTTAGTTGTATTTACAAGAATTCCAAACATCAGGATAAATGGTGAAAAAGATCTATTACAATGCTTTAAGGACATCTGGTGTATGGATATTTGAAAAGACGCTGGATGTTTAAATGAATAAATGTTAAGCCTGAATGTTTAGACCTTCATTGGGTTGCTAGGGCTGCTTTAACAAAGTGCCACAGACAGTGTGGCTTAAACAATAGCAACTTATTGTTTCACAGTTCTGGAAACTGATATTCTGAGATCAAGGTGTCCACAGGGCTGACTTTTTCTGAGGGCCTAGCGGCAGCATCTGTTTGAAGCCATTTTCTCCCTGTATCTTCACATTGTCTTCCCTCCATGTCCGTGTTCAAACTCCCCATTCTTATAAGGACACTAGTCATTAAGGATTGGTGCTTACTCTAATGACCTCGGTTTAACTTGATTACCTCTGTAGAGTCTGTCTCCAAACACAGTCACATTCTGAGTTCCTAAGGGTTAGGACTTTAACATAGGAGTTTGGGGAGGGGGATGCAATTCAATCTGTAATAGGCCTTTATAATTAATTTAATGATATAGCATTTTATAATATGGAAAAAGAGCATTGTGTCAAAAATTATTTGCATTCATATGGCTGTAAACTACATAGTACAGCCCCAAAATGTAAGAAATGAACTGTACTTACAGAAATTAACATGTGCTCTATATACATAGTCTATGACTCATAAGCAAACTATAATAAAACTATGTTTTAATAAAGAAGCTAATTAGTATCACTTTCTGAATTGGAATTTGTCTTTGAGCAGTTATTCAGCCTTAACTGGAGCCTGTTATAAGCACCCTTTGGGGTAGAGGTTTGGTATTAATAACAACACTGGATGCTAGAGGGCAAATTTTCAGCAGAAGGAGCTGTATGTGCTACTGAAGCCTGGAATTTACTAGAGGTTGATTTTAATGTTTCTCTTGCTTTCCTACTAATGAGTTCTAAATTATAGGACAGATAGAATTTTTTTCCCCTTACTCGTTATTTAAAAGCTAGATCACATTTTAATTTCTAATTGAATTGCCTATAAAATATTAAATAAGATAAATGCAGCACAATTATCCAAGTTAGGAAATGTGCTTTTTGTTTCTTTGCTTTTAAATTCTTAGCTGGGTTTTGTGAAGAGTTTCAGCACAATCTCTTTTCTCTGTTTTTGAAATGGTGCTTCGTTTATATGGCTAGGAAGAGGACACTGCAATTCAACAGTTGGGGTCTTTAGGTGTGATGAGTAAACAAAAGCCGATTCCATTATTCCTGTGGTTTTTCTCATCTTTTTTTCTTTCTATGGACGCAAAATGCTAATTTTCACCTTCAGGAAAAGGTTATTCTATCATTTCTCACGGCCATTAGTGATGGAAGCTCTAATGTGAAGCCCTTAGAATGGACTTCTCTCCCAATACCTTTTGTCTTTTTGATACCCACTTCCGTCGATACCCTGTGGTAATTTTTATAAAGTGCCCGGATGCTCATTCTGCCTAATGTACTCATTATTGACAGTGAGGCTTCCTTTGACTGACAGCTGAGGCTCTGATTCATATGCTTCAGGAGCTGTTGGGCTACAGGTCCAAGCCTGATGAATGAAACAGATATTGTAGTATTATGATGTGATTACCTGGAACCACAAATCCAGATTCACTCAAATGAATTAAATTGATTTTGATTTGCACTCCAAGAAAGTAAGGTTTTAGAATGTCAGCCATCTATTCTTTTCCCTGGTCTTTAGCTAAGTTAAATACTAACCAGATTATATATAAATAAAATCTATCCCAGTAGTAATCCTACTAGGTAAATACCAGGGAAATATAAATAAATATATTTAGCTAAATACCAGGGATATATAAATAAAATCTATCCTAGGATAGATTTTATTTATATATAATCTGGTTATAGCACAGCAGAAATGGTCAAAACCCTAGTTTAATATTTTTTTTTTCTATAAAAGTATATTCTTATGCATAGGACTATATTAAATATTTGCCATGACTCAGAAATAGATTTAGTTTTGACCAGTTAGAAGATACTGTACATTAAACATATGGATAAACAACAGATAATTTCTCACTCCTCACTACCTAGGAATCATTTGCAGTCTTGACACTATTTTTTGGACAAAGATAAGAACTTAATTTGTAGATATGTCAGACTGAGGAAGCCCATCTTCTCTCATCTCCATATTTTTTTTACTGCTATTAAAAAAAAAGGTAATGAGCTCTGTATATTAAGCTTCTCATGCATATGGAGACCTAACAAACTGGTGGTTCTGGAATCTGCTGCGTATGTGATCAGGTTAACTTCTAAACAGACCAAAAATCAAACAACCTACAGAATTATAGGCCTAACTCCCGGGCCTCTCTGTAAGTATCTCTGAGGTGGATCCTAGTAATAAATGTTTTTATGAAAGTACCTCATGTGACTTGAATGCACAGCCAGGTTTGAGAACTTCTGTCCCGGGTTGACTGAGTAACAGTACCCTTTAGGTTCAGTTTGTGTCTCTTTGCAATTCCAAATAGTCTGTAGTGGAGCTGCCAGAAATCTCTGAGTCATGATTGATAGTGGATTATTTATGAAATAAGTCTCTGGAAGTTTTATAACATAATTTATAATTGTCAGGTATAACTTTTATTCCATTATATCTTTGAATTTTGGTATGTCTTGCATTAAAGCTACTCTTACAGAGAATTTTTATTCTCTAATCTCATATTTCAACAAGCTTCTTTTTACTCTAAAAATTCTGATTTTAAAAATTATTTGAAATAACATTGATACCAAAATGAGATGATATGAGCAAAAATGGATTTTTAGTGGTATCAAATTACCCTCTTTTGAATGGATGAGTAAAAGTTTAATTGCATTTTAGAAAGCATCTTTTTACCCCCAGGGAATCCTGTAACTAGAAATATATCACCTACTTTTGGAAAACAAACTGTAGCTGTCTGATTAAGCAGAATCCATTGATTTGTTTCCAGCAGACCCAGTCTTTGTCTCTGAGTCCCGTGTAATGATTCAGTACAAATCACTTTATAACCTTACTTTTCTATCATTCAGTATAGTGTTTGTTTTCAGACTTTATCTTTAGTTGTCTGTCTCCTAGGTTTAGAACATCTTGTTTTAAAATGTCAGAAATTTTAAATATGGACTCTGACTTCCATCATATCTGGATGTATTTTAAGGGCTTATTTCCATCAGAAATGTTATGTGTGAAATATATGTGTTAAGGTATCAGCTCTAGGCTTGTTTATCTTTGACTTTTTCTGAGTTTCCCTATAAAAACATCTGAAGGCCAGGGCTGAAGGAGATGATAGAATAACACCTCTTTTAGCAACAACATGCGACTCTGTATACTGACTCTGGTTTGGGATATGCTGACTCTGATTTCTTACATTGCAGGCTCAAATGTCCTAATTTACCCTTTGTATATCTCTATGAACTATTCTTGAGCTTTTATGTAATCTTGTATGAAAAATCAGCCAGCCATTTTATTTTGGAATTTACTGACTAGCTAAATACTATCTAGTACTCACTCAAAGAGTGCAATATTCAAGAAAATGCTGAGTAGTATTTGGATTTTAGCTTGCCTGTCATGAATATTCTCTTTAATATTTTACCAGTCCTCTTTAAATTTTTTCCAGTTAAAAAATTCATTACTGTCTTATAATAAGTTCTGTTTCTTGTTTATATGGCTGAAGTGTCCTTTCCAGCTTAGGAGATTTAGTGTGCTCATCTAAATTTCGAAGTGCATATGTGGGAGCCCAGCACTGTCACCTCGTTAGGCATCCAGCAGGTCGCTGGGGAAGGGATCTGGAAAGGATCTGGAAAGACGGATGGGACATCTAGATAGACGCAGATCTCACTCAATAGCCAGAGGGAAGGTGCAGTCACCAGGCAGGTGTGGCGTTTCTCTGAATGCCCAGCTATCCATGTCCTGGTGAAGCACAGCTCTTGGGCACCCTGCAAGTGTCCTTGCTCAAGGTCTTCCTCTCAGTCCGTTGGGTCCAGCAGCATATGTAAGAATTAATTGGGGTCAGGAATAAGATGAAGGCCTTGGATTTCATGCCCCTCTTTCCATCACCATTAAGTCTTCCCTCAATTTCTAACTTTTCTTTTATCATTTTTTTCCCATAGTAATCCACAATAAGGATTTCCACAAGGCAATTCCTAATAACCCTTTAGACGAGAACACAGCAGAAAAAGTTTATCTTCTCCCATAGGGGAAGCGGGGCTCAGGCTTTAGACAGATAGTGCCAGATCTTATGAGATAATTTTCACTGAATATGGGTGATGACCACATGAGAGGATTAGTTAATTGGCTTCTCCTGTTAACATCAACAATGACAACCACCACCAAAAGGAAAAAAAGCAAAAACCAAAGCCAGCTTTCATATAAAAAATAGAGTATTTCCTATCCGTAGTATTCAATGAACAATATCGGAAACAACGAGAAATTAACTGTCTTTACAATGTAATGCAAAGTAAATTACAAAAATAAGTAAATATCTATAGCTAGACACGAAATCCACTTGCATTTATTGTGCATCCACTGATTTCAGTCCAATTCAGATATATTATTTAATTGTATTTATCCTTACAAGATTTTAATGAATTATTTTTAGACTCATTCTAAAGATGAGTACACAAACAGGTTAGAGTTGATAAATAACTTGGCCTAGCATCAGACAATTATTACTAAATGTTATATGAAATCTTTTTTTTTTTTAATTTGAGACAGAGTCTTGGTCTGTCGCCCAGGCTGGAGTGCAGTGGCGTGATCTCTGCTCATTGCAACCTCCGCCTCCTGGGTTCACGCAATTCTCAGTCCTTAGCCTTTCAAGGTAGCTGGGATTACAGGGATGCGCCACCATGCCTGGCTAATTTTTGTAATTTTACTAGAGAGGAGGTTTCTGCCATGTTCAGTGGGCTGGTCTGGAACTCCTGGCCTCAAACAATCCCCGCCTCAGCCTCTCAAAGTGCTGGATTACAAGCGTGAGCCACTGCACCTGGCCTGTTTTTGTTTTTTGCTCTTTTCCTGTTGGCTGCTCTCAACCCTGTTAACAGAAGTCAATTGCCCAGTTCTCTAATGTCAGCATTAACCATCCTCAATGAGAGTATCTCGATTCAGCATTGTCTTTCTAAAACTTTAGTTCTGCTTACCCTACAGGAGAGAATACATGTATTTTATTTTATTTTTTTCTGCTTGGGTTCCTGCTAAAGGGTTATTATAATTTTTCTGACTTTTTAACTTTTTCATTTCATTATTTTTTTCCATAATAAACCTCAATGAGAATTTCCAAAAGGAAATTATGTTGCAATTTCTCCTTCTTACCTTGTAGTGTTAGATGAAACCTGTAGAACACTGCTGGGTACTAATGGAATTAATCGTAACTCTAATTTTATTTAAAAGAAGTCTGTTGTTGGTTAGCTTCTGCTCTTTAGCATATTTTAAAAGTCTCATACTATTTGACATTTTTACATAGACTTTTAAACTGGAATGCCTGCTGAAATTTGTTTTTCAGAATTTATTTATATAATTATAGAACTTTTCACCTTTAATTTGTTAGTATTTGAAGTCTATGGATGGATTTTTATCATGTTGAACCATATATGCATTTATGGAATAGGTACAACTTGGTAGACTTATTTTAACATACTGCTTGATTTCATTTGCAAATGTCCATTTCCTGACATTCTAGTTAATTGAATTACTGGCTTTCCCTAAAGCATCAACACTTTAGTGTTCTTTCTTTCCATAATAACATTGGTGCTCACAGTCTAAAAAATCTAGCTTTTTCTGTGCCAGACTTAAAGGTTAGTTATATTTTAATACTACATGTTTTATGCAGCTCCTTAAACCTCAAATCAGAACTACTGGTAATAGTTGACTCCATATGTTCTCATTAGAATTCTACCAAATATCTGGCTGGGTAGCTGCCCTCGTCAAGTGGAACATGTAACCATCAAACTGAAGCATGAATTGGGGATTACAGCTGTAATGAATTTCCAGACTGAATGGGATATTGTACAGAATTCCTCAGGCTGTAACCGCTACCCAGAGCCCATGACTGCAGACACTATGATTAAGCTATATAAGGAAGAAGGCTTGGCCTACATCTGGATGCCAACCCCAGATATGAGCACTGAAGGTAAGGATCAGAAGAACTGTTCTGCCTCCTTGCTGACTGTGTTTCAGAGAAACTCTTGCTGGCTCTTTGTCTGTCTATCTATAATTTAATATCTTAAAAATGAATGGTAAAAATGAAAAAATATAAGATTTTAGATTTAATATATATAATGCATATGTTTTTCACACTGTGGCTAAGATTCTGTTTAATGTGGCTTCTTTAATTTGTTTACTCATTGAACACATATTTATTGTGTATGTACCGGGTATGTGGCATTATGCTGGTAGCTGGGCACACAACAGTAAAGAAAGACGGGCATGCCTCCTGCCCCCACAGAGCTCATAGTCCTATAGGGATGGCAAATGTTAATTACATGTCTAAAAGTAGAATTTTAAAACTATGATGAATTTTTTTATTAGAAAAATACATAGATATTGCTATGAGATGATGTACAGGTAATCAGGCCAAGGAAGGGGGGTCAATGAGGGATTTCTTGGAAAGTAGTGTTTGGGCTAAGATCTGAGGGAGGGCGGGAGGAAGAGTGTCCCAGGCAGAAGCAGCGGCTTAAAAGAATCCTTGTGGCAGGAGAGAGCATAGAGTCTTGCAAAAACTCAAAGATCAATTTGGCTATGGATCAGAGAATGAGGAAAAATGATTTTGCAGTATTTGAGCGACAAAAAGGACTTTAGACGCTATCCTGTAGCAGGAAGAAGCAGTTGTGCAGTAAGACTAGTTCCACACTAGTTGCAGCACAGAGAGGAAGGGGTCTGAGAGGAGTGAGGACTGTGCTGGAGGAGGGTTATGCACGGCAAGCACGCATTCCGGGCAGCGACAAATGGAGGCACTTGAGGTGGGCATGGCTTTGATAGGTAGATGTGGAGGGAGAAGGTACGCTTGGGGGAGCAGCAGCACAGGCCACGGCACAAAAGCATGGCATTTTAGAGGAATGAGATGGATTTTAGCCCGGTTGTAGAATAGGGTACTTGTTGGAATGGGAATAACTACAGTCAGTGGAGGAGAGAACCAAGTTACACAGATAGTATCAAGCCGCTGTCAGCAGGGGGCAGCAGAGAGCTTTGGAAACGGCAGAGGCTGAGCAGTTTGGTGACCTCCTATCCTGGGGAAAGAAGGGCGGTGATGTCCAGCTCAGAGATGTTTCTATCTTTAGCCCTCTTCCCCCAAATGTATGTTATGTACATAACACTCTCCTAAGCAATTTACAAGAATTAGCTTATTTAATTCGCATAATAAGACTCCAGGCAGATATTGTAGTTGTCTCTCTTTTGCAGAGGAAGAGACTGAGGTACAAAAAAGTTATTGCCCATATCATAGAAGTAAAAAGAGGCCCATTCCGAATTTCAAGGCTGGCAGTCAGACCCAGAACATTGCTGCAGACAGCAGCTTTGCCAGCTATGAAGCTTCTCCTCGAGTTCTCACACGGATGCTTCAGGCAGGTTCTTCAGACCCACGTAATTTCAACCCCTTATGTTCACGATCATCCAGAGTTAGGCAACGCCTATAAATTGCAAGGGAAGTAGCTTGTCTCGGGCCCCTTTGTGGGTCTGTGTCTAAGCTAAATCATCACTGGGGATGGGATATAATTTTTGTTCCTGAAGGTGGAGAGAGCTGTTGACAGTCTGGTTATTCCTCTTGGTGACCTGATCTAAGGAAGCGTGATTTAGCTGTAAGAGTGCTGCCCTTCTTCAAGGAAGAAAAAAACAAAAACAAAAACAGCTTCATAAAAAGACGCACATTGGTTGAATCTAGGTGATATTCACCTTGTCCAGCTGGTTTTCCTGTTTTCAAAACAGAGAAGACAGGATTTGCAGGGCTGTAGCTTCCAGAGAACACTTTGATGTTAGCATCTCTGAATCTGATTTGATAGCATTGTTATCCCATTGGAGAATGATGTGAGATGAGGCTGGGAGAAGCTGAGCTGCCAGCCGTGCCATACATCCCCCGTCCCTCCCGTCCCAGCACACACACTGATTACCTGAAGGCTTTGCTGACAGATAGGTAATTTGCTGGTTAGTTTTAGACTCTGCAGAAGCCTGAGGGAAAACTGTATCCCCAAGGACCCATTGTAGTTCTACTCACACCTTTTTTGGGGTCAGTGAGTCACCAGGACACAGTCATATCTGTTAGTGCGCAGCGTCACTTCTTCCAGGCTGAGACAGTGGGACAGCCCGAGAGCTGCATAAGGCAAGCTCGCACTTGATAAAGGGCCAGCTGTAAGACCCACTCATGGATTTCTTTGGCTTGGTCTAAGCTGGGGGAGTAACTGAAGGATTAATGACCACTTCTGTGTGACAGGGGAACTTTTCACAAACAGACCAATCTCTGTGGTTTACAATATTAACCCAGTGAACTCATACATTAATCAGCTGAATATTTTTTAGAACTCTAGAGAAAAACCCACTAGGAAGTGTTTTGAGCTGCAGCATTATGCTGTCAGCTGAAGTCTGAGTTAGGCTTGACTGTCACCACTGGTTGTCACAGACCTGTTACAATCAATCATGCCATCGATTCTTACTCTTGTACACTTTGTCGTGTGTGGAAGGGTGGTGTAGATTTCTTTTTATCTTTTATAAAAATTTTGGCTTGTGTCTTTCACGTAGGAAATGAAAATCTGCCAAATCTAAGACTCACCTGAAAAAAACAAAATGAAACAAATCTGCTCATTAAAATTTTCTTTGCATAGAAGGTATTCAGGTTGTTTTGACCTCTGTCCTTGCAGCGCTATTTATAACCAGTGTCTACCCTTGCCTCCCAAATGAGTTCATATGCTTTGCGAAGTCCTCTGTTGTCAAAGTCTGATTTCTTTCCCCTCACTCAACACACAGAATTCAGCTCTGCAATTGCACAGAGATGCTGACCTTGGAGCCAGGACACCTCAGCATAAGCCTTGTCACCACTGGGTAGCTGGGAGGATATCAGCAGGCTAGTTCCTGCATCAGGAAAACGAGGATAGGAATTTCTACCCCACAGGACTATAACAGTAGAATAAGGTGATTGATGTGAAAGGGCTTTAAAAATCACCAAGTTGAGACTGTAGGGTTAGTTCCAAGTCTTTAAGTTTCTACCAAAGGATGTTATAGATAAGATGAACCATATCTATATTACATTACAAAGATAGGAAAAAAGATATGCCCCTACATTATATATTTATCATATATCTGCTTCTGGAATAAGAAAGGAAAGGGGTGCGTGTGTGTGTATGTATGTGTGTGTGTGTGCGTGTGTGCGTGTGTGTGTGTGTGAGAGAGAGAGAGAGAGGGAGAGGGAGAGAGACAGACAGACAGACAGAGAATTGGTAAGGCTGAAAGCTGTGGATTTCTTTCAGGATCAACCTTGGTTAAAGCATGTCTTTAGGGCCTTTTGACCCCTCTCCCTTATCTCAGGCCCTAATGCCTCAGGCTACTTCACTCCTGCTCAAATGCTGTATCCCTCCCTCTCCTCACAACCTTGGCTGGCTCAATAGTGCTTTCAGGAAGCTTTTAATCCTTCCAGAGTCAGATTAGCCTGGAACAGGTGTGAGCCACAAGTTAGGTTAGAAGTGCCTAGTAGTGTTTCAGATCAAATAGGGTTTTATTGCCATTTTTCTAGTCTTCTTTTTATTCCTGTACTTAATGAGTGTGTATGGAACATTTACTGAGAACTGGGGCTTGTATTAAATTTCAGAGTCAGAAACACAGAGGGTAGAAGCTCTTGTTTGACCTGCAAAGGGTTTATAGTTTTTCATCTCAATTGTCAACATATGAAGTTTGGAATATTTTACATTAAATGATTGGGCTTTCTGTCTTTTCTTGAGTTTTTTTGTTTTTTTTTGTTTTTTTTTTTTTAAGAATGGAACCGTCTTACCAAATTAAATCGTACGTGGAGCCTATCTGTAGCTGCTCTGTTGAGCCTGGTACGTCAAGGTGAACCCTCCCGGGGACCCTCTTTTTATTCCTTGGTTGGTTATATGTTAGGTTAGGCTTCCTAGAGTAGTTTTCAAGCAGAGAGAGATGGTCCTCTTGAGAGGGCTCCTCTAGGATAGGGCGGAAGTGTTAATTTCCAGGGAGGACATTATTCTCACCCAGGGAAAGAGCAGCAGCATGGGCTGGTGAGTGAGTACGGAGGGACTGACTGAGAATCCAGATTGACAAGCTGCGGGCCAGCAAGTACCATTAACCAGGTAGATGAGCGAAGGACCCCGGTACAGTGGTTAAGACCCGAGGCTTCAGAGTCACACTGGCTGGGTTTGAGTGGCCACTTAGGGAATAACTTTGGGCAAATGTCTGTGCTCAATTTCTTCATATATAAATTGAGGATCACAGTGGTGCTGACCTCATAATTGTTAAGAGGTGGTTGTAAATGAGCCAGTGCATGTGAAATGCTTACAATGGCGCTGGGAAGGTAGAAAGGGCTCAATAAATGTTATCTACCACCAACAAAGGGGGGGGGGAGGGGGGGATTTGCAATCACAAGAGATCTAAATCAACCCCGCCTCCAGCTGAGACCAGGCTGAAATGAGTGGACCCCTTGGACTGGCTACTGCTCTGGTGCCCTTCTTAATTATTTATTTGTTCTTTATGTTGTTTTAATATTTGATAACAATTCAGTGCAGTGGTTGAGTGATTCTGGGAGAAGATCATAAATGGCTGTGCCCTGATGCTGAAATCTGTGTGAAGCTGGGTGCCTTGGGAATTTCTCTGTGTTAGCTGACATGTACCTTTCAGGAGTATGTGTCTGAGATCACAGAACCTCAAACTAACAAACTTCCTTTGTAACTTCTAGACTGTGTACACCCCTCTTGAAAAACCTTTTACAGATAAAATGAAAAGGGGAAGGTATTGCATCATGTGTGCTATTTGGTGCAGACCCACCCTAGGGGAACCTCTGGCCAGAGAGCTGGTCTGGGGAAGGGATCTTGACTAGGACCAGGGAGGATCTTGTTTGCAGGCTGGTTACACTGACGCAGTATGTGCCGAATGCCAGGGGCTGGGACTCTGAGTCCAGCAGCTCCTACTGCAGATGACCACTGGTCTATTCACATACTGGGCATCTGAGGAATACCTGAACCTATGTTAAATGATTCTTCTTTGTCTCCTACCAAGGGACATAGTATCTGGAGAGGCAGCCATAGCAGGGAGCTTGTCACATGACTCTAGCTATGGCTGGAGCAGGAAGAACCCATTCTTCCAGCTCCAGCAGCAGAGTTCCCTCCCACCCAGCTTTCCCTGGAGTGAAGCTCTCATACCCTCAGCAGAGTAGAAGCCCCACAGTGGAGCAGGCCTGTCTCTTCTCAGCAGAGCTGATCCACCGTACATTGGAGGTTTTGCTCCTCTGATCCCCCAGCGCAAATGGTGGCTCTGCCATGCTGTGCTCTCCGTGAGCTATGCTGTGAGACATCTCGCTGGCACACAGGATCCTCTCACCATCCTGTTGCATCTCCAGTGATGTTTCAGTGCCTCTAGGAGGGCACCATGAATAACTAAGTGGCAGGCCCACCTGGCTTTAATCTCAGAGTGCCCCGGAACCAGGCGTGGAGGTTTAGATGGATTAAAGTTTATGGTTCTGTTTGGACTATGAGGCATCAGATATACATAGAAGCTGGTGACTTTCTAATACAAATGCCGTCGGGAACCAGGCAGGGAACACCAGTATATGGCAACAGGGCTAGAGAAGGAAGGAGCACAAGTAGCCTGAGCCCTCCCTACCTGAAGACATTCCAGGTACAACGTTTCTAAATGGCTGTGTGGAGGCAGCAGTCTTAGATCTCTTCACTAGGGGGATTAACAGAGCTGTAGCATAAAGACTGGGACCAGGGAAGATCTTGTTTGCAGGCAGGTTACACTGATGCTGTTTGAGCTGAGTGACAGGGGCTGGGGCTCTGTGTCCAGCAGCTCCTACTGCAGATGACCACTGTGGTCTATTCACATACTGGGCATCCTGAGGAATACCTGAATATACATTAAATGATGCTTCTTTGTTTCCTGCCAAGGGACATAGTATCTGGAGAGGCAGCCACAGCAGGGAGCTTTAGATTGTTATCCTGGCTTCCATGTGGACTCTGCTCCTTCTCAGAGCTTGCTGAGCCTGAAGCTGAGGTAGATGCTTGGCTGAGTGGAATGGCCACTGAGGGACCTTCAAGCCACGTTGTGGTCCTTGGTAAACTCTGTCCTTCTCAGGTGCTGATGCCTGATCACAGTGTGTTATACTGGCTCCTTCAGGGTCCTTGCATTTCAACAAAGGACATCTAAAGAGGGAAGTCTAAACTTACAGTAATGGCTGTCATGGGGAGTTCTAGGCCTCACCGCAGATCCCCAGGTGAAATCTTTTGAGGGAGGGGTGTTCCCACCTCTTTGGTCATCCAATGAGGATGCCGACCTGAAGGGCACACAGGGTTCTTATTTGTGACTATCAGAGGATCCTTTGGGGCCATGGTGTTCCTGTAGCTAGAGAATGCCAAGTTATAAGCATGGAGCTTAACCCAGGATTCACTTCCCTCTTCCTTTCCCTTTGAAATAATTTACATTGACTGCCCCCTGAAAACAAACAAACCCAACTTACAAAATACCTCTGTACTGAGAACCTGTGAGCAGAAGAAACTTAAGGCATCCATGAGTTCAAAGAAATGATTATGGGACGCACCTCTGTCCTACAGCATGAAAGAGCAAGCAGAGTCTACCAGGCCTCAGCAGGGCACAGTGCATCCTCTCCCGGCCTGATGAGAAGACATTTGAATAATCTCGTCATCAAAATAGTAACCATGAAGCAATAATAGCTATAAACCCCAAATTATAGAATTATAGAATTCCCCAAAAACATGGAAATTAAATCAGTTTTAGAATTCATTGTATCTCGAGGGAATAAATGAACAATTGGTTCTCCCATCTGTATCGAACAATGTTAGCCATTCCGTTGAACAAATGAAAATGAGCATATGTTGAATGAGCAGATTGATTCCTTTAACTAATATGAGCCACTTCTGTGTTTTGCATTTAACTGGAAGATACTTTTGGATTCCCTGAAATTCAGGTGGTCAGATCTGACAACTGATTTTTTTTTTTAATCCACGAAAACTCTGACCAATCTCTGCAAACACTTTTGATGTGAAAGTGCATTCTGAAGACAGGAGATAGGTCACTTTTCTTTGGGAGGTATTTGCATCGATGGTGAAGTCACTCAAAGAAGCAGCAATACTGAGAGAAGGATTAGAGAGGGCCTCTCGCCTCTGGAGTGCCCTTTCCACTTTTCTATTATCAGGTTTTAAGGTGGCCTCGCCTTTTCCTTCACAATGAAGGGAGAAAGCAAACTCTTGTATCCCTGCCTTGCTCTGTGCAGTCCTGTGATGTGAGGCTGAGCTGGAGGAGATCTCAGCAGCGGTATCTGGAGGTTTCATTATTCACATGTGTGCTGTGCTCTGCTTTCCCCACCGCAGGCCGAGTGCAGATGCTGCCCCAAGCGGTGTGCCTGCTGCATGCGCTGCTGGAGAACGGACACACCGTGTACGTGCACTGCAACGCCGGGGTGGGCCGCTCCACTGCAGCCGTCTGCGGCTGGCTCCAGTACGTGATGGGCTGGAATCTGAGGAAGGTGCAGTATTTCCTCCTGGCCAAGAGGCCGGCCGTCTACATTGATGAAGAGGCCTTGGCCCGGGCACAAGAAGATTTTTTCCAGAAATTTGGGAAGGTTCATTCCTCCCTTTGTAGCCTGTAGCTGGTCAGCCTGCTTCTGCTGCCTCCTGATTTCCCTGAGGAGCCTGGGGTGATGTTGCTCAAATGACCTAGAAACGAGGATTCTACCTGAACGGAAAGGACTGTGTGACTTCCCCCAAGCCAACCACGTCCACCGGGGGATGGCTTTCGATGATGCTTTGTTTTGGGGCTGTGTCTTTGAAATAGTGTACAAGAAAGCTGTGACTGACACACGAGAAGAAGCCTGAAGCAGTTAGGCTGTGCGTCAGACAGAAGTGTAATGCATGCAGTTTCTGCTGCCTGCAGGCGGAGAGGCCTTTGATTAACAGCACTGCATGTGTTGCATGATGGATCCATGACAGCGCTTTCCTGTTGAACTGAAACTCTTTGCCATGTAGAGGAAAACATCGGGAGCCATATGGATTTCATCACTAGTGTGTGTGTGTGAGCTGGTCAGTTGCCAAGGGAGGAAAGAAGGTTAGAAGCCTGAACCATGACAAAAGAAGAGCTCACTATGTTAAAAAATAATGGCTTTTAGGAATTGTATTTTATCCTGCCTCACGGTTATTAAAGTCTGTTCTAAGGCATCACCTTCCTTCTCTACCCAGCAACCCTGTGTAATAACCAAAGTAGAATTATCTCTCATTTGTTGTTTTTTCTTGCTCAAAACTGCCAAATAAATAAAAAATACCCTTATTTTTAATAGTTGAGACATGAAGAAATTAAATTGAAGCTTAATGAGTGTAGGTAACTTGCCCAAGGTCTCATGACTAGTCGAGGGCGAGCTGGAGTTAATAATCTGTATTTACTGGACTTGGTGCTTTTTTCAACACACCTTGTTAATTTGTTTTCTCAGCATCATGGAGTGCGTTCGGTTTTGTCTTTCTCAGGGTCTGGTCGATATGCCTGCAGGAGTTTCTATAGCGAGACACAGAATCGTGTTCTGATCCGTTGCCAAAGAATCTAGGAAAGTGGTTGTATTTTGTGCAAGCTAATTTAAAATGTGATGGGCTGTTTTAAGGCCAGAATGGAAGCTCATGAGAGGAACTTTACTACTGAAAGAACCCCAGTGACCAAATCCATGGATAATTGATTCACAGCCCCGGCCCTCCTGGCTTAGCCCTCAGTTTAGTATAATATGCAGGTCCTGAGCCTCCAGACTATGTAGCTCATCTGTCTTGGTTCTACCGGAAATACAGAGATGAACAACTTTGCCTTCGAAAGTGTGCAGCCTAGAAACAGACCAGCGTTCAACCAGCTGTAAAGCAGGATTGGACCATGAGTGCTATGCCAGAATAGGGAGCAGTGGTTTTTTCAATCGAGAGCCTGTATGTACAAGGTGATTTACAGTCATAACCAGTTTAATCTTCACAATAGTCAGTGAAGAAGGTCTCATTATTTCCATGATAAAGATGGGGAAACTAAGTCTCAGAGGGGTTAAAGCAACTGCCTGTTGTCACATGATGAATAAATAGATGAGGTGGGTGATATACAAAGCTGGGTTTGTCTGACTGAAAGCCCATCCTTTTCCTATTAAACTATGATGCTTATTTATTTTTCTGCATTTCCTTTCTTCTACAAACATATATTGATAGATACAAGAGACTCTTATTTAGGAGGTGTGGGGGACAAGAAGGATACACGGTAAGTTTTGGTGGAGCTCAGAGGAGGGGAGATATCACTGTGGCAGTTAGGGAGGATGACATTTGCTTTGGGCAGAAGCAGCTGGACAGGACACATTTCTCATATAATTTTACGAAGTTAAATTTATAAGCTAGCATGGAGTAATGTGAAGTCCAGCTCCCTTGCTAAAAATAACTAGATGTAACAATTGGTATTCAAGTAACTCATTGCAGTCATAATGTGTTGTGAAAATTTAATCTCAAAAATGGAATTTTTAAACTGTGTTTCTGTGGCTGTGTGAATTTCTTTAATGTCTAAGAAATCCATCTTCATCATTTCCATGATACAAAGACTTTTTTCAGATGGATTTTTCCCTTTGTTCCTTTTTTCTCCTATAGACAAAATCAGGTTAGGACTATTAAGGAATGTTTTGGAATAAACTTTCTTTTCCTCAATGAATGGGATGTTTAATGTATTTCAAAATCACCCCAAAATTTTGCTAAATAAAAGCATTTACAAAGACCTTTGTGTGCAGGATTTTAGACATGTTAGCAGCTTAGTCTGAAATCTAGAAGGACAAATTTTGTTTCCTTATTTGTAAAGGGGGCAAGCCACTGAGCTAAATTGTTTTTTTCTTGTCACCCTTCCTCTTTCATTAACGATCAAAATTGGCAGTTACATGACAAAGGAATTCAAAGGTGAGGGACCACAGAGAAGTGAGGATGAAAACTTAGAGTGTCTGAGAAAATCAAAGCAGATACTATGCCATGAGTTGCTTGTCACTGGTGTTTAACAAAACTTTTCAATTCCAGATTTCTAAAAGGCAATATAAGAAGATCTCAATCTCGGTGAAGGAATGTCTGAATGAGGTTGTTTTCTTTTAGACTTGAAATATTATCCTTCCATTATTCTGCTTGCTAGCATTAGGAAAAATCTAAAGCACAACACAAAACACTCTCTTTGGCCATCATTAAGCTGTGGTAAAAACCACTTGGCTTGGTGTAAGAAATAATGATGAAAAACGTGATTAAGACTTTGGAAATGATAAGAAAGTAATGAAAGGAGAGATTTGAAAGTGAGTTAGGAAATAGGAAATGAAATGGAACTTGTCACACATGAAAAATCACTGAAGAGCTAAACACGGAATCGGTTGGATTAGAAGTTAAAGCTGAAAGTATCTTTCGAAATAATCTCATCTAGGGATTGGCCAACTGGTTAATTGCATGGTGTGTTTAACCTTTAGGAGAAGGAAATAAAGAAAAACTATGAAGAGGAAGGGAAAGGTACCTTCAACCAGATGTTGAGCTTTTTCAAATTGAGATGTTGTTCTCACTTTTAAAATACTCCTTGCATAGGTATACAAGCAAACCACCGTAGCACATGTATACCTATGCTGGAAGTATTTTAAAAGGGAGAACAAGCCAGGCGCGGTGGCTCACGCCTGTAATCCCAGCACTTTGGGAGGCTGAGGTGCGCGGATTGCCTGAGCTGAGGAGTTCGAGACCAGCCTGCACAACATAGTGAAACCCCATCTCTACTAAAATACAAAAAAAAAAAAATTAGCTGGGCATGATGGTGTGCACCTATAGTCCCAGCTACTCAGGAGGGTGAGGCAGGAGAATTGCAAGAACCCGGGAGGCGGAGGTTGCAATAAGCTGAGATCACGCCCTTGCACTCCAGCCTGGGTGACAGAGCGAGACTCCGTCTCAAAAAAAACAAGAAGAAAAAAAGTGAGAACAATGTCTTAATTTGAAGGAGCTCAACATCTGGTTGAAGGTGATTTCCCTTCCCCTTCATGGTTTTTCTTAGGCTGCTGTGGAAAAGTAATTTTTCCATCATTTTGCCATTTAAACAGGATGTATTTTGTTATGATTATTTAAATTTTTAAAAATTTAAACATTCTAAAATCAGTAATAATAGTATATGTACAATTTGATATTATAATCTATATCAAAAACATTTCTCCGTGTGGCTGTGTAGTGTTCATTATCCTGATTTTTGTGGCTGCACAATATTCTACCAAATATGCTCTTTAAATGTATTAAGCTTTTAATATATTATCGGAAATATACATTATAAAATAATACATTAATGGAAATATATAAGATAATATATTATTGGAAATATAAAATATTGGAGATATATACTATAAAATAATACGTTATTGGAAATATAGGACTTAATGATATAATAGTTTAAACTTTTAAATACTTAAATAATTATTTTTAATATATACCTTTTTCTATATTTTGGGCAATTTTCTTAGGATAATTTCTCAAAATAGTTATGGTACTAAAAGATATAAATACCTTTAAAGCATATGATAGATATTTCTAAATTGCTTTCTGGAAGAATTATATCAATTTACATTTCTATCAGCAGTGAATAAATGTGCTAGTTTGAACATGATAAGCAAAAAAAGGAATAATCTCATCTAATGCCATTGTTTTACAGAGGAGCAAACAGACCCAGAGACATCAAATGACTTTTTGCTATCACAAAAAGTTGTAACTGGGGACCAAAGGTAAAGGATAAGTCAGGAAGAAAGGTTCAGAGACTTATTGTGATACTGAGAAGACATAGGAGAATTAATGGGAAAGAGAGCAGACAGTATCGTTAGTGGGTAAGAAGTGGTGTAAAGATTAATAAAAATTGGAGTAAGGGAAAGAAAAATGGCTAAAATGAGAAAAAGTAAAGACCAGTGTCTTTTCCAAAAGAAGAAAAGGCAGGTGTTTTCTGTGGGGGTAAGAGAGAGAAGGTGTGACTAGAGAAGCAGAGGGGGAGATTCGAGGTTACGTGCCCAGGAAAGAGATGTGCTAAGTATCCACTTATTTGTCTGTGGGACTACATCGTAGTAGGAGAAGGAAGCAGCTAGATGTAACATGCTGAGCAAATCATGGAACAGGTGTGCTGTTGCTGAGTACCTGCTAGAAAAAGAAGAAAATCTAATAGAAGATGAGACTGAGACAAAGGGGAAAGGATTGACAAAGCTACCTTCATTATAGCAATAATAATGGCAGTAATAAGAAAGAGGAAGAACAACAGTAAAAACAACTCTGTTCCTTTTCTAAACCATTGTTCTGGAAGTCTTCCCTGACTCCATGAGTGGAAATACACTTGAAGCTGCTCAGGACCCAAACCTCAGCGTCATCCTCGACTCCTCTCTTTCTTTCAAATGTCACATTCAAGCCATCAGGAAATTCTGTTAAAGCATCTACAGTTTCTGTGTTTTTCCTCCTTTACTGAACAATGCTGGTAGGAGCCAGTGTGATCCCAAGACTGGATTTCAGAAACGGTCTTCCACCTGGTCTCCCTGTTTCTGGCCTTCTCTCCCAGATCCTTCCTCTATCAAACCTACTCTCACATAGTGGTCAGGCTGCTTCAATAAAAATGTTAACTCAGGTCATGTCACTCCAGTGTTTAAAAGTTCCAGTGACTTCTCACATCACCTGGGGTAAAAGTCAAAGCCCTTTGAGGCCCTGTACAATCTGGTCACCTGTTACCTCCTGACCTCCTACTTACTGCCTCCTGCCTCTCTCACTCTGCTCTAGCCACACTGGCCTTCTTGCTGTTCTTTGACTATTCCAGGCAGGGTCTGGCCTCAGGGCACTTGCTCCTGCTGTTCTCTTTACCTTGGAATGCTGCTACTCCAGGCATGCACCTGGCTCACTGCTCTCCCTCCTTCAATAATGCCTGCCTGGGCTAACCTATAAAAAATGGTCTGATCCCATTTCAGCCTTCCTTATCCACAGTCTCTGCTTTATTTCTCTTTGTAGAACTTATTAATGGTCAGCATATTACATAAATTACTTATTAGTTTTATTTTTTTTGCATGCTGTCACTGCAATGTAAGCTTCACTGCATTAAGGCAGAAACTTATATCTGTTTTGTTTGGTGATGTACCTAGAGTGCCGATAACAGAGCCTGACATAGTTAAATGAGTGAAGGACAAGATAGCTAATAACCATTGAGAGCATGCACCATTACAGTTATTGTCTAAGTGCTTCACATATATCAGCCTACCTTATAATTCCAAAAATGCCAGAGGATATTATCCCATTTTACAGATAAAGACACTAAGGTTAGGGAGAAGGTGAACTTATTCTGAGGCAAGTGAAGATAGTTTTACTTCTGATTTGGTGGAGTTAGCTCTTAATGAACCACCCATTATAATCTCTGTTCATATTAATCTGTTTGCTAGGGCAGCCATAATAATGTACCACAGACTAGGAGGCTTAAGCAACAGATGTTTGTTCTTGGTATGGTTCTAGAGTGTAGAAGTTGGAGATGAAAGGGCGAGCAGGGCCGTTCCTCCAGAGGGCTGCAAGGAAGAATGTGTTCAATGCTGCTGTTCTAGCTTCTGGGGGTGTGACAGCAACCTGTGATGCTTCTTGGCTTGTAGAAGCATCACCTTGTTCTCTGCCTTTATCTTCACATGGCGTTCTCCCTGTATGGGAGTCTGTGTCTACAGGTCCCATTTTTAAAAGGGCAGCAGCCACACTGAATTGGGCCTATCCAACTCTAGTGTGGCCTTATCTTAATAAATTACATCTGTGTTCACCTGATTTCTGAATAAGGTCACATTCGGAAGTAATGGACATTATGACTTCAACATTTGAATTTGTAGAAAGCACAAATCAATGGACAGCACTACAGAAAACAACTACCTGAAGACTATAGGGCGTGAAAGAAACCAGGCAGATTGGAGGGGAATGGAAATGTGAAAAGAGGGATCAGATTGGGTTGTTTCCCATTTATAAGTTTAGCTTATAAAAGAGAATTATTGAAAGAGTAGTCAGAGACAGACAGAAAATTGGAGCCATTTAAATAAAAGACTGGATGAATTCCTGTACCGTTACTGTATCAGGCATTATCCCAGTATTACTAAAGGACATATTTTAACAATATAAAAATTAAAATGATTGCTGTCCTCAAAAATCAATGCAAAATTATAGACTGGTGTTTAAACAATGCCAATTACCGCTCAGCACCTCACATGTTTCGGGGACTAAAGCCATGTATATATATATTGTGATTTCTGATAATATATGGACTTATTTGCCTTTGTTCATTTTTTTATTTCAAAAATGTTTTGGCCTTTTCTATGTGTCTCTTCTTGCTTTTATTTTTGATAATTATGTCTTCCTCCTTTCAAATAACTTAAACACTAACTCATGTCCACTGGCGTTCATACTGCCTTCCTGTTGACCTGATTACAACTGTACTTATGAGTTGTTTTAGATATACTTCCTTTTTCTTTTTGTGTTCTTACATTTTTTTTAAATTCTGAGAAAGTCAAAAAAGAAATGTTGGTGGGGACTTAATCTTCATTTCCAGACAGACCTACGATTACCGCTCCACCCCATTTCTAGCTTTCTTATCTGTCCTAGATTCCGTTACTACTGAGAGTTAAGCTCAGTTACTCTCAAAACTCCAGTGAGCTTATGAGTGCCCAGCTCTCCTGCAGTACTGCATCCCTCATAAGAGATTCTGAGTCACATCTTCCTTTGCTGTAGTTCATCCATCAGCTCACTTCCAAAAGCATTCTATCATGCTGAGCTATCTTATCTGCTAGTAATCCTTTTTAACTGCCTCTTCATTGTTGCAGGTGAATTTCTGTCTTCAGATTTTATATTGTTATTTCCATTCAGATGTCAGGAGAAATAGTGTGTTTGCCAGTTTAAACCAGAATTTTCTCATTGTCTATAGTAATGACACCCAAATCTCAATCTCCATTCCACCGCTTTCTTCTGAGTGGCAGGCTTATATATCAAATTTTTTTCAAAACATCTTTCAGGATATCTCCCAAACTCAATATTCCCCAAACTAAAATTTTTTTTTCTTTCACCAGAACTCCCCGACTTTCTTTATTGGATAGACACTGGCAACATCTTCCCCCAATTGCCCAACTTAGAAACATGAATGCCACCTTTGCCATCTCTCTTCCATTTACCACCCTCTTAACCATTCAACAAATTGTTTTAATTATGCTTTCTACATATCCCCTAAATAGAGCTGCTTCCCTCTGTCAGCTCTAACCTGGATTATTAAAGCATCCTGGCATATCTTCCTCTTGTAATCATTACCCCTCTTCAGATCATTCTTGATACTGCCACCTGAGAAATCTTTCTACTTCAAATATAACACTGTCTCTATCTTGCTTAATACTCCTCAATGGCTACTTGTTGTTCTCAGAGAAAAAGTAAAAAATCCTTAATGTGACATTGTATTAGTCTCTTCTCATGCTGCTAATAAAGACATGCCTGAGACTAGGTAATTTATAAAGGAAAGAGGTTTAATTAATCCACAGTTCAGCATGGCTGGGGAGGCCTCAGGACATTTATGATCATGGCCTTAGGAGAAGCAAACACATCCTTCTTCACATGGCAGCAGAAGGAGAAGTGCCAAGCAAAAGAGGGAAAAGCCTCCCATCAAACCATCAGATCTCATGAGAGCTCACTCACATCATGAGAACAACATGAGGGAGACCGCCACCGTGATTAAATTAGCTCCAACTGGGTTTCTCCTATGACATGTGGGGATTATGGGAACTACAATTCAAGGTAAGATTTGGGTAGGGACACAGCCAAGCCATATCAGATATATAAGGGTCCTTATGATTTGTACTGTGCCCTTGTCTCCAATCTCTGTTGTTATTCTTTTTTAAAAAATTTTACTTTAAGTTCTGGGGTACATGTGCAGATCTTGCAGGATTGTTACGTAGGTATACACATGCCATGGTGGTTTGCTGCCTCCATCCCCCCTTCACCTACATTAGGTATTTCTCCTAATGTTATCCTTCCCCTACGTCCCCACCCCCTGCTATCCCTCCCCTAGCTCCTCAAGCCCCAACAGACTCCAGCGTGTGATGTTCCCTCTCCCTGTGTCCATGTGTTCTCATTGTTCAACACCCACTTATGAGTGAGAACATGAGGTGTTTGGTTTTCTGATCTTGTGTCAGCTTTCTGACAATGATGGTTTCCAGCTTCATCCATGCCCCTGCAAAGGACATGGACTCATCCTTTTTATGGCTGCATAGTATTCCATGATGTACATGTGCCATATTTTCTTTATCCAGCCTATCCTTGATGGGCTTTTGGGTTGGTTCCAAGTCTTTGCTATTGTAAACAGTGTCACAATGAACATACATGTGCATGCATCTTTATAATAAAATGATTTAAAATCTTTGGGTATGTACCCAGTAATGGGATTGCTGGGTCAAATGGTATTTCTATTTCTAGATCCTCAAGGAATTGCCAAACTGTCTTCCAAAAAAATTGCCTTAATTTATACTCCCACCAACAGTGTAAAAGCATTTCTATTTCTCCACATCCTCTCCAGCATCTGTTATCTCCAGATTCTTTAATGATCACCATTCTAACTGGTGTGAGATGGTATCTCAATGTGGTTTTGATTTGCATTTGTCTAATAACCAGTGATTAGCATTTTTTATATGTTTTTTGGCTGCATAAATATCTTCTTTTAAAAAGTGGCATGGTGGCTCAAGCCTGTAATCTCAGCACTTTGGGAGGCTGAGGCAGGTGGATCAAGAGATCGTGACCATCCTGGTCAACATGGTGAAACCTCGTCTCTACTAAAAATACAAAAAATTAGCTGGGCATGGTGGCATGTGCTTGTAATCCCAGCTACTCAGGAGGCTGAGGCAGGAAAATTGCCTGAACCCAGGAGGTGGAGGTTGCGGTGACCTGAGAACGCACCATTGCACTCCAGCCTGAGTAACAAGAGTGAAACTCCATCTCAAACAAACAAACAAACAAACAAACAAACAAACAAACAAACAAACAAACAAAAAGTCTCTGTCCATATCTCACCCACTTTTTGATGTGCTTGTTTGTTTGTTCTATATTTCTTTTAGTTCTTTGTAGATTCTGGATATTAGCCCTGTGTCAGATGGATACTTTGATAAATTTTTTCCCATTCTGTTGGTTGCTCTTTACTCTAATGATTGTTTCTTTTGCTGTGCAGAAGCTTCTAAGTTTAATTAGATCCCATTTGTCTATTTTGGCTTTTGTTGCCATTGGTTTTGGTGTTTCAATCATGAAGTCCTTGCCTATGCCTTTGTCCTGAATGGTATTGCCTAGGTTTTCTTCAAGGGTTTTTATGGTGTTAGGTCTTATGTTTAAATCTTTAATCCATCTGGAGTTAATTTTTGTTTAAGGTGTAAGGAAGGAGTCCAGTTTCAGCTTTCTGCACATGGCTAGCAAGTTTCCCCAACACCATTTATTAAACAGGGAATTCTTTCTCCATTGCTTGTTTTTCTCAGGATTGTCAAAGACCAGATAGTTGTAGATGTGTGGCGTTGCCTCCAAGGTCTCTGTTCTGTTCCATTGGTCTGTATCTCTGTTTTGGTACCAGTACCATGCTGTTTTGATTACTGTAGCCTTGTAGTATAGTTTGAAGTCAGGTAGGGTGATGCCTCCAGCTTTGTTCTTTTTCTTAGGATTGTTTTGGCAATGCAGGCTCTTTTTGCGTTCTATGTGAAGTTTAAGGTGTTTTTTCCCAATTCTGTGAAGAAGGCCAATGGTAGCTTGATGGGGACAGTATTGAATCTATAATTTAGTTTGGACAGTATAGCCATTTTAATGATATTGATTCTTCCTAACCATGAGCATTGAGTGTTTTTCCATCTGTTTATTTCCTCTCTTATTTCCTTTAACAATGGTTTGTAGTTCTCCTTGAAGATGTCCTTGACGTCCTTTGTTAATTGTATTCCTAGGTATTTTATTCTCTTTGTAGCAATTGTGAATGGGAGTTTGCTCATGATTTGGCTCTGTGTTTGTCTTCTATTGGTGTATAGGAATAGTTGTAATTTTTATACATTTATTTTGCATCCTGAGACTTTGCTGAAGTTGCTTATCATCTTGAGATTTTGGGCTGAGATGATAGGGACTTCTAAATATACAATAATGTGGTCTGCAAATAGAGACAATTTGACTTCCTCATTTCCTAATTGAATACCCTTTGTTTCTTTTTCTTGCCTGATTGCTCTGGCTAGAATTGCCATTACTATGTTGAATAGGAGTGGTGAGAGAAGGCACCCTTGTCTAGTGCCGATTTCAAAGGGAATGCTTCCAGTTTTTGCCCATTCAGTATGATATTGGCTGTAGGTTTGTCATAAATAGCTTTTATTATTTTGTGATACGTTCCATTGATACCTAGTTTATTAAGAGTTTTTAGCATAAAGGGGTGTTGAATTTTGTCAAAGGCCTTCTCTGCATCTATTGAGATAATCATGTGGTTTTTGTCTTTGGTTCTGTTTATATGATGGATTACATTTATTTATTTGTGTATGTTGAACTAGCCTTGCATCCCTGGGATGAAGCCTACTTGATTGTGATGGATAAGCTTTTTGATGTGCTGTTGCATTTGGTTTGCCAGCATTTTATTGACGATTTGTGCATCAGTGTTCATCATGGATATTGGCCTGAAATTTTCTTTTTTAGTTGTGTCTGCCAGGTTTTGGTATCAGGATGATGTTGGTCTCATGAAATGAGTTAGGGAGTATTCCTTCTTTTTGTATTGTTTAGAATAGTTCAGAAGGAATGGACTGACTCCTCTTAGTAAATCTTGTAGAATTTGGCTGTGAACCCATCTGGACCTGGACTTTTTTTGTTGGTAGGCTATTAATTGCTGCCTCAACTTTAGACCTTGTTATTAGTTTATTAAGGGATTCAGCTTCTTCTTGGTTTAGTCTTGGGAGGGTGTAAGTGTCCAGTAATTTATCCATTTCTTCTACATTTACTGGTTTATGTTCAGAGAGTTACTTGTAGTAATATCTAATGGTCGTTTGTATTTCTGCAGAATCAGTAGTCATATCCCCTTAATCATTTTTTATTGCATCTATTTGATTCATCTCTCTTTTCCTTTTTATTAGTCTGGTTAGTGGTCTATTTTGTTGATCTTTTCCAAAAACCATCTCCTGTACTTACTAATTTTTGGAGGGTTTTTTGTGTCTCTATCTCCTTCTGTTCTGCTCTGATCTTAGTTATTTCTTGTCTTCTGTTAGCTTTTGTATTTGTTTGATCTTGCTCCTTTAGCTCTTTCAATTGTGGTGATAGGGTGTCAATTTTAGATCTTTCCTCACTTCTTATGTGGGTATTTAGTGCTATACATTTCTCTCTGGATATGGCTTTAAATGTTTCCAACAGATTTTGGTACATTTTGTCTTTTTTCACACCATTTTCAAAGAGAATCTTTATTTCTCCCTCATTTTATTATTTATCCAGTAGTCATTCAGGAGAAGTTTGTTTAGTTTCCATGTAGTTGTGCATTTTTGTGTGAGTTTCTTAGTACTGGGTTCTAATTTGATTGCACTGTGGTCTGAGAGAATTTTTTTTATGATTTCTGTTCTTTTGCATTTGCTGAGGAGTGATTGATGTCCACATATGTGGTCAATTTTAGATTCAGTGCAATGTGATGCTGAGAAGAATGTATATTCTTTGGATTTGGGGTGGAGAGTTAGATTCATTTGGTCCAGATCTGAGTTCGAGTCCTGGATATCATTGTTAGTTTTCTGTCTCCTTGATCTGTCCAATATTGACAGTGAATTGCTAAAGTCTCCTACAGTTATCGTGTGGGAGTCTAAGTCTCTTTGTAGGTCATTAACAACTTGCTTTATGTATCTGGGTGCTCCTGTATTGAGTGCATATATATTTAGGATAGTTAGCTCTTCTTGTTGCATTGATCCTTTTACCATTATGTAATGCCCTTCTCTGTCTCTTTTGATCTTCGTTGGTTTAAAGTTCATTTTGTCAGAGACTAGGATTGCAACCCCTGCTTTTTATTGCTCTCCATTTGCCTGGTAAATCTTCCTCCATCCCTTTATTTTGAGTCTGTATGTGTCTTCGCTTGTGAGATGGGTCTCCTGAATAGAGCACACCAATGGGTCTTGACATTTTATCAAAATTGCCAGTCTGTGTCTTTTGATTGGGGCACTTAGGCCATTTATATTTAAGGTTAATATTGTTATGTGTGAATTTCTTCCTGCCATTTTGATACTAGCTGGTTGTTTTGCCCATTAGTTAATGCATATTCTTCACTGTGTTGATGGTCTTTACCATTTGGTACATTTTTGCAGTGGCTGGTACTGGTTGTTCCTTTTCATGTTTAGTGCTTTCTTCAGGAGCTCTTATAAGGCAGGCCTGGTGGTGAGGAAGTCTCTCAGCAGTTGCTTGTCCATAAAGTACTTTATTTCTCCTTCACTTATGAAGCTTAGTTTGGCTGGATACGAAATTCTGGGTTGAAAGTTCTTTTCTTTAAGGATGTTGACTATTGGCCTCCCTGTCTTCTGGCTTGTAGGGTTTCTACCAAGAGATCCCCTGTGAGTCCGATGGGCTTCCCTTTGTGGGTAACCTGATGTTTCTCTTCAGCTGCCCTTAGCATTTTTTCCTTCTGTTCAACCCTGGTGAATCTGATGATTATGTGCCTTGGGGTTGCTATTCTTGAGGAATATCTTTGTGGTGTTCTCTGTATTTCCTGTATTTGAATGTCGACATGCCTTGCTAGGTTGGGGAAGTTGTCCTGGATGATGTCCTGAAGAGTATTTTCCAGCTTGGATTCATTCAGGTACACTGATCATATGTAGGTTAGGTCTTTTCACATAATCCCATATTTCTTGGAGGCCTTGTTCCTTTCTTTTCACTCTTTTTTCCCCTAATCTTGCCTTATCATTTTATTTTATTGAGTTGATCTTCAATCTCTGATGTCCTTTCTTCTGCTTGATCAGTTCAGCAATTGAAACTTGTATATGCTTCACCAAGTTCTCGTGCTGTGTTTTTCAGCTCCATCAAGTCGTTTTTGTTCTCTAAGCTGGGTATTCTAGTTAGCATTTCATCAAATCTTTTTTCAAGGTTCTTAGTTTCTTTGCATTGGGTTAGAACATGTTCCTTTAGCTCAGAGAAGTTTGTGATTACCCACCTTCTGAAGCCTGCTTCTGTAATTCGTCAAACTCATTCTCCATCTAGTTTTGTTTCCTTGCTGGTGAGGAGTTGTGGTCTTTTGGAGGGGGAGAGGCATTTTGGTTTTTGATTATGTCATCCTTTTTGCATTGGATTTTTCCCATCTTTGTGGATTTATCTACCTTTGGTCTTTGAAGTTGCTAACTTTTGGATGGGGTCTCTGAGTGGGTATCCTTTCTGTTGATGTTGAAGCCATTTCTTTCTGTTTTGTAGTTTTCCTTCTAGCGGGCCCCTCTGCTGCAGGACTGCTGGAGGTCCACTCCAGACCCTGCTTGCCTAGGAATCACCCATGGGGGCTGCAGAACATCAAGGCTTGCTGCCTTTTTCTTCCTCTGGTTATCATCCCAAAAGGGTACCCACCAGATGTCAGCCAGATCTCTCCTGTATAAGGTGTCTCTTTGGATATATAGGGGTCAGGGAGCCACTTGAGGAGGCATTGTGTCCCTTATCAGAGCTCAAGTGCTGTGCTGGGGATTCTGTTTCTCCCTTCAGAGCTGCTGGAAGGGCTGTTCAAGTCTGCTGCAGCGAAACTCACAACTACCTCTTTTCCCAGGTGCTCTGTCCCAGGAAGTTGGGACTTTATTCTAAGTCCCTGACATGCTGCTGCCTTTTTTCAGAGTTGCCCTGCCCAGCAAGGAGGGAGAGTCAAATTGTCTCTATTTGTAGATGACATGATTGTATATTTAGAAGACCCCATCATCTCAGCCCAAAATCTCCCTAAGGTGATGAGCAGTTTCAGCAAAGTCTCAGGATACAAAATAAATGTGCAAAAATCACAACTATACCTATAGACCAAAATAGACAAACACAGAGGCAAATCATGAACAAACTCCCATTTACAATTGCTACAAATAGAATAAAATACCTAGGAATACAACTAACAAAGGATGTCAAGGACCTCTTAGGGGAGAACTACAAACCACTGCTCAAGGAAATAAGGGAGGACACAAACAGATGGTAAAACACTCCATGCTCATGGTTAGGAAGAATCAATATCATGAAAATAGCCATACCATCCAAATTAAATTATAGATTCAATGCTATCCTCATCAAGCTACCATTGACCTTCTTTACAGAACTGGAAAAGATTACCTTAAACTTCATATGGAACAAAAAACAGCCCATATAGCCAAGACAATTCTAAGCAAAAAAAAAAGAACAAAGCTGGAGGCATCACGCTATGTGACTTCAAACTATACTGTAAGGCTACAGTAATCAAAACAGCATGGTTTGGTACCAAAACAGAGATGTAGACCAATGGAACAGAACAAAGGCCTTGGAGGCAACACCACACATCTACAACTATTTGATCTTTGACATACCTGACAAAAACAAGCAATGGGGAAATGATTCTCTGTTTAATAAATGGTTTTGGGAAAACTGGCTAACCATGTGCAGAAAGCCGAAATCCAGATGGATTAAAGATTCAAACATAAGACCTAACACCATAAAAACCCCAAATGCAAAACCTAGGTAATACCATTTAGGACATAGGCATAGGCAAGGACTTCATGACTAAAACACCAAAAGCAATGGTAACAAAAGCCAAAATAGACAAATGGGATCTAATTAAACTTAAGAACTTCTGCACAGCAAAAGAAACTATCATTAGAATGAACCAGCAACCAAAAGAATGGGAAAAAATTTTTGCAAGCTACCCATCTGACAAGGGCTAATATCAGAATCTACAAAGGACTAAAACCAATATACAAGTAAAAAACCACCCCATGAAAAAGTGAACGAAGGATTTGAACAGACACTTTTCAAAAGAAGATGTTTATGTGGCCAACAAACATATGAAAAAATACTCATCATCACTGGTCATTAGAGAAATGCAAATCAAAGCCACATTGAGATACCATCTCATGCCAGTTAAAATCGTAATCATTAAAAAATCTGGAGACAACAGATGTTGGAGAGGATGTGGAGAAATAGGAACACTTTTATACTGTTCATGGGAGTGTAAATTAGTGAAACCATTGTGGAAGACAGTGTGGAAATTCCTGAAGGATCTAGAAATAGAAATTCATTTGACCCAGAAATCTCATTACTGGGTATATACCCAAAGGATTATAAATTGTTCTATTATAAAGACATGTTCACAAGTATGTACATTGTGGCACTGTTTACAATAGCAAAGACTTGGAACCAACCCAAAAGCCCATCAAGGATAGGCTGGATAAAGAAATTTGGCACATATACACTATGAAATACTGTGCATCCATAAAAAAGGATGAGTTTATGTCCTTTGCAGGGACATAGATGAATCTGGAAGCCATCATTCTCAACAAACTGGCACAAGAACAGAAAACCAAGCGCCTCATGTTCTTGCTCATAAATGGGTGTTGAACAATGAAAACACATGGATACAGAGAGGGAAACATCACACACTGGGATCTCTTGAAGGGTTGGGGGCTACAGGAGTGGTAGAAGAGGGTGGGGAGGTAGGGGAGGGATAACATGAGGAGAAATACCTAATGTAGGTGAAGGGGGAATGGAGGCAGCAAACCACCATGGCGTGTGTATACCTATGCAACAATCCTGCAAGATCTGCACATGCACCCTAAGGTATAATTTTTTTAAAAAAAGGAAAGAAATAATAGTTGGGAAAAATAATGAAGATGTCTAGAAAAATAAACAATTAAGAAATTCCATATTAAATTCTACATGTGTCCTCATTATAAAAGTTTGTGCACAGCACTGAAATAGCTGAATAGGGAATACAAGAACCATACTAATTTTTTTTTCCTTCATGTGGAGTAAAACTTTTCTGGTTTTGTTTATACATTTGGTTTTCATTTTCTTCTTTTTCTTTTTGGTGAAATATGAAATTCCATAATAATTTAAACTTTTGCTAAGGGAATTATCAGTTGGTGTAAATAAATTTCCATAGCCAGTCACCTGATTAGAGAAATATCCTATAGGATAAAAGGCTAGGAGTCAAATAGCTAGAATTATATATTATTTCTTTAACAATGCATCCAACATGCAAAGAATGTTTCATGGAGTTTTATTCCTACAATTTTTCCTAACCTTGTTATATGTGCCATTATTTGGTGTATTATTTTTTGAATTATTTCTTCTACATCTGAAAGCAGACTTTTAATTTCATCTCAACCATGAATTATTTTTAATTTTTAATCTTTTTAAATTTAATTGGTATAAGCATTAAAATATGATATAAAATTTGATACCAAGAAACACCACTTTTTTTTGTATCTGGAAAGCAGTGCTATAAAATGCATCTTTTTCTGCTTAAGAATAATCTCTTTTGATTGTTAGCTTTCTTAAATTACAGTGAGGTTGGTCTACCTCTGAGCCATATACATTCCTTTTTGAGAGTTGCAGTCAGCACAATCATATTCCTACATTTTCCTGTGATTGAACATCAGAATCAAGAATTCCGTGCAACTCTGTTTTACACAAGAGAGAAAGGTAATGGAACAGCCTAAGCTTGGAAGTTCCCTGTTGTGATATATCGTCAGGTGCCAGAGTGGCATCGAAAGTTAGGGCAGTGCCCAAGAGTATGTTTCTTACTGTTTCTATGAAAGACAGAAACAAAAAAATCCGTTAAATACTCAGGTAAGAATATGCTAAGCCAAAGGACACTTTAGTTATCAAGTATGGCATATTATTGTAACTCTTATAGAAATTGTTGTTGGAATTGGAATTGCTGAATAATTGTTGTTGGTGTTGGAAATTCTAAGCTGACTCTCAAAGGAAAATAAAATACAAGTTGGCATATAAAGACACTTTCTGACTTTTAGATATAACTTTTCTGAAATAAGTAGACCATAGAAGATACAATCTGTCTCTGGCAAAATTTAATTTAAAATTGCTTTTCTCTTGCTTTTCCATTAAACAATGATTATCCTTTTTCCATTAGATATGATGACAGCTTAGGTGAGGTAATCCTTAAAGCCTCATGGTCCCTGTTCATGTTTTTCAAACTTAGATCTTTTTAGCAAACCATCAATATAACTTATATTTTTCACTCTCACCATTGGTTGAAAAGGGAAATTAAAAGTAGCTGGAGGTAATATGCTTTGTTCTATTTTTATATTGTTGACTAAGGAACATTTTCTGCATGATGGTGAGAGAAGAAAATACCACAGTTATTCTCATTTATCCATTCTCCTCAAATTGCCTCCGTTTTCTCTTCTATTTGTTTGAAACATTCTGATAAACTATTTGATTTATGAAAATTATTTTCAGGCTCTGGAGTAACTGCCACTAACTACTGTGTAGTTTTCAGTAATTTATTGCTCATTAATTATTTAATTTTAAGATTGCAATAAAACTAAATGGGAGAAAGCCTTCATTTATGGGGAAAACAGTATTTCATGTGAATAGACTATTTCAAGATACTTTCCTGTGTCTAGGTTAGATTTTCCAGTGGTTGTTTTTTTGCAGATTCAATATAAAATTTGCATTTATAAGAGCCAGTGAAAGCTACAACTCAGTTATTCAAATATACATGTTTTATTCTTTTCTAGAAATCAAATTTTTTTAAAGTGAGATATACTAAAGAGTCAAGGTGCCCAAACATCTGATATATTCTTTTTTGAGTATGATATTAAATTCCTGAAAGAAACTTTCAGATCTTTATATATGGTAATATTATCCAGCAGGCATAATAATATTTCTGAAACTCCCAAGAAGGACAAACTATTTTCTAAAATAAGACCCTTACATTTTTGGAATTTTTTTTCATAGTCCCAAAAGAGCATACACTTTTTAATGCTATTCAGGTTGGCTTCACTGAACAAATATTTTATTGTCTATAAATCTGTTGAGTAAAAATCAAATAATAAACACATTTTCATCCTATGTATTTTAATGAAAAATCTTCCCACATCTTCAAATGTGCCCCAAAGGTCTTTTGCTTTCATTTAAATTGTTTAAGATATTGTTAGTCTTTTGAAATATGAGTGCATTTTGTATTTAGTGTCATATAACTTATATGTTACTCAAAAATATTCTAAGAGATTTTCTCTAGAATAGCTTATTCACTCTACAAATAAAAAAAGTGTGCACTCTTGAAGACGTTAATTAAGCCATTTGAAATTCATGGCAGAGATACTAATTTCCAGTTGATGACATAGATTAGTTCAGAAAATGTGTTGAGAACTTACTGGAGATTTTTAGATAGTTGGGAAATAATATTGTCCTTCTAAGGGCTTATCTAATAGAATGTGCAGATGCATAAACAGACAATTTCAATAGAATGTGTTAAATGTGGTAATAATGGTAAGTGCATAACATAAATATAAAAGAGGAAAGTAGATTTATTTAATAAGCACTTTTCATTTTCTTTCAGTTGACATTTATTGAACACCTGCTACATGCCAGGAGATAAGTACCAGAAACTAAAATAGACATAGTTCCTGATTTCAGGATTCTTAATATGTTGGAAGACAGCTATCAATTAATCACATAAAATGTGCAATAAAATTTAAATGAGTGCTTTGAAAGAAAGAATACAGTTCAAGAGCAAATAAAAAAGAACCTGATGAGCTCCAGGTTCAGAAAAGAATAACTTCTTATCCAATTACATTGACAATATGCACGTTGAAGGGGTCAGACTCATTTACTTTAACAGTTAAGGCTTTTCCCCCCTTAATTTAGATATAGCACATTCTCTAAGCAGTTTAGTTTGTGCAGATAAAGAATTTCATGTTTGGGAATGTCATAGCCAAAAATTATGCCCAAGTTGCAACATTGGGTGACCTCAGCAGATGCTGTCATTTCCACTGCCAAGTGCAGACATTTCAGGGTGCCCTGCCAACCTGGGTGGAGATGCCAGCACAAAGAATCCTGTCATTCTGTCTCTGGGCTTGGGATGTCTCTGGCCACTTCATTGACATGCATTCTATATATAGCTGTCTTCCAAAATTTTTCTCATGAACAGAGGCAGGATTCCATGAAGCTACTGAGGCTTATGCTGACTTGTGTGGGTTCCTTCCAAAACCTCAGGTATGGTTCAAGCAATGTATTCCTTTGAGTCACATATTTTTGTAAAATTTGGAAAAGTAAGGTATTCCAATCTCAGTAAGTTAAGACGGCTGTTTTCTTCTACTTCAGTTTCCCCTCCACAACACTTTTTCCTGTGTCAGATGGTTTTGAAGTGGCCCCAAGAATTTTTGGAATCTATCTAAAGGTAAATGAAATTGGGTTATTTACTTTGCATTTAATGGAATATATTTATGTAGTTTTGAGGCTCTGGGAAAAATTAAACCAGACTATTGACAACCATCCTAGTATAGGAATGGCTTCCAGAAAAATTCCTGTTGCCTATGGTACTGAGTGCTGACTCGTCTGACATTATGACACAAAGCTACAGGGCCAGAGGTCATATAATATGAATGTATCTTGCAGGGACAGCACCATAGGTGTGTGGGTCGTGGAGGAGAACAAGGTTTGAAAGCTATAGAATAGGAAGCTAGTCTGGGGCAAATTCTTCCAGTCATCAGATCTGTCATATTGTAAGCAGATGACCTGATTATCATCAGTGTCAAGTCAAAAGGGAAGTTTTCCCTTATTAGATATATACTTGATCATGCGGCATGTATAATTGTCAATGCACCAAATATATTTTTCTTGTACTGATGGGAATCCATGAACTAGAATGTATTAAGATTAACAAATCTTAATAAAGATGACCTATAGCAGTACTACAAACAGCAAGCACATTTGTGTGTGAATGTTGCTGTATACATCCGAAATAAATAAAAAAACAAATATTCATCAAACTTATCAATGGGAAAACTAAAATAAATTTTAATTTTTAATAAGAAAATATGTTCCTATGAAGAAGCACAGAGAATTCATATAACCTGGGAAAGAGTGCATTTATACAGGTATGACAAGAAGTCATTTAATTAAAAATGTATGTTAGTAATTTGTGCCGTATCTGAGCCTGGCTTTGATGCTAGGTTGAACTTTTTATACTGTGTTTTCTTTTTTTGTCTTTTAGTATGCCTGTTACTATTATGATTTATTGAAGCTGAGCATGATGTATTGGGCAAAATGAACTGTGGTAAATGGGCCTTTAGTGTGAGGTTTTATATTAATCTGACCAGGGGGTAGGATGTGTTTCATGTTTCATGTTTGTTGTAGGTGCCAGAAACTTCAAATTCCTCTAACATCCGGTTCTGGTCTCTCCTGTTATCTTCAGAATTCTCTAAGAAGTTCTCCTTAAGTCAGTGCCTTGCAGCTCTTTAATGTGTAATCTGTTATTATTATATAGGGACCCTACAGATGTGGTGGTTAGTTATGGGGAAGGGGATGCCATCTATAATCTTATGGTTAAATTTCAGTCTTTTGGTGGGCCTGTGGGCCTTTGTTCTTGGCTTGTGAATGCCATGATTTTTTTTTTTTTTCAGTTTTTGTCCTCCACTTAAGTGAGATAGGAAGGCTAGAGGGTGCTGGAGGAGAATAAATTCCTTTTCCCCAGATATATTAGGTTCTGGTAAAATCTTTTTCTTGTTATATAGAACAGTTGGTATATTTAAAAGTGGCGACTCCCCTCTTCCTCTAACAGAACTGTGAGGGGGATTTCCTCTTGGCTCTTGACCATGAGAACCTGTTGAGATTCCTAGAGGTAAAACCCACAAAAGCCTGAAGATTTTCCTAAGACTGTGGCTTGTAGGAGTTTCTCATTCTCAAGTTAGTCTATAATTAGCCTACAGCAAGTTGTCAATATTACCATTTGAGTATTTCTATAATTTGTAGCTCCAGAAACCCGTGTTCTGGGTAAATACAGCTTGGCAATGTTTCTCTGTATCCTGCTGTCTTTCTAGATTTTGTGCGGTGGTTTGCCATATAATCTTGATTCTCTGATGAGATTGTTGATTTTCAGATTGTTTAGGTTTTTAAAATTCTTATCTTAAGGATGGGAGTGTTATTCTATATGTCAGAATGGAAACTGGATGTTGAGAATGCTTTTTAAAAGTTTTATTTTGCTTTTGTCATTGTAAAAAGATAATTGAATTGTACAGCGACCATGCATTGGTTAAAAAGCCCAGATATTATTGACCTTTTCATTCATACACTTGATCCTCTTTTGGCCTAACATTAAACAGTTGGTAAAACTCAGACCCTTCACTAGTTTTAAAATGAAATCGAATTTAACTGATCATTTTATTATTCTTTTCCTTTTATTAGTTTTGTAGTCTCTACTTAAGATTTATAGAGGCATTGGAAAGATGACAGTGACACACTACATTCCGGGTCTTCAGACAAATTCTCATTAAACATGTCTTTCACAAAGTCCCTCTGCCTGATTCCTACTTCAGATAATCGACTTCTTTACCATCCCCAATATACCCTGTGCACATTCCCCAGCAATGATACTCAGCCCCCTTTTAATAAAAATGGAATTTTATAAATAAACAGGCTATACTTTCCCCATGAACAACCTCTTCCAAGTAGCTCTAATCCATCCACACTCTTTGGCAATGGTGAACTGCTTCTATAAGTCAGCTCCAGATGGTTCAGACACTCCAGCAACTTGGGCTGTTTCTAGAGAACAGCACTGTCCCTTTCTCTCTGGCAAGATTATTTGTCGCCAGTAAGATTTGTCTTCCTGTCATAGACAGTTATTTTGGAAGAGATCTAGATTGCAGCCAGGATTGGGGCAGTGTCTTCTCCTAGTTATTAGTTCCTTTACTTTCCACTTTTCCTCAGCCCAGGGGCAATAGCTTCTCTGTTGCTTGTGCAATACCTGGATTTCTTAGAATCCTCTTCCATACCTTATAGTAGTTTATTACCTTCTACTAGTTAAAAACTCCTTATAGTAAAGTTCTCTTGCTCAAATAACCATGTGTTTTCTTCATCCTGATAGGCTCGATTTATTTGGCACAATATATTTTTCTTAACTCTTCACCTTTTTCCCTTTTATAGTGAAATTTTAAGTTTATAGGCTGTAAAACATAAGTCACAAACTTTAATCATTTTAAACTCTTAAACATCTTGCGCTGTTCTTGGTATGTAATAAGTGATCAGAAATAGTTTGATTGAATGAATGAATGAATAATGATGATGATTTTTATATTGACAAAATGGGAGTGTTTATATACAATACATTTATGGTCCAAAGGAAAAAAAACATAGAACAATGAGTGCTAATTAATGTCATTTTCCCTAAACTTTCATACTTTAACATTTTTCTTAATGCTTTTCCCAAATTTCAATTACTTTTGAATTACTTTTTGGATTAGTAATGAAAATTGGAGTAAAGTTTTCTGAAGGACATTTCTCAAAAATGACTTAATTCTCCCAAATTAAACATGTTCCAAATGAAGAATTTCAATTTTCTTCTCTAATGAATTAATCCTTGAATTGCATGATTTGCTCATTCTTGTTAAATGAAGAATAAATAGGCTTCTAAAGTAAAACTAATTTATTTCCCTATGGTACTTATGGTTTTCATTAGGTTCTTTCCAATATTAAAGAATGTTAAACCACAAGATTATATTTTTTCCCAGAAGAAAAACATATCAATACCATATTCAATGAGTTTCACAAAATCCTGTATTTGGCAATAAAGGCATATCATTAGGATATTCCAGGCATCTATTTAATTCATTCTAGTTCATCAGAGACAGTTACTCTGAGGTTTCTGGTATTCATTGTCCACAGTTAAGAAGTGTGTCCTTTGTAAATTTTGCAAAAGAATGAAAGACAATTGAATCTGTAAGTGCTTTTCTAGACACATTACTCTCTGATTTGAACATGTATAATATTAATTGAGGTGTTTTGTTTATAAGATTTCACCAACATAAAAATCTTCATTTCCAAATTTCATCAGTTGAGTTATTGAGAATAGGATTGATTTATTTAAGAAAAATGGCTTGCCCTTCAAGGTTTTATATATTTTGTTATGTTTCATACATCACTAGAAGTTTCTTTAACCCAAATTCTTGTTTTTTCCCTTTTGGAAAAGATAGGCAAATTACATTAAGTGAAAATTCTGCTTAATGAAAATTGGAATATATGAATTGGTTTTGTAATTTGTGTGATACACTGCAAGGAGTTATAAATCATGTTTTGGCCCTACCTTCACCTGTTCGAAAAATGGGTCCCTTCTCTCTGCTGTACTGAGAGAAATCTTATCTCCAGAAGTCAAGGAACAGCTGTTTACTAATGGATCACAGCAGGAGAATAAACACAGCAGTCTGGGCGGATAATATTTTTCACTCTTGTGCAACTCGTTTCTCAATATTTTGTCCTCTGTTGTGGATTACAAAGTGTGTATGTGAGAGTAAACATCAGGCCATCACTCTTCCTCTCCCTGAATGAGGAATAACACTTAAATGCATATTAGTAATTCATATATTCTGAACTATTTACAACAGGGTTCTGTATTGAATAAAATGAGTGCAAAATAAAAACAGGTTTGGATTTACTTTTCTAATTAATCAAAAAAAATCTGAACACATTAGGATGACAATACTTCTTTCAAATGAGGCATCTCCAATTTGCCTGTTTTTAATGTTCTGTTATATTACATTATTACCAAATACTGAATGCCTTCTATAATTACATGGCTATTGTAACAGTCTAGGTGAGATGTCATAAGTGAACCTGAGGAGTGGTGAATGGAATAAAAATATTTCAAGGGTATAAGAGTTTTCAGTGGTTCCAAATATTTTAGTGAGGTCATATATAAAAGGAAATGAAAAAAATCTAACAGCAGTCATTGGATTTGGCAATTAGGAGATTTGGGTGACATTGCCATCAGGTTGGTAGCTATACTATGAGGAATAAGAATTGATTGTCAACTTTTTTAAAAAGATTGGCAGTAAGGACCATCAGAACCCATGTGAGGTTTTGTTTTAGGTAGAGTAAGCAGAATGCATTTTTTGGGGGGTGGGGTTGAAGTTATATCTAGAATTATCCCTTTTTTAATTTCTAAAAGTATCTGTTTGCAAGTTAGGCTAGGGTTGTGGAGGATGCTTGGAAACTACCATTAACCAAATAGGAAGGATCATATTGGGGAACACAGTAAAGAGCTAAATAAAAGCATGCATCTTTGAGTTTGCATATAACTTAACCATATCACTTTACCTTCCAATATAGTGGCATTCACTGCTCTCTTCTTTCATTTTAATGATGCTCAAAAAAATAGATACCTGAACTATAGACGCAGTGACAGAGAAAATTAATATAACTTAAAAGGATAAACAGTTCTAAAAAGATATTTTGATATTGACAGTATCCTGCTATTAAACCTGTGTGCTGCTTATTTTATTGCCTGAGGTCAAGCCCCCTATTCTAAGCACCAAAGCTTATCTCAGATGGTTGAAAGAATACAATCTCTAAAGTCTTAAAAATAAAAAAAGACTTTAAATACTTTTTTTTATAAAAGAGCTGTGAAGAAAGTATAACAGGAAAAATATCATCTCAAATTAAACAAGCAAAACACTAGACAAAATATATGGAAAAATGATTTTCAAGATATTACATCAACCAATAATCCCCTAAGCGATGAGAAACAAGTGACATGAGCCCAGTGACTACTGCAGTTTCCCACTTTACAGGAGTATCTAGGCTTACATGTAACCCAAGAACGTAGAACCCAGGTGAAGCCTAGAAGACTCCTTGAGTTGAGGAGATGAAACTGAGGGTGTAGGTTGACCAAAACAGCTAGAGTTTGTGGGGCAGTGGACTAGAAAGGTAAGACTACAGTGAGAGATAAAAACTAGATGTGAAAATTTCCAGTTACAAGGTTGGGAATAGTTCTGTACCTAGAAACCAGGTTGGAAAACCTAATAATTTGTGAAAAATTGGATAAATACTTAGAAGGGTTTTGCATCAGGAATAAGGCAAAATTAGACATAAACTAAAAAGTGTTGCAGTTTTCTTTATATATTTTAAACACAACAGCCCAAAAGATCAAACTGTTTCCAAGTAAATTAATTGTATACAAACCAAAACTCAAAAATATTTATAAATGCACAAAAATATCTACCACCCAAAGAGAAAAAATTTACAATATCTGATATACAATTAAAATCTATTAGATATACAAGGAAACAGAAAAATATAACCCATAAATAAGATTTCATAATGTTAGGTTGAGTAGACAAGGATATTAGAAAATTTAAGAGAAGGAAAACATAAGAAGAATCTAGATAGACTTCCAGAAATGAAAATTATAATGTGTGAAATGAAAAATACAATGAATCGTATTCGACATTGCAGAAAAAAGACTAGTGAACTTGATCATACAATAGAAACTGTCTAAAATAAAACTCAGACAGAAAAAAGAAACTGAAAAAAAAAATGAAAAGAACATTATTGAGCTGTGAGAAAACTTTAAGAAGCTTAATATGCTGGTAATTTTTTACTGTCTTAGAAGAGTAAAAAAATTATTTGAGGAAGTAATGACCAAACTTTTTCCAAAGGTGATGAAAACTCTAAGTCTACAGATCCAAGAAACTCCATCAACTCTAAACAAAATGAACACAAACAAAAGAATACCAAGGTACATCATAGTCATCTTATGATGAAGAGAAAGTGTCAAAGAAATCAATGACAGCAAGAAATCAGTGATAAAGAAAAAACATCTCGAAAGCACTCGGAGAAGAACACTACATTATATTTAGAAAATGAAAAGAATGATGAATATTTTTCATCAGCTATGTAATTAAAAAGACAGTAGAAGAATATATTTAGTGTACTGAAAGAAAATAATCAACCAAGGAAATATATATCCTATAAAATATCCTTAAAGGCAAAAATGAAGATTTTTTGATAGAAAAACCTGAAAGAGAGAGAACCAAGATAGCCAATTAGATACAGCCTAGAGGAACATCTCCTACTGAAGGACAGGACGTTGGGAAGACTGGCACACTCCTAGCAGATCTTTAGAGGGAAGGCACTGAAAATGGATGGAGGATGTAGACATTGGACTGAAGTGGGAGGGAGCTAGGAACCTTGTGTGGGGCTACTGAACACCAGGACCTGCTCCTGGCCCTCTGTGACTCATGGGGGCGGAATAAGTTGAACAGTCAAATAGTGGTTCACTCTTGCCACAGACCTATGGAATCCTAGCTGTAGAAGAACCTATGACCCCTGGGGACGCCTGAGCTAGCAGAGACAATTTCTTAGAAAGTCCAGAGGTTTTGGCATAAGAATGGCTACAGTGGAGCACGGCCAGTGATGGCCATCCCCAAGACTGGCCAAGCTTCTCTATGTGGCTTTAGCCTTTGGAAGACTGTACAGAGCAGGGAAATCTTGCCTGTGGGATGGGGCCAGTTCTATCTGAGCTCACCTCTTCTACCAACCTCTTCTAGGTCCCCAGTCTGGCCACACCCATTTGCAGTACAGCCTTGGATGCCCAATCAGGGTGCTTCCCAGGGGCCACCTTCACCATACTTCCTTTGCTGGCAGACACCTAACTGTTGGAGAGCTCCGGCATACTGGACCCCACTGACACAACAACCTCACCTGTAGCCTCCCCCGATCACTTCATCCTCCCTATGACACTTTGTTTAATGCACTCTACCATAGACACACCCCACTGCTTTGCTGATATATGCACATGAGTGGACCTTCCCACTTCTTCCCTGAGAGGACATGTGTTCAGGTACACCATGGTACTACTGCTAAAAGGACCACAAGCACAGTATGCTGCCCTACCCACTCCTGCTAGCAAACCACACAGTTGCTGCTTCTGCTGGCACAAGTACATCCACAGACTCCATAGACACTGAACCTTGCCCCCATCACCACCCTGCCTGCACTCCACCAGCACTGCCACCACCAGGGCGAGTATGAGCATGGATGCCAGTGCTCCTGCTTACACTAATGTCCCACCCCTGCTGTGCTGCCAGTGCAAGTGTGTGCACACATACAGGCATCCCTGTTGCAGCCCCACTGACATGTGGGCACCCTGCCATTTCATCACCACTGTGAATACATGCATAAATGCCTCTGCCCCACTCCTGCCAGTGACTGCTTCAGCTGACTTGTATGCAACCCACTGTGCCCCCATGGCTGCTGTCACATGTGAGCAAGCATGGATTCCCCTCCCACTTCTCCCACAAAGTGCTTTGGCTGGCATCCCCCCCATTGGAATGTTGGGGCCAGTGAACCGGGAACAACTCAGCCCCTTCAGTGTAACAGGTTTATAACCTTGAGGGGGCAGAGAACAAAGCCAGGAACCTACTACCAGCCCTTCACAGAGTTAGAAAACACAGCACAGGAGTGCTGAGCTGAGCCAAGAACTCCTGAAATCTTCAGGAATTAAAGCCAGTGACTGAACCCACCTTATATCACAATTAAAACCCCCAGGGCATCAAAGAAAATAAAAGAAAAAAAATCGTCCCAAAACCATCAACTTTAAAGATTGAAAGAACATGAACCCACACAAATAAGAAAGAACTATTGCAAGAAATATGGCAACTCAAACTATAGTGTCTTCTTGCCTCCAAATGCCACACTAGTTCCCCAGCAATGGCTCTTAACCAGGCTGAAATGGCTGAAGTGGCAGACATAGAATTCAGAAGATAAATAGGAACAAAGATCATCGAGATTCAGGAGAAAGTTGAAATCCAATCCAAGGATTCTAAAAAATACAATAAAACAATACAGGAAATGAAAGACAAATGGCCATTTGAAGAAACAATTGAACTGATCTGATAGAGCTGGAAAACACACTATAAGAATTTTGTAACACAATTGTAAGAATTAACAACAGAATAGACCAAGGTGAGGAAGGAATCTCAGAGTTCGAATACTGGTTCTCCAAGTTAACTTAGGCAGACAAATATAAAGAAAAAGAATAAAAAAGAATTAACAAAACCTCTGAGACATAAGAGATTATGTAAACAGATCAAATCTATGAATCACTGGTGTGCCTGAAGGAGAGAGGAAGCAAGCAACTTATAAAATATATTAGAAGATATCACAAAAATGTCTGCAATATCACTACAGAAGCCTACATTCAAATTCAGGAAACCCAGCGAACCTCTGAGAGATAATATACAAGACAATCATCCTCAAGACATACAGTCTTTAGATTCTCTAAGTTCAACATGAAAAAACATTAAAGGCAGCTAGAGAGAAGGGACAGGTAACCTGCAAAGGGAACCCCATTAGGCTAAGTGGACCATTTAGCAGAAATCCTACAAGTCGGATGATATTTGGGACCTGAACTAGACACTTGACCAAATGGACCTAACAGACATCTACAGAACTCTTCATCCCAAAAGAGCAGAATGTGCCTTCTTCTCTGTACATGGCACATTCTTTAAAATTGACCACATAATCAGCTGTAAGACAATTCTCAGCAAATTTAAAAGAAAACAAAATTATACCAACCATACTCTTGTACAATGGCAAAATATAAATAGAAATGAATACTAAGAAGATTGCTAAAAAAGTATGCAATCACATGGAAGTTAAACAAACTGTTTCTGAATGACTTCTGGGTAAACAATGAAATTAAGGCAGAAATCAAGAATTTTTTTTGAATCTAATGAAAACAAGGATACAACAAACCAGAACCTCTGAGACACAGCTAAAGCAATGTTAAGAGGAAAGTTTATAGTGCCAAAAACCCACAAAAAAAGTTAGAAAGATCTCAAATTTACATCTTAACATCACACATAGAAGCAGCTTACCACTGACCCCACAGAAATACAAAAAAAAAAAAAAAAGAAACGAAACATAAGAGTCTATTATGAACAACTTTACACCCAAATAGCCAAGGCAATCTTAAGCAAAAAGAATAAAGCTGGAGGTATCACATTACCTGACTTAAAAATATACTACAAGCCTACAGTTATTAAAACAGTATGATACTTGTACAAAAACAGACAAGATAGACCAATGGAATAGAGCACAGAGCCCAGAGAAAAGCCTGCACATATGGCCATATGATTTTTGGCAAAGTTTACAAAAATAAGTAATGAGGAAAGGGCTCCCTATTCAGTAAATGGTGCTGGAATAACTGGCCAGTTGTAAGCAGAAGAATGAAACTGGACACATTCATTACATCATATACAAATATCAACTCAAAATGGATTAAAGACTTAAATGTAAAGCCTAAAACTGTATTAGCAGTAGAAGAAAATCCTGGAAAAACAATTTTGGACATAGGCCCTGGCAAAGATTTTATGACAAAGATGCCAAAAGCAATTGCAACATAAACAAAAATTGACAAATTAGACCTAATTAAACAAAGAGCTTCTGCACAGCAAAATAAACTATCAGCCGAGTAAACATACAACCCACAGAATGGAAGAAAATATTTGCAAACAATGTATCTGGCAATGGTCTAATATTCAGGATCTACAATAAACTTAAAAAAGTAATCAGCAAAAGACAACCCCATTAAAAACAGGCAAAAGACATAAAGGGCACTTTTTAAAAGAAGACATACACGCAGCCAACAAACATGAAAAATCCTCCACATCACCAATCATTAGAGAAATGCAAATTAAAACCACACTGAGATACCATCTCACAGTAGTCAGAATGGCTATTACTAAAAAGTAAAAAAAGACAGATGTTAATGAGGTTGCAGTGAAAGGCAACAGTTACACACTACTAGTAGGAATGTAAATTAGTTCAGCAGCTGGGTGGTTACTTAAAGAAGTTAAAAGAGAATTAACATTTTACCCAGCATTCCTATTGTTGGGTATGTACCCAAAGGAATGTAAATCATTCTGTCATAAAGACATATGCATGCCTATGTTCATCAAAGCACTATTCATAATAGCACAGACATGGAATCCACCTAAGTATCCATCAATGGTAGTCTGGATAAAGAAAATACAGTACATATACATGATGGAATATTATGCAGCCATAGAAAAGAATGAGACCATATCCTTTGCAGCAACATAAATGGAGATGCAGGTCATTATCCTAAGTGAATTGACACAGGAGCAGAAAACCAAATACAACATGATCTCATTTATATATGGCAACTAAACATTGAGTCTACATAGACACAAAGAAGGGAACAATAGACACTGGGCCCACTTGAGGGTAGAGCATATGAGGAGGGTGAGGTATTAGGCTTATTATCTGGATGATGAAATAATTTATACATCAAACCCTCTTGATTTGCAGTTTACCTATATGACAAACCTGTGCATGCACCCTTGAAATGAAAATAAAAGTTAAAAAAATAAAATTTAATTAAAAAACATAACTTTCTTTTATATGAATTCAGATGTAGTAAAAATAAAATGCCATTCTTAAATATAGCAGCCAATTAAATGTGAATACAAGAGTACAGACTAAAAATAAATAAATAAATAAATAAAATAAAAAATAAAAAAAAAAGGGGGTCCAAAGTGGCTCCCACCGGAGGTCATGGCACTTGCGAAGACGAGGTCATCAGTTCAAGGCTAACCTGAGCAACCTCATAAGCTCAAACTGATTGGCAAAAAAAAAAAAAAAAAAAAAATTTAAAAAGAGTATCAGACTGAGATATCCCAATCATAGTGTTATTCAAGGTTACAGTTATATTTCTTTATTGTTTTAAATATTTTAAACTGTATTTCAAATGCTTATTTAATAAATTATAAGTCATAAATTGTACTTGTTTTATATAAAAGCAAAAAGAAAATCTGAAAGAATTCACCTCTGGCACCTTATAAGTACATGAGATTTTGGAGGAAGCCCTTCAGGCAGAAGGTCAGTGATACCAGACCAAGTATGAATCTAATCAGAGAAACAAGAAATACTTAAAATGGTAAATCCTTTGGTAAATCTATAAGAACTTTTTCTTATGTAAATATTTTAAAACATAATTGAATCTTTAAAAATATTTTAACAATGTAGTCTGCAGCTTATAATATATGGCAATGTACAAAGCTTTAAGATGACATAAGAAAAATGAAAGTATACTGTTACAATGTTAGCATATTATGTGTTAATAATTATAATATCACTTGAATATAGGTTGTTATAAGTTAGAGATATCTAGAAAAACCTATAGCAACCAATAAAGTAACAGTACAGAATTAGGTGACAAGCCAACAAAGAGGAGAAAACAGAATGCAAATAAAATTCAATTAATCCAAAAGACAGAAAGGAAGAGGTATAAGAGAAAAAAGAACACTGAGACATACAAACAAATCCCCCAAATCAAATAGCAACATGCAATACTTAAGCATATCAATGATCACACCATGTATGCTCTGAATCAGAGTCCAGTATATGGTACTGTTTCTCTTGTAGCCAGGATTCATGAGTCCAAGAGTCAAGGGGTGGAAGTGGAAGTGACACCATTCACTATCACCCCTAGTGATCCGCTAACAAAATGTCTGCTTCTTGTTCCTGTGACATTATGTTCTGCTGGCCTAGAGGTCTTAGTTCCAGAGGGTGGAATGCTGCCACCGGGAGATACAGCAATAATTGTGGTAAACTGGAAGTTAAGATTGCCACATGGACCTTTTGGACTCCTCCTACCTTTAAGTCAACAGGCTAAGAAGGGAGTTACAGTGTTGGCTGGGGTGACTGACCCAAACTATCAGAAGAAATCAGTCTACTGCTCCACAACAGAGGTAAGGAAGAGTATGCATGGAATACAGGAGATCCATTAGGGCATCTCTTAGTTTTACCATTCCCTGTAATTAAGGTCAATGGGAAAATACAATAGCCCAATCCAGGCAGGACTACAAATGACCCAGACCCTTCAGGAATGAAGGTTTGGGTCACTCCACCAGGAAAAGTACTATGACCTGCTGAGGTGCTTGCTGAAGGCAAAGGGAATACAGAATGGGTAGTAGAAGAAGGCAGTCATCAATACCAGCTACAACCATGTGACCAGCTGCAGAAATGAGGACTGTAATTGTCACGAGTATTTCCTCCTTTTGTTAAAACATGTTTGTCTATGTATACACTTGTACTAAGAAAATATCTTATTATTCAGATTATCATTTAAGTGTTGTTAATTTTATGTAATAACTTTGGGTTGGGGATTGGTGCATTTCTGCTTGTATGAAGGATAGTTGTATTATATTAGGCATAATTATGACCTTATTGTCTTTATTTGAAAGTTATGTATGATCTCAGGAGATGTGTGTGGATTCAAGTTGACAAGGGTTTGACTTGTGATGATTAATTCTGAGTATCGACTTGATTGGACTGAAGGATACAAAGTATTGATCCTAGGAGTATCTGTGAGGGTGTTGCCAAAGGAGATTAACATTTGAGTCAGTGGGCTGGTAAAGGCAGACCCACCCTCAATCTGGTGGGCACAATCTATTCAGCCGCCAGTGCCTGTAATATAAGCAGGCAGAAAAATGTGAAAAGAGAGACTGGCTTAGTCTCTCAGCCTGCATCTTTCTCCCATGCTGGATGCTTCCTGCCCTTGAACATTGGACTTCAAGTACTTCAGTTCTGGGACTCGGACTGGCTCTCTTTTGCTCCTCACCTGCAGACAGCCTATTGTGAGACCTAGTGATCACGTGAGTTAATACTTAATAAACTTCTATCTATATCTATGTAGATATTTAGCTACATATATCTATATAGATATTTAGCTGCATATATAGATAGATATAGATATTTAGCTATATATATCTATAAATATGTTTGTAGATATAGATATATAACAAACTCCTAGATTGATAGATAAATAGATAACCCTGAATAATACACTGGGCAAAGTACCTAACTTCACTGACTCTCACATTTAATTTCCTCACTGTAAAATATAAGGATAATATTATCTCTCTAGCCTACTTTACAAACACCATAAAGTCTCAAATAATACATTGTTAAAATCTGGCCATATTCATGTAAAAATTCAGATATAAACAATTATTGCTATGCATAAAAAAGCAGGGACTATATAAATCAAAGGCAGGGACTATATCAATCAATGCTTTTAAACAATGCATTTAAATGGGGACAAATGAGATTGCTTTGCCTTCTAGAATGATCAAGAACTAGGTGAGATTACAAGATTACCATACAAATGCCATAGGAGAAAAGTAATTCATTTCTTACCTATGATGCATTTTCCATTGCCACGGAGGTCTCATAAATTTTCTGGTTTTGTCCAAAGCTTTTTGTAATCTAATGCCTGATTCTGCCATGGGATAGCATGCGGGGGGCATATGAGGTCATCTGAATATACTGTAATGAATGTACTCTCTCATCAGTAATTGTACCCCACATCAAAATGGACTGCTCAGTTACTATTTTGTAATAATGGTAGTACCAGTGAAAGAGTAAAACATGTTTACAGAATTGGCAGCTGCTTAACAAGGGCTTTTGATATACCCGTCAGGCTACTATTACAAAAGTGGATGTTGACTACTCACAATTTGCAGGAGTCAGGACAGAGTCGATGCCATAGTACTATTTTGCCTTTTTGTCTTTCTGAGTCTCAAGATTTTAAAGTGGTGTGAATTTTCCTGAACAGCATTGCAACAATTAACATATTATTTGGTTTTGAAAACTCCATGCCTATGGCTACCTCCTCCCCTTTCAATTCTGTTGTGTTGGCTGCAGTCACACCTCCAGTGCAACTTCATTTATAGTCTGGGCACCAGCAAACTAGAGTGGCTTGAACACCCTACAGGGAAGCAATTAATTCCAACCAAGCACTCTTATTGTCCTCATCATGCTACTGATTTCTGCATAATGTAAATTTACATTTGCCACTGCCTATTATTGGCTTGCTGCTAACACCACAGTTTCTGTTATCAGAGTGGGCCTGGCATCTCTCCTTTTCTTCTCTGAAGAGTCATGTTGGCATCTCAACGTTTGAAAAGGGACAGCACAGAGGAGATTGGAATCTAGTTCTTGGCATGCCTTTAGCAAAGCACCTTGCACTGGATTAGAAGTCACGTATCCCGGGCTGGGTGTGGTGTCTCATGCTTGTAATACTAGCACTGTAGGAGGCCAAGGCGGGTGGGACATCTGAGGTTAGGAGTTTGGGACCAGCCTGGCCAACTTGGTAAAACCCCCATCTCTACTAAAAATACAAAAATTAGCCAGGCATGGTGGTGGTGCATGCCTGTAATCCCAGCTACCAGGGAGGCTGAGGCAGGAGAATCTCTGGAACCCGGGAGGCAGAGGCTGCAGTGAGCTGGATCATGCCACTGCACTCCAGCCTGGGCAACAGAGCAAGACTCCATTTAAAAAAAAAAAGTCACATATCCTGGTTTCCTGTACTGGTTTTATCATTTACATTACAGGTTATGCAAACATGGATAAATTATTCAATCTCTCTGAGGTTCAGTTTCTCAACTGAGTTTCATTGGCCTAGTGAAGTCTTACATCTATTCCCTAGATATAATCTCATGCTCAGTCCCTTGGGAATACCAGAAATACAAAACAGTACACTTATTGTAGAGCTATAATAATACATTTAATTAACATGATTTTAGTTAACATAAGTGACATTAGTTATGTGCCATCCTTCCTTCATGCTGTCAATTTCTTGATGTCTGAAGACAGGAGGATCGAATGCTCCCAGGTAACGGCAAATGTAAATGGCTGGACTACAAGGCCCTCTACACACCCAGCCTGTGCTGGAGGAAAGTCAGTAAAGAAGAGAAGTAGGAAGTATATAAATCCTCTGCTGATCATCTTATTTTGGGTACTGCACAAACACAGCAGAGCTGGATGTCAGACTCGGAGAGCGTGATGGCTGAGCTCTCTCTGCATGATCAGCGCATGAAGCACTAGCTTTTCTTTGACATGATCTGGCTCCAGGATTCAGTATAAATTTGATGCCTCAAATCTTAGTACCTGCCTCATCCTTCCAATCAGTGTGCTTGGTTGGGGAAATAGTTTCATAGATACAATTAGCATCCGCTAAATTCCGTGTGTTTTCTTACATTTCCCAGGGTCCCTACAGTTAGGCTGGGGCCTTGTGGCTATTTCTGGCCAACTGGCTAGGAGCAGATGTGTTGGTACCATTATGGACTGATGCAAAAAGAACCAATCCACCTCTACCAAATTTCTTTTAGCCTGCTGTGGCAACATGTTCCAGGTGATGAAGCTACATGATAGAGATGGCTTTCCAACCTAAATGGCACTTGACTTGAGCAAGAAAGAAACTTTTGTTGCTTTAGGCCACTCAGAATTTGAGCCTTGTGTGTGGCAGTAGCTAGTGTTCATTATCCCAGCTAAGACAGTATAAAAAATATGGAAGATTGAGAAGCAGCATTTGAAAGTGACCTAGAGAAAAATTCAGTTTTTAAAAATTAATTTATTATTATTTTTAAATCATATTTTTATTTCAATTTAAATTATATATTTTATTGCACTTTAGGTTCTGGGGTACATGTGCAGATCATGCAGGATTGTTGCATAGGTACATACATGGCAATGTGGTTTGCTGCCTTCATCCCCCCATCACCTATGTCTGGCATTTCTCTCCGTTTTCCCTCCCCAACTTCCCAACCCTCTTCTGTCCCTTCCCTAGTCCCCTGCAATAGACCCCAGTGTGTGATGCTCCCCTCCCTGTGTCCATGTATTCTCATTGTTCAACACCTGCCTATGAGTGAGAACATGCAGTGTTTGACGTTCTGTTCTTGTGTCAGTTTTCTGAGAATGTTGGTTTGAGATTCATCCATATCTCCACAAAGGACAGGAACTCATCATTTTTTATGGCTGCGTAGTATTCCATGGCATATATATGCTACATTTTCCTTGTCAAGTCTATCATCAATGGGCATTTGGGTTGGTTCCAAGTCTTTGCTATTGTAAACAGTGCTGCAATGAACATATGTGTACATGCGTCTTTACGACAGAATGATTTATAATCCTTTGGATATATACCCAGTAATGGGATTCCTTGGTCAAATGGTATTTCTATTTCTAGATCCTTGAGGAATTGCCAAACTGTCTTCCACAGTGGTTGAACTAATTACACTCCCACCAATAGTGTAAAAGTGTTCCTATTTTTCCACATCCTCTCCAGTATCTGTTGTCTCCAGATTTTTTGATGATCACCATTTTAACTGGTATCTCAATTTGGTTTTGCCTTGCATTTCTCTAATGACCAGTGATGATGAGAATTTTTTCATATGTTTGTTGGCCTCAGAATATCTTCTTTTGAAAAGTGTCTGTTCATGTCTTTTGCCCACTTTTGAATGGGTTTGTTTGTTTTCTTTTTATAAATCTGTTTTAGTTCTTTGTAGATTCTGGATATTAGCCCTTTGTCAAATGGGTTGATTGCAAATATTTTTTCCCATTGTGTTGATTGCCAGTTCACTCTAATGATTGTTTCCTTTGCTGTATAGAAGCTCTGGAGTTTAATTAGATCCCACTTGTCTATTTTGGCTTTTGTTGACATGCGTTTGGTGTTTTAGTCGTGAAGTCCTTGCCTGTGCCTATGTCCTGAATGGTTTTGCCTAGGTTTTCTCCTAGGGATTTTTATGGTTTTAGGTCTTATGTTTAAATCTTTAATCCATCTGGAGTTAATTTTAGTGTAAGGTGTCAGGAAGGGGTCCAGTTTCTGCTTTCTGCATATGGCTAGCCAGTTTCCCCAACACCATTTATTAAACAGGGAATTCTTTCCCCATTGCTTGTTTTTGTGAGGTTTGTCAAAGATCAAATGGTTGTAGATGTGTGGCATTGCCTCCAAGGCCTCTGTTCTGTTCCATTGGTCTATGTCTCTGTTTTGGTACCAGTACCATGCTGTTTCAATTGCTGTAGCCTTGTAGTATAGTTTGAAGTCAGGTAGTGTGATGCCTCCCACTTTGTTCTTTTTGCTTAGGATTGTCTTGGCTATGTGGGCTCTCTTTTGGTTCCATATGACATTTAAGGTGGTTTTTTCCAGTCTGCAAAGAGGGTCATAGCTTGATGGGGATAGTGTTGAATCTATAAATTACTCTGGGCAGTATGGCCATTTTCACATTATTGATTCTTCCTAACCATGAGCATGGAATGTTTTCCCATCTGTTTTTGTCTTCTCTTATTTACTTGAGCAGTGGTTTGTAGTTCTCTTTGAAGAGGTCCTTGATTGTGATTGGGAGTTTTCTCTTGATTTGGCTGTTTTAGTCTGTGATTGGTGTATAGGAATGCTTGTGATTTCTGCACATTAATTTTGTATCCTGAGACTTTGCTGAAGTTGCTTATCAGTTTCAGGAGATTTTGGGCTGAGATAATAGGGTCTTCTAAATATACAATCATGTCATCTGCAAATAGAGACAATTTGACTTCCTTCTTTCTTAATTAAATACCCTTTATTTCTATTTCTTGCCTGATTGCTCCGGCTAGAATTTCTAATACTATATTGAATAGGAGTGGTGAGAGAGGGCAGCCTTCTCTAGTGCCAGATTTCAAAGGGAATGCTTCCAGTTTTTGCCCATTCAGTATGATATTAGCTGTGGGTTTGTTGTAAATAGCTTTTATTATTTTGAGATACATTCCATCAATACCTAGTTTATTGAGAATTTTTAGCATAAAGTGCTGTTGCATTGTGGTGTAGGCCTTCTCTGCATCTATTGAGATAATCATGTGGTTTTCGTGATCAGTTCTCTTTATGTGGTAGATTACGTTTATAGATTTGTATGTAATAAACGAGTCTATGTTGAACCAGCCTTGCATCCCTGGGATGAAGCCTACTTGATCACGGTGTATAAGCTTTTTGATGTGCTGTTGCAATCAGTTTGCCAGTATTTTATTTACGATTTCTGCTTCTATGTTCATCATGGAGATTGGCTGAGGTTTTCTTTTCTCGTTGAGTCTCTGCTGGGTTTTGGTATCAGGATGATGTTGGTTTCATAAAATGATTTGGGAAGGATTCCCTCTTCTTGTATTTGGAATAGTTTCAGAAGGAGTGGTACCAGCTCCTTTTTGTATGTCTGGTAGAATTTGGCTGTGAACCCATCTGGACCTGGGCTTTTTTTGGTTGGTAGGCTATTTATTGCTGTCTCAACTTCAGACCTTGTTATTGGTCAGGGTTTCACCTTCTTCCTGGTGTAGGCTTGGAAGGGTGTAAGTGTTCAGGAATTTATCCATTTCTTTTAGGTTTATTGGTTTATGTGCATAGAGTTGTTTGTAGTAATGTCAAATGGTAGATTGTATTTCTGTGGAATAGGTGGTGATATCCCCCTTTATTGTTAAAAACCTTTCAAATATATAATAGTTTGGAAAAAATAGTATTGATCTATCTAATGAGTAGTGAGCTCTGGGTCACTGCACTGTTTAAGAAAAGCTTGCATAAAAGTTATACTGTGTAATAACTGCTGAATGTCTTCCTGCTGTACCTACTTCCCTAGATTTTTTAGGACAGTCAATAGGATGGAGTGTAGGAAAGGATACATGAGTGTAAAAGAGTGTTAACTTGTAAATGATGGGTTTATGGCAAGTGCACCATGCATGTTTCTCCTTTACCAAAGTTAACTAACTCTGTGATTTCTAAGAAAGAAGAAAAATACTCATTGTTTTTTCATAGGAATACTAAACTGGAATGAATTTGACACGGGCATCAGGCAATTTTCTTTTTTAATTTACTAGATTTCTTTAGATTCTAAGCTACTCTTGTCTTTAGGGTTGTTGCCAGGTAGCAGCCTAAATCTCTTAATCTAAAACACTGCAGAGTACCCCATCTTTTATAAAAGTAAAACATCAGTAGCTTCTTTTGACCCTTATTAAGAACAAAAGATGTACTGGCATTTTGTATGGTGACCCTAAATAATTTCAGAATGTTCTCGGCTGCTTAGATTGTTGGTAATGGCTTTTTGCTCTCTTAAGCTTATGCCACAAAAAAGCAACTCACCTTCAATAACTTTCACTGGTTAATGCTTCGAAAAGGAATGACATGGTAGTCAAAGTGATCGTCACTCGGCAGATAATTGAGACTACTGCTCTCAACCTTGAATAAGGTGTTAGGGTCACTATACAGGTGGCAGAACAGACTCAAGGTGGAGAAAATGTAAGATATTGGTGGTGTGCAAACATAACATATCTGAATACGAAAACTGGCCACAATCCAGGAACTGTACAGTGGGGCAGTTAACATTTTCCAGCATAAACCAAAACAATTCTTCAGAAAGGAATAGAATATAATATTAGTGATAGAAGAGGCTTAGAGCTCTTTTACTCCAAATTCCTCAAATTTCAGAAGTTTGAAAATTAGCAAATATATGAAGGAATTCTCTTAATGTTACAGAATTAATGACAGATCTAGGACTAACACTTGAGCCTCCCAAATTTCTGTCATTGCCTTTTGCATTATTCCGCTAATGTGTTCCTTGGAGATATACTATGCAGATAATTTTGGTAAATCATTCACCCAAGAAGAGGCTGACTTGGGTTATAGAGTTACTACTGCATTCATTCATTCATTCATTCATTCTTGTTCCTAATTTCAAGGAACATCATTCTTACATGGAAATAGTACTCACTGACCCAAACGTTGCCTTGGAGGAGAGATTTCCATATTTTGTTTTCCTGAAGAAGCACATCAGTGTTTTATGGGGCTCATATCTTATGCAGCAGTAGTCCACAGTGTGCACCCATTCCTGATATCTGTTTCTTTAGGTGCAAAGGTTAATTCTGCTCTCTTTGCCTCATCACATAGAGGATTCAGCTCATCTGCCCTGATCTTCCAGTGTCTCTCAGGGATAAGGAAGCTGCACAGTCATCCCAGGACCATTTGGGCAGGTTGATACCCACTTTTTTCCCAGGATTATGTGGATCTTAGAGGTCCAAGCTCTTTCCAAAAAAGAAGTGCTCTCATCTTCACTTAGGACTTTCCTTTCTGGGCCACTGGATTCTGTCTGGCTCTGAAAGCAAATCAATTACTGTGAAGTTTCTTGGTCTTGGCCCTGGCAGCTCCTTTGCTCAGGAAGGAGGTTGGCAGATGGCCTGGTGCTGTGAGGCACAGAAGCAAGTACATGTTTTAGGATCACAGGGTTTCCAGAGTTCCAGTTTGAATCTAAAGTTTAGTTCATGTTGTTTTTTACTACCTAAAGACTTTTTTCCCCACTGCTTCATAAAGCCTTGCCTTATTTGAGCTCATAGGTGAAGATACAGCTGCACGGGTGCCCTGCTGTGACCTCTCATTTGCACCTGGTACATCACATGAGGTCATGTTGCCATGAACAGTTGTTAGTGCCATGTGTTGGGAATGTGTCACTTTCTGGGCAGAGTCAAATGGCAGGTAAGATAAAAATCAAGGGCTTTACCTTTTGGGATCATAGAATGGGCATTCTAATAAAGGATGGCCAGTCTGAATATACCAAGCAGAGAGAGGGAAGAGACACTCCATGAAACAGATGAAAGGCTGCAAACAGAGAAGTCAAGGTTTAGATGTGACAGAGAAGGAAGAAGAGGGGCAGAGTCACCCATGAGCTGCACAGATTTGGTGCTCTAATGCTGTCTTTATCAGGGAGGCCTCTTCAGAGATGCCCACTGACAGAGGATGACGCTGAGAACTGCTCAAGGCTTGTGGTACAGGAGCAGTGGTACAAACAGAAATGAGCATCAGGAAAATGTTAAGGTCCTACAGTTAGCTGGATCCCCTTCCAGTTGAATGTAAGCCCTGGTTCTGATGTTAGTTTATTTCAGTGTCTACTACAGTACTTCCAAGCTTCCTCCACACCCCCGTACCCCCCACATCTGTGTATGTATATATTCATATATACCTGCATGCAAGTTAAATTAAACAAGCAGGAGGCCAAGAAATTCAAAGCCTGTCCTAAACTTTAGGCTAAACTCTTTGGTGCAAGAGAGTTAGGTTTATCTGGGTACATAATCTTAAAATAAATAAAATAATGTTAGAGACTTTCCATTGATTTATCTGTGCTTCCTTTTTCACTATATGTAGATAATCAGATTTTATCAAGCTTGCAAAAAAAATCATGATTTCACATCAAGCTACCAGATTTTAATGGCTTTCTACTGCACTTACTCTGAAATCCAAACTCACAGCCGTGACTCAGCGAGCCCTGTGTGCTCTGGCCTCTCTAACCTCATCTTCCTCTGCTTGTCAGATTCCAGCCACTCTGGCCTCTTTCTGTTCTTCCAGCATTCAAGGACTTTCACTGCCATGGGCTTTTGCGGGCATTCCTTTTGTCTGGGATGCTCTTCCTCCAGTTCTTTCATCCTTCAGTCTCAATTAACACACCTCTTTGGAATAAGGAGTGGAACTCCATTTTTTGTGTGTTTAACCATGGACAGCTTCCAAACCCACTCCTCTGGGCAAGCCAATAAGAAAACCAGCACATTCACTCCACACAGGTACAGGGGAAAGGTTGAACCACACAACCCCAACAGCACCTGGGGAACTCTGCCTTGGCCCTACCCTCTAAGTGCTACACAAAATCAAGCCACATCCTTCTTCCTTTTCTCAAGCCACATCAGATCAGCTTGAGTGTCTGCCTTGCTTTCCACAGAAAGCCTCATTATGTGAATAAAAAAACCTTTTCAACACTCTCAGTGCCTGTGTGGCTTCATTCACATTGGAACCAATTTTGAGTGGGACGTTTAATCTCACCTTCTGTGGTGCAGGCAGAAGACACACCCCCTCAGACAGGCCTTCTCTACCAACCAGCCTAGAACTTTGCTCATATTTTTCTATCTCATCATCATTTTCCACATTATAGTCTTCAAAAAAGGCTTTAACACCTTAATGTGCCAGCACTCAGCCTTTGCATGGAGTGTAAAACTGTAAGAAAACTTTTGAAGCAGCAGAATCCTTGGGTCTAAAGAGATCATGGAGACTGGACAATGGTGTCACAGAATAATTCATGTGGGCAGGTGACTGGTGGCCTCCCCAGACCTGAATACTGTATCAACTCAAGCCTTCCACATGACTCAAGCTGAATTTCCTTTCAGTCTGGTCCTGAATTAAGCTGATCTAGAAAAGAAATATATGTGCTATTTCTTGGACACTTGAGGTTGTAGACTAGTATTCAATACTCGCCACTCTAGTGATTTATTTAATTCAAGTGGCCATGATACTCAATGCTGTTATTCATCCTTTGGTATTTGTTTTATCTCACCCCAGCTTTACCAAAGGCTCCCAAAGAACTTTTTTTTTTTTTTTTTTTGGTGTAACATGTCTGCTTACCTTTCTAGGTAAATGAAATGTTTCCAAAAAGACATTTTACAACAAAAAAAGGAAACAACAATACATTGCATTCTTGAAAATTGCTAAAAGAGTAGGTTTTAGGAGTTCTCACTACAAAAAAAGGATGAGGGCTGGGTGCTGTGGCTCAAGCCTGTAATCCCAGAACTTTGGGAGGCCAAGGCGGGTGGATCACGAGGTCAAGAGATTGAGACCATCCTGGTCAGCATGGTGAAACCCCGTCTCTATTAAAAATACAAAAAATTAGCTGGGCATGGTGGTGTGTGCCTGTAATCCCAGCTACTCAGGAGGCTGAGGCAGGAGAATTGCCTGAACCCAGGAGGCGGAGGTTGCGGTGAGCTGAGATCACACCATTGCACTCCAGCTTGGGTAACAAGAGCAAAACTCCGTCTCCAAAAAAAAAAAAAAAAAAAAAAGGATGACTATATGGAGTAATGAATATGTTAATTACTTTGAGCCATTCCACAATGTATAGATATTTCCTTTTTGTCTTTTTCTTTTTTTTTACTTTTTTTAATCAAAAGAAAGTTTTTTTTTTTTGTATTTTTTAAAAAATATATAGTTTTTTTTCTTTCAATTTTACTTTAGGTTCCTGGATACATGTGGAGAATGTGCAGGTTTGTTACATAGGTATACATATGCCATGGTGATTTGCTGCACCCATCAACCCATCTTCTAGGTTTTATGCCCCATAGGCATTAGGTATTTCTCCTAATGCTCTCCTTCCCTTGGCCCTCCAACTTTCTAGCTGGCCCCGGTGTGTGTTGTTCCCCCCCTGTGTCCATGTGGTTTCATTAGAACTGTGTAATTTCAGATCATAGTAGAATTTGCTACATGTAAACAACAACTGGGTTTCTGCGTACAGAAAAACACGAGACACTGTCTGATATAAAGACTAATTCATCTCATGGTTGTTATTGTCCTCACAATTGATTTATGTGCTGGGAAGTAGTTCATGCATTAATTCAATCACACAACAGTTACACAAACAAGAGAAGACACATGTCACGGAATGGGAGCAAAACAGTGGGCCTGTTGTTAGGGGTTGCCTGACTCATGGCTGTCATTTGTAAGGATAGTTACCATTTGTTTATACTTATAGGGTAGGGCTCTGCTACAGTCTCCCCTTGTTTGGTTTCAGTGCTGTATGTTAGAAAATGAGAAATGCCATTTCAAATTCAAATATACAAAAGTCTTCATTAATAAGACAGGAGCCAAAACTGAATGAATATAGAATATTATTGTACAGTCACGAGCTACTTAGAAATGGGGATATCTTCTGAGAATGTGCCATTAGGCTATTTTGTCACTGTGTAACCACATAGAGTGTACTTACACAATACTAAATGGTATAGCCTACTACACACATAGACTGTATGTTGTAGGGTATGGCTCCTATGCTACAAACCTGTGCATCATGTAACTGTACTGAATATTGTAGGCAATTGAAATGCAATTGGTATTTGCGTCTCTAAACATAGAGAAGTTACAGTAAAAAAAAGATATAAAAGATAAAAAATGGGTACATCTCTATAGGACACCATAGAGTACTTGAGGACAAGAAGTTGCTCTAGGTGAGTCAGTGAGTATTAAATGAATGTCAAGGCCTAGGACATGACCATATACCACCGTAGACTTCATAAACACTGCATGCTTAGGCTACATTAGATTTTTAAAACATTTTCCTTTTTCAGTAATAAATTAACCTTAGCTTACTGTAACATTTTTACTTTATAAACTCTAACATTTTTTAACTTTTTGACTGTTTTTGTGATAAAGTTTAAATTGAAATACATACATTGTACCATTGTACAAAAATATTTACTTTCTTTGAATCCTTATTCTATAAGCTCTTTTCTATGTTTAAGGTATTTTTACTTTTTAGACTTTTCTTGAAAATGAAGGCATAAGCACACACATTATGTTAGGGTCAGGATCGTCAATATCATGTCCTCCACCTCCACATCTTGTCCCACTGGAAGGTCTTCAGGGGCAATAACATGCACAGAGCTGTCATCTCCTATGGTATCAATGCTGCCTTCTAGAACACTTTCTGAAGGGCCTGTTGATGCTGTTTTATAGTTAACATGTGTTGTTGATTTCTTTCTTATAAGTAGAAAGAATACACTCTAAAATAATGCTAAAAAGTCCAGTTTAGTGAATTCATAAACCACTAACATAGTTGCTTGTTATCATTATCAAGAATTATGTACTTACATTATTGTATGTACTTTACTTTTATATGACTGGCAGCACAGTAAGTTTGTTTTACATCAGCATCACCACATGTAATAAATTCTACTACAACCTACGATATCACTGGGAAGTAGCAATGTTTCAGCTCCATTATAATCTCATGGGATCACCTTAGTATATGCAGTCCATCATTCACTGAAACCTCATTATGGGGCACATGAATAAAATTTTGTGTTTGTGTTTCTATTTATGTATACATTTGGTGAACACACACACAAATATGTGTGCATGCATGTAAATACATCTATCTACATCTATATTTGTAAATTTAATCCTGGTTAGCTCTGGATAGTAAGATCCCCGAAGACTTTTTTTGTTTATGAATTTTTCACATTTTCTAAAATTTCAGCAATGAACATGCATTTTTAATAATCAGAAAATAATAACTGCTTCAATTATTTAAAAGGTAAACAAATAGGTAGGTAAGACATATTATTATTAAACAATGCTTTATATATTACAAAGAATTAACACAGTATTTTTTCACCTGATAGGAACCTAGGAAGGAAACAACCATACAATTGTGTATGAGCAATTGTTGACACATCATGACCGGTGTTCTTTAGAATATTTTTAGTAAAACATTTTCTGAACAGTATTACTGAAATCAATTTTATAAATCAATATCACTGATGTTTAGAAGGTAAAGCAATTTGCTTATATCCCTGGGACAAATATATAAAGACAAAATTCAGTGTGATTACTTCAAAATGAAATCTATGGTCAATTAAAATATTTCACAAAGCTGACCTTTAAAATGTTTGGTTTTAGTGTTGAGCAAGCATTAATAATACAGTCAGTCATGCAGCTACCTCATACCTCCTGCTTCCAAATCTGGCAAACAGTTCCCTCTGTCCATGACTTTTAGAAGGGAAAGGAACTAACATTTAGTCAACATCTTTTCAGGGCAGGCAGTAACCTTAAGATGTGCCTGGGTCCTCTCTGTGTGCCTGAGTGTGATATGAATGAAGACAGATGTATTTGATTTATTTGCTAAGTGTCTTGTTTGTTACAAAAAAACACACCAAACCTCATTTACATTTTAAATGCAATCAGGAGATTTTACATAAAACTCTAGATTCGAATTTCTCTTGAATTACAAAGGTTTGGTAAAATGGTACTGTTCCTGCATGGCCTCATCTGTCCCTGCTTGCCTTGTTTATGTAATTAATTCATCTTCTTTTTACCTGTAGACATTTGTATTTGCAGTCTATGAAAGACCTCTAAATTCAACATATTAAGGATTGGGACTTTGCTTTAGGAAAACATCAGGCATATGCCTATGTTCTGAAGGATATTGCCTAGGTTTTCTTCTAGGGTTTTTATGGTGTTAGGTCTTATGTTTAAATCTTTAATCCACCTGGAATTAAGCACAATTTTTGTATAAGGTATAAGGAATGGGTCCAGTTTCAGCTTTCTGCACATAGTTAGCCAGTTTTCCCAGCACCATTTATTAAATAGGGAATCCTTTCGCCATTGCTTGATTTTGTCAGGTTTGTCCAAGATCAGATGGTTGTAGGTGTGTAATGTTACTTCCGAGGTCTCTGTTCTGTTCCATTGGTCTATATCTCTGCTTTGGTACCTGTACCATGTTGTTTTGATTACTGTAGCCTTGTAGTATAGTTTGAAGTCAGGTAGCATGATGCCTCCAGTTTTTTCTTTTTGCTTAGGATTGTCTTGGCTATGTAGGCTCCTTTTTGGTTCCATATGAAGTTTAAGGTGTTTTTTTCCAGTTCTGTGAAGAAGGTCAATGATAGCTTGATGAGTATAGCATTGAATCTATAAATTACTTTGGGCAGTATGGTCATTTTCACGACATTGATTCTTCCTAGCCATGAGTGCAGGGTGCTTTTCCATCTGTTTGTGTCCTCTCTTATTTCTTTGAGCAGTAGTTTGTAGTTCTTCTTGAAGAGGTCCTTGACATCCTTTGTTAGTTGTATTCCTAGGTATTTTATTCTCTTTGTAGCAATTGTGAATGTGAGTTCATTCATGATTTGGCTCTCTGTTTGTCTGTTAGTGGTGTTTAGGATGGTTGTGAATTTTTCACAATGATTTTGTATCCTGAGACTTTGCTGAAGTTGCTTATCATCTTAGGCAAGGACTTCATGACTAAAACAGCAAAAGCAATGATGACAAATCAAAATAGACAAATGAAATGTAATTAAACTTAAGAGCTTATGCACAACAAAAGAAACAATCATTAGAGTGAACTGGCAACCAACAGAATGGGAAAAAATTTTTGCAAGCTACCCATCTGACAAAGGGCTAATATTCAGAAGCTACAAAGAACTTAAACAAATTTACAAGAAAAATCCAACTCTATCAAAAAGAAGGTGAAGGATATGAACAGGCACTTTTCAAAAGAAGACATTTATGTGGCCAACAAACATATTGAAAAAATGCTTATCATCACTGGTCATTAGAGAAATGCAAATTAAAACCACATTGAGATACCATCTCATGCTAGTTAGAATGGTGATCATTAAAAAATTTGGAGACAACTGATGTTGGAGAGGATGTGGAGAAATAGGAACACTTTTACCCTGTTGGTGGGAGTTTAAATTAATGCAAAAATTGTGGAAGACAGTGTGGTGATTCCTCAAGGATCTAGAAATAGAAATTCCATTTGACCCAGCAATCCCATTACTGGGTATATGCCCAAAGGATTATAAATTGTTCTATTATAAAGACACATGCAGATGTACATTCATTGCAGCAGTTTCCAATAGCAAAGACTTGGAACCAACCCAAATGCCCATCAAAGATAGATTGGATTTAGAAAATGTAGCACATATACACCATGGAATAATATGTAGTCATAAAAAAGGACGAGTTCATGTCCTTTGCAGGGACATGGATGAATCTGGAAACCATCATTCTCAGCAAACTGACACAAGAACAGAAAACCAAACCAAACATTGCATGTTCACACTCATAATTGGGTGTTGAACAATGAGAACACATGGACAAAGGGAGGGGAGCATCACACACTGGGGTCTGTTGGGGGTTGCGGGGCTAGGGGAGGAATAGCAGGGGGTGGGGAGACTGGGGAGGGATAACATTAGGAGAAATACCTAATGTAGGTGAAGGGGGAATGGAGGCAGCAAACCACCATGGCATGTCTATACCTATGTAAAAATCCTGCAAGATCTGCACATGTACCCCAGAACTTAAAGTATAATGAAAAAAAAAAAGAAAGAAAAACATCAGGCAATCTTCTTCATCAAATATCCTAAAAGCCTAGATTTATAATTGTGACCTCTGAATGCTCTGAAAATCAAGTTTTTTTCAGATCTAATTTGGTAGCTAAACTTCAGCTGAACTGACCTTATGTTGTTATAGCAGTTAATAAATATTTTAATCCCAGAACTCCTGTCATTCTTAAAAATTATTGAGGATCCCAAAGATCTTTTACTCATGTAAATAATGTCTATCCTTTGCTATCATATTAAAAATTAAAATGGAAAGATCTTGTTTTCTCTCAGTATTCAGGCATGGTGGAAAAAATTGGAAAGTTAAAAATATTTATATATAAGTTTGTTCAAAAAGAAAAAGTCCAGGCTAAGTGCAGTGGCTCACACCTTTAATTCCAGTACTTTGGATGCCAAGGTGGCCAGATCACTTGAGGCCAGGAGTTTGAGAACAGCCTGGGCAACGTGGTGAAACTGTCTCTACTAAAAATACAAATATTGCCAGGCATGGGATGTGCGCCTGAAATCCCAGCTACTCGGGAAACTCAAGCATGAGAATTCCTTGAACCTGGGAGGAATGACATTTCCTTAAAGGCTGTTTCAAAAGTAATTGCAGGTTTGCCATTATTTTTAATAATTATACTTTCCCAAACCAAAATTTTAATAAAAAGAATGACATTTTTAAATTTTTTTTTTGAGACAGAGTCTCATTCCATCACTAGGCGCCGGGCTGGAGTGCTGTGGTGCAACCTTGGCTCACTGCAACCTCCACCTCCTGGGTTCAAGCAATTCTCCTGCCTCAGTCTCCCGGGTAGCTGGGACTACAGGTGCGCGCCACCACGCCCAGCTAATTTTATTGTATTTTTAGTAGAGACAGGGTTTCACCATGTTGGCCAGGAGGTCTCAATCTCTTGACCTGGTGATCCGCCCACCTCAGCCTCCCAAAGTGCTGGGATTACAGGCGTGAGCTGACATTTTATAATCTTGTAAGTTTCTTTATATTCTTGCTTAACAGAAGGCAGCCAGATTTTTGTATGTGCTTCTACATTCAATCTGCTGTGATATCACGTGATTTATGTAGGAGATTGGTCAGGGTTGTGGAAAAAATTATAAGAAAGACATAAACCTTCTTGGAAGGCTGGAAGTTTTCGCAAAAGCTTTGCAAAAAGGTTATGGCTGATGGCAGCCTAATCCTCTTACCTTGAGCTAATGGCAAAGAGCAGATAACAAGGGAATGTAGCGGAGTTTTTTTAAATAGCTTGTTTACCTATTTCCCCCAGAAACCAACCTTTGATCATCTGTGTGCATGACTGCTCTCTATTTGGGGGGTGGGCAATGTTAATTACCCACAAGTAGTGTTTGCTCGAGACCTTTGTATTAAATCTGTTCTAAAATAGATGCAGGAGTCTCTGGCATATCAGGGCTGCATGGCTGGACTCCCTCTTCAGGGTCTATAAGCTGTGGGATCCTCTAGCTGTGCTCTCATAGGAAGAACACCTTTATATGTGTACTTCCATCATCTATTGCTTGACCAGAGTCTGCGGATCAAACTTGGCAATTTAGCCACTTGAAAACTTCGCTGCACACTCATGAGATAATGAGTGTAAAAAAGTTAATGTCTTAATATTTCTATAAAAGTAATGTTGACTTCACAGACTCCTCAGAAAAGTCTCAGGGATCTCTAGGGATTCTCAAATCATGCTTTTAGAATGATCAGAGTACTATAACTTTTATTTATTTCACTTAATAGAAATATTCATATATTTCACTGAAGAAATACTGTTTTTTTTATTACATTGTACTGCCCCACACAATTTGGGGTGTGGGAACATATACTACAGTATATATACTATATAAATTTTGTAAAATGTAAAAAATGTCAAATTACAGAACAAATTGGCCCTTAATATTTTCTGGATAAGCAATTATGCACCCTGTACATTTTCTTAAATGAACTAGTTTTATGGTAAAAATAAAAACACTAATCAACACATAATAATAATAAAATTGGTTATGAAAATAATTAAATTATAAAGTGTCCATGTAATACGGTGGCAGATGTGCTTCACAGAGTTTAGAAACTTTACAGGTTAGGGAGATGTATAGCATGTTTCAAGTATTGGTTTTTGATACCTCACATCCCTTTATTCATTAAGTAAATGAGTACCTCATATACTCATAGTAATGAAATTAGTAAATTACTAAAGTAAATTGGAGATGGTGCAAAATCCACACTTGTTTCATAAAGTTTCCAACCAGATACTAATTAATTGGTAATTATTTTTTATAGCATGATTTAGATGTTGGTATGGATTTTTGCAAGGGTCAGCAAACTACGGCCTGTGGCCTAAATCCTGCCCTCCACCGATTTCGGTAAATGTGTAGCCATGCCCACTGTGAGGGATGGGAAAATTCTTCAAAGATTTTATCTTAGACTACATGATAAGGAGTCACAAACTCTTGCTCTATGGTCATTATCCTCTATTAGCATAAACATATACCCATGTATATATATTCTTTAAATCAGCTCTGTCTTAAATCAGCTACCTTGACTCACTCTGGTGTGTCTGAACATAACTGGGCAGACTCCAAACCCTGGTGCATGCCATTCCTTGTTTGGAAATCCTCCTGACCTTCTCCTGTCTAGCTTTCTCTTCTTCCTTGTCTTCTTTCCCCCTTATCTATTCAGGAAATTTCCAAGGTTTTAGACAGTCGGGTCAAGCATAGATGTGAGATCCTGTTCTGGCCAATGGAAACTGAACACTGCAGTAGGACAATTGCTTCAGGTTATGAAAGTTATAAATGTCCATGTCTCCTTTGTTCAGGTGTGCTCTCATGGCAAGACTGCCGGCAAGTTGCACCCTTCCTGCAGGAAGTAACCTAGCCTTGCTGAGTGATCCATTGTCTCAGTGTGGATTTTTCCTGAAGTTATAAACCTGTTTCCAACACTCATTTATTTACATATTGCTTTTGTCCTGTGAAAGCAGAGTTGAGTTAATCTGGCTTGCAGAACCTAAAATATTTGCTCTCTGGCCCTTTACAGTAGAAATTTGTTCAACCCTGATTTACAGATTGATTTGAATAGTTTCTCATTAACTGGAAAAGTAAGTTCCAGTTTATTATATGATAAATGCTCTATGACTCATGTTTTGAGACATTTCTGATGATTGCATTTCCTAGAAAAGTGTGGACTGCATCAAAAAGACTAAAATTGGTGGAATATAGCCTAAGCAGAAATGATTTACTGAGAGGAGAGTTATCCCTGAGGCAGATTGTTCATTCTACTTGGATTTTGCTGCTGTCCTCACTGTTGCTTTTCTTGGTGATTTCTGAGGCCAAGGTCTACCCATAGCATCTTGGCACCACTTGTCCAAGTACTTGATGTGAAGAAGAACCTGGCTGAATGTACTTCAACATTCCAGGACTGGCCTTCTTATTATTGCATATTCAACTACAAGGGTTTATGGTGCCTTTGAAACTCTCACTGAAACAATTGAATAAAGCCTATCTTTTTATTGTTTAAATATTTCATAATGACTTAGATTAAAAAGCAAATCCTGGCTTTATGAATTATGCATCTAAAGAGTTTGGGTTATGTGACCACAGAAAGCAGAGTGTGTTTACAGTAATTGTTGGGGAAATCAGTCTCAGATAATTTGGGAGGGTGAAGAGGGTAGGAATTAGCATCTTACAAAGTTGGTATCAATTAATTTACCTTAGTGATTTGGTGTTTACTTGTTAATAACACCATTTTTTTTAAAGGAGAAAGTAGAGAAAGTATTATTGGAAAGGAGCCATCCACAGGCAAAATTGTGAAGAAATTTTCTCTTTGTCTCCCTTTTTACTGTCATTTAAAAAAAAAACTTTATCTTTCCTGGGGGTAATTGTTTATTGACATTAATGATATTAAAGACAACTGTAATAATAATTATAAATAATTTCAAATTCTTACAATTTAGTCTCTATCCATTATTTGTTAGCCTCATACAGGCTTGTGCTGTCTTTAATTTTTACACAGTCTGCTATTTTGATAATAGAAACCAAGGATAAGAAAGGGAATTGGCTGAAATCACATAGTCAAGAAGTCAAAACTGGAATAAATCAGGGTTTAGTTATTTATTTAAAATCCTCTCCTCTATTGATTATTGGCTTTCCAGGACCTACAGTCTACTCAGTTCTGGTCTGTTTGGGTAAGGCCCTAGGCTCTATGCATTGCCTGTCCACCTTCTCTCTATTTCCCCTCATGATCACCCTCCAGATAGATTGCTGATTGTGAGGGATGAGATAAACTAAATCACCTTGGGACTAACTGGGGTTGATGCACTTCTATATATTATACACATTTATTGATGATCTCTTTTTACTAAACTATTTTGCCTACCTCTGGATTGTAAATATTAAGACAACATCTATGCCTTCAGACAGCTCCTGGCTCACAGACATATACACTGGACAAATAATGACCATCTCTCCTCTCTGGTAAATCCATTTTACCAGTAATAGAGTTGTAATGATGGAAATTGATGCACCAGCCTGCCAGCCTCATAAAAACATAATAGAGGGGTGGAGGTGGGGGACTATTGGTTGGAGTATAAATTAGTATAGTCATTATGTAAAAGAGTATGGGGTTCCTCAAGAGATTAGAAATAGAACTACCATATGATCTAACAATTTTACTTCTGGGTATATATCCAAAAGAGATGCAATCATTATGTCAAACAGATATCTGCATTCCTATGTTCGTTGCAGTATTATTCTCAATACCTTTATTAGTCAGTTTTCATGCTGCTGATAAAGACGTACCAGAGACTGGATAATTTTTAAGGACAAAGAAGTTTAATGGACTCACAGCTCTATGTAGCTAGAGAGGCCTCACAATCCTGCCCCCAAACTGTTCTCGTGGTAGTGAATAAGTCTCACGAGATCTATACCCAACATATGAACCCAATCTAAGCTTCTATTTGTAAGTGAATAAAGAAAATATAGTATATATAAATAATAGAATACTATTCAGGCCTAATAAAGAAGGAAATCCTGTCATTTGTGAAAACATAGATGAACCTGGTGAACATTGTGTTAATTGAAATAAGCTAGGCACAGAAAGACAAATACTGCATGATCTCACTTATATGTGGAATCTGAAAGCATTGAACTAATAAAAATAAAGGGAAGATCAGGGAGCTACTTGAGGAAAAACAAAGGAATAAAAGCCCTGGTGGTTACCAGGGGCTGGAGAGGCAAGGAGGCTTTGGGATGTTGGTCAAAGGATATAAAATTTTAGTTAGGAGGAACGAGTTCAAGAGATCTGTTGTACAGCATGATGACTGTAGTTAATAACAACGTATTGTGTTCTTGAAAATTGCTGAGAGAGTAGAGTAGGTTTAAGTGTTCTCACAATCAAATGAGTATGTGAGGTAATACATATGCAAATGATCTTGGGTTAACCATGCTGCAATGTATACATATTTCAAAAGGACATGCAGTACACAGTAAATATATACAATTTCTATTTGTCAATCAAAAAATAAAAGAATAAATAAAAGAAAAAGTCCAAATTTGTTCATGTAACCTGGTACGTTTTTCTCTTTAGCAACATGCAGAACACAATTTTGGTAAAATAGAAGGTAACATGATCCTTTACCCTTGAGATTTTACCTGTTTGTTATTACCTTTTCTTTACTGCTTCCTTTTTAAAACTTTGACATTTTTATATTTTTCTCTATTTTTATTTTTATAGATTTAGGGGCTACAAGCAGAGTTTTGTTACATGGATATATTGCATAGTGGTGGTCTGGTCCTTTAGTGTAACTATCATGCAGATAGTGTACATTGTACCCAGTAGGTAGTTTCTCATCCCTCACCCTCTGCTTCTTGCTATTACCATGCAGTTGAGCTTTTATTTCAGCCAGTGGTTCTAAGGAACTTCTGTCAGAAAGTGAATTGAGAAGTTACTCTCAAAATATATAATTTATGAATAGAAATACTGAATAAAACACTATTGCAAAGATATGATGCTTTCATATTTAGAGATCTTTTGTGTGTATATAGTGAAGCATGCACAGACAATCTGTTAAAATTGCTCTGCTTTTATTTTCTGTTTTGATATGAATGCATCATTTCACTATAGATAGAATAGATCTTATATGTAACATAATTTGCTATGAGCTGAAGATTGATTTGTTTTTTTACATAATTGTGTATGATATTTCCATATATACATCACCAGACCTTCTTAAATAATTGTTGCAAATAAACGAAACCACAAACACACTATCATTGTAAATACTTCAAATATGTTTAAAGAGAGAATGGAAATCAGAGACATAAGCTGTTATGTGATATGGCTGCATATATTTTTAATGAGAGGAAGTTCAGCTTTTCTCGGCAAACAGGTGATGGTCACTCTGAGGAGAGTACTACCTTGGGAGTATAATAAGATGAGCTGCACACCTCAGGGTTGTCTGCTTCTCAAAGTTTTCCAGGAAGCCTTCATAGAGCTTGATGCCAAAGGCTGCTCTCAAGTCATTAATGGGAACGCTCTCTTTACCTGTACAGTATTACTTTATGTTTATAAGTGTTTCACCCACTTCTCTTGTTACCTCACTTCCCAGAGCTCTAAATACTTTCTGCCTTCTAAATACTTCCTTATTAACCTTAAAGCCGTGGAGAGGCCAGCAGGGGAATTAGACAAGCTATTTGTCTTCTGAGCTCAGAAAATTCTATTACATCGGGGTCAGGTAACCTTTGCAAGTTCTCTGCTCATCAGAAATAAATTTGTACCTGCTGGCTTTGCACAAGGAAATAAAAAAACTAAAATTACTTCAATAGTGGTTAATTCTCCTTCCCACTAGATGAATCAAAGTGTGTTCTCTAACTTGTCAGCTAAAGTGATCTCCACAGGCAGTTTGAGGCCTAGGGAATCTTGGCATGCTTTTATTGTATATTCTATTCACAACAAGCATTATTTCTTAAAAATACAGTCATTGGACAAAAACTTCATGTGTAAAAATTCATTGTTTTTTATTTTCATTTAATAGTGCGGCTGTAATTGTAGAACACAAATGTAAGCAGATACAAAAGTAGTGGAACTGGAAATAGACTATATATGTGCATAAAATGCTATAATGGCAAAAAGGTTAATGTGTATCTTAATTAATTCCCTCCATTATAGAGCTGTCCTCTTTGTTAGGATGTGTCTTGGTTAGGTGAGCACAACAAGTTTGAGTTGTTTTCCTCAGAAATGTCGGGAACTACTACTTATGGAAAAACAAAGGAATAAAACCAGAAGGTGGGAGGGGGGAAAATAGATGAGAGAGCCAAGCCAAGTTAGATTAGAGGAACAGATTGGGCTACTGGCCTTGTTCCATGTGATACATAAATACATATACATATCTATTATATATTGTCTAAATAGAAAAATTCACACACACACACCTATTTATAAGAGTGTGTGTGTGTGTGTGTGTGTGTGTGTTGAGAGACAAAGAGAAAGAAAGGAATTTAAGGAATTTTAGAGATTTTGTTTGCACATTAACATTTAATTTCCCTATTACTTTCAATTATTTTTGGATTTTGGCCTAGAGTTCATTTTAATCCACACCAATGGTATTACAAAGTAGCTTAATTTTATTAAACTGAACCATATAAAATTGCTGATTTTCATAAGTCAAAGATGGTCAAAGATTGCCAATTTTTCCTGGCTCAACCTAATTTATGAGCCATGTTAGATTTAGATTACCTAGTTCATGTAAAAGACTGGCTTAAATGTTGTGGGCATAGGAAGCCATATGCTCAAAGGCTGAGAGAAGCGGAAGTTTGTGCACAGCCGAAACCTCTGCCTTGGAGCTGGTCTGGAGTTACCAGGGACAGTAGCAGAGGATGAACTAACGGCAGAGATGCTAACATGGTGACTGCTAACATGGGCTTTCTCGTAGACACTGTGCCAAACACTAATTGAATGATCCCATTAAAACCATACAGGGATATTAATATTAATATTAATAAGCAGATATTATTCCCATTTACTGATGAAGAACTGAGCCTATGATGGTTAATTTTATGTCAACTTAGATAGACTATGGTGGTAAGTTGATGTAATTTACATGTAAATGATTAGATTTTGAGTAAAGCAGATTACCTTCCTTAGGTGGGTGGTCTGCATCAAATCAGGTGAAGGGGTTAAGAGTAAAGCCTGACTGAGGTCCTTAGATGAAGAATGAATTCTGCCTTGAGACTGCCTTTGGAACCCAAATGCCATAATTACTTTCTAACTGAATTTAAATTTCAGACTTGCCAGCTTCTACGATCATACGAGCTATGGTTTTAATGAGTCCCCCAAAACATATGCTGATTGTACGTGAGGTCTTAGGCAGGTAATTAGGATTAGATAAGGTTATCCAAGTAGCCTGCATGAGGAGACTGGTGGCTATATAAGGAGCACACTCTTCCTCTCTCACTGTGTGATGCCTTCTGCTATATCATGAGAAAGCAGGGAAGATCTGCCAAAACTGGTTCCTTGGTATTGGTCTTCCTAGCCTCCAGAGCCATGAACTAAAGACATTTCTATTTATTACTTATCCAGTCTGTGGTATTCTGCTGTAGCAACACAATATGAACTAGGATACCAATTCCTAAAAATCTATCTATCTATCTATCTAGCATCTATCTATCTATCTATCTATCTATCTATCTGTTATCTATCTATCCATCCATCTGATGGTTCTGTTTTTTTTTCTTGAAAATCCTCACTAATACAGAGCTTTAGTTCAGATATCTGGTACATTGCTGAACAAGAACAGAAAACTCAGGTTTTTCTGGGTCTCAGGTCCATAGTTCTAATTACTACATCATACTTCTTCCCTTAGATCATAGAAAGTGTTATTCTGTACTTCCATTGTTAGTGGATTTTTTTTTTTTTTTTTTTTGAGACGGAGTTTCGCTCTTGTTACCCAGGCTGGAGTGCAATGGTGCGATCTCGCTCACCGCAACCTCTGCCTCCTAGTTTCAGGCAATTCTCCTGCCTCAGCCTCCTGAGTAGCTGGGATTACAGGCACGTGCCACTATACCCAGCTAATTTTTTGTATTTTTAGTAGAGACGGGGTCTCACCATGTTGACCAGGATGTTCTCGATCTCTTAACCTCGTGATCCACCCACCTCGGCCTCCCAAAGTGCTGGGATTAGAGGCTTGAGCCACTGCACCCGGCCGTGGATGTTTTTATTTCTCCTACTAAGCTATAAGCTCAAGAGGTCAAGAAATTTTGTATCCCCAGCATCCAGCTTGTTATATAGCATTGCTGAACATGTATTTTCCTTAGAATTTGGAACAAAATATTTATGGTAAGGTGCTTTGACAACTATAAAGCATTATACAAACATAAGGTCTTATTCAAACTATGAGTTATATAGTAAAACATATCATTTTTGGACAGTAGTTTATAAGCAAACATAGAGTGCATATATCTGAAAGTCAGATTACTTGTGCCTATGCCAATGTGAATTTCTAAGCCAATGTTATTATTACTTGAGATTTTATATATATATATATATATATATATATATATATATATATATATATACACACACATATATATATATATTTACTATTTGACAGCCACAAAGGGTAAAGGACTATCTCCAGGAAAAAAAATAAAATGACACTTCTCTTCTTAACAACTGAAAAAAAGAAGTAGTTATCACAAACCATTTTCCATATGAGATAAAGTCAGCAGCCTTTTATCTGGGAAAGGCAACTAGGTTTAATGTGACATGCTAACTCTGACTGACTAGCAGTGGCTTGTGTAGCACTTAAGAAAGACTCTGAGATGCCAGTCGGGTCCTGCAGCAGAGTGCCATGATTAATGAGCAGTGTCCACCCTGAGGAAAGGATTGAAGGGTAGACAGCACAAATGTCCTTCCATCCTCTGCCCTAATTAAGCCATACAAGACTAGTTACCTTAGTGTTTTTGGTGAGTTAGCTAGCCTTGCTATTGAGGAGCATGGAAATAAAAGTGCAATTTGAAAGGATATCCAGAATGAATTTCTTGAAACAGATGTTGTATTAGTCCATTCTCACATTGCTATGAAGAAATACCCAAGATGGGTAAGTTATAAAGAAAAGAGGTTTAATTGACTGACAATTCTGTATGGCTAGGAGGCCTCAGGAAACTTACAATCTTGGTGGAAGGCACCTCTTCACAGAGCGGCATCAAATCTCATGAGTCTCACTAATTGTCATGATCACAGCATGGGGAAACCGCCCGCATCATTCACTTACCTCCACCTGGTCCCACCCTTGATACATGGAAATTATGGGGATTACAATTCAAGGTGAGATTTGGAACACAGAGCCAAATCATATCAGATGTAAAATTTTAAGTGGTTAGGTAAAGATTAATTTCTTAATTGACTTATAATTGGCACATGCTATATTCCACCAATTATTGTCTTTTAAAAATCACCAATCAGATAAAATCAAATTAACAAATCTTTTTGGGGACATGTTTGCTGGACTAGAAAAATCAGTTGTCAGAGCCCATGTCCAAAGCCCACACCTGGGTAGAAACACACACTATTGTTAGGAAGTACTGTATTTCACCATAAACTAGTCATCAATTTAGTAGTTTTACACAATCAGTAGTTCTTACTTTTGCTCACATATTTATCAGTATCTTTGCACATAATTCCTTTTCACATGTCAAATCTATCTGGGATCACTTTATTCTCAGAATACCTATATTTATTACATTTAGTGGGTCATCTTTTAGTGGCAAACTAACATTCATTTTTGTCTAAGTCTTTCTTTGCCATTTGTTTTTGAAAGACAGCTTTGCTTTGTACAGAAATGTAAGTTGACAGTGATATTTTGTAGGTCTGCTTTTTTTCAATCTTCTGCTTTATTTTTCTTTTTTTTTTCTGAGAGAGTCTCATTCTTGTCGCCTAGTCTGGAGTGCAATGGTGTGATCTTGGCTCACTGCAATCTCTGCCTCCCAGGTTCAAGAGATTCTCCTGCCTTAGCTTCTCAAGTAGCTAAGATTATAGGCACGTGCCACTGTGCCCAGCTAATGTTTGTATTTTTAGTAGAGATGGGGTTTTGCCATGTTGGACAGGCTGGTCTCGAACTCCTGACCTCAGGTGATCTGCCCACGTCGGCTTCCCAAAGTGTTGGGATTACAGGTGTGAGCCACCGCACCTGGCCCCTAATCTTCTGGTTTTCATTCTTTCTGATGTTAAGTCAGCAGTCATTCTAATTGTCATTCCCTTGTAGATTATCTGTATTTTTTTTGGAAGCTTTCAAAAAGCTTTGTATTTTTTCTTTGTCATTTTGCCATCTCACTATTATATTTCTAGAATATAATTTATTTTTATTGGTTCTACTTGAGATGTATTGGCTTCTGGGATCTGAAGATCTTTCAATAGTTCTTATAAGTTCTCAGCCTTTTAAAATCTTTAAATATTTTATATTTTCAATTTTTAAAAATATTTTTCTGAATATGTAATCAGGCATTCTTATAGCCCTTGTCACTGTATTATCTCTTTCAATGTATTTTTTATATTTTGTCTCAAGTGTTTCATAGCTGTGCTCTTGTTATCTGATTCTGTATTCATAGAAATCTATTAAGTTATTTAATCCCTCTTAAATTTTTAGTTTATGTGGGAAGAAGAAAAGTTTCGTTTCAAAGTTTCCTTTCTTGTTAAAGAATAAGTGTACTAATAATTCTTTGTGAAGCCCTATCCTATGTAGCTGTTAGATATGCCATGCTTATGGGCACGTAGTACATTCTATGTCCTTGTATTTTAACCAAGATATCTGTGCTGGATGTGCTCACAGGCATGTCCCAGCTCTCCATTGCTTTTAGCTGTTTGAGAATTTTTAAGTTATTAACCAGTTGGGTTTTAGTTTAATTGTGAAGTCTGGCTCCAGCCAGTGGAGATCAGATACAGCAGTAAAGACAACCGCAAACATGTAAGGGATAAATTTGTGTGTTTTCCTTTGTTCATTGGGCTCTCGTGGCACAATGGCTAGCGAGGGGACCCTTCCTGTAGTCAAGAAAGTAAAAATGTCATCGCCAAAAAATCCTTTGTCTCGGTGCTGAGACATCTATTTTCAACAGTTTAATTTTTAAATTTTCATTATTTTGTTTTACCAAAATATCATTTTATTTTGTTCTACATCAAATCTAGAAATTCTTTACTATGCCTTATTCTTTGTTCATGGATCTAAGTTTCTTTTACAAAAAAAAATATTAAGTACATAAAATGAAATGTTTCATGTCCTTTATTTTGATTCTATGATTTATTCCTCATGGGGCCTTATTCTTGTGAATCCTTTGAATTTTGTACTGTTGATGATTTACTTTCCTTGATTACATCTGTGTTAGATATTTGGTCAGTATTGGAACTGACACCACCAGAGAAGATTTACATATATTTCTACCAGTCTCTTCTGAGTGACACAACCAACTCAAAATCATTTTAAATGTAATTCTTAATGGAAGATTTCTGGACCAGAAAGTGAAAATTTGGGGCAAAACCCATTTGAAGGCCAACTTGAGGTCTCAATTTCTCAGGATACATATTTTTTCTTTCATCCGCTGTCAAAATCAAGCCAGGCAAATTAATTTTTCCCTTTTGTGTCATTCAAGTATTTGCATTTGAAATGAATCTGTTACTAGGCTTTCCTTGGAAATTTTCTACTGTTTCTTGTGTACTAAGCCATAATTACATCAGAAACTTGAGTTCTCCTCTATTTCAGCAGAAATCCTCAGGGCAAAAGCCACCCTGGGCATTCGCCTACCACTCAGAGTTACTGTTTCACCTAATTTTTAGGATGTTCGGATTCCTTATTTTTTTGTTGCTGTTGTATACTTTTTTGTGTTAACTCAACAGTGCATTTAAAATGATTCCTAGGAAAACATTTTCTCTGTCTTAAACAGAAAAGTTATTCAAGGGATGTAACCTGTCACGTCATTGAAAATGGAAATCAAAATAAAATTATATTATACCATATTTTCTCCGACTTCTGTGGGGACATTTGGCTTGAAGGTATAAAATCTCTCACACATGGAATTCAGGCCAGGAGACCTTATTCACTATACAGTTGACCTTGAATAACATGGGGTTAGAGCACTGACCCCCTGCACAGTCAGAAATTCACATATCAGTTTTGATTTTCTCCAAACAAAGCTACTAATACCCTACTATTGAGTATTATATTACTGTTCATATTATCAGAAGTAAGGCTTCTGATAATTACTGGAAGGAAGGACACATATTTTATATGTTGTATGTACTATATATTGTATTCTTACAATAAAATAGAGAACATATGTCAGCAAGAAAATTATATGCAAGAGGAAATAAATTTCCTATTCATAAAGTGAAAGTAGATCATCATAAAAAGTCTTCATCCTTGTGTTTATACTGAGTAGCCTGAAGAGGAGGGGTTGGTCTTGGTGTTTCAGGAGAGGCATAGCAGAAGAAAATCTGTGTATAAGTGATCATGCACAGTGTGAACCAGCGTCGTTCAATAGTCAACTGGATTTAGGGAGTTGTTTGATTTTGATTTGATTCTCAAAAGTGTTTGGGAAGGAAGTCTTTCCTTCTACTTTCTGAGGATGTGATAATTGAGTCTATGAAATAAATTGATAGCAGGCAGACTAACAAGAGAAGAGGTGTACAAATTCATTATGTGTACAGGAATATCACATAAAATAAAAGTGAACACCACCAAACCCAGTGAGGTCTAAAAGCTTATGTCTCCTTTTCATAGGAGAGAGGGAAGGAAGAATGTAGAGTACTTAAAGGAGAGTAAATGGTTTTGGGATGTCGTGTTGACCTCTAGTCTCCTCTCTTGTAGTCCAACTTAATCCCCCAACCCTGGTTAATAAAGTTCCTGGGAAGGGGATTCATGACCATTGCATTCCTTTTGGAGGATCTGTCTTTAGGCAAATGATGGAAGTTCAGAGAAAGTCTCTTCCTGCATTTGCTGTTCCCTAAGTGCCCTCAGTTTGAAGCAATCAACATACCAGTGTGGTATATTTCGGGATGACATCTCTTGAGCGTTTTCAGTAGAAACAAAAGTTCTATGAACTCTGCAACATACAGGGGATTCACATTAATTCAAGTTAGAAAACTCCTTGAGTTATTTCTACTCCATCTGCTCCTGCTCAGGTATTATAGAGTATGTTAGGGCAGGTGATGGAGAATGTTGAGGTGTATGATACATGAGGTAGCAGCAGTGAAACAGGGCCACAGATGGCTTTCATGGCCACATGGCTTTTGTGAAACTTCTACACACTACTGCCACATACATGCTTTCTTGTTCTGGGACAGAGACATAAGTGACCATAAGTCTGTGCTAGGGAAGGCAGTCTGCTCATCACAAGTCACCCTCTGGTACAGCTGACCCAGATGCAATTTCCCTTAGCAATTTTCCTATGCTCAGCTCCGTTGCCATAATGGATAGGTTTCTATCATATGTTCCCTAGAAATGTTTTTGTAATATCTGTTTATAGTGTTAGGATTTATTTATTTACGGCAGGGAACTAAGAAGTGTGACAATTTATTGTCAGTGAAGTTGAAGAGTAAAATATTCCTTACTCCTCAGTTCTGCCTCATGAATACTCTGTTCCAATTACTTGCATCTAGAGCCAACTGTATGTAAATAAAATTCTGACAAAGGATTACATCATTGCAAGTGAAATGCCTTGTATAAATCATAAAGGCAATTTTTGGTTTCTAATTCTTCAAAACAGAATCATATTGCTTTATACTTTTTTGCAATGATAAGTAGGCTTATAAATTTCAAACCAAAAATAAGGAAGGCATTTGAAGTAAAATTGCCTTTTGTCATTAATAGATAGATAGATGATAGATAGATAGATAGATAGATAGATAGACAGACATTTAAAGAATTGAGCAGGAGGCAAAAATGTAAAAAGTGTCTATGGCTCACAACACATATATTTTATCACTTTTTGGGGCTGTGGCCTCTTGCTGAGGAATTTTGCCCTGAGGGTTTTTATGTTATCTTTGAATAATTTTTCTGTACACCAGCAAGAGAGACCACAAAGTAACATTTAGGCAGATGCCAAAATAGATATAGGTGTCTCTATTCCTTGTAATAATTCTCAATCTAATTTTACAGGGTATATGATTCAACTGCCTACACAGGGCTTCAGATGAGATCTAAAGTATCTGGAAAGTAGTACCTTCTTAGCAGTAGAATTTTCCTTTAAAAAGAGCGTTGTTTTGTTTGATGGATACTCTGATAATTCTCTTTGGAGTGGGAACTGAAACCACCAAAGTGCAGACGTAGGTATTGGCTATTGATTATTGAGCGGGGCCAGCAAAGTGAGTGTGAGAGCCGAGTTTAGTTTTTAGGAAAACAAAGAGGATTTTAAAAGGCAGCAGAAGGCAACAGAAGGGAAAATAGAGGCGTCTTCATTGTAGAGGCTTTTAGGAGATGAAGAAGAGGGATCAATGGCAATCAATTTGGGTTTGAAGTAGGTGCTACTACCATGTATACCTTCTTTCCCATCTTTCCATGACGTCTTTGGTAAACTATACATTTATTATTCATGTATTCTGGAATTAGACCTACCAATGTCCTGCTTCAAGATTTTTATGAGTTAAATACAAAGGCTGCTCCCAAGGACCTTGTCACAGCCGGGTTTGCTGTAGATAGGACTGTGATGGACTGAAATTGGAAGATTTGTTTTGCAAAGTAAAGGTCCTCAGGGAACAGTGAATAGTAATACATTTCTTATTTGGGTTCTTAATAGAAGTTAGAGAGCAAATGTCTGAGGCTACATTTTCTCATGAGTCTCTAAAGTGCAAATAAACTGAATTCTTGATTGGAATCTCATTAAAATATTATAGAGGTTACCAGAAAGAGAAGAAGGTCGGTGTGCCTTTGTGAAAAATGAAGAGTCTTGCCAAAGTCATGGGGATGAATGACCATTCCAGCTCCACGTGGAGATGGAAATAAAGGGCATGATTTAACTGCAGCATGCAGGAGTGCCAAGGAACTTGGTAAGAGCAAAGGCTGAAAATACAATCTGGAGCTGAAGCAAGAAAGGCCTGAGAGGCCACAGTTGAGTATTTGGATCTCATTTACTAAAAATAAAAAAATAAAAAAAACAAAAACAAAACAAAACAAAACAAAGTCATAAAATATTAGTTTTGGGGTAGTCATTAGGATTTATAAAATAAGTGTTTTCATTAATTCTAAAAATCATGCATTATTATAATATACAATCAAATAATATAAAAAATTTAAAAAGAAAATAAATATCTTGATAACCCAAGATAGTGTCTGTGGATCACCACACATACATTTTCATTATTCCTCAGGGCTGAGTTATCTTGTTGTGTAATTTGGCCTGAAGGTTCTTATGTTATCTTTGAAGGTTTTTTTCTGTACAACAGCAAGAGTGAACTAAAAGTAACAGTTAGGCAGGTGTCAAATACATATAGGTCTCTCTATTCGTCAAGGTAGCCTACACAGTAAAAATGGGTGACGTAATTTTACAGGTATATATTATTCAATCTACTACACACAGCTTCAGATCCCGTCCATTTAGATAGAATCAGTATTTTGTCGTGTTTCTTGTAGAATTTGATTCCATGTACACCCAAAGGCTTAAAACCATACAAGTGTTTTTTTTTTTTTTTGAGACGGAGTTTTGCTCTTGTTACCCAGGCTGGAGTGCAATGGCGTGATCTCGGCTCACCGCAACCTCCGCCTCCTGGGTTCAGGCAATTCTCCTGCCTCAGCCTCCTGAGTAGCCGGGATTACAGGCATGCGCCACCATGCCCAGCTAATTTTTTGTATTTTTAGTAGAGACAGGGTTTCACCATGTTGACCAGGATGGTCTCAATCTCTTGACCTCGTGATCCACCCGCCTCGGCCTCCCAAAGTGCTGGGATTATAGATTTGAGAAAACCATAGAAGTTTTATTATGATGCACATATTCTGTGGTCAGCTGATGCGCTTTGCTTATCATTGGAGACTTTTGATTGAACATCTACTCAACCTAAATGTGGCCATTGGACTATAGTGACCAGAGCCTGGAATTACTGGAAAATCCAGGCGAAATCTCTGATGAAGGAATGCCAGAGTTAGTTTAGTGTAGAGGGACTGGGAAAGACCGAGGAGCTGGAGTAGGTACAGTACATCCGAGATGGCAGAGGAGGGCTTAGTGGACAATGCTTTCCAGATTTTGAATTTGAAACTGTTGAAAAGTTAACCAACATAGAGGTTAAGATGGGTTGTTAGTTCTGATGGAAAGCTGAGAGGTTTGATTTATTTATAGCTGTCAACCTGTCAATGAGTCCAGATGAGAATGCCCAGCAAGAACTGCAATATTCCAGCATGGTAACTAGGCTACAGGGCAAGAATAGAGAAGGGAGCAATTGGTTGAGTATTTGTTCATGCATACCTGATTTAGCCTTGCAAAGTAGAAATTATTATTTTATAGAGTAAGAAAGGCTAACAAGATTAAACTGTTGACCTACACAGCTACTAAATGGCAAAGCTAAGATTTAAACATAGGGCTCCAAATTCTAAACTCTTCTGTTTTTGTATACAAAGAGGTACTGAAGGGGTAAAATGAGGAGGGAAGATCATTAAGGAAAAAAGTATACAATCTTATATATGGGAGTGTAGGAATCTGGGTCTCTCTATATATGTCTATATATTATTTTTACTGCCTTAATTCTATAAATATATGTTTTCAGAGTTTATTATGACAAAACACTGGAGCTAAGAAATTAAAATACTCCCTCCAGGAAACACTGTTTCTACAACCGTGGAGCTTACACTTTAGCAATCATGACAATGATTAGACTAGTAAATATAAATTAATTATAATTGTGATGTGATGGTTAATTTTAGGTGTCAACTTGACTGGTGAAAAGATACCCAGAGAGCTGGTAAAGGATTATTTCTGAGTATGTCTGTGAAGCTATTTCTGGAAGAGATTGAACTTTGAATCAGTGGATTGAGTAAGGAAGATCTGCCCTCACTAATGTGGGCAGGCACCATACAACCAACTGAGCACCCAGAGAGAACAAAAAGGCAGAGAAAAGGAAGGTTTCTTTTTTCTCTCTCCCTCTGCCAAAGCTGGGATATCTTTCTTCTTCTGCCTTCGAATATCACAGATCCAGATTCTCTGGCCTTTGTACTCTGGAACTTGCACCAGCAGCTTCCCAGCTGTTTAGGCCTCAGTCTCAGATTGAGTTACACTGTAGGCATCCCACTTCCCAGACCTTCAGACTTGAACTGAGCTATGCCACTGGCATCCCTGGTTCTGCAGATGATAGATGAGGAGACTTCTTAGCCTCCACAATCGCATGAGCCAATTCCCCTAATAAATCTCCTCTCATATATCTCTACATAATATTCATTCTGTTGCTCTAAAGAACCCTGATCAACACATGTGGTAAGGGCAATAAGGGAGAGTCAGAATGCATTCAGAGAGTTTTTAACAAGCAGATCCAACGTCCTTGGTCAAGGAAAATTGAGAAAGTGACAGCCTTCAGATCTAGTGTAAAGGAAGAGAAAGAGAAGGAAAGTTATTCTAGGCAGAGTGAACATCAAAAGCAAATATCTTCATTGGGAAAGAGTTTGTTATGACCCAAGTTAGTATGGCTGGATCTGGAAAGTAGAGGAGAAAGATCCCAAGAGATGAGGCAGACGCAATGAGCAGCACTGGTCCTGCAGGGCTCTGAAGGGCACATTTATTGCAATGGTAATGAAGCCATTAAGGAGGGACATGTTTATTCAGATTTATTTACGTAAAGGTCATCTCTGGTATGACTTGAGGAAGAAAGAATAAGTCACGTGGTGAACTGTATTATCACTTATAATTCTGAACTTCTTTCACAGTTATAGAATGATAAATCCTTGTTTTTGTGACTTTGCATCCTCTGCCACTAGTTTACAGGAAATACATATCCTCACATACTTGATGGTAGGTTTGGCCATGTAATTACTTGGCCAATGGAATGTTAATGGATGTGACATGAGCAGAGGCTTTAGCTGAACTTGTATGATGTGACTTGGTTTCTTGCCTCTGCACAAATCATGAGAAGAGTATGCCCACACAGCCACTGGTCTAAGGATAAATCACAGAGCAGGCCTGAACTAAGCCAGCCCACTGACCTCAAGTGACAAAAACAAATGGTGGTTGCTGTAAGCCACTGAGATTTCATTGTAGCTCTTTCTAAGTAATAAGAATGAATGTAAGGAGAAAAATTAGTGGTCTAGGAAGAAGATAATGGTGGACGGGATTCCAATGATGGTAGAGGTGATAGAAAGAGTTGCATAGATTCCAGAGATACTTAGGCTTCAGAAATGATAATGTAGAAGATTTATTGAATGTGGAGTAAGGGAAAAGGAAATGCCAGGACCGCATTTTAGCCAAAGGTCCTAGCCATATTGTTCAATCTTAGGATGCTAAACACACTGAATATGCTCAAAGCTTCCAAGTGATATGTGTCATTTTGTCTGTGACTATGAAGATTGTTATTTTGGTGAAAAAATTAGTCAGGGATCCTACCCTGGGAGCCAACAGAGGAAAAAACTCAGGCTGCGGGGCATTTACTATTTCTCTCAAAAAAAAGCAATACTCATTTAGGCTTCAGAGTTTCAAAGGACCTATTGCCAGTGGGCTGACCTGAGCAAAAGCCGCTCCTTTTAAAGTGATTGATCATCTTATGTCCAGCTAAGGCTTCAAGGTTGCCACAGACATACCGGTTTCTGCTGTTAAAAAGCACTAAACCTATCACTTTTATTAGGCAGAAAAAAAACCCCTAATCTATAATATTTTAGTACAGGATATTTGTCAGGCTTTCTACCTAATGCACACCTTGTTACTGAACTTGGAGCCTGACCTTAATAACCTTTCCTCTGCCCACACACTTTACCAATAAGTTCTGAGTAATTCTGATTGCTGCTGGCTGTTTTGCTTTATCCAAGGAAGTAATGAACTATGTTCTGTCCAATGTTACTGAGCTGGGAGCAGCATAGTTTGTATTGAGTGAGCAAATAAGTGTCAGCAGTCCAGTTGTTGAGAAAATGGGGTTGCAAACTCCAAAAAGTCAGAAACCCAGGTGGAGTCTGACTCACTCTTTCACTGACTTTCTACTCTGCCAGCAGCCAATGGGGCTTAGCAATCTGTGAGCAGCAAGCTTGCTGTGGCCTTTCTGATGAAGGTTAGGGAATCAGACCCGCTTGTGACTGATTCATCAGGCAATTTAGCCTGTTCAGTTTGGTTTTCTGGGTTCTGCCTGCTGAATTTTGCTCTGCCAGACTTCATTCAAGCTTAATAATTTGTCCATTTTCTTTCAACAGAGCTCAGTCACCATGAGACTTACTGGAAGCTTTACTTTTTTCATCAATTTTGGTCACCAAAATTGGGAATATTAATCATAGCTAATTGTTAAATAAATGTTTTCAGAAGTTGGTAAAGTCGATAAATACAGTATCCAATTTTGGCTTCCACGTTCAATCTTTAAGATTTCCAATTGAGCCACTAAAAAATCCCAAACTGTACCGGAGTGTACATCTGTCTTTTCCCTTTCATAGTTCTTGGAAATCTAGGGGAAAAATGGCACAGGGGAGATAAAGGACATGACAAAGACCAATGTAGTGAGTGGTCTAGAAAATCTACAGTCCATGTAATCAATACAGTCAATGTCTGTGTATTCAGGAGATGCCTGGAATATGTTCTTAATACCTGCATTTCTCCCATATGCTGAAGAGACTTCCTCTTTAATGAAAAAGCAGATATAAAACAAATATGTTTTTTCTTTCAATTATTAAAGACATTGTTTCAATAGAAAGAGCAGCAGATTTGGAACCAGTAAACTTAATTTTTTCCCCTAGTTCTACCAAAATTAATCGTATGGCCTTGGGCAAGTCATTTAATGTTTCTGAGCTACAGAATTCTCATCTGGAAAAGGAGAAGGATTTTGTATGACTTCCGTCAAGACATTTTTTGACAAGAGGCTATGTTCTTCATTCTCTACACTGGCCTAGATTTATTATTTTTATAATGCTGCTTTTGCTTGTGTAGACACCTTTCAAGATTCACTAATCATTCTTTGAACTGATGGTAATTTATTTTGATTGTATTGATTACTATAAGTGCCATTCATTTTTCATTATTAAGAAAAAATAAGAGTATCCTCTGCTTCCATTATATCTTTTTTAAGGCCATATTGCTCATGTTTTTAGTCTCATAAATCTAACATAGCAACAAGAATTGGTGAGCAATGTAAACATAATGAATCAAACAAAATATGAAAACAAAAGAAAGCTGGCCAGGTGCAGTGTGGCTCACGCCTATAATCCCAGCACTTTGGGAAGCCAAGGTGTGCGAATCACCCGAGGTCAGGAGTTTGAGACCAGCCTGGGCAACATGGCGAAACCCTGTCTCCGATAAAAATATAAAAATTAGCCGGGAGAGCTGGCAGGCACCTGTAATCCTAGCTACTTGGGAGGCTGAGGCCGGAGAATCACTTGAATTCGGGAGGCAGAGGTTGCGGTGAGCCAAGATCGTGCCACTATACACCAGGCTGGGCAACAAGAGTAAGACTCCTCAAAAACTAACTTAACAAAAACAAAAACAAAAAGTAAAAACAAAAAAAGAGGAAGCAAACAAACTAACATAAAATACAGCCAAATATTATAGACTAAAGAATCCAAGGCAACATTTGACTGTCCAGAGGAATCTAGAAAGGGTCCTCGGCTTCAGTTATCTACCAAATGACATCAGGTGTAAATGCTCTACTTGACTTTATGAAAATTATTTCTTTCCCTGACTATTTTGGGCTTTCAGTAAAAGATCTTAGCCTCAGCAGTTGACTTTGTTATAATATTTCAACATCTTCTTGTACTGTTTTCACCTGCATATGATTCTAAAGCTGACCCTTTCCTGGACATCTTGAAGGACACTTTAGTCAGAACTGAAGATGACTTTGTGTAGCCCCCAATCCAGGATACATGACTGTTCACTCATTGCTGAAATCCAGTTGTCCTACGTGACTGCTCACTCATCACTGAAATCTGCTTGTCTACTAGGAAAAGGCAGCCTGTGTCAACAAGCAATAACTTCCTTTTTGAAGAGGAAGAAGAGATATTTGAGTGTGTTCAGTTGTTATGGCAAAGGGAATTCAGAAAGGTGTGATGCAAGTATCCCACACGAAATTTGGGTAGCAGAGAAAAAACATGGCCTTTTGATCTTTAATAATACTTTTCATGGTGGGGAAGTAGTCAGAATCTTTTGTAGCTATATGCTCATTAAGACAGAGACTTTTGACTTTTTAACTGTATGTTTTCTGTTATATGTTTTGTAGTTGTAGTCTGATAATGTTTTCCACTAATTGCACATTGGTCCCCAAATCCTTTCAAATAATTCTATGCTTTTTTTGAGCTTGAGCAGCTTTTTTTTTTTTGAGATGAGGTCTTCCTCTGTTGCCCAGGCTGGAAGTGCAGTGGCATGATCCGGCTCACTACAACCTCCGCCGCCCGTGTTCAAGAAATTCTCCTGCCTCACCCTCCTGAGTAGCTGGGATTACAGGTGTGCGCCACTATGCCTGGCTAATTTTTTTACTTTTAGTAGAGATGGGGTTTCACCACATTGGTTAGATTGGTCTTGAGCTCCTGACTTCATGACCTGCCTGCCTCAGCCCCCCAAAGTGCTGGGATTACAGGTGTGAGTCACCATGCCCAGTCTGCCTTTTTTTTTTTTTTAAAGCATCATCTTCTCATATGTAAAAGTGACATTTAAAAAATAATATTAAAGAAAAATCTAAAAATTGACATATTATTTGGAAATGTATAATGTTCTGCTATATAATTTTCTGACTTTCAAGGTACAGAAACTAATCAGAGTTCTATGTAGTTTTGGGTGGATTTTTGTGCATGAAAATGTTTTCTAATATATCAAAATTAAAGATACTCATGTTAGTTTGTTTCAAATCTGCCTCTGGAGGATCCTCATCATTTGATGGCCATCATTACAAGTACAATCTTAATTCTGCTTCATTCATTCATTAAAAATATCTCTTTAGTATCCACAATATGACAGAAAACTGCCAATGCTGAGAATACAAAGATGAAAATTCGGGAGTTCTTGACTTGTTTTGACACCTTCAGTTGGCATCTTTGGAAGCATTTGTTGAAAATGAGGTCATGTACTTGCAAAATCATTACTTTTTTAAAGTTGAATAACATAGATTGTTTGCATACAAATTTGCTTTGAGAAAATTTTGATTTGCTAGGTAAAAATAACCCGAAGTATTTTCATTTATTTGAATGGCTTACCATTAATGATTGATTCCAATACAGAACACCAATTTTATATATATATATATATATAAACACCCACACACACAACTTGTGTTTTATATATACACACATATATATATATAATTATGTATGTATGTTATATAATTTTATACATATATATACATACACATACATATACTTGGTACACACACACACACAGAGTCTCAAATAGTTAAGAAGTTATTTTTAGTTCTTGATTAAACTGTTTACATACGTGACTTTTTCTTGGTTACAAGGCATCTGGTTACATCTTTAAAATTACAGGAAAAATTGAATACATGCATATATGTCTGTGCAGTGTGTATGTCAGAGTATTGTATCCTCACATACAATTGAAAAAAAGGCTGCTGGTTCTGCTAGTTGTAGGCCAAAATTTATATTTGGCTTTGAACTGCTCATTGATATTTTGTGATAAATCAGAAATGAGAACAGATTTAGCATATAGTTATTCTACATTTTAATATATTTTTTGAAATGGAAATTGAAGATAATTCTGTCATATACACCTGTCCTCTAATTAATTTAAATTTCTAAGTGATTTTAGGACTCTGAATTTACCACACCCCTAGTTTTTAATCTTTTACATTTTTTGTAAAAGATAAGAAATTTGTTTTCTGAAATGTGTCCTTACTAGTAAAAGACAAATTTCCCTTAAGAGTAAAATGTTTTATTCTTTACTTATCATAGAGTTCAGATCAAACTTGTCCAGGAGCCTAGGATTAGAGATTCATGCTTTGGTTCAGAGCTGAAAATGTGTTAACCATAAGATCTTTTCCAGCTCTAGGCTTCTCATGTATGTAGGAGAATCCCTGGTGCCATGAAAAAAATTTGTTGAGGTTGTTATTGGGTTAGTGATTCATACCAAGTAAATAGGGAAGGGAGGTGAGTAGTGCTGAGGAAAATCAAAGACAACTTTTTCAGAACCAAGTATGGGGTCTTCCTGTCTCCCAGGGGTTAAAGTACTTTTGACTCACTCCAAGCTAAGCTCTGAGAATTCAGAACTCTTCTCACAGCATCAGTAACTTCCAACATATTTTTTCCTTGTGGTTTCCCTTCAGTTTTTTTCCACCACTGTTTGAAAATTCAGTGTATTAGTAGAAAATTTGAGATATCAAGTCCAACAGATCAGGAGACAATTGTCTACTACAACTAGGGGTTTCAAGTCATTTTTTGAGCATGGGTGGATCTCTTCTCTGTATTATGAATGCTACTGTCAACTTCTAAGGAAATAAGAATTCCCTACCTTATTGCATATAAACAGGTACTGATAAGATGCCTGCAGGAGAACTGAAGATAACAAAAGAAAAAGTGATTTTAAATTAACCACAGAGTTGAAGTGAAGGTGGGGAATATGGCACTGTCATATCCTTAGTGACAGTTTTGGTAGCAGCATTGATAAACGTGCCCTGACTTTGCTACCTGAGGCAAGATGTGATTATGAATTTGTGTAGAAGGAATTTACTGTATATCCTTGTATTATCATAATGCAGTGTATGTTATCATTTGGTGATGGTATAAAGGAAAGTTTGCTAGCTAATATGGAACGGGCTCTAATATGTACAAAATTGTGCCTGGCCTCTGAGGGTTGAGCTGTCTCCGTAACTCTATAATACATGTACTCTTAAGGATTTCTGGTACAGGAACAAAAGCTGTGCCGTGTATTTGCTGTGTTCCATTGGGCTTTTCTGAGTCTCGGTCACTTCATCTCTGAAATGGAAATAATGTATGTACCATATGATTGTGTGAATTACTCCAAAAAATGTATTTAAAAGTGTTTAGCCTTGAGTTTAGTACTGTATATGGCTACCATTCCCAGGCTAAACCTAGGTACAATTGTAAGCTAAGTCTTAGCATAATACACTTTTATTTATCACAAATTAATTATCTAGTTCAATACTTACCTTGTTAAAACACCTAGACATTCTGACAACAAAAGACAACAAAATTGTATAATTATACAACTTACTTGCTGTGGTTTTGTCAGCTTAACTCTGAGCTTAACTGGCAATCAAGCCATATGATATGGGGTACTCCACTTCATGAAACTAGAACTTCTGATTGCTGTTCAAATTCTGTCATTGACAAGTGGTGCTCTAAGAAGCAAGAGGGAGAGAGAGCATGGAGAGTGTGATAGTAAAGAGCTCTTGATGAAGAGCTGCCTGAGTATCCTCTGATTTACATTCAAAGAAATCCAAAATCTACTTGCTCAGGCATCTTGATTTCCATAGCACTTATTTGCAAGTTCTTCTCATTTCCAAGTTATTACTAAATATGTATTAAGTTCCCACAGTGCATGAACTCAAAGCATGTAAAAAAAAAAAAAGGACTCTTCTGTGGAGAAATAGGAACACTTTTATACTATGGTGGGAGTGTAAATTAGTTCAACCATTTTGGAAGACAGTGTGGTGATTCCTCAAGGATCTAGAACCCTGAAATACCATTTGACCCAGCAATCCCATTACTGAGTATGTGCCCAAAGGATGATAAATCATACTACTATAAAGACACATGCACATGTATGTTTATTGCAGCACTATTTACAATAGCAAAGACTTGGAACCAACCCAAATGCCCATCAATGATAGACTGGATAAAGAAAGATAAAGAAAATATGGCGTATATACACCAGGGAATACCATGCTCCCATAAAAAAGAATGAGATCATGTTCTTCGCAGGGACATGGATGAAGCTAGAAGCCATCAGTCTCAGCAAACTAAGAAAGGAACAGAAAACCAAACACCACATGTTCTCACTCATAAGTGGGGGTTGAACAATGAGAACACCTGGACACAGGGAGGAGAACAACACACACCGGGGCCTGTTGGGTGGTGGGGAGAGGAGAGAGAGCACTGGGACAAATACCTAATGCATGCAGGGCTTAACACCTAGATGATGGGTTGATTGGTGCAGTAAACTACCATGACACCTATGTTAGCAAACCTGCATATTCTGCACATATATACTGGAACTTAAAGTTAAAAAGAAAAAGCCTCTAATAGGACAGCATCTGCCTTCTGGTCCTTTATATTTTAACCCAAAGCTTAGAATAACCAAAAAGTATATAACAATAAAAGAAGCTAAAAGAATACTCTGGGCCATTTCCTAGTGTTTCGCATTATGAAAATAAGATATCTAATTAGCATAATTATCAGTGTATTTTTATCTAATTCAGGATGTGAGAAAGGCTGGAAAGCACAGGGTCAAATAACCACCCTAACCCATGTTCTGTTGGTTTCAAGAGATGGAATATGCAAATAGACAATGGACAGAGCATATATAAAAAGAAAACTTTTATCTACAACCTGTAGCAACCTATCCAGGAAATCAACTCCTTAACTACCTTATGCAACTCAGGAAACCAGCCTGCTATAAATCAGACTTGCAGGAAGTTAAACTGCTATCTCTAGTAACAATCCCAGAAACTAAACAATAGTTCCTATAGCAAATGGCCCCAAATGACCAGGATTTGATTAATAGCCAATCTCTTCTTTAATCTTTGTTCTCCTGTCTAACTTAGGACCAACCAGACAAAGTCAAAAATGTACCCCTAGCCAATCACATAGGATGCCCCATTCTTTTTTTTTTTTTTTTGAGATAGAGTCTCACTCTGTTGGCCAGGCGGGAGTGCAGTGGCATCATCTTTGCTCACTGCAATCTCTGCCTCCTGGGTTCAAGCAATTCTCCTACCTCAGCCTCACGAGTAGCTAGGACTACAGGCATGCACCACCACACCCAGCTATTTTTATTAAATTTTTAGTAGAGAAGGGGTTTCACCATGTTGGCCAGGATGGTCTCGATCTCCTGACCTAGTGATCTACCCACCTTGGCCTCCCAAAGTGCTGGGATTATAGGCGAGAGCCACCACGCCTGGCCAGATGCCCCATTCTGTTGAGCCTACCTACAGCTTTCCCATGCCAAAAACCTCCAATCAGGGCATACCGAAGCCTCCTCTTTTTTTCATGATAAAGCTTTTCCACTTCTCTGTCTGCCTTTGAGTCACTGCCAAAATTCAAGTGATGGTAGCTGAGCCCCTTGCCATACCAAGCTCTGAATAAATAGCCTTTACTTTTCTCATTTGGTTCATCTTCATTTATTTCCACACTTCCAAGAAGGACAAAGGGGCTGAGTGTGGATGACTTTGCAAAAATCTTTGCCCACCATCAGGGGAGAGCTCAGTGATCAGCAAGGTTGGCCAATGTGTCTGCTTTGTAAGTGGACAGCCCAGGTCTGTGTGAGTGAGTGAACATAAAAACCTGAAGAAGGGGCCAGGTGTGGTAGCTCATGCCTGTAATCCCAGAACTTTGGGAGGCCAAGGTGGGTGGATCACTTGAGGTCAGGAGTTCGAGACCAGCCTGACCAACATGGTGAAACTGCCCGTCTATACTAAAAAATACAAAATTAGCTGGGCATGGTGGCACGTGCCTGTAATCCCAGCTACTCAGGAGACTGAGGCAGGAGAATTGCTTGAACCTGGGAAGCAGAGGTTGCAGTGAGCCAAGATGCCAAGATCGTGCCCCTGCACTCCAGCCTGGGCAACAAAGTGAGACTCCATCTAAAAAAAAAACAACCAAACTTGGGGAAGGGAGACAAACTATCAAACATCCTAGAAATGAACTGAGAGTCCAGGTAAAGAAATGGCAAAACCAAAACAAAGTAGCCCCTCCAAAGACGCTTAGCAATAAAGTTGGAAAGCCAATAGACTGCAAAGAACCACAAAATACATACTAAGTAATATTTTCAACTGTTCATTGTGCTTCTGTGAAACTTCAAAACATTACTGACTTTAGCAATTTTATGGTAATATTTTTCTAACTTTTAAACTGCATTTGACATCGTGTTGAAATTCATTTAAAGGGATTTTTTCCCCTACCTTAAACACATCAAAGCAGGGCTTTAGGCAGAGGAATGACTCAGGGAGTTTCACTCCTGTGAAAGTCAATTTGGAAAACGTAATTTCACAAAGTGAATGTGAAGTTACCAAGAGCATCATCAGAAGAAGCAAACCCCAACTGAAGCTATAAACAACAGAGTATTTTTACCCAATTTAACTTACCTAAAATAACTATAGACATGACACAATTGTGATTAAGACATTCTAGCTGTAGAATGGATCTACTTTACCTCACTGATTTTTAGTGCTAAATGAGCTGTGTTTCTTAATTTGTGGTTCCTTATTTGTGTATTATTAGCTCTGACAGTCAGTGCTTCAAAGCCGGGGTCTGGACTTTCCAGTCAAGCTCCTCACTGGGTCTTCTGGAAGCTGGAGCTGCTTGCTCACCCACCTACAGTGATGGTTCTCAACTGTGGCAGCTCATTAGAACCTTGGGAGAGCTTAAAAAATACCCATGATCAGATCCCACCTCAAACCAATTAAATTATAACCTTTCAGTGTATTTTACAAAATAACCCCCCAGGTGATTGTGATGTGCACAGAGTGTTGAAAAATACTGTCCTGGAAGAAGCAAGATTTCCTTGGCAGGAAGAGTCACCTTGAATTGTATTCACTTTGTTTGAGGGCTGTCAGAATTTAATAAAGCAACTTTTACCCTGTCCATTTTAAAGAGATGGTTACACAGATGTTACAAACGGACTCTCTGGAGCCTTGTCTGGCTTGTTCAATGCTGCGTGTCTCAAGATCCAAGGGTGTGGCGGTTGCCTGTCTTGGAGTAATGGGGCAATGGAAGAAAGATTCATCTATTCCTTTTCTGTTGCTTGAATTTTCAATATGAAAGTAATAAATTACCTGGGAAGGAGATAAAAAGATGAAGAATGATCATATGTCAAATTGGTTGTGTGAAGTGGCTGATCATGACACAATATCATGTGCCTGCTCTTAGACAGTGCTGCATCCTTTCAACATTGTCAGAGATCATCTTAAGGACACAGGACCTAGAGGCGAGGCGGTATCTAAACAAGCTTTAGGTAACCTGACTTGATGACATGGAAACTGAACTTACTGTGCCTCCCAGTCTCAGAGTCAGATGCAGATATATCAACAAATGACTCTTTATGAGGGATGTAATTTTCTAGAGTTCACAGGGTCACAAATGAGGTACAGTTTCAGAATAGAGCAAATAAGAACTGCATTATTAGACTTTTAAAAAGCCTCAGTAACTGGGCAGATAGGGAAGGAAAGCTAGTGAATCTGCTCCTTCACCAAAAATGAACCAATTTCCTGCAACTGCAGTGAACCTGGCCCCGGGCTTACATTGAATGGACCTTTCATTGCATAGATACATGTGGACTCCCAAGACGTGCATAACTTAGAAAAGGCTTTGCTTTCCTGATTTACTTTGAATATGTTTTTGTTGAAATAACTGCTTTCACTTGTCTCTTAATTCCTCCTACTCCTTTAAATTGCTAGGCTAACTTCTGTAAAATGGGTATGGTTTTCTTTAGCATTTGTAGAGATAGAAAACATTCCGAATTGTCTTGAACTTCTTTTTGATCTAGGAAAAAAGAGTTTCAGAATAATAAATCCTCTCATTTTCACTCAGAGTAAATAAATGCCTTAAATATATTGTTTCGTGCCTGACCTCATTCAGAGTCAGGTGAAGTACGCTGACAGCCTAAATTGTGCCCTTATTGCTTACCATTAACTGATGACTACTCTTGCAAGAGCACAGAGGTTGTCTGTGAGTAAAATCACTTCAGCATTACCACTCCTGTCACCGAACAGCAGATTCTCAATTAGGTTTATTATTGGAATAAGGGGCATAAGTAAGTGAAACCATAGCAAATACTTCAGTTTAATTTTAATTAGTAATCTAACAACCTCTTGCCAAAGGCTTTTGGAACTATCTTTATTCATTCAGAAACCATTATGTGTTTCTCCAACATCATACTTTGATTTAGGTGCTGGAGATATAGCAATATACAAGCTATCTCAAGATGCGACCTCTCCTGAATCTTATATTTTAGAGATAGAGAAACAGTAAACAAGCACACAACTATAAATTAAGAAAGAAATAAGTGATGTGCAGAGGAAAAATGGGTAGCTTGACGGAAAGCGATTGGTGGGGGAAAGGTGGAGGGATCTACTGTGAAGGATGGTTGGAGTGACTTTTCTGAGGAGGAGACATTTGAACTAATACCTGATACATGAAGTAGACCTAATTACGCAGAAGTTGAGGGTGGAGTACTGCAATAGAGCAAAGGAAAAATTCAAATATTCCCTGAATAGGAATGAGCTTGTGCATTTGAGCTATTAAAGAAGCCCTTTGTGCCTGGGGCATAGGGTACGGGGATGGAGGCAGAGAAGTAGGTGGGGCCAGATACCATAGGGACTTTTAGGTCTTGGCAAAGAACTGAAGACCTTTTCCAAATGAAACGAGAAGGCATTGGAGGGCTTTAAAGAGGGGAGTAGCCTATGATCTTCAGTTTATGAGACTTACTTTGACTATCTGGTGGAGATTAGAGAATAGTGAGGCAAAATCGGTCATTGTAAGATGAGTTAGGAGGATATTGCAGGAGTCTAGATGAAAGATGGCAGTGGCTTGGGCCATGGCAGTTACAGAGGAGAGGAAGGAGATGAATAAGGAAGTAGAGTCAACAGGAATTGATGATGGATCAGAAATAGGGGGTGAAGAAGCGAGGGAATCAACAATGACTCCTGGTATCATCTTTTCCAAGACAAGAAAGAGTAAGAAAGAAACAGGTTTTTGTTGTTGTTGTTGTGTTTTGTTTTGTTGGGGGAAGTTTGCCAAAATTGATAGCCGTGTTAGACCTGTTAAGTTTGGAAAACCTGTTAGACATCAATATGATCGTATCAGATCAGCAATTGAATAAGTTTGGTGCTCAAGAGGGAGATTAAGGCTGAAAATATACATCTAGGGATCATCATGGAACAAATCATACTTGAAGTAAGGGACTGGAAGAGGTAGTCTAAAGAAGAGAATGTAAAGAGAAAGGAAGAGAGCTGGACTAGGTGTTCACAGAGAAACTGCAGCCAGGAAACTTGAAAAGGGTAGCCAAGATAGGGGGAAATATTTCAGTGGAAAGGACATCAGACAGATGGGAGTGGGTTGAAGAATACAGGGAGGTGGAGACAGCATATCTTTCTATGTTTGACTGTGAAGGAGAGAGAGAAATGAGCAATTAGCTAGAGAGAGGTGTGGGATCAAGGGAAGACTTAGTTATACAGTTTTTACAGAGGAGCTACAAAAGCATCCTTGTAAGCCGATGGTTATAAAGGTGAATGGGTCAACATTAGCATCAGATAGCAAAATCCAGAGGCTTGGTTGTAAAACCTTCCTTGACAACCCCTTCTAGAAGAATTAATTACTCCCTTGTCTCTATTTCCACAAGGTTTGCTTAATAATATTTATCACACTTTATGATGGTTAATTATGTAAATTTCTGCCTCCCAGGTGGATTGTAAACTCCTTGGGAGAGCAGATATTCTTTACTGATAGTCAGCTATGGGTACATTACAGGTGTGATCTGTTACTCTTCACAACAGCTCTTTATGGGAGACATAATGTTTGTTTTATAGATTAGGAAATTCAGGCTCAAAGAGGCTGAATAACTGGTACAATAGCATGGGTAGTAAGTTGGAAGCAGAGTAGAAATTCAAGCGCAGGTATGCCTGCCTCTAAACAACAAGCTTTCCCTTGCTGCACTTCTGTATCAATGCCTTCTGCTATGCACCCCCAGTGCCTAGTTAGCACAGTTCAATATCAAGTGCATACTAACTTGGAATTCAATAATGGTGAATGAAGCAAAATGAATCTATGTTAATAAACTTTAAAAACCTTAAATTCAATTATCCTCTCATCCCTCTGTTTTTGACTATAAGTTCCATTTGTTGATCCAAAGAGAATATCCCAGATTGTTCCACCCACACTGGTCCCTCCACAGGTGTCCCATTGTACTTCCTGATTAGCGGAAAGCATAAACAGGGTGGCCTCTGTTGGAAGTGGTTGGGCTGATGTCCTCAGCTACTGCAGCTCCACTTCAGAACTGGCTGGACAGAGGAACCAGCAGATTGAAGCTGAGAACCTTTGATTAGTAAGTAAAGTCAGAGAATTTGTTTTGTTAATGTTTTGAACCTCAAGGTGATGATCATTTCCCTTTGTTTAGTGGTTTCCCTCTCAGGAGTCTCTTACCAAATTTATCACATAATGATAATAACCACATACAATTTGATTGCAAAAAAGATAGAAGATTGCATTTAGGAGCTTTAGTACTTACTTTTCTCAGGCATCAAATATGCTTGCTTCTTTGTTTCATGTAAATTTAATGTAGAAAAGCCATTTTCTCTGGTTTCCAGATAGGAAATTACTGAGCCTGGAGCCAAACATTTGCTGTAACTGAAGAAATGGAATCTTCAGGTGGTATATCCCACCTGAGTTATTCTCTGTTCTAGTGGACCTAAGCTTGACTGGTCCAATCAGTATCAATGCAGTTCAGTGTTTACCAAGTGCCTGCTCTGTGTGGCCAACCTTCTGTATGTACAGGCATATCTCAGAGATAATATGGGTTTGGATTTAGGTCATGTCGATAAAGCAAGTATCACAAGACAGTCGCACATAGATTTTGGCTCACCAGTGCATAAAATGTTAGGGGTACAGTATACTGTACATATAAATGTACATATCTTTATTGAAAATACTTTAATAAAGAGATAATGTGGTTTTGGATCTAGGTCCTGTCAATAAGGCAAATATCACCAGATAGTCACACATAGATTTTGGTTTACCAGTGTATAAAATGTTAGGGTACACTATACTGTACATAAAAATGCACATATCTTGATTAAAAACACTTTATTTCTGAAAAATGTAAACGATAACCTGAACTTTCCGAGAGTCATAACCTTTCTGCTGTGGAGGATCTTGCCTCAGTGTTGATGATTGCTGACTGAGCAGGATAGTGGTTGCTGAAGGTGGGAGTGGCTACGGCAATTTCTTAAAATAAAACAACAGTGAAGTTTGACATATCAGTTAACTCCTTCTTTTATAAAAGATTTATCTGTATCATGTGATGTGGTTTGATAGCATTTTACCCATAGCAGAACTTCTTTCAAAATTGGAGCCAATCCTCTCCGCCCCTGCCACGGATTTATCAATTAAATTTGTAAAATATTCTAAAATTTTTGTTGTCATTTCAACAATGTTCATAGCATTTCCACCAGGAGAAGTCTCCATCTCACAAAACTACTTTTTTTGCTCATCCATGAAAAGCAACTTCTCATTTGTTGAAGTTTAATTATGAGATTGCAGCAATTTGTCACATCTTTAGGTTCAACTCTAGTTCTTTACTGTTTCCACAACATCTTCAGTGACTTCCTCCACTAAAGTCTTGAATCCATCAAAGGTATACATGATGGTTGGAATTAACTTCTTCCGAATTTCTGTTAGTGTTGATATTTTGATCTCCTCTCATGTATCATAAATGTTCATCATGGCATCTAGAATGGTGAATCCTTTCTAGAAGTTTTCCAATTTAATTTGCCCAGATCCATCAGAGGAATCACCATTTATGGCAGCTTTAGCTCTACGAAACATAATTCTTAAATGATATAACTCAAAAGTTAAAATTACTACTTGATCCATGGGCTTCAGAATAGATGTGTGTGCAGACATGAAAACCACATTAATAATCTTCTTCTGTATCTCCAGAGCTCTTGGTTGATCAGGTACATTGTCAATAATATTTGAAAAGAAATCACATTCTTTGAAAAGAAATCATGTGCTGTCATTCAAGCTTTGTTGTTCCATATATAGAACATAGGCAGAGATTTAACATAACTCTGAAGGGCTCTAACATTTTTGAAATGATAAATGAGCATTGCTTTCAATTCACTATCACCAGCTGCATTATCCTCTAGCAAGAGAGAGAGCCTATTTTTTGAAGTTTTAAAGCCAAGCATTGACTTCTCCTCTCCATCTCTGAAAGTTGTACATGGTTTCTTTTCCCAGTGTGAAGCTCTTCCTCTACATTGAAAGTCTGTTGTTTAATGTAGCCACCTTCATCAATTATCTTAACTAGCTATTCTGGATAGCTTGCTTCAACTTCTTCATTAGCAGCTGCTGCTCCATTTTGCACTTTTGTGTCATGGAGATGGGTCTTTCCTTAAACCACAGGAACCAACCTCCGCTAGCTTCAAACATTTTTTTGCAGCTTTCTCACCTCTTGCAGCCTTTATAGAATGAAAGAGAGAGTCTTGCTCTGGATTAGGCTTTAGCTTAATGGAATGTTGTGGGTAGTTTGAGATTCTATTCAGACCTCTAAAACATTCTCATAAGGCTGATTCACTTTTTCATCATTTGTATGTTCACTAGAGTAGCATTTTAATTTTCTTTAATAACATTTTTTTTTTTGCACTCACAACCTAGCTAACTGGAACAAGAGGCCGAACTTTCAGCCTTTCTCAGATTTTGACATTCCTTTTTGTACTAAGCATAATCATTTGTGGCTTTTAATTTAAACTGAGAGACTTGCCTAAACATCCCCCTTAAATGCATTGGTGGCAAGTTAGATTAAAAAAAAAAAAGACCCATTCTTCTGCTGCCTTTAGGACTCATCTTATAAGTAATGACATCCATAGGCTCAAAGTAAAGGGAAGGGGAAAAATCTGTCACACACACACACACGTGAGCGAGCGGAGGCTGCTATTCTTAAATAGCAACCAATAGACTTTAAACAGACAACAAGGAAAAAGGACAAAGAAGTGCATTATATAATGATAAAGGATTCAATTCAACAAGACTTAACTAAGATTCATAAAACAAGTTCTTCTAAACCTCTGAAAAGATGTAGAAAACCACACGATAGAGGGGGGCCTCAACACCCCCCTGACAGCATTTGACAGATCACTGAGGCAGAAAATCAACAAAGAAATTTTATACTTAAATTTGCCATTTGACCAATTAAACTTAATAGAAATTTACAGAACACATTCTTCTCATTTGCACGTGGAACATACTCTAAGACTAACCACATGCTTGGTTATAAAGCAAATCTTAATACATTTAAAAAAATCAAAATGATAACAAATATACTCCAAGAACACAGTGGAATAAAAATAGAAATCAATATTCAGAAGATCTCTCAAAACCACGTAAATACATGGAAATTAAACAACTTGTTCTTGAATGACTTTTGGGTAAACAATGAATTTAAGGCAGAAATCAAAAAATCATTTGGAGTAAATGAAAACAGAGACACAACATATCAAAGTCCCTGGGAGGCCAGAAAAGCAGCGTTAAGTAAAAAAGTTTACAACACTAAACACCTGCCTCAAAAAAAAAAAAAAAAAAAAAATTGAAGTATCTTAAATTAAAATCCAATATCACAACTAGAGGAGCTAGAAAATAAAGAACAAACTAACTCCAAAGTAAGCAGATGAAAAGAAATAACTAAAATCAGAGCAAAACTGAATGAAATTGAGATCCAAAAATGCATACAATGAAACCGAAAGTTTGTACTTTGAAAGGATATACAAGATTGACAGATTGCTATCTAGATTAACAAAAAAAGGGGGGAGGGGAGAGAACATCCAAATAGACATAATCAGAAATGACAGAGGTGACATTACAACCAATCCCATAGAAATACAGAAGTTCCTCAGAGTCTATTACGAACTCCTCTATGCCGACAAATTATAAAATCTAGGAAAAATGGTAAATTCCCAGAAGCATACATCCACCCAAGACTGAATCGGGAAGAAATTGAAATCTTGAATAGATCAATATTGAGTTCTGAAGTTGAATCGGTAATAATAATTTAAAAATCTACCAACCAAAAAAAGCTCTGGACTAGATGAATTCATAACAATTCTACGAGCCATATAAACAAGAGCCAGTATCAATTCTGCTGAAACTTCCAAAATCTGAGGAGAAAAGACTTCTCTGTAGCATACTCTATGGAGCCATCATCACTCAGATACCAAAACCTGGGAAAGACACAGGGAGAAAAGAAAACAAGCCAATATCCCTGATGAACATAGATGCAAAAATCCTCAAGAAAATACTAGCAAACTGAATCCAGGAGCACATCAAAAAGTTAATATGATCAAGTATGCTTTCTTCTGGAATGTAAGGATGGTTCACTATACACAAATCAAGAAATGTGATACACTACATGAAGAGAATTGAAAAGAAAAACCATATGATTATCTCAATAGATAAGAAAAAAGCTTTCAATAAAATCCAACATTCCTTCATGATAAAAAAAAACCTTCAACAAACTAGACATCAAAGGAGCATACCTCAAAGTAGTGAGTCATCCCTGACAAACTCAAAGCCAATATCCTACTTAATAGGCAAAATGTAGAAACATTACCCTTGAGAACAGGATAAAGCAAAGATGACTTCTCTTACCACTCCTACTAAACATAGTATTAGAAGTCATAGCCAGAGCAATCAGGCAAGGGAAAGAAATGACCAAATAGGAAATAAAGAAGTCAAATTATTTCTCCTCTCTGAAAATATGGTTCTATACCTAGAAAATCCTAAAGATTCCACCAAAAGACTCCTAGAACTCATAAACATCTACAGTAAAGTTTTAAAATACAAAATCAATGTACAACAATCAGTAGCATTTCATACACCAATAGCATTCAAGCTGAGAACTAAATCAAGAATGTAATTCCATTTACCACAGCTCCAAAAATACCCAGGAGTACATCTAATGAAGGAGGTAAAAGATCTTTACAAGGATAACAAAAAACACTGCTGAAAGAAATCAAAGATGGCACAAATGGAAAAACATTCCATGCTTATGGATTAGAAGAACCAATATTATTAAAATGGACATACTGCCAAGCAATCTACAGATTCAATGCTATTCCTATCAAACTTTCACTGTCATTCTTCAAAACACTGTTCTAAAACTCATTTGGAACCAAAAATGACCCTGAATTGCCAAAGCAATCCTAAGCAGAAAACAAACAAACAAAAAACAAATCAAAATTGAAGGCATCATGTTAACCCAGCTTCAAATGTACTATCAGACTGCAGTAAACAACACAGCATGGTGTTGGTACAAAAACAGGCAGACAGAGCAACGCAACAGAATACAGAACCCAGAAAAGAAGCTGCATACCTGCAGTCATCTGATATTCAATGAAGTCAACAAAAATAAGCCGTGGGAGAAGGACTCCCTAGTCAGTAAATTGTGCTGGGATAAGTGACTAGCCATATGCAAAAGAATGAAACTAGGCTCATATCTTTCACCATATCCAGAAATTAACTCAACATGAATTAAATATTTAAATGTAAAACCTCAGATTGTAAGAATCTTAGAAGAAAATCTAGAAAATACCGTTCTGGACATCTGCCTTTGAAAGAATTTATGACTAAATTCTAAAAAGCAATTGCAACAAAAACTAAAATTGACAATTACTGACTAAAGTACTTCTCGGCAGAAGAAGCTATCAATAGAGTAAACAGACAACCTACAGAATAAGAGAAAATATTCACAAAATATGCACCTGAAAAAGGTCTGATATCCAGACTCTACAAGGAACTTAACAAGCAAAAAACAAATCATCTCATTTAAGTGGGCAAAGACATGAACAGACACTTCTCAAAAGACAGACAAGTGGCCAACAAATACGAAAAAATGCTCGACATCACTAATCATAAGAGAAATGCAAATCAAAACTATAATAAGAAGCCACCTAAAACCAGTCAGAATGGCTATCATAAAAATGTAAAATAATGTTGGTGGGACTTCAGAGAAAAGGAAATGCTTATGCACTTTAGGTGGGAATTTAAATTAGTTCAGCCACTGTAGAGAGCAGTTGGGAGATTTCTCAAAGAACTTAAAACAGAACTGCCATTGGACCCAGCAATGCCATTACTGGGTATATACCCAAAGGAAAAGTTATAATTCTACCAAAAGACACACACTCATGTTCGTTGTAGCACTACTCACTATAGCAAAGACATTAACCTAGATGCCCATCAGTGGTGGATTGAATAAGGAAAATATAGTATATACATGCAGTGAAATACTATGCACCACAAAATGAACAAAATAATATCATTTGCAGCAACACAGATGTAGCTGGAGACCATGATTCTAAGTGAATTAATGCAGGATCAGAAAACCAAACAGTATATGTCCTCCTTTGTAAGTGGGCGCTATGCTTTAGGTTCACATGAACATAAAGTTGGGAACAATAGACACTGAGGACTCCCTTCCACTAGAGGTCGAAGAGTGAGATGGGGACAAGGGCTAAAAAACTACCTATTAGTATTAAGCTCATTGCCTGGCTGATAAGATTTGTATCCCAAACCTGACCACTACACAATATACCCATGTGATAAATCTGCACATATGCCACCTGAACAAAATCTGAACAAGTTTGAGATATTGTGAGAATGATCAAGATATGACAGAGACATGGAGTGAGTACATGCTGTTGGAAAATGGTGCTGATAAACTTTCTAAATGCAGGGTTGAAACAAACCTTCAATTCACAAAAATTCAGTATCTGCAAAACACAATAAAGCAAAACATGCCTGTACTTTGAGAACTATGAAAGAATTTCCATCCCCATGAATCTTCATGTAATTAAGATCCTAGTATGTGAACCTGTATCATTAAAACACTATAAAGGTAGAATTAAATTGTGTCAATCATTTATTTTGAAAATGCATATTGATTACCTATTTTGTGCCCAATGTGTCAAGAACTATGGAAAGTTCAGCTGAAAAAACAAAGTTCTGTCCACAAGAGCTTACAGTCCAGAGATAAAACAGACCAATTCAAAGTAAAATTTATAATATGAAAATGTCTCAACATAGATAAGAACAGGATGCTTTGGTGACGTATTTGTGCAGATCTTAAACCTACAAACAACCCCGGAGAAGGCTTTTTGGAACAGAGCATGCTTGAGTTGTCTTTGAAGGATGAGAAATTGTTAGCCAGATGAAGGAGGTGGGATAGGATGAGCATTCTCAGAAGAAAGAAAAGTAGATGCTCTACCTTTGCAAAAATAGTTATGAACAAAGAGAGTGTCTTCGAGAAGTTTATTGTAGTTCAACATGGGTGATTTGTGGTGTGCTGGGAATTAGCAAAAGGTGAGGGAGGAATAGTGCAGGCATAAGATAATAAGCAACTGTTTAGTTTCACCAAGGAGTGTGTATCTTATCCTGAAGCAGTGTTCTAAAAGGAATATGGAAAACTGGTTTAAGAATGAACAAAACCATGGCAAAGAGGTTGAGAAATTGCTTTAATAATCGAATTTTAAGATTGTGAGTATATAAATTTCAGCCTGCAGGAATGAAACTGGAGAAAGAAGACTGTTTAATATATAGATTTAAGAGATTGAATCAGTGGAGACTGTTAGTTGTTTTAATGTTGTTGGTAAGGGAAGGAAAGAAGAATCTGTAAGTCCAGGTTTCTGGCTTAAGTGGATTGGATGAATGCTACTATTTTCTGTGTCAGCTGATGGAGTGGGAAAGGTTAGGGTAAAATGATGAGTTAACCCCAGGACATATTATACTTGAAGTACTTAATTCTACATTCAAGTAGAGATGGCTTAAAGTTAGAGAGTACCAAATCTGGAGGTGTAGACAGGAAGTCATAAGAACATGCAATACTTTGGGTCAAAAGAGCTAATGTGGAAAAGATATAAAGACATGGGTCTTTACCATTTAGTAGGTATTAAGTTCTTTGACAGCCTCATTGGTCACATAGTCATGCTGTCGACATTGTCATTATAAATATATCCAATCCCTGGAAAATCTTATTCATCCTAATCTCCAACCACTACTTCCTATATTTCCAGCTCACTCCATCTAGTATATTAACTCCAACAATGCCTCTACTCCTACTGGGACCAACAATCTAGAGTTTCATCTTTTTCATCTACTGTCTTTTTACTGTCTTTTGCTCCTTCAGTGCTCACAATCTCCGCTTATGCACCTGAAATCCATGGTTATATAATCTAATCATTTGTTGCCTCTTGCTTCATTACACTTACTTGATAAAGCAATAGACCTACTTAAGTCCAGTTCTTCACCTATTATCTCTGTCTGCACCTGTTCAAAGGATTGTGGCTAGGAAACAATACACTACCATGACAACTGGTCTCAATTTTATATTTCTGATATTGGATTTCAAGTGGACTTTCAAGTATTGCCTGGTAATCAGACAAGATTTATCTTTTATTATACTAGATGGCTATTTTATTAGTGTGGCTTCTTTTATGTTTTTAAAATTTCAATGCCTACCCTCCATTTCTTCCCCATTCTCAGAAGGTGGACGTGCCTTCAATTTCACTGAGAAAATTGGAGAATTTACATGAAAATTTCTATGGAATCCCTTCATTATACCTAACTCCCATCAGAATCCAGCACACATACTTTTCTTTCTTGTGTGTTATTATGAATAAAGTATCCACACTCCTGTTGAAAGCATTCCAGATATATGCCATATCTCCCAACCTCTTGTTTACTCAAGGACATTGCTGCTGCCATCTCCCCTTTTGCCTGTCTCATCAGTTTTTTACTTGCTGCTCAATCATTCCTATCAGCACACAGGCTGAAATAGTTCTCTATATTTAAAATTACTTTCTCTTTTACCATCACTTTTGCTCCTCTTAGGGAACTTGCTGTTCCCTGTGATTTGTTAAAAACATGGCAACTCTTTATGTCTTTTTGTGGGTAACTCACCACATGCGCACCGAGGAAGGAGAGCTATGCAAATCCCAGGCACAATTAGTGCCTGAAGAATATCTTAGTTTTTAATATTATTACTCAGCAATTTCCTTTATATAACCCGTTATATATAATCATGTATTATAGCCTGAACAATTAGTGCCGAAGTATAACTTACTGCTTACATATATCTAGCTTATATAATCATACTTAGTACTTATAATTACTAAGTACTAAGCATACTTAGTTCCATATAATCTTTCTATATAGTCATATAAATATTATAGTCTATATAATCATATATATTCTATATAATCATATAGGTATTGTAGTCAGAGCTGTACCGAAACATTTAGTGCTGATTTATATAATCCTTCTATATAACCATATAGTAGTTTGTAGTAGGAGGAATGCCTAGGGCAGTCACAGAGCAGAAGCAAGTACACAGGAAAACTGCCAGACCAGGACAAGAACCAAAGACCCCTGCAGTGGCGTCCCTGCCTGAAAGGGCATAGGCTGTATGGCAGGCTTGGAGTAAGAAAGCCTGAGAAAGGAGTTGTAGTACTTCGCACCCAGTTCCTGTGGAAAGTAGGCCTCAAGCCTGAGATCCCACAAATAACCGAGGGAGAAGAACCCCTCTGATGTGACTGGGTCACAGCAGGTGTCCACCCTGTCAGCCTCTTCTCACTTCTGTGCTAGCTTAAATCATCCTCCCACAAAATATCTTAGAGAATAGCACAAGTCTGTCAGCTCCCACTGCATTGGTGTACGGTATCCTTCTATAAGAATCCTTTGAAGTCTCCAGGCCCCAAATAAGAAGTGTTGTGCAGGACACTTGTTGTACACAGCCCACCTTCTTGCCTCGATGACCTGATGGGGCTGGACCCCTTTTCTGTACATGATCCTCTACTACTGTGCACCGTACGGCCCCCTACTGAGCCCAGCACGGCCCCCCACTGTGTATGGCCCACCTCTCTGCCCAGGTGACCTGACGGGTGGCCCCCTCACTGGCTACTCACGTGATTATGTGTGACATATCATTAAGCCTATAGATGACCTCACTTACAACCCTTCCCCCTGCCTTGTACCTTATAAAGGCAGACTCTCCTGGATGCTCAGGGCCTCCCCTGTCTCCACTCACAAGTGGTCTGGCCCCACCGAGCCCAGCTGTCTTTTCCAGTGCTTCTGTGTCCTGTCTCTTCATTTCTCAGATCCTGCACCTCAGCACAGCCACAGGGGTCACCCCATGACCCAGTGGGGCTGAGGCCCTACATCTTTTAAGTCTTTAATCAACTGTCACATTGTTGGTGAAGTCTTTCCTAACTACCCTCCTTAGCCATCCCAATCCTCCCCACGGTTCTTGTGGTCCCCTTTAATTTGTTCTACTTTTTCTGGAGCCCTTTAAACATATTATGTCTTTGCTTATTTTTTGAATTCATAGCTTATTGCCTAATATTATTTCATAAAGATCTTTATGGCTGATTTTTAACTACTTCATTTCCTTCACAAATACTTCCTTCACTATTGAGTGAGAGCTTTGCCTAGGAAAAAATGCACGTGTACAAAATAATGTGTCTCTATTTCAGGAGGCTCCCTTACCAGCATATGAGACATCTACAGAATCTGGGATAAGTATTCTGGGGAGAGATTAAGAATAGCGGGCACCAATGGCTACAATGGAATTTTAGCAGTAGCTGGAAAAAGAGTACAGGAAAGAGAGAGATGAGTCTAAGAGATGCCACAGTGTTGGAGGTGAGGCTTTGTGAAGAGAGTCAGACGCTCAAAGAAAGCAAATGAGGTGGAGACTAAAATTGTCTTGAGTACTGGAATTAGGAGACTACTCCTTACCTCGGCGGGGACAACAGGCAGATGCAGCAGGCAGAAAAGTGAAAGGAAAAGAGAACAAGTATCTGTGTTAAGATATTTAATTATGAGAAAAAGACGTAGGAAATAATAATTGAAGAAGTTGTTTCGTTTTTATGAAAGTTGGATGAGCTCTGATTACATTTATGCACTGAAAGGAAAGAACTTTAAAGAGTCAATGGGGTATATAGAATTTCAGAGTCTAAGAAATCAGCATAGTTTGGGGGAAGGAAAACTAACCTTCAAGGATGTGCAGGATTTGATTAAATGAGGATTCAGTGCCAAAATATGAGGCAAAAAAATTTGTGTATTATGCTTGTTGAGGTCATGCCCTTTGGGATAGTTTTGTGACCCTACTCTGCAGTTTCCTAAATGAGTGACATTGGGAATGATTCTGGGCCTGCATTTCTTCATCTTCAGAATGCAGGTAATGACAGAATCTTTCTAGGAGTATTGAATAAGATGGCTTTCTTTCCAATATATCAACCTGGAATCTAGCTGCTCTTTAAGCTCTGAGACTGGCAAATCAGCTTATTCCTTTGCCAGTTGTATGGTTTTTAAACGTCTGAAGGTTTTCTCCAAACCTTTTCACACCTCCTGGGAACTTACATTCTGGGGTCACTGTGGCTCCCCTCTGTGGTGTGCTCCTTGGCTACCTCTTCCCTGCACTGTACCATCCTCAATGAAAACTTTTCTTTCTTCTACTGGTTCTTCAAAACATTTCTAATTTAAAAATGTAATTTAAAAGTCCATGATTCAGTGATTTCCCTGAAAATTAGTAGGGAGAAAGAGTGAAGTTGGAGGGGAGTCTATTAGCAACACCAACAACCCTGGAGGGAGAACATCTTTCTCAGCTGCGTTTAATCATCTCTAGCTCTGGGCTGTTCTCCATGTTGGTACTCCTCACTCTCTCATATCTTTTCTCTACCATTCACTTTCTGGAGTTAAATATCTGTGGTGCAGAGGAGGTTTCTCCCTCCTCTGAAATCTGGAAGACACTTAAAAATACAGAGCCCTAGTAGAGCTTTTTTCCATAATCACTTTTCAAGGTATTTCTCCCAAGGAAGATAATTCTTCTAAGAGGAATTTAGGAGCCAACTGCTTAAATAATAAAATTTTCTTCACCTTATGACATTTATCAAGTACTTGAGTAAGCAAATCTAGCTATTATCATTAAAAGGAAAATTAGCATTCAGTTCTCATCCAGGGCTGGGCTCTGGCAGCAGAGTGTAGGAGATTTGGAACATTCCTCAAATCCATTTTTTGCCATAGTTTTGGACTCAGACTTTACTCTTTCTCCCTCACTGCTGCGCCGCCTTTCTGGCTCCCAACTCAGTCTCTACTTCTGTATGTCTGGTTGGCATCTCACAGTTGCACCATTTATATTTCCATAGAGTGGCCGTGCCCTAGGCTAGTTCAGAGTTCTGGATTATTACTCTGGGGTCCTAGCTTTGGTTAACATGGTGTTTGATAGTAAGGGGCAGGAATAGAAGAGGAATTATTAATTTCTCTTTCCTCAGATTAAATATGTGACATTATTAATCTTCTACTGAAAGATAACTGTTGGTTAATTCCAGTCAAAAAATGCAATTAGTAAACTTACTATGTCAAAACCTTTTTATTCGTCTGGTGCCTTTAGCACAATCTGGAACTGATCCCTGGGTAAATGCCATTCTGATTCCATTAAGGTTAAATTTCAAAGAGACAGAAAAGGGCAAAGCAAGAGCTGAAAGTAATTACAGAGAAGAGTGCACATCTGCTGTACTGGAGTGTCCATCTTGCTGCTGATATTGAAATGGAGTAATCCTTTCTCAGAATCGGCTGAGCGGCTTGTACATAGGCATGCTATTAAAGGATGCAACGAGTGCATTCTGGAATGATGACTAAAAATTAAGGCACCCAAAATAAATCACCCCAAAAGCAAAGTGCATTTCCCTACTTCTTTGGAATCTAACTTCTCTTGCTGAGAACACAAAACACCAGTCTTTATCCTAACCAAAGACTTCTAGTTTAAGTAACTGGGGCATTGAAAAAATGATATATAGTTCATTATATGTAGACAAATAAACACGTTCACCTTCATGCGTAGGCCACTTTCCGGAAATAAGTTATGCTTTTAAGGCAATTTAACAAGTTCCTCAAGTCTTTGGAGAAACATTGCATTAGTGTTAGAGTTTATGGGCTTTATGGCTACATGGTGATAACAGGAGGCAAAACTTTTAAGTGGTTATCAATTGAAGTGGCCTTAGAAATCTCTACATTGCAGGATAAAATGTGCCTTTTTTCCTGGAAATTAAGTGTTCAGATTTTCATTTTTGTGTTTTTTAGATCCAGTAATGGAAGTCTAATCATGGCAATGTAGCACATGACATTATTGGAGATACCACCTGAGTTCATGCTAATTTACCATAATTCCAGAAGACCCATATTTCTCTTCAAATCAGCCCTGAAAAATGTTAATGTGCATCTTTTAAGTGCCTGCCTGGCTCCTGGGGATAATACACTACCCACTTAGTGCTTCATTGTCTCTCTTCACAGACTCTGCTGAACTGAGCATGTTAAAGATACTGCCTACCAATCATACAAATTAGGTAGTCTTTTATAATGACAGAAGTAATGTACGTCTATTGCTATTTAAATAGTTCTTACATTATGCCTTTCAAAGCTCTTCTGCCTATGATAATGCTTTATATGAAAGTAATAATATCTTGGGAAAAGTCACATCTGAGCAACTCTGTTTATAATAACCTGGGATGCTCCTTGGGAAGCCCCCAAGCATGAGGCTCCCTTAGGTATTTATTGCCACTTGCTTGAGGCAACTCGTTTTTTTTGTTTGTGATTTTTGTTTTTGTGTTATTTATTTGTTTATTTTGATTTTGGTAAGAACACATAATGAGATCTACCCTTTTAACATTTTTTATGTGAGCAGTATTGTGAATTATAAGCACAATGTTGTACAACAGATCTCTAGAACTCATTCATCTTGCATAAATAAAACATCATACATGTTGAAAAACAACTACTCATTTCTCCTTCCCCTAGGCAACCACCATTCTGCTTTTGGTTTCTATGAGTTTGATGATTTTAGCTACCTTCTATAGGTGGTATAGTATGGTAGCTGTACTTCTGTGATTGGCTTATTTCATTTAACATAATTTCTTCAAGGTACATTAATGTCACATATGGCAAGACTTCCTTTCTTATGGCTGAATAACAAACATTTCGTTGTATGTGTATTTCACATTTGCCTTATCCATTCATGTGCAGATGGACATTTGAATTGTTTTCACATCTTGGCTATTGTGAATAATGTTGAAATGAATATGGAAGTGCAGATATTTCTTCAAAATCCTGATTTCAATTCTTTTGGATAAATATACAGAAGCACGATTGCTGGATTATATGGTAGTTCTATTTTTAACCTTTTAAGAAAATGTTATGTGGTTTTCTGTTGAGGTAATTCTTTTCTATTCACTCCTGGGAGATCAAAGCTATTTGAGGTTCTTCTTCTTAAGATTCAAGGTCTATCACTTGTTTTCTTTTCTCTGGCCACATACTTCTCTAACCAAGTCCCACAGAGGCTCTCCACTCATATTTTTCTATATTCAAGTTAGATAACCTCTGGACACACATGAGATGCACTTAAATCCATCTCAGTCCCACAGCTCTGCTGTGGTTGCCCAAATTTAAACAGTATTAGTGTCTTTGATATTGTCTGTTCTCCCATCTCTGTCTTGAGCTTAGCCACCACTATTGTTTTCTGGCCAGCCTTTCACCTCTAATTTAATCACTGGGCATTTACTGAATTCCTAGTTTATCATGACTTCTAGGTCCTCAGAGAGGCAAGGTTGATTTCTAGTTGAGCTCCTGAAATGTTCCACTTGGTTACAAATTCAGTTTCTCTCCTAGAAATTCTTTCACCTTCCCAGAACTCTGCCTTGAGAACAGTAACAATTGCAGTCACCACCTGATTTATGATGCTTTGCTATCCATCTTCACTATCTCTCTCAAAGATCTATCCACATGTTGAGTTAATGAGAATATGGTGGGAACCACTACCCCTGCATCTTGCAAGTCTTTCATGGTGGCAATAATTATTGTAGTTCTCCAGAGGATATGATAACTTTCGGTTAATTATCCTGATTGGGAAGGACAGTTACCCACTGGCTTCTATAAGTCTCCATTGTGACTGGCTCCAAGTAGCACTGGATCCTTTGATGTTGGAGTATCAGCTCACAGTCAAAGTCTAGCAATCCTCAAAATGTATTGACATTTCCCATTTGCCCAATGCATGGTCACCAAGGTAAATGGAGGCTGGTTTCTTTGGGGAAAGCTAAGAAGAGAAACACTGTAAAAATACATGGTTTGTCTTTGGGTGTTTTCTTAAGGTGACCTGTATTCCCTTCACACAAAGAGCTTGAACCTGTGGACTGTCTCTAGTCTAATTTAGTCAAGATCCATAAATTGTGGGGTCTTGCTATGGGCTGAATGTTTATGTCCTCCCCTCCCAAATTTATATGTTGAAATTCTCACCCCCAAGGTGATACTATTAGGATATGAGGACTTCAAGAGGTTATTAGATCATAGGGACTGAGCCCTCAAAAATAATATTAGTGCTCTTATAAAAAATGACTTCCCAGTGAGATACTTAACCCCTTCGGCCATGTGAGGTTAGAGTGAGAAGATCTCTGTGTATCAGGAAGTGGGCCTATCACCAGACACAGAATCTTTCAGCATCTTGATCTTGGACTTCTCAGTCTCTGAACCATATAAAATAAATTTCTGAGGTTTTTAAGCCACTCAGCCTATAGTATTCTACTACAGTAGACCAAACAGGCTGAGAGAGGCCCCAATCTGATCTCTGTTCAGAATACCTAGAAATTTTGGTTTACATAGATCAAGTAAGATTTCAGTAGGCTGTCATTTTATTTCAGTTCTAGAAAACTGATCTCAGGCATCATCTTCGTTTTCTGTCTAGAAAACAACATTTCAGTTCTAGAGACATCATGATAAGCTGTAGTCATTACCAAGGATGTTTGTAGTTCTCTGATTATTGCTCCACCTCTGCTACCAACAATACCCATACCCTTCTTATCTTTGGCTACTGAGCGGCCTCTACACTGCAGGATCCACCATCCACAGTTGTTTTAGGGAATCAGTTCATTTTGGTGGCAGTTTTCTTCCAATGTCATTACCCAGTCTGCAGAAGGCAGCCAGTGCCGAGATTTCCAAATATGCCAGTGCTCCCTAGCAATGTACTTCTTAATGTCTTGATTGGAGAAGGAATGTCCTTTAGGCCAACCTAGGTGACATAGATAGGAGTAGATGAGTGGCTTGCTATGATAAGTCCACTCAAATGTTTTTGTCAATTAAGCCTTGAAATTTCTTTATATTAGGATTTCTGACCGTTGGCACTATTGATTATTTTAGAGCAAGTTATTACTTGTTGAGAGAGGCTGTGGAGTACAGTATGGAATGTTCAACAGCATCTCTGGTCTTTACCCATAGCTCTTCTTAGTTATGAGAACAAAAAATTTCTCAAGAAATTGGCAAATGTCACTTGAGGAGAAAGGGAAAAATTTCACCCAGCTGAGAAACACTGCTCTGTATTATTGAAGGAAATGTGGTTGAGTCTAGTTTTCAGACAAATAAAACTGTTATAGTATTTATCTATCTAAAAGCATATCCATTTGCTCCGGGTAACACACTGAATTCACAGTTTCCAGTAAATGTACGAATATCAATAAATTTGACTTGATGTATTATGCTTGTTTTTCCTTGATCTAGTACCCTCGGAATTCATTCCCAGCATACTCCCCATATTTTTCCAAATGCAGTTGGCAGAATTCTTCAGTTATTTCACTTTGTAATCTGTATCTCCTTGGCATTTACTCTGAGTTTATGTCCCTGGGGTTTACTGGTATCTGACTCAGTAATAGAACCCAGAGACAATATGGGATCATGGGGGTTCTCAAGAAATACCAACACTCCCATGCAAGATAACTGCTTATAGTGAAGTGGAGAAGATATTCTATTCTCATCAAATATCCACATATTCCACTATATTTTCCAGACTGTTTGCAATTATGGTGGGCAATATGACTAATTCTGGAAAATATGTTTTGAAGAGAAATAATACGTGACACTTTTTGGCTGAGGACTGTAAGAGCTGGTTTGGGACCCTCTCCCTTTCTTTCCCACTGTGAAATCTACCAGGTGCTCTGCCAGTTCAGCTGTGACTGAGCTTCAGTCAATAGATAGAAACAGAATTCCTTGTCTATCTGCAGTGGACAAGTAACAGGAGACAGAAATACACTTTTGTTAGGTTTGTTATTGCAGCACAGACCATCGTATTCTAATTAATCCAGTAAGGTCATTAGAGAGTTTCCTATTATAAGGATGGTAGCCTAATTAGATAGAAAAGAAGGCTGGCTTCTACTGTCAAAAGAGAGTTAGTAGGCACTTGATTCCTAAAATTACAGTTGATAATTTAAGTAAGTACTTCATCACTTGCATGTCATGAATGATCAGTATTCATATTTTTGCTATCAAGGAAGTCATTGCTGTAATCAAGTTTAAGCAGGTAAAATAAATACTCCCAGGCATTGAAACTTGAGAGTTTGCTTCTGAAATCACTTTTCTATAATAATTTATTTTCCACTGGGAAGATACATTGTTAAGGTTTCTGGATCTAATAGTCCTATTTTCAGTTCTTTGAGGTATCTTCAAACTATTTTCCACAGAGGTTGAACTAATTTACGATTCTTTTTTTTTTTTTTTTTTTTTGAGACGGAGTTTCGCTCTTGTTACCCAGGCTGGAGTGCAATGGCGCGATCTCGGCTCACCGCAACCTCCGCCTCCTGGGTTCAGGCAATTCTCCTGCCTCAGCCTCCCGAGTAGCTGGGATTACAGGCACACGCCACCGTGCCCAGCTAATTTTTTGTATTTTTAGTAGAGACGGGGTCTCACCATGTTGACCAGGTTGGTCTCGATCTCTCGACCTCGTGATCCACCCGCCTCGGCCTCCCAAAGTGCTGGGATTACAGGCTTGAGCCACCGTGCCCGGCCACTAATTTACGTTTCTATCAACAGTGTATAAGCATCTCTTTTCTCTGCATTCATGCCAATATTTTTTTGACTTTTTAATAATAGCCATTCTGATTGGTGTAACATGGTATCTCAGTGTGGTTTTAATTTACATATCACTGATGAATAGTCATGTTGAACATCGTCTCATGGGTTGTTGGTCACTTATAGTTCTTCTTTTGGGAAATGTCTTTTCATGACCTTTGCCCAGTTTTTAATGAGATCGTTTGTTTTTTTCTTGTTGACTTGTTTGAGTTTATTTTAGATTCAGTATATTAATCCTTTGTTGGAGGCATGATTTGTTGATGTTTTCTCCAATTCTGCAGGTTGTCTGTTTATCCTGTTGATTATTTCTTTTGCTGTACAGGCACTTTTTAGTTTGATTAAATTCCATTTGTCTATTTTTGTTTTTGTTATGATGAAAACTTTTGGGTTTTAATCATAAATTCTTTGCCTAGGCTGATGTCTGGAAGAGTTTTTCCTAGATTCTAGAATTTTTATGGTTTTTAGTTTTTTAATACAACTTGAGTTAATTTTTGTATGTGGTGAGAGATAGTGGTCCAGTTTCATTCTTCTGCATGTGGCTAGCCAGTTTTCCCAGCATCATTTATTGAAGAGGGAGTTCTTTCCACATTGTTTATTTTTATTGGCTTTATTGAAGATCAGCCGGTTGTAAGAAGGTGACTTTCTTTCTGGGGTCTCTGTTCTGTTCCATTGATCTATGTGTCTATTTTAGTACCAGTAGCATGGTATTTTATTTGCTGTAGTTTTTTAAATATAATTTGAAGTCAGACAAGGTGGTGTCTTCAGATTTTCTCTTTTTGCTTAGGAGTACTTTGGTGATTCAGCTTAATTTTTACTTTATATGTACTTTAGAATTTTTTTTTCTTATTCTGTAGAAAATGAGACTGGTAGTTTGATAGGAACAGAATTAAATCTGTAGATTACTTTGGGCAATATGGTCATTTGAGTGATATTGAGTCTTATAATCCATGACCATGGGATGTTTTCCCATTTATTTGTGTCATCTATAATTTCTTCCATAAGTGTTTTGTAGTTCTCCTTGTGGAGATCCTTCAATTCCTTGATTAGGTGTATTCCGTCATACTTAATGTTTTATTCTGGTGTTGTAAATGGGATTATGTTCTTGGTTTGGATCTCAGCTTGAATGTTATTGGCAGATAGAAATGCTACTGATTTTATACATTATTTTGTATCTTCAGACTTTACTGAAGTTTCTAATCAAATCTGGGAATCTTGCAGAGGAGTCTTTAGGATTTTCTAGGTATATGATTATATTGTCAGTGAACAATAATAATTTGACTTCCTCTTTTCCAATCTGAATGCCTTTTATTTCTTTTCTTGCCCAATAACTCTGGCTAGGGCTTCCATTATTATATTGAATAGGAGCAGTGAGAATGGACAACTTTGTCTTGTGCCACTTTTTAAGGGACAATAACTGGAACTTGCTTTCAACTTTACTCCATTCAGTATTTTGTTAACTGTGGCTTTGTCACATATGGCTCTTATTTTGAGATATGTTCCATTTATGCCTAGTTTATTGAGGTTTTTATCATGAAGGGATGTTGAATTTTATCAAATGCTTTTCTGTGTCTATTGAGATGATCATATGTTTTTTGTAATTAGTCCTGTTTATGTGGTGGATTATGTTTATTAATTTGTGTATGTTGAATTATCGTTGCATGAATAAAGCCCACTTGATCATGGTGAATTATTTTTTGATGCTGCTGGATTCAGTTTGCCAGTATTTTGTTGAGGATTTTTGTGCCTGTGCTCATCATGGATATTTGCCTGTTGTTTTCTGTTTTTGATATCTCTTTGCAAGATTTTGATATTGGGATGATACTAGTTTTATAGAATCAGGGAGGAATCCGCTTCCTCAATTTTTTCAAATATAAATTGGTACCAGATATTCTTTGTACATCCAGAGAAATTTAACTGTGAACCCATCTGGTCCAAGACCTTTTTTGATTGGTAGGTGTTTTATTACTGATTCAATTTTATTACTCGTTGTTGTTGTGCTCTGGATTTCTATTTCTTCATAGTTCAATCTTGGGAGGTTGTGTGTTTCCAGAAATTTATCCATTTTCTCTAGATTTTATAGTCTGTCCACATAACATGGTCTTAGTAGTCTCTGAATATCTTTTACATTTCTATTGGAAAGGGTGTAATGTTGCCTTTGTCTTTTCTGGTTGTGTTTATATGAATTTTTTTTTCTGTTCATCTAGCTGGTGGTCTATCAATCTTGTTTATATTTTCAAAGGACAACTTTTCATTTTGTTGATCACTTTTATGGCGTTTTTGGTCTGAATTTCATTTAGTTCTGCTCTGATTTTAGTTTTTTCTTTTCTTCTGCTAGCTTTGGGTTTAGTTTTTCATTTTTTTGTTTGTGTTTTTGTTTTTGTAATTCCATTAGGTATGAGTTTAGGTTGTTAATTTGAAATCGTATCTTTTTGATGCAGGCATTTCACACTATAAATGTTCTTTTTAACACTTTTTTTTGGTCATTTCCCAGAGGTTTTGGTATGTTGTGTCTCCATTTTTATTTGTTTCAAATACTTTTTCATTTCTTGCTTAATTTTATTGCTTAATAAAAGTCATTCAGGAGCTAGTGGTTTATGTTCCATGTATTTATGTAGTTTTGAGAGTTCTTATTGGTATTGATTTCTATTTGTATTCCATTGTGGTTGAAAAACATGATGGTATCACTGTAACTTTTTTGAATTTATGAGGACTTGTTTTATGGTTGAATAGGTGGTCAGTCTTAGAGTATGCTCCTTGTGCAGATGAGAAGAATGTATATTCTGTGGTTGTAGGGTGTAGTATTTTGTAAGAAGTCTATTAGGTCTAGTTGGTCAAGTGTTGAATTTACCTCCAGAATTTCTTTGTTAGTTTTCTGCCTCAATGAGACATCAAATGCTGTAGGTGGGATGTTGAAGTCCCCCACTATTATTGTGTGACTGAGTAAGTCTTTTTTTAGGTCCAGAAGCAATTGTTTTATCAATCTAGGTGCTCCAATTTTTGGTAAACATATGTTTAGGACAGGGAAATCTTCTTGTTGAATGGAACCCTTTATTATTATGTAATGTGCTTCTTTGTCCTTTTTCACTGTTTTTGGTTTAAAGTATATTTTATATGATATAAGATTAGTGATGTATACTCTTTTTTGTTTTCCATTCGCATGATAGACCTTTCTCCATCCATTTACTTTGAGCCTGTGGCTGTCATTACACATGAGATAGGTCTCTTAAAAACAGCCGAAGAATGAGTCTTGTTGTCTTCAATCCAATTTGCCAGTCTGTGTCATTTATGTGGAGTATTTAGGCCATTTATTTTCAAGGTTAATACTGATATGGGGGTTTTGTTCCTTTTGTAGTGCTGTTAGCTAATTGATTTGTAGTCTTGATTATGTAGTTGCTTTATGGGCCCGTAGGCTATGTGCTTCTGTGGGCTTTTGTGGCAACAAATATCTTTCATTTCCATGTTTAGTACTCTACTATCTCTTGTAGGGCCAGTCTAGTAGTAACAAATTCTCTTAATGATTGCTAGTCTGGGAAATACTTTATTTATACTTTGTTTATGAAGCTTAGTTTGGTGGAATATGAAATTCTTGGCTGGGATTTCTTTTCTTTACAAATGCTGAAAATGGGCCCCCAATCCTTCTGGCTTGTAAGATTTCTGCTGAAAAGTCTGTGTCAGTCTGATGGGTTCCCTTTAATATGACCATTTTCTTTATCTGTCTTAAGATTTTTTCTTTTGCATTGATCTTGGATAGTCTGTTGACTATGTACCTTGGTGATGTTCATCTTGTGTAGCATCTCTCAGGACTTCTCTGGATTTCTCGTATCTGCATATTGACCTCTTTAATTAGATTGGAGATGTTTCCTGAATTATGTTCTCAAATATGTTTTCCAAGTGTCTTACTTTTCTTTTCTCTTTCAGGAATGCCAACAAGTCATAGGTTTCATTGCTTTACATAATTCCATATTTCTTGAAAGCTCATTTAAAAAAATTTTTTTTCGCTTCATTTTTGTCTAACTTGGTTGATTTGAATGACTGGTCTTCTATGAATTTTTTTCTTCTGCTTTGTCAAGTTTGTCATAAAGGCTTCTAACTGTGGTTTGAAATTCCTTTAGTAAATTTTCCAATTCCAGAAGGTCTGTTTTGTTCTTTTGTAGTATGACTATGTGGTCTTTCAAGTTTTGGATCATTTTGCTGGCTTCCTTGTGTTGGATTTTAACTTTCTCTTGTACCTTGTTGAGTTTCTTTGCCATCCATGTTTTGCATTCTATATCTGCATTTCAGACATTTCATTCTGGTAAGGATCATTGCTAGGAAGCTAATACAGTCCTTTAGAGGTGATAAAACACTCTGGATTTTAGTATTGCTAGAGTTCTTATACTGGTTTCTTCTCATCTAAGGGAGCTAACATTTTTTTTTTCATTTTAATTTGCTGTTGTTTTGATGTGGCTTGTTAATTTTTTATTGTTATTTTTTTCCCTTGAGGGTATGACTGTGGTGTTTATTATGTATTATTGATTTGCTTTGTTTCTGGGTGCTCTCAGAGGACCAAAGCTCTGTAAGGGCTTCTTGGTTGCAGATATGCAGTGGCTTTCTCAGAATTTCATTGTTGTAGTGACTTATTTTTATTTGGAGGTAGAATTCAGGCTTCAGGTCAGTGGATGATGCTGAGAAATGAGTCAGCAACAGCATCTTTGCATGTGTTTACGCTTTGTGGGGGGTGGTGCAGAGACAATGGAGAAGCAAGAAAAGTACCCTCCCTCAGCTCATGCTCACCTTTGGTGGGGGTGGAGTCAATAGAGAAGCCCAGGAAGTGTCCTCTGTCAGTCCACACTCCTCAGGCCCCACTTGGAAGACCTCCTCTCATGTCCACAGCAGTAGACTGAGGAGGAAAGCTGGGGGTGAGAAATGAACTCCAGGTTCATTTCCAGGTTTTGTTGGGTGCTGCCTTCTGTGGCTGGCACCATGCTCAAATTTTCTTTGACTTTAGGGGGCTTTGGTAGGCTATGCACCTCTTTCTTTTAGGACCACTGAGTGTTGGGCATCAGATCTCCAAGGAAGTGGGTCCACCTATTTCCTGTTCCTTGGAGCTAGTGGGGCACTGTCTCCCCACTGACCAAGGGAGAAGGCTGGGGCACCCAGCAATGATACACACAGACTGGTCCCCAAATGCAAAGCTGTCCCTCACTGCAAGTCTTGCCCTCCAAGACAATCCTTACTTCAACAGCTCTCCTCCCATTCTGGTCTTGTGAAGGAGAGCCTAATTCCAGCATCTACTCCCAGGCCACTCCCCATACTCACCACTTAATCCTGGCAGTAGGAGCCCTTCTCCCACTCCATGCTAGAGCCCCAATCTCTGGCCCCAAATTAAATGCCTGCTGTGGCCACTGCTGCTGGGTTGCAAAACAATGACTGACTTTGTATAAGACTGGATGAAAAAATAACATCTTCCTCTTGGTCCTGGATCTGAGACAATGCCTGCAGTTTTCCCCAGTATCTCTGTCTCCCTATCTTTCAGCTTCTCCCTAACTGTTAGTTCCAGAACTTTAGAGAAACCGGGTGCTCTCCCTTGGCACATATCCATAGTGGAAAGGTGAATCACCAAGAGAGACTGACTGTTGCTCCCACACACTTTTATCAGCTAAATGCTGTCAGAAGGGCTGCTTGCCCACTTTCTCCTCTCCAGAGCATGGGGTATCCTTTGCTATTCCTGAAAATTTCCATCTTTCTTTTTGAATTAAAACTCTCAAGAGTTGATTTTTACACACTATTTTGCTGTTTCCAAGTGGCTGAGGCAGGCTAAAAGTCTTTTTGTCACCATCTTGAGAAGATAAAGGGTTTTCTTTCTTTTAAAAAATTAAGTTAAGATAACCAAGGTGAAATAAAAATGCATACCTTGTAGCAAGAAAGATATGAACTATTTGATTTGTTTGCTCATGATTTAAAATCTCATCTCTACTTCTTTAAAACCACATTCTTGGCTGGGTGTGGTGGCTCATACTTATAATCTCAGCACTTTGTGAGATGGAAAATGTCTGTGTATCTGACAGGCTCAACAATTTCATATACCAGGCACCTGTTGACTGCTTAAGGATGGCACAGATGCTCTTCATGGTGTTCCTAGCAAGCATCTTTGACCCTATCTGTGTGTTTCTCATCTATTCTCTCTTATCTTGTTTCACAGAATCAGGAACTGAAGTGTGGGCCAGTCTGAAACAAAATCAGAAATAGGCTGGTCAGTGTGACCTCCTTGGCTTCAGCAATCCTAATCAGATACAAGGACTCCAGCTGCAGACTGGGCCATGCCCTCTAGGCCTGCTCACTACCAGCCAGAATTTATATAACCCAGAAACAACCCCTGCTTTCAGTGACTACTTTCTTTTCTATATGCTTGAGCTCATAGTATATATTCAATTTGGAAACTCTTTTTTACTGAGTTTCTCAAGATGAGTATTTTGCCTTGCTAATGCATTTTTAATTAATAGATTTTACATATAGCTGTATACCACTCTATCTTATATATATTCAATAATTTATCTTGCCTTTCCTGTGCTTTTAGACTTTTAGTGTTTTGTTTTTGTTTTCACTATTATGAATCATGAAGTAATGAACACTGTTATGTCTAAGGCTTCTGTTGTCCTTAGAATTAATACTTTGAGCAAAAATGCCAGGAGTGGAATTCCTGGATGAAAAGATAAGGTTGTTGAATAATTATTGCAAATTCTTTGCAAAGGTTATCTAATAATTTATATGCCATATCACTGATTAGATTCCTGTCTTCATGCCACATGGAGTTCATTTAAAAACAAAAATAAGCATTAGACACTATACTTTGCTATAACACAAATCAACTATGCTCCCTACACCAAAGGAGACTCTAGCATGAAGTCCTTTGACACAGGGGCTGTCTCTTTCTTTTCATCATTTCTTGACTGTAGATTATCAATTTTAAGTAATAACACCACTTAGAGGGGCTGCATTTCATAGTGGGGCTCAAAGCGAGCCAATTCCTACTGTGATACTCTTTGTGTCACACACTTTAGAGGGAGGCTTTCTGTCCAAGTAATTCCATCCCACTCATGTTCAATCAACTAGGGACTTGTACTAGAATTTTGAAAATGATTTTTCATTAATTTTAAATAGTTTAAAATGTTTAAAAACAAAGTGGCAGTGGAACGGGGGGAAAAAGAAGATGTCGTGGTAGGAGCAACTCAGGATTGCAGCTCTCAGTGAAGGTGCAGAGTGTGAGTCCAAGCCGCATTTCCAGACAGATCTTTGTTGCCCACAGAACGGGGAAATTCCCAGGTGTAGGTGAGACACGGGATACCAGTGCAGCCCTTTTGGCTGGTGCGGCCGTTTTGGCCGGTGCCGCAAGGCAGCAGCATTCCACACAAAACGCACTGGTTTGGGTGCCTTGTTAAACCAGCAATCTGAGATTTGGGAGGGCAGATTAGCATATCCATCTGATGAAACGGGACTTGGACAGTGAGCCAGACCAGGAGATTCCCGGGAAGCGACATTTGAGCCGGTGCCATGGTCACTGCATGGGAAATCACACAGATCCGGGTGTCCTATCAGCAAGTGACTGAAACACCTGGGAGAGAGTCAACCATTCAACTTAAAAAAAAAAGGGCTGTGAAGCAGGGAGCCAGGAGATCAGGCTTGGCGGGTCCCACCCCCACAGGGACAAACAAAATGGCAATTCAAAACACTCGAGGTTGAGAGTTTCACTGCGGGCACAGCTGAATCCAGGATGGTGCAACTCAGTGGGGGAGGAGCGTCCTCCATTAATGAGGTATTCTGCACGTACTGAGGTACACTCCCATTGCTGATGCAGCCTGCTGTTGCCAAGGCAACCCGCCATAACAGAGACTCCACCAACAGGGCGGAGCCCACGACAGCAGGGTGGAGCCCACGGCAACATGGCAGAGCCCACGGCAACAGGACAGAGCCTGCGATAGCAGGGCGGAGCCTCGGCAGGCAAATAGTGACTAGACTGCCTCCTAGCTGGGCAGGATAGCACAACAGATACTCATAAAGAAAGCCCTAACTCCCCGAGACAGAGCATCTGAGGAAAAAAAGGGGTTTTATAAGTTCTGCTGCAGCAGACTTAAATGCACCTGCCTAACAGCCCTGAATGAACAATGGAGCTCACAGCTCAGCACTTGAGCTCCTATAAAGTACAGAACATCTCCTCAAGCATCAACAAAATGAAGAATCTGCATCAACTAATGGGCAAAACAGCCTGCTAGCATGAAAATGGCAGTATCAAATTCACACATAACAATATTAACCCTAAATGTAAATGGACTAAATACACCAATCAAAAGACACAGACTGGCAAATTGGATAAAAAACCAAAACCCATCGGTGTGCTGTATCCAGGAAACCCATCTCACATGCAAGGATAAACAAAGGCTCAAAATAAAGGGATGGAGGAAGATTTACCAAGCAAATGGAGAGCAAAAAAAAGCAGGAGTTGCAATTCTCGTCTCTGATAAAATAGACTTTAAAGCAACAAAGATCAAAAGAGACAAAGAAGGTCATTACATAATGGTAAAAGGATCAATACAACAAGAAGGGCTAACAATTCTAAATATATATGGACTCAATACAGGAGTACCCAGATATATAAGGCAAGTTCTTAATGACTTACAAAGAGACTTAGACTCCAACACAATAATAGTGGGAGACTTTAACACTCCACTGTCTATATTAGACAGATCAACCAGACAGAAAATTAACAAGGATATCCAGGGCTTGAACTCAGACCTGGAACAAGCAAACCTGATAGACATTTACAGAACTCTCCACCCCAAATCCACAGAATATACATTCTTCTCAGCACCATATTACACCTACTTTAAAACTGACCACATAATTGGAAGTAAAGCACTCCTCAGCAAATGCAAAACAACTGAAACCATAAAAAACAGTCTCTCAGACCATAGTGCAATCAAGTTAGAACTCAGAATTCAGAAACTAACTCAGAACCATACAGCTTCATGGAAATTGAACAACTGACTCTTGAATGTTGACTGGATAAACAATGAAATGAAAGCAGATATAAAGAAGTTCTTCGAAACCAACGAGAACAAAAACACAACATACCAGAATCTCTGGGACACATTTAAAGCAGTCTCCAGAGGAAACTATATAGCAATAAGGGCCCACATGAGAAGAGTGGAGAGATCCAAAATTGATACTCTATCATCAAAATTGAAAGAGCTAGAGGAGCAAGATAAAAAAAAACCTCAAAACCTAGCAGAAGACAAGAAATAACTAAGATCAGAGCAGAACTGAAGGAGATAGAGACATGAAAAACCCTTCAAAAAATCAATAAAGCCAAGAGCTGGTTTTTTTAAAAGATCAACAAAATAGACAGACCACTAGCCAGACTGATAAAAAAGAAAAGAGAGAACAACCAAATAAAAAATGTAAAGGGGAAATCACTGCAGATTCCACAGAAATTCAAACCATCATCAGAGAATATTACAAACAACTCTATGCACATAAACTAGTAAACCTGGAAGAAATGGATAAATTCCTGGACACCTGTGTCCTCCCAAGACTAAACCAGGAGGAAGCCAAAACTATGAATAGACCAATAACAAGGTCTGAAGTCGAGGCAGCAATTAAGAGCCTACCACACAAAAAAAGCCCAGGTCCAGATGGGTTCACAGCCGAATTCTACCAGACACACAAAGAGGAGCTGGTACCATTCCTTCTGAAATTATTCCAAATAATCCAAAAAGTGGGAATCCTTCCCAAATCATTTTGTGAGGCCAACATCATCCTGATACCAAAACCCGGCAGAGACTCAACAAGAAAAGAAAACTTCAGGACAATATCCATGATGAACATAGATGCAAAAATCTTCAATAAAATACTGGCAAACTGATTGCAACAGCACATCAAAAAACTTATCCATCATGATCAAGTAGGATTCATCCGGGGGATGCAAGGCTGGTTTAACATACGCAAGTCTATAAATGTAATTTGCCACATAAACAGAATAAAAAACAAAAACCACATGATTATCTCGATGCAGAGAAGGCATTTGACAAAATTCAACAGCCCTTTATGCTAAAAACCCTCAATAAACTCGGTGTTGATGGAATGAATCTCAAAGTAATAAAAGCTATTTACGACAAACCTACAACCAATATCATACTGAATGGGCAAAAACTGGAAGCATTCCCTTTGAAATCCGGCACTAGACAAAGATGGCCTCTCTCTCCACTCCTATTCAACATAGTACTGGAAGTTCTAGCCAGAGCAATCAGGCAAGAAAAATAAATAAAGGGTATTCAAATAGGAAAAGTGGAAGCCAAATTGTCTCTATTTGCAGACGACATGATAGTATACCTAGAAGACCCCATCGCCTCAGCCCCCAAACTCCTGAAACTGATAAGCAACTTTGGCAAAGTCTCAGGATATAAAATCAATGTGCAAAAATCACAAGCATTCCTATACACCAATAATAGACTTAAAGAAAGCCAAATCCAGAATGAACTGCCATTCACAATTGCTACAAAAAGAATAAAATACCTAGGAATACAACTTACAAGGAACGTAAGGGACCTCTTCAAGGAAAACTGCAAACCACTGCTCAACGAAATAATAGAGGCCACAAACAGATGGAGAAACATTCCATATTCATGGTTAGGAAGAATCAATATAGTGAAAATGGCTATACTGCCCAAAGTAATTTACAGAATCAACGCTATCCCCATCAAGCTACCATTGACTTTCTTCACAGAACTGTAAAAAACCACCATGAACTTCATATGGAATCAAAAGAGAGCCCACATAGCAAAGTCAATTCTAAGCAAAAGGAACACAGTGGGAGGCATCATACTACTGGACTTCAAACTATACTACAAGGCTACAGTAATCAAAACCACATGGTACCGGTACCAAAACAGAGATATAGACCAAAGGAACAGAACATAGGCATCGGAGGCAACACAGCCTATCTACAACCATACAATCTTTGATAAACCTGACAAAAACAAGCAATGGGGAAAGGATTCCCTGTTTAATAAATGGTGTTGCAAAAACTGGCCAGCCATGTGCAGAAAGCAGAAACTGGACCCCTTCCTGACACCTTACACCAAAATTAACTCCAGATGGATTAAAGACTTAAACATAATACCTAACACCATAAAAACCCTAGAAGAAAATCTCGGCAAAACCATTCAGGACATAGGAGTAGGCAAGGACTTCATGACCAAAACACCAAAAGCATTGGCAACAAAAGCCAAAATAGAAAAATGGGACCTAATCAAACTCCACGGCTTCTGCACGGCAAAAGAAACAGTCACTGGTTGGTAAATTGGCAACCAACAGAATGGGAAAAAATTTTTGCAGTTTACCCATCTGACAAAGGGCTGATATCCAGAATTTACAAAGAACTCAAACAGATTTACAGGAAAAAAACAAACAAGCCCATTCAAAAATGGGCAAAGGATATGAACAGACACTTTACAAAAGAAGGCATACATGAGGCCAACAAACATATGAAAAAATGTTCATCATCACTGGACATTAGAGAGATGCAAATCAAAACCACATTGAGATAGTATCTCACGCCAGTTAGAATGGTGATCATTAAAAAATCTGGAGACAACAGATGCTGGAGAGGATGTGGAGAAATAGGAACACTTCTGCACTGTTGGTGGGAGTGTAAATTAGTTCAACCATTGTGGAAGACAGTGTGGCGATTCCTCAAGGCCTTAGAAATAGAAATTCCACTTGACCCAGCAATCCCATTACTGGGTATATATCCAAACGCCTATAAATCGTTCTACTATAAAGACACATGCACACATATGTTCATTGCAGCACTGTTTACAGTAGCAAAGAACTTGAGCCAGCCCAAATGTCCATCGATGATAGACTGGACTGGGAAAATGTGGCACATATACACCATGGAATATTACGCAGCAATCAAAAATGATGAGTTTGTGTCCTTTGTAGGGACATGGACGAATCTGGAGAACATTATTCTCAGCAAACTGACACAAGAACAGAAAATGAAATACTGCATGTTCTCACTCATAGGCGGGTGAGGAAAAATGAGAACACATGGACACAGGGAAGGGAGTACTACACACTGGGGTCTATTGGGGGGAACAGGGGAGGGACAGCGGTGGGGGAGCTGGGGAGGGATACCCTGGGGAGAAAAGCCAAATGTGGGTGAAGGGAAGGAAGGCAGCAAAACACAGTGCCATGTGTGTACCTATGCAACTATCTTGCATGTTCTGCACATGTACCCCAAAACCTAAAATGCAATAAAAAAGTGACACTATTAAATTTTAACTTTTTTCATTCATTTTTTACTACACATATTAATAGGATAAAAATTAATCTTGATGATGCATTATAATTTTTATTAAGGAAATAATCAAATTGCTTAACCTTTCTATCACATATATGGTCCTACAATGGTATTGACTGAATCTCATTTTATATTAATTAATACACTAGTTTTACCTTGATACAGATCTACACCTAAGACTTTGCTTTTAAAAAAATAAATGTAGGGATTTTTTGCTTTGTTTTACAGGAAGTTACTGGGATAACTGGTGAAATATGAATAGGTCTGCAGATTGGATAATATTATTGGATAATATTGTCAATACCTTAATTTTAAAATATAGTTGTTATGTAGGTGGTAAAGAAACATCTTAGATTCATGGCTGCAGCTTGCTCTGACATAGTTCAGGAAAAAAATTGTACTTATATATACATTCATATTTGTGAGGTGTGTGTGTGTGTGTAACAACAGAGAGAAAAATAAAGCACATACATTAAAATGTTAACTGTTAGGACTGGCTAGATATGCAGAAATTCTCTGTACTATTCATGCACCTTTTGTATAAGTCTGAAATTATTTCAAAATAAAAAATTATAAAAGTCAATAATAAGTAGACCTGAAAAGAGCCCTCTTACATTGAAGTTTTCCTTTATACACACTTTGTATCATGTTAACACCAGCATCTATTTAATAATTTTAATAGAAAGGACAGATGTTAGTCTACAGATTAGCATTTTCATTTATAAATTATGTGCTATGCTGGTTATGGAAGCATCACTAAAGTCATTTAAATGGGTTGTGGCAACGCTATAGCTAAAATTAATTGTCCTTTCATTTAGAATCTGTGCTCTGCAAACTAATTATGTATTCAAAATAATCTTAATGTGTATTCATAATGAATATTACCATGAATCTGCATTAAAATCATTGTTCAATTCAATGTAATAATTATTCAGTGAAAGCCTGGAGATTCCAAAATGTTCATTTTCTTACTGATTTGTACATCCAGTTTGCATCAAACAAATATATTAATAGTCATGATTTATTTAGGAGTCATTGACTTTTATTAAGCACTTCTAATTGGCTAAATACTACGTACATACATGATAGGAGACAGTCACTGTTTATTTTCAAGGTGCTTTCCTCAGACTGAATAACAACATCTTGAGTGAGACTGGCACTGTGCCAGGTTTTAATAAGCTGCCACTCCTCTCCTCCTTTTTCCAGATGAAAAGGAGAGGGCAGATGACATGTGCTGCTTGGGGACATGGGAAGGGAATGCAGGTGAGTGAGCATGCACCTCCTCCCAGTGAGCAGCTTCTTCAGCTGGCTGTCATCTGTTCTTCAGGGAAGTCATTTATTTGGGGGCTGTGCAGTCATTCAGAGGACACTGTTCTGTGTCTCATTTGGGATGACTGCAGAAGCAAGGAATTCTGGAAATAAGGCAGGCTGAGTTTGGTCTTGGCCAGAGCTGTGTGGCAGATGGAAGCCAAGGGAGCGAGGCAAGAAGCTTGGCTGGGCTCAGTTTAGCTGACAACCTAGGTAGGACAGCAAGAAGATGCCCAGACATCAGAGGAATTCCAATTTCCTTCTGAATAATCTCCCTCACAGTTGCCTTTCCTTAAATTGACTTCCAATGGTTTAGCCATGTGCTTTATACCACTTTCAAACTCTTACCTTTTCCTGTGTTCATGCCTTTATTTCCTTGTTTAGGAGTGATTCTCTCAATGCCAAATTAGATGATAAAAGCTCCCTTTTTTACTCTTTTAAGGGCAAGAGTGTTACAGGTTAGCTCTTCAGGGTCCAATTCCAGACTCTTCCTTTTATCCCAGCACTAAGACTTTGGACAAGTATTTAAATCTTCCAGTCTAAGCCTCCATATCTGTAAAATGAGAAAAATAATGATGACGATTGTCACCTCTACCTGTATGTATTCCTATCCTCTTTTAGATTTTGACCTTAGGATTTTAGATTACTTAAAACAAAAGTAAAACACAAATTATTGGGATATCTCCCTAACCTTATTATATCTCACAGAAGATGGCAGATGGGTGATGACTGTTGCAAGCTCACACAGAAAAGAAAAATTTCATAAGCATTCAATAGTTGTGTGACTAATAAATAAAACAATCTTCCTAATGCCTTCTTCCCCAACTTCTGCCCAATATGTAATACTAGGCATGCTCTGAATAATTGTACTCAAACAGGAAATTACTCCCCCAAAGTTTCTGGAGTGAAGCTCAGCTTTGTGCTTTGGGACACATGAGACTACCAGTTATGTCAGTTATATACCAGGGGAGGGGAAGCAATGGAACTGAGATTCACCAGGTGGCCACAAAATTCTACAGATGGGAAAGATTCAGGAAATAGAATAATTAATTGGGACAACCAAAAGGAAAAGAGTAAGAAAACATATGACCATTCAAGGCTATTCCACCTTGAAAATATTTAGGGCCACTCAGTTGTATTTTATACAACTTTCTGTGGTGCCTCCAGGAATATTGTCAGATCCACAATTTGGGCACAAAGAGTAATTTTAAAGTTTTTACTGTCTATCAGGTTTGCTCATTTGACTATTAGTATTTTTGTGATTATTATTATGACAGTAGTAGCAGAGGTTTTAATCTTCATAGCACTAAACTCCTTAACATTTGCTTGTTAAAGTTGAGTGAGAGAGTATAAAAGCCCCGCCCCTCCCCTCCCCTCCCTTCTTCCCTCCCCTCCCCTCCCCTCCCCTTCCCTCCCCTCCCTTCCCTTCCCTCTCCTCCCCTCCCCTCCCTTCTTCCCTCCCCTCCCCTCCCCTCTCCTCAGTGTCTGGTACATTGTGAGTGTTCAGAAAAGGTTAGTTGGTATTATCACTGCAAATATTATATGTATCATTGAGTATTGACACACATGAAATAAAGCTCCTTTAAATGCTTGATGAATTTGACTAGTCAATTTATTCTAGCATCTTCACTTTAACTCTTACCAATAAATAGATTCTACACATGTAACCTACCCAAGATTTTCCACAAACCAAGCCTGAGGATATTTGCTAGAAGGGAGAGAGCTGGTCAAGACAAGCTGTGTGAACAAATAATTTTTGAAGACAGATTTTCAGATCTACTCTTGACTCAGCTATAGTTGAAGGTCATTTTCTCCCAGGCCAGAGAAAAATTTTTTAGCTCTGCTCATCCTCAGAAGGTAAGAATCTGAGCCTGTGGGAGCACAGGGGGGAACTTTATAAATATATTTAATATAAGGTCTGTGGGTCTCAGGAGCCAGATGGTTGTTCATATGAGCAAAATTGGTGTAACAGAAACAGAAACTCTCAAAAAAAGTAACCTGATTCTACTCCTTTCCGTTTGTCTACTGATGGGGATAGATGAGGAGAGGGGTTGTCAGGAGCCCTCTGTGTGCTTGCTGATGGACAGCTCTGTTCCACATGTCTGAATGGCTGAGTGCAGTTGCAGATACTGAGGTAAAGAATTAGGCCGGGTGCGGCGGCTCACGCCTGTAATCCCAGCACTTTGGGAGGCCGAGACAGGAAGATCACAAGGTCAAGAGATCAAGACCATCCTGACCAACCTAGTGAAACCCTGTCTCTACTAAAAATACAAAAACTTAGCTGGGCATGGTGGCACGTGCCTGTAGTCCCAGCTACTCAGGAGGCTGAGGCAGGTGAATTGCTTGAACACGGGAGGCGGAGGTTGCAGTAAGCCAAGACTGCACCACTGCACTCCAGCCTGGCACCTGTTGACAGAGCAAAACTCTGTTTCAGAAAAAAAAAAAAGAATTAGCCATTAACTGCTTAGATTGTGAGGCTGAAGGTACAACTTCCACGTAGTTTCCTCTTTGTAGTTTTCTTACCTCTGTTGGGACCACAGCATCAAAAATACAAGCTGTAGAAAATCAAACAAAGAAGTCCTGGAATCAAGACTCCATCACTCCTACTTCATTTACATCACTCAAAGAACTTTGATGAAGGATATTTTGATACTATCTCTCAATAGTCGGAACATCCATATAAATTGATTGTTCTATAGCTTTCAAGAAAACTGTGTCATGCTAGCTCACAAATTCTTTTTACTAAGTTCTCATTGCAGAACTTGTTATATAAACAGATGTCTGTTATACCAGTCTGTCTCACTGGGAATTATAAGTTTTCTGAGTTCAAATGCCAGTGGGCTAAAAAAAAAAAAAACACATCTTTTGATGTTAGGAAGAAACATTTTTATGCTGTCAGGATATGAGCGGAAAGGTAGTCATCCATCAGACTCCTTTGCTTTCATGCTCCAGGAACAGAAAAAAGAGAGATACCACACTACAGGCATCGCTAATGTAACTCTTTATCTTGGTTAAATTCATTCATTTTTTTCAAATTACACACTTCTATCAATTATTATCTTATAACCATGATAAAGACAAAAATATATAAAAAATTTCTCTGCAGAGTTTTATTTGATCTTTATAAAACAGTAATGATAGAATATAAGTGAAGGTCTACTATTAGGCAAGACTCCTATCTAAAAGCCACTGTGCTAACACTCATTCATTAGTTCACTCACTCATGCATGAATGAAACAATATTTCTAAGAATTCACTATGTGCCAGACACTGTTTCTGCTCATACCGAGCAGTGAATAGAAGTGGACTTGAACACTGCCCTTAAGAAACATATAGTCTAGTTGAGGAGGCAGACATTAATCAATCAATGGCAAAAGTTGAAAATTTTCAGCCATGATAAGCTTATGATTTGAAAGTATAAGAAGTATGAGAGTACTTAGAAATACTAATGAAGATACCTTCAGGAAATGAATTTTGAACTTAATCTGAATAACAGATAGGGCAGAGTAGGTAGAAGGAACAGAATGAATTAGGAAAAGAAACATGTTATGCCAACTTAATTGGAGCTCAGAGAGAGGGGAGGAATGGAGTCAGATGAGCAATCAGGTAGATGTAAGATGCCAGGTTGTGAAAAGCCATGTGTGCCATGTTAATTTTTTTCTTCATCTTGAGTGAGAGCATTATACATTTTATACAGAAATGACCCATGATCAGATTTGTATTTTTAAAAGTTTAGTCTGGTGATAGTGTGGAGAATCATCAGGAAAGCTCAAAAATGGATGAGAGAGACCCATTGGGAGGACTTCTGTAGCCTGTGTCTGTAGAAGAAAAGATGGAGTTTGAAGCTAGGTCCTGGTGGAGGGAATAAAGAGAAATTGACAGTTTTTAAAAGATATTTAAAAGATAACGTTAACACTCTTCAAAATAGCCAAGATATGAAAACAACCTTGGTATCCACTAGTGAATGAGTGGATAAAGAAACTGATGGAGTGGGGGGCCAAGATGACTGATTAGAAGCAGCTATGGTGCATGGCTGTCATGGAGAGGAACAAAAGGGGCAAGAAAACACAGCACCTTCCACTGAAACATCCAAGTACTTGCATTGACACTGATCAAGGAAACAGCTCAACTCATGGAGAATGGAGAAAAGCAGGGCAGAGTGACAGCCCATGCAGGAGCCACAGAGAATCATGGGAACCTCTCCCCACCCAGGAAAACGATGAGTAAATTTGTGACCCCAGGAAAGCATGATTCTCCCACAGATCTTTGCAACCCTCATGTCAGGAGATCCCTCATGAACCCACTCCACCAGGGCTTCAGTCTGACACACAGAACTGTGTGAAGTCTCAGCAGAGATGCTACTCAGGTGTGCACAAAACCTCAGGATCTTTACCTACTCTGGCTCCAGGATTCCTGGTAAAAGTGACTGCACCTCAGGCAAGGCTGGCAGTCTGTACATACCCCTAGGAAGGGGGTGGAATCTGGGATCAGAGCAGCATTGGTCTGAGGACTCCACTTCCATGGTGCCTCACAGAATAAGACCCACTGGCTTAGAATTCCAGCCAATAGTGTTGGAATATACTGGCAATATTGTTGTGCCTTCTCAGGATAAGTTGGTTTTCCTGAAGGGAGCTGGTGAGCCACCATCTTTTCTGTGGATGACTCAGCTATTCCAGCCTACAGGCTTCAGAGAGTCCAAACTGACTGGGGACAGAAGGGGATCCCCCAGCAGAGCACAGCTACTCTACAAAAATTTGGTCAGACAGTTTTTTTAAGCAGGACCCCAATCCATTTCTCATCTATGGGCAGGACCTCCAAACTGGGGCCTTTAGCCACGCCTGTCTGTGTTCTCCTATAGATAGAGTTTTGACAGAGTATAGATAGAGTTTCTCTTTGGGATGAAGTCCCTGGGGGGAGGGGAGGGCCACTGTGGGCTTTGGAGAGCCCAAGCCTATGGAGGCAGAAGCAGTACCCCAGTAAGGCAAAGCTGCTCTATAACAGTGTAGACAGAGTAGTTCCTTAATCACGTCTCTGATCTATTTCCCCTCACTGGCCAGGACTTCCCAACAGGGGCCTCCAGCCAGTTGGGTTGATGTTCTTTGGCCAACTGAGGTTTGAAAACTTCCTGGGATGGACTCCTAAAAGAAAGAGTGGCTGCCATCTTTGCTGTTTTAGCAACTTAACTGTTGCAGCCTCCAGGCTTTGGAGAGCCCAGGCTGACTACATATAGAGGCAATAACCCAGCACAGTACAGCTGCTCTAGGAAAGCAAGGCTAGACTGCTTCTTTAAGTGGATTCCTGATTCCACTCCTCCTGACTACGTGAGACCTCCTAACTAGCGTCTTCAGCCACCTCCTACAGGTGCATTTGGGCTGACAACATGTCTGTACCCCCTGGGATGGAGCTTTCAGAAAAAGAGGCAGGCTGTTACTTTGCTGTTTTGCAGCTTTCACTGGTGATACCTCCAGGTACTGGAAAATCTGAGGCAACCAGGGACTGCAGCAGATGCCCAGCAAACCTCAGAAGTCCTATGGAAAAGTAGCCAGACTGTTAAAAGAAAACAAACCAAAAAACCTCAAAACCTCATCCAAAGGCTAGCAACCTCAAAGATTGAAGGTATAAGCCCACAAATATGCAAAGAATGTGCTCCTTTAGCTCAAGAATGCTGAAAACTCAAAAAAACCAGAGTGCTTTTTCCTATAAATGACCACATTACCTCCTCAGCAACAGTTCAGAACCAGGCTTAAGCTGAGATAGCTGAAATGACAGCAGTAGAAATCAGAATATGGATAGGAACAAACTTCACTGAGCTAAAGGAGCACATTCTAATTAAATGCAGGCAAACTAAAAATCAAGATAAAACATTGCAGGAACTGACAGTAAAAATAGCCAGTATAGTGAAGAACATAACCAATCTGATAGAGCTGAAAAACACAGTGCAAAAATTTTATATAATGCAACCACAAGTATTAATAGCAGAATAGACCAAGCAGAGGAAAGAATCTCAAAACTTGAAGACTATCCTTCTGAAGTAAGACTGACAGACAAGAATAGAGGAGAAATAATGAAAAGGAATGAACAAAACCTCTGAGGATTATATAGAGACTGAATCTACAACTGATTGGTGTACCTGAAAGAGATGGAGAGAATGGAACCAATTTGGAAAATTTATTTCATGATATCATCCATGAGAACTCCCCCAACCTAGCTAGACAGGCCAATATTCAAATTCAGAAAATGCAGAGCAGCCCAGTAAGATTCTCCATAAGAAGATCATCCCCAAGACACATAATTTTCAGATTTCGCCAAGGTCAAAATGAAAGAAAAAAATGTTAAGGGAATCTTAAGAGAAAGGCCAGATCCCTTACAAAGGGAGGCCCATCAGACTAACAGCAGACCTCTCAGTGGAAACCATGCAGACCAGAAGAGATTGGGGTCCAATAGTCAACATTCTTAAAGAAAAGAAATGCCAACCCAGAATTTCATATCTGGCCAAATTAAGCTTCAAAAGTAAAGAAGAAATAAGATCTTTTACAGACAAGCAAATGCTGAGAGAGTTGATAAGCACTAGGCATGCCTTACAAGAGCTCCTAAAGGAAGTGCTAAATGTTGAAAGGAAAAACCTTTACCAGCAATTACAAGAACACACTGGAGTACACAGACCAATGACACTCTAAAGCAGCCACATAAGAAAGTCTACAAAATATTCAGGTAGCATCATAGTGACAGGATCAAATCCACACATAGCAATACTAACCTTCAATGTAAATTGGATAAATACCCCAATTAAAAGACACAGAGTGGCATGCTGTATAAAGGACCAAGACCCATCACTATGCTGTCTTCAAAAGACCCATCTCACATGCAATAACATGAAAAGGCTTAAAATAAAAGGATGAAGAAAAATTTACCAAGCAAATAGAAAACAGAAAAAAAAAACCAGTGGTTTCAATCCTAGTTTTTGACATAATAGACTCCAAATCAACAAAGATTATAAAAGGCAAAGAAGGTAATTACATAATGGTAAAGGATTCAAATCAGCAAGAAGAGCTAACTATCCTAAATATATATATACCCAACACAGGAGCATCCAGATCTATAAAGCAAGTTTTTAGAGACCTCAAAGAGATTTAGACTCCTACACAATAATAGGAGGAAACTCTACTATCCCACTAACAATATTAGATCATCAAGACAAAAAATTAACAAAGATATTCAGGACTTGAACTCAGTTCTGGATCAAAGGGACCTGACTGGTATCTACAGAATTCTCCATCCAAAAGCAACAGAACATACATCTCATTGCCAAACATCACTTACTCTAAAGTCAATCACATTATCATAAGTAAAACACTTCTCAGTAAATGCAAACAAAAACAAAAACAAAATCTGAAATCATAACTATCTCTCCCAGCAGAGTACAATGAATACAATTAGAAACCATGATTAAGCAATTCACTAAAATCCATACATTACACAGAAATTGAATAACCTGCCCCTGAATGACTTTTGGATAAATAATGAAATTAAGGCAGACATCAAGAAATTCTTTGAAACTAATGAGAACAAAGATATAACATACCAGAGTATCTGGGACACACTAAGATAGTGTTAAGATGGAAATTTATAGGACTAAATGTCCATGTAAAAAAGCTAGAAAGAACTCAAGTTAACAACCTAATGTCATAACTGAAAGAACTAGAGAACCATGAATAAACAAATACCAAAGCTAACAGGGACAAGAAATAACCAAAATCAGAGCTGGACTGAAGGAGATAGACATAAGAAAGCATTTGAAAGATCAACAAGTCCAGGAGCTGTTTGTGTGTGTGTGTGTGTGGTGTGGGGGGGGGTGGAATTAATTAGATAGTTAGACTTCTAGCTAGACAAATAAAGAAACCAGAGAAGATTCAAATAAACACAACCAGAAATGATAAAAGGGATATTACCATTGACCCCACAGAAATACAAACACCAGAGACTACTATAAACATCTCTATGCACATAAACTGGCTTGGCAGCATTGCTTTAGAGAGGAGTCCAACCATCCTGGGAAAATCACCTTCTGGCTCCATTCCCTTTTCACTTTCCTTTCGCACTAAGAGCCACTTTCATCAGCAATAAAATACTCTGCATTCACCATCCTTCAATTTGTTCATGTGCCCCGATTTTTCCTGGATGCCAAACAAGAGCTTGGGAGCCATGGGTGCAGATGCTAAAGGCTGTCACACTGACCCTCTGCCCTTGCTAGTGTAGAGCAACTTCCTCATGTGAAAAGGCAGAGGGCCCACTGAGCTGCTTAACCCTTAGGCCATTTGTGGCTGGCAAAACTAAAAGAGCACTGTAACACACACTCTCAGAGGCTTTTGGGTGGCAGGTACTCCACCCTGGATGGTACTGTGGGGGCTGCAGAGAAGTTTCAAAGCACTCACCCCAGCTCCTGCACCTGCTCACCTGCATGCTCCCTCCTGTGAGGGGTTTAGTGCAGTGGGTTCAAGTGAGTGAAGTTTGCCCCACGTGGTGCCAAAGCAGCCAGCTAACCCCAGCACCCACACTCCAGTTCCTGCCTGCAAAAAGGTCAGGGAAAAGGTCCTGCTTCAGAAGGAGGACAGACCATGAACTAGGGCAACGTGATGGCTATGGAGGTTGAAGAGAGGATGAAATGCCTTCAAAAGTTTCCTGAATATCATAAGATGATTCTCGACTGAGTTAATCAACAGCAACATCAGGACTGGTTTACTGACATCATCCTGTCAACAGACATCATTTTAAGGCTCACCGTGCTTTTTTTGGCTGCTTGCATTAAGTTCTTCTACAAATTCACCCAGAAACCTTTGGTGGAGATAGAAGATGTTGGTAAAATGAGCTTTTGCCATTTAATTCAGTTCACATATACACCAAAATTAATGATACAGGAGAAGAAGAAGCCAATGATTTATGGAAAGAAGCAGAGTTTCTACAAATGCTAGAAGTTATTGATAGGGACAGGAGGCAGAAAAATTCTGGGCAAAGGAGGGCAGGTCCCCGGCAAGGGTCCCACCCTTAAGCCTGGGATGGCACCCCAAAGTGAGAGCATGCCTTCCTGTTTTCCCACTCGAATGTTGCCATTTCCAAAACCAGTCATGCCCTGTCCTGCCCCCAATCCTGTGCCTATAAAAACCCTGGGCTCCTCTAGCAGAGAGCAGAGAAGAGAAGAAGGAGCTGGATGTCAGAAATTAGTTTGAAATCCGAGAAGTAGCTTGACTTCAGAGGGACAACTTGATGGCGTTACTTTAAAGAGGAGTCCAGTCGGGGATGGAGGGTCCAGCCAGGGATGGCGTCCACAGGGTCTGCATAGAATTTTGCTCCTGCCGGCACCCAAAAGCATTTGCCCTGGCTCCTGCACCAGCTCACCTGCATGATGCCTCCTGACAGATTGAGTGCAACAGGTTCCAATGAGTAGAGTTTGCCCCAGCCGGTGCTGAAGTGGCTGGCTAGCCCCAGCATCTACGTGCTAGTTACCACCCATGAAGGGGTCAGAGAAAGTTTCCTGCTTCATTATGAAAGCCCTTGAAGTCAGGAACAAAGAAAACTCAGCTCCATTAGAGGAAAATACCACAGGAAAAAGTGAGGCCAAAAACAAGGAAGATTGCAGAAACTTCAAATGTTACTACAGAATCATTGCCATCTGCAGAATCAGAACCTATTGAAATTGAGGTAGAGATTGCTGACGGCACAATTGAAGTGGAAGATGAAGGCATCAAAACATTAGAGGTAGTGGATTCTGCCAAGGGTCGATAACGTACATACAGAGCACGGGTTCCTCTAATGATTTTGCTGTAGCACTCTCGGCAGATATTACCAGCAAGTGCCATCAAGGTGACAGAAAAGGGCAGATTAAAGAAAAAGATGGCTTTGCATCTGACCCCACAAGCATAGAGATAGAAAGTACTGACATTGTGGAACTTTAGTTGTCCTATGTGAAGGACTTGCTCCATTGTGAGAAATGCAATGGTTCATTTAAATTGTTTTATCATTTGAAGGAACACACGAAATCCCACTCTCCTGAGAGTTTCAAGTGTGAAACGTGCAATAAAAGATATCTTTGGGAGAGCACATGAAAACAGCACCTGAATTGTTACCATCTTGAAGAAGGTGGAGTCACTAAGAAGCAAAGAACTGGGAAAAAAGTTTATGTATGTCAATACTGTGAGAAGCAGTTTGACGGTTTTGGATATTTTAAAGAACACCTTTGAAAACAAACAGGTGAAAAACCTTTTTAGTGTCCAAATTGTGATAAAAGATTTGCTAGAAATAGCACCTTCAAATGTCATCTCACTGCATGCCAAACTGGAGTAGCGGCAAAAAAAGAAAAAAGAAGCTCTATGAATGCCAGGTCTGCAACAGTGTGTTTAACAGCTGGGACCAGTTCAAAGACCACTTGGTAATACACACTGGATGTAAACCCAACCACTGTTCTTTATGTGACTTGTGGTTTATTCAAGAAAATAAATTAATGAGACATCTCAATGATACTCACAATATTTCAGAGCATCTAGTATTGGAAGAAGTTATTTCAGTAGAAACACATTTGCAAACTGAACCTGTGACATCAATGACTATTACAGAACAAGTTGGGAAGGTGCATGTGCTACCATTGCTTCAGGTCCAGGTTGGATTCAGCACAAATGACTAGGGAACATGTCCATCCAGATCTTCTCCAGGACCTCCAGATACATGGTTATGAGTGAGCATCTAGAGCAGGTCCAAATAAGTTATCTAGAAGTGGGTTGAATTCAGACTGAAGAAGGTACTGAAGTACATGTACAGAAGCTGCACATTGAATGGATAAATCAGATTCCAGTGGAAGTACAAACTGAACTTCTAGAAGTAGACTTGGATCACCCCAGAAATCTATGAACCAAGAGGAGAGAGAGCCTAGCCAAGCAGATGCTGCTGAAGCTGCCAGGGAAGATCACGAAGATGCTGGGGAAGGATTAGAGAGCAAGCCAACAGTGGATTCTGAAGCTGAAAAGCCAGAGAATGAGGACAGAATAGCTATGCTGGTTTTTAGAATGAAATTACACGTGAATATATTTTTAAATTTACTTGCTGAAATTTTGAACGACTTATGGGTAATATGACTGTCTTTAAGCTAACAGACAAGTGGACCAAAGTTAAGCTATTTGCTGTTGTGCTGAACTGTTTCTGTTGAAACAAACTGATTCCCCTCCCTCTGCTTAATGCCACAGAGGAGGGATCTGTTCCATAAATTAGGGGAGTTTTGAGAAGTACATTTCTAAAAATTTAAGTAGATTATATTCTTATTATAAACTTGCATTTGACTGTATCTATTTTCATTATGGTAAAAGTTCTCCCTTTTCTCTTTCCCAGGTCATGTTCTTCCTCAAATTTCTCCCATATTGTAAAACCAAACTTAAATCATTAGAACACAAGTTTATGTACTCTAATGCATGTTAGAAACTTGAATATATAGGAAGCACAAGGCTGCATGATGAACAGTGCATTGTTACTGGGCAGTTAAATTTTGGCTTTCTTTAGTTGGAACAAATGTTCTTGTATACCCAGTAGTCACAGATACCATCTCTGCAACAGAGAAAGAGGTGGTGGTAAAATTCTGATAATGTTAAGAAAAAAAATCCACACCCATGTTCCATTTCAAAACCAGCTAAACTTCTATAAAGCATCTCTGATTCTTTCAGTTTATGTTGTAAGGAGCAATATAGCCAATGGCATAATACTTTATATTTTTGCTTATAATGACAACCACGAGTTCTTTTTCACTCAAGTTAGGTTGAGAAATTTTATTTAGTGGCAGCTGAAGGGCCAATTTCAATTGGGAAAATTTATTTACTTCTATGGTAAACTTTATTTTGATGAAAAGTAACACTATTATTTACTACCAAATTAAAAAAAGATGAGCATCATTTAAAAATTCATGTTTTTAAAATAAAGTACAGGGAAAAACATTTATATAATTATCAGGCTTGTTTTGAATGGAATCTTTCCCTCAGTCCTTAAAGTAAAGTAAAAATCTTGTGCTATAACTTTTAAAGCCATATAAACAAGAGTGCTAAACTGTGGACTTAAAAATAAATGTGTAAATATTTTTAATCAGTATTACTTGGAAATAAGGCATACACACACACACACACATACAGAGAGAGAGAGAGAGAGAGAGAGAGAGAGAGAGAGAGAGAGAAAGAAATAAATAAATTAAAGATGACACAAATAAATGGGAAAAGATTCCATACTCATGGGTAGGAAAACCTTTATTTTTAAAACGCCATACTGCCCAAAGCAATTTATAACCTCAATGCTATTCCTATCAAACTACCATTGACATTCTCCATAGAAGTAGAAAAAATATTTTAAAATTTATATGGAATCTAAAAAAGAGCTTGAGTAGAGAAGGCAATCCTAAGCAAAAAGAACAAAGCTGGAGGCATCACACTATCCAGCTTCAAACTATACCACGGGGACTACAGTAACCAAAACAGCATGGTACTGGCACAAGAATGGACACCTAGACCAATGGAACAGAGAATCCGGAAATAAGTCCACAGACTGAAAACTATCTGATCTTCAGCAATCCGTTCAAGATCAAGCAATGAGGAAAGAATTCCCTATACAATAAATGGTGCTGGGATAACTAACTAGCCATATGCAGAAAATTAAAACTGGAACCCTTCCTTCAACCATATACAAAAACTAACTCAAGACAGATTATACAAATTCAATGTGCAGAAATCACAAGCATTCCTATACACCAATAACAGATGAACAGAGAGTCAAATCAAGAGCAGACTCCCATTCACAGTTGCTACAAAGAGAATAAAATACCTAGGAATACAACTAACAAAGGACCTCTTCAAGGAGAACTACAGACCATTGCTCGAGGAAATAATAGAGGACACAAACATCTGGAAAAACATTCCATGCTCATGGTTAGGAAGAATCAACATCTTGAAAATGGCCATACTGCCCAAAATAAATTATAGATTCAATGCTATTCCAATAAGCTACCAATGACCTTCTTCAAAGAACTAGAAAAAAACCACCTTAAACTTGATATGGAACCGAAAGAGAGCTCGCATAACCAAGACAATCCTAAGCAAAAAGAAAAAACCTGGAGGCATCATACAACCTGACTTCAAACTATACTACAAGGCTACAGTAATCAAAACAGCATGGTACTGGTACCAAAACAGAGATACAGACTAATGGAACAGAACAGAGGCCCTGGAGGAAATGCCACACATCTACAACCATCTGATCTTTGACAAACCTGACAAAATGAGCCATAGGGAAAGGATTCCCTGTTTAATAAATGGTGTTGGGGAAACTGGCTAGCCATGTGCAGAAAGCTGAAACTGGACCCCTTCCTGACATCTTACACTAAAATTAACTCCAGGTGGATTAAAGACTTAAACGTAAGACCTAACACCATAAAAACCCTAGAAGAAAGCCTAGGCAAAACCATTCAGGATATAGGCACAGGCAAGGACTTCATGACTACCAAAAGCATTGGCCACAAAAGCCAAATTTGATGAATGGGATCCAGTTAAACTCCAGAGCTTCTGTACAGCAAAAGAAACAATCATTAGAGTGAACTGGCAATCAACTGAATGGGAAAAATTTTTTGCAATGTACCCATCTGCCAAAGGGCTAATATCCAGAATCTGCAAAGAACTAAAACAGATTTACAAGAAAAAACAACAACCAAAAAAAAAAAAAAAAAAAACCCATTCAAACGGGGGTGAAGGATATGAACAGACACTTTTCAAAAGAAGACATATATGAGGCCAACAAACATATGAAAAATGCTCTCATCACTGGTCATTAGAGAAATGCAAATCAAAACCACATTGAGATACCATCTCACACCTGTTAGATGGCAATTATTAAAAAATCTGGAGAAAACAGATGCTAGAGAGGATGTGGAGAAATGGGAACACTTTTACACCATTGGTGGGAGTGTAAATTAGTTCAACCATTGTGGAAGACAGTGTGACGATTCCTCAAGGACCTAGAAATAGAAATTCAATTTTATCCAGGAATCCAGTTACTGGATATATATCCAAAGGATTATAAATCATTCTATTATAAAGACACATGCACACATATGTTTATTGCAGCACTGCTTACAATAGCAAGGACTTGGGACCAACCCAAATGCCCATCAATGATAGACTGGACAAGGAAAATGTGGCACATATACACCCTGTAATACTATGCAACCATAAAAAATGATGCGTTTGTGTTCTTTGTTGGGACATAGATGAATCTGGAAACCATCATTCTCAGCAAACTGTCAGAAGAACAGAAAATCAAACAACACATCTTTTCACTCATAGGCAGGTATTGAATAATGAGAGCACATGGAGGGAGCATCACACACTGGGGTCTGTTGTGGGGGATAGAGAGGGACAGCGTGGGATGGGGAGGTTGGGGAGGGATAACATGGGGAGAAATGCCAGATATAGGTGGCAGGGGGATGGAGGCAGCAAACCACATTGCCGTGTATGTACCTATGCAACAATCCTGCATAATCTGCACATGTACCCCGGAACCTAAAGTACAATTTAAAAAAAACAAATAAAATTTTAAAAAATATAGATTAAAGTCTTACATGTAAAACCTAAAACTATAAAAACCATGGCAATGGAACACAACCTAGGCAATGCCATTTTGGACCTAAACATGTACAAAGAGTTTATGATGAAGATGTTAAACGTAATTGCAACGAAAAAAAAATTGACAAATGGAATCTAACTAAACTAAAGAGCTTCTGCACAGCCAAAGAGACTATCAACAGAGAAAACAGACAACCTAGAGAATGAGTAAAAAGTTTTTAAAACTATCATCTGAAAAAAGTCTAATATCCAGCATCTATAAAGAACTCAAATAAATTTACAAGAAAATAAAAAAACAAACAAGAACATGGACAGGGACTTTTCAGAAGACATACTTGGGGCCAGGATGCTCAACATCACTGATCGTTAGAGAAATGCAAATCAAAACTACCATGAGATACCATCTCACACCAGTCAGAATGGCAGTTATTAAGAAGTGAAAAAATAACAGATGCTGGTGAGGTTGCAGAGAAAAGGAATGCTTATACACTGTTTGTGAGAGTGTAAATTCGTTCAACCATTGTGAAAGACAGTGTAGTGATTCCTCAAACACCTAAAGACAGAACTACCATTTTTTCTCAGCAATCCCATTACTGGGTATGTACACAAAGGAACTTATGAATGTATGTGTTGTAAAGACACATGCACACATATGTTCATTGTAGCAGTATTCACAATAGCAAAGATATGGAATCATCCTAAATGCCCATCAATGATAGACTAGATAAATAAAATGTAGTACATATACACCATAGAATACTATGCAGCCATAAAAAAGCATGTGATTATATCCTTTGCAGGGATGTGGATGCAATTGGAGGCCATTATCCTTAGTAAACTAATGCAGAAACAGAAAATCAAGTACCACATGTTCTTACTTATGAGTGGGAGCTAAATGATGAGAACATATGGACACATAGAGGGGAGCAACACACACAGGGGCCATTGGAAGGTAAAGGGTAGGAGGAGGGAGAGAATAAAAAACAAGGGATGAATACTAGGCTTAATACCAGGATGATGAAGTAGTCTGTAAAACAAACTCCATGACACATGTTTATCTATAAACAAACCTGCACATCCTGTACATGTACCCCTGAACTCAAAAAAGAAATGCTATACATATTTAATATATAATATTAAATATGTTTAGCCTTAAAAAGGAGGGTATTTTTTCATTTGCCATGACATGGATGAATCTAGAGGAATAAAACACACACACAGAGAAAAATACTGTATGATTTCACTTAAATGTACAATCTTAAAAATTAGGGTCAAACATATAAAAATAGAACATTGAACCACAATAAAACCTTGGTTGGGGGGTTGGGGGAGCAAAAAGGGAGAAGTAGGTAGAAGGATACAAAGTAGAAACTATGCAGGATAAACAAGTCCCAAGATTAAGGTACAACATGATGACTCTAGTTAATAACAATGCATTGTACTTGGGATATTTGCTAAATGAGTAGATTATAGCTGCTCTTGTAATAGGGGAAGAAAACACCTATTTGTAAAGAAGTACATGGTAATATGGTCCACTTTAGTAATGGTTTTACCATATAAATGTATCATAACATCATGTTGTAGACCATAAATATGCATAATGACATTGGCTTAAAAATAAAAAATAATGTTTAGAGGTGAGCATCCTTAGCACCTCTCAACTCAAGTACCTGAGAAGAGTCCTTCTGGATGGCCCTCTCCTGAAGCTTGCTACAGCTGGCACCTGTAGCTTTATCTTTTGGGACAACCCCTCAGGAAGGCTCTATTTAGAATTCTAAGTACTGGCAGCAGCTACTGTCCTGGGCTACATATTAGTAGATGCCTAGAAATTCTCAGACCACCCAGGGCTCACAGCATGAAATGTCTTGGCTTCTTGGCTCCAAACTTGTGAATTATACTAGAACTATTTTGATACGGTTTGGCAATGTCCTCACCGAAATCTCATCTTGAATTGTGGCTCCCATAATTCCCCGACGTGGTGGGAGGGACCTGGTGGGAGATAACTGAATCATGAGGGTGGTTTCCCCCATACTCTTCTCATGATAATGAAGAAGTCCAACAAGATCTGATGGTTTTATAAGGGGAAACCCGTTTTACTTGGTTCTCATTCTCTCTTGCCTGCCACCATGTAACACATGCCTTTCACCATGATCGTCCCAGCCACATAGAACTGTGAATCCATTAAACCTCTTTTTCTTTATAAATTACCCAGTCTTGGGTATGTCTTTATCAGCATCGTAAAAACGGACTAATACATATTCTGAAAACAGACTAATAGTTATACATAAATCCCAACAATTTCTCTCATTGCAAGGGCAGAACATCCCTTTTTTGCTTTAAGTTTAACCCAGGCTTTCATGCTCTGAATTTCATCACTTATCCTCTGCCCCAGGACCGACACCTCACTCCATGTGGCATTTCATCTTCTGTGGGTATTTTCAACCCTATTTGCTTCTTTCCCTGCAGTCTGTAGTTCATTCACATCTTTCTCTGAAGTGCTGCCTGAATGCTACCCTATCCCATCACCTGCCAGTAAAGGCCAAGAACTTCTGCTTTTTGTCTGCATGCTCTGGCTTTAAAACTTACACCCACTCAGTTACACACCACTTCACTAATGATCTCATGGAGCCCTAATCTGGTTTCTAATTATCAGAATGTTTTAGGACAATATCTCAGTGGCATCTGATGTCATTATGTCCTCTTTTGAAAATTTTCTTTGATTTTTCATGACAGACACTACTCTCACCTTGTTACCCCTCTTTACTCTCACCATTCCTTCTCAGGCTTTATACATTTTTCTGTTATAATTTTGTTTACTGGTCCAAGACTGGATCTCAGGCAACTTTCAGTTCTCAGGCTATAATGTGTGCTAGCGAACCCACTGCTTCAATGGTTTTGTGATAGTACCTTAGTATGCAGATGAGAGCCAAAAAGGAATTTCTAGCCAATACCTCACTTCTCAGTGTTAGTGTGTGTGTGTATATTTTATATATATATATAAAATATCATGAATCAGATACCTATACCTGAATACCAAAATAAAACAAAAATAACAAAAATAAAAACCAGAAACTCTGCCATATATGTAAGTAATTAGTTATATGCAGTGGACTGCCTTAGTCCTTATCACTGGATATAGTCAAGTATGTAGGCAACCCTTACTTGCAGATATTATAGAGAGAATCCAAATGTTGAATAGATCTTCTTTAAGATCTCATAAAACCTGAGATATGGTGATTCAAATAACATTTACATGGATATGGTAAATGCAAGACATTTTGTTTTCACATATTTGTTTTTATTAATATTCTGAACTATCTGATGATTTAAGTGTTATGTCTGTTTTTGCATGATTTAAAGGAATCAGGCAGTTAATGTATTTGTCCTATAATTACATATGGAATGTAGGTGGCAGAGCTGGGATTTGGAGATTATATCTTTGACTCCAAACACCATACCTTTCACATGATTCTCTGGTGTGTATAAACGTTATTTCTTCAGCAGGATTCTTATCTTTTTGAAGGTGTTGAACATGGATTTTCAAAAACTTCTCCAGACTACCTAGTTCATCTAATAAGTGCAGAGGCAGATCTAGGTTTCACGGGGATAAAGCTCATAAAATATTTGGGGTGCTCTTTTAGAAAAAAAATAGAGAATCATGAGTTTACCTTCCAAGGCTTTGTTTGATAGGGGCCAGTATATTAGGGGGCCTGAAACCTAAGCCTAACTAAATGTATCACGAGACTGAACACTTGTTACCTAAACAGTTATCTGTATCCTAAATCATTACAGAAAACAGAATCCATTTACTATTCAGAATTACTAACATAGAATTTTCAGCTATTTCTGATCAGGGGTGTGATACTCTGATGGTTTCTGAAAGAACTTCCCCATCTCAGACAGACTTTTAGAAACCCAGGTAGAACTAGGGTTTGTGAGGAAGCCTCCAATGAGCAGAGGTCATTACTGAATGTGTGAGATAACGTTGGCAACAAAGTAGAGATGAAAGTCTTGATCACGGTGTTAGCCGAAACGGCATGACAGATCAATTGGGTGCAAAGCAAAGAAGCAATAGCGATTAAGAAGCTAGTGTTTTCAGGACTGTTGTGTGGAATTGTGTGCTCAGACACTCTTGTTAAACATCACAGCTTGTTCTTGACTAATATGAAATTGCTTTTTTTCTCCTGAGTTCTGATCCAAAGTCACCCTGAAGCATAGCAACAAATTTTATCTCCTGATAATTCACTTCTTCAACAGTATGAGGTTGTTCTAGTCATTACTTTTAGTTAATAGAATAAATGAAATAATATCACCAGTTACATTTTAGTTTTCAGTGAAATTGCAGATTGATGATTTACCTCCTTAAATTCTAACTTCAAATATAAGAGGCTAAAAAACTTTGAGTAAGTTTCCAGCTTTGTTTTAAGCAGGGAGACTAAGCTAGCTATCTTTGTTCCAGAAAGGTACAGAAACTCTTCCATTTATGATGACTAATGATTAAGTGAGCTATCTGTGTTTGTTGAAAGCTGAGTAATGCTGGGGGAATTCAAACATGGACAGCAGACACTTGGCGTATGTGCTACAGCAGACATCAAATCATTGATTTAATAGAATGCTCATCAAAGCTGCTTTTAACTTTAGGAGGCAGGTTTAAATAATAAGGACTACTCCATGCTAAGAGACACTGTTTTGATTTAAAAAAAAAAAAAAAAGAAAGAAAGAAGGAAACTCTGATGAGCTTACATTTTCCCATTTGCTTTTCTCATTAACATTGTGTCAATATTGGTACACCAGTATATAGACAATAAATTGATGAGGCCTGTGTTAGCTGAGACAATAATTGATCCTAGGATTGTGTCAGGACAACAAACAATTTTATTTCTTTTGGAGCTGCATGCTCAGCCAAGTACCCTATCAGAAATTTCCTTTAGTGCTTGCCCTTGAAGCTGTTCTTTAAGCCACAGGAAAAAAAAAACCAAAAAACTATCATTTAAGACATACATAATCAATACAATGAAGCAAAGAGTATGGCTGAGTGACAAATAGAAAGCCAAAAGTTGACTGTAGTCGTTAATGCTGATCTAAAAAAAGAGATTTGTAAAGCAAAATGGGTTATTCTTGTATTTTCTATCATCTAGCTTCAGTAAATTTCTGCTTTAAGTAGCTGAATGTTGCCATTTTTTTCTGAACAAAGCCTTTTCTCCAAGTGCATGTGAGGTTTTTATGCATTATGCTTACTAATGGACCAGAGCTCCTCATTTTGTTCAAATAAAGATTACATAGTGCATCTTTTTCATTTCATGGTAGCAGCAATTACTTTTATTTAAATAAACAGAGGCTCTTTATTGGTGACCATGGACTGTGATCAAACATGCCACCTTTTAACAGCTGTTACTGTCACCTGCATACTGTGATAAAAAGTAGACCAAGCAAGTAGAGCGCCATTAAAAAAACTGTCATATATTCCTAGCATTAACCATGACTATTATATTCACTATGTAGAAGACATTTTTTACTTCATTGCATGCTATTACATTTTTCCAACACAATTTCTTTAAAGCCTTAGTGTTAAAGCTGGAAAAAATTGCTGAATGGCATCCTGTTAACTAATGATATTATTTATTATTATTACCACAACTAACAGTGCTACTGAAATCACAGTCGATATGAAATTGTCATTTAGAAATTCTGTACTGCTCTTTTTTTCAGAAGAAAATGTAAATGTGCACACAAAAAATAGAAGAACTCTGTTAGTTGGATGTTTATAATTCCCCTGAGAGGAGAATAAGAAACATGTTTACCAGTTTCTTATCATGCTTTTTTTTTAAACAGGTAGTGTAGATTTTCCTATTGAGTCAGGCATAAGATTTGCTTCTAAGCATTTGTATAATTGACTTAGTGAATAACCATGGTTTGGTCCTTATGTATGTAGTCATCTAAATATGTTGTGTATGGTCTGATTAAACTATCCATTAAGAAACTAGAGCATCAGACTGATTTCAACATAGAGATATATATGTACATATTTTCTGCTGTAAAAAATAATGGATCTTAATTTTTCAATAATGACAGTACGTATTAGTTATCATTTCTGTGTAATAAATTGTCACAAAACTTAGTGGCTTAAAATAATAACAAGTATATATTATATATATCTCACAGAGCCTGCATGTTGTGAATTTAAGAGTGGCTTGACTGCATAGTTCTGGGTCAGTGTGTCTCCTGAGATTGTAGTCAGGTCTTGGCCTGGGCTGCAGTCATCTGAAGACCTGACTGGGGCCAGAGGATCCATTATCAAGGTGGGCCCTCATAGTTAACTGTAGTAATTATGCTACTAAATTAGCATCCCTGATGAGCAGAACCTAGCATTTAATAAGCTTATCAAGGGCAGTACTTTCCCTGAAGCAACAATCTATTATATCCTTCAAATAGTGTGATCTTTAGAAACTGATAATTTTGGACTTCTTCTGGCAGTATTATAGAATAAATTTTCTGAAAATTCTCCAGCTTAAAAAACAAATTAGCAAATGAAAAATCAGCTTTTATTTTGGATCAAATATACCTTTTAATTTATTTCTGGTTTAAAAATAAAAAGTGAAGGAAATCTTTGAGGGCATTCTTCTCCACCATCCAAAGGATATAAAAGATTAGTGAACAAAAAGCAATCAGAGAAAGCCCCTAGGTTTCCCTGAGGGCAATTGTTTTTTTTCTAGTGCTACCATCCATTGGGAGACTAAATCCTGTGACAGTTAAAGGTGGAAATGCTGATACTGGAAATTCCTCATTAGTCCACACAACTTTAAGGGGCTAGATTGTTCCCAGAACACAAATGGTCTTAACTTTCAACATACACAAATGCAAATTTTCTTTGGGTCTTGCAACCCCAGTTTAGACTCATAGTTTTCTACATAAAAATATCCAGTTATAAGCTTATTATTAAAGATCACCAAATAAACAGGGAAATAAGTTTCCATGAATAAGAGTTTACCAGAAATAATTGCTAACATATTTAAACCCCAAAATACTTAAGAAGTATCCACTTTAGAATACAAAATAGTTGTATAAGAGATATTTAAATAAACAAGGAAATCATAAAAATGAGCAAATGCCAATAGCTATCAAATATTATGAGATATAATTGAAAAGCTTCATTTAATCAGAAGATATATCATTTTGATATGTGTGTGTCTCTAAATAGCCTCAAGATATATCAGAGAAAAAGGTAAATTGGACTTGATTGTACAAATCAGACACTTTTGTACATCATAGATGTATAAAGAAAGTGAAAAGGTAACCTATAGAATGGGAGAAAATATTTGCAAATCATACTCCTAATAAGGGATTAATATTCAGAATATAAAAAGATCTCTTACAGCTTGTTATGATTTGGGTTTGTGTTCCACCCAAATCTCATGTCCAATTTTAATCCTCAGTGTTAGAGAGGGGGCCTGGTGGGAGGTAACTGGACCATGAGGGCAGATTTTCCCCTTGCTGTTCTCATAATAGTGAGTTCTCATGAGATCTCGTTGTTTAAAAGTGTGTAACACCTCCGCCTTCTCTCTCTTCCTCCTCTGGCCATGTAAGATGTGACTGCTTCCCCTTCCATCATGACTGAAAGTTTCCTAAGGCCTCCCCAGCCATGTTTCCTTTATAACTTGTAGAACTGTGAGTCAATTAAATATCTTTTTTAAAAAACGACATTACCCAGTCTCAGGTAGTTTTTTACAGCAGTGTGAATGAATGCACTACTAAAAAACAAAAAGACAACCCAATTAAAAACTGGCAAACTATTTAATGGTGTATTTTTTGAAGGAAGATATATGAATGGCTGTTAGTCACATGAGAAGATTCTCAACAATACTAATAATTAGGGGAATGAAAATTAAAACTACAATGAGATACCACTCTTTCTATTTAAAAAGGAAATAGAAAGTGTTGACAAGGATGTGGAGAAATTGAAATCCTTGTATATTGCTGGTGAGAATGTAAAATGGTGTAGCTTCAATGGAATGGAAAATAGTTGGGTGGTCCTTCAAAATGCTAAACATGGGATTATTATATAACTCATCAATTCCACTCCTAGGTAGATTCCAAAAGAATTGAAAAAAGGGACCCAAACAGATAAGTGTATGCCAATATTCACTGAAGCATTATTTACAATAGCCAAAGGATGCCGAAAAACCAGTTGGCTATCAACTTGTAAAAAGATAAACAAAATGTAGCATACAGATCCATAAAAAGTAATAACGTTCTGATACATACTGCAACATAGGTAAAACTTGAAAACATTGTGCTAAGTAAAATAAGTCTATCACAAAAGGACATATGTTGTATGATTTCAATTATATGAAATATCTAGAATAGGCACGTTCATACAGACATAAAGTAGGTAACAGGTTATTAGGGCTGGGACAGAGGGGAATACATAGTTGTCGCTAAACTTATAGAGTTTCTGTTTGGGATGATGAAAACGTTTTATAAAAGGAAAGTGGTGATAGTTGCACAACATTGTAATTGTAATTAATACCCTTGAATCATACATACATATGTATATATATGGTTAAAATGGCTAATTAGCTAATTTTATTTTATATACATTTTACTAAAATATAAAAAATTAGGCAAAAATGGATAATAATACAGAAAGAGGAGGACAGATTTTTACTACTGGGAGACTTCAATCTGCTTCTCTCCACTATTGCTATAGCTTCTCATTATAGATAGAACCAGCAGTCAAAAATCAGTAAAGACAAAAATTTAAATGGCACATATAACAAGCTTTTAAAAAATATTTTAAAACATAACACTCCCAAAATAGAGAACAGAGTAGAACATATAGAGAGACTAACCGCAAATCAAGCCAAAAGTACATAGTAAAACAAGCACATAGTAGAACATACATAGAAACTGACCATAAATGAAGCCAAAAGCAGATCTTAATAACATGCATAATCAGGCTACATGATCCAATATTTATGCAATGAAGTTAAAAGTAAAACATAAAATCAAAAACATTACCCAATCTCAAATGATTTATGGTGAAGTAGAAATCATAATGAAAATCAAAAGTACTTATAACAACTAAAAATATCACATATAAAACATACAGGATAAAATACAAAGGATTCCTAAAGGGAAATTTATGACTGTGATGCTTATATTAGAAGAGAAACACAGAATCCATCTTAAGACGTTAGAAAAAGAATAATTGGATAAATCCAAAAAGTAGAAAGGATGGTGATAACAAAGACAGAGCATGAATTAGTATAACAGAAAATAAAGAAATAATGAAAACGAAGCAGAGTTGAGCAGTATAATAAAATAGATGTCTATTCAATAATAATCAGTTAATAATAAATAATAATAAAGACCAGTCAATAATAGAGCAGTCCCAGATGCTCAATATTAGGAACAAAAAAAGGAGAACGTACAACCAGACATGTAGAATTTAAAACATACTATGTGACTATTATAAGCAACTTGAGGCCATGATTTTGGTTTTTTAAAAATAATTATAGCTACATAGTAGGTATATATATTTACAAAGCACACAAGATGTTTTGATACAGGCATGCAATGTGGAATGAGCACATCATCCTCTGTAGCACTCCTTTGAGTTACAAACAATTCAATTACACTTTTCAAGTTAATTTTAAAACATACAATTAAGTTATTATTGATTATAGTCATCTGATTGTGCTGCCAAATAGCAGGTCTTATTCATTCTTTCTATACTTTTGTACCCATTTACCATCTCCATCTCCCACCTCAACCCTCAACTACCCTTCCTAGCCTCTAGTATCCATCCTCCTACTCTCTATGTCCATGAGTTCAATTGATTTGATTTTTAGATCCCACAAATACATGAGAGCATGTGATGCTAGTCTTCCTGTGGCAGCCTTATTTCACTTAACATAATGATCTCCAGTACAATCCGTGTTGTTGCAAATGACTGGATCTCATTCTTTTTATGGCTGAATATTAACACTATATGTACCAAATGTGGTACATATATATACTCCATTGTCGATATGTACCACATTTTCTTTATCCATTCATCTGTTGTTAGATACTTAGGTTGCTTCCAAATCTTAGTTACTGTAAACAGTGCTGCAACAAACATAGGAGTGCTGATATCTCTTTGATATACTGATTTTCTTTCCTTTGGGTATGTATTTAGCTGTGAGATGGATCAGAGGGTAGTTCAATTTTTAGTTGTTTGAGGAACCTCCTAACTATTCTCTATAGAAGTTTTAATAACTTACATTCCTACCAACAGTGTACAAGGGCTCCCTTTTCTCCACATTTATTATTTATAATAATATGTATAATTATATTATTATAATAATTAATATAACAATGTTTATTATAATTACTATATTATTGTAAATATTTATTATAATAAATATGATATTATGTTATTGCCTGTCTTTTGGATACAAGACATTTTAACTAGGTTGAGATGATATCTTGTAGCTTTGATTTTCATTTCCCTGATAATCAGTGATGTTGAGCACCTTTTCATATGCCTGTTTGTTATTTGTATGTCTTCTTTTGGGATATATCTATTCAAATCTTATGCTTTTTTTGGATTGGATTATTCATTTTTTTCTTGTAGAGTTGTTTGAGCTCCTTATATATTCTGGTGATTATCCCTTGTCAGAGAAATAGTAAGTATTTTCTCCCGTTCTGTGGGTTGTCTCTTCACTTTGTTAATTGCATTCTTTTTGTGCAGAAGCTTTTGAACATGATGTGACCCCATTTGTCTATATTTATTTTGGCTTGTGCTTTTGGGGTATTGCTTAAGAAATCTTTGTCCAGAACAATGTCCTGGAGATTTTCCCTAAAGTTTTTTTGTAGAAGTTACATAGTTTGAGGTCTTAGATTTAAGTCTTTAAGTCATTTTTGTTTGATTATTGTATATGGTGAGAGATAGTGGTCTAGTTTCTTTCTTTCTTTTTCTTCTTTTGACATATGGATGTCCAGTTTTCCCAGCAGCAATTATTGAAGAGACTACCTTTTCTCCTAGTACATATTCTTGGCACCTTTTACAAAAATGAGTTTACTGTAGGTGTGTGGATTTGATTCTGGCCTCTGTATTCTGTTCCATTGGTCTATGTGTCTGTTTTTAGGCCAATATATGCTGTTTTGATTACTATAGCTCTGTAGTATAATTTGAAGTCAGGTAATGTGATTCCTCCAGTTTTGTTTTTTTTGCTTAAGATAGCTTTGGTTATTCTGGGTCTTTCATGATTCCATATACATTTTGTCATTTTCTTTTCTATTTATTTGAAGAGTGTCAATGGAATTTGACAAACATTGCATTGAATCTGTAGATTGCTTTGGATAGAATGGACATTTTAACAATATTGATTCTTCCAATCTATGAATATGGAATATTTTTCCATTTTTTTGGTGTCTTCTTCAACTTCCGTAATCAGGGTTTTATAGATTTTATTATAGAGATAATTAACTTCTTTGGTTAAGTTAATTCCTAGGTATTTAATTTTATGAGTGGCTATTGTAAATGGGATTACTTTTTTGGATTTCTTTCTCACATTGTTCATTGTTGGCATGTAGAAATGCTACTAATTTTTGTGTGTTGATTTGTATCCTGCAACTTTACTTATTAGATTATCTGTCCTAATAGTTTTCTTAGGAGTCTTTAGGTTTTTCCAAATATAAGCTACATCATCAGCAAACAAGGATAATTTGACTTCTTCCTTTCAATTTGAATGCTCATGGGGTGGCCGGTTAGCTCAATTGGTGAGCTCTTCGTGTTCAATTTGAATGCTCTTTAGATCTTTTATCTTTTGATTGCTCTAGATAGAACTTCCAGTAATATGTTGAGTAACAGTGGTGACAGTTGGCATCCTTGTTGTGTTCCAGATCTTAAAGGAAAGGGTTTCAGTTTTTCCTTATTCAGTATAATACTAGCTGTGGGTCTGTGATATATGGATTTTATTATGTTCTATACCCAGTTCATTGATGGTTTTTATCATGAAGCAATATTAAATTTTATTGAATGCTTTTCCAGCATTAATTGCAATGTCATATGGTTTTTATCCCTCATTTAGAATTGGTTTGCTAGTATTCTTTGAGGACTTTTGCATTAATATCCATCAGAGATAATGGCCTGTAGTTTTTCTATGTATTTTTTTTTCTGGTTTTGGTATCTGGGCAATACTGGCCTCATAGAATGAGTTTGAGAGTATTCCCTCCTCCTCTATTTTTTGGAATAGTTTGAGTAAAATTGGTATTAGTTCTTCTTTAAATGTTTGGTAAAATTCAACAGTGAAGCCATCAGGTCCTGGGCTTTCTTTTACTGGAAGACTTTTTATTATATCTTTGATCTCATTACTTGTTATTGGTGTGTTCATGTTTTAGATTTCTTCCTGGTTTAATCTTGGTAGGTTGAATATATCTGGGAATTTGACCATTTCTTCTAGATTTTCCAATTATCAGCATATAGCTGTTCATAGTAGCCACTAATGATCCTTTGAATTTCAATACTATCAGTTGTAATGTCTCCTTTTTCATTTCTGATTTTATTTACTTGAATCTTCTCTTTTCTTTTCTTAGTATGGCTAAAAGTTTGTCCATGTTGTTTAAGTTTTCAAGAAACCAACTTTTTGTTTCACTGATGTTTTGTAGTTTTTGATTTCAATTTCATTTATTTCTGCTCTGATTTTCACTATTTCCTTTCTTCTAATAATTTTGGATTTGGTTTGCCCTTGGTTTTCTAATTCTTTAATATACATCATTAGATTGTTTATTTCAAGTTCTTCTTTTATGATGTAGTCACTTATAGCTATAAACTTTCCTGATAGTACGGCTTTTGCTGTATCCCATAGGCTTTTAGTATGTTGTGTGTTCCTTAGAATTTGTTTCATGACATTTTTCTATTTCCTTCTTAATTTCTTCAATTACCCATTGGTCATTCAGAGGCATAATATTTAATTGTTGTGTATTTGTGTAATTGCCTAAATTCCTCTTATTAATTTCTAGTTTCATTCCATTGTGGTCAGAGAAGATGCCTTATGCTATTTTAATTTTTTCAGAATATTTTCAGACTTTTTTTGTGATCTAACATATGCTTTATTCTTGAGAATGATCCATGTGTGTGCTAAGGAAAAGGATATGAATTCTTAAGCTCTCAGATGAAATGATCTGTAAATACTTTTAGATCCATTTAGTCTATAGTACACGTTAAGTTGGATTTTTTTTTTTTTTTGGTTGTTGTTGATTTTCTTTCTCTCTTGAAGATCTGTCCAGTGCTAAAAGTAGGATGTTGAAGTCCCCAGCTATTATTGTATTGGGGCCTATCTCTCTCTTTAGCTTTAATAATTTTTAAAAAATATACCTGGGTGCTCCCATGTTGAGTGCATATATAATTAAAATTTTATATCCTCTTGCTGACTTGACCCCTTTATTTTATGTAGTGAACTTTTTTGTCCTTTCTTAAAGTTTTTGTCTTGAAATCTATTTTGTCTGATATGAGTATAGCAAATCCTGTTATTTTTTTGGTTTCAGTTGGCATGGAATATATTTTTCCACCCCTTTATTTTCAGCCTATATGTGCCTTTATATGCAAAGTATGTTTCTTGCAGGCAACAGATCAGTAGGTCTTGTTTTTTCATCCATTTTGCCAGTCGAGTCTTTCGATTAAAGGGTTTAGTCAATTTACATTATGACTATTTACAACATAATGTTGTTATTGATAAGTGAGGACTAATTGCTGCTATTTTGTTATTTGTTTTCTGGTCTTCTTTCCTTTTTTCATTTCTGTCTTCTAGTGAAGACGATTTTCTCTAGTGATATTATTTAGTTTCTTGCTTTTTATTTTTTATGTATTCATTGTATGTTTTTTTTGTTTGAGGTTACCATGAGGCTTGCAAATGCCATCTTATAACTTATTATTTTAACCTGATAAGAACTTAACACTATTTGCATAAACAAATGAACAAACAGAAAGAAAACTAATAAATGATCACCACAACTTCATCTCCACTACTTAAAAACATGTTTTTAATATATACTTTAAGTTCTGGGATACATGTGCAGAATGTGCAAGTTTGTTACATAGTTATACAAGTGCCATGGTGGTTCTCTGCACCCATCAACCTGTCATCTACATTAGGTATTTCTCCTAATGCTAATCCTCCCATAGCCCCCCATCCCCTGACAGCCTATGGTGTGTGAAGATCCCCTCCCTGTGTCCATATGTTTTCATTGTTCAACTCCTACTTATGAGTGAGAACATGTGGTGTTTGGTTTTTTTGTTCCTATGTTAGTTTGCTGAAAATAATGGTTTCCAGTTTAATCCATATCCCTGCAAAGGACATGAATTCATCCTTTTTTATGACTGTGTAGTCTTCCATGGTGTATATGTACCACATTTTCTTTTTCCAGTCTATTATTGATGGGCATTTGGGTTGGTTCCAATATTGCTATTGCAAACAGTGCTACAATAAACATATGTGTGCACAGGTCTTTATAGTAGAATGATTTATAATCTTTTGGGTATATACCCAGCAATGAGATTGATGGGTCAAATGGTATTTCTTGTTCTAGGTCCTTGAGGAATCACCACACTGTCTTCGACAATGATTGAACTTATTTACACTCCCACCAACTGTGTAAAAGCATTCCTATTTTTCCACAGTCTCTCCAGCATCTGTTGTTTCCTGACTTTTTAATGATTGCCATTCTAACTGGCATAAGATGGTATCTCATGGTGGTTTTGATTTGCATTTCTCTAATGACCAGTAATATAATGAGCTTTTCTTCATATGTTTGTTAGCTGCATAAATGTCTTCTTTTGAGAAGTGTCTGTTCATATCCTTCACCCATTTTTGATGGGTTGTTTGTTTTTTTTCTTGTAAAGTTGTTCAAGTTCTTTGTAGATTCTGGATATTAGACCTTTGTCAGATGGATAGATTGTAAAAATTTTCTCCCATTCTGTAGTTTGCCGGCTCACTCTGATGATAATTTATTTTGTTGCAAAGAAGCTATTTAGGTTAATTAGATCCCATTTGTGAATTTTGGCTTTTGTTGCCATTGCTTTTGGTGTTTTAGTCGTGGAATCTTTGCCCATGCTTATGTCCTGAATGGTATTGCCTAGGTTTTTTTTAAGGAATTTTATGGTTTTTTAGTTCTTATGTTTAAGTCTTTATTTATTTATTTATTTTGAAATGGAGTCCACTCTGTCACCCAGGCTGGAGTGCAATGGTGCAATCTTGGCTCACTGCAACTTATGCTTCCTGGGTTCATGTGATTCTTCTGCCTCAGCCTCCTCTGAATAGCTGTGGTTACAGGCATCCACCACCATGCCTGGCTAATTTTTGTAGTAGAGATGGGGTTTCACCACATTGGCCAGGCTGGTTTCAAACTCCTGACCTCAGATGATCCACCCATCTTGGCCTCCCAAAGTGCTAGGATTACAGGTATGAGGCACCAGGCCTGGCCCATTCCCACTACTTTTTAACTTTTTTGTTGTTTCTATTTATATCATATTGTACTGACTATATGTTGAAAAGTTGTTGCAATTATGATTTTTTATTCATTCACCATTCAGTCTCTCTACTTCAGATAAGAGTAGTTTACACATCACAGTTACAGTGTTTTAATATTTTGTTTTTTTCTGTGTACTTACTGCTACCAGTAAGTTTTGTACCTTCAGATGATTATTTATTGCTTATTAATGACATTTTCTTTTTAATTGAAGTATTTTATTTAGCATTTCTTATAGGACAGGTCTGGTATTGATGAAATTCTTCAGTTTTTGTTTGTCTGGGAAAGTCATTATTTCTCCTTCATGTTTGAAGAATATTTTCACTAGTTATATTATTCTAGGTGAAATCTCTTTTCCTTCAGCATTTTAAATATGCCATGCTACTCTCTTCTTGCCCATAAGGTTTCCACTGAAAAGTCTGCTGCCAGACGTAGTAGAGCTCGATTGTATATTATTTGTTTCTTTTTTCTTGCTGCTTTTAGAATTCTTTCTTTATCCTCAGCTTTTGGGAGTTCTGACTATTAAATGCCTTGAGGTAGTCATCTTTGGATTAAATCTGCATCATGTTCTATAACCTTCTCATACTTGAGTATTAATATCTTTCTCTCAGTTTGGGAACCTCTCTGTTATTATCCCTTTTAGTAAACTTTCTACCCCTATATTTTTCTCTATCCCCTCTATGTGGCCATTAACTCTTATACTTGCCTTTCTGAGGTTATTTTCTAGATCCTGTAGACATGCTTCATTGTTTTTATTCTTTTTTTCTTTCATCTTCTCTGTATATTTTCAAATAGCCTGTCTTCAAGCTCACTATTTTTTTCTTCTGCTTGATTGATTATGCTGTTAAAGTACTCTGATGTACACTTCAGTATGCCAATTGCATTTTTTAGTTCCAGAATTTCTGCCTGATTCTTTTTCATTAGTTTAATCTCTTTGTTGAATTTATCTGATAGAATCCTGAATTCTTTCTCTGCATTATCTTGAATATCTTTTAGTTTGACAGTTATTTTGAATCCTCTGTTTAAAAGGGGACATGTCTCTGTTTTTCCAGGATTGCTTACTGGTGCCTTATTTGGTTCATTCATTTTGTAGGGTCATGATTTCCTGGATAGTGTTGATGCTACTACATGTTCTTCAGTATCTGGGCTTTGAAGAGTTAGGTATTTATTATACTCTTCACTGTCTGGGCTTATTTGTAGTTATCCTTTTTGGAAAGACTTTCCACATATTTAAAATAACTTGAGTGTTATGATCTAAGCAGTTTGTGCTTTAAGGAGCACCCCAAACCTGGTAACACTGTGGTTCTTGCAGACTCGTAGAGGTATTACCTTGAAGATCTTGGACAAGATTAGGTAGAAGTCTAACTGATATTCTTTTGTACTGTGGCTCAGCTGGTACCCAAAACACAAGATATAATTCTTCCCACTTTTCCTTCCCCTTTCCAAAGGAAGGGGAGCCTAATCCCATAGGCATCACCACCCCAGGCCATGAGGAGTACTGCCAGACTTCCTCCGATGTTCCCTTAAGGCCCATGCTCTCTTAAGTTAGTTTGTCATGAATCCTGCCTGGCCCAGAACTCACCCTTCAGGGCAGTAGTCTCCCCTCTGTCTTAGGGCAGCTCCAGAAATACTGTCCAAGAGTCAAGTCTTGGAATCATGGACCCCAGGAGCCTATTTTGTACCCCACCCCACTTTGGCTATGATGGTATATAAGGGGCAAGACAAAGTCCCCTTTGCTTTTCCCTCTGCTTTTCTCAGAGAAGAGTTTTGCCCCATAGCCACCACAGCTAATAATTTGCTGCATCTCACCTGAATCCAGCAAGGCTCAGAGGCTCACCAAGGCCCTCGATGTAGCACCCAGGTATCATTGCTGGTTACTCAGGGCCCAGGGGTCCTTCAGTTAGTAGGTGGTGAATGCTGGCAGGACTGGGTCTTTTCCTTCAAGGCATCAGGTTCCCTTCTGGCCCAAGGTATGTCTAGAAATGTATCTGTGAGCTAGGGTCTAAAATAGGGGCCTCATGACTCTAACTGATGCCCTATCCTGCTGTGGTTGAGCTATTATCTAAGATACAAGACAAAGTCCCCTCCACTAGTTCCTTCTCTCCTCAAGCAGAAGGAAGGGATCTCTTAAAGCAGAAAATGGAGCCGTACAGCTTGAGGTTAGGAGAGGCATGATGCCAGCATTGCCAGCACTCCTATAGTCACCTCAGCTGGTGTCTCAGTAGGTCATATGCCTCCCCAGTCTACTGTTTTGGAATCTAGTTTAGCCTTAGGACTTATGTATGAGTTGCAGTCCTTCTGGCCTAGACTGACTTTCAAGTTTTCTTAGAAACTGAGAACACTTTGGCCCTACAAAGTGAGGTTTATAGGCACTCAAATTTGGACTGCTGAAATAAATGATTCTCTTCTGACTAGGGCTGATTTAAATTCTCCTTCTATGGGTTGTCATTGGCTGACTTTGTCTGGTTTTCCTGTCTGCTCTAACAGATCAGCACTGAGTTCAGTGCCTCAGAGTTGCTGTGTCCTCCCCCAGTGCCCATAGATGCTCTCCACACCATGCTGCAGCTGCCTGGAGTGGGGAGAGAGTGGTGCTGGCAATTCAGAACTGTTGTTTTTATCTCTTCAGGGCTTCTTTCAGGGACATAAAATTAAAACAGGTATATACGTGCTCATCTGACTTTCCATTCTCGTGACCATGTTTTTTCTGTGTAGATAGTTGTTAACTTGGTGTCCTTGTGGGAAATTCAGTGGTGGGGAGGTTAGGTGGAGCTTTCTATTCCACCATTTTACTCCACCTCCCAACTGAGGCCAATGACTTTGAAAATGTATAAAATGAACAAATTCCAAAAATGGAATTCCAAAAATGAACAAATAACAATAATAATTCCAAAACAACTAATTCAAAAAATGAACAAATTCCAAAAACTGACTCAGGAAAAAGTGCCTAAATTCTCCTACAATCATTAAATATATTGAATCAATCAATAGTTTAAAAATTTTTTCTACAAAGAAAATAATATACCTTGACAGTTTTGTAGCTGAGTTATCTTACCACTCAACATTATGATTACATGTTCTGTCTATAAGGTCGATGACTTTGATGCCCAAAAAGGCTGTTGTGTTTCTGCCATTGCCACAAAATAAATTTTTACCATGTAGCCTGCTACTTCAGGGAGGATGAGAGCTGCGTGGAACAGACCACACTACCTGTAACATGGATCAACTACATCTGATCCCAGCCTAGAACAGCTAACCACAGTCTACCTACATATATATGAAAGAGTAGAAATAATCACTGCTTTAAGACATTGAGGTTTTGGGTGGTTTATTATATAGTATTATTTCATTCAATGTAGATAAAGCATTTATTAAATTCAACAACTACTCATGCTAGACTATTAACAAATTAGGAATAAAAGAGAACTTCCTTTTCTGCATAAAGTGTATCCCCAATATATCTATAGTAAGCATTATAAAACTTACATATTCAAAATCTTTTTGCACTAGAAATTGCACTTCTAAGGAATGTCCTAGAGAAAATCTTACACACATGCAAGAATACATGTACAATTATTTCAATAGCATTATTATTAACATTGCAGAAAACTGGAAACAGTCAAAAGTGTTTTTAAAGTGGCAAATATAAAAATAAATTGTTGAATATTTAAATGAAATATTAAAAAGCAGTGCATGTAAATGAACTATAATGATTTGCAACAACAAAGATGACTCTTACTTACATAATACTAGAATGTCAAAATGTTTTAGACTACATACATCATGAATTCATTTGTATAAATCTCAAAATATAGATATTGTTTTAAAGAAGTTTTTTTAATTGTGTTTAAATTCTGGGGTACATGTGTAGATCTTGCAGGATTGTTGCATAGGTGCACACATGCCATGGTGATTTGCTGTCTCCATCCCCCAGTCATTACATCAGGCATTTCTCCCAATGTTATCTCTCCCCAACCTTCCCACCCCCTGCTGTCCCTCCCCTAGCTCCACTACTCCCAACAGGCCCCAGTATGTGACATTTCTTTCCCTGTGCCCATGTGTTCTCATTGTTAAAAACCAACCTATGAGTGAGAACATGCAGTGTTTGGTTTTCTGTTCTTATATCAGTTTGCTGAGAATGATGGTTTCCAGATTCATCCATGTGCCTACAAAGGACACAAACTCATTGGTTTTACGGCTGCATAGTTTTCCATGGAGTATACGTGTCACATTTCCTTTGTCCAGTATATCATTGATGGGTATTTGTGTTCATTCCAGGTCTTTGCTATTGTAAGCAATACCACAATGAACATACATGTGATGTCTTTATAAGAGAAAGATTCATAATCCTTTGGGTATATATCCAGTAATAGGATTGCTAGGTCAAATGGAATTTCTATTTCTAGATCCTTGAGGAATCGCCACACTGTCTTCCACAATGGTTGAACTAATTTACACTCCCACCAACAGTGTAGAAGTGTTCCTATTTCTCCACATCCTCTCCAGCATCTGTTGTCTCCAGATTTTTTAATGATTGCCATTCTAACTGGCATGAGATGATATCTCAGTGTGGTTTTGATTTGCATTTCTCTAATGACCAGTGATGATGAGCATTTTTTCATGTTTGTTGGCCTCATAAATGTCTTCTTTTGAAAAGTGTCTGTTCATCTCCTTCACTCACTTTTGAATGTGTTTGTTTGTTCGTTTTTTGTAAATTTGCTTTAGCTCTTTGTAGATTCTGGATATTAGCCCTTTGTCAGATGGGTAGACTGCAAAAAATTTTTTCCATTCTGTTGGTTACCAGTTCACTCTGATGATTGTTTCTTTTGCTGTGCAGAAATGCTTAAGTTTAACTAGATCCCATTTGTCTATTTTGGCTTTTGTTGCCATTGGTTTTGGTGCTTTAGTCATGAAGTCCTTGCCTATGCCTATGTCCTGAATGGTTTTGCCTAGGTTTTCTTCTAGGGTTTTTATGGTGTTAGGCCTTATGTTTAAATCTTTGATCCATCTGGAGTTAATTTTAGTGTAAAGTTTCAACTTTCTGTACACGGCTACCCAGTTTCCCCAACACCATTTATTAAACAGGGATTCCTTTCCCCATTGCTTGTTTTTGTCAGATTTGTCAAAGATCAGATGGTTGTAGATGTGTGGTGTTTCTTCCAAGGCCTCTGTTCTGTTCCATTTGTCTATATCTCTGTTTTGGAACTAGTACCATGCTGTATTGCTTACTGTAGCCTTGAAGTATAGATTGAAGTCAGGTAGTGTGTTGTCTCCAGCTTTAAACCTTTTTTGCTTAGGATTGCCTTGGCTATGTGGGCTCTCTTTTGGTTTCATATGAAGTTTAAAGTGGTTTTTGTTTCCAGTTCTGTGAAGAAGGTCAATGGTAGCTTGATGGGGATAGCATTCAATTTATAAATTATTTTGGGCAGTATGGCCATTTGCATGATATTAATTCTTCCTAACCAGGAGCATGGAGTGTTTTTCAATCTGTTTGTGTCCTCTCTTATTTCCTTGAGCATTTATTTGTAGTTCTCCTTGAAAGGTCATTCACATCCTTTTTTAGTTATATTCCTAGGTATTATTTTATCTTTGTAGTAATTGTAAATGGGAGTTCACTCATGCTTTGGCTCTGTTTGTCTGTTATTGGTGTATAGGAATGTTGTGATTTTTTCACATTGATTTTGTATCCTGAGAATTTGCTGAAGTTTCTTATCACCTTAAGGAGATTTTGGGCTGAGATGATGAGGTCTTCTAAATATACAATTATGTCATCTGCAAATAGAGACAATTTGAGTTCCTCTTTTCCTAATTGGATACCCTTTATTTCTTTTTCTTTCCTGATTGCTCTGGCTAGAACTTCCAATACTATATTGAATAGTAACAGTGAGAGAGCACATCCTTGTCTAGTGCCAGTTTTCAAAGAAAATGCTTACAGTTTTTGCCCATTCAGTATGGTATTGGCTGTGAGTTTGTCATAAATAGCTTTTATTATTTTGAGATATGTTCCATTGATACCTAGTTTATTGTGGGATTTTAGCATAAAGTGCCATTGAATTTTCTCAAAGGCCTTCTCTGCATCTGTTGAGATGATCATTTGGTTTTTATCTTTGGTTTTGTTTATATGATGGATTGCTTTATAGATTTGTGTATGTTGAACCAGCCTTGCATTCCTGGGATGAAGCCTACTTGATGGTGATGGATATCATTTTTTGATATGCTGTTGCATTTGCTTTGCCAGTATTTTATTGGAGATTTTTGCATTAATGTTCATGATGGATATTCACCTGAAATTTTCTTTTTAGTTGTGTCTCTGCCAGGTTTTGGTATCAGGATGATATTGGTCTCATGAAATGAGTTAGGGAGTATTCCCTCTTTTTGTATTGTTTGGAATAGCTTCAGAAGGAATGGTACAAGCTCCTCTTTGTATGTCTTGTAGAATTTGGTTGTGAACCTGTCTGGATGGGTTGGTCCTTTTTTTGGGTTGATAGGCTAATAATTGCTGCCTGAACTTCAGACCTTGTTATTAGTCTATTCAGGGATTCAACCTCTTCCTGGTTTAGTCTTGGGAGGGTGTAAGTGTCCAGGAATTTATCCATTTCTTCTAGATTTACTTGTTAATGTGCATAGAGTTGTTGGTAGTAATCTCTGATGGTAGTTTATATTTCTGTGGAATTGGTAGTGATATCTCCTTTATCATTTTTTATTGCATCTGTTTGATTCTTTTGTCTTTTCTTTTTTATTAGTCTGGCTTGCAGTCTGTCTATTTTGTTAATCTTTTCCAAAAACCAGCTCCTGGATGTATTGATTTTTTTTGAAGGTTTTTTTTTTTTGTGTCTCTATCTCCTTCAGTTCTGCTCTGATCTTAGTTATTTCTTGTCTTCTGCTTGCTTTTAATTTTTTAAAAATCTTGTTCCTCTAGCTCTTTCAATTTTGATGATAGGATGTTTTTAGATCTTTCCTCACTTCTAATGTGGGCATTTATTGCTGTGGGCATTTATTGCTGTAACTTTCCCTCTAGACATTGCTTTAAATGAGTCCCAGAGATTTTGTTACGTTGTGTCTTCATTCTCATTGATATCAAAAAACATCTTTATGTCTGCCTTATTTCATTTTTTATCCAGTAGTCATTCAGAAGCAAGTTGTTCAGTTTCCATGTAGTTGTGCAGTTTTGAGTGAGTTTCTTTATCCTGAGTTCTAGTTTGATTGGACTGTGGTCTGAGAGACTGTATGTTATGATTTCCATTCTTTTGCATTTGCTGAGGAGTGATTTACTTCCAATTATGTGGTCAATTTTAGATTCAGTGCAATGTGGTGCTGAGAAGAATGTATATTCTATGGATTTGGGGTGTTCTGTAGTTGTCTATTAGGTTTGCTTGGTCCAGATCTGAGTTCATGTCCTGGATATCTTTGTTGATTTTCTGTCTCATTGATCTGTCTAATATTGTCAGAGGAGTGTTAATGTCTCCCACTATTATTGTGTGGAAGCTTAAGTCTTTTTGTAGGTCATTAAGAACTTGCTTTATGTTTCTCAGTGCTCCCATATTGGGTGCATATATATTTATGATAGTTAGCTCTTCTTGTTACATTTATCCTTTTACCATTATGTAATGCCCTTCTTTGTCTCTGTTGATCTTTGTTGGTTTAAAGTCTGTTCAGAGACTAGGATTGCAACTGCTGCTTTTTTCTTTTTGTTTCCATTTGCTTGATTAATCTTCCTCCATCCCTTTATTTTGAGTCTATGTGTGTCTTTGCATGTGAGATGGGTCTCCTGAATAGAGCACACTGATGGGTCTTGATTTTTTATCAAATTTGCCAGTCTGTGTCTTTTGATTGGGGCACTTAGGCCATTTACATTTAATGTTAATATTGTTATGTGTGAGTTTGATCCCACCATTTTGTTACTGGCTGGTTGTTTGACCTGTTTCTTCATTGCATGGTTGTTTGTTACCATTTGGTACATTTTTGCAGTGGCTGGTACTGGTTGTTTCATTCCATGTTTCGTACTTCCTTCAGAAACTCTTGTAAGGGAGGTCTGATGGTGACAAAATCTCTCAGCAGTTGCTTGTTTGTAAAGGATTTTATTTCTCTTTCACTTACGAAGCTTAGTTTGGCTGGATGTGAAATTCTGAGTTGATAGTTCTTTTGTTTAAGAATGTTGAATATTGGCCCCCACTCTCTTCTGGGTTTCTGTCAAGAGATCCATTGTGAGTCTGATGGGCTTCCCTTTGTGGGTGACCCGACCTTTCTCTCTGTCTGCCCTTAGCATTTTTTCCTTCATTGCAACCCTGATGAATCTGGTGATTATGTGTCTTGGGGTTGCTCTTCTTGAGGAATATCTTTGTGGTGTTCTCTGCATTTCCTGTATTTGAATGTTGGCCTATCTTGAAAGGTTGGGAAAGTTCTCCTGGATAATATCCTGAAGAGTGTTTTCCAGTTTGGATTCATTCTTTCCATCACATTCAGGTACATCGATCAACTGTAGATTAGGTCTTTTCACATAATCCTATATTTCTTGGAGGCTTTGTTCATTTCTTTTCACAATTTTTTCTCTAATCTTGCCTTCTCATTTTATTTCATTGAGGTGATCTTTAATCTCTGATATTTTTTTTTCTTCTTCTTCTTGATTGATTTGGCTACTGAAGCTTGCATATGCTTCATGAAGTTCTCGTGCTGTGTTTTTCAGCTCCATCAGGTCATTCATGTGCTTCTCTAAGCTGGTTATTCTGGTTAGCATTTCATCTAACTTTTTATCAAGGTTTTTAATTTCTTTGCATTGGGTTAGAACATGTTCCTTTAGCTTAGAGAAGTCTATTATTACCCACCATCTGAAGATTGCTTCTGTCAATTCATCAAACTCATTCTCCATTCTGTTTTGTTCTCTTCCTGCTGAAGAGTTGTGATCCCTTGGAGGAGGAGAGGTATTCTGGTCTTTGATGGTTTCATCCTTTTTGCACTTGTTTCTTCCCATCTTTGTTGATTTATCTACCTTTGGTCTTTGAAGCTGGTGATTTTGGATGGGTTCTCTGAGTTGACATCCTTTCTGTTGATGTTGAAGCTATTTCTTTTTGTTTTTTAGTTTTCCTTCTAATAGGTTTCTGTACTGTAGGACTGCTAGAGGTCCACTCCAGACCTTGCTTGCTTGGGAATCACCTGTGGGGGTTGCAGAACAGCAGGGATTGCTGCCTGATCTTTCCTCTAGTAGCTTCATCCCAGAAGGGTACCCCCTGGTGTCAGTCAGAGCTCTCCTTTATGAGGCATCTTTTTGGTTATAAAGGGTTCAGGGATCCACTTGAGGAGGCAGTCTGTACCTTGTCTGCCTGTAGAGGCGTGGCTGCGCTATCATGAACTCAGTTCAGCTGCTGTGTAAGCTTCCTCTGGGTTTTGTTTACGCAGATAGGTTTAGACTCACCTTAGCAATGGTGGACACCCTTCCCTTCACCGAGCTTGATCATCCTGCATCGAGCTCGATCTGAGATGCTGGCTGTGAAACTCTCAAGAGAGAAGGCCTCAGTTTGCTCATCTTTGTGGGGGTGGTACATGGCCAGCTGTATCACCTGTCTCCCTGCTTTCAGCCACCCCTCTTTCTGGGGAGTGGGTAGCTCCGTCCTGCAAGTGCTCTCAGTGCTAGTCAAAACATCTGCCCAGATCTGTGCCAACAACCCAAGGTGCCAGCAAAGCTGCCACTCAGATCTGTGCTGGTAACTCCTGGTGCTTTTCAGCCCAGCAGGGATCTTCTGGTCTGTGGGTTGCAGAGGCCATGGGAGAAGCACAGTATCTGAAATGGGGTGCTGGAGCAGGGGGGATGTCTCCAATCCTCCAGTTAGTTGCACTTCCCAGATGAGGCAGTGCCCTGCCTGCCTCAGTTTGCCCTCCTTGGGCTATACCCACTGTCCAAGCAGTCCCATTGAAATGAACCTCTGGTACCTTGGTTGGAAATGTAGAGATCACTCACCTTCTGCATCTTTCTCACTGGGAACTGTGTTCTGGAGCTGTTCCTATTTGGCCATGTTGGCAGAATGCCAAGAAATTTTAATTTAAAATTTTTATGAGCACATAGTAGGTGTATATACTTATGGAGTACATTAAAATATTTTGATATAGAAGTACAATGTATAGTAATCACATCAGGAAAAATTGAGTATCCATCACCTCAAACATATATTATTTTATGATGTAACAAATATTCCAATATGCTCTTTTATTTTAAAATATAAAATAAATTATTGTTGACCATAGTCACTTTGTTATTTTATCAAATATTATATATTATATTTAGCTAATTTTTGTACCCATTAACCATCCCCATTCCCCCTATCCCTACCACTACCCTTTCCAGCCTCTGGGTATCATAATTCTACGCTCTTTCTTCATGAGGTCAATTGTTTTAATGTTTTGTTTTCACAAATTCATGAGAACATGCAAAGTTTCTCTTTCTGTGCCTGGCTTATTTCACATAACATAATGATCTCCAGTTCCATCCATGCTGCTGCAAATGACAGAATCTCATTCTTCTTTATGGCTGAATAGTACTTCATTGTATTAAATACAATATTTTCTTTATCCATTGACCTGTTGGTGGATACTTAGGTTGCTTCAAAATCTTGGTTATTGTGAATAGTGCTGAAATAAACATGGGAGTGAACACCTCTCTTCAATATACTGATTTGTTTTTTGGGGGTATATACATAGGAGTGGGATTCCTGGATTGTATGACTCTACTTTTAGTTTTCTGAAGAATCTCCAAACTGTTCTTTATAGTGATTATACTAATTACATTCCCACCAAGAGTATATGAGAGTTCCCTTTTTCCACATCTTTTCCAGTATTTGTTACTGCCTATCTTTTGAATATAAGCCATGTTAACTGGAGTGAGATGATATATAATTGTAGTTTTTATTTAACCTTTTCTGATTATCAGTGACACTGAGCACATTTTTATATGACTATTTTCCATTTGTCTTCTTTTGAGAAATTTTGGTATGGTTTAGCTGTATCCTTACCCCCAAATCTCATCTTGAATTGTAATCTCCATAATCCCCACATGTCAAGGGAGAGACCAGGTGGAGGTAACTGAATCATGGGGGTGGTTTCCCTCATGGTGTTTTTGTGATTGTGAGTTCTCATGAGATCTGATGGTTTTATAAGTGTTTGATAGTTCCTCCTGTGTTCACTTCTCCTTCCTGCTGCCTTGTAAAGAGGGTGCCTTGCTTCCCCTTTGCCTTGTGCCCTAATTATAAGTTTCCTGAGGCTTCCCCAGCCACGTGGAACTGTCAGTCAACTAAACCTCTTTACTTTATAAATTACCCAGTCTCAAGCAGTTCTTTATAGCAGTATGAAAATGGACTAATACAAATGTCTATTAAGATCTTTTGCCCATTTTAAAATCACATTATTAGATTATTTTCTATACAATTATTTGACCTCCTTATATATTCTGGTTATTAATCTGTTGTCAGATGGATAGTTTGCAAGTATTTTCTGCCATTCTGTGGAGTGTTCCTTCACTTTGTTGATTGTTTCCTTTTTGGTGCAAATTCAATGTCCCTTTTTTTGCTTTAGTTTCCTGTGCTTGTGATGGGGTATTACTCAAGAAATCTTTGCCCAGTCCAAAGTCCTGAGGAGTTTCACCAATGTTTAATTTTAGCAGTTTCATAGTTTGAAGTCTCATATTTGTCTTCAATCTTTTTTGATTTGATTTTCGTATATGGTGAGAGATAAAAGTCTAGTTTTATTCTTCTGCATATGGACCAAAACACCGTTATTCTTAATTTGAATGTGGTTACATAGTGGTTATTTTGCTATTAGGATTATATTTTATATATTTGTTACATATCCATTTGTATCTATCAACATGAAATAAAATATAATATGAAATACAATATAATCAAAACTTATGCCAAAATTACATTATTATAATAACTTCAGTTGGCAATGTAATAAAAATTTATTAAACACATTGTATTTTAGCTTTGGTGGCTTTTATGAGGAACTTATAGTGTATGGTGATTGAAGGGATTTGAAGTATTGCTGTTTAAGCACAATATCATATTTTCATGATTATTATTTGGCTATAGAAATATGAATGTCCTCTGAATAAAACAGGTGACAGGAAATTTGAAGCTCTGGAGTATTATTTCTTATTTATCTGTGAAGGGCCATCATATAGTCAGGAAGAATATGATAGTATCTACTCTCAATATTACTATTCAAAATATCATAAAGACAAATAGAAAGAGGACAGACACATGTATTCACTGTTTACACAGGGATTAAACTACCATATATCCAAAATATATACATTAAACTACCATATATTTTGTATAAAATGTGATCACCTACCTAGAAAATCCAAGAAAATAAACTGAAAACAATGATTAAAACTAATAAGGAATTTGCATACAAATTTAATACACAATAACTTTCCATATAGGGTAATAATCAATTAGAACATACAACGGAACAATATCCCGATCAGAATAGCAGCAGAAACCAAAAAACAGGGAGAATTAAACCTAACAAAAGATCTAAACGACCATTATGAAAAACAATATAACACTCTTTGAAGGATATATAAATCAACCTAAATAAATGCAGAGGCACGGCATATTCCTGAAGAACAATATTTAACATTGTAAAGATGTTATTTCCCCCCAAATCTATAAATTTCGTACAATCTCATATAACATCTTAAAAGAAGACTTTATGGAACTTGACATGTTTAATTTAAAGTTCAATTGAAGAGAAAAATGTAATGATAGCAAAGACTATTGTGAGAATATCAAAAAGTGGCATTTGCACAATTTCATTAAAAATTACAGTGTAAAGGTGTATAGCAGCTAAACTTACCCTACTTTCATAGAAATTCAGGAAGAGGCAGCCTAATTGCACAGAAAAAGAGTGTAGATCAGGTCCAGCTACCTAGGACAATTTAATATGTGACAAAGGCAATGTCATATATTACCCTGTGGTGAAAATAATGGGAACAAATAGGCTATTAAATCAATAGTAGTGGGACAATTTCTTGATGATTTGGATAAGAAAGTTAAGTTTTTCCCAACCTCACACCCTCACAAAATTATTTTGAAATAGACCAAACAATTATATATAAATTACAGAAATATAAAATTATGTTTAGAAAATAAAGAGAATATTTATTTATAATTTAGGGCTTTGAAAGATTTTCTAAGAAAGCCCTAAATTCAGAATTCATAAAGGAGACAGTTGTCATATCTACCTGTATAAAAATTTTAAACTTTCATATTACAAAATTACAATAAATAAAGAAAAGTGACAGGCTGGGAGAAAATATGTTACACATGTAACTCTCAAAAGATTACTTACCATAATTTATAGAGACCATAAATTATAAAACAAAAAATTATTCAATGAACTAAATAACTAAAAATAGCTTAAAAACATTTTAAAAGATGCTCAACCTCATTAGCAAGCAAGAAAATGTAAATGAAAAGAAAATGACAATATTTTTCTCATTATTGTGGGAAAAAATAACAAACCTTAATTTCTTACAGTAGGTAATGATGATGTAAAACAAATACTGATTAACTCTGTAGTTGCATGGACAAGTTCTGTATTAGTCTGTTTACACACTGCTATAAAGAGTTTTCCTGAGACTGGGTCATTTATAAAGGAAAGAGGTTTAATTAACTCACAGTTCTGCATGGCTGCATAGGCCTCAGAAAACTTAAAATCATAGCAGAAGAGGAAGCAAGCACGTCTTACATGGTGGCAAGTGAGAGAGAGTGAGCAAGTGGGGAAAACTACTTTATAAACTGCCTCAGATCTCATGAGAACTCACTGTCACGAGAACAGCATGGGAAATCTGCCCCCATAATTCAATTACCACCCTCCCTTGATACATGGAAATTACAGGTGAAGCAGGCATGTCTTACATGGCAGCAGGCAAGAGAGAGAAAGAGAGAGAAGGTAAACTGCTACTTATAAAACCATCAGATCTCATGAGAACTCACTATCATGAGAACAGCATGGGAGAAACAGCCCCTGTGATCCAATCACCTTCTACCAGGTCCTTCCCCAGGCAGGTAGGGATTACAATTTGTATTAAATTTCAAGATGAAATTTGGGTGGTGACATAGCCAAACTATATTTGCAGGGAAAAATTTCAGGATCTAATAAAAATGTAATGTGCAGTCTTTCTAGTGCCTATGATACTACCTCTAGATGTCTTTTCTAGAGAAATAAGCCCTACTTCCCTAACGATGCAAATACAAGGATTAGACAGTTAACAAAACTACACTCAACCTACACATCCATTGGTAGTAAACTAGTTGAACTCCAGTGTATTTATACTGTAGAATAATGGCATAGATTATAAACATACCAGTCATGTATATGCCAACATGGAAAGCTCTCCAACACTTACGGCAAAATGAAAAAAGCAAATTACTGATATTAATTATAGACATGTCATTTGGTAAAATATGTGTTTAAAAACAAAATCATATGTATGTATGTGCAGACATGTACACACACACACACACACACATATGTTACATATTCCATGGGAGGTGATCTGGGGATACTTACCTGGCAGGTGAGATACTGTGATTATGAAGGTGGTTTACCCAGAGTGGGGCTTATCCATTGCACTCTGGATGTTCTGACCCCTGTGACTTCCTCTAATGTGGAAAACCCAATGGCATAATTTGTGGTAGTGAGGAACTTCTTTTACACTCTCCCTCAAAAGGAAATAAAAAAGTAAAAACAAACAAGAAAAAAAAAAGAAAGACAAAAGCAAAGCAAAGTTACCTGAAATAAATTAAAACCCACTTACTGTTAACCCTGATTACCTGTGAAGAGGGGAGTGCGATTCACCTAAAGTGAAATTGGACTATTCATTCTTACAATATAATGTTTCTGAGCTTGAATTTTTTAAATAAAATGTTTTTATATAATTAAAATTAAACCAATACAGATGTAAAGAAAGAAAAACTAGAAATGCGAGCAAATAAATATGACATTTTAATATTTGGAAAGAAATCTTGGTATTGAATCAAATATAGTGTAACTCAATTTGTGATACTAAGTACATTTATCTACTTGAATTGCATTTGGAGCAAAAGCAGAAAGGAGTCATTTTTATTGAGGCTTTAAATGAGAGTATTCAATAAGTTGTTGGTAGTGATAGATTTATGGGTCCAGAAAACTCTTGCACTGGGGTTTAGAGACGTGTTGACATAGTGTACATGCTTGTGGGAAGTGAGAGGAAGACTGCCTTTCAAGTGCACAGACTTACTGGGTTCTGGCGGTATTGACTGTCGTTCCCGCCTCAATAAGAATTCCAATAGACATCTGTGGGAGTCATAGCTGAGTTGAATATCAAGCTATATTTTAAATTATGAGCAAGATTCATTGCTTTTAATTCTTTGCTTACGGTAGGTATGTGATAAAATATTCTTTATAAAAACCCTTATGGGTAAGTAAGCTAGAAATACCCAATCTTTTGAGAGCTGATGAAAGAATATTCCCTGTGGAAAAATACATGTGTGTATTAAATGTATATACAATGTCTTTTATGTAAATTTTCCATTTACCTTCATGCAAAAAAGGAATAATATATTTGTTGCATGGGGTTGATCCTACCTACCCCAACCCCTGCAACAGGCAAACACACACATTTCTTTGGATCTTTTTAATTACCATACCCTGCTTGATACAGTCTCCAATTTTCTATCTGACAGTCCTGGAAATATCCAAAGTCCAAGACAGGAACTTTTGCAGCATAGTTATGTTTTGTTAATAAACATAAATTTGTATAAAACAACACATATTTGTTGGCATTTTAATGGTAGCGAATATGTATACACAGTGCCAAGCACTCTTCTAAGAGGAAACTGAAGAAAAGAGAATTTAAGGGACTTGCCCATGGTCCCATAGCTGGTAAGGAGCAGAACCTGGATTCAAATCTAGCAGCCTAGGCCCTGAGCTTACGCTTTTGCATACTGTGATATGTGGAAACTCCATGTCCCAATTCCTTTATGTGCCCATATCCTGGCTCTAAGGTGACAAAAGTTCTTTTTGTCATGGTTGAGTTTCCTGGTTGTTCTTGAAGATTCTTTGATTTCTTAAAGTCCCTCTGAAATTACTGTCCCAGCACCTCAAGAACCTGATGTCCTTTCTTATAGCTGGGGCTCACTACTGCCTCAATCCAAATACTTTGCTGGAAGTTAAGGAAACCAGTTCATTTTTGCTTGCACTCAGCATCTTTTCTGTTTGTTGTTTCAGACACCTTATTTATTGTCCTTTCTCTCTGTTTGTTGTTCCAGAGACCTTATTTATTTGTCCTTTCTCTCCTCCAGAAAGTCACTTTCAGATGTCTCAAGTGGCCTTTTCTCTAGACAGTTAACAGTCTCTTTTTCTTGTGACGCCATACACAACATATGGCATTGAGCTTTCTGGTTGTTGCTCAGTTATTAAAACTTAACAGTGATATTATGTATTGCAGCCCAATCCAGAGTGGAAAAAGAACAAGTTGTGTCTCTCCTTCAATCTCATCATCTTTGTTTCACTCACAGCTCTTCTCTGGCTTTTAACGAATTATGGCATTGCCTTTTAAAACTGCTCCCCAAATGTGAAAACCTCCCACCTGCCTGTTACTCACATGCATTCTCCAATCCTGACTGTATTGACTATGGTGCACTCAAAGCAAAAAAAAAAAAAGCCCATCACACACTTCAATCAAGTTCAAGTGACTAAGACTTCTACACAAGAACTGACTCATTGCCTGTGATTTTTGCTCAACTGCTTAAATTAGACAGGGGCATTGCTCTGGGCTAGAAATATTTTTTAGTCATCGAAGTATACTTACATCCTACTGTAAGTATATGTTCAGACACCATATCAACTCCTTTATAGTTGATAAAGGTTGAGAACACAAAAAGGATTTAAATACTTAGGCTGATGAATGAGGGAATTGGTGAGAAAAGAGGCCATATAATTCAAAGTATTTGATTGCTAGTTAGTAAGGCCAATAAATGAGGAACAAAACCACTAATTACTAGTTTTCCATTATTACTTCATGTTGATATGCTCTTGTTAGATATACCCGATCTACATGAAGTTTAGGTTGTTTTTTTTTTTGAGAGAATGTGTCTAGATTTGAATCTTGAAAATTAAAACTATAAAACATTACATTGATGATTTGTTAAAGAGAATGTTCCTTCTCTTAGACAGTTAAGTTTTTAAAAATGATTTTATACTGTTTTCCCTTAGGACTTAAGTAGTGTATACTAACATTCTAATCAAGTGAGTGATCTAGAGTCTAAGGCAGTCTTTTCACTAACACTGTTGTTCACTACCCACCCAGGCTCCCCATTATTCCCTATTCTGCATTTTCCATCTCATACAGGAATACAGGAAGGAAGGAAGGGAGGGAGGGAGGTAAACAAAGGATAATAATTCCCTTAATTCCCAAACTTTATATTGAGGACTTATTGTGCACTAACCTAATGTGAAGTGCTTTCTTTATATATACTTATCCACTTTCATCCAGTTTAATGCAAGATTAAAAGCTAGCATTTTCAAACTGTAAGAAACCTAAATAATTATATATTCTTTTTATTTTATAGCTGGGAAGACTATGATTAGGAAGGATAAGAAACTTGGAGGATCATACAGTTATTGGTGACAATCTCAGGGAAAAGTGACAAACCTCTCTACTTTTGGTTGAAGGGTTTCCCTACAATTTCTATTGATATTCCACCAGAAAGAACTCTTGGTAAAAGACATATTCAGCATAAATCACATGATGTACAAAGTGCAAGAAACTCTTTAATTCAGACACCATATCAACTCCTTTATAGCTAAAGATGATGATAATGAGTCCTTACTTATCTCCTCTGAGAGGAGCAGGAGGAACTAGTGTTTTCTATTATGCTTAGTTTAAGCTTTTAAAAAATTCTTAATTCTGACTATTTTTGATACTAGAATGAATGTTAACCTTAAGATATGGAATCCTATGTTTATTTTTAGCTCAGTATTAACTCCCAAACTTAATTAAAATGCTAAATGGTTTGGACCTCTGTTTCATAAATTGCTAAATGAGAGGGTTGGAAAGACCATTAAAGACTTTTTCAGCTTTAATGGAAACCACGTCCTATCTAAGCAGATTATAAAGGGTGAAAAATAATTTTTACAGATTAATTTTCTAAATTAATGACTGTGATAATTTGGTAAAGTTATATGTGCAGATAGGGAATAGAAGTGTTGTATAGTATAGTATAGCATAGTGTAGTGTAGTGTAGTATAAATGGAGTGTATAGTAAAAGAAGAGATTGCAGTAAGATGGTAGCCATCATTGAAAAAATAAATTCGTAAGGGCATAAATATTTGGAGAGGATCCAGGAACATTAGTGTCAAATTATTTGAATATTATTTAAATAATTTCCTATTTCAGAATCTTTTACGACCTTTTGAAAAAGTCCTGAATTAATACATTTTGATATTGAGTTGATTGGAAAGTCACCACTTGAACAAAGTTGAATGAATAAATACAGAAGTGTGATAATAAACAGCCTCTCGCAACATTTCTGAGTTTTACAAGCATGATTCTCAAAGCCTGAATGCAACTCTGGTTAGTGAGATGCATTCTAAGCATTGTCCTCAGGGACTGATAAAGATTCCCACCTCATCCAAATTTTAGTCTGACTCTTCTGAGTTCCCTTCTCAATTAGGCATCAGCCTTGTCTTGCCTTTTTAGCAAGAATATCCCCATCCTTGATATCGCCTCTTAGTAATTTCCCATCCACTGACCCCCCCTCTCTTTGCCCATTGGCTATATATTCCTGCTGTCCATATTGTATTCAGAGTTGTGTTCCATCTGTATCCTCTATTGCAATAGTCTTGAAGAAATCCTTCTTTGCCATTTTAATTTGTGGTGAGCAATTTTTCTGTGACATAAATTTAGGTGGATGACTCAAAACAGTGTCTTTTCCACTTCTAAAGGGCCTACCTGTTTACCTACAAGGTACATAGGTCACTGCCTCCAAGACTATGAAGAATGTATGCCTGAGGAAATTGAAGTTTGATAGTTTTACAAGAAAACTTAGTAGTCCTTTGATTTCTCTCCAAGAAAATATATATTTGGCACATCTTTGCTAGTGTGTTTGAAGCAAGGAAATTTATGCTAGTGCCTAAAGAACTATCAGCGAAGAAATTGCCTGGCAACAGCAATAGAACTAGAGAGGGAGATATCTCTTTCATCAGGATTTTTCAGTTCCCTATACATGCAAACAGGTGCTCTGACCAGGTTGGACTGATCAATGGATAAATTTGTCCTGTGAAGTTAGATGACCCCCCACTTCCTATCTCCCCCAAACTCTTATTTTCTCACACTGTATCTATCCCCTATTCTGATAAACTAGGGGTTTGGCTACAGGGAGACATTTGTAACTGCCATTGTGATTTATAGTAGGCAAGACTAAATCTAAGAAGTGATATCCTAATGCCTTGAGAGATAAATTCATCACAAGAGGAAAAGTCATCTTGCTTGTTAAATCCAGCATAGGAATAGAATCGAAATGCTCCTTCTTGGCCTGTTAGCACCTGGGGAGAAGAAAGACTGTGTGTAAGAATAAATAGAGCTTTTCTTCAATAGAAATACTGAGGGACAAAATAGCATTCAACTTCTCCAACTGAGCTCAACACAGAGGGAATAGACATTATATTTACTTTTCTGGAACACTTTTTGTTGCACTGAGAGAATTGGCAATGATTGGCACTGAGGAATGGTGGCTGATTACCAGTAACACGTGACTAATGATAGACAAACACATGGACATATACTTAAGTAAAACATTGGGAATTCCTTGAAATACTCTAAGAATGGGAACTCTTAAAAGGTCTGGACTTTCCATATAGGTGAGTATAGCACTGAAACTCTCTGGATTTGAGTATTAATATTAATGATACTAACTGGATTCAGAAGCTTGGAATGTTTTGAATATTTCATTTGATATGAAAGGCACTGCTGATACAAGTTACATAGATTTTATAAATATTGTCTAATAGGTTTCTTGTTTTATTTATTCTACTCAGTATTACATTTGTATCTGAAGAGATCTTAATAATTCTCTCCATTCAGACAACTGTATCTTGACAAATATCACAAATATAAAGGTTTTATCATGGGAATCACATATTTTCGTAACACATGTCAGACTGGCTGCTCAGAAGAAAAATGAGCCCATATCTGGAAGTCAGGAGAAGGAATTCCAGTCCCTGCCATGTACCCATCTGACTGCATCTCTATGTCACCTCATTTCTCTGGCCTCTGGGTTCTGATTGGCCTCTTAGAATATCTCAAAATGATCATCACTGTTTTATACATGCAACAAAAATTAAGTGAGTGAATTACGTGATGTGAATGTAAAAGACATGCACTGGTAGCAGTTTTTCAGAAGATACATTAAAGGCAGAATTATCGGGTTTTTTTTTTTCTTTTTCTTTCTTTCTTTATTTTTTTGAGATAGAGTCACTCTATTGCCCAGGCTGGAGTGCAGTGGCATATCTCAGCTCACTGCAACCTCCGCCTCACAGGTTCAAGTGATTCTCCTGCCTCAGCCTCCCAAGTAGCTGGGACTACAGGCATGCACCACCACACCTGGCTAATGTTTGTATTTTTAGTACCTAAGGGGTTTTACCATGTTGGCCAGGCTCCTGACCTTAAGTGATCCACCTGCCTCAGCCTCCCAAAGTGTTGATATTACAGCCATGAGCCTCCACACCCTGCCAAAGACAGAATTAACTTATTTCAACTCTGATGACTTATTAGCAGAAAATCTTTGGGCAAATTAAATTTTTGCTTCTATTATCTATAAAGTAAGATTAATTATTTAACCTATCAGGTTGTTGTGAGCATGAAGTGAGCTGATATATGTTAAACTCATAAACCTCACTTAGCACATAATAAACAGTCAAATATGAGTATTTAAGGTTTGAAACTTTTGTTTTCTCATAGTCTATTCAAATTTTTAATAGTTCAATATTATACTGTTGTCTTACTTTCCTTGATAACATCTGTAAAGTGGCTTGAGATAGAAATGTCTAAAATACATGCATTGAAAATTTCAAGGTGATCCATATTGGGACAGATGTACGAATAAACATGTAATGCTATCTGACAGTAGAATGAAAATTAGTGGAAAAATAAGAATATTTATTTGTTCTTATTTTCTTTTCATTCTGGCATTCATGTAAGTGTGTATCACACTTTTGTAAATAAAACCAAATCCCTTCAATTTTCACACTCATATTCGCTGCCTCCAATTCCTCTTAAGTTTTTCCTTTCTTTGGTACATGATAAGCTCTGGTAAGTTTGTAGAAATTGTCACTATTCATTAGAGGGAAAAAAATGGAATGGAAATGGCCAAATGAAATAATCCAGAATTTGTGGCAAGAGAAGCACACACTGGATTTTTCATTAGATGGAAAACTCTATTCATTTGGAAAGTTGTTCTTTATCCTTTTCTCTTTTTCTCTCTATGTCTCTGTCTCTTTCCTTCTTCTTGAAGATTCTGAGGAGTTGAAAATGGTACAACTATAGATTAGTCTTTTCGCAAGCATTCATTCATCCCAAAAATTTTATTTGGTACCTACTACGTACTGGGTACCAAGTGTAATATTTTAAGATTAGGGTAACTACCATGGGTCGGCAATTGGTCATTTCTATTGTATTTTCTACATTTATTTATAATAAGTAGGTCATTACTATCATAGCAGTAAATTTACCTCAAGGTCTTCTACCTCATAAATCACTTTCTGACAGCCATGCAGGTCACAGGTAACTCACCAGGCATTGCCCTTCTTCTTCACTTCAGTGTGCACATTTAGATACAGCTAGAATAACACAAAAGAGGGTTTTAATTTTTTTTAAATCACAGTAATTTGCTAAAAAATATCAACATCATAATAACTTATTCTCCAAGGAATATCTAGGGAAATTTTAAATCCATTCTACCATGATTATTAGAGACATGAATTTTGCTTCCTAAAACTGAACATTTAAATAGTCCCAAGGAATTATTGAGTTTATAAATTTATAGTCTCATGTCTGAATGTTTTAATGTATAGATTTTTCAGAAAATTTGTAAAAGCCAATATTCCTTATAAATAATTTACCAATAAACCTTCAGAATATGAAACAACCAACTATCTCATTCCCAACATACTATTCACTAAAATTAAAATATTTGGAGAAACAAGTATTGTAAAATAAAATGATTTCATATACTGAAAATTTTTTAGTGATGGCCAGGTACAGTGGCTCATGCATGTAATCCCAGCACTTTGGGAAGCTGAGGTGGGTAGATCACCTCAGGTCAGAAGATCAGCCTGGCCAACATGGTGCAACCCTGTCTCTAATAAACCCACAAAAATTAGCTGGGCATGGTGGTGGGTGCCTATAATTCCAGCTGCTCAGGGGGCTGAGGCAAGGGAACTGCTTGAACCCAGGAGGCAGAGGTTGCAGTGAGCTGAGATCTTGTCACTGCACTCTAGCCTGAGCAATAGACTGAGAGTCAGTCTTAATAAAGAGAAAAAAAAATTTTAGTTGCATATTTTAAAATGAAAATTCTAAATCATATAAGTAAACAGTTGTTTTTTCTTTTACTTTTACATTAAAAGCACTGTTTATTCACTTATGAACACATAAATACACATATTTACTATCAATATTTAATATATATTGATTTTGAGGGAAATACATAAACGATACTTCTATGTTTTACAAATTCCATTTGTTACCACAACACAATTTTAAGCAATCCCATATGATTTAGAGTCAATATTCCTATTATCACATTCTCTGATACAAATAAGTATATATTTGTGTATTCATACACATACATCTATGTTTATATATGTATACCCACATATGTACATATGGACATAGATAGATATACAATTTTTGTGCATAATTGTAAAATTTCCAGACATATTTAGTTTTTCTAGTCATTCTTTGTTACTAATATTCACTTTAAATTCACTGAGGTCAAAGGAGTTCAATTATATACCAATCCTTTGCAATTTGTTGATGTTAAATTTATGGATATGGCATAGGATCAATTTTCATGAATGTTCCATGTGTTCTCAAAAAAAAAAGAGGATTCTACCATTGCTGGGTATAAGTTTCATATATGTCCATGTGAATCACCCAAGTAGTGTGAATTTAGATTTGAAGCCTACTGCAAGGGCTAGCTTGGGATTATAGAAAATCAAAGAAGAATTTTTCTCTCCACTTGGCATTTGATGTGAAATAGGAAAGTTTTTTCAGTATCCTTTACATAGCAAGGTTTAGTTCGAATTCTCCCTTTTGCTGGGAGTGTTTAGTTCTAATCCTCACATTTACTGTGAGTCCAGCATCTATGGGGTCATCTCTTAGTATGTTCACTACCTTGGGAACATGCTGTCTTTCCTCTCCCCTCTCCCACACCCTTCATACCACCATGGAAGCTTGAGATAAATAGAAGTGAGTTGTCATCCACAAGATAAAAACAAGCTTTGGGGCTTGCTGACCTGGTTTCCTGCTATCATTAGAATATTTGGGGGCTTTTAAACTTTATTGATTTCCTAAAAGTTCAGGAATGCACTTGGAATGATGTTATACACATTTTAAAATATTTTTCCAGCAATTTAGTTACTTCCATAACTTCTAGCTCTTGGGAAGATTATTCTGTGTGACTAATCTACCATATTATTGAAAACAGAAGCACCTGACATTTTTCTTAATAAGGAAGTGACATGCTGAATTTTGAAATCTTTCATAGAAGACCAGTTTGATTTAATACTACAGACATATTATTAGATACTAATGGAATCAACAAAAGTGTCAAGAACAGATGGGAGTAATTCTCTTCTACCTGGAATAATGGATGAAAAACTCATAAGATGTGCTTAGGTTTTCCTTTCTTCTTATTTTAAAGATATGGATTAGACACACTCAAATGAGAATACATTTGTTAAAGAAAACGCCAACATGAAATAATTTAAAAATAGTTTAAAGTTAGGAGAACACAATACTCCCTCAAAACAATAATTCTCAGAGCCTTTTATAGGAAAAGAGCATAAGCAACATTAACACATAGGAATGAACTTGGTTTATCAGTATTTTACTCTGGGTTTTCGGGTAATAATTATGCAGCCACATGCTAATAAAAAGCACTCATGAGTTAAGTCCTTTTTGGTCTGCTATCCTGAAATTGCCAGACTCTGAAATGAGGAGGCAGACACAGTGAGGGAATTAAAAAGGAAAGCATTTCCTCAGGAAATTCTACTCTCCTTAATCCAATCTTTGCACAGCTGCAATACAATTAAGCAACACCAGGGGCAAGTTACAGCAAGAGGGTTTTATCTGTTGTCTTTTCGTTTTTGTTTGTTTTTGTTAACCATGTGACAGTGTATCTATTAGAAAAAAAAAGCATCAGAAATTGACTCTCTCAAAAACCCTCCAAGAATTTTTTAAAAATTTAATTTCAAAACAACAGGGAATGAGAAATCATCTGAGTGGGAAATTTTCAATGATGAGAATCTTTTTCCCCCTACCTCCATTCTCTTAACCAACTTCAGGGATTTATCTCATGTAATATTTTTTATGAACTAATCTGATAGAAAACAATTTCATAGATATAATCCTACTTAAAGATGACATTATGCTTTTCTGGGCAATAAATTGTGTGAGCACTAGGATAAATTACAGGAAGAGATTGTGAGCCTGTTGGACAAGTAAAGGGCATGGGAAGTTTTAGAAACAGTATTTCAAAGGTAAGAGACTTTGGAAAACAACTTTAACAATAAATATAGGATTAAGGTCCTTCATCTACATGTTACGGTGTGCAAAATGCTTGGAAGTCCTGAGTACTCATGACCTAAAACCAACAAGTTCAACAAAAGCTTTATGTCATTGCAATTAAGAGGGAAAGAATGGAGTTTCACGTAAGTAGATGTTTGATTTGCAAAGCACCAGGAAATGCCCCATATCCCAAAGTAGTCTCCCATACCAGGTGGACACACACTCAGCCCAATTGGTAGGTGTATTTTACTCCTAGAGATATATTAAAAATAGGCAATACTTCTGCAGAAATATTTAAGTTCAGACATTACTTGAAAATATACAATTATATTTAATCTGTTTAAATCTGGATTTTATCTCTACTGTAAAGTAGAGAACAACATCTGAAATTTAGACAGAAATGGACATATTAGCTACCGGCAGTAAAAAAACAGAATTGAAAAGGCCCTTGGAGATGATCAGGCTAACACAGGTCACACAGCAGGTAAAGAAAAGGAGCATGATTTTGTGGAGATGGAAATGTATTTGTTAAGGGCAAGGACAGAGATCTGGCTAGGCCCACAATTGCAGGAAGTATAGTTTTGACGTCAGAGGCTGATGTATGGATTTGGAGAATGGGATATGGATGTAAACTCTCAATCTCAAGAAATATCCTGACAGGCCACTGTTAACAGAGCAGGGTGTAAATGAGAGGGGTAGACCAGGGAAGAATGAATGGCTGTACTGATACAGGAAGGAGAATGCTAGGGAGAAAATTTCAGAAGAGAAAACAATAATGAAGAGTTGAAAAGAAGGATTCTACCCAACGATTTTCTAGAGCAGAAGCTTGCAATGCTTTTGATCTCAGAAACCTTTTAGACTCCTTAAAATCAATGGAGATCAAAAGGCTTTTATTATGCTGGTGTGTGTTTTGTATACTGATACATGCTGCTGATATACATTCATATTTACTGTAATACAAATTAAGAAATAATTTAGACCGAATATTGGCCTGCCTTGCTAGGTTGGGGAAGTTTTCCTGGATAATATCCTGAAGAGTATTTTCCTGGTTAATAAATGGTGTTGGGAAAACTGGCTAGCTATGTGCAGAAAGCAGAAACTGGACCCCTTCCTGACATCTTACACTAAAATTAACTCCAGATGGATTAAAGACTTAAACATAAGACCTAACACCATAAAAACCCTAGAAGAAAATCTAGGCAAAACCATTCAGGACATAGGTGTAGGCAAGGACTTCATGACCAAAACACCAAAAGCACTGGCAACAAAAGCAAAAATAGACAAATGGGACCTAATCAAACTCCAGAGCTTCTGCACAGTAAAAGAAACAGTCATTAGAGTGAATCGGCAACCAAAAGAATGGGAAAAAATTTTTGCAGTGTAGCCATCTGACAAAGGTCTAATATCCAGAATCTACAAAGAACTAAAACAGATTTACAAGAAAAAAACAAGCCCATTCAAAAGCGGGCAAAGGATATGAACAGACACTTTACAAAAGAAGACATATATGAGGCCAACACACATATGAAAAAATGCTCATTATCACTGGTTATTAGAGAAATGCAAATCAAAACTAAATTATTGAGATACCATCTCACGCCAGTTAGAATGGCGATCATTAAAAAATCTGGAGACAACAGATGCTGGAGAGGATGTGGAGATATAGGAACACTTTTACACTGCTGGTGGGAGCGTAAATTAGTTCAACCATTGTGGAAGACAGTGTGGCGATTCCTCAATGACTTAGAAATAGAAATTCCATTTGACCCAGCAATCCCATTACTGGGTATATAGCGAAAGAATTATAAATCATTCTACTCTAAGGACACATACACACGAATGTTCATTGCAGCACAGTTTACAATAGCAGAGACCTGGAACCAACCCAAATGCCCATTGATGATAGACTGAACAGGGAAAATGTGGCACATATACACCATGGAATATTATGCAGCCATCAAAAATGATGAGTTCATGTCCTTTGTAGGGAAATGGATGAACCTGGAAACTATCATTCTCAGCAAACTGACACAAGAACAGAAAATCAAACACCACATGTTCTCACTCACAGGTGGGTGTTGAACAATGAGAAGACTTGGACACAGGGAGAGGAGCATCACACACTGGGGTCTGTCTGGGGGAAATAGGGGAGGGACAGCAGGGGGTGGGGAGTTGGGGAGAGATAGCATGGGGAGAAATGCCAGATATAGGTGATGTGGAGGAAGGCAGCAAATCACACTGCCTTGTGTGTACCTTTGCAACAATCTTGCATGTTCTTCACATGTACCCCAAAACCTAAAATGCAATTTAAAAAAAATTAAATAAAAAAAAGAAATAATTTAGAATTCTTAATTCATTTAAAAAAAACTCCAATACAAGTTAACACAAATAACTTTTTGGAAACAAATGCTTTCCTTCCTTCCTTCCTTTCTTTCTTTCTTTCTTTCTTTCTTTCTTTCTTTCTTTCTTTCTTTCTTTCTTTCTTTTTCTTTCTTTCTTTCCTTCTTTCTTCTTTTTTCCTTTCTTTCTCTCTCTTTCTTTGTTTCTTTCCTTCCTTCTTTATTCCTTTCTTTCCTTTCTTTCTTTCTTAAGATGGAGTCTCACACTGTTGCCTAGGCTGGAGTACAGTGGTGCAATCTTGGCTCACGGCAACCTCTGCCTCCTGGATTCAAGCAATTCTCATGCCTCAGCCACCCAAGCAGTGGGGACTACAGGCATGCACGACTATGCCCAGCTAATTTTTTTGTATTTTTAGTAGAAGTGGGGTGTCACTATATTGGTCAGGCTGGTCTTGAACTCCTGACCTTGTGATCCTCCTGCCTTGGCTTCCCAAAGTGCTCAGATTATAGGTGTGAGCCACCGTGCCCAACAAATACTATGTTTTCTAAACCCCAAAGATATTTAGCAAAAGGACTTATCAGTCCTTTTTTTTTTTTGCTAAAATATCAGATTTATATTTTACAATTCTATTTAACATCTGGCTTAATCGAATATACTTAGATTCTCATAGCAGTTTCTAAATTTAGTCTGTTGTAGCATGTTGTTTTCATCAAAGAATATAAAGAAAATCTGACTACACATATATCTGTATTTGGAAAAGAGAAGAATATTATAATGGCTATTTCAAATAACTATGTATTCCCATCTTTGATGCTACTTCAAGACTCATGAAGTTCTTTAAAACTTAATTTCAGTGAGATCTGAAAGTATATCAATGATGTTACAATAAAATCCACTGTTTTATCTTGTACGTACAATGGATTTTTTTTTATCAATGCATGATTTTGTAATATCATGCTTTGGTCATTTAGAAGATAGTGATGCAGTAAGTAATACAGACCTTCCCTTCCAGTGTTGACACTATTCAAAAATCATATGCAATAAGATCAGCACTGATTTCATCAGGTAAGTATTTATGTATTGGACAACTGTCAAGTTAATGGTGGCACATAGATGTTTTCTAAAATTCTGAATTTCACTTGAAAGCTTAAACGGTATCATTGAACAAAGACTACCAGTTGCTTTTCTTGAAGTGAGAGGCTCACTTCATTGTTTTTAGAGAAAACGTCTGCCAAACAAACACCTAATCCAGAAGAACCATAAATTGGCCTTCAGCTTTTCTTTCAAGTAAAATTGGAGTTTCTAGGGTAATAAGGAATGAATTTACCCAACTGCCTAAAAAGTAAAAAAGGACAAAGTATATTAAAAAAGCACTTTACAAGATATAGGAAAATGATCCTTGAGAGATGGAAAACAAATAATGTATATCTATAGTTATTCCAGCTTACTACCCTAGAGACAACAAGACAGAGCTGCTGGACTACTCAGGGTAGGGAGATGATGCTGAGAGTTCACGCAAAACAAAGCGTCTGCAGTTACCAATACAGAGCACAGCAGAGAAGAGAACTGTACAAGGAAAGAAAACAAGATTTCCAGAGAATTTCCCCAAGGATATTCAGCTGCTTACTGATTGGAGTATGCATGTGAGAAAACTATCGAAGTCAGGGAAAGAATCACCCAAAAGGATGAAAGTTAATAGTGCTGTGATCATTCTTGTATGTGCCTTTTGGTGAGTATACATATATGTTTCTGCTGGGTAAGTGCTTAGGAAGGGAGTTGTGGATTAATAGAGTCTGCATGTTAGTGGCCGTTTCAATTTATGCCCCCACCAATGGTTTCAGTTTTTCTACCTCCTCTTTAAGACTTGTGTTTTCTATTACTCTTATTTTAATGATTACAATAGCTGTATAATATTATCTCATTTGGTTTTAATTTGCATTTCCTTTATTACTATGGAATTGAGTTCCTTTTTATATATCCATTGCCTTTGTTCATATAGCCATTATGGCATAATTAATCATTAAAATAACTTTGTAATAAAACCCATTTCCTATTACAGTGAGTTAGCAGGGCTTTTTCTCCCTTAGAAATAATGTATGCAAACATCAAAGCTTAAAGGAAGTTCTTTGTCAGTTTTTTGACTATCTTAGGAAGAGTCCACTGAAAACGTGAAATTTAGAAAAAAACATTATTTAATAAGTAGCTATAGAAAAGCTTCATTGATTGCTAGAAATTCTGCACCAAACTCAAAAAGCCTGCTCAAGTGCTAATTAGCCAGCAGGTGATGTGCACATCTTGAACTGGGTAGCAAAACCCTTTCCCCACGGGCTTGTGGAGAGCCTTGCTATTTTCAACTTTTGTGTTAGACTAACTCACCTCACAAAGTGAGACACTTACATAAATGGGGTCAAAGATGCTACCACATGATTCTGGAAAATTTTTTCTCAACAAAATTAGAACAAGTTGATGGATCTCTGTCAACTTTATAAATAAGTTTTCTATGTAAACAAAAATAAGACTACATTGAAGGGGGCATCTGGTTGTATAAAAATAGGCTGCACATGGCCCAGTAAAAATTAGCTCTCATGAGGAAGGGTTTGCTAATGATTTTTTCTTTGGTGCTTTCATTCCTGAAATACCTTCACCACCTGAAGCCTTGCACTTGGCATTTCTCAAATCACTTGATTTAAATTAAAAAAAATGGCAGTGGGTGTCTAAATATGCCAACAGCATAATCCCAATTAATGTAAATAGTCTATAAGTCACTGTAGCCCTGACAAAAATGTTAACAAGTGTCACTAGACATTCTGCATCACTCCTTAGGTGAAACATGAAGCCTGCGAAGCTTCCCACATAAAATAAAATATCACAAAGAAAATAGATATGAAGCACATTCCTGGCCTTCAAAGTTTTGCTATTTACATTTTGTACTGTTTATTTAGATGAGACCCATGGTTTTATACCGCGATTCTCATATTGCTCATTTGTAGACAGCATCACAGTAACTAATGAGCTAAACAACTAAGAGAATGTTTAGAAAAAGTGGAAGAGACTTTGTTAAGATTACTGTTTATTTAAAAATACGTATACAAATTATCTTGCAATGGTTCAAAGAGAAGGTATGTAAGGTACTTGCTATTGATGATAGGGAAGTTGGCTTATGGTCTAGCTGTAGATGTAGCTGATTGAGCACCAAATTATTGTTATTTTCAATCAAAGAAAACCAGCAATATTTATAGATGTTTACTAAACATCAAGCAATATTTTAAAAGGTCTCCTTGCATTAACTCTTTGTTCCTAAAGTTAAATATTATTATTTCTATTTTGTAGATAAGGAGGCTTAAAAATCCTTTTCTTTTCCTTCTTTAATAATCTGACTCCTTTGATGCTCTTTCTTTTGCTCTGCCCTTTTAAGCAATTGTTTCATAACTTCTCTTGTCTTTTTCCCAGTGTAATCTCGGTGGAATATTTGATTTTAATTTTGGTTTCCTATAAGTCTGGGTAATGAGATAGAAAATGCTAAAGACACGACTGTTAAGCATGAAAACCAATGACAGATGAAGGAATACTTTATTTGGGTGGCTTAACCATTTTACACATATTTTTAGTAAGTACGTTTTAAATTAAAAAATGTAATGGAAAATAATTACAACACTATTTACGTCAATTAATCAATTATGTGAAATCACTACTCTTGTGCTCTTTGAGAGAGAAGAAAAGATTGTATCTTATACATATTTATGTCCTGAGGAATTAGACAGTCATTGATATGGAAAAGATAGTAAGTATTCAAGAATACTAATATAACTTTATCTTTTTTATTCCAATAGCTTATCAAGCATAGGAAGTCCTATCGGCTTGATGTAAGTCTTTTGAGAATGTTTAAGAACAAGATATGAATTCAAGCCTTACTATCCAACAAAATAATACACTTATTTGTTATGTTTATATCCCACTTTCTTCTTCAGTCTAATCCTTATATTCCATCTAATAATTATTCCTTTGAGGATTTTTTTTTGTCAGTCAAGAGTTATGTATAAAATCACAGTGGCATACTTATGTTATTGGAATTTTAGGTGCTTTCAAATGAAGTTTGTGATGATTTTAAGGTTTATTAAAGAGTTCTTGTCTGTCATGATAAGGTATGTTTGAAGTTTCTTGTCGTCCATGCAAATAGAATTCAGTGTTTTTACTGTTCATTGTATATTCTTGTAGACAGTGTTGAGCCATTAACATTTTAAAACATTTTTAAACCCCTGAAAAATAATAAAATATGTGTTTGGGAAAAATACTGAAAACTGTGTAAAAGAGAGAGAGAGAATGAAAGTAAAGAAAACTAGAGGTAAAGCACCAATTAGCAAATGTATATAGTAACAAGGTAACTGATAATGACACTCCCAGTCTAGGGTAGCAAGGATGAATAGGGAGGGGAATACTGGAAAGATATTAAAAATATGGAATCAATAAAACTTACTGGCTCATTACAACTGCAAAGTAAGGGAACAGAATAAACTTAAAATATATTGATCAAAGAGGGTAAATAAAAGTCATTAAACACAGTTTCACACGTGTGTATCTGAGGGAAAGAATTATTAGAAAACAATAAGCCTACTGGTTTTCTTCCTTCTTTTTTTCCTTACTTCAGAAATATTTACTGGGTATTTTTTTCCCACTAGCCAAATTTCTAGGCTTTGGAACTAGAGAGCAAACAAAACTAAGTTCTTGCTCTCAGTACCATACTGAGCAGACATACAATAAATAAAAGTAAATACAGAGTACTTAACATACTCTGTAGAAAACTACTGCATGATTAACTTTCACATAAAGTATGATAGAGTAACTTGTATCTAATTAATTCTCCTACCAACAACAATCCAGTTAAAGCTGGATTAAAACAAAACAAAAGGACAACTCTATGAAAGCACCAAAGAAGATCCAAGGTAATCAGAATTTCAGGACAAAGATTTCAGAGGAAGAGCATATACAGGTGTGAACCTGACATACTGGCCACAATTTCTCCCTTGAGGCATCCTTTTGAATATTTTTCTGACTCCAAAGTTATGCATGTATGGGACAATTTTCAAAGAAACCAAGCAGAAGCAGTGATATGAGGCTTGAAAGGCAATAGGAGTTTTGGCAGGATCAAGGTGCCAGAGAGAGATAGAGAAAAAAAAAAGTCATCCTGCCATGGAGGCGAGACCCTGGTGAGGGTGAACAACCCAGGGCTAGGTCACATGAATAAGAACAAACAAGAAACTGATGGCCATCACCTGGATCAAGGAAATCCACCAACATTAAGTACTTTTTGGAAGTCGTGCCCCCACAACTTTTCATATATGATGTCTGCCCTTCACAAAAATTACATGGCATATTGCAAACATGACCAAACTGAAAACCAAGAGAATAAAAACAAATGATAGAAACAGTCCCACTCATGATCTAGATAGTGTTTCAGTTCCTTTTGCTACATAGCATATTATACCGGAACTTGGTGGCATCGAACATATTCATGATTTTAAAGGTCAGGGATTTGGGAAGAGGTCAACTTCTTTGATGTTTTCACTTAGGGTCTTTTATAAGGTTGCAGTTAAATGTTGGCTAGGGCTGCATCACCCACAGGATTTACTGGGCTGTACATTCAAGGTGGATTTATGCAGCTGAGCAACTGATGCTGACTGTTGGCTGGGGCTCAGCTTAGGCTCTGAACAGAAGCAACTTAGTTTGGCCTCTCTACCATTGTTTTCTCAGTATAGTTAAACTTACATGGTAACTAGTTTGCCCCAGTATAGTCATCCCCAAGAATCAGGCAGAAGGTATAAGACCACCAGTAACATAGCCTTAAAAATTATACAGCATCATTTACTCATGCTTTTTTTTTTTTTTTTTTTTGCTAAACTAAGCATAAACCAGATGTGAGGGAAGAAGACATAGACCCTGCCTCTCAATGAGAGAAGCACCAAAGAATTTATAGCCATTTTTGATTGCCACATGGAGATATCAAAAATAGACTTTTTATGACTATGATTACAATGATGTCAGTGAAAATGGTGAAGTAAGGAATTTAGAAAGTTCACTTCCTCAAAAAAAAAATAAGCAAAAGATCAGAACTGTCATAATCAACTTTTTTAGAACTCTGGAAATTAATCAAAGACTAGCAGATCTGAGGAGTACTTATTCAAGAAAAATGGTTTAGTTTTAAAAAAAATTTATTTATTATACTTTAAGTTCTGGGGTACATGTACAGATCGTGCCGGTTTGTTACACAGGTATACACGTGCCATGGTGGTGGTTTGCTGCATCCATTGCCCCGTCATATACATTACATATTTCTCCGAATGCTATCCCTCCCCAATTCCCCCACCCCCTGCTATTTCTTCCCTCGCACCCCATCCCCCCAGGCCCTGGTGTGTGATGTTGTTCCCTTCCCTGTGTCCATGTGTTCTCATTGTTCAACACCCACTTATGAGTGAGAACATGCGGTGTTTGGTTTTCTGTTCCTCTATGGCTTAGTCTTAGTAAGCACAGTAAACTCTGTAGCATTTTAATATACCCCAGTCCTACACTTCCCCTTCTCACTCAGTAGTAATCTATTCTGCTGAAAATAATTGCCTAGATTCTCTAGATTGGATGAAACAGAATAGACCTTATTCATAAACAATTATATTTACTTGTTTTGATGTATCTAATGACTACCTGGAAGACAAGCTCAAATGTCTGTCTTCATTTCACCTGGATGGAACTGGCCCAGTGCTAAAGCAGTTATCTGAAGGTCATTTGTCAAAAACCAAATGTATAGACAAATGTTTTGTTGCTGCTGCCCAAGGTGATAGATATCAATTATGGCAAAGAACAGACTAATCAAAAAACTTGGAAGGAAAGCCTAGTTAAAAAGATTTCTCTAACACGTTTGAAAATTCAGACATTTCTGGGAATCAAGAAGACCACATATGCCTAGGGCTATGTATATACTGAGAAAAAAAAAACAGAGAAGGTTCTAAGTTCTCACCTCAGGCTACTCTTGACGCACTACAGAAACAAGAAGTGAAGGCTAAGGCAAAGTTTTTCATTGCCTGGGTGAGTGTTGAGGTGTGCCCTAATATACACACATGGCACCTTGGTAAACACTGGAAAAAATCTTTGGTTCTAGGTGTCTAAGGAAATTTCAGTCCAATCATTATCTGACCACTAAACTATTGAAATAGACACTTTAGTAGCCATTAATGAAAAAAAAATCTAAATTTTCTAAAAATATTTAGGAGAGGAGGGGACTCAAGATGGCGCTGTGAGAACAACCCAGGATTGGAGCCCGCATTGAATCCGCAAACGGTGAGTCAGTGCTGCATTTCCAGACTGATCTTCGTTGCCCACAGAACGGGGAAACTCCCAAGTATAAAAAGACACGGGACGCCAGGCAGTAGGTCTGCCTGGCGAAGCCGGCAGCCGGGGCGGCGGCGGCCGGCCCTACCCAGCAATCCCCACAGGGCGCGCTTGTCCGGGTGCCTTGTTGAACCGGCAACCTGAGACTTGAGAGGGCTGGACTTGAGACTGAACGAGACTTGCACAGTAGCCCAGCCCAGGGGATTGCAGGGACAGATCATTTGGGATACCCAGTGGGACGAACAAAACCGCGATTTCAAACTATCCCAGGCAGACGGTCCGAGACGCTCTGTGGGGGAGGGGTGTCCACCACTACGGAGGCAACCTGCCCCAACTGATATACACGCCCACTGCTGAGGCAGCCAGCCATTGCCGAGGCAACCCGCCCCAACTGAGATACACGCCCACTGCTGATGAAGCCAGCCGTTGCCGAGGCAACCTGTCCCTACTGAGATACACGCCCACTGCTGACGCAGCCTGCCGTTGCTGAGGCAACACGCTACAACGAAGAGACTCCGCCGCAGGGTGTGGCGGAGACCACAGCAGAGCCGGCAGGAACAGCGCCAATCACACAACAGCAGGGCGGAGCCTCGGCAGCCAAACAGTGGCTAGTCTGCCTTCGAGCTGGGCAGGACACCTGATCGGACATCCAAAAATAAAGCCCAAACCCCTCAACACAGAGCATTTGAGAAAAAAAAAAGGGTTGTTTAATGAGCTGTGTTGCAGCAGAATCAAACATAGCAGCCTAACAGCCCTGAATGAACAACAGAGTGCACAGCTCAGCAATTAAACCCCTATAAAGTACAAAATGTCTCCTCAAGCAGCTCCCTGACCCCTCTATATCCAAAAGACTGTCATTAGGCAGGCATCATCCTGGGACAAAGAGAGCAGAAAAAGAAACTGGTAGCACCCCTCGCTGTGCCACGGCTACTAGAGGTGCACCCCAGACAAGCAGGGTCTGGAGCGGACCTCAACAGTCGTACAGCGAAGGGGCTAGACTGGTAGAAGGAAAACCAAGCAACAGAAATACTTCATCATCAACATTCTGGGTGTCCACTCAGAGACCCAAACGAAAAGTCAGCAACTACGCAGACGACCAGCGGACAAATCCACAAAGATGGGAAGAAACCAGCGCAAAAAGGAGGAAAACACCCGAAACCAGAACACATCGCCTCCTAGAAAGGACCAGAACTCCTCACCAGCAAGGGAACAAAGCTGGACGGAGAATGACTGTGATGAAATGACGGAATTAGACTTCAGAAGATGGATAATGAGAAACTTTTGTGAGCTAAAAGATCATGTATTAAATCAATGCAAAGAAACTAAGAACCTTGAAAAAAGATTTGAAAAAAGATTCGAGGAAATGATAACAAGAATGGATACCTTAGAGAGGAATATGAATGAATTAAAGGAGCTGAAAAACACAATACGAGAACTTCGCGAAGCAAACGCAAGTTTCAATAGCCGAATTGACCAAGCAGAAGAAAGAATATCTGAAGTCAAAGACCAACTCAATGAAATGAAACGAGAAACCAAGATCAGAGAAAAAAGCGCAAAAAGGAATGAACAAAGTCTCCAAGAAATGTGGGACTATGTGAAAAGACCTAACCTACGTTTGATAGGTGTACCAGAAGGGGACGAAGAGAATGAATCCCAGCTGGAAAATACTCTTCAGGACATCATCCAGGAAAATTTCCCCCACCTAGCAAGACACGCCAACACTCAATTGCAGGAAATACAGAGAACACCACAAAGATATTCCGCAAGAAGAGCAACCCCAAGGCACATAATCGTCAGATTCAACAGGGTTGAAATAAAGGAGAGAATACTAAGGGCAGCCAGAGAGAAAGGTCGGGTCACCCACAAAGGGAAGCCCATCAGACTCACAGCAGATCTCTTGGCAGAAACACTACAAGCCAGAAGAGAGTGGGGGCCAATATTCAACATTCTTAAAGAAAAGAACTTTCAACCCAGAATTTCATATCCAGCCAAACTGAGCTTCAGAAGTGAAGGAAGAATAAAATCCTTTGAGAACAAGCAAGTACTCAGAGATTTTGTCACCACCAGGCCTGCTTTACAAGAGCTCCTAAAAGAGGCACTACACATAGAAAGGATCAATCAGTACCAGCCATTCCAAAATCACACTGAATGCTAAAGAGCTTCAACATAATGAAGAATCTACAACAACTAACAGGCAAAACAGCCACTTAGCATCAAAATGGCAGTATCAAATTCACACATAACAATATTAACCCTAAATGTAAATGGACTAAATGCACCAATCAAAAGACACAGACTGGCAAATTGGATAAAAATCCAAAACCCATCAGTGTGCTGTATCCAGGAAACCCATCTCACATGCAAGGATACACAAAGGCTCAAAATAAAGGGATGGAGGAAGATTTACCAAGCTAATGGAAAGCAAAAAAAAGCAGGAGTTGCAATTCTCATCTCTGATAAAATAGACTTTAAAGCAACAAAGATCAAAAGAGACAAAGAAGGCCATTACATAATGGTAAAAGGATCGATACAACAAGAAGAGCTAACGATCCTAAACATATATGGACCCAACACAGGAGCACCCAGATACATAAGGCAAGTTCTTAATGACTTACAGAAGGACTTAGACTCCCACAAAATAATAGTGGGAGACTTTAACACTCCACTGTCAATACTAGACAGATCAACCAGACAAAAAATCAACAAGGATACCCAGGGCTTGAACTCAGACCTGGAGCAAGCAAACCTGGTGGACATTTACAGAACTCTCCACCCCAAATCCACAGAATACACATTCTTCTCAGCACCACATCACACCTACTGTAAAATTGACCACATAATTGGAAGTAAAGCACTCCTCAGCAAATGCAAAACAACTGAAATCATAACAGCCTCTCAGACCATAGTGCAATCAAGTTAGAACTCAGAATTCAGAAACCGACCCAGAACCGCACAGCTTCATGGAAACTGAACAACTGGCTCTTGAATGTTGACTGGGTAAACAACGAAATGAAGGCAGAAATAAAGTAGTTCTTCGAAACCAATGAGAACGAAGACACAACGTGCCAGAACCTCTGGGATACATTTAAAGCAGTCTCTAGAGGAAATTATATAGCAATAAGTGCCCATATGAGGAGAATGGAGAGATCCAAAATTGACACCCTATCGTCAAAATTGAAAGAGCTAGAGGAGCAAGATCAAAAGAACTCAAAACCCAGCAGAAGACAAGAAATTACTAAGATCAGAGCTGAGCTGAAGGAGATTGAGACACGAAAAACCCTTCAAAAAATCAATAAATCCAAGAGCTGGTTTTTTGAAAAGATCAACAAAATAGACAGACCACTAGCCAGATTGATTAAAAAGAAAAGAGAGAACAACCAAATAGATGCAATAAAAAATGATAAAGGGGAAATCACCACAGATTCCACAGAAATTCAAACCATCATCAGAGAATATTACAAACAACTCTATGCACATAAACTAGTAAACCTGGAAGAAATGGATAAATTCCTGGACTCCTGTGTCCTCCCAAGCCTAAAACAGGAGGAAGCTGAAACTATGAATAGACCAATAACAAGGTCTGAAGTTGAGGCAGCAATTAAGAGCCTACCTCACAAAAAAAGCCCAGGTCCAGACGGGTTCACAGCCGAATTCTACCAGACACACAAGGAGGAGCTGGTACCATTCCTTCTAAAACTATTTCAAACAATCCAAAAAGAGGGAATCCTTCCCAAATCATTTTATGAGACCAACATCATTCTGATACCAAAACCCGGCAGAGACCCAACGAGAAAAGAAAACTTCAGGCCAATATCAATGATGAACATACATGCAAAAATCTTCAATAAAATATTGGCAAGCCGATTGCAACAGCAAATCAAAAAACTTATTCATCATGATCAAGTAGGATTCATCCCAGGGAAGCAAGGCTGGTTCAACATACGCAAGTCTATCAACGTAATTCACCACATAAACAGAACCAAAAACAAAAACCACATGATTATCTCAATTGACGCAGAGAAGGCATTTGACAAAATTCAACAGCCCTTTATGCTAAAAACCCTCAATAAACTCGGTATCGATGGAACGTATCTCAAAGTAATAAAAGCTATTTATGACAAACCAACAGCCAATATCATACTGAATGGGCAAAAACTGGAAGCATTCCCTTTGAAATCTGGCACTAGACAAGGATGCCCTCTTTCACCACTCCTATTCAATATAGTACTGGAAGTTCTAGCCAGAGCAGTCAGGCAAGAAAAAGAAATAAAGGGTATTCAAATAGGAAAGGTGGAAGCCAAATTGTCTCTATTTGCAGACGACATGATAGTATACCTAGAAGACCCCATCGCCTCAGCCCAAAAACTCCTGAAACTGATAAACAACTTCAGCAAAGTCTCAGGATATAAAATCAATGTGCAAAAATCACAAGCATTCGTCTACACCAATAACAGACTTAAAGAAAGCCAAATCAAGAGCGAACTGCCATTCGCAATTGCTACAAAAAGAATAAAATACCTTGGAATACAACTCACAAGGAACATAAGGGACCTCTTCAAGGAGAACTAAAAACCACTGCTCAACGAAATCAGAGAGGACACAAACAGATGGAGAAACATTCCATGTTCAGGGTTAGGAAGAATTAATATCGTGAAAATGGCTATACTGCCCAAAGTAATTTACAGAATCAACGCTATCCCCATCAAGCTACCATTGACTTTCTTCACAGAACTGGAAAAAACCACCATGAACTTCATATGGAACCAAAAGAGAGCCCGCATAGCCAAGTCAATTCTAAGCAAAAAGAACACAGCGGGGGGCATCACACTACCGGATTTCAAACTATACTACAAGGCTACAGTAATCAAAACAGCATGGTACTGGTACCAAAACAGAGATATAGACCAATGGAACAAAACAGAGGCACCGGAGGCAACACAACATACATACAACTATACAATCTTTGATAAACCTGACAAAAACAAGCAATGGGGCAAGGATTCCATGTTTAACAAATGGTGTTGGGAAAACTGGCTAGCCATGTGCAGAAAGCAGAAACTGGACCCCTTCCTGACACCTTACACTAAAATTAACTCCAGATGGATTAAAGACTTAAACATAAGACCTGGCACCATAAAAACCCTAGAAGGAAATCTAGGCAAAACTATCCAGGACATAGGAGTAGGCAAGGACTTCATGAACAAAACACCAAGAGCATTGGCAACAAAAGCCAAAATAGACAAATGGGACCTAATGAAACTCCACAGCTTCTGCACGGCAAAAGAAACAGTCACTAGAGTGGATCGGCAACCAACAGAATGGGAAAAAATTTTCGCAGTCTACCCATCTGACAAAGGGCTGATATCCAGAATTTACAAACAACTCAAGCAGATTTACAGGAAAGAAACAAACAAGCCCATTCAAAAGTGGGCAAAGGATATGAACAGATACTTTACAAAAGAAGACATATATGAGGCCAACAATCATATGAAAAAATGCTCATCGTCACTGGTCATCAGAGAGATGCAAATCAAAACCACATTGAGATACCATCTCACGCCAGTTAGAATGGCGATCATTAAAAAATCTGGAGACAACAGATGCTGGAGAGGATGTGGAGAAAAAGGAACACTTTTACACTGTTGGTGGGAGTGTAAATTAGTTCAACCATTGTGGAAGACAGTGTGGCGATTCCTCAAGGCCTTAGAAATAGAAATTCCATTTGACCCAGCAATTCCATTACTGGGTATATATCCAAAAGACTATAAATCGTTCTACTATAAGGACACATGTACACGAATGTTCATTGCAGCACTGTTTACAATAGCAAAGACCTGGAATCAACCCAAATGCCCATTGATAATAGACTGGATTGGAAAAATGTGGCACATATACACCATGGAATATTATGCTGCAATCGGAAATGATGAGTTCGTGTCGTTTGTATGGACATGGATGAATCTGGAAAACATCATCCTCAGCAAACTGACACAAGAACAGAAAATGAAACACCGCATATTCTCACTCATAGGTGGGTGATGAAAAATGAGAACACATGGACACAGAAAGGGGAGTACTAAACACTGGGGTCTATTGGGGGGAAAAGGGGAGGGCCAGTGGGAGGGGGAGGTGGGGAGGGATAGCCTGGGGAGAAATGCCAAATGTGGGTGAAGGGGAGAAGAAAAGCAAAGCACACTGCCATGTGTGTACCTACGCAACTGTCTTGCATGCTCTGCTCATGTACCCCAAAACCTATAATCCAATAAAAAATTCAAAAAAAAAATATTTAGGAGAATTAGTTCAGAAAGTCACTTAACAAACAGACATAACTGCTTTAATAAGCAGTAGGGGTAACAAACCTAGGTTAGAGGAGAGTGTCTTATTTTCAGAGTTGCCACATTTATAATATTCAAAATGCCCAATTCTAAAGAAAAAGTTATGAGAAATGCAAAGAAACAAGATAGTATGCTCATACATAAAAAAAGCAATAAACAGAAAATGTTATTGAGGAAGCTGAGATATTGGGCTTCCTAGAAAAAAATCTGTAAATAATCTGTCTGAGGAAGAGGGACTCATCCCCAACTCATTCTATGGGGCCAGCACCATCCTGATACCAAAAACTGGCAGAGAAACAACAAAAACAAGAAAAATTTAGGCCAATATCTTTAATGAACATTGATACAAACATCAACAAAATACTAGCAAACCAAGACCAGCAGCACATCAGCCATGATCCAGAGTAGGCTTTATCCCTGGTATGCAAGGTTGGTTCAACATATGCAAATAAATAAATGTGATTCATCACATAAATGGAACTAAAGACAAAAACCACCTGATTATTTCAATGAAGAAAAGGCTTTCAATAAATTCAACATCCCTTTATGCTGAAATTTCTCAATAAACTAGGTATTGAAGGATCATACCTCAAAATAATGACAGCCATCTATGCCAAACCCAGAGCCAACATCAGACTGAATGGGCAAAAACTGGAAGCTTTCCTCTGGAAAATCAGAAAAAGTCAAAGATGTTCATTCATGCATAATATTCAAAGTCCTGACCGGAGCATTCAGGCAAGCTAAAGAAACATAATAAAAGATATCTATAGCCAGACCAACATGGTAAAACCCTGTTTCTACTAAAAATACAAAAATTAGTTGGGCTTGGTGGCATGTGTCTGTAATCCCAGCTACTCTGGAGGCTGAAGCAGGAGAATTGCTTGAACCCAGGAGGTAGAGTTTGCAGTGATCCAAGATTATGCCACTGCACTCCAGCCTGGGTGACAGAGTGAGACTCCATCTGCAAATAAAAAGAAAAAAGACATCTCAATAGGAAGAGAGGAAGTCAAACTGTTTTGTGCATTAGTCCATTTTATGCTGCTGATAAAGTCATACCCAAGACTGGGCAATTTACAAAAGAAAATAAAGAGGTTTAATTGGCCTTACAGTTCCACATGGCTGGGGAGGCCTCACAATCATGGTGGAAGGCAAGGAAGAAAAGTCATATCTTACATGAATGGAGGCAGGCAAAAAGAGAGGGCTTGTGCAGAGAAACCCCTGTTTCTATTTTGCGAGAACCATTCACTATTAGAAAAGAGATAGCATGGGAAATACCTGCCCCCATGATTCAGTCATCTCCCACCAGGTCCCTCCTACAACATGTGGGAGTTATGGGAGCTACAAGATGAGATTTAGGTAGGGATACAGAGCCAAACCACATCACCCTGTTTGCAGATGACATGATTCTGTAGATAGAGAAAACCCCATAGTCTTTGCCCAAAAGCTCCTTGAACTGATAAGCAACTTCAGCAGAGTTGAAGAGGGATATAAAATCAACTTATGAAAGTCAGTAGCATTCTTATACACTAACAGCACCCAAGCTGAGAGCCAAATCAAGAAAACAATTCTATTCATAATTGTCATGAAAAGAATAAAATGTCTGGAAATACAGTTAATAAAAGAGATGAAAAATCTTTATAATGAAAGATCTAAAAAACACTGCTCAAACAAATCAGAGATAACACACACAGAACCAATATTGTTAAAATGGCTATACTGCCCAAAGTAATTTCTGGAGTTAATGCTATTCCTATCAAACTACCAATGTGATTCTTCACAGAGCTAGAAAAATGTATTCTAAGGTTTATATGGAACCAAAATCATCCTAAACAGCCAAAGAAATTCTAATCAAAAAGAACGAAGCTGGAAGAACCACACTGTGGAACTTCAAACTATACTACAAGGCGACAGTAACCAAAACAGCATGGTACAAAAACAGATACATAGACCAATGGAACAGAATAGAGAGCCCAGAAACAAAGCCACACACCTACTTCTGTCTGATCTTTGACAACAAAAACAAAGAATCAGGAGAGGACTATGGATATGGTTTGTCTGTGTCCCTACCCAAATCTCATTTTGAATTGTAGCTACCATAATTCCCTTGTGTTGTAGAGGGTCCCAGTGGGAGATAATTGAATCATGGGAGCAGCTTCACCCATACTCTTCTCATGGTGGTGAATAAGTCTCACAAGAGCTGTTGGTACTATAAGCAGAAACCCCTTTTGCTTGGCTCTCTCTCTTCTCTTGTCTGTCACTATGTGAGACCTGCCTTTCACCTTCAACCATAATTGTCAGGCTTCCCCAGCCACGTGGAACTGTGAGTTCATTAAACCTATTTTCTTCCCAGTCTTGGGTATGTCTTCATCAGCATTGTGAAAATTGGCTAGTACACTAAATTGGTACTGAGAGTGGGGTACTGCTGAAAAGATACATGAAAATGGAGAAGCAATGTTGGAACTGGTTAACAGGCAGAGGTTGGAATGGTTTGGAGAGCTCAAAAGAAGACAGGAAAATGTGGGAAAGTTTGGAACTTCCTAGAGACTTGTTGAATGGCTTTGACCAAAACAGTGATAATGATATGGACAATGAAATCCAGGCTGAGGTAGTCTCAAATGGAGATGAGGAACTTGTTGGGAACTGGAGCAAAGATGACTCTTGCTATGTTTTAGCAAAGGGACTAGTGGCATTTTGCCCCTGCCCTAGGGATTTGTGGAACTTTAAAGCTTGAGGAAGATGATTTACAATATCTGGCAGAAGAAATTTATAAGCAGAAAAACATTCAAGAGGGGACTTGAGTGCTGTTAAAGGCATTCAGTTTTTTGTTTTTTCTGTTCTTTTTTTTTTTCTTTTTGAGATGGAGTCTCATTCTGTCACTCATGCTGGAGTTCAGCAGTGCAATGTCAGCTCACTGCAACCTCTGCCTCCCATGTTCAATAGATTGTCCTGCCTCAACCCCCTGAGTAGCTGGGACTACAGGTATGCGCCATCTCACCCAGCTAATTTTTTTTTTTTTTTTTTTTTTAGTAGAGAGAGGGCTTTACTGTTGGCCTAGCTGGTCTTGAACTCCTGACCTCAGGTGATTCATCCACCTCAGCCTCACAGAGTGCTAGGATTACATGTGTGAGCCAATGCACCTGGGCAGCATTCAGTTTTAAAAGGGAAACAGCATAAAAGTTCAGAAAATTTGCAGCCTGACAATGCAATAGAAATGAAAAACTCATTTTCTGAGGAGAAATTCAAACAGGCTTCAGTAATGTATGTAAGTAATGAGAAGCCAAATGTTAAACACCAAGACAATGGGAAAAATATCTCCAGAGCATGTTAGAGGTCTTCGCAGCACTCCCTGCCATCACAGGCCTGAACCCTACGAGGAAAAAATAGTTTAGTGGGCCAGGGTCCAGGGTCCCTTTGCTGTGTGCAATTTAGGGACTTGGGGCCTTTTGTCCCAGCTGCTACAGCCATGAATAAAAGGGGCCAAAGTACAACTTGGGCCATGACTTCAGAGGGCACAAGTCACAAACCTTGGCAGCTTCCATGTGGTGTTGAGCCTGTGGGTGCACAAAAGTCAAGAACTGCAGTTTCAGAACCTCTGCCTAAATTTCAGAGGATGTATGGAAATGCCTGGATGCCCAGAAGTTTGCTGCAGGGGCTGGGCCCTCATGGAGAACCTATACTAGGGCAGTACAGAAGGGAAATGTGGGCTTGGAGTCCCCACACAGATTCCCTACTGGGGTACCACCTAATAGAGCTGGCAGAAGAAGGGCATCATATTCCAGGCCCTAGAATGGTAGATCCACCAGCTGCTTGCACCATGCACTGGAAAAGCTGCACACACTCAGTGCCAGCCCATGAAAGCAACCAGATGGGCTGTACCCTGCAAGGCCACAGAGCAGAGCTGCCTAAGGCCATGGGAGTCCACCTCTTGCATCAACATGATCTGGATATGGGACGTGGAGTCAAAAGAGATCATTTTGGAGCTTTAAGATTTGACTGCCCTGCTGGATTTTAGACTTGCACGGGGCCTTTGTCCCCTTCGTTTTGGCCAGTTTCTCCCATTTAGAATGGCTGCATTTACCCAAGGCCTGTACCCCATTATATTTAGGAAGTAACTAACTTGCTTTCGATTTTACAGGCTCATAGGCAGAAGGGACTTGCCTTGTCTTAGTACTTTGTGGACTTTTGAGTTAATGTTGAAATGAGTTAAGACTTTGGAGGACTCTTGGGAAGGCATGATTGGTTTTGAAATGTGAGAACATGAGGTTTGGGAGGGGCCAGGGTGCAATGATATTGTTTGGCTGTGTCCCCACCCAAATCTCAACTTGAATTACAGCCTCCATAATTCCTTTTTGTTGTGAGAGGGACTCAGTGGAAGATAACTGAATCATGGGGGCAGTTTACCCCATACTGTTTCCGTGGTAGTGAACAAGTCTCACAAGATCTGATTGTTTTATAAGGGAAAACCCCTTTCACTTGTCTCTCTCTCCTCTTGTCTGCCACCATAAGAGATGTACTTTTCTCCTTTTGCCATGATTGTGAGACTTCCCAGCCATATGGAGCTGAATTAAACCTATTTTTCTTTTTAGTCTCAGGCATGTCTTTTATCAGCAGCGTGAAAATGAGCTAATACAACTCCCTATTCAATAAATGGTGCTAGGCTAACTGGCTAGCTATATGCAGAAGACTGAAACTGGATCCATTCTTTTTTTTTTAGACGGAGTTTCGCTCTTGTTACCCAGGCTGGAGTGCAATGGCGCAATCTCGGCTCACCGCAACCTCCGCCTCCTGGGTTCAGGCAATTCTCCCGCCTCAGCCTCCTGAGTAGCTGGGATTACAGGCACGCGCCACCATGCCCAGCAAAGTTTTTGTATTTTTAGTAGAGACGGGGTTTCACCATGTTGACCAGGATGGTCTCGATCTCTTGACCTCGTGATCCACCCGCCTCGGCCTCCCAAAGTGCTGGGATTACAGGCTTGAGCCACCGCGCCCGGCCTGGATCCATTCTTTAAACCATATACAAAAATAAACTCAATATGGATTAAATACCTAAATGTAAAACCTAAATCTATAAAAACACTGAAAGATAACCTAGGAAATACCATTTTTGACATAGCAACTGGTGAAGATTTCATGATGAAAATGCCAGAAGCAATTGCAACAAAAGCAAAAATTGGCAAAAAGGACACAATTAAGCTAAAGACATTCTGTATAGCATATGAAACTATCAATAGAGTAAACAGGCAACATACAGAATGGGAAAAAATATTTGCAAACCATGCATTTGACAACATACCTAATATCCAAAATCTTCAAGGAACTTAAACACACACACAAGCAAAAACCAAACAACCTCATTAAAAAGTGAGCAAAGAACATGAACAGACACTTTTCAAAATAAGACCCACATGTGGTCAACAAGCATATTAAAAAAAAGCGCAATATCACTGATCATTAAAGAAATGCAAATCAAAACCATGATGAGATACCATCTCACTCCAGTCAGAATGGCAGTTATTAAAAAGTCAAAAAGTAACAGATGCTCATGAGATTTCAGAGAAAAGGAAACATTTATATGCTGTTGGTGGGAGTGTAAATTTGTTCAACCATTGTGGAAAGCAGAGTGGTGATTCCTCAAAGAACTGTAAATAGAATTATCATTCAACCCAAGAATCTCACTACCAGGCATATGTTCAAAGGTATCTAAATTATTCTTCCATAAAAAGACATGGACATGTATGTTCATTACAGCACTATTCAAAATAGCAAAGACATGGAATAAACCTAAATGCCCATCAATGGTAGACTGAATAAAGAAAATATGGTACATATACACCATGGAATACTATGCAGTCATAAAAAGAAAGAGATCATATTCTTTGCAGAAACATGGATGGAACTGAAGGCCATTATCCTTAACAAACTAATGCAGGAACAACAAACCAAATACCACATGTTCTCACTTATAAATGGGAGCTAAATGATGAGAACACATGGAGAGAAAGAGGGGAACAACAGATACAGGGGCCTACATGAGAGCAGAGGATAGGAGGAGGGAGAGGTTTAGAAGAAAAAGAAAAGAAAAGAGAAAAAATGATTACATACTATGCTTGATAAAATAATCTGTACACCAGATCCCTGAGTCACAACTTTACCTCTATAACAAATCTGCATATGTGCCCCTGAAGCTAAAATAAAAGTTAAATTGTTTTTAAAAAAATTATTCTCATCTCAGGGGAATCTACACTGGAAATACCTAAACTCTTTGTAACTCAAGAACTACCTTTGTGTGCAGCCTTTCTTGTGAACCCACACTCAGAATATAAAGCCCAAACTCCAGGCCAGAAATAAGCACATAGTAACAGCAGGACAGGTATGATACCTCCCTACACTGTCAACCCTGTGCCTGGTTTCCCTAAATCAGCTTCTTTTGTTGCTCAGTTTCCCTTCTCTTGTCCATAAAGCTCACTTCCCATTGGGCACCTTGTCCCATGACACCATTTGTCTTAGACTTGATTATTTTTTACCTTTGACTTCAGAAAACCCAAGCCAGAGCACCTTGCCTGTCTACTCACACACACAGGTGTGCACACACACATACACCAACTGAAAATTGGCCAGAGTGAATAATATATCCCTCAGGAGACCATGGATTGGATTATGAAGCAAACTTGCCATAAACAGGAAATGTCTTATTAGTTTGTGTTTTATCCTAAAATGAATGTATGATTTGTATTCTGATCTCTAGCATATTATTTTTTTTTATGTTTTAATGTAAGTTAAAAATTACAGAAAATTCCATTAAGTAACCCAAACATTTCCCACGTCTCTTGGGTAAGAGCTGAGGCTGATATACAAAGCATGTCACTTTCAAGATCTGGACTGAATTGAACCTAACCAATGCTTAAGAATCAGATTCAGCAGCCAAGCAATTGATGTTGTCTGTCTTGGCATTATATTTCAAGAGTCTAGACTCCCTCATATATAGATATAAATAGATTCAGCTTTTGATGGTGGTGGTTTAGTGTTTTTATGGAGAAAGAGGCTGTTTATTTGTTTTTATGTTTTATTTTTAGGTCTGTGTAATTATGTAGGTGTGTAACCAAATTAATCCCAATGAGGTGGCAACATTTTCAACTTACTCTTGGTGAAAATTTTGGTCAGCGTATTTTCTTCTTGAGAAATCAAATAGCTTTTTTTTTTTCATTTGTTATGTTAAATGATTCTGATCCACTGGTCAGTTTGTTTTACTCTTTCAGGAAAATATATGCTGCATTACTCTGTTCTCACATTGCTATAAAGAACTACCTGAGACTATGAGACTGGGTAATTTATGAAGAAAAGAAAAAAATTTATGGATATTGCTATAAAGAACTACCTGAGACTATGAGACTGGGTAATTTATGAAAAAAGTAATTTTTTTTATGAATTAAAAAAAACAGGTAAAAAAATTCACTAGAGGGGCTTAACAAGAGATTTGGTCAGAAGAAAGCATCAGTGAACTTGAAAATGGGTCAGGTTGGGCACGGTGGCTCACGCCTGTAATCCCAGCACTTTGGGAGGTCAAGGCAGGCAGATCACAAAGTCAATTTAACCAACTGACAGTTCACAGGCTTAACAGGCAGTATGACTGCAAGGCCTCAGGAAACTTACAATCATGGGAGAAGGCTAAGGGGAAACAAACACCTTCACATGGAGGCAGGAGGAGGGCGGTGGGGAAGTACCACACACTTTTACACCATCAAATCTCATGAGAACTCACTCACTATTATAAGAATAGCATGGGGGACATCCGCCCCCATGATCCAATCACCTTCCACCTACCTTCAACACGTGAAGATAACAATTCCACATGAAATTTGGGTGGGGACATACAGTCATACTATATTACATACCAAATAAATTTATTTGCACCCAGAAATCTATTTTAAACATGTCTGAAAAGCTAAAAGCACCAAAAAAAACTGAGTAATTGAAGTAATCCTAAAGAATTTAAGAAATGTGGGAGACTCATGTTTTACCAGATAGAGAATATCAACAAGAAGATACAAGTTATAAAAAGAAACCAAATAGAAACTTTAGAATTAAAAAAAAAAAACAGGTAAAAAAATTCACTAGAGGGGCTTAACAAGAGATTTGGTCAGAAGAAAGCATCAGTGAACTTGAAAATGGGTCAGGTTGGGCACGGTGGCTCACGCCTGTAATCCCAGCACTTTGGGAGGTCAAGGCAGGCAGATCACAAAGTCAAGAGATTGAGACCATCCTGGCCAATATGGTGAAACCCAATCTGTACTAAAAATATGAAAATTAGTGGGCATGGTGGCATGTGCCTATAGTCCCAGCTACTTGGGAGGCTGAGGCAGGAGAATCACTTAAACCCAGGAGGCAGAGATTGCAGTGAGCCAAGATCATGCCACTGCACCCCAGCCTGGTGACAGAGCAAGACTCTGTCTCAAAAAAAAAAGAAGAAAGAAAGGAAGGAAGGAAGGAAGGAAAGAAAGAAAGAAAATTGGTCATTTTAGATTAATTACCCAGTCTGAAGAATATAAAGAAAGAAATTAAATTCAAGAAGTGAAGATAACCAAATTTAAAAATGGCTAATTCATTTGAAAACACAGTTCTCCATAGATGATAGTTACCAACAGCCAATAAACACTAAACAATGCTCAACATTGTTAATAATTAGGTAAAAACAAATAAAAACTACAATGAGATGGCACTCAACACCCCCTAGGATGGCAACAGTGAAAAAGATAGTAAATAGCAAATGTGGGTGAAGAGGTGGAGAAATTGAAACCCTACTGCATTGCTGGTGGAAATGTAAACTGGTAGAGCCACTATTGAAAACAGCTTGACCATTCCTCAAAAAGTTTAGAATAAAACTATGACCAAACCCAGCAATTCCATTCCGCAATATATATTTAAGGGAATTGGAAAGAAATGTTAACACAAAATCTTGTCTAGGAATGTTTATAGCAAAATGATAATAGTGAAGAAGTAGTAGCAATCCAAATATTCATTAACTGATGACTGAATAAACAATATGTGATATATCCATACAATGCAACATATTTGGCCTTAAAAATAAGTGAAGGACTGATAAATCCTGCAACATAGATGAGCCTTGAAAACATCATGCTAAATGAAAGAAACAAGATACAAAAAAATTGTGTGATTCGCATATATTATGTAAAATAGGCAAATCCATATACTCAGAAAGTATATTAGCAGCTGTATTAGGCTGTTTTTGCATTGCTGTACGGAAATACCTGAGACTGAGTAATCTATATAAAAAGCAGTTTAATTGGCTCATGCTTCTGCAGGCTGTACAAGCATGGGGCCAGTATCTGCCTGGCTTCTGAGGAAGCCTCAGGGAACTTCTATTTCTGGTGGAAGGTGGGACCAGAGTAGGCACATCACATGGCAAGAGCAGAAGCAAGGAGGAGGTGCCACACACTTTTAAACAACCAGATTGCGTAAGAATTCATTATCTCGAGGACAGCACCAAACTATGAGGGATCTTCCCCATAAGCTAATGACCTCCTACCAGGCCCCACCTCCTCCTTTAGGGATTACATTTCAACATGAGACTTAGAGGGGAAAAATATCCAGACTGTATCAGTGGTTGCCAGGGGAAAGGAAAAGGGGAGAATTGGCTGCTACTAACTGTGGAGTTTCTTTGGGAGTAATAGAAATACCCTGGCATTAGATAGTGGTGATATTTGAGCAACATAATGAATATACCAACAACCACTGATTTGTATTTTTTAAAATGGTGAGTTTTATATTATGTAATTTATATCTCAACTAAACAATGACTATGCTTAGTATTTCCAAGCAAATTGGTAATAGATGGAGATTTGACTACAAATTCCATTCTAACAAATCAAATAGAAATCCCAGAAATAAAAATGGTTACTTAAATTAAGAATTTGATATAGGGTTTAACCAACAGATTAGACAGAGTAGAAAAAAGATTAGTGAAGTTTAAATAGATTGCTAGAAAACATTCAGATTAATGAACAGAGGGAAAAGATGAAAATACAGAAAAGAGGCTAATGGGGGATGGTGCAAAAGTCTAACTTACATGTGCTTTGTACCCCAATAGGAGAAGAGAGAGAATGGAATAAAAATATATATATATTTGAAGGGTTACTGATAGGGAAGTTTCCAAAAATGATAAAAGACATCAAGCCACAGATTTAACACGCTCTAAAAATATAAAACATGATTAATAAAAAAATTATATCTAAAGGCAATATAGTAATACTAAAAGAAATTGGCCAACCATGGTGGCTCATGCCTATAATCCTAGCACTTTGGGAGGCCAAGATATGAGGATTGGCTGCACCCAGGAGTTCAAGACCAGTCTAGGCAACAAGTGAGGCTTCATCTCCACAAAAAATCAAAAGAGTAGCAGGGTGTGTTGGCACATGCCTATAATTCCCAGCTAGTTGGGAGGCTAAGGTAGGAGGATCACCTGAGCCTAGAAGGTTGAAGCTGCAGCAGTCAGCTGTGATTGTGCCACTGTACTCTACCCGGGGTAACAGAAGAAGAACCTGTCTCAAAAAAAAAGAAAAAAAAAGAAAAGAGAGGAGAGAGAAGAAAAGAAAAGAAAAAAAGAGAGAAATGGGAAATCATTCAGAGAAAAAGGATACATTATTTCAAAAGATCAACAGTAATACCATGTTTTCAACAAAAAATGATGGAAGTCAAAAGCCGGTGAAATGACATCTTTGAAGTGTCCAAAGGAAAAAGCTGTCGATGTAAAATTCAATACTGAAGGAAAATATCTGTCACAAAAAAGGGTAAAATAGAGATGTTTTTAAAGAAAAAAAAAAGCAAAAGGGAGGACTCAAGAAAAAAAAAAGCAAAAGGGAGGACTCAAGATGGCGCAGTGAGAACAACCCAGGATTGAAGCTCTCGGTGAATGCGCGGAGAGGGTGAGTCAGGGCCGCATTTCCACACGGATCTTTGTTGCCCACAGAATGGGGAAATTCCCAGGTATAAAAGAGACGTGGGACGCCAGGCAGAGGTTTTGGCTGGTGCAGCTGGTGGCTGGCGCTGTAGCACAGTGGTGCTACACAGCGCTCTGCACAAAGCGCACTGGTCTGGGTGCCCTGTTAAACTGGCAATTTGAGACTTGAGAGGGCTGAACTTGAGACTGAATGGGACTTGGACAGTGAGCCAGCCCAGGAGATTCCAGGAAAACAGCGTTTGGGGTAGCGCAGTGAGACAAACAAAACGGAGATTCCAAATGCTCCCAGTGGAGAGGTTCCCTTAGGGCACAGCTGAACCCAATATGGTGCAGCTCCGTGGGGGAGGGGCATACTGAGGTACACACCCATTGCTGACGCAGCCTGCCATTGCTGAGGCAACCCACTACAACAGAGAGACTCCGCCGCAGGGCGTAGCCCATGGCAGTAGGGTGGAGACCGGAGCAGAAGGGCAGAGCCTGCAACAACAGGGCGAACCTCACACCAGCAGGGTGGAGCCTCGGCAGGCAAATAGTGACTAGACTGCCTCCTAGCTGGGCAGAACAGCACAACAGACACTCACAAAGAAAGCCCCAACCCCCGCCCCCCCGCGGAGACAGAGCATCTGAGAAAAAAAGGTTTTTTTTTTTTTTATGAGTTCTGTTGCAGCAGAATTAAACGTAGCAGCCTAACAGCCCTGAATGAACAACAGAGCTCACAGCTCAGCACTTGAGCTCCTATAAAGTACAGACTATCTCCTCAAGCAGCTCCCTGACCCCTATATATCCAGAAGACTGACATTTGGCAGGCATCATTCTGGGATAAAGATGGCAGAAAAAGAAACTGGTAGCATCCCTCACTGTTCCACAGCTGCTATAGGTGCACCCCAGACAAGCAGGGCCTGGAGTGGACCTCAGCAGTTGTACAGTGGAGGGGCTAGGCTGGTAGAAGGAAAACCAAGTAACAGAAATACTTCATCATCAACAATCTGGGTGTCCACTCAGAGACCCAATCGAAAAGTCAGCAACTACACAGACGACAGGTGGATAAATCCACAAAGATGGGAAGAAACCAGCACAAAAAGGAGGAAAACACCCGAAACCAGAACACCTCACCTCCTAGAAAGGACCAAAACTCCTCAACAGCAAGGAACAAAGCTGGATGGAGAATGACTGTGACGAAATGATGGAATTAGACTTCAGAAGGTGGATAATGAGAAACTTTTGTGATCTAAAAGAACATGTTCTAAATCAATAAAAAGAAACTAAGAACTTTGAAAAAAGATTTGAGGAAATGATAACAAGAATGGATACCTTAGAGAGGAATATGAATGAATTAAAGGAACTGAAAAACACAATACGAGAACTTCGCGAAGCATGCACAAGTTTCAATAGCTGAATTGACCAAGCAGAAGAAAGAATATCAGAAGTCAAAGATCAACTCAATGAAATAAAACGAGAAACCAAGATCAGAGAAAAAAGGGCAAAAAGGAATGAACAAAGTCTCCAAGAAATGTGGGACTATGTGAAGAGACCTAACCTATGTTTGATAGGTGTACCAGAATGTGACAAAGAGAATGAATTCAAGCTGGAAAATACTCTTCAGGACATTATCCAGGTAAATTTCCCCCACCTAGCAAGACAGGCCAACACTCAAATGGAGGAAATACAGAGAATACCACAAAGATATTTCGCAAGAAGAGCAACCCCAAGGCACATAATCGTCAGATTCAACAAGGTTGAAATAAAGGAGAAAATACTAAGGGCAGCCAGAGAGAAAGGTCGGGTCACCCACAAAGGGAAGCCCATCAGACTCACAGCAGATCTCTCGGCAGAAACACTACAAGCCAGAAGAGAGTGGGGGCCAATATTCAACATTCTTAAAGAAAAGAACTTTCAACCCAGAATTTCATATCCAGCCAAACTGAGCTTCAGAAGTGGAGGAAAAATAAAATCCTTTGCGAACAAGCAAGTACTCAGAGATTTTGTCACCACCAGGCCTGCTTTACAAGAGCTCCTGAAAGAGGCACTACACATAGAAAGGAACAACCAGTAACAGCCATTCCAAAATCACACTGAATGCTAAAGAGCTTCAACATAATGAAGAATCTACGACAACTAACAGGCAAAACAGCCAGCTAGCATCAAAATGGCAGTATCAAATTCACACATAACAATATTAACCCTAAATGTAAATGGACTAAATGCACCAATCAAAAGACACAGACTGGAAAATTGGATAAAAAGCCAAAATCCATCAGTGTGCTGTATCCAGGAAACCCATCTCACATACAAGGATACACAAAGGCTCAAAATAAAGGGATGGAGGAAGATTTACCAAGCAAATGGAGAGCAAAAAAAAGCAGGAGTTGCAATTCTCATCTCTGATAAAACAGACTTTAAAGCAACAAAGATCAAAAGAGACAAAGAAGGCCATTACATAATGGTAAAAGGATCGATACAACAAGAAGAGCTAATGATCCTAAACATATATGGACCCAATACAGGAGCACCCAGATACATAAGGCAAGTTCTTAATGACTTCCAAAGAGACTTAGACTCCCACACAATAATAGTGGGAGACTTTAACACTCCACTGTCAATATTAGACAGATCAACCAGACAGAAAATCAACAAGGATATCCAGGGCTTGAACTCAGACCTGCAACAAGCAAAGCTGATAGACATTTACAGAGCTCTCCACCCCAAATCCACAGAATATACATTCTTCTCAGCACCACATCACACCTACTGTAAAATTGACCACATAATTGGAAGTAAAGCACTCCTCAGCAAATGCAAAACAACTGAAATGATAACAAACAGTCTCTCAGACCATAGTGCAATCAAGTTAGAACTCAGAATTCAGAAACCAACCCAGAACCACACAGCTTCATGGAAACTGAACAACTGGCTCTTGAATGTTGACTGGATAAACAACGAAATGAAGGCAGAAATAAAGAAGTTCTTCGAAACCAATGAGAATGAAGACACAACATGCCAGAATATCTAGGACACATTTAAAGCAGTCTCTAGAGGAAAATACATAGCAATAAGTGCCCATATGAGGAGAATGGAGAGATCCAAAATTGACACCCTATCGTCAAAATTGAAAGAGCTAGAGGAGCAAGATAAAAAAAACTGAAAACCCAGCAGAAGACAAGAAATAACTAAGATCAGAGCTGAGCTGAAGGAGATTGAGACACGAAAAACCCTTCAAAAAATCAATAAATCCAAGAGCTGGTTTTTTGAAAAGATCAACAAAATAGACAGACCACTAGCCAGATTGATTAAAAAGAAAAGAGAGAACAACCAAATAGATGCAATAAAAAATGATAAAGGGGAAATCACCACAGATTCCACAGAAATTCAAACCATCATCAGAGAATATTACAAACAACTCTATGCACATAAACTAGTAAACCTGGAAGAAATGGATAAATTCCTGGACATCTGTGTCCTCCCAAGACTAAACCAGGAGGAAGCCAAAACTATGAATAGACCAATAACAGGGTCTGAAGTCGAGGCAGCAATTAAGAGCCTACCACACAAAAAAAGCCCAGGTCCAGATGGGTTCACAGCCGAATTCTACCAGACGCACAAAGAGGAGCTGGTACCATTCCTTCTGAAACTATTCCAAATAATCCAAAAAGAGGGAATCCTTCCCAAATCATTTTATGAGACCAACATCATCCTGATATCAAAACCCGGCAGAGACCCAACAAGAAAAGAAAACTTCAGGCCAATATCCATGATGAACATAGACGCAAAAATCTTCAATAAAATATTGGCAAGCCGATTGCAACAACAAATCAAAAAACTTATCCATCATGATCAAGTAGGATTCATCCCGGGGATGCAAGACTGGTTCAACATACGCAAGTCTATCAACGTAATTCACCACATAAACAGAACCAAAAACAAAAATCACATGATTATCTCAATTGACACAGAGAAGGCCTTTGACAAAATTCAACAACCCTTTATGCTAAAAACCCTCAATAAACTCGGTATCGATGGAACGTATCTCAAAGTAATAAAAGCTATTTATGACAAACCAACAGCCAATATCATACTGAATGGGCAAAAACTGGAAGCATTCCCTTTGAAATCCGGCGCTAGACAAGGATGCCCTCTCTCACCACTCCTATTCAGTATAGTACTGGAAGTTCTAGCCAGAGCAATGAGGCAAGAAAAAGAAATAAAGGGTATTCAAATAGGAAAGGTGGAAGCCAAATTGTCTCTATTTGCAGACGACATGATAGTATACCTAGAAGACCCCATTGCCTCAGCCCAAAAACTCCTGAAACTGATAAACAACTTCAGCAAAGTCTCAGGATATAAAATCAATGTGCAAAAATCACAAGCATTCCTCTACACCAATAACAGACTTAAGGAAAGCCAAATCCAGAACGAACTGCCATTCACAATTGCTACAAAAAGAATAAAATACCTGGGAATACAACTCACAAGGAACGTAATGGACCTCTTCAAGGAGAACTACAAACCACTGCTCAATGAAATAAGAGAGGACAGAAACAGATGGAGAAACATTCCAGGTTCATGGTTAGGAAGAATTAATATCATGAAAATGGCTATACTGCCCAAAGTAATTTACAGAATCAACGCTATCCCCATCAAGCTACCATTGACTTTCTTCAAAGAACCGGAAAAAACCACCATGAACTTCATATGGAACCAAAAGAGAGCCCGCATAGCCAAGTCAATTCTAAGCAAAAGGAACACAGCTGGGGGCATCACACTACTGGATTTCAAACTATACTACAAGGCTACAGTAATCAAAACAGCATGGTACTGGTACCAAAACAGAGATATAGACCAATGGAACAAAACAGAGGCATCGGAGGCAACACAACATATCTACAACCATACAGTCTTTGATAAACCTGACAAAAACAAGCAATGGGGAAAGGATTCCCTGTTTAACAAATGGCATTGGGAAAACTGGCTAGCCATGTGCAGAAAGCAGAAACTGGACCCCTTCCTGACACCTTACACTAAAATTAACTCCAGATGGATTAAAGACTTAAACATAAGACCTGGCACCATAAAAACCCTAGAAGGAAATCTAGGCAAAACCATTCAGGATTCAGGACATAGGAGTAGGCAAGGACTTCATGAACAAAACACCAAGAGCATTGGCAACAAAAGCCAAAATAGACAAATGGGACCTAATGAAACTCCACAGCTTCTGCACGGCAAAAGAAACAGTCACTAGAGTGAATCGGCAACCAACAGAATGGGAAAAAATTTTTGCAGTTTACCCATATGACAAAGGGCTGATATCCAGAATTTACAAAGAACTCAAACAGATTTACAGGAAAAAAACAAGCAAGCCCATTCAAAAATGGCCAAAGGATATGAACAGACACTTTACAAAAGAAGACATATATGAGGCCAACAATCATATGAAAAAATGCTCATCATCACTGGTCATCAGAGAGATGCAAATCAAAACCATATTGAAATACCATCTCACACCAGTTAGAATGGCGATCATTAAAAAATCTGGAGACAACAGATGCTGGAGAGGATGTGGAGAAATAGGAACACTTTTACACTGTTGGTGGGAGTGTAAATTAGTTCAACCATTGTGGTAGACAGTGTGGCGATTCCTCAAGGCCTTAGAAATAGAAATTCCATTCCAGCAATCTCATTACTGGGTATATATCCAAAGGACTATAAATCATTCTACTATAAGGACACATGCACACGAATGTTCATTGCAGCACTGTTTACAATAGCAAAGACCAGGAATCAACCCAAATGACCATTGATAATAGACTGGATTGGGAAAATGTGGCACATATACACCATGGAATATTATGCAGCAATCAGAAATGATGAGTTTGTGTCATTTGTAGGGACATGGATAAATCTGGAGAACATCATTCTCAGCGAACTGACACAAGAACAGAAAATGAAATACCGCATATTCTCACTCATAGGCGGGTGATGAAAAATGAGAACACATGGGCACAGGGAGGGGAGTACTAAACACTGGGGTCTATTGGGGGGAAAAGGGGAGGGCCAGCGGTGGGGGGAGCTGGGGAGGGATAGCCTGGGGAGAAATGGCAAATGTGGGTGAAGGGGAGAAAGGAAGCAAAGCACAGTGCCATGTGTGTACCTATGCAACTGTCTTGCATGTTCTGCTCATGGACCCCAAAACCTAAAATGCAATAAAAAATTAAAAATAAAATAAAATAAAAAAATTTTCAAAAAAAACCCAAAAAGAATATTTTGCTAGAAGAGATGCAATAACAAATACTACTCGTCATAATTCTGCTATTAATAATAATATCAAATGTCTACCCTTCAAATATAAGAGATATGGTCCCAGCTGGAATTACATGCAAATGGAAAGAATAAAGAACACTGGTACATATTTGGTTAAATGTACATAAACATTCACTGTTTAAAGCAATAAAACTACAGTAAGTTCTCATTTAATGCTATCAATAGATTGTTGAAAATGTTGACTTTAAAAGGCTTTCAAATAATATTGTTTTATTCAATGTATCCTTACAATGTTAATGAGGGGAAAAATTGGATCTGTTATACAATGTTTCACTGGAAGTCTCAGTTTCCAAGATCGTATTGACAATGGTAAGTGAAGACTTATTGTAATGTATTATGAGGTTAAAATATATGAAGAATAAATGAAGATCCATTTAAATATATCTACACATGAGGATAATCATTAAAAACATAAACATGTATAACTAAAAGCTAAGGAGAAGATGGGAAGAAGGTGGAATGATTAGGAAAATGAATTCAGATGATATGAAAGAAGTATACAGAATAAAAAGAAAAGGCAAGCTAAGAAAATAAAATGTGGGACAAAATTTTAAAGTGACAGATTTAAACCCCAAAATATCACAATTACATTATATATAAATAGGCTAAGCCCAGTAAAAGCTTTTCTCACTTTAAATAAAAAGCTTGAAATTATTAAGTTTAGTGAGGAAGGCATGTCTAAATCTGAGATAGGCTGAAAGCTAGGTCTCTTGTACCAAACTGTTAGCCAAGTTATGTAAGACAAGTATGCAAAAATGCAAAGGAAAAGTTCTTGAAGGAAATTAAAATGCTACGTTTATGAACACATAAATGATAAGGCGGGTGGATCACGAGGTCAACAGATCGAGACCATCTTGGTCAACATGGTGAAACCCCGTCTCTACTAAAATTACAAAAAATTAGCTGGGCACGGTGGTGCGTGCCTGTAATCCCAGCTGCTCCGGAGGCTGAGGCAGGAGAATTGCCTGAACCCAGGAGGTGGAGACTGCGGTGAGCCGAGGTCATGCCATTGCACTCCAGACTGGGTAACAAGAGCGAAACTCCGTCTCAAAAAACAAAAAAACAAAAAAACAAAAGAATATGAAACAACGTTATTGCGATATGGACATAGTTTGAATGGTCTGGATAGAAGATTAAACTAGCCACAAGATTCCCTTAAGCTAACACCTGATCCAGATCACGGCCCTAAATATCTGCTATTATATAAAGACTGGAAAAGGTGAAGAAGCCGAAGAAGAAAAGTCGGAAGCTAGAAAAAGTTGTTTCATGAGGTTTAAGGAAAGAAGCCATCACCATAACATAAAAGTGCAAGGTAAAGCAGGAAGTGCTGATTATCAGCTGCAGCAAGTTTCCAGAAGATCAAGGTAAGATGTTTGATGAAAATGACTATACTAAACAACAGACTTGTAGATAAAATAGCCTTCTGTTGGAGGAAAAATGCCTGACTTTAAAGCTTCAAAGGACAGGTTGACTCTTTTGTTAGGCACTAACATGCCCAGTGGCTTTAAGTTGAAGCCAATACTCATCTACCATTCCAAAAATTTTAGGGCTCTTAAGAGTTACGCTAAATCCACTCTAACTGTGCTCTATAAACGGAACAAGAAAGCTTGGATGAAAGAACGTCTCTTTATAGCATGGTTTATTGAATATTTTAAGCCCACTGCTGAGACCTAGTGTTCAGAAAAAAAAAAAAAGACAAAAAAACTACTGCTCATTTACAATGTACCTGGGCACTCAAGAGCTCTGAGGGAGATGTAAAGGGAAAGCAATGTGGTTTTCACGCCTGCTAACACAGCATCCATTATGCAGCCCATAGATCAAGGAGCAATTTTGTCTTTCAAGTGGGATTAATTAAGAAATACATTTGTAAGTTAATAGCTGCCATAGATAGTGAGTAGATCTGGACAAAGTAAGTTGAGAACCTTCTGGAAATAGTTCATTCTAGATGCCATTAAGAACATTTCTGATTCATTGGACATCAAAATATCAACACTAACAGGAGTTTGGAATAAGTTGATTCCAGCCCTGATGGATGACTTTGAGAGGTTCGAGACTTGACTTCAGAAGAGAAAGCAACTGTAAGTGTGGTAGAAATAGCAAGTGAACTAGAGTTAGTAGTGGCTCCTGAAGATGTGACAAAATTGCGGCAATCTCATGATAAAACTTGAACAGAAAAGAGATTGCTTCTCATGGATGAACAAAAAATGTGATTTTCTGAGATGGTTTCTCTTCCTGGTGAAGATGTTGTGTGCATCATTTATATGACAATAAAGGATTTGGAATATTACATCAACTTAGTTGATTAGGCAGAGGCAGGATTGGAAAGGATTGACTTCAGTTTCAAAAGAAGTTCTATTGTGGGTAAAATGCTATATCAAAAAACATGGCATGTTCCAGATAAATCATTTATGATAGGAGGAATCCATTGGTGTGGCAAACTTCATTGTCTTCTTTTAAGAAACTACTGCAGTCTCCCACACCTTCAGTAACCAGTACTTGATCAGTCAGCAGCCATTAATCTTGAGGCAAGGCCTTCCTCCTGCAAAAAGATTTCTACTCCCTGAAGCCTGAGATGGTCATTAATATTCTTTTTTTTTTTTTTTTTTTTTTTTTGAGACAGAGTCTTGCTCTGTTGCACAAGCTGGAGTGCAGTGGTGCAATCTCGGCTCACTGCAACCTCCGCCTCACAGGTTCAAGTGATTCTCCTGCCTCAGCCTCCAAAGTAGCTGGAATTACAGGTGCCTACCACCACACCTGGCTAGTTTTTTATATTTTTGGTAAAGACAGGGTTTTGTCATGTTGGCCAGGCTGGTCTCAAACTCCCGACCTTGTGATTTGCCTGTCTTGGACACTCAAAGTGCTGAGAATACAGGCATGAGCAACCGTGTCCAGCCAATCATTAATATTCTTTACCAATAAAATACTTTTAAAATAAGGTATGTACATTTTTTAGACATAATGCTATTGCATATTTAATTGACTACAGTATAGTGTAAACATAACTCTATATGCACTAAGAAAACAAAAAAAATTGTGTGGCTCAGTTTATTGTGATAGTCACCTTGCCATAATGGTCTGGAACCTAACTCACAGTATCTCTGAGATATTCCTCTACTGTGTATGCTGCTTTCTTTTTATTTTCTATATTCAGTTTTCTGATGCACCAGGCTTTGGATCTTTTGTTGGTATTTCTCCATTCGGGATGCAATCCTCTCTTCTTGATGGTAACTCTTAATATTATAATAATTGCATTTCTCTGCTACTAGGACTCTAGTATATTCTGTTCTCTTTTGCAAAATCATTGACCCTTGACCCTGGTCTGTAAAATGGCAATGTTTAATTATTTTCTTTCTCTCTGCTATTGTCATAGGCTATTGGTGATTTTATTTGTTCTCCTTATTGATATACATGTTTTCTTTGGGAGTATATGTGGAAGAATTTGAAATTAAGTGATCACAATCAGCCCACGGCAAACCAGAAGCTCTATTTTTTTTTTAAGTTCTGATGTTTGAAGTTAAGAAGATGGGAGATATATCTGGAAAATCTTCATATTGTATAATTAATAGTGTAGCATTCATGTTTTATATTATAATTTTATATTTTACTGAAAAAAATCTTTCTGAGACTGAAACTATGAATATTTTTTCTGCATTTTTTGCACCTAGATTTAGTTCTTCAGCATCAATTAATTTAAAAGTAATTTTGGTTGTTCTGCTTTTTATATTCATTTTTAATTGAAGAGGAGCAAATTCACTGCTTTGTAGAAACCTAATCTCAGATATCAGACCGATGGAATTAAAGAAACAAGAAATTATTTTCTACTCCTCTTCTGTTGTATTTTATTGCTGGGTTTTTGCCTTGTAGGCCATCAATGATCCATTTTTAACTCCTGTTTCCACATGAAAGATGTTGATACAAATGCCATTTCTCATCTTTGGGAATTATTTTTTTGTTTTGTTTTCCTTCAACCTTTTTCTTTTTTTTTGGAGTTGGAGTTTCGCTCTTGTCACCTATGCCAAGCAATGGCACCATCTCGGCTCACTGCAACCTCTGCTTCCTGGTTCAAGTGATTTTCCTGCCTCAGCCTCCTGAGTAGCTGGGATTACAGGCGCCTGCCGCCACATCTGGCTAATTTTTGTATTTTCAGTAGAGACGGGATTTTACCACATTGGCCAGGCTAGTCTTGAACTCCTGACTGTGATCCACCCACCTCTGCCTCCCAAAAGTGATGAGATTACAGGCATGAGCCACATTGCCCAGACTCCTTCAAACATCTTTTTAACCTATGTAGAAGAATTCTACTAGTCACAGAGATAACTTTTTAGGGGAATTTGATATTCATGTGAGCCATTAAAATATCACAATCCTATATGCTTCCAACTTAACAAAACAAATCTCTCAACTAACTGTTTTGTAAGAAATGGTTAAAAACGTTCTCCTGATTAAAAAAAAAGTCATCAGCAATTTCTATAAGAAATCCTCCTGTTTCCACAATAATGTACATATATATTTTTTTGTTACATTTTGTCCATCATGAATAGACTGGATAAAGAAAATGTGGCACATATACACCATGGAATACTAAGCAGCCATAAAAAATGATGAGTTCGTGTCCTTCATAGGGACATGGATGAATCTGGAAACCATCATTCTCAGCGAACTGACAGAAGAACAGAAAACCAAACACTGCATGTTCACATTTATAGGTGGGTGTTGAACAATTTGAACATGTGGACACTGGGAGGGGAGCATCACACACTGTGGTCAGTTGGCAGGGGGTTAGGGGATGGACAGTGGGTGTGGGAAGGGATAATGTAGGGAGAAATACCAGATATAGGTGATGGGGGGGATGAAGGCAGCAAACCACCTTGCCATGTATGTACCTATGCAACAATCCTGCATGATCTGCACATGTACCCCAGAACCTAAAGTACAATAAAATATATATATATATATAAATGGTAATTCATAATAGCAAAAAAGAAAATTAAATTTGCATTATTTTGGTGATCTTAAAGATGATTACAAAGAATGAATAATTCTAGATTCTGGAAGTTTTTAAAATAAAATGTTATAAAATTCAGGATTTTGATGTGATAGATCATTTAATTTTTTTCTAAGGTTTATCATGATGAAATTAAAGTTTTTTTTTTTTAGTATTTCTGAACATTATAATATTCTTTATCACTTTAGAAATATAGATTAGGCACTTAGCCTATACACCAGGTGTTGTTCTAGATGCAGGAGATATGGAAGCAAATAATACAGAGAAGAACCTTGCTCTTAAGAAGACAATAGAGATTGAAGAAGCAAATAAATGAATTAATTGATAGATAAATTAAAATATAGTTAATTTTTGTTTAAGAACTAAAATAAGGTATAATATAGAACATTACTAGGTTAGATTGAATGGTTAAGGTGAACAGTGTTTTAGGAAATGGAAACAGAAAGATGGCCAGCATTGCCAGAAGAAAGCTGGGGATGAAGAGAGTATTTTTTTACTTTTTAAGTTTGATCATCAAATTAGACTAAATTAATATTCATGTCGATGATATTTGAGAATAATGTAAGAATCGAGTGATTATCTAAAAATACTTCATTGACTGAATAATTTGTCTTTGGAAAGCTCCATTGGCTCCTTTGGTTATGAGCTCTCTTGTACTGAATACGCAATGTGGTTTTAAAAAAATGGTGCTCTCTTTGAAAGAAATACTTCCCTTAGGATAACATTTCAACAGTAGCAGCTGGGTAGCTCTCTGGGTTAATGATAAGTGCTGAAGCAAAGAAAATATAGTGTCTGCCTCTGCAGGCTTCCAAATGGTCCTTGAGGCCCTTACTGTGCAATGAAGAAGATAAGGTATGTCTTGCCTGCTGATGTTAAGGTCTTCTGCAGTATCTTTTCTACCTCACCATGTTTACAAAACAACATGTAAAGCCATCTGCTGCAGCAAACAAAGTAAAACTCTTTTTCTCCAATAAAGCCACGCAAGCATAATAAGATGTGTGTGTGTGTGTGTGTGTGTGAATGTATGCATGATAAACTCCGTTTCCAAATGAAGGAAAATGATAGAATTTAATGTGATATGGATAATTGTATCCTTTTCTAAAAATGATGATGATGATTCTCCCACAATGAGAAGTAGCTAGTCCTTATTGAATGAGAGAGAGCTCCATCTCGATGTTCAGTGCTGTTCAAAACAATAGATTAACCACACATTGGGAAAGAATGATTTCGCTATGCAAAGAAGGTAGGGGTAGATAAAACATGATCAGTGCAAGGAGCCTGAGAGAGGCAAACGAAAGTGAAATGTCAGAGCATATGAAGGTAGGGGAGACAGATTCAAAACTCACAAAAAATAACTGGAAAACTAAAGAAGCAGTAATATAGAATAAAAAAATACAGGTAATAATTAAATACAAATAATTTATTCACAATATTAAGGAAAATACAAAATTAAATATGTGTGTTATAATTTTGAGGGCTGTCCACTCAAATAATACGATTAGGATGCATAACTTCTGAAACTCTAAAGGAAATAGAATTGAACAGCAACAACAACAGCCAAAAAACAATGATATATCGGCTGGGCGCAGTGGCTCATGCCTGTAACCCAGCACTTTGGAAGGCCAAGGTGGGTGGATCGTGTCATGAGGTCAGGAGTTTGAGACCAGCCTGATCAACATGATTAAACTCTATCCCTATTAAAAATACAAAAAATTAGCCAGGCGGGGTGGCGCGCACCTGGAATCCCAGCTACTCAGGAGGCTGAGGCAGGAGAATCGCTTAAACCCTGGAGGCAGAGGTTGCAGTGAGTTGAGATAGCGCCTCTGCAATCCTGCCTGGGCAACAGAGTGAGACTCCGTTCTCAAAAAACACAACAAACAAACAATATAAAAAGATAAAAAAGAAAACACAATAAACAGAAAATATTAAATAAAATGGCAAAAGTAATTACAAATATCCACTATTAGATAGTAATAATGGGATGAAGTTTCCTGTTTAAAGACATTCAGATTGGGTAAAGTAAATATTGGTGAACTTCCTGGCTTAAGGAGACACATTTAAAGCAAAATGTGATTTAAAGTTGAGAGTAAAATATGAAAAAAGAAATTTCAGGCAAATGCTAACAAGAAAGTAGGACTGAATATTTAATAAAATCAGTATTCAAATAAAAAACTTTAAATAGAACAAAGAGACATGTCATATATTGAAAAAGCACAGTCTGATGAGAAGACAGTAGTAGCGGCCAATGTTATTTTTTCCTTGTGCTAATTCAGTAGTCTCCTAACTAGACCATCTTCTTTCACCCTTGATCCTGTATATCCTATTTTGAAAAGCAAAAACCATTTTTAAAACATCACACCTTTATTAACTCTCCTACTGGCTCTCAAATTCATTCAGTGCGAACTTTCAAGTTTCTAGGTGATGCACCCTGACTCCTCCACCCCCATTACTTCTCTGATAATCTTATCTATTACCACATCCCTCAGCTCACTCTGCTCCAGCCCAGGGACTTCCTTGCTGTTTCTCAGACATGCCACTGTCACCTTTCACCTGCGTCCCTTGCACCAGCCATTTCCTCTGTCTGTTACACTCTGACCTGAAATCCACAGGACTAACTCCTTTACATCTTTCAGAATTTGCCATTTAAAATGGAAGATAGTCATTTTAAATAGGGATTTAAAATGGCTATCTTCCTTCCCCACAAACTCCACATGCCCAATTCCACCTGCTATATATCTCAGTCATTGATTTTGTAAAAGCAATATTATGTCAGCTATAGGAGAGCAAAGGGATGTGCACTTGATATTGGCTAAGACTGTCAGAATGAGCACAGGATGGAATTTGTTGAATGATGCTGTGTGAGGAATACTTCTGTACTCTGTCCATTTAAATTTCTTTGAACTCCATGAATGACTATGCAAAGTCAAAATTGCCACCAAATATAAAGAAAAATGTTGTTTCCCTTTTCAAAGCTTGCTGTTATTCAGAATGGACTATATATCTATGCACCTAAACTAAAAAGAAGAGAAATAATTCTCTTTGATCAGTAAGGTCACCATTTGAATTGAATTTTGAAGATGATTCAGGAACTTTTTGAAGACATAAACAGATATTGAATAAAATACAGTTCTTTGAAGTCAATTAAGAATGTGGATGAAAGCAAGGAAATACAAATGTACATTAAAAATTGAAAAGCCGCATGTAAAATATTTTAATAACTTTTAAAAATCAAATTTCATTTCAGTTATTTGCCTCTCTGAGTTTTACAGTTTTATGCTTAAGAAATTCCAATGTAAAATAACTTGATGTTCAAACTTTTACATAGTGTAAAGCAAAGAAAACAAGAAAAATCTCTGTATACAGGTATGTATATTTCCCTTCCTCATGATCACAAGGATGCATAGGTTTATATGTTTTTTATATATTTTTCTTCTATATTTTCAACCCTTTAGCATCCCATCTCTGGAAGTAAAGTTAATCTATTCAGATGTTTGGAATAACGTATGCTACACTGTCAATTATAGAAATCATTTTGGAATAATATGTGCTAGAATATCGATTGTGGAAATTATTTTGATGTAAATCTGGTTTTGAGAGATTGTACTGCCAATGGAGAAAGCTTTTTAGGAGCCCACTGGAATAAATAAATTCAAGGCCTGACTCACAGGATGAGGTATGCATGCAAAGGGAACAGGGTGAAGACTGCCGTGATTCTCATGGAAAGGACAGCATGTCATAAGGAAGAAAAAGTGATAGCTTCCTATCACGGCCTGCTGTGTACATCAGCCAACAGTGAATTGGTTCTTTTCTGAGGGTGAGGATTGCTGCTTGATGCTTAGAATATCAACCAGAAAAGAGTTCAATGGAAACTCCTTGGGAAGTAGGTTATAGCACTTAAATATTGCTGTATTTTTACAGGGTTTATTCATAATTTTTTAAAAAATGTATAATTTAAAGATTTTAATTCATACAGAGGCTTTTTAAATACAGAATTAAAAATATCTACTACAATGGCTTTTGATTGAGTAGCAAACAGTGATCTTCACGAAACTCATGTGACTGATCACATTTGAGACTTGGTGGAGAAAGTATATAATAATAATAGTTAAGTTCATTACAGTCTTTGTGAGTAGAAAGGAATAGCTTTCAGCTGGACAGAAATAAGATAACATGAAGCAATCACATACTGCTACCTTTATAGCCAATAGCTATGAGTCTTCAATAAAAAGCAAATACCTCAGAAGAATCAAACCACTGCCTGAAATTTGGCCTTCACAATAACAAAAGTACAAATGACAAATGCAATATTTGATTTATATAGTCTTTCTTTTCTTGTCATTCTTAAATATCTCATTATTTTAAAGAAATGGATGGATTTAGGTATGGAAGCTATCTTTGGCAAACTATTTCAAGAATTAAAATACTCATTTCCACTGGCCTAGTAATTTTACTTCCAGAAAATAATATGAAATTCAGAAAATGACTTACAGTTGGGCATGGTGGCTCATGCCTGTAATTCCAGCCCTTTGGGAGGTGGAGGCAGGAGGATCACTTGAGGTCAGGGGTTCAAGACAAGCCTGGCCAACATGGCAGAACCCTGTCTCTACTGAAAATACAAAATTAGTTGTGTGTGGTGGTGGACACCTGTAATCCCATCTACTCTGGAGGCTGAGGTGGAAGAATTGCTTGAACCTGGGAGGCAGAGATTGCAGTGAGCTGAGATCATACTACTGCACTCCAGCCTGGGCAACAGAGCAAGACTCCATTTCAAAAGAAAGAAAGAAAGAAAGGAAATGACTTATATACAGGCTACTAATTGATGTTTTACATATGAGAAAACACACACAATCTCAACTGCATATGGTATACTATAGTGTACCATATATAGATATGTGGCCTTTTATATACATTACATAGATTAGATAAATACATAGATGTATAGATAGATATAAATCTATGTCTATCTAATCTAGTCTTAGTCCATTGGGGCTTTTATAACTAAATACCACACACTGGGTAGCTTTTAAACAACAGAAATTTGTCTCTCATAGTTCTAGGGGGCTACTAGGAAATCTATGATCAAGGTTTCAGCAGATTCAATGTCTGGTGAAGGCCCATTTCCTGTTCCATAGATGATGCCTTTTCTCTGCATCCTCACATGGTGGAGGGAGGAAGACAGCTTTCTGGGGTCTCTTTTATTAAAAAGTGAATTAATTCCATTCATGATGGCCCCTTTGCCATGATCTAATCACCTCCCAAAGTCCTACCTCCTGGTACCATCCCAATGGGGATTAGATTTCCAAACATGAATGTTGAGAGTGTTGGGGTCTGGCATGTCTGCCGGGGGGCTACCAACCTGTGGGAGTCCCCGAGACCGCCAACATAGATGTCTCATTCAACCTGAGGGAGAGAGTGCGCGGAAGTGAAAGAAAATAGAAAAGTGGAGTCTGGAGGTCTGCATAAATTATGGTCAAAATGCAGCAAATTTATTCTTGTGGGTTACAGCTTTTATACGTTTTTTCTTGTTACATTTACATTATCTCAGCAGAAAAGGGGTAAACAGAAAGGAAATAGAAACTCCATAAAAATAGTTATCAGGGGCTTGTGATAACCGCTCACAAAGCAGTTTAAGGGGGCTTGTGATAATAGTTTACAAAGCAGTTTGTTTTTCAAAGATACACAGTGCAAACAAACAATGGCACCTTTAAGGTGGCTTGTTAAACCTGTTTTCCATCAGGAGTTAGATCAAAGGCTTAGCTCCAGGGAAAATATGGGCAGGGGTCTCTTGTCTCTCTTAGGCATCTCAATTGCAGCAAGTTTATTGCTTACACAGAGACTGATGGGGACATGAAAGCAGACAGCACAATGTCCTCATAAACCGCAGACCTTTGCTTTGCATTCTGTTTTTGCCTCAGTGACTCAGCCCACGGCCTTTGTCTCAGCTCAACAGCCCTCGAGATGGGGGAGTGCAGATAGGTCCAGCAGCCAAGATGGGGCGAGTCACGCTGTCTCAAGCCCTTGGCGTGAACACCGCACATGAGAGGACACAAACATTGAGACCATAGCAGTCTATCTTTAGATCTATATCTAAATAATTAAGTTCCTACATACTTACTGACACTTCTACACAGATATACACTGTGAATTATTTCTTTTTTTTTTTTTTTTGAGGCGGAGTTTCGCCGTTGTTACCCAGACTGGAGTGCAATGGCATGATGTCGGCTCACTGCAACCTCTGCCTCCTGGGTTCAAGCAATTCTCCTGCCTCAGCCTCCCGAGTAACTGGGGCTACAGGCGTGCACCACCATGCCCAGCTAATTTTTGTATTTTTAGTAGAGACGGAGTTTCACCATATTGACCAGAATGGTCTCAATCTCTTGACCTCGTGATCCACCTGCCTTGGCCTCCCAAAGTGCTGGGATTATAGGCATGAGCCACCACACCCGGCTGCGAATTATTTCTTCACACAGTAGAATACACTCATTATTTACACTTCTATACTTCTATGTACTTCTTATTTCTCTATAACTTATCTTTATGAATAGACCACATCTTGCTAGATATTAGGCCAAATTAAATTTTAAAATTTCCAATTAATGCTATTACTTTCTCTTCCAGCCTTATTATCTCCTTCAGTTTATAATAATCTTTCTCAAATCTTTAGTCAATTTAAAGTTACATCCCTTGTGCAGCTGTTTCTGTATTTTTCCTCCTCCTGTCTGAGATAGCATTTCTAATTAAGAGAAAGTTTATTGTTCTGCAGGGTTGATGAAGGGTGCTGGGTTTTTTGCGGAGCAGCTGACAGCTGGTTGGTGTTCACTAAGTGTGGTCAGGCTGGTCCTGTTTGTGGGTTTCTTGCTGGTGTCTGCCACTGTAGACCATGGCTGGTGTAACCCATGCTTTGTTCACTTAGTTTAGGTAGTGCTATTTCACCTTGTTGATGGGTCCAATTGGCTACCTCTAGTATCAGAGACACTCTGGTTTCTGGCAGAGATTCCCATTTAGTCCCTAGCCCAATAACATATTCTACAGTTCTTAGCTATGGAATTATCCAAAGTAATACTGACCCTGAATCTTCCTGGAAATTTCCCTAGCTGTTTATTCAGTTGGCCTCTTAATCTCCACTTGGAAGCCTAGGGGAACACGTAGGAACCACTGAGTTCTTTCTTGCCAAACAGTGGGTTGATGAAGGTGTGTTGAGATTGCCCCCAACTCAGTAATCTAACCACTCTTGCTGTGCTGTCTGTTGCCATCCCATATTGGCAAGGTGACCAGGAGTGGGCCTGAAGTTCCACCTGAAGTTCAAAACAGTGTCAAAACCCTTCAGCTTATCCTTCTTTATTCCCTGGAACTTTTGTGCATTTGGGAAAGTTTGCACCCAGGTGTCTGAATACTTGCTTCCCCTACTTCTGACTCTCCTTTCTTTCCCACAACCCACTGTGGCCAGGAGGAACAGGCTCCCAACTTCCATATGACAGGACACATCTTATGTAACATCTCATAGTTTTTCCAAGCCTGATGCGGTAAACTTGACAGTCAAGGCCATCATATCTGGGTAGAAAGCCTTTCCCTCTTGTCAAAATCTGCGTACAACAACTACAGTCAGGGGAAAAGACAAAATAAACAAAACATAAAATTTGATAATCGAAGCTGAAAAATTACTGCCTCTTCTATGAAATATGTTCTCTTCCAGAGATACAATTTTAGGAGAGGTTGGGGAAGCTTAAATCAAGTTGAAAAATGATGGTCTATTGAATATTATTGATATGGGAAAGTAGAGAAGAAATTTTAAAGAGAAGAAATAAGGAAAAGGAAAGGTGTTAAGGGTCTGCAGGCAGAGAGTATGAGAAAAGACCGTTTTTTAAAAAATATATTTCACTTTTCTAAATCTATCTCTAAGCTTAGTAAAATGAGCCCTAATTAAATTAACTATCATTTATTATATTGAAAATATATGACAGATATATGTTCTTATAAAACATAACCAAGGCTAAATATTTTAGGGTAAAAGTGAATCATGACTTAGAAAAAAATCTTTAGTGATTAACTATTAAAAACAATAGCACTCATTGATTGGTGCTACCTTGATTAATTGTGGTTTCATACTTTCAGTTTAAGAGGAATTTAGGAAAAACAATCTTGTTGAAAGGAGTAAGGGAATAGCAGGATAAAAATAACAAAATTCTCTTTTATTGTACTGCCAATAAAACTGAGGAAAAAAATCAATTTCACATATAAAAAATGGTGGTAATAGAGTTGGGGTAGTAGCTGAAAACCTTTTGAGCCCTGCCCAGGTGTCATCAATTTTTCTGATGGTCAGTGAGGTCAGTTTTTCTGAGAAAGGTGAAGTGATTTGAGTTTAATTTACGTGGAATAGAGTGCAATTTGAATAACATATTTGGTTTCTAGTGACACAAAGAATACTGATATTTCAGATTTTATTTTTTTTACAAAAGATGACAGGAATTGTATGACATAGCTGTAAGGAGAAATTCTTTGATAGAGAAAACAATAATAAAAATTAAAAAAAATGTATCCCAATTATGAAAAGTACAAAACTGGTGCTTTCATATTATGTATCTAATTATATAATTAGGTATGTATATAATTAGATATGTAATTAGAGATTATACACATAATTATATATTTATATACACACCATAATTATACAAATTTCTAATTATATGTGATGTTTATATATAATATATGCAAATACATAGATTTGTATAATGATATCTAATTATAGATTTGTATAATTATATATTTACGTAAAAATTATATAATATACATTTTAAATTAATAAATATATGTAATTAGAGATTTGTATAATTTTATATTTATATATGTGTATACACATATATTATCTATATAGATATATTTACACACATTCATAGATATTCTATTTAACCTAATATTTTTAACAGGTGAATACTTTTGCGGATTTTAAAAATCTTCACAAATTCTTTAGTTTTCACCTTATATACTTTGAAGGTATGGTTAAATGGCTTTTTAAAAAGTCATAGTTTAGTATCTTTATTTGCCTTTTTTAGTAATTTTTTTCCTTGAATTATAGTTTACTTGATTTTACTGTTAATTGGTTTACTATTTTCAGGTGTATTTTGTTCAATCATCTTGTTGAAAGCCTGTTTTTTAACTTTAAATATATCTCTTATACATAGAACATATCTCTTTTATTTTAAATGCAAATCTTTTATTGTCTTTCTTTAAAACACAGTCTGTTTATATTTATTGTTATAACTGGAATATTTGAACTTATTTCTAACATCTTATTTAAGTTTTCTGTTTACTTTTTTCCTGCTTTTTTAAAATCTCTTATAGAACTGTGACTTTTTTTAAACAACTTCTCTTAAAATTTTTATAAATATCTTTATAATTTTCCCCACAGATACTCACAGAAATTAAAATTATTCTGTAATGCTTTTTCCTTGTCACAAAGCTATACAAATACATAAACATAATGTTCCTGTACAAAAATATAGAAATGCATAAACATAATGGTGGGAAACTCCCCTCATCAATTCCCAAATATTATGCAACATCGTGGAAAAAAGGCTGTTATTCAAGGGTAACCAGAGAAAATTCAAAATTCAAGTACCCCTTGCATAAAACTATGTAAGATAATGTTCTCACAGTGTATCATTCTTGTTTAGTCCCTCACTGTCTATTTACAGCATGTTATATACTGTATTTTATCACCTATTGGGGAAATAGTAAAAAAAAACTTGCAAAAACAGTTAGTGATACCACTGTGCAGTCATCCAGTGTGACCAAAGCATCAATTCTCAGTGAATTTGCCTAAGTGAGTTCTATCGCTTGCACGTGTCCCCAAAAGTTCATGTGTTGGAAACTTAATTTCCAGTGTAATAGTGCTGAGAGGTGGGATCTTTAAGAGGTGACTAGGTGCTAAGGACTCTGCCTTCATGACCTAATGAATGGATTAATGCCAATGTCATTTAGTGCCATTATTCTAGGAATGAGTTAGTTATCTTGGCAGTGTGTTCCTAATAAAAGGATCTCTTTCTATCTCTTTCTCTCTCTCTTCTCTTGCATGCATGCTGTTTTTTTTTTTTTTTTTTTTGAGATGGAGTTTCGCTCTTTTTATCCAGACTGGAGTGCAATGGTGCGATCTTGGCTCACTGTAACCTCTGCCTCCTGGGTTCAAGCAATTCTCCTGCCTCAGCCTCCCGAGTAGCAGGGACTACAGGCGCGTGCCACCATGCCCAGCTAATTTTTGTATTTTTAGTAGAGACGGAGTTTCACCATGTTGACCAGGATGGTTTTGATCTCTTGACTTCGTGATCCACCCGCCTCGGCCTCCCAAGCATGCATGCTATTTTATCTTTTCACCTTCTGCCATGGGATGACACAGTAAAAAGGCTCTCCCTAGATTTCGGTCCCTAGATCTCAGACTTCCCAGCCTCCAGAACTGTAAGAAATAAATCTCTGTTCTTTATAAAGTACCTAGTCTCAGGTACTCTGTTATGGCAGCACAAAATGAACTAAGGCAGTAAGATGGAGACACTTAAATAGTACAATTAGTACCATATATTATATATTCCATTGTCCTCCTGTCAGTGTAATTATTGTTGAACTAATTAGAAGTTTTCTAAGTGAATGTTCATTGTCAGGATAAGGAGCTAGTTAGATTCATGATTAGCTTTTACATTTTAATGACCTCATTTATTTGAACAAATGTTTTTTTATCTGTTATAGAAAGAACTTATAAAAGGTATACAAAAAGCAATGAGGAGGATGAAGTTACATCCATAATTTTATGCATGCATAAACCACTGAAATTATTGATGCAGCCAGCATGACATATTTTAGAAGTTCTAGTAGTACCATATGGTGAACAATTTGCAGAAATTGTAGAAAATCATAAGCATGTGGATATATTCCACATGATCTGAAGAACTTTTAGGGGCAAAGAATATCATATAAAGTAAATGCTCTTTTAAGTGGCAAATAGGTAAATATTAAATATTGTTGGCTTGAATACTGTGGTGTTGGTGGTGATTTACATGTACATGAATGTGTATAAGAGAAAGAGAACATTAAAAATGAGATGATTTAATTAAAATTAAGCATATTCATTATACATGTTTAATTTGGCTCTCAGAAGATGATCCTGTCAAAGCTGACTGGTAGAGACCATGGTTTTAATTTCAATATTTTTAACTTTTTCCAGTAAAAGAAACCAGCAATGGATAACCCAAATGACAACCCTTAATAAAATATATTTTAAATTTTTATTTAAATATTTCTTTAAAATATTAACTATCCAATGTTTAATTCATGTTTCATTTTAGCTCACTAATGTGAATTCGATTAAACTATTTTTGTTTTTGAATCATTTATATTTGTAATATGTATTTCATTAATTATTAATAAATTATTCAGAATGGTTTTTTAATCAAGTTCTTTTAGGTTCGTAGTTTTCCATAAAACTCCTCAAAATTATTTCTGTTAGACACTGAATGTTAGTTATTACATGATCACATTGATAATTTTCATCTTTAGTGCAATGAAAATTTCTAAACACAATGTGTCAAAGATAATGACAAGTTTTTTTCTTTTCCAAATGTAGTGGTCTTTCAGAAATTGAAGGCCCCTGTGCTAGAGAATAAAAATATGAGGGATGGGCATGGTGGCTCAAGCCTGTACTTCCGATACTTTGGGAGGCCAGGTGGGCAGATCACGAGGTCAGGAGTTCAAGACCAGACTGACCAACATGGCAAAACCCCATCTCTTTTAAAAATACAAAAATTATCCAGGAGTGGTGGTGCGCACCTGTAATCCTAGCTACTCAGGAGGCTGAGGCAGAAGAATCCCTTGAACCTGGGAGGCGGAGGTTGCGGTGAGCCAAGATCACACCACTGCACTCCAGCCTGGGTGACAGAGCAAGACTCAGACTCAAAAAAAAGAAAAAACAAAGAAAAGAAAAGAAATATGAGGGTTTCTAACCAATACATTTGCTCAAGTTTGATCATTATATTTAAGGCAATTCACATAAAATCTTTTGCAACCATTCTTCCAATTTTTGAGATTTGATTTCTGTTTCTATTCTTAGGTTTCCATCTGCCTGTGCTTTAAATACTTTTTCATAACCTGTCTGAAATAGTTGTATTTTTGTAAAAGTTCTCATCAACTCAAAGGATATTAGACCTGGAAGGACTTTTGGAAATACTGTAGCCCAGTAGAATATTTTTCCACCCAACACATCTGAAGGCTATACCACACTTCGGTTAGCAATTGCGGCTCACTTACTATTCAATGGTGAGGCCAAGCACTTGTAGGGAAAGGAACAGGGAGGGGCATTTAACAAAATTTGCATGGGAATGGGCGTGTATAGTTTTAAAAGCTACCCAAGAGATTTGGATGTGCCCCTTCCTGTTGAGAATCCTCATTCTACAAGTAAAGCGATGCGGGAACAAAAGAATTGTAGCTGTCTTTATGGAACTGGAAATAGAACCAAACGCCTCTGACTCGCAGTCAAGTCCCATAACATTTGGACTTCCTTATTTCCAAGGAATATAAATGGACTCTGGTTAACTTAATTTAAAAAGAAATTTTTAACTACATAGCATAGTTCATGGAATTGAGAAGCAAAGTGGAAGAGCCAGGTTTCACAGCACCTCTGAGCACTCGCCTTCTGTAATGAAGAGACTTTCACTCACTGCCAGTCTGAATCAGAGCGACAGTTTGTACGTCATTCTGCTTAAAAATCAAATTCAGTCCAGCGGGGACATGTGCCCACCCTCTGGCAGGAGTGGAATGGAGTACCCTGATCAGAAGTCTCACCAAGACTAAGGTAGAACTGGTTTCCCAAAGAATGACTAGGGTGTTGTTACCCAAGGTAAGAAGAATTGGTAGTGGGCAGCCGCAGCAATACATGTCTGCTAAAGCTCCCTTCCTGAGAGATGTCTCATTCCAAAAGGGTCTTCAAAGCTTCCTCTGTGACAAACAGTCCTGACATAATTTCTAGATGCCTGGGCAGTGGTCACAGCAGAGATTCTCTTCCCCGGCACCTGCCACTCTCCCACTTGAGGCATCCTTCCCCTTTTCCTGTACCCAGAAGATGGGGTAAAGCACACAATGGAGGAGATATTCCTGGAGAAGCTTTGCAGAAAGGAATAAAGTAAGAGTGAACAAAAACTGAGCACAACACATTTAGCATCGAAGGCGAAGAATTTGTGAGAATTTGTATCAGTTTCTCTGCTCTCAGAGCATTTCCTGAAGAGCAGGTATAGAAAGTGGGAGCCCATGTACAGCAGATCAGTGGTGATGTAAAGGCCTCTGATAGCATATCACTTACCGATGGAGACCAGAGATGTGCAATGGCTGGCCCAGGTGACTAAAGACTTTTCTCCTAGCTCTGTTCTTCCCTTGAGTCTGAATGATGCCACTAGAGACTGGAGTTGGTGGTGGAGAATCAAGTGGGAGTAGTGAATTCTCAGGGGAGTGAGGGAGGGGCTGGGCAGTTGTGGTGAGATTGTAGTTTCCATCTTGTTGATGGGGTCCAGGTGGAAGGGGGCAGCTGAAGGAGCTGAAGGAGTGAGGTTCAGCTGCTGGAAGTTGTTGTATCAAAGAGCTGCTCTCAGGGTGTGTGGAAATATAGCCATACGCAGCCTCGAAGGCTGTGTCCATTGGGAGGACTTTCTGTATTCAGGATTCAGTTTTGGAGTCTGGGGGAAGCCGCCTCAACTGTGTGGCTGAGGTGAGGTGGATTGAAAGTTGGCAGCATACGAGCCAAGTCTATATTCAGATAAAAGTCAACGCCTCAGTTTTAAGAAAATGTCAGAAAAATATGAATATAAAATATAAAGTGATGAGACTGATAAGTTATTGCCTTGAGTTATACCTAGAGTCAAATTATATTGGAGCTTCAGCTAGAAATTCCATCCTAAAGTTCTTTCCTGGGAGGGTTGTTTTTCCTGCCTGCATATATTAATGCACTGTGCTATGAAAATACATTTGCTGGAGAGAATTTCAGTCCGTGAGCCTGACGAACTCACTACATTAATGTTTAAAAGCTATAAAATGGAAGAAAAGTGACAAACCAACTGGCTGGGATGTTAATGGGTCAAGGCATTTATGAGACGGGCAGTTTTGAGAGCTGTAATCCATGGCACAAAATGCAAAGATGTTTTTCCTTTGTGAAACACAGCAATACAGTTTTACAGATGTCTGTGGGATTTGGTACTACTGAAAACTGGAAGAGTCAGACAGCCTAGGAAAGCGAAGTAGGAGCCAGCTAAGGAGAAAGCCCAGCTGAAATAAATGAAGAGCAACTGAACCCTCTGGGGAGTCTCATCTCAGCGCGGAGCTGCATACCCACCATGAGGCACTTCCTAAGCTTCCCTGGAAACACTATGGTCTCAACGTCGCCTCAGCAAAGGCTGGGCCTGCTTAGCTATGAGGGAGATTTCAGCCATTAGGAGAAGAGATTCATTTCCTCAGCAGAGGAAAATTTTCTGTCCCCTAAACATCCTGTAGAAACTCTTCTTATAGTTTTTTTTTTAATTGTTTTACCTTTCTTTTCACAAGATATATTTACTCTGGGAATATAATGACAGTAAAAAATTATTAAGAAATCCATGTACATTTCCTACAACCCCTAAACATAAATCACCCTCAAAATTTTGTCAGTTCATCTATTGTGTAACAAATCATCTATATTTTAATAACATAAAAATAAAAGTATATCATGTAATGCTCTAAACTTATAAGTAAAAGCAGTCAAAACAGCTTCTCTCAGGGAATATGGGACAACTTATTCTGAAATATAAATACCCTTAACTAGGCTAAAAGCTGCCATGTGCAAACTGAGGCAACACTCAAGTATCTGTGCTTCATCTCCCGATGTTATCTTTATTCTTCGGGCTTTCTGCCATTCCTCTATTTATCTGCTTGGTTTTTAATTTTTGCAAGTCATTGACACCCTTGTTGCTCAATATATCCTACTTCTGGGTAATAGGAAGAATTCGCGAAAACTGGAGTTATGTATATATCCATATAAAATCCTCTACACACCAAAAGCTATAGTTATAGTGGTCAAATTTTCATAAGAAAAGCATTGAGAAAATTCCAAGTTGTGAGATTAGGCATCAACTAAGGTAGTTCTGTGTTTAATATAAGCACAAATGTTAGAAAATTGTTGTGCTAATGATAAATCTGCATTTAAAAAAGGCAGCCTGTTTTGAAAAAGATGCACAGCCTTCACTGAGAATATTGTATCCTAAAGTGATGCTTCTATTTAGAAAGAACTCATCTAGGATGTCTAAACTGGGAATTTTATATTTGTCTTTATGCCGACAATTGTACCCATGACCTCTATCTGTAAGTGAGCAGGATCAAAACAGTGGTTTCATGATCTGCAGCCTGGAGTGGGTGGTGATGGCATTCAGCAATAGAGCCCAGAACACAGTGAAACCAAAGCCAGTCATCTGGCATAAGTCAGGCTCCAGAAGCAAGTGACCGTGTCAAGTCTGAAAAAGAGGATGGAGAGCAGGAATGGAAACCAAATCAATGGCTTTGCAATTGGGGTCAGAGAAGCATAAGCAAATGGGCCTGGGAACCTCGGGAGTTACCTGAGCAACAGAACTTGGGGGATGCATTTCTCTCTGGAGCATCAGCAACAAAGCTGGTGGGAGGCAGAGAAGCTATTATGGTTTCTGAAGAGTCAGGAACAAAGTAATCATCACAGGTGCATTTTCGGAATAAAATAAGATAATGTACATGACAGTGCTTTGTAAAATGTAACACAAATGAGAGGAGTCATTATTGTTATTAACATCATTATCATCATTGCATAACTCTGAGCACATCATAAGCCTATTTGGTGGAAAAGAATGAAAAGAAATGATAAGAACCTGATTCTTCACCCAACAATTTAGAAGCAAAATATCAGGCACAGATATAACTGGAAGTAAAATCACTTAACTTATATGTGCAAAATCTAAATTAAAAGGCTATTCCGTGTACACATTGAGGGAAAATTTATGTCAGTAATGGAAGGCTAGAGTATCTGTAGACCTATCAGGTTGAGAATTTTTGGAGTAAAATGGGTAATCCTCTGAGAAATGTGGAAAGACTTCACATATCAGGAGAGATTTTAGAATCTCTTTAAATTTTATGAAAGGCAACAGTATGTCTCAGGTGAAAACCAGTATGTTGTCAGCCCACTCATTTTAACATATTGAATGTTCTCCATTTCTTTTGATGTGTTCTGTTCCAGCCAATGAAAGTAACATTCTCTGACAGCAAACCCTGTCAGATCTTGCATGCTTCCCAGAATAGTGCCAAGTACTCTGTAGGTGTTCAGTGAGTAGTTGGCCATTAGGACTAAAGCAACAGTGTGGTCAGAGAATGACCCAGATTTGACAAAGGATGCAACGTGGATGGAGTGCATGGGTAGAGTGAACAAGAAACAGGAGACCAAGTAGGATACAGGGGGGAAACGTGAGCCAAAGAGGCCCTTGAAGAAAAGTGGTTTAAAAAATAACCTTTTTAGAAATATAGAAGCCACAATAGAACTTTCTACAATAAAACACTAGAGAATAAACAATAGGCTGAAAAGAGCTATGACAGCAGCTAGTGGGGAGACAGAGGGAAAGATCGCATATTTTCAAAGGCAGGAAGTCCAGCAAGGAGAAATTACAGAAAGGATTCAGGATTGAGGAGGAAAGTGCTGTCCAGAATTTGCCATCCACATTGGACTTGCAGATCCGAGGATGGAGAAGAGCCAGAGCATAGATGATGCTGTTAGAGTAGCAGGATGTAGAAACAGGACTCTCTAAGTTCCGTCTGAAGACTCAAAGGAGGAGGGCAAAAGAGAGGTGATAAGCATTTCTCCTAATATTTCAAAGTCTAATAGATCCTCTATGAGAAATTAAAAAGGAAATAAAGACAAGGGAAAAATCTAGGGATATTTAGGATGTTAAATTTACAGAGTCTAGACTAGTTTTGAAGATAATTTCTTCAGCAGAAATGAGTCAACTGCTATGATCGTCTTTGCCACCCCATCCCCAACACAGTGCAAAGGAGACCTGTGAATGTACCTATTCCCCACTCAAAGCAGAGAACACAAGCTTCAAGAAGTCCACCTGGGAAGGTTAATTTAGAAATTCAGAGTTCATGAGATATAGGGACTGGTATCAGATCCACATCTGAAAAAGCCAAAAGGCAAAAGATGGTGGCTGGCCAGCTATCCAGGAGTACAGAAGAGAAAAGGCTGACCTGGGCATGGCTGTACTTGTGCTGAAAGTGGAACTGAACGTGGAAAGAGTTGGCCTGGAGTACTTCAATCCTGCCCAAGAGGAGGAGCACCTCGGGTGCAGGGGACTGGAATCCAGCAGTGTGAAGTTTAGCTAGCACCCATACCATATTATGGCAGTATCCGTCAAGTAAACTTCCCTGCCTTTACCATACCTCTCTCTCACTCAATCCATCTCTAAAACAAGGGAAAGATAATCTAGAGAAATAGAGTGGGAAGAGGCCAAGTACAAGGAAGGGAAAAAGGGAGGAGACTGCCTAAGCAACCCACCACTCCTCTCCCTTTGCCTACTGCAGGCTTCCAGTCAAGGAGGAAAAAAACATGTAAATGATTCAGTCTAGCTGTGAGGAGTTTTTAGGTAAAAATAAACGATTTTTCAGGACCCAAGCCCTTGTAACTGTGGCCAATAGATAGAAGTTTCAGGGTTAATATTTTGAAGAGTTTCTTAGCATCATCGCAAGAACATAACATTTCCAGAATGATTGCATGGTCATCCTGAGTGCTGAAGGGGCTCTTGGTGGAAATATGGTAGAGATGATTTACCCACGGCCGGAAAATGAACCACATCTTTGGAGTCTTTCTAATTTGTCTGCTATTAAGATTCTTTTAGCACAATTTCTAAGACTCTATTCCTTCCTTCCTTCTAGTGCTGGATTTCACTTTGCAGGGTATGGTGATAATTTCAAACTACATAATAAAACTTTAAGTCTTCATTATATAAAATTGTCATAAACCTTTAATGGCCCCTGTGAATGCTTCTGAAAATAATTTGGCTTGCTCTTTGCTCTTGATTGGGAATCACGCTCTGAAATACAACCAGGCAACTAAATTTTTACAAAGTTTTCTCCTTGACTTTCAAAACCTCCCTCTAGACATCCTCTGTATTTAATGACGTCATTTTACTTAAACTGATTCAATGTAGTCACCTTCAAAATGAGAACTGTTTTTCCCTGATTCTGTGCATTACGCTTATATTATTCTTTTTTCACAGTCACTATTGATTTCACTCCCCTTAGAAAACTGATGTCATAAAGAGCAAATCCTGGCATTTGTCACCATATCACCATAGACTCCTTCACATCTTCTGAGCTGGGAGTAAGTGGCGGCTTGGAGATAAGGCTCAACGAATTACACCAGGGAAACCAACCAGCAGAGAACCCCAGACGCCTTCCCCTCATCCTGTTGCCTTAGCCACTGCCATGGGCAAAGCCTATAGGACCTCTTGCAAAAACACATTTTCTAGTCCCCTACAATGATGACAAGCACTACAGGATGCTCATTTATTTAGCACAAGTCTGACAGAAGTCATACTTTTCTCTCTATTGACGGGCAATAGAAAAGATGAGAAATTAACAGCATCCAAAGCCTCAATCCACTTGTTCAAACCCTCAGTAAATCTATATTCTCAGTTCTGAAAAATGTAAATCTGAAAAGATTCCTCCCAGCAACTCAGGAGGCTGAGGCAGGAGAATTGCCTGAACTCAGGAGGCGGAGGTTGCGGTGAGCCGAGATCGCACCATTGCACTCCAGCCTGGGTAACAAGAGTGAAACTCCGTCTCAAAAAGAAAAGAGAAGAAAAGAAAAGATTCCTATAATCTAATAATGAATTTAGATTATAATCTAATATAAAATTGATTTTTGGCCAGAACAATGTTGAGAGCTAAAGGAATTCAGTAAAAGGGAATAATTAATCCTACAAAATCAGTTGCTATGACCAGATACGTAATTTACTTTCTCTCTTAATTGTCCCCCACGGAGTACTTCAATTTAATTCAGTAAACTTTTGTAAGGTGCTCATTGATGTTTGAAATACATCTATTAAAGATATTTGTGAGAAATGTGTGTATATTATGTGTACTTTGATATTCAACTATGCAGTTATTGAAAATTATGTTTATTCTATGTATAATCTAAATGTGTATGCATGCCAGCATTGTCAAGATGCAGATGAAATTCTTTATCAGGTCAAGTCTGTAGCTGTGAAGGTGTTTTTAGAAGTCACGCCTTCCCCTCATTCTTATCTACTATTTTAATAAGGGCCAAGATATTGATGTCACACAGACATGAATTCAAACCTCAACTTTACTCCATACTAACTGAATAGTTTTCGGCAAGGTCCTTACCCTGTTTTAGTATTAGTATAAAATAGCATATATAAAATGCTTGGCATGTGTGGGTTGATGATTTTTGTTAGCTGGTTAATGGTCCATGGAGTATCATTGTACTTTTGTTTATGTTTGAAAATTTTCTAATAAAATAATTTAAAAATACCTAGAATGTGCAGAATTTTATGTTCTAAAATATTTTTTAATAAAATTTGAGATTCTCAAATCTCATTTTTCCTTTCCAAACTTAATCGATTTCTTTTCATGAGCTGTTACACTGACCACCTGTGTCAGTAATGTAAAATTGATCGTATGCTGCCTGAGTGGATTTGAATTGTTTTAAGTACTTATGGCTCAGCTCAATGTATAATTAGATATGTAACAAATATATCTTGATGATGATTGTTTCCGTGCTTAAATCAATCAAGTCATTGTGCCAGGAGCAGTAGCAAGGTAAATGTCATATTTGCATATTTTATATATCAGTTAAAAAATAAGCTTATTAAGGAATGTATATTGTCATCATAGAAAGAGCTGGTATCTTTTATAGTCATGAGACTTGATTACCGATCGTAGGTGACACTGGTCAAGTAGTTCTTTTGACCTCTGTTTCAAAACTGACAATGTGTAGATAGTATCTACTTCTATTATTCAGTGGCAGACATTCTCATAGAGGAAATGTAAATAATTATCACTCTTCCTAGTTCACATAATAGATGGAATATTCTGCATATCCCCCTCATTAGATTCTTTTATCTCATATCTCTTGTTTTCTGGGTTCCCATCTTGCCTGACTACTAAGTTGAAACTGTGACATTATTACAGAAAACTAGTCAAGTCATTTGCTAAATGTGTGTGAAATATGCTATTCATAGCAAGAATTATTTTTAATAGGCCAACAGCTTTCTAAGAATTGTAAGTGGGGCTGGGGAGAGTCACAAGTAAGAGCAGGGGCTGCAAAGGGAAACACAGTTTTAACATGTCTTTATAAACTTGCCTGTCCCATCTCAGACTCAACTTGTTTCAGCAAGCATATTGTCTTACCACCGGTTTTGATCCCCAAAACTGGCTTCTCTGTTTCTCACCATTAGCACCCTCATTCTCCAGGTTACTTGAGTTTGAAGACACAAAGTCAGTTGTTGGCTCTACCCAGGCATTGTCCATAACTAGCCCTTGCCAATTCTTCACTCAAAACATCTCCAACATCCATACATATTTCTTTATCATTGACAACTTCCAGCAATAACTTTACATAAGTCTTTATCCCTTCAGATTTAAATAACTCCAATGATGTCCTTACTTTAATTGTCTTACAGTATTAGTAATTTCATCATGTCAGTCACAGGCTTTTCTATTGCCTCAAAGGATCAAATTCCAGTTCCCAATAGGGCTTCGATTTACCCTCAAACCTCTCATTAGTCATCTTTAGGATTATCTTTCTCAGTAATTCTCAGACACACTATACTTGGTCATTCTTTCTTTATTACATTTTCCAGGAAAGCTCATGTTCCCTCATGTCTTCTTCAATCCCCACATTTACAAATCTTACCATTCTTCAAATCTAGTGCCATTTCATTCTCTAGGTCTTTTCTACAATTTCAAGCAACATTCACTTCACTCTTGTAACACTGTCTCTTATTAACCCTCATTTCGATACCTGATTGTATTAGATTGTATTATTGTTTTATTTCCTGGGCGTATGTGGTAGCCACATCCAAGAAGGCTCCCCATATCTATACCCTTCTTCCATATTGAATCATGGCTGACCTTTGGGGCTAACAGAGTGTGGCAGAAATGATGATGTATTTCAAGCCAGGTCATTTATAAAAGGCATTGTATCTGCCACCTTGCTCTCTTGGGTCAGGACACTCAGGTAGCCCTATGGAGAGGCCAACGTAGATAGGAACCAGGTAGCCAGCATTAACTTGCCAGCCACATGAGTAAACCTCAGTGAAGTGGATTCTCTAGCCATGTTCAAGCCAAGAGGAGCAATCACATGAGAGCCCTGAGCCAGAACTGCCCAGCCAATCCACTTCCATACTCCTGATTCACAGAAACTCTGAAAAATAATAATAAATGAGTATTACTGTTTTAAGCTACCAAGTTTTGGGGGTGATGCTTGAAATAATTAATTGAAAAAATGTATTTTATAATTTGTTCCCCATCTACACTGCAAGCTCCTCAAACATAGAACACTTCTTTGAAATTTTAAAATTTAGGCAATAATGTATATATTATTAAACATCATAGCATAATTAGGCACTCATGTGGAATTAGAAAAAGGAAGCAACAAATATTGACTGCCTACTAAGGTGCTTTATATATACATGAAATTTATATACATAAAAATGACTGCCTACATATAGAACCAGGTATTCTCTAAAGAATAAAACATTGTACCCAAACTGCAAACTCATGAAGTCAATTTTTTTCTTTTTTTGTCATTATTTCCAGGATTTTTTTGAGATGAGGTATATGAAAGGATTTAATAAACTGTATATTGTTCTACAGACATGTGACATCGCAGCTTGCATCAATTTATTTTCCTATCAACTTCTTTAAATGATAACTAATACTTCTACTCTGGTTTTTTTTTTTTTTTTGCTTTTCTGAGACTAAAATTAGATATGGCACTGTGATATAAACACTTCTGATTTTCTCAAAATCCATTAAAGGGCAAAAGAAAGAAATCTTTTCGTATTAGGGCTTGCTGTGGTCTGAATACTTGTGTTCCCCAAAGTTATTTTCTTGAAACCTAGACCCCAAGGACATGGTATTAAAAAGGAGGGCTTTTGTGAGATCATTAGGTCATGAGGGTGGAGCTCTCATGAATGGCATTAATATCCTTATCAAAGAGGACTCAGCTAGAAAGTGCCATCTAGGAAGCAGAAAGCCCTCACCAGATGCTGAATATGCTAGTGCCTTGATCTGGGACTTCCCAGCCTCCAGAATTGTGAGAAATAAATTTCTGCTGTTTATCAATTACCCAATCTAAGGAACTTTGGTTTAGTAGCCTGAACTAAGACAGTACATTGTCTCATTTGCTGTTGTGTGCCCAGCAGATATTCATTTAAAACTGTATCAGTCAAGTTCTCAGACTTGATTGGGATGAGATGGGATGAGATGGCCCATTTAAGTGGGTCATTGAGGAGAATTTAACATGGTTAAAGAAAACGAGTGAGGAAAGAGGAGAGAACCATTAATGAAACTCAGAGAGAGTAACATAACTGTAGTGGAAGGCCTGACAATGCAGTGTTTGGTAGAAAACTCAACCAACTGGTCTCAGTCTAGCATGGAGGGGCCAAAGAAAAATCAATTCATGGACTTCTCCCTCCTTGTACATCTTGCTCTCCTGCCCATGGCCCATGCTGGCTGAATGCAAATCAAAGCCAGAGAGAAAGGGAGCTGGGTAGTGCAGCTGTTAACTGGTCATCCTCCTGGGGCACAGAGAAGGATGAAGAAGAGCAGATAATTAACTGAGGGTGGACAATGGAAAATGCCCAACTTAAAATGTAGCGTTATTTATATAATGGCAAATAACCTTAATGGTGTTCAGTAGACATAGAAATAAGAGATATTTTTCAAAGGACAGCAAGACACTGAGTCTCAAAACGGGAAGAGTTTCAAATTTAAGACGAAAAGGAGAAATAAGGGATCATTGTCCTCAAATGGCATGAATGTGAGGAAGTAAGTTTTACTTTTTTAATTATGAAAAATTGCTTTAAGTTCTAAAGAGAATATTAAACGCAAAACTGTCTTACATCAGTGCCCTTTAAACTGGTTAGATAAAACTTAGCTACATAAACATGTGACCTTACCCAGGGGATATTGAAAAATCACCTTAGAAACAAGCTTCAGTCAAACTGACAGCATTGTTTCTGTATCCATTTATAACTTCCTGACTTGACGACAATTTTTAAAGAGTAATTTTAGTAGCCTTTGCCTATGTTTGATGTGAATAAAAGGTTCATGTTCTAATAACCAACAAAATTCGAAAACATCTTTCCATTTGAACCACAAAATTTATTTAAAGTTATAAAGGGAAATAATTTTTAGACTGATAACTTGGAAATAGCTGCTAAATAGCATTTTAGTTTACTTCATAAGTACATCTAGAATTTTAAGTTGTGAAAACTCATAATTATAAGAAAGCTGATAATTTTCTTATATTTTGCATAGGTGTGCAGAACTTGCACTAAATATACATTTATACTGTAGCCTTTTTTCGATTTGCTCTCATTATGTCAATGAGACAAGATAAGCCTTTGAAGTATTATTGAATTGTATGGCTAATTTTAGAGGCTCTTCTAGAATTAAGTAGGTCCTGACAGGAGTCTCTTAATTGTAGGTCCAGAGATCATATTATGACAAATTACAGGTACTATGCAAATTTAGTGGAACTGCCTAAGCTTGCTCAAATCACAGCCAATGTTTTAAATACTTTTAGTATATGTCATTTGTTTCAATATACAAAGGCCATATATATGGATATGGTTTCATCAGAAAGAGACCTCAGATGTTCCTTATCATCTGTACCAATGACAGTGACTTTTCTTTTTCAGATTTGGAAAACTTTACTGCCTAAGACAGGGGTTAGTGAAATAAGACCCTGGGTTCAGCCAGGAATCACACTGTCAGCACCTGCACACTGCATTGCCACTAGGCACGATTCTGCATTTCCCACCACTTCCCTAACTCCTTTCCCACTGAACTTAGTCTAGTCTCCACTATATCCTTTGGCCAATGATTGCTTCTTCTAGATGAGTGGTTCTCAGATTTGAGCATACAAAAGAATCACCTGGAGGGCTTATGAAAACATATCTACTCCCAGAGTTTCTAATTCACTAAGTCTGAAATATGACCTAAGGATTTGCATTTCTAATGACTTCCCATGTGATCTTGATGTTGTTGGTGGGGTCAATACTTTGAGAACCATTCATTAGTACTCTCACCTATTCCTGGAAAGTTTTCTAGCCTGAAGGCAACACCAGTCAAAAACAATTGCCATATTCATACTTTTAAGACATTCAATTTTCCTGAAAATCCACTGATTTTGAACAAGTGTCATTGTTTACGCTGCATTCATACCACCTGCCTAGGCTATTGCAGTTTATACGACAATTTGGTAGCTGCCATTAGAGGAAGACATTGCAGTCAGATGAAAAGCAACTATATAATGTATGTATATATATCCACTGAAACGCCTTATCAGACATCATTCTTACTACCACTTTTATGTTGCCTCCTTAAGAGTGGAAGTTAAATTACAACAGATGATGCAGTTTCAACAGCAATACCATTATTCAGAAGCACTGCCATCAGAAGTATAGATCTAGCACGATGTTAACTTCTGTATGCAAAAAGAAAAATGTTGAGGCTTCTTGTGTATTATATTAGATAATTTAGCAACTTACGTGATCACTTTGCCATGGCTACCATACCATTGTGGAGGAAGATGAAAATGAGTGATTTTATTTCATTTTAAAACTAATCAGATTAAAAAGAAATATTTTGGTTGTACAAAAAGCAGCAGACTTTGGTGGCAGCAGTCTTTAACTATTGAGTATTGAAAATAATTTCAGAGGCAGGCACTAATAACCTAAACAAAGTATTTGTATATTTGCATGGTATAAAAAAGATATAGACAGAGTTTAAATAATATACAATGTGTGTGTGTATGTGTGAGAGTATGTGTGTGTGTAGATATCTTCATGATTAATAAATTCTAAGAGATTTTCATAAGCAATTAATGTTCATAAATGGTGAAGTTCAAATGATAAGTTTGATGTAATAAGATTGAAGGAAAGTTGTAAAGTGGCATAAAGACTTTTGCAGCTTATAATAAAATAAGATATTTACCAGAAATGGTGATGTCCTAGAAAACAGCTATTCAACATTTTCCAGAATGATTATTTCTTACCTGGACGTTCTCTAACCCAGTAGTTCTCCCATGTGGTTATAGCCCCAAGTTTATAAGTTGATATCAAATTCAACAACTTCTTTTGGAGGCAACTTAAATAAAGCAATAATCCTGATTCTTGCTTTTTGAAATTAAAAAAAGGATTTTGCATATTTTTGCTGCTTTTTTTTTTTACGTTTTAGAAAAGGAAAGTTGAAAAATTATTTGGAAAGAACAGTCTACCTGGTACAGTGTTTTATCAGAGGAACAATACCTCTGCCATTTCTGCTTCTGGCATGAATTTCATCCTTTGTAAAATTTATATTTAACTCTTGGTGTCATTCATATACTTATAGTCTTCAAGAGAAAGCCTTGCCTTAGGATGAAAGGACTGTCTGGTAATTACATAATGTAACCAGAAGTCATAGCAGACATGCAGACATTTAGTTCAGGGAAAAGACTAGCTGTCATCAGAACATAGGCTATAGAATGGACCACGAGCCACTGTGTGTTTGTCTAACAACTAAATAAAATTGCATTTCTGGAAGAGGTATATGATGAGCTAACTTGACTGATTAAACATGCAAATTCAAGTCCAACATCTTGTTAGGTGGTACTTTTGTGTAAGTCTAGTTTTTCTAATACTGTCAGCAACTTTTCTATTCACAGCAGCAGCAATCCAATTAAAATGGCCATCAGAGCAGAGCTGAGCTTCATTAAATGGTTCTCATTAATGTCATATTTAATTTGGAAGTACAGTGTTCAAGATGTTCATTACTGTCCTCTGAAAATCATCATGCCACTTGTGGATACCAAGTTTTATAAAATATATTTACATATTTTAGGAAAGAAAAAGATCAATTTGATTATATTTCAAAATCTCACTTCCGGGTTATTTATATTCTTTTAAATCTGCAATATTCAAGCCACTACATTTAAACTAGCTTCCTGCAGCAATGTTTCATGAAGGTGTGAGGAGGAAGGACTTATACTTTAAAACAAAATCCCAAAGAAAATTGTGACTGAATGTCTTCCAGAAGCAAGGGATATAATTAGACTTCAATTATTCTTTTGGATTTTCAGGACTGACAATGTTGTTGAACCTATTTTACCACATAATAAAAAATCAGAAAATTGGAAGCTTTGGTGTTAAATTAAAATAAATCTACTGAAGAGGGTTACCACTGAAATGAAGTGCAAAGTAGTCAGGGCAATACTTCAGGCTTCCTGTAAGCATCCATTCAGCATGTGATTGAATGAATGCTGAGATTTAATTTGAATTTTTCAGGGTATGTACCCTTATTCTGACCCTTAAAATGTAAAAAACTTTAGATAAATACATACACACATTAATAAAACAATTTACATACAAAATAAATATGAGTATATAAAGACCTGTATATAATTAAGAAAAATATAAAAATAAAAACATTTAAAATGGACAAAGGGTATGAACAGACAATCCATGGGCTAAAAAAACTTGAGTGTTTAAAAACAAATGAAAATATCTTCAAATGTAAAAGTCAGTGCAAATGAAAGTTATAAAATAGACAATCCACTGAATGGGAGAAAATATTTGCAAACTACCCCTATGACAAGGGTTTTGTAACCAGGATATGTAAGGAGCTCAAGCAATGCTATAGGAAAAGTCTTAATAATCTGATCAAAAATTGGGCAAAAGATTTGGATAGGCATTTCTCAAAAGAAGACATACAAATGGCAAGCAGACACATGGAAAGGTGGTCAACATCACTGGTCATCAGAGGAATACAAATCAAAAGTACAATGAACTATCATTTTACCCCAGTGATGTTTCATATCCAAAAGACAGGCAATAACAAATGCCGACAAGGATGTGGAGAAAAGGGAACCTTCACACACTGTTGGTGAGAATGTAAATTAGTACAACCACTGTGGAAAACAGTTTCGAGGATTCCTCATAAAACTAATAATTGAGCTGCCGTATGATCCAGCCATCCCACTGCTGGGTATACATCCAAAGGAAAGGAAATCACTATATTAAAGAGCTATCTGCACTACCGTTTGCCGCAACATTGTTTACATAGCTAAGATTTGAAATTACCCTAAGTGCCCATCAAAAAATGACTGGATAAAGAAAATGTGGTACTCATGCACAGTGGAGTATTCAGTCATGAATGAGATCCAGTCATTTCCAACATGAATGAAACTGAAGATTATTATGTTAAGTGAAACAATCCAGACACAGAAAGATATCACGTTTCACTTATTTGTGAGTTCTCAAAATCAAAACAATTCAACTCATGGACATAGAGAGTAAGAGGATCGTTACCAGAGGCTTGGAGGGGTAGTGTAGAGAGGGGAGTCAGGGAGAGGTAGGGAGGGGGTGGGGGATGGGTAATGGGTACGAAAAATAGAAAGAATGAATAAGACCTAGTATTTGATAGCACAATAGGTTGACTATAGTCAATACTAAGTTTATTGTACATTTAAAAATAAGTTTAAGAGTTACTGGATTGTTTGTAACTCAAAGGATAAAGGCTTGAGGTGGTGTATATCCCATTCTCCATGATGTGATTGTTTGATCATTTCACATTACACATCTGTATCAAAACATCTCATGTACTCCATGAATATATACAACTACTATGTACTCACAAAATTTTAAAACATTAAAAAAATAAAATACAATTTCTTAAACATTGAAATGTAGTAGTATCAGGTTTGGGGAAAGTTACAGAAGTTTGAGAACTCTTTACACTACTGGAAATGTAACCTGAAGTGACAGCTCAAGAGAGTTATTTGGCATAAAAATCGTAAATGTACATATCCTTAGAATAAACCTCTCACTTCTAGGTTATTACATAGAAAGTAACTCAGACATGCGTAGTGACATAAAGTAGATTTAATTCTTTAAGAAATGTTAATTTTTCATTTCATTTTTATATTTTGACCTAAGGTCAAACTTCCAGAGGCGTTTCTAGAATAATACAAATAATTGATCTAGGTAGTCTAAATGTTAACCCGTTTGCCTGTGCTTTTCTGCTGTTTCTCTGTCTATAGCAAGTTAATATTTTGAAACATTTAAGAATAAGCTGAAAACATGATTTTCCTTCACCCTTTAGATACATTAGTGAGTTTCCTAAAAACAAGAATATCTTCTCACTTCATCAGACTATAATTGTCAAAATCAGGAAATTAATATTGGTACCACATTACCATCTAATCTACAAACCTATACAAATTTCATCAGTTGTCTCAATCTTAATCTTTGTAGTATAAGTAGGTGCCATCTCAGACACTGCACAGTAATGTCATGTTTCTTTATCCCGTTAGTCTGGAGAATTTTTGTTTTTCAGGACACTTAACACTTCTAGTAAGTTATTTTGTGGAAATTCCCTTCATTTGAATTTTGCTGAAGTTCCTTCATAATTAGATTCAGCTTAGGTGTTTCTGGCAGGAATTCCACAGAAGTCATCCTATGTCCTCAGTGCATATATCAGAAGGCACGTGATGTCCACTTGTCTCACTAGAGCATCACTCATTTTGATTATTTGGATAAGATTATGTTGGCCAGCTTTCTCCCATTTACAAGTTACTATCTTTCTCTTTGCAATTAAGAAGTATTTGGGGAGAGGTAACTTCAGATTTTGTAAGTATCCTATTACTCCTCAAACTTTCACCTACCAGTTTTATTACCTATTTAATAATTCTTTCCTATACCTATTAATTTTCTGATTGTCAAATCATGCTTTTCTAATTATATTATTCTTTCTACATGTAGGAGGTGATTTTTCTAATCTAGGAAGACTGTTTCCTTCTTTTTATTATTCATTTATTTGTGTTAGTATTGATTCACTAATTCTTATTTTACTCAGTGGCTTATTATTTAATTTGAAGCTCAAAATATCCCAGATTTAGCCACTTGAGGCAGCTCCCATATCCTTTTGACAAGACCTTACCATTCTTTAAGCCCTGCCTTACCTTCTTGCACAAAAAGATGTTCAGAGTTAAATTGATAGCCCTTAGGCATTATAAAGCAATGTTGATTAATGAAATACTTGGGATGCAATCAAGTTTACTGATGGAGATTCAGCCCATGAAATCAAGAGGTTTGAGGTTAATTCCACCTTACTCCTCATGGTGTAATGTCAGTCCCATCTTAAACTTCATTAAGCCTCACACCAGTTCATAGTTTTGGGGGACTTTGGGGTAGAATTTAATGGGATCATGCTTAACATTGTGTGTGACACACTGTTGACCCAAAATTCAAATACATTCTGAGCATTAACAAGAAAAGTAATTGGAAATAAAATAGAAATTACTACCCATCCTTAACAATGTACATTCATATGCAAGGAACACGCTTTGTCATTCTGGGCACCAGACCTTAACAGAGAGATCATAGATCTTGCTAAGATGAAAATAGAGTACTTGTGTATATGAGACATAAAAAGATGGGTGCAAATATGCATATGACAAGTGCTGCATAAATGACAGATGTTTTCATTTTCTCCTTAATTGATTACATTAAATTTTTTGTCATATTGGGCTTTAGGTGTTTTTTTTCCCCCGACTCATTTTCATAGACTTGATTGTACTGAAAAAGACAAATAAAACATAATAATAATGGAAATGTAACTTGCTGGTATATTATTACAATATTGTATTAAGAACTGTATTCAATTAATAAACCTTTAGTAAAGTCAAAAGTACTTTTTTGACTAATCTAACATTTTTTTTCATTCTTAATCTAACATTTTTTTTCATTCTACAGGAACACTTTTTTGGATAAGTTTGTCAACCAAAAAGTCATAAAATCCATAAGTTTAGAAAGGAGAGCTTTATATCTAAAGATGAAGGTAAAAAAAACCTGTAGGCAGGAAGCAGGGCCCTGGCTGAAACCAAAAATTAGGTGCTTTGAAGGAGGGAAAGATGAGACAGGAATTTACGCTGAACAGTTTGGCTAAGTATATATATTTGACAGGCTATGGGAGGAGCTCTGAATATTTACATAGAGAGTCATGCACATGCATAGTAGGCAAAAATGGATGTTACATATGTTCCATGACCACTTTGGGGTGGAGACTTAACATTAAGATTATTTCAATTAGGCCCTGTATGTCAAAAGTTGAAGCAGAGGACGCAAAGGTACTCAGTAGGCAGCCTCCGTAAACTGGTCAGAACCACTCCATAGTCAGTGGTCTCTTATCAGGAAGGAATGCCAGCTGCTGTGCTGAAACCTCATAAAAGGGTGGCGGTGGGGGAGTGGGGCAACATTAGGCAGTTGATGGAAATCATCGGTAGAACAAATCCTTTGAAAGGGCTGGTTTCTGTTTAACGCTTGAGAAAGAGATAATGGTGGTTAGTGAGGAGTGTAATGAGGCATGACTTTCTGTCCAACTGTCTGTCTCATCAGTTTTTAAGTTTTATCTAAGGTCCCCTTGGACAAGAGGGGATTAGATCAGTTGGTTGGGCATCTTAGATTTTATTTTTATTTCTCATTTACCCCTTTGGCCAAGATTTGCCAGTCAGCATCAGCACCCAAACTTCCATTTCGTCATCTCAGGGTGTTCTGGCTACTTTCCTTGGGATTACCCAGTCCCTCTGTGGGAGCCCTGTGGCCAAGGGACTTGCAACGAGAAAACTTACAACCAATGAAATCTTTTAGGCCAGATGGGAATGGAAGTGGGCAGGCACTCTTCAACTCTTTAAACCTTTTAATCAGCATAAAAATCAAAACCCCAAAGCCAAAATAAGCTCTAAGTTTTGAGCCACAATGATCTTGGTTTTAGTTACAAATTTGAAATAGAGCAGAAGCATTTTGATTATCAGAACAAAAGGAATAAAATAGCAAGGACAATAATAACAAGTATTTGTAAAATGGATTGAAGCCAATTTCCTAATCTAGTCAAGAGGTAGCAAAAAAGATAATTAAGGGGGTCTGTAGTTCATAATTTTTGTAACCATTTGGCTTATTTGGAAATATTTTCTATGAGTTTCTACCTTACCTGAAGTGTTGATGTAAATACGCCATTGTACAGAATCCTTCTTGTCTGTCTAAGAGAAAACCTAATGTAGCCCAATTATCTAAAACTACTTGAGCCAAAGAATTTAGATGTTTGTCATTACACAATATTTTTGCATCCTCTTCAGCAATTTGCCCTAAGGCGGCTGACAGAACGTTTTCTACTCCCATAAACCAGGAACTACTATATACAGAGTTTCTGCCACCAAGTCCCTTGAGAAACTCCCAGTAATTCTCTTTTTAGTCTGTGGAAAGCAGGAAAACTTTTACAGTTGAGGATGATGAAGAAGGGGTTATAACATATCCCAGCGAACAAGAACCTTCTTGTGTAGACTGTTGAGGCAGTGGTGTTCCCACCCCAGTATGAGTTAATCAGCTCTTATGTCACATATAAATAAATAACCGGGGGAGAGCAAGTGATAGCCCAATAGGACGTGCTGATAATACTAAATTAAACCATGGGTCACCTCTCTCACCAAATTTTAAAAATCCATTTACATGATATTTTCTAAACATAAATATTGTTGACATAATAAGGAAAACTTTTAAACTTTATTTGATCTAGAATGCCTGTGTATACCCAGTAGTTGATTGATCCAAGAGGTCTTGTGGTGTACAGTGATTTTCTAACATTGATAACATGGGATAGATTAAAAAAGGGGGGTAATATTTGAGTGTGCAAACAATTAGACACAGAAAGTTGACAAGAAAAGAAATTAGTCCAGATGAGTCATGATGCCAGGAACATTGGAGAAAGTCTGTGATGGATATGTTTTTTATTTTTTTGAGACAGAGTCTCATTCTGTCACCCAGGCACTCTGTCACCCAGGCTGAAGTGCAGTGGCACAATCTCAGTTCACTGCAACCTCCGCCTTCTGAGTTCAAGCGATTCTTCCATCTCAGTCTCCCTAGTAGCTGGGAGTACAGGCACTCACCACCACGCCCAGCTAATGTTTGTATTTTTGGTAGAGATGGGGTTTTGCCATGTTGGCCAGGCGGGTCTTGAACTCCTGACTTCAAGTGATTTGCCTGCCTTGGTGGTTCACATAATCCCAGCACTTTGGGAGGTGGCAGGTATTAATGGGAAATGCTTATTGTGAATGGATTTAGAAAGCTCCTGACACATCTAACAATTTGGTAAATTGTCTCCAGTGGCAACCCTTTGGGACAATTTAACTAAATAGTTATCATGTCATTTTATACCTTGACATAAACGAACAATTACCAAGAGATGGGAAAAGGCTGTTAAGTCCATAAAAGGAAAAAGAAAGGAGACAAATATTCTATCTAAAAATTCAAACTAAAGAAGAAACCACAAGTTTCATATCAACTCAGGGGAGCTGTCAGACAAGTTTTGGGATTGTCTTTGAGATAACAGAGAACCTTACTAATAAAGAAAACAAGTCACCATACTCTTAAAAGAGAGTTTCATAAATCTTGTCAAATTCTGACTGTTGCAGAAGAGGGAGCTCATAAGTATTTTAATTATCTATGGGTGTCTAGTTATTGGGATGTACAGGCCTATCTCAGCATGGTGCAAAATGTCTAAGATACATAAAATTTCTACAGATAAATTACAATTAAAACAATTAGAAAATAGATATGCATTTAACAAGGTGGAAGTGGGTATCTCAACACTTTACGTAAGAAAATGACAACTGTGAAAATTCCTAAAACACTAAATGTAATAACCAATACAAGGAGAGTATAAGCATTCATTTCACTTCAGGCCTGGTTTAGAGTCTTAGGAAGTTTGCTGTGGTTGCCTTTCCTTGGGCCTAAGTACTAGAGTTTGGTCAACTCGGGTTTGGTGTCAGATAAGGCATTAAAGTTCATGATTCAGCAGTGACTGCTGTTTATTTCAGATATGGGATATGTGTATCTAATAGCAAATTCTTTGTAACTAAACAGTACCCAGGTTGGTCAATAATACTTGATAAGAGCCTTTTCAATGAGGCTGAATGGAGTCTTTTAACTGATGTGTTTTCCAGTATATGTAACCACCAGTTTGTAGGTGGTGAGATTGGAGATTATGGCCTCACTGGAAGCTGTAAAAAGATTTTCCCTGACAGTCCTCAAAGCGGCAAGTTCCTTGCTCGGGGAGTTGTACAGACTGCGCCCCCTGAAGGAGGCTGTCTTTGCCAATCACGGCTTCATGATGTACACATAGGTCCTGTGCCCCTCTGTACACCTGGACCCCTTCCCCTTCCTACTGAGACAGAGTAAATGCTCTGCAGACCTGGAGGAGAAAAAAAAAAAAGATTTTCCCACCTTGTGGTGGCTGATGACTATAGCTTTGAAGACCTTCTGGCGATAAGCTGGAAGTTCACCCGGTAATTGGATAGGATAACATTTCTTGGTCTAAAGGCATAGACCAACCAGTAACAATTTTTTTAAGGGTCTTGCTTTGTTGCCAAAGCTGGAGTACAATAGAGTCATTATACCTCACTGCAGCCTCAAACTCCTGGGCTCAAGCAGTCCTCCTGACTCCACCTCCCAAGTAACCAGGACTATAGGCATGTGCCACCATGCCTGGCTAATATTTTTAATTATTTTTACCCTTAGTAGAGACATGCTCTCACTATTTTTCCCAGGTGGGTAACAAATGCCTATCCTCAAGCTATCCCCCAGTCTTGACCTCCCAAAGTGCTGAGATTACAGGAATAAGCCACCAAGCCAAGCCAGTAACGATTTCAAAAGGAGAAAGTCAATGTTTTCTTATGGGAGTGAACAGCAAAATCAGTAACACCAGCAGAAGAGCTTTAGGCCAAGAGACATGAAATGTTTTTGTGATTTTTGCCAGATGGTTTTTAATGATTTTGTTAGTCTGCTCAACTAGCCCAGAGGACTGGGATGATAGGCACACTGACAGTGCTTTGGAATGGGCCAGGTTTGAAAAACCTGTTTCAGTACTTGGCTGGTAAAATGAGCGCCCCTATCTGTGATTTTCAAAGGGAATCCCAGGTAGAAAGGGTTTTCTCAAGTAGTATTTGGCCACTATATCTATACAGACAGCAGACACGCCTTCAGAGTTGCCTATGATTTTGGCATGATCTAGAGCCAAAAAGGATTTTTCACCTCTTCTGAAGAGCCTGTTAAGAATGAAGACTTTGTTCTAGTCCTCTTGGATAATACTATTCAGGCTCCTCAAGCCATAGCCATTATCAAAGTGGCTTGTTTGCAAAGGAAAGCCTCAACCCAATAAGAATAAATGTCACCATTACAAGAATATATTTGTATCCATGTGATGGCAATAACAGAATGAATCAACTTGGCCTTACAGTGAAGGGAAGTGAAAGTTAACTTGGAGGAGGCTTTAGGGGTTGGTTTAATGAGGGCAGGCATTGCAAAGTTTATGTACCTGAGAAGCAAGAGTTGGAGAAAGTCTCCAATAGTACTGTCTGCTCCACTGAATCATCTTGTCTGGAATGCAATGGGTCAGATTTTGTATGAAGGTTAAAGTCGGTCTTTAAAGAGTGCTGGGTACAACTGAACATCTACTTGGACCTTCCTATAATTTTGTCTGGGGGTTGAAAGAACAATTTTGTTTTATCTAATTCCCCTTTCAGCCTTTGAAACCATTTTTAGAAATAGTGAGAGTCTGGAAAAGAGATCTTCAGATGGGAAAGGGAATGAGGGAGAGGAAGGAGCCTGGGAAGAAGCGGGGGTAGTGGGCTGAGCAGCCATAACTGGGGAAGGAGTCAGCCTGCAGCAGCTGGAGCGGCCACACTTATTAGATAATTGTCTTTGCTGTCCTCTGTTTTGTCAGAGAAATGTCTGTGGACTTTGATAATGGCTATGGCTTGAGGAGCCTGAATAGTATTATCCAAGAGGACTAGAACAAAGTCTTCATTCTTAACAGGCTCTTCAGAAGAGGTGAAAAATCCTTTTTGGCTCTAGATCATGCCAAAATCATAGGCAACTCTGAAGGCGTGTCTGCTGTCTGTATAGATATCACCACTTTTATATCTGGCCAGTGGGCAGGCTTGAGTGAGGGCTTGCAGTTCCACCTGTTGGTCAGATAAGGCACCTGGCAGAGGGCCTGATTTAATGGTTTCTATCAGAGAAACCACCATGTAGCCTGCCCAATAGGAGATAGCAGAATCTCTGAGAAAAGAGCCATCTGCATACCAGATAAAATTCAGGTTGAATAAGGAAGTTTCTTTAGTGTATGTGGGGTGAGAGAAGGATGTCTATAAAGCCAATACAGTTATGGAGAACACCTCTTCTGATAAAGGAAAGAAGGTGGCAGGGTTAAGGAGGTTACAGTGAGCCATAGCTAGGTCAGGAGAGGAGGAGAAAAGTGTCTCATAGGAGGTCAGTGGACTACTTTTAAGACGCCGAGTGTGGTGCAGAGTGAGAAGGGCCTTAACTGAATGACAAACATGTACAGTGAGAGGGGCTCCCATTGTTATTTTTCAGTAGCTTTAATGAGGGTGAAAATGGCCTGACTGCTCTGAGGTAGGGCAGAGCTTCAGAATTGAATTGTTGACTCTAATATCCAATGGGCTAATTGTTACCGGCATGGAGCTGACTTAGAATTCCCAAGGCATTTTCCTCTGGTTTGGGGACAAAATGGGAAAAGGGGGGAGTCCTAATTTGGGAGTCCCAGAGTGCGGGGTGAGGCCAACTGATCTTTTAGGTCCTTAAAAACCTCTTTACCTTATGGGATTCAAACAACGGGGTCAGAGGAGAAAACTTTAAGTAAAGCATATAGAGGTCGTGCCATTAAAGAGAGGTTGGAAACCCAAGCTCTGTAGTATGTCCAAGAAACCCTCCAAGCTGCTTCTTGATAGTGGAGAGAGGGAAAGATGAAAAGGGTTGTTGTTTATCCCTGAATGGGTCAATAGGTGTCTGTGAAACTTAATAGAATTCTGACAAAACAGTAACTTGTCTTTAGAGATCTTGAGTCCCTTAAGGGCCAGATCATGGAGCAAGCGAAGTATGTCAGTAAGACAAGCATCTGGTGAGGGAGAGCATAAATGTATGGTAACAGGTACAATTGCTGGGGAAGCTTATATCCTAAAGTCAACTCATAAGATTTGAGAAACGTAAGTGGAGTTTTCTGTATATTTCCAGAGAATTACTGTATTAGTGAACAATCGGCCCTTTCACATGAAGGAAAAGGAAAATGGACTTTCTGGATTGACAGGGCTGCTGAAAAAGGTGCTAAAGGATCAGTAGCTGAGAAACACTGAGTGTTAGAAGGTGTGCTAGACAGGCGTGTGCGTGGGTCTGGCACAACAGGGTGTCAAGGCATAACACTATTAAAAAATCATTAAAGTCCTGAACAAACTTCCATCACTTTCTGTTTGGTTTCTAGACAGGTAATACGGGTGTGTTACAAGGGATAATGCAGGGGATTATGAGGTCCTTGGAGAGGAAATCGTTAAGGATGTAATTTATTCGGGACAAAGCTTCAGGATTGAGGGGATATTGTCTTATATTAGGTAGAGGTTTGTTGGGCTCTATTTGTATGGTAATTGGCAGTGCTGAGTGAATCAGACAGACATCAGTATTAAATTGGCCCAGAGTATATCAGGCAGCTTTTTAAAATCCAGGGGCTCAATGGCAACTGAGAAGCTAGTGAGTGACATGGGAAAGCCATGAGTAAGGTCCAAAGTCAAGATGTTCAAAGGATAGACCTCTGGAATGGTACCCCTCTTATGAGAAAAAGATATATGAACTTGATGCTTCTCAAAGAACTCTCTATCATACGCACAGGAGCAGAGGAAACAAGAAGTGGTGATGCCCTGGCTTTGCCTTAAAGATAGTCATAGGTTGATTAGTTACCCTGACCATTTTTATGGTTTGGTTACAACTATAAAATGCTGCTATGGGGAATCTAGATTCTAAGGGAAAAGTCACTGGTCAGCCCCTACCAGGAACTTTGGCAGCTTCTGGGGTGGGGGATATATAAAGGGTTGGGGTTGAGCATTAACACAGTGGCCCCAGTATCTATTTAAGTTCAGACTGTTTATTAATTTGAAGATCAAATTCTCCCAACTGATTTACCATTAGGAGAAGAAAAATTCTCTTCGCCTCCTCATAGTACCCCTATCCTTTTAATGGAGGAAGAAACTGTTCTGCTGGGGAAAGAATTAGTTTTCTTTATCATGATCAGAATTTTTTTTTGAGCCACATTTTCTATTTCTTGCAATCCTGTTTAAAATGCAGACTTCCTGTAAAAATAACAATCTATGATTTTTTTTTTCTGTCAGGCTCTACTGTGTCTTTTGCTACCTAGGTGGGGCTTGTTGTTTAGTGGAAAACCCCTGATACTGCTTAATGTGTAGGGCCATGAGTTTTGCAGTTTATTCCTGGTAATGAGTGTCTTAGCTACCCGAGTATGTTTCTTTTTCTGTTGTTTTTGAGAGGTAGTTGGACGTGAAAGCCAACTCATGAGGCCTTTTAGAGTCCAGCCAGAATCATGGCTTAACTGGAGTACTGGTTAATCTGCTTAACCAGAGTACTAAGGGTCTCATTGAAACCTGAAAGAAAAAGTGAGTTGGAAAGCTTGGCATTGTCACAATTTAAGTCTTTGATGCCCAAATTCTGTCTGAAAGTTTTTTTAATTGATTGAAAAAAAATCAGAGATTGGCTCATCTCTTTTCTGGATATACCATTGAATAGCCTTCCAATCTATTTGACATAGAAAAATTACTAGGATGTCCTTAATTAAATCTATAATTACCTTCCGAGCCCTTCTAAAGGTTGCTTCCCATGGAAGTACAAGATCAGTTTCAGGGTGTGCCAAACCCTCATGGTTCATCTATTCCCTAGCTAAAATAGTCCTGCTATCATCTGGAGCAATTGATAAACACTGAGAAGGCCTGGTTGATACATATTTATAATTAAGCCAAAATGGTGTTCCAATTCAACTGAATCTGTTTTAGGGTTAGGGAAGTCCTTGATAATAGGCATAAGATCAGTTTTGGACCAGAGGGAGGAGAATGACTCTACTGCCTGGTGGCCCCTGTAATTTGGGTAATTTGTAAGGGGGCAATGAGAAGGGTTGGAGGGGTGTGGAAAGGAGTAATGGCTCTAGGAAAGAAGGAAAAGGGAAGAAAGGAAGCTCAGAAAGGGTGAAAGATGGCAGAGAAGGATGTAGTGCCACTGGCATGAAAGGAGCAGTAGAAGAAGGCAGGTGGAGAGACATAGCATCTTCTTCTGTCTCGAGGTTGGAATCTAATTCAAGGCAGCTCTCAAGTTTTTAAATATACTGGCCAAGTTTCAAATTAGACTTTTTCAGCTTTGAATGTGTCTCCTTTAAAGAGGTCATCAGAGACTCCAGAACATGTTTAGAGTTCTCCTAGTACTAATTAATTCCAAAAGGTCTCACAGTGCCATTGAGAGGTCCAAACCCTCTCTGTTCTAATTGTGCAAATAAATAAACAAATTTAAGCATGTCAAAAGTTCCCCCATTATGACCAACAAAGCTTTAAATCCTCCAAGGTTAGCTTTAGCCAGGATCTCAAATATTCATAAGAATATTTCCCTGGTTCTTAAACATGTAAGCCACCAGGGTTCCTGATGTTGGCTGACCAGAGACTGTTCCCTTAGAGCCCAGGCTCTCCATAACAGCATTTACCAAAGGTGTCCCTTTGAGAAGCCACTGAGTTCAGTTGAAATGCATCCCCACCAACTGTCCCATGCCTTAGACCCAGGGCCAAGAGAAATATATCTTCCAAGGTCCAGATGAAAGGGAGATGTAGGAAGAAATAAAGTCTCCAAGATCTTCAGCCTAAAAGTGGGAGGAGATCTTGGGACTTACCTAGCTCTTTCCCAATGTGGTTGGGGAGACACCTGAGCTGTCATGCATGCATTATCTTCAGTCACACTGCAGGAAATCTGGTATATGTCACAAAATCTGTAAATTTAGAAAGGAGAACTTCATTTCTCAAGCAGGGGTATGGGAACCTCCAGTTGACACTGAAAAGCAGGCACTTCCAGGGAGGAAAAGATGAGACAGGAATTTATGCCGAATGGGTTGGCTGAGTATCCGTATTTCACAGATTATAGGGGAAGCCATGAATATTTACAAAGGGGATCAGGCACATGTGTAGTAAGCTAGCATGTATGTTATATGTCTCATATTCACTTTGGGGTGCAGATTTAACATTGAAGTGTATTACAGTTAGGCTCTATACATCAAAAGGTGAAGCAGAAGACACAAAGGCACTCAGTGCACAGCCTCCGTAAACTGGCACCAATTATTCCATGGTCGGTGGTCTCTTAACAGGAAGGAACGTCTGTTAGCTGCTGTGTTGAAACTGTAAAAAGGGAAGGGCAGTGTCAGGCTGATGGTTGAAATCAGGGATGGAAGATGTCTTTCAAAAAAGCTACTTTCTGTTTAACCCTTAGAAAAGAAAGCTTAATGGTGGTTAGCAAGAGAGTGGTATAACAGGTGTGTCCACCCTCCTGTTTCATTGTGCTGGGCACTCAGTTTTTAAGGTTTCTCTGGCATCCAATTTGCTGAGAGAGGATTTGTTCAGTCCACTGGAGGAGTTAGGATTTACTTTGATTTCTCAAGCTGCCTCATTTCCATCTCAGGCTGTTTCCAAAGCCCCAACCAGCAAGTAGTGACCCACACATCACAAACTCCTCTGGGCAAAGACAAATAGACAATTTGACCAAGTTCAATTGGGCAACTTGACCAGGTTGAACTAATCTAACTAATCTAGGAATTGCATAATGAGATAGAAAGAAGATGAAAAGTTAGCTACCGGTGTTGGACTAGTAAGAACATTTATGTTTGGGGCTGGTCAGTCATAATAAACTTTGTATATTGACAAGCAAGCAGTGACACTGGCCTCAGGAAGAAAAAATATGATGCAAAAATGCACATGGACCAGGTGCAATGGCTCACTCTTGTACCCCCAGCACTTTGGGAGGCCAAGGCGGGGGATCATGAGGTCAAGAGATCCAGACCATCCTGGCCAATATGATCAATACCCCTCTCTACTAAAAATACAAAAATTAGCTGGGCAAGGTGGCACGTACCTGTAGTCCCAGCTACACAGAAGGCTGAGGCAGGAGAATTGCTTGAACCTGAGAGGAGGAGGTTGCAGTGAGCCGAGATCACACCACTGCACTCCAGCCTGGAGAAAGAACAAGACTGTCTCAAAAAAATATGCATATGCACATCTTTTACATCAATGTGATGTAAAATATGAGCAAAGCCAAGAGAGCAATAGATTAAAAGCCAGAGAGTAAGACAGAAAAACACAACTGGTGAATGAGACTGTGCAAAAGTATGAGCAAGAGTGAAAGACAGGGGAGAGAGAGAGAGAAAGAAAGAGAGAGAGAATGTGCATGCACAACATTGATACACAATGATGGGAAGAGAATGAACATTTTATTTACCTGAGAAAAAGAAATTATCCTGCAGAACTATCACCAAATAAGTTTATCAGAAAATAAACAGCCTAAGAATTGGAGAGCTTATGCCATGAAGGGTACCTTACATCACTTGGCTGGGCCAGGTGTCCAGATATTTGTTCAAACATTATTCTGAATGTTTCTGTGAAGTTTTTTTTTTTAATTTAAATTTAAGATGAGATTAAAATTTAAATTGGCAAATTTTGAGTAAAGCAGATTAGTCTCCATTGTGTGGTTGGGCCTCATCTAGTCAGTTGAAGGTCTTAATAGAACAAAGACTTCCCTCCCCAAAGAAAGAAGAAATTCTGCTAGCAATCTGCCTTTGGACTTGAACTGCTGTTCTTTCCTGGGTGTCCAGTTTGCTGTCCTGTCTACAGATTTTGCACTTACCAGGCTTCCACAACAGTGTGAGCCAATTTCTTAAAATAAATCTCTCTCCTTTTTTGCTCTTTGTGTTTCTCTCTGTCTGTTTCTGTTTCACTTGTTGGTTTTGTCAGGAAAGCCCTGACTATAGCCAAAATAAGAAAACACAAGAATTAACCACTTATAATTCTTATATTTTGTTCCATCATGAGAATATTTGCATGTTTGATATTTTCTAATATTCCCATAAGTTCTCTCAATGCCCAGTTGATGAAGAAAAATAGCAAAATGGACGTCATCATTGATGATAATGGCTCCTTAGGAGGAGGGTCCAGGTTGTGACTATACCTCAAGGATGGAGGAACTACTCTCCGCATACTCTGAAAAATGGAGGTAGGAGAACTTCACTGCTTATCAAGCAAGGAAACTTCACAGAATAAGGTTGAGAAATCATTTGTTTCTGCATTCGCCAAATATTTATGGGACACCAATTATGTGCTAGGCATTGTTCTAGGCACTTGCAGTATGAAAATAAATAAAACATAGATTTCTACCCTACTGTCCCTTTGGAGCTTACATTCAAGAGGCAAAAGAGAGAGAGTTAAAATTAATATGTAAAGTGTTTGTATGTTAAAAGGTTATCAATACTTTGGAAAAAAAAGTCAAAGGGAGGAGAAGGGGGGTTGCATTTTTAAATGTACATGTGGAGATAGGCCTAATTGAGAAACTAATATTTTTGCAAGAAATTAGTGTGGTGATTCCTCAAGGATCTAGAACTAGAAATATCATTTGACCCAGCAATCCCATTACAGGGTATATACTCAAAGGATTATAAATCATTCTATAAAGATACATGCACAGGTATGTTTATTGTGGCGCTATTCACAATAGCAAAGACTTGAAACCAACCCAAATGCCCATCAATGATAGACTGGATAAAGAAAATGTGGCACATATGCACCATGGAGTACTATGCAGCCATAAAAGAGGATGAGTTCATGTTCTTTGTAGTGACATAGATGAAACTGGAAACCATCATTCTCAGCAAACTAACACAGATATAGAAAACCAAACACTGTATGTTCTCACTCATATGTGGGAGTTGAACAGTGAGAACCTATGGGTGCAGGGAGGGGAAGATCACACACAGGGGCCTGTCAGGGAGTGAGGTGTAGGGGAGGGATAGCATTAGGAGAAATACCTAATGTAGATGACAGGTTGGTGGGTGCAGCAAAGAACCATGGCACACGTATACCTGTGTAACAAACCTGCACGTTCTGCCCATGTATCTCAGAACTTAAAGTGTAATAATAATTTTTAAAATGCAACAGTCTCACACACACAAAAAAGAAATTGGTCTGGGTTTTATCTAGAGGAAGGTGACAACAGGGACATGGAACAACCAATGCAAAGGTCTAACCAGTGCGCATGCCTGGTAACTTGAAGAAACAGCTGGCAGTGACTGTAGTATGTGGTTAAAGCAGAATGAAGAGGGCAGAGATTAATAAGGAATGAGGTCAAGAAAGGTCATAAGAGAGGGCAGTTCTTTAAGAACTTTGTGGATCTTCACAGGTTGTTGTGAGGACTTAGCTTTTACTAGTAGTGAGATGGGGAATTGTTGAACGGTTTAAACAGAGAAGAGTAATAAAGAGAGCAGTACATGAAATTCGTAAGCATTCGCCACCAAGCTTCAACACTCATGAGCCTCCTTCCATTTTCTGTTTTAGGCTATCCCTCTCTATATTATATATATCCTTTTTTAATGTGTGTTTGATTGTAGAGTGCACAGATCTTATGATCAGAGTTGGATAACGTCAGACAAACATATATGCCTATGCAGTTAACACCCAAATCAAGACACTCAACATTTCTGTCACCCCTGAGAGTTTCTCTTATGTTTATTTCCTGTCAAATGTCTTCAACTTGACAGAAAACCACCATTCCCGTATCTTGAATCATAGATAGTCTCCCTTGCTCCGCTGCCTGCTTGTACCGTAACTCGGCATTTGTTTCCAGGAACACAGCTTCTGTGACTCTTATCTCATTTATGGTGATTTCATCCCCCGTGGAATTTATTTTATTTAGCTTATTTGGGGTACATATTTTTTCCAAAACTTGATAAAAATTGTAATTATGACTTTTTCTTTTTTTCCCTGCTGTTACTATGAAAGCAAACGTCTCTCATGTCTTCCTGTATCTGAATGTGATGTGGTACTCCCTGGCCGGATGGCAGCCCCAGACAGTGGGAGTAGACAAAAAGGAGACGAGGATGAAGGACCAAGCCATAGGGTGCTCCCTCTGGTGCTTGACAAAAACAGAATAAAGAGTTCATGGGATTGTCAAAGGGAGACAGATACACAGTGAGTGTCAGGAGACAAGAAGAGATGGCATCTGGAACTCCCTCTTCATCTACATTGGTGGAGGCAGGACAGTCTGAAGAAAAGTGGCTTTAGGTCCCTGTGTGTGGGCTGCCTCTTTGATCCCTGTTGAGGATATCTGGAGAAGCTAGATGTGATTCCCAGCATGCAAACCCTCATCATCAATGTTCAAGATGTAGAAGGTGATGGGAGGGAAGGTCTTTGTCTCAGTGTACAGGCATTTTCTTGAGAATATCATTTATTATGTAATGTAATCCTGCAAGCAGAACAAAGCTATCTGTTGAAAAGCTTCAGGGACAATTGTCTCTTTCTCATGGTTCCCAATCACAAACTTTCTACTTTCTAAAAGGAAACAGTTACTTTATTTGAGATCTAGTTTAAGAAGAAATATTTCTCTTGGGTTTGGCTAAGAATTTTTCCCCCAAACAAGTAGGCATCTGGTGACTTTTCCATTCCTGCTTCTAGTCCTCTGTGAGGCTCAAAGACATTATCTGCCTGTAGATCCCCTAAAGTATGTTGACACTCAACAAAGTCTTTTTAAACAAAACAGACTACTTTAAGTAGATTTCTGTTACTGGCACACAAAAGATTCTAAGAAAGGGAAGGAAAAATCCTACTGATTATGAGAGATGATAAAATGTGATTTAGGATTACCTGCACCATGTCTGGCTTGTATCTCTGGTTTCTAATTTTCATAGTTTTCATCTCTCTCTAAACCTACTTAAACTGCAACCACCTGCCTGAAAACTGATATTGCACATCTGAATATGGGCTTTTATTTTCCTCTTTGTTCAGGACAAATATTTAGCACAGACAAGGGTCTGTGTTTATTTACAACACTTATTTAGTGTTGTAAACTCAGTTATTAAGTGTGAAGAACTTTTTAAAAATGAAGTTTTGAATTTCTCTTTATATAAATACAGTTTTAACAGACAGATCAAATTCCCAGTGGAATATCTAGTGATGTCTCTATTATATGATTGAAACTCTTAATTTCAAAGCTCTTGGAACTATTTTAACTGATTACTGAGTTTTCTACACATAGGAAAGCTTTGATAATTCAGATGATTTAGATAATTCCCAGGTGATATACAAAAGCGTTTTTTTTTTCTTGTCTTTGTTTCTTACAAAACAGCACAACTAAAAATCAATAGCGTCCATACATAGTATAGCGGCAGCACTTTAATGAATTCATTTATTCATTTAACATATATTTCTAGTGTCCACTCTGAGCAAAACCCTGAGCTAGCACATGCTTCTATTAAAATAATTATAACTACCTTGGATTTTATGCTAAGTAGTATCTGACTGTGGTTTACTATTGATTATAACTTTCCCTAAAATCTTTTCTTATTATTATTTTAAAGACTATTCTATTGAATTTAGTACTAAAGTTCAGCTCTTCGGCAATTTTGTTCATCAATTCAGTACCTGATAAGACAGTAGAAACTAGAATGCCTTCAAGATCTCAATGAAATCTCCCCGGAGTGTAGTTCTGTTTACGTGAGTCTGAACTATACACTGAATTATAATTTCTTGATTTCAGGCTAAAAGGAGACAGAGAGGAGAATACAAAAAATTACTGAATAAGAAAAACTGATAAACATCAAATATTATATGACATGGAATAAAAAAGTAGAAAAAAGGAGACAGATTTACAGTTAGCAAGTGATGGGTCATTTTAAAAGAGTGTGAAATGGGAAAATTCAAGCAATTCATTATCTTGAATATGATAAGGTTTTGTAAGACTGGAAAGTCTTGGTACAGAAACATCGTCACCTTGGTATTTTTAAATTATGTTCAATTCTTGCCTGGAAAAATGTTTAAACACATAAATATGTTGCATAAGTAAAAAACATTCCTCTGCCACTTTGTCAGTATTCACTATGTAACATAAAAACAAATTTTCACACCCAGATTTGGTAACTTTGTTTGAATGTATGAAACAAAAATTCAGTAAAAATTATGAGTTTAATTTATATTACCTGAATACTCTAAAGCTTTGCTCATTTACAAATGACCGCTTTTCATTTCTTATTTTTATTTTCAACAACCCAGTCATTGTTGACATGAGCTTTATGTTTAAGGAAGGACTAAATTACAAAATTCCAAACCAAATATGTGGCTAGTATTTCTTTGGTCAAAAAGCACATCATCTTATTAGACAGAAAACTGTTGACAGCAAAGATCTCTTCATCCTTAGTAGTTCCCTTAAAAAGGGCATGATTTGTTCTCAAAGACATGCACCGGCTCCTAGCGGTCTCCACGTTATTTTTTTAAATGGGTATAAGTAATTTTTAGTTCATTGTAAAATTCTTTAACAGAAAAACTCTTATCATTTTGTAGAATTCTAAATGTATTTTTATTTATTCTAAACATTTGAAAAACCTTTATTCCTGTGAAGCCATTTACATTTCCTTTGTATTTAGAAGATTATTGACAGTAATTTAGTTTTCTTGTCTTTGTATTCTCAATTCTTCCAGATAAAAATTATGCTCTTCAGGAGATCGCATAAATGCCTAGTTGTTCTCTTATCTCTTCACTTTCTCTCTTAAACATTTTCCTCAAAAAGTTTACTCCAGACTTTCCAATGTGAAGTTCTTTCTTCTAGGAAACACGAGAGAAAGAGGTAAATGGAACTGCTTGTTTGACCTCAGTTAGTGATGACCTATGGTCCATGTATATCCAGATGCATATTCAGGATCAAGATGCATATTTCAGGACTGAAGAACTTATTCCCAGCTGCTGGGAGTGTTGCTAGTGTTAGCTGGCAGCACTCCCCAGGAGCTGCTCTCCCCTGAAGACTGCCACTTTCCCCACCTGCCCTGAGGTAGCCTGCAGCCAAAGCCAGATCATTCAGGGGTTATAAAGTCCAACTTCGTTGCACCAGCTGACCACAACTTTGCAGGCTGATCCAGCTTAGAGCTTATTGTGAAGCCTCTTTTGACACTGAATCGTAGACCACATTTTCCCTTTGACAATCCTTCTTCCATCCGTGCCCCGACAGGTGTTGATCCCATGACTGTCGCTAAAACATAACCCTCTGTCTCAGAGGCTGCTTACCCAGAAATCCAACTTACAACAGCCATCTTGTTGAAGCAGAGTCAGGCCCTTTCTTGATATTCTTAATAGCTCCTTGTAGTTATTGGTTATGTTTTTGTAAGCTACATTTCAGTGAAAAAAGAAAAATTAGGGATTTGCAATTTTCCCTTATGAACTTGATAGGAGTCATTTTTGACTACTTACCTAAGATCTCATACAGATATAATGTAAAATAATCTCAAGACTCTCCCCTCTCACTTTTTTTTTCAGGCCAGATACTAAGAAGAGGAAGAAAATGGACAAAGACACCCAGAAAGGACCAATGCTACAGATAGTATGAACAGCAACATCAATTTCTGTCATGACTACAAGGACTGGACAATGTGGATGCTACAATAAAAAGTTATTGAGAGAGAAAGAACTACTTAAGCTATTTCAGAACATAGAAAAATATGGATAAAGTTTCTCTTCTAGATAAAAATATTTTTCTAAAAGTCTAAATAAAATGCTAATAAATCAAGTCTAGTATACCCAAATAAACATATGCTAGGGCCTAATAAAACCTCTCTCAGGAATACAAAAGGTGCTTCAACATTAAGAATCTAACAACATGATTTAACAGATCAATATGTTAAAGGAGAAAAGAAATATGTGGATGCTATCAATAGTAGCTGAAAGCATTTTCAGAAATTCAGCATTCCCAGTAAAATTGTAAGAATAGAAATAAAATACTTAAATATGATCAAGACTAACAAAACCTAATTTATAACAACAACTAAAACACTGAAGGCTTTTATATCAAAATCAGACACAAGGCAGGGTTACCCCTTATTAGCATTACTTTAACAATGAAAAAGAAAAAATTTTAAGATTCATATAAAAATTGAAAAAGAGGGGCCTAATTATCTTTAATTAGCTTTAATTATAGATGATAGTCTTCTACACCAGAGCATCCAACTACTAAAATAACAGATTTGATTGATGTTCACTTACAAATGGAAATAAACTACATTTATAATTGCAACAAAAACTATAGATATTTTAAAATAAACTTAATAAGAATGATGTTAAATTTACATGAAGAAAACTACAACACTTTATTGAAATAAAATAATTGTGCCCCCCAAATAGAAAATGTTTCTAAATGAGACAACTAAAAATGTAAATTCTTCAAACATTAAGATATATATTTAATGAAATTCCAATCCATATTGAAATTTCTGGAACACTCAAGCAGTTTTAAATTCATCTTTAAAAATAAATGCTTGAAAACAGTCCAAAAATTATGCAAAATGTTAAAAGTGTATATTTGGTTTATATAATATGAAAACATACTAATATTAAAACTTATTGCAAAATAAAATCAATAAACATATCTAATTTTATTACTTTTATTGATGTAGAAATAGGTAAGTGTAAGATATGAGAAGGACCAGAAATTGATATGAATAGCTAGGACTTTAATAAATGACAAGGTTACATTTTATTTCAGTGGAAAATGTTATCAATATTGATGCTAAAATAATTTATCTTCCTTCTGACAGAAAATAAATCTGGTGGAAAATGAATTTCATAGTTTTTCCAAAAAGATACTGCCAGAGATTTTAAGTACCAACAAGGTATATGTTTAAGTAGAATATTTTTATCACCTTAGCATTAGGAGAAACCCAATAAAGGAAGAATAATTTTTTTACTAGACAAAAATTGAAATGTTGTGTTTTATGTTTTTATTTAAATGATAGACTCAAGTAGTCCCAAGACATATGAGATGGTCTGGATCTGTGTTTCTGCCCAGATCTCATGTTGAATTGAAATCGCCAGTGTTGGAGATGGGGCCCGGTGAGAGATGATTGAATCATTGGGGTGAATCCTTCATAAATGCTTTAGCACCATCCCTTTGGTGCTGTTCTTGTGATAGAGTTCTCACAAGATCTGGTTGTTTAAAAGTGTGTGGCATTTCGCACCCCCCCTTCCTCCTTCTCTGGCCCTGTAACTGTTTCCTCTTTGCCTTCCGCCACAATCAAAAGTTTCCTGAGGCCCCCCACTGAAAACTGAGCAGCTGCTGCCATGCTTCCTGTAATTTGTGGAACTGTGAGCCAATTAAAACTTTTTTTTTCATAAATTACCCAGTCTCAGATATTTCTTTATAGAAGAGCAACAATGACAAATGCGACACATGAAAGAGAACAATGAAAACCCATGGAAGGATATATCCCAGGTGTATCAGACAATGTGGACCCCTCCTAGCTGCTACGGATCCTTTGGCAGCTCTGTGTGCCTATCCTGGCTCTAGCATGCTTTGTGCGGAGATCCACCTGTGACATTGGAAGATTACTTTGGACACTACTGGAGCTAACTCATTGTTTTATTGTTTGTGTTTGTTTGTTTGAGATGGAATCTCACTCTGTCACCAGGCTGGAGTGCGGTGGCATAATCTTGGCTCACTGCAACCTTTGCCTCCCAGGTTAAAGAGATTCTCCTGCCTCAGCCTTCCTGAGTAACTGGGATTACAGGCATGCATCATCATGCCCAGCTAATTTTGTATTTTTAGTAGAGACAGGGTTTCTCCATGTTGGTCAGGCTGGTCTCGAACTCCTCACCTCAGGAGAGCCTGCCTTGGCCTCCCAAAGTGCTGAGATTACAGGCATGAGCCACTCTGTGCCTGGCCTGATCCTCCCACCTTGGCCTAAGAGAGTTGGAAATACCTGGCAGTTGTGGCTTTTGTACTGGACTGAGTACAAAGCCTTAGCTTTTAAGCACATACATTCCCAAAGCATTACTTACACTATAGAGTTTTCTGAGGTACTTGAAATTACATGCCACCTGGCTCCTTCCCCATTTCTACCCTGTCTCCTCCATTCCCTCACTGGTTGCTCCTGGGAGCAAATCTTTAATATATCACTTGCTTCTGAAATATTGTTTCAGGGTTTGCTTCTGGAAGAATTCAACCTAAGACACCAGGCTACCCTTGGTTACCTTCAGGGATAAGGAATGTGCCAATTATTATTTATATATGTTTTCATTGTTGCATTAATTACAATAAATCTTACTTTTCATTTAAAAAACAATTCAAACATTTTAAAAGAAACATCTCACTTTCAGTATCTTTTACTTGGCATGCTTTGTTTGAGATAGCCAAGAGAGATTTTCTGTTATAGCTTCTCGTTTATCATGTACAAAAATAAATGCATATAACTCTATTTCCAAAGCAGAACCTGATGTTATATTGCTGTATTTTCATTTATGATTTTATGCCAGAGTATATCCGAAAAATGCAAGACATTCTGTACCTGTACATTCATTGGTTCTTGCTTTAAACCACACAAAAGAAATGAGGTTTCAAGGTTCACTTTACTTCAACTTCCTTTATCACTTGCAAGGTAACAATTCCAAGAGCACTTGCAGTTTATCATCCTATCCTTTCTTCAACCTCTCATTCACCTTTCCCTTATTATTATCAACAAATGACTTATACAAATATTCTGTAAGTGGGAATGTCTAGAGAAAGCTTTGTTTTCAACTATGACTATGAAACTCTCATATGCACATCCATTTCCCAATGGTTTTTGCTCTGAAAGGAGTCCAAACATGCTCTCCTTGCCAAAGAAAATTAATCTCTTGGCAGACGGTCTCTAAATTTAAGCTCTAGTCAGATATTTATGCTAAATTGGATCAAAAAATCTAATAAGAGAATTGTATTTCTTGGAGTTTCCATCCTCTCTTAAGTTCACACTTGATCAACTCATTCCAAAATATATAACCACCAGGGCAGACACAAAGCAAGATATCATGGACTTACTTTGTTAACTATATTTTGTAATGTATAGCAACTATTTAATTATGTCTAATATCATCACACTATATTTTATATATTATAGAACAATTTTAAGAGAAAAATTGTACTGGTGAACTATTTTACAGGAATTGGAGTTTTTTCTGACCAAATATATGTATGGTATTTTCATCCAATTTGACAAAAGAGTTCTTATTCAAAAGAAAATATTTTATGACTGAAGAAACAAAATCTCACCAGATGAGATTAAAACCAGTAAGTAGAGTAATTTGCTAGCGTATTTAGAAACTATTTTTCAAATGAAGAAAAATGTCTTTTAATATTTCTGGCATCCAACTACATGTACGTATCTTTGCCATGCTCTTCATCCACGGATGGGTGCTATTTCTATGGGCACAATTCCAGTGAATGTGATATAGTAGAATAGAAAGTAGTGAGAGAAGTCTTAACAAATGTAGATATTTGTAGATGGATTTGGTGTTTATAGAAAAATTTTTCTTTGAATAATGGATTTGATATCTCTTTTAATTTTCTTATTGGGATATAATTTATATGCAGTAAAATACACAACACACGGGTTCACTTCAATGAGTTTTGGTAATTGTATGTAGCTGTGTAACCAGCAAACCAAAACAAAATGCAGAACTCTATAATAATCATTTCAGGAATTTACTTCATCCATTTTTCAGTCAATTTCACCTCAACAGAGCCATTCACTTTCTAGCTTCCATATCCATAGATAAGTTTTGCCTTTTCTTAGACAGTATGTAAAGGGAAAAATGCAGAATGTATTCTTTTGTGTCTGCCTTTCTTGTTGAAAATCATCCATGTTTCTGAGTGTATCATCAGTTCATTCTTTTTTAATGTTGAATTGAATTGTTACATAAAAATACCACAATTCACTTATCCTATCTTCTCTTGAATGACATTTACAATGTTTTTAGCTATTGCAAATACATTTACATACAAGGCTTTGTGTGGACCCATGTTTTGCTCCTCTTGGGTAAGCACCTGGACTTGTCGGATCATGGGGTGGTTGTATATTGAAATTTTAAAGAGACTGCTACACAATTATTCAAATAAGTTGCGTTATTTCACGTTACTACCAGCAATGTGTGAGAGTCTCGGTTGTTTCATATCCTTGTCCACATTTGGTGTCGTCAATTTGTTACTTTAGTTTTTGTAAAGGATTATTTTGGGGGGTGGGTCATACCTTAAAATTATCGGAGCTCAGGTAAATGTCAAAAAGAAGTATAAATGTGGACATCTCTGACTTGTTTTTAATCTTAGGGAAAAGATCCAATGTTTTACTCACAAGAGTGGTGTTAGCAGTAGCTTTTTGATAGACGCCCTTTATCAGATTGGAGAAGCTTCTTTCACTTCCCAATTATCTGAGGATTTTTAATGTGAAATGGGAATTGAAATGGATGTCGATTTTTGCCAAAAGTTTTTTGCATCTATAATCACGTGGGATTTTCTTTCCTTCTTTATTCTAACAAGCATTTATGGATTTTCTAATGGGAAACAATCCTTGCAATCCTGGAAAAACCCCACTTGGTCATGGTATTCTCCCCTACTTCAGTATTACTATATTTAATTAAACAGCTAATGTTTGTTGTCTATGTTCATGAATGTTAAGTATATGTTCTATGTTCTCTTGTTATTTCTTAGGTTTTGGTATCATAGTCTTGGTATATTGGCCTCAAAAATAAAGTTGAAAAACATTGCCTTCTCCTGTTTTCTAAAATTTATATAGTATTGGTTTGATTCCTGTATTTAATATTTGATAGAATTAAAAGCAAATTGGGCCTATTTGAATTTCCCTTTCTCATTGTATCTGTCTTGATAATTTGTGTTTTTCAAGGAATTTGACTGATTCATATAATTTGTTGAATTTATTTTCACAACTTACATAATATCCTCTTGTATCCTTTTAATATACATAATATCTATAGTAATAATACCCTTTCACTAGTAATTCATGTTTTTTCTTTTTTTGAATAATTTTATTGGTATTATTCAAAATATTCTTAAATGTTTCAAAGAACCAATTTTAACTTTGTTGCCACTTTGTATTTTGTGGTTTTTTTTTCCACTTTATTTGTTCTAGATTTTTTATTTTTCTTGGTTCCTAATTTAATACCATGGTACACCAGATTGCATGCTCTGGGTCATTTTAATTTTTTACATTTGTTGAGACTTTTCATAGTTCATTGTATGGTCTACATTGATGAATGTTTCATGTGCCCATCAAAAAAATGTATTCTCTGGTTGTTAGGAGGAGTGTTCTGTTAATGCAAATTAGGTTATGTTGGTTGACTGCAGTGTTCACAGCTTCTAACATTTCCCTGATACTTCATGTTTTACTAGTTAGTTATGGAGCCAAGAACTTCAAAGTAATCTTAAATAGGAGATAAGAATTTCAACCATACTATAAATATGCTAAGTAATATGGAGAAAGTGATGGTCAAAATGAATGAAAATATGGAAAATTTCAACAAAGAATTGGAAACTATTAAAAGAATTAAATGGACAGTCTAGAATAGAAAAATATATATATATATTGTCTAATCAAGTCCACTGAATGGGCGTTAAGAGCAGACTGATCACAGCAGAAGATAGCTTTGGGAAAGTCAAAATGTCAATGGGAAATTTCAAAATTGAATCCTTTTTTGCCCTCCCCCATCTCCTTTTTCTCTCTCTCTCCATCTCTTCTATTTTTCTTTTTTCCTATCAGAGCAAATCTTTAATACATCTGGAACCTGCCCATAGCCAGGGACTGATGCAGAGGGATGTGACATCATGGGCTGCAGCAGGGAGTGAAGGTTCTAGGAGGGGTCTGGCAGCCCATGGGGACCCTGGAAGTGGGACAGATGGCTGTGCTGTGGAAGTGGAATGGTTTCCACCTGATACCAGTGGTCTCTGAGGTTCTTGAGAACTTCCTGTGTTCCCCTATCAATGCTTAGAAAAACCTTACTTTATCCTAATTCAATTTGTTGCCTTTCGAGTCAACAGGGTGGAAACATACCTTGTCTTCTTGATAGCCTCCTGCTGCATCTCACTGGATCTGATCCCACTGTTTCTGACCACATTCATCTCGAAGGAGGGGCTGTCAGTGTCCTTCTTGCTCCTGCATGGGCTCCAAGTTCACACACAACTGGTCCATGTCCTTCCACAGGAAGACCAAGTTTCACTTGTTCTCAAGGTTAGGGCAGGACCTCAGCCTCCTCCCCACTGGTCACTCTCTCCCCAGCATTCACAGCCATCATCAAAAGGTGGGGCCAGGCCACAAATGAAAACCTGACCACATGCCAGCTCTCTCGGGGCTGACTACCACCTTCAGTTCTTGGCCACAATCCAAAGAGTGGAGGACCTAGGAGAGCCCATGAGGACTCAGCTCAGACTGTGGTCATCTTCATTCAGAAAGAAGCCTGTGAGCCACCCAGGTGTGGCACTACTGCATATTCCAACTGCAAGGGCAGAGGCACTGCCATCTGCTCTCTGTGAGGAAGTGATTGCCTGAATGTGATATTTAAAAAAATTAAAAAAAAAACAACTATCCAGAAAAATAGATTTGCTACCTATGCAACTGGTTAGCACTGTTTAGATGTAAAGCACTCACACAGATTAAAAGGAAAATACTAGGATATTAGTGTCCATTGCTAATAGGCAAAGGGAATGGGCAAGCTATGATGGACTAAATAGGAATAGCTTAAAATCATGACAATAGACTAATTTCTCTAGTAACCAAATAACTGAAAATTAAAATTATTTATTAGTTATTAATCTCATTTGCATACCCCCCCAAAACACTATTCAATGTTCTCCAGGAAGAGAGAAATAAACACTCTAATCTGTTAATGCAATCTCTTTAGAAAACAACATATAAATAAGTGTGAGAGTAGTAGGAAGAAACCCATCATGCAGGCAGTTAGAGTTGGTCCTTGGTGAAACTCCTTCAAATCAAGAATAGCCTGAAAATCAAACTGCAGGCCCCAGATAAGAAGCCTGTCCTTGAATGAAGATGCCTACTCTATGAAACCAGATAAATAAATTCCACTCCTTCGTTGGACACATTTCTCTCCTTGGCATGCCTTTGTCCATTTCATGTGCTTCCTCCCAATTCTTCCTTATCTTTCACCTATTTTACATACCTATCTTTCTGTGATTGGCTGACAGCCGAATAATCATTTGTGTAAGGTATAACGTCACTCCAGCCCCTGACAGGCCAAGCCTTCACCTCTGCCTCCAATTGGTTTTCACTACTGTATCCCTTTCTGAGTGGTGCTTTCCCCAAGATGGCCCACAGACCAATCAATGTTCTCCTCCTACTTCCCAATCCATAAAAATCCTGAACTTAGCCATACAACTGGCAACCACCTTTTGTGTCTCCTCTCCTTGCTGAACTTTTCTGTTGCTTAATAAATCTGACTCTGCTTTACTCACTCTCCGGTGTCAACGTGCCTTATTCTTCTTGGACATGAGACAAGAACCCAGAGATTACCAGTGGCAGGAGCAAAAGAGTTGTAACACTCCTGCATAACTCTATGAACAATAGGAGTGAAAAAACTGCAACATAAGCACCAGAAGACTTAAAAATATGATACCCTTTGTTTCACACATTTAGGACTCTTATCAGGAAATAGTTGGAAAGATACCTGAAGATATGTGCACAAAGGAGCTAAATTTAAAAAACATAATTGTTACATAATTTAACTTCAAACTATCCTAAATATTTAACATGAGGGAAGGTAAGTTGGCATAGTCATATAATGAAATATCTCTCCATTAAAATTATATTTATAAAAATGTTTATAATACAACAAAATGCCTATAAGTAAAATGTAAATGATGTAACATTTTAATTTATGATATGTTCTCAACTATTTTAAAAATTTCTTTAAGGACTGGAGAATATGTGCCAAATGTTAAATATTTGTCTGGTAATAGCATCATGAATAATACTTTTTTATAGTGTTTTAGTGATTTTCAAACTTTTACAAAGAAAAAAATTACACATACATAATATATGCACTATGTGTGAGCAAAAAGCCTAAAATTCCACATGTAAAAATATTATAGTAAAAAAGTTAAAAGTAAAAGTAAAAACATTTCATATAACAACAAAAGAAACTCAGTAAATTTACTGAGGACAGAAGATAGAAATAAAAGTCTTAATTAATGCAACAAAAATAATGGAACTTTGACATGCTTAGAATATATGAATAATGTGTATACAATACATATGCATGTATATAAATACAGATCAATACCTGAAGTTAGAAGTTTATTTAAATAAACATTTTCAGGCTAAGATAGCCTGAAACTTGAGGCATTTTTATAAATGCTATTAATTTTAAAAATTAATCTGCCACTGAAAAAAAATTTAAGACGAAGGAAGATATGCTAAATTTAAAACCCTAAAGAAAGATTATTTTTATTGCTGTGATTAAATGTAATCAAAAAGTTGGAAATTATATACCCAGAGGTTGAAGGCTCATTTAGTACTCATGAAACAAGGCTAAGGCTATGATTTGTAAATTAGGTAATTTTCTCAAGTGATAATAATTTCCAAAAGAATTGGAGCAATGAGAGAGTTTAAGTATGGGAAAAAGAATTTTAAAAGGAACTTAGATGGGGCTTGATCTCATTTTTCTTCCCCAGATAGCATATGACTGAATTTACAGCTCTCATCCCCAGCCACATCATGCATGTGAATTTTGACACAACTACTTGTTTAACCAAAAAATGAATGACTGAGGCAAGTGTCTCAATCAGTAGAGGTTTGTTGAGTCAATGTGTGAGAATGTGCTTAGGAAAAACACAAGCCACAGAAGCACCTGTGACCTGTGTTTTCCAAAGAGGGTTTTATGAACTCAGTATTTAAGGGGAGAGAGCATGCCAGTGGTTAGGAAGGGACAGTGCGGGTAGGCAGTGAGGCAAATGGTTACAATCTTGTGAGGCTCTAATTCTTGATCAGCAAATCTACATTTTATGTAAGACAAGGTAAACATTGAAAAGAGAGAGCAGAGGAAAGAGTCAATTATGCCACTGTCTCAGGATAGGCGGAGGAGTGACTGGTCTCATCTTGCCCTTGTTTGGTACCTGAAAACATAAGCTCTTCATGGTCAGTGTCAGTGTGAGTCTAACAGAATTCAGTTTTAGGGGTTTAACTTAGGCTGCAGACCTAAGGTTACAACTGGCATATGCTTGTTTTGTAGGAGGCTATGTATCCTGAATGATCCAGGGGCCAGCAAGGAATTTCCTTGCGAACAATTTGTGAGGGTGTCCAAATGGATAGGTATGAGGTCATTTGGCATTGTGGGAAACTGGCTTATGTATACTGTTGTGACACAGAGTTGTGAAGTTACAGCTATACATTTAGAGAAAGAAGAATGGAAGTGTTGAATTACTCAGTTCCCAGGCTTAACTCTCCCTTTGGCATAGCAAGTTTAGGGGTCCTGAGATTTTATTTTCTTTTACACATTGAGGAACCAATTGTCTTTAGACGAGGCTCAAAGCATTCCTGAACCTGAGTTTTCTCATTTTTATTCTACCTGTTATAAAAGCTGCAACTCTTCTGTGGTTCCTTACTCATCTGTAATTTATTTTTCAACGATTTAATGAGGTTCAATCTCAGTTTTGAAAACGTGGTAGAATTGTACTCATAGCCTTCTTGTGTCTGGTTAGCCCATGTGACAAGTCCTAGTCAATCAGTTGTGAGGAGCAGAACATCCACTGCCCATGCAGCAGCCTACAAAGCTCTCTTGGCCTCTCTTATGGCAAGCAGAAGCCCGTTGGTGGCTGCTGTGTCAGCCCGCATCATGTAATGCAATTGACACGGAGCACTCTCAGCCCCTGGCCAACCCACAGTGGACATGCAGCAGGACAAGATATAAAGTTTGTTGTGTAAAACTACTGGAATTAAGTAATTATTTGTTAACAAAGTATAAGCCAGTCTATATGAATGGATATCTAAACAAAATATTAAGCAATAGAGAACTTGAAATACTGTGTATCTGACATTAATTTTAATGTCAGATTACATTTTTGACATGAAGAGATTGTTACAATATATTACTGAAAAAAATGCTTATATAGATATAGATATGTAAATACATAGATAATATGATACTATTTTAAGATATTTAATTCAAATTTATGTGCACACATTTGCATAGACAAAAATTAGAAAGTTTTATACTAAAATATTACACAGCAAAGTACTATACACTAAAATATTAGGCAAGAATAACAAGGCAGTGTTTTCACAGTGATACTTTCTTTTTGCTTAATTCTATACTCTTTTGTTTTCTACAATGAATACATAAAACACTAACGAAATAATGAAAACTTTTAAGGGTAGAAAAGAAAAATGTTGGTAGTGGGCTGCCATGTATGTAGCTGTATTAAAATACTAACTTCCCCATCCCCAGTATCTAAATCAAACCCTGTTATAAATGTGCTTGATAAAAATTGGAAGACATTCTAATGTAAAAGGCTGTTTCATTGGCATAATTACCATAGCTTGAAATGTCTTGTCTTCAGTTGAAAGACAATTGTTTCAATTAAAGAGGAAAGTTCTAAAAATGTGACTCCTTCCCATGGTGATAATAAGGCTTGACAAGTAGTATTTTCCCTTAGGCCTTTCCTGTTCTTGTTATTTTTCTGCTTAGAAATGGCTCAAATGGCCTGCTCCGCTGAGAAACCCCTACAGTAGACATCTGACCTCTTGTGTTTGTGCAAAGTCTCCATTATGATAGAAGCTTCTGGGACTTGTCAGAAAAGAAAAAACTGCCTCAGGGTGTTCATGTTGGTGCGGTTTAAGGCAGTTTTTATTAAGCAATGTGTCGAAGCTTCTGGCAACTCCAGGAGAGATTAGTCCAACTTCCTGGATTGTTCCAATGCTAAAATATCTTGAGTTTTTCTTATCCCCCGACAAACTGGGCACAAGAGTCTCAGAAGGCATATTGACAGAACTAAATTTTTGGGTGCTTCTCTTAGGCCTAAGGGCACAAAATTAATGAAGTTTAATGTGACCTTTTAATCAGTTAAGAGCATCAGTGGAGGAGAACCGCTTAAAGGCTTTCCTTTGGCAGAGTATTTTTTAATTGATGCGATAATTATGTCAGTGCTTTTTCTCTCTCTTTGAAAATGCCTCAAGCCTTTCAAGAGTGCCAAAAAAGCAAAATCTAAAAACTCTTTAAAGGTAGGTCAGCTCCCAACTTTCAAAGGGTTAACATAGCACTCTGCCTTTTAGAATATTGCTCTGTAAATGTGAAGGAGGACGCCCGTTTCTCTGCCTAAATAAATTCGAAATTATATGGTTTTACACCCTATTGAAAAGTTGTGGGGTTTTTTCTCTATACAGTTCATAAGGTTGTTGTTAATTGTTTATCAAAATAGTCCAAACTTTGGGAAATACCATAAAATTGTCTTGCTGTAGTGATAGAGCCAAGACATCTATTTTTTTACATTTTTCACATCTCAAAGATGTCTGGTGGACCTGAAAGCAGCTTAGGTGCTATTCCCAGTGTCTACTGGATGAAAAGACATTGTTTCCATTATTCTGATCCGTCATTGAAGCCTCACTAAAAGCCACTGCCTTATTTCAGCTGCACAGTGAGGAACAAAGGCAAGGTCTGGCTTTACACCTGGGAAGGAAGCAGAATGGGGAAGTGTGGTGTCTGCTCCCTGTGGTAGTCATTGTCTACGGCCAGCTGTGATCTCACCAGGATTATCAAGTGTGGTGCTGGCAAAATGATGACAAATGTGCTAAGCTAAACTAAATTTAGCCTGAGGATGCCTCTGTGCTTTGAGTCCCTATGTGAAAAACTGCAACCTAACTTATAATAGTGCTTAAGCTAATTAAAAGCTGGGAGTCTACTTTTGTAACAAAGAGCAGAGTCTCAGCCAATCACAGCAGTCAGGCTTTAGTCAATCACAGGCTGCCATCTGATCAGACCATATTCAGGTAAGGCAAAGGTGAAGTCGTAACCAATCAAGCTGTTTCTGTACCTCACTTTCATTTTCTATCTACAAATGCAACTTGCCCATATTGCGGAAGGGTGTTATCTGAACCTCTTCTGGTTCAGAGCACTGCCTGATTCACGCATTGTTCTTTGCTCAACTAGTATCTGTTTTGTGAAACTTGTCTAAAGTCTTTTTCTTTTTTAACAACTATAAGGTGGGAATAGAAAAAAAAAGCTAAAGTATAAATGACATTTTAGATTTCAGCTCTAGGGGCAACTGGTTTCTGGTAGCGTAATTGAGAAGTCAAATCTGATTCCTAAGTTGTTTTTTACTCATAGATGATTAAGGCAAAACTATAAACTGCAAGGATAGTCTAGAAATTTTAATTTGAAGAGAAAATTAATTATTTTGAAAAAATTGAATTTAAAGTTCCTTCAGGACTTCCAGGTTGTTAATGGAAGAGGGGGTTTTCATTCCACAGTACTATCCAAGCAACACTGTCTTGGCAACTAAGCCATTAGCGGGAGAAAGTACAGATGACATTACAATTTGGGTTGTGTCAGTGGTGCTATTGACAGCGATAAAGTAGTGGTAAGAAAGTAAAGGTGGTAAAGAAGAAAATACTGAAGATAGAGGAGAATTGCTAATTGATAGAGCAAGATCTTAAAAAAGGAGAGAGGGAGAAGTCAAGTGTAAAGGAGGAGGGGAGGTGGGTAAATATCGGGAAGGAAGTTGTATTTCGAGAATTTGTTATGCCCAGGGTATTTTTGCTAATACTTTGATCGTGTGTGTGTGTGTGTGTGTGTGTGTGTGTGTAACAGTGTAAAGCCTTTTTGCTCACCCAGTTGGGTGAGTAAATATAAAATTTCCCAACTCAGCAAGCACAGGGCCTTTTCCTTCTGAGGCTGGAGTTGATATCAAAGGTAGAGAGCTGAGGAAGCAGCCCCAAAGCTACATTCAGTTCAAAGGGCACAAACTAGGTCAGTGGGTAAAGGTGTACGGTGGGCTCAGAAGACAGTGTGCACGAGCTGGAATGGTAATAGGGTGCTAAGCCTGGAGTAAGACCTCATTTGCCGGGTATAAGCAGTCATGCACATAGTCATAGTCAAGCCCACCAGGGAGATGAAGTATTAAGGTTGAATCTTAAGCTTTGATCATATACAAATATATAGCAAATACAATTACGTTGAATTTTTTATTAAATTTTCAAGGCAAGTAGTGTGTTTATTTTTAGGTAAATGGAAAATGACAATTAGGATCCATGCATTTACCCGTTTATTTAGCGTAAGCATACATCACAAATGCAGAGTGGTTTATAATTTATTTAAAATGTATTTTCCAAGTCCAGTGCTTAATTTTATAGGCAGCCAACTCTGCGTTTCATTGAGATAGAGTACTTCTCTTTGAATTCCCAAATGAAAATTTACTTTTAATCTGCTGAGATTTGATTTTTACAGTTCTGATTAACAAATAGCAGAAGTCAAAAATGCCTTTTATTTAAAAGTGCAAAAGTGATTTAAGAGATGAAGCCAATGCTCATTCATTGCATACCCTAAAAGGTAATTGATCTTTTGGTGAAAGATTTGATGGACAAATTGCTTCCACTAGTAAAGTGGTCTTAGGAAGGTTGATTTAACACAAGCAGGTCAAGTGGTTTCCAGCTTGATCTCTTTTCAATTGAGGCATTTTTGCAGAATAAGAAAGTCTGACAAATATTTAACTGTAACTTTTTATGTCTTTCTTAATTATCTTCCTGTTTTGTAAATGTATGTAAACTCCATTCGACATACGAAAAATCACTGTGTGGAAGAAAATAGAGCCATTTTTCATGTAGTACTGCTTCATATTCATATTTTGTAGATGTCAAAATATTTACCATTTTAAATGTCTTTTTAGTGTGTCAAAACTAATGTTTTTTCCTTTTTGTTTTTATTTGTTTTTTTAAATCATGCCATATTAGTCATTTGGACTAATGTCATGTTTTGTGTCTTGGGAAATGGAACCTTCTAGGTACACTTCTTGGCATGATCGTAATTGCAATCTGGGAGGCAGCAGAGGGTGTTGGGGATCTCGGCCGCCCAGACTTGGGCAGTGAGCAAATTGAAATTGAAGCCTATGCTTTACCTCAGTGCCCTGGGAAGCCAAAGGAAAATGCAAACACTAAGTCTGAGGAAAGAAACACAGACGAGGAGTGGAACCTAAATTGAAGATCTGCTACAAGGAAGAGGCAGGACCAGGATCAGGCTTAGTGGTCTGGATAGAGTTGAGGTCAAATGCTAATACCGCCATTGGCCTGCACAGCTGCTTCGAGTGTGGTGTGCTGTTCCACAGTGAGAAAAACCTGGCTCTGATCTCTAAGGAAAAATAGAATTAATCAGCATTATATAACCTAGTAGTGATGCTGTCAATAGCAGCTTCAGAAAAAGTGCCAAGGTCTTACACATATAACCATTTTTAAATACTAGTTCTTTTTGAAAATAAAGGGCACAATGTCAAAATGGTCTTCATATAGTCATTTTATTTATTAGTTCTTAATAAAAGTGAGGACCTAATATCCAACTTATAAGAGGTGTTTTACCAGACAGTAAAGTTACATAGTCCAAGTGTGTAGTTTTCTGGATCTCTAAATGTATATGGAATCAATTCTGGATTTCCTCCCTACCACTGTACCTCCCCTGCTCTTATTAACTGTGATTTTCATGTTGTTCATTTATTTGGAAAACTTAAACTTACCCTCCTGTTTAGACACTTTCTTAATATTAATAAATAACATTTAACCTGCATAGTGCTAAGAACATTACATTTTAATGCCACAGCCATATCATCAACCTCATTGACAGATGAGCAAATTGTGGTTTGGGAAGGCTAAGTAACTTGATCAAGGCATCATAACCAGCAGAGCTCAGACTCTGTGTGTCTGATCCCCAAGTTGGCGTTCTTAACCAGCATGCATCCTGCACACTCGTCAGCTTCCTGTAAACCCTTCTCTCCTCCTCTCCCTTCTTCCTATTTGGCTCCTCCTTCTGTAATGGATCTTATTTGGCACAACAATAAAGACTGGACTCATTAGTAGTCCTTAGGCATGACTGCACACTAATATCATCTGAAAACTTTTATAAGGCAGATATCTGGACACCATCTCAGATGAATGAACTGGAACCAGTGAAAATGGGGCCACCCTGGACAGCTACAGGTTTCGAAGTTCTCTTGCCAATTCTAATGGCAGAAAGGGTTGAGAACAGAGACTCTGAAATAGTACTTCCCAAACAGGACTTATTAGTATTACCTGAGTAACATTTTAAAACCCTATCTGGAATGGGTCAGGGAACTCACATGTGATTCAGATGAGGAACCAGGTTCAGAAGCAACTTCTAGAATTTCCCTCTCAATTACTCACTACAGAGCACAACTTTGTACAGGAGCTTTGGGGTGTAAATATTCTGTGTTTTAAATATCAGGCCACCATAAACAGCAAAATGATACTTTGCAACAAAAATAGCATTGTGTTCAACCCTCATGCCATTACTGATGAGGGTCTCCATAGCTGACACCTGTTTGCTTCCACCTCATTGCTAGCTGCTCCTGCTCCAAACCCTGTTGAATAGAAGCATTCCCAGAGCTCAAATCCTGCTTTCTGACTTCTTCCTTCTGCTGTTTCCTTTATCAGGAATTCCTATCTCCTTATTAGGGCTGTGATGGGGTTCAGGATATGCTACCCCATAATATTTGAAGCTGAAGGAATCAAAAAAACTGCAGAAGGAGGAAGGTCCCTCTGACCTTCGCTTGCCCTTCCTCCCTGAATCAGTTTATAGAATCCAGAGGGATTTTCAGACCTTTCTCTGAAGCAGGTCATAAGACTTTCCATGTGAGAGACACCCTTCCTATTCCCAGAAGAAAGGAACCTCCTCATCTCCAAAGAAGGAACACAGAGAAATCTGAATAGGCCTTGCTGAGTTTCCCCCCAAGTTTCTCACCATTGGATCTCACTCTCTTGCCTATCATCTTTCTCTTTGTCTACTCTTCATTAAACCTAGCATAAAAATAGCCAAGTTTACCCATTTCCTTGAATCTTTTTTTTAATGAAGACTCTAGTGTCATGTGAAGCATGTATTAAATAAATTTTTATGCTTTTCTCATTTGATTTTTGCAGTAGAGGCCTCAGCAATGAACCTAGAATGGGTAGAGAAAACTATGTTTTTTTCTCCCATACAGCTTGAAAGGCAATCCTTTCAACCATTGAGGTCTCTCTGCATCCAACAGGCCTCTACCAGTGGGGTCAGAGGTAGGTGACAGAGCCAGGGGATTCTTCATCCTGTGTGCCTTTCTGTCATTACTTTATCACACTCTGTTGAACTGCTCTATACATGTGTCTGCTCTTCCAGCAGCCTGTCAGTTCCGTGAAAACAGGGACCATGTGTTTTCCATCCTGTCATTCTCGGGCTCTCACAAAATTTCTGGCAACTGAAATGGCTTAGTAAGTGTTCACTGACTGAATGTTAAGATGAACTGACATAATACAGACATAGGAATTCTTCCCTAACTAAAAGAGTAATGCTGGGAGAAAATTCAAATATACACAACAATTAATTTTTAAAAAACACTGTTTCTATGATGGTAAAAATAAGTTGTTTATTAAAAAAACTTAGGGGGTAAATTTAACATACATATACATGTGCATATATATATACACATATATGTCTATATTAAGTGATAGCTAGAAAGATAAAAGCACTGTTAGTCCCAGGGTAAACAATTATAAAGGTTTAGTCTCTGTTTTCATGCAGACTCTGTACATAAAGTTATTTTCTCTATAGTTATATTCTGTGTCTGTTTCCCAGTTTCCTGGATTATCAATTTTGGGAGAAGTCCTAGCCCTGCCAGATTCCCAGCGCCTCCCTATCCCTTGAGAATCTGACGCCCTTGGTGCCCCTTCCCCACCCCCACCCCACCCCACTCCCTGCACCCCATCGGGCTCTACGCCATTTTGGTGTTAATTTCAATCCCAAATATATGTACTGATTCCATACCTCCAAGAAGTCACAGCATTAGGCACGATGGAGGCACAGGGCAGACAAATTCTGTCCTCAGCGATGTATTAGCAGAGACAACACGAAAGACGCAATACAAGACAACAGATGCTGACTGTGGCGGGGAGGGGGGTTCTTGTGTAAAAGAAGCTTATTTAGTAGACAAGCTACTAAAATAATTGTTAAATAGTTAATAGTCGTTAAGTAGTTGAGGGAAAGAGATGATTCTGAGCTGAGCTCACTTCAGGGCTGTTCTGAGTCTGACAGGCGGGCAGGACACACAAGGTGAGGAAAAAGTAGGGCCAAAATCAGCCTAGGGAGCAACAAAAGACCCTGAGGCTTACCGCAGTTTCCTTCTTAAAAAGGCATATTTCTGGCCAGGCGCGATGGCTGACGCCTGTAATCCCAGCACTTTGGGAGGCCGAGGTGGGCGGATGACGAGGTCAGGAGATCAGACCATTCTGGCCAACATGGTGAAACTCCCTCTCTACTAAAAATACAAAAATTAGCTGGGCGTGGTGGCACGCACCTGTGGTCCCAGCTACTCGGGAGGCTGAGGCAGGAGAATCACTTGAGCCGGGAGGTTGCAGTGAGCCGAGATGGCGCCATTGCACTCCAGCTTGGGCAACAAGAGCGAAACTTCGTCTGGCAGGGAAAATAACGGCAGATTTTTAAACCTCGGAATTGAGGAAAGGTGACAGTGGCAGCACAATCTGTCATTTTAACAAGCTCCCAGGTGATGCTGACACTGATGATTGACACACAGGTACTTGAGAAGATGAGAGCATATTCAGTTTGTAGCCTTGGGTTTATGTCACAAGACTGTGGTATATGGAACAGGGAAAAAGAGATTGCAGATGATCTGTGGAAGGTGAATGACAACCTCAGCAGTTAGTACTTTATTCCTGAGGCAAAAGGGAGCCATTGAAGGATTTTGAGCAGGGAAATAACACTATCAGTGCTGTGATTCAGACAAAAGTAGACCTATGGCTTAGTTCCTAATCGCTGATACCTACCAGAGTCTAAGTTGAGCTTTCAAAACATGAAGAGGCCTGAGACTTCCTCCTGGAATATGGAGTCAGTTGGTCAGGGTAAACCCAAGGCTTATACATTTTTCAGTAATTCCACGAATGATCTAGACGCAGACTGAAAGTTCAGAGGAAAGGCGTTAGTGGCACAGACATTTTTACAGGGTTGACCTAAGAGTGCGATGAGATCTTGCCTGCCAGTTTGTGGTTTCTATTGATATTTCCCAGAATGAGTCAAAAATTATCCTTCAGCTTCCACTCTGAGGGAGTCGTATGGGGACTGCACGTCTCTGGAAGAGCTCCCCTAACTAAAACCTTTGAGTTTGGGAAAATAAACTGTGGAACCAGCTGCTGGCAGACTGACCCCCTTAAAAACATTACCTGCCATGTGCGCTCAATGCTCTTGGTTGACATCATGCATAAAGGTGTTGATTCAAGCAAAATATTATAGAATGGAGACAGCTGAGAAAAAAAACTTCTTAATGTCAACAAGTGTCAGAGATAATTATGACTAATGTATAAATCTCTGACCTAGAATATTTTACTGTCTTATTTTCAACCACAAATAGATATTTCAAATTGTATAGCATATCTGTGAAGAAACATTTGTGTAAAAATATAACTTGCACACAAATCCCTTTAAAAGCAGATGAGCATGGTATCATTTTATTTGTCAATTATGGAAACAAGTTTCTCAAAGGCAATGTTGTTTCAGGAAAGTTTATTATCCATTGATAATAAATTGATAAATAATTAAAGAAATGAGCATTCGTTACTCACCTGTAATATTTCACAAAATTTTACAAATTGTAAAACCTTGGCAATAAGTATGATTAACCTCCTCCGCATCTCCTTTTTCAGATGTGAAAACTGAGGCTCAGCTAGGTGACTTACGGAAACAATACCTGAACCCATGTCTGTCTGAGTCCATGACTTCTGTTGTCGAGAGGTCTTGATTAGAATCCTGACTTTGACCTCAGCTAGCTATGGAAGATTGGAGAAGACACCTCTTCTCAGCTTTAATTTCCCTTATCTGTAAACAGAGTTACATTTCATCTTTAACATCTCCCTGCAGAGTACTCCATGAATTACCTTGACCTTCACTATTTGCATACTTTCTAAAATAAATTTAAATGTTACTTAAATCAAGTTATTTACATGTTTCTTATTGCCTAAACTGCATTGAGTCCAATCATTTCTGTTATAATATTTAAAATTATAACGTTATATTTTTATAGGTACTAAATAGAAATTCTGCTGTTCTTATTTACTTGAAATAATTTGCCATCGCATTCAAAATTAAAAGAAAAAACACCAAAACGAACAAAAAAAACACAATTAAAAGATCAAATATTACATGTTTTCACTCATAAGTGGAAGCTAAACAGTGGGTAGGTTTGGACATAAAGTTGGAGATCATCGCTACCAGGAACTCAAGAAGGGGGAAAGGTGAGAGGGTAGTTAAGAGTTGAAAAGTTATTTATGGGCTATGTTCAATATTTGGCTGATGTGTATACTAGAAACACAATTTCTACCATACCATGCATGTAATATCCATGTAACAAATAAGCACATGCACCCTCTGAATCTAAAATTAAAAAAAATTAAAAATCAAAAGACAAGTCCATTCCATTGTATTTTCCATTTTGAGTTTTTCTATGTCCTATGAGTTATTTCAAACTGTGTTTTTTCTGTGTACAGATGGAGATTTTATTTCTTTTTGCTTTTGACTTCTAATTTAATTGCATTATAGACGGTAAATACATTCTATACAAAAATTCTTTAAAATTATTGAGACTTGCTTAGTTGAATAGTAGATCCACTATTAATGGATCCACTAAGAGTCATGTAAAAACCTACGGCTACAATCTGATCTACTATTTACTCATTTTAAAAGCACTCCATTAGAAAGGCAGTTCATTCTCATTGGATACTGACCTATACATTTACATTAAATCAGGCTTATTAATGGTTTTGTTCAAATTATTTAAATCCTTAAATCTTCCACCATGTTGCTGAATTTTTTCAAATCTCTTTTTATGTATGCTGAGGATAATTCATTTGTGTATAAGTTTAGAATATTTGTATTTTGATGAGGTTAACATTTTCATCTTTATACAATAATGATTCTCTCCATCCCTAATGGCATCCTAATGGTATTTTTCTGTCTTAAAGTCTATTTTGTCTGTTATTCAAGCTCTCTCTAGTTAGGATTTGCCTTATACCTACACACACACACACACACACACACACACACACACACACACAGAGAGAGAGAGAGAGAGAGAGAAATGATTGATATGCATTATTTCTTTGTAGTCCAAATTTTTTGTTCTTAATTATTAGATGTGTCTTATGAAAGACATGTGCTACTAGATACATAATTGTTATTGTTTTTCATATATCCTACTAGAACTATTTTAGGTAAAAATTTGCAAATTATGGACCAGTTAACAAATATGTTGATACAGCTGTATAGCCTTCTAATTAACATAATGAAATTTGACCCACATTTCATACTGCTTATCAGAGCCTTCTGAGAGCTATATCACAGGCCATGGTCACCCATATTTGGCTCAGAATAAATCTCGTCAAATATTTTAGTGTTTGATTCTTTTCATTGACAAATTTATTTACTCTTTGTTTCTTTCCCAATTAATTTATGCATTTATTTTTAAAATTTGTTTCTTTATTTCAGTTTATCTTATCTATCATTTTATTTAGACGATTATTTTGTTTATTTCATTTTCTATTGATGCAGACATTTAAAATTACTAATTTGTCTTTGAGCATCTCTTTAGCTTATTTAGCAATAAATAAGGTACAGAATTTTTTTGCTCCAGACAAGGCAAGAGAGAGAGAGACTCAGTCTCAAAAAAAAAAAAAAAAAAGATTAGTTTTTATATCCCTGTCATATTTTTAATGTCTTTTGAGTCTGCAATGATGTCTCTTTTTCATTCCTCCTACTGATAACTGGTAATTTTGTTCTCTTTATTTCTTGATCAGTTTTGCTAGTTTATTGGTTATATTCATCTTTTCAGAAAATACTTTTTGGCTGTGGTAATTTTCTCTCGTACATTTTTTTTAATGTTATAGAGCTTTACTCTTTTTTTTCCCTTTAACTTTTAAGTTTAGGGGTAACTTTTAGGCTTAGGGGTACCAGGATGTATAGGTTTGTTACATCGGTAAACATGTGCTCTGGTGGTTTGCTGCACAGATCATCCCATCAGCTAGGTAATAAACCCAGCATCCATTAGCTATTCTTCGTGATGCTCTCCCTCCATTCACATCTCCCTCAGACAGGCCCCAGTGTGTGTTGTTTCCCACTTCATGTGTCCATGTGTTCTCATCATTCAGCTCCCACTTATAAGTGAGAACATGTAGTATCTGGTTTTCTGTTCCTGTGTTAGCTTGCTGAGGATAATGGCTTCCAACTTCATTCATGTCCCCCAATTTTTTCATTTTAAATTGTCTCCCTCTTTTACATGAGAGTTGCTTAAAAGTTTTGTTGTTGTTTTGTTTATTTTTTTAGTTCCACATGGACTCATATTTTTATTTCTTAGTTTTGTAATTAAATGCTAATTTTAGTTAATGGTAAACAGAGAATAGCATCTGTGTATTCCTAGTTTTTAGATTTATCAAGATTTTCTTTGTGCCCTAACACATGGTCAGATTTTGTGAGTGTCCTATGGTCACTGAATAAAATGTATGTATTTTCAATTTTCTGAGTTTAAAATTAAGTTTTTATCAGTGACAGATTAAATATGTTATTAAAACTTTTTGGCTTGTTATTTTTTCAACTTTATTAATCATTGATCAAGAGAAATAATTTAAAGTTGCTGCAACTAGTCTGTTTCTAATTCTTCCTCCTATGTTTCCTGAAATTTTGATTTATGAATCTTGATGCTATGTTACTTGGTGCAAACAAATTCAAAAGTGTTAGGTCTTCATTTTGAACAGAATGTTAATATCATCATGTGTTTTGTGTGTGTGTGTGTGTGCGCGCAGTTTAATGCTTTTTGGCCTAAACTTCACCTTTTCTGCTATGAACATTCTTTAAATTTTTATTTGTTATGTTTCTAAATCTTTATCTTTTGTGTACCTGTTATATAAAGCAGCAGAGTTGAGTTTTCTTTTTGAAGCAATTTGAAAATCTACACCCCCCCTTTTTAAAAAGTGACTGTTTCAATCATGGTTTGAGCAGAAAAATTAAAATAATTCTCTGCATTTTAATCAGAGAGAATTAAAGGTTTATACAACCACTGGAACCACTGAAAAAGACGTTGTCAGCAGGCTACATTAAGAAAATCTGGAAGTGCCGATATCACAGTCAATAATTTCAGCTGCATGCAGTGCCAAAAGTGCCAAAGTGATTGACAAGAGAATTCCCAAAGAGGAATGAACATTAATTTTCTCAGTTACCTACACACAGAACGTGTGATGTCAGTTGACTTCCCACAGCACGTTTTCTCAGGAATGCCCAGAAACTACCCCCAATGGTCTGATTTTCTCGCTCAAGGTTTGGCAAATGTCTTACTAGGACATCTCATCAGTAAGTTTTAGTTAGTGTGATATCAGCTATGTACTGGGCCAGCAGACTGTGGGATAGCAAGCTGATCAAAGAAAGTGAAACTATGGCTCCATTGTCTTCAAGCTCCTTTTATTTCTGTCAAGAAATTTGTTGTCATATCCTTTGTAGGTTATTTTACTTTCCACTTTGCCTCTCTTTTAAGTTCCTCTCTTTATCTAATTTATTGCTCCGCAGTTTCAACATAATGTATCTTGGCACAGGTTTCTTTTGTTTCATCCTGCTTAGGGTATATTGGAATTTCTGAATCACAGTAACACTCTCAATATTTGCCTCAGAACAACTAGGTCTTTACAATTTTTTTTAATTACTTTAAGTTCGGGGGTACATGTGCAGGTTTGTTACATAGGTAAACTTGTGTCATGGGGGTTTGTTGTACAGATTATTTCATCACGCAGGTATTAAGCCTAGTACCCATTAGTTATTTTTCCTGATCCTCTCTCTCCTCCCACTCTCCGCCATCCAATAGGCTGCAGTGTGTGTTGTTCCCCTTTATGTGTCCATGTGTTCTCATCATTTAGCTCCCACTTATTAGTGAGAACAGGTGGTATTTGGTTTTCTGTTCCTGTGTTAGTTTGCTAAGGATAATGACTGCCAGCTCCATCCACGTCCCTCCAAAGAAATGGTCTCATTCTTTCTATGGCTGCATAGTATCCCATGGTATATATGTACCACATTTTCATTTTTATGTGTGTCTGGACTCAGCTTACTATTTTTTTTTTCATGATCAGGGAAGAACTATAAATTTCTCCTTATTTCTTGAGAAACCAAAATATAATACAAAGTTTATTGTATCCAGCATCTAGTTAGTTATATTTTATTAAGAGAGGCCTTCAGAGTACTATCAATTGAAAATATTTAGCTCAGATTTTCTACCACAAATTCCATGTTTGAAATAACTATATTTGTTAAAATAATGATAGGATTCTTATTTAAAACATGAACAAAACACTTAATAATTTAAATAATTTTAAATAATAAAAAACACAATAATAGAAAGTCTGCAACCACACTCATAATAAATCCATAATTTATAGACATTAAAAGTGTTGTCTTCCTTTAATCACTATTCCAGAGTTAGATTCTCATTCCTTCTGTTTTGCTCCTCAATGCTAGAAACATTCTGAAACATTTACCTTGTTTAAGAGTTATATATTTTAAATTTCATGCTCTTTTCCTGGATTATGTGTGTGTGTGTATATATATATATGTGTGTGTGTGTATATGTATATATGTATGTATATATATACACACACACACATATAGATGCTAAATAATTTACTATGAATATATATATGTTCATAGTAATATATATTCATAGAGTATATGTGTGTATATATTTTATAGTAAATTATTTAGCATCATTCATGAGTAATTTGATGCTGCTTCTTTTAATGTTTTGGACCAAGAGATGATGCTATCATAGCTATGCAATGAAACATGGTCTTGAGAGTCAAAAAAGAAAGAAAAAATCAACTCAGTATATTAATAGCTTTAGAAAAATCTAAGGGAAATGGTGCATTTGCCATCATTAACATTACTATAATGAGATCTTTATTTCTGGACTGGCCCATATCCACAGGAGTAAGAAGTTTTAGAAAAGATTTCACTTCAGTTCTCTTTGCCAATCTTCTTAAACATTATCAAAAAGATAATGTATCATTGCTTTCTTTTTGAAAGTAATGTGTACCACAATCTCTATTTTAGTTAAAGTCTTATCCTTTGTAAAGTCAATCATTTATTGATTTGTATATATGCAATTATATATATATATATGCAGCACGCAATATAGAATTTCTACTACCCATGTTATTCTAGATGCTAAATTCTTCTTGCATCATATTTACCTACTCATTATTTTCACAAAGACGGCAAATATAAACATTATTGATTACCATTTTCTACGTGGCAAACATGAAGCAAGGCATGATCAATTGTCCTATTCAAAACATTTAGTTGTTAAGCCAGGTAAGAACCTAAGGCCCTCTTCAGTTTTACCCAAGAATTTGTTTTCTAAAGCCTCTTAAAATAAAACCAACCTAGAGAAGCCTAAGTAGTCTAAAGGCTATCATTATCTATCTTGCTTCTAAAAAATTAAAGGTTCCTATCCCCACCCTGGTTTTATAGACACATTTTGTTAACTTCAGGCTGAACTTTTTCTAGATGTTTCTAAAGGATTTTTGCCAGTTTCATAACCAAAAGAATGGATGAGTGAAGAGAAAAAATATACTCAAGCTTCTTCTTTACTACTAGGTTCTAAGCAATGGCTGCAAATTTATGCAGTGAGCCATCATTCCACCAATTCCTTTTTGTCTCTGTTTCAGCTGTGCTTCACCTCAGGTGCCACACTGCTCTTTCATCCTTCCTCTGCCCCTCTACAGACTGCAGAACTTGCTTCACTGCAATTCACACTCCTATCCACATATCCCTTTTCCGTCTCTGCCTAGGATTCTACTCCACAAGTTTAAGTCCTGTCTTATCTTACCCTCACAAAGTTTCACATGGTTCTTCTTATGATTATTAAATATTATTATTGTTGTTTCAATTTTATAGACAAGGAAATTGTAGCTCAAGGAGACAAAGTCACTTGACCTAAGCCACTCAGCTTGTAAGTAAAAGAGACAGAGTTTGAAACAGATTTGTTTGATTTCAAAGGCTCACTTCTTAAACCCTACGCCATTATATTAGTCTGTTCTCAAGCTGCTGGATAAAGACATACCAGTGATCGGGTAATTTATAAAGAAAAAGAAGTTTAATGGAGTCACAGTTCCACGTGGTTGAGAAAGCCTCACAATCATAATGGAATGTGAAAGGCACATCTTACATGGTGGCAGACAAGACAGAATGAGAGCAAAGGAAAAGAAGAAACCCCTAATAAAACCATCAGATTTTATGAGACTTAGTTACTACCATGAGAACAGGAGGGCACTTAAAAAGATTCCAGGACCACAAATAACTCAATAAATCATGGGGGAAACCACCCCCATGATTCGGTTTTCTCCTACCAACTCTCTCCCACATGTGTGAATCATAGGAGCTACAATTCAAGATGGGATTTGGTGGGGACATAGCCAAACCATATCAGGCATACACATTCACATCTTTGCCTGATGTCTGTGGATGAAGCTGGAAAGCTATTCTGTAAAACATCATCAAATGTCCTACCTGTAGTTCTCTGCAAAGCCCTGCTTGTTCTGAGGCAGGGCTGTCTTTCATCTGACTCTGGCTGAGTTGCTAGGGAATCCTCACAAGGCCTGTGTTTTCTCCTCCCAGGGATATTTTGTCTCTGGTGCATGTGAATGTGTATGAGTTACTGTTGTTTGCCTGACTGCTGTTTGTCTGTTCTTTATAGCATAAAGTTAGGTCAATGCCTTGCTGTTAAACTTTCTCTGAAAGAAAGTCTCAGGCAGAAGGTTCCTTCAGGTAGGGCTCTTAAAAAGATTCCAGGACCACAAATAACTCAATAAACTAAACATCCTTGTATATAAATGCACCCCTGGCTTTTATATGATACATTGCTAATAAACAGAAGATTCTTTGGGGCAAGATCTGGGTCTAATTGTTAAATCTTCTTCGTATGTTCTATGCATCATGATACAGGGGGTAGGCAGGCAAGTGCTGAGTAAAGAAAGGTGAGATCCCAGAGGAGGGCTCCACCCTTGAACATGTGCCCACAGACCTAGGTGAAGACAGGTACTCCTGTTTTCATGCCCAAATGTTGCATTTTCCAAGATCACTCTGGCCCACCATGCCCCCAGTCCTGTGCCTATTAAAACCTTGAGACCCTAGCTGACACAACCACACACAGTTGGACATTGAGAAGAACACATGAGCAGAATAACACACTGGAACATACCAGCAGACACCAGGCGGACATCTGCAGCGGGTGACGTGGAGTTTGGCAGAGGGTGGTCAGAGGAGAGCCTCACCGCTGGGTGGCCTGACTCCAGGGGAAGACCACTTTCCCACTCCAATGCCTTCTGGGCTCCCCATCTACATGACTGAGAGCTATCACCACACAATAAAAACCTTGCACCTATCCTCCAAGCCCACGTGTAATTCAATTTTTCCTGTACATTAAGGCAAGAACCCTGAGATACAGAAATCCCTCTGTCCTTGTGACGCTGATCTGATTAACACAAGCTGCCTGCAGATGGCTAAGCTGAAAGAGCACACTGCACTGTAACACATGCCCAGTGGGGCTTCAGGAGTTGTAAACACTCAACCCTAGATGCTGCTGTGGGGTCACACACCACATAACCTTGTCTTATTCCCGGTTCTACAAACTTTCAGACAGCAAAGTGGAGGCCCAGAATAAATGCTTAACAGATACAAAAGAGCTTTCACATGAAAATCCAAATTTTAAATACTTCTTGCAATGTCAAAAGATCCAACAGCAAATGCTTGACAGATACAAAAGAGCTTTCACATAAAAATCCAAATTTTAAATACTTCTTGCAATGTCAAAAGATCCAACAGCACTGGAATCCTGTCTCCCTACCAGCCATAAGCTGGAGTGAAAAGCAACTGCCCCTTGCAGGGGGTATGAGCTTCCTGTGTCTCTATCTCTTCCTGTGAAATTCCAAGCACTGAGGCCAAAACTCATTGCTGGTAACTTTGATACAGTATTGTTTTTCTTCTTGCAGAGTTAAAAGGCCAGTAAAACAATTCATAGCATAATTTTTCTATCCAAAGTGGGAAAATTAAAGACTGTGTGTTTCAAGAAAAATTGGTGTGAGGTTGGGCACAGTGGCTCATGCCTGTAATGCCAGCACTTCGGGAGGCCAAGGCGGGCAGATCACAAAGTCAAGAGATCAAGACCAACCTGGCCAACATGGTGAAACCCTGTCTCTACTAAATATACAGAAATTAGCTGGGCGTGGTGGTGTGTGCCTGTAGTCTCAGCTGCTTAGGAGGCCAAGGCAGGACAATCTCTTGAATGCAGGAGGCAGAGGTAGCAGTGAGCCGAATCACAGCACTGCACTTCAGCCTGGCAACAAAGAGTGACTCCATCTCAAAATAAAAAGAAAAATTGGTGTGCATATAGTTTTTTGAAAAGATGAAGACTCTTCCTATGTGTTTGATATGAAGAATGGTTGTGATCAAAGAAAAAACCTAAGATACCCTGAAAAATAATTTATGGTAAAAACCATAAAAATATGTTGAAAAAAATGCATATTTAAAATAATTAAAAATGAGCAATATTTAAAATATCTTGTTTTTCAAAGTGATGTTGCTGTGAAACACGATTATGATGCGTGAGGGCAATTTTGTTTTTCATGTTGAGAGCCTGGTCTAGAGGTTTGGACTTCATGCGCCTGTTTGGAAAATTTTTCTTTGTTTTTATTTAATTTTATCACAATAATAATTCCGTTATATGAAATCAACATTTTTTAGAGCTACAATTTGTGATCAAAGATATGTAAAATCCGCCCTCTGCCCTCAAGCAACTATGTAGCTATTGACTTACTCATTATTTCAGGAAACATTTATTGAGTTACCCTGAGGGTCAAACATTGGGCTGAACTGGTGATACCAAGATGAACTGTACGGTGTCATCCTATAAAAAGTTTAGAGTCAAATTGGAGAGGCTTGTAAGTAAGCATTACAGTATAGTATGGCAGTGGATGGGCTCAGGGCACAGCGGGATCTTACAGTGGAAAGAGTGAAGAAGCAGGGGCAAGGCAAGGGAAGGTAAGAAGAAACAGAACCAGGTAACATGTTGGTAGTTAATTCTCCGTGGGGTAACATGTTGTCCTGCACATCTTGCACGCGGAGGCGCAGAGTGTCTTTTACTCTGGAGAATCTTTTCAAGGATGCCTGTACAGCAAATAGCCTTGGAAGATAGAGATGTCTCTCTGCAGAGCAAAGGGCAGGCATGCTTGCTGTCCTCTGTAATAAAGAGAATGTCTCCTTCTGGAGACTGTCCATCATAAGATTTGAGTTCCTTAAGCTCAGGGTTCATCTCCTGTATTACAACCCATTGAGTATGCGGGTGTCATCTGGGCCCATCCACATTCCCCACCATGGAGTATGAAGGCAAGAGGAACAGATGCAACTATGTTGATCATTCTGCTGCTCCCTGTGCCATGAATAATAACGTTCTTTATCTCTGACCCAGGAGTCTCACTTCTGCCGGCATCCATGAAACTGCAGCAGACTAATTTGTCAGCTTGTAACCTGATTCAAATCTCAGACTCTTCACAGTTCTTGGTATAGTCTGTCGGCAGACTTTTGTCCTGTTTATCTGAAATCCTGTGTATCTAGGTTGGGGAAGGGACATGTTTGTTTATTGGAATTAAAAAACAAAATAGAACATGAAAATATGCTTCAAGAAAATAGAGTCAAAGACCCTTCTTATTGCTGCTCACATTTCTGTGCAGGCGAAATACAGTAAAAGTAGACATCGAAGACAGTCCAGAAGGAAACAGAAGCAGAGTTTTCATAAAACAGCAGCATGTGAACTAGGATAGTTGTGGTGCATTGGAGACATAATTATTACTGCTCACTATCTAGGGACTGGGTCATGAAACAGGAACTTCAGGCTCTTTCCAATTTAATTTTTTTGTTTTACCAGTTAGTGGCAGTATGTGAACTGCCTGATTCCCATAGTCCTGCCTTGCACATTTCCTCCACATCTTCATCCCTCTTCCAGCTCCAGCCAGACAGCACCTGCCCCTGATCTGCAACCTCTGAATGGTGCTATGCAAGGTCACTTCTCTGTCATGATTACTTCTGAGCCTTGGTGAATTCCTTCTGCACATTATGTCATCATAGCTGGAGGGGGGGGGTTCCCATTTCAGTGCCTGTTTATGGTAGGACTTGTCAGCATGCTATAAACCTGTTAAAGAACCAAAAATAGCTACACCTCTTGAGAAGTTACACTCTGAAGCTGGTTTAGGTTTTATGTAACCGCTCGCTCTTCCTTGAATGTGTCTATTTCTGCCTCAAACTTTTCCTCTTCATAAAAAGCATAGCTATTTTGATTAGATTTGCATTTGTTCTTTCTGTCACGCAGAAGCATACTGACATCCCGGAGGGGCAATGCTGGATTCAGAGTCAAATGAGCACGTTCTTCCTCTCTCTAGCATTTCAACTCTGTAAGAAAGTGACCAGCCACTAGAATGGTATCATCATTAGAATAACCACACTCATTATGGTGATGTTTTAAAACAGGTAAATTAAAACGAGTCAGGAGAAGATGGCTGATATAATTCATTAGGAAGAGATAACTTTGAGCAGAAAAAGGCAGAGTGTGAGACTCTCATCATGAGGTTCAGCACAGCCATGCACTGAGACACAGATGTGCGACCGTCTGTTTTTCACAGCCTCCCCGCTTCTCCTCAGACAGGCACCCCTCAATCATTACCCTATAAAACAGGTTTTGTTTTTCCTGTCTGTGCTCTTTTGGGTGAATGTGTGGGTGTGGTGGTGGAAGTGGAGGTGGAGGAGTGGTTTTATTAATGAAGAAATACCAGAGGGGTGAGAGGGTGGACTTTATTAGAAATGGCACAAGCAAACAGAGTTTAAAGGGAAGAGTTTATGTTTGACTGAGACAAACTGTAAAAGAGGGAGTGGAGATGTATATCTCAGACACCAAGCTGGGTTGGGAAGACCAATCCAGGCAGGGTGATGCCAGGAGTCACGCTTTCCATGAGAATCTTTTCAAAATCTCTTTTTTAAAACTGCATTTTTTCAGATACTGGCACTGCTCTACTCTGGAGAGACTTTAAAAGTCCACTCAACTACAGCTCTTTCTTCATTTTTTTTTTTTCTCTCTGCTTGCTAAATTAACGCCAAGCTCACAGGCCCAGATTATCTTTGCCTAAAGGAAGGCAGCACTTGTGAGCTCTGTGAGATGACAGTTTATCAGCCCAGTTGAGATGCTGTCTTTTAGGATGTGTGCTATTTTTCTCTAGTTCTCTGTTAACCTCCTGCTATCATCTCTGTCAGGTTTGTTGACAATAATCAGTTTTCCATCAAAGGCAGGCATATCTGAACACAAGTAGCTAAGCCTACATCCAATGATGAGTTGTTTCGTTTGCAAACAGCTAAACCTAATAAACTGTTAAACTATGAGTTACCTTTTATTAAGGATAAAAGCCATCTGTCACTTTCCATCTGTGTATTTGCCAATTGTGATGCAAAAACCATTGATACATTCTATTTAGTTTCATGAATAAGAAAATGCAAGTCAAAAACTCTTGGTGGTTTGTTTACTGGTCAAAGATGCAGCCAGAATCAGATTCAAGTACTCAGTGAAATGTCTATATGGGGAGATGCTAAGAACTTAGAACTTAGAAATATTTATGTTGGTGCAAAAGTAATTGTGGTTTTTGCCATTATGGCAAAACCAACATAAAATCTTTCCCTCAATATTCATTCACAGGCTTTCGTATAAAGATATACACTTTGACTCCACTAATTTTGAATTTCTGACAAAAGTAATCTAGGTAAAGACAGAATTTAGACAATGATGTATCAAGCTAGGGAAATTGTTTTCCTTTTTTTCCTAGAAAGAGTAATTTTGAAAGAAACACTTTGATAGATAAATTAAGGTAAAGAATAGAATCCTGCAGTCTGCTCAGGCTTCAAAGGATGATTTCTAAATATCACGCATTAGGCAAAGAAAAGACTTTGTTGCCTTCCTTGGGAAGGAAAAAGAGGAAAGGGAGAAAAAAAGAGGGAGAGACTTTAGCCATTGACATGGTCAATGTCTGTGCTTTGAACAAAGGTGATTATTTCCTGTGACTCTCCCTGTCTGGTCACTGTAGCCAAACTCCAAATACTTTGTGTGGATAGAATTTGTTGAAACCAGGGAGATTTTTAAATCTTTTGTCCAGCTGATTGATCTACAGTGAAGGTTGCTGCTCTCATTGAGCATGCATTTAAGAGAGGATAGAGATGAATAAATTAACAAATATATATAACAATACAATTTAATAGAGTGATAAATGTTTCAAAGAGAAAACACCTGGATAATGAAAGACAGTTAGCTAGGTGTGAGCTGGCTAGATGGTGAGAAAAAGATTCTCTAAGGAGGTGACGTGTATGCAAAGGCAAGCAGATGGCCCTCCTTCTTCCAAAATAATGCATATTCAAATGTTTTGCTAGTTTATTGTAGAAAATAAAAGACAAATGACTGTTCTGGTGTGCAAGGAGCTCAAGATCTAAGAGGAGAAACAAAATACAATAAAATGGAAGGCTTTTAATGCAGTTCTATAAACTCATTCAGTAACACCTCTTCAACGTAAATCCATCTGGAATTAATCTCTATGGGAAATGGAAACATGACTGGCTAGCTCTGTGTTCACATCTCTTTGGACAAAGGAGACTATCAGTCAAGTCTCCTGGTTGCAAACTTCAGAGTCCAACTCAAGCTGGCTTAATTGAAATGGGGACTTACTGAAGGAATATAGAGAGACTGTCAAAAGTGGTGAAAAAAATGGACAGAAAATCTTGGAAAACAGGCAGTAAACAAAGTGGCCCCTAAGACTATGCAGCTGCAAAAATCTGCCCAAGATGCCACCATGTCATCATTTCTTTAAGCCACAATTGCTGCTGGGGATACTACCTCCGTGACTGAATGAACCTCAGTCTGGCAGTCACTCATAGACTGTTTCACATCAATCAAACAAATTCTGACAGTCCTGTGCACTTTGGATCACTCCCACCAGCTTCAAAGTCTCAGCCTGGTATATATAATCAGTCAAGCTAAAAGACAGTTCATTTTCCAGGTCTCAAAGGGGAGGAAAAGGGCAGGCCTGGCTGTTTTCTTTGGTTTCCACAGAGAAATGAAACTACCTGTTCTATTAAGACTTGCACAAGGGCGTTCCCTTGAAATAGGAAAGAGGATTGAAGTTTGGGTAGGAAAAATGTCAAATATTCCAAAATATGTTACTATGTTTGACTCCCTATCTGCATTTACACTTTCATCACCATACTAGTATTTTAAAATACTATTTGTATTGTCAAACATTGCAGTCACCTAACTACAGGAATGGAATCCTTTCCGTCTCTAGACCTGTCCCAACCTCACTTCAGTAGTCTCTGATGCAGAGCCTGTCTGTGACACCAGGCTTCCCTAGGCTAACAGCATTATCATTACCTGGGAACTGGTTAGAAATGAAGATTCTCCCAACCACAACCCATCCCTAATGCATTGCAACCTTTGCACATAGGGCTCAGCCATCTGAATTTTAAGAAGCCCGCTGGGTGATTCCAGTTTATTCCAAGAATAAATCTGGAAGGAGTTTGGTCCTTGTTGGTCCATTTTTGTGTAACTAGTAGCCTTCCGTTAGCTTTTTCCGCTGGACGTCGTAGGACTAGTACCCCAGGGGCTTTCTCAGTTCCATTAATCCTCCCTCCATTCCCCTTGGTGAAACAGTAATCTTTGATCATCTAATAGTTAAGTTTAATTCTTATTTAAGATTAAAATTTTATCATTCACTTTTTTGTTTCATTACAATGAGCTTTGTAATGCCTGTCAGCAGTCTGTGTTGGACACTTTGATGCACTGTCCCAATCTCCCTTCTGGAATAAAAGACCCAAAAATCTAGCTGCTTTGGGATTGTCTCCATTAAAGAGAGCCATCTCACTGAAGTTCACACCCCCTTTAAGGGTAGTCCACATCCAGTTACTGATTGCCTCACAAGTGTAAAGCACAGACCCTCTTCCTAACCCAGTTTAGGACAATGTTAAGGGATCAACCCAGCTTAGCTACCTATAGGATTAACTGAGGCTTCTTTTGAAGCTACAACAGTGTGACTTTCCCCTCTGCCAGGTCCTTCCCTTCCACAGGTGTGGCTCTTCAGAACACTCCCTGATAAACCTGTATGCTAAGCCCCATCTCTTATTCTGCTTACAGGGGAAACCCACCTGCCAAACCATTTCATTCCAATTCTAAGGAATAATTGTTTTATCCACCGAGAGAAACAATTCTTCCTTGAATAGGAACATTCCAAAACTCCTGATATCTAAAGTTGCAAGAGCAGGAAGCAAACATTTTGTGAGGGGATCACTGTTTTCTGAACACCATTATTCTGACATGAACCTAACTACTCCATACTTCACTGGTTCAGAGCATCTAACACATTCAGCAGTTCTGCCCTGCCATCTCTCATGACATTGTCTCCAAGATGGCACCATGATAAAAATGGCAATCATTCGTTCTCTCATTTTGCTAGGGCCAGCTGTTTCTGGATACAGAATTAAACCATTGACTGATTTTGTTAGTGTCATAATGGAAAGCAGGACATTGTTTCTCACCAAGACCTATATCAAGAGGGATTCTCTTCAAGTAGAAAATTTGTTTGAATGCTACACAACTAAAATATTGGCATGGGCTATGGAGACTTCTAGCTGGATGACAAAGAATTATATGGGATAGGGAAAACAAACTCCAAATAGGAAAAACAGGAGTAACATTGCATGTAAGTGGCTAAGCATTAGGTTCAGAAATGGAAAGCAGTCTGGTTTGTCACAAGACTGAAAGTAAGCTTTATAAATACTGTCGGTAATTCAGACATGTCCATCAACATACATATAAATATTTGATGCACCAGCTAATTACTCTCCCACATTTTAAAAACGGGGTCTTGGGCATTCAATCTCCAATGAAAACAATTTAAATTAATTTACATGCCCTCTGGTAAAAAATTTATTTGAAATATTAGGTAAGTGTGACCTTCATAATTGAGATGACTGTTCTCCCTAGTTAGCCTACTAACTGAATGTTTTGTACGTGTTGCGTTCTGTGGGTCATGAGTGACTATTTGGACCTTATCCAAAGTAAGATGATTACAATCACCCAAAATTAATCTGTTAATTGAATTTTTTTCATGTGCATAGGAATGCAAATGTCACCCTGTGTCTGGCAGCCTAGTAGACTAATTTGAATTATTTGAATAGTTATGTAAACTTTATTTCAGAAATTTAAAAAATTAGCAGCAGTTAAAAAAAATTCCCGTATAAACAGAACTTATTTGACTTCTTGACAGAAATGCAAACTAAAATTATCTGTAAATACTTTTCATCTATATGTGAACTGTATATACTCAAACATATACATTCTTAATACTCATAAGAGTAAGGTCAGGGAAATCATTCCAAAGTATATTAAACTTAAGCTTTGTTACAAAGATAACATTCTTCAAGTGAAGAACACTGTATGAATTAATGGAAACTGTATGCAAAGGTGAGAGAAAGCATCATGTATAATAAAACTATAAGGGATTCAGTATGGCTGGAAAATGATTTCTTTGTGAGTATGGCAAGGAATATGGTTAGAAGTGAAGAAAGATTAGGTCACAATGGGAGTTTTATGTCAACCCAGTGAGTTTAGATTGTGTTCTTTGCTTCAGCACCACCAACTCATAAGACATTATCTTTAAACTGAACCATAATTAAATTTCCAATCATCATTCCTTTCATTCTACTGAGACCAACAGCTTCTGGGTGCAGGGAAATAAAATCATCTGATCTCTAAATTCAGCTAATGAGTAAGCATTTCACAGTATTCAAGGAATAAAAAATATGTTTTTAAAATAATTTTGTTTTATAGGGTAATATGGATATAAATGAACAGTTTATAATTTCCCCCATCCCACAAGTCTTGCCTTAGCATTCAGGAGTTGTGTGAGTCAATGAGTCCATCAGATGAAAGTAGACTCAGGCTGGTGCTTCAGATTTCATCAACAAGCCCTGGCTGCTGCCTCCCTATAACTTTTTGAGCCAGCTCCCTGATAGCCATTATTTCCCCAGAAATGTCCTCCTGCTTGCTTATCCAGGAGGGCTGCTCTTCTAAATTTATTAAGGCTTTCTTTCACATAAGACATTTCCTGCCCATGGTCTTTTCAGTGTCTGCAAATATGCTTGGAAGATTAACTGCTTTCCCCAAAAAGGCACTGGGATAGTACGTGCACTTGGAGCAAGGAGAAACAAAGAGAGAGACTTTCTCAGGGAGGAGAAAGTATTATGGACAGAAAATATTTTGGAAATATCTTCGAAAATAAAATTTCATGAAGTTGCTTATGGCCAACATCACCTAATTATCTATACATATAAATCCTTTGCTGATGAAATATGAAAAGAGAAAGAAAAAGGCAAAGTGCATTAAATCTACCTGAGGCACATGGATTCTCATTAGGAATGAAATAGTTTCCTTAGGGGCTGAGACTCATGAACCAGTGGTTATTTTCATGATTACTGTATTTGAACAATTGCATTCTTGCTTCCTGAATTTTGTTTTGGTTTTCAAATAATGCTCCTGGGAATCTAAAATGCATACTAAAATCTACGAGGGAAGCATGCTTTATTATATCTAATATTATGACCCGACTACTCTAGTTCTTATAACAGAGACAATAATATCCTTAACAACAATCAAATTAGTAGAGGAAAATGGTAAGAAATCACTGTTTATAAATATAGTTTATTCCCAAAGAAAGTGTCTCAAGTAGGTGTGAATATGTAATTACTCACCTGACAACACTGCCCATAGATGTGTGGTGCAAATTAAGAAAATGGCATCTCTAATGAGATAAACTCTTATGAAAATATTCCCTGACCTTAGCATTTTCATTGGGAAGGTTTTGGTAATAAAATTTTTATTGATGGAGTTTATATGACTTTACCAGACCAAATTTGATGATATTCATATATTTAAAAGTTTAGAGTGATTGCTCTGTCATTACACCTAGAGTTGTTAATAGGCAATGATAGAAAATGCAGAGAAGAACACCTAGCAGACTTGATGAAATCATAAATTTAGAATGTCCCTCTCCTCTCTGTTGGGATGTAGAATTGAAAACCATTTTCAAGGCTGAGTGCAGTGGCTCATGCCTGTAATCCCAGCACTTTGGGAGGCCAAGGCAAGTGAATCACCTAAGGTTGGGAGTTCAAGACCAGCCTGATCAACATGGTGAAACCCTGTCTCTACTAAAAATACAAAAACTTAGCCAGGCAGTGGCAGGCACCTGTAATCCCTGCTACTCAGGAGGCTGAGGCTGGAGAATCACTTGAACCTGAGAAGTGGAGGTTGCAGTGAGCTGAGATCATACCATTGCACTGCAGCCCCAGCAACAAGAAACCTCTTTTTCAAAAAGAAAGAAAGAAAGAAATCCATTTTCATTTTCATGGCATAATTTAATTAACCTGTTTATTTTGGAAGCTTGTTAATTCATAAGACAAAAGGATTGATTTGTGGAGCATCACGAGGACAAAAGCTAGATACTGAATAGAAGAATATAATTAAGCCGTCTAAAACTAGTGTAAAAACAAAATTATTTCTGAATTAACATCAATTATAAAATGAGTTCAAGAGAGTATTCACTGTTAAAGCTGGAAAGTCTGTGGTTTATGGATCAATTTTTAAAAATCTGACTAGAGCTTCCTTTTGTTACTGAGGAATGAAAATAATATTAAAAATTGTAATAGTAGTCCTTTAATGGTGCTGATTATTTAACTGCTATAATGCTAGTTTCTATTTACATATTTTATTATATGGTATATATATTATTCTATTTTATATTCTCACAAAAAGTCACCAAATAAAAATTACTATTAATGATAATCAAATCATGTTCATGGAATGCTATTATTCCAACTCAGTTTGCAAAATTTGTTATGATACCAAAAGAAAATAAAGTGTGTGCAGAGGAATGGAAAATCAACCACATTTGGTTTTGGGAGACTCTATTCTACAAAATATTTTAAGGACAGAAATTTGATTGCGAATGTCTCAAATATCAGTCTCTTGACTAGTAGCTAAGAGATACCTTCTTTTAGAATATTAAGAAGTTAGCTTAGAAAATAAAAGAACACATGTCTTTTAGTATTGAGAATATTTATAAGTTAATATTTATAAATTAATATTGAGAACATTTATAAATAAAAGGAGGAGACAGTGATAAATGTTTCCCTCAGTTAGTACTGAGGGAAACACAGGTAAACTCTTCCGGTGTCTGAATGGTGGTCCTTTCCTTGTTAGGCTTTTGGAGCTGGGTTGTGCAGAATGGAAGCCTAGCATTTGAGCAGGAGTTAACAGAGTGAGAGATGAATGATGAATGGGGTCCTTTTTGCACACTCCAGAAAGTTCCAGTGTTTCTTGGTGTTCTTGCAAGAGGTAATTGCAGGTAAAGTTAAGGGATGAGCTACAGGTAGGTCGCCTACACAGTACACGAAGGAAATTACTGGGATGGTGATATGATTTGGCTGTGTCAAAATCTCATCTGGAATTGTAGCTTCCATAATCCCCATGTGTCATGGGAGAGACCTGGTGGGAGGTAATTAAATCATGGGGGTGGGTTTTTCCCATTCTATTCTTGCGACAGTGAATAAGTCTCATGAGGTCTGATTTTTTTTTTTTTTTACTAAAGGGCAGTTTTCCTGTACAGACTCTCTTGCCCGCCACCATGTAAGATGTGACTTTGCTCCTCCTTTGTCTTTCACCATGATTGTGAGGCCTCCCCAACCATATGGAACTGTGAGTCCATTAAACCCCTTTTCCTTTATACATTACCCCGTCTCAGGTATTTCTTCACAGCAGTATAAAAATGAACTAATATAGATGGTTAGCATCTATTTACACAGAGCCTTTATCACTTATAGACTTAGGTGATAGGCACCTCACTCTTGCCTCCACCCCACACCCACATTACTGGGACCCACATTACTGGGCCCCCAGTAATGTGAGTTTGTGGAACTAACACTGCAAGGTCACCTGAAGCCCAGACCCTCCTCCTTCAAAATTATAGGTGGATACCCAGGATTTGAAAATTCTCTACCCAATGTCCTGAGCCTGTTTCCAGTGCGCTATGAGTCTCTTCCAGAGTCTTTTCCTCTGAGTATGGGAAATTCACACAAGGGATCACCTTTGTGCCTATGAGATAACCACAGGGGGGCTATGTGGAGGCATGAGGGCAGAGTTAGGGTTTGCAAGCATGTCAGGCACCTCTTGATATGGGACAAAGCCAAGGGTGAGAAGAAAAGGCCACCACAGCTAGGGGCTGGGTGCTGGGACGTGCTTTTTCCTCATCTCTATGTTCCAGCACAAGATTTCAAGAATTCTAAATAAGACTCTGTCCTAGGGCATTATGAAAGTGCATTTGTCAAACTAGGAGAATAGAACATATTTTACTTAACAGATTGTGAGCTTGACATATAACATTTAAATATTCAGACAACAGCTTGTAGATTTCCATTTGTACTCTTGCTCTAGGCCCTGCTAATGTTAAGGGTGGGTGTGCTGAATATTCTAGATGAAACTGTTTTAAGTTTATATTGCATGAGATCAGAGATTCCTTAATACTTAGCATCCAGTACAGTGCCTGACAAAATAGTAAATACTCAATTATTATTTGGGGATGAAACACTAAATTCTTTTATTATTAATATAAAAAATATATTATTTATTATTTATTCATCCTATCAGCACAGTGGTGAAAAATTGTATTACTGGAGCACAAGCTCCTGGAATGGGAAGTAAAAGGCAGCATTTTCTGCAACAGAGAGTAGATTATCTACATCTATGCAGCTCACTTAGCAATATCGCTGTCACTTAGTGAATCTACAGTAAATATTACCCACCATTATTAATTATACAGTCTACAGATTATGAATTTTGGGTATTTCATCAGTTGAGATTCAGTACATGGAGTTTGTGTAGTTGCTTTAAAATATGTGATCAACTTTTTAACATCATGAAAGTACCCATGAAAAGACTTCTTGCCACCTAAATAATTTAGTATTCATCCTAATTGGTGAGTTCCAGCACTTGTCAAACTATTTATTTGATTAATGTCTAGAGCAGTGACATCCTCAGAGTAGATATAAATTTTATTTTGAGCTATCCTTTAAATGAGAGAGTTTTATTGCCTTCAAATTCTAATCTGCCTGTTAATTTTCCCATATATCTATATATATATAAAATTATTATTTTTTTTTTGCAGCACTCATCAATTCATACTCAACCCATGAATCCAAAAGTGCTCATCTAGGATTTTTTAACATACTGCATGCTAAGACCATTAAAGGGTTTGATTAAGTTATAAGAAAGCTATATATATATTTGCTAAGTGAATCTTATTTCTTAAGATAATCTATCCAAAGGATACAGCATCTATTTATGAGTTTGTCCAAGTTTATTCCTGTATGAAAGAAGGTGACCTAAAATCTAGCTGAGCCATAATTATTTCAGGTCTCTACAAAACAAACAAACAAACAAACAAAAACACCTTGACCTGGTTGGAGTCATATGTGCCCTTTGCCTTTTAGAAAGTTCAATATTGCATTTGCCTATTTGAACAATGTTTCTGTAATAAAATAAGGATTACAATGACTCGTCTACATTTAGTTTCAGAAAACTCTTGCCTTTCCAGAAAAGATTGTAAGGCAGTGGCGAGGAAGAGTTTATTAGAATATTTGACAATGTAAACATAAGTAAATCTCTTTTTATTTAGTGAGCAAAGATAAATCAACTCATATCACTTTTCATTGTAGTAGCTCATTGTAGGGAGTAGGTAAAAATCTATACATGTGTTTTTCCTGTCCAGTTTGTCATTTTTATTTTTAATTATTTGATTTCTCTCTTCATTTCTCTTTCTTTCTTTTTACTTTGGCTTTAATCAGGTATACTACTCATATATTCCTATACTCATATACTAATCATATATTCCTTTTGGGAATAGAAAGGATTAAGAATACTATGAACCCCATAGTGTAAACTCATGAAAGTTGCTTTGCATTTTCAGTACCTGCCTCAGGGCCTGCATCCAGTATGCTTGCAATACGTATATAGCCAATAAATGAATAAAATAAATAGAATATTTAATGATTTTACAGGAATCCCAGATTCTAATAGCAGTTTGCAAAACCCACATGAAATTGTGGTTTGATGGGCAGAAATTTTATCCTGAGCAAGAGAAATCAAATTTCAGTCTCCTAAGCCTGTGTCATCTAATAGCGTTACTGATTGAATTAAGCTGGCTTATCTTTCAGGCAAAACCCATTGCTTGGGCACAGGTACAGAGGATAACAATAAGGAGGACAATTTTCTGGGAAGTACTATGTTCTGTGCCCTCTCTGCTACTGTCTCTCACCAAAGAAGTGTTTAAATAGTTAAGGGAATTCAGTTCTGGATTATCACAATAGAAATTTAAGCCAAGTGGGAAAAGCCCATTTGCCTTCATTTTTCCAGATGTTGTTCCTCATATTCCTAGAAAAACACCCATTCTCTCCATATATGTTTTCCATTATTCACACGAGGGAGCTGCATTCTTGCTGCTCTGTTGAGCCATGTTGCCTCAGTGAATGTTAGCTTGGCATCGGTCAACTGGAAGAGCTGTTTATAGGCAACTGTACCAGGCTCGACAACCTGCTGTCCACTGGTCACTGCAGCCCCAGAGGACTATATTGACAAACCAATAGTCCTTCTAGAATTGTAAATGTATGTGGGTAGAAAAAAGATGGGGATTGTGACAATATTGCTATAAATATATTTTGGTGCAATACTGTATTTATACCTTTCATCTTATTTCATTCGATCATCACAATACTTCTGTGAGCTAGAGAGAATAATTATTAGTATATTCATTTCAGAGGTGAGTAAACTGATACTCAGAAAGATTCAGTAGCTGGTTCAAGCTTCATTGCTCACTTTGTCAGTAAGGCAGAAATGTGGCTCCGGGCCATGCTGTCTCTAGCTGTGTCCTATAGGACACAATTAAAATGAAAATTAGCCATACGGAGAAAGGGGAGAGAGGTGCTTAGATTGCTAAAAGGAGATATTTTTTTGAAGATTCTACAAGAATGAAAGAGAGAGCCAATTTAATTAAAATCCTTGGGAAAATAGTATAAATATCATCCAAGGCTTCTCCCAATTGCATAGTGTTGGTATTTGAAAGCTTACTTCAAATTGGATGCATTACCTGTATCATATGAACCCGTCTACCTATCATTAAAAAAAAAAAAGTCGTTTTGTCAAAAGAAAACTCAAAACCTCCGTTTCGATGCAAACCAGGAAGAAAAGTTAAATTAATTTTTTCTCTCCCTCCAAAACTGTGATCTCATTTCAGTAATAAACAGATAAGCTAAGCTTATTTACTGCTTCGGGTACTCTTCTACATATTTTAACTCACCGAGTCTTCACAATAACCCTAGGAACTTAGTCCAATAATTAGGCCATTTAACAGATGAAGAAACTGAGGCACAAACTGGTTAGAAAGTGCCTGAAGTCACACCACTAGTGACTACCAGAGGGAAAATTTGAACCTGTCCCTCATCCTTTAACACTAGGTTCAAACGTCTCTGAAATAAACGGCAGACTAACATTTCTCTGGTAGAAAACTCATACATGATACAATTTCTTAGTGGAGCGCTTCCTCTTACAACAGTTACTGCCAAATATAAAATGCAACATTTTATTTTGCGGGCTTTTTACTCCATCAATAATAAGTACGACCGTGTGGTCACTGTGATTTCAGGATCAAATAAAATACAGAAACACTAAAGAGTCTATATTCACTTGAACTCACAGGCACTCCAGATACTATTGCCTATTGTTCTCTCATCTATTTTTGATGCGAATCTCTAGAAGGAGATAAAACAATGAAGAGATCATACTGAGTCCCTGTGTTTCAGGTGAAGTGTGTCACAGTTCACTAAACCCCTTGAAAACAGGGATTAAATTATCTATACTGAAAGTCACCACTTGCATCCAGAGAATGACCTTGAAATTGTTCCATGAACATATACGCAGAAGCAGCATAATGTTAAATGTAAAAATAAAAGTGCTGAAAGAAAATGTATCACTATAAAGTAATAATTGCCTCTAAATCATAGAGTGGTAATGGATTTAAAACAATATTAACATTGTTTAAAAATCAGAAGTATGTGTTGCTTTTCAAATTATTTGAAAAATAATATGTTATTTTTTATCTTATATATAAAATAATACAATATTTTTAATCTATTAAATTATAGAAGACACAGAAAAATTAATAACAAAAATTAATTACTTTATGGAAACTTGCTATAAAATGGATGTTTCTAAAATACATTTTCCTTAAAGTACAATTTTATAATTTGGGTTTGATTGCTAACCAAGGCCTTAGACATAGAGAATCAACTATTTTAAACATGTATAACAATGGTCAGCAAACTTTTTCTGTAAAAGGTCAGATGATGTGTGTGGACTTCCACCAAGATGGCTGAATAGGAACAACTCCAGAGAGCAGTTCCCAAAGACAGAGATCCAGAAGGTGAGCGATCTCCACATTCCCAAACAAGGTACCATGTTCATTCCAATGGGACTGGTCAGATAGTGGGAATAGCCCAAAAAGGGCAAACCAAAGGAGGCAGGGAGTAGCCCAAAGAGGGCTAACCGAAGCAGGATGGGGTGCTGCCACACCCAGTAAGTGCAACTGGCCTGGAGGATCAGGGACCATACCCCCTCGACACTCCAGTCCAGTTATTGTGCTTCCTCCATGGCCTCTGTAACCCATAGCACAGGAGAACACCACTGGGCTGAAAAGTGCAAGCTGTCAACACAGATTTGAGCAACAGCTCCAGCTCTCTTAGAGCCACCAGTTGTTGGCACAGACCTGGGCGGAAGTTTTGACTAATGCCAAGAATGCTTGCAGGATGCAACTACCCGTCCCCCAGAAAGAGGGAGAGATGAAAGCAGGGAAACAAGTGATATGGCTTGGCAGGTCCCACCCTACAAAGTCCAGCAAACTGAAGCCCTGTCGCTAGAGTTTTGCAGCCAGCACATCAGTTTGAACACTATCCAGGACAATCAAGCTTGAAGGAGGAAGGACACCCACCACTGGGAAGGCAGGTTTAACCTCACCTGTGTAAACAAAACCCAGAGGAAGACTACGCAGCAGCTGGGCTGAGCCCAAGGCAACCCAGCAGACAAGTAACAGGCAGACGAGTGACAGACTGCCTAATCAAGCAGCTTCCTGACAACTGCATAACCAAACACAACCAAAAAAATGCCTCATACAGGAAAACTAGCTTCAACTGCAACAGAAAAAACATTCACTCAGGGATACCATCCAAAATCACCAACCATAAAAATCAAAGGTAAATAAATTCATGAACATGGGAAGAAACCAGCACCAAAAAGACAAAATTATCAAAGACCAGAATGTCTCTCCACCAAGGGACCACAACTCCTCACCAGCAAAAGAGTAAAACAGGTTGGAAAATAAGTTTGACAAATTGACAGAAGCAATCCTTAGAAGATGGATAATAAGAAACTTCTTTCAGTGAAAGGAACATGTTCTAACCCATTCAAAGAAACTAAAAATTTTGAAAAAAAGATTAGATGAAATGCTAACTAGAATAACCAGCTTAGAGAAGAACATAAATGACTTGATGGAGGTGAAAAACACAGCACAAGAACATCATGAGACATACACAAGTTTCAATAGCTGAATCAATCAAGCAGAAGATAGGATATCAGAGATTGAAGATCAGCACAATGAAATAAAATGAGAAGGCAAGATTGGAGAAAAAAGAGTGAAAAGAAATGAACAAAGTCTCCAAAAAATCTAGGATTATGTGAAAAGACCTAATCTACACTTGATCGGTGTACCTGGATGTGACATAGAGAATGAATCCAAACTGGAAAACACTAGTCAGGTTATTATCCAGGAGAACTTCCCCAACCTAGCAAGGCAGGCCAACATTCAAATCCAGGAAATACAGAGAACACCATAGAGATACTCCTCAAGAAGAGCAACCCCAAGGCACATAATCATCAGATTCATAAGGGTTGAAATGAAGGAAAAAATGCTAAGAGATGCCAGAAAGTAAGGCTGGGTCACCCACAAAGGGAAGCCCATCAGACTAATAGTAGATCTCTCAGCAGAAACCCAACAAGCCAGAAGAGAGTGGGGGCCAATATTCAACATCCTTAAACAAAAGAACTTTCAACCTAGAATTTCATATCCAGCTAAACTAAGCTTCATAAGTGAAGGAGAAATAAAATTCTTTGTGGACAAGCAACTGCTGAGAGATTTCATCGCCACCATACCTGCCCTACAAGATCTCCTGAAGGAAGCACTAAACATGGGAAGGAACAACCAGTACCAGCCACTGCAAAAATGGAACAAATGGCAAAACCCAACAACGTAATGAAGAAACTGCATCAACTAATGGGAAAAACAACCAGCTAGCATCAAAATGACAGGATCAAATTCAAACATAACAATATCAATGTTAATTATAAATGGCCTAAATGCCCCAATCAAAAGACACAGACTAGCAAACTGGATAAAAAATCAAGACCCAGTGGTATGCTCTATTCAGGAGACCCATCTCAAGTGCAAAGACACATAAAGGCTCAAAATAAAGGGATGGAAGAAGATTTACCAAGCAAATGGAGAGAAAAAAAAAAAAAAGCAGGGGTTGCAATCCTAGCTTCTGATGAAATGGACTTTAAACCAGCAAAGATCAAAAGAGACAAAGAAGGCCATTACATAATGGTAAAAGGATCAATGCAGCAAGAAGAGCTAACTATCCTAAATATAGCACCCAATACAGGAGCACCCATAGACAAAGCAAGTTCTTAATGACCTAAAAAGAGACTTAGACTCCCCCACAGTAATAGTGGGAGACTTTAACACTCCACTGTCAATGTTAGACAGATCAATGAGACAGAAAATTAACAAGCATATCCAGGACTTGAATGCAGACCTGGACCAAGCAAACCTAATAGACATTTACAGAACTCTCCACCCCAAATCCATAGTATACACATTCTTCTCAGCACCACATTGCACTTTAAAATTGACCACATACTTGGAAGTAAATTACTCCTCAGCAAATACAAAAGAACAAAAATCATAACAGTCTCTCAGACCACAAAAAATCAAATTAGAATGCAGAATTAAGAAACTCACTCAAAACCGCACAACTACATGGAAACTGAACAACGTGCTCCTGAATGATGAATGGAAAAACAATCAAATGAAGGCAAAAATAAAGATGTTCTTCAAAACCAATGAGAATGAAGACACAATGCATCAGAATCTGTGAGACATATTTAAAGCAGTGTCTAGAGGGAAATTTATAGCAATAAATGCCCATATGAGAAATGAGGAAAGATCTAAAATTGACACCCTATGTCAAAATTGAAAGAGCTAGAGGAGCAAGGTCAAAGACACTCAAAAGCTAGCAGACAACAAGAAATAACTCAGATCAGAGCAGAACTGAAGGAGATAGAGACATAACACACCCTTCAAAAACTCAATAAATCCAGGAGCTGATTTTTTGAAGAGATGATCAACAAAATACATAGCCCACTAACCAGATTAACAAAAAAGAAAAGAGAGAATAATCGAATAAATGCAATAAAAAATGATGAAGGGGAGATCACCACTGATTTTACAGAAACACAAACTACCACCAGAGATTACTACAAACAACTCTATGTATATAAACCAGTAAATCTGGAAGAAATTGATAAATTCCTGGACATTTGCACCCTCCCAAGATTAAAGCAGGAGGAAGTTGAAACCCTGAATAGACCAATAACAAGGTCTGAAGTTGAGGCAGTAATTAATAGCCTAACAACCAAAAAAAGTCCAGGTCCAGACAGGTTTACACCCAAGTTCTACCAGATATACAAAAAGTAGCTGGTACCATTCCTTCTGAAGTTATTCCAAACAATACAAAAAGAGGGAATCCTCCCTAACTCATTTTATGAGACCAACCTCATCCTGATACCAAAATGTGTCAGAGACACAACTAAAAAAGAAAACTTCAGGCCAATATCCATGATGAACATTGATGCAAAAATCTTCAATAAAATACTGGCAAACAGATGCAACATCACATCAAAAATTTATCCATCACAATCAAATAGGCTTCATCCCAGGGATGCAAGGCTGGTTCAACATATACAAACCTATAAACCTAATCCATCACATAAACTGAACCAAAGACAAAAACCACATGATTATCTCAATAGATGCAGAGAAGGCCTTTAACAAAATTCAACAGTCTTTATGCTAAAATCGCTCAATAAACCAGATATCAATGGAACATATCTCAAAATGATAAAAGGTGTTTACAACAAACCCACAGCCAATATCATATTGAATGGGCAAAAACTGGAAGCATGGCTTTTGAAAACTGGCACTATACAGGGATGCCCTCTGTCACCACTCCTATTCACTATTGAATTGGAAGTTCTAGCCAGAGCAATTAGGCAAGAAAAAGAATTATAGGGTATTTAATTAGGAAAAGAGGAAGTCAAGTTGTTTCTATTTGCAGATGTCATAATTGTATATTTAGAAGACCCCATCGTCTCAGTCCAAAATCTTCTTAAGCTGATAAGCAACCTCAGAAATATCTCAGGATACAAAATCAGTGTGCAGAAATCACAAGCATTCCTATACACCAATAACAGAAAAACAGAGAGCCAAATCCTGAGCAAACTTCCATTCACAACTGCTACAAAGAGAATAAAATACCTAGGAATACAACTAACAAAGAATGTAAAAGACCTCTTCAAGGAGAACTACAAACCACTGCCCAAGGAAATAAGAGGACAAAAACAGATGGAAAAACATTCCATGCTCATGGTTGGGAAGACTCAATATCGTGAAAATGACCATACTGCCCAAAATAATTTATAGATTCAATGCTCTTCCCATCAAGCTACCAATGACCTTCTTCACAGAACTGGGAAAAAAAACACCTTAAACTTCATATGGAAACAAGAGAGAGCTTGCATAGCCAAGTCAATCCTAAGCAAAAAGAACAAAGCTGGAGGCATCACATTCCCAGACTTCAAATTATACTACAAGTCTACAGTAATCAAAACAGCATGATACTGGTATCAAAACAGAGATACCAGACCAATGGAACAGAATAGAGGTCCTGGAAGCAATGCTACACATCTACAACCATCTGATCTTTGACAAAACTGATAAAAACAGGCAACGGGGAAAGGATTCCCTGTTCAATGGATGGTATTGGGAAATTTGGCTAGCCATGTGCAGAAAGCTGAAACCGGACCCCTTCCTTACACCTTACACTAAAATTAACTCCAAATGGATTAAAGATTTAAACATAAGACCTAACACCATAAAAACCCTAGAGGAAAACGTAGTCAATACTATTCAGGACATAGGCATAGGCAAGGACTTCATGACTAAAACAGCAAAAGCAATGACAACAAAAGCCAAAATATACATATGGGATCTAATTAAACTTGAGTTTCTGCACAGCAAAAACGACTACAACAACAAGAACAAAAACATTAGAGTGAACTGGCAATCAACAGAAGGAGAAAAAGTTTTACAATCTACCCATCTGACAAAGGGCTACTATCCAGAATCTACAAAGAACTAAAGCAGAATAAATTCTTATTTACAAGAATAAACACACAACCCCATCAAAATGTGGGTGAAGGATATGAACAGACACTTTTCAAAAGAAGACATTTATGTGGCCAACAAACATATGAAAAAATGCTCATCATTACTGGTCATTAGAGAAATCCGATTCAAAACCACATTGAGATACCACCTCACACCAGTTAGAATGGTGTTCATTAAAAATCTAGAGGCAACAGATGCTGGAGAAGATGTGTAGAAAAAGGAACATTTTTTCAGTGTTGGTGGGAGTGTAAATTAATTCCACCATTGTGGAAGACAGTGTAGTGATTCCTTAAGGATTTAGAAGTAGAATTCCATTTGACCCAGCAATCCTATTACTGGGTATATACCCAAAGTTTTATAAATTCTTCTATTATAAAGACACATATACATATATGTCCATTGCAGCACTGTTCACAGTAGCAAAGACCTGGAACCAACCCAAATGCCCATTGATGATGGACTGGACAAAGAAACTGTGGCACATATACACCATGGAATACTATGCAGCCATAAAAAATGACGAGTTTGTTTCCTTTGTAGGGACATGGATGAATCTGGAAACCATCATTCTCAGCAAATTGACACAGGACAGAAAACCAAACACCACACGTTTTCACTCATAGACGTGTGTTGAGCAAATGAGAACACATGGACCTGGGGAGGGGAACATCACACACTGGGGTAGGTTGGAAGGTGTGGGACTAGGGGAGGGACAGCAGGGGGCAGGGAGGCTGGGGAGGGAAAACACTGGGAGAAATACCTGATGTAGGCAATGGGAGGACAGAGACTGCAAACCACTATGGCATGTGTGTAGCTGTGCAACAAGTCTGCAGGATGTGCACATGTACCCCAGAGCTTAAAGTGCAATTTAGAAAAAAGGTCACATGACAATTATTTCAATCTTTACAATCCATAAAGTCTCTATCACAAATATTCAGCCTGTGTAGCAAAGACACAGCCATAGACAATATAGAAACAATTTAGCATACCTAATAAAACTTCATTTACAAAAATTAGAAGCAAGCTGGACTTGGCCTATGGCTATAGTTTGTTGACCCTATTAAAAATTATTTTCCAGGTTATAGAGTTATAGAAATATTAATGCTAAATAAAAGTGGAACATCATGTAAACTAAACTTTCTCAATTTTTAGTTTTTTCCTGGAGAAACAGAAGCAATATTGCAGAGTGGCAATAAATAATAATTTAAGTTTCAAATAGACCTAGGTTTGAATAAATTATTGAATCTCTTTAAGCTTTAATTTCCTCATCTATAAAGTGAAGATTACAATAACATCTCATAGGATTATTGTATAGTCAGGTAGCAATTTAAGTTAATTGCTTAATTCAAAAGCTGATGTAAAAGTATTCTTTAAATATTAGCTAGTATTAGTATCTGTGATCACATGTTAACTAATGGCAAAGTCAGGCATTTACATCAAAGTTGCTGGAACCTCCTGACATGACTTCAGCTATAATTATGACTACAAAATTAAGTCCTGGGAAAACTATGGCAACTAGAACAGATGAGCTCCCTCCTCTTATGGCTTTTACTTCATAGCAAGTAGAAGAAAATTGAAAATAAACATGTAAACAAATGAATAAATGAGATCATTTCAGATACTCAGGAATGCTATGAATAAAATGAAACAAGGGAATGAGATATGTAATTGCTGCTTTGGGAAAGGACTGGATTGGGGTTTGCTTTAGATCTGTAGTGATCAGTAAAGTAGTCACTAGCTACATGTAGCTTTTTAAACTTAAACTGATTTAAATTAAATTTTAAAAATTCAGTTTTTCAGTCATACTAAATATGTAAAGTGCAATCCCCACATACAGTTCCTGCCACCATATTGTATAGCACAGGGAAACACTTTTATGTTAGTTTATTGGCTAACATAGCTATAGATACAGATGTGATTGATAGAAAGAAAGATATATGATAGATAGAAAGATCGATTGATGGATTGGAGGGTGGAACAAGATGGCCAAATAGAAGCCTACATTATTTATTCCCATCTCCAACCCTGAAGATGGAGGAATGGATAGCTAGACAGATAGATAATGGATGGATAGATGATATAGATGATAGATACATACATAGAAAGATGGATGGACAAAAGATAGGTAGATACATATATAGAAACATAGATGATGGATAGATACAGATAAATAGAAGATAGGTAGAGAGATGATAGATAGCGATACATAGATGATTGACAGATCGGTAGAAGATAGATATACATAGAAGATAGATAGATAGATAGATAGATAGATAGATAGATAGATAGATAGATAGATGGTAGATAGAAGATAGGTAGAAGATAGATATAGATAGATGATAGATAGCAGGTAGAAGATAGATAGCAATAGATGATTGATAGTTAGAAGATAGACAGAGATAGATGATTGATAGGTAGAAGATATAGATAGATAAATAGATTATAGGTTGAAAGAGAGATAGAGAGGAAAGTGGTAGGGGCAAAGATAGAGATATAGATAAAGAAAGACATACAGAGTGACTAATTCTCTGAGGAGGTGATATTTGGTCTGAATAATGAGGAGATTAGTATCCTCTCATGAAAAATACTGTGACAGAGAGTGCCAGAAAGAGGCAGGAACAAGTGCAAAGGCTGAGACCTAGAATAAGCTTAGTGTAAGGGAAGGACGGAGCAGAGTGAGCAAGGGGGAAGACTTAGAGGAGACAGTCAGGGGCAGGTCATACAAGTTCTTATAAATAGTTTGGATTTTAGGTTAATGCCAAGGAATTCATTGGGGTGTTTGAAGTAAGGGAGACTTTATTCTGATTTACGTTTTTAACAGATAACTGGTATATGTGTGAAGAATGGACTGTTAGTTGGCAAAGTCAGAAGTACATCAATCTTATAGAAGTCTGTGATAATCCAAGTGAGAGATAATAGTGGCTTGGACTGGAGGTAGCAGTGAAGATAGGAAAATGTTTAGATTAGATTTTGAAGGTCACATCAACTAGATATGCTATTAAATTGGATGAGTAGACAGAGAAAAAAAGAAATAGTAAGGATTACTTCTAGCTTATTGATTGGAAATGGAAACAGCAATTAAGAAGAGAGCAGGACTGGGTAAGAAATTCAGAGCTGTGCTTTAAAGCAGGACTAAGATACCCACTGGACATATTGTTGGAAACTGGTTTATAATGTCAGGAAAAATGCACACAGAAACAATGATCACTCAGCAAGTCTAGTTTACGTCCTGCAGGAAGTGTGCAACTCACCAGAGTCTTGCCATGAGAGCACACCTGAACAAAGGAGACAGGGACATTTATAACTTTCATAACCTGAAGCAACCGCCCTACTGCTGTGTCCACTTTCCGTTGGCAGGAACAGGACTTCACAATCTATGCTTGACCCAACTGGCTAAAATCTTGGAAATTTTCTAAAGAGGTAAAGGCAGAGGAGAACAAAAGAAAAGAGGAAGTAACTTGAGGAATGCTTAGAGAGGTGATAACATTTCCAAATACGGAAGGGGAATAAGCTATGACCTAACACTTTGCTGGGCTTGTCCAGGCATGTCAGGGCAAATATCTAGATTAAAGTGTAAGAACACGAAATTATTACTTACTCCTTTATTATGACTAACAGCTACTTTAAGATTATTAGCAAAAGCTTTAAAGTCAATTAACCTTTGAAGAAACTGCTATTCTTTGATAATGAACTATGAGGAAAGCTTTGAAAAGGAACGTTTCATTTATTCTTATTTCCTACACATATACAATAGTTTCCTTGGGCTGCTGTAACAAATTCCCACAAACCTGATGGCTGAAAACAACAGGACTTTATTCTCTCATGATCCTGGAGGCCAGAAATACAAAATTGATTTCACTGGGCCAAATGCAAGGTGTTAGCAGAGGCAGACTTCTTTTGGAAGCTCTGGCAGAATGAATTTCTTGCCAATTCTGTCTTCCAGTGGCTGTTCATTTTCCTTGGCTCCATGGTCACATTCCCTTCTCCTCTTCTTTATGTCTTCTCTTATGTCCATGAGAAATTTTGTTAGTCTCTCTCTTACAGGGACGCATATTACTGTATTTAGGGTCCACCTGAATAATCCAGGATAATTTTCTCTTATCAAGATCATCGATATAGTCATATTTGCAGACTCTTTTCCCAAATAAAGCAACATTCACAGGTTCTTGGATATCCGTTTCTAGCAGGTAAGGGTAGGAGTAGACATTTTTCATTGTACTTCAATATCCAAGGGGAGTTATTGAACTGAATATATGCATTTAAACTTGAAAGAAGAGAACAAGAACTACCTACATGATTCAGGAGTAGTATATAGATGACATGTAAAGAAATGGCACAAGTATAATCACTTTGGAGGGGATGGAAGGGAAGGTTAAGAATCAGCCCCTATGGTAGCCCCAAATTTAAAAGTTAAATAGAAAAAGAAGCTGCAAAAAGAAGACTGAAAAGGGAAATCTAGTGGGATAGAAAGAAAAACAGGAAAATGTGGTGCTTCTGACTCCAATGTAGGAAATATTTTTTAAAAAATGATTATGGATTATACCATAAAACGGACTTTATAAAATTAGTATCACAGAATCCATGAACTTTGATCACAGTACAACTGAGGCAGACATCTGCTATAGAATTACTGAAAACAGCAAATCTATCTGGAAATTAAAAACATTCTTCTAAATAATTCATGGGGCAAAACTAATCATAAGAGAAATGTCAAAATACTTAGAACGCTTCAAAAACAAAAATGCCATCTAGCAACACTTTTGAGTAATAGATACTTAGCAGATGGTTAGAAAATTAATAAGCTAGCACAAGGAAGAAAACCTGACTAATAACTAAGAAAACAGAATGAATAAAGCAAAAAAAAAAATGAAATAAACAAATTTGAAAACAAATACACATCGAATAGATCAACAAAAGCAAAAGCGGTTTTTTTGAAAAGGTCGAAAAGGTACTAAATCTTTGATGTGGCTGAAAAAGGAAAAGCCAGAAATATGTATCTGAAATGAAGAGGTCTGTAGCTACAGATGAGAGAGGGATTGGAAAGATAATAAAGAATGCTAAAAGAAGTTCAGGATAATATTTGTGAAAACTAAAGGTAGTAAATTATTTTCTAGATAACTATAATTTACTAAAGCTAATTCCAAATAAAAATTGAAAAAGACAACCAGTAAAAATTTTGAATCAGCAACTAAAAATCTACCCATAAAAACACACAATACTAAGCCTTTTATTGGTGATACCTACAGAATATTCAAGTTACATATAATTTTAACCTATTCAAAGCCTTCCAGGGAATAGAAACAGAAGAAGCAATCTGTGTAACTCACATAAGGTTGGCGAGTCTGATTTTCTAATACAAGTTTTCCTAAAGAGAACAGGCACAGGAAAGGAAATCACATGTCATCGCATTTATGAACATAGATTAAAAACATATAATCAAGTTAAGTACACAATGTTTTTAAAATAAATTCAATATAGCCTAATTGGGTTCATTCTGAGAGTCCACTAGTATGGACCTGAAGCAAAGATAATATAAATAGAGAGTTGATTTGGGCCAAGCTTGAGGATTGCAAACCGGGAGCATAGTCCCAAATTGCACTGAATATACACTCTGATTATTGTGAGTGGTAAGTGGATTTATAAAGGAAAAGAAGAGGCAGATTCTAAAATTTTTACCAAGAATTTATGTTAAAATGACATAAGTTATCGACTGGCTATGCATTGTTCTTTGAATTACAAATTCCAGGTAGTGAGGAACAAAATACCTTTAAACTACTGGCCCCAGGCATGGGTATGTCAGGGAGGGAATGATTGAAGTCCCATGCGATGATTCTCTGGGCCTGATACATTTTGCGTACCTTACACAGCTCAGAATGCTGTGAACTATTTTTCTTTTCTCAATAGGCAAATTAGATTAAATAGTGTGACACAATAACAAATTAAAGGAGAGAATCCATATGATCGGAATTGTTTGTAACAGAAAAAAACAACCTTCACAATAAAAACAACCTAATGCCCGTTAATAGAAGAAGGAATGAATCAATTGCGGCACGCTTATTCTATGGAATAATGTACAACAAATGAAAATGGTGAAAGTGAGTTCTACCTATGAACACAAGTAGATTACATAAACATAACTTAGAACAACAAGGACACTTTGTAGAATATATACAGTGTGAAACAATACTTATAAAATCTAAAAACATGTTAAACAATTTTATATGTCTTTAGGGAAACGTGCATCTGTATTAAAAGTAGAACTGGGTACTTGAAAATGATTTTTAAAAGATAATTTAAACATGAAAAAATGCAGTGTTGTTACTTTGGAAACCATGGAGGTAGAAATGAGATCAAAAGGGAGTTTCATATTTTAGTTCAGATAATGGAAAAATAGATTTTTGGCACATTAATCTTTTTTCATCTTTTATGTTTGAAATATTATTACTGTAAATATTTTTTTATGAGCGAGGAGAGGTAACAAAAAGGGGAGTAAAGGGAAGTAAATTTGATAGAGTTGAGAGGCTATATGTCCCAAAGTGTTTGAAAGTTTGTTGGGCTAACAATAGTAGAACAAGAGCTAAAAATGTTATTGACCATGGGCTCTTAGGCTCTCAAGCAATATTGAATTGACATGAGGCCAAAAAGTTTCCCAGACAAGGCTTCACTGGGGCTTATGCTTGAGCACAAGGGAGTCAGCATAAAAGGAAAAATTATCTGGCTGGCTTCCCAAAGGGAGCTGGAAGGACAGTATTAGAGGGTCTATAGCAGGAAGGGAGAGATGTTTTAGCATGCAGTGGCAGGATCCATCAGCACCTGTACAGTTGGATAACACGCTTCTTCACGTGTTGCATACCACATTGGCATATTAAATCTCCATCCCTGGATGTCATTTTTCATATTATAATGAACCTAGGCGTTAGAATCAGTCACTCTCAGGCTTTGTGCACATGTGTGTACTGGGAGAACCAGCTGTTGATAGGATGTATGGAGGAATACTAGTTATCTTGGTCTTTAAAGATAATTTGCAGCTTGCAAGGTCTTATGAAAGGAGGGTATGGTGCCAAAGGGGTCATGGTATAAGGTCTGGTAGTCAGCAAGAATGTGCTGACGAGGAGGTAGTGCAGAACAAGATGGCACCAAGTCTGCCCTTACTCTGTCTCAGAAGGATAAGAGATGGAATTTAGAAGTTGGATACCTGAAATTGAGTTTCAGAAATGCAAAATTTAGGGTGGTAATAAAATCTGTAATGTATCCATGGAGTGCATAGTTTGATATGGAGTAAAATGTCATTGCTGTTGGAGAGGCCACAAAACTAATGGGTCAATGTGTTAGATAAATCCTCTACCTGGAATTTGAAATTGCCCAGAATTATAGCAGAAATAACATTGGAGAAGACAACAGTGGTCCACTATTAATGCATAATGGCTATATCCTGGAAGTCTCCACAGATAGCAACAAGGTGGGGCAATATGGCAGTCTGATTTTCAAAAGGCCTGTTTTTTTCTTTGTTCTTTTTTGGTTTTGTTTTAATAAATAAGGAAGATAAAAAATTTTAAAAAGTAAATGGAAAGCAAAGGGATCATAAACTCACCTGCTGGTCCTGGTACATGGGCTTGGGGTGAAGGCAGGTGGGAGAGACTTTATTTGGTAGTATTTCAAGGGAGGCCATGTCTCCAGGGGGCAGCAACATTCAGTGATAGCTAGATGATGAATGAAGGTAATGTTCAGAAGAGGGATTGAGGTTTGTTAGAGGCAGTTATTGTTGACTTACAATGTTCTACAGAGAGCACAGTCCAAGTGTGTGGGAAAATGGAGTGGGAGGAAGATAGATCAGGTCAACTTAGGTGATATGCTCAACAATATATATACAGTGTGAATACTCCTTATCTGAAATGGTTGGGATCAGAAGTGCTCTGACTTGGGATTTTTTTCTATTTTAGAATATTTGCTTTATGCTTACCAGTTCAGCATCTCTAATCTGAAAATTTGAAACTTGGAATGCTCCAATGAGCATTTCCTTTGAGCATCATGTCAGCAATCAAAAGGTTTCAGATTTGTGAGTGTTTCCAATTTCAGATTTTTGAATTGAGGATGTTCAACCTGTACTGGGATGATGGAGAATTATCTGGGAAATTTGGGCTTCTAACAATTACTATGGGACATGGTGAGAACAGCGGTGGCAGCATCTTATGGAAAGAGAAGAGACTGGTTTAAGTCAAACCTGATTACTTAGGTCCAGAAGGTAAGTTTTGTCAGCTCACAATTCAAAGTTTTCTGCCTTCCTCAGCTTGCCTGTCATCGTTCTTCAACACAAATCTCCACTCAGATTAATCCACTATCTTTTTGTACTTTTATTCAGATATTTCTTTCTTATCTGTTTTGTTTTCCCAACAAATTGTGACAGTCTTTTAGAGCTTGGTTTTACTTTTGTGTTCCTGATTCACCAAGCAAAGTGCTAGATACACAGTGGGTGTTTAATAAATATTTGAGCTGACGTTTCATTTGTCTGGGTAATAACCAGTATTCAGACACTCAAGGTATGGCTATAAATTGGGAAGCAAAGGATCTGCACTTTAATTACGAACTTTTTCGTATTTAAAAGAAAATCTTGGCTTATGAAGATTTTGCCTTTACTCCTGCTTCCTCCTCATCTCACTGCAATCTGAGATTTACAAAAACATAAGCAGTTGCCGTGGAGATAATTGCTGGGCAATAGAGGAGCCATTTGGGAACAACAGCAAGAACAGCTATAATAGTCAACAGCAGAATTTTACATTAATCTTTTTGCTTTCAATAGTGGAAATGAAAATAAAAGACTGAAAAAAAAACCATTGGATACTGTGAACTCACTCTCTTTGCTACAAGGCTGATAAGCATCTGGTACATATGAGTAGACCCTACCATTTGTTAAGATATTGAAATTATTCCATACTGATTGGGAAATAATCATTGCCCCTCAGACTCACTTGAGTGCCACTCCATGGCCCCAGCTCCCCAGCCCCATCCCCGTATCTTCCACAGCTCTTCATCATTCAATAACTAAAGTATAAGCCCTAGCCAAGCAGAGCCCAGCACTATGGCTATAGGTGGCATACCAGCTGCTAAACATTGTGAATCTACCAGCTGTTAAATATAGTAAATGTCATTTCTGACTATATTTATCAGAGATCACAAACAAATATCTTTCAGGAATGATTTATGAGGCCTTCTCAGGGTTTTACATTCCTCTAAAATTATCAGGTAGCATTTAAAATTTCCATGAATTTATCTAATATTTTTCACTTCCAAACTTTTAGCAGCTCTTGAAAAACTGGAGGTCTTGGCTACATTGGGCTTTTATTCCAAAAACCCACAGAGTTGAGCAGCAGTTGCCCCCTTTGGACACTCCCTATGCTGTCTGTGCAGCATTCTCCACCACTTATTGTTTGCCCAAATGACTGTATCTTTTAATGTAATTACTCTTACCCTGTTGGATGTTTAAGTTTCTGTGCCCTGAATTATCATACCCCAAATCAAATTTCTGGGAGCTGTGTTTGGTTCTAAGTCAGGTCTGACCAGCAGACCCTGACCCAGCAACAGATGAACACACAGACACAGACATCTAGTGAAAGAGCAGACTAGGGGTCTGGGCCACCCACAGACCCTGAGGAGGGTGCCATAAATAGTTAGCAGCCGTGGCCCTTACCAGCTGGCACTGTGGGCATTTATTCAATACAGATTTAATGACAAAGGCTTTGAGTCAACACATTTTGACATTATTCCATACTGTTTGGGAAATAATCATTGTCCCTCAGACACACCTGAGTGCCACTCCATGGCCCCAGCTCCCCAGCCTATGTCCCCATTATCTTCCACAGCACCTCATCATCCAACAACTAAAGTATAAGCTCTGGCCAATACTTTACTTGTTGGATAATTAACATGGTTGTCTTCCCTGGAGAGAGTAGTACTACCAATGATTAAAGGCCAGGTTCCGAGGCCTAAAGCAAGCACCATTTGTGGGAAACAACATTGTTGACCCTCCGAGTAGACAGCAGTCATGCACCAATGGGTGTTCAAAGGTCGATCTCAGGACCATATGAATAAACAAGCTCTTTAGATAAACTCCCTTACATTCCCTTATACCTACTCCTGCCTAATTGCCTCTGGGTAAGAACCACTGCCTTCTGCTCATTCCTTCCTGAGCCTTTTCCAAAAGCTTCCCAGCCTTCCAAGAAAGTTTGTGTCTATTTTAAAATTTTTCCTACCATCCTTACTGAACCTCTACAGTTCTAGACTTAGGAGTCATTTGATGTGACACAGACTCAGTGTGGATCTGCTCCTGGTCTGTCTTCTTTCTCTTCTGTACACCATTTGCTTCTGGGTTACAACAGCAATTCAACTACCTTCATTTCTAATACAAGAAGGCATTTCTTTGCAGACAAGAAAATCTTGTCAATACCTATATTCATGAAGTTTCACTGAAAATAATCTAGCATTAGAAGGAGCATGTACACTGGTCTTGATAGTAACTACTAATAAAAGATAGAAATGAAATTGTGACCTCTGCTATATATAATTGCACAGTAAGTGAAAAGAATTGTGTCTTCTACAGGAAAAATGCTGGTGCCAATTATGCTGCTATTTGCAGGAAGAAAGTGCTAGGAGTGACAGGTCCAGGGATTTTTACCTGCTCAGTTGCTATTTTCTGCCTTGACTGTGACTGCCACCTGCCAGTTTATGAATTCACAACTACATCTAATGACAAACAAGAAGGAATGATCCAAAGCCACATTTCATCGAATGTTTGGTTCAGTTCTTTATTGCTGCAAAACACTCCATCCAAAACTTAGTTGCTTAACATAACTGCAGTTGATTTTCTTATGCTTCTGTGGTTCAGCAATTGCCAAGTCATTAATGCCATTGTAGTCATCTGGAAGTTGAATGATGGCCCCTCTCACATTTCTGGTGATTTGTATAGGATGCAGTCAGGCAGGCTGACTTCCCCACCCCATGGCCATACAGGGCACCTTGACATGGTAGTCTCAGAGCAGCATTCCAAGACAGTGAGAGCAGAAGCTTCCAATTTCTTACAGTGTCACTTCTGCCACATTCTGTTGGCCATAGGCAGTCACAAGATGAGCACAGACTCAAGGGGGTGGAGGATAGGAAATAAACTCTGAATCTCAATGGGAGAAGCAGCAAGTCACAGGGGTATACATACAGGGATGAAAGGCATTATTATACACTCTGTGCACATAATCTGCCACATTCCTGAAGCTAAAACTGACAAGAGGGTTGGGCTCCACTGAATAGAGGGAGGAATTACAGTAGGCAAATCCTTAAAATGTATTGGAAATCTTATACAGAAATTAGAAAGTCTCTAACATGTGAAAACTATAAAAATAAGGGAGATAGGGGAGAGGTTCCAATTTGGAATTCATTAGTACAGCTATGAAGGTGGAAAGGAAGAAAGGAGGAGGAAATGGGGATAGGAAAAAAATAGTGAGAGCCAAAGAGTCTGGGAGGAAAAAGCCCTGAAGGGAGGACCCTCTTCCTGAAAGGGTTCCCTGCCAGCTGCCACAGCCTGGACTAATCAAATTCCTGCCCTTGTTCAGTCCTCAAAGCTGTGGCTGTGTTTGCCAATCCACCCTGTCCACTCTCAATCCCAGGGGCAAGTTCTCTTCATCTCTGACCTGATTACTATATCATCCTAACAACTCCTCCAGGTTTCCTTTTCTGGTACATCCTGCATATCACACCTGCTTGTTTTACCTGTTTTTAAAGTATTTTTATTTCTTTCTGAATAAACCAAATATTATGGGAGGAGTGACTCACACCTGCAATTCCAGCACTTTGGGAGGCTGAGGCAGGCAGATCACTCAAAGTCAGGAGTTCAAGACTAGCCTGGCCAACATGGTGAAACCCAGTCTCTACTAAAAATACAAAATAAATTAACCAGACATGGTGGTTCTCACCTGTAATTCCAACTATTTGGGAGGCTGAGGCATGACATTTGCTTGAGCCAAGGCAGTGGAGATTGCAGTGGGCCAAGATCGTGCCACTGCACTCCAGACTGGGTGACAGAGTGAAACTCTGTCTTAAAAAAGAACAAGAAAATAAAAATAAATGTATGAAAGGTAAACAGACAGGAAAACAGAGATTCAGAGAGGTTAAGCAACTTGCCTTTTAAGAAGCAGTGGAGGCTGGACTTGAATGCAGGAGGACTGTGTCCTTGGCCACAACAATGTTGGCTTCTGGAATCAGGTCTCCTCATCCGCCCTGACCATACAAAGTTAGAGATTACTTTTCCCAGCAACTATGAAAACTAGTAAATTTACTTGGGTTAGTAAGTCAGATGTGTAGATCTTCACACTTCTTGGCTAAAAGAATAAAGACTAGGACAGCCATACAAGCAGTCAGTATTGTCACTGTCACAGTAATAATAATATGAAACAGACACCAACACTACTTGTACTATGACAGAGTCATGATGTATTAATTTTGGCAACACTTGGACACCTTGTCAATAAAGACTCTGAAATTGAAAGCAGAAATTGAAAACTGGATGTCACTTGTATTTGTCAGTGACCCAGGAGTCAGTAAGGAAGATGGAAGACCAGGGTTTTTGGGAGATAAATGATTAGCACTTAGGAAGGAAGGAAAGTTCTGTTGCTTCTTTCCTCAAGTCTAGCCTCCTTACTGGCAAAGTAGCCTCGGGAGAGAAACCTTTTCCATTTGTATTTCATCTTCTTGATTGAGAAAGGGTTTATACGAAGAAGCATGATTATTTAGTTTCTAAAACTCAAACCCACAATGTTTGAGTATGATATATGTAAATAATCTCTGCTACAGCTGCAGCATGGGCTGTGTCTGGTTGTGTATGATCATGAGGCATTTGCAGGGATGTGCATATTGGCAGGAACACATTTACCAACAATACCTTCCACAATGTGTTAAGATTCACTTAGGGTGGTTGGCAAAATATTAAGGGAAATATTAGGGAAAGTTGTAAGATTGTATTTTCAAACCTTTTGAAAGGCCAAAAGATTTATGAAACAGGCTGAAGGCAGCCAGTCCTTATCTTCGGGCATTAGGTCACAGAATGTAGATTAGGGATAATAGAAGCTTCTCCAGTTAAGTCTGTTTACCCTACATTCCTTTGTCTCTACTCTACTTGTAAACTTGGTGCCTGATGGTCCTCTCAGAGGGAGGTCAAAGGAGAATTACCTGTTAATGGTGTTTACTCTGGGCTCGGAACCAAAAGCTTTTATCATTCGTAAAACCACTCTTTTTTTTTTTTTTTTTTTTTTTTTTGAGACGAAGTTTCGCTCTTGTTACCCAGGCTGGAGTGCAATGGCGCAATCTCGGCTCACCGCAACCTCCGCCTCCTGGGCTCAGGCAATTCTCCTGCCTCAGCCTCCTGAGTAGCTGGGATTACAGGCGTGGGCCACCATGCCCAGCTAATTTTTTGTATTTTTAGTAGAGACGGGGTTTCACCATGTTGACCTGGATGGTCTCAATCTCTTGACCTTGTGATCCACCCGCCTCGGCCTCCCAAAGTGCTGGGATTACAGGCGTGAGCCACCGCGCCCAGCCCAAAACCACTCTTTTAAGCCTGTTAATTATCTACAAGCGCATTGACTTAGAACTTTTTTATTAAATCTACACTGAATAAATTCAAGCGGGAACACAGCGAGTAGGGGTTGATTAGCTGCAATCGCCCTCTGAGAGTAGCTGACAACCCCGGTAGTCTACTCGATTCACTGTATTCTAGTGCGTGAGTGTATTTATTCTTCTGTTGCTGAGACAGGGTCTGCAGGACAGACCCCCCCACAGGTGGTGATCAGCGCCTCAACAACGTATACCTGCAATGGTCTGGGTTTTAAACACTGGTGTATGGCCTCATGGAAGAGAAAGGTCATCTTTCCCACTGGGCTGTGCCTAAGTCTATCCTGCAGTCAGGCAGACTATCTGAAACTGGATGTTCCAGCCATTATTTACTCAATTAATCTTCTGGCAACACCTTTCTTCTTATCACACAACAACCACTTTCTTAAAAGGTCATTTGCACATTTCTGGCCATTCAGAGACATCCTGTAATAAGAAATGTTTGCACTCAAAAAGATTGATTTTACCCATTTCTTGGAAAAATCATTTGGGGCATTTTCTGATGCCAGCTTTTAATCAGCTGCCTAAGCCATCCAGATTTGGGGGAGGTAGATTGATCTTCCTGCTCATTGATGAAAGGAATTTTCCTCTAGCACTACACCCATGCCAGCCTGGACATTGGGATTTTTAAACAAAAATATTCTTACTTATTAACATTAATTGTCAAAGGTGCAGTTTAAGTCCTTTCTCTCTTGTCAGAAGAAAATTCTCTTATTTTCTCCCTTTCCTTGCATTTTATAAATAGATCAGTCTTAAAGCAAGTCTCCAAGGGGCATTCGGGTGAAGTTAATGGAGGTTAATCCTTTTTCTATCTATGCAAAATCCTGTGATTCAACTATAAAAATATTACCTACCTGAATACCTTGAGTTCCTCCCATTAGGGTAGAAAAAGGGAAGGACATAGAGAAAAATGAAGTTTCTTCTTACACCTGAGAAGGTGCCTGGATCTCAAAGATACTGACTTGGATATCTTACAAATTCCAGACCATGCACCTTCATAAATCATTATTCCATTTCATAAGACCAGATTTTCTGGAAAAGATGTATACACAGTATTTGTAAAAATATAATTTGAATCTATAGGCATAAAATGTTATACAAATTAATTATATTAAAGTAAGAAAATTGATAGCAGTGGTTTCACATATTAGACAAGAACAGTAAAATTGTGTACTGCTTTCCTTATCTGTATGGTGCTTTTTTTATCTGTGTGTTCATATATTAAAACATATACAAGAGAAATAAAAATAAGGTTGAAAGGCTAAGTCTCCTGTTTGCGTTCTGGGGATAGATATATATCTTCTGTGTCTTTGGCAATCACAATCTGACCATGAAATGCAAGATGGTCCTTTTAACAGTAACAGGACCATCAAGACAGGGGCAGACAGGCCCTAGAGCCAGGTACCTTATAATCACAGACTCAAATCTAATCCCCTGTAATGGAATATAAATTATACCTATTTTTTTCTATGCCACAGTGTTACAGTGGCCTTGCATTATGACATTTTTTCTAGTTCATAGGTATTTAACAAAAAGCAAGTTTCTCAAACCAAACATAATTGGAACGCGCTTGGGGAGGCGAAAAGCCAGTCCCTTCCTGACTGTCACATCCCTCATTCACAAGCCTGTCTCTAAAGCAGGTGATAGAGATGAACACATTTCTGATAAGTCATTTCCACTTTGGAGCACCACAGAGCATGCACCCTTTATAACCAAACTACTGAAGTCATCGGGCATCGGGGACAGCAGTTTATGGACTGGAAGACAGCAGTAATAACCCTCCTCTGCTGAGACCACTGAGATTGCTTTAAAGAAAGTCTAGTATCTTTCAGAAAAGGGACAGAAGCATGTACAAGAGAACTGCTCTGAACAGGTCGTTAATCAATACCAACACCTGCCACTTCAATCTACCAGATGATTCTTGCCCTATTTACCAAATATATATATTATTTTCCTTGACACCTCAACTCACACACCAAGCCTGCAAAGATCGAATGAAGTCTTCAGACAAGTAGAACAATGAGGCACTGCTGTGACCATGGAAGCAGAGGCACTCTGTTTGTCTATATTGCTTCAGTGCACAAAGGTGCCTCCCACTAATGACCTCATCGCTGCTCTCAGCGAAAGCTTCTTTCTAGAACAATAACCTGGAACCAGTGTCAAAAGTTAATCCCCACTTGACATGAGGGGTGAGTTTAAAAGTCCCATTTAGAACAAGCCTTGCTATTTATAAAGCATATTTCCCAAATGGGGTGTGGAGTTTTTTATAGAAATGCCAGACTGAACATGTGTCTAGTTTGCTTCTGTGATTAACTCATTGTGGGGAAAGTTGGTTGCATCAGTTAAGACATGTTTACGGATTGCCCGCTCTATGTAAGGTAGTATAAAAATCAAATTTGCATCCCAGCTTCACTTAGACTCAACGAAAAAGAAGATCTGAAAATGGAACTGTGTTTAAAAACGTGCATGATATGATCTTTGCCTATCCAGACTGTGTGTCAGAAAATGCTGTTGAAACCTGTTATCATAAGTAAAGGAGTGAAGACAAAAAAATGAGTGCAAAATACATTCTACATTACTGTCATTCAAATACATTTACTTTAAAAGGTACACAATGTGATGTGAAGTAAGCACTAGACTGAGACTCAGAATACTCAGATACTACTTTCTTCATGACCATCAGCACACTGGACAACCTGGGCGAATTCCCCTGTGAATCTGAGTTTTGGCTTCCCAATGGGTAAAGCCAAGCAAGTTGAACAGGATGAGGTATTAAGTTCATTCCAGTATTGAAATCCTACTATCTTGTAATTCTACCTGAGTCACTCTTCCATTAACACTGAATTTCTCTTAACAGAAATCATATTAAGCATCAAAATAGCAAAATATTAATTTTACCTTTCATCATTAACACGTATCTCAAAACTTTTGAATCTTTAGTTCGCCAACCTGTATCACATAATTAATGCAATATCTACTGGTATCATCCACAAATGCTATATTTTGTCAAGAGCCACTGTCGAGGAGTAATTAAACATTCTGAATATTGAATTCTTTACAAAGTACACTAACCACCTCTGATGATGATTCATTTTTGTTTTTCTGTGATGAACTCACCTTGTGTCTCATTATGATAATTGTTTCTGATTCCCTCATTCTTCCCTAGCAGAATAATCTGCAATAAACATTTGGGAGGAACATAAAAAAAACTGTTATTTTTATAAGGAAAGACTGAGATACACTTAGTTATTATTTTCCAGAATATGAAGCCACAGCTATTTTTCATTTACACAAAGGATAGAAAAAAAACTAAACAGGAAGGAAGGTTGTGATTACTAAAAGAAGTTCTCTTCGTTGTTCCTCTTTAGAATCCGGTACTAAGACAAACTGGCAAACCTATCATTCTAGATGTATTTCAGAATATGAGATACATTTGTGGTGCCTGATGTTTCTTTCTTGTTTTATTTGAGAAAGAGTGGGAAGAACACCGGTATTTTTCACATGTTCTGTTTTATATCTTCCAGTATCGCCACACTATTTCTTACCTTCAAACTAATAGGTAACCAAAAACACCTTTCTAACTATTTACTTCTACAAAAGTTAAGGTTCTGCTGCTGAGTCTGTGCCTCAAATAAGAACATTAAACATAATTCCTACTAAGCTATATCTAAGCTCAGCCATGTGACTCCTGTAAGCATGCCCCCACCCCAAAATTTGGAGCAGACCTATCTCCACTTCAGTATCCCCATGGAAAAGGTTTCTGAGGGATTTCGGTCCTTTCTTTAGGGTTTCCTAAGTGCAATACAAACGATAGTACCGTTATCCATGATCAGAGGTCATTGCAGGGGGAGGGGGAAAGGATGAGCTAAAATAGGTCTTTACACTATTAAACAATAGATTAATACTAATGACTGCTATAGTCTCCCGAACTTTGTTCTCTCACATAACCCTCACAACAAACCCAAGTAAATTTCTTTATGTTTAAAAATGTTAAAGAAAAAAACCTATATGGACAATACTTTTAGATGGATGATGTCCAGCTTGGAAGCTTTTATCTGAAAGTTTTAACCACATTCACTTACCTGACTCTGTTAACCTGGGATCAATACTTGTTAGAATTTTAAAATAATAAAAAAATTATTATTTACTTATTAATAAATGATATTGGATAGTCATCCAGCAAGGAAAACAGCCAGTTAAATTCTTACTTATTGGAATCTAATTGTTTAAAGATTTTAATATAAACAAAGAATGAAACTATAAAAGTACTTAAAGAAATACGGGGAAAATACTGAATAATTGAGAGTAGAGAAGGCCTTTCTAAGAATGACAGAAAATTCAGAAGACATAATAGAAAAATATTATAAATTAGATTATTTTAAAAGTGAACTCAACATGGAAAAACCAACGTAAGTAATATGAAAAGAATACAACCACTCAGAAAAAAAAGATTTGCTATTTATATAATTAAAATTTTTCTAAAATATAAAAATATCTAGAAATTAATGTAAAAATACCCCACAGCGATTCAATGGTAAAATAGACAGTAGATATGAAAAGGTAATTCACATTAAAAAAAAATAAAAATACTTATTTTAATTTAAGATAAGCATTTAACCTTATTCATAATAACAGAAAACAAATTATGAGATCATAAAGGTACCAAGTTCCGTATATTAGACTGGCAATGATGAAAGTTCTTGGTAATACCTTATTCATACATCATGTTGAAAAGTGAGTGCAGAAATCAGACTTTTTGCAAGTTTCTTACGAGATGGATATAACTTTTCTATAGGGCAATTTGGCAATATCTAGGAAGATTTTAAATGCACATACTCTTTTAGCCAGCAATTTCACCCCCACGATTTTATCATTTCATATCCACGAAATTTTATATGTATGAAGTTATTTGTTCTTGAATATTCACGTTAGTTACATTTTTGCAATAGCAAAAGATTGGAAGCAGCTTAAACGTCTATGAATAAGTGACGATCCAACCAAATTATTTATAATGTGGAGGTTATAGGGGGATGTCATTGCCCCTTTCTTTTGTTTCCATCAGGAAGGCTTTTTCCTAAACATTCTTAATTTCTTGCCCACTGTTTACTAAATTGAGTTGTCTAATTCGTGAGTTTAAGTGAGAAACTGGGTCCCGTACAGCTGAGCCCCCTTGTCCAGCTTTCCCTTGGGATCTGCCCACAGCACATTTGGATTTGCTCCACCAGGTCATGAGCCCTTTAGGGAAGGCATTGTGTAGGGAGGCCTGTGGCTATCTGAGCTGCCTGTGTCTGGGTTGGTAAATATGCCCAATTTGAGGGCTCCATGTTAGGAAATTATTGTGTTGTGCACCTGGGCTGCATTCTCCAGTACAGGCTTTAACTGTAATAAAAATATTTTTATTTTCATCTTCTTGCACTTCATCTAATCCTCAGTTAATGCAACACACAGGTGGGAAAACTGTCAGCACCATTTACTTTGCCTCTCTTATACCAGTTGGCACATTTGAATCCTATTTATCCACAAAAGTAAGAAATGTCTCTCCTGGTACAAATAGACAATCACCTCCAAGTTTAATCACTGGGAGAAAGAGCAAGGTGCAGAACAGCAGGCGGAGAATGTTACTACTAGGTGGAAAGAAGGGAGAGAGCATATGTTCACATGTACCTGCATAACATATCTCTTCAAGGAAACACTGGAAGCTGATAATAGCCATTGCCTCCAGTCAGGAGAAGAGGGTGGTTGGGGACAGACAGAGGGGGAGATTTTTGTAGTATTCACTTTTGTATTTTGTGAATTGTGAATCCATGAGGATGTATAATCATATGAATTTACTACTTCTGCAGTACATTGTATATGTTTCTAAAATTATTTCTTCTTTCCCTTTCTTGCTTCCTAGGAAATTTTTATTTCATTCGTGCTGGTATTAGTAAAACAACATAATTGCTGGTATTAGTAAAAAAAACATGCTAGGGGGCAAGATATAATATATAATCACTCTTAGGCTTTCTTACCTGTGACAGCCAAGGACCCTCCTTACTCAATTTCTTCTTGGCTCTGCTCCTCCATGAAGGGATCTTTCCCCAGGGGTTAGATTTAGACTTTCCTGTTGCAACACGAAGGAGGGGGACAGTAACAAGCTAAACAGAGAAGGAAGCTGTAGAGAGGAGTTCAGGTTTTTTTAGTGAGATTGGTGCACTCCAGTGCAACACAGTATTAGAAGCCCTGGCTAGTGCAATCAAGCAAGAGAGAAACAAAAGGCATCCAAAGAGAGAGAGAGAGAGAGAGAGAGAGAGAGAGAGAGAGAGAGAGAGAGAGAGAAGACAAACGACTATTCCTGTTTGTAGATGACATGATCCTATATCTAGAAAACCCCATTGTCACAATCCAAAAGCTCCTTAAGCTAACAAACTACTTCAGCAAAGTCTCAGGATACAAAATCATTGCAGAAATCACTAACATTCCTATACAGCAACAACAGTTAAGTCAAGAGCCAAATCAGGAGTGAATTCCCATTCACAATTGCAGCAAAAATAAAACAAAATATCTAGAAATATAGCTAACCAGGGAGGTGAAAGTTCTGTACAAGAAGAACTACAAAACATTGCTCAAAGAAGCAACAGTGGACACAAACAAAAGGAAGAAAACATTTCAAGCTCATAGAGAGGAAGAATCAATATCATTAAAATGGCCATAGTGTCCAAAACAATTTCCAGATTTAATACTACTCCTATAAAACTACCATCAACATTCTTCATGGAACTAGAAAAAACGATTTCAAAATTCATATGGAACCAAAAACCAGTCCGAATCGCCAAGGCAATCCTTAGCAAAAAGAACAAAGCTGGAGGCATCACGCTAAAAGACTTCAAACTGCACTGCAGAGCGAGAGTAAATGAAACAGCATGGTAAGAAACTGGTAAGAAAACAGACACATAGACCAATGGAACAAAACAGAGAGATCAGAAATAAGTCCACACACCTACAATCATTTGATCTTTGTCAAAACTGACAAGAACAAGCAATGAGGAAAGGACTCATTATTCAGTAAGTGGTGTTGAAATAACAGGCTAGCCATATGCAGAAAATTGAAACTGGACCCTTTCCTTATACCATATACAAAAATCAACTCAAGATGAACTAAAGACTTGAATGTAAAATCCAAAATTATAAAAAGCCTGGAAGCATTCTGGACATAGGAATGGGCAAAGATTTCATGATGAAGGCACCAAAAGCAACTGCAACAAAAAACCACTTTTTTAAAAAAAGAAAAAATGGACAAATGGTATCTAATTTAACTTAAGAGCTTCTGAGATGCAAAAGAAACTCTATCAATAGAGTAAACAGATAACCTACAGAATGAGAAAAAACTTTTGCAAACTATACATTCAACAAACATCTAATATCCATAATCTATAAGGAACTTAAACAAATTTACAAGCCAAAACAAACAACCCCATAAAAAAGTGGGCAAAGGACATGAACAGATACTCTTCAAAAGAAGACAGACATGTGGCCAACAAGTATATAAAAAAGCTCAACATCACTGATCATTAGAGAAATGCAAATCAAAACCGCAATGAGATGCTATCACACACCAGTCACAATGACTATTATTAAAAAGTCAAAAAATAACAGTTGTTGGCAAAGTTGCATGGGAAAGGGAATACTTATACACTGTTGGTGAGAGTGTAAATTAGTTCAACCATTGTGAAAAGCAGTGTGATGATTCCTCAAATAACTAAAAACAGAACTACCATTTAACCCAGCAACTCCATTGCTGGGTATATACCCAAAATAATATAAATCATTCTATTATAAAGATACATGTACACATATGTTCATTGTGGTACACAATAGCAAATACATGGACTCAACCTAAATGCCCATTAATAGTAGACTGAATAAAGAAAACGTGGTAATAAAGACATACCAGAGACTGGGTAATTTATAAAGGAAAGAGGTTTAACGAACTCACAGTTCCACATGGCTAGGGAGACCTCAGAATCATGGTGGAAAGTAAATGAGGAGCAAAGTCATGTCTTACATGGCAGCAGGCAAGAGACTGTGTGCAGGGGAACTTCCCTTTGTAAAACCATCAGATCTTGTGAGACTTATTCACTATCACAAGAACAGCACAGAAAAATCTGCCCCCATGATTCAATTACCTCCCACCAGGTCCCTCCCATGACATGTGGGAATTATGGGAGCTACAATTTGAGATTTCGGTGGGGATACAGGCAAATCACATCATAAACCATGGAATACTATGCAGCCATATTAAATAATGAAATGATGTCCTTTGCAGGAACATGGATGGAACTGGAGGCCATTATCCTTAGGGAATTAATGCAGGAACAGAGAAGCAGATACTGTATATTTTCCCTTATAAGTGAGAACTAAATGAGAACACATAGAAGGAAACAACACTGGGGCCTATTGGAGAGTAGAGGGTGGGATGGGGAGTGCATCAGGAAAAATAACTAAAGGATACTAGGCTTGTTACCTGGGTAACTAAATAACCTGTACAGCAAATTCCTGTGACACAGTTTACCTATATAACAAATCTGCCAGGTACCCATAAACTTAAAATAAAAGTTAAAAAAAGAAAATGCAAAAGAGAAAGAAGTTGGTACAAAAATAGCTGGAATGTATAAAAAAGAAGTCGACAGGGGAAAAGTCAGGACTTTTAGGAAGAAGTTCTGTGAACTTATATAACTATCATGGTTCTTGGGCTCTGAGATAGCACCATCTGGATCCCAGCTTCAATGGACTTAACAAGTATTATGACTTGGTGCTGAAAACTGAGCTGTGATGGTGCCTTGCTGCTTCAGATGGCTCCCAATACCACCATTCAGCAGACACGTAAGACAACTTAAGGGGATTAAAATCCTCCCTCAGACAGGCTTTTCTTCTTCTGATTCATTTACTATACAAAGGCATCACCTGCTATCTAAGCTGCTAGAGTTATAAAACTGGCATCTGTTTTTTTCTTTCTGAAGAATATAAGGGGGGTACCAATAGCCTGTGTTCTGGGAGCTCCTAATAGACAGTTTTGCTCTGTGCTAAATATAAGATATAAGCACTGGGTATTCACTGTGGGCACTGCGCTAGTTTATCCAGCACCTCCATGTTGTGGGGCCCTGCAGAGGAGAAGAAAATGAATCACAGGCAATTCCTTCTGGCAGGATGAGGGGAGGGTTCACCCAGACCCCTTTCCCAATTCTGCTGACTCTATAATCCACATCTCTCCTGCCCCTGACTTCTTTCCTTTCTTTTTGTTTATCTCAGAAATGCTTAGTTTAGCTATTCATAAAAGACTTATTTTCATTGATAGGATTGGCTTATGTATACATAAAATATAATACACAGTTCGTGCATAGATCATTAAAGTGTCAGGTTGTCTTTGTTACAAATTTTCTTTCATCTCAATACGAAATCGTGTTCACATCTTTTTAGTTGTCACAGTTTGTGGCTCACAAACCTCATAATTTAAACACACACATGCATACATACACACACACACACACACACACACACACACCCCAGAGGAAACCTTGAGCTTCAGTTTGATTTAGTGACATAGACCCCCTCTGCTGAGATTTGTTGGGATGTTTGTCAAAGTCCTTGAATTTCCAGCATTATCATTTGTTTCTACAATGATGGCAGTGATGGCAAATAATCCCTGGCAAGAACTCTGATCGCCTCGCCAGAGAGGTTTGAGGTATGAGGGGAAAGCAGCCTAGAAACTTGATTTAAAATTCTAGACAAAAAATTTTTGCAACAACAAATGTTAACTGTCATTCAGATACCTACACAGAAGCAGAATTCCTTACATGACAGAGACTGTTCTGAAATATATAACAAATCAAAAATCCTTCTTAGACATTGTATCATTATCTATGACAGCAAGAACAAAGGCAGCTAAAAAAGAGTATGTCCTGGATGTGTTTCGATGCTCTCCTTACGTCATGTTTTCAGTTGTATTCTCCCACTCATGGAAGTCAAATAATGATGCATGGATACCATTTTTATTTGGGAATATTGCTTACATTAGGAAGTTAACATCACATTTATCATACATATGTTTTTTTCAAAAACTGTCATTTTCCTAAATTTTGAAATCACCAAATATTTCTTGTTTATGGAATCACTAATTCATTTAATCACTTATTAATTAATAGATATATTAATCTACTTACACAGAACTGTGTTATGTTTAATAAAATCACAAGGGAAATCTCAACTTGAATTGTATCTCCCAGAATTCCCATGTGTTGTGGGAGGGACCCAATGGGAGGTAATTGAATCATGGGGCTTGGTCTTTCCCTTGCTATTCTTGTGATAGTAAGTCTCACTAGATCTGGTGGGTTTAACAGGGGGTGCCACTTTTGCTTCTTCCTCATTCTTTCTTGCTGCCATAATGTAAGAAATGCCTTTCCCCCTCCGCCATGATTATGAGACCTCCAGCCATATGGAACTGTAAGTCCAATTAAACCTCTTTTTCTTTTCTGTCGTAGGTATGTCTTTTTCAGTAGCGTGAAAACGGACTAATAAACCTGTCTTCTCTAAACTTTAGTAAATTAGGATGAATCCCTGGGCAGATGGATGCCTCTTTCTTTTTCTTCAGTGTAGCCACAACAGCACGCCACACATGTGATGTTGCATCTCAGAGCTACCTCCTCTGATGCAAGGGAGAAAAAGGAACCCTTACCTGGACAGAGCCCTGCAGCCTGGGAATGCTCAGGATTGCCACCAGTGGAGGAACCACACTTCCTCTATATGCCAAGTAATCAAGGGCAACAAAAAGAACATTCCAGGTTTGTGGCCAGAAGGGCAATTCTGAGAAAGATATTCTACAGCTTCAAGCTATTATAGTCAAATACTCTTCTGCTCAAATTCTATCTAAAACCTTCACATCTTTCTGTTCTTCTCCCTTAGGACAACTGCTCCCTATCTGCTGAAATTTTAAGCATTTTCATTGACTAGCATCATTACAGCCCTTGAATCTCAGGTCATGGCTTCAACTTGAAACCTTGCTAGGCCCAACATTTATGGGAGTTCATCAATACCACAAGTGACTTGTCAAACTATTGGAGGCAAATGTATTTCCATATTTTCAGGTGGCATCTAATTGCTGCCATGGTGTAGGCAACATGTGGTCTGATTGCACGTGTGACTCAGAAAAGGATGAGTGCGTGCTGGTGGTAGCTACTGTAAAGAGACAATGGTCATAATCCATCTTGGCACTATTTTCTTTGTGATGAAAAAATTAGACCAACTAAAATCATGACTGTTCTTTTGAATTTATCCATCTGATTACAGAGTGTTTGATGGTTTGCTTCTATTCTCCATCATTACCAATTTTGTTTTCCATTCTGGGATTTGACCACTACATTGTGTGAGTATGACAGGCTGCAGGTACCTTCTCATACCAACCATATGGTTAAGAGTTTAATAATCTTCATGAGCTATTTTGCTGTGATAAAATTGTATGCATGAATAATCAGCCAATGATGCCTTGCAGGTAAAAGATAAACCAACTGCTAGCTCTTGGGTAGAAGACTGAAGCCATAATCAGTGTCTGTTTAATTTGGCTGCAAATGATTAATGATTACAGCAAAGTTTTACTACTCTAAGTGCAGGTCACTTCTTAAAGTTATGGTTTCTAATAAAAGAAAACTACTTTCCTACTGTATTTTAAAGAGTAAGGTTGCAGTCCTACTAATTGGGGTGACGGCAGAAATACCCTGCCGTTTGGCAACCCGCCTTGTAGGCAAAATGAGGAGTTCAAAGGGCTCTCCATGACTTGTACCTCCACTATGAGTCAGTGCACCACAGCGACAATTAGATGCCACCTGAGAATATGGAAATAAATTTGCCTCCAATAGTTTGACAAGTAAAATCCACATGTGGTATTGATTAACTGTGGGAGCAAACTCTAAGAGAATTTAAATAGGTGACTGTGACACTTCAATAATATGTGATCAGGTGATAATTTCAGAATTATTAATCAGACTCTTTCAAGATAGTAGAAAGCAAAGATCTAGTCAGTTATCTCCAATAGTGAACAGTAATTATAAGAAATCACAAAAACAAAAGAAAAAAAAGAAAGAAGTCACAGGGAAGGAAGTCAGGAAATATTCGCAGGAGCCTCATAACCAGGGATTAGAGAACCAGGAAAACTCCTGGAGATTCAAAGTGGCTTTTGTCTGAGATGTGACCCAACAGAATCTCTCTCTCTCCAGAACTGGAAACCCTTCGCTCCATCTTCCAAGCTTTGCTACTGAGATGAATCTGTAATTCTCCATTCCTGCTTCTTCGGCTGTCAGCACTACAGACTCAGTTGACTCTCCCGTTTATCTGGCAGTTTCTTCTTATTTAAGGCTTGCTATCTCATGACTTCTGCTCCTTCCCATTCCTTCTACTGCCTCCTTTTTGCTGCTGTTGACCCACTTGCCAGACTCCTTCTCTGTGTGTCTCCTTCAAATGTGCCAAGTGAGAGACTCTAAACAGGCTGGCGAAGTCACTGGTGCCAAGAATCATCTTGGACAGGAGGTGCTTATCAAGCTACCTCATAGGCCGCTGGCCAGCACAGAAATGCCTTTGGGTTACAGGCCCCTTAATTCTTGTTCTAATTAGCTGTAGCCAATGTAGCAAGAATGTGTGGTACAAAAGTGATCCACTGTGTGTAAGGAGCATCTCAGAAGGGTGCAGAAGGCCCTCTGATGCTAACTAGAGGACATCCTTCCATGGCTGATCCAGTATATTAGGAAATCAGGACAGAATAGTAACTGAGAGAGTGGAAGCCTGGTCAATTGTATTGCGCTCTGTGAATACAGGAATTCCTAGAGGGTGAAGAGGAAATCCCTAACACTAGTGGTAGTCCATTCATTTTGCCCAGTAAAGAGCATGCTCAGATAGGGAAGTTCAAATGTCAGTCCAGCTGAAAAGTACATTTATTGCAGAGATGTACTTTTCATCAAACCCATATATTAACCCTCCTTGTTCTGAGTCTATGCATGTGAAGGAGGCTTCACATAAAGCCACTCGATGTTGTCAGCCTACTGGGCAGGGATGCTGTGCCAGCATGAGTATGCCTGTTTCCGTGACACTCAGTCACAGCTGTTATTATAAATAAGCATGCTGGTATATACTTGCTAATATGAATACATCCCTGAGAGGGAAGAACTCACAAAAATCAAAGTTCTGGTCCTGCAAAATTGAGGACAAGCTCTAGAATATGGTAAATACCTCCAAGATAGGTTTCATCTTGTGGGGACCTAGCTTAGTTTCTGCAAACCTTCCCTGTACTCTCTCCTCTGCACCACCATGAATAATGAGCCACAGATTTGAAACTTAATACAAAATGCTTTATTGCCAATGAAATCCCAATTGTATTCACTCAGCAATTAATAAGCATTAGTTTAACCAGATCACTGGCCATTGGAGAGCACACTGGGTTCACAATATGTTTTCCAAACTGAACCATGAAGGATAGTTAAAAGGGGAAAAAAAGATTTCAAATATGTTCATAAGAACAATCTAAACTTGAGACAAATTTATTATTATTTGAGGAATTAAATAGGTTCTACCATGGCCACTCAGCATCATCAGTTCTTAACCTTCATTTCTGCCTCTCTCCTATTCATGGGGTCAGTGGAATTCCATTACTGACACCTCTCACACACATACTGAATTTCAACAAAGTGGCATTCATACAGCTGAGGGCCATTTCTCATTATTCCATATTATTGAAAGCTTCAGGGAGCACTGGTCACATTGTCTTCTATACGAATGGTACTCAGAGTTGCACAATATAGAACCACGTGACTGCAGGAGTTGATTGACACTTGCATGTGGTAATATTCACTCTCTAATGTATGAACTTGTCTTCTTAGGTAAAGAATATGGATAATTTGAGAAGCAATATTCAAATTTGATATATGAAAATAATTTTCTGAAATATGACCATTACTAGATAGCTGGTAATTAAATTATTAAAATAATTTGTGTTAAATGTTGTTAAGAAAAGAATAATGTTAGGAGTAACAGCAGCATTACTGAATTGAATAAATTGAATATTGAGTCAGGTGACATGAAACTTTATGTTTTGGGAACCATGTACCATTAAGTGATTTGGAAGCAAAAGATACTTTTGTGGGGTAGGAGAGCATGAATTGTTTGAATAACTAAAGCTTTCATACACCTCTTTTTTATTTATTATTTTGTTTTGTTTTTGAGATGGAGTCTTGCTCTGTTGCCAGGCTGGATTGCAGTGGTGTGATCTCCACTGACTGCAACCTCCGCCTCCTGGGTTCAAATGATTCCCCTGCTTCAGCCTCCCAAGCAGCTGGGACTGCAGGCATGTGCCATCACTCCCAGCTAGTTTTTTGTATGTTAATAGGTACGGGGATTTACTTTGTTGGCCAGGATGGTCTTGATCTCCTGACCTTGTGACCCACCTACCTCGGCATCCCAAAGTGCTGAGATTATAGGTGTGAGCCACCATGCCCGACCTCATACACCTGTTTTTAAGCAACTTCGTCATTTATTTTCTTTTCTTGTATTTGATTTATACACAGTCTACTTTTAAACCACTGCTGTCTTTTCACTTTGCCTTTTGAGTTCTCAGAATATGGAAAAGAGCTATAATTAAGAACAATTAGGAAACAAAAGTCTCCAATGTACACACATGTACTAAGAGCAATCAGTGATGAAATGTTTAATGTTCTGACTTAGTAAAACCCACAGGGCTGGGGGCTTGTTTACATCATTCTTCAAGGTTTTGAAAGAAATAAACTGCATAAGGAGGAAATATTGCTTTGTGTCTAGGGCCAACACTTGAAAAATGAATGTTAAATGCAAGAAATTGCTTGAGGTGTTTCACTGTGGTCAATAATTCCAGAAAGTACACTATATCTTCATTCTCTGGAAACTGGCTTCTGTAAGGCTCCTCTCTCTCTCTCTCTCTCTCTCTCTCTCTCTCTCTCTCTCTCTCTCTCTCTTTCTCTCTCTCTCTGTGTGTGTGTGTGTGTGTTTGTGTGTGTGTATGAGGGTGTACACTTAGTTAAATTTGGATAGGCTAGTTATATGCAAGAATGTCTCACTTCCTTCAATCAGAAAAATCATTCTGAATAAAAATTGTTTGATTGCAGGGGTGGTTATGAGATCCCTTCAGCTTAAAAGCAGCAATTCTCCACCCCATTAATCCCTCATTCAAGTGCTTCACTGTTTAAACACTGCTGTTTGTCTCTTGCTCAGACTTGCTGATTTGGAAAGAATTCTGTGATATTCATTACCCAATGAAGCATCCGAGGCTCTTGTTGCATTATCTTATTAAATGAGTAGTTGTTTTTATGATGAACCATAAAAAAAGCACAAGAATTACTTCCTGTTATGAAAACCACACTGATTTAAAAACAAATCCAGCAAGATGGCCTCAAAACTTGTTTATGCCAAATTGATGATGACTAAAAATTTTTAGGATTTCTGCAAAATAGCTTTAAGATGAAACACCAACAACAACTACTTTTGCTGAGACACAAGCAGTACTAAGCTAACTAGTGTGAGAAAAAGAACCTGGTAAGGTGAAATGGTCTGTAACATGTGCCTTAGCTTTTGATGTGCCTTGGAGGATTTAAGGTAGTGTGAACTAGAGAACTGAGGAACTCAATATGGACAGAGTGAACATGTCTCTTTCTTGCTTGACTTGATTAGTCCGCCTTCCTCTAATGGCTTCCCTCCAGTACAGTCTTCAAGTAACCAAAATGTTCTTTCTTAGATTGGAGTCAATTAAAACTCCTAAATATTTTCCTCCTGTGTACAGATGGAGTCCAAGCTTTTAAGCATTTTACCTCATACCCTTATTATTTGGATTTCTCTGTCTCTCTGGATGGTGGCTCCCTCCTAGACTCGCTGCTACCAAAGGCTCTTCCTATCTCTGTTTCATGCTGCAGCACAGCTTTCTACCTCGTATGCACTTCCATCCGGGGTCCCTCAAAATCAAATTCAGACATAACTCACAACTGGGTTCTTTTTCAGACTCCTTTCCCTCTTGTAAATTTATCATTGCACTTATCATCCTGTGATGGAGGGAGAGGAGGCATCTGGCAGATAGTTTTCTTGAAGTGGATATTTGATTTGGAACTAGGGTAATTACCTTTAGGTTGTGGTTGCTTGGCAAATACAAGGACTTACCTAACTTATCTAAATTGGGTGTTCATTTGGCAGATTTAGATAGAGATGCTGATGGAGTTTTTGTACTAGCCCTCTAGTTAAAGCCCTGTAAACCACCCTTTGTTATCAAACTGAAGTGAGATCTGCTCACCAGGTACAGTAAGGCCAAAACACAGTAGGGTTTGCAGCAGAAGAAAGGAGGGCATTTATTTGCAGGGAGCCAAACAAGAAGAATTGGGCAGCTCTTGTTTAAATCCCAGACTCCCTGATGGCTTGCATGTAAGCTTTTTTAAAAGCAGGAGTAAATTTCAGGAAAGCAGAAGTTACAAGCAAAACCATAAATCAATATATGAGGATTACACATTGGTTTGACCTCAAAGGGCAGGATATCTTGAACCAGATGGTTTACAGGTCATAGGTAGATTCAAACATTTTCTGATTTGCAATTGGTTAAGAAGGTGAAGCTTTGTCTAACAATTTTGGGGTGAGCAGAAAAGAACATTAGCTCTGGCTCATGAGTGTGACCTTTTCCAGGTCCCTCAGGAAGAAATTTAGAACAAAGAACAGTGGTCAGAGTTCAATCCTCATGTCAGTGGATCCATTTGGTAGGAGTCTTGGTTTCTGAAAAGTAACTTAGAGACAAATGCTAAGATACCATCTTTAGTTTCTGTGGGAGAATATCCTGTGATTCTAATTTCTTTGGCTATTTTTTTTTTTTTTTGAGACGGAGCTTCGCTCTTGTTACCCAGGCTGGAGTGCGATCTCGGCTCACTGCAATCTCCTCCTCCTGGGTTCAGGCAATTCTCCTGCCTCAGCCTCCTGAGTGGCTGGCATTACAGCCACACGCCACCATGCCCAGCTAATTTCTTGTATTTTTGGTAGAGACGGGGTTTCACCACGTTGACCAGGATGGTCTCGATCTCTTGACCTCGTTATCCACCCGCTTCGGCCTCCCAAAGTTCTGGGATTACAGGCTTGAGCCACCGCGCCCGGCCTGGCTATCGTTTTAAGCTACTGTTACCTTCCTGCTTATCAAGTCATTTATTTACTTCTCTGGGCAAACAAGGTGCCTGGAATTTTCCTTGAAGGAACTCAAAAATTTTGGTTTTTTTCCATGTTTGAGAGGGCCTGCAGGCCCCTAAGAGAAGTTCCTGTTCTGTCTCACCTTGGCACACCACAAGCTGCACATTTCTTTACATCTTCCATCTATATCTGGATTTGTGTCTCTTTGGGAAGATGCTTTTTCATTGCAGCACCCTACTGGCTAGCAGCCTTAGGCACCCTGAGGTACTCAGGAAATGCTTATTAAGTTTTTTAGTTAATTTCAATAAACATATTATGAGTAAGTCTTAATGAACAAAGTCATACCATCCCTGAGAAAATTAAAAAAAGCAACTAATAAATGAACCACTTGAGGAGTTATGAGGATCTTGATGCATATTTTAATTCATCCACCCATAACTCCATGAACACAGTTGAAGGGGTAACAGAAACTCATCCTCAAACACACCTGAGTGATTGCTAGCTTTTGCTTTGCCTCTTTTCCCTGACTCTGACTTCATCTCTTTCACACCACACTGCCACCAGGCAAAGGTTGTGTCACAACTGTGACAGGTTGATGGTGGGCAGCCAAGAATTCTTGTAAAGTGACTTTTACAATAGTAACTTTGCCACAGTCAAAGGCCTAGCCCTTGTTCTTGAGGGTTCAGAAATTCAGTTACTAAGACTTCATCAGTATCTTAATATCTCTCCTCAAGAAGGCTTTCTGAATTCAGAAACATGAATTAGCTATCCCTTTCTAAGTGGCCCCACAGGAGTCTGAGTTTACCTCTGTCTAAGCACTTAGCTCTATACTGTTAATATCCCTGACTATCTTCCTTATCAGATTATTGATTTCTGGAAGGCGGGTCTTGTCCTGCCTCCTTGTATCTTCCTATAAGTAGGGTGATGTATGGAAGGGAAAAATTGCCTCCCTCTATCTTCCTAGGTCCTTTGGCTAGTCTCCAAATTAAATAGACATAAAACAGATTAACAAGAGAATAATAATTTACAAGTGTCTACATGCAAATATGTAACTAACATACTTGTAGTATGTTAACTCATACATAAGAAGTATTATGTTAGTTACATACTTACCGATGGGAATCTCACACATAGAAAAATAAGACTCAATGAAATGGCCAGATGATTGAAGGCTATACTCCATCCTGAGCTACAGAAAGGAACAGGAGTTTGGGGCTTCTGGTGGGTGGTAGAGACACATTATGGGAGTGTGAGGAAGGAAATATATAATGAGTTAAGATTGCCTTGTTATGCAGATAAAAGTCTCTCAGGCAGGCTGAGTGCAATGGCAAGCTCCTGTAATCCCAGTTACTTGAAAGGTGGAGGTGGGAGGCTCAGCTGAGCCCAAGAGTTTGAGGCTGCAGTGAGCTATGATGATGCCACTGTACTCCAGCCTGGGTGACAGAGCGAGACCCAGTCTTTAAAAAAATAATAAAAATAAAAATAAGCCTTTTAGTTGATAAAAGTTCTCTCGGAGCAGTGCTCTTCCTGGTCCAGATACCTTTACTCATGAACATTTCCTTTATAAATATACATTTCTCTGTACAAAGGGGTTTCATACTTTATTTTAGGCAGTTGAGTGGGAGGTGAAGAGCTTTTCCTGTGTTGGCTGGTTCTCAAATTTTTTTAGGTCAAAGTAATCAATATGCCAGGTGGCATGCTTTAGGGTGGTGTATTCTGAATCTCCTCAGTGTCAATACGTATTTAATAAATAATGAATGAATGCACGCATTCACTTTGGAGATGCTTCCTCTTGTTAAAAAAATGTTACTAGCCGGGCGCGGTGGCTCACACCTGTAATCCCAGCACTTTGGGAGGCCGAGGCGGGCAGATCATGAGGTCAAGAGATTGAGACCATGGTGAAATCCCGTCTCTACTAAAAAATGCAAAAATTAGCTGGGCATGGTGGCACGCACCTATGGTCCCAGCTACTCGGGAGGCTGAGGCAGGGGAATTGCTTGAACCCGGGAGGCGGAGGTTGCAGTGAGCTGAGATTGCGCCACTGCACTCAAAGCGAGACTCTGTCTAAAAAAAAAAAAAAGTCACAAGATTCTGAAACTGAAAACCATCCTGTCAGTTTCATAGCTTCTCATGTGGGAATGTCGCGGTCACGTTACAGCACCTTCACTTCTTTGGTCACGAGGGTTGTGGCATCTGATCTGCCCGTGTTTGAGATGAGCCCCTACCATTTCCACATTTAGTCCTGTGACTCTCCAGTTTCTGCTGGCTTTGCTGACCAAACTCTTGTTCTCCTGAACACATTATTTTCCAGTCAAATTTCTGTTGATCTTAGCAGCTCTGGACTCACCCTAGCTTCTAAAGATAGCTTTTATATTTCTCCCTGCTTCATTACACATTGATTTATAATGTAACGCTCTAGGGGACATCTCTGGGGACAAACTGGGTTTAACTACCCATTGTCAACATGTATAGTAGATATAATTATTCCCTCATTTTACAGATAAATAAAACAAGACCTAGAAAGGGCATATTAATTAAACAGGTTATATAACTTTCAAGGGATGAGATTTGGGCTAAAAAATGTCTTCTGCTTCCTAGTCCGTGATGCTTCTCTCATTTGAAAAAAAAAGTATTGTTGAATTATAATATACACAGAAAAAAACTGCAAATATCATACTGTATACCTAGATGAATTCACACAAATAGAACAAATCCTTGTCATCACCAACCTGACTCAACATCATCACACTTGCAGCACCCCTGAAGGCCCTTTCAGTCTCTCCTTCAGTACTACACCATCTCCACCCAAAGTACATTCTCTATCCTAACTTCTAAGAGCATAGATTAGTTTTCCTTAATTTAATACATTATACAAATTGAATCATACATTATGTATACTCTTACATCTGGCTCTTTTCATCCTATATTATATTTATGACATTTATTCATATAGGTGCAGTTTGTGCATTCTTATGATTATATAGTATTACATTGGACAAATGTATCTTATTTTTTAACCACGGTTCTTGATGAAAATCAGATGACTTCTACTTTGGGGCTGTATGAATAGGACTGCTGTTAACGTTTCAGTATCTCTCTTTTTGTGAATATCTGTAGTCATTTCTGTTGTATAATTGCTAGGTCATAAGGTACATGTGTTTTCAGCTTGTGTAAATATTACCAAACAGATTTCCAAAGTGATTCAATATTGTGAGATACTGAGAGTCAACTTGATTGGATTGAAGGATGCAAAGTATTGATCCTGGGTGTGTCTGCAAGAGTGCTGCCAAAAGAGATTAACATTTGAGGCAGTGGGCTGTGGAAGGCAAATCCACTTTTAATCTGGTGGGCACAACCTAATCAGCTGCCAGTGAATATAAAGCAGGCAGAAAAACATGAAAAGGAGACACAAGCCTGGCCTCCCAGCCTACATCTTTCTCCCATGCTGGATGCTTCCTGTCCTTGAACATCAGACTCCAAGTTCTTCAGTTTGGGGACTGGGACTGGCTCTCCTTCTTCCTTAGCTAGCAGACCAGCTTATTGTGGGACCTTGTCATCTTGTAAGTTAATACTTAATAAACTCCCATATATAGATGTGTGTGTGTGTGTATATATATATATATATATATATACACACACACAGACATACATATACACACATATATATACATGTTTATATATATATCAACATATATATATATATATATATATATCTCCTATTAGTTTTGTCCCTCTAAGAGAATGCTAATACAAATGTACATTCCTAAAGCTATGGAAAAGGGTTATCCTTTCCTTTTTCACTTTCTCTCTCTCTCTCTGTGTGTGTGTGTGTGTGTGTGTGTGTGTGTGTGTGTATACAGGGAGATTATATAGATAGATAGATAGGTAATGTGATTATAATTGTTTGAATGAATGCTTTCTAGTCATTACTAAGGATATATCCTGGCCATTATCTACCAATGGTCATTTGATAAAGATTTGTTGAGAGCATATTATATGCAAGACACTATGATAGAGACAGAAAATGTAGCAAAAATTGGACATTAAAAGGTCTCTGCTTTCATAGAGCTTATAGTCACCATTTATCTACTGTCTACAGATGATCTACAAATAACTACCTAAAGTTAATTAAATTTACAATAAATATGATAATGGAGAAATATAGTGTCTGATAAAAGTATATAGTGGAAAAGCATATATGCTTTAGTTAAAGAAGTGGGTCAAGTTCTGGGCCTTAGCTAAGAGAAGCAAGGGAAATGGACAGTACAATGACAACATGGGTAGAGGTGACATATTTAAATAGCTGCTGAGGTTAACTAAGCATCTTCATTGTTGGCAGATTATTCTACAGATTATAAAAGTTCCCAAATAACTCTGGGTTTTAGTTCCTCTTCCTCAAAATCCTGATTGTGCACATCAAATGATGTTAGAGATGAAAACATAAATCCATAACAGAATAAATAAAGTCATGCTGTGGTCTAAATGTTTGTGTCACCTCCAAAATTCATATGTTGAAATCCTTATCCCAAGGTGAAGATATTAGGAGGTGGAGACTTTGAGAACTGCCTGCGTCATGAGAGTGGAGCCCTCATGAATGGGATTAGTATTCATAAAAAAGACCGGAGAAAGACCCATTGTTCCTTCTATCACATGAGGACACAGTGAAAAGGCACCATGTATGAACCAAAAAGTGGGTCTTCACCAGAATGACTATGCTGGTGCCTTGATCTTGGACTTCCCAGGCTCCAGAACTGTGAGAGCTAAATTTCTGTTGTTTATAAGCTACCAAGTTTATGGTATTTGGGTATAGCAGATTGAACAGACTAAGACAAGCCATTAATTTTTAAAAACCTTGTTTAACCACAGAATGTCAAAGGTGGCATAATTTGATTAATATAATAACAACACTGAAAGTGTAAAAGGGGAAAAAATGACCATTTAAAGAGATACAGATTTTTTCCCAACAAAATTTACTGTCTAGTTCCAATTAAAATTCTTAACAATCTAAGAACAAAAGAAATTTTTTTTTAACATGTTAAAGGTCTAAAAATGTCCTACAGAAAAATGATACATTTTTTTTGAAATGTGGAAAAGCCTTCCCCTTAAGATCTGGAGCAAGACAAGTATATTGTCCCTCATTACTATTCATTATGCTGAAGGCCTTAGTAAGCACAATGAAATGTAGAATAATAAGTAAAACTTGCAAGGATAATGCAGATAACATTTTTATCAACAAATGATATAATAAGAGTATGGAATATCAAAACCCGTACACATAAAATATTAAGTATAATTAGAATTTAACAAGTTTGCTGGATGCAAAAAAAATTGTAATGAATCTACTCAAACTCAACATATGAGCAAAGAGAGTTCAAAAAATACAATTTAATTAAAATGGTAGAATTTATATCATATTTTTTAAATGGAGTATTTAAAATTAACTCTAAAAAAAGAACACTTAAAAATTAATTAAAAAGTGACAGGGAAATATTGGCAAAAGTCTTATAGAAGCATTGCATTGAGGAAGCCTCTGTAGTATAGAAATAAACATGAGAAAAGATGTTCAATCTCATTAGTAAGCAGAGAATTGCACGGAAATTAACTACAATCCGTTTTCTTCCTACCTTATGTGCAAAAATGAGGTGTTGTCAAGATTATGGAGCAACTAGTACACTTTAAAACTGTCTGGTGGTGTGTAATCACTTCAGAAAACAATTTAACATTATCAGATAAAGTTGATTTTTGTGCACTGAATGCACCTCAACCATTTCAGTTCTTAATGTATGCCCTAGAGACACACTTAGACACATACCAATATATATCCACAGCAGAATGGAAAAATCATATGATGAATTGCTTTGTATCAGGGAAAGTGAATGCATTTCAGATGCCTGTAAAAACATAGATAAATGTTCAGAACATAATAAGGGATAAAAAAGCAAACTTGAAGATAATTTATAAGGTATGATTCGATTTGTGTGAAGTTTGAAGGCAGGAGCAACTAAACAATATGCTATTGAAGCATAGACATATATTTGATAAGTCTGTAAAGTAAAGCAAGGAAATGGTTAACACAAAATTCAGAATGGTCATTACTAATTAGGGAGGAAATAATGGAATAAGATTTGAAAAAGGTAGACAGAAAACTTGAAAAGTAACAGCAATGGTCTATATTTTCTTATCCGCACGACACCCAAGCAGGGCTGATATTCACCTGGCATAAAATGGTAGATACTTAACTTGTTGTAAAGAGCTGCTTCTCTGAAACCTCAGATCGCCCCCTCCAAACACTGGAATTGCCCCAACCTTAGGTTATTAATGTGTTTACATGTAATTTAATTACTGATGTATTTGGATTTAGACTAATTGTGTTAGTTTATTTTCTACCTATTTTCCCTGTTTTATGTTTCTTTGCTCCTCCCTTCCTATCTTCTTTTGGTATTCTTTATTATTCCTATTCATTTCATATTTTTGTTTTTGCTTTTTGCTATACATTCTTGTATTTTCTTGGTTTTGGCTACCCCAGAAATAAATGCATTTAACTTACCTTAGTCTACCTTATATTAATATTAAATAAATGCATCCTGGTTTGGCTACCCTAGAGATAAATGCATTTAACTCACCATAGTCTACCTTATATTAATATTTTATCATCCCTGAAACAATGCTAAGAACCTACAAATACTTTAAGATGGAATAACACACAGGAAAGGCAGTTTGATACTTGTAAAAAGTGTGCTTTCTGGTAAAACATGAACAAGTGTTGCAGATCAACTTGTTTACAATGGCATGTCCCATGGGTCTGGCAAGCTGGTAGATTACTTGAGAGCAAAAACAAGGCCTTGGACTTTCTTTAACTCTCTGTCACTGCCCCGTCAACTCCTCATATACATGGTAGGAGTTCACTTGGTATCTGTTGTAAGTATCCAAAACATTGAACATAAACAAAAATTTCTATGCCACTTCAGAATATTTATCAATAAATGAGCGTTGTCACCCACGATTTAGAGTAGCAATAGAGGCCCAGGAATGAGACTGCAGCATATATACTGGTAAGGAACAGAAATTTTCAATTGCATCAGGTAAAACTGTTAAGAATGCGTACACAGCCTCTTAATACACAGCACTGGTTCTGATGTCCTGTAAGAAAATTCCAAGAAAATGTGGTTTGGACAAGCCAGTTACTGAATATAATTTTCAAGGCACTCAACACTAAAGAGTTCTAAGAGAACATTGTAATATTTGAGGGGAAAGGCAGGTATAAGTCATTAAAACTGGCTGATGTAACAGGCAAACTGAAATTACAAAGCCTTAATATAAAATAAGGACTTTTTTTTCTCAGTCAGTCAAAACCTGATACAGGCTTCATATCCCACTTCATCAAGAGACTATGCTACCAAGGACACATGACCTCCGAGGCAATGAGGACATGACCAACTGGATTGGGGGAACTAGAAGATTTTTTAGAGGGCTGCCATCACTTTGTTCATTTTCCAAGTATCAGAACTCAATCAGGAGGCCCAACAAACTATAAAGAGGCTCTGGAATCTAGAAGAGGAGCTATAATGTAAATTACTAAAACTCTATATTTTCCCAATGTCTCAACATCCCCCATCAATAGTCACCGAGCACCTCCACCAGGTGACCAGATTCGCCAGTATAATAAAGCTGGTCCTTGCCCTAAGTTCCCCTTCTTTCCCTCCCCTGACTGTGACCTAGTGACATTCAAACACATCAGTGAAATCCCCTCAAACCTTTTGCTTGTGTTCTCCACCATGACCTCCAATAAAGATACTTGCCCACTGGTCCTCAATCTCTCTCTTTCTCTCTCCCTCTCCTCTGCACATGCTTGGTTGAGCTCACTCAACAGGAGTTCCTCCCGTATGGCTGGCTTCCTGTGTGACATTCCTTGCCATGCCTCCTGTCTCTAGGACCTGTGAGTATAACAAACACATGATATTTTTAAATATCATATGCCTCTCCCAGTATGATTTCTGTGACTATGTTGGAGTAATCTGTAACAACTCCAAGAGGCAGACTTACTTCCCCATTTGCAACATAGGGGCATATGGGCATTTGGTGACCACTAATAGTCTCTGCGGGAGGAAGAACAGGAGAGGATATCTATGCAATGCCAAATTTATGTCAAATTTATTGCTTGGCCTGGATTGTTCACTATTCTATTACTGGGTGAAAATAGAAACAGAATTCTGACAGTGGTGATAACAGGAGTGTAATGGTTTATTTTATGCGCCAACTTAACAAGGCCACAGTGCCCAGATTGGTGGTCAAACCTAAGACTGGATGTTTCTGTGGAAGTGTCTTTGAATGAGATTAGCATTTAAATTGTTGGATTTTGAGGAAAGTGGATTACCCTCCATAATGTGTGGAGAATTTGTCCAATCAGTGAAGGCATGACTAGAACAAAGACTGACTTCTCCTAAGCAAAAATGAACTCTTCCAGCAAACTACCTGTGGACTTGAACTGCAACTCTTCCCTCGGTCTCCAGCTCACTAGGCTATGCTGCAAATTTTGGATTTACTAAGCCTCCACAATCACATAAGCCAATTTCTTAACATAAATCCCTCTCTCTCTCTCTCTCTCTCTCTCTCTCTCTCTCTCTCTCTCTCTCTCTCTCTCTCTCTCTCTCTCTCTCTCACCCACCATGGCCTTTCAAAGTGCTGGGATTACAGGAGTGAGCCACCTCACCTGGCCTTATTATATTTTTTAAGATGGAGTTTCACTCTATGTGTATATATAGAGAGTTATATATATATAATTCATTTTATATATGAGTTTTATATATATATATAAATTCATATATATATATATTTATTCATTTAACAAGGTGTCTTACAGAACTATTATATGCATCCAACATTGCAATACAATGAGATAGAAATAAATCAGTCAAAATGTTTTTCCTCAAGGAGCAAGATGTCAAAGAGGGAAGATAAAGACATGTTGCAAAATGTTTGCTCATTTATCATTTCTTGTATCTGTCTCTCCAAACTATTGTTTTTTGCATTTGTTAACAAAAGTAACCAAAAGCACATCAACACCATTTTGAGTGCTTCATTTTCTTTTTAAGTTAGGAATTATATTCTCATCTGTATCTGCAAGCTAAATGAACAGTTGTCAAATTAGTGTGAAAAACGTGAATATAGGAAGCTGTAATGAGATTGTTTTAATGGGGGCAGAGCATGCTGCCAGACATCAAAACACTGGAGGTTTTATTTTCCTTTTGCAGCTGTGACCTTCATGAAGCTCAGCCCTAAGGTCTTTAATTTTCCCATGTTTGGGGAATACGTTCTCCAAGGTCTCTTCCAAGTGAGCTTTGTTTTTCTTTTCAGATTCCTATTCACTATTTGCGCATTGCTCTTCCCTCCCTAGCAAAATAAGTTTCCTCTGCTTCTGCCCATGGAACCCAACTGGTACCCCTGGCAAGTCTGATGTCTCCAAACAAAGGCCTGAACCTCTTCTTGCTCTGCTTCAATGTTGTCTTAGTTTCTCAGGCCGCTACAACAGAATACCATAGACTGGGTGGTTTATGTTATTTTATTTTTATTATTTTTTGAGACACAGTTTTACTCTTGTCGCCCAGGCTGGAGTGCAATGGTGCAATCTTGGCTCACTGCAACCTCCACCTCCCAGGTTCAAGTGATTCTCCTGTCTCAGCCTTCCAAATAGCTGGGATTACAGATGTCCACCACCATACCTGGTTAATTTTTTTGTGTTTTTAGTAGGGAAAGGATTTCATCATATTAGCCAGGCTTGTCTCAAACTACTGGCCTCAGGTGATGCGCCCACCATGGCCTTTCAAAGTGCTGGGATTACAAAAGTGAGTCACCTTGCCCGGCTTTACTATATTTTTTAAGATGGAGTCTCGCTCTGTCACCCAGGCTGAAGTGCAGTGGCCCAATCTCAGGTCACTGCAATGTCTACTTCCCAGATTATCCTGCCCCAGCATCCCAAGTAGCTGGGATTATAGATGCCCACCAACACACCAGCTAATTTTTTTTTTTTTTTGTATAGACGGGGTTTCACCATGTTGGCTAGGTTGGTTTTGAACTCCTGACCTCAAGTGATCCACCTGCCTCGGCCTTCCAAAGTGCTAGGATTACAGGTGTGAGCCACCGCACCCAGCCAACAGGGTGATTTAAACAACAGAAATTTATTTCTCACAGTTCTAAGAAGCTACGTAGTCTGGGATCAGAGTGCCAGTGTAGTTGGGTTGTCATGAGAACTCATGTCCTGGTTTGCAGATGGTCATCTTCTTACTGTGTGTTCATGAGGCAGAGAGATGATCTCTCCTATCTCTTGTTGTAAGGACATGAATCCTCTCTCCACCTCCGTCAGGTTCCCAATACAGTCATATTTTGAAGTAAGGCTTAAATGTACAAAGTTTGAAAAGATATGAGCATTCAGTTCATAGCAAATGTACACCTGTCCTGTGGCTCATTCCCTCAAGATCCATTTTCTACTTCTAGAGACTTACCTCTTCAGTTAAACCAACAGGTGCTGTGGGTTAAACAACCTGTTGCTTCATTCCTATAGTAAGTAGCACACATGCAGGGAAAGTTGTCGTTTCTGGGGAAAAATAATCTCACGAAGAGCACCGCTAAGGAGGCAAACATCAGGCTTCTTGTCTCATGAGAGGCCAAGAAGAGTGAAGCACCACCTGATTAATGTCTGCTCCAGTGATATAGAATAGTCACGTCACTAAAGCTATTAATATTTGCTATGGATAATTTCACAAGAGAACAAGTCTTACAACATCACCTCTCCACAATAGCACCACTCTATTTAGCCAGTCTTAACAGCCTCCAAACTATGCTTGCACTGCTTATGTAACAGTGCATAAGGAAAAGGTGTTTAAATTATATCAAATACTTTTTTTACATGTAATGAGCTGATGATATGGTTCCCTCTTTTATTTCGTAACTGTGCTAAATTATGTCAACTGAGTTTGGAATGTTATGCCAAACTTGTATCTGGGAATAAACCCAACTTTTTATAATATATTACCCTTTTTACATATCCCTGAATTTGATTTGCTAATATTTTGTTAAGATTTTTGCATTGGTAATTTTCCTTTCTTGTAATGTCTCTACAAGTTTAGTATCTTAGTATCAAGTTATGCTGTACTCAAAAATAGAGTTGGAAAATATTACTTCTACTATTCTCTAGAAAAGTTCATAAATATTTGGTATTGTTTCTTATTGAAAAGTTTGTAGAATTCATAGCTAATGTCACCTGAGAACTTTGTTGAATGGTTTTTAATGACATCTTTCTTTTGATTAATGTATGATTATTAAGATTTTATACTTTTTGTCATTGTTAATAAGCTGTATTTTCTTGAAGGAAATTTTGCATTTCATTTACATTTTTAAGTGACTAGCATAAAGTCAGTAATAATATATATTTTTTATTCTTTTAATATATAAAATATCTATAATGACTCCTATTTTATTGCTGGTATTTGTAATTCATATCATGCCCCTTCTTTTTTCCTTGCTCGATCTTCCCTGGAGCTTTTCATTTTCATTAAACTTTTCAAAGAAGCAATTTTTGGCTTAGTTAGGTTTTCTCTATTGTGTGTTTTTTGCTTTTATTATTTTGGGTTTAGTTTGCTATTATTCTTCTGACCTATTTATATGAGTCCTTCGAGATGTGATTTTTAGTGTTTCCTTTTTTTCTAACGTATGCATTTGGAGATAGAAATTTCTAAGCATGGCTGTTGTGGCATCACAGATGTTGATACATCGTATTTTCATTACCATTTAATTAAACATATTTTCTAGCTCTTATTGTAATTTCTTCTTTGATCCAGGGTGTGCAGAAAAGAGTTAACATATCAAGCTTGACTGCTATCTTTAGAAAACCCTAAATACAAGGTTGGCCCTTGGAAAATGTACTAGAACTTGGATTTGGGGAAGAATCCATTCCTACAACGGATAAGAGTGGCTCACTATATGTAAACTGTACAAAGTATATATTTATGCTGAATATTTGCTTTCCCTCTAGGAGTCTAAAATTTTGGCATATGCCAGGCAGAGTCTGCCTACATAACCAGACTCCAGTATAAACCCTGGGCACTGAGTCTTTAATGAGTTTTCCTGGTTGGCAACATTTCACATGTGTTGCCACAACTCACTGGAAAAAATAAGTGCATACCTGTGTGTGATGGGTGATTTTATTGTCAACTTGACTGGGCTAAGGAATGCTCAGGTCACTAGTAAAATACTACTTTTGAATGTGTTTGTGAGAGTTTCAAGAAGGGGTTAGCATTTGAATCAGTATGCTCGGTAAAGAAGATCCCATCTCACCAATATAGGCAGGCATCATCCAATCTGTAGAGGGATAGAACGGAATAAAAAGAGTGAATTCTCTCTTGCCTTTGGTGGGGACATCCAGCTTCTTCTGCACTTGGATACCAGGGCTCCTGGTTGTTGAGCCTTCGGACTCCTGGACTTCCTACTCCAGTGCCTCCCTACTCGCCAGTTCTCGAGTCTTCAGCCTTAGACTGGGAGTTACACCATCAGTGGCTCCCCTGATTTGTAGTCCTTTGGACTGATACTGGACTACACCATCCATATCCCTGGTTCTGTACCTTGCAGATGGCATAATGTGAGACTTCTAGTCCTTAATCATATCAGCCAATTCTGATAAGTTTCTTTTTATATATATCTTATATATTTTCTATTAGTTCTGTTTCTCTGGAGTACCCTAATACAATGTGTGACCCGCTCTGGGAGAAAATTCTGGAAGTTTACACCTGTTTTTTTCTCTATTGACTTTACCCCATCAGTCTTCCCCTTTGCTGATTTTGCTTTTCATTTGCAACAAATTATAGCCATGAGTATGACAATATGCTAAGCCCTGTGAGTCCTTCTAGCAGATCATTGAACCTGGAAATTGCCCTAGAGACCCTCAACAAACATGGACTTAAGCACTTAGGAATTCCTCCCTCCCATTTTTTTTTTTCTGTTTTGCTTAATTCCACTGTTGTTAGAGAACTACACTGAATAATTCTAGCTAAAATATTTTGAGACCGACTGCATGAAAAACCAACTTTAGTAAATGTTTTATAAGCAGTTTTCAAGGATGTGTTTCTTAAAGTTGTGTGCAGTATTTATATATGCTTATTAAGTCAAGTTTCTTAATTGTATTTTCAAATATTTTGAATATTTAGTGATTTCATCTGTTCCATCAGTTACACAGAAAAAATGCCTTAAAGTTATTTAAAATAATTGTGAAATTTGAATACTTTTTCTTACTAGTTCCATCCATTTTTGTTTTACATATTTTGAGGCAGTATTATTACTTGCATTCAATTTAGAATTGATACATCTTCCAGGTAAATTTCCATTTTATCATAATGAAACATCTCTTCTTATTGCTTATTATGTTTCTTGCTTTAAATTCTACTTTGATTGATAGTAACAGTGTTGCATTCATTTTGGCATATGTGTGTATGCATGTGCATGTGTGTGTGTTGCTTACATTTGTATGGTGTATATGTTTTTTTATTCTGTGACTTTTTAATCTTTCTTTGTCTTTATGTCTAGGTATGTTTACAAGAGTAAACAGCAAGTACTTAGCATGTTTAATTCTTATTCAGTCTGGATATTACATTCAATTGGATTACTAATATTTTTAAGCCTACCATCTTGCTCTTTGTTTTCTAATTCTATGGGAATAAATTTTTAAAATTATGAGAAAATATGGATATTCAAAACCATATTGACTGGAGGAGATCCATAGGGTCTTCAAGGGAGGATTTGACACACTTTTTCTTAAAAAGGAAGATAATTAAGATTTTACTCTTGCACTTTATTCAGTTGGTAGTACATCTATACTACTCTGCTATTGTAACCCAGAAAACTTCCTAAATAATATATAAATGAGTAGGAATGGCCATATTTCAATAAATTGTATTTACAAAAATAAGCAGCCAGTTTATAGACCAAAGTTGTCAACTTTTGTTCTGGAATGAATTACTTGTATCTTTATTTGTGCCACATATATTTCTTGCATTTTATGTATATTTTTGCTTTTTTTTCTCTTTGGTAGGTCTTACTATGTTCTACTGATTTGTTTTCTATTTGACTGATCTTCTCTTCTGTGTATCTAATCTGCAGTAAAACAATTTATTGTGTACTAAAGTTCAAATATGTTTTGTTGATATATTTTCTTCTCAAAAATTGAACTGCTTGAGTGCAATGTTGCAATCTCAGCTCACTGCAACCTCCACCTCCCAGGTTCAAGAGATTCTCCTGCCTCAGCCTCTTGAGTACCTGGGATTACAGGTACCTGCCAAAATGTCAAACTAATTTTTTGTATTTTTAGTTGAGACAGGGTTTCATCATGTTGGCCAGGTTGGCCTCAAACTCCTGACCTCAAGTGATCCACTTGTCTTGGCCTCCCAAAGTGCTGGGATTACAGGCATGAGGCACCCCACCTGGCCTGCTGACACATTTCCTATTTAATATTTTTATAGATTCCAATTCTCTGGCAAAGTGCTCCATCTAGTCACCTCTTTTCTTTAACTTATTAGTCACAGTTATATTAAAGTCCATTTCTATTAACATAATCTGAGCGGTCTGTGGTTCTATTTTTACTGTCTTTTTTTCTCATTGGTTTTTACTCATTTGTGTCTGTTTTGTAGTCTTCATGGTAGGCCAGTAATTATGTATAAAAAGATGTGAAGAAAACTGAAAGCTGTATCTAATTTTATGTTTTTTTCCAGATAGAGTTTAATTTTTCTTTCTTGCAGACATTCAGAATAGGGGCATGTCACCTTAATCCAGCTTGGGGTATAGCTGAATTAAAGATAGGTTTTAATCTTTTGTATATGCTGGTTAATTTCTTTGTAAAACTTAATCCTAAAGTTCAGATATTCAGCAGTTGTAACTGGAAGGGTGGCCCTCCTCCCCTGACAAACATTGGTTCCAAGTTACTACCATCACCTTTGCGAGACTGTTGGAAACTCAGATCTGTTTCCCAGTTTCTTAGCTAAACATTCCTGCTCTGCTCTGCCCTGTAGTCTTTTGGTTCTGCAACTTATGAATTGAAAATGCCCAAGGGGAAGAGCAGTTGAGATTTTGGCTCTTCTCAATATCTTTCTCCTTTTTCTAAGATCTTGATGTCTATATAGTAGAATGATTTATAGTCCTTTGGGTATATACCCAGTAATGGGATCTAAAATCTTGATTGCCTTAGTAACCCTGCTTTAGAGTCTTAGGTGAGACTTTCAAAAGCTTAGCTCAAGATCTCAGCCCTCTATCTTCACAGATTCTCAGCTTTATAGATTTTTGTTAAAATGGCTCAAAGGGAAGGATTTCACAGAACTCCTGGTCTGTAACAATTCATTTATGTTATTTCTGGAATCTTGGTAACTCAACTCATGACTACTTAGAGTGTTCCAATGTTTTCAAAGAGGAGTGTGTGTGTGTGTGTGTGTGTGTGTGTGTGTGGCGGGGGGGGTTCTGCCCATTTATAAATTACCCTCTTTGAACGGATTAGTCTGTAGCAAGCTGTGCCACCTAAAACAGGCCACTCAATGTACTCATTTATAAATCTAAGATTTTAGATGTTAGCAGTTCAAACTGCAATGTGAGCTTTATTTACAATGACTGAAATTCTATCCTTCTATTAGTAAAATCTAAACTTATATTAGTTTGAAAGCTTCTACTCTGCCTTCTTACGTTGAATCAACAGCATGTAAAACTAGATTTTTTTAAATGAGCAACTACTGAGCAGTGTTTTTACTAGTGTAGTATATTTCTTTAACTTAAATGTAGAATTGTATATTGAAATTAAATCTTGTTAATTTAAATCATTCTTCTTTATAGTAAAGAAAAATGAACCAAAATAATAATTAAAAAGTTATTAGCTCATATTTATATTAAATTTCTTGATAAAACCATAAATCTTCCATCTTTGTTTTTTATTGCTTTTTAAAAGAAGGTTTGAAGCCACAGTTTAATTCCCTTAGCAACTGACTGAAAATTTGTTGAGAAGAAAGACTAACAAGTCTCAAATGCCCTTATACCTAATGGATAGGACCTTTCCTGTGGTAAATCTACTGACTTTTTGGAAGGTTCTGTTGATTCCGGGTTTTTAGCTTTTTCTAATACTGTTATTATGCTCTATCCCCTTCTTGTATAATCATTGCTGGTTACATCACTCTCCTCTATTATTTAAGTGTCCTTTAAAAGTACAATCTTTTAAAATAATGGTTATGAATTTTTAAATGCCTCCTTTATTCCCCCATGGATCATTTTTTATAAGAGTGCAAAATTTTCCTTTTGAAAATGTTTTCACAGTCTTGGGCTGTTTTCCTCTCCAAATCTGGTCATTGGATATTTTTTCCTGAGTATATTCATATACACCTGTCTAAGCTTTAGTTCACTTCTCTGTCTAGGCTCAGCATTCTCTTCTTTGGATACAAAAACTCTAAAATGAAAATGGTTCCCCTTTCTGAGTCTGGCCTTACCTGGATAGCACCAAACATCTTTGTTCATTCAAATTAAGCACAAACGAATAGCTCATATTGTTTTATCTTTTCAAAAGAAAGAAAACTGTTAATAAAGTAAGTCAAGAATTTATCAGTCAGACTTCTTTGAGCAGAGAGAGATTTTCAGCAGATACACAGCTTGTTGGATATATTCAATCCTTAGTAAAATTTGCCTCTTTGATAGTTGCTTGATTTTTACTAAATCACAAAATTTCACCCTATGAAACAAACAGGGGAAAATGCCAAAATAGAAAACCAAATCAGAAAAAAAATAAAATGAAAAACAATTTTGCATATAAGTGAGCAAATGGAGGAAAAACATAAACATATGCGAGTTGTAATTAGATGCTGATTTCTTTCTGAATTGCACATCTATGATCATTTATTTAGATAGAAAACTGAAAATACTTAACAAAAGGATATTTAAAGAAAACAGAATAGAATTTAAGTGGAAGTTGACTTCAACTTTTGTACAAAAGCTGTAAATTCAAGAGGGAAAGAAGGAGAAACACCTATAAACTCACCCAGCCAACTTACTCCAAAAGATGTACCAAAATTGGGTACATAACTGCTTCCTCTAGGCCAGTGACGTCTGTACTTGCAGCTAGCCAACTCCAAGCAACAAAGGGATAAAACTGGGTGGAACAGCTGCATCCAGGAGTTGGCCAGCTACCTCAAGACACATTCATTTAGAACTTGGATGTTAACGGTTTTGGCAGTTAGCACAAAATTTTCAAATGAATGTTTCTATTTCAGCTTGATCTCCAAGGGCCAGAACGTCTTCTAAGGTGGCTGCAAGCTGTGCTGCCTGCCATTCACTTCAGAACACAATGAAACATGCCATCTTGAAGTTGGCCACATCCTGTTTTCTGTCTTTCCCTATAGACTAAATTTCACTGTATTTTCTTTTCCCTAAACAAGTCTGGAACCAAGCTGAAATTCAAGATTAAAAAAAAGATGATCAAGCTCTTTTTTTTTTAATCAACATTTTTCACATAAGATTCTGTGTGGAAGTGATAGCTAGCTGTTTTCCCAAACATTTGTGCTCCCCTTCCATGATGCTATTATATCTGGGAAGGAACTACTGAGCTCCACTGGTTGTTTAAAGTGCTGTCATGGAACTGGTTCTCATCAATGCAATATAACCAGAGCGACAAGTGTCACTTCTAACCTGAAGTGGCTAAGATGTAGGTAGGCATATTCTGCTGTGTGTCTGATCCCGTCTTCTGCCTGAATGCTCTTGCCCAGGGAGACCTCAGTAGCCCCTTCTTGGAGAGAGAGAAGTCTCCTCAGACTGGGTTTCTAAATAAATACAAAAAAAAAAATGTGTCCTTTCCCCCCACAAAGAGAAGTGAGAAATGCATTAGACTTTTGTAGAGCAAGAAAAATTTATTGTGTTAAATTACTGAGGTTTGTTTTAAAGATGCTTGTTCCAACAGCTAGCGTTACTCTAACTATAGTGCCTTTGTCTCAGTCATACATACACATGCACAGAGAGAGAAAGAGAGAGAGGGAGAGAGAGAGCACTCTTCAGCAATTTATTTCCGGGGTCTCCTAGACCAGCTGTAGCAATCAGGATTCAACTGGAGAAACCGAACGAGTAGGAGGCATATATATATATATATATATATGTATGTATTTATGTATATATGTATATATATATATATATATACACACACACACACACACACACACATTCACATGCATACATAGGGTGTGGGTGTGCATGTAAAAGATTTCCTACAGGAATTTGACCTTGTAGAATTGTGAAAGTTAAGTCATGTTGGTAAGGCTATTGTCTCTGCATCTGATGCTGGAGCTTGAAGTCTACTGCACAGGCTGTCAGAGGCAAGATGGCTGTAGAATGAGGGAAAACTGGGACAGGCTAGAGCCCAGAGGCTGGGACCCACAAGGACACACTGGAACCAGCCTCAGTTCTCAGTGCTTCTAAACTTGCAGTTGTGAGTATTCCCCAGGGCACACCAGCACCCTTCCTCACGGAGCTGAATGCACAGATGACGAATAAGCTGGAGAAATTCAAAGGGGATCTGGGGACAGGTGAAGCAGTTTCTTTCCTGGCTGCCATCTCATGCCAAGCAAGTGCAACAGAAGATAAGCAACAATGTTGGTGAGCAGCTGCAAAATAAACAAAAAGGAAAAACAACTGATGACCCTTCCTCAAGTGTGTGCGCACTTAAAAGCAATATGGCTGCTGCTTCCTTTCTGCCCTCTGAAGCTCACACAGAATATTTCTCATGGATCACCCTAGAAGAAAGAAACATTTCAGAAAAAAAAAAAAAGAAAATCTTGTAAACATAGGCCAGTCTAGCCAAGTTGGCACATTACAAAGCGGCCATACTAGTTTGCTGATTAAATAACCAGCCAATTTTTGTTCTTTAAAAGGTGCATTTATTAAATGTGCATTCAATTCTACTTATTATCTAGTCTTTAGGAAAGTACTAGAAATAAAAATAAAAATATGAGTAAATATAGCATCAATCTTTAGCAATGCACCATCCATTGGAATTAATAAACCTATAAACAGAAAAGTAAAATATCATTGTAATGGTACAGTCATCGCAATGATTCTGCTATTTGAAGGGCATTGTATGAACACTGTATGAGGAAGAGCATGCAGGGTATTGATGTTAACAATTACCTTAGATTACTCTGCCCACACCTGCATTTGCAAATACCTGGGAAACATCCTACTGCCACAATACCAACTTCCAAATCAGCTTTTGCTGTCAGCAACATCTCCTACTGCCTTCCTAAGGTGTTCAAGTGACAGTCATAAATGTAGAAAGAAACAGGGAGCCTCATTTTAGTTTCAGAAGCCAGAGTTGAGGCTAAAAGCAGTCACCAGAAGAAAACAATGTCAATTGTTTTATTTTAAATATCACATAATATACAGGAGCGGAAAACAAAGAGTGAACAAAGACTGGCAGACACTGTGTAAAGTCATCCTTCATATACACCTCACCAGGACTTTGCCATGGTATTACAACAAGCATGCACCTGACCAGAAATCGGAATTGATCTTGTCCTTTGAACTCTGATGAGTAAATTCTGTATAGGTCCATCCTCAAGGCATGGAATATACAAGGTGTTTTTCTCAAATTGTTGAAGGTGTTTTACCGGCATTCTCTAATTAAGCAACATATATCAAGAAAATAAAAAGCCAATTCTTAGAGCCTTCACTTCTCAAGTAGGAAAACTAAAAAACTGAGGTAAAAGACACATTTATTCAAGGTCAGGAAGAATTTATGACAAAGAAAGAAATCAGGGCCATAACTCTGCTCTTTTTCAGGGTTCACATTGCTAATCTCAATCACCCAATGGTAATGGAAAGGAATTGCATAGTTCAGAATACTAGTGTTGCACTTATATTTAGTTGTTATTCCCCCCATTCTCCTCCACTTAGGTATGACTAGTTGTGTTTATTCCGATTTGATTCAACAAAGTGAACCATTATTTCCTGAGAACCCAGGTGTGAGGGATGTAATATTGTGGGTTCCAGAATGAATTAAGCCTTAAAGTGACCCAGGCTCTGGGAATCTTAAATCTTCAATTCACTGCAGTGTTAGAGGGGTTTTGCCAGTGATACCCAAAATTTTTAAAATCAGAAATACAGAAGACTAGTGATGAAACTGTATTCTTTTACCAAGTGCACACCAAGGGATATGGCCATAATTTATTATTCAAACTGGGATACTGTAAGATTGAAAGGGTTCTGGCAGTTATTATGCCCAAAAAGTAAGTGGGAACCAGCACTCCCTGGACAAACTGAGACAAACCTTGTCAGTCTATACCTCCACATATTTAGTGATGATTGCAATATACCCTTTCATTAACCAATGTGTGGAGATGTTCAACACCATTGGCCAAATACCCACATCATGCATTACTTGTTTGTCTCTGTATGCTCACTAGTTTCTTGCTCCCACTCCAGAGATTTAAATTTAGATAGTGTATTAGTTTTCTAGAGATGCTGTAACAAAATACTGTCATACAAATTAAGTGGCTTTAAACAGCAGTAATGTATTTTCTCCCAGTTCTGGAGGCCAGATGTCTGAAATCAAGGGATCAGCAGAGCCATTCTCTCCCTGAAGGCTCTAGGGGAGAACTCATTCCATGCCTTTCTCTTAGCTTCTGGTATTGCTGGAAATCCTTGGTATTCCTGACTAAGAGAGCCCCATGACAGTCTGCCTTTATTGCCATGTGGTGTTCTCCTTGAGTGACCCTGTGTGCCTCTTTTCTCTCCTTCCTTTCTTCCTTCCTTCCATCCTTCCTTTCTTCCATCCTTCTCCCTCCCTTTCTTTCTTCCTTCATTCCTTTCTTTTCTTTCTTTTGACAGAGTTTTGCTCGTCTCACCCAAGCTGGAATGCAATGGTGCTATCTTGGCTCACTGCAACCTCCACTTCACGGGTTCAAGTGATTCTCCTGCCTCAGCCTCCCGAGTAGCTGGGATTACAGGCACCCACCACCACATCGGCTAATTTTTGTATTTTTAGTAGAGATGGCATTTCATCAAGTTGGTCAGGATAGTCTCAAACTCCCAACCGAAGGTGATCCACCTGCCTCAGCCCCCAAAAAGCTGGGATTACAGATGTGAGCTACCACACCTGGCCCTTTTCTCCTCTTTTTGTAAGGACAATAGTCATATTGAATTAGATCCCACACTAACGACCTTATCTTAACTTGACTATATTTGCAAAGAGTTCACTTCCAAAGCAGGCCAATTCACAGGTACCCAGGGTTAGGACCTCAGCATGTCTTTTTGGGGTACACATGTTAGCCCATTACAGATAGCTGGGGTACTGAGGAGCATATATTTAGAGTGAAAAAGTCATATCCAAGATGTTATAGCAATGGTGTGGTTGCCTCTGGAGTAGACTTTTCAGTCCTTACTATTATTGTCCCTTCGTGAACAAATGAACCTCTAGAGAGGCCAGAAACAAGTTATTGAATGGGTCACTGGAGAACTGCAGAGCACAGTAGTTATTCCACAACAAAATTCAATCCATCATAGAGCAAATAGTGTTTAAGAATACAAAATGCCTTCTGTATGAAATTGCCTTTACTGAAGAATATCCCCCACCCCCATCCTTGAATAGAGCCTCAGTAAATTCAGGCAACAAAATCTTTTAAATATTCCTAGTTACTGTGGTAGAAAAAAAAATGCCACATCTGTTTTAAAATAGCTCCTGGAAAGGCTAGTGATCGGATGCTGGTGACTGTGAGCTCCGGTGATGCAAGAGGAGCACGTGGCCCTGCACTCACCTGCACAGTGCACAGCTAAATATATTTGAGGATGTATTTGATCAATCATTCATGTGATTTCTTTCAAAAAGCAGCACTGCCATTTAATGCTCATCAGATTTACTTCATCCTTGTCACATTCTTTTTTTCTTTAGACAAACACCTGAGAGAAATCATTACCATGTCTTCCTGAGCTGTATTGTTAGCAACTTCATGCTGTCATTTCACAGAAATAGGTTATTTGTTACCTAGAAATAAGTTAATTGTTGGCTGGAATGAAATATATGGTATGATACAAAATCAGAGCTGAATTGTTACCTGGAAAAGCGAAAATGAAGGAGGGAGAAAATATTCCTGCCTTCAAGCATTATGTTTATATTCATAGAGTTTTCACATTTTATTGTTCAAGTTTATTCTACCAAGATGCTTTAGGTTTTGTTCCTATAACTCATAGAATGGTGCATTTCAAAATCATTTGTTTATTAACCAAGAGTGGTGTACAGAAACCTTTCTCTCAAATGCCATTATTAAAATACCAGGGTGTGAGATTATTGTAGATTCATCACATTTTATTGTGAAAACCAGTTATTATTATAAGGTCCACATATGTAACTACTATTCCATAGTATTTTTAGGTCTCATTGAAATGGAATCCTCTTTCTTTTGTGCAGAAGACATGCATCACACTTGCAAAGGATTTGTTTACTTAATGCAAATGTGTACTGTATACTGCTCGGTGATGTCTGAATTACGCACGCCTTCAACATCAATGATCATCTTGCCTTCGTGCAGTGTGAAGATTATATTTTATCTTACTTTTTCCACATGTTTCCTTGCAGATATTCAAGAGATGGATTCAGAACATTTCAAATTAAGGGATGGGGCACATACAAATTATTGTAGATTTGAAAAAGAAAAATTTAGGGAATCTGATTAATAATAGGAACAATGACATGGTTTCAGGTACTGTCATGACAGGTGAAGAAGACAGGAATGACCCAGGCTAAAATGGAATGCCTAAAAATTGCAACAGACATTAATCTTTAAGCACCATCAAATGTCACATATTATACTTAACTCATATTATGATTCCTTTACACTAAATAACTTGGCACTTGTGGAAAAATGTCTATCTCATATTTTATATGCATTTTGACTCTCCTCTTACAAGCTTTTTGCTTTAGTATAGACTGATGTGTGAAGAACTGGCTAATTGGCCAAAGTGTCTAGTTAATGCATCATTATTAGTAGTAAGTTTTATTTTATTTTGATTTTTTGGTGACAGAGTCCCACTCTGCCACCCAGACTGAAGTGCAGGGGCATAATCTTGGCTCACTGCAACCTTTGCCTCACAGGCTCAAGTGATCCTCTCATCTAAGCCTTCCTAGTAACGAGGACCACAGACGCTCACCATCATGCCCAGCTAATTTGTTATTTTGTGGGTGGTTTTTTTTTGTAGTTTTGATAGAGCGAGTGTTTCACCACATTGCCCATGCTGTTCTCGAACTCCTCAGCTCAAACAATCTGCCTTGCTCCACTTCCCAAAGGGCTGGGATTACAGGTGTGAGCCACTGTGCCCAGCCTGTTAGTTTTTCTTTCTATTAATTTATAGTTATACATTTATTCTCACCAGATCCTCTTTACCTTATAGAAGTCTTTATCCCAAAGAAGACCAATTTAGAAGTACTCTGCTAGAACATCTGTTTTGTTCATTTCCCAGTTTAGCAAGTCAATAATGACTCACGCAAGGTTCACATGGAGTCACTGGAAAGCAAACTTTTGTACATTTTGCTAATTCTCTTTAACCCTTTCTTATGCCCTCTATTGTGAGTTTGATCCCCTGGGCAATTATTGCATTCAGATCTACTGATAGAGGGGGTGAGGGAAGGAATGGGAGTGCTGCATCAGGTTACAAAGCCACAGGACCTGGTAAGGTGGTTTTCACCAGGCTTGTATTTATCCAGAGATTTCATTTGTACATGTTTCATAATTCCATGTAGACAACTTTTAGCTGTGTCATTTTTATTTTGGTAAAACTCTCCTTCCTCAACTAGAGGATTGTTCCATGAGCTGTTGATCCAAAAGAAACCAGAGCTCAGTGGAACCTGGCTAAGATTCCTATTATAAGCCTAGGGTGTTGTATGTAAGTAATTATAATAATTATGTCAGCCAATATTTATTATGTCAGTCACTATCCTAAGTATTATTGCACTGTGTCTTTATAGTAATCCACTGAGAAAGGTACTATAATTGCCGTGAGTTTACAGATGAAAGTAGCAAAACCAGAATTTGAACCCAGGCAGTCTGATTCTGGAATGTGTCATCTTAAAGCTATTCTAAAATGGAATAAGATTACAGAGAATCAAATAGGAGAGGGCAGTGAATACAGAGGTGCTAGCTCATTCAGGGATGAGAGCCTCAAAGTGTGATGACTGAAGTGTTGGGACCACAGTAGAGTCCTTGAAGCCAATGTCTAGATGTGACATATTTGTATGACTCATTTCCAGCCACCATATGTGCCACAAGTCTTAACTCCACAGTCATTAATATGTCCATCCTGCTTTAACCCCAAAGTGCATGAAGCAAGAACAGTAGCTATAGATAGGGAGGCTGGAGAAGACTGTAAACACATGTATAAAGTGCTAGGAGAGGTAGTAGTATGAATTGATGTTGTTCTCAACCCAAATTTAGGCTAAAAACTGCTTCAACACTGGAAGAAATATTTAAATTTTCTTCAGTATAGATCCCTGTGTCCCACTGAGAAGTCCTTCTGGTGCCATCAAAAGTGGAGTTTACCTCTCCCAAGGAAGGATAAAGTTCCATAATTTGGAAGCTTCACATAATGGCCACTGGGGACTTAAAGAACACCTGGTCAGCCAGGCGTGGTGGCTCACACCTGTAATCCCAGCACTTTGGGAGGCCGGGGCAGGCGGATCATAAGGTCAGGAGTTCAAGACCTGTCTGACCAACATGATAAAACTCCATCTCTACTAAAAATACAAAAATTAGCCAGGTGTGGTGGCATGTGCCTGTAGTCCCAGCTACTTGGGAGGCTGATGCAGGAGAATTGCTTGAACCTGGGAGGCAGAGGTTGCGGTGAGCCAACATCATGCTGGTACACTCTAACCTGGGCAACAGAGTGTGACTCTGTCTCAAGAAAGAAAGAAAGAAAGAAAGAAAGAAAGAAAGAAAGAAAGAAAGAAAGAAAGAAAGAAAGAAAGAAAGAAAGAAAAGAAGGAAGGAAGGAAGGAAGGAGAAAGAAAGAAAGAAAGAAAGGGAGAGAAAGAGAGAGAGAGAGAAAGAGAGAGAGAGAGAGAGAGAGAGAGAGAGAGAGAGAGAGAGAGAGAGAGAGAGAGAGAGAGAGATCTGGTCAATTGTGCAGAAATCAAAGCTATTCCCAGTCATCCCCAAGAAATAGAATTTGGTGTAATATACTCACTAAATGATTCATTGACAGTGATGTTCTTGTTTGAAAGTCACTGAAAACCAGCACAGCCCAAGCTCCTCACCCCAACCCTGGGAGCTACTGCATACAATGTTACTCCCCATCTATGGAAACCAGGGGTCCACAAATTACACTGGAAGTGACAAAACATGACTTACATGAAAGAAAGAAGAAAAAGAACTAAAGCCCACAAGAGTCAAAGCATGAAATTCATTTAAGAGAAAAATTGATTCTTCTCTTGAACATTGTTCGGGCGAAAGAAAAGAGACATGATGATGAGGGTAATGTTGATGCTACTTGTTTGCTGAATATTTAGTTTGTTAAGCCTGACAGTAGACATTGAAGTCCCACAGTTTGCAATTATCTTATTCATTTTTCAGATAAGAAAACTAGGGCCTGGAGAAGCAAAACCATTTGTCTAAAGTCCCATAGACATTCTTTCAGTAGCAAGATTCAAATCCAGCTCTCTAGTACTCCAAAACTTGTATTCATCACTGCTAAATGATCCAATCTTTGAGTAGAGGATAAGGACTCAATTCTGACTCAGCTAGAATTTATCTACAAAGCTGTATTTTCTCGCTTGACTAGTATGATTTCAGAATGTACTAAGGGGCTGGATATGGTGGCTCATGCCTGTAATCCCAGCACTTTGGGAGCTGAGAGGCGAATCACTTGAGGTCAGCAGTTCCAGACCAGCCTGGCCAACATGACGAAATCCTGTCTCTACTAAAAATACAAAAATTAACTGGGCGTGGTGGTGCATGGTTGCAGTCCTGGCTACTCAGGAGGCTAAGGTAGGTGGATTGCTTTAACCCGGGAGGCAGAGGTTGCAGTGAGCTGAGATTGCACCACTGCACTGCACTTCAACCTGGGCAGTAGAGCAAAACTCTGTTGCAAAAAAAAAAAAAAAAAGCTTCCATGGACAACTTCAAGGATGATGGTTGTTGTATAGACTGTCCACAATCCATTGGTGTCTCATCCCTGTCCATTAGCCCTACAGAGATCTGTTTAAACACCGTGTGTATTTACAACTATCCCAGGCCAAATGGATTCAGAAAACATTTGCCCAAGACTGTAAAAAACATATTTGTTTATATTTCCTCAGGAATTAATCCAGTTCCTGCTGAGTTCAGACTAAAGAATGAAGACAAACACCAGAGCATCTGAGGTATTAAACATTTATTAAAACTGGAATGACCACTTCAAGTAAATCAGCTTTGATTTTTAGTTAGCCTGGAAAATAACCTGTAAATCAATGATGAGATTTGTCTTCCAAAATTTCTTGCAGGCTATTGAAACAATGCCTTTATATAAATGAAGTGGTAGCTCAAGTGATTTTGTAAAGTGGCGTCCTGGGAGCTCTATGCACAAATGCTGTTGTTTGCTGACAGGCTGTGTTAGCAGAATCTCCAGAAACTTCCTCACACAAAGGCCTGAGGACCAAAATGTATTTAAAATCATCCTGCTCCCATTGTACGTTGACTTCCTTTTGCTCCCTCTTCTTATTTGTGATAATAAAAACCTGGACTCTAGCCCAGAAATTTAAAAACCTGAAATTAGGCATATCCTCAAGCTTCTGAAACGTCCTGTTTGTCCACAGATTTGTTGATAGTTGCTGTGTTCTGAATATTTGTTCCCCTCCAAATGTCAATAGTTGAATTTCTAACCCTCAAAGTGTTGGTATGAGGAGGCGGGGCCTTTGGTAGGCTCCACCCTCAGAAATGGGATCAGCACCCTTAGGACTCCAGAGAGCTGCCTGCCTCTTCTACCATATGAGTACACAGCAGGAAGCCAACCATCAATGAACCAGTAGGAGCGCCCTCACCTGACACCAAACCTGCCAGTATCTTGAGCACAGACTTTCTGGCTCCCAGAATTGTAAGAAATAAGCTTCCATAGTGTGTAACCCACCCGGTTTATGGTGGTTTGTAACTAAGACAATAAGGCCTTTCTGTGAATATATTATTTCTGAACATAGGTTATGTGAGGAATAACCACTCCCCGACAGCCAAGGCACATCAGACAGGTGCACTTTTCTCCTGCAAACCAGAGGAGTGAGGGAGACACTGTGGTAGACACTGACAGTCATTGCCTGCTCCTTCAATAAAGACCCGCTGAGAGCCCAGGAAGGGTTACTGCCAACAGCCTGCAGTCATCAGACTCTTCAGATTGCCTTCACCTGCAGGGAGCATCCTCACCCAGGGCCACAAGCTCCCCTGAGGCAGCATCTGGTGGCTGGTGAGGAGAGTGTCTAGAGGCCACCCATTTCCACTCAGCACAGAGTGACTATCAAAGGAAATGTTTACGGCCAGGCATGGTGGCTCACGCCCGTAATCCCAGCACTTTGGAAAGCCAAGGTAGGTGGATCACTTGAGGTCAGGAGTTTGAGACCAGCCTGGCCAACATGGTGAAAACCCGTCTCTACTAAAAATACATAAATTAGCTGGGCAGGGTGGCAGATGCCTGTAATCTCAGCTACTCGGGAGGCTGAGGCAGGGGAATCCCTTGAACCTGGGAGGTGGAGGTTGCAGTAAGCCAAGATCACTACACAGCACTCCAGCCTGAGTGACAGAGCGAGACTCTGTCTCAAAAAAAAAAAAAAAAAAAAAAAAGAGAGAGAACAAAAAGGAAATGTTTACTTGAAAACACAGCATGGCCAACATCTCAGTTGAACTTCCCTGCTTTCTTTTACAGGTGTTGATCCTCAGCAAATGAATGCATTGATGCAAATTCCATCTCAGTATCTGTGGCAAACACCTAACATTTCTGCAGCACTTACTGTGTATCAGAAAATCCTCCAAGATCATCTTATTTCTTTCTAACAACAATCCTACAAATTAGGTCCTATTGTTACCCCACTTTGCAAGTGAGAAAGCCAACTTGGAAGTCACCGATTTAAAATTTGAGCCCAGCCTGCTTGACTGCAAAACCTGGGTGTTTGTTTAACCATTGATTTTATTGCCTGATTTGAGGCATAGTCGTTGTTTGCCGGTAGCTTCCATATCCAGGCTATAACTAGGGGGCTGAGAACCTGAAGAAGGTTGATGAGGAAAGCATTTTAAAACTCAAGAAAAAAATAATAACTTAGTAGAGTAAAGATTAAATTAACAAAATTTCAGTACATCAGTACAAAAATGATCTTTCAGAGATCTATAGGAGAGAGCAGAGTTGTGAGGATTTCTGGGTTTAGAAACTGGGAGGATAAAGCAACCAGCTCTCGGTGTCAAGAGGCTATTTGGGAGATCTCCCTAGAAACAGATTGAGACTAAATGAGAACCAATCTGACCTTTAGGTGAAAAAGGATGGAATAAAGAAAGCTTTCTGAATATTGAACACTGCAATTCTGAAGAGTCAATAATTGCCTCCTTAAACACAGTTTGTAAGCCCTGAGATTTTCCCACACTTTTTGGCTGTCAGTGGGATGAGTTGGTGTACTACTGCGAATCACGAAAAGGAGCTCAACTCTTGCCACTAAAGTGTTAGAGCAGGGTTAATTAAAACCTACAGTCTGGGGTCAAGAAAACCAGTCCTGAACTCAAAGAGCTGTCACAAACAAAAATCAGGTTAACATCTGGCAACAAAAGAATAGAGATCCTGGAGTGAGAACTGCAGACAGAAATCGAAATGAGGAATAGAATCAGAGAAACCAAGTGAGAACTGCAGACAGAAACTGAAATGAGGAATAGAATCAGAGAAACCAAGTGAGAACTGCAGACAGAAATTGAAATGAGGAATAGAATCAGAGAAACCAAGCCAAAGTCCGAGAACAAAAGAGAAAGTTTAGGGGAGAGAGTCTACCAGCCACGTCAGTCATTCCTTAACCTTAACTGTCCATTAGAATCACCTGGGAAGCAACCAGGCCTGGTGGCTCACGCCTGTAATCCCAGCACTTTGGGAGGCTGAGGCGGGTGGATCCATGATATCAAGTGATTGAGACCATCCTGACCAACATGGTGAAACCCCATCTCTACTAAAAATATAAAAATTAGCTGGGTGTGGTGGCATACACCTGTAGTCCCAGCTACTTGGGTGGCTGAGCAGGAAAATTGCTTGAACCCGGAGGGGGAGGTTGCAGTGAGCTGAGATTGCACCACTGAACTCCAGCCTGGCAACAGAGCGAGACCTTGTCTCAAAAAAAAAAGGATCACCTGGGAAGCTTTTAAATAAAAATATGGATACCTAAGCACTACCTCCAATGGAGATAGGCCAGAGCAACAGTATTTTTTCTGATACATAATCAGGATTCTGATCTAATGAGGTAGAGCCATAAAGTGTCAGAAAATAACCAGCATTCATACTTAAGCTAAAGGAGAATTGCCAACATCGATGCTATGAATCACCCTGTCAGCCTGCTTTCAACCCAGAATGTGAAAAATGGGAAATAAGCATGCATACATTTTCCTCACTGTGGCCCCAAGGCAGCTTGGAGTGGAACCTCACCACCCCTGGATTCTCCTGTTGATAATGAGGCAAATGACTGTCTACGAATCTCATCAGTCACCATACATTCAGCATTTTGAAAACAGTTGAGGGTAGGTTTATAAATTTATATGCAACAACTAATATTTTTAACAGAAAAATCAGAGAAACATAGGAAAGCAAAATTAATTTAGGATAATATTATCACTAAAAATATTTATAATAAATTTCTAGATAACTAGAAGCAATTTGGCCCCAAACCACTGATCTTTACCTATCCAACACCCATTCCTCTGCTTCTTCCTTAATGTGAAATTTTGAGTTTGGAGGCAGAGTTCTTTAATCTCTGGAAAGTTATATGCTTCCTCAGCCTTCTTTAGAGCAGAAGCAAGAGGCAGTTGGCTGGAGTAACAGAACATTTTTCTTTCTAGGCAAGAAGACAGACTCTGCAGAAGGACAAGACATGCTTTGTTTTTTCCTTCTTGTCTTGAGTGGCAGACACTAGAGCCGTGGTTCTCAAGTTTGGGTCAATAGTGGAATCATCTAGGAACCCGGTAATCATATAAAAGGCACAGGCCCTATTCTCTTTCAAGGTGTTTGGGCCTCTGGGCACTTTCTTAGCTCCCCAAGTGATTTTGTTGCACACTGAAGTTTGAGAATTATAGGTGGAACTGCACCTGCCATCCTGTGTCTGAAGGAAATTCAGAGACGTTTGTCCTCATATGAGATGTTGAACTAACCACAGCAGTCAATTACTTTTAGACTTTCTTGCTATAAAAAAAGGAAAAAGAAATCACTCACCTTGGTTATTGTAAATAATTGTATCTAAAAGCATTCTCAGTAGATACACAGCCAAAGCAAAAAAGGAATTGGAATCAATTACAATATCCCCAATGCCTATAGAATCAAAATGTTCCAGTTGCTCAGAAGAAATTCAAGTTCAGGCCTGAGGACAAAAAAAAAAGTACTCTCATAGGCCTGCACAAAAGAGGCAGCCTGCTGTGGTGAGCAATACCTTCAACAATATTCCTACAAGAGATAAAAAGAATATTTCATAAATCTCTTTACTGTATCTCAATGCAAAATGCCAAAGCACAGTCAGTAAAAGTGATTCTTGGCAATAAGATGCAACTTGCAAGGGATCTGACTTAACTCAAGGATGAAATTTAGACTATCTGGATGCTGAGATATTGCATAACACAAAAAAGTCCAAATTTAGAAGCAAATCTAAATATTGATTAATCCAGTAGCATGGGCTTCTCCTAGTTTGGTTTGACAATCTTTTCCGACTTATGATACCAAAGGGAACTTCTAATTTGTTCGTAATTACCCAATCTTTACCAAATGTATGTAATAGCTTTACCTTCTTCACTTTAACACTGAAGTATAAATTAATTTCAAAATCAGCTTGCTCCAGTTGTCTTTTATTTTGACTTTGCATCCCCAGTTGTCTTCTCAGACTGTTTGCTCACTCCTCTCACCAGCCTCCAAAAAGAGTTGGCAGCATTGCTGTGTTTAAAGAGTAGAAGCTACTCGGGCTGGGTGTGGTGGCTCAAGCCTGTAATCCAAGCACTTTGGAGGCCAAGGTGAGTGGATCACCTGAGGTCAGGAGTTCAAGACCAGCCTGACCAACACGGTGAAACCCCGTCTTTAATAAATAAATAAATAAATAAATAAAAAATAAATAAAAGAGTAGAAGCTACTCAGCAGACCTTGGTCAGAACTGTTGATTGAAAGTCCATGCAGGCAGGCAGGGATAAATGTTGGGCCCTGCGATGCAGGTTAAGGAGAGGAAGATTGCCCAGCACTGGACCAGTGATACTTATAAGGCTCAGATCTTGACCTGGTCATGAAGTCTCACTGAGTAGAAAAAGTATTGCTTTACGTAGTTATATACATGCTGCTTGATGCTGACATGGTTCAGATATAATTCTCATCAAACCCATAGCCCTGTGAGTCTCTGACCAGGCTGATATTTCCCTCTGTCTAGGTGGAAGAGGAAACACTGCACCCAACACTGGGGGCATTTCCATGAGACTCTTAGGATCAACTACTTTAATTATCCTCCCCTTCACCTTGGATTTTCTCTGAATGGTACCCATAATTTTCTTCCTTCATCCTGTCTCAGGGGAAGAATTATTTTGTCTCTATGTAAAATGATTATTCCACTTGTTATCTCGATACCTTTCATCCTTCTGTCCTCTGGAACTTTACTCCATCAGTCATCCCTGTTTCCTCATTCTCAATCCATCATCTTCCTCTTGTTTCTTCTCTTCTGATTACAAACATGTTTATATATTCCCTATCTTAAAACAAATTTCTTTCTTGTTCTTGCCTCTGCATTAAGCTGCTGTCTCATCTTTTCCCTTTAATAAGGGACTTCCTAAAATAATAGGCTATGCTCAAAGGCTTTACTTCATAACAGCCGTCACCCGCTATTTCAGTTTACTTTCCAATACTTTCAAAATGAGATCTTCACTTAGAACCCTACTTTATCTTTTTATTTCAGAATGACTTCAATAAATAATTATCCAAGTCACAGAGAGGATATCAATGTACACTGTTATCTTCCTGTCTACACCATTTAAGTGTGCTTATTACTCTCTGCTTTTGAAATGTTCTTCCTCCTTGGTGTCCATCATGACCCTCTACTTTTCTAGTTCTTACTGGAACTTCTACTTTCCTGATGAATTTTAGCAGAAGATCTTATTGCTCCTCCACCTTCTTGTTCACACACAGATGCAAAAAACACAAAAACACAGGCTCCAAAACTGCCCATGGGAGAAATGGCACCTAGCTACCCTTGCCTGCAACTGAAATTGACTAGAACCACCAAGTGGCAGGCTTAGTTAGTGGAGTAAAGAGGGTGAGCAGGACATGGAGGTTCAGATTCCCTTAAAATGCAGGCAACCACAATTCTATTCCTGGGCCCTTTTTCATTTCACTGTACTGACTACATTAATCATAATTTCTATATAGCTTATATGAACACCTACTCACATGTAGCCCTGCTTACTCTACGCAGACTCAGACCGGAATGTACCTAATTGCCTGCCGTATATGACCATCCTGACAACTCTTCAAATGCTTCCTATCCAAAGCTAAGCTGATCCTCTTCACTCACAACACCAAGCACCTCATAATCCTTTGTGAAATAGTAGAATAAATGTCTGTTTAATTGAATATATATTTTTACAGAATTTAAACCATTATATATCATTTAAATCAAATTAAATTTAAAAGCATATTTGTGCATGAAAGCTTCCAGCAGTGGCTTGTAATTTTTAAAGGCATGAGGAGGTTTTACCACTGAGATGCATTGAGTGACAAGAGCCTAAGGCATTTCTGTTCTTTTCATTATTTCTCAAAAATATATTTTCAGAGCCCTTTAGAGCACAGCAGTCCCTCTCTGGCCAAAGTCTGTCTTGTTAATAATGTTCTTTTTAAAAACATGGCTCTGAGATTGTTAGAATGAATTCAGGACACTCACATAACTGCAAGTTTTGTTGACACAGCTAAACCTAATAACGATTTCAACCTGCAGGTGGCTTTTTGTTTCACTTTTAAGTAATAGCTGGAATAGTATGAACCTTCTTATTATGCATGTGTGTGAAGTGTATAAGGTGTGTGTGTGTGTGTGTGTGTGTGTGTGTGTGTGTGTGGCTGTAGGGGGGTATATGAATGAAATAAAAAGTGAAGGAAGAACAAGAAAGTGAATTTGCTTCTTGTATGTTACCTATCCCACAACAACCTTCCACAATAATATACAAGCCTTTGAAATGGATCTATTGTTTTGTGAAAACAGATTTGTAAGTAAAATAGTTCTTTCTTTTAGCTATATAAATACTCTTCTATTATGCAATGATCAAACAACAGATGGACAAGCACATAAACACTAAATAAGAAATATGTGCTAAATCCATGGCCCTGCATTTATTCATGAGCCTATGAAACTTGAAGACTTATGTGCAGATATGCATATTTATGAAGCTCAAAACAATGGTGTATTATTATTTCCTAACCTACAGGCCTCTTCATTTTATGTGTGTATAAAATGACTATAATTTTGAGAGGCAACATTTTTTACCTGCATCTGCCTTCCTATACAATGGGTGAAAGGGAAGGACCTCAATGTCATATAGATTCATCTAGAATCATAAAGTTAAAAGTGAATACAAAACCTCATTTGAAGAGAGATCCAGATGGCCGATTACTAGCAGCTTGGGATTGTAGCTCCCAGTGAAAGCGCAGAGAACGAGATGATGCCACACTTTCAGAAGAATTTTTGTTGCTCATGGACCAGGAGATTCCCAGCAGAGGAGCCCCACGGGTCACCTGTGCGACTCTTGTGGCCTGCACGGCGGTTTTGCCAGCGCCTTGGCGCAGCAGTTCTCGGTGCAGAGTAAACAGGACTTGGTCCCATTTTGGTTGATGTTTGGAGCTCGGGGAAGGCAGAGTCACCTATTCAGCTGATTGAAAAAGGGACTCAAGAAGGAAGCCAGACCAGAGATTCCCGGGCAGAAAAGCACCATGAATCTTAATGCCGCTGTTTTAGCTGACACAGTGGGTTGCTCAGATTTTGGCGCTGGGAATCAACAAGTTTGGCGTGAAAGATGGTAATTACAAAGACAACAGGTGGATAAATTTGCAATGATGGGAAGAAACCAGCATAAAAAGGCTGAGAATACCCCTAATCAGAATGCCTCTCCCTCTACAGGGGATCACAGCTCCTCATCAATGGAGGAACAAGTCCTGATGCAGAATGAGTGTGTTCCATTAACAGAATTAGGCTTCAGAAGGTGAATAACAAGAAACTTCTGTGAGTTAAAAGAACATGTTCTAGCCCAACGTAAAGAAACTAAGAACCTTGAAAAAAGGTTTGATGAAATCCGAACGAGAATAGACAATTTAGAGAGGAATATAAGTGAATTAATGGAATTGAAGAATACAATACGAGAACTTCAAGAGGTATGCACAAGTTTTAACAGTCAAATTGATCAGGCAGAAGAAAGGATATCAGAGGTTGAAGACCAACTTAATGAAATGAAATGGGAAGACAAGATTAGAGAAGAAAGAGTAAAAAGGAATGAGCAAAGTCTCCAAGAAATATGGGACTATGTGAAAAGACCTAATTTATGTTTGATAGGTGTACCTGAATGTCATGAAGAGAATGAATCCAAGCTGGAAAATAGTCTTCAGGATATTATTCAGGAAAACTTTCCTAACCTACGAAGGCAGGACAATGTTCAACTCCAGGTAATACAGAGAACACCACAAAGATATTCCTCAAGTAGAGCAACCCCAAGACACATAATTGATAGATTCACCAGGGTTGAAATAAAGGAGAAAATTCTAAGGGCAGCCAGAGAGAAAGGTCAGGTTACCCATAAAGGGAAGCCTATCAGACTCACAGCAGATCTCTCAGCGGAAACCTTACAAACTAGAAGAGAGTGGGGGTTAATATTCAATATCCTCAAAGAAAAGAATTTTCAACCCAGAATCTCATATCCAGCCAAACTAAGCTTCATAAATGAAGGAAAAATAAAATTTTTCACGAACAAGCAGCACTCAGAGATTTCATCACCACCAGGTCTGCTTTACAAGAGCTTCTGAAAGAAGCATTACACACAGAAAGGAACAACCATATCAGTCATCCCAAGAACTTACCAAAAGGTAAAGAATATCTTCATAATGAAAAATCTATATCAACTAATGGGCAAAATAGCCAGATAGCATTAAATGACAATATTAGACTCACAAATATCAATTTTAATCCTGAATTTAAATGGATTAAATGCCCCAATCAAAGACACAGACAGGCAAATTGAATAAAAAGTCAAAATCCATCAGTAGGCTGTATCCAGATCCATTCATAAGCAAGGACACACAAAGACTCAAAATAAAGGATTGGAGGAAGACTCACCAATTAAATGGAGAGCAAAAACAAACAAAAAAACAACAAAAAACAGGAGTTGTAACTTTCGTCTCTGACAAAATAGACTTTAATAGTAACAAAGACTGAAAGAAACAAAGAAGGACATTACATAATGGTAAAAGGATCAATGCAACAACAGGAGTCAACGATTATAAATATACATGCATCCAATATAGGAACACCCAGATACACAAGACAAGTTCTTAATAACTTATAAAGAGACTTGGACTCCCACACAATAATAGCGGGAGATTTTGACACCACACTGTTAATATTCAACGAATCGAAGACATAGAAAATTAACAGGGACATCTATGATTTGACCTCAGACCTGGAACAAGTAAACTCAGTGAATATTTGTAGAATTCTTCACCCCAGGTCCATAGAACATGCATTTTTCTCCATAAGACATTACACCTATTTTGAAAGTGACCACATAATTGGAAGTAAATCACTCTTCAGCATTTGCATAGCATTTCACAGACTTAAATGAAATATTGGTTGGTTGGTTGTTATTTTCTTCCCTTATTCCTTCCTGTCTCTGCTGTTAAGCACAATTATTGGCATAAAAGAGGTTTTTAATACCTATTTTTAGATTGCATTCCAGCCTGGGCAATAGAGCAAGACTCCTGTTCTCTCTCTCCCTTTCTCTTTCTTTCTTTCTTTCAGAAAAAAAAAGTAAAACTAAAGATTACCAAAAAAAAAAAAAAGAAAAAAGAAAATTGAAGAATATATATGTATATATACCTCATTTGACTATTGGGCATTATTCAGTTCTGCACTATTTGCTTTATTAAAGAGTTTAATGACTTTGAATGGTCTGATAAGTCACCACTGAAGGCAACCAAAGCCAGTATTATTGATGTGAGAAACTGAGTCCAAGCTAATGCTGCAATAATCAGGTCTTGTATTATCCCACAGTAACTCAGTAGGGTGAGATAAAAGGTAAACTGATTTCTCATATTGAATATCCAAAAAAGTGTCAGCAATTAATATTAAAGTGTTCCTATGCACCTGGCATTTTTCAAAGCACTTTATGTGTGTATTAATTCATTTTAATCTCATAATAATCCATAGAGATGTGCGATTCTATTAGTCTCTTTATATGAATGAGGAAATTTGGGCACATAGCAGACCCATTGCTAGTAAATAGTGGAGCCAAATCTCAAATTTAGGCCAAAAATTTCCAGAGTCAGCATTTAAGTTTTTTGTTGTGTTGCCTCTTTTCGAAATAAGTCTAAGCAGCATTTTAATGTAGTGCAATACTACACATATTTAATTCTCTCTTGAATCCATTCATATACTCTTTTATCTTCATAGCTCTGTTTAAATCTTCAGCATGTTAGCATTCACTATCTGAAAAGCTGAAAGCACAGGCTGCCAATGTTTCAATTTGCCCCAAACTCCCCTACCTCATAAAACGTTTCAAGGAAAATATCTCAAATTTTCTGGGAATTTCCCCAGTGATCTCCATCCATAGATCTTAAACTACAACAGCGCTTTTGTAGCATGACTTAGTCACCAGGTTCACAGATTATCCCTGGGATGGGTGCATGATTTACACTGAACCATGTGATCCCTGCTTTGAGAATTTGAGGCCTGGGACTCTCCCTGGGTTCTTCAATGATGACATATAAAATGTGGATCCTTTTCAAAAGTTATATTCCACTTTGTGGACTTGGGGGCAGCACAAGGTAAGAAAAAAGTACATTTATGTTCACAGAGAAAAGACATAGAAGGAGTGTTTCCCAAGTCTCCACAAGGACATTAGTTTTGTGGGTCATTTCTGAAGCCCAGTGGACATTATACCCTCTGGATTCTATTACATGCTTTGGTATTTATATACATTTTGGGATACCTTTCTGGTGTCCTTTCGCTTTTTGCTTCAGCTAGTTCCAATTGTGTTTCTATTACTTGCAACAAAAGAATCCTAGCTAGTTTGTAGAAAGATACCATTATTGGTCGGGTGCAGTGGCTCTCACCTGTAATCCCAGAATTTTGGAAGGCCAAAGTAGGCGGATCACAAGGTCAGGAGATCGAGCCCATCCTGGCCAACATGGTGAAACCCTGACTCTACTAAAATATAAAAAATTAGCCGATGTGGTGGTGCATTCCTGTAGTCCCAGCTACTTGGGAGGCTGAGGCAGGTGAATCGCTTCAACCCAGGAGGTGGAGGTTGCAGTGAGCCAAGATCATGCCACTGCACTCTAGTCTGGCAACAAGCAAGACTGTCTCAAAAAGAAAAAAACAAAGTTTTCTGTATTCATTATATTTGTGAAATAGATTTGGAAGGTACCTTTTAAAAAGTTTTGCTGAAGCATTTGCCAAACACTCTAACAGCTAGATCAATCTCTAAAAATTAACCCTCTAAAGGGAAAAACAATCTCTAAAAATTAACCCTCTAAAGGGAAAGATGAAAATGAATAGTTTGATTTTACCAGGCGTCACCGAGCGGAGACCTTTATAGCCCTGTGCCCCTGAGGGCATATCGGTTTTTTTTTCATGTTTATTACTTAGGGTCATGAAATAGAATACTGAATGCATGATGTTTAATGTTGATCTCTTTATTTCCAGCTCCTGAGTCTAATGTCTCCTGATTTGGGTATCTTTCCAACCAGGAGGTGGGCTTCTTGGCAGACAGAGGCTTTGAGACACTGGATGTGAGCCAGGCCTAAGAGGGACAGAGTAATAAAACTGGAAGACAAATGAAAGGCCCTGCCCACCTCCAAATCTTTCTGTCAGATGCCTTTCTGAGAGAGTGCTTTAGTGAATAAAAGGAAAAAGTAAGACCTCTAAACCATTCCACCACTGAGCAACTGTTCTGGCCAAATACCAAGTCAAGAATAAAATGCTTGACATGGAATAAAAATGCTATCACTCAAATAAGCAGTAATTAACATGGAACATTGACTGAGTAGTTAAAAATTAAACCCGAGCCAACACTGTAGCATCAGGACAGCCTGTATTTTATTTAACTGGACTCTTCTCAAGATAGGGGTGGTGCTTTATTACCAGGAGTCAGGTGGCTGGGATGTAATACTGGTGTTTCATTTAGTGAGAGTATTTACTCTGTAATAGCTAATGAGTGCTCAGTGTTTGATACAAAAAAAGAAGAGAAAAAAATTATCATGGCTAATCTAAGTTAATGTTCAAAAGACATCATTGTAATTCCAATTTGGCTGAACAGTAAATTGTTCTCTCAAATATTTGAGAAAAATCATTTGCTACTTAATTTTGTAGGTCCTCTTTAATTTTCTCAGGGCTCCTGTATTCCTGGCCATAGATGCAGATTCAGCATTTATCTGCTGAGCCCTGATTACATTAATAGGAAAAGTATGATGAAAAAATTTTAGAAATCAGATCAGTTTTGTTGAAAATTCGACACATTTTACTCTTTGCTTGTTTGGGTCGTAAACAGGTAACAACCTGGGATTAATTTTCTCACTACTAGCATAACACAAATTTTATTTCTTCATTCCTAACAGCGTTAGTCATAGAGTCAGAAGAATGTTTCCATATCAAGGTGTCCTCCTGCAATTCCACTGTGTTGGGGCAAAGGATTCTCCAGGGTTCTCATGGACCAGAGGGAGGGAAAGGCTTTTGCATGTTAGAGGAATTCATCATGAGTCAATTCCAAACGACTGCATAATGCACAGAACCCAGAAGTGACTGCCAAATTCCTGGGGCAAAGACAGTCCTGGCAGGGTGCAGTGGTTCATGCCAGTAATCCCAGCACTTTGGGAGGCTGAGGTGGGTGAATCATGAGGTCATGAGTTCAAGACCAGCCTGGACAATACAGTGATACCCTGTCTCTACTAAAAATACAAAAATTAGCTGGGTGTGGTGTTCCGTGCCTGTAGTTGCAGCTGATCAGAAGGTTGAGGCAGGAGAATCCCTTGAACCCAGGAGGAGGAGGTTGCAGTGAGCTGAGATCACACCACTGCACTCCAGCCTGGGTGACAGGGCAAGACTCCATCTCAAAAAATAAAAAAAACCACAGAGCCCTAAGGGCTTCTCAGAAATAGAGATGCTTTCACCTGGGTCAAGAGAGCTGCAGGACAGAGGGCACAGCAGAGTCCTCTGAAGAGCCAAGTAAAGTGACCCCAAGGGAGTCAGCTGTTTACCGGCCCCAACAATCCAGGCCTATGTATAACATTAGTTCCAGCAAGACCTTCCCTGCATAGTTATCACTCCTCCCTCTCCAATTACAACATGTGAAGTGTCAGAAATTGGGTAGTCAACCAGGGGATGGAAGAAGAGTGCAATGCAGAAGTAGAAAAGTTATCACAACTTCATTTTCCGTTGAAGTCTTCTACCCCAAAGCAGGGACTGGGAGAAGACTTGACATTATATCACATTGAGAATTTTGGTTATTATCTGGGACTAGGCCACCTAATTTCTGAATGACAATATATTTACAACTTAAAGGAATTTAGGTAGTATTCAATTACCTAAAAATGAAAAGAAAAGTAATGGGGCCTGTGCAAATTTCAACTGGGGAATGGGGACGAATACATTTTATGCAATGAAGATGGGAGAACACCTTCTCCAAAAAAAGAAAAATGTTGATTTCAAGTATTTCCTGAGCTTTTCCTGTTCGCTAACTTGGTAGAATAACTCATTATTATTTTCCAGGCAATGATGTGCTAAATCCTTTACATGTATTATTTTATCTCAATACTCACAACACACTTACAAATTAGGTATAATTGTCTTTATTTTACAAATGAGACAAATGTAGCTTACAGAATTTCAGTATTTTGCTCAAGATCACAGATCTAGTTAACTGGAGGAGCTGGGATAGTAGTCAGGATGTCTGATTCAAAGTCCTTGTTCCTAACTCCTGTAATTTCAACCATTACCAGGTACTGTTGGCAGAAACTATTCATAATTCAGTAAAAAGCTGTGAGAGAAAGATATTTTATAAAACAGTATGCAAAATACCCATTTGTAAGTAAAAGCATATATATATATATTTCTTTATAGATTTGCATAAACATGTGTGTATGACTATGTGTGAAATATTTTTAAATTGTGATTTAAAAACTACAATTGTTCATTGGTAGTGGGAGCACAGCTCCTTCTACTTACTTGCCTTTGCTTCTACTTTTTCTACTATATATTGCTTTTCAAGCAAGAAAAGGAAGCACTTATTTTTTGTTAGTTAAAAAATATTTTCTATGTCTTGTGTTTTAATTCCTTAGGCTTAATTATGTGACTAGTGTTTTTCTGAATGAACCTCAGTATTTCAATCACTGAATTTGGTTTAAATTGGTAAAGTCTGCCCTCTCAAACAGTCACCTCCGCCAGTCTGCACATTTGTTTACAGTGCAGGTAGCTCTCAAAATAAATTCTTTCTAGTTAAGGCTGACAGGTTTCTCTTTCAGGCAAGAATATCTAATCATTTCAGAACATATTGCAGAAAATCTATACATTAATTATGCCGTATTAAAATATTGCTATTAAAACTACAACAAAACTTCATGACTTTATTTACAAAACATTCAGAAAAAGCAAAACCAGAAGAATAGTAAAGACAGATAACAGTGGTGTGCACCTCTAGTCCCAGCTATTCTGGAAGCTGAGGCAGGAAGATTATATGAGGACGGGAGTTCAAGGCCAGGCTAAGCAACATAGTGAGACCTTGTCTCAAAGAAAGAAAGAAAGAAAGAAAGAAAGAAAGAAAGAAAGAAAGAAAGAAAGAAAGAAAGAAAGAAAGAGAGAGAGAGAGAGAGAGAGAGAGAGAGAGAGAGAGAGAGAGAGAGAAAGAAAGAAAGAAAGGGAAGGAAGGAAGGAAGGAAGGAAGGAAGGAAGGAAGGAAGGAAGGAAGGAAGGAAAGAAAGAAAGAGAAATCAGTGATTGGCTGGATCTAAGGATCTAAGGGTGGAGGAGAGAGGCTGACTACAAATAGGAAGGTGGTAATTTTTAAGGGGTAACCACTATATAGTAGTTACGAAACTGTGTTTGTCAAAACTTGCAAAACTAGACACCAAAAAGAGTCTGTTTTACAGCATGTATATTTTAATTTCAAAAAGTGGGAAGTAATACAATGTAAATGCAATCATTATTCCATTGTCAATTTTATTTTTTAGTCATATGAGAAAAATAAGATTCAGTATAAATCTTATTTGCTCAAAACTATTTCTTCTTATCAAGATCACTACATGTGTTTTACTACTACTTTTGGTCTTTTTTCTCTTTTTACAATTAACACATTTACTAAAGATAAGTGTTACGGCCACACACAGGTAATGAATTGCCCCTTACCCCTAATCCGCAGTCTCCATGTATCCTAAATTAAAGATTATTATTTTTTAAAATCTATCTTTTAAATGGTTTATTTAATATTTTAATTCTACTATGAAGATAAATAACCTTTACAAATGCTTCCTGTTATTATTCTATTCATGCTGGAAGACATCCAGAGAAGTGGCTGTCAACCTTGGCTTCCCAATGGAATTGCCTGGGGAGCTTTATAAAAAGCGCTGGCTCCAAGGTCCTGCTTCCAGGGATTCACACATACTACTTGGGTGTAGATTTGGTGCAAGGATTTAAAAATCTTCTCAGATTATTTTACAGTGCAACCAAAGTTGAGAACCACAATCTAAAGTTTGTAGAATGAATTTTTCTTAATAGAAACTTCTTTATTCATAGCTATTCTTTAAGAAGTAAATGCTTATAGTTAGAAAACAGATTTTTTGAAAAACAACAAAAAAATGGATACAAAAAGCCATCACACTGTCATTTTTTTTCACCCTGATGAACTTACCTGGGATGGTATTAATGAGTAATGTGGACTGAACACGTTTCCTTCCCACGTGACATCTGCACTCACACAAAAGCCTCAGCAGCACCTCACTTTGGTGTCTAGACTAATCAGTTGAGGTGATGGGGTGAGGCAGTGGGAAAATTGGATCATCAGGTTTTCGAATTGTTATTTGGTGGGCAGCTACCTATTCCACTTGGACATAAAAATAACATATGTCACATGGAGAACACTGCAAAATCAGTCATAAAAGGGAACACAGAAACAATTCACAAGTAGAAATAAGAATAAAAACTGAACCGCCAACATAGTTCACATTCACTAGATAAAAGGAAAGGAAAACTGCACTCATTTTATTTATGAAAATGTTCTGTTATTGCTGTCCAGTCCAGAATCATGGCTGGTCTTTTCCTGACCAAATTCCCCAAGGGTACACTAGGCATCCAATCAAAATAGACACAGATCATTCTAGGAAGGTAGAGTTGGCAAGTGTTCGTTGTGTACTTTTGATATTTATTGATTGTGAGTTCCTACGATGAAAGGTAAAATTCTGGGCTGGAGATAAAAAGGCATATGCAGTGCTCCCACTCCAGCTTCATGGGTGAATTATGTGATTAAACTATTCTTGGCCTTAGCTATCACATCCATTAAGTTACTCTAAATACATACTACACCCGTCATGGGTCAAACTATTATTGCTTAGATGGTAGGACATTATGTTAGTGCTGTAAAGTCAAGTTATTGTCAACCACACGACGACCTCTTATTTCAACTTGCAGAGAGTCTCATAATGCTTGAGCTCTCCTGTACAGCTCTAATGACTTCTGGTGTCCTTGCCACTGAAACCTCAATTTTGATCACTTTCTGTCAAACCTCTATTTAAAAATGCATTTATGATGGTTAATTTTATGTGTCAATTGACTGGGCTACAAGAAAAGCAGCTATTTGGTAAACATTACCCAGAATGTTTCCTTGAGGATGTATTTTGAATGAGATAAACATTTAATTGGTAGACTAGGCAGATTGCTCTCCCTAATGTGGGTGGGCCTCATCCAATCAGTTGAAGCCCTGAATAGAGCAAAAAGCCTGACCCTTCCCCAAGTAAAAGAGGATTCTTCCTTCCCTTGGCTCAGGCCAGCTGATACTTATCAAACAAGGTTTCAGAAACTTTGCATGAGAGTTGTAGATTGTCCTATGCCCTGGATCCTTAGTTATCTGAGTTCTGGATGTTTCTTCTCTTTCTTGAGTCCCTGTCCTCATATTTTAAACACTAACACAGTTCCTTCTGAATGTCTATACTATTTTGCACTCTCCAGTCTTCATGGACTTTAAAACTTTGGTCCTGGAAATGTGTGGTCAGCCTGCCTTGAATTCTGTTTGTCCCATGACTGGGGCATCCTAGGCTTCCCAGCCAAGTCCCAACTAATTCTTCCTTGTTTCTGGGCTGACCTACCAAGGCTTCTCACCTTAACACCTATGCACTAAGAACAGCTGAAGTCCATTGAGATTTTCTGTGGGCTAAGACCTGTGCTAGACACATTGGAAAGGAGATATTGTCATGATTGTTTTATATCTGAGGAAGCTGAGGCTTGGAGATCAATCTTTGTATGTGACAATAACTTTTTGGATGAATAAAACTCAGAGGAGTTCACAGCATTTCTAACCGAATCCAATACTAGGCAAAACAAACCATTAAATAGTAAATACAGAATTTAGGGCCCTCTATCAAAGTGAAGTCAGTATTTTTACTTGTTGTACAAACGTTATCAGTCAGAATTAAAGAAACCTTTGGGTTATTACAGGATAGTCATTCAACCTCTCTGGCCTTGCATTATCACTAAAGAATAAATAGTCACAGAAATCTCAAGAAATCCTGGCATCAACTAGACATTATTAAAAGTCTTTTTATGGAGAAATATAAAGGTAGTTAATTGTTTTCTATTTGGAAAAATCGTACATTTGTATTGAGCTGCAATCATACTTAGACCCAATGAATTTGCCGAACTCATTTCTGAGTTCTCAGGGCCCATTCAACTTTTCATTTATTTAGTATATGTTTATGGAGTGCTTATGATGTATCATGGGCTATACTGGGGCTAGATAGGAGTTGGTGAGAAGAACAGACATAAGTATAAGCTTCTTGGCACTTATGCTGAGTAGAGAAGAGAAACAATAAATAATTTTAGATCATTAAGAATGGCTATTGAAACATAACCAAGGTACTTTACCAGAGATTATGGGTTAATGAAAGAAAGTAGGAACGAATTAAGCATTGCTACTTTAGATAGGATTATCAAGGAAGGTATCTCCAAGGAGGAGGCATTTAAACTGAGGCTTGAAAATGACATGTGAAACATTACAGGGCAGAGAAAGAGCGATTCCAGCCTAGGAGGTCCGTGAATATAAAATACTGCAGCATCAAGATTTTGGTGAGTTTCACGAGCAGTCAGGCCAGTACGGTGGTTACAATAGAACAAGTATGTGGGAATATGGCTGGGAGGAACATGACCTTATGGATCATGGGTAGGAGTTTGAATTTATATTCAAGTGTGTTGGGAATTTGAAAATGCATTTATGATGGTTAATTTTATGTGTCACTTAACTGGGCTACAGGATACCAGCTTTGGTAAACATTATTCGGAGTGTTTCTGTGAGGATGTTTTTTGAATAAGATAAACGTTTAATTGGTAGACTAATTAAGCAGATTGCTCTCCCTAATGTGGGTGGGCCTCATTCAATCAATTGAAGCTCCGAATAGAGCAAAAAGCCTGACAGGTCCCCAAGTAAAAGAGGATTCTTCCTTCCCGATGGCGTTTAAATTGGGACATTGGCTTTTTCCTGCTTTCAGACTTGAACTCTTCATGGGTCTTGAGTCTAATCACCTTCAAACTATTAACAGAACTACACGATCAGCTGTCCTGATTCTCAGATCTTCAGAGTATCCAGCTTTCTTATCCACTCTGCAGATCTTAGGACTTGACAGCTTCCATAATTGTGGGAGCTGATTCCTTATAATCAATCAATCAATCATCTATCTATCTATCTTTATACACAACAGACCCCTTTGGTTCTGTTTTTCTGGAGAACTCTGACCAATACAACATTGAACATTTGAAGGTGTTTTTTAAAGGAGAGTATTAACATAATTCAATTTTAAGAACATATCTGATTACATTGTGGAGAATAGGCCATAGAGAGGTTGTGGTAAGTATATTACAGTTTTTAAATATTTATTGGTCTTTTTTGTAAAAAGATATACTTTCTGCCTATTGGTATCAATCTTGGCCCTCTGACTTACCTTGGCCAATAAAGTATAAGCAGAATAATGGATGCCACATTGGAGTGGCAGTGCAAAGAGCCATGGTAGTGTCTTGCCATTATTCTTTCTCCCTTGGCCATGAGAGCAGCACAACTCGAACAGGAGCTGTTCCTTCAGCACAAGTCCTTCAGTAAAGAGGAAACATAGAATACAGCCACAGTCAGCATGTAAAGTGTACAAACAACAACCCATTACCAACAAAAGGCACTGTGATTTAGGGTTTGCTTGTTACCATAGCGTAAGCCGAAGTAAGCTGACTGACAACAGAGCAGGTAGAAGACTGTTGCATTTGTCCACGTGAAAGACACTGGTGGTTTATACCAGAATAGCAGCAGTAAAGATAAAGAGGAATAGATAGAGAGACCTGAGGTAGTTTGCATATTGTGACAGTTAATCTTATGTGTCAACCTGGCTAGGCTATGATGCTCATTTGTTTGGTCAAATACTTGCTCAGGTATTGCTGTGAAGGTGTTTGTGGATGTGTAATTTACGTCCATAATCTGTCAGCATGAAGTCAAGCAGATTACCTTGCATAATGCAGGTGGGGCTCACGTGGTCAGTGGAAGTCTTAAGAAAATGTCTTAAGAAAGTCTTAAGAAAAATCTGAGGTTTCCTAGAGAAAAAAGAATTATGGCAAAGATTGTAAAATATCAATCCTGCCTAATTTCTATCCTCCTAATCAATCTACCCTAAGGATTTAGGACTGGCCATCCTCCACAATCATGTGGAGATTTAAAATAAATCTCAGTCGCTCTCTCTCTCTCTCTCTCTCTCTCTCTCTCTCTCTCTCTCTCTCTCTCAATCTCTCTCTCTCTCTCTCTCTCTCTCTCTCTCATTCTCCCTCCGAAAAAAGAGAACCAATAGGATATATATGTTCTCTGGAAAATCCAGACTGATATGGATACAAAGACTTGACTTGCTGTGGGGCAGGTGGATTTGAAGTACACGAGTGTCCATGTCTCTAGGTTTCTGTCTGTGCACCTCTGGGGTGGGTACTTACCACATGGTACATGTCAAGGAAGAGTATTTGCATGCATTTGGATGGAATAAAATTGAATCTGTAATTCAAGAATAGCCTCAAATATCTTTGCTGCTCAAACTCTTAAACGTTGCTTAAGAGAAGATCTGACAGCCAAAGAAATTTTATTGATAAAAATAAAAATGGCAACTAAGTAATATTGGTCTTTCTGAGCCTTATGGAAAATAAAGTCTTTGCCAGAACCATGAGCAGAAGTAAGCTTTGTGAAATAAAGCATTTCCTTGAAATGGGTATTTATTTTTCACATTATTTAGTAATACACATGCAGAGCTACTCATGGCATCCCAGTCACCTTAAAACACCACTTTTAAGATGGGAAAGGTGGAAGAAAGCCTCCAGGATATGTGGAGCTTCAGAAACTGCCTGCAGAACAGTTGCCTGTACTCTGTCCCCTTACACCATCAGCCAGTCAGGCCAGAATGCCAGGGAAAGCTAAAACCTGAAAAGATTATTTACAGCCCTTGGTGTCTAAGGGAATAACACATAAAGATCTTTTTAAAGCTCTCCCACTGGGACAATCCTTCCCTATAAACACCAGGAGCACACAGAGGGTATAAACCAGCAGTCTCCATGCAATCAGAATGCAAAACACTATAGGTCTAACCATGAGGCCAGTATAAAAGAGCACCGGGAGACCCTGGACAGAAAATACTGGGCTCAAATATTGTATCCTACCCATGTCCTCCTACCTGAGACTCACATTTCTGCTATGCTGAAGTTAGAAGGCCACATGTACTATCAAACTGATTAGGTAAACGCAATCTAATTTCACAGACAAAGGCAACACAAAGCTTTTCTTGAAAGGGGCGCCTATATTTACAATGGTAACTATTTATGATAACAATAATTAGAGACTAATTGTTCAACTTTATTCCAGCTTCTCCTGCTAATTTTTTGCTGTTGTTGCTTTAAATCTTTTTTTAAAAGCAAGGCTCTCTTGTAGAATACACTTGACCTTTTTTCTCACTGAGCTTCAGTAGTTACGTGTTCTTGTTTTGACAGTTCAGCAGCTCCCAGGAGCGAATAGAATTGTACTAGGACCCATTTCTTGTACTCACTTCTGCCAGTAGAAAGGGTTATTTATTATTTCAATGAACACAGATTTTTATTGTTGGCTTTCTTTTAAAATGCGATATCCAAGAATACTAGTCTTTTCAGAAAAAAAAAAAAGGGTAAATTTGTTAGTGGGGACGGCCCTTCCTGGATACACAGGGATTTCCTTTTTCATTTTCCCCATCCCAATTTAGCATGCAGTTTTTTTCATTTCCCTTTAGACTTTCATAATTTCTCCCACAAGGCTAGAGACACACTGCTGACCAATCTCAATATATCGATGCATGAACAAAAAAAATAGTGCCAGAGACCAACCAAAGGGTTTCTTTTCCCGACAGTTTCAAGTTTCAATGGAAAACGATATTTAAATTCCCCCTCTTCACCTTATAGCTGAAAATAACTCAGGGAAGTTTAGGAGTAGAAACTGAGCATCACCAAGGAAAGACTATGTGTGAGATTTTCAATTGTGAGGATGCCATTTCTCTGACCTTTGTGGACTCATCTTTCCCACAGCGTCTCCTAGATTCCCAGGAGATAGGATTCAGGGAAAACCTCAGGTTAAGAGACTCATTCGTGCAATGCTAATGCTACTCCACAAAATCTCCAACTGTTTTCAGTAGCCTAAAAAAATAAATATGAATAGGAAGATAAAATCTTCAAAACTTTACAACTCTCTTTTCCCCAGGGCTACACTTCCTCCCACATTCCACATCCTCCAAGTTTCCAATTCTCTCCTGAGCGGAGGACTCTCTTCCCCCACATACAGGTTCCCCAGTTGCCAACCCAGTAGAGAAGCTTGAGTAAGCATTTGGAGAAGGAGAACTTAGCTCTTTTATCCTTCTGTAGAAGATTCCACTGCTACGCTGACCTCCTCTAACCGCATTGAACGGGGCCTTATGTTTTCCTGATGGTTCCTCCTACTAAAAGGGTTGCATATTGAAGGAAATAATATTAAACAGTTTCTTGGCTAACATCATAGGGTCGAAGCCCACCTCAGTAGTTTGGGGTGGGTTCTGTTTCTGTCCTAATCTTGTTACACAGATCCATCTGCATACCACACAGGGAAGGACCTACTAGGAAGAAGCCCCTTATCTCTCCTGCCTCTTTGTCTTGAGTAGGCGTGTACTTTGAGAATAAATTTGAAGCTGGCAGCTCAGCCACCGTAAACTTAGAGGTTTCAATCCATTTCCTCTGTTCCAAAGGAAATATTAAATTGGCATGTAAAATATAATCCTGACCCAGGCAAGCAGGAAGATAAAGGGAGGGTGAAAAGAAAATTGTTGAGCATCAATTCTCTTTCAATTTTGCCATCACCCTCAAATATATTACCTCATTAATCTAAAAATCATCCTGGAGACCAGGTATTAATATTCCCAACTTTTATATGTGAATAGAACTTCAACTGACTCGCTCTTTGCCTAAATTTAACTCAATGCCATGTGAATGTTAAGTTTTATTCACAAATGTTCATTGCTTCTGATCAAACACAGTATCTTCTGAAAACAAGATAAAGGAGCACAGGAGTTTATAAAAGAAGGAGAAATGAACAGAGTCATTTTGCTGGCAATGACTGCAACTCTTCAAGTGATTTTATAGGGTCTGGCAATGCACAGACAATGCCCATGGACAAAATGCCTTCATTTTGATATATTCTCTTTAGCTTAAATGTGATTCCTGTTTTTATGAATAAAAATCACAGAAAAGAGTGCACCTTAAACAAGTTTTCATTAGTGATACTTTTGGTGAAGGAATTCCCCATCCTCTGAAGACAAGCTGCTTTTAATTTCCTCCAAAGCTGTAAAAACCTGAAACATTTGGAACTTTTCTGCCAGAACTGTCTTCAGGGTCAATTTATCAATCACAGAAGGGTATCTGTTTCATTACATGTATCCACATATTTTTAAATACATTTGTTTATCTACTTTTTGTATTGGGCTCTAAATAACTTTTAACTATTTCCAAAAATAGAATTCAATATGAAAAGATAAAGATTGGCTACTATGGGAAGAAAATTTAAAAAAGTTATGTTAGATTCTGAAGACAACGCCAAACACATTTTGTGTAAAAGCAAAAAGACTAAAATAAGTCAATGACTTCTAAGAAGTTTATTCTGAAGGAGCCCAAACTTCTCTAAATGCAAAAGTGAGGGTATGTTTGTGATCATTTTCATTACATTAAGACTTGTATTTATTATTTATAGCATACAATTAAATAAAAATCCTCTTTTTTTCCAGATTTAGGAAGCTGGACATGAACCTATGTTTCTACAGAAGTTCTTGGAACACTACTTTCCTGTGGTATGATCCTTTGCTGGTGTGAAACTTATGTGAGATGAAGGAATACATGTACTCAGAGGAAACCTGAAGAAGAGGAGAGCATTATGTGATGCATAAAAATCAAAGAATGAAACAGTCCAGTGCTGCTGAAATCCTCACCTACTGAGATCTTATCAAGAACACAGACAACCTGATTTATTAGTTGCAGCAGATGTTGGCAACACATAAACACTGGAGTTAGAACGTTCACCCAGATAGCATGGGACTGCAGCCTAAGAAAGAAGGAAAGATGGAAGAAAAGAGATGGTCCAAAGATGGCATATTTAAAAACCGATTGAGGTTGTTAAGGACAAAACACAGAAGCGAGACATTGGTGCCTCTGTACCAAGACTGATTTTTTTTTTTTTTTTTTTTTTTTTGAGGCAAAGTCTCCTTCCATCGCCAGGCTGGAGTACAGTGGCGCGATCCCGGCTCACTGCAACTTCCGTTTTCCGGTTTCAAGCAATTCTCCTGCATCAGCCTCCCGAGTACCTGGGACTACAGGCACGCATCACCACGCCCAGCTAATTTTTTGTACTTTTAAGTAGAGACTGGGTTTCACCATGTTGGCAAGGAAGGACTGATTCTTTAAATAAAAAAAAAAAGAAAGGAAGAAAAGAAAGAAGAGAAAAGAAAAGAAAATAGTGCTTATTGTCTGACAAGAGAACTTTGTGGAAACTGACAGGCAAACTAAATATTTACCCTTTGGGCTGTTAAAAATGAACATTTCGGAGCATATGTGCTCAGAACTACAGAAGCAAGTCCATAGTGGGAGACAAGGCTCAATAGTTCTCTCATGTTTCTGCTGAAATTCACTGACAATGTTTTGTTCTGGACTGTCTTTTCAAGTACGTTTGCAAAGCAAACAGATTTTTGAAAGATAGAGAGAGTGTCTCTCTCTGGAGAAGAGGGCAGATTTTTTATTTTTATTTTTTATTTTTCCTGCTGTCCAGGATAACAAAGATAATGTCTCTCGCGGGCAAAGTTTGAGTATGTTTGCTAACAGCCCTTGTAAATGAATGGATTTCCTCAGCTCAGGTTCATCAGGGCCACAGACCGGCTGTGTGTGCAGCAGTCTGGGCTGCTCTGCGCTGCCCACCTTTCGATTAAAGGGAAGGGAAACTGATGGGAATATGAAGCCTAAAAGGCCTGCTGTGCTGTGAATAATAAAGTCCTTTGTCTCTGATCCAAGAGTCTCAGTTCTTCAGCTGGCATCCAAGAAGCTGTGTCAGGCTACCTTTTTAGCTTGCAAACAGGGTAAAATTTCAGACCTTTCACAGTTCTTGACAACTTCCAAAAAAAGAGTCACAAAGAATTTCAAAGCAACAACTTTTTACATACTAGATGATAATTAAACCAGACATATTGTCAACGAGAAAAACAGATATAAGCACGAGGTGGTAAAAAACACTATCACACACAAAACAAAAACCATGTTTTAGATGACTTAGAAATGAGGATAAATAGATTTGTAGATAGATGACAGTGACAGAGAACAGTGCATATTTGGACGTGTGAGTGTATGTGTGTATGTGTATGTATTCATGTGGACGTGTGGAGACTGAGCTGTGCATTATTATGCAAGTTGAGAATATGTGCACATAGGAATAAAAACTCATTTGTAGTTCAGAATTTCTATTTTTAAAAGTATTTGTGAGGCAAGATATCAAGCCCTCCCCTTTCGATGAGATGAGTTGAAGGTGAAGTAAGTTGTTTTTCTCTTTATTTTTCTCTTTGGTTTCTATTTTTGATGGACCTTCAGGAGAAATGATGCTGTATGAAAATTAGGTTTAAAATTGGCTCATTCATTTCAATTTTATTGCTTGTTCCCTAAAAGAAAAATGGAAGAGCAATAAACGATCTCTCGCCTCAGCATTATCAATTTGTATTCACTGTGTTTTATATCTCCCATTCAGACATGGCTGTGTCCTGACCTTCCTTTTAATTTAGTTCCAATATATTTTTAGCATTTTATCTCATGGTCGTCTCAAAAACTTCTGGAGCATTTCACAGCTTTCTGAGGTTACATTTCATGAATATCTCAACCACTTAGTTTAGTTTTTTGTGCTCCATACCTAAACATAATAACAAGTGTTTGCTTCATAGACCTCAGGTAGTCTTCGCATATTTCCCTTGGACTTCTTCAGAAAGTTTTGCACATTAGCACTTACCTGGACAAGGAAAACACCTTGAGGCAAAATATAGGGTTTGTCTAATCTCTAGAAGCCATCCTAATGCTTGCACTAGGTGAGAAAATCCTTAATCTCTGTTAAACCATTGACTGTAGAAACAAGGCTCACTGCCTTGGAAGGTGCTACATTTTTCAGTCAGAGCCCCAGAGGTGAGCTTCCTGAGGCACATGACCCAAAACCTCCAAAATCTTTCATCGTAAGCTCGTGGGTTTCTAATACAACTTCTCCCACTTGCTTTTATTCATTTCTTCCGTTAACACTAAGTCTAGTAATGGTAAGGGAATTGGAAATCTGTTTATCCTCCAAGTAGTCAGGGTTCATCAAGAGTGAGGGCCTGACATCGCTCACCACATGCTCTTTTATTCTTCTTGCTGCAAGAACAGCAAACTATTTACATTTTTTATGCCACCCTTGCCTTACTATAATATACATATCTAAATAATATGGTTTTAATTTCTTTTTTTTTCCTTTTTTTTTGAGATGGAGTCTCGCTCTGTTCCCCAGGCTGGAGTGCAATGGCATAATCTCAGCTCACTGCAACCTCTGTCTCCTGGGTTCAATCACTTGAATGCCTGGCTAACTTTCTGTATTTTTAGTAGAGATAGGGTTTCATGGTGTTAGCCAGGATGGTCTTGATCTCCTGACCTTGTGATCCACCCGCCTCGGCCTCCCAAAGTCACAGCACCTGGCCTATAGTTTTAATTTCTAAATTTAAAAGTGTATCATGCTTACATTTTAGGGGGACACTAAATCTCAATTCTAGCAGGAAACTTGTTCAAAATAGATTGTTCTTTTTCACTAGTCACTTTATTAGTCTTTAACATTAGGTCCAGTTACATTTTCCAGAATATATGTTGGTATAAAACTGATTGAAAGAATAACTATTTTGCTTTGTTTCATAAGAAATTAAGGTGAAATAAAAATTTTGCACAAAAGAAGCCTTCATGTGGAAGAATTTATCACTTACTGGTTTTGAATTTCTCCTGAGAGCCCATGATTTCTGTTCTTTACAGACACTTAGCTTTGGAAGCCAAACAAAATGAGAGTGTCTTCCAGACTTCATTCAGGTGTCACCACGTATCTCCAACATCATATGCCTACTTAGGGAGTGTCCAGTCCTATTTACTCTTTCTTTTATTTAACTCTTTCTTTTTTTTAAAATTTATACTTTGGAATATCTGCTTCTTTTCCCAAGTCCTCTGGGTTGCTATGACATCTAAACTTCCTAGTTTTCCTAAATGATAAACCCTTTTCTTGATGCCGTTGTCAGCTCTGTCACCTTCCTGAAAGGTCCATTGATGACATGTCCCTAAGGCACGTGGACTTCCAGGAATCTATCATTACAATTTTGTCACAGAGCTAGTTTAAACATACATTAAGAGCATGCTTTTAATTCCTTCTAATTCTTTACCATTTAATGTTTTCTTTAGGCAGTCAACAAATGTATCAAGTATTCACTATGCACTAGATAAGTTGTTATGTACAAGGAACAAGGAAATTCATTAGACATGGTTTCTACTTTCTTTGCATTTATAACCTCTCAGAAATATTAACAGGTGTTTTCTTTTGTTGCATATAATCAATTACTAATACTCAAGCTTTGAAATGTCAAATGCATTAATCTATTTGAAGCTCTTCTTGACGTCTATATTGTACGTTTGGCTGCATAATTTACATAAGTGAAATAAAAAACTCTTGAAGGCTAAAACTTTTTTAAAAGCCTAGATATACCAACCTTTTAACAGATTTTAATGCTATAAGCTGTTTAATAAAGAATCATCCTAGAGTGAAAATGAAAGAGCTCTGAACCAACATTGAGAATGTCTAGGCTTTGTCATACACCCAAAAAAATCTTACTGCTTCAGAAAAGCCACTTAACCTTTTGAATTTCATTGCTATCATCTGTTAAATGATGGATGGGAGTGAATGTTCCCTTAGCTTTCTGATCTAAAATGCAGTGATTCTAAATGTAAAAGTATTTCAGGTATGAAATACTGCTCTAAACACATTTTTTATGGAAATTCAGTGAAATGTAAAAATTCAGTCAGCAGATGCGTGCAAATATACTGGGGAGAGAGGCCAGAAGCTGCGCTGAAGTTCCCTGCCACAAACAGTCTAAAAGGCTAGACCTGTCCATGGGGATGGGAAATCAGCTCTCAATCTGCTCCACACCGTGAACCTCCTCTCTCTGCAAGGTCAGGCTCAGTGACATCAAAGCATTATGAATGTGCTGTGGCTTTTCTCCTCTATCTGGTGATCCTATCTCCAAATTTATCAACAAAATTAGGTGGAAAGAACTATTTGTGATTGGATATACATGACTATCACATTGATTAATCAGATCAAGACAGAGGGGAATACATATAATAATTATGTGTGTACGATGAAAATGGATCTTTCCTGCATCCTGTGGGGATCTGCCATTCCCAGTGCCATAGTCTGCAGAGAGCCAGAACATTAAATGTGGATTATAAAATCATAACATTTGCAATGTTGATGACTGTAGTATTGCCTCTGCCAAGGACAGTGAAATGAGGAGAACAGTAGACATTTTCTCTATGAATCTTAAATTTATATTGACTTAAAGCAATATGTTAATACATATAATTTATTTTCATGCAAAATAGTTTTGTAGATGGGTTTCTACTATTTATTTAATGTTGAATTGAAATATATTTTATATATTTGTTATAAGAAAAAATATTTTTTTTCTCTTTAAGTAATCATTTTTGTTTCTACTGAAGTTGTTAGAAATCTATTTTTAGGACAAGCTCTTCTTAGCCTTTGGTACTGTGTCTACATACCATGATCCTGATATATGGCTTATTCCTTACTTTATGATGGATAATGTCACAACCTTGATATGCATACTAGTCTCCTCTGACTTAAAGGACGTAGAGTCAATGACAGATCTCCAGTTTTCTGGTTTTTCTTTTTTTTGGCAACACAAGTGTTTTTTAAAATCAACAAATTTGCCTTTATTAAACCTTCACCAAATGTGAAACTGTGTAACAAATTGTCCATAGACATACATGCTATTATAAAATAATGCCACAGAGTAAGGATTACACTCTACATTTTTCATGTTCTGTTTAGCAACATAACACTATTCATCATAAGAAAAATATGATTTAACTCACAGCATTCCCAAATCTGTATTCCCAGAAGGAGACTTCTAATGGTTTTACTATAAACCATATATAAACACTGCCTGTGTTTAGTATATGTATTATCACACTTCGTTATTGTTTCAACCTCTCAGAGGCAGCCTGTAATGCTGTAATGGCTGGAGATGCACAGACTATGCATATCAAACAACAACAGCAGTTTTCCTGGATGCTGTGCAAACCAAGTTAAAGAGCATATTGGATAGAAATAAACCATTTTATTTTCTTTTTAGTGTTCTAATTACAAATGTAGAATCAAGCCACGGTTATTCGGTTTCTAGAAATTTAGCGTGCCGCAGTAAAGCGATCTGAAAGGGCAATAAATATTTATGAGTTTCTAAGTTAAATGGATGTGTTTGTGTGTTTCCAATTTTTATTTGTTATGCAAAAAAGACCATATTACTTTAAGGTCATTTAAAGTTATCTTAACATTTTGTTATCTGTGATTCCTCTTTTTTTTCCCAAAGCTATCTTTTCCTACTCCAAATCTCACACTCTCATAAATGTTCTACTGAAAATTACAGTGTGCTCACATAACTCATCTTGTGGATTGAGGCCATAAATATTAACAAATTAGCTGCAACAGCACTTCGCACCTTAAAGTTGTATCTCTCTTCTTCAAAGCTTGCTGAGTCAGAGCCGCTCAATTGATAAAGATCAGTCAGAAGATATGAACTATTAATAAATTATAATTTGCTGATTGAGGGAGAAATACTTACAAATATACAACGTATGCTTGAAACCAGTGGATTTTGAGAGATATAATTTTCATTTCCACCTATCTCTCCTGTCAAAAATAGGTATATAATAACTGGCATGTATTTCTCCTTTATAAGTCAACTAAAACTGGAACTCATTGGGAACTTCTTGATTCATTCCCTGCTAGTGATGACAGGGTATTAAACCAGAAAGTGCATCTTGGGTTATCAAGTATGTTATGGAAGCACACTGGTCAGAAACTACTTGGAGGAAGAGTCCATTTTTCTTCATTAGGAGGGAAGGCCACTGAGGTAGTTTGTCGGGGGGTTTGGTAAGAATTGGACTAGATAGTCCTCTTTGAAGACATGATCTTCCTAATTGTTATTGTCCTGAAACCTCAGAAATGCACTGTAATTTTGTCACTTGCACTAAGTTTGGGGAATTTAAGAACTTATAGATGATGCCATAACAACTGGTTTATTTTGTCATATGTTCCAAACTAAATAATCGATTCATTATAAAACAAACAAACACTCAAAATGATGCCAAACTAAATTTACTGAATAATTCAATTGAAAGAAAAGTGTGTTTTTTTTTTAACGGAGAATTCAGGATCCTGTGTTGATATTGGTTATATATGAATTACATAATGTCTCTAGATGAAGAAAATTGAAGTAATGATAGAATATTATTATTAAACTTTTAAAAATAGAATGATAGGGAATGAAAGCATTAGATTAACAAGTGCTATAAGCGTCACTATATTTATAAAGCAAAAGTAGACATATATAAATTATGATAATCTAACGACATATGTTTTAACCAGGGGTTTTTAGGAAATGATACTAAGTTTTGCACTATAAGAAAAACTTGGTAACATCACACAAATTAATGCTTCTCATTTTATGTTTCAGCTATCCATATTCTAGTGACTTTTCCTGAGTACACAACTTCAACTAATTTGACCTGTATCAGAAATGCACCCAAATTAAGCTTTCCACTGAAAGGTAATTATACCAATTATAGAAGTACACTGGAGACTTCTGTATATAAAGTATATAAAACTGTAACAAATATAAATTTGGTCATAATGCTGAGATATGTTTTTACACAATATAAATTTGGTCATAATGCTAAGATATGTTTTTAAACAATAGAAATCTGGGCATAATGCTGAGATATGTTTTTACACAATAGAAATTTGGGCATAATGCTGAGATATGTTTTTAAACAACAGAAATTTGGGCATAATGCTGAGATATGTTTCAAACATTTTTATCCATTCTTCTTTATGCCTAAAACTTTGATGTACATAGACATCATTCATTTTCCCACTTCTCATAAACTTGATTCACACGTTTTCCAATCATAATTTTTTTTCTTAAAAATAGCTGTATTCAAATTATTCTCTATTTGAGGTAATAAACAACAAGAGAAATAAGAAGTCAAGTGAGAAAAATCTTCTGTTTTAAACTCTCAAGGGATATCTACATATAAAGGTATAATATACAATTCTGTCCTGTGTTGAGGCAAAGCATGGCTCAGACTTATCTATGGAATTAATATTTATTCTGATTATTAGGATGTGATTGGCTTAAAATTCTAAGCCATTCTTAGTCCTGAATAATTTGTGAACTTAATTATTATATTTTTAATTCATTATTTATTGGTACAGTTTGGATTATTGTTATTGCATTTGTAGAATACATTTTCTACCAAAGAAATAAAAGACTTCAAATCACATTCAAATTGGGTAAATTGGACAAGGAATTTTGATCGTACATAAGCAATTCCGTAGAATACAGTTCTTGAACCTAGCCTTGCACTAAGATTTTCAATCCAGTTGTAGGTTGGTCCTCAGACACATGTTTTTTAGATTTTGTTTCAAGGTTGAAGAAGTAAAAAATTATGAAAGACAGAAATTTAGAATAAGGGTTCCTAGGCAGGAGAGAAATTTCTCTGAATGAGAGGGTTATAGGAGTGACCAGAACCAAAGGAAGAGTTGAAAAACACTACAAAGAAGGCTCTCCTTGGGCTTAAATTCAACTATTCGGCAAGTTTGGGTGTTGGGTACACAGGCCAGTCATTCTATAGGACTGATGGGCATTTTAAGCTCTTACTGGTTCAAGTTTTCATTTCATTGTCATGGAGAGATTTCCCCCGTGAGCACCTCACCCATTGGACAATGAAAGTCAGTGGAAGATAAAATTGTCTTTGTTAAAATCACTTTTGTGTGTATTTTTCAATTCAAGTAATAAAAAAATTAATGCCTATCTAAGGGTTTTCATCAGACTTGCTTGAGCTGATGCGGGACAACGTGTGCCTTTCTGTAGTCCTGCTTCCTTGGAAACTGCAGCATAAACTTGGAACGTCATCTCTGTAGAATGACACTCGGGCTGTGGAAGCTGAAGATTGGCAGGTCTTGGACCTATGTGACTAAAACAATATAAAAGATATGTGGGAAGTTCAGCTGCTGTCTGGGGACAATGCAGATACTCTCAGAGGGGAAGGAAACAAAAAGAATGGTGTATTATCTGCTGAGCCCCATGGGGCGATGATGTGCCCGCTGAAGTTCCTGCCCTGTATTCTTCTATAAAGCTAAGGAAACACAACGTTGAAGCTTACTTGCATCTTGTGAGTCTGACTGCCAGTTCAGACCCCTATGACTACATTGGTGCAATGCATATGCATTTCTTATATTCATCACCCCTTCCACTCTGTTCCCCCAATCCAGCAGAGGCAGGGAATACCAAGGGATAGCATAAAATAGAATGCAACCCAATGAATATTTATTAAGTGACTGCTACTTGAGAGGAGGAATGGGATTTTCAGCAAAATCTCCAGAGAAAGCTATTTTTCTTCATAAAAAAATGCGCACACAGCTGCATTCTCACAGACATGCACATAGCCTTTGTGTCATCTCTCTGCACTCAGGCACAGTAACGTATTGAAGAAAATGTCATTTACTACTACAGGTTCTGACAATCACTGAAAATATTTACTGCAGGAAATTAGCCAACAGTATTTCACCAGGACGGCTAAAAATTACCAAAGATTCAGAGACTTGTGGAAACATTTCACTTCATTTATTCAAGTGCTCTGGGCAAATAAAATTATGATGAAGCACCTAGCAACCTCTGCCCTGTGCATTTTGACAAGCTTACTGCTAATTGATTGTTTGGGTCCCGCTCACACTCCAAGAGAAATAGATTACTATTGATTTTAGTTGACATTTCATATTAGCACATATATTTTATTTTTATTTGTTTTTATGAAACTGAAATCAGGCGCTGTAACACCACAGGAGGAAATGGAGGTATCAGGATTTGGCTCCATCCTGTGGCCTTTAAAAGAAAGGGATAAAGTAGCCATCTCATTAACAGTACCATGAATAAACAATTAGCTTAACATTTGTAAAGGAATGCTGTTAATATCGCACCATCTAAGCAAGACAATCACACTTGGCATGTAGAAGATATTACACAAATAAGAACACAAATCAGGCTATTCGAGCTTAGCCACTCTCAACACCCCAGTTGATCTTTTAACCGTTCTTGGTCCTCATGAAACTTAAATATATTTTAGGAGATGTAACAGCCACTTTTGTAAAGAATTCATCATAAGGGCTCCCTACATGCATCAGCATTTAATGCATGAATAAAGCTGTAATCTGGACAGCATATTACATCAACATAATCAACTGTTATGTTCACCCAAATATTTATTGAGGATTTGCTGTTATCCCGTGCTAGGCCACATGCAAACAACTCTACATTAAATAGACCCATCCTCAAAGAGTTCAAGTCTACTGGAGGAGGACAGATGAATAAAATCAATAAAAGGTGGTGAGGGTAACAATAACAGTAAGCATGTGCTATTTGGGAGTTTTTAAAAGATACGCCAACCCAACGTGCTCAGACCTGATTTTCTCAAGGAAGTGACTTGAGAATAGTACCACTGAAGTGCAGAGTATCAAAACCAAATGGGAATGCGGAGGTCATCTAGAACTAGTACTCTGAGTTTCAATGTCAAACTAGGTGTGAGTGAGAACTGTGTGAGGAGATATGCATACTTTTAGAAAGTATTTTATGGACTTTCTCAACCTACAGAAAAGGGTGGCATTGCACTAGGGCCAGAACATGCTCTCTAGGAAGCCACTGGTGAGCTGAGGTCAAGAAGCTGAGAAACACTGACCTAGACTATGGTTTTACAGAGAGGAAGACTGGTGCCAAAGAAAAATCAATCTCTTTTCAGAAGGCATTTTCGCTGAACCTTTACTGAACTTCTACTACATGCATAAAGGCATTTTACAGATTGGAATTAAAACACATAGTTAAATCCATTCTGTCTGAGGACAGTGGGAGAAAAAATTTGCCTTCCATTTTAAAGGAAGTTATTATGGGTGAGCATATGAACAATTAGACAAAGGGAAAATAAGTTGTGATTGAAAAAGATAATCAGGTCATTCTGTGCAATGGAGGAAGTCAAAAAACAAGGAATACCAAATGTTGTTCAAACAGCCCATCAAAGATCACATACCCCACCAATGTACTGCCATGCAAGGCAAGCCAGATGACTATCACTGCAAAACCCAACAGACATAAACTCCTGAGACAGAAGGAGAGAAGACCTGACATCCTCTGCCCAGTCAAGGCTTGTGGTCTACCAATAGATTTTTTGGTATCAATTACATCTGAATAATTTTTACCTAGCTTATCTATCTGTCTGTCTGTCTATCATCTATCTATCTATCTATCTATTATCTATCTATTTATTTATTTGAGACAGCATTTAGTTGCTCACCCAGACTGGTGTGCAGTGGCATGATCTCAGCTCACTGCAACCTCCACCTCCCATGTTCAAGCAATTCTCGTGCCTCAGTCTCCCCAGTAGCTAGGATTAGAGATGTGTGCCACCAAGCCCAGCTAATTTTTTTGTATTTTTGGTAGAGATGGAATTTCAGTATTGTTGACCAGGCTGATCTCAAACTTCTGGCCTCAGGTGATCTACCGCTCTCGGCTTCCCAAAGTTCTGGGATTACAGGTGTGAGCCACCATGCCCTTCCGTTTATTCAACTTCTTGAAAAGAGGCAAACACTTTAGCATCATGAAACACATCACATTTTCCTTGGAAATGTTTTGTAATAAATGGAAAACTGTACAGCAGTTAGTTCAATATTACCAATGCAGGATGAATTCTCTGAGCAATTACCTTGTTTCCATGGCAACAGCCTATCTGCCCATCCTTCAGTGCAATACTGAAAAGTCACCAAATTGAGTCTGCCCAGTAATGCCAAGGAAAACTTAGGGAATTGGGAGAGGAATGCAAGAGGATATATATAAATCTGATGCTAACTGGGTTAACAAACAAACCACTATCTAGACTATTTATTTTACTTGTTCATTTGAAGAGCTCAAAACCATCTACAAGGGAAGACCTGCAATGTTGGAAAACAGAAATAAAAAGCAAAATCTGTGGCAGAAAAGGAAGAGGAAAATGACAACTTGGCTGTCTGGTGTCCTCGCCTCCACCCACTTTCTTGGCAAGAGGCCTCTGAGTGCAGAATGGAAACAAACCTCCAAGAGACTCCTGCCTGGACCTCACACTCCACCCAGAGTCAGCCTGTGCCCCAAACATGTACTTTTTGGTTTTTAGCAAACCCTGAAAAAAGCAAAAGAGGCCCGCAAGTGTGCCTTGGACATCTGTGGAAAATTTATTCTCTTATTTTGGCTGCTATACTCCAAGGAACTGCAAGAAAAAATAAACCAGAAGACACATCATGCACACTGAGACACAACGCAAGTCCGAAAGCAGAGGAAGCTACTTTACAGCAAGACTGCCAGGCCAAAACTGCAGCTACCTTCATAGAAGGGGTTTTAGACAGATTTAAAATTGGAAATTAAAGATATGTTCCTCAGGGAAAAACGGACATTAAAACAATGCCGTGCCCCTGTTATCATTCTTGATTATAGGCTCTCATGGGAGCTACCTCCTAGGCAGTTTTAGAAGTAGGATGTAATTCAGAGGCATTTCCTTGGTAGGGATCATAAGGGAGGATCTAAAAAGGGAGGTGGAACTGAATATGGGAAAGGTCTAGGGAGGAGAGTAGCAGAATCATGAGCTGAAATACTACTTGATGACTATGACATGTAATTACATCTAATTACAGGCATCCCTTGGAACCTGGACCACTGGGTTGAAGATAAATTTAATGCCTGGAAGAAATCCTCAGACTAATATAATAAAGGTCTTTATTCTATTCAGAGGGATAAAAGTATTCATGTAAAATCTCTAAATCTAATGATTAAGCTTCTGAGAAATTTGCTTATTAAAAATTAAAAGGACACAGCCATGTGGGATACTATAGGGACAAAGAAAATAAAAGTATTCAAGGGATTATTTAATTTTATATACTACTCTGCTTTTAAACATGAGGATAGAAAAAAATCTGAATAAGATAGACATGCTTTAAAAAGTACCTTAAAAGTTGGATCATAAAATAATAACTATAATGTGATCCACAAACTCTGCTGACCTCTGTTCTACATAGGAGCATGGGAACAAACGTTTATATTGCCCTATGAAAATTTACCAAGATTCTCAGCAATTATACCTACAAAAGTAATATTCAAATAAAACATTTGAAAATATTGTTTTTCTATTTATAAACTCAAATATCTCATCATGTTTTGCAATTAAAAATCTTATTGCTTGATATAGTGTAGGAGAAATAAATATATTTGGAAACCTATGTTAATGTAAATCCTACAATATTTTGTTTAGGAAAATACAATGTAAGAAATCTATGCCACAACTCACTTCTTTAAAATCATTCACATAATATATAGTCTGTCCAAAATTAAATTACTCCATTCAGATATTTTATCAATATATAGCTAAAGATACAACATTATCAATGGAAAACATTAAATAAATGTTGAATTAATGAACTAATGGGGAGTGAAAATAATCAGTTGCTTTAATTCACCATGTACTTTGGGATCACAGATATAACCACAGGTATTTCTAAACTGAGCATCACTGTATCAAAGACCCTTTCTCCCTACTGTAATAGCAGGTTCTTCTTAGTGTCCCTGAAATTGTGGAATCTATTTTCCTTTTTCATTTTGTTACCTGTCTCCCGCACAGTTTGCCAGTCAAGATTTCCTTTTCTTTACTAGATTATAAAATGCAAACACAATAGATTTACTTAACATCACCTCTGTGCCCAATGCTATTCATCACTGTGAGGTTTGGGCATGATCTCCACTCTAATCTATTGGGACAAGTAAGACAGATAAATAATAAAACTACAGTAAATTATTGGATAAGGGAAAATAGGTGGTACAGAACCAAAAAATTTTTGGTGGCTTAGAAATGGAAAACGGAATGGAATAGAAAACTCCATAAGTGGAGAGATATAGGGAAATTAATATTTAATAACAACTGGTTTTTATCAGACCCTATGCTAGAGAGTTTCACATGTATTACTTTATTTATTTATCACCTCAAAACGTTGAGATGTATCTCTGATAGGGACAGCAGACAGGGAAATTCTGGGCAGAAGAGGGTAGGACCCCATTGAGGGCACCACCCTCAAGCCAAAAAGTCTGGGACCACAGTTCAAAGTGAGAACCTACATCTCTATTTTCCTGCTCCAGTGTTGCCTTTTCCAAAACCACCCATGGCCTGCCCCACCCCCATCCAAGGCTCAGCTGGCAGAGAGAGGAGAAGGAGCTGGATGTCTGGAACCACAGTTGGACTTTGGAGAGAAGCTGCTTGGCTTCAGATGGACAGCTTGATGGAATAGCTTTGGAGAAAAGTCCATCCCTGGCCAGACTCCAAGGGAGGATTACGTTTCCTCATGGTCTTTTTTTCAGCTCCACTTCCCGTGAGAGCCATTTTCACCAGCAATACATTTACCATCTTCAATTCGTTCATGCAACCTCGTTCCTCCTGGATGCCAGACAAGAACTTGGGTGCCATGAGTGTGGGTGCAAAAAGCTGTGACACTGACCCTCAATGAGCTGTTAACACTTAAATCATCCTCACACAGCAAAGCTAATAGGACACTGTAACACTTCCTTTGGAGCTTTTGGGATTGCAGGCACCCTTCCCTAGATGCCACTGCAGGGACAGTAGAGAGTTCACTCTTACTGGTGCCCAAAAGTGCTCGTCTTGGCTCCTGCACCCACTCACCTGCACTTCCTCTCCCACTAGGGGTTAGATTTGTGGATTTCACCCCTGCTAGCGTCCATGCACTCCAGTTCCCACCTGCAACAATGTTAGAGAAATACCCTGCTTCATCCCTTCATAATTTCACAAGGTCTGAGGCCCAGTAGGCCTTCAAAACTTGCCCAGGACTATATTGCTTGCAGGTCTCTCAGCACACATTCTAATTCAAGTTAATATTATTTCCATTCCAGCCAGGAATATGAGTGTGCACTGAAGCACTGAGGTAATATTATGCACAGGTGTGTTTGACACATAATGATTGCAGCGACCATCTAGAACAGAGCATCAAAGGGGAAGCCATGAGTTTGCAAATAGTACATCAGAAGACACCCAAATTCTTTAACGTGGCGTACAAGGCCCCATGTGATCAGGCCTGGCCTGTCTATCCTCATCAGAGCTGCTCACCCCTTTGCTCACCTCCAAACTCCAGCCATTCCGGGTTTCTTTCAGTACTCCCAGGAAGCAAACCCCTTCTAGCCACCAAGCCAAAGTGCTCTCCTATCAAGCTGATACTTGGCTGACCTTTATATTCCATTAGGCCTCAACTGAAATATTGCCTCCTCAAAGGCAACTTCCCTAACTACAGAAAGGCAAGTCCCCCCATCCCATACTCTCCAACTTTATCATTTTATTGTGACAATGTATGTTCAGTGTACTGATCACAATCCTAAACTTTACATTTATTTGACTGTCTTGTTTATGATTAGTTTCCTGGCTGATTGGAGTACCTTGAAGGCATTAAACATATAAGTTAATCATAGCTTAATCAGAACCCAGGGCTATAGCTAGCACACAGAAGTTAGGCAATAGATAATTGTTGAATTAATTAAAGTGATAAATGAATGATTCCTTTTTTTTCAGTTTTAATCTTAGGACAATTTAATAAACTGAAAAGAATGTCCTTTCCTATTGTTTACTAACTATTTCCTATTGTTGCTAAATAAATGTTGAATTTGTGATGGATCTGTTTAGGAATGGCAGGTGCTCACTCCCAGAGGATGAGAACATATGGTTGTTGATAAAACAATAACTGCAACACATTAAGAAATCATAATATGAGAAAAGATGGTGTTTTGAAAGTTAAATGTGGCTGAAATCCTAATTAGCTGAACAAGGAGTAAGTTATCATTGTTATTAATATTTACAGACATCAACAACCCTTAACTCTTGGAGATTTGAAACAAAGAAACGTTCGTTTCTGTGCCCTGTGAAAAATCTGATGCTAATAGAGGGTCTTCCTGTTCAGCTCTGGACTCAGGTTAAACCTATCTCCTTTCCTGACAGATTCTTTAAATCTATACTTTACCAGTGCCTATGATCCTTGCACTAAGTAGCAGATTTAACATCAGGGTCACCAGCACTAACAGCTACAACTGCCCTCAACGTGTGCAATGTGTATGTAGAAAAAGATCCCTCAGGAGAAAAATCTGTCTGGCAACACTGGTTGCAATTGGATGGTGGGGCTATGAGCAGTTTTTAGACGCTCCTTCTATTCACTGTTTTCCAATTGGGAAAATAAAGTAAAATAGCCTTGCAATTAAAAAAATAGCAATAAAGCCAGCATGATCCTTGAGCTCACTTATTGAGAAAATGAGCCTCCAAAAGGCCAATTTCCTCACTGTTAAAGCAAATAATAGTAACAAGTGAAAAGAATAGACTTATGAATTACCCTCCTGATAATGCCAACCAACCGTATTACTAGTAGAAGCAGGAAAGTTCGTTGTTGGTATTATATTGTCATATCTGGTGAGCAATTACTACATCAGACACCATGCCAAGTGCTTTACATAATATTATCTTGTTTAATCTTTGTAAAAATCCTGTAAGGTGATTAATCTCATTATACCCATTTTGCAATAAAGAGAATAAAACCAAGAGAAGTGAAATGATTCTATTGGTCCAGTGTTCAGTTCAACCTTGAGATATCCATTCCATGATTTTTATCTAAATCATTCCCTGATGCATTTATTTGATGACATTATTAAGCATATATTATGTGACAGGAACTGCCCTTGCCATTGGACATGTATAAAGAACAGGTTCTGTCATCAGGTATTCAAATCAGTGGGAGAGATGATTGTATAAACAGACAAATCTTAAGTTATGGGCTCTTACCAAATAGCTTGTTAATTGGAAGATGATGAATAGAAGAACATTTAATATAGGAGTGCCTGAACACAGGCCTGGGACAGGAAACATCGTGACAAATGAGAGGAATGGCGTCATGAGCAAAGGAGTGATAAGAAATGAGATGGAGAACTGGCAAGGATTTAAAGATGAATGAAAGGTCATGTGTACATTATAGAGACATGACTTTAGCATATACTGAATAATTTGGGACTGACAACCCAAAAGAGGCTAGAAAGTTTGTTGGGAGGCTGCTGAAATTTGATAAGCAGCAGAAAACTGTTGCTTATCAAAAAATGTGGCTTATTTAAAAATATTTAATTTCGTAAATACTTCTCAATCCCTTCCCTTTCACTGCGTCTCTGCCACACTACCTTAGCCCTAGTTAAGATGCAGTGAAAGGGGAGAGATTGAGAAATACTTAGGAAATGAAACTTGCAATTTTATTTGCAACAAAAACAGAAACAAATAAAAAATAAATCTGAGTGTTAGCTTAAAATGTTGGGGAAATAAATGTTGGCCTACTCATTCCCCTGTAGAGATAGAGAAAACAAGAATAGAAGCTAACCAAGCAGGGCAGAGATGAACTGAGTTTCAGACTGTGGAACAATGGAATAAAATAGTCAATGTGTGACTGTCCTTAAATATTTGGAGTTTATAGACAGCTTGGAGCTGGACATAGAGATTTCACGATCTTTAGTGTATTAGCATTAGATACCTCATCAAGGAATTTGGTTAGATAGCTCAAGGAGAGTGGAAAAGATAGATTCTTGCACAAAATACAGGAATTCTGAAGATAGAAGCAGGAGAAGAATTCAGTGGGCAGTGGGCAATGACAGAGCCTTGGGAAAGAGGCATTTTAAGATGTACCAAAGAAGAGGAACACACAAAAGCATACAGGTAAAGTTCAATCATAAAAAGCATACAGAGAATAAAAAGAGAGTGGTACTGTGGAAGAGAAGAAGAAAGAGATTTTTCAAGAACTGGGGAAAGATCAACAGCTACAGAGGCAGACAAGTGGCCCAATTAGATAAAATTGAAAGCTTAATTCATCTGGGAATTAGGTGATCATTGGTGACTGGGTGAAATCAGTAAATTGGTAGGGAGAGAAGACAAGTTGCCATTGTTAGATGAGCAGATGAAAAGGAGATAAATGAAAACAGATGGAGGCACTTTTAAAATTTTAATAAGAGGTAAAGAAGAAAGAATGGAATTCCTAGATAGAATTCAAGGTTAAGAGTTTAGGAGAGATATTTTTGCATTTTGGTAAGGGAAAGAGCTTTTAGATAAATCTGAGAAGGTTTATGGAGTCAAGAATACAAAGGGACAGGTTGACCTTGGGAAGGAAAAGAAGTGCCCCATTCACTAAGACGGTTGGAAATAAGGGAAGACTGGATGGCTGTAGATAAATTTGTTTATGGAGACAGAAAGTTGAATAATAAACGTTATGCCCAATGATGTTGTCAATTAGCAGAAAAATTATATAATAAAAGGCTCATAAACATAGCAGGGAATAACAGTCTAGTGAGAAATCTTAAAACAATTTTTAAATTGAGGTGATTGTTAGTGCTAGGACATCTTTTCTAAAATGCACTGACCTTTGAGCAAAGTTTATTAGAAACTGAGATTGATCTACAATACAGAATTTTATATCGATGCTATAAATCTTCAGTATGGAAGTTGGGCATGAATACCTATAAATGACCATTATAAATAAATTTAGATAAGAAAAAGAAGAGCACCTTTCTACATCTTATCAATGAGATGTTTGCACTTGACTCAGAATGTTTTTCATAAAGGAATGTTGTTAAATTCTTTCTCATGAACTACCAGCATCATGTGGCATTTAGGTCAACATCATAGGACTTGAGTCTATCCGTATGTCCATTATCAGTAGATGAGACACATATCAAAATTACAGAGATTTCCAGATACACATGTAGGGAAGAAATTTTGTTCACCAGAACTCATCTTAGTAAGAGATCTGCATTGTCTTGAAGAAATACTTGTAAATGCCATTTCATATATAGGAAAGGTCATGCAGAATTCAAAAAACTTCCTCACCAAAAGACAAAATACATAAAAAGAGGAACTTATGCTTGAGAAATAAGTGGGGAAAGGAGTTCAGTGGAGAGATACAGAATACAAAAGGGAGTCAGAGAAGGAAGCAAGGGGGTTTAAAGGTGCGACCTCTCATAATCTTCACAGCTTTGGTAAATTCAACTAAATTAAAAAAGATTCCTGTTCTGTGGAAGCACTTGAGAGAGACGTAAAGATTGTGAGTTTGTTGCCTATACCCAGAGGATACATAGAAACAAATTTGTCACACAAAGATCCAGGAGGCAGAAAGTGAGATGAGTGTAGGATTCCCCTCGACTCCTGGATATAGTGAGAACTGGAAGGAGAGGGCTAAGTTGTGGACTTTCATATTCTATGGATCAAGAATTTCAGCTAAATCTAACCACCTGTCCTGGGACAACACTGCCGTCCATCCCCACTCTCCCCAACTCACATCTGCCAAGCACCAATATTCACTAGGAAAAAATTGAGGCAAAATATTTAGACAGAGCTGTTTGATAGATAAGCAGTAGGATAACAGAAGTCTAACGTTGTTTAATCAGAGAACATAATGGGGAAGAAATATCAACTCGAACAGTTTTGACTCCAAACATTTGACAATTAAGCAGAATCCAAAATAGACTCCAATGTGAACAGATTTCTCATAGAAAAACTAATACAAATAGCTCATACACATATGAAAAGATATTCAACCTTACCCGTAATCAGAGAAATACAAGTAACACTGGTGAGATGCTATTTTTCACTTAGTAGACAAACAGGCACCTCATTCCCAGGAGGAGTATAAATTGGCACAGCTTTGTGGAAGGTTATTTGGTGACATTTATCCAAATACATTTAAAATGGTCATACACTGCAAATCAACAATTCCATTTTTAAGAATATCTTGTAGGCAACTAGGATTTGTGAGAAATGACACATATGAAAAGTTTCTCATGAAAGAACTGTCTGTGACAGCCAAGAGTCCATCAGCTCAGGAGTGATAAATTAAAGGTTGGTGTAAACAGATAAAGAAATATTATATAGCCATCAAAAATAATGAAACATATCCCTATTCACTGACACAGAATAATTTTCAAATTACAGTGTGCAAAGTAGGATGCAAGGCAGTGTCTCTAATGTACTATCAAATGGTGTAGACACACACATCTACATCTTTAAAAACTATAAACACATATACACAAATCTGTGTTTTTATATTTTATAGCATATTTCCAGGTGGATAGATAAGAAGTTGAAAACAATGATTATCTTCTAAAATGAAAACTGTCTATTGAAAGGAGAGATGCAGAGGGAGACTCAATTTTCACTACACTTCTTTTTACCTTCAGAATTCTGATGTTGTTTAAGTTGAGAATAGAGATATGAAATCAGCCCAGATAATCAAGTTTGGGGTCTGACCTGAGCAAACCAGGAAGACACCCCAGGGGAACTGATAAAATGTGACAAAACTGCAGTATCAACAGCTTGGCAGTCTCTAAGATACCAAAGCAGCCACAGTGGGGGATGAGGGTGGGAGGGCATATATTGGACAATGAAAAGTGTCTGATAAAGCAGTTTCCAAATGATGACCAGGTGCAGGTTGAGAGTTGAGAGTGGCTGATTGTGGAATAGATAAAAGTCACCTAGGCTGGGCGCGGTGGCTCACGCCTGTAATCCCCACACTTTGGGAGGTAGAGGCAGGCGGATCACAAGGTTAGTAGATAGAGACCATCCCAGCCAACATGGTGAAACCTTCACTCTACTGAAATACAAAAAATTAGCCAGGTATGGTGGCACAAGCCTGTAGTCCCAGCTACTCGGGTGGCTGAGGCAGGGGAATTGCTTGAACCCAGAAGGCAGAGGCTGCAGTGAGCCAAGATCACGCCACTGCACTCTAGCTTGGCAACAAAGCAAGACTCTGTCTCAAATAAAAACAATAATAATAATAATAATAATAATAATAATAATAAAGGTCACCTGAGCAAAATGAGCAGTTGTGTTCTAGATGTTGTTTGCAAATTCAAAAATACTGCCTCAGTGGACACTTTGTTTTCATGAACGTGGCCAACATCTAGAACTGCTGGCAAAAGGTAGAGAGGAGCAAACTATGAATCAGGACCCAAAGTTTTATTTGATGGAGAGTAAGGGATTGATCCTGGGGCTAGCATGTAATGGGGCAAGAATGAGGGAGAAGTTGTAGTGTCAAATGACATGGACTCCACAGATTCTATAAGATCCAGGTTTCATTACCTCTGACCTCACTCCTACCATTCTTTCTTGTGATCACAGTGCTGGAGCCACACAATGAGGTCCTCTCACTCCCTGGAGAACTCTACCTTATAGTGTCTGCACTGGTCATTCCCTCTGCTTGGGGAACGCTCCCTGGGTAGCTGCAAGTTTCCCTCGGGTTTTTGCTCAGACGTTACCCTCTCAAAGAAGCGTGCCTGGACTAACCACATATAAAATAGCACTGCTTCATCAATCTTTGTCCTTGCTTTCTTTTTACTCATAACGCATATCATGTTCTTAATCTTCTTTGTTAATTGTTTTTATTCTCTGGAATAGAAGCTCCTTGAGGGCAGGAAATGTATCTGGTTTTTTTTGCTGTGGTTGTTAAATCCCCAGTGGCTAGAACAGTGATTGGCAATAACATATACTCAATAAATATTTATGGAATGAGTGGAATTCGCTTTTACATAGGGGTGAACGAATAATAATCTCAAATCACATTTATTTTCTAAGATGCATTTAAACTTAAAGTGCTTTGAATGACTCACAGATAAATCTCCTCTGTTTCACCAAATGTTTATTGAGCACTTGCCAGGTGCTAAGTAAGCAGTGCACTGGTAATGCAGATGGAAAGAAGAGTCAGACAAGGTTCCCAGTCTCAAGACTTTCATCAACTTGAGGGGGATATTAAGACGAATTACCCCTAATAGCAACTCAAGGCACCATCAAATAAGGACAAAGTATTGCATGAATCCAGAAAAATACTTTATTGGGTTCCAAAGTGGGAAGTAAGCAACCCCCTGCCACTTGTGATCTCCCTGGGGGTTGGGAAGGGGTCATAAGCAACAGTGTGAATGGTGCTGATGACTTACCTGCTCTCAGCACTTCATGGGATTCTTTGCTCCTAGCACCTTCTATATGTATCCAATTCAACTCTTGTTAACCCCATAAGGGAGTTAACAAGATGAGGACACTGAGTCTCAGAAAAGTGGTGTGACTTACTCAATAGGACTTCATTCTCTAGGCGGTGGAGAGCTCTTTTAAGGGTTTTAGGAGATGACACGTTAAAAATCGTTGATATTTGTTTCCTAGATAATCTACGTTTTAGGCTTTCTTTCTAAAAACTGAATGACAGAGGAAACCAAGGGAACAAAAGCCAGAGTGGATGAAAATTTGTTTTCTGTCTTCAGTATTGTTGTAACATATTTGTAAAAAGAGGTCTGAATCCAAGAAAACAGTGTGGAGATACTGGGAGACTCCCAGCTTTCCTTCAGCCCTAGCTTTTGCTTTTGAAAAAATGAACTGTTTGCCGTCAGGTGTCATATGGAGCAGCCTGAGTAACTGGGGAAAAACCTGACCCCATGCCCTCTATTACCCACTGTCTGCAGACACAGAGAAAGGGCAGATCTCCTGTGGAGCATAAAGGATGCTTTCTATGAAACATAGCAGGAGGGCTGCATTGGCAAAGGTTTTCACAGCCTGCCTTACGTGCATTTCTTTTCTTTACTGAAAAGACACCATTTCTAGAAAAAGGATGTCTGGCGGGGGGCGGCGGGGAGCGGGGTCTGCTCCCAAGCACAGCCGTGACCATGGGAAGCCTGATCGCTCATAACAGGAAAGTGCTCACTGTTCCCATTGGCACGCAGGTCCGCAGCTGTCAGCACAGTTCAGACAGAAATGCTTCTTCCTTTAGAGCTTCAGGGATCTGTGCAGAGCATCATTCCCCTGGGATAACACAACCAACTAGCTCTATTGTGCTCTGTTTAGCTTACACAGAAAGAACCAAGGTTTTCTTCAAGCCGGCTGCTGAATATGAATGACAGCAGAGAAGCCAAGAGTCAGGACTCCTGATTCATGGCAGCTGAGATTTGTATTTTACTACCAATTAGTCCAGGACTTGGAAAATGGTAGATGTTCAATAAATATTTGTCAAATTAATTATGTGTTAATTTAATAAGCTAATTAAACGATGGGCCTAAGCCTAGCACAATGCCTGACACATGGTTAGTGTCAATAAATATTTGATGAGTGAATAAACCAAGAGCAAAGTCTACAATGCAATTAAGTGTTGGGCTCCAGGACCAGACCCAAAGCAACATTATGAAGTGGATGGCACTATTCTAGACTCTCCTGTTCTCACTTTGAGCTCCTGCATACACTTACCATACACTCTGGATACCATTGGCCTGTATTTCATTCCTTTAGAGTAATAAACAAGGCTCTGGATGCAAAGAAGAAGGGAAAATGGTAGATACATTTACTTTTTAATTCATTTTCTTGGAGAGTCCCAGAAATATTTGTTGGGGGAATATTTGTTTGGGGTTCCCCAAGCATAGTCCCAGGACCAGTGGGAACATCATCTTGGATCTTGCTAGAAATGTAAATTCTCAGCCCCACCCCAGACCTACTGAATCAGAAACTCTGAGGGTGGACCAGTAACTTACATTACAATAAGCCCTTCGTGTGATTCTGAGGCTCATTAAAGTTTGAGAACAACTGCTTGGACTTTTGTTTTCCATTTTGTTTTTCTGTTTCCAAATAACTAACTACATGAGAACTCCCCAGGAGTGCTCCCTGAACACACAGTTTGTTCTCTCCCCGATTCTGAGAACTTGAACCTCTAGGATTATAGCTAGGGAAGCTGCACTTTGAACAAATGATTCTTTTGCACAATAGAATCATTTTCCTGGTGCTTTGCTTTCTTTCCATCATCTACTAGTTGATTAGTTTCACCAAAAGTTGATAATAGATTAGATTTATTTTATTATCTTAACAAAGTGACAACCAGGGATATTTTTATAGTTGACAGATAACTAAAGGACCCTCTATCCTAAAACCAAAATAACAATGATGGAAATTCAGGTCCTTCTACAGCTAGCACAGGATGATTTTAGACTGGGTTGAGGGTTTCCCCTTCAAAATAAACAGCAATGATGGTTTCCTATCCAGCAAGATGAAAGGGGAAAGGAGAAACATGGATTACATATTGGCTATTACATTTTTATAATTCGGCTATTTGAAAAGTTGAAGGCCACAGGCAAAATTCAGCCTGCAGATGTATGAGGTTGTTTTTACATTAAAACATTATAAATAGGAAACTATTAATAGTGTATAAAAATCTGATGGCCAGAATTTCTTGAAAGAATGAAACCTCTGGCCACATTGGTCATCAATTCCTACATTGTAACAATAAAGTAGATCTGACAAGTTGCAGCTTTTTAAAAATTCACCACAGTTGCCTTCATCCCCTAGTGCTTCCCATAGTCTCCCCAGTTTATGGTAAATTGCTGTTCTCTATAGGTATATGATTTTGTGACTTCTGCTTTACATGGATTCACTACCATATAGCCTCAGAGGGAAGCCTTTAGGGAAGAACTGAAGGAACAAGAGAAGGACCACAGCACCAGTGTCCCTGTCAGTCCAGTTCTGGATAACTCACTTAAAATAACAAAGCTGCTGCTGCTACTGGTGCTGCTCCCTCTTGGTCAGGTATATGTTCATGCAGTTTGGTAACCATTCAGGTTTTCATGCGTTTTTCTTGTCCCCTCATCTAGGTCCGGAGGCTTGCTAGCCTTCCAGTCCATTGATAGTTCTTGACAAACATTTTAATGCATTTTGTCACATTGCAGTATTATTTTTCCAAAAATTAAATAAGCCTTTTATTAGAGACATTTTTCATGTTTTAAAATTGCATTATAACATTTACTCCATTTGGTATTCATTTGATTATGAAAGTGCTCATTTTTAACCAAGCATGTAATCAGGCAAAACAAATTATAGCTGGTCAACTTAAAAGCGTTTCCCCACATACGCATCAGAAATATTATATGCCTTAGACTGCTATTGTACTATGTACAATGTATGAATAACTAACCTGATGCATTTATCCGATCGGTCCCTACTATAAATAATTTCCCCCAACAAATATTTCTGGAAGTATCTAAGCAAATGAATTAAGCAGGTAAATGTACCATCTGCTCTTTTCCCTTCTTCTCTGGGTGCAGGACCTTGTTTATTGCTGCATAGTTATTTAATTAGAAAGCTGGGAGTGAAAAGATTTAAATTCATTAGCTCCAGTACCCACAGTTCACAAAGTAGAGGTTAAGGAATGTCTTGCTCATGACGGAATAGGTAAGTTGAAAGACATCCTACAATTTCCTATCTTTTTTTTCCAATGCTGATTTTTACAAGGTAGCCATTATTTCCTACAGTGCTCCTCTAAGTGGTTTCCTTGTGCTAAAATAGAAAAACGTTGCAGTGGAAGAAGAGTATAGAGATTTGAAACCATCCACACCCATACAAGTTACTGTTGACTTTTAGCAAGACTTAACTATGCCCTGGACCTCATCTACAGGGCTTTACTATTCCAGGAAACTTTTGCCCACAAAGACAAAAGCTGCAGAGAATTTCACTGTTTATTTCAGAAGCTTTCCCCATATCCCACTTAAGTTATCATCAGACTGCCCAACTTCTCAATAGATAGCATTGAATGACTGATAACTCTTCAAGACTCTTGGAAATGTTACCCACCTATTTTAAACTAGTATGATTTTCACCCAATCTTAAACCTTACACCATACCCCCGAATCTTGTAAATATCCCGACTTTTTCTTCCCTTCTCCTTGACTTTGCAAGCAATAAGCTTACGAAACTCCAGTAGCCAGAGTAGTTTGGGTTTATCTTATCATCAGGTATTTCAGTGGTATTGTTCAGGGAGCCAGCCCTAACACTCTAACACACCAGACCCATCAATGACTTAGTTCTTATTTTTACCACCACGTTGTTTTCCAAGCTCAATTTCACCAAAGTTTCTTCCTCTATTTCAATGTGTTTGGTTCTTTCCTGCCGTGATGGGAAATTGTTTCAAATTAGATTCTGACTCTGAAGCTTCCTCCGCCTGCCCACGTTTCTGGCCCACTATGGCTCTCATTTCCATTTTAGGCAGCATTTTTATTTTCCTCAGCTTTAACTTCTACTGAAAAAAGTCGCTTAGTCACAGAATAAACCTAATTTTGGCCTCATCCCACAGATACTTCAGCCACACATTACTCACTGTTTTCATTTCCAGAATGTAAATCACAAATACAAAGGAACCACTCATCTCTGGACCCTTAGTGGAATCCAGTGTTGTGATGCACAAGTCCAGCTTAGCAGGTTTATCCCAAAGCCAAATCCCTCTGAAGGGAGCAATCCAACCCACCGGAGTTCTTATGCAAATGTTAAATGCTTTAAATATTTTATTTTAAGGTTTCTTGTGAAAAATCATAGCTCATTAATGCAACGTGTTTTTGAACAAGTACAATATAGATCCCAGAGGGGTCTTGGATTCAGCCTTGTTGAGCAATGAGGAATGAGCTCAATGCAGTGGTCTTCACCATGCAGCTCAGTCTTATGATGAGCAGCCATGAAGCCAGCATTGTAAAAACAGTTGCCTATGTTGTAATTGTACAAAGTTCTGAAGAGGGGAAATACAGAGGACTGCATGAGTATGTATCAGGGACCATTGTGGAAGACAGTGTGGTGATTCCTCAAGGATCTAGAACCAGCAATATCATTTGACCCAGCAATCCCATTACTGGGTATAAATTCAAAGGATTATAAATCATTCTACTTTTAAAACACATATACAGGTATGCTTATTGCAGCACTATTTACAATAGCAAAGACAGAATGAACCCAAATGCCCAACTATGATGGACTCAATAAAGAAAATGTGGCACATATACACCATGGAATATGATGCAGCCATAAAAAGAATGGGTTCATGTCCATTGCATAAACATGGATGAAGCTGGAAACCACCATTTTCAGCAAACTAACACAGGAACGGAAAACCAAATACTGCATGTTCTCACTTATAAGTGGGAGTTGAACAATGAGAACACATGGACACAGGGATGGGAACATCCTACACTGGAGTCAGGGGTAGGGGTTAGGGGAGGGAGAGCATTAGGACAAATACCTAATGCACAAGGGGCTTAAAACCTAGATGACAGGTTGATAGGTGTAGCAAACCGCCATGGCACATGTATACTTATGTAACGAACCTGCATATTCTGTACTTGTATCCCAGAACGTAAAGCAAAATTTAAAAAGAGAGAGAGCATGTACCAGGGGAACCTAGACAAACCTGGGAAGCTGGGGAAGCTTGTTCTATGAAAATGATCTTCAACTGAGACTTGAAATTATCTCATTCCATTTGTCTCCACAAGGAAATGTTAAATATTAATGATGTTAACTAAAAGAAAACAACATTTAAAAGATAAACATGAGCTATTTGGTTTGGTTTGGTTTGGTTTGGTGAGACATGTGATGTGATTTAAAAAAACTTACAGAATATCTGAGAAAAAAAAGAAATTTGGCATGTTGTAAATTGACAGGTGAGGCTGCTTATACAGGTTACTGTAGCTAAATGTGTCCAGTAATTACTGATGACTGTTTTTGGATTTTTATTTGCTTGTTTGCCAATATAGATATTCATATGTCTATGCAAGACATAAGGTGGTAATCCTCAAGTTTCAGGCCAAAGTTTTCTGTTCCATCTTCTGAAGTATTATAAAATTAAGTTTAGAAACTAAAACATTACTTAGTAATTCCTTCTAATTCTTGTTTATATGAAAAATAGTCTATTAAATTTTATTTATAGTGTTTTTACCTTTCATATACTGTTTTCCTTTACTTATATTGGAGAGAAAATGTCACAAAATGACAGGGCTCTGGAACTTCTTGGAGGGATTAGACAGATTGTATTGTATCTGTTTAGAAAGCATAAATGAGAATTCATGAATATAAATTAGTTTTATTTTTTCTAGTGTCACATAGAATAAATCAATTGCCTGACAAGTGACAGTGATATGAACAGTAAAACACTTCCTTATTTCTATGCAAAAATAAAAGACTTAATAAGACAAATAAAAGAAGTACTTGAAAATAAAAAGGCAAATACTCTTGTATATCTCTTAGAGATGCAGGTGAGGACAGGGAACAGAGGAGGAGGGTTTCATAGCTGTGTGATTTCCAGCTCACTATAGAAATCAGACAATGCTCCTATTCAGACCCGGCTTAGAGACAGTGGGTTTCACGAATATTTTGAAAGCCAAAATATTAGCCAAAAATAAAATATTATATTCACAGAGTCAATCTTACAATTCGTGCCCACATCAGGCAAGCAATATGACAGGAAAGAAGGAAGAAAGGAAAGAAGGAGGGAGGTAGGGAAAGAAGAAAGGAGGGAAAGAGGAAGGAAGGAAGAATGGAGAGAGGAAGGTAGGAAAGGAAAGGAAGAAAGCAAGGAGAAAGGAAGGAAGGAGGGAGAAAGGAAGGGAGGAGGGAAGGAGAGGGAGGAAGGGAGGAAGGCAGGAAGGCAGGAAGCAAGGCAAGAAGAAAGGAAGGGAGGGAGGGAAAGAAGAAGGGAAAAAGGAGAGAAGAAGGAAGGAAGGAAGAAAGGAAGAAGGAAGGAGCCCTGTCACCTTTACTACACAGACATACAGACTCCGTATTGTGTTAAATAAAGCAAGTTGCCCAAAACGTATGTTTCAGTGGAGCTGGTTTCTATCCAACAAAAATGAGGATATTACAAGGATTTCCGGAAAAAACTGTCTAAGGGGTGGGCATGGTGGCTCACGCCTGTAATCTCAGCACTTTGGGAGGCCGAAGCGGGCAGATTACAAGGTCAGGAGTTTGAGACCAGCCTGATCAAAATGGTGAAACCCCGTCTCCACTAAAAATACAAATATTAGCTGGGCGTGGTGGTGGGCACCTGTAATCCCAACTACTCAAGAGGCTGAAGCAGGAGAATCACTTGAACTTAGGAGGTGGAGTTTGCAGTGAGCTGAGATCATACCACTGCACTCCAGCCTGGGCAACAGAGCAAGACCTCACCAAAACAAACAAAAAACCACAAAACAACAACAACAAAAACTGTCTGAGGAATAACTGGAAAGTCATTATACATTCAAAATCACACAAGCTGCAGATTTTGGGGGCCCTTGAGGGAGAATCTGGAAAGGAGGAAGACTGGGGTTTTATGCTTATATCACTTTATTTTCAATCACATTTGAAATTAGAATTTTTTTATGTTTTAAAATTATTTCTCAACTCACCGCTTTCTCCCCGTCTACTCTGTAGAGCTACATCTTCTCTAGAGTCATCCCATTAAAAAGGAAGGTAAAGGACACTAATTCCAGATTTAGCTACCTTCAATTAAAACTGTTTTGCGAAAGGGCCTCTTAGTGGCCCAAGAAGCATGTGGAATCCAGAGCTCTGCATTTTAAAGTTGATCAAACTGATTCTCTATGAAGTTTCTCATCTGAGTACTGTAAGAAAATATTTTAGGCCCCGCGCAGTGGCTCACCTATAATCCCAGCACTTTTGGGTGGATCACGAAGTCAAGATATTGAGACCATTCTGGTCAACATGGTGAAACCTCGTCTCTACTAAAACAATACAAAAATTAGCTGGGCATGGTGTCGTATGCCTGTAGTCCCAGTTACTCGGGAGACTGAGGCAGGAGAATTGCTTCAACCCAGGAGGCGGAGGTTGCGGTGAGCCGAGATCGCGCCATTGCACTCCAGCCTGGATAACAAGAGCGAAACTTCATCTCAAAAAAAAAAAAAAAAAAAAAAAAGAAAAAGAAAAGAAGAAAATATTTTCTCCCAGGCCTTACAATGATTTGCTCTCTGCAGTCAATAATATGTGCCTCTGTTTAATTGCTCTTTTTCATTGCTTCTTTGGGTTTCCAGTTCAGGAATAAAATAATCTGTTGACAAAGAGACAAACTCTGTAAAATATTTGAAGAGATTTATTCTGAGCCAAATATGAGTGCCCATGCCCGTGACACAGCCCTCAGGAGATTCTGAGAACATGTGCCCATGGTAGATGGGGTAGAGCTTGGTTTTATGTATTTTAGGAAGGCATGAGAGACATCAATCAAATGCATTTAAGAAATGCATTGGTTTGATTTAAAAAGGCGGGACAACTCAAAGCAGGGGCTTTTAGACTATTGGTAAATGTAAACGTTTTGTGGTTGACAATTGGATGAGGTTGTCTGAAGACATGGGATCTATAGAAAGGAATATCCAGATTAAAAATAAAGGATTGTGGACACCAAGTTTATTGTGCAAGAGAAGCTTTTAGGTAACAGACTTGAGAGAGAGCAGGTTGTAAAGTGTTTTTTATTTGACTTAAAAGGTGACTGACTGGCTCTTAGCTGGTTATCTCTTGGATCTGGGAAGGAAGGAAGAAAAAAAAAGTGGGGAGGGTATTCTCTGTAGAATCTGGATTTTTCCCACAAGAGACATTGAAGGACAATTTTAAAGTATGGCAAGAAAATATATTTTGGAGGTAAATATTTTTTTCCTTGTCTCATAATGTTATACCAGAGTCAGACTGAAAAGTAAGTCACAACATACACAAATAAAACCCATCTGATGAGAATTTACAGTTTGTAGGGCCTGACTCCCTAGACCCCTTAGGTAGGAATTTGGGTAAGATTAAAAAAAAGTCAGAGCTTAGTCCTCAATCTCCCAATCAGATATGTTACCTCAACTTTAACATCTTCTATTTTTAAAGTTTGAATAACATTTTGCACATGAATGCTAATGAAGCATTTTTTTTAAGAAAACACTAAATTGGACTCAGAGAAATTAAACAATTTCAAAATGCCAAGGTAATTCTTTTATTTCTTAACTGCTGCAATAGTTTCAAATGAGAGCCAAGCAATTTTATCAAGGGACAAGGTACTCATCAGAAAAGGCTAGGTCCTCAGCCTTGTCCAGGATTTCATCCAGCTTCTGGGAAATGTGAATGAATAAGTTTCAAACGTTCTCACCTTTGTTAGATTTCCCATAGTTCTTGAGGTGTGTTTGGAGCTAGAAAGATAGAAATGTCATTTTCCAGTAACATATAAATGATGGTGAGGCTAACTTATTGCCCTGGAGCTGTATGGTTAGATCCCCATTTCAAAGTTCATTGCCTTTTTTTTCTTTTCTTCTTAAGATTCTACAAAGATCCTATCATAACAAATGCATGAAGGTCAATTATTTGCTTCTCATAGAAGTTCTGTCACAGAATATAAAGGAGTAGAGTAAATCCATACTTCTGAGCCAGTAGCCATAGGAACATGTTGCTATTTAAATTTGAATGTATACTAATTAAAATTAAATAAAGTTAAAAATTCAGATCCTCAGCCACACTAGCTGCCTTTTAAGTGCTCAGTAACTGTATATGGCTAGTGGCTTTTGAATTGGCCAGTACAGAAATAGAATATTCCCACCTTTGAAAAAAGTTACACTGGACAGTACTACACTAAATTATTCAAGAATGAGGTAAGAAATTAATTCGTGTCTTAACCAGGCTAATATTCTTTTCCATAGTTGTTGATTGTTTTTATTTTTATTTTTGAGACAGAGTCTCACTCTGATGGCCAGGCTGAAGTGCAGTGGTGCTATCTTGGTTCACTATAACCTCTGCCTCCAGGACTCAAGTGATTCTCCCATATCAGCCTCCCAAGTAGCTGTGTCTATAGGCATATACCACCATGCTCAGCTAATTTTTGTATTTTTTTTAGAGGCAGGATTTCACTATGGTGACCAGCTGGTCTCGAGCTCCTGAGCTCAAACAATCCATCTGTCTCTGCCTCCCAAAGTTCTGGGATTACAGATGTGAGCCACTATACCTGGCCTTGATGTATGTTTTAACTTTTCAACTCCTTTGGAATAAAGGCATGTTCTTGCAACCATGTAGCTAGACTACTGTCCAACTTGAGAGCTTTTAATTCAGTGTCCATTATGGAGTTTATCAGGCTACATGAGCAGACATAGAAATATGTCATGCAAAGAAGGGCCAGTTGAATCAGGCTTTTGATTGGGAAGATGCAGGAAATCAGGTGATCAGTGGTCTTTTTCTGAAGCTGAAACCATGGAACAAGTCAGAGTACAGAATGTTAGGGTTGGATGCAGATCACAAGGGAAGTTCAAGGCAAAATGCAGCTGCTGGCAAAGGAGCACAGAAGGATTCACAGATGAGAATTAGAGCTCCACGTCAGAGACTAGCGGTTCCCGACAGATGAGGGCAAGTTGTACTGTTCAGACCATGTCAGCAGACCCCATCTGCCTTTGAAACAGGCACTAGAATTTCTAGGTCAGCTGCTCTTTGGATGAAAGGGTCATGGTCATGCCAAGCTGAGAATAGCCTGAATTAAGTACAATTTAAAACAAAACAAAAAAATCCAATATCCGTGAAAGGATTGTCCTTCTGGACCTACCAATTGAACTCTCTTCTAGTTTGTTCCCACCCTGTCCTCACAGACTCTTCTAATCACTATTTGCAGTGTTCAATATTGTAACTTGCACCTGAAAGAAAAAAACCCTAGGTCTCTCAATTGTTTATCATAAAGAGACTACACACTCAGATACACACACACAGAGATACATATATACATACATGGCACTGGTGCAGGGCTATTGCCCTGTTGCTTTTTTCTCAGCAATGTTGCATTTTGTTTTTTCTCAGCAATGTTGCATTTTGCCCTTGGATGCTGAGGTAAATAAAAGTAGAGGTGATCTTGTTGACTGCTTCTTTTGTTTTGTTAAAAATAAACTTAGCCACATTAAAATTTTAAAGTTTATTTGAGCAGTGATTCATGAATTGGGCAGCTCCAGACAGCAAGTGGTTGGGCTCCATGAAGTGGGTGTGAGGAAAAATTTTATACTGTGTTCCCAGAAGAAACAAAGAAAAATATATTGGGTTTGTTAAAGTGGAAAGTTGCTGATTAATAAAGAAAATATTGTTGGATTAGTTAAAGTGGAAAGTTGCTGATCAGAGGTTAGTTTGGTGGTTTCTGAGCTTAAGTGCTGTTTTACTTTTCACATTGAGCTGGGCTTTGGTTTGCTTATGTAGGAATCCAAAGCATTGGAGCCATTTCAGACTAATACTCTCCCAACTAATTCTCTTTAACAGTTCCCATTGGTTTGTTGATGAGGCTTCTATGAAAACAATATTTACTCTCTTTTTTTTTTGAGACAGAGTTTCGCTCTGTCGCCAAGCTGGAGTGCAGTGGTGCGATCTCGGCTCACTGCAACTTCCGCCTCCTGGGTTCAAGCAATTCTCTTGCCTCAGCCTCCCATGTAGCTGGGACTACAGGCATGTGCCACCATGCCCAGCTAATTTTTCTACTTTTTAGTAGAAACGGGGTTTCACCATGTTGGCCAGGATGGTCTTGATCTCTTGACCTCGTGATCCTACCACCTCGGCCTCCCAAAGTGCTGGGATTACAGGCATGAGCCACGGCGCCCAGCTCCAATATTTACTCTTTAAAAGAATGATAATTTTTATCCTTGTGAGTTGTTTAGAAATATAGATCAACTTTGATTAAATTCCAAATAGAGATTTCAATCTTCTCAACTACTTGCAACATTTTCAAAAAGCTTTTTTATAGCCAAATAGTTTACTATATGTTCTATGAACACTCAATGAAACAGAAGAGAAGCATCTACTATTTAAAAGAAAAGGACATGGTCACATTCAGGTAAGACCATGCTAAGCATAAGAGACCTGGAGTGATCCATTCAGGAATGCCCCACGCCAAAGTTATTTTTGTGTACACCCCAAAGATCTTGCTTTATTATGATTTTTCTGGACTACTTCTACTTGTTTATCAGTATTTTTTCCTGTAGTTCTTTAACACCCTCCTCAAATTTGATCACAGAAATTAATCATTTGCTAAGCTAAGCCAATTGTTTTGCATTTTTATTTCCTGGAGTAATTTTGAAACTACTTCCACCTTCCCTATTTAGCCTTCCTATTCTTTGCGACCTCATATTTCATTTGGGTTTTGCAGTAGGACAGGTCTCCAAATGATCTCAGCTGACCCAGACCTTCCCCGTCTTCTTTGCAATTCTTGGGCAAATACACCAAAAATGCAACATCCTGAAAAAAGATGGAAATGTCTAGAACACGCTGGCCTCTGTTCTCATCCCTTTCGGAATAGAACATCCTCAAAGTACAAACCCAGTGATCTCAGTTGTTCCTGGTGTAAAAAACAGGAGGGATGTGAAGTGCAGCATGAGCAGACAAGACTCCATCTGCCCTGAGCAGCTCTCCTGAACCTTGGGGAACTGGCTCTCCACGTGATGTCAGTAAATACTTATTAAATTAATTAAAAATTAGCAAATAAGATATGCTATTTAGGAGCCCTAACTTACTCATAAATATACAAATACATATTATAAGTAGGTGATCTTACAAATTCAGTCATTGAAAGCATGCTGCTCATGATATGGCAAGAAGTAAGAATGGCCTTCAAACAGCCTTCAAAGTTTGGTAGGTGCTGAAATTAAATTTAAATGAATCGAGCAGCTTCAGGTCTCCCTGACTTTCTCCTTCTTGGCCCTTCTCAAGCCTCTGCATGAGCATTTAATGCACAGAATTAAGAAAAATAGATATAGACGGAGGGCCAGTATGTGGGTCTCAATCTCAGTTTACACTGAAAAATATCTGAGAAAATAAAGGGGTGTGTGCGTAAATTGAAAGACCCAAGTAACTAAAGCATGAACCTGAATCAGGCCACTGACTGATAAAGTACTACACATAGCAGGAGGGAAACAAATTACTCAGGCTTTAAGAGTTAAGACTCTGGAAGATGTTGACATGAGGTGAATGTCTTGTGCATGCAGAAAAGGTTTAAATTTTATGGAAGCAGAGGATGGACTGCTATTGGTTGAGTTTATGTATTGAATTATAATGTCTCCTAAAATTAAACCCAGTACTTGTGAATGTGGCCTTATTTGGAAATTAGGGTCTTTAAAACTATAACCAAACAAAGATGAGGTGTTACTGGATTAGTGCTTTGGTCTGAATTTTGTGTCTCCTCAAAATTCATATGTTGAAATCGTAACCCATAAATGATAGTAGTAGGAGATGGGCCCTTGTAGAGCTGATTTAAATCATGAGGGCAGAGCCCTTATGAATAGGATTAGTGCTATTATAGAATAGGTCCAAGATAACTCATTCACCCTTCCCAGCATATGAAGACACAGCAAGAAGTCACCATCTATGAATCAGAAAATGAGCTCTCACCAGACACTGAATCTGCTGGCACATTGCTCTTGGACTTCCCAGTTATGAAGAATTGGAAAAAATTAATTTCTATTGCTTATACACTACCCGGTCTCTGGTATTTTGGTCTTGCAGCAGGAATAGACTAAGTCAATTAGGGTGGGTGCCAATCCAATGACTGGTATGCTTATAAAAGAAGATAAGTTTCAATATAGACACACACAAAAGGACACCCAAAAGAAGAGAATAAGGAGACATAACCCTTGGACTAACTTGAGCTAATACAGCAAAGCATCCTAGGGTTGTTGTTATCACAAGAGAAAGCTCTTAGACAGAGAAAAGAAATACTCTTGCAACATGTAGGATGATGAAAGCAGAGGTTGGAATGGTGCATTTATAAGCTAAGAAGCACCAAGTATTGTGAGCAACCATAAGACTCTAGGAAGAAGAGTATTAGGTTGTTTTCACACTGCTGTTAAAGATGTAACTGAGACTGGGTAATTATAAAGAAAAAGAGGCTTAATGGACTCAGAGTTCCACGTGGCTGGGGAGGTCCTACAATCATGGTGGAAGGTAAAAGGCACATCTTATATGGAGGCAGGCAAGAGAGAGAATGAGAATCAAGTGAAAGGTGTTTCCCCCTATAAAACCATCAGATCTTGTGAGACTTATTCACCACAATGAGAACAGTATGGGGAAACCACCTGCATGATTCAGTTATCTCCCATTGGGTCCCTCCCACAACAGGTGGGAATTATGAGAGCTACAGTTCAAGATGAGGTTTGGGTGGGGACACAGCCAAACAATATCAAGAGGCAAATAACAATCCTCCCCTAGAGTCTTCACAAGAACATAGCCCTGCCAACACCGTGACTTGAGACTTCTAGTTCCCAGAACTGTAAGACAATAAATTCCTATTGTGCTAAGCCATCTGATTTGTGATAATTACAGGAGCCTTGGGAAACAATTACACCCAAGTGTATGTTACAATTCATTCCCATATTTGGGAGTGCCTCAGCAGAGAATGCATCTCAAAAGAGACTAGAAATTGCACCATTCTACTAGAGTACCAGGTCAGTGCTGAGGTACATGCTCCATTTAAGGCAGACTACTTTTCAATAGACAACATGTACATTAGGTTGGCAGGACCAGCAGAGTTTTAGTGATCCCATATGGCAGCAATATAGTTAAAAAACAGAACAGTAAACAGGCCTTATTCTCAGACTATCTTGGGTTAAAAAAGCATCCCTGGAGTTGCTGTGGTTATCACAAGAGAAAGATCTCAGGCATGAGGAAAGAAATACTCTTGAAACAGATAGAATGAGAGTTTAACATCATTTGATATAAATACAAAAAGAGAATATGATGTTATTTGGTTTCTTAGGCCCATAAAGCAAGAAGTATTGGCTACAGGAGCAAATTATCTCCTAACTAATGTGCTGAACACCTGGGTGTTAAGTCCACCCCAGGAACATGGGGAAAGGATGTGGACTTGACTTTTCTTTAGGATCAAAAGGAGCAGGGACAGAGACCTTTATCCTAAATGAATTAACACTGGAATAGAAAACCAAATACTGCGTGTTCTCTCTTAAAAGTAGCAGCAAAACACGGAATATACCTGGACCCAAAGACGGGAACAACAGACATGTCAAACTACTTGAGGGTGGAAGGTGGGAGGAGGGAGAGGATGGAAAAACTACCTATCGAGCACTATGCTTGTTACCTAGGTAATGAAATAATCTGTATTGCAAACACTCACAACATGCTATTTGCTTATGTAACAAACCTGCCCATGTACCCCCTGAACCTAAAATAAAAGTTGAGGGAAAAAAGGAGTAAGAGCAAAAAGTCAATATAAAGTTGATGTTTTAACTTAGGCTAACAGTCATATTTCACTTTGTCTACATGTAATTTTTATGAGAAAGTACATAATTTAATTTGCAATATATACAAATCATTCCATAATAGCTGTATCAAAACGGTAGTTCTCTGGTAGTTCCAACTCTGACCTAGGTGCCTGCATCACCATCTGTCACTCAGATATGGGCCCCTGGAATGCACATTCTTGGCACATTAGGAGGCCCTCCAAGTGAGCAACATGGCCTGGAGATAATCCTGGGAATTCAAAAGGGAATGTTATCCTACGAGCATCAAACCAGACCTACCCATCTACTTCACCGTCATAGTCAGAACCAGCCTCTGTGGTCTTCCACTGAGATCCTTGGTTCTCTATGATATTCTAGTTTTCTGCAGGGTTGGATACCAGCCCTGTGGGCTCAGTTAGCTGGCTTGTGGTGCTGAGGTGCTTGGCCCTTTCTTCTTTCTGCCTATGTCTATGAGAACTCTTCTCACAGATCCCTGCATCAGCTTGCACCATCTTTCATTATGAAGAACAAGGTAGGCTCTACTGACTCTGAAAAGAACACTTCACGAATGGAGTGGAAGCTATGCAACACCCTCACTCCCGGGCCGAGACACCTGAGTAGAAATTCCAGGTTGCCACACACCCTCACTCCCGGGCCGAGACACCTGAGTAGAAATTCCAGGTTGCCACACATTCATAGACTTGGTCTCTTGGTCCCTTCCCATGAGTGAGGAAGGAAGTAAGCAGCTTTGCTGTCTTAATCAGGTCCATACCCTGCCACTTAGCATCCTGCCTCAGCCCACAGTCTGGTTCTGTTTTGTGTGTTTCTTCCCTAGAGGTCCTCCCATAATGCAGTACAGCAGGGGCTCCACCATCAGTACAAATAACAGGGTTCTTTTTTTTTTGAGATGGAGTATCTGTCACCCAGGTTGGGGTGCAGTGACTTGATCCTGGCTCACTGCAACCTCTGCCTTGTGGGTTCAAGTGATTCTCCTGCCTCAGCCTCCCGAGTAGCTGGGACTACAGGAGCATACCACCAAGCCTGGCTAATTTTTCAAATTTTTAGTAGAGATAAGGTTTCACTGTGTTATCCAGGATTGTCTCAATCTCCTGAGCTCATGATCTGCCTTGTCTCAGCCTCCCAAAGTGCTGGGATTACAGGAGTGAGCCTGGCTGGGATCTATTCTATATGTGGAAATTGTTGTTTACATAAAACTATGTGTTTTGAAGGTACTTTATTACTGCTGATATTTCTCTGCTGTTTTAAAAGTTGAAGTGAGAAAAGCGTGCGTGATTAAGCATGCAAAGCCACCAATGAACTAGTGTACCTCCAAATAACTGTTTCTTTTATTTGATGTGCTTAGATCTTAAAAAAAAAAAAAAAAAAGCTGCAATGTTTTTGGCCAGAAAATTAGTCATTCAAACTAATGGGACAACAAGAATTGCTTTTGCCCTGGAAAAATTATTGGGATACTGAGGGATGATATTTGATACTTTGTGTGTCACTCAAATGCTTGAGCAGTTTTTAGAATATGAGAAAATATTCATCTTTCCTATTGTGATGTTACATCAACTTGCTCTATACAAGTTTCCCAATTCCAGGGTATAGTCATATAAAACTACATGCAGATTATTTGGACCTTTGAAACCTCCAAAAATTTCTCTACTAAAATTCAAAAATATTCTACAAAATTCTTCTATAACACTTCTACAAATTTTCGGTTGCCTAACCAATTAATTATATTTTACTTTTATTCTAGACTACTGGCTATTTTACTTATTCTTCACTTTCTTTTTCCTAGTTTTCAATATCTGGATTGTAATTCAGGTATAAGATATTTTGCTAATGTGGTCAAATAAGGTAACTTTTTCATTAAAAAAAATACACTGAGGGGAGGACTCAAGATGGCGCTGTGAGAACAACCCAGGATTGGAGCTCTTCTCGTTGAATCCGCAAACGGTGAGTCAGAGCGGCATTTCCAGACTGATCTTTATTGCCCACAGAACGGGGAAACTCCCAAGTATAAAAAAGACATGGGACGCCAGGCAGTAGGTCTGCCTGGTGAAGCCGGCAGCTGGGGCGGCGGCGGCCGGCCCTACCCAGCAATCCCCACAGGGCGCGCTTGTCCGGGTGCCCTGTTGAACCGGCAACCTGAGACTTGAGAGGGCTGGACTTGAGACTGAACGAGACTTGGACAGTAGGCCAGCCCAGGGGATTGCAGGGATTGGGATACCCAGTGGGACGAACAAAACCACGATTTCAAACTATCCCGAGCAGACGGTCCGAGACGCTCTGTGGGGGAGGGGCGTCCACCACTACCGAGGCAACCCGCCCCAACTGAGATACACGCCCACTGCTGATGCAGCCAGCCTTTGCCAAGGCAACCCGCCCCAACTGAGATACACACCCACTGCTGACGCAGCCAGCCGTTGCCGAGGCAACCCGCCCCAAATGAGATACATGCCCATTGCTGATGCAGCCAGCCGTTGCTGAGGCAACATGCTACAATGAAGAGACTCCGCTGCAGGGTGTGGTGGAGACCACAGCAGAGCCGGCAGGAACAGCGCGAATCACACAACAGCAGGGCGGAGCCTCGAGAGCCAAACAGTGCCTAGTCTGCCTTCTATCTGGGCAGGACACCTGATCGGACATCCAAAAATAAAGCCCAAACCCCTCAACACAGAGCATTTGAGAAAAAAAAAAAGGGTTTTTTAATGAGCTCTGTTGCAGCAGAATAAAACATAGCAGCCTAACAGCCCTGAATGAACAACAGAGTGCACAGCTCAGCAATTAAACCCCTATAAAGTACAAACTGTCTCCTCAAGCAGCTCCCTGACCCCTCTATATCCAAAAGACTGACATTAGGCAGGCATCATCCTGGGACAAAGAGAGCAGAAAAAGAAACTGGTAGCATCCCTCGCTGTGCCACAGCTACTAGAGGTGCACCCCAGACAAGCAGGGTCTGGAGCGGACCTCAGCAGTCGTACAGCGAAGGGGCTAGACTGGTAGAAGGAAAACCAAGCAACAGAAATACTCAATCATCAACATTCTGGGTGTCCACTCAGAGACCCAAACGAAAAGTCAGTAACTACGCAGACGACCAGCAGACAAATCCACAAAGATGGGAAGAAACCAGCGCAAAAAGGAGGAAAACACCCGAAATCAGAACACCTCGCCTCCTAGAAAGGACCAAAACTCCTCACCAGCAAGGGAGCAAAGCTGGACGGAGAATGACTGTGACGAAATGACGGAATTAGACTTCAGAAGATGGATAATGAGAAACTTTTGTGAGCTAAAAGATCATGTATTAAATCAATGCAAAGAAACTAAGAACCTTGAAAAAAGATTTGAAAAAAGATTCGAGGAAATGATAACAAGAATGGATACCTTAGAGAGGAATATGAATGAATTAAAGGAGCTGAGAAACACAATACGAGAACTTCGCGAAGCAAACACAAGTTTCAATAGCCGAATTGACCAAGCAGAAGAAAGAATATCTGAAGTCGAAGACCAACTCAATGAAATAAAACGAGAAACCAAGATCAGAGAAAAAAGCGCAAAAAGGAATGAACAAAGTCTCCAAGAAATGTGGGACTATGTGAAAAGACCTAACCTACGTTTGATAGGTGTACCAGAAGGGGACGAAGAGAATGAATCCAAGCTGGAAAATACTCTTCAGGACATCATCCAGGAAAATTTCCCCCACCTAGCAAGACAAGCCAACACTCAATTGCAGGAAATACAGAGAACACCACAAAGATATTCCGCAAGAAGAGCAACCCCAAGGCACATAATCGTCAGATTCAACAGGGTTGAAATAAAGGAGAGAATACTAAGGGCAGCCAGAAAGAAAGGTCGGGTCACCCACAAAGGGAAGCCCATCAGACTCACAGCAGATCTCTCGGCAGAAACACTACAAGCCAGAAGAGAGTGGGGGCCAATATTCAACATTCTTAAAGAAAAGAACTTTCAACCCAGAATTTCATATCCAGCCAAACTGAGCTTCAGAAGTGGAGGAAGAATAAAATCTTTTGCGAACAAGCAAGTACTCAGAGATTTTGTCACCACCAGGCCTGCTTTACAAGAGCTCCTAAAAGAGGCACTACACATAGAAAGGATCAATCAGTACCAGCCATTCCAAAATCACACTGAATGCTAAAGAGCTTCAACATAATGAAGAATCTACAACAACTAACAGGCAAAACAGCCACTTAGCATCAAAATGGCAGTATCAAATTCACACATAACAATATTAACCCTAAATGTAAATGGACTAAATGCACCAATCAAAAGACACAGACTGGCAAATTGGATAAAAATCCAAAACCCATCAGTGTGCTGTATCCAGGAAACCCATCTCACATGCAAGGATACACAAAGGCTCAAAATAAAGGGATGGAGGAAGATTTACCAAGCTAATGGAAAGCAAAAAAAAGCAGGAGTTGCAATTCTCATCTCTGATAAAATAGACTTTAAAGCAACAAAGATCAAAAGAGACAAAGAAGGCCATTACATAATGGTAAAAGGATCGATACAACAAGAAGAGCTAATGATCCTAAACATATATGGACCCAACACAGGAGCACCCAGATACATAAGGCAAGTTCTTAATGACTTACAAAAGGACTTAGACTCCCACACAATAATAGTGAGAGACTTTAACACTCCACTGTCAATACTAGACAGATCAACCAGACAGAAAATCAACAAGTATATCCAGGGCTTGAACTCAGACCTGGAGCAAGCAAACCTGGTGGACATTTACAGAACTCTCCACCCCAAATCCACAGAATACACATTCTTCTCAGCACCACATCACACCTACTCTAAAATTGACCACATAATTGGAAGTAAAGCACTGCTCAAGAAATGCAAAACAACTGAAATCATAACAAACAGCCTCTCAGACCATAGTGCAATCAAGTTAGAACTCAGAATTCAGAAACCGACCCAGAACCGCACAGCTTCATGGAAACTGAACAACTGGCTCTTGAATGTTGACTGGGTAAACAACGAAATGAAGGCAGAAATAAAGAAGTTCTTCGAAACCAATGAGAACGAAGACACAACGTGCCAGAACCTCTGGGACACATTTAAAGCAGTCTCTAGAGGAAAGTATATAGCAATAAGTGCCCATATGAGGAGAATGGAGAGATCCAAAATTGACACCCTATCGTCAAAATTGAAAGAGCTAGAGGAGCAAGATCAAAAAAACTCAAAACCCAGCAGCAGACAAGAAATTACTAAGATCAGAGCTGAGCTGAAGGAGATTGAGACACGAAAAACCCTTCAAAAAATCAATAAATCCAAGAGCTGGTTTTTTGAAAAGATCAACAAAATAGACAGACCACTAGCCAGATTGATTAAAAATAAAAGAGGGAACAACCAAATAGATGCAATAAAAAATGATAAAGGGGAAATCACCACAGATTCCACAGAAATTCAAACCATCATCAGAGAATATTACAAACAACTCTATGCGCATAAACTAGTAAACCTGAAAGAAATGGATAAATTCCTGGACTCCTGTGTCCTCCCAAGCCTAAACCAGGAGGAAGCTGAAACTATGAATAGACCAATAACAAGGTCTGAAGTCGAGGCAGCAATTAAGAGCCTACCTCACAAAAAAAGCCCAGGTCCAGACGGGTTCACAGCAGAATTCTACCAGACACACAAGGAGGAGCTGGTACCATTCCTTCTAAAACTATTTCAAACAATCCAAAAAGAGGGAATCCTTCCCAAATCATTTTATGAGACCAACATCATCCTGATACCAAAACCCGGCAGAGACCCAACGAGAAAAGAAAACTTCAGGCCAATATCCATGATGAACATAGATGCAAAAATCTTCAATAAAATATTGGCAAGCCGATTGCAACAGCAAATCGAAAAACTTATTCATCATGATCAAGTAGGATTCATCCCGGGGATGCAAGGCTGGTTCAACATACGCAAGTCTATCAACGTAATTCACCACATAAACAGAACCAAAAACAAAAACCACATGATTATCTCAATTGACGCAGAGAAGGCATTTGACAAAATTCAACAGCCCTTTATGCTAAAAACCCTCAATAAACTCGGTATCGATGGAACGTATCTCAAAGTAATAAAAGCTATTTATGACAAACCAACAGCCAATATCATACTGAATGGGCAAAAACTGGAAGCATTCCCTTTGAAATCTGGCACTAGACAAGGATGCGCTCTCTCACCACTCCTATTCAATATAGTACTGGAAGTTCTAGCCAGAGCAATCAGGCAAGAAAAAGAAATAAAGGGTATTCAAATAGGAAAGGTGGAAGCCAAATTGTCTCTATTTGCAGACGACATGATAGTATACCTAGAAGACCCCATTGCCTCAGCCCAAAAACTCCTGAAACTGATAAACAACTTCAGCAAAGTCTCAGGATATAAAATCAATGTGCAAAAATCACAAGCATTCGTCTACACCAATAACAGACTTAAAGAAAGCCAAATCAAGAGCGAACTGCCATTCGCAATTGCTACAAAAAGAATAAAATACCTTGGAATACAACTCACAAGGAACGTAAGGGACCTCTTCAAGGAGAACTACAAACCACTGCTCAACGAAATCAGAGAGGACACAAACAGATGGAGAAACATTCCATGTTCATGGTTAGGAAGAATTAATATCGTGAAAATGGCTATACTGCCCAAAGTAATTTACAGAATCAATGCTATCCCCATCAAGCTACCATTGACTTTCTTCACAGAACTGGAAAAAACCACCATGAACTTCATATGGAACCAAAAGAGAGCCCACATAGCCAATTCAATTCTAAGCAAAAAGAACACAGCGGGGGGCATCACACTACCGGATTTCAAACTATACTACAAGGCTACAGTAATCAAAACAGCATGGTACTGGTACCAAAACAGAGATATAGACCAATGGAACAAAACAGAGGCACCGGAGGCAACACAACATACATACAACTATACAATCTTTGATAAACCTGACAAAAACAAGCAATGGGGCAAGGATTCCATGTTTAACAAATGATGTTGGGAAAACTGGCTAGCCATGTGCAGAAAGCAGAAACTGGACCCCTTCCTGACACCTTACACTAAAATTAACTCCAGATGGATTAAAGACTTAAACATAAGACCTGGCACCATTAAAACCCTAGAAGGAAATCTAGGCAAAACTATCCAGGACATAGGAGTAAGCAAGGACTTCATGAACAAAACACCAAAAGCATTGGCAACAAAAGCCAAAATAGACAAATGGGACCTAATCAAACTCCACAGCTTCTGCACGGCAAAAGAAACAGTCACTAGAGTGGATCGGCAACCAACAGAATGGGAAAAAATTTTCGCAGTCTACCCATCTGACAAAGGGCTGATATCCAGAATTTACAAAGAACTCAAACAGATTTACAGGAAAAAAACAAGCCCATTCAAAAGTGGGCAAAGGATATGAACAGATGCTTTACGAAAGAAGACATATATGAGGCCAACAATCATATGAAAAAATGCTCATCGTCACTGGTCATCAGAGAGATGCAAATCAAAACCACATTGAGATACCATCTCACGCCAGTTAGAATGGCGATCATTAAAAAATCTGGAGACAACAGATGCTGGAGAGGATGTGGAGAAAAAGGAACACTTTTACACTGTTGGTGGGAGTGTAAATTAGTTCAACCATTGTGGAAGACAGTGTGGCGATTCCTCAAGGCCTTAGAAATAGAAATTCCATTTGACCCAGCAATCCCATTACTGGGTATATATCCAAAAGACTATAAATCGTTCTACTATAAGGACACATGCACACGAATGTTCATTGCAGCACTGTTTACAATAGCAAAGACCTGGAATCAACCCAAATGCCCATTGATAATAGACTGGATTGGAAAAATGTGGCACATATACACCATGGAATATTATGCAGCAATCAGAAATGATGAGTTCGTGTCGTTTGTAGGGACATGGTTGAATCTGGAGAACATCATCCTCAGCAAACTGACACAAGAACAGAAAATGAAACACCGCATATTCTCACTCATAGGTGGGTGATGAAAAATGAGAACACATGGACACAGAAAGGGGAGTACTAAACACTGGGGTCTATTGGGGGGAAAAGGGGAGGGCCAGTGGGAGGGGGAGGTGGGGAGGGATAGCCTGGGGAGAAATGCCAAATGTGGGTGAAGGGGAGAAGAAAAGCAAAGCACACTGCCATGTGTGTACCTACGCAACTGTCTTGCATGCTCTGCTCATGTACCCCAAAACCTATAATCCAATAAAAAAAAAAAATAAAAAAAAAAAATAAATAAAAAATACACTTGGCCATTATCATAATAGGGTGAACTTTCCTGTTACACAATGACCGGATATTTCTGGCAGAAATTCTAATCAAATTAATAAGTATTTTCTGCACAACAAAATCAGAAGTGATATTTCTGAATTCTTCTCAATTGCACTTCCAAATAACTGGACCCCATACTTCTTATAAGCCACTTTCAGAGCACAGGGTATGACCAGTGTTATGTAAAGGCTGACCTTAGTATCCAGGCAGAAGGTTAAAGAGTCATCCTCAGAAACGGAACCTAACAAACTGCAAGATAAAATGGATGCTCGTTTCCTGTGGAATTCTTTCTAGAAACCATCTTATTCTAATAGGCATTTTCTTTTAAAAGTGTTGCTGGTGAGAATAGAGAACAGGGTGTCTTCTAAAATGCATATGTTAAGACTTTTATGCAATGAATATAAAGAAAGCTAAGCTTAACTATTTGACACATGACTGTCATTAGGTAAAATTGGAGTAATAGGTTCTTTTGCTGGAATGTTGAAGTGAGTTGGCTAAGTGAATAGTAGTGTTTACTTGGCATCAGCCAAAAAAACATCCTGAATTGTGGAAGCACCAGTGTTCTGATCACTATTGTCTTTTTTACTATCTTTTCTGATAACATAAGAATATCTCTTAGGGAAGAAATGGTCCTCAGAAAAGCTACCTTCTGTTCCCTTAAGAGAAGTGAGACATTAGTAGAGGGCATGAATATCAGCAAAGGACATTATAATTGATTTGCCTGAGAAGAGAAGTCTAATTTGTGGGATTTGTGCCCAAAAGCAAATGGGAAAAATAAGTAAAAAGAAGTGAGAAAGGGAGGATGAAGAGGGGAGTAATGAAATCTCCAGGGATGGGATGGCCTAGGTATCCATTACACTTGTTTTTCCCAGTGATATTATGTGACCCTCTTCTCTCACTCATTTCCAAAAATCATTGATAAAGTCTACCAGGGCGTTAACACTTTGAGAGTGAGTGTGTATGTGGGTAGGTCAGTGTTAAACTTGAAGAAGACAATGAATCCCATACCTTGGTCATTGTGGTTCATAATCGTGTTGCCAATGTGAACAAGAAAGAAAGCAGAGGAAAAGAAAGAAGGAAGGAATGAGGGAGAGAGGACAGGAAAGAGAGAGGGAGGGAAGGAAAAAGGAAGGGAAAGCAATACTTTTAAAATAAAATGTCTCTTAGATTTAGATTTTTTTCTAGAAAGAATTCCCCAGGAGACCAGCATTCATTTTATCTTGCTGTTGTTTGGTTCAGTTTCTAGGAATGACTCTTTAACCTTCTGCTTTGATACCAAGGGCAGCTTTTACACAACACTAGTAGTACCTTGTGCTCCGAATGTTGCTTACAAGGGTATTTATTTGGTCAAGTTACTTGGAAGTGCAGTTGAGATGAGAGGAGGGAAAAAGAGAGGAGGGAAGGAGAAGGAAAGGGGAGGGGAGGGGGGGGAGAGGAGAGGAGAGGGAAAAAGGAAAAGGGAAAGGGAAATTAAAAAAGGAAAAGAAAAATGAAGGAGAGGAGAAGAAAGGAGAGAAATTAAATCACAGAAATCTTGCCATGTGACTTCCACAGGCTGAGAAACTGTGACAGGGTGCTGGGCTAATGTTATTCAGATCTCAAAATACAGGTGGCCCAAGCAGATACCTCACTGGTCCTAGGAAGAGATGCTCTTTGTGAGGTTCAGGTACTGTCCTAAGCTTTTCTAGAATCTCATTGGTATTCGATGTCTCTTGCCATGTTGCTGATATACCTTGCCGTGCCTCCCTGCCTCCATCTTTGACAGTTGCCCAAAGTTAGCCCTAATGATGGGCAGGAAGAGTAACAGCTTTGTTTCCGTCACATAGAGGGAATTGGAATTCAATGTTAGGGCTTGGAACAGAAGCACCAGGGACTACTCTGCCCTAATATGTGATGGCTCAGTGCGCAGAACTCCTTCTGAAAGTACCCTGGCTCCCCTGTTGCGTGTTGCCACTCCTCCTGCATCACTGGAGCCAGACTCTGAACCCAATGCCATTTTATCATAGCTATGGTTCAATGTCTTGAGACTTCCATATTGTGAGATAAAGGAAACTACATTCTAGGATTTCCTACAATGAGAGCCCTTCTGATACTGAAATGATCCAACCACCAAAGTGAGACCCTTGGTAATGCCCTAGCGTGATGGGTACCTAGACAGCTACTTCTCTGGGGCCCTGCTTCCTGGGGCACGCAGCTATGATTGCTCTAGCCAGCCTTAGCAGCCTGTGATGTTTTCCCCAGGCAGTATCCCTTGCCCTTAAGCTGAGTATTCCAGGGTCAAACTAACCTGATGACATAATATCATCTTTATTTCTCAGTGGAAACTGCAGGTTAGAGCCCTTAAGAAGTTGCTCAAGGTCATCTAGCTAAATGAAGTTCTCAGAAACTGTTTTGTCTAAATCTATCCCATGTCTTCTCTCTGCCTTGCCACCCAGCCTTCTATTATTTATATTTTGTACTATTCCACAAAGAATTTGAGGCTTTAAAAATTAATAACTGAATTTTCAATTATAAGTAGTCCTCCTGTGCATTTGGGTAACATAAATAAATTCCACTGAAATTTATCCTCATGAGAAGCTGGTCCTCAATATTACAAATTCAGAAACTAGACCAATGGTAAATTCACCAAAATACCAGCCCCCTCCATAAGGCTACCTGAAACAACCCTGTGGTGTTTCCCATGTGTGGGAACTACAGAGAAAACAGCTGGGCCTCCACTGGTATCACTATGGATACTGTGGGTGATGCCATTTATAAGACTGTTTAGCACTGAGACTTGAGATTCATTGCAATTATCCTCAGCTCTTGACAAGTCACCTTAACAGCAAATTGAGTTCAGTGATGAAACCTTATCTTTAAGCTCATGATATCTGCACCAGGATGAGCTGAAGGAGGCAGTCCTGTCAACACATTCTCATCTTAACCTGCCATATTGCAGTGCTGCCCAGCTGCTAGCACTAAGATGCCTTCATAATTCTCCTCAGCTTTTTTTTGGCTGGATCTTGATTTTTGGAAGCACAATGGGTGTTTTATGTGCTTGATGGATACGTTTGGCCCAGTTTCTTATTTCCAAAGTGATTATTGCTGGGTTTTCTTTAAAGAAAATTTTGAAATTTTCTTTCTTTTTGGTGGGCTCATTTTATTGGTTTTCTATCCTAAGAATGGTCATTGGCAGCCTGGCTCCTAACATTATGTGTTTCACTAAAAAGAAGGGATATTTTTCCAAAATGGCACAGGGTTCTTTCACTCAGTCTGTTCTTTGGTGCCCAGTGGTTGGGATCTCTGGATTTACACCTGAGTGAAAATGCCGGCACTGGTATTTAGTAACTGTGTTGTCTTGGGGAAATTCCTTCATCTGTCTAAACCTTGGTTCCTTAATCTGTCTACACCTAATTCCTTAATTCATTCTAAACCTCAGACTTATTTGATCCTGTGATGATTAATTAAGAAAATGTATATAAAGGCACTTAGAATACCCACATACATAAATAAGGGCTCAGAAAATACTATTTTTATTAAAATTATTGTCATTCATTACATAAAAAGTGAGAAAATGTGAATTACTCCTCGGAAGATAGAGAAAAGCATTTGTGTATCCAAGATATTTATATGAATTCATGGATTAGGGTTCCATTTAGCTTTAAGAGATCTGTCTTCAACTTTTTCTCTATATGAATAATACATTTAGCAGGCAACTGACAGAGTAATTTCCCTAAAACTGAGCACTAGTCTGGTTGCACAGTGTCAAAGACATCACTGATGAAGACACCAATGAATCCTCATTGTCAAATAATTTAAACACATACTCTTTGTCTCGACATCCCCACCCCACGCCTACTTGAGACATCAACTATGAAGAGTCCAGCAGAGGGTTTGAAACATAACTGAAACTCATTAAGTCTCACTTTGCCTACCTTTCTTTAAACATTAATGCCTAACTCAGTAATAACTCCCACTACACTGCTGTGTGTAGGATATTTCAGTGTTTCCTGAGCACAACCAGTATTTCCCAGCTCCCTCTATTTTTCATTCTATCCATCAAAACCCTGCTTTTCCTCCAAGCTGAGGTCAAATGTAACTTGTTTATAAAGCTTTGCCTGTAAACTCCTATTTGAGGGAGCTCTGTGGGTTTTTTTTTTAAATAACTTTATATTCTTGTATATTTTACTACAGTCCCAGAACTCTTCAAACATTCCATACCACTTTGGAGATGCTAGAAAATTCATACACCACCAAAGACAGTGGTGCTGGGAGGATTAGGAATCCAACACCCTTCCAAGCTTAGGCTTGGCTGTGTAAAAGACAGAGCGTAGGCTTCAAGGTTCAGCAGACCTGGGTTTCAATCTTATCTCTAGCATTTAATAATTACTTGGCCATGAACAGTTAGTGAATGTCTATAAGAATGAGTCTGCTCTATAGGATCGTTAACACCTACTTTTGAGGTTTTGTTCTGCAGATTTTAAATAATACAGATAAATTCCAGTTCCTAGCAAAAAGCATATGCTAAGTAAATGGCAAATGTTATCATTATTTAGTCAACTGGCAAAAGTTCTGGCTCTGGTGGGTGATTTCTTCAAGCCTGGTCCTTACTTAGGCCTGTTAAACGGGTCAAGAAGTCCATCGAATTTTCCTAAGATTTAGATGCCATGTGTCAGTCAAGGAATTCAATTCGGCTATGGCTGTGTATCCAACCCCAAATGGCTTTGCTCTGGGAAGCCTAGTAAAATTCTTCCAGAGGAATATGAATGCCTTTCATAAATATAATAAACCAAGAAGGGAATTGCTCTGGCTCAGTGCTGTATCCACATTTCCTTTTGAGAAAACAGGACTTAATAAAAGATGAACTGATACTATATCTTATAATTTAAGTATCATTGTAATTAAAAACAACTCATTTTCTAACTGAAAAATGTGAGGCCAAAGCATTAATGTGTGCATTTTGTCCAACATCTCAAACCTGTTTCATGACAGAACTAGATCTGGAAAGCAGGTCTTCTGACCCCTAATGCTGCATAACCTACATGAGACACATGAGAGGGCCCAGCATAACTCTAGCGACCTTTAGACGTATTTTATTTTATTTTCATTTTCACCAATTCTGAGGTAAACCTCTACTAATTACAACACATCCAAACTTAATTCAGTTGGAAAGTTTTTTGGGGTTTTTTTGAACTGGAGGAAGGGGGTATCTAAAATGATGGAGAGAAAGTGCTTTTTCCCATGGTGAAGTTATGTACTGTTCATGCAATGAAACCAACCCGGCTAAAGATTTCAAATTATTGTTATTATTATTTTTAGGATGGGGTCTTGCTCTGTCGCCCATGCTGGAGTGCAGTGGCATTATCTCCGCTTGACTCACTGCAACCTCTACCTCCTGGGTTCAGGCAATTCTCCTGTCTCAGCCTCCCAAGTAGCTGGGACTACAGTTACACAACACCACTCCCAGCTAATTGTGATATTTTTAGTAGAGACAGGTTTTCACCATATTGGTCAGGCTGGTTTTTGAAGGAAATCTCTTCCTAGTGGGTAAGAAACAGGCATTCCTTCCATTAGTATAGAGAAACTAATCACAGGCTGAGTGCAAAGGTAGAAAAAGCCAGGCTCTCTGGGACATCAAGGGGCCACTTCACCAATTCCCAACTTTCTGTCTCATGCATTTGTTATTCTAGAAGACAAACAAAAACAGAAACTATTTTAAAGGCTCTACCTGGATACATCACAATAAATTGAATTTTCTGTTTTATGGATTGAACCTAATTATTTTTCTCTTGAATGGTAACTTTATTTATCCTGTGGAGATGAATATTGGAAAAACAACATGCTTCTTCCTGGGGAAGTTATTTTATGACAGGAATAGAAATCGTAATTTATCAGCAGCCCAGAGATTTCTATATTGATCATGGCCACACTGGAAATGTCCACATCCCAAATTAAAATAAGAATTGTTTACTTACATCAGATTCAGTGACAGAACTGATTAAATCAGCATCTATTTTGCTGCATCTATTGAAATGCTTTATATTTTAGACTGCTAGCATGGCAAATAGCATTGTTTGATTTTCCAGTGTTAAATCAACCATGTACTGCTGGTACATTTCATATGGTCTTGATTTATCATTCTTTTAATGTATAGCTGTATTTGATTTGTTAAAGTCATAAAATTTTTGTATCTATCTTTATGAGAAATATTAATAAGTATCTCTTTTTTGGTATTGTCTTCAGTTTTGCTATCAGGGTCATACTGGCCTCATGGAGTGATTTGGAGTCTTCTATTTTAAGGAGGAGTTAGTACAGAATTATTTCTCCCTTAATAGTTTGTTAGAATTAACTAGTGATATTTTCTAGGCCTGGAGCAAGCTTTTATAATTTGTATTTTAAAAGAAACTTGTGTATTTCAGCAAAGTAACAAATACATTTACACAAAGTTGTTCATTTTATTTTCTTCTTATCCTTCTAATGTTTGCATAATCTGTTGTGATGTCCTTTTAATCAGTCCTGTTATTGGTAGCCTAAGTCTCTTTTATCTTCATCAGCCTTCCTATAGCTTTTTAAATTTTATTGAACTTACAAATAACTAATTTTGGTTTTTACTGATATTCTATATTCTTTTTGTTTTCTACATCATTGATTATTCCTCATATTTATTATTTCCTTCTTTTTGTTTTGGAGATTGTTTTTCATTTCTTAAGGTAGATATTTATACTATTGAATTAAGACCTTATTAATAAAAGTATTTATTGCTATAAATTTTCCTCTAACAATGGCTTTAGCTGCATCTCACAAATTTTATGTAGTGTTTTCATTTAGTTCAAAATATTTTTCATTTTACTATGTAAGCTTTTTCTTTGACCCCTGCTTTATGAAAAAATGTTTTATTTAATTAGAAAATATTTGGAGATTTTTCCAGATATGTTTCTGATGTCTATTTTCCATTTAATTCTGTTGTGATAAGAAAACATACTTCTTGAGATTTCAATCCTTTCAAACTTCTTGAAACTTGTTTTGGGCCCCCAAAATGCGCATTCTGTTATTTGGGTGAAGTATGTCAATTAGATTACATAGGTTGTTTGTGTTGTTCAAGTCTAATTTATTCTTACTGGGTTTTCTTGCATGTGTCTTCCTCTATTATCTTGTGTGTGTCTTCTTCTACTAGTTATTGAAATATGTTCCGTCAGTTTTTGTTTCAAGTACTTTGAAGCTCTCTTTTTAAGCAAATACACATTTAAGACTGTTATGTCTTGATTATTTACCTTTTTTTTTTTTTTTTTTTTTTTTTTTTTTTTTTTTTTTTTTTTTTTTTTTTTTTTTGACATGGAGTCTTGCTCTGTCACCAGGCTGGAGTGCAGTGGCGTGATCTTGGCTCACTGCAATCTCTGCCTCCTGGGCTCAAGTGATTCTCCTGCCTCAGCTTCCTGAGTAGCTGGGACTACAGGTGCATGCCACCACACCCAGGTAATTTTTGTATTTTTAGTAGAGACAGGGTTTCATCATCTTAGCCAGGATGATCTTGATCTTTTGACCTAGTGATGTGCCCACCATGGCTTCCCAAAGTGCTGGGATTACAGGTGGATTAAAGGTCACTGTGCCTGACCTTTACCTCCTTTTTAATAAGAAATGCTCCTTGTTATCCCTGGTGATAATCCTTGCTTTGAAATCTATTTTATTTGGTACCAATATAACCACTCCAGTTTTCTATTGATTAATATTTTATAGTACATAATTTTTTATCTTTTTCTGTTAAACTAACTGTTCCTTATATTTAAACTTTGGTTTTAAAAAATTTTTATTTTAGATTTAGGGGTACAGGTGCAAGATTGTTCCATAGGTAAACTGTATGTCATGGAGGTCTGGTGTACAGAATATTTAGTCACCCAGATAATATGCATAGTACACAATAGTACTTTTTAAATCCTTTCCCTCCTCCCCACTCCACCCTCAAGTAAGCCCTGGTGTCTGGTGTTCCCCTCTCTGTGTCCACGTGTTCTTGTTGTTTAGCTCCCCTCTGTAAGTGAGAACATAAGCTACCTGACTTTTTGTTCTTGTATCAGTTTGCTTAGGATAGTGGTCTTCAGCTCCATCCATGTTGTTGCAAAAACCATGACTTCTTTTTTTTAATGGCTGTATAGCCTCCTATGATGTATATGTACCATATTGTCTTTTTCCAGTCTGCTGTTGATGGGAATTTAGGTTGATTCCACATCTTTGCTATCGTGAATAGCATTTCAATAAAGACACATATGCCTATGTTTTTATGGTAGGATAAATAATATTCCTTTGGATATATACCTAATAATGAGATTGCTGGGTTGAATGGTAATTCTGTTTTAAGTTCTTCAAGAAATCATCATACTGCTTTCCACAATGGCTGGACTAATTTACATGCCTACCAGCAGTGTATAAAGGTTCCCTTTTCTCTGCAATCTTACCAGCATGAGTTATTTTTTTATTTCTTAATAATGGCGATTCTGACTGGTGTGAGATGATACCTCACTGTGGTTTTCATTTGGATTTCTCTATTGATTAGTGATGTTGACTATTTTTAAATATGCTTTTGGACATACGTATATCTTCTTTTGAAGTGTCTGTTCATGTCCTTTGCCCACCTCTTAATGGGTTTAAAAAAATTTTAATACTATGTGTATTAGTTCCCTCAGACACTGCTATAAAGAACTGCCTGGCCAGGCACAGTGACTAACACCTATAATCCCAGCAGTTTGGGAGGCCAAGGCAGGTGGATCACTTGAGGTCAGGAGTTAGAGACCATCCTGGCCAACATGCTGAAACCCTATCTCTACTAAAAATACAAAAATTAGCCAGGTGTGGTGGCAGGCACCTATAATCCCAGCTACTCAGGAGGCTGAGGCAGGATAATCACTCAAAGCCATGAGGTGGAGGTTTCACTGAGCTGAGATCACACCATTGCACTCCAGCCTGGGCAACAAAAGTAAAACTCCATCTCAAAAAAGAAAGAACTATCTGTATTGGGTAATTTATAAAGAAAAGAGGTTTAATTGACTCACAGTTCCACAGGCTGTACAGGAGGCATGGATGAGGAGACCTCAGGAAACTTACAATCATGGTGGAAGGGTGAAGGGGAAGCAAGCACTTCACATGTTGGCAGGAGAAAGGGAGAGAAGGAAGGGTGAAGTGCTACACACCTTCAAACAACTAGATCTCATGAGAACTCTCTATCATAAGAACAAAAAGGGAGAAATCTGCTCCTCCACCCTGCCCCACCGTGATCCAGTCGCCTCCTACCAGGTCATTCCCCCAACATTGGGAATTACAATTCAACATGAAATTTGGGGTGGCAACACAGAGGCAAACCATATCATCATATAATTGGATCTTGCTTTTGTATCAGCCTGACAACCTCTGCATTTTAGTTACACTGTTAACCCTTTATACTTAATAAAATTATTTATAAGTAGGGGTTAAATTAACCTCTGGTTATTTGTTTTCTATTTTTCTCATCTAATTTTGAGGATTTGTCCCCCCCTTTTCCTGACGTGCCCACCAGCAGTGTATAAAGCTATATAAAAGCTAAGAGAATGTTTTGTACTGAGTATTTTACAGTATTTCATTTTACATCCATTGTTGGCTCATTAGCCTGGCCTATTTGTGGGTTTTATTTGATTTGATTTTTTGATGCTAGCTTTAAGGTTTACAATCTATATTGTTAACTTGTACATTCAAGTAATATTGCACAACTTTATTTGTAGTATGAGAATTTTACAACAGTAAGCTTGGTGTATTTCCATTTCTCTGCTTCTAGCCTTGGTGCTATTTTGTCACAATTTTACTCTTACATATGTTATAAATGCCAAAATACATTAGTATTCTTTGCTTATAAAAGTCTATTATCTATTAAATTTCTCAAATATATTTTTATAACCTTTTAAATGTACTCATATGTTTACTCTTTCAGATGCTTGTTATTTCCTTGGGTAGTAAATTCAAACTTTTATTTTCCTTTTTCACAAAATATTTACCTTAACCTTTTTTGTCATAAAGGTCTGATGATAATACATTATCTTAGCTTTTACATATCTGAAAAGGTCTTTATTTTGATTTTATTTTTGAAAATATATTGTCTGGATATAGATTTAGTTTTCTTTTTCTTTTTAGCACTTTAAAGATATTCCACCATTTCTTCTTTTGCGTGGCTCCTGATGTCACATCTGCTGCCATTTCTCTGTACTTGATTGCCTTCCATCCTCTGGCTGATTTTAACAATTTTTGTTCATCACTGATATCAGCAATTTTGCAACAACGTGTCTTATGGTGGTATTTTTCTGCTTTGGGTGATTTGGGGGTAATTTACCCCAATACTGAGACAATAACTTCCTATAAACTCTACCCAATGCCCTATTTATAAAAATATTTCTCTACTCTGACCACTGGAAATAATAACTGTTTCTGATCCTATAATGAGCATTTAGGATTGTTCTCCCTGCTCCTTTCCATTGTTCTGTGATCCTTTCCCTGAGTCAGGTAGTTTTCTTACCTGCAAGCCTACGTCACTATGTCACCAAAGACTTGAGAGGATCACTTGAGAGGATCTCTAAAGATACCTACCTCTATCTGAAATAGGCAGACAGATGACAGAGGGATACATGATAGATAGATGATGGATAGACATAGATCAATATAGAGATATCATATCTCTAAATACAGAGATATGGACAGAGAGATAGATAGAGATACATGAAGTGTCTTTCTCTTTGTTTCTCTGCCTTGCCATTCTAGCTTCCTTGGACTTCCAAACACCAAAATCTTTCTTCTTCCTTCAATAAGACCACGGGGCTCTAGCATATTTGTTTAAATACGTTAATTTTATATTTATCACTTTCCTAATTTATTTTCTACTTTCTCTTACATTTCCAGCCTCTTCTTTTCAGGCCTTCAGGCCAACACAGCTGCAGCATTTTCCCCTTATGTCATCAGTGTATGATTAAAAAAAATATTTAGACATAATCATAGTATGATGGAACATAGGGAAGTAACAACCTAAGCCTTCCAGGAATCAAGTTACTGTATTCCAAAATTACCTATCCCTCTGCCTCAGTCCAAAATTCTTCTTCCTTCAGATTAGAAAAATGTCTGAGCCAAATACAGGAGGGCAGTGGTTAAGAGGATAGGCTCTGGAATCAGGCTTCTTATGTTCACATCCCACCTGTGCTTCTCACTAGATATGTGACCAGCGCAAGTCACTTAGTTACTCTGACCTCAGTCTCTCTATTTGTAAAGTAGGAGTAATTTACAGGTACTGTTAGAAGGCACTGTAGGGATTAAATAACATCATCTAGTTAAAGAATTTAGGGCCATGACTCGTGTAAGAAGTGCTGTAATGATACTAGGTGTTAGTATTATTGCTCATGCAGTATGTAACTGATGAACCTCTTTGCACTTTCAAAAGATACTTTTATAGTTTTAGAGGGTGTTTATTAGTCCAGATAAATTCCACATTGGTCAAAGACATGACTCTTTTCACTTTGTATTATTCCACTTTCAAACAGCATGTATAAGGAACATTACGTGTCAGGTCAATTTTTCCTGTATATCACTGTGTTGACTGGTCCCCAAGACAACAATCCAGCTTGATGATTTGCTTGAGGGGCTAACAGGACACAGCATATAGTCATTCTCATGGCTATGACTTATTATAGTGAAATGATACAAAACAAAATCAGCAAAGCAAAAACATATGGAAAAATCCAGACAAAACCAAGTACAAGCTTCCAAGACTGGAGTCACACAGGATACACTTACTTTCCCCATCTTTGAAATGGGACATCATGTATGTACTAGGTAGCCCACTGGAGACTCAGTGGCCAAGGTTTTTATTGTAATCTGGTAACAAAAGCACTCTCTGCCTAGCATGTACCAAAATTCCTAATTTCCTTATGGAAAGCAGGTGTTCAGAATAAAAAGTATTGTTCATATACATAAGGTAAAGAGCAAGCACAGTGAGCCACTTGTTTCTTTTAAGGGAAGTTTTATTAGTGTAGAAAGGGTTTGTCAGTCAAGTTCTCTGGCACCAGACGAGGCTCACCCTTGCAGGCAGGCCTTTCCAAGAAAAGGAGTATCAAGTCTACTATGTTAACTCTTTTCTTGCATAGTCATCCTCTTCAAGCTTTTAAATCAGCTTTTCAAGGCTTCCTGACAAGCTCAAAATTCTCCAAAACTTCCAATGGTTTTAATGCCAACAAGCTTTCTAATAGGAGGCAAAGTAAAGGGAGAAAAGGTATATGTAGTGTCTTGGAATAATGGCACTATTTTTTCATTATAACTTCAGACCAATACAGTGTATTTATGAACCATAAATTGCTGCAGATATACTGTGTGATGTGTTACAGTCTTAGGGGCAAAGCTTTAAGACAAGGCCTCCTGAAATAAGAATATAATTGGTATTCAAGAATAATATTTTGTCTAGACAGTTTCTTTCTATCTCGATTGTATTAACTATCAGAACAGGTTTGTTTTTATAATTACCATTACAAATAAAGATGTTTACTGTTCAGATGATGAGTGCACCAAAATCTAACAAATCACTGCTAAAGAACTTACTCGTGTAACCGTATATCACCTGTTCCCCAAAAACCTATGGAAACAAAAATTAAAAGAAATAAAAATGGTATTATGCTAATATCTGATGTTGAATACTTAGGCAAAATAACACCTTCATTTATTTACTTGTAAATATCTACTTCAGAAATAAGTTTTTTTCTTTACCTTATTGATATACAATAAAGAAAGATACTTATACGATACATATATTTATTATAGGATTAAATCTTTGTCCATAGCCCTGATAGTAATATATCTCTCTCTCTTACTGATTAAAGATGGGAAAATGATAAGGAGTCATCTTACGCAGCACACTGAGATCTGTAGCTTAACTAATGATGTGCTAATTTGTATGATAATTTATCCCATAAAAATTCATTTAGAAAAGTAATATATATGTTCTTGGTTACAGCTGGAATCACATTCTGGTAGATTACAGTGGTGTACCAACCTAGGTGTTGACTCAGAAATCAATAACAACAATTACACCTTATCTTTAAACTTCATATCTATGGAAATTTAAAACCTGCAAGTTAAACAGTTCTTAAGTTCAACTCAAATCTCAAATTATTAAAAACTCTCAACTAAATAATACGTTAGTCAAAATACACACACGTGTGTGCATGTGTTTTATTTACTAAAAACATTGTAAATTGACACAATAATCCTGTTTTTTGTTCTGTTGTATTTGGATTTCACTTTCAGTAGCTTATATTTTAATTTTCTTCCACTTTCTTTAATTTCCAAAGTTTCTACTTTTTCAATATATGCTTTAAGGCTCTAATATTTCCTCTAACTACTATTCAAAGCTTTGTTCTACTTCTTCCAGTGTGTAGTATTTTCATTAGAGTGAAGTTTTGTCACTTTTATTTTTTTTATGATTTCTTCCTTGACTTATAAATTATTAAACATCTGGTGAGTTTCACATTTTCATTCATATAGAGTAGTAAAATAAATTAGCGATTTCTAATTAATTGCATTGTGAACAAGACATTTGTCCAAATTATACTAGTTCTTTTTAACTTTATTAACACTTGCTTTTTACCTGAATATATAGTCAATTTCATCCTCAAATTGTACCTTACAGAAATACAGAGCTAGTTGCCACCCCCTGAAAGTGCCGAGCTCTCCCACATGGAATTCTTTACTTTTGCTTGAAATTGTAGACTCCTTTTTGAATTCATTCCTTCTCTTGGTTTACTCCTTATCAGCTTCTCTGACTCCTAATTGAATTAAACACTCTTTCTTCATCTTCCTTTATACCTCGTGCTTACCTTCTTTTATAACATCCATTTTCCACATCAAGTTTTCTTGTATGTTGTATGTCCTACCATTTGCATCATAATTATTTAAAATCCTTCTGAAAAATACAGGTTTATGGCTTTACTTTTAAATCTATTGAATCAGAAGTAATTGAATTGTTTCAAATAATCAGGCTCTATTAGAGCCCATGAATGGACAAATTTATCAAATATTGCCCATGATTTCTATAAACACTCAAGTTGAGGAACCACTAAGGTACGCTGTAAACATTTGTTTATTTCTATCTTCCTAATGTTTGCTGATCTATTGTTTATGACTATAACTCCAGGAGCTAACAAAGCTCAATAAATGGTGAAAAATAAAAGAAACAATAAGTATGGTATAAATTTTAAGCAATAAACTGGGCAGTTGCCTACGAGGCATGATTTAAGAAAAGGCTAATTGTTAAATCTAATATTAAGTCTGGGAAATTCTATCAGCTTTTAGTGCCCCAAAATAGAGTATTAACAGTTCTAGAGGGTTTTAACTGGCCAAATACATTTAAATTTAAATCAATTTATTCATGACTTCACAGAGTTCGAGAATTGTAAGAGACCATTGAACATAAACAAGTCAATCCCTGGCAAGATATAGACCTGTAATCTGAGAATGAAAATTAAAGTTGCTTGCCCACCATGTTTATCAGGAAGAGGACAGAACTGTGACCCGATTCTTCACAATTTGTTCATAAACAAAGAAGAAAACTAACCAAGAATACTTTGGAAAAAAGTGAAGCTGGGGTGAGGAACAGCAAGGACATTTAACCTGGTTTGTCCCGCTTTGATGGAACGTTAGACAGACCAAACTGCAGAGCACAGATGAGAGGAGGAATCAAGCCAAACTCAGGCTGATTCACTAAGGGATACAAACAAACATTAATGCAGAGAATCAAAGATGAAGAAAATCTAAGCCCAAAACTTTCTACTTTTTTAGTTTTTTCTGACGTTTGCCTTCATGTCTAAACAATCAAATGTGAGTTACCATCAGATTAGCAGTCTCCTATGTTGGTACGATAATTAATAACTAGACAAAGAAAATACAATTTAAGCCCATGTTTTTCTTTGGTTCAGATTAATTTAAGTTACATATGGGCCCAGATTAATTTTACATGGCTCCAGATAAACTAATATACTGACTCAGTGAAGAAATTTTACCTCATTAGGTATTTTTAATTTTTTTTTACACAAATCTAGTTTGTGTTTCTCTCTCTCCTCTCAAAGATTCCACCAGGTGGCAGTAAATGCACCACCTATTTTTTTTTTTTTTTTTGTAAAGAATGGCAACAACCTGCTGAATTACATCAAATTTATCGCTAAGTATTTTGTAGGGTTAAATTTTTATTGGTGAAAGAAAAAAATTGGAGAAAAAATGTGGGTTGGACACCTTGTGTGTTAAATTAAGGGTATAGTCATAAAGCCAATGACAAAGAAAAAAATCAAAAGAAGAACTGTAATAGAGAATACAGAACACTGACCTTTGGAAAAAATCTATAAATTGAGCCAATAAGAGTGAAAAGGCCAAGTCAGCCACATGTTGAATATGTTTTAGCAAAGTTTTGCCTTTCTTTGCTTTTATTATGTTGTCTTTTAATTTGTTTCAAAGATTTCACTTGTGGATATTTTGGTTTTCCATAATCCAACCAGAACACTTCAAATAGATAACAAAAACCATTATAATTAACATGCATCTTCAATCTATTTGAACAGACTGAAACCAGTGGACAAAATTAAACTTCAATTCTATTCTGTATTACAACAGCACGTAGAACTTTATTCAACTAAATTTAATCTGGGTCAACAGCTTCTAAGGCTGTCAAAAGGTGCCTGTATAATCACAGATTGCATTACTAGAAGAACAGGATTCAGAGAAGAGGCGATCATCTAGCAAAAGTTTACATTGGTTGAAACAACCTGGGATGTTAGGCTTTGAGCCTATGGCTTTAAGCTAATTGAAAAACTGAGGATCATCTAAAGAATGGCAATCATGATCTCTCTCCACTGGACCTTTTTGGTGATGTCATAATAGAGAAGAAAGACCAGCAGGTAAAAATTATAGTGTGAGGCCCATGTTCAATACAGCAGACATTCTTTCACTCTCAATTCTTACATTGAAAATGGAGATAGCAAGTCACTCTTATAAACAACTAGAAATTTGACATAAAACATAACTAAAAAGCAAGTTAAACATAAATGGTCCTGTAAGAAGAAAGAAAACTCTCCATGGGCCAGAAATGAAAAGGAAAAGAATGCAAGCTCAGGTGGAGTTGAGATAAGCTGGAGAGAGAATAGAATAGGAGCATTAGACCCAGAAATTGGGCTTGACAGCCAACGGCTTTAACATTGAGATGGTCATGAAATTTAAGATCTTGGGCTCCAAAGAGCCAGGGAATTTGACGGGACTCCTTGCATAAAGCAGACTCCTGGAAAAGATACATCCTCAATTAAAATGTGGCTAGAGAAAACTCTGCCCATTAATTCAGAGAGAAGTTTGTCTCTGCTCTGGTGGAAGAAAACTCCTCCAGAGCCGTAGCTACCCAGGCTTCCCAATGAAAGACAGACTTTTCTCTCAGCGGATGCTTCCCAGCTGCCCTTTGTACCATGCAACCGGTGAGTTGGTGAGCTTCTAGCCATTTGTACCATGGAAAGAAATCGAGTGAACACTTAAACTTGGGCAGAGTTCTAAAACTCAAATCAGAATCTCTGGCAAAGAAGGCCTTTAGATGGGACCATTGAAACACATTAATAAATACACTTTTTAGTTTTTGTCAAATGACACATCCCATAATATACAGAAGTTTTTCAAATTGTACCACCGCCAGACCTGTACCACTGCCAGAGTCAAAGCCTAACTTCTAAAGGAAAGGAAACGAAGCCTGGAGTCAACTGTCTGGAACATTTTTTACCGTATCCTATTTTGAGCTGCACATGTTACCCTTTACAAAAGGAGGAACCTGGCTTTCAGGCCTACCTTGCTTTTAACTAAAGGCACTGCAAAGTTACGTTAAGCAACTTATTATCTTCAGCTTCATCTAATTAATTATTCCATAGTTGTAAAAATACTAACAACAACAGCTCTCAAGTATTGAATGAGAGCTTTGAATGTACCATGAGTATTTTACATAGCTTTTAAAAAATTGTATCTTCAGATGGGGGCGGTAGCTCACACCTGTAATCCCAGCACTTTGGGAGGCTGAGACGGATGGGTCACCTGAGATCGGGAGTTCAAGACAAGAACTGGCCAACATGGTAAAACCTCATCTCTACTAAAAATACAAAAATTAGCCAGGCATGGTGGCAGGTGCCAGTAATCCCAGCTACTGGGGAGGGTGAGGCCGGAGAATCACTTGAACCGGGAGGCAGAGGTTGCAGTGAGCTGAGATTGTGACATTGCAATCTAACTTCAGCAAAAAGAGTGAAACTCCATCTCAAAAAAAAAAAAAAAAATTGCATCCTCAGAAAAACACTGTGAAGAAAGTATTATTAAAATGATCATTATGAAGATGAAGAAGTTTAGGTTTAGAAAAGGTGAAAATGTTTATCTAAGGCCACACAGTGATAGTAAGCAATAGTGGTCACATGGCTAAATAGAAGTCATGTAGATACACAGATTCCAGAATCTCTGTTTTGGATATTCTGATTATGGGTTGGGGTCCAGATATTTTATTGAATAGTACCCTTGGTAATTCTGATGTGCAGCTAGTTTGGATAACAACTGTTATAAATAATAGAAATTCATGATTCCAATAAGGAACTGGTATAGAATACCTCTGATTCTCCTTTCAACCAAAGATGATTTTAATTATTTGAGAAATTATTGAGGACCCTTAAGCACAGAGAAGCTGGTCATTCAGAATGAAGATTAATGAATAGACACAATTTGGGGGTCTATTCTTTTTTTGCTTGCAAAAAAGGATTTCAAGTTTAAAGATGTTTTGCAACACTGCATACTGCATATTCTATTGGAGAATGACAGTCTACCACAGTATGTTATAGACCGATAGGGTCTGCTATAAAGAAACTAGTTTTTTATTCCTTAGCCCAGGATTTCCCCAATTGATCTCAGTTGATCAAGCTGTTATAACAAAATAGCATAGGTAGGATGGCTTATAAATAACATACATTTATTTCTCACAGATCTGAAGCTGGGAAGTTTAAGATAAAGGCACCAGAGGATTTGGTGTCTGGCAGTGAGGGCTTTCTTTCTCATATACAGCCATTTTCTTACTCTAACCTCACTTAGCAAAAGAGACAAGGGGTCTCTCTCAGGCTCCTTTTATATAGGGGCACTAATCCCATTCATGAAGTCTCTGACCTCATGACTTAATCACCTCCCAAAGGCCCCATCTCCTAGTAACATCAACTTGAGGATGAAGAATTCAAGATATGAATTTGGAGGGACATAAACATCTAGAGAAAAGCACCAACGTGGTTTACTACCACTAACTTCTTTTCTCTTATGGAAACTGTGAAATCCATAGCAGTGCTTTGTCAAGGCTCAGGACATTCAGGGAGCTGCAGAAGCAACTACTGCCAGGGCTTTCTGGCTCTGCTGTGTTAATCTGTGGCTTCCCAGATTCTCTCTTCTATTAGGCACATGCCTTTCTACCCTTAACCAGTTGCCTGCTTTCAAAATGACCAACCAGATCTGCTACAAAAGTTCTTGCCTTCCACCTTGCCTTTAACTCATTGTAAACTGGACTGAAAACCTCCAAGTCATTTAAACTTTCTTAGTTGGCATTTCTGAACCACTGGTCCAAATATTGGAAAAGTCTAGAGGAAGATAGTAGCAATAGACCAGGAGCTTGGTTCCACCCCTATAGCTCTTTCTAAATATGAAATGGCAACCTTGAGAAAGAGGAAGCAGGCTTGTAAGAGACCACACTAACCAACATTGGAATGGAATGTTCCCTAAACTAGTTGTGGTCACCCATTCCTTGACATACTCAAGCAGTAGCTGGATGACCATCTTTCAAAGTTAACTTGAAAAGGATCCTTGTAGAAGGTTTAGCTAAATAATCTAATTCTAGAAGTTTAGTCATTTTTAAGAAATTACACATTCTTTCTAGAACATTTGCTCTGGGAAAACTGATTAAATCACATCTCCAGTGGCTTTAATATAATTAGTGTTGTCCAGTAAATGAAGCAGTGGCATAACCAGATTGACTGCTTAAATATTCAGAGCCAGAGTCAGTGAGGGCTCCCCAGGATGAGGGAATTCTGCATTCCATTTAGGCATATGCCCCGTGCTACATGAGTTTGCAAATTTCATTTCAATCGTTTAGCTATTTGACTTCCTTACTGAAAAGATATCATAGGAGAATTACATGAACACAGTTTGTACTCGGAAAAAAAGGTAAAACATTTAAATTGTCTATTTTTAAAGCAAATAAAATCAAATGCTTATTAACACATCATATACCATGTGTTGGTGAAAGGTTGTCATACTGTGTCTGTCCTTCGAGAAGCATATTATCTGTGTATGACAATGAAAATAAATTATTTGCAACTGGAGATACATACATAAAACTCAGAACAGTCCAGAATGTAAAAATGAGATATTTTTGTATTTTATTTGTTAATGATGAGTGATTTATTCAATTTTTGCAAAATTGGGTTTTTGTTATCAGTGATTTGAGGAAAATGAAAATTTTATGGCTGATCTTAGTTTTGGCAAACAGCTCTGAACAGACATATAAGTAGAATTTTGCAGTGGAATAAATTGATGGGATTATACAAAGAATTAATGGCAGAACAAGGAGAAACTGTTAGGTGTCCAGAGCCTGATCTCTGGATAAATAATGCCTGTCATATTGTTACTGAGTGGGTGTAATCTTTGTTTTTAAAAACTCTGGCTTATTTAGTATTTAATTTTGAGTCAAGTAACTAGATAGAAGGCACCAAAATGTCACCAGTAAGAGTCAAGGATCCTAGGGATGAAGACAAAAGAATATGAACAGTTATCAAAGCTGTAAATTGTGATTATTGGGACATTCTGAATGTGCTGGTGATGTGTCCAATGACTTGGAAGAGAACGAATGATTAGAGATAAGTGAGCTCTTCGAGTGCAGGGATAGAACTCACTCCAGTTTATATCTTCAAAATACAGGGAAACAGCAAGAACTTAATACGTTTTTCCGAGTAAGTAGATGGTTGATTATCTATTATTTATAATTTAAATGAGGAATAAAATACTTGGACAAGATGATGAGCCAACATAAAAATTCAGCTGTTTATTAATAGAACAGAAACTGGAAGGAATATTTTAAAACATGAAATGAGCATTTTCAGCAAAATGAGATCCTGCATGAGAGAAAGCGGAGCCATGTATGGAGGAAGAGGGAAGAAATTAATCAATTTCCTAACTTTTTCAGGCTATTTAAAAAGTTCAAAGTTATCACATCTCTTTCCCCTCTGGTCAAATTAAAATAACCTTAAAAGAACGGTCATCTTTTGAGGTACTATAAGTCTATGTTACTCTTTTTATACTAAAATTGTATTTTCATTTCCATACTATTTTCAGAGAATTATGAACTCAGATTCCTTAACTGAGTCTGGGTTCTTGTTTTTGTTTTTAGATAATACGCCTACCAATTTAAAATAAGTCAGACAAAATGTGACTTAATGAATTTGAAAAGTCAAATAGTAATGTGAATAAAATAATGAATTTGAAAAGTCAGATTATAAAAATTTGACAAATAATGAAAATGTGTGTCATTTCCAACTTGTTCTTTTCAAATGTCCATTCAGTTATGTTTATAGAAGAACTATATCTTATTTGTCAAAATTGAAACAAGAGTAGGACACATGCTAACAAACAAAATGGAGTATCTGTCTAGACTTTTTATATTTGTTCTTTTTGCCATTGTCCAACGCCAATACTACATTGAGTAGACCATCCCAGAAGTCAGTTAATAAAATTCAGAAAGAAGAACCTTAGCTACTCGAGGAACAGGAGGTAGAGGCATTTGGATTCAGGCTGTATTACCTAAATTTAAATATCAATTCAGAAATTACTTAAAGTAAAAACTGAATGAATCAAAATGTTTTTAATAATATTCACACCTGTGAAACATGATCTACATGAGCAGCTTGCTTCCTGTTTGGAACAGTTCAGACATCTAGAGTTAATACCCCACAAGTTTGAGGGGGACAGGTGAGCTGAACTCTGCTCATTCTCTATATCCTCTGACAGAGAGAATCAAAATAGTTAATACACTCATGCCTGCATCCTGTCAAATATAATCTTCAAATACTGACCCTCTTTCTCTTACTACCAAGTGAGATTTTTTTCCCATCTTCAAATTCTGCCAGTTTTAAAAATAAAAATAACAGATTTGTTTTAAGTATTTACCATGTGTTAGGCACTATGCTATGTATACTAAATGCATGACCTCATTGGCTCCTTCCTTTAGCACTGCTCGTAGATTATCGTCCCTGTTTTTCTGAGGAAATTGAGGCCTCAAAAGACTGCTATTTGTTTACTTGCCAGCACCTTTTTCTCTCTCCAAAATAAGTTTTGGGAATTGGTTTAGACCATGGGAAATGTTTTGTCTCTCCAAAGGAGAGTAGATTTGGTTACAACGGAAGAGACTTCATTCTTATTAATAATAAGTCAACCATTTGACTTCAGTCTTGAAGGTTATTTGGTCCTCTCTTCATTGACTCTTTACTGTAGTTTATCAAGTCAAGTGTGGGTATATTTTAAAAACCAGAGTTCAAGATCTTTAGAATAAAAATCAGAACTATAAATCTGAGTGTTATACATTTCCCACTGGAACGGGAAAACACCAATTTTTATTTCCATCTCACAGAATCAAGAATGTATCTGAAATCTCAGAAAGACAGAGGCAGAGATTCGAGAAGCAATGTGAGCTAACCAGCCTCTCTCATTGTGGGGAGGTAGGGGCAGGACAGAAATGAGGGGCACTATAAATTCCATTGTTATATATTGTTGATATGACAAAAAAACCTTAGATTCTAGGTTATTCCTCTCTACCAGTTGGAAATCTTTTATATTTGTTCCATGTGCTTACATGTAGACCTTAAAAAGGGCATTTACAATGGCAATGTGCAGGACAGGATAAGGGCTGAGGGGTCAGGTCAAGAGGCTTGGGACCAGGCCCAGGTTGGTAACTAAATAGCCTGGGAGATTGAGCAGATACCATAATGTTTTCTATCTGTCGGTATCTATATCGTTTTTGGATCTTACTTTTTTACAAACCAATAAACATTACATCATCTTTAGGGTTCTTTCCAGATATATGATTCTAGAAAGTCATGAATTTGCTTTTCTTTTAATTTAGTTTTCTTTTTCTCAGTTATTAGTTCATCCACTCCATGCTTGGACGGCATATATCAAATTGCTATCTGCTTTTACTCTGCTGATATTTGAAATGGCCACGTATGTTGTGCTCCAAGACCCTAGGGACTCTAAGACATATACTGATACAAAATGCCAAATTTTGTCACATATATATAGACAATATGAATGCATTGATTGATAGTAGACTAACAGTTATTAACTTGAGAATATTTCTCACTCTATAAGCCATATCTGATGATTTCCATGATCTTGTGGAGTACATATTATCATCCCATTACCTAAATAAAGAAACTGAGACTCAGAAAGATGACATTAAAATGTCCGGATTACTCAATCAATGGGCAGTTCTTCTATTTGTTGAAACCTATTCTTTTAAACCTAACAAATTCACCTTGTTTCACAAAAGGGTGATGCTTTTCATAGCACAAACATATGCCATTTATTGAAATTTGGATGCAAGAGTGAAAGATAGAAGAAGAGAACATGAAAGCTGTATTTCCAGAAATTGTTTGCAGCCAGTGATCGGGGGAGGAAAGTGATGAGCTGAAACTGGTCATCAAAAGGGTTTTCAAAAATTTTTTTCTGAAATAGCATACAATCCCTACTGGGAAAAGTTGGACTTATTTCCAAAACAGTCTAAATAATAGACATTTCTGCTTTATCCTGCTAAGACCCCAAGTGAGTGGTGAAAACTGAAAGATCTGAGCATGTGATGTTAGTGACACATTTATTAGGATCTCTCGGAGTCCATCTCAAGGCAGTGAGGCAAGATGAAGGGGAAGCAGAAGTCCAATTTAGAGACAACAAGATGAGGGAGATGTTGACTGTTTAACGGTAGACAAACAACTGACACACAGGGAAAAGCACAGGCTGGGAACTACGGAATTCTAATTGCCACACAAAGCATTCTCCCACCCATTAGAGACAAAACCAGCCCAGCAGACGTAACCCATTTAAAACGGTTGCTGGGCACGGTGGCTGAAGCCTGTAATCCCAGCACTTTGGGAGGCCGAGGCGGGTGGATCACGAGGTCAAGAGATCGAGACCATCCTGGTCAACATGGTGAAACCCCATCTCTACTAAAAATACAAAAAAATAGCTGGGCACGGTGCTGCGTGCCTGTAATCCCAGCTACTTAGGAGTCTGAGGCAGGAGAATTGCCTGAACCCAGGAGGCGGAGGTTGCAGTGAGCCAAGATCGCGCCATTGCACTCCAGCCTGGGTAACAAGAGGAAAATCCCATCTCAAAAAAAAAAAAAAAGGTTGCATTTGCTTTCCCCTGTTAATAGCTATAAAGTGAAGTGCACTGCCAATCTTTCTTCGGAAATTTAAGAGCTACCAAATTAAAAAAGAAAGAGTACCCCTGTGAAATCTCTTCTCTCATCATGGAGGTTGGGTTGAAGTTGCCCTGGAAAACTTTGTAAAATGATCTCAGAAAAGGACATCCACATGAAGGTGTCCTGACTACAGCAGACACGCCGGTGAGTATCAGTTCAGCACAATCACATTCTGTTTTTTCTGTTTCAGATAAAATTTTGGTGAGAAGATTTATTTTTTCCAAGAAAAGGCAGAAAGATAACAAACCATGTTAAGATGACGCAAGAAGAGCCCCTAAAAAGCTTCATAACTACAAAATTGGTCACGAGGAAGAAAATGTTGTTTTAAAAGTCTGGCATAGAGCTTCCTAGCTTGGGGCTGTCTCGTGGATGCAGATAATCACCTCCAGCTGACCCATAATTACCTCGTTTGGACTGGATCCACTCCGATTATGTACGAGCAAATGGATTTCACTGAAGTTCAGATTTTCTAAAAATAAAACAGCCAAAGACCCAGAGCAAGTAACAGCCTCTAGATGATTCATCATAAGAGACTAAACTTAGCGAGATTACGACGTCTGCTTGCCAGAGTACTTGCTGTCTTGTTTTTGTAGACATGAAATCTTGTCTTCCTCTAAAATGCTTGAAAGTCAGCAATTCTGTTGAGAGCTGCATGTATCTGGGAGACTGAAAGATGGCTCTGAACAAAATTGGCCCCATAGCCAGGGGCTAGTGCTGTGATGACAGCAAGCAGCAGAGATAGCAGATGAGGTCGCTCAGCTACGCTACACTGAGAAAGAAAAACACCATTTCACTAATTCACAAAAGACTATTACCCACCAGACAGATGACAGCACTTACTGATTTACCACTGTGTGCAAAGATGATCAAATACGCCGGGAGGGAGGTCGCAGATGCAGCCCTTGGCCTGAAGAGCCCCCAGTGGTAATTCAAAGGGCAAGGAGAGTAGAGGAGAACTTGGCTGTGAAAAGAGAACTAGGTAGAGGTTCTATGCATTACTTACCTGCTGGGTGAATCAGGACAGTTTACGTATTGACAAGTCTCAGTTATCCCATCAATAAAAAGGGAATCATATTAGAATAATAATATCCTTCCTAAATGAGAATTTCTTGTGTAAATATGAGTTTCTACTTATTTGAAAAGACAACAGAAATGTTTACTGACTGCTTAAAATCTCCTGTGTTTGCATTTTTTTACTTTTCTCTCTCCTGGCCAATTCCCTTTCCCTTTACTCTTTCTCAGTCCACACAGGATAGAAGCATCTATTAGGGTGCCAAAAGGAGCACAGTTACTAAAATAATGTCCTCTCTAGAGCAAGATGATTGAAACCTTAAAGCAAACAACGTTTTTAAACATGGTCACTAACAGGAGTGTTCTTGAAATGAATATGAAGTCTTTCTGTTACTAGTCACTTGTGCTAACTTCCAAAAGTGAGGGGAAATGAACAGATTTAATGAACAGGTGCTTACATCAGAGACGAGAGGAAAAGGATCTCAGTTTGGTATGCTGCCATTGTGTTAATTGAACACAGCACACCTACCTGCACTCACTGACCCAGATATGCCTTTCAAGAATGGCCATCTTCAGTGAGAAAGTTTGCTTTGCTGTTGAACCAAGGTTGAGATTAGTCAGCCAGTCACTTGCTGTCAGAAGTAATGAGCTGACATCTACAAAGCTTGAGAGGAAAATCTCTCTAAGATTAATGAAATAAAGACCTAGAATAATGGGGGAAAAAGAACAAAGGTTTGTTGTAAGCCAGGTATATGCTATAATTTTATTGTTAATTTCCATATGTGAGAAGTAATAGCTATCACTGCAAAAATTTATTTTAGCAGATTTCTAAAGCAAGGGGCTATGTCTTCCCTGGCTCAGGCTTTCAATATCTGATAATTTCTGAATCCAGGCTGATTCTCTTCCACTTTATACACTTTTGTGTTTGAGATCCAACACAATCATGATTCTGATAAATTAACATGTTGAATCTGGTTGTTTATGTTAGTGAAAAACTAATGTAGTGGGAAGACATGGAGCCAAAAAATCAAGTTGTGTTTTTGCCCCTGTCAATTACTCTACGACTAACAAATATTTACAGACTTATCAAGTATATCCTTAAATAACCTTAAATAAGACAGGTACTCTTTTTGAGCCTCAGTTGCCACATTTATATGATGATGACAGCAATATTTATTCCATTCTCCTACCTCTCAGGCTGTTGTGAAGACAAATAGAAGGATATTTGAGAACACAGTGTCCTTCAGAGTAAACATTTTACTCTGAAGAGTAAAAAACCAAGTTTTGCAAGATTTTTAGTATAAAAAATGTGGTAGCCATCACAGGTAAAAGAAGCACCTTGGCTGGGCGCAGTGGCTCACACTTGTAATCCCAGCACTTTGGGAGGCCAAGGTGGGCAGATCACAAGGGCAAGAGATTGAGGCCATCCTGGCCAACATAATGAAATCCCGTATCTACTAAAATACAAAAATTCGCCGGGCATGGTGGCGCGCGTCTGTAGTCCCAGCTACTCGGGAGGCCGAGGCAGGAGAATTGCTTAAATCTGGGAAGCCGAGGTTGCAGTGAGCTAAGATCGCTCCACTGCACTCCAGCCTGACGCCTGGAGAAAGAGCAAGACTCTATCTAAAAACAAAAAGAAGCACCTTAGTCCATCCCAGCCTGATTTTTCCAATTTGACATGCTTCTAATGTAATAGAAAGGAAATGCAATTAAAAAGTAGTAAGTTCTTCTTTGAGAGCTTTAAACAATAAGCCAAATGCTGTATGACCTTTCAGCCCTTACAGCAACACGAGAAAAGGCCATTTTATAAGGCAGAAGAAACACAGTGTCACAAGTATATGAGTAATGAGAGAAGCCAAGGTCATTTTAATTTCAATGGCATCATGTGCCTCTCTGCTTTAGCCGAGGCTTACCACTTATCACTTTAATAGACTAAGTGAATTATTCTGCAAGTCAGACCATCACACTGTCATTTGTGGGAGGCTACAAAATGCACAAGACAGAAAACAAGTAAGAAAAGCCCCACTGTCTGAGGTGCCATGTCTATATAATTTACCATAAGACTAATTCACCTTCCCCTTGACAATAACCAAGATACAGAGCTATGTGTCAACCCTCTGTAGCTACCATTTCCCTGTTCTGTTTTAAAATGCCTAGAACAGTGCTGGAACATAGTATGTGTTCAATTAAAACTCACTGATATCAAACCTGTCTTCTGCCACTCTTTTTAGCCTACTTTTTTTGTGTTGAATATCCACTCTGAAGGATCTGATTTTGCTGCTCATTCAAAAAAAATTTACATGCCAGAAAGCTGAGAATCTAATATGTACAAAGGGTATGAAATTGACAGATTTGAACCTAGATATGATCTGTGTTATGGAAAGAAGAGCTGCAAACTGGAGTACGTCATCACTCTGTTGCTTCCACCTTACATGGAAGAACTCCATGGATCCAAAAGAACAACCAGGAAAACAGTGTAGCTTCCCTTGCTTCTCAGAGCTCTGAGGTCACAGTTCCTGACCATCCAGCATCCGTGAGGACTTGGAACCTGCTGTGATCATGACCCCAAAAGAGAGAAGTCGCAAGTGCCTCTGGGCAAGATATAAAGCTTCTTTTCTTGGTTAACGATGCTCTTCTCAACTAATGCGCACATCTTTCAGTTAGTTCAAAACACTGGCTTTAAAAATATATACACTTTGTTATTTTTCTTTTCGTTTTTTATATTGTGGATTTTTCTTTCTTTTTTTTTAATTGTACTTTAGGTTCTGGGGTACATGTGTAGATCATGCAGGATTGTTGCATAGGTGCACACATGGCAAGGTGGTTTGCTGCCTTCATCCCCCATCACCCACATCTGGTATTTCTCCCCTCGTTATCCCTCCCCACCCCCCACTGTCCATCATCTAGCCCCCGCAACTATCCACAGTGTGTGATGCTCCCCTCCCTGTGTCCACATGTTCTAATTGTTCAACACCCACCTATGAGTGATAACATGCAGTGTTTTGTTTTCTGTTCTTGGGTCAGTTTGCTGAGAATGATGCTTTCCAGATTCATCCATGTCCCTATGAAGGACACGAACACAGACAGGATCTCACTCTGTTGCCCAGGCTGGAGTGAAGCGGCATGCTCAAGACTCACTGCAGCTTCGACTGCCGGGGCTCAAACAATTCTCCCACCTCATCTCCCCAAGTAACTGGGACCACAGATGTGCGCCACCATGCTTTCTATTTTTTTTTTAATTTGTAGGGATGAGGTCTTGCTATGATGCCCAGGCTGGTCTTGAACTCTTGGGCTCAAGCGATCCTCCTTCTTTGCCCTCCTAAAGTGCTGAGAGAACAGGCATGAGCTACCATGCCCAGCCTGTACCTGGATTTTGTTTCAAGAAATTTGCTATTTTGTTGTTTAGTTGTGTTTTAATTAGATGCCATCTCTTATATTGATGATTTAATGAAATGACCATTTCCACGCCTTCTTTTTCTTATCAGTATTTATGGTTTATTATTTTAAGTTTTGAGGTACCAATAACCATCAAAAATAGATTTTCATAGAAAATTTTGTGATAAGATCAAGTTCTGATCTTGATGTAAGTAGAGAAGAGTGTTCTCCAAAACCCACAGTGACATGATATAATTTGTAGGGGTGAAGTGTGAGATAACTATTCAAAACTTATGATAAATAAGGCACCCAAATGCCACTGCACTGTAGTCAGCATTCATTTGCAATGCACCATGGGCTGAGCTGACATTAGATGACCTTTCTGAACTGGCCATTTACAACCCACACACATTTCTCAGAGTGTCAAATGAAGATTAATAAAAATCACTGAGAAAATAAGGAACAAGACTAACCATTACTCCTCCATGTTTGCTAGCCTAAATAAAACAATGATATACTGGACAGTTTCAGCGGCCACAAGTGAATCAGTATGAGCAGTGGTAGTGACCTTGCAGTTCTCATGAATCTGAGTTGAAATGCGAATACTTGAATGAATTACCATGAGCATTAGACAAGGTGAGGAAGTGGGGTCTGGCTTATACACCCATTTAAAAAGAAATATTCCCTTCAGTGTGCTATCACTACCTTTTTGTTGTTGTTTTGTTTTGTTTTGTTTTGTTTTGTTTTGGGACAGAGTCTCACTCTATTGCCAGGCTGGAGGGAAGTGGTGCGATCTTGGCTCACCACAACCTCTGCCTCCCAGGTTTTATTAAGCGATTCTCCTGCCTCAGCCTCCTGAGTAGCTGGTATACAGGAACGCACTACCACACCCAGCTAATTTTTGTATTTTTAGTAGAAATGGGGTTTCACCATGTTGGTCAGGATGGTCTTGATATCTTGACCTCATGATCTGCCCACCTCGGCCTCCCAAAGTGCTGAGATTACAGGTGTGAGCCACTGCGACTGGCCACTACCTACTTTTAGCCTGTTTTCCAGTTTACACTTTGATGGCTTTAGAAAAGGGCAGCAACAGAGCCCTCCCTGGGAGACATGAGAAGGGGAGGCTATAGCTCCAGGTGGCATCAGTTTTAACCTGGAGGTCCAAATAGCTCTCCATGCTTCATCTTTCCATTTTTCTTCCTGTTTTCCTGCTTATCTTCCTGAGCTACTTCTTTAATATCCGGCTCTGTTAGATTCCTTGTCCTCTCTTTCATTCAACTAGATGTTTACTGAGCACCTACTGTGTGCCAGGCACTGTACTGGACTCTGAGGCATAGAAAGGTGCAAATGACAAAATCTCAGCCCTCAAGAAGACACAGTTCAGAGGTAATGTTATCTTCTTTAATCCTCACAGTAACCCTGGGGAATAGATGTTATTTTTCCTTCCCAAATGAAGAAACTGGGGCTCAGAAAGGTTGGGAAACGTGCTCCAAGTAGTGCAGTGAGGATAAGGCAACAGATGAAGCTGACCCAGCGGCAAAGCCCTGAGCTTCCCACCAGGACTCAGCCACATGGCCTCTCCTCCTCAGTGTACCCTCGTTCCTCACTTAGTACTTTCCCAATCTTTCTTCTATTTTCTAACTCCTAACAACTTCCCTTAACTTCTCACCTAAGAGAAAGTGATTATTTTTTAACTGATAAAAGTTTAGGCCAGGTGTGGTAGCTCACACCTATAATCCCAGCACTTTAGGAGGCTGAGGTTGAAGGATCACGAGGTCAAGATATCGAGACCATCCTGGCCAACATGGTGGAGCTCCATCTCTACTAAAAATACAAAAATCAGTTGGGCATGGTGGCATGTCTTTGTAATCCCAGCTACTCGGAAGGCTGGGGCAGGAGAATTGCTTGAACCAGGGAGTCGAAGATTGCAGTGAACCAAGATCGCACCACTGAACTCCGGCCTGGCAACAGAGCAAGACTCTATCTCAAAAAAAAAAAAAAAAGTTTATTAGTTTCTAACCAAGTTGTCGAAAGTCCACTGAGAAGAACATGACTCGTTTGTCCACCTCTCCACAGATGATATTGAAAACAAGACCTTGAAAGGAGTCAGAGAAAATTATACCCATTCCTTAAAGGACAATTTTTAAAATTTTCTTTATGCCTATCTGATCATTTTGAGGTTTATGGGTGTGGGGATTCAACCTGCATCCTAACCCAGTGCTCTCCCACCTTCTGGCACGTTCACTGGCCCTATTATAAAGAACTGAAATGTGGTTTCCTGTAGCAAAGCTGGGAAATGGAAGGAAGGAAGGAAGGAAGGAAGGGAGGGAGGGAGGGAGGGAGGGAGGAAGGAAGGGAAAGAAAAGGAGGGAGGGACTACGTTCCTCTTACAAAGAAAACTAGAACACTTCCTTCTATGTACACTGCAAATTTTTTGTTAACCAACCACAGTGTATTATCACTAAAACAACTTGCACAAACAATTTATCACTAAAAACAAGACAGCTGTCGGGGGGTTGAGGGCAGAACACAGAAGATATGAAATTACTATAGTAAATAAATAAACATAAAATAATAAAATAAAATAAGTATGGGTACGATTCCAGAGGAAGGACAGGGGAAATCAATCAATATCTTTAAATCAAACTGTATAAAAAAGCAATCCAGTTGAAAACAAACAAACCTAACAGAAATCGATCACTTGGAAAACAGGACAAGAGGAAGGAGCAGAAACCAGAAAAGCTTACAAATTAGTGGAACTGCAGTGTAGGGTGAGCATTCAGGTCATCAATACCTAATAACTCAGACAAATGACACCCCTGGCAAAAAAAGTCTAACTTTTCCATATCGTTAATGCCCAAACTGGAAGGATGTGACTATCAGTCAAAACAAGATAACGATGTGAAACAATCAAACCCTGCCTACTTCTCAGTGTGAAACAAAAGGAGTTTATAGACAGAAGTGGTGCCCGTCCACTCCTTTCCTCAAAAAAGAAAAGAAAAGCATTGGTAAGAGTTAACCTGTGACACCTTCCTGCCCACATTCCCAAACCACACTACAAAACAGAACTTTCTACCTAGAAGCAAAGAAGTATAGAGGTGGCTTAAAAGAAAAATGCAACAACGAAATCTTACCTCTCATTCAATCTGCAGCTAAACAAACTATATAAATATAATAATTATAATAACAGATTGCAAAATTTTTCCCAGCTACATAGCTTTTTAAAAAAATCATCACTTCTCTGGCAAGTACTCTAATGTAATTATATACCTTTTATTTCACTTCTATTTGGATTTGTCCTAATTACCTTTATAAACAAGTACCAATCAATCCATTTTATGGTCAGATACTAAGACTATTTAAGACATTCAAATTTTTAATAATTTTTTTCTGAAATATATTTTTGGTTAATAGAATTTGCAGCAAATTATACTTGGAGAGGAGAAAGCACTTTATCTCCATCAAATAACAGAAGCGCTTCCATTTGTTATTTTTTAAATGCTGACAGCAAAATCAATTTTAAGGGGGGAAAGGAAAATGAGATTCTGTATTTCTCACCATACCTCTAGTTCCCCTTGACACACTAATTAGTCTCCCACCCTTCTTTTTAATGCCTTACAGGATGTTTGCATGGAGGAAAAATGAAACTGGCAAAACAGAAAAGTGGCAGTGACTAATGAAAAGGACAATAGAGAAGTGAGAATTCCTTTAAATGGAGCCATTAGCTACATAGTGTTTCCATAGCTGCAGGCCTCAATAGTCCAGCATTTCCGGTGTTTACAGAAATCCCTATGGAGAGGTGTAGACTGTATATGGCCCTTTCCTTGACAGTTTGGTACAGTCATGTGTTGCTTAATGAGAAGATCGCATACTGAGAAATGCATCATTAGGTGATTTCATCCTTATGTAAACATTATAAAGTATACTTGTAGAGTGTACTTCATAGAGTGAACTTAAACCTAGATGGCATAGCCTACTATATACCTAGGCTATACAGCAGGACCTATTACTGCTCAGCTACGAATCTGTACATGTTGTGTACTGAAGAGTGTAGGCAATTGAAACACAATGGTAAACATTCGTCTATCAAAATCTATTTAAACCTAAAACAGGTACAGTAAAAATACAATACTATCACTTATGAAACCACTGATGTATATGTGTTCCATCACTAACCAAAATGTCATTATGCTGTTAAACGACTGTATTTGTACAATTAAGGGTGGCATATCTTTTTTCTCTTGCTTTTCAAGAGTCTTACAGTTCTTCTCTGGAGACTCAAGAGGAGATTAGTGTGAAAGATACTGTCACCTTACCACCATTATCTTGTAAAGTTTAAAAGAAACTTTTTTAAGTTGTAAATAGCAAGTATCGATGACAGCAAAATTCCCGGAAAACTATGAAAAACTGTTATCTGCACAGTGTGTGGCCAAAATTCAATATTTAAAAATGTATCAAGTATGAATTTTAAATAAGGGGGAGTGTTTTAACACTTGTATTTTTAGGGAGTTTTTGACACAGTACAGAATCAGAGTTGAGATTTTACTAGAAATTACACATCCAAAAAAGTGTGTGACTGGATCAAAAGTCATCAAGAATTAGTAAGTTACTAACACACAAAAAAGTCTTCATTATTGTACTGTTTCAGGCACAATACTACCCCGTCATATTTTTATTTAAATACTCTGTTATACCTCTGAGAAAAAAAAGCAGATTTAAAAGGAAAAACAACAATAAAATGTCATTTAACTCTATATTTTTATCGTTTATTACATCTTACAAAATGGACTAAGAAGTGCTAATTATTTATTTTTTCTATAGTGAGGTCTGAGGTTATTTATATCTGCTAGAATTCTGAAATGTTATAAATGGTATTAGATTTAGCTAAGATAAGATTTTAAAATTTAGAGTGAAATCATCAAATTGACATTTAGGGATTAAGCTCAGGGGGGAACATCCTGTTGCTGTGGAAACAAGTGTGGATACATTCTCTATATACCTTAAGTTTCTCTGTATTTAAGGGGTAATTCTGACTCAAGCTAATCATCTACACACAAAAACCATTTATCTTGATGGCACACAACACAGTGCCCTCAAGTTAAATGATCTGTGTGTGTGTAGATGATTACGTACCCACAAACTTAGTCTTCTCAACACAGACTGGATTGAGAAATAGCCTGTATAGCTGAATTAGTCTCCAAAATATGTCTTTCTGGCACGAGGACTATTTTCAGCCAGTTATTGTGAAACCCTTTCATTAGATAAGAAAATAAAGTGCAAGTAACTTCCTAGCAGAAGTCCATTACCTATTCACCATATTCAAGGATGGTTTCTACTAATTGGCAAAGAGGGGTGGATCCTAGAAGCCAATTCATTTCCTCAGGGAACACCTGCCTGTGGATAGTTCTATGTACTTCATGGGCTTCTCTTAAATCCCCTCCTCCATGGCCTGTAACCCTCTAAAATTTAGGTGAATTCCACACAGGCAGAGGAACCACCAAGAACAGACCTAAACTGCTATAAAGATACCAAGAGCTGACAAACTGATTATGCATTTTGCATTACCAGCTTCATTGATGGGCACATTATTTCTCTCTGTACTTCAGTTTTCTGTATATAAAATTTGGGAACCATTATTTTCCTACTAGATTTAGTGTGAAAGACAATGACTACTTTAAAATAAATTTTTGTTAGATCTTAGAAATTGCTTATTAAAATTAATCCTGTTAACAGATAAGTTCAGCTATATAGAGAAGGCAGCTGAAACAGAGGAGTTCTTCCTTATTCAGAGAAAGTGCCTATAAAAATGTCTTTTAAATGTTCTGTTAAATATCCATGTGGCCTAATTACTATGAATTTGTAGATTTTATTCTGACGTGCAGATTAGAATAGCTATTTGTAGTGTGATACAGAGTTTCGGATCTTAGTTTACATTGCTTCTCTAGAATGAAAGAGTTGGAGGGGTCTCTGTTTACTAAAACAAGTCAATCCATAAAGTGCTGCCTTATTAATTTCTACAATACCCTAGTTTCTCCAATGGCAGAATTAGATCTTGTTTTGTTATGTGTTTATTTAGTTCTTTCCTTTTATCAGCTTTGGTTTGCTTTTAATTTCCATTCTGCCTTTTATATCCAGAGAATAGATGAACAAATTAAAACAAAATATATTTCCATGCACTGGAGAATTGCTAATAAAATGTATTGAGTTTTAACTCAGTATCTTTCTTCCTCACTTACTGGCCAGGACTCTCAGGGAAAAATGTTAGTTTTAACTTATGTTTTGAAGTTTTGTTGTTCTTGTTGTTCTGAGATGGAATCTCACTCCATCGCCCAGGCCTTACTTTGTTCTAATTGTGCTTACAACTTGGAAAATAATAAAGTAAGCAATAAGCACAGATGTAAAAGGTAAACATATGTTAAATAATCACTTTCCAATGTTAAAATTTTTTTTTAATTGGGAGATCACTAGGCTGGGATGACTGTAGAGATTTAAGTTTCTATATAAGCAGACTAAAGCCCAACATAACAGTCAAATAAAAGTAGAGACCTTACCAGTCAGAAACTACCAAGTAACCTCTGCCTAGGGTCCCCTCACTCTAAGCAATCAAATACATTTTATTTGTCTTACTTCTGTGTCAGCCTAAAAAAGCCTGCTGCCTATGTTGCCGCAGCAGAATTCTCTGAACCTCTTTTGGTTCTGAGTGCTGCCCGATTAATGAATAATTGTTTGCTTAAACTCCATTAAACTTATTTTCTCTATAGTTTTTCTTTTAAAAGTTCTGATGGCAGAGGCCAGGTGCAGTGGCTCATGCCTGTAATATCAGCACTTTGAGAGGCCAAGGCAGGCAGATCACCTGAGGTCAAGAATTCAAGACCAGCCCAGCCAACATGGCAAAACTCCTTCTCTACTAAAAGTACAAAAACATTAACTGGGCATGGTGGTGTGTGCCTGTAATTCCAGATACTCAGGAGGCTGAGGCAAGAGAACTGCTTGAACCTGGGATGTGGAGGTTGCAGTGAGCCAAGATTGGCTACTGCACTCCAGACTGGGTGACAGAGCAGAACTGTCTCAAAAATAAAAATAAAATAAAAAGTTGTGGTGAAAGAAGTGGGATCCAAGGAAGACCTCCTCCAAGAGATAACATCTAGGAGCAACAAGGAAATGGGCATAGGTACACTGCTGAGCCCCTTTCACTCACCACTTGCTGCACATTTGAAGGTAACCACCAGTAGGTCCCTCTTAAAAACTAGCTCCAAAATTTGTGTCTATTATTCCAAGTTTATTTGAGCATATTTTTCCTGGACTAGGTGTGTAAGATGCAACAGAAACTAAACTGGGTGTAGCAGAGAGGGCTCAGATGTCATACTGTGTGAGACAGAAACTGGCTAGGTGCAGTAGGGAGGCTTCCGATAGATAAGATTACAAGAAGATGGGGAATCATGGATTCATCTGGATCCAAGAAGTCTAGAACGCCTCCAAATGGAACTCCAGCCAATTTCATATATAAGAACTGTAGAACAAGAATATGTGCTTTTCTAGAGAAATTGGTGACATTTACTGAAGGTAACTTAGAGCCATATTCACCAGGGCATGAAAGTTTTAAACTAGATCAAATTGTTTACTTGTAAGGTATGATAGAATAAAAGAAGGGATTACAAATGGCACAGAAACAATGGAGCATGTATGTTTGGCATGCAGAGCTTCTGAAAGACTAAATGAGAATATATATTCTCTAAAATGCTTACAAAAGACTAAAGTGTAAGCAATTAATTGATTAGAATTAACAGTATATGGACTGATTTATCTCCAACTACACTTTCTTTCTATTCTTCTCTGCCTACTCTGAATCTACAAACCTTTTAGTTTAGTTACCTTCTCACCCTGAAGATAAAAATAAAATAAGTGCCTTACAAAGTTAGGCCATCAGAACAATCAGGCATGCTTCTTTTTTTTTTTTTTTTTGGAGATAGAATCTTGCTCTGTCACCAGGCTGGAGTGCAGTGGCCTGATCTTGGCTCACTGCAACCTCCGCCTCCAAGGATCAAGTGATTCTCCTGCCTCAGCCTCCTGTGTAGCTGGGACCACAGGCATGGGCCACCATGCCCAGCTGATTTTTGAATTTTTAGTAGAGATGGGGTTTCATTATGTTGGCCAGGATGGTCTCAATCTGTTGACCTTGTCATCTTCCCACCTCGGTATGCTTCTTTAACCACCTGTTCATGTTGATCAGAATCTTGAGGGCAGAGAAAAAGTGAAATGGTTTTCCTGTCCCAAAGGAAACCTCCATAAAATTGCCAAGAAATTTAGAATTCTAATTGGAGTATATAATCCAACACTGTGATTTTTGACAATTCATATTTACATGATACTGGGACCTGATAAACCCTAAAAATGGATGGCTGAAGCCAAATGGGAGGCACTGAGAAATATATCAAAGATTCAATTACTTAATCTTCCAAGATAGACAAAGAAAAGGGTTAAGAAAATAACAACCTCTTAAAGCCTAAAATACTTCTAAAAAACGAAACAAACCCTAACTGATTGGTCATTCAATCTTGTGAAAAGAAAAAGGATGAGCCTGTTTCTGACTATAAGTAAAGGTTAGAAGTATTATTTATAAAATATTTTGGTCTATCCATGCTGTGTCCAGGCATAGAAAATGCTCTGTTTGCCCTGCTTATTAATGAGCTCCACCTTGAATTCAGTAACCTAGTTAAAGAAACACAGACTGGGGGCCGGGCACAGTGGCTCATGCCTGTAATCCCAGCACTTTGGGAGGCCAAGGTGGGTGGATCACGAGGTCAGGAGATTGAGACCATCCTGGTCAACATGGTGAAACCCCGTCTCTACTAAAAATACAAAAAATTAGCTGGGCATGGTGGTGCATGCCTGTGGTCCCGGCTACTCGGGAGGCTGAAGCAGGAGAATTGCCTGAACCCAGGAGGCGAAGGTTGCCATGAGCCGAGATGGTGCCATTGCACTCCAGCCTGGGTAACAAGAGTGAAACTCCATCTCAAAAAAAAAAAAAAAGGAAACACAGGCTGGATTGAGAAGCAACCTGTGTACCTGAATTAGTCTCCAAAATATGCCTTTCTGGCATAAGGACTATTTGAGCTAGTTATTGTGAGATCCTTTTGTTAGAAAAAAAAATCAATCTGTAAAGAAAATCTCCATTTGTAAGTGTGGATCTCTCTCTCACAAGAAAGGAAAGAAAGGCTAAATCATTAGGACCTCTTACACTGGTGAGGTCTCAGCTTCAATCTATTGAACAAACCTTACCTTTGTTTAAGTTGCTTCTTTTGGCCATCTTATCCTAAGTGGGCCTTTACCTACACCATTCTTTGCTTCTGAAAATGATGGTATTAAAGCACATGTTTAAACTCTGTGTATTTGAGATATAATTTCTTTGCCTTGCCTTACCTAAGAGCCACACCTGGAACTCACATGTACAAAAAGTCAGCCCTCCATAGGCATGGGTTTTGCATCCCAGGAATACTGTATTTTTTATCTGCATTTGTTTGAAAAAATATTGGTGTATATGTGGACCTCCACCATTCAAATCTGTTGTTCAAAGGTCAACTGTATTTGGAAACTGGCAAATAAAAAATCTTAAAAGTTCTTTTTACAAATAGTAGTAAAAAGTGACAGCTATCAGAGAAGAACGTTTTATTCATGGCCAGAATAAAACTCTGATTCATGTATTATTTTACAAACTGCTAATGAGTTTTTTATTATTGTACATGGTACATGACTCAAATTTTAAAACAGAAGCTAATATGGTTTGAATTTGTGTCCCCACTCAAATCTCATATCTAATTATAATTTCTGATGTTGGAGGAGGGGCCTGGAAGGCGGCTGTTGGATCATGGGGGCCAATTTCCCACTTAACTGTTCTTGTGATAGTGAGTGAGTTCTCATGAGATCTGGTTATTTAAAAGTGTGTAGCACCTTCTTTTTTGTTCTCATCCTCCTGCTCCAGGCATGTGGAATGTACCCATTTCCCCTTTGCCTTCCACCATGATTATAGATTTCCTGAGTCCTCGGCAGCCATGCTTTCTGGACAGCCTGTAGAACCGTGAGCCGATTAAACCTCTTTTTTTTTTTTTTTTTTTTTCAGACGGAGACTCACTCTGTTGACCAGGCCGGAGTGCAGTAGTGCAATATCAGCTCACTACAGCCTCTGCCTCCTGGGTTCCAGCGATTCTCCTACCTCAGTCTCCCTGGTAGCTGAAATTACAGGCATCTACCAGCACGCGCAGCTAATTTTTGTATTTTTAGTAGAGACAGGGTTTCACCTTCTTGCTCAGGCTGGTCTCAAATTCCTAACCTCAAGTAATCCACCTGGCTTGACCTCCCAAAGTGCTGGGATTACAGACATGAGCCACCACACCCAGCCAAACCTCTTTTCTTCATAAATTACCTAGTTTTAGGTAGTTCTTTATAACATTGTGAGAACAGATGAATACAGAAGTTATATGATCTGTATTTACTTATGTTTATGTGCTTACACGCATCTATGTATGTATGTAATCTATATGTGGTATTCCTCTACCTCCAGATGGTTTTGATAAAATTAACTTATGAAAGAGCTTTATTTAATTGGCTTAAGGAAAACTAAAAGCTTATATAAATTAAGTACAGTCATGTGTTGCTTAACAATGAGCATATGATACCTTCTGAGAATCGAGCCATTAGATGATTTTGTCACTGTGCAAATGTTACCAGTATAAGTGTGTCAGTAATGCATTGCACTACAAATTATGCTACAAAGCCATTAAGCAACAGGACTTTTTCAGCTCCGTTATAATCTTATAAGACCACTTATACACAGTCCCTCATTTACTGAAATGTCATTTTGCAGCACATTAATACTTTTCTTTAAACTCTTGGAATTATAGACACTAACCCATAAAGTGTTTCAAATTCATGAGAATTTGAAACATGGTAAATCTTTGGTAAATAAGATTAGTTTAATATTGTTCATTTATTCAGAAGAGCTGCAGCGGGGCACGATGGCTCATGCCTGTAATCCCAGCACTTTGAGAGGCTGAGGCAGGCTGATAGCTTTAAGTCAGGAGTTTGAGACCAGCCCGGCCAACACAGTGAAACCCTGTCTCTACTAAAAATACAAAAATTAGCCTGGCATGGTCGTGTGCACCTGCAATCCCAGCTACTCGGGAGGCTGAGGCAGGAGAATCATTTGGACCCAGGAGGCAGAGGTTGCAGTGAGCTAAGATCACACCACTGCACTCCAGCCTGGGTGACAGAGCGAGACTCTGGCTTAAAGAAACAAAACAAAACAAAAACAAAAACAAAACAATAGCTGCAACTTCTGAGTTATCAATTTCAGGTACAATATGGGCTTAATATTTTTATTTTACCTGGGTTTCCTAGTCAAATACATTTATCTCTACTAGATATTTAATATTATAAAGGAAATGTGTAAGTGACGTGCAGTATACATTACTAAATGTATTTCAAGCACAAACAAAAAAAGAAGTATAGTTAACTTTTTAGGATTCTTGCTTTCATGATGGCTGCCTAACATGCACATGCAGTGAAAGTAGCTATAAGGAAGTAATTTGATGATGGCTAGCTTTGTTTGATATTATGTCTACTTGAAAACAGTTTTAAAATTTCTTTGGTTACTTATTCCCTTGGAGGTTTACTCGGTTAAATAATGAATATTTATTGAATATCTAAATTACTTTCCAAATCAGATAAATACTGAAACATTATTTGTGGAACATAAGTTTTTCTACACTCGGCTTCTTATTACAGGAGAAAAAAAGATATTTGGGTCTATTAGTAAACATGTACTGTTCCTCATTGAAAAAGAATAGGCCAAAACTGAATGGATATAAGAAAGTTGTAGGTTTGTGGAAAAATAATCTTGGGAAAGAAATTTTATCTGTGGTCAAGGTGGCTAAGATTGGAATTAATTAGTTTATAAGTTATTTTTTAAAATAATGAGCCTTGGCCGGGCGCGGTGGCTCAAACCTGTAATCCCAGCACTTTGGGAGGCCAAGGTGGGTGGATCACGAGGCCAAGAGATCGAGACCATCCTGGTCAACATGGTGAAACCCCATCTCTACTAAAAATACAAAAAATTAGCTGGGCATGATGGCGTGCGCCTGCAATCCCAGCTACTCAGGAGGCTGAGGCAGGAGAATTGCCTGAACCCAGGAGGCGGAGGTTGCCGTGAGCAGAGATAGTGCCATTGCACTCCAGCCTGGGTAACAGGAGTGAAACTCTGTCTCAAAATTAATAATAATAATAATAATAATAATAATGAGCCTTAATATCAAAAGTCCACTGAATTACAACCAGAATTTGATCTTCTCTTTTAAACTGTGAAAGTTTTTCCTTCGCCTTTTAAGTAACTCACTTAGGAGAAATATTCTGTGCTTTATCAAAATAATTTCCAGTGCTTCATGTTACTAGGTCTTACTGAAGACCTAGTCATCTTTATTAAAACAGCTAAGGGAGATTTTTCTCTAAAACTATGTAACTTTCTGTATTTATCTTTGAAGTCTTTTAATTATCACTCTGGTAAATGAGTGACTATTGTTTCAAAGTGACCTGTGATTTTCTTTTAATAAAATGTTTTAAACCTTTTATTTTTTTTTTTGCAAACTTTTCAAAATTACATTCTAAATTAAATATTTTGACGTTGAGCTAATTTGGGGACTTTCCAGGAATTTCTGGAATATATAAAAATAATTTTTTCTCTCTCTTTATAAAAGGAATGATATCACACTAATTAGACTTATTTGATATGTTAAATTTGCACAGGAAACATTGTCAAATAAAAAAATGTTTAACCTTTGAATTATATGAATATGAGTGTCATAGAAATTATATAAAATTTCTTGGGTTTTTTTTTTTTTTTTGAGACAGAGTCTTGATCTGTCACCTGGCTGGAGTGACAGGTGACTACAACCTCCACCTCCTGGGTTAACTGATTCTCCTTCCTCAGACTTCTGAGTAGCTGGGACTATAGGCTCACACCACCATGCCTGGCTAGTTGTTTATATTTTAGTAGAGACAGGTTTTCACCATGTTGGCCAGAATGGTTTCCATCTCCTGACCTCATGATCCACCCACTGCAGCCTCCCAAAGTGCTGGGATTATGGGCATGAGCTACAGTGCCCAGCCTGAAATTTCTAAAAATTTGATGTGTCCTAACACTTTATCAGGCATAATTTGGGTATTGTGTTAAAATATGTTGTATGCCATAGAAATATTTACATTTCCTGGTCAATTTCATCATTTATATAATGAACTCTCTCATCAGATCTTTAACCATTGCCATTTTAAGCATTGTTGTCCATAGATGGTTAATTGTTTTACTCTAATGCTCTGAAAGCTTTTGCAAGCATCTGTACTTCTAAAATCTTTCCTCTTCAAGAAGATTCCTGAAAAAGACTCTGACAAATGCAAGTTTCTAACTTTAAGATCACACCATTGAACTAGGTAAAGAATTTCCAGGACTCTAACGAAGGAACTGATTGGTTCTTAAAACTGCTAACCCAACATCAAGCAGAACAAGAATTAATTACATGGGATGGAACAAACAGATGATTAATGTTATGGCCTTTTTGTTTGAAACATTGCTGGCTCTTTAATGTTCTACTTTTTCAGATTTTAAGGAAACCTTTTTCTCTTCCCTTAAGCTATCTATAACTTAAAGTATGCCTCTGTGAAAAAAGATGAAACAATTACTTTTTCTTTTTACCTGATCCCTCTAGGATTTAAAAGCTATCTGTGAGTATTCTTAATTTATGGCAATATCATTATTTGGATAAGTTCAATAAGAATTTGCTTGCCATGTAATAGGAGACAATTGGAAACTTTGGTTATACAGTATTATTAAAGCTTTGACTGGAATGTTATATTTGAGAATGTGCATAGAATCAGATAGGATCAGACAGTTTTGAAAAACTAAGATTGACTTTATGGAGCCAATAAAGGCCCTTGGAAATAATTGGCCGGATATCTGACTTTAAAGGTTCCCAAGACTCGTGAAAGAAGGACAAAGAATCTCAAAAATATTTCAGGGTTCTTAAGAATAGAAGAATTTCCCTAAATTTATAGGTACTACAGACAAATTCTGATGGCAAGTCTTTGGCTTTCTAGCATGGAGAACACTTTTAAAAGTCTAATCAGAGATTCCTTTTTAAAAGCAGACTTAATGGGGCCTATATGGTTGATCACTGTTCTTGCTACACTTATGTAAATAATCAGGCCAAATTTAATGAGACTAGACCTGTTTTGCAAACAAATTGGTCTTTCTCTGATTATCTGTGGTAGAAATGTAGGCATCTGTGGCAATGCATATTCATACAATCTTTCTAAAATATTGTACTTGGTTAGCTAAAGCAAAGACTTTATCTTTTAGTCAAATAATCTAAATAGAAAAATTATAGTACTTGATGGACAGGTATCAATAAATATCCATTCAAAGAGCAAATGAATGAGAAAGTTTTGATTGTTTTTAAAGATACATTTTTCTAAATTGCAAATTCAAGAACCACAAAATATATTTTGACTAAAAGAACAACATTAATATTTTAATGTATAATTTGACCAAAAAAAAATTTTCACATTTATTCTCCATTGAAATAAAATCATTTAAAAATTTTTATATTATGAAACATATATCCATATTATTGTTCCTCAGCTGTGTCTTTTACAACAAACTATGGAATAGAAATAAAGTGTTTTCCCAAGTTCTGTGAGCTATTCTAGCAAATTATCAAACCTAAGGAGATGGTGGTAGAAGCCTCTGATTTATAGCCAGTCAGTCAAAAGTCCATGAGACTCAGATTTGCAATTAGCACTGAAAGTGGGGTCAGTCTTGTGGGAGTGAAACATTTAACTTGTGTGACCTGATGCTAAGTCTAGGTAAATAGTGTCAGAATTGGATTAAACTGTGAGACACGCAGCTGGTAGCCAGAGAGATATAAAATTGCTTCATGTGAAAGAAAGCACGGTTTTGCTATCAGAAGTATAGTGTGTGTAGAGAAATGGTGTTTTTTTCAACTATATTCCTAGGCACAGTTAGGTCATAGGTTATGTATGTACTCACATATCAGGTAATGCCTATTTTCCTAAAATTTATTTATTTATTTATGTTTTGAGATGGAATTTTGCTCTTGTTACCCAGGCTGGAGTGCAGTGGCTCAATCTCGGCTCGCTGCAACCTCTGCCTCCCAAGTAAAAGAATCCCTTCAAGTGATTCTTCTGCCTCAGCCTCCCAAGTAGCTGGTATTACATGCATATACCACCACACCTAGCTAATTTTTTCATTAAGTAGAAATAGGGTTTCATCATGTTGGTTAGGCTGGTTTTAAACTCCTGACATCAGCTGAACCACCAGCCTCTGCCTCCCAAAATACTGGGATTACAGGTGTGAGAATTCTAATAAATCCACATGCTTTCCATGAATCTGGCATTATTAATTTTTCACTTTTGCCTAAACTGATAGTAATGGAATAGTATCATGTTATAATTTTAGTTTAATTTTTCTTAATAAGCTTGAGCATCATGTTGTTTATCAGCTATAAGTAATAAAACACCTGCTCTAGTTCCCTATTGCTTCTCTAATTACCACAAATGTAGTATCTTAAAACAGATTTGTTACCTTAAAATTCTTGAGGTCAAACGTTTTAAATGAACCCTATAAAACTTTGTGATATATAATAAGAAATATATGTGATATTATAATATATAATAGGAAATATATATTTGATTTCTACATCCCCCCCTCTTTTCACACACAGCCCCTAAAGCCCTGAGAATCTCTGAAGTGATTAGTGTCTTTCCATATACAAATTAGATCCTGGGGGACTAGCAGGGAGCTCCTGGATAGCCTCCTGATGAGGACTTGTCCGGGAGCCAACCTTGTAAAGAGAAGTTTGAAATTTTCAGCCTCACTTTTCAATATCTGGGGAAAGAAGAGAAGCTGGAGGCTAAACTAATCACCAGTAGCCACTGATGTAGTCAGTCATGCTTATATAATGCATGCATGTGTGTTTGTGTGTGTTTTGTGCATTCTTCTGGTTCAATGGACTTTTTTTTCTATTTCTGGTTCTACCTTTTCCCTACCTATTTGTTTGAATGTGCTTTGCTGTTCATTTTTGTTTTAGTAGCTATCATGGTTATTTTTTATTTTTTTATTAAAAATTTTTAAATTTTATCAGCACACAGTATGTGCATGTATATATATTTATTTATAGGATACATGAGATATTTTTATATAGGCATACAGTGTGTAATAATCACATCAGGGTAAATGGGGTTTCAATCACTTTAAGCAATTATTATTTCTTTGTGCTACAAACATTCCAGTTTTACTATTTCATTTATTCTAAAATGTACAACAAATTACTTCTGACTGTAGTCAACCTGTTGTGCTATCAGATACTAGATTTTATTCATTATATCGAAGTATATTTTTATAGCATTAAGCATCCCTATTTTCCATATCCTCCCCTGCAACTACCCCTTCAAGGCTTTGGTACCCATCATTCTACTCTCAATTTCCATGAATTCAACTGTTTTAATTTTTAGCTCCACAAATAAGTGAGAACATGCGAAGTTGTCTTTCTGTGCCTGACTTATTTCAATTAACCTAATGTCCTCCAGTTCCATCCATGCTGTTGCAAATGACAAGATCTTATTTTTTAATGGCTGAACAGTATTCTTTTGTGTATATGTAGCACAATGAAATACTGTGTCTTTATTCATTCATCTGCTGATGGACACTTAGGTTGCTTCCAAATCTTGGCTATTGTGAATAGTGCCACAATAAACATGAGAGTGCAGATATTTCTTTAACATACTGATTTCCTTTCTTTTGGGTGGATCCAGTGGGGAGATGGCTGGATCATATGGCAGTTCCATTTTAGTTTTTTTAAGCAACCTTCATACTGTTCTCCAAAGCAGCTGTGCTAATTTACATTTTTACCAACATCCTATGAGTATTCCCCTTTCTCCACATCCTTGCCAGCATTCTTAATTACATGGCTTTTGGATAAAAGACATTTTAACTAGGGTAAGATGATATGTTATTGTAGTTTTGATTTGCATTTCTCTGATGATCAGTGATGTTAAGCACCTTTTCGTATGCCTGTTTTCCATTTGTATATCTTCTTTTAGAAATGTCTATTCAAATATTTTGCCCATTTTTTAATTAGATTGTTGGATTTTTTTTCCCTATAGACTTGTTTCAGCTCCTTAACTATTATGGTTATTAATCTTTTCCAATGGATACATTGCAAATATTTTATTCTATTCTGTGGGCTATCTCTTCATTTTATTAATTGTTTTCTCTGCTATTTGGAAGCTTTTTAATTTGAGGTGCCCTTTTATCCACTTTTGCTTTGATTGGGCTGTGCTGTCAGGGTACTACTTGAGAAATATTCAAGCAGGTCAATGCCCTGTAGAGTTTTCCTAATGTTTTCTTTTAGTAGTTTTGTAGTTTGTGATCTTAGATTTAAGTATTTAATCCATTTTCATTTTATTTTTATACATAACGAGAGATGGCAGTCTAGTTTCATTCTTAGGCATATGGATATCCAGTTTTCCTAGCACCATTCATTGAAGAGACATTTCCTCCAATGAATGTTCTTGGTACATTTGTCAAAAATGCATTCATATTAGATGCATAGATTTATATCTGACTTCTTTGTTTTGTTCTGCTGTTCTATGCATTTGTGTTTAATGCTAAGACCATGTTGTTTTGGTTATTATAACTCTGTAGTATAATTTGAAATCCAATAATGTGATTGCTCCAGTTTTTCTCAGGGTGGTTTTGGATATTCTTGTTCTTTTGCAGTTCCATATAAATTTTAGATTAATTTTTTTCTATTTATGTGAAGAATGTCATTGGTATTTTGATAGGAATTACATTGAATCTTTAGATTGCTTTGGATAGAAGAGGGATTTTAACAGTATTGATTTCCAATCCATTAATGTGGAATATCTTTTCATTTTTTTGTGTCCTCTTTAATATCTTTCATTCATGATTCATAACTTTAATTGTAGAGATCTTTCACTTCTTTTATTGAGTTATTTCCTAGGTACTTAATTTTATTTGTAGCTATTGTAAATGGAATTACTTTTTTAGTTTCTTTTTCAGATTGTTTGCTATTGGCATATAGAAATGCTCCTTATTTTGTATGTTTATTTTGTATCCTGCAAGTTAACTGAAATGGTTTATCAGTTCAAACAGTTTTTTTGTGCAGTCTTTAAGTCTCTCTAAATATAAGATTATATCACCTGCAAACAGGAATAATTGGACTTATTCCTTTCCAGTGTGGATACCCTTTATATCTTTCATTTGTCTGGTTGTTCTAGCTAGGATTTCTAGTACTATGTCAAATAACAGTGGTAAAAGTGGGCATCCTTGCCTTCTTCTACATCTTAAAAGAAAAGCTTTCAGTTTTTCCCTGTTCAGTATGATACTAGCTGTGTGTCTGTCACATATAGCTTTTACTGAGTTGAGATATGTTTCATCCCTATTTATGTTTTAAGGATTTTTATGAAGGGATATTACATTTTATCAAATGTTTTTTCAGCATCAATTGAAATGATCATATGACTTTTGTCCTACATTCTCTTGATATGATGTATCAAATTGATTGATTTGCATTTGTTGAACTGTCCTTGCATATCTGGAATGAATCCCACTTGGTTACAGTGAATGAGCTTTTGAATATTCAGTTAAATTCAGTTTGCTAGTATTTTGTCGACAGTTTTTTGCATCAATGTTTGGCCTGTAGTTTTCTTTGTTTAATGTGTCCTTGTCTGGTTTTAGTATCAGGGCAATACTGACCTTGTAGAATGAGTTTGGAAGCATATTAAGTCAGATTGGTATTAGTTATTTAAATGTTTGATAGAATTCAACAGTAAAGACATTGGGTCTTAGGCTTTTGTTTGCTGGAAGCATTTTTTATTACAGCTTCAATCTCATTACTGGTCATTGGTCTACTCAGATATTAAATTTTTCCATAGTTCAATCTTTGTAGGTTGTAGGTGTGTAGGATATATCCATTTCTCTAAGTGTTTCTATTTGTTGGCATACTACTCATGTTAGTCTCTAATGATTCCTTGAATTTTGATGGTATCAGTTGTAATATCTCCTTTTTCATCTGGGATTTTTATTTACTTGAGATGTCTCTCTTTTTTCTTAATCTGACTAAAGGTTTTTTTACTTGTTTATCTTTTCAAAAAGCCAACTTCTGTTTTGTTGATATTTGGTATATTTTTTCATTTCAATTTTATGTATTTATGCTCTGACCTTTATTATTTCTTTCCTTCTACTAACTTTGTGTTTAGTTTGCTCTTTTCTAGTTTTTAAAAAAATTTTTAGCATATAGTAGGTGTATATATTTATGGGTTACATGAAATGTTTTAATGCAGGCATGCTATGTGAAATGATCACATCATGGAGAATGGGGTATCCATCCCCTTAAAAATTTATCCTTCATGATACAAACAAACCAATTACACTCTTTGAGTTATTTCATAATATACAATTAAGTTATTATTGACTAGAGTCACCCTGTTGTTTTATCAAATAGTAGGTCTTATTCATTCTTTCTAATGGTCTTTCTTTTTAATATACTTTATGTTTTGGGATACATCTGCAGAACATGCAGGTTTGTTACATAGGTATACACATGCCACAGTGGTTTGCTGCACTCATCAACCCATCATTTACATTAGGTGTTTCTCCTAATGCTATCCATTCCTTAGCCCCCACCTCCAGACAGGCTCCATTGTGTGATGTTCCCCTCTCTGTGTCCATGTGTTCTCATTGTTCAACTCCCACTTATAAGTGAGAACATGAGGTGTTTCGTTTTCTGCTCCTGTGTTAGTTTCCTGAGAATGTTTCCAGCTTCATCCATGTCCCTGCAAAGGACATGAACTCATTCTTTTTTATGGCTGCATAGAATTCCATGGTGTATATGTGTCACATTTTCTTTATCCAGTCTATCATTGATAGGCATCTGGGTTAGTTCCAAGTCACTGCTATTGTGAACAGTGCTGCAATAAACATACATGTGCATGTGTCTTTATAGTACAATGATTTATAATCCTTTCAGTATATACCAAGTAATGGGATTGCTGGGTGAAATTATATTTCTGGTTCTAGATCCTTGAGAAATTGCCACATCGTCTTCCACAATGGTTGAACTAATTTACACTCCCACCAACAGTGTACAAGCATTCCTATTTCTCCATATCCTCTCCAGCATTCATTGTTTTCTAACTTTTTAATGATTGCCATTCTAACTGACATGAGATGGTATCTCAATGTGGTTTTGTTTTGCATTTCTCAAACGGGCAGTGATAATGAACTTTTTGTCATATATTTGTTGGGGTCATAAATGTCTTCTTTTGAAAAGTGTCACTTCATATCCTTCACCCACTTTTTGATGGAGTTGTTTGTTTTTTTTTTCTTGTAAATTTGTTTAAGTTTCTTGCAGATTCTGGAAATTATTCCTTTGTCAGATGGATAGATTGCAAAAATTTTCTCACATTTTCTTGGTGGCCTGTTCACTCTGATGATAGTTTCTTTTGCTGTGCAGAAGCTCTTTAGTTTAATTAGATCCCATTTGCCTATTTTAGCTTTTATTGCCATTGCTTTTGGTGTTTTAGTCATGAAGTCTTTGCCCATGCCTATCTCCTTAATGGTATTGCTTAGGTTTTCTCCTAGGGTTTTTATGGGATTAGGTTTTACATTTAAGTCTTTAGTCCATCTTGAGTTAACTTTTGTATAAAGTGTAAGGAAAAGGTCCAGTTTTAGTTTTCTGCATATGGCTAGCCAGTTTTCCCAACACCGTTTATTAAATAGGGAATCCTTTCCCTATTGCTTGATTTTGTCGGATTTATCAAAGATCAGATGGTTGTAGATGTGTGGTGATATTTCTGAGGCTTCCATGGGTCTATATATCTGTTTTGGTATCAATGCTATGCTCTTTTGGTTATTGCAGCCTTGTAGTATAATTTGAAGTCAGGTAGCATGATGCTTCCAGCTTTGTTCTTTTTGCTTAATATTTGTCTTTGCTATACAGGCTCTTTTTTGGTTCTATATGAAATTTGAAGTACTTTTTCTAATTCTGTGAAGAAAGTCAATGGTTGCTTGATGGGGATAGCATTGAATCTATAAATTATTTTTGGCAGTAAGGCCATTTTCATTATTCCTATCCATAGCATGGAATGTTTTTCCATTTGTTTGTGTCTTATATCCTTGAGCACTGGTTTGTTGTTCTCCTGGAAGAGGTCCTTCACAGCCCTTGTAATTTTTATTCCCAGGTATTTTATTCTGTTTGTAGTAATAGTGAATGGGAGTTCACTCATGATTTGGCTCTCTGTTTGTCTTTTATTGTTGTATAGGAATGCTTGTAATTTTTGCACATTGATTTTGTATCCTGAGACTTTGCTGAAGTTGCTTATCAGCTTAAGGAGATTTTGGACTGAAATGATAGATTTTTGGGTGGAGAGTTCTGTAGATGTCTCTTCGGTCTTCTTGGTCCAGAGCTGAGTTCAAGTCCTGAATATCCTTGTTAACTTTCTGTCTCATTGATCTGTCTAATATTGACAGTGGGGTGTTAAAGTCTTCCACTATATTGTGTGGGAGTCTTAAGTCTCTTTGTAGACTTAGCTCTTAGCTTGGTTTATGTATCTGGCTGCTCTGTATTATGTGCTGTGCTGGGAGATCTGCTGTTCTCTTCAGAGCTGGCAGGCAGGAACATTCAAGTCTGCTGAAGCTGTACCCACAGCCACCCATTCCCCCATGTCCTCTGTCCTAGGGAGATGGGAGTTTTATCTATAAGCCCCTGACTGGGGCTGCTGCCTTGCTTTCAGAGATGCCCTCCCCAGAGAGGCGGAATCTAGAGATGCAGTCTGGCTACAGTAGCTTTGCCAAGCTGCAGTGGGCTCTGCCCAGTTCAAACTTCCTGGTGGCTTTGTTTACACTGTGGGGAGAAAACTGCCAAATGAAGCTTCAGTAATGCTGGACGCCCTTTCCCCCACCAAGCACAAGCATCCCAGGTCAACTTCAGACTGCTGTGCTGGCAGCAAGAATTTCAATCCAGTGGATCTTAACTTGATGGGCCTCATGGGGGTGGGATCTGCTGAGCTAGACCACTTGCCTCCCTGGCTTCAGCTTCCTTTCCATGGAGTGAAGGGTTCTGTTTCACTGGCATTCCAGGTGCCACTGGAGTATGAAAAAAAAATGCAGTTAGCTTGGTGTCTGCCCAAATGGCCCCCCAGTTTTCTGCTTGGAACCCAGGGCCATGGTGGTATAAGCCCCCAAGAGAATCTCTTGGTCTGTGGGTTGCGAAGACCATGGGAAAAGCATAGTATCTGGGTCAGAATGCACTGTTCCTCATGGCACAGTCCCTCACATCTTCCTTTGGCTAAGGGAGGGAGTTTCCTAACCCTTTGTGCTTCCTGGGTGAGGGGATGCCCCACACTGCTTCAACTCACCTTCTGTGGGCTGCACCTACTGTCTAAACAGTCCAAGAGAGATGAGCTGTCTACCTTAGTTGGAAATGCAAAAATCACCCACATTCTGTGTTGATCTTGCTGAGAGCTGCAGATTGAAATTTTTCCTATTCAGCCATCTTGCCAGCCACTCCTCGCTAACTACTTTTTTATACCCATTAACTATCCCCATCTCCCACTATCCTACTCAGCTCTGGTCCCTATACTTCTATTTTTATGAGTTCACTTGTTTTGATTTTTAGTGTCCATAAATAAATGAGACTATGTGATGTTTGTTTTTTCTGTGCCTGGCTTATTTCACTTAATATAATGATCTCTAGTTCTATTCATGCTTTTGCAAATGAAAGAATCTCATTCTTTTCCATGGCTGAATAGTAGCACACTAAATATGTGTACCACATTTTCTTTTTTTTTTTTTTAATTTTTTATTGGATTATAGGTTTTGGGGTACATGAGCAGAGCATGCAAGACAGTTGCATAGGTACACACATGGCAGTGTGCTTTCTTTTCTTCTCCCCTTCATCCACATTTGGCATTTCTCCCCAGGCTATCCCTCCCCACCTCCCCCTCCCACTGGCCCTCCCCTTTTCCCCCCAATAGACCCCAGTGTTTAGTACTCCCCTTTCTGTGTCCATGTGTTCTCATTTTTCATCACCCACCTATGAGTGAGAATATGCGGTGTTTCATTTTCTGTTCTTGTGTCAGTTTGCTGAGGATGATGTTCTCCAGATTCATCCATGTCCCTACAAACGACACAAACTCATCATTTCTGATTGCTGCATAATATTCCATGGTGTATATGTGCCACATTTTTCCAATCCAGTCTATTATCAATGGGCATTTGGGTTGATTCCAGGTCTTTGCTATTGTAAACAGTGCTGCAATGAACATTCGTGTACATGTGTCCTTATAGTAGAACGATTTATAGTCTTTTGGATATATACCCAGTAATGGGATTGCTGGGTCAAATGGAATTTCTATTTCTAAGGCCTTGAGGAATCGCCACACTGTCTTCCACAATGGTTGAACTAATTTACACTCCCACCAACAGTGTAAAAGTGTTCCTTTTTCTCCACATCCTCTCCAGCATCTGTTGTCTCCAGATTTTTTAATGATCGCCATTCTAACTGGCGTGAGATGGTATCTCAATGTGGTTTTGATTTGCATCTCTCTGATGACCAGTGACGATGAGCATTTTTTCATATGATTGTTGGCCTCATATATGTCTTCTTTCGTAAAGCATCTGTTCATATCCTTTGCCCACTTTTGAATGGGCTTGTTTTTTTCCTGTAAATCTGTTTGAGTTCTTTGTAAATTCTGGATATCAGCCCTTTGTCAGATGGGTAGACTGCGAAAATTTTTTCCCATTCTGTTGGTTGCCGATCCACTCTAGTGACTGTTTCTTTTGCCGTGCAGAAGCTGTGGAGTTTGATTAGGTCCCATTTGTCTATTTTGGCTTTTGTTGCCAATGCTTTTGGTGTTTTGTTCATGAAGTCCTTGCCTACTCCTATGTCCTGGATAGTTTTGCCTAGATTTTCTTCTAGGGTTTTTATGGTGCCAGGTCTTATGTTTAAGTCTTTAATCCATCTGGAGTTAATTTTAGTGTAAGGTGTCAGGAAGGGGTCCAGTTTCTGCTTTCTGCACATGGCTAGCCAGTTTTCCCAACACCATTTGGTAAACATGGAATCCTTTCCCCATTGCTTGTTTTTGTCAGGTTTATCAAAGATTGTATAGTTGTATGTATGTTGTGTTGCCTCCGGTGCCTCTGTTTTGTTCCATTGGTCTATATCTCTGTTTTGGTACCAGTACCATGCTGTTTTGATTACTGTAGCCTTGTAGTATAGTTTGAAATCCGGTAGTGTGATGCCCCCCGCTGTGTTCTTTTTGCTTAAAATTGACTTGGCTATGCGGGCTCTCTTTTGGTTCCATATGAAGTTCATGGTGGTTTTTTCCAGTTCTGTGAAGAAAGTCGATGGTAGCTTGATGGGGATAGCGTTGATTCTGTAAATTACTTTGGGCAGTATAGCCATTTTCACGATATTAATTCTTCCTAACCATGAACATGGAATGTTTCTCCATCTGTTTGTGTCCTCTCTGATTTTGTTGAGCAGTGGTTTGTAGTTCTCCTTGAAGAGGTCCCTTACGTTCCTTGTGAGTTGTATTCCAAGGTATTTTATTCTTTTTGTAGCAATTGCGAATGGCAGTTCGCTCTTGATTTGGCTTTCTTTAAGTCTGTTATTGGTGTAGACGAATGCTTGTGATTTTTGCACATTGATTTTATATCCTGAGACTTTGCTGAAGTTGCTTATCAGTTTCAGGAGTTTTTTGGCTGAGGCAATGGGGTCTTCTAGGTATACTATCATGTCGTCTGCAAATAGAGACAATTTGGCTTCCACCTTTCCTATTTGAATACCCTTTATTTCTTTTTCTTGCCTGATTGCTCTGGCTAGAACTTCCAGTACTATATTGAATAGGAGTGGTGAAAGAGGGCATCCTTGTCTAGTGCCAGATTTCAAAGGGAATGCTTCCAGTTTTTGCCCATTCAGTATGATATTGGCTGTTGGTTTGTCATAAATAGCTTTTATTACTTTGAGATACGTTCCATCGATACCGAGTTTATTGAGGGTTTTTAGCATAAAGGGCTGTTGAATTTTGTCAAATGCCTTCTCTGCGTCAATTGAGATAATCATGTGGTTTTTGTTTTTGGTTCTGTTTATGTGGTGAATTACGTTGCTAGACTTGTGTATGTTGAACCAGCCTTGCATCCCCGGGATGAATCCTACTTGACCATGATGAATAAGTTTTTTGATTTGCTGTTGCAATCGGCTTGCCAATATTTTATTGAAGATTTTTGCATCTATGTTCATCATGGATATTGGCCTGAAGTTTTCTTTTCTCGTTGGGTCTCTGCCGGGTTTTGGTATCAGGATGATGTTGGTCTCATAAAATGATTTGGGAAGGATTCCCTCTTTTTGGATTGTTTGAAATAGTTTTAGAAGAAATGGTGCCAGCTCTTCCTTGTGTGTCTGGTAGAATTCGGCTGTGAGCCCGTCTGGACCTGGGCTTTTTTTGTGTGGTAGGCTCTTAATTGCTGCCTCAACTTCAGACCTTGTTATTGGTCTATTCATAGTTTCAGCTTCCTCCTGGTTTAGGCTTGGGAGGACACAGGAATCCAGGAATTTGTCCATTTCTTCCAGGTTTACTAGTTTATGCGCATAGAGTTGTTTGTAATATTTTCTGATGGTGGTTTGAATTTCTGTGGAATCTGTGGTGATTTCCCCTTTATCATTTTTTATTCCATCTATTTGGTTGTTCTCTCTTTTCTTTTTAATCAATCTGGCTAGTGGTCTGTCTATTTTGTTGATCTTTTCAAAAAACCAGCTCTTGGATTTATTGATTTTTTGAAGGGTTTTTCGTGTCTCAATCTCCTTCAGCTCAGCTCTGATCTTAGTTATTTCTTGTCTTCTGCTGGGTTTTGAGTTTTTTTGATCTTGCTCCTCTAGCTCTTTCAATTTTGACGATAGGGTGTCAATTTTGGATCTCTCCATTCTCCTCATATGGGCACTTATTGCTATATACTTTCCTCTAGAGACTGCTTTAAATGTGTCCCAGAGGTTCTGGCACGTTGTGTCTTCGTTCTCATTGGTTTCGAAGAACTTCTTTATTTCTGCCTTCATTTCGTTGTTTACCCAGTCAACATTCAAGAGAAAGTTGTTCAGTTTCCATGAAGCTGTGCAGTTCTGGGTCGGTTTCTGAATTCTGAGTTCTAACTTGATTGCACTATGGTCTGAGAGGCTGTTTGTTATGATTTCAGTTGTTTTGCATTTGTTGAGCAGTGCTTTACTTCCAATTATGTGGTCAATTTTAGAGTAGGTGTGATGTGGTGCTGAGAAGAATGTGTATTCTGTGGATTTGGGGTGGAGAGTTCTGTAAATGTCTATCAGGTTTGCTTGCTCCAGGTCTGAGTTCAAGCCCTGGATATCCTTGTTGATTTTTTGTCTGGTAGATCTGTCTAGTATTGACAGTGGAGTGTTAAAGTCTCCCACTATTATTGTGTGGGAGTCTAAGTCCTTTTGTAAGTCCTTAAGAACTTGCCTTGTGTATCTGGGTGCTCCTGCATTGGGTCCATATATGTTTAGGATCGTTAGCTCTTCTTGTTGTATCGATCCTTTTACCATTATGTAATGGCCTTCTTTGTCTCTTTTGGTCTTTGTTGCTTTAAAGTCTATTTTATCGGAGATGAGAATTGCAACTCCTGCTTTTTTTTGCTTTTCATTAGCTTGGTAAATCTTCCTCCATCCCTTTATTTTGAGCCTTTGTGTATCCTTGCATGTGAGATGGGTTTCCTGGATACAGCACACTGATGGGTTTTGGCTTTTTATCCAATTTTCCAGTCTGTGTCTTTTGATTGGTGCATTTAGTCCATTTACATTTAGGGTTAATATTGTTATGTGTGAATTTGATACTGCCATTTTGATGCTAAGTGGCTGTTTTGCCTGTTAGTTGTTGTAGATTCTTCATTATGTTGATGCTTTTTAGCATTCAGTGTGATTTTGGAATGGCTGGTACTGATTGATCCTTTCTATGTCTAGTGCCTCTTTTAGGAGCTCTTGTAAAGCAGGCCTGGTGGTGACAAAATCTCTGAGTACTTGCTTGTTCGCAAAGGATTTTATTTTTCCTCCACTTCTGAAGCTCAGTTTGGCTGGATATGAAATTCTGGGTTGAAAGTTCTTTTCTTTAAGAATGTTGAATATTGGCCCCCACTCTCTTCTGGCTTGTAGTGTTTCTGCCGAGAGATCTGCTGTGAGTCTGATGGGCTTCCCTTTGTGGGTGACCCGACCTTTCTCTCTGGCTGCCCTTAGTATTCTCTCCTTTATTTCAACCCTATTGAATCTGACGGTTATGTGCCTTGGGGTTGCTCTTCTTGCGGAATATCTTTGTGGTGTTCTCTGAATTTCCTGCAATTGAGTGTTGGCCTGTCTTGCTAGGTTGGGGAAATTTTCCTGGATGATGTCCTGAAGAGTATTTTCCAGCTTGGATTCATTCTCTTCGTCCCCTTCTGGTACACCTATCAAACGTAGGTTAGGTCTCTTCACATAGTCCCACATTTCTTGGAGACTTTGTTCATTCCTTTTTGCGCTTTTTTCTCTAATCTTGGTTTCTCGTTTTATTTCATTGAGTTGGTCTTCGACTTCAGATATTCTTTCTTCTGCTTGGTCAATTCGGCTATTGAAACTTGTGCATGCTTCGCGAAGTTCTCGTATTGTGTTTCTCAGCTCCTTTAATTCATTCATATTCCTCTCTAAGGTATCCATTCTTGTTATCATTTCCTCAAATCTTTTTTCAAATCTTTTCTCAAGGTTCTTAGTTTCTTTGCATTGATTTAATACATGATCTTTTAGCTCACCAAAGTTTCTCATTATCCATCTTCTGAAGTCTAATTCCGTCATTTCGTCGCAGTCATTCTCCGTCCAGCTTTGTTCCCTTGCTGGTGAGGAGTTTTGGTCCTTTCTAGGAGGCGAGGTGTTCTGGTTTCGGGTGTTTTCCTCCTTTTTGCACTGATTTCTTCCCATCTTTGTGGATTTGTCCGCTGGTCGTCTGCGTAGTTGCTGACTTTTCGATTGGGTCTCTGAGTGGACACCCTGAATGTTGATGATGAAGTATTTCTGTTGCTTGTTTTTCCTTCTACCGGTCTAGCCCCTTCGCTGTACGAGTGCTGAGGTCCACTCCAGACCCTGCTTGTCTGGGGTGCACCTCTAGCAGCTGTGGCACAGCGAGGGATGCTACCAGTTTCTTTTTCTGCTCTCTTTGTCCCAGGATGGTGCCTGCCTAATGTCAGTCTTTTGGATATAGAGGGGTCAGGGAGCTGCTTGAGGAGACAGTTTGTACTTTATAGGGGTTTAATTGCTGAGCTGTGAGCTGTGTTGTTCATTCAGGGCTGTTAGGCTGCTATGTTTGATTCTGCTGCAACAGAGCTCATTAAAAAAAACCCTTTTTTTTCTCAAATGCTCTGTGTTGAGGGGTTTGGGCTTTATTTTTGGATGTCCGTTGAGGTCCTGCCCAGCTAGGATGCAGACTAGCCACTGTTTGCCTGCCGAGGCTCCGCCCTGCTGTTGTGAGGCTCACCCTGGCTCAGCTGTTCTGCTGTTCTCCGCCACGCCCTGTGGCGGAGTCTCTCTGTTGTAGCGGGTTGCTTCGGCAATGGCAGGCTGCGTCAGCAGTGGGCGTGTATCTCAGTAGGGACAGGTTGCCTCGGCAATGGCAGGCTGCGTCAGCAGTGGGCGTGTATCTCAATAGGGACGGGTTGCCTCGGCAACGGCTGGCTGCGTCAGCAATGGGCGTGTATCTCAGTTGGGGCGGGTTGCCTCGGTAATGGTGGCCGCCCCTCCCCCTCAGAGCGTCTCGGGCAGTCTTCCCGGGGCTTGTTTGAAATCGGGGTTTTGTTCGTCCCACTGGGCCAATCCTAACGCTCTGTTCCTGCAATCCCCTGGGCTGGCCCACTGTCCTAGTCTAGCTCAGTCTCAAGTCCAGCCCTCTTACGTCTCCGGTTGCCGGTTCAATGGGGCACCCGGACAAGCGTGCCCTGTGGGGAGCGCTGGGTAGGGCCGGCCGCCGCCACCCCGGCTGCCGGCTTTGCCAGGCGGAATATCTGCCTGGCGTCCCGCGTCTCCTCTTCACTTGGGAATTTCCCCGTTCCGTGGGCAACAAAGATCAGTCTGGAAATGCAGCTCAGACTCACCTCTCCGCCGACACGAGAACTCCAATCCTGGGTTGTTCTCACAGCGCCATCTTGAGTCCTCTCCCCACATTTTCTTTATCCATTCATCTGTTCATGGTCTTGTAGGGTGTTTCCAAATCATAGTTACTGTGAGCAGTGGTGCAACAAACATAAGAGTGCAGCTATCTTTTTGATACACTGATTTTCACTCTTTGGGGTATATGCCCATCAGTGAAATTGCTGGATCTTATGGTAGCTCTAATTTTAGTTTTATGAGGAACCTCCAAACTGTTCTCTACAGTGGTTGTACTAACTTACATTCCCACCTACAGTGTACAAGGATTCCCTTTCTCCATATCCTTGTCAGCATTTGTTATTGTCTATCTTTGGATATGAGCCATTTTAACCAGAGTGAGATGATATTTCATTATAGTTTTGATTTGCATTTCTCTGATTATCAGAGATGTCAAGCATTTTTCATATGACTGTCATTTAATTGTATGTCTTCTTTTGAGAAATATCTGTTTAAATTTTTTGCCCAGTTTATAATTGGATTATTAGTTTTTCCTTTAAAGTTGTTTGAGTTCCTTATATATTCTGATTATGAATTGTTTGTCAGAGAGGTAGTTTGCAAGTATTTTCTGCCATTTCATGGGTTGTCTCTTCACTTTGTCAACTGTTTCCTTTGCTGTTCAGAAGCTTTTTAACTTGATATAATCCCATTTGTCTGTTTTTGCTTTGATTATCTGTGCTTGTGGGGTATTGCTCAAAAAATTTGTGCCCAGGGCAATGTCCTAGAGAATTTCCTCAATGTTTTCTTGTAGTAGTTTGATAGTTTGAGGTCTTAGATTTAAGCCTTTAATCCATTTTAATTTGATTTTTGTACATGGTGAGAGATAGGGGTCTAGTTTCATTCTTCTGCATGTGGATACTTAATTTTCCCAACACCATTTATTGAAGAGACCATTTTTTCCTCAGTGTATGTCCTTGGCACCTTCATCAAAAATGAGTTCAATGTAAGTGTGTGTATTTGTTTCTGGGTTCTCTGTTCTGTTCTATTGGTCTATGTGTCTGTTTTTGGGCTAGTATACCTCTGGATATTCTTTGCCTTTTGTGGTTACATATAAATTTTAAAAGTGTTTATTCTATTTCTGTGAAGAATGTCATTGATATTTTGATAGGGCTTGCATTGAATCTGTAGATTGCTCTGGGTAGAACAGACATTTTAACAATATTGATTGTTCCAATCTGTGAACATAAGTTATTTTCATTTATTTGTGTCCTTTTCAGTGTTTTTTCATATTTATTAGAGAAATATTTCACTTCTTTGGCTAAGTTAATTCCTAGGTATTTAATTTTATATGTAACTATTGCAAACGGGATTACTTTTTAAATGTCTTTCTCAAATTGCTCACTGTTGGCATGCAGAAATGCTACTGATTTTTATATGTTCATTGTGTATCCTGCACCTTGACTAAATTTGCTTATTAGTTATAATAGCTTTTTTATAGAGTCTTTAGGATTTTCCAAATAGGGGACTACATCATCTGAAAACAAGAATAATTTTATTTCTTCCTTTCCACTTTGAATGCCCTTTATATTTTTCTCTTGTCTGGTTGTTCTAGCTAGGATTTCCAGTACTATATTGAGTAACAGTGTGGAAAGCCAGCATTCTTGTTATGTTCCAGATCTCAGGGGAAAGACTATAAGTTTTTCCTTGTTCAGTGTGATACCAGCTGTGGGTCTGTCTTATATAGCTTTTATTGAGGCATATTTTTTCTATCCTCAGTTTTTATTGTGAAGGGATGTTGAATTTTATTTATTTACTCTACTAATTTTGGATTTGGTTTGCTGTTTTCTAGTTTTTTTTAAGAAGCATCTGGCCAGGCTTGGTGGTTCATGCCTGTAATCCCAGCACTTTGGGAGGCAGAGGCAGGAGGATCCCCTAAGGTTGAGAGTTTGACATCAGCCTAACCAACATGGAGAAACACCATGTCTACTAAAAATACAAATTAGCTGGGCATGGTGGCACATGCCTGTAATCCCAGCTACTCGGGAGGCTGAGGTAAGAGAATCACTTGATTCCAGGAGGCAGAGTTTGTGATGAGTCAAGATCATGCCATTGCACTCCAGGTCATCAAAAAGAAAGAAAGGAAGAAGGAAGGAAGGAAGGAAGGAAGGAAGGAAGGAAGGAAGGAAGGAAGGAAGGAAGGATCTTTAGATTGTTTATTTAGTTTTTTCTTTTTTTTTTGGATGTAGGTACTTATAGCTATGAAATTCTTCCTTAGTACTGGTTTTGCTGTATCTCATAAGTTTTGGTATATTGTGTTTGCATTACCATTTGTTTGAAGAAATTTTCCAATTGCCTTCTTAATTTCTTCACTGACCTAATAGTGTTTTTCTAGTTCTTTAAAATGTATCATTAGGTGACATTCTCTATGTTTTTGATGTAGGCACTTATTGGTATGAACTTTCCTCTTATAACTGCTTTTGCTGATTCCCATATGTTTGGGCATGTTGTATTTCCATTTTCATTTATTTCAAGAAATATTTAAATTTCCTTTTTAATTTATTCATTGGCCTACTGGTCATTTAGGAGCATATTGTTTAATTTCCATATGTTTGTATAGTTTCTGAAATTATTATTGTTATTGATTTCTAGTTTTATTCCATTGTGGTCGGAGAGGATACCTAATATTATTTCAATTGTTTTGAGATTTTTAATATCTCTTTTAAGGCCTAACATATAGTCTGTCCTTGAGAATGATCCGTTATTCTCCTGTTGAAGAGAAGAATATGTATTCTGTAGCCATTGGATGAAATGTTCTGTAACTATTTATTAGGTCCATTTCAACTATAGTACATATTAGGTCCAATACTTCTTTGTTAGTGTTCTGTCTGGATAATCTGTTCAATGCTGAAAACGAAGTGCTGACATCCCCAAGTATATTTGTATTGGGGTCTTATCTCTCTCTTTAGTGCTAATAATATTTGCTTTATATGTCTGGGGACTCCAGTGTTGGGTGCATATATATTTACAATTTTTACATCTTCTTGCTAAATTGATCACTTTATCATTATATAGTGAAATTCTTTGTCTCATTATTTTTGTCTTAAAATCTGTTCTATGAGGTATATACATTACTACTGCTCATTTTTCATTTCTGTTTGCATAAAATGCTCTTTTCAATTCCTTTATTTTCATTCTATGTGTGTTTTTTATAAGTGAAGTGTGTTTTTTGTAGGCATCAGATAATTGAGTCCAGTTTCTTAAATCCATTCAGCAATGTCTTCTGATTGGAAAGTTTAATCCACTTGCATTCAATGTTGTTATTAATAAGTAAGGACTTAACTCCTGCCGTTTTGTTTCCAATTTTCTCTGGTTGTTTTGTAGTCTTCTCTTTCTTTCTTTCTTTTTTTCTTTCTTTCTTTCTTTCTTTCTTCTTTCTTTTTTCTTTCTTTCTCTCTCTTTCTTTCCTTCTTTCTTTCTTTCTTTCTTTCTTTCTTTCTTTCTTTCTTTCTTTCTTTCTTTCTCTTCCTCTCTTCCTTTTTCTGAAAGTGACTTTCTCTGGTGGTATGTTTTAATTTCTTGCTTTATATTTTTGTGTATCTGTTACAGGTTTTTTTCTTTGTTAGAGAATATCATGAGGCTTGCAAATAACATAACTCATTTTTTTGAAACTCATGACAACTTACATAATTCTGCATGCAGAACAAGGAAAGACAAAGCTTATAAAAACTCTATAATGTAACATCATCTCCATCCCTGCTTTTAACCTTTTTGTCGTTTCTATTTATATCTTAGTATACTGTCCATGTCTTAAAAAGTTGTTATAGTTTTTATTTTTGATAAATTTGTCTTTTAGTCTTCCTAGTCAAGATATGAGTAGTTTACACACCACAATTTCAGTGTTATTACATCTGTATTTGCCTGTGCACTTACTGTTACCAGTGAATTTTGTATCTTCAGATAATTTCTCATTGCTCATTGGGATTTATTTTTTTTTTTTAGACTGAAGGACTTCCATTAGTATTTCTCATAGGTCAAGTCTGGTATTGGTGACAACCCTCAGCTTTTGTTTGTCTGAGAAGTCTTTATTTCTCCTTCATGTTTAAAGGGTATTTTCACCAGATATGCTATTCTCGGGTATACCTTTTTTTCCTTCAGCACTTTAAATATGTCAAGTCACTCTCTCCTAGCATATAAGGTTTCCACTGAGAAGTCTGCTGCCAATTGTGTTGAGCTTCATTGTATGTTATTTGTTTATTTTATCTTGCTGCTTTTAGGATCTTTTCTTCATCCTCCATCTTTGGGAGTTTGATTACTACATGTCTGCAGGTAGTCTTAACTGGGTTAAATCTGCTTGTGCTTAAATATTGACATTTTCCTCTAGGTTTGGAAAGTTCCCTGTTTTATCCCTTTTAATAAACTTTCTACCTCAATCTTTTTCTCTACCTCAACTTAAAGACCAATAACTCTTAGATTTGCCACTTTGAAGCTATTTTCTGGATCTTGCATGATTCATTATTTTTTATTCTTCATTATTTTATTTTTTTTCTTTTGATTCTTAAGACTGCATATACATATATATATATATATATATATATATATATATTTCTTTGACATGGAGTTTTACTCTTGTTGCCCAGGCTGGAGTGCGGCACGATCTTGGCTCACTGCAACCTCCTCCCTCAGCCTCCCGAGTAGCTGGGATTACAGGGATTTACAGGGATGTGCCACCATGCCCAGCTAATTTTTTGTATTTTTAGTAGAGATGGTGTTTCTCCATGTTGGTCAGGCTGGTTTCCAACTCCTGACCTCAGGTGATCTGCCCCCCTCAGCCTCCCAAAGTGCTGGGATTACACGCGTGAGTCATCACGCCTGGCTGGGACTGTATATTTTTAAATAGCCTGTCTTGAAGCTCATTAGTTCTTTCTTCTGCTTGATCACAAGTTCTGCTGTTGAGAGACTCTGATGCATTCATTCTTCAGTTTGCCAATCAAATTTTTCAGCTCCAAAATTTCTGCTTGATTTTTGAAAATTATTTTAATCTCTTTGTTAAATTTATCTCTTAGGATTTTGAAGCTCTTCTCTGTGTTATCTTGGATTTTGCTGCACTTCCTCAAAACAGCTATTTTTGAATTATTTGTCTGAAAGGCCACATAGTTCTGTCACTTCAGAGATGGTCATGATGCCTTATTCAGTTTGTGCTTTGAGGTCAAGTTTCTTGGATGATACTGATGCATATGGATGCTCATCTATGTCTGGTCGTTGAAGAGTTATTTATTCTAATCTTTGCAGTCTGGGTTTGTTTGTACCCACCCATCTTGAGAAGCCTTTCCAAGTATTCAAAAGGAATTGAGTGTTGTGTGGTCTGAGTTTTTGGTCACTGAAGTCTTACCTGTATTAGGGATCACCCCAAGCCCAGCAACACTGCGGCTCTTGCACACTCATAGAGGTACTGCCTTGGTGGTCTTGGGTAAGATCCGGGGAAATTCCCTGGATTGTCAGTCAGGGTCTCTTGTTCGCTTTCCTCAGGTTTCCCCCGATCAAATGGGATCTTTATCTCTTTTCTTTCTCTTCTTCTTTTTTTTTGAGATGGATTTTCCCTCTTGTTGTCCAGGCTGGAGTGCAATGGTGTAATCTCGGTTCACCACAATCTCTGCCTCCCAGGTTCAAGCGATTCTCCTGCCTCAGCCTCCCAAGTAGCTGGGATTACAGGCATGTGCCACCATGCCCAGGTAATTTTTGATTCCATGTTGGTCATGCTGGTTTCGAACTCCGGACCTCAGGTGATCTGCCTGCCTCTGCCTCCTGAAGTTCTGGGATTACAGGTGTGGGTTACTGCACCTGACTGAAATCTGTCTTTCTGTGCTGAGCTGCCTGGAGTTGGTGGAAAGATACACAATCACTCCCATGGCTATCACTGCTGGCATGTACTGGGTCACATCTGAAGCCAGCTCAGTATTGGTTCTCACCCAAGGCCAGTGGCAACTGTTTCCTTGCTATTGATAATGCTAATTCAAGGCCCAAAAGCTTCTTAGTCAGCAGGTGATGAATCCTGCCAGGACTGGTCTTTCCCTTCATTGCGGCAGGTTCCCTTCTGGTCCAGGGTGTGTCTAGAAATGCCACCCAGGAGCTAGGGCCTGGCACTGTGGGCTTTAGGAATCTACTTGCTGCTTTATTTTACTGGAACTAAGATGGTATCCAGGTTGCACGATAAACTCCTCTTTTCTTTTTCTTCTTTCTTCAAGCAGAAAGAGTCTCTCCCCATGGCCATCACAGCTGGGAATGTGCTGGATCACACCTGAAGCCAGCATGGTACTGAGTCTTACACAACTGCCCATGGCCACTGCTACTTGGGTTCTGCTGATGTTTATTCAAGGCCCAAGCACTCTTTCGTCAGCAGTTGGTGAATTCTGTCAGGGACTAGGTTCTTCCCTTCAGTGCAGTGGGTTCCCGTCTGGCCAAGAGTGGGTCTAGAAATATCATCTGGAAGCTCTGACCTGGAAGGGGCTTCAAGACTCTGCTTGGTACTTTATTTTATGGTGGCTGAGCTGGTATCCACCAAAGTCCTTTTTACCCATCAAGACAAAGTCCTGTTTACCCTTCCCTCTCGCCCCAGAGCTGTGCTGTCTGGAGCTGGGGGAGGGGTGGCCACCCCAGCAAGTGTCTCACTGGCTTGCATGTACTCCAAGTCCACTGGCTTTGAATACACACAGCACCAGGACTTGTTTAAGAATTTCAGAACTTGTGGCTGGACTGTCATTGCATGTAATTTAGGACTTTACAGTGCTTTAGCCCTTAGTAATGAGGCTAGCCAGAATTTAGGTTCCAACCACAGGGATGAATGACTCCCCTCTGGTTAGGACTGGTCTAAATGCTTCCTCCATGGGCACAGGCCAAATTTGGCCCTGTGTTGCTTTGCGCTGTGACAGAGCAGCACTGAGTTCCACTGCAAAGTCTCACAGTAACTTTGCTTTCCCTTCTCCAAGCACACAGATTCTCTCTCTATGCCATATTGCATTGCCAGGGGATGAGGGAGGGGTGGTGTCAGCAATTCAGGACAGTGTTTCCTACCCTCATCAGTTCCTCATCCCTTGACATAAGCTTAAAACCAGGTACTGTGATTGCTCACCTGATTCTGGCTTCCTATGAAGATGCTTTCTTGTGTGGATAGTTGTTAAATTTGGTGTTTCTATGGGTGGGGGATGATCACCAGAGAGTTCTATTTGACTGTCTTGCTATACATCTCCTAGTTATTGTTTTAAATAAGATTGTTATTTAAAATAATGTTAGATATACAAAGAACTTATGTTATTATGGCCCAGTATTTTACCTATTAAATATCAATATTATCATTGCTATAATACATTTTATTTCATGTTGGTTTATGCCTACCCACATATGCATTAATATATTTATTCATCTTTCATACATTTATTTTAAACACTCAACCTAGAAATATCTTCCTTCTTGTTGAAGTCATCCTTGAGAATTTCCTCTGATGGCAAATTCACCAGCCTTTGTTTGGCTCTGAAAAGTCCTTATTTTATCCTCATTAATGAAAGCAAGCTTTCCTGGGGATATAATACTAAATTGGCGGTGATTTTTCTCTTGTCCTGTTGAAGATGTTATTCTGCTTTCTTCTGGCTTCCATTGTTTCCTTTGAGAAGTCAGAAATCAGTGTAATTTTTGTTCCTCTGTAGGAGGTCTGTAGTTTTCTCTGCCTGCCTTAAAGATATATTTTTTTTTATATTCAGCTATTTCATGATGGTGTGTCTATGTGTTGATTTCTTGTTTCTGTTAGTAATTCGTTGGGTTCCCTGCATTTGGAGAATTGTACCTTTGTACTTTTCAACAATTGTGGTAAATTATCATCCACTATCTCCTACATATTGCCTCCTCCATTTTATTTCTTGTAATTACTTCTGGATGATAGACAGATGATAGATAGATAGATAGATAGATAGATAGATAGATAGATAGATAGATGATAGCTACATATAGATTTATGTATTTTACATAGATTCATATATAGAATATATGAGCCACTCCTATCCTCCATAAACATAGGAGGTAATCTGCCTTCACTTCTTTCATCTTGCCTTTTTTGATCTGTATACTAATTTTTTTCAGACCTATATTCCGGTTCTCCTCAGTATATACAATCTGCTATTTAATTCATCCATAAAATTTTAAATTTTGTTTGTATATTTTTGAATGTTCTATTTGATTATTTTTTCCAACTTGTTAGGTTATTTTTTATTATCTCTTGTTTGCCCAAATGTGCAAGCTGATTTTCAGTTTATTTAGGCATATTCTATAGTTCCACATTTCATGTTTCATTTATAATTCCATTTCTGATGATACCAGAAGTACTTGCAGGCTGTTTTAGTGTATTGTTTCACCTATTCTCACAGGACCTTGTGTACTTTGTGATTTTCTAGCATAAGCCTCTTCATTTTATTTTGAATTCTTTCTGTGAAAACACTTTGAGGCCTGGGTTGAATTTAAGTTTCTCCAGAGGGGTCTTATATTTCCTCGTGTCCCTACCTTTGGGTCACTTTCAAACATGGACCACACTAAATTTGCTGCTTGAAGTTTTTTAGACTACTTAGATAGAATGAATCAAGATAGTGAATTTCATGAAATCTAAATTTAGTTATAAATTCTCAGGTGAAATTATTTTTTCCTCCAGCTCACATCAGAGTAAAAATAGTTAAGTCTTTTTGCTTTCCCCTTCTAAGAAGGTGAAGACTGTAATTCTCTAGGGTATCAGCTTCAAATGAGTTTGCTATTAGATTCTCCACCATACATACTTTTGAGGCTTCATATCCATCCCCATGCTTGTACAGCCATCAAAAGGAAAGTTCAAGGTCTTAATGCAGGTAACCCCAGAGTAAATGCCAGCATTAACATTTGCTTGGCCCCCAGAATTTCCGTTTAACTGTTTTTGCCTCTCCATATTTCTTCCTTTTCATCAGTATGCTTAAAAAGCTTTTCAAAACATATTTTATCCAGAATTTCACTTGTTTTAGTCAGGAGAGTCATCAAGGTATCTAATTTGCTATACTGATGGAAAAAGAAATTTCTGAGAACAAAAACACTTTAGTTTTATTTTCAGACTGTTTTTCCTTCATTGGAAAAGTTTCACAAGCTTTGTTATGTAAGTTCGAATAATATAACTCATGAATGTCCTACTCTGGTTATATTTGTATTGCATAATGTGTATAACTGATGTCTGATAGACGATAACACACAAAGTGAAAAATATAGCCAACTAAAAAAAAGCCCTGTATCTAACTGAAAAAAACTGCATCCCTGATTCTTCATCAGTCACGTGTAGTACCAGGTCTAACATTGATTCTATGGACATCACCTGTTTGGCAACCCCAAATTATGTGAAAATTACTACAGCACTGACTGGCCAAAAATTATTGGATAGAAATTGAGAGTTAAGCAATGCTAGGCAGATGCTATCAATAGTGTGCTTATATAATTTGGTTAACTTTGTGTCCTGGTAGAACTTAAACAAATTTACAAGCAAAAAACAAACAACCCCATCAAAAAGTTGGCAAAGGATATGAACAGACACTTCCCAAAAGAAGATAGTTATGCAGCCAACAAAAACATGAAAAAAGTTCATCATCACTGGTCATTAGAGAAATGCAAATGAAGACCACATTGAGATACCATCTCAATCCAGTTAGAATGACGATCATTAAAAAGTCAGGAAACAACAGATGCTGGAGAGGATGTGAAGAAATAGGTACACTTTTACACTGTTGATGAGAGTGTAAATAGTTCCCCATTGTGGAAGACATTGTGGTGATGTCTCAAAGATCTAGAACCAGAAATACCATTTGATCCAACAATCACATTACTGAGAATATATCCAAAGGATTGTAAATCATTCTACTCTAAAGACACATGCACACATATGTTGATTGCAGCACTGTTCACAATAGCAAACACTTGGAACCAACCCAAATGCCCATCAATGATAGACTGGATAAAGAAAACATGGCACATATACACCATGTAATATTGTGCAGCCACAAGAAAGGATGAGTTCATTTCTTTTGCAGGGATATGGATGACGCTGGAAACCATCATTCTCAGTAAACAAACACGGGAAACGAAAACCAAAAATGGCATGTCCTCACTCATAAGTGGGAGTTGAAAAATGAGAACACATGGACACAAAGAGGGGATTATCACACACTGGGGTCTGTCAGAGGGTGGGGAGCTAGGGGAGGGATAGAATTAGGAGAAATACCTAATGTAGATGACAGGTTGACGGGCACAGCAAACCACCATGGCACATGTATACCTGTGTAACAAACCTGCACGTTCTGCACATGTGTCCAAGAACTTAAAGTACAGCTGGAAAATAACAAAACAAAACATTATGTCCCTGTATTTTGGGGTATTTATTTTTTAATATTATTTATGAAATTGCACGAATAATCTTTTTATTTTATAAGTTTTCTGAATCAATGGCCAGTTTAAATTACAAAGTTTTTTAATCTAAAAATTTTTAACTTTATTTCTACACATCACTGATCAAGCAGTTTGCCATCTGGTCTTATCAGTACTATTCTTTTTTTTATTTTGTTTTTACATTATTTAAACCCACCTTCACTTTCAGCCACTGCTGACAACTGTTAAAGGATTTCTTTTAAATGTGAAGATGCTAAACTAAAATTTAAAACTCTTTTTCAGTTGCTCTTTCAAAATGAAAAAAAAAATTAACACTCCCTTGATAACCCACTGGTAAGTCTGTTCATAATTATTAGTGCATCAGTAACCCTAGAACTGTGTGAATTACCTTGAATACTCATGAAAGGGAAATTCTGGTCTTGTTGACAACAAATTTTATCATATACAGGAACCACTAACAGCATCCTAATATCTGTTCTCGGCAAGCTTTATTTTGCCTTGAAAATTAAAGTTACCAAATGACATTGAACAGCCAGATTTCATTTACAAATTAAGCAATAGCATAGTGAATGGGCCATAGGCCTCCCGCATTGGACTTCAAAACATCAAACAAATTTTTTAAATAAGGCTATCTATTGGGTGACACTGAGAAAATAAAGAAGCAGCGCCAATCAGCAAGCCTCTGTTCACTTATTCTTGGTGTAAGATAGTGGTGTTCTTCTGCAAAATAATGTATCTATTAAGCAATTTCATGCTGATGACTTCTCTGAACTGTGATTTGGTAACTGTTGAATCATTTTTCTCAGGGATGTTTGGCCTTATCGCAAACAAGACATAACTGCTCAGTTGCCCCATTGGGAGTTAACTGCTCATTGGAAGCAGGCATAGTCATGAGTTGTCCATCTTACTTAAAGCTGGTTTTTAAAAAGACAGTTATTTCCCATTGATTTATTTTTTTCTAAGACCCACTCAGAGAAGTTGAAGAATAATAATTATTGGTTCAATTAATTTATAAAACTTAAGAAAAATCAAAATGTTCTTCCAGATTATATTTCTGGTATCACTAAGTAATAATTACTGTATTTGATTTGTTGTAGTTTTAAGCCAAAATAGACTCAGTATCTAATGCCAATTCAGTCTGCATTTTATGCTTTTTTTTCTATAATTTTAACAATGTTGAATGGAATTCTCCTCTACCTGATGAGACAATCACAAACAGGATTTTAAGAAATTTGTTTGAGAATGAAAAGGGCATGCTAGAAACCAATAATGACTTGGAGATCTTAGACCCACATGACAAGATCAGGTGGAAACATTAATAAAAATAAGAAAGCAAAAAGAAGAAAGTAAGTCTACAGAGAAGGGAAAGAAGAAATTATATTTTTGGCATATTGATTTTGAATTAGAAATGCAGAAATGAAAGAAATCAGAGATCTCAATGTAAAACAAAATGAAACCAATACTGGTAAGGAATATAGTTAATTAAAAATCCAGGAGCAACTTAAAATAATAATAAATCTGACAACCTAAACATGAAGACTTTTGAATGACAAGAAACACCATAAACGAAGTCTCGTGACAAATGGAAGATTGAATATAATATTTTGGCAACTTACAGATAAAAGATTAGTATCATTGAATACATGCAGAACTTTTAAAAACTGATAACTTCTTTTTAAAAAGCAACACTAGAAGCATGATGTAAAATATAAATGGACAATTTACAGAAAAATTAATTCAACTGGCTTTTAAACATAGGAAAAATATTTAGCCTCAGTCATGGTAAGACAGATACAATGTTGACTCACTAAGAAACTACTTTCCACTGATCAAATTAGCAAAAACTCCATAGTTTTTATTGATAAGACTGGATTAACAAGTATTGCCATGTATTGTTGATAAAAAATGCAAAATTATGTAACACAGGTAGAGGAAAATTTGAGCAAATATAGCCAGGTTACATGTGTATTTATTTTCCATTGACCTAGTATTCCCTCTTCTAGGTCTCTATCTCAAAGACTAAGTGGGGGAAAATGTTATATATGTAACCTATGCATAAAAGCATTGTTCTTCATAGGAAAAGATGAGAAAGAGCCAGATGTCCAGCAATAGCAGTCTTACAGCAATCTTGTTAAATTAACTATGTTACTTACATTCACTCAAGGGAGTATTATGCAACTGTAAAAAGGAATAAGGAAGATATCTATATGCTGGTAATTTCTAGAATATGTTGTTAATTGAAAAATGCAAGTGAAGAACAATATTAATGGTTTGCTAACTTTTGTATAAAAAAAGAGAGAATCAAATTTTCGTACATAATTTTTAATATTTTTACAATGATTTAATGAAAGAATAAGCCTAAGATATGTTTACGAATGAAAGGAGGATAAGACAAAATTAAAGCAAACTTTTCTGAATTTATACACATAATTCTGACTTTGGAGCCATATATATTTTTAATTTATGCAATTTAAATAATAATTTAAAAGTGATGTTTAAAAATCAAAACCAAACCAAAGAAAATGAACCTAGTGCATATGACCTTAGCAGCACAATCAAACAGAGAAATATATTACTTCAGTTGGGCATGGTAGCTCACACCGTTACAGGTTTTAGCACTTTGGGAGGCCAAGGCAGGTAGATTATGAGGTCAGGAGCTCAAGACCATCCAGGCCAACAAGGTAAAACCTCGTCTCTACTAAAATTACACACACAAAAATTAGCCAAGCATGGCACATGCCTCTGTAGTCCCGGCTAGTAGGGAGGCTGAGGCAGAATTGCTTGAACCTGGGAAACAGAGGCTGCAGTGAGCAGAGATCACGCCACCACTGCACTCCAGCCTGGGCAACAGAGTGAGACTCTGTCTCAAATAAATGAATAAATAAATAAATGAATGAATAAATAAATAACTCTATGAGTTTTTAAAACATAGTACCTTAACAGCAAATCTCTAAAGAATATATTCCAAGAACCAAAGAACTGCAGCAGAATTTGAAAGATTTTATAGACTTGTTAACAAAATTTTGAAATTATTTTCAAATCATTATGGATACTTTCCATGATAAAGAAAATAATGATATTTATTTTATTAGGATTCAGGATTTTTAGAATAAGAGATTAAAGCATAAAATCCAAAAATTGGGTAGCAATCATGTAATCTTATATTTAAATTGGAAAGAGCATAACTTATATTTTATTCTTTTTTTAAAAAAGGAGGATATTTTCTAGTTCTTTCCATTGAAAAGTCATAAATAATGACCCAGTAGAAAGAATCACTCCTAAAGCTCACATTATGATCTCTAAATACCAATTCTCACTCAAAGAAACCAGGACTCCTTGATAAGTTCTTCTTTCATGTATGATGAGGAAATATACAGGATTTTTTCAGCATATATCGTCATGCTAGAAAGCTGGCAAAAACAGATGGGATCATGTCAAAGGTGCACAAAAGCCCATTTTTAGCGGCTCCCACAGTCTAATCTGCAACAATATCAATCTTTATGCTGTTGATATTGGTATTTAGAGATCATAATGTGAGAATGACTGCAAAGAAATCAAGGATATCAGATATATATTTCTTTTGAGGTTTTTTTTTTTTTATACTTTCGGCTCTGGGGTATATGTGCACATCCTGCATCCTGCAGGATTGTTGCATAGGTACACACATGCCATGGTGATTTGCTGTCTCCATTCCCCATCACCCCCGTCGCCTACATCAGGCATTTCTCCTGGTGTTATCCTTCCCCATCCTTCTCACCCTTCCATCCCTGTCCCTCCTCTCCCCGCCCCCACTGACACCACGTAGTCCAGTGAGTGTTGTTCTCTTTCCTGTGCCCAAGTGTTCTCATTGTTCATCACCCACCTATGAGTGAAAACATGCGGTGTTTGGTTTTCTGTTCTTGTGTCAATTTGCTGAGAATGATGGTTTCCAGATTCATCCATGTCTCTTCAAAGGACAGAAACTCATCGTTTTTTATGGCTGTATTTTTTAAGAATTATGAGAATGTAGTGAATTGGACACCTTCAGAAAATAAAACAAAATTAAAAATTTCGCTCATTACTATCAAAGTTTGCTATGGCATCAACTAATTATTCTGAAGATTCAAAAATAAAGGAAACAAATCAAATATATATACTGTCTTTTTTGTATCAACTGTATTTTATGGTAACTAAATGGTTGATCAAGGAAAATTTTTATAAAATTCCAAATACATAAAGATGAAATAATATAATAAGGGTTTTTAACCCCTAATGAAATAGTGGATTTAAATAAAGATTATCAGAGTGCCAAAATCATTAGGTTGATGGTGAACTTGACAATGAATAAATCAAATTGTTGTAAACAGAACCCAACGATCAATATTAGCATTAATAACATAACACCACAAGTTATTATGTGCCTAATTATGTGACTCATTAGAAAATACACAGCACTACCCTACAGGTAGTGTTCAATACAGATATATTCATTCTTAATATAGTTGAACTTGGATCTTGCATATGTAAAAAAACTGGCAAAATATTGACAAGCTAGGTGATAGGAATGTGAAGATTCATGGTATTATTCTTTATATATATATATGAAATTTTCTATTAAGCAGGTTTTATTTGAGGAAATGTAGAGGAATATCTTGAACAAAAGCAATACCTATGGAAGCCACCTGAACATAAGTGAGGTAAAGAGATAAACCAAGAGATAAGAGATCCTTAGAAAGGGCAAGAAAAGAGAGAAGAGGGTCAAAGAGAAAGCTGCAGAGAAATGCTGCATGGATATGTGTTAGAAGAAAATGACCTAGAGAGATTAGGGAGTGAGAGAGACCCAGCCAAGAGGAAGGTGTATTACAGACCCTTAGAGAAAAGGAAACAAGCCTAACTTGAGAAGGAGAAAAGAAAGAATGGTTGTCACTGTTAAAACTGGGCATTTCAAGTCGACTGGGATGAGAAGCAAAGAAGCTTAAGTTAGAGAATCTCAAATCTCTCAATCAGTAGGAATCAAAAGTATCTCCTGAGATTGGTGGTCCCAGGGGAGAATTATTCTATGTCATCAGAACACTTTTCAGTTTTTTTTCTCTGCCTGGAACCAATAAATGAGCAACTTCCCAGACACTGATGTATGGGCATAAACATTGAGAAGAAACTAGTTTCATTTGACATGACAAGAAAGGCCATATCATTGACACAGAAATCCCTTTAATGGCATTTTTATCACTGGTAAGCAAACACGTAAACTACAAAATCTGCCAGAAGAGGAATGGTTGATGGTTTAAAAATATCTTGATGAGAATGTAACATCCTGCACTGAGAAAACACTATTTCGCATCATACACTACTATGAAATCTACAACTAACACCCACTATGCTCCCTAATTCTGAGTCTAACTGCATAAAATATTCAATGTCTTTTTTCCAATTCACAGAAGATTTTGACTTTGGGTAACTCCTAGGTATAGGTACTAAAGATATAGGATTGTATAAATAATTTTTTTAAAGAAAAAAAAGTTTCTCCTCCTTGCCTCATCCAGTCTTTTTTAGATCCAGGAAACATTACCTGTAACACATTCCAGTTGTACAGTGTTCTTTTCCCAACCTCCCAGGAATGAAATCCAGGCTTCTTATTGCTGAAACCTACTAGAAATATTAATTCCCAATATATTGCCATGCATAATACATCTGGGAAGGAAAGTTACTCACGGCCATAATAAAATTTTGGCAGGATTTTTACTATCACACCATTAGTGCTTACAAATGGGGAGAACATATGTATTAATAATTAGAGAACTCTCATGTGAGATGACATCATCTACATATGAGCTGAAGTGTATTCCCATATAAAATGAAGCGAAATATTTTTCTGGCAGCAATCTAACTCATTAAGAATGTGAAATCATGTTGCCTGAAAAATCTAAAAAAAAAAAAAAGAAACCCAAAGTTGGCATACAGGTCAGCTTCATTAGTTCTCAGCTTTGCTCACATTCCCTGTGGTGCTATGCAGTGTGAGGGTGTTTTAATATGCCACCAAGCGGCCCAAATTTCTGGTACCCCAAGGATGCGGTTTTTCTATATTTTGAAGTATGTTTGGTGGTTTGAGATTGAAGGTATTTGGTGGGGTAGGAGGAGGTCAGCCTGCAAAGATGGCGGAATTCCTAAATATGAACTATGCCTTGTTAGGTGATAATAACAAATACAATCTGATAGCTGTTCCACAGTAGATTTTACATAGGACTAATTTGGTAAAATTCAGACAAGACTAATAGGATAAAATGCTTGAATTTTACCACTTTGCTCAAGTGTTGATCATACACCAAAATTTGAGTGCCACTCACCTTCAAGCTATGGTAAAAAGATAATACCCGTAAACCATAATAGCTTATTAATCAAAATTCAATTGATTGATCCAGTTCATCATTCAACCAGTAAATGCCTGAGATGCCTGTGTTTCCATAGAGAAGTGGCTAAAGCACATAAGAAGAACATTGTAATTAGTCAAAAGTGTTTACTAGCTACATGATGTTGAACAAATTATAGTGAACCCCTTCATACACCCATTCCTCTGCTGTAAAATAAAAACAAACAACAACAAACTGCCTCACAGGATTAAATGAATGAATGTATATAAACACTTTCCTCTATTCTAAACCATTTATTGATCAGAAATGGAGGTTTTGGAACCATTCATTTTCCTTCCAAGATGTAGGCTGTTTTGTTGTCCCATTTTCTTTCTACAGAATTGCAAACTAATTTGAAAACAATTTTGTTTAATTACATTTCATATTTTATTAACTCTATCTACTTCTGACAGATGCTTTAAGTTGGTTCTTAGGAGGCTGTATTAGTCCATTCTCACACTGTTAATAAAGACATAGCCAAGACTTGGTAATTTATAAGGGAAAGAGGTTTAATTGACTCATAGTTCAGCATGGGTGGGGAGGCCTCAGGAAACTTATAATCATGGTGGAAGAGGAAACGAACACATACTGCTTCACATGATGGCATCAAGAAGAAGAATAAACAAAAGTGTGGAAAGCTCCTTATAAAACCATCATATCTCAGGAAAACTCACTCACTATCATAAGAACAGCATGGAGGTAACTGACCCCATGATCCAATTGTCTCCTACCAGGTCCCTTCTATGACTTGTGAGGATAATGGGACCTACAATTCAAGATGAGATTTAGGTGGGGAAACAGCTAAACCATATCAGCCTGCTCCCAGCTCCTCCCAAATTTCATGTTCTCACATTTCAAAACACGATCATACCTTCCCAACAGTCCCCCAAAGTCTTAACTCAGTCCAGTATTAACTGAAATGTCCAAGTCCAAAGTCTCATCTGAGACAAAGCAAGTATTTTCTGCCTATGAGCTTGTAAAATTATTTGGTGATTATTAGGTTACTTCCTAGATACAATAGGGGTATAAGCTTTGGGTAAATACACTAGCTCCAAATGTGATAAATTGTCCAAAACAAAGGGGCTACAGGCCCCATGCAAGTCTGAAATCCAGCAGGGCAGGCAAATCTTGAAGCTCTGAAATGATCTACTTTGACTCCGTGTCTCACATTCAGGTAATGCTGATGGAATAGATGAGCTCATATGGCCTCAGGTAGCTCTGCCAAGATGGCTTTGCAGGGTGCAGCCTTGCTCCTGGCTGCCTTTGTGGGCTGGCATTGAGTGCCTGTGGCTTTTCCAGTAGCACAGTGCAAGCTGTCAGTGGAGCTACCATTCTGAGGTCTGGAAGACAATGCCCTATTCTCACAGCTCCACTAAGCAATTCTCCAGTGGGGACTCTGTGTGGGGACTCTGACTTCACATTTCCCTTCAACACTGCCCTAGCAGAGGTTCTCCATGATGCCCACCTGCAGCACACCTATGTTTAGACATCCAGTCATTTTCATACATCCTCTGAAATCTAGACAGAGATTCCCAAACCTTAATTCTTGTCTTCTGTGCATCCACAGAACCAACACCACATGGAAGTTGCCAAGGCTTGGGGCTTGCACACTTTGAAGCTGTACCTTGGACACTTTTAGCCATCGCTGGAGTTGTTCAGATGCAGGGCACCAGGTTCCAAGGCTGCACACAGCAGCGGGGGGGCCTGTAACTGGCCAATTAAACCATTTTTCCATCTTGGGCCTCTGGGCCTGTCATGGGAAAACCTGCTGTGAAGGTCTCTGATATGTCCAAGCAACATTTTCCCCATTGCCTTGGAGAGTAACACTTGGCTCATCATTACTTATGAAAATTTCTGCAGCCAGCTTGGATTTTTCCTCAGAAAATGAGTTTTGTTTTGCTACTTCATTGTAAGGCTGCAAATTATCCAAGCTTTTATACTCTGTCACCTCTTGAATATTTTTCCACTTAGAATTTTCTTCTGCCAGATCCCTAAATCATCTCTTTGAAGTTCAAAGTTCCACAGATCTCTAGGACAGGGGCAAAATGGTGCCAGTCCCTTTGCATACCAAGAGTGACCTTTACTCTAGTTCCCAAAAAGTTCCCCATCTCCATTTGAGAGCACCTCAGCCTGGACTTTATCATCTGTATCACTATGAGCATTTTTGTCAAGGCCATTCAACAAGACTCTAGGAATTTCCAAACTTTCTCACATTTTCTGACTTATGATCCCTCTAAACTCTTCTAACCTCTGCCTGTTACCCAGTTTCAAAGTCAGCTCCATATTTTCGGGTATCTACAGTAGCACCCCACTTCTGATACCAATTTACTATATTAGTTCATTCTCATGCTGCTAGTAGTGACATACCTGAGACTGGGTAATTTATAAAGGAGAGATGTCTAATTGTTTCACAGTTCACATGGCTGGGAAGACCTTAGGAAACTTACAGTCATGGTGGAAAGGGAAGCAAACATGTCCTTCTTCACATGGCAGCAGCAAGGAGAACAATGGGCAGAAGGAGGAAAAGCCCGTTATGAAATCATCAGATTTTGTAAGAACTCACTCACTATCACGAGAACAGCATAGAGGTAACCACCCCCATGATTCAGTTACCTCCCACCAGGTCCTCCCATGACTCATGGGGATTGTGGGAACTACAATTCAAGATGACATTTGGGTGGGAACATAGCCAAATCATATCAGACACTTCTCTCAAAAGAGTCATACTCTTTCATTTTTTACTTGTCTAAAAAATAACATTTAATATACCTTTATGATAGTTTTCTCATTCCTCTTTTGAGTATTTGGAATTTATCTAGCTATATTAAGGGCTTAAGCCCAAGCAATGAAAAGTAATTGTAGGAATGTGATAAGCTGATGACAGAATGATTTGAGATTATATGGGCTTTTCTAGTGAACATAAAATAATTTTTATCAGATTTACAGTTAAAAATACCTCTGAGTATGAAAGGCATGCATGCTCACCTAGTATCTCAAAAGAAGGTTCTTCGCAAGGAAGCATTATATAGATCTGTCCAATATACTTTGTGATGACCAATGCTCCATATTTGTTTTATCTTAGTCCACTTCAACTTCTATAATGGAATACTGTAGTCTGGGTCACTTAAAAACAACAGAAATTAATTTCTCACAGTTCTGGAGTATGAGAAGTTCGAGATCAAGGTGATGGTAGATTTGAGGTCTGAGGTAGACCCTCTTCCTAGTTCATAGATGGCCATCTTCTCACGGTATTCTCACAAGGTGAAAGAGTGAGTAAGCTCCCTTGGATTTCTTTTATAAGGGCACTAATTCCATTCATGAGATCTCCACCCTCCTGACCTAATCATTTCCCAAAGGCCTCACCTTTGAACACCATCACATTGTGCAGAAGAATTTGGAGGGGGTCATACATATTTAGTTTGTAGCTATCCTATACCAGTCAGTTAGTCATTAAATTATTATTTGGTTGTGCGTATATGCCTTAACTTTCTAACTGCATTATAAGTTTCTTGATAACATAATATCATCTTTTATTTTGCTTCTTACAGTGCCTACTATTTTCTCTGACATACAGTTATTCAACATATTTTTGCTCAGTGAATGTAACTTTTCTTTTTTAAAGTTAGTTGGGCAAAATCTAACCACTAAATACTATTATTTTAAAATCACTTTTTTATTTACCGGTTTTCCAATGCTTCCATCTAAGATAAGGTAACTAATTTTGCTACCAAACACAGCCTCACGATCCTTCTCAGCACAGGTATCCAGGCAATCACTCCCAGTCAACCTAGGCTGCCATCCTTGATCCAAGCCAATAAACCAACATCAGATCTACAAGTAACGGAGTAGATGCACAAATATATTCCACATTCTCTCATTCATAAAAATAATTTTATCTAAATTATTATTCTACTTAAAATATAACCAACTTGCACTATCCTGCCCGCTTCAGTTTTAACCCCTCCAGAGTCAAACTTCTTGTAAGAAACATATACATACAACCTGTCTCCACTTTGTTCCCTCCCATTCTCTCATCAACCCACACCAATCAAGCTTCTTCTCCACTAAACCACACAGTGGATTTTTGGCAAGGTCCACCAATAATCTCCAGGAAACCAAATCCAATAGACAGAATTCTGGCCTCATCTCTCCTACCTCCCTGCATTACTAGACAGAGTGGACCATTCTCTACTACTTGAAACAGTTTCTTTTGACTTCTGTGACACATCTGTTTCCAGGTTTCCTTATACCAAGTGTATTAGTCGGAGTTCTACAGAGAAAGAGAACCAGTAGGATTTATATACACACATTGAGAGTCACAGGGATTAATTATTAGAAATTGGTTCACATGATTATGGAGACTGAGAAGTCTCAAGATCTGCAAGCAGGAAACTGAGGAGAGCCCATGGTATAATTCTAGTCTGTGTCTGAGAGCCTGAGAATCAGGGGAGACAGTGATATAAATTGTAGTCTAAGTTCAAAGGCAGGATAAGACAAATGTGTTCACTTCAAGACAGCCAGGCAGAGAGAATGACTTGTCTCTTGCTCAGCCTTTTGTTCTATTCAGGGCTCCAACAAATTGGATGAGGCCCACCTACACTGGAGATGACAATCTGTGTTATTAAGTGTACTGGTTTAAATTTAATCTCACCCAGAAACACCCACACAGACACACCCAAAATAATGTTTAACCAACTATCTTGGTACCCTGTGGCCCAGTTAAGTTGACACATAGATTTAGACATCACACCACTCCAGCTACTCCAACTCAAGTTACCAGTTCCTCATATATGGGTGTTAGTATCACTCAGAGCTTAGTTCTACAAACCAAAAAGTATCTGAGACAGGTCTCAATCACTTTAAAAGTTTATTTTGCCAAAGTTACCCAGAAGAAATAAATGCAGAGTCACAGAAACAGTCTTTAGTGTGTGCCTTTCTCCAAAGCTAATTATGACGGCTTCAGTAGAAGGGAAAGAGGGAGGGAATGGTAACCCACATGTTGCAAGAGAAAAGGAGCAGGTAAGGGAATAGACAATTATGTATTCATCTCATGCTCAGTAAATCAGCACTTAACATAAGATAAGGTGAACTTAGTGGAGATAATTCACCTTTAATCTGTAGCTAGGAACAAAAGGAAGGCAACTTCTTGTATGACTCAGCTTTCAGCTTAATGTTTTTCTTTTGGCATAGTGAACTGGCATTTCAAGTTTTTACTTTTCTTTCATTGTCCTGGGCCCTCTTATTCACTCTCTCCCTAACATGTGTATGACAGATGTATATGTATATGTATACATGTGAATACATGTAAACACATATACATGCTTGGAAACATATAGCTTACATTATATATAATGAACTTTTAGTATATGTATACACATACATATTTCAGTATATGTGTATATACACATATATCTCATATAAACATATACTGAAATTATAAATATATACATATAGTAGAATATAAAATATCAAAAAGAATTATATAGACTCATCAACTATTATTGTATGAAGTTGCTAATTTCAGTATATGTGTATACTGAATATCACATATTCAGTGTGAAATTCACATAGTATAAACACATATACTGAAATTAGCAGCTTCACACAGTAATAGTTTATGTGTCTATATAATTCTTTTTGATATTTTCTATTCCACTGTACTATATTCACTTCTACACACTTTTGAAAAATTTTAGTCTTAACTCACTAAAATGATGTAATATCACTAATGGATTGTGACTCACAATTATAAAAACACTGTTTTCTTGTGACTTTAAATAACGTCTATGGGCTGAAGATTCCTAAATTTCTCTCTCCTCTCGGCTCCAGGCTTGTAAATCCAACTGCCTGTTTGCCACGTTGTAAGAAAATAAAATGTGATCTCATAAAAACTGAGGTCTCCATTTTGCCGGCAAATCTTTACTCTTCCCAATTAGCAAATGACACTATCTCGCACCCAGTTGATTGAGCCTGAAAACTCAGTGTTGTTCTTGCTCTCCTCCTCACCTTGGTTCCCACCCTCCCACCCTCACTCACATAGAAGCAATCTATGATTAGGTCTGGTCAATTCTACCCAGGGACAACAATAAGGGTCATTGTGACAACTGGATTCGGATGCCAGACTGTAACTTTTTACCTGGAGTCATGTGAGGTCATCCTCACGTTACTGTCTTGGGACAGGTTTTAGGACAGGGTCTATCAGGGAAGTCCTGCCCAACTTCCTTGTAGGTCAGGAGTTAACAGGTTTCTCTCTCCATTGAAGAGCCTGAGTCTGTTTCTGCTACCATTCTCTCTGGAGGGATGAAGAAACTCAACTGAGAACTGTACGAACTTGTAGTCCTCCAAGCCTGTTCATTTAATTCATTCCTTCCTTCCTAATTCTCAAATTAGTCTTTAGTCAGTATGATAGTTTGGCTGTTTTAAGAAAGAGAGGCTACAGTGTCTCACCCCAAATCTGCATCTAGTAAATAATTCACTGAGCTGCAATGCAGTCAAAGATCAGTTTATCAAAAAAAAAAAAAAATCAATCTTCCACATTTACTAATCAATAGATTATTATTATTATTTTTGAGACAGAGTTTTACTCTTGTTGCCCAGGCTGGAGTGCAATGGCATGACCTTGGCTCACTGCAACCTTCACCATCTGGGTTCAAGCAATTCTCCTGCCTCAGCCTCCTGAGTAGCTGGGATTACAGGCATCTGCCACACGCCTGGCCAATTTTTTGTATTTTTAGTAGAGAAAGAGTTTCACCATGTTGGCCAGGCTGGTATCAAACTCCTGACCTCAGGTGATCCACCCTCCTCAGCCTCCCAAAGTGCTGGAATTACAGGCATGAGTCACTGCAACTGGCCATTTTAATTATTTATACTGCTTAGAATATTTAATATTAATTTTACTGGCAGGGTCTAGGAGAATTGTGGGAAGCCATGGCTCCAGGGTTTTAGAGCCCTCAGGCTGTCTCTCTGCCACAGCCCTCCTCTACCCTAAGGCTCCTCCTTTTCTGCAACAGGCAGCTTCCATCTTTTCACCAGCAGGAAGTTTCTTTGCTTTGCCCAGTTTCCAATAACTGAGGCAGCAGGGAGTCTGAACAGATGCAAATTGAACATTCTTTAAAAAGTTGTTATGAGCAGACCAAACTACTCTAGAAAGACGAGGTCAGATAGAGGTCTGAGATAGTTAAGGATTGGAAAGGGAGGGGGTCTTCAGATGCTGAAAATATTCTAGATCTTGATCTGGTTCAACAGGCATACATATATACGTTAAAATCCATAGAGTATATCCTTAGCATTTGTGCATTTCGCTGTGATCATGTTATACTTCAATATGCAATAAAAATATAGAAATTCATGAAAAATATTACAAATATTGCATGTCATACTAATTATGTACTTTTTAAAGAGTTAAAAAAAACTATTTTTTATTAATTTGATAAATTTGATCATTACACACACACCAAAACCTGAACCCTAAAAATGACAAAGTACTTACAAGACAAAAAGTGATTTCAAAAGAATTTTAAAAAAGAATAGATTGAAACTGAAAACTTCAAAACAAATTTGGAAATGTTTGCTTGGCAATGTTTGACATCCCAAGCTAAAATTTGGGATATTTCTTTTGAATATGTTTAACATATTCAAAAATAGCTTCATGAATATATTTAAAGGAAGAATATATATATAAGGCTAAACTACCCTTAGCTTTTAACAAATTAAAAATTCCTTAAAATTTTGCTAAGTATAATGTATTTCTATAATATTCTCATTGAATATATTCAATAAAATATATTCATTAACACATTCATAAGGATATATTCCTATCCATTATATACATTTAAGAAAATTGTTCTCTTTTAAAATGTTATATAAAGTTATTTTTGTATATTCAAACAGTTGTCATTCAACCAGTGGATGGTTCAGGAATTGTTTTTAAGGAATTGATCTGCTTTTGGTTGAGATGTAAGACTGATTTTTTTTTGAGATAGGATCTCACTCTGTCACCCAGGCTAGAGTGCAATGACAGTCATAGCTCACTGTGGCCTTGACCCTTTTGGGCTCAATCAATCAGGGTTGAGGTTCCCACATCAGCCTCCCAAGTAGCTGGGACTACAGGTGTGCACCACCACACCCGGCTAATTTCTGTATTTTTTTGTAGAGACAGAATTTCATCATGTTGCCCAGGGTGGTCTCGAACTCACAGGCTCAAGCAATCTACCCACTTCAGCCAAACAAAGTGCAAGACTGATTTTTAAGGCCAGAAACTCCTATGGTTGAGCAAAAATTAAGCCAAATTAGATTAAATTAAGTGGCAACAGGAGACAATAAAACCAATGGGTAGCCTCTAAGGAATTGAATCATTTTGAAAGAGGGAGACTACAGGGAAAGACAAAAGTAAAGAAGGGGAGGCTAGACACCATCCTATCTAATCTCGTTTAAACATTTAAAAACAATAAAAGGAAGAAGAGCCTTCAAATGCAATAAAAATTAGCTATTTGATAAATTTGGGAGGGCAGGATCAATAGGAGATGCACGGAAGAGAGTGTTCTGGATCAAGTCAAGGAGAAGCCGTGGAGACCCCTTCAACACCCAGGGTTTGTAGGTAAAATTGTTTAGGAATTAATGAAGATACACTGCTGTGGGAATGTGTTTATATCTCTCTTCTCCTCCACAGCTACAGGGCTTCTGCTCATGAAAATACCTCTTCTCCTTAGGGGAGCTCCCACCGCAGACTGTCTGTTCCTGCTGTTGCAGACCTGGCGTTTGCTCTGTGTTCTTTCCCTCAGAGAGATGTAATGAACCAGCACTTTCTAAGATAGAAGCCCTCTCTCCGTTTCCCTCCCCACACATTCCCTGCTCCATTTCCACTTGTTTTGGCAGTCTCTTTACTTACTTTGTAGTTCCAGGTTTCATTTGGAATTTGTGCTTTTGTTTCATATCCTCCTTATATTATTTGTGTGATTTCCAAGACAAGAAGAGGAAAATTCCAACTTCATCATCATTTTCAAGCCAGACGTGGCCAAATGTTTGGTGAATTTTAATGAAAGCATAAAGTCCAAGGCAATTGTTTTTCATCTAAGGTAGCTTTTAATTTCTATAAAATAGAATTTTATGAGGGGAAAGCATTCCATGTTAAAGCAATCAAACAAACAAATGGAATACCTTTTAAAGTTCTAGTGAAGAAGGGCTATAAGAGGAATATCTCCGGCAGAGGGGCAAGCTCCTAGCGAGTCTCGCTGGGGGTTTCTCTGATATTTCCTCTTCCACCCTCAAGCCAGGACCTAGGAGAGCACACTACCCTCCTTTAAAACCCTGCTCCTAGCTGTCCTACCCTGTTTTCAAATGGGGAGATTCCAGAGATGTGAAAGAAGCCCTGAACAGGAAAGGGTATCTCATCAATTGAGACTGATGTCCCCTAAAGAATGAAACCCTGAGAGGGTGTCCTGAGATGGGGCACTGTGAGTGAGAGTGGGAGAAAGGAGGAAGCCTCAGAGCATGGGCTCTCTGTGCTGCACTAGTGATTCAGGGTGACTTGACTTAGCCAGTTGTCAGGACACACAGCCTAGACAATGTTGGCTGATGGGTTCAAGCACTCTGAAGATGTACTGTGATCCATGACTCTGGAAATTTTCCAAAAACCTTTTAAGAATTCAGAACAGAGTAGACTGATGAAACTGACATTTCATCCCTGCAAGGGGACCAGCCTGTGTTTTCAGTAAAAGGTGGGGAATCTGAGGGCTGGTCAAGCTGGAATGAAATTTCACTTTGGGAAGACATGTGGCCATCTGCAACCCTACCTCCTCAGTAGCTCAACAGTGATTAACTTTATCAGACTTTGCTGTTTCCCTTTTCAAATCTGTGGGACCCAGCAACATATCAAGTGATCAATCAATCAACAACACCAGCTTGAAACTCTCCAAGTCAAAATTTTATGTCTGTGTTCCCCTTAGCATAATTAATAGAAGAATTTTTACAGAGGAATTTTATTTTAAAAAGTAAAGGAGTCCCAAACAAATTAAATGTGTAAAGAAAACACAAAACGCATAAAACAACATGCTTTTCAGAGTGCAAATGTCTACTCTTGCAGTAGTTAACTTCCTAACATATACACCCATATGTATGTTAAGCCTGATGAAGTGTGCCCACACCCACACAGATCCACACATCAACACACATTAGGCAGCCAGCTTTGTTCATGTTCACACTCTTAAGTTCTAAATTATTCTCATCCACATGAGCAGGGCTGTCAATCTGGTTTTGACCTGTTTATTTTCTTCCTTTCTCAGTCCTATATTCAGCTCTCAGATCAGATTCTAGTCACCGACCACTGATCAGCTCCGTCATCACGCATGAATCACAATTTATCTCTGTTTAGCAGTGCTCTCAGATCTGCAGAAGCACCAGGAACCCCTCGACATTATTCTCATGGTTCGACTTTACCTTGCAAATCTTGGAAGTAACCTGAACACATTTTGTTCCTTCTAGAAAATGTTAATCCTGAAATTTTAATAGTCACCTGAACCTTTTCTACTCCATCCATTCCCATATTGTTTTCTGAACCCCACCAGATTTCTTGCATTCTTAGCAGTAACAATGAAGTGCAAATGAATCAGTAATGCTACCCATGTATTATAAGGAAACAGTCAAGGTGAAGAGGCTTCTCCCACTCTGCCTGCTCCCTGACTCGCCCTACCCTACCAATGACAGAGCCAGGGGATTTTTTATTTCCTTACTACACAATTACAAGACCAAAATGCCATATAAAGTGAACATTGGAAAAGCCCTCAGTGTGGTATTTATTATGGGTTACATTGTTGGGTCTCTATCATATCTGCTATGATGCTTCTTGAAAGTACAATGGAAATTAGGGGTAAAAAATCACTGAAGGTGTACATAAACATATTTTCTCTTAGCATTTATTAAAATCATACTACATGCCAGAGACTGCTAAGGATGAGAGATTCAAATACAGATAAGAAAAATTACCTGCATTCAAAGAAACCAGATAAAGGCACAGATAATTAAAATAAATATAATAACAAATATGGGATTATAGGAGACAGAATAATTAATTTTGGTATGTTGGAGTAAGAATGCCAAAAATTGTTCCGTATTTGAATGTACCTTGGAGATAAGATAGAAATTGCATGAATTTTGATATTAATACATGTAACGAATCTGTAAAATTATATCTATCTGTCTCAGTTTTCTTAAACTATATATTTATATATGTAGTGTTTAAATATGTTTAAACATATATAATGTTTAAATAAATCTAGTTAAATAAACGTGTATATAACGTTTAAATAGAAGAAAAAAAAAAACAACTTAAAACTACAGTACTCCTGAGAATGAGTTGAATAGAAGATTTTAAGGATAGAAGTAAATTCAAGTAAAAAGCCAAGGCACCAGGACTCACATTTGTTATACTAAAGAGGTTTGTCTACTGCCCTTCATGACACGATAAGAAATATTGACCAGAGGGATCTATTGGATAGGACACAGGCCAGGAAGTAGGTGACATCTATTCTCAGCTCTACAACAAATGTGCTCACTGACCTTGGATGAATCTCTTGACTTTCTTTTGTTTTCCGATTCTCTGTCTGTTCCACTGACATTTAGTTCATTTTCTTTATGGGTAGCCAGTATCATGGATGTATTTTCAAAGTGCTCTCATTTCTGAATCAAAATGAAAAATACACATTCAAATGCTTTTGCCCAGATTTGCATACCAAGTTCGAGAGACTCAAAGTCTGTGAAACAAAAATAGTTTCACTAAAGGATAACTAGTGCAATCAGAATAGATTTCAAAATTCCATGATGAAACCTGAAGAAAGATTGATTTTTTAAGTGATGAATTTGGATATTCTTTATTTTAATAACAGTCTTCAAATGAACAAAATTTCAGGAAAAAAAAAAGAAAAAAATGCATAGGTATAAATAGGTGGTGAAAAAAGCAGCCAAGATAGGTATACAGGAAATGCAAATGTAATACACAAGGGCAAGCTGTCATTCATGGGAGAGCCAGGTGGAGCAGGAGAAGATCTTGAGCTGTGATGCAGGTGCATTGACAACCTTGTCTGACCGCATTGGGTGCCCTGCGGCTACAATGACCCATGAGAATTGTCCCATGTTGAACCAAAATATCCTTTAGATATAACTATCCTTAAAGTACAAAGGGAAATTACCCCAGGCTATATTGATTTGGTGCAAGTATTTTTATGGCAAATATTCTCTGTGTGTTTTTCTTACCATGAACTTGTATTATGATCATTCATGTGCCCTCTGCACGTGGTTGTTCCACCCTCATTCCTAGGTTTAGCTGCAATTAGACCAATAAGTTGGCATTCTTAACAATAAACTCAGTTCCTTGAGTCTAAAGAACTGTCTAAGCTGATGGAAATAAGTTTCTGTGCCTATGTTCAGAAGACTACTACTGCTGGGCCATGTTAAAGGGAACACCCCTGCAGCCCTTCTTTGGTTTATGTAGCAGCCTTCTTCCCCACTGGTAGCCAGGGACTGGTGAGGCAGAAGATACTCTAGAGCTCCATCTTTAACCAGGACTATATTTAGGATGTGTACCATATATCTATGCCTGCACAGGTCCAGATCTGGGTCTATAGCTATCTCTCTGTCTGCCTACTTATCTACCTGTCATCCTTCTCGAAACACTTGCATTAAAAGTGATGGCAAAGCTTAGATGCAGATTTATGATGGCAAGTCATGTTAGAGCGTGACTTCTTTCTTTAGAAGGGGCCCAGAATCACTCGTAGTGTTATAATTATGAAGAGAATATTCATTAAGTATTGTTGGGGAGGCTAAAACAAGGGTACAGTAATCCAAACGTGTATGACTCAGACTATATCATTAAGTATTTCTGATGTCATGTAAGGCCTCTTTTAGAGAGAATAAGCATAGTTGAGGGAGATGTGATTTTCAAGCTGCAGCTAGCTAGTCTGCAGGAGGTGAGAAAGCAGATGGGATGGAAACAGTGTAAGTGAAGAGGCTGAGCACTGAGGAATGCAAGGACAGCCAGCAGAGGTGGCATGTGGTCAGAATGACAGATATAGAGAGTTCCCAGACACTGAGGTCTTGCTGTCTTGCATGTGGGCACTCTGCAGGGACTAGACATATGGATTTTGCTCACTTTACTTAATGCTTCTTTTATGATACTGTGGTTCAATCTAACAGATTGAAAAGATGAGCGTGAAAGTAGAACAAAAATATATTGATTATATATTGCATGACTTGCTGTATTTTAAGGAACAGCAAATGTACTGAATATAATTATTGATTTCAACTTTTTAATGCAATCATTATTATATGGATAAAGGGACTCTATATGCTGACTAGATGCTAAGGCTGTTATAGAATACTGCTTAAAATAAATACTGAAGAGTAAGCATTAGTGTAAGAAAGTACTAGCATATACCCTACAGAAAATAAACTATAATAACTACTGTTATCCCACATTTGACAGGTGAGGAAATAAGGCTTAGAGGGATTACACACCTTGCCCAAGATCTCACTTCTCATCAAAATAAATAAATTTTATTCTCTTGAATTATGCTTTTAATTATTATGCTCAAATTTATTCAATAAACTTATCACAAAGGAAATATTGTAGCCAAAAATACAATTGAAGAAATGCAGAGATCACCAAGGAAAGAAATAGCCTCAGAATCTTATTTTCAGTGTCCTTTCTCATCTCATCCCTACTTGCCTGGGCCCAGCAGGTAAGAACAGAAGAAAGGAATCTAATTTATTAGAAAATTCCCAAGAAAACTGCCATTTGTCTTCTATCCTATGACTTAATAGTTAATGCTGTTAACAGTCATTAATTAAAAACAGTAATTTATGTCCATATGGTCATTTGCAATTCACAGTATGTTTTCACAAACATTATCTCTTCTTTCATTTATTTATGTTTAAATCCTACAAAGCTGATCAGTTCAGCTGTATCTGTACGATTCTAAATATTGGGTAAAATGTTAGGATAAGAAGTGTGGAAATTGGTCATTCAATCTTAGCTAGATGCTTTGCATCCTGAAAGTGCCACACACATAGGATTGATTGATTTTTCCCATTCTATCAGGATGTTTTGTTATATGCCTCAATCTAACCTTTAAAAAAAGCTTGAAAATGTATTCAATATTTCTCATCTGGCGGGTTTCCCAGATATTTCAAATATATTTACTAGCATCAAAAGTTAAAGTAGTCTGGTTCACAGTGCTATACCATTCCATCTTTCTTTTTCTCATCTATTCCTACCTGCCTTTTGAAAAACTCAGTTATTTATCTTCCAAGATTCATATCAAAAAAGACACATACATACAAATAAATACACATGCACACACACAGGCACACACACACACACCTATTTTCCAAATATATAAAATACAGTTTGTGTTGGTATAGTCCATATAATTCATTGACAAATATTTGTATAGAAATCATAAGCTCTGATTGTTAAATATACAGTCTCTAATTGACATCATATTTGATTAATCAGAATACAATTCATTTTACCACTATGCCATTAAACAGGTGTTGATTGTTTTTATCAATATTGCAAAGTCAAGTGGCTAGAAATTAGATAAGGGAAATATAATCTGTCCCCTGCTTTCAGCAAGATGACTCTTAATCTCTCTGTTCCCACCAATTTGAGCATCTCAAAAATTGTTTTCCTCATGTCTTGTACGGCCATGTGTGGAAATTAAAGCTGCTTAGGTTACTATGCCACTGCAGAATTAAGTGTTGGAAAGATGCTCATATTTAATACACTGTTACGCTTCCTCTCTTACTGTCTCTACTCTTCTGGTTGACATAGAGTTACTACACCCAGTTTCTCCATCCCTGATTCCCAGGGGAATCAGAGCTAAGTGTGGCCTTCATTGGCATCTCCTGCTCTTCTTGATACTGGTCTTCGGCTGGGTTCTTTGGTGACATATCTACTACCATTTTTTTACTCAGTCCCTATGTTTTATGTTATAAAAGCAAGTGGTTAGAATTTTTTTTAAGGTTCCGATATCTTGAGAGTGAATCTGTGTCTCATTCATCTCTAATACATATAAAAACTCTGAATTTCTACAGAATTCCAAATTCCTTAATGAATTACCTTTCCATCCTTGAATGCAGAATTTATGCATCCTGGGTGTTTTCTTCACAGCTGTGGCAATGGATGCCATGATGACCTCCACTGGAGTCTCTGGAAGTTTACACAGCAGTATAGCCCATGAGCTATTCTCAGAGAGCACTTCTTGGCAACAAAGCATCTACCTGAACAGAAGGGTGCCATCTGATGGTCTTGCACTCAGTTAATGGCTCAAGAAATGCTCATGTCAGAAAGATGCCCCGAATATTCACTATTCAACCACCTCAGTGACCTTGCAGTTCACCTCAGGACATGCCAACTATTTGCCCACATCACAGGGCCCTGTAGGGGCTGGAATGCTCTTCTGGCCATAGATAAGGTCAGACATTCACTGTATCTCAACTGCCACTCCAGAGCCAGTATCCTTTTTCCAAGGAGTGGGGTGATGTCGGGTGTTCCATCCCCCAACCTCTCTACCTACTTTGTTCAGAGGTTGAACAAAAGTCTTGCTTTCCCTTAATCTCCCCATGTATTTATTAAATGGCCATTAACATTCTTTTCTAAGCCTTTCAGAGAGCAGTTGTTACAGCACAAGGCCTATCTCAATTTAAGCTGAATGCCAAGCAATCTCTCAATGGTCTGTACCTAGCAAATCATATACACAGTGAATCCTGGGAGAAAGACATTTTGAAATAAATCCGACCAAAAAGGGAGAAAGAGATTTGATTTAGGCAGCAAGACTCCATCCTAACCGTCTTTTTGATAATTCATATTATCTGAAGGCAAGGGTATCTGAAAAAATAAGCCCAGTTATCTATTTTAGCAAACTAGTAAAAGGATTTTCCTGAGGTTTGAAAAGTCCCAATTCTGAAACAGGAAGGCAAATCTCTATTCTTCTGTTTTCCTCCTCAGATACTGCATCACCACAGTGAGTCAAACGATACCCTTAAGTTATACTACAATCTTGAAGATCAAGACTTTTGACTGTCTGTAAGAAAATTAATTTCAAATGAAAAATGAAAGAATATATAACACAAAGCAGAAATTATACACCATGCAGGGGTCTCACAAATATCCCACAGAGCAAATAATTGGTCTTCAAGGACATCAAATATTTTTTTAAAATTAGCCAATAGTTCTTTTATTGATAAAGATTACAAAAAACACTATTACTATGCCAACAATTTTGAAAAATGTGTAAGACTGAACTGCATAGCATCATTGCTAAGAGACAAGAGTTCTTAATTTTAAAGGGTTTCACTGTGTGTCTAAGTTTACTAATTATTTCACCAGCTGATTAGACAAACTAGCAACTCAAGAGATTATAAAATCATTGTAAGATAAGAAAGGGAAGAAAAAAATGGCATTTTAAAAATTTACACAATTATTGATAAAGGACACATTGGCTATTATCAGTCGAACATTACATACATTTCTTTTGCTTAGTATAAAAGCTAGGTTTAGGCATTTGCCACTTTGTTTTATTTCTTATGTATTTTAACATATTATTTTTAAACAAAACTAATTGTTTATAGACTTTGCAATTTCATTCTCATTAACTCTATATTATAGTACGAATAGTTTTTATATTATCAAATATATATAGTCATCCCTTGGTATCCCTGGAGAACTTTAAGACCTTCTGTGGATATAAAAATCCTCAGCTGCTCAAGTCTCTGATGTAAATATATATTTATACATGAATAGTTTTCACATATAACCTGCATACATTCTCCCATATACTTTAAATCATCTTTATATTACTACTAATAACTGATATAAAGTCTATGAAGTAGTTGTTATAATGAATTGTTTAGGGAATAATAAGAAAAAGGTCTGCACATGTTTAGTGCCAAAGCAATTTTTTTAAAGATTTCCCATCTATGGTTTGTTGAATCTGCAGTTGCAGAACCCGCCATTCTGTACGTTCTGTACCCGTAAATGAGCAGGCGAAGGCAAACCGGCAGACACGAGCAACTTGGGCCTGACTGTTCAGCTCCTCACTTATGCAGCTGAGTATATTGTTCTGATTCGCTTCAGGGCATCTTTAAGTGTTAGCCCATATATTCCCAGCTTTAGAAAATTCTTTTACATCCACTGTCTAATGCTAAATTAGGGGGAACCTACAATTAGAGAAATCAGATAGACCCGGGTTTGTATTCGAGCTCTGCCACCAAAGGTCAATCTAAACAAATCATTGAATGCTGGGAGGCCCAGCACACTTATTTTTGAGAAGAATTAACAGTGCCTGGCTGGGAGGGGTGTTAGTGTACTTGATACATCTAGCTGTAGTGTCTCTCACAGATGTGGTGCCTAATAAATGGTAGATTGTGGCAGTAAGCATTGAAACAGGTTGTTCTCCCAAATTTACCTGGTTCCTTCATTCTAACTTCCCAAATGTTTATATAAAATAAGCAATTCCTAACCACTCTCCTTTTGGCTTAGTCTCTTTCTTTTTAAATGAGTGATATCATATAGGGACTCCACACACGCATGGCCAGTGAACAAATGGATACATAGAAATGCTGTTACTCTTACATTAATCTGAGTTTTTAGTAGCCACTTTCTCAAGTTCTTTGCCTCCAGCTCTCTGTATTACTCTACTCACCTTCTCATTTGGTTATTCTTTATCCACTTGGATCAAAAACAAGTATATATTCTTGAGTCATCCATTACTAAATTATTTATGCATATTTCTTGTGAGTGCAAGACAATGTCTTTATTAGGTGTTAATTATTTTAAAAATAGTTATTGTTATTCTCAATGATTTCTTGGTTATGTTAGGATCTTTCAGCAATGAGATGATATATGTAAACTATCCAGGAAAGCATGACACAGGTTAGAAACTCAGGTGATAGTGAGTTGGTCCCTTTTCATGCTCCCACCCTACTGTACTTCTTACTCTGTACTGTATTTTTTGGCTGATATTTCCTACAATAGATTGTGAGTTCTCCCAGGACAGAGTCTTTGCATTGAAAGAGCCTAGCACAGAATCTAGCTCATATTAGGCTTTCAATACAAATTTGTTGAATAAGTCAAACGTTTTACCAGCATTTTAATTACTACCCCTTTACTAACTTTACGAAAATAGAATTACAAGAAACAGAAAAATCACTTCTGTCTCTCATCAGATTTCTAAATATCTAAGTTCATTAATTCTACCTTTGACCGTTTACATTAAATTGATGAATCCCATTAACATAAAGAGGTAAAACAAGATATTCATGCTTGGTCTAAAATTTGTCCAGCCTAAAGGAAAATTCTTTTATTGTTATTTTAATCAAGTTCAAAGCCCTAGGACTCAAGACTCCCTGTATCCTGTCAGCCCCGGTCACTGCCCACTAACAAGAGAAGTCCTACTGAGCTGCCCTTGGTGATGCCACGAGTGAAACTCGGGGAGTCAGCACTTCCCAACTGAATGAGTCAAGAGAACTAAGGTAAAAAAATTAATTTAGAGACTCTTCAGTGAGCTGAAATAAACCAGGCAGAGTTAGGAGACTTATCCCTTTGTCAAGGAAGCAGAGAGCCTCTGCATTTTCACCTAGGTCCATGCTTCCCCACCAAATCGAATCTGTGCAAAAAAATCAAATTTTAACCTACTGCATCAAATATTCCAGTAACACTAGAGCTGATTATCACCTAGCAACAGTGTGCACTGCCAAATGAATGAACAAACAGGCTGTTCTTGGGGATCCCTTCCCTGTTTATAATGCCAAATAGCATATTTAAATGTATTTAAATAAAGCTCAGTCTACAGTGAATTTAAGTACTGGATGAAAAGGCCATTTCTGTGATGACCGGCAGATAGGTGGACAGTTGCGACAGCGCTTGACAGATTTGTTTCCTTGCCCATAAAAAAGTTGTTCAGTGACACTTTCTGATGAACCATTATCATAACTACTTCCTGACGATGTAGAAATTGTCTTTGTAATAAAGACAATGTTTTCTTTCCTTATTCTGATTTTATTTATTGCAAATGGCATACTGTCACAGTGGAAAAGAACACTATCCAATTTCCTTTTGGGAAGAGAGAAAGAAAGTCCTTGTGGCAAGTTTACATCAAGGTTTTCAAAAGGTCATGACGTGTATTTTGTGGATGACCTAAAGAATCAATTGCTGGAAGGTAGAGGAGAAATGATTAATTATTTCTGGGGAAGAAATGAAATTGAGACAGGCCTCAGAGGAGGGCTATGGAAAGTATCTTCCCTCCCACCACTTTGTAGAGTAAGTTGCATTAAAATATTTCCTGACAGGCAAGAAACGTTATTAAAAATAAAACTAAATTTTTCAAATGTTCATGAAGTGAAGCAAGAACTCAGTGTCTGTGAGTGTTCATGCCCAGGAAAGGCAGTGTATCCTTCAAACAAACATTTATTGAGCATCTGCTGTGTGCTGAGCATCCTAGTCCCCGTGAACACAGAACCTTGTGAGTAATACACGAGCAAATACTGACAATGAACTACATCTTTGGCAATAAAAGAGGTGTGTATGAGAGGCAATGGAATCACAGAGAAATTAACGCTTCAGATTGCCCAAAGTAATTAGAAAAGATCATTGGATTTTTGATTTGGTGCTTCTTTTTTATTCTGTGACACCCTGACAAACAATTTGGACTCATATCTGTATATCTGTCTACCACCAAAATCATCTCACTGTTCCCACCTGACTTCACCCTTCCTGAACCCTACATGCAGACCAGTGCTGTGCTAAGCATCGGGGTAGATTCTCCTCCTGCCTCTTCTTTTTCACCCTTATGCTCACCAGTCCTCATCACAGAGTGACTAGAGGCTTGACTATCCGATTAGCTGTAGAGCCTAAGGTGAAGGGGCAAGGATGTCCCTACGCTGTTTTTAGTGTTTGCTGGAAGCTGAGGCTATCAACGTATCTTTGCAGTTCATTTGTGGCCTAGCCCAGACCCTAGCCATTTGAGATCCAACTATTTTATTTGTTCTCTCAAGAGATATTTATTGAGCTCTACCAGTGCTGGGCTGTATTCTAGGAGCTGAGGGTAAAGTAGTAAAACTAACAGAGAAAGTCCTTGCCTTCCTAGGATATTGAGGTGGAGAGAGGTGAATTTATTTTCTGAAGGTCAAATTGATAGTCACTGGCAGAATCAGGCTTAGCCCCCTGGGTCTCCTAACTTGCGGAAATCATGGCAGCATTTTTCCACTGTTACAGTTTTGCTACTTTCACGTTGACCTTGAACACTCAGGATCCTGAAAGCGTGTCTGTGTGTGTTTATGTATATTTGTATGTGAAGGAGAGAGAGAGCACACAGCACATGTGGTATGCACCCGGCTTCCCAGATCCTGCCAGCCTTATTCAGTTCAGCCCATTGCTTGTTGTAACTTTATGCATGACGTAGTCCACGTCCTCAATAATTTTACTTAGGCAAACTTTAGATACTACCTTTAAAAGTAGAAAGTCCTTAATAAAGAGTTACAGAATAAATGAACGGACATATGAAATGTGAAATGTCTGAATAGAAATTTACCACGACTCTACTAATTGTGCAGCATCATGCAATAAGATAAACAATTCACAAATGGAGAAGAATCCCAGAATGAGGATGATATGAGAAAGTCAACCCTCTAATTTGGAAATGTTCTATTTCCAAAATAGGCTCCTTTCTAGTTTTTCCACCAATTACTGAATTGGCTTGGCATAAATTGATATTGTTCCCAAACCCATTTTCAGATTTAGCCAGAGTTTCTGAAAGCCTGCCAATGGTCATTGTACACAGCAAGTGCACTCTCACCCCAAATGCCTGGACTGCTGCACAGCAAGAGACTTAATCACTTCAGCAGTTTAGCAATCAATGTGAATTACTCTGCCATCAGTGCTGATTGGGAAAGTGGCCGAAATGGCCAGGACACACACACACACATGCTTGACCTAAGTTCGCATATATTTTCCCTCTCAATGTACCTCTCAAAACTTCTTTGTTATTAATTAGCCTTTATTATAATCCGAGATATTTCATGTGAAAGAACTTATTCCGCTTGCTAAAGTAAGTGCAATATTTTGAATTTTGAATATATTCTCCATGGCATTTTTTTTCCTCTCCTTTCCATAGTTCTGGAGCTAACTCATTTCTGTAATGTCTTATTTCTCTTGGGCCTCCTTTACTCGTAAGCAGGCAAGTTTTAACTCTGACATCCACAAGCCACAGTGAAAATGGTATCTAATTTATTCTCTGAAATGTAGAAAACAATATTGCGGAAGAAGCCAGAAATCAAAAGGTAATAAGGTTTGAAGAACAATTCTGCCACAGCTGTCAGAATGCTGATAAAAGGCAGCCTCTCTTCATAATCAGCCCTTTCAAAGTCAGAAGAAGGAAGAAGACAAGGGGCTGATCCTCTACTTTGTTTCCCCAGTGACTGAAAGGAAACTCTAACAAAGAGATAGACTGAGGCTTCAGTGCTCAGGACAAAGGTACCTGTGTCGTTTGTGATAAATCTCATACTTAAGTGTGACGAATTGGCACCCTCTTGAAGATCAAAGCCAGGGCCTCCACCAACCCACACCCTCTCAAGGATTTCCCTAATGACTGCAGGGCCTCATTGGAAGCAGGGGAAGAATACTTTTGCAACAATTTTCCAGTGGTGAATAGTACTTGGAACAGAGTGTTTAATGTACTGGTACTTTTGATAAAATATTACACTAAATAATCTTTATAAATCCAAGGAATGTCCATTCATGCAGCAATCAGTAGTAGCTTTTATTTCATATTATTTAATTTTATTTGTTTTATGGTGATATGTTTTGAATTATGTGTTCATTATATTTATTGTATGCTTACTAATATATATATATATTTATATTATATATATATATTTATTATATATATTTTTACGGAGACTGGGTGTTGCTATATTAGCCAGAAATCCTTCTGTCTTGGACTTCTAAAGAGTGTTAATGTATTTATGTATTAAAACATAAGAAACACTTTGGGGAAAAGTGGATTATTTTACATTTGAGTTCTCCATAGGCAGAGTCAGAGACAAGGATTTGAGTGGAAATAGTTTATTTGCAGGGTAATTCTAGGAATCACTGGCAGAGAATCAGGAAAGAAAACTGAGCTAGGAAAGATCCCAATATGAATGGGTTAAAGAGCAGGCACCACTATGGGCAGCCAGGGTTCTGACTGCAAGGAATCCTCTAAGCCATTTTGCAAAACATGGCTTAACATTCTTCTATCTAAAAATCAAGGAAGCTGGGGTACTTACCCACCATCATCTATGTTACTCTCAGTGGAGGGATGCCTCCAGGGATATTAGCACCAAGGAAATTTGGACCTGAATTTCATATAGACTGAGTACACTCCTGCAGTAGAAAGTCAGAGGTGCCACAGTAAGAGGTTGTGCTTGAGCATAGACACATGAACACAAGGGAGAGATGGGCCAGGAACAGTAGCATCTCCACAACAGGCTGGGTCCAACTCCTGGTTGGGAGAAATCATTTTTTGCAGGCCACTGATTGGATAGTACAGAAAAGGAAGAGTAGGTATTCCGTCAAAGGATTGGGGGATTTGGAAATTGTTAACCTTCTTGTCTTCTACAATGAATGTAAAACTCTGTCCCACAAAAGAAAGAAAAACATTGACAATTGCATGTAAATAAGAGAAATGCAAAGTCATTCTCCCAAAATATCTTGCAGACAGCTTCCAGTTCTGCTGCCTTCCCAAGCAATTCTGGCCCTAGCTCATAAAAATAATGTATTGTTTTATATCCTTTTACTTTTCAATGTGTTCTCACTCTTACTAACTTATTTGACCTTGAGGGAGCATCTGGTCATTCTCATCTACATTTTCACAAGAGGGAGCTAAAAGCATATAAATATCAAATGAATTTCTCAACAGAGCCAGGGTGAGAACTTCAGTCCCAATGAATATGTATTGAGCATCTATATTCCAGAAACTGTGCTTAGTTTGGGGGATATGGAAATTAATAAGACATGGCCCTCATTGTTGAGGAATTCACAGGCTACTTATGAAAACTGATGTACAAAGAATTTAATAATAACATGGTATTCACAAAACAGATGTTTACGCTTATGTTTATTTAGTAAAATGCTGTGTGAATACTGCGTTAGCAGGTACATCTTCCTGGAGGAGTTAGGTATGTGTTATCAGTCAAGATGGGGTAGATTGTGCTATGGCAACAAATGTTCCGAACTCCTATGGTCTTAACAGAACAGAGATTTATTTCTCACTTATGCAAATTCTACTGTAGTGTGGTCTGGTCACCCACCTGGGCAACTGTTCCCTTTATGATGACACACTGGTCCATGGCTGAGGGAAGATTTACCTCTCAGTAGCTCCATCATCTTGAACACACGGCCTCTTCAGTTGATTCAGCAAGGTGAAAAAAAGCACATATAGAGTCATACACAGGCTCTTACCTGTTTCTAAGCAGAAGGGAACAGTGAACTTCTCACACTATATTGGCCAAGTCACATGGCCATACCTAAGTTTAAGGGAATAGGGAAGTACAGTCTTGTATATGCCTGGAAAGGCAAAGGAATCAAAAATATTGGTAAGAAGCATAATTACTTTCTAAAGTGATTATGGGGGAAAAATACTTTCGGCAGACAAAACAAACCCGTGTAAAAGCACAAAGATATGACATGGCCTGATGTGTTCAGAGATTCAAAGTTCAGAGATTCAAAGTTCAGAAAGTTTCAGGAACCTAAAGTGTATGGAGAGAAGAGGTGGAAGGTGATGCTGGTGAGGTTAACAAAAGCTAGATAATTAATGACTAAATTATTTTGGAATTTATCCTCATGGAACCAGCAGCAGTTTAAAAGTATACAAAACACATGACCAACTGCCATTTTTCAAAAAACATCCCATGTTAATGAGAAATCACTACATTGTGGCACCTCTCAGCTAATACACATTTTTAAGACTATCTGAAAGCTATGGGAAAACCTAACAGAAGAAGTATTTGGGTGAGGGAGCAGCAGCAAGTGTCATTATAGATTCAGAGTGCTGGAATCTCTGATACCCACCCAAGAGTCATGCCCAAATGATGTCTTGATCACATGGTTATCAAAGCATGCAAGTATCAATGAACATAAGCAAGACCCTCCCTTCATTTGTCATTGGAATGGCAGAAACTTAAGTGTTGTTTTTCCCATATGTCCTTGTTTATGATGTTCCTCTGTGAACAGTCTTTTCTTTCCTATCCCATGAAAAAGAATGAGGTTGTAGGTATTTTTCCTGTTGGCAGATGAAGACAAAACTTTTCATGTAAAAGATAGGAGTAAGGAGAGGGGTGGAGCAAGATGGCGGAACAGAAAGCTTTACTGGCTGTCCCCCACTACAAGAACACAGACTTAACAACTATCTACATAAAAAAAGCAACTTCATAAGAACCAAAAATTAGATGAGCACTCATGCTACCTGGTTTTAACTTCATATCACTGAGAGAGGCACTGAAGAGGTGGGAAAAACAGTCTTGAATCACTAATGCCACCCCTCCCCCAACATTTGGCAGCAGTGTCATGGTGCAGAGAGCAATTCTCTGTGTGGGGAGAGGGAGAGCACAGCAACTGTGAGTCATTGAACTCAATGCTGACCCGTTATAGCAAAAGAAAAACCAAGCCGAATTAAGCTGATGTCTCCCCAGAGAGTGAGCATTTAAACCAGCCCTAACCAGAAGACAATTTACAATCCCAGAAGTGAGAACTTGATTTCCCACAAGTCTCACCACCATAGATTAAAAGTTCTGGGACCACAAATAAACCTTAAATTTAGTCTAAGGACTCAGTGCTATGCTGGCCTCAGATCTGACCCAGTGCAGTCATAGGGTGGTGGCCACAGGGGTGCGTGTGTTACCCCATCCACAGTTCCAGCTGACTCAGAACAGAGGGAGAGAGAGAGAGACTCCATTTGTTTGGGGAAAAGCAAGGGAAAAGAACAAGAGTCTCTTCCTGGTAATCCAGAGAGTCTTCTGGAGCTTACCTAGGGCCATCAAGGTGGTACCTCTATCAGTCTGTAAGAACCACAGTGTTAATGGGCTTGGGGACCCCAAAGCAGATACAGCTTGGATCACAAGATCCAAGTCCTTTCAAATATCAGGAAACCCTTCTGAAGAAGAATGGGTACAAACAAGCCCAGACTATGAAGACTACAATAAATACCTAACTCTTCAATACCCAGACATAGACGAGTGACTACAAATATCAAGATGATCCAAGAAAATATTACCTCACCAAATGAACTGCATAAGGCACAATGGACCAATCCTGGAAAAACATATATGTGACCTTTCAGACAGAGAATTCAAAATAGATGTTTTGAAGAAACACAAAAAAATTCAAGATAACGCAGGAAAGAAAATCAGAATTCTATTAGACCAATTTAACAAAGAGATCGAAATAATTAAAAATAATCAAATGGAAATTCTAGTGATGAAAAATGCAATTGGCATACTGAAGAATGCATTAGACTCTTTAATAGCAGTATTAATTAGGCAGAAGAAAGAATTAGTGAGCTTAAAGACAGGCTATTTAAAAAAAATACAGTCAGAGAAGATAAAAGCAAACAGGATCAAAAACAATGGAGTACCCCTAAAGGATCTAGAAAATAGCCTCAAAAAGGCAAATAAGAGTGACTGAACTTTAAGAGGAGGTAGAAAATAAGACTGGGGTAGAAAGTTTATTCAAAGGAAAGATAATAAAACAACAAAGAACTTGTCAAACCTAGAGAAAGATATTAACATCGAAACACAAGAAGGTTAAAGAACATCAAGCAGACTTACCCTCCACAAAAAAAATCTTCCTCAAGGCATTTAATAATCAAACTCCCAAAGGTGAAAATTTAAAAAAGGATCTTAAAACCAGCAAGAGAAAAGGAATAAATACCATACAATGGAGCTCCAATATGCTTGGCAGCAGACTGTTTAGTGGAAATCTTACAGGCAAGAAAGAAGTGGCCACTTAAAGTACTAAAGGAAAAAATAATTTTTACCATAAAATAGTATATTCAGTGAAACTATCATTCAAACATTAAGGAGAAACAAAGACCATCCCAGACAATCAAAAGCCTATGGATTTCATCAATACCAGACCTGTCCTATAGGAAATGCTAAAGGAAGTACTGCAATCAGAAAGAAAAGGATGTTAATGAGAAATAAATCATCACCTGAAAGTACAAAACTCACTGGGAATAGTAAGTACACAGAAAACCACAGAATATTATAATGTTGTAATAGCCATATATAAAGTATTCTTAAGTAGAAAGACTAAACTATAAACCAGTTAAAAATAACTACAACAACTTTTCAAGACGGTACAACAAGATGTAAATAGTCACAACAAAGAGTTAAAAAGCAGAAGATTGAAGTGAAGGTGTAGAATCTTCATCAGTTTTCTTCTTACTTGTTTGTTTGTTTGCTTGTGCCAACAGTTTTAAGTTGTTATCTGCATAAAATAAAGGGTTACAAGATAGTATTTACAAACCTCAGGGTAACCTCAAACCACAAAACATGCAATAGATATACACGCACAGACAAAGCAGGAAAAATTATATCTCCAGAGAAAACCACCTTCACTGAAAGAAAGACAGGAATGAAAAGAAAGAAAGAAGACAAAACTATAAAACAACCAGGAAAAAAAAAAATAAGAAAATGGCAGGAGGAAGTCCTTACTTGTCAATAATAACATTTAATTTTAAAGAAATAAACTCTCCAATCAAAAGACAGAGAGTGGGCTTAGTACAGTGGCTCATGCCTAGGTGGGCAGATCACTTGAAGTCAGGAGTTCAAGACAAGTCTGGCCAACATGGTGAAACCCTATCTCTACTAAAAATACAATAATTAGCTGGGCATGGTGACAGGCACCTGTAATCTCAGCTACTCAGAAGGCTAAGGTAGGAGACTCACTTGAACCTGGGAGGCAGAGGTTGTAGTGAGCTGAGATTGTGTCACTGCACTCCAGCCTTGACAACAGAACAAGACTGTATCTTTAAAAAAAAAAAGTATTAATCTATTGCTTACAAGAAGCACACTACACTTCACCTATAAAGACACACATAGACTGAAAATAAAAGGATGAGAAAAGATATTCCACAACAATGGAAACCCAAAGAAGAAGGAGTAGCTATGCTTATATCAGACAAAATAGATTTCAAGACAAGAACCATAAGAAGAGACAGAGAAGGTCACTATATATGAAAAAGAGTCAATTTAGAAAGAGGATATTATATATCTATATCTATATATATATATGCACCCAACACTGGAGCACCCAAATATATAAAGCAAATATTATTAGAACTAAAGGGAGATACAGACTTCAATACAATAATGGCTGGAGATTTCAACATCACATTTTCAGCATTGGACAGCTCTTCTAGACAGAAAAATCAACAAAGAAACATTACACATAATCTGTATTAGAGTACAAATGGATCTAGTAAAGATTTAGAGAACATTTCATTCAATGGCTACTGAAAACTCATTCTTTCTCTAAGCACATGGATCATTCTCAAGGCTAGACCACATGTTAGGTCACAAAACAACTCCTACCACTCAAAAAAATTAAACAATGTAAAGCATTCTCTGACCACAATGAAAAAAATTTAGAAATCAAAAAGAGGAACTTTTGAAACTATATAAATATATGGAAATTAAACAATATGGTATTGAATTATAGTCAGTCAATGAAGAAATTAAGAAGAAAGTTAAAAAAAATTTTTGAAACAAATTATAATAAAAACATGACATACCAAAAGCCTATGGGACAGAATGAAAGTAGTACTAAGAGGGAAGTGCATACCTATAAGTGCCCACATCAAAAAATGAAAAAAAAATCCTTTAACTAAACAGCCTAACAATGCATATAAAGGAATAGGAAAAGCAAGAGCCAACCAAACTCAAAATTAGTAGAAAAAAAATAATAAAGATAAGAGCAGAAATAAGTGAAATTAAAATACAGGAAACAATAAAAAGACCAATGAAACACAAAGTTGGTTGTTTTAAAAGTTAAAAAACATGAACAAACTTTTAGCTGGAACAACAACAAAAAAAAAAGACAGAAGATTCAAATATGTAAAATTGGAGATGAAAAACTAGCATGGGCAAAGACTTCATGATTAAAACACGAAAAGCAATGGCAACAACAGCAAAAATTAACAAATGGGATCTAATTAAACTAAAGAGCTTCTGCACAGCAAAAGAAACTTCATCAGCATGAACAGGCAATCTACAGAATGGGAGAAAATCATTGCAATCTCTCCATCTGACAAAGGGCTAATATCCAGAATCTACAAAGAACAAACAAATTTACAAGAAAAAAAACAAACAGTCTCATCAAAAAGTGGGCAAAGGATATGAACAGACACTTCTTACAAGAAGACATTTATGCGGCCAACAAACATATGAAAAAAAGCTGATCATCACTGATATTAGAGAAATGCAAATCAAAACCACAATGAGATACCATCTCATGCCAGTTAGAATGGCAATCATTAAAATGTCAGGAAACAACAGATACTGGAGAGAATGTGGAGAAATAGGAATGCTTTTACTCTGTTGGTGGGAATGTAAATTAGTTCAACCATTGTGGAAGACAATGTGGTGATGTTGCAAGGATTTAGAACCAGAAATATAATCTCACCCAGCAATCCCATTACTGGGTATATACCCAAAGGATTATAAATCATTCTACTATAAAGACACATGCACATGTATATTTGTTGTGGCATTGTTCACAGTAGTAAAGCCTTGGAACCAACCCAAATGCCCATTAATGATAAAGAAAATGTGGCACACAAACACCATAAAATGCTATACAGGCCATGAAAAAGGATGAGTTCATGTCCTTTGCAGGGACATGGGTGAAGCTGGAAGCCATCATTCTCAACAAACTAACACAGGAACAGAAAACACAGACACCCATGTTCTCACTCATAAGTGGGAGTTGAACAATGAAAACACATGGACACCGAGAAGGGAACATCACACCCCAGGGCCTGTCTTGGGGTGGGGGTTAGGGAACAGATAGCATCAGGAGAAATGCCTAACGTTGATGATGAGTTGATGAGTGCAGCAAACCACCAAGGTACATGTATACCTATGTAACAAACATGCAAGTTCTGCATATGTATCACAAAACTTAAAGTATAATACAAAAAGAAAAGAAAAAGAAAAAGGAGGTATTACAACTGATAATGTAAAAATTCAAAGGATCATTAGTGACTACTATGCCAACAAATTTGAAAATCTAGAAGAAATGTACAAATTCATAGACACATACAACCTACCAAGATTAAACCAGGAAGAAATCCAAAACCTGAACATATTAGTAACAAATAAACTATAATAAAAATTCTTCCAGTAAAGTAATGCCTGGGACCTGATGGCTTCACTACTGAATTCTACCAAACATTTAAAGAAGAATTAATACCAATTCTACACAAATAATTTCAAGAAATAGAGAAGAAGGGAATACTTCCAAAGTCATTCTATGAGACCAGTAGTACCCTGATACCTAAACCAGACAAAGACACATCCAAAAACGAAAACTACAGGTCAATACCCTTGATGAATATTGATGTGAAAATCTTCAATAAAATATTAGCAAATAGAATTCAACAATGCATTAAATATATCATTCATCAAGATCAAGTGGGATTTATTCCTGGGATGCAAAGATGGTTTAACATACAAAAATAAATTGGTAGAATACATCATATCAAGAGTATGAAAGACAAAATTTATACAGCCATTTCAACTGATGCTGAAAAAGCATTTGAAAAATTTAACATTCTTCATAATGAAATACCTTCAAAAAACTGGTTATAAAAGGAAAATACTTTAACACAATAAAAGATATGTATGACAGACCCACAGAGAGTATCATACTGAACAGGAAATATTTGAAATCCCTTCCCCCACAAGCATAGGAAACCAAAGTAAAAATGAACAAATGGGACCACCTCGAGTTAAAAAGTTTCTTAACAGCAAATAAAACAATCAACAAAGTGAAGAGACAACCAACAGAATGGGAGGAAATATTTGCAATCTATTCATATAACAAGGGATTAAAGACTAGAATACATAAGGAACTCAGACAACCCTATAGTAAAAAATCTGATAAACTGACTTAAAAATGGGCAAAGTATTAGAATGAACATTTCTCAAAAGAAAACATAAAAATGGCAAAGAAACATATGAAAAGGTACTCAGCATCATTGATCATAAGAGAAATGCAAATCAAAAATACAATGAGATATCAACTTATCCCAGTGAAAATGGCTTATATCCAAAAGACAGGCAAAAAACAAATGCTAGCAAGAATGTGGAGAAAAGGGATCCCTTGTACACTGTTGGTGGGAATGTAAAGTAGTACGACCACTATGGAGAATAGCTTGGATGTTCCTCAGAAAACTAAAACTATAACTATCATACCATCTAGCAATTCCACTGCTGGGTATATACCCAAAAGAAAGGAAGTCAGTATAGTAAATAGAAATCTGCACTCCTATGTTTGTTGCAGCAATAATAGGAGTATTAGGAGTATCTCACACTAGCTAAGATTTGAAAGCACCCTAGTCCATCAACAGATGAATGGATAAAGAAAATGTGGACATATATGCATTGGAGTACTATTCAGCTGTAAAAAAAGAATGAGGCTCACACCTATAATCCCAGCACTTGGGGAGGCTGAGGCAGGTGGATTCCCTGAGGTCAGGAGTTTGAGATCAGCTTGAGCAACATGGAGAAACCCCATCTCTACTTAAAATACAAATTAGCCAGGCATGGTGGCACATGCCTGTAATCCCAGCTACTTGGGAGGCTGAGCCAGGAGATTCACTTGAACCTGGGAGGTAAAATGTGCAGTAAGCCAAGATCTCACCATTGCACTCTGGCCTGGGAAACAAGAGTAAAACTCTGTCTCAAAAAAAAAAAAAAAAAATCCCATAATCTGCAACATGATGGAACTAGACATCATTATGTTAAGTGAAATAAGCCAGGCACAAGAAGATAAATATTGCATGTTCTCACTTGTTTGTGGAATCTAAAAATCAAAACAATTGAACTCATGGCCGTAGAGAGTAGAAGGATGGTAATGAAGGTCTGGGAAGGTGGGGGTGGTTGGTGAGGGGGAATGGGGATTGGTATAAAAAACTGAATAAATGAATAAGGCCTAGTATTTGATAGCACAATGGGGTAACTATAGTCAATAATAATTTAATTGTACATTTTTAAATAACTAAGAATAAATATCTTAAGGGATGGATATTCCATTTTTCATGAGGTGATTATTGCATTCCTGTACTAAAATATCTCAGGAATTTCATAAAATATTCACCTATTGCATATTTTATATATTTTTAAGTAAAATATTATAAAAATTTTTTAAAGTTAAAGATAGGGAAGTGGGGAAGATGGCCAAAAGGAAGCTTCTCCAGAGTGCAACTACAACCAAGTGAGACACAGAACTAGAACAAAATCCACGTCTCTAAGCGAAGTACCAGTTTTGTTTTAAAGGGACTGGTTGAACAGTGGGATTAACCCCCAAAAAAGGCAGTGAAAGCAGTCCAAAGAGTCCAGCCGAGGCAAGGTGGGGCACTGCCCCACCTGGAAAGTGTATCACGCATGGAAGATGGGTATATAACCTCTTCGGTTCTCTGAATCAGATACAGCAATTCCCTCTGAGACTTTAGCAGCACACAGAGCAGGAAAACGCCGCCTTGCTGAGAAGTGCCCGGGGTTGCAGACCCGGGTGACAGTTCAGACTGGCAGCCCCAGCCAGACCAATGCCTTGTCAGTGCAGACCAGAGCAAAAATTTGGACTAATATCAAGAAAGTTTGTGAAACGGAACTGCTAATCCCACAGAAGAGAATGTTGAAAGTGGGGGCGGGGGATACAACGAGGCAGGCCCCTCCCCCACAAGATCCAGCAACCAGAGTCCCTCTCCTGGGAGTGTTTCACAGTTAACACATCCTCCATCTGGGAGTAGCAGGCTTGGCAGAGGGAAAGAGCCTGCCATTGGAAAAGCAGGGCTAACCCCACAGTACAGAAACCAGGCAAAGAATAAGCAGCAGCCTGGCTGAGACAGAGGCAGCCCAGGAGTGCTTCCACAGGCAGACAATGGACACACTCTCTTACGTGCCACACTGACACCTGCGTTTAAAAAGAAAAAAGCCTCATACAGGAGAAATAACCCCAACTTTAACAGAAAGGACGTCCATTCAGAGAAGATGGGAAGAAACCAGTGCAAAAAGGACAAAAACAGTAAAGTCCAGAATGCCTCTCCTCCCCAGAGAGATCACAAAGATTCACCAGCATGGAAACAAAACGGGTCAGAAAATGATTTTGATGAACTGACAGAAGCAGGCTTCAGAAGATAGGTAATAACAAACTTCCCTGAGCTAAAAGAACATGTTTTAACTCAATGCAAAGAAACTAAGAACCTTGAAAAAAGATTAGATGCTAACTAGAATAACCAGGCTAGAGAAGAACATAAATGACTTGATGGAGTTGAAAAACACAGCACAAGAAATGTTTGAAGCATACACAAGTCTCAATAGCCAAATCGATAAAGCATAAGAAAGGATATCAGAGATCGAAGGTCAACTCAACAAAATAAAAGAGAAGGCAAGAAAAGAGAAAAACAAGTGAAAAGAAATGAACAAAGCCTCCAAGAAATATGGGATTACGTGAAAAGACCTAATCTATGCCTGATGGGTGTACTTGAAGAGGACAGGAAAAATGAATCCAAGGTAGAAAACATTCTTCAAAATATTATCCAGGAAAACTTCCCAACCTAGCAAAGGAGGCCAACATTCCAATACAGAAAACACAAAGAACACTACAGAGATACTCCTCAAGAAGAGCAACCCCAAGGCACATAATCGTCAGATTCACTAGGGTTGAAATGAAGGAAAAATTGCTAAGGGCAGCCAGAGAGAAAGATCGGGTCACCCACAAAGGAAAGCCCATCAGACTGACAGTGGATTTCTTGGCAGAAACCCTACAAGCCAGAAGAGAGTGAGGGCCAATATCAACATCCTTAAAGAAAAAAACTTTCAACCCATAATCTCATTTCCAGCCAAACCAAGTTTCATAAGTGAAGGAAAAATAAAATCCTTTACAGACAAGCAATTACTGAGATATTTTGTTGCAAGCAGACCTGCCCTACAAGAGCTCCTGAAGGAAGCACTACACACAGAAGAAAACATCTAGTACCAGCCACTGCAAAAATGAACCAAATGGTAAAGACCAATGGTGCAATGAGGAAACTGCATCGACCGATGGGCAAAACGAACAACCAGTAACAAAATGGCAGGATCAAATTCACACATAACAATACTAACATTAAATGTAAATGGTCTAAATGCCCCAATCAAAAGACACAGACTGGCAAACTGGGTAAAAAGTCAAAACCCATTGGTGTGCTGTATTCAGGAGACACATCTCACATGCAAAGACACATATAGACTCAAAATAAAGGGATGGAAGAAGATCTACCAAGCAAACAGAAAGCAAAAAAAAAAAAATAACAAGGGCTGCAATTTTAGTCTCTGATAAAATCAACTTTAAACCAACAAAGATCAAAAGAGACAATGAAGGACACTACATAATAGTGAAAGAATCAGTAAAACAAGAAGAGCTAACTATCCTAAATATATATGCTCCCAATACAGGAGCAGCCAGATACATAAAGCAAGCTCTTAATGACCTACAAAGAGACTTAGACTCCTGCACAATAATAGTGGGAGACTTTAACCCTCCACTGTTAATATTAAACAGATCAAAGAGGCTCAACAAGGATATCCAGGACTTGAACACAGAACTGGAACAAGCAGACCTAATAGACACTTACAGAACTCTCCACCCCACAACTACAGAATATACATTCTTCTCAGCAGCACATCACACTTACTCTAAAATTGACTACATAAATGGAAATAAATCACTCCTCAGCAAATGCAAAAGAATGGAAATCATAACAGTCTCTCAAACCACAGTGCAATCAAATTAGATATCAGGATTAAGAAAGTAACTCAAAACCACACAACTTCATGGAAACTGAAACTGGCTCCTGAATATTGACTGGATAAACAATGAAATAAAGGCAGAAATAAAGATGTTCTTTGGAACCAATGAGAACAAGTACACAATGTCCCAGAATCTCTGGGACACATTTAAAACAGTGTCTAGAGGGAAATTTACAGCAATAAATGCCACATGAGAAATGAGGAAAGATCTAAAATTGACACCCTATCATCAAAATTGAAAGAGCTAGAGGAGCAAGACCAAAAAAACGCAAAAGCTAGCAGAAGACAAGAAATAACTAAGATCAGAGTAGAACTGAAGGAGGTAGAGACACAAAAACCCTTCAAAAAATTAGTAAATCCAGGAGCTGGTTTTTCAAAAAGATCAACAAAATAGACCACTAACCAGACTAATAAAAAAGAAAAGAGAAGAATCAAATAGATGCAACAAAAAATGATAAAGGGGATATCACCACTGATCCCACAGAAATACTAACTACCATCAGAGATCATTACAAACAATTCTATGCACATAAATTAGTAAGCCTGGAAGAAATGGATAAATTTATGGACACTTGCACCCTCCCAAAAAATAAACAAGGGAGAAGTTGAAACCCTGAATAGACTAATAACAAGGGCCGAGGTTGAGGCAGCAATTAACAGCCTACCAACTAAAAAAAGTCCAGGTCCAGACGGGTTCACAGTTGAATTTTACCAGATGTACAAAGAGGAGCTGGGACCAATCCTTCTGAAACTATTCCAAACAATCCAAAAAGAGGGAATCCTCCCCAACTCATTTTATGAGACCAACACCATCCTGACACCAAAACCCAGCAGACACTGGACAAAAAAAGAAAACATCAGGCCAATATCCGTGATGAACATAGATACAAAAATCTTCAATAAAATACTGGCAAACCGATTGCAACAGTACATCAAAAAGCTTATCCATCATGAACAAGTAGGCTTCATCCCAGGAGGCAAGTCTAGTTCCACATATGCAAGTCCATAAACGTAATCCACCACGTAAATAGAACCAAAGTCAAAAACCACATGATTATTTCAATAGATGCAAAGAAGGCCTTCAACAAAATTCAACAGCACTTTATGCTAAAAACTCTCAATAAACTAGGTACTGATGGATTGTTTCACGAAGTAATTAAAACTGTTTATGACAAACCCACAGCCAATATAATATTGAATGGGTGAAAACTGGAAGCATTCCCTTTGAATTCTGGCACTAGAGAAGGATGCCCTCTCTCTCCACTCTTATTCAATATAGTATGGGAAGTTTTGGCCAGAGCAATCAGGCAAGAAAAAGAAATAAAGAGTATTCAATTAGGAAAGGAGGAAGTCAAATTGTCTCTATTTGCAGACAACATGATTGTATATTTAGAAGACCCATTCATCTCGGCCCAAACTCTCCTTAAGCTTATAAGCAACTTTAGCAAAGTCTCAGGATACAATATCAATGTGCAGAAATCACAACTATTTCTATACACCAGTAACAGACAGAGAGCCAAATCAAGAGTGAACTCACTTTCACAATTGCTACAAGCAGAATAAAATACCTAGGAATACAACTAACAAAGGAGGTAAAGGACCTCATCAAGGAGAACTACAAATCACTGCTCAAGAAAATAAGAGAAGACACAAACAGATGGAAAAGCATTTCATCCTCATGGTTAGGAAGAACCAATATTGTGAAAATGGTCATACTGCCCAAAGTAATTTATAGATTTAATGTTTTCCCATCAACTACCAGTGACCTTCTTCACAGAACTGGAAGAAAACACTTTAAACATCATATGGAACCAAAAAAGATCCCACATAGCCAAGACAATCCTAAGCAAAAAGAACAAAGCTGGCAGTGTCACACTGCCGGACTTCTAGGTATACTACAAGGCAACAGTAATCAAAACAGCATGGTACTGGTATCAAAACAGAGACACAGACCAGTGGAACAGAACAGAAGCCTCTAGAGCAACACTACACATCTGCAACCAACTGATCTTTGACAAATCTGACTAAAACAAGCAATGGGAAAAGGATCCCTTGTTTAATAAATGGTGTTGGGAAAATTGGTTACCAATGTGCAGAAAGCAGAAACTGACACCTTACAATAAAATTAACTCCAGATGGATTAAGGACTTAAACATAAGACCTAATATCATAAAAACCCTAGAAGAAAACCTAGGCAAAACCATTCAGGACATAGGGATAGGCAAGGACTACATGACTAAAACACAAAAAGCAATGGCAACAAAAGCCAAAATAGACAAATGGTATCTAATTAAACTTCAGAGCTTCTGTACAGCAATAGAGACAATCATCAGAGCAAATTGGCAACTAAGAGAATGGGAAAAAATTTTTGGAATCTACCTATCTGACAAAGGGCTAATATTCAGAATCTACAAAGAACTAAAGCAGATTTACAAGAAAAAAAAACTCATTCAGAAGTGGGTGAAGAATATGAACAGGCGCTTTTCAAAAGAAGACATATATGAGGCCAACAAACATATGAAAAAAATGCTCATCATCACTGGTCATTAGAGAAATGCAAATTAAAACCACATTGAGATGCCATCTCATGCCAGTTAGAATGGCAATCATTAAAAAATTTGGAGACAACAGATGCTGGAGACAATGTGGATAAATAGGATTACTTTTACACTGCTGGTGGGAGCGTAAATTAGTTCAACCATTGTGGAAGACAGTGTAGTGATTTCTCAAGGATCTAGAAATAGAAATTCCATTTGATCCAGCAATCCCATTACTGGGTATATACCCAAAGTACTATAAATCATTCTATTATAAAGACACATGCACACACATGTTAATTGTGGCAGTGTTTACAATAGCAAAGATGTGGAACCAACCCAAATGCCCATCAATGATAGACTGGACAAAGAAAATGTGGCACATATATACCATGGAATACTATGCAGCCATAAAAAGCAATGAGTTTGTGTCCTTTGTAGGGACATGAATGAATCTGGAAACCATCATTCTCAGCAAACTAACACAAGAACAGAAAATCAAACACCACATGTTCTCACTCATAGGTGGGTGTTGAACAATGAGAAAACTTGGACACAAAGAGGGGAGCATCACACACTGGGATCTGTTGCAGGGGCTATGGGAAGAATAGTGGAAGGGAGGGTGCAGGAAAGAGAATGTTGGGAGAAATGTCAGGTATAGGTGATGGGGGCATGGTGGCACCAAACCACCTTGCCAGGACTGTACCTATGCAACAATCTTGCATGATCTGCACATGTACCCTAGAATCTAAAGTACAATTTTTTAAAAAAGTTAAAAATAGAGGAAAAAAATGGAGGTGAGGCCTAAAATTAAAGGCTACCATTTTAGTGGCAGCCTCAATAACTCTATCTGGAACTCCTGTCATCATAGGACTGATTAAAAAATTTCATAGTATCAACTCAATTCTCTTATCTGTATTCTGATGAAGCATCCTAGAGGAAGATGCACATTCTAGTGTGATTAAGCTCATAAGTCAGTGGCTTATTGAGTACCATCATAGTAAGAGAGCAGCAGATACAGTAAGTCCTCTATAAAGAGAGTGACTTGAACAAAATTACCTATTCATATTTTGTGCCTTGCTATATTATAAATTCCTTGAAGACAATGACTATTATGGATCTTTATAAATCTCTAGGGCATAACCCAGTACCTGGTACATTAGATGCTCAATCAGTGTTGATAGAACAGAAATGAATTGACCAATAACTACTCAAATGTGCTAATTGGTGCTACACCAGCCTATAAGAATAAACATATCTTGCCATTGCAGGTATAGATTTCTCTATAGTACCTGATTCAACCAAGTGAAACAGATCATTTGTTTGAAATATGTATCTAAAATGATAAGGGAGACAAGTTCAAAACTTGGCCTACAAATAAAGTCTTAGAGAATGAGTACTCACAATTAGCAAGGGGGAGAACATCTGTCTGCCCTAACATTCTTGGGCCAATTAAATATATTACTCTAAATCAGCTGCAGGTAGCACCCAGCTCATTTGCAGGAAAAGCATAAAAGAAGCATCTTCTGTTGATTCTGGCCAGCCATCCTGGTGAGGACAAAAAGCCTAGAGTGTTGTTTTCTAGAGGTGACCTTACCCTTTTCAGAATTTCCAACCTGAACCCTGCACACTTAACTTTGTGGGGTTGCTTTTGAGCCAAATGCCCAATCAGGTAACTATGCTAGATTTAACATCATTATCCTATGAAATATAAATGGATGGAAACACAATTCTAAAAATTTAGTAAATACATCCTTGGTGGCTCATTTTGTTTCTCTCAAACATTTCTAATGTTCTTGACTTCTATGCTTATTATATACTACAATCCTTAATGCCTTTTCTTCACTAATCTATCACAATCTTGTTTATTTCACTCAATTTTTAAAATTTTCTTTACTGTTTTCTTCTTCCTCTACCACCACCACACATCTCCAATCTTTCCTTCTTTCAGCTAGAATATTTTAAAGTTATAATCTGGTTATGCCATCCCTCTTCTGAAACCCTTTCTATGGTTTTTTCAAAGCCATGAAAACAAGCCACAAGACTCTTGCTCTCACTACTGTCTGGGTAACTCAGTCGTCAACTTCAATACTCCTACCACAGACACCATCTATGCTAGAATGCTTTCTCCTCCAGCCCCAAATACACTTTTCCCTTTTCCCTTCTTAACTTCCACTCTTCCTTTGGATTTCATGTCTGTATTAGTCTGGTTTCACACTGCTGATAAAGACATCTGAGACTTGGCAATTTACAAAAGAAAGTTTATTAGATTTATAACTCCAAATGGCTGGGGAGGCCTTACAATCATGGTAGAAGTCAAGAAGCAAGGAGGAGCAAATCATATCCTATGTGGATGGCAGCACACAAAAAGAGCTTGTGCAGGGCTATTCCCATATTTAAAACCATCAGATCTCATAAGATCTATTCTCTATCATGAGAACAGCACAGGAAAGATCCACCCCCATAATTCAATTATCTTCCACCAGATCCCCACCCCTGCTATAATATGGGAATTATGGGAGCTATACAATGAGATTTGGGTGGGGACAGAGACAAACCATATTATTCTGCCCTGGCCTCTCCCAAATTTTATATTTTCATAGTTCAAAACCAATCATCCCTTCCCAACAGTCCTCCAAACTCTCAACTCATTTCTACATTAACTCCAAAGTCCACAGTCCAAAGTCCACCTGAGACAAGGCAAGTCCCTTCTGCCTACGAGCCTGTAAAATCAAAAGCAATTTAGTTACTTTCTAAATACAATGAAGGTACAGGCATTGAGTAAATACAACCATTCCAAAAGGGAGAAATTGGCCAAAACAAAGGGGCTACAGACCCCATGCAAGTTCAAAATCCAGCAGGGCAGTCAAATCTTAAAGCTCCAAAATGATTTCCTTTGACTCCATGTCTCAAATCCAGGTCATGCTGATGCAAGAGGTGGGTTCCCGTGGTCTTGGGCAGCTTCACCCCTGTGGCTTTGCAGGGTATAGCCTCCTTCACATCTGCTTTCCTTTCTGGCATTTGAGTATGCTTTCCTTTTCCAGGCACATGGTACAAGTTGTCAGTGGATATACCATTCTGTGGTCTGGAAGATGGTGGCTCTCTTCTCACAGCTCCACTAGGCAGTACCCGAGCAGGGACTTTGTGTGGGGGTCTCTGACCCCACACTTCCCTTCTGCACTGCCTTAGCAGCGGTTCTCCATGAGGGTCCCACCCCTGCAGTAAACTTCTGCCTGGGCATCCAGGCATTTTCATACATCTTCTGAAATCTAGGTAGAGTTTCCCAAGCCTTGATTCTCAACTTCTGTGCACTTGCAAGCTCAACAACACAGGGAAGCTGCCAAAGCTTAGCATGTTCATCCTCTGAACAGGACAAGCTGAACCTTGGCCCCTTTCAGCCATGGTTGGAGTGGCTGGAATTCAGGGTACAAAGTCCCTAGGCTGCACAGAGCAGGGGTGCCTTGGCTCTGTCCTATGATACCATCTTTTCCTCCTAGATCTCCAGGCCTGTAATGGGAGGGGCTGCCATGAAAACCTCTGACATACCCTGGAGACATTTTCACCATTGCCTTGGGCATTAACATTCAGCTCCTCCTTATTCATGCAATATTTTCAGCCAGCTTGAATTTCTCCTCAGAAAATGGGATTTTCTTTTTTATCACATAGTCAGGCTGCAAATTTTCAGAACTTTAATGCTCTGCTTCCCTTTTAAAACTGAATGCCTTTAGCCACACCCAAGTCACTCCTTGAATGTTTGTTGCGTAGAAATTTCTTCTTCTAGACACTCTAAATCATCTCTCTCAAGTTCAAAGTTCCACAAATCTCTAGGACAGGGGAAAGTAATGCCAGTCTCTCTGCTAAAACATAACAAGCGTCACCTTTGCTCCAATTCCCAACAAGTTTCTCATCTCCATCTGAGACCACCTTAGTCTGGACCTTATTGTTCATATACTATGAAGTCTCTGGGAAGTTACAAAAGAAAGAAGTTTAAATGGACTTATAGTTCCACATGACCAGGGAGGCCTCACAATCATGGTGGAAGGGAAGGAAAAGCAAGTCACATCTTACAAGGATGGCAGCAGGCAAAAGAGAGCTTGTGTAGGAAAACTCCCATTTTTAAAACCATCAGATCTCCTGAGACCTATTCAAGATCATAAGAACAGCACAGGAAAGACCCACCCCCATAATTTAATCACCTCTTACTAATTTCTCCCATGACACATGGAAATTATGTGTCCCATATTTTCCTCTCTTCTTCTGAGGCCTCCAAACTATTCTAACCTTTGCCTGTTACCTAGTTCCAAAGTTGCTTCCACATTTTTGGGTATCTTTTCAGCAACACTCTACTCCTGGTACCAATTTACTGTATTAGTCTGTTTTCACACTGCTGATAAAGACACACCAAAGACTGGGCAATTTAAAAGAAAGAGGTTTAGTGGACTAACAATTCCACATGACTGGGAAGGCCTCACAGTCATGGTGGAAGTCAAGAAGTAAATCACATCTTATGTGCATGGTGGCAACCAGTTGCGCAGGGCAACTCCCATTTTAAAATCATCAGATCTCATGAGACCCATTCTCTATCATGAGAACAGCACAGGAAAGACCTGCCCCCATAATTCAATCATCTCCCACCAGATCCCTCCCACAACATGTGAGAATCATGAAAGCTACAAGATGAGATTTGGGTGAAGACACAGAGCCAAATCATATCATTGTCATACTCTATATATCCTTGGGAATGTCTTTCCTACCCACTCTCCCCACCCCTCAGATAAATTCGCATCTCTGTTATCTTTATGGCACTCTGTGCCTTTTCCCTACAGCCCTTAGAATAATATTATTGTGATTCTGTGAGAGAAATAGGAGGAGGACATGATCTGGGTCTGTTTTGTCCCCATTGTATCCCCAGCACCAGGCATGAGGCCTGACCTTCAACATATGCTTGTATCATGTTTAAAGAATGAAGAGCGCCTCCTTGTTCATGAATATATGTGTGGAGTACCTGAGGAGGTGAGAGAGTGAGGCTCATTCAGGGAGACTGCCTTATACGCAAACCATTTCTAACAAGTGACTTTTGATATTTCTTTCAGGGATCATTAGGCCTAATTCAATTTTCACATGATATTAAATTATGAAAATCCAGGGTAGAATGTGAATGTATATTATTTATGGAATTTAAATTAGTTTTACATTGACCTTCTTAGTTGTATTTTTATTTAAAAGCTACTCCTTTTTTAACAGCCAAGCAAAAAAAGAGTTATGCTGAATATTTCCATATCTTCTCTTTCTACCTATCTCAATCCATTGCAGTTTGGCTTTAGACTTGATTTTTGCATTGAAACTAATTCTTCCCAATTCCCCTTGCTAAAGATATTAATAACTTTCACGTTGAACTCATTATAGTTATTAGCTCAGTGGACTCTAAAGGAGAAATTGACACAGTCAACCAAACTCTCCCACTGCTGGGTCTGAGACCCATTCTCCAAATCATCTCCTATCATTTGACCCATTTGTTACATGACTTTGCCTCTAACTACCTGCTAGTCTCTTTATCAACCTTGCACTTTAAAGTTTAGCAAAAAGAGAAGAAAGAAGCCTTATGGATTTCCCAAAACATATTATACTCTTTTATATTTCTATTCCTTTGGACATACTGTTTTCTTTTCCTAAAATTGCATTCTCTTATTTGTTGACCATGGAATTGTATTTCAGTCCTGCCTTTTAGGAAAGCCTTTCTCAACTCCCCAGGCCGTCCATTGCTCCTTCAGCAGTGCACTCATTGCATGTTGTCTGTATACTCATGAAAGTCAATTTCTTGTTGTTTGTTTGCACTTCTCTTTCCCATTTTTTATTGTTAGCTGCATGAGAAAAAAAAATTCGTGCTTTTCATCTTTGTAGCTGCAGTACTAGCACACTTCCTAATATGTGGCATATGCTTCATAAAATATCTGTAGGTTGACAGTTTGGGAGTACAGTAGGAGGATGTATTTTTTTCTTGTATTATAATTTTGATTCACAGAGTGGAAGCATTTGGGGGATGTTACAGGATTAGAAAATGATTGCCCCTAAGGCCAAGACTGGAGAAGAATGAGTCCCAATTGCCATGTCTATAATCCTGGAACCACATTTCCACACACATTTTGGTTTATAAGGAATCAAGAATTACAGATTCTAGTTCTCTGTCACTAAGTAATTTGTAGCATTTCACCAATGGTGAAATATTAATTTTCCCCAGCTCATAAATTATTTGAGAAGGTGACTTGTGCTTCTGGTGTGACAGAATATCTGAGTCAGATTAGCATTCCCAATAAGAACATCTATAAAAATTGAATAGCATATTTAAAAATGATCAGTGTTTTAAAAATGGGAGAGCAACTAAGGTAGCCAACATTTGAGAGTGACAGATCCTAGAAAGAAGGGAGACACATATGAGTTGCATATAGAGTACTACAATGGAGTTGCCTAATTTGCCCCAACACTTTTCTTTCTGGGTATTTGATGATTCTATATGCAGTGCAATAGTCAGAAGCTGAGAAGAAACTGGTGGTTTTAGCTTTTGGAAGTCGAAAGTTTAAGAATACAAAAGTATTCAGTACTTGAGCAGCCAAGATCCTTAAGAAAATATAACCACAGGCCAGGCATGGTGGCTCACACCTATAATCCCAGCACTTTGTGAGGCCCAGATGGGTGAAACATCTGGGGTCAGGAGTTCAAGACCAGCCTGGCCAACTTGGTGAAACCCCATCTCTACTAAAAATACAGAAATTAGCTGAGTGTGGTGGTGTGTACCTGAAATCTCAGCTACTCAGGAGGCAGGAGAATCATTTGAACTTGGGAGGTGGAGGTTACAGAGAGCCAAAATCATGCCACTGCACCCCAATCCGGGTGACCGAGTGATTCTTCATCTCAAAAAAAAAGAGAAAACATAAACTCGAAGGAAGTGAGCCTACATTTGGCACTACATTTTCCCTCCAAACATTAGCTTATTTTTGAGTTGCAGATGGTAACAATGGAAATTAGATAATATTTTACCTAAATAATAATGAAAATCATGACACAACGTAGTTCATGTGATGCAGCTAAAGCCATATTTAGAGGAAAACGTATAACCTTAAATACGTATATTATAAAAGAAGAAAATCTGAAAGTTACATAAATATCTATCTCAAACAATTTAAAAAATGGCAAATCTAAAGAAAGTAGAAGAAAATAATAATGATAAGAGTAGAAATAACTAAAAGAGAAACAAATGTATGATAGAAAGCAATTAACAAAACTTAAAGTTTGTCCCTGGAAAGAATCATAAAATAGGTAAATCCTCGCAGGATAAAGAAAAAAGAGAGTAGAAACAAATTATAAATACTAGTAATAGAAATGGCATGTAATTACAAAGCTTATGGACATTAAAAATATAAGGAGATTGTACTATAAATATTATAACAATACATTTGAAAATGTATACAAAATGTCTTAAAAACTACAAGTATTAAAACTGACACAAGAAATATATACTTATATATGTGTGTGTCATATGCACATAAAATTCTTTATTTAAAATCTTGCAACATAATGTTCCAGACTCAGATGACATCCAAAGTAAATTATTTATGACATTTAAGAGAGAAGTCACAGCATCTTACAGAAGAAACTCTTGCAGAGTAGAACAAAAGAGAAAATACTTCAAAACCAATTTTATGAGGCCAGCATAACCTTGATACAAAATCCTGGTAAAGACATTACAAGAAATAAAAATATAAAGCCAGTCTTTCATATTAATATAGATGCAAAATTTCTAAATGTAATATTAGCTAATTGGATCCAGTGATACATAAAATATATAATACGTTATGACAAAATTCATGTTTTCACAAGAATACAAGGTTGCTTCAACATTTAAAAATCAGTTACTCAACTCCTTAATTTATTGAATAGAGCAGAAAGACCATACGGTCATCTCAATACTTTCAGGAAAAACATTTAGTAAGTTATTCTAAGTGAAGTCACACAGGAGTGGAAAATCAGAACTGTATGGTCTCACTTACAAGTGAGAGCTAAGCGGTAAGTAGGCAAAGGCATACAGAGTGCTATAATGGATTTAAGAAACTCAGAAATGGGGGATGACTGAGGCCTAGGGATAAAAGAAGTCTGCAGTTTAGGTACAAAGTACTCTATTCAGGTGACCAGTGCATTAAAATCTCAGAATTCACTATATAATTTATCCATGTAACAATGTAAGCAAAGAAACACTATCAAACTTTTAAAATTTAACATTGATCATTTTTTTAATTAAAAAAAACTCTCAGTAGACTAGAAATAAAAGAAATTTTATTTCATCCCAATAAAGGTAATTAATAAAAATTCTCTTCAAACATCATGGTTAATAATGAAATATTAAAATCTTTCCACCTGAATGATCAGAAATGAGATGAAGATGCCCCATCTCCAGTTCCTTTAAATGTTGAACTAGAGGTCCTAACCAGAGTACTAATGGCAAGTCATAGAATGGGAGAAGGTATTTGCAATATATACACCCTAAAATTTTGTTTCTGAAATATAGAAGGCTTTCTAGAGGCCAATAAGAAAAAAATAGCCTAATTTCAAGAAGACTACTGGAACTCTCATACATCTGGTGAGGGTTATAAATTGGTGTAATTACTTTGGAAAACTGGTAGTATATATTAAAGCTGAATATACAGAGAACCTGCGACTCAGCAATTCCACTTCTGGTGTACTATGTGCTCCAAAAGACCAACAGACATGAGTGAGCACTTCACAGCAGCATTGACTGTGTAAGCCAACATCTAGAAACAACTCTATTTCCATCAACAGAGAATAAATAAGTGAAATGTGAAATATGCATGTAAGATAATATTCTATGGCAATGATCAATAAATTACTGCTATGCAATGTTTTAATCTCACAAGATAAAGAGGCCAGACACCGAAAAATAAACACTACATAATTACAACTATCTAAGTTCACAAACAGGCAGAAGTAACCTATGGAAAAGAAGTCACCATAGTGGTCTCCTCTGGTGGAAGGGTTGACTGGGATGGATGATGAAGTAAGCTACTGGGTGTTTGTAATGCTTTATCTGCTGATCTCAGTAGTGCTTACATAGGTATGTTTACTTAGGAAGAATTAACTGAGATAAGTGCGACTTATAATTTGTACTTGTTTTCTATATGGATGCTAAATTTTGTTTTAAGAATTGTACTTAGAAGTAATGTGATATTATTTGTTTGTTTGGTAGTATACACAAATGCAGAAGTTTAGGACAGAAGGATGAGAGAAGCAGATTGGACAGAAGGATGAGATTCAGCTTTTGAAAGCACTGAAATAGCTCTTCTTTATCAGAAGGTAACCCTGGGTTACCTGTCAGCCCCATCTGCACATTTTATTCCGTTGTATATTTGAACAAGTGGAGAGAGAGCATCCAGGCAGGCCAGCTAGACCAGTCTCCAGTGTAGAGTATGTGGCAGTATTTTGGCACCATTAGGGTTTCCTGAAAACCCCTGCCCACCCTGGTAAAGCCTACTTTCCAATAACTTGCTACAATCCCTGAAATAAATACCAGTAGGTCAAAATAGCAGTTTTACAATATCAGTCTGAGATTCCAATTGAATTTTCCAATTTTGTTGTTTCTTGTATGTGGATAAAAATCTTTGAATAGTCTGTCATTATAAAGACTGGTTTATTTTTGCAGAGACTTTCTTAATAATTTCTCAAACTTGTGTTTGTGAACATATTTAAGTCAAGCTACATATTCTCCAAGATTCTGAAAAAACTTTTACCTGGATTAGGATTGTCTCCAGAATGCTGCAGCTAACATAAAAACATAAAATTAAGTTTTCCAAGCAGGATAATTCCTTAATTACACTTATAATTAGCTTACTCTCTAATTCCTTACAGAAAATGTCTGCCAAACTTTGGTCTAGATTTACATACGATGTTTCTCATCTCAGAAGAAATAATAGTCCTATACAAATAAAACACAGGAGTAAGTACCTTTTCTTAATGGCAAGATTAATTTGCTTGGCAGTGAGATAGAGAGCTACCAGAAGGGTCTAGACAGAACAAGCAGCACAGAAAGGGGCACTGGTGCAGACCTGGTGATCATTTTTTTATTAGAAAGGATTGAGGTTCCTTGGCAGATTTGTTTATAAAGCCACCACCAAATAGAAGTATTTTTAAAGGCTATTTCTTCTAATGCCTTAGCTAGCATATTGAACAGGACAACTAAATGCAATGTATGATGTTTCATAGGATCTTGGATTAAAAAGAAACTGTTCTGAATATTATTGAGATTGATGTATAAATGTTAATATGGGCTATAAATTAAACAATATTGATAATGTTAAATATATGTAGGAGAAAGTTATTGTTCTTAGAGGATATTTATTGAAATATTAAGGGCTACAGTTTCATGATTATCTGCAACTAACATTAAAAGGTTTCATCAAGTCATCAGAGAGACAGAGAGAAAGCAAATGTGGCAAATTGTTAGCAAGTGATAAATCTAAGTAAATGACATATGGGTGTTGATTGTACTATTTTTGCAAAGTCTTTGTAGGTTTGACTTTTTTTTCAAACTAGACTGTCAGAGGAACATTTTTAAAAACAGATATTAAAGATTTTTCCCTTGTATTTGGGGAAAAGATGGAAGAGAAAAGGTAAAGAAAACTCATTTTTTTTTTTAACTGAGAAGTTAAACTCGTCAGCAGCTAATTTATCTAGGTATGCACACACAATTATATTTCCCTCTCTTTATGAGGTTTTGTCTTAGACCTCACTGCATTCTTAAAACTCTTCATTTGATATTCTGTACATAAGAAAAAATAATGTTTAATATTTTTCCTAGGAAAACATTACACATATTACACCTGAGTATACCTAAAATGTGTGTTATTACCATGTGCTTCAAATAAACATTTCCTCCCAATAAACAAACCTCAGTTTCAAAATATTATGTAGAATTTGTCACCTTGTATGGAACATGAATAATAATAGAGGATAAATCAGGTTCAAAGGGATCTCAAACACATAGCCCTCAATGCTTCTCAGAAATATGGTGCCATGTAACCTTGTGAGATTGACGCAGTCACAGACAACAGTAGAGAATTACCAAGGGAAATGCAGCTCTGCCTGGCATCACAATGTATGTTGTTGGTAATTGTTGACAGATATTCCACATTTAGATATGAATCTTGAAGTGTGCTTGAGAGCCACAGCTCTGAGAAAAAGAACACTTTTCCCGAAGTTCTTCAAAGCAATTCCTAAATGTCGATGTGTCCACCAACATACAGTGAATGTGTTTCAGCAGCTTCATGGATGCCATTCATCTGTGAGAGGACAAGCCCACTGTCCAGGTTACTCAGATTCCATTTATCTTGTTACCAGGTAAAACAACACAGGGTCTCTGGTTCCCACATCCACATCTGATATGAAAAGCCAGGCACATCTACCTAAGTTCTAAATTCAAATTCACTTATCTTGTGTGAAGGCATTCTACTTGACAGACTGACAGAGTGGATCACTGTATGTACTAGTTCCAAGTTTCTCTTTTTTGAACCCCAGGGCTTTTCAGTAGACACCATTTTCCCTTAGAGTTCACAGTTGGAGCAGAGTCACAGAGCAACATTTACAGAGGAGGTGAACACAAATTATAACTGGGGAAGGGAAAGAAACAATGGCAGAAGGAGTTTAAAGTGGAATTGAGGGTGTAACAAAAAGTATGTGCTTATTATAAGGCTGAAATTGAGAGGTTGCTTAAATATGTCAAGTGAGACAATATATCAGAAAAACACATTCTATCCTGACCAGTGTTATGCCTGCAACATGGGCAAATGGGGCCACAGAGTCATAACACTAAACTACCACGATATATAACCTCAAGGATGTGATACTTTTCAGTTATTATTCATGTTCCAAATATGAAATGAGAAATTATCCTAATGGCAAACACCATTTTGATGAAGTAGCAGCAATGGGTATCCTTTCTGGGTCAAAAGAGTGATGGCAATTCCAGGCAATTTACTTATTTTTAAGACAAAAGAATCAATCCTTGATCTTAAATATGAAGTTTGTGAAAATTTTTTATACTTCTTGAATTATGTAGGTAAGATATAAATGCTGATGGTATGGATGAAGGTAACCAGGCAGGAAAATGATAAAAGATGCCATGTAAACTTCGAACTTTTAGCTCATGCACCAGTTACACTTCAGGAAGAAAAAAACAATGTTGGTTTTGGGCTCAGAACTATTTCAAATCAGCCAAAAAATTATGTGGCTTTTCCAGTTTACATAGATGTCACAGTAGTTGAATACTGACTACTCTTAAAATTCCAAAGAGAAAACTCTGTAAGTCAGATGGACACTAATTAAGAAAGAACCGTAGAATATCATCACCTAAGTTTTCTTGCTTACTTTTGAAGTCATAATATCTAAGATAAAAAAAATTTCCCATTACTTCTGCCCTTCCTCTTTTTGAAAAAGAGCTTCCAAACAGTGAATATTGTTTTATGGGTTTTAAGAACTTGCAATGAAATTAGAAAATTAGTCTGAAAGCCTTGGGAAAGCAAAAAAGGCAAGATAGAAATGAAGTCCTTATTCTTCTAAAATGAATCTTTGGGAACAATTATCACCTCACCCAAAGAAATAAATACGAGACTGTAAAATCTACATCAAATGCATCCACACCTGAATGGCCGACTTTGTCAGCAGCAGATGAAAGATCAGCCCAAAGTCTATTTGGAATTGCCTGCAATAGATAAATGTCTACTTCAAGCTAATTGTTCTCATAATTGGAGAGGAAATGAGAACTACAAAAAAAAAAAAAGAAAACGGTAGAAAGGAGAAGGCTGGATTTTAGAGGTAGGCTGACACTGATTTGCTTAACAACATATTTTGTATGTTGTTTACAACCCAAGCTGATAGCAAAGGTTTTATTTTAGTGGCTTGCCACATGAGTAACATTGGCCACAGAATTCACCCACCAACAATAGTCATACTCCATGAGACTATGAACTTCCCAAGGACAGAAATCCTGTCCAATCTAGCCTAAGCCTTGTACATAGGAGGCACTCACAAAATGGTTTAGTGAATTAAACTGAGAGAGGAGTGAAAGGATGAATGAATTAAGAAACAAATGCCAAACTGATAGGAAATATGACGGCTTGAGGAAAATGGCTCACATCGACAAATTTCAGAGCTTCTTTACTCATAAAGAATCAGATTCTCAGTCTGTGGACTGTACAGCCATTTGCAACAGGAAGATTAATTGTGCATGGTACTATTTTTTAAAATGCATATATTTTGTCTAGACTGGAGAAAAACAAAGCTCCAGAAGCCGTGTCTATCATTGCTGTCAGTTCAGAAATTGCCTTGAGCAAAATTGAATGAGATTTTCAAAAACATTCATGAAAAATTTGGTTTGTATGACTAACCTGTCTCACCAGGTCAGATCACTGCCCTTGACATCCAAAGGCAATGCTGCGGGCATCATGCTCTGTAGAGGGGGCTGCTCAGATCAGGGAATAAATGCCTGTCCTTTCCATTCATTATAGAGTTCTTTGGGGTGTCCTTGTTGTTGTTATTGTTTGGTTCATTCGTTGGTTGGTTTGGTTTGGTTTTTTACAGAGCCTTTAGTTCTCCTGGTAACCTTATTAATTATGGTGCTGATGCTGTTGTCCAGGGTATCTTAAAATAATTTCTATAATACTTTTTTGCAGCAATTTGCATTTCTCAGCCTGAGAGTTGTCTGATATCTTTTTCTTCGCCTGGTGCTTGGTTGTTTTTTGTTTGTTTGTTTTTGTCAAAGAAAGAAATCTCACATTCTGGTAAGCTGCTTAAGGAAGAAAAATCACTGAATTATCAACATTTTTACTTTACAGAATATATAGATAGTCACATTTGTTTTTCTATGCAATTTGGAAGAGCACTGCATCCAGGTAAGAAGAATGAGGAGCTCAAGCCTGAAGCTCTTGCATCTCATATCTTTCTGGCTTTGATTGATAACTTACTCTCTCTGAATCTTCTTTTCCTTCACTCCAAACATTTAGGACTGGTGAGGGGAGAGGAGGCAGGTGGCAGCCAGTTTCCTGCCTTACTTGTTTTCAGAGACTATTGTAGACAACAAGTGAACTATGAAAGGGTTTCGAAAACAAGAGAAGTCCTTACCAATCTCAGGGAGGATGGTTTAAGTTGTGAAGCCTCAATTGCTGATTGTCAAGTCCTCTCAATGCAAACTTTCATTTCTTTTCCTGTCCTGGACTATTTATAGTACTAAAAAGGAAAGCTAGTGCCCACTGCTGCAAATCACTGAGCTCACTCCAGAGATCAGTGTCTGCATTCTTAACCAGTCCAAATAGCAGAAATTCCCCCAAATTCACACAGTGTCAGGCAGCAAGTCTGTAGCTTCTTTTTTTAAATTGCATTTTAGGTTTTGGGGTACATGTGAAGAACATGCAAGATTGTTGCATAGGTACACACATGACAGTTTGATTTGCTGCCTTCCTTCTCATCACCTATATCTGGCATTTCTTCCCACACTCTCTCTCCCCAACTCCCCACCCCTTGCTGTCCCTCCCCTATTTCCCCCCCAACGGACCCCAGTGTGTGATGCTCCCCTCCCTGAGTCCATGTGTTCTCGTTGTTCAACACCCACCTGTGAGTGAGAACATGTGGTGTTGGATTTTCTGTTCTTGTGTCAGTTTGCTGAGAGTGATGGTTTCCAGGTTCTTAACCGGTCTGTGTTCTTACTTCAAGGGCTAAAGTGAGGCCATGGACAGAGATGAGCTGTCTTAGAATGCACTCAGTAAGAGCCAACATGTAATAGTTAAAACCCAGGTATGCAACCAAGTTTTGTGATTTGGGGAAAGTTTTTTTTAAAGCCCATTTGTGACTTAATTTCCTAATCTTTAATAGATATAATCAGAGCCTTTCTTATTTTATTTGGAATGCTTTAACAAAATACCATAGACTGGGAGGTTTATAAACAACAAATACTTATTTCTCACAGTTCTGGAGGCAGGGAAGTCTAGGATCAAAGCATAAGCAGATTCGAGGTCTGATAGGGGCCTGCTTCCTGGTTCATAAAATGACTATGTTTTTGCTGTAACCTCACATGGCAGAATGGATGGGAGAGGGCCTCCTTTATAAAGGCGCAATTCTATTCATGAGGTCTCTACCCTTTTGATTTAATCACCTCCCAAAAGCCCCATCCCCTAATACCACCACATTGGAGATTACGTTTCAACATAAGGATTTTGCAGGGATACAAGCATTCCAACTCCAGAAGACTACTCTCATGGGGCTGCTGTGGTTGTTGAATCAGATAACAAATGCAAAGCACTTAGAACAGTGTCTGGCTGTAGAGTGAGTGCTCACTGAAGGATGTGAACTTATGATTGTCGTTACCACTGTTATTAGCATCACTTAGGCTGGCTGGCTGATGTCCTGCCCACTGTCCTCACAGGAGAGACTGCGAAAGTGTTTACTGAGACCAGCAATGCTTATGCGGTTCTCAAATGGCTTGGTTTCCCAATGCTTATCTGAGGTACTATATACAATAACTGATCAATGTCTGTTTACACCTGCTTGCTTTCATAGCCACGTACATTTAACTTGATATCTCTCTGGAGAGAGCGCAGTGATTTGCTCACCCATGCATACATGCATTATGCTGAAAATATTCAGAGTCCTCCTAGGTATCAGGAGCTGTTCCAGCTGCTGATGATATAGCACAATGGCTGAGATTCCTGCCCTTAGGAATTTCTTAATGGGAGAGACAATAAAGTACATTTTAAATATGACAGATATTGGTAAGGGTTATCAGAAAATGAGACAGAGTAAGGAAAATAGAGATTGAAATGGGGGCAGGAGCTGTTTTAGTTGGGACAGCACAGGCATCTCTGATAAGGTGATGCTTGAGCAGAGACCTTATTGAAGAAGGTAGGTGGTGGAATGCAACTGACTGGGAGAGGAGTCTTCCTTGCAAAGGAAGCTCAGGGCCTAAGATGCATGGGTGTGTGGTGTGCTCCAAGAATATCCAACAGGCCAGAATGGATAATATGCAGTGGGAAAGGGACAGAGTCATTGAGATTGGTCAGAGGGATCAAGAGGGGTCAGATCACAGAGGGCCTTTGAGTCCATGATAGAGACACTGGATTTTATTCGAAGTGTGACAAAAAGTTACCGGAGCGTTTCAACTGGAGAAGTGACTGCTGTAAAAGGATCTAGCTGTTCTAGATTTGTTTCCGTTTCTAGAAGTGTTGGGAGTTCTAGCTGTTGGCCGAAGGCTACAGCAGGGCAGAGGTGTGAGCACAAGATCAGGTAAGAGGCAAAATCCAGGGGAAAGTGATAGTAACTAGAAATATGGTGGTCATTCTCGAAATAGTGGGAAGTGGTAGAATCCTGGATACTCACTGAAGAGCTAACAGAATCAGAATTTGCCAATAGATTGCATTTGAGGGAAAGAGGAGGGTCAGCAAAATCATTCGTTCTAAGATGTCTAAAACAAATATCCCATTAACAAGAGACAGAAAACCAATTCAAACTAACACGTTTAAAAAAAGAAGAGAGAGTATGAAACCAAACTGAAAAGAACAGGAGTGACACTGGTTTCAGAACTGTCTTCCAGTTTCTGTTATTTATGTCTCTCTGTGCTCAGCTTGTTTTTCTCAGAGTAGTTTTTCCATATGGGGTAGAGGGGTATAGATACAGGCATTTCTGAGCCCAGGTTCTCACCTTTTCACCTGGAAAGGACAGAAATGTCTTGGTCCTGCTGGATTAGAGAATCCTGGAGGGAGAGTCTTTCTGTTACCACAAAGCAGGCCCCCATCAGACATTGAATCTGCTGGTGCCTTGATTTTTTGGATTTCCCAGCGTCCAGAACCATGAGAAATTAATTTCTGTTGTTGATAAACCTCCCAGTCTATGGCATTTTTTATAGCATCGCAAATGGAATGAGAAAGGCCCTGAATTATATCTATTTAAGATTAGGAGATTAAGTCACAAATGGGTTTTTAAAAACCTTGCCTAAAGTCACAAAAGTTAGTTGCGTAGCTGGGTTTTAGCTATTGCATGCTGGCTAACAAATTTAGATCGTTAACCACACAGACTTAAACTGCAAATGTTCTTTAACTACAGTTTGAGATACACTTCTCATTGCCACTTAGTATACACACACACACACACACACACACATACACACAAACATACACGCACACACATACACACACATATACACATACACACACATACACACACACCCACACACACCCACACATACACACACCCACACACACACATACACCCACACACACCCACACATACACACACATACACACACACCCCCACACACACACATACACACGCACACACATACACACGCACACACATACACACACGCCTACACACACATACACACACACATACACATACACACACACATACACACACCCACCCACACATACACACACACACACACACAAACACATACATAACAGTAACACCTAAAGTAGAAGCTTTGTGAAACAATACTTTGCCCACTACTTAATTATGATCAGCACTTCAAAAACTACAGCAAATGGGCTCTGTTTTGTGGTCCTTTCTTCTCCCATTGTTCACACCTCCACCTTCAATCCTGCCTTTTAAAAAAGGTTCCAGGGTGAATTACACTCAAGTCACTGTTGACTCAGTGTGAAAGATCTTATTAGACAGTTAACTCTATAAGGAAAGAGATGTCTGGAGGAGCCTCCTAGAGAGCGAGAGGGAAATGTGAACAAGAGAAGGTGAACACCCAACATCAGCTTCATCTACTACACAATTTTGCCTAAGGCTAGCCCTGCCCTTCAAGTTGGAGGATTTCTGCCCCTCTGCAGAACCAAAGGTGAGTCACCATAGTAAATAGAAAGCCTGAACCTTCAGAGGCTTGTTAACATTCTGCCAGTCTCATTCAGCCCATCTCCCTTTCTGCCACTCAGAGGGCAATGTCATCATCAGCTGAGGTATGCTGCTGGGATAGGAAGTTTCAGCTATTTTTTTTAACTTTAGTTAACTAATTGTGAGGCATTTTCATGCTGTTTTTAGCATCACTACTAGACATTTTAAACATTTGTCTTTTTATCCCTTTTACTTGTGCCTTAAAGCAGAACACTGTGAAAATATCTGAATAAATGATAACCTCTGAATAGAATAACTGTCAGCTTTTATACAACAACCCCTGATTTTCACTCACATCGTCATCATGTTCCCCAAGGTAGTTTAAAAGTTTTGCTCTGCTGGTTCTAGAAAAGAAGATTATTTTTCTTTTTTAGAAAAGAAGAATGTTTCAAGAGTAACATAACACATTTGATTTGTATGGCAGCTGCAATTGAACAAACTAGCTGTTGTTTATAACTCACCATCCTAAAGTCTAACCCCAAAATCAGATGCAGTTGAATCTACTTGGACAAGTTTTACCTAGTTGCCTTTATGGCTTCTGACCCATTTTCAGTTGATTTCCTAAAACTGTTAACGGGCCTCCATCAGGCCCTACCTGATTCTGCGTACTTTCCTAATGCTTCACCATCCATTTTTACATTCCCAGGGGCCTTTTGGGAAAACCAATCCAGTCCAGGCTGACCGCAACCCAGGGCTTGCCTTTGAGTTACAATTTACTATTACAGGTACCCTGGGAGTCTACTCCTAAATTTAATTAGTAATTTCCGCTGTGAAATACAAAGCCCCTTGAGAAGTTTCTTTGGAAGCTCTCGAATTAGTTCTTAAACTGTTCCTCCTTCCAAAGTAGATCTTAGCATGCACAGTGAAAACTAAACATTTTAGTAGCACTAAATTGAGTCAGAGTTTAATGATGCTTATAATATCATAAAAACAGAATTCGCATTCCAAATCTAAATCTACTACTTATGAGTTATGTGAGTTCTGGCAAGCTCTCTGGTCATGATCAGCCTCACAACCCTCATCTATAAAATGGAAGATGATAATACCTACTTCATTGCCATGATAGATATTAGCAAAATTGCATACAAAGCATCTGTACATAGTACAGTGGGGGAGGAAAAATATCCTCTTATTCTCTACACATCTCAGGTCATTCACTAGGGCCCCATGCAATTAAATCGACAAAATACAGATGAATAAGAGAAAAACAAATGGAGTGTAACATGTGCATTGCATGTACACATGAGAGATCTCAATGATGAGTAACTTGAAGGGACGGTTACAACCTGGGCTTACATAGCACGTTAGCAAAAGAACAATACACTTCAGAGAAGTGACAAGACACAAGTAAAGGACTTTGAGTGTTTAGGGTACAAAATTATGGAAAGGTAAATATATAAGAGTAGCCAATAGAAGATTAGTAAAGCTGATTAGTAAAGTCTTTCAAGTAAATTCCTCTAATCTGATAAGGGTTGAGAGTTTGTCTCTGGTGATTCACTTCTGTCCTTCCTGATAGAGAGGAGAGTGGGGACATCTTTACAAATGTATGTCCTGCTCTTAGGCAAATGAGGGAGGGCAGAGAGCTTTTCTTGCAACTGATTCTTCTCACTTATCCTCAGCTCAGAGTAATCACTATCTGGAAGTGGCATAGTTGGGGTAGCCTAGTCTGCCACCTGTCATTACCCAGTAGATGATAGAGTGCAAGGTAGCCTAGTGGTTAAGAGGACAAGTTCTAGAGAAAGTCCAAGTTTGAGCTTCCTCTGCTACTAAATGATAGTAGAGCCTTGAACAAGTTATTTAACCTCTTTTTACCACATTTCTTCATCTATAAAATGGGGATAGTAGTAATAAAACTCCTCCTTTATAGAGCCTTTTACCTAAGAATTCAGAACATTTTTAAACATTCAAAACATTTTAAACAAATCTTATCACATTGTAAATGCTAAATACGTATTAGTTCTTAGATACTAATAATGAATCAAAAATATCCCTTGATGTCTTCCAAGGATAACTTGAGGGGATTGAATATTTTCTTCAAGATAGAGGAATTGTATTTCTTTCTCCCCAAACAAGGCATTGAAAAGCAAAACACTGAAGGAAAATTTCCTCCACATTTTGTTTATGTGCTTTGTTTACTGAACATAAGGCCATTAAAATCATTTAAGTTTATAGAACATGAAAACATATATTAGGGCAAGGGAAATGCTGATGCTGAAAACATTTGCTTTTATTGTGTTGCTGGTTAAATAAGGCAAATCTCACTTGGCCAGTGAAATACTGCTTTCTCAAAGAACTCCAGGAAGATTTACTACCCAACTGCCCCCAAATGATGCTTCTGCTCAAATCCAACGTATCCTAGGGGCATAAACGACAGCAGAAACAAACAAACATTCTGGCAGAAGCTGAGCTTAATGTAAGCTCTACCTGGTAATAAATTATTTAACGAGTCTCCCACTTTGGGGAAAGCATGAGGAAAAGTTTTATTGTGGGTATGACAGGCTGTCCTCAAGCATGAGTGACAGCGGGAAATTGTATCTTCTTTGGCAATGATGGAAGTGTCCTGGGTTAACTGATTTTAGAACAATGGGTTTCTTTTTGTTTTCATGTACTAAATCAGTTTCACTTCCATAAATATAGTATGCATTTAGGAATTATAAAAATTATTGCACACTGGGATGGTTTTGAGTAACAATAAATATTAGAGGAATCAAGTGAAGCTGAGAAGAAAAACTAATCTGCTCATAATACAATTTAAACTATTGCTCCTATGTGTTGTCAGTTATATGCTCAGTATTATTAGAAGCAGTATTACCGTAAGCTGAAAATGACCAGAAGCTGTGTTATAGACCAGTATGTTGTTTCAACCTTTGTGTAGATTTGGTACAAATTGCTTCACTCCTATGTGGAGCCCATGGAATAGACGATATGAATTTGGAAACTTTACTCCTGGCCCAAGCAGCCATTGCTCTTTTTATTATGAATCACATTTGGAACCTAAAGAACAATCTGTGCATGGATGTTGGTCACTGGACTAGAGAGACCCAACTGTGTCCTAAGCCCCATCTATGCTTAGAAAGCTCTCACTATTTCCCACTGCTGCCTCCACACTGGTCTCAGAGATCCTGATGCTTTTTCAAATATTTAGCAGAAGCATCTCTTCAGACCTGCCCTTGTGTGCCTAATGATACAGCTGATACAAAACTGAGACATTTGAGTCAGATTTTCTCAAAGTCTCAGGCATCACAGAAAGAAAAACTAATACATTCTTAGAGTAGTATGACAGCTTGTCAGCTGTCATTATTACTACTTAATAAATATAACTCATTTGCTGGGTTCACAGTATCTATATAATATTCAGATCTTAAGGACAAATTGAAATGATGCATGTGGAAGTACATTGTTTATGTTACAAATCATGGCATGAATAGAAGAATAACATTATAATTTTTGACATTTATACATTCTATGCCTTAAATTTCACTATGTATTACCCATTACTAAAAATATTTGAAGGGTAAGCCTGGTGATTAAAGAAATATGACTTAGGGTGATACACTTATAGTTAGCTCCTGAAACTTTGTACTTTTCTTTAAGATGAGAAAATTTTCACTCCAGCTTGTGGTATACAGAAAATATCATTATATGATTATTTATACCACAAGGGAAGTGTGGAAATAATTTGAGAGGGAAAGTGGGGAGAGAGAAAAAAAAAGAAGAAGAAATTAATTCATAAGGTTTCTAGATTTGCTTCATAATTGAGGTATATTATTAACTGAACTGTAGTTTGCAGTCTTTGCTTATTATGGCTTTTGATTCATTTATTTCTGGTTCATTTGCTTTTCATAAATTCTAGAGTCCCAGAGGTACTGCAGATGCATTGCTGAATTGGTTCTTGCCACAGTAACCTTTTATTTCTCTGCTTAAGGCATATGTTTTACGATGCTGGTTTGTCTTGGATAACATCAAGTCATTCTGACATAATGCAGGCTCAACAGCACCAAGTGAACTTTGCAGAATCCAGACAACTTCCTCCTGTCATTGGCCCCACCTCCTTCTTAAATCTACCACCTGCTCATTTTCTTTACCACCTTTACTTGCCTTTCTTTGTCCCCAACACCTTCCTCTGACGCGCATATTCCTTAGAGAGAACGAAACATACAATGTTCAACCAGAAAGAGAATGCTTCTTAATTTCCTTCCTCTGTTCCTCCTTCCCTTCCCTCTTCCTTCCTTCTATCTATCCTTCCTGCCTTCTTCTTCATGCAACAGTGAGAACCAGTGATATGACAGATACTGTGCTGTGTCTAATAGACACAGATATAACCACGATACAGTCCCCCAGTCATCCAGGACGCTGCAGTCTGACGGAGATGACAGGCACTCCAACATGTTATTACATGAAAGTGAGAAAATGTGTGAATGTGATGCTGTGAGTGCAGAGAAACAGGACACATACCTGGAGACAAGGGAGACAGCTTCCCAGGTCATGGGACGTTTGAGCCTGTAGAAAAGACGAGGCTGAACTCGGGACCCGAACAAGAACGTGGGGAGATCAATTGTACCAAAGAAATGAATTTCATCCTGTGAAGCAGAGGTCAGCAAACGAAGGCCTTCAGGCCAAATCCACATTCTGCAACCTATCTTTGTAAATGGCTTTGTTGGAACACAGCATGCCCATTAGTCCGGTATTGTGTTTTGCTACTTTCATGCTACAATGGCAGAGGTTAGTTGAGGCAGAGACCATATGGCCCACAAAACCTAAATCTTTACTATCTGGCTTTCTACAGAAAAAACAAATGCCAACCCCTGCTGAAGAGCAATACTTTCCAACTGCTTTTTTCTCCCACATCATGGCATAACATTTGAACAGCAAGTTGAGTTAAACAGAGATTCTGTTGCTGGTCAGAGGCAACTAGACCAAGGACTTGAACTACCTAGAGCCCTATCCGTAGGGCCTGGGGCTGGGGCGAGGGTCAGCATTTCAGTACACTGGCCATCCGCCGTTAGCACATTGGTTGGCAAAGAACTCTCTGATAAAATAAGAAGCCGCTGGAGAATATTTTAATCAAGAATTTACATATGTAATGTTTTAACCAGAATTTAAAAAGCATTGGAAAATACAAAAGTAACTCCTTAGGGAAACCAGAGGTTTAAAGGTATACAGTTCTAAGCAGGAAATTGACATTGGTCAGGTAAAAAAAAAAAATTCTTTTTATTTAACAACTTTTATCTGCAAGATACACTGCTAGGTTCTGATGGGAAATAAAGGTATCGGTCTAATCATGGATCTGGAGTCAAGCCGGTAGAGCAGATTGCGTAGCTGTGTCCAAGCTCAGACCACTCACCACACCATAGCCAGTAAGTCAAGAGACAAGGTGTTGAGGCTAGGTAAGTGACTTTATTCAAGAGCCGGCAAACCAAGAAGATGGCAGATGAGTGTCTTAAAGAACTGTCTTAAGTTAACATAAACTTTAGGCTCCTTTTAGGTTAGGGGAAGTAGAATAAGGGAGAGGGTTGAGGTTAAGAGGTGACCAATGACCAAAGGCACCTGGGCAGCAGTGAGGGGCCAGGGGCATTGTGAAACTTGTCCATCAGGTCACATTGCTCCTAAAGAGCATTTAATGTAACGTTGTTACTTGCGTATACATCTTCCTTATCTCCTTGGGAACAAGCTTGGGGAAGGGACTATTATTACCCTAACTTTAAACTACAAACTAAATTCCTCCCATAGTTAGCTTGGCCTACATGCAGAAATCAGCAAAAGCAACTAATCTAAAAGAGACCACCACAGGAGGCTGGAGGGAGGCGGGTAGGAGCGAAATAGAGTTAGTCATGCTAGGCCTCCTTTTCACTGTTCCAATTACTCTGGAGAAGAAGGGTGATTAGACACACATGGTGGTATCAGCAAGGAGCCAGATTGCTGCTGAGCATCTTAGCACATGCTTTCCTCATGGGACTGGAAAGAGGGGCACCCCCTGTCTGCCCCTGGTTTACTCTGGAGCAGAGAAGAGCATGTGCCAACTGTGGCAGCCTTCTGTGTCTTAGATGCCGCCGATTGAGATAGAACTTAGAGCCCTAGGAACTGCCTTCTGCTTAGAAACAATAGGCAGTATAGGACATGACTACCTCATTATCAGATAAAGGCAGTTGCTCCTGTTCCTGATGCAATGCACCACCCACCCTGTTGCCAGAAATTCTGTTAGAGACTCGAGCTTTAAGAATGTCTTATTGAATCATAAAGACCTTTCCCTCCAGAAGTGAGTGAGCCGCTTTTATCTAACATCTTATTGAAGCTTCCTTCACTCATGAAAGATTTATTGAGCACTTTCATGATTTCAGGTGCTTGGCTAAGCCCTGGGGACACAGAGACAAATTCAACAGCCCCAGCTTGGTGGAGAAATAGCTTCACCAGACTCTGTAGGAATAACACCCAGGACAGCTACAGGAGTGGGGGATGGGGGAGGGTGGATGTGCCTGTGTTGGGAGGATGTTGGGGAGATGACAAGGACTTTTGAAGAGGAACAGAGGCAGGTGCAGAAAGAGAATGTGACAACTTTTAGCCACTTCACACATTTAGCCTCAGGCTGTCCCCGTAAGACAATTTCTTTTCATAACACAGGAGAAGCAGTACCACCCAAGCCTCATGTGTCTGCATGAAGTATTTACATATTTCTTTTCATTTTTTTCTCAGATAACCAATTGTTAATTTTCCACATAAAGGACTTGGTCATTAGAGAGCAAACCAGGAAAGCAACAGAAACAAGAAACAGATGCTTATCAGGACCAACTGATGCACAAAGCCAAACTGGCCTTTTGATCACTAGCTGCCATGCTCCTCAATGACATGATGGCCCTGGAGATGCCCTTCCTCCATCAGATGACCTGTGACTGCCTTTGTTCCTTTTCACCCTTCCCTGCTCTTGGTTTCAGGATGGCCCAAATAAGCTGGCCCAAAAACATAACTTCTCAAGGGACAATGTTTCAGTAGCTTCTTGCACAACCAGTCAGAGACCTCAAAAATAATGTGTCAAATAATCTAGGGCGCACTTTATTCAAGTCTTTTCAACTTTGTCTGTTTTCATTCTTTCTTTACTGTCACGAGGCACATAAGATGCATTTTGATTCCCAGCCCATTTCTTTGTTGGGAGTAAATCTGATGTCATATTCCTAGCAGGTGTGGACCATTAAGACTAGATTGTTTTCAAGATTATGTACCTGATAAATGACTTCCATCATACCCTAGCAATATAACCAGCCCTTTATAAAATTGCATGGTTACAGAGGGAGCAATTTAAAGTCTTTGCTAGCATAGGAGATCATCCAGTTCAATGACTAAATTTATTATATTAATAAGGCAAAGAGTGAAGCTTGGAAATGTCATCTGGTCTTAAGCCTTAGCAGATATGATGATCACATCTGATTAATCTGATGTGGTGCTTCATACTATGCTCAAAAGATGATAGAAAATTGTGATGGCATTTACCTTTTTCTTGCAAATTGCTCTTGAGATATTGCTACTTTCCAGGGAAAATTCACTAAACACTCATTTCTCAGAACTTGCTTCTAAAATATTCAAGTCAATTCAACCCTTACTTTGGAGGAAACGACTGTAGTATGTGCCAGGTATTGGACTAGCCACTTGGAAGCCAATGGTGTGCAAAATATTCCTACTTCCTTTTCTCAGGAAGCACAGCAAAAAAGAATAGAAACTCTGACGGAATTGCTATACAGAGTTTGCTGAATATTTTATTTGTGTCCCTTCCCTCTGATCCTCGCTCTACCTTTTCCAACCCTCCTTACCCCTGAATGCTGACCTGGATGAATATTGCCATGGTTAATTTTAGGCATCAACTCAGATAAGAATGGTTGCCAGTTGCTTCCTCAAATACCACCTGGATGTTGCGATTGGTGAGAGTAGTTTTTTAGATGTGATTAACATTTCAAATAGCACACTTTGAGCAAAACAGATTACCTTCCATAATGTGGGTGGCTTCATCCAATTAGGTGAAGATTTAGGGGAAAAGACCAGAATATCCCAAGAAGGAAGGAATTCTGCCTTAAGACTATCTTTATATCCCAAGAAGGAAGGAAGGAAGGAATTCTGCCTTAAGACTATCTTTAGACTCAAGACTGCAACATCAACTCTTCCTTGGATTTCCAGATTGACAGCCTACAGACTTTAGACTTGCCAGTCCCCACAATCACGTGAGGCTATTCCTTGGAATCTCTCACTCTCTCTCTCTCTCTGGGTGTGTGTGTGTGTGTGTGTGTGTGTGTGCATATATATATATATAAATGTGCATATATAAGTATATATACATACATATACAATCATATACATACATACATGCACATATATATATGCACACACACACACACACACACCCTATTGGCTCAGTTTCTCTAAAGAATCCTGAATAATACAGACGATATTCAAAGGCTCTCTTTCCTCTGACTTTAGATGCAGAAAGGAGCTCAGAGAGAGGAAGGAGATGGCCCCTTCCTGTGGGGCCATGGGTTAGCAATGACTGCATCCCTCCTGCGCAAGGCCATGGCACCTGTCCAGTGGCCCTTTCTTATGCTAATGTTATGGGTCTTCCTTTGTGTCCTGGTATCCACTCTGTCCTCTTAACCTCAGTCCCAGGGTAAGTGACAGTTCCTAATATTGTTTATTTGGATGTTTACCATACCTAGTTGATATTCTTCAATTCTACCTATGTAAATGGTTATTCCACCTAAGTTCTTCTAAATGTGTCCATTTGAATATGCCAGCTATTTCCTATTGAGACTGTGATTCTGATTTATATAAATTCAACAAAACACCCTATTGTCTACTTTAATCAAAAATAGTTTGAGAATACATACATTGGATAGAATGAGTAGATCACTTTTTCCTGGTGTCTGTGGATTATTTAGGGGGGTAAATTCTCTTCAGTGTGGCATGAACTTGTTTACAAATAATTTTTTTTTTATTTTTAGAGCTGAAAGGAAATTGATTAATCATCTAGCTCAGCCCGGATCCAACCCTATTTTCACACTGAAGAAGCTAAATGCAAAGAGAGGAAGAGACTGCACAGGATTACACTGGTAGCAACAGAACTGATTCAAGAACCCAGGGGAATCTAAAATTGTTAAGGTGGAATTTTATGACTCAGACCGTGACTTCAAGAGTATCTTAGATAAGAATTGTTTTGGACAAACTATAAAAGAAATTATTTAAAAGTTACTCTGCAAATGAAAAGAAAAGTCCCACTGAAGAGCTCCTGCTCACTGGAGAAGCCAGCATTGTACTTTATCCTTAATTTGCTCTAGTTATGGGTATTTACTCTCCAAAGCATTGGTGGACTATCCTGTTAGAAGCATATACCTATCCGCACAAACACTTATGACTCTGCCTAAATGCAGAGGTCTTTTCCTGCTATGATAAATACTATCAACATAAATACTTTCAACAGATAATGCAACTACGCCTTTGACGGCAGTCAATGTTTAATGAACTAGTAAAACCACCCAACCAGTTTACATCTGAGCAAAGATCTGTGCCTTTATACTTTAATATTGTTTATCAGTATCAGAGGCTATCTTAACATTTGTAATGGCCCCATTTCTGATAAATTGGATAAGACTGTCAAAATAAAAATGTGTTTATGAATACAGATCTTAATATAGCTATAATTGTTTACATTTAGACAATTATTCCCTATCATTGTTTTTAGGACTTTGGAGTAAACACATAAGAAACTATAGCATAGCCAAGAACCAAAAGTAGACTTTTTGTAGGCTTATAAAAAATGTGTCCAAAGGAACTTAGCAGCTACCCACACTCAATTCTCATAAGCCACTGAACAGCTGACAGGCATCCCTGAGATATTTCTAACTGTCTTGCCTGGATCCAACCCACTGAAGCAGCTTCAGCTCCACTTGCTAATCCCCTGAACCCTGCAGCCCTCCCACACTACAGAAGTGAGGTCCTTTTCTGGCTTCCTGCTGGCTCCAGGGGAAAAAGAGTTCATTTAGGTCTAGAAAGCCTAGGGATCCACCTGAACCCCAACACCACAAAAGGCTGTCCCCAGCCAAGGGCACAGTCAGCAGCTCAGCATTTAAGTGCTCCTTAGAAAAGGAGCAGAAGCTCTAGCTCAACTGGTAATATTGCCTCTTTTCTTTTCCTTCCCTCCTCCAGGGCCCTACCATTCCTGTCACACACTTTTAAAATATAGATTAAAAGCTTGTGATTCTATTTTTAGTTAAACTGTATTTTGTCAGCTTCAATGTGGTTTTCTCCCAGACATCAGTGTGGAGGTGCTTGTGATTTATCATCAGAGTCACAGGAGAGCAGGAACATGAGTTTCCCAAGCGCACTTTCTTCATCACAAGATTTGAATGTGTTTTTCTGGGAAGAAAATACACGTTCATTTAACATAGAGGAAGCAGGCCTTCCCCTTGGCATTTTTATCCTCAGGCTGCACAGGAAATCTATCACCAGAGGAACGTGATTTGCCCGGATTGTGCAAAGCCCAACAGGTGTTCTAGGAGGGCCAAATCCTGTGCAGTTTCAAATGCTTTTAATCAGCCAAGAAGGCAGAGAGGGAAGGAAGGAGGGAGAGAAGGAGGAAGGAAGCTCACATTTCCATACATTACATTTATCCAACCTTTATGAGCTCAATTGACCTCTAGGTCAGAGTCCAACATATTGAGGGGTAAAGGAGTTAACATGTGATGAGTTTTTGCTGTGTGCTGAGTCCTTTACATAATTTTTAATAAAAATTCCAGCTTACACTTCTTAAGCTCTTATGTCAGGCGTTATAGAAAGCATTTTCTGTGCTTTCAGTGGTTTAATGCTTATAACCATCCAGAAAGTATTTTTGTTCCTGTGTAAAGAGGGGAAAACTGATTCTGTCCCAGGACTTCAGTCAGTGCCTGAGCTGAAGTTTGTATATGGAGCTCTGCAAAATCTATCCTCTTTAATTTTTAAAATTCCTCACTAACTTAAAGTTTCAGTCTGTTTTAAAACTAGCAGGCTGAGAATAGATGTAGTTACATAAATTGTCCAAAACTGGACTCCCATTTAGCGGTGGGCTTTGATGCCCAAAGGCCAAGTTCCATCTACAGCGCCTTCTTACCGCTTGGATTCTGACTGAAATCAACATGTTTATAATGTTAACAAAAGACCATGAGATCTGTGAAGGAAAAAGGGAGAGCTTTATTTTCTATTTAAAAAAAAATCTAAGGATTGGGAAGACACAACCTTTGGTATAAAATGGAAGTGCACTCTGCAGAGGGGAGAGGAAGAACCAGAATTTATGTCTTTCAGGGGCCATCTAGCATGTGTATTCAGCATGTTTGGAGGATGTCTATGAATATTTACCAGGGAAGTCAAGCCCTGTGGCATTAGGCAAACATATATATAACAAAAATGTGCTTATTTTTAGGTAGAGTTTTAACATTAAAATAAGGTGAAATTCTATGTCAAAAGGTGAATTATAGGGCATGAAGACATTTGCACATGCTCCATAAGCTAGCTGAAACTGGGTTGAAGTCTGCGGCTGTTTATCAGGCAAGAATGTTTGTAAGGTCAGTCTCCCCTCCACTCGGAGTTGCTAGTGGGGCCACAAGGCAGGGTGGGGGCAATTTAGTTGGTTGGAGTTGGGTGGTCCACCCAGGTCAGTTGGGAAACTCTCAATTGTAGCTGTTTTAAGAGCTAGTTTTTGTTCACTTACAGGAAAGAAGACCTTATAGCAGCTGGTAATATAGGGGTACCTGACCGATCCTTCTCCTAGCTATGGCCATTTGATTTCATTTCTGGTGTGTCTCATTTTAGCCACAGGATGTCCATTTGGTCTGTCAGCTGGGGTATATTTTAACAATAATAATCTAAACAGTGGGTAGATGGAGGCTTTGAATTGTAATATTCCCTGCCTAGCCCCTTGTACCACCCCCCACTCTTACGCAGCAGTCTCGGCAGGAACTGAACTTCACCCTCACCAACACAGCCCCCACATCGTCACCATCTCCCTGTCTGTGTTCCTGCTATTAGCCACACTGCAGCCTGGTTACCAGGATCCAAGGAGGGAAGTTTCCCGCAGTAATTCAACATTTTTCCCCTACAGTTAAGACTCCAGACATGTAGCATTCTTGGCGTTTGTTATGCATTCATTCTGTAAATATTTATTAATATTCCTACATGAACTATGAATGCTCTTAAGTTTTTAGAGATGTGCAGACTTCACTGAGAGTCCTTATCCACAAAAATCTTAATACTGATATGGATAGGAGAAGGGAAATAGTAGGTAGAACCTGGCAGCTCCCCAGCAAAGATTCCACCCTTGAGCCTGGAAACCTGTGGCCCTAAATGAGAACGGGCATTCCTGTTTTCATGTCTAAATCTTGCCTTTTGGCCTACCACACCCCCTGAGTCTTGTGCCTGCATAAACTCCAAATCCCAGGCTCCATGAGAAGAGTAACAGAGTGGCAGAGCAACAGAAGGGAATGGCAGAGAATGAGAGAAAGGATGCATCTGAACGTCAAGTGGAGTTCAGCTGGGGATGGTCAGAGAGGAGATTGGCGGCAGGATGGCTGAACTCCAGGGGAAGATCATCTTTCCCCTCTATACCCTCTCCAGCTCCCCATCTCACTGAGAGCTACCTCCATTGCTCAGTAAAATTCCCACATTCACTGTCCTTCAAGTCTGTGTGACCTAATTCTTCCTGAACACCAGACAAGAATTCAGGACTCAGTAGGTGAGGGAACTCAAAAAGGCCATCACACTGACTCTTCACTGAGCTGTTTAACACTTAAGTCATCCCCAGACAGCAGGGCTAAAAGAGCATTGTAACACCTCTAGGCACTGCCAAGGGGCCAGAGCCCAAAAGTGCTCATCTTGGCTCCTGCACTTGCTTCCCTGAATGCTCCCCTCCCATAGGGGTTTGAGCACATGGAGGCCAAATAAATATGCCACACTCCTGTCGCACATCTCACAAGGGAGTCAGGGAACCCTCCTGTTTCAATATCTATTGTAGAAATAGTTATGTCAACCAAACATTTATGAATAAATTCCCTAGGACCTTTAAGTTAAGTTGAGATGCTATTAGTAGACCAAAAAGAAGTACCAAGTTTTCCTAGGGAGTCCCAAAGAAGCTAGCAACTGACCTGAGTCTTCAAAGAAAAATAAGTGTTTGCCAAGCCTAAAAGCTGACACATCAGACAGAAGCCCCAGCATGAGCAAAGGAAAAGTGGCCAGAGAGCACAGCAGATTCTGGAAACTCCACAGAGTTCCATGATGGGAATAGAGGTGTAGGAAGTGTGGCAGATTTTGTTATGTAAAAAGTTTTGCACTGTACTTTATAGGCCTCTGAGTCCTGAAAGAATCTATGCTCCTGGTTGCAGCTCAAGCTGAATCCATGACTAGCCTAGTTTGAGGGCCTGACATTGGCTCTATTAGATTGAATGCTCGGTTTCCATGTCTACTTCATCTCCCTCAGATCTAAGTTGATGGAATGGGACCAGATTTCCTGTGACCTCTTGTCCTTCCAATATGGTTAGAGCATCTCTGGCCAATGTGCTCCTCTCTCTTCCCTCCTCCCAGCAAAGCTTTGAATCTAAGATAAAACCACCTTTTGCCTTAGTGAATCATTACAATAATAATGGTATTTCTAAGAGCTTTTTGTCACTCTCTCCTCTTCTGTCCTACAGAAGCCTCAGGGGACTGATAAACAGCAAATGTTACATGATGTGAAAACTAAATCACACATCCAAAAGCTTCCTAATGAGGTTATTTTGGAAGGGAACACTATCCAGAAAGCAGAAATCAAAATGCCAAAAGGCAGAGAAAAGAATATTCTAAGCATTGCCTTTCTGATTTCCGAAGCCAAAGGAAATCCAGGAGGACCAGGAATACTTGAAGTTAAGAAAAATCTTAATACATTCACAGAAAGCCGATCATCACACAGGTGAGAATATGAACAAGAATAACCTTTTAATATCGCAGAGCAACATAGGACTCAACTTTTCCTTAAAAGCTTTCATAATTATCATCTCAGATGAGACACACACCTACCTTATAAAGGATGGATGCTCAGAGAAACTGGGGGCCAGATGTTTGAATAATTCCCATGGCCATGTGATTCACTGGTGGTAAAGCCTGGAGGGAACTCAGGACCTGTCTGTGGTCAGTATTTACATAATAAGCTGAATTTGACTTTTTTTTTTCTGGAAGAAATTTATATTATTTCACAAATATATGTTAGTATTAATTTTGTACCATTCAATATTCTAAATATGTAAAGATATTTACTCATTTAACCTTGAAACTAACCCTGGAGGCACAGAGGAACTATGTAACTTGACCTAGTTGCCACAGCTGATAATAGGGGCGGGATTTGAACCCCTGATGACTGATTCCAGAGGCAGGGCTCTTAAACATCACAGGCTGCTCCTGCCCTAAGTTCATTGATACCCTGTTCACACCTATACTTTTAAAACAAAGAAAGATTGTTAATCTCCGATCTATGTCTACTGACTTTCTAAAGACTGATTGACTTTTTAGAAGCTCACTCTTTCAGTTTCTTCAAAGTCAGTGCATTTCATTGTTGTAAACCCGGGGTTCTAATGTCTTACACGTGGGGTCCTCTGAAAGCCCTTTCATGGGGTCCCTGAAATTCAAATCAGTTTTATAGTAATAGTAAGCCATTATTTGCCCTTTTCACTCTCATTCTGTCCCAAATGTGCAGTGGAGTTTTCAGCAGTTACCTAATACGTAATGTTGCAATGGATTAAATACAGAAGTGAATATAATATAGCCCTTGTCTGTTAAGCCAACTTTAACTTGCAATAATGTAAGACATTCACACTCTTCTCATTAAATTGTTTTATTTTGAAAAGCAATTATTCTTTATTAAAAATATTCTAACATGTAATGGGCTTATTGTTTTAAAATAAGTATTTTAAATTTTCTATTTTTAATTTCTAGTAAGTAATTATCAAAGGCTGTAACTCACATAAACAATAGCTATTTGGGGTCCTCAATGACTTAAAGAGTGCATAGGTCTCCTGAAACCCAAACTTTGAGAATTCTTGTCTTAGACCATTTTAAGTCTAACATAGAACCTAGCAATAATGAGCTCTAAGGTAGAGTTCCATAGATGCTAAATATTATAAAATTTTGGAGGTGACTTCTTCAGTGTCATGTCCACTCCTACTCAATTCTTTATTAATAAGTAAGAAAACTGAGGCTCGGATGAAGGGCTTGAACATTGTAGTTTAAAACTGGTACAATAACCTGTATTTTCATAATAAATTAAACTAAATTTTTCTCAGACTTTTGTTGCATAAGCTTGAAAACAGAATGGGAAATTAAAGAATAATGATAGGTAAAATGCCACATATTGATAGTATTTTAGAGTTTTCAAAGTGCTTTCATGCTCATAAACACTGGGAAATCTTGAACCCACAATGTGTGGTTCCTAGACCAGTGTAGATAGCCCTATTTTTTTGTGTTTAATTTTTATCAAATAAATATGAGTATTTAACTTTGAAAGCTAAATAGTGCTGTAAGAGTTACAGCTAAGATCAGTGACCCTCTGTCTCACCTGTGCTCACTCTAGAAATCTTATTCTCTAGGAGCAACCACTTTTAAGCATTTGAGTTTTTTTCTTATATCTTGTATTATTTCCAACTATGTTTCTATACTAACGTGCTTATTCTTCTATTTCTTGATTACTTTGTTTGCTGTTGTTTTGACTTTAAATTATGAAAAATAAGGAATTATCACTTGTTTGGCTCCTCTATTGCTTTATAAAAATTGACCCCAAAACATAAAAGCTTAAACAACAATCAATTATTACCACTTCTCACAGTTGTATGGTTTGACTAGGTTCAGCTAGACATGTCTAGCTGTCTCAGGGTTCTTCACGTGACAGCGGTCAAACAGTGGCTGAGTCTGGGATCTTTTTCAAGACTTCTGTATTCACACATTGAATCCTAGACTGTGGTGACTCAGATGACTGAGGACTGAAACAGCTGAAACCTGTGGGCATATATATGGTCTCTCTGCACTGTGGCCTCAGGGTAAACCAATTTCTTCCATGACCTATGAGGCTCTAAAAGCAGGAGTTCCAGGAGAAACAGACATATGTTGCAAAGACTTGGTTAGCCTAGACTCAATAGTCACTCCGTGTCACTTCCACTGAATTCCGTCAGCAACAACTAGGGCAGAAGCTTAATCTAGATTCATCAGAAGTAAAATTGGACTCCATCTCTTGATGAGAGATGAACGAGGTCACATCAGAAAAATGCATATAGATGGGAAGCATTGATAGGGCCACCTTTGGAAAAACACCACCTGTCATGGCTCTCTTTGTTCAACTTGTACATCCACATTTCCCTTTCTCCCTCTTCTCAGTATTCAGTGTTTACATCATTATTACCTTGTAAATATTTTCCATATTGTATATTATGCTGAGATACATAATATACAATGGCAACATCACTTTTCTTTTACATAGTTTTATATTTCTGGAAATTATGGATTGTACCTTCTCTCTCTTTTTAATTTTATTTTTTGCTTAATTTCAGTGTTTCTATCATGAATTATTTCCCAGATATTCAACAGAACTGTAAAAATCATCACATCAGGAAATCTAACTACTATGTTTTGGATGCGATTTGCTTGGCCCTGCCAAGTCTCATGTTGAAATTTGATGCACATTGTTGGAGGTGGGGCCTGGTGGGAGGTGTTTGGATCATGGGCGTGAATCCCTCACAAATGGCTCAGTACCATTCTTATGGGAGTGAGTGTGTTCTCACTCTCAGTTCCCTAGGGAGCTGGTTGCTGAAAAGAGTCTGGCACCTCCTCCTCTCTTTCTTGCTTCCTCTCTTGCCACATGATCTCTGTACACATTGGCTCCCCTTTTCTTTGCTCCACAAGTAGAATCAACCTGAGTCCCTCACTAGAATCAGAAGCAATAGCAGCATGCTTCTTGTACAGCCTGCAGAACCGTGAACCAAATAAACTTCTTTTCTTTATAAATTACCAAGCCTCAGATATTCCATTATAGCAACACGAATGGACTGACACACTAACATATCCATTTTTTTTTTCCTAGAAATTCTTCCTGGAGCCTTTGTTCTCCTGATCCAACATGTGCTATCTAAGCCAGCTATTCTCTCTCCCTTATAACCAGGTGTCTTTAGAATGACTTCCTTTAGTCATTAGCTTTTTTTCTTTCTCCTGCATAGAATCCTCTGTTTATGGATTATGTTTTTTTGTTTTTATTAATGTATTCATTGAGCAATGGTTCTGTCAGCTTGAGGAGAAAAAATCTGTGAAGATGAGGTAAAATTTTTGAAGCTCTTCCTTATATGAAAATGAATTTACTCCACATTTACACTAACTTATCTAGATATAGAATCCCAGGTTGGAAAGGAATTTTCCTCCACATTTGGAAGACATTATTTCACTATTTTCTAGCTTTCAATGTATTGTCGAAAAGTCTAGTGTTAATCTGATTCACATTCTGAACACACAATCATTTGTGATTCCCTTCCTTTCCTTAGCTTTATTTGGAAATCACATGATGATGGAAGTTCTTTCTTTCTCATTGTGCTGGACACACAGTGGGCCTTTTGATCTGAAGTCACGTTTGATATTATCTCTTTCATAGCCACCTCCAACCACCACCATTTTATTTATTGCTTATTTTTGGAAATTCTGCTTGGCAGATATGGTGCCTTCTTTCTCGTCCCTCTCAGTTTTCCCTCTCTTGCTTTCCACCTCTTTGTACTTTACCCCTAGTTTCCAGGAGACTTTATCAAATTCTGTGTTTCATTTTTTTATGAATCTCTTTGAAATTTATACCATCATATTTTGTTTTCAATTTTCTAAAAGCTTTCTATTTTCAGTACCAATTTACAGTTTTCTCTTCCCAATTAATGGAGACAATACTTTCTCAGAAGAGTATTATGACTGGGTTTTAAATGACTTTAGTTGTTCTTCTCATTTTTCTCTGTTTGTTTTTTTCATATTGGAAGCTTTCTTCAAATATCCGGGATGGATATTGTTTCATTCATATTTAATAATGGGGCACTAAACGTTTAACTATTGCTTTCTTTATGGATTAGGGGGAAATCAGTATGTTTTGGGTAAGCTATCTGAATGGCAACATTTATTGATCTTTTCTCCTTGACCAATCTAGAAAAACTGAAGGTTATAAACTTGGTAGCTAGCACTTGGGAACACAGAAGGGGAGGCTTGGTAAGAAACTTGATGACTGTTTTAGACTTTTACATAATCCTTTGGTTTTGAGCACTTTGATCCTGCCCTTTAATGTTCTTAATGCTCCAGGAATGGAGCATTTTTAGAATGTCCCTCAGTTACATTTTTCCAGAAGAGAAGCTGCTCCTCTTCTTCTAGGTGGAAGAGTAGTAGCTAACTGACTACATGACATGTAGGATGGGTTTAGAAAGATTTGCTTGCTCCTTATACAACTTTGAACTGATTTCCCTGTTCTTAGCACCACCACTCACCTTTACCTTCCAGGAATTGATCATTCCAATTCCAGTGGGATGAGCATGTACCTGCATCCTGTTGGCGCCCCATCCACACTGCTCAGTCAGAGACTGCACAATCACATGCTTTTCTTTCTCTAGATATTTGCTTTCACGTTGATCCTGCTGTGCTTCATACATTTTATTTGTCTTTGGGGGTTTATGCTTTGTTCATTTATTTATATATACAGTTGGCCCTCTGTACCCAAGGATTCCACATCAGCGGATTTGACCAACTATGGATGAAAAATATTTGCAAGAAAATCTACAAAATTTAACATGCAAAACTTGAATTTGCCACACCCTGAGTACTATGTGGAACCCACTTGAATGAAACAACATGTAGGTACTGCATTAGGTATTATAAGTAACCTAGAGGCGGTTTAAGTACACAGGAGGATGTGCATAAGTTATACGCAAATACTACACCATTATATAGAAGGGAATTGAGCATCCTCAAATTCTAGCATCTAAGAGGGTCCTGGAATCAATCCCCTATGTATACTGAGGGCCTTAGAGGGGGTTAGAAGTTAATGAGGGCATGTGTTTAATAATCTGGAACATTTAGCTATAAATTCTGTTTCCCCTTCTTTTATCTGATATAAAGACTCATTTTTCCAAAGTCATAAAGATAGTAACTGGTCAAGCAGGCCCCAGAGACTGATATTCTATTTCATTCAGAATAAGGACCACATCCATAGTCAGTTGCAATCACATTCCAGTTACAGATTTCATATTTTGCATTTCTGAGGATCATATGCAAGTTTAGTTCTTTCTTGCAGAAATGTACCCCAGGTTAACAAATTATAAGACTCCACTTAATATCATCAATACAAAAGGCATATGTACCTTAAGAAATGATACTAAAGTCTTAGCTTTAAGTTTTATTTCCACATGTTCCTGAATTAGTTGATGGGAATCTCTCAGCATCAGAGTCCAGACTTACATGTGATGAAAGCAACATGTCAGGCAAGTGCCTATTTGAATTAATTCACACATTTTAGGTACTATGCTACTACTTTTTTTAAAAATGTGTTTGTTTATTTTCAGGGTTTTTTTAAGGAGATGGTGTTTCACTCTGTTTCCCAGGCTAGGGTGCAGTGGCATGATCATAGGTCACTATAGCTTTGAACTCCTGGGCTCCAGCAATTCTCCCACCTCAGACTCCTGAGTAACTAGGAGTACAGGCATGTACCACCACACTCAGCTAATTTTTTTTTTGTTATTTTTTAAAAAGACAGGGTCTCACTATACTGACTAGGCTGGTCAATATTTAGAACTCCCAGCCTCAAGCAATCCTCCTGCCCCGGCCCCCCAAAGCACTGGGATTCTAAGTATGAACCACCCCACCTGGCCTACTATTTCTTTTGTATTTAGTTTGGAAGCGTATATTAATCTTTTGCTTTTCTATGGTTGGTTTTGTTTTTTCCTTGACTTATTCTTCAAATCAAATACACAGCTTTGTTTTTTTTTAATAAAGCAAATAAATGTATTTGGCTCATGGTTCTGGAGGCTGGGAAATCCATGAACAGGGTGCCAGCATTTAGTGAGGGTCTTCATGCTGTGTCATTGCATGTTTAATGCAACTGGAAATAGTTTTAAATTGTGTTAGTTAAATGCACAGTAGTTCTGAGTAGAGATAAGAATAAGAATCTGCTTGAGTCAGGTGTGGTGGCTCATGCCTGTAATCCCAGCACTTTGGGAGGCTAAGGCAAGTGGATCACCTGAGGTCAGGAGTTTGAGACCAGTCTGGTCAACACAGTGAAACCCTAGCTCTACTAAAAATACAAAAAATTAGCTGGGTGTGGCAGCAGGCACCTGTAACCTGTAATCCCAGCTACTAGGGAGGCTGAGGCAGGAGAATTGCTTGAACTAGTAGGCAGAGGTTGCAGTGAGCCAAGATTGCGCCATTGCACTCCAGCCTGGGAAACAAGAGTAAAACTCTGTCTCCAAAAAAATTAAGAAAGAGAGCCGAATCAAGAAGGAACTACCATTCACAATTGCTACAAAGAGAATAAAATACCTAAGAATACAACTAACAAAGAATGTAAAGGACCTCTTCAAGGAGAACTACAAAGCAGTGCTCAACAAAATAAGAGAGGACACAAACAGGTAGAGAAACATTTCATGCTCATGGTTAAGAAGAATCAATATTATGAAAATGGCCATACTGCCCAAAGTAATTTATAGATTCAATGCTATCCCCATCAAGCTACCAATGACCTCTTCACAGATCTGGAAAAAATCACCTTAAACTTCATATGGTACTAAAAGAGAGCCTGCATAGCCAAGTTAATTCTAAGCAAAAAGAACAAGGCTGGAGGCATCACACTACCTGACTTAAAACTATAGTACAAGACTATAGTAATCAAAACAGCATGGTACTGGTACCAAAACAGAGATATAGACCAATGGAACAGAACAGAGGCCTCAGAGGCAACACCATACATCTACAACCATCTGACCTTTGACAAACCTGACAGAAACAAGCAATGGGGAAAGGATTCCCTGTTTAATAAATGGTGTTGGGAAAACTGGCTAGCCATGTGCAGAAAGCAGAAACTGGACCACTTACTGACACCTTACACTCAGATTAACTCCAGATGGATTAAAGACTTAAACATAAGACCTACTATATAAAAACCCTAGAAGAAAATCTGGGCAAAACCATTCAGGACATAGGCATAGGCAAGGACTTCGTGACTAAAACACCAAAAGCATTGGCAACAAAAGCCAAAATAGATAAATGGGACTAATTAACCTCCAGAGCTTCTGAACAGAAAAAAGAAACAATCATTAGAATGAACTGGCAACCAAAAGAATGGGAAAAAAATTTACTACCTACCCATCTGACAAAGGACTTTTATCCAGAATCTACAAAGAACTAAAACAGATTTACAAGAAAAAAACAAGCCCATTCAAAAGTGGGCAAAGGATATATGAACAGACACTTTCAAAAGAAGACATTTATGAGGCCAACAATCATATGAAAAAATGCTCATCATCACTGGTTAATACAGAAATGCAAATCAAAACTACATTGAAATACCATCTCATGCCAGTTAGAATGGTGACCATTAAAAAATCTGGAGACAGCAGATGCTGGAGAGGATGTGGAGAAATAGGAACACTTTTACACTGTTGGTGGGAGTGTAAATTAGTTCAATCATTGTGGAAGACAGTGTGGCAATTCCTCAAGGACCTAGAAATAGAAATTCCATTTGACTCAGCAATCCCCTTACTGAATATATATCCAAAGGATTATAAATCATTCTATTATTAGGACACCTGCACACAAATGTTCACTGCAGCACTGTTTACAATAGCAAAGACTTGGAACCAACCCAGATACCAATCCATGATAGACTGGACAGGGAAAATGTGGCACATATATGCCATGGAATACTACGCAACCATAAAAAATTATGAGTTTGTGTGCTTTGTAGGGACATGGATGAACCTGGAAACCATCATTCTCAGCAAAATGACACAAGAACAGAAAATCAAACACCACATGTTCTCACTTATAGGCGGGTGTTGAACAATGAAAGCACATGGACACAGGGAAGGGAACATCACAAACTGAAGTCTGTAGAGGGGGAACCAGGGGAGGGACAGTGTGGGGTTGGGTTTTGGGGAGGGATAACATGGGGAGAAATGCCAGATATAGGTGATGGGGAGGAAGGCAGCAAACCACATTGCCATGTATGTACCTATGCAACAATCCTACATGTTCTTCACATGTACCCCAAAACCTAAAATGCAATAAAATATTTTTTTTAATCTGTTTGAATGTACAAAGTCACAGAGCTTGCACCTGAGTGACATTCTCATGAAACCATGATGATAGCTAGTCAGACTAATGGGAAGATTTCTTTCAGAAAAGGGTTGCTGTTGTTTTTGAGTCTGATAAATACCATTCTAGGAGAGGCAGATTATATAATGTGAAAGGTTATAGGCAACATCAGCTTTAAGGGATAAGAAATGTAGGGATTACAAGAGATATTCCTAACTATGACTAGCAATACTCCAGCAGCTGAGTTGCAGCCACATAGCCTTAGGTTCTATTTAATAATCTTCATTTATTAATGTAAGTATTTATTTACTAAGCAGAAAGTATCTAGCTGAGAAGTGGGAAAGAAAGAGGCATGAAATCAAGTATATTCATATTGTACTTACATAAACCTAGATGGTATAACCTAATACACACCTAGCTAGATGGTATAGCCTATTGCTTCGAAGCTGCAAATCTATATAACATTTGCTGCACTTAATATTGCAGGTATTTGGAATACAATGGTATTTGTGTATCATTAGAAACGGTACAGAAAAATACAGTGTAAAAAATTTTTTAAATTGTGCATGCCTATATGGAGCACTTACCATGAATGAATATTGTAGGACCAGAGTTTCTCTGGTGAGTCAATGAGTGAGTTGTGAGTGAATATGAAGGCATAGCATGTTCCTGTCACTACTGTAGACATTATAAACACTGTACACTCAGGTTACACTGAATTTATTTTTAAGATAAAGTAGTTGCACTACTCTGTCACCACGTGATAGAAATCTCTCAGCTCTCCCATCATCTTACAGGACCACTATACATGTGGTCCATTATTAACCAAAACATTGTTATGCATTGGATGATGGGATTTTCCTCTCTGAATGCTGACTTTGTCATGAGTTTTTAAAACTGGCTCTATTGAAGTATACCATGCAATAAAGTGCACTAGTTTTAAGAGCACAACTCAAGGAACCTTTCATGCATGTACACCTGAGCAACCACTACACTGTCAAATAGAGAAGAACATTCCCAGAACCCCAGGAAGTTACCACATGTCCCCTTCCAGTCAATACTTCACTCACGGGTGATTATGTTCTGACTTATAAATCTATAACGTAGCTTTGCCTACTCTTGAACTTTATAAAAATATAACCATACAGTTTGTACTCTTTTGTTTCTGACTTCTTTCACTCGCATATTATGTCTATGAAATTAATCCATTTCATTATGGGTAGCTGTAGTTTTTCTTATTGTTTTTTTCCCTGTTCCATTAGAAGAATATTTCACAATTTATTTTTCCATTCCAACTGATGGAGATTTAGGTTATTGTTTCCAGTTGGGGCTATTGTGAATATATACACTATGAACATTGTTACACATGGATTTTTGTGGGAGTATGAACTCATTTCTCTTGGACATATATCTAGGAGTAGATATGCTGGGTCATAGGTCATGTGTATACTTAGTTTTAATAGATACCATCCTATCATTTTCCAAATGTGATTGCTATGTTATTCACATCTAACTATTCGTAAATTCCTGAATCAACTGACATTGCTGCATAAAACTTAAATTAAGACTAATTGACTAAAATGCCTGGTTTTGAACATTGTTGTAGAACAAATCTTCCATAAGGTAACATTCACTCTGACCACTAACGTTACTTCTAATGCTTCCTACATGACTGTTAGGGCTTTTTCTAGGTTCTGGCACTTTCTATTCCCTCTTAAGCCATTTTCAATTTTGCTATTAATTCCCTTAAGTATACTTGAACACTTTCACTTTATGCTTCTTATAGAAGTGCCTTTTGAAACTGACTCACAATCATCCAATCTAAATCACTCTTTCTTAACAAGCAGTTTCTTATTTACTTGGTCACCAAGGCAAATTTTTAAGTTGATTCAATTACTTGGAAGAATACAGAAGAAATTGTAATGAATTGCCCAGACGAGAGTATGCAACTCAGGTTCACAGAGTCTCATCACACTCAATAGGATTGTTTAAACATTAAAGGGGAATCATTCCAGTAAAAAGAATTCTGCAAATTAAAGATCTATTCTGTTATCTGAGAGGGATTTTCTAGTCTATGTCCAAATCTGTCTTGTCATCTCCATTGCCTCTCTTCCTCACTTTACGTGTAAAGCTATAAGCCTGAATTTGACTTTAAAAAAGGCTGATTCTTTTCACTTTTTATTTAGGTTGGATGGGCTAATCTAGAGAAAGCAATTACCTGGATTAAATTAAAACTTTAAAGCATTAGATAGAAAAAAATTTTTGTTAAAGGCGAAGCAGTTTATCTTTTTTAGAAAGTACATTTCATTAATCTACTCAACATATCCAAAATGGTCACATGGGTAATACTTCTTGAGCCTACAGTAAGAACTGTATATATTCAAAGGAAAATCTCATGGCAATATCAAAGTGTCACCAAAAAGTGGTCCCAGCTGTATCTTTATGAGGGCCCAACTAACTCAAAACAATGTGACATGGCCCAGTTTGTGATGGTAACTTTTAAGTTCAGCAACTTGATTTTGTCAGCACATAGCAAATATGTCTGTCTCTTAGGATTAATTCAGAATAATGTAAGCTCACAAAAGACTTGTGCACTAATTAGAAGTATAATTCATGAATTAAGAATAAGAAGTACAACTCTTTCAGTGTCTAGAATACACCAGCATTTTCTGCGCATTTCCTCCTTGTAGACACAGTGATCATCATGAGGCTGCTTCCTGAGCAAGGGGATGCTCATTACATGTGTCGGTGGTACCAGGCTCAAGTAATTTCAATACATCCATTTCTTTGTTTTCTTTTCTTTCTTTTTTTTTTTTTCTGGAAACAGAGTCTTGCCCTGTCACCCAGGCTGGAGTGCAGTGGCACAATCTCGGCTTATTGCAACCTCTGCCTCCCGGGTTCAAGCGATTCTCCTGCCTCAGCCTCCCAAGTAGCTGGGGCTACAAGCATGTGCCACCATGCCCAGCTAATTTTTGTATTTTTAGTAGAGATGGGGTTTCACCATGTTGGCCAAGATGGTCTCTATCTCCTGACCTCATGACCCACCCACCTCTGCCTCCCAAAGTGCTGGGATTACCGATGTGAGCCACTGTGCCCAGCCCAATGCATCCATTTCTATGGGAAGAAGAGGGAAGGGACTTTGAGGTACCCTTACTTCTTAGTTGCAAATACAAAAGCCTATTTTACCTTAAGCAGGAAAGCTGTTTATTAAAACGCATTCATTTGTTTACAGAATCTTTGAAGGACCAAGGCTTGGAGGATATGAGACAGGAGCAGCACCAAATCACACCACAGTTGAACTCTGATGATGTCCTTGCTTGCTTGTGTCAGATATTAGACCACTGTAACACTTGTGAAGCTTTCCAAGTATTATTTATCAATCTCTCATGAAGCTTGAGGTTTGGGGAAATCTTTCCTCAATCCACTGCAGCACAAGGTACCTCTCTGCAGATAAATCCTCTTGCTTATTTCCAACCTCCCAAGGCATTTCATCATGAATAGTTTTGCAGCCAAAATGTGAAGAGGATATCCCACCTGAATCCACCTATAACACCCAGACTTTAGGGTCATTTTATCAAAACTGCAATAGAGTTCAACATTATCGTCATTTCACACACCATTTTGTCTGTAACCCTGCCATCTGAATACATCACAGTCAATTATTTCATGTATTTCTTTCTTATCTTTTTTCTGTACAAGTTATTTTTTAAAATTGGTACCAAATTTCATCAGATTTATGTACCCTGGTTTTTAGAATTAACATTTTATTTTTAGCATTTTAAAGATATTATTATCCTTCAAAAACATAACTTAAAATTTATATATATATAATTTGAAAATTATAGATGATGTGCTAAAACATATGATTAATTTTTGGGCTGGATGTCACTTCATCATGACCCTATATTTATTATTCATTCCTTATATGTATAAAACTTTATTTACAGTAGCTCCAAACTGGAAACAATCCAAACAGCCACCAATGGGATGAATTAATAAATTTTGATATATTTATAAAATTGATTACTATGCATCAATGAAAATGAATAAACTATAATAATCACACCAACATACATGACAGACACAAAAGAGTATTTACTGTGCAATTTCATTTACATAAAGTTAAAAGACAGGCAAAACGAATCAATGGTGATAAAAATTAGAATAGCTACCTTTGGGGAGAGATATTCACTGGGATGGGATATAAGGAGTGTTCTGATATACTAGAAATGTCCTATCGGGGTATTGGTTCATGGATGTGTCTGCACAAAATATGTAAAATTCAGCTGGGCATGCTGGCTCATGCCTGGAATCCCAGCACTTTGGGAGGCTAAGGCAGGTGGATCACATAAGGCCAGGAGTTCAAGACCAGCTTGACCAACATGGCAATACCCCACCTCTACTAACAATACAAAAATATCAGCCAGGTGTGGTGGTGCACACCTGTAATACCAGCTACTTGGTAGATTGAGGCATGAGAATCAATTAAAACCGGAGGTAGAGGTTGCAGTGAGCCAAGATTATGCCACTACCCTCCAGCCTGGGCAACACAGCAAGACCACATCTCAAAAATAATAAATAAATAATTTAAAAAGATATAATTAATAATTGTAGAATATTGTTACTCAATACAGTGAATATTGTATTTAAGATTTGTGCATTTGTATGTTATAACTCAATTTAAAAATTATAGATCATGTTCAGAACAAAACATGATTAATTTTTAAGGGCTGAATGTCACTTCATCATGACCCTATATTTATTATTTATTTCTTGCTGTGTGGTTAGTGTTGATTTTATCATTTTCTACTTCAATATGAAAAAAGTAAGTCCTGGAACATCTTTGGGTACATACGTTTTTCTATGGGAGACATTCTTGGAAGTGAAACTACGAAACCTAACATGCTGAACATTTTTAATGTCTTTCTGACCACATGGCAGCCCGAGTCACTCTGAACCCATTCTGGTTCTGGGGACTACTTGTTCATGAATTATTCTTTGCTCAATTAAATTCTATATAATTTAATTTGTCTGAAGTTTTGCTTTCAGCATTGCCTAATTGACCATAGACAGTCCTGATGTTTTAAATACCAAGTTAACTCATGAGTTTTTTCCTGCAGGTTTAACCACTCTTTGAAACTTCCTTTTTTTTTTTTTTGAGACAGAGTTTCACTCTTGTTACCCAGGCTGGAGTGCAATGGCGCAATCTCGGCTCACCGCAACCTCTGCCTCCTGGGTTCAGGCAATTCTCCTGTCTCAGCCTCCTGAGTAGCTGGGATTACAGGCACGCACCACCATGCCCAGCTAAATTTTTGTATTTTTTTTTTTTTAGTAGAGATGGGGTCTCACCATGTTGACCAGGATGGTCTCGATCTCTTGACCTCATGATCCACCTGCCTCGGCCTCCCAAAGTGCTGGGATTACAGGCGTGAGCCACCGTGCCCGGCCCTGAAACTTCTTACTCAGTTTCCCAGTGGCAACCTAACTGTGACACTAAAGAATCTTAAACTTCAGTATCCTTTTCTTTTGCAGGCCCATTTACAGGACAACATATGTCAAGTTGGTCATCTGTTTTTGTAAAGTGTGCAGAGTAATATATTTTACCTGTGGTTGTTTAATAAATCTATCACTTTCCACTTCCCCTTCTCATCTGTCATATTTTTTCTTCTGTTGAATGCATTGAAGTGACCAAGGGTCATTAGGGCAACCTTGTTAAAACAGTTAGTACTAAGAGAAATTTAGTGTTGAGCTGGATACATTTTTGTTGCTTGCAGTTACTTGCAGATATAGTTAAGGTATTGCTAGCCAGGTTCATTTAGCAGTGACTTTCAGGAATATTCCCAGTGTTCTAAGTGCTGACTTGACCAATCATTACATAAAGAGATAAGACCACAGATAACAGGTCCTACAGACATCCAGCATCAGATATATTTGTGCAGTGGAAGAGAAACAAGTTTTGAAGTGTGTAGAGACAGCACACCCACTGGAATGACTAAAATGTAAAAATACATCCAGTTGAACAACTGGATCAGCTACATTTCTAGTGAGAGTGGAAAATAGCACAACCACATTGGAGGACTGTTGGCAGATTCTAGTAAATTTAAAAATACAGCCACCTTATGCTTTACCAATACCACTCCCAGGAATTTAATTAAGAAAAATGAAAATCTCTATCAGGAAAAATACTTGTACAAAATACTTATAGATGCTTTAATCATAATGGCCAAAAACTGGAAAAACCCAAATGGCCATCAAAAGGAGAATGAGAAATAAACTATGGTATAGTTATGCAATGGAAAATTACTCAACAGTAAGAAGAAAGAAAACTGATGATACACACGAAAGACATGGATGAATCTCAAAAGCAAGAGAAGCCTGACACAAAATCTCACACTGTGTGATCCCTTTTGTAAGTTATAGAACAGTAAGAATTAATCTATAGGGATTAAAAATCAAAGGAAACGTTGCTTCTATAGGGTTTATTGACTAGAAAGTAGCGTAAGGGAAGTTTTTTGAGTGATGCAAATGTTCTATATCTTATTTTTAATGATGGTTTATAAGGGTGTATACAGTGGTCAAAACCCATCAAAATGCATAATGTGTACATTAAAAACAATGAAAGACATTTATAAAGTCATTAGGTAGTCTGAGGAAGAGTCTTTCCATTATCAAAGTTTTAAGTGCAGGTTGGTTTTTGCTGATGTCTGGTCTCAGTGAAAGTTTTCTTTTATTGGGAAAATTCTTAATTATGCAGTAGTTATAACTATAAATGTATTACTTTTTTCTTTTATGATAGAAATTATACAAATGAGAATTTATTAGAATTCTTGTATTTCTAGGACAAATTCTATAGAAGTACTACAAATAAGAAGTTCCTCTGTATTTGTGTATAAACTTGCATGATTTTTGCTTCCAGACTTTCATTAACATTTTTTAAAAATTGAATTGAGGCTGGACGCGGTGGCTCACGCCTGTAATCCCATCACTCTGGGAGGCCGAGGCGGGTGGATCACGAGGTTAAGAGATCAAGACCATCCTGGTCAACATGGTGAAACCCCGTCTCTAATAAAAATACAAAAAAAAAAAATAGCTGGGCACGGTGGCATGTACCTGTAATCCCAGCTACCCAGGAGGCTGAGGCAGGAGAATTACCTGAACCCAGGAGGCGGAGGTTGCGGTGAGCCAAGATTGTGCCATTGCACTCCAGCCTGGGTAACAAGAGCGAAACTCCATCTCAAAAAAAAAAAAAAAAATTGAATTGAACATGCTAGAGAAAAAAGAAACTCATTTTCTTTAGAAAGTGAATGTTACTTATTACAAAATCCGGTGATAATCAAGATATGATCAAAGAGTATGCAGAAAAAAATACAGGTAAAAATGTTTTGCATGGATACATACTTTCTAGTATGGATAGACACTTTCACTAACTGGGTAGAAGCATTTCCATGTCGGACAGAGAAAGTCTTTAAGGTGACAAATGTACTAATTAATGAAATTATTCCTTGTTTTGGACTTCCTAAGTACCTCCAGAGCAATAATGGTCTCTCATTCAAGGTGGCTGTCACCCAGGGGTGTTCAAAGGGACTAAGTATATAGTACCATCTTCATTGTGCCTGGAGACCATAATCCTTGGGAAAGGTAGTAAAGATAAATGTTACTATCAAAAGGGACCTCAGGAAACTATCTCAGGGGACTCACCTCCTCTGGACTGCCCTTCTCTCCATAGCCCTGCTACATGTTAGAAACACCCCTTCACAGCTAGTCTGGAGTCCCTTTGAAATGATGTATGAATGGCCTTGTCTCACCAGTTATTTCTGGCTAGACCAAGAAACTTCTCATTTGATTAAACACATAACCTCTTTGGCCCATTTCCAACAGGAACTGAGACAACTGTGGGAAGCCCAAATCCCGTGAACCAGGGCCACCTCTATTCAAGCCAGGAGACCTAGTGCTAGCAAAGCTACTTCCTTCCCTTTCTCCTTTCATAGGCCCAAGTTGGAAAGGACCCTACACTGTACTTCTTTCTACTCCCACAGCAGTATAGCTCACTAGAATAGATTCTTGGATTCATTATACTCAAGTAAAGGCCTGGGTATAAATGGAGTCACCTCCACCGACCCAGAGGAGCACCCAAAGTACGAATGTGAAGAGATTGGGGAACTCAAGCTAAAGATCGCAAAAGGTGAATGTTAATAATTAACCTTCCATGGATATCCTCTTTATAGTTTTGCCTATGCTTGCTCGTCTTGCCTTTGTTCTATTCTATACCATGGCACCACAGTTTTTTTTAGAATAATTAGTATATTTCATTTCTTTTTTTTTTTTTTTTTTTTTTTTTGAGACAGAGTTTTGCTCTTGTTACCCAGGCTGGAGTGCAATGGTGCGATCTCGGCTCACCGCAACCTCTGCCTCCTGGGATCAGGCAATCCTCCTGCCTCAGCCTCCTGAGTAGCTGGGATTACAGGCATGTGCCACAATGCCCAGCTAACTTTTTGTATTTTTAGTAGAGACAGGGTTTCACCATGTTGACTAGGATGGTCTCGATCTCTTGACCTTGTGATCCACCCACCTCAGCCTCCCAAAGTGCTGGGATTACAGGCGTGAGCCACTGCGTCCAGCCCACATTTCTTATTTCTAGATTCTTTCCGTGTATAAAACATATGTTTAACTCATGCATACTTAACCTTATAAAACTTGTTTTGTTTTGCTTTTTCTCGCCTAGAGGTCATCAAACTCCAAATGGTCAGGCAACCAGAGCCTTGTACAATGGCTCCCTTTTGCCAGGGACCCCTACATAGACCTCTAGGAGGAATCTGACTGCCGTTTTCCCCAAAGCAATGCCTCGTCAGCAGAAAGTAGCTAAGATTGGTCATCGTGCATATTCTAATGGCAGTTAGATGTGTCTGTTTAGAGGCGGGGAATGACGTGGACAGGAGACAGGGAAATACTGGGTAGAAGAGGGTGGTTCCCGGGTAAAGGCTCAATCCTCAAGACTGGAAACCAATGGCCCTAAGTGAGAATAGGCTTTTCTGTTTTCATGCCCGAAAAGTTGCCTTTTGGCCCAGCACAATCCCTATCCTGTACCCATATAAATCCTGAACCCTGGATTCCAGAAGCAGATGAGGAGACAAGACAAGCAGACAAACGGTGCCATGGCGGGGCAGAGAAAGAGAGAAGAGGAGCATCTGAACACCGAGAGGAGTTCGGCTATGGACAGTGGGAGGGGAGTTTGGCTGCTGGCTGGTCAAACTCCAGGGGAAGATCATTTTCCCATTCCATCCTTCTTCCAGTTCCCCATCCATCCCACTGAGAGCCACCTCCACCACTCAGTAAAACCCCTCATTCATCCTTCAAGGCTGTGTGTGACCAGATTCCTCCAGGACTCTTGGCAAGAGCTTGGGATACAGAAAGCTGTCACACTGGCCCTCTGCCCTCATGAAAAGGCAGAGGGTCCATTGAGCTGGTTAACACTTAAGCCATCTGCAGATGGCAAGGCTAAAAGAGCATTGTTACACTGGGGCCACAGGCACCCACCCCTAGACCCTACCACAGGACTGGAGCCCAATGCACTTGCCCCAGCTCCTGCACCTGTCCATCTGTGTGCTCCCCCTCCTGTCAGGGGTTTGAGCAGCAGCAGCTGAACAGGTGAGCCACACCCCTGTCACACATACTGTGAGGTGGATCAGGGAACTAACTCTCCTGTATCAATACTATTTCAGTTTCTAAATGTGGTGATATTTTGTATTTGTCAGCTTTATAAAATGTGAGGTGTGCTGTGATTTATGTTCTTATCCTACATATTTATATTTTTCTGCTATTTTTTATGTATAACTTTATATTACTTTTATTCAAAAAAATACCTCACATTCTACGAAGCTCTAGATCCCACAAAACCTAAATCAACCTCTGCAACTGCCAGTTTGGTATCTCAATGTGGCACTTCAGACTTCACATGGCCAGCTCAGTACTCTTGCTTCCTCTCCTTCTCCAAAACCTGCCCATTTCCAGAGTTCCCTTTCTAGGAAAACGGTACCACCAACCCCTAGTTAATCATGCCTCAAACTTGCAGTCATGTTAACTCCTCTGTTTCTCACACACCCACATCCAACCCATCACAAATCCTGTCATCCCCGCCTTCAACACTACTCTGAAATGAATCACTTATAACCATTGCTATAGCTCCAACTGTGGCTTAAGCCACCATCCTCTGTGTTCTCGAATATTAAAATCATCCCCTCAACTCATGTCTCAGCTCCAGCCCTTGCCTCGCCCCAGCTCTTACCATTTTCTGGCTTCCCAGTCCCACCTATGACAACACCCAAGTTTTTACATTGACCTAGGAGGTCCTATGTAATCTGACCTCCGGCTTCCTTTCTAAATTTAATCACCATTCCTTTGCTCACTCTGCTAAAGCCTGGGAGTCTTCACGTTATTAATATTAAGCACATTCCTTCCTACGGGGTTTTGCTCAGTTTTTCCCTTAGCCTAGAACATTGTCCCTTCTTTCCGTCCTCCCTCCCTTCCACTCTCCCTCCCTCCTATGCTCTCTTCCTTCCTTTGTTCTTCCCTCCCTCTCTCCCTCCCTCCCTTCCTTCCTTCCATCCTGTCTCCCTCCCTCCTTCCTATCCTTCCTCTCTCCCTTCCTCCCTTCCTTCCTTCCTTCTTTTCTTTCTTCCTTCTCCCTTTTTCTCTTCTTTTCTTCCTTCCTTCCTCTCTCCCTTCCTCACTTCTTTCCTTCCTTTCTCTCTTCTTTCCTCTCTCCCTTCCTTCCCTCCTTCATTCCTTCTTCCCGTCTTTCTTTCCTTCCTCCCTTTCTTCCTCCATTCCTTTTCTCCTCCCTCTTCCTCTTTTCCTTCCTCCTCCCTTCCCCAATCCCCTTCTCTCTTCCATCTTCTCTCCCTTCCTTTCTCCCTGTCTTCCTTCCTCCCTCCTTCTTTTTCTTCTTTCCTTCTTTCCTTCCTCCCTTCCTTTCTCCTTCCCTTCTTTCCTTCTTCCCTTTCTTCCTTCTTTTCTTTCTTCCTCCCTCCCTTCTATTATTTAATTTGGGGCTTAGCAAGGAGAAAAAGTCTGATATTTAGACAAAAATAATCCTTCTTTTAACAGCTATTTCCTCCTATAAATTCTTCCTAAAATCTTAGAAGGAATTTATAGGAGAAAATATGAAATGAAGTTATATGAGCTTAAATTAGACTAATGTTATGTTAATTTGAGAAGAATTTAGACCTTTAAATAGTGGGTTCTTCCATCTAGCTAAAACATACTCCAATCTTCTTTTATATCATTCTTAAGCTTTTGTCCTTTTCTTTATATAGAACCTAGTATCTCCGTTTATATTGGTTCATAACTAGTTAATGTTTTGGAGTTGCTATAGTTGATGGAATTTTTTTTTCCATTACAATTGCTTACCAGCTGTCAGTGGCATAGCGAAGTATTGATTTTTGTGCATTTCTCTTGATTCAGGTGCTTTTTGAACTTCCATTAATTTAAAATTTTTCAGTGGATTCACTGGATTTTCCAAGACAGTTTCAGATGTACTGACACAGAAGGTAAGTCATTCTACTGCTATAAGATGTCTTTGCTTCACTCTGTTCTCAGTCACTTTGTGCTAATTTTTATGTCTTACTTCAAATTTAGTTGAACCCCTTGTTCCCCCGACACCCACATGGAACACATGTATGCATGTATACACACAGCAATGAAAAACCAATGCCCAAGACATTTACAACATGACAATGTCAGGAATATCCTTCATCCTCCACCGTGACCAGTCCAGAATTCTTCTAGGTGAAGTAGTTAATGTTGGAAAAGGGGTTATTCCATTTAAAAGGTATGAGATCCATTATAAATGGTCCATGATAAACAATGCCAACAATACTGACCGGGCTTTATGGTTTTCTGCTTGACACAATGCCAGAGCCTGAATACACTGGGAGCAATTATCTCAAGTATTCTAAGCACAGGCTGTTTAAAAGTATTTAGATGCCATTATTTCTGTCACAGGTCATAAAGACAAATAAATGTGAAGAAAAAGTCATGATGTTAGCCAGTATTCTTAAAATTTTAAACATTAAAATTCTTGGAATGAGTCATGAAGCAATTAAACAACACAGCTCACTCATTCTCATGTCTTACTCATTCCTAAGCAGTTTGTAATCCCTGCCACGTCAGCTCCAGGAGTTAGCAGGATAGAGCTAATTTTGTTTTTTTAACATCAGGTGCAGTATCAATATTCTTCTGGCTGCAAGTAATACTCAACCTGTTTTAAACAAAAAAAAAAAATATATTGGCTCATTGAACATAAAAACACAGACATAGGATCCAGCTTCAGTAAAGCCTGGTCCAGTAGCCCCTCACCATCACCAAGGACCTGGTCTCTCTCTGTACTCTGCCATAGAGTCAGCTTCACCCCAGCCTGCTCTGCCCCACCCTGATACAACTACTCCATTTTTCAGAAGCTCCAAGTTTCCTTCTGTGGAAGCCAAAACAAAAACCAATCAACAAAAACTAAAAACAGTAACAATAAAAGATGCCATATTCGTTCTGGCCCTTGCTTCCTTACATTTTTCAAAGAAGAGGAAAAGATGAGTTTCTTTCTTTCTTATAGAAGAAAGAGGGAACTTCTTCTTCAGGGCTACTCCCACAGATACCTTCTCACGTCTAATTCTGTCCATTGGTGTGACATGACTCTCCCTGATCCAGTCACTCTGACTGAAGGAAAGAGACTCATTGATGGACAGTCCAGACTCAACCCTTGAGAGAGCAGTGAGGCCCAAGCCGTGCACCCAGTGCCTGAGCATGGGGAATGGTGGCCAAATAAAATGTGGGAGGGGGAAAGGATGTTAAGCAGCAAACTACAGACACTCACCACTGACGGTCGGTGCTAGCTAGCTATGGTTTCGTTTAATTCCTGTGTTCTAAAAATCTGTATCCACGCAGTTCATGCTATCTTAAGACAGAGTCCCTTGCAAGGATTAAAGTCTCCAAAGTTGTGTTCAACCAGCATGAATCCATAGTTACTGTGATTTCAAATGAACCAGTCAAAATATTATGGTGTGTTTATAGTTTTCAACTCCTGTCTCCCCTTTTCTGGAAGCTGAAGACAGAAGACTTCATAACTATGAAGCCTGTAGATTTCCTCTATCTTAAAGCCTCTGGCGAAAGCACTGTCTCCGGATTGCTACAGGCCTCAAAGAGGCTGGGGGACAGAGGTCAAATAACTCAGTGTAAAGTTATCACTTACTACTGAATGTCAAACCCACAGACATAAATATCCACCCTCTCCCCTCATCCCCTAAGAATATCTTTAGTTGTAAATAGGGAATTTGCTTTTAAACAAGAGTGCAGGCTTGATTATCCTCATGCTTGATTTCTGCCACTACACCAGAAGATGCCACCAGTTCCTTCCAAATGCAGCTATTCTCTCTGTGACACAAGCCCCCATTCCTACGTGGACCCCACACCTTGCTTTTAGAAATGATCATTTCCCATGAGGTGACGAAGCTGATTCTAGGCAGGTCTTATCTCAAAATTTTTGCCTGATTCATTCCACAGTTCTTTTGACTCTGCTATAAACATTCTATATACTCAATAAATATTTTAATGACTTGATTACTTTGAAATCATTTTGCTGTGAGAATTTTATTCCTTCGGAAGAATTATATACCCCTTGAAATGGAACAAAGCAAGCTGAGACTGCATATTTAATACACGTTTATTTCACCTATATCTCATATGATCAATGTCTCACTAAACTCCCTTTTAGGTTTTGATATACAAACGACAAAACACATGTATCATTCAACATACACACACACAAAACAATGTTTTCCTGCTAATGATAAGAAAAAATTTTATATGATTGTCACCAAAACTCAATACAACATCATTAACAACATGATGCGCAGATAGAAGTTACACTGAAAATACAGCATCACCGGAGTGTGGAGGGGCTGTGATTGTCTTGGCTGTTACTGGTGCTGAAAAGAGACCCTAAGAGAGGATCAAAGCACAGTGCGTCATGTAGAGGCAGTGACAAACCTTATGTTGAAACATACTGGTGGTATGACAATAATTCTAATTCTGTTTAACACTTTTCCTGTTAAATAAGTAAAGTTGTTTGCTTTTAGCAATCTTTTATTCTAAATCCTCAACCTGCTCCCATGCTGATTGATCACAGCCTCCTGTTCTGGAGCCTTTCAAAAAAACCTCAGGAACATTGTGCCTCTCTATCAGTTCCTCTGATTCTGAGAGTTTGCCTAAAATTGTCTTTTTGTTGCTGCTATGGTCTGAATATTTGTGTCCCCCAAAAATTCTCATGTTGAAATCCTAATCCCCAAGGCAATGGTGGTAGGAGATGGAACCTCGGGAGGTGATTCTCCATAAGGATGGAGACCTCATGAATGGGATTAGTATCTTATAAAAGAGGCCCTAGAGAGCACCTTCCCCACTTCCACCATGTGAGGAAACAGTGAGAAGGCACTATCTATGAACCAGGAAGCTGACCTTCACCAGACACTGAATCTGGACTTGTCAGCCCCCAGAACTGTGAGCAATAAATTCCTGTTGCGTATAAGCCACCCAGTCAATGGTATTCTATTATAGCAGCCTGAGGGGAACCAATACAGTCACCCAGGCACACCAACCCCTCGCACCACCTCCTCCCATAACCCTTGACAAACCACTGCTTCAATCCTTCTCCCCAGCTTCATTCTCCACTTTATTTTCAGGCTGCAGATGACAAAGAGTTTATTACAAGAAAGTAGCTTTTTATTGTAACTTTTTGCTTTTTCCCTAACAGCTTTATTGATTGACTTGTGTTTATTTCTATACTTTCTCATAAACATAATAGTTATGATGTGGTATAAAAACTGTACATGTTACTGTATACACAGTCATTACTAACAGCCTAATTAATTGGTGATCAGAAAGTGATGTTTAAGCTTTTTACTTCCTGACATGGTAGTTACTTATACCTAGACATTTTACTGGGTTTAGTTATATTTTAGGAAATTGGTAGGTTGTTTAGTGTTGTCATGTATTATATTCTTTCTCCTCTTCAAATAGTAGGCAATAGGCTCTGGGTTGCATTTTTATGCAAAATGCCTGATTTTCAGAAACACACTCATGTAATTATCATTTCATTACATTAGGCTGGACAAAATTATTTATTCAGCATTTACGAAATTTCTAGTATATTCAAAGAACTGGGCTAGGTGCTACAGAGAAAGCAAGATGATCATGATGTGATTCTCCACCCTCAAACAGCTCCAGAATAGTATGGGAGATAAATATCTATTCACCAAAGCACAATGCTGGTCTAATTGTGGTAAGCAATAAAATCCAGGCAGAAACAAAGCTCTTTGTGAGCAGAGATGCAATCATCCCAAATACAGCAAAGGATGGAGACTTGACAACGAAGCCTAAAACCATTGAGTTAGAAAAAGAAAGTTTATAAGCATTTGTAAATGTGTTGATACATATTAATCACAGCATCAGAGTTCTAAAAAGAACAGCAAATATATCAGTTCCTCACTGATCCCAGGAGTAGTAACGATGAGATACAATTCTGCAACACTGGTAAAAAGGGAAGTTTATTCACTAAACAAATAGGTTTAATAAGAACAAGAATAAAATACCTATTTCCTAAGCAAATGAAGTGCCTGGATTATTTTCAAATTATATATTAGTCATATGACCTTGAGCAAAATCTAACTTCTGTTGGCTTCATTTTCCTCATCTGGAAAACTAGGACTTGAATTAAATGGTATCATATGGTTGAAAATGCTGTAATTATATCATTTGCATACAATTCACCAAATTTTTGAGTGCCTGCCATGTACATAATGCTGTGCATGCTGGAAAATAAAAAAATACCATAATGCATAGCTTTTGACTTCAAGAAACATAATCTTTGTGGAAAGGGCCATCAATATCAGGCAGTAGGTGCATAAGGGTTGAAAGGAAAGGTCCAATAATAAGCACTGTGGAAACTGAATGTATAGGGTCGAGGAGCCAAGGAAAGCTTCCTGGAGAAGGAAAGCCTTGAAATACAACTCAAAAGAAGTTAAGATTTGAATAGGATATCAGAGGTGGAAGGCAACTACCATCTTCACCCATCTGCTACCCACCGACCAAATGCCTCTCCAACGAGGTATGCCAAAATTATTCAGGCTCCAAATCACTGTTTGGAAAATATCGTTATTTCATTTCAGCAGTTACCTACTAAATGTCAATATCCATGCCATGCATTAGAGCAATTAGCAAAGGCTGATTTTCCAGGCTTTTGTAATTCATTAACTTACAAATATTTTATTACTTCTGTTGGCAGTGCTCTTAGTTTTATGTAGTCATCGATTTACACTTTGAAAACAAATCTGTAGTCTGTGCAATAGCAGCACTGATAAAAACCATATTACCTTACTCAAAGTGTTTATTATTATTGATAACAATGTCTGCTCAATGATTCACCCTCCTTCCTCCCTGGAGTGCTCATGGCTACTGCTATCTCATCATCACAGGTATTGTCACTGGGTACAATGTTCTATGATGTGTAATGGTCTTGTGATTATTATATCATGGGATATGAATAATGTACTTCAGCAGTTTATAGACTATCTTTTGTGAGAACATGTTACTACTGTTTTGAATACAATTTCTTAGGAAACAAGAATGAAATTTTAATACCAGAGATGCTTTCAGTTAAATACAATGACTCATTCACAATACAATCATCATACATAGCCAGTTGGGAAAACTAGAAAAAAATGTAAAATGATCTACAACATTTTTTTGTTTAAAAGATCAATTTTAAAACATCAGCCAAAAAGGGAAACTAAATTATGCAAAGGTTCTATAGGCTTTATACACAGTTACAAAGATAACCTATTTTATAATATATACACTCAATGCCAGATTTTTTTTCACTCTCTCCCTATGTGGCCAGCTCCTTTGTGATCCTTTCCAAGATGCGCTATATACTTATGACTCATTCCTTCTTGCGAGTCTTTTTTTCTAACTTCCTAAATGATCATTATATCACATATCCCTCGAAATTTATAAGGTAAGGTAGGTTTTTATCATTTTTAAAGGGTTCTGAGAGCATTCACCTGTTCATGTGAATATATTACCAGGCACTGTTTTTTGTCCAGTGAAACACATCGAATCCTTCTTTGAGGAAATTTGTAGCATGAGAACAATTCTGGCTAATGTCCGGAGCACACTAAACATCATGACAGCTTCCCTCCAAGCCCTGAACTTCATTCAAGACTTGGTCCTGATTTTGAATCCCCAAACCATAAATCCACCTTAGACAAGATAGAAACTGAAAACCAAGACTTCAAAGGGAGCGATGGCTGTATCCCTACTCCATCCCCTTCTGGCAAGGATATTAAAAAACCCCAATACATCAAGGACTTGACAGCATCCTTGGCAATACCATCCAAGGAATCTGTGTCTCATAATTTCTCATTTGGCAAGAAGCACTAAAATCCCTTTCTATGCTAAAAGGGTGAACCTTGAGGACTAGTGAGAAATTTGGAAATAAGATGCCATTTGTCAGAAATGCAAAAGCATTGTCAATTAATGTGTGCTTCATTGAGATGGGAGGCAGAGGGGTGCATAAAAAAAGGGGAACCATCCTTTTTTGCATAATGAGGCCAAATTTTTCAGAGGGGAGTAAACACTGGGAGTAAGCATTTCTTTCTTTTTTTTCTGAGACAGAGTCTTAATCACCCAAGCTGGAGTGCAGTGGTGCAATCTCGGCTCACCTACAGCCTTACCTCCCAGTTTGAAGCAATTCTCATGCCAGCCTCTTGCGTAGCCAGGATTACAGGTGCCCGCCACCACACCTAGCTAATTTTTGTATTTTTAGTAGAGATGGGGTTTTGTCATATTGGTCAATCAGGTCTGGAATTCCTGACCTCCCAAAGTGCTGGAATTACAAGCATGAGCTACCACACCCAGCTAGCATTTCTTATGTAAACTAAACTTGGGAAACTTTTGAAAGAAAAAATCAGTTATCATGTTCACCATCCTATTTCTGTCAAAAATTTCTAGAGAAATGAGATCACAGTTCTGTTATTGGGCAAAGTTTGAACAAGAGAAACTTGCATTAACTCAAACCCATCTCCCCTAGGACCAGAAGGCTTCCTTCGCCATGAGGAGGCAGCACCTGTTAGAGCAGACAAAGCTCTACTGACCTCCAGTCAAGCTGCCCAAGGACTAGACTGGAATGACACATGGGACTGAGCAAGGACTCTGGAGAGTTTTGTGTGTCCAGACAGAGATGGCAGAAACACTGAATAGTGAAGGGTTAACTAGGATTGCATGGGAGGGGCAATGAGAAGAATTGTCAGGAGAAGGCTAGCATCATGGAAGGAGGGGCATTCACCTGAGTTACCCTCTGAAGGAAGACTCACCATGGGAGAACCTAGATTCTACCAGGACTTAATTCCAGATACATTGACTCTGCTTTGGTTCCGGATCACTGAAAGGGCAACTTATACTTCCTTTGGTGACTAGTGTGTACTTATTGGAGAAGGGTGAGAAAGGCAATAGCTCTTTGGTCTGTGGTCAACTGAAGGACACTTGCCAACTCCAAGTGAAGCAGTGTGCCAGCCTGTAGTCATCTAACCAGCCTGGGAGATTTTGAATCTGATGCCCCAAACTCCTCCTCAATCCCCTGCACAGCTACCTCCAAACCCCAAAAGCCCTGCTAAGCTAGTAACATATCAGTCCATTTGGTGGTGTCTAAGCAAATCTTAAAACAATCATGTCTTAAAATGTTTTAGAATAAATTCACACAGTGGTAGGAGTTTGAACAGGATAAATTCTCTGAGTAACCATCCTGTAACTTTACTGTGAAAATTCAGGGTCCTAGTTAGTATTTCCATTTCAGAAAAAAGAGAGGGGTAGAAAGAGGAGAATCAGAAATAAAAGAAAGGGAAGAGAAGGAGAAAAACACGGCAGACACCATGAGAGTACTTTATTCAGCCTTTAAAACCTCAATGGTCTAAAGCCTATAAATATTATGCTTTCCTTCTCCAGGAAAGATGGTATTTTGGCTCTTGCTGATTGTACTGAGCTGGAAAAATTCCAGAATACCAAGAGGTAGCCAAAAGAGTTTCACTGGGCCCTTATTTCCTATTGAATGCAGAACCAATTAATAACCAGACAAAACTTTCACTACTTCCCACTGCCTGAAGATTGGATTCTGTAATTTTCCAAAACATCTTGAACCCTTTTAGGGAATCTTCCCATAAATCTGATACAATGGTTAGCAAATGCACCAGGAATCTCTGTCCTGAAATCTTTCCTAAGTTCAGTGTGTCCTCTCTGAACTGGCTTTGGTAAAAAGAAGGGTAACAATTATTTCTTTCCTCTGTGCCTCCCTTGACTGTGGTTCTGTACATGACTGAGTCCATTTAAAAAGAAATGCCACATTTGGGTGCTGATAGGTGTCCAGAAAATGGGAAATAATAGGATCTGGAACTGTCTATACCATCACACCCTCAACTTATACATTTGGAAATACTGGATTTTCTAAGGTAAATGGTGCTGGCACTCAGATTCCTCTGATTCACTATTGGCTAGACCTTTGTTAATGAATGAACACAGCTTTCACACCAATGTCTCCATGCAAGTTTCCCATGCTGCCTCCCTTCAAGGTTATGATTCTTAATCTTATGGTGAATGTGACAAAATGATCGACTTGTTACCTAGAAAAAATGAACAGATGCACAAATGTTCAATATTTCAGAGGGTTCCTGGACCCTGTGAAGCCCATACACTGATCCTTAGGGGCACAAGAACACTGAGTTACAAACTACTATACAGCTGAACTGCTTCTGGAAATACTTATGCCGTGAGGTTCTCTGCAGTGGGCTTTTAAAATTAGCAGCTCTAACTCATTTTAATAACTTCAATTACTTGCCTTGGTGTATATTTTGAAATGAAGAAATGACATTCCCCTCTAGAATTGAGGGAAATATCCCCAAATGCCAATAACCAGACTTTAAGAGTGGTATGTAGTATCACAAAGATTGAGTGACAGAACTGCAAAAGGATGCATATCCCAAATAATTGAGAATAAATTTAGATACAGTCTATTGTCTTATGAGCAGAAAGTTTCCATATACTTAGCATCACTGGATTTCTCAAGAATTACAAACGTGTGTTGTATTTCAGACACTGAAAATCTGCTTTTCAGAGGGTTTCTGGCTTCCCTGAAGTCCATGCACTGCTTGCCTAGGGGCCCATGAATATTTAGTTACTACATCCTCCACAAGTACATTGCCTCTGGAAATACTTACACAATTTAATTCTCAATGTGAGAGTTATGAGTATCATACATTAAGCAGCCAGTGTAGATGAGGTCGAGACAGAACATTTATACTTTTATACTAATTCTCACCTCATAAGAAGAACACGATACCTAACCTCAATAGCAAAATTTCAACAATAATTTTGTATGACATTAACATTAAACAATAAAGTCAATAATATATTAAATAATATCATGTCATTAACAGCAAGAGTATATACAAACAATAAGAAAAGATAGCACAGTGAGTCCAGAAGGAGAAAAAAGAAGCAGAAACAGAGAAGCATGGAACTCTATCTTTAGAGGCTGAGAAAAATACAGAAATAAGACATGAAAGAAGATTTTTAAATACAGATTTATATAAACTTAAATATAGAAACTTTCAAAAAGGGAGAGCATGGAATATTCCAAAGTCAGGAAGGCATGACAGATACAAGGACAATAGTAGCCTGATCCCCCTCAAAATTAAGCCCTATAGAATCATTAAAAAGTTTGAAGAATTTTCCAGGAGAATCAGTTTAATCTGAAATCTAAGGTGAAGTTTAGAATTGAAGAAAAGCTGACACCCAAATTTTTTCTGCATGTTGGTATCAAATTTCATATATTTTTAATGAAGAGGACCATCTGGCTTTCTTTACTTATGTATACAGTCTTTGGAGATGTGGCACTATTTACTTCTGCTTAATTCTGTAATAGTCTTTTTTCTCTTTTTATAGCTTTCATTTCAAGCATGCCTTAGAGAATAACATTCTCTGGAACACTGCTGAATTGCATGACTTCTGAGATTCTTGGGAAAACATTTCATTGTTCTTAATATGAGGAAATCTTTGAGGGAAGTTATGAGTAGAGTACATTAAAATAATAAATATTTACATGAGTAGGAAGTTGTATATTTTTGTAATACTATACAAAATGCTATGGTTCTAATGTGTAGGTTACTATAGAGTATTATGAATTTGATTATATATTTACATTTTTCAGTGAGTTTTATACTTTCATATGTTTTCATGTTACTATTAGGTTGTTGCAAAAGTAATTGCAGTTTTGACATCAAAAGTAGTGGCAAGAATTGCAATTACTTTACCACCAACCTAATAATTAGTAGCCTTTCTTTCCAGACTGAAAAACTTCCTTTAGCATTTTCTGTAAAATAGGTCCAATGGTGGTGAACTCTCTTAGCTTTTGTTTGTCTGGGACAGTCTCTGTTTCACCCTCCTTCAGAAGGAAAGGAAAGTACTGCTAAGTAAAGTATTCTTGGTTGGTAGTTATTTATCATTTAGAATTTGAACTCTATCATTTAACTTTCTCCTGGCCTGCGAGGTTTCTGTTGAGAAACCCACTGTTAGCCTTATTGGTGCTCCCTTGCAAATGATACACTAATATGGGTATGTTAGAAGAGAGTTTTCTTTCTTCAGAAGGCCTGCAATTCAGCTTTTGGACAAAACATAATGGATACAAAATTCAAGGCAGTATATAATCAGTGTCAACTAAAAAGTACACACAAGTGTACAGAGAAAGCAGGGGACCATGTGGGGTTGGGTGATCAAGAAAAGTTTCAAGGACCAGGTAGACATTGACTGTTGGCTGCATGGACACCTGAATAACATGGAACTGAATGAAATATACTGATTATGATGACAGAGACCTTGAACCTCATTTCTTACTCATTTTCCTAGTGAAAACAACATGTACTCTTAGTGGCCAGCTCTATGTATACAGAGAACCAACCACTAATCAAACTTTAAGAATTGAGAAATCATATTTATATTAAAGTCAACCTTATACATATTAATATACATTAAAATAAACCTTATAAATATATTTAGATTAAAAGCAACCAAAGACATTTAATGAAAGAAAAATAATGTGAATGTTAATTCTGCCCTAGTTCTATTTCCCTTGCTAAGCAATCATATTTAGATTAAAATCAACCTTATACCTAGTTGCTCACTAGAATCAGCACAAATTTTTTTTTAAAAGTGGGAAAAACCTAACGAGTTTAATAGTATATATTTAATTATATTCAATTAGTCATTTTTCCATTCTTAAGTGATGCTAAGTGGCTTTGGGAATAAAAGATTATAATGACTTAGGTTTTTTAACTATTCAATTAATGTTGATGATTAATTAACATGCTATCTTACTATTAGTGTGCTAGTGTTTGAAATTCAATGAAGATATAATGGTTTTCACCTCTACAATATTATTATTTTATGTGACAGATGCACGTGTTTTAATGCCTGTATTTCTCACACAATATAGATCATCTAACAAATGAGTAATGACCAGAAACGGCTCTGGATAGAGAATTTTTTTTAAACTTCAAAATATTTATGAAGACAAAGAAAATGGGAGAAGAAGCATTTTTCTACAAAGACTAATTTTTGAAATCAGAAGTGACAAATTTATTTTCTGTGCCTGCTCTATTTCCTTACAGAATTTAAGTTCAGTTTGGTAATTTTTGATCCAGATTGTATGCAGCTGGTCTAATTAGTAAAAGAAAATGGATTTAGACCACTCAGTAAGTCAGGAGATATCTGTAGACTCCTTGCACCATATATATAGGTATATATTCTAGCTAATTTCTAATAGAAACATGTTTGTAAAAAGTTTTGGTTAAAAGACCAAAAATTTGATTATATTTGATCAACTGTGATTAAAATATTTGCCCCAGAAAGATTTTGTTTACCATTCTTATCACCAAAAAAAAAAAAAAAAAAATCACGAAGTTTCAAGAGGATGCATGATGGACAAACAAGGTGCAATTGTTTAAAGCAAGATTACAACGTGCATTTCCAACCCCACATTTCCTTTCCTCCTGTCATATCTTCCACCATCTGGCCCCTGGGGAGAAACCCAGCAGTGTAAACCTAAACTGATACCATGAACTACAAACTAACTGTAGCTGAAGCAAAGAGGTTCCAGGTTTCTGGAAGCCACAGGCTCTGAACAGATATAAGCTACATTCCCAAGAGCTGAGGCAATAGTTCTTCTCATAACACTACAACAACCTGGAATTTAAAAAAAAAAAAACAAGAAACTTTAGAAGCTGACAGCCAAAGTCAACGGGATTCATGGGACCGTATTTTTGATAGGTTAGGGTTTGGGGAATGTAGGCCAGGTACAGAAGGGGCGGTGGGGCATTTCTAACAAGTTGTCAGATGCTGCTGCTGCTGCTGCTGCTCTGGGGGCTTCACTTTGAAAACCACTGGTCCATCAATAAACTCCTTTCTTCCTGTCATCCCTTCTGGGCACACTGAATCATGCAGAATGCCACTGCTCTTTGTCTGCAAAAGTGGACTCGTACATGGTGTTGTAACATCTAAAATAACTTCCCATATTTATTTTTGAAATGATGCAATATCCTTCTTCAAATATCACTAACAATTTTTCTATGAAGACTAATTTTTGAAATCAGAAGTGACAAATTTGTCAGAATTCTAACTATACATTTTTTATATTAAATGGCATTAGTATGATTTTATTCTTGTTCCCTCTCTGCCCTTAATTCCCGGTCTTGCCCCTTTATAAAATGGCTTAGTAGGGAGAATGAGGCAGCTTTTTTATTCTCATAGACTTCTTGCTCCAAAGACATTTAATGAAAGAAAAATAATGTGAATGTTAATTCTGTCCTAGTTCTATTTCCCTGCTAGGCCAAAAATTTAGACAACACAGTATTGGAGTATTCTCCATGGGGCACCATCTGATTAATACACATTTCAATTAATTTCCATTCTACATATCTAAAACATTACCTCAGAGTAGTTTTTATGTGAATAAAAACAGGATTACACAGAAGAAGAAGCAGAACCCAATGCAAGGCCACCCTCAGCCTCAGTCAGCCCATAGCAACGATCCAGAATGGTTGTCCCCAGTTGTGGCAAGGGGAGGGGCCATTATACCTCCTAATTGAGGGTCACTGGACCTAAGCTGTCCCTGGAATGAGGAAAGTGACCTTGACTGAGTCAGATTTATTCAGCTAAAGCAACTCTAAATGGGGACTGACCACTGAGCACCATCTTGGGACAGCACTCTCAGAAGCTGAGGAGGAAGTCCTTCATTCCCGAAAAGACATCAGGACAGCATATATCACCATTAACTCAGCTACCTAGCACCATATGGATCAATTCTTCCTGCAGGTTCTAGGAGCAGCTTCTCCAGAATTCCAGGGTCCCTCCCTTCCTAGGTGGAGCTAAGAAGAAGAAGGCCAGTGAGAACCATACCCACCAGGGCTGGAGTTGATGTCAGGGCCAGAGCTGACTCATTGTGTCCCTCCTTTACTGTCCAGTCCAGATTCCTCCCACCCACAGCTAGCCTTTCCTCTGGTCTCAATAATTTAGCTGATGGTGTGACTCATCTCCTCATCCCTGGGATCTAATAACCATGACTTTTCTGACTGGGGTTGTTACACTTGTCTATTTATAGTCAACATAGGACAAAGGAGTACGAAGAAGTATGCACAGGGATCACTCGGGTGCAAGATGTACTCCTCCATGTCCCCATGTGTAACAGCAGCCCTAGCTCCTCCACTGATGAGAATCCGTTATCTCTGCTAAAATGAAAATGCATTTTGTTTGCTATTCTTTGGTACAAGTAGCCCAAAGTGCCCAGAGAGCAGCTTTAGCTTATAGTATACAGGGACTTTGGCTGTGTCACCTGAAAGAAATGCTCCCCCTTTGAGAACAAGGATCTCTAAACTCACAGGGATGGGAGGCACAAATTTCCCAAGTAGATCAGTGTGAATGATGGCTAGCAAAGTTAACCCCTTCTTCTTCCACAATTGTTTCCTGAATCTATATGTTCCACCAATTGGGAACACAGAACCATTAAGAGGTTTTTTAATTTAAAATAATTTTCATTCCAGAAAATGAAGCCCCATCCTGGTAAAGTATTACCTGGGATTTAGTCTTTCAACTCTGTCTTCAGTAAACTGTTCTTCCATTCTATTGTCTGGCATTACTGGGTATTGTAACACCCACTACAAACCGTGAATTCTTCAGTCATGGATTCCCATCTATACTTCCTTTCCTGGAAATTGTATCTGTTGGTCTGATGCAGTGGGATTTTTGCTTGGGAATCAAACACTCTGTCAGCCCTGCTAGCATTGCTGGTGGGAGCCCTGCAGGCAGGAAAGGCAAACCACCCATACCTGGAATATGTGTCTATTCCTGTAAAAATGAATCACTGTTCCTTCCAGGGTAGGAGGATTCAATGTAGTCGACATGTCACAAGTGGATATTGGTCTTCCTAAGGGATGCTATTGGTGTCTTAACTGTATTGGTGGCTCAACATTGGTCTCTGCTCCTGGCAGTTTGAGAATGCATTGTCAGCTCAGTCAAACTTCTCAAGGGCTATTGGGCCCATGCAGAACTTTCATAACTGCAGTCATGACTATTCATTTCATGCATCTGTGTGTTGGCACTGGAGTAAGAACAGAAGCTGGCTGATTTCAACTCTCTATTTGGTTGTCCCAGGCCTCCTCCAGGGTGTATACTCTTTGCTGGGTATTTATAGGCAATATAACAATTTTCACAATTGGTGTTCATATTGAAGTTCCACCCACATGCTTCTACTCTCAGTCTTCTTGGTTCCCAGTCTTCTAATCTTTCTCCTTTCAGGATCCAGGACAGTCAACTAAGGCATGAACTTCCACTCATGTGTTTGTGAATGTTTCATCCTTGAGCCACAAAGAATACCAGGTGCACTCCCTGAAGCTCTACCCAAGAACATGCCTGAATTGTACTGTAGTGCAGCCAGTGTCCATTTCCAGCTAAGCCTCCTATGAACTTTGCTTGGGCTTTTTCCACTTCTAGCAGCTTGTATAAAGGCTTTCCTATGTTACCACCAGTGCAGGCTGAAAGAGAGGCACTGAGCCAATACTGGTGGAGAAGTAGGTGTCCAGCCCACATGCTCATCCTGCTTGCTTGTGCCCCTGATAATGTCTATGATTCATCCCAGATAAACCATATAAACATTCTCCTATCCTATGAAAAGTTAGCTGCTAGAGCTGCTTGACCTGGACTTAGTGGGTCTGAACAAACCTAGCTGATGATGGATAGTTCTGTCCACACAAGCACTTGGTGCCCATGGTCAGGTTTGCTATTCTGCGAAGGCCCAGATATATGATGAAAGTGATTTTCAAAAAAATGTGTTTCTCTGCTTCTTTGTTGCTCCAAAGCCCCATGCACTTTCACTGCAGTTTCCCCAGCAGGGGCTTAAAAACTCCCTGTGGTATATCTCCTCCACCAGTATCTCTCAAACCACATGGGCTAGGTGAGGGCCTGCCCGCTCACCTAGCCCATGTTGCAGAGCAGCCTCACCCACTTTTTGCTGTCAGAGCTTTGCATTTTCTGCATTTAACGGTGTTTTCCAACATAAGCCTGTTCAATGATTGTTAGTGAATCCTTTCTTGCCCTGAGCCTAACTCAAATTTGGCAGCCTTTTGTGTCACCCACTACATAGACACAGGTCAGAGCAGTGGTCCCAAGTGTGGAATATGCTGCAGCTAGAGTCCAAACAGGCCTGCATGCACTGGCCTTTCTTCTTTATGGTAGAAGTCACAAAATGAATAAATTGTCCTTCATTTTCGAGGAGATGTGCTGGTGTGGAGAATGTGCAGTCTCGCTGAATGTTTGCGGGCTTGATTACTCATTCTCTGGAGAAGGAGTCCTTTCAGAGTTTCCATGCTAGCAATTTCTTGCTTATCCATTCTCTTTCACATATTATCATTATAGACACCAGTGTAATATTCTACAGGATGTTCATCTGGTCAATATTTGACAGCTGGAGGAAGAGGTGACATAATGTTGGAACAAAACGGCAAATACTAATCTCCATTTAAAGTAAATACAAATACTTTCTGTTCCTCTTTTTGGATAGAGACAAAAAGAAGAAGACTACATATGACTGACCAGTGGTCAGACACCATGTACTTGAAGCTGTGTTCATCTGTTCTTGCAAAGATACGTCTTCAAGCACAGTGGCTGTAACTAATCTATCACTGGGTTGAATTTACAATAATTTGTCATCATCCTCTAGGACCAATCAGGTACTTGCAGACCCAAACTGGTAAGTTAAATGAAGAAATGGTGGGATCAGGACAACTTTAAGGCTTTAAGGAAGGCACTCATTTCTGCCCTATACCTCAAGATAAGATTATTTTTTCATGGTATTTATTATGCTAAGGAGGGTAGGAAAACATTTTAGGGATTGTCACCTGACCATTCCAACTGTAATAGTTTTACCTTGTGAGCCAAAGATGAAGTTGGGTTGAGTGGAGAATTATACAAATCACCAAATGTATCTATTGTATCTTTGGGCCCTAGGAAAATAAATAACAGGCTCATCCGAGGACCCACTGAACTCATCATAAGCTGGACCAGATATACAAAATGCTCCCACTCTACCAAGTTTCAAGTCTCCAGGAAGCAACCCAGATCCTTGTCCATCAAGCCTCAAAATATTTGGGTGCTGCCCTTTCCTCAGTATACAATTACCTCCACAAATGGCAGTAGGCACCATTGCGAGAGGGCTGGGGAGATCATGACTAGGTAGATTTGGCCTGTGTTGCATGGTCTGTTCCTCAGGGGACCTAGCCTTTCTTTCAGTCAGTAAATTCTGGATTTGAAAACTGTTTCAGGTCCCGAAACCAGGTAAGGGATGGTGACATTTTATTGAACTAACTGCTCTAGCTTCCTGATTACCCAACTTGATTTCCACTGACTGCACGACTGTGCTGGCTTCCCATCTGTTTTGCCTATAGGTGTGTTAACCATCTTGATAACTCTTTTTGAGTCAGGCCCCTTTGCTGCCACTAATTATGATAATTGGGTCCACTTGGCTTGAGAGGGTGACATGCTGCTATCTGGATTCATTTTTTTTTTCAGGATTCTATGATTCCCATTGCCATTTCTGAGCCCAGATCTGTAATGGAATCTCCCGTTACAGATGAAAGGCATCACGTGTAATGATGTCAGCTCTGGCCTTCTCAGTAATGCTGCCTCCATTCTCACCAGCACATTCCTCATGGCTGTGGCCAATGGCATGTCCTTCAGGCACATCCACAGAATCTAGTCATCAAGTGGAATTTCCAGAACTACATATTATATCCTAACTAGCAAGCCTATTATTCTGAATCTTTTAATTCCTTCTTTTGTTGTCTGCTGTAGAAATTCTGGCATTTCCATCTCACTTGGTGCAGACCACAGCATTTCCTATAATTCTTGGAGCGATCTTAGAACATTCATGACATCTCTAGGTGCTTTCAAGGTGCGAAACTCTGTATCCTGAGAGAGTACTCTTTAATGATAAGTGCTCTTTTATCTACATTTCTGTCATACCACCTCTTGGGCTATCACCCTCAGCATATAGTAGCACATGTGCTCTTCTAGCTACTGCTAGTACATATAGTTCAGGAATCCTGTTTTCTTCAAGGATTACTCCCTTTCCTCCACTGGAAGACCCTGCATAGCCCTGTGTTTGACTTAGTTATTGCTCTGGTAGCCAGGGAGCAAATGATGTCTTCCAAGAGAGGCCTCCAAATTCTCTTCAAACAAGAAGGGAGTCCCAGCCTTTCATTTCTGTAGGCTAGGGGGAACTTAAGGATACAAGATTTATAGGCACGTTCCACACATAATTCCCACCCTAAATGCAGGGTTCTGTTCTCTTCTGATCAAGGCTTTTACTTTGGCATAGAAGACCAGCTTTTTTTAATTTTTGAGACAGAGTCTTACTCTGTTGCCCAGGCTGGAGTGCAATGGCACAATCTCACCTTACTGCAAACTTTGCCTCCTGGGTTCAAGAGATTCTCCTGCCTCAGCCTCCTGAGTAGCTGAGATTACAGGCATGTGCCACCATGCCAGCTAATTTTTGTATTTTTAGTAGAGAAGGGGTTTGCCATGTTGGCCAGGTTGGTCTCAAACCCCTGACCTCAGGCGATCTGCCCACTTCAGCCTCCCCAAGTGCTGGGATTACAGGTGTGACCTATCACACCTGGCCAGAACTCCCCTCTTTTAGAGTTCAACCTTCTTTGAACTTTATGAGAAGGCAGGGGTTGGCCTTCTGCTTTCTCTGCTGTTCCACTGAAGGAAGTGAGAACCTCTTTATATGCTGCTAAGGAGGCCCTCTGACTTTCATTGTTGGCTTTTTTCAAAAATTAATCCTCTTAGCTTTGAATTATCTCTTCTCAGAGTGCAATATTATCCATAGCTGCCCAAGTCAACCATCCGTGTAGTTCCCAAATCCCTGACACATGGCACTAACTATGGCACTTTCATCAGTATGGTATCCCATTTCATCACCAGTAAAGATTTAAATAAATTCACTGTTAGTGCCAAGAGCTATCTGTTTCCACACACAGCTGGACAGTAGGCCATCAAACTCTACAATCCCTTCTCAGCATCCACTTTCATGAATCTTGTACTCAGCTTTGTAGTTTGAGTCTTCTAGAACATAGACTTTGGCAAGAAGATGAGTTTGCACAATGTTAACTAAGCTAGTGTCTTGGAGCCAACACCCATGCAAAGGAACAGAAGAAAAGATGATTGGCAGAGGAAGAGAGTGAGCTGTGATGAAGTTCCAGAATGTTTTTGCTGACCTCCAGTGAAGCTTTAGAGTTTGGATGACCCTTTAGGGGTGTCCCAGGTTGAGGCTAGGGGATCAAGCCTTTATATTACTGGGTTAATTAGTCATCAATGTGAGCTGTCCCTGGAAAGAGGTATGACCTTGAATGGGGTATGACATTAACTGAGACAACTCCCAAGTGAGAGTGACAGCTGATTGTCAACTTGTATCAGCCCTTCCAGCAGTTACAAATAAGCAGTCTAATCCTGCAGGAGGTTTTGCAGGATTAGAGTGCAAAATCTAATCCCAGATGGGCAGCACCACAAAACATGTCTACAAAATAAAAATTGAGTATTCTAAGAATTATGGACACAAAAAAATAGAGTAAGACCTACTATTTGATAGCACAATAGGATGACTACAGTCAATAATAACTTTAATCGTATAATTTTAAATAACGTAAAGATGTAACTGGATTGTTTATCACTTAAAGTATAAATGCTTGAGGGGATGGATACACCATTCTCCATGATGTACTTACTTCATATTATATGGTTGTAGCAAAACATCTCATATACCACATAAATATACATACCTACTATGTACCCACAAAAATTTAAGTATTCTAAAAATTATGATTATAAAAATCGTTGTCAAAATAATATGACTATGGGACATGTTTCTAATCATTAAGTATTTTGACAATTATGTTTTTCCTCCCAGAAACCCTGGGGGTTATCAGGTTTGGGTATTATCTTTAATTTACAGATTTTTTTTTTTAACTCTGAGTCTCAGGGAGTTTAAACTAATTCCTCATATTAGCAAAACTGTCGTTCACTTGATGTTTGACGTTTTCATGTTTGATATTTGTAATAACTACATAATGATGAAAAACCAACATAATCGGACTTCACCTTGAGAATGCTTTCCACTATGTCACTCAGGATCTTTATATGATAAATAAGAGATCCAATAAAAGAATAACATCAAGCTTCCCTTCTAGAGTATGTGAGTGAAATTTCTCAAACTTTTCATTACAACTCTAATCTGTTATTTATTTATTTCTTTAATGGAGTCCAGGCTGGAGTGCAGTGGTGTGATCTTGGCTAACTGCAACCTCCACCTCCCTAGTTCAAGCAATTCTCCTGCCTCAGTCTCCCTGGTAGCTAGGATTACAGGCACATGTCACTATGTGCAGCTAATTTTATATTATTATTATTTTTAGTAGAGATGGGGTTTCACCATGCTGGCCAGGCTGATCTTGAACTCCTGACCTTGTGATCCACCTGTCTCGGCCTCCCAAAATGCTGGAATTACAGGCCTGAGCCACTATGCCCAGCCATAGTGCTGATCTTTTACACCAAGGAATAATTATAAGAACTGACACTCAAGAAACCGGTTAATCAGTGAATAAGAAAAGAGGTTATTTTTTAAAGTAAGAGTTCTTAGCAGTTCTTGTGGGCTGTAGGAAGGCATCTCTCCAAATTCTGAAATAAATTTCTTCTCTGAGAGTTAAACTTAAAAATCAGGGCTAAAGATTAAAAAAGAATTAAGCAAATTCATCTTTAAAAGACATACCTAGACCCACAAATTTTAACTATAATCAAAATAAAAATACACTTATATTTAAAGAAAAATAATGTGCCATTTTAAAGGGGCTGAGTCATGGCAGGAGAGAATCAGCAGCTTCAGAGAAACACTGGCATATTCAGGCTAACCTTGTCCCTAGAAAAATGTGTCCAGCCTGGGAACTGCCTGCCCAAGTCTAGTGGGAGGAATATGCAAAAAGTAAGGCATATGCATTAGGTCGCCTTAGTCTGCAATCATCAAACATCTTTACAAAATGAACACTGGGCTATGAAAATTCTATTACCAGGGCTCCTTGTGCTCGCTCCTCCCCACAAAGGGATTATTGCATCATCATGCCCTTTTTGCATAGCAGTCAAAACATTTGATGGAAATTCCCCAGTCACAGAACTTTTTTAGACTCTCAGTTTTTACACTCTGTTTGTTCTTGGCACCTAGAGAGGAGAAGCAGTAACTATCATGAGGCCCATATGGCAGGAGAAGGCCATTTGCTTTGCACGGACTGATGGATGGGCTTATTCCAGAAAGCTTCAATTTCCAGGAGGAATGACAAGCCAAAATCTGTATCATTCTTTTCTGAGGAAGCCTTCTTTAACAATACTCAAACTTCACAAAAACCCTATTGTAAGGAGACCGTGTGCTCACCACTGGACAGTCCCCAGAAATAGTAAGTCTGTCGAAACAGCTCTTCCTCAGAAGACTCTCCTTCCATCACAGCCCCGTCTATGATTCTCCTGTTTAAAGTTGACAATAGTTAATTTTTCTTTTCATCAGGTAAATTTCCATTAAAGAATAATAATCAAAGAAAAACTGTTCTTAAAGCCACCGAATGAATATATAAATATATTGATATATGGTTTGGCTGTGTCCCCACCCAAATATCATCTTGAATTACAGTTTCCACAATCCCCGCACATGGTGGGAAGAACAAGGTGGAGATAATTGAATCATGGGAGCAGTTTCCCCCATTCAGTTCTTACGATAGGGAGTGAATTCTCATAAAATCTGATGGTTTTATAAGGGCTTCTCCCTTCACTGGGCACTCATTCTTCTTCTTGCTGCTGCTGTAATATTTGGCTTCAGGGGTTCAGGGTGCCCTCAGCTCCCCTGAGAGGACGTTTCTCCAGGTTTTTGGTTTCCTACTCTCTCAAGAATGAGAGAGGGGACCACAGCACAGCCCATAGTGAATGCTGGACTCAAAGGTGTTTGTAGAAAGTGATTTATTTAGAGAGAGAGAAAGAAGAAGGAGAGAGAAACGACTAACTCTCACACTGAGTGAGAGAATCCAGAAAGATGGAATCCAGGAGAGAAAAGCAACTTCCAAACTGAGTGGAAGGGAATAGAGAGAGAGAGAGAGATGGAGTTTAGGAGGGGAAGACAGGCTTCCACAAGACAGTGTGGAAGGGGACCCCAGAGGGGAAATCCAGGAGAAAGAAAGATGGCTTCCACAAAGGGAGTGTTTGTGGAAGGGGACCCAAACATGGAGTCCGAGGGGATGTGAAAGAAGGGTACTTTTAACCTGGGAGGAACCTCCACCTTCTCTAAGGCCCCTGGCCAATTAAAGGAGTTCCTTAAAACTTCCACCAGAGTGATTGGCTCTTAGTTTCTTTCCGTGCTGTGAAATTCGAACATAAACCATTAAATCTCCCAGATGGAGAGAGATGGGAGGGGGTCACGGTGACAGGAAGTTCTTGCCCTTAAAACTACTCTCCCTTGTGGACCCGGAGAGAGAACATATTCCTTCATTGCCATGTGAAGAAGGACGTTTTTGCCTCCCCTTCCACCATAATTGTAAGTCCTGAGGCCTCCTCTGCCCTGTGAAACGGTGAGTCAATTAAACTTATCTCCTTTACAAGTTATTCATTCTAAGATATTTCTTCAGAGCAGCATGAGAATGGACTCATACATATATGCATATTAATAAAACGTTTTACCTTTACAACTCATTTAATGGAAACTGTAATGCTACTCTTATGAACTGGAGGTAGCATATTCCAGAAGTAGCAAGTCTTTCTCTTGGAAATGGAGGGAAAGGAAGAAGAAGGAAAATCCATAGACATCTTGGTGAATTGCTTTTTAGATGTTGACTGAGCAGTGTCAAAGGATGTACTCCACAGGCAGCCACTCTATGTAATGAAGCTTTGATGTTTTCCACAATCCTTGGTTTCTTCAGCTCCAAATTAACATAGCTCCCCTGAGAAATTTACTAGGAATCCTAAAGTCCACTCATACATTCTTCAACCAAAAATGAAGTAATGCAATAAAACAATCAATAAAAAGGGAATTTGTATTATACCCTTTTGCTACCTCCCTTATACCTTTTGGTATATGACTCTATTGATTTGTTTATGCTAGTGCATGAAAATTCTATGTTTAATACTGTTTCTCCCCACTAGGCTGTGAGATCTATTGAAAAAGTTGTAATTGGGAAGCCATTAGATTCCTGCACTTTAAATTTCTATCTAAGCAACGCAAAGCCCAACATAAAAACAGACTTTACCAACCAGAAACTGTCAAGTAACATTTAACTAAGAATTTCCACTCTAACCAATCAAATATATTATTCTTGTCTTGTTCTGCAAGTGTCATATAAACATTTCTCTATCACCTCCTCCCTGCACAGTGGAATGCTAACCTGCTTGCAGTCTGGTACAGTACAATTCATGAATCATAAAATGTTCAAGCAAACTCTTTAAAATTTTAATATACCTAAGCTTATCTTTTAACAGTTCTGGTGTCATAAGGGAGGACCAGGGTGCTGATGGAGACCCTCAGAGTAATGAACAAACAAATATAAGTACCTGGGAAGATGATTGTGCTTACTGTTTTTCTTTCTGCACCAAAGATCACTTAGTAAGAACCCACTCTCAAATACAAGTTCCAAAACTTGGGTCAAGCACCCGTAGTTTATCTGATCATTTTTAAATCCAGACTAGATGTGAAAGTCATATTGGGGTCAACATCAGATTGGGCCTAACGAAACCTGAACTGGGTCCAGTAAGAGACCTGAGGCAGGAAAGAGCATGGAAAGATAGCTAGGTAGATTCTGGGAAATAGCTAGGAAGATTTAGACAATGGGTTTATCCAAATCCAGAGAGTTAGGATTCCTTCATCTTGGAACCTATTATTTCCTAGAAAAATAGGTACACCTTGCCAAAAATAATTTAGAATTTTGGTAGCCACAGTTTTAACCTAATCAAAGCTGCTTATCTGTGGAGTGCACCAGGGGAAAAGAGGGAATCCAAATGCTTCAGAGACAATGAGATGTATTTTTTATTATCATGCAGAAATTTCTAAAAGACAAATTTTAAAAGGTGCTTCCTAAAGACTCCTTATAAAGTACAAATGAGAAATATTAAAAATATCCTTTACAAATATTAATCAAAAGCTTTAGATATTTGGACAGGTAATTATGTTCCATCTGCTAGAAACAGAATTCACATCCAGATATTTATTTAAAAACTAGTAAGTTTTTTATGACTGTACCTGGAACATAACTAAAATATCAGAATGAAAGCTATAAGATTTGCTATCGTTCATATGTTCATGTATGTCTAGGTATGTTACACATATGTGATATATTTTCTACCCCTGTATGCTAATGTCAAAATTAATTTATTAAAAAGCTCTATTTAGTTGACTTAAAAGAAAAAATAAGCATTTATATGCTATATAATTTCTTAGAACAATTTCTTAGAAAAGTAAGAACTAACCCAAAATATTTTAAATTTACATGATCTGATATAAACTTCAGTAAATAAAAGCTAAAGTGTGTTGGTTTAATTAAAGGTAGGAATGTCTTCAGAGTGTTGGCGTTATATATAATGTATACACACAACTTTTGTTCTACATGAATATATTAATCAAATGCATTTATGTTATCTCTACTAGATATTTAAAATGCCTGAACTAGAAATAACTTCAATCTATGAACAAATGTGAAAATGAATGCAATGTTTATTACTTCATATATAGCCAGCATAGCATTAAAACAAACAAGAAATAACACATATATTTAACTTTTTTAGGATTCTTGCTTTCATGTTAACTATTGCCTAACATCCACGATGTAAAAATAGTTATCAGGGAAATAACTTGAAACAGTATCCAGCTTTGTCTAATGTCTAGCTTTTGTCTCATAAATTTTAATGAGTAACCAGAGATAATTGTTAAAAATAAGGGAATTAAATAACCATAAGAGAAATAAATGTTTATAAACCTTTCAACAATAATTATGTTTTTAATACATCCACTAAAATAATTTTCCAGATTTATTTCGTACTTTACACCCTTAAAGTTCTGCTAAGTTAAATTATGAATATTTATTAAATTATCTAGATCATTTCCAAATAAGGTAAATTACTAAATCCTATTAATTATTGAAAGCAAGTTTAACCTTATTCACATGTAGCTTATTATAGAACTAAAGATATTTGAGTCAGTTAGTAAACATTTCCTGTGCCACAATGAAAAATTGTTCTATGAGGAAGTTGAGACTTCTCAAAATTATAAAAAAATTATGCTAATCTACCGAATGCTAATGTGACAGAAAGTTGACAATTGCTTACTTCCCAGTTTTTACTAGAAATTAAAACTATTAGAATGTAAGGATTCTAATTCACCTAATAATTAAAAATAGCATTAAAAAAATGACTTTGGGGTCCTGTTAAAATAATTAATAACTTTAATCATTTTTGAGTCTTTAATTACTTCAAAATAAATACTGAGTCCTCTCTATTGAAAGAACTAAGATTTTCTACAACTAAGTAACTTTCTATATTTGCTTTTAAGGTATTTTAACTATCACTCTGGTTAAATGAGTGACTCTAGTTTCCCAGTGACCTATGATCCTGTTTAACAAAGCATCTAAACCTTTCGACTTTGTTTAAACCAAAATCAAATTCTAAATTAAGTCTTTTTGACTTTGAACTAACTTTGGAAGCTTCTAGAGGGCACCAAGAATATCTCAAAACCCTTTATTCTCTCTTATAAGAAGAGAGCTGTTAAACTAATTTGAGTTATTTGATGTGTTAAATTACATGGGAAGTATTGACAAAAAATAAGTGATATTTAACTTTCTTTGAGTTATATTTATGAGGATGAGTTATTAATGTGTTCCAGAATTGTATGAAGTTTCTAGAAATCTGATAGTTTTGATGTAACTTTCATTCATAATTCTAGTCATTATCTTAAGATGCCATATGTCACAGAAATGATAAAATTTTCTTGTCAATTGAATTTGTAATGAACTCTTATCAGATCTTTTACCTTTGACATTTTAAATCTTGCCAATCACAGGAAGCTATTGTTTCATTCTGGTATTTTACTGAAAGCTTTTGCAAGCAATTACAATTTTAAAGTGTTTCATATTCAAGCAGATATATGAAAAGAACTCTGACAAGTAGAGGCTTCTAACTTTAAGGATTTTGCCATTGGAATGAGTAAGAATTTCCAGAATTCTAGTGAAGAAACCAATTGGTTCATAAAACTGCTCACATCAAGCAGAACAAGAATTAATTAATGGGAATGAATGAATAGAGGAAGAAAAATATGGGTTTTATGGCCTTTTTGTTTGAAACATTGGTAGTTCTTTAATGTCTTCAAGATTTGAGAAAACCTTCTTCTTTTTTCTTAAGCTACCAACAGCTCACAGCATTTTGATAAAGTATACCCTTATGAACAAAACTGAAACGTACATTCTTCCCCCTACCTGAACCCTCCAGAGCTCGAAAACTATAAAATATTCTTATTTTTATGGCAATATAGTTATTTGCAGAAGTTCAATAAGAATTAATTGCTTTGTAACAGGACATAATTGGAAACATTAATTATAATACCAAAGCTTTGACTGGAATGTCATATTTAAGAATACGCATAGTTTTAGATATGACCAGATAGTTTTAAAGAACTGAGATTGACTTTATGGAGGCAAAAAAGTTCTTGGAAAAGCTTGGCCTACTACCTGGCTTTAAGGGTTCCCTAGTTTATGAAAGAAAGGCTCAAAAATATAAAAAAATATTTTAAAAACCTCAAGAGCGAAATTTACCTAAATCCATAGGTATTGTCAGCAAAGTTTGATGACTAGTTCTTGACCTAGCTTGCTAGTCTGAAGAGGCTTTTACAATTCTAATCTGAATGTCTTTATTAAAAGTTCTGGCAAACTTTTAATAAAAAGAGCCTATATGGTCAACCATTAGACTTGCTGCATTCATGCAAATAATCAGTCCACATTTCATACTTATTTCATGCACAAATTTGTCTTACTGTGATTTTCTTTGTTAAATACAGGGACAAGTATAGAGAAAAAAAGTATAAAGTTTCAGTAAAAACTGTGATACACCCTCATAGATATCAGATTTATCTTGTTCATTGTTCTTGAAATTTCGTTATATATGAGCTTCAGTTCCCCTGAAATGCTAAAAGCTGGAGCAAGACTATTCGACATTAATTTCACAGGACAGCTTTTGGGCCTGATGCTGTGTAGCCCGCTCAGGGAGTTCACCACGATGCCTGATGATATTCAACCAGTGATATTCAAACTGCAAACTAGTAAAATTTTCTTTAAGCTCAAATCTAAAGCTTTTCTTGACTAACTGCCTTCTGAACACAGAGACTGAGTTATATTCATTAACCTGGTTTTTTTTTCCTTTGTTTCCATAGAAATGTTAGTTTGTATAGTATCTGGAAACGTTGGCTAAGCAGCCTGCTCCAGTCTCTTGGATTTATCGTCCTGATAGTCCTCATTTAATCTCCTAGGTGCACTGTGTTCTCTCAAGGGTTTTAAAAGCCTATTTGCAGCCATCAACAGTGCAACAGATGGTCTCCCTGTGATTAGTGACAAAAAACAAGCTGAACAAAAGGAATATTTCTTCAGTGAGTCTGATGTCGTGAGTTATGAGTACCATGCTGAGACCAAGACAAGGCAGACCTGATTGTGACAGAGAGGTGTGCTTATGCTCAAGTTTTGGTCAATCTCTTATAAGTGAGGGGCAGACAAAAGGAGGAAATTGTTAAAAAATATTTTTTTAACTAGGAGGCCATTAGATGGAGGCAGTCAAGTGCTATAAGTTCCTACATAAGAAAACTGAAGCCCACTATAAATGGTAAAATGAAACTAGAGAATTTATCAATCAGAAACTGCCGAGTAACCTCTAACTAAGGACTTTCTACTCTAACTAATCAAATATAATTTTCTTTGTCTTTCTTCCACGAAAATCTTATCAAAGTCTCTCTGTTTACTCTCACATCAACCCTCACCTCTACGTTGAAGAGTGCTAAGTCACGTACAGTATGCTGCTTCTCGATTCATGAATTGTTAAATGCTAAAATAAAATCTTAAAAATTTTAATATGCCTAAGTTTATCTTTTAACAGTTACTTGAGGGACTATGGAAATAAACAAAGACCACTACTTAAATGAGAATAAGCATGTTTATTCAGAGCTTAGTGCAGCAAGGGAGTCAGCCACCATCACTTGCATTTAGCAGAGACACAAACATAGGGAAGAGAGTGGAAGAGCTTTATAGTTCCAAAAATAGAAAGCTTCAGGTATGCTTTGATTAGCAGTTATTAGCATGGGGAAGCTAGGGGTGAGCTAAATAGAAGTGGTGCCTCTTATGTGATGGGGGTCTGGGGAGCGTATTTGACTTTCTGTTCCGTCTTCACTTGAAAGCAGAGTCAAAAACTGGGAAAGCGGGCAGTCATAAACCATGCTCTGACCATTCTGTGCTGATTGATTGCTACAGTGGTTAGTGTCTGGCTTGCTGTGCTGTTTGCTACAGAGGTCATGAGTCACTGTCCTATATACGCTCTCACCATTAACCATTTGTACATTCAGTCTCTTGAGGGAAATCCTACATCTTGTTTTAATTTTTCTCACTTGTTTCTAGTCCCAGGACTGGTAAAGAATAGAAGCTTAATAAGTATTTGAGGAAGAAGAAAGACAGAGAAGGAATTACAGGGTTCAAATAGCAGTGAACCCTGATTAGTTATTTTGAGCTGGTAAAGGAAGTGTTTATGTAAGAAGTGTGATGAAATTTCTCCAGAAAGCCAGGTGCAGTGGCTCACGCCTGTAATCCCGGCATTTGGGGAGGCTGAGACAGGCAAATACCTAAGCTCAGTAGTTTGAGACCAGCCTGGGCAACATGGCAAAACCCTGTCTCTACAAAAAAATACAAAAGTTTGCTGGGCATGGTGGCATGTGCCTATAGTCCAAGCTACTCAGGAGGCTGAGATGGGAGGATGGCATGATCCCAGGAGGTCGAGTCTGCAATGAGCCATGATTGTACCACTGCTCTCTAGCCTGGGCAACACAGCAAGACCCTGTCTCAAAAAAGAAAAAGTTCCCCCACAAGATCTCAGGAAGCACTCCTACAAGGTGGTGCTGCTTTGCATAGCTATGGCTTGCTCAGAAACACAAGCAGACCATCTATGGATGTGGTGTGCAGCAATCTAAAAAGAAGTCACTTAATCAGAGTGAAGCTACCAGGATGCCATTTGCAAATGAAAAGGGTAACAATGACTGGCAGAAAATATCATCTCCCCCGGCAAAAGGGGACACCTCTTTCAGGTAGTGCCCTGTGAGATCAAGTGCTACGGTGTCTTTTTTTTTTTTTTTAAATGAAACAGAGTTTCCTCTTCATCCAGGCTGGAGTGCAATGGTGCTATCTTGGCTCACTACAAACTCTGCCACCTGGGTTCAAGAAATACTACTGCCTCAGCCTCCTGAGTAGCTAGGATTACAGGCACCCACCACCATGCCTGGCTAATTTTTGTATTTTTAGTGGAGACAGAGTTTCACCATGTTGGTCAGGCTGGTCTTAAACTCCTGATCTCAAGTGATCCACCGTCCTCAGCCTCCCAAAGTGCTGTGACTACAGGTGTGAGCCACTGAGTCTGGTCTCCAGTGTCTTTTAAACCAACTTTCCCTGAATAGTTAGCTCTGTCAGAAACTTTTAAAATTCAATGAAAGATGAAGAGACTATATTTTGTTTAGACTGTTTCTGGATGACTACTTTCTATTGCTTTTACAAGCACTTAAGCTAAAAAAGACATTAGAGATCTGTTTCTCCAATTCTTTTGCTTTTTTCATGCCCCTGCACACATGCACACTCATACACCTAAGAGCCAGAGAGAATTTAAATATGTTCAATGTGATCTGAAGGAAAGAGTTATAGGTTCTTTAAAAAGGAAGCAAATGGGTGCCTGAGGTATTTGTGAGAGCCCTACTTAAGACATGAGAAATAAGCCAAGGGAGGTTAGCAAATAAATAAATTGTACCTTAATTTCAAATTAGAATTTACACCAGTTTCAGTCTTCAAAGGGCAAGAATCTGAGGAAAAGGTAGAAGTCTCTGTATGAAAATTATTTGTCCTAACTGAAAAAGGACAATCTTGAGGGATTCACATTTGGGAGTCGGGTACTTGGGATCATTGTCATCTGTCTGCTGTTTTTAGCTGAGTTGGATGGAGCAAAAAGCCATTTCCTTTGGCATGAAACTGAGAAGCAGGGAGGCACTGCAGAGCAGATGATGGTCAAGGGCATCAGAGACTTGAGGTCATAACTCAGAGCCAGAAGAAAATTATGGAAGTTTTGGCACCTGATGTCAGGAGCTGTTTTCAGGGCACTGGAACTATGAAGATAACCATAAAATTCTAGAAAGATTTGGAGTGAGAAATTCTGTAGGTCTTGCACTGGGTTAAATAATTTTCCTCTTTTTATAAATATACAAATCATTCTTTTAGAGTAGGCAGATAGCTAGACATGAACAGGAGCAGGGAACCCCTGAGAAAAGCGAGGTCTGGAAAATGTCACCCTCCAGAGATTACCCAAAATGTGCTTGTTAGAAATGAGTGGAGACAAAGGGAAGTACCTATGCCGAAGGAAATGCTTCTTAAAATGCACCAATAATCATTCACTCTGCAGTTAAAATATCAGAATGTCGTTATGTACATGCTGATGAGAAAGGAAAGAGCAAAAGGGAAAATTCCTGAGAAATATGCTGGCACCATAAGTACAGGTTAGGACAAAGAGAAACTTCCTAAGAGATACTCAGGTGCAATACATATAGATTTGACCATTATACAACCTTCCTGGGGTGGCACTAATGAGCAATGCAGCCATTGGGTAGAATTCAGATCCAACACCCGGCTCACATGTATGCACCAACTAATAGTAAGGGAGGGTCCCACAAGCCTGGAGTGGGAGCTAGGCAGGGAAAAGGGGGGGAACTTAAGGCAGAAGTGGGAAAATAAGACAAAGAAAAAAGCCAGAGACTTAAGACAGAGATGGGAACTTCAAAAAAATCTGACATCATAAAAATCCAAAGCAGAAGTCTTGGGCAGCTGTGGGCTCATACTCTTTCAGCAGCCTGCTCTGCCTCATATTTCAGAATGCACTGTCTCTCTCTAAATAAATTCTTTTCTGTCTATTTTCCTTCAATAAATTCCTTTTTGTGGGGGCTAAATTGTCTCTTGGTAGAATTCTTTCTCACAAGTAACACTAAGAACTTCCTAGTAACAAGTCAATCAGGGGCCACCCGAACCAGCGTTACTTCATCCTAACTTGAGTACATCTGCAGAGACCCTATTCCAAATAAGGCCACATTCACAGGTCTTGGGTAGACATGATGATATGGTTTGGCTGTGTCCCCACCCAAATCTCACACTGAATTGTAATAATTCCCACATGTCAAGGGCAGGGTCAGGTGGAGATAACTGAATCACAGTGGCAGTTTCCCCCATACTGTTCTCATGGTAGTCAATAAGTCTGATGAGATCTGATGGTTTTATAAATGAGGGTTCCCCTACACAAGCTGTCTTGTCTGCCTCCATGTAAGACATGACTTTTCTTCTCATCACCTTCTACCATGATTGGGAGCCCTCCCCAGCCATGTGGAACTGTGCGTCAATTAAACCTCTCTCCTTTATAAATTACCCTGTCTTGGTTATGTCTTTATTAGCAGGGTGAGAACAGACTAATACTCATGAGTTTGGGGTGGGTCCTAATTGAATGACTGGTATCTTTCTAGGAAGATGACAGACACAAGGGAGAAGGCCATGTGAAGACAAAGGCAGACATTGAGAAGCAAAAGTGGCCAGCAACCCCCAGAAGCTAGGAAGAGGCCACGGAGCACAGCTCTGCTGACACCTTGATTTTAGGCTTCTAAGCCTTTACAAATGGGAGACAATAAATTTCTGATGCTTTAACTCACCCAGTTTGTGGCAATTTCTTGCAGCAGTCATAGGAAACTATTGCAGGACACTGAGGGGAAAAATTACAAGAAAAGTTCAAAAATGGATGCCAAGTAAACTCAGTAGCTATTTATTGCACACTTACTATGCCCTAGACTGCAACTGCAGAAAACATAAGGACATCTATGAACATATTCTGCTTTTGAGAAGCTTAGAATCAGGTAGGTTTGCAAAACAAGTTAAAAATAAAATTATTTTATGATCATGAAATAGCCTTTTTTTACCCATCAAATTAGTGAAAGTTTTAAACATTGTAATATAGTATGGTGAGCACATACAGTCATGGTGATGACAGGAGCGTCGAATGGTACAGCTGATTTTGAGAAGAGCTTGGCAGCATCTTCAAAACGTTTAATCTATCTCCAGAAGTTTATACTACTTACATAAGTGGACAACAATATTTTATTCATTGGCCACATGTGTTTCATTATGCTAGGAGCTGGAATGACTACAGTAAAAAAGGAAAATACAGTATCAGACATCAGGGCACTCACATTTCAATAGGAAGATGAGCAAACAACAAATGTATAGACAAATATTTACATCAACGAAGGGCTGAAAGATAAAATTTAAGCACTACTTGTGCTAGTGAACCAACCTGATTACTATTAGAAGAATAATGGTATAAACCATATAGAATCATGCATTGATTAATGACAGGAATACATTCGGAGAATGCCTCATTAGGCACTTTTGTTGTACGAACATCGTAACGTGTATTTGCACAAACCTAGATGATAAGCCTACCACCTGCCTAGGCTATGGTACAGCCTATTGCTCCTACACCACAAACCAGTGAACCAGTGCAGCATGTTACTCTACTGAATACTGTAGGCAACTGGAACACAATGGTAGGTATTTGTGTATCTAAACAGATTTAAACATAGAAAAGGAACAGTAACAGCCATAGGGTCTTATAATGTTACAAGACCACCATTGTATATGTGGTCTGTTATTGCCTGAAATGTCATTATGTAGCACATGATTGTACATTCCTACTATGAAATATTATGCAAGTGTTAAAAAAAGATGAGGTGTACTTTCTGTTATGAGTTGAATCTGCCACCCCCAAAATATTTGTTGAATTTATTTGGAAATAGGGTCTTTGCAGATATAATCAAGATGAGGTCATACTGGAATATGATGGGCCCTTAAACCAACATAACAGATGTTTTTTTTTTTATTTTTTTGAGACGGAGTTTCTCTCTTGTTACCCAGGCTGGAGTGCAATGGCGCGATCTCGGCTCACTGCAACCTCCGCCTCCTGGGTTCAGGCAATTCTCCTGCCTCAGCCTCCCGAGTAGCTGGGATTACAGGCACGTGCCACCAAGCCCCGCTAATTTTTTGTATTTTTAGTAGAGACGGGGTTTCACCATGTTGACCAGGATGGTCTCCATCTCTTGACCTCGTGATCCACCCGCCTCGGCCTCCCAAAGTGCTGGGATTACAGGCTTGAGCCACCGCGCCCGGCCCATAACAGATGTTTTCACTAGAAGAAGAAAAGGAAAACAAAGACACACACACACACACAGAGGAAACTCCATGTGAAGACACAGACACGCAGAGGTGCACAGCCATGCCATAGGCAGGCAGAGGTTAGAATTATGCAGCTGCAAGCCAGGAAATGCCAATGAACGCTGGCAACCACCAGAAGCTAGGAAGAAAGGGCATGGCCCTGCCGGACCTTGATTTTGGACTTCTAGCCTCTAGAACTGTAAAAACCAAATACACTAATGGAAACATTCCGGTATCTAAACAACCTCAACATATACAAGCACAGAACCAAGACTGGAATCTCCCTCAAACTATATTTTTAGGAACTCTTTTTCCATTGGTGTTGATAACTAGCATTTTCACTAACATTAATAGTATATTTTATTAAATATCAGGGCTTTTATATGAAAAACCATTGCCTGTTTTATCTTGTTCAGCGATAGAACACTCAGATTTAGCACACAACATGAAAGGGAGAGAACAGCCAAGAAAGCGGTTCTTTGCCAGTATTAGTGGAAAATGGTCCTGCAAGTGAGGCAGGAGCCGCACAAGTCTAACCGCACAGTGAGCAGCCGGGAGGCCTCTGCCCACATGAGCACACTGGACTGACTGAACTGACTGCCTCGTCCTCAAATGTTCTCACGGTTACAAAACTTCCACTGACTTTGAAAAATATTTCTTTCTCCTCCTTTAAATAACCCTGTCAAGTTAGCTGACTAAACCACAGAGTGAGACAAGAGGATCCAAGTTGTATGTGGCAAACAATATTGGGAAAAGCCCTATAAAGCACGGCAGAAAAAACATGCGACTTTATGACAGGAAGGTACAATGCAACTCTAGAAAAGGGAGCTTTCTGAACTACTTTTCCTACCTAATGCCCATTTCTTTATCTTCGGTAATAAAGAAAGCCAAATTTAAAGTAGCAGGAAAGGAAAAGTTTGGGAGGAGTTCATGCCTAATAGCAATATCAATGCTGGCATGTGCTGGAGGAAATCTCCAACCTCTGGCATTTCTACCAGTAACGAACCTGTCATCAGGGAAGGCACTGAAGTAAGGCTACTTGCTCGTCTCCTGAGCACTAGAAAAATAATCATGGTAATGTAAAGGATTTAACAAATGTTTCATGAATGAAAAAAGAACGACTCTTCTTCTGAAAATCCCCTTCCAAAATAATAGTTTATTCCCTAGGGATGGAAGTTGACTTCTCTCTTCCCCTAGATAAACAGATTAGAACAATTCCACCAGATATTGATCCTTGAAATTAAAAAATAAATAATGCATAAACTCTGGAGCTGATGGTTCCTGAGGTTAATTCCTCACACAGCCTTTCACATCCTCCCAGGAAAACCTCTTTCCGATACAGTGTGGATTTGGGCTATGGCAAAGAAAAACTGCACTGTACAGAGTTAAACAAACAAGGAAGACTTGATTTAAGATGATTACAATAGGGGTCAAGTCTGTTGCAAGAGGGAACACAACTCTGGGTACAGCAGGAGCAGCTGGGAGTTTATAGCCAATGGAAAGGGAAAGAGAGTGAATGAAAAATTACTAAAGGACTTGGTTAGATATCAATGGTTGTGGGTAACAGGGCTTTTGCTAATCTGGCTAGGCAGGATTCTTACTGAACTGGGCTGGAAGGCCAAGGACGGCAGGCCACAGATGAAGACCAGGCAGCAAGAGAGCGCAGAGGATCCCAAGTGAAGTTCAGCCGAGGCCTAAGTCCTTGTCAGCTGACTCACCCAGGGTCTGAGGAATAGACTGCAGTGACTCCGTGGTTTTTGCTTTGGTGTTTGTCTGTTTTTGAGACGGAGTCTTACTTTGTCGCCCAGGCTGGAGTGCAGTGGCAGGATCTCAGCTCACCGCAAACTCCGCCTCCAGGGTTCGAGCAATTCCTCTGCCTCATCCTCTGGGGTAGCAAGGGTTACAGGCAGGCATCTCCATGCTCAGCTAATTTTTGTATTTCTTTAGTAGACACGGGTCTTCACCAGGTTGGCCAGCCTGGTCTCGAACTCCTGACCTCAAGTGAAACGCCTGCCTTGGCCTCCCAAAATGCTGGAATTACAGGCATGAGCCACCACACCTGGCCTTTGTTTTGTTTTTGTCTGGTTTATTTGCCAACTGTTTAAAACATTGTAAAGTCTGATTTTTAAATTGCTCAGGTCATTTTTACTAATTAAGTATTTGTAAGTGTATAGAAAGCATACACTTCAAATAACCGATATGATTACATCAATAAAAAAATACTTAAAGACAACTTTCATGGTGAAGCTGCTTATTTCTTGCTGTTGGTGATAGCCATACATAAAGAAAAAAGGGAAGACAGAGGGGTCAGGAACGAGGGACACGGGCTCTTGCCGTTATGCGCAGCACCAGGTAAGCACTCCCGCTCTTGGGACAGCCTCAGACCCGTCCTCTGACTCTCTCAAAGTCAAGTGTAGGATCCAGGATTTGAAGCCAGATCTGTCTGACTCCAGAGATAATATTCTTTCCATTACACCAGTCCTTCCCAAACACCAGGCATTGGACATGGGCCAAGTCAAAATTAAGTTATGAGCTGTCAGAGGCAAAGTGAAAAATATAAGGACAATGCAGTGAGTTTTTTGTAAAACAAAGGAAATTCAATTAAGGCACTATTCTTTCTGAGAATATGGCCTACTTGAGGTGTTAAAAATGTTTTCTTTTATAAAATGATAGTGATTACAGCGGTTATTATTTTTTTTTTGGTTGTTTATGTTTTTTTTTTAATTGCCCTTACTTGACAAAATTTAAAATTCAGCAAAGTTATATTAGCACCAGAGTATATTCAGTATATCAGTATATTCTGATATTTTATCATTTGGGGAATTTCAGAGCCTGGGAGCCAGGACTCCAAAAGGGAACATTCCCATGAAGCGTAGAGGGTGATAGAGCCAGAAAAGGCAGCACTGTGCTTTCAGTCAGTTGTTGCCCACCTTAACGTTCATTTCCACCTGTGAAATTTGGAGAAAAGTGACTCCAATTTAAATAAAAGTTAACCTCTCTCATTGTAATCAAATCAGGAAGGAACCAAGAACAGACACCAAGGCACAGCTGAGGGAAGTGAGAATCAAGACAATTCTAAAGAAAAAAAGAAAAACAGCTGTCAGAGAACCAATGACACGGCAGAGGGGCCACAGGACAGTGCTCAAATGGAGGAGAAACATGCACAGCATATTTCCTATGGGCAGGGCAAGCAGGACCATTGTCCTCTGTTGGGTCCATCATGTTTTCATATCTGGGGTTGCCTGCACTGAAGGGATGCTTGCTTTTGCTGCTTCCTGTGTGAACAAGCAGCATATCTGTAGGCGCAGAAGGATATTATTTCTCAGGTGTCTCACGAGCCATTATTTAAGGTGACTAGACATACTAAAGATACTAGACATACTAAAGATGTATGTATACTTCCTAATAACAGGAAGTATTCTATTTTTCACTTTTTCCCACTTGCTTATATGAAGTAATAAAAAAAGAAAGGAAAAAAGTCCTTGTTTCCTACCTCACCTAAAGAAGGCAGAATAATGTCATGTTTGAGAGTCACAGAATTAAAACAATTGTCTGTACTATCCATTTAGGTGTATAACTCAAGGCAGCTCTCTAAACTCTGGACCTTTTCATTTCCACCGCCATTCCAACCCACTTCAGAGAGCCATTCCAACCCACTCCAGAGACTCAGCCTCTCACAGAGTCCCACAGAGTTTGCATGTGGAAGTTAGTGTGTGCCATGTGCTATGTTGGTTCTCTGCCTCATGAGCTCAAGGCATGTTGGTTTACTTTAGACAGTGAAAAGCACTGCCTAAGGGCACTCACTCTTGTTAACAACTGTTAGTAGCTTGACTGACGCTGAGAGAGGGAATATGATGGCAAAATGAGGACATGAGTATTATTCCTAAAACCAATAGTTGCCATTAATCTACTTTGAAGGAATCCATTTTCAAAAGCCTTTTGAATGATTGATAGTTTTTCCAAGTTTATTTCTAGGCATCAATGTTCTTTCTTATTGCTTTGGAATGATCTCATACATATTTTTTATTTCTTTTTAGTATATCATCAGAGTTCATTTTTAAAACAAATGATATGGTTTGGCTGTGTCCCCACCCAAATCTCATCTTGAATTTTAGCTCTCACAATTCCCACATATCCTGGGAGGGACCCAGGGGGAAGTAATTGAATCATGGGAGTGGATCTTTCCCATGCTGTTCTTGTGATAGTGAATAAGTCTCATGAGATCTGATGGCTTTATAAAAGGGAATTTCCCTGAACAAGCTCTCTCTCGCCTGCCACCATATAAAACATAACTTTGCTTCTCCTTTACCTTCCTCTGTGATTGTGAGGCCTCCCTAGCCATGAGTCCACTAAACCTCTTTCCTTTATAAATCACCCAGTCTTGGTTATGTCTTTATTAGCAGCATGAGAACACTCTAATACACCAGGTTTTACTTTTTATTGAATTATTTCACTGTAAAGTTGATAATCCTATTAGGGTTGAGAGATTTCTGAAACAAAGTGGGATTATTACTGGAGGTCACCTGAAGCCAGATTCCTGAAATGGGGTGTCAGCAAACTATGACCAGCAGGCTAAATGGGTCAGCTGCCTGTTTTTGTAAACAAACTTTTATTGGAATACATCCATACTCCTGCATTCACATATTTTCTGTGGCTGCTTTCACACTGCAAAGGCAGATTAAATAGTTATGGCAGAGACTGTATGGCCAACCAAGCTGAAAATGTTTCCTCTATGGCCCCTTACAGAAAACAAACTGCTGACCTCCACCTAATGGAGTCAGATCTCTCTGAGAAAAGTTACTAACATCATCATTAAGTATTCAGTTCTGCCCAAAAGAGTTTGCACCTAATGGCAGCATGCCATAAGATCAGACACTTGAAATCCTTTTCTGTTTTGATGGTTCAAAATGAGAAAAAAATTACCATCTTACAATGGGAATAAACCATTGGAAGTTCTATATTAGGAATCCTCTTTCAAAAAATGCCTTCTGTTAATCAGAGTTGAACACCTAAAAGAAAACTACATTGGGATAATTTTGGTGGGAAAATAAGATGGAAATTTAGTCTAAACCTAAATTAAATTTAATAACTGAGACAGCTTTGGAAATTTTTATAACTAAATCTAAACAACAGTTTAGATGAAAAAAAGATAAAGTTCCTGTCTCTTTTTTTTCTCAGTAGAAGGCAACTATGTATTGCAGTAGCATCAACAGCAACATTTTTCTCCTCCTGCCCTCTTTATTTATTTATTTGTTTTTGTGGTAAAAGCACTTCTTATAAGATCTACCCTCTTGGCAAATTTTAAATATTCAATGCAGTATTTTTACTTGCAGGCATCATGCGGTAGAGGACATCTCTAATCATCTGTGTAACTGAAACTTTATACTTTTTAGCCAATACCTCCCAAATTCCTCTTCCCCCTTGCCCTGGGCAACAATCATTTTAAAATCTGTTTCTATAAGTTAATAAGTTTGACTTGTAGGTTCCTCAAAAATTAGGAGTGTGTAGTATTTGTCATTTTGTGTCTGGCTTCTTTCACTTATCATAATGCCCTCCGGGCTCATTTCTGTTGACCTAAGTGACAGAATTTCCTTCCCTTTTAAAAGACTGAATAATATTCCATTACATGTATTTCTCACATTTTCTTTATCCATTTGGCTGTTGATATGCACTTATGCTGTTTTCATTTCTTGACTATTGTGAGTAATGCTGCAATGAATATGAGAACACAGATATAGGCTTAAGATATTAATTTTATTTCCTTTGGATATATACGCAGAAGTAGGATTGCTGCATTGAATGGTAATTCTATTTCTAATTATTTTTAGGAACTTCCATCCTGTTTTCCACAGTGGCTGCACCAATTTATATTCCCACTAACAGTGTACAGGATTGCCTTTTATCCACATCTTCTCCAGCACTTCCTTCTTTTTATAATAGCCATCCTAACAGGTGTGAGGTGGTAACTTATTATTATCATCTCATTTCTCTGATGACTGTTGATGCTCAGCACCTTTTCATATACCTGCTGGCTGTTACATGTCTTCTTCAGAGAAATGTCTGTTCAGTTCCTTTGCCAATTCTTTAATCTGACTATTTCTGACTTTGCTATAGGGTTGTAGAAATTTCTTATATATTTTGGATATTAACAGCGATATTTCCGAGCCAAATCTGAAACCAAATAATAAAAGGTTAGTGTTAATATGTATTAATCAAAGTAATCTATTTTTAATGGTTTGCTCCATTTGTGGAATAAGAAACAAAGGTTGGAAAAAATGAGACCATGAGATGTTAGGCCAGAAAGGATGCTTCTGGTTCCTCATACAAAGACATTTTTTCAAACTAAAATAAAGAAAATATATTTCCTCTAAAGCATCAGAGAAAATCATGTTCTGTTAGAAAGACAGCTTTCTAATGCTGTTTTTACTTTGTTCATAGTCACTGCCATGAGTTCCATGCATTTTTCCTCTGTGTGTTGGGGGGTTGTATACTGCTAGGTCACATGCATTCTGAATGATGCTAAGCTTTCACTGACTTCCCTTGATTCAGGCATCAACAAAATTTGCCACCCAGTTGAAATTGTTACATCCCTTGTGGAAAGCAATTTGGAAAAACATTTTAAGAGACAGAGAACATTCAACAGTCTTTGACCCAATTATCTCACTGCTGGGAATTTATCTTAAGAAAATTATTCAGAAGAATAAAAATTTCTATTAACTACAAAATTATTTATAGTGGCAAAAATACTCTTTACATCCAAAAATAAGGGAACAATTCAAGAATTATGATACATTCCAAAGCATAAGAGCTATTATACAGCCATTAAAAAATTATGAAAACTATGTAAACACATAAAGTATTTATGGCAACACTTTTGAGAGAAAAGTAGAATGTATGCTTTTATCTGCTTTGTGATTACCATATGAAAAATTATGTCTGCATATGAACTAGGACTGAAAGAATCACAAAAATTATTTGTGGGATAAGTCAAAATATAAAAAATTTTATGGTGGTCTCATGAATGCTATGTATTTTTCTTTAAGAAATGTTTGTTTTTATGGTATTGTTTACAAGGTCAAAAAATGAAGGAGAACATCTCATTGTTTTCTCTTTTCTTTACTATAAAAATTAATTTAGTAATGGTATCAGTCATGATCTAGTCACAGAGAAGAGAAGCTTCCCAAATACCTTAAGCAGAACAGAATTTATTACAGGATCAAGACGATCTACTATAGAATCAAAACCAAACAAAATAGACTCTCAGCTGAGTTTCTAGGGATGAATCTGAAGGATGTACCATGTACATTTGGACCACTGAAATAATTGCTTCTCCTGCATGACCAGGAAGCAGCTCATAAAACAGGAAAGTTCTGCTTACAATCTGTTAGCTCCAGAAGAACATGGTCTCTGTGAGGTCTTCCCCAGTAAGATGGAGTTTCATGTCTTCTTTTTCTTTCTGTGTAGCCCAGGTCTGAATGTAAGTTTTGAACAAGTATTTCAGACTGATATACACATGCAGAATGCCTTACAGCTTTCCATGTCATGAGAAGACACCAGGAGGCTGAACTAAACAGTGAGCAAGCCAGTCTGTAGTACCTACCATGTAGGATTGCCGGATAAAACCAGACACCAAGTCAGATTTGAATTTCAGCTTAACAACAAATAGTTCTTAGTACAAATATTTCTCAAATATTACAAGGGACCTACTTATACTAAAAAACTATTCACTGCTTCCTTGAAACTCAGACTTAGCTGAGTGTCTTGTATTTTTATTTGCTAGAGTTTGCACCCTTACTTCTATGAAAACTAACAAAAATTGAAGTTATTCCCAATTTATACAAAGCTTTAGTGATATTTATTCTCAGATAAGGATTCCTACAAAAGAGTGGCCCCGAATATCTAATGGAAGCATTATTGTTTTTTAAACCAATAAACCTTCTCTGATTCCTTAAGATTTCTCCCAAAATAGGAAGCAGACAGGTATATTTGGGTTAGAGTCTTATAACTGAGCAGAAGGTATCTATCCTAGATGAGACCCTAGAGAGAATATATTTCTTTAAGAATATATCACCATGAACTTCATATGGAACCAAAAGAGAGCCCGCATAGCCAAGTCAATTCTAAGCAAAAAGAACACAGCGGGGGGCATCACACTACCAGATTTCAAACTATACTACAAGGCTACAGTAATCAAAACAGCATGGTACTGGTACCAAAACACAGATATAGAACAATGGAACAGAACAGAGGCATCAGAGGCAACACAACATATCTACAACCATACAATCTTTGATAAACCTGACAAAAACAAGCAATGGGGAAAGGATTCCCTGTTTAATAAATGGTGTTGGGAAAACTGGCTAGCCATGTGCAGAAAGCAGAAATTGGACCCCTTCCTGACACCTTGCACTAAAATTAACTCCAGATGGATTAAAGACTTAAACACAAGACCTGGCACCATAAAAACCCTAGAAGAAAATCTAGGCAAAACCATTCAGGACATAGGAGTAGGCAAGGAATTCATGACCAAAACACCAAAAGCATTGGCAACAAAAGCCAAAATAGACAAATGGGACCTAATGAAACTCCACAGCTTCTGCACGGCAAAAGAAACAGTCACTAGAGTGAATCGGCAACCAACAGAATGGGAAAAAATTTTTGCAGTTTACCCATCTGACAAAGGGCTGATATCCAGAATTTACAAAGAACTCAAACAGATTTACAGGAAAAAAACAAGCCCATTCAAAAATGGGCAAAGGATATGAACAGACACTTTACAAAAGAAGACATACATGAGGCCAACAAACATATGAAAAAATGCTCATCGTCACTGGTCATCAGAGAGATGCAAATCAAAACCACATTGAGATACCATCTCACACCAGTTAGAATGGTGATCATTAAAAAATCTGGAGACAACAGATGCTGGAGAGGATGTGGAGAAATAGGAACACTTTTACACTGCTGGTGGGAGTGTAAATTAGTTCAACCATTGTGGAAGACAGTGTGGCGATTCCTCAAGGCTTTACAAATATAAATTCCATTTGACCCAGCAATCCCATTACTGGGTATATATCTAAAGGACTATAAATCGTTCTACTATAAGGACACATGCACACGAATGTTCATTGCAGCACTGTTTACAATAGCAAAGACCTGGAACCAACCCAAATGCCCATCGATGATAGACTGGACTGGGAAAATGTGGCACATATACACCATGGAATATTATGCAGCAATCAAAAATGATGAGTTCGTGTCATTTGTAGGGACATGGATGAATCTGGAGAACATCATTCTCAGCAAACTGACACAAAAACAGAAAATGAAATATCGCATATTCTCACTCATAGGCGGGTGATGAAAAATGAGAACAAATGGACATAGGGAAGGGAGTACTAAACACTGGGGTCTATTGGGGGGAATAGGGGAGGGCCAGCGGGCGGGGGGAGCTGGGGAGGGATAGCCTGGGGAGAATTGCCAAATGTGGGTGAAGGGGAGGAAGGCAGCAAAACACACTGCCATGTGTGTACCTATGCAACTGTCTTGCATGTTCTGCATATGTACCCAAAAACCTAAAATGCAATTTAAAAAAAGAATATATCTTAGAGATAATCACTTTTATCCCTTTAATTTAACACACAAGAAGTCAAGTTTGTATGCAGTCTCAGAGTTAGAACCCAGGACCCCCAGATTTAACCTTTTATAGTCAGATGCCTTAGAAATATCAAACTTCCTATTTCAGTTGTGCGTTAAATTCAAATTTAACTTCCTATTACCAAACTGTAGTGTCTTTATTAACCTCTCACGATTATTGGGTGCTAGAGAAAAGGTGAGTTCAACAATCATAATAGAAAAGTCTCTGGGCCAGGATGGCCTGGATTTTAGCTCTGTAAGTTTTACTAATATACTCAGTGAATTTGGATATGTGATAATTCTTCTGAGTCATAGTTCCCTTGCCTCTAAAATGAGATCATTAGTACTTTTCCTGTCTCCCTTATGAATTTGCCATAAGGATCAAATAAGTTCAAATCTGCAATGTTTTCTAAAGTATAAGAGGTGCTATATATAAGAAGCTTTGTACAATCTCATAATTGAAAATTTCTAAAGCTTTAAATATTCACTATTTCAGCATTTGTCCATGTGGGGGTGGGGTGGGAGGGCTTATAATGTGTGATAACTTTAACTCTTGCTTATTTTACTCTTGAGCAGAACAAACTTAAAGTAGTGATAGAAAGCCCAAAGTAGAAATGGTTTAAACAGGATAAAAATATATTTTTTGCGCTAGTAAATGAATTCCAGAGGGAAGGGACCATGTCACTAAATGATCCTTAAAGACACTGGTTTCTTCTGTGTTGTTTCTCTGCCATCCTTATCACACAGATTCTACCTCATTACCAAAGACGGCTGATCAAACTCCAGCCAACACTTCTGCGTTCCAGGCATTGGGGTAGCAGAATAGAGGTAGTTTGAAGAGAGCATCCATCCTCCCTTTGCATTGTACATGCTTCCTGGGATATAAATACCATCTTCACTTATATCCTATTGCCATAACTTCATCAAGTGGCCACACCTCACTACAAAAGGTAGATAAATAAAACTGTAATTTCAGGTAGCCATGTTTTCCTCTACAAATCAAGACCTATATACCTATAAGGCTAAGTCAGTTATCTGCCGCAGTAGGTAAAATCCAAGTATCTTCTCATATGAATTAGATGGTAATTCAATTAAAAATAATCTTTTTTAAAAATGAAGACACAGCTGGAAAAGCTAAATGATGGTTGCTTTATTCATATAATTAAATCACTGCTAGTTAGATTATAAATGCAATGTAGCAATATACTAATATACTCAGTGAATTTGGATATGTGATAATTCCAGCACAGTGTCTGCTACACATTGATAGTTTATAAATATTTGAAGAATTAATTGAATAAACAACTATTTAAGAAGGAAGAATCTCATATTTTATCTCTGAAGAATAAAACTACCAATAATAAAATTATTCTGCTATTGAAAACTGACATAGAATCAACTTGCCAAACTGTCCTCTGACTCATAAAACAGGTAAAGTATCCCAAATCATTAAATGGAAGCAAAATATCTAGGATCACATTTTTCATCCCATTCAGACCCATATGCGCCAAGATAAAACCACAGATGAACTGATCTAACTTTTCCTGGATTCATAAGCCTTCTGACTGTTCAAAAACACCCCAGTTTGTAAATTTTGACCATTATCTCAGAAGAGATGCCTGTGATTAGCCTACAAGTAATACTTTCGCCTAACTCCCTCTTTTCTGAAACACTGTACAGTAGCCTTGGTATGTATTAATAACACTAATGAATTTAACTTTGATACACCTGTGTTCCTGGTGTTGCTTGGCTAGTTGTTATAATATTAATTACCTTAGTGAAAGATGATGGACATAATTTCCAGGCAATGTTTCGTTAAATGCTACACTTATTGTTAACATCTGATTTCACAGAATATTTAAGGAACCAACATGTCTTCATGATGAATATTGGACAGTTCAAATTCCTTCTGGACCAAGGTTGTAAGAGTATAGATAGATAATCAGTGTGAGAACTAGAAAGTTTTTTTCTAACACAAATTATGTGTTTTCTAAATTATCCCTGATAAAAGAGAGAAGAAATTGGCTGAGACATGGTATCTGTTCAAAAAAATAATGTCATGAGAGGCAGCAGGTACAAGAAAGAAATATTTTGGAATCACTAGTCAACAAAATAGAAAATCACTAGCTAACAAAATGGAAAAATTTTTCATACTGAAAAATATAAGTCAGATAAATTTATCTTATGAAAAATTATTGCATTCCCGTGCTTTTGGTCTTTTCTACAAGTCTTAAAGGCTAATATATAGGCAGAAATTGACACCAGGTTTGGATTCAGAATGTATTATTATACATTTTAATTTTGCTTCTTATATGACTTGGGGCACCTATCTGACTTTTAATAATCTCTTTTGTAAGGTAGAAATATTATATTACATTTATCATGCCATATAATAACATTTTATATAGTTAGAAAACACTTTCTTCCTTTTATATAATTAGAAAACAGTGTAAATTTTATTTTACATCTGTACACTATATTATTATATACTCATCTGCATGCATCATGTACTGGTGATATTCATAGTACTGTACAATGTATGATTCTATATACAAAATTATGTTTATTACACCAAATGAGCAATTCTAATGATTTTTCACAGATAGTTCTAAAGATTCTGGAAATTGTCAATTTTTTATTCTGTAATAACACAGATGAGTGGTTATGAACATTAAAAGAAGAAACTGATTTAAAAAATGTGGACACAAGATAAGCTTTCCATTTTGTGGGCCAGATCTGAGTTTTGATTCCCTAAGCCTAAAACAAGCATATTTTAATGATACAAACAGTAAAAGGGTAACATCATATAGCAAAGACAATGACTATATCCATAGGTGCCTAACTGCACCGAAGGCCACCAGAAGATGGCAGTCTCATTTCTTCAAGGAAGAGAATGACTCTAAGATAAATGAATACAAAGATGACAGATAGTGTTAGAGACAAAATTGTTCAGGTCACTACTGGATACTGTCTGTCAGCATAATTCTTTCCCCAGGTAAAGCCAATAAACTTGCTTTACAGGAAGTGCCAGAAACTAAAAAGCATGACCGTCAATACTACAGATTTTGCCAAAAAAGAATATATATGGAGGGTAAGAAAGAGTTCACAGTTCATCTGAAACTTTTTCACCAATGGCTTTTCCTCATCTGTCTTGGCACATTCCACCCCCATGCTTTGTCAGAGTACATGAATCCTAAGATAAAACGGACGACACTCCTTTGTCGTTTCTTCTAGATTCAATTATTTAAAGAGAAAACACGTTTACTATGGTCAAGAGGTTACACTGAGACCAATTATCTAGTCATACCCATGTCCCTTAAAAAAGATATTCCATCCTAAAATACACTTAAATCCAAAAATATATATTATCTGGCCTCTTCCCCAACCCTGAGAACTTAGGCATTAAGGAACTGGAGGCGACACATTGGACTGTCAGGCTGTGTGCCTCCTAAAACCCTCTCCTACTGATCTTTGTGACTTTCAGATGCACCACAGAAAAGACAGGCTGGGCACAAAAATTCAAACATTCTAAATTGAAGTTCTGTAATAGTTACCCTGCTCTTTCATTTCTTGTCTTTTTGATAAGCGGCTTCTCTCCAACCTATGCATATAGAACAGAAACAATTTAGTTTGCCCTTGAAGAATCCCTCCACCCAAAAAAAAGATAGTCACATTTTCCAAATGTGGATTCATGTAATGCCATTTTTTCAGTTCAGTTTTGAAAGCTTGAAGAGTGGTGAAAGCTCACATTAATAAGCATAACCATTTAATTTCCAAAATTAATGAGTGAAGCTCAACATATTGCATGCATTGCACCAGAATATTTGATGCCTTTGGAATTGCTATGAAACAAAGAGAGATTATCATGACCAAATGGAGCTAAACTAATGATGTTTTCATAGTAGTATAGGAAAAGAGAGAAATAAATATTGTAGCATGCATACACAATATTGTTTCAATTTGTTGATGACAAAACACATTTCATCCCAATTAGCAAATAAACTTTGTTATGCAGTGCTAGGCAGATTGCTAATAATTAAAAACCCAATGTGTCTTCAGTCATTATAACAGCACAGTGATGAAAGGTGAAAAGTATTTGAATTCTGTTTGCGGTCCTTATTTGGAGAAAGGAAAAAATTTCCTATCTTCCTAATGAATTAATTAATAGTCCCTATGATTATTCTGGGTCTTCTGGAAAAGTTAAGATATCATTTCTCAGCATTTGCCAATGATGATATCTCAATCTAGAAATTGCATCCAGAGAATCCCAGGCTAGTTCAAATAACCATCCACCACTGAACAACTAACTCCCTGGCACTTGTTCCACATACCTGTAACCCCAATATCTTTGATAATACTCACTTTTTAAAGTTAGTAATTAAGAGTACACTCAGATATGTTTGCATTCTCATACTTGGGGTTATACCCCTTTTGGATAGCTGGCCCACATGGCCAGTTTTATTATGTTTCTTTGTTTATTTTGGCTTGGGTAACATAATTGCTTTAGCATTTTGTGTTGAGATTGCTTTAGCTACCCATTTTCTCCTTTCTTTACCTGCAACTTAGGCTCTAGACATGATTTTGTGGATTCAAATGATCACCAGCATCAATTTTTTAAACCCAAACCAGCTTAGGGTCCAAAGATGTCAGTTTCCAATACATTTTATATTCGTGCCAATTGCTAATCAGCTTCAATATTTACTAAGGACTTTTTTCACGGTAAAATTTTAAAATAGTGAGCTCATGCCCTGTAGCAGTAATTGGCATTTCAAAGTCCATGGGGGTCTGTGGTGATGTGGTGCTTCCTGTCTTGACTGGGCTTTAATTGACCAGTATCAGTGGCAACAGAGACGGTGAGCTGGACCTGCATGTAGTGCCCACCATGCCAGATGCTGTGTGCACAAGAAGCTAAAAAAATGTGCTCTTTGTACCCTGGGGACTTTCTTTTTGAGATTAATTTGATCTCAAGTAGGATTACAATATGATTATTCCTGGCTGAAAAATGCAAACTGAAATTTCTGGCACAAATAAAGCCTTACATTTATTTTGTTGTATGCTGATCCAGAGCCTCATCCTCTTCCCAAAAAATTGAAGAGTTCAGCAAATAATAAGGATATTTTTTATCAGAGTTAGCCACTGTATTTAATTTTCTTTTATATTGTACGCACTGCGTTAACCATTTAATCCCAAATACAGATGATTTGCCAACAAGTGATTCTTCTTGACAAGAATGGTTGGACACTAGATTTTTATATCCTTATGCTTATACTTAATCAAATAAGCAAATAACTCATTCATATCATAAAATCTGAAACTGTAATAATCATCACAATTCAATTCACATGGAATTTTCATTTAAAGAATGCAGAGTATTTTCCAGTGTTCTGCTTTATTTTCTCTAGTCTCCTAAAATGTAATAAGAAAAAAAATATATTTTATTTTGATTTTCAATTATCTGACTGGCCTTGTATGGTACAGTTTGGTTTAGTTGACTTACAATGGTCATTCATCCACAATGCAGTATTTAATCAATATTTATTGAGCACTTATTTCATGCCAGGGATTGTGCTACATGCTGGGAATAGAATTCTAAAGCAAAAAAAAAACAGTCTCTAGCCAGGCGCAGTGGCTCAAGCCTGTAATCCCAGCACTTTGGGAGGCCGAGGTGGGTGGATCACGAGGTCAAGAGACCGAGACCGTCCTGGTCAACATGGTGAAACCCCGTCTCTACTAAAACTACAAAAAATTAGCTGAGCATGGTGGCGTGTGCCTGTAATCCCAGCTACTCAGGAGGCTGAGGCAGGAGAATTGCCTGAACCCAGGAGGCGGAGGTTGTGGTGAGCCGAGATCACGCCATTGCACTCCAGCCTGGGTAACAAGAGCGAAACTCCGTCTCAAAAAAAAAAAAAAAAACAACAAAAAACAGTCTCTACGCTTGAGCTTCAGATAATTTTAACATTTTCTCAGCTTTCGTTATGGAATCTTCTTAACTGAACAAGTAAAAATAAGAAATTCCTTTAAAAATTTTTAAGAAAATATTATTGACTCAAAATGGTTATCTTTTTTTTTTTTTTTTTTGGAAAGTGCAGATCTCTTTTAAAAATAGCTTGCACATGACAGCAAGTTAGTAAAGGACTTTTTGAATGAATGTAACCTCCATGACAACAGAGACTTGGCCACTTTTATTCACTTCTCTATTTTCAGCACATAAAACAATACGTGGATCATAGTAGGAACTCAGTAAATGTTTATTTAATGAATGAATATGGCCTATTTGGTAGCAAAATACCAATTCTTACTATTCAACTAAGAAAGAAAAAAAATCTCATGAAATTCCTCTGTAAAGAACATTTTTGTGATAGTTTTAGTCTACTAACAATGTGTGACAATGTGTTTAAAGGAGGATTTCATTTTTAAAAGAAAAAAGATTTCTTTTTTATACTGCTTAGGACTTTCTTGTTTTGTAGATTCATACCTGTTTTCAGTTCTGGAAAACTCTCACTTACCTCTTTAATTATTACCTCTCATTTTCTCTATTTTTCTGTTTTTGAATACATGTTTACTGTATGTGATAGCTTCTTTTTTGTTTTGTTTTTTGTTTTTGAGATGGAGTCTTACTCTGTCACCCAGGCTGGAGTACAAGGGCATGATCTTGGCTCACTGCAAACTCTGCCTCCCGGATTCAAGCCATTCTCCTGCCTCAGCCTCCCGGGTAACTGGGATTACAGGTGCCCGCCATCATGCCCAGCTAATTTTTCGTACGTTTAGTAGCAACTTTCATACTTTTAGTAGCAACAGGGTTTCACCACGTTGCCCAGACTGGTCTTGAACTCCAGACCTCAGGTGATCCACCCACCTCAGCCTTCCAAAGTGCTAGGATTACAGGTGTGAGCCACCACTAAAAAGGTTTAAAGCTTTTTATTCAGTTGTATATCATTTAATCTTCTGTAATGCATTTTATTATTTTATCTGTTTCTGCTGTATTGTGTTAATTTCATTGTTTCTAGTTTTTAGTTCACAATTTCTTTACTGTGTCTAATCTGCTCTTCAATCCTTAAAGTGTTTAATTACAGCAATTATATTTCTCAACTAGGAAATTGTATTTTTATTCTTTTCCAAATCTATCTGCTTCATTCTATAATAACTTATAAGTTGATCATATTTTTATTTCATCCTTTATTTGTCACTACTTGTACTATGTCTCTAAAGAAAATACTGTGAATCTCAGGAATCTATTATTTGAAGTTATGGGGAAAAGTAAATTTGTATTTTGCTACTTCCAATGACCCTTATTCATGGCCTGTGTAGAGAGCGTGGCCCTACTGCAAGAATTCCATTTGTTTCTGCTTACCACCTCCAGGGAACTATGCTAATGGGCATTATCACCTCAAGTTTTCTCAATAGGTAAACATTATCTTTTCTAAACACTGAATGAAATGAGGCCAGGCCTATGGTTACAAATTATCAGAGGTGACTTTTTCTTCTTCCATTCACCACCAAGGCCATGACAGAGTTTTTCTCCCATTCTACCTTTGCTGGTAACTATATATATATTTTTTTCTAGGTCCATATTTTCACTAAGTGTTATGATTGTGTTCTATGCAGTTAGTTGACTCCCATTTTATGGAGTCCAGGTTTTTGTCTCCCCCAAGAGCAATTAAAACCAGGTCACTAAATCTAGTGAATGCCCCTAAGAGAGCTCAGCTATGACCTTCAGCTTCCTAGTTGTGCAGATTTTCTCTTTCTATCTTTGAAACTCAGCCATGCAATCAAAGTGTCTTGTTAAATTTTGCCTAACGACATTTTTTTTGGAGGGGAGAGTAGTGGAATACCTGATAGGTCATGTTACTAAAAATAAAAGTCTTACAAGCTATTTTTAGCTGTCCTTTATTATTTTGCTCTTGGTCCTGGCACACATAATTAAAAGCTGCCATTTCCATCCAAGTTGAAGGCAAAGAAAAGATGACAGATAAACTCTCCTCTTCCCAGGGTCCTGGGAGATCTGCAGTCCTGCCAGAAAATATTTCAGCTTCCAGAAACTTCCCTCAAAAAGGTGCTACTGCCTGTGCTGCAGGGTATGACTCAAGTAATCTCTTCCTAGGTATGAATGAATGCTGCCCATCAGTCTGGGTGAAGGTTACTGAATCTTCATTTCTTCTCCCTTTTTACATTGTAGTCTGCTTTTCTGGTATCCCTTTGACGTGGATCCCCCTCTGAGTCAAGGACTTTTTGCTTGAGAAAAAGAATCATATCTCATCTAATCCTAGCAGCACAGAAATACCCATTATGAGACTACATCCACAAATGAGGACAGACTCCTGAATCTTTTTAAAAAATAAATAATAATAATAAAAAGGCAATGTATCCTTGTTCTCAAGCACTTCTTTCCCCCCCAACCAAGTTCCAGCTAAAAGCATGTGGGGTTTTTTGGTGGTGGTGGTTGCATGGAAGCTATGTGTGTTAAAGATAGGAATAGAAGTGAAAATGAGAAAAATCAGTTCTTAAAACATCTTCCTGAATGGAAGTCTCCCACAGCATTCAGAAGCTGTTCAGTGGTCCTGACAAGTTAAATCAGTGGCATAATTATTTTTGCAGAGGAAAGAAAAGTCGTGATTTCAAAAGAATATGAAGAGTGCTTACAGAAATCTGCATATTTATCTTACTCCTAAACCTACTCTCTTCAACTCCCCCTCTCATCATATTTACGGACAAAGGAAAGGGTGAGGAGATGATTTAAAAGACCACACGATGTGCAGGCTGATTAAAAATGAAAGCCAGATCTGCTGACAATTGACAAAAGATCAGGTCATCATTTATTTAATTGGACTCTGAGTGACAAGAAAGTGAGATGATTATCGAAGAGATGACTCCTTTGTTCCAGGCCCACAATTTAAGTCATTTCAAATAGACAGGGAACTTTTTCAATTTCTCTAGGACATCAGCCTGAAGAGGTTTTTCAGTTTTAATCCAGGTAATCAGGATCAAGAATACTATTTGCCTCCCTTACAGAAAGAAAAGATTATGGGCCACTGAAATGAAAGGGCTAGGAATGAGAAGGCATTAACTCCGCTGCATGCCAATGAGACACAGGGAAGTGAATAATCAGCCTGTGCAGTTTGACTCTTCCATTTTCATTCAGTGGTGTAAACTTATTGCTTAAAAGAGGAACACTCAACTTCCTTCCTATTGCCAGTGTAACCTATGGAAGAATTGGAATTTACAGTTTACAACTGCTGGAATTCTGACCCAAGAGTATGAGAGTTCTAGTACAGAAATCTGGATATTTTTATGTACTTTGCATTAGATATGTGAGAAAGAAAGAAAGAAGAGTAGACATTTCCTGATCATCTAATATGTGAATATGTATGAAGCATTGTGCAAGGTACATGCAATATTTTATTGTATTATTCCTCACCATAACCCTGGTTTAAGAAGAAAATATCTTGAGTCTTCATAAGGCTGAAACACTTTGAAAAAAGGATTATTTACATCTACTCAATGCTTTTATGTTCGATTTAAAGATAAAAATGAAATAAAGAGTCAGCTTCATGACAGAATGATGCAGTGTTCCCTGTTTAAAGCCCAAGTATTGGCCACCTCAAGCAAAAATGGCCTCCCTCATGAGAATGTCAAAATGTCTTTAAAGCAGACTATATCACTAGTAATTCCCAGCAGCTAAGGGATACTTCCTGAAAAGGAGGAAGCAGTGACCTATACTATAACCCCTCCTTGTGACAGGTGGCACTCCTCACCATGTGAGAATTCATTTCCATAGTTGTAGGAATAGGCTAAATTGTGATTGGATAGGAATCTGTGATTGGGTAGGAATAGGCTAGATTGTGATTGGATAGTCTGGATAGGCTAGAATCAGGATAAAAGCAAATGGAGAATTTGAAGAATGCTGCTGGTATCAGATTAAATTTTACTTACACAAGTAATTCATGAATACAGGGTACTCTGGAGAAGTGGGTAAGAATGAATGCTGTCAACAAGCCTTGGGAGATGACAGTGGTATTGTGCAGGCTGAATGGAAGCAGCTGGTGTCTGGAAGACCACCTTCTATTCACCAATTTTCCCTTCCCCTGCCGTTCCAGATGAGTATATGTCTGGAAAGACGTGAGCCCATGAGATCACCTCAAGACTAATGTCAGCAGGAGAAAGGAGAATTCTCAGATGGTGGCCACATTAAGGCAAAGGCACATAGGAGCTCTCCACAGAGGAAGGTTCTCTAAAAGTAGCCCATTAGAGCATCTGCAGAAAGTGGAGGGCCAGATGGAACTGCACCACAGTCTGTGCCTGTCACTAAGAAAATCTTATGTCAAACTTGGAAAGGGAGAATGTCCACTGTGCCAGAATCCATGGCTAGGGACCCACTGGGTGGAAACATGGTCTATGAGCACAGATTCCAGTGACTGGGAGAACATCTTTCTCTTGATCACAAAGAACCACTTGCTATGTAGTATATTGATATGTGATTCCTAGAGGGGAGGAATAAAACCAGCAAGCTATGTTTGGGAAAAAATTAACAAGTGTGTGCAAGGATTTTCCAGCAGATAGCAATCTTCCCAGGATGAACTTTGAAGAACACAGGAAACCTTTGTGGTGCAGTATAGGCAACATGTCAGACCAGCAAGAAGCAGAGCAGGGCATTGATTGATTATTTTTCTGTTCACACCCAGAATGGAAAGGTCTTTGCTGAAACTGAAAGCAACTTTACACAGACGTCTACCAATCCCAAAAGACTGGGAACAACCTACAACCTCTCCTGGTTATTTCATCCCTCAGGCTTTCCTGAGACCATCTTTGAATCAGATCTAGGCAAACTAACTCTTGATGACTGCTAAATTAGATTGTAAAGCTCTCTGAGCTCATGCTTTATAGGTGTCACCTGGTAACAGAGTAAGCAAGCATTTTCCAAACTATATCCCACAGAGTTTTAAGTATTTCCTGAAAGAAAAGTTTCTACATTAAAACAATTTTCAGAATTCTGAACACAGTATCTCCCTCATAGAGAGTCACATGTATATAGGATAAAAGCGCTGAAGAATCCAGAAATAAGGGAGTCCAATTATATTTGTTTAATTCAATGATTGCTAAACTTATCTGACCATTGGACCCTTACTGAATGAACTAATAAAATCTCTTGGAACTTCACTGATCATAATTTGATAGACAGTAGTCCAGCAGGTGAGATCATCATTCAAATTCTGTGGACTAATCAGAACAATCAGCTTTATTTCATTGTCTCATGGGTTCTGCTTATCTGTTCATTTATAACGTATTTATTGAGAGCAAATTATATGAGCCATATAGTAATAGTTGCTAGATAATATGTAAATAAATAGAACAGATAAGTATGCAGCCATTTGGAGAGGAAGAGAAATCAGACAAGAAATAAATACTACAATTGCTAAGAGTAGCAAGTGCTCTGGTGAAAATGAAGAGGGTATAGTAAAAAAGTGTGAAAAGACCAGAATTGGGCCTAGCCTTGAAGAATTAAATGATGTCAACCATGAGAAAGCTAGGACCAAAGACTAACAGCAAAACAACTACAGCTGAGTGCCCTTGGAATGACTATTTTTGTTTTTCATACAATAATGAAAGAAACTTCTTAAACTCAAGAAATTTTCTTCTTATTCTACAATTCTAGAAATAAAACATGAGGTATTACCTTCAATATAAGTTCCTTACATTATCCTGCATTTTATTTCTCATACTAGTCATTAAGTATATTTCTTGTTCCATAGGCATCTACCTTGATAGGTTATGGTACATGAGGGCAAAGACCCTGTCTGTCCTATTTCCTATCCTGCCATATAACAGACATTTAAAAACTATTTGTACCATGAATCAAATATTTATGAATAATTGCCTCAGTCCTCAAGAAGGAATCAGGATAACACATCACAGAACCTACTACAAATATCTTCCTTTTGGGTAATATAATCTTTATTGTACTTTAACTATGAAAACTTTTAGGTGTCATTAATTTGGTACATACAGTCTGAATAGATACAAACTTTCTTTACATTATTCTGTATTAATAATAGTGGGTTGGAGAGTAGGGAGATGTTGGTCAAAAATACAAAATTTTAGTTAGAAGAAATAAATTCAAGAGATCTATTGTACAAAATGGCAACTTTATTAATAACAATTCATTGTATTTTTGATAATTTTGAGACTGATTTGTTCTCCTTGACTGCAGCACCTGGTTAAAGTCTTCTTTCCTGGCAATACTTATTGTCTCAGTGATTGGCTTTTTGTGAGGCAAGCAATGGGCCCTAAACCAAATCCCTGACATTTGGGTAACATTTGGGATTTTTTAAGTTGCTATAAAATAGACAGAAATAATTCTGACGAATATCCTAGGCCCAGAGCTTACTTTTTTGGCTGTGTGAATGTGTGCATATACGTATATATTTGTATATTTTACATGTATAATTATATACATTATATATGTGTATGTGCATATGTGTATATATATGTGTATGTCTGTATAATTTAATGATCCCTCAGATTCTATTGTAGAATTCTACATGGCTAAAACTATATATGATCTGTGCATTCTTTTGCTTTCATCTTTACCACATGTGGTGGTCACCATTTTATCCCTGAATACCATGAGACCCATAGTTGGAGTGCAGATGTAAGATTTCAAGTGCATTTAATATGTCTTGGAAACCCATAAATGAACAAGTGCATTCTTAAAAATCATCTGCCCTCCTGACATGCCTCTTCATGGAGGTCTATATAAGAAACTAAATCTGACTCAACACATGACTCAGTAATTCCAGTAGTTGAGTCAGTAACTCCCAGTAGTTGTCCCACACACAGCAAGACTGGCTGTTAACAACTGTGCTGAGCACACAGTTTAGACCCTGAAGACTAAGTGTGGTCATTCACTCTGAGTTTACCAAGGGCATTTATTTCTGCAAAGAAAGAGACAATGGCTGACCTGCCCAAGGTGACCTGCCCAAGGTGACCTGCCCAGGACCTGCCTGGCCCTGACTAGTCCTCTAACCTCTGACAACTTAAAGAGAGAAAGCAGGAGAGACAGGCTCTAGAGAGAACTAGAAAACCTCCATGCATTTTTTTAAACACACAATAATTCTGATAGCCTGTTTTAAAAGTGGCTTAGAATATCCATTTTTGACCTAATATTTTTCTCCACTAGGAAAGCTGGTAATCTTCATGTGCTTACACAGGAAAAGGACAGAAAAGATTTACAAATAAAATATTTAAAGTGGCTCTCTTTTGGTGATGGGATTATATTTACATTTCACATATTTTGTGCTTTTCTGTATTTTTCCCACTGGGCACATATCGTTTCTATAATCAGAAAAAAATACCTTTTTAAAAATGCTGCCTTTCTATATGGGTTTTGGCTTTTAGTTCATGGTCATGTAAAATGATATTCTACAAATTTCAGAAAACATATTATGGCTTTTTTACTAGAGTTTTACTTTTGATTTGGCAAGAAAAATAATTCTTTGGTTCAATATTGTTAATGTAAATCATTCATAGGTACATGAGTTCTAATTTTTAGTCATATTAGTAGTTCCTGGTTATGTCAACAAAAAGTAGTCTATATTTTAAAATATCTTCCTGGAAATAAGAAAAAGAATTCAAAATTCCTTTTTTATTCATTCCAGCATTGAATTTATTTATTGACGACTGTATACAGAGTTTACAGAAATGAGTGAAACACAGTCCCAAACTCAAAGTACTCACAATCTAGTGGGAGAGACTCAAAAATTGACTATCATAAATAATTACACACATATACATCTACACACACACATAATGTTAGAGAAGAACTAAAAATAACTCTTTCCAGGGGAGATGATGTTTGAGTCTTGAAAAACAAGAGGTAAGTCAGCATTCTAGAAGGGAACATAGGGAAAGAGTACAAGTAATAGTATTTGCAAGGCCATGAATCTGTGAAACACTTAGGACATTCACTACTTTTCCACTAACTCAGGATGGTTGGAATACGGAATATATGTGAGTGTGACAGAAGATGAGCATGGGATGTGGGTCACTTAGGTTTTATAAATTCACTTTGAAGAGATATGATTTAACTCTTTGAGCAATGGGAAGCTAGTAAACATTTTTAAACTTATAAATGTCAAAGTCACTTTCAACTCAATATATCCAAACCCAGTACATCTAGTTTCCCTCTAAACCTAGCTCTCATCTGGTGCTGCATATTCTGGCGACTGTTGCCATCATCTGTGCTATTTTAGAAAACCGAAATATATGCAGCATTTAAAAAAAAATTATTGTACTTTGGGCTCTGGGGTACATGTGCACATCCTGAAGGGTTGTTGCATAGATACATACATGCCATGGTGATTTTCTGTCTCCATCCCACCCCCCACCCCCCACCATTGCCTACATCAGGCATTTCTCCCAATGCTATCCCTCTGCATCCTCCCTGCCCTCCACTGTCTTTTCCCCCACTCCCCTCCACCCTCCCACCTAGCCCAGTGAGTGTTGTTCCCTTCCCTGTGCCCAAGTGTTCTCATTGTTCATCACCCATCTATAAGTGAAAACATTTAGTTTTCTGTTCCTGTATCAGTTTGCTGAGAATTATGGTTTCTAGATTTATTCATGTCTTTACAAAGGACATTAACTTATCGTTTTTTATGGCTGCATAGTATTCCATGGTGTATATGTGCCACATTTTCTTTGTCCAGTCTATCATTGATGGGCATTTGAGTTGGTTCCAGGTCTTTGCTATTGTAAACAGCGCCTATGCAGCATTTTTTTTATTAAATCTTCTTAGTCCCCATATTCACTTCGTCAACAGATCATTACTAAAATGTCTCTCGAGTCCCTCAGTTTGTCTCCTTTTCAGCAGTCACTACCCCAGTCCAAGTTTCCAGTACTTCTCATCTAGACTATGGTGATAAAGTACTATCTGGTCTTCCCAAATCTCTGGTTTTCCTCCAGTCTGATATTCACATTGAAGCTAAAGCTGGTAAAAAGTGCAAATCTAATTCAGTCCTTACCGTATTTAAAACCTGTTACTTTGCAATGCTCTTCTGATGAAAACCAAAGACCTTAGAAAGTGCTTCTAATTATTTGCTAATTATTTGCATAAATTTGCCCTTACTGGCTTTCCCAACTCTTCTCCCCTCACTCCCTGGGCTGCAACCATGCTGGTCTTGTCTCAGCTCCTCAAATGTATGCTGAGCCCTACCCCAGCACTGTTGCACTTGCTGCCTTCTCTGTCCAGAGTAACCTATCTTCCCTCCATAATCTCCACTCCTCTCCTCCACTGTCACTTCCTCAAGCTAACCTTTTCTGACATCCCCAGCAGGTCAGATACTTTGGTTACATATTTACATGTTCTTCAGTGTAATTATTAGTATTTGATTGTGTGTCTTTCCCATGAACTCTCTTTTTATCATTATTGTATTTCTGGCATCTAATGATGCTCAACAAATCTTTTTTTGAATAAATGAATAGATGACATTAACAATTTGTATTTTAAAAAGTTTTTTTTGATAGCAATATGAAAAAAAACACACATTTGCCAGAACATGATTAAAAGTAAGGATTGAATTAAAAAATACGTTTGATAATCAGACTAGGGACAGTGGTGGTTTGAGCCACACATGGAAGTAAAATTAGAGAGAATAAAGCAGATCTGAGCCCTATCAAATAGAAGCATCAGCTTATGTAGCTAAGATTTCCTTCTGAAATCAGAAAATCACCTAACAGTTTATAGAAATTGCTGGATGGCTGTCATAGTGATATTTAGATGCTTCTAGGTCTTTGGGCTAGAAACTTTTCTTTATAGCAGAAAGTTTAATCGATTATTGATGTATAGGTTCTTCTAAACGAGTACAAAGAGTTATCCTAAGATGAATGTAAGTTGTTTTTATTTTGGAAAGGGGACAGTGGGGAAGTGAGAGAGATCTCAGAGCACATGTATTTCAAAAAGTTTCCTATGTGAAACTGACATAACCCTTACTCCTACTTCCATCCTTGTTATTGGCCCCTAATATAAGCTCTTTGCTTTGACTCAGTAGGAATGGGAGATGAGTATTACCACGATGTTACCTACAGCTTCAAAAGCCTCTCATCTCTGAGCAGTGAGAACTTTCTCTGCTGTAAAGAGCTTATGATCGATGAATAGAAAAATATTTTGGCTCATCTGTACATGAGATACCTTAGAAAAAACTAACCCACCGTAGTGTAGTTTTAGGCCACAGTGAATTTCTGAGAAAACATGGCAATGCCATAAATGATTTTAAAGCACTTGGAACAGAAGGCATCTTTCTAATTTTCAAGAAAAAATTTGAAGGGTTGAATGTGACAATGCCATATTTGCTCTTTCAGGCATCCAAATGTATCCATTCAGCTCATACACATACCACTCTAGGAATCTTCAGTGTGCTTTGTCACCCATGAATGTGCCTATTACAAGACATTTGCAGAAATTTCTCTTTCAGTTAGTGTGCTTCCCTGTGAATGGGCTCATCTTCTTAAATGTGGAAAAACATTAGGGCCATTCAGTGTCCTCTGCAAGATGTCTATTAGGGATGCGAATGTGCGCATATGGACAAAAATAGTAATCCCATTTATAAAACATTTAGTTTGGGAATTTTAACTTAGAGAGAAAGCACTGCTACTTTCAGTATGAGCAAAGGTTTTTAATACTTTATATCTACATATTCTCAGACTTCATTTCCTCTCCACTCCTCAGATGTGGTGGTACATTTAGTCCTTGGCATTCTAACTTGCTTGTTCTACATTTTTTTTTAAATCACAAAACTCTCTTACAAATTCTTAGCTTCACTATTTACATCTGCTGCTCTGAGATTTAGTCCAACACCTCCAACTGCCTGTTAGACAATTTTACTTAAACTTAAGATGTCATAAGCCAAGCTCATCATTTTTCACCTACCCCACCCACAGAGACATGGGGTAGGTGAAAGCCTTCGCTTAACACTTTCTTGTTGACCAGTTCAAATGGTAATCAAGTGCTGTTGGCCCTTACCATGCCTACTGTTTCCCAAACCTACCCTTATCCATCAACATTCCCTTAACCTTACCCACCAATTGTGTCTCTGCTGACACCACGGTTCATGGATTTTTTGCTCTTTAACCTGAACCAGGCTCTCAGTGCCACTTATCAATGTTGTATTTATCTGCAGTTGAATTGCTGTTTAAATCCTCACTGCAGCTGTCACTCATAACCTCCCATAGCCCAACGTTCTCTTCTCCTCAGTTAACATCCAGGCTACATATCACAAGCTCCCTAAGCTTGCCTATGCTCCTTCTCCAATGTATGTTGTTGTATTTATATCTGTTACTTTTTATTTCCAAACATGCATTTTACATTTTACCCAGTAGATCCATTTCCCTGTGTCCTGAACCCAGTTTTATTCATTTTCCCTGGCTATTTATTTCATCATTCATCCTTCATAGTTCCTTCATTTCTGTTCACATAGTATCCATTGGCATTTTTCTCTCATCTACAAATATATCTAGATATAACATTTTCTTAAAAATAAATTTAGAAATACCTATGTTATCTCTTATAGCTGCTATACTAGCTCTGTGTTCCATTTTTTGGAAAATGTCTATAATCAAATTATTTCTGTATACCTTTAATCCTGATTTCTTCTCTACCTACTTAATGATCCAACAATGCATGATCCGCCACTACACTACTAATAAAATCACACTTTCAAGGTCGTGAGTAACCTCCTCATTACTAAACTCAGTAACCCTTTTCAATCTTCCTTTTCCCTGACTACCCTACATTATTTAACATTTAACTCTTTTCTCTTCATTATCTCTCTTGCCCAGTTTCCATGAGATTACCCTCACTGCTAAGCAGATCCTCTCTTTAACTTGCTGACAAATCTTTTTCATCCATTATTGGGTCTTTGGTAGTCTACCTCCACCGCTCTCAGGCTTCTCTCCGTGAACTTTTATTTTCCTTCATCTTCAATACATTCTTCCTTGTTAATTTTTTCTGTTGCTATTACCTTTGCTTCAGTACTCATTTCTTAGACATAGATCTCAAATTCTGTACTTCCAGTTCCAATGACCAACTCCCTTCCTATACTTGAGGCAATTATTCATTACCACCCTATTTTCCCAAATTCTACACTTTGAAATAAAACTTACCGTCTTCACCTAAATGCCTCTACCTCCTGTATTCCTTTTGGTTTTCATTTTCTCCAGTTCTTCATATACTAAATGTATTCATTCCACAAACATATACTAAGCTCATGCTGTGTCAGTTTAAGGATCCAAACAGAAAACCAGAAACCACTCAAAATACTTTAAACAGAAAGAACTTTCTACAGGAAATTGGTTCATAGGTGATGGAAGAACAGAGAGGCCAGACAGGGTGTCCCAGTCTATTTCTGCTGCTAAAACAAAATTCAGCAGAATGGGTAATTCATAAATAAGATATATTTATTTTTTACTCTTCTGAAGGCTGGGAAGTGTAAGATCAAGGCAAGTTCAGTGTCTGGTGAGCGCCGGGTCTCTCTGCTTCCAGGATATTACTTTGCCACCTTGTCCTCCACAGGTGAAAAACACAGTGTCTCTACATGGTGAAAGGTGGAAGGTCAAAAGGGGCCTAAGCTAGTTCCCTCCAGCCTTTTTATAAGGCACTAATCCCTGGCTCAGAGCAGAGCCCTCACGACTTAATCACATCCCAAAAGGTTCCATCTCTATGACCACCACAGTGGGGATCAAGTCCTATACATGAATTGTGCCGGCGGTGTATGTGTGAGGGGGACATTTAGATCATAGCACAAGGAATGGTGAGGCAACACATAGATTAGCAAGTGCTAATCTCAGCTAGAATTGAGGAGAGGAGGTTTTGATAGAAAGCTCAAGATTTAAGTTCACTCAGAAGAATCTAGAATGATGTCAGAAACTATAGCAACAGATAAGATGCAGCTGTTGCCAGAGAAGCTGTTCAAGTCAGGAAGAGGATGAGAAGTATCCTAGACTCCCCATTCTTCTTATCCTCCAGCCCCCCAGCACCTCCAAACCAATCTAGAAGCCAGTAGTGATCATAACCTGGAAGTGCAATCTATAAAGTGATGCTGCTATATACAGAGCAGAGTCAGAGGAGAGTGAAGACTGGATGTGAGAGCAAAATAGGCCAAAGATGGATTATTTTGTATCCATTTTTACTGTTCATCCTTTTCCTCCCAGGCAACACCACCAAGCTTCCACCTAATTTGTTGTAACTATTCTTTATAAAAAGTTGTTCCCATGTGCTCATATAAAAAGGAAATACAAACCTCTGCGTCTATCCACATGTCTATCTCAATAATTCAGGGAATCCTCATGATATACAGTTATCTACATCTATTTCAGATGTAATTTCTTATTGGACTAGTGACTTGTGAACTCAATTGTAAAGTTAAGCACTGTCAGCATCCCTTTTATTAAAAAGCAGAAGGAAGAAAAGAGGAAAACATAATGTCCTTAACAGCCTCAGACCCATTTCTGTAACTGATGCCAAGACCATCGCTAATATTTTTTAATATGAGCTTTTCTGGGATGTAATTCATATACTGTATAATTCATCAATTCAAAATATATAATTCACTGGCTTTTATCATAATCAAAGCTGTGAAACTATCACCATAGTTTTAGGAGATGTTCCTCACCCCCAAAACAAACCCTGTGCACATTAACAGTAACACTCCATTGAAGACTCCCCCTGCACCACCATTTCTTTGAAGATCAGTTCAAGACTTACCCATCTAGGCTTTGGGCTCTTCTCCAGATTCTGAAATCTGTAGCATTACTGTCTGGACAACTCATTTGGATTTCCCCTAGAGCCATTCATCTTTTTATGTATGTGCTCTACCTCTCCAATTAGATTATAAGCTCTTAAGAATTAGACCCTTGTCTTGATTGAAGAGATAGAAAAAATATTTAGAAATAAAGCTGCTTCATTAAATTTAATCCTCTTTCATTTGTGTTTGATTAAGTCATATTATTGCACACTCTTCCCCTAACAGAGATTTTCTTTCTTAATCATTTTCCCAGGGAAAATAATTCAAAACTGCCGGAACAGACTTAACCAGCAAATTTAAGGTGTTCATTAAAATACAAAAATGGAACAGATTAGAAAAAACGCATCAGAAATCATTTATTATACTCATCGACTATGAATATGTATTTAAGATGTGCTGGAAATGCTAATGTTTCTTTTATTCTAGTATTAAAATAGTCCCCATTCACTGTGACAAATAACAAAGTGTGATATTAACCAATGGGGGGATAAAACATTCCTTTCCTCTAATAAAGATTAAATTTGCAAGTTGGTATTAGATCTAGTGCATCTGTAATCAATTATTTCAAATGTATAAATATTTGAATATGTGTTTTTAACTATGTGTAAGGATACCTTAAAGTGTTTCTTATGAACTACAACACCTGTACCTGTTGTTCATACTTTTCTTTTTCTTCTCCTCTCTGTCCTTCCTTCATTCTTTTCTTTTCTTTTTTTTTTTTTTTTTTTTTGAGACGGACTCTTGCTCTGTCGCCATGCTGGAGTGCACTGGTGCAATCTCGGCTCACTGCAACCTCCGCCTCCTGGGTTCAAGCGATTCTTCAGCCTCAGCCTCCCGAGTAGCTGGGACTACAGGTACGTGCCACCACACCGGCTAATTTTTGTATTTTTAGTAGAGACGGGGTTTCATCATGGCAAGGATGGTCTCGATCTCTTGACCTCGTGATCCGCCCACCTCTGCCTCCCAAAGTGCTGGGATTACAGGCGTGAGCCACCGTGCCCGGCCTTCTTTTCTTATCCTTTCCTTTCTATTCTGATAGCCTCTTGCTTCTTACAGTTTTTTTTAGGAAGACATTGGTACAACTTCTTACATTTGTTAGGAACAATCCTGAAAAACTAAGAAAATAAAAATAACTGGAAGAGGAAGTTCTCATAAAATTAGTATAAAGTTTTTTCCCCTCTTTAAATCTTATGGTCACCATAAAAATAGCAACAGGTCATGTAGCTTTTATAATACAATCTAAAATGAATCTTTATCTAGAAAACGATTTTGAGGCCGGGCGCGGTGGCTCAAGCCTGTAATCCCAGCACTTTGGGAGGCCGAGACAGGTGGATCACGAGGTCAAGAGATCGAGACCATCCTGGTCAACATGGTGAAACCCCGTCTCTACTGAAAATACAAAAAATTAGCTGGGCATGGTGGCGTGTGCCTGTAATCCCAGCTACTCGGGAGGCTGAGGCAGGAGAATTGCCTGAACCCAGGAGGCGGAGGTTGCGGTGAGCCGAGATTGCGCCATTGCACTTCAGCCTGGGTAACAAGAGCAAAACTCTGTCTCAAAAAAAACCAAAAAAAGAAAAAAGAAAACTATTTTGAAATATACCAAAAATTTCACATTAGACAACATCAGATAACATTTTTATAGTGCTTATTTTGTGTGTAGAATTGTACAAATGGCTGGGAATCCTTTATACTGTACTAGAGAAAGATACAGAAACAAAATAATCACAAATCATTGAGGAAATGCTGTATAAAATGTGATAGGAGCACTGAGCCTGGTTATTCACAAGTAATTATGAATGCCCAGTTTGTGCAAGGTACTACTCTAGGTGCTGGGGATAAAAAGTTTTTTCCTTGAAGTAATTCATGGTTAATACAAAGTAACCTTATGGTGTGATAATCCAGCTGAAAGTTAAAGGCAAAAAAAAATGTTATATGGAAACTAGAGAAGGAAGTCAGGACAGAGAAAGGAATTTCAGGAGTGTCAGGAAAACTTTTGAAAAGAATTTACTCCAGAGTGGAATTTGGCACCATGAGTAGAAGTAGAACATACTCTATTTACCTTGTAGAAAAAAAAAACAAAACAGTGTGGAGATGAAAAGGATAAGAAAACAGCATGCCATGCAGAGGGACAGCACAAAATTGTCTTCATCAACTGAGGCTGCTTTAACAAAGTACCATGAACTGGGTCACAGCAAAAGTTTATTTCTCACAGTTCTGGAGGCTGGGAAGTTCAAGAACAAGGTGATGATAGATGTGGTGTCTGGAAAAGGGCCTCTTGCTAGTTCAAAGATGTCCATCTTCTCACTGTGTCCTCACATGATGAAAGAGTGAGTAAGCTCCCATGGGCTTCTTTTATAAAGGCACTAATCTCATTCCTGAGGGCTCCACCTTCCTGACCTAATCACCTCCCTAAGGTCCCAGCTCCTAATTCATCTTCTCAGGGGGCTAGGAATTAGGATTTTAACATATGAATGGGGGGCAGGCACAAACATTCAGACCATAGCAATGACCTTGATAAAGTACCAAATAATGTCTTTCAAGAACCACAGATTGATATACGAATTTCCAGGAGAAAAGACTGAGAAGCAAGCAAGAACCAAGCCATAGAAGCTTTTTGTGCCACGCTAAAGTCATCAGATTTCATTCTGAACACAATAGGAAGCCATTTAAAAAAATTTAATGAACATTATTATCAGGTTTGCATTTTAGATAAATTAGTCTATTCTAGGGACAGGATATGCTGGCCAGCTAAATGACGGAAGAAAAGTGTGGGAGATAGAAGAAAAGTGTGGGGTAAGGTGGAGATAGTGAATATGGAAGACTCCAGAACTTTGATGATAATCAGGAGAATGAAAGAGACAAGACATGAGCTGGAAGTGGGCTCAGGATTTAAAGATTTAGTTTGGGAAATGTTTTTAAAGAGACCCAAACATGTTTATAGGCTACGAGGAGAATGTAAACATAAAAAATAATGTGAGAATAGTTGATGAGGTAAGCTCCAGAAAGAGCTAGACAGAAATGGAACCATAAGCACAGTTGTTGGATTTAGAGTTTGGCAGGAAAAGGGTTTTCTAGTCTTCTGAAGTTGTGTAAGAAAGGATAATGCTACAGACAGGCTTGGACGAGCAGTTAGGATTTAAACCAGTTCGTGTCTGATGTCTTCAAGAATCTTTGTTAATATGGCGAGGCCATCTGCCCAGAGTTCAAGGAGGACTGGTCACAGGGTGCATTTAAAATATTTATTTGAACTTATAAAATCTCATTGTTTTTATATATGTTGTTATATGGTCTCATTACCATATAACCATGAGCTTCAAAGGAAGACATTTATGCAGCCAACAAACACATGAAAAAAATCACCACTGGTCATTGGAGAAATGCAAATCAAAACCACAATACGATACCATTTCACACCAATTAGAATGGTAACCATTAAAAAGTCAGGAAACAACATGCTGAAGAGGATATGGAGACATAGGAACACTTTTACACTGTTGGTGGGAGCGTAAATTAGTTCAACCATTATGAAAGACAGTGTGGTGATTCCTGAAGGATCTAGAACTAGTGATATCATTTGACCCAGCAATCCCATTACTCTATGTACACCCAAAGGAACATAAATCATTCTCATCATGCTGTTCTCATGAAAGTGGGTGAGCTCTCAGGAGATCTGATGGTTTTATAAGTGGTGGCTTCCCTAGCTCTCTCTCTCACCTGATGCCATCTAAGACATGCCTGCTTTTCCTTCCACCATAATTGTACATTTCCTGGGCCCTCCAGATCCATGCAGAACTGTGAGTCAATTAAACCTCTTTTCCTTATAAATTCCCCAGTCTCAGGAGGTCTTTATAGCACTGTGAAAAAGAATTAGTACAACCTCCTTCTATTTCAACTTCTCATCCACCCATATTCATGTATAGCAAGAGGGCTCCTGACCTTTACAAAGAAAGAAGATTCAAGAGAGCAAAGTATGTTGGTAGATCCCAAACTGCAGTATCAGTCTGTTAATCAATAACTTGTTCTCTTAACTATAACTATCCCTTCAGTGATCCAGAGTGTCATGGATATGGGGACCTCCTGGGACATGTGTTGCACAGCATAGAAGTCCCTGAGGCTCCCAGCAAGGCATAAGAAAATATGTGTGTTTTATGTACGTGTTTGTGGCTGTGAGTAGTATGTAGGGTGTGTATGTTTGTGTGTGTGTGTGTATGGATGGTATGTGCATATGATAATATGCATTAGTGTGATACTAATACTATAATACTACTAATGACATACTAATACTAATATACTAATGGTATAATAAATCCTAAAATATAGTAGCTTAACAAAAAAGATGTTTCCTTCTCTTGTGTCACACACCAATGTGAGAATTTCTGGTTGGTGGAAGTTTGTCCCTTGTGCAGCAATTCAGAGACCCTCATTCCTGCCATCTTGTGGCTCTGTATTTCCTCAGATCTCAGAGTTTACTGCATCCAGGCAAAAGGAGAGACGGCAGAGAAGGCATGCTCATTTCTTAAACCAGAAATGATATGCATCACTTCCTTTCATATTTTTTTTGGTGAGTACTGATCACATGACCACAACTTGAAACAGGTGAGACTGGTAACAATGCCCCCTGGCAAGACACCATCTCCCAGCTACAGTATGGAAAGGAAAGTACAAATACCTATTGGCATCCAGCCATCTTGGCTACAGCCTGCCTCTCTGATATACCCTTCTTCCTACACATAAAGCACCCTCATTGCCTTTCCAAGGATGTTGAACTAAAGTCCTATCCAGTCACTGTGTCTAGGACAAAGTCCAGGATACCCTGGTGGTGTAGAATACTCTCCGTCAGGGACAGATGTGTGCATTGTCTCATGGGCCACTGACCTATATTCCAATTAAAATTTATTTTATGGGCCAGGCGCGGTGGCTCAAGCCTGTAATCCCAGCACTTTAGGAGGCCAAGGCGGGTGGATCACGAGGTCAACAGATTGAAACCATCCTGGTCAACATGGTGAAACCCCGTCTCTACTAAAAATGCAAAAAATTAGCTGGGCATGGTGGCGCGTGCCTGTAATCCCAGCTACTCAGGAGGCTAAGGCAGGAGAACTGCCTGAACCCAGGAGGCAGAGGTTGCGGTGAGCCAAGATCACGCCATTGCACTCCAGCCTGGGTAACAAGAGCGAAACTCCGTCTCAAAAAAAAAAAAATTATTTTATGTAAATGGAAGAAGGGAAGCTATTTAGTAGCCATGGTCTGTAGCAATAAGAAATCTTTCCAGGAAGAAGTAGTATACACCCGCTGACTTAGCAATGGAAGACATCCATTGTTGGATTCTGCTTCAGCTTTATTTCTCTTGTCTGTAGCTCTCTGTAGCCCCTGGCTCTGTTCCCTGTGAGTTTTCTATTATCTTCATATTTGAACTGAGCATTGGGTAATGTCCTCTCCTTGAAGCCTACACAGCTTTTTCAGCCCATGTTCTGCTGGCATAATTTGATAGCCTTCAGGCTGATTTATAATCGTCAGTTTTTAAAAATCTCAGCTTGTGATGACTTTACCAACCCAATTCACTAAAAATCTTAGTAGACTGCTGATCCAATTGATCCTGTTCAGCTCCACATGCCAGGATCCTTTGACGTACAATTCAACACTGTGTAATTTCATGGCTTTCTCGCCCTTACAACTCTTTTTTATCTTTCTGGTGGCTCCTTTGTGGCCCTCTAAAAATTAGACCAGAGTGGGGAGGAAACATCCTTAATATGTTCTTTGCTGCAAGAGTAAGATTCCTGTTTAACTAAAGTTTTTAAATTGGTATTTGTTGTTTTAACTTCTTTCTGTTATTATTAGTGTCTCAAGTTCAAAATCATCTGCTTATTCCAATTCTAAAAGTTTTCAAATTTCAAGACAATTCAAGTCTCTTCCCTATTATTTCTAATCCAGGTCTCCAATGCTTCCCTGAGCTTACTTAAGCTTTGAGAAGTTTGCTCAAAGAACCCATCTCTTCCTCTAGTTTCCAGTGGCTGTCAGCATTCCTTGCCTTCTGGACCCATTACTCCGATCTCTTTCTCTGTAGTCACATTGCCTCCTCGGTGTGTGCGTGTGTGTGTGTGTGTGTGTGTGTGTGTGTGTGTGTGTGTGTGTTTCCTCCCTCTACCTTCCTCTTATAAAGATATATGTAATTGCATTTAGGGCCCACCCAAATAATTCAGGATAATCTCCCGCATCTCAAGAACCTTAAAGTAATCACATCTGCAAAGAACATTTCTCCAGATAAGGTAACATTTACAGGTTCCAGGAATTAGGACCTGACGTTTTTTTTTGTTTTGTTTTGTTTTTTAGTTTTTGTTTTTGAGACAGAGTCTCTCTCTGTCACCCACGCTAGAGTGCAATGGCATAATTTCAGCTCATTGCAACCTCCATCTTCTGGGTTCAAGCAATTCTGCCTCAGCCTCCCAAGTAGCTGAAATTACAGGTGCCTGCCACTATACCCAGCTAATTTTTTGTATTTTTATTAGAGACAGGGTTTTGCCATGTTGGCCAGGCTGTTCTCGAACTCCTAGCCTCAAGTGATCCACCCACCTCAGCCTCTCAAAATGTTGGGATTACAGGCATGAGCCACTGCACCCAGCTGGACCTGACATCTTGAGGGCTTTTATTCACCCTACCATCATCGGGGTACTGTATCATAAGCCACATCTTTATTGGTGCTTGCGTGTTATGCATGATATGGTATGTTTGATCATAAAACCCTGTGAAATGCAGATTTGGCAACAACCAAAACTCATACCATAAAATGCTGAAAGGAAAAGGAGACTTAGAGCTTCCAACTACGAGGCTCCCTGTTTTAGAATTTCTCTTAAACACAGTTTACTACTTTCTTCTGCTGCATATGGGGTCTTCTAGACCTCCATGACTTGGTGACTCCTTGAGGGCTTTGAGGAATCGATCAGACAAAATTGCTCACCTCAGCCTCTTACTAAGAACTCTGAGTAACAGGAGTCTGGGATGATGAAGTCTGAACTGTGTCCTTGAGTGAAATAGACAGTGTCATCCCAAACCTGTGGCTACCTTATTAAAAGCAATGTGAAGGAAGGGGTTGGAGCTCTGGAGGGAAGGGAATGGGGAAGACACTTGTTCCTTGCTCTGTCAACTCTACTTTGGCAAAGCAAGGAAGAGCCAAGATTTTAATATACATGAGGTTGTCTTTGTTGTAGCATCTTGTCAAATAAATTGAGTCTTTAATGTGCAGTGTGTTTCCCGCCCCCTCCCAAACCTTCACTTTCAAGGAGACAAAGTATCAAAGGATGGCACGCACTCAATTTCACGAACCAATAAACACAGTTTTTGCATTAATTACCACTTTCAGCTCCTTAGAAAAGCATGAGAGAGTTATCAGGAAGATGTTCATTATTGCCAGGCTTTATCTGATGGAAATGGAAATTCAGCTAGTCACAAAGTGAAGATTCCAAATGAAAATCAGCTATCACAAGTGGGAATGAGTCTAGCGGCTCTCAGATAGTTTTTCAACATTCTATGGGCAACATTGGGCTACCGGTAAAACTTCTTTCTGCAGCCCTCTCTTCATTGACTTCCTGGCTCAAAAGGCTGTCAGCATTTCCAGTTCTAGTCTTGTTACTCTGTTCAACCCTCTGCTGGTCAAGACCATACCATGTGACCCTGTGTCCTGGGCCATCAATGGAGAATCCAGGCAAGGTATCCATCTTGCCCAAGCTGGATCAGTCAGAGCCTTTCTCCTATACCTAATTGTGAGGCTTGCGGATTGATATTTACAGGAACTGAGTTGAGTTTATGAGTTTGACTACAGAAGACATTAATTTCCACTGTTGAAACCCCCAGAGTTATACAAGGACCTTTTCTTCCAACTTGGAGTTTGGAAGGAACTCCAAACTCTTCCTGTAATTTCACAAACTTCCCTAGTATCTTTTCAATTAATTCCTTTTTTCTTTAAGCTCAGAAGGGTTGGTTTATGTTTCTTGCAACCCAAAGAAATCAAATTAATATTTCCTTTGGGATGTAGCTTAGAAACTACCAAGCTAATCATATTTTCAGCATGTTGCTGAAAATGAACCCTAAATCCTTCTGGAGAACAGCCTCAACACTTTCAGTAGCTGTATTACCTCCCTCACTCTCTCCTCACTTCCCCCAGATTCTAAAAAAATCTTCAAGGGACTTGAGAATTTGTCACACTCTACCCAGAGACTTGACCTGCTTCTTAGCAAAGTGTAATTAGAATTGGAGGTATTTTGGAAGGGAAACTAGAAAGCAGGATTAGAGAGACTCCATGTTTAAGTACCCAGGCGCTTCCCCTGATATCCTTTAAGGCAGCTTTACAGAAAATTCCCCTGGAACCTCAGACAGTGGATTCCAGCAGGTTCTGCAAGCTTGGCACCACAGTGAGTTCTTTGCAATCCAGTGAGCCACAACCCTGGAGGGCTCCTTTTCAATGACATCTGGAGTGCAGCCCTGGAGAGGTCGTTTCTTTGGGTGCTCTACCTCAGTTCTAGGGGTAGTGGCTGCTCTTCCCATCTATTATTCCTGTGTTCTACAGAGTTCTCTTCATAGCCTTTTGTTTTTTCGGGTTTTTTTTTTTTTTTGAGATGGAGTCTCACTCTGTTGCCCAGGCTGGAGTGCAGTGGCATGATCTCAGCTCACTGTAACCTCTGCCTCCTAGGCTCAAGCAATTCTCTGGCTCAGCCTCCTGAGTAGCTGCGATTACAGGCACCTGCCACTACGCCCAGCTAATTTTTGTATTTTCAGTAGAGATGAGGTTTCACCATGTTGGCCAGGCTGGTCTTGAACTCTTGACCTCGTGATCCACCCACCTCAGCCTTCCAAAGTGCTGGGATTACAGGCATGAGCCACCACGCCCAGCTCTTTTCATATCCTATTAGCCAATCCCTCACTACATCAATCCTCTGTTTTAGTTTATAATTTTATACTTAACTTCTCCTTTCAAAATTCCTAGACCCTGATTGGCTGACACAGTTAGTATCCTCATTTTAGAGATAAGGAAATTGGGGCTAATGAGGTAAATAAGACACCTGTGGACAAGGAGCTACCAAAGGGAAGAGAAAGAATAAGTATACCAGTTCTGTCTAATGACAAAGGCTGTTCTCTGTGACTTGAAGATTCCCACAGCCTACATGATTCCTGTAGATATTCAGTAGCTTAATAGGGTGATTGCAGGCAAGCCCTTTAGCCATAATGTCTTATAAACCAGTGCTGTTTCATCCTATCTGTAGACATATACCAGCTTGCAAACTGTTTGTTACTGATGTTCAATGACATAAACATAAAAATAGAAACGGTACAAAATCTCAATTGGGAGGAAAAAACTTTCTTATTGAATGCTTATTGCACAGCATGGTAATTTGAATAATTTGTATTTATACAATAATAGTGCATGGTATATTTCAAAACTGCTAAGAGTATATTTCATGTGCTCTTACCAGAAAAAAAAAAGATAAGTAAGAGAGGCCAAGTGGAAGCTGTGGACTAAAAAAAAGGAGAAAGGAAAATAAATTATAAGTATTTGAAGTGATAAATATGCAAATTAGATTGATTTAATTATTTTATATTATATTCATAGATCATAACATCACTTTGTACCCCATAAACTATGCAAATATAAATTGTCAACTTACAATAAAATCTTTTAAAAAGAAATTTCACATTATGACGACATTCAAATTCATTTTTATCATATTTCACAAAAGTAGTATGGGTCCATAACAGATTGGCAATTTAAAAATAAAAGACAATACTAGTTTCTGTACTATGGACAATTTTCTAAACTTTAGGCCAAGATTAAGCATAAATTTACCACTGCAGTTGTTGCTGCATTTTGAATTATAAGTGGAAAATTGCTTGAATGCCAGAGGTGGAGTTTGCAGTGAGCCAAGATTGCGCCATTGCCCTCCAGCCTGGACAACAAGAGCGAAACTCTGTCTCAAAAAATAACAACAACAACAACAAAAAAAAAACAGCAGCAACAAATTATAACCAGGGTAGAGATAAGAAGAGAGTATAAAGAGATTATAACTAGTATAATTATCACAGGACATATATGTGCTGTAAAGAACATATAAAATTAATCATCTTTGCCTAGTGTTTGAAAGTATACAGATCTATAGAGACTTCACAGAACCCTTTTCAAACATCACAATGTTTTAGCTATTTTAATGTAAGCACTCATAGTTCTTGACGTCTCTGTTAATAATCAGGGAAATTTCAAGTAAGCAGTCTAGATAAAAAGCAAATTGATATATTTAACCACATTAAGTTATTTTTGATTCAAGGTATAGTATAATATGTAAGTTTATTCAAAATATGATAATGTGCATATCATATACACCTTTAGTTCTCCATCCATTTTCTTATTTGGTTCTGTCTGAAACTTACATCATAATACATTAACTGGTAATCATATATTTACTGAATACTAACTGTGTGCACAGATCTTAGCTAGTCTTTGTGGGCGACTCAGAAGTATTGTAAGTTGCCCTTGTGTTGCTTATAATCTGAATCAATCTCAGTGCCATGAAAAGGAAAATGGAAAAGCTACAACGGAACCCAGTGGCTAAGAATGGATTAAGTTATGTAGCATAAACTACCAGTATTCCAGAAGACAAAAAATGTAGACATCATTATGTGTGAAGTAACCAAGTCACGGAAAAGGAGGCTTTGAGTTGGTCCCTGACACCCAAGCCTCCGTATGCTGCAGCTAAGATGACCTGATTTGAGAAACCAAAAAAGTGAAAATACTATAAACCAGGAAAATGCCTGAGAAAATATATTGGGGTAGCTCACACTTAGTGCAATTTAGCAAATAAACGGTAGTGTCTACTTGATCACCACCCATAGCACATAAATCCTGTCTTTCTTTTAGATTCTGAAAGATGTCACCATGGAAAGAAGAATAAATATTCTACATTTTCTTCCTCGGATAACATAAAATAGGCCTGCAGCTTCAGTCTGATAACTTTTTCTTTGGCTGCTTCTCCTTGACTCCTAAGTAGAGGCGTGATTATAGAAGAGAAAAGGAGAAGATTTTGGGGAGAGAGCTATGATAAATTTAACGATAATCCTGTCTCTTACAAACATATTTCACTTAACAAAACTCCCCAGCATAAGCAAAGAACTACCCATATAAAAACAGTTTCTTCTTAAATTTCTTTTTATACATGTTTAAAATTTAGAAAAAAATTACGCACATCTTGTCCTCTTAATCAACATATTCTAGATAAAATATTACAATTATGGAGAAGAGAATCAAACAACACTAAGGTTTATGCCCCATACTTAGAATTAGTGAGATTATTTTTTAGTGTTTGTGATTTAGAATATTTTGCCACTTTTCTTGCATCAGGCTTCACTTTTTCTTAAGTTGTAATTGGAGTTTGCTTTTACAACTGCGAGTTCTTCACCCTCTACTGCCTACTCCTTTTCTAAGGATATGAGCTAACAAAACAAATAATTCAAGGCATTAAAATGGTGTCTAGAGTAAGGGTAAGTAGATTTTGAGTGAAAATGTGAATTACTCTATGAACTAGGTCTTTTGTTGTTGTTGAGACAAAGTTTCCCTCTTGTTGTTCAGGCTGGAGTGCAACAGTGTGATTTCAGCTCACTGTAACCTCTGCTTCCTGGGTTCAAGTGATTCTCCTGCCTCGGCCTCCCAAGTAGCTGGGATTACAGGTATGCGCCACCATGCCCAGATAATTTTGTATTTTCTTTCTTTCTTTTCTTTTTTTTTTTTTTTTTTTTTTTTTTTTTTTAGCAGAGACAGGGTTTTGCCATGTCGGTCAGGCTGGTCTCAAATTCCTGACCTCAAGTGATCCACCCGCCTTAGCCTCCCAAAGTGCTAGGATTACAGGTGTGTGCCACTGTTCCCAGCTGAACTAGGTCTTTGACATATATTCCTCAGCTTGACCTTTTAATTATAAAATGCATACAATATTTCCTTCCATTTTAAAAAAATTTTAATCATTATGGATACAAAATAGTTGTACATTTTCATAAAGCACATGTGACAGTTTGATTCAAGAACTCAGTGCATAATGATCAAATCAAGGTAATTGGGCTATTCATAACCTCAAGCATTTATTATTTCTTTGTGTTAGGGACATTCCAGAAATTATAAAAATATTTTCATCATAGGAAAGTTGGAAACAAATAGAAGGTTTAAATAATTTTTATGCCATTTGATTGAAGAAAATTTGATTTCTGTGTCTCAAAGAAGCTGAGGTTGTCAAACTGATGGGCTTTGGTAGTATGGTCATTCGGATTGGTTACTGCTCACTGAAGACAGACTTTAAGGAGAAACTCTCTTACTCTCAGGAAATATGACTCCTCATTCCTGCAGTCTGCAACTTGACCTCTTCCTCACAGAGTCTTATGCTATTCATAAGTCAGTCTCTCCTAGCCCCAGGAAGTCCAAGTTTATCAGGAGGATCACAGGTAGAGAGTTACACCCTTTTCCTTTGCTGATCCCACACTAATTTGCTGTTCTTCAAATTTTGGCACTTTTCAAAAGCAAAAAGTCACCATCAGTTTAGATATAGACATGTAAAGAAATGTTGTCACTTTCATCCTTAAGAAATCAGTTGGATTAAACCATTTTCTGGTCAGTGGTGCCAGTGGAAATTATTATTATTTTTTTTTTTTTAATTTTTTATTGGATTTTAGGTTTTGGGGTACATGAGCATAGCATGCAAGACAGTTGCGTAGGTACACACATGGCAGTGTGCTTTGCTTTTCTTCTCCCCTTCACCCACATTTGGCATTTCTCCCCAGGCTATCCCTCCCCACCTCCCCCTCCCACTGGCCCTCCCCTTTTCCCCCCAATAGACCCCAGTGTTTAGTACTCCCCTTTCTGTGTCCATGTGTTCTCATTTTTCATCACCCACCTATGAGTTTAGAAAAAAATTATTCAGCCTTGGTTAAAATTAAGAAAAAATATATTACCTGGTCTATCTAATAAGCCTTAGAAGGAAGCATCCTGCTGGCATAAATCTATTATAACGGGGTTCTAGAAAGATAAAGAATAAAAGGTGAGAAAATAGTAACATTCCTTGAAAAGAGGATCACAGTGAACAAAGGGCAATGATAAAAGCTTATCCTGTTGAATAAAAGGTCTCTCATATTATACCAGTACAGTTCTGTCTTGTTATTTTTACTGAGAGCAAGCAATGTGCTTTCTGAGATTTTTAACTGTTAACCATAAAACTTCTGTTTAAAGTCTCAAGAATATATCCCTCAACCACAAAGCATATAAAAATCACAACAATCATAAAAATTTTGATTTATGAAATAAAATTGATCCCCATAATTTGTAAAAGAACACTCTAAGCCTTATCTCCAATAATCTTTTTTATTTGGCCATCAATCACCACCATCTGTTAATCAGATAACCTTACACCTTTGCATCCAGTTTTCTCCTTGAAGACGCATGCAGTAAAAGATGTCTACGAATCTACTAATCCAAATACACAACTGGAAGCCCATTTTTTTTCCATCCTCCTAAATATTGGTTTGCAAATAAAGCTTCTTTGGTCTGAAAATCCTGGGGAAAACAAGGAAGTGGCATGTTCGTTCAACAGATTATTGTTGAGCACTGTCATGTGCCAGGTAAACGCAGTTAACTCTTGTTTCCAACATAAATTTATTTCACTTTACAGACTCATTTTTTCTGGTATTATGTTTTCCTTGATGTTTCGGGGTTAAAATATGGTGATACCAAATGATGGTTGTTTCTTATTGACATCCTTACTTGAAAAAATAAAATGTTGGCAGTCTGACATCAGTCCCCACATTTATTTTTGCAATTTTACTCTCCATGAAATCCCAAAAGACCACAACCACTGATTTTCCTCCTTTCTTCACTCAAGCTATTCATTACTACATATCCAACACCTAAACCCAAGGTTTCCAATTTATGATTACTGAATAACTAACTACTAGATGTATGGATAGATGAATAAATGAGTGTGTCCCTCTTTCTGAGACAATTTACTGATTAGAAAGAGCCACAGTTGGACTAAATCAGGAAACCAAGATGTGCCTGAAGCTGCCACCATCCTTTAATGGAAACATTAACATGTACTATCGCAGCTCTAAGAACTTTGTCACTGCCAACTCATTTAGACTCCAAATGGATCCTTAAAGAAAATAGTTTTATAACAATATTTTACAGGGGGAAACTGGGTCACAAAGAAGAAAGAAAAAGTGCTTAAATGCAGGCATCCCAGATTCTGCTCTTAATGATGACGTTATGCTGCCTCTTGTTTACAAGGAGAGTAATAAGAAAATGAACCAGAAAGGAATATAGAAAATTCACCTGTGACTTCCAATCCACACACACCAACCTTACTCTCATGTAGCATGTGCTACAAATTCTAACTCACAGTAACGCTACTCCATATTAATCGTAACATCAACTTATGTCTAGATCTGGTTTAAAAATTTAAGCTGCTACGGTTTTAGGCACGAGTCTTCTTGTCCATTCTATCTTCTGCAGGGCCTAGATTTGTGTCATGCTCACAGTAGGTACTCAAAAATATTTGATGGTGATATAGTTTGAGTATTTGCTCCCACCCAAGTCTCATGTTGAATTATAATCCCCATGATACAGGTGGGACCTGGTGGGAAGTATTTGAGTCATGAAGATGGTGAGTAACTGTGAGATTTGGTCATTTACAAGTGTGTGGCACTTCCTCCCTCCACCACTCTCACTCCTGCTTTCCCCATATGATGTGCCTGCTCCTGCTTCACCTTCTGCCATGATTGTAAGCCTCCTGAGGCCTCCTCAGAAGCAGATGCCACTCTGCTTCCTGTACAGCCTGCAGACCCAGGAGCTAGTTAAACTTCTTTTCTTATAAATTATCTAGCTGTAGGCATTTCTTTACAGCAATGCAAGTATGAAGTAGTACGGTTGGATTCAGTAAAATTATTTCAGAGGTGCTAAGATTTGAATCTCACAGGTGCAAACTGCCAACCCATATGATTGAAGGCATTGAGCATGAGCTTAAGCACAAAGTAGCAAACAAACAATTTCTGACATAAAAGAACATCTTGAGGATGTTAAATGAATACATATAGAAATTACCTGAATTTCTAAAGACTCAATCAATTATGTCATGAAAACCAGGGAAATATACCACCTCCAACAAAGCACTGAACAAAATCCTCATCAGGCAGTGCTTTCTTGGTGCACTGAAAGCTCACCATTCATAGTACGTACCCAATGGCTGTTCAAAGGCATATAAATTATTGCCATGACAACTATTTCTTCAGCAATAAAATTATGAAAACCACAATTTCCTTGGCAGGCAGAAGGAGCTTATCATTTTCTATTTGGAATGAGTTTAATGTTTACCCCTAAGCAGTATTCACAGATACTAGTGAATGTCTAGTAATGCAGTCACTCACCAATGTAAAAACAAGGTGCACCAGAACACTGTTTGGATTTCAAGAGGAATTATTCACTAGAACCAAACCCAGAAATGATGTCAGAGTTCCACACCAGCCCACAGATGCCTAAGTAGCCCATATGATAGCAAAACTGCATTACATTTGAGGAGGGGGAAGGGTAACATAGTATCACTATATTCATAATAACAGAAAAAGCAAAACAGAAAGAAATTTAATCTGAAGAAGAACCTCTGGAGAGCGCTAAGGGCTTCAAGGCTGACAGGACGGCTTTGTTGCTTTGCTCTGCTAAGGAGCCTGGTCTCCTGCCACTTCCTGTACTCCTCTCTGCTTCTGCATCACAGAATTTTCTCTTCCTCAACCTTTTCAGGCTCCTCTGCACTCAAGGTTTCTGGACATACTTCTTCGTCTGTCTTTAAATCTCCCCCTCCTCCATCCAGCTTCTCCACATTACCCACGCCTCCTTATTCACCTTCACATCTTCAGACCAGAGAGCTCTTGTTCTTGAGTAGTATAGTGCCCTGGACTGGGTGTTCATGCATTTACCACAGTCCTAATTCTCAGTCATAGTAGGGTCACTTGTCTGGATAGCTCTTTATTCCTGTCTCCCCAGCTAGGCTATAGGCTTTGTGGTGTCAGGGATGCTCTCTGTCCCGGTCATCTCTGTGACCCCATTACCCACCACAGCCCATACTAAATGTTTGTTGCATAAAAGTATGTTCAAAGCAACCTTCTCTTTTCTTGATAAAAATGTAGTCTTCACATGATTCTTAAGCCATGCATTATTTTGAGGATATCATCTCAGAAATGCAACAATGGAAGAGAAAAGGGACTGATCTAAGACACCTGAAAAGAAGGAAGATTAGATTTTCCATAGCAAAATAAGTGTTGGGGAAAAAGTCATTAAAAGAAATGGGCAAATACATCCTCTGCATGCTCTCATTTCAAAGGATAGAAGGAATTGGTAGCAAAGAACTATTGCATCATACAATTCCCAGAACTTACCAGAGGAGAACAACACGTGGATAGGCAAAGGCTGTCTGAATCAGGTAGGGGGAGAGGAGAATAAAGACAAAACACAGCTCACAATTCATCTGTTTAATACAAACACAACTTAGGAGTTTGTAACTCAGGAAATGCCTTTTCAGGGAAGTATGACTTTAACTTGGTAAATATAGCTTAGTTTAGCTTGACTTATTTTTTATCTTTTCTTCATTCATTCCATTCTTTGAGCCCCTGCTGTATACTAAATACCAAGCTAGGTCCCAGTGATACAAGATTAACAAGACAAGAGCCAATGAAAAACTCATTATTAGGAAACTGGATGAACAGCTATGAGACAATGTCGCAGTCCTGTGCCAAAATTGATTCAAATAAATAAATCATTGCATGGCCTTGCCAAAGGGAAAGAGGAAAGAGGAAATGTGAAAGGGGCACTAGGCAGAAGCAGCATTTAAGCTAAGACTTAAGGTGAAAGGAATTTGTCTCTCCCAAAAGGGAAGAAGACACACTCGTAGAGAAGGAAGAGCATGTGCAAGGCAAAAGTGAGAGAGTATGCCATGTTTGAGAACAGAAGAGCGGATTTTAGTGGCTGGAATAGAGAATGCATACTGTGAGCTGGCAACAGCGAGCCTGGAATAGAAGTTGGACTGGTTCTTAAGAAACCCGGCAAGTCATTAGTTTAAAATGTCTTTAAGATTAATGATTTTCAAAATCCTTTTGAGCGCTAGAAGCTTCTTTCAGACAATCTTATATCATATCAAAGTCTAGCATATAAAGTAGAAAAAGACATAGCTTTTGCAGGGACCACCTGAGCTCCCTCCTCCAACCTCCACACATAGCCTAAGGTCCATCTCTAAAGGTAAGACCTTTGAAACCTACACTTGTGCATAGCACAGTGTTGTGCAGGCAGAAGAGGGACTCAATAAATAAATCAACAAGTCACATGACCAAGTAAGGCACTCATTTTGTTCTTTAATTTTTGCCTTAGAGATGACTCTGAATGTCATGGCGAACAAACAGGAGATCAGGAGCTGGCAGAGCAATGGGTAGGCATCTAAGTCTGGCAAGATGCAAGATGGAAGTATATTTTCCCCTCACAAATATACTCACAACATTCCACCCACACACATACTTCCTTGCATTCCCTCCAGTCTTTTGGTCTCCAATGCTCCAGAGGACAAAAGTATAATTACTCCTAGAACAGAAGTTGCCTTCTGGCCTTCTATCATTGGCTCCAGGCAAGAAGGAAAAGGTCCAAAGAGGGAAAATGAAGGGACCTTCCTAAACTGAAAGGAAGCCTAAGATTAGAGCAGGGACAAACCTATGGTTTCACGGGTCTGAAGCTCATATCATTTAAGGAATCTTCTTTTTAAAAAAATACGAAGTTGTAAATACAATATTAAAGACAAAAATTAATTTAGAAGGACAAAAAACACAACAAATGATAAATTTTAAAGGCATCTAAAAATAGAACACATCATAAATCTATAAATAAACCATAAATATTTTGTTTATAACCTGCTCTACCCACCTATATGATACTATTTTTGCTTGCATTTTGTAGCTGCACACTCTTTGATAGCCTTTTTGTATGGCAATTGTTTATTTTCTATAGAAAAGATAGAAAATGCAGTCTTTCTTTTAGCAGAGTTCATTGAATTTGGATTATTATTGTCTTTAGTCGTTAAACTTTAAAAAAATTTCTTTCAGCTCTATAAATTATTTTGGCAATATCATGAAAATTTTTGGAATTGTCAAATTCAGGTAAACGTCTACCAAGTTTCTTTATTTATGTGAGCTGTAAGGAATCAGGTCATTTCAAGTTTTCTTTGGCTGTGATCAATCTTAAATACCATCTCAATTGATGACACTCATTGACCAGTTTGTCTTTGATGTCGTCATTGCAGTGTTGTATTATGCATTTATAATATGATCAGTAAAGTCACTATCTTAAAGTGGCAAGAAATTTAAGTCTTTTTCCAATGTGTTCATGTGAGTCATTTCTCTTTGTAATTGGATTATTAAACAATCTAGAGGAATATTCATTAATTCCACTTATCACTTTTACATACAGAGAATTTTTGGCTGGTGAAGTATTTAAAAGTCATTCTTGAGGTTTCAGTGAAAACAGTAGCACATGATAATAACCAGCTAATCACATTTGGTATAGAATCTACGATAATATAGTAATTTTTGGTGTCTGGTTTACCTGGCTCAATACTATATCGTTACACACTTTTCCATTATTTAATTCTAATGAATAATTTGGGATAATTAAGACACATTTGCTTATTCATTTGACATTTTTTCCAAGTGTTCATACAAAAATAAATCCAATGTAGCATTTATTTAGTAATTCCCATTATTTCAATAATTATTGTTACTTGAAATAACACCACTTTTCATTGTGTTCTTTGAAGGGCAAAGCCCTTCATTTAAAAAACTGATAGGAGGGGTGACATTAGAAAAATGGCAGAATAAGATGTCTCAAGCTCTACACTTTCTACAGAAAGTTCAACTAGCAACTGTCTATAGACTAGAACAATCTTTTGAAAACCCCAACATTTGGCAACAAGCCTGAGACACCCACGTTTTCCACAGAACTGAATGCAGTTTTAATTAGAAGGGTTAGAAACAGGCTCATACTGATTGTGCTGCTCCATCAGTCTTCCAAGTCTACATGGTACCAGATTAAGAGGATTTTCTTGGGCCTACAATTTCTACAAGGGGAAAAGAGAAGCTGAGGAAGTCATCCAGTTTTCCTTGCATTCCAAGATGCTTTATGGGAAGCTCACTCTAGTCTCAGTTCATGGGGAACACCAGGAAAATGGCATGAGTGGACAAGGTGGGATCAGGTAGAAACAAAGAAAGGAGGCAGAGGTCATAGTGACCAGTGCACAGATCTTGGTAGTACCTCTCTGTTCCTGCCAGCTGTCGTTGTCAAATCAGAGATATCTGCAAACCTCATAGCCCACCTACAAAGTTGAGCTGATCTCCTTCAGAAGCATGGTGGGAAGTACAACCTAGTTTGAGTTCCTATACTGCTAGTCTCCCTGCCTAGCCTCAGAGCCCTTCCCAATGACTATACCCAGACAGGGAGACTTCTACCTTCCCACATCTCAGATAAGCATATGAGAGAGACCAGCTTTACTTTAGAAGTCAAGCAGTGGCTCCACCCAGCCAAAAAGCCTGGCAATCACTCTGCCCAGGCAGGGAGACTCCCACTTTTGTGGATTTTAGAAAAGCAAAGGGGCTAGATCTGCTTGACTCAGGAAGGCAGACAGTATCTCTACTCAGCCAAAAAGCACTCCCAGTACTCTTCCCAGGCAAACAGACTTTTACCTCACTGATCTTGAAGAAGCAGAAGACTTAAACCTGCTTGACCCAGAAGGTCAAACAGCTGGTCAACTCAGCCAAAAGTTCACCACACACATCTCCACCCTAGCAGTAAGGCAATCCTCAATCATGCATTTCTAAAAACACATAGCCTCTGATACCACCTATTCTGAGCAACAACTCAACCTAACCTCTAGCCTGCAGACCTGCACAACTGTAGATCCCCCAAAAAAGAATTACCCAGCTAGTAAATATATCTTGTACCAACTGACAAGAATCCCTCACAATTCCCAGCCAGCAGCTCCATCTTTTGGCAATACCCAGCCAGTAATCTCACCAGACAGTGGAGCCAAATCAGCAGCCTATCCAACATCAGAACAAAGGCAGCAGGCCAGTCAGCTAGAGAATTCACAGCAAACTCTGCCTGCCTGGTATCATTACCAGCTGACCCTTCCAGAATCACAATCTGAACTAAATAGTGAAAGTCTATCCTCATCTTAGAACACATGTAAAGGCCAGAAAAGGAGGCTGTCTCCTCAAATGTACAAACAACAACACAAGGACACAAGGATCACAACATTCAGGGAATCCTGACACCACCGAAAGAAACTAATTAAGCTCCAATAATAGACTCCAATGGAGAGCTATTAATAATATTCATAAAAAGTCCAGTGAACTACAAGAATACACAGATCAAAAATATAAATGAAATTTGAATGCAGTACAAGAAAAAAAGTGAGAAGTCTGAAAAATAACTAGAAATAATTAAAAGACAGCCAGATAGAAATCCTGGCAATGAAGAATACAAACTGAAGCATTTAGTTGAATGCTTCAATGAAGATCTGATCAAGTCTAAGTAAGAGTCAGTGAGCTGGATGACAGACACTTGAAATTACCTAGTCAGAGGAACAAAAAGACAATGAAAGAGAATGAAGAAAGCCTGAGAGAATTATGAAACACCATCAGGACACCAAACCTTCACATACCTAAAATTGCAAAACTAGAAGAAAGAGAAAGGGGGGCAAGAAAATATATCAAAATATATAATGGCCAAAACCTTCCTAATCTGGGAATAGATGGTAACACCCAGGCACAGGAAATGTAAAGATCTCTAATCAATTGCAACCCACAACACATAATAATCAAACTATCAAAAGTCAAAGACAAAGAAAAATTCTGATATTAGTAAATAATAAATACATCACATACAAAGAAATTTTAATATAACTACCAACAGATTTCTCAGTGAAACTTTGCATATCAATAGAGCATGAAATGACATATTGAAAGTGGTAAAACAAATCTTGCGAACAAAGAATACTTTATCCCTCAACTCTATCTCTCAGAAACGAGGGATAAAATAAAAATTTTCCCAGACAAACAAAAGCTAAGAAAGTTTATCACTTTAAACCTGCCTAATAGGAATTACTAAAAGGAGTTCTTCAAACTAAAGTAAAAAAGCTGTTAATTGATAATATGAAACATGAAAGCACAAAATTCAATGGTAAAAGTAAAACAGATCCATATTCAGAATAATCTAGAACTTTAAAGTTAGCATGTAAGGCAATTTTGTCTCTAGTACAATGGTTACAAAACAAAACTATTAATAAAAACCATATCTAAAATAATCAAGGTATGCACATCGCAAAGTGGTGTGAATTATGACATAAAAACATAAAATGGAGGGGTGTAGAGTCACATGCCATCAAAGTTAGTTGTTATAAGCTTTAAGTAAGCTGACATAGGCTGGGTGCGGTGGCTCATGCCTGTAATCCCAATACTTTGGAAGGCCAAGGTGGATCATCTGAGGTCAGGAGTTTGAGACCAGCTTGTCCAACAAGGTGAAACCCCGTCTTTACTAAAAATATTTTTAAAATTAGCCAGGTGTGGTGGCAGGCACTTATAGTCCCAGCTACTTGGGAGGCTGAGGCAGGAGAATTGCTTGAACCCAAGAGGCAGAGGCTATCATGAGCTGAGACTGTGCCACTGAGCTCCAGCCTGGGCCATGGAGCAAGACTCTGTCTCAAAAATAAAAATAAAAATAAGCTGATATAAGTACAAGATGTTCTATGCAAGCCTCATGGTAACCACAAAACAAAATCTTCTGTGGAAGTATGGAACAAAAATAAAAAGGCTTCAAAGCATACCACTAAAGAAAGTCATCAAACCATAAAGGAAGATGGCATGACAGAAAGAAAGAATCTGCAAACAATTAGAAAGCAGTTTTCAAAAAATAGGTATTGATAGGTATATCAATAAGTACTTAAAGGTAAATGGATTAAATTACCAGTATAAAAACATAGAGTGAATTAATGAATAAAAAAAGTAAAATCCAACTATATGCTACCTGCAGGAAAACTCACCTAACTTTCAGGGACACACAAAGACTGAAAGTGAAGGGGTAGAAAAAGATACCCCACACAAATGGAAAACAAATGGAGCAGGGAGAGCTATACTTATATCAGACAAAATAGACTTTAGTCAAAAACTGTGAAAAGAAACAAAGGAAGACATTATATCATGATAAAAGGGTCAATTCATCAAGAAGATATAACAATTATAAATATATACACTTAACATTGAAGGACCCAAATATGTAAAGCAAACGTTAAAGGATCTGAAGTGATGAACTGCAATACTGTAATAGTAGAAACTTTTACTTTCTCTTTTGTTTATTAAAATCAGTACAAGTAAAACATATCTTCCTCTTATAATCACTCTTCTTTTGCAGTACATTACCTTTTATATAATTGATACTAATGTTCCTTTTTTGGGTATCATAAACCTTTGGCCTTTTATAGATTCTATTTGTTCTAATTAAGTTTATTAACAAAAATGTTTATTGTTCATGTTGGGAAGCCATTTAATCAAGTTGCTTTACCCTTTGGCATTGCTCTGGCATCCTTAAAGACATTCTTGCTTTTTGGCAAGACATGAACTTCCAAAAACCATCCTGATTTTTCTTGCCCCAAGACATGGAATCACCTGCCCTGAGGGGTTCTTATCTTTTTGGTAGACAGTAGTATTAGAGACCAACAGTTGTGATATGTAAATGTGCTGCTGTTGCTGTGGGACCAAATAATTTAAGAGTGATAGAGTTAGAAAATATATATACTTTTTTTAAAACCTAAACTTATGCTGATTTTTCCATTTTAATATATGATGTTACTCTACTTTCCTTATAGTAGAAAGTTTTATCATTGCCTAACTGAGAAAAAATACCCCCACTTTAAGCAATAGACTGTTAACTCCAACAAAAACATTAATAAGGAAAGATTGGACTTGAATTATAGTTTAGACCAAATAGACCTAAAAGACATATAAAGAACATTTCACCTAACAGCATCAGAATACACATTCTTCCAGAATAGATCATATATTAGGGCACAAAACAAGCCTCAGCAAATGTAAAGAGACCGAACTTATATCAAATATTTTCCACACAAAATGACATAAAATTAGAAATTAATACAAGAAGGAATTTTAGAAAATTCACATATAGGTGGAAATTAAACAACATAATCCTGAACAATCATGGAGTAAATGAAGAAATTAAAAGGAAAATTTAAAAATATCTGGAGGCCAGTGAAAATGGAAACACAACATATCAAAACTTATGGGATAGATCAAAAGAAATACTAAGGGGAAGGTCTATAATAATAAATACCTACATCAAAAAAGAAGAAAAATATCAAATAAACAACCTCATAACACCTCAAGACACTAGAAAACAAAGAACAAACTAAGCCACAAGTTAGCAGAAGAAAGGACATAATGAAGACCAGAGTGGAAATAAATAAAACTGAGATTAGAAAAACAATACAAAAGTTAAATAAAATGAAGAGTTGGCTATTTGAGAAGTTCAACAAAATCAAATCTTTAGCTAGACTAAGAAAAGAAGGTAAGATAAATAAAATCAGAAATGAAAGAGGAGACATTATCCTCAATTATAGAAATGCAAAGGATCGTGAGACTTCTATGAACAATTATGGGCCAACAAAATGGATGACCTAAAAAAAATTGATAAATTCTTAGAAACATACAACCTACAAAGACTGAGTCATGAAAAAACAAAATCTGAAATTCAACCAACAACAAGTAAAGTTCTTGAATCAGTGATAAAATGTCTCCCATCAAAGAAAAGCCCAGAAGAAAAAGCCCAAAGAAAAGCTAAATTCATATTACACAGAATTCAAAGGAAGATACAAATACTTTGTAAACTCACAAAAGATTGAAGATGAGGGAGGAGGAAACACTCTGAACTCCTTTTACAAGGCTAGTATTAGTTACCCTAATGCCAATGCCAGACATTACAAGAAAAGAAAACTACACACAAATATCCTTGATAAACAAGCACAGATGAAAAAAGTCTCAACAAAAACTAGCAGACCAACTTCAGCAACACATTAGAAGAATCATCTACCACAATCAAGTGAGATTTGTCCCTGGGATATAAAGACGGTTTGACATATGCAGATCAATAAATATATTATATCACATTAACAGAATCAAGAACAGAAATCAACTTACCATCTAATTAGATGCAGAAAAAGCACTTTTTAAAAATACACATCGTTTCATGATAAAAATTCTCACCAAATTAGGTATAGAAGCACTGTATTAAAATGTAGTAAAAGCCATATATGAGAATAACCAGAGCTAACATCACACTCAATGGTGAAAATTCGAAAACCTTTTTTTCTAAGACCTAAACAAGACAAGTATGTTTACTCTCACCATTTCTATTCAACATAGTATTGAAAATGTATTTTAGACTTCCAAATAAGCAAAATAAAGAAACGAAAAACATCCAAATAAGAAAGAAGTGAAATTGTCATTGTTTGCTGATTACATGATCTTATAGAGAGAATCCTAATCAATACATCAAAAAGCTGTTAGAACTGATAAATACAGTAAAGTTGCAGCACACAAAATCAATGTGCAAAAATCAGTAGTATTTCTGTACACTAATGCCAAATTATCTGTTAAAAGAATCAAGAGAACAATTTTATTCATAATAGCTACAAAAAGTTAAAATACTTAGGAATAAATTTAAGCAATTAGGTGAAAGAACTATACACTGAAAACTATAAAATGCTGATGAAAGAAATTGATATGACTTGGTTGTGTCCCCACCCAAACCTCATCTTGAATTTAGCTCCCATGATTCCCATGTGTCATGGGAGGGTCCTAGCAAAAGGTAATTAAATCATGGGGGTGGGCCTTTACCATGCTGTTCTTATGAAAGTAAGTCTCATGAAATCTGACGGTTTTACAAAGGGGAGTTCCCCTACACACACTCTCTTGTCTGCTGCCATGTAAGATATGCGTCTGCTCCTCCTTTGCCTTCTGCCATGATTGTGAGGCCTCCACAGCCATGTGGAATTATGAGCCAATTCAATGTCTTTCCTTAATAAATTACCCAGTCTTGTGTTTGTCTTTAGCAGCATGAGAATGGACTAATTCAGAAATTAAAGACACAAATATGTGAGAAGATATTTCATATTCATGGATTAGAAGAATTAATATTGCTAAAACATACTACAAAGCAGATCTACAAATTCAATGCAACACCTATCACAATCTCAATGTCATTTTGCATAGAAATAGGAAAAAAAAATTATAACATTTATGTGAAGCCACACACACACACACAAAGCAACTAAAATACAGATAGCCAAGGCAATCATAAGAAAAAATAAACAAAGCTGGAGGTATCACACTACCTGATTTCAAACTATACTACAGGCTATAGTAATTATAACAGCATTACTGGCAAACAACAACAACATAAAAAAAAAAACATAGACACATTGACCAGTGGAACAGAATATAGAGCCCAGAAATGAACCCATGCATTTGTGAACAATTTGTTTTTGACAAAGGTGCCAAGAATATGCAATGGAAAAATTATAGTCTCTTTAATAAATGGTGATGAGAAAGCTGGATATCCATGTAAAGAATGAAATTCAAACATTATTTCATTCCATTTACAAAAATCAACTCAATGGATTAAAGACATAAATATAAGAATCTATAAACTTAGTAGTAGAAAGCAGGGAGAAAAAAACTACACGACATGAATCTGTGTGATGATTTTTTGGGTTTGACCCCCAAAACACCAGCAATAAAAGCAAAAGTAGATAAATGGGATTTCAACGCACTAAAAAACTTCTACATAGTAGAGGAAACAATTTTCAGTGTGCAGAGATAGCCTCTGGAATGAGAGAAAATATTTTCAAGCCATACCTTTGAAAGGGAGTGAATACTCAAAATATGTATGGAGCTCAAACAACTCAATAGCAAGGAAAAAAACTGAATGAAAAGTTTGATACCAGAGACCCGAAAAGACATTTTATGAGGGATCTCCATACGGTTCTCCATAATGCCTGTACTTATTGACATCCCCACCAACAGGATACAAGGGTTGCTCTTTCTCTACCTCCTTGCCAACTATATGGAACTAAAAAACTGAAAATAGAATTACCCCATGACCCAGCAATTCCACTTCTGTATATTTGCTCAAAACATTTGAAATCAGTTTGTTGAAGATATGTTTGCACTTCATTTTCATTGCTGCACTATTGACAATAACCAAGTTATAGAATCAACCTAAGTGGCCATCAACAGATGAATGGATAAAGGAAATGTGGCATAGATACATAATGGAATACTAGTCAGCCTTAAAAAAGAAGCAAATTCTGTCATCTGTGACAACATGGATAGAATTGGGGAATATTACGTTGAGTGAAATAAACCAGGCACAGAAAGATGAGTACCCAATGATTTCACTTACATATGGCATCTAAAATTATCAAATTTATAGAAAAAAAGAGTAGGATGGTAGATACAGAGGCTGTTGGGTGCATGAAATACAGAGATGATGATCAAAGGATATAAAAATCCCAGACAGTAGGAAATTTTTTATAGTTCTATTTCATAACATGGTAGATATAGTTAATACTGGAGTACTGGACATTTCAAAATGCTAAGATAATAAATTTCAAATGTCCTCATCACAAAGAAGTATTATGTGTTTGATGTTATGAATATGTTTACTAGCTTGATCTAATTATTCCATATTATATTCATAAATCCTATCAGCCCTTTATACCTTATAACTTTGACACAATTATAAATTGCCAGTTACAATAAAAATTTGATAAGCATAACTAGTCTTTTAAATGCTTAAAAAGAATACTAAACTTTAAAACTGACTCTTTTCTTCAAGGTGGTGTCTGGTGCATTTGTTTTTGATTGATACATAATTCTAGTACCTTCTGGTCTGTGGAATCTTCCTGACTTTTAGGAAGTTAGGTCTGCCTATTAAACACTTTATCAATTATATAATATATTCAACATCTTAGACTCACTAGCTGGTATCTCAAAACATTTTTGAGATGTTTGAACATTTTTCTTTTGGTGTTGTTCATAATACCAACTCTAAAGATATTTCTACTGTCCATTGTATATTTCTTAAATTCTCTATGATTATTACTGGAATCATAATTGGAAGGGTGAAACAAATTTCTTTGATGAAAAAATGCTGGAGTACATTTCTCAGGACAAATATGCTACTTATCAAAGTCAATTAATTTTCCCAGTAAAACAGTTATTGAAATTCCTTCATGCATTGGTAACTGTACGAATTATGTTTTTCTTTGCTATTACTTTTGTTTTCCTTCTACTTTTTGTTCACAATGTAGGAGTCTATTTCTTCATCTTTTCTGTTGTCATCCTTATTATACATTCATATTTTTGTTTGTTTTGTCTATCATTTTTTAAATAATTTTGATAATTAGAATTTTTAGTTTCATTTACAGTAAAAGAGTTTTTGACATGTTGCCAAATTTTGTCTTTTTGTGCCAAATTATCTTTGCCAAAATTGCCTTTTTATTCTTTTTATTACGTTTCCTGGCTTCCATTAGAATATTCTCTTCCCATAGTATCTGGCTTTTTTTATAGTTAATAATTCTGGATAACAACGTATAAAATTAATTTGAATTTAAGGCATGTACAAAAACAACTCAAATTTATTTTTAGCCTACTGCCATATTGTCATGAGCTCCATGGTTGTATAATAACAATTTTCTAATATTAAGTGTATTAACATAATAATAAATATGTATAGCACATCATTGGACCACTTATTTTTTCAGGGTGTTTTGAAATGTGGGTGGTAATTTTGAATTTCAATTCATCTGGAATCTCCAAATTACTTCAGGATAATATGCCTCAGTTATACTAAGATATGAGATAATTTGTTGGGATGCATAAAACATGATTTTGCACTTAGAAGTATATATTTATAGCACTGCTATGTGGAAAGTATTTGTAATGCTCCACAAATACAAATATTCCGAGTAATAATATTTTCATACTTCCAGTTTAAAAATAAAATGTATATGATATTTAAATAATTGTATATAATGCATTAACAAGTATATTTCCTATAGAGAATTTTTTGACTAAATATCAGCAAGAATTGCTTCAATGCTAAACCTTTGATAACTGGAAGAATTTCCCATAGACTAGCTTCTGGCTCCAAACTTTTCAAACCTCATTTTTTCTTCATTATCCACATATTTCCAGTGCCTTAGGATCTGTTTATATCAAAACCAACCACTGGTCCCGCACTGCTGTTTACAACATTGAGCCAGGGCTGGGAACATTCCTAGAAGCCAATCCTATACTTGTACGAAGAGCAATAATGTGATCATACACAGAAGGCAGCTAGCATGACCTCAGCAAACTAAAAATTTCCTTGATTCAAATTCCATTTAATATGATTTCCATAATGCCAGCAAACATTCTAAAGCCATTTAAGATGAAAAGAAATCAGCGTATGTGTGCATGTGTTTTTATAACAGAAAGACTTATATTTCTTTGGGTATATACCCAGTAATGGGATTGCTGGGTTGAATGGTATTTCTGTATTTAGGTTTTTGAAGAATCACCACACTGTATTCCACAATGGTTGAACTAATTTACACACTTGCCAATGGTGTATAAGCATTTCTTTTTCTCTACAACCTTGCCAGCATCTGCTATTTTTTGAGTTTTTATTAGCAGCCATTCTGACTGGTGTGAGATGGTATCTCATTGTGGTTTTGATTTGCATTTCTCTAATGGTCAGTGATACAGAGCTTTTTTTTTATATGCTTTTGGCCATATTTATGTCTTCTTTTGAGAAATCTCTATTGGTGTCCTTAGCCTACTTTTTACTTTTTCTTATAAATTTAAAGTTCTTTATAGACGCTGGTTATTAGAACTTTGTCAGATGCACGGTTTACAAACACTTTCTCCCATTCCATAGATTGTCTGTTTACTCTGTTGATAGTTTCTTTTGCTGTGCAGAAGCTCTTTAATTAGATTCTATTTGTAAATTTGCTTTGTTGCCATTGCTTTTGTGGTCTTCATCTGATGAAATCTTTGTCTGGGCAGCACTATTCAAAATAGCAAAGACATGGAATCAGCCTAAATGCCCATCAGTGGCCTACTGGATAAAGAAAATGTGGTACCTAGATACCATGAAATACTTTGCAGCCATAAAAAAAAGAATGAGATTATGTCCTTTTCAGAGACATGGATAGAGCTGGAGACCATTATATTATCCTTAGCAAATTAATGCAGGAACAGAAAACCAAATAACCGATGTTCTCACTTATAAGTGGGAGCTAAATAATGAGAAGACGTGGACACACAGAGTGGAAAAACACACACTGAGGTCTATTGGAGGGTTGAGGTTGGGAGGAGAGAGAGAATCTGGAAAAATAACTAATGGGTACTAGTCTTAACACCAGTCAATAAAATAATCCATACAACAAACTCCCACGACATAAGTTTACCTGTGTAACAAACCTACATATGTACCCCTGAAGTTAAAATACAAGTTAAAAAAAAAAAAGAAATCAGAATAGACATAGTGGTCTTTTGTGATCAAAAATATTTCACTTTCAAAAATTTTATAAAACTATGTAATCTTGTAAATACATTGCTGGGGTCCTTCTGATGATCTGAGAAAGTCTTTTGCAAGTGAGGGGTCTTGAACCTAGTTTTATAATAGATTCACCTCCCATCAGATGAATGCAGAAACAACAGAATCAAAAAGTACAGATAACAGACCCTGCCCAACAGATGACTTAGAAGAAAAGTACTAATAGTTGTGCCTGAGGAAACTGACCTCTTGACATCAAAACATTTCCTAACCCACTTGAAGCGTGGAAGCCACATAAACAGTTGTGATCCTACAGAAAACTGGAGGGACCACCTTGAAGTTAGTCTTTTGTCATTACTATTGCTATTGTTACTGTTTTCCAATTAACTGGGACCTCCCAGTCCCCTGTAATTGCCAGCTTCTCTCTCATTAGCCTGACAAAAGGCAGATTCAGAGTGGGCTATTTGACAACAAAGATACGTAACACATCTTGCATGCCCAGATTTGAGTTTGCATTTGCAAATTCATGCCCATTATAATCTCAGTATTTCATATGAAATATTTGTTATTTCTGAATGCCACTGAAATAAGCAGAGAGGGTAATAACAAACATATATCATTATAGACAAAGGCATGACACTAAGGAAAGCATTAAGGACATTATTTTCATTAAGAATACTTTTTTTTTAAGACAGAGGTTCACTCTTTTGCCCAGGCTGGAGTGCAGTGGTGTGATCTCAGCTTACTGCAACCTTCACTGTTCTCCCCCATCCCCCGCAAGGTTGAAGAGATTCTCCTGCTTCAGCCTCCTGAGTAGCTGGGATTATAGGCACCCACCACCACAACCAGCTGATTTTTGTATTTTTTAGTAGAGATGAGGTTTCACCATTTCACCATATTGGCCAGGCTGATCGCAAACTCTTGACCTTGGGTGATTGATCCGCCTTGGCCCACCAAAGTACTAGGATTACCAGCATAAGCCACTGCACCCTGCCCCTTGAGAATACTTGTAAATGATAATCCATGACACCCCTCAATATATTTACGCATATTCTCCTTTTCATAACACTATAAAAGGTGACTTGCTTCCAGTTAGGCAGTTATATTTTGTTTTCATCGTTAAGGCCAAAAATTAGAATGGAAATACTTTAATGAAAAAGAATAGTGCTCTGTCTTGCACTTGGATTTTTTTTAATGCCTTCTTCTGCACAGTAATCAGAAACCCATGGTTAGTCTTGTACCTCCATGAAAGTTTCTGGATAGAATTATGTTTAAAATACTCCCTGGGTCTCCAACAAGCACTCAGAGAACAGTGAATATTGCACTCACAGCTTTTGCAAAGAACACTGGAAACTACTTTTACAGAAACTGCTGCCTGAAAAATAATCAGGGATCTCATTGAGTTTAGCTCCTGGCACTAAATAAAAGAGAGATTCTATGTTTACTGACCAATACTTTGTGTTATTGCAGCACTGGTGTAATCCCTTCGATCTGCTGATAGTATGACACTATGAGTAAGTGTATATTGGGTGAGGATGATGTGTACATGTCACTCCAGCTTCCTGGAGGAAAAACAAATTCTAGGTGCCTGAATGAAAACTGATGGCACATAGAAGAGGATGTCAGCAATGATCATTTCGAAAAGTAAGTCCCAGTTCTATTCTGCCACAGGGTAAAATGTGTTGATTTTGCATCAGGTTAAAAGCAAAGCATGAGTGCCCTATTATCATTTAAAGGACGATGACACTGTAATCTTTTCATTTCCCAGGGAGCCCTGCCTGTAGCAACTCTAAGAAATCTGTGTCCTTACAAATGTAGTCACTCTAAGCCTGTAATATTACCCTGCATAAGCAGGGATCTGGAAGTAACTGTCGATGCCCAGCAGCTGAGGTAAGAGATGGCATGAGTGGATCACCCCGCTCACTCTCACCTGGTATCACAGATACCTCGGGCTGAAAAAGTACTGCACAACTGGATCACTGTTTCTCAGAAAAACAATGTTACTCACTTCTCTTTCAGGCTCATTAATTTGAGGTCAAGCTCCTTCACCTAGAAGGTAGGAGTGTGCACAGTTGGAGCTGAGTCATCCTGAGGTTATGGTGCTATTCCAGTGTTTAAAGTGTGCCATTTCTCAAGAACTAGGAAGAGTGGTAAAGAACGGTTTAGTCTGAGCTCAACCTGAGTTCTGTCTCCTTGTGATTTTGTAAAACTGTCCTAACCTCCTGAGTCTCAACTTCTTCCTCCATCCTATAGAGATAATGCCAGTGCTTTCTACTTACATTAGGCAAGACAATATATGTAAAGTGCCTGACTCATAATAAACTTAAAAAAAAAAGGCTAATATTATAACTCCAAACAGAAGTCAATTCAATTTTCAGTTTTTAGTCATCCATTCAGTTATTCTAAATAATAATTACAACATATTCATTAAATATGCATTGAGCACCAACTCTGTGTGAGGTGCTGAAATGGACACTGGGGATATAGCAATGGGCAATTCACAACACTTGTTTACTGCCCTGCCATAAAAGGCCAACTCAAGGCATGTCTGAGCAGGACAGGCTCTTGACATGGTGTGTGTCTCGCTCTCAGTCAGAAAATTCCTCAAGGAGACGTAAAAGGCAATCATCAGAAACAAAGCACACACTTGAAATTATTCAGAGCCAAATAGACCAAACCGCTTTATTGATTTTTAAACACTAAAGACCATAAAGATCATACCTCATGTCAATAAATAAACACACCTTGTGAAGTCTTGAGGCATTTCCTCAAGGGTCTTCATTGTAAGGCCAGGTCCTGCCTCCCAACACTGTTTCAGAAGCCCCACAGACATGCATTGTACCATGATGCCATTAAACATGCAATTCATCAAGTCACTCTGGATTCTGAATCTGTGACCCTCATTGTCGTTCACTTTCCTAAGAGCTTAACTACAGACAGAGAATCCATTTCCTGTGCAGACCCGCATGCTGCCGGCAGCTTGGACATCCTTCCCTCAACCAACAAATGTTCCTGAATGCTTGCAATGTGTTAACTGATGTTCTAGGGGTTAAAGAGTGAATAAGACAAGTAAATTGTAAATCCTCTAGGAGCTTACATTCTGCTTATCAGAAACAGTAGTTTTTCCATTCTTCAAGGAGCTGGCTATGGGACTCAGATGGTGGTATGAAAAATAAAACACACCAAAATATTGAATTATCCTATTTTATCAACTCTAAGATGCACATTTTTTTTCACTTTGTAACCTGTCTAAAATCCAGGTACAATTTACAATCAATGAATTCTGCCGTCATTGTTATCTGTGTCATAGTTTTATAAGGGAAAAAATATCTTGGTTATTCTAACAATAAGAAGTAAGCCCTCACACACTGACTGCTGTAACAGGTAAACTTCAAGTTTCAGCAACTCACAGTAATAAGTCTATTTCTCTTACAGCCCAGTGCTAGTGTTCCTTTTTGAGTCTCCCTCAAGTACTAATTCAAGGACTAGGTTCTCAAGGAATACCCTCCAATCAAGGACTTTCAGAGTTTCTCTGTGGGTCTTTTCCTTTCTGTCCAGGCAGAAGGGAAAGCACGTGGAAGATCCTATACAGAAAGTTTCTGTAGGCGGGGCCAGGAAGTGGTCCACAGGACATCTGCCAAAATTCCATTGGTCAGAACCCAGTTGCATGGCCACACCTACATGCAAAGGAGTCTGGGAAATAGAGTTTAGCTACAAGTACAGGAGGAAAGAAGATGAGTCTGTTTGACCAGTGAGCTGGTCTTTTCCACTGGCATTTAAAATGATACTCCATGCTATGTCTTGTCTATGTTTTCAGGAGCATGAAGTGCTTGGCTTGCTGATATCATTTCAGCATTCTCTCCCTCTTTGTAAGGAGTGGAAGCCATCAGGTTTTTTTGGTTTTTTTGTTTTTTGTTTTTTTTTTATTTTTTACAGCAAAACAGCAACAGGGGTAGTATCAGCATTAGCAGGACAGCCTCACTATGTGATCTTACCAAATTAGAAGGGATCTTATTTTCCCTCCAAACATAACATTTAAGCCTGCAACTCAATCATTCAACCAATAACTATTAATTATCTAGTAGGAGCCACGTTTATCCTAAATTCTTTCAAAGATGCTGAAGATGTGAAAAATTACTGAGTGATGTTCCAGAGCCAGCAATATGGCCACAGCTTAAAAACTGACCTACATGAAATGACCAAGGAACAATTCATTAAATTCTGCTATGTTACCTCTAAGTTAAAATGGTGTTTAAAGAAGAGAATGATTAATGCTGGATGAAAGAAATTGTTTCCATTATTTCTGGTGTGGGAAGGCTTGAGGTCAGCTTCTAAGCAGCAGCTCTGAAGGCCATCTTTCTTCATTCTTCTCTTCTTTCTCCTCTTTCTCTTTCACACATGGCACACCTAAGCATGTGAGTTTCCAGACCTAAATCTGGGCTAAGAAATAGAATTCTCCACTCCAGAATAGTACTATTCCAGCCATTATCAGAGCTCTGGATGGTGACATATGCTTTCCCAAATCAATAAAGCAACACTTTCATTCCTATTTATTGTTTTTTGTGCATTTTTTTTGTACCTAAACTTAATTGGCTGGAATCTTAGTAGGGAAGAGTTATAGATAGCACCTCCACACCTCTAATCATATTCACAGAAGTCTTTTTTTAAAATATGTGATTTGAGATGGGACTTTAGCTAAGGGTACATAAGGTAAGAGTGGCAAAGAGAAGCTGGATATTCCACAAAATGAGCAGAACATGCAAAAAGGTTTGGAAGCAGGAGTGAGTGTGGTGTGGATGAAAGGTAGTAGAGAGCTTAGCCAGAGGAAAAGAAAAAAAAAAATCTTGCCCATTTTCTTGTCTGAATCTTTTACAGAAAGTGCAATATCTGTACCTGAGAGCAAGAATTAGGATCAGCTGTACAAAGTCCACAAATCCTTGTATCTTACAGACACAGAGCAGGAGGATGAAAAATAGGAAGCTTGTCTAATAGGTTACACTCACCAGTATGTTTTAAAGCTTTTGTGTTCTCCCTCTCATTCACTCCTCAAAACAGTTTTCTGAGATCGGTAATTTTTTGGCAAATGAGGGATGGAAACACAAAGACTTAGTGATTTGCCTGATTCTATATGGCTGATAATTCGGGTGACCACATTCCTTATTTTCAAAACCAGGATATTTTTCAGAATGAAAGGGGCCAGTCTTAATAACCACACTGGAGAGCAGGTATAAATTGGGCTAATCCTGGGCACACTGGGATGTATCATCCACCAGGACGTGGCACAGAGTATGAACTGAAGCATAGAGCTCCAGGCCACAAATTTGATGTTCTTCCAACTATACTGGATCTGTTCTTTCAGTCCAGCTGAAACTAAGAAGTTCTGTGGAAAACACTTCCTAGTCCATTCTAGAGCACTATATTTAAAATAAGCCTTTAATGACTGCAAATAATATGTTTGCAAAATTTAAACAAATCTCAGAAAATGTTCGGTAAAAGTCAGAGCTATTTAATCCACAGAAATAAGATAAACTTTAATTGCAGGTAATTTGGTTTTATAGTGAAAACCAAGGGGAATATAGATTCAGTCAATTCTGTTTTGCACAGGATGAAAGAAATTAGGCCTAGAACTCCATGCTATGACCGGTGATTCATGTGAACAAAGGAATTGTGCCCCCAAGAGGGTATATGTGAGGGAGAGATGTTTTTCCCTGGACTTGTGAATAAGAGGTACCATGTAATTTATCACCCAAGTCAGAACACTTTTAAGAGTGAAGGAGGATTCTACTTATAGATATTTCAGGAAAGCAAGTATAAATGTGTACTGCTACCTCAAGCAAACTGAGATGTATGATCATTGCCTACTAAGAGAGAAGATTCTCTTTCTTATCCAGCCACAGCAAGCTGTACATAGGGAGAAACCAAGAGCCATGTCTATTTCACTGGTCCATCTTTATTTTTAGAAGACAGTTTCAGTTAATGAGGGTTCTCCCAGAATATGCAGTATTTTATTTTCCTTAAATTAACATGCTATCCAGAAACTTCTCTGATTTCTGTAATTGTGGGAAGAACTCTAAAGCAATCATAATTCCTGGAAATGCTTTTTATTTTAAATAATGCAAATATTTAACTTGTTTATTGTTAAATGTTTGCTTATTTGTATTATTAATAATATATCTGCCCTTGACTATAACAGTGTTACATAAAATTGGATACTTAATTTAATAATAGTTCTGAACAATTCTTTAGAAATAAGTAACCAACTACCAAGGGAAATGACCAGCTGTTGTATTAAGCCAGTAGGTCTATTTATCACAGCGGTTAATCCAAACAACCTTGCATATAATCAAGCCCAAATCAGTACCTATTTTCCTACTTTTCCAGCTCCTTTAAAAAAAAAAGTGAAATTTTACTCAAAAGCCACTTAATAAAATATCAGCAGAGAACCACTTGTAAAAAAGACAATTAATTTAGATACTGTCACAACCATAGAAACTGGGCATCCTTTGCACATTTTTCTCAATGCATAGTTTACTTTGGTTTTTTGTTTGTTTTGTTTTGAGATGGAGTCTCACTCTGTCACCCCCGCTGGAATGCAGTGGCATGATCTCGGGTCACTGCAACCTCTACCTCCCACCCGGCTAATTTTTGTCTTTTTGGTAGAGACAGGATTTCACCATGTTGGCCAGACTGGCCTCGAATTCCTGACCTCAGCCTCCCAAAGTGATCTGCCCACCTCAGCCTTCCAAAGTGCTGGGATTACAGGTATGAACTACTGCACCCAGCCTATATAGTTCACTTTGGTTAGACCATCCTGGAAGCCTGGAAATAGAAGCCCCCTACCCCCAGAATAATTTTCAAACACAGCTGCCCCAATACAATTCCTTGGGTCTGATGATCCCAGGAAGAAGAACAGATATCATTTGGGTCTCACTAATGACATTTCTAGTGGTCACTGGGGAGCAGAGAGGGAAGCCCTTTAATTCCATCTGTGATCTGGATCAGGTGTGATCATCACCTGATGTGTGATGATCATCACATGTGCTTCATGTTGTCATTGGGCATACACAAATGCTGCCCTGAATGCCTGCTACCATTACATACTCCAGACATGTACAGACTCAAATGCAGATTGGATAAGAAGATATAGAAATAGCTCTAAAATGCTCAGACTCAAGTGCTTGTAGAACACGATAGAGAAGCCCAAATCAACACAACAGTAAAAATGGGAGCCTAGTATTTTTATTACAAGGATTATAGTAATAACAGGATCATCATCCTTTGTGTTGATGTTTCTTATAGCAACTGTAGCTAGAAATGTTAGGACATTGTTGGTTTTCTAAGAGATTGACATGGGGGACCCTCATTCATGGATCTACTACTTCTCCTACAGAAGCCAAGACCCAAGCAATTCTTCTCTCTGAATATACAGAACAAGGATGTGACCTTGGTTTATTGCATATACCAAAGGCACTCAAATGTTTATGTTTGCAGTGATGCTTCTTTGGTGTGTATTCCAGTTGTCTATGTGTTAAACCATTGTTAATTTAGTAACATGCAGCTAAGACAGCTTTATTATGCTCACAGATTTTGTAGGCAAGGACTTAGGAAAGCGCATAGTAGGGACAGCTTTTTTCTTCTCTACATTGTCTGGAGTCTCAGCCAGAAAGACATGCAAGGCTGAGAAGTAGAGCAGCCAGGGTGAGAAAAGCCACTTCCAAGGTGGCCTCTCCATTTGCATGTCTGCTGCATGGGCTGGGATGAGTTGGAGGCTGGCTTGACTGGGACTGTGGACATGTTGGCAGGATTTTGGGGTGCAGGGGAGGGCTTGTCTTGCTCCCTGGTGGGCTCCAGGCTCTTGGTCTTTCGCTCTCCCAAGAATGGCAGAGGGGACCATGGTGGGCATGGTATGCTTGTAAAGTAAATACCGGACCCCAAAAAGTGTTTGCAGAAAGTGATTTATTTAGGCAGAGAAAGAGAAAAAGGAGAGAGAAAAGATGAGAGAGAAAAAGGCTTCCAGGAAGAGTGTGGAAGGGGACCCAAGTATGGACTTCAAAGGGATGTGAAAGAAGGGGACTTTTAACCTGGGAGGAATTCCCACCTTCTCCAAGTCCCCTGGCCAATGAAAGGAGTTCCGTTAAACTTCCGCTGGAGTAATTAACTTGTGTTTTTTTCCCCCACACCCACGAAAATTAAAACAGAAACCATTGAATCTCCCCGAAGGAGGGGCATGGGAGCAGGGCATGGCGCTGGGAAGCTTTTGCCCTTAAAACTACGCCCCCTTGTGGACCCAGAAAGAGAACACATTCCCTCAGACAACACCAACAGGTCATTTCTCCGTGTGGTTTGAGTTTCTTGTGGCATAGAGGCTGGGTTTTGAGTGGGAGTGTCCAAAAAAGAGAGCTCCAAGAGGACAGGTGGAATCCACAGAGGCTTTTCTGGACCTAGCCTCAGAGATTACCAACTGACCCATGGCCCCAGTGGTCAGAGAAGTTACAAATCCAGCCATATCCACAGGGAAGGGATGTGGACCCCATCCGCTAGTAGGAGGAGTGGCAGAGAATTTTCAGGCCATGTTTAAAACTGGCATGTACGATATTAACAAGTGGCCCTTTTTCATTAGAATTGCACTTGGGGCTAACTATTAAAACCACAACAGTAACAGCTGTAATGAGCTGTATTTTTGTAAAGTAAAAATAATATTGTTGTCAGTAGTTTTGCTACTTTGAATGTGGCAAGTGGGACTGAGAATGCAAACAAGGAGTAGAGAAAATATTAAATTAAAATTACTTAGGACAAATTAAAATTACTTAGCAAAAATGAATAAATAAAAAGCAGGAGTTGCAATTCTCGCCTCTGATAAAATAGATTTTAAAGCAACAAAGATATAATGGTAAAAGGATCAATGCAACAAGAAGAGCTAATGATCCTAAATATATATGCACCCAATACAGGAACACCCAGATACATAAGACCTATAAAGAGACATTCCCACACAGTAACAGTGGGAGACTTCAGCATCAATATTAGATAGATCAACAAAACAGAAAATTAATAAGGATATCCAAGACTTGAACTCAGATCCGGAACAAGTAAACTTAATAAACATTTATAGAACTCTCCACTTTAAATACACAGAATATACACTTTTATCAGTACCACATCGCACCTACTCACAGGTTTAAATGAAATATTGGTTGCCCATTATTAAACACAATTATTGGCATAAAAGTGGTTTCAATACCCATTTTTAGAATAAAGCAACACTCCTGTTCTCTATCCTTCTTCCTCTTCCTCTTTCTTCCTCTCCTTCATTACTTTTTTTTCTTTCTTTCTCTCTTGCTTTTTTTTTTTTAAATAGGTGGCAAGACTGTGCACTACAAATTAGCCTTTTAATGAAATCTGCATGGCTGTAGTTATTACCAGAGAGAAACATGCCAAAGGGAAAATATTCTATAACTGTACTGTTTAGCAAGCATAAAACCAAAATCTAGGTTAATTTTGCTGTCTCTTTATTTCTTTATTCTATGCAAGAATCTATCAAAAAAAAATTACTTAGGACAACAGTCAAGGTGACACACCATGGGCCATTGCAGGACAGGTTTGTACTCTTTTTCTCGTTCATTCTGCTAACAGTGGAGGTTCAAGGGGTCACAGCCTGACCTGCTGAGACATTACTCCATGTGCAGCTACAGATACTCCTCAGCTTCTCAACAAAACCCTATCTTTAGTCTTACAGTCCGCAGTCATTTGCCTCTGTTTCACTCATACTAGTTTTTGGGTAAAAATATGTCCTATAAAAATAGATAGTTACAAGGTTCCAGGAGATTGGATTAAGAGAGCTGTTAGAGTCTTCAGTCTTGGTGCCTGGGCCCCTGGAGTTGATACCCCTTTTGTAACTCATAGTACTTTGTTACTGCTGGAGGCTGTGTTGTCTTAGTCAGAGTAGGTTGCATAACAAATTACCATAGACTTAACAAATGCTTGTTTGGGTGGCTTAAACAGGAAACATTTCTTTTTCAACTTTCTGATTTCTGAAGGCTGGGACGTACAAGATCAAGTACTGTAGGGTGTTTGGTGAGGACATTTCTTGTGTCCAGAGAGCATCTTCTCCTTGTATCCTCTCATGGTGGAAAACAGGGAGAGACTCCTCTTTCATAAGGGCACAAATTGCATCATGAGGTCCCCCAACTCATGATTGAATCAAACCTAATCACCTCCAGATAACATCACATTGGGGGTTATTGTTTCAGCGTATACACTTAGAGGGGACACAAATACTCAATCCATAAGAGTGGTGATGGTTGGCATTTAGCCCAGTGTTTTAATGGTGGTAGAAATCGTGGGGGCCTGATACCCCTTTTCATGCTGGTTACAGATGAATATTCTAGAGAACTAAGGATCACTCCCTTACCCACCCACTCCCTCTGCTCTTCTAACCCTCTTCTAACCAGGAAAACTCAACACAGTTCTTGGTCTCAATACATGGGGAGCTGATGAAAGGAATCATAACTGTATATTAATGATTCAAACGTATATGATATCTATGGATTTCATATCTGGCCTTTGCTTCATGTCTTACCTTGTACATGAGTTTTCCTATCTCAACCTGTTTCCCTACTGTTTTCCTTTATGAAAATTGGTGAGAAAAGCATTTTATATGGTGGTTGTGTAGTTTAAGTGAAATTATATATGTAAAGCACTTAGCATATTATAAATATGCAGGAAGTCAGTACATATTAACTGTTCTTAGCTACTGTGACTCCAGTCCCAGCTGGAATTGATGATTTTAACTTTTCCCTCTCCCATTTTACATAATCACAAGTTTGAAACTTCATTTCTCCCCTGGAGCTGTATCATTTCCATGCTTCATCTCTGATTGCCTCTGAATTAACAGAGTATTTTTCTCTGAGGGTTACTCAGACATTGCCAAAGCTCACAATATCTTAGAGTCTTAGAGTCCTACATTGCAGGATGCGACTTTTCAATTTCTCCCTTCTTCTCTGCCCCACTTCCCCTTCCTACATACACATAACAAGGAGAGTGGCACATGAGAAGAGCTGCTGGCCTGACATTTTAAAGCTTACCCTCCTGAAAGCCCTCATCAAAACCTAGCACTCCCCTGCCAGCCTTCCCCTCAAAAGGGCCCAGGTATGGGAGAGATACTGTGATTTACACTACGGGCATCTGGGAACCAGGTCAGAACTTACTCTGCTGATATAGTCTCCTATTCAAACAGCAACACATCAGAGCTCACATTTACCAAGGACAAGTAATGAACAAGACGCTCCCTCAGAGCCATGCTGGCACCAAGTTCCCGTGATGTAACATTGTAATACTCATGAGCTGTGGCCAGTGTTGCACTGGAGCCCACTTGCACTGGTTTATAAGAGCCAGTTATCAACTTTTCAGGAATTTCATGAGTTAGTCATTGAACAAAGCCATTATCGAAAGTTGAATTATATAAACTTATAATCTAATGAATTATTAAAAATAAAGATAACAATGTGCAACTATTATGTATCCATAATAATTTTAAATAAAAATTAAAAAACAAAGATAAGAAATAAATATCCCCCAAATTCATGACATTCGAATTATTTAACTACATTTTCCTATTGTCTATGCCTTTGAGATGACTTATGTCTAGTATATCTGTGTGGAAGGAATAATATAAGCTGATGCGCTATTGTGTATCTCTTCACAACTCTGCAATCAGTGATGTTATGTTGGTAGCTTTAAATTGGCCACGGTGGCTACCAATCAGAGCTTGATTTACTCTTTTTCTGACAGTCTAGACATGAGAGCGTGATGACAAACATGTTAATAATGCAGATTAAACTTATATGTCTGGTGCCATTACTATGTGAAGAGCACAAAAACATTGAGGACTATTCTCCCAGTATTTGAACCAAAGGAGTTGCTCACATCATTGACACATTAATGAAATTCTGGCACATATATTTATTTTCTCCTTTCACTTTTATCTTACTCATTAATGGCTATAAAAGTATCAACATTCATATCAGAACCACCTTCATTCATCAACTGCAACCATAGGTTGGCCACCTAAGGATAGCAATTTGAGCAAAAATCAACAATGGCATTCTATGAAAAGCAATTTTATAATAAAGAATATGTGTATTTTATTTTTTGTCAGTTGTATGCTATACATTCTTTATATCAATAAAATTTGTGATAAACTTTTGTACATATATGTATGTATCGTTTTTTTGTTTGTTTTCAGAAAGCCAGTTGTGCAACATTTCCTAGACACCACTGGTGCTATGACACTTTCTAGTTCTTTTTTTTTTTTTTTTCTGAGACGGAGTTTCGCTCTTGTTACACAGGCTGGAGTGCAATGGCACGATCTCTGCTCACTGCAATCTCCGCCTCCTGGGTCAGGCAATTCTCCTGCCTCAGTCTCCTGAGTAGCTGGGATTACAGGCACGCACCACCATGCCCAGCTAATTTTTTGTATTTTTAGTAGAGACAGGGTTTTACCATGTTGACCAGGATGGTCTCGATCTCTTGACCTCGTGATCCACCCGCCTCGGCCTCCCAAAGTGCTGGGATTACAGGCTTGAGCCACCGCGCCCGGCCCTCTAGTTCTTTATAGAAGGGTCAGACAAAGCTTAGAGAACGTGTAGAGGATTCCAGAATTCCCAAAATATTGATCTTGACTTCTTCGAATTCTTGTGATGACCTCTTTGCCTTATAGCGTGACTGATGCAGTGAAGATGATTTGATAGCAACAGACCAGAGCCCTTCCTTATCCCAGGAAGAAGCCCTGGCTTCAGGATACAACCAAAGCTCCAGGAGGCACCAGTTTCTCAACATCTGCCTTTCTGCTTGCTTGCTGGTAAAGCATTAGGAAAAAACAGCAAAGATTCTTTGCAGTATATCCTAGGGAGAGAAGGTGCTGGATCTTCTGTCTCACAGAAACTCATTAGGCTAGACCCAGTGAAACAACCAGCTCTTCTTGCTCCCAATATGAAGAAGCAAAGAACCTAGCAAGTTCCATCTGATCTGAGATCATGTCTGATATAAGCCCAGGTTGTAAGAGGAGACAGGGCTACAAGTGATTGCACAAAGGTTCTCAGGTGCACCTGATCTCTCTAGTAACCTTGCCAAGATGAGGAGTAATAATCCCCTGGAGATGCAAAGGACAGACCAGAATGATCCATCAGTCAAATGAGATGGCAAACAAAGAGCCCGGGAAAGCTAAATTTATGTCATAAAACAGAGGAGACTACAAAGGACATGGCTATAGCCTATACATTCTTTCAAAGTACCAATAAAAATACAAGAAGAAAACTGTTGATAACATGGTCGCATGGGTTAGTGGGGAAAAATGGAGATAGCATTTGATGTAAAGAAAAAAACCTCTGCCTTTGATTATGGAAAACACTTTAGGAAAAAGTAATTCATAAGCTGTCTACTATGGTAAATAAGTTAAGAGTCTTTTTTAATGAATATTAAATAATGGGTTAAAGGATTACATAATGCTAGGAAAATTATAATGCGGAACTTTCAAAATGAATGATGCTTCTACAGGAGAAGTTTTAATATGATTCTATGCCAATAAGTGATATAAATATGTAAGCTAATATGAAAATTATAACTTAATTTCATAGATTCATTGGTCTGTGAACATACTATTCCTAAGGACATTGTTTGCACAACAACAATAGAAATCTGCATTTCCTGTTTCCTATTTCTTATGATGACAAGCTCATCATGTATGATTTCATTGAATCACCTAACTGGGAGTACAAATTGGATTTCATTATGAGTGTTTGGGTTGTGATATATTAGATTTTTGCTCAGTAACTGCACATCTTAAAAGGAACACTATATTTAATGGCATGTACATTTACAATTTCTGAAAGTATGGGCTTCAAGAGACTTTCTGAAAAGGTATCTCTATTTCTAAGACTTGCAAATAGGCACCTTGTTCCCAAATGGAAATGAGTGAAATGTTTAATGATTTTTAAATAATTTGTTACAAATCAGCCCCTTGATTTTAATTTTGAATAAGTTATCACAAATTTCCTTAGGAAAGTGATTCAGATTGAAAACATTTAAACCCAGGTTCTAGTTTCAGCTAAAATGAGAGATTTGTTTAATTCTCTCAACACACACAAGTGAAAGGTGACGAGAAGGCCAGCACTTCGCAGACTTTTCTACACCACAAACTGGAATGTGTGCTGAATATAGGTACTGTCCCTGCTGTTGTGGATATAGTGGAGCTTCTCCGATGAACTTCCAGAGCACATTCATTTGCCCTTTGTGACTTACACCCCAACATCAAAACCAGAGTGCTGCCTTTGCTACAACCAGTCCTGGCATGAGAGACTTGACACTCTTTCTTAGCAATCCTTATTTAAATGTGTTATTTTGTCTAATCTAAACTTAGATGCCATATTTTATGCTTAATTATTTGGCTTTATCCACATGAGATATGAAAAGAAAGAGAAAATTAATTATTCTTTGCTTAACATTTCTTCCTGTATTTGAACTTCACCAGTGTGTCTCTTCCGAGGAGGCAAAGTGTGATGGTTAATTTCATGTGCCAACTTGAGTAGGTAGTGGGAGGGGGATTGAGGGGGTATTGTTTCTGGGTGTGCCTGTGAGAGTATTTCTGCATGGGACTGTCATTTGAATGGGTAAACTCGGTAAAGTACTTTCATAATGACCTTCCTGTCAAGGATAGACCACATATACAATGGTGGTCCCATAAGATTATAATGGAACTGAAAATTTCCTATTGCCTAGTGATATTGTTGCCATCGCAAGGTCATAGCATATCAAAATTGCTTTTTAAAAACTTATTAAAAATAAAGTTAACTGGGAAACAGCCTCAGGCAGGTCCTTCAGGAGGTTTTCCAGAAAAAGGCTTTGTTATAGGAGATGACAGCCCCATGCCTGTTATTGCCCTTGAAAACCTTCCAGTGGGGTAAGATGTGGAAGTGGAAGACGATGATATTGATGATCCTGAATCTGTGTGTGTAGGCAAATGTGTGTGTTTGTGTTTTAGTTTTTAACAACAAATTTTAAGAGTAAAAAAAATTTTTTTAATTTAAAAATAGAAAAAATATAATCAAAGATAAAAAAGAGTAGGATATAAAGAAAGAAAATACTATATAGCTATACAATGTGTCCATATTTTAAACTAAGAGTTATTACAAAAAAGTAAGAAAGTCAACAAAATTTGGAAAGTAAAAATGTTCCAGTGAGCTAAGGTTAATTTATGGTTGAAGGAAGAAAACTACTTTTTATAAATGTAGTGTAGTTTAAGTGTACTGTGTTTACAAAGTCCACAGTAGTGTACAGTAATGTCCTAGGCCTTCACTCACCACTCACTCCCTGACTCACCCAAAGCAACTTTCATGCTTGAAAGCTCTATGCATTCATTGTAAATATTCTATAAGGTGTACTATTTTTATCTTTTATAACTTTTTTTCACTGTACCATTTCTATATTTAGATACATAAATACTTAGCACTGTGCCACAATTGCCTACAACATTCAGTACAGTAACATGCTCTACAGGTTTGTAGCCTAGGAGCAATAGGCTATCCCACATAGCCTAAGTGTGTAGTAGGCGATACCATCTAAGTTTGTGTAAGCGCACTCTATGATGTTTGCACAATGATGAAATTGTCTAACAATGCATTTCTCAGATAGTATCCTCATTGTTACACAGGGCATGTCAGTAGATCATTGTTCCAAATGTGAGTGGGCATTATACAGTTCTTCAAGGGCTTGAATAAAGCAAATGGTAGAGAGTGAGGAATTGGCTCCTTTCTTCCTACCTGCCTGCTTGATTTGGCACATCGCTTCTTCTCCTGCTTTTTAACTATGATTTCCCATGGTCAGTTTCCCAGTTTCTCAGGTCTTGGAACTCAGACTGAATTACACCACCAGCTTGCCTGGATCTCCAGTTTTCAGATGGCAGATCATGGGATTTCTCAGCCTCCATAATGACGTGAGCCAAGGCCTCATAATAAATCTCCATATGGATAGATGATAGATGGATGGATAGATAGATGATAGACACATGTCTTCTTGACAATTGCATGGGGTAGGCCTAACAATCTCAGTGTGTGAACTGAGGACCATTTACAAAGCTTCACTTCAGATATTTCCATGTTTCCCAGTAGCCCTCAAGTTTAGTTGCTTAAGGACTTAATTTATTTCATGTGAGCCTAATATTCGTTGTGTCACTGTAGATTAGAGCTTTACATAATCTCAGAATCAGTCTCCAAACAGTGAATGCAAAATGTCTCTTATAATTATAAGATGTGGAATATCAACTCCCAAGAAATTATTCAACTCACCACAGTTAAATTGTCTTTAAGCCCATGGATGCTATGTACATGCTGGCACATGGCCAAGCCAAAGTTAAACTACTAGGTTGGCGTAAAAGTAATTGCAGTAATTGCAGGTTTTGCCATTACTTTCAATGACAAAATCCGCAATTCCTCTTGTACCAGTCTAATAGATTAAGGGATCACTATAAGTGACCTCAGATAAAACCTGAAATAAATAGTTCCCCTGCATTCCTATTCACAGGAAGATAATGGACTTCTTCACAACTCCCAACAATGTGTAGTGTTATGTGAACTAAAATTCCAGCAAGGACAGGCCACGAGTCATTGTCTGAATTGCCCCGGGCTCTATTTGCAGTCTCAGGGAGCATTTTTACTTGAGACACTGCCTAGCTGAAAGGAACTGATGAGCATCTTAGGCAAATGGTAGAAAAGTTCCCAGCGGGTATTCAAATCATTATTTAAACTAGCAACAATCCCTTCCCACCCAAGTCACTCAGAACGCCTTTTGTTTATTTAAGGTGTAACATGTTGAAGGGAGTCTGGTCATGAGGGCTTCTCAACAGAAATAAAATAAATTGACATAAAGTTCTCTTCAAAAAGTTATTGAAAGAACATGTAACAATACCTATTGAATACATCAGGCACAGTTGAGGGTACAGAAGAAAAAAGAAGGAATCTTTACTGTTTCTCATGTTTGTGTTTCCTTCTCTTTCTTGGGCAGATTTCATAGTTTCTCACCTTATTTAAAGTTTTTCTGCCTCCTGACCTGTGCCTGCAGAAAGGAAGGGACAGGCCCTGCCTCTGGCAGGAAACTATTTCTTCACCTTCCTCCTTTCCTCCTCTTTCCATCTCACTGTGCTACCTTTGGTGTCTGGGAGAGGGGGAAACAAAGAGGAAAGAAGGAAGGAGGGCCAGATGCAGTGGCTCATGCCTGTAATCCCAGTACTTTTGGAGGCTGAGGTGGGAGGATCACTTGAGGTCAGGAGTTCCAGACCAGTCTGGCCAACACGGTGAAACCCTGTTTCTACCAAAAATGTTAAAAAAGTTAGCCAGATGTGGTGGTGTGTGCCTGTAATCCCAGCTACTTGGAAGGCTGAGGCATGAGAATCACTTGGACCCAGAAGGTGGAGGTTGCAGCGAACTGAGGTTGTGACATTGTACTCCAGCCTGGGTGACAGAGCAAGACTTTGTCTCAAAAAAAAAAGAGAGAAAAGGAAGGAGAGAAACAGTTCCCTTATGTCGTGACAAACTATCCCCACAAAGTCCTCTGTTCCATTGTTGGTTCTTTCTTTCCTGGGTCAATTCCAAAGCCCTTTGGCCCCCTCTTTAGAGAAACCTCTCACAGTTAGTCTCTGTGACCTTTGTGGTCTCTGGCTGGACCCCCTAGCCACACCCCTCATTCCTGCTGCCAGCATGTGCCCATGTGGGCTCTCGCTGCTGGGGTCCTTCCTGGAATCAGGCAGCCCATTGGAGTGGGACCCATTTCAGGCCTGACCCTTGCTTTGTTCTTATTCTGGCTCTCAGGAAAACACCCAGCCCTTTGCCTGCCAAATCAGGAAATAAAGATGGCCCTCTCCTTTCATGTTGCCATCAGAGACAACATCAGCCAGCTTCTCACCTTGCACTTTCCAGATAAGGACAGTTTAGGAGGCATAGTTCTCCAAGAACCTTCTCTCTGTGCTCTGCTCTGATCCTAGGGTCATCCGTGAATGGCATGGGGCCCTCAAGTTTTGCATCTTAATGTACACGGCATGAGGAGGAGATTGAGGTGGCAGTCTCCTTCCTGGAAGACATCCCTCCCAACTCAGAGAGCATCTCTGTAGGACCTCAGCTAGCTCCTCTCTTAGTGAACTAGCAAGCAATCCAATCCCATCCTCTCCTAGTGAGGGCAATACAGCCAGCCATTCACCTATCTCAAGGAAATCCTCATCTTCGGCATACAACAAGCACCCTCTTTAGAACGTGTGGCATTTGCCACTTATTCTTAGCTCTGAGGCCTCAACCACAAGTAAATCAGCAAGAATAGTCTCATTTACCATCCTGCTACAAACATTTGCTCTATCCAGGCCCACCTTCCATCATCTATCCCTCTGGATAGATGAAGAATCCCTCAGAGTCTGCATTCTTATTACATGGCTCACCTTCATCACCAATGACCTGAGGTTGAAAGCAACATCTTGAAGGCCAGCCACATTCTTTCATGGCTGCTAGAAAGACACCACAGGTCATAGCCAGCCTGTGACACACTCACCAATCTGATTTAAAAGGGGGGATCCACTACCCTTAGCTCAAAACAGCACTGCTTTCCTTAAAATCTGGAAGTCTGCCCCAGCAATGCTGAGGCTGCTGGCAGAGGTGAAAAGACCAGTTCCCAAAACATAAAACGGTGGGTGAAACAAACTTACCTAGCATTCGCCAAGGGAAATTCTACTTTCTATAGGTGTATAATAAATATAAGAGGGATATATATACACACACACACAATATGGGGGGAAAGAGCCTGTGCAGTGGTGAAAGGAGATTTTTGGAGGGAGGCAAAATGAGGACTTTTTTTTGAAAAAACACAATCATCTTTAGACTTGATCAGAAAAGCTGAGTGAAGAATGAAGGTGTGTACACATCTGCTGAGGCGAGGCAATGCTTTGACAATAATGAGCCAGAATTTTTTTCAGCCAGAAATGGAAATCATCAAAAATAAAATGGAAGTTTTTTTAACTCTTTGTTAATTTTGATAAACACATTAACTTTCACATTATTTGATTTTTTAAAATAATCTCAAAGACAGAGCAGAATTGGTTGACGGTAAACCGACCTGGCCTGAATATTATAGGTAAGGGTATGACTTCAGGGATGATTTTACTCAAACATTCTCAATGATATCATATATTGATTCTACAGTTGAGTTCTTCCCATGTGCAAGGCACAGTATCAGTGGAAAAGATAATTAAGCAAAATACAAATGCTGTAAACATCAGCTATGGAACCTGTAAAAAAAGCTATTACATTAAGAATATTTAATCTTTGTCTTCAGAAATTTCCAGTTTGCTATTTAAGATAAATTTCCAGCTTGCAACTTTACCTCCTGATCATTCTAAATCAAGAGCTTTTAATATATTTAACACTTTTTTTGAAAGGGAGCTGGAAAGGAAATATAGAAATGAGATCAACAAATAGATTCAGTAATTTACCATCAGAAGTTTCCTTAGAACTGCCAGTAAATCCCTTGCAAAGTACACAATTAATATTTATGAGGGAGACATGTAGGTCTTATATCTGCCATTGCTTAGTAAATTCACTTAATTTCTTTACGGTTCCATTTTCTTATCACTATGATAAAATCAATCTACCCCACTCCCTTTGGTGAGGGGGATGGGGCTTGGTATAAAAAAAGTAAAGACTTTAAGCATTTAAAAAATAATCTGGGTTGGGTAATCCTTTCTGAATGGCAACGATAAACCACTTTACACCTGGTAGAGGTTTCTTTTAACTGGATCCAAGCTCAGGAAAGAGTCAAAGCCTCTTACAATAATGACAGAGTTTATTATTCTTAAAGGGCAGGGTGACTATTCTTTCTCCATATGCGATTTGACTGTATAGTCAGTCTCCATATCCACAGGTTCAACATCTACAGATTCAACCCACTATAGATAGAAAAAGAGAGAAACAAAAGGAAAGGAAAAAAGGAAAGGAAAGGAAAGGAAAGGAAAGGAAAGGAAAGGAAAGGAAAGGAAAGGAAGAAGGAAGGAAGGAAGGAAGGAAGGAAGGAAGGAAGGAAGGAAGGAAGGAGGGAGGGAAGAAAGGAAGGAAGAAAAGAAGGCAGGCAGGCAGGCAAGTAGGCAGCGCAATAATTTAAAAGAATACAAACAAAAAATATAATTATTTACATAGTATTTATGTTGTATTAGGTATTATAAGTAATCTAGAGATGACTTAAAGTATGCAGGAGGATGTGCATAGATTATATATGTTGACAAAAAATTGCCAGACTCTTTAAAGTATTTGAAGAGACTTATTCTGTGCCAAATATGAGTGATCATGGTTCAGGATACAGCCTCAAGAGATTCTAAGAACATGTTCCCAAAGTGGTTTTATACAGATCTATAAAACAGATTGGTTTTATGCATTTTAGGGAGACAAAGTTAGAGGCAAAAACATAAATCCATACCTGTAAGGTATACATTGGCTTGGAAGAGTGGACATGTCAAAGTGGTGTGGCAGATGAGGGCTTCCAGGTCATAGGTGGATTCAAAGATTTTCTGATTTGCTATTGGTGAAAGTTAAACTTTGCTTAGAGGGTTGAGGTCAACTTAAAGAAATGCATGAGTTAAGATAAGGGGAGTTGTGGAAGCCAATGTTCTTGTTAGGTAGATGAAGCCTGCAGGTAGCAGGCTTCAGAGACAACAGATGGTAAATGTCTCTTTTTGAACCTTAAAATGTATCACTCTTAGTTAAACCTCCTGGATCAGGAAAAGGCCTAGAAAGGAAAGGAAACTCTCTACAGAATGAAAATTTCCCCCACAAGATATGGCTTTGCAGGGGCATTTCCAAAGATACCAAAGAAAATATATTTTGGGATAAAAATAATTTCCTCCAGAACCTTGTGTCTTTTACAACATGATGCATACTAGAGTCAGGCTGGAGTTGGCTATCTTATTGCTACAAAGAATCTGTTTTTCTTATGATCTCTATTTTAATGTTAGTGCTGGTCAGTTTTGCCTAAACTCCCAAGGGAAGAGGGTATAACAGGCAAGTCCAACCTCATCTTCCTGTCATGGCCTGAACTAGTTTTTCAGATTCTCTTTAGGATCCTGTTGCCCAAAAGGTGGGGGAGTCCATTCAGTTCATTAGAAGCTTATGTATACAAATACTGTGCCATTTAATATCGGAAACTTGAGCATATAGGGATTTTGATATCCACAAGCTGTGGATACTGAGGGATGATGGTATTATCCAGGAGAAAGTAATTTTGACTGTGATGATGTGTTCTGGAATCCCAGGAAAACTTGTGAGGAAATTGCCCTGCCTATCTCTGGTGGGGAGACTAAAGAGGATTTGAAGTTCCTGTGTCCATCGTCACTTGCAAGAATATAACTCAGTTATATGAATTAATGGCTGAGCAGAGAAGAACCTTCAAAATTGGTGTCATGCTAAAGTTTCAGAAGGGAGAAATAATTAATGGCTGAGCAGAGAAGAACCTCCAAAATCAGTGTTGTGCTAAAGTTTCAGAAGGGAGAAGTGGTGGTAGAAGCATCTCCACCTGAAGATTAATTGAGAGTCTCAAGGAAAGCTGTTGGGGATGCAAGAAAAGTTGTTGAAGGGAGGAGGAGACCTAGAAAGGAGACAGGACTGAGATGAAAGAGTGCAGGAGGTGGGGGGGTCACATGTGGGTTACCCTACTCTGGAAGGTCAAGTTTTTAGGTAGAGCTACAATCTCTTCTGAAGTCTGAGCCTTTACCAAAATCCTGATTGAGTGTATGTTGGGTTGAAGAAGACTCAGAAGGAATAGAAGGAGGAGGTGGTGCCCAGGGGAAAGACAATCACCTGTCACTCTTATTGCAGAGGTTTGATCACAGATAGTGAAATCGTCTTTGCAAAATTATGACTGAGACAGTGAAACAGATCTAATTTAATTGATTCCATCTTGCTTCTAACCTCCAAGCTGCTCTTGTTTACTCCTGGATAAAGGCTAAACTAACTTTGGGAGAAGTTTAGTTTATATTTTATAGTTTAAAACAAAGACAATAACAGCCCTTTTCCAAAGCAGACCTCCTTCTTGCCTGAGGACTAGATTGCCTCTGTAGGAATAACATTAGCCACCAGATTAGAAATTATGGTTTAGGAGTCATGTGGTTGGAGGCTACAAGATTCTGACCCTCCCTAAACTGCTCCTAAGATCAGTGCTTGAGATATTTTGCACACCCTGCACTTGATGGATTAGCTGGCACCACCCAGATTGATAAACTGGCTCATCTGATCAATTGACTCAGCACAAGACAGTTTCAACTCCCTATGATTTCATCTCTGACCAATCAGCACTCCTGGCTCACTGCTTCCTCCCACCCACCAAGTTGTCCTTAAAAACTCTGCTCCCCAAATATTCAGGGAGACTGATTTGAGTAATAACAAAACTCTAGTCTCCCACACAGGGGGCTCTGCATGAACGACTCTTTCTCTATTGCAATTCCCCTGTCTCGAGAAATCAGCTATGTCTAGGCAGTGGGCAAGGTGAACCCCTTGGGAGGTTACTGTACAATCAAGAAAGACTTCTTCCATCTCTACCCCTACCTCACCACAGTCCTAGGGGTTTCTTGGCAGAGCCACCAGAAGCCTACAGAGTGGGGAGACACACAGGCCTACAACAACAGAGAAACTGCATTGGCCCATATGGCTGCCTGCCTTAATTCAGTAAGGAGCAGTCTTCAAGACTGGGAAAAATAAATATTCAAAAGTACATCATGAGTATAAAATTAGACAATTTAAATGAAAATACTTTTCCATCTATAAAGTACTATATGAATAAAAGTAATATTTTAAAGTGTGTACTATTAACTCAATTACATAGATCTTGACCCAAAGTGTTTGTTCTGTCTCCAGTACCAAAGTAATTTTTTTAATATCTACATATTAGCATTCTGGGTTGAAAGCCTCCTTGAATCCAGTATAACCTCTCTGTTGCCCACTTGGCTTATTCCCAAGGTAGGCTGGAACAGAGTGTGAATACATATTTGTAGCCTGGAGTACAAATAAGAAGGTACTGAATTCATACACTGAACTGTTTTGGGACATCTACTTTGTCCTACACAGTGTGGGAGGTACTGAAGAGAAAAAATAAAAAACAATTTGTACTGTCAGGAGATCTAAATCTAGGGGAAGAACTGGACAACAATTCGGTGGAATCTAGGACAGGATGTACTATGATAGGAACATTGCTCTTCTTAGAGACAAATCAAAGAGAAGCATTATATGCCAAGGAGTTGGCCTACCACATTAACAGTGGGGTTAGCATAATACCTTTTACAATATGCCTACAAAAAGGAAGTTAAATTGATTGCCTGGTGATTCACAGTGGCAGATCTCTAGATTTGTTATGAACTCTGGGTTGCCAAGAATATAAAATATAAACAAGAATATGGTGGGCTGTGAGGGGCAAGCAGGAGAGTAACAATAAACATGAAAATGCAGATGACACATCTCAACCGTATAGAGGAGTATCCCATGGTCAATTAGAGTCTGGGCTCTAAATCATTCTACCACATTTGAATTCCAAGTTCTATTCTCTGTGATCTCCAGCAAGTTAATTTAACATTTCTTGCTTCTATTTTCTCATTTGTAAACTGAGATTAATAAAAAGTACCTACTTCAAAGAATAGTTTCAAGACTGAAAAAAAAATATCCTTGAAAAACTCTTAAAACAGTTCTGGCAAAAAGTGAGGGCTCAGTAAATCCATTATTAGTGTTATGTTTTTCAGCTGCAGGGAAAGTTAAATGGCAAGAATTATTGGGAAGAAAATAAATTTCAGATTGGCAGGCCTCATGAAGTCTGCAATATTATGAATTGATAAGTCATTGAGAATCTGAATAGTGAATGCTGCTTTTGTTTCCAGTCCTCTCTCCTACTGGCTAATGCTTCCGCAGCTACAGATCTGTTTGCTTTCACCCAGCTTTTGCCACTACTGTGCCTCAGCTCTTCTACTTGATGTTGGGTCAATGGCTTCGTTCTTGACTTCACTGCTGCTGCCTTTCCAGTTTCTGTGGGCTTATGCTGCTTCCTATCTATGCGGCACTTAATAACTGCTACCATCACCTAAGTATTAGTCTGTTTTCAGACTGCTGTAAAGAACTATCTGAGACTGGGTAATTTATGAAGAAAAGAGGTTTAATTGACTCACAGTTCTGCAGGCTTAGCAGGAAGCATGGCTAGGAGGCCTCAAGAAACTTACAATCATGGGAGAAGGCAAAGAAGAACAAAGCAAAAGTCAAGTCATCTGAAAATTTCTTGGTTTTGTTTATGTAAGTAAAGTAATACATTTTACACACAATTGAATTCCTGCATCATGCATAAATGTAAAATAAAAGAAAGAATACCATTAAGTTTAAAACCATGGAGGCTGCCCCAGGACAACAAATCCATTTATCATAGAATGAAATGTAAATACAGAGAGCCAAGAGAGAAAAAAAGGTGCTCTCTTCCCATTAAAATATTCAGTACAACCTGAGAATTCAACTGCGTTCAACTATACACACACACACAGACACACACACACACACGCACACGCACACACACGGCACGGTATTCATTCTTCTCTCTATGAGATGGACTATTATTGAATTTCTATTTTCTAAACTAAATAATGGAATTTTTAGTTCCTGAAAGAATACCTGGAAGGAAAAACACTACCCATTTTTAAGAGAAAAATTTACATCTGCTAAAGCCACCCTTGGTAAAAGAAAACAAAATTTGTGTCTGACTGCCAGAACTATTGACAGTAATTTTGAAATCTTAGAGAAGCTCTGCAAATGGCAATTTTACTGTGCTTCTGGGTGATACACCCTGTACTTGCCATCCCATGAGACCACTCACCTCAGCAGTCACAAAGGGCCCCTTGCCAATGAGCTTTGTTTTCTCTACATGAATTGCCAGCCCCTTCCTCAAACAGCCAGTAAACTAAACCTCTAATCTTGGGATTGCTGAGAAAGATTTGATAAAATGTGTTTGATAAATATTTACTGAGTGTCTACTTTATGATAAGCACTCTTCTGGCTCTGAGAATAGTGCAGAGCAGGAAACAGGCATAATCTCTACCCTTGTGTACTTTAAATTCTAGTTATGGGTCACAGAGAATAATAAAAAGTAAGTGAAATAGATGGAATGTTAGCTGGGATGAGTGCTATGAATAGAATAAAGCAGGGAAGAAGGACAGAAAACGTTTAGTGAGAACGGTTGCAATTCTTCATAAGGCAATCAGGGAAGGATTTACTTAGATAATATTATACTTGTGTAAAGACTACCTGAAGTTGGTAAGAAAATGAGATGTGCATATTTGTGGTAAGAATATTACCAGTGGAGAGAATGCCAAGTACAAAGGGCCTTTATTAATTATTAATAGAAGGAAAGCTATTGTTCCACAGGGAGCTGTTTGGGATGAAAGAATCACATGCATACCCAAAACCAAAATTTGTTAACAAACCTGCTTCTCAAACTTTATAAAAATTTTTGCATCCTAAACATCAAAATACTAGGTGCATTTGGTTTTGAATTTTTTTTTTCCTGCATCTATGTTTAAAGAAAATACTCAATTTGATAGAATACAGTAGGAGGCATAGTTGAAGAGTTAGTTACTGTATCTGATAAATTTATGACAAGATTTTCCACCTCAAAGAAAATAGACTTTCTCAAATTGAATGACTTAGGTGGAATTTTCTGGCTTTTAATTATAGAGGGAAGAAATAAATAAGCACATATGAGTAATTAAAGAGGCAAAACTGAACTTTCAGATTATGCCCTTGGGTCTTTAATATTTATTCCAGTATTTGCAATTATAATTCAAGAAAATCAAAACTAATACTCATATCATTGGGGCATGGTAAAATTTCCAATGTTCAAGGAAAAGTAAATTACCTTCATAGTACTGAATTTACTTAAGTATATACACGTTGATACTGGAAAAATCTCTATCAAATGTTGATACATTAGTAAACACTAGTATATTGTATACTTATAAGCATATAAAATATCATAATCTGTATCATGTCTCTTCACAAGTCTCAGAAGAGCTAATCACAGATATTAATAAGGGTCTTAGTCAGTTTGGCTGCTATTATGATTATATCCACAGACTGGATGGCTTAAACAACAGAAATGTATTTCTCACCATTCTGGAGGATAGAAGTTTAATATTAGTGTGTTCTAATAATCTTGACCCAACAGGGCTGATGAGGGCCCTCTTCTTACTTTGCAGATGATAATTTTCTCATTATATCTCCACATAGCAAAGAGAACGATCATCTGTTTCTCATATATCTTCTTATAAGAACACTAAGCCCATACTGAGAGCTTCACTCTCATGATCTAATTATCTCACAAAGGCTCCACTTATACCACAGCACTGGGGGTGAGGATATCAACAGGTGACACACACACATTCAGTTCATGGTACTGAGATCCTGAATTCTAAGATGGTAAGGGCATTTTCTTCCTCCTCATAAAGACAGATTTGGGTCTCCAAGTGGTGGGATGAGGAAGCATCTCTGATATTTGTCTCCTTCAGCAGATGGAAGAGTTCTGCCTTCATCAAATTTAGGAACAGAAACTCCTCTCCTCAGAACTCTAAGAGGCTTAGCAACCAAAACACTAGGATATGGACCTAGAAGGATTAGGTTTTCAGAGGTGGCACATTCTGGATATCCACCCTTCACACTAAATGTGAATACAGAACAGCCCTGCTTTTGGAATATGGTGGTGACCCCTTCTTTGTGGTGTCACTGAGAAGCACACCAGACCACATCCAAGATCCTTTGGAGGGAAAGAAATGAATTCATAAAGTCTGCCAGTTGTAATACACTGATGGATGGGGCAAGAGGAAAACATCTTTCAGCCTACTCTGAAATGATGAGTTGCTTGCTCTCTGAAGCATAAGGACCAAATTCTCCTTTCAATTTTATTTCTACTGGAGTTTTACTGTTGCCTGTTTACATTAAAAGAAAAATAGTAAGGTCTCTTTGTTAAGCTTAAAATACCTTAAGAGAAACTTCCAGCAATGCAGGTTTGGTATATCATTACCATAGGAAACTAAAATGATTAAGGCCAAGGTTAAAAACAATTCAATCTTCAAAAAGTATTTCTTAGCCACCTACTTTGCACCAGAGCCTGTGCTGGGAACAGAAGCTAGAACGGAGTCTAGGACAGAAACAGCTCCTCTCCTCCTGGAATCCACAAGCTCATCTGAGATAATGGGTTTGAAAATGTACAGAGTTCAATAATTACAAAACCTCAGGCACCTGACCTTCAGGGATGTCAGGCAAGGAGTTTCCTCTCAAAGTGCCAATTAACCTGATACCTGCAGAATGAGCAGAGATTAATCACAGTCTTAGGAGAATGGGGAGAGGAGTGTGCCAGGGAAAGAGACTCCCAACAGAGGGATGAGCAGTTAGTGCCATTCAAGCACCAAAGAGAAGGTCTTTTGTGACTTGAACACTTTAAGAAGGGTAGGAGTCAGGTCCTGTAGGACTCCAGAGGCCCATGGAAACTTCCAAACATTACTATAAGAGAGCTGGGGGGCTTCAAGGGTTTTAAGCAAGAGAATTAAATGACCAGGTTTTAAAAGTTTGAAAGATTCCTCTGTGCATGTGTTAGTCCGTTTTCATGCTGCTGATAAAGACATACCTGAGACTGGGTAATTTATAATGAAAAAGAGGTTTAATGGACTAACAGTTGCACATGGCTGGAGCAACCTCACAGTCATGGTGGAAGCCAAAAGGCAGGTCTTACATGGTGGCAGACAAGAGAGAATGAGAACCAAATGAAAGGGGTTTCCTCTCATAAAACCATCAGGTCTCACGAGACTTATTCACTACCATGAGAACAGTATGGGGGAGACCATGCCCCTGATTCAATTATCTCCAACCAGGTCCCTGCCACAACAAGTGGGAGCTATAATTCAAGAGGAGATTTGGGTGGGGACACAGCCAAACCATATCAATGTGTAATCCAAAATTTCTCCTTAATGCTTAGAGAAAACAAACAAGCATAAAATGCAAGCTCACCCCAGCCTGCATAGGACAGGTTGGGTACATATGGGTGCTCATAACAGGGCAGCCTGTCCTCACTGTTAAGAAAGCAACTTCTAAACATAATCTTCTAAGTGCCCACAGAGTCATGGCTGGGCATGGCTCAATGTCTCACAAGAACAGAAATCTTACTTGACCTTCACTGACATTGACCGGCAATGTAAATATAATAAAATTCTCCTCAGAGGTTTTAACGGTCTATTATATAGCTCAGGTCATAGCCCAACTTGCTAATAACTTTGTCAAAAAGCAACCACCAATATATCATGAAAAAGATTGTTTTCCTTTCCTTCAGTATTTGAGGGGTGCTGATTTTTCCTCCAACCTCAGAGGCTAATGTTTGGTTGTGGAATGAATTAGAGAGCATGTTTGGGAAAATCATGTTGCACTCTGGCTAATATAATGTCTGAGGGAACAGGTAATATTATTTTCTTTCCATTAACCCCCCAGTGCCTTGTCTCACCCCTACTGCTGGATTCAGCAGGATACCAGAGAGCCTCAGGCTATTCCAGATTTAGTAATAATCCCCAAACTCAGCCAATAGTCTCCAACATGTGACCTCAATCTGCGTTTCCCAGATTCAAACCTGCTTGACACCATCTAGAACTCACCAGCCCATCTTTCAGAACACTCGAGGAAAAGGTCTGTGTTTTGTCTTCCAAAGCTTAAATTCCTAGGAAGGCGTTCACCAAGCTGAAGTTCCACATGGTCTTTTGGGGCTCAAGGTCAGGATGAGGCAGAGACTGGCTGAGTTCCCTCTTTCCTGGACCATGCCTCTGCACAGTCAGGGACCATGGCAATGCACAGACCAGGTTTAAAGTCCCTTTAAAGGCTCTGGAACTCCATTACACCTAGCCAGCCTCCCTCCATAGATATTTTTATGTTATCAGATCAGACAGAAGAACTCTGAGTGGATAGCTTTGGGATATCAGGACTTTCCAAAATGATCTTCACAGGAGTCTGCTATCCTGGATAAATGAAAACCCAGCTCAAGAATAGGCTTCTCCCCAGGAGGATGAGAGCCAGGGCCATTTAATAAATGAAGGTTGACATGATACTTTGCAGTGACTTCTAAATTCACATCTTCATCCCACTCTTTCCCTTTCTTTATCCATCCATGACCTTACATTAGAAGAATGCACTGCCTTTGTGAAAGACCTCTGTTTTTCAAAAAGTATATACTTTTTTAAAGAGTAATTTTAGATTTACAGGAAAATTGAACAGAAAATATCAGAGGGTTCCTATATTCTCCTGAGCTACCCGCCTTCATCAATTTCCCTTATTGTTAACAACTTGCATTAGTATGGTTCATTTTTTACTTTCAAGAAATTATATTAATACATTTTTATTAATTAATGTTCATAGATTACATTAGGATTTACTCTGTGTAGTAGAGTTCTATGGGTTTTGGCAAATGCATATGTATGTATCTATCATTGCACTATGATATGAAATACTTTCACTGCTCTAAATATCCCCTGGGCTTTACCAATCCTTCCCTCTATCCCTCCTTCTGAGACTTAGTAACCACTAATCTCTTTACTATTTTCACACTTTTCTCCTTTCTAGAATATCATATAGTTGGAATCATATACTATGCAGCCTCTTCAGATTGGCTTTGTTCACTGAGTAATAGACATCTAAGGTTTCTCCATGTCTTTTTGTGGTTTGATAGCTCATTTTTTTATTGTTGCGTAATATTTCATTGTATGAATGTACCATGGTTTGTATATCCATTCACCTATTGAAGGATATTTTGGTTGCCTCCAAGTTTGGCAATTATTAATGAAGTTGCTATAAATATTGGTGTGTGGTTTTTGTATGGACCTATATTTTCAACTCATTTGGGTGAATACTTAGGATCACAAATTCTGAATCATATGGTAAGAAAATGCCTTGCTTTGGTAGAAACTGCCAAACCATCTTCCAACATGAATGTAATGTTTTGCATTCTTAACAGCAATGAATGAAAGCTTCTGCTGCTCCATATGCTTGCCAGAATTTGATTTTTTTGGTGTTTGGATTTTTTGGCATTTTAATAGGTATGTAGTGATATTTCTTTGTTGTCTTAAATTAGAATAATGACATATGATGCAAAGCATATTTTCATATACTTACTTGTCATCTATATATCTTCTTTGGTGAGGTGTCTGTTCATATTTTTGCCCATTTTTAATGGGATTTTTGTTTTCCTATTGCCAAATTTTAAGAATTCTTTGCATATGTGGAGATCAGTCTTTTATCAGAATGTGTTTTGCAAATGTTTTCTCCAATTTGTCACTTATCTTTTCAATCTCTTACGAGTGTTTTTCACTGAGAAGACATAGACGAGCACACTGCCCTCAAGAAAGACCTGTATCAAACTTAATTTCACACACCAGCAGTTCAAGATAAGTTCAGTTAAGATGAACTCACCGCAGCAAAAGGTAACTGAATAGGTGTATACGAGCCCCTAGGGTGTGCCAATATGTGCATCTATATCAACTAGTAGGGTTACAATACTATAGTTTTCTCAGGGCTCTGTAACTTCAAGGATTTCATTATTAAGTATTGAAAAGGACTGTATAAGTGGGTTTATGGAGACAACAGTAGTGTCCCCAAGAATACAGAGAAAGGGGAGAAAATTGTTTCTTTTTTTTTTTTTTAATTTTTTATTGGATTTTAGGTTTTGGGGTACATAAGCAGAGCATGCAAGACAGTTGCGTAGGTACATACATGGCAGTGTGCTTTGCTTTTCTTCTCCCCTTCACCCACATTTGGCATTTCTCCCCAGGCTATCCCTCCCCACCTCCCCCTCCCACTGGCCCTCCCCTTTTCCCCCCGATAGACCCCAGTGTTTAGTACTCCCCTTTCTATGTCCATGTGTTCTCATTTTTCATCACCCGCCTATGAGTGAGAATATGCGGTGTTTCATTTTCTGTTCTTGTGTCAGTTTGCTGAGGATGACGTTCTCCAGATTCATCCATGTCCCTACAAACGACACAAACTCATCGTTTCTGATTGCTGCATAATATTCCATGGTGTATATGTGCCACATTTTTCCAATCCAGTCTATTATCAATGGGCATTTGGGTTGATTCCAGGTCTTTGCTATTGTAAACAGTGCTGCAATGAATATTCGAGTACATGTGTCCTTAAGAGTTAGAAACATATGAACAAAACATTCATTAATTCAATAAGTTCTTATTATGTACTAAATAATAGGCTAAGCTTTGCTGGTATCATACAAAATCCTCACCTTCATGGAACTTACATTCTAGTGGGTGAAACAGACAATAAAAGACACAAGACAGACAGATGATAGTGACAAATGGTAAAGAGAAAAATAATGCAGGAAAAGAAGATGATGTGTTGGGGATAGGGTGAAATTTTAGAGAGAATAACAGGAAGTCCCTTAAAAAGTGACTTTGGGGAATGACCTGAAGGAAATGAATGAGGATCTTGGGGAGAGACCATTCCAGGCAGGAATTCCAGCAAGTGCAAAGGCTAGGAATGTCTGAACAAGAGTGGGAAGGTCATTATGGCTGAAGTAGAGACAGCACAGAGGAGAGCAGTAAGGGATGAAGAGAGAATTAGTGAGGAACTAGGCTATCCCAGCCCTTGGAGGCCATGGAAAGCACTTTGGCTTTTACAATGAATGAAGTTAGGAGCAGTATTGCAGGCTTTTGAGCAGAGGAGTGACATCATCAGGATTATGTCTTCACATGATCCACCACCCGTGGAGAATAGACTGAAAGTGGGCAAAAGGAAGAGGTAAGACCCAATTAGAGACAATCACAATAATCCAGGTGAGAACTGACAGTAAGCTGGTCTAGAGTGATGAGTATAAAGATAGTGAGAAGCAGTTACGTAATTTTTGGGCATTCTGTATTTGCCATCTGTACCGTCAGTTCACTTTTGCAAATAACAAAATTAATTAATAAACAAATAAGTATGTCAAAATGTTGCTAATAGGCCCAGATTATGATACACAACTTCTGGATAACATAGTAGCAGGGTCACACACAGAACGTCCAAGGTTTCCAAACTCAATAGTATGACCACCTGCCAGAACCTCTGACACCCCTGCTTCGGGGAGGTAAGAGTTTTAGGAGTTTGGGTTTGGCCACGGAAGGCACCAGAGAGATAGACAGAGAATGTGGAAGTTGTGAGACCGCAGCACAAGTGTCTATGTGGCCATTTTCTTCCCAAAGTTTGATTATGCTTTCAGGTCATCAAGCCCTCTCCTGGGCCATTGTAATGTGATTGCTATATGTGCAATTCAGAGACAGGTCAAAGGCTCTAGGTATCACTTAGATACTGTCAGTTTGGGCTTGGAGCTCCTCCACCGGTAGCTGAAATCCTGGGAGAAAATATAGGATGTGGAAAACACAGTACCTTATTCTACTCTCTAGAAAAGCACATTATCTGTTCTTCTGGGAGAGCCACACACATGGTTTTACATTTCTGTCTCTTTAATATGACAAAGGTCTTTGCTCTCTGTGGAGTCAATTTCCTTTATGCCTTTTTCTTATAAAACACATTGTCTCAATCATCCCCACTTTTAAAATGTCTCTTCTCAAAGTCAAAAGGGTGTTTTCAACTATCTCAGACAGAGTTTCCACTCCCTGCAGCTCTGATGAGATGCGAGAACTTTCTCCCATGTGCTGGGTCACCGAATACTTTCCCAGGCAGACCTAATCTAATCCAGTCCACTGAGGCCCAAAACTAGCCAGCCAGTTGTCATCACTAATTAAATAGATAATTTTAAGTCATCTCATGAATGATCACAGATGCATCTCACTGTCCTTCGTGTTTCTGATGGCACTGGATCACAGAAGTAAATGTGCTTGAGAAATGTCCCAGGGCTAACCAGTAACACTTCAATCAACATTTGCTATTTTAATTGTCTTTGGCCCTGTCAGGAGCCTTGAATTCTGGGAGATTTTTTTGGTCCCATTTCAAACAATTTACTTCGAAGCAGATCATCCCTTCACCATTTTCCCCCTAAATCCCGTGATTTCTGTTTTATTATTTCTATGTTCCTGAATTCCATGGTACATCATTCCAAACCTTTCACCTAAGATTAACATGTCGTAATTGGCCATCATTAAAGACTTTCACAAAATTGTTACTAAAAATATTTTATAAACCTTATCACCAATTCTAAGGTCAATAAACGGAGACTGTAAGGGGTTACTAGGCAACTGAAGAGAAATTCCTGAAAATCATGATCAACTGGGTTCCCATAAAATTTTCTGTCATAATCCAGAAGGCAAAACAATAATTTGGCATCAAAGCTGACAGTTTAACTTCAGCACTTTCTTCCAAGTATAACCTCAAGATTCCAGTCTGTTTATTTCTAATGCTGGAAGATAGCAGCAATTAGAAAGAACTTTCCTTTATTTGGTTTGAATTCCAAACCTCTCAACAAGCCACTCTACTATGAAACTAAGAGTGCCATCAATTGCCCTTTGTCAGGCTTCTGCTTGACTCAACCTGGGCTGACAGAGGGGTTAGCACTCTGGGTAATCCCTTCCAACTTATCTGGTTTCCAGTGCTAAAAGAAAACAGTGCAGGGCTTTGATATACTCTGCCTCAAATAAAGGCAAACATTTGCTTCTTGAACTGAGTCTTTTTGATTTGGCCCTTGATGTCTAGGGTGGATGCCAGGGCCAGAGACAGAACAGATCATGCCAGGGAAGCTCAGGTGCTTTGCTCAGCAGTCTTTCCTCATCAGCACTTTCTGTGTCGTGATTATAGAATGTGTGTTTGACAGTTTTCAGTCATGGTGGGACAAAGAAGAAATACATGAAAAAACAATAAGGATACAGTTTTATTAATATGCATTAAATATTAATAAAATTTATTTTTTAATAAATTTTTAAAAAGATATAAACTATCTTGAATTGTCAATACTGAGAGTATCCATCAGCCCTTCTTTAGGGTATACTTATGGCAAATCTACAAAGAGAGTGAGATGGAACAAAATAATAACAAATGGCATTTTTCCTTACGTCAGCCAGCCAGGGATTTTCTGTCCCAGAATTAGATCTCTAGAATTATGGAGCTTTGGGTTGTAACTTTATCAACTAGACCAACAAGCTTTCCGGGTTCTATAGAAGTAGCTGGTAGAAAATAAGCCTGCATGACAGGCTAATAGTTTGTGAAAAATAAACACCAAATAAAAGGCATAGGTTACAGGAGGACAGCCACCACAGTGAGAGCCAATGGAGAAAAGCCATTGAACACAGGAAGAGATTTAGTTAAAGAGGGCAATTTCTTCTATCACTGCTGAACCAAAAAGACAATTTGAATCTGTTCAAACAAACTTAATAGTTCCTTAATCAAAAGTTGCAGAGCTTTAGGTTTTAGCTGAACTTTCAATATGAGGTTTTGCTCATTGTTCTGACTCATCCCCTTCTCCTGCACTCAAACATACTTGAGTGCAACAAACATGGAACTATAGCTTGGAAAAGTTTTCTTTATGCTGTGGCACTGTTAGTATGGAGATTATTATGTACGTGTGTCCAGTTAAAGAACAAATCTTTGGAGTAAAAGTCAATCGTATCTTTTTATACTCCCTCCAAATGAGTTCAACTGATGAGAAACTGAGACTTAGGGGAGTTAAGTGATTGGTCTAAGATTACACAGCCACTAACAGCCAGGATCAGATTTAAGGCAAGATCTAGTTGAGTTCAAGTCTCAAATGTAGCAGTATGTCTTCTGCAAAGGGTGGTCAACCAGTATCCTTTGGGTGATAAGAGAGTAAATAAAGTAAAAAAAATAATTAACTCTAAAACACTAGAAATTTGAAAAGAGCCTTTCCATAATACCCAATTTCATTTTCCCATTTTCTTTAAAAAGATATGGGAATGGGGTCCAGGGTTGATAGAAGAAAAATCAGCATTTCTTTCTATTGCACCAACAGCTAAGAGAGCTCCTTTGGCAAATCATTTAATCTCATGTGTTTTGGTTTCTCTGAAGAAAATGAAGACACTATACTCGACATTCAGTTACGTTTCCCAATTAGTTTAAGAACCTCAGATGTCCTGCATTGCATGAGAATAGTGACTGGAATTGAAGACCATGCATTCCAAAATTCTTGATTATTTGTTTTTAAAATATATGAATAAGTAGAAGCAATCATAGGGTTTCACCTCTCTCCCTTGAACTAATGTGTCAATACTCACTGAAGGGTCTCAGCACAGAGACCCAAAGAAAGATCTAGAAGCCCACCTGCAGCCTGGGTCCTTTCTCAGTTTTATCAAGAGATGAAACTTGGGGCCTGTTGAAAGGCAGGCTATCAGTCCTGACCCCCACACAAAACCTGGGTGAATAAGGCTGATGAGAGGAGAAAGAAGTTTGCTACCTAGACACAGAGCAATGTATGACCATTAATTCATTATACTAAAGAAATATTGATTAAGCACCTACTAAGTGGCAGGTACTGTGCTCTGTGCTGTGTATAAAACAATGAACAAGATGAGCCTCTTCCTGCAGGAACCTTACAGAAAGGCCAACTGAATCCCAAGTTGACACAATGAAGTCAACAGAATAGGTAAGGGAAAAGAGGGAGAAAATATTTCTGCTGGCCTGGCATGGTGACTCATGCCTGTAATCCCAGTACTTTGGGAGGCTGAGGCAGGTGGATTGCCTGAGGTCAGAAGTTCAAGACCAGCCTGGCCAACATGGAAAAACCCAATCTCTAGTAAAAATACAATAATTAGCCAGGCATGGTGGTAGTTACCTGTAATCCCAGCTACTCGGGAAGCTGAGGCCAGAGAATCGCTTGAACCCTGGGGGCAGAGGTTGCAGTGAGCTGAGATCATGCCACTTCACTTCAGCCTGGGCATAAGAGCAAAATTCTGTCTCCAAAAAAAAAAAAGAGTTCTGCTAGAGAAGAGAACATCCTGAGACTTTAAAAGTAAGCAGTGAGTAGGGAAAAGTCACAGAAGCAGTGGAGACAACAGGCACAAAGGGTCAGAAGCATGAAACACATCATAGATTTTAGGAAAAGCAGTTTGATGATGATAAAAAGAGCTGGGTAGTATTGAGAAGAATGGAAGCAAGGCAGTGTCTGAAGAGGTAACTTTGAGGAGGGGCATAGAGATGACATCATGAAAGACTTTACCAGCCTGGTAAGAAATGAAGCTTTAATGTGAAAGCCATAGGAATTAAAGATATTTCATAAGAAAAGGGCATACAAAAACATTTGGCCTAGGAGAGTTGTGGAAACAGAGTATACCAACCATCCATGAAGGTTTTGGGGGCCAAGACTGAGACTGTAACAGAAGGGATTAGAAAGTGTGGGCTAGACATCAAGATGTTAAAGTTTACACAATTTAGAAATCAATTGAATATGGGTAGATCAAAGAGAAGTAAATTAGATAGGGGAGAGTTCATGTCAGTTGCCTGGCTTGGATAGCAAAATGATAGATGATGCCATTTACCAAGGCAGGCAAGACATTTGTCTATCTGCTTATATGCATGTGTGCTAGGATGAGATAATGAGTGTCAGACACATCACGTATGCGGTGCTAGTAGAATGGAAATCTGAGTGAAGATTTCCAAGGTCTTGAACACACAGAGGCCCAGGTTATTATGGGTCTGCAGTTAAAACTTTGAGATTAGGTGATACCATTTAGGGAGAAAATACAGAGTAAAAGGATCAAAATGCAAAGACAAAATGCTCAGAAATAAACAGGAAGTAAGTATCAGAAAAGATACCTAGGGGAAAGGGTGATACAGTTTGGCTCAGTCCCCACCCAGATCTCATCTTGAATTGTAACTCCCACAATTCCCATGTGTCATTGGAGGTACCCAGTGGGAGGTAATTGAATCATGGGGGCAGGTCTTTCCTATGCTGTTCTCATGATAGTGAATAAGTTTCATGAGATCAGATGGTTTTATGAAGAAGAGTTCCCCTGCACAAGCCCGCTCTCTCTCTCTCTCTCTCTCTCTGTCTCTCTCTCTCTCTCTCTCTCTCTCTCTCTCTCTCTCTCTCTCTCTCTCTCTGTTTGCCTGCTGCCATCCATGTAAGATGTGACTTGTTCCTCTCCTTGCCTTCCACCATGGTTGTGAGGCCTCCTCAGCCACCTGGAATTGTAAGTCCATTAAACCTCTTTCTTTTGTAAATTGCCCGGTCTTGGATATATCTTTATCAGCAGCATGAAAACGGACTAATGCAAAGTGTATCCTAAAAGCCAAAGGAGGAAAGGGTCTACAGGAGGAAGGGGCCATCAACATTATCAAATCTCACAGAGCAGATGAGAAAACAGCATTGTGTCTGTCACTTATAAGGTGTGAACATCCATTTCTAGGAATGTGAGGGGTTGATAGGCTCTGAAAAAATGAAGGTAGAAAGTGCAGATGACTGTTTCAATATTCTTGGTTGTAATGGGGTGCCTGATCTAGGGCTTTGGCTGAAGAAATACAGAGGCCTAGCAGAGGAGTTCATTTACAATGGGAACAGCTTTCTCATGTTCACAAGGTGTTGAGAAGTCAGTGAAGAGGAAAAGTTTAAAAATACCAAAGAGGAGTAAATATAGAAATCAATCAAAGTTTTTTTTCTCTAAGGCTACAGAGGAAGAAGTGAACATGTGAGTGAGCCTGGAGTTCATCCCACTTCAACTTCAATTATCTTTGGGACGTGGACAAAAGCCTCAGCAGCCAAGAGAAAAAAGTGCAGGGGTGGAACGAGGAACTTGATCAGAGCAGTTAAAATCCATGATACCTCTAGGGTAAATGGCAGAGGAAACTGATCAGAAGCAGACAAGGGTCTTGCTGAGTAGTTTAAATGGCCCATCCGAAGCTGAAGCCCATTGCAATGATCCTGGTACCAAGAATCCAGGTGTGTTATTTTCTCTACTATCCATTAATTATGTGTAAAAGGAGAAAGAAACCAGTTAGATTACAATGATTACAAGATTTGTGTGATACAAAAATGGAGGAAACCGTTGAAAACATAGAGAAGAATTGATTGAAGCAACACATTGTCAAGTCTGTTCTCTGCTCTGAAGAGGGAAGAATGTTAAATCATAAAAAGAACAAACAGGAGGAAAAAAAAAAGAATTAAGGGACTAGATATCTCAATGATGGTGAAGGACAGGGAAGTGTACTGGACATGTAACATGCAGGAAGAATGCGATGAGTTCATAAAATGAATTCTACTTTTGGCTCCCACTGCCCTTTAGCCTTGCTGGGTAGGGGCAGAGGGTAGAATGTCTTCTGTTCCTGGATGACTGGGTTCTCAACTTCCCCTCTGGCCTTTTTAAGGTAGCAAAAAATTCTTTAGATCCTTTGATTTACAAACAACTCAGTAACAAAAAATATCTGGTTCAACATTAACCCACAATTCAATCCAGCTTGGAAGATAAACCCTATCGCCCTATTCCCTGCTCACCCTAGGTTAGGGGCAGGCATAGGTAGGCTGCCTGCCACTTGGGAAGGAGGGTGGTTTCTTCTCCCCACTGAACTGACTGCTATTTCAGACTTTGCTGGAATGGAAGCAGAGGGTGGGAGGAGAGGTAAGGGGGACTAGAAAATTCTTGACTACTGCTACTTGCCTGCATTCCCTCTGAATCTAGCAGATATTTACAGCTGATTCTTTTCTCCAAGTGTTCTTTTTGCCTTTGTTAAGGACTCAGTTCCGGGACCCTCTGACAGCAATTATCTTCATTCACAGACTCATCTCCTCTAGCTAACCCCCCCATTCACTCTGAGTTCCTGTACCTGCTTTTTGTTGCTTGGCCCCTTACCTGGCAGGCCAGAGTCATCTTTAGAGAAGAACGGAGAGATAAAATGTGTGTGTATGTATGTGCATGTATATACAACCACATGTGTGTGTTTATGTGTAATAAATATGTATGTATATGTTTTATACATATATACTTATGTACAGTAATAAATATGTATGTATATGTTTTATACATATATACTTATGTACACTTGCATATTTAGTTTCTTCCTATGGATTTCAGTCACTGTCCAGTGTCAGCTCTTACAGCCTGAGTTTCTTAAGTACTTCAAGTAGGGTGGATCTGCCAGCAACAAATTCCCCATTTTTTGTTTATCTTGGAACGCCTTTGTTTCACCTTCAATTTTAAAAAAGAAGAATGAACAGGAAGAAAATACACCACTGAGTACATCACTGGGTATAGGATCTTCAATGAATAGTTTTGCTACATTCAGCACTTTGAATACATTATTCCACTGCCTTCTCGACCCCATTGTTTTGGAGAAGTCAATCATTCATTGTTTGCCATTCCCTTGTATGTAATGAGTCACTTTTTTCTTGCTGTTTTCAGTATTTTCTCTTTGTTTTTGACATTCATCAATTTCACTGTGATGTCTAGAAGTGGGTCTTTTGTGTTTATTTTACTCGGTATTTTTTAAGCTTCTAAGATTTGTAAGTTGTCTTCATTAAGTCTGAGAAGTTTCTAGCCATTTACTTTTTCTTTCTTTCTTTCTTTCTTTCTTTTTTCTTTGAGACAGGGTCTGACTTTGTCTCTCAAGCTGGGTTGAATTGGCACAATCTCGGCTGACTACATTCTCCACCTCCAGGGCTCAAGCAATCCTCCCACCTCAGCTTCCTGAGTAGCTGGGACTATAGGCACATGCCACTATACCTGGCTAATTTTGCGGATTTTTTTTTCTTTCTTTCTCTCTTTTTTTTTTTTTTTTGTAGAGACAGGATTTCACCATGTTGCCCAGGCTGGTCTCAAACTCTTGGGCGCAAGTAATCTGCCTGTCTTGGTCTTCCAAAGTGCTGAGATTACAGGCATGAGTCACTGTGCCTGGCCACCATTATTTCTTAAAACATTTTCTCTTTATTTCCTCTCTTTCTATGAGACTTATTGTATACATATAGATACACTTGATGTTGCCCCACAGGACTGTAATACTCTATTTTTCTCTCTTTTTTCCCTCTGTTCTTCAGATTTATCCAACTTGAAGTTTACTGTTATTTCTTTTGCCATCTCAAATCTGCTCTTGAGTCCATCTAGTGAATATCTTGTTTCAGTTATTGGTATTTTTAACTCTAGAATGTTTAGTTGGCTCTTTTTTGGAGCCTCTATTTCTTTCATGAGGTTCCCTATTTATTGAGTCATTGTCATAGTATTTTTCTTTACATCTTTGATCATATCTATGAGATATGCCTTGAAGCATTTTTCTACTAAGGCTTACACTTGGACCTACTCTGAATCTGTTTTTATAAACTGGGTTTTGGGTTTTATTTATCAGTGACACTTTTCTGTTTCTGTGCATGTCTTATAATCATAGCAACTATAGATTCTGCTTTATTTTTCTAAGTGTTACTTTTAAAATAATTTGCTCAGACATAAACTCCAATGTCTGTCTCCCCAACAATATGCACCTACTGATGTCTCCTGTCTGTTTTATTTTTTTTAATTTTTCTATTTTAGCCTGGCTTCCTAGGGTATCACTCCTATAGCTGCATAGTTTAGTAATCAGCCAATAATGTAGAGTGAAGTTGTATTTAAACCCCTCAAGCCCATAAGTTTTCCTTCTTCTGTTCATTGATCTGTATATGGGCTGGGAAGTACATTCCAAGTTGCAGCAAGATTTCAAGTTTCCCTTAATTACACTTTATGCTAGGATAAAGCTAGGATAAATGTGTTTCCCAGGAAACCAATGATATATGAAAAGTGTATCTTAGGACTTTAATAGCTCCTTCTCTTTCAAGACCTTCTTCTTAAATTTTTACTAGTTCACTGCTTACCTGAACCAGGACCACAAACCTGGACAAGCAAAGCCACAGGTCCTCCCCATTTATTTTGTACCAAGTTCTTCACTTTTAGCTGACATAGCTATGGGGTTTTATCTTTTTCCTCAAATTGATTCTGTCCCCTCTGGCAATAAAGCTGCTGGGTTTTGTAGACAGCCCCACACTGGTAAAATTATACTTACTGTCAACTGTGATAGGGCAGGAAGGAGGATGGGAGCAGCCCAAGCAAAAGAGCATAAATGTCTGCCTTTCTTCCACAAAGCACTCCCACTTTTTAAGAACACATGCTTCTCGAATGGTGGTCTACACATTCTGAGCTCTATGCTCCAGTGGCTGGAAATATTTTATTCTTTTGACAACTTTGTTCAGTTTGGCTAAAAGGATTCACCAATGTTTTCATGCTACTGTACCTGAAAGTCTAAGACAGTCACTTTTAAAATGATTTAAGGTTGACATGACTAGTTGATTCCCATATGTGGTCCTTAGAAATCATGCCCTCTGGTCTGCAGTTGGAAGGAAGGCAGTGCTTTCACAGACAGATCACCCCTAAACCACAAGCTACTGCAGCTTTCTCAGGCATAAGCCAAATACCACTCATCTGAGTTAAAACCTACAGAGATTCCATCCCAGGTTCTCAACATGATCCCATTGGGGTTTCTCCACTAGACCTGGGATTAGCAGGCAATTGCCCCCTTTAGGCACACTCTCTCTTTTCATAGGTTGAACTTAGCAAGATAGGTCACTCCAAAGAAATCCTCTCCAATTGTACTTATCATGCCTAACAACTAGCCACTTTTTAGATCTTAGATCTAAAAATATCAAGTGGCTTGAGGGTCATTCAGTCAGTGACCTGACTTACAGTTTATTTTAGAAGGTGGCATCTAGTATCTTTGGCCTCAATTGAAAGATAGGACAAATCCTATTTTAATGCCTGTTATAGGAGTAACCTAATGAAATATTTATACATACATAGATTGAGGTTAGATGGCAACTAGAGCGTTGTAACATAGGGGCTTCAATATTGCAAGCTGGCTTAAGTAAAATGGAAAGTGATTCTTCTAATATGGGCACCTTCAATTTAGCTCACCCTTAGAAATGGATTGGCATTATCCGTTCCTGTGTAAGAAAACAAATGCTTTCATGTACTGCTCATGAAGACAGCTAATTAAATGAAACAAAATTTGCCACAAACAGAAAGTTTCATTAAGAGGCCCCTGTGGATGATTCAAGTAATTATGTCAGTCAAGGGAAGATATTATAGAAAGAATGTTGTGTTCAGAGAGCACACAGTCATTAGTGTTTTATTTTGGCAGTCTGAGACATCTTAGCATCCTTTAATGTATCACTGCCTTTAAGAAGATCAAAGGAGAAGAAACCTCTCTGCCTGCCTTTTTAAGAGTTAAAAGAGATTTAAGAATGGCAGAGCTTGGCTGTAATACAGTAAGCAAACAACAACCTGTAGGCATCTAGTAATTCTTGTTTTTACTTTTATTTTACTCGTTTAATAATTAAGCAAAAAACAAAAGTCATCTCTCTCAGAAAGCAGTGCTTCAATACTGCCAATGTTGGTCAGGAAAGATTTGTTGGTGTCTCCAGCCTCCGTAGGGGTATCTTCAATCAGAAAAAAGGATTTCAAATGAACAATCATGTATATATGTGTGTGGTAAGGTGGGAAGGGGTATATGCACATTTATAACAAATACATTCATTTTCCATAAATAGAAAGGCAGTTTCCTGCTTAGATATTTTTGGCATTCACTGAAATCATTAAGCATGCTGTTAGACAAATTACCTCTCAAGGTCTCAGTTTTTCCATCTGTATAATGAAAGGAATCACAGATGGCAAATAAAATTTTCCTGCTGAAATTGAATGGTACAGCCTGTATGCCATAAAGAAAAGGATTTTGAGGCTATTGACGGCTTAGTAGAAAAATGTGCTCTGATAAATAAGTAATGTCTTTCATGGCCAAAGGATAGGAGAGTAGTAATTTAATTTGCAACTTTGCCATCCCTGGACAATATATCTAAGGATTCTTTAACATCTTACAAATCTCTAATTCTGTATTATAGTCTGTATTATATCTTCTAGAGCAATGCAGTCTACTTCATAAACAGAAATAGATCTGAGGTAGGAGACCGGCAGGGCTGGTTTTCTCTTCATAACCTTGCTAACCAAATCAAGATCTGGTTCTGACAGGATAAAGTGAAGAAACCAGTAGGAACCAGCAGATGGCAATGAAAGCAATCTCTAGCTGCCCTCATTGCTCATTAGCATAAGACACTATCACCAACGCCAAGACTATTTACAAATGCCATGACAGCAACCCAGAAGTTACCCCCTCTTTCCATGTCAACAACCCCTAAGTTACTGTCCCTTTCTTAGAAAGTTCCAAATAACCTACCTATCAACTTGCATTGACCTGCCTCTTAATTTGCATATAACTGAAAGTGAGTTTAAGTGAGTATAAATACAGTTGCCGAGGGCCCATACATTGATAAATCTGGATGCACTGCCTATGATTAGCACTGCTCTGCAAGAAGCAATGCTGTTCAACAAAAGATTACTTTCTAACACTGCCAGCTTGCCCTTAAATTCTTTCCTGAATAAAGCACAGGACCATCCCAGATTAAGCCCCAGTTTTGGGACCCATCTGTCCTGCAACAGATTCACTCCATAAAAACCGAGGATGGAACTGATTTCATCGGTAGATACATTGGTCACTCATTTATATGAAGAGATTTAGGGAAGTAGAATAGACAGAAATTTTCTTGCATCATTAACACTAGCTGTGCCTTCAATGGGTCAAGTATTTTCTCTACAGTTTATATGCAATCGCTCCTTGGGAATTAACTCACCACACTAATGTCATTGAATAATATCAATTAACACATACATTTTTAGTGCTATGTTCACTTTATAAAATGCTTTTACATTCTTTTCTTTTCTCATGGATAGTTGTGATTTTATAATAAGCCTGTAAGGTAAATATCTTTATTCATATTTCAGATTAGGAGGTTGATGCCAGTAAGGTTAGAGGAATCTGTTGCTCAAGACTCCTTGGCTATAGAGATGGTAAGGGTCAGAGATGGGACCTGAACCCAGAATACTTAACACAAAGTCCAAAGAGTTTTATACCACATCACAGCTAATCCTTCACAGAAAGTAATGTCCCATAGGAAGAAGAGAAATGACATAATAGAAATAGTTACTCAAGAAGACAGGAATGAAGGAGGCTAGCAGTGATAAGGTCAGACATTTAGGAAAGAAAAGAAGAATTCAAGTCTCAAAGTCACACAATAGTGACTCTTTCCTTTATATTTCAATATCCTTTACTCCAATTTTAAAACTCATATAACCCATGACCATTTCCACAAGGAGAATTGTTTATTTTTGCCCCACTCTCCCACCCTGCCCAAATCTACTCTTTTCACAGTTTTCTATATACTATTACATGGCATATTAATTTGCTAGAGATGCCATAATGCAATACCACAGACTGCATGGCTTAAACAATGGGAATTCATTTCTTCATTGTTCCAGAGGCCAGAAGTCCAGATCTAGGTGACATCGGGGTTGCTTTCAGGGCTGTCTTGCAGGAATATAGTTGGCTGCCTGTTGCTGTATCTGTCTCATATACCCTTTCCTTAGTCTATGAATGGAAAGAAAGAGATCTCTGGTGTCCCTTCATTTTCTTATAAGGACACCAGTCCTGCTGAACTAGAATTCTATCCTGTGACCTATCATTAATCACATATCATTAATCACCTTCCTGGAGGCCTTGTATCCAAATACAGTCACACTGGGATATAGGCTTCAACATATGAATTTTGAAAGAATACATGCAGTCCACAACAACATGGACTAGCTTTTCAACCAGTTATTCAGGTCAAAATACTAGGAGTTATATTTTGAAGGTAGATAGCTTGAATGTGAGATGTTAGGGAAAAGTGGAGTCAAGGATAACCCCTAGCACATCACTGACTTCTCATCACCTCCATCACTATGACCAAAGACCAAGCCAACTGCCCTCCCCAGACCACTACAAAAGCCTCCTAACTGGTCTTCCTGCCAAAGTGGTCCTTCAACCTGTAAATTAGGGTTTCACTCCTCTTTTTAAAACCATCAATGACTTCCCATATCCCTTAGAATTCAATCCAAACTCCTTCCTAGGGTTGGGAAGGTCTTGGCTAATCTCCAAGTAACCACCCCCTTGCTCAATGGTTTCCTAGTTATCCTGTTTCTCTTGCTGGTCCTCCAACCCTCAAAATCTTTCCCATGCCAGAAGCTTGGCCTTGGCTCTTCTCTCTGGATAGAATGCTAAATTTCCTAGAGCTGCCCACAGCTCACCCTTCCCAACAGTCAGGCCTCTACTAAGGTTTCATCACCTAGGAGGCTTCCCCAACCACACCAACTGAAATAGCCCCCAGCACTCAAAGTGTCTCAACCATACAGCTCACAGTCTGCATCAACAGGACATTACTCTTACAGAAAACATTGGCTCAGGAAGATGAAGTTACAGATCACGTGATTGTTTCTTTCAGGAACTTCGCAATATCCATTTATCCAAACAACACTAGCTTTCATTCGAGTAAATCCCCTTTTCTCAGATCAATAGATTGCTCATCTGGGCTCACAAATATGGTTTACTCTTCAAAGTTCTCTTTCAAACGCAACCCTCTCTGTGTCCATCCTCAATCAGACCTGACATTTAAAAGACCTGTCTTAAAGCAGATTTCAAGAACTCAGTAATATTCTATGGTTTCTCTTCCACTCCAAGACCGTCCTAAGACTTTGTCAAAGTGGTGGTCATCTTCCTGTGGTAGTGATAAACTCAGTTTTGCTTTATCAGCAGGTCATTTTGATGATTTGGAGGAAGAATTGACATTTGAGTTTATGCAAATGTAAGTTATTTATTTCCATTTACCCTGCTTACATTTTATTCATGTTATTTATTATTAGCAGATACCTATATAATCACTTACTTGTTACTCATTTATTGTCTTCTTCTCAGACTAGAATATAAAATCTCTAGTGGCAGGGATCTTATCTGTCTGATTCTTGGCAAAATTCCTAGCAATTAGAGCAATATCTGGCACACAGTAAAATCTCATTGAAGTCAAATTTAAAGAGTGAGCTCTGTAGTTGCACTGAACCTGGATCAAGGAGACAAGGCAGATATGGAAGCCTATCCACATTCATCAAGATCAACTGCATATATGGGTCACTGGAAGGACTGTAGAGGCTGCAGAATATCCCTCGAGTCCTCACATCAGCACTGCACCATCAGGGCACAGATGCCATAGGGACCATAGTGCTATGTCCAGGGGATTCTATGCACTACAGCACTCCTGCCTCTTGGGAGCAAATGCAAAGCTTACCAGTGTTCTGCTCTGCCTTCCTTTCCTACCTCTCCTCTTTGCTGAACAAAGGAGAGGCATGGTGGTTGAGCAACATGTCTGGGAACATTTCCGGTTCTGTCAACTCTTCCTGCTGAGGTATGTGCCCTACATAAAAGCTGGCCAGAGTGAGGCTGGATGAGAAGCAGACGTTGGGCACACCCACAGCTGCAGCTGCTATTGGAGACATAGTCACACTTTGGGAGGAGCACCCGTACCAGGCAGCCAGATAAAAAATAGGAAGCCAAGTTAAATTTGAATTTTAGATACACATTAAACTGATTCAATGGCATAATAGGACAAATAACTCGTGAGACATAGGACAAATAAGTCACATACACCAAAAATTAATGTGTTGTTTACTTGAAATTCAAATTTAACTGAGTGTTGTATACTTTTATTTGCTAAATCCAGCAACCCTAATTTATACACTTATCAATGGACACATAAAAAATACAAGGGGACTACTGAATGTACATATCTCCAAATATTAAGGATAACTTGTGTTTTTGTCAATTTAAAAAAAAATATATAAAACCCTATGACATAGTGGTTTCCCATTCAGATACCATGAAAATACAGCACTGAGGAACATGTGCCAAAACAATTAAGTAACACATACAGGCATAAATAGAATTCACTAACTAAATCAATGCTATGTGGAAATTAAATATTAACCAAATGGAAACAAGCAAAGGAGTCAGCCACTGACACTCATGTTTTGGCAGAGACTCAGAGGCAGACAAAGAGGTGGTAAAGCTTGGAATAGAAAAAAGAGGTTTCAAACATGCCCTGATCAGAGACTGCTGGCCTGGAGCAGGATAACTCGTCATTGAGCATGTTATGTGATTGGCTAGGGGTACATATTTGCCTTTCTCTGGCTGGTCCTATATTAGAAGTGGCAACAAAAAATGGGGGAGCTGTCAGGTATAATTGAAGTCCTGGTCCTTTTTTGCAAATGTTACAGGGGTGATTGGCTTCCTGGATTGTTTTGAGATAGAGGTCTGAGTTCATGCAAACCTGATTTAGAGTAGGCTGGCTTCCTGGGCTTTTTCCTAGAGAGGTCACTGCCTGCAAGGGGTCAGAATTCTGTTTTTATCCATAGCATGGCCATGGTTTAGATATTCAGTCCATCAGGTGTGAAGCTGCACTATCCAATCTGGTAGCCAATAGCCACATGTGACTATTTAAATGTGAATTAATTAAAATTAAATATAATTAAAAACTCATTCCCTCAGTCAAATTAGTTACATTCCAAGCATTCAGTAGCCACATGTGGCTAATGCACTCTTAAATTGGATAGCTTGGATATAGAATGTTTCTGGCATTGTGGAACGTTATATTGGACAGCACATGAGAAGACAAAATTATTTTAAAACTTTGTTCATTAGATTTTTCGAACACCTCTAGGAAAATGCAAGCACCATTATCATTCCACTGGAAAAACTGTACCTTTTCCATTTTCCCTCTGAGTCTCATTTATTCTGTTTTTCCACAACTTCACATTCTTCATTCTCTTTCTCAATTACCCTGCCTTTGCCCTGTTTTATGCTTTTGTAGTTTGTAGAGTTGATGGTCTCTTTTTTTCACAAATAGTTTTTAAAAGTTCCTCTAGTGAACAGTTATTAAATTGTGTAATTAATGCTGCTTTTCTGGAGATGACTTCCTTTTCTGCTACCCACAAGGTTACCCCAGAAGCTGACACATTTCTACAGCATGTCACCCCACCCTCAAACCCCATAGTCTCATTGATTCAATGCCTGAGACAGCTAGGCAATCAGTCCCTGTCCTGGGAACTGGGAAAGCAACTTTTTAGCTTGACAGAGCAAGAAATCTACTTCCTACTGAGTCACTAGTCTGTAGTAAGTAACTGTTACCTGGAAGCAGGAGGTATCAGCCATTTCATACAAGACCACAGAGTCTATAAGAAAGCAGCGAGAGTCATGAAAGGGATGTACAGAAGAGGTAGAAATGAGAGATGGAGAAAGGACACTAGCTTCTTTGCAGCATTGCAATCTTTAGTTTGATTCCTAAGGTCTAGTTGCTTCATTGCCCTCAAATTCAATGACATGGTTCATGATCTGTCCAATAAATTTTCTTTTTTTCCTTAGAGTAGTTTGAATTGATTTTTGTTACTTGAAAGCAAAAGAGGCCGGGCGCGGTGGCTCAAGCCTGTAATCCCAGCACTTTGGGAGGCCGAGGCGGGTGGATCATGAGGTCAAGAGATCGAGACCATCCTGGTCAACATGGTGAAACCCCGTCTCTACTAAAAATTACAAAAAATTAGCTGGGCACGGTGGTGCGTGCCTGTAATCCCAGCTACTCAGGAGGCTGAGGCAGGAGAATTGCCTGAACCCAGGGGGCGGAGGTTGCGGTGAGCCGAGATTGCGCCATTGCACTCCAGCCTGGGTAACAAGAGCGAAACTCCGTCTCAAAAAAAAAAAAAAAAAAAAAAAAGAAAGCAAAAGAGTCCTAATCAATATAAACTACAATCAAGGAAATGTAGAAGTTGCCTATTTAGACTCTTTGTCTTTCTCAAAGTGTGTCACATGTGATCATCAAGCCCTTCTTGACTGCTGGCTGGTACAAGATGTATCATCATTAGCTGATGGTAATCTCATGAAAAGAAATGAAGAAACACAGGATAAAATGTGGAAGGTAGGATACACTTGTTTGCAGAATAAAGTAGCTCAATTAATAATGTTTACTTCCCAAGTTCTACCAATAAAAAATAGAAAAAAAGAAAGGCGGTATTTTCTGTAATATTATTTAAAACCTTAAGGTTCCATAATCATTTTTGAGAATACAAAAAACCTAATTACCTTTTTCTTTGCTTATTGTCTACTTATTCAAGAAATATTTATTGAACATGTTTATGTGCTGGGTATTAAGAACATTGGGATTGCTAAAAATAAATAACTTCTGAAGTCTGAAATTCTGACGTTTGCATAATTACAAAATGAATATATGTCAAAGATTTTATTCAACTTATTAATAAGAGAATTGTTGGAAGGCAATCCTCTCTCTATTACTTAGTATTCCTGGATAGTATGTCTCCCTAGCATGGCAATTGATAGGCTATAATGACAGAGAATGTCTCCTCCTTTCCCTCCCCAAAGCATTTGCTTTTCATATTTTAAGGGTGTTCTTCATGGAGTGAAGACACTTGATTTGTGATGAAGACACTTGCTCCCATTCCAAGATGAATAACAATTTTTTTTATCTCTCCCTGAATCAAATATTTACTTTCCAGGGTAAAGACCTTCCCCTTTTCCATGACAAGACTTGTTTACATTCTGAGTAACAGAAAACCAAGTAAAAACTAATATCTCTCTCTTTCTCTAGAGGGGAAGAGAAGGTAGATGTTTCAGCTTCTGTGTGAGCTCCAAGCTTCATAATTTTTCAGTTTCTCTCCTGTGGTACAACCTCCTGTACTTAGAAGTATAACCATCTGGCTCTCATTGCACCATCCAATATGATGTTGGGCATGAGAAACCAGTGCTACACAGTTATTACTGTGAGTAACAAAGATCTAATATCCTACCTGGCATCTGGTGTTTCTGCAAGGAAGGTAACGTCTCAGGTCCTTTACACTTTCTGACTCAGGAAATAGTAAAATGTTAAAAACTGGTTCAAAGGAGAATTTGAAGAACAGATATACAAACACCCACACACAAAATCAGGAATGTTGAAATAAATTGGTTAATAAATATAAAGCTGGTTAATATCGTTTATGGAAATAGAATGTAATCTTTTGACCATTATCTCCTTGATAAAACATAAGCTACAAGATAAGACCTTGCCTTTGCATTCCCAGGCATAGCTATCTGTTTTCTGTAACTTCTATCCGAATGAAATAAGATAGCTTAATCAGTAGAAAAATGATCAGAGATGCAGACTCTTGCAATGTTAATAATGCTAAGACAGACACTTAGAGAGTGCAGCTGCAAAGGGTTCCCTAGACCAGTGGTCCCAGCCTTTTGGCACTAGAGACTGGTTTCATGGAAGACCAATTTTCTACAAATGGGGAGGTGGGGTATGGTTTCAGGATGATTCAGGCACATTACATTTTTCTGCACTTTATTTCTATTATAATTACAATGTAATACATAATGAAATTATTATAAAATTTACCATAATGTATAATCAGTGGGAGCCCTGAGCTTGTTTCTTTGCAACTAGAAGGTCCCATGTGGGGGTGATGGGAGACAGTGACAGATTATCAGGCATTAGATTATTATAAGAAGCATGCAATCTAGATTTCTCACATGCACAGATCACAATAGGGCTTGTGCTTCTATGAGAAGCTAAAGCCACTGCTGATCTGACAGGATGCAGAGCTCAGGTGGAAATGCGAGTGATGGCGAGTGGCTATAAACACAGGTGAAGCTTCAGTCATGTGCTTGCTGCTCACCGCCTGCTGTGTGGGCCAATTCCTAATGAGCCATGACCAGTACTGGCACCTGGACTGGGGCTTTGGGACTCCTGCACTAGACAGTGCCCAGTACTCCAACGAAAGGACATCTGGGAACCTCTTGCCTCTATTTAAGTCTTAGACAATTTTTTTCTGATAGGATAGAAAGAGTAAAATACGCATGGTCCTGACTTTTTGGAATTTATAGTCTTGTGAAAGAGATTGATATTAATAAAATAATCATAAGAATATTTTTATTTTTATTTCCCCGTTCTGAATCTCCAATGTTCATTATACCATTCTGCATGCCTTTGCATATCTAGAGCTTAGCTCCCGCTTATGAGTAACAATAGACAGTGTTTTGTTTTCTATTCCAAAAGTTACTTCAACTTAGGTTAATGGCCTTTAGTTTCATTCAATTACCTGCAAAAGACATTATTTCATTTTTTTTGGCTTAATAGTGTATATATGCATACACTACTATATAATATATACATATATATATATATATATATATACTATTACATAGATGTATATATTCCCATATACAATACTCATATATATATATACATGGTATGTACATATCCCACAGTTTTTATGGCTGGATAGTGTGTGCACACACACACACACACACATATGTATCTACTTCTATACTGGTGTTGTGTTCTTTTGTTTACTATAGCCTTGTAGTATAACTTTAAGTCAGATAAAATGATGTCTTCAGGTTTGTTCCTTTTGCTTAGGATCGCTTTGGCTAATTGGGCTCTCTTTTGGTTCCGTATGAATGTTATGGTTCTTTTTCTAATTCTGTAAAAAAAAATGACATTGATGTTTTGGTAGGAAGAGCATTGAATCTGTAGATTGCTTTGGACAGTATGGTCATTTTCACAGTATTGATTCTTCCAATCCACGAGCATGAGGTGTATTTCCATTTGTCTGTGTCATCTATGATTTATTTAAGGAGTATTTTGTAGTTCTCTTTGTAGAGACCTTTCACTTCCTTGGTTAACTATTTCCTAGGGTTTTTCAAATAGCTGTTGTAAAAGGGACTGCATTCTTGATTTGATTCTTAGCTTGGTCATTGGTGTATAGCAGTGCTACTGATTTTTGTACATTTATTTTGTAACCTGTGACTTTATTAAATCCATTTATCAAATCTAATCTAGGAGTCTTTTGGAAGATTCTTTAGGGTTTTCTAGGCATAAGGTCCTATCATTGGCAAAGAGATATAGGTTGACTTCTTCTTCACCAATAGGTTGGCTTCTTCTTCTCCAATTGGATGTCTTTTTATTTCTTTCTCTTCCCTGATTGCTCTAAGACTTTTAATACTAAGGTGAACGGAAGTTGTGAAAGTAGGCATCCTTGTCTTGTTCTAGTTCTTAGGGGGAATGCTTTCAGCTTTTCCCCATTCAGTATGATGTTGGATATGGGCTTGTCCATATTGTAGATTTTATTATTTTGAAGGATATATTCCTTCTTTGCCTACTTTGTTGAAGTTTTTTTCATAAAGAGATGCTGGATTTTATCAAATGCTTTTTCTGCGTATATTGAAATGATCATATGGCTCTGGCTTTTAATTCTGTTTATGTGACATATCACATTTACTGACTTGTATATGTTGAACTAACCCTACATTCCTGGGATGAAACTCACTTGGTCATGGTAAGTTATTTTTTTGATGTGCTGTTGGATTCAGTTGGCTAGTGTTTTGTTGAGGATTTTTGCATCTATGTTCATCAGGGACATTGATCTGTACTTTTGTTGTTGTTGTTGTTATGTCCTTTCTTGGCTTTGTATCAGGCTGATACTGGCTTCATATCATTTCAAGAATGAGTTGTATAGGATTCTGTCCTTAATCTTTTGAAATTGTTTCAGTAGGACTGGTACCAATTCTTCTTTGAATGTCTAGTAGAATTCAGCTATGAATCCATCTGGTCCTGGACTTTTTTTTGTTGTTGGCAGATTTTTTTATTACTGATTCAATTCACTGCTTGTTATTGGTCTGTTTAGTATTTCTATTTCTTCCAGATTCAAACTGGGGGAACTGTTCATTTCCAAGAATTTTTCCATTTCATCTAGATTTTCTAGTTTATGTGCATATAGGTACTCATAGTAGTCTGGAATGATCTTTTGTATTTCTGTGGTGTTAATTGTAATGTCTCCATTTTCTATTCTAACTGCACTCATTTGAATCTTCTCTCTTCATTTCTTGGTTAATCCAGCTCAGTTTTGCTTATCTTTTCAAAAAGCCAACTTTTCATTTCATTGATAGTTTGCATGTTCTTGCCTTACCCAGGAAGTGCAAGGGGCTGGACAACTCCCCTTCCTAGCCAAGGGAAGCCATTAGGGACTTTTCCAGACACTGTGGCACTCCGGCTCAGATACTGCACTTTTCTCACAGTCTTTACAACCTGTAAACCAGGAGATTCTCACTGGTGCCTACAAAATCCAGTGCCCTGGGTTTCCAGCATAAAACTGGGCAGCTGTTTTAGCCAGTACCCGGAACACCAGCGAGACAGAACCACTCATTTCCCTGAAAAAAAGGGGCTGAAGGTAGGGAGTCAAGTGATCTGGCTCAGTGGGTCCCACTCCCACAAAGACCAGCAAGCTGAAACCAACTGGCTTGAAATTCTCACAGCCAGCACAGCAGTCTGAGCTTAACCTGGGACAGTTGAGCTCAGTGGGAAAGGGGCGTCTGCATTACTGAGGTGGTTCTAACCTTGCCTGTGTAAACAAAATTGCAGGGAAGTATACACAGCAGCTGTGCAGAGCCCACAGCAGCTCAGCAAGACTTCTACAGGCAATCTGTGACTCGACTCTCTTCTTGCTGGGCAGGGCATCTCCAAAAAAAGGCAGCAGCCCATCAGGAACTTATAAATAAAGCCCCAACGTCCTGGGACAGAGCACCTGGGAAAAGGGGAAGTTGTGAGTTCCATTTCAGCAGACTTAAACATCCCTGCCCATCTGCTCTGAAGGGAGCAAAGGAGCTCCCAGAACAGCACTTGAGCTCAGATAAGGGACAGACTGCCTCCTCAAGTGGCTCCCTGATCTCTATATATCCTAACAGACACCTGATACAGAAGAGCTCTGGTTGACATTTGGCAGGTACCCTTCTGGGATGAAGCTACCAAAGGAAGGAACAGGCAGCCACCCTTGCTGTTCTGCAGCCTCCATAGATGATTCCCAGGCAAGCAGGGTCTGGAGTGGACCTCTAGCAATCTGCAGAGAGGGGCCTGACTGTTAGAAGGGAAACTAAAAAACAGAAAGAAATAGCTTCAACGTCAACAAAAAGGACATCTACTCAGATACCCCATCCAAAAGTCACCAACTTCAAAGACCAAAGGTACATAAATCCATGAAGATGGGAAGAAACCAGTACAAAAATGCTGAAATTGCCAAAAACCAGAAAGCCTCTTCTCCAAGGGATCATAAGCAAGGGAATAAAAGAGGATGGAGAATGAGTTTGACAAATTGACAGAAGCAGGCTTCAAAGGGTGGGTAATAACAAACTTCTCTGAGTGAAAGGGGCATGTTCTAACACAATGCAGAGAAATTAAAAACCTTGAAAAAAGTTTAGATGAAATGCTAACTAAAATAACCAGCTTATAGAAGAACATAAATGACTTGATAGAACTAAAAAACACAGTACAAGAACTTCATGAAGCATACACAAGTTTCAATAGCCAAATCAATCAAGTGGAAAAAAGGATATAAGAGATTGAAGATCACTTCAACAATATAAAACCAGAAGGCAAGGTTAGAGAAAAAGGAGTGAAAAGAAATGAACAAGGCCTCCAAGAAATATGGGATTATGTGCAAAGACCAAATCTACATTGGATCAGTAACTAAATATGACAGGGAGAATGAAAACAAGGTGGAAAACATTCTTCAAGGTATTATCCAGGAGAACTTTGCCAACCTAGCAAGGCAGGCCAACATTCAAATTCAGGAAATACAGAGAACACCACAGTGATGTTCCTGAAGAAGAGCAACTCCAAGGCATATAATTGCCAGATTCACTAGAGTTGAAATGAAGGAAAAAATGCTAAGAGCATCCAGAGAGAAAGGTCAGGTTACCCAGTAAAGGAAGCCCATCAGACCCACAGCAGATCTCTCAGCAGAAACCCTACAAGCCAGAAGAGAGTGTGGGCCAATATTCAACATCCTTAAAGGAAAGAATTTTCAACCCAGAATTTCATATCCAGCCAAACTAAGCTTCCTAAGTGAAGGAGAAATAAAATCCTTAATGGACAAGCAATTGCTGAGAGATTATGTTACCTCCAGGCCTGACTTAAAAGAGCCCCTGAAGGAAGCACTAAACTTGGAAAGGAATAATCAGTGCCAGCCACTGCAAAAACATACCAATTGTAAAGACCATTGACATAATGAAGAAACTGCATCAATGAATGAAGAAAACAACCAGCTAGCCTCAAAATGGCAGGATCAAATTCACAGATAACAATATTAACCTTAAATGTAAATGGGCTAAATGCTCCAATCAAAAGACACAGACTGGCAAATTGGATAAAGTGTCAAGACCCATTGGTATGCTGTATTCAGGAGACCCATCTCATGTGCAAAGACACACATAAGCTAAAAATAAAGGGATGGAAGATGATTTTCCAAGCAAAAGGAGGCAAAAAAAGCAGGAGTTGCAATCCTAGTCTCTGATAAAATAGACTTCAAACCGACAAAGATCAAAAGAGACAAAAAAGGTATTACATAATGGTAAAGGGAACAATGCAACAAGAGGAGCTTACTATCCTAAATATATACACACCAATTACAGGAGCACCCAGCTACATAAAGCAAGTTCTTAATGACCTACAAAGAGATTTACACTCCCACACAATAATAATGGGAGACTTTAACACTCCACTCAATATTAGACAGATCAATGACACAGAAAATTAAAGGGATATCCAGGACTTGAAGTCAGATCTGGACCAAGTGGACCTAATAGACATCTATAGATCTCTCCACCCCAAATCCACAGACTATGCATTCTTCTCAGCACCACATTGCACTTACTCTAAAATTGACCACATAATTGGAAGTAAATCACTCTTCAGCAAATGCAAAAGAATGGAAATCATTACAAACAGTCTCTCAGACCATAGTACAATCAAATTAGAACTCAGGATTAAGAAACTCACTCAAAAGCACACAACTACATGGAAACTGAACAACCTGCTTCTGAATGACTACTGGATAAATAATGAAATGAAGGCAGAAATAAAGATGTTCTTTGAAACCAGTGAGAACAAAGATACAACATACCAGAATCTCTGGGACACATTTAAGGCAGTGTCTAAAGGGAAATTTATAGCATTAAATACCCACATGTGAAGTGAGGAAAGATCTAAAATCAACACTCTAACATTATGATTAAAATAACTAGAGGAGCAAGATCAAACAAATTCAAAAGCTAGCAGAAGAAAGAAATAACTAAGATCAGAGCAGAACTGAAGGAGATAGAGACACATACACACACAAAAAAACCTACAAATAATAAACCCAGGAGCTGGTTTTTTGAAAAGATCAACAAAATAGACACTAAAGCTACATAGATCAGCCTTTTCCAGAATGGTGATTATTAAAAAATCTGGAGACATCAGATGCTGGAAAGGATGTGGAGAAATAGGAATGCTTTTACATTGTTGGTGGGAGTGTAGATTAGTCCAACCACTGTGGAAAACAGTGTGGCAATTCCTCAAGGATATAGAACCAAAAATACCATTTGACCCAGAAATCCTATTACTGGGTATATACCCAAAGGATTATAAATGGTTCTGTTATAAAGACACATGCACATGTATGTTCATTGTGGCACTGTCTACAATAGCACAGACTTGGAACCAACCCAAATGCCTGTCAATGTTAGACTGGAAAAAAAAATGTAGCACATATATACCATGGAATACTATACAGTCATGAAAAAGATCAGTTGATGTCCTTTGCAGGGACATGGATGAAGCTGGAAACCATCATTCTCAGTAAACTGACACAAGAACAGAAAACCAAACACTGCATGTTCTCACTCATAAGTTAGTGTTGAACAATGAGAGCACACGGACACAGGGCAGGGAACATCATACACTGGAGCCTGTTTGAGGGGTAGGAGGACTAGGGGAGGGATAGCATGGGGTAAGAGGATTGGGGAGGGATAACATTAGAAGAAATTCTTAATATAGATGACAGGGGGATGGATGCAGCAACCACCATGGCATGTGTATACCTATGTAACAATCCTGCATGATCTGCACATGTCCCCCAGAACTTAAAGAATAATAATAAAAAAAAAAGTTTAGACAACTGCTTGAATTCAGTTGTCTGAAAAACTTGAACTAAAAATGCCTGCACTATGTAGTTTGAAGGGTCCTAGTAATAGTACACGTCAGTGGTTTTGAAGTTTGATGTATGCAACTCTTAGTCCACTGAGACATAGTTTCCTTCCCACACTCTACCATACACACATGCTAACCTGAGCATTTCAGCTCTTTAATCTGAGCATCTTGGCTCTTTAATCCATTCATTCATTTTACAGTTCTGTATTAGTCTGTTCCCCCCCCCCCCAGCAAGTTTTTATTGTATATTTTAAATATTACTAACTATAGGCATTAGGCATTATGCTGTACAGTGGATCCCCAGGACTTAGTCATCCTGTGTAATTGAAACTTTGTACCCTTTTGACTAATACATCTCCATTTCCCCCTCCCTCCAGCCCCTGGCAAATGTTTACAGTTTATAGCTACTATCACAATCATACTATACAATTTCATCACCCCCAAAATTTCTTTATGTTCCTTTGTTGTATTAGTCTGTTTTTATACTCCTGATAAAGACATACCTGAGACTGGGTCATTTATAAGAAAAAAGAGTTTTAATGGACTCACAGTTCCACATGGCTAGGGAGGCCTCACAATCATGGCGGAAGGTGAAAGGCACATCTTACCTAGCGGCAGACAAGAGAAAATGAGAGAGTCAAGCAAAAGGGGCTTCCCCTTATAAAACCATCAGATTTCATGAGACTTATTCACTACCATGAGAACAGTATGGGGGAAACCACTGCATGATTCAATTATCTTCCATTGGCTCCTTTTCACAACACATGGGAATTATGGAAACTACAAATCAAAATGAGATTTGGGTGGGAACACAGCCAAATCATATCCACTTTCAAGTAAGATTTTATTTGAAGGCAAAAAAGAAAAAAGTGATTTTTAAAATTTTCAAATAAATGGAAAATTATAAACTATAAAACAATGTATAAATATAACATATTATTATTACTATCTTCATTAGGATAAAAAAAGAAAACATAAAGAAAAAAGGGAATGCCTTAAGGTGCCAGCAGAGATACAGGGCAAGTGGTATAGCAAAACTCAACTTCCTTGAAGTATCCCTTCTAGGGATTATGACATTTTGGAAAAAGCAATCTTCTATTAGAAGCAACTGAAAGGGATCATTTAAGGAAGAAAAACAGCATTAGGAAACTCGATCTCAATCTGATGACTTTAGAACAAAAACTTGAGAGAAGCCTCCAAATGAATGACTAAGTATGCAGTTCACATTCAAAGCATTAAAGACTTAGACAGAATCCTTGAATAGGTACATTTTCAGTAGCTTGTAGGCCTGATGTTATTTTGAGGTACCCATCTACTCAACCTTTTCCAGGGAAAAGTACATTTCAAAACAAACACAAATCCAGTATCCTTGGCTTAAAGGTTCTGCAGAGAAGCAGATTCTTGAGTATTGTTATCTTATTTTTAAAGACAAAATCCCATTGTGGGAGTCATATCCTCTCTCCACATATATATAGCCTTACACAAAACACTTTTTTTTTTTTTAGACAGTCTCGTTCTGTCACCCAGGCTAGAGTGTGCAGCGGTGCAACATTGGCTCACTGCAACCTCTGCCTCCCGGGTTCAAGCCATTCTCCCAATTCAGCCTCCCGGGTACCTGTGACTACAAGCATGTGCCATCATGCCCAGCTAATTTTTGTTTTTATGGTGGAGACGGAGTTTTGCCATGTTAGCCAAGCTGGTTTTGAACTCCTGGACCTCAGGTCATCTACATGCCTTGGCCTCCCAAAGTGCTGGATTACAGACATGAGCTACATAATACCTGGCCACAAAACACTTTCAATATATTGAGTCAAGTGACCAAATACAAAAACATAAAAATAGGTACACAAAAAGTCTTCCACTTCTGAGCATCAGACAGTCAACAAACAAAGATATGCCAAGCCTTCTCCTATGTGCCCAACATTGTGCTGTGTTAGACACTAAAGCTACATAGATTGATGGCATACAGTAAGAGCTTCCAAGAAATGCAAGAGCTGCCTTTGCGGGAGATAACTAAGCCTATACTTGGGAGAGCATTCCAATCAGAAGGATATGCTGATGTGAGTTATTAGAATTAACATGACTAAGCTCCTGCTTCAAGAAAAGGAGTCTAAATGCAGACCAAACAGAGTAAGTAATTGAAAACATTCCAGTGTTTGACTCTCTCTTCTGGTGTCACTTTTCCCCTTGTGGTAAAGTTAATATTATCCAACCCCCAGCCTTGCCACAGTTTAGACTAACTCCCGAAAACAACTCATATATTTTTATAGTATTTTTTCATTATATTTCTTACTTACTATTAATGGTATAAAGAAATATTATTGAAGTTTGTATATTGTTGAGCTCTCTTTTAGCCTAAAGAGTTTTCCCATTTATTCTCTTAAGTTTGTTGCTTAAGAGATGACAATATTTTCAAGCAATGACAGTTTTACCTCTTTCTTTCCAATCTTCACACATTTCATTTCTCTTCCTTTTCTTACTGAAAGGACTAGGACCTATAGTTTAATGACAGGAAGAGCAGACATCTTGTCTTATTCCTCAATTTAAAGGAAATACATTCTGAGAGTTGACCATTAAGCGTCACATTTAGTTTTGACACTTGATATATCCTTTAGCAAATTAAGGAAGTTTCATTCTGCTCTTGGTTTGCTAAAGGTTTTAATTGCTAACATATTCATCATAAATTGGTGTTGAATTTTATCAAATGCTTTTTCCTGCATATGGCTCTTCTTTGTTAATTTCCAGGTAATATGCAACATCGTACTGACAGATATTCTGAAGTTGAACTAGCATTTCATTCTAGTAATATATCAACTTGGTTATGATGATTATTTGTAATACATTGTTATATTCAATTTCCTGGCCTGCAATTTTATTTTCTTTTACTTTTTCCAGTTTTTATAACAAGGTAATAAAAATGAGCCAGAGAGCTTTAGCTGTTTTTATATTTTCAGGAACTTTTAAAATAAGATGTGGTTTAACTATTCTTTGAAAATTTGTAAAACTTCTCCTATAAACAGCCTACAATATTTTTTAGGTGGGTGAGTAGGTGAGGGAGGAATTTTTGTTAGTCTTTGATTTCTCTGGTGGTCATTGGTCTATGTAGGTTTTCTATTTGTTCTTTTCAACTCAATTATGCTACTCTGTTATTTTCCTTAAAGAAAGTTTATTTCATGTACGTTTCAATTTTTTCATAAATACTCTTCTTTCTCTTGCCCATGAAGAATCTGGCCTTTGTCTTAACATTTTGTTTCCAAGTGCTTAGCAGATGTTGAACTGTAACAATTAACCATTTCAGTCTCTTTTTGCCTAGGCCCAACATTAACTAGCATGGGCTAATTGCCTTCTAAGGATTGTATGATACATTGATTCCTTCTAAGCCTGTCAATGAATACTGTATAACTCAATAGTTGTGCTGTGGTTTGTAACTGCAGCAAGAGAGCTTCTTTAGGGAGATTTCCAGTCTTCTACCAGAAGAAGCAGTGTGGCTTTAGGAAAAAAGAAAATTATTTTTTCCCACTTCTGTGTGTTGTATATGCAGTTACTTATTGATTCTTATGAGGCAGGACAAAGGGAAGGTCATACATCTTACCAAGAAATGCAGATATGCAGCTCAGCTATTCATTGCAGGCCTTATTTTTAATTTTACTTTGAATTTTTTTAAAGAATAGCGAGGTCTTAACCACTTTAAGAGTCTCTCATTTATATGACATAAAAAGAACTGTGATATTAAAGGAATTTATAATCAATGAGAGGACAGTATAAAAGTTCTAAACAGACCCAGAGAGAAGTGTTTCATTTAGAATATTTAGTTAACGGAAGCATCCAACAAGAACAAACAATAAATATGTGCCTAGATGTTGTAAGGGAGAGGTCCTTTTTCCTTCTTGGCAACAAACAAAATAAAACAAAACTTATTTCACCTGTCCCTTTGAACAGCATGTCGGCTGACTTCAAAACCCCTGATCACTCCTATTTGCCTCAAACATGGTCTCCTGATCTTTTCCCCTTGCTTCACCTCTTGCTTTGCTGTCTAACTCTCCACCATTCATCTTGGCATAACTTCTTATGCAACATCCATTTTAAACATTTTTCAGGTTCTGGATGTTTCTCAGCCCCAATTACTCTTCCTTCTGCCCTGCCCCAGCCATGTAACTCATGGCCATATCTTGTCATCATGGAAGACTGCATATTTATAAACTGTCCTTTTGACTCCCCTCTCTCTGAGTCTCCATTTCAGCATTTCCAGTGTACCCTAGTAATTCTCTTCTAGTAAGGTTCTGACCTCACTGAGACCTACAATCATGTTATTTTCCCCTGAATAATATGCCTTTAGTGTATGTATTTCTCTCTGAAGTTATTTGGGATTCAAAGTAGAGCAAATACTCTTAATTTCCTTGCCCCCCTCTCTCTCCTTTTAACACACTTAGCCACACCTAGTTCTGACAGTACCTAAGTAACCACTCATTCTTCATTTTTGCCAAATCAGCTGAATGGTTCTGGAGAAAATCAGATTCCTGTGCTGACTAGATTTATCCCAATCTTTTTAAACAACAGATATCAATTTGACAATTAATTCAGAAAAATGGTGCTACTATAGACCCTGGATAAATTTTATCTCCCTCTCTTTCAAATGATTATTTAATAGCTTCTCCTCTCCCTTGACAAAGTCACTCCTTGACCAAAGTTTGGTGAGTCTCCTAAGTCCTTTACTCCACTAGACCTTGTCCTTGGACTTTGTCTTCAAGCCTGCAGAGCCCAGTTTCAGCAAGAGTCATGCAAAGTCAGTTGAGTAAGAATTGTTCACACTTGATATCTGTTACCTTTAGTATTTGATCAAATCCTCATTTCTTTACTATCACCCAAGTGATATCTGATCACGCTGGCCTGCCTTCAGCAAGGATCCTATTAGATCAGTTTCATAAGAATTCCTCCTTGTGAGTCTTCCAACTCTTGGTGTCTCTTTTGTTTTCCCCCATGACAAGGTGCTGCTCTGTGCCCAGGCTGGAGTGCAATGGTACGATCTCAGTTCACTGCAACCTCCACCTGCCAAGTTCAAGCGATTCTCCTGCCTCAGCCTCATGAGTAGCTGGGATTACTGGTGTATACCTGGCTAATTTTTCTACTTTTAGTAGAGATGGGAATGCCACCACGCCCCACTAATTTTGGTATTTTTAGTAGAGATGGTGTTTCACCATGCTGGCCAGGCTGGTCTTGAACTCCTGACATCGTAATCCACCTGCCTCAGCTTCCCAAAGTGCTGAGATTACAGGTGTGAGCCACTGCACCTGGTTGATGTCTCCTCTTAGTAATTTTCCATTCACCAATCTTGCCCAACTGCCACCCCAACTTGTTCCTTGGTTATAAATTCCCACTTGTTTTGGGAATTGAGTCCAGATCAATCTTGAGGTCTCTTTTCACCTATTACAATATTTCCTACATAAAATCTTTTTTCTTTTTCTTTCTTTCTTTTTTTTTTTTGAGATAAGGTGTCACTCTGTCATCCAGGCTAGAGTACAATGGCATGATATTGGCTCATTGCAACCTCTGCCTCCTAGGCTCAAGTGATCCTCCCATCTCAGCTTCCTGAGTAGCTGGGACCACAGGCACATGCCACCATGCCCAGCTAATTTTTTGTATTTTTTTACAGAGATAGAGTTTCACCACATTTCCCAGGCTGGTTTTGAACTCCTAGATTCAAGCAATCTGCCTGCCTCAGCCTCCCAAAGTATTGAGATTACAGGTGTGAGCCACCACACTGAGCCTACTAAAATCTTCTTAACAACTTTACTATCTGGCTCTGATTTTCTTTAATATCCCTCCAATTTTAACATCTTATCCCCACTCCATGCTTTCAGCTGATGATGGCTCTGGTTCACACATAATGGAAAATACAGTAGCCATCAGTGTAGAAAAGGGTCTGCAAATTACAGTTTTCACATTCAGGGAAAAATTATTTTGTGACACATGAAAATTAAAATTTCATATGTATAAAATTGTTTATAGAACACAACTACATTCATCTGTTTCCTGTCTGTGACTGCTTTCATGCACCAATGGCAGTTGAATAGCTGAAACAAAGGCAGCATAGCCCACAAAACCTAAAATAGTTACTGTCCTACCCCTTAGAGAAAACATTTGCCAATATCTAACCTAAGACAGCCTCGCCCTTGCACAAATGTCTCTGTGCGTGGCCCATCTTCTGACTGCTTTTCTGATAGAGTGAGAGAACCTCCCTCCTCTAGCTCAGGTTCTCGCTCCATTTACTTCATGCACTATCACTTTCTCAAGAATTTCACTTGTACAAGTACTATTACTGGAGAAATTTTATGATATTCTATATGCTAACCTTAATAAAGGACATTAAACACATTCCCTAATTTCTATGTCTAGATGCAAATATAAACATTTATGAAACACCATTGCTATGTCAAGCCCACAACTGGCTACAGAACAGAATAAATCCCCAAAGCAAAAACGTATTGTTTGACTGATCGACAGTGACACTTTCATGGGAAAAATCAGAGACCTCCCCTTGGCTTTGGCAAGAGGTAAGTCCCTGCTGATTTTAAGAGGAGCTGCTCCAGGCAAGTGGTAAACAGACGAGCCTTTATTGGAGTGAATGAAAGACAGAAAAGGATGGGAAGAGTTGAGAACAATGTGGCCAGAAACTCTTTTGGGAAATTTTGTCATGAAGAATAGAAAATAGTGGCTAGAGGGGTATATGAAATCATGGAGATTTTTAAAGAACTGGGTCCTGTTAAGTCATGTTTTAATGTCAATGGGAATAATCCAGTAGAGAAGAATATATTGATAATGAAGGATAAAAATTTCCCAAGTAATAGTATTGTAGTAATTTTGGAAATTATCTTTAGGACAGACATGGTATAGGATATAGAAGTGTAACATAGTTATAAATTACTTTCAAATGTTTGAGAAAAAATACAGCCAGGCATAGTGGTGTGTGCCTGTAGTCCCAGCTATTCAGAAGGCTGAGATGGGAAGGTCACTTTGAGCCCAGGAGGTTGAGACTGCAGTTACTCGTGACTGTGCCACTGTACTCCAACCTAGGCAACACAGCAAGACAGTGTTCCAAATAAAAATAGATGATTGATAACTAGATAGATAGACAGATAGATAAACAGACAGATAGATGTGTGTGCCTGTGTGTATGTGTTGATGAAGAGAGAGAATGACATCAAATACAGCAAAAAGTTCACAAATCTGCATGAAAGGTATATGGTTGCTTGCTGTACTACTGATTTTAACTTTTCTATAGGTTTCAATTTTTTTAAGTAAAAACGTTGAGGGAAAATTATGACATAGGTAATTTGGGTTCATCCCAAAAATCAAAGCATCATTTAGCTTTAGAAAATCTATCAATGTTTTGGTGGTTTAGAAAAACTCTTAACTTTAGAAAATTCAAAGTTTAATGGAGAAAAAGTAGTGATTTTAACATATACAGGAACATCATGAGATAAATTCAAACTCATTTATTATTTAAAAAGAATTTTTAGAAAATTGGGTTTAGAAGAAAACTTTCTTCATTTGATTAAAGGAATTTACCCAAAATCTATAACCAACCTTATTCTGAATGATGAAATTACCATTAATTTCAAGACTGGAGGTTCTACCAAATTAAACAAGGAGAAAAAATACACATATTCTTGAAAGGAAGAAATAAAAGTGTCATTCAATGCAGAAAATAAGATTATCTACATAGAAACCCCAATAGGCTCATTCATTTCTGGCAATGCAGCATGTTACCAATAACTGGAAATACTCTCTTCCCTTAAAAAACACTAGAAATTCTGGAAAACATAATAAATTTCTCCCAAGAACAGTAATTTCCCATGGGCCAGAATGAAGAAGACACTTAAAAGCAAGCAGCGAGCAGAAGCTGATGTTGTGGCTGTGTAGTGTCAAGGTGCATTTTCTGGTTAGCAGGGAGCCATTCAGGAATAGAAATCAAGGCCTTGAATTCATGAGAGGCAAGGAATTAGAACCAAAGACCATCTCATGAAGCCGCGACTCTTGTTGGGCTCTATCTCCCATAAAAGGGTGGATTAGAAAAGCCTTATCCATCAGCCCAGAGGGATGACAAGATCTCTTGTTTGCCTAAAGCTAGTATTTTGGTGAAGAAAAAAATTCTCCCCTCAGAGCTCATGCCTGTGTTCATACAGTTTAGAGTCTGAATTCACACTACTAATATCATCTGAGAACCAGACGGGAGAGAAATCAGCATACAAATAGTTCCAAGATGGTGATAATTCATACATAAGGAGATAGATATATTCTCTGGAAGAATATACCTTCTTCAAAATATACAAGGACTCGCAAATCATGTCCAATAAAACATGAACTCCCAATTCTGAATTAAAAGACACATAAGGAAAGAATTTTTTACAAGTCGAATCTAACAGACACAATCAAAAGAAGAGTTAATGCCCTAAGAATCTGAGAGAATAGAATTAGCAAATATAGGTTCAATAAGGTTCAACATAGGTTCCAAACAAAGAGAAAAACACACACATATTCTTGAAAGGAAGAAATAAAAGTGTTGTTTGATGCAGAAAATAAGATTATCTACGTGGAAAGCCCAATAGATGCATTCATTTCTGGCAATGCAGTATGCTACCAATAACTGGAAATACTCTCTTCCCTTACAAAACACTAGAATTCTGGAAAACAGTAAACTTCTCCTGAGAAGAATAATTTCCCACGGGCCAGAACAAAGAAGATACTTAAAAGCAGGCAGCATGGAGAAGTTGATGTTATGGCTGCACGGCGTAAAGCAGCATTTAAAAAATAAATTTTTAATTTTAAAAAATTATTTAAAATTAAAATTTAACTATTATTATGCAGTTAAAATTATTAAATACTTATAGAAAAATTTAAATTCATCTATAAAATTAAAATCTGAGTTGATGAGCCAAAGAGTAGGTACAGCTAAAGAGATAAGTAATAAAAGGAAAATCAAGCTCAAGAATGTAGCTCAATTCATCAAAACAATTGAATAAGTAGAAAATATGGAAGGGAAATAATGAGACCGAGAGGCTATGAGAAGACGCAACATACATATTTTTCATTTTTAAACATTGTTTCAGTAGGAAAGAATAGAGAGATTGGGAAGAGGTACTATTTTAAGATACAACTGAGAATTTTCCAAAATTGATGAAAGATATGAACCACCAGAATAAGGAATCTCTGAATTTGTTAGTCCAAGACAAGGTAGCTAAAATAGATCCACAGCTAATATAACTAATATGTAGACTACTGAAAATCTTACCAGAAAATAATGTTTGTTAACGTGGAGGGAATAATACTAACCATACATATATCAATGTCAACAATTAAAGTAGAGAAGAATGAGTAATATCTTCAAATCATTGAAAGAAAACTGTGTATCTGGCATCATATACTAACCAGCAAAGAATGAAGATAGAGTAAAGACTCTTCAGAGAGACGTAATCCAAAGGACTTTTCTTTAACAGGCCTCACTTAAGGATGTATGCCAACCACAAAAAGAACATAAACCCAGGGCACGGGTCATTAAAAAGGGGCTTTGCTCTACCTGTGATTTTTTTTTTTCTATTTAAAGGAAACAGATACAATCAAATAGTAACCATTGTTAACACTGAGTGGCAGTAATGTGAGCATTTGTTGTGTTGCTTTTACTGTTAAAAAATTTTTAAATTTAGCAAAATTTATATATATGGAGAACCATCAATAAACTCTCATTGACTCTCCCACAGTGAAGTTGACGATGTTTCTTTGTGAAATTTTTAGGAAATGAAATATTTTTGAACTTTCATTTATTTAAATATATAGTACGAGTGTCTACTATTTGTCAGACGTGCTACCAGACATGAGAGGCAAAGGTAATGACTGTCATGGCCCTGCCTCAAGGACCTTAATGTATGGTAGGGAGATGAAAGTAGCAGACAGATAGCTCTCATTCTGCAATTATAATTTGAATTAAATGCCTGACAAAGACAAAATTAGATAAGTAAAAGAAATAGCAAAGAAGCCATTATTACTTTGCCTATCTTTACATTATTGTTAGAAATATTAATGTTTGTAATTTTCAAATTTGATTTATTATCTCTGGCCAAAACATAACTTGTTAGTTCCAGAAAACCGCAGGTAAATTATGAAAATGAAACAACCTTGCCATTTGGAGACTGCTAGTAATATCTCAGTGTACCTTTTTTATAGGAAGAAAAATAACTACTTTTTTTCAGGTATATTTCTAAGATAACTAGAGATGGACCACTGACAGAAGATAAGAGCTAATATGACCATCAACTAGAAAAATAGGGAGGAAAAAGCATTTTTTGAATGCTCCGAATCTCATACTGCAAGTGATGTGCAGGCAGACTCAATTTGTTTTTGGAATGCTCCCTTTCAATCCAGACAATTAAAACTGTTTTCAAACTTCAGCTTACTATTCTCACGTCATATTCCAAGTTATAGGCAAAGGGAAATAACAAGATTGTATTAATCCTTAGAATAGCTATATGGACATAGGTTTATAGAGTCTTTAATTATTATATTTAGAAAAGACACAATTTTGACATTAGATATAATGTTAGTGAATGTGATTGTTGACCTAATTATTTTAAAATTTGAGTATAGCAAGATGAAAAATATGTAGAGACTTTTTAATGCTGAAGCTGGAATTCCCACTGTGTATCTAGGAGTCCCTGTAAGTCATTGCTCAAGAGCTATGGTATGAGAATGGAGGCCTTAGAGGAGTGTTTGGGACTGGAACAGGGGGAAGTCTCAGAAGGCATAAAGGAAACGATGCTAAGATGTGAGACGGCCGTTGTGTGAGCATCCTATCAGAGCCTTCAGTAATCAAATCAAATAATGGTATCTCTACAATAGGAAACAGTTGCTGAGAGACGAGTAATGGCTTTTCCTCCACAAAGTGCAAAATAGGAGATAAACAAGAGCCCATGGTTTTGTTCCCTTTTCAGAATTTGTTGGTATCAATATGACATAGTGGAAAGAACAACACTTCTGAGCATATCTGATGGGAATTTAAATTCTGCCTCTGCTTGTCACTTAGGCTGGGACCTCAGAAATATTTTATCTCACTATTCCTGCCTCAGTAAAATGGAAATTAGACTGTTTCCCTCTGAATATGGTTATTGGGATTAGAAATATTACATATATAGTACCTATCACATAGCAGGCACATGATATATGGTAGTTGAGATAATTAATTTTTGTTAATAATGTCCTTCCAATTCCTTTGACATTATAATTTGTCGTTCATTGTACATGCTATGTGCTAAATCAAATTACATATGGTGCTCCCTGGATTGATAGACACGTGAAATATGAGCTAGAGCAGTAAGACAATGATTATAAAGGGTTAACTGTTGGCAATGGTGGTGTCTCTGAGAATACTTGGGGCCAACATCTGCTCCTCATAGGCAGGAGGCATGGAAGCCAACATTTTGTCAAAAGGACTGACTTGAGTGTGAGACAGTACATTCTCTTCTACATTTTTAGGACTCAGATCCTTAGATAAACGATTGAATTTTTGCATTTGTTTGATGCAGTTCTTTAAGCAAATATTCTATACTTCCTGTTAGAAATCTCTAAACTCATGGAGACAGAGCTCTTGATTTATCAGTCAATTTCAGAGGCAAGTAACCATTTAGACACATCTATAATAAAGAAATTAGTTTAAAAGCTGAAGCCAAAATATTAGTCATGCACTAAGTAAAGAAAGCAGCAGGAGACTTGTGCTTCTGGCCATGATGAAGTAACTAGTACCAAATTTCTTACCCTCTTAAACCACTTAAAAACTGGATAAAACATATGAAACAATTACCTTCAGGCACTCACAAGCAATGTAAGACTATGATGCCAAAGAAAGGGAATCAAGCAAGGTGAGTGCCACAGTGCTCTGGAGTTCTGCTTGGAGGCACTTCCTGGATTGAAACACAGGGAGAGAAAACAAAGAACACAGCAGTCTTGCTACATTGAGAAGATTAAGAGCTTTAGAAAAAAACAAAATCAATGACTTGAAAACATGGTAGCAGAAACCATGCAAACTAAAGCACACAGAGAAAAAAGAAAAAATAATTTTTTAAAAATAGCTCCTTAGTGACTCTGGAACAAGTCTGATACATATGCAATTACAGGCCCACCGGAAGGGAATGGGTGTAGGAAATTATTTGAATAAATTATGAACAATTACCTTTTCCAGTGTAATGGAAACTATAAGTCCACAAATCCAAGAAAATGTACAAACCTCAAGTAGAACAAACAAACAAAAATCACACCAAGACACACTATAATAAATTTGCTAAAAACCAGAACATTACAAAGCAGACAGAGAAAAAAAGGATGATTATAGACTTTATAGCAGGGGAATAAAAGCACATTTGAAAACAATGATATAATATTTTCAATTTCTGCAGAAAAACACTGCCAACTTGGAATTCTACAATTAGCAAATAATATCCTTCCAAAGTAAATATAAACCATGTAGAATTAATCCCAGGAAAGCAAGGATGGTTCAACATACAAAAATCAATCTGTGTAATATATTGTATTAAAGGAATGAAGGAAAAAAAATAAACAAGATTATCTTAATTGATACACAAAATGCATTTGACACATGATAAAACCACTCAACAAACTTGAAATAACAGAACTGCCTCAACATGATAAAGGACATCTATTAAAAACCTAGAGCTAATATCATACTCAATGGTAAAAGACTGAAAGCTTTGTTCCCAAGATCAAGAAAAAGATAAGGATGCCTACTTTTGCCTTTGTATTCACCATTAAATTGGGAGTTCTAGCCAGAGCAATTAAGAAAGTAAAATAAATGAAAGACATTTGCTGAAAAGGAAAATAATCCATTGAGAATAGCATCAAAAAGAATAAATTAATCAGAATAAATTTAATCAAGGAAATGCAAGCCATGTACACTGAAAACTACAAAACATTATTGCTGAAAGAAATTAAAGACCTAAAAAAGAAAAAATATCGATGTTCATGAATTGAAATACTTAGTTGTCAAGATGGCAATACCCCCCCAAAGCAATCTACAGATTAAATGCCATTCCTACCATAATGCCTATAGCCCTTTTCAGTCATTAAGGAAATGCAGATCAAGCACAACAGGATTTACCAGTTAGCACCCCCTAGGATGGGTATAATAAAAAGAATTTTTAATCCCAGCAAGTGCCAACATCGCAAGAAAACACTGCCAACTTGGAATTCAAGCACCAACATTTGTTGGGATTTATAAGGATATGGAAATATTGGAACTCTGGTACATTCCTGGTAAAAATGTAAAATTGTACAGCCACTGTGGAAGACAATTTGGTGGTTGTTCAAAAAGTTAAACATAGAATTACCATATGGCCCAGCAATTCCCTTCTATAATTGAAAATAGATATTCAAACAGATGTACACAAATACTTATAGCAGCACTATTTACAACAGACAGAAGGTAGAAACAACCCAAATGCCCATCAATGGATAAATGAATGAATGAATAAACTGGTATATCCATGCAATGGAATGTTATTTAGCCACAGAAAAGAATGAAGTACTGATATATGCCATGAAGTGAATCAATGTCAAAAATATTATGCTACGTGAGAGAAGCCAGACATGGAAGGTGAATGAATGAATAAACTGTGGTATATCCATGCAATGGAATGTTATTTAGCCACAGAAAAGAATGAAGTACTGATATATGCCATGAAGTGAATCAATGTCAAAAATATTATGCTACGTGACAGAAGCCAGACATGGAAGGTCATATATTGTATATTCCACTTACATGAATTATCAAGAATAGTTAAGTCCAATGAGTGGTTGCCAGAGACTGGGATTAGGAGAGAATGGGGAGTTACTGCTTAAGAGGTATCAGATCTCCTTTGGGAGTGATGAACATATTTTGGAATTAGATAGAGGTGATGGTTGAATGGCATTGTGAATGTACTGCCTCACTGAATTGTATAGTTTAAAATAGTTAATTTTATGTTACGTGAATTTCACCTCAACATAAAGACATAAATAAACAGGTAAATTTGATTTTACTCAATTGCCAAAGAAAATGATGGCAAAATAGACATTTTACCAAAAATAAGCTGAGAGAATTATAAAATACTAACCTAAGAAAGACCAAACGTGTGTGTGTGTGTGTGTGTGTGTGTGTGTGTGTGTGTGCATCAAAGAAACCTACAGTTAGCTTCATACTTAATAAAGACTAAATTCTTTCCACCTAAAATCAGGAATGAAGCAAGGATTATACTCACACTACTGCCTATTCAACATCGCATTAAACAGCCTAGTCAAGGCAATGAGGCAACAAAAGAAATAAAAAGCATATGGATTGAAAAGAAAAAAATAAAATTATTTTCAGATGACATAATCACAAATATAGAAAATCCTTTAGAAACCACAAGTTACAAAGAACTAATAAGTGAATTTATTAAAGTTCTAGGATATAAGATAAACATACAGAAAAATCAATTGTATTTCTAAATTCTATGGAAAAATAATTAAAAAGTGAATTTTTTTTCTTTTTTTATTGTGTTTTAGGTTTTGGGGTACATGTGAAGAACATGCAAGATTGTTGCATAGGTACACACATGGCAGTGTGATTTGCTGCCTTCCTCCCTATCACCTATATTTGCCTTTCTCCCCATGCTCTCTCTCCCCAACTCCCCACCCCTTGCTGTCCCTCCCCTATTTCCCCCTGACAGACCCCAGTGTGTGATGCTCCCCTCCCTGTGTCCATGTGTTCTCATTGTTCAACATCCACTTATGAGTGAGAACATGCAGTGTTTGATTTTCCGTTCTTGTGTCAGTTTGCTGAGAATGATGGTGTCCAGGTTCATTCATGTCCCTACAACGGATTCACACTCATCGGTTTTGATGCCTGCATAATATTCCATGGTGTATATGTGCCATATTTTCCCTGTCCAGTCTATCATTGATGGGCATTTGGGTTGGTTCCAGGTCTTTGCTATTGTAAACAGTGCTGCAATGAACATTCATGTGCATGTGTCACGATTTATAATCCTTTGCATATATACCCAGTAATGGGATTGCTGAGTCAAATGGAATTTCCATTTCTAGGTCCTTGAGGAATCACCACACTGTCTTCCACAATGGTTGAACTAATTTACACTCCCACCAGCAGTGTAAAAGTGTTCCTATTTCTCCACATCCTCTCCAGCATCTATTGTCTCCTGATTTTTTAATGATCACCATTCTAACTAGTGTGAGATGGTAAAAATACCAAAGTTCATTTCAGAAAAGTATCAATAACATGAACTACTTGTAGATAAATTTAACAAAATATGTGCAAAGCCCATATAATAAAAGTATCAAAACATTGCTAAAAAAATTACTAATAACATGAATGGAGAAATACACCATCCTTATGAACTGGAAGACTCAATATTGTTAAGCTATTCATTCTCCCCAAATTAATCTATGGACTCATGACAACTTCATTCAAAGCTCCAGCAGGCTCTTTTATCATAGAAATTAGTAATGGCATTCTAAAATTTTTATAGAAATACAAAGGCTTAGGAAAACAAAATAATTTTAAAATAAAAGAACAAAGTTGTAGGATTTATCCTACTTGGTTTTAAAGACATGCAATACAAAAGCAACAATATGTTATTGGAGTAAAGATACAAATATAGATCAGAACAATACAGTCCAAAAATAGGCATATATACATACACAGTCAACTGATTTTTGAAGACGTGCCCATTGGAAAAGAAAAACTCTTTCAAAAAATATTGTTTGTAAAAGTAGACCATTTGTTAAAATGTCAAACAAAGAACTTTACTCCTAATTCATATTATACACAAAATTAATTTGAAGTGTTAGCCTAAGCATAAAAGCTAAATTATAGACCAGGCACAGTGGCTCATGCCTGTAATCCCAGCACTTTGGGAGGCCGAGGCAGGCAGATCACCTGAGGTCAGGAGTTCAAGACCAACCTGACCAGCATGGTGAAACCTTGTCTCTACTAAAATGTAAAAATTAGCTTCATGTGGTGTTGGGTGCCTGAAATCTCAGCTACTCAGGAGATTGAAGCAGGAGAATTGCTTGAACCTGGGAGGGGGAGGCTGCAGTGAGCCAAAATCATCATTACACTCCACCCTGGGTGACTGAACAAGACTCCATCTCAAAAATAAATAAACAAATAAAAACTAAACTGTTAGAAAATAATGTGGGAAAATATCTTCATAACCACCATGATAGGCAAAAATGTCTTAGGTAGAATACAAGAAGGACAAAGCACAAAAGATAAATTGGTAAATTGGACTTCATTAAAATTAAAAACTTCTGTTCTTTGAAAGATAACATAAAGAAAAAGAAAAGGTAAGCTACACTCTGGCAGAAAAGATTCATGATACATATATCTGACGAAAAACTTACATCTAGAATTTATTTTTAAAATGTTGCAAGGGCAATTGGAAGACAAATAACCTAAGAGAAATGGGAAAAATGTTAGAACAAACATTTAAAGACTAAAAAGCACATGAAAAGATACCTAATACCATTAGCTATCAAGAAAATAAAAATTACAGCTGCACTGAGATAATAATACAAACCCACAACAATGACTGAAATTAAAAAGTCTTGCTCCGTCACCAGGCTGGACTGCAGTGGCATGATCTTGGCACACTGAAACCTCCAACTCCCAGGTTCAAGCTATTCTCCTGCCTCAGCCTCCTGAATAGTTGGGACTACAGGCGTGCGCCACCACGCCCAGCTAATTTTTGTATTTTTATAGAGACACATTTCACCATGTTGGCCAGGATGATCTCAGTCTCTTGACCTCATGATCTGCCCAACTCAGCTTCTCAAAGTGCTGGGATTACAGGATTGAGCTACCACGCCTGGCTGATGGTTTCTTACAAGTTAAATTACTCTTGCCATACAACCCAGTAATATCATTCCTAAATGTTAACTCGAAAACAGAATAAATTACATACAAAGTAATTACCATATTACATAGCAAGTAATTATTTTGCAAAAAATTAATAGACATGTATGTAAATAAACAGATGGTGTTACCTTGGTACAATGTAATATTACTCAGTGATAAAAAGGAAAAAACTTCTGTTACACATATGACATGGATGAATCACCAAATACAATTTTTAAATGCTGGGCAAAAGAATCCGGACCCTAAAGTGCATACTGCTTTATTCCATTTATATGAAGTTCTAAACAGGCAGAACTATAATTGCAGAAAACACATTCATTCTTGCCTAAAGCTGATGTTGGGTGTGGCCATTAATTGCAAAGCATGAGAAGGAAAGTTGGGGAATGATTGTCAGACTTTCTACCTTGACTGCTGTGATGGTTACATCTCTACATTTGACAAAACTCATTAAATTTTTCCCTTAAAATTATGCCTGGTTTCTTATGTTAGTTATACCTCCATAAAATTGCTCTTAAAAATAAGAAATGCATAAGGAGATACATATTTAACATTATTTATGTTATAGGGGTCTCAAGAATGTGTATTTAACAAATATATAGAAAGAAAACTTGTTGTTCCATGCTGAGTCTTTTGCATTTCAGATAACTCAAGGCATATTTCTACCTCGCAGACAAATAGGAGTCGAAAGGCAGGGAAACTTTTCTTGTCATAAAAGCCGTATATCACCTTATTCCCAGTTAACTCATCAATTAGAAGAAACTTTTAGGAAACTATCAAGAGCAGAGATGAAAGTCAGATCCAAGAGCAACTCCTAATTCATCATGAAAGAAAACCTCAGAAAATCTGTTTGGCTAGGACAAGAAGTAGTGCACAGAGCCCTGAATAATAGATTTAAAAATCAGAGACCCTGAGAGTATCTTTTCTGAATATTTTAAATCAAAGGTGAGGCTATGGTAATTCATGAAGAAAACCTCTGAATCACCCATGGAAATAAGAGGTGCTGACCACAAAGTGCTTTGACCTTCACTGAGCCTCAGAAATTTTATGACTGATCCCTAAGAGCTTTGAAACACACCATTTGATCAATGGAATCATAATGGTACCAGGATGAAAATACAGAATTTCTCCTCTATGCTTCTTCCTGAAGGAGGTGGTAAATTTATGCCAACAGATAAAGAAGAAGTTATTCTATCTCCAATTGACAAATCAGTTGATTTAATACACTTACGACTGATAAGGCTACTTTCTCAAAATATGTTTTTTAAAGGTCTGATGTGAGCCTTCAGGATGCTAGGCAGAAGTGTTTTTCATTCCAATCGATTCTATAGTTGACTAAGGGCTACATGAGGTAAAGAAAGGAAGGCTGGGCTTGAGTAACAGGTCAGAATCAAAGCTCTGTCACCTGCTGGAGTGTGAGCTTGGGAAAGTCACTTGATCTCTGCTGTTTCATTTTTCTCATCTGCAAAGCAAATCTTCCTGGGCCGGGCTCTATGAAGAAGAAACTGGAGCCCTTCAGGCCACAGGAGGCCCACCATGCAGGAGGTTTAGCTTTGAAAGCCAAGTTCATGGGTTAAAGCAAAATCAGCCCAATTGTCCCATAGAAATTATGTTCATGAGTTTTTGAATAAATATAGATATTGACCCTTCTGGTTTTAAAACTTGAGGTTCACATTTGTCTCTTCTGAGCTCTCCCTCAGACAAGGGACTGAAACTCATCAGATCCCTGCCTTCAGTGAGATGCCAGACCCCTCTTTCCTCATAATTGCTTCCTTACCCCTCCTTAATTCCTGTTTTACATTCCTTCCTCACTATATAAACCTCCCAATTCAGTTGGTCATGGAGATGGATTTGGGACTGACTTCCTGTTCTCCTTCGCTGCAGCACCAGAACAAAGCCTTCTTCCTTAGCAATACTCATTGTCTTGGTGATTGGCTTTCTGTGTGGCAAAGAACCTATACCAAACCGTTGGTGTTTTGGTAACAAGAAATTAAGCTGTAGCACTGGAAGGGTGTGATGGTTAATAATGAGTGTCAACTTAATCGGATTGAAGGATGCAAAGTATTGACCCTGGGTGTGTCTGTAAGGGTGTTTGTTGCCAAAGGAGATTAACATTTGAGTCAGTGAGCTGGGGAAGGCAGACCCACCCTTAATCTGGGTGGGCACCATCTAATCAGCGCCAGTGTGTCTAGTTTATAAGGCAGGCAGAAAAACAGGAAAGGACTAGGCTGGCTTAGGTTCCCAGTCCTCACCTTTTTCCCGTGTTGGATGTTTCCTGCCCCCAAACATCAGACTGCGTGTTCTTCCACTTTGGGACCAGGCCTGGCTTCCCTGCTCCTCAGCTTGCACATGGCTTATTGTGGGATCTTGTGATTATGTGAGTTAATACTACTTAATAAACTCTCAGTTATGTTCCTCTAGAGAACCTGACTAATACAAGGGGTGAAGTAAGAGGTACAGTAACTCAGAAATGAGGTTAATCCCCAGAAAATTTTTAACGACACTCCTGTGGGTGATCTATTGATGGCTTGGTCTGGCTTGAAGTATCTGGCTGGGTAGAAAATCAATACTACCATTCAGAATTGTGGTGAGGATTAAAGAAAAGCATGGATCCCTACTGCCATGGCTGGCATAAAGAGTATTCAAAAAATAAATTTTGGTATCAGTAATGGGCTGAATTATGTCCTCCCAAAATTCATATGTTAAAAGTGCTAATCCCTCCAATACCTTAGATTGTGACTTTATTTGTTGATAGAGCTTTTAAAGAGATGATTAAGTTAAAATAATGCCATTAGGGTAAACCCTAACCCCATCTGACTGGTGTCCTTATAAGAAGAAATTCGGACACACAGAGACACTAGGGATGCACACATAGAGAAAAGATCATATGAGGATATAACAAGAAGGCGGCCGCCTGCAAGCCAAAGAGAGAGGCCTCAAAAGAAATCAAACCTGCAACAACTTGACCTTGGACTTCCAGCCTCTGGAACTATGAGAAATAAATTTCTGTTGTGTAAGCCACCCAGTCTGTGGTAGTTTGTTATCACAGCCCTAGCAAAACGAATTCAGTGTTCAATTTCAATCAGGTGAAATGGATAAATTACAATTAAGATACATATTCAAGCAGTGAGGAGTATGTATTTGTAAGAAATGGGAGGCACAGAAAACCGACTCTCTCATTGGCTCTGTGGATTCTGTAACAACAAACACATGAAGGAACATTAACTGATGTTCCTATCAATAATATACTAAAAAGTCATGTAAAACATCATATTGCTTAGAGTGTTTACAAGTAATACCCTAAAGTTCACCTTCCTGGAAGTAGTCTGAGTTGCAAAAGACCAGAATAGAGAATGAGATCTAGATGTTTTTTCACGATATGCTCATGATATTCTAGAACTCTCTGGAAGGAGTCAGGGTAATCCTAATTGCCTATGTTCCAATGTTCCAATGCACTTCCAAACCCAGAGCTGTGACCAGATTTGTCTAGTGGCCCAAAGACAGATGCTGGATGGCTTTAGGCCAGCTACAGAAGGGGGAAAGCTTAAGTGTTCTTTCCATCCTCCTTGTCGGAGCAGTGAACAGGGAGTTCTGCCTGAAGAATCAGGAAAATAGAGAGAGGTGTCAGAGGAACACAAGCCGACAAATGCCCTGCTTTTATTTAGAGAAAGAAATAAAATGGACTGTGAAACTCAAAAGCAGGTAGATTTCATGTTGCTTCCTGGGAAACTCTTAAAACCGAATTAGTTCTGTTTTGAATGCCAAGCTTTTAAAAGAGAACAGGAAGAGTAAACAGGTCAATTAGGCAGAGAAAGACCCCGCTGAGAAAAGTGAAAATAACAGACTGGAAGCCTCTTTGCTCCAAGGTTGCAGCTCTGCCAGGTTTCTCTCCAGGAGGGTGGGGAGTAGAAAGGACATCACAGATCCCAGCGTGATGGCAGTCTTGGGTCACTGGAGACAGCTCCCTTAGGGGAGAAATGTCTGTTTTTTGTACTCCTGCTCTGAGCGTGCCCCTGGCTTTTTAATCATGTGCATCAACACATCGGTAGAATAGTGAAGGCATCTGGCATTTTCCAAACCTAGCTGGGCAGATGAAAAAGCCACCTATCCATCATCCATCCAGTGTGTGGGATTAATTTCTGTGAACCTGAGGGATGTTCCTTCAGAGTAATGCAGGTGACAGAAGAATACAAATTACATGTTTACAGATGTCAGTACCTAGCATAGTAGCCGGTTTGGTGGACAGTGTGGAAAAATTGACAGATTTTAATATAATGCTGTCTAGCCATGGGAATGTGTACACAGACTCACAGAATCATCCGTGACCTTAGAGGGGCGTCTCCTTTGTTCCTCAGTCTTCAAACAAAATAAACTTTAGCTCTGTAGAATAGCACTTATCTATCCTTGTTTTTTCACTCTTCTTGCAACAATGTTTGCTGAGAGCCAACTGTGTGCCAGGCACTGAGCCAGGCGCAAGGGTTCAGACAGTGAATAATTCCAGCTACTCCCCATGTGGTGCCTTGAGAAACCGCAGACTTATCTGATGACCATAGCGTCTTAGGGACAAAGCAAGAGCATCTTCCCTTGATAGGAAAGGGAATGAGGCAGATTTATGAAATCTGAGACATCTCATTTTAAAACTTCTGGAGAGAGAGAAATCTTATTATCTTCATGAACAGTATAGAAAACCTGATCCTCTGGGAGAAGTAATCCATTTCCTTTTATTCTCTCTTCAGTGGGGCTATCCTGAGACTCAACACCATCCTCTTATTGGCACCTTACGACAGGCAGGGTATTTCCCTGATGAGTAAGCCAGTTCATCTCTCTTTTCACCCCATCCTGCATAATAGCTTCTGGGAAAAAAGAAGAGGTAGTGTTGAAGATGAGATAGGGAGGGGGCTTACCCTTCCCAGTCCTGCAGAACAGAACGATCCAGGCAGGAAAGCAGCAGAAGCAGTGGGTGTGAGAGACAGTGATGCCACAGAGCCTGTGTCACTGCTTCAGGTTTGGGGCAAGAGCATAAAAGGTGATACGGACACGTTGAGGAGAATGAAGTGAGCAGTGGACTTTGGAACAGGAATTCAAATCCTGTTTGGATTCTGAAACAGGACGTGGACAGGTAGCAAAACCTCCTGCTCTCAAGTGTCATGGAAAAACAGCTCAGGCAGCATCACAGGGCCTGCGTTCAGCCTATCTTTAGGTAAGAGTGCCAAAGAAAGAATGCACCAGAGACTCTGAAGGGTCAGGAGCTGCGGGGAGCCCAATTAAACAGAGACTCTGGCCAAGGCAGGGAAAATGTAACCATGAATTATAGCAGCCTCCAACTTCAGCTATGAATGGTAGCAGGGATGAGGGATAAGAAACCATGCTGTGGAGAATAGAGGAGGCAGATCTGAGGCCCCTTTCCCTCTGCTGGGAGGAAGCCCCAGGAAGCCTCTTTGTGCACCCGGATAGCTTCGCAGTGAAGAGAAGCAGAGGGAACAAGATCTGAATCCAAGCATTCAACCCAGAGAGACTGCTCAAACTACTGAATCAACAAAAGGATGGTCAGCAACATGTGCATGGTGGCTGCTGAAGAATGGCAGAATTTCAAGTGATATTTTACTTTCTTCTTTACTCTTACATATCATTTGGATTCTCTAACATGAGCCTGAATTATTTATTTAATCAGAGAAATATGCTATGTTTACCATACTAAGACTGCTGCATTGGATTAAATCGATTCTCCCCCCCCCCCCACACACACACAGACACATCTTATCCTTCCTGCTGTTTAGTGAGCAAGGGGTCTAAAAAAGATCACCAATGCAGGCAGAATAAAAATTACATTTTCCCTGAAGTCTCAGCATAAAGCGAAAAAATCTGTAACCATCTCCGACATGCCACCCCACAGCCACGTCTGGAACTTCAGACCCCGCGCCCCTCTTTGTTGACACAGCACATCTTTTGTCTCTCAGAAGCAAATGTTCTGTGATTCTTCCTTTCCCATAGCCCTGACATGCTCTTATATTCAGTTATTTACCTTTCCCACCCTTTGCCAGTCCTCCTTGTTGAGATAAGGGTTCATAATGTGTATAAAGAGAGAGAGAAAGCAGATTCAACAATTGTTTTCTCTTTTTTTTTTTTTTAATATTTGTGAGTACTGAAAGACATAGTTCTTACTCAATATCCTAAGTAACCTTTAACTAAATTGCCCACGCCATTCAACAAGCACGAGACAGGACTCCAGATGAAGAGGTCGAACAAATTAAACGTGAAGGTCCAATTCAACAGCCTCTACATAGACTTAACAGGAGTAGGTCAGCCCCTTAATGCGAGCAAAATGATCAGGAGAAACGAAAAAAGAAGAAATGGGCCAAAGTGAATTTTTAAAGTACAAATAATAATGACAAATAGAAGAAAAAGAGCATCCTGCTGGGAGGTGGGGTGGGAATAGGAGGTACCAGAAACCCTCACAGCAAGTGGGCCGTGATTTCTCTGGGCTGAATTTAGCGATCCATCCACAGCAGGCAATCTCAGTATCCTCTTCTCTAGCCCAAGGAGCCCACCTCCTCAGCTCCTGTGTGACAATGTTTCAATCACTTCTACGTTTCTAGGGCTGGGGTAGCAGAGGCCTGTTCTGCACAGGTTTGTGACTAGGATGCAGCCAGTTTAGACTCACGGAGAATGTTGACCTTTCGAATTGTCATTAAAAGTGACCACTTCCACGCCCCAAATCATGATTGCTTCTTTGCCACTGCTTTTTTTTGTCGTTGAATCTGTTCTCTTCTGATATGCCATGCTCTTACCCTGCACCCTCACACTCAGGCATGCTTTCCCCATTCCAAGGGAGTGCATATTGATTTTCCTAGGTGACTCTATCTTCAGCTGGACCTTATTGAACACCAGGCTGTTTGCTTCTGGCCACTCTCCCTGAGTCACCAAGATCCTTTGTGATTCTGTTTTTTAAGATGCCACTACCACCTGCCTCACTGCTTCTTTGACAGCCTGCCCAAGCTGAGCACTCCACTCCATCATTAAGCCTCTAGAAGTTCTCTAGTGGGAGTGATTTTGCCTCCCAGGGAACACTGGCTTTGTCTGGAAATATTTTGGGCTGTTACAAAACTGAGAATGGCATAGCTGTTACTGGTATAGAGTAACTAGAGACCAGAGATGCCTCCAAATATCCTACAATGCCCAAGGCAGCCTTCACAGCAAAGAATTATACAGCCCAAAACCTCATAGTGCCAAGGTCAAGGGACACCTACCTGGAGGATGATTCAGCCTTCAGGGACCCTGGTAGGTCTCTCCAGTGGGGGTGAGAATTCTTTATCCCACCCCCTCCAGCCCATCAGCCAGACAACTTTCTTCCCCAGACCCTCTTTTTTTTAAGTTATGGAATGGAATAACACAAATGTTGACATAGCCTCATTTCACAGATGAGGAAGTTGAGGGCCCAAGGGAACGTGCACCTTTACCAGTGAGGCTGGGCTGTCTGGAATGCTTGGTTACAGTAAACACTCCACATTAATCTATGTGGCAGGCATTTTATTCAGAAATGGAAGCTAGGTCAGTCTGACAGGACCCACTCTTGACAATTCTACTCTGTGTTCTTCTGTTGTCTCCAAAGGATAATACAATGTCATTCTTCTTCAGGCAGGCTTCTGAATTATTCTTAAATTATTTGGCATCTCTGTTTCCCTGTATTATGTATTTTAAAAACACATCGGTGTAATTCCCTGTGTGTCTGCATTACTCTTAATTTAATTATTGCACATTACCTTCCAAAGCTACACTTTCCCTGGACTGACGCTTGCATACTGAGACACTCAGGAAGACGGTGTGGCACCATGATTATGAGCCTCCGTTCTGTACTAACACAAATTCTGATTCAGCATTTTATGAGTCTTCTTTTCAGTTGTGGTGACAGAAACTTGATTCAGACTATCCTAAACCTAAAACGAGAATTTTGAAGTTCATTTATTTGGGAAATGAAAGATAATGGCTGGCTTCATGAATGGCTGAATCTGGGGATTCAAAAAATGTCATCGTAATTTATTTTCCCTTTGCCCTCCATTTCCCCCTGCTTTTTTTCCATGGGTTTTCTTTAAAGCAACACTCTCTATGTGGCAAAGAGGACCCTCTATGCCACAGCAGCACTAGGCTCTCAAGAGCTGGGCTCTTTTCCTTCCGACATCTGAATCAATCTACAAAAAGGTCTCTAGTGAGCCTCAGTTGGCAGAGAAGTTGAGGTGCCCCTTTGATTATCAGGCTTATGAGAATCCTGCAAAATGGGAAGGAGAAGTCTTACCAAAATGAAGCATTTAGAGGCAGAGCAAATATAAACAACCACATATACTGACACATATATGTGCCAGGAAACCATCACTACAATCAAAATAATGAACATATTCCTTTCTGCCAGAAAAATTTACTCATGTCCTTTTGTCACCTGTTGTTCACCCCTTCCCTCTTCACCCCATCACTCTCCCTAGACAAGACATATTTAACCTTCTGTCACTAGAGATTAGTTGGAAATTTCTAAATTTTAAATAAATTGACTTACATAATAGGTCTTCTGTTTGACTTCGTTCACTCTGCATAATTATTTGAAAATTCATCTATGTTATTGATGCATCAGTAGTTCATTTTTTAAATTACTAAGTAGTATTTCATTGCGAAGATGTATCACAACTTATTTATTATTTTCCTATTGGTGAAAATGTGAGTTGTTTCTAGTTTAGAACTGCAATGGATTACATTATGCACCACCCCTATGCACCAACACCAAGATACGTTCAAATCCTAACCCCTGGTACGTGGGAATGCAATCTTATTTGGAAATATGACCATTGCAGGTGTAATTAAGTTAAAGATGTCAAAGAGATCATCCTGGATGTAAAGCAGGCCCTAAATTCTCGTGTCTTTATAAGAAAAAGAGATTTTGAGGACATGGAGATACAGGGGAAAGGCCATGTGGAGAAAGAACAGAGATTGGAGTGATGCTGCTACAAGCCAAGGAATGCCAGCAGTCATCAGAAGCTGAAAGAGACAAGGAAAGAGTCTCCTTAGAACCTTTGGAGGGATCATAGCTCTGTTGATACCTTGATTTCAGACTTCCAACTTCCAGAACTATGAAAGAATACATGCCTTTGTTTTAAGCCACTAAGTTTGTGGTAATTTGTTTTAGCAACACCAGGAAACTAACACAGGGGCTATTAAATATAAAGCTGCTAAAATTCATGTATGGCTTTCTGTGTCATTATATGTACTTTCACTTCTCTTGGATAAATACCTAGGAGTGGGATGGAAGGGTAGTATGGCAAGTATATGTTTAATATTCTATGAAACACCAAACTTCTTTCTAGTGAGGTAGTATCATTTTACATCCCGCTAATAGCATATGAGAGTTTCAATTAGTGCATATTCCCAGCAACCCTTGGTGCAGTCAGTCTTTTTGATTTTCACCATTTTAATAGATTTGTAATGGTATCTTATGATTTCAATTTATATTGTTTTAATGACTAATAATGTTAAGCTTCTTTTCACAGTCATCCATATACCTATTTTGGTAAAGTGCTGTTTTAAGTCTTTTAGTCATGTTTATTGGTTTCTGGGTTTTTTTGTTTGTTTGTTTTGTTTTTTTATTACTGTATTCCTAGGACACTTTTATTCTTGTTTTATTGAAACAAGTTCTTGCTCTGTCACCCAGACTGGAGTGCAGTGGCACCCTCTCAGCTCACTGCAACCCCCACCTACTAGGTTCAAGGGGTTCTCATGCCTCAGCCTCCTGAGTATCTGGGATTACAGGTCCGGGCTATCACACCTGGCTAATTTTTGTACTTTCAGTAGAGATGGGGTTTCACCATGTTGGCCAGGTTGATCTCAAACTCCTGGGCTCAAGTGATCTGCCCACCTTGACTTCCCAAAGTGCTGGGATTACAGATGTGATCCATGGTACCAGGCCAGGATTCTTTATATATTTTGGATACAAGTTTTTTTAAATCAAATGATTTAAAAATACTTTCTTCACTTTGTCACTAATGTTTCCATCTTCTTAACAATACGTTTATAAGAGCAGAGTTCTTAATTTTGATAAAGATTATATTATCAATGTTTTCCTTTATTGATTGTTCTATTAGTGACATATCTAAAAAAAAATTGCCTAATCCAAGGTTCTGAATATTTCTTGCATGCTTTCTTCTAGAAGTTTCTACCTTACGGTTTTACATTCAGTAGTCTAGTTTTGTGCTTTTTATAGTGTTCATTTTTTTGCATCTTAGTATCCAATTGTCGCATCATTAGTTCTTTTTTTGTTTTTGAGACAGAGTTTCACTCTTGTTACCCAGGCTGGAGTGCAATGGTGCAATCTCCGCTCGCCGCAACCTCCGCCTCCTGGGTTCAGGCAATTCTCCTGCCTCAGCCTTCTGAGTAGCTGGGATTACAGGTACGTGCCACCATGCCCAGCTAATTTTTTGTATTATTAGTTCTTGAAAGACTATCCTTTCTCCACTGGACTGTCTTTGCAATTTTGTCAAACGTCAGTTGCCAGCTGGGCACGATGGCTCACACCTGTAATACCAGAACTTTGGGAGGCCAAGGCAAGTAGGTCACTTGAGGTCAGGAATTCAAGACCAGCCTGACCAACATGGTGAAACCCCATCTCTACTAAAAATACAAAATTAGCTGGGTGTGGTGGTGCATGTCTATAATTTCAGCTATTTGGGAGGCTGAGGCAGGAGAATCACCTGAATCCAGGAGGCAGAGTTCGCAGTGAGCCGAGATGGGCCCATTGCACGCCAGCCTGGGCAACAAGAGAGAAACTCTGCCTCAAAAAAAAAGTCAATTGCTCCCATGTTTGAGTCTATTTCTTGACTGGACCCAGTTCTATCAATCTGTTGAGCTATCATTATGCCAATACACACTTTCTTGATTGTTATAAATTTTATTTTAAGATTTGAAATCAGGTAGAAGTCCTCCAACTTTGTTCATCCTTCTCAAAGATTACTCTATTTATTTGGCATTGCATTTCCATATTAATTTTAGAATCAGCTTATCCATTTCTACAGAAAAATTATGCTGGTATTTTGATTGGGATTGTATTTAATCTGCAAATTAACTTGAGGGCAATGGACATCAGAATAAAGTTGTGTCTTCTGATTCATGAATATGGTATATGTCTTAAATTGCTTGGTCTTCTGTAGTTTCTCTCTGCAGTGTCTCATTCTGTACATGGTTTCTTGTGCAACTTTTGTCAACTCGATACCTATGCATTTTATATTTGTTATGCAATATAAAATGATATTGTTTATAAATTTTTTCAAATTTGTTTTAAAATTGTTTGTTACTTGTTTATAGAAATACAGTTAATTTTTTTTATGTTGATCTTGTACATTACAACCTAGCAAGTTTCACCTTTTATTTCTAGTTGTTTTTCGTAAGTTTTTATCTTCTTCATAAAGGACCATTACATTGGTGATTTTTTTTAAAAAGTCAGTTATCATCTGGAGATTTAACTGGGAAGCAAATTCGAAAGAAATTGCTTTCAAACTCATTCAGACTGCTGGTAGAATTCACTTAGAGGTCATCCTTATCTCTAAGGTGTCGCCTGCAATCCCTTGCTGTCTGGACTTCCTTGGCACAGCTGCTTATTTCATTATGTCTACATGGAGAATCTCTAGATAGAGTCTTCTTGAAAAACAAAGTCTTAAGGTGATAGAACCACAGAAGTGATACGCTGCAACCTTTGCCATAGCCAAGTAGTTAGAAGCAAGTCACAGTTCCTGCCACAAGCAAGGGAGGGATTATACAAGGATGTGAATCTAGGAGGTGGTCATTGGCAATCAGTGTCTGTCCGCCACAGATTCTGACACAAGGTAGCAATATTCTGGCTTCCAAGTGTTCTGTGCTTAGGAATAGGTACAGGAGTGTGGGGTGTGTGTGTGTGTGTGTGTGTGTGTGTGTGTGTGTATGGCTTTTTGTTGGCAGAAAGAGAGCAATCAGCCCCTTTTGAGCTGCAGTCACTTCCATTTACAATTTTCATTTCCCTGCTTTGTCAGTCATTATATGTGATGATTAGTTTTATGTGTCAAGTTGCCTGGGCTACAGAACCCATTTATTTAACCCACTTATTGCTACAGTCTAGGTGTTGCTGTGAAAGAATTTCATAATGTAGTTAATATGTACGATCAGTTAACTTTATTTTTTTTTACATACATATATTTTTTGAGATGGAGTCTCATTCTGTCACCCAGACTGGAGTACAGCGGCATGATCTTGTCTCACTGTAACCTCTACCTTCCAGGTTCAAGCCATTCTCCAGCCTCAGCCTCCTGAGATTAAAGTCGCCTGGGATTACAGTCACCCACCACCACCCCGGCTAATTTTTTGTATTTTTAGTAGAGACGGGGTTTCACTATGTTGGCTAGGCTGGTCTTGAACTCCTGACCTCAGGAGATCAGCTCACCTTGGCCTCCCAAAGTCTGGGATTACAGGTATTAGCCACCACCTTTGGTCACTTTAAATAAAGATTACCCTTGATAAAGTGGGTCAACCTCATTCAATCTGTTGAAGGCATTAAGAGCAAAACCTGAGGTTTCCCAAAGAAAAAGAAATTCTGCCTCAAGGCTGCAGCATTGATTTCTACCTGAGTTTCCATCCTGCTGGTCTGCCCCATGGATTTCAGACTTGCCATTCCCTCTAAATTACATGAGTCAATTCCTTAAAATAAATCTTACAACATATACGTAGGTATCCTGTTGGTTCTGTTACTCTGGAGGATCCTGGTTAATAAATCATACGTTTTTTAAAATATTCCATCGGCTGGTAGCTTTTTTCCCATTCTTTTTACCTTGTGAGTTCATAGCTCCTTTAAAATCTCGTTACTAATATTTTAATGGAGTCTTTCAAGGGACACTATACAGCTTGTGCTCAATCTTAAAGCAGAAATCAAGATAAAGATTACTTGGTTAGGTAAGACTTGATCCTCTAATTGCAAATGTGTTACTCTCATGGGTTTTTTTGGGTTTTGTTTTGAAAGTTTCTTTAAAAGTTTCTTAAAATAATACCATTTATGTGGAAGATGCGAAAGAGAAAACTAAGGAAAAAAATCAGGATTAGAGGCAGCATCCAATTTTCAAATAAATTTCTTGAATATCTACTTAGGACCACCATTCATTCAGAGTGGCCGGCTACCACCAGGGAGAAGCAGGTGGCCACTTTAGCTGGATTTGATGTGCTGCCTAAGGAAATCTCCTTTTGTTGACTTTTTAATACAAAAATCCAACAATTTTTCTCTAGCTTTCCTGTGTATCTAATGCATTCACAAGTGAGCATGAATGTGTTAAAAGGCAAGGCATCAACTAGACTAGGCACTTAATTGCTAGTGAGCAAGCGGGGATAAGAAAGCATTTGATAGTCGGCATGGAAAAGTGGAGATGACTGAATAACGGCAGGAAGAATTTAATATTTCAATTGTACGTGTTTTTTCTCTACCTTCTGAAAAATAACAATGTATATGTAAGCCCTTTCACTGCATTAACACAGATAAACAACGTTTTGTTTTTTAATTAAATAAGACTTCCCCAGGCAATTACAATAGCTGTGATAGGCATAGTTGCAGCACAGAAAAAGTCACACATCTATTTCAGGATTACGTAGATATGCACAGTAGCCAATAGGAAAAGAAATAGCTACCTAAGTACATGGGTGTATGTTCACCAAAAAAAAAATAAAAGTCTTAAAGTCTGGTAATTACTGAGATACTGACAATTTTGTGCAATACTGATATTCACAATTTGAAGTTCTCCCTAGATGCAAGGCACTAGGGAGTTCCATGTATTGTGGTGTCTCCTTATCGCTAACATTTTTTGCTTCAGACTATCTCTAGCACAAGTGGTCTCAGTAGACTATGCTTATCAGATCACATCAGGCCCCCTTCACTGGTCCAGCTTCATTTCTGCTGCGTCATGTTCCGACTCTCATTCTCCCATTGAGCTTTTCTTTATCTTCAATTTTCATGAACTCTGTTCACTTGAGTTCACACTTTTCTTTTGCTCATTCAGCTTCAGACTTTTCTAGCCTTCATTCCAATCATTTTCTGACTGATCCCCTAAATGTCAAGTTTTAGTTTATTGATACAAAAAAATCAGTCTTAATCATTGCCATTGAACTTATAATTACAGCAGTAGTCCTTATAACTCGACTCATGGTGGCTCTCACCTATTCCTCTGCTGGTTAAGGATTTCTTGATTGTCTGCTCCGCATCCAGAATATTGCTCTTCTCTGCAGTAAATAAACATGTATAAGGCCTGCCTCAGTCTGTGCTGAGTTTAACATAATTTTCCCCTTTGAAAATCTTCCACTGCCACCCCCATGGACACCTGCTCCCGAATTTCAACAAATGATTTTTCTCCTCCTGCTCCATGCTTGTATTTGTGGATTTTTCTCCTGGTGCCTTCCTCATCTTGCATTTGTTCTGTCCAGTTAGGCAAGATATGAAATCTTGTCAAAGAAAGCACTCTGGTGGCTCTTCACAGTGACAAATTATCAGTAAATGTCTTGAGAATGATTCAATGCACAATAATGATGGAATTGCATCCTTAGTTCCCATTTTCCTCTTTGAATTTTTCTAGAGGTCACAGAGCAAAGGGGAGAGAGAGAAGTTAAAGCTCATTCATGGTAAGCCCATCTGGGTGGTGTCTGAGTATACTCCAGGAATAATACACAGCTGAGGATTTTTTACATAATTCCATCATTATCCCCTTTTTCTGTACTTCATGATGGCATTTGAAAGAACAGCACTTAGATAACAGTGAACCTGAAGGGCTTGGAGACTTAGTTAATACCCTTAAATACACCAATATGCTTTAGTAGTAAAGTACCTGAAAATCGAATCGGTAAAATACAAACATAAATAATTATAGTCCCTGCCCTTCCACATTTTTCCCTTCTTACACACTGGAGGGAATGTGCCACATTACTTAAGATAATGACATTAAACTTGTATTTAATTTTTATTTGGATCATAACACTTTATCAGTGTTAACTGTATTTAAGAGCATTTAAATACAGACTTGCTCTTAGCATAAGGGAGATGTATTATAACTACGCTAAACATACCAATATTCCTGCTCTGCCCGCAGACCTCTTCTGAAGAGGGAGAGGTGAACACTGATGAGGTCAGAACGAACCCTTGACCTGGGGGCAACCTGGCCATCGGCTAGGCAGGAGCAGTTCAGAGATAAAGAGCAAAAGGTGCTGCTCAGGCAGGTCACACGGACTGTCTCTCCATAGAATTTGCATGGGGAAGTAAGAGAAAATTAATTAGTGTGTGGGTAGTGAGAGAAGTAAAAATAAAATATACAAAGACAAGCAGAGAGCAAAAAAAGAAGCATAGTCACCAAGGTGGAATAAATTAGGCTAGCTGGATCACGGACGTGCCTTGGGTCTTCAAGCACAACTCCTGTGTTTTTCTGATAGTTCAATCTCTCTTTATACCATTGGTCTCCTAGTAATTCCATTGCTGGAGGTAGCTGTAAGCTCTTGACCAGTAAATGGCCTAACCCAGTACACCATTTCCTATTATCCTCTGTTGTTCTGCTTGACTCTCAAATATGGTAATAACTGAGAAGTAGAGTACCAGCTAATGGGCTTTATTAGTCACTACCTGGCAGCTATTTCCTCCCACAGCCTTCTTCACTTACAGAAACTGAGATGCAGCAGAAAATCCTCCAGGAAGCTTCTAAGATGTTTTCTTGTTCCTAAGAAAAAGCTACAGGAAGACACATTCTCCTTTTCTTCTAGTTGCTGCTAGAATGAAGTCGAAGGTAAAGAAAGCCAAGGAGAGGGAGAACAGGCTGAGTCATGAAATCAACCTGAAGCTACCTCTACTTCTGGGCTTGCCATCACTCACATTTTTAAATGGCTTTTGTATTTCAAACTGTTTGAGTTGAGGTTCCTAGGACCTTGTGGAAGCTGTAGTTGGAGTGCAGCATTTTCCTTTCTTTTCGGCTGAAGATTCCTTGCAATGAAGATGAGGGGAGAAACTAGAGGCCGCTGGAGTTTTTCCTTAATGATGGCCATTTTCAACAATAGGGAAAGATTTTAAATAGGGGTTCTGGCATCCCACATCCAGGCCTGGTACTTTATTTAGAGTGTGCCTGGAAACAAGGTCAGTTTCCCAGTCCATACCTTGACTTTTGGCCTAAGGCTCCAGGGGAAACCCGAGGCAGAGAGCTGATGTTCAGAGTCTGCTTAGGAAGGAGCAGAGTCCATCACATCTTTCCTGGTGCCTGGCTGCCCACTTACATCTTCTTCACTCCTGAGTCTCATGGCAGGCATTGTGTTAATGCAAGCAGCACAGCTCAGGGAAAGAGGACATTTCAAGCTGATTTAATAATTTAGCATAAGCAAATTTAAGATATTTTCTTTAAATCCTGTCCTCATATGGAAGAGAATAAACAGAAGGAAGAAAGAGAAGGAAATAAATGTTCTTAAAAAGAGAACGTGTTAGTTTGCCAGGGCTGCCATGAGAAAGTATCACAGTCTTAAACAACAGAAATTTGTTTTCTCCTAGTTCAGGAAGCTGGAAGTCCAAGATCTAGGTGCCACCAGGGCTGGTGCTCCCTGAGGCCCCTCCCCTTGGCTTGCAGGTGGCTGCCCCTAGGCCGCCTTTGCACATGGCCATCCCTGTGTGCACACACAACCCTGGTGGCTATTAGTCCAGTTTCCTCCTCTTAGGACACCTGTCAAATTGCACTGGAGTCCATTCAAATGGCCTTGTTTTAACTTAATCCTCTCTATAAAGGCCCTTTCTCAAATACAACCATGTCCTGAGGTCTAGGGATCAGGGCTCCAACACTTGAATTCTGGGGAGACAGAATCCAGCCTTTAACAGAGGAGAGGGATGTAGCACCAGTGAAAAACATCCTCTCTGAACACAGGATGACCACTGGGTTCCAACAGGGTACTGGAAATTACATGTTTGATAGGTGAGGCCCAGAGGGTCCCTCAAGGATGGCCCTTGCCCCGGGTGGGCTCTGCTTTCCTCATTACCTGCCTTGTTCACGGCATGCCCCACCTTCCTGATTCTTCTGAAAGTCAGCCTGTGGCTTTTCCTGGGCATTTGCCGGCCCATGTAACCATGTTCATGACTTGAACCCTTCAACAGCTGTCCTTGGTGGATGTTCTTGAACTTAGCAGCCCAGCCTCCACTGGCTGCTTTGAGCAAGGCTTCCTTTGCTTTCAGCCCTTCCTGCCAGCAGTCAGCCCATTTTCTCAGAACTACCTAAGTTAGTTTTAACTCATGATTTTTAGGCCAGGTGTAGCAGCTCATGCATTTAATCCAGCACTTTGGGAGACCAAGGCAGGAGGATCACTTAAGGCCAGGAGTTTGAGACCATCGTAAGCAGCATAGCGGGACCCTCATCTCTACAAATAAATAAATAAACTCATAATTTAAAAAAATAGCCACCAACAAGTCTTTCTGGATTTCAGTATCCATGGGTTATTCTCTGACTGACCAGCCTGGGATGCTGAACTCCTTTAGAAATGTCAAACGCCGAGGACTCCAATGGTAAAAGTCAAGCAGGTTTATTTCCCCATGCTGGGCAATGCGGTCTTCCCGACTGTCTATCAAAGTAGATGAGCGGTACCCAACTGCCTGTCTCTTTCTCATTTGAAAACGTCTATCTTTTGTGTCAGCTAACAAGCAGGAATTTCTACCAAGCATTCTTTCAAGCACAACAGGCCGACCTTAAACTCCATGAGTTTTAGGATAACAGTGGGGTGTTTCTTGTCGGCAAACCACAGTAAATATTTCCGAAAGTTGTCACCATCCATCACATCGGCACTCCTGGTGCTGTCTCCTGTCATCTCTATCAGGCAAAACAGGTTATTGTTCATGTACGAAACCAGTGGAAGAGGAGTACCATGTTTCTTTGGATTATTTTCCTACGTTTGAACATTTTATTTTGTTTTATCCACATCAAACTTGCTATGCTTTATTTTCTCTTTCATCTTTCCAATTAAGTGTTTACTTCCCAGCAAAGCTGGTTTTTACTCACTGCAGAAATCCTGGTCCTATCAGTCTCCAGTAATGGAGTAGAGCAGAGATCTTCAAGAGCATCAGAGGTCAAGGGAGGGGAAGCCATTTGCGGGCTTCCTCCAGACTCTGTCTTACTTTTCCCTGGATTCTGCCTCCCCTGTACTGTTTTGGGTCCCTCTGACATTGTGCCTGTGAGCCATACACAGCCCTGAGTCGTAGTCTCTCTCTTCTGCCATCATGAGATGTTTGAAAGCTTGGTGACCAATTTTACTATGAAGCCGTGCTTACAACATGACCACAACTTTAACAGAAAGAAGCCAGTTCCCAGAATGTTTCTGCCTGCCTAGCTCCACATTAATGTCTCCAGAGGTTTCTGCATATATTCCCAGTGGCTGTGTCTGCCAAAAAGATAAAGCCCAAATGTACCTGTTTGCCTCCAGGGAAGCATTGTCTCTCCCTTAGCCCCTTCCATCTTTCTGTAAGTGGACACTTTGATAAATATATACCAGGTGATGGCCCTAAAGGGGAAAGAAAAAGCCTTATCCTCATAATTTCAATTCTAATTTCCAATTAAGTAAACTTAGTGAAGGGTGGAGATGAGACTTTCACAAAACGAGAAGACTCCCTGAGCACCTCTTGTCTACTGAAATGGAATCATAACACTTGTGTGGCAATGAACCTGAATTGCTTAATATCCGTTTCTGTCACAACTAGGCTTGGGTTTCTCTCTCCAAGGAAATGTGTTCATTATAGTTAACAGAAATGTGAAACAGAGGAGGGGAAGTGACATTTATATTCAACCCCAAGTCTTGCTCCATCAAGTTTTCACTTTTTTTTTTTTTTTGTATATCTCATCTTATGGAAAAATTGATAGGAGCTGTAATTGCTCTTGGAAAGAAAGAAGCCAAACATTTTTGCTTGCAGAGGGGTCTGCAGAGATGAGAGGCAAAGGAGAAGCATCTAAACAGAGACACTGCTTGCCTCTCCGTCCTCCTGTATTGGATTAAAAGCTGCTCAGGACCATTCACCAGGAGAGGCACAAAAATAAATGTCAGGAATCAGAAAGATTGACTCTGTCCTTATTGGTAGTTCAGTGCAAGACTACCAGCCCTACGCCATCTCAATCCTTCCTAATTCTATTTTTCCAAGGTTTAGAATGATACTACCATTTAAAAATCATGCCATATTATACATAGGAAAAAGCTGCGCTGAAGCCTCAGAAAATTGCTGCCAGCAAAGAGTCGGGGAGGACGGAAAGTTGTGGGAAAGTCAGGCACCATCTCAGAGTGAGGGGAGGACGGAAAGTTGTGGGAAAGTCAGGCACCATCTCAGAGTGAGGCGAGGACGGAAAGTTGTGGGAAAGTCAGGCACCATCTCAGAGTGAGGGGAGGACAGAAAGTTGTGGGAAAGTCAGGCACCATCTCAGACCAATAGCTGGTTGGCCCCCAATATGTCTGAATATGTGCATGATTTTGTGCATGCTGTGGCTGCAGGGCAGATGAAGAATTTCTTTCTTTTTTTTTTTTTTTTTTGAGATGAAGTTTCACTCTTGTTGCCAAGGCTGGAGCGCAATGGCACAATCTCGGCTCACTGCAACCTTTACCTCAGGGGTACAAGCCATTCTCCTGCCTCAACCCCACAAGTAGCTGGGATTACAGGTGCTCGCCATCACACCTTGCTAATTTTTAGTAGAGATAGGGTTTTACCATGTTGGCCAGGCTGGTCTAGAACTCCTGACCTCAGGTGATCACCCTTCTCGGCCTCCCAAAGTGCTGAAATTATAGGTGTCAGCCACCACACCTAGCCCAGATGATGGATTTCTTAGCTCTGCATCTAGAAGCCAGTTGGAGCTTCGAGAGAGTATTTTACCTGACAAATGATGGTCACCCTCCCAGCTTTATGGCTGCCTACTACAAGTCAGGCTTCCTGTGTCATTATTTCCTACATCTCTATGGCTTTCTTAGTGTCCATTTTGTAGCCTAACATGGTTCTTACCACTCGCTTTGCCTCTAATGGACTCAAACTTCCTGGGAAAAACCACCAGGTAGATGCACAAAGCTGAGCATGAAAGAGGGGGTTAGGTTGAAAATATTTTAGTAGGGACATTCCTCCCAACTCCATTCGGATGTTTGAAAAATGTGGGACTACCTGGCCCTCTTCTATTACTGAGGTTTGAATGTCTGCAAAGGTTCTTGCAAGTCAATTTGATGTAAGAACTAAATTTTGGGGGGGGGAGGATCCAAGATGGCTGAATAGGAACAGCTTCAGAGTGCAGTTCCCAGGAAGAACAACACACAAGGTGAGTGCTCACTGCATTTTCAAACAAATTTTCACTGCCCACAGACCAGGAGATTCCCTGAGTTCCCTTGAACTCAGAACTGGACCAAGCGGACCTCATTGACATCTACAGAAGTCTCCACCCCAAATCCACAGAATATACATTCTTCTCAGCACCACATTGCACCTACTATGAAATTGACCACATAATTGGAAGAAAATTACTTTTCAGCAAATGCAAAAGAATGAACAGTCTCTCATACAACAGGGCAATCAAATTAGAACTCAGAAATCAGAAACTAACTCACAACCACACATTCACAACTGCTACAAAGAGAATAATATACTTAGGAATACAACTAACAAAGGAGATAAAGGATCTCTTCAAGGAGAACTACAAACCACTGCTCAAGGAAATAAGAGAGGACACAAACAGATGGAGAAACATTCCATGCTCATAGTTAAGAAGAATCAATATTGTCAAATGGCCATACTGCCCAAAGTAATTTACAGATTCAAGGCTATCCCCATTAAGCTACCAATGCCCTTCTTGACAGAACTGGAAAAAACCACTTTAAACTTCATATAGAACCAAAAGAGAGCCTGCATAGCCAAGACAATCCTAAGCAAAAAGAACAAAGCCGGAGGCATCATGCTACCTGATTTCAAACTATACTACAAAACTACAGTAATCAAAACAGCATGGTACTGGTACCAAAACATAGATATAGACCAATGGAACAGAACAGAGGCCTTGGAGGCAATGCCACTCATATACAACCATCTGATCTTTGACAAATCTGACAAAAAGAAGCCATGGGGAAAGGATTCCCTGTTTAATAAATGGTGTTGAGAAAACTGGCTAGCAGTGTGCAGAATCAGAAACTGGACCCCTTCCTGACACCTTACACTAAAGTTAACTCCAGATGGATTAAAGTTAAACATAAGACTGAACACCATAAAAACCCTAGAAGAAAACCTACACAAAACTATTCAGGACATAGGCATAGGCAAGGACTTCATGACTAAAGCACCAAAAGCATTGGCAACAAAAGCCAAAATAGACAAATGGGATCTAATCAAACTCCAGAGCTTCTGTACAGCAAAAGAAACAGTCATTAGATTGAACCAGCAACCAACAGAATGGGAAAAATTTTTTGCAATCTACCCATCTGACAAAGGGCTAATATCCAGAATCTACAAAGGACTGAAACAGATTTACAAGAAAAAAACAATCAAACCCATCCAAAAGTGGGTGAAGGATATGAACAGACACTTTTCAAAAGAAGACATATATGAGGCCAACAAACATATGAAAAAAAATGCTCATCATCACTGATTATTGGAGAAATGCAAATCAAAACCACATTGAGATACCACCTCATGCCAGTTAGAATGGTGATCATTAAAAAATCTGGGGACAACAGATGCTGGAGAGGAAATAGGAACACTTTTACACTGTTGGTGGGAGCGTAAACTACTTCAACCATTGTGAGGACAGTGTGGCACTTCCTCAAGGACCTAAAAATAGAAATTCCATTTGACCCAGCAATCCCATTAATGAGTATATACCCAAGCGATTATAAATCATTCTATGATAAAGACACATACACGCATATGTTCATAGTGACACTGTTTACAATAGCAAAGACCTGGAACCAACCCAAATGCCCATTGGTGATAGACTGGACAAGGAAAATGTTGCACATATACACCATGGAATACTATGCAGCCATAAAAAATGATGAGTTCATGTCCTTTGTAGGGACATGGATGAATCTGGAAACCATCATTTTCAGCAAACTGATACAAGAACAGAAAACCAAACACCACATGTTCTAACTCATAGGCAGGTGTTGAACAATGAGAACACAGGGACACAGGGAGGGGAGCAGCACACACTGGGGTCTGTTGGTGGGGGGCCAAGAGAGAGACAGCAGTGCAGGGGACAGTTGGGGAGGGATAACATGGGGAGAAATGCCAGATGTAGGTGACGAGGGGATGGAGGTAGTAAACCACATTGCCATGTGTGCACCTGTGCAACAATCCTGCATGAGCTGCACATGTACCCCAGAACGTAAAGTACAATACATAAATAAATAAATAAACAAATAATAAAAGAACTAAGTTTTTAAAGACCTTTGGTAACCTGAAGACCTCACCATGAATTCTCCTAATTCTTTTGTGTTTTGAGATGGAGCTTCACTCTTGTTGCCCAGGCTGAAGTGCAATGATGCAATCTTGGCTCACCGCAACCTCTGTCTCCTGGGTTCGAGAGATTCTCCTGCCTCAGCCTCTTGAGTAGCTGGGATTACAGGCATGCACCACCATGACCAGCTAATTTTTTATTTTTAGTAGAGGTGGAGTTTCTCCATGTTGGTCAGGCTGGTCTTGTACTCCCGACCTCAGGTGAGCTGCCCATTTTAGCCTTCCAGAGTGTTGGGATTGCAGGCGTGAGCCACCATGCATAGCCACTTCTCCTGATGCTTGATGGTTAACTTTCCTCGGGCACCTTCTGTTTCCACCATCAGGACAACATGAGCTGCCTCAGTCACTGCACAGACACAAGCTTCACCTTTCACCTGAGTTCCTAACAGATGCACTCACACCATATATAGGGATGTTAACTTTCCTGGAGACACCAGGAGTCTTAGGGAAGGTGCCTATCACACTACATGCAACCATCAGCAAATCCTCTCTCATTTGTCTTCTTCTTTTTTATCTTTCTATTTCTATCTCTTCCCTCCCTACCCTCTCCCTTTCCAGAATAAAGGATGTATTTGTCTCTTTGTCTTCCATCAAACAGCTGTACTTCTAGGAGCTCAAGACATGTCACTGGCTATTGCCAAACTCTGATAGAGTATTTTTCCAAACACAAAACCAGTTCTCTTCTTAAGGGGAATTCCAGTGTCAGATGTCTATCTGGTAACATTGGCTTCTTTGTATCAATTATATTGGCAATTCCAGAAATGATATTTGTGTTCACTCATGCTAAAGGAGGTACTGAACCACGAGAAAGCAAAGGGGGAACTAGGACCTTAGTGAATTCACTGCCTGCCACCCAAACAAACCTTTCTCAGTTCTTATAGTTTCCTGTTCTAGGTGTCAGACAGAGCAACAAATAGATTTTCCAGAGTTTTGTTGCTGTGGAGCACATCTTAGGAGGAACGAGTGTTGAGTCATTGGGTCTGGTGGGAGCTCCTCTAACTCAGATGCTTCACTACGCTGTCACATGGAGCAGAACCGGCAGCCCTGATTTGTGGCTCTCTTCCAAAAGTGCCATCTAGCACACATTAAGTAAAATGCAAGTTAATTTCATAGTGAGAATGTCTTATCACTACAGAACATTTCAGGGTTAGGAATCATACCTTTAAAGGTGTTTACTTTTGGTAAATGATACATTGCAGAGGTGGTTCTATACATTCATTTGCTTGGGCTGCCATAACAAAATACAATAGCCTGAGTGGCAGAGACAACAGACATTTATTTTCTCATAGTTCTAAAGGCTAAAAGTGTAAGATGAAGGCGTCATCATGGTCGGTTTATGGTGAGGGCTCTCTTCCTGGCTTGCACACAGCTTCCTTCTTACCGTGTCCTTACATGGCCTCTTCCCTGTGAGCACATGGAGAGAGTGAGCTTTGTGTGGCTTCCTTTTCTTATAAGAATGTCAGTTATATCAGATTAGAACTCTGTGATCTCATTAATGTGTGTTACCTCCTTATAGACTCCATCTTTAAATGCAGCCACATTATGGGTTAGAGCTTCAACATACGAATTTTCAGGGAATGCAGCTCAGTCCATGGCAGCCTGGAATTAGACTTCTACATGGAACATCTTCGAAAAGTGGCCACATCAAAACAGCCATCACTTTTTATAGCACAGATGATTCCTGAGATAAAACCACATGTGTGAGCTTTATCGCTTTCACTGTTTTATGAGTGGCAAGGCAGGTAGCATTATCCTCATTTTTAGATGAAAGGAGAGGCTCACTGAGAATAGCTCACTTTGAAAATGTCTTGGCTGTGGAGGGGCAGAGCCATGACTAGAGTCCCGGTTCCTGACCCCAAAGGGGTTCTAGTGCAGGGTTTATGCCTCATGGTAAGTCCTCAGCATCCTCACACTTGCAAAAAAACCACAGTAAGGATTTTCAGGAACACATAAAATAAAAGGCTGACATCAGACACATTAAAACGTTTGCATTGGTGGTAGGGGGAGGAGAAGGAAAGTGGATAATGGCAAAAAAGTTGGGGGGGGAATTATCAGACAGATAAAAACAGGAGAGGGTCTGGCATGAAGCCGGGAAACAGTGTGACATGAACCAGAGGCTACGATTAACTCAGCCCTCCACACCTGTGGAACAGAGCAAAGTAATGGCTCAATGCCCAGAATGCCCCTGATGTGAGAGAGTTGAGGACAATGATAGAAATACTCATCCTGGCTTCTCTAAATCTAAATCACCTTTTCATAACAAGTATGAAGGAAAGTATGGGGCTCTCCTAAAACACTTAGCATTCCCAAAACGTACTTTATGGTGTCCTTGCCTCATTAGTATTTTAACTTGATTGGTGTTAGTTCAATCATCTGTGGTATACTTGCTCTTTTGAGAGGCTGGCTTTTGAGGTAAGAATACAACTTTGGGGTGAGATATATTTGGCTTTAAAGCCCAGGTTTGCCTATTACCTGCTCAGGAAGTAGCCCTACTAAGCAGGTTCTCTCTTCTGCAAAATGGGGCCATAGTACTCATCCTGCAGACTTTTATGAGAACTAGAGTAAGGTATGTAATGGGTCTAGAACAAGTGTCTAAGAACATGTCAAGCGTTGAATAAAGGCAAGGTTTATTACTTGAATTTCTAATAGAGTGCCAGGGAAGAACTTCTAAGTGATCAAATGTGTCTCCCTAATGTTCAGACAGTCACCAGGCAATTAATAAATGACCAGATTTAAGGATAGACTTTACCATGGGAAAGTCATATATGAAAGTATGAAAGAATGACATTCTGAAGTTATTAAATATCAGCTATAGTTAAATGTATTTGTAAGAATTCAATATAATGGCATGTGTACTTTTTAAAACTTTTTCAGACATTATGTTGTCAAGTGAATTATCACATGATTCCCTGAAGAAAACACTTAGTTCTTGTTGATCACAGACAGAATGGTGACCCCAGGCCAGGGAACAGTGAACTATTGTAGTTCTGTATGGCACAGTGTATTTTACTAGGTATTTTAAAAATGGATAATAGGAAAGTTTCTGTTCATAGGATCACAGGGTGTTCCTTGCTGAAAACATAAAAGCTCTTTCCTATCTTTTAAAAAAAATTACTTTTTCAGAATTAAAAATTATCGTTTTTCCCCTCCTGTTTTACATGACACTTAGTGTTAAATGATGACCAAGTTGGTGTGATTGCAGGCAAATAAGTGTTGTAATTTGTATGTGGCTTTAAAAAATGTTTGGTTAATTAGAGAATTAGATCTATCTCTTTTGTCCTTGAGTTTTGAGTGTGTGTGTGTGTGTGTGTGTGTGTGTGAGAGAGAGAGAGAGAGAGAGAGAGAGAGAGAGAGAGAGAGAGAGAGAGAGAGAGAGAGAGACAGAGAAAGAGAGCAAGAGACCAAGACAGAGAGAGAAACAAGAAGAGACTCACTAGTGGACTGGATATAGGTCAACCATCTGAAGAGAAACTTTGAGTTTTCAAAGTGAAGTTTCAGAGATGCTTCCCCCTGCTAACTGCTAAGTAAGCAGATAACGAATTTTCTTAAATGCTGTGTTCTTCTTGGGTATCATGTGGATTGAGGGAAAGGCAATACTAAGATGCCAAATGCAGTCTTTCTTGCTCTTACATTCACTTCTTCTCCCTTATCTTGACACTTTCACCCTGCAAGCCAGAACCTTCTGTGACAGGGACCATTCCATTTAAAGGGACATTGCATACTTCCACGGCTTGTACCACATTTCCTTTCTCTCTCACAATTATGCTTCTCATGAATTGATACAGACAATACTAACCTCTTCTAGTGAATTAGGCCCTTGTGATCTACATCACCCCCAGTACTCTACTAAAAAATGTACTTTTCACAACAGTTAAAAGGTAGAAATAACATTAATATCTATTGAAGTATGAATGGATAAGCAATGTGTATCATAAACATCTGATGTCATATAATTCAGCCTTAATAAGGAATAAATTGTCATACATGTTACAACATGGATGAACTCTGAAGACAAAGTGAAATGAGCCAGACACAAAACACAAAAGGACAAATATTTATAATTCCACTTACGTGAAGTACCCAGAATGAGCAAATTCATAGACACAAAGTAGAACAGTGGGTTCCCGGGTCATGGGGTAACGGAGGATGAGGAGTTAGTGTTTAATGTTTCATAGTTTCATACTATCCATTTGGGATAATGAAAATGTTTTGGAAATGAATGATGAGATGTTTGCACAGCAATGTGATTTTAATCCTATTCATTGTACACTTCAAAATAGTTAAAATGATACATTTTGCTATATGGATTTTACCACAATACATTTGAAATACTTTTCTAATACTTTTGAAAGTTTCTAATGATTTCCTAATCAATTTTTATACTTTTTCTTGGCCACAAGTTTCATAAAAGAATTGGATATCTATCTACTCGTTTGTGTCTATGCTTTTGCCTTCAGAAAGCTCATGTGCCCAAATGTTTAACAATTACAAATCCTATCTTGACCTTGTGCTGTAGTCTGACAAACACACCTACATGGCTTTTAACATCTTACTGGTACTTTAATTTAAGGAGTAAATGTTTAAATGTTCATTTGTATTTGTAGGTGAGTCATGATTTTACCTTTTAAAAAATGTTCTTATCATAGTAGTTTTCTAAAGTGTATGGACCCTCAATCTCTAAAATATTTGTAACTATAATTTGATAAAATAGCACAAACTCTTTCAGCCTCCATTAATTTTCTGATTGGTTTCTTTGGTTCCTGTAATATTTGAGGGCCAAAATATTCAAAAGAAGTTTGTTATCTGTGTGTCAGAGGAATTTGATTCTGCCCTAACATTAGGAGATTCCCAAACTGGAGCCTATACCAGGGCTGTTGAAACAAGACTGTTGCACCCAATCCTAGAGTTTTTGAGTCAGTCGCTCTGAAGTGGGGCCCAAGAATTTAAAGATCAAGAAGTTTTCAGGTGATGCTAATGCCAATGGTCCCAAGAAGTTTTCAGGTGATGCTAATGCCGATGGTCCCAGAAACACACTTGGATAATCGATATCTGAAAGTAAGCAAAACTTACTGACTACATTGCTGAGAAGGATTACCTGATCTTGGTCTGAAGATTCCACTTCACTCATATTCACTCTCTTGTCTCATAAAATTTGACAACCATTTTCTCAATTGATTAATGATTATTAGGATTTTTCTTAAATATATTCAAACACTCCTCACACCCCCTTCACCAAAATTCTTTTATCCAAAAGTAACTCGAATAAATTTGTGCACTGCATTTTCAGTTTGAGTTGCTAACATAATACAATGCCCCCAAACCTTGCTAAATAAACTGGCTGTGACTTGAGGCTTCCTTAGACTCATAAATAGCACAATGTAATTTTCAATAAAAATTTGTGATGTACAAGATGAAGTTACAATGAAGATAAGTATTATTTAAATAACATTAATTTCATGTTTGCTAGATTTTAATATTGACATCTCTAAGTTTTCAGTCTATTTCTATCAATAATATGACAATTGCATATGCAATGGTAGGTTAATTACATTTTGTGTATACACAAAGCTCCAGTGGAGATAAAGTATATAAATATATATCAAAAATTTACCTGCACACAGCTGTCAATATTAACATGACTTTACTAATATTACTTTAGCATTACATTGTCTTTGTCTACATGATTTTACTATCTGATAATCTCTTGCCCAGGAAGATAAAAGTTCCAAGTAACCTCATTATTTACTCCAGGAAGTTCCCAAAGCGTCATTTAAAGGAACATGAAATTGTTAAACTTTTCAGTTGATAGCTTCACACATCTGTTAACTCCTCGTAGTCTTAAGATTTTGCCTCAGAATTCTTGCCTCACTATGCCCATAAATTCTAAACTATTACAGCATGAACCTTACCCACTCCTAATACTGGAAGATCCTGTATTGAAAGACCCATCTTAAACCAGAATCCAAACCCTTATACGTAAACATCCTGTCTTTGCTCTGCTCATTCAAGACTGCCAAGCAGGACTTTATTACCAGCTTCATCTTATCAATAGGTTATTTGGCGTTTTGTTTTGTTTTCAGAAAATCAGTATTTGATACTCGTAGAGCTCCCACTAGAATTCCTGCTCAAGATCCTTGACTTAATAATAGATACGTGGTGTCTTCTTGAGTCCTGGGAGAACTTGTTAGAGATGCAAATTCTTGGAGGGGGTAGGAGAAAAGCATCAGGATAAATAGCTAATTCATGTTGGACTTAATACATAGGTGATGGGTTGAAAGGTGCAGCAAACCACGATGGCATACATTTTCCTGTGTAACAAACCTGTATGTCCTGCACATGTATCCCAAAACTTAAAATATTAAAAAAAGAAAGAAATAGAAGTTCTTAAGTTCTCTGCACCACTGTCTCAGAAACTGCTGGTGAGTTTTCTATATGCTAGGTTTAACTCTTAGGAATAAAGAATCTAGTTTAGGAATTATTTGTTCTCCAATCAGATTTGGAAAACTTTTATTCATGGTACAAACTGCCTTGGTATTAACAACACAATCACTTGTTTCTTTCTGTCCTTGTTATTTTTTGCTGTGCATTTATAAGAGGAAAGTTCACAGGAAAGAGAACAAGCAGAGGTCCCACATTTCTTTCCAAACTGGCTCTATGAATTGAGAAGGTCAAAAGGTTTCTTCCCAGAATTTGTAATCACCCAAGGGGTTCTTCTTGCCTGCTTCACTGATGAAACCAATTCACTAAGACAAAATTATTGCAGTATAGAAAGAATTTAACTAACAAAAGGACTGGAGTTATTATTCAAGTCAGTCTCCCCTAAAACTCAGAGACTGGGGTGTTTATGGATAATTTGGTAGGCAGGAGGCTAGAGAATGGGTGCTGCTGATTGGTTGGGGATAAATCATAAAGGTGTGGAAAATGTCCTTGTGCTCTGAGTTGACCTCTGGGTGGAAGGGGTGGGCACAGAAACCATTGAATCATGAGTCACAAGTCCAGATGAGGTCAGTCAGTTGCCAGAATGCAAAAGTCTGAAATACATCTCAAAAGACAAATATTAGGTTCTACAACTGTGATGTTATATATAGGATCACCTGGCAAAGTCATAAATCTCCTGATCTCTGGCCACATGACTACTGAGCAGGAAGAAACTACAGAAGAGCAAGTCTGGGGACAAAGGCTAGTTATTACATAACTGCAGATACCTTTTAACAGAATTCAAGCCCCCTCCATAATCCTAATCTTGTGGTCTTTCATTAGTTTTATGAAGGCAATTTCAGTCCCTGAACAAGGAGGGGATAAGTTTTAGGGAGGGACTATTATCATCCCTGCTGTAAAGTTAAACTAGAAACTGAATTCCTCCTATAGGGTTAGCTTGGCCTATGCCCAGGGATAAACAAGGACAGCCAGACTTTGATGCTTTAAGCAAGATCTAGTCATCCACACTAGACTTCTCTCACTGTCATCCTCTTTGTGAAGGTGGTTTCAATTTTGTTGTTTGAACAAACTTTGTCCCAGATCACTACCCAAACCTAATGAGAACTTTCCTTAGTCTTGTGTTTTGTCCATAGAAGTCTAGTTCTGGGAAAGATCTTCTCTCCAAACCTTTCTATCTTCCCTAATTAGTCAGGTTTGCAGTCAGAGACAGTCTACCCTTTAGGCTTGGAGTCTTCAGTCATGAGATACACAAACCTCACTTTGGCCAACTGTTTCAGGATTCCCAGGGTTTGTCTCAGTCACCTATCTCTGTCTGCATCTCATCAGTGTCAGAGGCTTGTGAACCAGAGTGACTCCATTTCGAATAGGGGCTGGGTAAAATAAAGCTGAGACCTACTGGGCTGCATTCCCTGGAGGTTAGGGATTCTTTGTTTGTTTGCTTGTTTTTTGAGATAGAATCTCACTCTGTCATTCAGGCTTGAGTGCAGTGGTGAGATCTTGGCCCACTTCAGCCTCTGCCTCCCAGGTTCAAATCCCAGCTGATTGGAAGGCTGAGGCATGAGAATCGTTTGATTCTAATACAATATAAATGCTATGTAAATAGCTGTTATACTCCCCACCTTCCAGGTTCAAGTGATTCCCCCATCTCAGCTTCCCCAGTAGCTGAGACTACAGATGCACACCACTATGTTCAGCCAATTTTTGTACTTTTTGTAGAAACAGGCTTTCACCACGTTACCCAGGCTGATCTCAAACTCCTCAGCTCAAGTGATCCTCCCACCTCAGCCTTCCAAAGTGCTGCAATTACAGGTGTAAGCCACCAGGCCTGGTCTATATTATTTGTATTTTATTTTTTAATGCTATATTTTTTGGATGTTTTCTCCCTGTGTTTGGCTGGATCTACAGATGTGGAACCCACAGACTTGAAACCTGTGAATATGAGGGGCAGACTGTATGATGATCATTTTGGGAGAACTTTGATATAATCAAATTGTTCATTTGCAAGACACCTTAGAATTAATGAGAACCAAAATTTCAAACTTCAATTGTCTGCAATTTTTGATTGGTATAAGGAAGCATCGAGAAGAAATTCCAACTTCAAAATTATTTCCTTAAGAACACTGTTGGCCATAACATAAGAAAATGTAAAAAAGCATAAAACAATCTATCTTTTTGATACTCTCAAATCACAAGATGAACCTAATGTCTTTATCATGCCATTGCTTTTCCACCGCACTACACACCCCCACTCCCCTCTGCTCTTATCTCTTACTGTGACACACTGCCCTTCCCTCCCACGTGGCCAGAAACCCCCAAAGCTCAACTAACTCTCAAATTTTTCCACAATACATGGAAAGCTTCTGTAGGGACCAAGGGAAAACTTCTCCTTCACTCTCTGAAGCCTTGCTGAAAATCAACTGACAAAAGGCAGATTAAAAGGAGAAAAGCCATGCAAATATATTAACATGCCTGGGGGAGAACCACAGAGTGATTACCAACCACATATCCCAATGGGATCCAGATACTTTATATAGCCTTTTGTTAGATGGCGGGGGCAGCAAGGGAATTAAGGTAATGCCAATGAGGGTCAAGGAATGATTACTAGGGAGAATGAACAAGCTGGAGAACAGAGGTTAATTTATAAATAGTTCTCTTTGGAAATTGAATGAGCCTGAGAGACAGACATGATCTTGTAAGAGTGTGGTTACAGTCTTCAATCTCCTTTTCTGCAGTAGATAATGAGACAAAATAACAAGGAGCGGGGAGAAAAACAATTGTCCTCCTTGCTTTGTCTCTCTGGTCTTTATGTAGATGGGCAGAAGTCTTTTCCAGCATCTTGAAGGGTCTCTCTCTCTCTCTCTCTCTCTCTATATATATATATATATATATATATATATATATAAAATGCAATCCTGCATGTTCTTCACATGTACTCCAGAACCTAAAATGCAATTATATATATAATATATATATAATATACATACATTACATAAATATATATAATTATATATACATAATATATATATTATATATTACATGATTGCATTTTAGGTTCTGGGGTACATGTGAAGAACATGCACGATTGTTGCATAGGTACATACATGGCAATGTGGTTTGGTGCATCTATCCCCATCACCTATATCTGGCATTTGAGATAAAATCTCACTCTATCAAATAGGCTACAGTACAGTGGAATGATCTCAGCTCACAACCTCCACCTCCTGGGTTCAAGTGATTCTCCTGCCTCAGCCTCCCGAGAAGCTGGGACTACAGGTGTGTGCCACCATATCACGCTAATTTTTTTGTATTTTTTTGTAGAGATGAGGTTTCAACATGTTGGTCAGGCTGGTCTCGAACTCTTGACTTCAAATGATCTGCCCATCTTGGGCTTCCAAAGTGCTGGGATTATAGGCATGAGCCACCGCACCTAGCCTTGAAGAGCCTTTAATCCAAAATACTCATTATACCAGGAACACATATTTTGGGGTGAAATACTTGGATTTCCTTTACTTCTTATGGTTGATTTTGAGATCTGGTCTCAATCTGAGCTGACAGCCATTTTCAAATAGTTTCTAAAGCCCAGAGATTTTCAGAGGAAGGTAGAATAGTTTTAGAAATAAATAAACCAGTGTGTCCAGACCTGTATCAATTAACTAAGTCATTAGTAGAAACCCAGATGTAGAAAATTAAAAGAATACACAGAACAGGAAGATCTTGAGGGTAACCTTCAAACAGCCCCAACTGCATAGGAATCCAGATTTTTTTTTTAAGCTAGAGGTGTTGAACATAGTCTTTTGGAGGCTATCCCCAAAATATTTCTTGTGAAAATAGACTGGTCTCTGATAGTCTTGTAGGCAGAGAAAGGATGAGTTAATTTGATCATTCAAGGGCAGATTCTTTACCTCCTTTAGAAAGATTGCAGAGGTATATCCCAAGGCAGATGTCCCTCAGCTTTGTGATGGTAGGTGATCAGAAAATGCCACCCTGAAATATGACTGTAGGAGATTAGAATACACCACCCCCAAAGCAGACAGTCCCTGACTTACATTGGTTCTACCTATGATTTTGGACTTCACAGTTTTGCAAAAGTGGTACACATTCAGTAGATACTGTGCTTCTAGTACCCATACAGTCACTGTGCTTCTAGTACCCATACAGTCACTGTGCTTCTAGTACCCATACAGGTTTTCCCTGCCAGTACAGAATTCAATAAATCACATGAGAAACTCAACACTTTATTATAAAATAGGTTTTGTGTTAGATAATTTTGCTCAACTCTATGGTAACATAAGTGTGATGAGCACGTTTAGGTAGGCTAGACTAAGCTATGATGTTCAATAGGTGAGCCGTATTAAATGCATTTTTGACTTATGACATTTTCAGCTTACAATGAGTTTAATGAGAAGAAACCCTATTGTAAATCAAAGTTCATCTGCATGCCTCTTGAGCATAGGGTTATTTTGAGCTGGTTATATTTAGAAGAGTAAGACACAGGAGAAGCTCTGAAAATAGATTTATCAGTTACCCTTTGAAAGGAAAATTTACATATACAAGTAAAATCTCCATATCTAAGGGTATTGCCCTTTCTGTAGCAGGAAGAGAAGTATAACCTACATCACAAGACACTTTCACCAATGGAGAAATCCTGGACTTAAATGCGCATAACCAACCTTACTCTTCTTTACCATGCCTTTTCTGGTCATCTTCCCAAAACTTCCCTTCAAGTCCATCTTTCTTTGTTTTAGCTAAAGACGATATTAAAGCCCAAGTTTCTAAACACCTCTTAGAGTTACTCTTCCCTGACTTCGTTTCATGTATGTATGAAATATACATGTTACCAAACCCTGCTTTCTTTTTCTGTTACTCTGTCTTTTGTAACAAAATACCCAGCTGAGAACCGAAAAATGCAGAAGAAAAGGTTTTCCCTCCCCTACACTTCCCACTTTTGGTCAATAGTCTTAAACTACTGTAAATCAAAAATAAAATTCTAAGCCCCCAACCAACTGAATGGACCCCTCCTCTCAGCCAAGGGCATCCTAAAGTAAACCCGCTACTTAAGGCCATGATGGGAAGGATGGTGTCAGACACGTCTCATTACATCCTTCTCTAGCTGGAATTCAGGCACAGCTGAACTAGCATTAACATTAACAGAGACCTTAAGACTGACAAAAAATACTCTTTGTAGCAATAAAATATCAATATGACAGATAGCTGGTCCTGATAGAAAGCAAAGTATTTTGCCCCAAAATCTATTTCTTTGACATATTTTGAAATTGCTCTGCAAAGCTGTCTCTTGTGGGGAAATTTTACATGCTGTAGAGAATTCCTTTCCTTTGCAAGTCTTTTTCTTGATCCATGCGAGAATTAACTAAGAGTCTGGCATCTTTTTAAGTCTGATAAGAAATTTTTACAATCTATTTTTTCTGGAGACTCCATCTACATAACAAGAACCACGGTCCCTACAACCACTTATCTTAACCCCAACAATCCCTTCATTGATTCTAGGTCTTTAGATAAACTTTTTCTACCAATTTCCCATCAGCAAATCTTTGAATCCACCTATGACCTGGAAGCAGGTCTTACTTGGCCAGAATAAACCAATGTACATCTTACGTATATTGATTGATGTCTTTTATCTCCTGAAAATGTGTAAAACCAAGCTGCTGCATGACCACCTTGGCATGTGTTTTCAGGATCTCCTGGGGCTGTGTCACAGGCTGTGGTCACTCATATTTGGGTCAGAATAAATCACTACAAGTATTTTACAGACTTTGACTCTTCATCAACACTAGAAATAGGGGATTTAATCTAAAAGCAAAAGTGAGACTGGGAAATAGTCCTCTTATCAGGCCTTCAATCCCTCATTGAACGTTTTGAAAACAGGCTTAGTCTAAAAACAGAGTAATACTCAGGATAAATTTATGGCATTATGGGAAAAAAAAGACCCCATATGGGCCAAAAGAGCTTCTGATGAAGTCGTGAGTAGTTACTGTAAATAGAAAGACATTGGAAAAAGAATTGTTTTGCATTAGCTAAGAAACTATAGGAGAAACCTAAAGTGGATGATCAATAAGAGTACTCCGAGGAAGAATCAAACACTCAATTTCCTGTTTTACCCTCAAACTCACTAGGAGAAATTCCTCTAAACATCAAAGGGAAAGCTTGCAATTTTTTCTACTGATAGAGATGCTGCTATTAAACTGAAATCCTGTCTCTGTTATGCAACCTCACTTTTTATGTGAACAAACTATTCAGGCGGTGTGTCTCTCTAATAATTCTCAGACGTTCCTTGTGTTCCAGTCCATAGCTATCACCTTCGGATCTTTAATCAAGATGCATGTTTTCTTCCTTAATGAGAATACATATCTGCTAACTTCACAGGGTGTGGTTTAGTGTGCAAATTAAATTGCCAAATTAAATATTCTATTAGTAGTTCCTTTCCTGAAATCCCCAAGGGTCCCCCAATATTCAAATTGCATAGCTAATTTGAATATTGATTTACCAATGTCTATGTATCTCAATCAAGACCTCAAGGAGGTATCAGACTTCTGTCAACAAATGTTCTAGCATTCGTAGATAGCATTATTGGGGCTGAGCCCAACAAGGTTAAGACTTAAACCTCAACTCAAACTTGTACAATATCTTCTTAACCAGAGATTAAAAAAGAATTATAGTCAATACATATATATGTATATATATACACACCCATGTATATATATACACACATATATATACACACACATATATATACATATATATACACACACGTATATATACATGTATGTATATGTATATACATACATACATATACATATATACACACATATATATGTATATATGCACACGTATATATGTGTATATATATAATATATATATTTAAATATATATGTGTGTGTATATATATTTAAAAAGAAGTATAGTCAATACATACATGTATGTGTATGGATATATATACATATATATGTATTGACTATAATTCTTGTTTAATATATATACACATATATATGTATATATAGACACATATATATGTACACACACAGGAAAAAATATATATACACACACACATACATATACTCACATAGGATACACACACACACACACACACACATACACAAATATATATATATACATATTTGTTGAAGATATCAGAATAGTTATTCCCTGTTACCGTGTAGTGCTAAACTCAGATACTATTTTAAGTGGCTTCTGAGGCTAACAATTTTACAGTAGCAAATCTGTGTTCCATTTAGGTCAAAATAGTCAGTACCTGTTTGGTTTCTCCTAGAAAAAAAACAATACCTTAACTGTTGTGGCTAATGGAGTTATTGAATCACCCTCCTACTCTTTACAAGTCTTCAATTACAACCTCAGTGACTTTAAATATTCCTGTCATTCTGTTCTTATTCAACATGTCATCACCTGATGGGTTCTTCCTGCCCACTAGTCAGAGAAAACAATTGACTGATACCATGTTGCTGCAGTAGAGAGAGTTTAATTGACACATTGCTGGCCCACACAGGAGAACTGGAGTTATCAAGCCATTCTCTCTGAAAGATTAAAGGGTAGGGTTTTTGTGGACAAGTTGGTGGGCAGGGGGCTAGGAAATGGCTGCAGCTGGTTGGTTTGGGATAAAATAGGGGTGTGGCAAACAGTCCTCATGCACTAAGTGCACCTCTAACTGGGGCCACAGGACCAGCTGAGTCGTAAGTCAAAGTCCAGTGGGGTCAGTCTTAAAAATATCTGAAGGAAATCAGTCTCAGGTTTTCTGAGGTTATCTATAGGAGCAATTGAGAAAGTCACAATGTGACTTCTGGCTGTATGTCCTCTAAATAGTAAGGGATTATAGCAGCTATACCTACATCTTATCGGAATTCAGGCCCCTCTTATCCTAATCTTGTGTCCTTTCATTAACTTATACAAAGGCAGTTTAGTTTTGGTAAGAGCTGTTATCATCCCTGCTTTAAGGTTAAACTATAAATTAATTCCTTCCAAAGTTAGCTTGGTCTACTACACCAAGGAATGACTAAGAACAGCTTGGAGGTCAGAACCAAGATGGAGACAATGATGTCAGATTTCTCTTACTGTCATAATTTTGCAAAGGTGGTTTCAAACATGTGTCTGACCTTCTGTTTTGTTCTAAGGGTAAGGTGAGCTTTAAGACTGATTCCACTTATCTGCTTGCTGTTTTCAGAGAGGGCATGAAGTTTCCAGAAAGAAGTTATAATTTTGTCAAAGTGAAGTTCATTACGTCGAATATGACTTTTCTCAAATCCTCTCAACAGACTTGGCCTTTCAAAACTTTTCCAGATGAGTAACTAAGAGACAAGAGGATTCTGGATCTCACTGGACACAGGAGTTACCAGCTTTCCTAAAATCTCCACTTTGCTGTATGGCTTATCCAAATCCTTGGTGTGTTAGTCTATTTTCACAGTGCTATAACTACCCAAGACTGGGTGATGTATAAATGAAAGAGGTTTAATAGACTCACAGTTCCACATGGCTGCAGAGACTTCAGGAAACTTATAATTATGGAGGAAGGCAAAGAGAAATGAGGCATGTCTTACATGGCAGCAGAGGAGAGAGAGAGAGAAAGAGAGAGGTGAACTGCCAAACACTTTTAAACCATCAAATCTCATGGGAACTCACTCACTATCATGGGGACAGCATGAGGTAATCTAATCACACCCCACCAGGTTCTTCCCTCAATACATGAAGATCACAATTTGAAATAAGACTTGGGTGAAAACACAGAGCCAAACAGTAACATTACATCCCTGCCCCTCCCAAATCTCATGTCCTCACACTTCAAGACAAAATCATGCCTTCCCAACAGTCCCCAAAATCTGAACTCATTCCAGCATTAACACAAAAATCCAAGTCCAAATTCTCATCTGAGACAAGGCAAGTCCCTTCTACCTACTTGCTTGTAAGATCAAAAGCAAGTTAGCTACTTTCAAGATACAATGGGGATATAGGCATTGAGTAAATGTTTCCATTCCAATTAGGAAAAATTGGCCAAAACAAAGTGACTATAGGCTCCAAGCAGGTCTGAAACCCAGCAGGGCAGTCACCAAACCTTAAAGCTGCAAAATGATCTCCTTTGACTCTATGTCTTACATCTCGGGCATGCTGATACAAGGGATGGGCTCCCAAGGCCTTGGACAGTTCTGTTTCTGTGGCTCTGCAGGATACAGCTCGCATGGATGCCTTCACAGGCTGGTGTTCGGTGTCTGCAGCCTGTCCAAGCACAGTGCAAGCTGTCTGTAGATCTACCATTCTGGGGTCAGGAGGATGGTCGCCCTCTTCTCACAGCTCCACTATGCAGTGCCTCAGTGGGGACTCTGCATTTGGGTTCCAACTCCATATTTCCCCTCCACACTGCACTAATAGAGGTTCTCCATAAAAGCTCCACCCTTGCAGCAGATTTCTGTCTGGACATCCAGGCATTTCTGTACATCCTCTGAAATCTATGAGGAGGTTCCCAAACCTCAACTCTTGGCTTCTATACACCCACAGACCAAACACTACATGGAAGCTACCAAACCTTTGGGGTTGAACCCTCTGAAGCAATATCTGACATATATGTTGGCCCCTTTTACTCATGGCTAGAGCTAGAATGCCTGGGCCACTGGACACCATATCTCAAACCTGCCCAGAGCAGTGGGGCCCTATGCCTGGCCCATGAAACCATTTTCCCTCCTATGCTTCCGGACCTGTGATGCAAGAACTGCTGTAAAGGTCTCTGACATGCGCTGGAGACATTTTCCCCATTATCTTGACAATTAACATTCAGCTCCTTTTTACTTATGCAAATTTCTTCAGTGGCTTGAATTTCTCCCCAGAAAATGGGTTTCTCTTTCATACTACATGGTCAGGCTGCATTTTTTCAAACTTTTATGTTCTGCTTTCCTTTTAAACCTAAGTTCCAATTTCAGATTATCTCTTTGTGAACACATATGATTGTACCCTTCAGAAAAAGCCAGGTCATCTCTTGAATGCTTTGCTTCTTAGAAATTTATTCTGCCAGATATCCTAAATCATCTCTCTCAATTCAAATTTCACAGATCTCTAGGGCAGGGGCAAAATGCCATCAGTCTCTTTGCTAAAGCATAGCAAGAGTGAGGTTTGCTCCAGTTTCCAATAAGTTCCTCATCTCCATATAAGACCATCTCAGCCTGGACTTCGTTGTCTATATCAGTATCAGCATTTTGGTCACAACCTTTCAGTAAGTCTCTAGGAAATTTCACTTTTCCTCATCTACCTGTCTTCTTCTGAGCTTTCCAAACTGTTCCAACCTCTGCCTGTTACCCAGTTCCAAAGTTGCTTCCAGATTCTCAGGTATCTCTATAACAGTGACCCACTCTGCTGGTACCAATTTTCAGTATTAATTTGTTTTTATACTTCTATTAAAAACTACCCGAGACTGGGTCATGTATAAAGGAAAGAGGTTTAATGGACTCACAGGTCTGCATGGCTGGGAAGGCCTCAGGAAACTTACCATCATGGCTGAAAATGAAGAGGAAGTGAGGCATGTCTTACATGGCAGCAGGAGAGAGAGAGAGGGAGGAATTCCCAAACACTTTTAAACCATCAGATCTCATGATAACTCACTATCACGAGAACAGCATGGAGGAAATATTCCCCATGATCCATCGCCTTCAACAGGTCCCTCCCTCCACATATGAGGATTACAGGTCAAGATGAAATTTGGGTAGGGACACATAGCCAAACCAGATCCCTTGGTAACCAAAGCTCCTTTCTGAGAACCCCAACACAAACTCTCCTTTCAAAAGTTTAAATTAACTCTTCATAAGATCCCATTCTATGCCAATCTAATTATCATAAGCTTGTCTATTTATATATAATGTGAGAGATTTGAATAAGCCCTGTGTGTTCTAATTCAACTTCTTGTGAATAATTAGAGACCAAAAGCTTACTATAATTTCTCTCTTATCCCAGTGGCAAAAGCCTACTCACCTTGCCTAAGGGCAATAGCCAGAGCAGCTAAACTAGGGAGGCTCTGTTCACTTGATTTTTAGAATGTTCTTTAAACTTGATGGTCCCTGACAATGCGTGGTCTTTGTCTCTCACTGAAAAGAGTTGATAACTATCGGTAAGTAAACTTACCTCCTAGGAAGTTCCATTTCTCTCTTTCTCTCTCTCTCTTTTTTCTTTGCATATCACTATTAATTAATGAATTCTGTAACTCTTCTTTCATTTTCTTTGAGAGAAGGACACTTAGGACTCTCTAACTTCTCTTTTCAAACAATCTATTCCCTGAATAGATATGCTGGAAACTACATTAGAACATCAATATTTAGTTTTGTTTGTTGATGGACCATATCTTAAGACTGACTAAACATTGTCCATGGACCATATATTAAGACTACAAAGGCTGGGCATGGTGGCTCATACCTGTAATTTCAACACTTCGGGACGCCAAGGCAGGTAGATCTCGAGGTCAGGAGATCAAGACCATCCTGGCTAACATGGTGAAACTCTGTCTCTAATAAATACAAAAACTTAGCTGGGTGTGGTGGTATGTGCCTATAGTCCCAGCTACTTGGGAGGCTGAGGCAGGAGAATCACTTTGAACCCAGGAGGTGGAGGTTATAGTGAGCAAAGACCACACCACTGCACTCCAGCCTGGGCAACAGAGTGAGACTCCATGTTTAAAAAAAAATTAAACAAAAATGTAACATTAGGTAGAATCTACTGTAACAGATCTCACATTGTTTCTAAAATAGGACTCCTTGTAGAAGCAAAATCTACCAGGTTGTAAAATTTACTGCCCTCATCAGAGCTTGTCCATCAGCTAAAGATAAATGAACTAAAATGCACACTGAGAGTAGACTTCCTTTTGAGTAGTTCACAATGTTGGAAGGCTTTCCAAACAAACAGGGGTTCTCGACTTTTGCAGAAATCTCAAACAAGAATGCTTAGTAAATTAAAGGAATTTTGAGTGTACTAATACTTTTTAAAAGCAGTAGCTATAAGGTAGGAACTTACACAAAAACAGTTCAGGCAGCCTTCACTAGGATCCTACCCTAAGAAACCAAATCTTTGGGTATGTTCAAAGAAGCTATTTCAGAATGCTAGGATTTGACTCCAGCATAAAGAAAATTCAGATACTGGGAAATATCTAGTTGCAAACTTCCCAGGGATGATTCAGGCACTCTAAGGATGGCCCTCAGTAGCAAAGGAAGTTTGCAAAATTTTACATGGAATTACCCACCCTAGCAAGGACACATTTGCCTCTACACTCAATCAACAACAGTGGTGAAACTTTAACAAAATAGTCAAGGGTCCTCTGATATATGGCTCATACGTCAACAGCACAATCCTAGTAAAAGCCATAAACACAGGACAAGGGCCAACCCTTAGAACCCTTCCAGATTGATTTCTTATCTATGCATTCTGTGATGACTTTTGAATATGTCCTGATCAATATTTGTTAATTTGTGGTTGGATTAAAGCCCTTCACCAGATACTTATAGCTCCAACAGTAGCCAAAAAAAAAAAAATTATTTTGTGTTCCCAAACATGGGAATTATTTAATCTATCATTTTAGTGATGGAAAACCCATTTTACTGGGGCTTAGCAAGAGCATTGAAAAGCTCTGCCACTAACTCAGGAATGTATGTGTCCATATGGCTTTAGGAATATGTCCATACGATTGCAAGCAGCCATGGCCAAAGAATGCTGCAGATTCATGCAAATATACTTAGTCTTATCACCAACAGGTGGAAGCTGTCTTTCTTCCTCTTAAGTTATCTTTACATGAAGTAAAACCTAGAGAATGGGTCCTCTAGAAGTAATATCATAGAAAGACAGCCCTGAAACCTTGATGCAAGGAATCCCTTGAGGTACTGTTAACAATTAGCAGGACAGTGAAAATCCAAAGGGTTTATTCTTGAAGCCATGTCTTTCAGAGAAGCACAAACCATCCTAGAAATGGAAGATGAAGTCTCCTGTGAAGACCTCAAGTTGACCTCTATAAACAGACTTTAGAAGGAAATAGCTGCCACCAAGACTTCTGAATTCACCCAGGATTCATGAAACAAGGCCACAGAATATTATGCTTTAAAATGAATTGTTTTGTTATTTTCCTAGCTATCTTGTTTCCTCTTTTGCTTATTTAAGTTTGCCTTGAACTATGTTATCTATAAAGCATCTATTTCTAATATTGTTTTTTTTCTTTTTTGCATTCTTAGTCACTCCTAAGTTCAATATCTAGCTAGAATTTCCTTGAGAATTGGCATACAACCAAATGTACAGTTTTACTTGTGCACGGTCCCTTTGGGAAATATTCTGCTTCCCTTCATATCATTGCTTTGTAATGAGTTAGTTGATTTCTTAGGTACCTGGATTCAATAATCAGATAACTTTTTAGATGCAAATATCACAACGGGACTGATCACCAGAAATCTAAAACCCTTATCACATTTGTATTAGTCAGAGTTCTCTAGAGTGACAGAACTAACAAGACAAATGTATATATGAAAGGAAGTTTGTTAGGAGAATTGACTCACATGATCACAAGGTGAAATCTCACAATAGGCCGTCTGCAAGCTGAGGAGCCAGGGAGCCAGTCCAAGTCCCAACACCTCAAAGGTAGAGAATCCAATAATGCAGCCTTTAGTCTGTGGCCACAGGCCTGAGGCAAATCACTGGTCTAAGTCCAATAGTCCAAAAGCTGAAGAACTTTGAGTCTGATGTTCAAGGGCAGGAAGCATCCAGCATGGGAGAAAGATGGAGGCCAGAAGACTTAGCCAGTCTATACTTTCCTTTCCTGCTTTCATGCTGGCAGCTGATTACATGGCGCCCACCTATAATGAGGGTGAGTCTGTCTCTCCTAGTCCACTGACTCAAATGTTAATCTTCTTTGGCCACACCCAGGAACAAGACTTTACATAATTCAATCCAATAAGTTGACATTCTAACAGTAGACATCTGGCCACAAGGCTGTGCATGCCCCTTTCTTTGCAGGTCAGCCACTCACATGATAAGAGTTTATGTCTGATTTCCCACAATTTCAGCTCTTTCTCTAGAGGAGATAAGACAACTCAGGCCAGTCTTAGCAGATTTGAGGCTCCGTATGTGCTTCTGGAACTGGGAGTTGGAATCCCTGAGTTCATCGTTTTCCTTCATCACTTCGGCTAGTGAACTTATAAGCAACAAACCAACTTCATTATGTTCATTGGTTCTCCACACACAGTCAAAACTATTCTGTAGAGAGTCACTAAACTCCTGGCCTCTCACCAGCAGTGAATTAGGAGTATTGAATATATTTATTTTGCATAACCCCCTAAACAGTTCATTCCAAGAACTATCAGTGTTCTCCACACTGTTGGAAGTAGAGTCCTTAGCATTTTTGGGTCTAATAATATTAAGCAGCCCCCTCCAGAAACCCCAAAACCAACTAAATTCATCCTTAAAATTCTGTTTCTCTAGAACCACTCCTGGTATCAATTTACTGTATTAACCTGTTCTCATGCTGCTAATAAAGACATCCCTGAGAATGGGTAATTTATAAAGGAAAGAGGTTTAACGGACTCACAGTTCCACATGGCTGGGGGAGGCCTCACAATCCTGGAAGAAGGCAAAGGGGAGGCAAAGTCACATCTTACATGGTGGTAGGCAAGAGAGCTTGTGCAGGGGAACTTCCATTTGTAAAACCATCAGATCTCACGAGACTTATTCGGTATCATGAGAACAATGTGGGGGAAATCGTCTTTATGAGTCAGTTATCTCCACCTGGCCCTGCCCTCGACATGTGGGGATTATTACAATTCAAGGCAAAATACAGTGTTGGGAAAACCATCTTTATGAGTCAATTATCTCCACCTGACCCTTCCCTTGACATGTGGGGATTATTACAATTCAAGGCGAGATAACAGTGTAGGGGAAACCGTCTTTATGAGTCAATTATCTCTACCTGGCCCTGCCCTTGACATGTGGGGACTATTACAATTCAAAGTGAGATTTGGGTGAGGACATAGAGCCAAGCCATATCAACATTATACCCAGAAAAGTTGGTTTCTACCCCCACCAAGACTATATTCTGGAAACTTTTATGAAAGCTAGTCTTTTTCACTGAACTTTCACAGAAATAGAACTTGGAAACAGAGGGTGTATATGTGGAGGCTGTCTTAATTTCCCAGCTCTTAAAAGGCATACTTTCCCTTTTCTTTATCTCTATCTAATGATATCAGTACTACAAATTTCATTGCCTGGGGCCATGCCACTTTTGACAACTTGTGTAAAAATTGTTCAAAATTGCTTGGCGAGGGTTCAATGTTGTTTCATAGGGATATTTTGGCAAAAAAAAGGAGAGATTATTGTATGGTCCCCCAGTGACAAGTAGAAGATTTTTGGCTACTGCCTAGATTAGGAGCTCCTTGTGTTGTTAAACAGATACCCACTTTGTGGATAATCTCTGACATCACTCAGAATATATTTTGCCCAATCAGTTTTTTTCCTGGACAGAGGTTGTTAGGTAACATTTCAAGAAGGATAAAAATTTTGACTTGATTTAGAGCCATAGCTATTCAAGGAGCACTCTGGATTACTTTCTTCTCAAGATTCATTTCATGCTTTATAAGAAGTCCAAAAAGTTGAGAGAATCATACATGGCTAGGATATTTCATATACTAGCAGGGGAGTTAGACAATATCACCGAGGCTATAGAAGCCCTGGCCTGAGAGGTTTATGAAATTGAGCACATGGTGGTTGAGAATAGAGCCGCCTTAATCAGCAGCTCTATTTCTCTTTTTTATAGGAGCTCCTTTTCTGGGTTGCAGCACTCGAATTTGTGATCCCCAGCGTTCTGCATATTCTGCAGCCATTGTCCCATGTAACGGCCCAACAAATGATCATCCAACAAAAAGCACAGGAAAACTTGACACAGTGGTTGAAAAGACCATCCTGGGAATATAATATGCAATCATGACACAGCAAATTGCAGTGACGGTGTGGCTTGATCCTGCCTTCAGATATTAATGATTTATCCTTTAGCTCAGGCTGAGGAAGCTGAGAACCAAAAGCATCTTACACCCATGCAGCTTTCTCTATGTTGTCATGACTTTATGAGTTCACAATCTTCACTAACATAGCTTCGATACTCCTCTGACTTCAAGACCATGAGTATATTACAACTTGATTATCTGTTCCAAAAATTTTCTAAAACTTCATTTATGTGAACATCAAACTGTTAAATTCTTCAATAGATTGCATCGAACAGCTGTTTTCCCCAAGATTCTTCAAAATCCTTACCTCAAAATCTTTGCCTTGCCATGTCTACCAATCTTCAACTGTTATAGCATTCTCCTTATGCAATCCTGATCAAGCCGTTTCCCCTCTGGGGTGGCCACAGAAACTGTCAGGGACTGTTCTCTCATGGCTTTTAAAAATAGTGCAGCTTTGGCCAGGTGAGGTGACTCACGCCTGTAATCCCAGCACTTTGGGAGGCCAAGGCAAGCAGATCACCTGAGGTCAGGAATTTAAGGTCTGTCTGGGCAACATGGCTAAACCCTGCTTCTTTAGTAGCTGAGCTACAAAATTAGCCAGGTGTGGTGGCAGGCACCTGTAATCCCAGCTGCTCTGGAAGTTAAGGCAAGAGAATTACTTGAATCCGGGAGTTGGAGGTTGCAGCAGTGAGCCGAGATTGCACCACTGCACTCCAGCCTGGGCTACAGGGTGGCACTCTGTCACACACACACACACACACACACACACACACACACGCATGCACAGCTTTGCACCATCATTAGCTTGTTTTGGTGGCATTTGTCTGGAACCAGCAGACATATATACCACAGATTCCTGGGCATGGTCTGCGGAGCTGCATATTCAGTTCTTTTGGGGAGAGTCTACCCAGACTCCAGATGATTCCGAGAAGGGTGCTGTGAGGACCATGATTTACTGCTGTAACACACAGCTGTGTTTAACCTTGCAAAACGAGTTAAGGTTAAAATAACTAAATAATTAGTCTCTGAGGCTAGGCCAAATGCAGTGACAAATACTCTGGTGTCCTTGTACATGTGGATTTGGTCCTAAGCTGTTCTGATTCAGGAACTCCACTTAATTTATCATTAAAACTAAGGAGAACCGATACTTGATAACTAATCTCAAGAATTAGTTCATATTCACAGGGCACATGTCCAGTAATTGCTATATAGGATTTCTTTTGTTGTCAATATTATGAGAAATAATTTAAGAATTAGTACAAGGTTTTTCAAAATACTAAAGCAATAGAGTTATAAAATATTTAAAATAGGTTGTGAAAATCTAGAGCATTGTTCTTTTTTTGTTTTTTAAAATTTATTTATATATATATTTTATTGCACTTTAGGTTCTGGGGTACATGTGAAGAACATGCAGGATTGCTGCATAAGTACATACATGGCAATGTGGTTTGCTGCCTCCATCCCCATCACCTATATCTGGCATTTCTCCCCATGTTATCTCTCCCCAACTCCCTACCCCCCCACTGCCCCTTTTCTAGTCCCCCCAACAGACCCCAGGTGTGATGCTCCCCTCCCTTAAAAAAAAATCTGAAGAGAAATGTGTGTAAGCTTTTATCTGCATGCAAAGAGCCAGATCTTCAAAATAAAAGAGGGGTTGGATAAATGGTGCTTATAGTTCTATTTATTACAAGGCAGTCACAGTCCAACTGGATAATATGTTATTATTATTAATTTTAGAGTTAGGGTCTTGCTTTGTCACCCAGGCTAGAATACCGTGGTGCAATCACAGCTCATTGTAACCTCAAACTACTGGAATCAGGCAATCCTCCCACCTCAGCCTCCTCAGTAGGTGGGACTATAGGCACATACCACCACGCCTGACTAATTATTATTATTTTTTTTTTGGTAGAGACAGGGGCTTCACTATGTTGCACAGGCTGGTCTGGAACTCCCAGCCACAAGTGGTCCTCCTGCCTCAGCCTCCCAAAGTGCTGAGATTACAGGGATGAGTCACCATGCTTGGCCTTGGATAATGCTTTAGTCAGTTACAGCAGAAGACAGGAAATTACTGTTTTTAATTAAGCCAAGAAACAAAACATTTAAAAATCAATATTTTAATATTTTTACAAAATGGCCACAGAAAATCCCATGGCAACCTAGGAACTCTTCTCATTTAATTATTATGATGATTACCTTTGTATGTGAACTTGACTGGGGTAAGGGATGCCCAGATAGTAAAATGTTATTTCTGGGGATGTCTGTGAGGATGTTTGTGTAAGAGATTAGCGTTTGAATTGTACACTGAGTGGAGAAGATTGCCCTAAGCAATATGAAAGCATCATCCAGTCCACTGAGGACTGGAATAGAACAAAACGGTTGGGGGAAGGGCCGATTAGGTCCTCCTGTGTGAGCCTGGAAGCCCATCTTCTCCTGCCTTTAGACATCAGCACTCCTGGTTCGCAGGCCTTTGGGCTGAGATTGGGACTTACACCATTGGTTCCCCTAGTTCTCAGGTTTTTGGATTTGAACTTTACTTCACCACCAGCTTTCCTGGGCTTCCAGCTTGCAGACAACAGATGGTGGGACTTCTCAGCTTCCACATTCATGTCAGCCAATATTTCATAATCAATCTCTTTCCACATATCTATCCTATTGGTTCTGTTTCTCTGGAGAACTCTAATGCAATTACAAATTCAAAATTTGTGATTTCTGGTCTGAGGACAGAGCTAAGCTAAAGGCAAATTGTCAGTTCATTTCTCCCAATTACCCACAAAATTCAAAACTACCAAAAAGAAGTGGTCTCTAAAAGAATATCTGAATTTAAGCATATGTGTCAACTACAAATATTCTAAAATATGCTACAATTTGAAGGCCTCCAAAATGAGAGATAAGAGCTAAGTTTGTAAGTTTATACAAAGTGAAAATAAGTTGCATGTTTCTAAACAAGTGCTTGGGAGGGGCACTGTATCACAAGTGCCCTCCTGATCTGGTCAAAGCGAAGAGCCTCTTACCTATTGTGTGTTCTTACAGCTAAAAATTTTAACAATTAAATCAGAACAAAGGTTCATCTGGGCAGTTTATTGTAGCATCTTCATTCCATTTCTTGCCTAGGTTTTTTTTCTTTTCTGTTTTTATTTTTCCTAATTTTACTATTAGTTCTGAGGTCTTCTCTTAGGACTTTAGGCACAGGCATGCCAAATTTTCCTTCTTGTTTTTTTCTTTTGAAATTGCTTGGTTAGCTTGGAGTGAAAGGACTGATCTTCTTGACCTTTGTTTTAAAAGGCTCTGTAAAGAGGCTACTGCCTTTTCCTTCCACTGAAGTAGTGGGCATGAAGCCTAAGGAAATGGATAGGTTACATTCTGGCTCCACATTCTCTGCTTTGCTTATCTTAAAGTTTGCATAGTGAAACCTAATGGCCACCAATTCTGCATGCCCTCTGCAGCTATACATATCCTTTGTCGTTGACTTTTGCAGTTTCTCTCAGTAAAGACATGGAATGTATTCCCCATACCAAGCCTTGTAATTTGCTTTGACCAACAGAATTTGGCCGATGTAAAGATGTGCCAGTTTTCAACAAAGGCCTTCTTCTACAAGCCCATACTTCTGCCACTGCATGAGAACATCCCTAGGTTAGCCTGCTAGTGGATCAAGGAACTCATCCAAGTGTCCACAGTCATCCCACTGGTCAACAGCCAGTCAGCCCCTAGACCTGAGTGCAACCCAGCCAAGATCGGCAGAGCCCTCAGGTGATCCAAAGATGGCTACAAATGTATGGGCAAGTCTAACTGAGATCAGAAGAGTCTTCCCAGAGTAGCCGAACCCCATATCTCATGAGCTAAATAAATGCTTATTATTAAGGTTTTATGGTTCCCATGCAGCCTGACTGTGGCAACAGATAACTGATACCACAGGCAGTGGATGCAATATAATGGTGATTAATTCCTGTTCTCTGTAGCAGCCTCATTCTGGTCACTTAACCTCACAAAAATACAAGCTGACATTATATGTCAGTGAAGCTTTTGGACCCTACTTATAGGTTTAAGTAGCAGTGTTAGTGGTGGTTTACTATATTATCATTAAATTCTCCACTAATGAATTTAGAAAAGCCTCTGAAAAAGCTGGCATACTGTTAACAGTGAATGTGGGTGTGAGAAAAGATACTCAAGAGAAAACTACAAAGATTATCTATCAATCATCTCTCTATCTGTGCTTTCACAGTATGTATAGTATACTGGGCCTTGATTATATAGCATATATCTATCTATATATCTATATCTCTATATATGCTATATAAGCTGAAGGCACAGTATATGTATTAGTCTATTTTGTGTTGCTATATCAGAATACAACAGACTGGGTAATTTACAAAGAAAAGAAATTTCTCAGAGTTCTGGAGGCTAGGAAGTCCAATATCAAGGTGCCAGCATCTGGTAAGGCCTGTCTTGCTGTGTCATCACATGGTGGAATGTGACAGAGCAGAGAGCATACCTGAGAAAGTGAAAGAATCCAATGTGCTTTTGTAACAAACCCACTGGAGATAGCAAATACACTTCTGTGATAATGACAGGAATCCATTCACAACCTCTGCCCTGATGATCTAATCCCTTCTTCAAGGTCCCACCCCTCAACATTATGGAATTGGGGATTAAATTTTCAACACACAAACTGTGGGTGACACAGTCAAACCACAGCAGTATGAAAGCAAAACCTTTTCATTTGTTCTCACTTCTATTTTCAGCTACATGGTCAGCAAGTTGCTGGGAATCAAGTGTTTTCTCAGGAATGCTTAATGTCAGCATCACTTAGTGGTAGACAGGATGTTTAAAATGTTTGTTCATCAGAATGTGTCAGTTTTCCTTATTTTAACAAATTATATTTTAAATGATTCTTCTATTTCATAGATAGCTTTTAACGTTAGAATCAAGCAACATGATTCTCAACATTGTTTCCCACTGAATGGCTTCAGAAATTGACTAAATAGAGTGGCTAAAATCCAGCCCATGGATAAAAAGCACAGTATTTGAGGCGTGAAACTAAAAGTAGATTTGAAAAGAACTCAATGTCAATAGTATCTAGTTATTAAAACACTCAATAGGTTTTATGTACACATTTTTACATCCAATATTACTTTTCTCTGTCAATAAGCCTTTTATCTGTAAAATAGAGAATCATATAATTATATGTATGTGTAAGAGATGGGGAAGAGAGAGAGCATGAGAGCAACAGGAGACAGTATTAGTGTGTATGAGAGAAATTGCAGAAAAATACATAGATGTATCAGGATACAGGCTCTCTCTCTTATTTTCATAAATGTGCATTCAAAGCTCAGATTCTACCAGTGAACCAGCTGAAGAACATCAAAGTCACCTTGTGTTGAAATTACTTTTATTCAGGATGAAAAATACAATATGTAACCAGATTAGATGATAGTCTGTGATTAGTTCTTTACCACATATTTCAAAAGAAATACGTACTTACTTCCCATTGTTGTTACTGCAATATATTTCTTTTTATTTATTGTTACTTAGAAGGTTACAATGTAGTGTTTTATGTAGCTTTTCCTTAATAGCAGATAGAAGACACTTTGCTTACAAACACAGGCAGTAAAAAAATTAACACATGACTTTTTAAAGTAAGAACAAGGAAGACACCAAATCTACAACTTGGAGCTCAGAGTTCAGGGAGTTGTTTTTTTAAGTAGGTGCTTTCTTGGGTATAACATGGCCTGATAAAAGCTCTAGACTTTGCAGACTGCAGCAGCATAAAGCAATTTCCAATGTAATGAAGGAAGATGGATCTGAGGTAGAAAGGTGGTCATGGCTTTCCTTTTATATAAAACAATTTTCTTCTTTTCAAAATATCTCTGCTGCAAATAGACACCCTTGCCCCCCAACCCACCCAACCTATTCTAAAATAATAGCAATTTCTAACTTTAATCCTCCTTCTGGCCAGATCCCAGCTAAAGAGAACCCAAAGTTAAAAAATGTCTTTATGTTTTAAAAGCACATATGTTTGAATCAAAACACATTATTTTCACTTGTTTTTTGGTTCCTCTATATTTGGTAATTAAGTAACAAGTTTAAACTGAAATAAAATGTTAAATCAGAAGTTGAACCAAAATACTTAATTGAATGCACTCAAAGATATAGGCGGAGGTACCATCATCTAAGCATTAATTTCATTCTTCTGTAGAAGCAGTGACATAGACTTTTGATAAATATTCTTTCCAAATATATTGATTAAGTGAATGGTATAAGAACATCTGCTCTTTTACCCAAAAGGTAAAATAAGCCATGCACTAAATGTGTGTCTGCTTTCAGTAAGAAAACAGGAGTTTCAAGAACTATTAAGGACTTGAAAATATAAAACAACAATAAAATTCTCTTTGAAGGGAACTAAAGACAGTGATGCATTCTGGTATCACAATAGGTAAAGGTCTGCTGTGCATGTAATGATGAAAATCAAAACATGGGAACAAAGAAAGGTTGTACCAAGTTTTCTTTCTGTGTCAAAATGAAAACATGCTTAAATGGGCAACCTTTGGTAAAATAATCTTTGAGATTATTATAATGTAGTCTTTTTTATCAAATAGATTAAGACATAAAATAAATAAGTCCTACTTATACATAAAAAAAGAGAATAAAACACAGGAAAAAATACCCCAGTAGAAATGCCATTTAGGCCCATAGGATTTTTATTATGGTTATCCAAGTGGTCACAAAAAGAAGTAAGTGGGCAATGAAAAATAAATTTAAACAGCATACACAGGGCTATAGCTTAAACCATATGTGGAAATATATATTTGATTGAAATTTGTGAATTTATTAATATGGCCAAATCATGGAAACAAATATATGGGATATATTTGGTTATATGGCTGATTAAGTATAAATAACCAAAACAGTGTGGTAAAAGAGTCAAAGATATAATGAAGTTATTGTGCAAGGTTAATATGAACAGCAGAAGGAATGTAAAAATGTGAAGTGGTCTTCTAATTCTTATGTAAGTTTTGTCATGGTTATTAAAAAGACGGCATCATATTAGAAAGCCCCCACCCACTTTCCCAATGCTGTATACATTATACAAATCTGTGACAAACGTATTGCCATTTCCAAATACCTCTCTGTTCATTAATTTACAGTTGCATAGAAAGGGAAGAAGAAAACAATAATATATGGTTATTATAAAAACAAAATATCCATTTCTCTTTGGACAGTCAGTGTTTTACTCTTTCAGTAGAACACACAGTCACCACTCAACACTGTGGGTCAAGAAGTCATGAAGCTTCTGATCAAATGGAATTTGGAATTGGCGTTTGCTGAAAAGGACAACACTGTACGTCAGGAAATATTGGTTGGCCAGATGAATACTTCACATTGCCTGTGGGAAGGGAAAATAGCACTGTCAAACATTTGCATAAAACATTACAGGTAGCAGAGATCTGTCAGTTCTTCAAGGAAATAAAAGTGTTTCTTTCAGAAGGGGTCTTAACTCCCATGTGACTGTTAAATACAGTAGGAGATTCTTCTTCAAAGGTTTAGCTTGCTGAAGTTTCCTTCTCCTTTGTTCCCTGCTTTCAAGCCTAGACTTCCTTATTCTCTGTGTACCCCTGGCTCTGGTAAACAACCTTCCCACCAGTCCTTATCTATAGAGGCCACATTCTGCTACCCACTCTGTGAATTACCCCTGCCATTGCAATGGCTACTCCCGCTGAAACTGATCTTCTGCCCTTCCTACTGGGGTAACTGCCTTCCTTTCCTTTTCAAGATAGCCAACTGGGTTCAGCTTAGCAGTGTGGTCTAACCCTAGCCAATAGGGGAACAACACATTAGGGGCTACCTGCATCAGGGATAAGACCCCTTCCTCTTCCCTGTTCAGGTGTACTCTCGCCATTGCGCCATCCATGAGACACATCCTTCTATAAAAGTAAATTGCCTTGCTGAGAAAATTCTTTATCTGAGTTCTAGTTCTTCTTTTTGGCACTGAGGAACAAGCATGCATTTCTAACATGACTTTTGCTTCCTGCAAAGAGGTCCCTCCGTCTCATGCTGAAGTAACCTAGTCTGCTTTCCATCACTGCAGCTGATTTAGAGGGAAGCCTGGAAGTCTTTTGTCTTACCAGGCTGGAAGCTAAGTTAAAATTGAGAGGACTTCACTTCTTTCTGCTGGAGATATCAATGGTGAGTGAATGAGACTGGTGAAAATGTCCCATGTCTTCCTGGGGGACTGTGGGGGTCATCTGTAGAAGAGGTGCCCTAACATGCCAACCCATCTTGGTCCCAAGCTGGAGTCCAGGGAAGAGGAAGAGAAGGCAGAAATAATAATCCAAAGATGTGCAGTGGTGCCAGTTAGAGTTAAATGTCCCAGGCCAGAGATAATATAAATCCAGGCCACACTCATGGAAGTGGTATTAACCTTTAGAAGGGAGGGTCAAACATTTGATCTTCTAAAAGGATTTTTAAATTAGAAGAAAATGTTCAAATCTCTGTAAAATGAAATCAACCAAATTGAACCATGCCTCATAAATCATGAAAGGCCTTTCTGGACTCTCAGGAAAGATACTCCATCTATCTTTACACCTGATTTTATGGGAGACTTTATCATAAAGTCCTGTTCCCCAGAAGCAGGTTTCTAATGAAGCTGCTAGAAAAGCTGCCCATGGAGCCCCTTGTCTTCCCAGGTATGCTGAAAGCAGAAAACTCATTTGACTCTGGCCTAGAGCCTATTCTCCATGACTATTCAAATTTGGATTCTTCAGATACTTGCTTCTCTGTTTTGAACATCTGATTGCCATGTTAGAGGGAGCAAAAATTCAGCAAAGATGGGTTCCAGGCATTGTACTGAGGTGAGGCTCTCTTGGGAAGCAGGTGTGAAAGATATCTCAGCCAGGCAGCCTCATTCAATTCTAATATGAGGTAAGTGCCAACCACAGTAAATTCCAAGTAGTTTGAGGACAGAGAAGGGGAGATATTAACTCTATATGAGATAGAAACATTTTGTTTCATATTAATACTGATAACTGAAACTCTGGTGCTGAAACATGTTGAATATAAAGCCAAGAGGATGTCTGAATTATGTCTATGTACTCCATTACCCTTGAGAATTAGATATGTCTGTTAATTAGACACACAATACTTCTCATTTTAGGTGTCAGAATTCTAAAAATTTCAGATCATGCTATGTAAATATTAACTCAACCCTCCAGCTGAAACTATATACTTTCATGAATTTCCATTTGACCCAAGACAGAAAAAACGAAGAAAAGAGAAGAGAAGGAAAATGCTGACAAGGAAAGCAAAGAACAAAAAACAAATGGAGAGGGAAGGAAGAAAATGGGAAAGAGGCCCCCTGTATTGAATTGGATGTTTGCTCCATCCATTAAATTGTTGTATAACCAGGAAACATTTAGCTCTTTGTAAACTCAATTTCTAAAACCTAAAAATGGAGTAGAAGGAGAAGGCCTCTGAAGATCATTTCCTGCTTTAAATTCTGAGCACTTGTATTTTAATAAGTATCTGAGGATTTTAAAAGATTCTCTCTTTTTTCCTTGCCTTTGTCACTCACAGCCTCATTTTACCTGAGGACCATCAGGACTACCCTCATCATACCCTTTATCCTTTATTTGAATTGGCCATCATAAAAAGCTCCAGACTCCTGGTCACCCTTCCACTACCTGTATTTACACTGGTCATACAAAGATCTGCATACCCCTTTTTGTGTCACCATGCCCTGCCCTTCCTGGCTCTTGAAACCTGTCCTATTAGTTCATGTGGTCCATGATACGCAAAACCCATGTTCCCAGACCCTTCTCTGAATGTTGCCTGCAACATTCTACTTGCTCAAATCAGTATTTGCATCCACCTGAAGACACAGCTTCCCTTATAACCGTCTCACATAATACTTGCCCTGCCCACCCTTCCCAAATCCCTCACATGCTGCATGAGTCTTTTTCTGGTCCTCATTGAGGCCTTTGGGGTATCTTTTTTCTCCTCTCCCTGAAAATACTCTGCTTTGAATCTCATGTCATTGGACTTTAACAATCCAAAATGCAGTAGTCTACTGATTATGTGGGTCATGTTCCTTGATTTCTTGAAGTAAAAAAATGGCTCAGTGTCATCCACTCTAAAGCTACTTTAAAATGTTAGTGATTTCAACACCCATGGAGATGATTCTTCCAACACTCTGGCTTCTTGGTTCTTTGAACTCTTTTCTTTCAAAGGTCCTATCCTCTACCTTTCTTAGCCATTCACACAAATGTCCAAATATGGACCACTACTAATACTTGCAACCTCTCTGATTTCAATATCATTCAACACAACTTCTGACAACCACCTCGACCTTCACAGCTTGCTTCCCCTACAACTGCAAATTTATCCATCCTTTGATAATAGGATCAGTTGATCCTCCCATCTTTATTTCTGTCTCCTACACTGGACATTTCCTCATTCCTCTCGCTACTGATCTTAAGCATCTAGTTCAGTTATGATAATCACATCTTTGCCTCTTCCCTTGCATCACTATACTCATTTTGTCAAACCCCAGCTTTAACTTTTTAAATGCAATACTCGACCCACTCTGGTGCCTGTGCTCCTGAACTTGAATATGACTAGAGGGCAATTTACAACCCTGCAGAATGGCCTCATGTGAAATTCATGCTGCTTGTAGTCACACTCTATTTCCCAGGCCATCTGCTCTTCTGTTCTCCAAGAAGCTGTCACACATCCTCCAGTCTCTCCTCACACCTCTGACACCTCCTCCCCAACCTCACTGCCTGCTAAAGGCCCAGCTTCCAATTCACTCAGACAACAGAAGCAAGCAGAAGGGAACACCCACAGCTCTTACCACACCCTGTCTACTTCACATACTCCTGTCTTTTAGTTAAGATCCCAGCCTTTCTTGCCAATAAGACAATCATTCAGAGGTTTCATTGTTTCAAAAAGATTAGTAAACAAGTTCATGAAAGAAAATGTTCTCCAAAGGTACCTTGGTTTTGTGGCACATTATTACTAAAAGGATGTGATAAGAAAATCGGAATCCATTCCAAATCTCAGGATCCCTAACTCACTATGTAAATTAAGTGTGGGAGCTGAGTCACACAAAACCACCTTCCTAAACAGATAGTTGCAAAGGAAGAAGGCCAGTGACCTCCCTCACAAATTGCTCACATGGGAATTCCTATGGGCCCCAGATCTTTACCCTACAACAGAGTTCTGTTGAATTTCACCCTGACAATGTGAATTAACAGCTTATGTTTACAGAGCAAAGACAGGCCTAGAAGTCATCTCTCTGCCCACCGCAAGGAAAATGCATATTTGACTGCTTCTTCTACTCTAGACATATTTTATCTTATATAAAATGTGGATTTACTGAGCGTGAGATGAATGTATAATTGACTGTTTCTCTACCAGCTCCTGCCTGCTCTTTCTTTTTTAAATATTGAAGTCCCCAAAATCCTTTCTGGAAAATACACACACACACACACACACACACACACACACACGCTACAAATCCTACTGTAACTTGTGTCTCTTTCTCCCGGGTGTGTCCTCAACCTTGGCAAAGTAAACCTCTAAGTTGATTGAGCCCTGTCTCAGACACTTTTTGGTTTCTAGAAAATACTGAAGGGCATAAGGCTATAGCTGCCAACAGTTCTCAACAAAATTTTAAGCAAAAAATTGAAATATTTTCCACCTCAAAGTAACAAAACCATCTCTGTGGTGCCATTTTTTTTAGGTCAATGTTTTGTGATGGCCACCTTAAGTAGACATTTGAGAGAGCAGTGGTGGCCAAATCTATCTAGAGTGACTTTATGTAGCACACAGGATGTCATTAAGTTGTTAGAACATAAAGGATAAACACATGGTATTTTTGGTGTCTAGTGGCTCCCAAGCCCACCCCCAGACAGATTAACTGTACAGAATCAGCTAACATTTACATGTCAAGTAAGTTTACTTATTTACGTGGAAAATTAAGTAGGAGTAAAATCAGTGCTGGATCATCTACTTACTCTAGGTTGGCATCAGTAACATGGAGCCAGTCAACCCATTAACTCTTACCTGTGACCTGCTGGGGACATTTGCTGAAAGAGAAAACAAAAGAAATCAGTTAAAGGCAGTACTGTCACTCTGTTGGTTCCAACTTTCAGGCAGGCAAATATGTGGAAAGTATCGCTCTACATGGGGTAATAACAGCCCAGCTGTTAAGTGAATGCTAATAGGAAAATAAGAATCACATTTTGAGGGTTTTTTCCTGGCTAAATGCTTCAGTGAGAGCTAGTTTTCCTGGTTAGTTTCTCATATCCCATGTGATTTAAAGATTAGTGCATATGCTAAAGCATTCAGTGAGTACTTAGTCTTGCAAAAAAATCTCATTTCCTATTTAAATCATAATGTATTTAGCTTATGTATCAGAACAGAGCACATTCTACTTACTTTGCTGAGTACTAATTCTCATCAAGGAACCACTGGAGACATGTCTTTGGTTTCTGCCTCCCTTGACCCACCCTTGACACACCCTGGACTTTAAGGCCCAGCCCAGGAAAATGGTGGCCAAGCACTTGTATCAAGGAAAGTGCTGGCCTAATCCTCAGCAGCCTTCTGGACAGGTGGGATAATAAAGTCCCTTAGATGGGCGCAGTTAGGAACACTGGAGAAGTTAGAATATGGTGTCTAATTTGCTTTTGCACACAGCTCAATTCCTTTTGGGTTCCAGAGCGCATGACAGTGAAGACGATTTGGCAGGCTCTGCAAGGGCAGCCACGACCATCTCTTCTCTAAGGCATCTGCTTTTCATCCCCTCTTTTGCTACCCAATCATCTCATTCTTAATGCTGGGGGAAATGGAGGAGATCTGTCCCCAGTAATGTCAACATCTGCTCTTGCCCAAATAAGAGTTGTCCCTAATCATCTAGCATGCTGCACTCCTCTTATCTCTAACGGTTCGATGCTGAGGCGGGGAAAAGACATCAGTGACCATATGCTGTGTGGCAAAAAAGGAGCAGGAGTGAAGAGTGCCCTTTCTACGATGTCAGGAGGGAAAGTGTGAGCCCCAGTATTTGGGGGAGAAATCGGGCTCAAAGGAGCCTAGTTCTGCCAGATTTGTAAGTTACATCCAGGAGAAAAGAATGAACCTAGCCAGGTGAGGTGGCTCATGCCTGTATTCCAGCACTTTGGGAGGCTGAGGTCAAGAGACCATCCTTGCCAACATGGCAAAATCCTGTCTCTACTAAAAATACAAAAATTAGTTGGTTGTGGTGGTGTGCGCCTGTAGTCCCAGCAATGAGGGAGGGTGAAGCAGGAGAATCACTTGAACCTAAGAGGCAGAGGTTGCCCTGAGCCGAGAAGGTGACACTGCATAATGACAGAGCAAGACTCTGTTTCAAAAAAAAAGGGTGGGCCTCCATAGTGTCCAAGGGATAGCTGAATTGAATTATTATTAAGTATACCATAGTTTTACAGACTCTTTTTAAAAGAGAAAGTTATGCTTCTCTTGTAAGTAACATAGTAACAAATAGCCAAACCCTGGACAGAAGTCTAATTCATTTTGCTCCAAACCAATGCTTTTAAACTTACAGACTTTTGTCAAATAAAAGGCTATGGGTATTTGCCTGAACAAATCACACAAACATATTTTATTTTAAAAAGGAAATCATTGCAATGCAGTGGGTTTTGGGTTTTTGATGAATGCCATTCAAGCTTAATAAACATAGGCAATTCATAGTGAAAACATGCCTGTGGGTCAAAAATAATTTTGAAAGCATTTGTTGGTCTAACAGCAAAACTTAGTTGGCTTACTGCCAGTATTCCATACATTTGAAGGACATAAATGAAAATAGGACAAAAAAGTTTATAACAAAAAATAAAAATGGTTACTGCAGTCAGTGGGAATTTTAATATGTACATTTGTTAATTGGCAGTATAGTTAAACTCCCTTCCTTAACTCCTTGCCAGGTAGTGATGGAAATGCCTGCTTCTCTCTGCCCTAAGAGTCAACATAAATAATTTTAAAAAGACTTTAAAAGGCTATAATTCAAGGATGCTATCAGGACCAACTGGGTTATTAATTCAGACAAAGGAGTTCTAAAGTGTTATGTGCAACAATACGCAGACAGAGTTAAAAAACTGTAATGTTGAAGTGGGCAATTTGCAGAATTAGGATTTATGAATACAGAGTTTCATTTTAATTCCAAGATTGCCAAGAGTGGAAATTCATTTGGGGCCATGCTAATTTTTAATCCACAAAGGATCAAAAGTCAAGATTAACATGCAGATCAATTCATTGCATGCTGGCAACAAGCAGTTTTAAAGTTCTCATTAGTTACAGGGGCTCAAGGGACTGGCTTGGCATTGGGAGGGTGCCAATCCGATTTGTTTAGATAAATTCTCCAAAGGTGGTTGGTAAGCTTTGGGAATCACAAAGGCTTATTAAAATATTTGCTGGCTGAGCAACTTCAAAGGGACAAAAGAACAAATGAATCCTATAGAAGTTCTTGAGTACTATCTGGGAATGCCTCAAGGAAACCGTCCCAGCAAGAAAATGTAATCATTCGCTCAAGTCAGAAACATATTGGGACAAGGTGTGATGGCTCACACTTGTAATCCCAGCACTTTGGGAGGCCGAGGTGGGTGAATCACTTGAGGCCAGGAGTTTGAGACCAGCCTGGCTAACATGGTGAAACGCCATTTCTACTAAAAATATAAAAATTAGCTGGGTGTGGTGGCATGTGTCTGTAGTCCCAGCTACTTGGGGGGCTGAGGTATGAGAACTGCTTGAGCCTGAGAGGTGGAGGTTACAGAGACCTGAGATGGTGTCACTGAACTACAGCCTGGGCAACAGAGTGAGACTCTGTCTCAAACAAAAAAAAAAAAAAAAAGAGAGAAAGAGAGAACGAAACATGCATTAGACACCAAGTCTACCTTCCATGGTGATTTCTACTGTGTACCAGTTTTTAAAATGTTTAATAATTATAGGTGGAATATGAAAATACATATCAATTTTACAAATAAGTCGATTCAGCTTTTATTTTTATGAAAAGTTGTCCCTATCTTGTATAAGTTTTTAATGCCAGAGGAAAAAAAAATGTGAATAGCAGAACTTTCAGAAGCCAAAAATAATAACATGGATATTTCAAAGGATTCTAAAATATACTCTGCATCATTTCATATATGGATGTGCTTGAATTCTTGAAAAGAAGACATGACTAGTAATGCTCATTCAGAAAACTGTAAATATTATAAATATTTGTGAATGTGCAAAGTTAAGACTACGAGAACATAAAGCCAGCTGCTCCAAACCAACACTTTGAAGCCAACAGCTTTTTATCAAATAGAAGGCTATGGGTATTGTATATACAAACATATTTGAAAGGAAATCATTGCATTCCAGCAGGTTTTGAGTTTTTGACAAATGTGATTCAAGTGTTATAAACATTAAGGGATCTCAGGGCTCCATAAGCCACTCTCTGAACACAGAATGACACAGGTGAAGAGGGGACCGATGCAGGGGAGAGGATGAACCGCTGTGATGTGGGCCCCACTGAAAGTACTGTGTATACTCCACTCAGAAACCAGTATCAATGGATAGCTAACAAGATTCCCAACCAATAGGAATTTTATATTTGCCTTTAAAGAGAGGCCATATAAAAGACAGATAGATACATTTACCTCTTGCAATTCATTTTTCTCTAAATTATAATTATTTATTTTTAACAATGTTCTGTTTTAAAACCACATGAGTCAATCTTTGGTAAAATCTAGATGTCAGAATTTACTTTGAGAAAGATTTAAGAGTGAATTCTTTAGAAAATGGAACTTGTAAAAATCACACTTTTACAGTAGAATTTTTAATATGGAAATTATATATTTTATATTTATTACAAGGTATATATTGAAACACATTTCCCATCCTGTCACTCTCAACTTTTAAATTGAAAATGTTCACCATAATATTAAATAAAAACTTCTAAACACACTTTGATGTACAGGATTTGCTTTTAACTAATGATTAAAGTATTTAGGTATAAGCTAAAGTAACCATTTCCTTTAAGAACAATTCTGGCTCATAAAGACTACGATGAGGTTTTATTTAGTCACTAAGTAACATATAACTGAAAATCAAAACCTCTAAATAAAAATTCAACCTTGAATTACAATTTATAAAAAAGATTTAATCAGTGTATCTATTATGGTGGTTACACAGCCTAGAAAATAAGCAACAGTTTGGTAGCATGTGAGCATTCACTGACCCTCTTAAGCTTCTGTGAGACTCTACAGAGCCAAAAGTGTGTCTATATGTGTGCACACGTGTGCGCACATGCACGCATGTATTTTGGGGGGTAGGGAGGTGGGTGTGGATATTGACACACTGTAAATGTGATTCGGCAAACTTTGAGAAGCATTATAGTAGAACTACAAATAAAAACCTGGGCAACCACACACTGGCAAAATACAAATAGATACATTCATGCGCTGATAGAAACCATAATATAATATTTAGGTGAATATTCCTGAAAATTCAGAAAGAAATATATTTTGTTTTGTTGTTGTTTTGAGACAGAGTCTCACTCTAACATCCAGGCTGGAGTGCAGTGGCGTGATCTCAGTTCACTGCAACCTCAGCCTCTCAGGTTCAAGTGATTCTCATACCTCAGCCTCCCAGTTCAAGTGATTCTCATGCCTCAGCCTCCTGAGCAGGTGAGATTACAGGCTTGCACCATCACGCCTGGCTAATTGTTTTGGCATTTTCAGTAGAGATGGGGTTTCACCATGTTAATCAGGCTGGTCTAGAACTCCTGACCTCAAGTGATCCACCTGCCTTGACCTCCCAAAGTGCTGGGATTACAGACATAAGCCACAGCACCCAGTCCAGAAATATATTTTAAATAGCTATTTTCACATTCTGCTAATGATGACATTTAAAAAATTACAAAGCCTTATAAAAAGATGAATAATTTTGTAATGAAGTCAACATATCTTATTTATCTACCTCTTTTTCCTCATTTTGAATGGCATTTTCTAATATGACAGAAAAGGGTAAAATAAGAGGCTATGCTTTACATGAATTCTTATTTTAGTGACTGCCCTGGATTTACAATCAGCTTGAGAGTAAATCACTCGGAAATTACAAATAATGTCTTCGTACACGTTCAAAGATGATCTAAAATATAATTGTAGCACTAAGTAATTTATACATATATATATTTGTATGTGTGTGTATGTACATATTTAGCAGTATCACTAAGTAATACATATACTTTGTGTGTGTACATATATTTAAATATATAAAAATTTATATCCATATAAACTTATATGTGTATATATTTATATAAATGTTACATATTTATATAAGCATATATACTTGTATGTATGTATATATTTATATAAACATATATACTTGTAAGTATGTATATATTTAAAGTAATTTATAAATATATACTTGTATGTGTGTATATATATTTAAATATATAAATTTATATTCATATAAACTTATATGTGTATACATTTATATAAATTTATATAAATGTTATATATTTATATAAACATATATACTTATATGTATGTGTATATTTATATAAACATATATACTTATATGTATATATATTTATATAAAAGTAATTTATATATGTATACTTGTATGTGTGTGTATATATATGTTTATATATACTTGTATGCATGTGTGTATGTATATATGTTTATACACATATACATACAAGTAAACTGTCTATGCTAGAAACACCAGAAGTGAGAGCTCAGCCAAAATTGCAAGGTGGCAAGATGCTGAAAACAAAACACTTAGAAAAACTGAGTAAGAATCACTATATAATTTCCCCCAGGATTTGGTTATTTTTTGGTTCGTGGTTGTTCAGATGGAAATTTCACAGGGTCCTAATCTGTGATGCCTTAAACTGTCTGGCCTTTCTACAATGACTATTTTATTCCACAAGAAAAGAAACCAGCAGGAATAAAGTGAGAAAATCTGAAAATAATCCCTTTCTGCACTAGAGTCTCACGACATTGGAGAACAACATTTGAAGAAGAGAGGAAATTACACTAGAAAGGCGATTTTCATGTCGTTTGGCGTATCACTGAGAGCTCTTCTTTGAACTAAGATGTGTTCCTTACAATAGCTTGCTTAGAGGAGGATAATTTCTTCTTAATACCAGACTTGTTCTTTTATTTGCCTTCATTTTAACACCTCTTGGGCATATTGAGACATCTCGAAGAGCAGAATTGCGTTGCAGCTGTACCCCTGTGACTTCATAGTATCTAGGTTGAGCTTCATTTTCTTTATCAACATATATAATGTTTGCCTTATTTTCAGATAATATTCTGTCCTGTTTCTAATAAGGTTTTTGTTATCTTAAGGAAGAAGACCAAGGGCCGCATGCAGAAAAAGTGAAGGAACACGTGCAGCTGTGGTGCTGTGATCTTTCATACTCACGGCAGCAAGATGGAAATGTGCTGTGGATCTGCTCCATGACCTCCGTGAGATCGGTGCTGGTATCCTGCGGTGGGGCCAGCAGGTCCTCTCCTGCTGTGACAGCAAATGTAGAGAACAACAAAGCTTCTCAAATTAATGTCTAGCCTTCCAGGAAAACCCCAGTTCAGGAGAAGGTACTCCTACCAGCCTCTAAATATTAATGTGGAAAGAGTACCCACTGCAAAGGATCAATTTTACAGGAATAAACCCAAAAGATTTTTGTTTGAGTGTTGGTAATATAATTTTACTAAAATGTACTAGATGTTTGTTCGTGTAAAAAGAATCCACACACCATAGAACTGAAAAACAGGAGACAGACAAGTAATATAGTCTTATTTCAATATTTGAATTAGAAATCTACTATTTTGCATCACAGTTATTTTTTCATACAAAAAAAATTTCACCAATTTCCTTTTTCCATCCTCCTTTCATTTTGGAGACTTCAGCTTAGCCCAGCTTATCCTGCCACAAAAGTGAAGGTGTCTTATTTAAGATACTTTTCACTAGGATGTGTTTTTTATTCTAGAATCTATAGTCAAAATAATTCTCTTACTTTAAAAATATAAAAATAATCTTAATATTTTAATTTTTTTCTGATTAATGTACCAAAAGATATCCCACAAACTAATTTGGTTACAATATATAGTTTTCAGTAAAATTCTAGAATTTTAATTTCATGGATGACAAAATGTCATTAATGAACACCTAGTTTACGAGGTGCCAAGCTGTTCTAACCATTTTAGAAATAGTCGTTCTTCACTCCCCTCACAAAACCCTATGACATGGCACTATTATTACCCTCCCCATTTTACAAATAAAGAACGTAAGCATGGAAGGTTCTACAGTTTTCCCAGAATTACACAGTTTCTGAGTGGCAGAATGGGAATCAGAATCCAGGCAATCTGAATCCATAATCATGCTTCTAACCACTCTCCAATACTGCCTTGAAATATGAGCTAATTTCGAAATTGGATAAATTTCAAAATTGTCCTTCCTGGCATCAGTGACAGGTCCCCATGGTGACCAAGGAGAGACTGCGTGGGACCTCTGTCTCTGATGGAACAGGCAGGACAATGTCTATGTGGATTAGGATGAAGAAAAGTGAACAAATGAGTTTCCAGACCTGGGCAGAGAAAACCATAATGTTTGATATGATATTATTAGCTCTGAATATGTACAAATGTAACATTTTAGAGACAGAAAGTGTCCCAAAAAGTAATTCACAAAGCAAATAATGTCTTGCTCATTCTAAAAGGACAGAGCGGGTTTTTTTCATCTTTCACCAAAATTCAATCCACTACTACAAATTATATAAACAAGTGTACTACAGCTTATTTGAAAATGTTTGCTTTTTGACATTGTTTAAATCGATCTGCACTTTTTTAAGACCAAATGCAAAACTCTTTTACTTCCTAAGGCGCCAGTGTGTAAGAATGTTACTTAACATGAAACACAAACAAGTGGCAAGGCACAAAGCAGACTTGGTGGCAGAGCAGTGCGCTGGGGACACCAACCTGCCTGGTGGAACTGTGGGCCGGAGGTGTCTGGATCAAGCGAGGAGCTCAGTGTAGAATGTTGAGGAGAAGCCCACGGGGAAACACCGTTGATTCGGGAATCAGATTCAGGCTGGAATCACAGTCAGAGGTTAAAGCAGAGAAAGGATTCAAATAACCATAAGCAACAACATTTCCTGTTTAAATTCCCCTCCCTCATATGGATAATTAAATCATGGAGAGTTCTTTGCCTTCAAATGTTTTCGACACATTTTAGCATCAGCTGGTGGGGGCTCTGGCCCTTCCCTTTCTGCTTGGGCACTCTGAAGAACCCACTTGGTTATGCTACAAAATTCATTTATCAACATCATTTTTATCCCTCAATTTTTCTATTATTTTAATGTTAAGTGAATACAGAAGCATATTTCACTCATATTTTAAACATCAGCACTGGGTTTCTTATATAGAAATTTATCCGATTTCAAAATTAGCTCATATTTCAAGGCAATATTGAAGAGTGATTAGAAGCATGATTATGGATGGATTCAGATTGCCTGGATTCTCATTCCCATTCTGCCACTCAGAAGCTGTGTAATTCTGGGAAAACTGTAGAACCTTCCATGCTTTACGTTCTTTATTTGTAAAATGGGGAGGGTAATAGTAGTGCCATGTCATAGGGTTTTGTGAGGGGAGTGAAGAACGACTATTTCTAAAATGGTTACAACAGCCTGGCACCTCATAAATACTTCGAAAATGCACTCACACAACTCTTTGGAACAGTGATGGATATGCTGACAAGTACATGGTCGAATTAGAAAGTGCGAGCCACCATATAGGGAATGCAGATGTTGCAATTCGTTCATGTAGATTTTTCCATTAAACCTATATTAGTTGAGGCCTGGTAGTTCTGCCAGTGTTTATTATCAGAGTTGAATTTTCCATCTCCTTCTGGCATTCATCATGCTGAATTGTTTAGAAGAGATAAGCGCTGTGCGGTCTTGGATATAGGGAGCCATTTGGATATCAGCTATTTCTAAAAGCATTACTGCGCAATTCTCAAGGCACACGAGCCATTAGGCAGCACTGTCTAAGGGATGGAAGGAGCAGGGGAAGGCAAGGGTGAACAGAAAAGCCTTTTGCTCTCCTGTGAGCATCAACAAGCCATCGCAAATAAAGATTTTGACCACAGCTTCCTTCTACAGTGATTCCATCTATGTTAACACTAACACTTCATATTCCAAACAAGAGATTGCAAGAGAAAATCCACCCCTTACTCAGCACCATTCGGGAACTTGAAGTTCACAGAATGAAAAAGGTAACTTTCTCACTGTATGTTGTTGGCACTAAGTACCTCAAACATTCCAGAGGGCTTCTAGAAAGCCAGCTCTTGGGTCACTCTTGGTAAACTCTTACTTTCCAAATATGTGGGATTGGGAGGCCCTGAAGTAAGTCTCCTACTAAACGGTCTCACCCAAATTCTGAAACACTGAGAGACCTAGAGAAAAGTGTATGGTCAAATTATAAAAAGTGATCTATGTGAAGGTAAGGCCGAAATAACACTGTTTTGAATTATTCTGACAAGTTAAAAAGACTGAGAGCAACTGTGAAAAGATATTTTTCTAAAATTTGGGGGAATCACTGGAGAGAAAGTTGTTCCTGCTTTGAGTCAATACATCATTTCTGTAGAAAGGCACTCCTATTACACCGCCTAGGGGCTCCACACAGCACAGGCTAGAGAGAAAGACAGAAGATGACATGCATGTTGATGTCAGGGATTCTTCAGGAGAGAGGAGCTCTTGGCCCCTGTGCTGGGAGTCTATGCTCTAGCACCTGCTGCAAAGGTCTCTCCATCACTAGTTCTGAGACATCACTCCTATTCCTAACTGCTACGTGTCATCAAGTACTTAATTCCCTACAGTGTGCTGTCGCTTTATATATAAAAGTATTTTGCTATGGTCTCTAACAAGATGGCAGGCATCAGAAAAAGGCAGAAACTGTATTGATGCTTCTTTTATATCCCAAAGAACAGTTTCAAAACTGAATACAATAACCATGGATGAGTTATAGAATCAATTTGGTAGGTCCTACCAGCATTAAGAAAGAAAAATAGAAAAAAGATAGAGAGGGAGGAAGAAAAGGAAAAGAATAGAAAATAAGAGCTGACATTTCTCTATAAAGGCAGGTGTTATTTTGTATTCTTCATACATGTATGTATTCATCATAATGTAAATTGTATTTCTTATCATCCGGAAAGCTTGCAAGCAACTCCCATAAAACATAGTCCAGTGTTAGGAAACAATAGTAGCAAATTAATAACCATCTTTTACTCAATTTCTTAAAAATAGAAAGTAATGATTCTTGGAGTCAGCATTCTTGCTTCCCTGAAAGAAAGCTTTAGAATGTCCACTTCAGGTCTCTTGTGGTTCCTTAATATCCACAGATGCTTCCCATGTATAAATCAGGAAGATATATGTCATAGGATATTTTCCGTCAAACCGTTCAGAGCTGAAGTTCAGTTCAGTGTTAAAAAAGATTGGGAAATTCCACTGTAAGCTGGGCAAACACAGTTTTTGTGCCAGTGAGGATTTATATGCTTACATGTAAAAGGAAATTCCTAAGCCAGTCTAAATTAACTACGGAGGTAAGACATTGAAAGTGGACTTCTGGAGGGGAGGACTCAAGATGGCGCTGTGAGAACAACCCAGGATCGGAGTTCTCGTTGTGTCTGCGGAGAGGTGAGTCTGAGCTGCATTTCCAGACTGATCTTTGTTGCCCACGGAACGGGGAAATTCCCAAGTGAAGAGGAGACGCGGGACGCCAGGCAGATATTCCGCCTGGCGAAGCCGGCAGCCGGGGTGGCGGCAGCCGGCCCTACCCAGCGCTCCCCACAGGGCGCGCTTGTCTGGGTGCCCCATTGAATCGGCAACCGGAGACGTGAGAGGGCTGGACTTGAGACTGAGCTAGACTTGAACAGTGGGCCAGCCCAGGGGATTGCAGGAACAGAGTTAGGATTGGCCCAGTGGGACGAACAAAACCGCGATTTCAAACAAGCCCCGTGCAGACAGCCCGAGACGCTCCGAGGGGGAGGGGTGGCCACCATTACCGAGGCAACCTGCCCCAACTGAGATACACGCCCACTGCTGACGCAGCCAGCCGTTGCTGAGGCAACACGCTACAACAGAGAGACTCCGCCGCTGGGCGTGGCAGAGAACAGCAGAACAGCGGAGCCAGGGCGAGCCTCACAACAGCAGGGCGGGGCCTCGGCAGGCAAACAGTGGCTAGTCTGCATCCTAGCTGGGCAGGACCTCAACGGACATCCAAAAATAAAGCCCAAACCCCTCAACACAGAGCATTTGAGAAAAAAAAGGGTTTTTTTAATGAGCTCTGTTGCAGCAGAATCAAACATAGCAGCCTAACAGCCCTGAATGAACAACACAGCTCACAGCTCAGCAATTAAACCCCTATAAAGTACAAACTGTCTCCTCAAGCAGCTCCCTGACGCCTCTATATCCAAAAGACTGACATTAGGCAGGCACCATCCTGGGACAAAGATAGCAGAAAAAGAAACTGGTAGCATCCCTCGCTGTGCCACAGCTGCTAGAGGTGCACCCCAGACAAGCAGGGTCTGGAGCGGACCTCAGCAGTCATACAGCGAAGGGGCTAGACTGGTAGAAGGAAAACCAAGCAACAGAAATACTTCATCATCAACATTCAGGGTGTCCACTCAGAGACCCAATCGAAAAGTCAGCAACTACGCAGACGACCAGCGGACAAATCCACAAAGATGGGAAGAAACCAGCGCAAAAAGGAGGGAAACACCCGAAACCAGAACACCTCGCCTCCTAGAAAGGACCAAAACTTCTCACCAGCAAGGGAACAAAGCTGGACGGAGAATGACTGTGACGAAATGACGGAATTGGACTTCAGAAGATGGATAATGAGAAACTTTGGTGAGCTAAAAGATCATGTATTAAATCAATGCAAAGAAACTAAGAACCTTGAGAAAAGATTTGAAAAAAGATTTGAGGAAATGATAACAAGAATGGATAACTTAGAGAGGAATATGAATGAATTAAAGGAGCTGAGAAACACAATACGAGAACTTCACGAAGCAAACACAAGTTTCAATAGCTGAATTGACCAAGCAGAAGAAAGAATATCTGAAGTCGAAGACCAACTCAATGAAATAAAACGAGAAACCAAGATTAGAGAAAAAACCGCAAAAAGGAATGAACAAAGTCTCCAAGAAATGTGGGACTATGTGAAAAGACCTAACCTACATTTGATAGGTGTACCAGAAGGGGACGAAGAGAATGAATCCAAGCTGGAAAATACTCTTCAGGACATCATCCAGGAAAATTTCCCCCACCTAGCAAGACAGGCCAACACTTAATTGCAGGAAATTCAGAGAACACCACAAAGATATTCCGCAGGAAGAGCAACCCCAAGGCACATAATCATCAGATTCAATAGGGTTGAAATAAAGGAGAGAATACTAAGGGCAGCCAGAGAGAAAGGTCGGGTCACCCACAAAGGGAAGCCCATCAGACTCACAGCAGATCTCTCGGCAGAAACACTACAAGCCAGAAGAGAGTGGGGGCCAATATTCAACATTCTTAAAGAAAAGAACTTTCAACCCAGAATTTCATATCCAGCCAAACTGAGCTTCAGAAGTGAAGGAAAAATAAAATCCTTTGCGAACAAGCAAGTACTCAGAGATTTCGTCAGCACCAGGCGTGCTTTACAAGAGCTCCTAAAAGAGGCACTACACATAGAAAGGATCAACCAGTACCAGCCATTCCAAAATCACACTAAATGCTAAACAGCATCAACATAATGAAGAATCTACAACAACTAACAGGCAAAACAGCCACTTAGCATCAAAATGGCAGTATCAAATTCACACATAACAATATTAACCCTAAATGTAAATGGACTAAATGCACCAATCAAAAGACACAGACTGGCAAATTGGATAAAAATCCAAAACCCATCAGTGTGCTGTATCCAGGAAACCCATCTCACATGCAAGGATACACAAAGGCTCAAAATAAAGGGATGGAGGAAGATTTACCAAGCAAATGGAAAGCAAAAAAAAGCAGGAGTTGCAATTCTCATCTCCGATAAAATAGACTTTAAAGCAACAAAGATCAAAAGAGACAAAGAAGGCCATTACATAATGGTAAAAGGATCGATACAACAAGAAGAGCTAACGATCCTAAACATATGTGGACCCAATGCAGGAGCACCCAGATACATAAGGCAAGTTCTTAAGGACTTACAAAAGGACTTAGACTCCCACACAATAACAGTGGGAGACTTTAACACCCCACTGTCAATACTAGACAGATCTACCAGACAAAAAATCAACAAGGATATCCAGGGCTTGTACTCAGACCTGGAGCAAGCAAACCTGATAGACATTTACAGAACTCTCTACCCCAAATCCACAGAATACACATTCTTCTCAGCACCACATCACACCTACTCTAAAACTGACCACATAATTGGAAGTAAAGCACTGCTCAACAAATGCAAAACAACTGAAATCATAACAAACAGCCTCTCAGACCATAGTGCAATCAAGTTAGAACTCAGAATTCAGAAACAGACCCAGAACCGCACAGCTTCATGGAAACTGAACAACTGGCTCTTGAATGTTGACTGGGTAAACAACGAAATGAAGGCAGAAATAAAGAAGTTCTTCGAAACCAATGAGAACGAAGACACAACGTGCCAGAACCTCTGGGACACATTTAAAGCAGTCTCTAGAGGAAAGTATATAGCAATAAGTGCCCATATGAGGAGAATGGAGAGATCCAAAATTGACACCCTATCGTCAAAATTGAAAGAGCTAGAGGAGCAAGATCAAAAAAACTCAAAACCCAGCAGAAGACAAGAAATAACTAAGATCAGAGCTGAACTGAAGGAGATTGAGACACGAAAAACCCTTCAAAAAATCAATAAATCCAAGAGCTGGTTTTTTGAAAAGATCAACAAAATAGACAGACCACTAGCCAGATTGATTAAAAAGAAAAGAGAGAACAACCAAATAGATGCAATAAAAAATGATAAAGGGGAAATCACCACAGATTCCACAGAAATTCAAACCATCATCAGAGAATATTACAAACAACTCTATGCGCATAAACTAGTAAACCTGGAAGAAATGGACAAATTCCTGGATTCCTGTGTCCTCCCAAGCCTAAACCAGGAGGAAGCTGAAACTATGAATAGACCAATAACAAGGTCTGAAGTTGAGGCAGCAATTAAGAGCCTACCACACAAAGAAAGCCCAGGTCCAGACGGGTTCACAGCCGAATTCTACCAGACACACAAGGAAGAGCTGGCACCATTTCTTCTAAAACTATTTCAAACAATCCAAAAAGAGGGAATCCTTCCCAAATCATTTTATGAGACCAACATCATTCTGATACCAAAACCCGGCAGAGACCCGACAAGAAAAGAAAACTTCAGGCCAATATCCATGATGAACATAGATGCAAAAATCTTCAATAAAATATTGGCAAGCCGATTGCAACAGCAAATCAAAAAACTTATTCATCATGATCAAGTAGGATTCATCCCGGGGATGCAAGGCTGGTTCAACATACGCAAGTCTATAAATGTAATTCACCACATAAACAGAACCAAAAACAAAAACCACATGATTATCTCAATTGACGCAGAGAAGGCATTTGACAAAATTCAACAGCCCTTTATGCTAAAAACCCTCAATAAATTCGGTATCGATGGAACGTATCTCAAAGTAATAAAAGCTATTTATGACAAACCAACAGCCAATATCATACTGAATGGGCAAAAACTGGAAGCATTCCCTTTGAAATCTGGCACTAGACGAGGATGCCCTCTTTCACCACTCCTATTCAATATAGTACTGGAAGTTCTAGCCAGAGCAATCAGGCAAGAAAAAGAAATAAAGGGTATTCAAATAGGAAAGGTGGAAGCCAAATTGTCTCTATTTGCAGACGACATGATAGTATACCTAGAAGACCCCATTGCCTCAGCCCAAAAACTCCTGAAACTGATAAACAACTTCAGCAAAGTCTCAGGATATAAAATCAATGTGCAAAAATCACAAGCATTCGTCTACACCAATAACAGACTTAAAGAAAGCCAAATCAAGAGCGAACTGCCATTCGCAATTGCTACAAAAAGAATAAAATACCTTGGAATACAACTCACAAGGAACGTAAGAGACCTCTTCAAGGAGAACTACAAACCACTGCTCAACGAAATCAGAGAGGACACAAACAGATGGAGAAACATTCCATGTTCATGGTTAGGAAGAATTAATATCGTGAAAATGGCTATACTGCCCAAAGTAATTTACAGAATCAACGCTATCCCCATCAAGCTACCATTGACTTTCTTCACAGAACTGGAAAAAACCACCATGAACTTCATATGGAACCAAAAGAGAGCCTGCATAGCCAAGTCAATTCTAAGCAAAAAGAACACAGCGGGGGGCATCACGCTACCGGATTTCAAACTATACTACAAGGCTACAGTAATCAAAACAGCATGGTACTGGTACCAAAACAGAGATATAGACCAATGGAACAAAACAGAGGCACCAGAGGCAACACAACATACATACAACTATACAATCTTTGATAAACCTGACAAAAACAAGCAATGGGGAAAGGATTCCATGTTTAATAAATGGTGTTGGGAAAACTGGCTAGCCATGTGCAGAAAGCAGAAACTGGACCCCTTCCTGACACCTTACACCAAAATTAACTCCAGATGGATTAAAGACTTAAACATAAGACCTGGCACCATAAAAACCCTAGAAGGAAATCTAGGCAAAACTATCCAGGACATAGGAGTAGGCAAGGACTTCATGAACAAAACACCAAAAGCATTGGCAACAAAAGCCAAAATAGACAAATGGGACCTAATGAAACTCCACAGCTTCTGCACGGCAAAAGAAACAGTCACTAGAGTGGATTGGCAACCAACAGAATGGGAAAAAATTTTGGCAGTTTACCCATCTGACAAAGGGTTGATATCCAGAATTTACAAAGAACTCAAACAGATTTACAGGAAAAAAACAAACAAGCCCATTCAAAAGTGGGCAAAGGATATGAACAGATACTTTACGAAAGAAGACATATATGAGGCCAACAATCATATGAAAAAATGCTCATCGTCACTGATCATCAGAGAGATGCAAATCAAAACCACATTGAGATACCATCTCACGCCAGTTAGAATGGCGATCATTAAAAAATCTGGAGACAACAGATGCTGGAGAGGATGTGGAGAAAAAGGAACACTTTTACACTGTTGGTGGGAGTGTAAATTAGTTCAACCATTGTGGAAGACAGTGTGGCGATTCCTCAAGGCCTTAGAAATAGAAATTCCATTTGACCCAGCAATCCCATTACTGGGTATATATCCAAAAGACTATAAATCGTTCTACTATAAGGACACATGTACACGAATGTTCATTGCAGCACTGTTTACAATAGCAAAGACCTGGAATCAACCCAAATGCCCATTGATAATAGACTGGATTGGAAAAATGTGGCACATATACACCATGGAATATTATGCAGCAATCAGAAATGATGAGTTCGTATCGTTTGTAGGGACATGGATGAATCTGGAAAACATCATCCTCAGCAAACTGACACAAGAACAGAAAATGAAACACCACATATTCTCACTCATAGGTGGGTGATGAAAAATGAGAACACATGGACACAGAAAGGGGAGTACTAAACACTGGGGTCTATTGGGGGGAAAAGGGGAGGGCCAGTGGGAGGGGGAGGTGGGGAGGGATAGCCTGGGGAGAAATGCCAAATGTGGGTGAAGGGGAGAAGAAAAGCAAAGCACACTGCCATGTGTGTACCTACGCAACTGTCTTGCATGCTCTGCTCATGTACCCCAAAACCTATAATCCAATAAAAAATTAAAAAAAAAAAAAAAATCTGGAGACAACAGATGCTGGAGAGGATGTGAAGAAAAAGGAACACTTTTACACTGTTGGTGGGAGTGTAAATTAGTTCAACCATTGTGGAAGACAGTGTGGCGATTCCTCAAGGCCTTAGAAATAGAAATTCCATTTGACCCAGCAATCCCATTACTGGGTATATATCCAAAAGACTATAAATCGTTCTACTATAAGGACACATGTACACGAATGTTCATTGCAGCACTGTTTACAATAGCAAAGACCTGGAATCAACCAAAATGCCCATTGATAATAGACTGGATTGGAAAAATGTGGCACATATACACCATGGAATATTATGCAGCAATCAGAAATGATGAGTTTGTGTCGTTTGTAGGGACATGGATGAATCTGGAGAACGTCATCCTCAGCAAACTGACACAAGAACAGAAAATGAAACACCGCATATTCTCACTCATAGGTGGGTGATGAAAAATGAGAACACATGGACACAGAAAGGGGAGTACTAAACACTGGGGTCTATTGGGGGGAAAAGGGGAGGGCCAGTGGGAGGGGGAGGAGGGGAGGGATAGCCTGGGGAGAAAAGCCAAATGTGGGTGAAGGGGAGAAGAAAAGAAAGCACACTGCCATGTGTGTACCTACGCAACTGTCTTGCATGCTCTGCTCATGTACCCCAAAACCTATAATCCAATAAAAAATTAAAAAAAAAAAAAAGAAAGAAAGTGGACTTCTCTGCCTCTCCTGACACCTGGACCAAGTCCCAGGGCAGCAGACAGGTGGCCTGGGGAGGTGTGACGCTGAAGTCTACACACTCTACCTGCTCTAGCAGCTGTCGGAGGCGGTGGAGCTGAGACTCCAGCTGTTTATTGTGATCTTCTAAAATCTGCATCCTAGCCTCCAGCCGACCTTTGTGCTGCCTGAGGAGTTTTGCTTCTGCTATAAGTTCTGAATCCTCAGATGTGTGATGGGGAGATACAATCGATTCTGGTGGTGAACCGACAGGGAGCCCCCTTCGGAGGTGCTGGTCCTTCAGCTGCTCATATTCCACCTGCAGATTTCTAATAGAGAAAGAGGCAAAAAACAGAATGACTACTATATACATTATCATCTCTTGAAAATTGTCTGTGAGCTTCCAATTTAGCTCATGCTAGTTCTTCTTATATGAACATGTGTATTAACAGTTAGATGAGCCTGCATGAATAAAACTGTAGTTTTCAGTGAGTGTCCCAGTAGACATCACTGAACCCTCAAATGCTGCTGTATCTGCAACCAGCATTCCAGTTTGTTAATGTCCTCTAAAATTTCACTCCATTGTGATTTCTTAGACAATAGTCTTGAAAAGAGAATGAATGGTGGCTACAGTGAAATTCATATGAAAGGAAGGATGACATATTTCCTTCTCCCAGGCATAGCACACCTTTGTTCTTCCTCCAAGTCAGCAATGATCCTTTCCAGTTCTCCACGTTCTTCCCTCTCTACTGACTTCAGGATCTGAGCTGGGCTCTGTGGCTGGCTCACTGGGGACTCTCCTCCAAGTGTTTGGCAATACTGCTGGATGAGGGCATGCTCGTCTTCCCTAGCAAGACAAAGGAAACAGACCCAGAGGCTCAAACCTGGATGGTGATGTTTTTAGACACAAAGGAAATAGAAATGACAACGGACAGGAGAGTGGCTAGGCCAAGTTTGTCTTTGAGCTCAGTGTCTCTATGACCTCCCTTTTAAACTCTAGGAAGAAGTTCATCTAGCAGAGCATGTATATCATATGAGCCAACATTACAGGCTTTACCTTCCTCTAACAGCTCTCTCATAAACTTCAGAGGGGATATCTTACTCAGCAGAAAAAAAAATTAAGGAATGACATTTAATGTAAAAGATACTGTAGACAAATCAATTACTGCCTGTCTAAAGAGTTGATTAAAAGACTACTGAGTAAGAATAATCTGACTTCACTGACTTTAGAATTTGGTTGAAAGTAATACTGAAAGGCTTTGTAACCCATATGATGGGGTTTATGATCCTTATGTTGTTTATTTAAACAGTTCAGCACAAATTATAATTACAGGTATTTATAACGTCTCTACAGATATTTTACCTTATATTATTAGTAGGTCATTTTTAGGGTTGATCATTCTGCATTAGAACAAGAAACTACATTTAACGCACGTGGGTTCTCCCACTAATTTAACTACTTGTCTAATGAACTAGACAAAGCAGTAATGTGGTTGAAGAGTTGATATATTTATGGCAAGAAAATGCTTTCTAGCAGACTTGGAATTTCTTCTCTTCTTCTAACAAGAGAGATCCAGTGAGATCTTGTAAATGTGCAAACACCAGCTCTCCTGGCTAATGCTAGCAGGGCAGTCTGTTAGCAGATGGCACCTGGTCTGCTTGATGGCTTTTGGTAAACAATTGCTGGAATCAATGGCTTTACAGGATAAGGCAGCAGGAAATCCTCATGTCAGTTATGAAGCTATCAGAGTATAGACTGGAGCTACCTCATGACTGAAGTGGCTCCTTCCTGTGTAAGTGATGGGTGCTGCAAACATTCCTTAAAGACCTCTTCTGTTACTCTGGAATCAGAGTGCATCTTATTGCAGCCAGAAAGAACTTGGGGTGTGGCACTGGGAGTCCTGGGCCTCTCTCAGCTTCACCAGAGCCTTGAGATTACCTGTGCCCTTGAGCTGACGAGTAACACCTGATGCTGGGGAAGAGCTCTGGTACTTGTAATTCTGATTTGAAAATTCATCTCAGTGTTACTGCAGTTTACTGTAACAAAGAAGGGACTTGAGATTGTATCAGAGTTGGTGAATTCCTAGAAAATGTTTGTCACAAGCATTGAAATCAGAGAGACAGATGAAGCAATGAGAAAACTGAATGCTTTGGTATTCTGCTTGTCAAACAGCCAGAGCAAAAGACGTGCCACTTGTTGATTTACTTTACTTTCTTCATCAATAAACCTCCTCTCTTTTTCTCTCCCCCTCTCTAGAAATATATAGATATAGATACATATATGTGTGTATGTGAATACATATATATTTAAAGGAAAGTCATATATTTTCGTTAAGACCACAATATAATAATAAATACGTGGCCGGGTGCGGTGGCTCAAGCCTGTAATCTCAGCACTTTGGGAGGCCGAGGCAGGTGGATCACGAGGTCAAGAGATCGAGACCATCCTGGTCAACATGGTGAAACCCCATCTCTACTAAAAATACAAAAAATTAGCTGGGCATGGTGGTGCACGCCTGTAATCCCAGCTACTCAGGAGGCTGAGGCAGGAGAATTGTCTGAACCCAGGAGGCGGAGGTTGTGGTGAGCCAAGATCGCACCATTGCACTTCAGCCTGGGTAACAAGAGCGAAACTCCGTTTCAAAAAAATAAATAAATAAAATAAAATAAATAAGTAACCTGACCTTCCCACTTTTATTAAATAAATTTTAAAAGGATCGTGTGGGCCCTTACAACACAGAAACTGAAAATAAGAAACGCAGATAGGTTAAGGAGTGAAGTAAGCTGCGCCACCATCCTTTGATTCCCTTTCCTGAGAAAATGCAGTGTCACTGGGAAATAAAGGAAGAAGCCTCTAGAAGAACCCCATGCTTGTTCCTGGGTTTAGAAGGACGAGAAGAGAGTATGGATGGTACTACACTACTACAGAGAGAAGCATTTGAAAGCAATCCAAAAGCTGCTGGTTGCCCATGTGGCTAAATCAAACAGAAATCTGGCAGTGTGATATGGGTGTGTGTATGTGCATATTTTCCTTTTAGGAAGTAAATGGCCAACACCCTAAACCCAGCTGCGTCATCCGGGCAGAAGCAAGCTGTGAGACTAACGGCTCAACACCACTGGGACACCAGTGAGCTGCAGTGAGTTACTTAATGCAAAGTCAGTGATGCCTGAAGGCACCTTACCAAGCTCATGTGAAGAGAGAGGTGATAACAGACAACAAAATAACAGCTCTAACATATGGACAGGACAAATGGATGAAGCTTAAAGATATAGTAGATATAAAACAGCAAAATAGGAGTTTGGTAGAACATCTTGTAAATATTTCTCATTTATCAGAATGAAAAAGATCTGAGTATTGAAACAAAAAGGACAGACTATCCAAAAATAATAAGAAAAGAAGCACATTCATATGTATCCATGGAAAATGTCTGTATTTTAAAGATAAAGTACCTCAAGCAAGCTGCCAGAAATCAAAATAAAACAGTAAATCAGGTTCAGAGATGGAAAAAGGTTTAGCCTCTTATTTTCCATAATATTAAATGTCCAAACACAATGGAACAATGCATATGACCAGCCAGGTCAACCATGTGCACAGGCTAAGCAGTTTGCCCACACAGCAAATGAAAGAAAGAATGAGCACAGATAATGCGAAATACAACTAAAATAGATGGTAATCTCAGGTGTTACAATAAATAAGAGGTAACTTGATTCTCATATTAGTTAAAAAACAATTAGTTGTCCAGGCACAGTGGCTCACATCTGTAATCCCAGCACTTTGGGAGGCAGAGATGGGCAGATCACTTGAGGTCAGGAGTTTGAGACAAGCCTGGCCAACATTGTGAAACCCCACCTCTACTAAAAATACAAACATTAGCTGGGTGTGGTGCTGGGCTCCTATAATCCCAGTTACTCGGGAGGCTAAGGCAGGAGAATCCCTTGAACTCGGGAGGCTGAGGTTGCAGTGATTTAAGATGGTACCACTGCACTCCAGCCTGGGTGTCAGAGTGAGACTCTCTGTTTCAAAAACGAAAAACAAAAACAAAAAATTAGTTATATGATACCTATCAATAACATAACTAAAAGAAAATAAAAATGAAAAGAAAACATTTAAAATAAAAACTAATATACGGACAACAAGAATTAAAAGAAAACTTGGGTCCCCTAAGCCAACTGGGCTGATCTTGTCGTCATGACTTGACAACAGATCCTGGCTTGGAGTTTCTCCAAGATCACAAACCACCACCATTGTACCCTCAGAACATTTATGACAGCACTTGTCCTCATGAATTAACTTTAGTGCTTAATATTAATACCAAGTAAATTTTTGTTTTAAAGATTTGGAGACTGACTATCCATAGTGAAACCAGCCAAAATTATATTTGAGATGTATTTTTCTTGTCAAGATTCATATAGATTCATTTCCCTGGGGAAGCTGATAGATTTTTAACATTATTGTAATTATCATCCCCACTATCATTACATTCTTTCATTATGGTATCTGGAAGACAGTTAAGGCAATTTTCACAAAAAAAGAATTTAGCAATCCTTTATATAAAACATACAATTTTAGTCTTAAGTGTTTTGCACAGATCATTAGGTCTAAAAGTTAAATATAAAAATAGATACATTCTGGTTCTTAATTACATATAGTAAAAACCAAGAATAAACAGCTTAAATTCAGACAGAACATGAGGTACCAGATCAGGGACATTAAACATCAATTGCATGTCTTGTGCTAAAATAGAAAATGTTGCAAAAATAATAGGTTGCACCAAGGAAATACCATTAGATAGAATATAATTATACTACAGTTAAGTCACACATAGTAAATAGTATCTAGGTTACAAAATTAGTACATGTCAGATGACAAAAAACTGTGATTCATTCAATGAGCTTTTGAAAGTAGGTAAGACATAAATAAAAATAATATTTTTTTTTCTTTTAAAGATTGTTCTGTTCCAGGCTTCAGATCTGCAAACTGCAATGCCTGTGTAAACCACAGCCAGCCTGCCCGTTGTATCTTTCCAGTCACCCAAGGGCAGATGGCAAATGAAGCCAGACATCCTGATAGCCATGGCCCAAGGAATTGTTGTCCTTGAGTTCCTGCTTCTGAGATTCCCCAGAACTGTCATGAGTCTTATCCTGTCTTGAGATGTCGTTGTTCAATTTTTCCTTCAAAGACAATGTAGTATTCTTAAAATCAATTTCCTTTTAAATTTTTCACAGTCAATTGAATGTACTCATATATCTAATTGTAACAGACTCATAGATCTAAATGTACTCATATATCTAATGAGTACAATCACGGACACGTCATTTATCTTTCCGGATGTCAGGATCCTTGTTTATAAAGTAAGTCTCATAATAATGCCCATCCTAGGGGTTCATGGGAGATTATTTGTTTCCTTGCATCATCTAGCACCTTGAGGTCATCTGCATTCCCCATTTTAAAAGCCAACATCGCAGCATCTGCAGATCTCTCTCTGACCTCTGCCTCCATTGCTACATCTCCTCTGACTCTGGCTCTCCTCCCTCCCTCTTATGAGGACCCTTGGGATTACACTGGGGCCACCTGGATTATCCAGGATCATCTCCCTATTTCAAGGTCTTTCATTTAAAGAATGTGGCAAGGTCCCTTTTGCCATGTAAAGGAATATATTCATAGGCTTCAGGGATTAGGATGTGGACATCTTTGGGGGGCCATCATTCTGTCTACCACAGATGTCCTCACCATGTTCTTTTGGTAGGACTACTTATCTATTTCCTTTTTAGCTTATAAGATTCATGGATACTGCATCTACATCTGTAGACCTACTGCAGTATTGAGTGCATGGCAGTAGTGAGTTGGTAAATGTTTAACAGGTTCTCCAAAAGTAAAAGGCCTTGATTTGTAGCATTTGCAACTTCTGTGATTTAAATACTTTCATCATGGCCAATTTCAAGTTCAATGACTTCACTGAGTGTGGAATTGGGAAAAGATACACGTTTGCACAACACCTGAGAGATAATAAATCAGGGTGTTCAATATTTTGGCTTCCACTGACCACACTGGAAGAAGACGAATTGTCTTGGGCCACACATTAAATACACTAACAATAAGATAACTAATGAGCTAAGAAAAATTGCAAGAAAATCTTATAATGTTTTCAAAAAGTTTATGAATTTGTGTTGGCCTGCATCCAAAGCTGTCCTGGGCCACACGTGGCCTGTGGGATGCAGGGGGTACAAGCTTATAATAAATAATCCCAAGGGCACAGATATTAGGGAAATGAAGTGAAATCATTAGGGTGTGATGAGTTTTGAGAATTAATTTTATTTTTGTTCTAATCTAATTTATTTAATTTTAACTGTATATACATGAATATAAATTATTTTGAATAAGAACTCTGTTTAACAAACAGCTTGCAAACATTCTGAAAATGGAACAACAGCTCTCACAATTGGCTCCAGCACACCCTTACACGTAAGTATATATTAATAAAAACTATCTGTCAGATGAGTGAATGCATTAATACACCTAATGACAGTATATTAAAATGTATCTGGCTGTTAATCTTCTGATTTTTTTTTCTTTTCATTTCAAAAAAGATGTTTAAAATTGTTTTTCTGAAAGAGTGCTAAATTTGAAAATAAATGGTTTTTATTTTGATTTGAAGATACAATATACTGAATTTGAGCATTAACTTTTACTGTGTTCACAGGGCATGACAAAACATTTTAAAGAAGTAAGATTTTGTTCTGGATTATTATCTTTTACTTTCTTTGATGCTTTGGCTATGGTCAGCCTTGAGGAAATCTGTTGATTTAAGAGATAGTCAAGCTACTGAACTACTTTACATAAAATGTACACTAATAGGTTAAATATAAAACAAATATGAATGCACAATTATTTTGATTTGGGAATTGTTCCACACTCATAGTACATGAATGATAACGTATAATCTCCACTGCATTACAGTCCAGTATTAAGATGCAACCTTTGAAATTTGAAGTTGAAAACCTCCTGGTAACTTTTATTTATATCCATAATAATAAATATAATAATTTTTAGAAAATACAGCAAGAGAACGTTCTATATTAGAGTACTTGAAGCACTTTAACCTGGCACTGTCCATAGTTTTTTGTTTTTGTTTTTTAGTGAAATCACCTAACTACTATGTTTGACAACTTTTCTATCTACTTTACAGGTTCCCACCAGATCAAAACCACAATAAAACTTCGTAAGTCACATAAACTAGACAATATTAAGTCTTTAAGATATTAAAAATGTGAATTCCAGGGCACAAAAAAGAAAGAAAAGTTCCAAAAGTAAGATGATACACAATAGTGGGATAATCAGAGATAAAATATTTGCTGAGAAAGTTTCACAACCAAGTTGAATATACATGAATGGGGAAATCAGAAATAAAATAATTGGCTAGAAAGCTTTTCAGTATATAATACGTTTTTTAATGTTCTAAAGTCAGTGGTGCTTTTCTTAGTTTCCAATAAAATAAAATATTGGCAGGGAAGTAACAGTTTTCAATGAAGGGTAGGAGTATTATGTTTAAGCATGTATGGGTCAGAGTTGCTAAATGCAGATATTATGGAAAAAATGTTAGCTAGTGGAAGGGAGAGGATTTCACAGAAGGGGCACATATTCTGTCAAATTATCTTTGTTAAATTAATAAGAAATATGAGACAAATGGAATAAATATATATATATACACACACACATATGAGTATATATATTCATATACCTGAATTTATATATATATATATATATATATATATATATATATATATATATATATTCTTAATAAAACAATCTGATTTCCTTGGGTAGATAAGTTGAAAATGCAAGACTTTTTCATTAACTTATATGAAACAAAGTAAATAAACATATTGAGTTTAAACTATCATGGCTTGAAAGCATAAAACCTATGTAGACATTTTTGTAACCACACTTAATAATTTTGATTGGGATCAAGATCAGAGCCAGTCAGTGAAAACTGTTTCTGACAACCACGGTACAAGAACTAGCCTTCCCAGGCAGCACTAATTTCATGATCTACTTACACACTTCCTGTGGTGGAGCTGCTATCTGTGAGAAAAGACCCGTTAGTCCTTTCCATCTGGGCCAGTCTGCAAAATAAAAATAAGGAGATTAGACAACGTGACCATATAGGACACGGTCAATTGGATGTACATCCTTAATCATTTTTAAATTGTCAAAATTCTGACAAAACATAAAAAAATCCAAATCTCCTAACAAAATTGTAACACTAAAACATCTCATGTTGAGTTACCTTTCCATCCCCACTGCCTTAATGCCTTTATCTTACGTCATGTTGTAAAGTCTCCTAACTGACCTAATCTTCTAATTGTGCTCCCAGATCTAGGCTCTCCTTAACCCTCTAGTTGGTCTACATTGAAGTGAGAGTGACATGCGCACACAAATATAATGATGCTCCTCTCATAATAAAAACTCTCCATGACTTCCCTTTAACTAAGGACATGAGCCAACTCCTTAGTGGCAGGGTTTTTCATTATCAGACCTCACCTGTCTCTTCACTCTCTCACCTATTTCCCTTTCCCCTACCTGCAGTTCAGTAAACAAACCATGCTCTTCCCAGCACAATGGTTTTGAGCGTATTCTTCCATCAGCCCAAGACTTTTCCCTAGAAATTCTAGTTGGCCTAGACCCAGCTCAAATGTTACGATTTTTATGATGCTTGAATTAATCTTTCTAGGCATAGCTGGTTACTAGAACCACAGACACCTAGTATATACTACTTTTCTGAAAATATGTGCACACCATCAAGACCAGCCTATATTTTATATTATTTAGAGACTCTAAAATAAACCCCTAACCTAAAGCATTGGCATAAATTTAATCACCTATTATAATTCATATGTGTACCATCTCCTGAGAATACCAGCAATCCCACTTTCATTCACTGAAACTTGGTTACAGTATCTAAATCCTACTTGTACTGTGTTTGGATTCTCATCAGCTGGATAATCACATCCTGTTTAGGTTTACTTTTTATAGAATACACAGCAGGTGTTTCGTAAAATGCAAATTGCAGCATGAAAATATGAGAGCCCAAATTCCAAACAGAATGGAATCATGACTCCTGCAAAACTGCATTCCTTAAATCGAGGTGTAGTCATGGTATGAGATTAATTAGAAATAGATACATGCTGGGTGTCGCTGCAGTGGAGGGCTCTGATGGAAGTTTCTTACCGTGTGGCATACTGTTCTATTCTTGAATGGGTGTCATCATGGAACAGTTGAGGAGACTGTGAGGGGCTTTAAAGGAAAAAAACAAAGCAACAATTTTATGCCCAAATATTGATAGTTGCTATGATTAGAAATGTTAGGTTACTTAAGTAATGAATTTGTCATGCAAACAAACCATGAGGATTGTTACCCAGAACACAGAAGCATTATTTTAGACCAAGAGTTTAGTAAGACCCCCATGCTAATACCACTGATCAGAACACCTCTCCTGCACGTGCGGCTATGAATACTCACTCATAGTGCTCTGGCCACATACTGATGAGTGTGATAGGACTGCAAAGAGGGGAGAGGGAAACAAAAGTCACAGAACAAACACTTTAGAGCAATTTCAGACAAAAGCAGTGGGGGTGGTGGGGAGATTCTCAATTATCTTCTGCTTATATATGTGGTTGCCGTGAGAGCCACCATGGGAAAATCAAAAGTAACAGAAGCCACAGTGTATTCTAGAGAACATGCTGTGTATTCAAGAGTCTGCAGGGGCCTTTTCACAGATATTACAGGATATTTGTTACAGGACAGCAAACACGTCTTTAAACAGTCTTACTGGGAAAAAAAAAAACAGAATGCTCAAAAATAGCTCAAAATTATAGAATAATTGTGAAGACAACATTCTATAATATATCAAGGGGGGATGCAATAATTTTTTTGTTTTTCCTAGAGAAGAAACTTGGTTAGAAAGGTGAAGTTAAAAACGAAACACTACATTATATGCTGATGACAGATGTGCAATAAAATTAGATTTTTCTGTTCTTCATCCAATTTTAAATGTAAAAATTCAAACCCCAGATGTACCCAAAGTACCTCAACTTCACAGATCCACTGAACTAACATGCAACCTAGATACTGCCCCCAGACTCCACCAAAAATGTCACATCAGAAATAAAACTGAAGGCAACTTCCTGATATCATGATACATTTTCTTCAAGAAAAATGTTTTTATACATTTAAACTATGAATTCATATAAGAAAACATGCTCTGCTTGACTCAGGGGCTTGTGTCTGGAGCCAGATCATTCAGTGTCACTCAACGCTGGAAACGTCACATACTGCCCAGGAATTCCCAAGTCTCCATGAAATAGTTTTGAAAACAGCTGATCATAATTAAAAGCTGGTTCCAACCCTATCTTTTTGAGGAGGAAGGAGAGTAAATGTAGAAACATTTAAAGTACAAAGAAAATTAGCTCTCTATTTAATTAAATAAAGTCTGAAAAAGCTAATAGCGATGGAAACAAAAGTATCCCAAACCTCCTTGATTCTCCTATCTCTATTAAAGGTACCTACTTAGGAAAAGAAAGTAGGTATGTAAAACGCCTACTTTTCTCTTCATCTCCTATAGTGAAGTGCAAGTTGATGTCTGCAGAGCAAAGACTTTCGAATGGTATCTTACTGGGATGAAAAACTAAGACTTCAGATCTATTTTTAGAACCAGGCATTTATCCACTCTGTCAGAATACCTATACTGTCAGGAAACTTAATTTACATATGAGCAAAATAGATACGATAACAATAAAACAACATAGTATTAGTCAATACTCTTTCCACATCAATGCTCTTCATTAACCCTGAAGTAGGTTAAATTTCAGGTGAATGATATATGCTATAAACTTTCTAAAACAGTAACTGCTTAAGAGATTATTTCTAAAATTCAAGCATAGCAAAATATTTGCCATGAACTTCAAATAGAAGAAAAGTGTGTATTTTTTATCTTAATCAACCTTGGAAAAGCTCGGTCAAGTTGCTTGACTGGTTTTTGTGAACTTAATCCAGTTAGCACAAAAGTGATCCATGACCTAAGATGAGAATAGCAAGGGTAGAGAGCTGAACTGAAGGGTTTCTCGAATTTTTTTAGAGAATTGAAAAATTTATAAGGAAAGAAATAAAGATAAAAAAATCCAAACCTTGGGCTTCAGTGACTTCACAGTATTCTGAATTGTAGAAAAAAAGATTAAATGATAAGCTTTTTCATTTAATTCTGAAAGGAGAAAATAAGAAACTGCATAGTTAGAACCTATCATTAAAAGGGCTTGGAAATAAGACAAATGTGTGTGTTTGCCCAGGCTTCATAATGCAGCCTATCGCTGCTCTCCAGCATGATGCCGAACAGGTGATTCTGTCAATCACACACTAATATTCAAGAAATCAGACTCTACTAAATACTCTTAAACATTATATGAAATGTAACCCAGGCCAGGCTCTGTGGCTTGTGCCCATAATCCTGGCACTTTGGGAAGCTGAGGCAAGAGTATCACTTAGTATTATATAAAATGTAACTCAGGCCAGGCTCGGTGGCTTATACCTATAATCCCAGCACTTTAGGAGGCTGAAGTGGGAGGATCATTTGAGCCCAGGTGTCTGAGACCTGCATTGGTAACATAATGAGATGTTATCTCCACAAAAAATAAACATGTTAGCTGTGCGTGGTGTCATGTGCCTGCAATCCCAGCTACAAAGGAGGCTGAAAATTTTATCCAGAAGTTTAATCTACAAACCGATATTTAAAAAACTTGTTGTGCTTGACTCACATGCTTGTGTCTGGAGCCTGTTCATTTAGTGTCATTCTTAACCCTGCGGGTATCCCTCCAACTTTGCACATTGCCTAGGAATTTCCAAGGAGGAACACTGGAGCCTGAGAGGTCAAGGCTGCAATGAGATAGTGAGCTGTGATCATGACACTGTACTCCAGCCTGGGAAACAGAACTAGACCCCGTCTCAAAAGAAAAAATTAAATATATATATATAAATAATATAAGATATATTTATATTATATATTATATTTTATATATTTATTATATATACAAATAAAATAATATATATTATATTATATATATAAATTAAATATATATATATTTGGGATATATGTATGTGTGTATCTGGTATATATATGTGTGTGTATGTGTGTGTATGTGTGTGTGTGTGTGTGTGTGTGTGTGTGTATCTGGGTTTTTTATATATATATAGTTAGAACCTATCATTAAAAGGGTGGCTGAACAGGTGATTTTGAACCGGTGATCCCAGATGAATATATATATATATTCCAGACTTTGAAGAACTTAGTGACCCTTTTAGTGCCTTAAATTGTCAGTAGACTCTTCCTTGTTCTTCATGTTCTGCCTTCTTCAATTCATTTGCTCCAGAGCAAGGTAAGTGGGATTCCTGCTGCTTTTACTTAAAGACCCCCAATGACTCCCCACGGCTCTCAGAATAAACTCCAAACACCTTAGCATGGCTTAGAAGGCCCTTCATTATATGGTTCCAGCTTCTCTCTCCACTGCCATTTCTTGCCACTGTTGCTAGTTTTCCACCCCAGTTTCTGATACTATCTTGCCTCTAGGCTTTTGAAAATGCTTCCTTGGACCAGAAACTCTCCCTCCCCACCTCCCACACCAAACATAGGACACTGAGCCCTATTAATCTTTAAGGTGTCAACTTAGCTGCCACGTTTCCTCCCAGCCCAGTGTTAACTGCAACCCTAGATAAACTTTCAATGTATTTGGTTCTTGCTATAGCAAAGGCTTAAAACAAAATCTTTAAACTCATTTACAACCCATTAACCAATACCAGGGGGAGGTGTCTATTTTACTTTTTTTTAATCTTTAGGGAAACCAACCTATCTCTTTAGCCAATAATAATGCTTACAATTCTTGAATTACTTTTGCTACTATTTTAGCTTGTTCTTCAAGTTTATTTTCAATGGAGTATTCTTTAATCAAACACTACTCATTTATTGATTTATTTTCTGAAAAATTTTACATAGTTTCAAAATTAATTGAATAAACCTTAGCATGGATTTGTTTACTCCCTTCTAGTAATAATTCATTTTCCCCATAAATCCCCTCCTCCATGCATGCATGGGTAATTACTGGGCAGAAGATAAAACATTATATTTTGCAAGGACGAAAAAGAAAGAAGCAAAAGAAAATTCTGATTAGCTTCATAAATAACTTCAACACATTTGCCACCTCGCTGGTTTTTCTCCAATATTCTCCTCCCACAAACAGGAGAATAAACAAAATCAAACTTTTTTATTACACACTCACATAAATTGTTACACCAGAAGATTAAGCGGCCCTGTACTAGAAAGGGCTCAGCTGAAAAGTGAACTATATCAAATCCCAAGAGCTTGGTTGAGGATTAAAAAAAGAAAACCCGCCCACTATAACCAGTAGTTCATAAATCTTTCCAATAAGGATCTTAGGGCATTTGACGCAAGCTTATACTCCTTCCTATCTTTCTCTTGTTTTCCTCTCACTAAAAATGCTCATAAATTCATTTTCAATTGAATGAATTGAAGTGAGGCATTTTCAGAATTATACCCCCAATCTTAGTACAAAATTATTTGGCATGCTTTTCTGTTAATTCTTACCTGATAGAGTCACTCAGAATACGGTGATTGATGCCAATGATTATTTTGACATTAAAAGGCAAAGTAAAAATGTTTTAAAGGAGTATAAATATGTATCTATCTGCATGATTCCTGGAAAGGATGTAGGTATTTGGGATGCAAAATGCCATCGGTTTAGCAAAAGATTAAAAGGCACATTGTTTAGTTCAAACCTACCAAATTATCCTGTAAATTAAAGCACCAAGTAATAATTCTGTGCCTCAGAATTAACCATTCCAAAGGTTAATTGGATGGGACATAAACAAAAGTACAATTTTGTCTTTATCCTAAGATGTCAGCACAGTTAAACCATATATTACACTAAAACAAATAAGAATGTATTGTCATACAGCTTTTTGAAGGAAAGGACAAAAGCATTTCCACAAATCAAAAAGAGGACCAAAAGTCTACCTTTCCTGAATGTATTCAAATAGCTCTCTTTAAATTGAAATTACTTTAATAAAATCTTTTCTAAACTGTACTATGCAAAATAATGATTAGAAGGACTAGATCTGGCCAGAGGCAGTGGCTCACGCCTGTAATCCCAGCACTTTGGGAGGCTGAGGAGGGCAGATCATGAGGTCAGGAGATTGAGACCATCCTGGCCAACATGGTGAAACCCCGTTTCTACTAAAATACAAAAAAAATTTAGCCAGGCATGGTGGCACACACCTGTAGTCCCAGCTACTCAGGAGGCTGGGGTAGAGGAATCACTTAAACCTGGGCAGTGGAGGATGCCATGAGCCAAGATCATGCCAGCGCACTACAGCCTGGGCAACAGAGCAAGACTCTTGTCTCAAGAAGAAAGAAAAAAAGAAAGACAGACATAGATCTTAATTGTACATAGTTTGATATAAAGCAGAGTAATCAAAAAGTCAAAATTTTTTCTTACATTCTGTGTGTATGTGTTACACATGGACCTATCTACACATGCATTTGCATTGTATTTCTTTCTGTATACACACACATGACATTACCTATAGAGGGATAAAGATATCCCCTATGCTTTGGCTGTGGTCTTTCTTCTCTTTCTTAGCAGTTCCATAATGAAAGAGATAAACTGGAACACACATTTAGCAAAGTTTGAGGTCTACAGGGATTTTTACAAAATCTGTTTTGGTCTGCAGACTGAACAGTGTATTTTCCTATTTTGACATGTTTGAGACATCGACTATCACAATGCGCTGAAATATTACCATTTCCTGATTTTCTCTCATATACAAAATAAAATGAACTATGAATTTGAAGGTTAAAGTTTCATTTCAAAAAAAGGCACTTGACATTTTTTATACTTCTTACAACAATTTTCTCTATTGTTTAGAAAGTAGAAAACTTCACACTTTTGTTTCTCTTCTCTAGCCATCTGAGACGGTGTCTTTCTCTGACTAGAACTTCATTATGATATACAACTAGGCACTCTGCTGATGATTAGTAATAAACGCTCATTTTCCCCAAGATTCAACACAAGAAAATGGCCTTACAGGAATATTTATGCTGACATATTAAAAAGCAATTCAAAGATTTAAAATCTATCTATTTTGATCTTAACACATAATTGTTTAGTACTTTAAAATTACTTCTTTGCATTTTTTTCTAGGTCATTGAAAAACATTTTTTCTTTTCATTTCAGGCCATAAATTCCTATTCCTTTTGCTTTATAATCCCATAATTTTACCATCTTGAAGCTTTCATCTATGCTAGCCAACTCAAATGATACACTTTGAAGAAATAAAGAGAGCTTTATATATTATATTATCTATTTAATGTATATGTAATATATTTATAATGTATATAATGTAATATATAAAGCTATTGCAGTTTGCTGTTTTTATTTTTAATAAAAAACAGGTTAGAAATACAATGTGATATTTTGATAGAATTTTAGCATAAATATCTGAATCAATAAAGTATTATTAATAAATTTATATTAAAGAGATGCAAAAGGAGTGTAAAACATACCATGAGAAACAGTAAAACACCTCCATAAGGGAAAATAAATTAAAGAATGAAAGACTATATAATGCCACAATTTACGTATTTTTTTAAAAAAAGAGATGATCACAAAAGAGATGATCAATGTGTATTCAGGCTGACACATTAATAGATATTTTTTAAGTTTAAAGACTGGTGCAAGGTTAAAATTGAAATTCTGGCTGTGACAATGTCAAAAGTGAATAGTAAAACTTCACATTGTAAAGACTGATTCCAAGTTTAATGCACCTCTTCTAAAATGCAATTGGTATTAAACAATTTCTCTTTTGTTACTCACATAAAAACACAACATCAGACATAAATGTCCACACTAGACTTAATAGTAAAATCAAACTCACGTCTCTAAGTTGTCACCTTCAAGAACTGTCTGGACAGGCAGGTAACCAAGTCGAGGGTGTTTGGCAAAGTACTTCTTTGATCTGAACTTGTTCTTAAGCACCTTTGTGAAGTCTCTTACATCTTCCCCAGACGTTGTCTATAAGGTTGAAAAAAAATTACACTTCACTTAGTAAAGGTGAAGGCAATAACTATCTACAACAAAATCAGAGCAGATGTAAATTGGTGCAGTGAAATGTCAACAGTTTTGCTCGTTTTAAGAATTTTTGAAGTAAAGCACAGTCTCATAAAAACACCTGGCAATAAGAACTCATAACTAAATATATCTAGTAATAAGTTTATGATTTTTCATTCTCTTTTGAAAATAAACCATAATGAATTCATTTCCCCAGTATTTTAACACTTGGGTCAAAAAGTAAAATTAGCTTTGGAAACGTGATTGGTTGATTCTTATCACTTTAAAATTTGCAATTTGCTATTAAGTTACTGATGACAGAGTATTGTGGCTATTACATGGTTTTAACTAAGCTGAGTTAATGGAAATTAGCCATAGACCCGATGCTGGCTCCACACAACCCAGTATATATTCTACTGGGGAAAAAGAAAAGACAATAAATAAGAAAGAAAGAGCAGGGCCACGTTGGTGCTTTATTTGGGAAGGAATGCTGTCGATTTCCTTGTGCTTTCTCAACTCCATAGACATACAGTTATTTTACCTGAACTACATTTTTAATAGTGGTATAAAGGGTCCCTGTTTCCTTAGGTATTTCTAATGATTAATAATCATTTAGGGTGATACGGGCTAACACCACCCCAACCCCACACCATCATCCTATTCCACGAACTACTGTTCTCCAAGCCCCAGTTGTCTACTGTATAGCACAATTCTAGTTTCTATTTGCAATACAGATATCAACCGTGATCTTTCTGAAGATGTATTTAAAATATTTACATGATCTACATAGAACTGAATGAAGACCATGATCCTCTGGCTCCAAGTTGCCTGCTCAACCTACCACTCATTGTACATCACTCCCTCCGAGAGAGAGAGAGAGAGAGAGAGAGAGAGAAACTTTCTCATACTCACGGAAACTGATCGATAAGTATATTTGCTTACCTGCTGCCTGCTCCTGTTCCCACCCTTCATTTTTTCCGCCACAACATGCATGCCCAGGACTCACAGAAACTTGTTTTGCAAACAGAACCTTTTTTTTTTTTTTTTTTTTTTGAGACAGTCTTGCTCTGTCGTCCAGGCTGGAATGCAATAGTGCAATCTCAGCTCACTGCAACCTCTGCCTCCCAGGTTCAAGCAATTCTCATGCCTCAGCCTCTCAAGTAGCTGGGACTACAGGCACACAATACTAGGCCCCACTAACTTTAGTATTTTTAGTAGAGACAGGGCTTCACCATGTTGGCCAGGCTGGTCTCAAACTCCTGACCTCAACTGATCTGAGGGTCAAAAAGTAAAATTAGCTTTGATCTGCCTGCCTCAGATTCCCAAAGTGCTGGGATTACAGGCATGAGCCACTGCACTCAGCCAAAAACTTAAAAAAAACACCCAACAAACTATTTCTGAAAACAACTATGTTCTGAGTCAACCATTATATAGTTTTGCCATTTTCTATCTGTTCCCATTCTATCAAAATATATCTGCTTCAAGTAAATAATTAAGGAAACTTTTGATTCTCTCGGTTTGCAAAGCAGAGGTTAGGAGTGATTAAGCTACAGCTACTTATCATTTAAAATTCATCAGATTGTACACTGACAATCTGTTTCGTTAACAAACAAAAACCTGGAAAAAGGTGCCAGCCTCGTGCTATCACCAGGCCCTGCCATCAGATTCACAATGACCAATCTTTTCCTGAATAACTGAATATTAACTACATAATAATCTGCAGTTGTATATGGATATAGGCCTTCCCAAATTCAAAGCAAAAGTGCAGAAGAAAAAGCTAGTCATGAAAAGAAAAAGAATTCAAGGAAACCCTGTGGAGGAAAAAGGGTTGTTATAAGAGTGATGGTTTGAGGTTATTCAGCTCTTACCAGGCAGAAAAAGTTTCCATAATAAAATGCATAAAGAAGACCTGTGTGTAAGGATAAGCATTTATGACCCAATTTCTTTCTTTTCTGCTCTTAGTGCACTGTTAATATAGAGAGAAATACTTAATGAGGAATGGCTCTAGCTTTTACCTAGGAGTAAACTCCACACCTAGCAATGTAAAAGTTTTGATCTCTTAGGCCAGCGGTTTTCAAGCCATATCCAGTCTTCACAACCAGCCCTGAGTGGAGTGAGTGGGTGAGAGAAAAGGCCAGGAGGGCAAGGCATCAGCCCCCTTTCCAGTCTGCCTCAGAAAGAGTATGGTACAGTATACACTTCAGTGGTTTGCAGTCTGTTCATAGAGTTAAACAACCATCACCACTATCTAATTACAGATCATTTTCATCAACCCAACAAGAAACTCTGTACCCATGACCCTCCTCCTCCCACAACCTGTGGCAAGCATTAATCTACTTTCTCTATGAATCTGCTTATTCTGGACAATTCGTATAAATAAATTCATATAATACATGGTCTTTTATGACTTGCTTCTTTTACTAAGCATCATATTCTTCTTCTAGTTTATTTATATTTGGGTTCCAACATGAACTTTTGCTTGGGAAAAAATGACAAATTATTCAAAAGTACAAGTCCAGTTCCACATCATACTTTCTTTAGCTAAATATTTTCAAGCATGAAAGACCAAAGCAAAACCAACCAATAAACAAACAAAAAATACCCCTCTCTATCTCATGCACAAAATAACCAATGAACACCTACCTGTCTTCCTAAAAAGTTAGAGCAGTGACTGAAATTAAATAGGTTCTATAATACTCATATTTACATGTTTTTAAAAATTAGTGCACACTCACACAGAAATAGCTTATTTGTATTTCCTTGGGAAAAAGCTAGCATGAAAAGTTGTAATCTAAGAGCATTAACTCACTAGTGTCATAAGCTTTATGCAATATTTAAAGAAAAAGTGAAAAGTAATTCATCCCACAGGAATTAGGGATTATATTCAGATATCAGAATGTAATTCTTCAGCTGGCATAGAGCCAATAAAATGAATTAAGCCCAGTTTTGCATCAAAAATGTTAAAATATTTATATATAGTTAATCTCATTTTTATTATATAATGGTAGTTCCTAATATTTCTCTATTTTAAAGTGCTAAAGCAATGCTTTTGTTAAGAAAAAAAGAAAGAAAGAAAGAAAAAGAGAACCACCGACTACCATAATAGAACCAAACTCAACTCTATCTTTACACTAGGTAAAATGCATTTTTCTTTCTTTTCTTTTTTAAGCAAATAACTATTGATATTATGACAGAAAGATATAATTGAAAGGAACACTCATTACTATACAAATTATCCAACATTTTGAAAGCATTTCTTGGAAGATTAGGTTTCTGTTTATTTTTGCAAGGAGAGGAGAACTGATTTTGCAGATCCCATTAGATCAAACACAAGGGGTAACATGTTACTATAGGACCTTGTACCTTATAAATTGTTTCCCTTCAACCTCATTTAACCATCATGGCCTCTGAGGAGATTATTATCAGATTTTTGAAGCCTAAGTAAACTCACACTAAGCCTTTCATGGACTCCAACCAAGTTCAGTAAAGTAAAAAATGTTTTTGCAAACCTGACTCTTTTCATGAGACTGTCACTGCTTCTAGAAAAATGAACCTGTTTAAAAAAAAAAAAAGAAAAACAAAAATGAACCTGTTTAAAGTTTTGAACAAGAAAGAATCTATAGCCATTGGCTAAAATATCTATTATTACATCGTAAAATTTTCCTTCATTTAAAATAAAGTGCTGCTTAGATGCCACGTGGTTAGTTTTTTTAAAAATTATTTGAAAATATCATTTTATAAATAGGCTGGGTGCAGTGGCTCACACTGTAATCCCAGCACTTTGGGAGGCCAAGGAGGGCAGATCACTTGAACTCAGGAGTTCAAGTCCAGCCTGGGCAACATGGTGAAACCCTGTCTTTATATCCAAAAAAAAAAAAAAAGGCAAGGCATGATGGCATGTGCTGCAGTCACGGCTACTTAAAAAAGATTTAAATGGCATATATAAGACATGTTTAGTGTAAGTACAACTAGAAACAAAAATAAAATACACATAAAGGAGTAAAAGTAAAATAAAAATTGCCAGCTCTTTGACCATCCAGAGATAGCCATTCATAAAATGTGGGTGACTAGATTGATTTATTTTTATAATTAATTTTATTTTAGGGGAAAACAAAATATATACACACAAGATGTATTGCTTAACGAAATATTATCAGTATACCACCATAGTCGGAAAACAGAACTTTGCTGTGCATTCCAGATGTCCCTTCCAGGCACAACTCTCTTCCCATCTCCATTATTACCATGAACTTCATCTTTAGAAGTAGTACATAACTTATGTTTTAAAAATAGTTCGTTGCTCCAATGTCTATCCTTAGTTTTGATCACTTTTTAAAAATTCAATGTATTTTAAATCACTTTTAATCTACAGGTGTCTCCTCCACACCTGCCATTTCGCTATAGTTTGTCTGTTGGAAAACCCAGACAATTTGACATGCAGAGCCTTCCAGAGTCTGGATTTTGCAGAATGTATATTTTTGGTACAGTTTAGCACTTTCGTCTGTCCTCCTGATAACCTCCTGCAAATTTGCAACTAGATCCAGATAATGCATCAGACTTTTGTCAAGATAATTGGTGGTACTTGGCAGTGTTATAGGAGACAAATAATAGCTGTCATCCCTCTTATGTTATCTTAGCAGCTGTTCATGCTACGTGCCCATATCCATTCATCGGGGGTTACAAAATGGTATCATTCTGTCATTCATTTTTCATTTATTAGTTGAAATACTCTGTGATGGTTAATATTGACTGTCAACTTGATTGGATTGAGGGATGCAAGTACTGTGCCTGGGTGTGTCTGTGAGGGTGTTGTCAAAGGAGATTAACATTTGAGTCAGTGGACTGGGAGAGGCAGATTCACACCCAAACCAGCTGGGTACCATCTATTCAGTGGGCACCCTCTAACCAGCTGCCTGTATGACTAGAATAAAGCAACAGTAGAAGACGGAAGAGCAGACTTGCTGAGTCCTCTGGCCTTCATCTTTTTCCATGCTGGATGCTTCCTGCCCTCAAACAAGACTCCAGGTTCTTCAGCTTTTAGACTTTTAGATCAGTGGTTTGCCAGGAGCTCTCGGGCCTTTGGCCACAAACTGAAGGCTGCACAGTTGGCTTCCCTATTTTTGACATTTGGGGACTCAGACAGCTTCCCTGTTCCTCAGCTGGCAGACAGTCTACTGTGGGACTTCACCTTGTGATCGTATGAGTCAATACTCCTTAAACTCTCCTTCAGATATACATCTATCCTATTAGTCCTGACCCTCTAGAGAACTCTGCCCAATACATACTTTTATAAAGAAACATCACCACAGCTAACACCTAGGTACTCTGTGCTACAGTTCATTTATAAATGTCAGGATAAATGATTGACTGTATTGATCAATTTTCAATATCATGAAATGGTTTCCTATCATCTTCTAAAGATGATCAATGTGTTTTTTTTCAATATCATGAGGAACTCAAAGATTTGAATGTATTTGATAAGCTTCGATCTATTGCAACTCTCATTATTGAAAGTCAAGGTCATCTGGCAACTTTTAATGTGGCTCTCACAGTCTTCAACAGCTTCCTTAAGCTACTATTACAAGATGCTCCAAGCACCCCTTTTAGGTCCTTCCAGTGTTAATAGGCATTTTCATTGCACGGAGCTGGGAAATACGCATTTGAAGGTAAAATTTCTCCTGAAGTTACATTGATGATTCCAATTCAGATTTCTGATTTGACCTAACTTGTTTTCTAATACACCTCTACATCCTTTTTTCAAAACCAAAAATCTGGTTCTCAAGGACATAAGAGATGATAGACCTAGACAATCCCATAATTATTCATTTGCTTTTGTACGTAACAGTTTTAGAACACTAATACACTAATGTTTTCACTAATCATGTCCCATATGATTAGTGAAAACATTAAAATATAGATTTACTTTTCCACTTCCCCCCATTCATAAAGTAGTTACACTGGCATGCTTTATTTGTAGTGATATAATTTTGTTCCTTCTTTCTTTTTCTTAAAATTGCTTTATAGGAGATTTGGTCTTGATGCTTTCATTGCTCAATTTTGGTAGTATGATTAATTTTCCTAAAGTTTTAGAATAAAGTGAGGTTGAGGAAAGCTTTCCTAACTTTTCTCTTGCTTTTGTGCAGTATTTACAAATACAGTACATGTCTGAATCTATTCAGCCTGCTATAACAGAATACTAATAGACTAAGTGGCTTAAATAAAATAGCAGAAATTTATCTCTCACAGTTCTGGAGGCTGGTAAGCCCAAGATCAAAGCACTGGCAGATCTGTTGTCTTGTAAGTCTGCTCCCTGGGTCATACACAACCATCTTTTCACTGTGTCCTCCCATGGTGAGGAGAGAGCTCTCTGGGGTCACTCTTACAAGTGCACTAATTTCATTCATGACAGCTCCATCCTCATGACCTAATCACTTCCAAAGGCCCCATTTCCTAACACTATCACATTGGAGATTAAATTTCAACCCTAGAGTTTTTGGGGGACATAAACATTCCATTCACAGCAGCACTTGAGTTTGAGACGTCCTGGTCCTGTTCCCCAACACCCTCTACCAGCACACATGCACATTTTGAACTAGGCCTTCTTTCATTTCTGTTGCCTGAGATGCTCCATGTTGATTCTGTTTCCAGAAGTTTTGCTCAGCATTGGACCTTCTTTCTGGAAGGAAGCTCTGATGGAGCAGTCAAGAGCATTCTAGAAATGTCACACCTTTTTACCCTAGCCTCTGTGCATAGCAAAGCCCTGCCAGGTTTAGCTCTGCTCTCAAGCCAGCTTTCCACTGAATATCTGTTGCCTATTTTAGGGCTCTCCAGTTCTTAGGCACCCTTACCTCCTCCTTCCTCTCATGTAGGCAGTGATGTCTTGTAGGTTTTGTGGACGATGGTGGCTTGCCGCCACCTGGATTTATTTTGGATTTCTCTTGTCACCTAGTTTGGTTGTAAACATTGCACATTTTTGTTTTGCTGTCTAGTTTTTCTCTTTACAAATGTCTTTTTATAAATGTAACTACTTTACAAATGGGAGGAAAATGTCAAAGGCAAAAGACATGGGAAAACTCTGAAGCCATGCTACCTCCATCTTCCCCAAATCCCTCTGGATTGATTTTTCAACAAGCACATAAAGATTCCCATATACAAATTAGGGCTGTCCTTCAAATTGTCATTTTTGGAAAGCTAATGATGGTGACTCACTGTGAAAAGTATTTTAGAACTGAACCTACACAGATAAGTGGGCACATGAATTCTGAAAATGTACTTGACTCCACTGTACCGCTATTAAGTAGCAGTAAGACAATGAAAACTTACCTGTATAATAAGAATTAATCAGTTTTTACTGTTCCCCACCAACTAATATAAATGAATGAATAAAATATGGAAAGTATCACTGAAATAAAATCCACCCTGTGATACAACTATCTGTATAAATTTGTTCCAAACCCTAAAGAAAATCATTTGTAAGGTGAAATCAGATAATATTTTTACTCTTGAAATTTTATTTTACCAACGAAAATACAGTTAGAAAATTTTAAATTTTCTTCTATTTTATCCTTGATAGAGAGCAAATATAAATACCTCACATGGAATGTAGAGTTCCTCTATCTTTTGCTTGAGTTTGTGTATCTCTATATGAATGCATGTGTATCCTTCTATATGTCCCTGTTCATATTCCAAACTGTATACTCTTACTTTATGCTGACATCTATGCCCCACAGAACTTCAAAAGCATTAATATATGGCTGAAAGTTCCCTTTTCACTAATACATATCACAAAGAGCAGCAAGGATAAGGTATAGAAGAATCTAGAATGCAGAAAAGCTAACCCCCACAGTATTCACAGTCAAGAGGTCCTTGAATAAACTGCTTTACTAGGTCGGCTCAAAGGACTCTTACTATTATCCCCAAAGATCCACAGAGCAGCACACAAAAAGAAGCTATTTACAATGCTATCAAATAACCTAAACCTCATAACACATAACTTCTAATTACTGAACAATTTGTTTTAATTCTCCCGACACTTTTTGTTGGGAGGGGTCACTCCTTAACTTGAGATATCAGTATTAACTAATTCCTTAATGCTCCAAACAATGGATTCTAATTGTTAATTACAAATATGAATAAGTTATATACAGACAAAAACAAGGACTTACAAAGAGGTAAATCAAGGTTATATAAAAAAACAACACAGTCATTTGGCACACAAGTAGAATAATTAAACATTATCATTTGGATCGTGCACAAGTGCTAAAATCATTGTTGAACAGCACCCTCATTAGCAAGATTTACTTCTTAAATATAGAAATCAGTAGTCCCAACTGGGATACGCATACTGCTAAGCAGTACATTTCATTATCACAGGACTTATTTTAAAGACATTCTTAACAGGTTTTTTTTTGTTGTTAACTATAAAACAACCTCTCAGTTTTATTTAAGTTTCAATCATTTCAACAAGTTGAAATTCAGACACATTTGAATTCCATGGATAGGATGCAATCAGTGAGAAAAGCTCAGAGACTTTCAAGTCTTATTGAAAAAATATGAAGCTAAAAAAATTAGCATTAGCAGAATCACCAAGGAGTCAAGAATAAGTAGCACGATAAGTCTTCCTAAGTAAGATGGATTTTGCCCAAACTTCACCTTAGAAGCTAATGACAAATCTAAATGCACCGGACCTACTGGGAAAACGACGTAAGGTGGGCAGCAGCTGAAACACCACTTCAGGATGCTGAGGTCAGAGAAACAGCCATGATGCTGCGTTTTCAGTACATTGGCAAACACCCCACATCCATCTAAAGAGACAAGACTGCCAAAAAACAAACTACCCTAACTCAAGGTAGGGCTTTCCAAAAAATGAATCAGCATTTTTATAATATTAGATTTTTTTATAGTCTTATGAAGTATATTGATGCTGGCAGCGGTGGAGAGGGTTGCTCATAACAACTGCTTCTAGATTCGTTTTCTTTGTTCTTTATGTGTTTGTGTTTTTGTTTTTGCCAATGGCATATAGTTCATAAAGAAAAGCATAATTGGGCCAGGTGCAGTGGCTCACGCCTGTAATCCCAGCACTTTGGGAGGCTGAGGCGGGTGGATCAAGAAGTCAAGAGATCGAGACCATCCTGGTCAACATGATGGAACCCCATCTCTACTAAAAATACAAAAAATTAGCTGGGCATGGTGGTGCATGCCTGTAATCCCAGCTACTCGGGAGGCTGAGGCAGGAGAATTGCCTGAACCCAGGAGGTGTAGGTTGCGACTCCGTCTCAAAAAAAAAAAAAAAGCATAATTTATTTTTTAACTTACAAGAAAATTCCAATTTTTTTTTACTAGAAAGTTATGATTCTTATTACTGAAAATATGATTCTTCGTATGGAAAACATGTAATTTCAATTTATTTCCCTATATATTAATCAATATCAACAAGAATACTTTTGAACCTCTTGCTTTAAAAACGACTGTATTTGCTTAAAACCTGCAATACAAATCTGTTTTGAGTAGTATTAATTTAACAAGCTGTTTCTCACTGAGGTATTTTTTTCCTGTTTTCCCTTCTTCTCACCAAATTCAACAAAGCTACCAGTAGAAACTAGTCCTATGTAAAGCTCAGCAGTTGAACTATGACACTGACGATGAATCTACCCTTGCCACTGAAATACTGGAAGTAGCTGATATTGGTGACCTTTCAACCTACAAAATTTTGCAAGCATCTCATCTCTTCTCCCTGAGCTAACAGGTCTCTCAAACTTCTCTATCCTGGCTAACCTTTTCTTGCTTCCTTCCTTTTAGTATTTCCTCCATTTCCTTTCCCTGTTTCTCATTTTCCCTCCACGGATAGTATTACTATCTTACACAAACAGCCTATCTGTCTATCTTTCTTTCTCCACTACAGTGGATTCTGTGTTCTCTACACATTCCCTTACATTTTGTTCATAATTAATATTTCAATCTATTGCCTTGAATCAGTCCTGATGCTCCCATGATAATGCCATCTTCTATATAATCTGGTCCATTATTGGCTGTATAATCTCTCTTTCACAAAAAAACAAGAGAAAAGGATGTTGACACTTGAGAGGGTTCAGGACACACTACCTCCAAATATAGCACATTGGCAGTTGAGAAAACAGCAGACACAGCAAGATCTCTTTGACCTTCTCCCACCCTTCTTCCCTAAAGGGTCATAAGACCCTTGTTTGAGAGGTGCCCTCCCTATTCCCAGAGAGAAGAAACATCCTTATCTCTGAAGGCAAAAGGACACAGAGAAGGATCTGAACAAACAGGCCTTGCTAAGTTCCCCTAGTTCATTATCATTAGGTCAGATCTTCTTGTTCAGTCATAGTTCTACGTGACTGTCCACTCTTCATCAAACCTAAGCATAAAAATACACCGGCTTCCATGTTTCTTTGGGTCTTCCCTTCCTGAAAAAGGTTTCCTTGTCGTGTAATATTTATATTAAATAAATCTGTCTGCTTTTCTCTTATTAATCTGTCTTTTGTTACAGGAGCCTCAACGGTGAAACTAAGATGGAAAAAAAATATTTTTTTTTCTCTCCTACATACCTTGTTCCCCTCAGCTTCACCTACTAAAGCCAGTGTGCCCTTCCCCTCTCCTTTGATGGCACAACGCCAGACAGGGCTATCATCTGTCACTTCTAGAGATGTAGTGATGACCTTCTAAAAGCCATCTATCTCATCTCTAAAACCTTCTATGTCCCGCTTCAGTCACACACTGGGGTACGGCCAAACCCCAGGCCTCAACATAACTTAAAACAGCGTTTAGTCCAAAAATCTCTAACTTGAAAAAAATCTTTCACTGACTAGAATCTTCTGGCTCTTCTTCTCACTTCTTATATTATAAACCCCTTCTTTGCCCATTATCTTGATCTCCAACCCGTTACCCCACCTTGGGATTTCTTCAGCATGAGGATACCCCAAATCAACCACAGTATCATTAACACCTTTGAATTCTTCACTCCCTTGGCCTTCAAATATACTTTTCGTCTTTTAATTCTAAAGCTGCTGAGCAATGATGGAGTCACAAACTACAAATCCTTGCCAATTAACCTCAGCTGCACTCTTGCAGCAAGGTAGCAATCAGTTTACGCATCTCTGTGTGACTCACAATTGACCCTGGTAGCTGTTCCAAACATTTTCCATTCTTCTTAGTATTTAACCCTATCCAGTTCTCTCTCACTGTCAGCAATTGCATGAACTTTTATAAATCATGTGAAATTCATCATTCTCTCCAATTTAAGGAAGAAATATCTTTGGTTCACCCATTATGAAAAACAGTCTAAAGGTTCTTTAAAAAATTCACAATAGAACTAGCGTATCATCCAGTAATTCCACTTCTGGGTACATATCCAAAGAAAATAAAGTCATTAGCTCCAAATGATCTTTATACTCCTATGTTCACTGCAGCACTATTCACAATAGCCAAGACGTGGAATCCACTTAAGTATCCTACAACAGACAAATGGGTAAAGAAAATACAATGAAATATATCCAGCCATAAAAAAGAAGGAAATCCTGTCATTTGCAATAATTTAGATAAGCCTGGAGGACATTTTATGAAGTGAAATAATCCAGGTACAGAAAGACAAATATTGCATGATCTCATTTATATGTGGAATCTTAGGGGGAAAAAAGTCAAAATCATAGTCACAGAGAGTAGAATGGTGGCGACTAGGGGCTGAGGGGTGGAGGAAAAGAGAAGAGACTGGCCACAGGGTATAAACTTTCAGTTATATGATGAATCAATTCTGAAGACCTAATGTACAGCATGTGGCTACAGATAATACAATTGAAATTCACTAATAGAGTAAATCTCACCTCAAAAAACAAAACCACACACTATCTTTTATATGCCCTAACAACATATGAAAATGTTTCTAATTTGAATTAAATTTTGGTTACTTACAACAAAGATGATTTTAAAGAAGATCTGAGTAAGGTAATTTTCACTATGAAATTAAATCATCATAAATAAAAAAGAAATTTAAATCTGAACATCCTTAATATAAGATATAACTATTTATAAGATAAACGATAATCCCTGAATTCAAAGATGTAATACATGGATAATAAGAAAAAAAGACTGATATCTTGATTCATAAGTTTAATCATTCTAAAAATATTACAGTCTTGTTGAATTTCTCCACAGAGGTCTTTTTTCTGCTTCATGAAATTTTCTCTCTATTTCCAACTCCTAGCAAAATGCCTGGTATATAAAAGGGTATTCAACAAACATAATATTCCAGCAAAGATACATAAATTCATTTGCTAATGTGCTAATTGGGTGTGTGAGAGGGTGTGTGTGTGTGTGTGTATTTCTTTAATAGAGTTAAATCACTATATCTATTAACTTTGCACAAATTACTTACCTTCTTGAAGACTTAGCTTTTTCTTTAAAATAAAGATAAGTTAGATGATCTCTAAGAGCTTTAATTCCAGTTATGATATTCTATAATTACTATTTATAAAGTCAGATATGAGCTCACTTAGATTTTATGAGGCAAATTTAACTAAACACAGGGAAAAAGTATAAAAATCATCCCAGGCTTCAAGGAGGTAAAAAGATAATTGAGAAGACAAAAATGCCTCACAGTTAGAAAATGATACAAGAGAACACAGAATCAGATACTAATTGGTAAAGTAAAGGTTATTGGCAGAGGCCCCTGAACTCAGTGCTTTGATGAGGGTAAAACCAGAGCTGGGGGAGATTTCACACACCAAGTGGGAGTTGAGCTGTTTTTGTGAGAAGGTGGGATTTGGGCACATGGAGACAGAATGATGACAGGCACTAAACATCATCTGTGTCATGTGGTCTCTTGAAAATCAGCTCTAATTATTAAGTCTAATGAAAGAATTCTTAAATGTACAAATTTGGGTTATAGAATGGTAGAGAGAAATAAGATTTTAAAAAATCATATTCTAGAGAAATAAAAATTCTGCTACATTTCTTCAGATAGTTTCTACATATATAAAAATTATCAATATCATAAAATATTTTCATGAGTCATGATAGTCATTCACATACCATTAGTCTTCTTACCACTAAAGGCAAACATTATCATAAATAATAAGCAGATACATTGGCAAAATATTTAGGGTGCTTTGTGGATTTAAAATAAGACTTCTAAATTGCAGAAAGTTTTTAAAAATAGAAAGATTCAGAGTCAGCTATAAAGGACTTTGAAAAGGAAAGAGATTAAGTCAGTAAGGTGACTGGAGCATCTTCTTAACCAAAAAGGAGATGCACTCTGAGAAATGCAAACATCAAGATCCATATGGGAAGGTCTGATCCATTTAACACTCAAGTGGTGCTTATTATCACAGTACTGAACAAATTCACACTTGAGTTCATTTTTCTAAGACAGACATGAAATGACTTTAGGAAATGTTGAGTAAAAGATGGATGAACCATAAATAAAACTTGAAAGAGTAGCGTAGATGTAAAGAATGTGGGTGAAAAGAAAGAAATTTCAGAAAGCATTAAATCAGGTCATTCATTGCTATTAAATGCGAGCATCTTTTTAAAGATTCAATTTACAGATATTTTTATTTATTTTATAGAACGTTGTAGGGTCAAATGCAGAAAGTGACCTGTCATACAGATGATTTATAAGTAGGTTGTTGATAAGATCAGTACAAAGTCTCAGAAATGGGCAAAGGACCTCCCAAAGCATGTCTTGAAAAAGGAAGCTATCCTTGTATAATGCAGGATATGCTGGAATCATGGAAATGGTAACTAGAAATGAATGGAATCATGGAAATGGTAACATAGAAAGACTATGCAAAAAGAACATTTTTGGGTAACTTACAGATTTCATTTAAAACTGGTAGCTGGAGAGTGGAATTCATATGTGTAACAGTGATTCTTAAGCATGCTCCCACTGGCTGAAAATTGTTGAAGATATATGGGTTCCAAACTGGGTATTTTGTAAAGCCATTAGAAATTTTATGTTTAAGAGCAAGAAAAATAGTAACTTTACATACCTTTACAATAACAATGTATATTTACTTTATGATATTTTGATATTAGAATTTTAGAATCAGCTTCCTAAATTTCTATAATAGCTATTATCACATAAATATTACTATTGTATTTTCCCCAATCCAAATTCCTTACAATGATCCCCAGGGTTCTATACAATCTGATGGTTGCCTTTCTTTTTAATTCCATCTCCTGCTATTCTCTCTCTTTTGTCAAATTTCTCCGGGTTTCTTTCTGTTCCCTGGTCACACCTACCTCTTTCCCAGTCCCCGTGTGGGCTTCAAGGATATTAGACCTATGCAGTTGCAGAGGGCCCTACAATCACAAGGGCCTTGAACTTGATTTACTGCTCTGGTGTTGCCACCTTGAAAGTCTTAATAATTTTTAAATGGGGCCTCCCCAGTTTCCTTTCGCACTGGGCACTTCCAGCTGTGTAGTCAGTGCTCCTTTCCATGTACCTGTTGGGGAACAGGCCCAATCACACTAACCTTTTTTCCATCTCAGACCATTGTGTATTCTGTTTATTCTTTCTGAAATATGCTTCTACCAGTTCTTTTTTTTTTTTTTTTTTTTTTGTGGGGGGGAAGGCAGAAAGGAAGGGAATAAGGACGGTAGGGAGGAAGGAAGGGATGAAGGAATGAAGGAAGGGAGGAAGCAGGGAGGGAGGGAGGGAGGGAGGGAGGTAAGGGAAGAAAGGAAATCAAGCAATGAAAGAGACATTGCCGACCTGGATCTAGAGGTTTACAAGTTGATTTCTTTTTTTTGAGAGAAGGAAAGAAAAAAAAAAATAAGTAAAGGAGAGGAAGAAAGAGGAAGAGAAAGAGGGAGAGTAAATGGAAATATTGCTTTATTTTGAAAAAAATTGGGTATTAATAATGGCCAATCAATGTTTCATTTAAACTAATGGGTAGGTGTGATGTGGTATTGACAAGAATGTATATTTTGTGTATTTGAAGTGGAGAGCTCTATAAATATTTATTAAGTTTACTTGTTCTGGATCTGAGTTCGAGTCCTTGATATCCTTATTAATTTTCTGTCTCATTGAATCTAAGTCTCCTATCTGGGTGTTAGGATCGTTAGCTCTTGTTGTTGCATTGATCCTTTTACCACTATATCTTTGTTGCTTTAAAATCTATTTTATCCAATACAAGAATTGTAACTCCTGCTTTTTATTTATTATTTATTTTTGCTCTCCATTTGGTTGGTAAATCTTTCTCCATCCCTTTGTTTTGAGTCTTTGTGTATCCTTGCATGTGAAACAGGTCTGGATGTAACATGCCGTTGGGTTTTGGCTGTGTCTTTTGATTGGGAATTCAGTCAATTTAAATTTAGGGTTACTGCCATTTGATGTTGACTGGTTGTTTTATCCATTTGTTGGTGTAAATTCTTCTTTATGTTGATGCTCTTTACTTTTTGGTGTATTTTTAGAAAGGCTAATACTGATTGTTTCTTTCTGTGTGTAATGCTTCTTTCAGAAGCTTTTGTAAAGCAGGCCTGGTGGTAATAAAATCTCTGAGTTCTTGCTTGTTCATAAAAGATTTTATTTTTCCTTCAGTTGTGAAGCTTAGTTTGGCTGGATATGAAATTCTGGGCTGAAGGTTCTGTTCTTTGAGGATGTTGAATATTGGCCCCCACTCTCTTCTGGCCTGTAGAGTTTCTGCCGAGAGATCTGCTGTAAGTCTGATAGGCTTGCCTTTGTGGGTAATCTGACCTTTCTCTCTGGCTGCCCTTAGTATCCTCTCCTTCGTTTCAACCCTGGTGAATCTAACGATTATGTGCCTTGGGGTTGCTCTTCTTGAGGAATATCTTTGTGGTGTTCTCTGTATTACCTGGGGTTGAATGTTGACCTGCTTTGCTAGTTTAGGAAAATTTTTCTGAATAATATCCTGAAGGGTATTTTCCAGCTTGGATTCATTCTCTCCGTCGCATTCAGGTACACCTATCAAACGTATATTTGGTCTTTTCACATAGTCCCACATTTCTTGGAGACTTTGCTCATTCCTTTTTATCCTTTTTTCTCTAATCTTTTCTTCATGTTTTATTTCATTAAGTTGGACTTTGACCTCTGATATCCCTTCTTCTGCTTGAACAATTCGAGTGTTTAAACCTGTGCATACTTCTCGGAGTTCCTGTATTGTATTCTTCAGTTCCATTAATTCACTCATACTCCTCTCTAAGTTGTCTATTCTCAATAGGATTTCATCAAGCCTTTTTTCAAAGTTCCTAGTTTCTTTACGTTGGGCTACAACATGTTCTTTTAACTCACCGAAGTTTGTTATTATCCATTCCTTGAAGAGTGATTCTGTCATCAGGAGGCGCTCGTTCTCCATCAAGCCTTGTTCCATTGTTGATGTGGAACTGCGATCATCTTTAGAGGGAGAGGCGTTCTGACTTTGAGTATTCTCAGCTTTTTTACGCTGGTTTCTTCCCGTCATTGTAAATTTATCCTCCTGTCGTCTTTGAAATTACCAACTTTCAGATTAGGTCTCTTGAGTGGACATCCAAGTTGTTAGTTCCCAGGGCCAGAGCAGCGGCGTTAAAACTGATGGTGCTTTTCTGCCCAGGATTCTCCTGTCGGGCTTCCTTCTTGTTTCCGTAGTAGGTGACTCTGCCTTCCCGGGGCTCCAAACCTCGGTCAGAAGGGGAACCTGTCCTGTTTACTCTGCGCCGAGTGCTGCCGCGTCAAGGTGGCGGCGGAACCTCTGCACCGACCACGAGAGTCGCGCTGGCGACTCGTGTGTTTCCACCACTGGGGGATCTTCTGCTCCGTGAGCGACCAGACTTTGTCTGAAAGTGTGGCGTCCTCTAGTTCTCTGTGCCTTCCCTGAGAGCTGCAATCCCGGGATGTTAGCGATCGGCCATCTTGGATCGTTCTCCTTCTACCAGTTCTTTATAGGGCTGAATCTTTCTCAACCTTTGGTCTCAAGTCAAATGTCAACTCAGACAAACCTTACTGATTTCTTTACCTAAAGTGTCTCTTCTCATCATACTATCTCATTATCCATTCCATTCTTTTCCTTAAAGGCACTTACTGCAATCTATAATAACCTCATTTATTTGTTTCCTTGTTCATTCTCACACATTCTTCCTCCTAAAGGGAGAGTAGTAGGAAAGTCCACAATCTTGTCTTCCTCGGTATACCCTGATACATTATCAGAACTGAAATTACTGATAAGGATTGTCTCCTTCCCCAAATTTGTGTTGGCCTCCTGTAAGCTTGGTTCTCCACAGAAGCCTTGGCCTACAAAAACTGCAGATTTTCAGCACAAATCATTTTGTCCATCCCGTTCCACCCACTTCTCCATCAAAAGACTTCAACAAACATGAACATAATTTCTAACAGTTCAAGGCCACATCCCTAGGATGACCCTAAAAAAAAGAATCATTAAGGCAACTGCCCCCTTAAAACATCTGCCAGAAAAACAAACTCCAGGCTGCCAAAAGAATTTACTGTTTGCTCTAGCTAACACCTGAAAACAGGTAGGCCTCTGCCCATTCTTAGGGCATTTACTACAAAGGGCTTACAATAATAAAGCCTTCCTCTATCCCTTTGAGATGTATATGTATCTACAGCTCAGGATTGTCTTTCTCAAAAACCCGAAAGCCATTTCTTAGAAATGTAATCAGTGGGAAAGACAGGGTCCCTGTCTCCCAGTCTCTCTGGAATGTTAGAATCCCAACTCTGACATTTGCCAGTTCACAGACATAGCTGTTCTCACAGAGCTGATGTGACCAATGCTGTGTCATTTTCCACTTCCTTGCCTCTGCTCAAGTCCCTCTTTGGTTCCCCCAGTCCATTCCCTCCTGAAAATACCCAGTCACCTCTGTGCAAATAGAAGTCTATGTGCATCATCAAAATATTATTGATTAAAATCTGTCCTTACCACTTTAGTGTCTGGTTTTGTTTATCTTTGACAAGAGGGCTTGACACCTGCTAAGTGTTCAATATTAATTTGTTGAGCGAATAAGTAAGTTAATAGGAATAAATGATGTCTCACCAGTGCTCTTGGGGAGATTTCTTTTTCCTGGTTAAAGCTATTATGTGGTATGGGCACTTCCTCCATTATAATTCAGCAACGTTTTCTAGAGATTTCCTCTCCATACACAGGGCACTTTTTATTTGAGATACGATACCTATGACTGTGGGACTTATATGTGTATATTTTATAAGTATTGCAGCCTTTCTGTCAATTTATGATCCAAAAAAGTAATTCAATTCCCTAAACCAAAGAAAACAGACAGCTTGATGGATACATTTGGGCATTATTTGGAAGAAAGCAAAATAGCTATTAATAGAACATGATGATAACATCAGGAAAAAATAGCTTTAGATCAAAGGAACAACAAGAACTAATATCCAGTGCCGGTGGGGCAATAGTAAAATTGAAACTTTAACCAAGTGTGATAATAATGTAAAGTAGGATAAATCTCTTTAAAAAAAAAAAACTTGACATCAAGTATTCTGACCATAAAAAATACTCACATTCATTGACTCAAATAACCTGCTTAGAGTGCTTTATTCTATTGCAATGTAATTTATATAATATCTGGAATGAGTTATCTTCACAAAGATATTTGTATGAGTGTTATTTAAAACATCAGAAAATTGAAAATAAACTAAACGTCCAAATTTAAGGGAATGGTTAGGTAAACTGTAGTAATTCACTCAATTAAAATTTTTTTGACTAATACAAATTATATTGTGTGACAAAATGGAATGTTGAATGAAAATTAGTAGGAACAAAGATACATAAATATAAATAGAAATAGAATCTTAAAACCAGAGACATGGAAAAATTAGAAGGTAGTTTACTCTGGAGCTAGATTGAGAAATTATATTTTTAATATCTCTGTTTTCTGTATTTTTGCTTATGTGAATACAGTATTTAACTATGAAAGCATAAATATGCCTAAAAGAAACATGATTTTTCATTACACAGTATCATTTCCAATGTAGGTCAGTATTAGCTCTTAAAAGAATTTGCTACCAAAAATGTTAAGTTTAAAATCAAAACACAGGTGTTAAAAAATGTTCATATTTCTTTCTGCGCTAATTAATTCAACATAAATAAGTTTACTTAAAAGAAAACAAAAAACATAATCTTCAAAGTGATATTTTTTTCACAAAAGATTAAGTCTAAATAAACAATAACATTTTAGACACTAGTTAATTCAATGGCAATGTATTAAAACCAGAACAGTGGGTTAGTACTCACAGGTATACAATATTCCACCATTGGGTAATGTAATTTGTGACCTTTTGCTGTTCGACCCGAAAAGAAACAACTCTGGCAGACATCGTAGTTAAAATGCTTAAGGCTTCTATACCTAGAGAAAAGAAAAGAAAAGTTATTGGCTTGCATTACTATTACTTAGTCCAAATTTGTGGTAGAAAATTTCATTCATCCTAATTACCAAAATTAAGAATAATAATAAAATTTTGGAGTTCAAGTCTCTGAAACAGGCTTCAATCTGTTAATACATAAGAGGGAGACAAATATGCTTGTCAGAAGATTTAATGTTTGAATATAAATGGACAATGAAAGTCAAGAAAATAATTATATCGATTAAGTTGAAACATCAAATTTTAAAATATCAATTACACCATCAATAAGAAAAGAATCTTAAAATTTCCTCACAAAGACAGTTTTTAACAATGAGCACTTTTATCTTTGGTTTGAATTAGGCACTAGAAAAAAAAGAAATCAAGAAATACTGCATAACAAAGAGCAAACTAAATAAAGCCTTGATCACAATGCATTCTTGAATGGGAATGGTGTTTTAAAATCTCTGGCATGAGAATGACACTGCATACTGACTTCCACTTGTGGAATCTAATTTACAAAAGCAAAACCTTAGATGATAGGTTTCTATGGGTCTGAGTGGAAAACAACTTCTCCCAAAGCTATTCTGTCAGCATTGCTGGTAGAACGAAGAACATAAATTACATCCATGTCTACCGAAAAAGAATTAAACGATAGAACAAATAGAATGAAAATGGAAACAAAACTTAAAGGTTATATGACTGTAAACTACTAAGTGCTGAGTAGCTTCTAAAACGAACTGAAAAATCACTTGCAAATAAATCTTAAGGAAATCATTCTGCATATACTACAGCCAGCTTACTTTTGCCAAGGAAGCTACTAGTTGGAAAAAATCACATACATTAACATCTCTTGGCCTATCAGCATGGCTTGACAGGTCTGATTGACATCTTCTTTCTAAATGGAATTTTGTTTTCTGCTGAATACCCCCTTGGCAGATAGTCATTCTCCCTTTTTCGTTGGTAACATACCCTTGTACTGTTAGCACATTTTAGCAATGAGCCTTAAGAAAATTACTGTTTCTTAGCCTCTCCTGCTAATGGTGGTGACCAGTGCAATAGAAACGGAAGTTATTGGATGGGGGTTCTAATTGGGATTTCAAGGAACTGACTCAGTTCGGAAGAGGCCTGCTCCCTCTTCCTCCTGGCTGGAAAATGGATCTGACATCCAGAAGAGTCATTTTGTTAGCATGAAGTGACTTTGAAGATGGAAGCCATATGTTAGGAATGACAGAGCATGAAAACAGAACTAAGGGCCCAGGTGGTCACAGAGAACAGTCTTGGATTGCCTACCTTCACTTTGTTTACATGAAAGAAAACTAAAGCTCTAATATCTTTATGCAACTACTACTAAGCAACTGTGTATGATTCTGCCTGAAAAAATTCCCAAAACATTCTGTAAATCTAAGATTTCATTAACATTTAATTTGGAAGTAATTAGTGAAAAACTCTAGCAGTATTTATAATAGTTCAGGAAAAATGAGTTTTACATATATAACTCATTTATCTTAACTTCATTCAGACTATATAGGGTAGAAGCTCGATAGACAGTCTGAATGAAGTTAAGATTATTCTGTGATAGACATATTCTTCTGTCTTCATTGCTGCACTTGCCTTTCCATTCATTCTCTGAAGCCACGGAGAAACTCTCTTTACAACTAAGATAATGAGACCTATTTCAACTGGACCAATAGAAAACTGGAAAAACATATATGCAAGTAAAAGGAAGACAATATATCACTTACCATGTTACCATTTTCAACATCCTGACATATTTTAAGTTATAGCTAGATTTCTTAAACAAGTTGTTTGCATATACTGGCCTATGTATTATCCTGAGCCTCAGACTTGCTGTCCCTCTTTATAATGACATGGATAGAGTCCTCTCTAAGATTCCTAATGACTTCTCCTGATTCAAAGAATCTTTCTGATGCACTTAACAAACATCTCTACCAACTTGCTAAAGCCTTTTCTTTGACTTCCACAACAATATGCTTCTTTACCTCTCTGAAGAATCCTATTCTCTCCCTTATTATACCTCTCTCTAACCCTGCCTTTTACTGAGCAACACCATTGCCCAGGATTTTCTGGTATTTCCACTTAATGGAAATGTTCAACGACACACTCATAGGTTTAGCTACAATCCCATGAATGATGTACTGAATGCCTACTTTGTTTGTGATAGGTACTTAGGTACTGCCCTAGACATTTTCATGTATTAACTATTCCTATGAGGAAACATTCATTGAATTTGAAGTTGAAGAAATGCAGGTTATAGAAGGTCAAGTATCTTTCTTTTGTTGTTTTTTTTTTGAGACGAAGTTTCGTGCTTGTTACCCAGGCTGGAGTGCAATGGCGCGATCTTGGCTCATGGCAACCTCCGCCTCCTGGGTTCAGGCAATTCTCCTGCCTCAGCCTCCTGAGTAGCTGGGATTACAGGCACGCGCCACCATGCCCAGCTAATTTTTTGTATATTTTTTAGTAGAGACGGGGTTTCACCATGTTGACCAGGATGGTCTCGATCTCTTGACCTTGTGATCCACCCGCGTCGGCCTCCCAAAGTGCTGGGATTACAGGCTTTAGCCACCGGGCCCAGCCAAGGCCAAGTATCTTATTCAAAGTCTCAGTGCCAAACAGTAGATCCAGGACTCAAATCCAAGTAGCCTGACTCCAGAGCAGTAGCTCTCAATACACTGGCTCCTGAATATCCTCTCATAACCTTAATCTGACCTGCTGGTCAATTTCACATCTCTAACATAGAGACATCTGCAGGTCAGTTTGATACTACTAGCAGAAACTTAAACCCTCAAAATCGAACACTTCAGGTTGTTCACCCTTTATAACACTCTTTCATATTTTTCTTATTAAATATTTCAAGTTTATTCAAAAGTAGGGAGAATACAATAAACATCCATGTACCCACAACTTAGTTAAATATTAATATTCTGCATAGTTGCTTCAGATCATTTTTCATTTAAGAAATAAAATGTTAAAGGTCATTCAGATTTGTCCTATCTTCCACTGCCATGTATATGTATGGCAGTCTCTTCCCAAGTCAATTAATCTAGATATTTCCCATGGCTTCACATTACAGTTTATATCCAGAGTAATATTTTTGGTCAAATAATTAGTGCCTTAAATCAATTGCTCTTTTCAATATCATTTAATTAACTCTTAATATTAAATCTCTCCTCTCCTAAAAATCGAATCTGCTTTTAAAAATCATCTTGATTAAGAACACAAACTCGAGAACCAAAGAGATCTGGATTTGAATCCCAACTTTATCTTTGTAAAACTGACTGCCTGGGCAAGTTGACTAATCTTGGAGTCTTAGTTCCTTTATGTGTAAAGAAGAGGTAATACTCCCAATCTTATAGAGTTTTTATGAAAAGTGACTACAATAACAAATGCAACACCTCTTACCACATTGTCTAGCATAAAATAAACAATAAAGAGCAGTGATTATTAGCTCTGATGATGTCTCTCATTTGAATTATCTTCCCAGTTATAGCCTGACCTTGCCACATTCCAGCTATTTCCTCTCCTGTACATCTGCGTCTACCAGGTACTCCAAATATAGCCATTCCAAGAACCCTGCTGCATTTAAACTGTGACTTTACATTTGCCCTTTGACTTCCACTCGGGCATCTATTACCTTAGTTGTGTGCCAGGCTAATGCTCACTCTACTTTACATTAACTACCTGTCTTTTCATCCTCTTAGAATGTATAGCAGCAAGGCGCTCTGAACTCACAATATTTTAGCCCCCCCAACTACACCATAATGCATGAGAGAAGAGAATGTTTGAATTTCCATTTCTTATGTTAGCCATCCACAAAGAATGCAATGATATGCTTCATACAAACTATTATGCTGATAAAGTCAGTCAAATGAAAGCAATTATGTTTAATTCAAGGTATTAATATTGATATTATATACAACAACAACCAATCCCAGCCCTCCTGATTTGACTCTCCCAAGAATCACCATCTTGGCTGCTTCCTCTTCAGGTATGAATGAAAGATACACATAAGGCTGGGTACGGTGGCTCATGTCTGTAATCCCAGCACTTTGGGAGGCCAAGGAGGGCAGATCACAAGGTCAAGAGTTTGAGACCAATGTGGCCAACATGGTGAAACCCCATCTCTAGTAAAAATACAAAAAATTATCTGGGTCATGCCTATAGTCCCAGCTTCTTGAGAGGCTGAGGCAGGAGAATGGCTTGAACACAGGAGATGGAGGTTGTAGTGAGCTGAGATTGTGCCACTGCTCACCAGCTTGGGTGACAGAGCAAGACTTCGTCTCAAAAAAAAAAAAAAAAAGATAAACATAAAACCTTGAATTCCCCTACTGAGTAGGCTTATGTTGTTTCATAATAGATTTCCAAATTAAACTGGGGCTATTTTCTAGACTCTCCCGAGAAGAGAAATACAAATATGCAAGATGGACCCTTTATATGGTAAGAGGAACAGACCAGGATGTCCACAAGTCTCCATCTTAAGACAAACCACAGACTCTGCACAGTCTGCTTTGGGGTCACAAACTGAAGAGTCTGATACACTGATTAAAGTACTGCATTTAGCAGTGCTCCTCATGGGAAGAAGGAGGGTTAATGTACTTCACATTAAACTTGGCAGAAGTAACATAAAATAATTTGATTACTTCTCAGCTGGTAATTAAACATTGTTTCCTGCTTACTAAGTCTGACCCCAAAGACCTCAGAATATTCACCAAATTCCATCAAGGTTATAAATTTATGATCAGCCATACAATGTTCAAGCATAGATCATTTCCTGACCTAAGTAAAGAGACATTCATAAAACTCTCTGGTTCTGACCAAAGTAAATGACAATCACAATAGCAACAATAATAAAATATGCTTCATGTAGTAGTTATAAGAAGAAATGCGACTTTTAGATAGATGAGACATGCTAAGCATACCATTTATTTAGAAGGCAAACCTCCAAATGGGAATGAATGGGAACAGAGAGTGGACATACCACTGACATTACACAAAGGGAACAGAAAATAACCACCTCCAGTGCTGGCACACCTTACCTGAACCCAACAATCGGACATTCTTTACAGATGTTGCATTTGGCCTGATGTTTTGCAGTCTCTGCTGCTGCCACTCGATGTAAAACTGGCAGCCAAACCATGGACTGTGGTTCCAAGCGCATCCAATCTATAAACTCTTTCACACTTATTTCTGGTTTGTTGTTATTCTGGTGAAAAAAAAAATAAATATATTAAAAATGAAGAAATGTCTTCCTTTAAACTGTAGCAAGTGTTGTTGCTTCATAATCTTCTGAAAATTTGTGCAGAAGAGGAAAACTGTATAACTCTTTCCATGTCGGTTAAGCCACAAATCCTTTAAAGTTCTTCAAGGCAAGAAAATTCTAGAACTTAGAGTAGACAAAGCAGAAATTGTCACATAGGAAGAGGTAAAAAATTTTCAAGACTTCAATATACTCAGGTTTTAAAAGAAACAAAAGCAAAAACCCAAACCACCCAATTCAAAGTCATCTTTTTACATAAGTAATTCTATAAAACTCATTCATCTAAGACAGTACAAACTTGTGAAAGACTCACTGATAATTTTACAAACTTGAAGACCATGATAAATGCTAAATAAAAGCTGTCATTTTTGAGTGTCCTGCTCCAGTCCCATTACATTATCAGATGGGAATCATATTGCTATGGATGTACTTTGCAGGATTTTCAAATTTATCAGGATAAATTACATAAAACTCCCCAATCCTCTTCAAGTCCCAAAACTAAGTAATTTTCATATGTGTAAAGCTAAATTTCTACCACTTTCATCCTCCTGTTGCTGTTGAGGTCATTCTGTGAACCTGTATGTATGACTATAAATCATACTTCAAATTTCCATTTGGTATTTTTTGTATTTCTAAAATAAGAAAAGGGGCCATTATAAAATGTAATAACCCATGACATGAATTCTCCTCAAAGATATGGTGTAAGCCTTTTTTTTCCTCCAGCAATGATCAATCACTGGCTACGCTTTGCCAAAATATCTGTAGCCTTGTACTTTATGCATATGCATAACATCAGTAGTAACATTTCTAAAATGTCTTTATATGCAGTAAACATTAAAAAGAAACTAAAGTGCTTTCTCGGTTTAAAATTAGTAACTTAGATCGGTATAAAACTTTGTACATCATTCTTTTGAATGCACAGTCTCAAAGCAAAAAACTGGCACGTTGATAACATCTTTAATGTAAATATATTTTTAAAATCTTGCCTTAAAAAGAACTTAGGACATTTTAATTCAGTTACTTAACAAATATTTATTAAAGTAGGTATTATGCTTGAGGCACAGGAAATGTAATAATCTGAATGTTTTTGTCCCCCCAAAATTCATACGTGAAAACCTAACCATTTGGGAGATGGTACAAGGAGGTAGGGCCTCTAGAAAATGATTAGGTCATGAGGGTGCAGCCCCCTTGAATGAGGTTAGTGCCCTTACAATAGAGGCCCAAGAGAGATCATTCACTTCTTCTGTCATATGAGGACACAGCAAGCAAGGTTGCAATGAACCAGAAGGTGGGTCCTCAGCAGATACTGAATTTGCTAGCACCTTGATTATGGACAGCTTCCAGAACTGTAGAAAATAAATTTCTGTTGTTTAAAAGCCACCCAGTTGATGGTATTTTGTTATAGCAGTCTAAATGAACTAAGACAGGATACAACAGTCAAATGATAGATACAGTCCTTGTCTTTGGGGAGCTTAGGTTCCCACAGAAGAAACAAACACCAAGCCATGAATTATATAATTGAGTATGTAATTATAATTGTACTGAATATTAGAAGGAAAAGGTAGAGGATATTAAGATGAATATAATTTTAAAAATATAGAATTATCAGAAAAGGTCAAAGAAAGATTTTCAGAGGATGTGAGAGTTATGCTAAAAATCTAAAGATCAAATAAGGATTAGGGATGAAAAGAAAGTCAGTGGGAGAGGGGGAGGAAGAACAGCTGAACAGCAGACACAGGTCCAAAGGCACTGCTAAGGCAGGAATCAAGGAAATCAAACAGTGCAACTGGAAAGCAGAGAGCAAAGGGAGGAGTGATAAGAGAGGAGGCCAGGAAAAGGGCAGGACAAACAGCAATCTAATGGCACAGGTTACAGACTGTAGATTTTTATCAAAGAAAAACAGCCAAGTCTCTTTGCAAGGGCTGCTATTTTTCGAAGCAAATTTGCCGTCAGAAATAAAACACACACTTGCTGGATGGTACCTAAAGTCTTCCAGCATTTGGTTTCAGCCCACGTTCCTGACTCCATTTCATAGAACATCCTCAAAACCCTTCCCCAACACATCCTACATACTGGTGATCCTTTGAGCTCACCTGTTGGAAGCAGCTTCGAACACTAGGCTCAATATTACTGCCTCCAAAAGCTGCTACTTCACCCAGCTGTCGGGGGATCTGGATAGCATCATGAAGTAACAGGCCCAGCTGCCTCTGGTCACACATTTCTGTGGGCCCCGCCACTTCCTTAAAGAGATCTGCAAAGAGGCGCAAGAGGTTAACTTCCATCTGCCTACAGTGTTCTTCTACTTAAAATACATCTTTCGTAATGTGGACTGAACCATGAAGATTAAAAAAATTTCAGAAGGACATGAATCTGATTAGCTGTCTTTTGAATTCTAATGACCTTAATATTCTGCATTACATATGACATTAGATTATTTTAAGAAACATGTGGTTAGTCTGTTCCTGCAAAAATGAGTTATTTACACATAAACATAAATCATGCATATATAATATAAATCAATAAACACAATTTTCCTTTTTAAAATAATGCAATAAATGCATATGAATTAATTTTATGATCTGCATAAAAACTTCCCTTCTTATTGAGAAAGAATGAGACAAAACAAAGCTTCCTTCATGACTCATTTAAAGAACAGACACAGCTAGGTGCTGTGGTGAATGCCTGTAATCCCATCTACCGGAGAGGTTAAGGCAGGAGGATCACTTGAGCCAGGAGTTCAAGAACAGCTTGGGCAACATAGCAGTAACCCCAACTCAAAAAATAAAAAACAAAGAAATAAATATGCCTTAAATAATAAACTTTTAAATTTTAACAGATTTACCAACTTTGAGTTCACGCCTAAATTCAACATTCTACTAAATCTATATGTAGTAACTTATTTTAAAGACTTTTATACTCACATCTGTTTTATGTGTGCTAAAAAGTACAAGAAGGTGTGATTTTTCTTTTTTGGGCCAGTCTCCCATTCCTTATTACCTATAAACATTATTTTTGTTTTGCTTCATGTAATAAAATACATTTAATCAAATTTAAAAATTTGTGCATATTTTCACAGTTTTTAGGTTTTCCCATTCATTTAAAAACTGATCTGTTTTATAATTTCCTTGATTCAATAAAATTAAAACTCTTCTATTTTGTCAAGTATTGGTTTACCTTTATTCACCATATGCAATACTTTGAAGATTAAAATTATTATATTATTTTCAAAAATAAAGCTAATATCCTAAGATAAATTACTTTTGGAATAGGAAGAAATTTCAAATATAAGCAATCCACTTTATTATAGAAATTATTACTTTTTGGAAAGAAATTTTCAAGTCCTAAAAATTCAAAAGCACAGAAAATCTAATTCTCTTCATGTGAAATTTTCCAAGAATAGAAGAAAGGGGAGTAATTATGTCTTGGGTTCTAAAAATCATTTTCAAACAGTTCCTGATAAATGAGTTTCAGATCAAAAAGTATCATTCTCTCTTTTTTTTAAGTAAAATAAGGCCAGATCTAACACTGTCAATGGTGAAATTTCAAACTGAACCAAGCTCAGTGATACTGACACAGTAATTATAATGAAGTATGGCTTTAATTATAAGCATACATAGGGAAAGTAAATTCAATGAAGATAAATGTAATTTCTGTTATCATCTTCTTCACTTAGATTTGGTTAGAGCTCTACTCGTTTCTTTTCATTAAGAAAATAAGACTATAATAGACATAAAATATCCAGGAGTCTTATTATGATGTTTATTTTAAACCAGTCCCTGGGAAGAGGTATATTAAGTAAATACAAAGTTGATGCATATGCGTAATAATCTTCATAGAAAAGTGCACCTTTTCAGCAAGATCAACTGTGCCCAACTTTCCTCTGTTGAGGCATAAGACTACACTACTATGCCACTATTAAGGTAAAACTACCTACAAAACATAAGGAGAAAAGTGTCCGTAGACATTTTGACATATTTCTGCAAAACCTTGTAAAAGTTCCTACAAAAGTTCACACTCTCAGGATTATAGTCAGATACAAAAAGCAGTGCCAGGGTAAGGGAGTGTGTCATAATCTAAAAACTCAAATTCTGCCGGGCACGGTGGCTCACACCTGTAATCCCAGCACTTTGGGAGGCCGAGGCGGGTGGATCACGAGGTCAAGAGATCGAGACCATCCTGGTCAACATGGTGAAACCCCGTCTCTACTAAAAATACAAAAAATTAGCTGCGCATGGTGGCGTGTGCCTGTAATCCCAGCTACTCAGGAGGCTGAGGCAGGAGAATTGCCTGAAACCAGGAGGCGGAGGTTGCAGTGAGCCGAGATCTCGTCATTGCACTCCAGCCTGGGTAACAAGAGTGAAACTCCATCTCGAAAAAAAAAAGAAAGAAAGAAACCTCAAATTCTTATAAATCAGCACAGAAGAGATGCTAATGATATTTTAAAAGGATGGTTTGAAAATTTGTGTTGCGGGCGGGGTGGGTGGGTGGGTGGGTGTGTGCGTGCGCGCCCGCATGTGGTTTTCGTTTTCTGGTTTTGGTCTGCTTTGTCATCCAGGCTGGAGTGCAGTGGTGAGACCATGGCTCACTGCAGCTTCTGACTCCTGGAGCTCAAGTGATCCTCCCACCTTCGCCTCCCAAATAGATAGGACTACAGGCATAAGCCACTGTGCCTGGTCTGTAAATACGTTTTTGATGAGGCAAGGAAGCTAACCTGCTGTAAGTGTAAAGGCCAGGGCACTGTTAGAACCTAAACAAGGAATATTTTTAGGAAAGCATCAAGAGAAGAAGGTGCTATGGGGTGGAGACACAGACACTGGCCATTGTAGCAATAAATCAATGTTCAGGCAGATACCAATGATCTCGAATGGTGACCCTGCCATTGTGTTTGAAGAACAAACTGTCTTGAATATCAATTCTAATAAAGGAAATAATAATGAGGAAGTGTTCTGATATCGTGGGGAAAATAAAAACTTGAATCAGTGAATCACAGTGGTGAAGGTCCTCAAAGTAAAAAGCAAAACAAAACCCCAGAACACTCCAGAGTCTGAATATTCCGGTAAGATTCAGATTAAAGACTATGAGCCAAGAGATTTCTTATTTAATTAGTCCTAAAATGGCATGCTTCATGGATTAAATTAAATAATCAGAAATTTTACTGCAGAGGCTTTTGCTTCCCCTTCCAAAATCTGAAAGTTAATGTTGAATTACAGACAATGTAGCTTTGAGGTTGAATTTGCGTACATTTCAGAGTAAGCTCCACTTTGTAATATAACTGTTACTTTTAGAGAACCCTGATTGTTTCAGGAGTGCACGAAACCCTAAATCAAAAATGAGAAAAAATCCATTTCTAATTTTGGAACTTGGATATTTTCATTAATATTTTCCTTTTCTGATAATGATAACATGGTAACTTTTTCAGCTTTGGAAATTATATCTTTTCATGATCATAATTCTGAAAGCTACTTAAATTCTGGATAAAGTGCCACGAAGCAAAAGCCCTGTGCAAAGCTTTTTTTCTGCATGGCGAACCAGGCTCTCACTCCATCATGGCACCCCACTTCCTAATCCTACAATCAGCTTTTCATTTCCTACAAGCCCACATCCCTTTTCACTGACATTCTTGTCAAATTATGCAGGAAAAAAAAGTCATCATGATCTAGACCTGAAATTCAAAATCAAATAACCTCACAGCAATACCAGAAAATAAAAGCTTTTAAAATGTATGCATGTTCACATAAGACACAAAACTGAACTTAGTTTACAGGTCCTATAATCAAATATCCTATTGTTTTTTAGTATCTTTCCATTCACAGAAGATCCCTAATCCTTTTGCACAGAGGTATGGATTTCTCTATAAAGAATCATCTAGGGATATACATGGTGGGATCAAATTCACATTTTAAGGACAAAATTAAATCAAAAGATATGTGATAGTAGTTAAGGATTTGGGGACTCAGAGGCAATTGCTACCATTTATTCAACAACTGCTATTTCTAGGTACCTTAAACATTACTCCTAATTATTTTCCAAGCAGGAATTATTAGTTTCATTTTTCAGTTGAAGAAAATTTGCTAAATTTCAGCTTCCTGAACTGTAAAATGCGGATACTATTACCTCTTAGTTGGCAATACTCAATGGGATCACACAATCTGCCCGAAGACACTCAGCTACTAAGTGGTAGAGATTTGAAGACAGGTCTCCTTGGCTCCCAAGCACAAACCTTTTCCAAAACCCAGATACCTTTCATTAACTGGCAGGTAAAGGAACACTGTTGATTTATTTGATAAATCCAAATACAATAACATTTTTAAAAACCACTGTTATTTTGTCACAACTGTAAAATATGTTTATGTAAGATTATTGTCTATGTCCATAAAGGTTCTGGTTCATCTTTTTTTTTAAGCATTGAAAGTATAAAGAAATAAAAAGTTTGGGATTTATAGTTAGAAAAACCTAGTATCTAATTCTAGCCCTGTCACTTACTGACTTTTCAGTCTTAGACAGACTCTTAACCTATCTCAGCATTAATTTTCTCAGCCACAAAGTGGAAATCCCAATGCCCACATCGTGAGGAGATTATTCTAAGAATTAAATAAAATATAATTTGTAGTTGGGTCTCACTCCATCCAGGCACCTCATCTCTTAGTCCTATAATCAGCTTTTCATTTCACACAAAGGCCCATGTCTTTGCACTGCCACCCTTTCGTCTAATTTAGTATAGGCAGAGTAAGGGTTAAAAAAGAGCACAAACTATTATTACTAGCAAATTATATAATCTAAGTCCCCATTAAATTGCTATAATCATTATTATCACTAAAACACTGTTGGTATATGAAAGGTTTTACATACATCTGTATTTTTCTTCCAAGAGACCTTTGGAGAGAGACGTCAATCCAATCTTCAGACTCTGCACTCTAATTTTTCCAGTTCGACCCCTAAAATTATAAGAATCTTAATGTGTTAGATGCATTTAAAACTGTATATGGCATGTTAATTGTTTCTAAATGACTCTTTTCTTGAGAGTAAAGCATTAAAAATAATTGTATCTTAAAGATGCAACATTTCTATTAACTTTCAACAATTAATATTAAACCTATATTGTAATTTCAAGACACATAATAACATTGCGTTTGAACAAGTCCAGAAGACTACACAGCCTGAAGTCACTTTGCACATGACACATGAACTATGAAGGACAAATTAAAGCAAAATGAAAATGATCATTATAAAGCTGAAAAGATTTCACCTTTAAAAATACTATGAATTAAACTTATCTGTTAATAATTATAGATGCAAGATTCAAAATAGTTAGATGTACACACAGTATACATGTGACTTCATACAGCAAGAAAAGTCTAGTGAGATAGCAAAAAACAAAACAGACTCGAAAGCTGACTGTATCCTAAGGGCTTATAACTTGCTGAATAAGCATAATTAAGTATTAAGCATAAATATTGGTATTTAAGTATTCAGCAAGTCCTTAGTATATAGTTAATTTTAAGTTAAATCCTTAGTATATAGTTAATTTTCTGTCAATGCAGTTTTTGTAAATTATTATTACAATTTTAATCATCAGTGATCTTAGATGTGAAATCTCTATTTGGGGAAGTATCAAATTATAATTAAAACCAGAATGTATTAATTAATCAAAACTGGAACACAGTTTTACACAATGCTAATGACAGGTCATTTCTATTTCACTTATAAGCCGAGTAGATGAGAAATTTTATTTTATCTTTAAAAGCACAGAGTTTTCTTAATTTCATTGCTTATCAAAGAATTTTGAGTAATCGATCAAATGTTAGTCACAGTAGTTCCAGTCCTAGAGATTGGAAGATAATTACAAAAATTAGTAAGATAGGATCCTTGCTATGGAGTAACATACAGTCCAGAAAAAAAGCCTTTGTTGCTATCTTTATTACTGCAGATTTAGAATCTGTTTTCAGTTTAGGCATTTATTGTCAATTTTCTTATATATTTTTAATATACAAGTATAGCACACTTAAAACCTAAAGTGAAATGTTTATATAAACATATAAATGTAAAAAAGTTAACAATTTGTGCTTTTATAAACATAAATATTTATATCATGCAACTTTAATTTTAAGCATTCTTCTTGCCAAACTGTATTTAAAGCTTGATTTTATTGCTATTTTTACTAATACTAATTGATATTATTCCATTCTCAAATTATGTGTATTCAAGGAAGTTTCTGTATACATATTTAGAAATATAAAGTATGAAATACATAAAAAGACAAATATGCTTAGGGATTGGTGCAATGTATTCTCAAAGTACTCCCTCAATAGGCTAGAGTTTATAATTTATATTAAATCATATCTAACAAACTTACTGAACCCTTTGTATGAATGTATATGACATTCAGAATTAACCTATGAAATAATTAATACTTATTATTAAAAGAAACATAGCCCTTCTAAGGAGAATTTCTAAATTAATATACTCATTACAGTTTCTCACAATTACGGAAACACTAGTTTCAAATTAACTCTACAGTGAGCCATGTTACAAATTACGTTTCTACTTTATATTTTTTTAGGAGTCACATGAAACAGACAACATTTGCTTCCTTTCAAAAGCAGGAAATTATTACTCTCTAGACACAGTCAGACAATAGACTTGCAGAGGGTAACAGAAGGCTTTGTGAATGGGTTGAGACAAGTACATGAATGTGGCTAAGGATAAAGTGATCCCTACAGGGAAAATGGTCAAAATAATATGAATCAAAGCATGACCCCACACTCTACTGTCACAACACAAGAAAGGAACACCATCAGGAAGACAATGATGCTGTCAATCATCCACTCATGACATTGTCAACAGTTAGGAAGGCTTACTGGGGTCCTGGCATTGCTCTGTGTACTGATGGGACCAAGAGAAAAGCAGAAGACATGATTCCTACCCCTGATGAACTCACACACCAGCTGAGGAAGCCAAGATAAGGACACAACTAGAAAACATGTGAAACAATCCTTTATGTATAGAAATCAAAAAATCAAGTACAAAATCATTGTGACTGCCTAGTCATCAGTGATTAGTGATTTAGTCTAGGTAGTCATTAGTCTCACAACATGTGACAGAGACGATAAATCTAAAATCAGACACAGAAGGCATGTCATGGCATGACCGCCCCAAGTAGGGGAAAATAGAGTACTGCAGAGAAAGCCTAAGCAAGGACACAGAGGCAGGGGTGTGAGCATCAAAGATAAGATGTATTCAGGTGGGACAAAGACTTACATCAAGGATAACTGGTTGACTCTCAAAATTAGTTTAACTGTAAAGGTATTTACTTTCTAAAATTATACCATCTTTGGAATAGTGGAAAAAATGACACTGCAGCAAATGAGGTTACTATTTTCGGTAGGAAAAAAATATATTTAAGCCAAATACTCCACACTATTGCTTTAAAGCGTAATTTAAATGCTTTTGATTTCCATTAAATCCAGAAGGAAGATTGTGAAATTAAGACTTTTTAACCTGGGAAGATGACTGAGTGAGGCTGTGAATTCATAAATACAATCAATTTTAACTTTATAAAGTACATTTTACATATATCAATTCATTAACCCTTCATAATCACCTTTTGTGTGGTAAGCAGAGTGGATATTTTTATCTCAATTTTTCAGATGAGAAATTAAGATGCCAACATTAAGTAGCTGCTAACTCACACAAGAACCAGAACCAAAAATCTGAATTCTTGTCATCCATGACAGATGAAAATAAATTATGTTTACAAAGTTCAGAATATCAGGAGGAGTTGGGTACATGTTAAAGTTGGAAAAGAAAAAAAACAGTTTACTTATAATAAAGTACTGTTTTTCATAGATATGGCAATATTGTAAGAATAATCAAATGATTATAAAAAGACTCTGAATATTAGTTCTTTAATTATGACTAATACACAATAGGTAGATAAATTCTCCCATCTCACTGGGTGAGGTTTTCAATTAGTAAAGAGAAAAGGGCAGAATTAAAGATCCCCAAATCCTTCTACTTTGAGAATTCTGTGATCTACTGTGTATGCATCACTCATCATCAAGAGCTGGCTGAAGCTGAAAACACCAGTTCTGGCTGTATCACACAACAGGAAGGAAGGTGGTCAGGCATTTATGATAAGTGAGTGAATGTCAGGGTAGCTGAATGACTAGAAGTGTTAGAACAAGGTACCATTCTACAGATTCACAGATGTATGAGTCTGTAATGTCCTAACTGGAGGGTAGATAGTAATTTCTACATGATTCTCAAAGAGAACTATTGCTTAAAAAAGAGTTAATAACTATCATTTAGATAAATAAATAAATCGTGGTTGTTAGAGATAGCTGGTCAACTAGCTCTGGCTGTCTGACACAATTGTCATAAGAGTAACTGTTTTTTTCCACAGGTTAATCCCCAATACTCCTCTCCAAGGTAGAAAGCTACACTGAATGATGGAGACCATTCTGATCCAGCATGGTCTTTGCTATCTTTCTTTTGCATAGAAGGGAAACCAGTCTTGAAAGGCTTTTTCCTATAAAATGAAAAATGAGAAATTTTGAGATACCGTCTTTCTAAATGAGACACAGTAGCTGAGTATGGCATTTCCCACATATTCCCATTTGATGGTGGGAAGTGGAACTATGCCAACATTTAACTCCCTGGAATATGAATCACACCATTTCACACACTGCATCCTCCCAACCAAGTGGCACTATTCTCTTTGAGTTGTCTGGTGAAAACAGCATATGTGTGCATTATGCACTGAACTGTGGTCCCTAAAATGTATATGCCTAAGGTCCTAACTCCCAGTACCTCCCAATGTGACTGTATTTGGAGATAGGGGCTTTAAAGATGTGACTAATTAAAATGAGGTCACTAGAATGGGTCTTAATCCAATAGGACTGGTGTCCTTAGAGGAAGAGGAGATGAGCACGCAGCAGAGAAGGAAAAATCATGTGAAGACACAGGGAGAAGAGGACCATCTGCAGACCAGAGTGGCTTCAGTAAAGACTCAACGTGATTGGCACTGTGATCTCAGACTCTTAGTGTCTAGAACTGTCAGGAAACAAACTTCTCTTGTTGAAACCATCCAGTCTATCATTCTTTGTTATGGCAGCCCCAGAACACCAAAACAGTGTGTCAGAGCCACGGACAATAGAAGGCAACTGGACCTCTTCTCCAGTTCTTCCTTAAAATGTGGTTCAAGATGTATGCCTCTACCATACTCCATAGGATTGAATGGACTTCCTAAGTATTCTATGAATTTAGCAATTTTCCTGGGATGTAAAATTAAGTTACAGGCTTTGTAGTTAAAACACCTTTGACCAACTATTTTGGTGAATTTACTACGAAAAAGTATCTTTTCAGGATTTTAATTACTGAAGAGCAACTTAATGGTGGATTAAGGCTAATGGTAATCTTTACCCTAGGAGAACTTAAAATTTGCATTAAAATGAAATGTATTAAAAAATATCAGACAGGGATACTGTAAATCCCATATTCATTATGGTAACCGAGACTCATGCTTCAGTGAGTGTCTTAAGAGCCCTCAAGCACAAATGGCTATTTGATTATTCAGAAAGACTTTGTGATGATATTTGTGAATATCGAATGACAAAATACTTCTCTAATTAAAAAATAGGGAGAGGAGGATAGGGAAAGTTTCATTAATTGATACAAAATTACATATAGGTAGGGGGAATACCTTCTAGCATTCTTTGGCACTGTAGGGGGAATACAGTGAACAATAACTTATCTCATAGGTTCAAAGATGAATGAGAGGATTCTGAATGTTCTCAACATAAAGAAGTAATATATATTTGAGGTGACGGATATTTTAACCTCCCTGATTTGATCGTTACAAACTGTATGCATGTATTGAAATATCACTGTGTTCCTCATAAACAGGTACAGTTATTACATGTAAACTAAAAGAAATAGAGAAACATCCAGAAGTTTTAGTTGATTCATTGCTAAAGCTATCATCATCATTATTTACTTCTTATACAGAATCAATCAGCTCCTAAATGTGTGTAGTTATGATGATCTATCTTCTTTATCTCTAAATCAAATAAGTTGATAAATACAAATTTTCGTGTAGCTAATTAACAGATAATAACTTTCTGAGCATGAGAGGAAAACGACAGTTCTAGTGTTCTTTTCTTTTTCTTTCTTTTTTTTTTTTTTTTTTTTTTTTTTGAGACAAAGTCTTTCTCTGTCGTCCAGACTGGAGTGTAGTGGCATGATCTCAGCTCACTGCAACCTCTGCCTACTGGGTCCAAGCGATTCTCCTGCCTCAGTCTCCCAAGTAGCTGGGATTACAGGTGGCTTCCACCCATCTGGCTAATGTTTATATTTTTAGTAGAGACAGGGTTTCACCACGTTGGCCAGGCTGGTCTCAAACTCCTGACCTCAGGTGATCCATCTGCCTCGATGTTCCAAAGTGCTGGGATTACAGGCATGAGCCACTATACCGGCCCAGTTCTAGTTTTCTTATTTCATATTTGCATACTTTAACCCACTACCAGAACATAAGTAATTTCTCAATGTTTCTGAAATGTCAGTCCACAGCAGGTCTTTCTGGAATTGATTATTTCACAAATGCACTGTCGTATTCAAAAGGGCCAAATTAATGGCAAATGAGTTATGCCAGGAGTTGAGAATGTGCTTTATGTAACAGTGAGTACCTAATTAAATGACAGATGTTAAAGTGTTCTGTAGCATAAATTATTTATATATACAGCTGGGCATGGTGGCTTATGCCTGTAATCCTAGCACTTTGGGAGGCCAAAGCAGGTAGATCACGAGGTCAGGAGTTCCAGACCAGCCTTACCAACATGGCAGAACCCCGTTTCTACTAAAAATACAAAAATTAGCTGGGTGTGGTAGCAGTCATCTCTAATCCCAGCTACTCAAGAGGCTAAGGCAGGAGAATCGCTTGAACCTGGGAGGTGGAGGTTGCAGTGAGCTGAGATCAAGCCACTGCACTCCAGCCTGGGCAACAGAGCAAGATTTTGCCTCAAAAAAAAAAAAAAAAATGTAACCACTATGCAAATAAAGCAAATATTAAGAGACTATCTTGTTCATGGCCATTCAAATCACTCTTCATTACAAAGATTGTAGAGTAGATTATTCTGAGCTAATAAATTATTATAATTGATAATAATGAATATAAAATTTTTTATTTTGAAAAAAGAAGGAAATACTGTGAGATATTATGAAACAAGAAGGAAGTAGGACTTAGCAATATTGTTTTCCTAGCTTCTTGGCAAAGAATACTATAAATGTAACAGTCTTTGTAAATTGAAGCCAAATTTTAAAACAAAAGGTGTCCATTCTTTTTTGTTCTATTGTTTTTTAAGAGCTCAATGATTTGTAAAATCATTCATTTTCAACAATGACCATAAATATTTCCGCTAGGAAAGTAATTTGAAAGCACTTATTAAGAAATTCACTTTAAAAAATTAGACATTTTCAATTAACATATTTCATTCAATGATTGTATTTTAATGAGAAAAAATACAAACTTACGTGTCATAAACATTGAGCAACCAGTTGAGACACATGTCCACACAGAGTGGAACGTTGACCAGGTCCTTATGCATTTGCTCGAGTCCATCGTAAGTTGTTGTCAGACAATTGATGACATCTGGAACACTGAGGAGCTGGTCATTTTGGTTCAGCTTGTGCTGTTTGAAAATTTCATTTGTCGTACTCAACTCTAAGAGATCCACTAACCAGGGGAGAAGGAGGAATGTGTACAGTCATTACATTACATAACAACATCGAAACAAATGCATTTCTAGTCTCAAGTATTTAGTTTGATCCTTCAATTTAAGAATCTATCCTTTTTAGTTAATTTCAACTTTTAAAGAAAGAAATACATTGCCATTCTTACACTTTACCACACGTCCATACTTCTGAATCTGAACTCTGTCGCTTCTCAGTCTTATCCCATGTTTTGCTCTTTGGAATATGAATTTTTCCTACTTCCTGTTTCTGGCTTTTTCTTTGCTAGGCTCTTTTTGCTTTTAAATGTAGCAAGGCATAAATCTCCAAGCTTACTCCAAATGGCGGCACTTCTTAACTAGTTCACTGTTTTCCTCATCTTAACTCCTGCAAATAGCCTGAGCACTGCTCTCCTCTTCATTCTTGGTGTCACAGCCAAACTAATTGTTCTTAAACAGTTTTTTTATCATGTACATCATTACATTCAAAGTTACTGAAGTTGCTGTTTTAAAAAACAGGTTTTGTAGAAAAATAACAGCTTTCTATTGTCTACTGAATCAAGCCTGATCTATAAGATTGTCACAATGTGGCCCTAACCTGGTTTGCTTCCGATGATGCTCTAACACAGAGGTGACCTGTAGCTAAGAAGAAATACTAGAGCTTCCCAGGACAGACTCCACATCCATCAGTCTTCACAAATTTGCTCCCATTCTTTCTCTTCATGTGTACAACATCTATGGTGGGCACGGCTGGGGCTGGAGCCAGGAGGGTGTGCACAGGAGGGGAAGGCAGAGTCCCTGCTCTCAAAAACATACTGATGGCTTTACTAAGAGGAGGAATAAACATGCCCTCCATGAAGAATACGCAATATCCACGAGAGCTGCTACTTCTCGGAGAGGAAGGACTACTGGAAAAGGCTCCCTGGAGAGCTGCGATTTGAAATGGGCCTTGAAAAACAGATGAAGTGAGGAAAGAATTCCGGGTGGAGAGAAATGCTTGAGCAAAAGCAAGAATTCAGTCAAGCCCAGAGGCTCCAAGGAATGGTGGACTGCAGGGTGGGGGGTGTGTGGCTTACATGTGAGTGGCTTTTGCTTACAGTGAAACAGACAGTAGGAACACATGGGCCAGGCACACACTGCCCAAGGGGAGGCCTGCAGAGGCCTGGAGGAGGAATTGAGATGAAAACGATGAAATCTTTTTTTTTTATTTAACCTATTTTGAGTCATTCATTCACTAACTGAAAACAAAGAGACAAAGCAGATTATCAAACTACACCTATCTATACATTTATTGAATGTGGAGATGACTCTTCCAAATCTAAACACACGGATAAGGAAAATTAGAGCCCGCATTGATTTAAGGTCTGCTCACAGAAATCAGTTTTTACAAAATTCTTCCTCTGTTTCTGTATTTAACCTTTTAGCATTAAAAAAATCAGACTTGTAGAATTCTAATCCTATTTTTTCTTATTTTTTCATTTTTTAGGATTAAAAAAAGAAGAGGCAAAGAGAAAAAATAAGAGGCAAAGAGAAAACAGTTGGTTTTATATATATGTGTTATATATTTAACTTTTTATCATTAAAAAATAAGAGGCAAAGAGAAAAAATAAGGTTATATACATATAAAACCTACTTCTTTCTCTCTGCCTGATGCATAAACTGTTCTCTTAAAAAAAAATGACATATTTTGACAGTTAACTAAAATGAACAAAAGCTTCCTTTGTATTTATCCATTTGTAGCCACTGAATAACTACTAATTTTGAATTTCTAAAGACATATGAAATGTGTCCATGCTAGCTGTCTGAGTACTACAGAATTACTTATTTTTTCAAGTTATCTACAATATAAAAGAATTGCTTTAAAACTCATACAGATTAAAATGATTTCAAAAACAACAGGGAAGACTTTTTTTAAAACGGAAAAAGACACACATAAACATACAACTCTGGATAATAGATCCATTTCCTTCAGATGTCAAATTTATCATTGGTAAAGTTAAGCTAATAACAAAAATAAGTCAAATAAGCTTCATATGAGTTAGAGATGGTGTCAAAAAAACTAAGAACCATCTGGAATTTTTATTGTCATTCTTACCTCATTCTTTTACAATGTACAGTTGACCCATGAACAGTGCAAGTTTGAACTGTGAGGGTCCACTTATACGTGGATCTTTTTCAATTAAAGTTAAACACCGAGTGTGCCTGCCTCTCCTGCCTCCTCTGCCACCTCCTCTACCCTTTCTGCCTCTGCTACCCCTGAGACAGCAACACCAACCCCTCTTCTTCTTCCTCAGCCTACTCAACGTGAAATCAATGAGGATGAAGACCCTTACGATGATCACTTCCACTTAATAAATATTAAATACATTTTCTCTTCTTTGGTTTTCTTAATATTTTCTCTTCTCTAGCTTATTCTGTTGTAAGAATATATAATAATAGCGTATCAAATATGTGTTAACTGACTGCTAATGTTAGGTTTTGGGTGTCAAGGGTCAACTGTACAGTTTTCACTTGTAAACCTCTAGAGGGCAGAAGCCAGGTACCTGACAAAGGAAACTGCTTAATAAAGAGCAGTAGCTAGGGAACTACAGCTCTCCACAGACACCAAGAAACATGTCCAAATATTGCCAAAGGCTCTACGTTTTCTGAATTCCAACACTGATTATGCCAGTAACACAGCACTGCTATTGGATCTCCACATGGCACGAGGTGACAACAGACCAAATTCCAAAAAGCCTGTTTCCTGAATCAGGCTGTCCTTGCATTTCTTTCTGAAGTCTCGCTGGTGATACACTCTGTAGCAGTGACACTAATTTGCCATATCCCACAGACTATCATGTCTTCAATTTTTAGTGATTTACTCTGACACTTTGCCTTAGTGCTTAAGTCAAGCATAAATCACCCTGAAGTGTGTCACATTCTGGTACCTTTAAAGAAGTGACTACATTTAAATCATAGAAAATTATGATTAAGATTTTCTCGTTTCAAAGGGAGACAGATGACAGCTCAGTCATGTGGTAAATGAAACAAACAGCAGAATCATTTTCTATCCAACCTTCTGACTTTCCTTTAATCCCACATACAAGGCGCAGGGGATGGAATAGAAATACATCATCATTTTCCTGTTCTGCAGAAAATGAACACTGTTTAGCACCCAATCTTGGGCTTCTGTGACACTTCTCCAGGTCTCAAGCTATGTGACTTTTTTTTTTAATTTTTTTTTATTTTTTAGCATCTCTCCTATCTCCTCTTCCCCAAGCACCTCATAAATACAGGCAGAGCTTAAGGTTTCATATCTGGCCTTTTGCTCCGTGAGCCTCAGGCCCGCACTCATTCCCCTTATTTCTGTTACTGCTTCTTTCTGGATGTCTCCAGATTATCTTTTCTCCTGCTGATCTCCTGCCTCAACACTTGACCCATGTCTCATTGCTCTGTTCACTACAAGAGCTACATTATTCTCTTTCAGGAAACTCTGCCCATAAAGGCCTGGCCTTCTTGTCACACTGAAATCCAGTCTTCAAACCTTGAAATATCCTAACATCCTCCCTTCCTCCACCCTCCACAATTTACCAACTACCCAATTCCCCTAGTCATCAGTTCTTCCTCAGGCAGCCTTAAAAATCTAGACGCTCATCTCCCCTGCTACAACTCCCAGCCAGCTCAGCCTTAACCATCCTTCACCTGAACTATTTACCCATTCTCTGTTCTCCTCTGCCCTTCGGTCTTTCTTAGATATTCCCCAAAGCATACATCCATCTCTGGCCCTGTCTCTAAACTCCCACAACACAGAAAATGGCTCATGGCTTCCCATTATATGAAGAAAAATATCCAAACTTGAAATACAACACAAGAGTCTGAGGAACAAAACTGAGAGGAATTTCAGAAAAGAAATGAGCATCACATTGACCTAAACTAACTTTAAGGAAATTTCTGGATATTGGACCAAGAGCTAAGCTATTCCATTCAGACTCTGACTTGATGTTCCCCGAACACCATCCACACCCTAATTCTCACACAGGTAACTCCTTCTCTTCTTAACCCGAATTAACTGCCTTGTGCCTAAAGCCCAGGTGCCTTTTATAGCCTGGCTCATAGGCCCACTCATCAAGGAAACCTGCCTTCTTCTTCATAGTAAAAGGGCTCTCTCCCTCCTGGGAACATACTTCATTCTGCTTCTCTGCTATTACCTATCACATAAAGTTTCAAAATCAAACTACAAAGGAATACAGAAAATAGGCATGTGTGGTCTAACGAAAAATAATAGAACAAATACCCATTAGTCCATCACACAGCTAAAAAAAATAGAATGTTACCAATATCTTGGAAGCCCCTTGGAAATCCTTCCTAATTACATCCTCTCACCATCGCAGGGGTAACCATTCACCTTTGTATTTCACTTTGTTTTTAGAAGTGTATATGTATCCCTAAATAATATAGCAGTTAGTTTTGCGCGGTTTTGAACTACATATAAATGGAGCAAAGCATTACAATTTTTTCTGTCATTTAATTTTTTCGTTTAACTTTATAGTTCTAAGATTAAATCACGTTGACGCTGATTACTAGTCCATTGATTTTTTCGTTGCTGTAATATGTTGATAAATATACCAACATTGAATAAGTTTTACTATTAAAAAGTGCTGCCATAAATCTCCTTGGACATCTATGTCTTCTGGCATACTGCTGCATAACCTGCAAACTCAAATCATTCACTCGGTATGTCCTAAAGCAACCCCTGCTCTGAGCCAGAAACTGCATGAGGTCCTAAGTAGAGAACACAGACTCATCCCTCCCATGAAAGCTTAGTTCATTTAGCGAGGCAAACAATAAGTAAATAAAGAGAATATTAAAAATTATGACTGACACTTTGCCTTAGCGCCTAAAACAAGCACCAGAAGTGCCACGTAAGGAAAAGAACAGTTTTATGAGATGCGATAGAAAACCTCATTAAAAGAGAGATGGTCAAAAACATTGAGACTGGCAGAAATGAAATGTCTTAGCTAAGGGAAGAACAGAAACATTAAGTTGGTGCAAAAGTAATCGCGGTTTTTGCCATTACTCTTAATGAAATATCCTAAACTTACTTTTAATGGCAAAAACCGCGATTACTTTTGCACCAACTTATACAAAGAGCTAGGACAAGTGTTTTTTAGGCAGGAGGAACAGAATACAGAGTTTATCATTTCTGTCCTTAATGGGTAATGAAATGGTGACGCCCAGTGGAGCAGAGGGAATGAGGCAGACAGAAAGGTGAGCCAGGCAAAGGCCATTCCATTCTGAGGACAACAGGAATCTTTTCTAAGCAGGGCACTGGGTTCACATGCAACGTTCTCTCTCCAAATATGAGTCCTTGAGTGTGAGAACCAAGTCTCTTTATACTGTTTTATCTCCTGCACAAATCTTGGAGTCCAACAAATGAATGAACAATGTCACTGCCCTCCGCCTTACGCTGGGTGGGGATTTGCACACTATGAGAGACAGCTGTGACCTAAAGTAGTTCACAGTGGCGACGGGGCAATCCACCTCACATTACGCCAGCACACAAAGGCAAGCACGCGTCAGTGAGCAAGAGAACCTGCTATTCCAGGCAATCATAAACTACTGGGAAAAAAGTGGAGACAGGTGGGATTAGCTTGTAAATGTTTCCAAAAGAGGTAAATCTTTAACAGTATTTGGGAGGAATAAAGAGTTACAGGTCATTGCAGAGGCAGGGTCAGGGTTTTTCTAGTAAATGGAAAAAAAGGAAGAGGAAGAAGCAGATTAATAATAAACTGGTGAGCTCCAGGAGTGGCACACAGACCGGGCTGGGGGGCGGTGGGAGAAGGCAGTGGGAAAAGTCAAGGCCAGTTGGCTCTGAAAAAAGTACCTCATCTACTTGAAATCCAGTGTAATCTATCCCCTTTTCTAATTGTCATTTAGTTGTTTAATTGTCATTACGAATCTCGTTTAGTTTTGAAAATGGAGGAGCATCCCTGCTCTTCCTCTCAGGTTTGAGGGGAGGAGCTGAGGAGGGAATTTTTTCTTTAGGAGTCCAAAGAACCAGTAGAAGAAATCACCATGGCCAGGTGCAGTGGCTCGCACCTGTAATCCCAACACTTTGGGAGGCCAAGGCATGTGGATCACAAGGTCAAGAGATTGAGACCATCCTGGCCAACATGGTGAAACCCTGTCTCTACCAAAAAAAAAAAATATATACACACACACACACACACACACACACACACACACAAATTAGCTGGGCATAGTGTGCCTGTAGTTCCAGCTACTCGGGAGGCTGAGGCAGGAGAATCGCTTGAACCAGAATGTCAGAGGTTGCAGTGAGCCAAGATTGCGCTCGGCTATTACCTATTACATAAAGTTTCAAAATCAAACTACAAAATCAAACTACAGAAAATAGGCATGTGTGGTATAACAAAAAATAACAGAACAAATTATTTTCCTATTTAACGAAAAATAATAGAACAAAACTGCACTCTACCCTAGTGACAGAGCAAGACACTGTCTCAAAAAAAGAAGAAAAGAAGAAAACACCAAATGTGTTAATATGTTTATCCACCTAGAAGTGTTGCTGAAAACTGGGACCATGTTCATAATGACACAAAGCCGTCCTCTGTCGATGGAATTTTTGTGGCTGAGTCACTTGTCCTCATTTTATAGCTCATCAGGGCTGAGAAGAACTTCCAGACCCGTCAGCTGGACCTTGGATGTGCAGCTGAGCCTCTTTCAGAACTGCTGCCACCTTGGACTCCTGCACAGACCAAACATTCCTTTTGTGTGTTCATAATTTACTTCCTATTCTCTTTTCACTCAACATATGGATTACTAGCCAGAGCATGGTGGCTTTCTCCTCTTTGTCCTGGTAATTCTGCAACACTTGCTGCAAATACTACAACGTGCAAATCATCTCTGAGGCTCTGTGAATGATGCAAGAGTCAAGGTCGTCTCATTCTTCCTTGCGTTGCCTTCTTGGGAGGGGTCTTTCAGCCCTGTTGACTTCCCTTCCATATATAGCTTAAGCTTTTCTTATTTTCAAGCTTTGCATTGCTGTTTTCTCTGAATTTCTTTATACCTTTCTCTCCTCTACTCTTCATGTAGCCAGCTTGAAATTTATTACTAATTTCTATTGACGTTCAAGGAGCAGATTTTTCAACCCTAACATATCATTTTTCAAAGGATAATTTTTAAAGCTTAACTGAACTGCCTAGACACATATTAACAGTTAACAAAAGGTAGCAAACAAGAATACTTGAAACTTTTCAATTTACCCTATCATAAAAGAATAGTTAAATATCACTTTCCATAATAACCATCTGACAAGTCCTAAATGTTCTTTGGGTAGACTCAATCATTAAAACTACAACCATAAATAGAATCCAGATAGCATAAACCGATATGCTAAGTATTCACATTTCTACTTAATTTTAGGTTATTTTTGAGGAAAATATCCTTTTGATGAAAGGACTGTCATAGAATACCACTCTGAACACATCCTCCACAGGAAAAATGCAATAATACCAACTGTCTCAAGATACATTTAAAAGAAAATAGAGCCTTGTGTCTAACTTGTTAAGGTGCCAGTTCAAATTTAGATCACGAATGTGATTTTTCAGTATTTCTTTACATACGGTTGTATTGAGACAAACTGGAGCTCTACACTTCCAAATGGGCAAAAGGTACTGAAAACACATGACATACTACCTTGATTCCTTGATTTAATCCTTTTAAATTGGGTGGCAGCACCATTTTTGGAAAAGCTTTTTACATTACTCTTGTGTTTTGGTTAATTTTGTTCTCAAGTAAGAATGACATATGTTCAGTACTGCACACTGATGGGGCAAGTAATAAAACATTTACAGAAACACAACCAACTCCTTGAATGAGGTACACTGAAAACCAGATTCACTCTGCACACACACCATCCTCTTCATTTAGCTTTCTCTTTAAAAAAAGGCGATTCAAATAACAGAGCGATTAACTTTGGTAGAATCACTCACAACATAGTGCCTTTTGTAGTCTTCGGATTTTGATGGCTGTACGGTAGGCGGAGAAACGTACATTATTCAGGTCAGCTGAAACAAAGGAACAATTGGAAGATATGCTTATTACTGAAGACATATTGAATGCCAAGAATGTATTTGCTTACTTTGGATGATGAAAAAGTATTATGTCTGCCTGAAATAAAAAGTCTCCCAAATTTCCCAACATGTATTTAAGAAAAAAATTAAATGATCCTTAGCACCATGTTGAGATACATCTCAAAGCAGTGCTACTCAGAAAATTCTAGGTAAGTATTTTCAAACGGGTGTCAGGGCTCAGAACATGGTGGGTTGAGTACTTCGAAATGCAAGAGACTGGAAGGTCTCAGAAGTAAGCTCTCTGACCTTCTCTGAGTCTCTTGTCTCCTGCCCCTCTTTCTCCTTCCAAAGCGATAAACAGAAACCAGAGTTCCTCTTCCCCAAGGTGGGTCATAAAAGCTAGAACTTCTCTTCCCCAATGCAAGCCACAAAATCCAGAAAGTTCACTTTGTGACCTTCTTCCTTCTCTCCTGTGACAGGCATCCTGTCCCTGGAGGAACAGAATGCCTCAGGGAAAGGCCAAGAAGAATCTGAACAGATTGGCTTTGCTGGAATTCCCTTCTCAGTCTATTATTTAATCACACCCTATCATCCGATCACAATTCTGTGCCATCATCCATTCCTCATTCAACCTAAGCATCAAAACAGATACTTTTCCCTGTTGTCATTAAGTCTTTGGAAGGTTCTCAATCAGGTAAAACTCTGATTAAATAAATTTCTTGTGCTTTTCTGGTAAACCTGTCTTTTGTTACAGGAGTGTCATCATGACCCTTATGATGGGTGAGAAAAAGGTGCCAACCCTTTCAGTTTTTTGGTAGGAAAAATAGGAAGGTGATGAAGAGAAAGCACAGCTATCACATGGCTTATTAAATGCACTGCACAGTAGGCTGAGGGCCCTTCCTTTTTTTCCTGGTAAAGGAAACTTTCCTCCAGGGGCATCTCCCACAAGGACAATTCATTTTCTTCCAACCACACTGCCCATCACACTATTCATGAAACTCCCATCCTGATTGATTTGCTTGTTCTGCCCTTTTGCAGATCTGGTTAAAATGATCCTATAATCAATACTCAACTCTTTGGAAACACTAGATAATGTAATTTATTTCTTTGTCCCCTAAAGACAGAGTATCAGAGATTAGTAGAGTTAAAAGAAAACTCAGATATCTTCAAAATTTGCTAAGCAAACCAGTGATATATCTTCTGTATGTCTAACCTTTGCAGGTCCCTTCACCCACCCACCAAAATACAGACTCACACAGAAGCCCGACATTTAAAGTGATTAAAAAGGGGGCATCCCTCTTGTTGAAATGAGAGAGGGAGGCTGAGGGTGCTGCTCTCCCCTCCAGTATCCCCTTAGCTACCCCAAGAGAAAACAAAAAAAAACCACTGGATCAACCAGAGGAAGTAGCAGGTTAAACAATAAGTTGAAAGTCACTTTGTACTAGAAATTAAAATAAAATTGGAATTCTCATCTGTGTTTTCTTGCATTTTTATATAAAAACGAATTTAGCTTTTAACAATTTAGACAAATTTAAACTAGGTCACCTAATTTGATAACATGTACTAAATAAAAAGTGAGCCAAAAGCAAATTTAAGGTAGTGGATTAAAGTTGGCTACATTGTAATTGTGTATCTATATATATTTTTACATGCAACGCTTAAGGTTAAGATGACTCAGTATGAAGGAGGTAAAACCTATGATTACATTCCTCTCTGCAAATCAACTCTTTTTGGCTCACATGATTTCAAACCACACAATTCTCCTAAGAAAGGCAACACCTGTTTACTGCACTGCCCTTCGAAGTTTAGCTCCTTTTAAATGTCAATGTCATGATTCTTTCAACATTAACATGCCACGTAAGAAAAGCTGGTGATCAGCTTCTATTTAAGAATATACAGTTCTCAGTTGTTTAGGTTAACGTATTACTATTAATAACACTTACCAAGGGATTGAAAGAGTTCAGTCATTTTAGGATGGTCCCAACAGGTGGTCTGTGTTTGATGGCTGGAAAAAAAAAGTAAAATTTTAAAAATAAACAAAAGATCATAAAACATCATATAGGACACAAAGAAAATACCCAAATAGAAATATTTTTTTCAAATTTTTAAAAATACATGCAAAATTATCCTCATTATGAACCATTCAGAAACCCAATACCCAATTGTTACTTAATATTTGAAACATTGGCCGGGGGCAGTGGCTCTGCCTGCACTTTGAGAGGCTGAGGCAGGTGGATCACTTGAAGTCAGGAGTTTGAGATACTCCTGGCCAACATAGCGAAACCCAGTCTCTACTAAAATACAAAAATTAGCCAGGCATGGTGGCGGATGCCAGCTACTCAGGAGGGTGAGGCATGAGAATTACTTGAACTTGGGAGGTGGAGGTTTCAGTGAGCCAAGATCGTTCCACTGCACTCTAGCCTGGGTGACAAAGTGAGACTCTGTCTCAAACCCCCCCTACCCCCAAAAAAAAACAAAAAGAAAGAAAAGAAACACCATTAGTAAATTTTAGCCAGGTGTTGTGCCTCATTTGGGAGGCTGAAGCAGGAGCCAAGCAGGAGTTTGAGACCAGCCCGGGCAACATAGAGAGACCTCATCTCTACACAAAAGTTTTTTATGAAAAATTTTAAGTAATAAATTTCATTTGAGCAACTACATTGTGAAAAGACAAATGAAATTTTTGCTTTGTCTATTTCAAACAGAACTGAAACTAAAAGGTAAAACCTAGATATAAAATATGACTGTCATGAACCCTTGGGCCGTGGCTTGATATGGCCACATCAGTGTAGGCTCCAGAATAAACCCACGTCTGTTAAGCAGATACAGATTATCATTCAGAACAAATCCTCCAACAGCAGAAGTAGTGCCGTGAGGGTCACTACACTTTAGAAGTCTCATCATATTTCCAAAGACTGGAGAAACAAGTCAACTCTGAATAATGTCATCCCATACTCCATGGAGCCTCCCTCCTCCTCTACCTTGAGCAGGACCTTCCTCAGCACAGATCTACCCTTTCTTCTCTTCCTGTGTATCTGGGTTCCCCACTCCCCTCAGGTAAGTGACTCTTGCCACTTTTACCGCATGTTCCTCTTCTCAGCTTCCTCCAGTCAACCAGTATTATTATTTTCTAAATGTATTTAACTGTTTTCCTCCTGTTCTTCACCTTAAAAGCAAGTTTTACACTTTCTCTTTTTCTGTAAATTTCAAAACTAATTCATACATTAGATGGAAGTTTTTGGGTAATAAACTGAGGTTAAAACATAAATGAAATGCTTAAATTAAGTTTCTTAGGTACATGTGAAGTAAACAGTTCATGATTTTGGTGGGTCAGTGGCCTTATGTTTAAAAAGAGTTTGCTGCACCTTATCTACGTCAGGGTAGATTAATAACATTTAATAGTGCTCCAAAGACTTCTTAGATGCACCTAGTTCTTATAAAACTGTTTAGTAAGCTAAGCGAACCAGCGTAATACCTAAGAGAGTGATATCACAACATTCATAAAATCAAAGTCAAGAGAAATTATTTTTTAGCCTATGTAATATATCAAAAACTGGGGCATGTCACTGGGAAAAAAAACATCATCACTGTTATATATACACAGGTAACAAAAACTCCAAATAACACTTGGTTTTGAAAAATATTTAAAGAGTGTATTTCAATTGGGTATGTATCCTGGAAATTCCAAGATCTTCAACAAAATGAAATAATATAACTACAATGTGAAGATCTGTCTGGAGGTGGAAAGTTGTCTGGCTCCTCTACCCAGATTCTTGACTCCAGTGCAGAGACAAATACTTCCACTTCATGTTCCACTAACAAAACCATTTTGAACACCAACAAAACCATTCTACCCTTTGGGTTTGATGGTAGTGCTACTATCCAAAGTGCTCCAAAGACCATGGAGCAAGTACTGAAGTTATTTGACCTAAATTCTTACTATTCATTGTTAGGCTCAGAGCTTTACAGAAATGCAGAGTCTCAGAAAGGATTTCCTCCCTCTATCCAACAAGTATCCAAGGATATGCTGAGTAGGTACTGCAATTCCAGTAATGCGTCATGGGTCCCAGTCTGAGAGAGCCTACTAGGATTCATCGATCTCTTGTCTTCTCTTTCAGGGAATTTCAATCCCCATGACAACAGTACCATTCAGAGACAGACATCCCATCATAAAGGAGCAAACCAAGGCTCAAGAACCAAATTAAGGCCATCGGTATTTTAAACAAAAAAATAAGTATGCTTTCCCTGGAATTGCAGGCGTGGGGCTTCACCTCACACAACCCCTACAGAATCACAAGAGGAAAATGCCACTATTTCCCAGTCAGGCGGAGGACTGAGAATTCAAGGTGAACACCCGCTTGCTAATGGCTCTTTTTAGTGAAACCACTACTGAGAGCTGAGGGAACACACACATTTGGCAAACAGATGGAGGCAGGGAATGGCATCTCCCTTTGTGCATTCAATACCAGTTGATTCATTAGGCAGAACTGCCAACACGAAAAATAAATACAGCCTCTGGTAACAAAAGTATAACTGCCACTTACCAAACAACAGAAAAAAAAATAGTAGATGCAGTTGGCTGCTGGTTTCTTTTTTAAGTCGGGGGAGAGGGTTAAAGCAAAATCCACAATGAACCCAAAGGCGTAAAGTATTTGAACAGCTGCAGATAGCTCAGCTCCTCTTGCCAAAATGCCTGAAGTTCTCCCAGAGTAGGCAACCAAAACAGAATAAAAGTAGCATTTTCCCCCAAAATAACAACAGCTTGGGTTCTAATTAATCTCAAATATGAACGGGGAGTGGGACTTCATATTGTGCAGCTTGATAAGCTCTAAAATAAATTATGATTTTATTACTAAAATTCCTCTTTAAAAAAGGCAACAGCAATGGGAATCTATCCAAGAATTAAATAAATAAATAAATAAATAAATAAAGGCCCAACAAAGTAGCAATTAACAATTAAGTACAAAATCACATGTAGCAAACAATAGTGAGAACATGCGACTTGTAACTAGCTTGGCCAGCCATCCCAGTTTTGCCTGTGTAGGGAAAAATTGTGAAGACCTTTGCTGTGGGCAAAAAAAAAAAATCAGTGATTATCCTGTAAAGCTTAAATTATCTTTTTTTTTTGAGACAGAGTCTCGCTCTGTAGCCCAAGCTAGAGTGCAGTGACACGATCTTGGTTCACTGCAACATCTGCTCCTGGTCCTGGTTCAAGCAATTCTTCCGCTTCAGCATCCGGAGTAGCTGGGATTACAGGCATGCACCACCACGCCCAGTTAATTTTTGTGTTTTTAGTAGAGATGGGGTTTCACCATGTTGGCCAGGCTAGTCTTGAAGGCCTGATCTAGTGATCTGCCCACCTCAGCCTCTCGAAATGCTGGGATTACAGGCATGAGCTATTTTAAACTCTGCAAACTGCAGAAAACAGATAGTAATGCAAATTATTTCTGTCCATATAAATGCAAATTGTGCCTACTGGAATGCAATTGATTATTATCCTGTGGATATTGACCAGTTTGTCAGCTTTGCATTTAGAGGTAAATTCATTTTAGCATCCCTAATCTGACTATAAATATGTGACACTTTGCATTCTCTTTGGAACCTATTATAACTTCTTACCGGTTCCCTTATTGTGAGTTAAACAAAACATGTTCTTTTCGCATTTGTATAAAAGTTAAGATTTTACCTATTTTGAAAATTATCCTTCATGCTTTATACTAGACTGGATATAGGAATTATAGGAATTATACTAGACTGTATATAGGAATTATATACTAGACTGTATATAGACTGCATATAGGCATTATAAATTTGTGTCCTGGTATAATTATTAAAAGTGCCCCTTTACTCTGAACTGCCCCAGCTGGGATAACATATAATCCCTGCATTTCATGAACTTTATTAAAATATTAAGTCAATAAGGTTAAGAAGTGGTATATCCCTCCACCTGTTATTACTCATAACAATGTACACTGCTATGCCACAGAAAGTAAAACACAAATAATATAAGATTGTAGCACCAGCAAACAAAACACAAAAATGTTGTGCCGCAACACTGCCCAATATGTAAGACAATGAACCAACCGCTAAGGACGTGTACTTTTGATAGACTGGTAAAATATTGATTCTGGGCAAATGACTGCTCTGGGAAAGACACTCCTTAAACACATTTGTCCTCATTAGAGTGGTCTCATATTTTTCCAAGAAACCTTAAAGGATGATCAGAAGGCATCTTGCTTGTCCAAAAACTGACATCCAAATATACTGAATTGCTACTAACTATCCAATTTTATGCTTATAACTGAATTTTGTGAGGTTTGCTATATATTATTCCATTCCAATTATAATCATAAAGGCATATAACAGAACAAAACTAACAAAACTAAAGAGGAGTTAAGTAAAAATACAAATGTGGGGACAAGAACTATGTAGATTGCTCTGAGATAAGACAATCACAGAAAGAGAAATATTTCTTCTTTGCTGTGCAAAGTAAAATATAACATACTAGGTCAGGATATATGATATTAATGATGGTAACAACCTGTTATGTGAGGGCTCAATTTGTACCAAGTAAACTTTTTTGGGTAAACTTTTTCTATGTGAAAACTCAATTTGCATTACAATTCTAAGATTGGGGTGACAATATTGTCCCCATCTTACAGATGAAAAAAACTAGGGCAGAGAGTACTTAGACAACTGGCCCAAGGTCCTATAGTAAGTAAAAGAAATAAGATTTTAGCAAAGATAGTCTCATTTTAAGCCTAAACTCCTGAAATGGAAGTATATTTGTATAATTAAGAATTTAAAATATTTCTTGATGACTCTGTTCAAATTTGAGTACATAGCCTATCATTAGAATCATTACAAATAACCTCATCTCCCTTGCTTCTCTCTCACCCCTTGCAAATCGCAGCCCTGGATCAGCTCAATTACTTGCCTACTCTGGACCTGAGCAGCTGTGGATAAAAACAACTGGAGAAAATCACTCAACAGACAGACTGGTTTTACTTTAAACATGTGATTTCAAACCTCAAATGTCCAACCCCTGGCAACTACACCACATTCCCTAATATACTTGCTTTCCCAAACTCCGTAATAGAAATCCACTACCGCTGTCTCCCCAAACTGGTTTCTTTCTCTGCCTTAGCATCATTTTACTTTATGCCACTCTTCATTGAAAACCTAAATACCACTAGATGAGGACTCCTTTATCTTTCTACCACCAAATCAGAAAACCCCCCTCCATCTCCCAGTTTGTCAACCTCTCTCCCCTTTAACAGAGAAATTGTCCCCTTCTTATCAAAGCCCAATTCTTCCCAATAATTTCTTAAAAATGTATTGTGCTGCACAGTTACCCCTCTCTCAAGAAGACTATCCTTTGTAGAATATAAATGTTTACAGACTTGCCATCCTTACACACACATGTGCACGTGCACACACACACACACCACACATAAACCCTACATTGAATCTATATTTTCTGCTAGTTATCACCTTTTTTCTCTTTTTCACAGACAAAATTCACAAATGAGTACCATATCTACTTCCTCGTGTCCCAGTCACCATTCAACCCACATCTATTTGGCTTTCAACTTATCTCCTGCACCCAAACTGGTCCTATAAACATTAGCAATGAACTCCATGGTGCCAAGTGGAGTCGCCATGCCTCAGGATGGGGAAAAATAGAAGAGACGAGAAACATTGTAAGTAAGTTATATAGGGCGTTAGAGGTGGGAGGTGCTATGAGAAAACCATAAGTCTCCTGAAAAGGAAGCTAACACAGGCAAAATACAGGTTCTGCTAACATCTACTTTATGTATGCGTATAACAGTTACATATATATAGCAATCAAACACAAGCTCCCAACTAATCAATTTTGCATTCAGATGTCTAAAGTATGAGGAGTGAAAACAAATGTTGGCAATCTGATATGACATCATTTATTTGAGAAATACCTTCTTAAAGATCTAAGAGGTGGTATACTTACTTTGGAATTTATAATATCTATAATCCTTTTTCAGCCAAGACTAGGATATAGGAAGAATGTGGAGTACCCACATCAGTAACATTGATTCTCACTCTGTGCAAGTGTGTGTGTGTGTGTGTGTGCCTGTGAAAAGCCACTGGGGAGGATGGAGGTAGTGAGTGAGAAAGCTAGGTAAGGAGTAGTTTCTATCTTCCTCAGGTTATATTCAACTTCTTCATCCACTCATAAAAACTCTCAACTGTCCTCTAAGCTTTTAAAGTCAGGAAATCCAAAGATATACTTTTAGAAACAAAGAGTTAATTTAAGAAAAAAGTTAAGAAGTTTGGATGACAGGATTTTAAGGGAAAAAAAACCATGCTGTTCAAAATTCAAATAAGATCTATGATCCCATTTCAAAACAGGTACTATAAAATTTGGAGTCTTCCTTAAAAAATGCCGTTAGTATCTCATAATAATGAAGACAGGAGGTAGGAGGATTACACTGTAAGTAATGAGTAATTCTGTAGGATTTGACCTTAAAATGCATTTAGGGTGGGCACAGTGGCTCATGCCTGTAATCCTAGCATTTTGGGAGGCCTAGGCAGGAGTATTGCTTGAGGTCAGCAGTGAGAGACCAGCCTGGGCAACATAGCAAGACTCCTCAAAAAAAAAAAAAAAAAAAATAGCTCCCAGCTACTCAGGAGGCTAAGGCAAGAGAATCGCTTGAGCCCAGGAGTACAAGACTGCAGTGAGCCATGGCTGCACCACTGCACCCCAGCCTGAGCAAGAGAATGAGACCCTGTCTCTTAAAACACACACACATGCACACGCACACGCACTTAAAATAATTCCACACTCAGGAGTAGATTTAAGGATACAAACATGTAAAGGACTATATAAAAATAGGCAACCATACCATATACCTCAAAATACAAAATTTCAATGTTGCAGGGATGACTAATAGAACATGTGTTACAAAACAATAAGATAAGGTTTATTTGTATTTGTTTTTGAATAAAGTAGTAGAATAAATGATCAAAACTGATGTTCCTAGGTGTGAGCGGGAGGGACAGGTGATAACTGTCTTGAGGGTACTAGAAGACTGTCTGGAAATACAAAAATGCACATATTCAGTAAAGACAGGGGAGCCACTAGCTTGATAATATTTCTACATGAGCCCAGAATTCATAGGGAACCCACCTCCTACCCAACCCTGACTCTTGAACTGGGGGAGATTCAGACCATCAGTATCGATGGCCTATAATTCCTATAGGCCATCGGTTGTTGCAGTGGCCCTGGGGAGCCTTGTATGCCCCCATCTGAAGGTGTTAACACCAGGTTTATGTTCCCACCGCAGTTGAATAAATGATTGCATCCTTTCAGTTTGATTTTAAAAGTTGGATTTGTAGCTTTTAGCTTTTTTTTAATGCTACTTTCTCTCTCTCATTTATGTATTTTTAAAAGCAGAGATTAATTACTTCTAATTTTTCCTATATAAAATCTTTTACTGTATTATTTCACTTCATAATCAGCACATTTCTATTTATTTTACAATTTGAAACATTATTACTTCTGTGCTTTTGCTAATTGCAATGGCAATTTTAAAAGTTTAATCATTATAAAGGATAGATATCTCTTTTCCTCTCTTAATGGCCCCACAGCGATCCTTCCTGTATTGTATGGTGGAACTTTACTAACTGCATCCCTTACCCTAAATACAAAATTGTCCAGTAAGGCTGATGATGCTCTTATAATGCAATAGAGTTGGGTCATCTAGAAGATTCTGAGCCAAAATACTACTCCATAGCCCCAGCAATATGTACATGAATGGCAGTTGAGGTGATATTTTAAGTCCTGAACTACCTAATGTCTCTCAAAGACAACGTCAATTCTACCTGAATTACCTCAATTAACTGGGACACCAGTAATACATAAGATTTCTTTCCAGTAATTGTTTGCTGATTGCTGCAGGGCAGGCTCTATGCCGTTCTGATTTTTTAATTAGCCAAGGTATGCTTACATTCACTTTTCTGAAGCCTCTCCAAGCTCAGGAGTTTAGTAATCCTAAGGTACTTACATTCTTTCATAAAGCAATTTCATTCTTACCTACCCATCAGCAGAGTTGGCCCAGTGTGTTTCTAATATTTATTTTCAATAAGAAATATTTAGAGTCACATACTATTAGAAAAACAGACTCTCCAGTACATTTTTCTTATGCTTCTATTCTTTTTATTTCTTTATCATTAAAACCAAAACCACAAGCTCCACTTCTGGAAAGAGATTCAAAGTGTGGTCCATGAGTTCTTCATTAAAAAAAACTGGAACCTAAAAGACACTGTCCTTCATCTTCATGAAAGAGGGAAGGGAGAAATAAAGACTGCTGTAGAGACCCTTTTGGAGAGAGCTATGCTTATTTTTCTTTGTTGATTATACCTTTGCTATGGGTTTATTCTGTTCTGGGACAAGTTTTCTATCACCTTTAATGATAAAATGCTTTATGTTAATTCTTCATTTTTACCATTATATATATTTTGTTAGCTTTCATTTTCCTATTAGGCTTGTATTTGGAGACTGCCTTGCTGATACTTCTCTCTGCCCTTATTTATTTATTTATTTATTTATTTGAGACAGAGTTTCGCTCTTGTTACCCAGGCTGGAGTGCAATGGTGCTATCTCGGCTCACTGCAACCTCCGCCTCCTGGGTTCAGGCAATTCTCTTGCCTCAGCCTCCTGAGTAGCTGGAATTACAGGCATGTGCCACCATGCCCAGCTAATTTTTTTTTTTTTTTTTGTATTTTTAGTAGAGACGGGGTTTCACCATGTTGACCAGGATGGTCTCGATCTGTTGACCTCGTGATCCACCCGTCTCAGCCTCCCAAAGTGCTGGGATTACAGGCTTGAGCCACCGCGCCCGGCCCCTCTCTGCCCTTAGTTAGGGAAGCACTATTTCTCCTGTGTTACCTAAGCTGGTCCACAATTCCTCTAAAGAAATATGCACTAATTCTCTCCTCTACATGGGATGTGTAGTTCTGCCAAGATAAGTATATAGATTCTATGCAAATGAACTAACTGTATGACTGCAATAAAGATCAGCTACATGCTCCCCAGGATTTTACAACTATTTCAAACTTGATTTCTTTTCAGTTACTGAAGGATTAGGGCAGGTAGAGGGTGGCCTTGGGAAATGAGAGGGTGTCTAAAAGAGCTTTGCAGGATTAGATTATCAAGAATAGAAAATAAATGTATAATAAGAGATGTAATAAATTGAAGATAATCTTGATTTGGATCCTCTCAAAGGGGGAGTTAGAAAAAGGGGAAGAAATGTCAGTAAATTTTATAGATACAGACAAGTTTAGCTGGTTAATTTATTGCAATATTGAGGAATGTCGGTTTTAGAGAATGTGACATTCATGGTATATATATGGTATACAGAGGTTACTAATATGTTCATAACGAAAGTTGTGTGATATTGTACATGTATTTAGGGTTCTATGAGGAATTAACATCTGCACTTCAGACTTACTGAAAAGGCTTACTGAAGGCTTACTGAAAAGTCAACCACTAAGGTTTTAGAGCAGATCTCATAAGGAAAAAGGAAAACCATATTTTCCTAACTACACCTTACTACATTCTATTAAATACTGTGACTTAGCAACAGGCCGAATGTATAGAGAGCCATCTGTATTTTACGTCCCTTAGGACTTATAAGCCAGCCACTTTGGCCATCTTACTCACAGAAACTTAAATCTACCCACTGACAAAAATATTTGGACCATGTGGATGGGAAAAGATAGAGGAAGGCCAACTAGCATGTTTTCCCACCTCAGAACTCCTCTCATAGTATGTTTTCCCACCTCAGAACTCCTCTCAAAGTCCAACTGGCAAAGACTGGGAATGACATCTTCCTATCCATGAAGAAGCACCTTTGTCCATTACCAGACCCTAGTGTGAAACTGCTTTAAACATCTAGAAAATAGACTGTCCTGTAGAAATCAGCCTACGGAAAAGCCTAGACAAAGGCAGTGTGGAGTAGTGGAAAAAGCATGGGCTTTGACCCTGCACAGCTGAGCTCAGTTGCTGGCACACAGGAGGTGCATAGTAAATGGTAACCAGTCTATGGTAGGAAAGGAAGGATGTTTGCTCATACTTTCTCCACTACTATCCTCCTTCCTAAATATAATCCTTCATTCTACTCAATGTTTCCATGGGACTAAAAACTTCCATCCTCTGACTCAACTAATATTGGGGGCAGGACACAGCACTGCATAGTGATCAGGAGTTCAGGAGCTGGAGACGATCCCTGGGTTCAAACACTAGCTCTTCTGTTTACTGGCTGTGTAATCTCAAGCAAGCTGTAAGTGTGCTTATTAATTACTTTTAATGTACTTATTGATCATTCATTAAGCCTTATCTGTAAATGGGGATAATTACAGTACCTATACTTCACTCAGCTATTGAGAAAATTAAAAGAGATCATGTGTGTACAAGATTCAGCACAGCACCTGGCAAATGACTGTTCAAAAATGTCATTTATTACAATGATCATTATTATTTCCCACAGCAACTATTTATTATTACTATGTTGTCATTATTTCTGGAGCAAACTGAGAAGTAGTGAATTTTACATGATTAACGTGACACATTAAGAAAGTTCGACCCAACCCAAAGCTTTCATTCCTCTTATCCCTCATACTCCCTGGAAATTAACTTTTAGCTGAGGAACAACTTGTACATAACCAAAAATTTACAATGAGTGAGAACTGGCTTTATGGCAGATTTTTGTATATTGTGAAGCCAGCAAGAACCATTTTAATTTTTTTTCCTTTTTCTTTCTTTCTTTTTTGAGACAGAGTTTCACTCTGTTGCTGAGATTGTAGTGAAATGGTGTGATCACAACTCACTGCCGTCTCAACCTCCGAGGCTCAAGTGATCCTCGCACCTCAGCCTCCTGAGTAGCTGGAACTATAGGCACATGTTACGGTGCCCAGCTAATTTTTTGTAGAGATGGAGTTTTGCTATGTTGCTCAGGCTGGTCTCCAACTCCCGGGGTCAAGTAATCCACCTGCTTCAGACTCCCAAGTGTTAGGATTACAAGCGTGAGCCACCGCACCCAGCCCCATTTTAAATGGTCTTAAGCCCTGAATATAATGAGCTCTCATTGCACTATACTGGGAAAAAAGAAATAACTAGATCAGTTTCAGAAAGTCTGCCTTAGAAGGAGCAAATGCAATTTTCAAATGTTAGTTTTAGCTTAAGATATTAACAAATAGAGGGATTTATACTATATAGACTCTTTCAGTTCAGATTTATATTCTATCATTTTCTACAAACACGAGTCATGGAGCCACCACAGTGCACTTTAAAATATTAATAAGGAATTACCTAGAGACACAGAGATGTAGTGGGAAGTCATCAAAGTGGGCTTTAACTGATCTATAAAATTAAAACATGACAGAAAAAAAAAAACTTGTCCTTCCTAGTCTCCTTTCAACTTTCTGGCCATATTCTAACAGTGAATACATAGATGATCTACTTAAACACGAAAAATACTGAATATTTCTAACTGAATATTATTTTTTATTGGCTGTATAATATGCCCCAGGAAATTCTCATTGTATGACAATCATGCGAAATTTGTTTTAAACATTTTTCTTCTACTTTTGAAGCCATGCAAAGGGAAGTGTATATTAAAAGCTTTTTCATTCACCATTTGCTTGGTTATTCACATGGGAATTAAATTTTATTTTCATAACAATTGTTCACACGTAAATCCTGGCTTTTATAACTCTACCTTGAGAATTTGATGTTCCTTCCTCAAGAGGAAATAAACTGTTAAATTACACAATGAAAGATCCTGGTTAAACAAGTTTTGTGAAAACAGGAGAATTTGCTCTATACAAATGGGCACATTTCTAAACATTTGGAAGACTTAAAAGACATTTAACACTAATGCTACATATATTTTAAACAATCCAATCTTTTACTGGTGATGGAGAAGATTTTTTAGAATGCTGCAGTCCTAAACGTTATTATTTTAAATACCTGCCATAATTGTATTATATCTATTTTTGAGCACTGGTACTAGCACTCTAGCCAATGGGAAGTCGGGTAAAACTAACTTCCACTCTACCAATCGGCACCGTAAGAACACCGCCCCATAAGAACAAGAATACAGTCCTACTAGATCCTTCCAAATTTATAAACATTTTAAAATAGAGAAATTCTGATTTAGGTAACTTAATTCCCAGTCATATATAATTAACCTGAACGTACAATTCATTTTTAAAAAACAGCTAAAATTAAGGATGGACTTTAAAAGTGCCAAACAGATAATCATGATATAAACATAAAGCAAGAGATTTAATATTTTCTTTATTTAGTAAAACCCCAAAACTAGATCCAGTTTGCATTTTAAAAAAATCAGATGATGAAGGATTCTAAGTCAATTCAATAAATTAATTATTTCAATTAATTTGCATGAACTTCTTAAATTTTGTATAGTACATGTATTAATTTTTTATTGCTGCTATAAAAAATCTCTGTGATAAAATGAAAATTGGAAGGGCTGTGTTCCTTCTCTGGAGGTTCTAACAGACAATTGCATTTCCTTCCTTTTCTAGCTTCTGGAGGCTGCCTGCATTCCAGGATCATGTCCGCTTCCTATACTTTCCAAGCTGGTAGCTAGCATCCTCAAATCTCTCTTTGTCTCCTCTGTCACTTTTGAAGGCCTCTGAGATTACATTGAGCCCATCAGGATAATCCAAAATAATCTTCCTAATTTGAGATGGGCTGCTTTGCAACCTTAATTCTATCTGTGACCTTAATTCTCCCTTGCTATGTAACCTAACATTTTCACAGGTTCATCTTTTGGGGGTTGGGGACAGTCATTATTTTGCCTACCACAGTATATCAGATTTATATTTAAATTTGTAATATTAAATTCAAGTCAATATTCACCCAAATTAACCATTAAAGTTCTCTAATACTATTACTATTATTATAGTGTACAATAAAAATGTAAACAGTTTTAAATGTTTTTGGTTAGATAATTATATCTTCTTTCACTAGAGTCAGGCCAACTTACCCAGTGTCTAACCTCCTTCCATTTTACTTGTGCAAATTTGACACCAATCAATTGCTTTAATACCTTGTTCTCAACTCAGTGCGTTATACATTATTAAACTTCCATAAGACAATGTAACATATAATGCTTAGTATATATTATGTAAACCTGGTTTTCCCTCTGAGGATACATCTCAGACTGCAGTAAAAAATTACAAGAAAAGACTATTTCACTGACATTGACCTCACACAACATTTTCAGGAAGTATATTGGAAGAGCAGATGATGAGCATTTGCATAGATTTCGGAGATATCACACCCCATGTTAGAAATGATATAAAGGAAACTTGGCCCAGAGATCCTCACCTGACTTACCTGAGGTCACACAACTAACCTGAGACAGAGCTGGTTCCTGACAAAATGTGTTGTCATGATTATGACGCTGTTCATCTAACACATAAAATAGAGTCAACCATGACTCATCACTAGAGCACATTGTAAATGAATATATTTACTAAGTTACACTCCAAGGGATGTAGAAGTAGGATTTTATCATTCTGTTCTATGATAATATATAGCCTAAGCCAAGGATCAAGGTGTACTAAGACCCTGTGTAAGTTACAAAAATCTTATAAAATGTCATATAAGAAGAGGAAACAGTCTGCAGGAAAGAGAAACTAATTGGACAACAAAATCAAAGATCAGTGAGCCTATGCTAACAATGCGGATAATTTCTATAAGACAAAGAAAAACTTGACAATATTTAACTTGTTTATGATAAATCATTATTTCTTATTGGTGGAATAAAATGAGAAGAGTATAAGACATTTTTATATGGATTTTCTTGGAGGAAGAAAAATGGTTTAGAATTGGGAGAGTTTGGCCAGTGTGTGGTGGTTCACGCTTGTAATCCCAGCACTTTGGGAGGCTGAGGTGGGCAGATCACAAGATCAGGAGTTTGAGACAAGCCTGGCCAACACAGAGAAACCCTCTCTCTACTAAAAATACAAAAAGCAGCTGAGTGTGGTGGCACGCACCTGTAATCCCAGCTACTCGGTAGGCTGAGGCAGAAGAATCACTTGAACCTGGGAGGTGGAGGTTGCAGTGAGCCCAGATTGCACTACTGCACTCCAGCCTGGATGACAAAGACCTAAACTGCATCTCAGGAAAAAAAAAAAAAAAAAAAAATAGAATTGCTACGGTTTGAAAAATATCATTATGTAAAGAGTATTTTGAAATTCTGCCATTGTTTCCATTTTTTTATTTTTTTGTTTTTTAGAGACTGGATCTTGCTCTATTGCCCAGGCTGGAGTATTTTAAAATATATCAGCTAAACACATCTATATCTCTAACCTGATAAATGAAAAATAAAATTATCATTTTAAAATTAGTTTCTTTTTAATATTAAATATATCATAGCCTTCAGATAACAGAATTAAATTCCATTTTAAAAGTTATAGGGGGAGAAGCCTCTTAAGTTATCAATAAAACACAATTTTCTTGGTATCCAAAAGGAGAATTAAAACCAACTTACTTGATGTAATAGGGCACTTTATTATGTGAAATGGATCTTTGCCACGGCAGCTGGACTGACGCTGAGGAAACAAACGAGATTGTTGGAAACGTTGAAAACCAAAAAGCCTACACCTTAATGCAGAACAACTGAACGTCTTATAGCAAATCCAAAGGACTGTTCTGGTTTCAAAGCTGGATTCCTATAATTACGAGATCCACTGGGCCAAACAAAAAAATGGCTCTAAGGATTCATTTGAAGTAAAACAAGAAACAATATCAGTTCAAGGTCAAATGCCAACCAATTTAACCTGTTGATAAAAATACTTTTAAACTTTCAAAAGATTTTGTTTATAAACACTACAATTTAAAACTTGGTGCCATCTGGAAACTGTGCTTCATATATATTTTTGATAAAGCTACAAGCAAAATTAATTTTACCTGGTATATCCAGATTAAAAATTAGAATGTTTAAAGACTGAATTTTCCAGATGACTAATCATAGTCACAGGAGTAGCTATTGAGTACAGATGGAATTTAAACAAATTCATTTCTATAAAATTTAACAAGAGAAAATTTAAAAATAGGCCAAAAGTTGTGAAGACCCAAGGCAATCGTCTAGGCAGAAAAATCGCAGTTTCTTATTTTCATCTGAAACACACAGAGAGCTCAGTCTCCTAGTTTTGCCCTAGACATTACTATGACTGAGATTTTATGGGTTTTTTAAATTGAGGTACTTTTTTTTTTTTACAGTTCTAGTTACTTCTTACTAAAAATCTATTATTTCTACATTACCCAATTATTTTAAGACTTATTTAAGAAGAATAGTATATGTGAATCTAGTGCCATAAAGGAATTTTGCTGAGCAAACTAATACAAAAATTCAAATAATACTTCGAATTTTCATAATTTGCAAATATTATCAGATCCTCACGTAGCCAGTTGTCACCAATACTTTTTTTCCCAATTTCATGTCACATTAATACTTAACAACTATTCAGCATCTAAACTTTGCCAAGCATTTTCAAATATATCTTTTTGGTAAGGAAGCCAGCGAGATGCACAAAGTTCCATTTGATAGATGAGGAACTAAATGTGCAGAGATAAAATATCTTGCCGAAAGAGTGATACCCAGTAAGTAAATGACAGAGCTCAGATGCGATCTCAGAATTTCTGAGACACTCGTTGAGCAATTTTTCTACTCAACAATTCTTCCTCTCTTTATAAAAGGCAAGCACTCTTTTCTCCATCTTTGCCCATGGAATATAAAAAGGGATGAAAATGAGGAAGTAGGTAGGTTACATTTCTCATTAGAGCCAACCTCATTTCAGTGTTGGCACCAGGCTAATAGGTCACTTTTTATTTTGCACCTAACTAAACAGGCTTCTTTTATAACCATGGCTAAAGTCCAAGAAATATAATAAAGCCAAGATTCCAAGCAGCAAAGAATAACAATTATTAAATTTATTAATTGGGACTTTGTTTACACTTCTCCGCTCATTTTAATAATTGATTTGATTTGAATAATTTCCACCTCTTTGGACTGTCAGTGTTAGACAATATAAGGACACGTATTTGACTTTCACAAAATGTGTATATAAATTTTACCATATTTCACTTCCAAAAGATTATGCGCTTGCTTTCTACTATGAGAGTGATTGCCAGGTGAAAGCGTATCCTTTCGTTAATACTAAAGATAACTGATACTTAGAACACTACAGACAGTTCTCAATTATTTTGTAAACTCCTCTTTCATTTGTTCTTGGCACATAGCTTTGCATTTTGTAAAACTGAGTTTTAGAAATTTGGAATACTTAATATCTAATAAGTATACGGAAAACCTATTTACTTCACCAACATTGATGGTATCCGGACTTTAAAAATGTGTCCTGGCAGTTGGGTGTGGTGGCTCATGCCTGTAATCCCAGCACTTTGGGAGGCTGAGATGGGCGGATCATGAGGTCAGGAGTTTGAGACCAGCCTGACCAACATGGTGAAACCCTGTCTCTACTAAAAATACAAAAATTAGCTGAGCGTGGTGGTATGCACCTGTAATCCCAGCTACTCAAGAGGTTGAGGCAGGAGAATTGCTTCAACCTGGGAGGTAGAGGTTGCAGTGAGCCAAGATTGCACCACTGCACTCCAGCCTTGGCAACAAAGAATGACTCCGTCTCCAAACAAAACAAATAAACAAACAAAAAAGAAACAACAGCAAAAACGTGTCGTGGCATCCAGGTACACAAAATATTCCAGGAAGGCCTATACACCACAGAAAGATTGAATACCTAAGGTCTTAGGGTTTGTGAAACAGAAAAAGAGGTGGGGGCAGTGAGGAGGGTGAGAGGTAGAGAGGTATAGAGCAGGAAGGGGCAGGAAATGACTGATTAGAATGCTTGAAATTGTAAAAGAAAAGCCCAACCTTTAACTGAGGTAAAGCAGTTTATCAATAGTGACAAAAAGATTAAGTGGAAATATAAATGTAATCAATTTAGTTAGAAGATACAGTATTATTCAGTTGTCTCTATGGTTGTAGTTGCAAAAAAAAATCATAATTGAGAAATAAGCTTTGCCCTAAGTTTAAAGTTTAAATTGATTTTAAAGTTTACTTAAATTGAATTAAACTAAACAAATTGCTTTCTTACATATATTTGCTAAAGGAATTGAAAGGAAAGGAATTAATATTTACTGAAAGCATTTGTGTCAAGAACTGTGCTAGGTGCTTTGTGTAATTGGATATACCTTGTCATTGAGTTCTCAAAACAATCCGAGGAAATGAGGTAATATGGTATTTTAAGACAAAGGAATCAACCTTCAGAAATTCACAGTTCTGGTAGGCGGTAGAATGAATGTTTAAACTCAATCTGGTTGACTCTAAGTCCTGCATTCTTTAGTATCCTCAGTAGTGAATGATAAAGTAGGAACTCGAATTGGTTATTCAAGATCTCAAGAATGGTCCATAAATTTAAAAATTCCAGAAGAAAAATATTACATAAAACTCTACATAGGTGTTTGGCTAAATTTGCAATACTAGACTAGAAGAAAAGCTACATATAATTGCAATGAGCCTAATAATTCAAAATCTTCCCACTTAAAGATTTATGAAGAGTGACTTTTTTTTTAAGGTGCAGGTGTGTTTTAAACTAATAAGCACTTTTTAAAGAGAAAATTTAATTTAAAACCTTAAATTTAAAATTGATTTCTTTATTATGAAAAAGTTCACAATCTTTGACTATGAAAAAGCAATGATGATATGATATTATGTTAGCTCTCCTAACAGACAGTCCAATGAAAAGCCATAGCTAAAGATGAATTCATTTGTTTTACTTTGAAGACTTCTCACTTGTCATTATATTATTACAAATAATAACTAATAAGTAATATTTTCATTGATATTAATACCTCCTCATGCATCTATGTAAACAAATATGTTTATAGCAAGGAATATAGCTTCTTGAATTAAAGTGAAAGAAAATGCTAATTCATTCCATTAATGCAACCAGTCCAGCTTATTACTACTTACTAGAGAGAAAATGCTGAGAGGAGGGTCCAAAATCTCTGTGAGCTTCCTGAAGCTGTTTAAGGCGATCGTCCACAGAAACCTGTGCACACACACATGCAAGACAGAGGAAATAATCTGATTCTGAAACAATGACTTTAATAATATCTTTGGTTTAAAGACTATACTAAATGAAGCTATTGCCCAGGATATGTTTGTTTATACAGACAGACCCCTTTTCTATCTCTGGTAGCAGAGTAATGGTAATAAATAAATAAATAAATAAATAAATAAATAAATAAAGGTAATAAATAAATAAAAGGACTTCTTCTGGCCTCAAATAAGAGTAAATAGTGCCAGGCACTCTTCTAAACAATTTATAGAAATTAACGCTCTAATCTTCACAATAACTGTAAGGGTTATTTGTATCATCATTTTACAGATTAAGAAACTAAAACACAAAGAGGTACCCAAGGATATACAGCTAGTGAGTGGCAACACTCCTGTTCATATTCTGGTCATACAGTGCCAGAATCTGTTCCTGTTACTCTGCCTCTTAAGGTAGTCCATTGTCTCTAAAGCCTCTGCAGTCAAGACGTGGTCATGAGATCAGTGACCACTCATCTCTCTTTTGTAAGAAAGACGGTAAAAAGTGTTATGGGGAGCAAATGAAAAAGAAGCCTCAGAAACTAGATCGGTAGATAACACATAGATTTTATATGTGTATATATATGCACGTACATATACATATATACACATATATATACACACACACATTTAAATAACAAAATAAATTCTATATATATTATACATAATTAATGTAATTTATTTTGTTATATAAATATATTATATAATTAAAATAATTATATATTATATAATATAATCTATTATCTACTGAACTAGTTTCCTAGGCTTCTTTTCCATTTGCTCCCCATAACATGTATAGAATATATATATATATATACACACACACACACACACACACACACATATACGTAGAGAGAGAGAGACAGAAATAAACAGTACATAGATAGTAGATAGAAGAAAACAGTACATAGATATAGGGAAAGAATGAGTGAGGTGATTAGAAGCTAAACAGAGAGTGAAAAGACGTGAATATGCAACATCTTATTTTCCTCCAAATTTGTATCTGATCATCTTTACTTGGGGTTGAGACATATATTTAAGTTCATACAGGCATATTAATGTACTCTTCATATTTTTTATACACATTTTTGGTTTTGATTTGTTTTTGTTTGTAGAGACAAACTCTCGCTGTATTGCCTAGGCTGGAGTTTAGACACGATTATGGATCATGGTAGCCTTGACTTCCTGGGCTCAAGTCATTCTTCCACCTTAGCCTGCCAAGTAGCTGGGACTACACACATGTGCAATCATACCTGGTTAATTTTTTTTTTTTTTTGTAGAGAGAAGGTCTCACTATGCTGTCCTGACTGGATACTCTCTACCTCTTTTATGCACATCTTTGTTTTTCTTTTATTTTTACAGACAGAGTCTCACTCTGTTGCTCAGGCTGGAGTGCAGTGGCATAAACATAGCTTGTTATAACCTCAAACTCCTAGCGTCAAGCAACCCTCCTACCTCAGTCTCCCAAGTAGCTAAGACTACAGGTGCACACACCACACCCAGCTAATTTGTAAAATTTTTATTTTGTAGAGACAGGCTCTTCCTATGCTGCCCAGGCTGGTCTCAAGTGACCCTCTCACCTCAGCCTCACAAAATGTTGGGATTATAGGCATGAGCCACCATGCCCAGCTTTTTAAAAATACACATTCTATAGTTAACTCTCTGCATTATAAAAATGTAAAGGGTTACTAAACTGAGAAACTAAATGCAAATCAATAACAACTGCATGCAGCCTACTGACATTTCCATCTCCTTTTTCTAGTCTTGGTCTATGTAATGCTCATCATTGTTCCACTTAGAAGGACAATCTCACCTGCAGCTGTCCTTAAATGAAACTGTATATGTCTGGTTCCCTAGTCAGCAGTCATTCCTCCTGGTTAGCCATTTAAATTGCATTAGTATGCACTTCGTTCATTAAGGCCAAAAAGCATTCAAATGCCACACTTTGTGAGTAAAGAAAATATTCCTGCAACTCAACAGTGTAGCCTACCAGCATAGATTTTTCTCTTCTTGTCCAACCAGCAGCTAACAACTGAGCTCTAGAGGCTACCAGCATCATAGATAAGGATGACAGAATACATATCTTCTTTCAAGAATAACATATTCCCCAACTTCTAATCTTTAGAAGTAGTGATAACAGAAACAGAATGGGAAGTAAATCAAGATGGACCATAAGAATCATCACAGGAAGATAATGAATTAGAGAAACAGAGCAGAATAAAAAAAAAGAACAAAGTTCAAATACTTCTGAGTTCCACTCTCTAGATAACACATATAAATTTAACAGATTTTGCTTTACTAATCCTACATTATTAACACTCTTTGCAAAGACTGAAGATTGTAAAATATTATACACTAATTTCTTCTTCAATTTCAATAAGAAAATATGAACCATTGAGTGTTTTGATATTTGAATTAATTCAGCAAATCTATTATATGATAAAATATTATATCTGTCAAATGTTTCTATGCACTACATCAAAATTGCATATTTAAATAAGGTCTAGAATCTTTAAACCAACTGCATTAGCTAAAATCTAAGAAGTAAAGGTAAACACCACTGGTATAAATGTGCTATCTGGAAAAAATAAGGAAGACATTTAAATAGCAACCAGTTAGAAGAAAAACAATAGAGACTTCCTTAATTTTTCAAAATGAAGCAAACAAAAATATACAAGATGAAAGTAAGAAAAATGACTCCTTTATGAGTCATTATGTGAAAAATGTTTCTGCGACCTACCACGGGTTTCAATTACTGTGATTTATTTAACCTTTTGCAATTTTCTACAAATATCATATGAATAGTACATCAAAAAATTAAATTAAACTCTATAAATAAATGAGGCATTTAGGTTCAAGATCCTGAAAGACAAATACCTGAGGTCATCACATGCCAAATTCATTATCAAATACCATCAAGAAAGAAAGAGAAAACGAGAAGAGTGGTAGAATCGTGAGACAGGGTTTAAAGGCCACCCAAGGTGTAAGCCTGCATTACGAAGGGGAATAAGCCGATACCTGTAAAAGCTTCCATCGCATATTAAGGTCATCTAGCTGGCGAGACATCTTTAGAGAGGGATGCAGGTCAAGTGGTGACAGCTGACTGGATAAATCATTCACTGTTTTAACTTTTAAGTTGATTGGTGCAATTTCTTCTCTAAATGCCTAGAAGAACCAAAAAATATATTATTGGAAAAAAATATTACAAAAGCTAGTACAGTTGACCCTTGAATAACTTGGGTTTGAACTGCATGGGTCCACGCATGCACACATATTTCTCAACCAAACTGCATGGGTCCACTTATACACAGATTTTTTTCAACCAAACATATGGAAAATATAGTATTTGCAGGATGTGAAACCCACGTCTATATGGAGAGCTGACTTTCCACTGATGCAGGTTCCAGGGGGAAATGTGGACTTGAGAAGGCATGATTTTTGGCATATGCAGGTGTCCTGCAACTGTACTGCAAATCAATGGCAAGGCCAGCTGAGAGGACATCAACTACAGCTGCCCGCTCCACAGCAGATAGCACAATTCAGGTCTTCGGTAACTTGGATGAAGAACTAAAAAGTCACTGTTTATAACCCAAGAATATGAATGTGTGAAGAGAAAAATTATAATTCAAACTCATTTAAATGATTCTGTATTTCCTTTCATACTTTTTATTACATGCAGTTTACTCTGGAAGATGTTTGTCATTATTTTCCATTTTACTGATATCTAATGTTGATTCTATCTTTAGTTTGTATTCATATTTTCTTTTTATTCTGTTTTATTAACATAGAACTTTAATATTTTTTCACCAAATGCAACAACTTGATTTAAACATGTTTCCACTTAAAATTAAATTAGAAAGTGGCCAGTAAAAACAACTTTCCTAACCATGAAACCAATGCCTAACACAGACTCAAAAAGTAAGGTCTGCCCCTGTTAAAATCATTTATAAACACTGTCTGTGGTTAGGCCTGGGGCAGGAAGAGTGGGGTCTGTAGGAAAAGAGGTAAAGGAGTCTTAGAATTGACAAATGCCACCTCTGAGCAAGGTCTAGAGTCATTAAAACAACATACTAAGAGCACTTAGAAGTTGTCATTATGAGCATCCATATTCTTGATGTCCCCAACAAAAAACGGAAGCCGCTTGGGAATAGACCCTCACTATTTAGCACAGGACTTACAATCCAAGAGAGAGAAAATTAATTTCTATTGAGAAAGGCCCACAAAAATGATATTTGAGCAATATTAAGTTAACACAGAATGCAGAACAGAACTGGGAAACTAAAAGAAAAGTTTAAGTTTAAATTAGCCATAAAATTATAGTTAATAATGTCCCAAACTTAACTTAGAAGTAGCAGGTGTTGTAAACATCCCATTAGCATCGGCCCTCAGGTTTCATCATTTCTACATTCTCCACTCTTTGTCTTTGTTTTTTGAGATGGAGTTTCCCTCCTTACCCAGGCTGGAGTGCAATGGTGAGATTGTGGCTCACTGCAACCTCTGCCTCCTGGGTTCAAGCAATTCTCCTGCCTCAGCCTCTGGAATAGCTGGGGCTACAGGCATGCGCCACCATGCCCAGCTAATTTTTTAGGTATTTTTAGTAGAGAAAGGGTTTCACCATGTTGACCAGGGTGGTCTCGATCTATTGACCTTGTGATCCACCTGCCTCGGCCTCCCAAAGTGCTGGGATTATAGGCGTGAGCCATCACACTCAGCCTCTCCACTTTAAGTGGGGAGGCTCTTTAAGAGACTCCAGTCAGCGTGAGAACTATGAAAGCTGGAAGTTTGAAATCAGGATGTATAAAGTAAGAAATATCACCTGAACCCTGCAGCTACGAACATTTCAAAGACAGGGTAGAAGAAGAGAAGTTTACAAAATTATGGGAATTGCTGATACATGGAACAAGAAGAGGGGTTGAAGTAGTTTTTTTTCCACTTCTACAGATTTGGCATTTTAATAGATGACAAAATGTGCATACACAGACAAACACACAAATATGATTAAATAAGAAGAGCAGTTGTAAGGTAACAGAGGCATTATAGGTGTAAAACACTCACAATGACTATAGAAGCACACGACAGGGGGAGGTGTGGGTTAGGGTGGGCAAAGGGAAATTTTCAGTCTGGACTTTGAAGAGGCCTGGGTCCCTCATACTCAGTTTGAGAACAATGACAGAATCCAAATCCTTCAAGCTTTCTTCAGTCATGATTTTAACTTTATGCATTAATACTGTCTCCATGGCAGGTAACCTGGAGGACTCAAGACTTGCAATTAGCTTTTAAAATCAACATCTTTTTATTTTTTATCTATTGGAGATTAAAAATGAAATGCTAGAAAATCTTTTGAGATTCATATAATTTCAAATAATAATCAATTTTATTTCAAAAGATAGTAAACTTAAAAAAAAAACAAATTATAACTTCAAGACGGGCTTTAAAAATCTTTTGGAACAGAAAATAAGTTAAAATTTTTCCTCTCCAAAGATAATGTTTCTCTATATAAGCCACAGGTAAAAACATTTAAAAAGCTTTGACAAACAAGGTCTTTGTGTTTTGTTTTTCTTTTTATGGTCAGGTGTTATATGGCAACGAGAAGTCTTTCTATCAAGAAAGTTTATCTTTTGTTTTTGAAGAGCTTCCAAATTAAGGGGCTTGAGATAAAGCAAGTTTGAAAATAGTTTCAGAACTGCTGTGTGTTCTAGTATAAAGAACCAATTTATCATGTTACCACTGCACTTTCCTATAACAGAATAGGAGGCTATGTGGCCTTCCTTGCCATAAAAACAGAACATCTGCTAGTATCAAAGGTGCTAACTGGCAGTCTGTTGGCAGGTGTGACTCCTATGCCCTTCTCTTGCCAGAAGGTGTGTATTCTGTAAATAAGAACGATTAACGATAATTTTACGGAGTTGACATTATTTGATTACCCCCAAGGATTCTGTTTTCCAGTTGCTTTGACATATTTAATAATATTTAGCAAAACTCAGTACTTATTTTTATCTGACTACACTGTCAATGAGATTTGGGGTATACTTTAAACCACATGTAACACATCCCAGACTTTGAATCTATTTTACATGTCTTAATTAGATGGGATTTTATTTTCTTTTTTCCTAAAAAGATATGAAAATATTTTAATTTACAGTTTATTCCTATTAAAATATTAATTGTATGTTTCCTGGCTTCTACTTATGCAGAGATTTAAACAAAAGGATTTGGATTTAGAGGTGGGTAAGTGGTTTAATCCAATGTGATTATCAACTCCCAAACTTCCGGGCAGTTAATAACTCCATGTACAATTTTTCACTTTTCCCCAAACACTAACCATTCTGCACTATAAGCTGATGCTTTCAATTCAAATGGGTAAATTCCTGCTCTAACCAAGAGGTATTTTTGCAGTCCAATAAAACATAATTTTTGTGAACTGCTGACTTAAAGATTTTCAGTGTCTAAAACTATCCATTCAAATACAAGAAGTGTGCCGCTTCCAAGGAAGCTGTGCTAGAGGTTTTCTTTCCAATGGGTTATTTTAAGCTCAAGTCCATCCATGGAAATGATTTTTACAATCCTAAGGTTTAAAATACTAGGAAGACATCTCTTTAATTCATAGGATTGCTGGATACCTGTATATTTACACTGAAAGATGGCAGACACCAGTACAACTTTTAGTAATAAAAAACGTTTAGCTTTAAAATGTAATATTTAACTTTTAAAGCTTGAAATTCAAGTAGTTGATCAAAGTTGTGTAAAAGTTCTCTGTGATGAGGAAGAGAAACTCTACCACTCACTAGTTATGCAGGCTTGAGCAATTACTTTCAGTTTTCTTATTTGACAAACAGGTATAATAATAATACCTATCTTGTTGGGTTGGTGTAAGGATTAAGAGAGATACTGTTCCTAAGGATAGTTCTTGAAACACAGTAAGCCTCAGTAAATGCTACTTATTATTATTCTGGTATCTATACATTTGTATATTTACTTATGCAATTAACCTAGGTATTCAGGTAATTTTCCTAGATCTTCTTTCTCTTTCCTGTTAGCTACATGCATATAAAGGGAGAATGCTATCCAATGTGTGTATACAAATGACATATATCTTCTGCAATAAAAATTCCATTCCTAATGGATACTGTCAGCTTAACATCTAATTTTTCACTGGCTTATCCTCTGATTTGATTCATGACTACCTAGCTTAGTATGCTACTATAAACCCTTCTCTACACTAAATCTGTCATTTCTATCTCTTATTGCCTAAATTTTATTAACCTTTTATTTTCTGGTGATGTTCTACAATGTGGGAACCTAAAGGGATGTAACCATAGGTCTAACATCCTTAGCTTTGGGCATTCCTAACTACAAACAGAATTTATAGCTAAACTAATTCTTCACTAATATACTCATACAGGAAGATACAATTTATAGCTGAGAGTTCCCAGGAAAAGAGTGTGCTTTTGATTATAGCTCTACCTCCAACCACCAATTTACAAGAGAAACAGAGTAGAGAGGAAGCTGGAGACTACACTATATGGAAGCAACTCTGAAAAATCCAGGCTCTAAGAATCATTACAAAACAAACAATTCAGTAACTTTAACAAATAAACTGCAAAGAAAAGAAAAGAGGAATAGAGGGGAAATCTGGAGATTAAGATTTTTTTTAAGGAGGTAAATCTAATCTATATTGTTTAGGGATGATGCACCATTGGGTAAACAGTAAAAATAAATGTAAATTACAATAAAAGTTGCATTAGTTGTTATTTGGGGGCAGGGTTGAGGGACATATGGAAAGCATCTGTCCTGACTCCTAATGGGTGGGGCTGTAACGGTGCTGGCTCTGTAACAATGCCTTATAACAATTTACATATGTGGCTCTCTTTATATGCTTTATATTTAACAAGAAAATATTTCTTAAAAATCCTTCCAAGGCAATGATGCTGACCATGATTTTTTCAATGTGATCTTGCAGCGAATCAATGAGTAAGTCTCCCACGGGCTTCCAGCCATTCCGCACAGACTCTGCCTCTTTCATGTCAGCGTCCAGGTCATCCATAGCTCCCTGCAGGTCTCTGAGTTTCTCCAATGCCTTGTCCACTTGCTTCTGCCAATTGCTAGTTACAGCATTTAGATTTTCCCATTTTTCTTTGACTTCAGAAGACTGTTTGCGCATGGCTTTGGCAATCTTTTGGGCTCTCTCCTCAGGAGTCAATTCTGCGATTAAAAAAAAAAAAAGAAATAGAATAATTTGGATGTCTGATTGTATATTCTTAACAGCCAAGTGTGAGTGTTACTAATATTACTGAGGTATACAGAGAAAAATCAAGAAAAATTACTCCTGGATAAAAATTGGCCAGGGTAAGAAAAAATTTCCCCATATTTCATCCATGAATTCTCTGCACACCTAATCATATACTCAAAAGGAGAATGAAACAGTTACTGAGATTAATAAATTGACCTGGTTTTTGAATTTTAATATATTTGTAAAGCCTGAAATGTAAGAAGATAACATAAGAAATAAACCAATTTTTCTTTTTCATAAACTTAGTTACATAAAACCCAAAGACACTTTTTCATTTCAGTATTCTCAAGATAAATGGCAAGTATAATGAATGACAAATGACTATAAATTATAAGCTGAAATGCTCAGAAAATAAGATTATTGTGTTCCTAAAAATAAATAACTGAAGGCAAATAACATACCTTAGATAGTGATAATCTCTAAGTCTGTTTGGCAGTTTATTTTTAATAAAGGGTATCATCTGCAGCCCACAAACATTTTAGCAGGAAAATAGCAAGAATTCAAGGAGCATCCTAAATATGTAATAGAACAAGGGGGCTTCTACAATGCCTGAAATAAACTTGAGACAAAAAGAGCAGCAATAACACGTGGACAGGCGACAGGACATGGGCAGGGCGAGTCCAGAGGAGAATCAAAGGATACAGACAGAAATCAAAGTCAAGTTCAAAGCCAAGGGTCAGAAATATGAGAAATGGGGAGCTGGTAAGACAATGGCAGAGGAATGTGATAAACACAGAGGGGAAAAGTCTCAAGACAGCTTAGAAAGGTCTCCAGCACAGCTCCACACTCCTGGGGCCTCTCTGTCTTCTACACCTTAAAATATCTCCTTGCCTAGCTAGCTGGTTTGATGGTGGTGTCCGACTGTCCACTGCAAATAGAGAGGCAGCTCAGAAACATGCAATCAAGGTAAACTGTACATTAATTTGAGACAGAAATCATACTCTTCTTTGTGATAACAAGTCATCTTTCAGTACACATCACATTAGCAATTTCTACCTTACCTCAAAATGTTCCAAATCACTTGTAAAATGATCTAAAGTTCATCAAACTTCATCCATCATAGAAGAACTTCATCATAAAATGCACCGAAGCAAGCTCTCCTAAACCGCAACTTTCATCCTCAGTGTAAATTGGTCTGCCTGACTTTATTTAAATACTATTTAAAAGCCAAGTCAAAGGTGACAAAAACACAAATGTTTGTCTTTCTAAATTTTCAAAAATTCTAGGCGTTGATATTTAGCAACCACAGAACTAAGACTTGTGCTGCTTAAGTGGTAGAAGTCTACAGAGAAATTTCAAAAATCTCTTGGCAGCTAAATTGAAGAGAAGAAGAGAAAACATCGTAATCAGTAGATAGGCTGAATATGCTAGTACAAGATAAATAAAGAAAATAAGTAAATTAGAGTCCAGGCGTGGTGGCTCATGCCTGTGTTCCCAGGATTTTGGAAGGCTGAGGTGGGTAGATTACCTGAGGTCAGGAGTTCAAGACCAGCCTGACCAATATGGAGAAACCCTGACTCCACTAAAAATACAAAAGTAGCCGGGCGTGGTGGTGCATGTTGTAATCCCAGCTACTGGGGAGGCTGAGGCAGGAGAATCGCTTGAACCCAGGAGGCGGAGGTTGAAGTGAGCCAAGATCACACCACTACTCCAGCATGGGCGACAACAGTGAAACTCCATCAGATAAAAGAAAAGAAAAGAAAAGAAAAAAAGAAAAGAAAAGAAAAGAAAAAGATATCTATAAAATGATAAATATGTAATACATTTTATGTATTTCATATAAATATAAAATGCTATGTCAAGACAAAAAAAATCATTTTAGTCTCATGGGAGGTGGTAACTTTTATGATTAAACACCTGTGTCTGTTAATAAGTTACTTGGGCTTTTTCAAAGATATATCAAGCATCTACTACTGTAAAAAAAGAAATACATGACTCATTTCAGAACAGACAACTTAATTATGATAATTTTCCTCAGATAAAGTAAAAACTCGTTTTGTCAGACATCAAATAACCTGGCACCGGGAGGCCCATGGCTTCTTTGTCTTGCATCAAAACACTGTCTACTGCCTCTGACGTTTTTGTCTTTCCTTAATGCAAAAATCTATTTATTGAGCAGTTCTTGTGTGGTATTTATTACATAATCCCCACTCAAGCAGCTACTCAGAAGAAAAGAAAAGCTCTACGTTCAATTCACCATCTGTCTGCCAGAAACGAAACATATTAACTAATCACTTTTGAGTCAAAATAAGCGTTTCCCAGTGCAGCAACAATCCCAGCTGAATGCATACTGTTAAGCCAAGCACAGAGCAAAGTAAAAAACAAAGCAAAAACTTTCCAGAAGTTTTCTGTGCAACACATAAGAAGAAGCAATATGCGAAATATGAAGGTATGACTACTTGGGGTAAAATAAATAAATAAATAAATAAATTCAAACATCAAAAAGGCAGAAAAAAAATTTTTCTTAAAAAGCAAATGATTGCATTCTTTAAAAAAAAAAAAGCCCTCTCACTTGAAAATCAAACAAATTTTCTGAATAGGTATTCTGTGGTAAATGCTAAAGCCAACGAAACAACCTACATGAATAGAGAATCTTCACCAGTGAGGAACACCGGTGTCATATTAGAAACCCTGACAGTGACGGATTGAGTGAGTTTTTAAAGCTAGTGATCCAGGGCCCCTCCCCCAAAAGGTACTGATTTCCCTGGTCAATGTCAGGTCTGGCATGGAGAGAGGTCAAAGGTCCCCAGGTGGTTCTACTAGGTGGTCAGGATGGAATGTGGCTAGCCCATTGGCATATAAATTGATTTCTCTGGACCATGTAGCTGAAGCTCACGGGACATTTCTACTCCATTGGGTTCTGGTGTCAACCCCATGCAGAGCACAGCCACTAAATACTAAAGGCCAGAGAGCAAATGAAGCTCAGTGATAAGAGGGTCAACTAATTTGCATTGGAAAGGTGGTAAGAGAGGCTAATGCTAGAAAAACTGGAGAAAAGAGCAGGAGAAAACCAAATAAATTTGTTAGCAATTCTGAGACTGGAAGACCTTTTTTTCTCTATGTCGCTTTCCTACTCTCTAAAGTGTGTGTGTGTGTGTGTGTGTGTGTGTGTGTGTGTGTGTAAAATATTATTTTTATATATAATGTACATAAAATTGTATATATATATTTTATAGAATTGTTCATATATTTATATATATTTAAAATTTATATATATTCAAAAATTTTATATATATATAAATGTATATGTATAATTTTATATATGTATAAAATTATGTATATATGTATAAAATATGTATATATATATATATATATATACACACACAAACCATTTTTTTTAAGTCAGGTTCTTGCTTTGTTGCCCAGGCTGGAGTGCGGTAGCATGACCCTGGCTCACAGCATCAAACCCCTGGGCTCAATCAGTCCTTCCATCTTAGCTTTCTGAGTAGCTGGGGCCACAGTTATGTGCCACAGTGACTAGCCAATTTTTTTGTTTTTTGTTTGTCTTTAGAGATGAGGTCTCACTATGTTGCCCAGGCTAGTCTCAAACTTCTGGCCTCACGTGATCCTCCTATCTCCATCTCCCAGAGGGCTAAGATTACATGCTTAAGCCACTGCACCTGGCCTATTGCTTATATTTTTGTATGTATTTACATTACATATTTATATATTATAAATATTATACTTATTTTATATTTATATTTTATAATTTTAACATGCCAATTTCTTTACTGCCTTACAAAGATATTTAAGGCAGCACAGATAATTATCTTTTAGAAAGAAAAAACAGGAAGAAGACAAAGGAAGAGAGGAAAAAGGAGAGAGAAATCCTGAGGTTTTCTGTCATCCAATTAGCTTAACTTCTTCAAATATGCAAATAAGTAGCACAGCATTGATGCCATGCTCTCCTTTATATGAGGAAAAAGACTACAACATACTTCACTGGAATGCAGGTGGGAAACCAAAGCTGGACCAGGAACAGGGACTAGAATTTGGAATCAGCCCTCCTCCCATTTTGCCCATTGACCCTAGGCCAGTTACTTGACCTGCCCAGCCCAGTTTTATCAAGTGCAAACCCTATTTTCTCATGCTAGAAAAATATTTTATATCAAGAGTCTATTTCACCTCAGTTTAATTACATAAGAAGGTTGAGCCTCTGCATATCTCAAAGAAATCTTAATAGTGGAAGAAAAGAAACCCTTCCTTTGGGTGTTTATGTAAAGCTATTTTTTAAACTTTAAAAAGGAAACTATGTTTCTCCCATAAAATAATGATAGAAATTATTAGAATTAGCCCAGTGTTATTTTTAATAAAGGTTTCCCATATGTATTGTATTTTCTTTCTCAATTAGGATATCAACACTTATCTCCATTGTGGCTTTTCTGCTCTTAAGTTTTAAAGGCCAATGTCATGAATGTTTTCTTTCTTTCCATATTGATTTTACAGTAGCCAGTCTAGAGACTGGCATGTCCTCAGTATATAATTACTTAATTGAGTCCGACTGAATAGAATTTTTAGTCCTCCTTTTTATTGAGAATATTCAACTTTCCACTTTTAAGCGGACATGTTTTCACTTCATTTTCCTTCCTCCTTCTCACATCTGTGTAAAGCATTTATAAAAAATTATTGTGAAATAGAAGAATCAACCTTACTAAGTCCTTTCAAGTATGTAATTCCAAATACCTTATTTATACTATTTGATTTTTTGCATGTATCTATAATCTTACTGTATTATTCTACCAAAAGATGAAAACAAAATATTAAAACAGATAAAGAAAACAATTCATAACTAGCATTTTTACTGCAGTTTAGTTGCATAGCATAAATGCTGTGCTACTAATTTGCATATCTGAATCTTTTCTTAGTAGAAGATTAGAAGATTGTATGCTAGTTCCAATGCTAACAAGTTACATAATCCTAGATATATTCCTTATCTCTTTCAAACTCAGTTAATATATAGAAAGCTACAGGCACATGTGTGGCACACAGTCGGCTCTTGATAAAGGTTACTCTTTAATTCCTTTTGACTATTTTATAAGTAACTCTGGGAGGCTTAAATATCTGTAGAGATTTTCACATAAGCAAACCAGGTTGATTAGCCAACAAGAACTCAAAGGAAAAGACTTGACTTGCTCTCTCTCAATATCTCTCTTTCTTTACCCACCGATTTCTCTTGCTCTCTTCCTCATGACCAAAAGATGTTTCTGATTAAAATACTGGGAAATACATTCTTTTCAAATTTTCCAATGAAATGATTAGGATCCATTTAATAGCCCTGAACTGTTCAATCAGTGTTTGAGAAGACCCTGACCATTTCCTACTCTGTACAATAACTGATGATAACCGATCATTATGAGCCAGATTACAAGCACATCATCAAGTGCCACAGCTGATTAGCGCTTCTAATTAAGTCCATCTAATAAATTATAAGGATGACAATAACGAGAGGCTACTCAGAGCAGATTCACCTGTTAATATGCAGCCGAAATCTTTCAATATGGATATGGTAAAGATGGCATGGATTCATCCATGCTGCCAGTGGACTTCTCAAATTCTTTTTTGTTTAAATAAAAGAGAACATAGATATATTTAGGGAACGTCAAGACCTCAAAAGTCAATAGATTTAGGGACTACCTTCCACAAATATTCAGTGCAAGGTATTAAGAGAGGGGATACAAATGGAGGGGAACTCAGAATACAAAACACACTGTGGAGGGAGCTACATGGCACCACTGACCTGAAGTCAACAGAGGTAGAACTGGAATCTAAATACATTCTAGGTTTAATCTTCCTGTGAAGTGGGTCACAGTAAGTAAGCCCAGCATTGAGTGGAGGAAGAAGCAGGGGCCAACGACTAGACATGCAATTTCAAGGAAAGAAGCAGGAAGAGCAAAGAGACCCTGGAACAGCCAGCCAGGGCCTCACTAAGCAAACTGAGATCTTTCAATTTTCTTTATTCAGGAGTAATCCCTGAATTTCCTCCAAGTAATGACAGTTTTGCAATTTATTCAAGTTAATTCATTTGGGCTGGACATCAACAGATGGATCCTTGGGGGCAGGCAGGTAGCACTAAAAGGAAAGGAAAAGCTGAAAATGTTTCAGGAGAAAAAAATCTCTGTTTTGCCTACCTTTGTATCCCCAGTGTCTAGACACCCCCTTGCAATCAAAATGTACTTGTTAAATGTATAAATCGATCTCTATACAATATCTTGAACTAGAAAAAGAAAATAAAAAATAAAAATCTCCCTTTCTCCTTTAAGAATCAAAGGACCAAGTTTTAGATTCAAAGTCTTTTATTTCTTGCCACATGACTGCTCAATCTCTCCCCAGGCTGCTTCCCAGCTAAACACAGCCCCTAATGATTGATCAAGCTACAGAAAAGTTTGGAGCATTCTATCCATGTTTTGCCATTCTTATAAGTTAAGTATGGCTTATGTTTATGTAGTGCCAAAATAAGTGATGAGTCTAATTGAAGAGGAGAATTTATGCCTTTGCTAGGATTACACTTCCTAAAAACCAGCAAAACCTCTAATTCTTTCTTAGAAGATTCCAGACTTTTACTAAGAACAACAATCACAAAAAAATAAGTACCTTATACCACATTAAAAGAGCTTAGTCTCCTCCTGTCCTTTATGTTTAAATCAGAAAGTAATGTCCCAGATGCTGATTACAATAAAATACACACATGTAAACTATTGCCATCTTTTTATGAGGCAAATGTGATTTATGAACACTGATTAGAGAACATAACAGATGGTAAACAATTAATTGAAAACGGTATGTCCATCAAACAAACGTTTCTCATATAATTGTTCACGAAGACTGTTGTTTACTTCAATGACATTTTATTACTAGGGTAGGAGTTAGCATGAAAAAAAGAATTCCAAATTTTTACCCAATCGATAGGCTTACTCAGCTGGCTCATTGTATTTTAGAAAAGTTGAAGATTAGATGCGTTATATTCATACAGATATTATAGAACTTTTATTTGTGAAAAATCACATTACTGCTCTGTAGTTAAGAACACTGGAAAAGAAAGTAACATTATATTTTTCTGTGCTTTTTCATGCATTACAACCGTACTAATCTAATTTGGACTTGAGAAGCTAATGAAATTATTGTCGTGGTCTAAAGGCCTGAAAGCAATTACTTATACTTCAAGTTTTTATAAAAATTAAAAAGACAAAGTCTAAGATTGACTAGAAACCTTCTCCCTGGGTGTCAGGAAATCAGTGAACTATTTATTCAGTGAAGAAAGACCAACAGCAAAGAGTCATAAACATTCAGTTACTGTGTGAATTATTTTAAAATCAAAGAATATGGAAAATAAAATTTTGTTTCCATAGAGTATCTTGAAATATGAATGATTACTGAGGTAGTTTCAGATAGTATACTGTGGCAGTTAAGAGCATCAGGTTTTGTGACATAAGCCTTTGTTTGTAATTTTGGCTCTGTCACACAGAAGGGAGTATGCCTCTAAGCCTCTCAAATTCTGTTTCCTCATCTGTCAAATGGGTGGTAAGTATTCGCCTCAGGAGTTATTATGAGAATGCAATTAAACAAGGCAGGTAAGTTTCTTGGCACAGTATGTGGTACATGGTCAGCGCCTGTGAAATGCTGGCTTGTTGGGAATGTCTGCATTTACTAACATTTTTCACTTCCCCCTTCCTTTATGGGAATGGATACTTCCTCCATTTAGCATGATATTGTGGAGAGGGTCTGCCCAATCCTAAAAGACCCTGAGTCCCATGTTGTTAAAACCGAGTCATCCAGAGCCCTCTCCTGGAATGTTCTGGATCTAAAGGAGGGTGAGTCCTTCCTGGTATGAGGCTGTGAGCTATACGGTCATAGGAATGATAAGAAAATGAAAACCTGTACAGAAAAGCAGAGAGGAAGACATGGAGAAAAGCCTTCTGGGTGGCATTCCAGTCCCTGTGGTCAGCTACGTCTCTACTGTGGCTTGGTTATGGAGGCCAATGCCTTCCCCCTCATGCCTACATTTAGGGAAGCTGGAGGTCTGTCATTTACAGTGAACAAGGTTCCAATTAATAAAGCTGTTATGAGGAAAACAAAAGCCCTGGGAGAAAACACCCGTTAGTTTAACTGGCCAATTACTTATATTAACTAGTGTGTAATTTGTCCTCATTTTACTACATACAAGAAAATAATGTTGTAACCTTAAGATATATGGAGAATTTAATATAAAAGAAACTTCTACTAAACTATGTAATAATTTCAAATCTTCACTCATTTACTGACCATGAAATTTTATTTGTGTAAGTTTTCTAATGCTGGCATAAAGTAGACTGACATAATCAACTGAATATGTCACTTGTCACTTCTTTGTTATATCATAAAATATATGACATTTCACAGAGAAAAAAATGCTCTTAATATTTGGCTTTCTATAATATCAGGAAAAATTTTAAAAATTAAACAGTATTCCCTGAGTTAAAATATTAAATACTACTAAATATACATAGCCATCTGTCAAAGGACAAAAGAGGAAAACATTAATCCACACACATTTTCATCTGAAAAATTATTATTAATCATTCATCACATATACATTCATACACAACTATATAAACTTGTATATGCATATACACACACACACAACTATACCCACTACACTCAACTATACATGTACAAATACACTAAATTAAGTAATAGCTGGGTTTTTCTATGATTATTAAGAAAATATTTAAATTAAGCAAAATGACTGCACCAGGCTGAAACAGAAATGATATTCAGGTAACTTAAATAAAATCGTAGTTGTAGTAACAGTAATGCTTTGACTGGAATAATTTTTAAAGATGATTCCTAAGGAAACTGATAAACAAAATAATGCAATCTCTTTTTTAATCTGAAAAATCAAAAGCAGAGTATAGGCGTTTTCTCCATACATAAGTATACAATGAATTGTGTAATATTCTAAAGACATTTGTTAGCAGTTTTATTTAGTGATTGATACCTTAGCCTTAAATCATAACATATGTTTGGTGGGGGGTGCTTGTGCATGCCCATGCCTGCCTGCTTGCATCTGTATGTGGTGTGAAGAGGGGGAGACCGACAGAAGGATCCAACTCCCCTGTGCAGATCTGACTTTTAAACTGAACTGAAGGTAATGAACAGGTGAGAAGGCACAAGTATTCCCTGGTTCCTTCTGGAGGTTCAGGGGTAGAGGGGGTTGAAGACTGTTGTCTTGCACAGCTTCATTGTGCAGCAGTGTAGTTTACGCAGGAATTCTGATTTGGGACTAAGAACAGCCAGGGAGATTAGCAGCACAAGGAGAGACCAGAAAACATGGATGCAAGGTTAAGAAGCTCTAGACACTGAGAGTCAAGGAGGAGCTAGGAGGTTAGGGGCCGGACGGCCATTAGTGAACACGGATAGAGGAAATAAAATTGAAGGGATGAGTCAAAAGCCAGCCAAAATCCAAAGGTTAAGGGAGTCACTGTCAGAGATGTTTAGGGCTCTAGCTGGATGACTTTATTATTATGGTCAGCACCGTAATATCTTCTTGGCCTTTGTGTTTTTATTTTAAAAAAATCATACTGTATGATCAGCTCAATTCATTGGGAAAGACAGGAGAATGAATATGAAAGTGACTTGAAAAGCACCAAGGACAATGCAAAGGATGAGAAATTGATTGTTGTACTGTGATACTTTCTAACACACACACAAACTAGGGATAAAAATCAAATGAAAAACAGTTCAATTGCATTAAAAGGAAAAAGTATACATTGACATGATACAAATTAAATGAAATTAAGTATTTCCATATTGCTCAAACAAGAGATGGGGACTACTGACAAAGCTGTGAACTCTGTAATATTTCTACAACAATTCAGATAATTTTAGTTCAGTTAAAAATCATGTTTACTTAATAGCCATTTATAAGCAGAAACGTGAGTAGCTGAGTTTTCTAAAGAGCTACATTTTACCCATTTAGCCCTAATTTTTATGGTTATCATTTTGGAAGAAAATTTACTAAAATATAATATAAATTCCTATGCCTTCTCTTAACTGATTTATATTCTGCCTGCAGAAATACACACACCATAATTCATAGCTTCAGTTTTCTTTTACTGTTAAAAGTCCCAAAGACTACCTGGTTTTGTTTCATTTTAGGATTCTTGCATATCTCTTTATCATTTCTTTCTCCTCATTGCTGTCAGACTGCTGGAGTCATTTCTCACCAGTAATCTTTGTCCCTGTCCTATCACTTCATTTTGCTACTTACCCATCATGCACCAGACATCAAGTTCATATAGTCACACCAGTGTCTACAGTAGGAGTTAATACGTCTGAGAGGAACCTGGGTGGCTTTCCCATGATCTAAGAACAGGATCTGCATTATGTTTTCCATACAATCTCTATCCTGCCTGCTCAGATCAGTTTATTACACTCTCTCAGATTCTCCTTCAAGGAGCGTAGTCACTAAAAAAAGAGGGAAGTGCTGAGCTTCAGACACAGACATTGGAAAACACATTGAGAGAGACAACAGGGTGCCAGGGAATCATGGCAGAGAGCTTGGGAAGGGAAAGTGGCCAGGAAGACACAAAGCCCCAGCAGAGCCGGCAGGAAGAGCAGCAGCTGCACGGATGAATGAGGCAAGTGTTGGAAATCAGGTCAGAGGACCTACAGGCGGAAAACCAGCACAGGCAATGGGGCAAAGGCAAGGAAGATCACTACCTGCAGAACATCGTGAGGAGCCTGGCTTCCAACGAACCTCAAGAGTGGAGTGAAGAGAGGCACAAGGTGGGACTGGATGAAAAGCTGAGGCCAAATCACTGTGCAGCTTTCTGTGCCAGGCGGAGGAGCTCAGACCCCATGGCACGCACTATGGACAGTTTTTACCCCAGGAAATCTCATGCCAGGTTTGTGCTTTAGGTTTATCATTTTAGTATTTATGTTAATGGAGAAATGCCAATTAAGAACATATTGAAATAGGCCTAGCAAAAGATCAGTAGGGAAGGACCTAATGCGGTATGGTCAATAATGATATTTAAATATTTTTAAATACACACAACACTATAATTGCTAATAGAAAAAAATTTTAAAGGAGCTGGAAGAAAAAAAGGCATTGGAGATAAAAATCATAGAGAAAAGTATTTTCTAGAATGGTTAAAGAGGTGACTCCATCTTGGTATGTCCTTATAGCATGATACACAACACATACTCACAAAATGCTTAATAGAACCGGAAAAAAATCGCCTGATTTCTCCCTGATCTAACCTCTCCAATATTAAGTACTTCAGCATCAAACAGGATAACTAATCTTCAAATGCCCGCTATTTCTAACAGCAGCTGTACATAAGACATGGTAAATAACAAAAGTATAAAAGCTATTATGGATAGTTTTCTTTCACTTAGTTTTAACAACAGGTAAAACCAGCCACAGTTACAGAAAATAGCATCAGGAAAGGAGGCAGTATGAAAATTGCTAATCATAAACAAAAAATACCCCATAAAGCTAAACTGACATGACTTTTTTTCTTGACCACCAAATGTAGTATTTAAAAAGTGGGGCTTACAACATCTGAATGTCACAGCAAAATAAGGACTCAAAGGCCAATATCTTTTTAACTCTTACATGACTGACCCCTGAGAAGAGTCTAGAATAATGTGGAGTTTTAGTGATATAACATTTTTTACTGCTATAAAGTCACTTTTTATCAACTTTATCACAGTGATTTGGCAAAGTGCTAGGGAAGCAAGGAGACAAGAAAAGCCAACTGAAGTCAGATTTTAAATTGATAAAATGAGACAAGGGAACTTCTCATTTTTTTCCCCAAGCTTAAAAAAAAACTGTACTAGCACCTTCTTTCTTGTTGTATGAAGTCACAATGTTCTGCCTGACTGTCCAGGTTCTTGGTAGTCTGAACCCTTCAGCACACACAAGCATTTCATCCCCATCTCCTGTCCAGGCACAAGACTGGCAGCCAGGCCAGGATGTTTACTGACTCACCAATATACAGCTGCTTTCTCCTTATGATTGAGCTGTTCTGCTAAGGATCTTGTCTCCCAGCATGGCCATTCCTCTTTCCTGAACTTAACGACTTCCTACCTGTCCATACCCCTAAAAGACTAGTTCAGGAATCAACTACTCCACTCTGACCCTCAGAGTCCTTCTCTCCTGGAATGCCCACATCACTTAGAATACTCAGGACACAACTGAGTGCCTGAGTATAGAAACTTTTACATTGCTTCCTTTCTTAGCCTCTGCACTAGTTTTGTCCCACTACATTGAAACCTTCTCAGGAACATGTCTCATACTTCTTTCTCCATCTTGAACAGTGCTCAGCTCACATATACATTCATTCAAAAACTATGTAATGAGAACCTATCATGTGCCAGATAATATTCTAAATATTACAAAATACAGCAGTGAAAAAAAAAAAAAACAACCCTCTGTCTTCTTGGACCTTACATCTACAGGAAGTGGAAGGAAAGGGACAATAATAAGAGACCAGATCGGAAACGTGGCATAGATTCTGCGAGCCATTATAAGAATCTGACTTCTCTGAGTGATATAATATGACTAATATATTCAAATGGTTCTTATGGCTATTGTGTTGGAAATCTCAAATAAGGGAGCAAAGGCAGAGGAGGGAGATGAGTTGAAGGAACCTGCAGTCATCTGAGTAAGAGATGGTGGGGCTGAGACCAGGAGAGGAGAGTAGATACAGAGATAAAGAATCATATTCTAGGTACATTTTTAATATACTGATGACTGGACTTGCCAACAGAATGCACTTGAGTGACAAAAGGGAAAAAGAGTCAATAGTGGCCCAATGAATTTTAGCCTGAGCAACCCAGAGGCTGGAGGGGTATGAGGTATGCAAAGACTGCAAGAAGAATGGACTCAGGGTGGCGAGAGAGGGCAGGGGTTTCTTGATAGCTATAAGAAAGGAATTCCATAAATGTTGAGCATTTATTCTAGAAGAGTTGAGGTTTATTTCCATTTCGTCTTAAAAACCAATAATCCAATCACTCTACTGATGATATATCAGTTTCTCCCATCTACAATTGTTCTTTATAGAATCAAGGTTGTGAGGAAAAGCAAGTACTGATGAGTTCAACTCTTTCAAAGAATTCTCTACAGTTTGGGCTTACTTTCTTTTTTTAAATTTTGGTGGATACCTAATAAGTATATATATTTATGGGTACATGAGACATCTGGGCTCATTTTCCTTGCTTTTAAATATGGTGGTGATGGCAGGGGGAGGGTTGAGAAAGGAATCATTGTTAACCATCTAGCTCAAAAATTTTATTGTAATAGATTGTATGTAAGTCACAATAATAACTAAACTAATTTCTTTATACCACTTATTTACCCAGGCAGTCATGTATTCTTCATCAAACTTTTAGTGACTGCCTGATATATACAAGCACTGCATAGGTTGTAAAATGATCAAAACTGGATTCCTCAACTCGGGGCAAGTAAGGAAATTTTAACATCTGAAAATTGATACAAACATGTTATCCAACAGGGCTGGGCTGAGACCTGAGCAGTTCCTTTCTCCTGATGGACCTCAGTTTTCTCATCTGTTAAGTGAGTAGGCTTGGACTAGTTCATCTCTAAGGCTCTTATTTATTCTAATATTTTATGTTAAGGACATAAATAAGCCTTAAAACACTCTTTTGAAAGAACTCCAAAAGATGGAAGAAGAGAATATAGCAGGTCCATGACAAGACAGTTCCAAAATCATTCAAGGAAGTAGATTTTTATGGAACTATAAAAATGGTAGTAAAAACTTTGCTGAAAAATCAGGAGGGCTTCAATTACAAAGAATTTTAAAATAAATATTATACTAGGCTGGGCACGGTAGCTCATGGCTGTAATCTCAGCACTTTTGGAGACCAAAGTGGGAAGATGGCTTGAGCCCAGGAGTTCATGACCAACCTAGGCAACGGAATGAGATGCCATCTCATTGTGCCACAGAAAATTTTTAAAAAGGTAGCCTGTGGTCTCAGCTACTCAGTAGGCTGAGGTGAGAGGATGACTTGATCCTAGGAGGTTGAGGTACAGTGAGCCGTGATTTCACCACTACACTCCAGCCTGGACAACAGAGCAAGACCTTGTCACAAACAAAATAATAAATAAAGAAAACAAAATAATAAATATCATGCTGGAGGCCAAGATTATTTTTCAGTATGCAATGGAAAGACAGGTAAGATGTATAATCATGGGAGAAACATGAATATCATTATGTAAGATTTAATTACCAGTAGTAGATTAAAGTGCAGGAGAGAGAATGGATGGACAAGTGCTATGTTTGCACAGATAACAGAACAAGGCAATGGGACAGATGCTACCAAAAGTAGCAACAGATTCTGCCTACAACTATTCCAGAACTAAACACAAAAGACTGAGAATGCAAATTACTGGCAGTATGTGTGCGCATGTGAGTATGTTGTGTGTATATGTACATATGTGTACAAATTATATGTAACAGAGTACTCAGAAGGAGTAAGTCTTCAAAGATAGAAATAACAAATATGAGACTGAGTACAGTGGCTCATGTCTGTAATCCCAGCACTTATGGAGGCTGAGGCAGGCGGATCACTTGAGGCCAGGAGTTCCAGACCAGACTGGCCAGCATGGTGAAACCCCGTTCCTACTAAAAATACAAAAACTAGCTGGGTATGGTGGTGGGAGCCTTTAGTCCCAGCTATTTGAGAAGCTGAGGTATGAGAATTGCTTGAACCTGGGAGGCAGAGGTTGCAGTGAGCTGAGATCGCACCACTACACTCCAGCCTAAGTGACATAATGAGAGTCTGTCTTGAAGAAAAGAAAAAGAAAAGAAATAATAATTGTGATTTGTAGACTGCTGGATTTGGTGAAAAGTGGGAAGACTCAACAATGACCTAGCTTCCTAGGAGGCTAACTGGAAAGATAGGGAGACCACCAGCAGAAAATAAAAAGGAATGCTAGACAAGCATTCTCTGTGTGTGCGCATACACATACATATATACAAATAGTTCAGAGAGTCAAAAAGATTATGGTCTTGATGGAAAATGTATTTGGACTAAAGAAGGTTCCTTGAGAAAGATTTAGTAGGAAAATGGCTACCTGTCCATATGTCTGACCCATTTCCAGCTGCCGCCAAAGAAAGCGTTTTCCAACTAAGCTTCCCTTACAAGTAATAAATGTTCATGATTTACATTGCTGGACACAGCATGAGGCAATCTTTCAGCTTTGCTGTTACTACATGAAACGAATGATGAAAAATGATTTTGAACGGCATGTTTATTTTAAAAAATGAATCAGAATGATTTGATTGTCAACAGTGAAAAATCACAATGAAGATGTATACTGGACCCAAAATTCATTACACATTTTCTCTTAAGTTTACTATGTGATATATTGCTATTTGCTAGGAGGGTAAGTTACTGTTTCACTTTTAAGCTAAAGTATGTAAATGCTACAGGTTGTTATTTTTAAATTAAATACATGCCATCGTATACTTGTAAAAGAAGAGTATTTTGGTGTCTCATTTTTAAAAGTAAACTTACCTACGGATATTTAAATATTTTATATATTTAGGATTTTAATAAATTTATTCTACTCACAATTATTTATCACATAACATGTTTAAATATAAGAAAAATAAATTCTTGCTAGTAATTTTGCTAGTAAGGTAGTTATTGTTTGAGTTTTAAGCCAAACAATTACAGGGTGTTATTTTTAAATTAAAGAAATGTCTGCTTGGAAAAGAAAGGACTTTGGTGTGCCATTATCAAAAGTAATCTTACTTACAGATCTTTAACTATTTTACACATTCACTATTGTATTTTTAATAACTTTCTACTATTTGCAATTATTTATCATGTAACTTGTTTAAATATAAGAAATATAAATTTTTATTTCTTACAGAAATTTTTGTAGTTACAGTATATTCTTTAGATCAATCTATATTTTCTGCAGTTAATTTCCTTTAAAATTGATACTGAGGTATACAAAAAAATTATTTTTTTAGTTTAAGAATCTAGATCTCTGTTAAATAATGGTATATTTGATTAAAGTAACACCTGGAAGAAAAGATTTAAATATTAGATCCTAAAATGCTGTAAGGAAATTTCCTACTTGACTTTGGGGTTTTTCTTCTCCTTGCATTGTGTTTTTTATGATGTAGCAGAGAAACCAGTCTCACCTGTTTTTGATTGTAGGTTTCTTCTTGGTTCTTCAGGGGCCTCAATTGGCTGATCAGCCAAGAAAACTCGGGCCTGGTCGACAGCATTCAGGATGGAATATTCTTTCTCTTTTAACTCCCGTCTCAGGGCCTTTCAAAAGAGAGGCAAAAGTTGAGTTTGTAACCTCATGTGTTCACCAAATAAGGGGACATCTTCAACTATACCACTTCTGACCACACTTATCAAGAAAATGACTAATAGCAAGCATCTCAGCTAAGTTAAAAGTCAAAATGTAAATTTTAGAGATATGAATGAAGAAAAATAGGAACAAAGGCAAAAAGATAATTTCTGTAAAACTTAAGTATACAAAAAAAGAAACAGCTTTAAAATATTCACCTAAAGAAAATTGTTACAGTGTATTTGAACTTATACAAAATGTACTTTTAGGCTTTTCACTGATGTCAGATTGATAAAATATAATAGCCTGTGCTAAGATACCTCTTTTCTTGTAAGACTACAAAAAAATTATCCAATGATACAGAGAAAGGTAATTTCACAAGTAGCAATGAGATCCTCAGAAGTGCTTTACAATTTTTAGAATACATTAAGGAAAAAAAATGAAGAGACAGTAACAAAGTACATATAGAAATCAAAACTAATCCAAAGAGATATAAAACAGGTTCCAATTATCTTAAAATATGTTCTGTCTCTCATGCTGAGGCAATTACTATTTTTCCTTTGTGAGGGTTTTCTTGCAAATCTTTGATTCTCAGAATAGTTTCTCTTTAGCACTTTTGTGCTCTTAAGTGGAGCTAAACTTTCACCCCGACGCCTATGAAAACAACAAAATTCCTTCAGCGACTACTGGAAGACAAATGAAGATTTTCTCAGGTGCAATTTTAATGCTGTTGCCAAATCGAATTTGTTAATATTGTGATCCTCTTAAACACATAACCACCTACCAGCTCTGATATTTTGCTTTCAGTGTAGTTCCCTGGCAACCTATTATGAAAAATCACACTTTTATTTTCTAAAATACTGAACTTTCATTGTATTTTCAAATGAATAAAATCTTTCCTTTGGAAGACAACTAAATTTGTAGTAGTATTTGACATAACTATGTTGGGATGCTAAAGTATTTGCAGGCAAGAGCCTTTTCTTCCAGTCAATAAAAGGTAAGAATGAAAAAAATCTAGAAATACATAATAATCATCTTATGTAAAAATATGGACCTAAACAAAACAAAAAAGAAACACCAGCAATGCAGTTGACAAAGACTAATGGGCTACATTTTCTATATCCAGAAAATCTCATCATAGCCTTTATGAAATCTAAAGATTCAAGGAGGATTTAGCAGTAAATCAAGAATAGAGTGCTTGATTAAATAAGGCCATGAAGCATGTACATGCCAGCCGTCACTCTCCCCAAGTACTACTTAAGAAACCACTATTAATGATAATTTTCCTACTCGCATATAGAGGAGATAAGTCATAACATGGTAAACATACTGGAAAGAGCATTTGGGCTAACCAAAGTGTAGCTTAACCCTCACAAGTGGGAAGAATGAGAACAGCTGACAAGAACTAGTGAGAGATGGAGTGACAGGAATGCCATTTGTTGTGTGTTAGCATTGTAAATATTATTTGCCTTTTTTTTTTTTTTTTGAGATGGACTTTTGCTCTTGTTGCCCAAGCTGGAATGCAATGGCGTGATCTCAGCTCATTGTAATTTCTACCTCCCAGGTTAAAGTGATTCTCCAGCCCTAGCCTCCTGAGTAGCTGGGATTACAGGCATGCGCCACCATGCCCTGCTAATTTTTTGTGTTTTTAGTAGAGACAGGGTTTCTCCATGTTGGCCAGGCTGGTCTTGAATTCCTGACCTCAGGTGATCCACCGACCTTGGCCTCCCAAAGTGCTGGGATTACAAATGTCAGCCACTGGACCTGGCCTTGACTTTTAAACTATACAATTATCACTTCGATAAAAAGTTTAAAATAAAAGAACAAAGTCAACCAAAAAATCCCCAGTTAAGATATAGTGATGTAACACAATATGGGATAAAATAAAACTTTTTCTAAAATGCATAGGTACATTTGTATGTCCTTCCTAGATTTCATAAAACCAAAGACTGACAGTGAAGCAAGCACAAATCAACTGAATTTGCACAGCAATTATCACTGATGAGCATTAAATGACTATGTTGGTGGGTGTGGGGCGGGCGGGCGACAAACCTTCCATCATCTGCTATTTAACAAATGCAGCTTGTGAAGAAGTTGCAGGCTGCAACATTCCAGGAAATTAAAAAAAAAAAAGATTATATACATCTGGCATTTACAGTTCCGAATATATGGAAATAAAAAGAGATGCAAGAGAAATGGGAAAAATATATTTTTAATCCAAAAAAATAACATTTATACATCTTGAGCCAGTTCTTTTAACTAAGATTATTATGTTGTTAGAGCAAGAAGCTCTAGAGGAATAAAAATATCCCTAGCATTTACTTCCAAAATCACCTAAAAATATATAATAATAATAATAATATGAAAAATCATTTTAATTAAAAAATAGCAGTGAAAAACAGGTAATACAGTAGAATATATTTTTTTTAATTTTAGTGGTCAAGAGTATCTCCCAAACCAAAATCTAATCAGTAAATGTGGGAGCAGTAAAGATTCTCTTTTTTTGGGTGGGGGGGGGAGATGGAATCTCACTATGTTGCCCAAGCTGGAGTGCAGTGACGTGATCTTGGCTCACTGCAACCTCCACCTCCCAGGTTCAAGCGAATCTCCTGCCTCAGCCTCCCAAGTAGTTGGGATTACAGGTGCCCGCCCCTGTGCCCAGCTGATTTTTGTATTTTTAGTAGAGATGAGGTTTTAGCCATGGTTAGCCAGGCTGGTCTCAAATTATTAACCTTCAGTGATCCACCTGCCTCTGCCTCCCGAGTGCTGGGATTACAGGTATGAGCGCCATGCCCAACTGGGAGCAGTAACGATTCTTAAAATGCTGTGCAAGGGCTGTGCTAGATTTCTTCTTGAGGAAGGGGAAGTCTCAGGAATGTACAGATTTAATGCAAGCCACTGAAGAAAAGGTGCAGACCTTAGAACACCTCTTCATTCTGGTTTATCAAATAGGAGGAAGAATGCATATATGGTATTTAGAATTTAGCACAAAAGATCAACCAGAAAACACCAATAGGCAATAATGTGGAAGAAAATTAAAAACTGAAAGAAGATGGGACATAAAGGCATATGACTCAGAGAAGGAAGAGCAGATGCAGAACTGGCCCTCTGGAAATATAAAACTATCATGCGGCATGTATTTTACAGGCGAATCCAGAGCTTATGGTGGAGAAAGAAGACAATAGATCCATGCAACTTAGGTGTACAGTAATTTCTAACTAGGAATTCTAAACTATTAATAGTCCACAAAATGTGCATTGTGTAAGGGTATATGGAGGGAAGAGGGCAAAGGAGAGATCTGTCTTGGAACTTTTTTAGCTTTCAAAAATTGAAATGGAAATATATATATATCAATATATTTGTCTATATAAAGGACATTTTGGAAAACCAACTTATCAACTTCCTTTATGGATGGAATTTTATTAGTTCAACATGGAGGCTCTCACAATAAAGTAATCTCTGTGGCTGGCTGTTTGCTCTTCCTGGAAAGCTCTTTCCCTAGATTTAGCCATATCACAGATCCCCTCATCCTTTTTAAGGCTGTCTAGAAGGTGAAGCCCACCCACTGACCTTACTGAATGTAGCATTCCACCTTTCCCATTCTCATTACTCTGCTTAACTATCTTTGTATTTGCTAGACCTGTCACCTTCTACTAGGCAAGGTAGATGACATTCTGCATTTCTTGTTTAGTCTCTCTCAGATAAAACAGAAGCTCCATTAGACCAGGGACTTTTTCTGCTTTTGTTCAGCATGTGGTAAACAAAGCGCCCAGATCAATGCCATGTCTGGGACCTAGCAGAACCTTGGGGGATCTGTAACGCTTTCCGGGGGAGGTGGTGCCTACATTGAGTCCTGCAGAGAGAAAGGTACTTCCAGCAAAGGGACTAAACACTAGCAGAGAATGCAGGAGTGTCCCAGCATGTGCCCTCAGGGAACTACAAACACTTCAGTACTCAGACAGTGGTAGCAGCTGAAGCTGACAGTGTGGGCAGAGGTCAGGCCACAAAGACCACGGCAATGCCTGTTAAGCACAGAGACTCACTCAACCCAATAATGGGTTATGGGAAGCCACTGACAAGCTGGGGAGTACTGTCAGATTTTTATTTTTGTTTTTCATAAAATATCATTGTCATGTCTCCTGGATTCATTAAAAGCAAGTCTGAATCTTAGAAAGCATCTATTTTCCTTTTTAACCACATTAAACTCCAGTGCTTAAGAAAGGAAAAGAAAAGGAAAGGAAAGACGAGACATCCTCTCTGAGCAGCATGCTGGCTAGAGAATGCCTGGTGAACTCCCTTGATATGCCAACACAGCGAAGTACAGGAGGCAAGCCTGTGCAGGTGGGGACCAGGCCAAATAAGTACAAATTTGGGGCTCTGGCCCTAATGCCAACACACCACCCAAATATCCTCAAAGCAGCACACATGTAATAATTTCCATTCATATCCTAGTTTGTAAATTTAATTTTGTTATTCAATTTGTCCTATTTCAATTATGTTTAATTGTATGTCAGAAATAGGTTTAACTTTCAACAGCACTACACACATAATCATTTCTCCCTTTACCTCTCTCAATTAGACATAAAAGAAAACCTGCATTTCTCAACCACCTGGTGAACATTAATGATAAGATCATTAGACTCCAATGAGCTGTTTTGTACACAGAGCTACAAAGTGGCGTTTGGCTTTAAGTTCTAACATCACATGACTAATACATGGGCCACCTTAAAAGCATATAATATAATCTAATTGGAATTTTTCTGTTTTAATGAGTTTGTATTTTCATTCAAAACAGTTCTGTTCCATATAATAACAACTATTGGTGAGGATGTGAAGAACAGGAAGCTTGATGCTTGCTGGTGGAATGGTAAAATTGCAGCCGGTATTAGTCCTTTCTCATGCTGCTCATAAAAACATACCTGAAACCGGGTAAATTACAAAGGACGGAGGTTTAATGGACTCACAGTTCCACAAGGCTGGGGAGGCCTCACAATCATGGCAGAAGATGAAGGAGAGCATGGCAGGAGGAAAGAGAGCACGTGCTGGGGAACTCCCGTTTATAAAACCATCAGATCTCACGAGACTTATTCACTCTCTGGAGAACAGCACAGGAAAAACCCGCCCCCAAGATTCAGTTACCTCCCACTAGGTCCCTCCCATGACACCCAGGAATTATTACAATTCAAGGTGAGATCTGGGTAGGGACACAGAGTCAAACTATATCGCAGCCACTCCAGAAATCAGTTTGGCATGTCCTCAAAATGTTAAACACAGAGTTGCCACATGACCCAGCAATTCTTCACATAGATACACACTGAAGAAAAAGGAAAACGTTATGTCCACATAAACATTTGTACATGAAAGTTTGTAGTAGCCTTATTCATAATAGCCAAAAGATGGACACAACCCAAATATCCATCAACTGGTGAACGGATAAACAAAATGTTACCACATAACATGATGACATCTCGTTCAGTAATAAAAATGAATGAAATACTGATATATGCTATAACATGGAAGAATTTTAAAAACATGCTCAGTAAAAGAAGCTAGACATGAAAGCCCATAGTGTAAGATTCCATTGCCATGTGATGTCCTAAACAGGCAAGTCTATAGAGGCAGAAGGTAGAAGACCGGTTGCTTAGGGCTGGGGAACTTGGGGAGAAAGGGGAGGGACAGGAGTGACTGGTTATAAGTATGGGAGTTCTTTTTGGAATATAAAAAAATTATAAATCTAGACAGCAATAATGGTGCACAGTTCTGTGAAAACACTAAAAGCTCCTGAACTGCACATTTTAAATGGGTAAATTTTATGATATAGAAATACTATCTCAAGGTTATTACTGAAATAAAACAAAACAATAATTCTGTTCTTTATCCAAAACAAGTCTCTACATAATTTTGTTTGTTTGTTCGTGATGGAGTCTCGCTCTGTTGCCCAAGCTAGAGTGCACTGGCATGATCTTGGCTCGCTACAACCTCTGCCTCCCGGGCTCAAGCAATTCTCCTGCCTCAGCCTCCTGAGTAGCTGTGATCACCTGCATGCACCACCATGCCCAGCTATTTTTTTTTATTTTTTATTTTAGTAGGGACAGGGTTTCACCATGTTGCCCAGCATGGTTTCAAACTCCTAACCTCAGGCAATCTGCTCGCCTTGGCCTCCCAAAGTGCTGGGGTAACAGAAGGTAGTCTTTATCCGCAATGTATCTGCAAAGTAAGAGCTCATTCCTTATGTTCGGAACGTGCAATAATAAGATGGCTGCTTCCACCTCAGTGTTTCTAGAGCACTTCCTATTCCTCTAACACAGCTTGTGCTGTGTTCATGTGCATATATTGTGACCATACATCTGTCCCCACCATTAAATTGTGAGTTCTTCCATGGTAAGGTTCAGGTTTTAATCATTTCAGATCCTTTACTGTACCTCGTTAGACATATATAGAAAACACTCAATAAATGCTTGAGTATAATAAATTGAGAAAGAAATGCTTTCAGAATTAAATACTATGTATTTAATATTACAAAATATGGCAGAGTGAGATATAACAAGTCACCCAAATCTGTTCATCTTAAATTGAAATAATTATGGATTCCTGTTAGTTCTATATGTTTTAATTATCTACTTTGCAAATTACTGGTAATAATTTTTTGATGCAAAACTAAGTCTGTGCTATTAATAAGTATTTCAGTCTGCTGTTGATTTTTATTTTAGTAATAGCAAATTTCCTTCTAGATAAATAAGGAACTGACCTCACTGTCATGGATGGTATGGATTCACTCTGTCTTCCTAATTTTTGTCACATCTGAACCCCTGAGGTAACTCTTTAGGGCATGCTTTCAAAATTACTTCCAGTCATTAGAATCGAAGGGTGTATACATTATCACTATGGTGTATCAAACCTACATAAAACTTATAACTTAAAACAATGACAATTACTTTTCATGATTCCGTGGGTTGGCAATTTAACCTGTTCTTTGGCTGGTACCACCTGGGATTACTGGTGAGGCTACAGTCATCCTGTAGCTTGGATAAGGAGGGTGGGACAAAACAGCCTTATTCACATGTCTGGGAATTATCACCGCCTACTGTCGGGGGTACTTCAGTTTCCCTCTATGTCATCTCTAATTGCTCTCCAATATGGTACCTGCTAGTCACATATGGTATTTAGTATTTGAAATAAGACTAGTACAACTGAGGAACTGAATTTTAAATTTTATCTAATTGTGATTTAAATACAAATGGTTACATGTGTCTAAGGGTTCCTATGTTAGCAAAACTCTAGAGTTTGGGTATCACTCTGTCACATTCGATTGTTTGAAGCATGTAAAGAGGCCAGAGCAGTTTCAAGAGAATGGAAAACTGCACTTTATCTTTCGATGACAAAAGCAAAAATTTCCCTCTGCATAGGAGTGTGGACACAGGGAGGCATGATTCCTTATTATAAAAATCTACCACACAGAATAAGTGGGAGAGAGGTAACTGGGTTGAAGATGAGGTTTGGTAATATTTTGTGTAAGTAGTCAGGGAAGGCATCTGAAAGACAGTAATATTTGAAAAATGACTGGAAGGAAGTGAGGGAGCAAACCATGAGAATATCTGTCAAAAGAGCAATCTAGGCAGAGAAAGTGGAAAGTGCAAATGCTCTAAGGCAAATGTAGGCCTAGAAAAGACTGGCGCTGTCAGAACTGAGTGAGTGAAGAATGAAAAAAAAAGGGTTTTTGCTTATGTAAAAATGTTCCCTATCATGGTACTTAGGGAAAGAGTCCTTGTGATTGATGGGAGAGGTACCTAGCAACCACATATTTCTCTATGCAGCAGACATCGGGCTCCTTGCTGACTCGAGACTTGGCCATTAAACTAGAAGTGCTCTTACGTGATAACCTGTCACAAAGCTTACACATTTTGCATTCTCCAGGTTGAGCATTCCAAATCTGAAATATTCCAAAATCTGAAACTAGAGTGCTGAAATGATTCCACACCTGATACTCTTGCTTTCTGATAGTTCAAGTGTATACAAACTTTAGTGCATGAAATTATTTAAGTATTGTATGAAGTGACCTTCAGACTATGTGTATAGGTATATCTGAAACATAAATGAATCTCATGTTTACACTTGTGTCTCATTCAGGAGATATCTCAGTATGGATAAAAAATATTCCAAGATCCCAAAAACTCTGAATTTGGAAACACTTCTGATCCCAAGCATTTTACACAGAGGATACTCAGCCTGTAGTAGGTATGTGAAAAGATCTTCAATTCCCCTCCCAGGCAAACTGTATAAAGTGGAGTTTTGGCCTCCAAGCAGTAGACCAGCATCAGTTGGAACACATGGGAAGACTCAAAATAATTTCAAAAAGGAAAACTGAGGCTGGCTGTGGTGGCTCATATCTGTAATCCCAGAACTTTTGGAAGGCCAAGGCAGGAGAACTGCTTGAGGCCAGAAATTTGACACTAGCCCAAGCAACATAGCTGGATCCCATCTCAATAATAACAAAATTAGCCAAGCATGGTGGCACGTACATATAGTCTCAGCTACTTAGGAGGCTGAGGCAGGACTGCTTGGCTCCTGGAGTTTGAGGCTAAAGTGAGCTGTGATGGTGCCACTGCATTCCAGCCTGGGCAACAGAGCAAGACCCTGTCTCAAAACAACAACAACAACAAAAGAATACCAAAATTGTGTTTTACAAGTTACATGCTCTGAGATGTTTAATAGAAGGGGATATAATCCCAAATACCTTAAGAGTCAAAAATAACAACTGGAGAGCACAATGATTATCTTGTGTCCAAAAGAAAACACTCAAATGTTCTCCCATCCTTCAGAGGCACTAAAGTGTGTAATATAATTTCCAACAAAGATTTCCACCAGAATAAAAATTCTGAAGTACAAATATATACAATATATAAAATATATGCTAGACATAAGACAACAATCAGCTATGAACCCAATCTTGAAGAAACTTATGGTCTAACGGGGAAGAGAGAAAAATGCTAGCTCAGAACGTGATTAAGCACCACAAATCCACAAACCTTTGAAAGAGGTATAGATGGGGTACCGAGGAGCCTCATATGCATAAACACACAGAAGAGGGAGAGAGGTCAACCTTCTCAAATACATGTGAACTGTGGGTTGAAAAAAAATTGTAACTAGCTTAAAGGTAATAAGGTGGAAAGCAATTCAAGAATACAAACAGAATAAACACATTTAAGGTAATGTAGTCTCTCATGGTTTTTCCCATTGTGTACCTTCCACATACTGATTTAAACTAAATGAAGCCCTGAAATGGCAGATTAATGAAAACCTGATTGTAAATATCAGAATGTAGCTACTAAAAGTCACAACGTTTCTATTCTCAGCAGAATTTCTAAGAGCCAGAATTCACTTTATGGAAGACAGCCTTCCTCTTGTCCCACCTCTCTGACTCCTTCAAACTCAGGGTGCTGTTTGGATGCTATGGGTGCGCCTCTGAGCACCAGGCAGCTGAATAAATTGCTGCTTATTCAATTTTAAATGCCTATAGAGAGATTCCCAATTATCCTCCTTTAATGGTCTGGGAACATTTCTCCCCACCGCTATAACTTAGGGGGAAGGACAAGAGATTAAGGGATAAGAAGGTATAAAGAAGTGATTGGCGTGGCTTAGGGCAGAAATACTCAGAAGTCAATCCACTGCTCTTCATTTCCATCATGAGAATGGCATCAGCTCACCATAATGGCTGGGTTGCTGACATCACTGACCATCCTGGGACAGGATCCTGCAAGTCTCTTAATAAGAAGACAGGGTCTAAGAGAATTGGTGGGAAGAGGGGAATCCCTGCTATCCCTTCTGTCCTAAACTAGCCCTTGTTCATACGGACTGAGCTAAGAACAGATAAAATGCAAACATGGGTGTGTATAAATCCTGGGGTCACCCCTCTTCTTTAAATAGCAACTGTTTCCTACCCTTTCTTCAATCTAAAACCATCATCCAAATTGTCCATATATCAAGCATCACAGTTTGCTAACATGCACTTTTCTTAAAATTTTCTAGATTATAAAATTTAAATGATGATAAATCAGATCCTGCCTTCTGTTTAAAACCCTCCTATGGCTTCCTGTTGCACTTAGAATAAATTCTAAACTTCCTTTCAAGGTCGGGACCCTCCCTGCTCTCTGATCTCATCTCCTAATACACTCTAATTTCTAGCTTCAAAGTCCTTATTTCTGTTCCTAGAACATGCTGAGCTATTTCCTCCTCATGGCCTTTGCAGCGCAGAAGGCTTTTGCTTCAAATTCTCAATAGCTGTGCTCCTTCTCATTAGATTTCAGCACTCAGTACATCCTTTGGATTAATGAATGAAGAAATGAGTAAACTGCCTTGAAAGAAAATGTGGAACCCCAGGAGGCCATTGTTAGAAGGGGATCAAGGAAGGAAAACTCCTGAAAAATGGGAGCATCTCATAAAAGGCAGGTCTGTGGAAGAAAGCAATGCAGATCAACTCCACAGCAGGCAAGGGAAGTAGTCATTCCCTTCCAGCCCACAAAAATGTTATTATCTCAAGACAACATCTGTGTTGTTTTGCTTTCTTAACAATCTCATTGATTGTCACTGGTGAAAGTCAAAGAAATCCAAAGGGTTCACCCATTTTGACCCTTTAGGGACCTGGCTCCAATACCACCTGCGCACCAGCATGAGCCGCAATGCCCCCTCGTGGTGATCCAGAATTCACCACACTCCCTCACAGTGACCTCTTTGCAAACCTGACTCTGGTGCCAGACTGAGCCCTCACGGAAGGCTGAAATTTGTGCCCCAGCAGGTATAATGGAAAGCCAATGAATTTTTGTATAAATGAATGAGGAGATGTTAAAAATACTGTTCGGTAGTAAAGTAAAACCAGATAAAGATTTGCAGCCAAGGCCTTGGGTACAGTCCACTCCACACCACACAGGCACACCCTTACCCACCCTGCGCCCATGAGCCCTTACTTGGGTTTGTCCCTTAAATTCTCTGCATTTTAATCATATCTCTCATTTTACTAATGTCACTGGTGAGACAGTGAATGAAAAGATATTTTGAAACTCTTCAGTGCTGTAGAATAAAAAATTGCTTTATTTTAAAGAGACAGGGTCTCAGTCTGTTGCTCAGGCTGGTGCACCATCATAGCTCACTGCAGCCTTGAACTCCTGGGCTCAAGCTATCCTTCTGCCTCAGCCTCTTAAGTAGCTAAACTATAGTTGCATTCCACCACAACAGGCTTATTAAAAAAATTTTTTTGTAGGGACAGGGTCTTGCTCTGTTGACCAGGCTAGTCTTGAACTCCTAGCCTCAAGTAATCCTCCTGCCTCTTCCTCCCAAAGCACTGGGATTACAGGTGTGAGCATCACATCTAGTCCATTACTATTAAAATGATGCTAATCTAAAATTCTACCATCTTTCTCAGCTCTTCTCTCAGATGGAATTTCTTTCTAAAACTTCTGTTCACGGTTGCTTGTAGAAGAAGATTCTAGCCATTTTACCTAGAGCTTTGGTTGACCAATGCAGAACGAAGCCCTCCATTTGCAGAAACATTCAGAAGTAGATGACTTAACTCTCCTAAGGGATAAATTATTTAATTATCAAAAAAATGAAATTATTTGATTCTCCAAGATGAAGCCAAAATGTTTCATAAGCAGAAAACTATTGTAAAACTCTTACATCACTCAGATTCTTAGAAAGCAAAGAAATAAATGTAGTGGTTTTTTGTGAACCAATTTGTTCCAGCGTAATACATCAAAACAATGCTCTAAGGAGGTATAAATGGTCAGCTAGATGACTTCACACATGCTAATTTGAGATAAATATAAATTTCTTCAACGAATGTGTTTAACAAACCATGGACAGTTTTTTTCCTATCCTTCTGGTCATGACTAAAACAAACGTCAAACCAGTTCTCCTCTTCCTCCTCTTTGGGAAAGAACCTTGAGTCAGGTGTCTGATATTCCAAAATTGCTTTCTAAATTTCTATACATCTATGAAGTACTAGTATTTTAATGCTAACAATACAAGGATCACAAATACAGAACAAAAATGAGAAATCACAGGCCAGGGTATGGTAAAGCTTCACTTTCACACATTGCTGGAGGCAAAAAAAATTGGTTTAATCATTTGGGAAAGTAGGCTGGCAATATATCAAAAATCATTACTATGGTCATATTGTGTGAAACAAGAATTCCACCTTTGGGAATATATCCTAAGAAAATGATCCAAAAAAGCTATAAACATAGAGTTTTCATTATAACATGATTTATGATTTTTAAAAAATTGAAAGAAACTTAATTCTCCAACACCTGGAATACATTTAGGTTCTATGATACAGCCACACTAGAGACCATTATGCAACCTTGAAAAATTACTGTGGTAATGACCATATAGCAACGTGGAGAAATAGGCATGACAGGTATCTAAGTGAAAAGACGAGATAAAAACTCTGCACCCAAGTAAAACTAGGCAAAAGGTGAATATTCAGAAAGAAATGATGCAAAATGAAAAGGGCTGTTATGGTGATAAAATTATAGCCCATGTTTTTATTCTTTATTTTATAAACTCTGTAATATGTTATTATTTTCACAATTAAAAAATTTGCTTTTAAGAAAGGAATGTCCACTAGAATTGAGCTCATTTAGCATTGAATAAATTACTGCTTTCAAATAACAGCATTATTAAGAATTACAAATGTGCTTTAGAAGCCTGTTTTTATATCTGTAATGATCACGAAACTTTCCCTTTATATTTCCCTTCAATGACCTGCGGCTAGATTGATTTATAAAATATAATGCATGACAACATAGTCACTGAATGAGAGACTCTCTCTCTCTATATATATATATATATTATTTTTAGATGGAGTCTCGCTCTGTCGCCCAGGCTGAAGTGCGGTGGCACAATCTTGACTCACTATAACCTCTGCCTCCCAGGTTCAAGTGATTTTCCTGCCTCAGCCTCCTGAGTAGCTAGGATTGCAGGCACACACCACCATACCCTGCCAATTTTCATATTTTTAGTAGAGACAGGGTTTCACCATGTTGGTCAGGCCGGTCTCGAACTCCTACCTCATAATCCACCTACCTTGGCCTCCCAAAGTGCTGGGATTACAGGCATGAGCCACCGCACCCGGCCAAGAGAGACTCCATATGTTTAAGCCACTCACTGCATTTAAGAATCTCAACTTGACTCCCTTTCAAAGGTATCAAATGTCTATGCTATTGAGAAGCACAAACACTGGAAGAATCTGGCAATATCCAGCACATACTGCTAAAACAATAAGCTATATTTTCAAAGCTATCTCAACAATTAAAGAGAGGCCAATTCATTTTCCCTTATATAAAAATCTTTTCCATTCTTGAGTTGAACAATTCAGGCAGTATTAAGGCCAAGAAAAGACAACCTCTGAACAGACTACAATCTCAAGGCATAAAGTATCATTGTATTATTTAATTTGTTTACATTTCAAATATATCATGTAACTGAAATGATTTCTCGCTCTTGAGAAAAGATGATTGCTGACATTTCTATGTCAGCTATTACCTTTATTAAAGATTTGGCTATTTAAACTAGGAATATTTTCAAAATGTAATATTCCTTAGAACACGAATGAAAAAGAATTATTGTGAGATAAAGAGACAAAAGGAACATTCACACCAAAGGACATGCTCCTTTGGGAGTAGTTCTTTCAGTCAACGTTCAACTTTTATCGAGCGTCCAGAGTACCCAGCATAAACAAAAAGACATAGAAAGTAGATCGTTACATTAGATTCCAATAAATGCTACCAAAAAAGAAAGAAGCAGAAAAGGGTGAGAAAGAGAGAAGGGGTGCTCAGAAGGAGCTGAAATTCAAGTGAAGAAGTCTGAGTAAAGAAGGGGCATTCTCAGCACAGCAGACGGCCTGGCACTGTGACTGACAGCTCAGCAAGGGACCGATGTGGCCAAAGTCAGTGTGTAAGAGAAAAAACAGCAGGAGAGGAAATGAACGAGGTGTGAGGAGCAGGTAGGTCAGTTCAGGTAGGGCCTTGCAGACCATTCCGAGAACTGTGGCTTTCCCTCTCAATAAGTCAGGAAGCTCCTACAGAGTTTAATTTATTCTAATAGGAACATTCAGGTTGCTGGGATGAGAATTCCAGAGACAGAGGAGTGTGAGAGGTGGTAGATTCAGATTCTGTATTTTGAACAGAGAACCAATAAGATTTTCTAACAGATTGAAACTGGGAGAAAGACAGGAATGAAGGTGATTATTATTTGTTCTCTAAGCAGCTGAAATAGGATTGCTACCAACTGGGATGTGGTATGCCGGGTAGAATATGTTATAGGAGCCAATTCAGTAACTCAGTTTGGTCATATTAAGTGTGAGGTGTTTATTACACACTTAAGTAGAGATGACATGTAAACGGATATATATTTTGGGAGTGCTTGGCATATAGATGGCATTTTTAAAACCAAGAAGGAGTGAATATAGAGAAAGTGACATGGCTTGACACCTGGCACCTCCCAATTTTAGGAGACAAGGGAGAGAAGGAAGAAACAGGAAGGGAAACTGCAAAACAGCTACCAGTGAGGTAAGAAAAGCATCGGGAGAGTGCAGTGTTCTAGAAGTCATGTAGAGTGCGAGGAACAGTTAATAAGTCAATAGGAAAGGTTAGGTCTTGGAATGAACCAGTACTCAAAGCTCAGCCAACACTAACAAGATACAGCAAGGTACAACAAGGGGCATGTAACTCAGAGTGGGGCTCTGGATGGCTTCCTTACCTAAGGAGATGGAAACATGCTTGAAGCAAGTTTTAAGAGGCATTCAACATTTTACATGTGTCAGAACATAGACGTTAATGTTCTTCGCAATGCAAGCAGGCCTGGCTATGCAATTAGGGACCTCAGTGTGACAGGGCCCCTTGTCCAAATACCACTAAGAATCTCAAGATGGCAGCAGAATAACATTAAGCCAAGTGCAGAAACCTTGTAAGAGCATCGTCCTGTGTGTGACTGCATGGGACACCCAGAAGCTGGCCCTAAATGCAAGGCAGCTGGACTATAACAAATAGAGGTATTGCTGCTACAGCAGGCTTCTTCAGCTTTTGGTTTCAAAAAAGCAGTTAACTGCTTACTGGAGAATATAAGCAGAAAAAAATAAATGATTCAAACACGATACAAATCTGCTAGAATGTAATTTACTTGTTGCCCAACTTGCTTTCAAAGCTAAATCAGCCTGTATGGATCTGAAGTCATTACAGAATGACAGCAAAAAAGGGCAGAGCACTCATTAAATTTGACAACACTAATAAAACTACATGAAAAAAAGAAAACAGGCTTACTTTCTATTGGTATGCAGACAAAATAAAAAACAAAATCTCTTGCCTAGTGCTTTTAAAAGTTTTGGTTAACATCCCTCAATGAACAGTTAATATACAAAATTCATTCTGGTTCTACCCCACTAACATCAAAAATAATGCCTGAATCAGAATACAAAATATCAATGATAAAAATGAGACAGAAATTCTTTTGCTTCTCTTAGTAATAAAATAATATCCTTCCCTGTACTTTTTTTTTTTTTTTTTTTTTTTAAAGACGGAGTTTCTTTCTTGTTGCCCAAGCTGGAGTGCAATGGCACAATCTTGGCTCACTGCAACCTCCGCCTCACAGGTTCAAGTGATTCTCCTGCCTCAACCTCCCGAGGAGCTGGGATTACAGGTATACATCACCATGCCTGGCTAATTTTCTTTTTCTATCTTTTTAGCAGAGATGAGATTTCACCATGTTGGTAAGGTTGGTCTTGAACTCCTGAACTCAGGTGATCCATCTGCCTTGGCCTCTCAAAATGCTAGGATTATAGGAATGAGTCACAGCGCCCAGCCCCCTGCAGTCTTTAAAATACATGCACACATAAACGTATTCCTTCATCCAGCTAATATATGCAATACAGGTCGAGAATCTCTAATCCAAATTCTAAAATACACTGAAATCCAAACATTTCTGAGTGTCAACATGGTACGCAAAGGAAATGCTCATAGGAGTATTTTGGATTTCAGATTTTCTGATTAGGGTTGCTTGCCTGGTAAGTATAATGCAAATATTTCAAATATGAAAAAATCTGAAATCCAAATACTTTTGGTCCCAAATATTTCAGCTAAGGGATCCTTAATCAGTATCTATTCTAATGTGATACTGTATTAGGTGCTGAACTTGTATTTTCTTCTTTCAGCCTTATTCTAAGTATCAACACAAAAGGAGGTAAGCAGAATCCCTTGTTCTACTGCAGACTCCAAAACATGCCATTGCTAATTTGGAGAATTTTTTTCCCTAAGCCATTTTGATAACACTCTTAAGTGATTTCATATTTATTCCAAGGTGTCTTTCCTCTTGTTCTGTGGAGCCTTTCCCAATCTTCCCAAGCACAAATAATCGTGATTTGGGTCTCCTTGGCTGTGTGTCCATGCCTCTATTACAGCACTTTTGATATCCACTGTAGTTACTTGTTTTCAAGCCTGTATCACTGCTAGAGAGTGAAGTGAGCTCCATAGCAGGAAAAATAGTCTTACAAACTCATGCGTGCTTGACACCTAGCAAAGTATGTGGCAAACATCAGGTACAGTACAGAAGTTTCAACCTGAGTGAATATGTGAACTGCTAGATAAAATAGTCTGTTGGCTAAATATGTGCAGAGGCAGTAAAAGAATTGTTTTGTGAAAGGATTCACTGGTTTTACAGACCTCTGTTTCTTGCCTACATTTGTTGTCCACTGTTAATTTTACCACCAGAGAGTGACACCTATTTGTCTGTCTCACCTCTCCCTCTAAACATGGATATTCTATGGCCCTTTGGGACAAGGTTGCAATATTGCATATTATGATTAGGAGACAAGTCCAGATTCAGACAACTCAATGGGGTGTGGCAGGTAGGTGCAGGCTCACAGAGAAAACTGCTGCTTCAGGCCTGCACACAAGTAACACCTTCCCTAACAGGCCTTAGGGAGCTGTGCATTTAGTAAGGAGGAAGTGAACACAGATTGGCAAAGGTTGGAGGGGAACTTGGAAATTATTATTATTTTTTTATTATTATCATTATTTTGAGACAGAGTCTCACTCTGTCACCAGGTGCCAGGCTGAAGTGCAGTGGTGCGACCTTGGCTCACTGCAACGTCCGCCTCCCAGGTTCAAGCAATTCTCCTGCCTCAGCCTCCTGAGTAGCTGGGACTACAGGCGTGTACCACCATGCCCAGCTAATTTTTTTGTATTTTTAGTAGAGAAGGGGTTTCACCATGTTGGCCAGGATGGTCTCGATCTCTTGACCTCGTGATCCTCCCGCCTCAGCCTCCCAAAGTGCTGGGATTACAGGCGTGAGCCACCCTATTACTTTTTTAATATTAGAAAAAGACTAGTTTCCCACTGCAGGCAACCTTCTAACACAGCAAGACCTCAAAATTACAGAATTGCAGGCAGAGCCTCTGATTACTTTAGAAGGGAAAAAAAATTCTACCACACCTACATGTAGATGCGCACGTGCGCACACGCACGTGCGCACACACACAGAAAGCCTAAATTTAATGGTAGGGTATTGTTGTTTTAAAGACGATGTTAGAATTTGTTATTTTAATGAATAAGTTTGCTAATGTTCCTTGGCAATTCAGCTTAAGGCCAGAATGTCCTGACTCTCATGTAATAAAGCTTGAATATAGGAATTAAACTGGGTTAAGCAAAGGACAGAGTAGCCCTGAGGGAAAGAACACACAAACAATAAATTATACCTGAATCATGCACTTTCAATTATTCTAGATTTGCTTTCTAAAATCAAATATGCATTCTATTGGAGAAAGGGGATTAGAACTCTAATAATTGCCCCTAGATAACTTAATATTTACATTGTTAGGAAAATGAAGTGCCATTTGAACAATAAAATCTGCATCTGCAATTTTATCCAGTCTTAAGAGTATCTGACTAGAGTAAATCCATAACATTACAAACGTTATATACATTGTAGGTACATTATAGGTAATTGTTGACTGACTGATAAGCTCACATTCTTGAAAGGGGAAGTTGCATATAAGTGACCTCAGCTTCTACAAAACTTCAAAAATAATATTAAAATTTGATTTAAGACATTAGATGGAGAGATTCAACTTTATCCATTTATTTTGTTATTTATTTATTTATTTACTTTTTTTCTCTTTTAAGAGATGGAGTCTCACTCTGTTGCCCGGGTTGGAGTGCAGTGGTGTGATCTCTGCTCATTGCAACCTCCACCTCCCCAGTAGTCTCCCAAGCAAATGAGATTATAGGCAACTGCCACCATGCCTGAGTAATTTATATATTTTTAGTAGAGACAAGGTTTTACCACGTTGGCCAGGCTGATCTCGAACTCCTGGCTTCAAGTGATCCACCTACCTCGGCTTCCCAAAGTGCTAAGATTACAGGCATGAGCCATGGTGCCTGGCCTATCTATTTATTTTAAAACAGCCCTTAAACACTATATGTTTTTAAAGTAGCGATTTCTTTTAATATTTGAGGGAATTAAACATGTACCTACATGAGAAAAATAATATGATAGTGCTGTTTACCAAACTGATACTTGTGAAGACTAGAAAATAACCCTTGTCAAATTTGACAGGTTAATCTAGATAGTAAATGAAAGCTAGTTCTTTTTGGTTATACTAGTTGGTAAATAACAGGTATTACTACGGTTTTATTTAGTTAAAACTGATCATGTAGCCTAGATTGTTTTCAACAAAATAAAAATGATCAAAACTATCAGAAAAAACTCCCAACAATTACAGGAACACTATCAGCCACCTTTGACTGAGTGTTTACTTCGTGCCAGGCCCCAGGTCCCAAACGTCAAACCATTGAACTAAGTATTTATTATCGATGTTGCTGAAAACATCAGTGTTCTGAATCACTGGTTAAAACACCCAATAAAGTATACACTTTAATTAAGGGTCAAAAATACACTGATGTTTCATAATAGCAGTTTCTGGGGCATTTACTCTACGGAAGGAAAGGATGCCAATCTGTGAATCACTCATTTCCATGTGTAAGAGAGGGGTTTTGAGGGGTCTTTGCTATAGGGCTTCGTGCCTGCTCATCACTGGGGATCTGCTACATTTTTTCCAGCATCAACATCACTAGCTAGTTTGCTTTTCTGCTTTGTTTCTGGCCTGTAGAATGTTTGTAATGTTTTGGAGCCCAACAATGCCATGTTTAGTTTTGTGTTTTTTTAAGTCTGTCTATAATTGCTAGGTCTTTGAACAAGTGAGATGCTTTAAAGCACTGCTTTATAGTACCATTCTGGGGCAATCTCAGAGCCATCACCTAACATTTAAATGTAAAGTATTCCTTCTATAATTATTAAGATATATCACTGAGGTACAGAGGCTATACCTTATTGCTTTTCATATAGAAGCATCAACCTTAACAATACAGCATTTGGTAAATAGTGTAGGCATGTGGGAGGATGGATAAATGGATGGATGGGGGAATGAAATGATTGACATCTCTATCATCAGAGAGTAACTATGAAAAGGTGTCATTAAATCATTTATGTACATTTAATGGACTAGATTATATAGTTAGGAATCAGAAGACCCAGAATACATGAGTTCCTATAAATCAACCCCTAAATAAAGTGATTGTATGCATAAATCTAAGATACTAGTCTCTTATCAGAGTTATCTGCGACGCTGAACATAGACTTGATCCAGTAAAGTCATGAAAATACATGCAAGATAATACATATTAATTTTATTCCTATTTTATTTTATTTTATTTTGAGATGGAGTTTCACTCTTGTTGCCCAGGCTGGAGTGCAATGGCGTGATCTTGGCTCACTGCAACCTCCACCTCCAGGGTTCAAGTCATTCTCCTGCCTCAGCCTCCCAAGTGGCTGGGATTACAGGCAGGCGCCACCACACCTGGCTAATGTTGTATTTTTAGCACAGATGGAGGTTTCACCATGTTGGTCAGGCTGGTCTCCTGACCTCAGGTGATCCGCCCACCTCAGCCTCCCAAAGTGCTGGGATTACAGGTGTGAGCCACTGCACCCAGCCTAATTTTATTCCTCTATTTATAAATTATGGCAGCACAGAAATACTGACAGTCTTTAAAGACAATCAGATTCATGCTTAAACATTTATAATTTGCTTATTAATCTGTGGTAAATTCAGTAAAGGCACTGAGTGCAGGTATGTCTTATGGGCTTGGCCTTTCCATGATATGCTGTTTTATTAAGAACAAAAAATAAATATTATTCTAGTCTCTTCTAGACCCATATTTTAACCTTTATAAATTCTCAAAAACACTGTTGTTTCAATTATTACATTCAATTTCTTTAGTAGTCTAAGGTATCTTTTAAGCCACCAACAGGCCCAAATGGTAAATTTAAGTTACGGTATTAAAACTTATCATGCCCTAAATTAATGAATTTAAGGAAAAATACAAAATGCAGACCTGGAGCAACTAAAATTAAATATATATTTGACACAAGTCCTAGTTTAAAGAACAATGTCACCAGCTATTGTTTATTGAGCACTTGCCAGACGTATTATGCTAAATGGTTTATATACACCTATGGGCAAAAAACAAAGATTGAAGAGATTTGACAATGTCCTAAAGCCTAGACCACAGAGCTAGTGAGTAGAGGAATTGAAATTGGGTCTATCTAGCCTCTGTGCTCGCTGTACAACATAAGGTACCTTGGAATATAACATAATAGCTCACCATCCAAATGAAAACAGCCAAAAACTAGTTTTCAATCAACTTGCTAAGTACACTTCTAGGGATATAGGTGGTTAAAATGTCTACTTCTTTCATCTGAATTATTCACGTGACTATTTGATATCAGATGTTAGTATCATTGGATGCATATAAGAGCTTTCTAGCATGCCATAATTCTACATTCATCTAAGGTATTGAGAGGTAGCTTTTTATTCTGGCTTACTGTGTAAATGAGGATGTTACAGGCAATTTTAATGTAAAACTTAAGTGCTTGTTTGGGTAATATTAGCACATATGGTTTTCTAGATGCATCTTGTGGTTGTATGTTTGTCTTGTCCACAACGAAAAGATGGATGATACTGCTTTTTACATAGATCTTTAAATGACTTGTATACAGTGGCATTCAAAACTTGCATTTATGAGATTATCTTTTGGAATAATTAAATCAGTGTTAGTTTCTTTGTCTCTTCACGAAATTCCATCTGATATTCTTTAGACATCTTAAATTAGCATTGAGAGTTCATGTCAAATTAATTAGTATTGTGTTGTCTGAAATAAAGTAATTCAAACTGTTACCTGTAAGATCAGAGAATGAATTAGAAATCAAATACAAGGTCGCCTTGTTTCTATGGGAAATTTTAGAGAATAAAAAACCTTGGCTAATATTAGTATCAAGCCATCTGAGGGTTGATTTTGATTGATTCTAATTATGTACTTTTGAGCTGGAAGACAAGAGTTCTTTGTAGCTAAAAAGATTTTTAAACTTTATGACAAAAAGGAAAAGACCTAAAAAGTAAGAGATCAGAAAAAAATATTAACAGAATTTATAATAATAGATAAGACTAAATGAAAAGAGAAGCAACTTTATTTTAGTAAGCTAAAACAAATCTGAAAAAATTGGTTTTAAAACTTATTTTATGTTCTGTTTAAAGCTATATCATAATGTTATAATTGAAAAGAGTTCTATAATCCCTTAAAGAAATGAGATTAGAAATAAATGGGTACATGAACTGAAAGCTTGCTCGAATTATAACAAAGTGCTATGGATTGAATGTCCCCTCCAAAACTCAAAATGAAATTTGTGCTATTAAGAGGCGGGGCCTTTAAGTGGTAATTAGGTCATGAGGGTTTGACCTTTATAAATGGACTAATGTCATTATCAAAATGGGAGTGGGTAAGTTATAGGGGGAGTGGGTTACTGATAAAAGGATAAGTTCAGCTTCCATCTCCTCTGTGTCATGAACACTCTCTTGGCTTTGTGCTTTCCACCATGTTGATACAGCAGGATGACCCTCATCAGATGCCAGCTCCTTGATCTGAACTTCCCCACCTCTGGAACTGTAAGCCCAGCCTCCAGAATTGTGAGCCAAATAAATCTCTGTTCTTTACAAATGACTCAGTGCCTGGCATCCTGTTACAGCATCGAAAGACAGACTAAAAGAACAAGGGAGCAAAGTTGGGGGTTACAGAAGTGGATGATCAGGCAAAGGCAACCAGAGATTTGGGATAACAATGTGCAGTTTCACAGCTTACCCATAACCTTTTGGGAAATTATTTCTCAAAACACAGAGAACAGGAACTGTAAGTTTAAGGATAAACACAGGATCTCCCTTGAATGTAAATTCCATGTAGACAGGGGCTGTGTTTTTTTTCTATAACAGGACCTCTCTGGTGTCTTAGAAAATGCCAGGCAATCCAAGAAGAACTCAGAGAGGATGAAGGCATGAGGAGTCAGAGCCTCTAGAGAAGAAAGGAAAATATGAGAAGCCAAAGGCAAACTCTCTAAATACTTTATCTAAAAAATGGAGCTCTCTTTACTGATTCAGTTTTGGGATGGAAAATACAGAAAACTTCTTGGTTTATACATGGTCTTATAAGAGAATCAGTACTTATGGCACTATTGCAATTATAAATATTGAAGCAATCATAGAATTACCTCTGGACTAAAAATTTACAAAACTCTTTTGAAGCAATTCAAAAACAGCGGGCTACTGTCCAAACCCTCCATTGGTCTTATAAAGTGATGAGACACTGATAACCAAATAAATTATCTTTACTGAAAAATGAAGTGAAGACCCATAAATGCAGTTAAAAAAAGTTAACTTTCAAAAAATACTCTAAAAGGCTTTAAAAAAGAAGTTCTTAATGAAAATTGACCAAGAAGTTGATATCTGTCCATAGGTCTCCTTTCTATAAGTCATTTTGAAGTTTAACAACTTATATTATATTAAAATCTAAATATCCTAGAACTTAAAAGAACCTTATTCATATTTTCTATACCAATAGTTTTGAGATTAGAATTCACCTGGGGATGGACACACACACACACACACACACACACACACAAACTATTCCAGCAATTTTCAAAGAGTGGTCCATAGATTAATAGCATAATATTACCTGAGAACTTGATAATGCACATTTGCAGGCCCCACCCAGAATCTGCTGAATCAGAAGGTCTGAGGGTGGGGTCTACCAACCTGTGTTTTAACAAGCCCATCAGGTGATTCTGATTTACTCTGTAGTTTGAGATCATATCCTCCAGAGAATGGCTTAATTGGTCTGGGTAAATGTAACTGAGCATTGATATCTTTTATATGCCCTTTAAAAGTGTAGCCATAATTGAAAACAACTAATCTATACCAATTCTTTCAATTAATAGCCAAGAACACTGAATCTAGTGAGATTAAGTGATTTTTCCAAGCTATTAGATTTTATGCTATTCCTGTGTTCTCCAAAACAAGAAAATAAAGATACATGATTTCTTCTCTAATCATATAGCAAATATGGAACAGAGATGGTCTAGAAATCAACTATCTCAACTTCCATTGTTACCCATTAGGGTTTTTCCTCCCTAATAACGTTAAAGGCTATTTAGTTTACTTATTTCATCAACTTTAAGCCTTAGATTCTCAAATGGGGACAAAAACTGGTTTTTGGGGTGAAACAAATCTTAGCTAGAGATTGTGGCCTTCCAAAATTATCCTACTTGACAAAATCTTTTAGTATTAATTTCCCTCGTTAGGAAGAAATTTATAATTAAAGCTAGTTAATTGAATTTGAATTTAATTTTTTAATTGGGAAGGAGGGTAAGAATAAAAAGGTTAAAAAAATGCTTTAAGGAGTTTTACAGGTATACTACAATCCAGGATTGCTGTGTCCTATGTGCTATGATCAGTCCTATTACTAGCTATTTGTTGCAAGACACTTGGAGCTAAATAATATTTATAGTATAGGTTCCTGGCTACTCTTTATGCTGTAATTTCGCCTTGTCTATCACAGGCAACACTGTTTTTTATACTCTATCATTATCTTACCTGGATTGTAGTGGAGAATTTAGCACATTGATGCATGCAATGGAAAAAACAGAATTTTGTTAAATTTCTAAATGTTCAGATAAATCCAATTCATTCCATATACTGTAAAATGAATATCTCCAGGTAGCTTAAAAAATTATTTAAAAATTTCCCTAAAGTCAGTAGCTTTGTTTGATATTTATCAATAAGTATATGGTGATATACTTCAAGTTTATTTCCAGAATGTCATTGAAATATTACAATGAGAATACACAATCAAGTTTAGGACTAATTGAAAGGTGCTATCTTATGTATGCTTTAAATAGGGAACTGATTTCTTTTAAAAATAAAGCTATTTTTCCTTAAAAAAATAAATAAATAAACTGCCAGATACACAGCAAGTAAACGAAAGTAAGACAGGGAAGGAGGGATGAAAACTCAAGAGTTTTTTAAACAACCTGTGCCTCTCATGTTCCTCTATTATAAATAAGGGGGCTGGACTAACTTATTTCTTAGGCACTTTCCAGTCCCATAATTGATAATTCTAACTTATACATGCATATACATTAAATAAAGACTTTTCCTGATTGATAGAATATGACAGCAGAGGGAAAGGATATTTTCAAAGCCTTTAAAAAAAAAAAAAAAAAAGAAAGCTGCCCTGAAATATAGAGCAATCTCTTACACATCCATAAGATATTTTGCTATTAAGAAAAGACTCAGGTAAGTTATAAACTTATGTGTATGTTAGAACACTGGCCAAAAACTATTAAATAAACTCCCAGGAAGGGAATTCCTGAATGCAAGGCTAAGGTTAAACTATACTTAGGCTATTCAATAATTATAACCAATGACGTTCGGTAAGATAAATAATGACAGGTAGGTATCACATTTCTTTAAATACTGCTCTAAATCTACAAATGCATAATCATTAGCCCTAACTGTAAATAATGTAGATTTATATTAGCATAAATTACTGTTAATTATAATTGTATATTTTTTATATATTTGTAGTAATATAATTTTAAAACATTACTCTTGGCAATTGAGAAAGAAGGTTGCTTTTGACAGAATATACATAATTGAATATAATTATATACTGCCCTCCAGCACTTCACGTTTCCTAAATTACTTTCATTTCCACCATTTCTTTTGATTCTCAGAACAATTCTGTGTAGAGACCGAACTACTTGGTACAATTTCAATGTCTATGCGTCACCAAAATTTACAAGTTGAAATCCTAACCCCATAGTGATGGTATTGAGAGGTGGGTGTTAGGGAGGTGATGAGGGCATGAGTGAGGAGCTGTCATCAGTGGGATCAGCACCATATAAAAGACCACCTTCCTCTATGGGAGGCCACAGTGAGAAGACATCATTCATGAACCCGACAGTGGGCCCTTAGCAGACACCAAATCTACTAGTGCACTGACCTTGAACTTCTCTGTCTTCAGAACTATGAGCAATAATTTTCTGTTGTTTATAAGCCACCCAGTTTATATTATTTTGTTAATGCAGCCCAAAGGAACTAAGACACTACTTATTTCCACACACTAAAGCTTGGGTAAGTCAAATGACTTTTCCAGGGTCACTGAGGTCATCAGGGACAGAGCTAGCCCCTAAATAAAATATTCGCATTCCAACTCAGTGCCTACTACCAGTACCTCACTCACACCTCTAACCCAAAGTCTCACTCATATAAGAAGCCAACAACCCTCCTTACCTGCCTCCAGTGCACCCTAAAACCAATGGCCACACACAATTCACAGTAGATTATCTACATTACAGATCTTGTGTCTCACATTAAAAAACTGATTATTAACACTGGGCTTTCAAACCTTTACTCACAAAGCAATACCAAATGTCACAACCTATAAAGAAAATATGGAAAATTCATGTTCTAAGCTTTTATTTCTTCCCTTGAGTTTTTCTTTTCTGTAGGGGTAATGTCAAACGTGATGACAATTAATGTACTTATTAATACATGATGGCTACCCAGGAAGGAATCACAGAATCCTCCAGCTCTGCAACTTCAGCAATGACTTACAAAGAATGCTTAACCCAAACCCAGCACATCTTTCTGTATTGTATCATGTTCTAGAGGAAGGAGAAAACTGGAGGATTATTTCTATGAACTCTGTGAATCAATTTCTTCAAATAATCTACACCAAGTACTAATTTAGCAGAAAGCTAGCACTATATACTAAAATATTAGTTCTGGAGAATATGTTAATGTTCATTTATTTATTCTCTATTTTTAGAAGGCAGCTAAAGAAAAAGATGGGGTGAAAAAGGTGGCTTTATATTCTTTCATAAACTAAGCCAGGAAAGTGACATAACAGAGCAAAGAGGAAACAGACACAAGTCAAAACAAAAACAAAAACATGAAGATATAGCCCCAGTGCTTAGAACAGTACTGGGACAAAAAGTTGTTCAGTATGTAGGTTTTAAATGGTTGATGAATATATTTGGAGTCAGACAGACCTAAGACCAACTGCTCCACTTGTGCAATGGATCCCATCCTGTCACTGAACTGGTATCCTCCCTCCTGCCTCACTGATTCTTCCCGCTTTATAGAATCATTTGTATCAGCATAGAACATGCTGCATAACAAAATATTAATGTATTACTTCATAATTCACTACTCAGCAATGAGTTATGAAACAAGTACTTGACCCTATGTTCTTTCTTCAGCTATTGTCTGATTTTTGTTACCTTTGTTTTTTTAACCGTTTTTAAGTCCTTAAAATGGTTTTCTGTACTTTTGTTCATATTCTTTCCTGAATCTATTCCAATCGTGCTTCCAATTCCATCATGCCACTGAAATAACTCTTGTCCAAGGTCAACAAGATTATCTTGAGATGATTAATTTTCTGTCCTCCTCCCATTCAACCTCTCAGTAATATCTGATCCTCGTGATCATGCCCTCCTTCATAACACTTTCCTCCTTTGGCATCCTGGACTCTGTTCTCTCTTGGTTTTTCTAGCCTTCTAGCTCTTCCTTCTCAGTCTCCTCATCTTTCCAAACTCTGACGTTGTGACTTCTCAGTGCTAATTGCTTAGAACTTTTTTTTTCCCCTTGCTACAATCTCTCCCTATATCTGATCTCATCCAATCCCAAGGCTGATATACAGGCTAACAATTTTGATCTCCAATCCTGATCTTTCTTTAACTTCGGATTTACATATCCAACTGCTTAAACATCTATAAACTTAACATGTCAAATATCAAGCTCTTACATTTCCTTCCCAGACCGCTCCTCCAGGAGTTTCCCTCTTTCTAAATGGTACTTCCATTTTCCATTTGCTTTGTCCAAAAATCATTGACTTCTGATATCTTTGACTCTTCCTCTCACATGCTACACATCCAGTCCATCAGCACATTTTGTTGATTCTTTCCAAGTGGATTCAGAAACCAGTGACCCTTCATCATCTCTCCTGCTATACCCTTTTCCAAGTCACTGTCACTTGGATTACGGGAACAGTGCTGAACTCCTCTATATTCTACTCTTCATAACTTAACCTAAATTGCTACGTAATATTAGATCACAGCACTATAGATCACACCTACATCTTCCATGGCTTCCTCTCTCATTGAGTAAAAGCCAAAGTCCTGAACAAAGAATATTTAAGGACCCGCATGATCTGAATCCCCTTCTCCCACCCACCACCCCAACTTCATCTCCTACCTACTGTATTTTACTAAGCTATTTCAACCATATTGGTCTCCAAGCTATTCTTCAAATATACCCCAAACATCACATGCTCTGTGGCCTTTGTGCTTTCTGCCTCCTTTCCCTAAATTTCCTGCTTCCAAGAGGGGCCACTAAGTGCTTACTACATCACTCCAGGTCTCTGTTTTAAAAATCACCTGATTTATGACACTTTTCTGACCTTCTCCATATAAAATAGCTCCTCAGCCTATAATGCCCCATCCTCCTCTACCTTCTTGACTTTGCTTTGCTTTTGTTATTACCATGAGACATATATATTACATATATATTTATTGCCCATTTGTCTAGTGTCTGTTTCTCGTAACCAGGTAAGAACCTGGTTTTGTTCATTACTGATCCACCAGTGACCAGAATATGCTGATTCATATTAGGAACTCAATAAATACTTGCTGAATAAATGAACCAATTGCATTGCTTCATTACTTAAAGGCTTACATCTAAAGGACTGAAGCCAAGCAACTGCATGCAGTGCACTAAGATAGAGCAAAACACAACCTAAATCCAGGTTACCTTACTGGGAGGGGCCAAAATACAGACAGGACTGACTGGAGAGGCCAATAAGTACTTTATGTGCTGAGGCCAGAATAGGAAAATCATTTCATACCACAAGATTTGGATTTCAGTAAAAGCTATTCGTATATGGCCATAAGCAGCTTGTATTCCTTACAGAGCACATCTATTAGAAGAGCTTTGTGTTATTCTATTTCATCTCTAATACTGTAACCCACAAAAAGGGAATATTGTTTGAATAATTAATAGAAACAAAAGTTAGAAAAAGTCAGAAGAGATGTGATTTTCTTAAATTGGTCATATAAATCTTCTATTACTATTATCTTGTGTATCATACACCAACAGTGTTTTCCTTTTTCTTATCTTGGAGCTATTTCTCTATCATATTCCTGCTTCAAGTAGAAAGAAAAAATACGCCCAAACGCTAGTTTTAATAATCTAGTCACAAGGGTTCAAAATCAAATAAATAAATTTCAGGGTCTTATCATTTTGTATTAAAGCAACTTATTACTTAGATGACATTTTCCTTTAGGAGATGTGTGGATTCATGTTTGTCATTTTTAAAATGAAAAGAGAATCATAATGTCACATTAAAATGACCAGATTTAGAATGAGAACTTTCATTACATGTGAACAGTAAAAAAATACAATAAAACAAGATGATAAGTAATATACAAGCAAATGGGCATGAAGGGATATTAAATAAATCAATGGAAAGTGAACAAGGCACAAATTTAATCATAGAAGGATCTAAGAATTAATGTCAGTCGATAACATTTCAGCATATCTTTTTGCTAATCAGAGTAAAAGTACAGATTTGCATAGGAACAGAAACTTGAGCAGCATAAAAATGTAATTCAAAGAAAGAGCTTTGTTCAGAAAAGTAAAACACATAAAATAATCTTAAATAGTGTGGTCTTCATCTGCATTACCTGTTTTATTTCCTAGAAGCCTTATTTTTCACTTTTATTAAACATAAACAAGATAGTTTGTAATTCCTTATGGTTCGATGACTTTTGAATTTAAGATTAAGTTAGTTAATTTGTTTAAAAATTTTCTTAGGTCAGGTGAGGTGGCTCATGCCTGTAATCCCAGCACTTTGGGAGGTCAAGGCTGGCAGATCACTCAAGTTCAGGCATTTGAGGCTAACCTGGCCAACATGGTGAAACTCTGCCTCTACTAAAACTACAAATTTAGGTTGGGCATAGTGGCTCACACCTGTAATCCTAGCACTTTGGGAGCCCAAGGCACGTAGATCATGAGGTCAGTAATTTAAGAACAGCAAAATACAAAAATTATCCAGGCATGGTGGCACCTGCCTGTAATCCTAGCTACTCAGGAGGCTGAGGCAGGAGAATCACTTGAACCTGGGAGGCGGAGGTTGCAGTGAGCCAAGATTATGCCACTGCATTCCAACCTGGGTGACAGAGGGAGACTACGCCTAAAAAAAAATTTTTTTTTAATTAGCTGGCCGTGGTGGCAGGCACCTGTAGTCCCAGCTATTCAGGAGGCTGAGGCAGGAGAATCGTGGGAGGTGGAGGTTGCAGTGAACTGAGATCGTGCCATTGCACTCCAGCATGGGCAACAAGAGCAAAACTTGGTCTCAAAAAAATAACTCAATATATTAAGATTCTAAAATCTGTTAGAAATTAAGATAAAGTTCATAAAATAAGCTAAAAGCAGTATTATACTTTAGATACTGGTACTGTTTGAAAAAAAGTTTAGTTAAATATGAAGATAAAAATTTAATACAAATGGAAACAATGAATGTACTTTAAATGTCTAAATACTAACAATTAAAAGCAGACATGGGGATGCAGAATCCTGTGAAAATTGGTTCAACTCTGATACTTACCTAGAATTTTATTTCAAGTAATTACCTCATTAGAACTTGAAAAAAGCAACAAAGAAGCTGCTCACTCTAGGTTATCCACTCACCTTACAATGGTCATACTGGAGCTGTAAGGCTGGAACATCTCCTCCAATAGGCATTTGTTTCTTAAGCTCTTCATCTTTCATATTCAGCCATTTGATCAGTTCTTCTAAAGACATCAGCAACCTGTTCCACTTCTCAGCACTGGCCTCCAAATGGGCCCTGTGGAGAGATAATAACAACCACGGTTAGAAATTCAAATTACATTCACAAAAATTTCTACCTTCCTTTAGCATAATAATCATAGCCGACCAAGTAATGTTCAGTTCCACAAGGCAGACTCCTTGTAAAAACATATATATATATATATATATATATACACACACATATATATGTCCATTTCCTGTAAGAAATAGATATTTTGAATAAGCTATAATATTCAGAGGATTTATTGGTAATAACGATCAAAATTTAAAACACAGACCTATATACCATGAAGGCTTTCAAGAAGGATGTCCATGATAGAATGTAAAATTACAAACCAAGTTTTGATAGTTTATGTATAGTATATATGCACATCCAAATATATTGTTCTCATTTTATCTATATACATAGAAAGAGTGGGAAAGAACCACTAAGAGCACAGTAAGTACCTAATTTTTATCTATTTTTAAACCATTTAAGGATTTATAACAGGGTCATATTACTTTTCTTTCCAAAAAAACACCGAATAATTTTTTTAGAAATGGAAATTACCAATGTCTTACTTTCTCTTGTAACCAAAAACTCCTTCTCTTGTAACGAAAAAGCAGAACATTAGCAATGACTCAAACAGTTGGAAAATAATTTCCAACTGTGCATTGCTTCGGCAGGGTACTATTGGGCTTAAGCCTGACCGATGTCTAGTAACAAATACAGCTGGGTAAAAGTCATTGCTGTTCTTTATATTCTCATTTAAAGGTAACGTCTTTGTTTCAATAGTAATTTCTGCATTTAACATAGAAATGTACCTTCAGATTATTAGATTATAAACTCCATAATCAGGGATATGTTTAGGAAATACATTTTAATGTGGTTAACATTCCAGTAGGAGCAAAGGCCCTTGAGAATAGGAGTATGAATCAATGCACACATTCCTTTTTGCTCTCGGTAGGGCCCTGGTAAAAGCCCACTTATCCAGCCTCAAGCCCACTGGTGAGCTGGATTTTAATATACGGATCAGTCAGAAACAACTCCAATGATTTAAGGAATCGAACTGCTCTTTACTCCTCAATCCTGCATCACCCCAGAGAGCAGACTGTGAAAGTGAACTTATGCTTTAACTTGGGAAAATGGAATTACTGTGACTGTCCAGGATCTTTGAGGTTTAGAGGTGTAAGAAGGCACATGTCTACCTTGCTGATCAGAAAAAAGCTAAGTGTGAAATAGTAAAAAATAATTTTTAAATACAGAAAGAAGTTCAAAGCATTTTGTAATTCTCTTTGAAGAGCGTGTGATTAGAAAATTTATTTTCTTGTATTTACTGTCAGTTCTATTTATTCCACAGGTGCTAAATTGACCTTACTTTATAAAACTTCACTTTAAAACATTCTGATTCTGCTTGAGCTCCAGCTTTTCTGTATTCATACTGAGCATCAGCATATGCTGACAAAGACAGACAAGTGCCTTATTACCCAACAACTTCCAATGAATGATAGTGATGAAAGAAGATGACTCATTAGAGGCAACCCCAGGTACAAGAAGCCTCTGTTTACCACACTTTATATCTTCTCATAAAAGAATAGAGTGTCCAACTCTCACTTGGACATTAGTGTGATGATCCCTACCTCCATAAATCTGCCGCTCTACTCAGGGATATGGGACCAAGCAACCAGGCACAGCCACAGCCACAACTGTCTTTCAAACCTCTCAATAATTTCCTTTTGGATATCTGATCTATTTGAGCCCCTGTCTCAATGCCAATAACTCTGCTGTGGTTAATTTCAACAAATATTCACTCATTGGTCACAGTAGGTGGAATTCTCAGCCATAGATATTCAATCATAAGTCTTTGTTAAAAATTCATGTTTTCATGAGAACAACTATAAATCTCTAGTCTCTAGTTTAATTCAGAAAACAATAACTACAATTTGTCAACCATTAGATTTGGCTAAGAGGAATCAACACTGAAGTTCTGCATATGCTTTAAAATACCATGAACAAGCATCCACACACAGTCATATACAAAAGGCCAATTACCCTGCAACCTGCTTATATTACTCCATTGTCAGCTAACACAAAACTCTCAAATTCTATGACTTACTAAAAAAAAGCTATGTATGAAATCATAAAAAATAATTTTTAAATACCAAAAGAAGTTCAAAGCATGTTGTAAATCTCTGAGAACAGTATGATTAAAAAATTTATTTTCTTTTATTTACTATCAGGTCTATTTATTCCACAGGTGCTACAATTGACCTCGTTTTACAAAACTGTAGTTTAGGTCCTGATTCTGCTTGAGCTCCAGCTTTTCTGTGTTCATATTGATTAACTTTAGGCCAAATATGTAATTGCCTTTCCCTGATAACTAATAATTTCATTTGTCACAAAGCAGAACTAAATAATTTCAATTATATTAACTGAAAATTCTCTCGGTAGTTATAAGCCATTCTGCAACAAGTAAATTTGACTAAGCTACTGAAATTTCTTTCCAATATTTTTAATTGCAAAAGCCAGCTAGAAATCAGATGTCCTCAATCAAGAAGCACTTGAGTGTCTCTGGGTACAAAACATTTATACATGTTCCCTACTCTTTTATTTCAGATAACTTGATTGTGCATCTTCAATGTCTGTAGTTTAACTCAATCAATAACTAAATCACACATTATACTCCTTTGAAATTGAGTTGCTAACACTTATTGTAATGAAATGCACACAAATGTATTTTCCAAAGTGGTCTTTTTTTTACTGCATAGAAATAAAGAAACTGATCACTGAAACTTATGGCATTTACCATCTGAAGCACTATCTATTAATTATAAGAAGGAAGACAAAACTTTTTAAAAGAGACGCTGAAGTGGCTTTGAAATAAAAAAGAAAACATCCGTATATGAGTGCTTTTCTGCATCTTTGATTTTCCATAGTAAAAACCAAGTTGATCAGGCAGAATCTTTGTCTGGAAAATCTGTTCTGGTTATTCTCAAATAGATTATAACTACGTGGTTAGTGGATTACTACCATATGCCCAAATAAATGCATGCTTCTGTAGTAGCCTTCAGTGTTCTAGTTTCATTTTAATTCTTTCATCTTGAAAGATGAAAGCTTTGTCTTGGGCAACAGGTCGAATGCTTTGTAAGAAGAAACTTTAAATTTGTGTTTGGCTTAGTGGTACTTTCTCAATTATCCTATAAACATTTTAAAACTTAAATTCCTCTAAGACCATTGATAACCAGTGATCAACCAGATTTTCAAACTCTTCACTTAAAACATTTCTTTATTGAACATATCTGTGGGCATTTGTATTTTTAGACAATTGACTTATTCTAACATCTCAGCTGCTTCAGTTCACTCCTTTATTACTATGATACATACAGACACTTTTATTGACTATATTATCAACCTAGGATGATGCCTACTATAGAATCTGTCTTACACAAGTTACCCTTTTTAAACTGAGTCATTTTTTACAACTATATAAACATTTTTTAAATTTTAACATATATATATATCCCTTGGGTTATTTCTTTTATATATATATATATATATATATATATATATATATAAAATTGCACTTTAGGTTCTGGGGCACATGTGAAGAACATGCAGGATTGTGGCATAGGTACATACATGGCAATGTGGCTTGCTGCCTTCATCGCCATCACCTATATCTGGCATTTTTCCCCATGTTATCCTTCCCCAAAACTCCCTACCCCCTGCCACAGACCTCAGTATGTGATGCTCCCCTCCCTGTGTCTATGTGTTCTCATAGTTCAACACCAGCCTATGAGTGAGAACATGTGGTGCTTGATTTTCTGTTCTTGTGTCAGCTTGTTGAGAATGATGGTTTCCAGGTTTATCCATGTCCCTACATGATAAACTTATGGTTTATTATGGCTGCATAGTATTCCACGGTGTATATGTGCCACATTTTCCCTGTCCAGTCTATCATTGATGGGCATTTGGGTTGGTTCCAAGTCTTTGCTATTGTAAGCAGTGCTGCAATGAACATTTGTGTGCATATCTCCTTATAAAAGAATGATTTATAATCCTTTGGATATATACCCAGTAATGGGATTGCTGGGTCAAATGGAATTTCTATTTCTAGGTCCTTGAGGAATTGCCACACTGTCTTCCACAAGGGTTGAACTAATTTACACTCTGACCAGCAGTGTCAAAGTGTTCCTATTTCTCCACATCCTCTCCAGCATCTGTTGACTCCAGATTTTTTAAAGATCACCATTCGAATTGGTGTGAGATGGTATCTCAATGTGGTTTTGATTTCCATTTCTCTAATGACCAGTGATGATGAGCATTTTTTCATATGTTTGTTGGCCTCATATATGTCTTCTTTTGTAAAATGTCTGTTCTTATCCTTCACCCACTTTTGAATGGGTTTGTTTGTTTGTTTCTTGTAAATCTGTTTTAGTTCTTTGTAGATTCTGGATATAAGTCCTTTGTAAGATGGGTAGATTGCAAAAATTTTTTCCCATTCTGTTGGTTGCTGGTTCACTCTAATGATTGTTTCTTTTGCTGTGCAGAAGCTCCGGAGTTTAATTAGATCCCAGTTGTCTATTTTGGCTTTTGATGCCAATGCTTTTGGTGTTTTAGCCTTGAAGTCCTTGCCTATGCCTATGTAGTGAATGGTTTTGCCTAGGTTTTCTTCTAGGGATTTTATGGTGTTAGGTCTTATGTTTAAGTCTTTAATCCACTTGGAGTTAATTTTAGTGTACAGTGTCAGTTAGGGATCCAGTTTATGCTTTCTGCACATGGCTAGCCAGTTTTCTCGACACCATTTATTTAACAGGGTCTTTGTAGTTGGTGACTTTCAGATGCGGTCTCTGAGTGGATGTCCTGTTTGTTGATGATGAAGTTATTTCTTTCTGTTTCTTAGTTTTCCTTTGAAGAGTCAGGTCTCTCTGCTGGAGGTCTGCTGGAGGTCCACTCCAGATCCTGCTTGCCTGGGGATCACCTATACCAGCTGCAGAACAGTAAGGGTTGCTGCCAGCTTCTTCTGCTATCTTCGTCCCAGAAGGATACCTGCCAGGTCAGCCTGAGCTCTCCTTTATGAGGTGTCTCTTTGGATATTGGAGGGTTGGGGAGCTGCTTGAGGAGAGAGTCTGTCTCTTATAGAGAGACTCTCTTATAGTGAGTTCCGTTTTTCTGTTCAGAGCTGCTGGGCAGGTACACTTAAGTCTGCTACAGTGGAACTCATAACTGCCTTTTCTCCCCCAGGTATTCTGTCTTAAGAAGATGGGGTTTTATTTATAAGATCTGTTATGCTGCTGCCTTTTTTCAGAGATGCCCTGCCCAGTGAGGAGTTAGCCTAATCACAGCCTGCCAGCAGAGGCACTGCTGAGCTGCCGTGGGCTCTGCCCAACTGCTGCGTGGACTTCCTTGCAGTTTTGTTTATAGGAGTATAGTTAGAACTGCCTCGATAATGGTGGTCTGCCTCAGAAATGGCAGACTGCCTCTGTAGTGGTGCACTGCCTCGGCAATTGCGGACGCCTGTCCCTCCACAGAGCTGGACCGTCCAGGGTCCAGCTTTGCTTGCTGTGAAACTCTGAATCCAGAGCATTTCAGAGTGCTGATCTTTGTGAGGGTGGGACTGGCCGAGCCAGATCATCTGGCTCCCTGTTTCAGTCCCCTTTTTTTCAGTTGAATGGGCGACTCTGTCTCCCAGGCATTCCAGTCGCCTGTTGAAACAGTGCCTCGATATGTATGAGTTTTTGTGGGGAGACCCGCTGTGCCAACTAAAACAGCCTTGCTGGCAACTCGTGATGCTTCTCTGCCTGGGAATCTCCTGGTCTGTGGGCAGTAAAAATTCGTTTGGAAATGTGGTGATTACTCACCCTCTGCATTTTCACTGGGAACTGCAATCCAGAGCTGTTCCTATTCAGCCATCTTGGATATCAATTACATAAACATTTTTAAGTGACCAGTTATTCTTAAAAAAAGTAACACAAAATGTGTTAGAAGGTAAAGACCCATAAAATGGTACTTCATCATTTAAGCATAGTAGAAAGGAATTATGGAGGTAAGTACAAACCAGTATTGGTTTTAAATCAGCAAAAGCCCCTACCTTTCAAAGAAACTATACCTTCAGGTAAGTTATTATTCCTTTTTCCAGTATACAGATATGAAAGGAAATAGTGTGCGTGAGTGTGTAGAGGAGCACTGGTTAAAATAAAATAGTTTTTCATTTGCTCAGTATAAGCAAACATTTATTGAGCACCCATCCTGGCAGAGATATCCCATCCTCTGTTGTGTAATGATCACCCAGAATCAAATCTCCAATTGGGCATTTGTACTACAAAAGTATATATATTTTTTTGGTTTATGGTAAAACCCTAAATTATAAATTATCAATTGGGTTGTAATAAAAGAAAATGCTTTATTTAGTACAAGAATAAGACTTTAAAAGATTATTCCTACCCCCAGGAGAGGTATTACAACATATTAGGAGAAAAGAGTAAAGTCTTCAGAATTCAGGCTGACTATGCTGAAAAGAACATCAAAGCTGTAATTCCAATATGGTAGACACCAGCAGCACATGGCTATTTAATTTAAATTTAGGATAAATGAAATGAGTGAATTTTGAAATTCACATTATCAGTTGCCTTGTCACATTTCAAGTGCTCAATAGGCCACATATAGCTGCAGCTATTATATTAACCAGTGTAGATAGAGATCATTTCTATCAATGGAGAAAGTTCACTTGGAATGTGCTGCACTAGACAATACAGAAAAAGAAGAGAACAGTTGAATCTTCCGCTATTAGATTTGGAAAAATACATTTAGTACTTTTATAATATGGTTAGGAAGCTCAACTATCTAAAGCTAAACATGGTGTCACAATGACATTGTAAAATGTGATAACATTAGATTTAAATGATGATGTTAACAGTTAATCTTCTCTAAAGGCTTTTAGAAAGGTGCCCTGAATTTTTAAGAGACTCGTAAAAAAAAGGGAAGATAGAATTTTATCTTTGAACTCTTGTTTTCATTAGATTTGACAATTTTACTGGTCTTTGAAACAATATGTTAATAAAGATCTATATTAAACATCATTATGCTGATAAATGGATAATTAACACAATCTCAAATTAAATAAGTTTAGCATGAAAATTTAAACCATGTCATCCATAGCACAGAACTTATTAGTGTATTTCCAGTTCACATTTTTCCAGTGAGTAAAAAATATAATCAAAGTTCCTGATACCCTGTCTTCTAGCTGACATTTCAAATCATTAGCATTCTTGTCTTATAAAGATTGAAGTGAAATTTATCATGGTATGTATTGTTTTAGATTCTAAAGAAGATATAGCATGGTGGATTTTAATATTTAAAAAGTTTAATCATGGTTATCCAAAAAGACTAAAAACTAACATTTAGGATATTAACCTATGGTATTGAGCCACATATTACTACATTGTTCCAATGGCCACACCATGGTCAAAGAAGGTAATATATGTAAAATACTTAGTGTAGATCTAGCATATAAATATTCAATAAATATTAGCTGTTATGATCTTGGCAGACATTTTCTTTTTTAAAAAAGTATGATACATTTGAGCAAAAAAAGATCAAAATCTTTTAAAATAGGCATGGTGAAATCAGAACAGAACTGTAGGAGACTGAGACACAAAACCATTTGAAGCATCAACTAACCCAGGAGCTGATTTTTTGAAAAAATTCATAAAATAGATAGATTGCTAGCTAGAGTAATAAAGAAGAAAAGAGAGAAGATTCAAATAAACACAATCAGAAATGACAAGGGGGATATCACCACTGACCCCACAGAGATACAACCAACAGAGAATATTATGAACACCTCTATGCACATAAAGTAGAAAATCTAGAAGAAATGGATAAATTCCTGGACAAATACATTCTCCCAGGACTGAACCAGGAAAAAAACTGAATCCCTGAACAGCCCAATAATGAGCTCTGAAATTGAGTCAGTAATAAATAGCTTATCAAACAAACAAACAAAAAAAGCCCAGGATCATATGGATTCACAGCTTAATTCTACCAGATGTACAAAGAAGAGTTGGTACCATTCCTGATGAAACTGTTCCACAAATTTGAGGAGGAGGAACTCCTCCCTAAATTATATGAGGCCAGCATCATCCTGATACCAAAACCTGGCAGAAACACAACAATGACCGAAAAAACTTCAGGTCAATATTTTTGATGAACGTCGATGCAAAAATTCTCAATAAAACTCTGGCAAACCAAACCCAGCAGCAAATGAAAAAGCTATTTTACCATGATCCCTAGGCTTTATCCCTAGGATACAAGGCTGGTTCAACATACACAAATCAGTAAATGTGATTCATAACATAAACAGAACAAGACAAAAACCACCTGATTATCTTAATACATGCAGAAAAGGCTTTCAACAAAATTCAACACCCCTTAGGTTAAAAATTCTCAACAAAGTAGATATTGAAGGAACATACTTCTAAATACTAAGAGCCATCTACAACAAACCCATAGCCAACATCATACTGAATGGGCAAAAGCTGGAAGCATTTCCCTTAAAAACTAACACAAGACAAGGACGCTCTCTCTCACCACTTCTATTCAACATAATATTGGAAGTCCAGGCCAGGGGAATCAAGCAACTGAAAGAAATAAAGCGCTACCAAATAGAAAGAGGGGAAGTCAAACTATACCTGTTTGCAGATGATATGATTCTATATCCAAAAAACGTCACAGTCTTAGCCCAAAAGCTCCTTAAGCTGATAAACAACTTCAGCAAAGTCTCAGGATACAAAATCAATGTGTAAAAATCACTAGCATTCCTGCACACCAATAATAGACAAGACAAGAGCCAAATCAGGAAGACACTTCTGTTCACAACTGCCACACACACAAAAATAATATACTTAGGAATATAGCTAATCAGGGAAGGGAAAGATCTCTACAAGGAAAACTACAAAACACTGCTCAAAGAAATCAGAGACAATACAAACCAATAGAAAAATATTCCATGCTCATGGATAAGAAGAATCATATCACTAAAATGACCATAGTGCCCAAAGCAACTTATAGATTCAATGCTATTCTTATGAAACTGCCAATAATGTTCTTCACAGAACTAGAAAGAACTATTTTAAAATACATATGGAATGTTATTAATTTTAAAATGTGGAACCAAAAAAAAGAGCACAATAGCCAAGGCAATCCTAAACACAAAGAACAATGCTGGAGGCATCGTGATACCTGACTTCAAACTATACTACAGGGTTATAGTAACCAAAACAGCATGGTTATATAGACACACAGACCAATGGAACAGAATAGAGAACTCAGAAATAAGGCTGTACACCTACAACTGTCTGATCTTTGACAAAGTTGACAAAAACAAGCAATGAGGAAATGATTCCCTATTCAATAAACATGCTGGGTAACTGGCTAGCCATATGCAAAAGATTGAAACTGGATCTCTTCCTTACATCATATACAAAAATAAACTCAAAATGGATTAAATACTTAAATGTAAAACCCAAAACTATAAAAATCCCCAAAAGACAACTTAGGCAATATCATTCTACACGTAGGAATGGACAAAAATTTCATGATGAAGACACCAAAAGCAACTGCAACAAAGGCAAAAATTGACAAATGTGATCTAATTAAACTCAAGAGCTTCTGCACAGCAAAACAATCTATCAACAGGGCGAACATATAGAATGGGAGAAAATTGTTGCAAACTCTGCATCTGACAATGGTCTAATATCCAGCATCTACAAGAAACTTAAACAAATTTACAAGGACAAAATAAACTACACCAGAAAAAGTGGGCAAAGAACATGATCAGAAACTTTTCAAAAGAAGACATATATGCAGCCAACAAGCATATTAAAAAAAAAGGCTCCATATCACTGATCATTAGAGAAATAAAATTAAAACCACAACAAGATACTATCTCACACCAGTCAGAATGACTATTAGTAAAAGATCAAAATATAACAGATGCTGATGAGGTTGAGGAGAAAAAGGAGCACTTTACACTGTTGGTTGGAGTACAAATTATTTCATCTATTAAGGAAGACAGTGTGGCAATTTCTTAAAGACCTTAAAACAGAAATACCATTTGACCTAACAATCCCATTACTGAGTATATACACAAAGGAATATAATCATTCTATTATAAAGGCACATGCACAAGTATGTTCATTGTAGCACTATTCAGAATAGCAAAGACATGGAATCAACCTAAATGTCCATCAATGATAGACTGGATTGAAAAAATGTGGTACATATACACCATGGAATACTATGCCGCCAGGAAAAAGAATGAGAGCATGTTCTTTGCAGGAACAAGGATGAAACTGGAGGCCATTATCCTGAGCAAACTAATGCAGAAACAGAAAATCAAATACAATGTCTTCACTTATAAGTGGGAGCTAAATGATGAGAACACATGGATATATACAGGATACCCACACACACTGGGGGCCTAATGGAGAGTAGAAGGTGGGAGGAGGGAGAGGATCAGAAAAAATAACTGTTTGGTTATTTAATGCCTGGATGATGAAATAATCTGTGCAACAAACCCCCATGACATCAGTTTACCTATATAACAAACCTGTATATGTACCCCTAAACTGAAAATAAAAGTTAAATAAAACAAACATAAAATCTAAAAAATAAATAATTAAAAGATAAAATAGGCAAGGTGGTGAAATCATTGAAAATCACAATATCAATTGTAAGTAGAAAGAATCAATGTTATGATTTTTCACTTTCTAGTGCAACACGAGGCAGAGTCCAAGATTAAAGGCAAGGAATAGAGAGGGTGTGGACCCAGCAATGTCAGAGACCAGAAAATAGAGGAAGTTAAAAGGGGAAAGGAAATTCAAGGTCCTGACACTGCTGAAGTATCTTATGATGGGCTCCGAACGAGGGAGAAGGGGTTAACGGAGTCTGAAAAGAGGAAGGGTTTAAGCAACTGAAGATTAGAAGGAAGATGTAAAAATTCAGGAAAAAAAAAAGATAAATGTTTAAAAGCTGGAGAATTCAACAGTTGAAAATACTGGAGGATGTGAATTTTAAAATAATCACATTGGGGCCCAGCGCAGTGGTTCACACCTGTAATTCTAGCACTTTAGGAGACCGAGGTGGGTGGATCGCTTGAGGCCAGGAGTTCAAGACTAGCCCAGCCAACATGGTGAAACCCCATCTCTACTAAAAATACAAAAATTAGCTGGGCATGGTGGCATGTGCCTGTATTCCTAGCAACGCGGGAGGCTGAGGCATAAGCATCACTTGAACCCAAAAGGTGGAGGTTGCAGTGAGCCAAGATGGCACCATTGTACTCCAGTCTGGGCAACAGAGCAAGACTCTGTCTCAAAAATCAAATAAATAATCAAGTTGAAATATCGTAGATCAAGCAATATAAACGGAATGAATTGTTTTCTTCTAGATGGTGGATTGTTAGCACACCTCTTCCACTTGGAAAGACAAAATAGTATGTAGAGATTCATACTGTGAACTTATTTCCAAGAAGCAACACAGGAACTTAACAGGAAAACTGACAGACACCACACCCTTTGAAAGAAGCAGCAGGCTGCAGTGCACATTATGAGCCAAGCCAAAAATCGTAAGTCCCCAGAGTGTGAGAAGGGGAGAAACTGCCTACGGGATATACACTGGGGAACCTGGCAATCCAGGCCAGGAGAAAGGCCTTAACCCTACCCATTTCTGGAGCAGATGTAGTGAGCAATGCAGACTAGATGAGAAGGAACCATATTGGGATGTGCTGTGTGTGTGCACTCCCAGTCTCCAGAGGGATGGAGGGAAGCCATTCCCATCCTATCTCACAGGAGACCTCGCAGAGGTCAGCCAACTCACTCAGGTAGGGATTGCAGGTTGAGAGAAGTTCCCAACTGAGATACATGATGTAAACTTGAGTGGGGATGAACCCCATTGGCCAGAACCGAGGGGCACCTGGCAAGTGAGCTGTAGCCACAGGCACAAGAGCTGAGTGCCCCTGCTTCATGGGCAGACAAGGAGGGGCATGACCTGAAAACCCCGCAGTTTCCATCTCCACTGGGAAGGCTTATGGCCTGGGGCAGTTTTGAGTTTGAGCGCAGACTGTCTGGAACTTAGCTAGCTACTGCTGCTAGTGGAATGTTGCAGATGTGGGACCTGCCTTGGCAAGTGCAGGGAAGCTGGGTGGGGCTTACTGCCGCCTGCTAACCCCCGCTCCTCATTTGCATTCTTCTGTGAAGCAGAGGCAGCTGTACGAAGTGTCCTCCAATTCCAGCAGCCAGAGAACCTCCCTCCAATCCCCACTAGGGCTGCTGTTTGCATCCACCCATGGAGAGCCAGAGCATGGACTTACCTGACCCACTTCCCTCCTGGCTTTACTCCATCTCTCCTCTTGGTAGCTTAACACAAAAAAACAGAAACTTTTGGGAGCTCTAGTACGGCCTCTCCCATTCCTAGGATACCAGAGTACCTCCCCTAGGTAATATAAAACAAGCATAAATCCCACGGCTACCACCACAGCTCTTTTCCAAGTGCCGCCTCCTAGCTGGAGGCCAGCTAACACAGTCCATGATAGCATCTGCAAGCCAAATGACACTGCACCAGGAAGGCGAAACTTGTGTGACCTCACCTGTTACCATTACCTGCATCACTCTGGCTAACCAAGAGGCCCTGAGTCTGCCCATGTGACCTGTTTGTTACTATTATGCACGGCATGTGAGAAAGTCAACACACTAAGGCTATTTATAACCAAGGAGTATCACAGAGTCTACACCACCCCTCTGCAACCTCCATCAAAGCTGGTGCTGGCACCCACTGCTGTGAGACTTCAGGACAGGTCACATCACTGGATCCCTTGTGGACATTCCCCCGCATCAGCCTGGCCTGTGGCAGTCCACATGGGTGGCCAGACCCAGAGAAGCAGCAGCAGTCACAGTAGTCTGGCCCTCAGGGATTCCCTAGGGGAAAGAGGGAGTGCTCCACATTAAGGGAGCAACCTGTGGGACAAAAGAATGAAGGGCTGGGTGCAGTGGCTTACACCTGTAATCCCAGCACTTTGGGAGGTGGAGGTGGGTGGATTGCCTGAGGTCAGGAGTTTGAGACCAGCCTGACCAACATAGGGAAACCCCGTGTCTACTAAAAATACAAAAAATTCACTGGGTGTGGTGGTGGGCACCTGTAATCTTGGCATTGGAAGGCTGAGGCTGGTGGATCGCCTGAGATCAGGAGTTTGAGACCAGCCTGACCAACATAGTGAAACACCATAGACTCTACTGAAAAAAAAAAAAAAGAAAACTCGCTGGGCATGGTAGCAGGTGCATGAGATCCTAGCTACTTGGGAGGCTGAGGTAGAAGAATTGATTGAACCGGGAGGCAGAGGTTGCAGTGAGACGGGATGGAGCCACTGCACTGCAGCCTGGGCAACAAGAGCAAAACTCCACCCCAAAATAAATAAATAAATAAAATAGTGAAGATGGCCGGCCTTGAGTCCCAGACATTCCACCTGGGGGAACTTTCTTTCAGCAGAGGCATGGGTATAATGGTGGGCTCAGTGGAGAAAGTCTACAGCTCTGCCCCAACTGTCAGGCAGCCCTGGTACTCATGAAGGGTCTTGGAGAAGGGGACTTCTTCCCTTCACGCACCATTGCAAACACTCCTGGGGCTTCTCCCACAGGAACTTGGCATGGGTACACCTATAGACAGCCTTTCTAGAACAGTTCAGGGTAACTGCATCCCCACAAGAGGAGTGCCCTCCAGGTTCCGGCTTACATGAGGGGTCGAGTCACTGTTCCCCTCTATTTGGAACATCGGCATTCCAACAGATGAAAAGAGGTACCTCTGTAATCTGAATAGCCAAGAAACTGGGTCAGGAGAGTCATTGGGTGGTGCGGCTTTCCTGCTGGCCTGACAGAAGGGCTGAGGTAGCTTCCTCCCTTTCCCTTGAAAAGACCTCAGTGTACTTCCCTGAGAGATCCCCCAGCTACCTCTGTCAAGGCTGGGACCTCTGTGCATCAGTGGGTGTTACATTACCCACCTGTTTTAGACACAGTTGGTTTTTAACTCATGTATACCTCCACTACTTGCCTGAAGCCTGAACTGTTGAACTTAGTAAATAAAATACTGGGTAAAATAAATAAGTGCACATCACTGGTGAAGCAGATAACTTTCCAGAGAACACTGCCATTCCAGTGCCACAGGAGGGAGTGAGCCTGCTCACGCAACACACGCATTACTACTACGAGTATCTGAGAAAGCCGTCATACCAAGACTCTCTCTATAGTCTTCACCCCTGAAAGCATGCAGAGCTGAATTCGGTTACAATAAACTATCATCATGAAAGTCACATCCTCAAGGGAAGAGAAAGAAATTTAAAAAAACACATAGTTGAAGGCCTTGTGGCACAACGATAGCGCGTCTGACTCCAGATCAGAAGGTTGCGTGTTCAAAAACACATAGTTGAATCAAAAATAAATTCAAAAATAATTAGAACAAATAGTCTTCTGCAATGAGAAGAAGCCAGAAAAATAATTCTGGCAATATGACAAAACACGTTTCTACAGCACACCAAATGATCACACTAGCTCTCCAGCAATAGATCCAAACCAAGATGAAATCTTTGGAAATACCAGATAAAGAATACAAAAGGATGACTATTAAATTACTCAAGGAGATACAAGAGAAGGTGAGTAATACCATAAATAAATTTTAAAAACAATTCAGGATATGAATGAAAAATTTTCTAATGAGATAGATTAAAAAATCAGAGCTTCTGGAAATGGAATATGTATTTAAGGAATTACGAAATGCAGTGGAAAGTTTTAACAAAAGAATAGACTAAGTCGAAGAAAGAATGTCAGAGCCTTGTCAAAGGTCTGTTGAAAGACAAGGCTTTCAAATTAACCCAAATAAAATTAAAGAAAAAAGAAGGAAAAGAAATGAACAAAGAATTCAAGAAATATTGGATTATGTAAAAGGGCCAAATGTAAGAATCACTGGTGTTCTTGAGGGAGAAGATACAACAGTTTAGAAAACCTATTTGAGGAAATAACTGAGGAAAACTTCCCTAGCCTTGCTAGAGATTTAGCCATTTAAATACAAGAAGCACAAAGTAGTCCTGGGAGATTCACTACAGAAAGGACTTCACCAAAGCATCTAGCCATCAGGCTGCCTAATGTCAATGTGCAAGAAACAGTTCTAGGAGCACTGAGACAAAAGCATGAAGTAACCCATAAAGAAAAACTTAGTGAACTAGCAGCAGACTTAACAGAATGCTAAGTCAGACTCAGCAGAAACCTTACAAGGCAACAGGAATTGGGATTCTACCTGCAGCCTCCTTAAATAGAAAAAAAACCATCAGCCAAGAATTTTGTATTTAGCAAAACTAACTTTCATAAATTAAGGAGAAATGACGTATTTTTCAGACAAGCAAACGCCAAAGGAATTTGTCACATGCATATATATTTAGGATTATAATATATTCTTGTTTAATTCTTTCCTTATTAAAGAATAATCTTGTTTGTCTTTTTTATTGTTTTTGCTTTAAAGTCTGTTTTAACTAAGAATAGCTACTCCTCCCCTCACTTTTGGTTTTCAATTGCATAGAATATATTTTTCCACCTCTTTACCTTGAGTCTGTAAGAATCCTTATGTTAGGTGAGAAAGAGAAAATCTTCCCTAACTCATTCTATGACGCCATTATCACCCTGATACCAACACCAGGAAACAACATAACAAAGAAAAGTACAGACCAATATCCCTGGTAAACCTAGATCAAAACTCTTCAACAAAATACTAGCAAACCATTAGGAGAAATACCTAATGCAGATGGCAGGTGACCGATGTGGCAAAACACCATGGCACATGTATACCTATGTAATAAACCTGCAGGTTCTCCAGAACTTAAAGTATAATTTAAAAAAAAAAAGAAAAGAGCCCAAACAAGAATGTCTTCTGGTTTATCTCATGGAAGGAAGGAAGGAAGGAAGGAAGGAAGGAAGGAAGGAAGGAAGGAAGGAAGGCAGGCAGGAAGGCAGGCTCAGCCAGAGAAAAGAGTAAAATAATGTCTTTTGCAGCAACTTGAATGGAGCTGGAGACCATTATTCTAAGTGAAGTAATTCAGGAATGGAAAGCCAAACACCATATCATCTCACTTATAAGCGGGAGACAAACTACGGGTATCCAAAGGCATGTAGAGTGATATAATGGACATATGAGACCCAGAAGTGGGGGAGGTTATTAGGGGGTGAGAGATAAAAACCTACAAAATGAACACAATGTATGCTACTCAAGTCATGGGTGCACTAAAATCTCAGACTTCACCACTATACAATTCATCCATAACTGGAAGAACTGGTAACTGGATGAAATGGTAACTAAAACCACCTGTAACCATAAAGCTAATAAAACTGTAAAACTTTTAAAAGATAAATAGTAAAAAATCAAAATGAACTGGATAAAACTATAAAGTTAGATAATAGTAGATAGATAGGTCCAGGATATAATGAGCTAATAAAGGAAGGCACCCCCCTGGATAGGACTCATAACTTTAATGTGAAGGAGAGCTGTTTTACTGATGAGGTTGTAAACAATTCTGATTTGATTTGATACAACAGAGGGCTCTTCACTAACTAATAGGGCAAAACCAATTGCATTCGGATGCACATGGCCAGGTTGAATGTAATAAAATAAAATGTGTACTCTGGATAACAGTCTGCCCTTGATCTCCTGGAGATTATTTCAGGGATGCCAAGATGACAGGAGATGTTAACTGACTCCCAGTGTGACCAGGTCTATGGGACTTAGAACAGGGATTAAATGCATTTACAGATGAAGTAAAAAGAAAGCTGGAAACCAAAATATAAAAAGTTATGAATATGGATATTGGCACCAACAATAATAGCTGAGAAAAGGATGGAGAATAAAAGATAAATGGGCTGGGTGCAGTGGCTCATGTCTATAATCCCAGCACTTTGGGAGGCCAAGGCGGGTGGATCACCTGAGGTCAGGAGTTTGAGACCAACCTGGCCAACATGATGAAACCCCATCTCTACTTAAAATTAAAAAAAACTAGCTGGGCATGGTGGCAGGCACTTGTAATCCCAGCTATTTGGAGGCTGAGGCAGGAGAATCACCTGAACCCAGGAGGTGGAGGTTGCAGTGAGCTGGAATCATACCACTGCACTCCAGCCTGGGTGACAGAAGGAGACTCCATCTCAAAAAAGAAAAGAAAAGGTAAATGGGACACTTGAATGGATGAGGAATGTAGAAGCATGTCCCACATACAGATCAGGAAGAAGCAGGAGTAAGATTATGAAAGGGTAGAATAATGGATGCATTCAATTCTAAGAAGATGCGGTTCAGAGACAGGGAAACAATGCTGAAGACATTGCAATGAGGATGACAATTTTCCCTCTTATCCCTGTGTGACAAGGCTCCCTTTTCAGCCAGTGTTTTCTGGCACCACATTAGATGTTTATGGCTGGCATTTGAACCATTAGGTGTCCATAGCAGTTGGTAAAGATTCAAAATATTCACACTGGCTGCTAGGTGAGGAAAATGAGGAAATTAACCTCTATTACAAAGAGTTGCAAGTAAAGTAGGCAATTAAGTGGAAACTCAACATTCATTTAGAGAGAAAAGTGATGGAAGAGGTTAGAAAAATATTTAAGACATAGGAGAATTTGCTCACAATAGAAGGCAGTATAAGGCGCAGACTGTGCATTAAAAAAATGAGAGTGGCCAGGCACGGTGGCTCACGCCTGTAATCCCAGCACTTTGGGAAGCCAAGGCAGGTGGATCACGAGGTCAAGAGATCTAGAGACCATCTTGGCCAACATGGTGAAACCCCGTCTCCACTAAAAATACAAAAAAAAATTAGCTGCGCATAGTGGCACGTGCCTGTTGTCCCAGCTGCTCACATGGCTGAGGCAGGAGAATTGTTTAAACCTGGGAGGAGAAGTTTGCAGTGAGCTGAGATCATGCCACTGCACTCCATCCTGATGACAGAGCAAGACTCTTGTCTCAAAAAATGAATGAATGAATGAATGAAAATAAAAGAAATGAGAGGAAAGAACAGAGAAGCAGCACTGAACAGTGTCCTCCACAATGACCACTTTCAATAGGGAATGAAGGAGTCAGGAGCCTGGGAGGTGGACTCCCTCTACAGATTTGTTATGGCAACACTCCTCCTACTCCTTGAGGAGGGATTTTCTCATTAGGCACACATTGGTCTCTTCTCCACTCCTGAAGCTCACCGAGTCTCTGCAGAGGTGAAGTGACAAATCTGATCTGTAAATTCAGGGAGAATAATTGGGCATGCTTAGCTCACCCCATTTGGTTCTCTTGACAACAGGCCATGTAGATACTGAGTTCTTTTCTACTCTTTCGTTTCTCACTTGAGAACCTTGACCAGTGACTGCTGGTGAGTCTGCCTCATTCTGGGGTTCGGTTGACAGCCCCACTCAACTTCACTCTAAGTTACCACCTTTAACCTGGACTCTATCAGTAATTCACATAGCATTTGAGTTCTCCATTGGCCACATGAGAAATGCCCCTTGAGCACACTTTGTTGCATCCTTGTTCAGAATCCAGCCAGCAAAGGGGAAAGCCGCTTGGGAGACCTTCTCAGAAATCCCCAACATTAGTGATTAGTGAGAGAAAGACATAGGGTAGAGAGAATTCCTATGTCTTTTAAATGAGTGCCAAAGAGGTAATCAATGAGAATAATAATAGCTAACAATTACTGAGCACATACCATGTGCCGCTATTTTAGGCAAATGTAGAGGCTAAATTAACAAACCATTTTATCTTTTTATAAATATCCAAGAAATAACAAATATGCTATTTTAATTTTACATTTCACTCATTTTTTAAAATATAAAAAATAAAAAGTTCATTTATGTCTTTGGTTAAACATATCTAATCTACTAAAAATGGCTTTTACCCAAAAGTCAGGCAATAACAAATGCTGTCTAGCACATGGAGAAAAAGGAACCCTTGTGAATTGTTGTTGGTGGGAATGTAAGTTAATGCAGACACTATGGAGAACAGTTGGGAGGTTCCTCAAAAAACCGAAAATATGATCCAGCAATCCCACTGCTGGATTTATACCCAAAAGAAAAGAAATCAGCGTATCACAGAGATAGCTGCACTCCCATGTTTGTAGCAGCACTGTCCATAATAGCCAAGATTTGGAAGCAACCTAACTGTCCATTCCACAGATAAATGGATAAAGAACACGTATTTATACACAGTGGAGTACTGTTCCACCATTCTGTCATTTGCAACAATGTGGATGGAAGTGAGGATCATCATGCTAAGTGAAATAAGCCAGACAAAGAAAGACAAATATTGAATGTTCTCAGTTATTTTGGGAACATCAAAACAATTGAACTCGAGTAGAAGGATGGTTGCCAGAGACTGGGAAGGGTAGTTGGTGGGGCAGAGGGGTGATGGGGAGAAAATGGTGATGGCTAATAAGTACAAAAAATAGAACCAATGAATAAGATCCAGTATTTGACAGCAAAACAAGGTGACTATAGTCAATAATAACTTAATGGTACATTTAAAAATAACTAAAAAAGTATAGTTGGATTGTTTATAACACAAAGGATAAATGCTTCAGGGAATGGACACCACATTTTCCATGATGTGATTATTATGCATTGCATGCTTATACCAAAATAGCCCATGTAGTCCATGAATACACCTACTATATGCCCACATATATACACCTACTATATGCCCACAAAATTAAAAATAAAATTAAAAAAATTTTTAAGCCATACTTAATCTACGTAAAAGCACAGACGGGTCAATATAGATACTGATACAACTGCCAACTGTTATAAACCTGCAATACTGTCACCTATAATAATACAGAAAATGCATTCTCCCCTCCTCTTCCCTTCACAGATGAGTTCCTTGAGATAACTAGACTGAGTAGACTCAGTTCTATTTCCACATCCTCACCTCCCCAATCTGTCTCTTTAGTCCTCTACAATTAGATTTCTCCCTCAACCGAAAAATAAAATCCCCTGGCAAAAGGCTACTAAAGCCCTTCTAATTGCTCCCAGACTCTACAGGCCTCATCTTACTCCACTTCCTCAAGCAGCTGACACCATAACCTATGCCCTTCTTTTAGAAATCCCTCTTTCCCTGGCTCTTGACAACATTCTTTCCTGGATTTCATCCCTCTTCAGGATAGAGACTTCTCAGTTTCCTTGCTGCTTCTCTCTCCACCCCTTTATTATATATTAGAGTTTCTTGGGATTCTTTGCTCTGCCCTCATCTAATGTTTTCAACCTCTCTAAAAACTAATTCACAATGATTACCTGCCACCTGTATCTGGACACCCCCATCCCATCTTTCTATTTCACCTACCGCTCTCTTTTGAAGAGCAAATGTCCATCTAATGACTTCGGTTATCTTCTCCTGAATGTTTCACCAGTGCCTTATCAACGTGAACTAATTATCTACTCAATCTCTCTTCCCTTTCCTAGATGCTGAAAGTGTCTGTTACCAGGTCTCCCCTCTTCAGAATGAGCTCATTCAAGGCATCCTCCATCATTGTGTGAGGATTCTTCCAAAGCGTAAACCTAATCATGTTACTCAAAAGGCTCAAAATTCCATCCACAGTGGAATGAAGCTTGGTTACACATAGTGTGCATGATTTATCTCTTACCTCTCTCTCTACCTTTTTTGTTAGCCATTGTCTTTTCTCCAGGATACCAGCAGCAAATTGTATTCTCAACCAGACTTAATGTATTGATTTTCATACAAACATAGTGTTATTTCAAGCCCCCAGCTTAGTTACCCTTCCCCAGCCATCACCTAGTCCATCTGGAGAATAACTATATATGTTTCGAAGCTCAGCAAAGGAATGACGTCTTTTATGAAGCCTTTTTTGATGACCTGAAGTAAGAGTAACCACTCTCTGCTTTGGGCTTTACCTTAACCTGAAAAGATTTGTGAACCTCTGGGTTAAGGCCTATACCTTATTAATAGCAATGCCTTGAGTATAGAAATAAGTTTTTATTACATGCTTGAATCCCTTCAGGTGAATCATCAAACTAAAAGTTATTTTACTTTACTATCACACTAATTTATTATCACATTTTACTGGAATGTCTGATCTACCTTAATGCGAAAGTCCACAGGCACAAGCATATTCTCCCTTCTTCTAAAAATAACATTAACTTACTTATTACATAATATTCTAACTACAGTTTATAAGTTCTTTCTTTCCAGGTTAAAAAAAATGTGTCATGATAGTCTTAGGCAGTAACTCTCCCAAGAAAAAGCAAACATTTTTTGTCTGTAACTTTTTACTTACGATGATCTGTTTATAGGTCTTCATTAAATACTTCTTCCTAAAGAAGTCACTCTAAACTCTGGAAATCCCAGCACCATGTATACCATCTTCACTAGGACCAGCTCTGGAACTCTTAGATTGCTGGCATAGATGTTGACTTTGCTGGATGCTCAGTGAATGCTTTTCACTATTAACATTTTAAATATTTTTGTTCATATTTATGAGGAATAGACAGCTGCAACCTGATGGGATCTAGGCAGTTGAAAATTCAAGTCTTAAGCAAGTATAATCCCTCACTACATAGTACTCCCTAGTTTTCTTTTTTCTTTTTTTTGGGGGGGGACAGAGTTTCGCTCTTGTTACCCAGGCTGGAGTGCAATGGCGTGATCTCGGCTCACAGCAACCTCCGCCTCCTGGGTTCAGGCAATTCTCCTGCCTCAGCCTCCTGAGTAGCTGGGATTACAGGCATGTGCCACTGTGCCCAGCTAATTTTTTGTATTTTTAGTAGAGACAGGGTTTCACCATGTTAACCAGGATGGTCTCGATCTCTTGACCTCGTGATCCACCCGTCTCGGCCTCCCAAAATGAGTTTTCTTCTCTTATTAAGAAAGAGTAGTTGGCCAATCCTGACCTATTATATATTCCAATGGGAACTTTACACAGGACATCCATCTCTGTGCTACACTGCTCCCTTCCTCACATGTAAGAGGAACTGCAAATTATATTCTCTAAGCTCCAGAAGAATAAAAACATTCCAGGACATCTTAGAAAAAAAGTTTTTTAATTCATTGATGATAAGGAATCACTGAAGATTCTGTACTACATTAAATCTGGAAACCAGCTGAGGCAGATCCACTGAGTTCCTTTATGTATAAAAATCTTTAACTAGATGCTTTCTTAGACAGGACTTACCTAGATTAGGGAACTATCAAATCATTCCATTGAATCTTCATAGCAATCATGAGTCTTAAATATTTCTATTCTGATTTTGTAATTAAAAAATCTAAGGCTCAAAGAGGCTGAGTAATTTGTTCAAGATCTGAGAGCAAATAGTGATGTCAGAGTCAAATTTAAGACCATTTGGATTAAAGGTTGTGCACATAATACACAGTAAAAACAAAACAAAACAGAAACTGATCTAGAACTTCCTACCAATGTTCTGCTTTTAGATTTTTGCCCCATAACATGTTTTTCAGTCAGTATTCACTACATTTATGTATAATTAGGACCTGTCCACTATCTATTAAATATGATCTTAAAGTATCTTGACCCCAATAACACTCATCATTCTGTCACCCTGGGTAATTTTCAAGGTCATTTCCTAGTCAGAATTCTGGTCCTAAGGTTCATCCTTATTTAATTTTACTTTCTCCAAATGCAGGCATGAGTCATCAATTTGCCATTGTAGTGTCCATAAGAGATATTTAATTTCTATAAATACATTTTCAAATGAAGCATACAAACAGCATGTTCACTGCCAAGAGTCAAAAAGATCTACATTCAAATTCTGGCTTGGCACTTCTTAACCCCAAAACTTGACAAGTTCCTTATATTCACTAAACCTCTGTTTCTTCATAAAAGAAATAACTTTGCTGCCCACCTTACTAGGATTTACTGATTATGAAAAAAGTAACATTTGTAAAGATCCTAACAAATACTTAGTCAAGGTAAACCCTCAGTAATTAGCAGATGTTGCTAACAGTATTATTACTAGTATTGTTAGGTTTAAAATAAATGAACATTTCTGAATAGTCTAGCACAGTTGGTAGAGAGTATTGGACATAAACAGAGCTTGATGTGTATAACTCAAGGAAGCAGGCTTTGCATTTAAATCTTAACTATTTATGATAAACTTTCTGATATAAAAAAATCACAAGTATCTACCCCTATCACCCCATTATTTTTATTTTGATATTAACTATTCTGACCTGATGCTAGCAGATTTTGCTTTTAAGTCATTCCATCTTTGGTTCATATCATCCAGTCGATGTTGAAGCATAGTAGCCTCTTCAGAATTTCCCAAAGCTTTTACCATCTTCTGCCTGTTTCCGTCAATGCTTTTAAATATGTCATTGTGGGCGTCAATTTCTGCCTGGATGTCCTAAAGAGAAAAAAGCAAACAAATAATGCAAATGTTAGGAATTAGTAATAGATGCTGAGATTTCTGCATAGAGCTTTATATCTTTATGTTCACAGATGAGTTGCTCTTAAGCAAAATACTTCACTTCACCTTAAATTATAAAAAATTTAAGTGCTTCCAAAATTCTCGTTATTCTGAAAATAATAGTCTTTAAATCTTTAATACCTCCAGCTTTGTTCTTTTTGCTTAGGATTGTCTGGCTATATGGACTCTTTTTTGGTTCCTAAGAAATTCAAAGTAGTTTTTTCTAGTTCTATGAAGAAAGTCAATGGTAGCTTGATGGGCATAGCATTGAATCTATCATTTACTTTGGGCAGCAAAAGAAATTATCATCAGAGTGAACAGGCAATCTAAAGAAAATTTTTTCAATCTATCCATCTGACAAAGGGCTAATATGCAGAATTTACAAGGAACTTAAACAAATTTACAAGAAAAAAATCAAACAACCACATAAAAAAGTGGGCAAAGGATACAAACAGACACTTCTCAAAAGAAGACATTTATGTGGCCAACAAACATATGGAAAAAAGCTCATCATCACTGGTCATTAGAGAAATGCAAATCAAAACCACAATGAGATACCATCTCACACCAGTTAGAATGGTGATCATTAAAAAGTCTGGAAACAACAGATGCTGGAGAGGATGTGGAGAAATTGGAGTGCTTTTACACTGTTGGTGGGAGTATAAATTAGTCCAATCATTGTGGAAGACAGTGGGGCGATTCCTCAAGGATATAGAACCAAAAATACCATTTGACACAGAAATCCCATTATGGGGTGTATACCCAAAGGACTGTAAATTATTTCACTTTAAAGATACATGCACATGTGTGTTTATTGCAACACTATTTACAACAGCAAATACCTGAAACCAACCCAAATGCCCATCAGTGACAGACTGGATACAGAAAATGTGGCAATATACACCATGGAATACTATGCAGCCATAAAAAATGAGTTAATGTCCTTTGCAGGGACATGGATGAAGCTGGAAACCATCATCCTCAGCAAACTAACACAGGAACAGAAAAACAAACATCGCACATTCTCACTCATAAGTGGGAGGTGAACAATCAGAACATATGGACACAGGGAGGGGAACAACACATACTGGGGCCTATTGGGGACTGAGGGGAAGGGAGAGGGAGAGCATTAGGAAAAATACCTAATGCATGCAGGGCTTAAAACCTAGATGGCAAGTTGATAGGTGCAGCAAACCACCAGGCACATGCATACCTATGTAACAAACCGGCATTTTCAGCATGTGTATCCCAGAGCTTAAAGTAAAATTTTTTTAAAATGTTCAATATGCTGACTCTCCAATATTTTGTTTAAATGCACTATAATATAAATTTCATGTACCAGCTACTTAGATGTTGGTATATCATTTAATTAGCAATTTTTGAAATTTTATACAACTGTTGTTGCTAAATCATTGAACTCTGCGTAATATCCAACAGACTCTTACTCTCCCCTTTTCACATAGCTAAAACTTCCCTTAAAATATTACATCTTACAGAGGTCACAAAGATATTGCATAACTATAACTAAAGTGTTTTGAAACATTTACTAATAGTCTGTCCTTTCAGTCATATAAAAATTTTTTCTAAAACGTTAAAAAGAATATTTTCAAATACAGATTCATCATCTTTAAGAAATAAAAACTAGTAACAATGGTTTCTCCTATTAAATAAGAAAAATAGTTATCTTCAGGAAATAAATTTGGGTGGAGTTTAAGTAAAATTAGAATTATAAATTTTTAAAACATTAGTTCAGATTTGGGGGAAATATTTGGCAATCTATATCAAAAGCCATCGACTGAAAATTCTTTTGAGGAAAATGGCACATAGGAGATAGGACTAACGTGCAGCTCCTGTTTAGATGGATAGAACAGCATCTGGAGACTCACATTGTGAACCTTTGCTCCAAGAACCACCTCAGGACCATACCAGGAAAACCAAACAGACCCTTTGAAAGAAGCAACTTGCCACTGCAAATGCCACAAGACAGCATAAGCTCTTGGGAGTTCTACAGCACCACCTATCACCTGAGAAACCTGAATACTCATCCTGACCAACATGGGGCACAATTATATCTTCCTTCTCCTACTACAGCTAGCGATCTCTTGAAAGCACCACCTCCTGGCTAGATGCCAACCAACTCAAGCCATGACAGCAACTCATAACAGAAGAACCCTGCTCCAAAGAAGGAGAAAACAACAGCTAATTCCACTGCTTGCCACACCTTGGCTAACCACAAGTCCTGAGTCTGTTCACATGACAACTTCACTGCTAGCATAACTGGCATTTGAGAAAACCAGAGCAGTAAACAAAACAACAAGCAAGGACTCCCACTGAGTCCACTTCACTCTCTTGCAGCCTCCACTTGAGCAGGTGCTGCTATCCATAGCTGGAAGACCTGAAGCCAGATCTCATCACAGGACTCTTTGCAGACATTCCCTAGCACCAGATTAGAGCCCGGTATCCCTGTGGGGTGGCTAGACCCAGAAGGGCACAATAATCACTGCAGTCTGGCTCTCAGGAAGCCCCATTTCTAGGGGAATGGGATGGCCACTACATCAAATGATCATCTTATGGGGGGCAAAAGAATTTGAACAGCAGTGCATGAGTTTCAGATCTTTCCACTAAAACAGTCTACTCAAATGAGAAGGAACTAAGGAAAGCAGTTCTAGTAATATGACAAACTAATGTTTCATAACATCCCCAAAAGATCACATTACCTCTCCAGCAATGGATCCAATCCAAATCAACAAGAAATATCTGAATTGCCAGATAAATAATTCAGAAAGTTGATTAATAAGGTACGCAAGGAGGCACCAGAAAAAGATAAAAACCTACTTTAAAAAAATTTAAATAATGCCCAAGTATGGGGTGGCTCATGCCTGTAATCTCAGCACTTTGGGAGGCCAAGGAAGGAGGATAATTTGAACTCAGGAATTTGAGACCTGCCTGGGCAACATGGCAAAACCCCATCTCTACCCAAAATTCAAAATATTAGCTGGAAATGTTGGAATGCACCTGTGGTCCCAGCTACTTGGGAGACTGAGATGGGAAGACTGCTTGAGCCTGGGAAGCAGAGGTTGCAGAGAGCCAAGGTCACACCACTACACACCAGCCTGGGTGACAGAGGTAGGACTCATCTCAAAAAAAAAAAAAAAAAAAATTAAAAAAACAATATAGGATATAAATGAAAAAGTCTTTGGAGAAATAGATATCATAAAGAAAAGATAAGTGCAACTTCTGGAAATGAAAGACACACTTAGAGAAATGCAAAATACACTGGAAAGTTTCAAGAGAATCGATAAAATAGAAAAAAAAATCAGAGGTTCAAGACAAGGCTTTCTAACTAAACCAATCCTACAAAGACAAAGAAAAAAGAATAATTAAAAAAATAAACACCCTCCAAAAATTTGGGGTTATGTTAAACAATCAAATCTAAGAATAATTCATGTTTCTGAGGAAGAACAGAAATCCAAAAGTTTGGAAAATTTATTTGAAAAAATATTGAGGAAAACTTCCACGGTTTCACTAAAAATCTAGACATCCAAATACAAGAAGCTCAAAGAACATCTGGGAAACTCATTGCAAAAAGATCAACAGCTAGGCATGCAGTGAGTCATCAAGTTATCCAAAATCAAAATGAAGAAAATAATCTTAAAAGCTGTGAGGCAAAAGCAGTAGGTAACCTAAAAGGGAAAACCTACAGCAGATTTATCAGCAGAAAGCCTGCAAGCCAGAAGGGGTTCTATCTTTAGCCTCCCTAAACAAAATAACTATCCCCCAAGAGTTTTGCATCCAGTGAAACTAAGCTTCATAAATTAAGGAGAGATAAAGTCTTTTTCAGAAGACTAAATGCTGAGAGAGTTTGCCACTACCAAGCCAACACTACAAGAAATCATAAAAGGAATTCTGAATCTTGAAACAAAGCCTTGAAATACACCAAAATAGTATCTCCTTAAATCATAAATATCACGGGACCTATAAAACAACAACACAATTTAAGGAAAAACAAAGTTATTCAGGCAACAACCAGCATAATGAATAGAACAGTGCTTCACATCTCAATACTAACATTGAATGTAAATAGTCTAAATGCTCCACTTAAGACACAGAATAGCAGAATGAATAAAAATCCAGCAACCAAGTATCTGCTGTCTTCAAGAGACTCACCTAATACTCACATTTACTCACATAAACTCAAAATAAAGGACTAGAAAAAGATATTCCATGCAAATGGAAACCAAAAGCAAGCAGGAGTAGCTACTCTTGTATCAGACAAAACAGACTTTAAAGCAGAAACAGTTAAAAGGACAAGAAAGGATATTGCATGATTTTAAAAGGATTAGTCCATGCACCTAACATGGGAGCTACCAAATTTATAAAACAATTACTACTAGACGTAAAATTTGAGATAGATGGTAACACAATAATTGTAGGGGACTTCAATACTCTACTAACCACACTAGAGGGGTCATCAAGACAGAAAGTCAACAAAGAAACAATGAATTTAAACTACACCCTAGAACAAATGGATTTAACAGATATTTACAGAACATTCTACCTAACAACTACAAAATATACATTCTTTTCATCAGCACATGGAACATTCTCCAAGACAGACCATATGACAGGCCATAAAACAATTCTCAATACATTTAAGGAAATCAAAATTATATCAAGTACTCTCTCAGACCACAATGGAATAAAATTACAAATTCACTCCAAAAGGAAGCTTCAAAAGTATACAAATACATGGAAATTAAATAACCTGCTCCTGAATAATCTTTCAGTTAATAAGGAAATCAAGATGAAAATTTAAAATTCTTTGAACTGAACAATAATAGTGACACAACCTATCAAAACCTCTGGGATATGGCAAAGGCAGTGCTAAGAGGAAAGTACACAGCATTAAATGTCTACATCAAAACGTGTGAAAGAGCAAAAATAGACAACCCAATGTCACACCTCAAGGAGCTAGAGAAAAAAAGCACAAACCAAACCCAAACCAAGCAGAAGAAAAGAAATAATGAAGATCAGAGCAGAACTAAATGAAAGTGAAACAAACAAACAAAAGCACAAAAAGTAAGTGAAACAAAGAGCGGGTTATTTGAAAAGATAAATAAAATTGATAGAACATTAACATGATTAACCAAGAAAAGAAAAGAGAAGATCCAAACAAGCTCAATTAGAAATAAAATGGGTGATATTACAACCAATACTACAGAAATACAAAAGATCGTTCAAGGCTACTGTGAACAATATAAACACCTCAACACACATAAACTAGAAAACATAAAGGAGATAGATAAATTCCTGGAAATATACAACCCAGTTAGAAGCAGCAAGACTGAAATGGCAATTTAAAAAGCTACCAAAAAAAAAAAAAAGAAAAAAGTCCAGGACCAGACAGATTAACAGCCCAATTCTATCAGAAATTCTAAGAAGAACTAGTACCAATCCTATTGACATTATTCCACAAGACAGAGAAAGAGGGAATCCTCCCTAAATCATTCCATGAAGCCAGTATCATCCTAATACCAAAACCAGAAAGGGACATAACAAAAAAGAAAACTACAAACCAGTATCACTGATGAACGCAGATGCAAAAATCATCAACAAAATACTATCTAACTGAATCCAACAGCATACATCAAAAAGATAATCCACCATGATCAGATGGGTTTCATACCAGGGATGCAGGAATGGTTTAACATAGGCAAGTCAATAAACATGATACACCACATAATAGAATTAAAAACAAAACCCACATGATTATCTCAATAACCACAAAAAAAGCATTTGACAAAATCCAGCATCCTTTTATGATTAAAACTCTCAGCAAAATTGGCATAGATGAGACATTCCTCAAGGTAATAAAAGCCATCTATGATGAATTCACAAAAACAAGCATCACATGGGAAGTGGAGTGAGGGATAAAAGACTAAACATTAGGTTCAATGTACACTGCATGGATGACAGGTGCACCAAAATCTCAGAAATCACCACTAAAGAACTTATCCAGATAACCAAACATCACCTGTTCCCCACAAACTACTGCAATTTTAAAAAGCCATAATAATGTTGAAATGATATAACTTTAGATTTATATATAAACATGTTTTAACACACTAATTGATTTTTGTTTTGTGTGTGTGTGTGCACATGCGCACGCGTGTATGTGTGTTTTATTGCTGTTGTTTTAGAGACAGAGTCTTGCTCTGTCCCAGGCTGAGGTGCAGTGTTGCGAATTCAGCTCATTCAATCTCTGCTTCATGGGTTCAAGCATTCTCTTGCCTCAGCCTCCCTAGTAGCTGGGACTACAGGCACACGCCACCACGCCTGGCTAATTTTTTGTATTTTAGTACAGACGGGTTTCAATCATGTTGCCCAGGCTAGTCTTGAACTCCTAAGCTCAGGCAATAGACCCGCCTCGGCCTCCCAAAATGCTAGGATTATAGGTGTGAGCCACCGCGCCTGGCCTGATTGGTTTTAGAGTAAAAGAGTAGAAACTATTATACTATATCAGTGATGATACAATATTTTTTTAAAAAGAGGATATAAAAGTACATATTATGATAATTTAATTTTTAAAAGTAAGTACTTAAATTGGTATTTGCATTTGTGTATAATTGCACACATACACATTAGGGCTATAAAAATAAACATAAATAGTATAATCTCTATAGAAGAGGATTACAGATAATTTTAGTTTTCTTCTCTATACTTCTCTGAGTTTTCAGAAGTTTCTACACACAGTTTCTTTTTATAATCAGATAAATCTAACAAATTTAAAACTTAAAATACAGAGTGTCTAACCAATTTTTTTAATACTCTTCCCTTATAAAATTGTCAACATAACTATCTATATTAGTTAGGCAATTATCTTTTCCTCCTGAATTTAATGAAAGTGACCTGGTTTTAGCTAACTCTGATGTGACAGCTACAGTTGTCCCACAAGTGTGAATTTACAAACAGAAAAACAGGCACCAGAGTTGGCTATGAAGGTGCGGTGTGAGTCTCCGTGGCTTTCATTGGTAATGAACAGTAAAGCAACTCATTGCAGAAATAAAAAAACTTCCATTTCAGGCAATGAATCTGAATTAGCAAAGGAGTGCAAACGCCTAAACACCATAGCTCTACTGCCCTTCTACTCTCAAGCTTTTCTTTATCAGACTCTGCTATAGTCTGATTATTTGTGTCCTCCCAAAATTCTTTTTTGAACCCTAACCCTGACAATGATGGTATTAGGAGTGGGGCCTTTGGAAGGTGATAAGGTCATGGGTGGAGCTCTCATTAATGAGATTACTGCCCCTGTAAAATAAGCCCCAGAGAGCTGCCTTGCCCTTTCCATCATGTGAGGACCTACCTAGAAGGCAACACTTATGAACCAGAAAGCAGGCACTCACTAGAACATCAAATCTACCAGTGCTTTGACTTGAACTTGCCAGTCCCCAGATATGAGAGAAATATTATTTCTGTGGTATATAAGCTACTCAGTCTATGGCATGTTTTTATAGCAGCCAAAACCGACTGAGACAGCCTCACTCTTTGTAAGGTTCTCTTGTTAAAAATTAATAAGCATGGTGAAAATTTATAAAGAAGTACTTAAAATACTCAGAATGATTTTCTTCAGTTAAAACTCACTCCTAGTAAGCACACCTATGCATTCTATCAAGAATCCAGGCTTAGGGACCAGCTTCTGAGCGATTGTTTTTCAATCACCCATAGACCTCCACTAACCAGAAACACCCATGGAAGGGCCTTTTGCACCTCACTACTCTGAGCAGCATGTTAAGAAGATGTCACTTACATAAGGTAAATGGGCAGCACTGACCTAGTAGTATTTCTGAAGGAATTTGTGATATCTAACATGACACTAATAAGGTCAGATTTGGAGACTGGGTGAGATGAACACAATGTTTAATAGACAGCTCCTGCAAGATTTATGGTCCAAATTTGCAAACCTATTGATCTCTGAGGTTATCTGACTCAAATGACAAAACCAAATCAGGTCCAATGCAAACTGTGGTTTGCAGAATGAGGCCTGGCCACTGAACAGAACTCTGAGATTGTTGAATCTTTTGCATTTCACTGGCAGTTCTATCCCAGAGCAGTACAGAACAGAAGTGAATATGGTAGCCGGGAACCAGAGCCAGATGATGACTGAAGGTTCTCAGGCTGTCCCACATTATGTATAGAAAATTGCAGTCTCAATATAATGATAGTTTGAGATATGCCAAATAGGAATTTTCAGTGAAAAAAGGAAAAGGGAAGTTCTGCTGAAAAGTTCTTAGATGTCATCTCCTGATGCAACTGTTCTACTTTTGTGCCCTGAAATACATTTTAAGACATCTAAAGAGATATATTTAAAGGTTTGCGGATAGTGTTTTGCAATGGTTTTATGCTTATGCTATATAGCTGTGTGGTAGCCATCTTTCTCAAGAAACTCAATGACACAATGAGCAAGGCACCTCTTTGCTCTCTATTGCCAAGGAAAACTTGGCTTCAAATTTCCTGTTTAAGTTCCTATACATTATTATTGATGAACCACACCTAAAATCACAAGACAACTTCAAACCACAACATCCTGATGTAGGACCAATTTGGTTCCTTTCATATTGAAGAGAAGCAAAATGTAAAAGGCCAGGTGCAGCGGCTCATGCCTGGAATCCCAGCACTTTGGGAGGCTGAGGCAGGTGGATCACCTGAGTTTAGGAGTTCCAGACCAGCCTGGCCAACAGAATGAAAACCCCATCTCTACTAAAACTACAGAAAAATTAGCTGGGTGTGGTGGTACATGTCTGTAATCTCAGCTACTCAGGAGGTTGAGGCAAGAGAATCACTTGAACTCTGGAGGCAAAGGCTACAGTGAACTGAGATCCTGCCACTGCACTCCAGCCTGAACAACAGAGGAGGATTTCTTCTCACAAAAAAAAAAAGAAGTAAAATAATAGAAGTGTATAACAGTGCATTAAGATGCATAGTTTTCTAAGTTTCACAAGAGCATATGCAACATGAGGACGTTTGGGTGCCAAGAACATAAAGCAAATTTGCCTTCTCACATCAGATCAGGAGAAGTGTTTTCCAACCCAGCCACCATGACGAATGGAATGAAAGAGGACTGCACAGCTGCCCTGACCAACGGTGATAAGCAGTTCCACAAGACTTTCTTTACCTGGGCTCCCAGTGATCCCATGTTCATGTTGGAATATAATTTTCAGTACGTGGAAAACCCTCTCCCAATGATTATCATCAAAAGTTGAGAAGAAAATCAACAGCCATAAGTGATCAAAGAAAAGGAAATTCCCATACATTATTTTGTTTTATTTGACATTTGGTGGCATATTTATTTGCCAAATATGCCTGGAGATCCTCAGAACAGAAAATCATCTTAATATTTCTTCCATATCCTTACATTCTCTGTTACATAAAAGGAGCATAAAGTAAACAGACTTGATAGATGCCACATAGATACGCATATCAATGTATGAGTGGATGAATCAGTTTATCTTGACTGACTGGCAAACTGACCACTTAGTGCTAGGAGAAAACCAAACAATTGAAAAATTGGAAGGAAATGTAGTAATCATTTTTTTCAATTTCTTCACTTAAAGAGTTTAATAAGGGGAACTTAAAATCATTTAGAAGCCTGCACTGCAAAGTGCTGGCTAAGCTTACACTGGAAATATAGAAATAAATGTAGTTACTTTGGGGATCACAATGCAGTGATGCACTGCTTTGAAAATCAGGATGTTGGCTGGGTGCGGTCGCTCATGCCTGTAATCCCAGCACTTTGGGAGGCCGAGGCAGGCAGATCATGAGATAAAGAGATCAAGACCATCCTGGACAACATGGTGAAACCCCATCTCTACTAAAAATACAAAAATTATCCAGGTGTGGTGACGAACACCTGTAGTTCCAGCTACTTGGAAGGCTGAGGCAGGAGAATCGCTTGAACCCGGGAGGCAGAAGTTGCAGTGAGCTGAGATTGCACCACTGCACTCCAGCCTGGCGACAGAGTGAGACTCTGTCTAAAAAAAAAAAAAAATGAGGATGCAGGATGTCAGCATGGGAGGCTGTCAGATCACAACCCTGATATGGTGTCAAATGCTTCAATAAATTAAAGTTCCATGAAAGAGGGCTGACTCTTACTGCACAGCTTATGCTTACCTCTGTCACCTGCAAGCCCTTCTCAACTTTAAACTGCACAAAATAATGACTGATAATTAGTTATAGGAATGTAATCCATCTTGAAACACAAAGCAATGCTCTTCCAAGCATTTAACATAAGCCGGTCATGTGGACAGAGGGGCCACAGCAAGATATTCAAGCAGCTGAACTAACATTTGAAAACAGAGCAGAAGCAATGTATTAAGGATTAACTTGAAAAGTATTTTTAAATAATGGTAATATAACATAGAAGATTAATAAAAGCCAGGCGTTAGAAAAATAAGACTGCACACTTTTCTCTAAATAAAACACCTTCAAAAGCATAAGATGCGCTCTCAGAACAGCCCTCCAGAAGATGGCTACAAAGCTCACAGAGGTTCACTGATAAATGGTTAGTCTTTCTGTAAACTACACCCACTATTCAGATAAAGATAAACTTCATAAATATGAGAAAAAAATCTATTTACTTGTTATTATGCAATAATTAGTATTTTCATATAAGTTTTGCCCTTAACTGGGCATTTCTCTAATGATGTAACCCATACAGATATAACTGTAAGCACTTTATAATATATATCACACAACTTGTTTATAACATTTTATAATCAAGATACTACTTGATTATAAAGCTACCAGTAGAAGCTTGATTATAAAACATTATAAACAAGTTATGTGATAGACATAAAACAAATAAATAAAACATCATGTAAATAAAACATATTTTGCTTAAATAGGAAGAAAAATATTTCTTCACGTTATAATAAACAGAACTGGCTGAAATCTCTGACAGGAAACAGAGATTTAGAATAGTACTTCCAGGAAGTCTTCAACAACTAATTGGGTACTAGACTAGATTCATTCATCCATTCTGTTCTTGTTACAGTAATTTTGGTGTATTTTTGCATGGCATATTTACTTAACCTTAGGTGGCAACAGTGATGTTTTTTCTGAAGGAGCTCTGACCCCTTTCCTGAAGGTGAAGAAGAAGTGAGGTTAGAACAACTTTGCTATCATGTCCCAAAGCTCAGACTAACTAAACAAAGTTAATCATTAGGGGAAAATAAATCCACCATACCTTTCAAAAGTCAGACTGGACTTCAGAATTGATTAGCAGGAGCTCAGCAGGATTACTGCCAGAGCTTTAGGTTTTGAGAATGAGGACTCATGATTTTAAAATACATATATATTAATTAGATAATAGTAGAATAAGCAAATAACATCATCTTCAAAGATCATGTCATATATAAATATGTTTTGAAACAGTTTGTGAGGTTTCTGGGATAGTGAGTAATTGACATTAATTATTCAATTAATTTATTGATTTTAATTATTATTCTATAAATTTCCTTCCAACAACTAATCTCACCGATTTCAATCGCTCTATTGAATCACATTTTTGACCAACAATAGAGGTGGTATCATCAGGTCTAAGGCAGCCTTTCTGAATTAAGAAATCAATGCTAATAATGTCCTTTTCCTATTATCTGTGATGATAAATATAGGTAAGACTTCAGGTGGAGGGATAGCTTAAGCCTAGGAGTTCAAGGCCAGCCTGCACAACACAGCAAGTCCACGTCTCCAAAAAAAAAAGAGAAAGTAAGACAACAGAGAGTAGAAAACAGTCAAATTACTAAGAGGAGCAAACTCAGATAGTGTAATGAAAACTGAACAAAAAAATCAGATCATATAATGAAAACTAAACAGGTTAGAAAACCCAGAAAAGAATTACTGCATTTCAAATGTTTGAAACTACAAGCCTGGGGGCACATAACTCCTCAACTTCTGACCCAAGTCAAAGCAGTCCTCTTACCCAGAAAGCTCCCAATCTCTTCCCCTGACACGGGTCCACTCACAGACCACCCACATGTGCACGCAATCTCATTTCCTTCCCTCAACTTAAACTCATCTGTTATGTCTCAGTTTCAATGTAATTTCTCTAGGAGAGACTTCACAAGTACCGAGATTAGGGCTACTATTACTCTTATAAGATTTCATCTACTTTTGCTTAATTATGCAGTTGTCACTGACAACGTCCTTGTTTAACTCTGTATGCTCCCACTTGGCCATAAGCTCGATGTCTTCTCCATCTCTACACTTAGACCAGAACCTGGTACATACTTCATAAATATTTGCTAAGTAGGAAATAAATGAGTAGATTTCAAATGTGTTTACTATGTCTTATTGAGGACATGTTTGTTTTAAAAATAGATATTTTAAACTGAACAATACAATAGAGCTTCAAACAGTAATTATAAAAATTAGAGTCATGCTAAAGGAGGTAAATGCCATAAAGAAATTCAGCACTGAGTGGTTTCTCTCTGTGTTGTTACGATGGGGAGCATCTTTGCCTAAGGATTCATCAAGAGATGGTACTGAGAGAATGGCACTCAGCCACACAGCAGACACACATATGTTAAAAAATCCCTTAGAGAACCACCATTATCATTAATCATCTAGTAACAAGTCTGAATAAATTAATAAAAGGCAACAGTCACTTAAAATGCCACTGGGCTAAAATTGGCCATTACACTATCCTCTGTGACTATTAAACAAAAGAAACACAGTACACAACGCAAATGGCTTAAGTATGACAGTATGTTAACAGTCCTTAAAGTCATGAGATACCTCCTTTAGGAAGTACTTTCAGGGAGAAAAATAATTCATTAAGGTCAGGGCGGCAATAAAACTACCTATTGGCTGGATCTCAGAGAGGTGTGTTGGTGGACCAGTCAACTTTGAGTATGAACTCTTCCCAGAGTCACCCTTGAGAGCTCATGGTCACAACTTCTCATCCCTCATCACTTCCTTAGATGATTAGGACCTGCTTGCTGGTAGGCACATCTTGCTACAGGGTCATCCTTCCCTGGTAAGAAGTTCTTCCTCTTGGCTGCGCGTGGTGGCTCATGGCTGTAATCCCAGCACTTTGGGAGGCAGAGGCAGGTGGATCACCTAAGATTGGGAGTTCAAGACCAGCCTGACCAACATAGAGAAACGCTGTTTCTACTAAAAATACATAGTTAGCTGGGTGTGATGTTGTATGCCTGTAATCACAGCTACTCTGGAGGCTGAGGCAGGAGAATCTCTTGAACCCAGGAGGCGAAGGTTACCCTGAGCCGAGATCATGGAAAAAAAAAAAAAAAAAAAAAAGTTCTTCCTCTTTAGGTACCACTCTGGAGTCGGCATGGTTCCCTCCAATTGGGCCTTCCTAATCCATAATGAACTGTTATCTTGTAGGAACAGAATACTTCCTGCCTGCAAGAGACTGCCAGCCTTGCCCTTTCTGGTTCTAGAAGACTAGAAATGAGTACCCAAGGTCAGAATTAACCCACCCTGCCTGTGCTGAGAAACTACAACCCCACATCACACATTCTGAGACAAGATGCCCAATTACTTTCCAAACACTCATATATGAGTGGATATCCAATAAAAATCTCAGAACCACTGGATGTCGCCAAAATTCAATTATATCAGCTCACATATCCCTTTCAATTTACCTTCACAAAGGAACTGCTGCCCTAAAATTATGCTGAAGATCTGCTTTCACCTGGGACTTTTAATGATATGACCAGTCTATACTTTCCAGATTAGCCACTATCGGAAGGCCTACTGCTCAGCTCTTGGCCTTAACTACTGAGCATATTAGGATTTGAGTCTACTAGTCCGACAGTGGACCCTCGGTTTCTTAAAGCCTGAAATTGCTTCAGGAATATAGCAAAATCATCTAAACTTCAGACTGAACAATGACAACTGCTGATATGAAACGTGGTAAATCATGAAGGCTAGTATTCTCTCTAGAAACAAGTTACTAACACTGAGGAAGAGACAGGACTGAGAATTCAGAGGAAAGGGGTTCTACCTCTGCATGCAGAATGACTGCAACTCAGCTTCTGAAGGTATCCAGTGGCTTTTGCATTGTAGCAGCAAGCCTTGGTCTTTCCCTAGAAATGGCATTATTGCTTTGCTGGGGGAAGGTGGTTAGTTTTGAGAGGTGTGAGGTACTGATACTTTTCCATAATTCCAGTTTTCCCAGCAATAAATCAATGAAGCAAAGTCTCAATATATGAGACAGATTTTGTAAGAATACACAAAGGATTTTCACACTTAAGTTAGGAAAAAATAAATTCATGTATGACAACTTCCTATAAGTAAAATACGGCAAAGAGATAAATTTTCACATGGCTTTTATAAAACGAACACGAAAATACACGTATATGGAGAACTTCAGACTGAGAATTGCATCAGGGCTGTTTTTTTGAATTTGCCTTTTGTCTCAACAAAAAAAAAAGAAAATCCCCAAGTCAAGCCTTTAACAGGAAGAAGCCAGTAGACTTCTTTTACTGTCAATTCAACTGCTAAAATACGAATAAGAAATATTCAAATACCAAAGTTTGGGAGTTAAAAGGGGAAACATGTTAATATGACCAAAACTTCTAACTCTGCCAATAAAATGGCTTGAAGGAGGAGGCAGGTTACTAACCCCTGGTATCTGACCTAGGCTTTTAAGACTAATAGCAGCAATTACAATACAAAAGTCCAGCTATTGCCCACAATTACTGCCTCTCAGGGGGTCTAAGCAATGAATTATTCATGTAACATATGCTCTGTACCTTTTAAGGAAGAAACAGACAAATCTATACAAAACAAGCTAACAGACCTCTTTATGGTCATAAAGCTTGTCACCTGCTGTTACCAGCTGCCATAAGGAAGATATTCCTTCCCTTCCCCGCCCCTTCTAAATGGAGAGAGAACCGTCTTTAACTCTCAGGAATTTAGATGCTTAAGGACATATTAAAACGAGAGGTCGAAGTCTGCACTGCGTTACAAGCCTAACCCTTACATTACAGTAGAGGTTCAGGGAGAGACTGGGGGAAGCAACTGTGGCCAGGAGGGAGCACCCACCAAGGAGGAGCTAAATTCTTCTCTTTCCAGCCTCATCCCGCCACAATGTTCCTATCATCAAAAGGCAAGCAATGACTGCAATTGTTTTGGAAAATCTTCCAAACTTCTCAGATGGCAAGGTGCTGCATCTTTGCCCTCTGGCAATTGTGCTTTGTAAGAAAAAGCCCATTATTCTTTTAATGACTCAATCCAATCTTGCTTCTACAGTATTTGTACTCGCCATGAACCATGGAAAGTACAAATTTCATTCACGGTGAAAGCCACTGAGCACATCTTTTTAAATATTAATAATTGACTTACATACCTAATGAGGGAGAACTTCACCCCTTTCTGCCTTTCTTTTTCTTTAAAAACTGGAAACTGGAAGAAGATCGGTGCTTGGCATCCAAAGGCTAAAGAGGGCAGGAGCCCATACATGGCCTGCGGAGGTTTTCTGTTTTAACTATAAATGTAAGGTAGTATTTGGCAGGCTAGACTCCATCTAGAGTGTGCCAAGAGCCTTCCTATGGAAAAAAAGAGCTACACACACATTTAATAATCCAAGCACTAAAGCTTCACAGTGCATGCAAGCACTCCATGTTAAAACAGACACACTCAGATAAAAAGTCTGAGGTCAGATGTGCCACTGTCACTGTAAAGCGACTTCTGCCACCCAGAGCTGAGTCCCCAGGCAGGGTACAGGGCAGTGCACGGCAGGCAGCGGCTCAGCAGATAAACCTCAGGGATGCAGAGAACAGCTATGAAGTCAGACTTTGGCACCAATACCCAGTGTTTGTTGCTGGGTTTTAATTTTATTTTATTTTCGTTTTGTTTTTTCTCCAAAAAAGTTTCAGTTAAATTATCAGCTGACTTGAGTACAAAGAGATTCTTCTGACGTGGAATTCTAAAAGTGACAGGCATTATGAGAAGCCCTCCTGACCAAAGGAAATAATTGCTAATTAGCCCTTTACTTGAAAAACATATTTAAAGAGGAGAGCAAAATTGGATGTTCTTTATAAATTATACTAAACAACCAAAGATTCAATAGAATACCTGCTATCTAAATGTATAGTGAAAAGACAAGAAAGAAGGGAAAAAAGCACATTCATGAAGTTTGCTTTCTGCATACCTTTTCAAATTTTGTCAGCAGTTCCCGTAAGCTGAAGTTCAGACCAATCATTGTCCAGTAGCCCTTGAAGCCTACATCTTTCCGGCAAACTTCCTTCAGACAACAGCGTTTAACTTCTAAACACCGTATCTTTTCTGGCTATACTTTAAAATCCTTTGTAAAATCCTTTACAAGCCTTGCCCTTGAGCTATGGTCCATCAGTAGCAGCGGCAGCTTGCGCTGGGACATTTTAGCCACCCCACGGTGGGTCCTTTTTTTCATGGACTTCGGAGTTCACAAGGAATAGACCTGCTTCTGTATTTCCTGGTAGCTGTGTTCCACGAGGCTGGCATGGTCTCCTCCTTCTCTGAGAAGCCCAGGATTCCCTTCTGCTCACCTCACTAACGACCTGCAGGCCACAACTGTTCTCTCCTGGGCCCCAAGCTTAGAGTTTGGTCTCAATTACACAGAGCAAAAAAAAAAAAAAAAAAAAAAGAAGCTATATCCTGGAAACTTGCATGAGAGAAGAAAAAAAAAAGCCAAGTATTACCAACTTCCTCCATTCAGACTGATTTCAGAACGAAAAAAAAAATCCTGGGTAAAGAGCCAGTTTTCAAAGAGCATGACTTATGTAGAGTTCGAAGGAGGAGTGTACTCTTAGCTGAAGAAACACCAAAACACGGGACAAGAAGCCACCGGTTCTCACTCACCCAGACACCAGCAGCCTGGGTTGCTATGGTAACCACCAAGCTAGTTTCAGTCCATTTCCCTAGGTCAGGCTGGCCTAAGGGATGCTGTCAGTGCAACACAACTAAAGTTATTTTAAAAGGTGTTCTGTCTGTCCAGAGAAAAACTCTCTCAGCAAATCCCCTAGTCCCCTCTGCAGGCTTTGTGGCAGGGGAGAGCAGCCTCAGTGGGTTCCGGCAGCTCCCCTGGCTGATCTGACAGCAGTGTGGTAATCGACTACTCTTTCCAACAGTTGTTTATTATTTTAATCAGCATCCTCCCTTTTCACCACCCCTCACACAGTTTGAAGTGAAAGCTCACTCCCACTTCCTGGAGGCCTGCCTGCCCCAAAAGTCAGTACTCTATCTCTTACATTGTCTCAATCTTGAATGGATCACAGGTTCCATATTCCAGTTGGGAGCCAACCCATGAAAAGAAAAGGGAGCGAATGTACAAAATAGTACAAATCACGAGAGGAAATAGGCGTTGATTAATTTTATTTTTCAAAAAGGTGTTAGCAGGAAACCAATGAAGAAAATACTTTTAAAGACAAGTGTTTTGATCTCTTGGATGCCACTGACAGGCATTCAGACTGTTTTCATAGAGGGAATTTACTTGTTTCTGACACAAAACGAGAGAAACTACTGGACTCAAAATGTGAGTAATAACTACTCTGAATGTGTCTTCAATTCTGACGTTAAATTACTACTGGCACTCACACAAACAGCATCTTCCACAAAGTTTTTAGTGTCATCGCTTTAAAGAAAAAAACTCCAATCCAAATTGTAAATTCCTTGTAGTGATATTACAGATATCATTCCAAGGCAAAATGGGAATTTGCTTTTGCATGACATAGCTATATAGTATACCAATAAAGTATAATGGAAATGTTCATGTGAAACATGTTTCTCTAGTTGTATGCAGAATTTCATCATAAAGATGCAGTGCTTGTAATGGTGACACTATTACAAGTAGAATAATGTAAATTATAATATGAGTAAGTTACTTTTGGCATCAGGGCATAGACCAAAGTGGGGGAAAATCCTGAAATCAAAATATGCATCTCATAAAGGGCTGAGTTGCTTAAATATCAATATTGTTAGCACTCATTTAATCAAGGGTAATAAGAGATTCCATTTAACAGCAGAAAATTAAAAACCTATCAGGGAACAGTACACAATGTGGTTATTATTTTTTGAATTTGCAAACCATTTTTCTTTCCATTTCATTCCTGACTTATTTTCATATCAGTATTGAAATAGCATGTGTTTTACATATGCCCATCTACACAAATTTTAACAAGCTTTTAAAATATTTTCATTATTTATTCATAAAACCCTGCATGTCCCCAGGGGCAAAATGGCTTTATGAGCTTTCTAGCAGAACGCATTTCACCTCAACGCACATTTGATTTCAAAAACAAATGTGTTAATCTAATGGTTATTCAGAAATTCACAAGTAAAAATAACCTACAGTTTGGATCAAAACAGCATTGACATCAGCATGAAGACCAACCATCAGAATTGTGGTGAAAATCTTACAGAGAAAGTGGCCACAGGGAACCTGGTCTGTAAAGGCTCTAGGGCCACATGCTGAGATCTTTCAAGAGCAGCAAATAAACTTTTTACATAAATACAAGACAAAAGAAACCAGCAGCACAATCACCATACCACACACAAAAATAATAATAAATAAATAAATAAATAATAAATGGAGAGAAAAAGAACAATCTTTCTAAGCTGGGCAAACTTCCAGCTACCACCCAGGGTGCTGGATGGCTGGGATCAGAGACATGTGCATACACGCCATTCCATTCCCCCATGCACAGATCAGAAGAGTGAATTAAACAAAAACTCCGTGAAACAACAAGGAATACCATAGTCTTGCTCTAAAGTAGACCCTTTCTGTTTAAAGCGTTCTTATACCAAGACAAGAACAACATGGTATTATTAGAGCCCCAAATATCTTGTATCCACACCCAAGGCTAAACACAAGGCATAAAGATGAGGGAAAATAAAGGGTATCCTTTGTATTAGGCCTTCTTCCCAAAAGATAATAGCAAGAGAACTTTTATCAGCCTGGTAAGTACTTGAGTCTTAGACAGAAGAAAGGAAAAGAGTATGTTCTGTGGAATTAGAGAGTAGAATATCCAGAAGTTGTGGCCTCTCTCAGCTACCTTCTCAGAAGTGACATCCTCTGCAAGGGTAGAAAAGACAACGAAAACTCCCTTACAGGGAGTTCCGAGGCAACGAAAATGAAGATATGACAAATCTAGCTATGATGGTAGCCTCTTTAGAAGAAAGAGTACAAAACTCTGTGGATCCATATTCAAAAATGGATCATCAAAAGAATATGGAATCATTCAAAATAATTTTTTAAAATTCTTAACTAATTTTAACTATAGGGTAACTATACTCTCACTAAAACACAACAACAAAAAATGTTGTTTTTTAAGTGTTAAAGGCAAACAAATTATTCATGTAAAGATCCAAAGACATTCTGTGAAATTCGAAGAGCTAAATATTTAATATATTACTCAAAAGTATTGCAGTCTTTGTTAACTGAGTGATACATTAAAAGTAAGACTTGTAAATGTGAGTTGCTTTTATAAAAGTGAGCACATTTCATCATGAATTTGTGTTTGCTATCTATTAAAAGTGTACTTTCCATTACTCAGATGTCATGGCCTGCGAGAGTAATCCCAGCTACTTTCATCTGGAGGCTGAGGTGGGAGAATCACTGAGCCATGAAGGTCGGGGCTGCAGTGAATCGAGATCACACCACTGCACTCCAGCCAGGGCAACCAGAGTGAGACCTTGTCTTAAAAAAATAAAAATAAAAAAAGAGTACTTTCTTAGTTTAAAGTCAGTACACAAAGTATCTTGGTACTATACCTACATTTCCTCCATACTTTTTTACCAACTACCTCTTTAATACATTATCGCCTATAATCCTGTAATCATTAAAACAAAAAAAAATGCCTCCAGTGAAAGCAACATATCACCACAGAGACTTAATAAATTAGATGATGACATTTGAAGTAGTTGACATTTTCCCAGTTTAAGCCCATGTAGAAATCGATTATTCACTAATCCTCAGTAGGTGGAATAATCTTGACACTACCAGTCCCTGTAACAGGTCAACACTGAATAACCCAGGAATCTCGAGCTAAATAAACCACGTTTCAAACATAGACATAGACTGTCATAAGAAAGCAAAAAGGTTCCAGAACCACAGAGAAGCACCAGATAACTCAACAATGGACTCAGTAAAATCTAAATCTAAATCGCTCAATAAAAACCACATTCCAGTGTCAAAATGACGAGAGCTTTATGGATGGTTTTGCCAAGAACGTTCAAAGTGTAGGAAAATTTACAAACTTTTTGTACTGAAAAATTATATTTTATATAATTTGTTAAAGGATGACCTATTTAGTAATTTTAATAAGGCTATAAAAGATTCTTTATGGTTCAGTCAACTAAGAACTTTATGTCTTACTCCTACAGTGTATCTTAAGGCACCCTTCCCACTAAACACAATTTTTTAAACTGTAAAGATTAAGTATGTTTTCTGTTTAAAATTTAACAGGTTTTCCTTTATATTGGCCAATACAAAGAATAAAAGAAAAGAAATGAAGAAAAGCTTCTTAGGAGCCTCTAAAGTGAAGCATATGGGAGGTCAATAGGTGATTACACATAAATCGCTACATCATGGCATATTCATTACTAAAATGAGGAGCTTCTGGCATGGGTAGAGAAGTTTATTTGTCGTAAGCCCATTCTGACTCAAAGAAAGATCCAGCTTATTTCTCGTGAAAGAAATAAACACAATTCTCCTTTTCATAACCCTTCTAACTTGGGGTTTATAATTCAAAAATAAAATAGCTATAAGACCCTAATTGTGATCTGAGATTTCAATTCATTGTCTTCTACCACTGAAGTTCCATGAGGGAGGGACCACTCCATACATTTCAGCTTTCAAGTTAACGTCAGCCAGCAGCAAAGTCTGTCAGCTGGTAGCTATTTAAGGTAATATACAGCCCTAAAGGGCAAAAAGTTCAATCTAAGGATGGAGGCCTGAGTCCCCTGATGAAAGGGAGAAATCTCCTTTTATCCCAGGAAGTTCAGGCACTATGCTTTGTACACAAAGAATTATTTTTAATGTTCATCTCTTCAATATAATGCTATATATTTTGATAATTTTACAGGTGGTCACGGAGAAATAAAAATTAGAATTCATAAGAAAAAGATTCAATACTTAATATATTTTCTATAACATATTGCCAAATTCCAACAGACACTGAAAGAGGTACAAAGAGCTTTTTCTTAAGGGAAATGGGTGGGTAGGGTAGAGGTTCAGAAGAGAAATACCAGCTGATTTGCTTCTGAATTAGCCAACCAGGTGTTGGGGTCAACCTTCAGCAACCTTCTAAATATTTAATAATTCAGACAGCACTTTATTAGGTGACTAAAAATAATGCCAAGACAAGTAAATGTTTCCAAACCATATTCTTCCCAAAAAATACACAGCATCAGACAAGAGGGAAACAATCTCAGGAGGCCAAGCCTGAAATTCCAGATGCCTACTGACAGCACAAGCCAATGGGAAATGCAACTAAATCCAGAGGGCTCTGAGAAGAAGGCTCTTAAAGGTTTTTGAAAGGTTTTATAAAGGTTTCTCCAATTTTCTGCAGCTATGCAGATTTAGAGAATGAAAGCCAAAATTAAAATATGAATTTTAATAACAGCAATGAAAATTGCAAAACAAATCAAAATAGAAAGCACTGTTTTCAGTCACAAGTAAAAAGCTGGTACTTTCCCCAGGAGGGCATTGTTCCTATAATTTGAATACATACTTAAGGAACTAACACTGGGTAAACACAGAGGAAGTTCAAACTAACCCCATGCGATCAGCTATACTTTGTGTGTAATACTAAGCAGTGGGATTTCTCTCATGCTTGCAGGCTCATATAATCATTGTGGAGTTACTGCTTCAACTTTGAACCATGTCCCTGTCATCTTCCTACTTAGGAACCTATTCAGGATTCTCTGCAAAATCACACTCCAAATCTATGTCAACTCCCTAATCATGATCTGTCTACACAAATATCACCAATAACCAGTCAATACTTAACCACATGAACCACTCACACTTACAACTATGGTTTTCCCTGAAAAGTCATGTACCACAATCATCCATTTTTTCCCTCTAGTTATATTTATTTTCTGTACCCTTATCTCTCTTCCTTCAGATGTTTGCTCTGAGCAATGAGTTCTACATTATGTCTTATTTCCAAAAAGTTTCCAATAAAGTACTCCATAGACAGTGAACACGGACAATGTATTATTCAGCTTACATGGAAATCAGTAGGCTGATTACAAAATGAAGCATTCCTTTGCGTTGAGCCATTACATTTCCTAGAGATTATTAGAATCTGCCAAATTTGGGGTTAGGGGATAATCTAACGATGCCGATCAAATATTAAAATGCATATAACCTTTGACTCAGAAATTCTATCACTAGGAATTTGCAAATGTGCACACACATATGTACAAGAAAACTATCTAGATGCCCATGAAAAGGTAACTGGATAAATAAATTATGGCAGATTCACATAATGAAATGCTGTATAACTATGGAAAAGAGAGAGAGAGATAGTTTCTAGGTGCAAATAATTAATCTCTAATATGTATGCATGCACATGCTTATGTACATGCCAAAAGCAAGGGGAGTGAAAAAGTTATGCAGTTAATATACAGGTACAATCTATGAGGTATAGATACTATTTCTGTAAAGATCTATAATATGGCAATAACCTCCGAGGGAGGGACTGGAGAGCTGAGTGTCTAGAATGGGTCATTTCAATGTCAAATCTTTTATACTGTGTGAAAATTTTGCCACAGCATGTGTTACTTTTTTCATACAAGATTAAATCAATAGATAGAAAATCCCCAAGTAAAACATGTCTATCTTCCTGGGTAGATATCTATTCCAAAAAGGGTGCCATCATTACATTTGAAAGCTAATGGTACTGGAGACAATTATTTTTGCCCTAAAAGTTTCAGAAGTTTTGAGGTGCCAGATGGTCTAACACTATCAAATCAGCCCTCAAGAGAAACAAGCCTTCTGCAGCAGAAGGCTGGTCAATGGGAAGCTTTTCTAAGGGACACGTAGACAAAGCCTTTTTGTTCTCATAAGTTACTTTATAACTAGTAACGCTTGCTTACTTAAATGACAACTTTGTGTCTAAACAGGCATTATATAACTCAAGTTATTCTCTTTCCAAGGAAACCAGTATCCCCATTGTTATCTATTACTGTGATACTATGGTTTAAAGGTTTTTTGGAATGTTCATAAAAATCTGTTGATAACACTTGAAAATGAATGTCTGGCCTGATTTGCCCAGGCAATTGAAGTATCGCTTTATCTTTCAAGTAGGTTTAAGTGATCCTACCTAGACTGTGGCAGAGTGAAACCGCCAGAGTCTACCTACCAGTGTCTAAAGAGATGCTGCAATATGAATAGCACCTTCGTTCATGGATCGAAGTTACAGAAGTGAAAAAGAAAATTATAATTTAATTATGAGGGCAGGTCTTTCCTGTGATGTGATACTGAATAAGTCTCATACCCTGGACCCTGCTTGTCAGGTTCAGAAAAGGGATGCTTTATGTGCCATGAAGGTTACTATAAAAAAAATACTAAAGGAAATGAACCTCTACAGGTGAAGCACCTATCTGACACTGACATCAGCCACGTTCTTGTGTAGGGGTAAGTTAAGCTACAGTAGGAGGGAATTTTCCATGTCTTGTCATTGTAAGCTCTGCATTTGAAATTGCCAAACCAAGGAAGTTAAAGCACGATTTCAAACTAGAATTTGATCTGGAAAGTGTTTTAACTTTAAAATCAGAATATAGAACAATTAGGAAGTTATAGAGCCTTTAAAAGTACAACCCCATGGGGACTCAGGGGAAAGGGTGGGAGGGCAGTGACGGATAAAAGACTACACATTGGGTAGTGTACACTGCTTGGGTGATAGGTGCACCAAAGTCTCAGAAATCCCCACTGAAGAACGTATTCATGTAACCAAACACCACTTGTTTCCCAAAAACCTATTGAAATAAAAAGAGGTACTGTAGAGAAAATAAAAAGGCAAGTCACAAACTGGAAGAAGACATTTGTAACATGCAAACTGACACTACACACTAGTATAGAAAAGACTATCGTTCAGGATGATAAGAACTTAAGTCATCGGAATATAACTTCCTCAGTAAAAATTGTGTCAGATCATTCTACTACTATGATGGTCTGAAAAGCAATACAGAAAACTTTTTAATTGTATGAGAAAATATTTGCTGATGTTACATGTAAACTAGATTACTAATCTGTACTATTTTGTTTTGGTCCTACAGTGTATATTTCATGGGATAAATAAGAAAGAATAACACTCTTGAAATCAAAAGACCTGTGTCCTTTATGATACTTACCTAGCTGCTTGACCCTGGAACTCTTGTCTGAACCATGATTTTTCTGTGTAGAATGTTCCTCTAACACTTGAGCAAACACTCTTATCAGAAAGACATTCACTAGTACTATATAATTGTGCATTTGTTTCAATAAAAATTTATTGAGAGTTAGTTTTAGTTATAGGACAATTAAGACTTTCTTATTATTATATGTGATACTAGAATGACTGCATTGAGTTTTTCCGAGGTGAGGGTTCTACTAGTTTTCATATATTTCAAAAAAATTTATTAAAACTCTAAAAATATATTATAATATACTATTATATACTATAATAGTATATTACTTAGGTTGGTTTAATGGCAAAAACCATGATTATTTTTGCATAAACCTAATATTTTGAGAGAAGCTAAGTTTAACCTCCTGATATGGTTCAACTGTGTCCCACCCAAGTCTCATCTTGAATTGTAGCTCTCATAATTCCCATGTGTTGTGGGAGGGACTTGGTGGGAGGTAATCAAATCGTGAGGGCAGCTCATGAGACCTGATGGTTTTATAAAGGGGAGTTATTCTGCACAAGCTGTCTTGCCTGCCACCATGTAAGATGTGCCTTTGCTTCTCCTTTGCCTTCTGCCATGATTGTGAGGCCTCCACAGCCATGTGGAGTCCATTAAACCTCTTTCTTTTATAAATTACCCAGTCTCAGGTATATCTGTCTTTATTAGCAGCATAAGAATGAACTGATACATCTCCTCACAGGATTTCTTCATTTCATCCTTCCTGAGTCACTATAGTCTCAAGTTCTATATTCTACATGACAAACCTAACTGAATTTGACTAATTTAACTAATAAAAAAAGTTACTTCTTTTAGCTTACCTTCTGTTTCCTCATTAAAGCTAGTATATTAGTAGCTAATTTAAAATCTAAACTAAATATGACATTTTTTAGAACACTTATGCAAAATGCTTACTATACCTGGCAAGCTCTGTTTTTGCTTCATGGAAAACAAGTCCAAAAAAAAAAAAAAAACAGAAACAAAGAAAAAGTTCCCTGTAAGTTCCCAGCTTACAGATAGAAATCAAACATTCTTCACACTATCATACCATTCCCGTGTCTTTGATGACTCTCCATATCCCAGCCCCAAAATAATCATGATGCAGTGCTTTCCAATAGAACTTTCTGTAATAATGAAAATATTTCATCTTTGTGCTATTCAATAGAGTAGGATGGCTATTAAACACTTGAAATGTGGCTGATGATGTGACTGGGAAAATACATTTTGATTTTAATTTGAATTCATTTAAATAGTCACATATAACTAGCGGCTGTGGTACTGGAAAGTGTAGCCCTAATTTGTAACTTTCAAGGTGCCACAATATAGCCTTATCTTACATACCAGGCATTATCCCTACAATATTTAAAACAACAGGCTTTCCTAGCACGCCCTGATGCACTTTGTACTTTTTCTCTGTTGATAAGATTCTATTTTCTTAAATAATAGCCTCCTTGTGTTTTTTTAATCTATTCAAATTTTATCTATTATTGAAGTCAAATTCAATTTCCACCTTCTACTCAAAGCCCTGCTGTATAACCTTAATTCAACAATTTCCTACCCAAGCTGGCCATTTCCATTATTCTGTACTGTCAGCCTGCACCTTACTTACATGTTGCCTTGGTTTGCTTACAGGTTGTTTGGCCAATTTGCTTTCCCTTCCTTGACGCCCCAGGGGAGTTAAGCTCTTTGAGAGTTACATAATTAGGAAAAAAGTTAAATGTATTTGTCCCTCAAATGACCTGTAGAATCATAAACATAAACCCATTCCTCAATAAATACTTTTTATTTGACAAGAGTAAAACAATTTGAATATATTAAAATGATTCACTCTTTGTGTTTTGCTGTAATAGAAGAGAAAGTCATGATCTTGACAGACTTTGACACATTTATGAAGTTACCAAAATAGTCTTCGATTCAAATTGCAAGTCAAAAATTCTGGGGCTTGATTTTAATCCGTTGTTCCATTTTCTAAAAGGATCCCAAGTTCCCCTGCAGATCTGCATTCATCTTAACTCATAAATTTTCCCCAAGACAGAGGCTCCTGTCTTCCTGTAAATCACTCAAGCTTCACTTCATCACAGATAAAGTTAATTTGATTGTATTTTTTTAGTCATACTTTAAATTTTAAAAGAAAGTGCTGCCCTCTTGTGAAATGAGGCAGAAGATTTATCATTTCACTGACAGTTGCGTAAATACTACAAAGGAATTAAAAGTTAAATTTTAACATTAAAAAAAAAATAGGGTTTATCTCAAAGTTGTGTGTGTTTCCCCTGAGGTCTCTCCCTGCTGTGCTTTTCTGTTCTATTTGTAAATTTCCCAACCAAACGAGAAATGGATATTAAACTGGTCTCCTTTGCACTATACTTGAAAAATAATGAATGAGTGGTGTATTTTCACTCTATTGGGAATGAAAGGCTGTAGTTTCTTTATATTACTGAGGGGAGAAATGGGAGCAAGAGCCAGCGAAGAAGATGCATTAGTGACAACATGGGAAGACTCAAGTCAACACACTGTCTGACCTTGGGCAAGAGTTTAACCCATATGTGCTCTACTCCCTTAGCTATAAAGTGAGTATTTCAGTAATATTCCAAACTGTGTAGAATTGTTTTAATATTGAGAAGCATAGGTAACATAAAAAGCGTAGTGTTTATCGTCACATAGTAAGTGCTTATTGTAAGTAATTTAAACAATAGAGTCCCTAAGAAAATCTAACTACAATATATGTCATCCTTTATTCAGGCATTCACTATGTGGCACAGGTAATAGATACTATGAAAATATATATCTATATATATAAGTATTAATTTGCAGGATCTTCATTCTGAACAATGTGTGAAAGCTGTAGATGCCAAAATAGAATCAATTCTGTCAAACCCTAGTGAATGGAGTTACAAGGCCATGAAGGGGGAGCCCTCACTCACAAATGCCTGAAAGGCCTTATCATGGACATTCCTGCAGTTACTGCACATTTGCCAGTAACAAGACTTACAGCAAGGAAATTCCCCTGGACTGCAAAGCTCCAGATAAACCGCTTGCACAAGGACACCTGTCAGTAGTGATGTCTTTAACAATGATTTGTCGCCAACTCTTGCAGCAAGCCCTTGTAACCAATGGTCTTTCTGGATTAACAGTTTATGAAGACTTCTCTTTGTCTTTAAAAGTCTCCCTTTGCGCCTATAATCCCAGCACTTTGGGAGACTGAGGCAGGTGGATCATGAGGTCAAGAGATCAAAACCATCCTGGCCAACACGGTGAAACCCTGTCTCTACTAAAAATTACAAAAATTAACTGGGCATGGTGGTGCACACCTGTAGTCCCAGCTACTCAGGAGGCTCAGGCAGGAGAATTGCTTGAACCCGGGAGGCAGAGGTTGCAGTGAGCTGATATGGCGCCACTGCACTCCAGCCTGGTGCCTGGTGACAGAGCAAGACTGTCTCAAAAAAAAAAAAAAAAAAAAGTCTCCCTTTGGCCCCAATCCCCTTGGATGTGCCTGTGATTTGCCTCAGTTCACAGTTTCTGGGTTGCAATCCTCTGCTGTTTTCAAATAAACTCCTCTGTTCTGGAGAGCCTAAGTTTATTTTTAGGTTGACACATGAAAAATTATTCCATGGTTTCATGAAGAACAAGTATGATCAGATTTACAATTGGCAGAAATGACCAGTATAAATCCTATGGGATCTAAGGCTCCAATGAAACATATCAGTTTACTAAAAACCTACTTGAGTGACAAATAATGAATTATCTCAATTCTAAAGGTACTAAGAACTAGACAGGAAAAAACAAATCTCAAACTGAGTATTATCCAATAGAGTTTTCTTTTCTTTCCAGAGTATGCTTTTTGGAATAAGATTTTGCCTTTTTTCCTATCCTCTCTTCTGGAATTAGGATGGAGGGAGGATGAGAGATTGGCTGGACAAAACAGTATAGCAAGAGGAGACTGAGCTATTTGGACTATTTCTCTAACCTTAACTAACTTGAGTAACACACACTGGTTTTCATTTACCCACCACACTGGGACCCACATGTAAATAGGTTCATTTACATAAGAATATTAAGAACAGGTGTGCCCATTTTAAAAGGTGTTTAAAATGTAGAATATTCTTTGATTTTCAGTACACTGAGGGAGTTGTCTACATAAAGTATCTTCAGAAAATTCTTTTGTAATGTAAGAGATCGCTTGTCAAATTAAAAGCCACCCCCTGATACATCTGCTTTCCCAGTTTAAAGATTTATGTGTGAAAGGTTTTCTTTACTTGGGAAAACCTCCCATTTCTTGATAAGTATTATGATAGAAATAAGGGAATGCTGGCATGGTGGAGTGAAAAAAATGCCTCAAGGAAGAGTATGGATCTTATATTTCCTTAATATAATATGGATTTTCTCTTTTTAAACAAAATATTTTAAAAATAACCTGTAAGAATGGAAGAATGACAATCATGTTGTTCTGTTATTCTAATTAGTTGCTTGTCTGTTCAAATAGCAGACAGCCACAGAGGAACCTAGTAACATTTTGGCAAGCTAACTGTGGAAAACAGTCTCCAATTAAATGCTAAGGGAAGGAAATTAACATGCACACATTTTAAATTAAATAATGCTTTGACTTTACTGGACTTAGGCAAAAGAAATGTTGACTCTTCATACACTTAAGGGAATGCTTCTAACAAATAAATGAAGTTTAAAAAGGTGGAAAAACATGCCTCAATAACTTTTCAAGCCGAATAGAACTGCATGACACTGTAACCACTAATTTTCTTAATCTGGCAGAGGGGGTAGAAGTCTGACAAATTGAACTGTTAAATAAGTATACAGTAAAATTGAAGGAGTAGACTCGGGCCTTGTTACCATTTATTTAATCAGGTAAAACAGAATCTGTTTAGTGACCCATACTAAAGATCAACAAGAAAAGGATTTTAAGTTCAGAGAATAAGAGAAATGAACCCCTAGAGTGTGAGCTAAATAATATGTTTTCAATAAAGGTGTGTTGATTCAATGTGATGGACCACTGAATACCATTTTGACATAAATTTTTTTAAAGAGTTGCTTTCTCCCCAACTCCCATTACAAGCAGCCAACTCTGCTCTGACCTCCCACTTGTTCCCAGAGTCAGAACCATGCTTTGAGAAGCCCATAATACTCACATCACCAATTCAGCTTTCTCCCTATCTCCTGTTCCCTTTTAAAATTTGCTCTCCTTGAGCCCCAACAGCCCCGTTATACAACATACATTTCTTGATCATCACCTTTGGTGTCTTCTCCAGCTTATTTTGCTTCTTCAGATTCATATGTATTTCCTCTAACCCTTCAGATTCTGTCTCATTATTAATCAGAAAACTAATGTCACCTGTATTATTTGCCACCTTGTTAATTTTGCAAGGTATCATTTTATGACATGAATCCTATTTCCATTATTTACCTAAATGCTTGTGTTTTCTCTGTTCTTTCTAAATTGAACTAAGAGAAAAGCCCGAGGAATAATGCAGAAGTTGTCTTTGAAGTCAGTAAGTGTAAAAACATCTTCAAAACAAAATATAACAAAACAGTATCTAAGGACTATAACTATTTTAAAAGGCACAATTCTATTTAACTAAACAAAATTATTTATAGTAACTAGGGCAGACACAAATAATTCCTTAGTGTGCCCTCAAGAACAAAAATTACTTGGGAATAAGAATCCAGTTTAATCCCTGGCATGGACGTATCTCCAGGACTTTACAAAATTCTACGCTTATATTAACCTAAAATAAAGAATAGAGGGACCAGCTTTCCTCAACAAAGAGTTTATCAAGAACAGCAAGAAATTGCAGTTCGGGTTATGCTTGCTATGGCCGACCACAGGTGCATGCAAAGAGGCTGAAGCAAGGGGAAGCTTTTGAAAGAAAAAAAGTCCACATTAACTGTTTTGAAACAAAGACCACTGGTTCCAGGAGCTTGTTACAGGAATCCACATCAGCTCATTGGCCAAGGCAGCCCTTGTTAGGCAAATTTCCTTGTGCAAGCAGCTTATCTGGAATAGTTTGGTTCTGAGGAATTTCTTTCTTCTTTTCTTTCTTTCTTTTTTTGAGATGGAGTCACTGTTGTTGCCTAGGCTGGAGTGCAATGGCTCGATCTTGACTCACCGCAACCTCTGCCTCCCGGGTTCAAGCGATTCTCCTGCCTCAGCCTCCCAAGTAGCTAGGATAACAGGCATGCACCACCACACCTGGCTAATTTTGTATTTCAAGTAGAGATGGGGTTTCTCCATGTTGGTCAGGCTGGTCTCAAACTCCCAACCTCAGGTGATCCACCCACCTTGGCCTCCCAAAATGCTGGGATTACAGGCCTGAGCCACTGCACCTGGCTGTTCTAAGGAATCTCTTGGGATAGTTTCCATCATAGGCATACATGTGGGAGCTCCCTTAATTCACGGCCTTGGGGCTCTGCATTGTCACTGTTTGGCATGAACCACTCCATTTTGGTACTGGTAACTTTCATATGAGCTAAATTTGAATTTATTATCACTCTTTAATAAAGTTGAGATAAAGTCGGTTTCTCTGATAAACTAAGAATTACAAAATGATACAGTATTTTTTTTTAGAAAAACACTGTGAAAAATGTAATTAAAACACTGCTGGGGGAAAAATATAAATTAGGCCCTATAAATGTATGACTAATATATAACCAAATATATAATTCGATATGCTTTACATTTTATGGCTGTCATAATTATCTCTATTTTTAGTTCTTGAGATTATTATTTTAACAATTTATAAAGTTAAATAATGTTACATGTATAATAAAATATTTATTTTTACTTGTAATGAGTCAGACCCTGGTATTTTATTCAAAAACGCTAATTCAGCTTAGAAAAGTATTTAACCTATGTATGAAGCTTTTATATTTTGCATCTCCGGATCCAAAATAACATGTAAGCATCAGCCATTTGAATAAATCAGGAAGACTTTTTCAATACTAATTTTAGAGTTAATTTTAAATGGATAAGCAGATAAGGATTAGGAATTTTTACTTAATAAGCATTTAGTTCATACATAGGTTTCTACATAGTTCTACATAGGGTTTTGCTTTTCCTTGACATGTATTGATTTGCTTCAGCAATTGTGGATCCATGCCTTTTATTCACATATTTCTCTGCTTTGCAAAGGTAAATAGAGTCATAGATGACTCAATATTAAGAAGAAAAATTTCCCACTGATTTTGCCCTTTTCAGGAAGATGATGTAAATAATTAACTACACTGCAAATGTGATACAACACAAACATCATGGACTCGATTGTGCAAGTAAAACAATTTTAAACAAGGCGTGCGTGTTTGCAGGAGAAAACAGTGGTGCAATTTTTCATCCAGTCTCAGGACCACCTCAGCAAAGTTGACATGAATTTTCAACAAAACAAAATTATTTACAAAATGAATAAAAATCTGAACATTATAACTATCCGACGCAACCTACTCTCTCACTGGAAAAAAAGTTCAACTCTTTTCTTTCTTTTTTTACTCAAATGCAATATTTTAAACTTATACTTTGAATATCTATAGTCCCCTTAAAATACATCATTTTCCATTCCTCTCTGATAAACTAAGATCCAAACTTTCACCTTTAAGGTCCCCTTTCCAACTTCCATGAATCTTTCTCTGGTTTTAAAACGATAACCACTCATGTAAGTTACTTTCTAGTCTCCATCATTTTCTGATAGAGACATGAGCCCTTGATTACCCAGTAGCACCTCTAAGTTTAGCCTTGGACTTTTCTCTCATGTACCAATACATTTTCCAGGACAATCTACTATAAAATAGTAGATTCTTCTATAAAATAGCAGATACTACTATAAAATAGTAGATATAGTAGATACTATAAAATAATAATAATAACTCCAGGAAAAATATCCTGAAGACCATGATCAAAGGAAGACTGAAATAACAGATTTGGGATTCTGATAGACTCCATAGAAAACATGAAAAGTTTATGTAAAATCAGAAGGAGCAAAAAAGTAATAAATTAGGCTCAGGGTCAAAATTTCTCTGATTATATAAAATCTATTTGAGAAGCACATCCCATAATACATTGTACAGTAATAAATATAATCTACTCAAGGAAATCAATATTTAAAAAAGAACCAATATTTATTCCCTCAATTCTAGGGGAAACTATATATTCAAAATAGAACAACTGTCCTACTGGGGGAAAAAAAATCTCCTCCTTCTTGGGCTGGGGAGATTGTGTCACTATTTTGTAATTTCCCCAAAATACAGAAGGCAATTCCAATTAAATAGATAAGAAAACTGGAAGTTGTAGAGTCCTCTGAGAGAGTAGAGGAGGTGGGCAGATTGGTGACATTTTATCTCTAAACAACTTTCCTGTCACTAGCACAAAAGAAGAGGAATGGAGCCATTTGCAGCACAACTTATCTGAGCAAGAGGAAAGCAAGCACAAAACTTCTCAATAATCTTTCAAAATATATTACTTTTGTCTCTTGGGATTAGAGCTATAACAACAAAAGACTGCACACACAAAAAAGAAGACATTAAGGTGAGAATGATGTCAGATTAGCAGAAAATGAAAAAGCAATGGCTTGAAATAGGATCTAAATATGACTAGGATAACTCAGACAAAAAATTAGGCTTAATACAATGAGTATAATCTCTGTGGATCCACACTACATATTAAATCCACACCTGTTAATTTTTCTGGCTTGTAACACTGGGTATTTGTACAAGTAGTCTAAATAAAAGGAAAGTTACATGTAATAAAAAGAGAAGTTCAGACCATGCTTTTGCAGCTTTTTAACTGAGTCAAAATTGGTTAATCCAAACACAGACAGCAATTAAGAAAATATCATCATCTTTTCAAAAAGGGACATACACTCTATGCCTTGTTTGAGATCTCATTAACCTGAAATAAGTTCTAGTCAAAGACAAATAGGTTTTACATACCATACTAGATTTTAATTATAGCTAAATATAGGTGCTAATTTTATATGCATATAAACACTTGCATTGCTTGTGTCAAGATTCCTCAGCAGTAAGACTTCTGTGTACCAAAAAGCATAAAGTCAACCAATCACTAATCAACTGCTTTATTCATGGCAATATTATTCATGTCTTGAGTATTTTCTCCTTAATAACTGAGTTCTATGCAATTGAATTTACTAAAAGCATAGGACAAACTCCAAATCTAAAAGTAGCATTTTGCTATCTTACTTAATATAAGCATGGCATCAAGAATCTATAATTACCTTAAGGCCAAGGAATCGTTTCAATAATGGGTTACGTAAACCCTAAATAAAACTTTACACGCGCCCCACCCCAACCATCAGAATGAACCAATCCTCTCAGCCAAGGGCATTCCAGAGTTAACGTGAAAAACTAGTTCAGGCCACGATGGAAGAGGGGGCAACATTATACCCCTCCAGCGTTAACATCAACACAGACTTTATTTTTATGTATGTATTTATTTTTGAGACAGAGTTTCATTCTTATTGCCCAGGCTGGAGTACAATGGCACGATCTCAGCTCACAGCAAACTCTGCCTCCCGGGTTCAAGCGATTCTCCTGCCTCAGCCTTCCCAAGTAGCTGGGATTACTGGTATGTGCCACCACGCTGGCTCATTTTGTATATTTAGTAGGGACAGAGTTTCTCCATGTTGGTCAGGCTGGTCTTAAACTCCCCACCTCATGTGACCCACCTGCCTCGGCCTCCCAAAATGCTGGGATTACAGGCGTGAGCCATTGCACCCAGCCCAACAGACTTTAAGTCTGATATGAAACAATCTATTCTCTCTGAAGCCTGCTACTTAGAGGCTTCCTCTACAGGATAAAACCTCAGTCTTCACAACCCCTTACTGTAACCCAGATATTCTGTCCTACTTTGACTAATTCTTTCAACCAATTGGCAATCAGAAAATTTTCAAATCTACCTATGATGTAGAAGCACCCACCCCTCCTCGCCTACTTTGAGTTGTCCCACCCTTCTAGATCAAACCAGTGTAAATCTTACATGTATTGATTGATGTATTACATCTCCCTAAAATTTATAAAAGCAAGTTGTGCCCCAGCTACCTTGGGTATATGCCCTCATGACCTCCTGAGGCTGTGTCATGGGTGCATCTTTAGGCTTGGCAAAATAAACTTTCTAAATTGATTGAGAACTGTCTCAGAGACTCCTGGGTATAGAGTTATTATCATTGGTGAGAATTAGTTAGGAAGCCTAAGATACAATCTGGTGTACCATTTGTATTATTAATAACTGACCTTCCTCAATGACAAAGAAAAACAAATTTTATTTCACTTTGCTTATTAATCTGAAATAAATATTCTTTGTTTAAGAACTTCTGGTCTTCAAATGAAACAGAAAACCCAAAGACTGCCGATATTAAAAACTATTTCAACTGCAAAAATTAAAAATTGTGTATTTTAGATTTCAAAAACAACAAAGATCACAGATGAGAAGCAGTTCTTTTCAAAACATTTTAATTTATAATGTAAATATTGGGACCAAGTTGGCAGACTTTCATATAAACCCCTAATAATAAGCGTTGTTAAAACAAGCACTTATATCGCAATGTTCATGAGACAGAGCTTTGAACAAACAAATATAAACTGTACCCCTGTTCAAATCTGTAAGTTGCAAGACATTCTTTAAGGGATAAGAACTTAACACATTTTTTCTCGCAATTTCTCAAGAAACTGTAAGTTCACAATCTTAGTACAGAAATACATAAAGTGAATGTATGACACCAGTTGAGGAAGATGTAAAAGAGTGTTTAGACACTAAACCTTTTGGGGTTCTTTAGTATTATACTAAGGAATACTCTTAATGTATCATGTTTAGGACTGGATTTTGGCAGTCCTCTCTAATCTACTCTTTACAATAATTCAGTTCCAGCTATAACATATTTGATAAGTATTTTCTGATCTCTCTTTGAATATCTGACACAATGGGGAATTACTTCTCATTACATTCGATTCCAAAATTTCTTCTTTACAATAAAGTGGAAGGGGGAGGTGTTTCCATGATACGTCTTAGCTTCCTCTTGTATCACAGAACCAATGCATTTTCGAAAGATAATCCTTATTCAATTTGAATATAACTATCATGATCCCTTGGTGTTTCCTCTCTCTCTCTCTCTCTCTCTCTCTCTCTCTCTCTCTCTCTCTCTCTCACACTCTCCCTCTCCCCTCAACCAAAAACACCTTGTTCACTGAGCCACTTTTTCAAATCTCAATGTTGTCCACATCATCTCTGGCACATGCTGGAGCCTTTCCTGGAAATAGCCTCCCTCTCTCATGCCCCTGATAATGCCTCATAGCTTTGTGGCCAGGATAATACCAACACATTCTTCAGAATTGTCTGCAGATGCTCTTCCCTGGAGTCTGCTCTGGCATTGACGAAGTCTTCCACATAGAAACCCGCACAGCAACATCTGGCAGACAGCCCTAACACAACACAGATCACCTTGTCTGTTTATATAGCTTCATGGCTCAAAAAAATACTGAAAATAAAAGCAATAAAATAAGAAAAAAAAAGTAACAAGTAAGAAGACTGTGTATTTGAATTGACTGGGTATGGAAATGAATAGAAACAAAGTATTCAAGAATGATACCTAAATTTCTGGCTTAGGTAACTGAGCAAGATTAACAAACAAGAGAATACAGTCAGTGAAACAGATTTGAGTTTTAAAAGGTCTGTTGAATCACAAACTTGTGTGTCCAGTGAGCAGTTGGATATAATAATATAGAGCTCAAGAGAGGGTTAAGGGATGGAGATAAAGTTTGGGAGTCATTAGCAAATAGGTCGTTACAGAAGCCTGGAAATCCAGTGAAAATGAAAGAGATTTAAGTACAGAAATCTGGAAAATTAGTTAAGTACTGAGCAAAGGAAAGTGAACAAAGAAAAAAAAGAGAAGAAATGGTCAAATATAGCAATAAAACTAAGAGTATATGACAAATCAAGAGATGCGGACACTTGAAGGAAAGTATTGTCAGTGTGCAATGGATGAGGACAGGAAGATAAAACTATGTAAAATCCGGGGAGAGGTAAGCAGTGGATCTCAGTGATCCTGGCAATGCCCATGCTGTTGTCACTGATGCAGAACATCATTTTTATTTTTATTATTTTATTATTTAGAAACAAAGTCTCATTCTGTACCTCAGGCTGGAATGCAGTGGCAAGATGATAGATCACTGAGCCTTGAACTCCTGTGCAATCCTCCTACCTCAGCCACCCAAGTAGCTGGGACTACAGGCATGAGCCACCATGCCTGACTAATTAAAAAAAAAAAAAAATTCCTACAGGTGGGGTTCTGTTACTTTGCTCATGCTGGTCTTGAATTCTTGGCCTCAAGCAATCTTCCCACCTCAGCCTCCTGAGTTGCCTTCTAAAAGGATCATAAGCAATAACTATAATTTAATATATACCATTCTATCATACAAGAAAAAGAAAACACATGCAAAGTACATGTACAGCTTCCAAAATTTATTTTAAATACCACTGGTAACTCAGAGCATTGTTTCATAACTCTGATTAACTGAAAATCAATTCTGATGTAATTTTCCAAACGGATATACCCTAGTCCTAACTCTTTGCTAAGAAAAGGGATGTTGTATTACTATGAAATTCTACATACAGTGGCAAACAAAGACAGACCTATGTGACTTCTTTCACTGTTAAACAAAAATTCTAGTGATTTATTACCTGTGAATCCCTATTTAAAGGAAGCATCCAGGGTCTAGAGATAAGCAGTCCCGAGAGTAATAAAACCCATTTCACCACATTCAAAACAAAACACTGCAGTCTGAAAGAATGACAAAAAACATGAACTATTTTTTTCTATTTAAGTATATTTCAAAGAATAAAAACAGTATGAATACATCAACGGGGATGCCAGATGCCCAAAAACTTATCTTAAGGGTATAATGAGCACTGTTTTAAGAAAAGTTCCCTGTGTTTCAAAATTGTTTCAAATGTTTCAACTAGAAAATCATTAGTGCATTTTTTGGGGGGGAGGTGGGGAACAGTGCTGTCATTAAATAAAAAGCTTTTCTGAGTTTGTAAACTGTATTAACCATTTGGAGCATTCTGGAACTAACATATTGGAAAAGAAAATTTCCTAAATATTATCTTGATATCTAGAGCTTCTAAACACTAAAGTTATACAAATACAGCATAGTGTCTAACAAGGTCTGATACATAAGGTCAAATATGTCTTTTCCATGAGGCATAACTCCTGAATCCTTCTACTCACTCAAGTTGTTTAAATGGCTCACATAAAGAAGCCATAATAAAACTTTTTTTAAAGATTTTTTTTAATTACGAAAAAGAAAATTAAATCAGAAAGTGGAGGCTATGGTAGGCAGCTATAATTGAGCATAGGGCTCCCAGCAAGTGTAAATGAGCCTGGAGCTCCCTGGCTGCCAAAGCAAACAGAAAATCAGAAATTAGTTACATCATTACCCAAAGTCAATGAGGATGGAGGGGAAAAGGCAAGATGTTGAAACATATGCCAGGTACAGAAAAACACCATTTCTTTTTTTTTTTTTTAAACAACGTGTATGCGAATACAAGCTCTTGTATATACATACATAAAAATTTTCTGGAAGGTTGTATAAGAAACAGTGGTTATGGCTGGGCGCGGTGGCTCACACCTGTAATCCCAGCACTTTAGGAAGCTAAGGCAGGTGGATCACGAGGTCAGGAACTCAAGACCAGCCTGACCAACATGGTGAAACCTCGTCTTTACTAAAAATATAAAATCTAGCTGGGCGTGGTGGCACATGCCTGTAATCCCAGCTACTCAGGAGGCTGAGGCAGGAGAATTGCCTGAACCTGGGAGGCGGAGGTTGCAGTGAGCCAATATCATGCCACTGCAGTTCAGCCTGGGTGACAGAGTGAGACTTTGTCTCAAAAAAAAGAAAAAGAAACAGTGGTTATTCTGGGTGGTACTTAGGAATTGAAGAACTACAGGGCAGGAGACATCTCACGTTATAACATCTATATATTACTATAGTTGCTCTTTCAAGAAACATGCATTATTTCATAGTGCAAAAATCTATATTACATTTATATATGGTTTATATTAAACTATAATTTATAATTTTATTTTCTAATTTAGAAATATAATATAAATGAATATAAAATAATAAAGAAGATAGTACAGGGCAGAGTAATCCAAGGGCCACATAACTGCATTAGATTCTGAACATGACAGTATGATAGAAATCAAGAAGCACTTTGCTGGGTGCAGTGGCTCATGCCTGTAATCCTAGCACTTTGGAGGAATGAGGCAGGCAGATCGCTTGAGCTCAGGAGTTTGGGACCAGCCTGGGCCACATGGAAAGACCTTATCTCTACCAAAAATACAAAAAACTAGCCTGGTGTGGTGGCATGCACCTGCAGTCCCAGCTACTTGGGGGGCTGAGGCAGGAGGATTGCCTGAGCCCAGGCAGCAGAGGTTGCAGTGAGCCAAGATCATACCACTGCACTTCAGACTATGTGTCAATGAGACTTCCTCCTCAAAAAAAAAAAAAAAACAAGAAAGAAAGAAGCACGATTTCAACCGCCACATCACAAAATAGTTACCATAAAAAAATTCAAGGCTACTCTGTTACAGATTGGAACCAAACTTAAAGATAGCTCAGAGCAGAAATCCAATCACGTTCTTTCACAAGACCAGTTCAAAACAGAGTAAGAGTTCAAGAAAGAAAGAAAACAGAATAAGGAAGATGTAAATCCTATCCTGCAAGCAACTATAATCCCAATTTATAGCAGGGGAGTGAGCTATAAGGATGACAATTAAAATGTCTGGAAATATGAAGAAAAGGATATTTCTGCTGCTAAAATCTATCTTCTTTGTTATCTTCATTATCAAAGAAAAACTTTCTTAGAGAAACCAGTTTAAAGCTATTTATCTAATTATAAGCATAAGAAAGTCCCTCTCAAAAAAAAAAAAAAAAATACTGAGAAGTCTATCAATTCAAAAAAGGGAAATGCAGCCTGGGCACGGTGACTAATGCCCTTAGTTCTAGCCCTTCGGGAGGCCAAGCTGGGCAAATCACTGAAGCCTGGGACTTGGAGACCAGCCTTGGGAATCTGCCGAAACACTTTCTCTAGAAATAATACAAAAATTAGCCAGGCATGGTGGTGCGTGCCTGTGGTCCCAGCTTCTCCATAGGCTAAGATGGGAGGATTGCTTGAGTTCAGGAGGTCGACGCTGCAGTGAGCCCAGATCATTTTACTGGACTCCAGCCCGGGCAACACGTAAGACCCTGTCTCCCAACAAAAAAAAAAAAAAAAAAAGGAAACCACAAATAACTGGAGGTTTTATACTGTTGATTCCATTTAAAAACCATTTCACACTACGTGACAATGTTCCCAAATAATATTCCCAAATATATACGAAAGACTAAAAACATTAACAGGCCTAGCAATTCTACTCAAGAGGAATAAAAACCATACAAAAACTTGTGCATAAATGTTCAGAGCAGCATTACCCAGAATAGCTAAAAAATGGAAACAACTCAAATATCCATCAACTGATAAGTGGACAAACAAAATGTAGTCTATCCACACGGTGATATATGATTTATCAATAAAGAGAAAGGAAAGTGTCACCAAAGCTACAACACGAACAAACCTTAAAAACATGATCCTAAATGAAAAAAGCCAGTCTTAAAGTGCTATAAACTGCATGATTTCATTTACATGAAATACCCAGAATGGCAAATCTACAGAAACAGACAGTAGACCTGAGGTTTCCAGCAGCTGGAAAAGTAGGGATTCAGAGACAACAGCTAGAGGGTGGTGATGGTTGAATAACTGTGTAAATACACTAAATACCAATATATCGCACAATTTAAATGGATACATTATTTGGAAGATGAATTACATCGCAATAAAGCTTTTACAAAATAAAAAACGTATTATCAAGTCAAGATTCTTATATATTGTCTCCATTAATCTTAACCTCGTAAACGCTAATCCTGAGCCAGTGCTGCCAGAAACAGAAAGAATCTAAGTCATCCCAGCCATGCATTTGTGGGAGCATTCACATACAATCTCCTAGTTGTCACCCACATGGCAACTCTAACCAGGGATGGCCAAAAGATGTCTCTGATGGACAGTTACAATGTAGCAGCTTATCTGAAGGGCTGAGAAGTCTATCAATCCAAAAAAGGGAAGTTATACCAGGACCTCTTCATCAAGGTTCCTCAATTCAAGATACTTTGGGATGACCCAGGAGTTCAGATTTTCTAAATCCAAGTTATCATAGCTTATTTACTGGGCTCTAAAATCCTGAGTTCTTGATCACTGCAAAGGCAGCACCTGGACTATCCATGTTCTCACCAGGTACCACCACCCGCTCAGACACTGTGCTGCTACAGCATGATCCTATAGTTTGCCTGAGTGGGGCTGAACAATAGGAATTTCCCTGGGCAGCCTGTTCTGACTGCCAGGTTGGGATATTTTTCTTCCTTGAGACAAAGTTTCGCTCTTATTGCCCAGGCTGGAGTGCAATGGCACCACCGTCTAAGTTCACCGCAACCTCTGCCTCCTGGGATCAAGCCATTCTCCTGCCTCAGCCTCTGGAGTAGCTGGGATTACAGGAATGTGCCACCACGCCAGGCTAATTTTTGTGTTTCCAGCAGAGACAGGGTTTCTCCATGTTGGTCAGGCTGGTCTCAAACTTCTGACCTCAGGTGATACACCCACCTTGGCCTCCCAAAGTGCTGGGATTACAGGCATGAGCCACTGCATCTGGCCAGGTTGGGCTTTTTTGCTCAGCTGTGCAGCTAGACATCTAGAAGCAGACAGAATGCTATTCCTGCACATCTAACCCAAAAACCTTCTACTTCATGAAAAAACACTATACTAACCATATTGAGATTACAAGACAGTCATGTCGTGACGAAATATTTTCTGACAAATTGCAAAATGTATTTTTTGAAGTATTTTCAGTTTCCTGGGATTGAATAAAACCATTTTAAAAGAATTTGTCATACCAAACGGAAAAAAAAAATGAAAACTGGTCTAACAGATAACTAAAAACATGCAGCCAATTCATCAAATAGAATATCAGTGAGTGTGTCCCATTAAATGGTACTTACATTGCTCTTCCTTTTGATGACTACTCTGGTGACTATCTGAAAGAAATTGTGTGTTCCCTGAGATAATGTACTCATTACAAAACAATAGATCATTCAGTGCCACGCTTCTGAGGAAAAAATATTTTGTGACCAGAAATGGAGAAGCAGTGGGTTATATTTCAAGTTTCCTTACTCCTTAAGAAATATACTAACAGAATAGGTAAAATAAATATAAATACGTATGTCCAATTTATTTTGTTAAATGCCTCATTGCATATATGCAGTGAAACATTGGCAGAATACTAATTTTGCCATATATTATTAATTGTTTAAAAACACATTTTAAAAAGGTAAACGTTGGGCTGGGCATGGTGGCTCACGCCTGTAATCCCAGCACTTTGGGAGACTGAGGCAGGCAGCTCACCTGAGGTTGGGAGTTCGAGACCAGCCTGACCAGCATGGAGAAACCCCATCTCTACTAAAAATACAAAATTAGCTGGGTGTGGTGGCACATAATCCCAGCTACTCAGGAGGCTGAGGCAGGAGAATTGCTTGAACCCAGGAGGCGGAGGTTGCGGTGAGCCAAGATTGTGCCATTGCACTCCAGCCTGCACAACAAGAGTTAAACTCCATTTAAAAAAAAAAAAAAGGTAAAGGTTTAGAATATAAAATTAAATCTAATCTTACACAGGATTTCTAACATTCATAAAAACAAATCATAGGTATGCTCTTGCTGTTAAGTTGGGGTAAAAATTAAATAAGACCACAGGTATCAGAGGAGTTTCTGCAGTTCAAGACTGAGGACAATATTTTACAAAATTGTACATCTCTGCTGTCAAGAAAGACCATTTATAAAGGTCTGAGTCATGTTTGCTATTACTTCACTTCTCATATTTCTGAAATTTTCAGGGAAAAAAAGTAGAAAAAACACTGCACCTCAATCTGTCTGTAAATTTCTTTTACTTCCTAGATCTTCAATTTGAGGAGCTGTCTCCCGTCTTACTGAGACTCTCTAGTTATATTCACAAATGTTTCTCAGCTTTTGATTTCTTTTTCGGTGTCAGTATATTTATAAAATATATGTTTAACACTTGGATACAATTATAGAACAGAATATAGGCAATATGATTAATCGAAAACCAAATGTTTAAAAAGAAGAGGATCCATTTTTGTAACTTAGTGCAGTTGAGACTTAAGTTGTTTTCACATAGGATGGAATTAAGAGGAAATCAGGTTTTCTCAGTACAACTTTGGTTCCCTCAAGAGAGTCTAAAAGCTGAATGGTCCCCACAGAATTCAGAAAGCTTTTGCATATGCATGTTCTAATAAATGTCTTTACATTTTTTATGAACACTGGTGTTTCCCAGGTCCCTTACGAGCCAAGGTATCTGAGACACTTTTTTCTTAACATCTAAAGTGTAGCAATGTCAGTCTTTTACAATTACTCAGAAAAGGTCAGAATTTCTTCACCGTGGAAAATTTAGCCTCCACTCCTTCTAAGTTCATTTTCCTTCTTTTTTTTCTTTCCAGAGCATTAATATTCCTCAATGAAGTATGACATTATTGTGTTCCCAATGCCAAGTGGAATAACTTGTAAGATTTTTTTTTAAAGAAGGAAATAGAAGATAGAGCCCAAAGCCCTCCCAAACAAGAATGTGAAAAGAGGTAAACTAGAGAAGAATGGATCCAGAGTAGACAAAACGAAATAAAATATTCTACCCTTTTTTGAAATCATGACAAGCAGCTCTCTCAACATCTTTGATTACCTTTTAAATTACCACGATTTTCCAGTGCATGTGCCAAGCTCTCAGAACTCCCTACTACTCCGTTCTCTCATGAAAACTTTTCTTCCTTAATTATGTATCCCCACAAATTAGTCATTTTTGGAATTTAGAGAATGGTGAGTCAAGAGTACTTTAAAAGTTGTCTAAAATAAAATTTCTTTCCAAACTCCCTCTCTTCCCTCCAACATTTGGAACATAAGCTATACAATAAGATATCCTAAGCTCAGCACTGCTGGAGTTGGCCAGGTGAAATAAGTGAATGCCAGACAGGAGGTTACTCAGGAATAGTTCCATTGCATCTTCAAAAGGTTACACACAGACAGACACACACCACTCTCTCTCTCTCTTTTGATTTTACCTTCAGCAATGCAATCTCAAAAACTTGTCCTCCATCCTCATACTAGAAGGGAATATCACTTAGAAGGTTCAGCTACAGACAAGGACAGAGAAGGGTCTTCCCACTGCAACTGATATGACACGCTCTGGTTCTTCTCAACAGAGGTCAGGAGACATGACCACTAATACCACTACACGTATGAAAGGAAGGCAAAGAAGGTAAGAGAGAAAAACCAAAGTGAAAATAATAAAAGTATCTTCTTTGTTCTTTTTTTTTTTTTTTTTTTACATACAGATGAAAAAAAATCTGAAAAGTCTTCTTGGGGTGGTTATTGTGAAAGACCAGTGCTGGATTAGGGACAAAGGGGGTGGTGACAGTTGCAGCACAGGCCACGTAAGCAGAAAAATACTGAATTTGAGCCTAATCCTCAGGCCAACAGAGGAAACATATTGATGGTATGCAGAATAACTTAAATATGCATATAACAAACCATCCAGCTCGATTCTATTCAATAAATATTTATTAATGACCCGTTTCATAACGGGATGATATGGTTTGGCTCTGTGTCCCCAAATCTCACTATGAATTATAATAGTCCCCAAGCATTGCGGAAGGGACCAGTGGGAGGTAACCGAATCATGGGGGAAAGATTTCCCATGCTGTTCTCGTGGTAGTAAGTCTCACAAGATCTGATGGTTTTATGAAAGGGAGTTCCCCTCACACACTCTCTGGCCTGCCGCCATGCAAGACGTGACTTTGCTCCTCCTTTGCCTTCCATCACGATTATGAGGCCTCCCCAGACATGTGGAACTGTGAGACAATTAAAGCTCTTCACTTTATACATTACCCAGGCTTGGGTTTGTCTTTATTAGCTGCGTGCGAACAGACTAGTACACCGGCCCTGTGCAAAGCATGAAAATTAACAAGACTAAGCTCTCTTTTTGAATGTTAATCCTTTCCATAACATAGACACTTAGTAACTCCCAATCAGAATACCACTTTTGAATGCTCTAAAATTTTTTAAATTATCTTCCACATTCTAGACCTCCATTCTACATTAGCAGGTATGCAATATGCCTAAAATGACACAAATATATTAAATTACAAAATTTCTTAGAGGTGGAATTCTTTCACATATCTAAATCATGCCATGGCTAAAGCAGAAGCAAAGCTTCAGCTCGGATGAGCACAGTGATTACATGAAAACATCTACATTGGAGTTCAAAAGCACCATAACAATCCAACAATGCTTAAAAGACTTACTCCCTAAACACATAGGTGTTTAGGATCCAACATCCCTGCTTCCTTGCTGGACAAAAGAATCACAAGACTCAATAGCGTTTACTTTTTGAGAGAAGAGGGAGGATCTGATCAAGGAGACACAGACAGCTTCTAAGGATGAGCAATAACTTAAAATACTGATTGTTTTAATTATGATTCTTCACTCCATCCACATATGTTTTATATACTGTTCTGTACATATGCCACACTTTAAAATAAAAGGCAATACAGCAAGTGTCTCTGGAAGAGCACATAAGAAACCAGTATCGGTGGCTGCCTCTTGCAAGGGCAATGACAGTCTATGGTCATGATGCATGATTTAGGATGCAGTACACTAGATTTTTTATTACACAGCCTTTTTGCTTTTTTAAAAACTAAGTATATGTAGCACCTTCTGAAAAATAAGTAAGAGCAAATAAGCCAATATATTAACACTTTGCTCAGGCATGATATTAAAATTCAAGGTAAGGAACGAAGATTTGTACGTCATGGTCAAAGGGAAAGATTTTGAAGAACGTGGGAAAGTATTGCCATTGGCCATGCTCAGAATAAAAGAAACTTTCATAAAGAGAACTACCAATGTAATAACCAATTTTCCATACACATGGTAATCACTGATCAAATTTAACAGTTGCAGAACCTTATTCCTCCAGCCCAAAGATTCGTCATATTTTACAGGTACAATGTCCACACAGGTTAAATGCCCTGATCAGTTAAACCAGTCCTCAACTTCAGAACGTCCTATCTTCCCGGGCAGCTTAACTCTGTAACAATGACCAGTGTATCCCAAAGAGATGAGGGTTGTGAATCTTCTGATCTATAACCGTCCAATTCAGGGAACCCTGTGAGGAATCTGAGATTCACTATACCATAGAAAACCTTAATAGTCACATACCAACCAAAATAGAATCAACAGAATGTTTCCATGAATTCTTTTAGCTGGTTCTATTTAGAATACGAGTTAGTAAGCCACAAAATCCAGTTCAGAGAGCAACTCAGAATGAAGGAGCTTTAACTAAAGCATGTCTATTAGAGGAAAAGTTAAGGAAAAGCTAAAAATGTTGGAAGTTCTAAAGAAACACACTTTAAACAGCTCAGCAGGGCTTCCAAAGAAAAGAGCTTCAGTGGAATTTCTTGTGGGATAGAAACCAATGGTTTCTGGGGGAAGTTTTAAGCACTGGAGTTCTGCACACATGTCAAAGAAAGGGGCTAACACCCTCCTCTCAGGAGTACAATAATAAAAGAATACTATATGCATATGGATTTTTCAAAGGAAGTGAACATTGGGACAAGAGCTTAGAGAGCTGAATAAAATATCTGATTAAAAAGTCACGTTTATATAGACCCAAAAGAAATGAAAGCAGGACTCAAACAGATACTTGTATACCAATGTTCACAGCAGCATTGTTTATAATAGCCAAGAAGTCAAAACAACCCAAGTATCCATCGATAGATAAAGAGATAAGAAGAATGTGATATATACATAATAATCAGCCTTAACAAGGAAGGCAGTTCAGAAACATGCTACAACCTGAATGAACCTTGAGGACATTATGCTAAGTGAAATAAACCAGTCACAAAAAGACAAATATTACATAATTCCACTTGTATGAGGTATGGAGAGTAGTCAAGTTATAATACAGAAAGTAGAGTGGTGATTACCAGGGGCTGGAGGGAAGGAAGAAGTGGGGAGTTACTCTTTAATGGGAACAGAGTTTCTGTTTGGGATAATGAAAAAATTTCAGAGACGGATAATAGTGATAGTTGCACTACTGATCTGTACACTTAAAATAGAGTAAATGCTGTATTTTATATTATACCACAGTTTTTAAAAAGTAAGGGTATATAATCTTACTTTATAGTAAGAGTAACCAAACAGAGCAATGAATTCAAAGACAGAAAGATAAGGGCTGTCAATATTGTTCAAAATGCCTCTCATCTGAAATCATGTGAAGAAACAAAGTAAACTGAGAAATGACTGTAGCAGCTATTACTTCCTCTGACCATGCTTTGGCCTTTACAGTGGGAATGACACCATTTAGATACAATGCCCTTGTGCAAAACACAACTATACCCAACATCTTCCTCTTGGAGACAACTCTACCCCCAACCCCATCCTGCCCCACCCCCCACCTCATTCATCCTCCCACTGTGCCATACTCCTCCCCAACCCCCTAATCCCCCACCTGCCGCACGCATACCCGTGCGCATGCACAAACCCACACAAATAGGGCAAAAGAATACTGAATGGGGTCCAAAAAGGTCAATGAATTGTTTGTATAAATCAAATCTTATTTCTCAGTGATCTATAAAGACATAATATATACCCATAGGTTGCAAACTGAAATGCCTAAAAGAGACATGCAGGTAATGTAAACACAGACTGTGACTTGTATGTAATGAAAGTCACAACACAACCCTGTTACAGAGGTAACAACCTCAGTGTTGGGGAAAACGCAGTGGCCCATAGGCAGCTGTGGCCATGTGCAAAGCCACTGTTACCAAATCTACCAATCTTCAAGAGGAATGATTTTTAACTCATGAAGGTGGAGTAGAATTGGAGAAGCGCAGAAAGCCGGAGGAAAGCAGATTCACATTTGAGGTCGGAATGTCCTTTGGGTTCTTCTCTAGTCGGACCATTGACCAGTTGCGAAAGGGAAACTGATTTAAAGGAGGTTAGAGTGATACTATGTGCCCAGAAAACCTGCAGATGTTTCTGAAAGCCATGCTTGGGATAACAAACTATTTATCACTGACCCTGTGATAAGGAGAGTTTTTCAGATATTTGTTAAAAGAATTTTTGCAGGATCATTGTACACAAATTGAAGAGGTGAGAGATAATAGACTAATTTAAAAATGTAAATCAAGATTTGCATTAATTCTTTAAATAAACACCCACCACTGCTTACCATATTTTTAATTAATAACTATACAAGTCCATATTTGCTTTCTTTGAAAGTTTGAGACAATGAAAATAAACTACTGGTCACTGTCAGGCCCTAATTTCTGTGATACAGCTATGAAAATACTGTCTGAAAGGAAAACTGTTTGCTCAGTCCAGTGTAAACAGAAAGTTTTCAGCCAGAAATTGACTTTTCCCCTCATTTCAAGATTAGAACAAGGCTTTATAAAATCCCCAATTTGGTTTATGTTTTCAAAACAATTGAACATTACTTGATGTTTCTCAATTATTTTTGTCACCTAAAAGGAAGATGAAATATATTCAGTTGGCCCCACGAAAGCAGAAATAATCTTAGTAAGGCTGTGCATTAGGACTTCTAGGTCACAGAAGGTAGATTCTAATAAGTAATGGAGGGCTAATGGGCCCTAGGGAAAATATGTAGACCAAATCAATTTGCAAGTATTTGTATCAGTACATTCCTTCATAAACGTGCCAGCTTCTCACTGAACATAACACCAATTTATCTCAGTCCTCCGGCTTTTCAACCCCTTCCTTTGAAAAATCTAAGTGAATTCTAATGGTTGTGATTTTAGACCAGTATTCTTTACAAAATAGACAAAATTCTTTCAAGTTTTTTTTTTTTTTTTTTAATTGAGACAGAGTTTCGCTCTTGTTACCCAGGCTGGAGTGCAACAGCGCGACCTCAGCTCACCGCAACCTCAGCCTCCTGAGTAGCTGGGATTACAGGCACGTGCCACCATGCCCAGCTAATTTTTTGTATTTTTAGTAGAGACGGGGTTTCACCATGTTGACCAGAATGGTCTCGATCTCTTGACCTCATGATCCACCCGCCTCGGCCTCCCAATCAAGTTTTTAATTCTGAAAACCAACAAGGACAAGAAGTCACAGATAGCTAAGGAATCAAAGATACAGATAAATACCTCACAAAGAGATTAACCTATCAAATTTCCATAGAAAGCATGAACTATAAAAATCCAACTCAAAATAATATAATTACATAGCTTTTCATATGACAGGTAGCCAGTAAGGGTATCTAAAATATTTGATGAAGGCAAAAGACAATTATTTTAACAAGAAATCGACACTGTTAATTCATTGTTGACCTAGCATTAGAAGCGTGCTGTGGCTGCTCCGAATCTGAAACATTACATTCACTGGTTTCTTTCCAGGGGGCATCACGCTATTTCTTCCAGACATGTGGATATTTTCTTCCTAATGAAAGTACTTCATTAGGGGCTTTATTGCCAATCCAGTAACTCAATGTTAGTAGCCATTAGAGTGCCTTAATTTCAATTGTAGCCAGTGCTGTGGAAAGTGAAATGGAATTTCAAAAGCACTATTTTCCTATCTTATATTGTTCATCTTGTCCTCTCTTCTGACTCTGCCCTTAGAGAGAAAACACATTCCGCTCTCTTTTCTAAAAACAAATCTCTCAGTCTCATTACTCCCTCAACGTATTCATGGTATTTGATTTCACTGTCAAAAACTATCTAGACTCAGTGCCTCATCAAGCATTGATTTTTAATCTAAGATCCTAGGGCTATTTCTAGGATCTTAGGATATCCTAGGGCTGTCCTAGATCCTCTAATGCTCTCCTAAAGACCTGACTTCCTATCCTATCTTAGTACTGTATCACCACTGCCTGCTGCACATTTCTAGCTGGAGAGCTGACTTAGCTGCCAAGATGTCAATGAAGCCAAAAAGAAACTCCTCATCTCCTTCCCATTGCCTCTTGTGCCCAGCCCGAGCCAACCTTACCCTCATGTCACTCTTCCAGTAATGGTCCCGGCCACCCTTCTGCTCTTCTGAACTGCAATTTTGAAAGCATCTCCAAATGCTCCTCTCCTCTCACACACCCATGATAACCAGATATCAGTGGCTATTTTCTACCAAATCAAACTGCCCACATCCATTCCTGCTTTTCCATTTTTAGCGACATTTCCATTCTTTGGTTGTTGGCTGGCTCCTGCCTGAGCTCTTAATGTCATAATGCCTGGTCTCCCTCATCTTTCCAACTATTACTTTTCTGTATTATGCTATAAATTATAGCCAGATGAATCTTTCTAATGCACAGTGATGCCCTCCCTTGCTCAAAAACCTTCAGTAATATCCTCAAATATTGAAAGACTCAAGTTCACACTCTGACAAGGACTCAAAATCCTGTGTAATCTGACCTAATTTGACCTTTTTACCCTCATTTTCCCAATATGCTCCTTTCAACAGACACTACTTGGTGACACTGGCTTCATCCCACTACCAAACCACTAATCAAGCTGTCCCCTCTGCCCTCAATGCCATTTTCTTTCTTTCCCACCATTTCTACCTTTAAGAATCCAGCATAAAAAAATTTACCAGGTTGCCAATTTTCCCAAATATAAATTACCTCCCAGGTGTGAACTGCTGTAAAACTTTGTTCCTCTCTGTCAATGATTACTTTATTCTACTTGTCTTCTCTTATTGCCCAAGAGATATAGCTTTATCTGTCCTCTAAAATTCCATTGTTTATTAAAGATATCATGTATTTTTCATCTTCTTATCTTTCAGTCTCCTACCAATGTAGGATAATTTTCCCAAGATGTGCTATAGAACCTGTTGTTGAATGAAGGGAATAAATTCCATGAATAATTTTTTAAGTACTGAAATCTAAACACTAACAAAGCAAATAGTGAATTAGAAATCTTAAAAATAAATACGTTTTCTATCTCTATAGCTTGCAAAGCTCTAAGACATTTTTATACCAAGACTTTCAAACTGCTGACTTAGTAATCAATCTGAAAGGGGACTACTATTTTTCTTCACTAAATTCTGTGTGCTATAATGAAATTAAAAGCAATCTCTGGCAGTGTTCCAAAGGGGATCTATCTCAGTGTATGAGCAAAATAGTGTAGTCAGAGTAACAAGTAATTAGAATCATTTAAAGTCATTTACAAAATAGCCTTAAACATTAACTCTTGCTATCACTGCATTTGCAAATAAAATACTTGGTAAAAAATTTCCAAAAGTGAATTAAAGGTGTATTTTATATCTAAATTCCTTTAATGATTAAAAAAATGAATTTATAGACACAAGCTTCACTGACATCACTAATATTGCTATTATGATTGATAAAATATATTGCTAAATCAATTATTTCAACTCTTCTCACCTTACAGATGAAGAAATTGAGGCTCAGAGAATCTAAACAATGTCACCCAAATCCTGCAGCTAGTGAAGTTACAAAATCAGGACCCAAACTCAAGTATTTAGTCCTCTATTTACAGGACTTAGGATAATAAAGTAATATCAGGGGGAAAATAAGTTTAGGCAATTCCTTCATAATTTACCAGAAGAAATCTGGCTGATTAGGAGAACTGCCACTGTATTTCTTTAAAACACCATGTTACTAGCACTGTCTCTATACTAATATTAATGGAGTTGCCAATAATCTTGTTCTATTAATTAGTTTTGTCTCATTTTAAAAACAAAGTGATTCAGAATTAAACAGGTATCATCTGCAACAATCATTGTCCAATTGGAGAGTGACAGTCACTTTCCAATGCAGATGGGAGTTCCTACAATTTTTTCCTGTTTTCTAGAGCTAAATTTCCTCTTTGTGAGAAAACCTATTTTAAAAATCCATTTAAAAATAAAAGCCTATAAATGTTCATGCTTTATTTTCCCCTTGGATTAGGTAAAACATCATTACAATACAGATGATTTCTAACATACGTGTAAAGATATCAGAAAAAAACACTATTAATCCATCTAAAATAATAAACCAGTATATTTTCCTTATTACATGATCCCACAAATATATAAGTGGCTATTATTCTTAAATTTGATGTCATAATAATAGTAATATCTTTTCTTGATTATAAGATACCATCCAGCCTGGCACAGTGGCTCACACCTGTAATTCCAGCACTTTGGGAGGCCAACACGGGCAGATAACTTGAGGTCAGTAGTTTGACACAAGCTTGGCCAACATGGTAAAACACTATCTCAACTAAAAATACAAAAATTATCTAGGTGTGGTGGCATGCAACTGTAATCCCAACTACTTGGGAGGCTGAGGCAGGAGAATCACATGAACCTGGGAGGCAGAGGTTGCAGTGAGCCAAGATCGTAAACTCCAGCTTGGGTGAGGGAGCGAGACTCTGTCTCAAAAAAAAAAAAAGCCATCTGTTGTAAGATAATAACACTGACTCAATGGTATATTTGAGAAAAGTAATATTACAAACACATATAAGTACTAGAAAATATTCAACTGATTATTAAAATTTCATTAAAATGTGATAAAACATGTCATGAATACAAGGAAAATCTATTTATACTAAGGATAAGCAAAAATAAGCAAGAGCTTTAAATAAACTACCTATTACCAAAAAAAGGGAAAAGAGGTAGACAGAGAACGAAGGAAGAGGAGGAAGAGAAGATGGAAAAGGACAAAAAAAGGAGGCAAAGGAGAAAAAAGAGAAGGCAATGGCAGAAGAATAAACATGTTCTTTTCCATAAATCAAATAGATCAGCTTAACAATTCCCTTAAGCACCACTAGGAAATGAATCAAATGTTTATTACACTGTCATACTGGGCTCTCATATTCAAGGTAAAAGATACAGCAGTGATTGAGGTATTAGGAGAGCCTGCCTTGTGAGCACTCTGAGAATCACCATACCTTTCCTGATCAAGCATCAGCAACATCCGCCTGTTTCACATACACAGGCTACATACGTTGATTATTAAAACTAGGAGACGACTGCATTCCCATCAAGAAGGGAATATACAAACATGAGAAGAGAATTGCATCATAGTGAGATAAGTGCTAGATTAAAAGTAGTCATTAAGTGCCATGGGAGCCCCAAGATATGGCATAAACTCATTCTCCCTGAAAGGGAAGAGAGAGAATTCACTGATAAGATAATATTTGATATAGACCCTGAAGGATCAGTAAAACTTTTGAGAAGAAAGGCATCCAAGCAAAAGGATAGGTACAAAGTCACAAAAATATATCATTTCTTTGGAGAACCATAAAAAGTTTCATATACAATATGGTTTGTTCACATTAGCAATAAACAACTACTGTTCTCTAAAATGGTTCATAATTGTTTCATAACTCACTGAAATTGCTATTCCCACTCCTAATAATAATTAGTAAAAATGAATATTACAGATAGGCATTTTTCTAAGCACTTTACCTGTAATAGCTCGTTTAGTCCTCACAACAACCCTAAGAGGTAATACCACTATTAATTTCTCTCATTTTGTAGATGGAGAGACTGTGCCCCAAGGAAGTTAACTAGTTTGTCCAAGGTTACAGTCTGACTCCATGATGCCCTTAGATCCAGTGCTCTAAACCATAAACCATACACTCAATCATCAACCCTACTAGTACCTCACTGAACCTGCTCTTGCTATGCAAGCATCTCCTCACTTACAGCTGACCAACCTAAATATGCTGTGGACAAAAAGAAAGGGAATCCCAGATATCAAACCCACTCCATGCCTTCTTAGAATCCTTAACATGTCTCTTCTTTTCCTTCTTCCTCAGTACCTCAGCCCTCAAAAGCTGCTATTTCACTTGATAATAATCCTTTATTCCCTCCTTATTCTCATAGTAATATAACCCGGAAGGCAGCAGAATCAGAAAGAAAGAAAAAGTAAAGGGTTTGTCTATAATAGGTAAATCCCCAGAGCTGTCTTGTCCCCAGCTCACCACACTTTTACTGGAGAAGGTATGTTTTCATGAAATGCAGACATAGAGTTGTACAAGAGATGGGAAAAAAGTAATAAGAAAATCAGTATTATCTTGGACACTATTTCTCAATGACTGCAAACATCTCAGCACGATGATGGTAGAAATTTAGCATCTCCCAAATAATACATTTTTCAAATGTTCTGGTTCTTCTTTCCCTTGAGAAGCTATGCTTTGTTCAAAGTGATTTTCTGAAATAAGAAAGGCCTGTGAGTCTACCAATTAAGCAGATGGAGGCTTTATTAGAACAGGAGCAGAAGCTAAAAGAGCAATGGCATGCACGCCCAGATTAATTTACCCAGGCATCAGAGTTAAAGGAACCGGCTCTGGAGCAAAAACATATTAGCCAATAAAATTCAAATGGAGAGTTTAGCAGCACAGGTGGGTACTTAAAAATGATTTAAACAAACTGGCACATAGTAGTGACATTTTCCATTCTGCAATCATGGCCATCACAATGATCTCATTAAATTTACAAGTTAACTCCAAGTAAGCCAGGCTCAATATAAGCAGAAGGCATCTAAAGCAATGCAAGAGAAATCCAGTATACAACTCCCCATTTGCATGTTTAACAAAAAAGATAAAGAGAGACACATTCATGCAGACACACTGGATATCTGGGAGAGAGCTCCAGAAACATCCACACTTACACATTGCATGTGGTGCAGTATTCTAGGTTTAAAGACATTTCCTATTACAGAAGGAATGCCCTTTCTGGGTGGTCTACTGTCGAATCACCCACCTGGTTTTAAAATGCTTCCTTATTTCCAACTCATTTTAATAGAAGCATTATTCTCAAAATTTCACTTTCAGAATGAGTACAGATATTAAGGCGCCATTTTAAAGCCCTCTTCTCTCCTATGGAGTCCACCTTTGTCTTCTCCTTTGTCATCTAACTTTGTGTTAGAAAATTAGTAGAAGTGGGATATACTTCACATTTTTGGCACATTTTGACAAATTCCACAGCAACTTCACAGAGATTAATGAAAATCTCCAGAAATAAATCACATAGAATAAAAAATGTATTCACCATTGAGAAATTTCACAAGGCACATTAACACCTTTTTCCATGTAGACACCCAACAGCTTTAAAGGTAAATTGGGCTTCTCCCAAATTCTGGTTTAAGAGGTTGTAAAGTTGTATTCTGCTTCAGTAAGTAGCTATTTTGCTTCATTCTATAATGAGTTGCATTTTTAGACTGACCAAATTGATAGGCAGAGTTCTCAAAGGATAACGGCATCATTTAAAGTAGAAGGTGCTGCTTAAATGCCAAGTAATCCTAGCATAAAAAGCAGCTGTACTTCACTAATGAATATGAAACTGTGGTTATACTACTACATATTGATTTAAAAATTAATAACGATAGCCCCAAAGCTGATGAGTTTACTGGCACAATATTAAAATGTGTTTATGGACCAATTTGATATGAATTTTGTTGTGCTTATTTAATCACATAGACAGCAAATTCATAATATGCTACTAAGACCTCGAGGGAGTCATCTTTGACTCTTACTTACTATAATCACAAAGAAATTATATCTAATGTAATGGGCTATTTGCTAAGTTTCAACAAAATCAAATGATTCTATTTTATAAAAGATCAAACAGTCTAATCACATCAAAGTTATCCATTGTCAATTTAATCCTTACCTTTAATAAGGCTCTTCTTGAAATAATACAAATTCTGATGCAAGAAACATAAAAGTTATTAAATATTATACCTAAAGACATCATTTTAAATATTTGCCTGCAAATAAAACATATTTGCTGTGTTCTAACTTTATTTGGCTGTTATTGTTGTGTTTAATGATACAGCACCATGCTTAGCTTTAACTAACATAGCACGAAATATAGAGTATTTTAATTTCCAAACTTTAAACAATAATAACAGAGGAAAAGAACTGGGCAAAGATTATCATAGTGCCAAGAACATCATAGGCACAAAAATAAATATCTGTCAAATAAATGAATCGCTAGACGGGTAACTAAAATTAAAATGGGGTTCATTTTTTTAAAGTTCATTTTTTTAAAGATTAATTATTGATTACCAAGTTTCTTTGAAGCAAACAAATTTTGAAAACGAACTTTAAAGTCCTTTAGTCTGTAATCAAAGTGTAGTTGGTGCATGCCTAATAAATAAGCATGTGTTTTATACATGCATAATTAATATATGGAAGATGAAATTCAAATGTCAAACTAAAGAGTGGTTTGTGGCAAAGTAGTCATACAAATTGAAGAAGTGTTTATTAAGGAATATAATACTCAAGGAAGGACTGTGCTTAGTAGTATCATCAATAACAAGTGAATATAATTTTTTAAAATGAAAGAAAAAATTTCAGCTGAATAGATTTCCCAATTTAAAAGTAGTGTGGCATTGTAGAGGAGAGGTAAAACCTCCAGTGGATACCCCAAAGCTTCCATTTTCCAATGTATGACAATGACATTAAAAAATACGACCCTAATTATAACTTTCAAATAATGACAGATGGGCTCTCTGAATGGTCTCTGTACCTTTTAATTTAGTTTGCAAAAAAGATCCATCTTCTGAATTACAATGTAAGTTCATTAACACTCATATGTATTCTCTTTTTAAACACCAAGGTGCAATTTAATCAAAGCAAGCTTTTAGAGAAACGATACAATACAGTCGCAATAAGGGATTTCTCACTGTTCTGCTAAATTTGAGGGATGGATCTTTTGATTATCGGGAAAAGTAGTCAAACTGCATATTTCAAACCTTCCCTGAACTTCCAAGCAAGCTCTGCATGGTAATGAGTTGAGGGCAGTATATTTGAGATGATGATGATGGGGTCAGAATAGTTAATTGATGGCAGGGATTGGATGGGTAGGCCAATGGGTGATTAAAAACATTCTTAGTTTATGTTTCTAAACGTATCATTTGTAGAACACAGAATGCTTCTCTTTTGCTCACCAGAGTGATGGAAGGGTGGATATAATGCAATCAGAAGTGGCATCGAATCATTAAGAACTCACAACGTGCAGGCAGATGGAAGAGAGAACACATCCTTGACTAATCCCAATGAAAATTATCCCCTGATATCTCAAGAGATCATTTCTACCGACCCCGAATGTAACCAACTACAGTATAACAGTATTATGGCACAAGTTCTGCCTGAAAATCAATAATGCAGGGTTTGAATTGAATTCATGGGACTTCATTCAATAATAGATTTCTGCTCACAGATTCAAAGGCAAAGGAATAGTCAATAAAAGCCACAAATAGTCTTCACGTATTCCTAACAGATTTCTACACCAGGTGGTAGAACGCTATGGCGGGCTGGCTGCACTGATGCCCACCTGCGCCTGGAATAGAACCTGGCACGAGAAATACAAGCTCACAGTTTATAAGAGCGGAACTGGCATAGATTTCACAGAGACTGTACAATGAGCCAGTGGGCATAGGATTTGGGGAGACTAAAGAATTCTTTTCTTGAAAAGGAAGTGGTAAGTCATTCCGGATATTTTTAGAGGATATTAAATAACTATAATAGTGTAGATAAAAATCAAAGCAAAAGGCTACCCAAGATGTTCACTTTGGTTAATTTTAGATTGTGTGAAATTCACCTTTATTTTTAAAAATCTTTTTTTAAAAAGGCTTATAAAAAAAAAAGCTATCAGACAAAACACAAAGTTCCAAAGTAACCACTGATCCATGACTGCCTGGGAAACAAATATAATTGACTCCTGGGTGTCATTAGCATTACAAGGCTTGCTACTGCAAATTATAATGGCTTCTGGCTTAATCCAAAAGATTTGCCAGCAGTTATTTCTCCCATCTTTATGATACATTTCTTAAAAAAAAAATATATATATATATATTATTGTACTTTAGGTTCTGGGGTACACGTGCAGATCATGCAGGATTGTTGCATAGGCATACATACATGGCAATGTGGTTTGCTACTTCCATCCCCCCGTCACCTATATCTGGCATTTCTCCCCATGAGATCCTTCCCCATCTATCTACCCGCTGCTGTCCCTCCCCTAGTCCCCCCCAACGGACTCCAGTATGTGATGCTCCCCTCCCTGTGTCCATGTGTTCTCATTGTTCAACACCCACCTATGAGTGAGAACATGCGGTGTTTGATTTTCTGTTCTTGTGTCAGTTTGCTGAGAATGATAGTTTCCAGATTTATCCATGTCCCTACAAAGGACAGGAACTAATCTTTTTTTATGACTGTATAGTATTCCATGGTGTATATGTGCCTCATTTTCCTTGTCCAGTCCATCATTGATGGGCATTTGCTTTGGTTCGGGTCTTTGCTGTTGTAAACAGTGAAGATATCCAACAAATTGTCTTCAAATTCTAGCCACAAACCCTGCCTTATTAAGTAGTTTTTAAGCAATAATGGTAATTACAGTTAACTGTGTGAATTACTTAACAAAAGTTCAGAATCGATACTTGTTAAATGATTCAAGATTTCACCTATATTCTTTCAAGGGCCACTGTTTATCTAGTTTTGAGTAACTGAATTAAACACAGTATAAAACACTGTAAATCCTTAGAGTCCAATGCTACTGCTGAGAAGGAGTTCCAACATGGAGATCAGTGAAAACTGTTTTGGGATAATGAGACAATAGTGCAAAGGTCCTGTGGCAGGAATGTTTGGTATGTGCAAGGAAGAGAAAAGAGCCAATGCAGTTCAAATACAGTGGGCCAGGGGACAGGAGTAATGTTTTAAAATTTAAAAAATGTCAGAGAGACGAATGGCCCTGCCTGATCATGTAGGACTGGGTAAGGCAAGGTAAAGGGTTTAAATTTTATTATAAATGTAATGGGAGCCTTTGGGTTGTTTTATGTAGAGAATGGACATGACTTGGTTTATGTTTCTAAAAGATCACTGGGGCTGCTGAGTTGGCTGTAGGAACATTAATACTAGAAGCAAAAAGAATACTTAGATGGCTACTCCTTTTTTCCGGATAAAATGGCACGGCTTTGATGGATTAACCATGAAAATGAAGAGAGACAGATGATTAAGAATATACTTTGGAGGCAGAGACCAATGTGCTTGCTGAGGTGCACCAAATAGGAATACATAGGGTAGATGAAACAAATGAGCAATCCAGCATTACTGACAATGTTCTGGTTTGAGCTAAAGGATTTAGATACTAAAAGGATTAAAAAGACAGGACAGGAAAGGGCACCATGTGAGCACAGAAAAACTCCTAAGTCCAGGTGTCAGAGGGAAAAGCAGTGAGATGGGCTTCCAGAAGTAATGACTGAGATGGCAACTGAAGCTAGAAGAGTGGCCTCCTAAAGAAAACAGTCTAAACAGATAGAGGGAATCACATTTATCAAGGCTCAGAATTAAAAGATAATGTCCAAACATATACTGAACTAATAATGATTATGGCCAACCTAACATAGGAAATGACTTCAAGGAAGCTGCACCCTTGCTCAGTGTGTCATTTTAAAATATATAATACTGACTTTCCACTGAAACTACAGGTCTAGTGTTTTGTGGACATTTCTTTAATGTTAGTATTTCTGAACAGTTACAAACTGTTTTAAATAAACTAAAATGCCTGTGATTAATGTGTAACAATGTTTCATGACAATTTAGTATCTTTTCTGTATCTCAACTTTTCTGTCAAATACTTAATATTCTATAAATGAACACGGGGGAAAAAGGGGGTCTGTTATTTGGTGCTCTAACTTGTGCCTTTGAAATGTTCAGGGTTTCTTAAAGATTCATATATTGAAAGCTAGAAGTTATCTTTGTTTAATATCAGGAATTCCTTCTAAACTTCTTTAATTGTCATGTGAATAACTTTCCTGAGAGGAGAGCAACTTAGAAAATGCTTACATTTCCAACCCTACACAGACTCTATAGCCCAAAGTACAGGAAAGAATTTACTCATCCACATATTTAACACCACTATGCAAAAGGACATTAGACCTCCTCATTTACGAGTTAATTGGTAGAGATCATTCCAACTAAAGTGCTGCTAGTAAAGGAAGCACCACAGGCCAAAGGAAGCTGGCAATGTTCAGGGAATATCTAGCTCCTTTCATTTATTCATTCCCTTGTTCATTCATTCGTTTACTTGGCTTGAAGAATATGCAACTGACATGTAATCCATCACATATCTGAGGAACCCTTACAATTATTTCAGAATTGCTACTTAATTAGGAAGATGAGCTGTGACTAAAAGGATGTATATAATATAACGGTTAGGTTTGAAAACTCACTGGAAACCTTCCCAGGAATCTGTCACTGGGGGAAGGTCCTGGGACTTCTGTATTTTTTCCTGTGATTTGGTAGCCACTGTGTTTGCTTGTGTTTCTCCTTCATTTGCTCTTTCTAAATCAGCTGGATCTTTTCTCCATGCTTTATTGTTTTTGTTTTAATAAAACATTTGAATTTATATTCTTGTTTACCACCACGAGTCTCATTCAACACCTTTCCACAGCACCTTTTAGAAGCAGCAGAAAGTATTACATATCAGTATCATACCTATTCTTTCAGGCTATACCTGAAACCATTGTTAAAATTAATGACGGCAAACCAAGCTGCCGAGAAGACTTCTGGTGTTGAGTCACGACTGAAAATTTAGAAAAGGATTTTCTGGCATGTGACAGATCTCAATGAAGTTTTTATTATTTAAATATGTTTTAAAATTAAATGATACTCAGAAAGAAGTACTCCATATAGCATAAACCACCTGTCTCTATGACTGAGGGACCACAAAAAGCATATCTTATATTTTCCTAAAGAAAAGGGGGGGAAAAGGCTCTGACTCATAATGAGAGAATCTATTCTTCTCTATAGTAACAGGTGAGAGGAGAAACGAAGAAATCAATGACAATCTGGTGAGTACTTTTAGTATAGTCAGAATAAAGTAAGAGTGCTTTGAAATATATATTTGCATACATGCATTAGAATATATTTTAATGTACATACATATATTTAATTTTACAAAATATGAGAGAATTTTATCACTATTTTTTATAAGTTCCTTTCCCAATTATCTTTTTGGGGGCGGGTTCTTGTCAGCTTTATCGAAGTTTAATTAATTTAAAATAAAATTTTAAGTACACAATTTGATGAGTTTTGGCAAATGTATGCAGTAGTGGGACCACAACCACAACTGGGATACAGAACATCATTAACACTCCAGAAAGTCCATTCACGTCCCTTTGTAGTCAATTCTCAAGCACGGTCAATAATTGAACTGCTTTCCATAACCCTAATTTTACCTCTCTAAAATGTGATATGAATAAAATCATACAACATGTTTTTAGTATTAGTTTTTGTTTTGTAATTGAAAAACCACAGCAGTATACATTTATGGGATACAATGTGGTACATGGATACAATGTGGCATGATTAATCAAACAAATTAACATAGTGATCTCCTTGCTTATCCATCGTATTTTGGTAAAATATTTCAAATTTATTCTCTTAGAAATTTTGAAATATATAACACATTATTGTTGATTTGCTCGGCAGCCACTCTTCACTCACGTTTCTCCTTGGTTTGCCATAAATCCTACTATCTACCTGAAACTTGGTAGCCTTGATCAACAATTTTCCCTTCCTTCTCTCCCTGCCCTTCCTACCAAGCTTCTGATAACCATACTTCCACTCTCTACTTCAATTAATTCAAATGTATTAGATTCCATATACAAGGGATACCAGCAGTATTTGTCATTCTGTGCTTGGCTTATTTCACATTACATAATGACTTTCAGGCTCATTCATGCTATCACAAATGACAGGATTTCCCCCATTTTTAAAGGCTGAATAGAATACCATTAAGGAAATACAACACATTTTCTTCATCCATTCATCTGTTAGTGGACACTTTGCTGTTGTTTCTTGGCTACTATAAATAATGCTAAAATAAACATGAGACTGCAAATATCCCTTTAACATTGACTGCAGTTCCTTTGGATATAAAGATCCAAAAGTGGGATTACTGGGTCCTATGTAGTTCTGTTTTTACTTTTGTAAGGAACCTTCATACAATTTTACCTAACAGCTGTACTAATTACATTCCCACTCACAATACATGAGTTCTTTTCCTTTTCTCTGTATCTTCTCTAGCACCAGTTATCTTCCATCTTTTTGATAACAGCCATTCTAACCCAAGTGAGGTAATACCTCATTGTGGTTTTGATTGACATTTCCCAAACAATTAGTGATGCTGAGCATTTCTTCATGTACCTATTGCTCATTTCTATCTTCTTTTGGGAAATGTCTCTTCGGGTACTTTGTCAATTTTTAAATCAGGTTATTTGTTTTCTTGCTAAGTTGAGTGCTTATATCCTGGCTATTAACTACCTTATCAGATGTAGGTTTGCAAATATTCTCTCCCCTTCCGTAGGTTGTCTCTCCACCTTGACTGCTTTCTTTGCTGTGCAGAAGCTTTTCAGTTTGATTCGATCCCATTTGTCTCTTTTTGCTTTTGTTGGTTGTGAAAGGCCATAGTCAAAAAAATCATTGCTTCAACCAATGTCAGTTCCCCTATGTTTTCTTCTAGGAATTTTACAGTTTCAGGTCTTATATTTAAGTCTTTAATCCATTTTAAGTTGAGTTGATTTTTTGCCTATGGTGTAAGATAAGGATCTACATGCAAAAGCATGTGGATATCCAGTTTTCCCAACACTATGCATTGAAGAAACTGTCCTTTGCCCAGTGTGTGTTCCAGGCACCTTTGTCAAAAATCAGTTGACCATAAATGTGTGGGTTTATTTGTGGGTTTTCTATCTTGTTCCACTCATCAATGTGGAACCGTATGGCTATTTTATCCCAGTACTATGCTGTTCTGATTAGTTTCTTTATAAAATGTTTTATAATCAAGGAGTGTCATGTTTCCAGCTTTGTTTTTTATTTGCTTGCTCAAGATTTGTTTTAGCTATTTAGGAGCATTTGTGGTTTATATAAATTTGAGGATTATATTCTATTTCTATAAAAAATGACACTGGAATTTTAACAAAAATTATGTTAAATCTGTAGATTACTTTGGGTAGTATGGAAAATTTCACAATATCAAGTCTTCTAATCCATTAACACAGAATGTCTTTCCATTTATTTGTGTTTTCTTTTTCTTCACTGGCATTTTATAATTGTCAGTATATAGGTCATTTACCTCTTTATTTAAATTTTTACCTAAGTTTTCTGTTGTTGTTCTTGTTGCTATTATAAATGGGATTGTTTACTTAATTTTCTACTTGGATAATTTGTCATAGGTATATGAAAACACTGCTGATTTTTATATGTTGACTTTGTATCCTGCAACTTATCAGTCCTCAAAGTTTTTTGCTGGAATCATTAGGGTTTTCTATACAGAAGATCATGTCATCAGCAAATGGAAATGATTTCATTTCTTCCATTCTTATAAGGATGCCTTTAATTTCTTTCTCTTGCCTAACTGCTCTGGCTAGGACTTCCTGTACTATGCTGAACAGAAGTTGTGACAGTGGGCATCCTTGTCTTGTCCCTGATCTTAGTGGAAAACCTTTCAACTTTTTACCACTGGGAATGGTGTTAGCTAAATGTTTGTCTATATATCCTTTACTGTGTTGAGGTAATTCCCTCTACAGCCAAAATGTTGAGAGTTTTTATTATCAAAGGGTATTGGATTTGGTCAAATGCTTTTATTGCTTTTTCTGCATTTATTGAGATGATCATATGGTTTTGTTATTCATTTTGTGAATGTGATGTATCACATTTACTGATTTGCCTCTGTTGGACCATCCTTCCATCCTGGTAGGATAAATCACAATGATCATGGTGAATGATTCTTTCTAAGTGTTCCTGAATTTGAATTTGGTATGCTAATGGTTTGCTAAGGGTTTTTCACCTGTGTTCGTTGTGGAGTTTGCCCCAAAGTTTTTGCTGTTGCTGTTGTTGTTGTTGTTGTTTTGAAGTGTTCTTGTCTAACTTTTGCAGTGCTAGCTTTGTAAAATTAGTTTGGAGGTATTCCCTCTACTTTGATTTTCTGGAAGAGTTTAGAAGAATTGGTGTTAGTTTTTCATTAACTATTTGGTGGATTTCAGCAGAGGAGTCATCCAATTCTGGGCTTTTCTTTGCTGGGAAAATTTCTATTACTGATTCAATCTCCTTACTTATTATTGGTCTGTTCAGGTTTTCTGCGTCTTCATGGTTAATCTTGGTAGGTTGTGTTTGTCTAGAAATTTATTCATTTCTTCTATGTTATCCAATTAGTTGGTGTACAATTGTTCAGTTTCTTATGATCCTTTGTATTTTGAGAGTATCAACTGTAATGTCTCTTTTCTCATTTCTGATATTTCTTTCTCTGGGTCTTTTCTCTTTTTTTCATGGTTAGTCTAAATAATGGTTTGTTAGTTTTGTTTATCTTTTCTAAAAAGAATCTCTTGGTTTTGTTGATTTTTTTTCCTTTTATTTTTCTAGTCTCAGCTTCATTTATTTTGGCTCTGATCTTTGTTCTTTCCTTCCTTCTGGTCATTTTCAGATTACTTTGTTCTTTTTATTGTTCCTTGAGGTGTAACATTAGATTACTTATTAATGCTATTTCTTCTTTCTTGATATAGGCATTTATTGCTATAAGTTTCCCCCTTCAGGCTACTTTTGCTGCATCCCATAAGTTTTGGTATGTTGTTTTCCCATTTTTCTTTGCCTCAAGGCCTTTTTAAATTTCATACTAATTTTTTCTGCGATCCAATAGCTGTTTTGGAGCATACTGTTTAATTTCCACATATTTGTGTATTTCCCAAGTTTTCTCCTGTTATTGATTTCTGGTTTTATCCCATTGTGATCTGAAAAGACACTTGATATGATTTCAATACTCTTAAATTTGTTAAGGTTTGTTTTGTGGACCAACATCTGATCTATCCTGGAGATTATTTTATGTGCACTTGAGAAGAACATGTATTCCGTTGCTGTGGATTGGAATGTGCTGTGAGGTCTAGTTGGTCTATAGTGCAATTCAAGTCCAAAGTTTCTATATTGATTTCCTGTGTAGATAATCTATCCCATTGCTCAAAGTGGGATGTTGTGGTCCCTTGCTATCTCAGCACTGCAGTCTATGTATTTCTTCAGATCATTTAATAATTGCTTTATATATTTAGGTGCTCTGATGTTGTATTCATACACATTTACAATTATGTCTTTGTGAATTATTACCTTTATCATTATGTGATAGCCTCCTTTGTATCTTTTTATGGGTTTTTTACTTTAAATCTATTTTGCCTGATATAAGTGTAGCTCCCCTGGATCTCTTTGGGTTTCCATGTGTGTGAAATATCTTTTTTTACCCCTTCATTTTCTATGTACGGTCTTACTAGGAAGGCAAATGTCTAGTAGGAAACATTGCTTTTTATTTTATTTTATTTTTCCTTTTTTTTAAATTGCATTTTAGGTTTTGGGGTACATGTGAAGAACATGCAAGATAGTTGCATAGGTACACACATGGCAGTGTGATTTGCTACCTTCCTCCCATGGGGGGCATTTCTCCCCATGGTTTTTCTTTAATCCACTTGGCTACTCTATGTCTTTTTATATAAGAGAGTTAAATCCATTCTTTTTTCCCCATCCACCCAGCCAGTCTTTGTTGTTCCATTGAAGAATTCAATCCACTTACATTAAAGGTCGTTACTGATAGTTAAGAATTGCTACTGCCATTTTGGAATTTGATTTCTAATTGTTTTGTAGGTCCTTTGTTTCCTTCTTCCTCTCTACTGTCTTCCTTTGTGGTTTCCTGTGGTTATGTTTTGAATCCTTTCTTTTTATACTTTGTACAACTACTATAGGTTTTTGCTTTGTAGTACCAAAGCAAATTGGTATTAAAATTACTCTTCTCAGACCCAAACAAACTGGAGCCTGCAAAGCATATAGAGGGTGAGGTCATGTGTGCAAGTCTGAGATAAAACCTATCTCAAGGGCTTTCTAAAATAGCCACACAAAAACTTTCTTCATGTCCTTTACACATCTGCCTCCTGCAAAGGGTCCCAAAATGGTGAGGAAATGAAATATCCTCCTCCAATTCACCATGGGTCTAGGGAAATTCTGTGTGTGCCACTGTGCCAGCATCGTGGAGGGGTGGTCCAACCAAAGAAAACTGTTCCACTTCATTGTTCAGTCATAGCTTTTCTCAATTCTGTGGCCAAGTGGATGTCTCAAGTTCTAGGATATTCACAATGGTATTCTTGCCTGATGATAGTTGTTAGTTGAATTTCTGGGAGAGGGAGACTAGAGAATGAGTCCAGAGAACTCCTATTCCACCACCTTGCTGATGAGATTTATTTTAGGAAATTGGCTCACATGATGGCAAAGCCTTGGCAAATCCAAAATCTACAGAATAAGCCAGCAGACTGGAGACCCAGGGATGAGCTGCTCTTCAAGTCCAAAGGCCATCTGCTGGTAGGATTTCCTTTTCTTCTAAGGAGATCAGCCTTTTTCTATTAAGGCCTTCAACTGATTGTATGAGACCCACCTACATTATGAAGGATAATCTGCTTTACTAGAAGTGGCCTAATTTAAGTATTAATCTCATTTCTAAAAAATAACTGCATGAAAACATCTAGTTTGAACCAAAATCTGGATACCATGGCCTAAGCAAGTTGACACATAAAATTAACCATCACATTAGTGTGGAGAGATAAAAATGAAATAAGGGGAACACCCGATTTGTGTTAGAAGGCAGTAGAGTGATTGACCATCCTGGTTTATCTGGGACTGAGGTGCTTCTCAGAGCAAGAGGATTTCAATGCTGATGCTGAGAAAGTCCCAAATAAAACAAAACAAGGTCACTCTAAGGTAAGGCTTTTTCATCTGTCCTTATTCTTGTTTCAATCTCTTCCAGTTTATATCTGACCTTCTAAGTTATACAGATTCATGGGCACAACAGTCTTTGGACAAGAAACTACCAAAATAAATGAATAAATGTATTGCAGTTTATACAGAAATTTCTGGTGAATTTTGATCATGATTATGAGTGTCCATCTCCAAGTGTACTGATAAAATGTAGCATCCAACCCCATGAGGATAATGTCATCAAAGTTACAAAGTGCCCAAAAAGTCAGACAACTAGCTTTTACCCAGTGAAACCAATGGTCCTTTTTGCAAATTTTATCAAACAAGATTACCAGGGAAATGTCGGTATAGCAGAAACAGCATTTCATAAACTTATCTCCATGGTAAAAGTTGGCTAAGGAGAAAAGAAGATGTTTAGAAAATATTGAGATGAACAAAGTTAAATAGCAGAACTTTTCATAGCCTTAAAAATATAATGTGCATCATACAGCTCCAAAGGAAGGCATAATTTGCAGAGTTTTCCAAATTGGGCCACAGAAATCACTCTCACAGTACACACTATCTCCCAGAATAGGGTTCAGCAGAGATCCAGTTTGTTAAAAACAGGATTAACAAGACATACACAGGAAATACTTCAGCTCATCAAAATATTTGCAGAAACATAATTTCTGGCTCAACATTGATTCTCATAAGCTATTTTGCAGACTCCAAATTTGTTTACATATCTTAGTAAATGATTCAAATATTGATTCACTAGTGAGTTTTACCTTTTAAGAGAAAATTGATTACTTTTCTTCTTTCACTTTAACACATTTACAAAGCAGCAAACAAGTAGGTAACTGATGTACAGTGAGGCCAAGGATATCAAGAGGTGGACTCACAGCCCCTCACTTCCCTCCTCCTTATGGGGCTCACCTGAAGCTTTGTGAATAACAGATATCTCTCTGAGTGAGGAATCACATGTCACCTGTAAAATTATTCTAATTAACTTACATTTCACTGAAGTTTTTAAGTTAATATTGGCACTGAAACCTTAAACAGAAATTCCAGGATGAAAAAATCAAGAAAGCTAAGACAATAAGATTTTAGGAAAATGTAGGTTAGAGGTTAGGGGGAATTTCTAACTTAGACAGTATCTAAATCATGTAAGAGCAAACTCACAGAATCCAATTCAAGAGTGTTGAATAACGTATCTCTAAGACAATTTGCATCAATGCTACTTCGACCCACTGGTAAAACTGCTTTACGGCCCAGATCAATTTGGGAGACAATCTGAGAAACATTTTTTAATATAATAGAAGGCATTCATGCAAACTCGAAAACAAATACTTACTGGAATGAGAAAATGCAAAACTAGTGAAAATATTGAAAATGTCAGTACATTGTGTAGCACTTAAACTGAGCATTAGCTAATTTTAATGATTGCTTTCTCCTGTGCTACTGCCAATATTGCCAGCAACAGATGTTGTTACTGAAAATGCTAATTATTATAGGTCATAGACACCCTCTAGCTTGCTCTCTTTCTCACTCTCTCTTTTGGTTTGTATTGGCAATTACATCTGTGCATGGATAAGCTGCATATGATTTGAAGCTGTGTTTTGTGTCAGACGATGTTATCACACCAAAATAACAAAGAGATTAGTTGTTTAATTTCCAATGTCAAACACTGTTTTAGAAATAGTGCTGAATAACTAAGTTCATCTCTGATCACCGATCACTGCATTGCCACATTTCAGGTCAACAAGGTACAATTAGAGTATATTTCCATTTGGTTCTAACAAGCAAATAACTTCAAATTAAAATGTTAAGACATGAAAAAATCACAAAACATATACCATATTGAATTACATAAATACCGCTGAGACAGCTACACAACTTGAAAATTTATTATTTTTAGTAACTCAAAAATGCAAACATTTACAAAGAAAGATAAGGAGAATTCAAAATAAGCTTAAAAAGCTGTCATAATATCCTCAAAATAATTTCTTCTGCTTAGTTTCTAAATATCCTAGATATCAAGAAACTTAGCCTACATTTATACTAAGAAAGCCTGAAATGAAGATTTCTTACTTTATACTTAAGTTCAGTTGTTAATATCAAACATGAAATGCCAAAAACAAAAAATGGCACACACACTGAAGTTAACAAATTCTGAGATTAGCTGCAAGAAACAGGACTGTAGCCTTTTAAAGCAGAGGTGACACAATAAGTAGAATATTGATTCACTTCTAAGTAATTTTATACAAATAATTGACAGGTTATCTTTTGCCAAAGCTGAATGGTAATGGAAAACTTATTCAGTCATAATGAAATAAGAGTGGGAGTTGTAGTTTAATAATAAAACATCAAAGGAAGTTCTATTAAAAATGCCCTGCCTAGCAAAATGGTAGTTAGATTCTATCCTAATTCATCTCATCAAGTTCTTGAGTATCTATTACATGCCAAAACTGGATATCAGGGCTGTGATTCTGTGTATAGCAAACCTTTGGCAGATGTGCCATAAAATTCTGATACATGAAAAATTTGGTCTTCTTACAAATTCTGTACCATACTGTTTTGGATATATAACTGTCAGGGAGAAAAGGATTAACTGAGAAAGTCTATGAACTAATACGAAGATTATACCATTAGCCTAAGATCCAAGAGGCAATAACCAAGTCCCTCCACAGAGATCTGTGTTCAGAAGTATTGAAAGAGCATTTTTAAGGAAATAGAGTTGTACTCAATAGCAACAGAGAGCTGCAGGGAAGCCAATGACATATTGTGACAAGTGGATCCTTCCATAAATATTATACAAGACTAGGCTCAGGTAAAATATTTGCAAACTATAGTGATTTTATTTTTTGTCTTTTATTATTTATTTATTTATTTTGAGATGGAGTTTAATTCATGTCATCCAGGCTGGAGTGCAGTGGTGCAACCATGGCTCACTGAAACCTCTGCCTCCTGCGTTCAAGCGATTCTCCTGCCTCAATCTCCCCAGTGGCTGGGTGCCACCATGTCTGGCTAATTTTTGTATTGTAGAGATGGGGTTTCACCATATTGGCCAGGCTAGTCTCGAACTCCTGACCTCAGGTGATCCACCCGCCTTGGCCTCCTAAAGTGCTAGGATTATAGGCATGACTCACTGTGCTTAGCCTTTTTATGCTACGAAACTTTAATATTCAAAATTGAAAAAAAAAATTATAAAATATTCCACATACTATACTAGGGAGACACATGACAGAAAAGGCCAACTTCCTCATGATAGAAAGAACACACCATTCATGGAATAATAGTAATTCATTTATAAAAAGCCCCAGAGTTTTAAAAAATTATATTTCTCTAGAGTCAGACTCTTATAATCTTGCAGATCAGCCTATAATTTCATGAAATATAGAATAACATGCAATTTTTAATTATTTAAAGCCTTAAAATCAGCTAATTAATTTCTTCAGGCAAAACCATTCATAATTGAGTGGAAGTTGCCCCAATTTATACTCTTCTTTTTCTCTTATAATCCTATATGGCTTTTCTGAAGACCATAGGGAGGTCTAACTACAGCATACATGGTGTACCTTATACGTGTGAAGGCAACATGCTGGGTGAGACGTGGCCATGCATGGTTTACCTTATGGACAACCCTCAGACAGATGAATTACTGTTTCTAGTGCCTAGATGTGAAAATGTCTCATAGAGCTGGCAAGTAACATAATCGAATGTAAAACAGTATCTCATTTCAAAGACCATTGGCTCTGGAATTATGAGGAAACAGAAAGTGGAGATGCAGGAAACAGGATGCAGAGGTAAAATTCATATTCTGGAAAGCCTCAGATTTCAACCACACTCGTACAATTCAAACATTTGACTTAAATCATATGAGGCTCTGAGTATTGACATGCCATGGCTGTGTCAGCAGTTGACTAAACCATTTCCAAATTAATTAAAATATAAAAGTAAATTCCCTAAAAGATACTATTTAAATAATGCTGGGGCCATTCTTACGGCTTCTGCCTTCTTTTTAGAAGCTAATGGATACACCAGTGACTTGGTATTTTTAATATATCATTGGAATGTCTACTTTTTTCAAGAAACATCAAAAGTTTTTATGATAAAGACTGAAATTTTGTTCTCAAATACTTAGTGACCAATATATCTCACAACTTTGATAACAGAATGGCTTCCTAAGTAATTTGCATTTCTTAACATCAAAGAGATGTTATCCAGGTGTTGAAACGTCAAACAAATGTATACCTCCTCAAAGGAAATAAACGTTTGTCATGAACAAAAGGTCAATAAGTGTAAGAAAAAAATTTTTTACAAGTAATCAATAATTGATGCATAAAATGCTCAAATTAACAAAGATTTAAAAATTATAAAATTCAAGGCTAGTGAGAGAATACTGAGACCAGCATTCTCATAAGCTATAGGAGTAGACATTGGGACAGCCTTTCAGGAAAGCCACCTGGTGATATATAACCTTTGATCTAGCAGATCCACTTAGAGAAACCTAAGAAAACACAATCATCTGTTACAGTCAAAGATTTATACATAAAGAATTCATTGCAACCTTATAAGATCAAAATCAGAAAGTTATTTGTCCAGAACACAAAATAAAAACAGAATGTATACCATAAAGCACTATTAGAGAGAAACCAAAAAAACAATATTCGTAAAAACAAAAGGAATTCTATAAAAGGCAATTCTAAATTTGTACAGAGATGCTTTACATGCATACAGGTTTACCTTGGAGACATTCCAGGTTTGGTTCCAGATCACCACAATGAAGCAAATATTGCAATAAAGTGAGTCACAGAAGCTTTTTGGTTTCCCAGTGCATAAAAAAGTTATTTTACACTATGCTAATCTACTAACTGTGCAATAGCATTATGTGTAAGAAAAATAATACACAGCAGGTCCTAGAATAACGTTGTTTCATTCAATGTCATTTAACTCAACATTGTTTCCTTATAATATTGATGAGAAAAAACAATGCTTCCAGTCAGGGCCCCTCTCTGTATGGAGTCTGCACATTCTCCGCACGTCTACATGGGTTTCTCTGGCTACCGGTTTCCTCTCACATCCCAAAGATGTGCGTGTTAGGTTCACTATCCTGGCTACATGGTCCCAGTGTGAGTGAGGATGACTGTGAGTGTGAAAGAACCCTGTGATGGGACAGTACGCAGGCCACAACTGGTTCCCTCCTGGTGCTCCGAGCTGCTGGGACAGGCTCCAGCCACCCACAACTTTGAACCAGAATATGCAAGTTGGAAAATGAAGGAATGAATGAACACAAATTATTGACAAATAAAATTCATTAGATCTACGTCAGTCATACAAAGCATATGTCCTAAAGCATGTAGACTGAAAGTGCTCAGAGAATAGCCCTTGTTTGTGATTGTTTTAGAATTGCATGGCGGGAGGAGGTGATACTGAAAATTTTTACTTTGCAAACATTTGTTCCTTTATCAATCTACTCCACTATGACAGACATCACTCATTGATTCACCTAAAACTGGGTAAATAATTATCTCACTTGTATTTACTAGTCTTTCTTAAATGTATGCATAGCTTATGATTAATTCAATGTTTTACAAGTATTTTGGTCTTTATTTAGAAGTTCAGTGATTTTTGTGATGAAAAATATGCTGTTGGCGGCCGGGTGTGGGGGTTCATGCCTGTAATTCCAGCACTTTGGGAGGCTGAGGAGGGCAGATCACTTGAGTTCAGGAGTTCAAGTCCAGCCTAGCCAACATGGTGAACCCCATCTCTACTAAAAATACAAAAAATCAGCTGGTGTGGTGGTGAGTGCCTGAAGTCCCAGCTACTCAGCAGGCTGAGGCAGGAGAATTGATTGAACCTGGGAGGCAGAGATTGCAGTGAGCCAAGGTCCATTGCACTCTAGCCTGGGTGACAGAGCAAAGACTAGTCTCCAAAAAAACAAAATGCTGTAGGAACTTAACTCTTCTTTATAGCAATTTGTTTTGTTATATGACATTCTGCTCAAAATCCTAGTTTCCAAGAACCTATCGACAATGTTAAGGAAAGACTTGCTGTGCATACCTTCATTTTAAAATATCTTATTGCTAAAAAATGCTAACAATCATCTATCTGGGCCTTCAGCAAATCACAACCTTTTTGCTGGTAGTGGGTCTTGCTCTGATTTGATAGCTGCTCAGCTAAGGGTTGACTGACATTTTCTTAAAATAAGACAGCAATGATGTCTGCCCCTTTCACTAATTTTTCTTTTCATGAAAGATTTCTCTGTAGTGTTTTAACCACACTAGAACTTGCTTGACAATTGGAATTATTCCTCTCAAGCCTCTCAAAGCCACTGGTTTATCTACTAAGTTTGTATAGTATTCTAAATCTGTCATTGTCATTTCCGTAATGTTCATAGCATCTTCACCAGGAGTAGATTCTGTCTTAAGAAACCACTTTTTTTGCTCATCCATTAGAGGCAACCTCCCATCCATTCAAGTTTTGCCATGAGATTGAAGCAATTCATTGCCATCCTCAGGCTCCACTTCTAATTCTACTTCCCTTGCAATTTCCGCCACAGCCATAGTTATTTCCTCCAGTGAACTCCTGTATCCCTCAAAATGATCCATGAGGGTAGGAATCAACTTCTTCCAAACTCCTGTAAATGTCAATATTTTGACCTCCTCCCATGAATCAAGAATGCTCTTAAACAGCACCTAGAACAATGAATCATTTCCAGAAGGTTTCAACTTACTTTGCCCAAATCTATCAAAGGAATTACTGTCTATAGCAGCTATAACTTTATGAAATATATTTCTTAAATAATAAAATTTAAAAACCAAAATGTCATCTCAATCCATGAATGGAAGAATGGACACTGACTCAGTAGGCATGAAAATAGCATTAATCTCCATCGGACCTCTTGGGTGACCAGTATATTGTCAATAGCAGTGATATTTTTAAAATAATGGTTTTTTTCTGAGCAGTAGGTCTCAACACTGAGCTTAAAATATTCATTAAATCATGCTACAAACAGATGTGCTGTCATCCAGGCTTTGTTGTTCCATTTATTAAGCATAGATAGAATAGATTTCGCATAATTCTTAAGGGCCCTAGGATTTTTGGAATGGTAAGTGAACAATGGTTTCAATTTAAAGTCACCAGCTGCATTAGCCCCTAACAAGAGAGTTAGTTTGTCATTTAAAGCTTTGAAGTCAGGCACTTATTTCTCCTCTCTAGCTATGAAAGTGCTACATGACATCTTATAAGAAAGCTGCTGTTACATCGAAAATCTGTTGCTTAGTGTAGCCACCTTCATCAATTATCTCAGCTTGATCTTCTGGGTAACTTGCTGCAGCTTCAACATCAGCATTTGCTGCTTATTATTTGTACTTTTCTGTTATTAAGATGGCTTCTGTTCTTAAACGCCCATGAACCAACCTCTTCTAGATTCGAACTTCTCTTCCAGTTTCCTTACCTCTCAGCCTTCGCAGAACCGAAGAGAGTTAGGGCATTGCTCTGGATTGGGCTTTGACTTAAGAAAATGTTGTGACTGGTTTGATCTTCTATCCATACCACTAAAACATTCTCAGATCAGCAATACGGTTATTTTGCTTTCTTATTATTTGTGTTTTCACCGAAGCGGCACTTTAAATGTCCTTCAAAAACTTTTCCTTTGCATTCACAACTTGGCCAATTGTTTGATACAAGCGGCTTGGCTTTTGACATTTCATGGCTTTGGACAGCCCTTCCTTGCTAAGCTTAATCATTTCTAGCTTTTTATTTAAAGTGAGCAATGTGCAACTCTTCCTTTCCTTTAAATACTTTGAGGCCAGTGTAAGGATATTAACTGGTCTAATTTCAATATTGTTATGTCTCAGGGAATAAGGAGGCCCAAGGAATGAGTGAGACGGGAACGGCATGTCAATGGAGCAGTTGGACCACACACAACATTTATCCATTAAGATCAGCATCTTATATGAGTGTCGTTTGTAGTGCCCAAAACAATTACAATAGTAACATCGAAGATCACTGACCACTGGGTAGAATAACATAAAATAATCTTTAAAAAGTTTGAAATATTGCAAGAATTACTGGCAGGGCGCAGTGGCTGACACCTGTAATCCTAGCACTTTGGGAGGCCAATGTAGGTAAGTTGCCTGAAGTCAGGAGTTCGACACCAGCCTGGCCAACATGGCGAAACACCGTCTCTACTAAAAATACAAAAATTAGCCAGGGGTGGTGGCACATGCCTGTAATCCCAGCTACATAGGAGGCTGAGGCAGGAGAATCATTGAACCTGAGGGGCAGGGGTTGCAGTGAGCCAAGATCACACCACTGCACTCTAGCCTGGACAAAAAGCAAGACTCCATCTCAAAAAAAAAAGACTTACCAAACTGTGACACAAAGCCACAAAGTACATGCTCTTGGAAAAATGACAGCAATAGACTTGTTTCACAGAGGTTGCCACAAACTTACAATTTGTAAAAATGTTATATCTGGAAAGCTCAGTAAAGCAATGTGCGATAAAATGGGGGTACACCTGTGCACATACAGAAGAGTGAAAAATGAAAGCAAGACATTAGTAACACTCCCTTCTGAGTAGCATGGTTAACCGGAAGTTTTATTTTCTTCTTCCTTCCTTTCTACTACATTTTACAAAATGCGCATATATTTTTTAAATATTTCCAAGAGTAAAGATGTAAATGCTATTTTTAAAACTAATGAAATGTATTTTCATTTGCCAAACAAAATGATAAGTGATTTGCTGTGCATGCATACTCAAGCTGTCATTATACTTCTTTGACATTCAGAGGTTTTTCTAAAAAACATTTTTTCATACCTTACAAAACCAGATGAGAGATTTAAAAAACCAAGTTTCAGCACAGTTAGTTGACATATCCCTGTCACTCCAGAATAATAATCTCCCACCCCCAACCCAGTGTGCCCCTCACTGCTTTGTTAAGGTGCCTCAATTCTTTGTTTAAGCTCTCAAAAGACTTTCAATATAAAATCATATCATGAAGAACCATTTAATGGAGTACTGTTCCTCACTTCCTTCCAGCCCTAACCAACCACCCCATTTCCCCAAATAGACCTGTACTAACCAGGTGCATATCAGGAAATACATGGGGCGGTTAATTCCTGGTCTTCAATTTCTGTTCTTTATTAGTAAAAATAACATTCTGCTTTACACAGTGCTTTGTGCCTCAAATGAGATTTCTCCTAGACTGCAATAAATATTTGCTAATTTTATTTAATTTAAAGACCAGGGAGGTTAATCAAGAGCAATTAATCAAGAGCACAAACTAGATGTTATAAATAAATAAATACATTTTAAAATTCTTCAACAATCTTTGAGTTATTTCTAGTCTAGCAATATTCATTTCCATTTGTAAACCAAAAATAAAATTCTAAGGCTCCCAACTCACTGAATGGATCCCTCCTCTGGGCCAAGGGCATTCTAAAGTAAACCTGAAACACTAGTTCAGGCCATGATGGGAATAGGTGGTTGGACATGCCTCAGTGTACCTTCCTCCCTTTGGAATTCAGGCACAGCTGACCAGCATTAACATTAATACAGAAATTTTATGATTTACAAAGCAGACTCTCTGTAGTAACAAGATATCAACATGACAGACGGCAGGTCCTGAAAGAAATGTAAGTATTTTACCCCAAAATATATTTCTTTGACATATTTCAAAATGGCTCTTCAAAGCTGTCTCTTATGGAGAAAATCTACATTCCATGGAGAATCCCCTTTCCTTTCCAGGTCTTTTTCCCTACCCAGGAGAGAATTAATTAAGAGTCTGGGTACATTTTTATGTCTGGTAAGAAACATTTACAATCTATTTTCTCTGAAGCTGCTACCTGGAGGCTTCATCTGCATTAATAAGAACCTTCATCTCCACAACCCCTTATCTTAGTCCAGACACTGTTTTCTATTGATTCCTGTAAACTCTTTCAACCAATTGCCAATCAGAAAGCCTTTGAATCCTCCTATGACCTGGAAGCCACTTCACCATTTTGGACCAAACCTATATACATCTTACATGTATTGACTGATGTCTAATTTCTCCCTAAAATATATAAAACCTGGGGGGTGGGGGGGCTGGGGAGGGACAGCAGGGGATGGGGAGTGTGGGGAGGGATAACGAGGGGAGAAATACCAGATAGAGATGGGGGAATGAAGGCAGCAAACCACCTTGCCATGTATGTACCTATGCAACAATCCTGCACGACTTGCACATGTACCCCAGAACCCACAGTACAATAATATATATATATATGTATGTGTGTGTGTGCGTGTGTGTGTTTGTGTGTAACCAAGCTAGAGCCCGATCCCCTTAGGCACATGTTTTTAGGATCTCCTGGGGCTGTGTCATGGGCCATGGTCACTCATATTTGGCTTGGAATAAATCTCTTCAAAAATTACAGAGTTTGACTCTTTTCATTGACAGACTCATCCTTGGAAACCAGAATGAAATATGGTGTTCCATATAACTTTCAGTAAATAAGGAACAACCCCATGTTTCAAACATTACAATTCCTATCATTCTTTCACCAGATAAGCAGGGAAAAATTCAGCTTATCTGACAATGTAAAAACGCTAGATGTGTAGAGGTTTAAAATGTAATGATTTGAAAACAACAGTAGTGTGCTGAAAGAACCACACCAGATGGGATTAAGTCAAATTATAAAGCACCAGCTTTAAGTGACAACTCAGAGAAACGAGAAAAGCAAAACAAAAAGATATGGTTATGAATGGGCTTTACAATAACATTATGAATAGATTATTCTTTTGACAAAGTTTATGCATCTTTCACAAATAAAGACAACGATAGTTCTAGAGCTTAAGAATAGACACTTGATAACTTTCTACTAACCTTGATGAATATGAAAGACAAAAAGATATTATGTCAATACCAAAAGGCGGCCCCCCCGCCTGTCTCATCAAAAGTTATGAGTTCCAAGCCTTGCTAAATAGGATTACATACCAACCTAAAGAATGACAGCTTTCATAATGGACAATTTTTTTGCTAGTCTCTACTGGAATTAGTAAAATATAATAAATGAGGGTATCAACCCTACATGTTTCATACTTTAAAAAGTTGCAAACTTTTATTGTCAGCGTGCCCAGCTTTTGTAAAAGGAAAAAATAAGTTTTTAAATGTGTTTCACTTAAATATAAATGAGCTAAACAAATGAAAGTGGCAGGCTCAGTGTTTACTGCCAGGTACGTTAAGGCACTTTTAAGCTGTTTTGCACTTGTCACCATCTAAAGTTGAAACATGAAGAATACAAAAAGGAAAAAGAAGGCAATTCAAGTTCTCTCACGATGCTCAACAGGAAAGTATGCAAGGCTTCAAGTCATCTGGCCAGCTTTTATTAGAATAGTGTCGGTGTTACTATAGATATTTGATCATGAAAATACTCAAGCATACAGAATAACTGAAAAAAGAATGAAATAAATACCCATATACTGACCACCAGACTCAACAGCTGTTAAGATGTTACTATATGTCTTTTATCTAATGATATATATTTTATTAATTTATTTTTGGGACCACCTTCAAGTAGATCATTTACTCCAACTATTTGATTCATTTGGTGTCAACAGTCCAAATTGGAAACATATAAAATACACTTTGGTAGCGCAGTCCCACGAAACCCAAAACTGGAATATATCCATATCACAGCAGTTGGGTCATTGCCACTATTATGAATGCTATAGGACAAATCACTTAACTCTAAGCTTCTGTCTCTTGATTTTCAAAAAATGAGGAAGCTAAACTTGAGAATATCCAAAGTCACCACGGGTTATTAAATGTTACCATTTCAATACTCATAGGAAAACTCTACTCTCACTGCCCTGTTTGATCTGCATTTGAAACTCAGAAAAACCTTAAGACACTTGAACAACAGCTAGCCAGAAGTAGCCTCAAACTCTAACCCGCAAGGCTGTGGACACATTTCTAGAAATTACTCCAGCTTTTAAAGTAAGGATGACGTTTGGCACGAGTAAACTATTGAATTATTAAGTTGTCTAATGAGGTATTGATTCTCAACCACATGCAACTTCCTGAAATTTTGGTTTATGTGATATAATTTCTCAAATCTTTCACTAGCTTCCTATCAAGCCTGCTGCTCAGCTTTTAGAAGTAAGCATAATAGGTCATTAGGCTTCCATTAGAAGCAATTACTTCAAAATAAAGCAAATGTTCCCCTTCCTTCACCACCACACCATATAAGGATCTTCCACAAAGGCAGGCTATGTAATGAAGCAATCTAGATTTTGTTTCAAGAATTAATGCAAAACAGTCTTCATGGTCATTAATTCAGGTTATTCATTGCCTATCAAAATCACACTCTCAAAAGAACATTATGCAAAAATCATTTGAGATTTACCAGAATGTTTAATTATTATTGAAATTCAAGAAAGATCTTCCTTCCTCAAGCCTTCCCAGCATCTAAGATCACTAATGTATAGATTTAAAAAATTATGGCTGCCCTAATTTTGGACGGAATAAAGACTTTAGAATATTTCTGGAGCCTCTAGTCAAATGAAATATTATTAGTCCTGCTCTGAAGACATGGACCCTTTTATGTTACCCCAGTTTGTATCTAAGTTGTTTGGAAATAGTATGATTCTACTGGCAGCAAATATACCTTAATATGAAAGCTGGCTGTGTGCCCCAGGAAAGAAGAAAAATGAACTGAGCCTGCATTGCAGAAAGACCTGAGGTGGTTAGTATTCAACATTCTGCCACTTTGGTTTAGACACACAGAAGTGTGTGTTAATCACTGCTTTCAAAAAGTATTTCAGTAGTAAATGAAAATCAAATATAGGTAAATATTGTCATTGACTGTTATTTATTGTTTTTGTTTACAGGAAATTTAATAGTCTGATTTCCATAATACTCTAGTTCTGCATAGCAAATTCATAAACATTAATACAGTGGTCCTATCATGGCTTTCTAAAATAAATGAAATGTAAATTATTCCCACTGTTTAGAAGACAAAACTGAGGGCGGATACGTCACTTGTGTATTACATAAGATCAAACAAGTAAGAAATCGAACCTAGATCTTCTGATTCCAAATTTAGCATTTTTCCCATTATACTTTACTTTTACTGTACTCTAAATAACTACTATTAAAAGTAAATTACTGCGTATATTTTATAGTTGGATAACATTAACATTTCATTTAACATAAGTTGCCCCAGTTAGCACTAAGAATTAAAACTCAAAACTATCAAATTCTCTAAGATAAAGTAGTAAATTTATCACAATAAATTAGAATTATAAATCCATGACTTGTATCTAATCCCATGGTTTCAAAATCTTACTGCCAATCTAATATTAAAAAGAAAATGTGTTCAAGGTTGCCTGGAGCTGGTATAGTGGGGTGGGAAGAAATAGGGAATGACTGCTTATGAGTATGAGGGATTTCTTTTTGAGAAGAAATGAAAATGTTCTAAAATTAGATTATAGTGATGGTTGCACAACCCTGTGAATATGCCAAAAACACTGAATTGCATATTTTAAAAGTGTATTTTAGATGAATTATATGTCAATAAAACTGTGCTAAAAAGAAAAAAAACTAGACTCAAAGTATATAGGGTTGTGCTTTCTTGTATTGATTTTTAAATACAATAAAACGGTTATGTATGTTTTCAATATTTACAAACACTGTTTTGTTCACAGTATAGAGGGCGTAACCCAAATTCAAGACGTTTACCATTCAGAAGGTCAAACAGAAATAAATAGCTAATTATAATACCAGGCAAAGTTAAATACAAATTCTACAAAACTAAGTGCACGTAAGATAAAGTGAAACATACTAGAGTAATCTCCCGGAAGTTTAATAGTGGGCTGTGTGACCTCGGGCAGCACAAAAAAACATAGGAAAGCACTTTAAGAGTAAAGCTCTACATAGATATTAAGGCACTGCTTCTCTATTTATAAAATAAGAACACTGGTCAAGTCATTTTTACAAATCTATAATTCTAGAAAGACTGACTTTACACTGTGAATTATTTTTCATTTTTGCTTGAAATATTGTGCCATTCCCTCATCAACTAAGTCATAACATAAAAGTATAACATTTTTGTCATTCCCATACCAAACTGACTTACGTCCAAAAGAAGGCTGTTTCCTTTAAAAGACGCATTCTGAAGAATTATGTCCTTATTTTAAAGATACAAATATTATGCAATTTCTTTTTTAAAATTTCTTTTTGGAAATACTGTCTGTGTTTGAGTATCTCCAATATTCATAAATATTTTTCCTTTGAAAATGAACTAAATTTTGGAAACAGTCAAAAAGATCTGGCATACATAGCTGGCGATCAAAAGAGAAACTTCTTTATTACTATAAAAATGTAAATGAATGAACTTTGTAGACGTTTATGATGGACAAGTTCAATGTTCTCTGAATACAATCAGCATACTTTGGTGCTCCATGTCTAAAGCAGGAGAATAGGGTCTGGAGAAAGGGAGCCTAAGGCCAAGCCGTGGCTGACTTCTTGGAATCAGGCCAAAAAGAAAACCCCATCTCTCCATGCCCAAGGTGACGAGGGACCGAGGCTCCTCCCTTTACAAAACCCCTCTACCCTACCTTGCAAACGGGAAATGCCTCTGACTGGTGGCGGGCCAAGGCTTCACTTCAGCCTCTGACAGACTGGTCACAGGCCAATCCTTCATTCCCATAGGGTGTAACCAATTGGAGACTCTAAGGGTATCTAGGGTGTCACCAAATACTTTTAGTTTAATAAAATCCCTAAAGAAAATTGCAATCAGGGCTCTTGAACCACCTGCTCAGGCACATTCCCACTCTGTGGAGGGTACTTTTGTTTAAAAGAATCTGAGCTTTCATTGATTCATTCTTTTGTTACTTTGTTGGTGCGTTTTGTTCGATTCTTTGTTCATTGCACCAAGAACCTGGAAAACTCGCAGTTAAGACTTTGCATCTGGTAACATGTTTCCTATTCAGTCTATTTCCAGAGTTCTCTGCTCTACTAAAATTCTACCTACGCCTCAAGATCCATATAATACTACCTTTTCTCCAAACACTTCTGACATTTTACATTCAGATTTTACTGTCCCTTCTGCATTCAAACAACTTCTAGTTTTATTACACCGCATTTGTTGCATGCCATCTTAGACATGACAGTGATTGGGTGCTCAGTATCTGAAATTCAGACCATTCTGGGATAGACTGTTTGATTCCACACAGTTAAATCATTTAACCTGACTGGATGTCAGTTCATATTCTATAGCAGGGTTATGATTTTCATTAAATATTGCCTACTGTCTGTGAGGGTATAAGAAATCAGGCATTCAAGCTGGTAGTGATTATGTAAACTGGTGCTACCTTGCAAGATGGAAATCCCGCAATATATACCAAAAGCTTTTCATTATTCTGGTCCTTTTGGTCCAGTTATTCTATTCTAATAACATATGTTGGATATAATCAAGATAAACTTAATGATGTTTAAGGATGTTCATCACTGAATTGTTTATCATGAGAAAA